>NC_140592.1:252571623-262571623 GCF_964204655.1 Triturus cristatus | reverse complement strand
TGCGGTAATACCACAAATGATAATGCTCCTGCCACCCAAAAAAGCTTTGGGAAAAAATAATCTGCTTCTACCAAAATTGTTAATTCCAGGTTAATAATGTTTTCATGCAACTGGAAATTATTGATTTCCTCGTATAGACACATTTTGCTGTCCAGTCTTCTATGACAATTCTGGAGCTTTCTTGTAACCTTGTTATTATAGTGGCATCTGTACTTTCAGCATGAACAATTGAGACCATTTCCATCAAGTGTTTTGTCTTCTTGCAATTTGTCCACTCTGAGGTCCACTTGGAATGCGAAGTTCCAGCAAAACTCCACCAACAGATGTGTGGCAGAGTTTTTTCTCACATGCGGCTCACCAACATTAAGTTGGCAAGCGCGAGCGATAACTTTCATCCCCTAGTGTGATTTTTGGGTGCTAGAATGCCTCCTGGCAAGATTTCCCAATGCAGGCGGTCACGGCAAGCGTTGAGAAAGCTGTTGCTCCAGTAGAAAATCTACTCGAGTGGCAGAAAGAAGCAGCACCCTCTGATATGCTGCGTAGTGGCCTTTGGGCTGATTTCGAAGCACACAACAAGCTCCTGGCACCAAATAAAGGCGTTTTTTTTTCACAAACAGAGAGTGAGAGAATAAACAACGCGGTTGCGTTCTCCCAAATCAACTTTTTATCACAAAAAGCAACCACTGTTGAACTGGCAGAATACCCAGTTTCAGAGTAGTGTTAGAATGTTATTCAACTATCTACTTCACAGGTGGAATATCAAAGATATTGAAGTAAAAGCCTCACTCACATAATAGTGACATGCTTCATCATAGGCAGTTACTCCACACCCAGAGAAGATGGTACTCTCTGGGCGGACTCAACCAAAGATATACTGGGAGTACTTAGATAAATGAACAACTGGTTAGGCAGGGAACCAGATCAAATTAAAAATACCTATGAGTGTACCCTCTTTTGAATCCTTTATTCCTGGGCACTCATGATATCACTAAAAACTTATTATTGGGGTTCTTTTGAACTTAATTCTGTTCAATTATACCCTCAACCGTGTGCCAACATGTTTCGGCCCATATTGTAGCCCAATCGGGTCTGGGGGCCTTCGTCAGGGCGATATGTTTCTGTTCCTTATACTCTAAGGTCCCTGCGGTTTAGCCGTACATGTGATTACATGCAACCCATCCGTACGTGAGGCCTAATGCACTCACCTGTCCGTGTGTTCACTCCGACTTCAGTAGATTTTCTATTGGACATAGAACAAACAATATCATATATTTCTTAGTCGGCTATATAACAAAACCTGTCTACAGCCCGTCTTGTGCTCGTAGTCATTGATTTCTAGTTGGAGTGATGGTGTGCCACCTGTCTATGTGCTCTCTATTTTAGGGCTTAGTGTAATCCATTAACCAAACCAATCTATTAACCGCCACATCACACCCACATATTTTCACCACACAACGTGATCAACATCCTATTGGTGTTAACTATGAGTGAAAGGATTGTGACTAAACAGTTTCTCTTAGCCACCGATCCTATTGATCTATATTTTAACACCCGTTTTTCCTTGTCGTGTTGTTTATTCTTTTTTATATACAACAATGCACTGGGATAGCGTGTATCCCTTTCATCCAGTATAGTACATCCCACAGACGCTCACCTACTGCCAGATGCCTACTGGCATCATGCGGATCTCATGTGTTCAGGTGCTGTCCTGTAGTCAAACACTGCATAAAAAGTATGTAATTGTATAAAGGCATTTCTTGTATGGTCATCACGCTTATAGCCTCTGTACTATTGTTACCATAATTATCTACAAGTTCGTTGTGTAGGACCATTACTTCCATGTTATTTCTATGCTCGCGTTCAGTCTAGGGGGAGAGAGGCTCATTGTCACTCACCTACAAGCACTCGTTTCTGCTGTAACCTTGTATCATGCGTTACCTGGTGAAATCACCCCCTCTTATGTCTATTATGTTTGGATACCCCTCTTATTTACAATCAGCGTACTGCGGCAAGTTTTTTTTAAAAAAACCGTTAGTTGTTTGAAATGCTGGGATTGTCCCTATCTTCGTATCAGATAGTTCGGGACATGAAGCATCGTATTTTATTCCGTGCACCCTCGCGCTCACTTACTTCGTCAAGGACACCGCACCGCCGTTACACCTAGTCAACCACACCGTCCGCCGTCGGAGATGTGAATGCGGTAGTTTCGGCTTTTAAAGGACGTTTCCCGAACCTAATTGGAGGGCTGTTCTGTCCCATTCCCGATTCTCTATGGTTGGGTAACGTAATAACAGCTGCTGTTCTGCCGTGTATGAGGCTGAACTACAAGAATTATGGGAAATGTAGTTCCGTTTGCTCCGATACATGGTGTTCGATCCCCCTCAAATCGGAGTCTCTGTTTTTAAAATTTTTAAAACAAAATTTTGCCAATACATTGTGCAGCTGTTGTGGGGAGAAATTGGAGTTTATTGTAAACAGACCTGCTGGGGCTCTCCTTATCTGCCCACTCATGGCGAATAATTCTAATCGTTAGATTAGTCTGTTATTTAAGTTGCTTAAACGTTGTGGTCTATAACAGTCTTCTCATTTGCCCAACCTCTTAGATGTTATTCCCTTGTGTTCTCTATTTCTATACATCCGGGTCCCTCCCCGTGTCTGATATTGTACCCCAGTATTGTTTTTTACATAGGGGGGGCTGTATTTTGGTACAATACTTGTACTTCTACCTCCTTGTTTTTGTCGTGTTATTTAGTGTAGGCACGCCTTCCTTTCTCTTTAGATTTGTAAAGCAGCTGCTGTAAGGATTGCGTATTTCAAGATTACTTGTTAGCAATGTTCAAGGGATATTTGTTCTGTGGCAGAGTTATGTCATGGAACCCCACGGAATTTCCTCGTTAAGGCCTGATGTTGTACTTGACAAGCGATAAATCCACCTTTGCTCTAGTTTCAGCAGTTGTTTTTCGTTGCAGCTGTCTGGTAGTCTCTCAATTACCGTCCAGGTGAAGTCATTTTCATTATGTCTCTGTGTTTGAAAGTGTCTCATCATTTTTGTGATTGTTTTGCCGCATCTAAATGTACTGCGGTGCTCATTGATTCTGATCTTGACTTTACGAGTAGTCATACCAATGTATATCTTATTGCAGAGACACGTGATTAAGTAGACTACATTGTGGCTGTTGCAGTTGCTGAAAGATCTTTGTTCCCACGGTGTTCTTAAGCCAACGTCGATTGTTTTGCTAGATGTTGTTAGTTTGCATACACTGCATGATCCGCAAGGGTAGTGTCCGACTACCTCTGGTAAGTTCCAAAGTGTGCTCTGTTGGCCTGTTCTGCATTGTTTCTTTTTTGGTCGGGTATGAACGACGGAGTCTTTGATTGATTTCCCTCTTTTGAATGCAAACAGTGGTTTCTCCAATTTCAATCCCCCCGAATTTAGTGTTCTCCAATGTCGTAGAACGATGTTCTTTACATTGTTGGAATCCGTTCCGTAAGTGGTCACACATACCAGTTTTTTATCGTCCGGTTTCTTTTTTGGTTCCAATAAACCTTCTCGGTTACAGTTTTTCGCCCTTTTATATGCTTGTTTAATCAGTTTTGTAGGATAGCATTTTGTCTTCAATTTCTGCGTTAGTTTTTTAGCATGAGTTTCATAATTTGCTTTTTCAGTACAATTTCTCCTTAGTCGTAGGAATTGGCCTACTGGCAAATTATCTCGCAGGGCTCTGGGGTGGAAGCTGTCATATCTGAGTAGGTTATTGGCATCTGTGGGTTTGTAGAACACTTCAGTTTTTTGTGTCCCCTCCGCTGGCCAGATCTTTAAATCCAAAAACGTGATGGAATCTTTCTTTAGAGTCATCGTGAACTTCAGGAATTCGTCCCTGTCGTTTAGCCAAACCAGAAATTCTTTTGCTTTGTCGGCATCTCCTTTCCAGACTATGAAGATATCATCTATGAATCTTCTCCATACCCCCAAGTTGGATTGGTACGGATTAGTATCATTATAGATGAAGCGTGTTTCGAAATCATGCACATACAAGCATGCTACGCTGGGAGCGCAGGTCATCCCCATTGAAGTGCCATGGGTTTGTAGGAAATACTCCCCTTCAAATTCAAAGTAATTCCTTGTTAAGGCTAATCGTACACACTGGACCACAAAGTTTATTGGTGTTATTGATGTCCAGTTTTCCTGACCCAGCAGGTTTTCAATCACTGTAAGTGAAGCCTCTTGTGGAATACTGGTGTATAGTGCTTCCACATCTAATGTCATTAGATAATCCGTGGTTGGATCGAAGCTCAAAGTTTGGAGTTTCAATAAGATGTCTTGTGTGTCTTTTAGGTACGAGGGCATTCTCTGTACCATTGGTCGTAAGAAATGGTCGGCGAATTTTGAGAGTGGTTCAAGTGCCGAACCGATGCCTGACACAATCGGTCTGCCTGGCGGTGGATGTATGTTTTTGTGTACTTTCGGGAGGATATAAAAGTATGGAGTTTTTGGGTCAAGTTCTTGTAAAAAGTTTTCTTCTGCCTTGGTAATCCATCCCTCTTGTACTGCTTCCGAAACCATCTCATGTATTTCCAGTTTCAGACTCCCCGTTGGATCTCTCTGTAATCGTGAATAATTACGTTGGTCGTTGAGTAATTTCATACATTCATCTCTGTACATCTCAATGGGTAGGATCACTGTTGCTCCTCCCTTGTCCGCTGGTTTGATTATGACATCCTGCATCTTATCAAACTCTGCCAGTGTCTGCCGTTCAATCAATGTAAAGTTGTTAAATCTTTGGTTGTTATCTTTTAATTTGTCGATTTCCAATGTTACTGCCTTCTCAAAGGCTAGTAGTGCCGGTGGCATAGTGTGGTTTGGGGGGATGAATTTGGATTTTTTACGCAGGCCTGTATTTTTGTCTGTAAATTCAACCAATTCCTCCGGTCCCTCTGTTTCTGAGAAAAACACCGACAGACGAAGTCTGCGAAAAAATTCGGCTAGTTCAATTCTTAGGTCAAAAAGATTTGACCGATTCATCGGGACGAAGCCTAGTCCTTTCTTCAGGACATTTTCTTGTTGTTGGGAGAGGATTCTGTTGCTCAGGTTCAGTATTCCCGAGCGTTCTTGCTCGTGCTGGGTCCCGGTTCCTGTGCTGTCGGGTCTTCTCTGTTTGTATCCCATTGGACCCGCTGCCCTCTCCGATTGCCTCCTCCTCGTCTCCGGCCTCTCCCTAAAAAAGGTTGTTGATAGGGTTGCCATTGGTATCCAAACTGCGGTGGTTGGAAAGGTGCTTGCATGAAGGGGTTCCATCCGAACGGTGGTTGTTGTTGTATACCTCCTTGCATGTATGTACCTCTATTCTTTCTTGGACGGTTTCCTCTGCGCCTGTAATTGCCTTTCTGGCCTTCAGATGATGTGTCGCTGGAATAATTACCAGAGCCTGTACTTCCTGTGTCGGAGAAGTCTGAATTGTCCTTGTCAGTTGGGGTGTAATCCTCTCTCGAGTATGGAAATACATTCTCAAATTTAAATTTTTTTAAATCTTTCTGAAATTTTGTAATTTTGGCTTGAGTGAGATATTCTTTAATAAAGGCGAGCAGCGTGATGTGCTGAATTCCACACGCTTGCGGAACTCTGTGGCATCGCACTGAGTTTTTACGTAACTTCACAGAATTCCGCGGTGTGAAATTCCACGGGTTTTGCCCACCCCAACAAAATATGAGATATGACAAGCACTATTGTATTTTTCATGTGTCACTGTGATGTCTTGTTGACTTTTATGGATTTCATTTACAAAAGCCGAATAAAGTTTTATTGATTGATTGATTTATTGACAAAGACTAATAAAACATACTATTAAATGCTAGGCACATAGTTCAAAACAAGCATTATAAGCACCACCACAGCTTCCAAAGGTAAGTCACATCTATTTTTTTTTTAATAAATGTAAATCTAAATAGAAAGGAAAAGCACCTAATAAATAACAATAATAATAATAATAATAATAATATTAATAATAATAATATTTATAATTAACTGCAACTTCAGTGCCCCCCACTATGAACCAGGATCACTGCAGATATGAACAAAAGTAACTTCTTTTTTAATTAATAAAAAACAAAGAAATTCATATTGGAAAGTTTAAAACGTCCTGGTGTTTTCCTAGCGTTCCACAGCTTTATTCTGTGGTGGCTCCTCCAAAGGGGCGTTTGGGCATCGCCCCACTGCTTTCTCGCAGTGCGAGAAGCAGAAACATAAAATGGTAAAGACTACCATTTTATGTTTCTGCTTCTCGCACTGCGAGAAAGCAGAAGTGCCTGGTTGGGGGCGGGAGGGTGGGCGGTCCTGCTCGAGGGCAGGGGGGAGAGTGGCTACCCACTGTTGTGGGTACTGACTGTTTGGTCGGCTCCAGGGCCAACCAAACTGTATTTTTCTCTATGTAGGCTGCTGCATGCAGCCTACATAGAGAAAATGGCGCCGCTGGGGGACTCTCTGCTGTGCCTCTCCAATCACAACGCTGCCATTGCAGCGTTGTGATTGGCTCCAATGTTAAGTCGCGGCCGGTGGCATCATGACTTGCGGGCCACGAGTCCACCGGACGCGACTGAAGAATTGTCCCTGGAGAACATCACCCTGGGCACAACTGTGAGAAGGGTGCTCTTGTACTTTTTGCAAGGCCCGCTCGTTCGCCACACCTGTGCCAGCGCCAGGCGCCGACCTAAACAATCCACTCCAATTACACAAAGAAAACGGATCATTGCGCTGCTGCGGTCCAGCGTGCTCCGGCTAACGTGATGCTTACGGACAAGAGCCCCAGTCACTGCCTAGCTTCAAAACACTGTAAGTGACTCCAGCCTGCGTGTGCGATGTCAGAGGTGAGACCCAGTTTGCGTCTGTAGGAGAGTAGGATCTGCTTCTTATAGTTACCCCCACTTTTTGCTGATGTTTCGCTGTTTTTCGACTTTAGTCTGGCTGGGGTCCTGCTAACCAGGACCCCAGCCTAGCTGCTTCCTCTCTAAATTGATTACCAGTACTTTGGGTACACTCCAGATTGGATTCTGGGGTACCCTTATAAGTCCCTTGTATATGGTATACTATGTACCCAGGGCATAGGTACCCCAGAGGCCTACCAAGGGCTGCAGCATGTATTGTGCCACCCCTGGGAATCCTTCCAAAATGACACCACAGGTCTGCTACTGCAGCCTGGGTAAGGTGGTGTATTCCCCCAATTACTGAGATATAGGTTACCTATATCTTTCCATATCACTGCACATGCACAGGCCTTAACAATCCTGAAGGCAGGGTGCTGGGTTTCATGTGAGAGGGTGCCCATGCGTGAGCAGAGCCCCTGTGCAGCTTTCTGAACCTTTATTCCAGGGTTGTTTGTGATGCAACCAAACCATATACTCTTAAGTGCATTATAACCTCGTGGTAAATGCTAACTTTGGAATGGCTGCATGGAAACATGTTGTGATTGGTATCAAACACCTTGGAATCATACCCCCACACCAGTAACTGGTGTGGGAGTATGATCCCACCCTTCTAGAGGGAGAAACATGACAGCACCGGTATACCCAGTACTAGCTTAACAGACCCTGGCATCACAAAATGGGTGCTGCCAGCCACAGACACGAGTCTGCCCTTCTGCTGCTGGATGAAAATCCGGCAGGGGAGGCCTGGACAATAGGGTTCCTGTCACAGGGAGGTGTAACCACCTCCCAGACAGGCTTTAGTGTATTAGGGCTGGGTGGGTGCACTCCAAGAGTGCTTTGATGTCTGCACTGGGGGCACATTTGGTGTCCCTGTGCATAGTCCAGCTCAAACTGGTTGCAGGGGCTACCAGCCCCTGCTCTGGCACGAAACTGGACAAAGGAAATGGGTGCAGTCACCCCTCTTTCCTGACCCTCCCATAGGTGGGTCTCTAGTGCTTGTCCCACCCCTTCCTTGGGTATAAGATAGGAACCCCTGGCTACAGGACTTTAGATTTACCTGGACGAAACTCTGATACATAATCCTGGAACTTCGACGATCTACAAGGCGCTAGATGACTGAAGAATCTCCCTTGGAGTAAAGGAGTTACTCCCCTGCAAGGCAGGCACCTAAGACGCATCTGACCAGTTTGCATCTCTGAAGCTCCCGCCGGACTCTGAAGAATTTGCAACACAGGAGGTGGGTTCCCAGACTTCCCAGAGGCTGACCCGAGTTTCCAGCAAAGCTGAGACCCGTAGCCCTCGTGGGGACCGTGGAACCGGAACCCCTGGACACCGTGCACATTTGCAAGTGCATATGCTTCTCGTCAATCCTTGAGGCTGTGCTTTGGGCTACTTGTAGTCCACACCCCAAACAGTGTCTCCACTGAAGATTACTGGCCTACACTCCCATTGGCTGGTATTGTGTGATTCCTCTCGATGTCCCATCGCGATCTCTGGTCCGTCGACTGGTGGGTCCCAGTGAAAGCAACTCTAACTTTAATTGGGCTTACCTGGATGCTCCAGACGTGCCCTGACTCTCCATTGCTTGGGGAGTCCCCAGGGCCTTGCTGGTCCGCACTGAAGCATCTTTTCTCTTCCTGCATGGTTTGCTGTTGCCAAGGCTTGTTGGGGTCAATCCGAGCCTCGACACCGCAGCACTCGACATCCTTTGTGGGACAGCTCGAATCCCGCTCCTGGTTATCGTCCATGCCTCCTGGTCCTCGTGGCTGCAGAGTCAAGCTTCACCTCTTCGCACATGAAACACCCGACATCGGTGGGCATTCGTCTATTGTGCCCCTGGTCACTGGTAAGTGACCCAGACTCTGTCCCCTCTGCTTTCAGGTTCTTCTGATCTTCGATCCAGGCTTGGATCACACCGGACACTTTTCTTCTGCCGGGCAGCAGCACTTTGCAGCAGATCGCCATTGAAATCAATGACGATTCCTGACACCATTTAACACCTATCCACCCGGCTTCCCTGGGTGAGGTAACTTGAGTACTCCGTGCTGCCGTGGGTATTGGCCCTAGAACCACCTAAGTCTAAAGGGGTTTGCTCAAACTCCTCTCCTAAGTGTCCTTAACTTCTAAAATTCCAACCGCTACTTTCCCATAGAATAGTACAGGGCTAGCGCCAGTGTTCTCACACTGCACGCGTCCCTCGCGGGTCTCCTGTGTCACTACCTTGGGTGGTTCCTTGGGGTCCCAGCAATTATACGTGCTCTAGGCACTGTCTAGTCAAGTCGTGGTTCTTATACCACTTTGCTAGTATATGGTTTGGTTCCCCCCTGGGGCCCATTGTATATTGTGCTATTTACTGTCGTTTTAGAACTGTATTATTGAGTATCTCGGACTCTAATCTCATAAAGGGATTAGTAGTGAGTGTTTAGAAATAAATACATATATTTTATATATACCTTGTGTGGTTATCCTTTCATTTAGTGATTCAAGAGGTTATAATCTGGTAAACCAAGCTGCTTTTCACTCCTTCAAGACTTAGCCTGAAGGCTGCTCTCCATAGCTACCACTAGGATAGCTTTCAATAAAGGTTGTCTTTAAACCTATTCATCAATAAGGGTTGCTTGGACTGGTACAAGGTCCCCTTTATAACTAGTGGACAGCATATACCAGGCCAACTTCTCACAGCATCACACCCTCTAAGCTCATAGTGGGGCCCAGTACAAGTCATGCTCTGTATCCACTACGTGGCCTAGCATGACTCACAATCTTTTAACCCTCAGGCTGCAGCCTTTCACTGAGTGTAGAGGCCAAGAAAGCCACATATTGGTCTTTGTTCCAGGCACAGATTCCCTTCCGCGATGCTTCCGGCTGCTTCTCAGACGAGGATTGCGATCGTTTACAAAGATGGCAGAGGGAGCTGTGTGGGAACCTGATGAACGAAACTCACCGCGCTCTGATCTCTCTGGGTATTGGGTAAGGTTGCACTATTGATCAATATCAGGGAACACTGCTGTCCTATGGATGCTGCATGAATGCATTATTGTAGGATTGTGAGAGTAGATCTTGTTTGGAGGTTCTGTCTTTGTTCTATCACTTTCCTTCTTCCAGGCATATTGATCTGGGTATGTTTTTTTTCTGTGAAAATCGTTTTATTTAATTTTCAATGCACTATACTCAACAACAAAAACAGGGCAGCAACGTGTTATCATGGATCATATCGGCATTAGCGTGAAAATCAATAAACATCTTGGTGGGGGAGGTGAGGTCCCCGGTGGAGGCCAGGGAACAAGAGACTTAGACCAACATCAGACAGACACTGTCACTCCAGTGCCCTAGAAAGATTACTGAGCAGAGGGAACCATCCGTAACCCTCAAGGGGACCCACTGGTGGTGGAGGGAGATAGAGGGCTTGGGAGGAGGGTGCCTGTTCATCCAGCTCAGTCACAGTTCCGGACAATACAGAGAAACACGCAAGGTCTGGCGTTGGTGCATTCTGGTCTGAATAGTCACCCCGGTCCATGCCCTGATTACCCAAACTGTCCAATATGTTAACTCAAATCCAAGGTCATTCTTTGTGTTGTTATCAGTGTGGACCTTCCAAAACCTAAAGTCTTCTACTCATTCAAGGACGTCAGCGAGACATTTAGACACAGTCGGAGGGGTCTAGCTAGCCCAATATACGGCTATGCTCCGTCTCATCAGCACTAGTCCGAATTGGTCGAATCTGTACTGCATTTTTTTACCCTTCAATGGGAAGAGGCATCAGTCCCAGCAGGCAGTGTAGGGCCATCAGTTCTACAGTCACCTTTGTCACTCTACGCACCTCCTCTGTAGTACCTCAGTCACCCCAGACCTCCTGTATCTGCATGCAATCCAATGCAACATGTCCAAACTCTGCCCGGAGTGACCTGCATCGAGTGCAGCTCGCCGGAAGCATCAAATAGATCCTTTATACTCGCCATGGTGTCATGTAAGCTCTATGTATCTAATAAAAATGTACCAGTTTGAATCGGGCATTGCTGGCTACGTCACAGACTTGCGCCAGCGCCCTGTTCAATTCTCCATCTGTGAGGGGGGTCTCCAACTGCCCATTCCATGTGGCATGACTGGGTGCAACATTTGTCTACCTATCGCTCTTCTGGGCAGCATTTAGCCGCGAGATAATACCTTTGGCGGAGGCGGGATCTAAGATCACCTGCAGGACTTGGGACTCACTGGGCTCTTCCGGGAACGCCTCCAAATTTTACAGGTCCTGCAGGATATGCTCCCGTACTGCAAAAAGTGTCCCCGATCTATGTATGCCATAGTGAATTTCAACCTCCTCCACCAACATAAAGGGGCAGTTTAGAAATAGGTCTCCCAGCCGGCATCCACATGAGACTGTCTCTACACGCCAGCGGGCTGTGGTAGGCCTAGTAGTTGACTGCGATGACAGAGGGCTTGTTTGGTGCTCCATATAGTTTCTTGCTTCTGTTTAACCAGCTGTTCTTGGATTTGTTTCACATTGCCTTGTACATCGTTATTCGTGATATCGGACATGTATTAGGAAGTGGGTACATATGAGGACTCATGTGAGTTGCTTTGTCTGACACTAGTATCTAGTGAGAAAGATTTAAGTGGGTGCTTGGCCTTGCATGGCTATTATGCAGGATTAGGTGTGACTGCTATTGACTGTAGGCATTTCCAACCAGTACAGAGGACAATAGAGTGGTCAGTTCAAACCGTGGACACAGTACAAAATTGGTGACACCCATCCTGAACTTTTACGCCTCACTACTTTCAAATGTCACCAGCCGCCACTGGCTTTATTATTATTATTATTATTATTATTATTATTATTATTATAATTCTTTTGATTATTATTATTGCTATATTAGTAGCACTATAACTAATGTAAATAATATTGTCATGCTAAGGTTTATATTAATGGTGCATGAATATAATGGCCAATAATAATAACACTAATGATAATAATAATGCTAATAATAGTATTATTATTGTCACAGTTCACTTAACAAAAAATAAAAACTTAACAGGCACACCTTATTTTAACTGATCAGATACATTCTGCATGTGCTTGTTGCTTTGGATTCAGCCTATTACATATAATAATGCAGTATACATGCATGAATTGTTGTTTTTAAAACATATTAAAAACATATGAGGGTTGCGTCTCCGCTGCAATATTCACTCTGTAATATTGAGCAGGACAAACATTATCCTGCCGTATTGATGGTGACTAGTGACCCAGGGCTTTAAGTGGGCTGGGTCTCACCGGGTCTGAGCACCGGCAGTTTTTTAAGGGGGCCTCAAAATGGGTCTCTATTGGGCTCTATTTTGTGCCCTGGCTCAGGTGTTCCATTTTTTTCCGGACTGCAGTGACAGCAGGCACATCGATGTGCGCGTGGTGAGTGTTGTAGAGGAAGGAAAATCCTTTAAAGAGAGTCATTTTCTCTCTGGATTTCCCTTCTCGTTTTGAAACTCAGGAGCAGCAACATTGTTGTGGTGTCACCAGGGCTTTAAGTGGAAGCTTTTTCAATATTATACGCATATAGTTGCTGCTTATTTATCTTATGCAACTAGCAACCATTGACAAAGCCAGTAGTGACTTGTAGGTATGGTGTGACTTGTATCATATATCTGGACGCAATGACAGGAACATAAAAAAAAAAATACAAGTGGGGCGGCACACTGTGCTAAACACAGATTTTTAGCTTACGTGTGTTTAAGCCATGCCCTTAATTACATTGACTACGCCCCTTTGAGGAGCCCCCCAGTGTTTTCATCCCACATAAAACCCTGTATTGAACCTTTCCACATTTGACCCCTCTGAGTATATGTGTTACTAGCATTCCTCCCCAAGGGACCCTAAAATCAGTGCTTAATTTGACCCAGTGGTTTCCGGTGCTGGGCACCAGCATTTAATTGTCAAAACCGGCACTTGTGACAGTCTGTCACAAGATGGTGCTGTCTGGCTAATTTATATATTACCACAACAACAGGTAATTACTAATTCAAGATGCATTTAAAATGATTATTACCTGCCGCCCAAGCCAATCGCATAGCTTTGGAAGCCTGAAATAGTCCGAATTCCCACACTTGTGGAAGTGTGATGGTTAGTAGTTGTGTTGTTACTATCATTGTCAGCATGGCAGGGGCAATGAATGTGTTGTGCAGGCTGCAGTGGCTTCCTGAAGAGATCCCTGGCACTAATTTTGTTTAACAAATTAAGCGCTGCCTAAAATCCCCCTTTTTTGCTCGCCATTGATTGTGATAGAACTTGGCAGTGCTCGCCCTTGAAGGTTTCTCCATTTTTGATAAGTGGCATATTCCTGGTGGTTTGCCATCTTTCGTTTTTTGTCATTATCCCAGGGGAAGTATTAAAACCACAACCAACAACACGATGGTTCGTTCCGCTCCCCCTAAAGCAGATTTTTTTTTCCGTTTGCCGAGCCTATTCGCCTTTTCTTCGCAAACCCAATCCCGCAGACACGAAGCACCCCCTGTGATTACACCGTGCCGGCGAGATGCTGTGACAGAAATATTAGCTCCCTCCACCCCCCACCTGTTTGGCTCGGATGGTACAGTCTGCAGAGGGACTCCTGTAATGTAGCACTGCTTATCAATCCCTTACAGATGCCGAACAGTGATTACTCCGCTGTGTAATTGAAATCATTTTGGATTTGTGATGATATCTTAGCCAAGTAAGTAGCGACATCCACAGCATGAGAATAAAAACAAGAGACCCCCCCGCCCCCTCCTTCGTCTGCGCTGGGCTGCTTTATTTGGCAATTCGCTTCTCTTGGAGGCAGCAGCTGATGTGGGAAAATGGTGTGGAGACTTGGAAAGAGTGATGCATTGGCTGGGTAGTTCACGCTCGGAAAACGTGTAGAGGGGTCATTTTCTTCGTCAGAATGTCGCGCCAGGATAAAGGGAGCCCGCGCCCCTCACTCCACGGCCCTCACCTGTGATATTCCAGGCGAAGGGCATGCGGTCGTGGACGAGCGGGGAGGCGCTGAAGCTGCTGCTGCTGTCTAATTGTTTGTGTTTGCCTAAAAGTCACTGCAGACCGATTTTCGCTGAGATAATTGCACGATGCTGCGTAAAGAGGCTGTTCTGTGAGTAACCTTGTCTTTGTGACCCCTGAGAGAGCTCCCTTGCTAGATGTAGTGTTTTTTCCCCTCAGTGGCTCAGACTAGGTAGGGCTGCGAAGATCTTAGAATATGGATGCGCGCCCTGCATGCAACTTCAGCTAGTGCTTGAGGAAAGAATATATTGGTGAAAACCCCCGTGAATGGGGATTTAAGACGAGGCTTGCAGGCTGAGTAAATGTCGCGTTGCTTGCTCCTGTTTGCAAAGTAAGTACCATGTCAGGGAGAACAGCTTTTTTTGGCCATGTTTTGTGTAGATGTGGACGGTTTTGTGGGAAATAACTTTAAAATGTAGCTATGCCGATATAGCACAGTGGCCGCATAACTTCCCTGCGTTCATCAGCCTGTGTAAATAGTGCACAACAGAGGGAAATGATTTGCAGTTGTATGTTGTAATGTCAAGACTGGCTCGGGGAGGCTAGTCAAACAGGTGATTACCCCAGGCAGCCTTGCAAGCAGGGGGATGCGCATATAGATGCAGTGGGGGTGCATAACCTTGTGGAGTGTGTAGCAGTCACTGTCGTTACATAAAATGCGAGGGTTTCCTTTGAAAGCGCTGCCTTTCTTTCCCTCGCGAAATTAAAGACAGCTGGCTGAGGAAGCATTTTGCGGATCGGCGTGCCCAGGCGCCTGCAGTGGTGAGCGTAATGAGCGCGTGCGCCTTTTTAGCCCCGCATTGGTTTTAAAATGGGCATTTGTTGTACCTTTGGCTTGCTTCCAGCTTTATATTGCGTGGATTAGGGAGACTACAAACGCACTGTTGGGCTATTTTGTTTTTTCCCGCAATCCTTTCCCCGAAGCCCTTTCATAAAATGTGATTTTAGCATGAGAATGTGTGAGATAACCTGTGCTCTCATGGCTACAATCAGGTGAAGGTGCAGAAAGTTGAAACTAGTGCCTTTGTTTTTAATCCATGTTGACTGTGCTATACATTGGAATGCCGCAGACCTGCTTGGTAGAACAGAATGTTACAGCCCAAGGTGTTCTGCTGACAGGGGCTGGTGGAAGGTCAGGCCCGGTCTTTGCAGGACAAGGTTACCCTTGTCATGAAAAAAGTAACCTTGGGCAACATCTTTGAGGTCTTTTGACACTTGCAGCTTGCACTGTATGTCGACTGTTTGTGATTTTCTCCTTTGCAAGAGGCTTTCCTACCTGTGGGGGCTGAGTTACTAGTTTATATAAAACAATAGGGGTTCGACTATTGTCACTGAATTTGCTGTACCTTAAAGATGTTTTCCTAAATTTATATCAGGTGTGTTGCATGAGTCCCCTCAGGGGGACATAGCCAGTCTCCAGAAGCTCAATGAAAGGTTTTTTTTATAGTAATGTTTTTTGCTAACGTGGGATCTGTACAGTCAAGAACCTATAAAAGGACATTCCTAGGCTGGTACATGCGTCTTTATAATCCTATGGAGATTTAACTCACCTACGTTAAGTACTGTTCACGCCACCAGTTCCAGCCTGTGCTGCCTGTGTCTGGCTCTCCGTGAGGTGACCTTGTGACTGAAGTTTCCTCGCACTGCATTTTGAACAGCATTGCCGACTGCTTATATCTCCAGATCTAGTCCCCCTTCCTTTTAATGTGTATGAGAATGCGCTATTGACCATATATAAGGATGGGCTTTTTAAGACCTGCATCAAGCCACCATTTTTCAGTCTTATGAAGCTTGGCCGGCCCCCTGTTTGTGTATTATACACTCTCTCCCCCCATGGACACAACTGCCTTCGTTATTGATTAGAGCGCCTACAGTACGCGGCATCATGTTGCGTCTTATTACTTCTGAAGGCTTGAAAATGTATTCATACGTCTACTCGTTCTGATCTTGCAGCTCCAGGCCCTCGGGATGACAATTATTCTTTCTTTAGGTACAAACATAAATATTTCAAAGTTGGATGGGAAGTCATTAAATATACATCGTGCTGCAATTTAAAACTGCACAGAGGTCTCACTATAGAGCTCAGGGTTTATGCAATCCAACTCCTAATATATGCAAATATCATGTTCCTAGCTTTCCAGCTAAGTGTGAACTCTAGTTCTCCATTTCACAAGTCACCTCTTGTCACGGCTTCTTTGATGAAATTAAGGGTTACAGAAGTGCAATTAGAATTGATAATGCAAATGACCTGTACTTACAACTTTAACCATCCAGGCGAGTCTGGATTTACTGTGGATTAACCAATGTGATGTATTTTCACAGTTTTGTTCTGAAGATTTTCGTTGGTAACTAGGAACATTTTAGTTGATTTTGTCACCACAGATATCATTAGTCCTAATGATAAATTGAGGCCACCAGGCAAAATTAATACTGGAAAATAAGACACTTTTATAATAGCAGATTACATTTTCTCACTATTATCTACAATTTAGAAAAAAATGTTTTCTAAATTGTAATTTTAGATTGGGATGTTAGCATGCATTGGTCTAACATGTGAATGTCTAGAAACAGGAAAGACACTCTTGCAAAAGAGGGGTAGAGAAGGCTTGAGGAAATCTGACACAAGCATTTTGTGCACCATTCTAGCTGTTTCTTCACCTCTTTACCAGTGGGTCATTCCGTTCACCTGAATGTAGATGATCTGCAAAATCCTGGGGGTAACCTTTATCAAAACCCTTTTTATATAAACATGAATCAGCCTTTTGCCCAGCTTATCTCTTCTAGGAAATCAATATGTTGATCTTCAATCAAGATGTAATTTTTCATACTTCTGCACAACTTGTTTATTAGAACATTCCTTTGCATTGACATAGTCTTGAACAGAAAGTGACAGATGTTAGGCTGTAATAACTGGTCTGTGGCAATCATTTTCTTTCCAATTCCCTCATTTAAACGTTACTCTCCATGCTGTCATTTTAAACCCTTTTTTCATTTTTTAAATTATTTTCATAAACAAAAGGAAAATATGTATATATAAAAAAAAAGATGACCTATCAGGAATCTTAGATCAAAGATCTCGGAACAGAGTGGCTTCAATATCTCCTCATCATCAATAGGGACAACCCGTACATCAAACGTATACTGTACCCCAATATTGTCATGTCTGGGACATACCTCTCTCTCTGTATCCTGCATGGACTCCAGACTTCCTTGTATTTGCTATGGCAACCTCTACCGTTAAATACATATTTCTCAGCCAGCATGCAACAATCCATGCCTGAGCACCATGTTTCTGTTGTTGGCACCACTGGATTCCCCCACAACCTTCCAATATCCCAGCACACTCATTTGATAGTTGAGGTTGTAATCCCAGTATGTACAACTCTCTATTTTTTGGTATTTTCTTGCCGACCAAATATGTTCCCTATTTATGTATGTTATGAAAACTGTATATATCTCCATTTGTTTCTAGTGATATGCTGGTGTCAAACGTTTGTTACATCTTAAAGGAGTAGTATTTCATACTGTATTAGGGTTAAACTTCCCTTGTGTGTGCTGCTCTACCTTTTGTCTGGAATCATTGACTCAAGAAATTCTCCCACAGGGCATGCAGGAAGTAAACTTAGCTGAAACTTTTAGTTGTTCTTAGCAGCACAGATTGTTTGATACATTATGCATTAATATTATTAACGTAATCATTACATCAGTAATACTTACACAAAGAGTCCCCACCTATTGAAAATGTAGTGACAATTCTATCATATTTTTCCTGTTACATGGCATTGTCCATACTAATGAAGTCAACCCGACCAATGTCGTCTTGTTTCAATTTTTGCATTTCCTTTTGACACCCTTTCCTTCTGGCACATCCTTTTCTGGACGTTTCCACACATACCCTCACGTTTTCACATACCTGACCCTTCACTTTACAAATCCGCGGAGTCCTTTTCCCAGCATTTTTATTTTCTGCTTTTTGACATTTAACTTTTAACTTCATATTTGTATCCTCCTCACTCCGTCCCTCTACCTGAATGTTCTCTTTGATGCTATGCATCTGTTCATAAATTATGTCAGTGCTTTTCTCTTAGCAGTGGCTCGATTCACTTTTAAAAATAGTGTTTAGTTCCGCTGTAGAAATAGCAGAAAGACTACCTACTGCTACCTAGTGCTGTACTGCCTTCTTGGTTACATGTATTATTTTGTGTTCGAATGCTTTTTATTTTAAACTTATTTACATTTCAAAGCACAGTCTTTTAGATATTATGAGTCTTTTTAGCTTTTCAGAAAGTGTTTTTGAGTTTATAATCAACACCTGCAATTCCATACCCACTCAATTGCTTGTTATGTTATGGGAGTACATTTTAAATGTACCATACTTTGTCTTCAATTTAACTTTTTGTCGAGTTATTTTTAGTCAGGAATGTTCAACTTAGTGTTCTTTAAGTGGGAATGTTGTGAAGGTTGTGGAAAATGTCTTCAGGTGGTACACATTGTAGATGTTTTGTCAAGTAGCACAACACTCTTCTCTGCCTCATCATTTAGTTCTATGGCATAGGTACATTTATTCGATCATTGAATATCAGGCATTAACCTGTTGGTTCATAAAACCTTTCCCTGAGGGTTTATAGTATGTACAGTCTGGAGCCAGGTGAGGCATGATAGGAACGTACAATTCATAAATATAAAAGGGAGCTACCAGCCATATTTGGTTATTTTCTGGCTTTTGGTTTGTTGAGTCATGCTAAACAAAGTGAAGCACATTTATTGTGCTCTAAACATCCTAATACTGGGTACCACTTCAGGTATCTTACATTACTTTGTCACATGCCTTTTGTATTTTGACACATGATCAAATGACAGTAGTACATTTTTTTCTTTTTCAAAAATTGAACACCAACCATTAAGTGTCACTGTAAAAATATGGGCATCCCCAATTATGTGGGGAAACCATATACAATAATTACTGCCTCTCATAATAATTGCTTTTTATTCCGTGACTCTTCCATGCTACCCACTTTGAGCTGCGAACACATCTTATCCTTCAACCTGGCCTGCATGAAAAAGAGTCTTGCTTTGCCTGCAGCGGACACAAATAAGAAGAGAAAACATAGAACTTTAAAAATACCTCGTTTGTTCTGTTCTCGGAGGACACCCTGACAATCTATCAATACAGCCCGCCTTTGAGCCTACTCCTCTCCAACTGCCAACCCACAGCTTTTTAATCTCCACACTTGCACTTTCTGTATTCCATCTGTCTTCCCTGCTCCACTTTTCCAGCAACCTTTCATGTGCTTACCCAAGCATATTATTACAGCAGTGGCGGGTTCTTACTTTAGCAAGCCAAAGACAATGGACCATGTATTAGTGATAGACAGATCCTAAAGAGGACATACATGCTAATTAGCTGATAAAAAGCTTTGACAACATAAATTGCTCTTTGTATGTGACATGGTCTTATTCTTGCTGACATACCAACATAAATTGTGTATTTCTGTGGACATTACACTATTCACCTATATATTATTTGAGTGCATCTAATCTTTCATTGACATAGTAGAATGTCTTGGCAATAGATTTCGTAGGTTGCATCGATAGTATTATTCTTGAGTCCTTAAGAATTTCTCAAATGCCTCTCATTTCACTTAACCTCACTCAATGCTAGCATTCTCTCCAAATAAATATCCTTTCTCCACTGCTATGTTTATTCCAGGCTATCTAAATGTTTTTCCTTTATAGTCTTTCATTATTTCAGATACAAATAATATAAACACTCCAAGTAATGCTCTCTTGCCCGCTTATTCATGTTCACATGTAACCCATTCAAATATCTATACAAGAGAAATTCTGCTTTCATGCATTTATATTGACGTAATTATATTGACTTTATTAATAGAGACCATGAACAAGTGGGTATCTGAGAATTTTTCAATTTTCAGCATAAATCAGACAGCTGGTGTCTAACGTTTATTAAGGGAAGGCGGTGTTAGATTAATACTGTATAGGTATGCACTTCCATTTGACTAGCGGTGAAGTAGTGATTTAGAAGATCACCCATTGTAGCATAACATGTGTTTTTAGTTTGCTTTAGAATTGTAGTGAAGGCTGCTGAGGAGTTTGATGCAAAAGGAGATTTTGGAGGTGTTGGACATTGTTCTACTGAAAGCTCTATAACTAGGTACACTGCTAGTAAATCTCCTTAGAATTTTCTATAAGCACTTTTCTCTTGTCCATGTCTGCCAGATATTCTGGTCTGCTGCTTGACCCTTATCTTTAACAAAATATGCTTCCCCAATGCAATCTTATAGACACCACCTAATATTTCCCACTACACCATCAATCCTTTTCCAGCAAAACTGCCTCTACCTTTTTCAATCAGCCATGTCAGTCTCTAATCCCTGATGACTTATCAGTTCTGCTGCTCTTCATCAGCTACATAACACATCTAATTAAATCATTGTGATACACCTGGGTAAAAACACACACACGTACACACACACACACGCAGATCTCAAAATAACCACATATAAGTAGTGAGAAAATGTTCTTATTTCAGTTGAGAAGAGCACTCATCCACACTTGTTTTTAGGTCTTGCCTACAGGAACATGTAGCTATCTGTCAGAGGCCTCTTGTTATCAATATAGTATAGCACACACACATAAGTATGGTACAGGTAGAGAGCTTTAAGTTAACTCCTTTCAGCCATTCGCTGTTACCATTTTTCACAGTTGTCCTTATCTGGGAGGCTGTAACTGCTCAAATGTTGACAATATCCTTTAAACCCCCACCTCTCGCTTTCTCTGTCTCACCCCAAGTACAGGCTATAGCCACACTGTCAATTCCCTACCATGCTCTGCTTTCATCTATGTGGTGCTGGTAATGCTTATGTTTAGAGTTTGGCGATTTTTGCTGAATTGCTTCACAAGCATTGACAAAGCCAAAACAATCCAAAATGGAAACCTTGCACGTGCATGCATACATGGCAGCCCACTTGTAATGAATTGTCTTATGTTTTTGAAAGAACATTCCAGAATGGGCAATGTGAATGCGCACACTGCTCAAGAGTATGCTTAAACAGGAAGGATGGTGTAGCCCCACATATATGTTGTTTGCAGAGCAGAAATGCACAGAAGATTGTCTGTGATTCATAGACGAGTAGACTGCAGCCATCCACAGGAGATGAGAATCAGCTTTTTCACTGGAAATCAGTGAGCAGATACCCAGGATATCTGAAAATCAGCTGTCAATTCCCTTCCTGTACATGGTATACTACATGGTAATGATGTGGAGAAAGACGTTGTCTATCTCAAATGAACATTTAGATTTTAAAATTCCACCTGCTAGACCTGAATTCCAAATATAAATTTGGTTTAAAGCAATACATCATACAGCCCTACTCATGGAGCACCATCCAATGCAGCGTTGCCGTTCATTGGCACCTTACCTTAGGGCATCAACCAAGGCAGTGGATAGAGAAAAAACAATAAGATATTGGTACAAGCCACAAAGTAAAGCTGATTTCAAACCTTTTCTGTTAGAATTGCTAATCTGCACTACATGTTCTGGGCTTCTCCATTTCTACTGATACAATACTGCTATTAATAGCAGCACACACACATTTGTCTGACTGACGTGTAGTTGGTCAGTTAGCAACCAGTGTTGTAGGCAAAGGCTTGTTTTAGCATTCAGTCAATACTGGTTTACTTACTACCTTCATTCAGTAAACCACCTTCAGCTACCAGGATCCCAGATCACCTCCATCATCTATAGATTCACTCCATCGCCTTCATGTGCCAGATGGCTCTGCTTGTGAATATCCCACACCTGACCCACTGCTGTATGATAAAGTACACTCAAGAAACTCTTTTTCCTTGTCTGTCACTCTGTGACTTTCTAACTAATTTCCAATTATATTAATAGATTGTTGCTTTGTCCCCTATCAAGATACAGAAGCAAATAATACAGAATTGCGAGGATAATCATCAATCTAATGGACCGATTATGAGGTCAGTCAGAAAGGCTCTGAATGGCATTCGGTTTGTCCAAATCCGATTTGGGACCCATCTTTCTGACCGATTCAGAAAGCCTTTCGACCGAACAATTACTATAGACGGAAACCATTCGGTCTTTCTGACTCGGTTCCGAACGGTATACAGAGTAACCAAGTTGTTCGGAGCTGACTCATACCGGTCTATGGAGCGCGTTTCTGACTGGCGTATTACAGTTCCGAACGGTATACGGAGTAACCAAGTTGTTCGGAGCTGACTCGTACGGGTCTATGGAGCGCGTTTCTGACTGGCGTATTACAATTCCGGATTCGGACAGCCTTTCTGAATCGGTTGTCGGAATCCAACTATGGGGACCCGTAGCCGACCCCCCTTCACCCGGGGCACTCCAAATGGGGCCCATGTGGGCATCCATGGGACGCCTCTTCCCAACCATGCACAGTGTGGCAGGCACCATGAGGTGCCTGCCACAGGGTGCACGATTTTCCCCATCAACCCCTTTTTTAATGGGAGCCTGTATAGTCAGTTGGAACACAGGCTCTCATTGAAGGCAATGCGAGTCCGACCGAACGATGTTCGGAAGCATCGTAATTGGCTGTTCGGATTTGCAGAACCTGATTCGGTCGGAAACGATTCCGAAACCGATTCGGTCAGATGAGTTTCTGACCAACATTGTAATCTGCCCCTAAGTATGGGTTCTTTAGGGTATAAATAAATGTACTGTGAATTATGGTTTCCTCGTCGGTCTAGATTGGCTCCAAAAGATAAAAATCCCTGATGTGTCGAATTAGTTTCCTGTAGCACTAAACTTTAGATTTCAATGCAGCAATTGCCAAATACTTCCTCACATTGTAACAGACTTTATAAAAATGAGCTTATGTATGTGCCTTATTCGCATTACAGCTATTACAACTTTGCCTACTGATTGCTGTGTTTGCGTTACCATTGCTTAAGAAATAATTGGTATATGTAGAGAACAGTATTCAGAAAAAGGAACAATTGTGCGAATGCATGATCTGTCATTGTTAACTAAGATTGACGCTCATTCCCTCTGGGCTCTGGTAACCATCTCTCCTAAAGGCATTCGACTCCCTGATTTACTGGCTTCCTGTAGTACCAATGGAAAGCCCCTGGTCTGAAACATGATATTGAGCACAGCCTCACATTGTGCATGTCTATCAGTACCAGGGCTGTCCTTTGCAGTCCAAGGCTACAAGGTTGCAAGGTAAATGCCCAGCTGCAGATTTTTCATGTCTCTTGCCCTTTCCAAACTCACTTTTAACCACGGCACACCACTGTTGGCAACTTGTGGCAGATAATCACACCTTTGCAACAATCATGGTTTGGACTTGCAAAAAGCAGTCTCTTATCGGTTTTATAAGTTGACGTGAATCCTAAAGTATGTAACCCAAGTTATTCACCGCATTTGTAATCTGAATTCTATGTGTCATTTTAGGTTTACATTAGTGAACTCACCCTGGTGAAAAACAGGGAAACACACTTGCATAAGAAATACAATTATCATAACATGGACATGATATTGAGCCAGATCCTATATTTGCATGCAAATTAATAATTGCAAAGAATCCCTGGAGCTCAAATGGAAATTTTAAAAGCAATGTGGGGTTGACCTGGAGTGGATGTATGGTACACTAAATTACAATTATATACAATTTCCCATGCTACCCAAAGACAAGGGTCATCTGCATATCAGTAAGGCTCATTAAACCTCACTTGCAACAGTGTATTGTTCTGCCTCTGACTCTGGCTACCTAAGAACTTCTTGTCATAAGAGCCTATAAGTCTAACCGAAGAATTACTCATATGTCTCATAGTCAATTTCATTGTAGTCACAAGCTTGGCCATCTAGATCTCCCTCTTACCCTTTTTATTTTTTGATCCAAATCAGAAGAGAGCATGAGGATCTTGTGCACAGGCATACTTTCTCCTTTTGTCCAAATCTACCTTTACTGGACAGGATGGGATATTAAGTCCTCACCTTGCACAGACTCCACCCGTGTAACTTATGACAGGCACCTCAACAGTGTTTCATAATGCATGGCATAAGGCACAGTAGACATGTCTTGCAGAACGGCTTACTGAGCTATCTGATTGGCATCTGCTACTCTTTCATAAAGTTATATTTGACAGGGGTGCTACAGTGGAAAAAACCTTCCAAGGCATTAATCTAACTTTAGTGTTGATTCGAGGAAAAACATGAACATTGAGGAAACATACTACTGACCAATATTCTGAGAACAGTATTTCGGTCTAATTCATAAATTCAAGACACAAATAAAAATGGGGTCCTTTCAGTAAGAGCAGCATAGAATACAGTTAATATTATATAATTTCCTGTTCATATGCAAGATCTGGAAGACGTAGGGGATCTAGCATTTACTATATTTTATCAGTTTATCATCCATGCACCATAAGAATCAAGTGTGTAGTGGATCAGTGACAAGACAACCTTTTCTTAACCGCTGGTGGGACTAAAGAAAAACATTGTGCAACTTTCCTATGGAATTCTTGATTGTATTACCTCTGCTCAATTTTGGATGGACTTGTTTGGCACATAGTTTCGTTCTTTCAGTGTTTGATAGAATAATTATATGGCGCACAGGGGAAAAGCACATGTTGCATATTATGCTGAACCTATTTGAATGCTGCCTTATTTTAGAGCTTTCTTTGCAATTTATTGGAATCACTGAAAGTAATTTCTATACATTTTTGAGAATGTAGTTAGGAAACATAATATTTTAAAACTATTTGGAGTTTCAACATGATCTCTACCTGCAAGTCCATTATTCGAAAAGAGTTGACTCTGCATTAATTGCAGTTGTCCTTCTCATACTGTTACCCTTTTACTCTTCTCTACACTCTTTTATTTCTCCTTCAAAATGTATCACTCGTATTACACATTTACAGAAACACACGTTTGTACCAACTCTTTTGAATACATGACAGAAGAATCAATAACATAAGGGGCGGAGCAGGGGTTGCACTGAAGATTGGAACCACATGACTATAGCGGTTTTGATGTCTCGTCCTTAGGTCCTTTATGTTTATAATGCTAACATAATAATTTAAAACAATTATGATTTTGGCAAAGCCGCCTACTACAATTCATTTCATGTGCTGTCAAACTTACACATCTATTATGAGCTGGTTCCTGGTTACAATGGAAATTCAAGACCTTGCACGATTATATGCCACAATATAATGATGTTGTCTATATGCCTTTCCTTATTACTCCACCCATCCTTACAAAACCAAAATAGTATTCCCCTTCCTGCTGTTCTTTTATGGGCAATCACACCACCCAACCTATGTGGTAAGAATTTGTCAAAGTACCAGCATCTTAGATAAACATTTTAAAGAGCAAAACTATGACTATTCTATGGCACCGTGGCGAACTTTAGATAGATAAAACACCTAAATACTATGAGCACAAACACACATTGTTGATAAAGACACTTTTCTTCTTTCTAATGTGTGGGATTTGTACTACACTTTATTGCTTAGCCTCAGTTCACTGCTTGATTGTTGCCTGCTTAATGAGAATCCTTAAAGGGCATTGCATTCACTAAGACCTCTGCTTCCATCATCTAAGATTGGTTTATTCACATGCAGTGGTCGGCGGTGCTCCAACTGTACTGACTGATGGATGTGGCTAACGATGGAAAATGTATTCTGAGACCAGTTTACCAAGTACTGACTCACAAGTGATGGCATCCTAGAATAATCAGGTACCCAACATCTCATCTCTACATAAAATCATTTGATTACCAGCGTTATAAAACCATCCTAATGGGTGGTTGAGGTGGCTGTTGGGAGGCAATTTGGAGAATCCTTGTCACAGAATTGGGAACACCAAAAAGACTTGAAGATGTGGCACATTACAACCCATGGTGGTCTGAATCATAGCCATACCAGACCAATTTCTCCCTGCTCAGGCTAACCACCCGATCCTTCACAAAAACAAACATTCTAGAAGTAAACATAAAAGGATGCTGCCGCAGTGATAACAGGAAGATCAACTAAACCTGCCATTGGACGGAGGGTATAGAGGGTAACACTGCTGCCACATGTGATTCCGCAGAAACAAAAATAAGTGATGCTCCACGGTCCATCTCAATGAACGTGCCCATCCTGAATGACAAAAACACATTATAGTTTTTCCATAAAAGAGAACAGGGAGGGTCCCAGGGGATGTCCAACTCCAGAGCTGTCTTGTTGCTGGGTTACTGGATTGGACACTGCAGGACCCATGGCATGCCCACTGACAATACTGACCAGTGAAAGGCTCACTAAACAATCTTCCTCCAACTCATCCCCAGTGAATATGTAAATATTTATCTGGAATGGATAAAATGTTATTAGATCTGCCAGTTGCTTGCCAAAGGCCCTGTTCCTCTTGACGTCTTGTTGCTGTTTGTTTGATCTGCTCCATTCCTAAATGAATGCTACAATCACCCTACATTTGTATATCTGTATGTGTGTGCATATATATATATATATATATATATATATATATATATGACCCCTCATTCCCCTGCCTTAATTGCATCTTTCACCATTAGAGGCGCTTGACTCAAATGAATAGATGCATTACAAGTGTTAATGCTTTCATGTGCCTTGATGATTGTAGATAGTGCACTGTCAAATTGTGTGTCTCAAATAGGTGACGTTTCCGATAATATTGTTTCAGTATTATCTGGGGGTTCATTTAGATTCAGAGCAAATGCACTCCATAGAGGATGTTTTCCATTTTCCTTATATCACGAATGACAACATTTCCAACTTCTTGCCCGAGGGAAGCTTCTATGCCATTACATAATACATCTCAGAATAGTTAGGAGCTGAGGTACCTGGTTGTATTTAGTGCACGGTACAATTCTGAGGTCCTAAAGAATAAATCATGCACACTCACTACCTTCCTGTGATGCCCAGCCCTAACAGCCCCATAGAACAAATTATTTTTCTACATGCCAAGCAAGCAGGCACACATTTGTTTTTTACCTTATTCTAGTATTTAGGACATAGATATTTCTAAATTTACTCTATTTCTTATCAAATACACATTTTAGTGTTGGTATGTACTTTGTTATTTGCAGCGTAATTCGGTTTATTAATAATGTGTCATTATTAAGACTCTTAAAATTGCATCATTTCTCTATAGTGATCGTTTAAAAGGTCATATACAGTATACAGTTTAAATACAGACTCAGTGGGGTTTGTTTGAAGGAATTGTACACTTCTAGGAGCAAAATAAGTAAATTATAGAATTTAATAATCCCTTCATGCACTAGATTAAAATATTATATGTAAACGTCTGCCAATTTCTAAACTCCTATCAATAGTCATGTATATGGGTTTTGGAAATAAAATTAAGTGAACTAGTTTAAAAAATATACATGTTTTAGGTTAGTGAATACCTTGGATTCAGTAACATTGTTAGCAATGTTTAAACTACTTTGATGTAAACCATTTTTTTACACACAGAATTGCAATCAGTACTGCAATAGCACGTCTCACCTGAGACAAGTAGCCAAGGCTATATTTAGCAATGGTTTAAATGATTCTTTAGAATGTATGGTTACCAGAAAAAGGTATCCAGGACTGGGGGTTGGTGTCCCACATGTGTTTCCATTTAGATCCCTATACTTGTGAGACTCATTGGAAAACATGATAGCACAACAAACGAGCTTTGAGGCAGAAATGGCTTCGAAATGCATGATACGAACTGTAAGGTGCTTAACAAAATTGAGAATCAGCAGAACTATAAACAAAACCCACAAAAGTGTCAGAAGGCTGTTAATGAAATTTTCCAATTCTAGAACTACAGTTTAGGTGAAAAAGCCTAAGCAAATGTCTATAATAACTGAGAGACACATAGCCAAAAGAAACAAAACTGATCAAGAATGTTTTGTAAACAACAGAATTAGCAGGCAATGTAAATACAAATTATATCATAGCGTTATAGAACAGTAAAGAAACCGTGATATTCCCAGTACTGGTGAAACAAGCAATTGCCAGTAACACTTGGACTCTTAGGTAAGTTACTGATAGATGGATGGGGACAACCCTCATATTTTCTTAGATTAATCTAAAGAACCTCATTAGAATGTAGGTTGAAATTTAAAAACTGGAAATTGAAAAGCCCAAATTTTGAATTTTGCTGCAGTTTATTTATGTATTTGGCGAGGCGATTAATTTGAAAGCCAACCGTTAAATATGAATCCATTAATTTTTCAAGATCTTGCGCTTGCTGTAAGGTAGCAATACCTTAATGCCAGTTTCTAAACTAAGATCTATGCCCATCACTTACTCTTTACTCTTGTATAACCTCTAATAAATGACCTCAAGTCATCATTTACCCTTCCACAGCCATAAACATAACACTATACCCAACCTTAATTCAACCCATCAACCCTTCCCTAACCCCACCCTTTGCAATATCAGTTATCCTAATCTTACCTCCATCTCTGTCCCTTACGGTTACCGCATCTGTAACCTTAAACCTGGTATTGGACCATAATATCATCTGAAATTAATATTGTGTCCAAAATATTGTTAAACAATATTGGCCCATATGAAGTAATAACAGAAGTCTACACACAATGGGATTATATTCTGTACATGATATTTAGAACACAATAGTTTGGACAATATTTTCACATCCGATATTTTGACACTGAAACTGTTAATCCTTTCACTAATCCTAAAAGTAGCCCACACAATCAGCCTATCTTTATCCTAACCCTAACTCTCCCCCTTAAAACTAACTCCAACTCTATACATAATCTTCACCCTATCTCTAACTCTTACCCTTGTCATTTCCATAACCTTAACTTATCCTTACCATACAGTTACCCCAGTCCTCTTCCTTTCCCATTCTATATGTTTTATTTAACCTTTTCATATTTATTTTTACAACGTTAGTTTGTTCCATTTAAATTAAAAAATAAATAAAGTTTTCCTCCTTTTTTTAATATAACAATTTAGACCCTTAATAAATTCATACATCTAAAACAATGCACAATGTGCAACTTCAGTGTTTGCTGGCCTTGCACACGGCATGTGTCATTCTTACATACCCACTTTTTATCAAAGCGTCCAGTACTAAAGTGACTCATCACCTTTCGTTCCTTAAAGATTTGGGATTCTCAAAATGTAATTCCGCCTACCAAATACAATGATACCTAATGTGCCATGCAAGTATATTGGCTCATTTATGTCACTCTGGTAGCTCTGTTTGTTCAGTACAGCAGGAATTGGACACACCAGCTTTGAAACCTTATCGTCTAGTGTTTATGGTGTTGCAGATTCAACTTTGCTGTATATATCGCTAACACTCTTCCCTTATAAGTATAAGAAATTCTCAACTTACTGATCCAGTTGAGGTTGTGGAGCCTCATACAATGTAATAATTGGAAGCTGTCCAATATATTCATGCACTGATTGATTTTAGTTTGATCTTGCTGTTTCTTTCCTGATGGCAAATCATTTCCTGTTTGTGAGGTAATATGGAGTTCGAATAAAGAGTGAGGGCCTCATATATGAGATTTTGGTGCTGGGCAGAGCGCAAGTAATCTTGCTGCACTGCCCTGCGACGAAAAAAAGGGCAGGAATGCGCCATAACTATCAGATACAGTGCATTCCTCTCCTTTTCCCCCTATGCTGGTGCACAATGGGCTCCCATACGTCAACGCAGGCACCTTTGAGCCTGGTGCAAGGGTGTCTGAGTTGTAGGGGTGGTTGTTTTTCTGCAGGAAGTGACACTTTCCTGCATAAAAACAATCACTAGAGAAGTTTTTGTCACACATAGAAAACGGAAATACAAGGAGAAATAAAGGTATTTTCCCTCCTTGCCCCTCCCTTACGCTTCCCCTGGGGCGGTGTAGAAATCCGACGCATTCCCAGGTTTACGAAACCTTGTAAATCTGGTAATGCATCTGACTCCATGGATGTTGCATCCATTGAACGCTCCTTTCACGCAGAGTAATGTGTGAAATGGGGCCATATTTACAAGGCCATGAAAAGCCATGAAGAGTTCCTTTACGTGGTCTTGTAACAATGGGAAGGCACACTGAGCCTCCTGTGTGTAAAAAAAAAAGTGACATACCAGAGGCGCAATGTGCTTGTAAATAAGCCCCTGAGAGTGCGAGTTAAACTCCTAGTATGTCCCATTATCAGGTGCTACACTATAGGTGTGAACAGCTTCAGAGTGCTTTACTCTTGTGTGTAACCAGCTGCCCATGTATGGGAAGTCTGTTATTTTCTGTTCTGACACCAATCGTAGGAATAAGAAATAAACATAAATGCAGCGGGGCATTGATTGATCAACCAATGGGAATTCTGCAAATTGGACATTACATAATCACAAAAAGATAATCATCTTGCAGTCACAAGTTAGTTTCAATTTCCATAAAAATAGCACGAGTAATGCACAATTGTGCATTCCAAACATATGTAGTAACCACACCCAAGACTATTTTGCATAGTTCTCTCTCTTGAAGGGCTTTCGATTTAGTCACATTCAAAGCTACTGCAGCTGCTAATAGGTGAGACAAGAAGGTAAGTACAGAAGCTTCCAAAGGAGGCAAATGTAAAAACCTGGAAACCTATGTATGTTAAACGGGGTCACAGGAGGACACCACAGGTAGAGAAGGTGAAAAGGTAACCAGCAATTGCAGTAAAATACAGAGGAGCTGAAGGGGTTTCAACAAAATGACATACACAACGGCAGACCGAAAAACAGACAAAGGAAACAACCCTGAGCAAGAGTTTTCAAAAAGACTGCATGAGCAGGCAGCCGGGCAAAGGGAATTTCAAAACAATACAGATTAATTTTTATAGAAACTCCTGAGAGTGAAATATTAGCAAAAGAAATCATTTTAGAGCAAACAGATCAAGATGGATTTAGGGACAAGGCTGTATGGTTTAGTTCAGGAACCCTTTTAAAAATATGTCTGTAGAACAGTGTTCAGGAAAATAGGGAGTGTTGGTGTTAGGGTCTTTATCAGAATGAGGCCCAGGTTGAGTGTGTAATGCAAGGTCCCTAATTAGCAGCAGAGATGGGTGTGCCTAGCCCTTTGCAGAGATCAGAGTATGGGGAATCATTAGAGGTCTCTCACAGTCTAAGTAAGGACACAATGTCATTCTAAGTCTTGTGGGCAGCATTCCTGTTTCTTTGACACACTTAGAATGATACACACATAGGACACTAGACCTACCTCTACACCCTTCTGGGCACGTAATTCGGTGGTTCAAGATCAGCACTCAATAGGCCATCAAAAACAAAGACATTGTTGCCAAATGATGAAGTCTACAATTAGTGTTGCCGACCACTACCATGGGGCCTACACATGTGCCAATCTATTCTCTAGGAAGCAGTCTTGACTGCTAGGTTCAGCTTTTAGAAGTTCATATGAAAGGTCTTCTAACAGTACAAAATTATGTTACTTCTTTCTAGACTTTAGGCGCACACACCACATTTCTCCAAGACTAACAGCTCCACACTAATTCCACACTAGTTCTTGACCCAAAAAGTTCAAATTCAAGACCATAAATCTTTTCCCTAAGTCCCTTTTTGAACAGGTACTAATACCTTGTTAACCTTTTGGTGCAATACTGGTCACCTAAAACCAGAGCTTGTGTCTAATCTTTTACACCAAAACATTTTGTATGTTTCAGTGAATCTCCGAGTATGTGCACTGCAGCTAATGTGGTCAGTCTGTCCCATAATAATACTGTTATCTAATATAATTCTAAATCTCTCTTCCCTTACCTGAAACTACCCTGGATTGTACTAGCAGTATACAAAATCAATGATTGACAAAAATTAAACCACTTCTTGTGATGATGCAACATTGACACTTTCTGAAGCATATGGGTTGGAGGGCCAGAGAGATACAGCAATGTGTTTGTTCTAGAGACTCCAATGAGCAGATGGTGTGCAATACTGTGGAAAGAGGAAACTTCATAGTCGCCTACTTCTCAATAATTCTTGTGCCATTTTAAATCCTTATAAGCGCTGTTCAGAAGCTGGTTTGGAAAGGGACAATTTACCTAAAGATTATTCAAAGTTGTAGTCCATGGCAGGCATATGTTGTGATGGGGCCAACTGTCAACGTTAAAAGCATAATTCTATTATTTCTGCTTACATGTGTGCAAAGCAGGTTGATTTCATTTTAATTGTGCCACCTAATTTGTAAAAAATATCTCCTATAACTTTATGGTTTTACTTTATAATTATTGCAGAAACAAACTGTAATAGTACTGGTCCAATTTCCCACCTTAGTAAAGAAAAAAACAACTCCTGTGCATAATAATTATACTAAAACATGCCTGGTTTCATGCTCCACAATATATTGTATTGAATTTCGATTCCCCCTTTGCTGAATTTTATTCTTGGTTTTTAGATTCTACACATTGGGGCATTGGTGTCCAGCTGCCCTCTAAAGTATGACAAAATAGTCCAACTCTTAATCGACAACCTCTACTTTTCTTTAAGACTACAGTGTAAGGTTCGGAAATATAACCATGACATGAAAAGTTTAATATAACCTGAGCACTGCAGCACTCAATTTACCATAAACTAGTGTGACAAAGGAAAACATGGATACAGGCCTATCACTGTAGCTTGACTGCTGCAGTATAAAGCCTGCAGTATGACCTGATACAATAACCCTTTTTTACAGGTTAAAAATATCCCTTTAAATAAAAGTAAGTTGCTTCTTTGTATACCTTGCAGTCCACAAGCTAGGGTGCATGGTATTTAAAAGTGGGAAATGTAGCAAATTAATTTTGCCTTGTCCCTAGAGGGACAAGGCCCTACACGCTATTTTCACTGTGACAGGTCTTGTTCTCCTATGTAGAAAATCAGGGTACAGAATAAAATACTAATACTGTATCTCTGTAATGAGACAAGCTAGAAAAATAATGAAATCACTATTTTTTAAAATAGTTATTAAAAATCTACTTCATTTGTGAAATCAAATTTGTATTAAATATTAAGGAAAAGTAACAATTAGAAAGTTACTCTTTACCTTCTTGAACAGCCAAAAGGCTAATAAGCATTAGCCTTTGTCAACTCTTGCTTGTTCTCAATTTGAGAAAAGGTGTGAGCGAGATGAAAAAATACTTCCAGGAGCACACAATAGACTGACATTAATGGGTAGAGATGGGTCAATAGAATGTGCAGGCAGGGGGCTGTACCTCCCCTGTTACCAACACAGTGTCATGCATGACAGATCTGTCTGAAGCACATGTAAATATTTCTCACCCTTGGGGACAAACAAGATGTTAGGACAAATCTGGTGAAACTGCTGAAAAACACTGCTTTAATCCAACCTGACATCTGTCTCTAGGTTTGTTGTTCATGCAGCCTCTGAATCAAAGTGAATTTTAGAGTTAGATTTGGCAGGACTCTATGATTACCATTGTACAGTCCTCACTCATACCCACAGCCTCAGAGCACAAGTTTAGTGTGGCAGAAGACCTTTTCCATCTTCGAATTGCCCTGACACATTGCATTTTGGGCCTGTTTGCCATAAAGTGAAGAACTGCAAAAGTTGGTAGGTAAAAGCCTAGTAACCTTTAGTCAACTGGTCAAAGAGAAACTGGGAGTATCCTAGGGTATCCCCCACACACATGCTGGTGATCCTTGCAAAGTTAGACCCTCACCCATACTTTCTCAGAGCACTGCTGGACCTGCAAAGGAATACCAGGTGAACTGAACCTCATGCACTGTGACCTATCAGAAGGACATGAGGAAGTTGAACACTCTTCCACTTGAAATCCAAGGACAGGAAGATCTCAAAGGGTCATAAGGCTGATCTCATGAGTGGCTCTAGGAACATAAAACATTTGAAGAGGCCATTCCTGTGAAGAACCCCAGCTGACCAGTGGCAACTGGACATGGACTGGATGTTGCTCTTTCCCTCTGACTGACAGTCTGAGAGTTTTTAAGTGCTCCCCTTGAGGTCCTGGAAGCACTGGAACTGCACTTGTGTGGTTGTTTGGGCACCAACAGCAGTTTAGGAACTTTTTCAAACCTTTTGTTCCAGATCTTCAAGGGGACAAACCACGAAAAGTATGTGGCCTGCAGTTCCATGGCGTTGGATTGAGGTGGTCTGTCCCACTTGGAGAAGAGTTTATCTTCAGAAAAACGTTTCTTTTCAGATCCATCGTGCATCTAGGTCCCTTTCTAATGCGTTAATAAACAGCCATTGGCACATTTAACTTTTTAATGCTATTTTCACATTAATCTTTCTAAAAATCATATCTCTGGTTCCCCTTATTGGAAGATTGTCAATTTGATGTAATTTTGTTTGATTATATTTCTTATTCTTATTCTTTGGAGTAAGATTTTCTTTTTGTTGTGTTTGACTTGTTAACTGTTTTGGTACTTCTAAATACTTTACACATTTGTGTTTAGTTAAGCCTGTCTACTCTGTGCCATAGCTACCAGTGGCTGAGCTAAGATTTACATTGCTGATGCCTTTGACTGGATCTAACAAGATAGTCAGTTTATTACTTGCAGAGGATAGCAATCTACCTCAACCAATAAACCACTTCCTCACAAATAAATGTATTGTTACCTTTATATCTTTAGGCATTCCAGGTCCAGTCTTATTGAATAGAGAACATGTTTAAGTGCGGCATTGGTGCAGCTTTACCAAGATGTGTCAAGCATAATAGATGTCCATATAACAGACAGATGCACATTCTGTTTCACATGTTGTAGATGTCAAAGTTAATACATGCATGGATGAATGTGTAGCAAATATACACAGAGCAACAAGAGAACCTGTTTCTTGAGTCCATAGAAAATATTTCAGCCCTATTCTTAAGGGGAAGTTACTCAGTATGACAGTGTTAACCATCCGCAGCCCTCTTCAAGAGAAGGTGACCATGCTTAGATAGTGATAGTCATCACTGCTCCTCTGTCAATGTCTTTTCATGAGCATCTGATCTTCATTTTGAAAGGGGCTATGGGCACCTAGTTGGATTGGGTAGGTGTCTACATGGTCACATTCCAATTCCTAAAGGGCATTCATCTTTTTCATCATGACTTCCTTGTTTATATTAAAACTTTGATAATATCATCATGTACTCTGATAATAAGGATTCATTTATTTGCATGGAACCCCATCCGTGAACCTAGAAGGGAAGATTATTTTATTTGGAAAACACCTGTTGCAAGAGCAGATGTGCATTCACTGCCAAAGAATAAAGGATTATTGCTTGTGTTATGTGGAACTACCTTACTGCACAAACATGTATTAGGGTCATGAGGTAGGGTAGGGAGAAATTCTGCTGTTGAGGTTCTTGTAATATGGTTGCAAGAGCTTTTTAGTGGGGTATAGGTGGTTAGATAAAACACACCTAGGAATATGCAGAGTACACTCTAGACACAGTATACAGGAAGTGACACAGTGGTCCATTCTTCTTTGTGGCTTGCATTTTAGTGCAGTAGGTCAAGAAAGGGTAGAGCCAAATATTTAACATAACCTTGAACTGTGTCATTTTTGATTCATTCTAGGCAAATGTATCTGATCTGGTTATTTAGCAAAACTATCATGGATATGGATCTGGCTCTGCTCAGCACCTGATGGACACACTTTAGCAAGCAGGATGTTTAAAGAGGATCAGTTGTAGTCATCGTGAATTCTAAACGCTATCTTTGTTATACCTGTGGATATTCACTGCATTAGAGTCTGCGCAGCCATATATTGCCATTTGTGACTTAAAGCACTGATCCATCAATTATTTCAACTCAGATTGCCTTTGCTCTCCCACATTCTATATCAGAACTATATGACCTGTCACCATTAAGAACTTACTGTCATTAGTGTACACACATAAGATTTACATCTTTTCTGGTAGGAAACCTGGAAAGTTGTGATGACTAATAGCTTCAAAAACAACTTTAAAAATGGCAACTTATTTCCAAAGTCTTAATGATGAGGTCCCTGAATATAATCTTTTCCTCCAAAACGTGAAAACATGAACGAGGTTTATAAGACTTGCTTTCAAATTTTCCAAATAGCCTTAGTAATGTTAAATGTAACTGAACTGACTGCCAAAGATTTTGGGGCTGAGTGTTTTATATTCCTACGACTGCGTTAAAATCCATTTATTACATGTAATGAAAGTTTAGTAATGCATTTAGATATGTTCTGAAACCTGTGTAAAAGCAACATAATATCATGCCTTTTCCCCAAAATGTATATACTGTTGAAAATGGGCAGCAGTCTAGTTAACAAACGTTGTACCTGCTATTGAAACAAAATCCGCCTGCTATCTTAAAATAGGACCAGTTTTGGATGTCTGCACTAAACTTTTTAATTGTCCTCTGTTCCGTGGCTTAAAGTATTGGAAATATTACAAAAGGAACCTATCATGCCTGAGACTTACTTTCCTTAATACAACTGTAAATATCTATATCCATTGCATGCATTAGATGCAGAGTAGAGTAAAGCACTACGCCCCTCTGTCATGAGCTATACCAGTGAATACAGGACCTCAGCCTGCATTTAAGACCAGATCTACAGGCAAGGCCTTGTATTAAGGAAGGGGGACTTTATTTGCCTTTAAGGCCTGTGGCAGATGGGTTATAATTAGGCTTTCCTGTTTTCAGTTTCTATTTTTGGTAAATTCTGACCGGGTTTTTTCAGTGTTTTCAAGTGATTTTAATACCTTAAAAAAGAGTGGTTTTCAGTGGTTACACAATTTTGCGCCATTAAAATCTACAGAAACAGTGTTTTTCGGGTGTTTATGGAACATTTCACTTTTATTATTGCTTGCTTTCTGCACTGATAGTGCATGGTATATAGACAGTGTAAGTATAGAGTAGATAAGGTCCAAATAGATTTTTGCAAATTAAACTTATTGTAGTACACCATACAATACTTCTTCAGTGAGTCTTTGGTCATGTGTGCTTGCTCTTTCCTTCCCATGTAAACTTCTGTGAAAAGGCCCTCTCAACATTGGCACTTGAGATGTGCAATGTCAAAACAGCCAGTAGACAATTTGTTAACTCCGGCCATTGACATAGCTTTCCATGCCAATACTGGTTCACTTGAAGTTGTCATTCTCAGGGCAGGTTCTGCAGCATTTGCGCTGATCTGGGCGCTTATGCCCTCAGAGTTATTGAAGTGGTAAAAAATGAAGCAGCACTTTTGGAACTACTGAGGAAATTCCCCTTTACGGAAGGGATCTAGAACAGAGTACCACAGTGAGGTTTCATTGACTTCAAATGCCATTGATGGTGAAGGGACATTTCTATGCATCATTGCAAGCCATTTCTCATACATTGTAAAATAAAAGTTCCCAAATTGCTCTTCATCATTGCTTTGCTTACGGAGTGCCAATCACTCTATTATGGAACATGTTGCAGTGCCAAAGTCACTAAAGGTGTCGCCCAGCCTACTCCAAAGGAAATGTTTCACATCTACACCAATTATGCTGAACACATGGCAGACAAGGGTATTTTCAGACTCTAGCTTTTTATTATGTCCACAACGGCAGTTATGTTTTCCTATAAAAATCTAAGAATGCAGTAGAGTGAACTTTTTTTCACATCACTATCAATATGTGACCAAAGATCCTCACATTTCTTGCCTTTGGCATCATCACTCGGCAAAAATTCTGTAAACGGTTGCCACATGGATAATAGAGCATTCATAGCCCCTTGGACTGAGAACCATCAGCTAAGGGCCACCGTTGGGATGACTCTTTATTTGATGCAACACAAAGCACGAAATAATAAATATTTGCGTTTTAGTTCCTGTGCATAACACTGCACCAGAATGGACTAAAAAGTCAATAGCATTCCTCATTAACTCTGTAGATTGTAAAGATGCTTTCAGCATACCATCTAACAAGGGGCAAGGATCTCTTACAGGGAAGCACTTCAGCTCAGATATCAATTTTGACAGGTCATCACACAACATTTTCATATACGTAGCTGAATCACTTCAAATACAAACAATATCACTCCAATCTTTGTTGAACTGTGAAAGAACCTTTTTTGCAGAGCATTCCAAGTGACACTGCAGTTCATGTTTTCCAAAATTCTAGTGCCATGTTTTAACCACTATCCCAGATGCTTGGTGATAGCGCTCTTTTCACATATCCTTGTCACTATACCTTGCATTTAATGTTTAAAGCTTGGGGTGTTGGCAATTCGCCTACTATCAATACTGACCCACTAGAAACTGGGGGCTGATGAATTGAGGGTTTTTACCCTTTCTGTGTGGGTAAATGTGATGACACATTAGGAAAGATTCTTATGAAACCAGCCATTTTACCTATCAGTGAAAGAATCAAACATGATTTTGATATTTCCTGATTCTCTACAGTATATAAAATAATTAAACAAGACGTAAAACATGCTTCTAAACTCTGCATCTTTAGATCAAAGACCCCAGAACTGAAAAAACAAAAGGAAGAAGAAACAATATTTTAGTGGCATCCCTAAACAACAAAACTCAAGCAGAATAAGGTTAGCCCAGATTTTCTTACGGCAAGCTTGTATAACAAAGTTACATTGTATTGGCCCCTTCAGGAAGAAAAAAATGACTATTTCACTCCCTGCTTCCTTTCTTTGAATGGAATTTAGTTTGTGGTTGTGCAGGGTTTTTTTCAGTGTTTATATGTTTTCACTGGTGAGGGCTATTTCTCTTTCAGTGGGGTTTTATCAGTTATTATAGGTTTAAACCTAAAACCGGACAGCCTAGTTATGATGCTTTGAATATAACACCCACTGACAACTGAACATTCTAAACTTCACAGGGAAATTGCTGTAAATTTGAAAACTTCTAACAGCAATTGTTTTATTAAGCTCAGAGCTTTGTGAGGAGTATTTTTTTTAATTTCACATTGAGCACAAGCGGGTTTTGAGTACAATATATCTGGTGCATGATACAAGCAGATTTAAAGGCAATAAGCATTGATAGTGGTAGCCAATGCAGTTTTCACTGTGGTTCTGAAACAGTAGCGGTCCGTGGAGGGAGTTCCGTGGGGTGGTGAGGCGGGGAGGGTCAGGGTAGGGAAATGTAAACACTGGAATATGGATGAATGGAGGTAAGTACACATTTAAATAAATAAAATGAATTTTGTTGCGCGCGCTGCATCGCATTTTGCCATGCAGCGTGCGCAAAGGAATTCGTTTTATTTATTTATATGTGTACTTACCTCCGTTCATCCATATTCCGGTGTTTACATTTCCCCACCCTGACCCTCCCCCGCCCCGCCTCACCGCCTCACGGAACTCCCTCCACGGACCGCTACTGTTCTGAAATATGATCACATATTTTTAGACTAAGCAAAGTACATGCCACAACATTTTGAGATTCATTATAGCACCACAATCAAGCCTGTCTGTAAAGCTAGTATTCACAAGCAGTTAGTGGAACTCTTGTGTGGTATCAAATCTATCTCCCCCATTTGATCCTTGCTTGGTTTCTCTTTAGCTGCTTCTTGCCATGCTGTTTTCCAACAGATCTTATCACTCTTTTGAGGTGCAGTGAAAATCAATTGGAAATTCAGGTTTATATCTCTAGCTTTGATAGTCCCAATGTTAGATCCTTATTCCAAACATATTCAGTCTTTCAGCTGCACAGCATAATCATATGGGGATGACACACAGTTTATCTTCTGCCTGGACAATCTGGCTTCTACCTCTCTTCTACACACTTTTAATTTCCTGCAGGCAGTTCAACCGTGAGGATGGCTGTTCACCTTTGAAAGTTAAATGCCAATGAAATTGAAATACTGATTTAGTGAAAGGATGCAGAGTCCTGAGACAATTCTTTGTAGCCAGTAAAAATGGGGCCTATCTCCCTGCCTGCTACTAAGGTGAAATTTCTTGGAATCTTCCTGGTCCAAAATGTAAAATTGACATCCAAATAAAGGAAGTGTGTAGGTTTATATTTTATGTTATGCATCACCATAGACATGCTCTTCCTCTTATCCCTGAAAAGCTTCATGTATCTAGTGTTTCTGCACCCATTAGTCTGTATTAGACTGTTGTAACAACCTAGGCCTGCACTTACTGGCTTGAGGTTTGTTGCTGCACCAGAGATCACCGAGATTAAAAGGGCATCTCATATATAATTTAAAGAGGTATAATCACATCTTGCAAGTTTAACAGATAGTTTGGAGACTTGCACTTGATGCATGTAAGCTGTTATCATCCTGCTTCATTCTGGTTGCCCAACTATCCCGTCCTTCTGTTACATCAAGCACTCTCAGGTCTCAAACCCATCTACTCTTACCAATTCCCATGTGGGAATATCTCCAAGTGGGAAGTCCCTCAATCACATTTTAAGGCCTAAATCTTTGAAATCAACTTCCACTTTATTTGAGACAGAATCAGTCATTGTTTTCACAAAGGTATAGAGAACCTGTTTTTAATTTTGCTGAGATTTATCTTTTACCCATCTAACTGTGAAACCTTTGGCTGTTCTCCAGCATGAAGAAATCGTACTGACACTTGATGCACTTCAGAAATAAAACAGAATCAAGGGTTTAGTTTCATTGTCTTGTTCAGGAACGCTTCCTGGTTTTTCAACCTTCTGTGAATTGTGAGGGCGAAACTCTGCAAGAGGAATGTGGTCACCATTGATTAGGGTTCTAAGAGGACTTAATTTGAAGTTGTTCATCTATTTCTCTGCGTGTTTTGACAGAAGATTTAATTTTATCCCTTGAATGTGCCATAACCATAACCTTTGTATAATCTTGTCTCATGGTAATTGGCCAACAGGAGGTAGAGAAAGAGGAGATCACGTTAAAAAGATGCTAGCGGTGCCACAATTCTTGCAGCGTGACCAGCCTCATCTTTACAAATTGTGTGTGATATTTAAAGCCCTCACACAAAGGGTGTTTTTCAGAAAGTGTCATTCTGCCTTCCTCCTTAATGCTAATGAGTCAGGAATTGCATTGCGACTCCTTGCTAAAACTATTCATGCAGGCACACAGCCTACGTAGTACTTCTATCCAAGTATTCTCATTGATAATTGGACTAAATTGTGACTTCTGTCCTTTAAAGGCACAGGAGTCTCAAACAGTCTTTCCTTGTGAATGCAATATTGGGCAGCGCAGGAAGTTCCTGCACAAACATGTGTAAGTTTTTAACATTTGGTAGCTCACAAAAATTGTTACTAGTATTTTCACTAGGCACCAACTATTCCATGCTGTGCAATTGTAAACATAGTTGCAAACCATTTCTGTAACCCTGTTGCAATTTATATGGGGTAGACAAGCCCCTTAGCTAATCTGCAATGGTTCGAAATGCCAGTACTGAATTGTGATGTAGTTTTGTGCATTACCTATATACTGTTTGGACTGTCTTTGAGACTTAAGTCATTTTTTATTGTTGTAAGGCTCTCTCTCCCATAAAATAACGCTGCATTGCCTTATTACATTTTGTAAGTGGTAACTACAGTTTGGGACCAGATACAGAAATGCTATTTCCACTCAAATTAATTGTTCTTTAAAATCCTAATGGGAAAACTGGATTTGAAGTTACTAGTCTAAAATTGCCTCTTTTAGAAAGTTGCCATTTATCTGCCGAAGCCAAGTGTTCCTTTTTACCAGTGTCCAGGGTCACGTGACTGTGAATGCTCTCCTGTTGCGGGTTGTATCTTCATGCCTGACATCGCGTAAAAGAGGCCGAGGTGTGAGAGGATAGTCTACCTGACAGGATAGCTGGGGAGGACCTGTACCATGCCCGGATTACACTCCAAATTGCCTTGCCTGCAGCGCACACAAAGGAACCTGACACCACATCTGCCCCAGCCTTTGTCACCCTAGACAGTTTAAAACCAGGACTAAGTGAAAGGGAACAACTGGCCAGAAACAACAGTACATGGTAATAAAGAACTGAAACTGGCTATACTGGCATTAAAGAAATTTGCTCAGCTGGATAGCCTGGAAGCCTAGCTTGAAAATGTCAATGAGTGTAGGAACATTTTTGAAGTTAGAACTGAGATTGCTCACTATAGAAATAATTTCTAGAAGAAGGAAACTTAGTAAAAACATTATAGGGCTCAGAGAGATTAATCTTCTTCAGGTGGAAAATCATAATATGAATTACGATGTGAGGTGTTAATGTAAAATCTTAAAAATATGATCTCCCATCATTTAAAAAATGTTTGCCCCCTGCCCAAAAAGGACTGAGATTGAGAGAGGCACAGGGTCCTTCTTTGCATCTTGCCAATGGGCATATGAGGTACTTCATATAGACTCGTTCATGGAGAAAATGCCGCAGACGTCAATGTAAATTAAGGAGTTGTCTATATTTAGGACTAATGAATTTTAGGGAACATGCTGGGACACAATTACTTTAATTGACAATCTGTGCTACTTTTTAGTTTTTCATGGTGTTTCTGATAGGGACATATTGATGAAATGTAATAATGCTATTCATGGGCATTACTAGATTTACTTTATTGGAGATTTATCAAGTGCTAGAAACTTGCTTTTATTTAATAGTTAATAATCAAGAAATCTGTATGTAGACATGTTTATACATACAGTACCTGTAAAAATTCATAGAGTAATTGTGAACCTTGCTCTTTTGCAGGATGAATGACTTATGCAATATAACGAGTCTTGAAGAAATGAAAGACAAGTTGTACTGATGTGTATATACATATCTTCAAAATAAAGAAGCATAATAAGTGCATCTAGATGTTCCTCAGTAATTGACTTGACTCGTGTTTCAATAACTCACACACTGAGGAGAAAGTCAATTTCCCAGTATAACGGGCAGTACCTAATGAAAAATATGATTTTAAACAAGTGTCCCACGTGCCTGGATCATCCCCTTCATGGATCACCATTTGGTTAGTCTTATTGAACTAATTTATTTGAGAAATGTTTAGTAAACTAAATATTTTAAAGCTTAGAGAGCCAGTGACATTGCTATAACTAGAAGCACTGCATTTTGGCGGTGGTGGGCGAGGGGACAGAAAATGGCCGAAAGGCCACAACACTTGGTCTGGATAGGGTTGCCATTTGAATGATATTTTAATGTCCTGGACTGTACGAAACTGAAGAAAATCACCTAAAGCTGGTATTTTTTCCTCCAATCAATATGTACTTTTACTAGTAAATGTAAAGCTAATGCATTTTAAAATGTGTTCTAAAGCTGCCTTAATGATCCATGACTGACAGTTAAACTAAAGAAAGGCAGAAAAGCCATGTTCAAAAAGAATAGGGAAATATTTTATATAAAGAGTCCTCTCTAATTATCATCCTCATGCCTTTGCCGTATCTGCCCGTTTATTTTTTTAATTTTTTTTTGCATTTTTATGTAGTGTGAATTCTGCCCATAGGCAATGGAGCAATTTATATAACCACCAGTTACATTACACAAGATCAAATACATTTTTATTTAAAGTTGGGAGATTAAGTGATTTGCACAGAATCACAGGATGTGGAGCTAACACTGGGACTCGAACCTGGCAGCTCTGACCATAACGCTGCATTCAAATATTTTTCCCCTGGATAAGGTGGCCTAACAGCGAGGCCTAAGCAATCACCCCCCGCCCTGCGCCTCCTACCCCCAATAGGGCCTAAAAGGCACAGCGACCAAGGTGACAACACCTGGCCCCTAGGCTTCTCTTACTCACTCCCTCCCCAGCCCACTATAGCCTCGGGGCAATGACCTTCCAGAGAAGGGTTCAAGCAAGGCACACAGCTGCTGCTGCTCTAGGGTGCTTAGGTGAGAATGGTTCAGCTGCCGCAAGATCACCCGGCCCCCGGCAAGCCCCTGTATATTCCCACCCTCCCCACATCCACCATGGCTTGAACTTGATGGCCCCGTGAGGCTGACACGGCTTCTGACCCAGCAAACACACAATGCAGGGGATAGAGCCCGAAAATTCCCCTAACGGCAGAGTAACACCTGGCCCCCAACTTCAATTCACGGCACGGGAGTGCCCATGAAGCGGACTTCTCATTACAGTGGCCTGGCGGGGACTGGGGAAGACGATAAGTCTCTTGGGCTGGATTCCAGAGGCCCTAAAAAAAGGCCCACAGGTGCACCTTAAACGCCGATCCATCACCCAATGCCCGACTGACCGCTTTGCCAGTAGTGTGGATTTATTATTTCTTATATTAAACATTATATTATTTCTAATATTTGGGCAAAAGGAGGCTGCCAGTGATACCAAGGGCTCTGATTGATGGTGGCAGGATCTTTCTTCTACTCTTTGAAAAAGGAGGGGGGAACTCATAAGCATTCATAGAATGAGAGTGGTGCTGCCAGCACAGAACACTCCGGCTCGGTAGATTTGGAATCATTTCAAATGTATGTAACTAAAAGATAGAATTGGTGGTGTAAATAGTAAAAACATTTAAGTCAGCATTTAACTGGACACAGCTAGCTGGAGATGTGCAAACAAAGATGAGACTAACTGAAGACTTCTCTAGCTTTAGACATGTTTGAGTTGCTATTTACTACAGGTGTGCAGAAGTTGCTATTTGCTACATGTGTGCGGTAGTTGCTATTTGCTACAGGTGAGCGGAAGTTGCTATTTGCTACAGGTGAGCGAAAGTTGCTATTTGCTACAGTTTTGCGGAAAGTAAAAGAACTCACAAAAAACATTTACCAACAACCAATCACAAGCTTTCAACTCTTTTATTACTGTTCTACAGAGCGGAAAGTAAGGAGTCAGTCGCTTTTCACTAAGAAGCAACCCTGAGGTCCCAGAGTGTAAGTGATGCTTCCCATTAACGCCCTAGAGACAGCAGTTAGAAAAGCTCTTGTCTGCAAGGTATAAGTGATGAATTGAGTATAGTAAAGATCATTAGAATCATGCAATTCTTTACTCGCTGCATGTTCTTCAGATCTTAGTATTTACCACACTTGCACATAATGCAGATTAAAACAAAAAATATCTTTCTAACTCTAATGGATCAAAAATTGAAAAGAGACAAGTCGCACACTGCTAAGTCATTTGCAAAGTTTAACTAGTTTTAGTCGACTTTAGTTGAAAATAGCTGCATCCAGGTGTTTAACTGGTTAGAGTAATGAGGTAAAACTGTTGCCAGACAGCATCAATGTGTGTTAATGTAGAAAAAAAGTGGAATAATACCACCTCGGATTGAGCCACAAGTATCAGGGGAAGGCCTATGACTGCAAGCAAAGACACAAGATACAAGTGTAGGTCTTAGGAAACCTTTATCCCTTTACTCTGATTTCTATAACCTATAGAAGGCAGATTTCTAGATGTATGGTTGCATTTATCCAAAAGGAAAATTATGCATTTTTGTTTGAATCTTAACTGGAAATGTGAATTTTTCATTGTAAATAAAAACCTATTTTGAACAATTCAGAAGGAATTTCTAGAGTAAATCACGGTGCCACGCATGGGTAGAGAGGCAGCATAGTATTTTTGTCACACTGCTCAGGCTAGGAAAGGAGAAAGCGTTTTGAAGGTCCCAAAGATGGCTGTAGAAATGTTTATTTCGTCCTCCTACCGATTCAGCCTTGGCGCACACTGTATTTGGCAGGAGGTGAGGGTGCATTAAGGTATTCCATCACTTTTCAGTGTAAGACCTCCTAAATGCGAGATATAAAGTGTCCTTCGGGGAAGTTTGCAACGAGCTGAATCAGCTCGCCGAGGTACATCAGACTGAAGTATATGTCAACAAAAAACGCCTGACCATGGGCTTTTAACACGTGTAACTGCAGAAAGCCTTGCAGTTAAAACATAGTTCCCTGAACTAAATAGTTTTCCTTTGACAGTACATGCCGTTATTATGCTTTCGGTCGAGTTACTGGTTTGAAATGAAAGATTTAGTAGTTTGTCCTCAAAATAACCTTGGGTACCAAGCTGATTAGCAGAATAACACAGGAAGGATACTGCGATTCCAGGCTGTCGGTCTCAAATATGCCATTGCTTCTGTCTTGAGCTGAGGAGCAAAATGCTAAATTGTCCATTAAAGAAACTAAGTTGTGGGGCCAAAGGTTCCACACTTTAAATACTTACTGTCGTGCTCGATGTTGTCTGTTGTGTACCATAAATAATCGTAGAAAAAACATGCACATTCCGAACACACTAGAAGCAGACTATTCGAGGCAGGGGAGCAACAATTTCCTTGGGCACGTCCGCTTCGAAAAGATGATGTTCCATAGAATAGTTCATGGATAAGAAACTAAACAAGGGAGATTTACAAAAAAAAGAAAACACCACAAAGTGGCCTAATGACATTTATGTACAAATTATAGTTCAACGCACTTTTTTAAATAAAAAAGAAAACACCACAAAGTGGCCTAATGACATTTATGTACAAGTTATAGTTCAAAGCACTTTTTTAAATACTACATATGGAAAAACCAATTGAATGATTGAGAGACTATTGTCTCTGTATTCTGCGTGGTGATAAATTTAAATTGGTAAAGTAAACATTAACATAGAAATGCTGTTTTCAAAGTGAATTTTGGATTAGTTAGAAACATACTCTTGTAGTACCTGGCTTACTCTGACATGCCCTTTTGATTTAGCCCCAAAACATCCAAAATGGGAATAAAATGAGGAAAATTGGGGGAACATTAATATACAATTCGTACGAATAGAAATGACTGGTGCCCTCTTTGCACTTTTAGTAACAGGATGTTGGGTGTTTCAGTGTCAATTTATAAACACATGTGAAAGTATGTTAGAGAGTACTACTACTACTGGGGTAAATTTACATTACACATACTCCTAAATGCCTGTCTAAAAAGCCCCCTTGGTTAATATTTGACCTTAATGAACAGCCATAATGTATTCATCTGATGGGACAGCTCACTGCATTAATTTCCACTCAAACACCTTTATATCCCAGATGCAAGTTCTGTTGGGATCAGAATGGACACCAGTTTCCATCCTTCTGTGGTTGATACAGTAAGATTTGATGACCTGGGTAATAAAAACACTTATTCTTCAAATGCTCAGCAATGATCCATAGAACGATGTGCGTGAGATACCAATAGTTATTTTTACAATATTCCATGAAGCAGGATTCACAAATGACCTAGAGTTAATTGAAGAAATATACTCCCATAGGCTTATGCCAAACTTGGCTGTAAATTTCTGAATACTATAGAACTCACAAAATATACCAGAAATAGGCTTGTATATGTAAGGGAGTACCCACGTTGTATCTATCCAAGAGTACTCTAAAGGTAAACCATTTACACCTTTGGAAATGTAACTGGAACATTTTTCCGCATGAGCAATTTTAACTAAAAATTGCATTTGCACTTGTAAACTTTTTTTTTTCTTTCCCATGGGTAATATAGTTTTACCCACAGCAAAATCTCTTCCCATAAACCTCGATTCCCATTCTGAAAAAGCATTTACCCCAGGCTTTCAAGTGCATACATTCATACTCAGGGTGAAGGAATGCTGCTCCTGGATAACCTTTCTAGCCTTCCAGGAACACAAACGGGGGCATAGCTACCATCAGTGCAAAAGGTGCAGTGGCACCGAGGCATAGAGCCTGGGGGTGGGGGCATTGAACCCTGATAATTGCTATATGTTACTGCTCCAATAGCAGTCAAGGAGCCATTCTCCTTGCTTGCACCAGGGCTCATCGCATCCTTGCCGCGCCACTGTTCACAAAAGGTACTGAAGACCCGCCAATGTCTGAGGAGGGCACACCTTGCAAGTACCCTTGATTTCACGCCTCTGGACTGGTTTCTGAAGTACCAAGAAGATGCAGAATGTTAAGAGTTTTCTCAGTTGCCATTTTCGGGAGTGAGAACTGGATAATAAGAACATTAATAACACCTGGGGACGACCTCTTAAATCATCTCTCTGCGGATTTGTCAAACAACAAAAGCAAGCTACTGCTAAGTGGTTATGTCAGTGGCACACAGCAGGGTTTGTGTTCACGCTGAGTTAAAGGCATGCCCCGCAATAGCTCTGGAAGTCATCCTATAGATTCATTTCAGAATGTATTGTGGGGCCTTGTCATTAGGAACACACTACGGTTAAGAGGGTGAGAAAACGGTGCAATAGCCTAATACTTTTTTACAGTGTGTTTTTGTTGGTTTAGTGGACTGGTTTATAGCTCAGCATAATCATAAAGGTACACTTTCACTTTTGTGTAAGTTTGCAATTGTTTGCTATTCATAAAGGTATTTTACGTGTAGTATATTCATGACTGCAGAGTTCCCACACATAAAAAGACAGCCCTATTTTTGTCCACTTCTATGTTTTACTTTCCTTTGAAAACGTGGCTTGGCAATTAAAGAAAAAAAAAATAACAGGGTTCTGTTTGGGTCTTGATGTTAACTTTGTATATGTTTTCTATTTTCTTTTTAAACATTTTTCAATTTTTGATGTTGTTCTGCGACGGAAGTGGTCGCCTTCCACTCCAAACAAATCCCAGACTGTCGCATGAAACACCTGCAACAAATATGTAGCGTAATCAGACTTGTGGATTTACTTTTTGAGCCTTCCCTACTTATTCATTTCTTTCATTAAAAACTGCAATCATTTCATGTAATAAGATTTTTGTTTGCACGCCTCGCTTTTGCAATGGTCCCCAGCATGCACCGGTAAATCTTACTTAATTAGTTCAGAGACTTATTTTCTGCCTTTCTCTCCCAGTAATAAAGCTACACACAGCACCGCTTGAAGACCTGTTCAAGTCAGGAGGCTCCTTTGTGCAGCAGTCATTATATTGTGCGGACTCTATGTGGGATCGTAGGAGAGACTTCAGCCAGCTCTCATCTTCTGCTTCCTAGCCCTTTGTCTCTTTGAAGCTGCACGAAACTTGGCTGTCCGCATCTGGAGCTCCTTCCGCACTCCTTCAAAGATAAACCGAGGTTACTTTGTTTCATAGTAGCTGGCACGCGCAGGCAAGCTGCGTCAAAGATATTTGATGCAAAAATGACGTTCACATTCGGCACCCTACCAGGGTAAAACAATCCCTTGCCTGCGAATACGGTCAATGAGAAACTCTATTATAAGGCATGCTGAAAATGAAATAGGCCGGTTCTGTAGTCCATCTGGCTACTGAGACTAAGGTTCCTCCGTGCGAAGCTTTGTGCAGTAGCTAGGTCTGCAATTCGCAAAACCTTAGGCTTTGAAGCTGCAAAATGACAGGCCACAATGGGCCACATGTATCAAAAAAGCGATTTTGCGATTACCAAAAATAGTTTTTTACCGAATTGCTATTTGGTAATGGCAAAATGCTATGTATGTAAGGAATCGGCGAAGATTTAGTGACTCCTTAATCTCCAAAGAGCGATTTGCTAAATAGGTAATCGCTATTAGGTAATACAACTCCATTCTTTCCTATGGACCTAAATGCCCATAGGTGCGAATGGGTTTGCATTAGCTAATTTGCAATTACCAAATTGGCGATTGGAAATTAGGTAATGCAAAGCCACGGGTGCCTGGGGGCCTACGGCCCCCTGAAGCACTCCCCCAAAAACAAATTGCAGATGTAAAGCGCTCACATGCCCTGGGCGCTACGTGGCACTTTGAAAAATGCATTTTTGTGCATATTTCAAAATTTGCACAGGGTTACCATCGACTTAGTCGATGGTAATAGCATTTCCCTAAATGCACAGTTTGCATTTGGAAAATGCTTGGTACATGCACTAAGAGATTTGCAAATTGTGATTCCCTATTTGTATTTCCAATTTTTGGTAATCAAATTTTTGTGATTACCTAAAATTGCTACTACAAAGCCTTTCATACATTTTCAAATGCTATTTTGTATTTGCAAACGGTCGATATTACTGATTCGCACCGTTTGCGAATGCAACATTTTTTGATACATGTGACCTCATTGCTATTCATAGGGGTAATTGGGTGTCAAAGAGGAATGTCCCATTATTGCAAATCACAATGGACTGTATCAATGCTTTACATCTGCATTTGTGGTGGAACACTGCTGACAAGTTACTGATCTCTGAAATCATGGGGTAGGGATTCACAAAGTGGAATGTGGTTATGATGGAAAGTTTCTACTCAATGAGGTAGAGGTACAGCTAGAGATATTCATGGAAGCACTGCTGCATGCACTTTATGTATGGTTGTATATGGTATTTCTATAGCATAAACCTAGCAAAAACCTGTGCTTCCCCTTTAAACTGCTATCAAGTCTCATTTTTGTTTACATGGCAGACCTTGTCCCTTGAGGGGAAGGGAAGCCATGTTGACAGTTTGCAGAATGCGAGTGCAGAAAAGCAGGTCTGCTGTTCCATACGGGCCTCCAACTCTCTATTATCAATCATTTGGGATTATCCACAAACAGAATTCCTGCCTCATTAATATCAATATTCTGGGATTTTTTGAATTATATCAACTTTAAATTGTTTGTGCTGTGCCAGATCCTCTGCAAAATTGCCTCTGATGCAATCCAAAATGTTTACACTAGGCCTGAATTACTTGGTAATGATTCTTGTCTATTTGTGACTTCCTAATATTTTAACAAACTGAAGTTAGTTAAAACTAACTATCCCAGCCCAGTATCCCCTGCCAACAAAGCATCCTGCCCACTTGCTAAACCTTCTTTTCTCACTGTATTTAAACACTCCTCTGCTTCACAGCGGAGGAGCGTTGCCCCACTGCATTTAGAGCAGAGGATAAAATAAAAATAAAATGATAATAACACTAAGCTATTGTCATTTTATTTTTCTGGTTTGCGGGGTGGGGCTTGGCTGTGCCACAGCCAGCAAGGGGAGGAGTGGTGGGCACTTAAGTAGGCATGACTGCTTGGATGGCTGTCTTGGCCTGGCCAAACAGTCATGCACACTTTGCATGTTCCCCACCAGGCTGTAATGCACAGCCTGATGAGGAACATGCACAGGCTGCCGCTGCCTGTTTGGGCACCAAACCACGGCGTTCAGACCAATCATAATGCTACATTGCAGCATTGTGATTGGTTGGAAGAGCCTGTTTGTGCTTCCTGCTTCAAGCAGGAACAGAAAAGGATGACTCAAGACATGGCTGCGGTCCAGGAGCAAGGTAAGTCATTTTTGTATTTATTTTCCTAACCCCCCGCAGCCCGACCCAAGATACTTGGTGGCAACCGCCACTGCTGCTTCGCATTTACTGCCCTAGCCCCACCTCACTTGTCAACCTCTTTTATCATGGTCTGTCTGATGCAAGGACACATATCTTCTAAAAAAAAAAAAGGAGTGCATTTATAATATGCAGGCTAATTCCTATGGCTTTTTAAGATGTATTTGCTTATAGGATTCTCAGAAATCACCCACGGATCGTTTAGAAATCTAAGATTTCCCTCCGTACTCGTGCATACCATATTCTTACTTCCAACAGACCCTCTCCATTAATAGAATTGCCTACCTTTTTTCCCTATTTTCAATGGGGAAAACATTTCTCCTGTCAGATTTCTTACCAAACAAACTGATGGTTTTTGGCAATCAGTACATTGCTATTTCACACAGAGCTAGAAAATGAAGTTTGCATTTCTCTTTAGTGAATATGAGAAACATTGGAAATGTATCTTTTTCTTTATACAAAAACAAAAGAGGGAGTGAAGAGGTAAAGAAAAAGAAGAGGTGGATTCGTCCTCCTCAAAATGTCTTTAAGTAAACAAAAGGAATCCCCCCTTCATGGAGTGAAATGACGGTATCCTTCCAGAGTGTGAATTGCGTGTCTCTCCTATTGTCCAGGGAAGCACACAGCTTAGTTAAAATAACCCTCACCCACCAAAAGGACCCTTGGTGGCATATTTCTTCATTGGGTTCTTCCCGCCCCTCTGCGGGACGGGCGTGCTATGACCTCACCACCACACCAACACCTCACGACTGGCTTCACAGGAGAAGACCCCAACATTCTATAGTTAACTCCCGCCAAAATGGCTGGAATGTACCATATTTGAAAAAGGGGAAAGGAAAAGGGGAACATACCATGGAGAAGTAAAAAAATGCATTGAGAAAAGGAAAAAAATAAGTTAATTAATACAGCACATCTTCCCACCTATATACATGGAAACAAGGGAAGAAATACTTTCACATATGATAATCATTATGCCACTTTGGTGACGACCCGAGTCTTTTGGTGTCCTTGGTAGAAAGATCATGCTGAAGTTCTGGTGTGGCAGGGGCACATTTGGAGTTGTTATTTATTGGGTAACAGTGCTTTGCTAGTCTGTCCATACTCCACTTTTGCCCATTTTCCATGACTGCCACGTTGAGTTTGATTTCGATAATCCGCATAGGTACCAAGAATTTAGAGGCACCCTGGGACTTCCCATCAGGTTTTTTGACGTATACACGGTCACCCACCTCCCAATCCCATTTCTTGGCGCCGTGTTTGAAGTCATAGGACATTTTATAATTATTTTGATGGGAAGAGATCTTATTCCTTAGGATAACCGAATGGTATTCCACCTTTCCACCCCCCCACCCCAATTCAAGTAGGGAAACATTTAATACAAGGCATCCTTCTTTTGAATGTGGAAAATGGGGATATGCCAGTGAGCTTAGGGGTAGTGTGGTATGCCCAGATATGTCTTGTATGGCCCTCTCAACAGGAAAGTGATTAACACAAGCTAGTTGTATACAATATTTGATCATTCTGTTAACTATTTCAAAAAGGCCATTAGCCCTAGGACAGTACGAGGCTGGTTTAAGGTGGTTAATGGCTAATTTAGAAAGAAATTCAGTCATGAGAGTGGAAGAAAATTGCACCCCATTATCTGTGATAAGGATGGATGGAATGCCTTCTGCAGTAAATGTGTCAATCAGGAAATCAATAAGGTACTCTGTAGTGATCTGGTTTATCATCCTACTGACAACCCAGTGGGACTGGTAATCGACTAAGACAAATGCAAAGCGTTTTGGTACACCTTTACAAATAATGGGGCCTATTATGTCCAGAGCAAGTTTTTCCCAGGGGTCTTCTGGAACAGATACGGGATAAGGAAACTTTGCGAACAACCTTGGGTTTGTCACTATTGGCACAAACAAGACAGTTTTTTACCTTGGCTTCTACTAACAAATCTATGTTGGGGAACCAATATCGTTCTCTTAGCCGGGCTTTAGTCAAACTCTTCCCAAGATGACCTTCATGGACGAGATCAATCACCTTATCTCTTATACCTTCAGGTGGTATTATTTTGTCGTTTCTGAATAAATAGTTCTGGTTCAGGTTGATCTCATGAAACCTAGGCCTCTTCAAAAAGTTTCTTGTAGCATTTGGGCCAACCCAACTGAATATATGTCTTAAGTTAGTCACTGGTTCTATCATTTGCAGACTATTCTTCCCATTCCTCCGACGTTTTGGCTGATGGGTTAAGTACGCAATGAGAACACATACGAAAACAGCTGCTTTGTTTAGATTGCCAGGAACATATTCCATTTTGAAGCAAAAGCTTTCCAACCGTAAGACCCAATGGGTGATCTGTGGGGGGCTGAACATCTACGTCAGAGGTTTATGGTCTGTGCGAATATAGAATTGAAGACGCCATAGGAAAAACTTGAAATGTTTCATGGCCCAGAAACAAGCAAGGGCCTCTCTTTTGACCTCGAGTAATTCATTTCGGGTCTGGTAAGGGTGAGCGAGGCAAAGGCTACAATTCTCTCCTTGCCGTCAATTACTTGAGATAGAGTGGCCCCTAATCCTTTATTACTTGCATCGGTGGTTAATATTGTTTTCCTTCAAGGGTTGAAGTTGCACAGCTATGAAGAAGACAATATAGGTTTTTTGATGCCCTCAAATGTGCCTTGGTGCACGTCAAGCCATTGAAAATGTGTGTGATTTTTTACAAGGTCCCTAAGCGTGCTGGTTACATCTGCAACATTTTTGGCGGATTTACTCATGTATTCAACGAGACCCAGGAACAATTTAAGATCATCCTTTGACTCTGGGGTGGTAGCATCCTTGACTGCTTCCATTAGGCACATTTTGGGTCTGAACCCGTTTGTAGAAATCATATTCCCTAGATACTCTACAGATTTGACACCTATTTTACACTTCTCTTTTTTAAGCGTCAGGCCTGCATCTTTAAGTTTTGTCATTACCTTCCTCAAAATCATGTTGTGTTCCTCCACAGTGGCCCCATAAATAAGCACGTCATTCTGTGGAACATAAACGTGCCCATGGGTGTGGTGAGCGCTATTAACCATCTTGACTCAGGATGGAGCTCCACTTGATGGTAAACCATGGATAAATCCAACACTTTGAAACAATTGGCCTCCCCCATTATACACAACATCTTGTGCATACGAGGTAAAGGGTGTCTCTCAACCCAGATGTTGTTGTTCAGATCATGTAAGTCGAAACACAATCTGATTTCATCTACTTATTTTTTTTGCTATCACCATGGAAGTCACACAGTCACAACAATCAATATCTTGAATAATGCCTAATTCCTTAAGTCTCGTAAGTTCTTTTTGTAAGGGGCCCCTTATAAGATGAGGTATGGGCCTAGTTTTATGCTCCACTGGTACTGCATTGGATTTGAGCTGGATTGTATGTTGCTAATTCTAAGCAACCCTAACTCCTTTGTGAAAAGCTCAGGGAACTCATCGCAAATAGTTCCATCTATGATTGATTCATTGACAGTATAGACTTGTTTTGGGTTATTAGGATCCAACTGAATCCCTAATTCCTTTTGATGTTGCCATCCCAGAAGATTGGAACCTTCTTCAACAATGTACACTTTCCCAACAGTGGAACAATCTTAAAAGGTAAAGAGGGCTTTAACCATTGCCTTGAGGAGAATGGGAACCTTGGTGTACCCACTGGGGGAAATGTCTGCGGACATTAAATTCTCTCCCTGAATGTTGGAGTCATAGATTTGTAGTTTGAGAAATTAATTGAAGGGCGAGCATGAATTGGCAAACATTTTTACGGGCTTACCGTCTAACATTATGTCACATTTGGGGTAATTAATTTTATCACATGTTTGACCATCCATCACCTCTAGTTTTATTTTCTTGACAGACGAAAATGTTCCCTCCAGGTCATTATTTTTTATACCTTCACTTTTCTTAATATAGTTGTTCCTGCATACCCTAACTAGGTGGCCTTTCTTGTTGCATTTCCTATAAATGGCTGAAATTGTCTGGCATTTAGGGTTGTTGGCTAGGTGATTGCTGCATCTGTAACATTTGAGTTTACTCCCTTCCAGTTCCACAGATTGGTATGCGCTTTTGTTATTATGGTTGACTTTGCAAATGGTACCTTCCAGTAAGGGTTCGTGGTCCTTGTCAATGATCTCTGAGACTCGCTCATTAGTGGTAGGTGTTCTAATTTCCTTAAGGCAAAGGGCTGTATGCTCAATGAACTTGGCTATTTCAACAGCTTCTTTAAGATTGGGTTGTTTCTGTAGAAGCTTTTCCTGTATTCTAGTGTTGTAGTGCAGCACACTAACTGGTCTCTCATGAGGGACTCATTTAACTCATCAAATTCACATAACTTACTTAGCCCTCTAAGAACCGCTACGTAATTTGTCACACTTTCATGTTTACCTTGGACCCTACTGAAGAATTTGATGTTCAAGCACAATATTTATTTTATCGCTGAAATGATTTTGTAACTTGGACAAGGTGATTTTGTACTCGTCTACTACATCCTCAACATCTTCACCCTCACATTCAGTACGAGGAATCACAGGGTCAGGTAAGGTTTCAAAAATACTTCTCCCATGTGTGCCCAAACTATGCAGTAAAACATGCTCCCCCAATTGCAATTAAATATGATTCGAACATTTTTATCCATTCTTTCCATGATGAAAAGTGTGCAAGTCACTGAAACTGAGACATGCACTATTCTGCTAATAGTTGAAGTGTGTGGGTCACTGAAATCAAAGGATGAGCACATGAACTGCCACCAGTAGAGCAAGTGTGCAAATCACTGAATAATGGCCCACACAGGTGAAATATTACACATGCTTGTGATCAAAGTAGTGATTTCCAAGACAAACAGCTCCAATAGTGGCCATTGAGAAGCGGTTCACTAACTCTCTTCACAAAGTTGTTGTGTACGGGTCATAGAATAAGAGCGCTGTTGGGGTTGGTGAGTAATACATGCCCTCAGTGCATAGCTGGGGGAAAAATATTCCTGAAACCTAGCTAGGATTAAGAGAAATGCAAGGGGTGTGCTCCCCTTGAGTCTATTAAGCTATGGGTAGCTAGCAATACTATGTCAGGATGGCCATGCTAAGTTCAAGGATGTCCACAATATGCCAATACAACATCATTGTGCAAGGGGGTGACAATTATTATTGAAACAGAGGGATTCATTCTTCAGGCTTGGCTGCAATTATGCCAACGATCTTTGAAACATGTCAAGGAAAGCCACTAATATGTCAGGGGCACATCAAGACCAAAAGTGCCCAAAATATGCTAATAAGCATCATAATTAAATTAGTACCAATATTGTGAAAGGGATCTTCACCAGTATCCCAATTGCAGGTACGCTTGTGCCAGGGATGAAGCCATACACTAGATGTAATTTTTCTTCCCAGAAACCAGGACAGGAATTGGCAACAGATAGATACAGTGTCTGTAATGGAGGGCCCCCTCACAAGGCACGCTCCCTCAAACATGCATATACAATGCTTACATACACTCATCTACCGCTAGTGAGACATTTACAAGTCTTACCTCCCTCTCAACTCCTTTTCTCCTCTGATCCTAGACAGGCTGTGTCTTGACCAGCTTGAGCTTAAGCTGCTCTGGATGCTGCTGGCATTCACTTTTTTGGCACCATAATCATACACACTAAACTACTGGCAGAGTGATGATTGGTTATTTTGCATGCCCCAATGTGGACATTTACACTGTGTGAATTGTTTGTTTGGTAGACTGCCACTCTAATGGTCTGGAACTAAGAGGTGTTACTATTCACTTGCTTTCAGAGGCAGCGTGCCTCCTCTCAAGACCATCTGAACGATGGACTGGATCAGGCGTCACATTCATTAGGGACTTGCTAATAACTGGACAACTACTATCAGCTCACAAGCTACACTTTGAAGACTCTGTACTAACCTGACGTCTTCGCTCTCCCTTTCAATTGAACGCACAGTCGAGAGTTAGCATGCCGAACATTTATTTTAGAAGGAGTTTCAATTTCAGTCAGGTACACTTTTATTATTACATACATTCAGAAGTATGTACTGCATATCCTCTTACACCCACTTACATATCTTTTCATTTCTGTTAATGAATATTTCTCCCTGCATTCAGAATTGACATTTGATGTCTCACTTTTCCATTTAAAAACCGGGAGCTCTTAGTAACTTTCGTCCATGGGAGATATTCATATAATAATATCAATATACTAATAGACATATATTTATAAATCTATAGATATTAAATATGTAATCTCATCTGTATATCTATAAATATCTACCTCGGTCTCACTCGCTCCATTACTTTCTTCCTCTCTCCCACTTTTTCTCTGTCTCCCTGTATATATGGGTGTATATACATATATATATATATATATATATATATATAGTGATCTCTCTCTATATATAGATATATAGTTATCTATCTCTCTTTTCTCTCTCTCCCTCTCTTTCTCTCTCTCTCTCTCTCTCTCTCTCTCTCTCCCTCTCTCTCTCTCTCTCTCTCTCTCTATATATATATATATATATGTATAAAACACATCCCTTCTCTCAAAACGGAAAAGACAGTGCACAAACTGTGGTGTGATTTATTGTTTGATTCCGAACTCATCAGCTACACAAACAGGGTTTACATGCATTACATACACAAACATATATACATATAATATTACATTTTGTTTTTATCCCTTTCCATGGATGAAGAAAGTTCTGGCACTCAAGTAGATGCTTTCAAATAATATTTATTCCTCGGGTGAGGCTTGGTTACAACAGCAGTCTCTCAGGGCTTGTTTCGACTGATGCCTTCATCAATATATCTATCTATCTATCTATCTATCTATCTATCTATCTATCTATCTATCTATCTATCTATCTATCTATCTATCTATCTATCTATCTATCTATCTATCTATCTATCTATCTATCTATCTATTTACTGAAAAAAACAAATGTTGAAGTGACAGCATAGTTAGATGAAAATGTCTGTTTAAACATAACATATTAAACCACAAAAAACTTTTACATTCACCAGTTCTAGTTAATTTAAGTATCTATAACTTGTGCACAGCCATGCACAGTGTTGTCATCAATGATGCAATTTCAGAGGACATCGCTAATGTTATCAATATCATTGAACAACGTTGTGAGTGATATAATGTGTGAAATCATAAGCAGTGCATGGCCAAGGAGGGAGTTATTGTTACTTGAAATAACTATAACTTGTGAATTTCACAATGTTTTTTGTTTAAAATGTTATGTCGAAACTGACATCATCACCTAACTTTAACATGACTGTAATCTTTATTTTTTCTGTTTTTCTGAGGGTTTTTTTAATGCAAAGATATTACCATCCCTAATTATAACATCACCCTCACTTTTGTTTTTTACAGTGAAATTAAAGTATTTTTTTAACAGAATGTAATGTTTTATTACCATACATATTTATTCCAACTCCCCTCAGCGTACTGCCTTTGGCCCTGTGCTCGGCCCCACATGGGCGGCCACCCCCACTGCGCACTGTCTTTGGCAGTGCACAGCATTGGTTAGGTCAAGGACAAAAGCCCTTACGCAGCCAACCCACCACAGATACTCATGCATCCCTTTCGTCAATTGGTTTTCCGATCCCAGTTGAACTTTCGGGAGCACCAGGAGAAGGGGAGTAGGGAGTACCACTGGCTCCAGAGAGAGTCTGATTTCAGCAGTCCCAAAATAGCATTTTTCTTTTAATTTGGCACTGGGATTCCATTTGGGACCACCCCACTAGGTCTAGGGGGAGTCCGAGTCTTCCCCTAGCATGCCCCCTTACAACTGTTTGTTTTAATTTTCATGCCACAGGGACTGACTCCCCACTGTCCAAATTGGTGTCAGCAACTCTTCTCCTTATGTTGTCACCAGCCAGTTAGAGCTCAGGCTGGGCTCATGGGAGCTTCTCGCTCTTGTAGGAGCAAAACAACCAATAAGAAAAGATGCCTTCAGGGCCAATCAGATTGTTCTATAATTTAAAGTTGCATGCTTGCAGGACTCCCAAAAGAGGCCTGCAAACTGAACTGTACAGAAATGCATATTTTTTTTTAACCTTAATTCCGCCAAACCTTCTGAGCAGATCTACACCAAATCACACAAATAACACGTTCCGGGTAAATATGTAGCTTTCTGCCAAATTTGGTACAATGCCTATCAGTCGTTTGAGTTGTAGTGCTGTTCAAAAATTCCAGCAGAAAATGAATGGAGAAATTGCATTGTGTTAGATCTGGGGGTCTCCAGTTGGCAGGGTAGGTACCACTGTCCAAGTAGGGACCCTTGCTTCTAGTCAGGGAAAGGGGGATACACTGTTAAGATAACCCCTGCTCACCCTCTAGGTAGCTTGGCTTGAGCAGTCTAGGCTATCAAAGGCAATGTGTAAAGTATTTGTACCAACACTCACAGTAACACAGTGAAAACACCACAGATTTACTCCATACCAGTTTTAGAAAAATAAGGTATCTTTACTAAAAACTTCACAAGACCAAATACTACAGACAAACCAACATATAATTCAAAAAGGTTACTTTAAAGATAGTTCAAGAGTTTGCAGAAAGTACTCCAGGATGTAAAAGTCAGTGTCTTGCACAATGCGACTCTCAATGCACAAAATGCGACACTTTCGTGCCCAACAGTACCTGTAGTTGCGATAAGGTTCCCAAAAGCTATAACAAGGAAGATGGCAAAGGCGATGCGATACTCCTGAGATCCTGGGGAGGCTTTGCAGCAGCCCTGTTTCACGCAGCAGAGGTGAATGCGCCGGCTCCGATCTGTAGGGGGAGGATGCGATGACTTTGGCTTGCGTTGCGTAGGTTTCTTAGGGGCAAGCTTCACGCACAGGTTCGATGCGACACGCTTCGATGTGGCCCGATGCGCGGCGCAGCGTTGACTTCCGGCGCCGCAACTCTCGATGCGCCACGGAACGGGACTCTGCGTCGACGCACACGATGACTGGAGACTTTCACGCACCGGCAGTGGTGCGGCTCGCAAACTGGTTCTGCGACGACCCTCGCAATGTCAGGAATCTTCACGCATCGGGACGATGCTCGACGCACTCGGCGATGCGGGGACCCTGCGTGTTACGATGGTGCCGCGATGAAATTTTCCTCACACTCTCGTTCTTGCGACACGCAATCGGATGATGCGTTGGGTACCAGTTACTCTTTTTCACGCTTCTGCTTCCCAGCTCCCAAAACACAGCAAAACGACCTCCTGAGGCCCCAAGACTGGGCAAGCACTCCAAGGCAGGTCAGAACTCCCTCAGCAGAGTTCCAGGGGAGCTGGTGGTGAAGTCCTTTTGTTCCTGGGACTTCTTAACAGGGAGCCAGCTCTTCTCAGGCCCTTGGAGATCAGAATCAAAAGAAGGGGACACAGCAAAGTCCTTCCCCTCTCCTTGGCAGCAAAGCAAAACAGCAAGCAGGCAGTCTTCTCCTCTTCAGTCCTTTTCAGCTTTCTCCTTGGCAGAGGTTTCTTCTTAGTTCCAAAGTGATCTAAAGTTTAGGTGTCTGGGGTCCTCTTCTTATACCCCTCCAAGTCTTTGTCTCTCTTTGTTCCAGTGGGGGGATTCCCCTGCTCAAACCGGTTCCTGGGTGTGCTCTGCTCTGGAGCACCTGGTTCCTTTCAGAGTGAGGGGCAGGGTCGTTAGACGCTCAGCAGGAGGTGGAGCCTTCTTTGTGCCAGCAGAGGCAGAGTCCTCAGCCTGGCCAGCAGGGGGTGGAGCCAGCTTTGTGCTGGCAGGGGCAGCCCTATTCAAACCCAGGGACTACTCCTCCCACCCATCTAAAGCAGATCTCCCTATTCACCCTGCTGCTGACTCATCCAGGCTCCTGGAGCCACCTAGCCCATCACATGACACCAGTCAGCCAACCAGCACACAGGCACACAGGAAGGTTAAACAGGAGAGTAGCTACTTTCTAAAAAGTGCTATTCTCACACAGTGAATTTAAAAACCATCTTGCTAAAAAGATGTATAATTAAATTCTGAACACAGAGATACCAAACTTGGATTTTCTATCTTGCCCTTATGGGAAGATAGGCATGTAAACAGCCTTCCCCATTCTATCCTATGGGAAAGATAGCCTCTCAGCAGTGAAAAACGAAAATGGCTGTAATTCACTACCAGGGCATGTTACACACCTCAGTACATGCCCTACCTTTCAGATACACTGCACCCAGCCCAGGGGGGTACCTAGGGCCACCATAGGGATGCCTGACATGTACAGAAAGGAAAGGATAAGGCCTGGTCAGTGGGTGCACTGGCCAGGTCGACATGGCAGTCCTGGACTGCACATAGGCACTGCAAGCAGGCCTAAGACATCATTTTAGGGCTACTCCTGTGGGTGGCACAATCAGTGCTGCAGCCCACTAGTAGCATTTGAATCACCAGCCCTGGCACACTCAGTGCACTTTACTAGGGGCTAACAGGTGAAATAAATATACCAATCCTGGATAACCAATCAATATAACAATTTATACAGAGAGCATATGCACTTTAGCACTGATCAGCAGTGGTAAAGTGCCCAGAGTCCTATTGCCAACAACCACGGGTTAGAAAAAATAAAGGAGGAAGAAGCAAAAAGTTTGGGGATAACCCTGCAAAAAGGGCCGTTTCCAACTCAACCCCCTTCCAGCCTAAAGCCAGGGTAGACCAAGCGATACCTCGATGGGATTCCCTGCTTAGGGCGATAGAACACGGAAACTGGCCCAAACAGCAGGGCACTATTCCTGTTCTACTCCTTCCTGAACCCGGTTGGATCTCTCCATCCATACTCTCACGGTCCACCAAGCCAACCCATGTGGAACCCTTCTCTTCACCTGTGAACACCACCTGTGCAGCACCTAGCCTTAACTTGCTCACAGGTGTGTCCCAACAGACAGACAGCAGGACACAGTGACCACTGACAGTGGTCAGGGATGAGACCCAGGCCTTATTCCTCTCAGGGCCCTCAAACCCCTGTGGCGTCAGAAGGTGGGGGGCAGTAGCCCCAGGTGCTTGGCAACCTTTGTCCACTTCCTTTCCTGTCAGGTCGGGTCTGACAACCTGGCACTGACCCACCAGCCCCGGGCCTGTATCCGGCGGCTGGACAGGAGGCTGGGATGGGCCGTTCCATACCCGTTCCTCCTCTTCCTTGGGGCTCTATACCCTCCCACCTGGAGCGGTACCCCCTTCTAGAATAGTCAGGGCACCTGTGGCAGGTGTCCTGCACCATTCGCCCACCAGTTCAGGGGTTCTATCCTGCAACTGGGATCCCAGGTCAGGGGGGACACCCCGGACCTGGCCCTCCAACCTAGGGTCTAAACCCTCCAGGTGAACCGGGGTCAGAGGCGAGGACTCCCTCCCTCTGCGCCCCCTTCCAGAGTGCTGCACCCTCCCCACTATAGTGGTACCCCTGGAAGCCAAACCGTTCAGGACACAGCTTACAGATGTCCTTCCCCCCAGGTCAGGCAGATCCTGAACCTGGCCTCCCAACCCAGGGACTAAACCCTGCGGTTGCACACCTGCCTGGCATGCCAGGACTTCTGGGGACTCACACAGTATCTCCCCGAGGGTGACACATGACTCATATGTCTCGTGACAGTCTGCCTGGCGCAGATCTCCCGGCCCCTGTCCACCTGACAGTGCGCGAAGATCCCCCAGGACAGAAGTGGTGTCACCATGGTCACTCCTAGGGGACTCAGCCCTTCTGGCTGGTCCCTGACCCACTGGTTCTCCCACTGGGGAACACATCCCCCTCTCACCCCTCAGTCTGGACTTCTGCACCCTCCCAACTGGAGCGGTACCGCCAGACACCAGAACCACTGGAGCTCTGTTTACAGAGGCTCCAGGTTCTCCTGACACTAGGAGATCCTCCTCAAATGGCCTACTAGCACTGTCTAGGCCCCCAACCTGGTGTTCCCTTAAGGAACCCTCCAGGCCCTGAGACTGGGTTTCGGGCACCTTGGGACCCACAGTCCCACACTCACCCCTTCTCCACTGAGGCAGGACGTGAGCCCCTACACCCCTCCCACTACACTGGGACCTAACTGGGCTACACCGAACCTCTTCCACCTCACAGGTCTGGAAGATATCTGGGCCACTCCTTTTGGGATCACTCCCCAATGCCTCTCCAGACCTTTTGGCATCCAACCAAAGGTCTGCCTCCAACGCAAGCTCTCTGGAACCAGATAACTCACACTCCACCGGGTGTTGGCATAGCTCTGGAAAACAGGGACTTAAAATATGCTCTCCAACAAATGAATCACACAGCCCCCCACAGTTGTTAACCAAGCTACCGTTTGCCTCACCCTCCAGTGCCTCACACAAGTAACTCACACCACTCTCCTGAGATTGGCAAGACAGTACCTGACTGTCTCTGTCACACAACTCACACTCTTCTGGGTGGTCTTCACACTCACACACCAAGGTTTCTACCATGGGGGAGCCCCTCTCCCTGTACCTCTCATCTAGGGTCAGTAGAGTGTCCCTCCCACCACTAGGAATATGGTCCCCTGTGCCAGTTCCCCAATCCACTTCAGGGACACTGCACTCCACTGGAACTACATCATAAACCTGAACCTCCTGGTGTATGTCAACCCCCTCCCTCAAGCTAGGCGCCACATCTCTGGGTGTTTGTACCTCTCCCTCAGCACTGGATATTACAATCTTGCTGCCACCATCCGAGCTGGATTCCACCTCCAACTCAGCAAAGCTCACTTCTTGAGCTAACCATTCTTCTTCAGCTGAGACACTCATGGCCTCAAGCCTCTCAAGCTCCAAATCAAGCTCCCTCATTCTTAATTCATGTGCCAAGGTCAATTTCAATTCTTCCAAGGCATACATCTTCTTGCTCTCCTCCGCCGCCTTGTCTGATTGCTTCATTTTCATTTTCATTATTTCCAATTCATGGTTTCTCACCCTTTGATTCTCCTCCAACTCCTCTGGAGTGAGCCCCCTACTGGAATGGGAGCTGCCAGCCCTTGAGACTGCTCCGATCACGGGCAGATCTGGGGGAACAAAACCATTCTCTTCATCTGCATCATCTTCCTCTTGGGCCTCCCAACAGGCCTTCAAGAATCTTTGTAGCACATCCTTTCTAGATCCGCTTTTCACAGGGCAACCAAGGTCTTTGCAGAATTGCTTGAGCTCCTCAACTTCGTACGAATACAGATCCTCAATGGAAAACTCCAATTCTGCCCTTTCACTTGTTGTCACCTGAGACATGATGCTCTTGAAGAGTTACTCAAAAATAGAAAAATACAGTATGTGGTTGTCTATTGGTCTGCACTCCTAGTGATGTACACCAATTACTGTGGGTCAAGTACAAATACAAGTTCAATCCCACCGCTGACCACCAATGTTAGATCTGGGGGTCTCTAGTTGGTAGGGTAGGTACCACTGTCCAAGTAGGGACCCTTGCTTCTAGTCAGGGAAAGGGGGATACACTGTTAAGATAACCCCTGCTCACCCTCTAGGTAGCTTGGCCTGAGCAGTCTAGGCTATCAAAGGCAATGTGTAAAGTATTTGTACCAACACTCACAGTAACACAGTGAAAACACCACAGATTTACTCCACACCAGTTTTAGAAAAATAAGGTATCTTTACTAAAAACTTCACAAGACCAAATACTACAGACAAACCAACATATAATTCAAAAAGGTTACTTTAAAGATAGTTCAAGAGTTTGCAGAAAGTACTCCAGGATGTAAAAGTCAGTGTCTTGCACAATGCGACTCTCAATGCACAAAATGCGACACTTTCGTGCCCAACAGTACCTGTAGTTGCAATAAGGTTCCCAAAAGCTATAACAAGAAAGATGGCAAAGGCGATGCGATACTCCTGAGATCCTGGGGAAGCTTTGCAGCAGCCCTGCTTCACGCAGCAGAGGTGGATGCGCCGGCTCCGATCTGTAGGGGGAGGATGCGATGACTTTGGCTTTCGTTGTGTAGGTTTCTTAGGGGGAAGCTTCACGCACAGGTTCGATGGGACACGCTTCGATGTGGCCCGTTGCGCGGCGCAGCGTTGACTTCCGGCGCCGCAACTCTCGATGCGCCATGGAACGGGACTCTGCGTCGACGCACACGATGACTGGAGACTTTCACGCACCGGCAGTGGTGCGGCTCGCAAACTGGTTCTGCGACGACCCTCGCAATGTCAGGAATCTTCACGCTTCGGAACGATGCTCGATGCACTCGGCGATGCGGGGACCCTGCGTGTTGCGATGGTGCCGCGATGAAATTTTCTTCGCACTCTCGTTCTTGCGACACGCAATCGGATGATGCGTTGGGTACCAGTTACTCTTTTTCACGCTTCTGCTTCCCAGCTCCCAAAACACAGCAAAACGACCTCCTGAGGCCCCAAGACTGGGCAAGCACTCCAAGGCAGGTCAGAACTCCCTCAGCAGAGTTCCAGGGGAGCTGGTGGTGAAGTCCTTTTGTTCCTGGGACTTCTTAACAGGGAGCCAGCTCTTCTCAGGCCCTTGGAGATCAGAATCAAAAGAAGGGGACACAGCAAAGTCCTTCCCCTCTCCTTGGCAGCAAAGCAAAACAGCAAGCAGGCAGTCTTCTCCTCTTCAGTCCTTTTCAGCTTTCTCCTTGGCAGAGGTTTCTTCTTAGTTCCAAAGTGATCTAAAGTTTAGGTGTCTGGGGTCCTCTTCTTATACCCCTCCAAGTCTTTGTCTCTCTTTGTTCCAGTGGGGGGATTCCCCTGCTCAAACCGGTTCCTGGGTGTGCTCTGCTCTGGAGCACCTGGTTCCTTTCAGAGTGAGGGGCAGGGTCGTTAGACGCTCAGCAGGAGGTGGAGCCTTCTTTGTGCCAGTAGAGGCAGAGTCCTCAGCCTGGCCAGCAGGGGGTGGAGCCAGCTTTGTGCTGGCAGGGGCAGCCCTATTCAAACCCAGGGACTACTCCTCCCACCCATCTAAAGCAGATCTCCCTATTCACCCTGCTGCTGACTCATCCAGGCTCCTGGAGCCACCTAGCCCATCACATGACACCAGTCAGCCAACCAGCACACAGGCACACAGGAAGGTTAAACAGGAGAATAGCTACTTTCTAAAAAGTGCGATTCTCACACAGTGAATTTAAAAACCATCTTGCTAAAAAGATGTAAAATTAAATTCTGAACACAGAGATACCAAACTTGGATTTTCTATCTTGCCCTTATGGGAAGATAGGCATGTAAACAGCCTTCCCCATTCTATCCTATGGGCAAGATAGCCTCTCAGCAGTGAAAAACGAAAATGGCTGTAATTCACTACCAGGGCATGTTACACACCTCAGTACATGCCCTACCTTTCAGATACACTGCACCCAGCCCAGGGGGGTACCTAGGGCCACCATAGGGATGCCTGACATGTACAGAAAGGGAAGGATAAGGCCTGGTCAGTGGGTGCACTGGCCAGGTCGACATGGCAGTCCTGGACTGCACATAGGCACTGCAAGCAGGCCTAAGACATCCTTTTAGGGCTACTCCTGTGGGTGGCACAATCAGTGCTGCAGCCCACTAGTAGCATTTGAATCACCAGCCCCGGGAAACTCAGTGCACTTTACTAGGGGCTAACAGGTGAAACAAATATACCAATCCTGGATAACCAATCAATATAACAATTTATACAGAGAGCATATGCACTTTAGCACTGATCAGCAGTGGTAAAGTGCCCAGACTCCTATTGCCAACAACCACGGGTTAGAAAAAATAAAGGAGGAAGAAGCAAAAAGTTTGGGGATAACCCTGCAAAAAGGGCCATTTCCAACACATTGTGAGACACTTTTTTATCAGCCCCCACTTGATTAATCACCCCAAAACTTTCAAGGAAGGAGCAACAGTGAATGAACTTTGGTTTGGAAAGTTTTGTGAAGATTTGTCAAACAGAGCCAAAGTTATTAGCAAACCAAACAAGCTCTCATCCTATCATAACTAGGATCTAACGATAACTACACAGGTAACAGATTTTCAGTCAGTAGAGTGGCCCTTCTGTCCTTTACCTGAAAAGAAGACTAAAAGACCCCACTGGTCATAAAGGTACATTAAAGGTTTTATTTCAGGGAGGAAAGTATACAACAGAAGAAAATATACAACATATTGACATTATGTATTAATTCTAGAATATGTATAACTTATAGGATTTATATTTGTTCACTTAGTTTTTGAAAACGTATTTTTAAAAACTGACATTTGCCAGAACAAGCATTGCCTCATACATCTAATAACACATTAAAAGGATGTCCATGTTATCATCCAATTTATGCTCTCTAATTTGAGTATAACATAAGCACAGCCTTTGAAGTCAAGGTTTGCAGCCAACACTGCTTTGTGGGAGTCGCTGCTTCTTCAGATCTGTAATTTCAAACAGGGCTCATTTCTACTATCCTTGCTGTATACCCCAGGAATGGTTTAAAGTTTCTAACTAAACTTGGTGGTTTCCCATTTCTTATTTGTACTATTGACCTTAATCTTCAGTCATCAAAAAATTATGAAATAAGCTGTCTGTTTTTTTTTAATGGTGATCCTAATAGGCTACAACACCACAAAAATATAGTGATAAGCTGGAGATTTTCAGGAATTTCCTATGATTTCCACAGATCAGATTCCAACCAATGGTTTCTTCAGGAGCTGAGCTTTCAAAATCAGTCTCCATACGTCTTAACTTGAGAAAGGGGCCCAGGGTTTGGCCACCTACAGTAATTTGGGCCATAGGCTAGGCATTGTGGCCTTATGTAGTGGGGCTTTTGTTATGATCCGTGGCCAGAGCCTACTTCTGCAGTCAAGGCTGCTGCTCCTCCTGAATGTCAATGATGCTTGTGCCTTCCACTGGAGAGGCAGTTAATGGCACATCCAGAGTGTAGTCGGAGCTTGGTGTATAACTTTGTGACTGGGATGCCAGCACAATGTGAAACAAGTAAGTTGAATCAATACAAACTACATTTCCCAGAGTGCGATGGTATTCTTTCGAGCTTGCAATGGTGGCAGCCACTTTAGATTCACTTAGTATTAGTCCCTCATGGTTCAGAGCATTTCTTGCTAGGCAATCGTTTGTTGCTAGACAATTGTGATGTAACCACTGTTGAAATAGAGCTATATTTGCAAATTAAAACTCACTGAAATTCACAATCTATGATTAAGGCTACAATCTATAGCTCGCACAATGAACATGCCAACCACAACCCGTACACTAACTGCACTGCTTAAAGTTATGAACTCACAATATTTATACAATAAATATCAACACCTAATAGCACAACATAATTAAATAACCATGCATATGGGTAGGGATAATGGTAATGCGATATGTTCACTCATCTTTAATATTATTTATGACGTTTGTAATTGTATCTTTCACATCAGGGGCAAGGTCATGAGCATTGTATTTTGGGGCAGATTTATGTTTCCTGGCGCATCCCTGCAAATCAGCAAGGATGCGCCAGGAATGATGCGTCACGCAAGTTTACCCTTGCGCCACACATGATGCGGCGCATTTACAATGCGGCGCATCATGGCGCAGGAATAAACAGATGCGTGACGCATCCGATGGCGTAAGGTTGGCGCAGTGCTTCAGTTGCGTCGCAAGCGCGACGCAACTCCAGCACTGTTCCAACCTACCCTATCCCTAATATGGTGCGTCAAGCCTTACGCCTGCTTCAAGCAGGCGCAGGGTTTTGGCGCATCAGCGTTGGGAAAGTGACTCAGTCAAATCTTATAGATTTGACTGAGTCACTTTTCAGGGGCGTTCCTGCGACGGAACGCCCCCCCCCCTCTGTCGACACGCCCACGTGAAACCTGACGCAGGTTTTACGTGGCGCAGGGCTTTACATCGTGACGCATCTCCATAGATGCGTCACGATGTAAATATGGCGCAACGTGGCGCAGGGTTTACACTGCCGCTGCGTCAAAAAAGTGACGCAACGGCGGCGTAAAAGTGGCGCATCACCAATATAGATCTGCCCCTTTGTGTGCAAGATGTTATTTTTATGGCTTTTGTATGATTTATGGATTGTGGAGCTAACCATAATTAGTTCAATTTAATGGTTATTGACTGGTACAACAAATGTAATACATACCCGACAAACATAAAACCAATATGTAACAACACATAAACACAACATCAATTCACAAAAAGACATACTCAATATCTAACATTATTATCACTGTTGTATCATTGGTAGCGTTAATCTGAATATCATTAGTAATCTGACCTGTAACATTGTTTACATCTTTTGAAATTACAGCTGCCACTTCAAGGGTGAGGTCATGAGCTTTGCATTTGGTATGTGATTATTGGTTTTCCTGGCTGTTGTGTAAAATATGGATTGCCGAGTTAACAATAAATTGCCAATATCAGTGATATTTTGGTTTGAATTGGTAACCATAATTAAACTTTAACTGTGCTTTTTTAAGCAAATGCCTGTCTAGATAGATAGATTGATAGATATTTTAAAATAGGTGCAGCTATATCTTCATGTTTAAGGTTGACAGCGTATGTCAAAGCAAATGCCATTTTGCTCCCTTGATAATTTTGCAGCCCCTCGCAATTTGCATCCATTCTTAGCAGAAGCATCAGGTGGTATGAAAACTTGGTTCTTTTATTTTGACTGATCAAAGTTTCTCCTTGCATGATTCTGAAGATGTTAAATGTAAATCTTGTTTTTTAATTTCACTTCTTTATGACACAGTAGCCTTTCTGTCATTCCATTCTGTTTTTTGGTTTGCTAAATTTGCCTATAGCTATTTTGGAGCTATAACAATAAATGTCACTGTCTATTGTGCTTGTGCTAAATATGAATATATATTCACACATATTTGCAGCCAAGAGAAAAACAGGAATAACAGGTTACGAAAACTGGAATATTCACAAAATGCACATATGATGCTAAGAGGCAAGTACATTGGTAATTCACTCTACTAACCCTCCGGAAGTTTGTGAACATTGAAAGGAAAACAGAAAAACCCAAACAGCACCATAGGCCAGTCGATGTTGCATGTTACAGAAGTTTGCAACTTTGCATTCACAACCTTTTTCACTTCTCTACCAGCCTATGATAGAGCATGGGGAGAGTTGTAAAACACATTTTTTAAAACCTGCCCTTCCACATCCCATTCCTAGAGAGTGAAGTTGGAAATACCTCCCACCCCCTTGCAGCCATCACAGGCAATGGAACAAATATATCACATTCCCCTACCTTGGCGATTGACTAAGGTGGCCTCCTAGGGCCTGCACACTTTTAATATATAGCTTCTGAATCTTATCCAAAGTTAGGGGATTATTTGCTATACTCCACAGCATTGCCTTTGGACTAGTGACATATGCCCATAATCCCCATCCTAAATATGGAGTTGGACCAATGAATGGATATCTTGTCACTATTGTATATAGCATCAGTTTCTACTTAACAAAGGTTGTCCCTGCATAATTCTGCAATTGCTGAATGAGCATCCTGGCATTTTGTATGGCACATTTTTATGCCATAGCAGCCTTCCCATTCAACAAAAAAACAAGAGCAACCCATAAGTCCCTGTGAACTGGGTATAGCTAATCAGTTTAAGCATAATTGTTCACGAGGAACTCATTTAAGTCAAAGGAATTTTTGTTTTCAGCAAGTTCCAACTATCTGCAATGAGAATTTTGTGTTTGCAGTGATTTAAGCAAGTACAGCTTATTAATGCAGTCAATATGTTCAAAAACTCAATTGCTACCTCAATTTACATTTAATTAATTAATGACTTCCAGGAATCACATATGACTAGAGAGAAACAGCCCCCAACAAAATTACTTATTCAACACTCGCTTCAGCCGAAGCGAGTGCTTTTTAATTTGCAACAACATAAATGAAAGATAGACAATTATACAAAAATAGACTTTTGCTGTGTATTGATACTATTTACATATATATTTATATGAAAGAGATTGGGAATCATGTAACCCCTGTGGAGTGACCATAACCAACAGGTGAGTAAAGTAAAGTGATAGTTTTAATAACAAGGAATTGGTAATTGGAGTTAAAGGATGTCCGTTGTGTTTTTGGAACAAATCATGTGTTCTAGAGAATATTCTAGGGTTCTGTACTATCCTTTGTAAATAGTAATTTTGAATATTTTTTGTATAATTCTCTGCTTGAATCTTTGCAAAATAGTTGGAACTTGCAGAAAACAAACATTCTTTTGACTTAAATTAGTTCCTTATGAACAATTGTGCTTAAGCTGAATAGCAGCATTTCCATCATTCCTTTTCTCGGTTGTCCTCATCCTTGCTTTTGGGCAAAGGGACATGAACCTAAAAATATAAAGCTCTGACCTGGCTTGTAGATGTTTGTGTCACTCCAAGATCCAGTGTAGGGAGTTATTCCATTATACTCTGCCTAGCCCAAGAGGAGGAGGAGAGTTTTTCATCCCTTACCATCCCTGCATTGCTGAAGTATTGGTGACATTTCTTTCACATGCTCACCTTGGCCATGTGGGAGAATGAAAAATAATAAAAAGCGTGGGAAAGATCACAGCACCTCCAGTGCCATCCTTATATTTGACTGGATGCTGCAAGAGTGTCTGAGATTTGGACTGCCCCTCCCAGGCCTGGACCACATTGTATGAAAGACAGGAACAGTTCCCACATGCATTGGCACACTGTGCAAGATTGCAAACAAGGCACGGTCTGATGGTAGCTGATGAACCCCTTCTTGGCCATTTAGCATCTTGTCAGCCATGAAAGAGTGGAGCACTCCACACATACCTCAGGACGCTGATTGTAGTTGCACACAGCGGGCCTCATTTATGGAGTTTTGGCATAGGGCAGTGCAGCAAATCACTTAGCTGCACTGCCCCAAGTCAAAGTGAAAGGGCAGGAATGCGCAGTATTTATCCAATATGGTGCTTTCCTGTCCTTTACCCTTGCGTTGGCACTGTTTCAGCAGCCTAGCGCCACACAGGCACCCTTGCACCATGGTGCAAGGGTGCCTGTGTTGTCCGCAGAAATGTTTTTGTGCAGGATGGAACACCTTCCTGAATGATAACAATCCTGGAGGCGTTTTCCTCCTTCTGTGTGTCCTGCAGAATGCAGCACATATAGAAATAGGAAAAATGAGGAGAAATAAAGATATTTCTCCTTGTTACACCTGCCTGGGAAGGCGTAAGGATTTGACCCATTTCCAGGTCTACAAGTGCTTGTGAATCTGGGAATGCATCAGAACCCATGAAAGTTGCATGGAAACACTCACCATAACGCCTCCCTTGCGCAGAGTAAGGTGACGCAGTGATGGGCGCCACATTGCCTTACACAAGAGTCATGAGGTCACTTAAAGTCACGCAATGTGGCTTTGCATGGCTTCATAAATCCGACTCAGAGCCTTGCGTCACCCATGTACCACTTTGTGTGGTACAAACGTGATGCAAGGCTCTCATACATTTTCCCCAGAGTTCAGAGGTAGGTTTCTCCTGCCTTATTTCTCCATGTGTGGAGCATCTTGTGGGCCAAGGAGAGGCGGGAGAGATACTAGCTACACCTGCACCCTGCTCTCACAGCTCACATCTACCTGTTTCTCTGTGGCCTGTAGAAGGTTGCGAATCACAGAGGAGCTGGGAAGCTGACAGCTGCCCTGTTACACCCAAATTAGTAAAAATCCCCTTTCATCAATGATGTTAGGAGCACAAAGACCTTTCATTGACCCTGGGCTGGGTGAGGGGTTGGGACTCTCATAAGGGAAGCCTTGGCCAAGGCAGAGCTAGTTCCATATCCATCCTGATCACTCCAGGGCAAGGCAAGGTGGTTCAAGTCAGTTTTTCCACCCCATCTTTGGGGAATGCAAGGGGATATGAAAAATCAAAACTCACTATATTTTTGTTCATCTTTACTGATGTTCATTGGGAGAAGTTATAGACAGCAACCGCCCCTGGACGCAGCAGTATGCCCTTAGTCTTTGGGTAAATCATAAGAGTCCACTTCTTAAAACCACCCCAACCCTTGCCCAAGCAGGGCAGTGGTGCAAGATAATGATTCTGTCTCTTTTGAAATTGTATATTTTCATTATAAAACTGCAATTGTGATGACTGCTTCACTTTGGTCCAATCTTTCATTATGTTTGCGAGCATTAGGAGAGGTTTCAAAAACACAATTAAATCCACTCCATCCCCACACCCCATATCTCACTCCCAGATGAGAGGGGACAATATGAGACGTATATATATATATATATATATATATATATATATATATATATATATTACGCTCCTTACTTGCAAAGTAAATTAGGGCCAGCACTCACGTTAGGTAGAAACCGTTAAAGATTTATTAACGAGACTTGATGATAACAGAACGCGTTTTCGGCGTCAGCCTTCGTCAGTGTCGACGAGCGCCGTTGTGGCAACTTAAATTCAAAACAATTACGTACAATAGACAAAGGACTTTTGCTCGACTTCGAGCGCCATCTTAGAATATGTTAATATTCACAATTCATGCCTTAAAATAATTCAACATATAATGTAATCATCTGGTCAGATTATACAATCCTAGCCACAAATTGATTAGCAAGTTAATCCACAAGCTATTTGTATTAGCGCATAAAAAATATATACTTTGCTCGTACTCTAACATGATATCGCCCAATATGGGCTCGCGTTATCAATTCAAGCACCAGTTTGGAACATATAAGTGTGTATGTTTCAATTGTGATAAATCTAGCACATAATTAGTTAGAGGAATCTTTCACAAATTTTAGTGTTAGCGCAATAAAGTTATATGATTCAAATACATTCTCTAAATAGCTAAATACAGCCCTGGATGGGCTCAAGTATCCTCTTGGGACATGTTTATATACATATGTTAACCGTGATCAATCTATCACTAAGCATATGGTGTCACCTATGTTCCTTAATCCACTGGTGTCTACTTATCGCCCTATATGGGCGTTCTATATCGGCATTATTTCTTATGCAGTATGACCAGATCTTGTCAGTTAAATAGTCGCATGCAAAATTGTACAGAGTGTGGGCAACCAATTTATGTACATCACAAATGAACTGCAAGTTCCTCCCCACTATTTAGACCACCCGGATGTTTTGTTTGCAGGTCTATGATATAGCGAGATTCCAATCTCCTCAGACTCCTCTCTCTGTCACCTCCCCTGATGCTCTTCGGGACATGATCAAGACAGAAAAATTGCAACAGGGATCTATTACTGTTATGTTTACTCGCAAAATGGCGTGCGACCGGATAGTTCGTATCTTTACTAGTTATTGCCCTTTGGTGTTCTAGAATTCTCATCTTCACAGGATTTATAGTGCTCCCGATATATCTTAAACTGCACAGACATTCCAAGCAGTAGACCACATATGGGGTACTACACGTCATGAATTTGTTAATCTGTCGCTGTCTCAATTCATTCAAAATTTTATATGTCGTGACTCGTTTACTCGTGGCACACGCTCTGCACTTGCCACAGGGAAAGGAGCCATGTAATCTCTGTAGACCTGTGTCAGGTTTGTTGATTCCCAAATGGCTCTCTACTAGCTCATCTTTTAGAGATCTGGCTCTCCTGAAACTGATACTTGGTTTCATAGGTAGATCTCTGCCAATGATAGTGTCAGATCTCAAAATCTTCCAATTACTCTGTAAGATACGTCTAATATCACATGCAGCATTAGAGTAACTGGTGATCAAGCGAAATTTATTCTCAACATCTGTTGTTCTTGTTCGTACACTCTCCTGAACCAGGAGCTCGGACCTTTCTTTTTGGGCTACCTTCGTTTCAGCTATTCTTAGAATATCAATGGGATATCCCCTTGCTCTGAAACGTTGAAGGCTCTCTGACGCTGCCATCTTGTAGTCCTCATCCCTAGAGCTATTCCGTTTAATTCGAAGTAATTCCCCGTAGGGGATACTCCGAATCAAACTGGCGGGGTGACTGCTCTTTCTGTGTAGTATAGAGTTCCCTGCTGTTTTCTTTCTATAGAGTGCAGTATGTAATACGCTGTTCTCTACAAATACTCACAGGTCTAAAAATGACACTTCCGTGGTACTCATCTCCCCAGTGAATCGAAGATTTAATTCATTGGTGTTCAGTGAGGAGACCTACTTCTCTGCTGACTCCCTAGACCCTCTCCATATAATGAAGAGGTCGTCAATGTACCTTCTCCAACAGATTATATTGTCAACACTTCCTTCATTGGTTTCTGCCCAGGCCACCTGCTTCTCCCACCAGCCCACGAATAAATTCGCGTAACTGGGGGCGAAGCAGGTGCCCATCGCAGTCCCCTGTATCTGCCTGTATCTTTGTTCCTGAAATAGAAAAATATTATTGTTCAGACAGAATAGTATGAACTCAATGATCATTTCATTATCAGGTAAGTAAGATCCTTCTGTGGTAGCAGCTGTAACTCGCACCTTCCAAAATACTAAATCCATCAGGTTGCTGGATAATTGTAGCGCCGCATTTCTTGCTCTGTTCATGCCGTCCGATTAGGCAACATCGCTCTTGATGGTACTCCCAACGTGAGAATAACCAGACCTGCACTGTCAGCAGGGGGGCAGCTTCGTGGCCAGAGCAGGCCACTAAATATCCAAATGAAAGTTGTTCGAACAGTGAAGTGCCTCACACGATGTCTTGTTTCAACCTTTATTTGATTGGAAGGCAGCAGGAAATCACAGCGCACTACTCCCTACACAGTCTTTTCAAAGCCTCATGCCAAACGCGTTTCTGGAGCAATTCTCCCTTCATCAATGGCAGGCTTATGGAGAAAAGAAACAGCTGCTGTTACTTTTCGTGCAGTTTTTGAAGTTCGTAATCCCGCCCCAATGGGCGGTGCATAACGTGCATTCTGGTTAATGTGGTCTTCAGGTAAGTAAGATCCTTCTGTGGTAGCAGCTGTAACTCGCACCTTCCAAAATATATATATATATTGTTTACCGTAATTTTAGATGGTTTTAACTTAAACCTATGTTTGTTGCTCATAGTATTAGGTCGCATAAACTAGCTACGAAATTCTTGGTGACATTAGAAGATCTGTTAATATGTTACAACGTCGCACTGTGTATCCTGAAATCGATCAATGTAAGGAAAAGCATTATGTTATAATTAAGAAATGAATTGTCTTTTAAACATTTGAAACTGTAAACTATATCTTTATTCTTTTACATGTATTTTATTGTCTGTACTTTTATGGCTATTTTTCCTTCTAATAGCTGAATAAAGATTTGAAATGAATGAATGAGACGCATATACAGGCACATTCCCCTTCTATGCTATTTTCTGATGAGTTAAACAGACACTATACACAATTATACGCATGCTGCAGACATGAACAAGTATTAATTTATTCTTAGATGTGCAGTATAATACTAGCAAGGTGGTTTATGGATCTGCTTGAGAAAGTTTAAAGCTTTTTTGCTCATCCCCCTGGCCTCTCCTTTCAATACTCGTATTGTATAGTGTTTCATCAATGGGCACACTACCTATTTGCTTAGGTCTGCCTGGCATTTCTGTCAAGCTACAACCTTATTTAAGATTTAAACTCTGAGAAGATATTAGGTCAAATATTTAGAATCATAAGAAAGGCTAAGAAGCTGATATAAAATGTTTTAAAAATCACTTGCTCTAAAACAAAACCTTTGAAAATAACTTTAAGTCTGTAAATGGTTTTAGGAATGTTTAAAGACATTTAAATCGTAACATTTTAATATGGTTCGTTTCAGTTAGGAAAATTGATAAGGTTTGCGTGAGACCTATTGGTGGGTAATGGTTAAACAAAAGGTTAGCATTCGTGAACAATTTGTAGGTTTGGGTGGATGTGAAGGGGAAGTACATGTTTAAGATTAAGGCTTGTATTGTGGGTGGGGCTAGTGGTAGGCTTAGTGATTATGACAGGGATGGGGTGAGTGGTGAGGTTAGGGTTGAGGAGTATTGGTAAGAGTCAAGGTAGCTGTTGATGGAATCAACATTTATGCTAAGGGAGCGTGATAGGCTATTTTAAAACATGTATGCGCACCTTTCTAAAAAACTAAATATTTGCATTCAAGTTCAATCTAAATGTTTTTCACTATTGATTCAAACGTTCGGCTTCTAATTTCAAACTTTTAACTTCAATTCTGTAGGGCCCCAGTGAATGTAATACTTCTTGCCTTAAACACATTCCTGAGTTGAGCTTCTCCAGATTTAGGGAACCCAATGCACCCTTTTACACAAACTGTGTATTGGCCTTCTCTTAAATGGCCACATACTGTAAAACATTTGAACTTTAATAAGTGCTGTCACATAACTCCTGATTTGAAACCACAATTAACAAACCTCTACCAGCATGGTAGGCTTTTCGTCCAGCTATTGGAGCATTCAATGAGTACCTTTGTGTCTGCTCCCAAGTATGATGCTCTTGTAATTGGATTACAAATGTACTTCCTTTGTTTACTACACTCCAAGGGTACTTATAAAAGGCTTGGTCCTTTAGATAGTAGTTGGCTTATGTTGCTCCTTGGGAGAGCCCATTGTCATGTCCTTAATAATTCCAGACATAGCTGATATCTAGGTCTACCACGTTGTTGAATCCACCAATATACCATTTTACGCTTCTTTGTAAAACCTATAGTTTCATATAAAAATGCACCCTCCAGCAGGTGAACAAGGAATGACATGGATTGGAGCTGCACTGAGATTGTTTTAACAATTAGCCACTTGTATTTGATCATGTATGTGCACAATGGATAATTACTCAAAAGATGCATTGTTTTGAAGTTTATTTCTACCAAATAAGTTGGCTTTCCTGCTTAAATTAGCAGTGTCTCTAGCAGATTAGGAGGCTGCTACTTGGTCTTGTTCTGATGAAGACCGTGTAGTAATTAGATAACCTGGGTCCTTTGTATACTACACTCCAAGGGTACTTATAAAAGGCTTGGTCCTTTAGATAGTAGTTGGCTTATGTTGCTCCTTAGGAGAGCCTATTGCCATGTCCATAATAATTCCAGACATAGCTGATATCTAGTTCAACCACGTTGTTGAATCCACCAATTTACCATTTTACGCTTCTCCGTAAAACCTATAGTTTCCTATAACAATGCACCCTCCAACAGGTGAACAAGGAATGACATGGATTGGAGCTGCACTGAGATTGTTTTAACAATTAGCCACTTGTATTTGATCATGTATGTGCACCATGGATAATTACACAAAAGGTGCATTGTTTTGAAGTTTATTTCTACCAAATAAGGTGGCTTTCCTGCTTAAAGTAGCAGTTGTCCCTAGCAGATTAAGAGGCTGCTACTTGGTCTTGTTCTGTTGAAGACCGTGTAGTAATTAGATAACCTGGGTCAAAATGTCGAAAGAATTACTGTATTGGTAGCACATGTACTGTACATTTTATGACCTGAACCTTTTACATAGTCAGTGCCTGTATTAGAATTCACCATAAAGCAACCTTTGCAATACATTTTTATGTTTGGTTTTTATACTTGGCTGTGCACACCTATTATTTTGTCACTGAGCACCTGCACAGTGCCGTCACACTGAGCACCTACTTGTCCTTGAACTGTGTCTTTGTCTATAATATATGAAATTTGTATGCTGCTTTCTGTGATCCATTGCTGTATGTGGTGTTGCGCTTGCATGGCTTCTTTGATTCAGAGGCGTAACAAAACTTGAGCCCCCCCTGAAAAGAACATGGAGGGGCCCCTCACGCTCCGGACCCAGTCAGGGGCTCTCAGACCAGGGGCCTGCCATCCGTGCACAGTGCTGTAGGGGGCCACCCTGCTCCATAGGGGCTGCGGGGGCTATTTGACCTAGTAATGTGTTCCCTAAATGAGTCCGAAGGAACAATGCCTGTTTTTGATTTTTGCATTTTCTGGTCCCTAGAATACTGGGTTGCCCTATTTATTTTATTTTTCAGAGTTTTATATAGTGTGAACTTGACCCAAAGGTATTGGGTATCAGAGCGCTTTACATGAGCTCCAGTTATTTACACAAGGCCACATTCATTTTTGTTAGGCACAGGAAGATTAAGTAATTTGCCCAGAATCACAGGATGTTGAGCGTCATTGCCAAAACTCGAACCTGGTTCCCCAGATTTGAGATCGACCGCCCTAGCCGTTAGACTACATCCTCTCCCCATCCTCTCTTGCCTTCTTAGTTTTTACTATTTCCTGTCACAAGGCAGTTGAGCATGTACTGCCGTGGCAAGGATAGGAGTTAAATTAGACTATAAAAAATGCCTTATTGGCAGGGACTTCCAAATCTAATCTAAACAAGTCGCACAACTCTGAAGCAAGAGTTGTCTTCAGCCTGCCAAAAGGTACTCATATTTCACAACAGCTGATAGAAATGCAGTGGCTGCCAATAGTGACACAAATTAAATTCTAAACATCTCACATTAACCTGTAAGACCATATTTGGCAAGGCACCAGGCTATCCGAAGCACTGCCTTGTTTTATAATATCTTCCCAGGACTCTGTGGTCAGCTGAAAACTTCCTTTTGGTTCCTTCTCAGAGAATCAGAAAAAAAGGCTGGGGCAGAGTTTGTTTTAGCACTTATTTGCATATTCAGTCTTTACCTCTCAATAAGGATGACGTTAACCATGATTATGATGTGAGAATCTGTTTTTTGTGCCACATGGTTCCCACATTTCCATTAAACTGGATATGTGGGTTGTCTGGATTCTAGGCATCTACAGACAGTGGAACACCTCTCAGAGCATTTTCTCTGGCCCCTTAAACATAGTAATAACGGTTAATTCCGATTGCCATGCCTGGTCCTGTATCAAAGCTGAAAATGAGCCAATGGCAAAAAGGTCAGATCTAATGTATGGACTGCCATTTAGATTTATATGGCTCACATGAGTGTCTTAAATGTATGACTTCTGCAGGTCTCCCATTGCAGCCCTGAGTGGTTGGATCCAGAAATTGCAGCCACCACATTCCAAGTGTGAACCATTTTCACATAAGGAAAAGCCTACTTTGAACACTGTCAAAGGTGCCCCTAATCAGTTCCTTGTAGCCTCATGGCTTGGGTTCATAGAGTGCAAAAGTGAGACATATAAAATACTGAAATTGATTAGGTCCCTCCAATGACAAGATTAAAATGCTGCTTTATTTCATAGGCTGTGGTGTCTTTACCTTATACTAACAGCCTAGATGTTAATAAGAAACCCAGCATTTCCCTAGGTTGGCTGATGGAGTGGATGTCATCCCTACCCTCTTGGAATATCGATCAAAATTCTAGCTCAATGTTGAATATATTTTTTCTAAATATACTTCAGGAATTAGTTTAGAACACATTGTTAATTATTCCATGAGGCTTTACAAAATGAATGAGCCAGTTCTGCCTTTCTGCCCCTATTCCAGTGGCAGAAATTATCTCTCCATTCCCAATGATTAGGTGTGGTGTGGCTCTACTGGAAGAACAAAGGGACCTAGCTGGTCAACATATGTCAGGCAGGAAGGCAGTGGTAGGTTGTGAGCAATTGGGTTACTGGTTTACTGGAGTGTGAGCCCTGGCCAACCAGCAACCACAATCCTTGCCAGGATGAGGCTCAAACCAACCCTAAATTAACCAGTGCTCCACCCGCTGGTAGCTTGGCACAGAGCAATCATGTTTAACTTAGAGGCAATGTATAAAGTATTTTGTGCAACTCTTTAAACAGTAAAACAGTGGAAACACCTCACAAAATGTATCCCACCCAAGTTAGAAGGATAGAGCAGGATTTAATGAATAAATTAAGACCAAAATGACAAAGAAACAATCATTAGAACTGGATCTATTAATTTCTAAATAATAAACTGTGAAGTAGCATCTAAAAACATAAAGCAACAACCGCGGCTATCTGGTTGCACTGGACCACGTCAAGTAAAATTTCAGGCTGACCATGATGGAGTGCAGGTTGCATACAGTCCACGATGTTTCCAGCTGAAGGTTTACCTTCTCAAGTTTTGTGAGAAGAGTCCCGTTAACGTGGGAGAGGGTAGCTAGGAGCAAGGATAGCGTTGTGGGCGATTGGCTGCCTGGTGCGAAGAGTAGGCCCGTCATCGCAGATGGATGGGCTGGTACTTTGGGCTGGTGGTCTCGTGCGAGCAGTCGATGCTGCTGTGTGAAAAGACTCACTGGTGGCAGCTTGTGCTGAATTTCAGTGTGAGAGGTGCAGTCTCGTGGGAATGGACCTCTTCGCAGTTGCAAAGAGCCCAGAAGCTTGATTTAGGAGCCCATGAGCCACAGCAAGGGTCCAGGACCTGAGAGGCTCCAATTGGGGTCATGAACCTGCTGCAGCTGGGTCCAGGAGCTGGTTGCTGAGCCTTTTATGCCCCTGAGGCTCAGATCAGACCAGCATACTGGACCTTAGAGTCACTCTGGGGTCCTGGGTTCATAATGAAGTTGCAGGCCCAGTTTTTCCTTCCCTGGCAAGAGGGCAGCAGGCATCAGGTCACCACAGCATGTCAATAGCTCCTTCAGAGTATCAGTCCAGCAGAGTGGGAGTCCTTTCAGCAGCACCGCTTACTGGCAGAGTATCCACAGGTCCAGAAGTGTACTGAGGTGGTAGTGTCTGAGGTCCAGCATTTATACACAGTTGTGCCTTTCAAGTGGGTAGAAGCTTCTAGAGGTATGCCATTGAAGAGCACAGATGCAGTGCCTTCCTGGCTCTACCTCCAGACTAACTACAGGAGGTATGCAGGCTTTGTGTTGAGGCTGCTTACAGCCTATTCAAATGTAAGTGAGGCATGGTCCAGCTCCTCCCTCCCATCCTGATAGTGATGGCCTATTCAGTCACAACTAAGTTCTCACTGCTTGTAGCTGTCTTGAAAGAATACACAGAGCCCAACTATCACTCACACACAGCCATGTGACCCAGAGACAGGATGCAGGCACCAATGGCTAAGGAAAGAAAATGCCAGCTTTCTAAAAGTGTTGTTTTCAGAATTGTAATCTAGAATATAACTTCACAGTAAGTTAGGATTTTAATTTAGGATTTCAGAAACAGCAAAAATGAACTGGTTATGCCTTCTCAATTGGAAATTACACCTATAAAATGTAATAAGGCAACTCCATTGTTATCCTACATGAGAGATAGGCCCTGTAGTAGTGAAAAACGATTGCAACAGGTTTTGACTACCAGGCCATTTAAAACTTAAAAGTACATGTCCTATGTTTTAAATATACTACACCCTGCTCTTGGGGTTGTCCAGGTCCTATCTCAGGGGTGACTTATATGTTTTAAAAAGGAAGGTTTTGGTCTGGCAAAAGGTTTACTTTGCCAGATCAAAATGGGAGTTTAAAACTGCACCCAAAGGCTGCAATGGCAAGCGTAGACATATTTAGAGGGCTACTTAAGTGGGGGGCACAATCAGTGATGCAGACTTACTAATAGCATTTAATTCACAGTCCCTGGGCAAATGTGCCACTTTAATAGGGACTTATAAGTAAATTAAATGTCATTTGGGTATAAGCCAATGTTACCGTGTTATAAGGAGAAAGCACAAGCACTTCAGTGGTAAAGTGTGCAGATTCAAAGAGCTAACAAAAACAAATTCAGCAAAAATAGGAGGTGGAAGGCAAAAGGTCTGGGCATGACCCTGTAGAGAGGCCCGGGTCCGGCAGAGGTCATTATTGGAGAGTTATCTTGGAACAGAAAGGAAGATGAGTGCACAGGAACAGCAGAGGGACACCACAAAAACTGGAAGGAACTATCAGAAGTAAACTGATAATCCTAAAACTGACTTGATTCCAGGACCAGTGTTGGGGGCCTTTGGCTACAAGGGAAATGGAGAATGTAATTTCCATTGGAAACTGACGGGTAGGACTGGAAAATCTATACACTATGGCTCTAGAGTGCTGCCATTTTGAAAGACCACCACAAGCAGGGTTTTCTGGGATCATTTTCCAGCATACCAAGAGGAAGTGCTGGCACAGAGGACTGGGTACACTGTGGAAACTCTTGGAGATATGGTTAAGATTTATCTCAAATCACCAGCTAGGAGTCTTCTGAGCAATTCCTCAGAACACAACTGGACTTGGAGAAAATCAGAGGAACCTGATTTCTGCATCTGCCCTAGAGACGTATAGCAAGGCCTTTCCTGTTTTTACCCTGATACTCAAGAACTTAAAGTGTTAATTAAACATCATACCACTTACCTTCCTGCAGTTCAAGGAAAATAAAGGACAAAATGGTTATCTTTCTAGAAGAACCAGTGGGAGCTGGAGCACAGGCTGAATAGCCTAACTCAGTATAGGTTCAAGAAGAACCAATTTAATGGATTTGAGTTAGGGGATCCAAGACTCTGCCAATTATGCCAAAAAGCACAAAATGTTTTAAACATTAAAAAATCCATTGCATCAAAGTCAGTTGATGTGTTTGGGGTGTCAAAGGTGTGGTCAATATTTGAAGTTGCAGTTTTATGTGAATTAGATACATGTTTCTGCTGATATCGGGGAACACACAGTTTATCAGGAGTTCACTTACTGCTTCACCAAGTTTCCAAAATACATTGTTAAAACAGAGGGACTACAGGCACCACCACAAAGAATGTAGAGGTCCATATCTTGTGCAACGTTGTTCCTCATAAAAATTGCAGGTGTCTGGAGCTCCCACCAGCCATTGAGTACCTTCTGGAGCTGCGAGCTCCAGTTGTTACTATGAAACAAGGATTTAGGTCGAGCTTCTGCTTACATACCAAAAAGTTATATTGATTGTGCTGTTAAGCCTGTAAAGGGGGATCAATTGTTTCTCGAATCAGGGCAGCTAGTCTCCACCAATACCACCCTAGTTGAAGAGAAACCTCAAAAGAAAATACTCTTTTGTTCCACTCAACTGGAAAAGGAGTGCTGGCAGCGTTAACATAGTGAGGGAATGGTATGAGGCACATACGGTTGACTCAAACTCACCTTTCAGGTGCCTATTTGTTTAACTTGCAACATTTAATCTAGCCTCATTGCACTATGAAGGTGGGTCTTGGCATGACCAGGCGATCAATCTTGGGTGCCACATGATGTACTTGATTTAGGTAGGAGGTGGTAAGTCACAACTATGGTGGCTTAGCTTGTTATTAGAAGAGGAAGATTGATGTGGAGTTCAAGACCTCCCATTCCAAGATGGCAGATGGGGGTCGGATGCACATTTGCGCTTACTTGGGGAACCACATTATCCATTCTAAAATTGCATCACCATCATACATACACATTTGGTCACAGAAAGGGCCAGTGCAATTATGCAGCCACAGATCTTTGCACATAATTATGGATTTGTCACATTTGCAATCGATCATCTGCTGCATAATTTGCTGATCTGAACAAAAAAAATAGTTTGAGCTCAATCAGATCAATAGTTGCTACAAACGTGGCTACATGTGTTGCTGGGCAGTGGAAGGCCCTTTGCAAAGGTACACTTGTTACCTTTTAGTTCCTTATTTCTGTATTTGGCTGCTTAACTGGCAGCAATGAGGTGAAACCTTTGCCCAGACAGTATCAGCATGTGTGAAAATGACAAAGTAATGAAGTACTACTAGCATAATAATGTGTTCCTTCCTGTTGCATAACTTCACTAATTAATCACTAAAGGCAGCAGTTGTGCATTTGTTTTTCTCGTCTACCAAATGTTCAGATTACTTGTCGTGCTCACTCCTACATTTAGCTGGTATCCAGCCTTTTTTTCTGGAAATACATCAGTTTATTTGCTATTGGTTCATCGGGAGTTCCTCAGAAGCCAAATACTTCTGACCCTTTTGTAATATTGCTTTTTTATATATCCTCTGTCTAGGGCTATACTGAGTTCATTACCTCCTTTTCTTGATTCATGCTACTGTTCAAGCTCAGCTGCCATGTGGTGAGGTGCTGTTGTGATAGACATACGTTAATGAGTTACTACGTCCAGTCCCAAAACCGTTCAGATTTCTGGGGTGTAGCTATCAATTGTGCAGCAGTTGCAATGGGCCACTGAACACCAATTATGGCTGTTTTATGCCAAATCAGGGGATGGAGCGCCAACTTTTCTTTCTTGCATCAGGACCCTTGACACCCTTGCCACGCACCACCGTCCGAGCTTCTGGAATTTATCATTTTCGCTCTATTTGCCCTGCCTTTAGACATGCCTGTGTTTGAATCTGGTGTATCCTCATTGACAACTGTATGAGGCAGATGAAGGAACCCCTTTTCCGTTTTAGCAATGGAAGAGTGCTGCAGCCTTACATGAAATAAGGGAACGCTATAGGACAGATCAGGATGATTGATGCCCACCTGTCAGGATTCTACCGGTTTCAAATGGTGCCCTCGTCGTAGGTTTCTGACGGGTGGCAGGAGCAGCACCGTGGCCAACATTATTTGCTGATGTATTGATCTCTGACTGGGAAGCAGATTTGTGATTGGTGCAGTCTTGGTGGACCGCTGACTGGGGAAAGACCACTAGCCTACAGTGTAATCATACATTCCAAGATGGCCCCCTCAGAGTAGAATGCACCTTTACTCATATTGGAGCACAAATTGCATTTTGAATTCACTTACAAGCAGCAATGAGGCTGTCGGTTTTCCCTGTAGACTGGTGTTGTGTTATTTGCACCTTAACATTGGTGAAATGCATAGTACATTACAAATATGTCTCTGACGAACAGCTGATGTCAGTCCTTTTACCACCACGTTTAATGCAACTTAGCATGTGCTTCTGCTGTGTGCTGAGCTGTCACTCTGCTCGTCCCTTGGATGGTAAGACTGGAGGCGATGGGATACTAGGTATCAGCCCTGGAACTGTCTCACAGAGGGGCACATTAACAATGGCCAGCGATAATGATCGCTGGCCGTGCTTAGCGATAATTATATTAACGCAGGCTATCTCTGGTATTTATCGCTCTGGTAGCGCGTTATTAACAACGCGTTACTCCAGGGCGATAAAAATTCCAGAGATAGCGAGGTTATCGCCCTTTTGCAGGGAACATCGCTGGTTTTCCAGCGATGTTCCCTGCAAAAGGGCGATAACCTTGCTGATACAACCCACAGGGTCGTATCAGCATAATCCACCCCCTATGTTATGGATGGCTAAATCAGGATTTTAGCAGACGTTAGGTTTCGGCAAAACAGCCGTTTTCGCCAAAATCTAATGTGTGCTAAAATCATGTAAATGTAATGTAAATGTAAATGTTGTAGACTTGTAAAGCGCACAGCTGCCCCAGCAACGGGTGGGCTGCCTTGTAAATATCGTGATGTAAACATCAGCGATATTTGCAAGGTAGTCCATCTTGGGTACGCCCAGTAACGCCCACTTTGCATCTCATTGGAGATGCAAAGTGAGGCGTTGGGAAAAAGGGTGCTAACATGCGATTATGCATGTTAGCACCCTCTCGTAAATAGGGCGCTGGTTTTATTTCAGAGATAAAGCCCTTGTAAATATGCCCCCATGTCTTTTGTGGTAATTCACTAGCATTTTGCACAAGAGCACATGCATACTTGCTCAACCTTTCAAGTACGCTGGAGCTATGTTTTGCCGACGATTCCGGAGCATTTTACAGGCGAACGCATAACGTACCTGTTGGAAACGGCCCTCATGAGTGAGACAACACGACTAACACGTGTGTAAAACATGCCTTGTTTTGTTCGTGGTAGAACCCCTCATTTTAAAAGCTATGGGTGATTATATTTCACCCCCTCCCCCGTCGTTTCAGGTCACTCAACCAAAAAAGTGAAAACGTTCTCCTTCTACTCTTGCAGTAACGTTTACCATAAATCAGGTGAGGTGTCGTAATACTTTGGTTTGAATATTAACACTTTGACGAATTACACAGGCTAGGAGGGAGGAAGTGTTTCCTCTCACCACAAACGGTGGGTGATACATTTCACAGGTACAAAACAAGATTAAATCGCAGTAATGGATATTATTATGCAAGTGATGCCCTGAGACATGAGCAGATGGGATCTCCAGCACCTTTTTTGCGCTGTTCTCCAGATTTGCAGAAAGATTAGAGTTCAGGTCCAGTTTATGTTCAGAACGTGATACAAATAATTCCTTTAAAACATAAGCAGCGAAACGTTAAAGAGCTCTATCTGAAAACTAACTAAAATGAAAATCCGATTTTCTCATTTTTATTTCGGTTTCACTGGTCTATAAGAGTGAGCCTTCATTTGACGTATTTCTTAACAGAGGACACCTACGGGCATGTACGTGTACGTATGCATGTGTGTTTGTGCATGCTTGCATGTAATCACACATACGTGAGTGTGTACGTCAATTCAAGATTTACTTTTTTAAGCGATCCAGTTAATTTGTGCCTAAAAGTCCAGTAGTTTTTTGAACAGACGCTCAATGGCGATTGTGTAGTAAATGTCAATTGCATTTAATTCCGTACGAGGAGAGGTAATGTGCATAGTGGCTTCATTTCATAAGAACCATGGAATCGCTAGAAGATGTGATATCATACAAGCTTTGGACTTGGTGTCTGGTCACAGTCCAATTTGTAAACCAATTTCTCTAAAAAGCGAGGCTGGTAATAAAATGTGATTATTAAAAGGCACAAGAAAACCATCAATAGCTAAAGGAACACTAACTCACTTAACAATGTATGTATGCATGTTGGCGCTTCACGGATTCCCGCGAGAGCTGGCGCCCTGCCTGGTTTGAATACTCTGGTTGATTGTCCCTGTGCCAGTCAATCTACTACAATATGAGTCTTGAAAATGTACTGAAGAACATTCTTTTGTCTTTTATTCTCCATGTGGCAAATATTTTCCCAGGGGGAGACCCTCATACAGCATGAGATTTGCAGGTCTGTCCCTGTTCAGAGATTTACTCCCATCGTGATCTACTCCCATGGGCAATCTAAATATGCGCAGATTTTCCACTGTGCAAATCTGATCTTTGGAACCAAGGGGCAGATTTACAATAACTGGCCCATCCCTGCATATCAGCAGGGATGTGGCAGTTATTGTTCATCACGGCTCCGCAACCAAGGATGCGCCGCATTTACAATGCGGCGCACCATGGGGCAAAAATGGACAGATGCGTGACGCATCTGCTGCCGTAAAGGCGGCGCATTGCCGGAGTTGCGTCGCAAGCGCGACGCAGCTCCAGCAAGGCTCGGGTGCCCCTATTCCTAACATGCTGCGTCAATCCTTACGCCTGCTTCAAGCAGGCGCAGGATTATGACGCAGCATGGCCGGAAAAGTGACTGAGTGAAATCTTGTAGATTTCACTCAGCCACTTTTCGGAGGCGTTCCTGTGCTGGAATGCCCCCCCCGTGCAGGAACGCCCACATGTGGCGCAGGGCTTTACAACGTGACGCATCTCCCTAGATGCGTCACGTTGTAAATAGCCCGCAGCATGGTGCTGGCTTTGCGCCTCCGCTGCGTCACAAACGTGACGCAATGGCGGCACAAAGCTGGCATAAGGGGCTTGTAAATTTGCCCCCTTATACTTACTGTTCCTGATTCTGTGAATCCTGCCCATGAGTAGGATGTGAGTGCACTTTTGCTGAAATACTCAAATGTTTGCAAAGCTAGCCTTTTGTAGTCCAATTGCTGTAGGGGTTCAAAATGTTTCCATAGGTGTTTCCAGAAGCAACCTAAAAGAGTCCTCTCTGCTTTGACTGTGGGTATGATCTTGCAGAGCTTTAAAGGGCAGCTTAAATATGTTACGTACATTGCTGATGCCTCCAGGGGTTTTGGGCAGTAGTCTAACATCACTGCTGATATTGTCAAAATGAGCTGGAGGGGCAGATGCTTTATAACTATTTCGGTCCATATGTCTGTTTGTCCCCATGTATTATTTTTTATCCGCTCTGTATAAACTTAAATCAGAATAGGTTATATTTTAAATAACTATGGTGTTAATACCAATTGGAAAACTGTATCTGAACACGTCTGTAAACCCCTTGTCAGTCATACAACTCAATACAATTGCTGTAAAGTTGATAAGGAACTTTGAATCTTAATTGGAGTTTGGAGGGATAATCCTGTAGTTTCTGGAGGAAACTCTAAATAAAGAATACAATACAGAACGTTGTATCTTATTTGGGGTTTGTTGTGATAATCCTGTAGTTTCTGGAAGAAACTCTAAATACAGAATGCAATACACTAGCTGAATTTCCTTAGCAAAGCTTATGCCTTATGGTGGAGGAGGGTCCACAAGCGAATTATACTCTGTGCTGATTTTCTGTTAACTCCAAACTATAAAGGAGTTCCTTAGTTGTTTATTTTACAAGGATTAAAAAAATGTCAGTTCCTGTGTTAAATCCACTTTAGTCCAATTTGCTGTGCTTCAATTGAACATAGTAGGACTACAATTTGCAATCAATTTGCACCCTTTTGGATAATTCTACATAGGTAAATGTGAGCTTCACAGGCACCTGATTGGTGCTCTCATATCCATCTGTCCCAGAAGAAGTATTACACCTTAACCCTGCTGTTTCAGATATTTGTTCAAGTTGCTGAACGTGGGGGGCGCTAGAGGGCGCCGAACCAAGATGGCCGCACAAGAGTGAGGCTCCCGCCAGACCGGGCACTTTCAAGATCCTTTCTGCCATCCTGACCAGGCTATCCTCTGCCTCACCTCCGCGGCTGTATCCGCAGTGACCTACGCTGCTCCCCGATACCCTCCACGTCTCTGGAGCTGGCCGGAGTGCGGAGATACTCGCTGGAGTTCCCGCGGCCGAGGGTGAGGGCTCATCGACGGCCTGCGAGCTGCGGGAGGCGCGATCCACGAAAGCCCGGGGCTCCGGGGCCTTCGCGACTCTGGACGGCTCCGACTGGTGAGGCTGCAAAAGACGCCGGAGGATCGGCGGCAATCCCTACCTGGGACAGTTGCTTCGCAGCAGGCGTGCGGCGACATCGCTGAGGCTGGGCCGAACCGAGGGGCCCTTCGCCCGCTTGGCCTCCGCTGGCTGAGGCCTACACCCGAGGCTCACGCTTGCAGGCTGCCGCCGACCCCACTTTGGATATCCGAGCACTGGCTTGGGGGCTATCCTGCCCCTCCCCCTCCCCCACACGCCTCTTCGTGGGGAGAGACACCTACCCGGGACCTGGCTGCCGGATCGCGCCGAAGGGGGCTTCGGAGCGTGGCCCCGTTGGCGCGTGCTGTCCTGCATTGACCGGCTGCGCGGTCTGGGGGGCCGTGACGTCTGCTCCCCCCTCATCGGCGACTGTGACTGCGGGCGTGGGGGGTTTGCGACCCCGAGGACGGGGGCTGCTTGGAACCCTTGACCCGCCATATACTACAGGGATCGCGTCCGTGCTTGCCCGGCCATTCCTTGCTGCTGGCCTCCACTGGCCCACTATCTGCTATCCTGTGAGTGCGGGGCCCGGAGACTGCTGCCACCCCCCCCCCCCCGTTGCCGGCCTCCCTGGTCGCTCGCTCGCTCGCTTGGGGGCTGCCCCTGGACTGGCCGCCTCACTTCAGCGATCCTCGAGGCGGGCATGAGTAGCCGCGCCACCCCTGTCCACTCGCGGTGCTGCGGCCTGGCTTGGAAAGCGCCCCCTGCCTCGCCTGGACTGCTGGCGGGGTGACCTGGGCGGGTTCGTCCGCCGTGCGCCATGGGGCGCAATGACGCGCGACAGTCCAAGCTACCATTTGATGCCAAGAAGGCCCCCGCGCAGGCGTCCGAGCCTGGCCCACCCGCCGCTGTCCCTCCTGACGAGGACTGGAAATCTCTCCTGCTGGGATTAAAACAAAGCCTAACAACCATAGACTCTAAAATTGACACCATCACTACCAGGCTGGACGGTGTGGTGGCCAAACTGGAGCGGCACGATACCCGCATCAAGGAGACGGAGGACAGGATCTCTACACTGGAAGACGGCGCCGCCTCTTCAGGCCGACATGTTTCCCAAATGGATCGTCTCCTTAAGATCATTGCGGAGAAGAATGAGGACCTAGAAGCGAGGTCCCGTCGCAACAACGTCCGCATCCTGGGCCTTGCGGAGACCACCAACGCCGGGAAAATGGAGGTCTTCATCGAGAACCTGATGGCCGACCTGTTCGGGCGGGAATCCTTCTCCCCTCACTTCATTGTGGAGAGAGCCCACAGGTCCCTTGCTGCCCGCCCCCCCCCTGGCGGCCAGCCCCGGCCCATAATTGCACGCTTCCTTAATTATCGAGACCGGGATGTGGTGCTCAGACGTGCGCGAGAGATGGGAACAGTGCTCTACTGCAACACTACGCTGTCCTTCTTCCCCGATTTCACTGCATCGGTGCAGGAGGCCCGTCGGAAATTTACTGGGGTAAAAAAGAAGCTGCAGGCCCGGGAGATTCCGTATGCAATGCTATACCCTGCTAAACTGAAGATCTCACACCAGGGCAAACAATTGTTTTTTCAGCAGCCGCAGCGGGTGGAGGACTTCCTCAGACGGCAACGCGGAGATTCGGCTGGGGGGGCTGCTGGGCCGCGGCCCTCTCGGACACCGTCGCCCTCCCCGATGGAGCAGCAGGACTGAACATATCGGGGATGCTGTTCCCCCCTCTAACTCACACTGCTGTTGGGACAGCACTTGCCTGACTGGATCAACGTCACTCCTGGTGAGGTACCTCTCTTTGTTTCATGACAATCTCACTTGGCTTGGTCGTTGCTGTATTTTGTGCCCGGTCGCCCACCTCCGTCCCACTTTGAGGGCCTAGTGTGACTCTGGGTCCCCGTGGGTGCAAGTAGGGAGGTGGTTGGCAGGTCTGGCGCCCCTAGAGTACGATCCCCCCAATGGGCGCACCCCAAAGTACCCCTTTCCTCATCAAGGCAGGGGTAGTTGCTGTATTTTTTCTGTTTGTTGGGTTGGGTTGGATGGGAGGGGGAGGGGATGGGTGGGTACTGTTTACCCGGCCAGTTGGGGTAGCCGGCGTGGGTGGTCGAATAATTCGATCCGCATCTGGATTAGCTGCCTCCTCAGTGCAAGATGCGGGAGGACGGGTGGGGGGGGTAGTTCAATGGGGTTTTGTTATGGAGTTCGTTACTAAGTGCTACGAGCAATTGCAAGCTGTGAGAACATGCCACTTATGCCTTTACACGGGGGAATGGGGGACTTAACTGATAAGCGCCCTGCGCAGACCTTTCAGTTGCTTTCATGGAATGTGCGCGGGTTAAACAACCCGAGGAAGAAGAGGCAAGTCCTTAGCTACCTGACTCGGCAGGGAGTGTCCGTTGCCATGCTCCAGGAAACGCACCTACAACCGGGGATGACCCCCCCATTTGCGTCACGGTGGGCTACAAACAGGGTGTTCTCGTCATACTCGAGTTACGCGAGAGGTGTGACCATACTAGTGAGACGGGGGATGGGGTTTACATTGGCGGGTACTGAGGTGGACTCTGGAGGTCGGTACTGCATGGCTTGGGGGACACTACACTCGCATACGATATTGTTTGCCTGTTACTACGGCCCCAACACGGATGACCCCTCTGCACTCCTCACTATGTGGGGTAAGATTCAGTCCCTAGGTATTTCCCACATTATATTGGGGGGCGACTTCAACACTGCACTCAGGCCTGGGATGGACAGGTCACACCCGCAGGCGTCGCACTACACGCACACACAACGCGCGCTGTTGAACATAGTGGACGAGCACCGCTTAATTGATGCTTGGAGGCACTTTCACTCCGCGCTCCGGCAGGGCACCCACCACTCCGCAGTACATTCCACCTGGGCGCGTATTGACTACGTATTCCTTTCATCTGGCCTCTTCCCTTGGTTGAGTGGAGCACTCCATCTTGCTCGCACATTCTCTGACCACTCTCCGGTCCTTCTGTCCCTGCGTATTCCCCTCACGGTCTCCCCATACCTGAGTTGGCGACTGAATCCTGCACACCTCACAGACTCGGTGTTTCAAGCGGAACTTGAGCAAGACATAAAGGACTTTTTTGAGCGAAATATAGATTCCGTTTCCAGCCTTACTACAGTCTGGGAGGCGTTCAAAGTTACCGTGAGAGGTTGGTGCATAGCTAAGGGAGGTGGGGTCCTTAAGTTTTTCCGCGGAGAGTTAAGCAGGCTCGAGGCTGAACTCCGTCAGTTGGAGACCGAAATGGAGCGAAATGGGCGAGAGCCCGGCACAGCGGCGCAGATGCGGGAGAAGCTAAATGAGTACACGGAAGCCGCAGCCAAGGAGAGTAAGTTTCTGGGGAGACCCTATGTCTCCCGAGTGTACGGCGAGGGCGACAGACCTGGCAGGGCATTAGCCTCCGCGACTCGCTCCCCTAGGTATAGCAACTATGTTGCTGCATTGCTGGATGAGCATGGTACCCCGCAGCGGGATCTTGCTGACCAACTCAAGGTCCTCACGGATCACTACACTAGGCTATACTCCTCCCACAGGACCGCTCCGATAGTGTTGTATGATTACCTTGACGACACCGCGCTTGCATGGCTGGGCCCCACACAGCAGCAGTTCCTCCATCATACACTGGAACTAGATGAGATAACGGACGCAATTATGTCCATGAAGTCGGGAAAGGCGCCAGGGTCGGACGGGTTACCGATCGACTTCTACAAAGCCTACAAGCATGTGCTGGCCCCCATTCTACAGCAGGTGTACTACTCTTCATTAGAGGAGGGATCCCTGCCTGCCACGATGCGAGAGGCCCTCATAACGTCTTTGTTAAAACCTGGTAAGGCGCCGGAATATTGCGACTCCTACAGGCCCCTCTCGCTGTTAAATACAGACGTTAAAATATTAGCGAAGGTCCTGGCTACTCGCCTTAATCTCCTGATGGAGCGCCTCGTGCTCCCAGACCAAGCCGGGTTTGTTCCCAACCGTGCAACTTCTCATAATTTGCGCACTCTCCAGGCGGTGATACAGGATATTGACCCGAAGAGCGAGGCGGCCGCGGTCTTTCTCGACGCCACTAAGGCGTTCGATTCCCTTGAGTGGGATTACCTCCTGGCCTTGCTGGAATGGATGGGCATGCCCTTCAATTTCCTGGACTGGATCCGACTGTTGTATTGCCGGCCTCAAGCAATGGTGCTGCTTAATGATGCCCGCTCCCCCCCCTTCGCGATTCACAGGGGGACCCGACAGGGTTGTCCCCTCTCCCCGGTGCTGTTCGCACTTGCCATAGAGCCCTTAGCAGCCAAGCTTCGGCAGCATCATAACCACCGGTCTCTTATCTACCCTGAGCGCCAACTGCTCATTGCACTATATGCCGACGACATGACTCTTTATGTGCATAAGCCGCGCGAAAACTTGAACCCTTTGCTGCGGGAAGTCACTAAATTCGGGGCCATCTCGGGGATTCAGATAAACTGGACGAAGTCTGCCTTGTTCCCCTTGATGGACAACACTACACGGTTCCCTCTAGATTATCCCCTAGTGTGGGAGCAAGAGGAGATCAAATACCTGGGCATCCAGGTGACTAGAAATCGGGAAGCCCTGATTAGAGCCAACTACGGGACTGTTGTGGATAAAATCACGGACAAAGTCTCCCAATGGATCCGTCTCCCATTGTCAATGGCGGGACGGATCTCACTGATTAAAATGGTGGTCCTCCCCAAACTGCTGTATCTCTTTACAAACATACCATACAGTCCTGGCGCTTATTTCTTTCGCGCCCTCAACTCCCAGCTATCTCGACTTATCTGGGGAGGCAAGCAGGCCCGACTCGGGCTGCGAACCCTTATGTTACCTTATCACCAAGGGGGGTTTGATGTCCCCAATTTCCAGCGATATTATGATTGCGCACAAGGTCACTTTGCCGCTTATTGGCTTCACCCCCCCTCCTTTATGGCTCACTTGGCAGTCGAAGATGGGTATATGAGGCCGGAACAACCTTCCGGATACTTGTACACATCAGCCCGAATAGAACATAGAGACCCCACCACGGTCGACTGCACTGTCAGTGCCTGGAAACGACTGGCGGACCACATGGAAGTAAAATTCCTATACTCCCCACGTATGACCTTGGCCCACGATCCAAGGGTGAGTGTGGGCCGTGAGGAAATTGGCCGTAGAATGCTCGCAAAGCTTGCGGTGCACACCTGGGGAGATCTGTACCACCAGGGGAGTTTCCGCACGGCTACACACTTCTTCAGAGACACTACTCCTTCCGTTATGGATACCTTTCTCTACATTCGGCTCCGGCAAAATATCAAGGCAGTCACCCCCGACTTTCCCAGCGAGCCTGATACCATGGCGCCCCTACATGCCCTACTGCAGAAGGGGACTCCGACACATGTGGTTTCCATGTTATATACCCACGCGCAGGCTGCCCCGTCCCCCCCCACTCTCCGAGCGCGTAATGACTGGGATTGCGATCTGGGGGAACCACTGTCGGACGCCCAGTGGGAGGAGAGCTGCTCCCATACCAGCGCGGTGACGGGAAATGCCCGCCTCCGCCTGGTTCATTTTAAATTTCTGCATCGCCTCTACTTTACACCCGCTAAATTACACCGCTTCGGACTCCGGGACAATGATTGCTGCCTGCGCTGCAGAAGGCCGGGGGCCGACTTCATGCATCTGGCGTGGTCCTGCCAGGCCGTTGCCGCCTATTGGGGGGAGGTGTTTACAGCTCTCACTGAAATGATTGGGGTAAGCATTGCTCCTTGTCCTAAGATTGCCCTGCTGGGCCACTCCAACCACGCGGTTAAGGCGCACCGGAAATTCTTAGCGATGGGCCTTCTGTTGGCAAAGCGCCATGTCGCTTGCAGGTGGGGGCGAGGACGAGCGCCTAAATTCAAAACCTGGCTGGATACGATGACAACTTGGCAGGAACAACTGCACAACTATTCGGACCTTCTACCTCACAAATCGCGCCCCAAGGACCTTTGGGGTCCCCTCACTGCGTATCTGCTAAAAATACAGTTCCCAGACGAGCCCACGACAGGCGCGAGTGGGGATGAGCCAGTGGAGGGTCAGTCCACCTCGCCGGCTCCAGCACCTAATCCACTACCAGCTGACACCGATTTGGCCCCCTCCCCTCCCGCACTCCTTTAGTTCCCCATACATGCTACGCCGGCGCTCTCGCTACACTCGGCTGGCTTCACTCGTCCCGTGGAATCACCTAACACTCACGGGTTATGCGGGCGGAGGGAGCCGCGAGCTTATAGTGTCCCCCCCCCCCCACCCCACGACGGCATAGCATGCACGACACTACAGGAAGCAGCATCATGTCATGCTCTCTAATATGGCCATTGCCATGCCCTCCCAGCTAACTAGACAGTGCCTTGGGGCGCGGGACGTCGGCACTCTGGTTGATGCCTGCGCGCCATGGCATGATACGCGATCTGCACAGCCAAGCGACACATTGCCATGGATGCCTCGGGCTGGGTGTGCTGGATCTCTGCTGGAAGGGCACAGTTTATGTAGCACTTGTTTGGTTCCGTTATTAAAGTTGAATGAAACCTCATGTTCCTCCTACTGGATCACTTCATGCAGCTCTGATTGTCCACTACTACATGCCTACACAGTTCTAGTTCCTATGCTACGCGGCCGGCCCGTTTGGGTTGTAGGCGACATGCTGTGTAAACCAGAGATTGCTTTTCAAAATGTGTTCATCGATGCCCCCCCACTGCATGGTGTCGCTGCCGGCCTGATCATTCAGGATGTAGGCGTACAGCTGTGTACTGTTTCTTCATGCTCAATAAAGGTTTAAAAAAAAAAAAAAAAAAAAAGTTGCTGAACGTGATCAGTTGTGCAGGATTCTGTGGTTTTTCTGATTAGATTCAATAGGCATGTTTTTGTAAAATATGTTAGTCTGAATTATTGTGTGTGTGGAAAGACCTTGTGGAAAGATTTTACCTTCAGAACTTTCATGGCATAGACATTTTCAGAAGATCACATTTGCCGTGTGCTAGCATTAGCCAAATACCAGACATATGCATGCATCTGCAACAGCAGATTTCACACACTCCAAGGCTCGGGCTTTTTAAGCATCAAATGGAACAAGCGTGGCCCCCAAAGTTAAAGCTACACACACTCTGAGGCCAGAAACCCTACGGTAGGGAACAAGGAGGGCGGCTTCCAGGCTCAGTCCATCTACAGCGTTTACCTTACGAAAGCGAGCAGCGTCAGGCACGATAATTACAAACAGATGGCGCTACTGCTTGCTCCCGCAAGGTAAATGCTGTACATGCACGAGTGCCCATTGGAAACAGTGCAGAACATGCACGAGTTTCCACAAAAGCCCGGAGTGATTCCAAGAGGTTACTCCAAAGCAGCGCTTGCGCGCTGTGTAGGCAAGACCTAAAAAAGGAAGGGCCACTGATATCTAAGTTCACCTGGACACTCTACGTTATCTTTGTTGTCTTGGTCATTAGTGCAGGGTCTTCCTTCCATAGAACAGACTTGTACACCTTCCCTTCTGTGAAAGAATTCAACATTCTTGATAAAATCATTTGATTTAATTGGCCAATGGTATTTGTTGCCATTATAATCTGTTTTCTGGTGGCCGATCCCACAAGCTTGCTGTTAAGGGGTAGATGTGTAGTGTTTTTGCTACTTATCCCATTCTTGGGCTCTCAGTCTTCCTCTTATGGAAGGCAATAAGCGCATCACAAAACTAGAAACCCAAAGTACCAATACTGAAATGTGCACATTAAATGATAAGATACATGCTAAAATCACTATGCGAAAACTTGTCTCAAAATGTATCGGAACCCCGTTCTGTAGTTCATTGTTTGTACTGGGTATTGCCGTGCATATGTGGAGAAGGCTTTTTTATAAGGTTGATAGTTACATTTCAGAGGTTTTTGATGCTCCAACATCATAGGATGAAACTGGTGGCCAGGAGATACTCCAAGTTTACCAACACCCAAGGTTGAGGGTGGCTATTGCTCACTCACCATACTATTGGGAGACTGGGGATTTGTGGCATCTGAGACTGTAGTGAAGGACATTGTTCTTTTTACCTCTATGCTCCGGAGAAGAGTCTACTGACCTTCTCTAAGTAGAATACATTCAGCCCTACAACACTGGAGTCCCTCACTTCCCACACATCTGTGTGGATATTTGTGACAAGTGGATTGTGCATCGTACATGTTGTTTAGCTTAGAAGATGTCTGAGAACACTGCAAATTTAGCACATGCTCCATCCTCCCTCATGCTGCCCTGTTGACTGTGACATCCCCACAGAAGCCTTCCCCTGCAGCGCCCTCTAGAATGCCCAGAGGGAGCCTAAATCTTTCCAATTCAGCCCCAAACTCTTCCTGGACGTAAAAGACTGACCAAAAGCAGAACTGTTCCCTTGCAGCTCCATGTACGCCTCATCTCAGATATAAATAGACCCCTTTTAATGGTGTCTTTTTTGTGTTGGCCCAATCTACATTTTGTGGCCATCCATATACCCACCCAATAACGTATTTATTAATTGAGTTTTATACAGCGTTGGCTAGACCCGGAGGTATCAGAGCGCTTTACATGAGGATTAAACAGTGTTACAGTGTTAAATCAGTTACAGTTACATTAGTTACTAGTGCATTCAATAACATAGAAAAACAAAACCGATGGAGTAAGGAAGTAGTAGTGGAAAAAGTAAAGGGATTTGAGTGCAGATCAGGGATCAGCAGAAAGGCCATGTGGTAAAGAATAAGTAGGGGACACCAAAAAAGTCAGAGTCAAAACACCGGTGGTTACCTCCCCCTTGAGGCGAGGGGGGGAAGGGAACACAACAGGGGAGCCTAGGAAAAACAATGTCCATTGTCTGGCTGGGTAGGTGCCAGCTGAGGGGTGTGAACCCCAGAGCCAAACTCCTCTATAGCTACATATGATAGCTCCACCGGGCATCAGCCAAAGGTTTCTCTAGCTCTGCGATAAGTCCAAACAGGTAAGGATTTCGCCCAGGGGGCAACGCCATAGTTCCATCGAAAGCAGCGTTGGTCGCCTCGTCCTCCAGCTCGCCACCAGGTCAGGAGTGGAGAGAGGAGAGGTGGAAGGGACGGGACAAAGGCTGCAGATCTTCCCCATTCCCAGCGACAGTAGTGAGTGTTTGGGCATTTGTGCAGGCTCCCAGTGGCAATGCTTCCTGTGTTCACTAAGTGTCGACACATATCGTGGATAATTAGTGGTGACCATTAGGAATCCGCAAACTTCATAGGGGGTGATAGGAGAATGTAGTTATGTGTATCAAATCAAGCTCTGGCTAACACGTCATTAATTGGTGGTGTCTACTAGGAATCAGCAAACTTCAGAGGGGTTGATAGGAATAAGTAATTATATGTATCAAATCAAGCTCTGGTTAGAGCAACATTGACCTGTGCTTCGTGGGCGGCTGCCATTTTATAGTCAGGCAGAGCAAAGGGAGGGTATACATGAATTTATCACCCAGAGACACTGTTTGCATTTGTGACCATGTCCAGATGGATTATTGGGGGAAGCCCAGCACTTGAAGGTTCGAGGAGGCAAGCAGATAATCTTACTTGTGGGTCACAGCTTCAACATGAACCGCGTCGTGTCAGGGGTGCTTTGGAACATCGGCCATTTTGTAGAGTAGAGTGCGCTCAGTGTTCAGCGCTAAGGGGACAAAAATCGGTGTAACAAGTTCGAAAATCCGACCGACACCATGCTCGTTCGTTGCCAGCGGTATACCGATATTCAAGGATCTGCCGCTCTTTCCGTCCTGGGTCATCTTTGTGATGGGCAAGTTCGTTGATTGACTGTCACATCGGCGGGAGCAGTGGGAGCAGCGTAGCTATGCTGCCATGCACTGCCCCGTCTGCAGTGGAGGGGCAGAGATCCGGTTTTGTTAGCGTACCTAATATACCTTGGGCCCTGGTGCAAGCAAGGACAATAGCTCCTTCGACTTCTGCTGGGAAAGTAAAATACAGGAATTTGCAGGGTTCAGTGAACCCTCATGGCTCCGGGCACCGGTGAATGCACCTGCTGCATCATTGGTAGGTTGGCCCCTAGCCCCACCCTTTTTGTTCTGTAAAGGAAGGTCAGGAAATCACAGCGATCACATTCGGCAATTATGCTCTGTGTCTCCAGGAATGTACCTTTTTGTTCAGGTGATGGCTGCATTTCTTTGTAATGGACCAGTGTTAGATCTGGGGGTCTCTAGTTGGCAGGGTAGGTACCACTGTCCAAGTAGGGACCCTTGCTTCTAGTCAGGGAAAGGGGATACACTGTTAAGATAACTCCTGCTCACCCTCTAGGTAGCTTGGCCTGAGCAGTCTAGGCTATCAAAGGCAATGTGTAAAGTATTTGTACCAACACTCACAGTAAAACAGTGAAAACACCACAGATTTACTCCACACCAGTTTTAGAAAAATAAGGTATCTTTACTAAAAACTTCACAAGACCAAATACTACAGAAAAACCAACATACAATTAAAAAGGTTACTTTAAAGATAGTTCAAGAGTTTGCAGAAAGTACTCCAGGATGTAAAAATTAGTGTCCTGCACAATGCGACTCTCAATGCACAAAAATGCGACACTCTCGTGCCCAACAGTACCTGTAGTTGCGCTAAGGTTCCCAAAAGCTATAACAAGGACGATGGCAAAGGCGATGCGATACTCCTGAGACCTTGGGGAGGCTTTGCAGCAGCCCTGCTTCACGCAGCAGAGGTGGATGCGCCAGCTCCGATCTGTAGGGGGAGGATGCGATGACTTTGGCTTTCGTTGCATAGGTTTCTTAGGGGGAAGCTTCACGCACAGGTATGGTGCGACGATCTTCGGTGCGGCGCGATGCGCGGCGCAGCGTTGACTTCGGGCGCCGCAACCCTCGATGCATCACGAGACGGGACTCTGCGTCGACACACGCAGCGACTGGATACTTTCACGCACCGGCAGTGGTGCGACCCGCAAACTGGTTCTGCGACGACCCTCGCAGCGTCAGGAATCTTCACGCACCGGGACGATGCTCGACGCACTCGGCGATGCGGGGACTCCGGGTGCTGCGATGACGCCGCAATGAAATTCTCCTCGCACTCTCATTCTTGCGACTCGCAATCGGATGATGCGTTGGCTACCAGTTACTCTTGTTCACGCTTCTGCTTTCCAGCTCCCAAGCACAGCAAAACGACCTCCTGAGGCCCCAAGACTAGGCAAGCACTCCAAGGCAGGTCAGAACTCCCTCAGCAGTATTCCAGGGGAGCTGGTGGTGAAGTCCTTTTGTTCCTGGGACTTCTTAACAGGGAGCCAGCTCTTCTCAGGCCCTTGGAGATCAGATTCAAAAGAAGGGGACACAGCAAAGTCCTTCCCCTCTCGTTGGCAGCAAAACAAAACAGCAAGCAGGCAGCTTTCTCCTCTTCAATTCCTTCCAGCTTTCTCCTTGGCAGAGGTTCCTTCCTAGTTCCACAGTGATCTAAAGTTTAGGTGTCTGGGGTCCTCTTCTTATACTCCTCCAAGTCTTTGTCTCTCTTTGTTTCAGTGGGGGGATTCCCCTGCTTAAACCGGTTCCTGGGTGTGCTCTGCCCTGGAGCACCTGGTTCCTTTCAGAGTGAGGGGCAGGGTCGTTAGATGCTCAGCAGGAGGTGGAGCCTTCTTTGTGCTAGCAGAGACAGAGTCCTCAACCTGGCCAGCAGGGGGTGGAGCCGGCATTGTGCTGACAGAGGCAGCCCTACTCAAATCCAGGGGCTACTCCTCCCACCCATTTAGCGCAGATCTCCCTATTCACCCTGCTGCTGACTCATCCAGACTCCTGGAGCCACCTAACCCATCACATGACACCACTCAGCCAATCTGCACACAGGCACACAGGAAGGTTAAACAGGAGAGTAGCTACTTTCTAAAAAGTGCTATTCTCACACAGTGAACTTAAAAACCATCTTGCTAAAAAGATGTATAATTAAATTCTGAACACAAAGATACCAAACTTGGATTTTCTATCTTGCCTTTAGGGGAAGATAGGCATGCAAACAGCCTCCCCCATTCTGTCCTATGGGCAAGATAGCCTCTCAGCAGTGAAAAACGAAAATGGCTGTAATTCACTACCAGGGCATGTTACACACCTCAGTACATGCCCTACCTTTCAGATACACTGCACCCAGCCCAGGGGGTACCTAGGGCCACCTTAGGGATGCCTGACATGTACAGAAAGGGAAGGATAAGGCCTGGTCAGTGGGTACACTGGCCAGGTCGACATGGCAGTCCTGGACTGCACATAGGCACTGCAAGCAGGCCTAAGACATCATTTTAGGGCTACTCATGTGGGTGGCACAATCAGTGCTGCAGGCCCACTAGTAGCATTTAAATCACCAGCCCTGGCACATTCAGTGCACTTTACTAGGGGCTGACAGGTGAAACAAATATGTCAATCATGGATAACCAATCAATATAACAATTTATACAGAGAGCATATGCACTTTAGCACTGATCAGCAGTGGTAAAGTGCCCAGAGTCCTATTGCCAACAACCACGGGTCAGAAAAAATAAAGGAGGAAGAAGCAAAAAGTTTGGGGATAACCCTGCAAAAAGGGCCATTTCCAACAACCAGGCAGGAAGACTGCCCTTAAAGATTCATTGTTCTGGGAGCCTGGGTTTCCATCTTCTTTGGTCCTGACTTCCCAACAGTTTCACACATTTTAGAACAAGTATAGACTTTTTGACCAGTAGGCTTCATCCATCTGAAATTCTGGAGATGCCCTCAGTAACAACAGAGATGGACAAGGAGCATGAGTGTAGATATTGCTGATTTACCAAAGGCTGAGAAGAATCCCAGTATGGTGGACTAGGATGTTGGCAACCATGTACAACCATCCTTCTGTGCTGTACGTGAAAAGTCCCAAAGGTATATTGCTGCAGTAAAAGCCAAGGGAGTCAAAGGGCAAAAGTAGAAACACAGAATCTCTGGGCACACTATGGACTGGACTTAGTAACACTTCATATTGTGTCATACAATGATAGAAGAACAGGTAGATGTGACTACAGCATCTCAGTACAGGCTCAGCAGCGGAAATGTATAACATTCTAAGGAAAGTATAAAGGTTACACGTTCTCTCATATCTAATAGAAGGAAGGGCCAATATAGCCTTTGTTATTTTTAGAGAAATAACACAATGGGTTGTAATGTACTGTATTAAAAGGAAATACATTCTGCTGATGAGAGAAAAATGAAGGAACCACTGGTTCCATACTGAGCAAATAAAGATGTTCTACATGAGTTGGAAGAGGAATATTACAATTTTACACTTTCAAATGTGTGTTTGCGTTTAGCAGAGAGATAACAAGATGTGCTGCCCTGGCTTCCACTGTGATGCATGATACGTGAAGCCTATCATTCCTTTGGTTAGGATCAGGGCGAGGATTTATTTCAGTCCCCGCTTCCATAATGTTTTCTAACACACTGTACCATTGCAAGCTGTTGAAACAATGGATGCTTTCTTATGACTTACCCTTGATCTACTTAGTTGATTTTTAAAAGGATTACGGTGGCGAAGATTAAGTCCTGCCGCTTAGTGGACTAAGAGGTTTGTTAGTTCAGCGAACATTAAAGCCAGAGCGGAAGGGTACAGAGCAAACGGGCGGAGGGAGGGTTTTTCAGACTGCTACGGTGGCTTTAATGTGTGCGTCAAGTGCACAAAACTGATTGGTGCAGTGTGATCATTATGACATCATGGCCTTACTCGCCTCAGTGATACAGGGAGAATTGAATACCTTTGTCCCGACTACCGACAAGGGCAAGGCACATGCATGCAGATGTAAATATTGTTGTTTTCAGGACTTTTTTTGATTTCCTTCCCTTACGCACTTGCTTACAGGCAGTTGGTTATTGACCCTGATTATTACTATTAATTTCTTTCTATTTTTCTTCCATTCTGCTCTTATTTTTTCAGTTGTGCCCTTCTATTTCAGTTGAAACTAATAATACTCTTGTTTTGTTCTGTCACCATGTGAGAACAAACGCGCACAACTTATGTCATGTTTTTTCAGTAAAGTGTTGCTTAGCACCAATGTAGTACTTTTGAAACATATGTCTCTGTTTTGAAATACATGTTTACCATGCCACGACTGTTAGATTGCACGACATGCATTATTCTGATTAGAACAGAGGGGCCAACAATGATGGCGGGAGGACTTGAGTTCGCCCGCCATCGTAGCGGTAACGGGACCACCCGTCTGTATTGCGGCGGTCCCGCAACCCAAATCAGGATGCGACCGCCACGGTGGTGGTCGCATCCAGCGATTTAACATTGTGGACTGTGCTGCTGGCTGCAGCACCGCCGCGGTGTTAATAATCGCATGTTGTGCATTTGCCTGCACAGCGTGGCTGGCACCACGCGGTGCCTGCCACCTTGTGCATGGAAATGTAGGGGGTACCATGGGTACCCCCAGTGCACATACATCCTCACCCCCCAGAGGTGGCCCGCAACGGGCCCCCGAACCCAGCTTCCGCCAGCCTTTCCATGGCGGTTCCACTGCCATGGAAAGGCTGGCTGACCCCAGCATTGTAATCTGGCGGGTGGTGCCTGCTAGGCAATGCCACCAATTTACCCATGCTGACCGCTCCGCCAGGCAATAGTGACGATTTCCTGTGGCGAAAGCATGGAAGGTGGTCGCTAAGCGATTCCCCCGCCATCCTAATGTGGCAGGGGAAATGGGAGTCAGATGGCGGAGGGACCGCCACCGCACAGCTGGCGGTGGCAGTCCCTCCGCTATCGTAATCGTTTTTGCCATTGTATATGTGCCGGTTACTTCTTATACCCTTTGGTCACACATTGTGTAAATGCTTGATAATGCAAGATAATTTAATTTCATACAGAAAGAAAAGAGACACAATAGCTATAAAAATAAAAAGCCTAGATGATGAACCATCATAAACAGGGAAATGTGTACAGGCACATGTTATTTACATTGGTATGTATAAGTAAGCCAGATGTGACTTAAAATTGAATCACACGTTAGATGCTGCAGTTTACTATGCCATATTTGGTCCACTACTCTTGTCAGCCCTGGAATTCCCCAACACACTAAAATAAATGGTCTGGGCTAAACAAACACAGTGACTGGCAAGCTATTATGACGAGAATTACAGTGTTGCTGTGAGCTGGGCCTAAACTCCTATATTGCTAAAGCAGATGCATCCAAAAAAGTGAACAGATTTTGCTAAGGGTAATTTTGGCTCAGACTTGGTTCCTTTGTCTGAGCACTAGAGCAGTCGTTTTAGAATATGTGTGAGGTATTTCTGTGGAAGAGACCAGCCAAATAACAATGACATTAAAAATATACATTTATTTTACGGCCACAAAAAGTTTAAGTGAAAGGATACACATAAAACAAACATTAAGAAAAAAGATGACAATTATTAAGCATTAGGCACATTTTTAAGAGTATTAGGCAAAAAAGAAAATGGTTGGTTTAAAACAAACACAGAATGCTTCGTAAATTGAATATTTTTCCAAAATGCTGTAGTGTCGTTTGAAGACTTCATTAGGGTCAAGGCAAACACAGCCCGACTGTAGCCTATGGTTTGGTCAAGTCAGGGTTTCTACCTTTGGCTATAGGAAACGTTCTATGGCAAAAAAAACGTTGGAACAAAAAGGAGATGTATCCAAGAATAGTTCCAAAAATATATAATACTTGATGCGTGATCTCTATGCAAATAGTGTACATCTTTGGTAAAAGTTCTGGGTGGATTAATCAGATCATAGAGGTTGACCACCAAGTATTTATCGCTGTAGCAGATTCAGTGGCTTATCTCAGAAGTCTTTTATTTCTGGAGTTCTCAGTGTTCCAGCTGGACAAAAACAAAGGCTGTACACATTGAAATCTGTACTTTGCTGAACACCATTTGAGGGATTTTAAAAGCTCACGATGGTAAGAGGCTGTGTAACCATCCATGAAGTTGCATGTTCCTGGGACCCTCTAGTCTTCCAGTACGTTAAAGTGTGAAGCCATAGATGCATAATATCAGAAATATCAGAGAAAATATTTAAATTAAAAAATGTTTTGATGTAAAACCATTGTAGTCAATAATATCATTTTTTGTGTATAAGTAATATTGTTTTAAAGAATATCGTTTTTGATATTGTTTTCAGTGATATAGTTGTAAAAACTATTGTTTTTTACTTATTTTAATGTGTTTTAGTTCTATTAATTTTATGGTTACTAAAATTTGTATACTTGTTATTCATTTTTTAAAATATAGTTTGTTATTTTAAGTGATTTCGATTTTTTTTATTTAATTGTTATGAGTAATTTATAGTGTTGTAGCAGGTTGTTGGGTTTGTGGGGGATAGGGTGGAATGTTAATTAACTAATAATTAGCAATTAATTAAGTGATTATGAATTATATAAATTATTTAATACTGATGTAATTTAGGTATATTTTAGGTGTGGACTGCTAGGTTTGTAGGGCTACAGGATGAGAAATTAAGTAATAAACTATAAATTGATTATTAATTAACTCATTTTTTAATTTTATATTATGTAAATTGTTACTGCTAATTTATTTTATTTATATTTTAAGTGTGGGCTGCTGACTTTAATAATTTATTTTTTTACACTGTTATTTGGTTACTATGTAAATTAAGTAATCATTTTGTAATTGTTCTATGGTTTAATTTATTTTTCTCTGTATTTTAGTATTTATATCTGTTTTAGAAATGTATTTTCTAATTTATTTTACTTCTTTTGGATTAATTAACGAGGAAGAAAATAAATATATGTTTTATAATAATCTATATTAATATGTAATTTATTAATTGGTGATTAATTATGTGTATATTTTAAATGTATAGTTATATATTTAATAGTTTTTATTGTTTAATAGTGATATATATATATATTTAATGTTAATTATTAATTTTTACAATGAGTTTAAAAGAGTTTCTACACTAAAATGGATAATTATACATGTAATGCTTTTGAAGTGAAGTAATTTCCCAATTGTTATTTAGACCATGAGTAGGAGTAATAAATCTAACCCCTCCAAAGTCCAACACTTTCCCTACTGTTGCACAGTTAGAAGTGGAAATGGTAAATGTAACCGCTCCGAAGTCCAACTCTTTCCCTATTGTTGTGCTGACTTGAGCGGGATTGTAAATATTACCCTTTCATAGTTCGAGACTTTCCCTACTTTTGCACAGACTGGAGTAGGAATAGTAAATCTAACCCCTTGGAAGTTCAACACTTTCTCTACTGTTACATAAACTGGAGTAAGAATAGTATAGCTAATATTCCCAGACTCCAATATTTTTCCTAATATTGGTTAAACATATTTTATAGTATTAATTGTTAATTCTTTATATTTTATATTATTTGTTTTTTATTTTTACATTTTTATAGCATTTTTAGTAAATGTGTTTTTCTGGGGTTTTAAATGTTATGTAATTTATTTATTGGCTAAATTAATCTATTTTTGTAATTGAATTGTTTATATTTTTATGCTCTTATTTGTGTATTTATTCTGTGTGCATATGTTTGTCTATATATAAATATATATCATGCAATAATCCAAATAAGTGCACTCTCGTGAGCAAGTCTGCGGACGCAGTCGAAACTCATAGTGAATAAACTTGGTTTGCATCAGCATTTGTATTATGTGTCTTATGATCCTGAGAGCGCACTTTTTTGGATTATTGCGTGATATTGACTTTACCAGCACGCTCCGCTGGTATGTGCGCCACCTTCCACGGGTTAGCAGTTCGTAAGGAGCAACTTTTGTGGAACATAAATATATATATATATATATATATAGGTGTATATGTGTATGCATGAATGCGTAACTGAGGAGTTAAAGAAATTGAATCAGAAAGTAATGAAGCTATGCCATCAGCATAGATCTTACAATGAACTGCAATATGGAAACCTAATAAAGAAACTCAGCGACAATCAAGAAATAATAATCAATAAATCTGACAAGGGTGGGAATATTGTTTTATGGCCGAAAAAAGAATATATCAAAGAAGCAATTAATCAATTGAACAATGTTGACTGCTATAAAAGATCTAATGGGACGGAATACAAGAAAGCTAAGGAAGCGTTGAAAAAATTGTTGACCAAATACAAAAGAGAAGGCTTAATATCCTCTACAGAATTCAACTTCCTACACACAGAGAATCCAGTGATTCCAATTTTGTATCTAATTCCGAAAGTACACAAGATGATCTCTCCAACACCGGGTAGACCAATCATTTCGGCAATAAACAGTGTGAGTGAACATATCACCCAATACATTGATTATTATCTGCAAGATTTTGTAAAGAATCTTCCCAGTTATGTTAAAGATACTGGTGATTTCTTGAATAAATTGAACGCTGTGCAATGGCAGGATGGTTGGTGTCTCATAACATTGGACATTGAGTCGCTATACCCTAGCATCAATCATAAAACAGAACTCAAAGCAATTCAGTACTTTGTAGAAAAAAGATCATGTCAATACTATGGTCACAACAAACTGATATGTGAATTGATTGATTGGTGTTTGAACAACAACTTCTTCATGTTCGGTAAAGACATTTGGAGACAAATGAGGGGCGTGGCTATGGGATTCTGCTTCTCCCCCAGCTATGCTTGTTTGCATGTTGGCTAGTGGGAGGAGCAGGTCCTGTAAGCTGCTCCAAATGTTAATCATGTTCGTCATTGGTTAAGATTTATTGATGATGTTTTTTGTGTGTGGGATGGAGATGAAACTAGTGCACAGCAATTTGTGAGGTCTTTGAATAACAACACAAGTAACCTTATCTTTACATCCAATATAAGCAAAGTGCAAGTTGACTTTTTGGATGTACAAGTCTCAGTGGTAAGCCAAACATTGAAAACATCCTTATTCAGGAAAGCCACTGCTGGCAACAGTATTCTAAATGCAAGCAGTCGACATCCAAGACATCTCATTGAAAGCATCCCATATGGTGAGCTATTGATATTAAAACTAATTTGTAGTTCACCAATAGAATTTGAAAGATGCTCTAGCGAAATGATAGGGTGGCTGAAGGAAAGAGGATATAATACATTAGTTCTTTCTAAGGCAGTCAATAAAGCACAGGAACGACCTAGAGAGTCTTTATTGCTACCCAACAGTCAAACTGAGATTGACGATGAGATGATTCCCCGCCTCATCACAACATTCAGCATACAGGAGAGAAAGATCAAGTCAATCATCAAGAAGAATTGCCTATTGTTCGCACTGATGGTGTACTGGGCAGTAAACTGCCTGAAATGCCCACCATCACGTATAGAAAAGCCAGAGCCATGTGTAGTCAATTGGTGAAAATGAGTCCAGAACTAGGCCCAGGCAGCACATGGCTTAAATCTAAAGAAGGTTTTTACAAGTGCACATCTTGCCGAGCGTGTAAGTTTGGCATCAATACAACCCAGTATAGCAATCCATTTTCAGACAAGAGCGTAACTATCAAGGGAAACTTCAGCAGTAGAACTGAGTATGCAGTGTATGTTCTGACATGCACCTGTGGCTTGCGTTATGTGGGTAGCACTATGCTACAGGTGCATGTCATAATTCTGCAGCATCTCAAGGCGATCGTGAATAACGACAATGCATATCCGGTCGCAAGGCATTTCAAAACTGTACATGCTAGCGAACTGCGATGCCTCTCTTATTATGTAATTGATGCTGTGGCCCCCCCTTAGGAGGGGTGGCAATTGAGATAAACTTTTAAGAAAATTGGAGACACACTATATTTTAGAACTCGACAGCAAGAGTCCCAATGGGTTGAACACAACTGAAGAGTTGCATAATTTTCTATGAACAGGTGCCATCTCTGCAGTCTCTATGGTGTAATCAAGTTAATTGCATTACAATACAAAATGTATGTGATTTATAGTGGTCTCAAAGTAATGGTCTTTTCTTAGATTTACGAAATGACAGTAGACCTCAGCAGGAATAATTAATGTAGTTTGTGTGATTTCATTGACATTTTAAATTCTGATGCTTTTTCTTATGCTGTTTTGTATACGACCAACTTGTAACAGCACAATATGGCAGCTTTCCGTTTTGGTTATACTATATGCATAGCTTGGGGTGTTTTTTATAATAGTATAGGCCTAGGGGTTTTATATTGTGTATTTATTTATTTATTAACACAGTGTGATGTATATGTCGTATTGTAAAGCACTTACAGCACTTTTATATTAACCGTTTTTTGGCACATAGAGACTTCATGTGAACAGTAAGAGTAGAGATATATGTCTATGAACTAAGGTTGGCGATAAAGGCAAACAGATAAACAATATTTTTTCAGCTTTGCATTCAAGCAGTTCATAACATTATCCAGTAGACATCGAATTGATAATAGGTTCTTAGGTGGATTGATTGAAGATCTTTTTGACCCTTATTTGCTGAAATTTGCACAGATAGCTCAATTTTGCACAAATGGCTTTATTTTGCACAAATTATCTGTTTACATATTGATGAACAATATTTATATTGTTATAGCAGGGTCTCAACATCTCTTCCACATATAATTTGGACATTTAAATCACAAAGTGTTTTTTATTCAAATTTTATGGAACATGAAATGTTATACATATTTAGATATTTATTTATTTATGTATACAACTATAATGTATTATATTTGCCATTTTCCAACCCCAAGCATTTATGCTGGGCACAATTACTTTTGTCTCTATCAGTGCAAGGTATGGTGTAATTAGTGACACGTTAAAAATTGTAGTATTTTCTCTATGTCCACTCAGGTTATCATGTGACTCACAGGGGGGTGGAAACCAAGCATTTGATAAACAATGGCAGATGCTATTTTCTTTGTGTGAGCAAGGGCACAGTGTGCTCGAAACACGTCAACAGAGGGAAAGGTTTTAAGAATAAAAACATCTACCTACCTGACCTGTTGGGTCCGTTTCTCTCATTTCGCCAGCATGGAAGTAGTGAGAGTTTGCTTTTTGATATATATATTAGACGGCTAGCTCCTTCCGTCTCCACTGACCCTCGCCAGTGGATTGCTACAGCCGGCAGAATGCGCCGGACATATTCTCCATAAATAAGTTCAATGAAGCGATCACTCGGAGTATGTACTCTCATCAGATGATGCTTTTAATCCAGTGGATTAAAACCATCATCTGATGAGAGTACATACTCCGAGTGATCGCTTTATTGAACCTATTTTTTGGATATATATATATATATATATATATATATATACTTTTTCTAATGGTGAATTTAAAATGTTGAAAAAATTAATTTATGGAGAATTATAAATGCTGAAAAAGTGCTACACTATCTATATATATATATATCACGCTCCTTTTCTCCACTTTCACCTCTGAGCGGAGCACTCGTGGACGGGTGCAGTTTGCGGTAGTGGACACCGCTAAATGTCAAAGCTCCAATTTCCCTTGTTTGTCAAGAAATAACGCACTCCGGGGGGGGATCGTCACAGTTATTGTTTAATTAACGGTAACTGCAAACAAAACAAACGCGTTTCGGCGTCTGCCTTCTTCTGTGTTCATTACACATTAGTGACGGCATGTTTAAAAAGGTTTGCTTAGTGCTCCTAACATAAAGAAAGGACAAACATTTTATACGCAAATGTCAGTGCCATATTGTAATGGTTGAAATCCTTATTATTCCGCCGTTTATCGGCTTTTAACCCAAATGCAATTCAAAATATCATTACATTATTCAAAGTAAATACCACATCAGTAATGCTTTCAACCATACCATGGCATTAGCGTTAGTGATCTCGCCGTATATCGGCGTACGTCCTTTCTTGAAGCACTCTTCTCAACAAGCTATTGAGTTGACTTATCATGTATAAATTCACAGTTTTAGCCGTGGATCGGCTGTAACTTTGATATCAGCACACCTTATTATATTACTTTCTACACAATAACAAAGCGTAAATCCAAATTCAAAACTAGGAGAGAGGTAAGTCTACATAAGACACTTAATCAAATGGCTATGGGGAAAACAGTAAGACACATTGAAACCCAATTGAAAGATGTTAGCTTTTCAGCCTAAGTGGACCACTAATTCCTCCCCACTGTTCAATCCTCGTGGGAACATGGTATGGTTGAAAGCATTACTGATGTGGTATTTACTTTGAATAATGTAATGATATTTTGAATTGCATTTGGGTTAAAAGCCATATATATATATATATATATATATATATATATATATATATATATTATCTACTGGCGGTCGCCAGTAGATAGTTATAGTTAGGACCGTGTTTCCATAGGAAATCTGCAACATTCTATTTGGAATAACTTTGGCGCCGGTTGACGAATCCTCGCGTAATTTTGAAAATAGGTGGGGCGCTCCGCTCTGCTCCTACCCTGAAAGTCTCGGGGGGATTCGTCAAGCGGGGGCTGAGAAAAAAGGGGGGTCCCAAAACGCGTTTTTCCCATGCAATTTTCCATAGGGACCTTTAGTCCAAGATACAGCCCGAACGGCTGAACAGAATTACTTGAAATTTGTATTCCTCAGCTCCGGAATGTGCCTTTTGCATATATGGTATCAATCTGTTCAGAAGTTCCTGAGAAAATCAAAAGTAAAATCACATACATATCTGGGCGGAGCCTAACGACACATCTCATCGTGAGATCTGATTGGCTGTCAGTACTTCATCCAAGAAGTGTTGGCAGCCATCTTGGGACCAATATACATGATAGCACCTCATTAAAAAGCATTGCAGTTAATAGAAGGTTTTAAGACTTTAGTTACATTATAAATCATTTGTTGATGGTACCATACTCATTTTAGGAATTGTGGTGTGTTCTAAGGTGATTTTACCATGTGAAAAAGCCTTCTGCTGTGATATCATGAACCATGTTTGAGAGAAAACTATTTTCTCATGCTTTTCCCACAGAGGTTTGGAAGGTGATCTATAAGCTAAACTGAGAGCATATTTTCTGTAAATTCACATTATCTTTCTCAGTCATGTAAGAATGAAGTCTGACATTCTCAGTAAAACATGTACATCCAACAAGGGCAGAGACTGTCAGTTGATTCCTTTGTGTTCTACTGCAGCTTCCCAGAGTGCTCTAAAGAACAACTAGAGCGCTAACAGTCTTACTTATGACAAAAGTATGGCACACCTGAAGCCATCTTGATTGGAATAAAGTGGTAACACTTAAAACATTTAATTTACAAAGGAACAAAATGAGGGGGTTCATTATGCCATATAAATTATGGTTAGTGCTGCAGAAAGAAAAAAATTCTGACATGCAGACTGAAACATGCACTTTGAATACCAGCAGCAGACTTGCCTGGTGAGCAGTAGCTTTACTACAGTGATCTAATGAGCAACTAGAGTGCTAACATTCAGAATTTATGGAAAATGTGTGACACAACTGAATGTCTTCTTGATGGAATCAAAGTAAAAAACTGAAAGTATTTCCTACTGAGGAGACTGTAGTAAATGAGGAAATTAGGAAACTTCATAACAAATAAATCTCCCAAGATGGCCACCAGAGACAAAAGAGCCCAAATGTAGCCCAAATATCACCCAGATGTAGCCCAAGTATAGCCCAATGACAGAATGTCCCAGAGTGTTCTTAAGAACAACTAGAGCGCTTACTGTTTTACTTATGACAAAAGTACGGCACACCTGAAGCCATCTTGATTGGAATAAACTGGTAACACTTAAAATTAATTTAAAAAGGAACACAATGAGGGGGTTCATTTTGCCATAGAAATTATGATTAGTGCTGAAGAAAGAAAAATTAGGGCACATTTTGAGTGACTTCTCAAATCCTCTTCTATTTCATTAAAAAAATTCTGATATGCAGACTGAAACATGCACTTCTAATACTAGCAGCAGACTTCCGTGGTGAGCAGTAGCTTTACTACAGTGATCTAATGAGCAACTAGAGTGCTAACATTCAGAATTTATGGCAAATGTGTGACATATCTGAATACCTTCTTGATGGAATTAAAGTAAAAAACTGAAAGCATTTCCTACTGAGGAGACTGCAGTAAATGAGGAAATTAGGAAACTTCATAACAAATAAATCTCCTAAAATGGCCACCAGAGACAAAAGAGCCCAAATCTAGCCCAAATGTAGCCCAAATATCACCCAGATGTAGCCCAAATGTAGCCCAATGACAGAAGTGTGCAAAACACTTATTTTGTGTGTATTTGCAGTTTTATATAGTGCAGACTTGTCAGGTATTGGAGTGCTTTACATGAGCATCGGTTACATCACACAAGATCAAATTCATTTTGGTTGTAGACATGGGGAGATTAAGTGATTTGTCCAGAATCACAGAATGTTGAGCTGAAGCAGAAACTCCAACCTGGTTCCCCAGTTGCAAAGTCTGCAGCTCTGGAAGTAACACCACACCCTCTCCCCTTGGATGCAACATTTAATCAAGTGGTCAACTGGATAAAAAAACTAAGATTACAAATAATTTAAAAGTTCTTTGTCGCTATTTGAAAACTCAGAAAATATGACCTCATTTTAGTTTTTTAGAGCACTAACCATAATTTTGATGCAAATAATACCCTCTCATATATGTAATTTCTAAAGGAAATGCTCTAGGCATTACAGTTTTGATTACATCAAGATGACGTCAGGCGTTCCACACTTTTGTAATAAATATAGAATGTTAGCAATCTAGTTGTTCATTGGGATACTGTTGAGAGGCAGAGGTCAGGGGCACGGACTCTGAAAATTGAAGGCAGGTAGGAGAGTGCAGAGGCAACAATTTGACCACACTAGGCAGGCAGTAAGGGCAGTGGCAGCACAACAGACTATGGAGGGCAGTGGAAAGGGGGGCAGGGGCAACAAACCAACAATACAGGACTGGCAAGAGAGGCTGTGCCAATATAATAGACCATTGTGGGCAGAAGGAAGAGGCAGCGGTCATACAACCATACATGCCATAAGACCCGTTTCAGCCAGGAAACGTCCAATGTTTTTAAGCTCAAATGGGCTTTACTTGATCTGTTTCCTGTCTACAATCTTCTCTTTTTCAATGTAACTCAAAGGGGAAAATCAGTACCCCAGTTTTATTTCAAAATCTCCCTCTTACCAAGTTCAAAATGTTCGCAAGTATGGTACATTGGATCATGGTAGGCAGGAGGAATTGGGGTAGGGACATGGACTCGGATAACAGAGGACAGGAGGGACATTGAGAGGTGCACCAAACTGACCCTACAGGGCAGGCATCAGGGTTTGCAGCAGCACAATACACCACACAGGGCATGCGGGACGGGAGTGCAGCACAACAATCCATAGAAAGCAATAAGGAGGGGACAGGACCATGCACATGGACAACAGACAAGAGAGGGGAAAGAGGCAGTGGTAGCTAGCTGACCATAATGGACAGACAGGAGAGAAAGCTGCAGCATAACAGACCATAAAGGGCAGGAGGGACGGATCAGGGGCATCACAATGGAACCGACAAGCCAGGAGGGAGGGAATAGGGGTCTGCACATGGAAACAGAGGGCTGGGGGCAAGGGGGCAGGGCAGGAGCAGCAAGATGACCATGGAGGTCAGGCAGGATGGGCACTAGAAACAAGACACACCATGGAGAGCAACAGTGAGACTATGATGGCATACACACAGACCATGGAGGGAAGGTGGGAGGGGGTCAGGAGCAGCTAGCTGACCACACAGGGAAGGTGGGAGGGGCCATGGCAGCACAGAAGACCATGCATGGCAAGCGGGAGGGTAAGTGGCAGCACAATGGCTATGATGGGCAAGAAGGAGGGTGCAGGGGCATGCACAAAGGACCATGGAGGATAGAAAGGAGGGTCAGGACCTGGGCACAGACAAGAGAGCTCAGGGGAAGGGGCCTCACAACAGACCGCGCGGGGCAGGCAGGAGGAGCAGTTGCAGCACAACAGACCAGGGAGGGCAGAAGGGTGTGGCAGTAAAATGGACAATGGAGGACAGGAGGAAGGGGATAGGGGCATGGCATGTGGACAGGCAGGGTGGAGGTGGCAGGGACAGGTTACAGTCATCTGACAATGCTAGGCAGGTGGGAGGGGAGCTCAACAGAACACTCAGAGTAGATAGGACTGGCAGGTCCATGGAACATGGTGGTCAAAAAGGATGGAGCAGGGGCATGCACAAAGACATCGGAGGGCAGGGGGAAGGAGAATAGGGGCAGCAAGCTAAGCACAGAGGCTAAGCAGGAGGTCAATGATGGGCCATAGAATTGGGCAATGGAGGGCAGGAGGAGTCGACTGGTACATCATGCTAAATGGAGGGCAGTGGCAGCACATCAGACCATGCATGGCAGGAGGGAGGAGGCTGGTCCATGGATTCAGACAACAGAGGATAGGGAGGAGGTGGATGGGGCAGAAAGCTAACTGTTCATAGAAGGTGGCTATTAGGAACTTTATTGTTTTTAAAATGTGTGTCTGTGCGAACTACTCAAAATATGAACAAGTATACAGCATAATCTCACTCTTATTCAGGAAGAAGAGGACGTTTGGGACTGTGACTCCGGGCTCACTTGGCAGAAACATCCCCTGACCCTCCACCCCCATCGCAAAATGTAATGCCCGTGAAAAGGGTAGGTGGACGCAGTGTTATATAGAACATAGTCCTGAGAGCATGATTGGAAATGAAAACTAGATATAGTATATGGTATAAACTATGCACCAAAAAGTGTGATATAAGATGAACCGGGCCTTGAAATATAATATGCAATACATTGTGCGCAATGACAGATTCATTGGAGAGCGCGAGATAGCACAGGCACTAGCGCTTGCTATGTGATATGCGCCTTGGAGTGTAATATGCACAGGGCAGTGTTGTATAACCTAAGTAGTCTCTAAAGTTGTAATATAAAATATGTGCTGGGTAGTGTAACATTGCATATGCACTGTGACAAAGATATGGATCCCAGATTATAATATGTATGGCATAGCGCTGTGCTTTTAACATAGGCATCGAGGCAAGTTAGATGGGGCAATATAACCCGTGCGAAGGCAAGTGTGGCATGACATATTCACGGGGTGGTGTTACAGTGCACATGGGCTAGAGAGTGTCATAGCATACGCACTAGCTGGTGGAATACAACACAGAGGTGTGTGGCACTCGGCGGGCACTGGTGGGGATAAGACAGCATTGGGCTCAGCCAGGAGCACGCTATGACTCTCAAGTGAGGTTCGTCTCCTTTCCAGAGAGTAAAATAAAAAGTATTACACATCCGGCGGTGGATGTGTGTTTTATTAACCGTGAGGGGATTTCTTGCATAGTTTGGTCGAATTTTTGTCGAATCCCCTTTGAATGGCTTGATGTGCAGGTGTATTAAATGTGCCCGTCAATAGCTACCCATGTTTGTATAAATAAACGACAAGGGTGTCTACTTGGAGAGTACCCACCAGCGGGGGCGCCGGGATTAGGCACGGTAGGATGTCAGACATGTCAGAGCTTCACTAGCGGTGTGAATACATTCTACGTGGATTCATTGTATGCATAGTCGCCTTTTAATGAATATCACGCAAATCGTCATGGTGATAGGTACATACGGTTTGTCCAGCATGTCCTAGGTGTTTCTATAAATATATATTTTTTTTAAATAATAAAAATCAAAGGCCGGCCCCGGGGGATGGGGTCCCCGGGCCATAAGTTGCCTGAGGAGGGGGGCAACACAGCCCCCCTCCTAAAGAATAAAAAAAAAAATAGGCCATGACCCGGGGGTTGGGGTCCCCGGGGCCGATTAAGTCCATGGGAGGGCCAAATTAATTTTTTTCACTCAAAAAAAATAGGGTGCAGGCCCTGGGGGATGGGGTCCCTAGGGCTAATAAATTAGAAAAAGAAAGGGGGCCACACAGCCCTCCTTCTAAAAAAAAAAAAAAAAAGTCCGGTATCGCGCCGGAGGCCAAGCCCCCTCCTTGCAGCACTCTGCAAACGCGCCCCCTGGCCAGTTGTAAGTTGAGGAATTAATTCCCCTTCAATACTGAGGGTCCCTGAGGGCCAACTAGCCCAACAGGTATCTCCAGTATGCGCCAGGGAGCTGCGTTGCAGACAGGTGTTCTGAGGCCACGCCCCTTTTTACACCTCCATGCAACGCAGCTCTGTGGCGCTTACTGGAGGTACCTAGTGGGCTAGTTTGACCCTAGGGACCCTTAGGATTCAAGGGGACTTAATCACTCAACTCAGAACGGCCACAGGGCGCGTTTACACAGTGGTGAAGGGAGGGGACGGGGCCTGAAGTGACGTGTGCAAACACGCCCTGTGGCGGGTTTTTAAGTTGGGGTAATGATTCCCTTACAATCCTGAGGGACCCTGGGGTCCAACTAGCCCACCAGGTGCTTCCAGTAAGCACCACTGCTCTGCGTTGCAGAGAGGTGGTGCAGGCCGTGCCACTTTTTACACCACTCTGCAACGCAGCTCTGTGGCGCTTACTGGAGGTACCTAGTGGTCTAGTTGGACCCTAGGGACCCTCAGGATTCAAGGGGACTTAATCTCCCAACTTAAAACGGCTACAGGGCGTGTTTACACAGTGGGGAAGGGAGGGGACGGGGCATGAGGTGACGTGTTCAAACACGCCTTGTGGTGCGTTTTAAGAGGTAGTTTTAATCCCCTGCCCTATTATAATATACTAGGGGCTTACAGAGGAGGTCATGTTAATCACAGGGGGACCCCAACGCATAGTGTGCCCTAGTGTATGTAGGTGTTTTCACTGTATTCTGAGTGTCTTTTAACATAGCACTGGCTCTAGGACTGGTTAGTCAGACTCAGTTACCACCAGTATCCGTCCGAAAAAGTTGAGGGTACAGGATGATTTTGCAACAAGGCTTGTTTCTGCTCTTCTGTTTGTTCTTTCTGCACGTTATACTTCTTCCTGCACTTTTCTTCGTCTTTGAGGACTTCTGTTGCTTCTTTCTGCATTTCTTTTTTTTCTTTCTGTGCGTTTTTCCTTCTTTCTTCACATGTCCTATCTCTGTAGGCATAGCTAGAAATTAGCATTTAAAAAACCTTTGAAATTCACTGAAAAAACCATAGGTTTCAGGCACGTTATAGGTAGGAATTAGCATTTAAAAAACCTTAGAAATTCACTGAAAAAAACATAGGTTTCAGGGGCGTTATAGTTAGCTGGACTTTTCACTCGTACAAAACCTTCGAAATTCCCCCGTTATAGTTAGTTCAGCTAACTATAACTCGCGCGCCCGCAATGCACTGCTGATGACGTCACATATTACATCACTCATGACATGGTCAGTGACATCATTCATGACATCACTGATGACATCATCCTTGTGATAGAGTGGCAGACCTCCTCTCCCCCTAATATAACCTTTGATACACACATTCAAAAATAGAAATTAAAATTTTCAAAACAATGGACATACCAATACCAGTTACAACAACCTACGCAGTAATTGTAAGATCCACATCCACATCCACTCATTCACCAACAGTCCTACACAGTCACTCATACATGTACTCACTCATCATATGTACTCATACACCTATACATCCTCTTACACAACGCCACTCATCCATAAAGTTACTCACTCACATAGTCACTCATGCTAATAAAGAATCAAACATCCGTTTACCTGCATATACAGTTATACACACACCACCACACTTACTTCTACAGAAACTTACACATACTTAGTCTTTTAAACAATCACTTATAGAAACACATACTTATTCATACAGGAACTCTTTCAATCTCTCACTCTCACATATACTCACTTATATACACCAATAGTCACATATACTAATTTAAAACATATGTAGTTACTCATAGAGACACTATTGAGACAGTCATTCACTCACTAACACACCCATGCACACACTCATCCACCCATACAGTCCTGCACACATGCTGTCTTCAACACATACAAACAGTGAGTCACTCATTCATGCACCTATGCACTACGTAATACCCCCCACCGAACCATACAGACATCAGACACTTATACTGATACTCAAAAAACAACTAATAACCTATATAGACACTCATGTAGCTACTCACCAACCCATGCAGCACTTATACACAAAGTGAGAGACTGATACAGATATTTACATATTTAAACATTACTCACTAAGCCATGTATTCACTAAGATCCACTTAATCAGTCAGTCATACAAAAAAATTTTCAAAAACAAATCATCCATTTAGACACTTATATACCCATTTATTCTTCCATCGACCTTGAGATATACATATATAAAACATATGTAATTTTCAGAAAAACACACATTCACTGGATGATGACATCAGTGATGTCATCAGTGATGTCATTTGAGATGTCATCAGTGATGTCATGAGTGATGTCACTGACCATGTCATGAGTGATGTAATATGTGACGTCATCAGCAGTGCATTGCGGGCGCGCGAGTTATAGTTAGCTGAACTAACTATAACGGGGGAACTTCTATGGTTTTGTACGAGTGAAAAGTCCAGCTAACTATAACGCCCCTGAAACCTATGGTTTTTTCAGTGAATATATATATATATAAACACATATGTGTGTGTTTATATTATATATTTATGGATAGTATTAAATATTAGCAGGATTTATTTAATTTGCATTATATTAATGGTGTAATCAAAATTATATCAAATATTATTTCTATATATTATAATTTAAGATATTCTACTTTAAGCTGCATATATGTTAAAAAATTGATATATTAGTGTGTTTTTGGATGACATGAGTGTTAACAATATTTTTTCCCCAATATTATTGTACTCACCATCATAAGAATAGAAACACAGTATTATGGAAAGCAATATTTGTGAGACAATATTTTTATCAACAGGTTTTTTTTTTACCACAATGCTGTGTCACGGATCTGTGGCTCGGGGGTCTCCTTAACTGGTTCAGAACTTCCATAATCTTTTTAGCAGAAAATCACTGAACCTTGATTCTGTAAACTGGTTGTCATTCTCCTTTGTCCTGAACCATCTCACTTGTCAAGCACTTTAAGACCTTAAACTAGGGGCACGTTCCCCCATCATTCAGCTGGCTATATGGGAGGCGTGCACGCTGGGAGTGTTTCGGAGGTGAAAAATACATAAGGTACAGCTGCGCTTCGCGTCCCTGTTATTACTCCTAGCAATGAGAGCCATAGCCATGCATTGGAGAACATCAGGAGGGCCCCCGGGTGGAAGCTTGGGCGGGAGCCATTAAAAAATGGTGCGCAGCAGAAGAAGATGCGATCCGGGAAGAGGAAACAAAGGGCACCCGTAAGCACCACATATCTATGGAATGTGCCCAAATCCTATACCAGATCACCCAGCACACCACACGTGTAGAACCCTCAGAGACCCCTAATACCCAACCGATGTCTGTCACGCCAACCCCGCCAGCCAGCAGCTCTGCCACGCAAGTATGCTTGTCCATGGAAGACACTCCGCTAGGACCCACGCCACCAGATATAGCCCATGAACCCGTGAAGTAAACTAGGCAATTCCCCAAACCCCCCCCCCCCGCACCACAGCTCAATGGTTACTAGAACAACAACGCATTCTGTCATGGAGGACATACTGACCCCTTCCGTCTGCGTTCACTCCCCCATCATCCTTCTCTTCTGATCCCTCATTAATACCCCAGTTTAGCACCCAGATGTTTAGCTCTGGATACAACTCCGGTAACTAGCACGGTAAGTTCATAATACTCATGGTGACAGAGAATAGACTAAGCCCCGTCACTTCGGGGGCGTGGCTAACCGAGCAGCGAGATGGCCGCTCTCTGAGCGAGCTCCGCCGGCTGCACACAAATTAATCCTTCACAATCCTGCGCGACGCTGCTGAGGGGCCCGGATTCCGTTGGAAACTGATGCGGCAACCCGGAGGCACGACCGAGTAAATCCTGGCCGCTCGCGAACGGCTGCGCGCGGTGACCTGGCGACCGCGATTGAAGCCGGCCCGCCGGCTGGAGCCCGCCTGACACTGCGGAGCCCGAGGCGGCTGTGAAACCTGACCTGACCCCGGGGATTCCCAGGCCCGTGGAGATCGGAGGTGAGGAGGTCGCACTGATGCCCTTGCTGCGGAGCTGGGGGCCACCGGCGAACACTGTGTGGTGCTGCCTGTGCGCGGAGAGTGGGAGCGGAGCGGCCATCCACTGGAGATAGCAGATCGGGGGAGGATCGGGGCTGCAGCCGAGGAGCGCCGCCGCCATTTTGTACTGTGACTGGGGCGACTGAGCAGAAACTGTGCTCCCGCTGCGCTGCATAGCCCACGCTGTACATGCCCCTTGATTGCTGCACCCTGAGGCCCCGGCTGTTCACCGCTGGATGTACGGGTGTTGATCGCACCCTGGCGCCAGGGCTCCGCTCCCGGGCATAGAACGACGTGCTGACGGCCTCGGCCTGCTCCTGCCGGGGCCTCCCACGCTCCGTGTCCTCACCTTGGAGACCGTAGACCACACTTGGAGGGGTCGCCGTCGGACACTGGGCAGCCCACTGGTTTTGGGGCTTCTGTCCCCTTGCTCCCTCTTGCAACGCCTCGAGCTGTGCCGGCCAGTCCTAGGGGCCTACGCAACGCGCCGGAGAGCGCTTCCTGCCGCGGACTGCGCTTCGCGCCCAGCACGGGTCGAAGATGGGGGGCACAAAGGACGCAAAACAGACCAAATTGGCTTTCGACCACAAACAGAGGGCCAAGCAGCAGGCGGTGGACACGGGGGCCACGTCGTCACCCCCAAAGAGCCCCGCAGCCGAAGTCGATTTTGGCGCTTTGATGATGGAGGTCAGATCTAGCCTAAAGAGCATAGACGCAAAACTGGATGCCATGGCTGTACAACTGGAGGCGGTAAAATCCAAAGTGGAAGTGCACGAAACGCGGCTAGACTGCCTAGAAAGCAAACATACCGAATGTGCCGAGTTTCAGCAGCAGGCGAAAAACCACATCACAAATATTGAGCGCGAACTGGAGGCCATGCGAGCTAAGGCGGACGATCTGGAAGCGCGTTCCCGGAGGTCCAATGTCCGAATTACGGGCATTCCAGAGACGGACAACACCGGAAAGATGGAGGTCTTTGTGTCTGATTTGTTACACGAGCTGTTCGATCCGGACCTGTCCCAGGTATTCACGGTGGAGAGGGCGCACAGGACACTGGGCAAGAGACCGCCACCAGGCGCCACCCCACGCCCTATATTGGTCAAGCTACTCAACTTCCAGGATAGGGACCGCATCCTGCAGTTGGCCCGGGAAAAAGGCAAGATCGTCCATAAGGGGAATCACATCTCGTTTTACCCTGATTTCACCCCCCTCGTCCAGGCAGCCAGAAAGGAGTTCATACCTGCGAAGAAGCTCCTGATGCAGGCCGGAGTCCAATACTCCTTGCTCTACCCAGCAAAACTGAAAATCTTTCATGAACGAACTGCTCACTTCTTCACTGACGCCAAGGAGGCCCTAAAGTTCGCTAAACACATCGGAGGCCCTGGTGCCAGACGCAAATCGCCGAGGTTGGAGGAGGACGTGGCCTGCATAAGCGACAACGATTGAGGTACAGGGGGTGCAGTCATCTGGGTTTGTCCCTTCCACTACAGTTGACATTTGCTGGACTGTTTGGTCCCCTCTAGATGTGCACTGGGGCCGCTACTGGATCTGTTGGAGCTGGCCCGCTCGTGTCGGGTGGGTCTTGGTTGCTGATTGTGTCGCAGGTCTGGGGCGCACTGGACGGCATACTACTCCGGTGCTGTGTGTTCCATACCGCTGGGTGCCCCTCGGGTGTCGCGTGGGATCTTCAGTGTGCGGCCACCCTGTGCATTCAGGGGTGTCAGCTAGGAGCACCTCGCCCCATGGGGAATCTCCTGTTGTTTTTGTTCTCGATTGACTCAAGTGCGTTTCAGAGCACGTATGGGATTCTAGCGCAACCTATTTGGGGGGTTGGCGTGGGTGGGGGTTGGGAGGGACTTTTGTTTGTTTGTTTACCGGTGCTTGTGCAATGCATTGCAATTTATCATTACATGTCCGTGCTGCGCGGGGGCGAGCGGTGGTCTGGGCCTGTTGGTGTGGTGTGGGGGGGCGGGAAGGCGGCCTGGTCGCCTTGGCTGTGCCGTCAACATGGGGGGAGTTAAACTGTGGACTTGGAACATTCGTGGCCTTGGGGATTATAAAAAAGCCAGGTTGATGCATACTATGTTGACTAGACACAATGTAGACATTTGCTTGTTACAGGAAACTCACATTAACTCTGCCCCATCGCCCAGGCTAAAACACCACAGGTGGTCGCATGTATATTCCGCTATATACTCTAACTATGCCCGGGGGGTGGCTGTCCTCGTACGCAGGGGGCTGGACTGGAGAGAGCATCATTGTGTACTGGATAAGGAGGGTCGTTATGTACTGGTTCATGGCTCATTGCAGGGTAGGCCACTGGTTTTAGCCGCTGTATATGGCCCCAATGTGGATGACCCTGAATTTTTCCGAAATGTCTGGGCGCAAATTGTGTTGCTTGATTGTGACCTGATAGTGGTGGGGGGTGATTTCAATGTGGTGTTGAATGATGAATTGGACAGAAGGGGCACTAGTAGGCCTACACATACGAAGGCGAGACAGGCGTTGCTGGATGTGCTTGCGGAGGGGAGACTGACTGATGTGTGGAGACTCCGACACCCCGGAGAGAGAATGGGGACCTGTATCACGTGCCACCACGACGCTTGGTCCCGTCTAGACTTTTGGCTGCTGTCCCCTGAGGTGGCTACCTGGGTGGGGGAGGTGGAGATTCAGGCTAGGTCGCTTTCGGACCACGCCCCCTGCATGCTAGAACTGCGTATACCCAACGTGGCCCCTAGGGCGTTTTCGTGGCGACTGCCGCCCCACGCTCTTACGGATCAGGTGTTCACGGAAGAAATTAGGGAGGACATTGTTAAGTACTTCGAGGACAATGAGGGTTCAGCATCCTCTGAGGCCGTGGTGTGGGACGCCTTTAAGGCGGTAATACGGGGCCAGTGCATAGCTCGGCGGGCGGGGGTGCTACACTCCATACGCCGGACACTGGCTAAGTTAGAGCAAGAACTCAAAGAGCTGGACTCGGCCTTCTGCCGGGACCCGACGTTGGCTAATGCAGGTAGTCTCAAAACAAAACTATTGGAATACAATGAGGAGGCGCAGAGAGAGGTGAAGTTCTTGGGGAAACAGGCGGAAGCTCGTAGATACGGGGAGGGTGATAGACCGAGCAGAACACTGGCTAGGCTGATTGCTCCCCAGACTCAGGCGCACTATATACACACCATCATGTCCAGCGAGGGGACACAGGTCACGGGCCAGGAGGCGGTGCTGAAGGCCTTTGCTGACTTTTATGCCTCTCTATACACGTCCAAACACTCGGCTGCCTCGACTTCCCTGGACGATTTTCTTGACTCTATAGCCCTTGTCTGGTTCAATGACAACCATAGGCAATACATGGACCTGCCTGTCTCGGCTCAGGACATAGCTCAGGTCATTAAAAGCATGCCGGCTAATAAGGCTCCCGGCCCAGATGGCCTTACCACAATGTTTTACAAGACATACGCTGAAGAACTAGCTCCGAAATTGCACTCTGTTTTCGTGGAGGCGCTAGAGCTGAATGCCCTCCCAGACTCCATGCGCGAGGCACTCATTGTCACTCTCTTAAAGCCCGACAAAGACGAACTATATCTGGACTCCTATCGTCCCCTCTCTCTCATAAATGTAGACGCCAAAATATTTGCCAAGGTCATAGCGGACAAACTACAGCCGCTGCTGCCGATCATTGCTCTCCCAGACCAGTCGGGGTTTATCCCTGGCCGTGCCACCTCGCACAACCTCAGAACGCTATTCTCCATCCTCCATTATCTTCACCCCTCCGTCCAGGCCGCGGTCGTGTTCTTAGACGCGACTAAGGCCTTTGATTCGTTAGAATGGTCGTACCTCTTTCGTATCTTGAGCAGGATGGGATTCAGTCGTAACTTTATTAATCTCATCCAATTGCTATATGACAGACCCCGTGCGCGGGTGCGAGTGAATGGCCTGGTGTCCGAACCCTTTCCCATCTCCAGGGGGACTAGACAGGGGTGCCCTCTGTCGCCCCTCCTCTTCGCTATTGCGATGGAACCACTGGCGGCCAGAATACGCCAACACCACACGGCGAGGGGGATAGGCTTCAGCTCTCGCAGCCTGCTGATCTCGCTTTATGCAGACGACGTTACTCTGTATGTCTCCAACCCCGCAGAGAATTTGAATCCCCTGCTCCGAGAATTTGTACGTTTCGAGGGACTGGCGGGCGTGTCTATAAACTGGTCCAAGTCCGTTGCATTCCCTCTCACTGACGAGACAGCTCCACCTCCTTCGGACTACCCCCTCCGTTGGGAGACCGATGCGGTCAAATACTTGGGTATTTGGATTAGTCGGGACATGCAGGAACTATGGTCTCTAAACTTCGGCATAACGGTCGACTGGCTGGAGCGGAGGGTGGAGGTTTGGAACAAGCTTCCCCTGTCCCTGGTGGCGAGGGTGGCGCTGGCGAAGATGGTAGTTCTCCCGAAATTCCTTTATCTGTTCGTTAATCTCCCGTTGCCCATGACTGAATGCTTCCACGCACGAGTCCGCTCCCTACTTGTGTCTCTGGTGTGGGCTGGGCGGCAGGCGCGGATCTCTTGGGCTTTGCTCACGCTCCCGCTGCGGCAGGGGGGCCTTGGAGCGCCTGACCTTAAGCTTTACTCGCTGTGCGCTCAGGCTCAATTTCTACACTTCTGGGCGTTCCCCACCCCCTACCAGCCGCACGTGGCGGTGGAATTGGCTGCGGTTGCCCCGCTGCCGCTCCGGGTGGCGTTGTACGGCAGGGTTTCCCGCCCCTCGAAGGAGGTGGACACCGTTGAGATGATCCGCTGGTCATGGAAGGAGCTACGCCGGAGGGCGGGCCTTCCCTTGCTCTACGCGCCGGCCATACCGCTGCGAAGCAATCCGATGCTGCCTTGCCTTAGCGCTAGGGGAGATACTCTTACGCTCCAGGGTAGACGGGTGGCCACTTTCGCTGACCTTTACCCTGATGGGACGTTTGGTGAGTTGGGTGTCCGCTCGGACGGCCGGCCTACCTCGTTCTCGGACGAGCTCCTGTATCACTCTCTCCGGGAGTCCTGCAAAAAGATGTGGCCTCAATTCCCCGAGGAACCCCCGCAACTGGATGCCCTTCAAAACTTGCTGTCACGACCCTCCCCCGCGAAGCTGGTGTCCAGGCTGTACAACTGCATGCAGGAGCAGGCACCGCTCACCGTGCCTAGGGCCAAACAGGCTTGGGCCACAGATCTGGACGACGCCCTGTCAGATGCCATGTGGGAATATTGCTGTAAGCAACTCACAGAGCTGTCACCGAACTATAGACTCCGACTGGTCCATTTTAAATTCTTGCACCGGTACTACCACACGCCAGTGCTGCTGCATCGCATGGGGATCCGCACTGACGCTTCCTGTTGGAAGTGTGGCGGAGCTGACGCGTCCTTCATTCATGTGGCGTGGAGCTGCCCTAAGCTAGTTGAGTACTGGTCGAGCATCTTTGAGGCCATCAACCGCATTTTAAACAGGACAGATGAACCCTCTCCGCTTTTGGGGCTCCTGGGATACGTTAAAGACACCGTACCCGCTGACAGGAAACTGCACGCGATGCTGCTACTTTACGCTAAACGTCAGGTGGCGATACACTGGGGCCGTGGAGCCCTGCCTACGTTCGCCGCATGGGTTCGTGACGTTGCGTATGGTCAGACGCAGCTCACGACCTACTGGGAGTCGATGCCCACCGCATCTAGGCCCAATGACATCTGGGAACCCTTCCTGCAGTGGACAAGAGAGCGGGCGGGTTCGGCTGCATCTGTGGACTCCCCCGGGACGGGCGTTTCGGATGACATGGGGTAGGCCTTTGAGCCCTACCCACACCGTGATGAGTGGATGGATGCCTGCTTGGTGGGTGCGCCTGGGGGTAGCGGAGTGTGTTGCTTTTGCCGGATCCCGTGCCTGCCGCATGCCTGTTGGATTTGTCGTGTTGCCTCCCCTCCCCATCCGGGAGATCTGCTGCCTTGTCCTGCTGCGTTCCCTCCCCCCCCCGCCCCCCCCCTGCCCTATGGCTGCTGCCCTGTGCTCCTCCTACAGCCACCGATGATACTTGTGGTCGTCCCTCCAGGACGGACGGGTCCTAGTACGTGAGCCCCTGCGTGAGCAAGCTGTGATGTCTGTTGGTTTATTGCACTAGTTCCGCACCGAAAGTTTTCTGTTTCCCTCCGATTGTTGCGGGGGGGTTGGGAGAAAAGGTGGCTGTGGGTGATCTATCTATACATTGCCTTTTACATGAGCTGCGGTCCTAGTATTCGCTGGAGCGATTGGACGGGACCGGGTGCCTAGGATTTGTTTTTAGTCCACGAAGCCCACAAATGTAAGACCTTCCACTCTTCACTGACTACGCCATTGTACCGCTCATCATTGGCATTGGTGTGTATCTCCCTGTATGTTACGATGTTGACATTACTTATGACTTCTGCCATGGTGCGCCTTAATTGGACACACTTGTCGATATCGCGGCCTGCCTCCGGGTTGTTGGCGTGACGCAGTGTAATCATTACTTTGCTAAATAAAGGTCTTTCAAAAAAAAAAAAAAAAAAAAAAAGCCCCGTCACTTCGTCTCAGCAGGCTAGGAAAATCCAGCACACCCCAGCCTCACATCATCACACATGCACTATGTAGGAACTACATTGACTCGTTAATACAACTGCCAGAGACTGCAGCTATAAATATACACTGGACTAGCCTATAATACCTTTGTATGCCTAAGTATGTATCTCAAGATTAAAGCCATTGCCGATGTTTAACTGTATTGAACATGTTAAAAAATCAATAAAAGAATTTAAACAAAAAAATCAATCAGCTGGCTATCCTAAGTGGGTTGTGGTCTAAATATCCCACTGGTATCCCACTGGCACAGGGTTGGGCATTAGCTTTCTCATTTCTTGGGATTAAGTCACTGGGGCAAAGATTCAAGTTGAGACTGGGGAGCCCTTACAACATTCCTCAGACAAGTAGCAATTAATTTTCCAAGCATAGCAGTCAGGAAACGTTACCTCCTTGTAGTCCAGAGAATGCAATCAAGGATGGACAAAAAGAACACTCTAGGCAGATGTTACTTTCTAGTCAGGTGTGTTCCTGAATACGCAAAGGTGGAATCTAGCATAGTAGGAGGGTAAAGCAAATTAAAAATTACAGCTGAGTGTGAAATAATGATTCTAAGCTGTATTATTAATTGCATTCATGTCCTATCGCGATTCCAGAGGGTTTGCACATTAGAAAACTGATCTGTATAAATAAAAAGTTTAATATAGAGCCCCCTAGATAATTCCTCTGATATCCTCCTATATCCTCTTGGGCTTCTTAGACCCCCCAAATACTGAAATAAAATGACCATTTCCTTTTGGACTTAATGCTTACACTCACTTGTAAACTAATTCTTAATAATTGGAAGAACTCCAAAGCAGTCTCCTTCCAGATGTGGCAAGATGGCTTTCTTTCCTTACAGGTGCGGATAATATTTCCCTATATTCCTCACCCAGGCGATCTTCACATAGGAAATTATGGAACTCTCTTGACGCCTTCTCGTTTAAATACGATCCACCATGAACTCATTGTGTACCTCCCTCTGACCACTTAAGGACTGGTAAAACAAAGAAAAATCATCGGTAACGCAATAACACTTTTGATCTCCTGATCAACAATTAGGCTAAACTCCCAATGTAGTGCTGACAACTTCCCTAAAAGCATACATGTTCCATCACGCAGAGTTAATATCAAACAGGCCCTGCCTCACATATCCACCAGGTGCGCCTCAAGCTGAGGCTCAATATGTAATAGGACATGATAAGAGTAGAATATGTTAACTTTGCAAACTATGCACCTACATAGAATATACATATGATATGGTACCAAGTACATTTTATCACTCCTGTTATTGTCAAGATATTTGCTTTTCCTGTTGTTCTTGTAAGCATTGTAACCATAGTTAGCATATCGCATATGAAATACCAACATCACCTCTACGCTATTTCCTATGTTTTGCAAACATAAGCTTGTGTGTAAAAATCGACCCTTTCTACTTTTTCTTGAACCCAAAATTGTTTTTTAAAAATGATCAAGTAAAAAAGGGGAACTTCTCTACAAATTAGTTGGATTTTTTGTGAAATTTAGAAATCACAGCTAATGTTGAAGAAATAAGTTATTTTCAGTATTTTATTAATAATTTTACTCTTTGCAGCTTTAAAAATGCATGTGTTTTTTAATGTATCCGACAGAAAGGTGATTAGGAGGAATGTAACTTTGTGAAATGGATAATTTCATGCATCAAAATGAAACTGACTTTAAATGCTTCTATTGTTAAAGTTAAATATATTCATTGTCTTTAAAAGGTTTCAGGCCTCATATGTAATGATGCAGGAATAGATTTCCATAGACTTTGAATTGATTTTATTAATAGATGGGAAACAAAGGTTGAATAAAACTACATTATTTGATAAGATAAAAGGTTGGTTATAATGCAAAAAGTGTAGCAAGTGAAATGTAGGCAGAACAAAGATATTGGCAAATTAATGTGCAAAATACTTTAAAACTTTAAAAAGGCCCATTTCAAATGTTAACCCCTCTTTCGTTTACTCACAGGAGAAAGGAATGTTGACACTAAAGCCACTGCATTTACACTTGAAGGCCAAATTGCTTCAGACAAGGTTAGAGTTTGGTGGACAGGTTACTGTATCACAAATATGATGGGTCCCCTGTTTGGCAAACCGTTGGTCCGCCCGCTCAATCCTGAGTTGGGCAGACCATTAGTTTTCTGACAGAAGTGGCCCCATTGGTCTAGCCATCGGAAAATGTACTCTGATAGCGTAACAACATAGGGGCCATAAGAGTAAAGACATCACGTTGCCTGCCATATTTAGGACTGATGGTTTCTGTCCATCACCACCAGGAAAAACCTGGCAGTCGTGGACAGAAACGAATGACCCCCATATCTTTGGAAAAAACTTCCTGGGTATGGGGGGGGGTTGGTCATAATGTATTTGTTTTTCAAAAAGAAACTTTACTTGCAAAAAATAAAGTTTGATGGACAGCCATGAAAACAGACAGCAGCAGTCCACCAAACTTTCAGTACTTTTATGGGAACCACTGTGAACATGGTCCCTCTGTAAGTGCAGAGATCACTGCTGGGCTGGCAGTGATCTCCAAATTTGGTGGGTGGCAGTCCATCAGGATAGCAGATGTAGTGCTCCATCACATTGACTCATGTTTTATAACCCGTCAAACTCTTAATCTGGCCCTTAGACTTTCAACTGCTAACAATTTTTCAGACTGATAAGGAATAGTTCAAGTAGAGTTTGCTCTATTACATATTGTATAAAGATTTTTTTAACTGACGTGAAAGCTAGAGAATGCTATATTTGCTCTAGTGTTGGTGTTGGAAAACGTTGGTTTGCATAAATAATTTGAAAAAGAGTTTGGATCTAGGTCTGAGATTACCTGCGTTTTAACATTGGTCCCATCCACCCCTAAAAGCTTCTCTGAGAGGACCCTTGGACCAACGTTCTCTCATCTGAGTGCAGTGCTAATTGCATAAAACTCAATTACAAACCTGGCCTGTCATTGGTCACCAGAAACAATAGCTCCTTCCACTGTGTATGCTTTAGTTCATGAAGCTTGCTCTATTCACTGTGTGCAGCAAATAATCTAACTCAGTAAAATATGATTTATGTCATGAGCTGTTCATATCACTCCTAGAAAACATGTAGCTACGAGCAGCGCTCCATTGATCTGAACTGTGCTGTTTGCAACTCATTCATTAATTGATGCAGTTACCAAGTTAGTGTATGCCCTGAATATAAATTCTGATTTTTAAAAAATGCAGCCACCTGCCTTGCAAGTGCACAGACACGTGAAATGTCCCTGTTTGTTTTTCTATTTCTGCATGCTTTCATTTATGCAAATTCCATAGGGAATCCTGAGAGCACTGCCAAAAATACACAAACATACGTAATAAAGAAAGAAGAAATATTGCCCCGCTTTTAAAACGTGAAAGTGAAAACTAAAGTCCATACTATGAAACTATGGGGTATATTTACAAGCCTCTGTTGCCACAGGAACGTCACTGTTTGCTTTGCCTTATTTAGAAGGTGACGTTAAGCCACTTAATGTGGATTAACGCCTTCTTGTAAATAGGGCACTCTTTCACGCTACACTTAGGGTGAGAGGGGTGGGGACTTGGTGCTTCGGTGGGCATACCACCGCAACAAACATTGATTTTGATGCTGCTCCCTATTTACAAGGTTGGTGTAAATAGGAGGCAGCGCCAAAAGACCTGGGAAAACCTGGTCTTAACATGGCCAAACGAGGAGAAATGCTTTACTTCTCCTCGTGTTTGTTGTTTCTATGTGCGCTGCATAAGCACACATAGAAACAGCCTATTGTTTATGTGCAAGAAGGTGTTCCTTACCGCACATAAACAATCATTGAAAAAATAATGATTTGTAACTTTTATGTGTGCTGCATAATGCAGCACGCATAGAAGTTACATCTAGCCATTCTGGTTTATTTATGTGCAAGAAGGGACACCTTCCTGCACATAAACAATCATTTCCCCCAATGCAGACACCCTTGCACTATGGTGAAAAGGGTGCCTGCATTGGCGCTAGGAAATAGATTTAGCACCAGCGCTACGGGAAATACAGGGGTGTGCTGAATTCTCGTGAATACGGCACATCCCTTCACTTTCAGAATGTAGAAGCGTGGCGTTAGCAATGTTTGCTTAACGCCACGCTTGTCCATTCTGTTGTAAATATGCCCCTAAGGGTCTTATTTAAAGTTGGCGGATGGGATACTCCATCACAGACATGATGGCTGTCCCTGCAACATAATTAAAAGCGTATTATACCCTATGGCCCTAAAAATAAGGCGGACGGGATATCCGTCACTTTCTGACAGAGTAACCAATCCTCCACGCTCCAAATAGGGCCTGAAGTATGAGCTAAAGCCAGTTTGCTCCGAATCCGGGAATCTGTGCTGTGGATGAAGAACAGCGCAAAAACTGTTTGTTTAATTATTTTTTAACCGAGGTCATCCATCAGGTCTTTTTTTGGCAAACAATTGTATTACACGAATGAATTATTTACAACCAAAAGATGGAACATGTTTTGTAATTACTCCAACTACCGTTTTTTTGGATTTTTGCTAAAATGACGAAATCTTTACATCATATGGAATGAAACGTAACCGTTTGGCTCTGCTCCCTGTTGCACAAGCAGAAAGTCAGAGCAAAAGAGCATGCTCTTTATTTTTGCAGGAGTGCAAAGTTTATGTACTGTAACCTCTGGACTCTATCAATAACCTACTATAATCTGGAGAAATTCAATTGCAATCTGCAAGTGATGGTGATTGCCTAAAGCCAATAGTGTTCCAGTTGGCTGTGTTTTAACGCAGAACATTAATTCATATAAAACATCTTAGTGGCCAAGAGGCAGCATGCTGGCGAGATATAGAATTAGAGAACACAGTGTCGTACAATGATGGATGGATTCTTTTTTTAGACTGTTTGTGAACATACGTAGTAATGCACTGTATATTATTAACTGTGCTATCCCCTTTTTCAGTTCATGTTGGGTGGTGTTTAATTTATAACGTTAGTATGAATACTTGTTTTGAGGAGATTGGCAGCCAGAAAGGATATTGTCAATTCCCTTAAGCATTGGCTAGTTTGTGAAGTTGGGCTTTGCTAATCTAATACGGTTTATGAGTAGATCTGATCACATCTTTTAAAAATGGACCCATGACTGGCAAATATATTTTTGAATACCTTACAGGAGAGGGCAGGTGTCTGCACAACTATGCATAGGCCCTCCCTTCGCTCAGGGCAGTGCCCAGGCCTCCACTTACTACATTGTGAACATTCACAATAATGGAAGATATAGCTATAATCCCAGACCGTGGTCCTTCTATTATGTCTATTATGCTATATACACAGACTAAAGCCTATCTTTTGTATTGCACAATAGCTATAAAGAAGTATGATTGTTGGCAAGGATGATAGGCATCTCTTATGTGTAGAGTGCAGTAGAGATAATAGGAGAATATCTCCATAGTTAATAATGTAGTTTTTCACCTTTGTAAACACTGGAATGCCGTTTTATCTGTTTGCCCTTCAGTTCTGTGTCCCATAGTTTACCCTGTGATGTAGGTTAAAGTTTGAAGAAACATGGTTGGCTCATACCAAGGCCCTTCTAAAATACATGCAACTAAAAAGTGTCTTGGAGTCCATTATTATATGATCTGCATTCTCCAAAACTTCATTGGCAATGAGGATCGATTGCTTACACATGCAGTCTACTCCTCCCCCTCCCTGCTTCCTCTGCAGGTACCACTGGGGTATAAGCAGTCGCGGCTCCTAGTGGGAGTACGTTGTAGCACGCGCAATGTAATTCGTTTTATTTATTCATTTATGTACTTAACTCCGGTCGGCCGTAAACCGGAGTTTACTACTCCCCAACCTGCCCCTCCCCCGCCTGCAGCCTCGGTAAACAACCTTTACAACGCAACTTTTACAACGCAATGCTATTACAACGCATTTTTTACAACGCAAAAGCTTTTACAACGCATGCATTTACAACGCATGCTTTTATCAGCCTCATAACTGGAGCACTACTCTAGTGATCCAAGCCATTCTGCAGCTGCCTTATTTCGAAGATGGGTGGAGTCCTTCTCTCCAATAGGCCCCGCCTCTTATGTGCATCACGGCCTTTGGTGGTTTGAACACTATTGTGTGCCCACTCCCTTTTTTTTATGACGAGGAGGGGCTTATAAAAACAATACAGTGCTGATCTCCCACCCTGTTACTGGGCCCTGCTTGTTTCTTTTCTGCACACCTAAACTAACTCCCTAGGATTCCCATACTCAAGTTGCTGCAGCTATTTTGTTATTTGAACAGTGAAGGTGGAGTCCACCAGTTTGCCTATCCTGCACCAATACGCTTTCATAGTCACTGCCTGGCCTTTAGTGATTGCACTCTGAGTGAATCTCTTAGGGAGGTGAAGGCTCATCTGTGCCCGTCTCCAAGGCTACAATTCTGTTGATTCTCTAATTTGAGCTGACTGTCATCTAAAACATCTGAATGTATGCTATGGATAACATGCCTTGAAAAGTAATTTTCGAATATTGGCACAGAGTAATACAAAATGGCCTATACTCATCAATCTTTCAAGGGATAGAATATTCAAGTTATCTCAGCTCCACCCAAAGCTGGCCAAAATACATTGTCACCACCATCATCTTGCTAATTGCCCATTTCACCCCCATGGTGAACCCATACTACAAGAGATTTCAGTTACACAAAGCAAAGACAAGAAGAATCTGACAATGATTTCAATGCCATTCTGAAGGAGTTAGCCACACCTGCATTTTACAAGATCAGAAAAAAGAAATCCCAACTCAACTGACACTGGTATGCATATAGAAAACCTAACATGGCTCATTTTGCATGAACCAGGAAATCCTACCTGACATCCTCATCTTAGGACATATGCCGAAGCTGTCTTTTAAAATGTTATATTAAGTTAAATACATTTAACAAATTAGTTATATTTTTAACTACTTTTAATAATTTAATTTAATTAAACAATATTTCCTAACGGATTTTATTTTAAGTCCATAGCTCGAGTTTCTATGAGACGGTGTTGCAATACCATTGGTTGGCTATTTATGGTGCTGGACTCAATTTAGCTCTGAGCTGGAGTATATTTACAATTTATTGGGTTGTTTTTGGCTGTTGTAACTATAGAAGTGCAGTTTGTGAATAGCAATAGGCTTACTCTTTTGATGCTGGGTGCACGGTCTTCTCCAAACCGCTCCTTTGCCCTCTCTTAACCGCTCCTTACTCCTCCCTAAACCCCTTCCATTTATCCATAAAAATATTCCATATTTCCGGCCACTCCTCCTTTCCTCACGCAAATTGCTACTAAAATGTATACCTATGTATGCAGTGATCATCAGTCAGGTGGAGATCTCCACAAATAAAAGATAGGAGTGCCAGAGCCATAGACATCAACATATAAGTTATTAAATAACATTTTGTAGTTCATTAGTAGTACTATTGTAATACTACTAAACGGTCTACAAAACCCAGTTTGTGGACCCTTTCTCTGTGCAACCTGCCTCTTTCTGTGCTTCCTATGTCTCTGCCTTTTTTTAAATTCCTCCAGCTTGTGGTGGCATGCAGCAGGTTACACAATGACAGGGTTCAAATGGTTTTTGCTAATTTTTGCATTCCTGTTGACTGTTTCTATGCATTAGCTCTTTGGAAACCAACCTATTGACTGTGCCAATGGCTGTTTATTGTGTGGTTGCCAGTTTTATAATAAACAAGTCTCGAAATCAGCGGTGGATATATTTGGGGTTCTCACTGAGTCGCATAACACAAACAATGTATCCCACTCCAGCAGAATATTAGCAAATGGCTCCAAAGACTCCTTTATCTCACAGATATTCATAGCTATTCGACTGAATTATGGGTCTGAAGTGCGCACTGCAAGTCTTTAGGAAGCAGCCATCTAAAAAAATCCCTGCAAACTTTATACACATAACATATATGTATATAATAACTGTTTACTAATTGCTCTCAGGTCTTTAGGTAGCAATTTCCTCTGAAGTCAGGGACATAACCTTGAGATGGACTGCAAAGGTGTGCTTTCTACTTCCTTTGCTATGTCTATAAGTATCAAAGCAGTGCAAGGGATATAATGGTTAAAATACTAATTATTACTGTAACTATGCATCCGACATATTCTTGAGACTGCATAAATAGTCAAAAAATATGCTATGATTCATTTAAAGGTGTCCAACTGCTATCAATATCCTGGAAGGGGATTTTAATCTCAGTAGTCTCTGTAACAATAAAGGAATTTTATCAAATGATTGTACACTGGACTGTCTGATACAAGACCAGTCTTACAGTGATTTAACAATCAATAAACATGTGAAGATGATGCATCAAATATACAACATCAAATAATGTAGTTGGAAAAGATTTCTACTTTCGGCATTTTTTGACATCTCCAAGTAGCTTGGTGCTAGGGGTTTGTTCAGGGACAATGATTTACAGATACATCAGCTGTCAATTAATAGATGCCATAGATAATGCCAATTCAGATTTAGTCATAGAAGATTTGTAGGAATTGCAAACATTTATATCCTGCATAATGGAAGACTACTAGAGTAGGATAAGTCTGCTTTCAGTGTGAGTTGTTGATAAGGGTCAGTCATTACCAAGCACAAATCAGTCACATTCATCTATTGTGAAGGTGTGGCAACCGGGCCCTGAGTTAATTTGTCTCCTCCAAGGTGAAACACCAATCCCAATCAACTCTGAACTAATTGATTCTGAAAATGTATCTATTTATATTTTGTAAATTACGTAACAAAAACCAGCTACTGCAGAGCATTTTGTTATGCATCAATTGTGCATATTGTTCGTTAATAGATTTTGCTGAGTTATAAGGTATTTTGCATGGGGATTATGTGGGTAGGATGCTTATTTTGATATAAAATACGCATTTATTTGAATGAGACTTACTAGAGACAGATCAAAACAACTTATTTTGGACCACAATTAGTTGAAGTCCAACCCATTCACATTACTTGATTACTTTATATTTTAGTCTTGAATCTCAGTCCTAGTTTTTTTTTAATTGTTCTATTTACATACCTATCTTGAGAAATACATTATTGGTCCTCAATTATGTGCTGGTGGTGTTTCCGACTCTGGTATTCTGTACTTCTTGGCATATACTACCATGTCTTGACCTTCTTCAAGTAGATGGTCGGGGTGCTGACTGATTAAATATTCCTAATTGCTCCACAAAGGAGGGCAAGCTTCTGCATGTAACCTGAAAACATACTGGTTGTGTATTATTTGCGATGCCCATTACATTGGGTATAATTCTTGCTTCTAAACTCACTCATCGTCCAGTTTAAAGGTGGTTGGATGTGGCTGTTTCTCTCCCAATTTACGGACAGTTTATCCACCAGGTTTACCAATTGTTGAGGTCAGTCAATTATCATTCTTCCGGCTGAACTTCAATGCAGTTCCTTCTTGCCCATAACATAAGGAGGCTAAAAAGCCACTCTTGAGAATGCAAGCGGGAAAGGGATTTGGGAAAGACACACATCATTCTGCAGTACTCTCACTTTGAACTGGTCTGAATTCATACCAGGCATTTCAGTCACAAAGAGAATGAACAGACAATATTTACTATATAATCTTCAGATCTGAATTATCACTCACCATCCACAATACTGTGTATGACATATCTTTTTGAGCTGGGTAACACTCTGCAGCTACATGTGCTTGCGAATATAAATGCTTCAGCTGCTACATATAATATGAAATGTTAGTCTAAAATTAAACTTCTGTGGAACTCTTCATTGGCACGATGATATATGGATAAAGAGCCTAATCCATTAAATACTTTGAATGATATTGAATTCAGTTTATTTTAAGTTCAGATAACAAATCAATTACATTATTTAAAATCTTTTGAAGACATGGGATATTGTCACTCTGCAGACAAAAGCGTAACTTGAGTTCAATAGCATGACTCATGACACAATTTCACCTTTGAAGAATGTCCAAGTCCATAGAAACAGAGATAGGTGCACCCCAACAGTAATCAGTATAACTGAAGTAATTCCGCTAATACCAAGAAAAGGATATTCCAGATATATTTGGAGGATAATTCAGTCTTCAATCTGAGCAAGATGTGCATAGACAAAAATGGGTGTTGGAAAGCAAGGGGTAAGCTTCTTGACAAAATAAAGTTCAAAAGTGGCCAGCAGACTCTAGTTCCATTTGTTCTCGTTTAAAATGTGACTCTCAATATGTTGACACAATCTTGGTTTAAGAAACTACACGAAACACTCCCCATTTCAGCTTCCATCATTGAAGATTAGAACGTTGCTTAAATCTTTATTCAATATTAATTACATCAAATCAATATTCAAGATATGAGTGTTCTAAACTACCAAATAGGATATCGATGATCTCTTTCTCGAAAATGAGAAAGTGTTTTTAAAAGGCGTATTTTAGTGGTTTTTATCAGCTATCCAACATTCATATGCCATTCTGAACTAGGTGCATCTTATCTAATGGATTATGCTAAACTGTGCCCTTGAAGCTGTGTGTCTCCATCTGGTCGAAAAAGCAGACTGCATTTTATTGCCCTGTAATTTTTGATTATTTGAGGCACTTCTGGATCCCTGGTTACCATACATCAAAGAACAATTTATTAAGCAAGACGAACCAGAACTCTTCGACAACCCAGACTGCAGTAGTACATCTACTAAACAACTGTTAAAAATCTCTTTTTTGCTCAAAATAATGGTGCAAGCGAGCAGACGGAGCTCTCGAAGAAAATAAAAAGAGATTATCAATCAATATCAACCAGCTATTTATTTCAGTTGATCAGCACAGGGATTCTCTCGCACGGTTTTGGTTCAATACAGTTTGTTATTTGGTTTGTTATCCCAAACATGTTTACAGGCCATTAGATATTGCATCCTGTGATTTAAAATATTGGCAATCGATGTTGCACATTTTCCTTTTCTGTAAATTATACCAGAGACAAAGGAATCTGCTTTGCTTCCTGTTTTGAGGGTGCTTAAATTAAGAAATGCAGAGAGGCACTGCTCTGTCTCCAATTATTTTCCTCTAAGTGTGTATGCTTTATGGTGTATGAGTTCCTCTAGACTGTATTAAGATTATGAAATATGATGGGAACGTAATACCCTTTTAATGTTTTATGTATAGATAATTGCCTACTCATTGCACCAGTTTCTAAATATTGTCAGTATTTATTATGTATATATTGTATTATGTAATATTCATACGCATGTCATTATGGCCTTGAGCCAAATAAAGACTTTTCTGACTGCCTGACTAAATCAGGGGTCTGCAACCTTTTCTGCAAGGAAAGCTACTTCTGATCCACACCTAGCTTCGGCACCATTAAGCCTAATGTCCTAGAGAGCCAGATACTGTGGGTTGGACAAAATACATTGACACAAATGTCAGGGTTGCCATGTGTGTCAGTGAGATCATGGTCTTTGGGGATGTATGAACATGTGTGCGTATGAATTGGAAATATGTGTATGGGTGACTGAGTACCTCTGTCATATGTACTTGTGGAACAAGACATACCTTTCACCTTATGTGGCACTGTTACATGTATAAGACAAACATACAGCCATTTTATTTTTAAAGTGAAATTTAAAGTGCAGAAAAATGTTCTGCAAAACGTTTCACAATATGAAGTATTTTTGTATAAATGAAATTTCTCAGTGATTATTGCAGAGTATGTTAGGATTCCAAGAGGTATGCACTGTAGTGATTTTTAAACTGGGTTGGAAGTGGGAGCAGTCCCTCTGTGTTTAATTCAACTTTAATCTACAGTGGATTTTAAACATAGAGAAACTTCTCCCTCACTGCACAGCAATGTATACCCATTGGCACCCTAACATACTCTGTAGTGAATACTGTAGAGTAGTGAGGGCACCGAGGAGTATGCACTGCACAGTGATAAGCAGTGGTTTCTAAAGTTTAGGAACCACTGATTACAATGCAGCGGCTGTGCCCTTACATACTCTGCAGTGATTTGTAAGGGTACTGAGTAGAATTCGACTGCTCTATTTTCTTTTTGGTTGTTGGGGTGTATTTTGCTTTCAGAAAACAGCTCTAAATGCCCACTCTGCCCCATCACAAAATGATGCTGAATATCACAGAATTTTAAAGTAATTCTGCTGAATTCAATGGAATCAGATTCCAAAAATTCCACCCACCCCAAGTTTTTAACTAATGTAATAGCGATGGACCACACGAGATGCTCAAACAATACCCAAAATTTCACTCTAGCGAGACAGGGACGTTTTAAGGTTTTTGGGGGCCCTGGGCCAAATGCATTTTGGAGGCCCCTGTACAAAACAGCTCTTATTTTATGATCTAGTTTCAACTCTTTCAAGCCCTCTTTGATCAAATTCTAAAATGCGTTTACATCTTACATTCAGGGATAGTGACCTGTGTTCTGTATTGTTACACAGCAGCAGCCTACTCGTCTTACTGCAAATAATCGCTGTGACACCCTCCCATTTCTCATATGTGAGGTCCTGTTTTTATCTAAAAGAAAAGTTTTATATGACTGTTGCATGAAACAAAATTGTTGTAAGAATCTCACACATTAAAAATAAATGATAGAAAAACGCTATTTACAACAGTCTTATTCATTGTCATCAGGGCAAAACTCTCTGCAGAACAGAGCTGGCTCTATCACGGGGCCCCCTTGAAAGACTGGGGCCAGGGCCAGAGCCCACTTTGCCCATGCCTTAAAACGTCAATGTAGCGAGAAACACCCTTTGCAAAATAGCTAGAATCTTATTCAGGTGTAAACATTGATAAGACTCTGACAGCTGAACTCTGCGTAGCTGTGGTGAAGAATCTAACTGAATGTCCTAACAGCAACTTACTTAATGCTGAAATTAAGAAACCCATTAAACGTACAACTATGTGGTACAGTAAAGCACTAAAAACTCAAAAGAATGCTCTAACCAAAGCATGAAGAAAACATTGGTTTTCTGTTTGCCCAAAATGCCCATATTAAATATCTAAGTCATGTTTATATGAAAGGCGTATGGTAAGCTGAAAGGGACTAGGTATTGGCTGTAACTACACATAATAATTACCTACAGAGATTCAAGAAAATCCTGGAATATATTATTAACAGGATAGATCGAAACCAAACATCATTAACAGACTGTCACTATAGAGCACTGACAAAAGCATAATACAGCTCTGTACGTCTCCTTGGAAGGGGAATCACCCAACTTAAATTGTCACATTCAGAATTTACTGTGTGGGCTACCACATAAAGGGATGTTAAGGTCATTCAAAAGTATATTTCTTTTAGGGAAAATGGCCTAAGCTTGCTCTTTAATGGCTGCTACAATTATTAGGTTATCCCAGACTCATAGTTAGACTCCATTGAACACCCTATACATAAAAAGGGCTGCCATTCCGATCCCAAAAGCTATAGAATGATAGCCCTGATCAACATGAATGCTAAAGCATATGCATCACTGCTGCTAGGTGATCCGAAAGAATGGGCGAAGGAAAAACTGCTCTTTCTCAAACAAGCTTCCATGAACCAGGAGAAACACGCAATACCATAGTAGCTCTATCTATGCTGATTGACTCATACCTCCCCATACCTCCCCTAGTAATACCCGTTTGGATGCATGCTTTATAGATTTTCGAGCAGCATTTGACAACATTAATAGAAATTTTCTTTGGACCAATCTGCATCTCTGGGGGATTCCTGATAGTTACTAAGGTCCATACTGGAGATGTGGGTTTGTGCTAATCTAGAATGGGGTACTTTAATTTCAAAGCAAATGAAAACAGAGGCCTACAGCAGGTATGTGTTAGCAGCTCTGCTATTAAATGTATATGTGGCAGACATTGAGTAGCTCTAAAAACTCTAAAAAAAAAATGTGCCTGTCTTGCAATACGGTGATGACACCGTCCTGATAGACAATACAAGTGTTGATCTTGAATACCTGGTACATCCCTGGAAGTCTATTGCAATGCAAATCTTCTGTCAGTAAACAGATGTAAAATTAATATACTCATATTTTCTAAAAAGTGCAATAACATTTAAAAGGATCCACCATTTCTGGTTCCACAACACATACCTATGGGAATGGCTCTTTGAAATCTAAGTGGTTATTGTTTGCAGCTGCATTATCTTGGCAATCAACATATTTACCTGGCCCTTCTTTGAGTCCTCTGCAGGAAGTCATAAAGGTAAAATAATTACTTGTACTAAGTTATGAGAATAAGGCTTCCCCCGGTGGAACACTGCACAATGCAAGCTATACAGGCGTTTGTTTCACCTTTCCACATCGGCTCCTCAAGTGCAGTCTAAGCTAGAATTTGGCCTGTTAAATCAAGTTCAGGCTGGTGAAGCAGTCTTATAGAGGTACTGGTATATGAATGAGCATGCCAAACAAGGCTCGTTAAAAGCAATTTTTTGGAAAAAAACTGAGTACCTTGAACAAGAATCATATGATTTGAAATGATCTTTAAAAAAGCTCTTCAAAATGTTGACATGCTGGCAGTTTTAAATTGAGGGGATGTCTCTCAATGCAAGAGGATTTCAGAAAGTGAATTAAAATGCCCACCAGTGAACAAATATCCTTTAACATTCAATATTTGTTAAAATCTCCAGCTGGTTGGAGAAATCCCTTTATATAGCAAGGCCACAGTCCTATCTACCATTTGTGATGATTTGGTCCATTAAAATATACTACCTGAGATTGAGATTTGAGCCGCTTTATTTTTTGTGAGGCTGGACAAAACTGGAAGCCTGTGACATGTATTTTACACAATTTTAAATATGATAGGTTGTTTTACTTTCTCTGCATTGCCAGACCTAAAAAAAGTCAACTTTTTTGAAACCCTCTACAACTTACGTCTAAGAGTTAGAACATGTAGATGGGCTATTGACAGCTGTTTAGACTGCAATGATGAACAGCTTCTGGCAGGATGCGTGAAATATAGGTTGGTCACACACAGCAGCAGCCTGTGCAGGTAAGAGCGTTGGGCCGGGTAGGGAGGTTAATTTGACAGACGAGGAGGAGGGAACATTAATTATTTATTTAATTTTCCCTTCTGGTCATCTGTTGAAATCCCCCCTATCCGGCCCCACTGCTCTTACCTGCACGGGCCGTGGCTGGCCACATATGTGATACATTAATGGCTCAATTAACAAACATGGAAAATAGTAATTTGCAGGAAATACAATTCTAACCCACTAGTGCGGTCATCTTAAAAATCTGAGAGTGATTCCCACGCTGTCATGACCTCTACTCGTTCTTATGGACATTCACGGTTTGCCATTTTGCATTCATTAAACTGCAAATGTTTAAATTGTTGGAATTTTTTAAAATTGATATAAAAACGGCTGCTATTTGCTGCTTTCCCCGATATTAAAAATGGTTTTGATTAAATGTACAATAATCTTAAAACTTTGTTATAGAAGGGACCTCAATTGGCTCCTCAGAATTCCATCTTTCAAATTTATCAATGCGGAGATATATTTTCTCCACTATCATTATGTAAATAAGTCAACCCTGCAATCAATGTTCTTAATATTTGCCTTGGTGTAAATCACATTTGCCCCATTCATTATTTCACATGTAATGCAAATGGTGTAATCCTCAAAAATTGCCTTCATATTGAGGAGAGAGTCCGTATTTCCTAGATTAAGTACACATAGTGCCCATAGTCCTAAAATCCAATATAAAAAGCACAATTTTTTTTACCTAGAGCAAAGATTGTCTAATTTTTCTCCAATTCTCAACCTGAAATACACATTCTATGAGTATTAGAAAAATGTAAATTACATATCTGAAAAATGATGATACTTTATAATCTAACAAAAGAGCAGCTGCACACCTAGAGTTGTCTTATGTTTTGTTGAACAGCTGCTTGGAATACAGGTTTCTGAAATGTTAACAACAGTGGAGGTCTTCATATTTTGCAGCTTTGCTCTTCAGGTGGTTGTCATTCCACATAAAACCAAGGACTGGGCTGCTTGTACTGTCCCACAGTTGAGAGACACTGCAGGCAGCTGTGCTTACAAAATGGGACACAAACTTTCTGTACATCTCTCCGTCCCCTCCGGTGGGAGGATTAGGCAGAGATAAATATTTGTTTCTAAACATGCCTGTATAAATGAGTCACATACAACAAAATCCTTTTCTTTCACAAAGCTACATCTTGACCTCTGCAGCAGCGGCAGCATTAACTGCATGAATAATGAATGCGCACACAACGTAATAGGATCAATCCAAACATGAATGCAATGCTGTTCTTGCTGTCAGCAGATCAAGAGCTGTGGAATGCAGATAAAAACAAATTATAATGTGTTTAAAGAGTGTGTTCTTCTCAGTGTTATTATTAATGACATCAGAGATGTGTTTATTCAATAAAGCGTGAAAGTTCCAGACCAGTCCTGTATCTTTCTAAAGGGACATATTAAATACATTTCCTACGTCAATGAAAAAGTTTTTTTTTTGCACTTTATGAGAGACTTTGGGCCTAATATACTAAGTGAGTTTGCCGTCACAACAAAGCCTGTGATTCATACAATCAGATGTTTTGCATCTGCTAAACCACAAGCTTCAATATATAAAGGTAAAGATAGTTCAAGGGAGGGGGTTTTAGTGGGTAGTGGTAAAGGGAGTTAAAGGTCATTTTAGAGGTTAGGGGTGGCTAGTGATAAACGGTGGTAAGGGGAATTTAAAGCTGTAGGGGTGGGTAGTGGTAAAGGAAGGTTGAGAGTAAATTATAAACAAAAATGGGGGTTGGGGTTTTTCCCCAAGAAAGAAAGTACTTCAATTTTAAATTAAAATTATCTCTCTCTCTCTCATACACACTATCTCACACTCTCTCTCTGTCATCTCTTCATGTGAAAGAGCTATGCACAAAGGATCTAAGTGGTGTGTGGGAAACGTGATGGTGTGACCATGTATTATAAGGGATAGATTACCCCCTGCCATACATGATAAGAATATTGCAGGTCACTTCAGAATTCCATAACCTTATATAGAAACCCTGGCTTTGGGCTCTTTGGCCTAACAGCTAGGGCAGTCTAACTCGAATCTGGGGAACCGGGTTCGAGTCTCGGCAATGACGCTGAACATCCTGTGATTCTGGGCAAATCACTTAATCTCCCCGTGCCTAACAAAAAATGAATGTGTCCTCATGTAACGCAACTGGTGCTATTTAAAGCTCTCTGATACCCGATTCGGGTCAAGTTCGCGCTATATAAAACTCCATCAAAAAAAAAAAAATATATATATATATGGTTATGGAACTCCTCAGTGTCTTGCAATATCTTTTTAATGTATGACAGGGGGTACGTTATCATATATATCATGCATATGCAATGCATTGCAGGGGTGCAAGTTCTAGTTAGTGCTGCTAACTATAACTGGTAGATATCTGTGTTTTTTTTTGTTCAAAAAGTTAATGTTCACACTGACAGATTAACCTATCTATAACATTACTTTAACATTTGTTTTTTCAATGAATTTCCAAGGCTTTTTCTAAAAAACATATCCTTTTATGGCACTAAACTGTAACATTACTTTAACCTTTGGTTTTTTGAGTGAATTTTAAGGGTTTTAAAAAACAATATATATATATATTTATAAATACCTAGAAACTAACTACTCCAACAATGTTTGTGCTGAGAATGTTCATCTTCTTAGATTTTGTAACACATATTGAGAAATGTTCCCAGCATAGTTTTTAGTCTTCATATATATTTGTACATAAACTTCATATTTATCTTTCAAAAAGACACTGATCAGTTTTAAATATACAGTACTACAAACAGTTTTTTCGCTATGTACATCCATTTTTAAGGTGTGTGATCGTTTTCATGGGAGGCTTGCGGGTGGCTCACGGGAGACTCGTGAAATTTTTGAGTTATAAATGTAGCTCTAAGCTATAACAGGGAGTTCTTTTTCATGTGGCAAGTTATTATTGGATTCTAATCTTTAATAATTGAGTCATTATAGTATACATATTGTATTTTTTTACAAACTTGCTGCTCTCACAAGACAATCAAGGGAGTAGAACACACAATCCAGTGCATGGACAAATGAAGGGGCTGGACTTCCTGTCAGGCTCTCGTGATCCAATTGCGAGATCGTACAGTTGGAATTGAGTTCACAACAGTGTATGTTTGTAATTTTGAAGAAAATAAGAAATAAGATGTTGTTTAAGGTAGAAAAACTGTTGATGTATTGTTGCATTTGAGATTTATAGAAAGCCCTCTTTCTTACAATCTCATGAGTCTTTCCCCAGATGCCTGGGAGAGAGAAGATATCCTAAAGAAGGATTGTGATTGGTTCATACGACTATCTTTATTTAGAAAAGAAAGCTTCCTTCCTTGTTGCTTCATTTGCCTATTGGGTTATCCTGTGATTAGACCTTTTTGACTACCTTTCTGACATTGCTGATTTTTTGTAACCAGAATGTCATCCTCAGATTCAGAAGATCAGCTTAATGCTGTTCCTACAACTCAGTCACCTCAGCCGCCCAAGGAGTCATTGATGTGGCAATTTCTTTAAATGAGGCCAGGTTGGAAAAAAGTATCAGAGAAATATTTAATATATAAAATATACATAAAGGAGTTCAGCAGTGGCAGTCAGTATAAGAAATACAGCATGAGTACCATGGGATGTGGCGACATTTGAGAGTTATACAACCTCAACACCTTGCTCGGGCTGAGTTAGCCTGTGCTGCAGAGCTTGAAACTCCTCAGGAGCATCCACATCATTTGAACCTGGTGACACACTGCCTGCCCAGGTACTCAACGCTCAAGCAGACAACAACCCTGCTTATTTAAATAAAGCCCTTTTTGCTGATTATGTAAGCAGATAATTTTTCCTTCTGAGACAAGCAGGACTGTACAGTACAAGCCTGTCCAAGATCCCAAATGTCCACCTAGGCAATAGTTTCTCCTCTTTGTTTTAAAAGAGATGTTGCATTTTTTACTCCCAGTTTCTTGTTTTTCTTGAACCTTTTCAAAAAAAAGACTAAAAGTAAAAAATGTAAAAAAAACACAAAAAATACACTTGTTAATTGAGACAGCTCTTTGCAGAGCTCCCTATAGTTTAATTATGTATGTTGTTTGTACTATGTTACTTTTTCGCGAGAGCAACAATGTTATCAATAATAGCATGGTTGACAGGCACACATTCCTCAACTTCCACTGTGAAGGGGCAGTGTTTACTGCTTTAAACTCATGAAGATTCTCATGAGAGCATACTTTAATGCATTTTAACTGAACATATCCAGTTGTAATATGTATAATTCATATGCACTAGATTTTCTGTACCCCTCTTTTTTTATACGATACCTTGAGACACTCGCAAGATCCGAAAATTAATTTAGGGGAGCAATTTACATCTCTTATAATCCCCACTATTAGACTATTGGTAGAGAGTGGGCTCTCTACTAACACCTTACATGAAGGTAACCAGTGTGTAGAGTAGGGTGTAAAGAGACACTTTCCAATCACACCTTTCCCCAGGCTCAGTTGTATGCATAGTAGGGTGGTAAAGGTACTCACTTTACAAGTAAGACTTCACTATTTCATAGTAAGTATAACAAGTACTAGCCTCCCCACTGAGACCTCTCCCCATGGAAAAAAAACCCATATATATTAGCGTTTGGGAATGTATTTCCCTGTCAACTCACAGCTTTCCCTAGCATGACAAACATATACAGTAGTATGTAGGGAAATATTGTCTTCTACTCTAACACATTTCTCTAGGACAACATGGGTAAGTCATATGGTGTAGTGATGTAGTGGCCTCTGTGCTGACATCTCTCTTTAGAACAACAGTGATATGCAGTGCTGTCTTGGAAGCAGTTGCGGGTTGGGGGGCGGGCGGAGGGATTGTGTGGAGATTCACACGCAGGGGGAATTAACATTAATTTTAAATGTACCTTTATCGGGTCCCGCACCGCCTCCTCTCCTGGCCGGGTCACACGTTTTCCTGCTGCTTTCCTGCTCTCCTGCCTCTGGCAGGAACAGGAAGCAGGCAGCCTCCTTTCCCTCCCTTAAGCCAATCACATTGCTGCAATGGCAGCGTTGTGATTGGTGGGGACAGCACCCAGCCAAGCGCCTACAGGGAGGCCATTTTCTCTATGTGGGCTGCATGAAGTGTACATAGAGAAAAGCAGAGTGCGCGTGCCTGTTTTGGCCGGCTCCAGAGGGCCGTCCAAACAGTCTGGGCCACAGCATTGGGCAAGGCACTCCTCCCCGAGCCGCCCACCCACCCGCCCCAACCAGGCATACCCTTCTGCTTTCTCGCAGCGCGAGAAGCAGAAACATAAAATGGTATTTAAAATACCATTTTATGTTTCTGCTTTTCGCACTGCGAGAAAGCAGTGGGGCGAGGCTCCTCCATCCTAATGGCGGAGCCACCCCTGCTGAGAAGAAAGTGAACTGTCTGCTAACAAATATTACCAGAGTGAGAAGTGTCTTTTGTAGGGTTTGAGAAAAATGTACTTCTTTACTCACCTCCTCTCAGACCGACATGCATACCTAGTAGACAGCGGGGAGGCACGACCCTGTTTCCGGACACAAGTCTCATGCATCATAACTGAGCTTAGTATAGTATGGGGGAGAGGCTGGCTTTTCACCTGTGACCTGTCTCTTGGATGAAGGCTGTGCAAATTAGGGTGTGAAAAGTGGCTTACCTCTATGGTCACAGCTCTCCCCAGTATGACAGATGTACAGGTAATGTATGGCGTTGAAAATTACCTACATGCCCAGAAGTCTGTCTTACATAACATCTATAGAGACTATGATGTGAAAACACATTGCCCTCTCAAGTGAGACACCCCCAGAGTAACATATGTGCAAAGGATGCTATGAGTTAAAACTGTTTTCTCTGCACAAGCCTCTTTTTATTTTTTTTGTTTAAATCGGTTTTCATTTTACATTTTCCAAACAACAGTTTTGAAGGGTTGACATTTCAGCATAAGTTACATTTTATGATTCTGTTCTTGTTCTTACATTGGATCAGCACTACAAAGGACTCATGATCTCACTTTTTAGAAATGTTTTACACCACGTCATTTCCAGCAGTAATATACATGTGTACGTCTACTTTTGCTTTTACTCCCTTTGGTGGGAGGACAGGATAGCTGCCTCCAGATATGGGAGGAGTTGCTAAGAGCTCACATATATAACATACTGTAGGAGCATCAACCTGTTATGCTGACTTTACTTCTCTGTTGGTCAAAGCCCATGATATGAAGAGGTGGGAGGGGACAGGAAGGGACAAATAAAAACAGGTTATAGTAATAACATGGTCCAATGTTTAGATCTTTCTGACACCCCATCTTCCTCTCAGCCCCGCCAATTGTGTAGACAACATGCACATTGGTAAACGATTGTTTCATTAACCTTGTTTATAAGGTGAGGTGGACATGTCATTTTTAACTTGCTTCACCCGTGCCTATTATTATGTGGTGTGTTGGTTGCCCTTCCCCGCCCATAGTACTGTGGTGTCTGTGTTGGTTCATTTCCAGTTGTAGCTTGTTTTGAAAGTCGTGTAATAGTGTGTCTCATTTAATGGCAATAGCTATCTTGCGAAGTCCCAGGGTGTCCTATCTGTGTAATGCAATGCTCTCGGCTTTGGCCCATACCAACTTCGATTGCCTCAAGGCCACCACTGGGGGAGGCGCTGGCAGCTTTCACCTCTTAGTAATTAGATGTTTTACTAATAGCATGCCCAGGTCTCAGAAGCGAGTGGTGACCTTAAGTCGCTTACTTCTATAGAAGCGGCCCAAGATGCATACCTCCCATGTGAATGTCACTGTACGTCCCGTGCGGTCAGATAGCTGGGTCGTGACTCCTTGCCAGTAGGGGATGAGGAGCGGACAGGCCCATATAATGTGTAGATTAGCATTTTGTGTGTGGCATCTGGGGCAAGTGTCCTCTGCGTGGTGGAAGTGTCTGTTTATTTTGGCTGGGGTGGGGTAGTCTCTGTGGGTCATGTAATACTGAATGAGGCGAAAGCGGGCATTGCCAGGAATTCGGATTGGACTTTCTAATATTGCAGTCCATTTATTGTTGGTACAGGGCTGGGCCTTATCTATATCCCAATGCTGTCTCAAGGGCAAGAATGATATTGCTGTGTGGAGGCACAATGATGCAGCAAACCATTTTGTGAGGTGTCTACCCGACCCCATAACATGCAGGTATTTGATAGTGAGGTGTGTCTGGTACTCCTGTGGTGAAGGTGTGGCCTTGTGATGTATAGGCTCTGCTGTAGCAACAGTATGTGCATCCTAGGAGCAATTTTTTGGGTAGTCTCCCATGAGATCAGGGACTAAATAGTTGGAGTAGCGGCAGGAGTGGCCAGGCTGGTAACAGCATGGCAATGTGTTACACGTCTTTGGCATGGATTCCCCTGGCTTTCTGCCTCTACCTCCTGTATTTTTGATGCTGTGCTAGATTTAATTTTTGCTGGCTTAGATGCTTTGGGCCCTTTGCCACTGCTAATCAGTATCACAGTGCAAGTGCTCCCTGTGCAAATTGTTATTGCAATTGTTTATCCATGGTTGGCATATTTGATTTACTGGTAAGTCCCTATTAAAGTGCCATGAGTGTGCCCAGGGCCTGTAAATCAAATCTACTAGTGGGCCTGCAGCGCTGATTGTGCCATCCACATACGTAGCCCTGCAAATGTAAATCAGATTTGCCACTGCAGTATCTGCAAGCAGTTTTGAGCTGCCATGTCAACCTGGCAAGTGCACCTACTCGCCAGGCCCTAAATATCCCTTTTCCTATATGTAAGGCACCCCTCAGGTAGGCCCCAATGGGCAGGGTACAGTGTGTGTGAAAGGATGGACATGTCCTGGTGTAGGTGACATGTCCTGGTAGTGAAAATACTGCCAATTTCATGTTTTCACTATTGAAAGGCTATCTGTTCCATAGGATAGAATAGGAGTTACTTTGTAACATCTTACAAATATAACTTCTCATTAGGACAAGATAGAACATTAAAGTTTAGGCTCTCTGAAGTCAGGATTTAATAAAAAATATTTTTGTAAAGATGGATTTTAAATTGTACCTTTAGGAAAATGCCACTTTTAGAAAGTGGGCATTCTCCTGTTGAACCATTCTGTGTGCCTCTGCCTGTTTGTGGATTGAGTGTCTGGTTTTGGAGTGACAGGGGCTAGGGATGTGCATTCACTGTAGACAGCCACGGGGGGGGTGCCTGGCCCTTCCTGGATGACTCATAGTTGAGCTGAATAGAACTTGGCTGCATTTAGAGCAGTGGAAGGAGATTTCCTTGCACCTGAATAGGGCCTGTCTCCCTTGAACAATGCTGTCTCCAGCACCTGTGGTCATACTGCACCAGTGAGGACAGAACCGGTTTGTACTGGGCTCAGAGACCCTTGCACAAAGAAGAACAAAGACAAAATGGCCTAAGTAGTGCACCTTAAACCCTAGAATTTTAGATCACTTCTGGAATGAAGAGGAACCTTTGCCAAGGAGACAAGCTTAAGAGCTGTGAGGAGTTCTGTGCCTTTTACTGGTGATGTGTGTGGTTGGCCTGGTGTTGCTACTTCTGCCAAGGGAAGAACAAAGACTGAAACTTTGCTGAGAAACTTGCTTGAAGAAGAATCTCCAAGGGCATCCCTAAGCTTACCTCCTGTTCTGAAGTCTCAGGGACACAATAATTTCACCCCAGGTCCACTTAGCTCTAATGCTGAGAGTTCTGACCTGCCATGAGGTGCCTGTTCCAGTTTTGGGCCTCTAAAGTTTGTTCGTGCTGTTGGGAGCTGGAAGAAGCCTAAGAGAAGTACGAAAAGCAATCTCCGACGCCATCGGGGATGCCACTGTGACACCGCGACCTGCACAGAGTACACGATGCACTGCCCGGCTTGCACCACAGCTCAGATGTGTGCCGACATCTGCAGTTATCAGCATTCCCGACACCAGCGCTCACACCAACTCCAGCGCCTACATCCTGTTATCGCGGCACCGATAACCGCCGAGCGGGACTCCACGAGCTTGCCCACTTCGCATTGCCTCACCTGAACCGACGCCTCACCGCTGAAGCAACCGACTTCCCCTGTCCTAGATTTGACACATCGCACCTATGCATCACTTCCATGACACTGTGCATTGTTATAAACTTTGTTTGTCAAGGTACTGTTTGTTTGGGGGTCCGTGTGACTCCTTGCCCGACGCCTCGCAGTTGCACCATACTTTGGATTTATTGCTGTCATGACGTCGTAATAGCCCCAGGTAGAGATTTTTGTTTTCTACAAGTGCTATCCTTGAGATAACTGTTTTGATGTTCCATTTTACTACATGGATACTGTACTTTTGTTGTTTTGGTCTTGTTGTTGAGTTTAGATAGATATCTTTTTTTTCTTAACTGGCTTGGTGTTTATTTGTGGTGTTTTCATTATATTCTGTAGGTTTTGTGTACAAATAAATTACACATTGAGAAATCAGAGGTGAACACATGGCCTCTCCACCGTCTCAGAAGTCCATTGGCTTTGGGTAGTGTCAGATGTGTTGCTTAGAACAGGGCTATGTGGGCGGACCTACGCTTAAGGTAGGAGTACACAGCCTAGTGGCGTAAGGGCGTGTGCATGCCTCTCACATTCAAGTTGATGATGTTAGTGTGCATCATGAGGAAGATGTGCTGATGACCTGCAGGCAGGGGTGCCTTGAACAGTGGGGTTTCTCACTGCATATGTCGACATGGTTAAGCGAGCCTGATCTGGGGGGTCATACATGTTAGCAACTTATTATAACTTGGAAAAGTAAAGAAAAATCCAATATATTTAACATTACCAGAGCAGAGGGACAACAGGTATCTGCTGAAACTTTAAAAACTGCCTTTGGCAAACACCAGCCATATAGGCTGGCTTAGGCCAAGTGTGAGGTCGTGGAAGCCAAACATGCGGGACCACTTATGTTTAAGATTTGTAATTACCCAACTAAAGGTGCGTGGAAACAGACTGTTGTATTACATTTTTATCTCAGGCCCATCTAGCAGGCCCAGTACAGCCTGGTGACAGTCCGCCCCTTCACATCTATCACTGGCACTGCAAATGTGCTCCTTCGTGTGTGCCTCATCACTTAAGGCAGGGGCCTGGGCTCGATCCCATGTCTGTGTCCTACCCGTGCTTGAATGGACAGCAGCAGATCTTCCGTGGGCCAGACACAGTACTCAGGCCCCCCAGTCAGGGGCCTCATAGCGGTGGTTGTGAGTGCCAGAACAGGGCCAAGCCCTGGCTTCAAGCTCAGCGTGTTCACTTTCACCTCCTCCTTACAGGCAAGCCTAAGCCCAACACGACCTCTGGGCTCCGAATCAGGACCGCAACCAGGGAGAGAGGTTGCTGACCAGTAGTTCAATCCTCCAGGGGCCTCATTGGTGGCATGGTTGTCTCCTCTGGGCAACAATGTTGATCTGCCCAGTGATGCTTCTCATCTCCACCGGTCTAGGCGGTGATGCCGGCAATTGCCTTGATAGTTTTCAGGCCGGTGGGATCGGTTGAGGGCAGTGGGGCCTCTGTCAGTTTGGTCCAGTTCAACCGACCAGTACAGTGGCTGCAGCTTCCAGCAGCCCTCCTCCACGCGGATGTAGGCCCCAGTCGGGTCATGCTTCGAGGTCTGCTACTGCTGGGGTAATTCGTTCAGAGAAAGAGCGTGTCTGTAGCTACGCCAACAGGAGGTGATTGGGGCAGGTCCAGACAACTGATGTCGTAGTTGGGCCAGGATGCATGATGGATAAAGGGGTGAGTACACAGAGCCTCTCTAGAGTGTGTCTGCCATTTTGACTTGCAAGCCACGCCCCATTATACCTCTGTTCATACTGACAAATGTCCATAGTAGAGTATAAATGGAGTATTCTCTCTCTCGAGAACTGTATCTTGGACAACTGGTGTCCATATTTGATTGTGGAGACCTACACTCCTCTGTTTCAGGTACCTCCCAATGGCAACACCCATACATAACCTGGTGTGCACAGCAGCTGATAGCAGTGTGTACCAGAGTATAAAGATGTACTGCCCTCTGTGCCAAGACCTCTCTCTTCTACTAGAGTTTCCTTTACTACAGCATGCAGAATGACTAATTTCTGTAAGAACACCTCACTGTTGCATTACAAACCATTGCTGCAAGGCAAAATAAATGGGTTCTCCATTACCAGCTCTTTGTAGGATAAAACATGTGCATAGTATTATTGACATACATATATATATATGTAGTAGCATATTCACAGTCCCTCAACATGGAACCGCCCAGTTTCCTGAATATTGCAATACTATAAGAAACTTGAAATTTATAATAAGTATTAAGAAAAGTAATCCAAAGTAACTTTTAAATTTAATATTACAATAAAACCATTTAACAACAATACAAAACTACAATAACTATATTAACAAACTATATGAACAACTATAATACAAAGAAAACAAACAACTTTAAAATACATTAACTTATAAACAGCTGAGGTCCAAACTCCCCTTTTTGCTTTATTTGCTTACTGGATTTTGATCTTGGTAGCACATCTTTTTCAGTCTTTTAGCAACCTTAGCCTGTCAAATACTCTTCTATTTCCTGGCATGTGATGGCGGGCTAGGTGGCAATAAAATCTCAGCACAGAAGCAAATCTAAAAATTACAGTTCACAAAGCTGAGCTTGTGCAGGATTAGCTTGTGCTGCTGAAATACTCAACTATACAGGCGCCTGCACCTCCAACTTAAATACACTGTTACTGAAGAGGTAGCTATCGCTGACCAACACTGGTTGTCTGCAGTCCTCAGATCCTCAGGGACAATTTCCAATTTCCCCCCTCAAAAAAGACAAAATAGCCAAAAAGGCAAAAGTTGGATACTGGTCAATAATTGATACATCAGAATATTTTCTAAATCTTTCCACAATGTCCACTCACAATCACATATTTACATCTAGGGCTCCAGTAACTTCTTATACTTTCCTCCTGAAAAATTCCACACCTTCGCCCAGTGCTTTTTTCACAATTAAATGTTAACATGCCATCGACCTCATTTTATAAAACTTCATAAAGTAACACATTCCTCTTGAGACAACTTTTCTAACGCTCACAATAGCTTTTCACCGTACAAACAGCAATATCAACACTCAAACATTTCATAGGGCTAAAATATATGAACAATCATAAGGACTGTCCATGGTGTATTTTTAACATTCTTTGTTTTATAATTTCAGAAACACTGCTTCTATTACTTACACACAGTTGGTTCACTTCGTTTTCTAACACAATCTGCAAACCCAGCTCACATCTCTCTGTATTCTAATCTGTACCTCTCAAAAGTTGTATTAACACAGCTACACTTCCCCAAACAACTTTCCACTCTGTAAACATAGTGTAGAATAGGTTTACCAACATTAGTATACTTACTCACACTTCACAACAAAGTTTATGAAATATATTACTAAAAACCTGAACTTGGACTTCTTTCTTAAATACAAATGACCACACCAGTCTCTTTCAACTCCAGATAAATCAGCTTCTGCTGAGTACAACTCAAAGAGACTTCTTCCTCTTCCAAAGCACCAAGGACAAATTGAGCTACATCTGGTTTTGCACCCAGTCACGTCACAGCATTTCTTCAACCATGTAACAAGAACCGTAACTATTTATTGAGCAAAAATGGTGACTATTTATTGAGCCTTGGCCCTTTTTTCACTTTTGCCCATATGATCTTGCGAGACTCCAGCTGGATTGTTCAATACCCCAAGGCAGACCTAGTAATTTTCCATGCAAATCTTGCAAGAGGAACGCGTGATCGTAAACACCCTGTGGCAGGCTTTCCCATAGGATTCTTGCGGGATGCTCACAAGGTCTAACAAACCCCATTAAAAATAAGCATGAACTCATCACAGTACTTATCTCTTACACACTTTCTCTCACAAACAAGCATAACAATGTCAATATCAAGCACTACAATATGCATTACTACTAACGGAGTGTTCATTTTACTACTCGTGGTCCAGCAAGATTGTAACAATTAGTTAAAAACAGTATACATGTATTTTCTTCACAGTAGTTATCCCATATACATCTCCTCTCTAAACTTAGGGGGACAGCATACCTTTCTGCTGCCCTTTTATAAAGCTTTTTAATTTTATTTCCACAACACCTCAACTTTTTCCCAGTAAACAGTAATGGTGACCATTTAATTTCTAACCTTCCAACAGCCAGCCAATCAGAGTGCTGTCTCTCGTGAGAGTGAGAATGTGAAGGCTCACAGGAAAAAGAAGCGTCTCAACCAATCACAGGGCCTCATTTTTGAATTTGGGCTCTCACTTGAGACTAGCTGGACTCTTGCAAGTCCAACTATCCAGATATACAATTATTTCTGACCTTTAGTTTCTCCAAAACTACTGAACAGATTTACCTCAAATCACAAACAGCACAATCTGCGGAGCAAGATCTAACTGCCTGCTGACTTTGGTATAATTCCATTGAGCAGTTTTTGCTGTAAGCGTGTCTAAATAAGCCTATGGAAAATGCATGGGAATTATATGTTTTGGGACTACCATTATTCTCGGCCTCCACTTCACAAATCACACTGAAATCTTCTAGGGAGGAGCAGAGGTGGATAAAAGTTTGTTTTGGAAATGTTCATGAAGATTTGTCAGATGGGGTCAAAGTTATTAGCAAGCCAAACAACACTCTATGGAAAGCAGAGCTAACTATAACTACCTAGTGGTGATTGCCACTAGGATCAGTCTGTCTATCTGTCTATCTATCTATCTATCTATCTATCTATCTATCTATCTATCTATCTATCTATCTATCTATCTGTCTGTCTGTCTGTCTGTCTGTCTGTCTGCCTGTCTGCCTGTCTGCCTGCCTGCCTGCCTGCCTGCCTGCCTGCCTGCCTGCCTGCCTGCCTGCCTGCCTGCCTGCCTGCCTGTCTAGCTATCTATCCATCTATAGTATACCTTGGGGAAGTCACCACTAGGCAGTTATAGTTAAGTTAGGTCTGCTCTCCTTAGAAAGAGTGTAATATATATATATATACATATTGATTTGTATAGCTCACTAATCACTTGAGAGGGTATCCAGGCACATAACGGGTGTGGGGTACCCAAGGTAGTTATATGAACAGTCAGGTCTTTAGCTTCTTGCGGAACTGAAGAAGTGTGGTGGAGGCTCTGAAATGTTGAGGGAGGTTGTTCCATGTCTTGGGTGCGATGTAGAGAATGAACAACCTCCAGTTTTGCTCCTGTGAATGCAGGAATGTGTGTGAGTTAGAGTGAGGCAGAGCATAGGTGTGTGGTGGGTTGGTATAAGTGTATGTGGCTGTTCAGTTATTCTAGTCCTGTGTTGTGTAGGGCCTTGTAAATGTGCATGAGAAGTTTGAATTGGCTGCGCTTGTGAATGGGGAGACAGTGTAGCTTCCTGATATGCGGCATAATGTGGGTGCAGCATGGGAGGTCTAGTATAAGTCTTGTGGTGGCGTTCTGGATGGGCTGGAGTCTGTATAGTTGTTGTTTGGAGATTCCAGCATAAAGAGTGTTGCAGTAGTCCAGTCTGCTGGAGATGAAGGCTTGCCTGACGATGCATCTGGTATTCTGAGGTAACCATTAGAAGATCTTTTGCATCAGATGTAGGATGTGGAAGCAGGAGATGCACATTGCTTTGACTCGAGCCGTCATGTTGAGCTTGTGGTCTAGGATGATCCCTTGATTGCTTGCAGGGTATGTGGCTGTGGCCTTGCTCCAACAGCCACCAGGTGGAGTCCCATAAGGAGATCTTGTTACTGAAGACCAGTACTTCTGTCTTGTCAGAGTTGAGCTTCTCATCCAGTCTGCTATCATGGTCATGCAGTTGGTGAAGTTAGTTCTGGTGGTGGTTGTCTTGTCCGTCAGGAAGAGAATGAATTGGGTGTCATTGGCGTGAAGATGATGGTGAGGTCTTATGACCGGATGATGTTGGCGAGTGGTGTTATGTATATGTTGAAAAGGTTGGCACTGCGGAATGATCCCTGTGGGCCACCGCATATCAGTTTTGTGGTCTCTGATGTGAAGGGTAGCAGCCTGACACTTTGTACTCTCTATATATTTCCCTTAAATATAAAGGTAAAGACCAATGTTTCTTCTTGGGGTGGAGTTCGGCTTCATAATACAGACCTCAATCTCAATATTCATAACTGATCACAAAGATTCAGAAGCTTATATTTACCCCATCAATATTAATGAGGTAGGTGGCTTGCAAAATTTTGCGAACTCACTCGTGGTATGAGGGCTTTGTGCAATCTTTGTACCACAAAGGGGGAGATTAATCTGCGAGTAAAGAAAATATTGCACTGAGGACAGTGTCTTTTGTACATTAATTCTGCACGCACTACTCTTTGTTGCAGTTCTGTGATATCAAGATTGATTTTTAGTTGCACATTCATAATACTGTATACCTCTTTACTAAGAGAAGAACAGGGCAGTGTCGAGAGTGTTCTTTAATAAATTAATTCAAAACCATCATATAGAGAGATCAAGTAGGGACAACATTCATACTGTTTCTTTTTTACTCTGAGGCTTAGGTCATTTCATGTGCATGCTACTTCTGATGCATAATAGCATTCAGCAACAAATCACCAGTAGTCATGCTGAAGGAGCATTTCAAAAGGCCACGAAAAGCCAGTGGGAGCTCTATTGGCACTGGGTTAATCATTTGTATTTGTGTCACATAAATACATATTGCAAGGCAAACGGTATCATGCAGAACAGAATTGATGCAAGATAATGATGTCTTTCCATTATGACTCACCATTCCTAATGAAAGACATTTTGCCTTTGTGAATTTTTTCTGTGACCTATGCTAGTATATGTAACTTACCTCTGCTATGAAGATTTATTATGCTCTCCTACATTGGATTTTACCTATGCTGAGAGTGCCCAAAGAATGCCAGCATGCAAGAATGACTTAGTGAATCGTTCTTCTACAACAATCTATCAAAGTCACTGAGTAGTCGCCTCAAAAATAGCACAAAAATAGGTATCCTTGGTGACCAAGAAGTAGTGTATCAAATTTGGAAACTTGATGGAGAGTGGAATAGCCATGTAACTGCCACAATACAACTGATAATAGCTGATGCAAACTGTCTAGGAGAAGGGTATGCAGAGCAGTCAAGAAGAGAAAAACAGAGTACATATGTATGTATTTATGGAATTTCTATGACTAAGCTGAAAGGCAGCGGAGCACTGTACATGTTCAAAGACAAGCAAAATGTTAATAAGTATTAGGAGAGGATGCTGGGTTGTGGCTGCCCATGTGGGTAAAAGGGGTGGCGGACTAGCAGTAATTTACCGTAACCACCTCAAAGTGTCACTGGGCCCACTTCAAATTATTCTCGACTGTCAAGAGGTTGTCTTTAAACTAGAATTAACCAATCATTGCAGCTTTAATGGGGTACTCATTTATCGCCCCCCTGGTACTGGGTCTATTTTTACCCACAACATCAGTCAACTACTTGATATTAATTTGAATTCCCCTGATTTTACCCTTGTGGGTGATTTTCAATTTTCATCTTGAGAACCCACTAGAGGAGGAAATCGGTCAATCTCTGTGACTCCTTGGCCAGTTTAGGTCTTGTTCAACTTGTAAAAGGACCCACTCACTCAGCGGGCTATTTATTGAATGGCATTTTTTCTTACAATCCACATCTATACTTTTCTACGTCTATCCCTCTAGCATGACCATTTTGTGGTTCTCTTTAATCTAAAGCTGGATATTAAGAAAACTAACACTCGTTCCCACCTGCTTGTATGACATGTTGTCCCTGTCACCTTAAATTCCTCTCTGACTCAATCGATTCTGGAGAGGAGTTTGGATCTTGACACTGCTCCTAACATCCGTAATGAATGGATCAATAACGCTATTAATCTTCTTGCTCCTAAAAAACCATGTCAAAATCTTAGAGCCTCTCCTCCAGAACCCTGGTTTTTATGACATGCTGAGACTACAAAAACAAACTTTTTGTAGACTAGAAAGTAAATGACGTATTAACTATAATATTCTAGACAAAGACTCATATAAAAGGGCCATTTCAATCAATGAGCAAATGATTATGAAAGCTAAATCCAGTTTCTTTACATGAAAAATCCAGTCTTCGGTAAGTTCATTCAAAGAACTTGTTACTGTAGTAAAGAAGCTAACTAAGACTCCCGAGACTTCAAAAAATAACACTGCTGATCAAGCGTTCTGTAGTGCATTAGCCTTGTTCTTTAGGTCTAAGGTAGAGATCATCTATCATTTATTTTCGTCTAATCCATTTCTCACCCCTTCTCTTAAAGAACAGATGGAGCAGGAATTGCCTACTGTTGTTCCTTCCAACAATCTGGCCCTTCAAGATACTATCTCCGACTATCTTTCCAACATGCCCAAAGGGATTCTTCCAATGAATAGTGATGATTTGAGATCCTTCTCCTCTCTATCCACAACATTTGTTCAGACATTACTTAGTCAGGTCAAGTCTGGTTCCCCACTTGACCCTTGTCTTCACCTTGCTCCAGATACCGCAGCTAAATATCTTACTGACATCTTTAATTTGATGTTTGAGACAGGCCATTTCCCTAAAGAGTGGAAAAGAGCCTCCATCCTTCCTCTTTAAAAAAAAAAAACCTACTTTGGATGCCAATGATCCTAACAACTATCGCCCCATCTAGCGCCTTCCCTTTTCAGTGAAATTTTTAGAGAAGGTTCTTAATAATGAACTCTCTGCATTTATCAGCAGAAATGGACTATTGGCCGACACCAAATTTGGCTTTAGAAGCTATCACAGCACCGAATTGGCCTTTATCGCTACATTGGAATAACTAAGACAGACACTACCTGTAGGTGGAAATGCTGCCCTGGTTGTATTGGACCTTTTGGCTGCATTCGACACGGTTAATCACAGCCTTCTCATAGACTATTTGTCCTCTCTCGGCATAAGGGACAAGGCCCTTCAACTTCTAAAGTCCTGTCTCTTATACCGAGAGCAGTTCATAGCTTTAAATGAGTTCAAATTCCCTACCTTTTCTTTACCCTGTGGGGTCCCACAGGGCTCATAATTAAGCCCAACTCTTTTCAATCTTTGTGTCCCTTAGTGGATTTGATTAAAAGATTTGGCTTTGCAGTAGTGTCTTATGTGGCTGACACCCACGTTATGGTGTCAGTGGGCAGTAACCTTGAAGATATTGCCTTTAAATTCCATGAATACAGGTTACAGATTGGGAATTGGATGTCCCCAAATTACCCCAAACTGAATTCAAGCAAAACTGAGGTGCTGGTGTTTATAAGGAATTCATCTCTTTCGTCTCCTAAATGGTAGCCACAGGACTTTGGAACACCTCCAGACTAAAAACTTAGGGGTACTTTTCGAGAGTAATATTTCTTTTGATGGGCACATTAACACCATCATGTCTTTGTCTTTCTACATGCTCAAAACACTTCATCAGAATGCTGCAGCACAACTTCTTCTGGGAATTCCCAAGTTCCAACCTGTCTCTCATGGTCTTGTTCAGCTACATTAGTTGCCTGTAAAGAAAACAAATTGACTTCAAGGCACTCTGCACTGCCTTTGAGGTACTTCATGGTGTGGGGCCTAAATATCTTAGGTATCACTTTAATTTGTACATTCCCAGCAGGTCGCTCAGATCATCATCAGCTCGAAACTTAGTGGTACCTAAATTCAAAAGCTTGAATTGGGGAGGCAGGAGTTTTAAAACTTGCACTGCCAAACTTTGGAACTCAATGCCCCTACATCTTAAAGAAAAAAACGAGCTGTTCTCCTTCTGAAAAGCTCTTAAAACATGACTTTACAATAATTAAACCTATGAATCCTGCCTATCATTAAAATTCTGTGGATAATAAACTATCGCCAGAGCTATAGTGCCTAGACACCTCAGGGTAGTAGTATTCTTTATAAATTTAATTTTCATTTCACTTCATTTCATTTCATTTCATTTTTTCACTTATCGTCAAAATGGTATCATCTACGAAGTGTAAGTTAGCGATTTCCATGTTGCAGCATGATCTGAAGCCAGACTAATAATTCTGCATAAGATGGATAACTATCTTATGCACGATTGATGCAGTCTTGAATTTTAACATAGAATGCTTTTTCAATATTGATGAATGGTAGCTGGGTGATGAGCCGGCAGTTGGCTAGGTCATTAAGGTTTAAAATTGGTTTATTTTGGAGTGGGAGGAGCTGGCCTCTCTTGACAGCTTCTGGGAGCATGCCTTAAGTGAGGGAGGCATTGACAATGGTAAGTAGGGGTACGGGAGCAGCTCCAGACAGAGCTTTTATGAAGGAAAATGAAGGACAATGGTAAGGTATCATCTTCATAAGAAGTGACTTTGTGGGAGTTGAGTATGGCTGGGAGAGATAGGGCATTAAAGGCTGATCATTGTGGGATTCTACAGGTGTCATTGATGTGCTATTGGATCTTCTGTTTTTTTTCACAGAAGAATAGGTTAATGGCATAACACTTTTCTGTGATGAGAGGAAAAGGTGAATCTGGTAGGGGGTTGATGTATTGCTTGATTGTCTTGAACAGTGTTCTGCTTCAGTAGGTGGCTTCATTGATGGTGTTGATATAGCACTTTGCTTTGGCTGATATGATGAGCTCTCTGTATGTCGAGCATAGAGACTTATCAGGAGGTCCTCAGGAATTGTAGTTTTCCTCTATTTTCTTTCCTGTCCGCAGATGGATCATTTATTGTCAGAAAGGTCTTTAGAATACCAGGGCCTAAAGGCTTGCACTTACATATTGTAATTGGAGCATATATGTTTACATAGCATTCCCCCAAAATATTGAAATTGTTTAGAATTGTGTTGGAAGTGGAGCTGAGAAGATAAGAGATGAGATCAAGCATAAGACTGTCTCTGGAGAAGTCGCTGAAGGATCTGAATGACGGTTTGGTCTTCTGTTTTGTGTGGACTTTGGTCTCATTGTGGGATGCTAAGCATGGAAATATGGATGGCAAATTGGTCGGTCCAGACCAGAGTTATGGATATATTGCAATGGATTTTTAGTGGTGGAGAGTAGAAGGTTGATGAGGTGGCCTTGGAGTACGTTGGATATGTGACATGCTTCACTATTTTGAGTTTATCAATGTGCTTTGCCTTGTTTTTTCAGCTTGTTTTGTCTGGGAAGTCGAAGTCACGTAGTAGGAAGGTGTGGGCATATTGAATTTACAAGGTGGTGGGTAGATCTGAGAATTAATCAATGAAGTCCTTTTTCTGCCTGAGAGGCCTGTAGATGAAATGGGAGGTGGAGGTCTGAGTTGTAGAAAGCAGAAAATGGCATGTCTGCAGCTTTGTGGATTTGAGTGTTACTCTCCTGTCTAGGGTGCAGGACCAGAAGGAATTTTGAATGCCAGTGAGGCCTCCTCTCTTCTTATGTGCATGGTCCACATGATGGATGCTGTAGCCTGTGGGAAGGAGGACATCTAGAACATGTGGAGATTTGGCCGGTAACCAACTTTCTGTGATAAAGAAGGTTTTAAGCCTGTGATCGGTGATGAGCTCTGGCATGTCTGGTGCATGGAGCACTGCTGACCAAGCGGTGATGGGCATGAGAGTTGGAAAGTGTGTTCTGTAGTTTGAGGTTGTATGATAGTTAGTGGGATGTGTACAATACTGGGTCTAAGAGTTGTGCGCATGTTATGTGAGTGTATGAGGTCCTCGGTGGGCACATAATTATATCTTATTGTGTGAGTTTCAGTGGAACAGGGTTTAACTGGTCCAAGGCCCTTTCTTGTCCTAACAGCCCCAAACATGTGATATCTTGGTCTATGTCCACCCTTTGCTTGGGACTCCCGGGCAATGGGACACCCTGAAAAGTTGTTTGAAGTAGTAAGAAGGCAGAAAGTGATGTAAAGTCCTATGTAGATGGATGATAGAAAATCCAGGGATGTTCACTTTCTCTGCAGATGGATGATGGCTAATGTAGTGGTGTCACTTCCTGTGAATATGGATGAAGGGAAATGAAGTCCTTGTGCTAGGTTTCTTCTTTTAATTATGGTTTTGGATGGAAAACAGTGATGTCACTTCCTGTGCAGATGGATGATGTGACAGTGGTATCATGTCATGTCCATCTATATGCCGCAATGGAACAAAATCATTCTAGGGAGAAGATTGACATTTTTTTCATCCTACCAAACTCAAAAGCTATCTGAAATACTATGCATCAAGTCATAGCAATGCAAGAAACTTGAGTATTATTTCAATCTACAATAATGGAAGAACAAATCACTCATTGAAGCCATTGTACTCAACTGATCTGCTCTCTTTAGATTCTTCTATTTTGACCTTCAAAATCCTCAGCATTGCTTTTTTAACCAAGAGAGTAGTGACTGGTTGCTTGAAGCAGGATATAGTTTCTTCCCTTCTAACACAACAATGGCTTTCTCCTGAAGCCTTGTCAGTTCTGGGCTTGGAGGATATTGACACGTTAAACCATGAGAATATAAGTGGTGACAGTCTTGATGTGAGCAGAGACTAATCTCTCAAACTGTCCTTAGATAAAGAAATAAACAGGCTTTTTAGGTTGGCCTGAGAAGCCATGCAGCCCCCACCGAAAATATGTTGGGTGTTATTTTTACAAAACTAAGAAAGCAACAATACGATATAAGATAGAAAAGGCCAAGTGATAAACCAATTTAGGTAAAATATTTAATAGGAAATATGAAGAAAAACCAGACAATGGGAAACCAAGAAACGGAAAGGACACAATAGCAAAATGAAGGTAATGAGTGGGGAAAACAACTGAATAAAAAATAAATTGAATGAAAAACCTTCCAGAGTAAATAATGGTTCCCAGATAAACACATGGAACTATAGAACCTTGTTGGCCCAAGCAATCTAGACCTGTTATCCAAACAGTTCCCCAAATGATAAAGCAGAGAGTCAGCATACAGTCCACAGCATCTACTGTGCCCTACGGGGACAAATCAGAATGCTGGCTAGATATAACCATGTATGAAATTCTTCCAAGCAGGATAATTGAAGTGAAAGATCGATGGCGCCACTATTTGTGCGGGGTGGGGGTCTTCTTCCTAGTATACTTCTCGCCTTCATGTCTAGTACTTCCTGTGAATATACTAGGCAATGGATGCTAAAGGGACATTCTAGTATACCAATTGTAGTACTCAGAGTAATTGTTAAAAAATCCGCACCATCTCCAAAACTGCCTTCACTACGCTATTTGGTAGTGAAAGAGCTCCCTTTGATGTTCTCTCCAGTGTAATTCCACCCGTTGCCAGCCAATGCAGATCTGTCCTCCTGAAAACGTTTTCTCCTCCCCTATGAAGGCAAAGACAGAAAACACCAAAGACAAGTGGAGACACAGAAACTATGAATGCAGCAACATTGAAAGAATATAGTTGCTGACACAGCATACAAGTCATTTGCATCTGTTTCAGAATCTCCTGCCTTTGTCCAGAGATAACTTTGAAATCTAGCAGTCAGCTAAAGTCACAGCAAGCCTAGTGGCATGTGCTAACAAGAACCTTCTCTAACCAAAAGATGCAATTATACCCATGCATTCTCAATGGCCAAGAGAAGCATCAAAATCTTTAGCTCAAAACACAATTAATTATTGAAAATCCAACTTAATGTGTTTGCTTTTCCAGCAAACCTACACAAGACATTTATTTTTATGTTAACCATTGCATCTTTTTCTGATGTGAGATAGACAACAGAAGTGCTGCCCATTTATTGTGTTGCGTCTTTTGCTACATGACGCCTGTTTCTTAAATGCTGGGACAAAACATTTTCTTCACAGTTCGATAACTAACGATAGCTACATTAGATTGGCAGGGTTGTCTGTACTCCCACAGATATATTATAATATTATACTTATTAACAGTATGCACATTACTTTTTAAGATTAAAATTCCCAATTTATGTTAGGGCAGTACTAGTGTTTGGGGCTACAATGGTCTGAAGGGAAATGCTAGGCTAAAGCACAGGTGCACAACCTACGTGAACAAAAAGTGAAAATAACTCAGTAACATATTGGGATGAGGAAGTTTCTCACAAGCATGACTTAAAACTTTACTGTCTTAGCACAATCCTTAGGAAAGATGCCATTCAGCACCTGCAGAAACATGTAGTACTACACCAATTGCCAAAGCACTGCAAGTATTCATACCAGTGTGGATGATGGAAACAACTGTAGCCAGAAGTTCAAGGCTTGGCTCTTTAAGCAATATTTGTAATTTCTTCTTTTGTCGGTCGCATCTTGCTGATGTTCTAGTAAATTTTGTAGGCTGACTCAAAATATATTGCTTGTTATTGGACAAAAAACTGCCTAAAACTTGGCAGGTTGTACCCTTTCTGTTTCAATAAAATTACAGACTTAATTTGTGACATCTATCACGCTAACTGCCCCAGAGTCATTTTAAGAATATTCGTGGCCCTGGCCAAGGAATGTTTTGGGACCTTCTGTTCAGAAAAAAATATAATTTTATGACCTATTTTCTACTAATTCAAACCTACATGATGCCAAAACAACATTAAATTGCACTTTAACTTTCACAAAAAATACAGCTGAAAGTTTTTCCTGTGAAATTCCTAAAAATGACAGTGGGTGGTGAAAGTGAGAGGTAGAGATAGGCAGAGAGAGATTCTGATAGATTCAGTGGCAGAAAATCACTTTATCGGGGACCCCTCTAAAACTGGGGGCCCTGGTAAATTGGCCACTTTCCCATGCCTTAAAACACTCTTATATAGCCCTATCTATTTTTCCTATTACCAAATCTACAATGAGGTGGAGAACAAATAATTCACAGATGGCTCTTGAACATTCCTCTTCATCGGACCATAGAAATTCTTGCTATTTATAAGTAACTTTTCTTCACATTCTCTACTAAAGCTCTCCCCTCCATTAACTTTCATTCACCAACCAAGCATATATTATCATCTATATCCTGACATGGAATCTGGGTTATGGATATGTCCTAGAGAGTTGCAATTGTTCCACTATAGACTCTTTTCAAGGACACAGTTAGGGTAATATCCAACCTTCCTTCAAATTGTTTAGTTTGCTCTTTGTTTACCATTCCTTTGTAAACATCTGCTACACTGGTGCAGGCATGCTGCAACTGTGACCTCAAATCTTAAACAGTCATTTCCATAGAACTGCACAAGCTTCTTCCAGATTTTTAAGTCTAATGTTAGCTAAGACATTTTGTTGTTACTAAAATTATATAAATAAAATGCTTATAGGAGCTTTCAGACAGTCCTCCTCATCTATTGTCATTCTTTTTTCTCTTTCACCACCCACTGTAGCATCCAGCATGGGACAGTGGAGTGGGTCAGACCAACTCCGTCACTTGCTAACTTCACTGTGAGTGGCGGCATTCTACTCTCTCAAATACACACAAAAATTAATTCCCTTCAGTTCCATGGATTACTATGTCACTATGTGCTTTTTGCTAATTCTTCCCAAGCGTTGAGAAAGCCAAAAGGCTGTAATCCAGTGTTAGGGCTATTAGCTTTGCTTCTTAAAACTAGGTTAAAAAATTCAGACACAACATTTTGATACTATCTTTTTTATTTTCTCTGATATTTCATGCTTTATTATATCGATTACATCATATTGATATACCAGTATTGATGTTAATCTCAGTTATCATGTTTATTTTATTTGTCAGTTTTCTATTGCACAGCTGTACAAGCAGTATTTTTCTGCTGTACAATAAAACCACCAGTTACTGGTAACACATTTAATAGCACTTTGACGCAGTAGAGAGTCCTGAACATGGTAAAAGATGAATTAAGAGTAGAAGATACTAAGATGATACAGAAACATCACAGTCCCCCAATAATTTTAATAACGAGTCAATACAGAGTATGAATTACAAGTTACATTGAAGCAGCAACAGCAATGTAAGTAATTTGACCAGCATATAAATACATGCAAATTAATGCAGAAGGTCTTATTCAGGCCAAGGTGGATGGCAACGCACATTACTTTGACATAAACATGCAGCTGGTTCTTCATAGGGAACGAGAAGTAGACACCTGCAAGTATGATCTCCATAGAGCACAAACACTAATCTGATACATTCAGGCTGTCCATTATGGTTGAGGAAGTCTGGACAGTAGAGTTGTTTAAGTAATGTTTGGCCAGGTATGTGGTAAGTAGGCCTCTGATGTTTTTAGGTCTAGATTTGACAGTTTGAAAGGAATTATACAACTCAGATCAGTCATTACAGGTGATTAAGTCCAGTAACCAATGATCTTTGATCAGGGTCCACATCCCACACCAGCGCATGGCTACTCTACATTTAGCCATCAGGAGCCCATTTCCTCACATCTAGGAATGTGGGGTGACACCGTTTGATTAATCTTAGGAGTGCAATCTATTCTGTAACCAGTTATATCAGTTAAAATGCAGAATCCTGTGACAGTAATGCTGAATAGGATGGCATGTCCATGCCAAACGTAAAAATCTGCCCAAACAGCTCCACAAATCGGGCAGCCATGGGCTCTGGAAGAGTCAATAATATTGCCGTTTGCCCGGTGTGAGATATAGGCTTGATGTAGGATCTTGTAATACAGGTTTTTATGGCGGTGACTGAATGAATAGATCAAATTTGTACACTGCAATCTGTCCATTTATTTTTCTTGATCTCTATCCAAAGGTCTCTCTTCCAGGCCTGCTTATTATGTGATGAGTCCTCTGTTTGAAGTCCCTGTGCCATCATGTAGGGATGAGATACACATAGTTGAATCCTGGGACACAATTTAATGTCTCAATGGAGTCAGTTCTGGAACCACGAAAAAGCATCTTCAGCTATATGTCTAAGCCTTGTGTACGTGTAAGTGATAAGGGGTGACCTGTTGCTATGTTATGAAAATTGGTCATGAGTCAGGAAATTTGCATTAGATTATGGTTCTGTTAAGCCTGCAGTCAAAAAAGCACGTTGGACACTAAGTTCTTTCATCAAGGGGAGAAAAGGTGTATCTGCTAGTCTGAGAGCTGAGGGATATAGCAGAAGAAGTCCTGTCACCAGGGTCACCTTCTTCCAGGCGCAGGTTGAGGCAGCATTGGTGATAATCTCGACCATGGGACAGGGCATACCCTTCAGTAGTAGAGATGCTAGGGAGATATATATGTTTTGTTCCTTCTCAGATAGTCCCCTAATAACTTTAGGTTTTGAAAAGTCCTGTGTAGTATGGTGGGGCATGTTTAAACAGTGAAAATAGGATAGATGGAGCATTGGCACACCTTCAATAGTATTAAACAATGGAGAGCCTTGTGCAGAACAGATAGGAAGGTAGTGAGGAAACATTTAACATCATTGATGAGTCACATCATAGGAGCATTCATGTTGGACAAAGCTTGAATATGTGGGTTCTAGTTCCCTTCTGAATAATAAATTGCCAGGCTGTGTCCTTAGCTGGGTTCCATGTTGGTGGCTGCCACTGGGACAGATTGTTTCAAGGTTTTGGCAATTCTGAATGTGGGAGGTTGAGTTATAAAGAATGTTTGCTTCTTGATGTTCTGCTGCATCGGATATAGTCAGTAGATCGGCCAGGAGGCTTGTCATCTCAGGCAAATGACCTTATCATTTAAGCAGACAATTTTGAGTGTAATGGTAAACTAGTGAAGCTTCAGTATACTAGTGAGATACGGTACAGTATTTTCTCATCAAAGATTAGTCTTAGTGCATAGTGGAACACTGCTTTGATCATGCTGTTGAATGTCAGACAGCTTTGTGGAATTCAAGGAAGCATGTTAGGACAGAAAGGAAGTGAGATGTGCCCACTTTCCTATACATGAAAGGGCATAACATAATATTATAGTGTAGAGGAATAAGATTGGGATTGAACAAAAAAATCAATTGACACACAACTGCTGATCAAAGGGTCAACACACTTAAAACAGAATATGAAAAATACCATACTCTGGGAATTTACTTCAATAGCTGTTTGTGCATTTCTGGCATCTGCACATTCCATTAATGGCCTGATTTAGAGTTTGGAGTACTGCACTCAGAATTTAGAGATGTCTGCTGGCCCAGCCGATGTATTAAAAGTTTGACGAACAACTTCGTCAACATGATGAAATCACCCACCAAACTTTTAACATGTTTTTTACATTTTGAAAAACATAATTCAAAGTGGGATTTTGTTTTTGAAAATAGAAAAACGAATGACCCTGACACCATTGGAGTTTTCTCCTATGGTGTGGGGGGCATTTTGAAGTTTTGACTGCCCCTTACCACCAGGTTTGACCCTGGCTCTGACAGACAGTAAAAACTGGCAATTTGGCCACCCACTCTAAATCAGGTGGTGGCCAAAAGCTCAACACTCTGATTGCCCATACTTCATCGGACTATCCGAGTAGTATGTAAGTGACGGAGACAAAGTAGTCTTCATCGCTTATATACTGAAGGTCCACCTAACTCTAAATTAGGCAGGGGGACATTCAGTTTGACACGGGGGGGTATTCCATACTCTCTCCGCCAAACTCTAAATCAAGCTGTCAGTTAATATATAGTAGTCATTCCAAAGTACTTTCACGAAGGCTGTTGCTTCTTTTGTAGGCAATCATCAACAAGTAAACATCAGCTGGCTATGTGTAATTTATTAATCATTCCCCTGTGTATAAGCATGTCTAAATCCATTTTAATCAGCTGAATAAATTAACGTCTTTGCTTTGACATTGTACATCAATTTCTGTTAAGCTATTGCTGAAGAGTGCATAAGATGAAGAAGGAATACTATATAAGTGTATTTATAATTTATATATATGGCTTCTTGGAGAAACTCCAGTGACTGATTCCTCGCATTACTTATCTTTCTTAGGCATAGAAAAATATAAGAGCAGCATTTTAGTTAATTTAGAAAATAGGACTTTATCTTGAGAGTTTGGCTCATGTAAAAGCAGCGCAGATGGCAGATTATTAATTTTGCATGCTATAATAATAATGAATATCATAAATGTTGAGAATTAATTTAGTTTAAGACCATGCTCGTAGATGTTTGGCAAAGGCATCAATAAACATATTAAGAAAAACAAAAGGCTTATTGGTTCAGGCTAATTATGTACTTTAAAATCCTTCACTGTAATTCTTGACTATCTTTTGTGTCAAATAGTGAAACAGATGTATTCCCCCATCTACCTTATAGGTGTGAGATTTTCATGTAATGTCACATGTTAGATTTATTGATAAATTGCCAAAAGTGTAAAAATACTTTCTAAACCCAGTTAATAGTAAATAGATTTTTATAAGGTGATTTTCTGTCACATTTTAGCACACTTCTGCAATTTCTAAGCACTGTAAATAATATATGTTATTAAAATCCAATTCACCGTGCTCATAAGAGTAGAACAGTGAGTTGACATTGCCAGAATTCAACACCATGGCTTTGAGATCACTGCATATTTCAGCAACCATTGTTCAGTTCACTGTGCGACATTGCTGGCTTATTAATGTCAGATTTTCTAACACTTAAGGGACTATTCACAAACTGCATTTTGTTGTACGTATATTAGCACTACAACAGTACTACTTAGTGACTCCAAAATGCAGTTCACGTTAATGTAAATGTCCACCTCCACCTCTTCTGTCTTTTTTATAGGAAGATCCTTACGCACGTAAGTTTAATTGTTAGTAGTAAATATGCGTGGGACAAGTTGAGTGGCTGTAAAAGGGGACATACTTACCACTAACTGTGAAGGGTTTAAGGAGCATTAAAGAGGAGCTTAAAAGGGCTACATTGGAGTTTAGGGAGAGATGTGAATCCAGCCACAAAACAGTAAGCCCAATGCAAACATACATTTTTTACATTTCCCCTATACTTTTCCATAGGGAGTTCACCACAAATGAAACAGAGATCTCTGTATTGTAAAGTAGGCAGAAAAAGAGTGCCACATTGGTGACAGAGATTGCTGTAGTTTATTAAACTTGGAAAAAAATATATATTTTTAAGTTTCATATTATAAATTAGTTTGATATATTTATTTTAAATGTATAACACAATAGACACGTTGCAGTACTAATCATTTAAAAAATGTTTTCATAAATAAATGTGTATTATTTTTGGATATCTTTTGTAACATTGCATTATAATTATTTATATCTGAAACTGTTTTAAATCATTTAGGGGGTTTATTTTTAGTCCCTACCTTCATTATATTCCATGGAAGGGTGTTGCAGTACCAGTGGTTAGCCAGGTGTGATGGACTTACCTATGGTTTCTTTTTAGCAATAGTAACTTACATTTATAAATTTGGCTCAGGGAGTGGAGATGTGTAAGTCCTCACTTTTGAGTAACTTTTCACTCTTTTTGTGAATAGACCAAAGTAGTAATGTTACTCAAAAGTGTAAGTCTAAAGGACACATGTACATTAATCACAAGTGTAAGTTACCTTTGGAAATAGCCCCCACATGTATTGTTCAAATTCCAACAATGGATTTCCTGCATTGCAATCACTTTGATATGACCTAACAGGGTGTAAGTGCAACAGAAGTGCTACATATATGGACATATAAAAAGAATTTGCTGTTCTATTCGTTGTGGTAAACTCAAGGAAGAAAAACACTGAAAGTTTGGATACACGCCAGATGAGTTGGGGAACATTCACTAATTCAGTCAATCAGTCAACTTTATTCGGTTTCAGTATATAAAACCATAAAAGTTATCAATACATAAAAGTTTCATAAAATAATAACACAATTCATCGCAGTTAAGTTACATTCCACAAGAGTCCATATTAGTCCAAAACCTAAGGTGCAAAGTTGGGTACATATATCCTTGACCCTCAGTTATACATTTAAACAATTAAAGGAATAGGTCCCAAGGCCTTTTCTAGAGTATATATATCATTGGAGTGAACATAGACCCTGACCATTACTGACATTTAATCAAGGCTAGCCCTGGCCTTCGTAGCAGATTTCAGGTAGCTGAGAACAAAATAAATACATTCATCATGCAACAATTGTAAATAAATAAGAGCTGGATGGGGCTGCTTAAAATTCATCCTCTTTAAGATCGAGGCAATAAAAGATTTCCGGGGGACTTCATAAAGTTTACAAAATAACGTGAAGTGTAGCAAATCCTGTGGAGACTCTCCGTGGCAGCCACAGGGTGCTAACAACTGGCCTCTGCTACACCCCCTAGGTATGGCCAGCAAGAAATGGAAAAGGTCCAGGCAAAACTTGGTTAATAAAAAACTTTCATAAGTACTTAAAAACCCTAGGCGATAAGGCTCAGCTAGTGGTGTTTGTTTTCAACATTAAGAATTTACGAACGCTAGGTTTCCTCAATTCCAGCTCTTCCCTCTCAAGTTTCCTTAAACTGCTAAAAGACTCCCTTATTAACCCCACATCCTTTTTGGTTACTAGTTCAGGGTTATTATACAATTCGGCTCTTCCTAACCTTAACAAACTGCTCTTAATATATCTGAGTCATGGTATGTGGAGGACATGGTCAAGGGTCATACACTCTTCTAAAATCAGTTGACTCAACATAGATCCCTCACTCAACCAAATTTTCATCCAGAAGGTTAAGGGGTGGAGGGCCAAAATGTCACTTAAATAAGGCACCCCTAGTTCTTCTTGTACCACTATATTAGACGTGCCACACGGAACGCCTAATAAGCGCTTCAAGAATGCATTCTCAGCTACTTGTAGATGATCTGTGGTAACATGCCCCCATATTTCGCTACCATAAGAAGCTGTTGTGACACTTTTGGCCTGATAGATCTTTAAAATCTCTGTGATAGGTCTCTTTCCTAGTTCCGAGGCATTCACTAATTTCTAGAGTAGGAGAAACTTGCAATAAAACATATTAACAAATCATTTTGTCAGCTAAATTCAGACAACTTCCTTCTACCACTTACTATGGGCCTGATTTAGATGTTGGCAGATGGGTTACTTATCAAAAAAAGATTCCTTTCTGTGTATTACTCTTTTAGTTGGTGACCATGAGGCCTACACATTTAGATCAATAACCTTTGATTTTTGACTGTGACACTGGACAAATATTATTACTCCAGACTAGAATATACTTTTTGTTACTCTCAAAATTTATTTTTCATAGGAAAACACTTATGTTCAATAAAATCATATTTTAAAATTGCATTCAATATATACTCTGATTGGGTGCTCTGGTACAGTCTTATATATGCTATCTAACAATTCCGTATTACGGTATCTATCTCAGAGTCACACACACTTCAAATCATGTACTTTCAAAATTGCAAATTAAATACTACACAAATACATTTCATATGCTTTAAAAAGTCCCACTGTCGACGCGTTTCGGTGCATAGGTTACAATAGTAGCACCTTCCTCAGGACGGACGAGAATTTAAAACCAAAGTTTTGTTCTTCTTTCTAAAAAAGAGAATGCATATAATTAATACCATTTCCCTATGGAGAGTTGATTCTAGTTCTGGGCTATGCTGTTAGTGTCACTTATACATATTGTCTGCCCTTACTTTAAGTGTAGGGGTTGAAGTCCTTCTGTGGGTGTTCAGGACGACTTTATCACCTCTCAACTTTTGTGATTTTAGACCACTTGCATCATAGTCAGTGGAGTCATAGAATTCTACAAAAAGAGCATGGAGTTATTTCACCATACTTTTTGAGCCTATTAGCCTATTCTCATGCTGTTAAGCAAAACACTTACTTTTAAAAAGTCACGTTGACACATGTTCAATGGTGTCTTAAAGCAGGTACGTCTTTCGATATGCACCGCCTGTATTCAATTGTTTAGCTGTGCCTGTAAGGTACATAGATAATGCTATATACTTCAAATAATGATGTCATGGCACTGGTGTTTATTCTCAACAAATACATCCATATACCTACCAATAGGTTTTTCGCCTAATGTTTAAGTTCAGGCTGTCCTTCCCTGCACCTTTTCAAGTGGTGTCCTGATACCTGTACCGGAATAACATGACGTTCAATTTAAGTGTACAGTTATCCATAGATCATGGCTTTAGACATCTACCTATCCCCTACTCCTTCTAAATTAGAAAGGGGTTCAGTACATACCAGTTAGAGCCTGCAATATCTTGTGGCAGCCTGAATCTTGACAACGCTGTCTTCTTTTCTTTAAGCGCTGTCAGCCACACTGTAGGTTTTCTTGGGGGTGTTTTTACTTTTACTCCCAACCTGTGTATTAAAAGTCATATTGGAGGAGGTTTTATTTAGATCCTCGCATAGAAGAATCTTCTTATCGCATTCCCCAGATTTTGCCAAATTTGCTAATTACAAGTATGTCCTCTACTCTCATTGTCACTCATGCTGTTTTAAAGCAGTGCTGAGGTGTACTTTAATATTTCTTTATCAGAGGTAACTAACAGAAACCGTGCCCTGTTCGCTTTGCAGTGCTACAGCGTTAAAAGCGATTGTCACAAGCAGCCCCTCCCTAGAGCACTTGCTTAATGACCCTCCCTAGAGCACTTGCTTAATGCAAGCTGATAGACTAAGGTCTTCAGAAAAGGAGTACCACAACTTTCCCCCTTTCCTAGGATTTCAGTCTTGGAATCCTGCATAGGAGAAAAGATTCTCTCCCTCACTCTACATACATTCGAGTGCCCAATGCTTACTCAAGTCTTCTATCCATCTAGTTTGCACCAAAGCGGTCCTTACCTTTAAAAATCGGCGAGCCTGCTAGTCACAACGTCCTGCTTCCACCGCAACTGGTGAATGCAGTCGTTTGTGCAGGCTTTAAATACCCCTAGGCATACTTAATTGGATGCCTATTACCTGCCAAATTGGTATTTAACATTCAATTAAGGTAGCCGTCTATCGGCGCCATTTTAGTAGTTTTTTGCATCAATCCTTTAAGGACTACAGGTCCATGGGTTCAATCCCGGGTCCTCCTGTTTGCCGAATTTTAAGCTGGTGACTATTATTATTTCTGATTTGTTTATAACACTGTCCCCTTTTCTTTTAATATTGTAAACTTCCTCCTGGGCACACCGGTTTGTTCAGACCGATTTTCGATCATTTTCGGCCGCCATTTTGGTAGTTTTTAAGTCTTATTTGCGAACTACAGAACCACGGGTTCAATCCCCGGTCCCCCTGGTTACTGATTTTCGAATTTTTCCATATTTGCCGATTTTTCAGCTGGTGACTTGTATTATTTCTAATTTATTTATAACAATATCCCATCTTATTTTGATATTGTAAACTTCCTCCTGGGCACACCGGTTTATTCAGACCGAATTTCGATAATTTTCGGCCGCCATTTTTGTAGTTTTTTAGTCTAGTTTGCAAACTACAGAATCACGGGTTCGATCCCCGGTCCCCCTGGTTGTTGATTTTCGAATTTATCCAGGTTAATATTTCTACCTTGCTGGTTACAAGTTCACATTAAATTCACGCCATTTTTGCAGTTCGCTATGCTGCATTGTTAAGGAACTACACGGTCACTGAATTGGTCCCCAGCCCTATATTTCACAGAATTTGAGTATTAGTCTCTCTAATTACACAAGATACTGTTTAATTGATTTGCAACTGGCATCTTGGTATTATGTCATAGTTCTCTTTGTGCACAGAAGTACTAGGATGCAATGCTCATTAACTGCCTCATTCTGTGCTCAACTGTTATTCCTCTACTCGGCTGGTGGTTCCATGATCACATATTTCAATAAACCTGTAGGGCATGCCAATTTTCACACATTTCTTATTGTGAGGTGTGTCCCCTTATCCCACCCTATGGTCTATGGTCGTAGGTCAAAACAATTTATACTCCACAACAAATGTCATACGGTTCACTATTGCTATTCACCATATACTACATTTCATATCATTTGTGTATTCTTCTATACAACAAGAAAAAAACAGTTACTGTAAAGTGAATGAGTATAAAGTTCAACCTTGCTATTGGACATCTTCTACACTGCATGTCTGCTTTATTCAGTTATAAAAATAAAATAGAACAGTCACCGTGTTACATTGGGTATACCTGCATTGTGCTTTTTGTTAACAATATCTAATACAACATGATTCTTTTGCATAGTCTTTACAGAAAATACTTGCATTATAGCTACAATGCCATCCTAAATACATAATACAATTTTCATTGCCTATACTTGCTTATTTCTCCCCATTGGGGCCAGCCTTAATTTGGGTCGTGTTAATCCTGATATTTATTAGGGAGATGATTACAGACTTTCATATTACTATCCTGTATTTCTTGGATGTGGTGGGGCAGAGATCTGCAGCACTATCTAATCATTCTGTCCCATTCCTCTCGACCGTTAAGTCCTAGATAATAAGATTTAAATTTGGACATATAAAACTGTTCTCTCTGTTTACGTTTTTTGTTTAAATCTCCTCCCCTTACTGAAATCCTGATCTTTTCTAAGATGAACCACTTGATGTCATCCATATTGTGGTTTTCAGATGTCCAATGTTCAACCAAAGGAGCATTCTTTCTTTGGTTTCTTATTGCGGATCGATGCTCCGTGAGCCTTAGACGCATTTCACGTCCGGTTTCTCCAATGTAACATTTGTTACAAGGACACAGCAATAGGTACACTACATTAGATGTGCGACAATTAACATGTTCGTTCATCCAATGAGTTATACCGTTGATTTCCAGTTTGTCGGTCTTAATGATGCTCTTACAGTGTGAGCAAGACCCACATGGCAGGTTTCCCCTAATAGGAGTATTATTTGCAATACTCCTTAGTCCCCACTCTTTGGTTCTTTAAAGGTATGCACTAAATGGTTCCTGATGGTCTTGTTCCTCCTGTATGCATATGTTGGTTTAGCCATTGGTATCACTCCTACCTTATTCAATATGCCCCAGTTCTTGTTAATCAGGTTTTTTACCTTGTTACTAAAGCCGTTGTAGTCTGATACCATTATAATTCCATCATTACGATCATTCGTTTTTGTCGATGTCTCGAACAGACTATCACGGTTATAGTACTTGGCGCGCTTATAAGCTTGTTTTATTAAGCGCTTAGGGTATCCTCTCTGTGCAAGCTTAACTCTAAGGATGGCTGCGTGTTTTTCATAACTGGATCTATCGCTGCAGTTACGCCTAATCCGTAAGAATTGGCTGAAAGGTATCCCATCTTTCTGGCATTTAGGATGGTAGCTGGTATGGTGAAGCAGGGTGTTACGGTCTGTGGGTTTTACGAACAATTCTACATTGAGGACTCCTTCTTTTTCATGGATCCTGATGTCTAGGAAGATGGGTTACTCCAGCACAACGGCGACGGATATCACGTCCACAGAAATGTAAATCCCATTGTAATCTATGGGATTTATATTTCGGCAGACAGGATATTCGTTACCATTGTGACAGAATAACCCATCTGACAAGTTGTAAATCAGGCACTATATCAATATGGGTCTCTATGCGGAGCAGATTTAATCTGCTGATAACCCTAGGATACGGCACGCACTCCCGCGGAACATAGTCTCCACTTTCATGAATGGATATAAACAAACGGATATATACAAGCTTGATAACGAATCTCTTTCATCACTGCTATTATACAGCTTATCTGGTGTCATTGATAACTTTTCCTTGTGGTTTCCACTTGGTTCGGCATTATTATTTTGCTCATCTCAGCTGATATTGTGTTTACATAATGTTGCATATTTATTTATTCCCTTATTGTGCAGTTTTTTCAAGAGCTGCTCATCAACTCAAGGTAAATTTGGAGCACTTTGATTCATAGTAGGTCTTCTGCCTGAGGGCAGTTCAAAAGCACTGTGATGTGAGGTATAGATGCCTGTCTAGCATTCTTCCCCTCCCATATTTCAAACATAGGATAGTATCAACACTTGAGTTTTTTATTTTAAGTTGAATTTCCCTTCTTGGTGATGTTAACTCTGTATATAATTGACAACAAGAGCACCCATATAAGGTCGACCTGGGACCATGGGAATCAAGTAATTATAAACAACAAAGGTCCCTAGGCACAAATAAGATAGAGAAGGGAATGAATAAGGACCCAATCAGTGCTTATTTTCTGGAGACTTGTCCAGCCGGACAGTGGTCATAAGTTTTTACTGATATAATAATTTAAAGAACAATTTACAAGGGAGTTCTCAAAGTTGGACACAAGCCTGTGTCCCGTACAGTTAAATAGGGAAGAAAACATTTACAACAAACAAGGTTCCGGCAAAAAATGTTTGTAACAATTTGGCAATTTCTATGTCATCTGGCATGTCTGGCCCTTAGCTTAAAATCCCCTTCTGTACCACTATGTGGAGCAAAGCTTCCATGCAACAGGATGTAGGATGTTTGACATCTTGGGGTCATCTAACTCTTTTTTGAGAAAAGTGATGCAAATGTGAAAGTAATTAGCTCTCTCAAATATACCATCTCACATGCAATCATGAGCATGCAGCCCAAAATTTCAGGCAGTTTCACAAAGACATTTTGGTGTATGCACAGTAGTACTCCCTGTAGTTCCCTTTTATGTATTCCAAAATACCTTTTTGTATTGGCCCAAAACATTTTAAAAAACGAATAAAATGGGAATATGCATGTATAATTCATATGCAGTTAGTACAAAGAGAGAGGGTGGTCTTTGCTTTGTTTACAATTGGGCATTGATTGATTGACAAAGGAATGTAGGAGTACATAAAAGCATTTCCTGTAGTATTACTTCCCATGCTCATAAATGCTGTGAATTTGTCTCTTTGTGTTTAGGTTAGGAATTAATACCAATTTCTCAAAATGTTTGAAGCATGCCTACTATGCTCAACTATACTTGGTCACTCCATGAAGCCACTACCAACCAACCAAAGACAACGAGTGGAAAACTAATTGTTGAATACCTGGAAGTGCCTTATGGTCTCATGGGGAGCATGATGCACTACTATAAATGCCACAGTGCAACAGATTGCTGTTCTACATTTGTCTTATGGGAAAGAAATAATCATTTTTGCAATATGAAACATTACTGGCATTTTGGCTGGCATTGTTCTGGTGGCGCCCAGAAGCTGGTCCCTTTGGCATACTTTTATGGCCCTGTAGGCCGTAATAAAGTGATTTGAAAATAAATGTTACCTTAGGTGTGTGTGCAGGTTATCATATATTTTCTGAGTAAATGTCTCTATGTGCAGCTCTGACCGCCTTACATGGGCATGTCCCGGTCTCAAAGCAGGTCTCTGGCATTAACCTCTGCACTCTGAGCTTCACATCTAATTTGATCCATGACATATTGAAAAATAGAACCTGGAGTGTAAAAGTAGCCTGTATTTTTAAAGCTGACTTTCTGATGCTTCAGTAATTTGTATGCTTGTGGTATTTTATCGCTGAACCCATCTCTATACAGCATCTTAAACAACATTTTGTTCAACCTTGAGGAGAGAAAGGGCTCACTGGAAGGTTACAGCAGCATCTTCCCTCTCTTTTAAATACAGGGAAATCTCAGATATTTTGCGCAATGCATTTACATCAGCACAGCCCACTGTTGTATAGATTTCCACACATATAGTTTTATGAAAAAAGGAGCTTCAAGCAGCCTGCAGTATTCTCACTGTACTGCGTATGATCACTAATTTCTGTCCCTGATCCGCACGCATGCTCAATTACCCAGACTGCAGAATGGCCAATTGTGCTGAACATCCACTTCTGCTGCTGCACGGCAAATCCACAGGGGAATCTTGAGAGAACACCACGTTTTGAATATCAGAGATCAGCTCTGTTTCTGTCCGCAAATACAGAATGTCACCTTTTTCATATTCAAAAGCATTTTTCTTTACCAGATAATATTCTCGTGGGCATTGCACCGATATTTAAATTGTTCTATTACCATATGCAGTGTCATTTTCTGCCTTTTTCTTCTTGGTTTGTTCACTGCAATAAATAGTCAGTGGGGTTGTCTTTGTAGGATGTAAATTTGTCCTGCTAGTATCATCCGTCTTTTTCACTTGGTCAAAGAAACACAGAAGCTTCTCCCTGGCTATAAATAGCTGATTGGATCTCTACTGATTTTGCAGAACAGAACTGAGACTGAGGAGACAGGACTAGATTTATTTCCTTCTATTTTTATTGACTTCTTTTTATTTGGATATTTAAAAAAGCCAGCCATGCCAAGCAGCATCATGGAGCGCCAGAACAATAGGCACAAATGCTATCTTCATATTTATTGATGTTCTGCGTTTCTTATCTGTAGTATTTCTTAGAGGATGAATAATCAACTGAAACAGTATATGGATTATTGCTAACTCAAGAAATAGAAATCTGCTTGCTTAGGAATAGATGGCTTCCCATTTGTTATGACATACGGGTGAAATGTGTTCATTATGGCTACTTGACTGCCACTGTTACATACTGTCCTTCCGACTATTGCAAAATTCTTATGTAGCTTACGTGACTTGATCAGTATTCTTCCAAATAAGGCAAATTTTTGTTGATCTCGAAACCTAGCCTTTCCTAAAATAACATTATAGTTTCAGAGGATAAGAAGAGCATGATTTTCTAACTTGGTATAGCGTGATTGTTTGGTAGAAGAGATTTCGTTCTAGGGTTATCGTGTTAGATCTATACATTTAAAAAAGATCAGGCCGTTTATATGGTGGTAATCCGATATGGTGTCTCGTGGGCTTAAAGTACATGGTTTCACAAATGTCCAACTGAACTGGATTCATTGCATCACCTTCAGAAGAATAACATTTGGGTTTCTTACATATATTCACATTTGTGATATTAGGATATGAACAGATTCCCATAATTACTATCTCCATGTACCTATTTTTTCAGATACAGGCTATTGTTAGTGAGTTGTAAAACCACCACCAGCTGAAATGGTAAGAACTGAAGGAGGAGAGGGTGGTGAGGCTTTTCTTTACAAGTTTGGGGCCCCAAAAATTTTGAGCGAGTATGTGAAAAGGTTCTCAGGGCAGCATTGGAAATATGGTACAAAGTCAGAATCAGATGGGGGATAAGATATTATTCAGACCTAGCACCTATATGGGATTCCCCTGGTACACCTTGCTGCCTCAAAGACAGTCTCGCGGTATCCATCAAAAGGGCAGGCATAAACATCTGGTCCGAATTTATAGACTCAGAGGGGATCTATCCCTGGGAACTATTGAGGGCTAGGATTGGTATAGGGTTTTCCAGATTTATGGACCCGATTCACAGAACTAACTTAAGACATAATCCTAAATTTACTACTTTTGGTATTCACAGAAGTCAGGATTTTGTCTTAAATTTGCCTTAAGACGAACTTAAGACAGACTTAAGTTAGGATTTTGTCTTAAGTTTGTCTTAAGTCTGTCTTAAGTCTGTCTTAAGTTGGTCTTAAGACAAACTTAAGACAAAATCCTAACTTCTGTGAATACCAAAAGTAGTAAGTTTAGGATTCTGTCTTAAGTTAGTTCTGTGAATCAGCCCCTAAGTATCTACAATTGGTATCCTGGTTCAATGCAGAAAAAGGGGGAATAAGAGGGACTTGGGACATTGAACGCCTGTGTCAATCTGTGCATCCAATTAAGAAAGATCTCAGTGTGGTACAATCATTTATTAGAAGCTGAAGATCTGGAAATCCCACCCTTTTCCTCGATTTGGAATCGTACCTCTCTTGAACCTTCTATAGACGAACTGTTTGAGCCCTCATTGAAAGAACTATATAAATATATGAAACCTGCAAGCCTAAAAAAGAATCACTTCTTTGTCATTAATGGACTTTACTACACCCCAGCTAAGATAGCTAAGTTTGCCCCATCCCCAACTCCCAATTGTCCAAGGTGTATAATGCCCATTGCCAACGACCTTCAGATCTTTTTTGAATGCCCCAAATTAGCAATCTTTTGGAAGGAGATCGGTGACACCCTACAAGATATTTTTAAAGCCAACATTGATGTCAATTTGTCACTTGTCTTTTTTGGGGATGATGGCTTATTCTGTCAGACTGCTTCGCAAAATCTTCGCGAGTTATTACTATACTTGGTGCTACTTGCGCGGAGAGAGGTCTGTGTAAAGTGGAAAGATCCCCTCCCTCCAAAGAGCGAGGACTGGCTAAAAGCCTCATTTGCTATGGCTCGCCTGAATTATGAAGGGGAAGAGGACAGTTTGACAAACATCTGGCTGCCTCTTATGAGGTAGGGCCATAATCTGAGACTAATATAGTTGGTCCTATGATTACACCAAGTTCCCTTACTAATGGGACCAGTCAGGTGACCTAAGCAATTCCGCTAAGCCGGGGGGCCCAAATATCCTCTACACTCTGGGGGGGGGGGTTCCCTCAGGGAGGCATGCCTCGGACTAGCCAGTCCTGATAGTCCAAAGCCATGCAGCTGGATAGATCGTAACTTCAGCCTCCTCAGCAGGTATCTCAGATAGTACCCTCCCTGTTTTTCAACCCCTCTCCTGCCTCTGCTGGCCAAACTGACATCACAAAGAAGGGGTGGAAGCGGGCCTCTAGCTCACCACTGTGACTGTGTGTTTCACTTCCACTTCTTGGCAGTTCCAGGCCTTGGTTCAGGGCCCACATGCATCGTGCACTTCAACAGCTCGCCCAGAGGGGAGCGCTTCTCCAGCTGCAGGGCTACCCACTGTGCCTCACCCCTCCTGGGTGATAAGTGTGGGGAGAGAGAATAGGAGGGATGTCCCCAGTCAGCCTCCGAGGGGGAAGCGGAGCCCAGGGCCCGGCGGTGATCTCCATGCGGGCTGTCCAAGTGGGGCATAGTCGACTGTGGATCCAGGCCCCATTCGACTATGCACCTCATTCAGCTGCAGCCCCCTCATCTCAGGGCCCCTCAATGGGTGCCGCTGTGCCCACAATGTACGTGGTGCCGTCTGTTCTTTCTGGGCCACAATCCTCAACTCCACTCCCTCTCCTCATCGACTTGGCCCGCCTCACTCGCCGCCAGCCCTACAGCAACGGTTGTATTTTTGCTCCCCTCACTCACCCCCAATGCAACCTCTTGTGCGGAGATCGAGGCGTGTTCATCATACATGCAGCCGCAGGGTTTCTCTGGATTATGGCAGGGTGCTGGGGAGCTCTTCCCTAACACATCTTGCCGGCCATTTTGCTTGGCTACGCCCCTCACTTTGATTTCATTTTTGACCCTGTGACAAGGAAATGGGAGCTCAAGGTTGCTGATCACCAGTGTTGTTTAACAATAACATTTATAATACTTTCTCCAAAGAAATTACGATCACATAGAGAAATACTCAAAAGGTGCCAAAGCAGACGCATCCTCCTTAGGTCCAAGATTACCAGATCCATACCAGAGTTTCAGAATAACCTGCAAATATGTCAATAAGTACTCTGTAGAGCCCTTGCATATAGACAAATTTATTAAGTATAATCTGAAAGTTGGGAAAGGGCCCAGCCCTATTTGACTAATGCTGGACACTTCTGTGTTAGGCATCCTGGCAATGGTACCATAAAGTGCAGGGATGTTATCCAGATCAAAGGTACACCCTAATGTGTGGGATATATGTCCTTACTAGGGGTGACTTACGTAATATTTAAAAGTGGGGTTTTCCATCTGACATTTATTTTAATAGGTCTGTCTGTCTAGGATTTAAAACTGCAGGAGTCAGGCTACACAGGTATGCTGGAATTGATGTTTTCCTTGTTTGCGTAGTGACGGTACAAGAGGTATTGCGCTCCACCGGTGGCATTCAACTTGATATGCCATTGGAATATATTTTTCCCTGAGGCCTTACTGAAAAGTTAAATATGCCAGTTGGGGATTGTTGGACTTGGCCCTTTCTGCAGGGTCATCCACAAACTTTTTGCATTCCTCCTCCTACTTTTTGCTGAATTCACGTTTTTGGCCTTAGGACTCTGTGTACCTTATCACTGCTAACCAGTGCTAAAGTGCTTGTGCTCAGGACCTGTAAATGCAATACTACTAGCAGGCCTGCAGCACAGATTGTGCCACCCCCTATTAGCCCTTTAATCGTGTCTCTAGCCTGCCATTGCAGAGCCTGTATGTGCAGTTTTATCCTGCCACTTCGACCTGTCAAAATAGGAGTTTTGCCAGGCCAAAACCTTCCTTTTTAATACATGTAAGTCACCCCTAGGGTAGGCCCTGGGCAGCCCAGAGGGCAGGGTGCAGTGTATTTAAAAGGTAAGACATTTACTCTTAAGTTTTACATAACCTGGTAGTGCAAAACTCCTAAATTGGTTTATTGCAACTGCAAGTGTAATTTTCAAATGGGAAGAGATTACCCCTTCAAGTTTGGTGCCTCTGGAAACACAATTTAAAATCCTAACGTATGGTGTCAGTTTTTATGGCTTATGATTATAATTCTGAATGACACTTTTAGAAAGATGTAATTTTCTTGTCTTAGCCATTTGGTGCCTGTATCCTGTATGTGGGTCACATGACTCGATGTGGGTGACATTTGGGTTTTGTGCGCTGCTGGACAGCCACACACAATGGGAGCTTAGGTGTGACTAAATGTACCATCACTGGCAGCATGGGAGGAAGGAGCTGGGACCAGCATAACTTACAATTGAATAGGACACATCCTGTCTCCAAACAATGGTGCCTAACAACCCTGCATTAGTACTGCAGCCAGATTGGAGCCAGAGGAGGTAGGAAACTCCACGCTCTTCAAAGACACTGTCTAAAAGCCTCTTTCACCATCCAGAACCAGGGCACCAGTGTATAAAAGAAGAACCTCAGACACCACCACTTCAGTACAATTCTAATCTGTGGATACTCTGCCAAGAAGAAGAATGGCTGTGCTGATGAAAGGACTGTCACAATGCTGGACTGCTACTCTAAAGGAGCTGCTGCCTTGCTTTGCTTACCTACTGCCTCATGCCTAGGAAAGAAGAACTGGACCTGCAGCTCCATCCTGAACCAAGGACCCCAGAGTGATTCAAAAAGATAGTCTCCTTGCCTCCTGATCTGAGCCTAAGGGACACAAGAGGCTCCCCAACAACTCCATGACCCATCTTCACTGAGTTCTTGACCTCCAAGAGGTGTCCCTTAGGTCCTGGCCCTTGATGTGGCTCTGGAGCTCTTAAATTGAAACTTTTGGGGTCATGGCGAGTGCGAGTGGGCCTGTTCGCATCAGTACCACGTCACTCGCACCGATAATCAGCGTGAGCCGCCGCAAGCCCGTCTCTTTACCCTGCAAGCATCGATTACCTGCGGAGGACTACCAATGCGATGTTAAAGCCCACCCATCCCCGACACCTGGCCTGCTCCTGGCGCCTTGCTGACCACCAACTGTGACACTCTTCTTGCTTCCGGTGATGTTCTTCAATGTAAACTTAACTCTTGGCAAAAAAACTTGTGAAGGTAAACCTTCAGCTAGACTAATCAAGGACTGTATTTGACCCATGTTCCATTGCGTTCGCCTTGAACTTTTGACCTTGACCCAGTCCAGCATGACCAGATAGCCGCAGTTGGTGCTTTATGTTTGCAGCACTATATTGCACCTTATTCTTTAAAAATTCATAACTCCTGTTCTACTGATTGGATTTTTGTCATTGTGGTCTTGTTTTAGTTATTAAATCTTGCTCTATTCTTCTAACCTGTTGTGCGATATTTCTTTGTGTTGTTTTTCCAGTTTTACTGTTTGAAATTTTGCACAAATACTTTACATAGTGACTCTAAATTAAGACTGACTGCTATGTGCCAAGCTACTAAGTGGTTGAGCACAGGTTAATTTGTGGTTTGCTTGTGCGTTACCCTGACTAAAATTGTGTTTGCTGTTTGAACAGGGCTCACACCTCAGTCACCAGTAACCAAATTTCTAACAGGGATTAGCTAATTTTCCATGGTTTAGGTGACAATACTTTTGTAGGGCTATATTTCTGTCCTTGATATTCTGACAAACAAACAATCCCTCATATAGACAGAAGGAGCTGGTGTAATAGAGACACGAGAGGAAAGCTGTACTTTGCATTGAGACTGCAGAAGTCTGCTGGTAATACTGAGGGGGTGATTAGCACCCATTGTATCCTCATTTAGAGATGTACACTAAGAAAACATAAAGAGGCAGATGGCAGTGATGTAACTTTCCCAGTCATTTGGGTTGATGCCAGAGCACAAGGCTGAATGCCAGATGCTCCCTAGATGCTGTAGTTCTGTGCTCTGATTCATCATAATGAGGGCTAGAACAAGCAGAGTGACGGAGCCAGGCATGAAGTTGAAGGACTAACATGAGTGGAAATGTTTTCATGGTGAATGATATGACTAATATGACTGCCCTCCAATAGGTCCAACAGATGGAGATTGACTCAAACCAAGCAATCTTCACAGTGATTGCATAAACTCATGAGCGTGACAATGAATGTCAACTTTATCAAGAGGTGGGTGTTTGATGGGACCCTTTAACTATTTTGTTGTTGGTTTAATTAGTTACAAGTTGTGTTTCTGTAAATTGTATGCTTCGTTATGCCTCAATGAACATGGACCCGTGGAACACTTTTTTGTATTAATTTGGGTGAAAACAGTTTTAACTACAATGTATGTTGCTGTAGGCAATAGTGTAAATAATTGTTTTGCCACTGACTTTTGCCTGCAATAATGTATTAATCTCATGCCAACACGATCAGCAACATTACAAGAGGGAGCAGGAGGAAATGGCCATCAGGTTAATGAAGAAGCAAAGCATTAGTGTGGATTGTAGGTTGAAAGGGAAGGCAGAATACAGTCAGTGGGATAGGAGAAGGAACACTGATGGGTTCTGCCCGGCCAGTTGGATGCAAGACTGGTCAATGGATTTAGAGGTCGCCACCATAACATGGTAGAAGTTCGTATTTGTATTATTTCAGAAACAAACCCCCAAAGTGGGGCTTAAAGGTCCTCACGTCTAATAGCCCTTCTTCCCCTAGAGCCACCCATGTGCAGAGATACAGGCTGCCTGGTTGTATGAAAGTCGGTAAAAGTTAAACTGCTTGTTCAGAGCTCTGTAGTAGAATTTCTGCTGAAAAATGAATGTTGAATAGAGAAAAAATGAAAGGGCAACGCCTGCAGCAGCGATATGACATTGCATTGTTAAATCTTGAGGAAATGTGTCTACAGCAAAGTAATGATGTAGCCTGCTGGCTTACTAAAGTAGAATGAATTTGCTTTCTTATTAAACTCAGAAAAAATAAGCAACTAGGGGGCATATGTATCAAACGATTTTGTATTCGCAAACGCTGCGAATCGCAAAAAAACAGCGTTTGCGAATACAAAATCGCAAAAGGAGATGTATGAGGCATTTCAGCCTCACAATCTTAAGGAATCGCTAAATTTGCGATTTCTTAAGTTTGCGTAAGCATTTAAGAAATCGCAAATTGCGATTTCTTAAGTGCAATGAACACTCACCCAAGTTGTGCGATTTCTCCTTAAGAAATCGCAAATTACCACCAACTTCAAGTTGGTGGTAAATTGCGATTTCTTTGAAATATGCACTTTTTTGCATATTTCAAAGTGCCATGTGGTGCACATACATGCCCTTAGGGCATGTATGTGCGCCATATGTGCACACATGCTGATTTCAGGGATGCATCAGGGTGTCATCATGACACCCTTGCACCTTTGAAAATATTCTCAATTTGCGAATAGCAAATAGCGATTCGCAAATTGAGAAGGACTTAACAATCATTGCTATGGGCCTCCTGGCCCATAGGAATGAATGGGAAGGTATTCCTTAATTGCGATTTCGCAATTTGCTAATCGCAATTAAGGAATTTTAAGAAATTGCAAAATTTGTGCAATTTTTTTTAAATACATCCCGTTTTGCAATTCTCAAATAGCGATTCTCAAAAAATCGCTATTTGAGAATCACAAATGGAGATGTTGATACATATGCCCCTAGGTGAGGTTCCCCCAATGTTCAACACGTTAGCACTACTGAACAGCTTGAAACCCACCCTTCGTGTTCAGCATACTTGTGCGCTAACAAAATTGCTTCTCATCTCTACCCTTGAATTCTGCTGTGATTTATTTGGGTAATGAGTGACATGTAGATGCACAAATCAAAATCCATTGAGTTCTTTGTACTTTTTCCCTGACATGGTCAATCCATGTAGAACTGAAGCAGTTCTATTTCCTTGATAACCGGAGACCTTAACATGCTTTTCAATGACCCTCTCGATTCAGGGGCTTCTGATTTAATCTGTGAACTAGGAGCCCTTGGCCTCTCCCTTGTCAATTCAGGAGCCACACATATGAAAGGACACCTGCTCGACCCAATTTTCTCGAACATTCCTTCTCTTCAATTCACTAACTCCCTCCCCCTCCCGTGGACGGACCATTTCCTGGTCTCGGTCCACCTACCGGGGATATTCAAGAAACCCCAAAAACCTACAATTCTCACCAAGGACAGATCTTGGGCCAGACTCTCGGTGGAAGACTGGGCTAAGGCTCTGGACGCCTCGACCCCCACTCTTACGGCTGATCCTGCCACCGCGGATACCCAGTTCAGAGACTGGATCTCCTCTTCCCTGGACAGTATTATTCCCATTAAAAATCGGGTGAACAAAAATAGGCTTAAGGGCCATGCCCCATGGTGTAACACCGATTTAAGAGCTCTCCGCAAAGAGTGTAAAAAGGCCGAGAGACTGTGGAGAAAAGACTGGCTCCATAGTAACAAAGACATGTACCACAGCTCGGTAAGACGCTACAAATCAGCCCTTAAGCTAGCCAAAGCTGCATTTTATGACATCAGAATAAAAAACGCCACCAACTCGTCAAAAGAATCTTACCTGATAGTCAAAGAATTACTAAATATCCCAATAACACCCGCCTCTCGCTCCCCTCCTCCAGATAGAAGTATGGATCTGGCCAACTACTTTGACTCCAAAATCTCGAGGATATTGGACTCCCTTCCAACAATCAGCACATCTATCAACACGGATATAGAGGCCTGTAACAACTGCCCACGGCTGTCCACTTTCAGAGCACTTTCCCTTACCGAGGTATCGTCCACGCTGGATAAAATGAAAAGCGGATCTCCCCTTGACCCAGCCCCGGTTAGATTCCTGAAAACCGTGTCGACCAACATAGCCCCTACCATCAGGGATCTTATCAACATCTCTTTCTCCCAAGGAACGGTGCCCTCTAACTGGAAGAATGCGGTTGTCAGGGCCTTGTTGAAAAAGTCCCATCTTAACCCGGACGACATGGCCAACTACAGACCCATTTCGCTGCTCCCATGTGTCAGCAAAATTGCGGAGAAGCTAGTGAATGCGCAACTGTCCCAATTTCTTGAGACAAACTCTCTTCTGCGTCAATCCCAAACAGGATTCCGGCCCGGCCATGGCACGGACACTGCCCTCCTCTCCGTCATCGAGGAGGCAAGGTGTATCCTGGATTCAGGAGGATCAGTGGCAGTGATCCTCCTGGACCTCAGTGCCGCCTTTGATACGGTGGATCACCGTGTCCTTCTACATCGCCTGGCCAGGGCAGGAATTGTGGGAACTGCACTAGCATGGATTGAATCCTTCCTATCCGACCGCTCTTTCCAGGTGTGGGACGGTAACTCACGTTCAGACTTACTATCACTTAAGAACGGAGTTCCCCAGGGATCATCGCTCAGTCCCACCCTGTTTAATGTATACATGGCCCCGCTAGAAGATGTCGTGACCTCGTACGGGATAAAAATAATAAATTATGCTGACGATACTCAACTCGTCGTTTCCTTGTCCCACCTGGATAACCACCCAGACAGCCTGCTGAACTGTCTCCAGGACATTCACATCTGGATGTGTGAATCCTCCCTGAGGCTGAATGGTGAAAAAACTGAAATTATGCTCCTAGGCAATAAATGGACGTCCATCCCTCCATCAGTATGGCCGGACGCCTTCGGTGAAATTCCAACACCAAAAAAAGAGATCAAAACACTAGGAGTATGGTTGGAACCTGACCTCACCATGAGGACCCAGGCTGTCAAAACAGCTGGCACCTGTTTTGGTCTCTTGCGATCGGTTCGCAAGATCCTCCCTCTTCTCCCCCTCTCATCCAGGAAACTTCTGGTCCAGGGGCTCATATTAGCCAGGCTCGACTACAGCAACGCCATCTATCTTGGGGCACCGGAATTCACTCTGGCCAAACTCCAACGCACCCAAAATGCGGCGGCCAGGCTCATTATGAACCTTCCACCCAGAGCTTCAGCCAAACCGGCTATTAAGGCCCTACATTGGCTCCCCGTTCGCCAGAGAGTAGAGTTCAACCCCTTGTGCACCACCCATAAGCTCATCAACGGGGTTGGTCCGGCTGCTCTGAAAGATATGGTCATCCCCTACAAAGCCCCCAGATCCCTTCGCTCCGACGCCGAACACCTGGCCACTGTTCCAAAATTCAAGAAGGCCCGCACAGGTGGTCGCCGCTTCTCGGTCAAAGCGTCCACAGGATGGAATTCTCTTCCACGCAGTCTACGTTTGGAATCCTGTCACACTCTATTCCGAAAAAAACTTAAAACCTTCCTGTTTCCCAAATAGTCCATCCCCTCCTCCCCCTCCCCTGGTCCACATGATTTATAGCACGGGGATGCCTTCGGGTCACCAGGCGCTTTAGAAATCAATAAATAAATAAATAATAATAATAATAAATTTTTATGTCGTTCACTTTTCATTTCAGCATGTGTGCTACCCCTCGGATAACTGTACACACGCCTTTGTAGGACATCTGTTCTTGTTCTGTAATTTTGTTCTCTTTGTTATGCAAGTTAGGACATATATTCAAATATCTGTATCATATTTTATTTTAAACACGCAAAGAGCATTTTAATGTCACAATTACGAATGGCGTTACATCAAAGGTTAGACATTTCATGTATTTGGGTATCACTGAGCGCACAGCAGTACCAACTGTAATAATCAACAACAAATCACAACCCCCTAGCAGAGCACATTTGTTCAAACTACTCACGCACATCAAACACACCTGAAAGGTAAGACAGAGTTGTGCCTCACCATCCTCACATTAGCACATCACTACTCTTCATAAAACAAATTACCTCTCCCTTAAACAACACATAACATCTTCAGGGCCGGACTGGGAACCAAAACCGGCCCTGGCAAAGTGCTCGGCTTGGGTTGGGGCTGCCGCCGAGCTCTTTGCCAGGGCCGGTTTGAGGCCGATTTTGTTACAGGGCCGATTTTGCAGCTATGCTGCAAAAACGGCCCTATAACAAAAACAGCCCCCAGGGGCCCAAAATCAGCCCTCACCCGTGCGGCTCACCTGGGGATTGCCCGGTGCCCGTTATGGCCAGTCCGGCCCTGAACATCATAAGGCCTATTTTCGACTTTGGCGAAGAGGGTACTATGCCTTAAAGGCAACTGAGTACCTTCTCCACGAAAGTGAAGTTCTGCCTGCCTTATTCAGAGTTGGGCAGACCTTCAGCATGAAGACCGCAGAGACTACTCCGTTTCAGCCACCTAGATGTACCTCCGATGGCCCATCAGAGGTTTGGCCTAGAGTAGGCAAATGTGTCCAGTTTGCTTTTACAAGAAAATGTGATATTATGTGAAAGCAAAAACCTTTCAATGACCCCCCCCCCCCCCCCCCCCCCGCGCCATGGGAAAAATCTCCATTGGGGAAGGGGTCTTTTTTTTTCCAAAGACAAGACCCTGCTTTGGAATTTTGTTTTTGAAAATAAAAAATCTTGAAAGGTTGACGCATAACTTTGTAACGTTGATGGAGCCACCCAGCAAACTTTAAATGCATGTACAGGACAATCTGTGACAGTAGTTCTTGGACCTGCAAAAGATGTCAGCAGGGCCGATGGACATCTCTGAAATTGGTAATTGGTGGGCAGAGTACTCTTACCATGGAGTGAAAAAAAGACTCCACCATGGCAACGGTACATACCCCATCCATCAGACTCAAAATTAGGCTCTAAGACTCTTGTTACTAGTTGGCCATTATTAGATGCGGTTATTAATGCATACATTAAAAAAACCAACATCGAAGTGTTCGTTATTTATCAGGTGTGATAATTATGGCCTATGCAAGTTTTTGTTGAGCGCCATACGGACCCGCATGTTCTTGTAAATTCTGGCCATTTTCCCCCCACAAAAGTCCTATTTCAAAGCTCATAATTCTGTTATGCATAGAAACTGAAGGAAATGCGCATATCAGGATTTATTGACCCACTCATAATGACAGCCTAGATCAATACCCAACAAACACATAATACTCCTCTGAATAGCCAAAATGTGAATACTTAAAGCTATTAGTAATGTGTTTACAGCGCTATGCTGATAACTTTTAATGTACAATATAGTATGCATTATGTGCTTCTAATGTGATTAAATGTGCTGTGTAGACCCTGGCCTTTTACATTTTATAGATCTAACCCCCTCATATTTAGGTTGACACTGCTGCAATCTAGTCTCTAGTGATTATCAAGGTAGTACGTTTCATATTTGAATATTATGCCAAATCAATCAATCAATCACAAGATTTGTAAAGCGCACTACTTACCCGCGAGGGTCTCAAGGCGCTGAGGGAGAGGAGGGGGGGGGGTTGCCACTACTGGTCGAATAGCCAGGTCTTGAGTCGTCTCCTGAAGGTCAGCAGGTCTTGGGTCTGGCCTAGGTTGAGGGGAAGGGTGTTCCAGATCTTGGCGGCGTGGTGGGAGAAGGATCTGCCTCCGGTGGTGGTTCTCCGGATGCGCAGGACGGTGGTCAGGGAGAGGTCGGCGGAGCGGAGCGGAGGTCACGGTTGGGAACGTAGAAGGAGAGTCGACTGTTGAGGTAGGCTGGGCCGGTCTTGTGGAGTACCTTGTGTGCGTGGATCAGGAGTTTGAAGGAGATTCTCTTGTTGACGGGGAGCCAGTGCAGGTTTTTCAGGTGGGGGGGTGATGTGGCTGTGGCGTGGAATGTCGAGGATCAGGTGTGCAGAGGCGTTTTGGATTCTTTGCAGTCGTTTGATGAGCTTGGTCGGGGCTCCTGTGTAAAGGGCGTTTGCGTAGTCGAGTCTGCTGCTGACGAGGGCCTGGGTGACAGTTCTTCTCGTGTCTGTCGGGATCCACCTGTAGATCTTGCGGAGCATGCGGAGGGTGTTGAAGCAGGAGGAAGAGACTGCGTTGACTCACTTGGTCATGGTGAGCGTTGAGTCGAGGATGACTCCCACGTTGCGTGCGTGGTCGGTTGGTGTTGGGGGTGCCCCGAGTGACGAGGGCCACCAGGAGTCATCCCAGGCTGAAGGGTTGGAGCTGAGGATGAGGATGTCTGTCTTGTCTGTGTTCAGCTTAAGTTGGCTGCACTTCATCCAGTCGGCGACGGCTTTCATTCCTTCGTGGAGGTTGGATTTGGCGGTGAGGGGGTCCTTGGTGAGGGAGAGGATCAGTTGAGTGTTGTCGGCATAGGAGATTATGTTGAGGTCACGCTGTCAGGCGATGCGTGTGAGTGGAGCCATGTAGATGTTGAACAGTGTCAGGCTGAGGGAAGATTCCTGGGGTACGCCGCAGATGATCTCGGAGGCTTCGGATCGGAATGGGGGGAGGCGGATGCTCTGGGTCCTGCCAGAGAGGAAGGAGGTGGTCCAATCCAGGGCCTTGTCTCGGATGCCTGTGTCGTGGAGGCGTGTGCGTAGTGTGTGGTGGCAGACAGTGTCGAAGGCGGCGGAGAGGTCCAGGAGGATGAGGGCTGCCGTCTCGCCGTTGTCCAGCAGGATCCTGATGTCTGTGGCGGCGATGAGGGCGGTCTCGGTGCTGTGGTTGCTGCGGAATCCTGACTGGGAGGGGTCCAGAATGCTGTTATCTTCGAGGTAGCCATCGCACATATCTTTCAAATCTTGAAGAAGCAAGGGACATTATCTGGAAATGGTCAGGGAGCCTCTCCATTAACCAGAAATCCGTGTTCTGGAATCCAGCCCTCTCCAATTTTGGTCACACTGTAACATCAACTCACTACAATAATAACTGAGCATAACAAAATAGGAAACACAAATCAACAAATTATGACACCTCAAGTTTGTGAAAAGGGAGCAAATGTAATCAAATTCTATTTTCTGTGACAACTTTGCCATCTCATGATTGATTGAAGAGAGCTCTAGCTTTTGATCCTTTAGTAAAATATATGTACTAAATGAAGGGTTCTATGTGGTACATGTATCTATGGCTGCAAGAGAGAATTTGTCTGAGGTTCTGTTTAATATTCATCCTTGATGCTCACCTGTTACGGATGATTGTGCTGTGTGTATGGGTCTGATGTCTGTTGTGTGTCTCGCGGAGACACTAATCAGGAACAAGACAATATACCAAGGACCACTAACTTAGTACACTATAATACATGCTATGGACACTAACCCAGCATGTTGTGTTTTAAGGGCTCTAATCTTCTGCATTACATATTTTTGTTATTCTAACATACAAGCATGACCTGCTTCCTATGGACACAAATCCAACTCAGTGATCCTTATGAACCCTAACCCATCACATATCATTGTATCACCCGGTGCTTATTTACCAGATTATAGTACACCTTAAATGTATAAGTTCACCAGGCTGCACTGAACCATTTGGGGCATTAACCCCCATGCAGGACTGCAACTTTGGGACAGCAGCTTACTGTACTGCATATCTAGTGACTTCCACCTACCGCTTAGCACTGTGCAATAAAGCATATTCCACGAAACTCTTGTACTTTCTGAGGATACTTACCCGCAACGTTGCTCTTCAAGGGGATACTTATAATCAATGTTGCATGCATGCTAAAAACACTAACCTACCTCACTGCACTAAATTGTAGAGGGATAAAATAGCCACATTTTATGTTCATTAAATTTGGCTCTATGTCAAAATATCTAGTTAAAAATAGTGATATTCAAAAATATCATCACAAGAATATCGTTAAAAATTAATATTGTCTTCCTATACATAAACTTTCTATATTTCAGCATGTACCCACTGGATTAAAACTGCTTGAACTCTGAAACTGTGTCAGAGTGATTTATGCACTGGAGTGCATGTGTCTAAGTCACTGCAGTGGGTGGAAGTGTTGATGTGATGGGCTTCTCTCCCTTATGTGCAACGCTATTGTGAGGGTCCCAGACTCTAGGATCTGAGAGGCTTTGGACAGATATATGAGAGATGCGCACTCCAGTGTTGACAAAAAATAATCACTGCTTTAATAAATCTTCATTACGAAGCTGATAAAAACGTGCAGCAAAAGTAACAAAACACCCGATGCGTTTTGGCGTTCACGACGCCTAGTTCACACTAGAAAATCTTTAGTCCCACTACTCCCACAATTTTTCATCAGAGTTAATAGCTAATTGATATCACTGATTTAGACTGGGCAGCAGAGTAGTGTGGACCTCTCCGTTCTCAAGAGAGATATGAGGGCGGTGGCTTGGTCCTTCCGGATATGCAGTACTATTATTTTGCTGCTCAGTTACAGCATGCTGCTCTTTGGCTCACGGTTCCAGACAATTGGGAAAAGCAACTTTTCCGGGAGATGCTGGGGGATGATACCTTGATTTGTTCTTGATGCGAGGGGGAATCACAGAGAGAACTGTTCAATATCTGGTTAGGCACACTCAGGGTAGGCTTTAGCCCTGGTGGCAGCTGAGGTGACAATCATTTTTGGTGCCCCTACACCACATTATTGCCTCTCTGATTCTCACTACCTCGGGTAAAAGTGCCCCTCATCTCTCCAATCGTATGTTATTGCTACACACAGTGCCCACTCCTGGGGTCAGTGCCAACATCATAGGTCGGCGCCCAGTGTGGCCGCACTGGTTGAACTGCCCTCAACCCAGCCCTGGGCACACTGCTGAAAGATGGGAAACTGTAGTTCAGAGGGTGCTTCACAGGTCTCCATTTGATTGGGAACTGAGCCTGTGGGATCTGGCGCTGTTCCGTGCAATCAATTTTGACATGTCTGTGGCCCAACGGCAGGCAGGTGGATGTCAGTTGGCCGAGGATTTGTATCCAAATGAGGTCTTTATTCCCTTCCCAGAAGTGCAGGAGGCGTTCTAGGTGGGACAGGGACAGTTCCTACATAATGCTAAGCTGTAACACACAGTGTAGGAGGTCCGGGGCACATTTCCAGCAGCACTGCCACCGTTCTGGGTGCCAGGGGGACTGCTGAGGTAGGGAGAGGGCAGAAACCTAATTCTATTCTTACTCCAGTCTAAACAATAGTAGGGACAGTGTTGGTCCCCAGAGAGGTTTTCTTCACTATTCCCACTCCATTCCACACCACAGTAAGGAAAGATTGACTATTCCACTCCATTATAACAGCAGCAAGTAAATGACGGACTTTGGAGGGACTACAGAAAACATTTCGCAAAATATATAAATGCCTAAAATAAAAAATAAAAACTCATAATATAAACATATCAAATAGTACTATCAAAAACATCATATTAAACTTTTTTTAAAAACCTTTAACTAAACTGTAATTCCCAACCCCAAAAAACAGAAAACCTAAAAACAGTCCACACAACAAATACATTTTTTAAATATTACTTTAACAAAAACAAAACGGTTAATTAAAAATACATTTTCCAAACATTATCATTGAAGACATTTCAAACAAAATTATTACATAAAACAATTAATATTAAAGAAGATGCCCAAATGCCATTTACATATTAACTATTAATTAACACATCATTATAATTTCAATACCTTACTACCCTATTCCCCTACTAAGCCAACATTTTGCTACTCAAATGTGCATTACTATATAACATGTACAAATTCACCTATACTGTAAAATTAACAAGATTAATAAATCTGTTTTAAAACAAAATAATATACATAATCATCAATTACATAATGAACTATTAAAAATTTATTAACATTAACACAATGATTTATACTTGAATTAACTACTCACCTTATTACTCTATAAAACCAAGTATTACAGCTACCGAAATATAAATAACCAACAAAAATAAAAACAGTCAAATATGCTGTAAAATTCCCCCTCTGTGCCACGCCCTTTCCCCCTCCTGTGCCGGGCGTTTTATTAGTGGGTGGGGTTCATGACGAGATAGTCTCGTCATGGGCACAGCGTGACCGTGCTCCATGACGAGACTATCTCGTCATGGGCACTGAAGAGGTTAAAAATAATCCTAAAATCACAAAAAACAATTTCTATTATTAATCACCAGTCACATCATTAATTTACAATGAGATATTTATCAGCATTAAAATATTATTAATTCAAAACACTTCCCACACTATTGCTCACCAACTCCCAACAAGCTACTGCTACAGTCAAAATAATTAATCAAAATGTAAAAATGAAATATGCATTAAAAAGTAACAAATTAAACTTAACTACATAAAATAACAATTCATCAATACAACAATTAGAATAATTATTAATTGATTAAATATTTAATAAGCGATACAAAATTAATTAACAAAAAATTAAATCCATTCTAATTTCCGCTCATGACAGCCCTGGAGTTGCAGTGCTTGCAAAGATGCTGGAGGGGCCAGATAGTGGGCAACGCTTATCCAGCATTTGACACAGGGGTTCTAATATGTCTGGCACCTGCAGTCTCTCGTCAGATTGTACACCAGAGAGTGGACCAGGATGCGCATTATGCATTGATCTCTGGTGGCGCTGTATGTACCTGATTCTGGACAATCATACTTCCTTGACACTCTTCCCCCTATACTGCTTCATGATCTGCAGGTTCCGAGCCTTTGGGGAGACTTCAGTTGCATACCTGAAATCAACCTGGACTGATCCATTACAGGGCCCATAGACACATAGAGATGCTCATTAATTTGCAGAGTGGCTGATACACAGTAGCTGACGGTATATTTGGCACTCCTTACACATCCTTGAGTGCAAATTTTCCTATTTTTCACCAATACATCAGCTCCACACGAGATGTGACCTCCTCTTGGGTAACCCTGGGTAAACCCCTGCAATTGCATGGCAGAATACTTGGGAAAAACACTGTCAGATCATTGCCCCCTTCTGGTTGCCTTGATCTGGAGTAGGCATCAGACTCTCATTCCCATGTGGCAGTTACCTGCCAATGCGCTGCAGGACACAGTGTTTCAGGAGACAGTTGGCCCACGAGCAATAGAGTACCTTAAGCAGAAAGATGGGTTTGGCGTTGAGTGAGGGGTAGAGTGGGATGCCTTTAAAGTAGTCATGAGAGGCCTTTGTATAAAACACTGATGATGGTTTTTAAGGCTGTCGTTACATTGGGAGCTGACAGCTCTAGAGGTGGCGATCCGCATGGCGGGGACTTGTTTAGGATGGGGGCGATCATGGAAAGGACCTGGCATGGTTGTTGCACTCCAAAAACAGACTGGGCTGACAGCAATTTGATCACCACTGGGCGAAATACTTCACAGCTGCCATCAATGCAGCCTTTTTTTTATTTAGCACTTAAGGACGCTCTGCGAGGGGATGATGGGTTAGCCAAGGCTGAGTTTGTGGCATATTTGGATGCCCTACCAATTTCTCACCTAGATCCTCGCCACTGCCAGACATTGCTTGCCACTCTGACGATTGGGGTGGTCCGACTGGCTCTGGACCAAATGGCGTGTAATATAACCCCAGGGATGGATGGATTTACTGTGGAGTTCTATTCGACATACAGAACCACACTTGTCTCACACTTACTGACTTTGTTCCAGGCAGCCATGGCAACCGGGACCCTTCCTCTGTCAAAGGGAGAGGTGCTCATAGTAGTGCTACCTAAACCCTACAAGAATCTGTTGGATATATGCTCCTACAGGCCCCGCTCATTGCAAAATACTTGATTGTAAGGTCTTGGGGAAAATCATTGCCAATCGCTACTACTCCCTTACATGTCCGTTTTGGTCCACACAGCTCAGTATGTCTTTATCCTAGGGAGAAACAGATTCCTCAATCATCACCAATTGTTCCATATTATGGAAGAGCAAGGCCTTGCACCCAATGCTTGTGTGGCTCTCTCTCTGGATATTAAGAAGGCCTTCAACTCCCTGAGTTGGTCATGCCTCCGGGGTGTCTTGGGGTTTCATGGGGCAAGGGCTGGTGCTCTTACACTCTATAGACCTATTGTACAAGGACAGGATATTAAAGTGTGACCAGGCAGAGAAATCTCGCCACCTTTCGGATTTCATGTTACATAGGGGAACCCGACAGGGATGCCCCCTTCCACCTCTCTTATTTGTTCTGGCCCTGTCACTGGCTGGCCGTTTTCAGGGGCAGAGACTGAAGTGGGGCATATGCAGTGGCGTTTGGTGGGAGATTATCTCGCTCTACGCAGATGATGCATTGCTATGCCTTAGAGACCTTGCACAGGACTTGCCAGGAATTATGCATACCTTAGATGGTTTTGCGGTGGCCTCGGGCCTTCTCCTGAATTGGACTAAGTCCTGCCTGCTTCTCCGACAGGATATGCCAGTGGGAATACAGGGAGACCGCTGCTATTCCAGAGTCTTAAAATATAACATAACATGTATATTTGTAAAGCGCACATTGACCTGGAGGTATTTTGGTGCTGAAAAACAGATGGATGAAAGGCTGAGTGGACCCGTTGGGGATTGGGACCTGTGACCATGAAGTTGGATACAGACTCCTGCAGTGGAGGCATTGGTCTACTGAGCCACCAGACCTATGGCAGTTTGACACCTTCAGCCACCTTGGAGTACACATCTATCACAAGGAACATGACCTGGTAGACGGTAATCTTGGTAAAGCATTAGCTGGAGCATGCCGCTCGCTGACATTTTGGACCTCTCTGCCTCTCTCCCCAATGGGCGGTGTGGTTATAATAAAGATTTTTTTATTGACTCAAACTTGCTACTTACTGCCCTAATTTGGAGCACTAGAAGGAAAGGTGTTGAATGCAGAAATTGTTTGCCCCCATCGAGAAAGGAAGCCTGGGTGCCTCAGACTGTGAATTATATTATGCAGCTGCCCAACTGCAGTGGCCCATGCAATGGCTTGGGGGAGGCCTCTGTCCTGAAAGGATGTGCATCCAATGTGAGATTGGCAACTGGGAGGTGTCGAGCTGGCTAGTGACAGTGGGAGGCAATATCATGCGACTGAATGACCCACTCCGGACAGCCAAGTACTATTGGGATCGCTACATGTTGAGATTCCCCTACGCGCCTACCCTGCCTCTCTGGGCACCCCCTGTATTCCATACTATAGCCGAAAATCATGGCTTGAGGGTGTGGACTGAGGCAGGTGTCACTACTCTGGGGAATATCTACAACCATAATCTATTGATGCCCTTTCCAGACCTTTGTGACTGATTAGAATTGCCTAAAGGCCAATTCCTGACATATAATGCACTGGTGGTGGCTGTTGCGGTGACCTAGGGCATGGATCATGCTGAGCTGCCCGTGTCTCTAGTACTGCAGCTGCTACTGGAGCCTCACGAGTGCACGACTTCCGGGGGTTGCAAGACAAGTGGGCACTGTCAATTGGCTGCAAGCTAACAGACAAACAATCGGACAAGGCGTTGACACAGGTGTGAAGCATGTCTAGGAACTCCCACCTGAAATACACACAATTCAATTATGTTCACCAGATGTACCTGACCGGTCCCGCTTACATTGCATAATTCCAGGAGTCCCTTCAAAGTTTCGAGACTGGCCATGCACTGAGGCAGATTTTGACCATACGGTCTGGGATTGCACAGAGATTGCGCGGTTATGGATAGGGGCCGCTCAGGCGCTGGTGGAGGTCATGGACCACGCCATGCAATGTGATTACCAGGTTTTTCCCTCAGACACATAAGAATAAGTGTGTTGCTCACTTTCTTGACTTAGCTTATGTACTCGTGAAGCACCGGATAGCCATGGTGTGAAAATCGTCTACCATGCCACCATTGTCCCTGTGGTTGAGTATTCTCCTCAATTGCACCACTGCTGAGGTAGCAATTTGGAGGACTCTTCCCATCACGCGAGGTACACAGCTGCCCTTGGATGTGTGGGATGCATACCAGACTGAGTTGTCAGAGAATACTGATGAGCACCCCACTGAGAAAATATTGCTGCTGAGGGAGAGAGACAACGGTACATCCCCTGGGATGGGTGGTACTCCCATGTGCCCCAGACGGATTGCCATGAGAGGGTTGTGGTCCCTGCAGGTCCACCCTGTATGCCTTGATGCCAGCCTGATTGGCGCATTGTGGGTACATCTGCCCTTGCTTTATCGAATGTGTGGAATCCTCTTTCCTCCCTAATATGGTCACTGGGAGGGGGTACCATGGTTCATGGAATGCAAATTATCTTGGCAGGGCCTCTGATGACTGCGTTGGTTTGTATCGTGTTTATGGGTGGTACATCATTTGTGCATTTACAGGTGGTTGCCTATTGAATTATCATTGTATTCATATCGTTCATTTGATTTAGAATATGTGCCTGCCTTATTTTGCAGTGTCCAAGTCATGAACTTGTTTGTAATTGCTCACCCTCGTTTTTCATTTTATATACAAAACTAGAGTTACTTGAAAAATAATTAAAGCATATTAAATGAATCAATAAAATTGATACCAATATTGCATACAAAAAACAATATCGTTGACAATTATAATCAGTGTCATGATATTTTTGACACAATATTTATGTATCACAATATTAAAAACATAGTATTTTATCCAAAATCCATGACATTCTAATTAGCAAAATAATGTAGGCCCAGGTTTTAATAAAGTAGGTTATGGTAGTCTGAAGTTACTTCCTAAACACCTAAATAAAAAAAGTCATTACGATAGAATTTGCCATAATTGGAATTGTGAGCTCTGACTATGCAAGAATCAAGGAAAGACTATTTGTGATATTTGGCTTTGAAAAACACTACAGGGTTATTTACATTTTCTTTGCCACAGGAAGCAGTTGATCCCTATATCTTTCTTTTCCCTAGCAAAGACCTGACACAAGAAATTAAAAAACTGAGGTTAGCACTGAATCTTTTGCGGGAAGAGCCAGGTTTTCAAAAAAGGCATGCAACACCGCACAGCCCCCAAAGAGGCTGCGCTGCATTTCGTGAAAGGGATGGAGCACGAGAGCACCACATCTACAGAGATATGGCTCTCTTCTTCCCCTTCATTCCCCTTCCAAAGTGTAGCATGCATGCAAAGTCGGAAAAGAAAGGAGAAATCAAAACATTTCTCTTGTTAACCACTCCTTTGAGTGGTGTTAACTTTTGACGCTTATCCTTTCTACAACTGTTTGTAGATAGGGTTTTGTGTCCAAAGGCATGGGTGGTAGCATGGTAACTCCCATGTACCACCCATGTAATGCCACTTTGGCACTAAGTAACGAAAAGCTGTGCTTTGTGCTGCTTTGCATTACTTTCAGGGTACATTTCAGTGCAAAACAAGTTTTGCATTGGAAACTAAGTTGGGAAAACGTTTGTAAATCTATACCTAAGCGTGTTACAATTAAAGAACAGGTATTGCTGCAGTGTTTTAGTTGGAAAGTGTACAATCTGTGCTTTACTTGGAAAGTGTGCAAGCCAATATATAGACATATATGTGTATGTGTATTTATATATGTGTGTATATATATATATATAAATATATATTATCTACTGGCGGTCGCCAGTAGATAGTTATAGTTAGGACCGTGTTTCCATAGGAAATCTCAAAATTCTATTTTGAATAACTTTGGCGCCGGTTGACGAATCCTCGCGAAATTTTCAAAACGAATGGGGCGCTCCGCTCAGCTCCTACCCTGAAAGTCTTGGGGGGATTCGTCAAGTGGGGGCCGTGAAAAAAGGGGGGTCCCAAAACGCATTTTCCCATAGGACCTTTAGTCGAAGGTACAGCCCGAACGGCTGAACAGAATTACTTGAAACTTGGCAAAGAGGTAGTCCTCAGGTCAGGGATGTGCCTTTTGCATATATGGAGTCAATCGGTTCAGTAGTTCCTGAGAAAATTGCAGTTAAAGTACATAAATATCTATAGCTGCGCACCGTGCGCGCACCGTGCACGCACCCTAACGTGCGCGAGCGTAATTCTGATTGGTGGTTACATGTTAGTCAACGTTCGAATCGTCGAAATCAGGAAGTGTCGGCCGCCTTTTTTTTGTTTTGAGTGCGGGAGTGAAAAAGGAAGGTGGCGAACGTGAAAAGGGGGCAGGGTAGAGAGTTCCTGACCCCCTAGCCTTTGTCAGGGGGTCCCTGAAGGACCCCGAAGGCAGAAAAAAACACTATAACTCGCGCGCCCTCAATCCTCTGCTCATGACGTCACATATTACATCACTCATGACATGGTCAGTGGCATCACTCATGACATCACTGATGACATCATCCTTGTGATAGAGTGGCGGTCACGCGAGATATAGTTATCTCAACTAATTATAACGGGGGAATTTCATTGGTTTTTTACGAGTGAAATATCCACCTAACTATAACATGTGTGAAACCTATGGTTTTTTAAGTGAATTTGCAAGGTTTTTTAAATGCTAATTCCTAACTATAACGTGTGTGAAACCTATGGTCTTTTCAGTGAATTTGTACAGGTTTTTTAAATGCTAAGTTATGTATGTATTATAATTTTTTTTATATATGTATTTTTCAATAAACTACTTATTAATTTTTTTAAATGTTTTTTTATGGTTTTTCACCATGCGCGCACCTCCGCGATTTAAAAAAAAAAAAAAATGTAAATGTTTTTTTCTGCCTTCGGGGTCCTTCAGGGACCCCCTGACCAAGGCTAGGGGGTCAGGAACTCTCTACCCTGCCCCCTTTTCACGTTCGCCACCTTCCTTTTCCACTATCGCACTGAAAACAAACAAAATGGTGGCCGACACTTCCTGATTTCGACCGATTCGAACCTTGACTGACATGTAACAACCAATCAGAATTACGCTCGCGCACGTTAGAGTGCGCGCGCGGTGCGCGGCTTTAGATATGTATGTGCTTTTAACTGCAATTTTCTCAGGAACTACTGAACAGATTGACTCCATATATGCAAAAGGCACATCCCTGACCTGAGGAATACCTCTTTGCCAAGTTTCAAGTAATTCTGTTCAGCCGTTCGGGCTCTACCTTCGACTAAAGGTCCTATGGGAAAATGCATGGGGAAAATGCGTTTTGGGACCCCCCTTTTTTCTCGGCCCCCGCTTGACGAATCCCCCCGAGAATTTCAGGGTAGGAGCTGAGCGGAGCGCCCCATTAGTTTTGAAAATTTCGCAAAGATTCGTCAACCGGCGCCAAAGTTATTCAAAATAGAATTTTGAGATTTCCTATGGAAACACGGTCCTAACTATAACTATTTACTGGCGACCGCCAGTAGATAATATATATATATATATATATATATATATATATATATATATATATATATATATATTTTGATCGTGTTTATGGGATCTAAGAAGTTCTTTTTTAAACCCCGTTTAACCAAATGTGATTTGAAATCTCATGTGTTAGCCAAAGGATTTTTAACTAATGTGCACTTTCTTAGACATACAAGTGCATCTGGAAGTTTTTTTTAAAGTTTATTAAAAATATAGGAAACTTTTCGTTATATTGCAGATTGATTATTTTGTTTAACAAACTAAGGGCGAAATAAATGCTAATTTGAATCTGAATTTATAGAGAATGTACTTGCAAACTTCATGGGTTCTGAGGACATAATCTCATCAGACAGCGCTCTACAACACTGAACTGTATCACTGATACACTAATCTACCATAGTGACTACACCATATGGACATCAACCATCTCCACCTAAGCATCTATGACCTATTACACTGCATTGCATTCTAGAGACACTACTTCACAACACTCCACTTTATTCTAGGGACCTGTAGACACCACACCACAATGTCTCCCACAAGCCTACAAAACTCCACTTCATTCAATATACTGTAGTGCATCCAGTGGGCACTAATATTTAAAGGCACATTACATTCTAGGTACATAAATAACTTTATTTTGGGGGATCTAACTCATCGCTCCCACTGTACACTGCATCCTAGGACACTATTCAAGTGTCCTGCAGTCAAGGGAGAGTAATCTGCCATTCTGCACTGTGGCAGACTAATTTGCCATGCTGTGCTGCACAGTGGAAACATATACCGGCCATCCGGTAGTACAATCTAGTGGCACTAACCTCATGCAGTGCCGCTAAAGACTGCTGAGCCACTAACTGTGCCACACCTTATGGACATTCACCTCTACTCTGAACCACTTCCTATGAACATTAATCAACTAGACTGCACTGTATCCTACATATTCTAACCCATCATACTAAATGTCAGCCTTAGCAAACTACCTAATGCACAGTCACCTAGAGTTGGCAACCCATCGTAGTGCAATGTAACATGCATGAAGGCACAAAGCCACCCCATAGCGTTGCATCCTGGGCCATCAACCTATTGCACTGCCCCGCGCTTAGAACACTAACCACCTGCCCTGCATTAAAAGGGAAACTAATTTCTTTAACTCTTCACTGGACTGTAGAAACCCAACCTCACTGCATGCCACTCAATCCTGCTCCAAATGGCATTAATACAACGCAGTGCACCCTAAGGAATTCCTCACCATATTACAATGGGTTCTTATAGTACTGACTCACCAAGCTGCACTTTAAGAGCAATAGCACATCAAATTGTTCTGCAACCTAATGGTACCCAACCTAAATATAAACAGTTCCTACTGGACGAAGCCAGTGCTTATCTATGAATGATTTATTATATGTTTGGTATCTGCATACTTGTCCTATCAGAAACTCGCCACCGTGCATTTTTTAATAATAAACTATGCAAAGGGATAAACACTTCTACTGCAAATAACCTGACCCTGACTGCTTGAATCCAGAAGGGATTGCTGAGAAGGGAAGCCTTTTTCTAATTAATCCATTGATGGAAGCTTGCCATATTTAACCTCAGCAAAATGTTGAACAGAGGCTTTCGCACTTGTGTTTCTTCTCCTGATGCTTTGCGGCGCCTTTTCCTGTCCTCCGGACTGTATGTAATTGTTCTTTAAGAGAACACAACATCGTGCAACAATCAAATTGCATCGCCTCTACCTACACAAGTACTGCACCGTTTCTTTTGGAAGTACTGACCAGTGCTTAATTTGTGAAAGAAGGAGTACCGGTGCCCGGTGCTCTGCTCGGATGCCGGTGCAATTAAATGTCAGTGTGCTGAATAATGAGGCCAATAGTCTTTAATCCACCATCAGACAACTCCTCTCCCTTTTTCTCGCACTTGCAGGTTCTTGCATTTTTGTTGTCTTTTTCATCCTCTATCTTTCTTAACTCTGTGTTTTTGTCTCTCTTACACTCCCAAAAATAAGTGCCGGTTCCACCACCAGCAATCACCGACTCAAATTAAGCACTGGTACAGATCAACTAAAGCATCTGTGAAAATCCATGTAACCAGATTAATACTGGGAAATAACTGTTAATGTAAAAAATAAACTTTGTAGATGTCAGCAAAGTTCAGTTGCATGCATAAAAGAAAGAAGTAAGAAGTACACAAAAAAGATTGTAACCTGTGATTTCAACATCACACATTATACTTTGAATTTTTTGTTGAAGCCCTTACTGGATTTCTTTAAATGGAACATCACAACATTGTATAAATAAACATCTGAACAATTAAAAGAGATTTAAAAAAAATAAAAAATTAAAGAGATTAAAAAAAACATGCAGCACCCACAAAAGCAAGACAACATTATCTAAAGAAATTCTGCCTCAAAGTAAATGACATAATTTGAAAATATTTTAAAACACTCAAAGGTATTGTAATCTATCAAAGTCGATGATAAGTTTTATCCTCCTATATGTATATTTTCTTAAACCACCTCAAGACTGCCCAGGGTGAATTGCAGCGCTTACAAAGATAACAAATATATATCAGGTCTGCTGGGTATCTTGTGAGAAATGGAGTGCACCATGATTGTGCAGTCAGATAGACCAGCTAACATAAATGCTACTATAAAGCAGGGCCTAATTGCTAAAATAGGGCGTTTCTGCTCCCAGGGAAAGCAGAGGAACACACCTGATGATTCCCTAAGATGTAGACTGCCATTTCCATTCAGGGATGAGATGCAACAGACCTGGGTCTGAAAAAGAGATCTTGCGACTATCTTTATGTCTAGATGTAGGCAAAAGCCTTGGCCGAATGTTAGAGCCAGAAGTGCAATCCCCCTATGTTGTCCTGTGTTAGGTGTGGGCTCTTCCTTCCAAGCGCGTGGAGGTGAAACCAGGGGCTCCTGAGCGGTTGTGTCTATTGTTGAGACCCACTTTTTTCTGCAGACATAAACAAGCAGACTAAGTTGAAGCTATAAGCCGGCCCATAGGTTTTGAAGTAACACACGTACAATATACACAAGATATTAATCATATTCTTCTAAGGTAAGTGCACAGTGGAGAGGTTACCCATACATTCATTGTTTAGCTGGTGAATTGTTTTGGAGAAGTGTGCGCTAATTCTGCACAACTCATGTACAGCTTTGGAAAGGAGTACATACTATGTGTCACTGCTAGTGCCATATGCAGTGGATTTGCAAGAGACTGACGGTGAGCAGTACAATATGTCAAAATTGACTGAAGACATCTATAAGAAAGCAAATTAATAATTAATGTGGATGGATGTTAAACACAAATAATAAAGTCACTAATCAATGTAAACCTGAGATCAACTGCCGGTAGCTATGGCACATAGCAGAAAGTCTTAACTTAGAGAAGATTTTTAAAGCATTTAGAAGTACCAAAACACTTGAAAAAGTCAGACACAAGAAAATAAAAATCCCACTTCCATTGATAAAAAGAGAGAAAAACATAATAAGCAAAATGACACCAAGATAACAAAAATACAATAAGGGAAACCGGAGATATGATTTTTTAAAGATTTAAGTGGGAAAAGTGGAAACAAAAATAAAGCATGCAATGTAAGTTAATGGACCCTGCAATTTCATGCTGACCACGATGGAGCCCAGGTTCGATACACTCAGTGTATTAGTCCTGGTGAAAGTACGGAAGTCAAAAACATTTCTAAGTTCCCCTTCGTCACTTTTTTAAAAGACAAATTCTCCCCGTGTGGGTCACAGGTGAAAGTGTAACCTCCACCATGGAACCAAAGATAGGATACCTGCAGCAGGTTGATCAAGCTGTAACTCTGGAGTTTTTGAGATTTGTCCCAACCCAAAAGGTATCTTAGTAATTTTTTCAGAGATGGAAAGACCCTTGAGAGGGAAGAAGCTGGAATCCCATCTGAAGCTGTGGACATGCTGTTCTGATACTTCTTCTGGCAGATCCACCTGGAGTTCTGAAGGAAAAGTTTACAAAAGTTTGCAAACTTTCTCCTGGTGCTGAAGAAACCTGTAGGGTATACTTCCAAGACCCCCAGGACCTCACGGGAGGAACTTAGTGATTCTCATGGTGTCAGGCAGATGTCAGTCTAAGTCCAGTTGCTACTGGTCAGCTGCAGCTGGGCACTTTAGAAAAAAGGTTTATTGCAGCTTGTTATGTACCTGTCCGGGGCACAAGTGAGAGCAGGTCGATCACTTCAGATCTCCTCACTGGTCTCAAACAGCAGGTGTAGTACCTCTTCCTTTCTTCCACGCCAATCCTAGGCAATGGTCCCTGATTTGGGAGCAGCTTAGTTTTCAGATCTCTTTTGCACCTCATTCAGGCCAAATACAGGTTGGGCAGTGGTTGGAGAGCTAATGCAAATTAGCCTCAAGCAGCTTTGTGCACAGTAGGGTTAGCTTTAAATGTTGTATTTCCCGTATATTTAATCATAATTGACTACCATTAGATTGGATTTTCATGAAATGTAAAACAAGTCTCTGAATGAAGTTTGTAGTTGGTACAGGTCAACAGTTATAGATTAAAGTGGATAATCTGGTGACAGTGTCATTTTGGGCCTAGTGACTGTCACTGGGGGAACATGCCACATGTCATTTCTATTGTCACACATGTTCCACTCCTTAATATTATGCAGCATACCTTTTGGGCAGCAAGGTGTGCATGGGGTGGGCTAATTAATATTTAAAATCAGGTTTTCCCACCTGTCCGCAAGGTGTTTTTGACAGGTCTGTGCAACAGGGTTCAAGCAACTGCTGTCAGGCTACACAGGGTAGGCATCAAACCATGTTTTCCTTGTCACACTAGTGGATGGCACAATAAGTACTGCAGTCCACAGGTGACATTTAACTTTCTATGCCATAGGCATATTTTCTGGACCAAATACTATAGCCTTATAAAAAGGTTAAATAGGCCAATCAGGGATTAGTCAATTCTTACATGTTTAATGAGTCAGAGCACATACATTGGTCACTGGACATCAGTGCCCTAGTGTGCAGCGTCTAAAAACCAGCAATAACATTCAGGAAAAATGGTGGTGACTTCTGAAAAAGGGGCATTTTCTAATAACATCCCTAAATATAGGACCAAAAATAATTAAACGTACATCATAATAAGATATTTTTCTGTTGCAATGAGGTAAGAAGATGATGGAAGAAAATACAGGGCTGCTAATATCTGGGAGACAAGTTCAGTAGGCTAAAAGATTACCCACAAGATGAAAGGTGACCATAATGAGAGATCTTGGCAGTGAAGTAGCACTCTGGTAAATCACACTGACACAATAAGTTATAGTTACAAATAACATTATCCTAATGCACGAAAGTGGAATTATATCCCTAAAAGCACAAATGGATGACCATTCAAGTGATCAAGCAGGAAGATGCTAAAAACTGTTTCTTCAATTCATTGGCAAGACCCTGGGGATTTCAGAGTTGATCTCTAATGCAGCCCTGAGTCTTCTATTAAAAAGCAGTGAGACATTGCTGTAACACGAGGTACCTGAAATGTTTTTATATTGTATCATTGTGTCTTCTTGAAGTATTAAAAAAGAACTCTGACCCTGTTAGTTAGTCTAGTCTGAGCTACGTTTGATGGAGAGAACTGATTTACCCTGATTACTGCCTAATGCTAATGACAGCTTGGGACATTGGTCTAGGACAAACTTTGATCAGCCTTCATCTGTAGCCAGTAGGCCAGACTGTTTGTTTATGTTCCATCAGCTTACCCACTGCATCGATCCATTCTTAGTTCTACATGGTCATCACATCACCATGACTCATCTGCCCCCTTTGCTGCAAATCACTGAAAGAGACTGCAGAGGTACCCTCTGCTCCCAATAGGGCACTCAATTTATATGGTAAGAGTCCCAAAGCTGTCCCCTGGCTCTTATGAAGGGAGCGATTCACTCGACTACGCATATCAGACAGTGCCACTCAATTGTATATGCTGACATTATCTACAAAAAACACCTTACAGCACCTGTTGGCCCATGGGATGCAATCGAAGTTAACCTAGTTTCTTCTCACCTGGCAGATGGCTTGATTTCCATTTACCTATGTTCCTCTCCCCCAAATGGCTTGGGAAATTAGATTTAAAAGCAGCCCGCCCCATCCTGTAATATTAACCCCAAGGGAAGAAGGTGTGCTCGGTTGTGTGAGTACCTCAACAAAGAAGAGAGAAACCGATTTGCAACATGATGCACAGTGTATCAGCTACCAGGAGAGCGGCATGGCAGCAGTTGGTTGACTGCAGAGCCCGCCTGCCACCCTCATCCCATGCAACTATCCATCTGCTTTCTCCATTTGGAGGGATATCCTACTTGGGATCCAGCAAGGGGGAGTCTATTCCTGCTCCAGTCACTAGGGGTAGCTCTAATGATCCTGAACTGACAGCTACTTCCTTGCAACCAGCGATGACTACGCCAAGGCCTATGCAGGCCCTGAAAAAGCCAGCTTCTGTTCTCCATTCTATTTCCTGGAATATTGCAAGGATCAGGCCTAAAATTGGGATTGTTTATTGTTAAATTTGACTTTTGCATCTTCCAAGAGACTTGGGCTCTCACTCAACTACCTAGGCAGGGCTTCCTTACACATAGCATTGAAGGTGGTCCATCGGTAGCAGGTAGGCCATAGGGAAGACTTATCATATAGTCTAAAACATCGCTTGAGTATGCCATTAAGAAACTTAATATTGATTCTTGTGATCTTTTAGTTCTTAGCTTTAAACCCAAGCCTGGGACCCCTTACATGTTGAGCAACATTTTCAATAAGTCAACTACCTTTACCAAACACTTCCAGACTTTGAGAATTTTGAACACATTTTTGGTAGATTTTGACCCTAGTCATAATGTGATAATTGCAGGAGATATTAATACATGCCTCGAGCCATATACACCTTTTTTGGCATTAATCAAGGTAGAAGATGAATCTTGGGGGATCTGCCATTTTTGTGCCCCCAGGAAATCATCCAAAATGAGTTCTGCAGCCTTCCAGATTATTGACATAATGGTAATTTATGGCTTACGGTCATGTAATGGTCATTTTTCTTCAGATAATGCTGCTAAGCCAACGTTCGTGAAGGGGTAACTGCAAAAGTCATGTTGATTTTATCCCTTTCCTATTGTATTGGATTGGGACAAGTCACAGATAAGGGATAGGAAGAGTCCAACCCCATTCACATTACCTAGCGCTGTGGTGATAAGCAATTATAAATGTAAGGTGAATTGGGAAGCTCTCACTATATCAAAAGAGGCCATATCCGAAATGTATAGAATTGTATCAGACGAATGGCACATTTTTGAGTGCCAAGTCCTGTCCCCTACCCAGATCACGATTGTGCATGAAAATGTCTTGAATAAGATTTGTTTGTGAATGATTATAAAAGTGGAAGGGGACCTCGGACAACAAGAGCGAATGAGTGGTTTAATGAATTTTGCCAAAATGCTAAGACGGCCTCGGCAAAAGCCCTAAAGAGCAAATAAAGAAAAAAGATTGCTGAAGCAGCTTAGGGCTGTCAAAATTAGTAAGGCGCAGTGGAAGACTGGTATATGGGACGATTTGTTGGATGCTTTGAGGCTTAGGGATGACAAGCGTTTTTGGCATTTGGTCACACATAATAGGCGCAGAGGTGCAGCCTGTCCTGACTGCCAAATTTCCCCTGAAGACAAGGTTAAACATTGTTTTTACTCTTTATTGGGATAAAACGTACGTGATGGGATGACAGAGACTTTTCAAGCTGGCACTATAGAATCCCCTGGAGAAGGGTGAAGACATTTACTTTAAAGGAAACTACCTATGGAATCCAGGCCCAGAAACCTGGTAAAGCCCCTGGTTTGGGCAGAGGCCCTGCAGACTTATTTTGTTGTGAACTTCAGACATGGGGTACTTATATAAACTCTGTTAAATGCATTGCTGGCAGGAGCTCCAATCCCAAGCTGCTGGAAAGGAGCAGAATAATCCCAATTTATAAGAAGGGAGATAAATCCATACCGGGAAATTATAGACCCATAAATCTAATTAATAATATACAAAATGTTTATAGCATGCAAATCTTATCTAGACTATGGGGCTGAATTTCCCAAGCAAAAGTGTTATCTCACTTACAGGCAGGATTCAGATCCAACACAAGCACAATCTACCAGATTGTGTGGGTTCTGTCTATTAAGTGGAAGAAGGTAGTTATTGACAGGGGTTTGCTGTTTTTTACCTTCATGGACCTTTGTGTTGTGTTAGTTCTTGTCCAGAGAGCAAAACTTTGGGAGGTTCTGCATAGGATTGGGGTCCAGTGGGGACTGCTGTCCCTAATACGGTTGAAAACTTTGCTAGGGTTAGGTGGGGCCCTACAGGGGAATTGATGTATGATATCCCCATCAGGAGAAGAGCTAGACAAGGGTGCATTTTTGCCCCTATGCTTTTTCTTCTGTAATTAATAGATGCATTCCCTGTCTTTTAAATTGTGAAAAAGACTCCCCTAGGTGAAGGATCGCAAAATACTGTCTCGCCTTTTCGCAGATGACACTTTGTTATTGTTGAAAACTCATTGGGGTCTATCAACTCTTCTGGACAAATTCAACACTGTTGCATAGAGTATGGCTTGGAAATCAATAGCAATAAAACAAGGTATGTGGTCTTTGATGCCCCCCAAAAAAACTAAGAGTAAGATATTCTTAGAGGGGGAGGTATTGGATAGGGTTTATGAGTTTGATTATTTGGTCACAAGATTGGAAGACTCACAGTCATGGTCATGTATAGCTTTAGTCGGAGCCATAACAAAACATCCATAAAAGCGTTTACAAAAAAAAAAAGCAACAAGCATTGGAAGACTCCCATAGATGGGCAGCCCAGATAGAGAAAAGCGTTTTGACTTTAAAACAAAGAGCAGGGTCCCTTATAGAATTTGCTAATAGGGTGTCCACCATTTCCCCCCCCCCATGGAGATATATAAACTTCAGGCCTGTGGGAGCGCCTCGGCAAAAGCCCTAAAGAGCAAATAAAGAAAAAAGATTGCTGAAGCAGCTTAGGGCTGTCAAAATTAGTAAGGCGCAGTGGAAGACTGGTATATGGGACGATTTGTTGGATGCTTTGAGGCTTAGGGATGACAAGCGTTTTTGGCATTTGGTCACACATAATAGGCGCAGAGGTGCAGCCTGTCCTGACTGCCAAATTGCCCCTGAAGACAAGGTTAAACATTTTTTTTACTCTTTATTGGGATAAAACGTACGTGATGGGATGACAGAGACTTTTCAAGCTGGCACTATAGAATCCCCTGGAGAAGGGTGAAGACATTTACTTTAAAGGAAACTACCTATGGAATCCAGGCCCAGAAACCTGGTAAAGCCCCTGGTTTGGGCAGAGGCCCTGCAGACTTATTTTGTTGTGAACTTCAGACATGGGGTACTTATATAAACTCTGTTAAATGCATTGCTGGCAGGAGCTCCAATCCCAAGCTGCTGGAAAGGAGCAGAATAATCCCAATTTATAAGAAGGGAGATAAATCCATACCGGGAAATTATAGACCCATAAATCTAATTAATAATATACAAAATGTTTATAGCATGCAAATCTTATCTAGACTATGGGGCTGAATTTCCCAAGCAAAAGTGTTATCTCACTTACAGGCAGGATTCAGATCCAACACAAGCACAATCTACTAGATTGTGTGGGTTCTGTCTATTAAGTGGAAGAAGGTAGTTATTGACAGGGGTTTGCTGTTTTTTACCTTCATGGACCTTTGTGTTGTGTTAGTTCTTGTCCCGAGAGCAAAACTTTGGGAGGTTCTGCATAGGATTGGGGTCCAGTGGGGACTGCTGTCCCTAATACGGTTGAAAACTTTGCTAGGGTTAGGTGGGGCCCATTCAGGGGAATTGATGTATGATATCCCCATCAGGAGAGGAGCTAGACAAGGGTGCATTTTTGCCCCTATGCTTTTTCTTCTGTAATTAATAGATGCATTCCCTGTCTTTTAAATTGTGAAAAAGACTCCCCTAGGTGAAGGATCTCAAAATACTGTCTCGCCTTTTCGCAGATGACACTTTGTTATTGTTGAAAACTCATTGGGGTCTATCAACTCTTCTGGACAAATTCAACACTGTTGCATAGAGTATGGCTTGGAAATCAATAGCAATAAAACAAGGTATGTGGTCTTTGATGCCCCCCAAAAAAACTAAGAGTAAGATATTCTTAGAGGGGGAGGTATTGGATAGGGTTTATGAGTTTGATTATTTGGTCACAAGATTGGAAGACTCACAGTCATGGTCATGTATAGCTTTAGTCGGAGCCATAACAAAACATCCATAAAAGCGTTTACAAAAAAAAAAGCAACAAGCATTGGAAGACTCCCATAGATGGGCAGCCCAGATAGAGAAAAGCGTTTTGACTTTAAAACAAAGAGCAGGGTCCCTTATAGAATTTGCTAATAGGGTGTCCGCCATTTCCCCCCCATATAAACTTCAGGCCTGTGGGAGCGCCCTGTACTGGGTTGGTTTGTGGGGGCATTGTAATCTTGGCACTCTTTAAAAAGCTGAAAATGCTTTGATAAAGACCTTCTTGGGACACCCTAAAAGTGCCCTTATGCTTCCAATTAGACTCGACCTCAATCTCAGACCAATCTCTGACATCGCTACATTGAGACCTATTCACAATTGGATACGGCTCTGGACTAACGAGGACTTAGGACCCTATTGTGATTGCATTAGAGCCATATTAGATGACCACTCTGTTGGGAAGAGTCCCTGGCATGTATACAAAAAAACTTGGTTATTCAAGTTGGGCCTGAAGGTTTGTTTTGCTGCAGTCTTTTGGATTACCCCAAGATGCTCGGGACAAGTTAAAGTTTTTTTGAAATTTTGTTTTAGGAGCCAAACTTTCTGAAGCTACCCCAGGCACCCTGGCAGACTCCTTTTTGTTGTTTGTGTGTACCGAATTTGGTCATTAAGCCTGCTGCACAAGCACTTTATGTAAAATTTAGATTAGGCATTTTACCATTGACACATCTAACCTGTGCCCACTGGACTGCCGGGCAATTGAGAATACTGAACATGTGTTATTGTTCTGACAGGTTTATGGAAAGCAATGTTCATAATAAATTTACTCTTTGCAGACTCCTTGGCTTCAGGGATTGTCACACAGCTCTAAGGGCATATCAAACCAATACTAGAGACTATGTTGTGTGCTCAATTACAAGTTACCTCTCGGCAATATGGTATATCAGGTTGAATGCACTTATAAAAATGTAAGATATTTGTCACCTTGTGTAGTTTAAGGTTAACTGGACAGGCCTTGGATTTGATTCCCTTGTCTCTATTTTTAAATTTTTTATGGGTTTTTAGTTGACTTATCCGAAAGTCTTTTGAGCTATAGGACGTTCCTCTTTTAACAAATTGTTTATCTTACATTTTATAGATTTTGAAACACAATAAGATTTGCACTGTTGGATTGCAATCCTTAAAATGAGTTTGTAATTTTTGACATATGTGTTCTTTTTTATTTTAATGGGTTTGTACGCTTTAACTGTATTCTTGATTAAATGTTATATTTTATACCTTTTATGGTTTCACTGAGGCGAAATTAATGAAATATGATCAAATCTGACTCTGATGTATTTATGACATGGGTGCCTTTACATGGAAAAAAATTATAAACAAAGCAAGGGAGAAACTGGACTTCACTTTCAGGAATATGAAGATACACTCATCTCAAGACATTGCCACCCAGACACTTCAGCAATGGTAGAGAATGTGTGAGGCAACCACTTAGTTTCAAAACAAACAACATTCCATACAGATGAGACTTCCTTTCAACCAGATTTGCAAGCTGGGAGAGTGCAGGTTGGCCATTACCTCTTTAGAAGTGGCCAAGATTCTGAATATATTGCTTTGGGTGCCTGTGATGGATTGTGAAGGCTTTCTACATGTGTGGCAAAAAGTTGCCCATCAATTAGAAAACAGAGATGGAAGAGAAGGACAAATATACAGAAAACACAAAAGCTAAAACATTACTGCAAATTTCACCCTGATTATCCGTATGCAAATTGTTCCTTTATAAACACAAGAAATGCATTTTGAGGAGCTACTTTTTCCTTATATATCCACTTGAAGAAATAAACAGGGATGCTTATTCTCCACCATATCACATACTGAATTTAGAGTTCCTGTAAATAAATTTACCATTAATAATGTTTTCTCTGTTACCTTGCTTAGGGAAGTTGGACAGATGTGTCAAAAGATCATCAAGGTTAGGTCATTCTCTGTGTTGAGTAGGTCAGGCCATTTCTTAAAGATTCCTATTCTATTTTGGGCTGCACCAGACTTGTGACCATTGAAATGAATTTTTCTGGTGCGGAATCAGAAAAGGCAGAGTGAATTTAACAAAGGCTAATTGGGGAAGACGCTTAGCATAATAATTTAATTTCATGGAAGTTTCCAATTGGTGGTAGGGTTTGTAGTATAGGTTGGTTGCTCAAGACGGATATGGTAGTATGACTAGATAGTGCTGTCACTGTAGGAAGCAATTCATAGTATGTTCTTAGTTTGTCTTTTGAGATGACTTTGGTCAAAGTTGTGAACTTCAGTATTAAAGATTTAAATTCTCCATTGAAGAGACACACGTTTCTAAGAGAATAAGAAATGGCATGTCCCAGTGGGACTATCTCTTCTCTGTGAAACTCATTTAATGAGAAATAAATTGACATGAATTTGAGATCACACTGGTTCCCTCTGCAGTTCTTCACAAAATAAAAGTTGGCTAGCTATATTTCCTGCTGATGTTTCATTTAATTTTTGAAACACACTGATGTAGAGAAACCAGTTAGCTAGCGATCAAGGAAACTGTACTGCTTGTTCAGTTTATGCTGCAAATTAAATAAACAAATCATTCCTTATCGACCTCTTCTGACGAGTAGTAATTTCTGTGCAATAACTCATTATTTTGTCAACTAGCAGACTAATTGCGAGTTGGAATACAATTATGGGAGGCTGCCAAAGTAATAGAAAATAAAAAACCTTAGGCCTCACTTCAGGAAATTTAAAGCCGTGGAAGCCACTAGACTTTAGATAGAAAAATAAACATTTAAGTTACACAAAAGCATACAGAAACTAGCTTTACTCAAATTTAAAGAAACAATGGAAGGTTACTGGGGCTCTTTAGTCATTGCACTATATGCCTACGCACATTGAATACCTACTTCACAGCGCTAGATAAACATGTGATGCAGCACGATACAAATCTCTCCTAACTTAATATATGATAAAAACGTTAATAAAGAAAATAGATATCTAGTTTACAGGTTTAAGCAAGGAAAACTCATACATTTGTAACCTCTGTCTTCCTACTTAAAGGTACAAAAGTGATTAGAAATGATGAGATCCTTGCTGCTTTTTTACACTATTTTCATCATTTACATCAATATATTGGGTGTGAACTGCAGAAACAAGAAATCAATTCAGCTGGCATCATTTACACCCTGGCATGCCCATAAAATGGACAACTTTTAGTTGGAACTATATCAGCAGAACATTTTGCACCTGCCTGCATAAAAAACATTCACAAATATTTGTAGCCTGGTAGTTTTAGGATTACGTTTCGTATTGAAATTGTGAATTGATTATCTGCAAGTTTAAGGGGCTCTTGAACTCCTTTCTGGGGTACAATCAAGTCACTAAATCCATAGGTAATTCACTCTGGTCAGTCTCTCGTAAAATGGGGAATGACCACAGATGCCATGTTATACAGGCCAATAGCCTCACTTAATCTGAATGGCAAGATTTTTCCTCAAAGTTCCTGTGCTGTGAAGCGATGTTGCCCTCCTTAATAAACACTTACCAGACTCAAGTGATTGGACATAGACAGAGGTATATCAATATTAGACTGCTTACAAAAGTTATAGTTAAGGCGCACTACCCTTGCTTTTTTCTTTAGATGCAGAGAAAGAATTTGAATATATTGATAGATCAGGTTCATTCTTCACTGATGTGTTTTAACAATATATTTTTAACCTATATCTTGGTGATCCTTGCCGAATCTAACATTGAAGGTTATTTGGCAATTTTTTGCCACATGAATTCATCACACCGAACTAGGAAAGGATGAGGTTTCTCCCCCTTGACCTTTGCTCTCCATTGATGTTTAGTTCCTAGCTCCCATCTATAAAGCCAAGAGACTCCTCTGAGTATATGTTTGTGCTCCTACAAATGTGCTGATACATAATGAGGTAGATAGGAAGGTTTGAAATTACCACAACTGAGTATGAGACTCTCCTTTACACCAACATCACTAAATGCATGGTGCAAGTCCCAAGACCTCTATAGTGGCAATTTCGAAGGAGCGGGAAGACTTCCTGTGTGTCTCATGTCACAAGATCAGTGGTTCCAAGTCCACTGACTATTAAACAAAAAGATACATTATCAAAGACATTAGGATTGTGTTACTTATAAGTTTAAAACTGAGAGCCTAAAATATTGGTAAATAACCTCATGAGAAGTTATTCTTTGTGGTACACATGCACTATCCTGCAACTAGTGGTTTTATGGTTAGACGAGCTGGATAGAAAATCGGCTATTTAGATCCCAGGAATTGTCAGGATTAATAATGGTGAAATAAATGTTATACCTCACCTTTTGTATGTTTTAAGAGCGCTAAAAATTAAGAATCCTAATATGCCCAATGCTCCGATTCACACAAAAACTACGATTTTCTTCTGGGCTTGTACGCCTCTGGCCGTGACAAAGTACCCTGTGTCCACAATGTAGGTCAGGTAGGACGATCAGGGAATTGCAAGCTATGTGATGGCCTCAAAACTGGCTGTGGCCTTTGACTGGAGGGAACATGAAAGTAAAAACACTACCTGTTCAATGATCAGGCATGTTATGGTTTAGCAGTAGGTAACGTGGCCTTGCCTTCTCTTAATGCCAGACAAAAACGTGGTCCTTTCAGCACAGTAATTGAAAAATATTATGGCATGGGATTTGGGCCAAATTAAACCATATTATCAGAAGCATTCATTATGACGGAAAATACTAATGTCTTTTGAATTAATTGGGTTATAAGTCAAAAGTGTTAGAACATTAACAGAATTATGTTACGTTTTTACATATATTTTAACACAAGGGTGGTCTTTTTGGACTATTTTAGAGAAATGAGGATGTCTATTTCCAGTAGCAATTAATGTATTTCTGTTGTTATGGTTTAATTTCGACACAGTTTTAGTGACACATAAATGTCATTTATATGCACAAAGAGACAAGGGTTTTGAGCCAAACATAAATATAGAAAAGTTGGGACTGATTTACTAGGGGTGTGCGGGGTGCACATGCCTAGTAAATCAGTAAAAGGCGTGCAAAGTCACACACACAGGCAGAAGCTCTTACAAGTGTGTTTACTTTCGAAAAACAAAATGTATTTTGCACCTGAAATGTGCCTTTTCTCAGGGCAAGTAGTGCTTAGTGCTGCTTTGTGCAACATGTGTAAATGGGGCGTTACTTGGGTGCAACTTGAGTGGATCAGCGCAAGCCCCTAGTTTTTGACGATAGCCAAACCAAGAGTTGTGTCCAAAAATAACACTTTCTTGAAACAGGCACGATTAAACAAATGTTTTCATTTATCCAACCATTTCCCATAATGCATGTGTGCCTCTCTATAGAGCACATATGCAATGTGCTGAATGTTTGAGAGTGTGTCAGGGTGTTATGTTTGTACTGGAAGGGACTTAAAACTATATGAACAAAGAGTTGGCCTTGAAATGGATTAGTCCTGAAATTAAGAAGGTTTTTTCTCAGGGATGAAAACAGGCGAAGGTGGCATATTTTTACTTCCGGAAGCCCGCCTCTAGTAGGTAGCAGGGTCATGCTACTAATCAACAGTGGAAAGTTGCCCTCTTAACTCGTAATGCTACACTAAAGGGCCACATTGAATAGCTAAGCATTTAAAATACCGATGCAAAAAAAGAAAACCTTCAATGAACATAAACATTCTGTCTAGTGATATTGATCCCACTGTCAGGACTCGTGATGGTCGGTAACCGAACACCTTCATGAAATATTACCGACCCGTAGCTATCTTTACCTCTGAGAACTGTGCTGCAGCCCTGGGCTTTAAATACTGTTGAAATGATTCAAGCGGCCTGCTGCTGCAGCCTTTGTCTGTTTGTTGACATTCTGTGGGTGGTGTTTCCGTTAGATGTGGATGCATGATATTCGATACAAGTTCTTTGGGCGCTGAAACCTGTCGACCACTTCCTTAAAGTCTGGAAGAAGTGCGGTGAGGTCCTCTTTTATTTTTAACGTGGTGCTAAGGCTTTTGCTGCGATCCTTCCGCCTGTGGTCAGTATCGTGTGTAGTGTCTCCATGGCAACTCTTTGTTGTTGTCGCTCTCTCTCTCCGTTGAGCCAATGCTCAGGTTGCAGGGAAATGGTAAATATATTCTGGGAGATGTGAAAGAAAAGATCCCATGAACAGGTCACCTTTGAAACTGTGTAACACTTGCCCTCATGTACAATTCAGTAGATTTCTACACAAAAGTGTTCTCTATGTCCCTGGAAACGCTTGAAACTGTTTCAATTCATTTTACCTATCATTGTGCTTAGAATTGTGCTGTGTAAAAGTCTGTTCTTTTGCCATGCTTATTTGAGGAGTCTTCACAGAACTTCATTGGCGATGTTTACCATTTGATCCTTTATTATTCAGGAGTACATTTAAAATTGACACCCATTGTCTCATTTCAGCTCCGTAAGCATTCAGTTGTAGTGGATACTACTGTTTCTGCTACGCTAAGGCGATCGTGGTTGGACACCTGCTTGCAGTGTTTGCATTAGAAACACATGCAAGCATGTGTTTTTTTGGGGGGTGGGGATTTAATGCAATTCGCCTTCTGCGTTGAGCTCAGGTTTTGGTATTTTATATAAAATATAAAAGCAGGGATCTGACTTTGTGGGGACATAGGCGATTGATTGCCATGTTTAGAATGCTAATGAGATGTGATCATGCCTAAAACCTCTTTAAAAGTTGTAGGCGTACAAAGGTTGCTTAATATTTGGAGGTATATCGTTTAAGTGCATAGCCTTTAGGTTACAGTGCAGTAGAATGGTGGATTTTATGTTAGACCACATTTGATTGCTATAGTAAATGTTAAATTGGGGTGCTCTGCTTTTTTATAGCTGCAATGGTAATTTGGGCCATGTGGTTGACTCCTTGCATCAGTTTTTCAGTGTGCTTGATTCTCCTTAGCTATGTGTCACGTATGTGGGCAGTCAGTCTGTTGTCCTTATTTAGAGTTTAGAGCAGCTTATCCCGAAGCGCTGCATAGTGTAAGGTCCAAAGAATAAAAAGTCAAAAAAGATTCAGGTCTTAGTTTCCAGAAGTTTAATTCCATGAAAGTAGTGTGATAATGCCACCTCAGGGGTATATAAAAACTGGTAGACTGCTCCATTAGTAGGAAAAATGACGAGTTTCAATCACATATATGTCAAACCGTGATCCAAGACGATGGGCCATGATTAGCCTTCCACTGTGTCATGGGGTCTGCACCATGTACTACTAAAACGTGTCTGCCATGATCCGGTCTACCATTTTTTATATAGCCCCCTGGTGGTGATATTACACTACAGAGCTACTTACCTGTCATTTTACCATTTGCCCTTCAACATATTATTTTTACTACTTCCTATATTGGATACGTTCATCTACATTTATTCAACTTCACATGTGGGGAGACTTGAAAAAAATCACTTTGTGATGAAACATGTATCAGCTGGCCATTGATGTACATAAATATACAATCAAGGTCCACGTGAAGAAATTGAGGAATGGCTTCCATGGAATAAAGCTTCTGGAAACTAAGAACTGAATCTTTTTCAACTTTTTATTCTTTGGAATTTTCACTACATGTGCTTTGGTTTCAGCAAATCCACATGCATCCAATTGGTAGCAGGATGCAAGATACCATGTGAGCATCACCGTCATTCACTTAAGTTGTGATTATACTAGACTCGAAGTGTGTTTTGGATGTGAGTTTGAACAACAACTACTACCAGTTAAACTGTATTTGTTGTATTTAGAGTTTGGTGGACAGAGTGCTTGGTTGAAATCTGCCGGATATCCCTTCCATCATATTTCCAGTGCTAATAGCTACTTTTAATACAGTGAACAGAACATCCGCAACATTCGAGTATCCCGACGCATAACTCTATATAAGGCCTTGTGTTCTGGCTTGAGGTGAAGCATTAACTGTTGCATGTGGGATATTCAGTCCACTGATATTCAGAACTTTTGTGCTGTAGTGGTTCGAATTTAATCAAATGCTTGTGTGCACAGTTGGCTTTCAGAATTTGATCTAAAAGCAGTGACTGATGCACTCTCAAAGTAGGCTGCAATGTCTTCCACCGTGTTTGTTCTTGTACTCGAGGGGCATGCCCTGTGATTTTACCGACTGAACTTTGGTTGGAGGGTCTTTCTTCAGTATGTAAATGTTTTAGGAAGCCATTTGCAGAAGGTGCATTTCTTGGAAGCGTTAACCACAGGGGCGTAACACAGGCCCCCGCAGCCCCCGCGGTGCGGGGGGCCCCAAGCTCCAGGGGGCCCCTTCAGCAGACCACTCTGGCTGCAGAGCTCCTGATTGAGGCCGGAGGGGGCCCCTCCAGGTGCCTTGCAGGGAGGCCCCCTCAAGGTTAGTTACGCCAGTGGCTAACTATCACCTCAAAATGTAAGTGTGCATACATTGCAACAGTGGTAAATTAAGCTATAGTCATGAAGTAATTTGTAAATGTGTGCAAAATCTTTGACTGGATTGTTACTGGTTAATGTGCTCTATGAAGATGACATGAAGCTGTAGCAATCCCTTCAGGAAGCTCAGCAAACAATTTCAAGAAGCTGTTAAGTATCTATGGTCTTTGGTTAATGTTGAGTGATAGTTGCTCTGAAAGGTAATGCTAGAAAGCGTTTGTGTGCATCAGGCAGTTGTCATCTGATTACTGGACAACATTAATATTTGATGAGGTGTATATATATATCCCTGAATAAAGATCTTCTATTTGCTTCTTAACATCTCAGCTTGACTTTTGCCTGTTAAAAATCATTTCAACAAATGTGTTAATATTGGTTCACTGTGTTGAGCCCTGTGCACTTCAATGTATTCTGCTATCTCCCTAAATCTATTCATGTTTGTATTTCCTAAACAGTGATATGTGACAGCAATGGGCATAAGTAATGGCCTCTCTCCAGGGACCCATTCGTTCTGCCTACTCCAAAATGTCATTAAGACAGAGCAGGGAGCAGCTTGATGGTAATGTAGAGGCTTTTTTTAAGGGAATGGTGGCACAGGGCAATGCAGCAAGTTATCTTGCTGAGCTTCCCTGCACCACAGGGAAAGGGCATTAATGCACCTTATTTATCCAATACGGTGCATTCCTGTCCTTTTCCCACCATTTCAGCCATCTAGCGCCAACGCAGGCCTCCTTGTACCATGATGCAAGGATGCCTGTGTTGTAGGCAGGATTGTTTTTGTGCATGAAGAAGCACCTTCCTGCACAAAAACAATCCATAGAGGCGTTTTCCTCGTTCTGTCTGCGCTGTGGGATGCAGCACACATAGAAAGAGTAAAAACAAGGAGAAATAAACATATTTCTCCTTGTTACGCCTCGCCTGGGGAGGAAAAAGAGTTTGACACATTCCCAGGTTTACAAGGCCTTGCAAATCTGGGAATGCGTCAAAAACCATGGGCGTTGCATGAGAACATCCACCACAGCACCCATTGAATGGCTCCAGTCAAAATTAATAATTTTGCACTTCTCCAGAATGCAAACTTAAGATTTGTTTTTCAATTACTCCTTTGGCAGATTGTAATTTTGTGGCACTTTTGACCATGAATATGAGTGAACTCAGGAGTAATCTGTTGTTTTAATTTCGTTTTGTAATTTTGTCAGGAGAATCCTCCTACAAAAGTCAAATATTGGTATGTTGCTAACCCACTATTTTATAACAGTAATACAAATGAAAAATAGTTTTTCACTATAAAAAAGGAAATGTATGATTATTCATGCATTTGGGTGGAGGGCAGTTTCACTATTTTGTAGGCCTACTATATCATTAAAATATTGCTAATGTCTTTTTACAAGTAGGTAGCTGAAAAATCCTTATCGATCTTTTTCGAATTTTTGGGAAGAAAATCATCCAATTTCAATTGCAAATTTAAAACAGGTAATACCATGCTCCATGTGTGGATAATCATTTGTATGTACCTGGGCTGGGGAGGAAGCTACAGAGTCTTTGCAGGATTTTGGCTCAGGACCAGAGAAGGCTTTGTGGATTCACTAGATGACGCAACTGCAAGGTACGGGCTACTGCCAAGATGCTTAACCTACATGTGCCTCCTACCTCCATATTTCTAAAATTCAGATAAAAAAGTTGGTCACAAAAGGCCTTGCTCTGTGACCTTACATTGGTCGCACCAAATTTTATATTAGTGGATTTTGGTGGGTGGTTAACGCACCAGATTTAAGGGAAAACAATTCATTACCTCTCTTGTCTGTCTATCGTCTGTCATTCCTACCTCAAGATGGGAAGAACATTTCTGTAATATCTATGCCCCTTTCAACCTAGGCAGCCAACCATCTGAAGTGATTGGATAAAGGCCAATTCTCTCTATTTCTTTTGATCTTACTGAAGTTAGAATAGAAAATGGCAAGAGTTCCAAAGGGAAGGTGCCGGACCTTAATGTTGTATTGACAATTAGGATCTTTGGGCCCTTTTAATCACCAATGTGTTATATTGCATTGCATAGGGGTGGGATTAACTCACATAATTAGTTGTAGTGTAATTATGCAAAATTACACAAGATGACGCAGAATTATATGAAGATCATAACCCAGCTTTTAGTGATATTTTGTAGCTCAAAATGCACCCTCACATTCAAAATGGTCTTGAGGAGGCATTAAGCACTAATAAAAAAACACTAAATTCAACAGAACATGAACAGCAGCAGTCAGCAGCCTCTTGCACTTGCTCAATTTTTTGAGGCTGTGCTACTGCAGTGGGATTTGTTGAGCCATATTAGTCATAACGACACAAACCGTCATAGTAACGTAATTCTCGGTTATTCTGCGTCAAAAGAGTAACACAAAATTAGCAAAATTACTCCAATAACTCAAGCGTAATTCAAATTTCTCCCAGACATAGCCTGGATATTCACCTGATTTTGAAAAAAGGAGACAAAGGGGAACCCTCTTGTTATAAACCAATATCCCTCCTAGATTCAATAGTAGTGGCAGGAAGGGTCCTCTTGGCCAAATGGAAATGCTAGGCCCAATACAACTCGATTGTCTCTGGGGTTCAGTATGGCGTCAGTCAAGGCCTGAGAGCAACATTCTTTTGAATAAATCCTTTATTATAAGGATTTTAAAAAAACATTTACATCTGTTTCAGAGAGACCTGTCATGCATCACCACCAAGCATATTGTGGCTCTCAGACCACCGCAAGACCGCCAGGAAACGCAGTTCCCTTACAGTTGCGGCAGTCTCATAGTGGTCCGACTGCCGCAGTTGTAATACTGCAGGCAGTCCCGTAATGCGGCGGTTGTTAGACTGCCATTGTGACGGCCGTAGTCATAATTAGAACCTTATACTTTTTTCACAAGTACTACTGTATTGTCATGGAGATTTATTTGAAGAATTCACATTCCCCTTCTTCCACCTCAGTCAATTACGTTTTCTTTCTAATTTCTTACATTGTCATATTTTCTCTCCTAGTCTAATAAAACAACATTGTACCTTTCGTATTTGCTCTCTAAAATTAACGTGCTACTTGCATACATCTTAGATCAAACTCCTTTGTTAGCAAGTTGTTCTTTTGTTTTCATAAGTACAAACTCACTCATAGTTATTTCAACTTCAATTAGTTTTTCTGGCAAGTGCTTGTAATTTCTTTTCACACATGCCTGCAAACTTTACTTAATAAAAACTGTTGAAATTGGTGAGTGGAGTATGTTTCATTTGTGCTTTCTCATTATTTTCTAATTGTTTGAGGTGAAAACTCTGGTGGCTTCTAGAGAGTTTAATTTGAGAATTCGAGAATGCATATTTATGTTATATTCACTGCAAATGTGCAGTGAACCAGAGTTCATTTCGTTGAACGAACACATGAAATTGGTGGTGCTTAACATCAGCAACAGACTTGCTCTTCAGATTAATCATAGAGAGTGTGTATAAGCTCTATGTTCTACTAGTAAATGGCATATAATGGGTAAAACAATTGACTTGCTGATTGAAGAATCTCATTGTTTTGAAAGAATCGCTCCCACTTTGGTACTCTTGTTTCTGAAAATAAAAAAAGTCAAAAGTTTCATGAACTGCTGTCAAAAACCAAACATTTGGTACATTCATGGAAACTGCGAAAAGTGTGGTTCCTTTCTAGATACAGAAATTTCCTATTACTTACCGGTAATCTTCATTACTCCTGGTCCCGTTGTCCTCGTCCCATTCCTAAACAAGTGGAGATGACCATCTCCACGACAGAAAAAAAGAAAAGGAGCATGCTGGGATAACCAACCCACTTCCTCCCACTGGGAGTACATAAGCGGTACCATCCCAGCATGCAGCCTGAAAACACCAAGCCAACAACCGGAAGGCCGGCCGCCAGGGAGGGAGGGAGGGATGTAAGGAATGGGACGAGGACAACGGGACCAGGAGTAATGAAGATCACTGGTAAGTAATAGGACATTACCCCCAGGTCCCTCCTGTCCTCGTCCCATTCCTTAACAAGTGGAGAATACCAAAGCAGAGAAACCGGCCTTCCGGAGCCCCACCAATGCCAAGGGCACCAGACCGAGAAGGGGCACCACACAGGAGCAAAAGGAGCCCACAAGAAGGAGAAAAAACGCAGGCAGGAGCACACAACCAAGCATGCCCCCTACCAAGCGGACAGAGCCGACACCCCAAATCCAGCAGGGGACGACCAGAGAAAAAACACAAGAACCCCCCCCCCCAGGCAAGCCAGAAGGGGCCACACACACAGAACCAAGCCCCAAGGGAGCAACCAGAGGGGCCAAAACCAAGCCCCCCCCCCCCCAAGAACGACAAAAGGATGGCCAGGGGAAGGGGGCGCGCCCCAACGGGGAAACGGAGCCAAAAAAGGGCAACTGACCAAGGAGAGACCCCAAGGGTGAAGCCCAGAGAACCAGGCACCACCAGGCAGCCACCCAACCAGGAACCAAACAGGCCAACCCTGCCCAACGGGCAAGAGCAGAGGAGAACAGACCGCACAGGGCGGCAGGGCCGAAGGCCCAGGAAGGAACAAAACAAGGCAAGACACGACCAACCACCAAACCACCCCAACACGCCAGTGGAAGCCAACTGCAGAATCGCAAAGACGAAAGAGGGCAGAACCGGACAAGAAAACAGGAAACCACCCAGAGGAACAGCCCGGAAAGAGAAGGGAGCAGGGAACCCAAGCAAGGCCCCCCCCCCCCCCCCCCCAATGACAACAGCAGCAACAGGGAACCCGGAGGCCAGAAACCCACAAAAGGACCAGGCCACAGGGCAGGACCGACCAACGGCCCACCCCAGCCGAGACAACGAAGAGCCGCATGAACCAAAAGGCCACCCCACCGGGAAAGGAACCCGGGGGCCAAGAAAAGGCCAGGCCAGAGGCACACCCCAAAGCAGGAGACACTGGGACAAGAAGCCCAGCAACCCGCTCAACGGAGGCCAGGGAGAGCAAAGAAGCCCAACCCGAAGCAGACCCGGCAGAAAACCAGGGCATCAAAAAGACAACAACAGAGGCCCAACACGGAATCGGGGAAACCAACACCCCCGAACCGTAAAGGAGGAAACAACACCAACCAAGAGCAGACCAACCGGCAGGAGCAGAAAGGAGGACACCAAGGAACCACCGAAGGCGAATCCCAAGAGGCAGAAGGGCAAAACAGGAAAAAACCAACAAGAAGGCCAACAGTCCAACCCCCAAGAAGCCAGCCGGAAAACCAGCAGGCGAACCAGCCAGGAGGCACACAACACAGCGCCACCAGGACCCGGAAGGAGAGGCAAAAAGGACCCCCAACCAAGAAGGGGCACAGGGAAAGGCACCACATCCAATCACAGCCAGGCCATCCAGAGAGCGAAGAAGCAGAGGGAGGGAGCCCTGCAGTCCACACCACGGACCCAGGGCCACAGCCAGCCGAAACGAACAGCACAGGAAAGGACCGAAGACCAGCCCAGGACCGCAACAAAGCCCAAGAGAAGGAGCACCCAGGAAAGGACCCAAGCAGGGACCAAAAGAGGACCCCAAGCAAACAAGGGCCCAACAGCACAAAGCCAGACACAACCAAGCCCAGAGGCGTACCAGCAACCCAAACGCACAAGCGAATGGGAGGCCAAACACAGGGACCGCAAGGGCAAACCCAACAGAAGCAGAGCCCAGGACCCAAGAGCACACCGCAACAACCCCGGCAACAAAAGGAGAGGAGCCCAGAGAAGCCAAAGGCTCACCACCCAACAGGGGAGCAGGAACGGACCCAAACAAGGGGAGAAGGAACATCCCAGAGCCAACAAGAGAGCAAGGGTCACAGACGCCACAGGCCGCAAACAGCCTGCGTGGGAGTACAGGCCCAACGACAGGCCCCCAAGGGGAAAAAAACAGAGCCCCAGACCCTAGGCAAGCCCACCGCAACCCGAAAGCGGAACGAGAGGAGCGGGAAGCAACAAGCAGCCCACGCACCAGGGGAGGCCGACACCCAACAAACACAAGCAGGGCAAGGACACAGCAGGCAGGGAATGGCACAGGAGCCGGGCACCCGAAGAACAAAGGGGTCACCCATGGCAGAGGCCAAGGAAGACCAACAACACCCAGCCACCACAGGAGGCAAAAGTAGCAGCAGGCGAGAAGACAAGCCCAACAAGCCAACACCCAACACCAGCCAGAAGCCACCAGGGTCCCGACCAGCACTGCCCAAGAGCCAACAGGCCAACAAGGTCAAGGGTCCACCAGAATCCGAGGAAGGATACAACAGCCCCCCCGGAAAACTAGGGGGAGGACCCAGCAAACCCACGGAAGGCAGACACCGCAAGCGAGGGGCAAGGCCAAGGGGCAAGCAAAAGCACCCGGAAGGACACAAGAAGCACCCAACAGCGAAAAACCGCAGGCAGGCAGGCCCCCAGACAGGCACGCACCAGGCCCAAACCCACAGAAGGGCAGGAACCAACGGGCGGAAGGGCCGCAAGCAGCCAAAGGAAGCCCAAGAACAGCAAGGCACCAGTCCAGGCATACCCCAAACCAGGCACCCACCAGGACCTACCAGGGACAACAGAAGCCCGCAAGGCAGGACAGCCGGAGGCCCAAAGGACAGAGCAAAGAGGCCACAAGAAGAAGTCAACAAACCCCGGGAGAGACCGCCCAAAGCGAGCCACAGCCCAGCAAGCAGACACCATCCCAGGGAGGAACCAGAGCCGACCCGGCCAAACCGCAGGGCCGGCAGCAGGCGCAACAGAAGCCAAGGCCGCAGTCCAGCACATTCAAGCAAGAAGCCGCCAGGCAGCAAGCACCAAGGGGACCAACAGGGTCCGACCCACAGCCCAGACGCCAACCAGCAACGAGCACAGAGCAAGCGAGAAACCAAAAGGCTAGGGAACACACAACCCACGGAGGCAGCCCCGAAGGACCTCCCCCCCCCAGGCAAAAGCCCCCAAAAAAGGAAGCAACCCAGGGGAAACCATGGCCCAAGACAGGACAGCGAAGGCACGGGAGCCAACTCCGTAGGCAGCAGAAGCCGAAGGACCGCCAGGACCCCGGGAGCAGGGGGCACAAGAGGCAGAGAACCAGGCCGGAGACACCAAGGTCCCCGGACTGAGACAGCAAGCAGACCCACACCACACGCAACCAGCAAAGTACAGAGGGCCAGCATGCAGGACCAGGAGCAAGCAGAGACAGGAAACCACCAGCACCGGAAGAGACCTGAGGACAACTGGATCCAACAGCACCCGAAAGGAAGCAAGAAACCCAGACTGGAAGGCCCAGGGAGACCAGCGGAGCCCAGCGCAAAGAAAAGGGGGCAAGAAACGCAAGCAGGAGGCCCCGGGTACAAACCCCGGCACCACCCAGAGGCCCAGGCGCACAGAGCGGCAGCGACCAGAAGGCCAAGCAGGCAGCATCCCAAACACCCAAAGAGGGCACGAGGAAGAGACACCACCCAGGGCTGCAAGCGAATCCCACGGAAAGCAGAAGCCAACCGAACCCGGAAACCCCAGGCGAAAAGGAACAGAGATACCGCAGCAGATAGTGAAACCACAAGCGCGGGCACCAAAGCCACAGGAACGTAGGCGCAGACCCCGTCAAACAGCCCAACCCCCTAACCAGCCAAACCACAAACAGCAGCACACGACACCGCAAGTGAAGCGCAACCCAGCTGAAAATGACCAATGCAATGACACAAATATGAGGTACAGCACACATGGGATCAAGTACGGAAACACAGGATACGGAGAGGATGCCAAGGGCAAACCAGCAGGCACAGGCACGGAAGTCGGTAGCCCCAGCCTTACGCCACAACCTCGCCCACAGACAAGAGATGCACACAGGAAGGACGGCCAGAGGAGACGCAGGTGCAGAAGCGGTGAAGCAGCGCAGCAGAAGAGTGCACGTACCGCAGGCATGGGTCCCCGGGCACAAACCCCCGCATCATCAGGAGTCCCAACCCCCAATCCAAGCAGCACCCAGAAGGAGAGCCAGCCAACACATCCCCAAAACAGCAAGGAGAAAAAAAGGAGGCCGCTACGCGGTACTCACCAAGAGGGCAAAAAGGGCGCACCACAAGCCCACTGCCCCCTAACAGCCACCCAGGCGCGCACCAGGAACCAGCGCAGGGCGGAGAAGTCCGCCAAAAACGGCCTCCGAGGCCACAGCAAAGCCCGCCCCTGCACCGACCCAACCGAGCAGCAGGGGCAGCAGGAAGAAAAGGGGGCCGGCAGGACAACAAACGCCAGGCAGGGGACCTAGGAGCATCGCCCAGCAGAGCCCCAGGACCCACCGAACAGCCTCAGCAGCGCGTCCCCCAGACCGGCGAAGCCGCAGGGAGACGCGCGCTGCAACCCGGAAGAGACCGGGAGGAACGGCACCCCAGCCGCAAATGGCCGGTCGGCAGTCAACGCGGCTCCTGGCAAGCCCGGCAGGCCAGGAGAACGCGGAAGAGGACAGCGAGGACAGCCCAGCAGCCCTGACGAGAGGTCCAGCGAAGAATCCATCAGGTAAGTCCAAACACGTCCCAATCTGTCGGGAGACAGAAAAAAAGAACAGGCTGCATTCTGGGATGGTACCGCTTATGTACTCCCAGTGGGAGGGAGTGGGTTGGGTATCCCAGCATGCTCCTTTTCTTTTTTTCTGTCGTGGAGATTGTCATCTCCACTTGTTAAGGAATAGGACAAGGACAGGAGGGACCTGGGGGTAATGATCGCTAACAGCAGCCTTAATTGTCTCCGCCACCAAAGTACTCCGTCAAACCCAAAATCAGGCACTAAGGGGTCGACTAGGATGGCGGAAGGACGACCGGGGTGGCAGTCCTTCTGCTATCGCACAGGATTTTCCCAACGCCCAATTAGGATGGCGGTGGGTACCATGCTGGACGCAAAGTCAGTCCACCACTTCACTGCCAAAGGCAATTGGTCCAATGGCCTGGCGGACGGTGCAGGGTGCCCAAAATGGTGATGTGCCTAGTAGGTACTGTCCACCAAATTAGGATGTGTGTTTAAACCGGCATTTCCATGGCGTGAAAGGCTGGCGGTATTGGGTTAGGCGGCCCATTTTGGGCGCACTTTGTGGCGGCGGGAGGTGAGGTGCACTTGGGGAGTACCTATGATACACCCCTACATTTCACTGCACCAAGTGGCAGGCACCATGTGGTGCCTGCCATGTAGTGCAGTGAAATGCAAAACATGCGATTTTAACATCCTGGCGGGTGCTGCTGTCAGCAGCAGTCGCCGCAATGTTAAAATGAAGAATGCGACCGCCATGGTGGCGGTTGCATCCTAATTACTGGTGCGGGACCGCCGCATGTCTGGCGGGTGGTCCCTCCACTGCAATGATGGCGGGCGGACTCAGGTCGTAATAACCCCCAAAGTCAGTTCCCAGATAGGTTCTGAATAAGATACAGCCTACAGTGGCACATATTATAATTAACATGAAGGTGATTTTGTCTGAGGGTCAGGAAAAGGTGATTTCAAGACTTTAAAATTCAGGAACGTCTGTGAATTAAATGGATTATATGAATAGTAAGGTTCCTCAATCCATGCAAATTCCACTTGATAAGAAATAGATTCCTGAGGATACTAAGGCTGTAGGCATTTCTGTCTTATCATCAGGCTTAGAGATGTTTTATGTGCATATGTTTTCTTCAGCTTTGTGGAAAATCACAGAAAATGTTGATATAATAGGCTTCTCTTTTTAAGATTATTTTGGGACTGCCTTGATTGACCTCATAATCCTTGTATTGATTTGGTTGACGTGACAGTTCAATTGAAGTTTGACTATGTTCACAAACGTCGTATCTTTTGATGTTCTATGAGAGAAAATCATCTTTCTTAGGAGCAGCGGGACTGGGAATATTTGCCAATGATTGAATAAATGCCTTTTTCATGTTACTGCTGTGGGGTTTTTGTGATACATCATTACACCTCAAGCAATAAACTAGATGAAGAGAAAGTGGTGACAGAAATAATGAATTTGCCTAAACTAACCTCAGTTAGGGCAATTTTTGGGCTGTGCCAATTTTTATAGGAAGGTCATGTATCAGTTTTCTGAAATCATACGACCCATTGCCAAGTTACTTTGGAAGGGAGTGATTGTTATTTGGTCAAACAAAGCAGATCAGGCTGTTTTTTGCAAGAATGGTTTCCTAGAATCCCAATCATGCAATACCCTAATATAGGTTATTATTTAATTGTTCAGTTGGAACCTTATTATCATGTGATGTGAGGCGTTTTATCTCAGAGAATTCCAAATACTGGCCATGTCCACTCAGTGGCTTATGTTTTCAAGGAAATCTCACCAGCAGAGTTAAAATACATAATCCCTGATAAGGTACACTTGGCTACTAATAGATCTTTTCAGCAATAGAGTCACAAATTGTTAAGTCAACCACACTATAGACGTGTATGTAGAGCACAGAAATGTGCAATTCTTGAAATCAGCTCGGGCACTTACCCTTAGGCAACCCAAATAGTCTTTGATTTTCGCTTAAGATTATTTTGTGATAAATTATAGATCAGGGCTTAAGAATGACAATCTATTATGACAAGCTTAAAAACCACCAACAATAGATCACACATCAAATTTGTCTCCAAGAGTTTTGTATGGTCACTCCATTGCTTTAATTAATGTAGACACATTTCTGAACAGTACATACAGAAAATCAATTTCCCATCAGATCAGTTTAGACCACTGAGTATGAACTGGCTTCATGATTCCAAATTTGCTACACGTCCTGGAATTGCTAAGATTGACAGTTGTAAGGAGATATTTTTTAGGACCAAGTTTTTTTCTGGATATTAAAATCTACATATCTAAGTAGCTGATCTGTGACCACATTTAGCTATCACATGGTAGACCAATCGGTTTATCGAGACCGCAGCCTGATCCACCTAGACCTTAGGATATGGTTTTATAGATTTTATTGAGGAGTTGTTCAATAGTCAGGGTTGGACAGTATTCCAATAAATATAGTTGTGGACCATTTGAGAAAGATGAGTTGTTTGATATCTATGCCCATTTTCCCCTATTTCCCTATCTTAGGGAGATGGACTACCTGAAAGATTGAACTAATGTGCTGACTAGTATTTGAGATTTCAAACTTGTCACAAGAGGAAGATTGGAGCAAGACATTTTGGTTGTCAGAGTAAATATCAATCAAAATTAGGGGGAGGAGGATTGGGCTAGGTTCACCCTCCTGTGTGATCAGAGTACAGCAAAAAGAATCCGTAGATGATGGATCAAAAGAACCTAGTCAAGAAAAATGGGGGATTCACCAATTGGGTGAAAGACCACCTCTACTGGTAGAAAAGAAAAAAATCTTTTCTTGAGTCCCCTCACTCACCCAGGGTTGCCCCTAGGTGACATGCTTCATCATTGGGGTAATTCCAAACATCTACTGCTTTGGGCGTGCTGCGACTTGCGGAGTTACGTAGGAGCACTTTGTGAGGATATGTGTAGGGGGAGTGGTGTAAGTGATGTTTAAAAATTACCTAACTAGTTAGCTAATGTTTTATTCCTGCTCCTAGTTGGTAGGGATAAAAAGGGGTTAATAAAAGGGAAAAGTAACTGTTATTTAATTACAATGCCTAGTATTGTGTCGACATGTTTCAAGGTATCCCCTAAACCTCTTATTCAGGACAACAAAGGGACCAGCCCTTTGTGTACCACTCCGTGCAGGACCTATAATAAAGTGAAATATAAATTATGAATGCACACCTATTGTGTGAGCATTGGGGAAAAAATATATACGTACTGTTGATTCTGAACACGTAGTATCTGTCATGGGGAAGGAAAAGCAAAATGCAAATTAATACATACTGCCTGCCCACTGCTCTTGTGGGCAGGTTAAGGCGTTACGCTGCGCGTAAAAGAAGGTACTTCGTTAATATGGTGTGAGTGCCCTTGAAAGTAAACTTAATTAGTGCTCATATCCTGTGTGGGTTAATATACAACACTCGATATCTCAATTGTGAGCAAGCAAGTTTGAAAAGACATAATTAAAAACTCGGGGTCAAGGACAAAACAGGACGCACACAACATGTAACATAAAATCTATTTCTTTTTGAAACGTACTTATTTTGTGGCAAAGAAACGCCTCATGGTCTGTCTGGGTGGAGGAGCCTGTCGAAACTCTATATTATATTATGAATACACAAAGGAATGAGATTATAAGGATTTGTTTTAAGCCATTAAAGGCAGACCCTTTGTTGCCGCTTGAAAAATGTAAAATATTATATCCGTTCACTAGCTGTAAAAGTGGAATAAAAAGAGCAAGGTGACTTCAAATGTAAACTTTAAACTAGGTAGAAAGCTGTGTTTATAGTTTGAAGGTTGTTAAAAAGGAACTAGAAAAAGGAAAGACCAACAAAGTGCAAACATTTGCGGCCATTATACTATTGTGGGGCTGGGCTGTAATGCATAGTTACAGTAGAGCAGGGATATAGGAGGAACACATAAAAAGGGGCAGTTTAAAAGCTGTGTGAGGCATAGTGCTCCTCCCAATTATATTTGAGTATTATTGCATTAAAAAAAATGCAATTTACAGAAATTTACTAAAATCACATTTTTAAGCATCAATTTTCATGATTTATTTTTTTGTCCTCATTAAACATAAATAAGTGAGGGTTCTTTAAAGCAAACCAAAGGTTTATTCAAGGATCCCCGTTTATATGTGATGATAACTTCCCGGAGTCCAACAAAAACAGGTTGCTAAGATTCTGATGGAAATAAGTGTAGCAGATGGATATATTTCACCATCACTGCATTCATGCACTAACTCCGCCCTCTCTTATTTAATAATCATCAGACTGTTATATGTGTAATGTCAAATAGCAAAAATAAAAATGTAAACCACATTCTCCCAGTCAACCCAATTCCTCCATATTTTACATCTTTTTTTGCTGAACTAGCCAGATCTAAGTTATGAATACGCCTAACCGAGGCAACTCAATCTAATATTACCTGTGATTGTGGTGTGATCCATTTTAAACAAATTTCAAGCCTAGCAAGAAGGACCAATACAAATAAAAGAGAAGCCTGTGAATTAGACAAATTATAACTAACACATTCCTCTGGAAGTACACCAAATATAACCAGACTTAAGCTTACCTTAATCTCCCACCCTAGCACCTCCGAGACAATCTTGCCAGAAGCCCTGGATAGAAGGACACTGCCAGAACATATGCAAGTCAACCGCATCATCAGAGTCGCACTTCGGACAAACCTTCCGATGAACACCTCCCAATTTAGCCAGCTTCTTCAGGGTCCAGTATGCCCTATGGAGTGTGAACAGATGGTTCCTCTTAAGATAGGCAGCTTTGACCACATTCCATATAGTGTGCACCGATATTTGTCATAGGTGTGTTACGTTGGTCGAAGGCAGGTCTCTTCTCCAGCACTCCTCCATAGGTACTAAGGGGGGTTCACTCTTAATCAGAAGCCATAACCATTTAGATACCTCCTTTTGTTGAAAAAGGGGGCCACGAAGAGAAAGTGCCCTACATGTGCCAAGGGCCTGTAAATTAAATACTACTTGTAGGCCTGCAGCACTGATTGTGCCACCCACTTAAGTAGGCCATAACCATGTCTCAGGCCTACCACTGTAGAGCCTCTGTGTGCAGTTTTAAACTGCCATATCGACCTGGCAAGTTAGCCCTCTTACCAGGCCTGCACTTTCTTCTTTGATACATATAAGCCATTCCTAAGGTAGGCCCCAGACAGCTCAAGGGCCGGGTGCAGTATCTTCTTTTAAAAAGTAGGACATGTACTTTTAGGCTTTAAATGTCCTGGCAGTAAACATCTCTTACATTCATTTTTCACTACTGTAAGGCCTAGCACTACCATAGGACAACATTAGAATTACCTAAATACATGTTATAAGTTTGATTTCCAATTTGAAAGAGATTGGACTCCTAAGTTTGGTGTTTCTGGAATCACAATTTAAAATCAATACTTATGGTGAAGGCAGATTTTAAATTGTAATTCTGAAAATGCCACTTTTAGCAAGTTGGCAGTTTCTTGCTTTAACCATTGGTACCTTCTGCCTGTCTCTAAATACACATCTGGGGTGGATGTCAGCTGGGCTTTGAGCATTCCCTCTAGACAGCCACACACACGGAGAGCTTAGGTGTGACTGATGGGCCATCAACATCCTTATGAGCCATCCTGGGCAGGATGGGAGGGAGGATCTGACACTTACATCTGATTAGGCTGTGTCCTGTCCCCACACTAAGGCAGAAAGAGCAGGTACTCTATGCGCTTCAAAGGCATCTCTTTGAGGTCTTCCCCATTTCAATGGCACAACCGGGTATAAGAACTGGACTTCCGACACCACCACTTCAGTACACATCTGGACTGGTGGATACTCTGCCAGGAAGCAGGACAGATGTGCTGATGAAAGGCTGCCAGTCTGCTGGACTGCTACTTTGATGGACTCCTGCTTTGCTGTGCTGACCTGCTGACTGCTGCCCTCTTGCCTGGGAGTGAGAAGGGCTGGACATGCATCTCTCAAACCCAGAACTAAAGTGACTTCAAGGGCTTGCTAGCTTTCCTCTTGATTGAAGTCTCAGGGACATAAAAGACTTCTAACTCACCCTGCTACAGCACCTGGACTCTGCCATCTGAGACTCTTGCCCTGCCAAGTGGTGCCAATCCAGTTGTGGACCCTTAGAAGTAGGTATAAATTGAGGTTCCAGCTACAATCGCATATGCTTGCTACTGGTGCATCTCCATCAATGTCAACACATCGCCACTGCTGCAAGGATTGAGTGCATCACATCTCCATCAACGCCGATGCATTGCTGCTGCTGAGATGATCGAGGACATCACATTGCTGATGGTGTGGCACATCACCTCTGGACCCAATGCACCTTTGACTTTGTGTGGCTCGGAACCGATGTGTTACCTACGTCCTAAGAGTCAACACTGCTGCATCACCTCCTTTACTTCTCGCATCTCATCCTCGCCGTCCACTTAACAGTGAACCAAGGTACTGTTTCAGCAGGCAAAGACTAGTCCCTGTATCTGACCTGTGACAATACAAAAGGAAGATATGGGAATGAAAAAAAAGGAAAACAGAGAGCTTTTGGACCAAACTAACTTACAGCATAAGGCACCCAAACTCGAACAAGTTTTGGCACACGATAAATCAAGTGACTGGGCACCGAAACATCCTAATGTCAAATGTTCAGGAGCCGGAAGGTGTCAACTTCCTTTCACAAAAATTCAAACAGATGTCATCTAATGCTCAACAGAAACAATTGGCAGCAGTAATTTTAAATAAATTAAAATTAATGGACGTAGGCGACTGTCAATCACCACCAATGGGTTCAATTCAATCATTTACGCAAGACAGTCCCAGTAATAAACCACTTCGATTATACAACAGAGGATATAGCAAATATAATAAATAAAGGCAAAAGCAATGGGGCTTTGGACCCGAACGGCATTCCGCAAGCCATCTATAAACATGCCTCTGAATACTGGAGTGCACACTTAGAGAAGCTATACGCTGATGTAGAGACTTATAATCAAGTACCAAACAGCTGGCAAGGGTCGATTATAACTCCCATTTGTAAAGGAGGAGAAAGAACTAACCCTTCTAATTACAGGCTAATTGCCCTACATGATGTAGAAGCTAAATATTTTGCCTCATTAATCCTTGTAGATCAGGCCAACTGGTCTGGGGAACGTAATCTGATCCCAATCAATCAAACAGGTTTTAGAAAGGGGATTGGAGCTATCTTGAATATCCCATCAATCATTATGATAGCAGAAAAATGTAACAGCGAGAAACAGGACTTGCATCTGTGTTTCATAGACTTAAAAGCTGCTTTTGACAGTGTGGACCGGAAACTACTGTGGGCAAAACTAAAAGCCAGGGAAATACCGGATAGAATATTGAGGGGTTTGTTATTATTTTATACAGATGCCTGGATTCAAGTGAAACTTGGGGATGGTGCTAGAATCTCAAGAAATGTGTACACTACTATCTGCTTGAAATAGGGATGTGTGTTGGCCCCGCATCAATTCAACTTATTCACATCAGATCTATCTGGAAAGCCTGATAGAACCAACTCACATTCTCCGAAATTAACCAACTTACAACGCTCTGATCATGCCTATGCAGACAGCATTGTCCTCTTGAGCTTAACCAAAGTTGGCCTGACTAGGCTCCTAATTGAACTCACAGATTTTCTGTCTACAAATAAGCTGGAACTCAATTCGTCCAAAACAAAAAAAATGCTCATTACCACTCGACCAGCCCCACAACACAACATCTGGCTAGAAGGCAAACAATTTGAGAAAGTATCCAGCTATAAGTATTTGGGATGCTACATAGATGATAAATTATCCCTAAGTGACCAGAAAAATGACATGAAGCAGAGAGCGGGGGCATTAATATTTGCGTTTAGGTCACTGTCAAAGAAGTTGGGAAGGCATCCCTAAGGTTGCTCCTGTCAATTATTTCCGCCAAAGCACTGCCAACCATATCATATGCCAGTGCGGCCATGCATAGAAAGGACTCGGAAATTCTTAATAAATTAATAACAAGAATTTATGAAAAGGTTTCCCAAATCCCCACGAATGCTTCGCCTGCGCAAATGAGATTAGAATTTGGACTGATGAAAGAATCATTGGGCAGACTTTATACATATATAAAGGTGTGGTATAGGATCAAGCAAAACACAGAGGAAAATAGCTTCAACAAATTATTATGGCCGGAATTGGAAATGCAAAAAAAATTGCAGGCCACCCAATTTTTGACCAGTGTGCTTAAGGCAACTTGTTCTACTAATCTTTGGAATAAAAATATGCCTTTCTCAGCATTTAAGCTGGCACTATACAAAGCTGCAAAATTTCATTAGCTGATAACAGATAAAGGCATCTTTTGTCATCGTTCTCATTCGTGGACAGTGATTAATAACTACAAAACCCTTAATCTGGTGGCCTACCTAGACTCTCCGTTCTCTATCTACATCAAAAGACAACTGATGGCATTACGCTTTGGCAAATTCCCTACCCCTACACTGGAAGCACAATGAGTCAAAAGAATGCCGACTTTGCGGTTATCATAAGGAAGACTTAATTCATTTTATATGTCTATGCAAGAAGCTGCAACCAGAGCCTGTCACTTTTTTAAAGAGAGCTTTCCTTGACAGAGGAATAAGCTTGTGTAGAACTGCCATCATTAGAGGACTGGATCCAACTGACTCCCATATGAATTGTAAAATGATAAACTTTTTACAAGCTCATGATCAACTATTGAAAGCAGCAGCATTTTAAGGAGATAATCTCAATAGAGGATGAAAGCTACAAAATGAATTGTAAAATGATAAGTTTTTTTAACAAGCTCATAATCAAGCACTGAAAACAGCAGCACTTTAACGAGATAAGCTCAAAAGGGGATGAAAGCTACTTTTATTTGCTATATGTACTGAGGAGGAGACGAAACCGGTGTTGATCACCGAGTTCAATAACCTCCTATTGAACAATTGCCAATAAAATTTGTTAGACTCGGGACTAGGAGCCTGCCGGATGTACTTTTCAGCCAAAATAAGGAAGAAGATAATAGACTCACGCAGATAATATCTAGTTCTACATATTCATATTATAGATTCTTTTATATGTTCATGAAATATGTATACTCTGACTCATAAGTTGTCTTTTATACGTTTTATGATGAGTTTTTACGCAAAACAGTAATTGTTTTAAATTAATGTTCGAAGGATGTCATTCTATGTAAATTGTTATGGTTTTCATTAACTATACAATAAACAAACTTTATTATTATTACTGCATATTATGTCATTCTTATTTTTTTAAGATATGTTAAGAGTATTTAATTTAAAGTTAAATATTATCAAAATGTTTTAAGATTTTAAATTAATTTTCTATTGTGTTTTGCTTTCTAAAATGTATTATATATATGGTTATTTTTTATAATGTTATTTAAAATGTATGAAACTATGCACTTAAAAATTAGCATTTTTAATTTATATTTACTTTCTACTGTTGTGTTTTTATATTGTTGTTTTTGGTATTTTCAAGATATTCATTTTGGTATATATTTTCAAATTTTGTTTATGATGATTGGAAATATTGAAATATGTTTGGATTTTTTTTTTAAATTGAGTAATGAGCATACATTTAGGTGCTATTTGTTCTTGAATATAGATTACAATTATCATATATTTTAATTCAATCATTGTTTATATAGTATAATATATGTGTTTTAATTTATAATTTAATATTAAAATTAATTGGTTATATTTCAATGAAGCTGTTTGTATTTTCATGGATTTAAAGTGAATAAATCAATGTTATGTGTTCATGTTATTAAAAAAAAAGTAACTTATGTTAAATTATAATAAAGTTAGCTACAAAAATAGAAATATTTACTAACCATTATGTTAGTGATATTTAGGAACACAATAGTGCATATTCCCAAACTGCATATTGTTGTTCATTTATTAATAGTACAAAAGTACTGCTAAAGTACTACAAAATTCTAGTCTCAAACCTAAAAAGTGTAATTCTTCACATCCACCTCACCTGTTTTTGCAATGAGGAGATCCTCACTCATTTAAGTCCACTACTTAGGGACCAATTACAATATCATCCGGAAAGCAGTCCAACACAATCGTCTTTGTAATGGTTTCCGAATGACTCTGGTTCGGAGAGTTCAACCGACCAATTACGGTGTGTCAGAACACCGTTCTTTTGGATTCCCATTGACTTCAATGGGAGCCTGTGAGCCGATCGAGAACCATTGAAAAAAGGGGTGGTTGAAGCAAACATTTCACCCTGTGGCAAGCACCTCATGGAAAGGGGTGACCCATGGGTACCCCCACAGGCCAGATTTGGAGGGCCCAGGGTGAAGGGGGGCCTGTTATGGGCCCCCAACAATAGATTCCCACAGCCGTTTTGTGCTGGGCAGACCGAATCGAAACGGATGTCCTAATCAGTCATTGTACTCGCTCGTTTGTAAACCGTGTCCATAGAGCTGTACGATTCGGCTCTGAAAGGCTTATGCTGACTAAATGCCTTTTGAGACTGATTCGGACGGTTTCTGGACATCATAATCGGTCATTCGAAAATGTGTCCGAGTCGGTCGGAAACAAGGATTCCAAATCGAATTCAACAGATTTGGATGCCGTTCGGAGCCTTTCAGAACAACATCGTAATCGACCCCGTAGTGGTAAATAAAAATATTTTTCTCAAGTGTATATTAAAAAAATATTTTTACCTAAAGTAATCAAAGTAATGTGATTTGTTTATTATGCACTAATAATTATTAAAACCCGTTTACCGCGGCGGTGATTCCGCCGCGATGCGGGACATTCTATTGAGTGAGGTAGTGCTTGCAATGGCCGTTGGTCAACAGGCACAACGAAGGGGTTAAACATGATTAACAGAATTATTAAAACATAATGTAATCTTATAGTAACAACTACTGTCTTTCTTTTATATTTTCTAAAAGGACGTTAAACTATTTTATAATTTAAAAAGAAATGTTTTCTTTCCAGATTTTTTAACAATAAATTATATTCATTTATATTTGAACTGTTTTAAAGAATTACATTTTTTTTACGTCTCTTCTAATACTCTCTATGGGAGGAAGTTGGCTGTGTGTGGTGCTGTACTTACAACTGCTTTTTTTCAGCAGTAGTAACTTACACTATTAAATATGGCTCCCCTCCTTGTTTCGGAGGTGGAGAGGTGTAAGTCTACACTTTTTGAGTACCTTTTACACTCTGTTTTTATGAAAAGCCAAAAGTAGTAAAGGTACTCAAAGTTTAATTACATTACACACATAAATTACTCACAAGTGTAAGTTACCTTTGTTAATAGCCACCAATATATTTGACAATGCTACTCTTATAATTTGTATTATAATTATGTAAAGTCCATATTTTGGTGGTCAGTGTTTTTGGCAACATATTTTGTACTACAATAGTTTTGTGGTCAATATTTCATATTAAAATCCGTTGGCAAAACCATTAGAGTAGCCGGTTCAGACTTCTACAATAGCAGATTGAAGCATTTAGATTGATGCATGACTGACTGAATGTGTGTGTGAATTAGCTAGTTAATGAGCCTCGAGCAAAGATTATTTACCTGTACTGTCCAGGTATGTGGGGCTAGGGAAGATGGGTTTGTATTGGAAAAGTACATTTAAGTGTTTGGGGACTGGGATATGACAAGAACATCGAGTCAGTATTGGATGAAAAGGGGGGGTGATTGGGAGTGTGACAATTTTAGTGTACACATTTTGAACAGTTTTATGTATTTATGTATGAGAGATAAGAGTCTAAATATTAGTAAACTTGAACTGAACTGAACTGAACTAGCTAGTTAATGAGTGAGTACGAGGGTAATTGTATTTTAACACTTCTATCACACACTATACAGAAGTTTGATATTTCTACTAAGTTATTTTAGGTGAATGCCTAGACTGTCAGAAGTCTGAGAGCATAAGATGACTCTATTGCTAAGCATGACCAGCACAATACCAGAAACCACGCGCAAGCCTTATGTGTAGCCAAAAACGCTCTTTCCCAACCAAAATGTCTATTGTAATGCCACATGAGAACAACAAGAGAGCGAGGAAAAGGAAAACTTGTCCTCTTCCCCAGAACAATATGATCAAACAAAATGGACAAGTTTCATGACTTAAAGCAAACTTTTTTCGCTGTCATTGTTGAAAACAACGTGAAAGGAGGGAGAGCACAACTGCTGTGTAAGAAACCCCTCACCCACCTACCTAGTAGGTGGCATGCTTCATCATCGGGGCCCAACTGGATTGTCTAGCACAATCCAGTTGTGCTACAACGCCTGAGATACAGCGGAGCAGGGTTATGAGCAGTGAGTGGAGTGCTATGTGAAGTGATTAAGAGTTAAAAAAGTCTCTGGGAAATGCCCTATGAAAAAACTTTAATTATAAGGGTCCCAGGACTAATGTAAAAAAGGGGGGGGATATAATTAGGAATATTATTTTCCTTGTATCCCTAGAAACTAAGGTCAACTAGTTTCAGCCTTCATTATAGTTCTAGAGGCTTTCGTCAGGACCAACCAAAATTGAAGTTAAAAATAATTTTGGTGAATGGCCGTAAAAATAATATATAGGCCAAGTGTAACTATCAGCACACACCCTAAAGTGTGCTGTGAGTGTGGTGATGAGGTACTCACAGTAACTCCGTTTGAGGTTACTTGAGTAGAGAGGTTGTTAATCCTCTGGAGTTAGAACGCCGTATGGTTCTCCGCTTGCCAGTTTGTAAGGGAGAACAGGTCCGTAATACCTAGGGCGGCGATCGGTTCCGCTGAAGCGGAACCGATCGCCGCCCTAGGTATTACGGACCTGTTCTCCCTTACAAACTGGCAAGCGGAGAACCATACGGCGTTCTAACTCCAGAGGATTAACAACCTCTCTACTCAAGTAACCTCAAACGGAGTTACTGTGAGTACCTCATCACCACACTCACAGCACACTTTAGGGTGTGTGCTGATAGTTACACTTGGCCTATATATTATTTTTACGGCCATTCACCAAAATTATTTTTAACTTCAATTTTGGTTGGTCCTGACGAAAGCCTCTAGAACTATAATGAAGGCTGAAACTAGTTGACCTTAGTTTCTAGGGATACAAGGAAAATAATATTCCTAATTATATCCCCCCCCTTTTTTACATTAGTCCTGGGACCCTTATAATTAAAGTTTTTTCATAGGGCATTTCCCAGAGACTTTTTTAACTCTTAATCACTTCACATAGCACTCCACTCACTGCTCATAACCCTGCTCCGCTGTATCTCAGGCGTTGTAGCACAACTGGATTGTGCTAGACAATCCAGTTGGGCCCCGATGATGAAGCATGCCACCTACTAGGTAGGTGGGTGAGGGGTTTCTTACACAGCAGTTGTGCTCTCCCTCCTTTCACGTTGTTTTCAACAATGACAGCGAAAAAAGTTTGCTTTAAGTCATGAAACTTGTCCATTTTATTGTAATGCCACAACATAAAATAATTTTTTTTTCGAACCACTCTGTTACATGTTCGTGTTGCATTCATTAGAAGCTATGTTTTTAATTCTGTTGTCCCACGGCCATTATCTTTTCTGAGTACAGATAAAGTTGCATGATTAATTTTTTATGGTATCTTGCATTTGGCAAGTTGTTTTTGTAACTGATTTCCATAACACATGCACATACAAGGAGACCTCGTGAATCACAGCAGCACATATAACATGGCAAAAAGAGAAATATTGTGCAGATAAAGTTTATTATTAGTTTTTTATGGTTTTGTGCATTTGGCAAGTTGTTTTTGTTGTTGATTTTCATAACATATACGCATACACAGAGCCTTCGTGAATCACAGCAGCACATATAACATGGCAAAAAGAGAAAAAATGTCATCCTCTGCTCTGTTGATTCTTTAATGCCAGGGTCTTGGCTGTAATTACAGAGTTTGTCACAACTAATAATGATACTACTTTTACACCTAATTATTTAAACTTCCACACAGCAGCATGGGAGGAAAAACATATCACTGGGCTGTCTAATCTACTCAATTCTTTTGTTATTGAAGGACCAAAATTGTGGAATCGACGGCATGAAGAAAATTGCTGTATGCTCTCAATGATGCCCTTGTTCTCGGTTGTGAGACCTCCTCCTGTAAGAGGATTTCTGTTTGTAAAACAGCACCGAGAAAAAAGATATACACAATGGACCTGATCCACAAAGTTATGTTTAATGTGTAGATCTACGCCTAAACCTAGGTGTGCCTCTACACCATTTTGCTTTTCCCATTTTCTGATTGGGTATGTACAGCTAGATAAGGTGCAGCCTCCTACAACTGAATACATTACCATAACATTACTACAAGTAGCTCTACAACCATATTTTACCTTCTGATTGTTTGGCAAAAGCACCCATTACAGGGTGGCACTGTCTGCAACCTAGATGTAGTCCTCTGAACAGAAGGAAATAGACAAACACTATACATGTGATGCAAATCCCACACATCTGACCCCTGTTTATTTATAAAATAAATACAGCCCTTATCCTAGGCTCTATCTGTCTCCACTAGAATATGTGACCCTCTTGCCACATCTAGCCTCCTGGATGCATTCCACAATAATTAAGAGGAAAATTAACTTTACCAAGGAGGATACAATTTATGTATTTATATCTGTGGTCAAACACTACAAGCAGCTATGTGATATGTCTCTGTAGAATCTCAGTGGTGCAGAGAAGGTAACCTTTTGGCAGTAGGTATGTAAGCTCATTTGGGGAGGAGGCATGCACATTTTGGGACATAAGTCTTGTCACTATTTACCGTTTTTGCAGAACTACTCTAGGGGTGAGCGCTTTTTCAGTGGAAGCTGCTTATTTATGGAATGGTCTTCCTTTGACTCTTAGAGCAGAAAGTCCTTATATACATTAAGAAAACTTTTAAAAATCAGGCTGCTTGTGTGGACTTTTGTGCTGGATATGAGTGTATATTGAAAACTGTTAACTTGGACATAGTGCCAGAACGCCCATGAATGAAGGTTTGCATTTTAAAAATATTGTAAAATAAATAACTAAATGAAAAACAATTGCAGGATGAGAGGAGGTGGATGAAGGAGAATTTCTCTGGGATTCAGGTCACAAAGGCTATTGCTGTGGGTAGACTTGGACCCTGTCTGCAACTCACCACCTTGGAGGAATGTGTACTTTCCACATTACACCCTGACCTGCTACTTGGCCTGTCTGTTGCAAACAATTCTTTTTTTTTTTTAAATGATTTTTATTAACGATTTTCACAAAATTATATAATATTTACATAAACCCCCCACCCTCCCCTTGGACCAAGGTGTTACTTCACATCATACCCATCCACAAGAGCGAAAAAACAATTCGGTAAATCTGCAAGATAATACAGCATGTTTCATCAAAAACTGTATAATTACAATAAATATTCTCCCAAATAAGACCATATTAAAGACCAAGCATTTTAGGTGTGCTCTAATTGCCAATGCAAGAGCGGACCCCAGATCTGCATCCCTATTCTCTTTTTTCTCCTCCCTTTAGTTTTATATATGGCTACTTCCAGGGTACAAATTGCTAGGAATCTAGTTCTCCATTGTGCAAAAGCCGGTGAAGTAGCATCCAGCCACGCTGAAGCTATACAGAGTCGGAGGACAGCCATGGCTACAAAAATAAGGCCCTGCAAATGATTAGGTCTTTGATTATTAGATACTCCTAACACAATTTCCTCCCGAGTGATAAATATATTACCTTGGAGAATTTCTGAAAGGAAGTCAGAGATTTCTTTTATCAAACCTGATAGTTTGTCGCATGAGGCAAACATATGAATGATGTCGGCAGCTCCCATCGAGCAACGTGGACAGGTTGTTCCCTTTCCTATTGTCCATTTTGCAATCTTATATGGTGTATAATAAAGGGAAAAAAAAGTTTTATAAAATTGTGCTTGGAGATTTATAGACATTAAACACACTTGTGATAATTCATATGCTCACAAAGGAATATTCGGTTGGATTGCAAGAGAGGTCTGCCACTTCATTAGATGTTTTCCCAAGTCATCCGGGAGCTTATCCCTAAGAAGTTAATAAATTACCCCTATTTTAGGGGTATTTGGTCTACATATAGTATCTAGTACGATATTATTTTGAAATTTGTCACGTCCCCCTGTTTTTTTTTTGCAGAAAATCCCTGATCTGTAGATATTTAAAAAACTCCCTATGGTTGATGGTATATTCAGACTGGAGGTCGGAAAACGTTTTTAGGCCTCTAGAGTTATAAAAACAACCTAATTGGTGGATGCCATTCTCGATCCATCTCGACATACAAGTGTCGTGGAATAGTGCGGGTAGCTCACAATTAAGATTAATTGGGGTATAGCATGAAAAACGGCCCAGTCCTAGCAGTTTTCTTACATTAATCCAAACTTTATATGTATTGGAAATGGTCTTGAGTTTTACTTTCTTAAAATAGTTGTCGTTCATGTGTCGCCAAAGACAACCCTCGCAGCCTGCCCCTAGGATCAATTCTTGTGGAGTGATCCTATCAGAGTTGTGGCCCTCTTCTATTGATAAAAGCACAATACTATATCTTATTACCGTAGCCCAATAGTATAACTTAAAATTTGGCATTCCGAGTCCGCCTCTTTCTATGGGCATCATAAGCCATTTAAGAGCTCGGCGAGGTCTCTTATAACCCCAAATAAATCTGGAAAAGATGTTCTCTATGTTTTTAAACTGTTGGGGAGTGAACTCCAGGCATATTGTGCGAAAAAGATACAGGAATCTAGGTAAAAATAGCATTTTGATAACGTTGCATCTCCCGCCAATAGTAAGATGTAGGTTGTCAAGTCGAGTTAGTTCTTTCTTAGTATGTTTAATTAGTGGGTCTAAGTTTAAGCTCACTATATTATCTATGCTTGCAGTTATATCAACTCCTAGATAGATAGCATGTTCCGTTACTCTATAGTCACCCATCTTGAGCTTGTCATTAATGACTATCTGTGTTTTAGTTGAGTTCAACTTATATCCAGAGATCTTGGCAAAGCTATTCGCTTCCTCTTCTATCGCTGCCATTGCTTGGGTAGGATTACAGGTGGCTATGGCTATATCGTCGGCGTACGCTAGAATTTTTTTATCAATATTAAATGCCTTTATCGGAGTCACTAATGGATGATTTTCTAATTTCCGTATGAACGCATCTATATAAACTGCAAATAGCAGGGGAGAGCATGGGCACCCCTGTCTCGTTCCACTAGTGATCTTAAATCTCTCTGAGAGTGTCCCATTGATCATAACGCTGGCTCCTGGGTCTACATATAGTCCTTGCATGGCTTTAATAAATTGTGATGTAAGTCCACACCTAGCCATCATTTCCCAAAGGAACCTCCAGGAGACCCTATCAAAGGCTTTTTCTGCATCCAATAGTATTAAAGCCATAGGGTCTCCTGTTTTCCCTGCGAAATCAAAAAGCGATATCACCCGTTGAACATGGTCCGATGTTGATCTCCCTGGGATAAACCCGTGTTGACGAGGAGACACTATATTATGGATAATAGGGGCTAATCGGGCGGCCAGTACTTTTGAGTAAATTTTCGAGTCCCCGTTTATTAGTGTGATCGGTCTATAAGAACCCATTTCCATGGGGTCTTTATTTTTTGGGGGAAAAACCATAATTGTTGCTGTAGACCATGAGGGAGGTGAGTTACCGCCACTAAAAATGGAACTAAACAATTCAAGCATAATTATTCTGAGCTGTACTGCAAATTTTGCATAAAATTCTGCAGGGATTCTATCTATCCCAGCGGCTTTTCCATTAGCTAATGATTTCAGTGCCATCTGAATTTCCTCCCACGTAGGGGAGCTATTTAGATTAGCCTGTTCCTCCTCTTTAAGGCAAAATCCTTCATATTGCTCCAAATATTCATCCATGTTCTCCAGTTCTCTATTAGGCTCTTTATATAAATCTTCATAGAATTTCTTAAACGCCCTTCTAATCTCAGAGGCTTCCGTTCTTACCCCTCCATCTAAGTCTTTAATACTCTTTACTGTATTAAATATCTGGTCTTCTCTTGTGCGAACAGCTAGGTGGTGTCCGACTTGTTCGCTAAGTTCATAAGTTTTTTTTTTATAGATCGTAGCTTTACTAATAGCTTTCTCAATAAACACTTCCAATATCCGATTTCTTGCCACAGCCACCCGTTCTAATTCATCAGTTACCTGGCCGTTTAGTGCTGCTTTAGCTAATTCCGCCTCTGTCATACTCAGGTTCTGTTGTAATCTATCGAGTTGAGGCTTTCCTTCTCGGTTGGACCTAACAGAGAACTGGAGAGTTTCTCCTCTAATCCCAGCTTTCAATGCGTCCCACACTATCTCTATCGGAGCACTACCGATATTTACTTCCAAGAAAGCCAAGATCCATTCCCTCATATGGTTATTATAGCCCTCGTTCTTTAGAAAAGCCCTTTCAAACGTCCAACTCCTCTGTGTGGGGGTGCTTCTATTACATACCAGATTAAGTGCTAACGGGTTGTGATCAGAGAGTATCCTAGGTAGTTTATTGATTGTCCACCTATTCTGCAGGGAATTAGAGATGAGAAAATAATCAAGGCGTGCATGGCGTGAGTGGGGGAAGGAATAAAAGGTAAATCCATGATCACCTGGGTGATTCATATGCCAAGTATCAATCAACCCATGCAGTGAACACAACTCCTTAAACATTGTTGCAAACAATTCTAATGCAAGGCCAGATCAGAAATAAACCCCCCTCTCTATTTATACAAGTTATCCTACAATGACAAACGCAACGCTATCCTTCACCCATTCTGCTACATTATACATACATCACACACACATACACACACATCCCCAGACACAGCCGCTAACATACACTTCAAATATGATACTATTTATATTAATCACTTTTTGCTCCTCCTTTCTCTCATAATTAATCAATACATGTTTTATAAGCTTCTACAACTGGGGCAGGATTGCATCCTAAAGATGCAGGTCAACACACATGACTTGTGTCATAGCGCAATCCTTCAACACACAAAGGTATGTTAATATTGTATCAATGTTACTAACACAATATAAGGGGTTGGTATACCTTTGTTTACTGGGCCATTCATTTTCTACTGGTGTTTAATTTTGATGAGCTAATATGCTCAATTATAGCTTACATTGTCATGTTTTTCAAACACAAATATGCTTATTCACTACCATTGGACCACCATCCCCCTTATTTTATCATTTCATTTCTTAAATTTGGCATGTAAAGTGTTAATATGGAACAACATCTACATATCTATACAGTTCACAATCATGCCACACAATTTCAGATTAGCACATCCACAACCACTTGCTCCACAAATACCAAAACCACCTCAAAGATTTTTGTTGTAAATGTTTTTTACTATTAACTCAAAATGTATATTTAAACTTTTGTAGGAAAATAAAGTAGTTAGTCCTTGGAAGTGGGGAAAAACAGTGTCTTCATTCAAAGGAAAAAGTTGAATTTGGTGGAGATGGGCTATTTATAAAAACACTTTAGGTACAAAGTCTAAATAGAACAATATAAAAATAAAAGTTGAGACTAATAAGTTCACTATGTAGTTAAACTGAAAAAGGAAATTACATTTCCAATGTAAAATTAAAACTCCTCACCCAAGCATTGTGGGTTAGAAGTGGCCGGTTCCGGGTTTTGGGGCATCCTCAATTCGCTTTTCAGCACCACAAGATACAATTCTTTCTGAGATGTAGACATGGCTGGCAGTGGTAAGATTGGACACTACCTGAGAAATGCAATACACAGGAATAGAGGGATAAACTGTTTGAATATAAAAACTGAAAGATGTGACAACAGCAGATGGAGAGGACTGTGAAGGCAGACAAGGCATAATGCCTGCATTCAAGAAGGTCATGTGGAAATACAGATGTCTATGTTGGCCAGGGAGCAACTGACATTTCTACCTGACCATCTGCTATGGGCATCAGGTTCTACTTGAGAGCAGACTTTGGGACGTGTTGAGTTGGTGGGGTGGCATCACATGAGGGTTCACAACAATCTGTCAGGAAAGGGTTGTTCAACTACAGATCTTTTAGGCAGACACTTGGAGGAGGACCAAGAGAAGGTTGAGTAGGGGGTGCAACTGAAGGTCCTGTTGGTATGGAGGGTTCTGGAGGGTTCTGGAGAATAGGGGGTGGTAAGTAAAGGCCCAGATGATGGTAGGGCCTGCTCCTGGGACATAAATCTCATTTTTTGGCCAGGAGGAACGCCTTTGTCCACCTTTCTCTGGCTGGTGGTGTCCAATACTTCAACACCCAGAGTGGATTCGAAAGCCTCTGTCCAAAAACCTTTGGTTGTTGTATGAGTTTGTCTCTCAACAGGTGCACGTTTCCTGCTGGTTCTTGGTTCCTCTGCCTTGCTGATGGTTGAAACCTGTCATGCCTGCATTGCAGTTAAATACCTGCAGCTCTTCACTGTGGGTCCTGCTCCGATGTTGCTTTGACTGCTCTATTGACTGAAAGGAATGAAGAGAAAATATTCAAATCATGATTGCATATGTGTTCTACTTAATAAACATTACAATACTTATAAAGAAATGTACTCGTTAAACTTTGGAAAAGAGTGACATTGTGAAGTCTTTAGCTACCCTTTGCCATGGTAAAGTCTAAGGAAGCCTTGCATTAATCAAAATAGTTAACCTATGTTCTTTGTTTTTTAAAATAGTTAACAATGATGCTAAAAACTAGGATGTTTATGCAGAACATGTTTCTAGGAATTGCAACATGTTTCTAGTTTTGGGTCAAAGTAAACAATCATACTCCAGCAATAATTAGACCTGGTTGAATTTTTTTTTCACTGAAGTAATTTGCATAATTTTTGTAACTATGCATTACAAAATTACAGAGTTCACACCATTAAGTCTCATGGCGTAATTGCAGGGAGAAATTTTACGGCAAGATTTACTGTTCCTGTAATTTTTCTAAGTGAGTGGTGTTGGACTTGGCCCTTCTGGCAGGTTCACCCCTGAACTTTTTTTGATTTTTACTGGTGACTTGGTGTGGTGATTGGTTGGTTTCTGCGCACTTTCCCTGTGTCCCAGGGTAAAGTGCGTGCGTGCTCTGAGTGCATGTGGTGAGATAGGCCTGCCCTCCCATAGGAATGCATGGGGAATGTATGTGTCCCTAGTAGTTCCTGATGCGTGGGGTGTGCAGGCCCGAGTTTGGTATGTGCGGACTCGTGGGAGTGAATGCTGCGCGATGATGGGTGCGGCGTGTATGTACCTAGTGTGGAAGTGCCACTTCTAGAAGTGGGCACTTCTGTGTGCAGTGTGTCTGTCGCGTGATTGGCTGGTCGTGTCATGTGACGGGCTAGGGATTCCCCAGTGTCAGGATGAGTCACCCAGTGGTGAATGGGGAGATCATCAGCTAGATGGGTGGGAGGAGTCCACCTGGGTCCTGAATAGGACAGGGTTTTCCAAACACAATGCTGGCCCCGCCCCCTGTGGTGCGACTGACGACCCTAGCCCTGCCAATGAATAGAGTGAGGGGCTGAGCACATCAAGGGTGCTCCCCAACCAGCTGCGACTGGTTTTCCCCCTCACCCTGAACCCAGAACAAAGGGTTTGTCTGTATAAAAATGGGGCTGTGTCCCCACAGAAACTGTTCTCTGCCAGGATCTTACCTGAGGGGGGCTGCTGCTGCTGCCGCTGGACCAGAGGACCGCCACTTGGACTACCTCCCTGCCTGGAGGCCCAGTGAGCTGGCTCTGGGTCCAGCCTTGCCCCCACCCCTGCCCTGCTGCATGCAGGGAAGAACTTTTGCTGGACTTTGTGGCTCTTTTTATCCTTAAGCACCAGGAAGGGCTTTCCTTTCCCTCATAGTGCTGGGAGCGCTTTATGTGGGTCCCTAAGCGCCTGGAAGCGCTTTTATTTTCCTTAGCGCTAGGAGTGCTTTATTTCTGAAAGCCGGTGCCCACCCGGCGTTTGCCCCGTATTTGCTGATTCTAGAGTCTCCTGGCAGGTGCCCACCCTGCCAGGGACATTGCCGTAGCTGCTTGCGGGTGCCCACCCCGCTTATTTGCTTATTCTTGCGGCGGGTGCCCACCCCGCCGTATACCGCATCTACGAGGGAGCCTACCCCTCTGATTACTGAGATTGAAAATCACCGCCGCAGCCGGGCTCCCAGAGGAAGTCAGGCAGTTTGTGTTCGGACGGGGGCGTGGTTTAAGCAGGAAGCCGGCGGGAGCCTACCCCGCGCTCCTGCGTGTGCCCGGTGAGTGCCGCTGCTCTCTCTGCAGGACGTCCGGCCGAGAAGAGGAGCCGGGAGGTGTGCGGACCTGAGCGGGACTCCGGAGAAGCAGAGGGAAGTGCTTCGTATGCCGCCAGAGTCCTGGGAAGCCTTCTCCCCCAGCGGAATCGACCCGGTGAGTCAGGGTGGCCTGATTGTGGGAAGGGCGCGAGGTCGCTCCCAAGCCGGGCGCATTGTTGTTCAGAGCCCGAGTGAGGCTCCAACGAGGGACCAATCTTTGTTGTGAGCGCTAGTACGCTCCAGCAGGGCACATTGTTTCACGAGCCTGCGAGGCTCGCGAGTCCCTGAGAGGGACTCCAACGGTTGGGGCACATTTTGATTTCGAGCCCACGAGGCTCTAACGGGGCACGTTTGTTTATTGAGCCCACCAGGCTCCAACGTTTGGGGGCATTCTTGTTGGCCGAGCCCAGAGAGGCTCCAAGGTATGCCACATTTGTTTTAAAAGGCACAGTGGTGCCCACACTCCGTGTTCACAGCTGCCCAGCACTTAGTGGGCAGCTGCAGCGTTTAGGTTGTACATTGGGCGCCTGGCTTGCGCAGCCTGCGCAGTCGCGCCGTGACATTATTGGATTGGTCATTTCTGCACCCCTGAGAGGCCAGTTGGCCTGGGGGACAGTTTTTTCTGTATTGTGCCCTCCCCTAGGGTACCTGGTGATTTTTATATATGTACTTTGGCGCCTGCGCAATATCTTTATGATATTCTCCTTCCTAAACTGCGTTTATGCATTGAAGATTGATTTACTAGTAGTAATTATGCTAGTGTGTTCTTGTTTCCTTTCCTGCACCCCTGAATGTGTTTATGCGTCATGTGCTTTGTTTTACACCTCTAAATGTATTTTATGCATCCTGTGTTTAGGTGCTTAGACCCCTACAGGTAGAGTGATACTTAGGTGGTTGTTTTCTCCTTAGTACAGGTGGTACTAGTAAGGTCCTAGTTCCCTGCGTGATATTCCTAAAGGTGGTTAGGGTTGCGTAGGTGGTACTTTCTGTTACCAGTAGTCACTGGTTGGGTGTTATATATGTTATTGTGTGCTATGTTCTAAAATATTATTCCTACGTTCTAAGTGCTATTTCTACAAAGTGCTAATTCCTGACAGTGGTCCATGTGGCCCTGTCCCCTGTATATATAATCCCTTGTAAATTCTGCCCGTGCCTGTTGGCACATTGTAAAGTGTGTGTTTTTATCTAATGTGTTGTGTATAATACAAAGGTTATTTTTATATAATACCTTGTGTGGAGTTTCCTTTGTGGTGGGCCTTGGGTGTTGTTGCTGGGTGCGCGCGCAAACGCTTTACACATCGCCTCAGGGATAAGCCTGTCTGCTCGTGCCAAGCTACCAAGGGGGTGAGCAGGGGTTATCTTTGGCGTGTAACTTCCTTGCCCTGACTAGAGTGGTGGTTTCTGCCTGACTTTGGCGCAAGCCTTAGCCAGCCAGAAATCCCATTTCTAACATTGGTGATCAGCGGTGGGATTTGGACTTGCGTTTGCGCTGTACCGCAGCAGCAACTGGCCGCACTACAAAACTCTGCATTTAGATAAATCACATGGTATAGGGATTATTGTTCTAAGTTTGTTTTTAATTGTCATTTCTTTGGAAATGTGGTTTTGTGCACTGTGAGTTAGGTGTCCCTAGCTCGGGAGGGTAGATCATCCCCCTTAGTGCATTGTGTTTCTGGATTCACCAGAGGGTGGGATCCAGTGGTGGCAGCGTAATAGTGTCCTGTACATTTGTCCCCCGCCCTGCGCCCAGAGTTGGTACCTGTGTCACGTGGTGGTCAGGTTGAGGAATCAGGGGTGGTAGAAACTGCCTTACCAGTCCGAGGGGAGGGTTGTGTGTGCGGATGAATGGTGTGTGGCACTAGGCGAGTGAGTGTGAGTTCTCTGGGTTAGAGAGCTTGCTGAATCTTTTTGTGAATTGTGTACTCCTGTTAAGCTCAGACCCCTAGGTTCCCTGTGTGATCTTTTCTCTAGAACGTCTGCCAGAATGGAGCCTGCTTTTGATCTCAGTGATCTAGTTTATTACAGTATGCAGGAGTTGGAAAGGTTCTGTAGAGAGAGAAACATAGGGGTGAGCGAGTCAGACACGGTGTACGAATTGAGGAACTACATGATTGGATGGCAAGCAGATGAATGGGAACGTGAGCGCAGTGAGGAAGAAAGGGCCCGGGCCTCACACCTGGAGGGTGGTGGGTCCGTGGGGAGCCCTGAAGATTTAGAAGAAGATGACAGTACCTGGACTCCAGTAGAGAGTGAGGACCCCGTAGGTAGGGAGTCCCTTGCTGGGTCCAGCGTAGGAGATAGCGCCTCATCCCTTTCCTTGTCCCCTGAGTATAGTGGTAGTTTTCTGGATTCCCCAGTGAGGGTGGAGTCCAGGGGGGGCAGCGATATAAAGTGCAGTACAGAGAGTCCCAGTCCCCCGAGTGTGGTACCTTGTTCCCGAGAGGAGGAATGTAGGTTGAAGTTCAGGGGCAGTAAGAAGCTGTCTCACCAGTCTTGGGAGGAGGCTGTGGAGGAATGTCATGATGCACTGGTGGACTGGTTGGTGTTTAACCCGGAGCAGGATTTGGATGGAGTACTAAATATGATTATCAAGGAGCAGATGCTCAGTAGTTGTTCTCCAGGGTTGCGCCAACACCTGTTGAGGTATAACTCTTTTTGTCCATTTGAACTTGCAGAGGAAGCAGACCGCTGGGAAAGGGCCAGAGGTTCTCTAGTGTCATTAGTGAGTGATTCCAACAATAGTGGGTCAGAGATCCTCCAGCCCAGCGTGGTGGAGGAGGCTCAGTGTAGCCCAGCTAGGTCCCAGGATAGCGAGGAGGGTGTAGGGGCTCGCTGCCTGGCTCAGTGGAGCAGGAGTGAGGGGGTGACCGAGGGTCCCCAGACGCCCGAAACCCTGCCTCAGGACTTGGATGGTTTCATGAGGGAACACCAAGTTGGGGACCTAGGCTGTCCTGTTAGTCCACTTGAGGAAGATCTCTTAGTGAGTGGAGGACCTGGGGCACCTGTAACCAGGGCTCCTGTGGTTCTGGAGTCTGGCGGTACCGCTCCGGTAGGGAGGGTACAGGAGTCCAGCGTGAGTGATTGGGGGATGAGTTCCCCAGTGGAAGAGCCGGTGGGTCAGGGACTTCCCAGTTGGGCTAGGTTCCCGTGTAGTGACCAGGGTGACACCACTTCTGTTCTGGGGGATCTCCGCGCACTGTCAGGTGGACAGGGGACGGGAGATCAGCGCCAGACAGACAGTCGCTCGACATACGTGTCATTTGAGAGCCTCAGGGGGATGGAGTGGAGATCCCCAGAAGTCCTGGAGTGCCAGGCAATTATTCCACCAAAGGTTCTAGGCCGGAGGTTGGAAGGCCAGGTTCGGGATCAGCCTGACCTGAAGGGTGGGACGTCTGTAATCAGCGTCCCGACCAGTTCTTCTTCCAGAGGTACCGCCCCAGTTGGTAGGGAGCAGGGTTCTGGAAGGGGGTGCAGAGGGTGGGAGAGCCCACCTCTGCCCCCGGTACAACCTGAGGGGTTAAACCCTGGGTTGGAATGGCGTTCTAGGTGTACCCCTCGCCAGAGGAGGAGGAACCCTAGGAGAAGAGGTAGGGGGAGGAGAGCCTTCCCTGAGACTCCTGGTCCGCCTGAGGGTGTAGACCCTAGGCTGGAGAACCAGTGGCAGTCTAGTCCTGTCTTTCAGAGAGGAAGAGTGGAGAATGGCCGCTATGTGCCAGGGGTTACTACCCCCCACTCTGTGGTTAGGCAAAGACCAGTGGCACCTGGGTGGCCTAGGGACTGGTCTTGGCCGCGGACAGCTTGGGAGTACCAGTGGGGTAGCCCAGTTGGTCCAGACAGTGGTGTTAGGAAAAATTCCATGGGTTCGCCGTGGCGTAGAACCGGAGGGTGTCCCTGCAGTTGCGGGCCCGCGTCCGTGTTCTATCGCCCCAAGCAGGGAAGTCCATCACGGTGGTGATTGGGCTGCCCTGCGTTTTGGCTGGAAGGGGGTTGTGTTGGACTTGGCCCTTCTGGCAGGTTCACCCCTGAACTTTTTTTGATTTTTACTGGTGACTTGGTGTGGTGATTGGTTGGTTTCTGCGCACTTTCCCTGTGTCCCAGGGTAAAGTGCGTGCGTGCTCTGAGTGCATGTGGTGAGATAGGCCTGCCCTCCCATAGGAATGCATGGGGAATGTATGTGTCCCTAGTAGTTCCTGATGCGTGGGGTGTGCAGGCCCGAGTTTGGTATGTGCGGACTCGTGGGAGTGAATGCTGCGCGATGATGGGTGCGGCGTGTATGTACCTAGTGTGGAAGTGCCACTTCTAGAAGTGGGCACTTCTGTGTGCAGTGTGTCTGTCGCGTGATTGGCTGGTCGTGTCATGTGACGGGCTAGGGATTCCCCAGTGTCAGGATGAGTCACCCAGTGGTGAATGGGGAGATCATCAGCTAGATGGGTGGGAGGAGTCCACCTGGGTCCTGAATAGGACAGGGTTTTCCAAACACAATGCTGGCCCCGCCCCCTGTGGTGCGACTGACGACCCTAGCCCTGCCAATGAATAGAGTGAGGGGCTGAGCACATCAAGGGTGCTCCCCAACCAGCTGCGACTGGTTTTCCCCCTCACCCTGAACCCAGAACAAAGGGTTTGTCTGTATAAAAATGGGGCTGTGTCCCCACAGAAACTGTTCTCTGCCAGGATCTTACCTGAGGGGGGCTGCTGCTGCTGCCGCTGGACCAGAGGACCGCCACTTGGACTACCTCCCTGCCTGGAGGCCCAGTGAGCTGGCTCTGGGTCCAGCCTTGCCCCCACCCCTGCCCTGCTGCATGCAGGGAAGAACTTTTGCTGGACTTTGTGGCTCTTTTTATCCTTAAGCACCAGGAAGGGCTTTCCTTTCCCTCATAGTGCTGGGAGCGCTTTATGTGGGTCCCTAAGCGCCTGGAAGCGCTTTTATTTTCCTTAGCGCTAGGAGCGCTTTATTTCTGAAAGCCGGTGCCCACCCGGCGTTTGCCCCGTATTTGCTGATTCTAGAGTCTCCTGGCAGGTGCCCACCCTGCCAGGGACATTGCCGTAGCTGCTTGCGGGTGCCCACCCCGCTTATTTGCTTATTCTTGCGGCGGGTGCCCACCCCGCCGTATACCGCATCTACGAGGGAGCCTACCCCTCTGATTACTGAGATTGAAAATCACCGCCGCAGCCGGGCTCCCAGAGGAAGTCAGGCAGTTTGTGTTCGGACGGGGGCGTGGTTTAAGCAGGAAGCCGGCGGGAGCCTACCCCGCGCTCCTGCGTGTGCCCGGTGAGTGCCGCTGCTCTCTCTGCAGGACGTCCGGCCGAGAAGAGGAGCCGGGAGGTGTGCGGACCTGAGCGGGACTCCGGAGAAGCAGAGGGAAGTGCTTCGTATGCCGCCAGAGTCCTGGGAAGCCTTCTCCCCCAGCGGAATCGACCCGGTGAGTCAGGGTGGCCTGATTGTGGGAAGGGCGCGAGGTCGCTCCCAAGCCGGGCGCATTGTTGTTCAGAGCCCGAGTGAGGCTCCAACGAGGGACCAATCTTTGTTGTGAGCGCTAGTACGCTCCAGCAGGGCACATTGTTTCACGAGCCTGCGAGGCTCGCGAGTCCCTGAGAGGGACTCCAACGGTTGGGGCACATTTTGATTTCGAGCCCACGAGGCTCTAACGGGGCACGTTTGTTTATTGAGCCCACCAGGCTCCAACGTTTGGGGGCATTCTTGTTGGCCGAGCCCAGAGAGGCTCCAAGGTATGCCACATTTGTTTTAAAAGGCACAGTGGTGCCCACACTCCGTGTTCACAGCTGCCCAGCACTTAGTGGGCAGCTGCAGCGTTTAGGTTGTACATTGGGCGCCTGGCTTGCGCAGCCTGCGCAGTCGCGCCGTGACATTATTGGATTGGTCATTTCTGCACCCCTGAGAGGCCAGTTGGCCTGGGGGACAGTTTTTTCTGTATTGTGCCCTCCCCTAGGGTACCTGGTGATTTTTATATATGTACTTTGGCGCCTGCGCAATATCTTTATGATATTCTCCTTCCTAAACTGCGTTTATGCATTGAAGATTGATTTACTAGTAGTAATTATGCTAGTGTGTTCTTGTTTCCTTTCCTGCACCCCTGAATGTGTTTATGCGTCATGTGCTTTGTTTTACACCTCTAAATGTATTTTATGCATCCTGTGTTTAGGTGCTTAGACCCCTACAGGTAGAGTGATACTTAGGTGGTTGTTTTCTCCTTAGTACAGGTGGTACTAGTAAGGTCCTAGTTCCCTGCGTGATATTCCTAAAGGTGGTTAGGGTTGCGTAGGTGGTACTTTCTGTTACCAGTAGTCACTGGTTGGGTGTTATATATGTTATTGTGTGCTATGTTCTAAAATATTATTCCTACGTTCTAAGTGCTATTTCTACAAAGTGCTAATTCCTGACAGTGGTCCATGTGGCCCTGTCCCCTGTATATATAATCCCTTGTAAATTCTGCCCGTGCCTGTTGGCACATTGTAAAGTGTGTGTTTTTATCTAATGTGTTGTGTATAATACAAAGGTTATTTTTATATAATACCTTGTGTGGAGTTTCCTTTGTGGTGGGCCTTGGGTGTTGTTGCTGGGTGCGCGCGCAAACGCTTTACACATCGCCTCAGGGATAAGCCTGTCTGCTCGTGCCAAGCTACCAAGGGGGTGAGCAGGGGTTATCTTTGGCGTGTAACTTCCTTGCCCTGACTAGAGTGGTGGTTTCTGCCTGACTTTGGCGCAAGCCTTAGCCAGCCAGAAATCCCATTTCTAACAAGTGGCATTTCAGGTAATCTTTTTTTAGCCAGGCAGACCATTCACGCATTTTTTGATAGCGAAACTAAAAAGCTGAATGCAAAAAACAGTGTTTTGAATGTGAGCATACGCTCATTTAATGAGGGCACTCAACAAACTTTCAGGTGGATTTTTTATATGAGCAGGCTATTTTAATCCAAATGGACCGTTCAGATAAGTTTTGAGTGTGAGATGCATTTTGTGCATCACACATCATTTGATTTAATTTTGAGATAAATGTATGAAATTACGGTCCACAAAATGACTTAAGTTATGCCATCATCTACTAATACTCCCCCTAGATTGCTACTTGCCTTGGAAATGACTTAGTTGTAGGTTGCCTCTTGAGTTTTGTTTGTATATATGAATAAAGATATACTCTTTAAAATATTAAATTCACAAATAATATTTTAAAAGTTCATTGAAGTTAGAAATAAATAAAATATTTTGCCTCGGATGGTAATGAAAAGTTACACAAATTCACAATTTCATTCTTATATATACACTTATGTTGGTGAAAAGAAATGTGTCACACAAGTCAATTGGTTAATGATACAATATGTACTGAATATATTATGGTCATGATATATTTCCATTGTGGCAACGTAATATTACTTTTAAAACATGACTGATTTTCAGAAAAAAGTGCCTCTCTGAGTGTGGGCAGCCCCATTTGTTTGAGGACTGATGTTGCTGTTCTTTTTTACCCTCAACGCTGAAGCCCTGCTAGCAAGTCCTCAGTGTGTATGCTCTGCCTCCAAAAACATGGTAAAATTGACTAACTCCTAATTGGCATATTTAACTTCCCTGTAAGTCCATAGTATATGGTGCAGGAAATACACCAATGACATGGAAAGTTCAATGTCACCTGTGGACTACGGTACATGTGGTACCATCAACGAGGCTGACAAGCAAAATATGGCTGTAGGCCTGCCTGTGTTGCGTTACTCATGCTGCTTTTAAACTTGCAGACAAACCTGTCAAAATAATCCTTTTTGGCAGGAAATAACCCTACTTTCAAATACTAAGTAAGTCATCCCCACAGAGGCTTTGTATCCCACAAGGTAGGGAGCCTAGTATTTAAAAGTGGTGCATGCAAGCATTTACTGTTGGCTTGACTAACCACCAAAAGCTATTTTCGGTGTTAAAGGCCAGTAATTGTCATATGAAAAAAATACTAAAGCTCAGAATATTTCTTAACTCTGACGTCTGAACCTGGATAGCATAATTGTTCAGAGGTGATGTTTATATAGCCACATTACATGGTGGTGGTGTTCAACACGCAATATGCTGCTACTCCTTGCTTTTAACTTCTAGGGAGTACAGCATCATCCCCCTTGTTCAGTCAGGACATCTGAAGCACTACTTAAGGATACAGAAATTGCGTTAAATGATCGTTCATGTACATACGTATTCTCTATTGTACCTCTATCAAGAGTGTGTAATTGGCTGCTGGAAGGGTGTGAGGAGATGGGGAGAGAGTGCCTAGCCAGCATCACCTGCAACAAAGACATGGGATCTTTGCATGCATGAAGTCACTGTTAGGGTAACATCTGTCTATTGTGTTGTAGCGAGTATTGAGTATGTTACAGAAGCCACTTGGCTTTTATTGTCTTTGTGTCGACAAGCTCAATGGATATTTATAAATAGGGTGCAAAAGAATATATATATATATATCTAAAACACTCCACTTGCCACTGCCACTGGTGATTCTGTCAGGAAGAATGGAGCACGGACCACAGATAAGGTGCTGTATGCTTATTTTATTTTCCCATCGGCATGACGGCCACACACACACTAATTTATTTGCATTGTTTGTTAAATCTCTGTGATGGCTTGCTGATTGCCTGCTTACCAATTTCCAGGATCTGCGATACACTGCCTGCTGGTGCTCATTCCATTCAAATTCAGACTAGGTCTTGTTCTGGTTACCTATCAACTTCTCATTTGCCTTCAGTAAGGTATTCTAATTAAAAGGCACTCCAGCTTCTTTGTTAACCTGTGCATACAACTGGGATTTGGCAGACCTCTATGCCTTTTCAAACCAGTAATTTGTGCTTTGCATTTGGTTATTGAAGATTGAATAGAGCTGTAAGATAAGTCTGACAGAACAGCAACAGTTCTTCAAAAGCTCACATAATTTTGTCATGAGGTCTGTCTGTATTTAGAACACATTCAGCAAAGGAAAGTCTTCTTTCACTATCCTTCTACTGTTCTAGTTAGGTCAACAACAAGCAACAGAACCATTAAACATGTTACTCAGGTTTACTTGAGCAATACGTAGATCAGAAACACTCTAGGTTATAGGCTTACCTTCCATGCATAGGTACTAATGTATACTATCAATAAGATCATAGTTTAGCATACCTCTTACTCTTAGCTGCATACAGGTGTTCTCACTTCTGCTGACATCTATTTTGTACTCTTCTAATATATTTCATTGCATTCCCTCGCTCCTCACACAAATTGTTGCTGTTCTTTGTCCTGACATTGCATCTTTCCTTGACCTTTCTATTAAAATTTCAAATTGTGAAGAATCGTTTTAGCACAAAAACATAATAATTACTAAGCACTCAACATTAAATAAAGAAAAATAGTATAAAGTGAACAATAATAATTCATAAGGAAGAGGAACCTGAAATAAAAGTTCTACAGAGAATAATAATGACATGAGTGAACAATCTAAAAGTAAGTGAAGCAGCACACTTCTGGAAATGATCCGCAATACCAGGTTATACGTAAGACTTACCCATTAGGTTGAAAGATACTACTTTATAATAGCCAATTACATTTTTTGTTATATTTTTCCAATTTTGTGAGGAGGGTACATTTCCCAGAGGCAGTGACCTTTGAGATTGAAACCATTTTGTATTACATGCAAACACTATGCCAAGGATCGTGTAGGTCATGTAGAAAATCTGATTCTTAACAACTATAACTTTCATAAAGTTGTCTGAGTAACTCTAAACCTTATATAGTCCCATAAGGTTTAACATACTGAACACTCTGCAGGACAATCACAGTAAATAACTGTAGAAATGACATCTAAAACCAAAATCATCTAACATGATTACCTAAAATGCAAATGAAATGTTTAGAGAACCAGCACTGGTATGGTGCAAACAAATACAATTAGCATGTTAATATCTGGAACACTGTGTAGAAAATAGTGAGTGCTAAGAGTATGTTACATAGGAAAGGATATATATTGGGGTAGCACATCTTTGGAGATTTTTAGAACTATCTGAAAAAAACACATCATCCCTTATAAGTGCAGTGTGTGGACAAAATATGTAGATCTAGGGAGAAATGTAAGGAGGGCTGTTATAAGGCAAGCACTGTTTTGGTACATTTCGATCTGGTTATAGGGGAAATCATTGTTTGCAATCATAGCAACGGCATAGTGTGCAATACCCTAAAATAAATTCAGAAGCTGAGAGATACACTATTTAAAGCGATCTGCTTTTAGTTCTTCTATCAAGGCCAATATAGATTAACAACATTTTAGTGGTGAATTTTGAAATCTGTAATATTTTAAGTGTGCCATTTTATATGATCTTTTTCAAATAGAAGGTGATGAAAAATTTGAAATTGACTGGGAATTATTAAATGAACTTTTAGAGTAGGTGCATGCAGTGTAAAGTAAAACATGACTGAGACTAATAAATCCACATAAAAGTCCAAATTCCAGCAACTGCGATAATCAGGTCACTTCAGTTTTGTCATCTTACTGAAATTCTAAGATGATTGTGAGAGTTTAAAGTATTTATTTGGGAAATAAAATATGAACACATCTATACTAAAATAGAAGACCTAATTAATCAAAAAGGATACAAAAAACAACAGTCACATAAAGCCATGTGTTTAAAAGAAAAGGTATGCACTTTTCACAAATGTGTTTCTTATTCTGCATGCACAGCACGCCACACTGATAAATGGTTTTGTGCATATAGGTCCACCTTTCTCAGTTACCTGATTTTCTCTCATGATGCAACACTTGTCATGTCCTTCCTGTAACCTATGCGATATTTTGCACCCTTTGCTCAATTGGTCGTTTGGTTCTTGTCAGCATAGCCAGAGATTTTTTAGTTCACCATGAAATGAACAAACAAGTTACATGCTCCTGATGGGAGGTCCGGTATCTGACCTACAGGACACCTTTAGCTGAGATGCAGTTCTGATGCTGAAAAATGAAGCTTCCTTTTTTCTACTGTGTGACCCATGCCTGGTTCTCGAATCCAGTATACTTTGTGCAAGGGTATGCCTCAATCCTTAATATATTAATGTGTCTCTCTCTCTCTTGGCTGTGATCATGCGCCACTCTTCCCTTGCTTAGTTAACTTGACTAGAGGTATTTCTAGCACCTTTGGATGCCGAAAATTGATGTTCGTTTGCACAAATGGCTTACTATGGTGCCCGTGTATATATACTTCATTGAGCAAGAACTGCTGTCATCTAAAATGCTAAACATTAGCTAAAAGGAAAATCTATGTGATGATCACATGAAATCAGTTATGGAAATTAATGGAGTCGGGTTTCCTGACACTCAGCATGACTGCATTTACCCTTTCTGGTATTGTATCATTTTCAGTGGCATAATTAATTATTGCTGAGCAATCTATTAATAGACAACCATGTCAGTTTGTATGGAGATAGACTTAAGGAACAAAAGCTCTTTGCTATCAAAACCGATTTACTTACATCAACAGCAGGAAAAAGAGATTCAGTGCGAATAACTTTGCTTATTTTCTTTATAAGCTATTGAGAATCGTGTCAGTACAAGGAAAGAATAACTAATATTTATTGTGTAGTGAATTTACTGGATATACTTAAAATGACTTTTAGAGTGAAAATGAGACACACTGTGTATGTATCCTTCCGTTGATTGGAAAATCAGTTTTAAAAGATTTTTTCTAAATATTTTTTTTAAGTTTTCCAAAGGGCGACACATTGATTGGATAATAAAGCCTCAATTCCAATCACATTCATTGAAAGTATTTGTGGCATCAGTTGATATTGTTGGCAAAGGATAGAAAAATGAATAGAGCAGAAGCTACTACTCTAGTTAGCAACATAATATGCTTAGTGAGCAATACAGCAACTGTTAACGTCATTAGTGTGTGTTTGTGTCATATTAAATGACTTTTCAGTACAACATTCCAAGGGCAGTAACCCATCAGGTGAATAGTTCCGGGTCCTGTGCTTCCTTGTTTGTAATGCTCTACTTACCACCATCTTACTTAAACAAACATGTGCGCACACACACATGCACGCACACCCACACACACTGGCACTCAAACTTCACTGCAGCATGTGTAAGTATAGGGCTCACACAGGCATGTCTGTCCGTTTGGAATTGAAATAATGAGAGTGATTTGGTCTTATTTGAATTTCGCGTCTCTTTGTAAATTGTTCCTCACAGAAGACATAGAGGATTTTTGAATAGCCTGGGGATTGGAGCTATTGTGTTACATCCGATGAAAAGTGGCTGAGTGATACACGATGAAAGAGTTCGGTGACTGGAGCCCATTCAAGGGCAAAGAAAATTCAGTTTTGGACCCCACAGCAGACTCAGCATTGTTGGAACTCAAAATGTCTGCTTAGGCAGATATAATGAGTATCTGACATTTAGATGAGGCACCATAATATATTAGTTTATGAAACTGTATATTTTGGTTATCTGATATCTTTTAGAACATCGATATCATATTGTTCTATTCTGGTTGTTTTTCTAGCAGATAGCACTGATTTAGTCAGCTGGTTGTTAAAATGCTTAAAACGTCAAATGCAGAGGCTTTTGTTTTGTCTACCTGATCAAGATTTCTGTTCTGTGACACATTTGGGATTGTGGGTGCCTTGAAAAAGTCCCCATCTTGATTGTTTTTTTGATTCTACATGGGTGTCCACCTCAACTGCCAGATAAACACACAACTTGCAATAGAAGTGCATTTAGTAGTACCCACTTGACGAGTATATGAACAGACCAGAAGATGTGTAGAAATCTATAAAAGAGTAAATTCAATACCTGTGTGAATAAACAAGTAATGATGTTACTGCTTTTTTGAGTGGGCTGGTTAGCATGTTGGAAGAAACCAAAGTTATCCATTGGCACAATCAGATTTGTTGTTTAAAAAACATATATATATATTAAGCCAACAGCAATAAAAGAAAGACAAATACATATGAAGGAACACATGAAAATAGGACAAAAACCAAATTGAGCAGTCCAAACATATAAATATCGAAATAACAAAAACATAAAGGTTGGATGCTTCTACATTCTAAATTGAACATGCATATATACAGATCGTTTCACAGAGGGAATAAATATGTAGATGGTATCACATTACAAACATCCCGTAGATCATCTTTAAGCCATTGTTGGTGTTAAATGCTCGATGAGGGCCCCCCAGATCTTGATGCCTAATCTCCGTTTCTGTAGCCCTTTAATGGCATACTGACTATTTTCCAGCTTACATATAGCATAGAGCCTTCCTCTCCACATTTCAAAAGTAAGGGGTTCTTTCTGCCGCCACAGTGATGCTATGCACAATCTAGCAACTGCCCCAGAAATATATAATAGATACCTGAATGCATATATTTCCTGTGTGAGCATACCATCTTCCAAAACTCCCAAGAGCATAACTGTGGGGGTTATCACAATCTGTGCCCCTGTAACCTCTGTCAAAAAGGCCTGCATCATATTTATTAGTTGTTTCAACTCTGGACAAGTAAAAAACATGTGAACACTGTCTGCCTGATCCATCCCACACCGAGTGCATTTATCTTAATTTAAGCTACCCCATCGTGCAATTTTTGCGGGAGTATAATATAAATTGAACATAGTTTTATATTGTTGTGTTTTAAGACTGGAGGAAATCAAAAGTTTATTAGCCAATACGATAGACTCTTGTAGAATATTCCCTCCCTGGGACAATCTGGTGTTCCATTTAGCCTGCTGTGCGTCAATATCATAAGGGAATATCCCCTCGTTTTAGCAAATAATCACGAATCTGCAGGTATTTAAAAAAGTCAGCTTTTGGAAAGTCATACTCAGACATCAACGAAGAGTATACCCTGACACCACTACTATCCACGAAATGTCCCACAGTGTCTGAATACCCTTGCGTCTTCATCTGTCCATAATAGCAGCAGAGAAGATAGGGGGGAATAGTGCTGAAGAAGTGGGGGTATAAAAATTAACCCTGCCAATCTGTAGGTATCTCCGAATCTGAAGCCATGCCTTATGGGTAGCTTGAACCACCTTGAAACAAGTTTTTTTGTAATAACTGGGCAAAAGAATCTGAAAAAAGTTCCTCTCTGCTTTGGGGCCCAGTAATATCTGAAAGATATGCGGAAATTTGTCTGCCTTGACCTCACCTTCCCCAACTAGTAAGATTACAATCAGTTGAATTAGGCATGCCCAATAATAAAACTGGAAGTTGGGGACTTCCCAACCCCCTCGTGATTGTGGAAGGGTCCTATATTTCAAAGCTCGTCGAGGTTTGCCCTGGGCCCACAAAAAACTACTGCATATAGATTGTAGTTTTTGGATTTGTTTCCCTTCAAGTTCTAGTGGGACCGCCCTAAAGAAGTACAGGGCCCTTGGCAAAATATTAATCTTTAGGACGTTACACCTTCCGAACATTGAAAAGTGTAGGCATTCCATTCTGTCTAGTTCCTACTTGATCTTCCACAACATGGGATCCCAATTAGACAATACCATCGTGTCTAGGCATGCATTAAGGCGCACTCCTAAATATGTTGCCTCCTTCGTGACTCTAGGATCATTAGAAATGCTTGATCTATACATATAACCTGCATCTTGGCCAGATTTAACTTGTAGCCTGATCTCTTCCCAAATATAGTTACTAGTTGTTTAATCTCTGCCAGAGTCCTGGCCGGATCCGGAGAGACTATCGCTATATCATCTGCGTATGCTAATATATTAACCCGTTCCTGCCCAAGCCTCACCGGCTGGTTAGTTAAACTATATTCAAACAGGGTCTGGAACGGATAATTATACAGAGAAAATAGCAGAGGGGAGCAGAGACAACCCTGTTTGGTACCCCTCGATATAGGTGCAGGGTTAGATTCAAGCCTTAAAGCACAAACCCGCGCCATTGGGGATCTATACATAGTTCTAACTGCCTGGATAAAGCCAGGTCCAAAGCCTTGCCACTGCATTGTTGCCCATAAGAATTCCCAGGAGACACAGTCAAATGCTTTCTCTGCGTCACGTAAAACCACTCCACATGGCGCTTTCCGCACGCTGGCTGAGTCTACCAAGGCGATTATTCTGCCTCTGTGGTTGACCGTGCCTCTTCCGGGAATAAATCCATGCTGGTGGACCGAAACTAAGAGCGTAATCACTCGAGAGAGTTGTGTGGTCAATATTTTTGCATAGATTTTTCCATCGCAATTTAAAAGTGAGTGTGAGAAGGGACAGGGTTCCCCATGCCATGTACCTTCGGGGGTCCACCGTTTGCCCAGGTTTCCGGAAGCTGGGGGAGTCCGCACCAGACGCCAAAAGTCTGTCATCCCAGCAACGAAAGGGATAACCACCCCCCCTTGTCATCTACCTCCGCAGGAACGAATCCTCGACGTGGAGGGAGGGGAACGAGGAGGGGCTAACCCCGGAAGCACTACGGACCAGGTAGTGAAAAGAGCCGGGAGCTACAGAGTCGAGGAGGAAGCGGACGACAGAGTAGAGGCAGCGAAAGGCGGAAGCATAGCAGAGGAAGGACGCGAGAACGGAGACCGAGCCGGGACAAAGACTGAAGTCGACAGAGATCCCGAAGAAGACGAGAAGTGGTGCGAGGAGTGGTGGTCCCCACCGGAGGAGGCTGGAGAGCGGCCGCAACTCAGGAGAGTTGCGGCGGAGCCTGTGAGTAACCCTGAGCAAGGGTGAACGAAAAGCGGGAGGAGGGTGGGACGTATGTGAGAAGGGAGGGAGTGTGGGTCGTTAGTAAATATTGTCTATAGTTAGATTCTACCCCTGCCTGATATTTACCCCTACTGGTCGGCTGTGGATTGAGCTACGGGCCGGGTAGAGAAAGAACGGAACGCTTGAATCGTGGTAACAGACACTGCTAAGCTCGTCCGTATTCCTGTCCCCCTCCAACCCTGATTTCACCTCCAACCCTGATTTCACCTCCAACCCTGATTTCACTTCCCACCCTGATTTCACTTCCTAGAGCACGCCCGTTCATTCCTACTTCAACCTCCCCCCCCAGGTGATAGGAAGTCACGATTTCACACAAGGTGTTGCGGTGACGGTGGTGGTACACCCTGGGTACAAACAGTACAAGTATCTGACGGCCATTATTTTCCTCTCTCCTATGAGCCTCCGTGGGACGACTGGGGGTCCAGAGGAACAACCGGGAGACGACGAGTCCTACGACGAACTAGGAACTGTTCAAAGAGGGGAACCATCCATAGAAGGGCCGGAAGGAACAGAAGAAGACAAGAGAACAGTTGAAAACCCTATACTTGCTGCACATGGCCCTCTACCTGTCATTTCTAATAAAACACGCAGAGCATCTCACTATATACAGCCTCCTCGTCTGATTATCCGACCCGCCCTCCCACAGTGAGATAGGTCTATACGACCCTGGTAAAGTAGACGATTTGTCTTTTTTTAGAAAAATAATAATACTAGCTGCATGCCACAACACGGAGGCCTCCCCCTTCTTTGCTTCCTGAAATACGGTAAGCATATCTGCTTGTATCTCAGCTAAAAAGATTTTGTATAATTTCAGTGGGAGTTTATCGGGGCCAGCGGCCTTCCCTGATGCTAACGAGCCCACAGCTTCCACAAGCTCTTCCATAGTGATCAGTTCCTCTAAAGATCTCTGATCATCTTCATTTAACATCTTCCTATAAGGATCCTTATAGAGGCATTCCATTCTCTCCTGGGTATTAATATTCTCTGAATATAACCCCTCATAGAACGCGGAAAGACCTCCACAACCTCCTCTGGTGTTTCTACTATTTTACCTGTCGAATCTTCAATTGCTGTGATAGTATCTTTAACCTCCTTACACCTAATTTTCTAAGCCAAGCATCTACCCGTTGCCCCCCCAAACTCATAGCACTCTCTTCTGAAAAGATGGTATTTCTTTGCTCTATCTTAAGCCCACTCCTCATTTATTCTAGCTTTACAGCGAGCAACCTCCATCTGTACCTACCTGTGAGGTATCTAATTTCCCCTGGACTGCCTGTATTAGGGCATACTCAGAGTGTTGCAGGTTATCATATAGGCCCAATAAGAGCTGCCTCTGTTGTTTTTGGACATATAATCCAAAGCTCAGAATCTCTCCCCTAAGCCCTGTATTTAAAGCATCTCACACTATGCCACATTTAGTAGAATTGCGATTTATAGCCAATAATTGATTTAACCACTTTCGTATATGACAAATATATTCTTCATTTAATAGTAACTGCCTATAAAAAGAGAACGACATTCAAGAGTGTACCAAGTCATGCATTGTAAGTTTTAATAAAACAGGGTTATGATCCGAGGTGATTCGGCGGAAAATTTGTATGCATGCATCTGCTAAGTATGTTTTAGTAACAAAAAAATAATCTAACCTTGGCCATACATCATCTAGGCCATGTTCATAGATAAGCTGTTGTAAAGCTTTCTAGACCCTAGGTTTCCGGCCATGATATTTGTCTCCACCCAGCCCCTGAGTCACTTCTCCCAATTGGATATTAATATCCCCAGACAATATCAAGGGAGACGCCCAGGAAGCTAGTTCTGTTTTCAAGTATTCAATAGTCTGAGCTTCGTCATTGTTAGATCCGTACACAGAACATATTGTGAATTTCTTGTTAGCAACTACACACTCGATCATCTCCCATCGCCCATACTTATCTGCCAGACTTTTAATTACCATTAACATATTATTCTTGGCAAGAATAGCCACACCAAAAGTTCATACCCCAACTCCTTTAGTACACTAAGTTTATTCCATGGAATATGTGTCTCTTGAAGACAAACCACGTACGTGGACATATTTCTAATTTCCCATGCCACTCTTTGCCGATTAGCCATTTCATTAAGCCCCGGCACATTGAACATGCATACAGATAAAGCCGTCATCCTTAGCCTGGTTCAAAACTGCAGCGAATGCTCCCTCTCTCCCAAAACATCACATCTTTTCCTTTTATTAGCATTACAATAACTATTGGCTTATTTGCAATTCTCACCTTCCCTATCCCACCCCCAGTGGTAGCCACCCCCTTCCCCGATGCACCCCCCACCACCTCCTCTACTAGCGGAGCCCCCCCACCCTCCCACGCGTGGAGGCTGATAGACCCGACGGTCTAAAGTGATGGAGAGCCTCGCAGAAAAACCTATCCCCCCTCCTCCCAGTTCACCCAAAAACCCAAACCGTGCACTATTCAGAAAAGAAAGTAGAAAAAAAGTTTGGGCAAAAGAACAAAGAGCCTAGATTTAGAACACGGCTTAACTTTAAATCTTGGAAACTAATAACCTATCTGAATATACAGTGGGTTTCTACTGAGATTAACAGAACCTGACAGCCATTATGCTATACCCTTTCCTGAGGTTTGATATCCTGTAGAAATTCTTTTGCTTTTGCCTCGGATGTGAAAAATCTCATCTTGTCCTTATATATTATTTTTAGTTTAGCTGGGTTTAAAAGAAATGCTTGAGTGCCTTTGCCCTGAAAAGGATTAATTAGCTGCCTGAGCTGCCACCTTTTTTCCACAGAGGTGTGAAAATAATCAGGGCGAACAAAAAACTAAAATCCTGCCCCCTTTCTCTGTCTATCTGGCCTAGCCAGGTTATACAAGGCTTGTCTAGTTAGAAAATTTGATAAACAGATCAATATTGCTCTAGGTCTCAAGGCGGATTGATTTGGTCCAGAGTACTTATTTTGCCGAACGGGTAACCGATGGGCGCTTTGTATCTCTATATCCCATGTCCACTGTGTCAATCCCGGGAAGGCTTCCGTGAAAAGTTCCACAACAAACTTCCGGGGATCCAAGCCTTCAACACCTTCAGGTACACCAAGAATTCTTAAATTATTGTGGCATAAGCGGTTTTCCATATCCTCGAGTTTCCAGGCTATATCACTCTGCTGCGTCATCAGTGCGTCCGTGGACGCTTTCTGTACAGTCATCTCATCTTCAAGTGTGGAGATCCTGTTCTTTGCTTAAGAAATTCTTTCTGCGAACTCCGAACAAGACTTGGCCACTCGCCGGAGTGAATTTTGCATTTTTCGACAGGCACCTTGAGTTTTTTGGCTTTCTGCCCGGCTCTCATCTCTATGTGACATCATTGTCTCATATATAACCGCCAGAGAGATATTGCCTGAACATTCTGAAGGAATGCTCTGTTTTCCCCCGCCTGCTGGACCAATCCCCAAACTGGGGGTATTCAACTGCTCTCTTCCCAGGGATATATCGGAAGCCACAAGTGCTCCGGGTATAAATGGTATGGATGATAATATTTTTTTATGTACTGTCCCAGGGCCAGATACCCTAGTATGCCTTCCCAGGGGGCTCCTCCTCCTGATGTATACTGCTGGTTTCACTCCACCGCCTGTTTGGAGAACCGGGGGGGGCATCAGATGTAAACAACGACTCATCCCCTGATGAATTCGAGTGATCCGAAAGAGAGAAAACATTATCTCCAATCCAGTCTCCGGCGGCTCTACAACATTATTTGCATCTGTTGTTTGTAACTTGCAACCTGGCACTATTTTAGCTTCTAAATCTTGCCTGTTGAAATCCAGAGCTAAGGATACCGCCCTTGGAATAGTCTTTGTATCCTGAGTCAAAGTCTGCGATTCTTGGCCCCTAAGACCATCTGTTGCTACAGTGCTCAGAGGGGGGTTGCCCACAACATTATCCTGGCCACCTTGATTAATTACAATCTCCACACTCTGTCCCAGGACCCCTGCATTCCCCTGGCTCACCTCATCGGGACCTGCACAGTGTGCTGCTTCCTCAATAGAATCTCCGTTCATACCCAGATTTTCGCCCTTTCTGGCCACCAGAAAAATTGCTGGAGTAGTTCTTTTCCTGGGTCCCATGGAGCTTACTGGGCTGTCACTACCTGTAACTGCTCCACATCGTTTTTTTGCCTGGGTGGTTTCCGAGGGGTTTGATCGAAGCGGTATTGTCTTCTATACCACGCGTCTTCCCACCTCTAGTGTTCTTTGGCGGCATCCTTGCCTGAGCCGCCTCACGCTGATCCTCAGCCAAACACCGCAGAGCTCCTTGAGGGGGACGCCAGAACGAGCTGGAGTACAGGTCCGAGAATCGGAAGCCGCATGCCGCTGAATGATATTTCATGAGTAAATCCCAGAGCATTTCACTCTATCTGTTTTGTCTGCATTCAGACGTGTTCTTCTTACGGAGGGTACGGAGGAGATAGGTTACGATTGCTCACTCGGCTGAGGAATCGGCCGCCATCTTGCTCCGCCTTTCAGGACACACCGACACAATCAGATTTGAATATTGGAAATGCAAAGATCATACTGATATGTGATTGACGATGAGCTGGCATTGATCCAGGATGAAGAGATCCTGAATAAATAATGCAAGCATCATATCAACATTTGCAGATTCAATTGCACAAAATCAGATAGGCTCAGAAGATGGCTGAACACTGAGTGTCAGCAAGGGAATGGTCTTTTAACCCTAGGATTGGTGTATGGATCAGTAGTTGATGGCACTTTGGTCCACTCCAATAGTAATTTGTTGGGGCATCAACTTTAACGGAAGAGAAGGATGGCTAGAGAAAGGGATGTCCTTATACTCAAGCCGGAAGCCAAAAGTTGTAGGGTCCCTGGTCCATTTAGAGAATAACCATGGGCTGATTGGCACTTGGAATATGCTTAAAGTGTCAGGTAAGTTGTACAATTATTACTCTGCTCCACATAGATCTTATGCCTGTTTGAACTATATGTTTGTCTCAGATAACCTTCTACACTGTTCTAAGATAAAAAATTCCCTATGGTCATGTCCAACTTTAACCCATTAATTTTTGGAGTTAGCTGGGACAGGCCTGCGGTCTGTGGTACAAAACTGGACCTTTGATTGCAATTGCTCCCTGTGATATTGAGGGGGCTCGAAAAAAGGTAGCACTGGCTATAGCAGTGATTACTGATATCTTGGGAAGGAAAGTTGCTGACAAATACATGCCCTGGAAAAGGAAGTGCTATGAATCTAGTGAGCAATTGGGGCATCTGTTGGCGGTCCATACCAGACAAAAAACACACAGTCTGAAATAAGAGAGATAAGAGACCCTCATGGAGGCTCAATCCCCGACCCCAATAGGATTCGGGAGGTATTTCGGGGATTCTATGAGAGGTAATATGAAGAACAAAAGGAAGAAGATAATTTAGAAGAGGATATATTAAGCTTCCTTGATTCAGTTCCCTTTGGGAGACTTAGGGGCCAAATATTAGTTTGATGGTCTCACCACTGCACTGCTGCGGGGGCGGTCCCAAGAAGGCCACTGAGCCGGTGGTCTTCCTTCTACCATATTATGAGCTTCCTATGGGCTTGGTGGTGTGTGGACGGTGGAGTCATGTCAGGGGCATGCTTCACTCTGGAAATTAGCCTGAAGCCAATGCCGGCCATACTGCGGTGCCTCCAGCCATCGGGCGGACTGTTTCCTTGCATTCTGTGTGCAAGTGAAACAGTGTGCGCACCCAACTTGTAGGCATTGGAGGGCACTACATGAGCACCAGCTACATTACACACGGGCACATTCATCCTCGAGCCATTACTTTGGCTCATTACCTGCCTTTCTGCTGACTCTGATATGGCAGAGTCCCCGCCAGGAACAGCTCAGCAGAAAGGCAGGTCGAAATTGAGCTGGTGGTGAGCTGCACAGGACCGCCTCCATGGGCTGCCTCTGCCGCCACTGTAGCAGAAATGTTGGCATGTTGGCAGTCTTGTGGCAGTCTCACCGCACAGATTGTAATTGGGCTGTCGGACTGCCGAAGAGGCAACGGTCGGACTACCGAAAAAACCATGGCGGACTACACCCTACCATTATTGTAATCAGGCCCTTAGTGTGGAAGATCGGTACTTGAAGCTCCATTCTCACCATAAATAATCCAAACCACTATAATGAATTTACCCTTGGGGAAAGCAGTAGGCGTGGATAAGATCCCGTTAGAGTTTTACAAAAGCGGATCTGCATTTTTACGATAGTACCTATGCAATATCAGGATAGGGATACTGAGGTGCTCGTCTACATGGATGATGTGGTGATAGTCGCATCTAGCCATGTTATGGCTCTAATACAAATTGAACAAGAGGCTCAGGCATTTGGGCACTTTTCAGGTACCTACCCAAAGCAAAACCAAAATAGTAGTAAACAGGTATTTACAACTTAGCAATGACAGGGAAGTCGTGAGTGCTGTGTACTTAGGAGTTACCATGACGGCCGAGTTGGGCAAACTGGTGGTATTCAATCTAGCCCTTTTCGCTGAGAAGGCAAATGGCGATTTGTGTAGAATGGACAACCTACACCTGTCTATAGTGGGCTGCAACAATGTCATTAAAATCATCTTTTTGCCGAAAGTGCTTTATCTGTTCAGGGCTATTCCCCTTTAATTTAACAATCATTGGTTTAAAGCCATGAGCACTATACATGCTTTGTCTAGAGGCATTCCAAATCTAGAAGGGTGCTTAAATATTTGACTCTCCCCAGAGATAGAGGTGGCTGGGCCGTACCAGATTAAAAACTCTAATGGACTTGATACCAAGCTAGCAATCAAATTTTAATGATTGTAATGATGATGATCTTTTATGAAGATCCCCTGTCTAACTTTCTTAAGTGGGTTTTCTCTTGGCCCTTGAAAGTTGCAGTGACAGTGGATGCAGAATAATATAAATAATGATTTAGGTTGATATGTAGCATAAAAAGGTGGAACCATCTGATTTCTCTTTACATACTTCCAGCAACAGACGTGTTGGATTCAAAGTTTACTGTTTGATATATAATCACTTTGCGTGACTTGACCCCATCAAGCTCAGAGTTTGGCATTCCAATTCTGCAAGTGTTTTTTTATAATATACATCACATTTTGTAGCTTACATTGGCAGGTTCAGTTTTGTGGAATGCTCTTCCATTCCAGAAGTGGGGGGAAAGGCAGCAAAAGTGTAGGTTAGCAACCTTTCTCACAAGCCCACCCTGAGTTACTGCAAAGCAAAGTGCTATGGAATCAGAAGCAGTTTGCCTAATAGCTCCTTGTGTATGTAGTTGGACCGAATATCCAACTTGGCTACTGGCTACTTGCTAGTAAATGAAAGTTCTGAGTCTTCGCAATAATAAGGATAGGTTGTATATTTTTGTTAGAGAAAGGGCCCTGTGGGGGTTTCTACCGCAAGTTGAACTCTTGGACCACCCTATACACATTTTCCCTTCCCTCTGACCATTCTTTGCCAGATTTGACAAGTTAGTGTTCTGAATCTTTTATTGAAAGACCAGAAAAATAAAAGCAATTAGTTAGTCCTGACTGCTTTAGGGTGATTTTGCCCAAACCTTTTGCCTGCTTACCCCCACTTTGTGCTGTATTCTTTTTGTTGGCCTTAGGATGCTGAACACTTTATTACCTTATCGACAATTGATCTGTTTTATGTATCTTTAAGTCCTTGGTAGAGTCCACTACCTGTGCACAGGGCCTTTAAATTGAATGCGACTAGTGGGTCAGCAGCACTAATTATGCCACCCACAAGTAGCCCCTCATCCATGTCTCAGGCCTGCCACTGCAAAGCCTGTGTGTGCAGTTTACACTGCAATGTCGAATTGGCATTTAAAACCCCTTGCCAAGCATTAAACTCCCATTTCATTACATATGTCACTCCTAAGGTAGGCCATAGGTAGCCTATAGAACAGGATGCTGTGTACGTAAAAGGTAGGTCATGTACTTTTAGTTTTTACATGTCCTGGTAGTGAAAGACACATACATTCATTTTTCACTGCTGTGAGGCCTCTCCGCTCATAGGTTAACATTAAGAATCTCTTATTGCACTCTTAAGCTGTAATTCCTGATTGAGAAGAAGCAGCTCTATCATGCTTAATTTCATTGAAATAGTAATTATAAATCCTCGTTGCTGGTAAATTTGATTTAATATTACTATTTTAGAAATCCCACTTTTAGAAAGATGGCATGTCTCTGCTCTTACAATTCTGTGGGCCTGCAGCCTATTTCCAATACACATCTGGGGTGGGTGACAGCTGGACTTTGTGCGTTCCCTCTAGACAATCACACACAAAGGAAGGTTAGGTGTGACCATCTGCATCCCAATGGTTCCTCCTGGGCAGGATGGGAAAGAGGAGCTAACACTTATATCTGAATGGGCAGTGTCCTGTCCCCACACAAACAGTTGCATTCCCCCCTGTAGAGAGTCTGGAGCCAGGGCTGGAAAGGGAGGACCTCTGTGCACTTCAAAGCCCCTCCTTGAAATCACCTCCACTTCAAAGGTACAACTGGGTCTAAGTACTGGGTTTCTCACCCCACCAAATCAGACACTTCTTGACCTGTGAAGAATCTCTTCCAGGAAGAAGGACTGCAGTGCTGCAGCAAGCACTGCAACTCTGCTAAACTGCTGCCCTGGAAGATCTGCTTTTCCATTGTGCTGCCCCGCTGTCTGCTGCCCTCTGCCCCTGCTGAGAAAAAACTGGACTCTTACTTGAACCCAGCGTGATCTATGTAAGGGCATGGTGGATGGTATTGAAACACAGGGATATCAAAGTCTCACCTCTTGTGCCTGGTCCATTGGAAGTGGATCCAGGTACTTGTTCCAGTAGAACCTAAGTATCCTCTGCTGCGTGAAGCAGAATTGATGCATCCTCACTGTTGCATCACATTCGAAACCAGTGCATTGCCTCTGGAACTGCCTCATTGGAACCACTGCATCGACACAGCTGCAGTGAGAGGCAGACGACGCATCCCCTCGACTACGTGGACAAAAAAGGCACATCAGCTTCAGATCCATCACCTCGTGGCTCATGTCGCTCAGTCTGCGGAACCGGCGCATCGCCATCATTGCTTGGAGAAAATTGATGCATCACCTTGACTACATTATCAACGCAGATGCATTGCTCTGCTGCACCCCACATCTCACTGTTCCGACCAGTATCATTGTAATTTGTGCAGCATGCTTTGCGTGTGTCCTGTACCCGACCCGTTCTCCTTCTTGGGCAGCCTGAACTCTTGACTTTGCCCCAGTCCAGTGCGACCCCCTTAGGCGCTCATTCCTTCTAAGTGCTTTTGACACTTTTGTTCCTTACAAATTCCTAACTCGACTTCTATTTATTGGATGTTTGTAGTTTTGATCTTGTTTTATTTATAAAATCATAATCTGTTTCTAAATTGGTGTGGAGTCTTTTGGTGGTGTATTCACTGGGTTAGTGTTTTAAGTGTTGCACAAATAGTTAACACATTGTCTCTTAATTTAAGCCTGACTGCTGTTTGCCTAGCTACCGGAGAGTGAGCACAGGTTAATTTAAAGTGTGTTTTTGATTTACCTTGACCAGGATTGAGGTTCCTGCTTTGAAAGGGTGCATAACTCTCTAAGCCAAAAACCTAGGGACATATTTACAAGCCCCTAGTGCCATCAGAACATGACTTTTTTTGACGCTCCAGTGGTGCTCTATGAAAGCCCATATTTATACAGCCATGCTAAGTCACTTTGCATAACTTAACACAGCCCTGTACATATGGCCGTCTGCAACACAGTTTTCTGTGGGAAAGGGGCGTGCACTGGGTATTTCTCTTTGCTGTGCCACATTAGCACCGCTTTTTGAAAAGCGTTATTTTTAAGCACTGCCTCAGATTTATAGATCTTTATAAATCTGGAGCAGTGTCAAAAAGCCATGGGTGTTGCTGGGAATGCCCACAAGAAAACTGCATTGTAGAGGGCCATATTTGCTAGGTAGGTTTAAACCACATAAAGTGGCTTAGTGTTGTCTTATAAATGTATACTTTCATAGAACTCCACTGGAATGGAGGCAGGTTTAAACCACGCAAAGTGGCTTAGTGCCGCCTTATAAATTTATACTTTCATAGAACTCCACTGGAATGTCAAAAAAGTGATGCTCCGGTGGCGCTAGGGGCTTGTAAATATTAACCTATGCGTGATGCATTGTGCGGCACACATAGAAGGAGCAAAAAGCCTTTAATTATTATTTTTGTGCAAGAAGGTGTCCCTTCCTGCACAAACACTAACATCCCTACAACATAGGCACCCTTGCACGACCAAGGGTGCCTGCTTTGGACAAGGCAGCTTTTTTAGCGCCTGCGCAGGAGTGCGCACAGGGATGTGCCATATTCTTGTTAATGTGGCGCATCCCTGCATTTTGAAAATGACACAGCTTGGCACAGCAAAATTGCTTGCTGCACCGCGCAGCACCATTTTCATGAAAACATGCCCCCTAATTGCTAACCCACTCTTACAGAGAAATTTGCAAGTTTTTGTGGGTGCAATTGCTTTTCTTTCATAAAAAAGAGCTGTATGTATATGCACTACATGATTTACAAATAGAATAGTCTTGCACAAATGGTGCTGCTTATGAAAGTGTGGCACAGCATTGGAACAAATGAAAAATGTACACATTGCATACATTCACAAAAATGTGGAACGTGAATTGGCCATTACAGAAAAATATCCTCATTTGTATTTCTAAAATGAGAGTATTTTCGGAGTGACCAATAGCAGGCAAGGTAAAATGATTTGAGAGTCACTCATTGGTGACAAGTATGTACCTCTCTATGGTGGTCAACACTTTTTCAACATGTCAAATGTATGCTGTGCTTTGTTTTCATACATGTACATGTTTTTATATCTGTGTTTAAAAAAACAATGGGCCATATGTACAGTGAAGTGGCGAAGAGAGGCGTTAGCCTTCCTGGCTTAACGCCTCTATCCGCCACTTCTGAAACGCAAGGCTGCACCATATTTACAAGAATGTGGTGCAGCCTTGCATTTCCCCCTGCGATGGCGCTAAGTTTAGCAACTTAGTGCCAACGCAGGTACCCTTGCACCATGGTGTCTGCATGCAGGGGAGGATTGTTTGTGCAGGAAGATGTCCCTTCCTACACATAAACAATCCTAATATGCCATTCTGTCACTTTTATGTGTGCTGCTTCATGCAACACACATAAAAGTGACAAAATGGCATTTGTTTAAAAAAAGTTTATGTACAGGAAGGGTCAACTTCCTACACATAAACAAACAATGGCATTTTGCTTTTTCCATGTGTGCTGCACAAGGCAGCACCCATGGAAAAAGCAAAAACGGGAAGAAATAATGCATTTCTCCTCGTTTCACCATCTTAAGACCAGTTTTTACCTGGTGTTAATTTTGGCGCTGCCTCCAATGTACGCCACCCTTGTACATAGGGGGCAGCGTCAAAATGATTGGGTGTTGCGGTGGAATGCCCACCGCAACACCCACTGCCCACCCCTTTCCCGCTAACCATAGTGTGAAAGGGGGCCTTATGTACAAGGCAGCGTTAAGCCATGTTAAGTGGCTTAACGCTGCTTAGTACATAAGGCGCAGCCCTTATTGCCACCACAAAGTCACTATAGGTCACGTTGTGGTGGTGATAGGGTCTTGTACATATGCCTTAATGCTTTTTTAACAAGGAAGCTTAACTCCACTATCCTTGTAAGCTTCTTTGAAACTTTTTTATATTCTAAAGACAAAAAGTCAATGCCAGTTGACAGCGTCTGGCAGCATAATGTCATTGAGCCTCATAATTCACAAATATCTGGTTGCACATTTTCCACCATGCCATTTCTGACAACCACAAAATTATATTTTTGTGATTAATAGAAGTGTATGCATTTTTGTGCACCTTCCGCTCTTTGAGAAGCAGTCCTTATAGCCAGTAGCGGCCCATGGAGGGAGTGCTGCGGGGCGGTGAGGCGGGGCGGGGGAGGAGCAGGGTGGGGGTAGTAAACTGCGGAATACGGCCGAACGGAGGTAAGTAAACAAATAAATAAATAAAATGAATTGCATTGGGCGTGCTGCATCGCATTTGGCAATGCAGCGCGCGCAATGAAATTAGTTTTAGTTATTTATTTGTTTACTTACCTCCGTTTGGCCGCATTCCGTAGTTCACTACCCCCCACCCTGCTCCTGCCCCACCCCACCGCCCCGCAAAACTCCCTCCACGGACCGCTACTGCTTATAGCCACAATGCTAGAGGCATAAGAGACTGCTTCCCAAATGTCAGTGTGTGCTTTTGAAGATGAATGTAAGCAAGAGTCATCACTGGTGCATGGCAGGAATACTGTTCTTGCAAGGGACCTTGACAAAATGAATCTGACCAGGGCAACTCACTAATCCAATAACTGATAAAGGAATGAGGTCACAAGATCTGCATTTCCATTCAATGGCTTATTAGACATCAAGAGGCGCAGTGCAAAGCCGATGGCTAAAAATAACTCTGTGGTTACAATAGTAAAGACAGGCGGGCATAGTAGAAAGACTATGACTGGAAAAAAAGCTATAACTGAGAATGACAAGGTTGGCAGGAACAAAATTGCTGTCTGTTATTTAAAAGCGTTTGCATATGAGAGTGTGCAGCATACAACAATAACGGCGAATGATGAATGTATTATTACATTTGAGAGTGTTCATTTGTCTTGGATTTTATTCTTGCAAGGTAACAAAGACACTGAAAGGAATGTGTGAGCAGGGAATATGGGAGAAGGATTGGTTCTGAGTATTGAAACATTCTTAGAAATGGTGACATTTATTTCTGTGAATTTGAAACTGATGAAATTATGGGGTATTCTGATGGAGGAAAAGTTTTGATATGATTTTCGGTAATGAGGATTTACTTGCAAAGTTTACATCATAGGCTGTTTTCTAATTTTTGACCTTGCTATGCTGCAATGACATATTTGATTTACAGTGATGAAAATGAATAGACAGAGGCATTATGGAAAGATGCGTATGTTGTAGGAAAATTCACAGAGCAGCGTCAAGCACAGCAGAGAATGAGATAAAAAAAAAACCTTTAGGTCATGAAAAACATGTATAACAGTAGGAGACAGATTGTGTAGCTTGTAAAATTACATGTTTATTCGATTTCTTCATTTCACACTTGGTTCACAGTGTCGAGAGTACATATTTTTTTTAAAGTTTTTTATTTTGAGCAATGTGCATTGTAATGTTGTTGCTGGCGTTGCTAGTGTTATGTGTGAATTCTCATAAACTACAATAATTCCTTTTTATAGGGTTGTTCGTTCACAGGATGCTCTACCTAGGCTTTTGTGAAATACTTCCGGATTAAAATGTTAAGTGTGCAGTGTCATCATCCTAATGTACCACAAATAGCAAGGGGACTCAATTCAGTTTACCACTTAAGTGGTATTGTTGCTGATGTGGAAGGTAATTGTGGTCCCAAATGTATGATATTGTGGGTTTTGTGCAACAGCACTTGCACTTCACCAACGAGTGTTTGGGGGATCTGTTTTGAGTACGTTTAGAAACGTTTATTCCGATTGCATGTCTTACATTGGCGTTCTATTTAAAATCGAACAAAGGCTTCGGCACCATTTGACCACTAAGGCAGCACTTTCTCAAACTCCTAAATAAATGCATACGTATTTGTTGAACATGTGCTAATATTTCGTATTTATGCGTTGTAGTTCAAATCTATTTGTTTTTAATGTAGCAGCACAGACCAAGCTGCAGTTCCTTCTTACCAAGAGGAGAGAGCAAGAGAAGATGTTCTCTGAATGCATTGCGTGCATTTTAATGGGAAAAAATTTAAACATTCTTAGGATGAAAAGTAACTAAGAATTTTTTCACGAAAACAGTTGCATGTTTCTCACCAAATGCATCTTTTTGTAGGGTTTCATCAGGTCTTAAAATTGTCGTACAAGCAGAGCTCAATTAGTTAAAAAAAAAAAGTGTTGGGACCCATCATTTTTCTTAGAGAGTGCCTCCCACTACCACTTCCACCACAAGCACCACTCATTGCACTACGGGTGTTGCTCAGTTTTGTCAGAGCCCGGACCAGACCCATCTGCAAGCAGTGATAAATAGCATACTTTAATAGTAGGGGGGCATAATTACCGGGTTTAAATAGGACCTTGGGAGACAAGCTCTCCTGTCTTTCTTTTTATCAAGATTTGGAAGTGGTAGATACTCCCCTCCAGGAGGATTTGGAAAAAACAGTGCCGCAAGACGAATTGTGTTGTACAATTTACAAGGAAATTCTGTAAAAACCTGGAGCTTCTAAAGAGGGTTCTACTGAAATATTACAAAAAGTTTAAGTTGTGCTAGACAATCCTTCCATTCTCAGGGGTTTAATCTCCCACTTGAAAAATGGTGGCAAAATAGAGAATTGTAAGTAAAATGTCACTACAAATGGTATTATGGGTTCTTAAAAATGCTATTTGACATGTCCTAGTCCTTATGTAAGTGTATTTAGTATCTTATTTCACTTTGTTTTTCCACTCTGCTTATTCAAAGTATATTCTGTAATTTGTAGGAAGGGGAGGATTGCGAAATCCTGTGTTTTCATATCTCACAATCATGGGTCATAGACAATATTTAAACATAAATCTTACAGGCCAAAAGAGCAATGTTAAGTGATCAATTACGTATGTCTTACAGCATTGAGACCATACTGATATCGTATAATACTTTTCAAATAAAGGTGAGGAATGTCTTCATGCTGGTCATAAAAACGTTTTAGAGTAAGTGGTACCAAGGTTCCAGAATAAGCAATAAACCTCCCTACATCTTCATGACTCATCCCTCACATGTCAGTTTATACCACTTATCAAATCTATTGGAAAGTGAATGAGAAATCTCTCAAAAAACAATCTTGGTAAATCAGTATGATTCATTTGCCAAAGAGTAACAAGAAATGATAAACTCATGTCTCAGAATACGGCATGGAGCTAGCTGGCTTTCAAGTGACAGGCTGGGAATAAGAATATAAGGTAGCTGCATTCTGCCATATACAATTTAATTTTATTGTACTGCATATAATGTAAATGATAGTCAGAGGATGAGTGAAAATGTGGATTTTGGTTATATCTCCAGCTCATACCTGTGAACCCATGATCCACGCGACTCTGTAAGACATTCTATGTGGTTCCACTGTGAGCTGGCAGCAAATTGACAGGTTGTCCATGTGGTCTCTCTGTCCAAGTCCTGCAGCAGATGTGGGTGGCATGATGTTGGTGATGTTGGCTGACTTCATCTGCATGCTTGATACTACACAGATGCTGTAGTCCAAAGGTATATAAAAGGTTTTGGACAGCAATAGGGAGAAAATAATATTTCATAAATGTCTCCTTAGACAAGGATATACCTCCTTTTTGTAGCGAGTAGTTTAGGTAAACCTGAGGTGATGGTGGAAGGACTTCTTTTGTAGTGGGTAGCCTGAAGAAGAGTATAACAATGGCAACATATTTTTATACAGGTTACATAGAATAGCCTATGGAATGTGTATAGGTTGTTAATGTACCCCGGAGTAGCTGCACAATGGCACTGTATTTTCGCATGGCTCCTTTGTTTTTCATATTCTGCCAAACCAATAAGAATACCATACCATCTCAGGTTTTCTTCCAAGTTTATGGTGAAACTGCAGCCTGTAATCTGTTTCCAATCAATTGTGATGGCAGGAAAATAATACACCGTTCACTGAAATGTCATTGCGGGATGAATATTGTGATTTTAATGTTTTTCATTACATTTGTCTTTTTAATTGGATCTCCCTAAAACCAAATACATATTTCTTAGACTGACATTGCTTGGAAAGTTGACATATAAGGACAATAGAAAGTTTAGCCAAAAGGTGAATTTTAATGGCGTTTAGTGATTGAAATGGGCAATGTGTGTGTGCTCTGTCCTTGTCACTACAACTTGAATGTAACAGAATACAATATTTGTTATTGTCTAAAATGATGGTTGAAGTGATTGAGAAGAATCACAGCTTAGCATAATTTATCGAAGGGTGGTAATGAAGCTTTCTCTGAAAGTGGGCCTATGTCTTTTCTGCTTTTCACACTGCCTTGCTGTCTCTTTTCAGTGCTAGCATTAAACAAGACCTTATAATGTTTCTAAAATTATATGTATAATAAACTTACTTATATGGGTCTTTCAGCCAGCCTTGTTCCTTCGTTAGTCTGTTCCTGTGCCACTCACATGTTTATTCCACCCACCACAGCATACAGCATGGGGCAGTTGGTCAGTTCACCTGAGCCATGGCTAACTTCCATGTGAGTGACCGCTTTCTGTTCTTCCACAAGATGCACATCCACACTCAAAATAGTGCCAGTGACTTTTAGGTGTATGTGTGCTTTTTGAGACCAAACACATATTTTTGCTTTTTACCATGATGTTTTCATTTTTAGATAGAAAAGGACCAGGCAGCTACCTCAAAAAACAAGTTTTGCCAAAACCATAGTAAAACAAGCATGGACAAAGCCAAAAGGCTTGCATACAATGCCAGACCTATTGGCTTTCCAAATGTTTTTTAAGGCAGAGGTAAGCAATGTTCCCAAAAGAACTAGAATTTAACAATTGTTCAATATAATGTGGCTTTTTGGATAACATTGATTGTGCTTTTATCAGAGCCACCATCGAATTCCAGGTTGTCCAAGATAGAAACCATTTTCAATGCCCCTATTCAGTAGCAGAAGACTCCCAGGACATCAGTGCCATATATTCTATGAGTCCTGGAAATAGACTCTCAAGTTAAGACAAAAGAAAGCGATGAATTCAGACATGCTGCCTTGGCACGGTGCACTGGTTGTCACAGTCTTTTTCTTACACAGCTCCTGCCATGAGCCACGAGCAACCTCAAGAGAAAATTTACAACCACAAAGGCAAGCAGCTAAATATTTGTCAGCTCATCTGTCACCATTGTGACAGTGGCACTGGTACTGCAAATCCTGCTTTTTGCCAAAGCCTAAAATGTTGATACAGTTGCATCTATTGCAATGCAGCTCACCTCATACCTGAGAGTGAATGTTATGAAGCACTGGGGGGGGTCAAAATATATGGAAATACTGCCTACTGAACAGGTAGTTTAAAAGGTAAGAGGTCGGTAATTGATTATTATACACAACATGTATACTTTAGAAGATCATAATAGCATAGGTTAGGACGTATTGTAAAATAGTTAGAAATAAACAAGTAGGAATGGAACATTAACAGTGCATATTTTGATACTCTTTCAGTTTGATTGAGTCACAAACACATCCATTGATAAATGACCATGTTTTTATTAAGACATCTATATTTTAAAGCATTAGCCAAACGTCTAATATAGATTGGGTGGCTCATTTCATGTTTCTCTAAACGTTTGAAAACTCATTCCTACAATCATGTGTTGTGTTTTGATATTTTTGTTTATTATATGTAATGACAAATACTATACATAATCATATATCAATATAAATCTTTATTCGGTAAATAAAATCAACATGAAAGAATACAGTTCAAAGACATTCATATCAAATTTATGGATAATAAAAACAAACAGTATGATTACTCATAAAACTGTGAACATTAAAATAGTTAATCAGGTCTCGTTCTCCTGAACACCGAGACAGCTCGTAAACAAGATAAAACAGTAAAAATCACATACTCAGTGGGAAGCATCTGAAGGTACATCGGGGCAGGCCAAACATGTTTCAAAATTAAAGATTTCAACAAGGGGATTAAAAAAAGCTTCATCGGCCAGCTGAAATAAGAGCAAAACATAATAAAATGCAGCATGTCCTGTGGAGACACACTGTCACAGCCGCTGGTTGCCTTTACCTCAGACCGAACCCAACCACATGGGGTTGCCAAGAAATGGTGCAATTGATTTAGCCTAAACCTGGCCAGTAAAAAACCTTTCATGCTGGGAGCAAACCAAGACCAGATACGGCTCCATCCCCTGCACAGTTTTTAAAAGCATGTGGCCTCGAACTGATGGCTATCGGAGATCTAAGCCTTCTCTCTCCAAATTACAGCGTTCTAGAAACAACCTTCTGACACTCCATAGCTCTTGGAGAGAGAAAGAGGTAGGGTTCATAAAAATATCAGACCTACTTATGAAAGAGAAAGCTGTCATAACATAAGCTATCCACGGTGAGCTGTTTACCTGATCCAGGGCCAAATAGTCCTCAAGAATAAACCGGATTAGCTTCAGGTCCACCCAGATCTTAATTCAGCACAGGAGTGAACTGAAAGATATCAGATCCAAAACTTGATCAAGCCCTAGCTCCGCATGTATGGAAATGCTGGGGTAGACTTGGGGACCTGGACTAACTTACGTTTATATTTATTCTCCATCATTTGGATCCGATCCAACTTGACATACCCCCAGACCTCACTGCCATAACTAAACTGTGCGATGCACTTGGCCTGATATATTTTTAGAAGATCCCTTAGTGCCCTGGAGCCACGTCTGTGTGCAAAACTAAAAACTGCCCCCATTGTTTTTACAGAATCTGATCTTTTTCCCTCGACTAGGGGTTTCCAACAATTATTAACAGCATCAAATAAAACACCCAGGTTAGGGAAAGCTCAGGGTAACATTGGATGACTTAAAAGTCTTACTGCTTGTTGATTTGGAGCCCACTACCATTACGTATAAACTTTGAAAAGTTAACCGACAGGTCAAGGTGCCCAATAAAAGACACATACTTGGCCAGCAGAAATTCTAACCCATGTGTGGTCCGAGCCACAAGAACCACCTCATACTCTTATAATAAAACAAGTGAAAAATCTGTCACCAGCCAAAAATGATGAAAACACAGACTAAAGCCCGTTCACATACAAGGTGAACAAAAAAGGGGCAAGGATGCAGCCCTGACTAACACCACAGCTCGTCAAGGATGAGCGAGTACACGCTGCACCTTGAGAAAAACGCACTGAGGCTGAGGTATTTGATTGAAGATCAGCTAAGAGGGCCACAATACTGGGATCAACCCCCATCTCACAGAGCAAGGCCCAGAGTCTCATTCAGTTCACCCTATCAAGTCCATAAATGCTAGATGTAAAGATTCAGATGGAGCCACTGTGTATTTATTTATAATTAGATGGAGGTTCAAACATTGGTCTGAAGTCAACCTCCCCACCCTAAAGCCATACTGGATGTCGCTCAGAATATTATTTTCTTCTGCCCAATCACACAGCCTATTTAAAATCACCCTCCCCAAAACCTTTTAGGTTCTCTTTATCCCCCTTCTTGAAAATGGGAACAATCACAGAAGTGGACTCTGAGGGTAACAACCCCTCCTGTGCAGCTGCGTTCAGGATCTGCATTAAAATAGGGGCCCAGAACTCTGTATTTGCTTTGAACAGATCTCGCGGTATAATGTCAGGGTCTATGGCCTTGTTGCTAGACATGGCAAGAATGCCTTGTGTGACTTCATCTAAAGTGAAGACCACTTGGTTACCAACTGTGATGGGTGCAGCCGAGATTTTAACTCCCCCACCACCGCCCTGATCAAAATTATCCACCCACTGTTGATCTGAAATGTGATGGCAAAGGATAGGACCAGAGCCCACAACAAAACAAGGCCTATTAATAACTCTCCAAAAAATAGAGCTATCCCCTGTTTCCAAGCTTGACAGAGCTCCACCCAGGCTGATTCCTGTAGGTTAAGTTTGCATACCATTTGAGCCTGCTTATAAGCCCGCCCATAATCTCTGATCAGATGCCTGGCCCTCTGTGACTGCTTCAAAACTAAACTGCCTTCAGGTGGCGCAGGGGTTCTCGATCAAACCAATTAGAGTTTTGTGATGCCCAGGTGCAAGAGGATGTAGCAGTCATAAGTTTACGAACCGCCAGAGCCATGCCTTTAAAAGATTCCAATACCTCTCCCCCTGGCATCATTTCAAGACAAAAATTGATTTTATGCAGACAAGTAGCAAAGAGGGAAGCTTTAAGGTGCTGATGGTCCACCTGGGACCATTTCAACCTTCTCCCCTGGTCAACAGTGATAGCCTCATTATGGCCCCGTGAATGTGGTTTTGGGCCCATAGCAGTATCAAAGGTTAAGGATAATGGGCTGTGGTCACTAAAAGGGCTCAAAATAATATTAAAATGAGAGATAAGCAAGTATATTGGCTCTGAAACAAATATAAAGTAAATAAACGAGCTACAGCCGCTCCCTTTATAAGTCGGGCAAATTACAGGGTTCAAAGAATTCACCAGGTTTGCCATACTAAAAACCAAATTGTGAGAATCTAAGAGCTCCTTTAGCAACTGACCTTCCTGTGTGTGTACAAAGTGTAGACCATCTTTCAACGAACAACTGCAAGTTGAGGCACCGCCGTCTAGGGGAGGATTACATTAATGACAATTAGAATCACCAACAAGGACTATTTGGGCTTGGCCATTGTAGAACTTGGCCTTTTGGGCTAAAGTTCCCTAAACTTTTTGCTTTCCACCTAGACCTTTTTCCTGACATAGAGTTGACAATTTAGAAGCTTTGGGTATTTTGCCACTGCTAATCAGTGTCAAAGTACAAGTGTTCCCTGTGTAAAGTGTAATGGTAATTGGCTGGCTATGATTGATATGTTTGCCTTACTAGTAAATTCCCTAGTGATGTGCACTGTGTCTGCCAGGGCTAGTAATGCAAAGGTGCGCAGAGAAGGGAACTCGGGCCTACAGTGTCTGGCCTGCGTGTAGTTTGCTAAGTTAGCATGTTGTCCTGACAAGTGCAATCACTTGTCAGGCCTTACCTTCCCTTTTGCTTACACAGTGGGCACTCCTGTGGTAGGTCCCAGGTAACCTCTGGGCAGGGTGCAGTGTAAGTAAAAGGCAGGACCTGTACTGAGGTGTGTGCTATGTCCTGACAGTGAAAAGCACTCCATTTCGTTTTCACTGGTGAAAGACCAACCTGCCCATAGGACAGAATGAGGGAGGCTGGGTATTGTGATTATTAGCCTAGTTTCCCATAGATCTAAAATGGAGAAGTGAAGTTTGGTATGTATGAACTCACAGTGTCATAACTAGGCCTGGGCAAAAATTTCGTTCCGTTCGCGGAAATTGCGATAATTTGACATTTTTGCGTTCCGCGGAGAGCGCGAAAATGTCAAAAATTCCGGTTTCCGCAGCTTGGCGATAATTTGTTTCTTGCTCGCGCTGTAAAATGATACATTCTCGCGCGCGCGCGATCGCCTTACCTGAATCCCTGCGTTCGCCGACAAGTTTTCTTGATCCGGTCGCGTTCTCCATGAGATGTTGTATTGTTTTTAGCCATTTGCGCTGTCTCGCGACAGTTCGCGCCCGCAGTGACGTCATGCGTCGCGCGATCACGTCTTTCTTCTCGCGATCATGCACCGCGAGAACAACTCAAAACAAGATGGCCGCGCCCGCAAGCAACCACATGGGTAAGTTGGCGACCCGCAACCATGCAGAAAATCTCGCGAACATGCCGGAAAAAAACTTCCGCATCTTTGCGATATTTCTGCTTGTTTGCGATAATTTTAAACATTCTCGCGATAATTTGCGAAGGTTAATTCCGCAAATTCCGCCCACCCCTAGTCATAACACATCTTTCTATAAAAGTGGTTTTGTCACAGTGTGTTCAGAAGCCACTCTTTTAGAAAGTGGCTGAGTTTTGTGCTTTAAGCAATTCTGTGTGTCTCTGCTGAATGTGGATTGACTGTCTGGATTTGACTGAAAAGGCTCTGACCCATTTCGTGGTCAAGAGGAACCTCTGCTAAGGAAGAAACAACTGAAGAGACTGCTGGGGGAGAACTGACCCTTGCTTCGTGATCTGGGGCTGTTCTGTAGTTTGCTTCTTTTAACCAAGGAAGAGGCTGGTGGGACTGTGCTGTGGGCGCTGGGTCCCCCTTCTTGACGAAGACTGTGCTTTGTGCCGTGTCTTGTAACCCCAAGGGCCCGAGGTGACCTGGCACTCTGTTTGGAAACACAGGAACGTAAAAGTTTCCAGGGAAGTTTCAAGCAACGCGGTGAGCACGTGTTGTGGCAGCTTGAGACCCTCGGAAGGTGTGCCCTGTGATCCTGTACACACGAAGGAGGAGTGAGACTCGGACGCACTGGGTGCGTGTCGGGGTGCACAGGAGGCGTTGGTGAGGAGAGCCTTGTCAACGTGTGCATCGGAAGTGCAGTGAGTCTCGGATGCGCTGGGTGCGTGTCGTGGTGCACAGGAGGCATTGGTGAGGATCGCCTTGTCAACGTGTGCATCGGAAGCGGAGTGAGACTCAGACGCACTGGGTGCGTGTTGTGGTGCACAGGAGGTGTTGGTGAGGAGCTCCTTGTCAACGTGTGCATCGGAAGTGGAGTGAGTCTCGGATGTGCAGGGTGCGTGTCAGGGTGCACAGGAGGCATTTGAGCGCCTGGTCAACGTGTGCATCGGCAGTGGAGTGAGTCTCGGACGCGCCTGGATATCGGGGCACCGGAGTTGGAGTAAGTCTCAGTAAAGCAGTGTGCGTGCTTTGGTGCAACCTGGGACTTTGGAGGTGAACGGCTGATCATTGTGTGCACCGGAAGAAAGTGAGTCTCTGCAATGCGGTGTGCGGGTCTTGGTGCCAACTTAGACCGCAGGAACGAGTGCCTGGTGAACGTGCACTCGGAGTCGACGAGAAGTCCTATCAGCGTTGTGTGTGTGCCAGAAAAGACCAGGAGGGTCCAGTGGTGAACGTGCGCCCGGAGTAACGTAATCTCAGAGGCGTGGAGTATGTGTGCCCCGCAGCTGCCTGAGACCTTCCTAACAGTCACGGCCCGGACTGGAAGCCCCAGAGGAGCTGAGCTGCCAGGCCGAGCCGATGAAGTTCATTGAAAAAGTTCTACACGGATGGGCCAGTCCGCTGACAGAGGAGAGTGGGGTCGCGCCCCCAGGTAACTTAGATCACTACCTGGGTGGGGTGCTGGCTCGGAGTGGACACTCTCTCGGCCTCTCATCCCTGCTGGCGACGTGAGCCTTTGCTTCGGCTCAGATTGGGGCCCTAACTGTCCCAGGGGGTGGTCGTACTGGGGCCAGAGCGGGAAGCTGTACTTTGTCATCGTTGATACGTGTGGGGGAAACTATTGGAAGAGGCTGATTGTCTTAATACACATTGCCAATATTCATGCTAACAAACTCCTGGACTGTCTTATGATGCCTGACATTATTGTTGCATAATGAAGTACACAATTGTAGCGCTACGCATTGTATTATTTCTCAATTTCAAAGTACATGATTGCAGCTACGCATTGCATTATTCCTTAATTGTAAAGTACATGATTGTAGCGGCGCGCATTGCCTTATTTCCTCATTGCAAAGCATGTGATTGGGGGTGTGACGATTGCTTTATTCCTATAGTATTCAAATGGAGACACTGTTCCTAGAGAGATAAAGGGAGATATGAAGCGAAAAAGTCTAGGCTAATATTAGGCCCAACTGCCTAAGGATAGGGGAGGGCATTCCTTAGTTTCTCATGTTGCCCTCACACACCCCGAAGGATGTCATGCTTCATCATTGGGCGTTTGCTCCTCGTCGGGCCGGCGCTGCAATGCCCTACGGGTCCCCCGAAGGGTCACTTTAGCGGAGATCTTTTTGAGAAAACGCCGTTTGGTGCATGCGGGTGTGTGGTTTGGGTCCTAATAACAAAAGAGCTGTGTGGTGGTGGAGTGTGTTAGTGAAGTGGTATCCTAAAAATGTCTAAGGGTTACTGGGATAAAGTTTAATGTGAATAGCACCCTTGACATAATAAAAGACCCGTAGGTCGGGTGTTACCTTATTGAAATTAATGTATCAATGGGTAACTTGTGTGTGGTCAAGCGGTCGACATGTTTCGCGCCCCAATGGTCCAAGAAAAGGATCCCTGGCGCTTCTTCAGGACCAAAAACGAAAAAGTGAAGGTGAATGTGCCCTAAGGGATACTACCCTCAGTTTACTATCCGGGCGAACACTCTGAAGTAGCACTGCTCTCTGTATGAGAGTCAGGTCGCACCAGGATAGACAGCCTAGGAGAAAGTGGAAACAAAGAGAGAGGAGAACATCCTACCTATTAAAGATTGTTCACCTTTTCGAGATATTCAAAAACGAGTGCATCATCAAAGTATATACAAATTATATACAACAGGGATAACACCTCCACCCACGGGTGGTGGCGTAATGGGGTCTCGACGGTAAGCTAACAGGTGCCTATGCCAGGAGAAAGACAGCCCGTCGCCGACCGGAGTCACCCATATATGCATGCACTAACCGTGGTAGAGGTTGAACCAAACGTCCACAGACTGAAGTGGCATATACTCTGTAGGTCTTTCCTTACGATTCTTACTTTGATATGTTCCAAGCACTCACCTAAAGGCACGGAGAATAATGCTCCATAGGTTAGGGGACGAGCGTACACACCTTCTAGTACTGTGAACAAAGGAATAAATGACAAGCAACTGCTAGTCAATCCAACTTCTATAGATTCCAAACTGGTCTGAGCTGTCTCGTACACTATATTTTAATGAATAGCCAGTTTCCTAAGTACTCATAAGAGCGTTCACCACTGACTGCACGTCGATGGCACCATGAGGCGCTTACAATTATACGAGTCACTCACACTATTACCGCTCGTTTATCACACCTGATGGGTCTTTTCGAAGCGTTTTTTGATAGTTTACGAGCACTATTCAGCTGATTATACATAACATTCAGTGCTTCACAGACACATAACCATGGCAACAACAAGACGTGAGCCGGCACCACGTTCTCTAGATACACGCATGCGCCTAGCTCAGCTGTCTACCCTCTGCGCATGCGCAGCTAACAGACACCAGCGAGAACACAGCTGCCCCTCGTTTGAAGACCGGACACAAAGCCCGCCCTAATTAAGTTAACACGGGCAGTACTTAAGAAACGCGGAGCAGTCTTCGTCTCCATTCCAGGTAGGAGGACGACTGGGGTAGGTGGTACAGAGGCCACGCCGGAGCAAAACTGTGAGTAATAACGCTCTTATGAGTACTTAGGAAACTGGCTATTCATTAAAATATAGTGTACGAGACAGCTCAGACCAGTTTGGAATCTATAGAAGTTGGATTGACTAGCAGTTGCTTGTCATTTATTCCTTTGTTCACAGTACTAGAAGGTGTGTACGCTCGTCCCCTAACCTATGGAGCATTATTCTCCGTGCCTTTAGGTGAGTGCTTGGAACATATCAAAGTAAGAATCGTAAGGAAAGACCTACAGAGTATATGCCACTTCAGTCTGTGGACGTTTGGTTCAACCTCTACCACGGTTAGTGCATGCATATATGGGTGACTCCGGTCGGCGACGGGCTGTCTTTCTCCTGGCATAGGCACCTGTTAGCTTACCGTCGAGACCCCATTACGCCACCACCCGTGGGTGGAGGTGATATCCCTGTTGTATATAATTTGTATATACTTTGATGATGCACTCGTTTTTGAATATCTCGAAAAGGTGAACAATCTTTAATAGGTAGGATGTTCTCCTCTCTCTTTGTTTCCACTTTCTCCTAGGCTGTCTATCCTGGTGCGACCTGACTCTCATACAGAGAGCAGTGCTACTTCAGAGTGTTCGCCCGGATAGTAAACTGAGGGTAGTATCCCTTAGGGCACATTCACCTTCACTTTTTCGTTTTTGGTCCTGAAGAAGCGCCAGGGATCCTTTTCTTGGACCATTGGGGCGCGAAACATGTCGACCGCTTGACCACACACAAGTTACCCATTGATACATTAATTTCAATAAGGTAACACCCGACCTACGGGTCTTTTATTATGTCAAGGGTGCTATTCACATTAAACTTTATCCCAGTAACCCTTAGACATTTTTAGGATACCACTTCACTAACACACTCCACCACCACACAGCTCTTTTGTTATTAGGACCCAAACCACACACCCGCATGCACCAAACGGCGTTTTCTCAAAAAGATCTCCGCTAAAGTGACCCTTCGGGGGACCCGTAGGGCATTGCAGCGCCGGCCCGACGAGGAGCAAACGCCCAATGATGAAGCATGACATCCTTCGGGGTGTGTGAGGGCAACATGAGAAACTAAGGAATGCCCTCCCCTATCCTTAGGCAGTTGGGCCTAATATTAGCCTAGACTTTTTCGCTTCATATCTCCCTTTATCTCTCTAGGAACAGTGTCTCCATTTGAATACTATAGATATAACTCGGAGCACAGACACTGGACCATAACTAGCTCCCGGTCCCCCTCTCCCTCCTCTTTTTGTACAGATAATCAGCACGGTAGCTTAGCCGAGGGACCTGACTTAACTTTTCCTTCCCATTCCCTTTTTCTTAAACTGAGTGCACACAATGTCTACTAATAACATGGGGGATAACCTGGGGCTCGGGTTTGATGATGACATCGTGGCGGAAATCCTGAGAACCCCCTCACTGCTGGATAGTGAGGGGAATATGGCCAGCACATCATCACAAGGTGACTGGAACTCCCTGGCATCGCTTAAGAAACTACAAGTCAAGATTGCCATGCATGGCACAATCATGACTGAATACTTGAGGGCAAATGCTGCACCCAATGGTCTAATTGTCCGCACGGCACCTAGAATCTTTTTGGAAGATCTCATTTTCCGCAAAGAATGGAGCCAGATCGCATGGAAATGCACCCGCGACTGGCTCATTCTGATTATTGGTACCGCTAGACGTCTCTCCGAAGCATTGATTATCAAGATTAACATCGCGGAGAATGGACTGAAAACTGGGATCAGTATTTCAGCCTATAAAACCCGTCTAGCGGAAATCAACGCAGAGATGACTGACCACCGAGATTATTTATTACAACAAAAAGTGTCAAAATTACAAAAAGACATTAAAAGATTCGACAGGGAGAAGATATACCCATACACTAAAGAGGAATACAGACCATCAGATAGTGATGCGGGCTCAGATGAAGGCTCTACAACATCTACTAACTCAGGACGCTCGATGTACAGCAATTCTAGCAATAGCAGTTGGGGGAGGAACGCCAACCAACCGGGCCTACTCCCTCCACCCCCGATACCACAAATGTATGGCTATGCACACCAACCTTTCCCACAACAAGGCCCGATGTGGTTTCCTGCCTTTCCGGGACAACACCCGGGTTACCAACAACCATTCTTCCCCAATGCACCTCCTCCTTTTCAGAACAGAGGCAGGGGACGAGGCAGAGGCAGAAGAAGAGGGCAAAAACAAGTCCAGTGGCAAGATCAAGAGACACAACAGAGAACAACGAGGAGCTCAACACTCCCAAGACCCTGATAGTGAACCTCACAGACAGACTCCTGAACACAGACGAAAGGGCAGTCCTGGAACTGGGTTTAGGGTTTGTACCCACCCCCAAGGAGGATAACTTCCGCATGAATGAGGAACTACAACAACTCTTCCGTAAGATTCGCATCAAATCCTTTTTTAACAACAACCCCACCCCTGACCGCCAGGACACCGGACTGAGACCACCCTCCAAGTTCACTCCATCAGCGGGTATGGTTCCGAGTGAAGTACTGACGTTTGAGAAAGCTGTTCTGAAGGAGGCAAACAAACTAAGAAGCCGGCATGTCTTTGACAATTTACCCAAGAAACTCCGCGAGGCAGTACACTCACTCACCGAAGATGAAGCCATCATTATCAAACCGGCGGATAAGGGAGGAGCCACTGTCATCCTGTCAGTAGAGGATTACGAAAGAGAATGCGTCAAACAACTCGGGAGATCCGAATACTACAAGAAGTTGGAGACTGATCCCACCGAGAGACTTCTATCACGGATACGCATCCTGATTAACGAAGCTACAAATGAGGGATGGATCACTGCCCACGAGGCGGCATTCCTCATTAACGAGAACCCCAGGATTCCGTACTTTTACCTACTACCCAAAATACACAAGGGTATCATTCCACCACCAGGACGACCAATCGTCTCTGGGATAGGCTCGCTGTTGGAACCACTGAGCAAATTCAGTGATTTTTTCCTCCGACCTATGGTACAAGCAACTCCGGCATACCTAAAAGACACCAGGGACGTCTTGAACCTGATACAAGAGATCAACGAGAACAATACCGAGCCCATTGACCTCCTCTTAACTCTAGACGTAGAGGCATTATACACAAACATCCCACAAGATGCAACAATCGAAGTAGTGGAACAACTCTTACACGAAACAGACTTACCTACCAACACCCCTGCGAGCTTCATCACGGAACTGATCATGCTGGCCCTGAAGAACAACTTCTTTATGTATAAGACCACCATTTACCATCAGATACAAGGGACCAGCATGGGGAGCACATTCGCGCCGAGCTTAGCAGGGCTGTACATGGCGCATTTTGAGGCGATCAACATCTTCACTGAGAATAACCCCTACAGAGAGAACATGATCACGTGGAAACGATACATCGATGACGTGCTCATCCTATGGAAGGGGGGTACGGAGACCTGCCAAGAATTCTACACATGGATTAACAACTTGAACCCTCACCTACGTTTTACCAAAACGGAGAGTGTAAAGGAGATCCCTTTCCTGGATCTTCTAATCACCCTTGAGAGGGGTAAACTCAACACTACCATCTACAAAAAAATGACTGATTGCAACAGCCTTCTTGATTTTCACAGTCATCACCCCAAAGCACTCAGGGAAAATCTGCCCTTTGGACAGTTCCTGCGGATCCGCAGGAATTGCAGCGACACCCAGGAATACGACATTCAAGCTAACTCCCTCACATCAAACCTGAAAGAGAGACACTACCCTAACAGGGTCATACAACGTGCATACAAACGAGCCAGGAACAACAACCGCCAGGCACTCCTAGAAGGTAAGACCAAGGAAGCCGACAATATCATCACCTGTGTCACAACCTTCACGCCTCTATCAAACCAAATTAAGAACATCGTGAACCATAACTGGAGAATTCTGAATACAGGTAATCTCATGCTGGAGCGCCCCAGATTTGCGTTCAAGAGGACCACCAACCTACGGGACCAACTGATCAACACGAGACCACGCGTGAAGACCATACGGCAGGAATCCACCCTGTGGTCCCTCCCTGCTGTTAGAGGCCACTACCCATGCGGCAATTGTAGTGCATGTCCCTTCACCAAACATACTACACACTTGGAGCTGGACAAAATCAGGTGGGACCAACGGAGCCACACGAATTGCAACACAAAAAACTGTGTGTACCTCATCACCTGCCCCTGTACACTGCGCTACGTGGGGATGACCACGAGACAAGTGAAACTAAGGATAAGCGAACATAGAAGCACGATCCGACGGGGGAGAACAGCAACCAGACTTACGAATCACTACTTGGAAAAAGGACATACATGTGACGACATCAAGTGGACAATATTGGAAAACAACCAACATTGGAACAATAACACCCTTCTACGTAGAGAACAACGCTGGGTACATCGCCTCCGGACCAATGAGGTGGGCCTGAACAACGATATACCATGGACTGAACTATAACCTAACATGAGGGTTTGGCAACGAAATCAGTAGTATACACTCATGACTACCTGACTACGAGGTTCCACGGCACAACATCCATGTCCATGGTCCCCCTATCCTCGCGAGACCTCTCCTCTTTAAGCATCTTTATGAAATTAGAGGGTTATGAGTAGGCTTCCCGGGGTTACTTGCCACATAATGAAACCCCCCTCTGACCCCCGTTTTTTCCCCCCATCCTCCCTAGACTCACGTAATCAACCATGACTCTCTCTCGAGTTCACCACTGACTGCACGTCGATGGCACCATGAGGCGCTTACAATTATACGAGTCACTCACACTATTACCGCTCGTTTATCACACCTGATGGGTCTTTTCGAAGCGTTTTTTGATAGTTTACGAGCACTATTCAGCTGATTATACATAACATTCAGTGCTTCACAGACACATAACCATGGCAACAACAAGACGTGAGCCGGCACCACGTTCTCTAGATACACGCATGCGCCTAGCTCAGCTGTCTACCCTCTGCGCATGCGCAGCTAACAGACACCAGCGAGAACACAGCTGCCCCTCGTTTGAAGACCGGACACAGAGCCCGCCCTAATTAAGTTAACACGGGCAGTACTTAAGAAACGCGGAGCAGTCTTCGTCTCCATTCCAGGTAGGAGGACGACTGGGGTAGGTGGTACAGAGGCCACGCCGGAGCAAAACTGTGAGTAATAACGCTCTTATGAGTACTTAGGAAACTGGCTATTCATTAAAATATAGTGTACGAGACAGCTCAGACCAGTTTGGAATCTATAGAAGTTGGATTGACTAGCAGTTGCTTGTCATTTATTCCTTTGTTCACAGTACTAGAAGGTGTGTACGCTCGTCCCCTAACCTATGGAGCATTATTCTCCGTGCCTTTAGGTGAGTGCTTGGAACATATCAAAGTAAGAATCGTAAGGAAAGACCTACAGAGTATATGCCACTTCAGTCTGTGGACGTTTGGTTCAACCTCTACCACGGTTAGTGCATGCATATATGGGTGACTCCGGTCGGCGACGGGCTGTCTTTCTCCTGGCATAGGCACCTGTTAGCTTACCGTCGAGACCCCATTACGCCACCACCCGTGGGTGGAGGTGATATCCCTGTTGTATATAATTTGTATATACTTTGATGATGCACTCGTTTTTGAATATCTCGAAAAGGTGAACAATCTTTAATAGGTAGGATGTTCTCCTCTCTCTTTGTTTCCACTTTCTCCTAGGCTGTCTATCCTGGTGCGACCTGACTCTCATACAGAGAGCAGTGCTACTTCAGAGTGTTCGCCCGGATAGTAAACTGAGGGTAGTATCCCTTAGGGCACATTCACCTTCACTTTTTCGTTTTTGGTCCTGAAGAAGCGCCAGGGATCCTTTTCTTGGACCATTGGGGCGCGAAACATGTCGACCGCTTGACCACACACAAGTTACCCATTGATACATTAATTTCAATAAGGTAACACCCGACCTACGGGTCTTTTATTATGTCAAGGGTGCTATTCACATTAAACTTTATCCCAGTAACCCTTAGACATTTTTAGGATACCACTTCACTAACACACTCCACCACCACACAGCTCTTTTGTTATTAGGACCCAAACCACACACCCGCATGCACCAAACGGCGTTTTCTCAAAAAGATCTCCGCTAAAGTGACCCTTCGGGGGACCCGTAGGGCATTGCAGCGCCGGCCCGACGAGGAGCAAACGCCCAATGATGAAGCATGACATCCTTCGGGGTGTGTGAGGGCAACATGAGAAACTAAGGAATGCCCTCCCCTATCCTTAGGCAGTTGGGCCTAATATTAGCCTAGACTTTTTCGCTTCATATCTCCCTTTATCTCTCTAGGAACAGTGTCTCCATTTGAATACTATAGATATAACTCGGAGCACAGACACTGGACCATAACTAGCTCCCGGTCCCCCTCTCCCTCCTCTTTTTGTACAGATTGCTTTATTCCTTCATTGCGCAGTACATGATTGTGGCGGTACGCATTGCATTATTTGTCCCATTGCAGGGTACCGGGCTGTATCGTTAAGTATTGTATGATTTCTCCTTTGCCCAGCACAGGATTCTAGCATTACGACCAGCATAGCGTTTGGAAAGCGGTGGTTGGGATTTTAACCTTCCAGCCAGCCGGAACAAATATTACACTTTATTATATGCTGGCTTTTGTAACGTGTAGTCTGATCTTTTTATATAAAGTTTATACTTGTTTTATCAAACTTGTGTGGCGTCCATTTGTGGTGTCACCAGTAGGTTGCTGTGGGCGTGGTTGCACACATTCTACACTGGTGCCTTGCAGATAGGCCTGGCTGCTCGTGCCAAGCTATTAAGGGGTTGAGCAGGGCTATCTCAAACGGTGTCCTTTCTTGGCCTAACGTTGCAGGAGGAGTCCCAGGTCACGCAGTTGGCGACAGTGGTGTAGGACGGGGACTCCGGCTTCCAACAGCCATCATCCATAGCTGTGTTGGAGCTCAAAACACAATCCAAATAAGAAAATTTGGATTGTGAAAATAAGAAACTCCGAAGGGCTTTAAGCTCCGCCGCTTACTGTTATAAAAACTGATTAGAACCATTGGAAAACAGCCAGGCAGTGAGAGCCGTAATCCCTGCATTGTGCGGACATGCCAATTGAGGTCCAAAATATAACCACTCAAATCAATTTTAAAAAACATAATTGAGCCCCCTTCACCCATCCTGCAGTTGAGGGTACAGCAAGTTCAAAGTAGGTCATGTATCCCTCAAGGAAGAAGCTGTTATCAGTTTCCTAAGTTTCTCTGAAGCAAATTACGTGAAAAGATTTAACATATCACACCCACCTGGAATCACGAAACTTCGAAGAAAGACCTGCAATATTCAGAGACAGCATCGTAAGGCCCTTTTGATGCTGAGATGGAGCTACCGGGAATCACTGTGAACCCTACTAAACTGGGAAGGATCACATAAACCCAGTCAATCGCAGGACTCCAGACCACTCACGGGGAGAAATCTGTTGGCGGTGGACACAAGGGGGGACGGCCTAAATGCAAGGTGGCCAATGGCTGGGCAAGACCCCTGACAGAGTGATGAAAATCTAGTGAGCGAGCAAAGGTATCCGGTCTTTAAAAAAAACACAGAGTCAGGGCAACTATCCCTGGTGTACCTGATATCAATCGAGGGGCAGCAGCAAGTAGGTCACCAGCTGGCCGGGGATTATTAAAGTTAACCACCACACAAGTGGTTGTTGGTCCCGCCCAAGGATTCCTATCCTTACCTATCCAACATACTCTAAATGCCATGATAAAAGAATATGCAAGCTCCTTCCTATGAGAGAGAAATGTGAGCTAAGCCAGTGCATCACCTTGTTCTTAAGTTCCTGATATGATTCCCCAATGGAGCTGGAGCGGGAGGGGACAATACCCAGGACAATAACATAAGGGGTTGCATCCGTGGGCAAGTTTGGCACTCTCCCTGGGTTGGTAGGAGACACTGGATGCAAACTCCTCTCTTTATCACTCAAAGGGCGGGGGAGAGCAACTACACTGTGAGTTTCCCCTACGTGCCATGGCTTTTATACAACTTGGATGGGGCCTGCACCACCAAGGTCATAAGTTGACACAGGATTCCCCACAGGGCGGATAGAAGTAATTGACCACGGCTTCTGATGAGCCCTGCTCCTGGCCTACACCCCGTACCCCACCCTCCCCTTGATCATCAGGGTAAATAACTTAGAAACCCTGCCTTCAATGTAGGAAATTCTTGCCAGGATTGTATCCAACTTATTTTTTAACAAAGTCTTGAGGTCCCTGATAGAAACATTCCTGAGGGAATAGCCCCCCTCCTCTCCAGATGAGTTAAAAATAGATTGAGCCAACAACAGAGCCTCTGCAGGAGGTTGGGTGGATACACAAGCTTCCGTTTCTGCTTTGGGTTGATAACTGGTGTGGTGGAAAATATAGATCTGTCCATACCAGGATTAGCCCCCACAAGTTCTTCCTCGTGAACCCCCAATTGTCCCCCGTATTGAGGGTGCCCCTCCAAACTGGTGCAAGCAGGTCACGTATGAGGGGGTGCACGGGAAATGTCACTTCCCAGCGAGAGCCCCCTTTCAAAAAGTTCTATTTCTTTGGATACAGCCCCCACTGCCCGATGGAGAAAACCTTTTATGGTAGAAACATGGAGGGCAGTAGAATGGGGCGAAGGTTTGATGGAAGGTTCTTTCTTTTTTCCCATAGTGGTAGCACTCTTAAGCACCATTTGACCCCTTAACAGGCGAAATATCAGCACAATATTGCCAGGTAGAGAACACCAGTGAATATCCAGGCGGAACAGTCAAACGTGGCAGTCACTGATACATAGTTCACAGAAAAAAGTACCTTGTCCTGGTTGGTGTATTACATCTGGCCAGGTAGACTCCAACCTGCTGCACAGCGAAAAATGAGCCAAAGGGGGAGGCACCGCCCCGCCTCTGCCTGCCACTGATGGGTGCAGACAGGCCCTCTCTTGGCCTGGGTTTCTCCCGAGCACGCGCCTGGGCATGTCCAGCAAGCATCCTGCGCTGTGGGATGCCTCTCTAAAATTTATGGTGCTCTGGCGCCATTCAGGTATGTTGCGGCCTCCAGACTATTCGGGAAAATGCTGGGGTGTGTAGTCTGTCCCCAGCCAAGGAATGCTGCAAAACCAACTGGCAACACTGATCGAGGGTCCCGAGCCGCTGGACGCCTCTCTACAATTAGTGGTGCTCAAGCACCCTAGAGGTACGTTGTGGCCTACAGGCTGTTCAGGGAATGCTGGGGAGTGTAGTCTCTCCTCCTCAGCCAAGGAATACAGCAAAACCAACTGGCGGTAGTGATCAAGGGTCCTGCGCTGCGGGATGCCTCTGTACAATTTATGGTGCTCTGGCGCCCTCCAGGTTCATTGCGGCCTTCAGGCCGTTCAGGGAATGCTGAAGAGTGTAGTCTCTCCTCCCAGCCAAGGAATGCGGCAAAACTAACTGGGTGCAGTGATCAAGGGTCATAATATATACGAAAAGGTTAATTGCTCACCAATAGCGCTTCTTCAGAATATATTTGACATTATTTTAGGAGTATTAGTGGTGAAACACACTGCAGTCTTGGCTGCCTCGTGAGTCTACTCTAGGCTACTTTGATGGAGTATAATAAAGCATTATCATAACTTTACTAGATTACCATTGTTTTTACAGTCCATTGTGGATGTTGCTTTTTGAACAGTAACATGATATTAATGCATGAATTAGGTCTTCTTTTGTTTTCAAGAGATAATCAGTTAAGGTCAGACATGATGCCCGCCAAGGACATTGTGCTCAAAGCTTGATAAAAAAATAATATTGGTTGACTTCATCAACTGGTATCTCTTATCAACCAAACAGGCAAGTAATGTTATTTTTGCAAACCAACAAGACAGCTCACCAATGAAAAAGATAAATACAAAGTGACTACAGCAGAAAGATGGCTAGACATATGAAAATAGAGTTTCAAAACCAGATGCATATTTCCTTATACAGAGGTATGCCATGGCAATATAATTTCTTTTATATAATGTATAATATGACTTATAAATATTGTGATTTCCATAAAAATGCGAGAAAAAGTATGTGCAACCAAATTTTAATCAAAAGAGAATGAGTCCAACAGTGGAGAGAGTAAATTAATTAGACTATCCTTAAGCATATTCTATCTGCAGGATGGTACCAAAATAAATGACTTCTAAACAAAAGTCACCCATCTCTCTTGATCCCTTGCAGAAATATGCAGTCATAATATATGCAGAAAAATAGACTGATCTTTTACCAACAACTGTGCTTGTTTCCAGCAGATGTTTAATAAATATGTTTTATTAAAATAACAGTTACTTTCGGAATAATTTGTTTGTTATAGAAATCCCCAGCACTTTCATTTCAGATGATTAATTAGATAATTAATCCAAGCTGTGCTCTGCTCACATAAGTGATGATCCAAACATTATTTTTTGCTGTATAAGCATCTCACTTTCTGAGCTATGGACCCATGCCCTTCTTTCACAGGTTAACAGCACAGTTACCTACTAAGGCTATTGTATTACAATCACATGTTGTTAAAATAATTCAAATCTTAATTTTGCAGGTGAATGTAAAAACCAAACAGTGGATCATCTCACTTTATTAAAATATGATAAGCACTGAAAATTGACAGATCTTCCAACATATTTGTGCACAAATGGTATGATTTCTGGTTAGATCTTTATTGGTGTTGTATATGTTATAAATGTCCGTCAAAACTCTCCTTAATATATATTTCACTGGTATATTGTGGAGACAGAAATTCTGATCTCTAAAATTGTTTTTCAATCTCCTCAAATCTACGTGACATAATATATGTAGACTGAAGAGCAACATTTGAATCATGAACACGAAATCAGTTAATTAAATTAAAATTACCCCTTCATCATGCAAACACGAGAACCCTACAGGGATTATGAATATTAATGTAATGATTTGGATGGGATGTTAGCTAACTAGTGCACTTACTTTAAAATTTAATGTATACTGAGAATCTTCATCTTTGGTTTGTTAGTCACTATACTATATCATTGTATATTTCAACTGAGATGAAATATGTATTTATTTCAATCACCCAAGAGGCTTGTCCATCCTGCGTACCCCATTTTGGAATACTTTGTATTGCACTACAGAAAATACATGGCTAGCTATAAATTATAGTTAGCCATGTATTTTCTGGATTATAGTCTATAATATACATCAATTGTTTATGAAAGTAGACATATGTGAAGGCATTAAAAGGTGGGCAATACTTTTTCAAGGGATTTAAAGCAAAGAACAAGGCATCACATCAGGCCATAATGTGTGAATTCACATAGACAACTGCGAATGCCATATTAAGAGCATGAGTTTTGCTGTGGCTCTAAAAGATAATAGCATGACTTTATAAGAATTTAAGGGGATGCTTTCAGCCAGTAGGAGACTGGGTACATCTGTATGTGTGCCCCATTAGTGATTCATTTGCTGTCTGGGAATTACAGGTAATGAACGCAAGTGCAAGGTTATCAACCAGTGAGCACCAATAAATGTGACAGTAGTAAATGTGATCATGTAATTACCAACAGTGAATGAGGCTGGTGATCTAAAATGAGTGATGCACACGTAGAATACTCCTTCATTCCCTTTCCTATTATGAAGCACTCAAGAGGGTATTCTGCACACCTTCATCCATGAAGGATGAGTGTGTTAATGCATATCTATTGAAACATCTGAATGGCCCAATACTCTCAGATAATCCACATTGGTTAGTGTACTGTACTTCCGTACATGTATTTATTGATACATATCATATTTCAACACAAGCTACACATTTATTGGTACATATGAAACTGTTTGTGGAAATATGAACGAAATACAATCATGTTCACCATATTCATGGCTACCTCAGTGCATTGCCATAGATAACAATACAGATCATCAGATGGCTGCATTTGGTATTTTTTACTTCATAGGTCATCTCATCTTGCACACAAGATTCATAGCAAGCGATTAGGCTACGTGAGTTAGGTGTTTACTGATGACCTTTGTTTCTAATCCCACAGGTCGTGTATTTCCACAAGATCTACTCAGTCATTCAACAACTTAAGTTTAAGCATTTAAGTACTACCTTTTATTATAATCCTATCAGATGGCACAATTGTGGTATTGATTGCTATACAACACTATAATATTGTAGCTGTTAACCACATGAAAATATCAACATCAACTGCTATGTCCTTTTAGGTTTACAGCACATGCATGCCTATGGAGACTTTAGACATATACCTATTCATTTGGCTGGCATACTTTTAGGCCACTTTGTCAATGCTGGCGGTGACATGTCAGTCTTATGCATCATGTTTAGGTGGTGATAGGCAGGATAATTTAGGTTACAAGAATGATTTGGAAACTGGATCAGTCGTTTGCATGTTTTCAATATAATTCTGTGCAAATTGAGATATTCACGGTGGAGGTCACTGTTCTACAGATGTCCAAAAACATGTAGAGTAGCAGAAGGAGTTTCTGGGTGGGAATACTGCATACACCTTCGACAAATGTACGGTTGCACAGACAACAATGGGCTGACATAGATTTTAACATTAAACTCTACACATATGACTATCTAGCTGATGACCAGCCATGTCTATGGCCATATTTGACGGTAAATAGACATAATATCGAAAAAAAAATATCGAGTAGCAAGAATATCGAGTTTTTAATATCGAATGGACAGAATATCGACTTGCAAAAATATAGTGGTGAAGAATATCGAAAAACAGGTAAGAAATATCGATTGCAATAATATAGTTGTTAAAAATATCGATTTTTTTATAGTGTTTTAAGTGTTAGTATATGTGTTAAAAGTATGTATTAATATTGGAATGTATGTTAGAATATTTTTAAATTATTGAATTTTATGTTTTTTTATTTTTTTGTAATTTAATTCCGTAGCGGGTTGTGGGTTTATAGGGGAGTAGGGTGGGAAGTAATTTAATTATAGTACATTAAATAATAATTTATAGGAATTATTAATTATTTTTAATTTAATTTTGCGTTTTACTTCTGTAGCGGGTTGTGGGTTTATAGGGGAATAGGGTGGGAAGTAATTTAATTATATATTATTAAATAATAATTTATAGGAATTATTAATTATTTTTAATTTAATTTTGCGTTTTATTTCTGTAACGGGTTGTGGGTTTATAGGGGAATAGGGTGGGAAGTAATTTAATTGTTATTAGTTAATTATTAATTGGTATTGCAAATTAATTGGTTGTTGATTAATTATTAATTGGTAAATAATTAGTATTAATTGGTAATTAATTTGTATTAATTGTTTAATTGATAATTATGTTAATTGTATTCATTTAATATTTGTAGCGGGCAGTGTGTTTATAGGGGAATATGGTGGCAAGTAATATAATTGTAAATAAATAATTATGTAATTTATTTGTGTATATTGTTAATTAATATATCTTTAATTTAATTTTGCATTTTACTTCTGTAGCGGGTTGTGGGTTTATAGGGGAATAGGGTGGGAAGTAATTTAATTGTTATTAGTTAATTATTAATTGGTATTGCAAATTAATTGTTTGTTGATTAATTATTAATTTGTAAATAATTAGTATTAATTGGCAATTAATTAGTATTAATAGGTAAATTGATAATTATGTTAATTGTATTCAATTAATATTTGTAGCGGGTATTGTGTTTATACGGGAATATGGTGGGAAGTAATATAATTGGGAAAAAAAAATTATTTAAATAATTTGTGTATATCCTTAATTAATATATTATAAATTAATTATTAATTGGTATTATTTGCATTTATTAATGTTTGTTATTGAAAAACAATTGTTTGTTAATTAATTATTAATTGTTAATTAATTAAACAAACATGTATTGGTATTTAAAAATGATCAATTCTTGTGTGATTGGAAATTAATGGTAATACTTGTTTTTGTATTAATAATTAATTAATTTAAAAATAAAAATACATTTATTATTTTCTCTACTATTGCACTTACTTGAGTGGGAATAGTAATTTTTACCCCTACGCTATCCAATGCTTTCCCTATTATTGCACTCTCTGGAGTGTGAATAGTAATTTTTACCCTCCCGCTATCCAACGCTTTCCCTACTGTTGCACTCACTGGAGTGGGAATAGTAATTTTTACCCTCCCGCTATCCAACGCTTTCCCTACTGTTGCACTCACTGGAGTGGGAATAGTAATTTTTACCCTCCCGCTATCCAACGCTTTCCTTACTGTTGCACTCTCTGGAGTGGGAATAGTAATTTTTACCCCTACGCTATCCAACGCTTTCCCTACTGTTGCACTCACTGGAGTGGGAATAGTAATTTTTACCCCTACGCTATCCAACGCTTTCCCTACTGTTGCACTCACTGGAGTGGGAATAGTAAATGTTACCCTCCCGCTATCCAATGTTTTCCCTACTGTTGCACTCTCTGGAGTGTGAATAGTAATTTTTACCCCTACGCTATCCAATGCTTTCCCTACTGTTGCACTCACTGGAGTGGGAATAGTAAATGTTACCCTCCCGCTATCCAACGCTTTCCCTACTGTTGCACTCTCTGGAGTGGGAATAGTAATTTTTACCCCTACGCTATCCAATGTTTTCCCTATTATTGCACTCTCTGGAGTGGGAATAGTAATTTTTACACCTACGGTATCCAACGCTTTCCCTACTGTTGCACTCTCTGGAGTGGGAATAGTCATTTTTACCCCTACGCTATCCAACGCTTTCCCTACTGTTGCACTCACTGGAGTGGGAATAGTAAATGTTACCCTCCCGCTATCCAACGCTTTCCCTACTGTTGCACTCTCTGGAGTGGGAATAGTAATTTTTACCCCTACGCTATCCAACGCTTTCCCTACTGTTGCACTCACTGGAGTGGGAATAGTAAATGTTACCCTCCCGCTATCCAATGCTTTCCCTACTGTTGCACTCTCTGGAGTGGGAATAGTAATTTTTACCCCTACGCTATCCAATGTTTTCCCTATTATTGCACTCTCTGGAGTGGGAATAGTCATTTTTACCCTCCCGCTATCCAACGCTTTCCCTACTGTTGCATTCTCTGGAGTGGGAATAGTAATTTTTACCCTCCCGCTATCCAACGCTTTCCCTACTATTGCACTTACTGGAGTGGTAATAGTAAATTTTACGCGCCCGCTATCCTACACAGAAAATATTGAATATTTTTAATTAATATCACGTTAAGATATATGTATTAATTTTTTTTTTACTTACTTTAATTATTCATTAAGTTTACTGTTATTTAAGTATTTTTAAGTATGTGTCAGTTAATTATATGTATTATTTCATTTATTTAACATTACTTTTAAAACATTTAAAAAATTCGATATTTTGACTAACTATATTATTTACAACGATATTTTGGATTCGATATTTTTGTAATTTCCTGTTTGGAGATAGGACTTCGATATTTTGGCATTCTATATTTTGGCATCGATATTTTTGTAAGTCTATATTTTTGTAGTCGATATTATGTCAGTGATCCATATTTGACACCAGGCAGAATGTAGGTACCAGTCTCTAAAATCAATAATGTGCAATGCAGGCAAAGTCAAGCTACAGTTATGGCATGTTCAATACCCATGAGGCACAATTGATATTCATCTTAAGATGTGGATATTAGAGAGAAAAGCCTCTCTCCACAAGCTTCAATCACTGTAAACCAAAACACATAACATGATTTAATTCCAACAAAAGCACATTTGCAATGTAAAAGCAATTAACAAACATTTACATCCTAACAACATCTCTGTTGCACCTGGCATCCTTGGTGTGGCTTGCCCCTTAACTTTTTGCCTTCAGACCTCCTGTTTGTGTTTCTTCATTTTTGCCTGCCTTAGGACTCTGCACACTTTACCAATGCTAAGAAGTGCTAAAGTGCTTGTGCTCTCTCCATAAAACATGGGAACATAGACTATACCAGTTGGCATACTTAATTTACTTTTAATTCCATAATAAAGTGGTACCACATGTGCCCAGGGCCTGTTAATGAAATGGTACCAGTGGCTCTGCAGCACTGGTTGCCCCCCCCCAATCCAGTAGCCCGTTATACATGTCTTAGGCCTGCCATTGCAGAGCCTGTGTGTGCAGTTTAAACTGCCATTACAACCTGAAAAAGCAAACCATTTTCCAGGCCAAAAGCTTCCTTTTTAATACATATACATGACTCCTATGGTAGGGCCTGGACATACCTAAGGGCAAGGTGCAGTGTATTTAAAAAGTGGGACATGGACTTTTGAGATCCATCAGTTTTGGTAGTGAAAAACACGTACATTTGCTTTTCACTACTGCAAGGCCTATCTCTCCTGTAGAATAACCTTACATTTGGCGTATTCTACTTTATAAGTGTCATTTCCAAATAGGAAGGGGTCATTGGTACATGATTGGTGTCCCTGGAGTCCTAATTTAAAATCCTAACTTATGACGAAGTCTGCTTTTAAATTACAGTTATGTAAATGCCTCTTTCAGAATGTTGGCTTTTTCTTGCCATAGCCATTTGGTGCCTGCAGCCTGTCTCTGGTCATATGAAAGGGTGTAGTAGACAGTTGGATTTCTAGACAGCCATACACAATGGGAGCTTGTGTGACTGGATGGGCCATCATTGATAGGATGGTAGGGAGGAGCTGGGTCCAGTCTCATGTACACTTGACTAGGCTGCGTCCTGTCAACACACACAGGACTGCATACCCTCTGTAGTTAGTCTCGAGCTAGGGCTGAAATGGCAGTGCATCTTGGCACTTCAAAGGCATGCCTGTAGGAGCTTCTCGCCACTGAAAGGCACAATGTCTATAAAAGAAGGACCTCAGACACCACCACTTCAGTACACTTCTGGACCTGTGGATACCCTGCCAGAAAGAAGGACGTATGTGTGGTACAAGGACTGCCACTCTGCTGGACTGCTGTTTTGAAGGAACTGTTGCCCTGCTGTGCTTACCTGCTGCCCTCTTGCCTGGGTGGGAAGGACTGCACCTGCATCACTTGAACCCAGAACTCAGAGTGGCTCCAAGGGCTAGAGGGTTGCCTCCTGATCTGAAGCCTCAGTGACATAACAGGCTTCCAACAACCATGCATCTGCACCTGGAAACTGCAACCTGTGAGTTTTCCCTGACAAGTGGTGCCACCCCAGTCCTAGACCCTTGAAAATGGAATTAAGGTGATTTTTCCAGACTCTGTGGGGCTAGTGTAACTGACGCATCTCCTCTGCTGTGTGGCGCATCCTGGGCAGAACTGACACATCTCCGCTGTTGCATGGATTGAACCGGTCGCAAATACTTGCATTGCCACTGCAGCCTGCATCACGTTCTGAATCTCCACTGCACGATGCATCCTCCGTGCAGGTCCTCAGATCTCTCATCGATAGCAGCCTCGATAGCAACACTGGACTCCTCATCGCAGCCTCGCAGCTCTTCAGAACTGATGCATCACCCTCACTTTGTGTTGCATCTCTGACACTGGACTTTGCATTGCAAGCCCTGTTTACAAGATCCATGATGACGATGCAACAGGACCTCATACCCAGCTTCTCTGCACCCCGGAACCGATGCATCGCCTCGGCTGTGCGACTCATCTTTGACACAGATCCACACAATGCTCCACAATCCAGGAATTAAGGTGGTCTGTTCAGGGAGCCCGACAGGGTCCCTCTTGTTGGCCTGCTCTGCATCACAGTCAGTCTGAACTTGTCATTTGTCCTTGTCTGGCATGACCAGATATCCACAGTTGCTGCTTTATGCCTTTTCGTGCTATTTTCTCAGAAAACCTAAAAATTCGATAGCAATCAATCAATCGGCATTTGTAAAGCTCATCACTGTCACCCCTTGTGGTTTCTGGGCACTCTATCTCCATTGACCAGCCAGGTTTTGAGTCCCTTACTGAAGCCTGCCAGAAAGGGGGCTGCAGCTGCTACGGATGCGGGGATAAGTGTGCAAAGGTGAGCGAGGAGGAAAGCAGTTGTCTAGAGGGTTGGTGGAAGTTCAGTCGCAGGTTGAGGAAGGCAGGTCCTAGGTTGTAGAGAACTTTGTAGGCATGCATAAGGAGCTTAAACTGGCATCTATTCTGGATGAGGAGCCAGTGGAGGTCTCCCAGGTGGGGGGCGAGGTGGGTTAATTTGGGGAGGTCCAGGATGAGTCAGGCTATGGAACTCTCTATAGTTTGTAGTCTTCTGAGGAGCTTGGTTGAGATGCCCGCCTAAAGGGCATTGCTGTAGTCGAAGCAGCTGGTGATGAGGGCCTGAGTGACGGTCTTTCTGGTGTTGGTAGGGATCAATCTTAAGATTCAGTGGAGCATGCGAAGTGTGTGAAAGCAGAAGGAGGTGACTGCGTTGACTTGTAGTTTCATGGTCAGTTGTCCATCGATGATGATGCCGAGGTTGCGTACATGGTTGGTCGGTATGGGTGTGGGTCCGAGTTCTGTAGGACACCAACTGTGATCCCATGTGGAGGTGTTCTTATCGAACATAAGTACCTCATTTTTGTTGGAGTTGAACTGTACAATTGCAAATGTACTCCATCCTTGCTTTAGTGTAAGAAAGCCACTGGTACAGCAACACACTCACATAGAAAACAATGGAGGTACAGAATTAAAATAACACCCTATGGTGAATTAGTTCAACGTTTCAAATTATTTATATTAAGTAATTAATAAACTCCTCATAATTATTATAATAAAAGAAAATAACACACTTTATTAAAATTGCATTAAAAATTGTGGAATATTTACAAAAGTACATTTTTAAATTAAATATATAACTTTTAACCAAGTTTATCAATAATGAAACAAAGATAGATATGCTAGTGGAAGGATAATTATTTATTTAATTTATGGTTCAAAAATTAATATTTATAAATACATGCATAAATTGACAATCAATTAGTGAAGTTAATGTGCTGTAAATTTTACTTAATTATTTCCAGTGTAATAATTAATATTTTAGTTTAAATAACATTTATATTACACATTAAAATCTAAGTATGTTTTATTTGTTTAAATTATAATCTGTTTTTGATTTTCCTATCTTTTCCCACTGTGAAGGTCTCCGCCTTAGTGGGAAAGTTGTAACGTTATTTGTAATGGCATTATGGTTCTAAATACTGTCAATGTAGGCCCCGCCCACTCATTGGAGGTGTAAGTCTACACTTAGGTGTAAATATCAACTTGGAAATTGTGAACAGTAAAAATACAGAGAGTAACAATTAAGTGACGTAGTAAATATGCACATGAGTAAATATACACGTGTATGTTTACCTTTCTCTACCTTTTGGTGTCATTCTGGAGAGGTGTGGCTCACTGGTTAGAGGCGGCAGATCCGCAAGCAGAGAATCGGCCAGGGACCAGGGTTCAATTCCCGACGCGGCAGGGTCGTGGACCAGGGTCAAAACGGACTTGATAATTCTCGCCTCGGTACCTACTCTAACCAGGAACACACTCGGCAACTCTGGGCATTAGCTTGCCTCATCTCCACAACGGCCCCCCACATTCGCCGGGGATGCCTGGTTTCACCTTGGAGATACCCAGGAGGGACCATCTCACAGGGATAGCCAGGACGGGTTCCCCAGCGGTCTACAGCGCCACGACGCCTCAGGGCAGCAGTGCGCTTTACAGGACACATACATTTACATTTACATTCTATATCAGTCCGAAGGGATCTAAAAGAAATCCCAAACTCAGTTGAAAGCATCAAAGATGTTATTAAAAAAAAAAAACCTTACTTTAATTTGTTTTACTTTTTAATTTGTCTTAATCAAATTGTCAATTTGGTAAGAACAATCAAAAGGTATTTAGGTTATTATTAGCCAGACAACACAAAATTCTACATGTAACATTGTTTAAATTACAAATTATGTTTTTCTTAGATTATAGTTCATTCACCTTGAACTGAAATTTAATTTTATTGTTCCTTTTCTTTGTGCTTGTCATGTTTTTCTGGAAACAATTTGCATTTTTTTTTAAAGTTTTCTTAAAGAAATTGTTCTTGATGTTTTTCATTGTCAGTGGCCACTCTTTGAGGCTTCAAACCTGATGATTTATCATGGATTCTGATATATATTAGATATGGCGAATGCATGTAGAAAATCAATGACATCTGTTGCTTTTTTTTCTATGAAGTACACCTCCTTCACATTACCTACCTTATCTTCTTATCACTATTGTTGACCTATAAAATATAATTTCTACTTATTTTCTCTTCTCCATTAGTTTTTTTTAACACCTCCTATGCCTTCCAAGCATCATGGTGCTCTAGCCTCTCAGATTCTAGTACAGACTCTTACACTTTCATCCTACTGCTGCTTCTTTTTATGCATTACTACAAATAGTTCCAACTGACTGGAATACAATATGCCATCACTTATTTTAAAAAATACTATGAGAAATACAAATGGACACTGTGCTGTCAACCTTTGATTTTCATGTGTATTTCATGGCTTAGTATTACTTGAATGGGCTGTCTATCAGTGCCATGTTATTTAAGTTACAGGTACATTGCTCCATTTGTGTTCCTATTAGGTCTTAGTCCTTAGTGAGTGGGCATAAAGTAGTTCTTTTGTTAGACTGCTGATGCTAAATGAAATGTAGCATTGATTTTTGCAGAAATAGAGACTTTTGAATTGCTGACTTCTGGTATTTTGGTTAAGGGGCAGTTATTGTTTGGGTGTGTTATTCAGTCGTAAGGTCACAATGCTATTAAAAAGTCACCCTTGTGAGTTTGGTTTACTTTTGTTAACATGGTGTTGGATTTACTATGTTCTGTTCACAGATTAAAGACCTGGAAACACATAGACTTTCTTTCAGAAACAATGAAAATGCTGTCTGTCCAAAATATCTACTATGCAACATATTCTAGTGTATGTCTTTCGTGGCCACCACTTTCATGGCAAACTTCATTTATTCATTTCTTTTCATAGCTGTCTGTGTTGGGGGTACAGTGTAACACTGCTAATCCATCTGTTTAGCAAAGGTTCAGCAAAGCTTCCATACTATTGAAGCATAAGATCTTGCCTTATTTTGTGTTTTTTATTTTACATATTATAACACACACAAAGTAGCCCTGTTAGAACAAACTCTTCAAATATAAAGATAGACCTGTTGGTTCTGCCAATGTTGTTCCTTTATTTGAATCTTTAAAATAGTTTAGCCATCAATTTCATTTTGTTGAGAATTTGCTATGGCTTTCTAATCAACATTTATTCTTTTTATTACATGGAATTCATTTCCGTGGATGCTATGTAACTTTCGTCATTCTTTCATGAGGCTTAGAGATTGTCATCAGGAGCATAACATCATTTTGTCTGTTAGCTGGATTTGACTCAATAAGACTGACATTTGTTAAAACAGAATCATGTTCAGGGGAATATTAGAGAAATGCAGGGCTTTGATATACTTTTTGTGTCATTGTAGATTTGCCTTTGCACTTTGACTGTTATTTGCAGAAAGACTATGTATCATACACCAGTCATTCAATAGGTTGTCTGAATGCATACTAACCCTGAGGCTTAAATAGGCCTAGTGTATTAGAGAACCTGAGTGTGCGTTGAATTAAAAGCATTCATAAGCTTTCAAGGAAAGTGGAGGTTCAGTATGATGAAGAAGGTAGAAATAATGCACTATGCTTAGAAAAAGAAATGAATATAGTGATGTTCTCATTCAGCTGAGTTAATAGCACCTTGGGGCACTGGTTCAGAACCATTATCTCAACACCGGCCTAATTATTACACAAGGCCCTACAAAAAAAAAACCTTTATGACACAGAAGCTGACTACTTTGAGCATGTCAAATTGGAGCCAAAATGCATGAAGAATCATTGAACTATAACCATATTAGTGACTCGAGAACACATTTATCAATAGAAAATAAATCATGTTTGAACACAGTTAGCTCCCATTTTACTTATATAAAAATGTATTTGATAATCACAGATTCTTGGCAGTAAAACGTCTGAGGGAAATAGTGTTTCTCTTTAGGTTACTGTGATGCAATACAGGAAATATCTGCATCTGGTTATCGACTGTGCAATGTAGCAACACTTTAAGTAGAGTGAAATTACAACAAAATTAAATTAACGTACACAATACAAAGATCCTGGAAACAAGAAACATTGCTAAATGCTCACAAAATACAAATAGTTTCCAAAATAATTTTAGAACTTCACAAAAGCTGATGTCCTTACATTGTCAAGTCCTGAACTGATGAATCTATTACCTAATGTAATTGTCTTATAATGTGTCCTTACCATCCTTATCAAAGAGAGAGAGAGGGCGGAGCCTCATATTGACACAGTGTGTAATTTTTTTCATTTTTCAGTTCCTGTTTTTGAGGTGGTAGGTTGTAAAGAATACAACAAGACACGATCAACTGGTCAAGTGTAAAAGTTCTTTTGTTCATAGACAAACAAATGTCATCAAAAATCCTCCATGGTGACCCATGGGTGACCTTTGTTTGGTGTTTTGTTGTGGGTTGTGCAAAGAGAGAGAGGGTGGAGCCTCATATTGACACCGTGTTGCATTCTTTTTCATTTTTCAGTTCGCGTTTTTGCAGTGGTAGGTTGTAAAGAATACAATAAGACTTGATCAACTGCTCAAGTGTGCCAGTTCTTATGTTCATAGACAAACGCATGTCATCAAATGTCCTCCATGGTGACCCATGGGTGACCTTTGTTTGGTGTTTTGTTGGAGGGTTGTGCATTCGATTTCATATGCAAGAATGAACTAGGCCAGTTTTCACAAAGAAAAGCCAGAGTTTTAAAAATGTAAAGGTTTTTGGCCTAATTTTTCATTCAAAAGAGCAATCACATTTCTACCTCTTTCACTTTCATGAAATCCAAAAGGAAACTCCTGCCTTGTAATTTGACAGAACGGCTAGATTTAGGTTAAATACAGTCATGGCCACACTCTGGGGAAGGAACACAGGGGAAGCGTGATTCGTTGAAGGTGAATAATTGCTGAATCAGCAGAGTTGTCACACTTCTTCCTAACTTGATTCCCATGAAACTCCTGCAGAAATGTCAGAACTCTGAAAAGGAATGCTCTACATTTTGCAGACTAGATTTCACTACTTTGTCATACTATGAAATATTCTTACATTTCCATGTATGTGAGTCTTTCTTATATAGTGAATTTGTCTTTATGACTTGCAAATTGCATTTATAATAGATCAAACGTATGGCTCATTTCTATACTTAAGGAGGAAGGATTTCCTGCGAATAAGAAAGCAGTGCAGAAAGCTATCAGTCAGGACTAATTTAAATTAGATCGCTGCCTGGTGAATCCAGAAAAGCATGAAAATGCCTTCCGGTTTTCTCCACTGCTTTTGATTCACGATTTCCTACAGTGTATATTATTGTGAAACTCGATGTACAGCCTTATCACGATGCATTATTGACTTACAAATACCTAGCCAGCAAATGGTAGGTGTGATGGAAGCACCAAACTAATATTTTACATAATTCTTGTAAAACACACTGTATTTTTTTGGTTAGAAAAAGACAATGACGTGATGTATCAAAGAGTTGTTCTTTGACTCTTTTTTAGGTCATGCGCTGCCAAGGCACTGTCTCTGCGAGACGTATAGTAATCTGTATGTTGGGTGAAACTCAGTGTAATTTGTCATACCGCTTGCGATTCGTTTAACGGTGGCATTGCTGTTCTTATCTTGCTTTCTGTTGGCTGTTGATCCGATAGTAACTTCCATGTAGTCCGGAAGCAGCAGCGCCTAACTACAGTTTTCGTCCACTCGCACTTGTTTTTGTAGTTCCTTATGGGCAAGGAGCAGCCCCGTTGTGCCGGTCACATGGACCCAGCTTGCTCGTCACATAATGAGCAGGGATTCTGGGAGTTGTAGTTCGCCATGGCAGCAATGGAAACCCTGCCAGGAGACAAACTAGAGTCATTAAAAGGCACGCACTTACATAATGAACATGTCTTCCGCTAGCTAATTGAGTTTTCATTTATTCATCCCCCTGATCCAGACTGGACCTTGGAATATGTTTCTCATGTCCGTCACGTAATTATACTTTAATTTTACTTGATACTCCGATACATCTAAACACACATGTGACTTGTCTGTCACAACACTTCTTTTATGAACAAAATGCACTTTTGATGTTCTAATGATGCCGCCGCTTTTGTTTTCTGTCTTGCTCTCTATGCTCACTGATGCCGCAATACAATCATTCACCTCTACCTGACCTGTGTTACAAACTGGTTTATCGATATTCCTTACAACACTTATTTGTACCACTTTTTCTTCCTTGGTTCCACCGGACCACACCACTCCTTATGTATACATATCTCCGGTTTATGTTCCACAAATTTGGAATTTATCACCTCACAATGGTTCTGATTCTGTGCCTGCTGAATATGACACACCACTCAATAAATGTTGCTTAAATGTGTATCTTGCCTCATATTGTTCTATAAAATACTCATATCTTGATTTTTACTTTATATACATGATGATGTTCTTCTTTACTATCTCCTAAATTTTAACCTTGGATTTGCCTTTCGCCAATATGTATGTCCCCACCATGTGATTTTGTACTCTTATGCCAATTATGGTATTTGCTTAAATGTGCTTCTTGCCTTGTATTGTCTCTACTCTAATCTTTAATTTTTTTAATTTTTTATTTTTTCCCTTCTTTTATTTTTTATTTCTCTATTCTACTCTAACTTATATAGGGGCATATTATCAAGACAGGCGATCAAATTATCGCCGCTTTAGCGGCAGAAAACTGCCGCTAAAATGGCGATAATGGGCTTGATAATATGCTCTATGGAATTCCAATTGAAGCCCATGTTAGATGTGAAGGACATCTAACCTGAGCTTCAATTGGAATTCCATAGAGCATATTATCAAGCCCATTATCGCCGTTTTAGCGGCAGTTTTCTGCCGCTAAAGCGGCGATAATTTTATCGCCTGTCTTGATAATATGCCTCATAATTTGTATAATTTTTATGTCTATATTCTGGTTTGCACTTCATTTCCAAAATAATGCTCTCTTCTAACCTCCCCCTAATTTGTTTTCTTGACTCACCTTTTTTCATGTTGAATTTCCCCACTATGGCTTATCTCTTTGGCAATAATTTTTTTGAATGTACAGCCCTTAGGTAGCCCCGGGCCGGATGGCCGTGTAATGGGTGAAACACGTGTTGGCTGTCTGTTACTTCCTTGCACGCCAACTATTTTTTCCTTTAATGAGTGACAACACCTATAAAAAAACATTTTCACCATGAATCAAGCTTATTGGAATTATTCCTAAAATACTACGATTACTTTCACTTGCCCTGACACCCACCTTGATACCCAGTTTATGTCACCGTTTCGTACGTAAACAGCTGCTCAAACCTCGATTGATCGCCTCAACTCTCAGCAGGGAGTTTTGTGCACTATTTTTTATTTCAAAAGCATGAGGGGGTGAAGTGCTAGGTAAGTCCACTGAAAGTTCCTATCCTATTGTACCGTTTGTTTCAATCTCAATTTCTACACGCCACATATCGGAAATTTCCACCCACTCGAGCATAATGGTCCAAAAAGTAAAAAAAAGTATTCATTAAAAAAATCCCTTAACATGGCAAAGCATTATTGCATAAAATAGACTAAAATCAGTCGTCATTAAGGGAATGGTTGAAGGCGGCGTACACGGCATTTTGCTGCACCTCCTGCCTGGGTGAAGATCCAACGTGTCCTGGGGGTTGGTGGGCAAGCCGTTTGCGTGGTGTCTCAGATCACAAAAAAGCGCATTCCCTCAAAGAAGCCGCCTCTTTTTGTCGTCACCACTTTCACCAACACGGGATGTGCTGATAAGCGCGGAGTGGGGGCAGTTGTCGCTTGTTATGGTCCCGGACCGCTTCCTTTACCTCAAGTGTCGGCCGTGGCACTTCCCATTCACCAAAGCAATTACTGCACTGCATGAGGACGACACAGGGTGTTGTTTAGCAGCACCAGAAAGAGCCCTGTGATTACTCTGCTGTGTCTCTCTCAGCCGACCATCTCCCAGAAACTACATTTCACCAGCCTGTGAACTCATTTTCTGTAGTAACTAGTTTCAGTAAGTTGTAGTTAGGGGGTGGGTGCTCTGGTCGGCATGGTGGCAGCCGGGCAAAGAGCACTCAATATTAAAAGTGCCACTGCTACCGGCTAGTCAGCATGAAAAAAACACTTTTGAGCGAAAATAGAGGCTGTTTGGGAGCCTGCGACGTTTGCTCTGGCACACCCCTTAACTGTAGCCTGATGTTGCAGCCCATGACCCCTCAACCCCTGTGCCAGCCAAACACAGAGCTTCAGCCCCAAGACCCACCTCAAGAGAATCCAAGCAGTAAAGCGCCTAGCCTGGTAGATACACTCCCCAAGCACTTTTCTGACAGCCGGCAGGCAGTCATTCATGCATTCTCAGTCTACAGGCTCTATGTAGCATTTGCTTAACAGTCAAAATGCCAGTTAGTTTACATCTGCATAGGAATGTTTCTTTAAATTATAGTTCAGACTGAGCCCGGGAGTTTACTCGGTTCATGGAGAGGATGAATTATATTAATGTTGCGAGTGTGATGAATGATGCCTGGCAAGTTCCAGCTCAATGCAGCTATGAACGCCAAGCTGTCTGCGTCACATATGCTACTCGGATGCCCTACTGTAACAGCACTCTTAAATAGGTGGTCATATTTGAAACCACATAGGTCATAGGGGGTTCTAAATATATATTAATGTATGCCTACGTTATCAAAGATATATTCAACAGAACGCTATTTCTTTGCTTCAGTGCCTGCTGCAAGCAATGAGCTGGGGAGGCACCCTCTGGTCAAAGTGGCGCGACCCCAGCCTAATTGGAAGTACAGTGTTAGCCCTCCTAGACCGGTGGGCGTGTGCGACTGGCACGACATGCGACACCAGTAGATCCCCATTGATCAAGGCCCTCAAAGGGCACTCCAAGCACTGCACAGAGTGAGAGCTCACTGACGCAGGACAACACTTGCTGCAGCCCTGAACCTCAGTGGGAGCCTCAGTCCCTGTGTACAGTGCAAAACCAGCAAGCAGTCAGTAGCACAACAGGCACTGGCAGCTCCACACCATTTCTGAGTGGTAAGTGAACCCGCAAGTGCTAGATCTCAGGACCTGTGAACTACCACAGTTTAAGCAATTATCGAATATCGCCAGCCCGGTACACGAGCTGCACGGAAAACCAGGCGCAGGCACCAAGGAGATTGTACCTTCATAATACACAGTTCATCTAATATCAGAGAAGTGAGGGTTATGTCAACATATAAAGCAGCGTGAAACAAAAGGGTAGGTGGGAATTAAGCCACATGGTTCTCAATGTTAACTTTTAACCCATCACAGACTTAGGAGGGGTGGGAAGCACAAACTAATAATAAATTCAAGGTATTAAAAAAAAGTGTGTATCCAAACCACGAACAAATTCAGAGAGAAGTGTAGAAAAAAGGTTGACTATCAGCTGAAGTTGTTAATTTCAACATAAAATTTATAATTGTTGACTTGTTAAGAGCAGAGAAATCGAGAAAAGGATTGCCCGTGCAGCTGGATAGGAAAAAGCACATGTTATGAACTACTTTCGTGACAAAAACAATGAAATTTTTATAAATATCTGACATGATTTTAACATGCCTCTGGCTTCTTTAGACACATGACGCTCTCATGGTAGATGCGGTAATCAAGGGTAGATATTGTTAACGTGTAGAAATAAATGCCAGGGGCACTGGTCGAGATGAAATACAGTCCCAGGACTCCTTGACTGCATAGCTTTGACAAAACAGCAAACAAGAGCAAAGCTGAAGATTATCCAGGGATTCTTTGTTGACACTAGATAGAGTTTGGTGAGCCAACAAATTAACAAAGCAACACAGTAACATGGCGTTACCATTACAAATGACAATGCCTTTTATATATGTATTGCTTGAAAAACATAAATAAAAGGCTTTATCATTTACAATGCCCATAGCTTAAAATCTCGCTATTGCGAGACCTATTGCATTGCAAATGCTTGTTATGTATTGTATACGCACATTTACAGTGTGGTGCCGTTGATCCCAACCTATGAGTGTTTGCCAATAGGGTAGAAACGTCTGTTTTTCTTAAAGGTCTGAACCATTACAAGACTGCTATAGATCCCAACATTTGCCTTGAGTCCATTGTGTATATAGTCAGTGCTTACTGCACTAACACGTATAAAAATATAAAGATAATAATACAGCCTACACTGTGCCATCAACAATTGCTCGTTAATAAACCCTGAAAATAACCTTTTTTTACTTCTGGGATAAAAGATTTATCTTTCCAATAAACACGTTTGTTTTCCTTTGAATAGCTTATTGGTAAGTCATTTGCAATTATGAAAGATTTGATCATAATAATATACCAACAACAGTTGCCTGGACACTAGTACCATGTACTTATACATTTTAGCATTGGCTCCAGCGTTGTGTTTTGGTAGACATAAAACAATTCACATGACATACTTTACTACTGGATTTTTATGGAAACAATTAAACCAGTATCATCAGACTTGGTGTAATGAAATGTTTCCTGTTCTCGTTGGGATGTCTGAGTTTCTAGTTAAATATGTTAGAATTAAAATGTATACGTAATCAATTTGTATGACAGTTCTTTTGGACCAGAATTATCACTTATCTAGGTTTTCAGCACTCACAAACATCACCACAATCTTGTTTAATTATGTTTTCCTATCATTCACTAATATCAAACTAGTTTTACTTGTTGAAAGAGAAAACCCTCCACTAAGTTGACTAGTGCATCAACTTCTGCTCAGTTACCTATATTTTTACTTTAAGCTCTACAATTAAGTGAAAAGTTATTCTTTTGTTTTTGAACCCATAGAGCCAACTGTATTTTATTGGGTGTTATAGGTATTGTTCTCCGTTTGAAATTAGGATTGTTTGCTCTGCAGTAGTACTGATTGAACTGGTATATCTGTCAAGCCAACTTTTGCCAGACAGATGTTGAATGCTGTTTCACCAAGGTGCTTCACTGAAATGGATTTTATAGTGTCTCTTTGTGTTTTCTCTTACAGGAAACCCTCAGCAGGCTCTCTGCTGTGGTCTTCACGTTAATAAAGCTGTGGCTGTCTGGGACATACTGATCACTGAATGCTGTGCTGGAGTATGGACAACAAGGTAGCGTACAATTTATGTGTGAATAATCTCTAGTCTTTCAGTAGAACAGTCTACTTTTTCTTCCAAACTCAAGTCAAACATAGGGAGAGAGGCAGCCAATTAGTTTATTTAGCGTTTGTGCATGAGCGGCACCTTGCATTGTCATTGGCAGGGCCTTGCATACCAAAAAAGGAAAAAATCTGCAAGACAGTTGAATACTACTATACTAGCAAGTGCTTTTAAATTGTGATGGATGCCTTGATTAAATGTTGCTTGTCCACTTTAGAGAAATTGTGATTTTGAAAGGATCCCAATAGTAGGTTTTCATTTGCCCAATCTTGGGGAGGTTTTCATTTGCTTAATCTTAGGGTATCCTCAATTAGATCAGATTAAAGTACTCCTTATGAGAGGCCATAATTCCTGATGTGGCAGCTAATCCTGTTACTGGACCCACAAGAATTAAGAGGTCTGCAAGGTTGCCATTTAACTGTCATCTTTTTCATGAAGATGTTGTCTGCTGAAGAAACTGTGGGTAAGAATGAGGAATTATGGAGGGAATTCGAGCAGAATTCCGAATTGGAATGGAATGGAATGAGGATTTGTAAAGCGCGTTGGCTACCCAGGGGCGTCCCAGCGCTGTAAAGAGCTTGAAAGCTGGAGAGGCTGGAATAGGGGGGCTTGGTGAAGTTTTAAACCGAAGTTTTGCTGAATAGCCAGGTTTTAAGAATCTTCCGGAAGGTGAGAAGGTTGGGTTCAGACCTGATATGGAAGGGGAGGGAGTTCCAGATCCTGGCTAGGTTGTAGGAGAGCGAGCGGCCTCCGCATTTGGCCTTCCTGATGCGTGGTACTGAGGCGAGGTGGGAGGTCGCAGATCTGAGGGAACGGGTGGGCTGGTAGGCTTTCACAAGAGGGGAGTTGATGGAGGGACCTGTTCCCCAGTAAGAGCGGTGTGCGATGCACATGCTCTTAAATTCAATTCTGGATCTCACCGGGAGCCAGTGAAGATCTCTCAGTCTGGCTCTTACTGAGGTTCGGCAGGGAATATCCAGGAGAATTCTTGCCGCACAGTTCTGAATGACCTGGAGTTTGTTGAGTGTGGATTGAGGTGCTCCAAGATATAAGGCGTTTCCACAGTCGAGGCGGGAAAGGATCAATCCTTTAACCATAATTCGTCTCGAGTGGAATGGAAGGAGAGGAAGGATTTTACTAAGCAGTCTCATCAGCCCGAAACAGGTGGCAGCAAGCTTGGTGGCCTGATGGTTAAAGGAAAGAGTGTGGTCAAGCCAGATGCCTAGGCTCTTGATTTGCTCCTTGGGTTGCGGGGGACTCCCTAAACAGAGAGGCCAGATAGGGTCAATGGTTTTTGCTATGTTATTTCCAAGGAGCATTATCTCTGTTTTGTCCCCGTTAAGTTTAAGACAAGAGCCAGACATCCAGGTAGCAACTGCTTCCAAGCATTTGTGTAAACTGTGATAAGAGTTAAGGGGGGGGGGGGATCCAGCGCTACCACTAGCTGCGTGTCGTCCGCGTAAGTAACGATCTTCACCCCAAATGGGCGGACGACATCAGCTAGGGGGCGTAGATAGACATTAAAAAGGGTAGGGCTCAGGGAGGAGCCCTGAGGCACTCCACAATTAAGAGGTCTACTAGCAGAAGTGAAATCCCTCTCAAAAACCCTGAAGGATCTATCTGTCAGAAAAGATCTCATCCATCTGAGTGCAGTCCCTGACAATCCTATTCCTTCTAACCGATGGAGAAGGATATTATGATTAACAGTGTCGAAGGCGGCACTTAGGTCGAGTAGGACGATGGCCGTGGACCCGCCATCGTCCAAGATCCTTCTTGCCTCCTCCGTCACTGCAATCAATGCCGTCTCCGTTCCGTGATGGGGCCTGAAGCCGGTCTGGGAGAGATCTAGTATGTTATTGGCTTCCAGGAAGTCAGTGAGAACGGAGTTGACATGCTTCTCGAGAAGCTTACTGAGCCATGGTAGAAGGGAGATGGGTCGGTAGTTGGTGGGGTTAGATTGGTCGAGACTAGGTTTTTTTAATAGAGCTTTGACCATTGCTCTTTTCCATAGAGGAGGGACAGTACCAGTATGGAGTGAGGAGTTGAGCAGGTCCAGAACAGTGGGCGAGATCTGATGGGTGATCTGGGTGAGAGTACTGGGAGGAGCTGGGTCGGTGGGTGATCCAGATTTAACCTGTCCCATAAGTTTTTCCAGTTTAGTAGGTTCTAAGGGAGGAAAGTTATTGAGAGCGTGAGGAGGAACTGTCGTGCAGCCTGAGTTGACAGAATCTGTGGGCAAAGTGACAGGGTGGGGGAAAGAAGAGTTGATGGTTTCTATTTTCTGGTAAAAAAACTCAGCTATTTCCTCACAATGGGTCTGAGTGTTGTTATGATGCTTTGGTGCCTCCGGTAGTTGCAAAAGGGTCTTGGCTATTCGATAGATCTCCTTGGGTTTGGACGCGGCATTCTCAATCTTGAGTTCGAAATATTTAGCCTGAGCTAGGTGAATGTCCGCTTTGTAGTTTTTAATTGCTGTTCTATAGCTCAATTTATCTGATGGGAGGTAGCTGAGGAGCCATTTCCTCTCCAGTCGTTTACATACACGTTTGGCCTCTCGTAGTTCATTCGTGTACCACGGGGATGTAGGATTGCCCCGCTTAGGATGGGAGTTTTTTAATGGTAATACTGTATCTAGGGAGCTGGTGATCCACGTGTTATAGTTATCATTATCTTGAGTGGGGGTAGATGTGTGAGTGGGTTTGGTACCTTGTAGGAGATCCTCCCATTCAGGTAGGTGGAGTTTAGACCAATTGCGTGATCGTTGAGTCATCGGGGGTTTGGGGGAAGATGAGGAGGCAGGGTCCAAGTGAGCGGGATAAGGAAGTGATCAGACCAGGGAAGGGGAGAAGGTTTTCCAGTGTGAAGGTTTTTACAGTTACTAAAGACGGGATCTAAGAGGTGTCCTTTTAAGTGAGTGGGACCAGTGACACGTTGGTGCAGTTCGAGGGCGCTTAAGCTTGAGGATAGTTCTCTTGCTATAGAATCATTTGAGTCATCCAGGTGGATGTTAAGGTCACCGAGAATAGTGAAATTGGCAGCGCTAACTGCAAGACTTGCTGCTATCGAGGCAAGGTCTGAAAGAAACTGCCTTTGTGGTCCAGGCGGGCGGTATATAAGCATACCCGAGAAGGTATGTGTGGCGCTGAATTTTATAAAAAAAGGAAGACATTCACAGTCAGGGAATTTTACAGGGGTACTGGTGACAACGTAATCTGATTTGTAGATTATAGCTAGACCACCGCCAATACCTTTTTTTCGGTCAAGGCGGAGTATTTGATAGCCAGGAGGAAGTGCTTGCACTAGATCAGGTTCAGAGTGTTCCTGTAACCATGTCTCTGTGGCGAAAAAGACGTCTGGGTTTATCTCCTCCAACAGTAGAGAGATTTCCGTAGAATGTTTAGGAAGCAAACGGCAGTTAAGCAACAGCATGGAGAATGATGTCGCTTTCTTTACGCCATGAGAGAGGTGGAAGCCACACTGATTACAAGCGAAATGTTGGGTGGAGGGATCCCAAGTGTGTAAACAGGATGGCCCAACTGTCTGGTTTAGTTGGCGAAGGAGCTGCGGGTGGTAGGTAATGGTATGGCATAATGATTGAGCAGGGGGGGTGGCCCCTGGCCCCGGTCGGTCGCGGACGGGTGCAGACGGGCATGCCTTAGGCGCGCCTTTGGCGCGCAAACGTCGCGCTGCTGCGCTCGCCCGCTGCGCGACCGGAATATGCACATTGTTGTGGCCCAGGGGGCGTGGCCTAAAAAAGGGGCGTGGCCTCTGCTCGTGGCGCGAAGGAGAGATTGCAATGGGCGTGTAGCGTCAGCGCTGGCTCTGCTGCGACTGGCAACTAGTTTCCCCAAAGTAAGTGGCTTTTAAAAACACAAGTTATTCTGTGACAAGTTTAAAAACCAGTTATCAATCATTACTGAGATGATTATGAGGTTTCCTCCTAGAATTTCTGTTTATTCCACTCTTTTCAATTTCAGAACAGTTCTCTTTTATTTGGTTGAATTGAACTTTAATAATACTGTATATTTTTTTAGATTTAGCTTATACTGTAGCTGCTCTAAGATATCTTACCTGATCCTTATGGACAAATGTGTTATTAAATTCTTGTTGCATGAGTTATATTGAAATGTCAGTTTGCTGTTACCTATGGATATTCAGGTACCCTTAGAAGCCCACATTCTCTAATTTATAAAGTATGCAGTGGTTGCAATACCCTTCTGGATTTAAAAGATGTATTTCCATTCTGCATTAAATGGCCCATTTGTTGCTAGTTCATGGTCAAATGTGTGCTAATGCTTAGCGAGTGTGATTAAAAGCCATCCTGAGCTAGGAAAGCACAACATCAAAACCTCAACACTCTACACAAACCATAGAACATATTAAAAAAGTAAAATATGAGTGCTAATAAAACAGATAATTATTGTATGATATGAATAGCCCCAAAAGAATACTCTTTTTTTAAAGTAACATGTTACACTGTCTCTCAATTTAAAGTTGAAAAGGCTAAAAATGATTAGACACAAAAATAATATACTAAATATTAGGATATAAGAATATTATGATAACAAATATTGAAACCCACAATATCAACAAGGTAAGCATGTATTGGTAAGTACAGATTTATTTTAATTAACTCACCTTATATGGACCCTTACAATACATATATAAATCTTCACGGGATGTAGATGTTGGTGATTCTATCCCTTTGCCTTGGTCGGATGATTCCTTGATCCCTATTTTTCTGGACGCTCTAATTCAACCCAATGTTACGGAATCTATTATTAGGAAAGTCCTCCCTTGGTCTAAACTTTCTGTAGAATCCTGGACCTCTGTTCTTTCACTTATTGGATAGAGTCCTCTCTAGACACAGTTATTCCTGTTAAATCTAGCCACACAAGGGTGAGAGAGAAAACTTCACTGTGGTACTCACCTAAGCTGCAGTCACTCAAACAAGCCTGTAAATGGATGGAGAGGAAATGGAGGAAAGACTACAATGAGTTTATTGAGCAGAAATATAGAGAGGCTATAAAACATTACCAATCTGAAATAAAAAAAAGCACAAGCCCTTTACTAAAATCAACTCCGCTACGAACACTCCCAGGGAAATCTTCTGCATTGCGAGGATTCTCCTAGAACTCCCATCTCCAGGTACACCACCCGCTGTCTCCTCTGATTGCTGTACCGAATTTGCTATTGTTTTCCATGGAAAAATTCAAGAAATATATAATGCGTTTCCTGGATCCCCATGTCCCAGTGACCTTCTACCAATGAACAAGCCCCATATCACATTGAGCACCCATTGGAGGAACTTCTAATTATGGACCTGGATACTTTATCAGAAATATTTTCTCAAATAAAATCTGGCTCCCTCCTCGATCCGGCACCTCCTCACTTCCTACGCAAAGTCAAGGACGTTGTACTCCCAGTCATACTGGAAGTGATAAATCTATCTCCAACGGCCAAGTTCCACCACCTTAGAAACACGCCATGGTGAAAGCTCTACTCAAAAAACCGAGCCTAAACCTTGATGTTTTAGGTAACTATTGTCCTATCTCTTTGCTTATTATGGTCTGTAAGATTCTAGAAAATTAAGTTAACACGATTGTCTCCGAATTCTTAGAACACACATAATCTTCTGCATTTCGCCCTCAGCATGAAACAGAAAACGCTCTTCTTACCGTAGTGGATGAATCCAAGAAAATCCTTGACTAAAGAGGGGTAGTAGCCATCGTCCTTCTTGATCTTACCTCTGGATTCGATACAGTCAACTTTGACATGCTTTTAAACAGACTTAGGAATGCTGGTGTTTCAGGTTGGGTCTTTCGGGTGGGGTCATTACTTGGTTCCAATCCTACTTATATGGTAGATCATTCCAGGTCTTTGCAAGAGATACAACTTCTAGGAGCCTATTACTCAACTGTGGAGTGCCCCAAGGGCTCGTCACTGAGCTCTACTCTATTTGACGCGTATATGAGACCTCTTGCTGAGATCATCTTGCCGTATGGGATTAAAATTGTCATCTACGCCGATGATCCGCAGTTGGTAGTAGCCCTTAAACATCCTCAGAATTCTCCATCTGACCTGAAATCCTGCCTCAAGAAGGTGGCAATATGGATGGAACACTCGTGTCTTAGGCTCAATGGAGAAAAAACAGAACTAATGCTTCTGGGCAACTCGCTTAATATTGACCTGAGTCTAGGCTTCTGGCTGGAAAAGTCTTTGAAATTTGACCACCAAGCAGTGAATATAGCAGGAGTCTGTTATGGAATTCTTAGCTTGCTTCGGAAATTTCTACCTCTCCTTCCCATGGGGGTAAAGAGAATCTTGGTCCAACCCTTGGTCCTCTCCCGTTTGGACTATGGCAACTCTCTGTATCTGGGAGCACCTAAATCAACAATAAGGAAACTCCAAGTTTTTTAGAACTGTGCTGCTCGGTTGCTGCTTAGTATTCCTAAAACTCAGTCTGCCAAGCCTGGTCTGAAGACCTTACACTGGCTGCCTATTTCGTAAAGAATACAATTTAGATCCCTGTGTATAGTCCATAAGACTCTTTGGGGGAAAGGCCCTCCAATCAATGGCTCACTTATCACCTTTTATCGCCCCAGGACATGCCTTCACTATGCTAATTTGAACTTAGCCGTAGCTCCTAAAATTAGAAGGGTAAGGAGTGGAGGCAGTTCCTTTTCCTCCAATATAGCTAGACTTTGGAACTCCCTTCCCCTACACCTTCGCTCAGAGACTCATCATCTTCCCTTTCAAAAGCTTCTTAAAGTCTGGCTGTTTCATAATGCCACTCTTTGAGCTTTCAAGTCCCCCCCCCCCCCTATTTTTCCTGCTAGCGCTGGGATGCCTTAGGGTAGCTATGCACTCTATAAATGTTTAAATTAAAAAAAGATGTAGATGTCGAGTTGAGAATAGTAGGTCTATACTTACCATCATATACATACTACAAGATATTTTGGCTGTCAATATTTTTGGTACGATATTCTTCTAGCGTGATATTTAGTACACAATATTCTGTCATATAGCCCTGACAAGGTTGCGGAGATATCTGTAGCAGGTGCATTAACACATATTACCAAAGGAAAAAATATAACTGAGAGAAACTTTTATTTAGCCAATAAGCAGAACACACTCCTTGCTGCACTCACCAGGTTCACCAGCCTCCTGGATACTTAAAGGGCACCTGTATGTCTGTGGAGTCAAGGGTCAGTCTACAGATGTCCCAGAGGAACCATCCAAGGTTCCCCAGCAAATCCATTACTCCAACTGTTTCTCCAGTGGCAGAAGGGGGCCAGTGCCCATCTTAGCCCTTAGGACCAATTGGAGTTAAATTCCTTTAGTTCATCTTCTCTGTGGAGTCAGATGGCTTCTCCTTTCAGATGAGTATTCCTTGGCAGTCATTGCTACCAGGTTCTGTATATTCTCAAGTGTCTCTTTCTTGTGCAGGGGTTTTTAAGTGTGTATGGAAAGTTCTATAAAGTATCTTCCAAATCCTGGGGATCCACATCATCACTTCACTCCTGCCCCAACCCTCCTGTAGAGCATTCAGGGATATTTGAAATGGTGACTTCAAGTAGTCTATGGAAAGACATTCCCTGGGAGCTTCAGTGCCCACCCTCAATTAACACAGCTGTCTGATCCCTCCCACCCAGAAGTTCAGAGGAAGCCTTTCCTGGGGTTTTCTCAGTAGTTTGGCCTTCCTCATTTATTTCTGTGGGCTTTGGACTTGCCCAGGCCTGGTGGTCTTAAAGAGTTAGTTAACACATTCAGACTTCCTTCCTAACCCCTTCCTTTCCCAGTGATAGTGTCAAGCACTGTTAATGGATTTGCTGTATGGGGGCGTTTATCCTCCTGATGGCCAGCAGTGTAATTAGTTGGGCCCAGAAGGGGGAAAGGGGCAAAGTCCTGGAATTTGATTATAGCTGAACTATGGAAGTATGACAATTATTAAAGAGGTATAAGGAGCACAGTTATCACAAAACTGACAGTGTATCTGCAATCAGTGTACATGATTATATGTGCCCGCTATCCCTAAGCCTAAGTAAGCAAAACTGGGGTGGCCCAAGTTTTGGCCAAAATGGTATAATAAATGAGTGAACAGTCAGTCAGCGCTACAGAACTACACTATGAATGCCTATCCACCTACACCAGGTCAGCACCAATCCCTTGAGGGTCCCTTCTTTGACAGGTTACCAGGATGAGCTACTCTTGCATGCTCAGCCTGCACATGTGTGCACACATGTGCTCACTTGTTTATGTGTAACCAGCCAGAGCTTCTTTCCCTAGCTGCGTACTCATTCCATTGTCATAGTATTTGCGGTAAGTTGAGACTCATTCACATTTAAATTCCAAAACTGGGTAGCCAAAAAGCAAAAAATCGAGCAGGGTAAAAAGGGCTGAACATATCCTGCTCCCAATTGGATCAATAATTAGATAGCGTAGGAAACATCTAAATATATTCAATTGAGTGATACAGAGTTTAAGGTTATCTAAAGGTTTTTGAATAGCAGTAACCATGAAAAAATGATTACATGGAATTACATGTGCAAAGCATTTATCTGCTGACAACCTATACCAAATTACTTGGAGTCATCCACAACATAAAACTCTCCTTCCAAGAACACATACCCAAGGAAACAAAGCAAAACTGTACCTGTTGTACCTCTAGAAAAAGTGAAACTATACCTGCTCAAATCTGATTTCGATACAGCAGTCCACGCTCTAGCACTCACAGACCTGGATGGGGCAATGCTACACTTAATAATCCCCTTAACATTACCACATCCACCCTCAAATGCATCATACATGCTACAGCACATCCCACTAAAGGTTATCCAGAAGGGCTGATCTGGCATTTGTGTGTGGGCCGATTTATTAGCTGTTTATGGGCCTGTTTTATTGTCTGATGGGCTGATTTTTACTGTTAATGTTATTGATACTGCCAAGCCCATTGTCTGTAGCAAGCACAAATGCATGTAGTCTCCCACACCTTGCAAAACACCAAAATAACATATCTTTATACATTCACAATGGCCCTGCTTTGCAAATGTGGGCCCTTTTTTTTTTTAGCTATCTGAATGAATGGAGGCCACCTTTATTTTGGTGCCTGGGCCTATTTTCAGTCTCAGTCCAACCCTGGCAAAATCCTGAAGAAGTTCAACCTCGTTGCCCCAACACTGAAGGATTTAAATTGGCTCCCATTCCAGGTGGCTCCATCACCTCCACCTCCACATAACTGGCAAAGAAAATAACCACCTCAGATGGACAATGCCTCGCGAGGACACAGACCATTGCCAGACTGGAGGGGAAGAAATTAAGGAAGGAAAATCAACAGAAGTTAGGTCTTTTCCATCTGTGCGCTGAAGAATTGTAACCAATTCCTATCCACATCAGAGCAGTTCCAATTCTCTTATAAATAAAAAAAAGTGAAGGCACGCCTCATCAGGAGTGCTTCTATCTTACATTTTAGGATCCTGCATTTAGCCTGCTTTGTTGTAAAGTAAGCACATTATATCTGCAACTCTACCTGCAGTTCAGTGTTCGGTTCCTTTCTATTAAGGTTTGTAAATTGCAAGTAATACTTCATAAAATCATGAAAAAAACAAATTGTGAGGTTCTGTTTGATGAATGAATTCTGTTCACAAGTGAGATGTGGTCCTCTTTGACGTTTACTGGATGTCTAGATTCCTGCTCCTGCCACTCAAGTGAAATAACAAAACAAGGCTTTTAAGTAATTTCAATTTTCTATTATATAAAACAATTAAACTTACAGATAAATAAAAATAAAAGAGCACGTTCCCTATTTCAGGCCCAAAAAACACCCCAGCAGCTAGAAATGAAATGCTTCTACTGGTCACACTTTTTTGCTTTGCTTGCAGAATTGCAGGGACTGAGGGAGAGATTTAAAGAGAGGTTTCTCCATGGCCTACTTAACGAGGACACTGTGCTTGAAGGAACCACGTATCAGGGCTAATGTAACACATATGTACTCTGCGCATTTGTATCTAATTGTCTGCTATTTAGATGCCATGCTGCAAGGTTCTTCTGAGTAGCTGAAAACCTTTTACACTCAGCAATTGATGTGTCCATTAGTTTTATCAGCCTATTTTTTTCTGATCCACCAGCTAAGATAATGCGCTTGAGGGAAAATTATACCCTACATCAGCGGTTTTGTTAGAGCTCTTGTGCATTATCAGTAATTTGAATGCACCCAGATAAAAATAGAAAGGTTAACTTGTTTTCAGAGCATTAATGATGCGCGACAGAAATAAAGGTGGTGTTTAACACACTAATTATAAATTAAAAATATAAATGTTTAATCTTTGTAAAAAAATTAAAATTTGCCCATAAATGTAAACATATATCTGTTTTTTATATATCTGTCTTTCATATTTGGGTGAGTTTATAGCACAAAATATAAACTCACATTTCACTGCGATTCGTGAAACAAGTTTGTGACTATTATATATATAATACTGACAACTTACTCACAGCTTCACCGTTGCTTTTAATTAGTAATCTGATCATGAAAATGAAGCAAAACCTGAACATTCACAGCAGCGGTCAGTGCAGGTAAGCTCGGTGGAGTGGTGGGGCATTGCGGGGGGATGTCTACAGACAACGGAATAGGAAATATTTCATTTTCCCAATTCTGTAATCTGTCGAATTTCCCCCTCCCACCCTGGCTCGCCCCCGCCCCACTGCGTTTACCTGCACGGACTGCCGCTGAACATCCAAATTGCATCTGAACTTTATTGATACCTGGACATTGCAGGAAAAGCTTCAAATATCCTTTTATTCAGCCATTGCTGAAGGGTTGAGTAGAAGTTAAATTGGGGTTTTCTTGTGCCTCATGCTGACAAGGATTGTGGTTGCTGCTTGAATAGGGTTTCACCCCCCTCGACCAGTAACTCAATTTCTCACACCTATGTACTGTATTAAAAAAGCATTGGCAAAGCCAATAGGTCTCGGCAATCTGAGAGCTATTGGCATGGTCAATGTTAATGTCTTTTAGCCATGTTGATAGCAGCACATCTGCTGTTCAGCATGGCTGAACGCAAAGTAAAAAAGCATGAAGCCTGACCCTGTAGAAGTGTAGAATTGCTGTAGGAGTGAATGTGTGTATTAAATAGGTGTGTAATAATGTTTTAATAACAAATAAAAAGATCAGCCTATTTTAAAATGCATTCCAAAGGGTTCAGCCCAAAAACATTTTTGTAGTTTTATACAGTGCAAACTCACGTTGAAGGTATCGGACCGCTGAACTTCCGCACCAGTTGCATTAATTAATTTTTAGGAACAGAGAAAGAGATTATCCCGACGCTGAGACTGAAACCTGGTTCCCGATCTTTGAAGTTGGCTGGTCAAATTGTTACGTCACATCCTCACCCGGTGTTTACAAAAGGAAGCATTGGTGAACAGTAAAGAGGAAAGCTTTCAACAAATTATAAGGTAAGCTTTGCCTCCGCACAAGTTGAGTGAAAATAAAATAGGGCGGTGGCAAGCAGCAAACGTTACAAGTATAAAACAAGCCAGGATTTGCCCAGAATCGCAGGATATTGAGTCTGCCTCCGAGACCTAAATTCAGTTCCTCAGCTTCAAAGTAAGCCAATCAAGCAGTTACGCCACATCCTCTCCAATTTCTATTAAAGGAAGCATAGGGGAACAGTAAAGAGGAAATCTTTTAAAAAACCAGGAGGCAAACTTTTCCACTGTACACACTTATAAAAAAGTGTAGTTTTGTAATCCTTGGTGGGAAATTTAAATTGTTGGCGCAAGTGTGCCTTGTACATAAAGGGAGTCACTGTTCCTTGTAGTGGAAAAAAGAGGAAGATATATTTGTCTTGTGCTCCTCTATCTGTGGGGGACAGTGTGTCCTCATCTTAATGCCCTCACACACCCCGAAGGATGTCATGCTTCATCATTTGGGCTTTGCTCTTCGTCGGGCCGGCGCAGTGACTCCCTTTATGTACTAGTCACTTCTCGGGAGCAAGGGTCACTGGACCTAATAATCAGCTCCTAGTGTCCCCACTGTCTATGAATTGGCAATTGTGTCATGGTCATAAATCAAACTTAAAGATCGTGCATTGAAGTCTGACTCGTGTTGCAGAGGTGCAGCGCCGTCATGGTCCCTTTACATGTTGACCTGTTATAAAAGAAGGCGAGCCAATCAAGGGAGCAGTAAAGTTTGCAGTGCAGTTGGAACGGTAAAGCAAACAACCGGATATCGTGGCAGCAACATTACAGTGGCATGCTTGATCGTAAATAACACAAGCAAGTCAAGGGAGCAGTAAAGCACGCCATAAAGTTGTAACGCTATTTAGGGCGGTGAGGGCAGGTGGGAAAAGACTGAGCTAGTAAAACACAAGCACTGTGTAGAGTGCTGAAAAACTAAAACAAAAGTAGGTCCTAAATTCGTCTTAAAAATAGGAGCAGTGATTGTTTACAAGTTCTTGGTCCAAGTTCTTGGGGAGGGCTAAAAACAAGAAGAGGCATGACCATGCATGCCACTGATACAATGTGACAAAGAATATGAGACAAACAATGGCGCATGCAAATGGGAAGCCTGAGGGTGGGCTGAAGCCCACAGATTAAACACAACACGTCTCTTCAAGACAGTGCATGTACTTCTACCTGAGACCCAAAAATGCATAACAGACAGCTTGTGAAAGGTGTTCCTATATTGCCATCTCATGGTTCTGATGACATTTACGTATTCATATTCACAAATATGCACAAAGACACATACATGTGTATATATATTTTTTCCATTAAAAGCACGTACAAATATGCTTACAAAACTTAAAGTAAAAATCACTGAAATTTGTCACTTAAGTTGAAGGCAACTAACCATAATTTGCGTACCCACCATGCACTGCTTATTACCCCTAAATATGACATTGCTTATGATATGTTAAAAGACGGTTAATTGATGGATCCTAAAGCAACAATAACAGCATAGGTTAAGCACTAGTTAAAAATGCTTATTAGGCAGATGATTTGGGTAATTATCATTGTCTTTCACCAATGCCTGCTTAAAACGAAAAAGTAATGAAGAATATCCTGGTCGAGTTATAGACGTTTTTGGACATCAATAACCTACTGCATTCATTGTAATTGCATTTAGGCCACATTACTGGATTGGTGTTGTCATCCATTTTGAATGACCCACACTAGCTTCCTGAAGATAGCAGAGTTAGGAACCTGACAGCAACATCTTTTGGTGACTTTAAGTGCCATTCACCATGACATGTTGATTGAGTCCGGGGCTCATTGGAATGCTTCTTTTCACATCTCAACTTGGAGAGATGAGCAGTGATGACATTTTTGGATGACTGGCAGATGAGGTTGAAACTGTTGAAACCATAATGCTAAGACTGGCAGGGAGTGAAGAGTAGTAGAGGAGAATGTTCATTGAAAACAGTTAAGAAAAGAAGTGGGTTTTTAAACTCTTGTAGAACAGTAAAATGGAAGAGATGTGCCAAAGCTCAATGAGAAGCCTGTTCCACAATGTGGGACCCAGCACTTTGAAAAATCATCCCTCTGTGCAAGTACCATGAAAACTGGGGCCTAGCATGGTACCTGATCTAAGCAATCTAGTCGGGATGTAGCCAGGGTGCCATGAGGATAGTGACTTCGGGCAGTCTTGTAAACGGCTAAGTGGGTAATCAAAGAATCTTGAATTCTAGTCTTGACTGGCTGCCAGTGGAGAGTGTGACATGCCTCGAGACATGGGCAAACTTACAGAAGCCAAAAACTAAATGCACAGCTATTTCTTGAATTCTGTGCAGGATGGCATTTAATAGTTTGGGAAGCTGAGGTAAAGGTTGTTGCCATAGTCTAAGCATGAGTATAGACTATTGTGCTATTGACTATTGAAACACTAATATGGGGACAACAGCTGTTTTGAAGAAGAAACAGAAGAATTGTTCTCAATGTTCACAAAAGTTCAAAGCAAGATCTAGAATCTCCACATCTTGTTTTGCCCCTTTGAGTACCTGATGAATGAGAGTTAGCTCAGGATCAAATCTAAGTCCCAGATATTTTGCTTTTTGGGCAGGTCCAAAAGAGTGCCCAGTGAGGTGGGCGCAAAGTGTTTTATTCCAAACTGCAGAGTTGTCTCCCACTAGAAGAGTTTCCATCTTTCCCCTATTCTTAGTAAATCTGAGTTATAAAATGTAAAAAGCATTTGGATGTTATCAGCACATATGACACCAGCTGAAATACAGTTGCCAGTTGTCAATATAGTGGACATGTTTATGAGTAAGGTTGGCAGATACAGCCGACCCCTGAATCACACTACAGTTCAATGGCAGAAAATATGAGGACCAAACTAACGCTGACACCTCAGGGCTGATCACTCTGAGTTGGTTGATGAGAAAAAAGTGGTCCGATGTGTTGAAGGATGAGGAGATATTGAGCAGCAAGAGGCTGACCGGGACGCCCTGAGCCCAGATGAAGGCAAAGGGAGAGCTGGACTTTAGAGGGGTTACATTTACTATTCCCACTCCAGCCTGTGCAACAGTAAAGAAAGTGTTGGACTTTGGAGGAGTAAAATTAACTATTGCCACGCCAGTCTGTGCAAAAGTAGGGAAAGTGTAGGAATCCAGAGGGGTAATATTTACTATTTCCACTCCAGTCTGTGCAGCAGTAGGGAAAGTACCTCACTTCAAACACATAACATATATTAATAACCCTATTATTTGACCAGCAATAAAAATCTCTTAATATTACAATTATATGCAAAAAATTAAAAAATAATTAAACAATTTACATGCTTATTAAAAATTGGAATAATTAATTTTGAATGTAATATTTTTGTTAATGAATTATTTAATAAAGTCTGAACACTATACTCCCACAGACCTAGCAGCCCACACTTAACATTTCGCTAAAATAAAAAAGTATAACTCAATTAACATATTTAATAATCAATTAAATAATTATTAATAAATACTTATTTGATAATTAGTTATTACTTAAATACGTTCCCACCTTATGCCCCTAAGGACACAACAGCCCGCACCTAATATGTAACATAAAAGATATAATTATTAAATAATTTATATAATTATTAAGCAATTAATTAATATATACTAAATTAATAATGGATTATGAATTAATTATTACTTAACTTCCCATCCTATACCCAACAAACCCAACCAGCACCTAAAATATTACTGAAAAATACGATTACATGATTTACATAATTACCAATCACTAACATATTTAATAATAAATTAATTATTAATTATTTCTTAATAAACTTCCTACCCTATACCTCTACAAACCTAAACTGTAGCTTTACAAATATAATAATTACACCATTTACAAAATGAAAAATCAATAAAATAATTAATAATAAATGAATAATAAATGATCAATTATTACTTAATTACCTTCCAACCCTATACCCTTACAAACCTAACAACCCGCACCTAAAATATAACTTAAAAAACATAATATTTACACAATTTCCATAATTATCAATTAAATAATCAATAATAAAATAAATGGTAATTATAATTAATTATACTTACTTAATTTTCCCCCCTACACCCCAACAACCTAACAACCCGCTTCAACACTGTAGATTACCATTAACAAATTAAACATTGTAAATCACTTAAAATACAAGCTATATTAAAAAATATTGTTAACAATCACACAAACAAAATGACATGTATAACATTAATATATGAAGTAAAACACAAAGATAATTAAAAAAACTATATTTTTTACAACTATAGTATTGAAAACGATTATAAAATAGATATTTTTGAAAATGAAATTTCTTACCTAAAAAGTCGATATTCTTGTCAACAATATTCCTACATCAGAATAGTTGTGTCATAATATTTAAAATTCGAAATTTCTGTAGCACAATATTTATGAATCAATATTTTGTCCAAATACTTTGAGCAGGACTTTATCCGGAAGTTATCCTGCTTTGAGAGGACTTTGTCGGATATTGCCTTAAATCTTGGAGGATTTTGACTCCCATTTAAAAGACTAAGGACCTGATTATGAGTTTGGCCGCCTCGCAGCGGGTCACCTTGCCAGTTCCCCGCTGCGAGACTGCCAAGCCTGTAGTTAGACTGCCTGCCGGATTAGGAGTTTAATACTGGCGAGCAGTACTGCTGTGGTAGTCCTGCAACAGTGCCTTTCTAAGGAGAGCCATAGAAATGCAGCGTTGAGGGAGCGCAGCTGCACATTCCTGCACAGAGAGAAATGCAGCATATCATGCATTTCTTACTGTGCAGGAACTGGGGGTGCAAACATGCAGGGGGTCACGACATTGCCCCCTGCATTTACACCTGCACAGAGGTGCTCCGTTGCCTCACAGCCGTTTTCCATGGCGGGCTCACTGCCGTGGATAGGGTCGCAGTGAGGCAACTCGTAATATGCTCAGCGGTGCCACATCCGCACTGACCACATATTGTGACCTCTAACCACTGATCCATGATCCCCAGCGGTTGTGGCAGTCCTACTGCCAAACTCAAAATATGGCAGTCTGACCACCAGTGCAGCAGTGACCATACCACCACCACAAGTTCAGCGGTCCAATTCGGCCCTAAGTCAGAAGGTAAAAAATCCAGACTTTTCTACTTCAAAGGAGATGTTCATGCAAGCGTCTCCATTTTCAAAGTTAGTTTAGAGGAAAGACTGAATTCTCTATATGACTGATAACGGTTCTGCTAGGTGCCGCAAAAGAAGGTGTCTCATGCAAATACGAATCTTTAATTGCATAGAACATGATAAATTCTGAATATATTCAGAAAAAATGGAAAACAATGCTAGATTCCATATTTCCGCAGACCAGTGAAGTAGGTCAGTTTGCTTGCACATATTTCATGTACAGGGATGAATATGGTTAGAGTGAAATATTTCTGAATGTATGGACTATGCTACTCTTGAGAAAAAGTACAATATGATATGAACACCCCAGCTGCTCCAAGCGCGGCACACAAATCAGGTCTTGGGGGCATATGGTTCAGGTATGCTCAAAATGATACCATTTTTGGGAATGCATTTTTCAAGAAATATTAGAAATAAAGGGCTTTAACGTGGTCTGGACGGATCCGTGGCCACATTATGGCGGTAACACATACGTCTGGAGAGGCATGGGGGTGAGAGCTTTATTGTATGTATCTGCTCCATGCCTGCCCATGCTTGGAAAAGCAAATCAGTCCCAATCTTGAAAAGAAGCCAGAAGCGTAGTGTTTGTTTAGTATGTCAAGAAGGAAGGCAAATAATAATAATAATAATAATATTAATAATAATACGCTTTTGGCGCTGCCGCAGATTTATGATTTCTCCTAAATCTGGGGCATTGTCGAAATGCCACGGATGTTGCTGGGAACACCCCCAGCAACACCTATTGCATGCCCCTTTAATGCAGAAAACTGTGTTAAAGGGAACAATACTTACGAGGCAGCATTAAGCCAAAAAAAGTGGCTTAGTGCTGCCTCGTAAATATGGAGCAGGCTCCTGCGCCACGGAACGTCACAAAAAGTGATGTTCCGACGGCGCAAGGGGCCTCATAAATGAGGCCCTTTGTATTTGTTTTCTTTCTTGTTCCTTGAACCACAGTAAAAATTATTAATAAACAATTTTTTACCACCAAAGTTGGCAGCAAACATGTGTGCCTTCCACCACCTTTGCTATCCCTTCCACCATTCTCCACCAATGTAGTGTAAGTCAAATAGCATCTCTTTATCAAACAACATACTCGCTTTTAATTGGCCCACTTCGCAACAGGCAAGAGGGAAATAATTTAGCATAAAGGAAGGGATACTGGGGTTGTATTTGGATGGGGGAAGGGGTTGCTATTCATTTTCAGTCTTGTTAGGCCCACATAACCTTTCCACTAATCCTATTTTGGGTGCAAACTCTTGGATGCCCCGAAACAGGATTTTTAATTTAATGGAAATTGCACTCAGCTATGGTGCGTTCCTCACGATTTGGAAAAAAAAACCTTGCTGGAAAGTAGAGAGAAAATTGCATTGCATACTGGTTTGTGCCATCATCCCATCCGTGGCGTAACGCAAAATGCTGCCCCCCCCCACGCCGAATGTGATGATTTTAAAGATATTCATTAACCTTGGCCGAAACGAGGGCTCCCTGGGGGGGTTGGGTGCCTCAATAGGGTAAGACCCCCCTGATCCCAGAGTGTAGGGGTTGTGTTACGCCCCTGCTTCCCATCCCACTGGAAAATGATAATGGGCAAGGCCGAGCGCTAGAATAGCGCGCGCCGCCATTATGGTGGTCGCACCGGTCCCTGGGGACTAGGAGGAGGTGGGAGCACTCCCACCTCCTGTGAGGGTCCCATAGGCGGTGTACCAAGGGGCGTGAACCGGAAGCACTTTAGTGCTTCCGGTTCACTAGGGCACCCAGAATTGTGCGTGTGACCGGTTTAGTCCGGCCTGGCCCGTGCCGCCCCTTGAAAGGGGGGTGCGGGGAGCAGAACATCCTCTTGTTGTTTGCTCCCCGCAGGCACAGCACCCGGGCCACCAGCGGCCTGATCCCAGAGTGTAGGGGTTGTGTTACGCCCCTACTTCCCATCCCACTGGAAAATGAAAATTAGCAGGGGCGAAATTTGCACCCGCTATTCCCACCTTAATACAATCCCATACTATGTATTGCTTGCCCTGTATGTGGCGATCAGAAAAGGAACCCCCGAGCGCTGCACGTTCCTTCAACGGAATCTTTTCCGCCCAGTACTACAAACCACTGATGCGTACAAAATAGACCTCGTCAATTCTGCAATTTCCATCTTCCGAGTGACCCTGGCTGACAGCTCCTGTGACACATCCTCTTTCCTTTTGTTCATTCTTAATCCTTTCATGTTGAGTTACAGTATGCCTGGTTACCTCACTGCTGCTTTATGAGGCTGGCTCGTAGTAAAAATCTGAAATTATCTGGAGCGCAGTGCATTCGCTGAAGACTTAGCATTTGGGGAAAAACGCACCGAGCACATCAAAATGCGGAAAAGGGCCTCTACAACACGCAGTTCCCAGAAATATAACATCGGTTCTCACACTGAAACATGTACTGCTGCTCGACTGGAGACAGAGCCTTCAACGGGAGAAGAGGAAACATGTTTGTCCCTGCCACGTGTTGTTTTCAAAATACATCCCACAATACGTGTTTTTTCTGGGACCTGCACTCATGCTGTAAAATGTATTTGTAGTTTGTGAAATAACTTGCCCTGTTAATGGTGAGAGCTAACGTAGCTACACTACTTGATGGCTCCAGATTGTGGCGCTGCTGTGTTACTACATACTAGGATGCATGTTTAAGCATAGACACAGCTGTGCTGCGCCCTGCATGACATTTCTGACCCTGGCCCCACAAATCTTCTCACAAGCCAAAATAGACATCTGGATGAACCAAGATTCAGGTGGTTCATTATACTTACATTGCATTCTTCTTCACAACCCGATAGGTGTGGAAAGTCCACATCCCATCTTACAATAAGCCTTTGAACCTCAAGATTTCAACAAATAACGTTTCTTTGTAGCCAATTTTATTCTTGTGTGTGGCTTCAGAGAAACTGTGGTGCGCAGATCTTGGTTGCAATTTTGATCTGACTGTTTACAAATGGCTTCTACTTCATGCATTTTCTAAATCCGGCTGAATATTTGTGTATTTGGACATATGCAGTGCAATGTCCAAAACCCGATGCATAAAATATATCTGGGGGAAACCCATTTGTAATCAGTCAATTGCAATTTTTACCAGGTAAAGATAAGACAAGGCATATGCGATTGTGAATTAAACATATGTTCATTATAATTTCAAGTTATTTAATAGGCACCAAATTGCACTGATCCCACTCTCAGCAATTGTAAATATATCTGATATTTTTTTAAGTGTTGAAGTACTTCCTCTATTTAAGGCAATCACAAAAACAGGAAAACGACAAGTAAGTTCAACAGAGGCTCTATAATAAGACTTCTGTATACATTAATCATGGGTAGTCCAATTTAAAAAATATTTTGGAATCTTACGCAGCCAGATATATGGGTAGTTATAAATACCTTGCCATACATAATTACACTATGCATCCGGGAGAGTGAACACAGTAGGCCGATTGTGAGTGTCAGTGGTGCGGCAAGCCTCCTTACCACCGAGACTTACCACCGTCCGCCTGCCAAATTACAAGGTATTTGCAGTCTGACAGGCGGGTGGTGTGGCATTCCAGGGCAGTGCCTCTTTTAAAGGCTGTGGTGCCTTTTAAAAAAGCACCGCAAGGGGAACACTGCACAAGGTTCCTCCACGGCATTGACTCAAAAGTCCATGCTATGCAGGAACTGTTTACATGCACATGGGGGGCACTGCCATGTAAACCCTGGAGAAGAGGAAACTCGCAATATGCTTGGGGGGAGCCTATTCCGGCCTTTGATCAACACACCTCCACCAGGGAATAGAATCCACCAGACTCGTAATTGGGCCCAGAGTGATTTTGGCCTATTTTTTAAAAAGTGTTTTTTTAAATTAAGTTTGTTAAATGAACGCCATTAAACTCACTCAACTGGATTTGTCATAGGTGGGAATCAATGTCTTCTCATGTTAATATCCCACAACTGCTATGCACATTGCCAAAATTGAACTCTTTCCTTTCACGCTATTTTTATGTGAGTTTTTTCTACAGCAAAATAGCTAATCCGGGGTGGTGTTCATAGGGAAAGTACTGTGCTAAAACGCAGCTTCAGTCTATATTTAGGAAGTGTTGGAAAAGGCCCTTTTTGCAGGGTTATCTCCAAACTTTTTTGCTTCTTCCCCCTATTTTTTCCTGACTTGTGGTTGTTGCCCATAGGACTCTGGGCACTTTACCACTGCTGATCAGTGCTAAAGTGCATATGCTCTCTGTGTAAATTGTTATTGTGATTGGTTATCCATGATTGGCATGTTTGCCTTACCAGTAGGTCCCTAGTAAAGAGCACTGAGTGTGCCAGGGCTGGTAACTCAAATGCTGCTAGTGGGCTTGCAGCACGGATTGTGCCACCCACATGAGTAGCGCTGAAAAAATGTCTCAGGCCTGCCACTGCAGTGCCTGCGTGCAGTTTATTAACTGGCATGTCGACTTGGACAGTGTACCCACTTGCCAGGACTTACCCTTCTCTTTTCTTACACATTGGACACCCCTACGGTAGGCCCAAGGTACCCCCCTGGGCAGGGTGCAGTGTATGTGAAAGGTAGGACGTACTAGTGTGGCTAACATGTCCTGATAGTGAAATACTGCCAATTTCGTCTTTCACTATTGAAAGGCTAACTTGCCCATAGGACAGAATGGGGAATGCTGTGTAACATGTTTACCTGCATATCTTCCCATAGGAGCAAGATAGAAAATTGGAGTCTGGTATCCCTGAACTCAGAATGTAATAACACATCGTTTAGGAAGGATGGTTTTTAAATTCTGTGTTTGAAAATAGCACTTGTTGAAAGTGGCTATTTTCTTGTTCAACCTTTCTGTGTGCCTCTGCCTGTTTGTGGATTGACTGTCTGGTTTGAGAGTGACAGGGGCTGGGGTGGCTCCAGGAGTCTCGGTGAGTCAGCACTAATCTGAATATACCTATCTGCATTTGGAGTGGTGGGAGGAGTAGCACCTGGGCCTGAATAGGTCTGTGCCTGCCTTCCACAATGCTGGCTCCACCTCCTGCGGTGTGTCCGATGGCCCTGGCCCACACTCGCAAAGGAAGAAGACGTGCACTGGCAGAGTGCCCCCAGAACTGGTTTAGACTGGATCCAGGACCCCTCACACATAGAGAACAACGTCTTTTGGGGTATAAATATGAGAGCTGAAACCCCTTAATTTTAGACTACTTTAGGAATCAAGGAGTAACCTTTGCTGAGGAGAAAAACTTAAGAGCTGAAGGAAAAGTACTGCCCTTGTTGTGTGTCTGGGGTTGGCCTGCAGTTACTATTTCTGCCAAAGGAAGGAGAAGGACTTTGCTGTGTCCCCTGCATGAAGAAAGGACTTTGCTGTGTGCTGTGACCTGAAAAGAAAGTCTCCAAGGGCCTGAGAAGAGCTGGCCTCCTGTTTCTAAAGTCCCAGGCACAAAAGGACTTCACACCCAGCTTCCCTGAACTTCCTAGCTGGGAGTTCCAGTCTGCCAGGAGGGCCTGTAACTGTGTGTGAGGCCTTTTTTCTGTTGGGAGCAGGAAGCGCGACGCAACGAGAGAGAAGCGTGACTCCGCCACAGCAGCTGCTGTTGCATCATCAAAGAAACGTGTTGCCGCTGCCACTGTTTGCCGGCGCATCACCGGAGAAGCATGCCGCCACCACAGAGGGTGCCGTCGCATCACTGGAAAAGTGTGTTGCAGGGCCGTTGCATCGCTGAGGAAGTGTGCCACCACTGAGCGCCGCCGCAACACTGGAGAAGCGTATCCCAGTCGCCAAGGATGCCGTCACATCACCGGGGAAGCGTGTCCAGGGCCTGTCGTGGCTCAGAAAACCACTGAGTGCGCTGCACGGCCGTCAGGCATGCATGCATTGCCTCCATGTTGTCGCATCGCACAGGATCATCGCAACGCATCGAGGCGTCAACTTGTCGCATTGTAACCGGAGCACAGGAAGAATCGACGCATCACCTTCTCTGTGACCCTTTTGTTTGTTTTGCGTTACGCATCCCAGGCACTTTAAAACTAAAGTGTCGCATTTATCATTTACAAGTTTATTTTTGCAACAACCCTTTTTAAAGACATTCTACTGAGCATCTGTAAGTTGGATTGTTGGCGTTTTTGGTCTTGTTTAGTTTAGATAAAGATATTTTATTTTTCTAAACTGGTGTGGTGTCCATTTGTGGTGTTTTCACTGTGTTACTGTTAGTGTTGGTACAAATACTTTACACATTGCCTTTGTGAAAAGCCTGTCTGCACTTGCCAAGCTACCAAGTGGGTGAGCAGGGGTTATCTAAAGTGTGTATCCCCCTTACCCTGACTAGAAGCAAGGGTCCCTATTTGGTCAAAGGTACCTACCTCTGCCAACTAGAGACCCCCATTTCTAACAGGAATTAATCAAAAAGGAGCAAAAACAGTTACTCAGATGTAAATTTCCAAAGGCTCTTCTTAGGTATATGTCATACTGTGTTATACTATGCTGTCAATAATTGAATATGTTAACAATTCACACCTTTCTAATCTGAAATACTAAAAGAGTTAGACTGTGTGCTTACATGCTCTCCATGGCAACATTTATCACTTCAATGACAGATTCTTGGGAATTATATATATATGTGTATATATATATATTTGTATGTATATATATATATATATATATATATATATATATATATATATATATATTCACTGAAAAAACCATAGGTTTCACACACGTTATAGTTAGGAATTAGCATTTAAAAAACCTTGCAAATTCACTTAAAAAACCATAGGTTTCACACATGTTATAGTTAGGTGGATATTTCACTCGTAAAAAACCAATGAAATTCCCCTGTTATAGTTACTTCAGATAACTATAACTCGCACGCCCGCAATCCTCTGCTCATGACGTCACATATTACATCACTCATGACATGGTCAGTGGCATCACTCTTGACATCACTGATGACATCATCCTTGTGATAGAGTGGCGGTCGCCACTTTACTTATACCTGCATATGCCTTTCCACTGTTTCATTGCCATCACATGGCAAGGTATACTTTATAAAAAGATACCCTTTTTTCCGCGACAGCCACTGTGCATCTTCGTTTTACACTTCTGCCTTGAAGAAGCCCATGTTTGGGCGAAACGCGTTGGCTGCGACTGTGGTTGTACCGAATTATGGAATAAAGATCACTTGAATCTTACAAGTTATGTGTGGACTCTACAATCAGCTTCAAACTGTATTAACACAGTGAATCCACCTTTGTGTTGCCTCCCATACATTTGTGAATATATGTTTAATTCATGGTCTTTCAAGCAGCTGGCCATTTGAGGTGGGCAATACCCTCACTACTGTATAGTGACATGTCTAGGCAGTGCATTCAGGTCTAACCTAGCTGCTTTTTCTTCACGAAGGTACGGCAAGTCTTCATCAATGAGCCTTCCTTTGTGATTGGTCCCTCAATGCAATCTGTTCTAGGAAACTAGAGGACCAGCGGCTGTATTATATATACGGGACAGTTCCTGTGTTTGCATCACAGTGCACCTTTCAAAAGGTGCACCGGGCGCAATCAAGGAAAGTGCTCCGAGGCCAGTTGGAACACTCGCTGCCGCAGGGCTAGCATATTCATGTGAAATGCGGAGCGGCTGCTTCAAAGCCACTGTGTGTTTCACAGCGCAGGCAGCATGCCACCTGCACTTTCAAGAGGGGAGAGGATCCCTTGTAGGTGGCTTCAGTGAGTGACCGCACCCAGCTGCTTGGGAATGTCTGGGGTGTCCATGCACCTTTCTCCCCCCAGAGGACTGCCTTAAGGTCGCACACTGATAGTGTGGCAACTTTTTGTGGTGCTCTTTCAGTGCCCCTCCTAAAGGTATGTTTGTTTCTGCGCCTTCATCAGTAATACAGCACGGGCATAGAGGCAAAATGATTCCCTCATTTGCATGGTTCCATGCCCCATGCAAAAGAGGGAATGCCCTGTCATGATAGTGCTGGCGTTACATGTGTCCCAGTGCTATCGGTTTTAGAGAAGGGGATGCACAAGTGTCTACAGCCCCTTCTGTAATACCATTGTGCCCCGGGGATGCACAAAGTGGGCACACACGCCTGTTGCGCACCTGTGGCACAATGTATAATACAGCCCCTGGAACAGTAGGGGAATTATGGAGTGCAGTGCTTTTATCCAGAAGACTAGTAACATTTTGCACTACCTTATTGCACATGGACAGTGTGTGCATGGCATTTTACATTCACTGTGAAATCTTAGTAATTGCTCTCACTGATGGAGCAGTCACCAAAGATCAGTTGCAACCACAGCCTATGTTTATAGTTGGATATGATTCATCAACATCTTTCTTGCATGTGTTAAAGTGAAAACCAAGTGAGTTACTCCGCAACTCAATTATCTTGCCTAGGCGTCCGCCACAGATAGTGAGGGTGTCAGAGCCCCCATTTCCACCAGTGCTGCAATGTTTCCCAGGTCTATGAGTGGTCCAGTTCCGTTTTTTGGCTTAGAAGTCTGGGACCTGTAGTCCTGGTTTTAAGTTTCATTAAATAAGACAAGTCCCAGGATTCTAAGAAAATACTGTGACTAGCTAAACTGGTCAAGCATGAACCTAGGAAACGTAGAAGCTATGCTCCAGCTTCATAAAGGGGAGCATGGAGGCTCCAGAAATCTGTGCCCAACTTCTAAAGCATGTCACTGGAAAGGCAGCCCATAAGTATTTTACAATCCCTTAACTCTGTGTCACCACCTCTCGTGGGGTGATAAAGGCCACTGTCAGGCTGTTCTCTCCTCAGATATGATATGATTAAAGTTTATAAAATGCTCTTCTACCCAAAGGCATGTTGGTTCTAAGAGCTAGTGCAAAGAACACAGCTCAAAAAACGGTATAGCATATAGGAGACTAACCAGGTTTTAATATGTTTTCTGAAAACATGCATGATTCTTGGTGTTCTTTATTTGGGTCAGAAGGGAGATCAAGCACGTAGCTGTCAGCAGACGGCCCTGATGAGTCAAGCAATCATTTTTCCACTCTAAAGACAATCTCAGGATCATGAGTTTAGGTTAGTACCCCAAACTGAAACATATTTTTAACTGAACAAACGTGTTCAAGAGAAGACATGAGACAGTATTCCCATTATCAAGAGCAGTCCTGTTGGGTTTTACTTTGGAGCCACTGGTCATACCTGTGGATATAGTACCAATACTAAATTTAGACATGGCACATTTGAAGTGCTGACATAACCAAATTAAACTCCTTCCCCACTTTGGAGGGTTCAGTTTGGAGTGACAGACTGCAGACTTACTGCCTTGTCTAAGTTCTAAGAGTGCTTCTTTTGAGTATACTAAGGCTGGATGAAAAAGACTAGGGATTGTGGTGCTCCGTGCTGTATGTGTGTAGACAGGTGCAGATGGGCTTGCCTTTGGTGAGCCTTCAGTGTGCCAGCTGCATGCTTCTGCACCACAGCCTGCTTAAAATAGTGCATGACTCTGGATTAGTTCTGCACTAGACCAAACAATGCTCTCTAAATGGTGCCTCTTAATGGCCCTAAGAGTTAAAAATGGCCACCAACGTGCTCTCTCCACCAAAAAAAGACTGGGGACCGGAGAGCAGAAGTAATGGAACCCAAATTAAGTACATGTAAATCAAAATTTAAGTGCTGGAGGTGCAAAATGCCAGGTGAAACAGACCCTGCATTAAGATTTAGTTAGTCTGTTTTTAGTTAGTTCAAGTATGAGTTTAAAGTGTCACTTTTCTCAATTCAAAATGCCCAAAAATGTTCCACAGACATAGCCCCAAATCAATTCACAAAATTATAAAACCTGCATTAAAACAACATTATGAATCCCAATACGGGTACCCTACATTAAGCAGTGCATCCACGGTCTTCCTTAAATAGCACATGAGGTTGGAGTAGCTGTGCACTAGCCAGCACAATCCTCTCAAAATGGTACCTTCTGATGGCCACTGACGTGCTCTCTCCACCAAAAAAAGACTAAGGAACGGACCACACGAGAAGCAAGTCAATCCTAATGGAGTAGAGGTACCTTAACATTAAAGTGCTAGTTGTGCAAAATGCCTGGTGGCCCAGACCCCACGTTAAGATTTAGTTATCCTGCTTGCAGTTGAAGTACAAGTTTAAAGTGTCACAACACCAAGTGAGTCTATGTCAGTTGCTGGTCTTCAGCCCATACTGTCTGCTTCCAGTCCACAACCAGGACATTTGTTTTGAGCTGTTGTCCTTCAAAAACACCTTCCAAACTACACAAATAATTCTGATATATCTTAAGTACTTTGCAACTGGCTTCAATCTTGTACCTCTGCTGGTCGATAGTTGTTTTTTTGTTTTTGCGTACGCCACTGCCGGAAAGGTGGCAGTCCCCAGGGATTGGTCACTCTCCCAGGTATATTCTCTAGGGTCAATTATAGTCTTATCTTCTTTCAATGTAGATGTTTCCATCCTAAAACCATTTCCTCCTCTTTGACAGTTTTTCTTTAGAGCTTTCATTTACAAGTGATAAAGTACTTCGACTGAATGTATTGGAAGTTATCAATAGAACATGTTAGTTCTGGAGGCTGGCATGTTGTCGTCTGGGGTGGTTCAACCTGGGCTCAATGGGACTTGGGCCATATATTTCTGTTTCTATGATGATATTGGGTGTACTACTGTATCTGACCTCTAACATGAAAGGATGCATCGACAAGGCGAGATAAGTTTGTTGAAAGACCTTGTTGGACATCATGCGGATGTCCTTTACCGTTTCCCCACATGTTTGCACTTAGGTCCTTATTACAAGTGGTCTGGAGCAGTATTCCTAGATGACATACATCTTCAGTTCATTCCCAATTGCCTAGGGTCTCTGGCCCAGGTTACCCGGTCTGCCAGTAGCAGACCCAGTTAATCCTGGGCCAAGGGACACTGGACCTGTAAACCTGCGGTGCTGCGAGGGCTGTAGGCTGCTGTTCTTCCCTGCCCCCACCCGCCATCCTCCTGCACAATTGGGGGAGAAGCAAATTATCCCCAGCTCTTCATCTACTCTGTTATTCTCTATGTCTCTGGCCCCTGCCTCTTGCACCCTGCCCTCAAAATAGAATCAAGAAAACACAAGGAGATGATGGATGGAGCACTGAAACTTTTCAGACACTCGACCTCTGGAAAAAATGTATCCTGGGACCGGTGTCAGGGTTTCACCCCTCATCAGCCAGGCTAGCTTGAATCCAGTGGAAAAGCGAGCAAGGGACTTGTTCACTTTGCCAGTGGATTCAAGCTAGCCTGGCTGATGAGGGGTGTTACTCCAAAACCGGTGCCTGGATGCTTGTTTACGGTCCAGGGAAGACCTTGCTTGACCGTTCAGGCTGGATCGTTCTCATGAGGAACAGGGTTGATGGACTTGGCCCTTTTTGCAGGGTCGTCCCTGAACTTTTTGCCTTCCTCCTGTATTTTTTCTGACCTGTTGTTGGCTGTTTTCTGACTCTGGGCACTTTACCACTGCTGATCAGTGCTAAAGTGCATATGCTCTCCCTATTGAAAAATGAGGTATGGATTAGTGATTTCAGGATTGGCTGGTTTGGTTTACCTGTCAGACCCTAGTACAGTGCACCAGGAGTGCCCAGGGCTGGTAATCCAAATGCTGCTGGTGGGCTTGCAGCACTGCTTGTGCCACCCACAGAAGCAGCCTGTAAAAGTGTCTAAGGCCTGCCATGGCAGAGCCTGTGTGCAGTCTGGTACTGTCATGCTGACTGGGCAAGTGCACCCACTTGCCATTCCCTAAACCTTCCCTTTATATCAGACACCCCTATGGTAGGCCCAAGGGCAGGGTGCATTGCAAGTATAAGGTAGGACATTCCCTGGTGTGTGTGGCATGTTTTAATAGTGAATTACAGCCATTTTCGTGTTTCACTATTGCAAGGCTACCTGTTCTCCATAGGCCAGAGTGGGCAGTTTGATTATTACATCTTATAATCCTAACTGACTCAGGGAACATGGTAGACATTCAAATTTAGTATGCCTGAACTCAGAATGATAAAATACACCTTTTAGTGAAGTTGGTTTTAACATCCTGTGTTTGAAAATACCACTTTTAGAAAGTAGATATTTTCTTGTCTAACCATCCAAACCTGCATCTGCTAGGCTGTGTATTCCTTGTCTGGAGTTTGAGTGACAGGGGCTGGGGAAATTCCAGGAGGCAGGTTGAGTCAGCACAGGGCTGAATAGAGAGATCTGCATCTAGATGGGTGGGAGGAGTTGCACCTGGTACCTGAATAGGGCTGTGCCTTCCCTCCACAATGCTGGCTCCACCTCCTGTGGTGCGTCTGATGTCTCTGCGCTGCACTCTGAAAGGAAAGGAGTCTTGTCAACAAAGTGCTCCAGGATTGACCAGAACTGGTTTGGACTAGGCAAAGGCCTCTCTGCCTTCAGAGAACAAAGAGAAACTGGGTATAAATATCGGGACCCAAAAACTTTAGATCACTTTGGGAAACAAGAAGAAACCTTTGCTGAGGAGTGGAACCAGAAGAAACTGAGGAGAGACTATCCTTAAGCTGAAGTGCTGCTTGGGGGATTGGCCTGCAGTGGTTGCCTGACTGCTAAAGAAAGGACTTTGTGCGCACTTTATTCAACTTGTGAAGGATCTCCAAGTGCTTGGAAAAGAGCTTGCTTCCGGTTGAAGTCTCAGGGCCAACAGACTTCACCCACCAGCTCCCCAAGAGTTCTTTTGAAGTGCCTGCAGTTGTGCTGGACTTTTTAAGAACTTGCGTGTCGCAAGGAGCTGGAAGCGCGACTCAAGAACAAGAAGCGTGTCACCAAACTGTCTCTGCCGCTTCACAACAGGAGGTGCCTCGCATTGCCGGAGAAGAGGATCGACGTCGCATGAGATGCCGCCGCATCTCTGGGAAGCGTGTCGCAAGGGCCTGCCGTGGCTCATCGCCGGAGAAGAGGATCGACGTCGCATCAGGTGCCGTCGCATCTCCTGGAAGCGTGTCGCAGGGCCTGTCGCGGCTCGCATCGTTGTGGAAGCAACTCGCATTGCCAGGGGAGAGGATCGACATCGCATCAGACGCTGCCGCATCACTGGGAAGCGTGTCGCAGGGCCTGTCGCTGCTCGCACCGTGAGGAAACAGCTCGCATCGCCGGAGAAGAGGATCGACGTCGCATCAAGCGCCACCGCATCACCGGGAAGCATGTCGCATCAAGAAGAAAGCGCCACATTTGTTTCTTTGCACTGGATCTTCAACGCATCACTGTCCTTGCAACACTTTTGTTGCCCTGCGTGTCGCATCTTAAGGTACATTGAACTCTGAGTGTCGCATTTACCATCTTAAGAGAACTAAGCTAAATTCTACCATTTTAAAATAACAGTATTTTGGATTTGTGTCGTTTGTGGTCTTGTGATAAGTCTATATAAATAATACTTATTTTTGATATAAAACTTGTGTGGTGTCCATCTGTAGTGTTGTCACTTGATTACTGTATGTGTTCACAAATGCTTTACACAGTGCCTCTGAGATAAGCCTGTCTGCTCGTGCCAAGCTACCAAGGGGGTGAGCAGTGGTTATTTTAGGAGTGTACCCCTTTACGCTCACTAGACTCAAGGGTCCCTATGTGCCACATGTACCTACCTATGCCAACTAGAGACCCCCAAATCTAACAAGGGTCAAGACTGAATTGCATATGGCTGGTTCTGAACGGGGTGGCGAAGTGAGCTAAAGAACGATGATGGATTCAACCCAGATCTGTGACTGGGGGGTGAGCGTCTGAAAAGTTTCAGCGCTCCGTCCATCATCTCCTTGTGTTTGCTCAAAATAGAATCCTCAGATCCTTTTACCACCTGCTTCAAACAGGTGCTGTTGGGTACTGATCTGGTATTTTAATCCTCCTGAAGAGGAAAAACATGCAGAGTTGTGCTACTCGTTATTCCGAGGGAAATATTTTATAATCCCATGATTAGCTGTAGATACCAGCTGGAAGCTGAAATACTAGCCCCAGATAACCTAAATCTGGAAATTCTGTATGCTGGGCTTTAAGTGGCAAGAATCTGTAACCATTTTTGGCATCGACCTTTCGTAGTGGGTACATCAGTATGTGCTTTTGTTTGTGTGGCAGCAGGGGATTGAGGCTCCAGCAGTTGCCCAGTCTGGCTGTGGAGTATGCAACTGGTGGGCAACCTATAGCACTAATCTATACAAACATTTCACTGCTAAGGCGATTTCCTGTTCATATTGTATGCCATGGTAATAGTTGACCAATATCTGAATGGGAAGAGATACCATTTACCCTTTTGGACCTGTCAACCATACGGTGGTCTTTCCCCAGAGTTTGTGCCTTTTACCTGCTGCTTTGCTGAATCTTTTTGTAGGCTTTAGGACTCTGTGCACATTACCACCGCCAACTAGTGCTAAAGTGCATTTGCTTCTCCCCTAAACATGGTGACATTGGTGTATACATGATTGGCATATTTGATTTACTTGTAAGTCCCTTGTAAAGTGGTATAATATATACCCAGGGCCTATAAGTCAAATGTTACTAGTGGGCCTGCAGCACTGATTGTGCTACCCACATAAATAGCTTTTTAAGCCTCTATCAGGCCTGACCTTGCAGTACTTGTGTGTGCAGTTTACTACCACTTTGGCTTTACATTTAAGACTACTTGCCAAGCCTCTAACTCCCCTTTTATTACAAATAGACAACCCTAAGGTAGGCCCTAAGTAACCATATTGGCAGGGTGACATGTAAGTAAAAGGTCGGACACGTGTGTTTAATCTTTACATGTCCTGGTAGTTACAAACATCCAAATTCGTTTTTCACTACTGAGAGGCTTACTCCTCTCATAGGCTAGTATTGGGAATTCCTTAATACACTTTTAATTTGTATTTCCTGATCAGAGAGTAGTGGCTTGTTCATGTTTCATATCTTTGGAATGGTGATGATAACTCCTCCTCACTGGTGAAGTTGTATTTAAAATTACTGTTTTAGAAAATCCACTTTTAGAAATTTGATATTTTGCTGCACTTACTGCTCTGTATGCCTAACAGCCTGCCTCCGATACATTTCTGGGGTGGGTGACTGCTATTTTTTGTGCATTCTTCTAGACAGCCACAACACAGGAAGGATAGGTATATCATAGTACCCATCAACATACATCTGCATTCAGATGGCCTTTGCCTGGGCAGGATGGCAGGGAGGGGCTAAAACTTCACTTGAATAGGCAGTGTCCTGTCCCCACACAAAGGACTGATTATCCCCACAGATGGCCTGGCAGACAGGACTAGGTTGAAAGGGATACTGGAGCACTTCAGGGAGCTGCTTTGAAGTCACCTCCACATCAAAAGTACTTTTAGGTAAAAGTGTTGGTTCTCTGAGCCCACCAAATCAGACACTCCTGGACTTGTAACTGAAGCCAGAAGAACTGTTGTCCTGCTTAAAGGACTCAACTGGACTGCTGATCTGGAAGGCCTGATTTCTGTTTGCTGCCTACTGCCCGCTACTCTCTGACTCTGCTGAAGGAGACCTGGACTCTGGCTTCCCTCTAAGTGATCTCCAGGGGCTTGTTGGCTTGCCTCCAGTTGCTTGACACTAAGGGATATCAAAGTCTCTACCCTGGCTCCTGTGCCTGGCTCACTGGAAGTGGCTCAGATACGTGCAACACAGATTTTGATGCATCTCCTGTCTGTGTGTAGCAGACCCAGCACATCGACCTGGTTGCAGGAGTAATATAGACGCATCGTCTCGGAACCAGTGCTTTGCCTCCAGAGATTTACACATCAGACAACATATCGCCACTGTTGCAGCTTGGTGAAATCGACGCATCCCCTCAACTAAGTTGCAGAATCCGGCACATCTCTCAATGCCTCTCGCCTCTCCACCTGTCTTCAGAACTGACGTATCGCCTTCACTGCATGAAGAAGATTGACGCATCCTGTGGACCAGGACATCGACGCTTCTCACTGTTTGCGACGAGGAAAGATACTTTGTTCACCGGTGCCTGTGTGGGTCCTGTAGCCAGTCAGCACTCCATCCCAGTCAGCTTTGACTTTCCCCAGGTCCAGCGTGACCTAAATTAACCTTTTTAGGTCTACTTGGACGTTACTGCATTCATTCCTTTAAAATTCAATATCTCAACTTCTATAATTTAGATTTTTTTCATTTTGGTCTTGTTTTGTTCAGAATATCATATTCTATTTGAATAAATATGTGTTTTCTTTTTGTGTTGTATTCATTGTGTTACTTTTGTGTGTTTTGCACAAATTCTTTACACATTGTCTCTTTAGATAAGCTTGACTGCTCTGTGCAAGCTACCAGAGGGTGAGCACAGGTTAACTTTAGTGGGTACTTAGCTAGCCATGACTAGAGTTGTCGTTCTTGCCTGGCCTGGTGCATGCCTCAGCCAACCAGGAATCCCATTTCTAACACTCTTCTATCGACAGTAAGCTTTGTTTTCACCCACAGGTTATATCCTGGAAGTACCTTCTGATATAGACACAGATGTAAACAGGAATGTCCTTTGTCCCTTTCACCCAGAGATATTTGGGAGAACTATCTTCTCCAGCTGTAGCATATAATAAGAAATTAGGTTGTCCAAAAGTGTTGTTTGACAAAATCACGCATACCTTTACCACGCATGCCATAGCAACAGGGGCAATACAACGAACGCGTCATTACTACGTGTTCCTTTAGCACACAAGTCATTAGAACGATTTGCCTTAGGAAGCACTGGACTTTGGAGTAGTATAATTTACTATTCCAACTCCAGTCTTTGTATCAGTCGGGAAGGTGTTGGACTTAAAATCCAACACTGCGTTCCCTAAAGCAAGTCATTGTAATGAATCGAAAATACATTAAATATACCTCACAACCATACACAGTCCTGAATGTCCTGTGCATTATTTTTATACATTTTCTCACACAGAATTTTCAGAGTTAACTAAAAAGGAAGATTTATGCCTAAACCGTATATCATAATGTACCATCTGAACATGCTCTAGGTGAACTGAGATTAACCTTCACATCTACAAATTCAAGGGCACATATTGTTGTTTCAAAATGCCTAAAAAATGATGCATTTTCAGATGCAATGGCGAGCCACTTCACTCATTCCACATTGCCTTTATTATGAAAAAGCCCTTCTTAAATCCTTTTTTTTATTGTGCCTTCATGAGGTGACGTGGGCATCCCCCAGCATGCATCATTGCCAATTCTGTTGGTGGAAGCATGAGCCTTTTTAATACGAGTAAGCGGTGGAAAAAATCTTCATTAATACATTTCCACGTGAAAAAAATCTCAAATGTTGGTGTCATCAGATAACATTCACCAAAAACACTCCCTAATTGGAAAGATTACTTTAACATGAAGATGAAGATTTTTAGCCGGCAACCTTTGATGAAATCACCTCGTTGCCAATAGCTCCGCCTTTACTTTTAATACTCTGCAGCCTCCTTTTGCTTTCTTCGCTGTTCTTCCCTAAGGTATACAATTCTATTTATAGCCACATTTGCTTGTATATGAAAGGCTGCTGTGGTTACAGAAAGGAAACTTCTGACATCAGCAGCCCTGCAAGTGTCCATATCGGAAAGGCACTAACCATAATTTTCCAGCATGGCGGGAGACCTATTCCCACTGTTAGATTGCCATTCAGATAGGCCTGGGCAAAAATTTCGTTCCGTTCGCGGAAATTGCGATAATTTGACATTTTTGCGTTCCGCGGAGAGCGCGAAAATGTCAAAAATTCCGGTTTCCGCAGCTTGGCGATAATTTGTTTCTTGCTCGCGCTGTAAAATGATACATTCTCGCGCGCGCGCGATCGCCTTACCTGAATCCCTGCGTTCGCCGACAAGTTTTCTTGATCCGGTCGCGTTCTCCATGAGATGTTGTATTGTTTTTAGCCATTTGCGCTGTCTCGCGACAGTTCGCGCCCGCAGTGACGTCATGCGTCGCGCGATCACGTCTTTCTTCTCGCGATCATGCACCGCGAGAACAACTCAAAACAAGATGGCCGCGCCCGCAAGCAACCACATGGGTAAGTTGGCGACCCGCAACCATGCAGAAAATCTCGCGAACATGCCGGAAAAAAACTTCCGCATCTTTGCGATATTTCTGCTTGTTTGCGATAATTTTAAACATTCTCGCGATAATTTGCGAAGGTTAATTCCGCAAATTCCGCCCACCCCTACATTCAGACCCGCTTGTCATAGTGGAAACGCAAAGCCTCCTGGGAATGCACTTTGCAGTAGGTGAATACGCTGAAGAAGACGCACTTCCTGAGATCCTACCGGCTTTCCTGAAGCTTAATCCACACATTTCTGCCTTCCAATTTCGAACCTCTTTTGTAACTGCATTAATAAAAGAAACCCTGATTTTTTTTTTTTGGGGGGGGGGGGGGAATTTAGAAAAAAATGCATATTTATTGAACAAACATTTATTGAGAACGGTTAAAGGCAATGTGTGCACTCTTGCGTTTTTAAAATTAAATGGCTCAAACATATCCGGTGGAAACCACAAGCAACAGCATTTGCACACACGAGGGGGTGCGCCAGCATTTACTGGGACTTGAGTTGAAAGAGGAATTCTTCGAGCCTACGCCAACCTATGCCGGCAAACTGCTACCCCTAATGCAACTGTTTGTTTATCTGTGCATTTTTTCAGTGCTGCATGTTCCTTGAGTCACTAAAAACGAAACAAGTGATAATTATTATAACAGAAATAGAAATACAAACAAAAATGAAGGAGCTGTAAAAGCTATTGTGCAATTTTTTTTACTCCTAGAGGCTTATTTACGAGCACAACTCACTTTGTGATGCTCCAGCGGCACAGATTTCAAAATCAGATCTATAAGGCCACTCAGAGCCACTATGGGTGGCTTTGGATGGCCTCATTGATATGGAGTAAGGGAATGCAGCACAAAAATCTGTGTTGATTTACTCTGTGCTTGGGATGCGTTCCATAGACGTTGTGGTGGGTTTTCCCACGCAACACCCATATATGTTGATGCTGCCCCAGATTTACAAGATCATGTGAACCTGGGGAAGTGCCAAATCCTTACGCCTCATGAGGAGAGGTATAACGAGGAGCAATATCTTTATTTCTCCTTGTGTTTCCGCTTTCTATGTGTGCTACATTCTGCTGCCCTAAGTCAATCCTAAGAGTTGTTTTCCTCTTTCTATGTGTGCTACATTCTGCTGCCCTAAGTCAATCCTAAGAGTTGTTTTCCTCTTTCTATGTGTGCTGCATTCTGCTGCCCTAAGCAAATCCTAAGAGGTGTTTTCCTCTTTCTATGTGTGCTGCATTCTGCTGCTCTAATTCAATCCTAAGAGGTGTTTTCCTCTTTCTATGTGTGCTGCATTCTGCTGGCCTAAGACAATCCTAAGAGGTGTTTTCCTCTTTCTATGTGTGCTGCATTGTGCAGCAAACATAGAAAGAGGAAAACACCTCTTAGGATTGTTTTTGTCCATGAAGGTGTCCCTTCCTGCGCAAAACCATTATGTCCGACAACACACATGGTGCAAGGGTACCTGCGTTGGCTCTTGGCTGCCTAAACGGCACCAGCATAGGGGGGAAGGGCAGAAATCCACTGTTTTGCATAAATGGGGTGCATCCATGCCCTTTACTTTAAAGTAGGGCAGCAAGTTACCTTTCAAATGTGAAGGTGGATGCAAGTCCTAGCCCACAGATTGCTAGTCAATAAATTCCATTATGACATTGATTGAACAAAACATGCATGTTGCGGCACACTGAAAAATAAAAAAAAACAGTGGTGCACCACCTGTGGCCTAAACAAAAGTCCCTCATGCACACACTCATGTGTGTGCATGAGGACCACAGTTGAGCACCACAGTTGGAACTAAGATGCAAGGTATCAGCATCATTTAACAACATTCAATCAATCAGCATTTGTAGAGTGTGGCACTGTCACCCCTGTTGTTATCTTGGTTCTGGGGTCTGAGGTCTCCCTCAAAGAACCAGATCTTTAGAAAACGGTGGGAAGAGTAAAGAAATTAATATAAAAAGGCAAAACACAGACAGAAAAACAAGCAGAAAAGGCAAAACAGAGCAGAGCGGGGCAAAACAGAGGGCAGAAAAATTAGCAGAAAAGGCAAAATGGAGGACAGAAAAATGAGCAGAAAAGGCAAAACAGAGGTCAGAAAACTAGCAGAAAAGGTCAAATAGAGCAGAAATAGAACAGAGGAGGCAGAAACAGAGGGCAGCAGGTAGAAAGGCAGCAGAGGGTATGGACTGTGGGCAAGCTGAACAGGAGAACTGTCACAGACGGAGCTGGCACAAGAACCTGCTCCCCCTGGTCATTGATATACTACTTATTATATGGGTAGGTATAATGCAGATAACAATGTTCACATAAAGACCATTCAGCACCTCAATGGTCCACACAACTCAAAACTTTTGTAGATAACTTTTAGACAATGGTATGACACTAACTACCAGTTCAAGAAATCTCTCCATCCATATGTAGGAAACAACTGAAAGAGAATCTGTGAGCAGCCAAAATGGAGAAAGGCACAACTGACACCAAGTACACCATGATTCTGATGTTAGACTCAGATATTGCAATGCTGGCACTTGTATAACTAACAAGCATGTACAGATTCAGATTGAAAGTGATGTCGGCGTATCAGATATCTGCTGAGTGCACACACTGTAGCAACCCTTCGAGGGTAGAGCTACAGCTACTCTATACCTGCCTGTCACATGCTACATCTTCTGCTTATGATCATCAACTCATGGAGGACACGTGTACCCCGTACCCATGATACCCAGCACAAGGCAAAAATCTCATCATGATTCCAAACATACGTAACTTTAGACTGATTCATAAAACATGTGGAAAAACACAGACATCCCCAGCATTGAAAGTGATTAAACCAACCAAGAACAGCTCCACTCTCCTAGACCAAAGCATCTGAAGGGTTCCTCAAAGAGCCTGTACACAAAGCCTTATCCCTTGGCCTTCTACTATACAGACCATTAGAAAGAAAAAGCAATCCCCACAAAAACAGAATACAGACCCCAACCTACTCAGTAAGCAGTGTTCAGCAAGTGACATCTCTCTTGAATACCTCATGAAGTAAGATCAGCGAAGAGGGATAACTCCCCTAAGATGAAATGATTGACCTAGGGCGTGAGATACAATTTCAGGTGAATCTGCTCTACTAAACTCGCAGAAAGCAGAGAGTCCTCTACATTGGATGATATATGAAGGCTGATTAGTGCATGTGTGCCACATGGTCAATTCATGGCACAAAATGTGAAACTATCAATCAAGAAGCACAGATAGGAATTGATGAAAACCACAGGGTCTGCAGAATAAGTGATTTCAGCTTTTAACAGGGACGTGTTTAATGAGCCACATAGTACTCTTGTTCTGGTTATAGTAGTAAACCTTTTATTGTCCCAAATAACAAAGTAAATGCACAGTCAGTCCTTTTCTTCTTGAGACTTCCTCAGTCAGCCATGCCAGAAGAGCCAAATGCCAATGCCCCTCAGGGAAATTGAAAGAAAAAACTAATGGTAAATGCCCGACAATGTTACACAGGGCTTTTAGGGGAAGTTGACAAAGTGAGGAGGAATTTCACCAAAGCAACAAAAAGAGAAAAGTATCTCTTTTTGTCGGTCACCGAATGTGCACAAAAATACAAGAAAAACGGCTTTAGCAAAATCTCTAACCGGTTATGTCCACAGGTTCTCATTTGTAGATAGGCTCAAGCGATTATATAAGGTGCAACATTATACAAAAAAAAAAAAAAGAAAACAATTAGGAGCGAGAGCGTCCCTGAACATGTCTCCCTCCGACTGATCTGTCAGTTACTCTTCCCCATCCTCCTTGCGCCTCTCTCACCACCTCACCCTCAGGTTTGGACCCGGGCACGTATCTTGGCTAGCCACTCTGAGGGGCAGTTTGTGGGGATGTTGGCCTCCTGGAGTCTCTCCAACGTCGAGAACATGCTGGCGGTCTTCTTCCCTGCTGACGCGTCCGCTCAGCTTCAACTCCGGTCCTTGATCCCGCGATGTCCTCTCCAACTTCGGCACTTCCTCAACAGAGAGTCCGCCCTCCACGAGCTCTTCCAGGGTCTTCATGGCAGGGAACAACATGGATTGGCTGGAAGAACCCAGGTTGTTTCCCTCATCGTCGGGATGGTTCTCTTAAGCCCTAAAGGGTCAGGCAGTCCAGGGCGTCTGGATAGAGAGTAACAAGGCTGGATGTGATGGGTAAGCGGAGCGCCAAGGGGTGATATCAATAGCGCCCTCCTCCCGCTCACAAGCAATAAGCAGCATAATGGAATGGGAAGAAATTTGAACGTCCAAGTACCATGGAAACAACATGGGATTTACCAGGACAGAGAATTTTAAGAATGTAGGCTCATGCACTAGTTGCCAACAATTCCTTATTCCAATACAAAAAAGGGGCAGTCAGACTAAAAGGTGAGATGCTTTAGCAGGAGTGGGTATCATTTTCCTAGATGTTCAGCGACAGTCAAAGTAGGGAATACTTTCAATATGGCAGACTCATGACAGGAGGTTGTTAAAAATTGGATTTCTGGTGGGCTAAGGCATGCGCCTAAGCCAGGCAGAAACCACCACTCTAGTCAGGGCAAGGGAGTTACACACTGAAGATAACCCCTGCTCACCCCTTTGGTAGCTTGGCAGAGCAGTAAGTCTTATCCCAGAGGCAATGTGAAAAGCGTTGACACAACCCACTCACACAGCAGTGAAGTACTGGGTATTTTAAGCCCAGCGGTGCAGGGGAACACACCCTATGACTTCGGGGTTCTTCCTGTTTCAGACCTACAGAAACACAGAGTCTTCTGGGTGAAGTCAAAGATCAGTTTATTGGCTGCAGACCAATTACAGGTATCCTAGAAGTACAACAGCGTGTATGTTCTCAGGAGACTGCTGAAAATCACAGAAACGGGCTTCTCCTTAAATACAGAATTTCCTGCCTCAGGCATACATTCCTAGGTTTATGGTATGGTCATTTAAAGTATACATTACAAACGAAAAGGCAGAGTCATGATGACCATCCCACATTCCAGTTAAGCCAGCCCGCAATTATTTACACAGCAAGGCTCAGATCCCACATCAGATATCGATAGGCCCCAATAAACATGAGCATCTCCTGTTTTGGGAAACAAGCCATAAAGCAGGAACAGTCAGGTGAGAAAGAGATTAGCTGGAGGGTTGTGTAGGATGAAAAGACTTTATGGTGTGTCAAGCCCTGATGCTAATCACAGGAAGCCAGAGGACGGGGAACTCGTGGGACCAGTTTGACCTGGGGCAGCGGAGCCAAGCTGCCCAGGTCACAGAAAAGTCAAAGAGGAGCACATGTGCTCTAAAAGGCCCGTATTCACTTCATGCTATATAGCCTATGTGAGGGCAACCATAAGATGGCCACCGATACAAAATGGAACCCACGTAGTGATGTAAAATAGCGTATACACAGTGCATTCATAGCTAAAACGTTACACAAAGCACTTGTACATACCGCATTAACCATTCGCGGTTCACTATTACCGAGATAGACAGGGGTAGGTCCCTGCCTCCTACGCGGTCCCAAATTCTAAAGTACGACAGACCCTCCTTTTGCCCTTACATAGGCAATAACTATACTCATTTCAATCCGAGTCTAGGTCAATATTCACGAAGTCATGGAGATGTTGCTGTAGCATCATCCTATTACTTAGCTCGTCCCTCGATACAGGTTTCCTTACACATAATGTAGCACAGAGGCCACATATCGCGGGAGCACACTGTACGCACAGACAGAACAGGAAAAGGATGGCTAAGATCATTCCAATGACCATCAGAACTTTCCAACCCCAGGCAGATATCAGTTCCCAGAACCACCCCACCAGTGACCAATCTCCTTTATCCACGTGTATGGACTCAGATATTTTATGTAGTTTGGAGATGGCTTGATAAACTGTTGGAGCGTTGTCTGGTATGAAAATGCAACAACTGGATTGGATAACCTTACATACCCCACCACGGTCTGCAAGTATGACGTCTAGAACCATGCGGTTCTGCAAAGTCATGAGGCGATCCGCTTGGAGCTCAACTGTCAAATTACCAAGGGCACCAGCCGTAACATTAACAGTGGATTCAACCACACGAGTCAGTTGTCTCAGGTTCCTACTATTAACCATAGGTCCCCAAAAAGAAATCTCCCGCTTCCTGACCGGCAGTATCCTCCTTACTAATCACGCCTCTCACAACTCTGGTCTTGTGATAGTCAGAGGCGGCAGTAAATGTTGGCGGTAGCAGATTTGCAATATAACATGTGCCCGAGAAATCGGGGGGCAACCATGTATATGCTCGATCATTGCAGATAAAATATGTACCCTTGGCAGCCAAAAACGCAGGGGAAAACTGTGACGGAAAAGTGTACGTTTCAGTACAGTCACTTCTTCCCAGTTGAGCTCTAGGATTCTGACCATTACCTTGCAAAGAGAACCGACCTATGTGGGGTACGACCCAGATTGGGGATGAGATTTTCCGCTGTCTTTCACCTAGACTGATACTATACCCCGTCGCGTTCCACCCTACATAAGCTCTCAGCTCTTCTTTGGGAATGGATGAGTATGCATCGATATCTCTGCTCATATCGGCAACTCCTTTCATTAAAGCTTTATTATTGGTGCTAGGTCTGATGGAACGCGGTTGTCGCGGGGAGTACGCATCTAGTGCATAGAGAAACATGGTCTGGAATGCCCATGACGATCCATTGTAACTATACGGCAGCACCAGATAGGGAATACCCTTATTAATGGTATGTGGCATTAAACCGCACACCCAACAATTTGTTGTATTCATGACTAGTTGGTGCTGGTACAGGAGCTGAATAAACGAGTTATTTACAAACTCTGATCGTCTAACTTGTTCATGTTCAGGCAGAGGGTGAAAAGAGTGTGAGGAGATAGTAGGAGGAGGTATAGGCTGTACAGTGGGGGCAATGGGCTCTTGAGAGGAGAAGAATACAAATCCTACAATAAACACTACCATACTACATAATACAAACAGGCATAAAAATACAAAGCGTTTGCTCCTCATTGTTTTACATATTCTTGCTTTAAAGTTCATTTCCTCAGTGAGTCTCTCCATCTTACAAAACTCCATCCTCTAATCGTGCCGCACGCGGCGGGTGAGTATCTTCTGCTAAGGAGTACGCCTGTCAGTCCAGGGAACGCCCTAGACCAACCAGAACCGTCGACCTAACGTCTTCGGCCTGTACCCCAAAGTCTTGGCACCGCGACCCTGCGGCTGAACCCGGATGGTGGTTCGAAAAACAAAAATCAAGAAAGTCCTTCAGATGGGAGAGCTCTGGTTATCAAAAAATAAAAAGGTAAAAGAAAAAGAATATTTATTTGTCCATAGGCCTTGGTCTCAGATTGTAATGGAGACGGCCAGGTACTGTTTGGTCTTGGAACAAGAGTTCAGGCTCTGTAGTGTCCAATCGAATTGACGGTGGCACAGCTTCTTGCAAAATATCGTCACTCTCCTGGTCTGAAGTTGTGCCTTTTATGCGTGCATCACTGAACGGCACAAAACGAGGTACAGTGTCTGTTTCAGAGTCTGCGATACCCTCCTGGACCCACTGGTCATACGGCAGAGGCAAAGGGATCCTCTTCACGTGGGCGCCGTGGATCCAGTTCCTTTTCCCCTTTACTCGAACAGCTGATCTCGTAGACAGTAGCACGAGATGAGGACCAATCCAGCGGGGCTCATCGTTGGTTTTCCGCTGAAAGTTTTTGATGAGCACCCACGCGCCAGGGTCAATGGGGTGTCCTGGAGCCTCAGAGGCCGGGGGAGAGTATCGTGCACCTGTTGGTGTAAAACACGCAGTTTAACCGTCAAATCATACAAGTAATCAAGCAGTACTGGGTGTTCGATTTCACTGAATTTCGTCGGTCTTGGCACACCCCATACATTGGCCGGGCGGCCAAAAACAACCTCATAAGGACTAAGTCCCACTCGTGAGTGCACGGTCATTCTAGTGGACAGGAGTGCTAGAGGCAGAGCGTCAGGCCATTTAAGACCTGAGCTCGCTTGGATTTTGGCCAGTTTGAGTTTTAGAGCGCCGTTGTAGCGCTCTACTAATCCAGCTGATTGGGGGTGATTTGCAGCGTGAAATTTCTGCCTTATACCTAGTCCCTCACACACATTCTTCAACACTTGGCCCACAAACTCACTCCCATTATCACTCCACACCATTCTTGGCATTGCAAACCTAGGGAAAAATTCTTTCACAAGGGCTTTGGCTGTGGATAGAGCAGTGTTATCCTTTAGGGGATAGGCCTCAATCCATTTTGAAAAAGCGCAAACAACCACCAATACATATTTCAGGTTGTTGCACCTTTCCATGTGGATAAAATCTAGCTGCAAAACTTCAAATGGATATGATGGAGGCGCAAAATGACCAGCTGGAGTTGGGGTTCCCCTACCAGGGTTGTACTTCAAGCATACCATACAATTCTTGACCACATTCTCTGCACACTTAGGAATTCCAGCATTCTGCCATACTGGAGCCAACAACTTACAGATTCCTTTCGTACTGATGTGTGCCATTCCATGTGCCATAGTAACCACTGGAAGCACATATGCATCAGGTAACAACCATCGCCTATGTTCTGACAAATCAATCCAACAACCATTCTCATCCAACTTACCCATACTTTCTCTCCACTTGCTCAATTCTTTCTCAGTGGCTTCAGCTTGAAGGGACTTTACACTCTCTATTGTGTTTTCACACATTCCAACATCACCAACCCATCTGGCAGGGCCTGCAACATACATTCGAGTCTTTACATCTTTGGCTGTTTCTTTCGTGACTTCATCAGCAAACGCATTACCACGACCAACATCATCAGTGATTTTCTTGTGCGCACTGCATTTCATAATCGCAACTTGCAACGGTAGGGTCAGTGACTCAAGGAGATCATTCACCAACTTGCCATTCTGAATCTTAGCTCCATGCGAAGTCAGGAACCCACGTTCTTTCCACAATCGCCCAAAATTATGAGCCACGCCAAAGGCGTACTGGCTGTCTGTATATATGTTCACTTTCATTCCTTCAGACAACACGCATGCTCTCGTAAGGGCAATCAATTCTGCTGCTTGAGCCGAATTCTGTGGCACACGAGCAGTCTCAACAATCGTGTGCAAAGTCGTGATAGCATATGCAGCAGTCGTATCACCATTTGGAAGCTTGAAACACGAACCATCCACCCATAAAGTACCATCACACTCAGTTAGGGGAGTATCTTTAAGATCTACTCTCCCTTTCGTTTCTTCTTCTGTTCTGAATAGACAATCATGTTGCTCAATCTCATCTAGATCTGCTGGAATTGGTAATAGTGTAGCTGGATTCAATGTGTTGCATCTCTTTATGTGTATATGATTTGCTAACAGTGTCGGCTCATAACCAGATAATCGTGCACTAGTTAAGTGTTGTGTCTTGGTCCTGTTTAACAATGTGTCCACAGCATGTGGAACCATAACAATCAATGTGTTATCCATTACTAGGCCAGCAGACTGTCGAATAGACATAGCTGCGGCGGCTGTGGCTCTCAGACAACTTGGCAATGCCCTCGCTACAGGGTCCAAGGTTGACGAAAAGTATGCGCATGGACGCGGTCTGTCGCCAAAAGGCTGTGTTAACACTGATAATGCGCAACCATCTTTCTCATGAACATACAATGTAAAAGGCTTACTGTAGTCAGGGGTACCCAACACAGGAACTGAACATAATGCATTACGCAATTCCAAAAAACTTTTCTGACACTCTTCAGACCATGGGATAGGATTCGGTGTGTCTTTGCATGTTAATGCTAACAAAGGTTTTGCCAACAAGGAAAAATTAGGAATCCAATGCCTACAGTATGAAGTAATGCCCAAGAAAGCACGCACTTCTCTCTGTGTTCTTGGCACACTCAACTGTGCAATGGCTTGAATTCTTTCTGGGGTCAGTTTCCTTCCCTCCTTCGATAAGAGATGACCTAAGTAGGTCACTTCTTGTCGACAATATTGCAATTTTGAGAGAGACACTTTGTGATGAAAGGCAGACAAATGATGCAACAATGACAATGTAGCTTCTTTGCAAATCTTTTCAGTATCCGCGGCGATTAGTAAATCGTCAACATACTGAATAAGGATAGCGCCACTGGGTAAAACAAGTGCATCAAGCTGCGCTTTTAAAGCCTGACTGTATATTGATGGACTTTCACAGTAGCCCTGGGGAGCGCGTTTAAAGCGGAAGCTGCGACCTCCTAAACTAAAGCCAAAAATGTCTCTGCTCTCCTCTGCAATTGGGATGCTAAAGAAGGCATTCTTAAGATCGATCACTGAGAACAATGCAGCGGATGCTGGAATCATGGTTAACAAGGCAGTTATATCAGGGACGACTGGAAACTGTGGCACAACAATCTTATTAACCTCTCTTAGATCAATCACAAATCTGTAAACAGGTGGCTGTGAAGGGTCCGTTCTTTTTAAGACAGGTAAAACAGGACTATTGCAAACGTTGCCTCTTGTCTCTTCAATCACACCCTTCTTGATCAAATCGCTGACAATTTCTAAAAACGCTTTCTGACCTTCATTGGAGATCTTATACTGGGGAATGCGTGGCAATCTGACATTGGCCTTTAAAGTTACCACATATGGCGGTATTTCCAAAAGACCCACATCATTGGGACCAGTAGCCCAAAGGGCATCAGGAAGGGATGACAATTCAGGTGGCATTGCATTTTTAGACAAATACATCGGGGAAATCACTTTCTTGCCTAATGTAAGTTGTACTCCTGAGGGAGAACAATATAGCGTTGCATGCAATCTTTTTAGCAAATCTAAGCCTAGCAAATTTTCACCACAACCTGTCGTTAGAATGAGGGGTGCTTTTAGCTCACAAGGTCCAACAGAAAGAGACATAGGACTAGAAATCGGGTTCCTAACTGGGGCGCCAGAAAAACCTACTGAGACATTCATTTCGCCAGACAAAGGCGCGCCAGGGAGTTTTGAATGCATGATTGAACTCTTTGCAGCACCAGTATCCAGCAGAAAGGGCTCCGTTACATTTGCTGTAGTTACTTTAACATAAGGTCCGCTCTGATCCACTGGCACTGAAACAACTCCCTCTCTCTGTCTACGGCTGTCCTAGTAATCATCATCTTCTACATTGTCGTCTTCTGCATAATAATCATTATTATAGTACTGAGCTGTATTACCAGTCGCGTTGGCTTGCTGATCAAAGCTATTTATGGTATTTTGAGGCGGAAGAGGACGCGCGTTCTGGAGAACATTTCCACGCCCTCTAGGAGCTTGTTGACCACCTCTACCTCTTGCGCCATACGCATTACTGTTACGCTGCATTAATTTAGGGCAACTATATTTAAAATGACCTTCCTCTTTGCAATATGAACATTGGTTGGGACCTACAGGGATTCGTGGTTGATAATACCCATTCATTTGCTTATTATTCTGAAACTGTTGGGGCTGCTGATAGATACCTTGTGTTTGCCTATAATTACTCTGTCCTCCATGTGGCGGATAGGCCTGCTGCAAGAGGACCTTTGTTTTAAGTTCTTTCGTTTTCTTATCTGTTCTATCCTTCTCATCTTTGTCTCTATTCTCATAATACTGTGCAGTAGCCAGTATTTGCGCTGAAGAGGAAACAGCCAAAGAACTTTCTGAGTCTTTTAATTTTTTACACAACTCGGGAAGTAGATTCTGCACAAATTTATCAACGAATAAACGTTGGCCACCTTCAGTGCTCATGTCTTGGCCACTGTGGTCGACAAACGTTTCTTCAAACCTGGTGAAGAAATCAGACACTGTCTCATCTTTCGTCTGCTTGCATGCGGATAGTTTGTCCCAATTTACGCGCATCGCAGGCATTATAGTTTTCATGTAGGTAATAATTCTACCAGGGAGCTCTGCTACCAAAGGCTCAGGTTTTGCACCACCAACTTGTCTAGCGTCTGCAGCAACGATATTAGCCCATGTGTCACCCAATTCTACAGCGTGATCTACATTACGAATGGATCCCCATAAAGGCTGTGGAACCACATTCCCAAACAGCATATCTATGTCGGCCAAATTCATGACACACGACTCTGCAGTTTGGGATAACTCCTTATAATAACCGGTAGGGTTTTTACGGGGGTCAGGCAATGTCTGTTTAAGAGCTATTACTTCAGATCGTTTCCATGGGACATGCACCCAAACACGCTGAAAATGTGCTGGGACAGCTGGATTAGCATTCGGATCAGCAGGTCTCCAAACTGGGGGAACCTCACGCATCGGATATTGGCGCGCATTTACCTCCTTCCCCACAGGGAAATCCTGGTCAAACAAAGATTGCTGACAATCACCATTTCTGAGGGACAGTAAAGTCGCAACTGCTTTATCTACCTTGGGGGCCACAATTACACCTGTTTCGAAATCAAATCGCACTCGACACAATTCCTGTGGGTTTGGGTTTGCACCCTTATCCTCCAATTCCTCACAGAGGAATTCACACATTTTATCAAAGACATACCTCTGTTTTGGGGCATCCCATTGGTGAAAAACGTTAACAACTGATTCCACATCATAGAGTGAAGGGAAACCAATCCACCTACGCGCCAGATGATCTAACACCTCTTTCTCGTCGGGACCAGGCAGCTGACTACGCAATTGCTTACGCTGTAAACCAGGAGTCGCACTAGATGACCCAAAGAGAGGCGACATTAGACTAGTAACTACATTAGCTAGTCGTTGTCGTGCTGAAGGAGAAGTTGAGGCGAAAACGGGGGGATAGACAGAGGGAAGAAAAACAGATTCAGATACAGGTACCTGAGTAGTGTAAGAAGGAGCGCCAGGGGAAGCCGCTGGCGTGCTAGGCAAAGTCGCAGGAAGCGCGGGGGTAACAGGTAGCAAAACTGGCGGCCCTTGAGAGGGCTGCACTGCAGGGATAGGAGCCAGCTGAGGAGGAGCTGGCGGCTGTAGGAAGGCTTGCGGCATATTTACTGGAGGCTGCGCATTTACAAGCTGTGGAGGTGCGGTGGCATTTTGCGCATATGGGGGTGGCGAACTTAACAAATGGGACATTAGGGAATCTTTTTCTTTCTCTTTTGTCTCATCTTGCACAAGGGGTGACAAAACAGGGTAACATTTATCAATCCCTAGTTTGCGCTGTCTGTGCAATTGCTCATTCATTTGTTCCTCCTCGTTATCTTTAAATTGCACAGCTGCTTGCATCACTGACATACCTCTCTCTCTCTTATTCCTTTTCGCTAGCTTTATTTCCTTCTGTTTGGCTTCCTTTCGCCATAGGCGGAAAGAATCAAACATCGCCGGCCGGGCTTTCTTTTTAAACAATTTAACTTCCAAATTATCTAAGATATCTGTATCGAAACTACCATGTTGGGGCCATTTTAAAACACCGTCCTTTCTGGTGTATCGGATCCATATTTCATTATATGCAATGGGGCCCACGCCATGTTTTACATAAAGCTCATAAGTTGGAGTTCCAATTGGAGGAACCGGACATGAATCCTCTAACTGGAAATCCCTTCCACAACCCAAACAAAACAATCTACAAAATACACTAGAACCAGGCATCTTCGCTCACTAGTCTAGTTTCAAACGTCAAAGGATTATCGAATACGATAGTCTCGTGAATACACGAGTCCTCTGGCTTTGGGACTTGCAAGCACCAAATCAAAATGATCCCGAAGGATACCAAATTCAAACTAGGAGACGCTCCACTAATACTTAACTGAATGTTGATGATCGATGGCGTCACCAGAAGACTCTCTCGATTGTTTCGCTCTACCAAAATCGTCAAGGGTCCAAAACAGGGCGATTAATCAGGGCAGCAGTCCTTTGTAGCCGTCGGGACGCGGAGAACCTCGCAGAAAAGACTTTCCGACCACGTCGACATGCAGGGGTCGATGAAGTGGCGGCCTTCCTCCAGAATTTCCACACGAAGCTCCTCACGAACCACTGGCTTGGACCGGTACCGCTGAAATCGCGCCGAGTTGGGCGCCAACTGAAGTACTGGGTATTTTAAGCCCAGTGGTACAGGGGAACACACCCTATGACTTCGGGGTTCTTCCTGTTTCAGACCTACAGAAACACAGAGTCTTCTGGGTGAAGTCAAAGATCAGTTTATTGGCTGCAGACCAATTACAGGTATCCTAGAAGTACAACAGCGTGTATGTTCTCAGGAGACTGCTGAAAATCACAGAAACGGGCTTCTCCTTAAATACAGAATTTCCTGCCTCAGGCATACATTCCTAGGTTTATGGTATGGTCATTTAAAGTATACATTACAAACGAAAAGGCAGAGTCATGATGACCATCCCACATTCCAGTTAAGCCAGCCTGCAATTATTTACACAGCAAGGCTCAGATCCCACATCAGATATCGATAGGCCCCAATAAACATGAGCATCTCCTGTTTTGGGAAACAAGCCATAAAGCAGGAACAGTCAGGTGAGAAAGAGATTAGCTGGAGGCTTGTGTAGGATGAAAAGACTTTATGGTGTGTCAAGCCCTGATGCTAATCACAGGAAGCCAGAGGACGGGGAACTCGTGGGACCAGTTTGACCTGGGGCAGCGGAGCCAAGCTGCCCAGGTCACAGAAAAGTCAAAGAGGAGCACATGTGCTCTAAAAGGCCCGTATTCGCTTCATGCTATATAGCCTATGTGAGGGCAACCATAAGATGGCCACCGATACAAAATGGAACTCACGTAGTGATGTAAAATAGCGTATACACAGTGCATTCATAGCTAAAACGTTACACAAAGCACTTGTACATACCGCATTAACCATTCGCGGTTCACTATTACCGAGATAGACAGGGGTAGGGCCCTGCCTCCTACGCGGTCCCAAATTCTAAAGTACGACAGCAGCAACACACTAGGCACACCACAAAAGAAACTCCACACAAGGTTATATAAAAAATATCCTTTGTATCATGCATAAAACATATTAGAACATATCACATCTATACACCGTGCCACCAGGCACTTGTCCAGTATTTACAGGTATTACATGAACATCAATTGACATATTCTTTGCTGTTGTCCTTTTGCTGTTGTTGTTGCCCAGCGCCATGAGTCCTCCCCGGTGATATGTGCGCTTAACAAAAACATTTGACCAATAGGCCAATTGGGCCACTTTCATAATCATCACATATATTTCACAGTTTGTGAGAAACACCAGTAATTCTGGTAAGGGTGCACTGAGCACACAACCTTTAGGCATACACCTCCACCCTAGTGCACCACAGCAAGCACTGGTCATAATACACAATTAGCACAACTCAGTCACTACTGGTAGGGACTGTTTCTAGCATCACAAATTATGCATACATCATAATCAGCAGTGCACCTAGTACCCACTAGTAGTGGGCACATATTAGGAACTCCCAATCACTGTGAATGCAATACACCGCCCAATCACACCATGGCATAACACATTTGGCATGCATGTAATCTTGAGTGCATCCCAGTAAGCACCATCCATTTCCAATAGTTCTGAGTCACCAGGAACCCTCCTGGCCGGGCAGGTACTCCCCTCCCGTAGTGTCGGCGGTGATCCCCTTGACCTCTGTCCGCACGAGGCCTCCAAATTAGCCCCTAGCTGCAGATGTAAACAATGCTCCCAACAGGTCCGCAACAGGACCTTGGCCTACAGACACGGGCCCAAAGACTATCGGGGCAGCCCGTCCGGTGCCCCACAGGGCACGCGGACAGCTGCGCAAAATGTGCGAGTGGGCGGCCTCACCTCCACACTCCAGCGAAGTGCCACCACAGTGGCACTCTCGCAATCAGATCGCTTGGGTCCTGGGAACGTTGGGCCCGGGCTCCTGGAAGGCCGCAGTACACAAAGCGAAGCCTCCGCCGACCCAGTTCCTTCCTCCCAGGATGCACACGGAGCCCGCGAGGCTCTGAGTCGACCGTGCCAACGGCCCGCCCACAAACAGGCTTAGGCAGCATGCGGGGCTCTTCTCGTCATCCCAGGAGCATCGCCCACAACCAGGCTTCCTCTCCCTGGCTTCCTGTGACAATGGAGCGAAATCTCTGTTGACTGCGGCTCTGCGCTGCCACCACTATCAGCATCCAGAAGTGGAGAGTGCCTACCACGCTTGTCCGGCGGGGCGCCTACAGGGACGCCGGCTGCTCCCTCTTCTTAGAGAGACTCGGTGCTCCTCATGCGTTCCAGACCATAGGAACAGAGCGCTCTGCCTGTCTCCAGCGGGAAGACCCAGAGAGGGGACGTGAAGTGCTCCCAAGCACAGAAGGGTCCCCAGGAGCTGAAATATCGTCACAGGCAGGCCAGCAAGCAGGGCCCCTTTGCAGAGGGCACTTTACCTCAGCTCTCTAGCAGGCAGCAGGTAGTTCCCTGCAGTGGTTCCTTCTGATAGTCCAGCAGCCTTCCAGCCACAAGTTTCAAGTAAGCACAGTTCAACCGACACAGGGTCACAGCCACAATATTTATATTCCACAAAGTCTTTGTTCTGCCCTTTTACAGGACCCTGGACCCAGTCCAAACCAGTTCTGGGGGCACTTGTCAAGTGCACAACACTCCCAATTGTAAGCGTAGGCCCTGGCCCAGACACACCACAGAGGGGCGGAGCCGACATTGAGGAAGGCAGGCACAGCCCTAGTCAGATACAGGTGCTACTCCTCCTTCCACTCCGAATGCAGATCAGGGATATTCAGCCTAGCGCTGACTCACCCAGACTCTCTGGAGCCACTGTATCTCCCCAGCCCCTGTCACTCGAAGGCCAGATAGTCAATACACAATAGGCAGGCACAAAGACACATAGCACACAGAATTGACTACTTCTAAAAGTGGCATTTCTAAAATAGTCATAATAAATCTGCGAACACCAGTATGCAGCATTTATCACCATTATTCCAAACATACCAAACTTGATCACGCTCTCCCTCTCATGTCGGAAAATGCCACTGAAGCTCATATCAGGGAATCCCCAATGCATTCCTATGAGAGGGCAGCCTCACAGTAGTGAGAAACCAAACAGACTGTTTGTCACTACCAGGACATGCCACACAGTTAAGGCACATGTTCTACCTTTTACCTACACGGCACCTTGCCCATAGGGTGAGCTAGGGCCTACCTTAGGGGTGACTGATAAGTAGTAAAAGGGGAGTCAAAGACGTGGCAACCACTTTATGTGCCACGTCCCAGCAGCAGTAAACTGCGTGCGCAGGCCCTGCAGTGGCAGAGGCCTGAGACAGGTTTGAAAGGCTACTTTGGTGGGTGGTGCAAGCAGCGCTGCAAGTCCACCAGTAGCATTTAATTTACTGGCCCTCTGTATTTCAGATACCACTCTACAAGGGACTGACAGGTAAATTAAATATGCCAAACAGGTGTAGACCAATCTTACGAAGTTTACAATATAGAGCGCATGCACTTTAGCACTGAACAGCGGTGATAAAGTGCCAAGAGTCCTAAAACGAACAACAGGCCCGAAAAAATACCGGACGAAGGCAAAATGTTCTGGGATGACACTGCAAAAAGGGCCAGGTCCCACAGACATTTTAACAGAATGCTCTCTGAAAGTGAACATGCAGTTGACATTTTAAGGCACACCAGAGAGGCTGGCAGGTAGGCGAATGTCCTGTGAGGTCCATAAAAGGGAAATGCACACCACAAGGTCACATGTAGTGCATATTTTCAACAGATGCCATACATATGCATCTGTACAGTGTTGCAGTCTGGGTGTGTCCAAGAGAACCTGCTATCAGGTTGTCATTGTTCATAGGTATTTATGCAACTGTGATGCCGGATGGAACTAAATACTAAACTAAAGTGTTCTCTTGATCTGCTCCAAATCCAGCCTTCATAAATGTTGAGAATACACATAGTCCTACCAGACCTGGCCATGTTAGACATGTGGGAGAAGAAAGTAGAAGCATATTAATGCTTGACTGCAAACTGCAGAGTTTCCCTTGGCATGCACACATACATAGCAGCAGCAGCCTTTACGAATTCTCAGTCTGAAGTTAGGATTCAAGTTAGCAACCACATCAATTTCCCTTACTGTTCACCACATGGAAACAGTGCAAATAGTTGTTTGACTTCATGAACCAGATGCCTAGGGATATCCATGGTATTGGGCAGCTTTGAATGAGTTGCAGAACACCACCAAGAGAATTTCATGAGACTCACAAGTCAAGCTTACACGTACAGTGTTGATGGATATAAATTTGGATGTTCCATGTAAAATTCTAGTTACACTGGAAGAAATGTGTGATTCAGTGCCAAGACTAATGCTTGAGCTAGAAGCTGCATGCCCTTTACACATTTTCGGTCACTGGAATTACCAATCGGCTAATCCTTATGGAGTTAGGAGCGAATGGGTCTAGAGTAGTAACTGTGATGAAAAAGGTAGGCCTAGCGGTATGTCAGGTGGCAGCAAGACGTCACCCAGGAGTTTCCACTCTTTCCTGCACTTTCATGAACAATCGTAGGCTCCTTTGTAGTCCTTATGTGTGTACATCTCAGTAAAACATCCTATGGGCCAGTGGCTTGCCAGCTGTCCCATGACTATGGCGAGCAGTTGTTGTTTGAATTTCAAATGCTTGAATATTTCTGGATTTAGCCCTCAGAGGAGTTGTCTCGAGTCTTTCAGGATAGGTGATCATATTTTTAGGGTTGCGGGTTGGATCATAAGGCAAACTAGCAGCAGATCCCCTGTCATCAGTGGCTCATCGGGCATTCAAAGTTACACAAAGGTAGGCATTTGAGTTATTGTTTTAACAGGATGACTGCATCAGAGCTTAAGGTGTGAATGCGATTTTGCAGGTAACATGTTAACATATGTGAGCAATCTAGATCAGAGTGTTCCATGGCAATCAGACTTTAATGTGCCTAGTACAGTCTGAGTTTACTGGGCTCCAGTTGTGACAAACTGAGTCTTTTGCTGTTCATGTACTGCTCTGTACATACGACTCCCAAACTAGGGAACCAAGTTTTCCCTTTTAGCACTTGATTTTCAGAGTAGTGAGCAGTCCAAGGCATAGTAGAAGAGACGGTGTGGATGAGAGACTCAAATGTCAGCGCAGTACCTAGTCAATCTCAATAAATCCATGCCCACTGATTTTTTTCATTAAAGTACTAAATGCTGCACACAAAGTTACAAATATGTAAATTTGACAAGTAGAAAAAACAACTCTCAAAATGGCCATGCAAAGTATAAGAAGCACACACTACTGAAAGGTCACTAAAGCCAAATACCCACCTAAATGTGAACCAGAACCCATGGTTTTGAGGCACCTTCCAGTTTGCATGCCAGCAGACCCCAATCCTTAAAACTGCAATACCACTATAGATATATATATATATATATATATATATTTATATTTATATATAATATATATATGTATATATGGGAAACAGCCTTTAGATAGTATGCTTTACATCGCTTGCCATTACAACGCGGACGTTACACCGACCGCGTTGTTACAATGCGAACCATTACATCGCAAGTTGTTACAACGAATTGCTGTAGGGGCAGAAGGTGGTGGATTTACAAACGGACACCTTCCCTGCTGTTGCACAAACTGGAGTAGGAATAGTAAATTATACTATTCCTAAGTCCAGCTCGCCCCCTACAGCAAGTCGTTGAAATGAATTGCGATGTAATGGTTTGCGTTGTTACAACGCAGTCGTTGTAACAAACCCGTTGTAATGGCATGCGATGTAAAGCATGGGTACTAAACATATATATATATATATTCACTGAAAAAACCATAGGTTTCACACATGTTATAGTTAGCTGGACATTTTACTGATAAAAAACCAATGAAATTCCCCCGTTATAGTTACTGTAGGCAACTATAACTCACGCGACCGTAATCCTCTGCTGATGCTAATACTGTATTTAGACACTTATTTGCCCATGTCTTCTTCCATTAAATTTTAGCTATACATATATTACAAATATTTTTTTTTCATAAAGACACATATGTCATCAGCAGAGGATTACGGTCGCGTGAGTTATAGTTGCCTACAGTAACTATAACGGGGGAATTTCATTGGTTTTTTATCAGTAAAATGTCCAGCTAACTATAACATGTGTGAAACCTATGGTTTTTTCAGTGAATTTGCAAGGTTTTTTAAATGCTAATTCCTAACTATAACGTGTGTGAAACCTATGGTTTTTTCAGTGAATTTGTACGGTTTTTTAAATGCTAAGTTACTTTACGCCATTTGTGGCGTGCGCGCCCACTTAACGCAGTTCGTTCCGTGCGCGCACGGTGCGCTTCGCGCACCGTGCGCGCACAGTGAGCACGCGGGGCGCTTCGCGCACCGCGTGTCCACGTTACGCTAGATGGGCCCTGAACGCACGATGCGCTTCGCGCACCGTGCGCACATGGAGGAAACATATGATGAGCATCGTTGTGACAGATAAAATATATGTTTTGTAATGCAAACATTAGCCATGCACAACTGGTGCCCTTCGGGCACCAGTTGCACACGGGGTGGGGAGAATGTGGATATTTTTTATTTTTTTTTAATATTGTCTACCGTACGCGTACGGTAAGCATAATCGGCGAAATTTTCAAAAAATTTAAAATTGCTTTTTTTCACTTGGGGGATCGTTGGGGACTCCCTCGACATGGCTAGGTGCTTGGGATCTGTCTAAACAGCCCCTTTACATGTTTTTTCACTTTGTTTTTCAACCCCCTGTGAGAGTGCGAGAGAGAAAATGGCGGCCGCCGCTTCCTGGTTTAGACCGATTCGAATGTTTACTAAGATCTAACGGCCAATCAGAATCACGCTCGCGCACGTCACCGTACGCGTACGGTAAGCGCACCGTAAGCGCACCGTAAGCTGGCTCAGATATATATATTGATTTAAAGGCTATTTTCTTAGAATCTACTGAACAGATTTACACCAAACCTACAAAAGGCACTTCCTTGACCTGGGGACTACCTCTCTGCCAAATTTCATTAAATTCTGTTCAGCGGTTCGGGCTGTAGCCCTGTCTAAAGGTCCTATGGAAAAATGCATGGGAAAAATGCGTTTTGGGACCCCCCTTTTATCTCAGCCCCCGCTTGACGAATCCCCCCGAGACTTTCAGGGTAGGAGCGGAGCGTAGCGCCCCACCTATTTTGAAAAATTCGCGAGGATTCGTCGACCGGCGCCAAAGTTATTCAAAATAGAATGTTGCGGATTTCCTATGGAAACGTGGTCCTAACTATAACTACCTACTGGCGACCGCCAGTAGGTAATATATATATATATATATATATATATCTATAATTCATGGGATCCACAGATATAAATGCCAGACCTACTTTCTTTGTCATAGGGCATCACCATATATTCAACAGTAGAATATGAAAATTTCACCATTATTAAAATAAATCCGAATTTTACCACACACATGCACATATTTTGACTTTTGCTTTAAATGAAGACAAAACTATGGGCATTGCGAAACTTTCCATCGTAGAAAGCAATTGAAACAGTGAACACTTGAGTCAATTACATGCTTCTAGCATTAAACCAGATTATCTAGAAACCACTGTGGATCCAGAAACTCAATGGATCCATGCACTCCCAGGATACCCCTCAACTTCATCCCTAGAAGTACTTCAAACAGACCTGACCCTCTTCTGGCATCACTAATAATTTGACGAGGGAAACAATAGTTCAGAAGTCAACAAATAAATGTAGGAGGTTCTCTTGAATGCCTGGGCTGCCCCGTTCCTCCCCAAATCATCCACACACATTTGATGGTGCTCCTGCTCCCCCAGGGGGCACTACAAGCAATATTGAAATTTGGGATGGGCAAATAAAGGCTTATGGGGCACGCCTTACAACCCACCATATTTCCTTTATTAAGCTATGGGCCCCTTCTTTCTCCTTTTTCTTTCTTTTTTCATTGTGTTTACTATAATGTTATTTGTTCAGTTTCTTGGCGTATCTGTGCAAGCCACTTAAGAGTAGCTCTGGATGAGGAAATCCGATGTTCTCCCCCTCCTTCCTGCTTCCCATTCTGATATTCTGTAGCTGCTGAGGAGGGGCTTAGCGCCAGTGATGCTCTTTGTGATTGGGTCTTTTCTTCTTCTCAGAGCCACCAGCATGGGACCTGGAGGGATCCCTTCTTACGAGAAGAGCACTCCTTCCTCTGGTCCTCCCACCTCCATGGGGACAATTAAAAGAAATAGCACAGTAGTGCTCGTAGTTCCCCAAGGTTAAATTAAAGATTCTGCCTTAGAATTAGATAACTTGAGAATCAAATAACCCTGTGATTTGGGGCTTCAGCCATGGGCTCTCCCAGTGCCACATATGAGTGGATGCCAAGTTGTCATATAATTCCAGCCCAATGACTTAATCGAGTTGGATTTCTCATGTTTTTGCGTTGAACCACCAGGAATGTTCTTGGGGGGGGGGGCTGCTTGATATTTCTACTGCCCCTTACAGTGCTCTGCAGTTTTCTCCTTCTAGCAGCCATGGGCTACAAGAGCTATGGACACAGTCTCCTATTCAGCCATTAGCAGTCTCCTGGACCATGGTCTTCCAACAGCAACAAATGACATTGCAGCTGTCGCAACAAAGAAGCCACTGGATTTTGTATCATAATGTTGCCAATTTGCTACCTATTTTCTTTCAAACTTATAACTTGCCAGTCCGTGTTTCTCCTTTGTGAAGAGTGCCCTTACATCTAGGGGTTTTACTAATGAATTTCATGGAATAGATACCTCTTCAAATTAGGTTCCTTTGAATGAAGGGGCTGATTTAGAGTTTGGTGGTGGGAGGCTACTCTGTTGGGATGGTGGAGGGTATTGCTACACCATCCTGAAGGACCTCCGCTCACAAAATTTAGAGTTGTCCACCAACCCTGCAGACAACTCTAAACATTTGTAGTATTCACCATCACTGCGGTTCCTGTCAATGTTGTAAAAGTATGATGGATAGTGCTATCAAACAGGACGGACACCCTGGAGTTTATTTTGGAAAAAGTAAAACTAAAAGTCCCCACGCTATGAGAGTTTTCTTTTTAGGTTTTGGCTGTGGAATCTATTGTATTCAATATATCTTAAAAGGGACTTACATCCTGCCTTCACTTTTTATTGGTCTGTGTACTTGCCACTTTTCTTTTCCTCCGTTTTCTATTGGTTGTAGTCTGTTCTCCAGTCTGTGATTCTCTTATCAGTTTCCTGTGGCCAAAGTACTCATTCTGATCCACGTTGGTGGGTGGAACTTTTTTCTTTTGGTTAAAGCTGCACAGCATTTACTGTTTACATTTAGTTTTACTGATTAGCTTTACTTATCTTCCCCTGGCACACATTTAAAACATGTTTGTCAACAGCATTTATATAGGCTCAGTGATTTGTAAGGGGAAAGTTAACTGCTACACGCCACATGTGCCACAACGTCATTACACAGTAGGCTTTGCCTGGGCATCTCACAGTCTGTTGCACCAACTGTTCTCTGGTGAGTTGTGGTATTTGACTTTTGTGGCTATCTTCACTTGAGCTGGCTGTGTTGTGCTTGTTAATAGTACTCTGCACTTCAGCATACAGACTTCTATGATCTACAGCGTTTCCTAACCTGTCTTTCAGTGGGAAGAATTAGGTCCCGAAAAGCCCAGCAGTTGCTGGGAACGTTGCATTTTCAGAGGCAGGGTTACAACCTTGCTTGTTTTTCTTGTTTATTAAATGTTTAACTAATGTCTGTCCTGTTTCTGGGCAAACCCGAACCACAGAGAGATTAAACAAACTGCTCAGATTCACACAGCTTGTTTAAGCAAGGAGCCAGGATTATGAGTTTGCAAAAAGAACAATTGATGGGCAGAATGATGAACAATGTCACACATTCACCCCAGTACAGAGATCTGGGCCTAAATCCATCGTTTTTAAGACCCAGCCATATGCAAATCAGCCTTGACCCTGTTCCCCATGGGAACAGTCCAGCCCGAACTGCCAGGCCAGATCCTCCCAGGACCGGAAACAAGCACCCTAGGACCAGTTTCGGGGTATCACCCCTCATTAGCCAGGCTGGCTTGACTCCAGTGGCATAGAGAGCACGGGTCCCACATCTGGGCATACCCGTTACACTTGGGGTGGCAAATGTAAAAAGAACAATTGATGGGCAGAATAATTAACAATGTCATACATTCACCCCAGTACAGAGATCTGGGCCTAAATCCATCGTTTTTTTTGCTCCCCATACTAATCCAGTTTACTCAGCCATATGAAAATCAGTCTAATTGGTAAAGATATGCCCAGACATGGGTCTCATGCTCACTGCACCCCTGGAGTCAAGCTAGCTTTTCTGATGAGGGGTGATGCCCCGCAACTGTTACCAGGATGCTTGTTTCTGGTCCAGGGAGGACCTGGTTTGGCAGTTCGGGCTGGACTGTTTCCATAAGGATAAGAGTCAAGACTGATTTGCATATGACTGGTGAATGTTTGCATTGTTCAGCATTCCGTCCATCGATTGTTCCTTTTGCTTTTGTTGCCATAAGTGGGAAGGGTATGCGCAGATGTGGGTCCCATGCTCACTGCACTACTGGATTCAAGCTAGCCTGACTGATAAGGGGTGATGCCCTGAAACCGGTAACAGGATGCTTGTTTCTGGTCCAGGGAGTACCTGGCTTGGCAGTTTGGGCTGGACTGTTTCCATGAGGAACAGGGTCAAGACTGATTTGCATATGGCGAGGTCCAAACTAGGGTGGCGCGGGGAGCAAAAGAATGAAGCATAAAACCCAGGTCTTTGTGACTGAGGGTGAATCTTTGCATTGTTTAGCATTCCAATCCTCAATTATTCCTTTTGCTTTTGTCACCCTAAGTGGGAAGGGTATGCCCAGATTTGGGTCCCGTGCTCGCTGCGCCACTGGCTCATGGTAGCCTGGCTGATATGGGGTGATGCCCCAAAACCGGTCCTAGGATGCTTGTTTCTGGTCCAGGGAGGACCTGGCTTGGCTGTTTGGGCTGGACTGATTGATTTACATATGGCTGTGTCTAAACTGGGGTGGCGTGGTTATCAAAAGAATAATGGATTAAACTCAGATCTTTGTGACTGGGGGTGAATGTTTGCATTGTTCAGCACTCCGTCCATCAGCTTTTCTTTTTGCTTTTGTTGCCCTAAGTGGTAAACATATGCCCAGACGTAGGTCCCATGCTCACTGCACCACTGGATTCAAGCTAGTCTAGCTGATATGGGGTGATGCCCCGAAATCAATACCAGGTTGCTTGTTTCTGGTCCAGGAAGGACCTCGCTTTGCAGTTCTGGCTGGACTGTTTCCATGAGGAACCGAGTCAAGACTGATTTGCATATGGCTGTTGGTGAGCAAAAGAATAATGGATTAAACCTAGATCTTTTTGACTGGGGGTGAATGTTTGCATTGTTCAGCAGTCCATGCATCAATTGTTTGTTGTGCTTTAGTATTATGAGTTTGGCTCTTGGTACTTAATCTATTGTTACCACTTGAAGCTCGTAGGTAAGAAGTTTATTACACCATTTCTTCTGATCTCAGACAGTTCATGCTTTTTGGAGTTTCTGTGTTGTTTAGTTGCTTCAATGTCATTGTTGCCTCTACTCATAGAGTGCCTTGCCTTCCTTAATTGAGTTATTGCTATTAATTAATCTGAGGTAAGTAATCAAGGGGAGAATGGATCACGTGTACCTGTATTACTAGGGTCAGGTGTGTTGACCAACTTAAAAACCCTCATTCATGAACAGAGATAGTGAAGCGGTATATCTTGATTCTCCGCATATCTTAAAACGTGAAAGCATCATCATCGGGTCTTTTTGACAAAATGCTTTCCTCCACCTGGAGGTAGACCAACTGGTGGTAGCAGTAGTGATCAGTGATCAAGATGAGTGAGGTGAATTAAAATTGCTTCCTATTCCTTCCCAGCAGAACTTTTATTTGGTAGAAGAGGAGGCACGGTTAAAAACTGTGGTGGTGCGCATATAGAAAAGTCACTGTTCTATAGCACCTTGTTGACCATGTGAAAGGTCGACATGTTTCAGCCCATTACTCGCCAAAAGGGTTGGAGGGCTTTCTTCAGGACCTATATAGAGAGTGCTAATCTGAAGCACTCTCTTGGGGTAGGTAAATAACTCACCCTTCTTCTTATTTGAGTCAGGTCATTAGTACCTATAACTCAACATTTCCAGATTTGGACACCCTCTGGGGACCGGCAGGCATAGTAACCTACTTGTGATACTGCTTCGCCTGCTTGTGCTTGCTGCTGTGACAGTGCCCCGGTCATTAATTCATCTGTACATATAACTAAAATATGAAATTTTCTAGCTCAGCAGTATTTGCTGAACGGTCATTCATTTGGCATGTTGTTTTAGTGATTAGGGAGCTATAAGCACATTCCTTTTGTTTTTGGCTGGTTCCACGCAGTATGTGTTTTTTTAATCTACTAATAAAACTTTGGTGATGTTCTGCATTCTCTTGATTTTCAGCATATGTTTCCTAATGTAGAGAATGTTTTACTAACGATGTAAATGTTTTATTGAAAAGACAGGTTGTTTTAACTTGGTTTACTTGTGTACGATTACGGGTCGTACAGAATATTGCAGGTGCAAATAACTGTATATCGTACACTCCTGTTGCTTAATGTGAACATAGAAACAAATATTAACCTTTGTAATATAGGCAAAGTAAGTCATCTTTTAGTAGTAATTATTCTATTAGTTAGTCTTTCCTGTTCTACAAAATGTTTTGGACCTAAATAAAATGTTCTATGCCAATGGCAAGGTCTGCAGAATGACTGCACTACAGGGGTATCCAAAGTAGGTCCACGATGACCATAATCATGCCTGAATTTCATTGTGTTTACTTTTCATATAAGTTCCATTTAGATTCACGGTATGCTTATCTATTTTATGCATACCCTGAAAATCTAGTGTGCGTCCAGCCCTCATAAATCTGTACTGGACATCCCCTCTGTAGCACTATAGTGATCTTCCAGAAGTTTGGGAGGGTGGCCAGGCTTTTATTGAATGTTGGTATCTGTGATGACTACGTAACTAACTAGGTCTTCTCCATATTTTTGGTTAGGCTGCTGTTATATATACGCTGTTTCTTAATTTTATCTGCACATATGATCTGTCTGCATCGACAAGCTTCAGCAAGACACATGTAGTAGGCATATATTACATAAAATGAGGCAGAATATTATAATTTTTGTGTGCACCAGGTTCCATTTGCAGCAGAACTGTCTTGGGAATGTAGGGTGCCTATGAGTAGTGAGGGCAAACGTGGTGTTGTCGGAGTGTGCAGTGTGTCAGGTGCTTACCCATGAAATGGGACTTGTGTGCCATGTATAAGAGCGCACGTCCAATGATTCATGCAGGATTATATGAGGTGGTGTTCTGGGAGATCAAAGTGAACTAAACATTGGTAATCCACAGTGACCAGCGATTAGGGTAGACCCCGTCTGCCTCTGTTGGTGAGACATGCATGTACCTACTTAAGCTGAATGTTATTGGACTCATTAAACGAGTTACTGTGGAAGCACTGCGGTGACTACCTTTACAAAAATGCATACTCTTTGGCACATTGCTGTTACAATCTCGACATTTGATTAAGTTGTGTTGCATGATGCATGTGTGCTTCTACTAAAGTCAACTGTCTAGGGTACTATTGGGTTTTACTACCAAACAATATATCTAGATAAAAGGCATGTGAAGCATCAACCTGTTGCATGAACTTGCCATTTGCCCACCTCCACTTCCTTAGACTTACCAGGGAGAAAGTAGTTGTTGCAAGTACATTGAAAATGCAAACCTTTGATTACTTTGTGGATTACTTTTGTAAGTAGAGAGGAGGGTGGCCAAAAAGTAAAGCATTTCCAGCACTTGTGAGTAATTCACACTGTGGTTGATTTAATCAAAACGACATGTTTCATAATGTATTGGATGTTGTGGCCGTGAATAAAATCTTTTTTGCTGAAAGCAGTTTGTTTCAAACTGGATGTACACCTACGGGTCTGAGAACAAATTGTAGCTCTTCATCTCTAGAGGATGTTTTTATTAACAAAAAGGTATTATCTCCTGAAGCGCAATATGTTTTTGGGTGAGAGTGTGGGGTACTTATTGGTTCACAAAGGTGCAGAGAGTCTTATGGTGGCTTCTAGGTACATGAATGTTGAACATGTGCACAATTAAGTATTAGGACACGGGATATACGCTTGAAAGGGACTTCTATTTGTTATTATTGGAGAAGCATCACTCAAATACTAGAGATACTAACTGAAGCAATCATCGACAAAGCCAATAGGTCTCTTCTATGTGACATCTACTGGCATGGTCAATGTTTTTGTTATCCATGTGGTACAGCAGCGTGACTACTGACCAGCGTGTCCAAAAGTATAAAAAAACAAAAAGCGCTATGATGCAACTAGCATTGAGCGTGTAATATTTTTTTTATCTTATACTTTGAGCTGCCATACAACATGGCTTAAAAAATATAATTGACAAAGTCAACAGAGCTTGCATAGGCGAGACCTATTGGCTTTGTCAATGCTTGTTAATGTCTGTCACTGTCAGGTTTTACCTGACCATGATGCTATAGATTGAGTAATAAGAGAAATAATGAGAAAGGGCCATGGAATTTCTTCTAAGATTTATGAAAACCTCCCACAGTATTAAATATTCCACAGAAAGATGTGAAATACCAAGTTAATGTAGTGGATGTTTCCAGAAAACCCCTGCATTACAGCCTATATCTGGAATGGACTATATGAAATGTGCCTATTATTGAATATTAAAAAATCTATTAAATACAGTGAAAGGCAATATGTGCTTCATAATGAAAATACGTTACTGGGCCAACGTGTCCAATTTCCATGCTTTTTCTAGTAGAATACCATTCGTGATACTGCTTAACCAGAAGTGCAATCTTTAAAGTTTTTTTTCCCTACCCTACCTTTTAGTATTAATCAGACTTTAGTAATTAAGAGACTCGAAATCTTACGAAACTGAGGCAATGGTGTATTGCTGATTTGTCAAATGGAGATAGTGTGACTATGTCTGTAATTACGAACATGTAGTCCACAAATCTACCACATATTCAGAATTATTTGGAGAAAATTATGAATTTAGGAAGCTTATCATCTACATTTTTGACAATAATTTGTTGGAAACAAGACAGCCTTCATTACCATTAATCGCCAGCCTGGTGTGCTTTTTTTAAACGATGTTCTCTGGAGAGGACCATTCTATTAAAAGCAAAGTTTCCTTGTATTTGAATGGTTATAACGGTTACCGAGGGGAATGCTGTGACGTCAGCAGCACCACTTGTGAAAACAATGGTGTTTACACAACACAGTCTCATTTTTAATCATAATAAGGAACACATTTGTTGAAATTTGTTCTAAATCCCTTTAGCTCTACCCTTGTATCACAGAGCGTAATGGAAAGAGACTTTTTATGAAATAATATGCACATTGAATCAATTTTTCCCACAGACCATAATTAGGTCATAAATAAATTCTAATTGTTGGAAAGGGAATTATTAGTAGGGGCAAATGTATATCTGCCACTGGCAATAAGGCCACTAACACAGTACAGGGCTCAGAATAGGTCTTAGAAAATTATACCCAGTAAAGTATGTATATTTGCGAATGAGTCACAACTCATTTTAGCTTGGAGAAGCAATTTTCTTTTTCTCACTACGGGGTCCAGTTGGCAAAGAATGACACAAGCACTTTCTGTGCATTCTTGCACATGTCACTGCTGTCTCTTTCTCTCTCTGCACCACTAAACATAATTTTGGTACTTTTTTGCTTTCTTACGGTCTTGAAAGTCACCAATGATGAGAGTGTGAGCAAGCTGGTGAGTACCAACCAGCAGCTCCCTTCATGATGCTTACGTGAGGTACTTTCTGACATTTCTGACATTTTTTCTTCTTGATCACATTTACAAGAGGATTTGCAGTTTGGTGGATTGACAAACAGTGAAAATTGAACAATGATGCCTTTGGGCAGAGATATTATTAAGCTGCCCCTGGTATCCTTGAAAAGTATTGTGTTCAAGTGCAATCAGGCTTTTTATACATTGTGATCCTCCTGCTAAATACCATACCCCCCACCCCTGGGACACCTAGGGGAGACCCTGGAGGTACCTAATATTCCCAAACATTGTAGGGTATCCATTTTTAAGTGCCCCAAACATCAAAGTGGAGTTCGGGCACAGTTTACTTTAAAAAAAAATAATCAGCCCTGCAACACAGAGCTACTTGTAAACTGACCTCAGGCTTCAGCGGGGGACACATTCAAGTGCAGAAAGGGCTGCTGGCCTCTAAACTGCCATGCTAAGGGACTGAGAGGTAGTTCAAATCCCCCTGCCCCATTATGTACTAGGGCCTTATAGGGTAGGGCATGCCAATCACAGGGTTACCCCAAGCCATAGTGTTCCCTAGTGTATGTAGGTGTGTGCACTGTATTCTAAGTGTCTCTTTCAGCATAGCACTGGCCCTGGACCTGGTTAGGCAGAGCCCAGTGTCAGTTACCACCAATACCAGTCAGCAAAAAGTTGGGGGGTGCCCAGGGCATAGGATGACTTTGCAACATTAATATTTTTAAACAAATTATTCGCAAAGTTCACAAATGTATAGCTTTGACACCTAGAGGCTTAACAGCAACTAGAGGCTTGAGAGCTAGCAGCCAATTTTTTTTTCAGTGTTCTGGCCTTGTAAAAAGCAACACATGTGTAGAATAATATACGGCTGCAGCACTGGCCTATCACTAAAAAGGCTTTGTGGTTCTATGAGACGTAACGAAACAGCGCTCCTGAGCAAAAGCATGATGGTTGCTGAATGAGATATTTTCGGGGGAGTTAACAAAAGTAAGTAAATATTCTGTCTATCTGGATATTGGCGCTGAGAATGTACTCTCTCCTTTTTTTCTAAAGGAACCAGGAACAACTGGCTATTTGTCATTGAGAGGTTTTGGGGTTCGACAAAGAATGTAATGCTTGAATATGACGACACATAGGTTGACTAATATGGATAATGGGACGTGACCTGAAGAAGCGATTCAGTGTGGACAGCAGTCACTGACTTTCTGTTGGCACCAAGCAGTTTTGAACTTATGACGCACAGCTAATAACTGACCGGTGTTCTCCCTCATGCATAACTACGGATGCTGGGATTGTAGCGGACAGAGACGAGCAGGCAGATGGCTCCCTGGAACCCCTACACAACGTGATTGGCTCTTCATTCCCTGTTTGTAAACACATCCTTTCATAGCCACAGCTCCTGTCGAGTCCTCTCCCACCGATGAAATGAGCAATGATTTTTGCTGCTTCTTAGATCAAATGGATTTTTCGAGCCGAAGACAAAATCATGCCTTATTCTGTGGGGTTTGTAATGGCGGTGCATTACTGGGAATGGACCCCTCACTACCTCACTTCACCACAGATGCAGACTGCCAATCACTACAAACCACTGTAGGTCACAAGTGGTTTGCGTGGAATTACTACATGGGTAGGGTGACCAGATCTTGCATTGCTTTAAGTGGGACAGACAAACTGGGGGGATCTCAAAGGGGCGAGGCCGATGTAATTAAGGGCATGGCTTAAAAACACATTAGCTAACAATCTGTCTTTAGCATAGTGCGCTGACCGACTGCTATTTTGCTGCTTCTGTCAGTGCATCCAGATATATAAAATACAAGTGACATTACACCTACAAAAAGCCAGGTCTATTGGCTTGTTAATGGCTGTTAGTTGCATAGGATAAATAAGCAATGACTATGGCGTTGTTGTATAGAATATTCAAAATGCATCAATTCTGACCTGATGAGACAGTGAAAGAACTATAACAAGTCTCTTTGAAGTTTTATCAAAGGCAGTGGAGCGTGGTACTGCTGCAGAGTTAAGATTTTTTTTTACCCTGAGGATGAGGGTAAAAATGGAGAGCTCGATTGGGACATGTCTCAGCACCTGCCTTTTAGAACTGCCGGTGCTGAGCACAGGCAGTACCCTGCACACCTAAAGTTCTGAGGTCTTGAAAACCAAAAAACAGGGCATTTTTCCAAAAATAGAAGAAGGACTGCAATTTTGCATCAATGGAGCGGCACAGAAATTCTGCCCTCATCAACATAGTAACACAGAAGAGGCACTAAGAAAATATGCAAAATGTAATTTCTAAAAGTCGCATCATATCTGTTAATTAAATTAATTATTTATAACAGCTGCTAACTAGCACAGCTTTATAACACCCATAAAAGTGTGATTCACTGCTTTCAGTCGACCCCCTCTAAAAACCGGGACATGAGCCAAAATTGCTAAAATCTGCCAGGACAGCTGGACACCCTTTATATGGGAATCAGATAAGAATGGTACCTTAGAGAATCATAAGGATAGTGGAGGGATAGAACAGGAAGGGTTTTTTTCATTTATATAGCACTTGGAACCCCTGATGAGGCATCAAAACCATTTCTTTTTAGGACTAGCATGCTACTGCGAAACCCAAATAGGATTAGTGGGGAATTCGTATAGAGAAATATGAAATTAATTTAAGCGGTGGACATGTGAGTCTGTTAGTTGGGTTGAAAAAGATAGTAGAGGAATAGATGAAGGAACTGTCTAGATGGAGTTTATTTGGAGATCCTAGCAGCAGAATGAGTAGAAGGGGAGAGAAGAATCAGAGGATAGGGTTTTGATAGCTTGTTTGGGAGATCTGAATAGTAAAAGACGTTCGAGATGATGCAAGGGAGGGGTAGAGGAGGTGAGAGTCTAGAAAGGTTTAATTTGGGGCTCATAGTAAGGAAACAGTAGGGAAGAGTCTAAAAAGGGTTCTTTTAGGGATCATAGTCCTCAGAGAGTGGAGGTAGAAGATATATTGAGAGAGGTTTAGGGTGAGAAATAGGGTAGGGCATTGGAGAGAGTAGTATATTGAGGTTTGGGTTGAGTCAGAGAGTTGAGGTAGTGAATATATTAAGAGAGGTATGGGGTGAGAAATTGGGTACTGCATTGGAGATGCTGAATTAGGAGTAAAGTATTAACTATCAATATACATAAGTACATGAAAGGTATGTATGTATAAGTAAGGTGATATATCTAGATCTAAGTTGCATTTAATAAACTATATTTCCCCCAACCAAATAGTGAAGCAATTGTAGATAGTTAATATAAAATGTACTTATTTATGCAGTGACCTATGTACATGTTAAACACAGAAAAATATAGTCATAAGTAATTTGATGTTAAGCAGAACTAATGAAAATCTATATATATTTAAATAGGATTATCCTACACATTTATACAGAGGAATACACTTATCTAGGTACACATGTATAACCCAAATAATTGCTTATATACACAGGGATATGCTGTATATTTGTGTTTGAGTATGGTATCTATGTGGGGTAAAGTCAATTCTTGAGCAGTCTTCTGAAGATGAGGTAGTTATCCGTGGATCTTACGTTTTCGGGTAAAGAGTGCCAATGGCTTTTTTTCGTGTATGGTGGGATTTTGAGGCGAGGTGCCAATCTAGAGTGGAGTTTCCTTTGTTGAATGCATTTGGTAATTGTATTCCTGATGAAGATCAGCCCTGTTTCATGTATCGCTTTGTGGGTGATGCAAAGCAGCTTGAATGTGGATCTTCTGGCAACCAGTAACCAATGTAGGGCCTTCAAGGCAGGGAAAATGTGGACTTGTGGTTTTATATGAGTAGTCTGGCAGAAGAGTTCCAAATCCGTTGCAGTCTTTCCATAGTTGTTACCGATGACCCGTGGTAGAGTCTATTGGAGTAATTGAGTTTTGACAGAAAAAGAGATATAGTAGCCTGGACCTTGTGTGGAAATCCCAGGTGGGGGAAAATGCGCACCAGAGTTTTTATAGTAACGAAGCTGGATCTTGCTAGTTTGTCCACTTGGGCATTCATCAATAACTTGGAGTCCATGCTAATTCTGAGGTTTCTTACTTCCTTAGATACTTTAGGCGGTGTTGCCAGATCGTCAGCCTGGTGGCGAGTGGGTCATAATTTTTTCCAATCACCACATGTGAGTATTTCCATTTTGGAAGAACTCAATTTAAAATCGATACATGTCATCCACTTATCAATGGCTCTGAGGCAACTGAAATTTGTGAGTTTCCAATGTCTTTAAGGCTTTCCAGTTTAAGTAGTATTTGTGTGTCATCTTCATAGCTATAGCATGTGAGGTGAAAATTATTGATCAGTGTTGGTAATGACTTCATGTAGCTGTCGAAAAGTATGGGTGATATGATAGAGCCTTGAAGGGCCCCTGCTTTTGTGAAGTACGTTTTGGATGAAAAAGGAGGGGATATGGATCACATTAGTTCTGTTTTGAAGGTAGAATGTGATCCAGTCAAGAGCAGTCCCCACTATGCCAGCTTCGTAGAGTCATTGTATTAGAGTGTCATGGTCAACCGTGTCAAAGGCGGCTGAGAGGTCCAAGAGAAGTAGTGCAGAACCCCCATTCCGGTCTACTGTGTTCTTAAGGTCATTCCAGATGGCAATAAGGGCAGATTCTGTGCCTTTTCTTGGACGGAATCCTGTTTGGAAATCTGAAAGTATGGAATTATCTTCAATGCATTGTGACATGTTGGCGAATGCTACTCTTTCTATCAGTTTGCCCAGGAAAGGTCCATTTGTAATTGGTCTATAGTTGTCGTGATTAAGCGGGTCTAAGTTTGTTTTCTTTAGTAATGGGCATATATATGCCTTTTTATGTTTTCAGGAAATATTCCCATAGTTAAGGAATTGATGATAATTTTTCTTACTGGTGTGGCAGCAGAGGTAGTTAAAAGAATTTTGCTGAAGCTTTGTGGTGGACACGGTTCAGGAGGGCTGCCAGCAGGCCTGCTTACTTTGACCAGGTCCATAAATTCATTGTGTGATATTTGTTGTAAGGAATGCAGAAGCGAGGTTAGCATACTCTTGGAGGGTTGTCTTGGAAAAGGGTTGGTGCTGGTGTTTTTTTAAATAGGAGTCCAATGTGTCTGTTTTGGTTGTGTACTGATTTTCCAGTTTGTCTGCGGAATCTTTAGTAATGGAATGAGCTCCTTCTAGGCAGTTAGTTTACGAAATTTGGTGACAAGTTTATAGAATTCTTTGTTCCCACATTTAGCATTTTGAATTCTGTGTGAATAGTATCTTTTCTTAGCTTTTTTGATTGTTGACTTGTATAATCTGTTATATTTCTGTAGGTGACATTTGTCTTAATTGGTGTTTGTTTTTAGCCAGGCTGTTGCAGCTTTATAATGTGCTCTTTAATCTCTTTTAGCTCTATGTTTCTCCAAGGTGGCTTTTTTTTGTTCTTTTATGTTGTTCTGAGTTGTATTAGGGTATCAAAAACTTTCTGTAGCCACTCGTATAGTTCTTGATGGAATGTGTTGTGTCTAGATCAGTATTGGAAGTGAGTTGTGTTTCTAAGTGTTCAAAATTAAGCTTGTTCCATGGTTGATATGTGGGTGCATGTATGATTATTTTAGGTGTGTTGCTTTGTGTTATTTTATGTTGAAAAGCAAGCAAATGGTGGTCTGACCAAATGACTGAAATCATTATTTGAAAGGTAACTATTTCTGTATTTGCAAAAATGGTATTGAGGATGTGTCCGGCGATGTGTGTGGGTTTGTGGATGATCTGATGTATGTTCAGTGCATCTAGGCCAGTGATGATTGTTTTTCGATGGGGCATATTTTGTTTGTCAAACCAAATGTTTAGGTCATTAAGAATGCATTGGGGTGTAGTGTTATCAGGTTTGAAATTGTGTCTAGAAATGTGTCCGGGAATGTTGCATTGCTAAGTGGAGGTCTGTAGAGGAGAAGCAAGTTATATGAGGAAGATGGTGCATGCTTACATCTGGTGAGTAGGGCCTCACAACCTTGTATGGAGACGTTGTCAGCTTCAGTGATATTTAATGTTTGCTTGAAGACAACAGCTAGGCCACCTCCTCTTTTGCCTATACGATTTTGTGTGATAGTTTGATAGCCTAGAGGAGCGGCTTCATGCAACACTGGAGCTGTGTCATCTCTCAACCATGATTTTGTTATGAAGAGTATGTCTGGTTGCGTGTCAGTGAGAAGGTCTTTACTAATCTAATTTGGCTAAACTGTGTGCTACATCTTCCTTTCCTTTTTGGAGGTCTCATTTGGTATCTAACGCTTTTGTTAAACCTTTCCGATTATAGAATTTCCTTGCACACATACATTTTGTGCACCAGTGACCAATTGGTTAACAACATATTGAGCTTCAAAATACATCTTGTTTTATCCTGCAGAAATATGCTGTACTTCAAACATTTCATAAATCATAGTGCATGGCTGAAATCATAAACCATCTGCTCGATAACGTGAGTGATTGTTCTGGAGAAAATCAACTGCAGCAAAGTCACTGTGCTGAGGAAAGATGATGACATACTGCTTCACCCTTTTCTTATACTTTTAAATCATCATATTTCACGTGCCGCGCAGACACAAAAAATTATGCAGGCCTGAACATTGTATTATGGAGTTAAAACTGTGCTCTATCATCTTTGCAGCACGACTGCTGTGCTCCTAAATATAGCATTTGCAGCTGACTTAATTAAGCTGTTTGACTGAAATCACGGTGCAGTGCACAGTGCAGGCCTGAAATTAATTAGATGTTTCTTGTCTTACTATTGTTTTTGGCACTTGGGTCCATTGTAAAGGAGCTTTCTAGGATTAAGGGGATATCTTCAAGCATTATTTTAACAAGCGTGGCTGTTCGTGCTCTGGTGAACTGAGATAAACGCATCAAAACTGAAGGGTGCCGAGAAAAACCTCTATATATAATTTTTTTTTATTTGCAGCATGATTGGTTTCCAGACATGACTACCTGTGGTTCATATATTCTGTTTTCTCAGACAGTAAAAAGTGGTTTATACAAATGGAACCCTACAGAGATGGAAGTGGGCGGGATTTGGGGGGCACGGCATGCCCATACTTTTTTTTATTTAAGTAACGCAATCCCCCTACTTTTTGTGAAAAGACAACCATCCCATGGCGTTTAATTCCAACACTTGAATGCTTCAGCTGAAGTGTTTTGAAGGAACTCTCTTGTACTGTGAAACCGAAGGCAAGACAGACATCTAAACAAGAAACAAGCCTCCTTCTGCCTAAAAGTTCCTGCTTGCCTGAAAGAAATGTAAATGTGTGCAACTGGTTAATCTGAAAACGTAAAGGCTGCTTGGAAGCTCGTAATGGCTTTAATTGATGACATTATTTGAAGCTTCCTGATGACTTAGATTTATTCTTTTTTAGTGGTATTTCAAGGGCCTTGCGAGCTGAGCTATGAAATGTGTGGTTTTAATGGGCAGTTATTAAAAAAAATTGCAAGGTGTACAGTCCGGCTATTACTAAAATATCAATTTTTAAGTACTTTTTTATCTTAATAGTGTTGCACATTTTGTAGCAGTCCATCTTATACCTACTGTGCCAAATATAAGTTTAGAATAATGACTTACATATTCACAGGGTTTTCTGCCACAGGCTGGGACCTTGTAGCACTAAAGAACAACATTCACTATTCTCCACTGCACCAACCAGGATTCAATACTGTGGCTTTCTGGTAACAAACACAGACCTCTGCAGTGCATTAACTAATAACGGTTTAATAATGTACAGTAGTGCATTTCCCACTGATTAACTTAACTTGTATTTATTTATCATTTAAGCTATGCACTATTTTATCTGTAGTTACCTCAAGGTGAAACATGAAAGAAAATTAAAGAATATTTGGTTTTTCACTCACCTGTTTGACCTTGCCTCCCTGTTCAATGACCCCATTCCCATTGCACCAAGCATCACAGTTTCCATAGTCTTTTAAAGGCACTTTGACCCCTGGATCCCTCTTGTGCCATTTTCCAATCAGAATTTGTGTAAGTGACATCATGCACACTTTGACCCCCAATAACTGTGCAAGTTGACCCCACCATGCACCATACTAGTCCCTTCTTTTTGCTGCTCAAGGGCTAGTAAAAGTTCAAAGATAAGAAGATTATTATGACTCTTAAACCCCCTTTTACTTTCTGTTCTTAGCTCAATCTTCATGACCCCTGCCATGAGGAGTAGCAAGGGCAGGGTTAATAGTACCAAAGGGCAAGCCTAGGGTTTAATCTGCTTCTGACGACCACCCCTAATAGGCATCCATTTTTTTACAGCAATATCATAGCACATCAGTAACTATGGGCCCAAATCCTACTAGCTCATAGTGCCTCACTTGCCCTCCTAACCTTTCCAGAGAGACAAGTGAATTGGCACCACAGAACTCAACACCCTAGACCCTCTCAGGGATCGCGGTAGCAGGTCATCATCTTTCGCTCTCTCATTTATACATGTTCACAACAAATGAACAAGAGACACGAGGAAAGCTTACAATATTTGATGAAACTATTATGCTCTATTCTGAAGCACCCGCGCTGCAATTAGAACGCATATGCAGGTCAACAATGTGATTAGCATAAATTGGACGCTGTATACATTAAACAGGCCTGTCATTTTAGCTGACAGATTTACCTACTCCTACCCTCACTATGGAAAAGTGATATATTATAGATCTCTGGGATTAGTGCTGAACCCCTTACCAGGCATACATAGGTGGTAGTTCAACATCTCAGCTGATGACCTTTGCTCAGCGAGTATATCTTCACTCTGTCTGTTTTCAAAATGACAAATCCTGGGTTACTGATAAAAGTATGAATGCAAAAACAGCACGTCTATTTCTCTATCATGTCTAGGTGCTAGGGTCCGACCACAGAGAATAATAAGGAGCAGTGTTGTTTGATTGTGCATGAGATGTTCCAACTGAATCCCAGCAGAAGAACAAAATACGAAAACATGTGCAGCCTATTTGCAAAATAACAATGTGGCACAAAAACAAGCATGATATTTTGTAACATGTGCAAAGCAAAAGCGGCCAACAGCATGTACAATTAGGTTAACATCAGGAAAACGACAATGAGCTCCATAGGGAACACACAACAGGATCATGTTTCTCAGATTAAAATAATTGTTTTGCTGTATAAATTAAAGTATACTGAACTTGAGCTCTAACAACATACTGAATCTACACACCAGTTTCTGAGAATGTCTGAGAGCAGCAGCTTTTAGTCTCACAACGATATTTCGATCAAGTCATCAAAACATGAGACTAGCTCGCAAAAATGCATTGGGTCTGGGGAACAGTTAGTTATCTGAGGTTGATCATTTCCTTGCCCAAAGGGGAATTGAAAAGTACACTAAACTACTGGAGAATACAACAGATCTGCCATAATATCCAGCATAGCTTTGGCCAATTGATGTAAAATGTATGACTTTCTTTGGAAGCCAGGTAGCAGAGGATGAACCATATCCTCACCATGATAGGAAGCCAGTATGGCAGCTTTATGATCAAATTGCCCAAGGTGGTGACAAATCTGACAGTTAAATGTAGAACTGCTTCGAGTAGTTTGGTAGATGATTGGGGGATCCCTGCAAGTGGGACGTTTGCCAAATCTAGGCAAGATATAGCCAAGACATGTGCATAATTTTCAGTCGTTGAAAGAGGATTTGCCTATTTTTTTAAGATCTGAAGATAAAGGTTTGAAAGTTTTTCCATCTTGTTGAAGTGAGAGATTTGGCTGAGGCCAAGTTTAGGTGTGAACCTAAGAGATTTTAACATTGATGAGGGTGAAGGAGAGATACTGTTGACTTCCAACTGCCCAAAACTGAGAGATTAATTTCAGTCCTGGAAGAGGTTTTAAGAGGAGGATCTCAGCTTTGTGGGAATTTAGCATAAGCAAGTTCTCTGTCATCTGATTCTGCAGTCTTAGGAGGAAATTACCTAGGGTATGATGTACGTAATTGTTGAGATTTTGAGATAGAACTGTGTGTCATGGGCGTGTTGGTGCATAGAGATACCTACCTTCTTGAGGATCAAATATATGGTCTCCATATACAGATTGAATAGGGAAGGGCACAAACAATCGAATCAAGGGCACATCACAAGGAATTGACTCTGTGCCAGAGGTGTAGCTCTCAATCCTCACTACTTGATATTTGTCACTGAGAAAGGAAGTGGGCCAGCACAGTATCTGAACTCGAAACCCCATTCAGTGGACAGGGATTCAAATGAATGTGCCATGGTTAAACATGTTGAAGGCTGCCAGTAAGTTTTTAAGATCAAGTAAGCAGGTACCGTCTGTCCCTGGGATGCTAGGCTCGCCATCTATTATCTTTAGGGTTCAGTTTTGATACTAAAAGCAGTAGAGAAGCTGGATTGCCAGTTTGAGGGAAATTGTTTGGAGCTGGACGGTGACATTGGTTTGAACAGACCTTAAGGAGTGTATAAAAGGACCATTAAACCTGCCTCCTAGGCATCAGTGTCATACTCAGAAATACGTTGCTTGTTTATTTTAATGAACAAGGAGGCCAGCTGAGCAAGTTGATTTGGGAGTAGTAGATGAAAACAAAACGGTTACCATAGAAACAACTCATTGTTAACAGTATGTTTTTAAGCCTTCAGAAATTCTGGTCTAAGTGACGTCATAAATTGTGTATTCATTCATTGGTGTTGAGAGAGAGAGATGGGCATCGTCCATAGTGCAAATGAATCAGATGAGTGTGTGTGCGCACGTGTAATTGAAAGCACTAGAGTACCGTAACCAGCCAATTTTTGCAGATAAGCGGATCTAGTGCTAAGACATTTTCAAATAGGTATAACACCAATGTACGATAATCTGTAGCATGGGCACACTGGGTGACTCATTTGAGCATATAGACAGCTTTCCTTTTCAGCATCAGTGTTTGACCTATGCTAAGTTTAGATGCAGGAGTGTAACATGATATTTAGATTTACAGCAGTGTATCACAGCTACCTCACCCCTTCATTGTTCTTCTTTGTATGAATGACATTCAAAATACCCATTAAAAACTGAACTGATAAGATATGGCTGAGCTGCCAAAACAGATTAGCTAGTTTCTGTGAGGAGTATCTGTCTCATTTTATGTAGTTGGCTTCAGCTGCAAGATCTCAGCAAAATGCATTAGACTTAAGAAATAAAGAACATAACATTTCCAAATCACGTTAGTTAAAAGGCTAAATGTAAACTGAGTAAAGATACATCATAGTGAAGAAAATAAAAAATATGACTCAGAAGCTTTTGCAAAACGAAGCAAAAAACAGGATGTCAATCAATTTTAGTCCATGGGGTGCCTTAGAGCAGGACGTATGCAAACTCAGTCTCGAACTTTGCAGTCAAAAGCTCCAAGCTGCTAAAAATACGAAATGTTGATTTTTTTTTCCGATAACACTTGGTAACTTGACCTTGTCCTTTAAAGTTACGTTTTTCTAAGATATAACTTTCAAAGACATTTCTGTAACATCTTTTATGATGAGTAAAAAGTTCAAGAATATATCGTGAGCCACTAGTCTTTTTTGCAAGCTGCCAGGGTCCCAACCACTTCAGCTCAGGCCTACAGTAAAATGTGTAGGTAACTGGTTCCTGGAAGTTTGGTGGAGCAACGCCAATACCCTTTGCCACAGCACCTTTTTCACTATTCTCACATAGGGGAGATGTTTCGTAGCAGGCAAATTAAATTGTTTATTTCCACAACCTAGATAACCTTGGGTTTTAATAGTAAACTTTTCAGTGTAGAAATTAAACCAGAATAAAACATTAAAGTTCAACATTTTGGCCAAAGGTCTGGCATGCAAAATTAATCAATTTTAATTTTAATAATTTTTAAACAAGAAAAAATAGTATATGTTAGATCTGGGGGTCTCTAGTTGGCAGAGGTAGGTACCACTGTCCAAATAGGGACCCTTGCTTCTAGTCAGGGTAAGGGGGATACACTCTTTAGATAAACCCTGCTCACCCCCTTGGTAGCTTGGCACGAGCAGACAGGCGTATCAAAGGCAATGTGTAAAGTATTTGTACCAACACTCACAGTAACACAGTGAAAACACCACAAATGGACTCCACACCAGTGTAGATAAATGAAGTATTTGTATATGAACTACACAAGACCAAAACGATAAACATCCAACATACACAGTTCAAGAATATGGTTTCAAAAAGAGTTCTTAGTTTAGCGACAAAATCATTCACTTTAGCGACAATTTTAGCCAACAGTACCTGGTGATGCGATAAAAGTTCTTAGTGGTGCTCAGGCGTCGAAAAACAAGCAACAGCGTCAGTCCTGAGACCCTGGGGACGCGATGCGACAACCCTGCTGCACGCAGCGGGCGAGTGCGACGAATCCGGTCTGTATGGGGAGTGAGGCGATACTTGTATGGATTCCAAGGCGTAGCTTTTCCGGTCGGAATTTACCCGCAAAGGCACGAAATTCGACCTGCTAACGAGCGGGGCGACGATTTCACCAGCGATGATCTGGGTTGGCTCTGCGACGATATTCGCAGCGACAAAATTCTGTCTGCTAATGAGCGGTGCGATGATCTTGGCTGGATCTGCGACGATCTCACCTGGCAGCGGCAGGCTCTGCGATGATGTTCGCAGCGATAAAATTCTGCCCGCTAACGAGCGGAGCGGGGATCTTGGCTGGCTCTGCGACGATGTTCGCAGCGATAAAATTCGGCCCGCTAACGACCGGGCGACTGTTTCACCAGCGATGATCTTGCTCAGCGGCAGCAGGCTCTGCGACGATGTTCGCAGCGATAAAAATTCGGCCCGCTAATGAGCGGAGTGACGGAAATTTCTCGCTAAGCCGGCTGTGCGTGAAAAAGTGTAGATCCTTTGCTTCTTTCTTCTTGGTCAGCTTCCCAACAGTAGGCACATCTTCCAGAGGCCCCGAAATTGGATCAAGCACTCTAGGAAGGGCAGAACTCACACAGCAGAGTTTAGGGGGAAGCTGGGGGTGAAGTCCTTTTGTTCCTGGGACTTCTTAACAGGAGGCCAGCTCTACTCAGGCCCTTGGAGGTTCCTTCAAGCCAGGGGACAAAGCACACAGCAAAGTCCTTCCCCTCTCCTTGGCAGCAAAGTAACTGCAGGTCAGCCTTACAGCAGGTCAGTCCTTCTTCTTCAGTCTTCCAGCTTTCTCATTGGCAGAGGTTCCTTCTTGATTCCAGGATGATCTAATTTCTTGGGATCAGGGTCCCAATATTTATACCCCAAAATCCTTTGTCCTCTGAGGGCAGAGGTGCCTTTGCCCAGTCCAAACCAGTTCTGGAGCACTCTTTTTACATGACTCCTTCTTTCCTTTCACAGTGCAGGGCAGAAACATCAGACGCCCCACAGGAGGTGGAGCCAGCATTGTGGAGGGAAAGCACAGCCCTGGAGCACTTTGTTGACATGATTCCTTCTCTCCTTTCACAGTGCAGGGCAGAGACATCAGACGCACCACAGGGGGTGGAGCCAGCACTGTGGGGGGCAGGCACTTTCCTATTCAGGTCCCAGGTGCAACTCCTCCCTCCCATCTAGATGCAGATCTCTCTATTCGCCCTGTGCTGACTCACCCTGTCTCCGGGAATTTCCCAGCCCCTGTCACTCAAAACTCCAGACAAGGAATACACAGCCTAGCAAAGGCAGGTTTGGATAGTTAGGCAAGAAAATACCTACTTCCTAAAAGTGGTATTTTCAAACACAGAATGTTAAAACCAACTTCACTAAAAGACGTATTTTATCATTCTGAGTTCACTCGAATTTCTACCATGCTCCCTGGGTCAGTTAGGATTATAGGATGTAATAATCAAACTGCCCATTGTGGCCTATGGGGAACAGATAGCCTTGCAATAGTGAAACACGGAAATGGCTGTAATTCACTATTAGGACATGCCACACGCACCAGGGCATGTCCTGCTTTATACTTACAATGCACCCTGCCCTTTGGCCTACCATAGGGGTGACTAATATGCAGAAAAGGGAAGGTTTAGGGACTGGCAAGTGGGTGCACTTGCCCAGTCAGCATGGCAGTTAGCAACTGCACACAGGCACTGCGGTGGCAGGTCTGAGACACCATTTTAGAGCTACTCATGTGGGTGGCACAATCAGTGCTGCAGGCCCACTAGTAGCATTTGAATCACCAGCCCTGGAACACTCAGTGCACTTTACTAGGGACCTACTGATGAACCAAATCTGCCAATCATGGAAAACCAATCATAGTAACAATTTATACAGAGAGCATATGCACTTTAGCACTGATCAGCAGTGCTAAGGTGCCCAACAACCACAGGTCAGGAACAACAAAGGAGGAAGAAGCAAAAAGTTTGGGGATAACCCTGCAAAAAGGGCCATTTCCAACAGTATAGTTAACACCAATGCATTCGTAAATTAAGGTATGCCATTCTTGTTTATGGAAATGCTTCACATCTATATCTTGTAGCTTTACCTGAACAGATGTTCGCAATATTATTTTTATCTATGCCACACTTTTAAGACAGGTTTTTTCAGCCTACTGATGCCAAAATTAGATTTCATTCAAAATTATTTTGTTTTAAATGCAACAGGGAAAATATTCCCTTCCGTTATGCATGCCATACTGCAACATGCAACTGCACAAAATTTTTTTGAACATTCACATTTGCCTTACCAAATCACACGTAAGCAGGGTCTGGTCAAGACGCCTTAGATAATAAAAAAGAACACTGGGATGAAAAGGAATAAGTGAGAGTTCTTCTCAATACCCTGTTGGTATTGATGTTCTCAGGATGGTCTTAATTGAGGGTAAAAGATACATTTCTTTAATGAACGTAGAATTGAGGATGGTGTTAATATCCTGGTGTATATGTATTGATATTGCTAAGTGAAATTGTCTGTTGGTAAAAACACATATTATCCTAGGGTTTGCATATTTGCGCTTCAATAGAGAGTAAAGTGGGGACCCAGACAGAGTTAATACCAAGTATCACATGATGATTAATTTACACCACACTTGGTGGAGAGTGTTCAAAATTCAAGCCTAAGGTCGGACAATTTTGGTGCAGCTTGATGAAATGGTTCAAATGTTATACCAGTGGTGTGTCCGACGATTTGTTACTTTCAATTTAACATTGTTTTTTTCCAATTGAAAATTTAGGTTGCGAAAAACTCATAAGCTGCTGGTTGAAGTGTCACTAAATTGCAATTGTACAGCAGCCACTTTTCTTTATTACGAATATGTTCGTTATGTATAGAAATGATAGGAAAGTCTACCTATTGAATTTTGATACCAAGATTATTATTCTTAAAACTTCTTTAAACTTTAAAAAAAAATGCAATGTAATTACATTTAGAGTTAGCATAGAGGTTAGTATGAATGACATGCAATGTTCTTGATTACCTTTAAGCTAAGATTAAGGAAACATTGCTGATTAATTGTATTTGCCTACCATTGATATTACTCTGGGACAGAATCTAAGAGTATAGGCTTCTTATGACTGAGTGGGGTGCATGTATTGTGAACTTGGCTATAAATTTGTTAACAATATTAATGTCCTGAATAGGTAACTAACTGTATGTTTGTATGGCTTGATGAATATGCGTTCAATATTGTCTAGTACTTTCAATAATTTGTTTTGTACTTTCTATGGAGCAGGAGAAAGTGATCTGCTGAGATGGTGCTGGTTTTACAGCCAAATGCTGGGTAATCCATTCGAAAGAGAAGGACATAAATGATGATGGGAAATTGTGATGAACAAGGAAATTCCTTTGTTTTTTATTTTGGATACAATTTTTATAATATGCATGTGCTACGTTTAACAGAGTGGTCTAAAAGAGACATAGAAAATATTAAAATATTTTACTTAATTTGTAACATATGTGATACTCAGAACCATGTGTGTAATGTAAGAGGAGAAAAGAACATGGCAAGCCCTGGCATAAGCATGTGTTTTTTCCTTTTTCTTATCTCTTGAATTATTTAAATGTCTTTAGGTAGCCAAAATTCTTTCCCAGAATTTGTATATCATTTTGTGGGCTATTAGTGGAGAGTGATCATTAGCAATGCATCTCCACTTAAATTGCATGCAAGGGCTCAAAGAAAATCCATACCACCACTACAAGAAACACACAAAGTCCTGAAATGTACAATTGCAAATGCGGATAACACACAAATATTGTGAGTTCAATAGTTAAAGTGTTAATTGGAACTATCACGCTGGGCGAGCAACTGAATGCTAAAACCTTCAAAGTGGCTAGTGATTTTTAGTGCCCTTTGGTTACAGCTGATTTGAAAGTGAAATGATAGACAAATATCTTAATTAATTAAATGGTCTGCCTGGCAACTCTTTGCACTCACTGCTTGGCTTTTCTTTGGAAAAAATGCATTTTGGGTTTTAGCTAAAAGCAGTGATTTTATTATCTTTGTGCCCTGAAATAACTTACAAACACCTTTGTAAACTCTTTCCCATCTCTGGCCCTAGGGATATCTGTGTAAAGGTGTGTTTGTTTGTTTGCCTCATATGACAGCCTCATTACTCTACAAAACATGTTTGTGCTAACGCTGACCTCAAATTATTTATTTTCCATCTGACCATCACTCAATATTAATATCGCTCAATTTTGTTTTTGTTTAATCTGATTTTCTCTGTAACCTTCTTCCAATTATATTTTTAATAGAGTTTATCTGTAGCAACAGCTCATAGTAGAAAAAGGTCCTATAAACCCTGACACCCAAAAATCTACCCCAAATTTTAAATTTACCACATGCATTAAAGGAACTAGCTATCTAGTTGCATAGATTCCTTCAACAGTTCTTTTAGTTGATTAGGTTATAAAGTTTGACGAGCAACACCTGCAACTAGAGGAGACTAAGGGCTGTAGCTAGTGTAAGAATGGGAAAGCTGTAAGACCAATTGGATTTGTAAAGTTAGCTGTATAGGGAGATGGCAAAAAAGTATCCCTAGAAATAACCAAGGGGTTTATTTTTGCTTACAAATGAATTTTGCTCTGCGTCCATGAAAAGAAGTGACCATAGCTCTTTTGGTAAAAGACGGATCTGAAGAGATGTGTGTTAGAGAGGCCAAAAAAAGACAGACACACACACACACACACACCCCCGAATGGAGTTAAGTAAATAAATTAAACGAATTACATTGTGTGCGGTACATTGCCGATTGGCGTTGCAGCGCGCGCAATGTAATTTGTTTTATTTATTTACTTAACTCGGTTCGGCCGTAAACCGGAGATTACTACCCCCACCCTTCCTTGCCCCCCCACTGCCCTGCAGCACTCCCACAAGGAGCAGCCACTGCACAATGTCCCCATTGCTGGTGAACATAGAGAAGAAGGATTCTGTCCAGCATCAAGTTTTTCTTAGAAAATCCACCTGTTGGACCTGGCCCTCTCCAGTGGGTCACCCCCAAGCATTTTGCTTTCACCCCTCCTGTGTTGCTGAATTTCTTTTTGTTGCCTTTCCGACTCTGTTCACTTTACCACTGCTAACTCATGCTCAATAGCTGCTTGTGCTTTCTCCTTTAAACGTGGTAAAATCAGCTTACACCCAATAGGCACATTTAATTTACTTGCAAGTCCATAGTAAATTGATACTACATGTACACAGGGTCTGTAAGTTAAATACTACTGATGGGCCTGCTTCACTTATTGTGCCACCCACTTAAGGTGCCCTGTAAAACATGCCTGGCCTGCCACTGCAGCCTGTGTGCAGTTTGAAACTGCAATTTATACCTGGAAAAATAAAGCTTTTAAAAGGTCTGAACCTTCCTTTTTAACACATATAAGTCACCCCTGGGGTAGGCCCTAAACATTGCACTGTATTTAAAAAGTTGGACATGTACGTTTACGTTTTACATGTCCAGGTAAAGAAAAGCTCTCAAATCAGATTTTCACTATTGCAAAGCCTACTGATCCCCTAGGATAACATTGGGCTAACCTACTACATTAATAAGTGATAACGTTTGTTTGGGAGCAGGTAGAAATGTCTTGTTTGGTGTCTGAGGAATTGTAATTTTAAATCCTGTTTATTGGTAAAGTTGGATTTTAAGACATAATTCCAAAAAGGCTACTTTTAGAAAGTTGACATTTTCTTGTCCCAACCATTTGCTGCCTGCAGCCTGTTTCCTGGGTCACACGTATCAGTGTAGTTCACAGCCAGCCTTTGTGTAGTCCTCCCAGACAGCCACACTATAGAGGGTCTTGGTATTGGCAGAATGGGCATCCTGACTTGAAGAGAAGGGCAGAGCTGTCACCTGTCACACTTGCACTTCAAAGGCATTGTCTCATCTCACAAAGAAAGGACTTCATACTAGCCTATGCAGATGGCCTGAGGCCCGGGCAGGGAGGCAGGAAATTCCAAACACTGATAAGGAAGATTGAACCTGCACCCTTCATCCCAGGCTACCTGAGTGATTCCAAGGGAAAGCTAGCTGGCCTCCTGTTCTGAGCTACAGGGGTACAACAAGCTCCAGAGACATCCCTGCAACTTCCCAGCTGACCTGCTGCATTGGACCTACCTGGATATGCAACTGGACCTGCCCGAGCCTTGCTGGACTCTGCTGTGGAGACTTTCTGATCCCCAAGACATGCCTCCCAGGTCCTGGACCCCTGGTATATTATCAGTTGAGCTCCTACTAGAAGAAAGGGAGAAATCCTCAAGTTTGGTGTCTTTGCAACCATGAAAAGACCTATTTGCACCATAATCTGGCCACCCACTCTGATTGTCAACACAAAGCTCCAGTAAACAGAACTCTTCCTGATACAGTGATTGCCAGCAACAACCAAATAAGAGAGATCCACACTTGGCACTACCGCTTCAACAGCCAACTGTGATTGCCAATGCAAAGCTCCAGCAATGACTGTAATGCCCGACAGGTCTTAGCGCTACAGCGATAACTGTTTCTTGTGTCGTTTTTTCCCTTTATTACTGTTTGAGTGCTGCATAAGTACTTTACATATTTCCTCTACGTTAAGCAAGACTGCTTTTGTGCCAAGCTACCAGAGGGTTAATTACAGATTTAAATTTTGTGACTTTTTGTGGTCGACCTTAATAAGGATCATGGCAGTAGCAAGAAAAGGGCTCACATCCCCCTCAACCAACAACCCAATTCCTCATACCATCTAATCTTGCACAGTAGGTGCTCCTACAATAGGCACCTGCTTCACCAAAGTCCTGGCTGGAAAACTGTACATTTATTGATTTCTGCATATTTCTAACTTTCCCGAAATTTACAAAACATTCCATAGGCCATGCCATGATTGTCTTTTCTGGTGTGCTGAGTGCCTGTTTTATTCTCCTGTAGGGTGTAAAGTAAATTCCGTAAAATAAAGTAACCCAATATTTCTAAGAGTTTAATTTTGTAATTTTTATTTTCATATTTTGGGTAATACACAAATACAACTTGGGTAAAGAAAAGTTGCATTTCATATAAAACTACTGCAATACTATTTCCCTCGTTCTCCATGATAGATGAGGAATAATCTGTGGTGACATGGCTACTGTGGTTTTTGCTGCATCTCTTTGACTATTTTTTCTTGTAGTCTTCAGGGTCTGATAAAGGTTGATTACAATAAACAGGCTACAAAAGTAATTATTGCATCCCTTTAGCACTTTTTTTTAGCAACCTTGAACTACCAGCAAACGTGTTTGATAATTACCTTGTGGTTTCACAGTAAAGACGGCAATGTGTAAATGTGAAGCAGTAAAAATATCCAATTATTGTACAGTTTTGCCACACTTGGAATTTCAAAATGAGATTCTATATATTAAGTTTCCATTACTCTACTTTGGAGCTTGCAGCAGTATGTGTTACATTAATTAATCAGATTAATTTGTTTAAAGTAATGACTGCTGCTCACATTAAATTGCTCACATAGGATCCTCTGATTCAGCTATCTGGAGCACTCACCAAGGAGACTGGCACTGCTTTTGACGTATATGTCTGTTAATTCCAAGTGCCCACTGCTAAATGTATATAAGAAGAGGCGCCAGAGCCCAAAGTATTGCTCAGCAACTCGTGGCTGGCACTACTGAATGATGCCCTACAGAATACTGAGGCTGCCTAGTCTTGTTTCCATCTCATGCCTTCATGGACAGGCACTCCCGCCCCTTTTTCCTGCTCTTGAGAGTTTCTGCTTTCACGCTTGTCACATGTTTTCCATCTTGTGTGTTTTACACTCTCTTGCTCTGTCTCAAAGTCTGATGAGGAAAAAAAAGTGCTTGTCCACAAAAATAAGTTTCAGTGGGCTCCAATTGCACTCAAAAGTTCAAATTAAGCACTGCAAAGGCCATGCATCCCCTGGGAGAAACTCTTTAGTTTAAAACTTAAAAGGAGCTGAACTATCGCAGACATTTTAGTTCATTGTTGGGATAGAGCTTCTAAGAAATGAAACAGGACCTGGCATAACTTTTTGTTTCCATGTTTGCTTCATGAGAATTCAAACATTCTATACTTTGCTTTCCCACATCAAATCTGTTTAAAAGGCCAGATTTAAGTCCCTCTTTTACATAGCTGCCAAGTTATCAAATTGCTTTTGTGTGACATTTCCAGGGTCTCAACCTGCTTGTGTGTGACATTCCATCGCCAGATTTATGAAAAATTCATTAAGATATGGCGCTGTTTTTCTTTCTGACTGCAATGGTGAGCCTTAGGCTGCCATGCGCCAACACACACACCCTTGCGCTATATTCCAAGGGTGTGTGAGTTCTGTAAGGAAAAGCTTTTGTATGGGAAGGGTACTCTTTCAGTTCAAAAATGATACTTTAACACTTTTTCTAATTTTACTTGTGCTGTACAATACAACACTAAGGCAAAAATCGAAACTCAAGGAAAAAGGAAACATTCTCCTTGTTATGTCTACCTCGAAGAGGTGTAAGATTTTGGAGCAAATCCTTGTCCACTAATGTTTGTAGATAGGGATTTGTGTCAAAACTCATGGGTTGTTAGTTTCATAGGTGCACCCAGATGCCACCCATGGTAAGCCCCCTTGTCACAAAATAACGCAAAGCAGTACAGATTGCAACTTTACATTATTTTGGGAAACTATCCAATGCAAATCCTGTTTTCCGTTGGATAGTAAATGCCTGCATAACACTTTGCATTGGGTTTGTGTTTCAAAAGTAATGCAAACCCTGTGCAAAGCATTAGCAAATCTGGTACCAGGTGGGTATGTTTTTGACCTCAAATGTGGGGCACAAACACGGGTGGTGTTAAACTCTGAGGTGCATGGTCTGCTTCTTGCTCACTGCAGCACTATGCACTGCAGGACCATCTTGATGCATGTAGCAGATCAAGTGCTCAGACAGTGCTCTGATGGCGACTGGAGCTAACAAGTGAGGAGGACAATATGAAATGTATGACTAGGGTTATGAATCGGGGCAGCACCCACCCAGTCGACATCTGTTACATTGGAAGGAAACACCATTATTATGATTGCTGTAATTGCTTTGAAATCGGCTTCGGCAGAGGGTTCACAACTCCCACCCTTTTTTCCTACAAGAAGAGTGTCTGTCAGGCTGAGCAAAAGTCAGTTTGCACAGGTCAGGCAGCCAGGGGTTGTACGTAAACTAAATACTCAATCTCCTGGCTCCCTGGCCTGAACTTCACCAGGCTGAAGATGTCACAGCTCCTGTGGGTGGGATCTCTTCAGTCTGGCATAGCACCTCAAGGCCCTTCCCATTGAAATGAGGGGGAGCATCAGTGATAGCTTCGGACCCGGGAACTTCTGTTTTAATCCCTAAAGTGCCCATACCTGAGTGTCTGTCACTGACACCTCGTCACAGAGTAGGATGGGGCCGGCAACTTTCACTGACCCCATCCCGCTCTGTGATGAGGTAGTGACTGCTGCATCTCCTCATTGGCTGACCTAAAGTCAGCCAATTGGAGATGGTGGCAGTCCCAACCTTCCTGGGACCTCCAAGGCTTCCATCTCCAAGAGCTGCAGCAGGTAAGCACAATGTTTTTTCGCGTTTGCTGCATGCATGTATGTATGAATATTTGGGAATGAGTGTGGTGAATTAATGTTTGTGCGCATGTGTGAATGCATGGGTGTGAGTGTTCATATGTGTATCTGTGGCCTGTCCGACCCCTCCCTGCTAAAATTTGTTTGAAAGTTTTCCGGATGAAGCAGTACGTCTAAACTTTCAATTATTTTTTAATTTATTTTCAAAAACAAAATCCAGAACTGGGATTTCGTTTTTGAAAATAAAAAAAAGCGATGACCCCCTCACCATAGGATTTTTCTCCCATGGTGTGAGAGTGATTTTTTTCACTGAACCTTACCACCTGGTTTTGGCCATTTTCCACCCACTATAAATAGGGTGGACAGACAAATGGCAAAACCTTCCAAGGCCCTTAATCCATTAGGCCACTGGAAGTGTATGTTGGTGGTGGGGGCAAAGGAATCCCCACCTTTGCTATACTGGAGGTCCACCAGACTCTAATTGAGATAGACGGACTTTCAGTTTGGTAGAGAGAGTCCATCTTCACCATGGCAGAGTACCCTCTCCACCAAACTCCAAATCGGGCCCTTAGTCTAGTTTCACGAGAGGAGCCTCAGTCGGAGCGTTGCATTGGTGGAGCAGTCATCGGCGGCGCAGAGAGCTAGATTACTGCTTGGAATTTTGCATTGGTGGGAAATGCGGGGTGGCTTTTGTTGACAGAAAGAGCACCATGCAGGTCACGATTGGAGTCTGTAGCCGGGAAGGTAGGCAGTTGGATGGAGGTTCTGTGTTGGTCATGGTGAAGTCCTCTCCCATTCGCGAGGAGACTGGGACCATTCTTTTTTTATTCAAGGAGCCCAGAACCTCTGGATTTACACCTGTAAGCTGGTTCTTGAAGTTTATATGGTAGAGGAGTCCACTCGGACACCATCCACAATTTCAAGACCTGGGGATACTTTGGGGGTCAGGACTCACTCCAGAAAAGTACAATAGAAGGGTCCAGCCAGCTTTATTTGGTGCTGGTCAGCTGGGCAGTTGTAGTGAAGGCCTATTGAAGCTTTCTATGTTCCTATAGCTCAAACAGGAGGTAAGCCAACTGACGCTTGGAGCCACTTCTGGGATCCTGAGTTCAAGGCAAACAGGTCCAGTCGTCCTTCTGCAGACAGCAGGTCAGTCCTTCTTCTGAATCTTCTCAGCTCCAAAAGTTTTCTGATGAGAGGTTCTGAGGGTTCCACTTTTATATCTAGTTTCAGCCTGTATGTGGGAGGCACCCCCGTTTTTTACCCCTAAACTGGTTCCGGTCAGTTCTTGCCTTTCTCTTGGATCTGCCTCTCATCTGTCTAGGTGGACAAAGGACAAGCAGGCCAAGGCGAGGGCTGCATTTGCCAGTGAAAGGGCAGATATTTTCATAAGTAAGGGAGGGAGTGGGAACAGCACTCAGGTTATCCTTTGAAGGTCAGGAATGGCTTAGTATCGCTCCCCAGGCTTGTCAGGGAGTGCACAAGGATGCTACCACTAGTTAGCACTAGTAAAGTCCTAATGCCACCAAAAATGGGTTGAGCAAATTTATAGGGTAGTGAAGGCAAACATCCGGGGGAATACCACTCAAAAGATGGTAATTTCTAACAGGTCTCCAGAGGAATTGTCACCTAGGCTGGCGCAGGAATGTTTTTAAGTAAATGCCTCTCAGCACTGTGATTTAATTTGCTGTAACAGGGGGAAATTGTCCTACATGTACAAGAGTGAAATCATCCCTTATCTTAAAAGAAATGCACACTATTGAAGTCTGAAGAAACTTCATCAGATTTTTACATCATGCTTGTTGCATGATTTATATGGCAACTATTTTCAGGTTTGGTTCGTTCATTGACTCAGCTCAGCTCTTCCTGTAAATTTGCTGGCTGACCCATCTCTAGCCCTCCGCTGTTTGAAGCCAGGTGGTGTTTTGCGAAGGCATTTGGACAAAATATTGGAAAAAATATTGTGATACAAAAATATCATGTAAAGAATATCGGGATATCAAAAATATAATTGACAGGCATATTGAATGTAACAATATTGGCTTTAGTGTTGTTTTTAATGTTCTTGTAAAAATATTGATGTAGAAAATATCTCTGTATGTAATATCATTTTTATGTCTTAATTAGTATATAATTTATTGTAGTGTGTTTGATTTATATGTGTTTTTTTATTTGTGTGTCTTTAGTAATACAAGTCTTTAGTTATGAAATTGTTGAAACTTTTATTTTTAAATGTATTAATGTATACAATTGTTTAATATTCTTTAGGAGGGGTATATTGGGTTTTTAGGGGATAAGGGTGAGGAGAAAAATTTACATTTTAAAATAATTATTAAGTTAATAATTGTAAAGATATGCATAATATTAAGTTAGGATTTTTACATTTATTTTGTTATGTTGTTATTTTAAAATTTTTAATACATTTTAATTTCATATTAATGAAGATAAATATTATTGGCATTAAATAGACTTCAAAAAGATAATAAATAATATGGAATTAAAAAATATATAACAGCTCTTAATAAAGTTAAATATTTAGAAATATTTTTATATTAAAGATTTACATATTAAATATTTTGTTAGAAATGTTTTAAAATTGTAGAATTATTTTAGATTGCTTGGAATTTAAATATGTTACTTTATTTAACATTTTTTATTATAAACTTTATTTAAATATTTTTATGATTGTTAATTTTCTGTTATGATTTTATTTGTCATGTTATGGTTTAAATGTTATGAATGGCATATTTTGTTATTCATTGTTAATAGTAATTAAAATATGATTTATATATTTTAATATTTAAACATTTCTATGTAGGTTTGTAGTTTTGGTTAGTGTGTTTTTTATGTTGTTTTCAATGTTATATTAAAATAAATGTTATATTAAAATAAAATGGGCGTAAGTATTGAGCATTGATTGTGTATTTTAAATGTTTCATTGTATTATCATGTGTAAAATGGTATATTTAGAAATTGTTATTGTGAATTTCACCAAACTGTTTTAGATTGGAGTGGGAATGGTAACTGTCACCCCTCAGTATCAACATATTCCTCAAATTTGTTTAGAATGGAGAGAGAACAGTAAATGTCACCCCTTTAGTGACCAACACCTTCATTATACAGGTTTTGATTGGAGTGGGAATAGCAAATGTCACCACTTCAGTATCCAACATATTTATCACATTTGTTTAGATTGGAGTAGGAATAGTAAATGTCACCCATTTAGTGTAAATGCCTTCCCCAAATTGGTTTAGCTTGTAGTGAAATAGTAAATGTCACCTCTTTAGTTTCCAACACCTTCCCCAAATTGGTTTAGATCGGTGTGTGAATAGTAAATGACAAACCTTTAGTGTTAAAAGCCCTTCCACAGTTTAGTTTAGATTGGAGTGGGAATATTTAATGTCACCCCTGTAGTGTCCAACAACTTCCACAAATGTGGTTAGATTGGTGTGGGAATAGTAAATGCCACCTGTTGGAAATAGCCCTTTTTGCAGGGCCATCCCTGAACTTTTTGCCTTCCTCCTATATTTTTTCTGACCTGTTGTTGGCTATTTTATGACTCAGGGCACTTTACCACTGCTGATCAGTGCTACAGTGCATATGCTCTCCCTATTATAGATTGATGTATGGATTAGGGATTCCATGATTGGCTGGTTTGGTTTACCAGTCAGACCCTAGTACAGTGCACCAGGAGTGCCCAAGGCTTGTAAATCCAAATGCTGCTGGTGAGCTTGCAGCACCAGTAGTGCCACCCACAGAAGCAGCCTTGTAAAATGTGTCTAAGGCCTGCCATTGCAGAGCCTGTGTGCAGTCTCGTACTGCCATGTCGACTGGGTAAGTGCACCCACTTACCAGTCCCTAAACCTTCCCTTTGCTTCATGTCATTCCCCCCTATGGTAGGCCCAAGGGCAGGGTGCTTTGTAAGTATAAGGTAGGACAAGCCCTGATGTGTGTGGCATGTCCTAATAGTGAATTACAGCAATTTTCGTTTTTCACTATTGCAAGGCTACCTGTTCTCCATAGGCCAGAATGGGCAGTTTGATTATTACATTTTATAATCCTAAACTGACTCAGGGAACATGGTAGAAATTCGGGTTTAGAATGCCTGAACACAGAATGATAAAATACATCTTTTAGTGAAGTTGGTTTTAACATTCTGTGTTTGAAAATAACACTTTTAGAAAGTATGTATTTTCTTGTCTAACCATCCAAACCTGCCTTTGCTAGGCTGTGTATTCCTTCTCTGGAGTTTTGAGTGACAGGGGCTGGGGAATTCCAGGGGGCTGGGGAATTCCAGGAGACAGGGTGAGTCAGCACAGGGCTGAATAGAGAGACCTGCATCTAGATGGGAGGGAGGAGTTGCACCTGGGACCTGAATAGGACAGTGCCTGCCCCCCAAAGTGCTAGCTCCACCCCCTGTGGTACGTCTGATGTCCCTGCCCTGCACTGTGAAAGGAGAGAAGGAATTATGTCAACAAAGTGCTCCAGGGCTGTGCTTTCCCTCCACAATGCTGGCTCCACCTCCTGTGGGGCATCTGATATTTCTGCCCTGCACTTTTTCTTATCTAAGGTGGAGGCTATCTTTGCGATCTTTAGCAAAAGGAGCACCATTAGTCCGGATACTAGCAGGGAGGGCTCGAGGTTAGATCGTGCCTCCTATCCGACCTTTGTCAAATTTTGGTCAGTGTCCTCCTTGGACATTCAAAAGATCTTGATGGAAGCTAACTCAGGATCTCCATTTGACCCTTGCCCCATTAAGGTGGCTAAACTAGCTTCAGGACCAATTGCGGACCAGCTCTCTAGTATATTTAACCTTATGTTTGAATCAGGGCTCTTTCCCAGCCATTGGAAATTAGCATCTATTTCACCATTGTTGAAAAAACCCAACCTCCCGATTAATGATCCCAATAGTTTTCGCCCAATAGCTAGACTTCCCCTACCGGCTAAACTTGTCGAAAAATTCATGAACAGACAACTTAGTCTCTTCCTGGAGGATACCCATGTGCTTGACCCCACTCAATATGGCTTTAGACCAGGCCATAGCACAGAATCCGCCCTAATTAAAGCTACTGAAGAGATTAGGGAGGCAGTGGATCAGGGAGGCAAGGCAGCTCTGATCTTGCTTGACTTGTCCGCGGCCTTCGATACGGTCCACCATTCAATACTCCTGAGTCGTTTAAAGACGTGTGGGATTGGTGGTAAAGCATGGGACCTTATCAAATCTTTTCTAGCTGACAGAAAATAAGTGGTGACCCTGGGGGAGTTCCAGTCGAAACCATTCTCCACACCTTGTGGGGTCCCTCAGGGGTCATCACTCAGCCCCACCCTTTTTAACATTTATGTTAGCGCTCTGGCACCCGTTATAAGGTCCTATGGGTTCCGTATCACTTCTTATGCAGATGATACACAAATTGTTGTATCACTGACACCAGGGGGGGAGGTGGATTCGGAATTGCGTCTGCGGGAGTGTATGTTGGCAGTGGGCAGTTGGATGTCCAAAAATTGTCTTAAACTAAACTCGGACAAAATTGAGGTAATATTGTTTGGTAACACCTCTAACTTTTGGACCCCTGCCTGCTGGCCCGACTCCATGGGCACTCTCCCAATTCCAGCCAGAAAGGTAAAAAACCTTGGCATAATACTGGACGATAAATTGACCCTTAAGCACCAAATAAAAGACTTAACTTCTAAAACCATGTACACCATCAGAATGGTGAGGAAAGTGTTACCCTTGCTTCCTCGGGACAGCAGGCATATGGTGGTAAGGGCTCTGGTCACTGCTAGATTGGATTACTGTAACGGACTCTATCTGAACGCTCAGCAAATTACGTTGAACAAATTACAGATTCTGCAGAATGCGGCAGTCCGACTACTTACAGGCTCCTCCAGATTTTCCTCAGTTACTTTGGAAAGAAAAACCCTGCATTGGCTCCCTATCAAAAGCCGTATACGTTTCAAGGCATTGTCCATGGCTTTTAAGGCCTTGCATGGACTAGGCCCAGAATTTTTAAAGCGGCGCATACAATGGTATGTCCCGGGAAGAAGCCTACGCTCAAAAGGAACTAAACAGGCTCAAGTCCCACGTATTAGGAAATCTCGATGGGGAGGTAGAAGTTTTGTTTACGGAGCCGTTAAGGCTTGGAATGATCTGCCACTCTATCTTAGAACCTTGCCTGACCTGCTGTCTTTCAGAAAGGAACTTAAGACTTGGCTTTTCCTTAATGATTAACCTCCCATCTCATGTCTCTCTGAATTCACAGGCTCCGGACTTCTCAGGACTTTCTAGACAGCGCCAGGACACCTCCGGGTATTTGTCGCGCTTTAAAAGTGTCAATAACATAACACTGTGAAAGGAAAGAAGGAGTCATGTAAACAGAGTGCTCCAGAACTGGTTTGGACTGGGCAAAGGCCCCTCTGCCCTCAGAGGACAAAGGATTTTGGGGTATAAATATTGGGACCCTGATCCCAAGAAATTAGATCATCCTGGAATCAAGAAGGAACCTCTGCCAAGGAGAAAGCTGGAAGACTGAAGAGGAAGGACTGTCCTGCTGTGTGTTTGTGGGCTGACCTGCAGTTGCTTTGCTGCCAAGGAGAGGGGAAGGACTTTGCTGTTGCTGTGTCCCCTTGCTTGAAGAGATCTCCAAGGGCCTGAGGAGAGCTGACCTCCTGTTAAGAATTGCCAGGAACAAAAGGACTTCACCCCCAGCTTCCCCCCTTGAACTCTGCTGAGTTAGTTCTGCCCTTCCTAGAGTGCTTGATCCAATTGTGGGGCCTCTGGAAGTTGTGTCTGCTGCTTGGGGAGCTGGACAAGAAGTAAAGAAGAAGATCTGCAACTTTGACTCATCGCTCGCTTGCGGAGCGCATCGTCGACAGTGCGAGAAAATTCCCGATGCTGCAAAATTCGTCACAGCGCCTGTTGCTGCTGCAAGAGCCGACACATCGCTCGCTTGCGGAGCGCATCGCCCCAATGCGGGAAGATTCCTGTCGCTGCGAATATCGTCGCAGAGCCTGTCGCGTTGGGTGAGATCGTCGCACCGCTTGCTGGCAAACCGCATCACGTCGCTGCGAACATCGTCGCAAAGCCATCGCATTGAGGGGCCGCGAGAGGAGAAGAGCGACGCTGCACCACGCATCGCCGCCGCACCTGAGATCGTCGCTGCCCCGAAGATCATCGCATCGTGCCAGTGCGAGACGCTTCCTACCGAACCTGCGCACCGGAATCCATACAAGGTATCGCATCCCTCCCCATACAGACCGGATTCATCGCAACACGCCCACTGTGTGCAGCGGGGCTGTCGCATCGCCTCCCCAGGGTCTCAGGAGTGACGCATTGCTTGTTTTTCAACGCAACAGCTTCCATTTGGAACTTTTGTCGCATCTGCAGGTACTTTGGGCTAAACGTGACGCAACTGTGAATTATTTTGACGCAAACCCTAGAACTCTTTAAAAATCATATTCTTGAACTGTGTATGTTGGATTTTTGTCATTTTGGTCTTGTTTAGTTTAGATTAAATACTTTTATTTTTCTAAACTGGTGTGGAGTCCATTTGTGGTGTTTTCACTGTGCTACTGTGAGTGTTGGTACAAATACCTTACACATTGCCTTTGATAAGCTTGTCTGCTCATGCCAAGCTACCAAGGGGGTGAGCAGGGGTAATCTAAAGAGTGTATCCCCCTTACCCTGACTAGAAGCAAGGGTCCCTATTTGGACAGTGGTACCTACCTCTTCCAACTAGAGACCCCCAGATCTAACACCACCCTATTAGTGTCCAATGCTTTCCTCAAAATAGTTTAGATTGGAGTGGCAATAGTAAATGTCACCCCTTTAGTGTCCAACACATTCCCCCATATGGTTAGATTGGAGTGGCAATAGTAAATGTCATCCCTTTAGAGTCTAACAATTTTTTAAATGATTTATGTTGGAGTGTGATAATTTAAGTTTAGATTGTTTTCTGAAATGTTTTACTTTACATTTATTTTGTATGCAGTATAAATAGTTTGTGTTATTTTAGTAGTATTGTGATTGTTTTATTTTTGTAATGAATAATATTATTAATTACATTTTTTGGTATAAAATATACAAGTGAGATATTTTTCAAATGTTGTTTATGTTTTCAAAGTATATTTATTGTAAGTCAAAACGAAACATATATATAAAGTTCAGTAAATACATTTTTCTTTTATTTTTTATTAATAAAAAAGCATATACATTGTATATCAATAGTTTAGTATGTTGTATATGTTTAGCATTTATTTTCCATTGTTTAATAGATTTTAACATCACCTAACTTTTTTTATATACATATTTTCATCAATATTTTAATATACAATTTTTCAGCAAATTTAAGTAACTGTACATATGTTATACTATTATTTAATATATACATAACAATTTATTTTACATTTTATCACATTTTAACATATTTGTATTTGATGTAAATATATGTATGAATTATATTGGGTTTATTTGAGCAATTGTTTTATGTAAGTAGTGTTTTTTTTCAAATGTATTCATGATTATTTAATATTTATTTTGGTGATTATATTCTGGTCGATATTGTGTAACTTGCTGTTTTTGACATGTTGTATGTTTTTTAAAGATAACAATATTTTTATTTCTGATATTTTTGTTTTCAATATAGGTAAAAATTGGTATTTTTAACATCTATATTTGTGGTTTTATTAGTTAAGTATAGGAATTCGATATTTTTGTTATCGATATTTAATTTCAGATATTTTTGTGTTTCGATTTTGTATGCATTGATATATGCCAGTGATCCAGTAAAGTCACTGCCAGTGTATGTTGCATGGGCTTGCCACAGTGTTTGCTGGTGAGTTCAGCAGCTGGCAGCATGTGTTCTACTTCGAGGATATGCCACTCTCTGGTGGTGTCATTGAACTGTGCAGAGGGCAAGACCAGTCCATCTCCCAGCAAGTGAATGAGCAAGGTTTTTGCTGGGTAACCCTGACCTCCCCATAAACCTCTGGTTGTCTTGTCGAGCTGCTGGCAGAGCCACCAGCAAAACAATGTTGGAAACATTTATGGCAAACCTTCTAGACAAATGGAGCACAGCAAATAAATGGTGCAGAGCTCAAAAAAGCTCTCCGGATTGTGTGACAGTATGGTGCCAGTGTGGGAATGCGAGAAAGACTAATGATTTATGTTAATCTGACCTCTGCTAAATGGAACTTGGCAAGGCTGCACCTAGTACTTTCTCACATAGTGGGTGAAAACTAAATTCTCAAATTAGCCCACAAATCTACAAATGTATTCATATCTTTGCCAGCAAATGTATGCCAGTAGCTGAAAAGAAAGGTTCTGTAGTGCCTACATGTGTTGCCACAGATTAAAAAATCACAATACACTCCTTTCTTTTATCAACTAGCTGTATCTTTCAGTATCTTTGAGCATTCAAGAACCTAAGGATAAATAGGTACAGCAATGTAGATGAGTGGCCAGTGCTCCTGCATACTGACTCACTAAAATGTAATCACAGACACTGTGACCACAGATGACCTAACAGGATTGAACCTTTGACCCCATGTATCATTTCAGCAGCCACTTATTTGCTACTGAGGAGCTAGTGGTCAGATAAGGAGTGCTAACAACAGAAATCAATCAGTGTTCGGAGAGTCCTACATGCCTCTTGAAACTAAGGGTAGGCAGGACAGTGACATGAGTACTAATGGCAAACCCAAAGTAGCTGTTGCTACCCATGGATATATCAAGTTGACATCCAAGGCAGACTACTCATTTGTATTGATCTTTGGCTTCAGCTGAAGTTCAGGTGGAAATGCCACTTGTGTCTGCTTTGTCTGCTTATGTGATTTGCATGTGTATGGGCATGGGTTCTGTACTTGTAGCATAGCTTGGGATGTTAATTCAGACAATTGTACATCAGCCGATGGTTGCTTGTTCAGATCCCATTGGAGGCAGCTCAACCTATCATCCTTCATGGATGGATAAGTGGAATATCATAGAGATAATTGACAAATTACTGCACTATAAATGGCGCAATTTGCTGATAAATATGGTTTATGAAACACACATTGTCAAGATTACTGGTAATGTGAAAAATATAAATGATTCTGTGCTGTCTGATGATGCAACAATATACTCTGTGTGTTTTCAAGGGGGAAGCAGGGTAGTCCCAGAAGTCTCATAGAAAAGGAAAACAGCTTGAATTACAAAGTTGTTTTTAAACTTTACATTTTATAGACTCCTTAGATCGATAAAAACATGTTTTACAACATTGCCCCCTAGATGCCCTATGATTACCTTCCTACAAATCAAGCATTGTGCTAGGTGTATGCTTATCAAGACGCATATGCTGAATAAATCTTCTTTCACAAGTTAATATACGTAGAAGTACTGCTGATAAAAACCAATACTTTTCTACTAAGTGTCACTGTACATAATATTTTTCAAAAATCATTCCTAATGGGAACAACTCTGCCAGTGTCCACTCAGAATGTTTCTTGCTCTCTCTCTCTCATGTGTGACGTTGTACCACAATATCTAGTATTTAATTTTTTGAACTGCCCTTGTATTTGCTTCAGAACATCTGCTACCTACATATACTCAAGATACATAGATGTGGAGCTAAGAATAGAAAAAAGTTATACTTCCTTACATATGTTTAGCTTGATGATTTGTTGATGGTCAGTATTGTGGTAAGCTGGTAGAATATATTGTGCGGTTGCATGTTTAACCTGGCTGGTCAACATTGTCAGATCCTAAGGTCTCAACATAATTTCCTATGCAGATGACACCCAACTCACCCTCTCACTAACCGATGACCCCACCACCACCAAAGCCAACATCCACAGATGCATGACAAACATTGCTGACTGGATGAAGAACAACTGCCTGCAGCGGAACACAGACAAGACAGAAGTACTGATCTTTGGCAACAGCAGCAACACATGGAATGACTCCTGGTGGCCATCAGACCTAGGACCTACACCCACTCCCTCAAACCACGCCAGAAACTTAGGAATCATCATTGACAGCAATCTCCCCATTAAATATCACAGATCAAAGGCATCTTCTCTGCCTTCTTCTTCACTCAACTCATGCTACGTACGATCTTCAAGTGGCTACCCCTACACATGAGATGCACTGTGACACAAGCCCTCGTCACCAGTCGACTGGGCTACGGCAATTCCCTCTGTGCAGGAATCACCACGCACCTTCTATAGAGACTTCATACCATACAGAACACTACAGCCAGACTCCTCATCTAACTTCCCAGACGAACCCACATCACACCCCACCTCAGGAAACTCCACTAGCTCCCCATGCAGAAGAAATGCTAATTCAAGCTGCTGACCTACATACACAAGGCTCTACACAACCAAGGAGCCACCTACATTAACCAAGTATTGAACTTCCACTAACCATTAAGAAGACTAGGCTCTGCCTACCTTTCACTTGCCTATACTATCTGCATCTACCGAAGCAGAAGTGGAGGCCGCTCCTTCTACCACATTGCAGCAAAGGCCTGGAACAGCTACCTACGCAACTCCGGACCATCCCCTCACTTCTGGAATTCCAAATAGCCCTCAAGACCTGATTGTTCGAATAAGACTCCGGGGCCTGCAAGCAATACCCTATCATGTTATTGGCCATGCTTTATGAATCCTGATTGATTGATTGAAAAATCTGGACAACACAGTGGTCTATCAGACCTGCCCAACAAGTACTGCCTGATTGCACTATAGACCAGCCTGACACTGAGCAGGCAATGATCACACACTTATAAAGAGGAAACCTGGACTGGGGCGGACGAAAAAAAGTGGAAGGAGGTTATGAAAGATCAAGAGAAGCTAGTCTATAACCTTCCTAGCATTATATGGACAAATAAATAATAAAGGTTCACTGTATGATTGACTCTATTGTACTTGTAGTCTTGCAACGGCATTGGCACCAAAGCTAAATTTGAGTTACAGAACATTGAGCAAGATCAGGATTATTGTCTAGTGAGACTTGTTAGACCATTAAAGATGCCATTAGCCTCGAGGTCTGGGCTGCTCCAGTTACAGAGTGGGTATTGTTGATTATAAGATTTTGTACCTGACCCAGAGGGCGTGGCAAGCACCTACGCACTGATAATAATTTGTTTGTGTAAAACTAATAAAAAAGTCTTCTTTGCTGGCATTACCGATGCTAAACCATGGGATTGACTATTGTCTAAAAGGCACCTACACTACCAGCAGCATTTACCGGTGTTTAAGCAAACATAACATGAAATAGGCCATCTTCTGACATGCCAGCCAAAATGCTATTTTGTTTGCCATTATATGTATTTTCCTTCTCACGCCCATTAATTAAAGATATATGAAATTTAAATTTAATTAATTATTTCAGGAACCCAATAATGGTATAAACAGTCAGCACTGACCACAGGTTTTTGGTAGAAAACGCAAATCATTTTGAAAGGTCCTCATGGGCCTCCGTTGTTTCAGTCCGACAGAGAATATTAGCTCATTTTTTCCGACACCGCTTCTTAATCAGAATGAGGCATACCACACATCAGTACACATGAACTGATATTGTATTGATTATTTTAAGGCGCTCTAAATCCAAGACTCTTGCTCATACACAGACAGCCGCAATTTGGTAGTTGTGTAATACAAATGATTTATTGGCACTGAATTGATTGCAATATGCCTACAGATGTTAGGATAATAAATGCAAACACATTATATAGTTATGATTAGTTTGCCCCATGATTGAAGCATTGATTTAAATGCTATTTCTGTTGATGCCGGGTCTTTTTCAGGGAGCAGGGGAAGATGAGATGGAATAAAAACTCACTGCAATAATTACAATGACGTGGCTCAAATAATCATTTTAAATGGAATTATGAGGCAACTGAGGGTACATTTCGTGAAATCATAATGTATTAAACATGAAAGTCGGCTGCAATATCTACGTTTTGGTTATTTTTAGCTAGAAAAAATGCTCCTCATACTAATAACGGTGTCCTGACTGTGCTAGCTAAATATAATTTGCACAAAAGCAATAGGTCAAATGTATGTATAGGAAAGGTGTTATAACTTTTGAATGTAAAGATACACTCTGCCATTACTTAAAGGCAATGCTAGCAGGAAAGATGCCTCTTTTCCACAAGTTATTTTTTTTTAGGTCTGGTTGGAGGGCACTCTGTCTATTTAACCTATTGTGACAGATTCTTTAAAATATACAGATAGTTGGCTTTGGCTCCACTCACATGCATGTTACTCTCAATCCATACTATTGGCTGTTTGATGAATGAGTCACCCTTCCTGAAAGTGCTCAATTGGTATGCATGAGGGACTTTTTTACACATGGAAAAATCACTCAATCATTCACTGTTTCAAATTCAATTTGTTATGTCCTTTATTTATTATATGCAAACCATAATCTTTCTTTGCTAGTTTTTCCCAGCACTGGAAAATCTAATATGGCCAGCCTTTTTGTGGCAAACAGCATTTGTGCATGTAACAAACGAAAACAGCATTCTTTTTTTAAAGAATCTTTTTATTGAATAAACAAAAGACAAAAACAAATTACAGTGCAGTATTGTTGTCTTCAAACAAGCACAGTGCATTGGTACAGTACCAATCAATGTGCTACATGGGACCAATTCCATTGCAGCGCACCTTTTTGCATTCTTCGCCTGAAAACAGCATTCTTGAATTCCTTTGTTTACATGTGTGGGCACATTACCGCTAGACCTATTAGCTTTGCCCATGACTGTTTTAATCTTGGACATTATGGAGTAAACAGTTGTGAGCAATATCTATGGGCCTGGAGCAGTCTAGCCCTCTTCAGCGTGGCCTGTTTACAGCTATGTCCTATTAGTGCCAGAGTTCCTCCACAGGGTTTTGGTGAGCTAGTCCTCTTGAGCTGGGGCAGAGAAAGCCACTGACTGTCTCTCCCCGCTGGGTGATTGGGTGACTGCATTGGACAAACTACTGCCCACCGCAGTGTAGAGTAGTGTTTCCAAGCACGCGACCTCGATGCTGCTGGCTAATGTTTTTGGAGAGCAAAAACTTGAATTTTCTCAAGAACCAGAAGACCCTTTTAGTCCATTGCTCGATCACATAAAAGTGAGGAGAGGAGAATAGTTGCTGGGGGTCTTTAACCCCTTCCATGCGGGGCGGATTCCCCCGCTGTGCTGAGCGCTGCTTGCGCGGGCGTGGTCATGACGGAACGGTTCCGTCATGAGCACAGCTCAACCGACGCTCATGACGGAACCGTTCCGTCATGAGCGCCGAAGGGGTTAATGACCACCTACTCAGTCCTCTCTATGCTTTCTTATTGGCTCTCCATACAAACAAAAGGAACCTTCTTCAGTCGTCTTTCTCCTCCATTTATCTGCAACATTTTAATCAATTATGTTAAAAACTCTAGATATCCTCAGTATCCGTAACTTTCATCTTGACCTACAATTTCTAGGAAGCCCCTTCACCCCCAATCAACACCACTACTTGTTGGTATCCCTTTAGTGTCACTTTAGACCCCATTCTTTTTCTGTCAGAGTGTGATTGTCAAGAATGTTCTTTCTACAAAGTTGTAGAAGTAGGATTGACGACACATTTTATAACATAATTATGACTCCACCACCGAGTTAACAAAAACTGTGGTTAGTAAAAGAAGCACAGAAGAAGGTGAGACCAAACAATAAACTTCAAAATGAGCTAAAAAGTCAAAAATAACATTGACATGTCTGTCTTGCTTTGTCTCAACTGGTACTTCAGCAGTGATGTTTCCTGCAGTGCACAATGCTTATCTACACAGTGAGGTGCACTACCCCATAACACACGTCCTGGTATGGAGTAGACGGGCACATAAGCACACACTTCTTTAGCTTGCCATAAGGCACTTTCCCAGTGATGGTTCTGTAGTCAAAACATACATTCACAGGGTCCCACTCAATGAATGCATCAGATTTCACAAACTCAATGCCAAAAGCAGTCAGTACTTGTTTGCTCACAGTTCATGTTCCACAATTAGTCTTTAAGATACAAGTCTTGCATCTCCTTGTACGTTTTTGTCTCAGCAAAATGGTAAACTGATTATCATTCCTTGGTTCTTTAACTAAATGCCTATACCAATCACATGTATCCCTTGAATACAACTCTGCATGGCTTTATCAGATTTAGTCCAGTAGCACAAATGCCCTTAACTCAAATGTCTGCAGCACTTCACAATATGCACACGGTGGCAAATTCATCACCCAGTGCATGACTCTGCCCACCAGTCTGATCCCATTCTTATCTTCTTTAACAGGGAATGGAGAGGAGACGGGGGTGCTGAGATAAGAGCAACGGTGCAGGAGGCCCATCACACTAGATTGTGCTGGTGATTGTTCATCTTCAAAGTACCAGATTCATTGGGCGTTGCTCTTAAAGGCCACCCAGAAGATGGCTGCCACCAAATGTATTCTTGTGGGTTCCCACAAGAGAGTCCAAATGTGGGAGACCGGTCCAGGAGAAGCACTGAAATGAAAAAGCAGACAGACAGCATGTTATTCAAAGCAAAATATACATGCACACTCATGATTGTTAACCAGTGGGAGTGCAGGGGCCTCACCAGGAGAACTACTAACACACATGGCCAAATACTGCTACCAGGCAGCCAAGTGTGGGGTACCTTCTACACTGACGATAGACAGGTCTAGCCCATGGTACTTTCTTTCTGCAGCCTTCCATATCCCTGAAACATTCTCCTTCTACTTAAAACAACACATTCTTACTATCCATAACTGCCGCCTACCACCTGTACGTATATAATATGCACATCATTCCTATGTTCACTTTCAAAACTCTGAAGTCTTACTCCTAAGACCTCAGAAACCAGTGTCATATACTTTTTAATGTCTTTAGCCCTCAGTACTATATCTACTCCCATTCTGTTCCTCCGGCATTCCCACACCTCCTAATGGATAGAGGACTGTGAGTGCTGCCTAACCACAGCTTGTGGCTGGAGTTTTCTAAAACCAAGAAACTTGCCCAATATTATTTCTTTGAAATACTATGGGGAGACCCAACCAAATATAAGTGTCAGTCCCCACAAGAAGCTGAAGGCATTATTTAACACGCTTTTTTTCTACCTGAATCAGGGAACACAACTATGGTATAGACTCTAGGGCATAGTTTAGGATAGAGGCGTCTCGATCAAGTCACCTCCAAGAAGGAGAGGTTGGCCATGAAAGAGAACATAACACATACATTCTGAAAGGTATGTTTATGTTTTCTGCATAACTGCTAGTTCCCCACTGCAACTTAAGCTCGGAGTAGCTTGGAATAATTATTAATCAGTTCTTGATTTCTAAAAATATAAGTACCAGGGCTCAAGCTATTCTGCTTCTACCGCACCACCCACAGTTCCTGCCACTGCTACCGAATGGCAGAACCAGCAATTGCTACTTACTATCACAGTTACACAAGTGTGATATTGTGGACTATTGCAAGTCATCCCAGGCTGTAGGGACAGCCTGGAAGTGCACATTGTATCATTTTGTAATACTATGTATTGCAAAATATTGCTACTGTGCTGAAAAAAAATAGACAGAGAGTGGCACCATGTGGTGTACTGTCATAAACAAGTGCCTGTGTTTAAAATTAAGTGCCAAGTCGAAAACCAAAAAACACCGGCACAAATTAAGCACTGCTATTAACACATTCTTTCGGATGCTATCAGAGTTCAGACTTTCCTTAATAGAATTGTAGAGAATTTCTCTGAAATCACAATCAAAATATGAATGTATGACTTTGATGGTGGCCGCAATTAGCAAAACATTTCTATCGTGCAAAGGGTCTACATCTTACCCACAATGTGAAGCTAAAGGCATTTCGAACTAGAAAGTAAATTTAAACTGCTCATACTATAATCAAGAGGGTTGATTCTTTTAGTGGTCCTATTCTAACTAGCAACATGAATTAGTTAGTGGCATAATGAATACAGGTACCCATCATGACAGTAGGGTGTGGTGAATGTACTGACAGCGGTTACTTTTGAGTTATGCTCGCCTGAATTATGGGCAGTGAGTGGCTTTCTTTAGTAAATTTTATGTTCTCTATGTAGATCCACTGTGTTTATTTTATGTTGTTCTGTTTTACAATTCATGTATTGAAAAAAGTTCTCCTTAATGATAAAACGGGCATCCAGGAGAAACATGAGTCTACCCTTTTATGGTTAGTTATAGTCTCTGAAAAAAGAACTGGATTGGGCATTTGAGAGTTACAGGAGCCTCCAATTTACAAAAAATACCCTAAAACGTGTTAACATTTTACATCATTGCTCACGAAATAAATTTCAAGCATGATTGAAACAATCTTATTTTATCAGTCTCAGATGAGGTGGTTTTAATTAGTATTTTGGCGCTTGGAAGTTGTAGGACTGCAGAGGGGAAGAGATAGTGCATGTTCCCATTCAAATATCTGAAAATTTCTAAAGCATTGTAATCACTGCAGTACATATAATAACTTGGCAGATTGGTCGTCAGTATATGAGGTATACCAAGCTTTTGAAGAATGTCATTCATCCTCATCTATTTTGTGCATGATATACATATCATCATCACTAAAACCAAGACCGGCCATTTAAACACTACTCCGCAGCCCTCCCAGTGCATTCTAGGTCAATGTGATCCATCTTTTGCAAAGCTGCCGTCCATCCAGTCAAGCAAAGCAAGATAATTATTCATTTTTTCCAATATTTTATTTTCTTAGCTTGCTAACTTTTCCTTTCTTGCAATATTTAATTGTATTAGCCCCATGCATATGTTTCACGCTCCATGAGCCTTTTTGGGCAAACACAGCAGGTACTGAGTGCCAAACATTTTAATACACCGTAAAATTTAAAGACCAGTACATATGTATATATGTCAAAGCAATACCATTCCACGCATAGTGCAACATAATTTATGCAAAAATGGAGGTAGGGAATTCTAGGTAGTCTCCAAATTTTAGGCGGAGAGTAGCTCCTTTATGAGGAGCACCATACAACACCCACAGCTCTTAAAATCTGCTCACCTTATTTTTCTAGCAGTGGTTTTGAGCATAGAATAGTCCTACCAGTCCTCTTTCTCTAGGTTTGTTGTGGGTACACTATCTGCTTCAAACGGGATTTTAGATGTTAGTTGGGGGTGTACACTGGTGATCACATTGGCCTACTCCGCTACACACACCCATTGTTGACTGAGTATGTCCTGGCACATTGCATTTTAAGTCAGTTTGTAGTAAAGCAAACAAGAACTCCTGAAAAGTTAGGTAGGCCACAGCCTGTGAACAATTGCTCCTCTGGGCAGAGAGGGACTAGGAATGTCCCAGGGAGTCCCTCAAACACAGGCTGATGAACCCTACAAAGCTGGCCCCTCTCCCCACCCTCCTCAGGACATGGCTACTCTTGCAAATGGATACCAGGGGGACTGAATCTTCTGTATTTGGCATCTGTGACCTGTGAGGAAGACCTGTGGAGGCTGTACCCCCTTCCACCTGAAATCCAAGGACAAAAAGATGATCTCTTTTGATCATAAGGCTGATCCCCTGGGTTGCTCCAGGAACGTACACAAGCTGAAGAGGACATTTCTGTGAAGAGTCCCAGCTGATCAGTGGCATTTGAACTTGGGATGGAGTTGCTGTTGGTCTCTTTCTGAAAGCCTGAGTGTCTCCAAATACTCCCCCTGAGGTAACAGAGGACATGGAAGTGTACTCTTGTGGTTGTTTTAGGTCCCATAGAGGTTTGCAAATTTTTTCAAAACTTTTGTACCAGCTTTTCAAGGGGAGTGTCAATAAAAACTATCCAACCAGCTGTTCCATGGCACTGAGTTTAAGTTCAGGTTTGTTAAGCACGGAGCAGGGAGTTTCCTAAAGAAAAAAACACACAAAGTCCCTTTTTTGATTTTTTTAACTACCTTACTTCAAGTTCCTTGTGGACCCATTCTGCTTGGTGTATCTGAACCACGCTATATCACGTTGGGCCTCAAATCTTGCTTAGGTCCGGGTCTACAACAACAATTAATTACTAGAGGCGCTTTGCACTTTTGCTTTATTTGGTGCCATTTTGAGCATTAAATCTTTTTACAATTGTATAAATTGGAATTCGATTTTTATGGTGTTTTTGGTTTTACTTTTTAACTGTGTTGGTACTTCTAAATGCTTTACGCATTTTCTCCATGTTGAGTCTGTCTGCTCTGCAATTATCTCAGTAACTACCAGGGGTTGAGCTCAAGCTTAAATCACTGAAACGTTTGACAGGACCTAAAACGGTAGTGACTTTCTTGCAGTGGACAGCAATCCACCCCAACTAATAAACCACTTTATCATACAAAGCCTTACACCTTTCTGTTTGCCTAAAAAATACTGCCGGCTATTGAGTAGGCCTGGACGGTAAATTCCGTTCCGCTCGCGGAGTTTGCGGAATTTCGGTAATTTCGCGTTCCGCGGAGAACGCGAAATTGCCCAAAATTCTGCTTTCCGCGACTTTGCAAAATTTTTTCTTGTTCGCGTTCTCAAAATGCGTGTTCGCGAGATATTTCTCCCCGAGCACGCAAACAGCAACTGTGAAGAGGAAAAAAGCATAGCGAACAAACATAGCGATTTCTTACCGTTTCGCGGAGATTTGCGTAACGCGATTACGCAAATTCCGCCCACCCCTACTATTGAGTCTTCAGGTCTTATAACTCCCTACCACTCTCTTTAACATATGAGTATACCCTTTTTTGATCATTCAGATTTGAGATTATGGGGCATATGTATCAACATCACCATTTGCGATTCTCAAATCGCAATTTTTAAAGAATCGCTATTTGAGAATTGCAAAACGGGATGTATTTAAAAAATTGCAAACTTTCTTGCGATTTCTTAAAATTCCTTAATTGCAATTAGCAAATTGCGAAATCGCAATTAAGGAATACCTGCCCATTCATTTCTATGGGCCAGGAGACCCATAGGAATGAATGGGAAGTAATTCTCAAATAGCGAATCGCAATTTGCTAATCGCAATTTGAGAATAATTTCAAAGGTGCAAGGGTGTCATGATGACACCCTGATGCACCCCTGAAATGAGCGTGTGTGTGCATATGGCGCACATACATGCCCTAAGGGCATGTATGAGCGCCACGTGGCACTTTGTAAAATTCAAAAAAGTGCATTTTGAAAGGAAATCGCAAATTACCACCAACTGGAAGTTGGTGGTAATTTGCGATTTCTTAAGGATAATTCGCACAACTTGGGTGCTTTTTACATATCATTTAAGAAATCGCAATTTGCGATTTCTTAAATGCTTACGCAAAATTAAGAAATCGCTAAATTAGCAATTCCTTAATTTTGCGATGGGATTTGGCTCATACATCCCTTTTACCGATTTTTTAATCGCAAACGCTGTTATTTTGCGAATCGCAGCGTTTGCGATTAAAAAATCGTTTGATACATATGCCCCTATGTCTCATGCAGTCAATACATAGATTGTGAAATCTTCTCTGACAATGTGTTTTGATACTGAAGGAGTGTTAATGCCTGCATGTTTACAGTGGCACCTGGCTGAACATAAGCTTTCTTAAACTCCATAGCAACAAGAATCATATTCCACTCTTTTGTTGCTGCTCATTCCATTGATTGCCTTCTGTGCTCAGTTCTGGCCCCATCGGAACATCTTTTACACACATTTTAGGTTTTTGTTTTACTTTGATTGCAAGCTCTATTTTGCTCGCAGATTTAACATGTTATAGCATCATGCTTTCTCATCCTTCGAATATTGAACAAACACCTTTCTCTTCTCCCACTATATGCTCGCAACCAGACCCCGCAGGCCCTAATCACATCCATATTAGATTATAGTAGCTCCCTATACGTGGCTATACCAGAATGTGCAAATGCTTTACTTTCAAGGCACTCTGCCTTGTTCACAGAGCTTTCCACCAATCTGGCCCCCTCCTACTCAGACATAGATTTCAGCCCTACTCATCATTCAGCTTGTGTTTTTCTCATTCAGAGCCCCCAGAGTAAAGCCATCTAGGTGGGCACTCTTATACTTAAGTGGCAGCACTCCATGCATGCCTTCTGTCTCTACGCACTTGGGGAACAAACTCAAAACCTAGTTGCCCCCCAGTCTTCCCTTTTCTTCAGCTCCAGGTCTGGGTAGCAGTGTGCTCTATACATTGTCTTAATTCGTGTATTCTTCGTAATAAGAAGCTAAGTGACAGGACTAGATTGCACTCTCTCGTCCTAATATTGTACTTATTCTGTCCCATCTAAGATATAAAATAATGCAATTAGAATAACTTGCCAAACAAATGCCACAAGAATGCAGCACAGTGAATATAATGGCAGAGGATGCTGTCTATGGTGAAATATGAACGGACGTAGTGTGCTGGATTAGTTACTTGTCAAGAACAATACCAGAATTGAGATTAGTTAGTGTGGGTGTTTTGTGGTGATATTAATTAAAAATCAGCAGTGTTTTGGCTTATGAGTTGATGCGTGGGTGGGGAAGCATGTCCTGGCACATCAATCTGTTCAGCCATTTTCAAATTATTGTCTTTTTAAAGGAGCCTCTGCTCTCCTCTCATACCTCGATAGAAGATTGTAATGGCCTGAGTGGAATCCAGAATCCTTCCTCTTGGATGCCTGGCATTGTCTTGTCAGGGTTCTATATGAGGGGGTCAAATCGGGATTCGGAAACTTCAAAAAATCTGTGTGTGAAAACTCACCTCAAGTGGCTCAGTCCAGTGATTGCCACAAAGATATATTTGGAAGAACCATGATTACATTGATTACTTTGGCCTGATTCATTAACATCCTCACAGGTGCAAAGATATACCTTAAATCTATCTGAAAGGCACATCTTTATATTGAATCACATTCCTAAAAATTGTTTAAAAATAGTAAATGACCCTGCCAGAGTAATGTTCGTGGAAATGAAGGAACTGGTGCACTGAGGGCAAGCAGAGGCTGCGGTCGCGTGCCATAAAATGCAAAAGCAAAAAAGGGAAAGGGCAATAGATGCACTTGGCAGTATGGCACCAACAGGCACATGCATCAACGGTTTTTGCGATTGCAAACGGTGTGATTCGCAAAAATCGTCCATTTGCACACGCAAAAAAGCCTTTTGCGAAGCATCAAAGTGAAATGCACTCGCAATTTAAGATATCACAATTTATTGCGATTTCCTAAACTGCGATTGCTTTTAAGGAATCACAATTTGCGATTCCTTAAATGCAATGCATGTACCCCTTTGAAATAGCGCATTCGCTATTTGGGCCGCAAAATCCATAGAAATTACTCTGGTCTGTATTTTGCAAAAACCTTGAAAAATGCACTAAAGTGCATTTTTCAAGGTTGCAGGTTACACAAACACATGCCCTTGGGGCATGTGTGTGCGCAACATGGGTGCACATTACAATTTCAGGCGTGCGACAGGGTGTTGTTTTGACACCTTTGCACCCTTGAAATTGCATGCGCAATTTGCGAGTACCTTTTGATACTCGCAAATTGCGCATGCAATTTCCAGTTCATTCCTGTGGGCCTGCAGGCCCATAGGAATGAATGAGAAGCCATTCTTAAATTGCGACTCGCAGTTTGCGAATCGCAATTAAGGAATGTTTAGAAATCGCTATTTTAATAGCGATTTCTACATGCATAGGCTTTTGAGAGTCCCTAATTGCAATTTCTTAATAATCATAATTAAGGACTCACAAAAGCATTTCTTGATGCATGTGCCCCCAAATTCCCTAATACAGCCCTGAACCCTCATGACTGTGCTAGTACGTTGATCAAGAAATCTCAAGAGTATGTGCCTATATGTTGGGTTCACATTGAAGAAAAATACACGCAAATGACCAAAGATGCCACCTTCTTGGTATGGACATACTCTGTTTTGTTTTCTGCATATCATCTTGATTGTGTCTCAATTCAATGTGCTGACACCAGGATGTATAATGGCAAGTTATGCAACTTGGCCCACACATATTAAGTGTATGGTTGCTATGCTGAGTAGTTGTCTTCAGAGAGGTTGAGGAATTGTTGGGTGTTCTTCAAGGACTACAGGCTTATTCGAAAGGCCTCACTTCAATGGCAAGCAACAATTTCTTGTGATAGAGCGTCCTCACATATTAGTGTCAAAACTTAGAGAGCACAGCTGGGAACTACTTCCCTTCAGACCCAGCAACCATCCAGTGGAACCAAAGACTCAATATATGCTACTTCACAGGCTTGTCAAGAGATAACACAAGATATGAAAATGTTGAACTTAATAACACACAATGCAAACTGAATTCTATTTGGGAACCTACAAGGTATGAACTAGTACCCAAATTTAAAGAAGCTCTTTTTGCCCTACATACATAAATGAAGGGTTGAATTAAAGTATGGAATGATTAAAATATATGTCTGTTAGGAAATAAGTTTCTGGTTGGCTAGGGTATGCACCTAAACCAGCCAGTACCCACCACTCTAGTCAGGGTAGAGGAGTTACACACCCAGGATTACCCCTGCTCAACCCCTTGGTAGTTTGGCAGAGCAGTCAGGCTCATCACAGAGGCAATGTGTAAAGATTTTGGCAAAACACACCACACACCGGTGACTCAATACCTTCACCACAAAAGAGACTCCACACAGTAGTACATAAAAATATCTCATATATTGTATATAAATTCATACACCACAATCACATAAATCACTTTGCCAACTAGGCAATTGTCACTACATCACAGTTAGTGCAAGAAAGTAAAGACTTATAAGTTTGCATAAGTTATAAAAGCATCTTCACTGTACACAATCTGTTGATCCTGAAAATGACATTTGTTATCCTATCCTTGCAAGGTATGAAGTGACACATATCATAACATAAGGCATGGATACGAAGCAGCTAGGTCATACATACATCACAAAATATCATCATCAACACATAGGGTGCAGTGTCCCTGCACTACTTCTACACTTTGTATGGTAATTCCCAATGAACACATAGAGCACCGGAACTCCAGTGTGCGTTTCATGTGGATTACTGTAATCCCTTGTGGACCAACACGGGGGGGCATATACACTAAAAACAAAGTGGGTAGACCTCACTTGGTCCTCCGCATGTGAGAGCTGAGCAAAGTGCAGTTGCCCGCGATAATGCACAGCAGCTGCTGAACAAGGTGGCCTTCTGACACTACTGAGGACAATGTTGCAGCAGATCCAGTGCCTTCTGGGGCCTTGCTGACCACTGTGAAGGTATGACTAGAGGACTAATGCCTCCAAAGCCAAAGAGAACTGATGGCGTTGCAGCATGCTCGGCACCCTCCGGGGCAGTACTCTTCTTTCCGGCCTTCTCCGGCGGCAGGGCCACCCCCACTGATGTTGTCGGCATTGCTCAGAAATGTGGGAAACCTGGGCCAGGGTTTCCTTCATCCGCGACGCCTGGAGTGTGGACACATGCACCAGTTGTCAGGGACTGGGAGAGCACTTCAACAACAAGCTCTCCCCTCCTTCTGTTCCACACAAGAGGGACAGAGCAGCGCTCAAATGCAATGTGGTAAACAGCCACCAGGGCCCTTTAACAGCATTCACCACACTCTGCTCAGGGAGCCTCTGAAGCATAAAGCGCTCACCATGAGCTAGGTTTTCAACAATGGGAAAACAAGCGCTCACCATGCGCTTCCTCTCAAAGATATAGCGAACAGTCCAGTCCTTGATCTGCATAAGAAGAAGCAGCAACTGCAGGCCAACCCACCCCACACATATCAAGGGACAGCGCTCCTCACACAGTTCTTACAGCCCTTCTTCCTGGCAGGTTTCTTTGGGTCTCGAAGCAATCTTGTGAAGTCTTTGATTTCCCTGAGACTTCCAAAAGGAGGCAAGCACACACAAGCCCTTGGAGATCTTCTCAAGCAGGATGCCACAGCAGGGCAGAAGAGTCAGTCCTTTTCCTCAGCCCACAGATAGAAGCACCAACTGTAGGCCAACCGACCACTCACACAGAAAAGCTCTTCTTCTTGGCAGGGTCCTCTTGTTTCCAGAAGTAATCTAAAGTTCTGGGGCTTAAATTCTCATTGCAGTCTTTTGTTCAGTCTCTGAGATAAGTACGAACCAGTTCTGTCTTCCCTGGTCCAGCTTAACCACAGGGGGTGGAGACAGTATTTTGCAAAGGGGACACAGCCTATTCAGGTGCTAATGAAAATTCCCCCTACCACTCGAAATGCAGAAATGTCTATTCAGCCTGGTTGAGTCACCCAGGAAAAGGAGGACACACCTCAAACCCCCTTGTGACTGTCTAGAGTGAATGCACATCCCCAGCTCCTGTCACTCCAAAACCAGAAGGTGAATACACAAACAGGCAAAGGCACATAAAATGGTACAACAAGAAAATACCCACTCTCTAAAAGTATAGCAGGTAATTGTGCAACCCACTCAACCCTTGTGGGCTTGGGTATTAAAATCAGGAAGGTAAAGATGCCTACAAGGGATTTATTCAAATACATAATATTTTGAGTAGTTCTATATATATTTATATTCACTTAAAAAACCATAGGTTTCACACATGTTATAGTTAGCTGGACATTTCCCTCGTAAAAAAACAATGAAACTCCCCCGTTATAGTTAGTGCAGGCAACTATAACTCACGCGACCGCAATCCTCTGCTGATGACGTCAGATATTACATTGTACTAAATAGATTGATAAATCAATTACAACAACCGGGTGAACCAAAGTAGAAAAATATGTTTCAAATATCATAAATAAGAAAAATAAGGGTACTGAAATAACAACGAGAAAGCTCAACGAACATTGACAGAAGAGAACATATAAATCAGATATGAAAAGATATCCTAGTTATCCGTGTGTGGCTATCCATCTTCATTAAACAGTACAGTGAGTCTGTCCTATACATAGGATTCAGCACTCATAGATAAATACATGCAACAATCGCTAAAGAGAAGAATTGATTAGTCGTTGATGTTTCTGTCTTCGTTGCATCAAGTCAATGAGACCCTCTTCAGGACAAACGTAAATCTTGTGCAATTTCTTGACCTCTTGATCAAAGATTCCAAGGATTACTGGGTTTCCCAAATGAGATATCTCTGCTAACAGATAGGAGGAAAGATGTTAAATTGATTAGCCTCTTAAGAAGGACAAGGAAAATATTTTCCTAGAAAGGATATATATATACACATGGATATGAATCCTCAAACTTGCTAAGGGCGGCGGCATCTGTCTCTTGGTCATGATGTGAGTTCCACATGCTATCTCATTTCAAATATAAAGCAGGTTAGTATCACATTCTAGTTGTCAAATTCAGTTGGTTATAGTTTATATCTTTTGTAAACATAATGCGTTTGAGGTGATAGGCGATAGCCTGACTGTCACTGATTTTGATCCTCCTGACTCCATTTTTCCTATCTCCTAACCTATGTTCCCTATTTGAAGATTCCCCTGGCAAATTAGGAGGATTTTAAAAAGTGTCCTTGAAGGCATATGTACCATAGGAAGAGGATAAAGATTCTAAAAAGCATTGGCAAATCAACTCAGCCTCTTCTGTAACAACAAGGGGCAGAACTATTTGCTCTGTCAATACTTGTTTGCTTTGGCATAGTACAAACTAAACAAAAAATATTCAAACACGTGAGAACATACAGCATGTTTTTGATTTTATTGTATGGCAAAACCATTGCTGCACATAGGCGGCCATCTTGAAATTATGTCTTTTCAGGATGGCCACATATTGTGTGGTATGCTTGCTGATGCGCCAGCAATTACCTTGGGATTATTGTTTTATATTTCATTATTACTGTTATTACTATATTTAATGTTCAAAGATGTCTGACAGATGCGAAGGATGCTGCACAAATAGATAGATGGGAGCATCTCGGTAGTAGTGTGCAGCTGCTGGGCACTCGCAAAAACAATCTGAAATCCAATAAAACAGGGAGCAGGAGGCAAATGGAGGCAGAAGCATCACTTGAGCATAGCAGGAAGAGAGAGCAAAGGGCAGGGATGTGATGCAGAATAAAATCGGCAGGAGAAAGAGTGAAGAAAGCCAGGTGCTCCCATGGAGTGCTAAACCATAAGAGCAAAGGAAACTGCAACATAAAAAGTAAGCTCCCTGACATCAGCAGTAGAAAGATACAGTCAACCAATTATAAAACAAGTGTGAAACCTAAACCCTCCAGGGGTGGGCGAAACACACATATGAGAATGAAAGCCAGCGGTTCAGAAATAGGGCATTGAAAGAAATAAGAAATAAGAAAATCAACCCACAAAGCCATGTATGTACATGTCTATGTACTTCTTAAAATGATGCCTGCGAAAGACAACTAAAGCTGTTTGCAGCAAGACCACAAAAAAGTATAACATACTTAACATTTGCAAAGATTGTGGCATGTAAGAATCTTGCACTATTCTCTAACAAAACTAACAGGTCGTTTTTTGGCGACTAGGTCCCATAATTCTGAGGCAAATGCAAATTCCAGATTTCCGGAGTGGGTTCTCCAGAGTTAAACGTCGGCTATGGTTTGTGAAACTGTTCTAATGCTGTAGCCGACCTTAGTGTCAGGTTCGTTGAAGTGTAACACTAATTACAAAACTCATAATCAAACCTGTTCACTGTAGAGAATCAATACAAACAACCTTATAAAGAAACGGCAACGTCAGCAACACATTTCTACTTTAAAGACAGAAGAGGGATGCTTTGCTAATTAGTAGCAGGGCATTGTAAAACCATTTAAGTGTACAGTTGCTAACATGGAACGTCTTTGATTACTCAATATGTTCCCGACATTTATTTCATGTTATGTAGAAAAACATACATTGGAAGCATGCTTTTTTAAATGGAACATAAACATGCAATCGGGGCAGCACTATTGTGTCATGCTTAGTTCTCTGTATAATCCACCGTGGCCCAATGGTGTTACATTACTTTCAGACTTCTTTATATATTGAAAGTTACATATATATAAATGAGATACATAACTTTAGAATGTTTTTTCCCATTAGTGCAAGGCATTGGGTGCAGGATTTATTTTTTAAGGGCATTGTATCTTAAAGGCCTGTTGGCAAAATAGGCGCCAGCCAATATAAAATCACATGGAAGTTAAAAGGGCAAACATGGACCCCAAGGGGTAGGTTTTAAAACATTTTGCGCTGGGTTAGCATCACAAAAGTGACGCTAACCACCACAAAATGTTTTTGGGGGAATTTACTTTCCAGTGCCAAACTTGTTTTGCGCTGGAAAGTACCCAAAAAGTAGCGCAAAGCACTGCTTTGCGTTACATAGCACCAAGGGGGCTTTACATGGGTTGTACATGGGCGTTCCCTTGCAACCACTCATGCCTTTTGACGCAATATCTATCTACAAATAATTGTAGACAGGGTTGTGTGCCAAATATTAATGCCACTTCAAAGGAGGCACCTACATAAGAAGTGTTTTTATTCCTCCTTCCTTTACTGACTTTGCATGCGTGCTGCACTGTGCAGCACACACACAAAGTGGGAGAAGCTTTTAATGCTCGCATGCTGTTTGTGACACACTTGATGTTGACTTAAACAAAAGTCAAATATGCCAATAGATACAGTGAGCATAATTTAACTGAAAGGAGCATACAAAAAGCAAGCTCTTATTACCCAAAAGTCCAAAATACCAGGAGTCCATATCCGCAAAAATCAGCAAAGTGCATAGGCTCATACTAAAAAAGATGAACTTGCAACAGTGTTCTATTATAGTTAGTGGCCATAGTGTTTGTACAAAGCTAGCACTAATACTTCACTGACGAGGCCTAAGCAGGATGAAACTGGTCTTGCATTGCTTGTGTTTCCATCTTGACGGAATCTGGCCTGGCATTGTCAGTTTTGGTCAGTCTGTTCCTATAGGAGCAGGGTGACGGCTGGTTTCCATATGGCTGGTATATGCCTTGGAAGACATAGTGGGTGAAAAACAATGTATTGAATTTCAGCCTTCGCTGATCACCAGTGGCTGAGATTAATTCAAGCATACCTCCCATCACTTTGTTGTTTGTTGCAGCCAACTTATTATTTGGCATTGGGACATCTAATTATCCCATCACTTACTGTAAGTGCAGCAATATTTTCAATGTAATCACCTGCGGGTAGTGTTCAAAACATTGCATGGTGAAGCGTGGTTCATCCAATGTAGTTCCTCTGATTCTAAGGATAAAAATGTTGATCCTCATTTTTGAAAAAAGGCAAACTTCCATGTATCTTCCAGAACTGTGGAATGTACATGTTAAACCTGCACTTAGAAATGAACTTATTTTCTTGGCAACTTTTGTGATTTTTTGCTCAAAAAGGTCTTTTATATTATTAGTGTATATAGGAATACATTTGTGGATGTTCAAATAAATACAACAAACAGACCGAGATCAACATGAGTTGTACAATAGTGGTATATTTAATAAGAATTTCACAAACCTTAATAAGTATCAATTGAACATGATATAATAGTCAGACTACAGCATAGGTCTTCAAACTGTGGGGCGCGCCCCCCTGGGGGGGCGCAGCATCCCTCCAGGGGGGGGCGCGCACTTCACCTTCTATTGTTGCTGTCAGGCGCCAGTCCTGTAACTCAGCCCAGGCCGCTGCAGCTCCAGCTGCTGGGGGCTCGGCTGAGAGTGTCTGGAGTCACAGGTCTTTAAAGGCCAGAGACGCAACGATTTCGGAGGTGGTGGGGAGTGGAAGGGGGCTAATTTTTCCAGCAATAGGAAGAGTGGAGATGCAGGGGCTCTAAGAAGGGGTGAAAAACACAAAGCCTCATTAACGAGTAAATGGTCTTTTAAAGACCTGTGAAGTACAGGTGCGGTTGGCAGCACCAAAACTGTCTGTGTGTGTTTGCCCAGGAAGCTGTCTCAGCCGGGGCTGACACACACTACGGGTGGGTTTGGGGGCCAGGGGGGGTGAGGGCGCTGAAGCCCTTTAGTCCTATGGGCGTTGCGCACCTGATGTGAAGGCAATTGTATCCCCAGGTCTTAGTCAGAAGCCCAGTGGTCGAAGTGGGCGGGAGCAGAAGGGCACAGTGTACCCCTCCTGCTTCAATTCCTAGGATTCTGTTCGCCTACTTTTTTATTCTGAAAATGCGTCCCAGGACAAGAAATCACCATCACCTTTAAATAAAGCTCAGCCTTTCCTGGCGTTCGAGGACGGGTGGCAGAGAAGTAACAGGACTCTGTCTGTTCCTTCTTGCTCAGAGAAGAAAAATACAGTGTCCTCTTCTGCTCTGTCGCTTCAGCTGCCCCCCCCCCACACTCTTTCATTCTTCACTCTCTTTCTGTCTAGCAGTTCTTCTCTTACTAAAAACGTGACTTCAAGATTGGGTTCTAACAACTCTCTTTCCTCTCCTTTCTTTTATTTGCTCCCCTGTGAAATGGATCCAAAAAAGAAAATCATTTTTGCTGGAAATGTCGTATTTTAATTCCAAAGTGCAGCATCTGGAACAAAAGGTTAAACATATGAAAAATAACTAAATAAAGTGAGACAGAGTGGTAGCAAACTGGCCAGATTGATTTTATTCACACCTAAGCACATTAGCGCCACTTTTACAGAGTTTGCCGGTGAAGCGCTATTTTTGTTTTCTTGTCTTTGTTTTCCCTGGGCTTGCAACTAGTGCACCAGTCCTGGAGGTACTGCAAAGTGTGGATTGGAAAACAAAATGTGTACTGCGGCTCTGCGTCCAGGGATGTGGTCTTTTTACCATACTGCTTACGTTTTGTAAGGATATAAGCAATGGACATTGAAATGGGTCCATTCAGGGCCCTGTAGTCTTGTCTTTAACTTTTGAGGCAAAAGAACTCACTGATTTCTGAATAGTGAGTGTAAAAGCGTTAAGGTAACCATGTTGTTCCTGCTTAAATGTCACATGGCTTGCTAAATTTTGCATTCCCTATGAGTGTTTGCTTTTTCCAGGATGTTGTTACTTTTTTTGTAGGTCGTATATTGCTCTTGTCTATTGCGTCATTTAAATTGAGCCGCATCCAGGTGTTTATAGTTGGCAGCAATTGGGTTGTAGTTGAAGGCAGTGTGAGTTTTTCTCAGTGGTGCAGTATGGTGTTCAGTGGGGGAGAGGATGTGGCACTATGGCCAGAGCTGCTGAATTTGGAACTGGGGAACCAGGTTCAGCCTTAATAACCAGTCCACCAGACCACTCTCCTGAGAGAGCACAATCCCATGCTAGACCTTAGAAGGCTTCGCAAGACCTTAGAAGCGCTGATGTCTTAGCACCAGCAGGTGGAACCTAGCACTGGCAAGTCTGGGTTAACCTTCAAGGTTTGTCCACCACAATCCATACTGAAGTTCACCTCCAGTCTTGCGGGCAGGCCTATGAAGCAGCACAGCCAAGAACAACAGTGACTCTGTCACTGAGGTCACAGGACCCTTGAGAATGGCCAGCTCTAGGGCAGTGCAACCGGTGTGACCGGGCGCTGACTTTGGGTGGAGGCATTATGTTTGCAAGTATATTAAGCTTTTAAAAGTGATTGCTGCCTCCTTCCTGGCCTCCAGCAATTTTCGGCAACAATAAAAATGTCATGATGACTCTGGTGTTTAATGTTCTTCCTAGAGAGAGATCAGAGTTTTGTCTAGTGGAAGTTTTGACTCATGGATAGGTAGTACAGAGGGTTAATGTGCCTGCTGCAAAGAACATGTACCATGCAGATCACAAAGTGCACATAATGTAAATAGGTCAGTTGGCTACTGCTTTTGAACCTTCCTGAAGATTCCATTCTCTGGCAGGTAAGAGTGAAGAGCTTTTTGTATTATTTTTTTAAAGCCTCGCTCCTCTCCCCTTCGTCCCAATACTAGTGGGAACGTTGGATGTTTCAAGGAGGAGCGGATTTGGCATTAATGCCATAGGTGCTTACTTTGGTTCTGGGGACCTGGGTTCGAGTCCTGGTATCGGGTCAACATCTTGTGATCCTGGGCAAAATCACTTAATTTACCAGTGACTTACGAAAAATGAATTTGACCTTGATTAAAGTCACTGGTGCTTGATTAACATGTTCCAATCCCTCTGCGGAGTCCACAAGCCTAATATAACAAATATTGTCAAGTATGCCTACCATCTGTCCTCGCTTCTTTCATAGACCAAATTTAAATGCTTTCTTGTGCAGCTATTTCTGAAGCTTTGGAAGGCGATCATCTTTATAAGCCAACTATGCTAACAAATTGACTCTTGATGCCGCTAGAGAATAAAGATGTATATATCCTTTTGAATCACTTATATCACATGTGTATGATGTAAATGTCCCCTAGGCCTTCTTGGAAAACTGTGGCTGGCCTCCTACTGACATGGCAACACCTGACCATACTCCACATAATCATGGATTTTTTAATTCTGTCAGAAAGCATGTTTTGTGGAACTTCTTTTTCTGATATCTTGTATAGGGGAAAGGATGTGGCGCAACAGCCAGAGCTGAAGACTGTGGAGCTGGGAAGCCGGGTTCAATTCTTGATGTCTGCTCAACATCCTGTGATTCTGGGCAAATCACTAAATCTCCCTGTGCTTACAAAAAATGAATGTGTGCTTCTGTAATGTAAAAGATGCTCCTGCAAAGCGCTCCAATACATTTGGGTCATGTTCACGCTCTATAAAACTGAAAAAAATATATTACAACATTTTGTGAGCACTCCCGTTTCCTGGCACTGCTCAAGACTGGAAGTGGAGCACAACCTAAGGATGGCAGAAGCAAGAATCCATCCACACATTGTCTCTGTGGAGAAAAACATGCACTCCCACACCTGAGTTTTGGGAGTGTTTTGGCTAATCTATCCTAAATTTTGTGTTTTATGTGAAAAATAAAGCACCAATGAAATTTTTTGTGCTCATTGTTTTCTTTTTATTTGAACTATAGAATAAGCAAATGTACTACAAAAACTTCAGTTTACTAAACACTCTTACTTTATTTAATATTATTTGCCCTATACAACCTGGGCTCTGCAGGAGGGAATGGCCATCAATGATGCAGAGTACCAGCTTCCGGAACTTTTTTATCAGGTGGTGGTGGGGGGGGCTCGACGTGTAAAAAGGTTTAGATGGGGGGCTCGACCATCAAAAGTTCGAAGACCTCTGGACTACAGTGAGGCTGTGGTTCAAAATATTGATGGTAAGTATATTTTTTTTTAGTGTTTTACTATAATGTTGGAGTTTAAAAGATCGTTTACTACAATACCACTCTTATTGTTATTCCCTTGGATTGTGTTTTTATTTTATTATATGGTATTGAAGAATGTATTTTTTTTGTAATATTTTAAAGTAATGTATATGTTTTGTATTCTTTGGGAGATTGGGTGGGTATAGTCCTTTTAATAATATGTGTCCGTTGAATAATAATTTAATCATTTATGAATTTACATTCTTTTATAAATGCTTCATACTTTTTTTAAATCATGGATTAAGGTGCCGATTCCGATCCGGTAAAACCCGGGTACGAACCGTCGGACGGAGCGTTTTCTCCGTCCGACTCGTACCCGGGAAAACCACCTTACAAACCCGCAAGTACGATTCGGACAGAACCACCATTTCCGTACGAATCGTAGAAAAGACCGACCGGCTAAAAAATACCCACAATTCCGATCCGGGACACTGCGTACGCGACATTCGCACGGAGTCAGGCAGCATTTTACGGACCAGCAAGTACGATTCGTACCCACAGCACTCCGCACGGCAATATTTTTACGGGAGCCAAAAAGGGCCGGAAAAGCTAAGTACGGCGCGATGCGTGAGGAAAAGGGGGCCCGGTACGCACCGTACCCCAGCCCTACAAGTTCGCACCGTACCCCAGCACCCCCACCGCATGTATGCACCGTACCCCCAGCACCCCCACCGCATGTACGCACCGTACCCCCCCACCGCATGTACGCACCGTACCCCAGCACCGCATGTACGCACCGTACCCCCAGCACCCCCACTCCATGTACGCACTGTACCCCCACCGCATGTACGCACCGTACCCCCAGCACCTGCACCGCATGTACGCACCGTACCCCCAGCACCCCCACCGCATGTACGCACCGTACCCCCACCGCATGTACGCACCGTACCCCAGCACCGCATGTACGCACCCTACCCCTAGCACCCCCACCGCATGTACGCACCGTACCCCAGCACTGCATGTACGCACCGTACCCCAGCACCGCATGTACGCACCCTACCCCCAGCGCTACGCGCTGAGGGTACGGTGCGTACATGCGGTGGGGGTGCGGGGGGTACGGTGCGTACATGCAGTGGGGGGGTACGGTGCGTACAAGCAGTGGGGGGTACGGTGCGTACATGCGGTGGGGGTACGGTGCGTACATGCGGTGGGGGGGCTGGGGGTACGGTGCGGACGTACACGGGAGGGGTGGGAGGCTGGGGGCGGCCGTAAGACTCGTACCCCTCGCCCAGGTGTACCCGGGATAGGGGTGGTACACTGTTCGCTCCGTACGGGATGTTTTACATACAAATGTGTCTTCGGAACGCCGGTACGGATCGCACTTGTGCGCTCGAAACTTCAGTTTTACGATTTGTATGTAAGACTGTCCGGGGACGTGTCGTAAACTTTTCCCGAGGTCATTCGTATGTATTTTTACGGACGAATCGTACTTGGCCGTTTGTACGGGACTTGTATGATTCGTACGTAAAAAACTACAGATACCAGTCGTACGGTAATGACGGATGAGTAATTATTTTAAACAATATTGTATTATCAATTAAAAATGTAAGTATGTAAAAATTACAAAATGGTTTGTGTGTTTTCTGTGTTAGAGTGCAGGAATTGTTTAGTTTTTTTTTTTAAATCATTTTGATATTTGTTAAAATATTTGGTACATTTTTTATGTTTTGGAAAAATTATAATATTTCCCAATTTTGAGATAGTTTAATGATTGTGTTCAGTTTAAAAAAAATGTTCAATGTATAATTTAGTTCATTTTTATTGATTACTTGCATTATTTGGGTGTAGTGAATCTGACTCCCAAATATATGCACTTTCCCCAATGTTTGTTAGTCTGGAGTTAGAATAGTAAATTTGTCTCTTCCATATATGCACTTTCTCAAAGTTTCTTAGACTGGAACTGCAATATTAAATCTGACTTCCCCCAATATATGGATTTTTCCAAATGTTTGTTGAACTCATGTTAGAATAATGAATATGACCCTCCCCTGTGTATGCAATTTGGCCAACATTGGTTAAACTAAAGTTAGAATAGTAATTCTGAACCTCCTCTCCCGACCCCCGCCTCGGGCCAATGTATGCATTTTCTCTAATGTTTGCTAGCCTTGAGTTAGAATAGTAAATATGACCTCCAGCCCTAACAATGTATGTATTTTCCCCAAAGATTTTTAGAAGTGTAATTTTTAACATGTTTGATTTTAGATTGTAGTTAGGTTGCCATTTTTTACTTCATTGTGTATTTCATTTGTAATATATTTTGAGGTTATTGCATTTAAAAGCATTTATTTTTTTAAATTATTTCATTTCTTTTTCTATTATGTTTTTTTTACTTTCTTTCTTCTGTTTTGGTTTGTCATCTAGTGTTTTAAAAATATTCATTTATGTAACATATTTAGATATTTGTTTAGTGTTTAATAAATATACATATTTCTAAGTGTTTTTATACAGATATTAACCTCATAAATGTGCATATTGTCTTTTATTTAGTATATATTGTTAATAAATGTTCTATTAACACATGAAGGTATTGTGATTATTTGTAATGTATTATTCCTTAGAAGTTTATATTTTAATTATTAAATTTATTTTAAAGTTAGATATATTTTTGAAAGTTGATTTTTTTTAAAGGTTAATACATTACATTATTGTTGCTTTTTATTGTGCTTTTGTGGTATGCATTTTCAAATGTATTACAAAAAAAATTATGATTTCAAAGTTTTTAAATTACCATAATGGTAATTACATTTTTGCACATTTATTTACCAATGCAATATCCATATTTTGGTTCACGATATATTTGAAGTTGATATTTTTGTACTTTAGATTATAAGTATGTAAAGTCAATATTTTTTTCAATATTTTTACAATGGCATTTTGTACAAGTTTTGTGTTAGATATTTGATCTTACAAACCAAATCTGGAAAAAAACAAACCTGTGCATTACTTTAATGAATCTGCATGATTCCATATTGTGCTAAAATTGATTCCTTTAATTTGACTGTCCATGTAAGAGCAAAGATCGAATAGACAGGACTATTTATAAATTATAGGCATGTGTGGTGTTTTCCATATTACTACCCATTCAGTTGTCAGGTAAAATGTATCACTGCTACAATATGCATTGTTGTTTTTAGATTAGCATGATGAGCTGTCATTTTATAAACCAAGTCTTGTTAATAAAGTTTTCAGTTGAGGGTAAACTCAGGACATATGTTGCAGAATAGCAAGCAGATAGTCTTAGCCAGCTAACTGTAACAAAATCACCATGAAAACTCACAACACTTCAACACTACAATGCTAATTGATTTAGTAGGGTATTGTTTGGGTGGTATGAATGCAGGTGGTATCACAAAAATTTCACATTTGTGAAATCTCAGTGATACGAGTATAAGGCGATGAAAAAAGTATAGGAGAGGTGTGGCACAGCGACCAGAGCGGCTGACTCCAGTGCATGGGGCTCACGGTTCGATCCCAGATGGCAGCTCAGCTCAGCACCATGTGACTCTGGGCAATAGCTCACCTAATCTCCCCAATGGCCCCCAGTGCCTTGAAACCTTAAGGGGTGATATGTTTACACTTTAAAAATAAAATATCTCTGGAATTGACTACTAATGTGTAGAGTATAGGAAATATGGCTAGATGTCAGTTATACATATTTGAAAACCCTGCACTGTCATTCTAAAACTTTTTCATGAAAATAGCTAATTATATATACAAAGTATTTTTCCCATATCAAAAGTGACAGTTTTCAATTCTGTAGATCCAGGACTTTGGGTTTGATTTATATATTGGTGGAGAGGGTACTCTGTCATAATTTCGATGGCGTTTCCTCCCCACCAATATAGTGGTCCTCCTGATGCATTTACATGCAGTCAAACTTTAGGGGTAGCCACAGCTGAGACTTCTCTGTCTCTGCCGTGATCTATCCCCTCCGACGGCCCTGGGGAGTAAGGTTCATTGGACAATTGGCTACCTGTCCACCCACCCAAATTAGATGGATTGACATGTAGTATTTTTTTACTGTTTCATACGACCAAGTAAAACGTGCCAGTAAGGAACAGTAAAATCATTATAATGCTCTCCCTGCCTTGGGAGAAGACTCCCATACTGAAGGGAGCATTATATTTTTTCTTTTCAAAAACAAATTACTGTTTCTGGAGTTTCTTTTTGAAAGAAGAAAGAAATATTCTGTGCTACAATGCTTCATCAGGCTGATGCAGCCCCATAGCAGAGAGTAAACTACAGTGACAGGAACCACCGTTACAGCGGTTCCTGGCAATGCTTTTATAAATGACCGCCTGCCTGGAGGTCCTTTATAAATATGGCGGGCGGTCCTTCCACCAGGGCAATGGAGTAATTTACTCCGTCACTCTGGTGGACTCACGGGCTGTCTGCCAGGATTTAAATCAGGCCCTTGGTCTGCTACCTGAATCCCACATTTGATGGCTGTCCCATGTTGCTCATGTGATATTTTGAGATGTTATATGTAGGTTATGAGTCTGAGCTTGTTATTGCTGGTATACAGAAACAACAAATGCAAACACAAAACTATACGTATGTATTATCAAGATATACAAATATGTGTAGTTAAATTAAGTGAAAATGTTATCAGGTTTTCACTTTACAGTGTATGTTAAAAGTTAATAGTCTAAATAAAACCATGATTCATGCAAGTTTTACCACAAGGAAGAAAGCGCAATACAAACACTGTTTAGTGGCAGCACACAACTTGTGCCTATTCAAATGCTGAACTCAAGAAAGTTAACATTTGGGCAGAGCTAAATGTTAATAGTGCTATTTTTCTGATGATCATAAAAGGTTGCCACCACCTGTGCTGTCAAGCCACACCTAAAACTAATTTCACACCTACATATGGGTAACCATGCTCAGACTCATAGACCTTTAAGTGGTAGAGCACATCAGTGATGAATGATAATCTAATTAGTGTTTTACTATGGTTGTTTCCTGTTACATTGATGTTTTACAGTTTGTGTGTGTATACCAGTGTTGAAAGTGCTCTGTAGTGGACCGTTATGCGATCTTCTGCAGTGTGAAAATAAATATGATCGAGTAATGTCTCATTACTTTCCGTTGGACTCCATTTCTCATGGTCCTGTTTTCTTCATCCCCTTTGTCACCAGTAAAATATAGCCATCTCGCCATACAGAAAATAGAACAGAGGAATGCTAGTAGTTATTGTCCCTTACCCTAATGCTGGAGCCTACATAGGCAGTACTTACCCAGCATTCCACTTGAACTACCAAGCCCTCCATATAAAAGCCACCAATTTGGTAGAGAGGGAGGGGCATGATGAATGGGGCGAGTACAACAGGAACAGTAGTAATAAAGATCACCAAAATGAAACATTACCCCCAGGGCCCCCTTGTCCTCGTCCCCTTCATCACCAGTAAGCACACTGCCACCTTTTTATAATAATGGAAGAAAAAAACAAATCAGAGAGACCACAACAATACTGAGGCACCCCATAGTGATTTATTCAGAAAACCAGAATGGGCATTTCATGAAACAGAATGGAATTTTCCAGACCAAAGTTAGTATCATCACACAAAATATTCTGCAAACAATAATGTTTAAGGAAAGTATTTTGGGTAATTTACGTGGCTGCCCAACAGCTCATCGAAATGTAAACTCCCTTCAACTCCCCTCAGCTAGCAGCAACCCCTCAGGAGGAGTTCCAGATAAGGAATAAGTCAAAGAAATCAATTGCTTGATCCATCTACTGATCTACTGTGAAAACACCTTGGAGACAAAGGAAGTATAAGCCTTTAGCACCTGCGGCAAATCCCACAAAGGAAATAACAGTTTCACCAAAGACAAACTGTTCAACAACCAAGCTACTCACCCTCTGCATCAGTCAAATTACCCTAAGAAACCTTTAAAGCTCGAATAGCTGCCCATCGGGCATGCAAGGTGGAAACCTTAAACCATTTTTCAAAACCTTGTCACAAAAACTGAAGATCAACATTCAAATAACACTCAAGAGGAGAAAGCTTCAGAGGATCACACCACCTCTGATAATTACCCCAATGCCGCTCATATAACTTCATTGTGGACGGTTTTTGGGAAAGCTGAAGGGCCTCTGCTAAATAGCAGGGCAGGCCCTTCTGTTAGAATCCTCTCCTTTTAATTTCCATACCGAGAGGCAAAGACTCTGAAAAGAGAGGAAAGGAGATGCCCCGAGGGAAGAGGGACAATACAGGATCATCCAAAGACCCTGGACTGCTAGGTACTTGAACATGGGAGGGCATGAGCACCTCGGCCAAAACGGGACCATCACCCTGGATTCCCCCAAAAGGCTGGTCAACAACTCGGGAATCAGAGGAATAGGTGGGAATTATATACCATATCTGGCCAAAGCAGAGTCGGTGCGTTCATTCCGCATGCACACTCCAGAGGATTCTAGGAACAAGAATTGTTGGGAAGCAAATATGTCAAGGAAAGGTACACCAAACCTCTCACAAGGCCGATGGAAGACTGCCCTGGTCAAAGACATTTCCTGAGAGGAGGGAAAGGTCCAGCGGGGGGAATTTGCTACCCCATTGTCCACCCCTCTGATATTGACCGCCACCAGTGACAGTCAGTGAATATCTACCCATTGGAACAACAGGGTAGCTACTACATTTAAGGACTTGGACCTGGTACCCTCCTGATTGTTTAGATAATCCACAGTTACCAAATTGTCTGATGTGACCACCAGGTTGCTTGAACCCCACTACGGCCCTGTAAACACGGTGAGTTCCCTCCAATTGGAGGACTGCCTGCTTTCTTGCAAGTCCACTTCTCCTGTAGCAATCAGTCACCCAGAGTCACCCCCGCACTAAAGGAACTGACATATGTCATGAGAACCTTTGAGGGAACCTGCTGAAGAGCAACTCCACTGATAGCAAGTCTGATAGAGTCCACCACCTTAACTCCTTGACCATCTCTGGTGTCACTGGAACGATAACTCGAAGTCCCCCGACTTCGGGTCTCAACAAGAATGCAGGTGATACCACAGAGGACGAGGATGAAAATGAGCCCAGAATTGCTGCCATATTACCCAGAAGCTTCAACCACTGATGCACCAAAAGGGAGTAGCCGCTCATCACTCACAGAGTCAGAGATTTCATGACTGTGGCTCTGGAATCTGGAAATTCAAGCTCAGCCCCAAACAACTCAGTACCCTGAGAGGGTAACCTGAGAGCCGCAGCCTTCTGAGCAGAGTCTGTGCCCCAGTCTTTTAACACCAGGTTTCCTCTGGCAGCAATGCTTGCTCCCCCAGAGAGGGCCTTAGCTCTTACAACATCAAATGGTATGTGGGACATATATTAGACCTGCCGCCAAATCTGTTCCAAAACACCAAAACGATCTGAGGGATCATCAGGAGACTAGAATAGCAGTTTAATGTCAGATATCAATGATTGAGCCACACATGTGCCAAAGATTCCTGCTCCAAAGGCCAAATGAGAACCGTAATAGACTTTCTTCAGGGCAGCGTTAATATTTGTGTCAGTGGAGTCTTTAATACCAGCATCCACTGCCAGGGAAGGTCTTCCAACCAGACTAGCAATGAATGAGTCAATGGAAATAGTATCTGGAAGACTTTGCAGCATATCTTGAAGGGGCAAGAGCTTAGCCCAAAAATGACTCCAGATTCTCTAATAAACAATAAGATAAAGCAATATAGACTCCTTTCTCTGACCATAAATTATTCAGTACAAATAACACCTATTGCATTCCTATTTTGAAATAGAAGTTTGAACCACCAGCGATTTACTCATTGTTTAGAACCAGCACTTATTTTTCCACATCAGACTTTTACCCAGATGCCAGTGAGGGCAAAACACAAAAGGGGTAAAGAATGAGGAAGAAGGCAAGTATCGAACGAAAGGGCAGCGTGTAAAAAGGAACTTGCAATATTGGGACAAAAGCAGCAGGGAGTGTCGGATGGTGGATGAAAGTGGCTTGAGATGGAGCCAAGACCACACAGTGTTGGTAGTTGACCCTCTCGACATTTGGCACCACCGTCCGTGGGCAACTATTATTTTAAGAATTAAGCACTGGCCCCCTTTTGACATTGGTGAAGTGAATGCACAATCTGCACCCAGCTGTGAATGGGAAATTGTGCAGTATTTGTGCGCGTTTTCAAAGAGTTCAGGGGGCTCGAGCTAAAGTTTCACTTCACTAGACACTGCGATTGGCACCAGATACAACATAGTATACATCACGCGGTCAAACACTTCTTGGAGTGCAATTTGCTTCCAATTTGCAGTCCCGTTTCCACCCAAAATGGGATTAGCGGCCCATTAGTAATTTTGAACCGGAGATAGCTAAGGCTCGAGCTGCCACGGCCATTTTATGATCACCATTGAGTGATTGAAAAGCACCTTTTCCCTTTCTAGGGCACTACTCTGTGAGGCTCCAATAAACCCCTTTGCGGTACGTGTGACCATGGGAGCAGCTTCAGGGGGGATGTTTGGGGTGTCACACACACCCTAATAAATGTATTTTCCGATGATTGGTTGAGTAAAGGTGCTTTCAGCCGGGTATCATGAGGATTTCACCAAGGATTTTTGCAGACATACACTGATAAAAAACACACATGCACTCTATTCTCTCTGTTTTGAAATCCTTAAAAAAAAGTATTTTTTTCAATATTGTGCTTCTCTCACTTAGTACTCAATCTCCCTTTCCACTGCCTATTAAACCTCACTCATGCGCCCTGCTGGTCATATAATGTATTTTAACATTATATGCCAGCGTGATGATCGTGAAATGTGATGCTCACCCACCCCGCTCCAACACCCCGCACCCCCCCTCATTTTACTGACTAAGCTGCGTCCCTGCGCATGACACCTCACCGACAGTTCAGCATTTTTAGCAGCTCGCATCAAGTATTAATCGTTCTCACATGAAATGGAAAAAAAGAGCTTTTTGGACATGCTATTTCAGCGCCCTGTTTGACGGCGATCTGGAATTGCATGTTAATAAAAAAAAATATATACAAGGGTTGTTTTTTTGTCAATTGCTTTTAGTGTTCATGCTTCCGCGTCATTCGTTGCCAGGAATAGAAGGTGCCCCTCAAGCATCGTCAGCCACGCACATGCTGTCTGGTTGGTTGGCTGTGCAAAGCGAGCCTCTCCCATTCCTCCAATCCCAGGAGGGGCCCTTGATTACGCAGAGCCCATTTACAGTCTGACACCTGATGAGCAACCAGTAAATTGAATCACACGAGAGTGGATTAGGCCCTGCACTCGCAAAACAAGCTGCCTACTAAAATTAACTTAATTATCGATCCGATATTCTGTTTGTTTAATTTGTTTTTTATTGTGTGATTGATGAGTTAGCCAGGAGACAGGCAGACTCAATACTAGCCTCGTTTTAATAATCCGGAGTGGCGACCATGTCAAGGGCACGGTGGAATGTCAAGAAGGGAGAGGATTGCTAATGGAGATCAGTAAAATCAATCAAACCCGGCCAAGCTGATCCAAATCAGTTTGGAAACCACATTTGGACTTCGATTGAGAGAATCGGATTATGAAAGAGACAAGAGATTTATGTTGAGTAAGATTAGAAGCTACTTAAATCTGCCCAGATATTCAGACATGTGGCTCACAGAAACAATTATTGGAAATCAATGCGTGAGTGAGGCGGTGGTTCCTGGATATTTCTATGTGTTCGTTTATGTCCTCTCTGGCATTTAATTTGCACCCCTGTTCTGTGACAATATTTCCATTACATCCCAGAAAATCCTCCCTTCGTGAGATTAAGAGTGGATATGATACAGGTTACTGTCCAAGTACTTTGTAGAATATTAAGTATCCCTAGTGGCACTGTTCTTCTCAATTTAGGCCTTCTATATCAGTGACCTGTTATAAACTGCAGAGTGTCCCTCTTTGAAACTAACATTATTGGAGCTATCCAGTAATTCTGGGAATTGAGAAATGATGGGGGGGTTAAAGATTTTGCGGAATAACATGCATTAATTGGTGTGGATATACCAGCTCCAATATGTATTCTGACTGGCTTTTCACATTAAAATTGCAGATTCAGTCTCTATGTGAAATGCCACAATTTAAGTTCAAGTTGTTTCATGTAGAACATCTTTTATTCATATGCCCTAACCCAAAAGTAGTGGCAGCTAGGACAAAACATCTGTATCCTATATACATTAACTGCCGTTTCACCACCATAAAGGATTTGATCACAGTATGCAAATTTCCTCCTAATGAACTAGTTTGTTATAACTTTTATAATTTTTTTAAACCTTTTTTAGCTTTGTATTAATATGAAATTCTAAAAGTATATGTAACTGAATTTTATCGTATAAAATTTGTGGTCCTCAGTAGAGTACCAAAACAAATAAAATAAACTTGAAACTTGAAAACTTGCCACAATTTATAATTTCATTGGCCCTTTTAATCTCTCATAACAAAAGCATAATCCTAATTCTGCTTCCATTAAAATACGTCTTGCTGGAGAGGGAACCTTTCACATGCAAAGTTGCTTGTCCTTTACTGGTGCCTACATGGATGGTGCAGGTATTAGTGTGCCTCTGTCCACTTCCTAGCGTCAGAGGCTGAATGTGTGAGCCTGAGGCCAGATGGCTCACATCTAGTTCTTCTACATAGCAGCAAATGGTGGTAGTCACGAGTAAACCATTTAGTGAAATTGATAAAAGATGGGTCCCAAAACAGAGACCCAGCACCTCTACAAATGCAAGAGAGAGGATACATTTGTGTATGTATTTGGGACTTGGGTGGATTTAGTGTTTAAAGGTACCAGATTGAGAACACTGAAAACGCAAAATGTTGGCTCTGCAAGAATTTACCTACACTGCTCATCAAGGCTATGAACCCTGCACATGAGTGCAGCTGCAGAACATACATCAAACATCAATGCCTTGCAAAGCAGGAACCATAACCACTGGAAGAACAAATCTTAATTCACAACGTTTCTGTTCCTTGAGTGGATGTAGCTAATTATTGTTACCAAGGATGGAAACCAATTTCCTTATTTCGGGAAGTTAATTGAATGATGTAAGGAAATCTTCTTTTTGTGTGACCACCCTCAATTGTTTTGAACTGATTCTTTTGAATCTGTACACTGAGACCTTGCTAACTAGGCCGTGGTGCATGTGCTCTTATCCCCAGAAGCTTAATTAATAGATTATTGATCCTAATTGCCATATTTAATGTCCCTATAAGTCAATAGTATATCGTACTCAGTGGACCCAGCACCTGTAAGTTTAATGATGTCACTGGTGGACTGCAGCACCTATTGTGCCACAGCTAAGGTGACAATGCAAAGCATACCTTCTGGCCTGCCCCACAGCCTGAGTGTGCAGTTTTAAAACTGCAAATTCAACCTGACCAAATAAACCTTTTGCCAAGCTCAAACCAGCCTTCATAATCCTTATAAGTCACCTAAGTGCAGGGCACATGATATTTAAAATGTAGGACAGGTGTTGCTTTAACAGGTGCACTTAAGTTTTACATGTCCAGGTCGAGAAAAATCTCCAATCTTCATAGTCATTTTTCACTGTGGCACAGCTGGGTATCCAATAGAAAAGCACTGGTTAATGCAGAATTTCAGTTTTATAAGAGCTAGAACCATGATTCAATGACTCAAATTAATAGTAATTTAAAATCCATTATAATGGTCAAATGCCACTGTTAGAAAGTTGAGAAAGAGAAACAGCTGGCGTGCACTCAGGTTTAAACGGTAAAATCAAATAGATAACGTGTTCTAAAAATTGTATAAAGCTTGGTGTGCTGGCCCTGAGGTGGTTCCACCCTGCCACCTTGATTCAAAATGCGTGAGAGACTGGAGCGGGACGCTCTAGACAGGGACTGCACTACCACTGAACACACAGTGATGAGTATGTAACAAGTTAGACGAAATTTGTCATCTGTTTAACATATCAGGAAATTGTAATCATCATCAAAACCAATATTGATGTCTAAACCATCGAAAGACATTCGTGAATATGAGAAACGAATCAAAGCTTCTTCTTGTTGAAGTGTTCTTTAATCACACTCCAATCGTGCTGAAAAAGTTCATGTTACAGAGTACTATAACAAAATGAGGCGTAGCTTGATTTTCCCAATGCATTTCGGGCGTGGTGTTCGCCCTTCTTCAGGGGATATCTATGAGTAAAACATCAAACAATTACATTCAAAGGTTTAAAGCTGATAACTACGTAGAAAATTGGAAGGCTTTACGGCGTCACACAGAAATTTCAGGCAAGATCAAAGATTAAAGCCACTGAAATTGAGCAAATGAATTGAAACGTGAAAGCATGTCACCAAAGAGTCTGAGAAAAATCTGTTAAACATCTGAGAGGGAGAAGGGTGGTCAAGAGCATGAGAGCGGAAAAAAGAAAGGAAGGACAAATCACCGTGTGCTAAAAATCAAAGATCGTCGTGCGCAAAAGATTAGACCCAAGACGTATCCAGGTGGTAGAGACTATAATACCTGAAAAAGCTAGCAAGGCTGGTATCTGCTTAAGGATGAAAGCGATGGAATGAGGTTACCTGCAAAAATGCAAAGAAGGGTACGTGTCTCGTAAGGTGTTGAAAAGGACTCAGCGAAGCAGTGTGGGTGCTCCGACAATGATCGGACATGCAAGGGAAACATGCTAAAAAAACTCACCGAGTGTCCAAAGAACGCTAAGGATCACTTTACCGGAAAACAACAGTGCACTATATAGTACACAAGCGGAACGGTGAGATAAGGAGGTGGAAAACCTGCGGGAAATAGGTAAATGCAGGGGGTTAAAGGGTGTGTGGTGCGTGCGGAAAGACCTAACAATTAGAACATGTAAAGCAAGGTACCTGGGAAAATACTCTCTGTCTCCGCGCTATGGGTCCGAAAGCTGTGTGAGCTGCTGAATCCCGCCCGTAAATATCGGCGGTGTCCGGGTTGCGTTCACGTGGGGAAGTCTCAGTGTAAAACATGAAAGAAGGACTCGCGATGAATGTAAGGTATAACCAGGGGTGGCCATCTTGAGTTGGGAAAAGAGCTCTGACAGACAGAATGAGCAGGACAAAAAGTGCACGAAAAGCGGTTGCGAGTGAACGACAGAGTGAAAGGACAAGCTTATACGGCCTAAACAACGGAAGTGCTCCAGAGGTGAATGACACCTGTGTTACGGAATAACAACATACGAAAAACTGAATACAAAAAACTTTAAATCGTCAATGTCAGATGAACAGTGTTCTACCTATATACATTCTAATGAGTGCTAATAGTCCACAAGTAACATCCTGCCTATTTACAGTCTATATTGAGTTAACGTTCTGACATTGTGTCTTTAACAGAAAGGTAAGAGCGTCAAACAAATAAAACGCGCTACTGGTATAAGTACATTAAAGGAAAAAGAAAAACATGACTACTAAAAATTCACTACAGTAATGTGTACAAAACTACTACTGGAACTTGATCTCTATAAGATGGAAAAGTGTTGTCCTGGCAGTTACCACGGAGTGAGTGTGAATACTAGTGAGTTGAGGTGAGGGGTAATGCATAATGAGACCAATCTGTGATGTGATTGGATTCGGTATCTCAATACCCTAAGTCCCAAGGGTCTCAACGACAAAATTGAGTTTGCATGTTTCCTGTGATTCCTACTCTCTTCCTTCACATAGAACAGAAGGGGGACAGGGTCGTCCTACAACGCACCAGAGCTTTAATCTTGATTTATGCCCGATTTCATTTTATCACTTTATCACTTTACTGTTCTTGTCAACAGCCCAGTGTCCCATGTCACTTTCATCACACCACATCACAGATTGGTCTCATGTTTGATGTTTTACTCATAGATATCCCCTGAAGAAGGGCGAACACCACGCCCGAAATGCATTGGGAAAATCAAGCTACGCCTCATTTTGTTATAGTACTCTGTAACATGAACTTTTTCAGCACGATTGGAGTGTGATTAAAGAACACTTCAACAAGAAGAAGCTTTGATTCGTTTCTCATATTCACGAATGTCTTTCGATGGTTTAGACATCAATATTGGTTTTGATGATGATTACAATTTCGTGATATGTTAAACAGATGACAAATTTCGTCTAACTTGTTACATACTCATCACTGAGTGTTTAGTGGTAGTGCAGTCCCTGTCTAGAGCGTCCCGCTCCAGTCTCTCACGCACTGTTAGAAAGTTGACATTTTTCTTGCCTAAAGCCTTTTTCATAGTTAATCACCAACTGTCACCTGGCAGTCTGCTGGGAGGTGTGATTGGCTGCCAGGGAAGGGAATGAAAAGGCCTTGGCTAGGAGATGGTGTGACCTCCTCCTGACAGGTTGGCCTAGTGGATGTGCCCGCTAAATGTAGAAGCTTCAAAAGGGTATCTTGTACCACAGGCAGATATAACTCACACCCAGGACTGCTCCAGCAATAGTCCAAGTTACCAGAGTCTCAACAATTACAACCTATTCCAGATATAGTTTGCAGGGGGAGCTTCTCATTTCCCCAGGACACACCTCAGGTGTGCCCAGAGCACTGCCTAAGGGAAGAAAGATTTTGCCATATAAGGTTTAGGTAGAGTGGGGCACTGTGGGGCAGCTTACAGTAAAACACATAGGAAGTGCTGCAAAAGCGGGTAGGCCCCCCTTGGGAACTTTTACCCCATTGGTTAGGGAGTGGCTAGGAGTTTCCCCCAATCACAGGTTGCTACTAGGCATGACATTGGCACCCTCATTACTCTCTTCAGAGCACCTCTGGATGACAGAAGGACTGCACCTTCTGTTGAACCCATGGAGAGAAACCCCAGGGGATAGACCTGTTCCTCACTTTTACTCAGAACAGATGAGTGGACTCCTATGGCTAGTTGGTGAGTATCTGGTTCAGTTCTAGGAACACAAAAGAAGCAAATATCCCAAATCTCTGCTGAGCAAAGCTTACTAGTTCCAACATAACTTGCCCTGGACTCTACTGGTGACTTCTTGGAGATTAAGTCCTAACCCCCAAGTGGTGCTAAAAGGTCCTAGATCTGTGGCTAGTGTTAGAGTGTACTCTTTCCCAATTGAATCAAAAACTACAAGACTGGACACCTTTAAACATTTTCTAAACTTTCTGCTAATAGAACCAAAGGCTAACAACAGACCATTTCCGTGTCTCATGCACCGGTGTAGGACTGCTGGTTGAGCTCAACTTGCTGGTTTGCCGCTCGGAAAAGATCCTGACTTCCAGAAAAGTTTCTTAGTCTAAATGTCTAAGACTTCCACAAGACCAATGCTGAGCAGCAATCCGATGACATCTTCCTAGGCCCCGACTTTGCCTGCTCTGAGGTTTCCCACCTTCTACGAGTACTTTGAACTTGTCACCAGAGCCGAGTCCCTCATGAGGTCCTGCATATTAACTGGCCACCATCGGCAAGTCTCTCTTCAGATCCAGCTAGCACCCCGACCTGCCAACGACCTTGTGGATGGGGATTTTCTCCAGAAAAAAGACTAAGGGCCTGAGTTAGATCTTGGCAGATGGCTTACTGCGTCACAACTGTGACTGATATCCTGTCTGCCAAAATATAAATCCCATAGGATGTAATGAGATTTATATTTTAGGTGGGTGGCATATCCGTCACCATTGTGATTGAGAAACCCATCCACCATCATCTAAATCAGGCCCTAAGTCAGAAGGTAAGTTTTCCACCGAGAAAAACCTGATCCCTGTATCCGACCGGCGGTCCATCACGGTCCACCTTAACTTCCGACTTTGACCTGGTCTAGCACAACCACATACCCGCAGTTTGCATTTTGCAGTTTTTGGCATTAGAAAACTCTAAAACTTTGAAAAATCATAACGCTAGTTTGCATCAGATTTTTGTGGTTTGTTGCCTATTTGTTCATTACTATTTTGTTCTATTTTTATAAATTGGAGTGGGATTTTAACTTGTGTGTCCTACTTTTTGACTGTTTTGTTACTGATAAGAACTTAACACATTTCTCCTAATTTAAGCCTGACTGTTCTGTGCCATGGCTACCATGGGTTGAGCTTGGGTTCAAATTATTGAGACCTAACTGGACCTAGTATGGAATAGTGCCATTTTACTTGAAGAGAACTACCATCTACTTAAACCGATAGTCCACTTTCTAAGAAATGGTTTAACTGAGACACAGGAAGATTAATAAGGCAGATTAATAAATCTTTCTTAGATCATGGAGGTGCCTTGTGGCGATATGAATACCCACTGATGTGTAGATCATATACTAATTTTAAGTACTCTCGGTCACCCCCCTGTGTAAATGCTTTTGATGGTTTTTATTAATATATATGTTTCTCCTTCCTGTTGGTTGACAATTCCTCCAGATTCACTTCAACAAAGGTATTTCCACTTTCTAGTCTTAGATTCATTCCAGCCTGTTAGGTAGCACCTACAGACAGAATTTAGCTGACAGTTGTTGAAGATCTTTTCTGTACTCTAACAATATTTACAGTAAATTTTAAGTCAGTCCACTGATTAAATTTGTCTGGTTCGTTGTCAATCCTATTTGTTTGCTTCTTAGTTTCTGTACTATCCATTTGATTGGATTTAACCTTCATCTGTTTACATTCAGGAAAATACGTTTCTCCTTTTGATTGAGCATTCTATAGGAGTGCATGTGTTTTTGTGCTCTTTTCTGCATATGCTGATTCCCACTTCAATTACCCTCAACCCACACTCCACTGTGTTGTTTCCTTTCTTCCCCTTAGTTTTTGCATTGCTTTCACTGCCTTTTTCACCCAGCTTTGCCATGTCACTTTTAATTCTCCAACTCTCCACCACTTGCTCCTCTGTGGCACGCCACTCCTCTGCTACTGCCTCTAATAGCACTGACTTGCTTCTTCTACTGGCTCCTCTTTACCCTCCCATAGCAAATATATATATATATATATATCTACTGGCGGTCGCCAGTAGATAGTTATAGTTAGGACCGTGTTTCCATAGGACATCCGCAACATTCTATTTTGAATAACTCTGGCGCCGATTGACGAATCCTCACGAAATTTTCAAAATAGGTGGGGCGCTCCGCTCCGCTCCTTCCCTGAAAGTCTCGGGGGGATTCGTCAAGCGAGGGCTGAGAAAAAGGGGGGGTCCCAAAACGCGTTTTCCCCATGCATTTTTCCATAGGACCTTTAGTCCAAGCTGCAGCCCGAACGGCTGAACAGAATTACTTGAAATTTGGCAGAGAGGTAGTCCTCAGGTCAGGGATGTGCCTTTTGCAGGTCTGGTGTAAATCTGTTCAGTATTTCCTGAGAAAATAGCATTTAAATCAATATATATATCTATAGGCGCGCTCCGAGCGCGTACCGTAAGCTTACTGTACGCGCACGCTGCCGTGCGCGAGCGCGATTCTGATTGGTTGTTAGATCTTAGTAAACATTCGAATCGGTCGAAACCAGGAAGTGTCGGCCGCCATTTTGTCTCTCGCAGTCTGAGGGGGTGAAAAACAAAGGTGGATAACGTGAAAAGGGGGCAGGCTGGACAGTTCCTGACCCCCTAGCCTTGGTCAGGGGGTCCCAGAAGGACCCCCAAGGGCAAAAATGTATTTAAATTTTTTTACGAAAAATCGCGGAGTGCGCGTAGCGTACGCGCACGGTAGAAATGGAAAAATTCCGCAAACTACGTAACGTGGGCGCACGGTGCCCACAGCACGCGCACGGTGCGCGCACGGTACGCGCACAGTGAAAAAACTTTAAAAAAATAAATAAATACATAAATTAGCATTTAAAAAACCGTACAAATTCACTGAAAAAACCATAGGTTTCACACACGTTATAGTTAGGAATTAGCATTTAAAAAACATTGCAAATTCACTTAAAAAAACATAGGTTTCACACATGTTATAGTTAGCTGGGCATTTCACTCGTGAAAAACCATTGAAATTTCCACGTTATAGTTAGTGCAGGCAACTATAACTCACGCGACCGCAATCCTCTGTTGATGCTAATACTGTATTTAGACACTTATTTACCCATGTCTTCTTCCATTCATTTTTAGCTATATATATATATTTTTTTTTTATTGGTTTTGGAGGACCTGGCAGTTTGCTACTGGGATGCTCCTTTGTGTATGATATGCCTATGTACTTATTTTTATTGAATTTAGTACTCCAAGAATGTATCCGCCATCTTTGAAAGCCAAATTATAGCAAAAAAATGGCTTCACCATCCGTATGCAAACATTTTCATACTTGGTGGCACATGCAAAGATTGTAATGCTGTTTAGTAGCACAGTGCTTGTGCTTGATACTGGAGCTGCTTTGCACTACTTTGCATCAATGGGGCATTCCATGGGTCAACCAGTGTGTTCCAGGACCACCACTCATATTTTGTGATGCAAATGCCTTACTACTAAAAGTGTTAGACTGAAGAGGAGGTCAAAATTAAGAATTCCTTGAGGGAGGCACAAAGTGGGAGAAATGTTTTTATTTCTTTCTATATTTTACACATTATTTGTGTGCTGCACAGCGCACATCCAATATGTGAAATGTCTTAAAACACTATCCAAGTCTGAGATTGTGTACTGTAAGTGTATCCTTCCAGTACTGATTTAATGCTAGACAGCATTCACACAAACTTGCATTTTCGTTCAAACATGTCTGCATGGTGAAAGGCCACCTTAAAGATCTCCAGTGCAAGGGGAGAGTGCCGCAATAGGCCACATTGAGTAGATTTGGTTCTTTGCTGTTCTTTCCCCCACATTCAATGCATGACAGCACAGCAACTTTTGCTTGCCAAGCTTTGTTACCCTTTTTTGTAAACTCACTGCAGTGTGCGCGCTTTGATGTATTTACTTTGCTGACACAATGACAATTTATTGTTCACATTTTTTAATGATTTTCTTTACAACACAAAATACATAAAAGACAGGGCAAAGTATTGTAGATACATCAAGTCAATCATGTCGCCATTACTAGAGGCCTACAAGAGATGGATCAGACGGTACATTACAATCGGATCAATGCAAAGGGGCACAAGTTAGTGAGTGTACAACTTTGGACTGCAGTAGGTCTTAGTGACCAAGTCATCGAAGAGACAGCATACACACTAATTGTCTTTGGTAGATCCGTGTCAGGTCAATACGCTTGAGTTATGCTTTCCTCTGTAATGGACCGAGAGGAACAAACTGACAAAATGACAATTTAATTGTTAATCTATGACTTTTTTGTTTTGCAAAGTGCTTGCTTTTTAGATGGCTAGGCCTTCAAGAAGGCACAGTGCCGTTCACTAATTGCTTTTGTGCTTTCATTTGTTGTCATGATAACAGAGTGTAATAGAAAACTTTTTTTTATTTTTGCACTTACATAGGCTTTCTTAAAGATGAATCCCAAACACTGTATGTGAGAAAGAGGCTCTGTATATACTGGTCCTTAATAGGTACAGGGTGTACAGAGTCCACAGTCCCCAAGGGCTTGACAGAGGCTAAAGTTAGATATAACCTTACTCTCTAAAGTGGTAGCTTGGTCGAGCAGTAAGGCAGTATCGGAGGACAGTATAAAGCATTTGTTGTGCACACTCAGTCAGCAAATGGTCTCACACACTCAATAACTGAACTCTAGACCAATGGTTTATATATAAAAAATATATGCTTGTTTTATTTTAGAACCAACAATTGGAATTAAAATATACTTTCTCAGAATGAGATGCTTTATATAAATACTTTTGCAATATGCAATTGACTTTTGTAAACAGTTACAAGTGGTTGCAATAGGCAACACTATTTTGAACACAATAATGCATTGAGTTCAATGGAAGTTTCATGTTATTTGCCACAGATTATTTTTAGGATTACTTTTGGAATTCCAGGACTGGATCCTAGATTCAGTCCTGGGTCAGTACTTAGAATCAAGTGATGCAAGTCGACTTAATTACTGTGATGATTTTTAAACAAAATTTAGCTATTTTAAAAGTTGACACTTAGAAAATATTTCAAAGAAAACAGTCAATGATTCCCTATGGAAGAAAATTCAAGTTGCAGGTACAGTATGTTCTCGTTACTTTTGTAATCCAGTACTGGGTGCCTAGACTCAGTACTGGGACCTTTATCCAAAACAGGTAAGTAATTACGTTTTCAGATATTATACGATTTTTAAAGAATATTTAAAGATTGCAGAAATTGACACAGAAGAAATTTCACGGACAAACAGTCAATGATTTCCTATGGGAGAAAATTGGGTTACTGGTAAGTACAGTTGTAAGTATTTTTCAGAGTCAGTGCTGGCCACCAAGATCCAGCACTGGGAGCTCACCTAAGAGCAGGTGAGTATTTTCGTTTTCGTTACTCGGCTGAGTTTTGGTGAATATTTTAAGATTTGAAAAGTCCACACGTAGAAGAAATTTCAGGAAAAAGCCAATCAATGTTACCCTATGAAGAAAATAGAGTTATCGGTTTAAAGGTAAGTACTCAACTGGCAGAGTTGAGGTTCTGGGCATAGACTCAGGGGTCCCCCAGGGTCAGGTAGGTACAGTTGGTTCACCCTCAGCAACCCTAGGGCGGCCGGGTGCAGAGAGAGTTAGGCCCAATGTTATCCTATGAGGGATAGGGGGGCCTTGGTTGGTGGCTGCTGACTAGCAAGCCACGTGGCTGTGGGAGCTGGGCTCCTGGTCACTTACTCAGGGCAAGTGGGGAAGTAGGTAGGTGTAGAGGTTGCACTGCCAGGGCCACTCGGGCGGCTGGGTGCAGGGTGCTTTTGAGCCTTCGGGCGCTCAATCGGTTTCAATGGGAAATCTCCGGTTTAGAAAAAGACTGCAAGCTCGGGGACGAAGATTCTTCAGGTGCCACCACCACTTTGAGAGGTAAGTTGGGTAGTTGGAGGATAGGTAGGTACCCCGGGATTGGGCACAGGGGGCCGCGGGGCACCGCGTGCAGGGGTGCCTTTTGGTGTCGGGAAATCTTACCCTCTGTTGATCACGGTAGGGGGGGCACCTTGTTCTGAGGCTGCAGGCTTCTTCAGGAGTGTCGAGGGAGGTCCTTGGGTGCCGGACTCAGGGTCACAGTCGCCGTGGGGTCGTCCTCGTGGTCTTTGTTCACTCTGGCACCGGCCAGGCTTGGCTGGTGCAGAGTGTGCTGGGTTCGCGGTTCCGGGCTGCTGCCAGGGATTAGAAGTAGGTTTTGAGTAGAGCCTCTACTCATGGGAGTCCCAGGGGCTTAGAGCCAAAAGATAGCCAGGTCCTCCGGGGTTTGTGAGGTTGCTGGCCACAAGAGATGCCGGGTTGGAGCAGGAGCATGTTCGAGGGTCGACAGGCCGGTAGGGCTGGGGCCAAAGCAGTTGGTGTCTTCCTCTTCCTAGCAGCTGCAGGGCAGGTCTTCTTTCTTCTTGCTCTTCTTTGTATGTTGGAATCTGGAATCTGGGGAAGGAAGGTTCAGGGTGCCCCTAAATACTAGATTTAGGGGCGTTACAGGTAGGTGAAGGGCCGTGGCCAATGGGTCCCTGTCCTGGGGAGGGTACACCCCCTATCCTGCCTCTCTCCTGTGGGAGGGGGGCAGGAGCCTAGTCTTGATTGGGCAGGGCTTCCCATCTTCAAGATGGTGAGAGCCCGGAGATGTGCTTCACCTCGCCTCCCCCACCTGAGGGGTGGTGTTGGCAGGCTGGCACATCCCCTGTCCTTATTTGGAGTTTCCGGCCAAGCTTCCCGCCAGAGTGGGGGGTTGCAGTGGCCTGGGGAAGCTCACAGAGGCGGCATGCCTTTAAAGCTTCCTCCTGCCCATCCTGGGGGAGGAGATTTAGCACCTCACCCAGGATGTGCATTGTTGCAGACCCAGGAGAGCAGGGGCTCTCCTACCCAGGGGTCCAGCAACATGTCTGCTGTGTGACAGCCGAGGCATCCTCAGAACAGGCGTGGATTGTAGGTTTAGGTTTCAGGGAGCCTCTTTAAGATGCCCTCTGTGGTGCTTGGTACATTAAATCCCACACTGGCATCAGTGTGGATTTAATGTGCTGAGCAGTTTGATACCAAGCTTCTCAGTCTTCAGTGCTGCCATTATGGTGCTGTGGAGTTCGTGTTTGACAAGCTCCCAGTACCATATACTCTTAGATGGCAGCACTGCACTTACAGGACCCAGGAATGGACCCGGGTACTGTAGGGGCACAGGGCTCCTGCCTCTGTGCCCACACCACTGGCATAGGGCACCAGCTAGAGGGGTGGCTGATGTATGCCAGGGCAGTGTAGGTTGTGGGCATGGCACACAGGGATGTGTGCCATGTCGACTCTCTGTTTTGTCTTGTATCCAGACACTCAGCCTGCAAGAGCAGCGTGTGTGTGTTAGGGTACAAGGCCTTTAAGGGTGGCACAATTAGTGCTGCTGCCCTTAGAGGCCTTCCCTGGTCATAAGGCCCTGGGTACCTAGGGTACCATTTACCAGGGGCTGACATGTGGCCAGGGTTTGCCAATTTGGGTTTTGGCTGTTAGGCAGTTTTTAGGGAAGGAACACAGGCCCTGGGCACCTGATTGGCAGGAGCCCAGGGCACAACAAGGAAAAGTGCATCAGCTATTAGGCAAAAAAGGGGGGGGTTACTGCAACAGAAACCCACTTTCTTACACTGTATCTTTGTTAAAAGTACCTACTGTGAATAGAATTATAGATAGTATAAGTGATTAATGGGGATGTTTTTCACAGATGGGTTCTGAGTCACATTAAATAGATAACAGGAGTGAAGTCTGAGTAGTCTATGATGTCAATCAGAACCCTGAAGTGAAAAACATCTCTATAATTCACTTTTTACACCCATCTATAATTTTGTGTAATGTATGGCCCCAAAAATCATCTGCCCCTGCTTTTAACTGCAATGCAGAGGCAGATGAGTAATGGGGAGTCATACATAATATGGTTACGCCTCCTTGAGCAAGATGTGAATAAATAACTTACCTGTAACCCCTACCCAAACCCACCGCATTACCTGCCTTCTTTGCCCATCTGCAACAGTGCTTTCTGTCAAAGCACAACAGCAGTGCCTATCAAGGTATTCTTTGGGTAGAAGTGTTGAATATGGAATTGATAAAATAGTAGTCCACACCAGTCAGAAGCCCCTACCAAGAGAATCAAGAAGGCCCAAGACAGATGTTAAGCAAAATTCTCCTAATCTGTCGAAGACACGACTATGGCAAGGGCCTACCCTGCTAACAAGCCCATTTGTGGGCTTAAACAAAGCCCTCCCCTGCATGAAGACAATGACCTCTGCTAACATTCTCCGCGGACATTCTCCACGGTGAGGTTGACAAGGGCTCCCCACAGGCTCTGGTCCTACTTGATCTATCGGCTGCTTTTGACACGGTCGACCAACACCTTTTGGTCGACCGTGTCAGGGAAGCAGGAATCTCTGGCCCTGCCCTAAACTGGATCACTTCCTTTTTGGAAAATCGCTCTCAGGCAGTCCGAACAGCTCAATTCACTGCTCCTAGCGTCCATACCTCTTGTGATGTCCCTCAGGGCTCCTCTCTTTCCCCTCTGCTATTTAATCTCTACCTCCGTTCTCTTGTTCGTTCCCTGCAGGAGGGAAAAATTTGCACCTTCAACTACGCCGATGATTTCCAACTTATCTTTTCCATTAATAACACCCCTGAATCGGTCCACGCATTTCAATCCACCATGCTGTTTATCAGCACTTGGATGAACAGGAATCACTTGAAACTTAATCCGGATAAAACGGAAAATCATCTTAACCGGTGGTATTGCTAAAAAACCCTGGGGACCCCATTTCTGGCCCGTAGAACTGTGTCAGCCTCCCATCCCCCCCCCACAGCTAAAAGCCTGGGGGTGCTCATCAGTCAAGACCTAACTTTGAAGCCCCAGATTAGCTCTGTGGTATCCACCTGTTTTTCTCAACTCCGGAAAATAAAGAAAATTTGCAAATATCTTACCTATGATGCTCACATCCAAGTTATCATTGCCATGGTCCTGTCAGATATCGACTACGCTAACTCATTGTACTTCGGCATTCCCCTCCATTTATCTAAAAGGCTACAGCTTATACAAAACCAGGCAGCGCGTCTAATCACTCACCAACCTTGGCATGCATCTCCATATTACTCCCATCTTGAAGCATCTTCACTGGTTGCCTGTCGCTCAGCGTAGTGCTTTTAAAATCGGCTGTCTCATTTTCAAATCACTTAATGAATCCAGCCCGAAATTTGTTAATAACATGATCACAAAATATGCCCCTGCGCGCCATGTGCGTTCTGCTCGCAAAAACTTTCTTTTGACTCCCACTTTCAAACTCAAACGTACCGGCGGAGCCAGGTTTTCTACGCTGGCCCCCCTGTTTTGGAATTCTCTCCCTTCTGAAATTCGTCTCTCCTCCACTCTTCCCATCTTCAGACGCCTTCTAAAGACCTGGCTTTTCCGACAGGCTTTCTAACTCTTCTTTTTGGATCAGATTTCGGCTTAACCAGCGCCATGAAACCTTCCCGGTGAACGTGCGCTTTATAAATTCTTATTGACATGACATGCTAAAGCACAGGACCACTGTGGAGTGGCACAGACATCGCCATGGGCCCGACTAGGAGCAGTTAGGGTCCTAACACAGGTTTCAAGCACATAGCTCCCTCTCCTCCATTGACTCTCTACACACATGCCTGCTGGATGTAGGTTTGGCACCACATTAGCTGGGGCAGGCACTATCCTGCCAAATAATAAACACGTTGCTGGGCTTATAGGAAGTCCCAGCTTCCTTCACTAAAGCCTCAAGCCTCTTCTAAATGAGAACAACACACTCCAGTGCAAAATGACGTAATTGGCGCAAAGCACAAAGCTATTGGGCTATCCAGCCACATCAGAAACTGACCTGAACCAGCCACTATGCTTATTTAAGACCGTTACTCTGTCTGAACTCGTTAAAATAACTAGCATAAGCATATTAAAGTTTTCTTTACCCATCTGCCACCTATTTTCTTCTAATGAGAGCACATACATGTTTCTTTTTTCTAACTGAATGTCTTTTTCCCTCATATTTATTTTGCCACTTTATTTACAAGGCAGAGCGTCCCCTACGATCCAAACTTGAATTAGGTGAAGCTAGAATGTTAGCATTTTACACTAAGGAACTATTTTGTTTGATGTCAATATTTACAGCGCTGTAGATGAAAAAGCACACCATTGTTCACATGTTATGGATAATTTTCTACCTTTCAGTGTTTTCTGTTTTGCTTGCTTACAGGTAAAAAATTATTTTTTGTTTGAAAGGCAACTCTCCTTTTACAAGCAAGTGAGAAACTAAGTTAATCATTTCCCCTTCTAGCCTTTGAGAGTTCAAGGCAAGCTCCAGGCAGCAAAGCAGTCCTTCCTGGTGCTGCAAAGCAGTATTTCGGAGTACACAGCAGGCCATAGCAGCAGGAAGTCGTCTTAGAGTCTTTCCAAAAGTCCAGAAAGTGAACTGAAGAATGGGCCTGAAGGCCCTATTTTAATCTGGTGCCTTCTTTGAAGCTGGGAGAAGTTTCTAGAGGGTTTGAAGTGCTTGGAATTTCCTGACGCCCCTGCCAAGCTAGATGCAGGGATAATGTGGAGGAGACAAGCCCCTTATGTGAAGGTAGAGCACAGCCTATTCAGTTGTAAGTGGGGCTGTACCCAGCTGTACCCAGCTGTACCCAGCTCTAACCTCCAAACCTGCCATCAGATGGCCCATTCAGACACACCTACTCTCTCTATTACGTGATTGTCTGGGAGGAATTCACAAAGTATAACTGTCAGTTAATACCCAGTCATGTGACCCAGGGGATCCTGCAGGCACCAAGTGGCTATGGGTAGAAAATATCAACTTTCTAAAAGCAGCTTTTTCAAAATTGTCATTTAAAATCCAGCTTCATCATTAAGGAGGATTTTTAAATGCAATTTCACAGATAGCAAAAGTGAACTGCATATGTGTCCTCAATCAAAAGTTAGCTCTTATTAAATGTAATAAGGAAACCCAGTGTTATCCAATGGGACAGATAGGCCTGACAGTAGTGAAAAATAAATGTACGAGTTTCTCCTTACCAGGACATGTACAACTTAAAACTACATGTCCAAATTTTAATTACAATGCACCCTGCCTCATGGGCGACCTATGACCTACCTTAGCGGTGACTTAAATGCAATAAAAGGGGAGTCTGAGGTTTGTCAAGGGGATTATGATGCTAAGTCGAATTAACAGTTTAAAACTGCATTCATGCTGCAATGGCAGACCTGGGACATGTTTTACAGGGCTAATTAAGTGGCTGGCACAATATGTGCTATAGGCCCCAAGTAGTATTTAATTTGCAGGCCCTGGTATATGGTGTACCAATCTACAAGGTACTTAAAAGTAAATTAAAATATGCCAATTAGGTGAAAACCGCCATTTATAGTTATGTAACCATGGACTCTGTCAGAAAGGCACATTTGGTTAAGACAGGAAATTCCAACTTTCTAAAAGTGGCATTTTCAGAATAGTAGCTTAAAATATCATTATCATCATTAAAGAAAATATTAAATTACAATTCAATATAGTGGAAGAAGCATTTCTCTATCTATTCCCAGACTGAAGTTATCACTTGTTAAGTGTAATGAAGTAACCCATTGTTAGTCTGTGGGAGAGATAGCCTTGCAACAGTGAAAAGCAACTTTAAGAGTTTCTCACTGTCTGGACATGTAAAACTTAAATACACATGTCCTACTTTTTAAATACCATGCACAGTGTCCTAAGAGTGGCGAAGGCCTATGGTATGGGTGACATGTAAGTAGTAAAAAGTAAGGTTTAGTCCTGACCAAATATATATCTTGCTACTTTAGTGGGTGGCACAATTAGTGCTGAAGTCCACTAGCAGTATTTAAATTAGAGGCCCTGGGTGCATGTAGTATCCTTTACCAGGGCCTTATAAGTAAATTAAATGTACCAATCATTTGTAGACCAATTTTACCATGTTTTAGGCAGAGAGCACAAGCACTTTACCACCAATTAGCATTGGTAAAGTGCACAGAGTCCTAAATCAACAAAAACCAGTTCAGAAAAAATTGTAGAGTGAAGGCAAAAGGTCTGGGGGAATACCATGCCAAGGATGTCAGGCCCATTCGTTTCAGAAAAAGCTGATTGTTTCTGGTGATACAGTGACTGCGCCTATGCATATTAGGCAGAGTTTTAGCATTAGAGCTGAGGCTGTAATTTAGCATTTTAGCCTGTAAATGTGTGTTTGAACCTGTGGGCAATGTCCTGGCAAATCGTTGTATAACTGGTCAAAGAATAGCTGTAAATGGGCATTTGAAACAGTGCTTATAAATTTGCAGCAATATCCTGAGGCATGAGTGAGTCTATACCTGTGTGTACGATGGATGTGGATATGCGTTTGAGAATGGCTTTAAATTGCCATTTTAAGCAGCACAGTGAAGGCTGAGCCAGGGCATTTCAGGTTACACTTGGTTATATGAGACTATACCTGGGCATACGAGGGCAGGTTCAGGGCAGTTACTGATTATGTCTTGCCATTTCAGCCTCTGACAGAACATTAGTAGCTATGATTTTGCATTCAAAGATGTGCAATGCTATTTGAGGAGTGATTGGCCATTTGAGGCTGTCTGTCATCTGATGCTTTTCCTGGCCGTATGATGTTCATTTTAGGATATGTGAGGCCAGGCCTGAGGAATTAAAGCGAACTGTGGAAATGTGATGATGTACCTAGGCATGTGAGGCTGAACACAGCCAAACAAGAATACATTTAGGCACATGGGAGCTGTACCTATGTGATACAAGGCTGTAACTGACCTATAATCGAGAGCGATTGACTATGTAATATATGACTGCTGTGTAACCACTTTTATTAGTTTTAGTGAGGTTTTTTGGCATTTCTTCACTCATTCTCTTACAAAAAGTGTGTTTTTAATTTAGTTCAGTTCACGTTCTTGCAGGGCATCGGTGTCAAAACCATGTGTGAACTTTCCCTGAGGTAATTGTCGTCAAAGGTATTTAATATCACTTCCTTCCATGTCATCACCATGCGAGAAAGGTATGCACTGTCATTTCTGCCACCCCTCTATTTTTTTCTGAGTTGATTCACTGGCATCAGGCACACCCTTTCTTTTTTTTTCTTTTTTTTTCTTTTTTATTGAAGTTGACTGGTGTCATACATATACAAAATGTAAAATATAATATATAAACAATGAAGAAATACTGAAGAAATACAGCCCACGACTTCCTCGGAGAGCATTCCCTGCTTACAACAATACACTGATAGTTAATTTACAATTCTCCATACTCAGCAGGCGCAGAGATTATTTATAGAAATTAATCGAAAAAAGTCCCCCAGGTTTTTTCAAATTTCCTACCCCCCCCTATCCTCAAAGCATAGCTTCGCTCACTTCTCTTTACTTTCCGCATTTTGGAAAACCATTCAAGCATAGATGGAGATTGATTAGTACGCCAATTTTGAAGTAACAACGATCTGGCAACAGCCATACAAATATAAACTAGTTTAACAAATGATACAGATAGATTAAGATGCGAATCGTAACCATAAAGCATCAATTTTACATTCAAGGATATCTGAATGTGACAATTAAAGCTTAAAAAAACAAAAATGTCCCGCCAGAATACTTTAACCAAGGAGCAGTCAGCGATTACATGAGTCCAATTTGCAGGGGCGAAGTTTAAGCAACGAAAGCAATTTGGAAGATAATTACTATACATTTTGGCTATTACCGTTGTGCGATACAAAAGCCATTTTCCAAAAAATAACATTCTACGCCAGTTGGCTCCCCTTAATGTAGAAAAATTAAGCTTGTTAATAGTTCGCCATGTGGATGATGTCAAAACATGATTTTCTTGCTCCCACCATTTTTTTACAGCTTTGGCACACAAATCCCTTTGTCTTGATTGAGCAGGCACACCCTTTCTGACTGGCAGGAGATATTGTCATTCTGCTTAAGACTACTTGTGCTTGGAAGAGCACGTGCACATCAGTACACAGTGTAACTGCACTCAACGTGAAAGTGTGTGTAATATGACACAGCGGGACTCTTCACCAGGAGGAGGTATTTTGAGCCTGGCAACAGCAGAGACCTTCAGGTGTAGCATTACGTGAACCAGCACATCATCATTTTTCTCTGCAGTACAAGTGCCACTTGGCAGATCAAATAACGTTGGATTCGGGGAGTTAGATGTTGCTATGCACAGGTCTGCTGTACTAAGTAAGATCGTGGCTCTGAGTTTCGCAGTAATACAGCATCCCTAATCCCCCCTCGAATTCTGCAGTTAGTTCTCAATGTACAGACCGTTTTGATGGAACATATTCCTTTAGGCCATTAGTGGAAAATATGTCCTCAGAAAACCCTGAGGGTGAAGTAATATCAAATGCAAAAGTCAGAACCATGCTTTTTTTGGTGACTCCAGTTACCTGCTGAATCAGGATTTCTCGGTACTCGGAATGAAGGCCTTATTTATGCATTTTGGACACAATCAATCAAAGCTGCCGTCAAAGCGATGGTCAGATAAATGGACAATATAATAATAGCAGTAAATAGGGTTATTGAGACTATAGTCTATTAAACTGGACAATATTACAATACAAATGATTTCATTAAAAAACTGAATTACAGATTTTTTTTTTTTTAATTACCGAATGTCCGCTTCCATCTATAAAGCCACTAAAAACCTATCTAAAGCAAAGGTAACATCAATAAAGTGCAAATAATATAGTAGTCTTAAGGCATCCAGCCTGGTTTTTATACCATATTTTCTAACTACTGGTTTTAAATATTAACGCCTAATTATTAAGAAGTATATACAGTCCATCAGCACATGAAAATAGGGCAGGACGTCTAGCATTTCATAATCTCTTCCCCATTCAGATCTTGACTATAAGAGCTCCCGTGCTTAACGCCCCCTGACTAGGGGAGGAGTCACAATTAAAGGATGTGTGGCGTTCACCACGCCTGCCAATTACTAGGTGCGATAAAGTCCTTTTCCCCGAAACGTTCCCTCATTAAATTTTGCTAGGTCACACCTGCCAAATATATAACTGGTGAAAAATGCGTAGTAAATACTGAGACAAGCAGATTTGGGGGCAGAAAGCACCAATATTAGTATATGTTGCCACATTTTCAAGGATGAAGGGGCATATTAACAAGGGCCGGCGCTAAATATCCCAAAGCGCGCTTAGCGCTTGCATATTTATCGCCGTCTATCTCTGGAATTTATTGCCCGGTTAGCGCGTTATCAACAACGTGCATCGCCGAGGCGATAAAAATTCCAGAGATAGTGTGGATATCGCCGTTTTCCATGGTGGAAAACAGCGATATCCTAGATGATAGGGCCTGTGGTCTTAGCCACAGAATCCACCCCCCATGTTAAGTATGCCTTAGTCAGGAATTTAACAGACGCTAAATTTCTGCATTAAGGCATACTTAACGTGATTTAAATAATCGCTACCCTTCCTTGTTAATATCGCGAAGCTGCCTTTGCGATATTTTCCCTGGTTGGTTTCACAGCCACGCCTACTTTGCATCTCGTTAGTGATGCAAAGTTAGGCGTGCTGGAAACGGGCGCTAAGTCAGCAAAAAATGCGATAGCGTGTCTTTGCTGTTAAGGGGATAAAATTATCGCCGCTTTTCGGCCGAAAACGGACGCAAAAGCGGCGATAATTTTATAGCGCCACCTTGTTAATGTGCCCCGAAATTCGGTTATAGGCGATAATTATCACACCTGATAAATACTGGACGTCAGGGTCAACCACTTAAGCAGCGCCTGTATTCCAGCCAGAGTAGATGCATATATGTATATAAAGATTACATTTTGTCACATTGTAGATCACACATGTCATTTTCTTAGCACCCTTTCTCTGTCTGTCACTTTTCTTTTTATTCAAGAAGGTTAAAAAGGAAGTAGAAAAGAAGCATTTCACAGGAATGTCAAAGTTACATCTAATATATAGGGCAATTTTGCAGCACAGGTATATGTTTGCTGCGGGCTATTCGAGAGCTGCATTCATTAATTTTACATTCCCTACTGCGAAGTCAAAATAGCATGCAGTATTCCTATTTTTATGCCGTAAATCTTTTTCGTCCTAGTGTTATTTTAGAGATTGTAGCCATTTCACGCATTGCGTTTTTTTTACTTAGTGTCAATTAAGTGTTATGTAAGTTAATGACTGAGATTCAGTGTTTCTATTTATCCTTTGTTTGATCAGTGTCGGTTAGCACTGGGATATGGGACTGACAAGTGAACCACTTAGTGCAAAATATGTGTTGACAGTAATGCACTTACATTTTACACAGCACATTTAATTTTTAACAGAATAGGAGTAAAATATCAACATTTCAGCAGTGTGCTGCTCGTTTCATTACCAATCCTTGAGGTAATTTCCAAGGTAAATATATAGCTAAATAACAACCCAGTACAGCAGTTGATTCCCGGTTCATGACACTAGGTTTCATTGGAATTGTCTTTAGGAATCTCAGATTTTCAGTGTTCTCTCAGTTGTAATGTTAGCCGGACATTGTATCTTAGATTACCCAGTCCAAAAACTGGCAAATAAATTAAATTACAATTACATGCAATCTAAACATTATGATTTAATTTGTGGTGGAGACCCATACATCCACTCACACACCCACTCACAGATCTGGAAAACCAATCCCACTCACAGACCCATACAGCCACTCGCACACACACTTGCACACACCCACATACACAGTGGGTGTGTGGGTCAAGCCCATCGACATACCCATACAGTCACTCACACACCCAAAAAACCACTCACACACCTACTCACAGACCGACACATTGACTCACACACCCATACACATCCACTCACATACCCACTCATTCTGTCACTCACACACACACACTTACAGACCTACAAAACCACTGACACACATACTCACAGACCCAAACAGCCACTCACACACCCACTCACACTCTTACACATCTGCACATCCTCTCACATACCAACTCGTACACCCATATAGCCACTCACACACCCACACAGTCAAGCACACAGCCACTCACACACCTACACACAGGCAGTGAAGCACTTATAGAAAATGCAATATCATATGTTTGTATTAAATGTGTTGTTATTTCAGTAATGAATGTGTGCAGACCCTTTTTTGCCCGAGGAGTTGTGACAGATCCGCGGATTCACAAAATGAATAAAAAAAAAAAGAATGACTTGGTGCATTGCATTTATGGAAAGACTACATAAGTTAGTTTACCTTCATTTTTAATCTTTAGTATTAAAGGATATAATACGAATGAATGTGTGAATAAAATGTATCTATAAACTTGTGAAAATGTATATTAGTACATTGAGCTTATGGGTTAAATTGTACAATTTATGTTAAAAAAACTGTGAAATTCACTAAACAAAATAAAGGTTACAGGGGCGTTATAGGTAGGCAAATAGAATTTAAAAAACCTAAGAAATTCACTGAACCAAACAAAGATTACAGGGATGTTATTGTTAGGTTCAGATTTTACACACACGCAAACCCATAAAAATTCAACAGATATAGATATAGGTATCTCAAGTAACTATAACGTGTGTGCTAAGGTAACTGTAACTTGCACCCTCTCCATGCACTGCTAATTACCTCACATATTACATCACTCATGATGTCTATGAAATCATTGAGAAATCTCAATGCAACATTTGCAACAAAATTATTAATAAAAAAATTGAGCATGGCAGGGGCGCTAGCTATTGTTACCTTACGTCACGAAGTATAGTTACTTGAGAAAATTATAACTGCTGTATTTGTGTGGTTTTGTTTGTGTAAAATCAAAACCTAACTATAATGTCCCTGTAACCTTTGTTTTTTTAGTGAAAATATATATACATATACACGTCTTTATATATATATATATATATATATATATATATATATATATATATATATATATATATTCTATTGAAATAAAGCATACAATCAATTTATAGTTAGTGTTGGCTTTATCACATTAACAAATGTTCAAAACAAACTTAAAATTTAACTTCAAAAATACATTTGGGTGGAAGTTACGGCTGAGTAAAGAAAAGCAAAAACCCCTTGAAATACACAAGTTATGGTCAGGACCAATCCATAACTCACACTATGGAAAGCAAAGCGCAATTTCCTTATTTTTTAGTGGCTCCTATAATTTATACACTTGTCCTGGCATAGCACGTTTCTCTAAAGAATTTATATTTTTTCATCATTTTGATTTTCTGTTAATATCAATGAATCCTTGATCCTATCTGTGGTATACCTCTAAATATTTTATCAGCTTATGGAATGATTTGTGCACTAGTTTCTCTGTTTCAGCTGTGTCTTTTGTTTTGTTTTTATCATGTTACTAGACGTGAGTATAGAATTGCAGATTCAGGCTACGAGTGAGGCAGAAAGTGAGAGAGGACAGTTTTGATGTGAGCTGCGACTGGGCTCCCAAAAGGCCCAGGCAATCTGTTCTATAGAGAAAATCTGGTTTCTTTGAGGAATATCTGAGTTTCCCCTTATTAATTTGGTGCCTCCGTCATAGAAAAACCATGTGGTATTTTGCAATACAGTTAAAACATGCAAAACCTAAAAGATTCAAACCAAAGCAATTAGCATTACACAACTTTACTAAGAAATAAGCCACAATATTAAGAACATTAGTTTTGGGGATTTAAAGTTGTAAAGAGAACATTTAATCAGCGATGATGAGACAATGGAATAGGCATTCAATGTTATCCTACGGGAATGCAATTTTTTTATTTCTTTACAATTGACCTAGACCCGCTCTGTTGTTCATACACGAGATAATTAGGTAGAATAGAGGTTGGTGGTTGGTTCCACAGAAGGTACTTATCATCTCACATAGAAAATTTTCTGGGAGAAGAAAATCTTTATTGGAGTCAGACTGCAAAACCATTAAGGTCCCAAATTTTGGGAGCTTGGCAGTTTGCCTTTGGACCTGCCTTTGCAATTTTATCAGAGGGTTTTTGTTGTAAAGTTCAGTGTTTCTATACAAGGTCTGATAGCACTACTACCTTAGAAAAAACTCACATCTTCAGAACTTGGTCAATTGCGCAGCCACCTCCCCCAAACTTAATTTCCAGGACCACTTGAAATATAGTACAAATGGGTCAGCAGAATCCTTCCGAAGCCGGAAGATGATTCTTCTACCTTCTGAACTCCTGCATGCTCACAATCAGCAGGATATCTTAAGACCAGCAAGCAGGATCCGCTGGCAAGACCTTGACACCCCTTAGTGCAGCTGTGCAACACAGGCACTTAGCTGGCTTACCAGTGTAACTGGTGTGTCCATTTGGAAGTAAAACTGCTCATCCTTTTATAAAGAGCCCAGTAAGCTGGTTGCAGCTGCTGTAAAAACATTGACAAACAAGGCGTACAGAGAAAGAAATGGGGCAACAGGCCGTGGCTTTTCTTTCATATAATCAACATTCAAGTGTTGCAGGGCTCAACAGCAGGGCTGGCCTTCTGTGGGTTTGTGGCAGGCTACAGGCAATAAAACAGTCCTTCCAGGTATAGTAGCAGTCTGTCAGAGTGCACAGCAGTTCACTGCAGCAGGCAGTCCTCTGAGAGTCCTCCCGCAGGTCCAGTAGTGAGTTGAAGCGTGGGTCTGGAGGTCCTATTTTTATACCCTGGTGCCCTTCTTCTGGAAGGTGGGAGAAGTTTCTTGAAAGGTTCTTTGAAGTACAAGGACTTTCCTGACTCCCGTACCCTGGCTCCAAGCTGGTTGCAGGGCCGTTAAGCCTGCGTGAAGGCAGGACACAGGCTATTCAGATGTATTTGGGGCTGTGCTCAGCTCCGCCTCCCCATCCTGCCTGTTGATGGCCCACTGAGGGATTAGGTATCCCTCTAGTCTTTGACTGTCTGGGAGGAATTCATAAAGTCTAACTGGCAGCCACACCCAGTCACGTGACCCAAGACAGGCTGCAGGAACAAAGAGCTAAGGGCAGGTAAATGCCAACATTCTAAAAGGGGCATTTTCAATATTGCAACCACAAATCGGACTTTACCATTAGAGAGGTGTTAAACTTAACTTGTCCAGTGGGTTTATCCCCAGACGGTTTGCTTTTTGGCCTCATGTTTTGGACCCTGTTTTTTTTGGAATTATGACTCTGGGCACTTTACCACTGCTGATCAGTGCTAAAGTGCATATGCTATCCCTGTAAATTGTTATGATGAATTGATGTTTCCATGATAGGGTTTTTGATTTACTACCAAGTCCCTAGTACAGTGCACTGTGTGTGCCCACGGCCTGTAAATCAAATGTTGCTAGTAGGCCTGCAGTACTGATTGTGCCACCGACATGAGCAGCCTGTAAATGTAACTCAGACCTGCCACTGCAGAGTCTGTGTGCAGTTTGGTACTGCCATGTCAAACTGGCAAGTGCACCTTCTTGCCAGGCCCTAACCTTCCCTTTTAATACATGTAAGACATCCCTAAGGTAGGAACAAGATAACCCCATGGGTTGGGTGCAGTGTATGTGGAAGGTAGGACATGCACTGAGGTGTGTGACATGTCCTGATAGTGAAATACAGTGTATTTCATTTTTCACTATTGAAAGGCTATCTGTAGAATGGGAGTTTATTTATAACATCTTATAAATATAACTTCCCATTGGGACAAGATAGAGAGATGGAGTTAAGTATGCCTGAACTCAGAATATAAAAATGCATCTTTTAGTAAAGATGATTTTTATATTGTGGGTTTGAAAATACCACTTTTAGAAAGTGGGTATTTTCTTGCTTAGCCATCCTGTGTGCCTCTGCTGGTTTGTGGATTGACTGTCTGGCTTTTGAATGACAGGGGCTGGGGATGTGCATTCTTTCAGATGCCCACCAAGGGGGAGGGGGATCTGATGTGTATCCTGCCTTTTCTGGATGAGTCAGGGCTGGGCTGAATAGACCTGGGCTACATCTAGAGTAGGCGGAGGAGATTTCGTTCACACCTGAATGAGCCTGGTCTGCTTGGGACAATGCTGTCTCCACCTCCTGCCGGGCAGCTGCACCAGAGAGAACAGAACTGGTTTTGGCTGGGCAAAGAGCTTCTCTGCCACCCCAGAGAACAAAGGAATTTGTGCTATAAAAAGTGGGACCCAGACCCCTGAACTTTATATTACTGCTGAACTAAGGAACCTGCCAGGAAGAAGAACCGGGAAAGCTGGAGGAGGAGTACTGCCCCTGTGCTGTTGGGGTTGGCCTGCAGTGGTTGCTTCTGTCTTGGGCAGAGAAAGGACTGGACTGTGTTTTCATCATCCTGCTTTTAGTTGTCTCCAAGGGCTTGAAGTAGAGCTTGCCTCCTGTTGGAAATCTCAGGGATATAAAAGACTTCAAAGATCACTTCTGGTAAATCAGGAGGAACCTCTGTCAATGAGAAGAGCTGAAGAAACAGAGGTGGAATACAGCCCCTGTGCTGTTTGCTGTCTGGGGTTGGCCTGCAGTGGCTACTTTCTGCCAAGGAAAGTGAAAGGACTTTGCTGTGTGCTGTGTCCCCTGCTTGAGGAAGATCTCTAAGGGCTTGAAGAAGAGCATGCCTCATGATGAAGGTTCAGGGACACAAAGACTTCACCCCTAGCTCCCCTGAACTTCCTTGCTGGGACTTCTGACCTGCCAAGAGGTGCCTGTAACTGTTCTGGACCTCTGGAGGTTGTTCTGGCTGTGGGAGCTGGAAAAGCCATGCAACAATGAGAAGCATGACGCATCGCCGAAGAAACTGATGGAGCTCTTGCCCGCGGCTCAAGAAATCGAAGCATCGGGTGCACTGATCTTCGAAGTCCGAGATCACCGCACCAATTCCGACGTAAGCCCTGCAGTGCGGCTGAAAGAACCCACATATCGTCCAGGATAATTTCGCATCGCATCAAGGAGCCAGGTCTGTAGCATCATTGGGGGATGCAGTAAGAAACCAACGCATCACCTTCCCACTCAGTAAGAAACAGATGCATCACCTCATCTCCGGTAAGGAACCGACGCATTACCTCCAATGCGCAGCAGTAAGGAACCTATGCATCACCTCCCCTGAAGCAAGGAACCGACACATCAATTACCCTGCGTGTAAGGAACTGACACATCACCTTCCCTGCAACCCTTTTTGTTTGTGTGCGCAGTGCATCCAAGGTACTTTGTGTGAAAAGAGTCGCATCTGCAATTTGCTTTGAACAGAACTATTTCTACCATTTGAAAGTCGTATTTTTATTACTGTATTTTGGATTTTTGTCTTTTTGGTCTTGTTTTGGTTTAGATAAAGATTACTTTTTTTTTTAACTGGTGTGGTGTCGATTTGTGGTGTTTTCACTGTATTACTGTATATGTTCACAAATGCTATACATACTGCCTCTGAGATAGGCCTGTCTGCTCGTGCCAAGCTACCAAGGGGTGAGCAGGTGATTATTTTAGAAGTGTATCTCCCTTACCCTGACTAGGAAGAAGGGTCCCTACTTGGAAAAAGGTGCTAACCATTGCCAACTAGAAACACCCATTTCTAACAAGAGGGACTATTATTACAATTTCATAGGTACAAAACATGGCATAGCCACCAGCTCCCATTTGGAAATCACAGCTTATTAAATGTAATAAGGAATGCCCATTGGTATCAAATGGGAGAGGTAATCATTACAGTAGAGAAAAATTAATGTAAGAGTTGTTAAATGCCAGGACAGATAAAGCTTAAAAGTGCATGTCGAACTTTTTAAATACACTGCACCCTGACCTCTGGTCTGTCCAAGACATACCCTAGGTGTGACTTATATGTAATAAAAAGGAAGGTTTGGACTTGACAAAAGGGTTATTTTACCAGGTCAAAATGGCAGTTTTAAAAATGCACACACAGGCTGCAATGGCAAGTCTGAGACATGTTTAGAGGGCTGCTTAATTGGGTGGCACAATACGTGCTGCAGGCCCACAAGTAGCATTTAATTTACATGCCCTAAGCACATGTAGCACCACTTTACTAGGCACGTTTAAGTAAATGAAATATGCCAGTTGAGGATAGGCTGATTTTACCATGGTTTAAGGAGTGAGCACATGCACTTTAGCACTGGTTACAAAAATGGAGTAGGATGGCAAAATGTTTTGGGGAAGACCACCCTAAGGCTGACAGGTCTAATAGAATATATAATATATAAAAATTATAAATATTCCAATTCACATTTACGCATTACCTGTTTATGCATATTTACACTTAGAAGAAAATCATCATGAGCACATTTTTTAATGTTTAAACAGTGATGGAAATAGTCTATTGTTATATAATCCCAGCTCTATTGCTAAAAATGTTTGTGAATCCTACAAATACCTACCTTCAGCAAATCCTACACTATGCTCCTTAAGTACAGTGTTCAGCAAATCCAGTGGAATTAGTACTGAGTGATTTTAGGATACTCTGTACAGTATACTGCATTTGCACTGTCATTCAAAGTTATCCTCTTTCATGTTTTGCAAGTGAGACTGTGCGCAAAGCAATGTGAGCTCTGCTTATGTCATGTAGTTCCCTGAATTGTTTGCTGTTGCCTAGAAATCCCAAGGACGTTATACTAAACACACTCCTCATTGTGATAGCAAACAGTATATCACAACAATCAGTTCTTTAACCCCTTCGCCGCAGCGGGAATTCCGCCGCGGCGCTGGGGGGTGCGGGGGGGGCAGCGCGGTGGCGCTGTGCTCATGACGGAGCCGCTCCGTCATGAGCCACAGTTGAGCTGTGCTCATGACGGAACGGTTCCGTCATGACTCCGCCCAGTTGCGTTGTCCCCCCGCACAGGCGGGGAAACAGCGCCGCGTGGGCGGAGCGGCCGCCAACGGTCGTGTCATGACGGAACCGTTCCGTCATGAGCACACGGCAACCGTGGCTCAAGACGGAGCGGTTCCGTCATGAGCGGGGAAGGGGTTAAGTGGAATCAAAAGAGCCAAAGAATCCTTTCTAAGAGGTGTGGCCTTTGTGGCTTTTCACGGTGTAACCCATCACCATATTAGGATGCCTTGCTATGAATTTTCTGTATTGCATCCAGACATATGACACAACCATGAACATGTGCCCAAAACAAGCCAGACTGCAGTGTCAGAAAAATGAGTAGCAACAGAAGTATTGCTGTGGTATTCAGACTTGAAAATGTGTTTTTACGATTCTGAAAATATGGACGGGCTAGTGGTCTTCAGCGTGTTTTCAAACACTCCTGTTCTCCCTTCAGATTACTTTCCTCTGCATTCTATCTCTCTGTTAGATACTTGCACATGTATTTTCCATTTGTTTCTGAAATCCTCCTATTGCATAACTCACATATCATCCCCTTCTTCATCACTGACTTTTCACTCTTCCTGTGTGTTATTCCTTGTGTTACCTTCCCAATCTCTCTTACACACTCTCTCCCCTCTCTCTGTCTCCTCAACTGTAAAGACATGTTCTTCTCCTTTGGCGCTGTAAATTTTCAAGAGTTGTGTATGCCGATTTCCCACACTTCCCCATAAAATAATAATTACAATGGGCACATGTGAGACAGCCCATCTGTGAGAAAGCAGGGAGGCTAAGAATTGGATGAACATGGAGTCTGAACACCTTTATCACAGTGATCCATCTTGAACACCTACCCACAACCTGAACTCACTCAGACACCTAAAAACAACTGAGTTCATATTATATAGTATACGAGAGTCATATGTTATATGTAAAATAAGACAAAAACACAACTTCTTGAAAAAGCAAATACTCGTGGGGAATGTAAGATGCAGTGAAACAACGCAAAGAGCCACTGCGTAGCTTACATGGATTCCCTTCAGGGTTTTTCAGGCATTGATCAGAAATCAATGATTTTGCCTGTTAAGGTAATAACGAATAAAGGTCTAGCGACCCATTTAGAAATCGGTTTTGAATTACTGTGGGATCTTAGAACTGACGGGACTCCTGTAGTGATGTCATAGTTACATGCACGAGATGATCGTACGCAGGAGCCTCATAAAAGACTCCATGCACTACGATCATCTCGTGCATGTAACTATGACATCACTACAGGGACCCACCCCACTTAAAGCTGCATGTATAATCCAATGATGCCTTCAGGATAGGGTAAATGAAAATGATACGTGCAGATCCTCCCTATCATGTTAACATTTTCATCGTACACAGGCCCAAAAAAGATGGTGATGGGAGCTGCCTAGCCACTCTACTAATTCTTAAAGCAAACGCATTCGCCTGTGGCAGACAGTATACATAGCCTTTGTATAGGGGGGTGTGCAAAGAAACCAAACAAGACGCTTGCCATCGTGTTTCTTGCGCTGTGAAAAATAATGAATGGGTTGAAAGGAGCAGCCTTTTAAAGCATTCACTTAGCAGTCCTATTTCAGGAAGGAAAGATGCTGCAAGGTTAGAAACTCATTTTGTTTTCCGCTTAACAGCCCGTGAAGATGTATAGATCTTTACATTGATTTATATCCATCGCAAACCACATTTTAGTCAATAACCTTTGACAATTAAGGGAGGAGGTTCTGGGATCAGATGCCCAGGAAAGGACATTTTTTTTAACGTTCAGTGGTTGAAACGTTCCATCCTGGAGCAGCGGTATCCTTCAACATCTCAGCGGCATTTGGGGATGACGAGAAGGCACCCGAGATCCGGCGCGCAGTTCTATGTTGTATGTTCTGTCTCCGGGGTCTCCTGGCTCTAGGAAATCCGGTAAGAATCGTATTTGCTTGACACTAGAGGACAGCGCGTGTTTTTCGAAATGACGGGCAAGCAGAGGGAACGGCTGCTCGCTGTTTGTTGACGTATAGCCGGCGGTATCTGCGTGTCAATCGGAAAACAAGTGCGAGTGTTACTGGAACATACAGCATGGGAACACAAAATCGTGCAACCGGGTAGAGCGCAGAGCGGGCTCCTGGGACATGTATTGCCGCGAGGCATGTTATGTGCCATCTGCAGAATTCTACTTTCTTCGCACGAGCTAACGAACGCACCTTACTTACGTCCATCGTTTTTGGGCTGTGTAAACGAGAGCACCAATGTGACCATTTTTGTAAGTATAAATTGGATTTATATAGCGCTTACTTCCCTAGTCGCATCCTAATAAATGTTGTTTTCAGGCAGTTTTCAGGCAGAGAGTAAACAGCGGCTGTCCAAATAAGCACTGTTGGAGTTAGAGAACTAACTACAACGCTTTTCTGAGACTGTGGAATAGGGTTAAAAGTTGGAGTCGTTGACCTGTGTCCCACGTAACACCGCTAATCCAGTAAAAGTTGTGTTACCATCCAATGCAGCATAACAAATTCTGCAAGAGCTACCACAACTGGTGGTGTTCCTCCACAAGAGTTCCATTAAGGAAACATTGCAACTTTTCTCGTAGTCATGGAATGCACATTTTGAGTTTGCATACCCTGAAATGGGCGAATATGTACGTAAAATTAGGAACATTGGAATGTTGAGCGCTCCATTGAAGACAATGGAGTGCTCTGGGCTTCTAATGGCCAGTAGACCCCCGAAACTCCTACATTCCAATGTTTGTTCACAGCTCTTGCTGTGAACAAAGGCCTCATGGAGCTCAAGGGGCTTCCAACTCCCTTGGGTCCGTGAGGCCTTTGTTTTGCAAATTAGAACATTCTGCCTTCTAGAGGCAGAGCGGAATGTTCTAATTGCCTTAGAGCCCTCCGTAGCGGAGTGTTACAAGGCACACAAACTAGTGGCATACCGGAAATTGATAGGGCCCTGATACAAAATGTGTTGATGGATCCCTGCCACTCCCATATCTCACAGCTATCCACAGGCCTTAGGCTGAATAGACGTCCTTTAAAGGGTGGAAGGTCTCTGCACTGCAAAGAAGTATGAGCCTGGATTACACTCTGACACACACCAGAATGGTGCATGTGTGATGTGTATAGATGTGTTAGTTGTGTTAAGCCAAGTTAGAGAAGTTTTTTACATCATCTCAATTGCCAGAAACTGAGCTCTAGGTGCTAAACAAGCCAGCCGAGCCAACATAACAAAATATACAGTCGCATAACATGATGCTTATGTCGCGCTTTGGTGTAGGTGACAGGCAGAAAGACCAGCCAAGATTCCCAACTCTCCACACAGACCACTCTAGGAGGTTGCCACACAAACAAAAAGAGGCCTTCTGCCTTCTTTTACTTTGAAATATCTGAGTAGAGTTAACATCCAGAGGTGGCTGAACTCAGTCATTGCATGTTGAAATAGAGTGGGTTTGTTGGGTAAAAAGGCAGCAGTGGAATGCGGACTGATTGTGAACAACACAAAGCACTTTAAACTAGCTGAACTGCTTCTCCGATGAAGTGAGGCATACGTCTGAGAGATAGGCTCCCTGCAATTTGGGAAAAAGGCCTGATTTCGAGTTTGGGAGAAACTGAACCACCTCCAATTTCTGGAAGAAATTCTAAAGAAGAATACACCAGTCGAACTTCCTCCTCAAAATATTTCCCTATGGTGGACGAACCTCAAATAGTTGATTCTACTCTTTATTTAGATTCCCCCAAAAGTTGGAGGATTCACACTTTCCTCCGAATTCTAAATTAATCCCTGAGAGTCAATTGGCCTGCTGCCAGTCATTGTGTACATTGCTAGTGTAGTTTTGAAGACCCGGGTAGATGCTGTTGCTGCAGTAAATCACTGACATGGTCAACCTCAACACTGCTTGGTCTTTAAGAAGAAATGATGGGGAAGATTTTTTCTTTTCAGAAATAATACTTCTTTATACACTGATGAGATGTCTGGCATTGATATACACTCTAGCTATTTTTAACCACTTTTTAGGTATGAGGCCTCCACAAATATTCATGGTATAGGATATTTGCTTGTCTGAATAAGAACACCTGGCAATTGCATAAAAAGGACCTGAGTTTGGATGAAATCCTGTAAAGTATATATTGTGGCCTCTCATCTTTATACCACACAACTCTGTTGTGTCCTGACTTTTGGTACGCCATCAGAATATCATATTTAGAATATCGTCTGACACAAATCTCATGTTCTAAATATTGTTTCTAAATAGTATGCCCTTGGAGTTAATTATAGAAAATCTGCACCCAATAGGATTATATTTTTGGACTTGATATTTAGGACAAAATATTTATGCCATATGACATTTTGTATTCCTGGATACTTTTACAATGCAGTGGCAGTGGTGAGAAAACAGACGTACTGATGGGGCAAGGTGTGAAGTAGATGTTCCAAATTTTCACTTTGTCCACATAAATTCTCAATCCTGATTCACGGGCAAAGGGGGTGGTGTGCCAGATGTGGAAATTCTGCCTGCATGGTGGCATTTCTACATTCACAAATTTGTTGATGGAGAGGTAAGGGATTCTGGGCATTCATGGGTAGTTTAACCCAAAAAATAATTGAACACCCACAAACTCATAAGTTTGTCCCCTTAGAGGTAGTTTTAAACCACTGAGATGAAAAAAACATGCTCCTCTAAAACTGCCCTTCCAGCTTAGGGAAGTGGATGGAATAATTTCATATTTAATTAGCTGTAAGGAAGGAGTTTATCCTTAGGAAAAAAAAATTTCTTCATAGAGAAACAAGAAAAATATGCTAAAAGTGCCCATGCACATTTGCGTCATATTTAAGTATGCAGAAACATTTCCTGGTTGAGATTATGTATTTGCAAATCTTTTACCCTGAAGTATTACAGCAAATTGAGGACGGATAGAAATTTCCTACAGTACTATTGGGATCCCATGAGCATCCAAAAATAATTGGAAATATGCTCAAAATGTAGGTGGCATCCTATGGGAGAAATATTCTGGGTTCTTAATTCTCTGCTTGTTTTAAAAAATGCGTGCATCCTCTTCAGCTCAAAATCAGCAGTCTCTCCATTTGAGTTTTCAACCACTTTTAATTCAATCACATAAAAAAAAAATTGCGAAATAATCGTTATGGGTTTCACCAAATAGTTTGATTGCTGTGTATCAGCATATCAATGCACTAGAATACGTGTGAATCGACTTAATAACATTTCTATTGGATGTGATATACATGACTATTCCTGAGTAATGTGCATTTTATTGGGCAGTATAGAAAGGTGGTTCTAATTGGATTTAGTCAACAGGAGGGCTATACAGCAGCCACATCGTCTGTATTGCTGTATAAAAATGATGGCCAAGTCTGGTATATTGTAATAGCAATGGGTGTGATAAAAAATAGGGTGAGACAAGTCTTCTAGACATCTCATTTCTGATCCTATTCTTTGAGGTTAATTGCCAAGCCATTTCCAAGCTAACTCAAAGAGGGGACCAAACCTATCAAACCCATGTCAGTTCTTATATTATATTGAGCTGACTCTTTAGTAACCAGCGTGCGAAATGACAAGAGCACGCTTCATAAATCTGTGCATTCCACCAAACACACTACTGTCAGTCTACACCTCAGAGCAACTCTACCCACCATGCATAACAAACCGAGGAGCTACATACTCAACCGTCCAGCAAGCACTTTCAGGCAACACGGGAGGCCATGAAAACAACTAAATGCATACTACGTACAATAAAATACAACAATCTGTCTCAATTAGGAGTGATTCACACTAAGGCCAATGAAGGCTAGAGCCAGGGAAGCATACGTGGTGTTAATTTAATATTTCTGTATCAATATCATTCTGGTCTTTCTTGTTCTGAATATGTAAGAAAAATAGAACATTGAACTAAGTCCTCCATAATTCACTCTCCCATGTTCACATGTTAACATTCAGACCCTCATTCCCTCTGTGTTCCCAAGTACAATAACAATTTGCTGGCTATGCTGGTTATCGCTGGTGCGTTTTTCACTTAAGTAAAACATCTCATCTTCCCAAGTACTAACTATACTTAGGGGGCATGGAGAAAATGTCAATATTATATATTAGTAATAATGAAATTATTCCATACATTTTGTCATTAGCTGAGATTCTGGCATGATTTATAATGCTCTTGTCACCAGTGGATCATCAATCCAGCTAGCTAGAACCAACATTGGTTAATTATTTTAGCTTGTGTCCTATCGATCAAGAGTAAAGGGAAGACGTTGAACATTTTCGACCAAAAAGAGGCTACCAGAAAAGTGGTTAATCCTTAGAAAATGGAGAGAACAAATATGATCTGTTTGTGATTTTGACCTCGTCACAAATAAAATTAAAAATTATGTATGTAACTGAGTCCCATTTGAATGAAGTTGGCCTCTTTCAATCATGTGCTCTCTGTACTTGCTGTGAGAACAACTACAAAATGCACACTTTTTTTAGCTGCTTCTTCGATGCCGTAATGTCTGATTAACCCCTTCGCTGCGGCGGAAATTCCGCCGCAGCGCTGGGGGGTGCGGGGGGGGCAGCGCGGTGGCGCGGTGCTCATGACGGAGCCACTCCGTCATGAGCCACGGTTGGGCTGTGCTCATGACGGAGTGGTTCCGTCATGACTCCGCCCACAGCGCTAATCGCCCGCACAGGCGGGGAATTAGCGCCGCATGGGCGGCGCGGCCGCCATCGGCCGCAGCATGACGGAACCACTCCGTCATGAGCACACGGCAACCGTGGCTCATGACGGCGTGGTTCCGTCATGAGCACGGAAGGAGTTAAAGCAGGTATAAATAGTCTTCCATTAATGCATTGTATCGGATGCTCTTGCTGACTGGGAAAGATGTTCTAAACAAACATTTATAGTGAAAGGTGGCACATGACGCTGTGAGGTAACTGTCCAATATGTGATCACCACATGGTATCAGGCATGCAGTGTGCTCAGTTAGATTTTAATTCTGCTATTGATTTGGTTTTAAAAACCTAAGCAGGCAAATATGTGTTAGTAAGAGTGAAAACCTTGCTGAAAACGTTAGAAAAGTTGAGGATTCAGCAGCTCCTGAATAGGAGTATTTGTATATATCAAGCTCGATAATATTGACTGTTACATATATTGACTCCTTAATATCTGCAGAATATCCACAACCACCATAGCATCAAAGTAAACATATGCAGAGAAGAAGACATAAACTAATATTAATTTCACGTTTACTTACTTTGACGGTATGTTGTTAGTCGATAATCAAAACTCTGTATTATAGTGAAAAACTCACTTCTTAACTTCACACAACCATTATTCTGCCTGGAGGGCAATCTTATTACCTCATGGTTACAACAATTTCATTTTTTTGTCTGTCGTTCATGCTGAATTTCTCATTGATTTAAAATTAATGGACTTGGATATGCTGTGTTGAATTGTAGCCAGGGCCAGACTGGCCGTACCAGGCATCAGGCATTTTCCCAGGAGGCTGGAAGGGTGGGGGCCTTTTTTTTTTTCTGGTGGACGGTTTTGCGGTGGTGCTGCAATAACAAACGCAGCAGTGCTTCCCACTTGTGCCCTCTCTACCCCAAGGGCTGGTCCGACAAAATTGCCAGGGCTGCTTTGAGTTCCCAGTGCAGCCCTAATTGTAGCCTATATTATGGGTTCAGAAACAGATTTGCACATTTGATGTTTTAGTTTAGCTCTCAGGCCCTTTGGGAGTCTTCCTGAAAGACACCCAACACTCATGTGTCAAATAACCAGGAAAGGGAAAGAGGGCTGATCTGGCTAAAGTGCAAGAACATTTGTTGGTGAACAGAGAAGACCTTAACTGTTAACCTTCAAAAGAGGGTCATTGACAGATCCAAAAACTCGACTGGCCAGCATAACGTCCTGGGATTCTTTTTTGAAGTTGAGTGGGGTGCATGGGTAGATTGTTTGTGTAGTTGGGAAATGAAGAAAAGTTTCTGCTTCTTTGCTTTCCTCAATCTTCTTGGATTTTAGCACGCAAAGTAATACTACTACATCACATTGAAGTATAATCGAAAGTGGTGAGTGTATACATTTTGAATGTTGTCTACAGGCTGTCTCTGGATCACCAGAACTTGCTTAGAACCTTAGAAGAAGGACTAGCAAAAGCATACTTCAAGAACACGTTCCAGTGATTACAAAGTGAACATTGGAAGAGTTTGTTCCTCCCCTCATTGGGATATGCATAGGCAGGGAATTTCTTGACCTGTCTTACATGAATATTTGTTCCTGTGTAGCAAAGAGCAGAATTAAAAATCTGAACTTATGAAGGAAGCTGTGGTCCAACTGGAATTGACCTTTGTCAGAAGATGTGTGCTCAGATCCAAATCGTCTTGTGAAGCCTGTGGAGACCTTCTATCGAGGATGAATTTTGTGCAGATTTGTGAGATGCTGGAATGTCCAGAATAGATGTGTGTGGATGTACAGAGCTCTCCAAACCACATTGTTAAGAAAGTTAAGTGCTGTAAAATATACCCTTAAATTGGTCCAGTGATAGCCATAAACTGTTTGGAACCTTTTCATAACATCGCCATCAGTCAGTAGAGTGCTTCAAAAAAGGTACCTGACTGACACCTTCTATGCTTAGTCTACCATTTATTACGCATTTCACCTAGTATAGCCTGCGTTCCTGTTCAGCTCTGCTGTTACACATAGCACTTTCACATTTTCATCTGTATATTACGATGATGCTCTGGCCTAGCTACTAAAGGTGAGCATAAACCCTTATGAAAAAGGTATGAAATTGTTCAACAGCTTCTCTGCAGTGATATGAACCAAGCAGTGATGTAAAGCGACATACCTTGGTGAGAACCCTGCAATAAAATATGTACAGACTTATCTGTAACTAAGGCACTATTGATACTATTCCTCATCGGTGTGCAAAGAATATGTAGGGAGACTGATTCAAGGCCAGATTTTCTGTATATTTGCTTAAGATACGTTTAGATACAATGAATCTAAATTGAACATATGCCTTAAGTGAGTGCTTATTCAGAAAATTTGGCATGGATCCAACCCTCCTGGACCTACAATGGAAACCCCATATGAAACTAAGTATGACAAAATTTACACTTCGAACATCATCATTGGTTGCTGGTTTATTCTGAAGGAATGTTTGTTTAATTCCTTTTTAATGCAGTTAATTTACCATGGAGACTTTTAGAATCTGTGAAGTAAAGTTCTCATAATATCTAGTATGCTATATCTCATGGGACCTGAGAGATTTAATGAACTGTGCTGAAATATCCTTACGAGCCTCGTCGCCCACATGGTTAACACTGCCAAATGTGGCATACCATTCCAGTACAGTGTTTTTATGTTTTCTACTGCTAGTTCTCCTTGCATTCTATGTGTCATTATCTTTGTAGCTTGGTCAGAAAATCAGTCCCTGCTTTGTGGCATGCCCAGGGTAAAGAAAACCCTGCCAAACATAGTGCATAAAAACTTTTAAAATATTTATCGCTTTCTGCAAAAGGATTTCGATTGGCACACTATCTAAGCTGTTTATTGATCAATATTTAATTAAAGGTCAAATAAAAAATTAATCAGGCAAAGATTCAGTCTCATGCTGAGAAACAGCATCTCTGGCTAATGTTAGCTGACAAAAATGACACTGCTTCGCTTCTGCGAGTGAGGGCAAATATTGCTACATTAAAGGCCAAGACATGAAATCTTGCACGCAAGCTTGAACCTGGCTGTTCATAACACTCCCCCTTGAGAACGAATGGGTAAACATACCAGCCCCCACTACCTCTCTGAGTATACAATCTGTTGTATACAAGTGGTTGGAGCACACAGACATGTTGGAGTTTGAATTATAGCCTTTTAAAGCATATATAAAGCAAAGAAAACCTTGTGCCAAACGTAGCATGTGACTATTGTCCCTAAAATGAGACTTAAATAACGTTCCTAGTCTGACATCTTCAAGACAAAGAAATATACATTAAAACAGATTTTTCATTGAGGCATTCCGGTGCCAAATTCAAATGACTGGCAAGCAGAGCAGTTTTAAGGAATTGGCAAAGTGGTTGATTGCCCACAACCCTGCCTTCCTGGTAAAATGATCTCACTAGTCAGAAGTCCAGATGCGCATATAAAAAATGTTAAATAAAGTTTAGTACATTTTTTTGTTGAAAAATCAAAACAATAAATCACAACATAAGCCAGTGCATCATGTAGTCAACAATATAGTAGGATGTGAACAATATATCAAAATAAAGAGAGCAAATACAATTATAAAAATACATCATTCAAATGGCAATATACAGAGTGATATTTTAATAGAAAAGAAGAACTAATGCTAGGAAAAGAAAAAATGAGAAGGAAAAAGAAGAGAGTGGGAGGAATAAAGTGAGATGATATCAAGTACATGTTGAGACAAAAATATTAGAAATGGGGTTTCGACTTGGCTAGAGTGTACACCTATGCCAGGCAGAACCCACCACTCTAGTCAGGGTAAGGGAGTTACGGATTTACACACCCAATATAATCCCTGCTTACCCTATTGGTAGTTTGGTCAGAGCAGTCAGGTTTATCCCAGAGGCAATGTATAAAGCGGCTGCGCAACACAAACACACACCCTTGACACAATAAACACACCACAAAAGAGATTCCACACAGTATTATATCAAAATACGTTTCTGTATTGCATATAAACATAGACCAAAACAACATGAACTAATAATCACTTTGCCAACTAGGCAACTGTCATAACATTTCAGTTAGTGCAAAAAGACCATGGCTTATATGTTGTGCATGTCATAAAAACTTCTTTGTATCTTACTTTTCTCTCTAACTTACTCCTCTATGACACTCCTTTTCCTCTCTTGATGTCTTTTTCCTTGTATTCATACCTCAAGGTAAAACCTTACATATCTGTCTAGTTCCTTTTCTCTACCTACCCTTTTTCTCTTTTAATCTCTCCGTATCTTTGTTTCTGGTTACCTCACCTTTTCTTCTTTGCTTATCTCTCTTCCACCCACACCTATCTCCCTTCCTCATCTCAATTTCAAAATCACGTTTTCCAACCCACTTCTTCAGCTACACCTTTCCATTGCTTCTGTCTCTCACACACTTCCATTTCTCTTATGCAGTAGAGTCAGATGTCATTCTCTAATCAGGAAAGTAGATCTATATTGAAAGAGAAGCAGAAGGACAGGACAGTGGAAGGTCATTTTAAAGAAAGATGGAATGGTGAACATCCTCTGTGCACTGCATTCAGTGTCACTGTTGCAGTGACAACGCCAGTTGTAAAGGGGGATTTATTTGTGATTATTACCATTTGACCATCATAACTGCAATGTCAAGCAACATGTGCATATGTCTTCTATGCACTAGTCCACTAAGTAGCCACCAGATCATTTTTATCATCTCTTCTGCAGTAGAAGGAGAAAGCTGGAGAGACACTAAGTGAATTCCAAGTATAATATTGCTGTTTTAAGACAAAAGACAAAAATCTAACTGCGAGTGGAAAATAATTGCACTATCTGTGTTTATTGAAGCAGATTTTTAGTACTTTTTGGCTGGCTGACATTGTCCAACTTGGACTTCTGGCAGTCTTTGTGTGACCCAGTTTTTGAAAGTTTAACATATGATTCAGTATTTTTTGTCATCACCAAATTAGAAGAAAATGGTTAACAAATTGAGAGCGATTTCGAAAATTGGACCTTAAATATGTCTTGTACTGGGGCCAGAAAATCGTTACGATGGCACTGCAATCTGCCACGTGCTCCCTCTGCAACAGAAAAGGGACAAGGCTTTCTTGTGTGCAGAAAGAGCCCTGAACTAACCTCTCCTAATCTGTATGTCCACTTTGAGCAGTACCATTAATCACTTGCCAGCTCTTTATAAAATGATTCAATAAATCAATAAATGAAGTTATTAATTCCTAAGAGGAGTATAATTGCCCCCCCAATTTTTTTGATTTAATATGATAATGACTAGTGCTGTGAATTATTCATTACAGGCATGTTGAAGAAGGATTTTTTTCAACATTTGGAGGTTCTCGGGTAAATGCATTCGAGACTGAATTGACACCGTAAAATGCGCAGTAAAAGTTGAAGACAAAAAAGCTTGAGTGAAAACCCATGCTTGTTCTTTCTGGGTCCAGATTCTAGCAAAATTCTACCTCATGTAAACAATTCACATTATTATTATGCAACTTTTCTGAGGGAACTCGTATACAATAATTTTTCCTTGTTATCAATGTTTTCTACCACTCCTCTATATCACTTGTATGTGTCCTATATTATTGGCTTTAACTAGGGGCTCATTCCAGGTCCTGTTATAATCCTGGCTTAGGTGTAAATAGGAGTTTGCAGACAAATGGTCATTCTAAGTTTTATATTAACTTCCACAATTGCTGTTTTTACCCCTAATTACTTTTGCAAGGCATCATCAGGTGGAATTTGTGTATTCGATAAAACCTCGCTATTCTGAGTAAAGCACATTATATGGGGATAAAACAAGAGATATTACTGTGTTATTCTCCATTCTGAGGCATACAACTGAAAATGAAGTGACAATATCTCACCTCATAAATAGTGCACCTTGCAGTATCTGTATTTATCAGGTGTAGTATTTTCCCACATAATTACGAGCAGCTCAAAGAGACCCCTCATATGCCATTTGGTAATGTGTTGGGGGTTAGGTAAAGTGTATGAAAATTACTTCAGAGTTATGCTAGGATTGTGTCATCCTATCGATGACCTGTTTCCTGCTGTTGTCATATTTTGTTTTGATGTCCATAAGCTTATAAAATATGTTCTTACAAGTAGCAGTCTACATATTGTATAACATATTACATAGACCTGTAGTTTTGAAAGAAACGTGCTGGGTTAGGCGTGAGAAGCATTGCTTTGCAGCAGACACCCTTGGGCGTTTAGCAAGGAAAAAAGCAATTTCACCATTGAAACTCAACAAGCTTTTCAAGGACCAATACTTGTACAACAGTCTCTTCAGAAAATCACTCGAAACTTGAATGCTACCTTAGCCACTTAAAAACAAATTCACTAGCCTCCTACTATTTCAAAGTTTTGATTCAATTATGTATACACTCTAGAAGTCATATCTCATTTGTTTTGTTCATTTACATTCTTTTTTTTAAGTTCAGAAAAAGAATTTATTGAGAGAATAAGGGTGTCAATAGTACACAGTTTACAATATTAAATGCATATCATTACGAAAGAATTAGCTGCAATAAAATTACATGAATCGGACTCAAGAATAAAAATAGAAAGAATAAGCAGTAAAAGTAACTCTTGAGCAACATTAGAATATCAAATAGTTTAGGAACAGTTGGGGGTTAAGGAGGTTTTGGAACCTCTTGTTGGATTGGTTGTAGATGAAAAGATCGTCTGGCACTTGCATCGAGGTATAATGTAACCGGAGACCACAAATTGAGGCGTTTTACTGCCATGTGTATGGGATATACAAAAGTGGTGTTCAACCTATGATTGTGGTAAACAGCATCCCACCATGCCTTAAAAGAAATTTTCGATAAGTCTTTCCAATTTGCAGTAATTTGCTGAAATGCTACAGCTAAAAGTAAATCAATAATTTTAACATTAAACTTACCAAGTTCCCAACAAGGTGAGAGACTTCCTAAGAAAACATGAGTAGGAGAAAAAGAAAATTGAGTTCCAAAAATTAGGTTGATTTGGGACCATACTTGTTTCCAAAAATTGTGTACAATAGGACATGAAAATAACATATTAATTAAATCAGCGTTTAGGGAGGAACATGTCCAACAAACATCTGGTACAGTCGTAAACATTTTACTTAAGGCAATCGGTGTTAAGAACAGGCTGTTGTAAAAAAAAAAACAGCGTTTTCGTTTTACTAGCTGCCCTGGATGATTTACGTATCTTAGTCTATAAGCTGTCCCATAAAGACACTGGCCAAGATAACGCAAAATCTCGTTCCCATGCCTCTTCTATTTTGGATTTTTGCCTAACAATGTTTTTGCCGTGCAAATACCTATATATGGAGGAAGCTTTTGTCATAGTTTGTAATAAGGTATTAAGTCGTGAAGGAGGATCTGGCTCGATGGGAACAATATGCGTAGTAGATACTTGGGTATATGTGTCCATCACAGCTGTCTTAAGTAGATTATATTTATGAATAAATGAGGTTGGTAGGTTGAAAGATTGACTGAGTGAGGAAAAAGGTATGAAATCTGATTGTGAGAGTAGCTGATGCCAAGTCTTTCAATAGAATGGCTTTTTTCGAATAAGTAGATTTTTATTATGCCAAATTGTTGAGTTAATGAAGGAGTCTATAGTGCTGTGAGCAGTGAGGGATGTGGATACCAGTAGTTTAAAGGTCATTTTGATTATGGGAGTGGATAAGGCCTGTGGTTTACGTGAAAAGGAAAGATATTCCTCAAAGGAGTAGGGGGACAAAAAATGTCGCTCAATTGTAGTCCATAAAGGACAATCTTCTGTCGGATCGCGCAACCAACGAGAAGCCTGACATAAAAGGAATGCTTTTTGGTACGCCGGGAAGTCGGGGAAAGTTAACGCCACCTTCTGTTTTGGGTTTAATTAGCCTGAGTAAAGACATTTGGGATTTCTTGTTGTTTCATAGGAAAGAGGAAAGGACGGAATTAATCTTCTTAAAAAGTTTTATGGGAATAGGGACAGGGATGTTAGAAATAGTGTATATAATAATAGGCGTGAGCATCATCTTTATAGTGTCCAAACGACCCCACCAGGACAAGTAAAGAGGGTGCCATTTAGTAGCTAGGTCTGAAATCTTTTGTATACATTTATTCATGCATAAAGATACTGTGTCTGAAATTGAGGGAGTAACGTGTAAACCTAAATACTTAATATGATTGGGACTCCATGTGAAGTTGGAAACACTAAAATCTGATTTAAAAGTATACTTAGTTAAGGGCAAAATCTCGCATTTATCATTATTCAGTTTATAGCCAGAAATATTGGAGTAAGCTTGTACTTCCGCTAAGAAAGCAGGGATTGAGTCATTTGGTTTAGACATAAATAGCAAAATATCATCAGCATAAGCAGCAAGTTTAATATGGGAATTTAGTGTTTGAAAACCATGTATATTTGGGTTTTGGCGTAATTTGCATAGAAAAGGTTCTAAAGCCAAAATGAAAAGGAATGGGGAAAGAGGACAACCTTGAAGCACACCTCTCCCTAGATCGAAGAATGGGGAAATCAGATCATTGGCATAGACAGCCGCACGAGGGTTAGAGTAGAGAAGAGAAATTAAAGATGTAAATTTAGGGCCAAAACCAAACCATTTAAGAGTATGAAATAAATAAGTCCATTCAACTCAATCAAACGCCTTCTCTGCATCTAGTGCTATTGCTACAAGGGAATGTGTTAAGTGAGAAGATTTAGATAAAACGTTAAAAAGGAGTCGTGTATTATCAGTTATGAAACGACCTTTGATGAATCCAGATTGTTATTTTCCCAACAAGTTTGGTAGGTAGGAATCTAATCGTGTGGATAATGCTTTGGAAAAATGTTGTATTCAATGTTGACCAAGGATATAGGTCTATAATTTTTGCAGTATTGAGAATCTTTACCTTCTTTGAGAATAAGGCAAATGTGAGCTTCTGGGAAGGAACCAGAAGAGCCACCTAAAGAATTAAAGGAATTTATTAGGAAGTACAGTTTGGGCATTACAAGTTTGGAGAAGTGGAGATAAAATTCGACAGTATAGCCATCTGGCGCCGGGGCTTTATCTTTTTTAAGGAGTTGAAGAGATTTCAATAGTTCTTGCTGTGTAAGATCCAACTCCAGGTATGATACATCTGAAAGAGTATGTTGAGGTTTTTGAATATTAGAGAAAAAATTCAAGAGGGAGTGGTCAGTTGGATGTGTTTCAGAGGCATATAATGACTTATAAATTAGAGAAAATTCATTCAAAATGTCAGCGTCTTTGAATTTTAAGTCTGATTGTGTATCATAGATAGATTAAATGTTTAGTTTATTATGTCTAACTTTTAAGTAGTTGGCCAATATTTTCTCTGCTTTATTTTTGCCCCCATAGAATTTTGCACTAGATTTTAACAAGTACAGTAAAGCATCTTCCGTTGATTTCTTATTGAATTGCATTTTGGCATTAATGAGAGCTGTTAAACAATTCTTCGAATTTGAAATATAATAAAAGTGCTCCAGTCTCTTGATATCCTGAAGGAGATCTTTAGTTAATTTACGTTCAATCTTACGTTTATTAGCAACAAAGCCAATTATGAAATCTCTCGCTGTGGCTTTGAATGCATCCCATAAGGTGGAGAAGGGCATGGAATGAGATTGATTCATTTAAAAAAACTCATTAAAAAAGGTAGTAAAGGAGGCATTACATTTTGAATCTAAAAGGAGGGCATTATTAAAACGCCATCGTCTGGGGCCTGTACTTTCGGGTAAGATGTCAATGCCAATGGAGACAGGGGCATGGTCTGACAATAAAATGGGTCCAATCTCTGCATTTGTGAGAGATTGTGAAATAGTATGGGAGACAAATATATAATCGGGTCTTGACTGAGATTGATGGGAAGGGGAGTAAAAGGTGTATTCTCCAGTGGTTGGATTGCAGAGATGCCAGGCATCAAGGAGTTTATGCTGAGTGATAGTGGAAACAAAAGTGTTGTGAGGTTTATTAGGAGCAAAAGGGACTTTAGAATTCCGATCGATAAAAGGGTCAAAAGTTTGATCACAGTCACCCGATAGAATAAAATTATCCTCTATGCAGTGAATAATTTGCTTGGCAAATGTAGGCCAAAAAGAAGAGTCACCACAAGTGGGAGCATAAATGTTTAGGAGAGAGACTGGATGACCCTTCAAAGACAATTTAACATTCAACCATCTGCCAGCAACTTCAGATTCTTTAGATATAAGTATGTGCGAAAGGGATTTGCGGCAAAGTATCATCACTCTATTACGTTTACCATCACCTGGGGAAGAGAAAACTTCCCCCACCCAACCTTTTTTTAATTTTAATGCTTCAGCATCCGAGAGATGGGTCTCTTGCAGAAATGCAATATCTACATCTAATTTGGCTAAGTGGGTCAGGACTCTTTGCCTCTTAATGGGAGAGTGCAATCCCCTAACGTTCCAAGTAATCAATTTTAATGACATAGATTATTAGAAATAAATTGATCTAGAAGTATGAAACATCGGTCCAATTCATTGTGAGAGCTAAATAAAATGTGAAAGAACAGAAGATAGAAATTAAAGTTGAATTCAATACCATAGTAAGAAAAAGCGTATGAATCAGGTAACCAGAACCAGAAATGAAGACGAAACCAGAGATGTGAACATGTCCTATCAAAAAAAGAGAAGATGAATAAAGTAAGTAAGAGAAAAGAGAATAAAGAAATGGTGACATTTGGAACAGCAGCAATAGATATAAAAATAATTTCGGGCATAATCAAGAAAATAAGAGTAAGAAAGACACCAAGTAAACATCTGACTGTAAAGTTCAAAACATATGGAGAAACCAAAGACAAAACTACACAGATAACAAAGGACAAAACTGAAAAACATACCTACAAAAGGGAAATGTGGGTGGAGAGGTGTGTGGAGCCACATGGAGCAGACACGCATCTAGGAAGGGTCCAGCAGGATTCAGGAAAGACCATTTAACAATTAAACGTAGCTGTGAAGCAGGAGACATTAAACATAACTTAGCGGGTAATAGAAATTTAAGAAATTAAAAACAATAAGAACACGACTTAGAAACAATATAAATATGACAACGTGAATTCAAATCAACCACACAGCGTAAAAGGGGCCAAGTAACCGAAAGAACTGTTAAGGATAGGCTATCAACACAACCTAAAACTAGTTGCATAAGAACTACAATTAAAAGAGCGACAACAACGTAAATGTATGCATCAGTAGTTCATGTAATATATGGTGAGTGTCATCCTGAAGAGGTCGTAGAGTCCATCCTATGCGAATTGATGAAACTCTGCAAACTAACTGGATATTCGTAGATCGTTGTTCTGTTATAGTAGGTGACCCTGAAAAGACATGTGTGAAAAAGGCCATATCTGGCACCCATGGAGCGTAAGTCTTGTCTTAAGTTGAGAAAAGCTTTACGTCTGGCTGCTGTAGCTTTAGAGTAGTATTGCGCAAAGAACAACTTGGAACCAGACCACGTGATGCATTGAATAGCTTTAGCTGCTGTAAATACCTTTAGCAAGTCCGTATATTCTAGAAAATAAAGGATGACTCCTCTTGGTCTCTGCGAAGGTGAAGCAGTAGTGAAAGCCCGCGCCAGTCTGTGGGCGCATTGTATGTTCAGCGTAATATCATCTGGAATATGTAAAATTTTAGGGAGGAAAGATTTGAAAAATGTGATGGAGTCTGTGCCTTCGGCCCCTTCTCCCAGGCCATAAATACGTAGGTTGTTCCTCCTGTTGCAATTTTCAAGATCCTCGACCTGCTTCTGGAGGGTCATGACTTGAGATTGCAAAAAAGGGACACTCTTAGTAGTATCGCTAAGGGAAGAAACATTATGCTTAACTGCGGTAAGTCTTGTATCTAGTTGCATCCAGTTATCTGAGAGAGCTTGCAGTTTGGAATTTGTCTCCTCCATGAAAGGCCTAAGTGCCCTAATCTCCTGCAGTACCACTTCCATTGAGACTGGGGAAGCTGGTTTAGGGGGCAAAGGAGGGTCTTCTTTTAACCTTTTAACATTTGATTTTCCTGATGCCACAGGTGTAGAATACATTGTTGTGTTTGCGTTATCCAGCTCTAATAACTGTGAATCCTCCAGTTTAGATAGCTGTGAGGAAAGTGTAGAGTTTTTGATAAAAGAGCTCTTTGGTGTAGTTACGCTGTGCAGAGAGCCTTTCGTTCTGCCCATGTACTGAAAAAACGAGCCCAGAAGCAAAGTCTGGAGTTAGAACCAGGAAATTTAATGTAAGAAGTGCGGACGAAGAAAGAGGGGAACGTCAACTTGGAGCACACAGTTCTTATAATAAGAGATATGCAAACAAATAAATTGATATATCATGTAAGTTATCAAGTGTCTACTGTCTCAAAAGAAGGGTTTTGCATAACTTATGTGCGCTTGAATTATGTTGCCTCAGACCGTCCACATCCTCTCAGAACTACTTCACAAAGACCATCAAACTGAATTTTTAAAAAAGTAAACGAAAGATGACCAGCTTTTCAATTAGGCAAGTGAGCGAAAGTAGGAGATAAGGAAGAACAGTTCAACTGGGCGCTGGAAAATGCATCGTATCCTTGTTTTGAGTGAAGAAAGAATTCAAAATGGCGGCCATTGCAAATATCCTTCAACAGCTGTGTGCTGACAGAACAATGAAAAGAACTGTTGCAAGGAATTTATTGTTAACATAGGCATTACATTTCTGGGCTGAGAATTGAGCTGTGGGGCATAATGAGGCTGCTTAATGTTCAATAAGTGAGGCAAAAAGGCATACACCGCTTGCGTTACGAGATCCAAAATGGCGGCCGCAGCTCCGTAAAAACATTCAGGAGTGCCTTTACCTGTGGAAAATATGTTATTTCTGCTTTAAATGCTTGTGGACGTCTTCAAAGCAGGAGCTGCATCGGTGTGGCGATGATTCCCCGCAAGCCGCTTCACTTTAGGTGCCGCGGGATAGGTCTTCTCCGTTCCGGTGTCGGGAGCCCTACGGAGATGCGATCATCCTCCTTGGGCGCCTGGCTGCGCCCCCCTCATTTACATTCTTTAAAGGGATTGTATCAAGTAGTCTTTTAAAAATCCTGTCTTTCAAATGCAGCGTTTTTTGGATTGTGTAGTAGGCCACAATGTGGGCTCTCTTGTTTATTATACCGTGGAGATGCGAAATGAATGACTCTGACCTAGTACTTAATTTTGGCCGGCGGTTCCCGTGCTGCACACTAGCACTTATTTTTGGGGTCAGCACTTATTTTTCCACATCAGATCTTTACTGTGCCCAAGAGAGAGAGAAGAACACACAGATTGAAAGACGGAGTAAGAGAAGAACAGCAAACCCGTCACAAAGGGAGAAAGCTGGATCCTGCAAAAGTGAGATAAAGGAGCAGGGAGTGTCTGCTGGTGGAGGAAAGAGGCATAAGGATAATTTAAGTCTACCAGCCATGGTATTCTGTGCCCCAATGTCTAATTGCACCGGCCACAGACTTCTTAGCCTTGGTAACCGCACTCTTTGGTTAACTAATTAAGCACTGCCCTGACCTTTGGGTCACAAGTGAGCTAAAGGTGGGGCTGAATACTTCTTATTAAAGTCACTTGTCCATATTACTATTCAGTGCATCTTTTGCCCACTTATAATTTTTCTGACAATAAGGCACACTCATTTACAGGGCTGAACTGGGGACCCAAAGCAGCCCTGACGAGTTTTGTCAGACCAAGCCCGTATGGTGCAAAGCTAGTGCAGCAAGCGAGCCTGACCACTATAAACGTGGGTTTGGGGGAGTTCTCCCTGATGAAAATTAGGGGGAAAACAGTGCATTCTACAACAAATATCACATCATATATCAATTGTATTAGATTTTAAAGCATAGTAAATGATGACTTTACTGTGCATCAGGATACAACAATCTTTGTTGGGTTTCTTTGATGATTCCTTCATTATCACCCTCCAAAAGTGCCTCTCATCTTTCCATGGACCCTCTCTCACATATATTTCATTTGCTTTATAGCATCTCTAGTACCAGTGTAGGATGTCGGAGCACTTACATCACACACACACACAGAGACAATGAATCATACATGTGTAAAACAGTGTAAAGAAAATGTAAAACAAGGCAAAGGGGACTACAAGATGTAGGACTCCTATGGCATCCATACTGGTAAGGACGTTTTGGGAGTGCTTGGTATGGAAAAGCACAAACTCAGGATTCAGAACATAACACAGTGGTTAGGATTGACTTTATTAATATTAATTTATTTATACCGAAACAAACATTTGTTTTAGCAACATCAGGATAATGGAAGACTGGGAAAAAATATAACCTTCTAACCTGTACTACCATTCAGCTTGCTCTTTGATGGCAGTTCATAGTTCACTGTGCTAGATGGCAGTTCATAGTTCAGTGTGTTCGACTAGATTGTAACTTCTGCACAGTAACAAAAGAATCTCTGTGACAAAAGCAGTTACCCACTGAGCTATGTATATAAAATATTGTTCTTTAATATGCATGTCACAAGTTCTTTGCAGCAGGCATAACAACCCTCTGTGCTACCTTAGATGAGTCAAAACTGCTACTACACAAAACTCCCATCTCTCTCTCTCCAACAGGTACATTAATTACCAGGGTAAACTTGAGACTTTTGTTATTGCCAGCAAACTGCTGAATATACAAGGAACTTTACAGTGCTTTTAAAACTGAGGTACTTCTATAAAATCGGCGCCCACTAACAAAACCACCCCCCAGCCTCCCGGGGAAACGCCCACTGCCTGGTACGGCTAGTCCGGCCTTGCTCATTTAGCAGAGTTCTGTTAAGGGGCATTTGCCAGAAATTGGTGGAGATCACGTTTGCCCATCTCTCAAATCCCAAAGCTCATTTAGAGCGTGAGGAATGGGGGTTTTACATACCACTGGTGGCTCTGCTTTTGGGAAACATTCTTGGCAGGTCCACCACTACTGTTAATAGTCACAGGGCCCTCGGTGTGCGGGGGCTGGGAGAGTTTCTCCTTCCAGTAGGCCTGTGGCCACCCTCGCACGTGCATGCGCATCAGGGCGCAAGTACGTAGAACTGCCGCCCCTGTTAGGGAGGTTAAGGTGCTGGGCGTAGGGGGGGCCCGGGGGAAAGTATCCGTCTGATAAGCTGTACCCCTACGCAAGCCTCCTCCGGTGGAGTAGTACCCTTAGCAAGCTCTGGGGGGGTCCGTCATTGACCTTGCCGTAGGCTCTAGAGAGGACACGCAGAAAGTAACGTATATGCATTGTTAGATTACGTTAGGAACTGAGTTTGTATTAGAACTTGTTAAGGTTAGACAAATGATATTATGTATCTATCAATGTATCTGGACTTTCTGCGTAAAAATGTAACAATGTAAATTAATAATTGTTTTTTATGTAATAAATACGGCCAGGGGGTCACTCCCCTTAATCCAAAAAATGTAGTGTGGTTTGAAATGCTTGCATGTGGGAGGGAGCACTTTCTCAAACAAGGTATATCAGGGGTTTATAATACAAGAGGGGACTTAGGCAGTACCAGGCCATATTAATAGGACCGCATCTCAAATGCCATGTCCACTAACGTTTTTCCTCTCGGGGTTTGTCATTGGAATCGTAGCAATTTCAAGCATGAAAAATGCACATTAGCCTTCTTTTTTCCAGACAGACACCAACATTGGGGTCCTGTCATTAGGAAAAAAAAAGCGCCAGCAGCTCTACCTTGCTGTCATTTCATGTGGACCTGCTGTCACTGTTATTTTTTTCACCAAAGCAGCTCCTTGCATGCCATGTGGAGAGTGGGTGAATTCTCCTCTAAGGAAAAAATGACAAAGCAGTTCCCTTCTTGCAGTGTGGGAGGCAGCCCCCATACAGAAAAACGTTGCAGTAGAATAGCTGCTGATGGTCGCGCTTCTTAACCAGCTCTGACAGTGCCTTAACTTCCCCGGAAGTTAAATGGTTGGCCTTATGTAGTTTAAGTGAGTCTACTATTCTCTTAAGGACTTCAAATATTCCCAGCATCTTTATTTTATTTCACAAGAGATTCTTCTGGATCAATGTGCTCCTCTGTGCCAACTTACTGCTTCATTTTGAAACCCATCACTCTCAATATCTCAATGGGTCTGACTGTAGTGAATACGTTCAGGACTAGTGCTAAAGAACCACATTCCAACTCCTCTTCCACCAGACTGGCTCTTTTGGTTGGGATCATTTTCACATCACAGACACGGGTGATGGCACTACTTTCTGTCAGAATTGCCCTTACTTCTGACTCCCTACTGTAGAGTGCCACCCAGCATCTACGTGAGGAACGTCACACTGTAAATACCCTGGAGGCCGCGCTCGACCAAAGGATATAAAGAAAAGGGTTGTGGACTGCTCATGGCCACACACATTAAAGGTATGCCGGTCTGCAGTGTGTTTATTTTTGTTGCAAAGTGCGAGGCCTATGCCACAGGGACATCAGCACTTTACAGTGGCGATGAAGGTTTGCATGCTTCTTGCACTCACCAGCTGATCCTCATCAGTGCCCCTGCAGACACAGCCCACTGCTGTGTAACCCACCCACCTCCCAGCTGAGGAATTGGCATGCCCGTCTGCCTTCCTGAGAGCGGGACCTTCATCCTGGCCCTGAACCAAAGTCGAGACCTCAACGGCTGCCACCTCTCCTGCCACCAGTCTCCCAGCTGAGGGATTGTCACATCCACCTGCTTCCCACTCACCGTTGCCAGTGGCACAGCCCTACATTTGTCAGGAGGCCCGTCCAGCAGCTGATTTCCAACGTAGTACATGGGCCCGCCCTGGCAGTTCTCCATCCAAATGAGTGCACCCACAGACAGTGCCTGCAGCTGCCCGGCCGGGCCTAGGGCTCCTCAATGCTCTGCCTCGGCGGCAGCAGAACAGTCGTCTCCTCCCTGGCCTACAGAAACTGGTCACAACCTGGAGGATCACTGAGAAACTGCATATGGCTTCTCCCCACTCCAGGCACAATACTCTCAGTGCCACCTGGTGGTCATTCAGGTACATTGTGCTTGCTGATCAGCCTTGTATTTACTGTCTCATCTGGCCCACCAGATTCCATCCTTGGCTGACACGCAAGCCTGCACCAATTGACCACATCAGTGCATTCACCAAGGCCTGACCCTCCTTAGCTGCCATGAGAAGCGCAACAACTAAATGGGGAGCCGCACACTAAATTCTAGGGCAGAGAGGTCATGGCAGATGATCAACAAGCAGGAACGGCAGCCCTCCCAGCGGTACCAGGCTATAGCACTCATATATCTATGATTGTGCTCCGCCTTTCAGCACCTTAGCTGACCCAGTCACTGTGGCACCCCACTGGCGCATATGTACTGACTGGCTTAACAACTAATTTCGTGTGACGTGGAAAATGGTGGCACCATGAAGAGGTCGCTCCTCCTAGGGCAAGAGATTTACAAACAATTTGAGACCCTACCTGGTAGTGGCGCAGGCTACGATTATGACATGGCGGTGTGGGCCCTCAATGTATACTTCGACCTGCAACTTAATCCAGACTTTTAGAGATTTAAGCTGAGAAAGGCTGTACATAAAGGGGGTAAGAACATAGAGGCCTTCCATGCCTGACTGTGGCACCTTTCCAGCACCTGTCTGGATGATGACCAGCCCAAGGAGGTACGAGCCCAATTAATTCAGGGCTGTCGATCCTCCACCCTCAGACACCTAATCCTTCCGCAACCCAGCATCACCCTCGCCGCCATCCTGGTACTGTCTCATTCCCATGAACTCTCCCACAGCTGTGCAGAGGAAATAGAGCTGGCACGAAACAGGCTACTGAGAGCAAAAGGACCCCGCCACTCCGGCTCCAAGTGCGTCAAAGTTTAGAGGTGTAGGGCTTGGCCTTTTTGATTAAAGTTCCCTAAACTTTTTGCTTTCCCCCTAGACGGTTTTCCTGACCTAGAGATGCACATTTAGATGCTTTGGGTACCTTGTCACTGCTGATCATTGTCAAAGTACAGGAGTTCCATATGTAAAATGTAATGGTATTGGTTGGCCATGATTGATATGGTGCCTTACTAGTAAAAGTCCCTAGTGATGTGCACTGTGTGTGCAAGGGCTAGTAATGCAAGGGCGCACAGGGAAGGGAACTCAGGCCTTCAGTGTAGGGCCTGCGCGCAGAATGCTAAGTTAGGATGTAGTCCTGACAAGTGCAACCACTTGTCAGGCCTGACCTTCCCTCTTACATACACATGGGACACACCTGTGGTAGGTACCAGGTAACCCCTGGGCAGGGTGCAGTGTAGGTAAAAGGCAGATAAAACTGTGTGAGTGTTATGTTCTGACAGTGAAAAACTCTCCGTTTCTTTTTTCACTGCTGAACGGCCATTCTGCCCATAGGACAGAATGGGGGAGGCTCGGTGTTGTGTTTGTTAGCCTAGTTTCCATTCAGTTTATAATGGAGAGGTGAAGTTTGGTATGTATGGACTCACAGTGTCATAATGCATCTTTCTGTGAAGGTGGTTTTGTCACTGTGTGTTTATAGGCCACTCTTTGAGAAAGTGGCTGAGTTTTGTGCTCTGAGCATTTCTGTGTGTCTCTGAAATGTGGATTGTCTGGAACTGAAAGGTGAGAGGATCTGGGAGAGGTCTTGACCCAGGGAGGGGTTGAGCAGGCACCAGGGTGCGCTGCATCTGGAGAGTAAGGGGAGAAGAAGCCCGGGAGGTGAAAAGGCCTGGGCTGGTGCTATAAACCAATGGACCCATCTCCTGCTTAGTGATTAAGGATCCAGACCCCAGTATCAAAAGGGAGAAAGGTGACACTGGGAGGGAGATACCCAGAACTGATTTGGGGAGGGGCCAGGGACCCCTGAGCACATACAAACTTCAAAGACATTAAGGGGTATAACTATGAAAGCTGAAACCCCTGAACGTTGGAATGAAACAGATATGGATTGAGAATGAAAAGGCTTGGACCCATTCTGTGGTCAAGAGGGACCTCTGGTAAAGAAGGAGCAACTGAAGAGACTGCTGTGGATAGACCAATCCTTGCTTCGTGATCTGGGACTGGTCTGCAAATTGCTGTTCTAACTAAGGAAGAGGCTGTTGGGACTATGCTTGGAGGCGCTGGGTCCCCCTGCTTAAAGAACACTGTGCTGTGTCTTTCAACCCCAAGGGCTCGAGGTGAGCTGGCTCCCTGTTTTGGAAACACAGTAATATAAAGGTTTCCAGAGAAGACTCTCAGATACGCCGTGGGTGCGTAAGCTCTGTCTAGCCTGAGACCTTTGCAAGTTGTGCCCTGTGATCTTGGGCACCTGGAGTTTCAAGGGAAACTCGGATGTGCTGGGTGCATGTCGTCATGCAGCCCGGGTGTTGGTGAAGAGCGCCTGGGCCTCGTGTGCACCAAAGGAAGAAGCAAGACTCGGACTCGCAGTGTGCCTGTCGTGGTGCAGCCAGGGCATTGGTGAGGAGCGCCGGGACATCGTGTGCACCAACGGAGGAAGTGAGTCTCGGACACACTGGGTGCGTGTTGTGGTGCAGCCCGGTGTTGGTGAAGAGCGCCGGGGCCTCATAGGCACCAAAAGAAGAAGTGAGTCTCTGACGTGCAAGAGCGTGTGTCGTGATGCAGCCAGGGCGTTAGGGAAGAGCGCCTGGACATCGTGTGCACTGGGAAAAGAGGTGAGACTCGGACGCGCAAAAGTGCGTGCCGTGGTGCAGCCAGGGCGTTGGTGAAGGGCGCCTGGACATCGTGTGCACCGGGAGAAGAGGAGAGGCTCTAACGCGCAGGGTGCATGTTGAGGTGCAAGCGGAGCATTGGTGAAGAGCGCCGGATCGTCGTGAGCACCAAAGAAGAAGCGAGTCTCGGACGTGCGGTGTGTGTGTTGAAGTGCAACCTGAAGGTGCTGGTGGGGAGTGCCGGGTTCGGGTGTGCACCGAATTGAAGTAAAGTCTCCACAGTGCTGAGGGCGGGTCTTGGTGTGATCTGAGACCGCCAGAGTGAGGGCCAAGTCATTGGGGCCCTCGGAGTCAATCAGCAGCTGCCTGGACCGGCAGCCACAGAAGAACCGAGCTGCCGGCCCAAGTCCACCGCAACCCATGACGGAGTTCTGGATCAAGACCCAAATCGCTGACGTCGGGAAGGAGAGTGGGATCGCGCCCCCCCGAGGTAACGTGGATCAACACCTGGGGTGGGGTGCGGGCCTGGAGGGGACACTCTCAGCCTCCCGCTTCAGTCAGCTGCGTGAGCCGTGGCTTTGGCTCAGATCCCTGCCCGTGCTGACCCAAGACGGGGCAGTACTGGGGCCAGAATGGGAAGCAGTAATTTTTGTGTCATCATTTGATCCATAACGGGGGCACTGTTAACGGAGCACGTAAAACTGTTGGATTACACTTTGCATTATTGCTGCTTACGAACTATTGAACTATTGAACTGTCGTATGACGCCTGACCTCATTTGTGCCTGACGAACTGTATGCAGGGTGCGCTACGCACTACATTATTTCTCCCTTGCATATTACCCGATTGTAACGTGGCACATTGCATTATTTCCTCAGTGCACAGTATCTGAGTATAACGTGGCACAGTGTAATATTTCTTTATTGCACCGTACAGGATTGTAGCGTGACGCATTACTTTTTTTCTTCCTGGTACAGGGCATGCTGGTGGTGATACGCATTGCATTATGTAATGTAATGTAATGTAATGTAAAGTGTATTTCTATAGCGCTACTATCACTCCAGGGAGTATCTTGGCGCTCACCCAACCCAGATGGACGAGTTGGGGGGAATGGACACACTTCACGCTAGACACTACATACTTAAACCATTGCTGTGCAGGCTGCATCGGTCATAGAAAATATCCAGGTTTTTAATGCCTTCCTGTACTGGGTTTCATGAGACATAGAGCGTAGAAAGAAGGGGAGCTTGTTCCAGGCCTTGGCACCCAACACGAAAAGGGATTTGCCGCCTTTAGTTGTTAGCTTGAATCTAGGGATTACAAGCAAATTCTGACCCACAGACCTTAGGCAGCGTACCGGCTGGTATCGTCCAAAGCCATTCCGGAGGTATTTGGGTCCTTGATGGTGGAAAGCCCTGAAGGTGATTAAAAGGATCTTAAAAAGAATCCTCTTGGCAATAGGAAGCCAGTGAAGCGCATTCAGTGCTGCTGAGGCTGATGACCTACGGGGCCAACGTAATACCAGGCGGGCCGCTGCATGTTGGACCATTTGCAATCTGTGGAGAACCGATTTATTTGCTCCAGCATATAAACTATTACAATAGTCCAGCCTGGAAGTGATTAGGGCCACAGCGACTGTTTTCCTAGCTGACAAAGGCAGAAAATCAAAAAACTTTCTCAAAGCTTTTATTATGTGGAAACATGTACCAGCTACGGCAACCGCTTGCTGTTTGAAGGACAGTTGATTATCAAATTTAATGCCTAAATTCCGAGCTGAAGTGATGGTGTTAGGGGGGGCTACTGCATCATCAGGCCAACAGATTTTCGGGGAAAACAAATTTTGCTTTCCAAATGGCAAGATTTCGGTCTTTCCAGCATTACATTTAAGGTGATTGTCAGTCATCCACTTAAATGTTGCTGCTAGGCACTCTTTAAGATTTTCCTCAGCGCCAGCCCGCTCCCTATCCAGTACTAAGATGAGTGTCATCAGCATACGAAATAGTACTGATCTGAAAAGAGGTGATCAGTTTTACCAGGGGAACCATATACAGATTAAAAAGTATAGGGCTTAGACTCGATCCCTGGGGGACTCCGGAACTGAGGGCCTTAGCTTCAGATTGATAGTGGCCCAGCACTGTAATTTGGCGCCTGTCCCTAAGAAAATTTCTCAGCCATGCCAGAACCGTCCCATCCACTCCTGCGGCAGCCAAACGGTCCACTAAGATGTTATGTGAAACCGTATCAAAGGCTGCCGACAGGTCAAGTGAAATTAAGACCGCCTTCTTTCCTTGGTCCATGGCCATACGAAGGGTCTCTGCTGTAAACAGCAGGGCAGACTCGGTAGAGTGGTTTGACCGAAACCCTGACTGATTTGGATGTAGAATATTATTTACTTCCAGGAAGCTCGTAAGTTGGTTATTCACAAACTTCTCAGTCAGCTTGGACATGACCGGGAGCAAGGAGATCGGGCGTAAGTTGGAAAGGGTGGTTGGATCGGCAAGTGCCTTTTTCTGAAGCGGCTTAACAGCAGCAAGCTTCCAGTCATTAGGAACATCTGCCGTGGCTAGGGATGAGTTGATTATGCTATTAATAATGGGGTTCATAGCTTCTGCTAAGGTCTGTAGGACCAAGGAAGGGCAGGGATCAAAAGGGGATCCAGATTTGCTAGCTAGGATAGCTTTAAAGGAATCTTCAAGGGAGACGGGAGCAAATGTATCCAAGCAAATTGGAGATCTCACCCTCTCTACTCTTTCTGCATCTCCTAAAGTGGAGGACACTGGAGGAAAGATTTTCACAATGTCAAGAATTTTATTCTCAAAATAGTCTGAGATTTCATTGCAGAGATTTTGAGATGGCGGAATCTCGTGCAGAAGGACTGATGGATTCATGAAGTCTTTAACTATCTTAAAGATTTCTTTTTGCTCTTGAGCTGCCATCATTATGGCCTGAAGATAGTAGGCTTTTTTGGCTGATTTTATGCCTGCATGATACTTTCTCCTAGCGTGTTTGTAAGTATCGCGAGCAGTGGCCTCATAGTGCCTACGCCACCGTCGTTCCAATATTCTTAGTTTACCAACTTCTACTCTCAAATCCGGTGTAAACCAGGGGGCCTTCCTTTTAGTTTTAGTAAAGGTAGGATTTTTAAGGCTGGTAGGACCTAATTTATGGCCTGCCATGGTTATCCAGTCACAAAAAGTTTGGTAATCTGTAGAGGTGTTACCTGTTAGCACTGGGATGCGGGTTACAAAAGCATCCAACACATCAGATCTACTAGATAGTTGTTTCCAGTTAGGTTTGTAGATCAAATTAGATGTTATGGTATTATTTGTGGTGGTACCCAAAATTTTGTGATTTAGTGAAATATGATACGAAATAAAAAAATGATCAGACCAGATCTGAGGACAAGGGGATTTAACTGCAAGCCCAGTGAAGTTGGAACAGACGCAGTCCAATAAGTGGCCTCCCAAGTGTGTGTGATGATGAGTCAAAAGGGTAAGTCCTAATATATTAATGATGTCCATAAACAATCAACTCCAGGGGCTTTTGGGGAGTCAAGATGTAAATTTAAGTCGCCCAATATAGTAAAGTTAGAGAATCTGAGCGCTAAATCACTTAATACTTCTCCCGCAGTTTCCAAAAACTCCCTCGGGGGACCTGGAGGGCGATAAATAAGTGCACCCGAGAATGTGAATGAGTCATGAATACCCAAAGAGAATACTAGTGCTTCCGCTCCCTTGATGTCAGCCAATTCATGTGAAGTGCATTTTAATGAGCTACGATACATAATGGCAAGGCCCCCTCCCCGTTGTTCCGTTCTATCCAAACGCTGGATAGAAAAGGATTGCGGGAGGGCTATGGCTAAGTCAGGATTACACCAAGGCTTAAGCCAAGTTTCTGTGATCAAGAGCCAATCGAGCTCATTATCAATGATGAGATTATTCCTTCAATTGCAAGTACATGACTGTGGCGCTACGTATGGCATTGTTTCTCTGTTGCACAGTATAAGAGAATATCGTTACGCATTACAGTATTGTTTCCTTTTGCAACGTGTGTGATTCTAGCAATACGACTTGCCTAACCGGAAAGAATACTACCCATTCTTACATGTTAATTTTGTATCGTGTGGTCGTATCGTATAATTGCTTATATAAAGATTATACTCATTTTATCAATACTCGTGTGGAGATTATTTGTGATGACATCATGGAGTTACTGTGAGCGTGGTTGCACACACTGAACACTCGTGCCTTGGAGATAAGCCTGGCTGCTCGTGCCAAGCTACTAAGGGGGTGAGCAGGGCTAGCTCAGACGGTGTCCTTACTTAGCCTAACATTGAAGCGAGGGGTCGGGACGCACGCCTCCAGCCTTTGGTGGTGGCGGTAAACAACAGGGACCTCCACTTCCAACAAGAGGGTTGAACAGTCCACTGACAAACTAAGAGGCCTCAGATAATGATGGTCCAGACCACCCCAGGGTGACCCCTATCTGGCCAAAAGCAAGATGTGCTCCAGGTGCGGAAAAGGCAACCACTTTACGCACATCTGAAGGAGTGCGGAACAAGCACGGAGGACCAGCGCAACCACCGGCCTTGATAAAATGCCTCACACTTGATGGCAAACCCTCTGAAGCGGGCAACTTTGCCTTCCACACGATCAAATGTGCCCCAGACAGTGAGGAAGATGATGTCTTGACGATCTTTGTAGTACAACCAAAGGAAGGGAAGAAGAAGCTAGCCCCCATGCGCAGCATAGTGGATGGCAAGTTATCGTTGCCAGCCCCGATTGACTCTGGGGCGTCTGTCAATATTATGGCCTTTGAACAGTTAAAAAGTTGCAACCCCACCCTTGGCTGCAAGCCACCAAAGCCAAAATCTTTGCATACGGAAGCAAGTGCCCACTACAGCTGGCTTGCAGCATTGAGTTGTCAGTATCATGTGGAAACCAATTAATACGTATTTGCTTCAACGTCACCAAAGAGATTGACGATTCAAGGTCATCACAGACCACTAGCCACTAGTCCTCCAATTTGCAGGCATGTCCCGGAACCCCCCCTTCCAGAATCGAAAGGTGTGCTGTCCCATTACAAATGTATGACATTAAAGTCACCTACTGGCCGAGTGCCCCCAATCTAGCCAACTTCCTGTTGCTCCATCCACGGGCAGAAGGAGCAAACATTGAGGAGGGGGATGAGTGGGCATAAGACTTCATCAACATGGTAGTACAGAGGGCTTGCCCCATGTGATGACAGACAAACCCATACGTGAGGCAGCTAGTTCAGACCCCCTTTCTCCAGAAAATGATGGCGGCTAACCTTGGCCGAACATGGAGCTGCTTCCTGGAGGGAGCCCAAGGATTGAACGTTAAAGGTATAGCCGTCCTCAAGCAACAATGGCATGTCTGCCATGAGCTCAGCTGCACCACAGATGAAATCCTGCTATGAGTCTCTCGCATTGTGATCCTGCAGGGATTGTGAACCTCAGTAGCACGAATATGATGCATCAGGGGCACCAAGGAAAAGCCAAGACCAAAGCCTGGTTGCGGAAGAAAGTATGCTTTTCAGGAATGTCTGAGCTCATGGAGGACACAGTCCATAGTTGTGTTCCCTGTCAGATCATTGGGGAGAAACAGCACCAGCTCCTATAGCCACAGAAGACAGCCCAGACGTCCAGAGGGAAGGTCCACTGATGTTATCATGGATGACCACTCCAAGCACCTCTGGTGGAGCTGACCCTGTCCGACGCATTCAAAGTGATACTCCCAGTCCTCAAAAGGCATTTGCTCTGTTTGGACTACCAGAAGAAATCAGGACCAACAACTGGCTCCCTTTCTAAGGCCAGGATCTTGGGGACTGCCTCAAGAACCAAGGTGTGAAACACAGAAAGATTACTCCATCATGTCCTTAGGCCAATTGAGAGGTTGAGTGGTTCATGAGAACCCTCAGCAAGACATTACGGATCAAAGTTGATCAAGGGGATGGCCTAGTGGCGTGCCTACAGAGGTTCCTAATGCTCTACCCGCAATCCCCCCACAGCCTGACTGGGTGTGCCCCTGCAGACCTTCTGATAAGATGTCCCATGAGACACAACATCCCCGCCAGCATGTTAGAAGAGCAAGCTGTGCAGGAGAAACGTCAAGAAACAAATGCAAAAGCGTGCCAGGGCAGAGAGACCCGGACATCCACCCTCCAGGTGGGTGAAGTAGTGTTCATCAATTTATTTATTTTTATTTATTTAACGATTTGTAAAGCGCCTGGTGACCCGGAGGCATCCCCGCGCTGTAAGAACTTGAATAGTCCGAGGAGGGAGGGGGGGGGAGAACTTATTTGGGAAACAGCAAAGTTTTAAGCTGTTTGCGGAAGCGTAGGTAGACAGGTTCTAACCGCAGACAGCGAGGGAGCGAATTCCAGCGTGTGGATGCTTTTACTGAAAAGCGACGGCCACCAGTGCGTACTCTCCTGAACTTAGGGACATTGGCTAGTCGCTCATTGTCCGAGCGCAGGGATCTCGAGGCTTTGTACGGAGTCACCATATCTCCCAGAATGGAAGGGCCTTGTCCATTGAGGAGTTTGTGAGCGATGCACATTGCCTTAAACTCGATCCTCTCTCGCACTGGCAACCAGTGGAGAGCATTAAGCGCTGGTCTGGCAGAGACTCTGGAGGGAAGATTCATTAGCATCCGGGCAGCCGGATTTTGGGCTCGTTGTAACTTGCCCAGGGTAGTTTCGGGGGCTCCCAAGTAAACAGCATTGCTGTAGTCCAATCGCGTAAGGATCAGTCCTTGAACCAGGAGTTTCCTTGATTGGGGAGGGAGCAGTGGAAGGATCTTACCGACTGAGCGCATAAGTCCGAAGCAAGTTCCCGCTGTTTTAGTTGCCTGGGTTTTCATGGACAAGTCTGGTTCGAGCCAGACCCCCAGGCTCTTAATTTCCCTCTTAGGGGCGGGCACCTCACCCATAGCATCGGGCCAAACTGAAGATGGAATTGCTGACCATTTCTTGCCCATCAGCATAACTTCAGTTTTGGACCCGTTAAGCTTGAGTGAGGACTCGCACATCCAGAGATGGATTTCCTGGAGGCAGTGCAGGAGATTGTCTGGGCATTGGTCAAGATGTGAGAGCGAGATGACTAATTGCGTGTCGTCCGCGTAACTCGCAATTTTGATGCCGAAGGGGGCAACTACGTCCTCTAAAGGAGCCATATAGGCGTTAAAAAGAGTGGGACTAAGTGAGGAGCCCTGTGGCACCCCACTAGTCCAAGGCAGTGAATCAGAACGGGAATTGCCATCCCAGACCTGGAACGAGCGGCCCGGCAGAAATGACTCAATCCAGGCCAGCGTTGTGCCCCCAAGTCCCGCCCTGGCCAGCCGGTGGAGCAAGACACGGTGATTCACCGTGTCAAAGGCTGCACTAAGGTCCAGGAGGATCACTGCCACTGACCCCCCTGAATCTAAAATGCGCCTTGCCTCCTCGATGACGGCGAGGAGGGCAGTGTCCGTGCCTTGGCCAGGACGAAACCCAGTTTGGGACCGGCGCAACAGGTTATTAGATTCTAGGAACTGGGACAGCTGGACGTTAACCAGTTTCTCGGCAATTTTGCTGATGCCCGGGAGAAGCGAGATCGGTCTGTAGTTGGTCAAATCAGTGGGGTCCAGTTGGGGTTTTTTGAGAAGGGCTTTAACTACCGCCCCCTTCCAACTAGGGGGGATGGAGCCTTGGGACAGCGAGGCACGGATCAACTCCAGGATTGTGGGCACAATCGCAGGGGCGACAGCTTTCAGAAACCTCATGGGAGCAGGGTCACGGGGAGAGCCGCTTTTCATCTTGGCCAAAGTCTTTCCGACCTCGTCCGTTGAGACCGCCCTAAAGGTGGTCAGCAGTGGGCGAGGGGCACCTCCTGTGCAAGTGTCAGGCGCAGCGCTGTCCCAGTAAGGTAGCTGGCTAGGCTGCGGAAGTGAGGCTAGGATGTGGGAGACTTTAGACTCGAAGTACTTAGCAAGTTCATTGCTCCGGTAAGGTCCTGGTAGGTGAAGGGGGTTGTGGTATTTTCATGAGTTCTTTGCCAATGAGATAGGATTCTCTTGCAGAGTTAGTGGCATTTTTTATCCTATCATCATAATAAGAGGCTTTAGTAAGTTTCAGAGCAGATTTATATGCTCTCACCGTCCTCCGGTAGGAATCCTTACTAGAGTGGAGCCAGTCCTTCCTCCACAGTCGCTCCGCTTTTTTACATTCCTTGCGGAGGGTTCTGAGTTCCAGGCTGAACCATGGGGCTGAGCCTATCTTTCCGCTTTTATCTTCGCGGGTTTTTATCGGAAGGATCAAGTCGAGTGAATTGGAGATCCACTTCCTAAAATTGCTATCCGCTACGACGGGATCCCCCGAGGGGGCGGGGGTCGTTGATTCCAGGGCTCTGGCCCAGTCCTCTGTTGAGAGTCTGGACCATGCCCTGTCCCGGGTATACGTGACAGGCTTATGGGGCTTCTTAAATTCTCCTGGCAAGAAGAGAGGAACTAAGAAGTGGTCTGTCCATGGAAGGGGGCAGGAAGGTTTGGCCTGGAGGGTGTGGACATTTGTGAAAACCGGGTCTAACAGATGGCCCTTAATGTGGGTGGCTCCAGTATTAACCAGTTGGAGACCGTAGACAGCCAGGTCTAAAATCAGGTCAGCAGCCCCTGTGTCAAGGGGATCATCAAAATGAATATTGAGGTCCCCTAGCACAGTGAAGTTAGGTGTAGAATGGGCCAATGCTGATATGGCTTCTAGCAGGGCGCTAGTAAAGGGACCAGAATGTCCAGGGGGACGATACACCAGGAGGCCTACCAGTGATCTAGTCGGGGTCAGCTGGATGGTAAAGTGGCAGCTCTCTGAATCTATGATATGAGCATCGCTGATTCTGCATGAGAAATGATCTCTATGCAGAATGGCCAGACCGCCGCATCTACCGGAGGGACGTAATTGGGACTGGATGAGAAAGCCCGGGGCCAGGGCTAAAACCACATCCGAGTCCGAGTGTGTTGTAAGCCAAGTCTCCATGAGGAACAGGATGTCTAACTCATGGTCAACGAGCAGGTGATTGATGAGCAGGGCGTGCATGGGGAGCGACCTACAGTTTAGTACAGCTAATTTGAGGCCAGAGTGTGGAATAGGTGCCTGGGTGGGAAGTAAGTTGACTGGGTGGCAGAGTACGCAATTTGCAAAAAGTCCATCTGAGTCGTGAACGTAATTACAGTGTATGTTCTTAGTGGGTCTGAGACTAAGTAGGGCGCGATGCGAGTAGCTCACCCTCTTGGTGTCTGAGCCCGGCATGGGGTCTGGCCCTGAGCCCGTTCGAGCGCGGACGGGCGCAGACGGGCTTGCCTTAGGCGCGCCTTCGGCGCGCAAACGGCGCTCCCGCTGCGCTCGTCCTCTGTGCTTCCTGGCCAGGCACATTTTATAGCTGGTTGCAAAGAGTGATTTTAAAAACAGTTTAGACAAAACACGACAATATTTAAAAATAGTACAACAGTCCCGGCTTCCGCCTCAGGACTAACAAGCTTCTGCGCGCCAGACGCTAGCATTCAGCGTTTTAAGTTGGTCGCTGGAAGGGGGCGTGGCCTAAAGGGGGCGTGGCCACCGTCATCGCGGGGCCAGTTGGTTGGGGGCGTGGGAGAGGATCAAGGCAGAGTGGCAGCGCTAGGGTCCGCTTCCCGTGCCGAGTGCCGCTCAAAGTGCCCAGGTAGGAGTGCAAAGAGTGATTTTAAAAACAATTTAGACAAAACACGGCAATATTTAAAAATAGTACAACAGTCCCGGCTTCCGCCTCAGAGACCGATACCCTGGGCACAAGTTCAGAACCCCTTTTTAGAGGGACCCTTGATAAGTCACCCGGGTACAAGGGACTATGATTACTGCAGAGCACCTAGGGGAGACCGAGACTAGAAATGTATCATGGTTCAAAAGGGTGCACCAAGCCCGATATGATTGAAACACACCCTCTTTGTCCAGACATGTAGTGGGATCAAGCAGACGAGTTGTCACCTGACCCTGGATTTCCAAGTCAAACGAAATGGAGGGCTAGCTGGTGACTCACCTGATACACCTCCTCAGTTGTCAATAAGCAGACCACCCTGAGCCGATCATGCAGAGTCTCCAGGGGCCACACTAAAGATGCACCAGAAATCAACAACATCGCAACCCCAAAATCCGCTGTGTCCTCAAGGACTATGTGTGGACTATAGGTGACCATGGAGGATGTCCCAAGTCAGAGGCCCTAGCTGAGGACTAACGCTGGGAGGGTTGTAGAGTGTTATCTGTTCTCTGCATGAGTAAAGTCATGCTGCATACACCCCTGAGGATACCGGTCGGCCAAAGGGTGTAAATAGAAGGGTTGAGGACCTTTCGTGGCCACACCCATACAAGTTATGTCTGTCTACAGTGTGTTCATTGTTTCTGCAAAGTGCGAGGCCTATGCTGTGGGGAACTCAATACTTTACACCTACCACTTTGATCGAGAAGCTATTATTTGGAAAACAGAACATATCTATGTTCCTCCATGTAATAATAAGCATTTGCAATGTAATCGGTCTCGCCTTTGGGACCTTATATGTATTTAGATTTGCAGCACATTAGCCTGGGTGCTGAAACATCTACTGTTCTTTAACATGGGGGAAAAATAAGTACCAAACTGCGTGACACACCAAGTATAGGAACACATGGAGAGAAATGTTGCCTTTCAGCTGGAAATGGTATTGTCCAAAGCTCTGTTTTTAATATAAAATCAGGGCCTTCGGTGGTCATATCACTGAAAATACAAGATTTGAAAAAAATATCATTGTCTAATGGGGCTCATGAAAGACAATTTCTATGGGTTTAATCTAGAGAATGCTAAAGTGATTCAGGTATTTTACTGACCTCTGCTGGTCGTTTTCTATCACGAAAGTTAAATAGAGGCAGATGCCAGAAAAATAAAAAATAAAAAATCCCTAAGCAGAAAGCAATTCTGGGCTTTTACTGACTTCTGCTGTTCGTTTTCTATTAAGACAGTTAAATAGAAGCAGTTTAACAGAAAAATAAGTCTCTAAGCGGAAGCAGACAAGTACTAGGGCTGATCTCCAGAGCCCACAAAGTGCATACACATATAAGTATATATTTAAGTATATACAAGAGGTCTCGAATGCTCGACCTAAAAAATGAGTACACAATCCTGAACCAGCTATTACAGTCCCCTTATGAGAGATTATTTTGCGAATTGCCTCATTGCAAGCATTTCGGGAAAATCCTGAAAACTGTGCCCCCTTCAAATTTTCCTTGAACAGACCTCTCCACAGATCAGGGTCATAATAATTAGGAAGAGTCTTTCAGCTACCGGCAATCCGACTCTGACTCCCCTTAAACCTTCTCAGTCGCACTGTCTCTGATTCTAGTGCTTTGAGGTGACCAAAAGAAGGCATGCAGTGCCGTATAAAACTCATACAAATAAATGAATATGACTACAATAACAGCATTGCTTCTCTCCAGGCTGCAAGCACCCTCCTTTTCACATCCTTCCAGAATCCCTTAGAAACACTGGTATCCCCAGGCCAATAAAAAACACAAAATCAAAAGGAAGTGGGTATTCAGGTCAAGAAATTAGTGTTTGCCAGATTTCAGCTCCCCACACAGAACATTCATTATTTTTTTGTTCTAGTGATGACATATTGCATACAGAGCCCACCAGGATACAAGAGTTCCTCACTCAAGGCTTTGTATACAAAGCTTAGCCCCATGAAAATAATTGTATTTTATTTATAATACACAATTGGAGCAGCACACATAGAATGAAAAGTTTAACTGAGATGATGTCAACACTCCGCAATCTAATATGACACTTCCTTGTGAATAACAGTGTCTGTGAAATCCATAGGTATTATTTCTTCCTTTATTAAATTGTGTTTAATTCTTAAAAAGCCATCAGCCAATGCGTTTTATCCAGTTAAACATTGGACTTCTTCAGGGCAACTCAAGCGTCAAACGCCAATACCAATCCGGAATATATGCACCAAAGTTGAAGGCGAAGTTCCAAATCTGAAGCCGAAATATGGCTGCACAGGACTGCTCCAAATGGCAGTCCTAGTTGTAATGTATGAATATAAATAAGTTTCCAATATATATAGCACGGACATGGTCTGGAGGCATCAGAGTGCTTTACAAAAGTCTGAGTTACCAAACAATCACAGCAGGAGTAACTTAGAGATGCAACCTAAGAAGAAATAAAAGCAGATATTCGAGACTGGGTGGGACTTAAGCTGTACATGATTGCTGTTGTTAAATAATCAACATAGGAGTACATTCGAGATAAAACATAAGAAAATTTAAAGAAGGCATTTGAGAACGAGTGGGGGAAATATTCCCATTGTGAATAGGAAGAGAGTGAATCCTCCTTTTGTCCACGAATACTTCCATATTTTCTCAGTCCAGCAGTCAGCCTGAAGGAACATTTTGCAGCTGTTTGTATTGTAATGAGATTCTTATGCAAACTCTGCATAATTTTTCGGTTTGTTCAAGCCAGGAGTTCACCATCAAGTCTAGCACAACCATCCTCAATTACCTGGTGATGGACGGAATGACATGCTGCAATTTTCAGATAACTAGAATGTCATTTGTGACAGCCTACTTCATTGCTTAACTGTACAGCGTTTTGTGCCACACATGTTCAGAGTCTATAAACTGCATACGTTTTGAAACAAATAACAAAGCGCCTGATTTTGAGTTTGATGGACAAGTTACTCCTCACCATCCTGACTAATAGACCGTCCAACTCATTACAAGTGCTTTATATTCCACGGCACTTGTAAAATGGCAGACGGATATCCGCCAAACTCTAGGCCCGACCCAAAGTCTTTATTTTACTGACATCAATGAAAAATATACATGGCTTGAGAAATATAGCAAAAATCTGGCCTTGTACATTTTAAAATGTAGCACCAGTTAGGCCATGGGTCTTGAGTCGTTATGTTGTATTTTACGTGAGAAATTTCTACAATGGATGTATGATTCTTTGATGTCTTGCTCAGGCTGTCATAAATCTATTTTCCAGTTCTTAGTAAGTGAGACTTGAGCAGAATAACCTTTCGTAATAATCATTTGGCCTCCACCCAGCGATAGCGTAATTACTCCTTTCACACATTACCTCCTCTGACTGATAATACAAATTTGAAGAATATGCTGGGCGTTGGGCCACTCCAGCCAAAGGTCGATCAAACTGTCTGCTATCATTTTATGAAACTTAAAAAAAGCAATGCAAGGTAGAATTGTAACTCATTACTCCAATCTTTACCCAGTAGAAAGTGTCATAATGAAATAAGCTACTGTGCACTCTTAACAACAACATTAAGGCTGGACCTTACCGAAGATGCAAAGGTCGACCTAAAAAATGAGTACACAATCCTGAACCAGCTATTACAGTCCCCTTATGAGAGATTATTTTGCGAATTGCCTCATTGCAAGCATTTCGGGAAAATCCTGAAAACTGTGCCCCCTTCAAATTTTCCTTGAACAGACCTCTCCACAGATCAGGGTCATAATAATTAGGAAGAGTCTTTCAGCTACCGGCAATCCGACTCTGACTCCCCTTAAACCTTCTCAGTCGCACTGTCTCTGATTCTAGTGCTTTGAGGTGACCAAAAGAAGGCATGCAGTGCCGTATAAAACTCATACAAATAAATGAATATGACTACAATAACAGCATTGCTTCTCTCCAGGCTGCAAGCACCCTCCTTTTCACATCCTTCCAGAATCCCTTAGAAACACTGGTATCCCCAGGCCAATAAAAAACACAAAATCAAAAGGAAGTGGGTATTCAGGTCAAGAAATTAGTGTTTGCCAGATTTCAGCTCCCCACACAGAACATTCATTATTTTTTTGTTCTAGTGATGACATATTGCATACAGAGCCCACCAGGATACAAGAGTTCCTCACTCAAGGCTTTGTATACAAAGCTTAGCCCCATGAAAATAATTGTATTTTATTTATAATACACAATTGGAGCAGCACACATAGAATGAAAAGTTTAACTGAGATGATGTCAACACTCCGCAATCTAATATGACACTTCCTTGTGAATAACAGTGTCTGTGAAATCCATAGGTATTATTTCTTCCTTTATTAAATTGTGTTTAATTCTTAAAAAGCCATCAGCCAATGCGTTTTATCCAGTTAAACATTGGACTTCTTCAGGGCAACTCAAGCGTCAAACGCCAATACCAATCCGGAATATATGCACCAAAGTTGAAGGCGAAGTTCCAAATCTGAAGCCGAAATATGGCTGCACAGGACTGCTCCAAATGGCAGTCCTAGTTGTAATGTATGAATATAAATAAGTTTCCAATATATATAGCACGGACATGGTCTGGAGGCATCAGAGTGCTTTACAAAAGTCTGAGTTACCAAACAATCACAGCAGGAGTAACTTAGAGATGCAACCTAAGAAGAAATAAAAGCAGATATTCGAGACTGGGTGGGACTTAAGCTGTACATGATTGCTGTTGTTAAATAATCAACATAGGAGTACATTCGAGATAAAACATAAGAAAATTTAAAGAAGGCATTTGAGAACGAGTGGGGGAAATATTCCCATTGTGAATAGGAAGAGAGTGAATCCTCCTTTTGTCCACGAATACTTCCATATTTTCTCAGTCCAGCAGTCAGCCTGAAGGAACATTTTGCAGCTGTTTGTATTGTAATGAGATTCTTATGCAAACTCTGCATAATTTTTCGGTTTGTTCAAGCCAGGAGTTCACCATCAAGTCTAGCACAACCATCCTCAATTACCTGGTGATGGACGGAATGACATGCTGCAATTTTCAGATAACTAGAATGTCATTTGTGACAGCCTACTTCATTGCTTAACTGTACAGCGTTTTGTGCCACACATGTTCAGAGTCTATAAACTGCATACGTTTTGAAACAAATAACAAAGCGCCTGATTTTGAGTTTGATGGACAAGTTACTCCTCACCATCCTGACTAATAGACCGTCCAACTCATTACAAGTGCTTTATATTCCACGGCACTTGTAAAATGGCAGACGGATATCCGCCAAACTCTAGGCCCGACCCAAAGTCTTTATTTTACTGACATCAATGAAAAATATACATGGCTTGAGAAATATAGCAAAAATCTGGCCTTGTACATTTTAAAATGTAGCACCAGTTAGGCCATGGGTCTTGAGTCGTTATGTTGTATTTTACGTGAGAAATTTCTACAATGGATGTATGATTCTTTGATGTCTTGCTCAGGCTGTCATAAATCTATTTTCCAGTTCTTAGTAAGTGAGACTTGAGCAGAATAACCTTTCGTAATAATCATTTGGCCTCCACCCAGCGATAGCGTAATTACTCCTTTCACACATTACCTCCTCTGACTGATAATACAAATTTGAAGAATATGCTGGGCGTTGGGCCACTCCAGCCAAAGGTCGATCAAACTGTCTGCTATCATTTTATGAAACTTAAAAAAAGCAATGCAAGGTAGAATTGTAACTCATTACGCCAATCTTTACCCAGTAGAAAGTGTCATAATGAAATAAGCTACTGTGCACTCTTAACAACAACATTAAGGCTGGACCTTACCGAAGATGCAAAGAGCAGAAATGTAGCTCAAATGTTCTTGGTGGGTCCAAGCCTCACATGTTATTTAAAGTGGTAAAATATTTAAGCATTGCAGAGTTTCCAAACTTTCTTATTTTTTCTGTTATGAAAAGCAATGAAACGCTCAAGCTGTGCACTAATAATGAATTAATGATAAGTGAAAGAGTACTATGCCGTTAAGAAGGCCCAGCCTATTGATATAGGATCAGCGGAAAGTGTAATACACCAATAGCAATAATTTGAAATAGGTGTGTTTGGAAACTAAATGCGCTTGTATGTGATTGACACAAATAACATCCGGTCAAAGGCACCATGCCACTACTGCTCACTTAGAATTTTATGTATTTCAAACACAGCACTCAATATTAACGGACCTATGATTTTACTGCAAACTGACTGTAGGAATTGAATTGTTGAAATGTGTGAGAGATGCCATAGACTTGATGTGAGATTTGATTGAAGTTCAAGAAGGTACAAACAATCTGGTCCCACAAAAGATAAGCTAGTTTCTGTTAAGAATCCCTACTCCATCCTTGCCAGCCAAGTCTTCCTTCGAAAAAAGTGATACCGGTGTAACAAGAGGCTAAAACAGCAATAGAGACATAAATACCACAACAGTTCCTACTCAGGTTACTTAAAAAGACACATATTTGATGAGTAGAGTGCTACATAAATGCCGAAGGGCAGATGTGGGAATCAACAGTTGTATGTTGGTGGTTCATCCTGGTCAAATGCTTTGTCTTTCAGATCTATAAACTAGAACTGGGAAAGTCTGAAAGATTCAGTGGTTAGGGTTCTAAGAGGTTGGATATACAAGTTGTGTGGTCCCTCTGTACAAGCAAACAAAAAGATGAACATGGTGAGGATGGGATTTTGTCTTGGAGCTTGCGTCATTGTAGGCTTGACACCTTGCCCTAGTCTTTCGGAGATTCAAATGTTGTCAAGTCCCAACTTTTCTAGAGATTTTCTATAGCCCTTCTATTTTGATGCAAAGGTTTCCAGATCTTCAGGTGTAGTATTTCTTCAGAACCCTGTTCTTTGTAGCTGGTTCCAGAAGGCTTTCTATAACTGTGGTTTCAGATATACAGCAAAAGGTCCTATTGCAGTTGTGCTGGTCATTCATATCTCTTTGCAGCAGCAATATTTTGTTCTGTCCATAGGACATTCTACACTCTATAGTATCAGGAGGAAGGTTCCACGTGGGCAGGAAGAAGACATTTCCAGTTGTAATTGGACACTTTTTTCCAGGCAAGCAGTAGATGTCTTTTCTATAGACTTTCCTCCACATTCTAGCCAGAGAAGGCATGCTTCATAAGCACAAGTATCATTTGGAGAGAATGTGGGACACAGCGTTTTATGACAAAGGCTGGGAAACCCCCATCTAATGCTAATCTAGTGCATCTAATGCTCAGGCTTATTGGTAGGGACATTGCAGTGCAAAAGACTACAAAAGACTGCAATGTCTTCTTATCCTCTTCTTATCCTCATCTGTTTTTGGCATTTTTCGCATTTGAGTGAGTCAAGCTGGGTCATTTGAGTGAGTCAAGCTGGGTACTAAATTGTGTAAAATCAGTCAAGTAGTGGTGAAATATTAAATGTATCCAATAAATATAAAACAAATTACAAAAATCTAAAAAATCTAAATTCTATACTGCAAAAAAGTCAATATTTTAAATTAAAACACTTCTCGCTCTTATACCCTGATAAAATAAACACTGAGAATCAATTAAAATGATCATAAAAGTATGTATTATGAAAACAAAACATTATTAATATTAAAATATTGATTACATAAAACCATTAAACATAATATGATTAATATAAAATAAGTATCTTAATTTAATAATCAAACAATTAATTTTCTTTTTTTTTAAAGAATTAAATATTTTTCATAATTATTGATTAAAAAATAAATGGAATAAACTAGTGACACTTTTTTTATATTTAGTGGATACATTTAATTTTTTTCACTTCTTTTTGTCCTTTAGCTACATGTTTTATTTAAAACATTATGAGTGGGAATAGTGAATCTCACCCCTTTATGGCCAGCACATTTCTTAATGTCGCTTAGATTGTATTGGAGTAGGAATAGTGAATTTGACCACTCCAAATTCTAACACATTCCCGACGTCTGCTTGCATTTGAGAGGGAATAGTACATTTGATCCCTGCAAAATTCAAAACTTTCCCTACTGTAACTAAGACTACAATGGGAATAGTAAATCTGAATGCTTAAAGATTCAATAATTTCTCCACTATTGCTCAATTAGGATTGATAACATATGTATTTAAATTTTTGTATTTTATTTTTTTAATGTTTTAGAAAGTTAATTAATTAGCATTTTTATATTTTTGGGAATATTATTTTTTAATATATATTTAATGTATTTTGTATATGTTTTTATCTTTTTGCAATTTTTTCTTATTTTTCTTAATACTTTTAATGTAATTTATTTTTATTAATTGTTTGCATATTTTAATTCTCATATATATATATTACCTACTGGCGGTCGCCAGTAGGTAGTTATAGTTAGGACCAAGTTTCCATAGGAAGAGCATTTTTTCTTTTGTTTATAGCTTTGGAGTCGTTTGATGACTCTTCATGAAATTTTCCAAACTAATTCTTTGTTCATATCAGCTCCTATGTTGAAAGTGTGGGGGTGATTCGTCAAGGGGGGGCCAAGAGAAAAGGGGGTTCCAAAACGTGTTTTATCCATGTTAATTTCCAAAGGAAAATTTAGACCAGGCTACAGGTCGACCAGGTGAACGGAATTACCACAAATTTGCCAGGGAGGATGGGCTTGGTCTAGAAAGCATGCTTTTGTTTATTTGGTGTAAATCCATTCAGTAGTTTTGGAGAAATATCAAAATTTACAGATATCAATAGTTGGGTATTCTGCCATCTGATTGGCTGAGGCGTTAGGAGCATGAGCTTGCTGCTTATTGGCTGCGAGCGGTGCGTGCGGTTGCAGCTATGAAGTGTTGGCAGCCATTTTGTGATTCTGTTGAAGCAAGTAAGGGGAAAAAATGGCGAAAAGAGTAGGAAAGAGGAGGGTAGGAGCACTGTGAGCTCTGTGTGGTGGTTAGGGTGTGCTATACAGAGAGTGTGAAGCGATGTATTCACCCCTACCGGTGTGAAAGTGCTGTTTTGCCCAGAGTGAGATGGTGCTGAGGTGAGGTGCCGGTACACTCAGGGATGAAACTGTGAGCTGATTGCTGTAAACTGATGTGCTCTGGGCGCTGTAGCATACTGGCCGCTGTAGCATAGCTGTGCAAGTGGTGTTAGTATGGGTTTAGACTATAGCGGGAGTGGGAAGCAAACTACTCACCCCTACCGGTCTGAAGACTCGTATGGAGTGTTTTAGCAAGCAGGAATAAAGAAATAATCATGAAGAATATAATGCAGAATGTTGCAATGCCACAGAAGACAAATGGTGAAATCAGGTGTGTTTAAGAAAGTGGCTGTGTGGGATAAAGCGATGGAGTCTGCAAGTTATATAAAAAGTGTCTTTATTTAAGTGCCATAAATGGACCCACTGGTGCAAGAGCTAAGGCATCCAGCTGAGGCAAACTCCAACCGCTTCTGCTGTATTCAAACCTAAGCTCCTGCATCAGTCAATTCCACATTACATGTTACAGTTCCATGTGACATATACAATACCTATTAGACATGAATGACTGTAAATTGTAGAATGAAAATAAAGGTAGGATACGATTACCACACTGTGCCAACCAGTTCCTAAACAATGCCGTGTTTTTTTACCTTGATCGCCAGCTCGTGAGCAGAGACTGAGGATGAGCTAATTTGTGTGAAAGGGCTTCGTGGATAACAGGCAGGCAGAGAGACGTGTGTAAAAAGAATAGACATGGTTCCAAAATGGATGTCAGGTTTAGGCTAATTTAGCAAGTAAAAAGCGTATTTGGATAGGCCATACATCACCCATCCCTGGTTAGTCTGGAGACGTAAGGGGCAATAATGAAAATAGAGATCAAATGCCTAAGCATACTTAGAAAGTTATTATATGAATATAGTTCAATTGAAGTGTATTAAAAAAATGTATAGGAAAAAGTCCAAAAAGTTGGAAAAAATCAATCCAAGAATAAAGTGAATTTCTTACAAGTCTTGGAGATTGCAGTCCGGAACTTCTTCAGCGGCTTGAGATGCATAATGTTCCAAGAGGCGATTGTTGCCATCGTGTGAGAAAAGCAAAGTTATCCAATTCATATCCTCGAAGGGACAGTAATGTTCCTCGAATGTTGGAGTAGCAATTTGAATTGGCAGGCAATCTGCGATGTTGTCAAAGGTCGCTCATTGCAGGAGATATTTCGCGGCTGCACAGAAATCCCATTCCGCCAGCATACCTTTTTGCGTTGCATCCGACATTGCTCCACTGCCCGAACAATCAAGTTCATGGTTTTCCAGATACTCCATTACCTGCTGAATATCGGGAGCGTTTGCTGGGATGTTGGCAAGGCATAGATCCATTCGCCAGTCGAATGGGCAAGATTGGCAATAAAAATATGGTTGCACGCAGATTGTATATGTGTAAATAAATGTCATGTTGTAGCTGGCTCCGATAATAGATAGAGGAAGGCAGTCAAAAAGTTGTTCCATTTTTTCACGGTATTGATGTAGCTTTGCGTAGGGGCGTATTCTGTCAGACATGCTTGTTACCACAGGGAGCGCAGCCATTTTTTACAAGCTAAAATAGTAGTAGGATGGTCGCAAATAGAGCGAGAATTATGGGCACTGTTCCTGTTATCCCAGAGATGATTGAATGAATGAAGTCTGGTATTATACCAAAAACAGTTTGAAAGCCTGTGACAAGGCTGGAGGAGACAGTGTTAAAAAAGTGTGCCAGAGCTTAGATGTTAGATGTGTTGAAAATTGTGTAACAATTCACAAAGTGTAATGGGAGGTTCATATTTAAAAGGGAGTGTATTTTACTTGAAGTTTGTGCTATCTGCAGTCGATAAATTACTTTTGGAGAAGTTAGGGACACTTCTGTTTGAAACAAAAGCCCTTTCAGTGTGTTCCGTTTAATAAAATCTGTTTTCAAAGTAGGTATTGAAGGCCATGTTGAACTTTGGGAGTTACTTTGTGTGGGTGGGAATAGAGATAGCCACAGGAAGTTATCCGATTTGAAACAGTAAGGACATATGGTATGCCAGCTCACATTGCGTAGCAGTCCATGTTATTAAGAAGCAGATAACTGCAGTTAGAAAGCTGTGTGAATGTTGGTCTGATTGTGGGAGTTGGCGTGCTTTTGAGGTAGCACGCAAGATTGGGGGCTGTAAGGTTAGAAGCGTCGTGAAGTTGGGCATTCTTGCATAGTAATGAATGACTGCCATTGTGGTCCCACTTTTCACCTGTGAGAAAGTTCTGTATCCTCTTTAACACAGCGATATGTAAATGGGAGAAACCACTGCTCGTAAATAAACGTGCTACCTTATATAATCACATACAACATGACAAACAACATGCACACCTAGCAGACACAATGACACTACGTACTGTGGGAACTGTGGCTAGCCATGTACACAAAGCAAACATAGCACCTACGCCACACAATGCAGAATACGGGGAGAGATGGGAGCAAAGTATGTGCGAAGGTGGCAAGTGATTCTCGATTATAAAAGTATACAATGCAAAGTGTTGAGGGGATGTGCCGGACAGACTTGAGTATGCAGAGCACAGACATGTACATATCAACATACACTGATGGTCTATTGAGTGAAGTGGACAGTGGACACAACCATGATAGTACAGTCAGTAGAGAAGATTACGAAAACATAGCGTGCACGTGCCCCCTCCCCCCCCATATCTTTAGCGTAGTGGGCTGGCTCGCCGTACGCTAGGCTAGCGTAGGGGTATGAATAAAAGGCACGTTTCTCTTGGTGTGGTTCTTTTCCGGAATCGCGAACATGTATGTCAGGTCTGCGCAGCTTACACTGCCACGAGGCTGGCGCTGTGAGCGAAGGTGGCTGCGGGAATAATGCTCTCAGGCTGGTGGTACCCAGAAACCGCCATGGCCGCTACGACACATATATGCCCCACAGTTCACCTTTCGACACCGCCGTATGTGAAAGAGGGCCCACCACGTGCCGGCGGAAGCTTTTGGGCAGAGGTCTGTGAGCTGGGAAGACTCCTAAGATCTGCGCTGGCTACCGCAACACAGGCAGACAGCGCCCAGCCTGAGGCCCAGCACCGTGGAGTGCTCTGTATACTACTAACACAGTAGTCCAACAGGTACCAACAGTGGAACGGTGTCTTGATCCCACAATGGACAATGTTAGAACTGCATCTGAGAGTGCAGATGAAGGTATTCCCTTCGACCAGGTGTAACCAACTCTAGGTCCCAACAGTGGAACGGTGTCTTGGACGATGTCCGATATTACCTGCTGCTTGTTGGTTTTCCACAGAACTCCCTCCATTGAGGTGCATCAGCCTCTGTGCTTCCGTAGTTAATTGCTGCACATGATTATTGGGCTTGGCTGACTGCAGTTGCTGGAGTACACCGCGGTACAGCAGGTCCAAACAGTGAAACGGGGTCTTGATCCCACAATGTAGGATGTTAGAACTGCATCTGAGAGTGCAGATGAAGGTACTCCCTTCGACCAGGTGCAACCAACTCTAGGTCCCAACAGTGGAACGGTGGCTTGATCCCAAAATGGACGATGTGCGATATTACCTGCTGCTTGGTTTTCACAGAACTCCCTCCATTGAGGTGCATCACACTCTGTGCTTCCGTAGCTAACTGCTGCACATGATTATTGGGCTTGGTTGCCTGCAGTCGGTGGAGTACACCGTGGTACAGCAGGTCGGAACAGTGAAACGGGGTCTTGATTCTGTGATTGAGGATGTCAGAAGTTTAAGTCTGTGGTGATTTGTGTGTACCCCCTCCAATCAGGTGCAACCAACTCTGTGCTTTCGAATCCAATGGCATGTGGCTGTGAGGTGTTAATGACCACTGCCTCTGGCCTACACTGCGGTCAGCAGGGCTCACAATTCAGATCGAGTGGTGATTGTTTAATTACAGAATCCAGTAGGCAACTAACTACAACGTCTACTGAAATATACAAAATAGCCTTTTAGTATACTTGCTTGAAGAACTATTTAAATGACTTATAGGTCTAGTACAATGACCAAATTCGTCTTGGTAGTGGTAAAGAACACTGAATAACAGTCTACACTGTGGACAGCAGAGATCGCAATTTGAATTGTTTTGATTTATTTATTGCAGAATGTTTTGTAATTTATGCTGTTGTATTTTGTGAAGAGGAAGTGAGAAAAAGTTTTCATGGATGACTGTGCTCACTACTGCCTTCAATTTACACTGCAGACAGTAGCGTTCACAATTCAGATCGAGTCGCTATTGTAGATGACGCAGTCCTGTAGGCAAAAGACATTGCTCCAGTGCGCTCTGTCCGCACCACACATGCGCATCATCACAGGGTCCGCACAAGGTTTTTGTTGCTTCGTGTATAACAAAGTGGGCAGGTCAAGTCAATGCCACGTGGCTTTGGTCCCTTGCTGACCGCTCTCTGGCCTACACTGCAGACAGCAGTGTTTACAATTCAGATCGAGTCGCTATTGCAGATGAGGCAGTCCTGTAGGCAACAGACATTGTTCCTAGTACGGCCCGCCAGCAGCACGCATCATCGCTGGCTGTGCACATGCTGAATGCTTTTGATGTGGCTATCTGAGTGCACTAGACCTGATGGACCCTTTATGATACAATCTTTTTGTGTATTATTTCAGATCTACTGCCTTTATCTCAGTATACCACAAGTTATGGTTCTTTTACGATACAATCTTTTCTTTATTATTTCACATCTAGTGTCCCTATCTTACTGCAGCACAAACTATTGACCCTTTTATTATTGAATCTCTGTGTGTGATCCAATGATTACTGTTGTAGTTGATGCTAGCAGCAACCTTTCTCTGAGGTCTACTTTACACTCACCCACATGCATTCAGCACAGACGTCACTGGATATGTGACCCTGGTAATAAAAAGGAGTCGAGCGCACGTGCCCGTACCCACTTCCACCATCTATCTGTGTCCGTGTGTTCATTGTCTATGCATGATACTGCCCCTGGGCCGTACCACATTACATTGTGCTGTGGACAGCGTATGCAACCATATTACCTCTGGCAGTGGGGAAAACTTCTGTTATGTAGCTTTTAGATGCATGGCTTTCACAGGTGGAAGGCTACTTTACAGAGCATGAAAATTGATGAAGATGATGGTTGCATGTTGTGTGTAGTGTCAGATATGTGTACATAGCAAAAAGTTTTCAAAAAAGCTCTCTAAGCAGAAGAGGAGTCTCTCATCAAACGCTGTAGAGAGAATGACTAAAATGGGTGGGGTCCTCCAACTGTTACAATGGGAAATGTTATGAACCAATCAAATGCTTTTCTTTAAGGTCACACGGCAATCGCGCACTGAGCGCGCAAGGAGGCCGCACTCGACGCGATTTTGAGAAAATGTATTTACCATAATATAAGTTTATTATAGTTAAAAATATATAAATGTTTAAAATATTTTAGATTAGCGCTTGTTCTCAAATAGAGTTTAAACTTATTTCGATATAGTTTTGAGACAAAAAAAAAATGAGGGAATGGCGTACCCGGCATGACACCATACGTCTATGACATAACACAGGGCCTGGCAGCGTGCACTCGTCACATACGCAACGCGCAGTGGGCGCGACCCCATACTTACATGACATAAGGCATGACTTGGTACTGCGTACCCGTCGCATACCAAAGTATCAGCTGGCGCGTCCACATACGTATATGATGTTGCGCGGGACGCGGTGCCACGAACCCGTCGGATAGGAAATGCTCATCTTTTATGAGTTTAGCAATATGGTGGATAGGATACGCGTGCTGATTGAGCTTGGTACACTACCGGTACGGAACTTCAGTTTTCTCCCCAAAAAATTGAAAAAAAGATATAGATACTTTTTTTGAAGATATAAAACATTACATATTTTTTAAAATTAATAAACAAAGGATAATAGAGTTCCAAAATATTACACACAAAAAATAGAAACAATATAGGTTTTATAGATATTAAAATATGAAATAAACATTTAAAAAACATTCAGAATTCACTGAAAAAACCATAGGTTTTACAGACGTTATAGTTAGGAATTAGCATTTAAAAAACCTTTGAAATTCACTGAAAAAACCATAGGTTTAACAGACGTTATAGTTAGTTGGACATTTGACTCATATAAAACCAGAGAAATTTGCCCGTTATAGTTAGTTGAGCTAACTATAACTCATGCGCCTGCAATGCACTGGTGATGACGTCACATTATACATCACTCATGACATGGTCAGTGACATCACTGATGACATCTCAAATGACATCACTGATGACATCCCTGATGGCATCATCCACGTGATAATCTGATGCACATACTGATGGCCTAATATAAACTTTGATACATGCACTCTAAAATACAGACTACTATTTTTGAAGCTATACACACAACAATGCCAGATACTAGATACCACACACTATTTCTTAGGTCTCCACTCACATCCACTCACTTATACATGCAGTTACTCATCAATATAGTACTATAATATGCACTCATACACCTGTACATACAGTCACAGTCCGCCACTCATCCATAGAGTTACTCACGCACCTAGTCAGTCATGCAAAGAATCAATCCCATACCCATTTACTCATGTATACAGTTATACACACCAACTGTGTTATTTATACACACACCACATCACTTATTTATGCAGATACTAACACATACTTACTGTCTTATACAATCACTGATACAAGCAGACACTCTTTTATACACCCACTCTTCAAATAAGTTACTCTCGCGTATAGTCATTTATATACTCCAACACTCACATATACTGCCTTAAAACATATGTAGTTCCTCACACATATACCAGTGAGACATTCATTCACTCACCAACACACCCATACACACACTAACTCACCCATACAGCCCTTCCCAGATGTACTTTTGAATCCATACAACCAGTGAATCACCCACTCAGACATGTGTGCACAGTCACATACACACAGACACTCAGGCACTCATACAGATACACAGACAACAAATCAATAACCCATATAGGCACTCATGTAGCTACTCACCAACCCATGCAGCCGCTTATACATCAACTGAGACACTAATACAGACTTTCACACAGTTTAGTCACTAACCCATACATTCAGTAACACCTGTTCAATCACTCACTTATACAGTCAGTCACGCACCTACTAAATAATCCATTCAGACACTTGTAAATCCACTCATTCTTCAATACACCTTGGCATAGATATATATGAAAAATATTTAAACTTTACAGAAACACACATTCACTGGATGATGTCATCAGTGATGTCATTTGAGATGTCATCAGTGATGTCATCAGTGATGTCACTGACCATGAGTGGCGGACTGTGACTGTATATACAGGTGTATGAGTGCATATTATAGTACTGTATTGATGAGTAAATGCATGTATAAGTGAGTGGATGTGAGTGTAGACCTAGGAAATAGTGGGTGGTATCTAGTATCTGGCATTGTTGTGTGTATGGTTTCAAAAATAGTAGTCTGTATTTTAGAGTGCGTGTATCAACGTTTATATTAGGCCATCAGTATATGCATCAGATTATCACGTGGATGATGTCATCAGTGATGTCATGAGTGATGTCATCAGTGATTTCACTGACCATGTCATGAGTGATGTAATATGTGACGTCATCACCAGTGCATTGCAGGCGCGCGAGTTATAGTTAGCTCAACTAACTATAACGGGCGAATTTCTCTGGTTTTATATGAGTTAAATGTCCAACTAACTATAACGTCCCTGAACCCTATGGTTTTTTCAGTGAATTTCTAAGGTTTTTTAAATGCTAATTCCTAACTATAACGTAGGTTAAAACCTATGTTTTTTCCATTGAAAAAAAAAAATAAAAATATATATATATATATAAAGTCCAAAAGGTGCTGGCTTACGTGTCACACCTGACCGAAAGGGCGTGCCGGTTACCAGTGCCTGCTTACTGGTTTAAACATAAAGTCCAACACTCATTCACTCCTTGGAATGAGCCCGACACATGCAGGGATTAAAACAATTTGGATTATATTCAGCGAATCACTTACAGCGTGTAGGGATCAGAGTTCAAGAAACGCTGTGGCAGACGCGTTTCAGCCGTAAGGCTTTCCTCAGTGCCTGGTTTCAAACAGTTCGTTACAACTGTGGCAGGTTTAAATCTCCTGGTGTTACTGAAGCCACTCCCACAAGCTGGATGTTTCAGCTCCTCCTCTGCATACTGTAATACACCTCGCGCTGGGCTTGGACCCGCTGCATGCTGGTCGATGAAGTTCGGCGTGGTGACCTCTTCAGTAAGTGGTTACAACCAGAGTCCCAGTGGTGTCCCTCGTTGGCATCCAGACCTCATTCACCAAACTGCGGATCCAAGTAAAATGAAAGGTTTCAGGCTGAGACCAATTGTATCCCCCGCAGTAAACACTGCAGCCTCTCTCCCCGTGCAGTCAATATAAACACCGTGGTAGTGTAACCGCTTGGGGGGGTGACACGTATTCAATACAAAGTCCAAAAGGTGCTGGCTTACGTGTCACACCTGACCGAAAGGGCGTGCCGGTTACCAGTGCCTGCTTACTGGTTTAAACATAAAGTCCAACACTCATTCACTCCTTGGAATGAGCCCGACACATGCAGGGATTAAAACAATTTGGATTATATTCAGCGAATCACTTACAGCGTGTAGGGATCAGAGTTCAAGAAACGCTGTGGCAGACGCGTTTCAGCCGTAAGGCTTTCCTCAGTGCCTGGTTTCAAACAGTTCGTTACAACTGTGGCAGGTTTAAATCTCCTGGTGTTACTGAAGCCACTCCCACAAGCTGGTCTCAGCCTGAAACCTTTCATTTTACTTGGATCCGCAGTTTGGTGAATGAGGTCCGGATGCCAACGAGGGACACCACTGGGAATCTGGTTGTAACCACTTACTGAAGTGGTCACCACGCCGAACTTCATCGACCAGCATGCAGCAGGTCCAAGCCCAGCGCGAGGTGTATCACAGTATGCAGAGGAGGAGCTGAAACATCCAGCTTGTGGGAGTGGCTTCAGTAACACCAGGAGATTTAAACCTGCCACAGTTGTAACGAACTGTTTGAAACCAGGCACTGAGGAAAGCCTTACGGCTGAAACGCGTCTGCCACAGCGTTTCTTGAACTCTGATCCCTACACGCTGTAAGTGATTCGCTGAATAAAATCCAAATTGTTTTAATCCCTGCATGTGTCGGGCTCATTCCAAGGAGTGAATGAGTGTTGGACTTTATGTTTAAACCAGTAAGCAGGCACTGGTAACCGGCACGCCCTTTCGGTCAGGTGTGACACGTAAGCCAGCACCTTTTGGACTTTGTATTGAATACGTGTCACCCCCCCAAGCGGTTACACTACCACGGTGTTTATATTGACTGCACGGGGAGAGAGGCTGCAGTGTTTACTGCGGGGGATACAATTGGTCTCAGCCTGAAACCTTTCATTTTACTTGGATCCGCAGTTTGGTGAATGAGGTCCGGATGCCAACGATGGACACCACTGGGAGTCTGGTTGTAACCACTTACTGAAGTGGTCACCACGCCGAACTTCATCGGCCAGCATGCAGCGGGTCCAAGCCCAGCGCGAGGTGTATCACAGTATGCAGAGGAGGAGCTGAAACATCCAGCTTGTGGGAGTGGCTTCAGTAACACCAGGAGATTTAAACCTGCCACAGTTGTAACGAACTGTTTGAAACCAGGCACTGAGGAAAGCCTTACGGCTGAAACGCGTCTGCCACAGCGTTTCTTGAACTCTGATCCCTACACGCTGTAAGTGATTCGCTGAATATAATCCAAATTGTTTTAATCCCTGCATGTGTCGGGCTCATTCCAAGGAGTGAATGAGTGTTGGACTTTATGTTTAAACCAGTAAGCAGGCACTGGTAACCGGTACGCCCTTTCGGTCAGGTGTGACACGTAAGCCAGCACCTTTTGGACTTTGTATTGAATACGTGTCACCCCCCCAAGCGGTTACACTACCACGGTGTTTATATTGACTGCACGGGGAGAGAGGCTGCAGTGTTTACTGCGGGGGATACAATTGGTCTCAGCCTGAAACCTTTCATTTTACTTGGATCTGCAGTTTGGTGAATGAGGTCCGGATGCCAACGAGGGACACCACTGGGAGTCTGGTTGTAACCACTTACTGAAGTGGTCACCACGCCGAACTTCATCGACCAGCATGCAGCGGGTCCAAGCCCAGCGCGAGGTGTATCACAGTATGCAGTGGAGGAGCTGAAACATCCAGCTTGTGGGAGTGGCTTCAGTAACACAAGGAGATTTAAACCTGCCACAGTTGTAACAAACTGTTTGAAACCAGGCACTGAGGAAAGCCTTACGGCTGAAACGCGTCTGCCACAGCGTTTCTTGAACTCTGATCCCTACACGCTGTAAGTGATTCTCTGAAAATAATCCAAATTGTTTTAATCCCTGCATGTGTCGGGCTCATTCCAAGGAGTGAATGAGTGTTGGACTTTATATATATATATATAATCACTGCAGTCTTCGCTCGTGGTACTTCCATTTACTTCGAAGAAACAATTGAATGTGAAACCGTTCTTTGGTGCAACATAAAGGATTAATTGAGCCCTTACGCCACCGCCTTGCATTTCGGAGTGAGGAGGCCTTGATCATATATAATTTTATTTTATGGTTATCTTTATATAAATATACATTATTTGATTTTAATTAGATAAGTATTTTAAAATGTAATATATATCAATTCAATTCATATGATGCTATATGTACTACATTTGATATACTTAGCTGTTTTAGATGATATTCTGGACCACAATGTTTTTGTCCCAATGTTGTTTTTGTGTATGCACAAAGTATGTAATCATGATATTTTGGTTCACCATAATTATTTTTTTCGCTGTTTTTGTCTGTCACAATATTTTTTATGTCTATTTTATATCATACAACCACTATGCAGTGTGACACCATGACTATTGGCAGGAAACCCACATTTTCTCAGTAAGTCAAAAAAAATAAACTCAATTGACTTTCACTACATGAAGTCTTTCAAATAAATGTAGAATTTCAGCCACTGCAGATGTATTACCAGATCTCCTGTGCTCCATTGGAACCTGGCAATATTCATTTCTGTGCACTTATTCTTGAATTCACTTGCTCAGAAGAATGACTATAGCCCAGAAGTGAAAAGTACAAAAATAGAAGATTCTATGCAGGACTTACTTCTGGAAAGACAGTCAGTACCAGAAACAAGCTGCAGACCAACTACTGATGCCAACATTTGGGGTTTTATGTGTGCCAAAGAAGAGGACCGAAGAAAATGCTAAGGACCATAACAAATATGAATGAAACAGCACTGGCTTCGATGGGATCAGGTCTGGGACACTGACTCTAAACAAGGAGGCCATCAAGACATGTAACCATATCAGTTTTTATGGCTGAGTTAAAATATATAAATTGTATCCTTACACATCCGTCTAAAATGGACACCTAAAAAGGAAGACCATGTCTGCCAAAGAGTGTATGTTGAGAAAGACAAAAGCCATGTGGAAACCATGAATATATCACAATGGGGGCAGAAAACAATGCAGAGAAGGAGGACCAATTTACAATTTTCAAAAGGTATAAATGTGGGATTGCCACTCCAAAAAAAAGACTGGAGTCCAAAGTGCGTGTGTTGGTGGCAAACCAAGGACCTTATTTACATTGTTAAAAGCAATTGTAAGACCAAAAAAGAACACAGCTGTTGTCACCATCTGTTCCCCGCTTTATATCATTAAGTTGGAAACCCAAAATTGTCTCTGTGAGCCAAGCACAATGCAAGGTAAATTGCTCAGTGAATTAATCATACTGTGTCTGTCCCTCTGCTGAGTTTCAATGTAAGTGCTGTCTGACATTTCAACAATCTTTATGACACATAAAAACCCTCATCCAGGGGACTTCCTTTAGGTAAATCAATCAATCAGGGTTGTGTAGAGCACAACTACTCACCCGTAATGTTCTCAAAGCACTGCAAGAGGGGGGGGGGGGGTCTGCTGTTCAGTGGAAGAGCTGGGTCTTGAGGCCTTATCTGAATTGAGGCATCGATGATGATTGCTGAGATGCAGAGAAAGGGAGTTCCAGGTCCTTGCAGCGAGGTAGGAGAAGGGTCTTCCTCCAGCTGTGTTACTGCGGATCTGTGGGTTGGTGGCCAGGGCCGGATGGGTGGTGCGGAGATATTTGGTCAGGGTGTGGAAGAAGAGGCGATAGTTGAGGTATGCGGGTCCAGTGTTGTGGAGAGCTTTGTAAACGTGTGTGAGGAGCTTGTAGGGGATCCGTTTGTTGACCGGGAGCCAGTGGGGGTCTCTCAGGTGGTCGGTGATGTGGCTGCGGCAAGGGATGTTCAAGATGAGTCTGGTTGATGCGTTTTGCAGCTTCTTTTAAAGTTTTATCATGGTGCCGGCTTTGAATGCATTGCCATAGTCGAGTCTGCTGCTGATGAGTGTGTGGGTGACAGTTTTCCTTGTCTCAGTGGCAATCCACTTGAAGAACCTTCGGAGCAGGTGGAGCATGTGGAAGCAGGGGGACAAGACGGCGTCAATCTGGCGGTTCATTGAGAGGATAGAGTCCAGGATGATACTGAGGTTTCGTGCGTGGTCCATGGGTGTGGGGGGGTGGATCGAGTGCTGCGGGCCACCAGGAGTAGTCCCAGGAGGAGCGGTTCGGGACACAGGATGAGGACTTCGGTCTTGTCTGAGTTGACCTTGAGGCAGCTGTCCTTCATCCAGGTGACTACTGCCTCCATTCCGCTGTGGAAGTTGTTCTTGGTGGCTGTATGTTAGTCTGAGAGGGAGAGGATCAGCTGGTGTCATCGTCATAGGAGACAATGTTGAGTCCATGGTTTCTGATGATGGTTGCAAGCGGCCCATGTAGATGTTGAAAAGGGTAGGGCTCAGGGAGGAGCCCTGTGGCACTCAGCAGCTGATTTCTGTGGGTTCTGAGAGAAAAGAAGGAAGTCTGACTCTGTGTTCGGCTGGTGAGGAAGGAGCGGATCCGTTCAAGGGCTTTGTCGCGGATGCCTGCGCTGTGAAGTCTAGTGCAGAGGGTATCGTGGGAGACAGTGTTGAAAGCGGCTGAGAGGTCCAGGAGTGGGAGGGCCACGGTTTCAACTCTGTCGAGGAGTATGCAGATGTATTCTGTGGCGGTGAGGAGAGCAGTCTCGGTGCTAGGGTTGCTTCTGAATCTAGATTGGGAGAGGTCCAGGATGTTGTTTGATTCGATGAACTCGGAGAGTTGGGTGTTGATGGCCTTCTCAATGACTTTGGCTGGGAAGGGGAGCAGGGAGATGGATCTGTAGTTCTTGAGGTCTGTCTGGTTGGCAGATCATTTCTTCAGCAGGGGGTTGATCTCTGCATGTTCCAAGTCTTCAGGGAAGGTGGCGGATTCAATGGAGCAGTTGATTGTCCGGCAGAGTTTGGGTGCGATGGAGGCGCTGGCTCTGTTGAGTATGTGGTGGCGCAGGGATCCTTGAGGTGGACTTAGGTCAGATAACACTCAAGTAAAAGCTACAGGAATATATTTTCTGAACCAGAGGACTAGTGATATGGTTAGTTTTAAACCTCACCACAAAGATCCCGACTGGGTGAATTCCTAATCTAAACCAGTAGTCCTGCTTTATTCCAGGTAACCCTTGAATATTTTAGAGTAAGAGCTAAAACACAGATATAATCACGGTTGACCTGTCAGACAACATGGCACTGTTAGCTAGATCTGATAGAGGAGCGGAAAATCCAAACCAACATGAAACACATTTTTTCTTTTTTGAGAGAAATCAATATGAAAAATATTCTCAAAATTGCAAATAAACATACCGTTTGCCTTTAAAAGTGGAATGTATGAACATCTCCACTGCGGTTCCAAACCTGATTTATTATGACAGTTTCCAGATGTCCTACATCTGTCTTCTAGAGTTTGATCTTGCTCACTACTTACTACCCAGTGAGATTATATTTTGGAATTGCAAAGAACCATGTAACGTAACACTGGTAGCTATGTGTAACTACTGAACTGCACCACTCGAAATTGCCATAGAGCCATAGACATTGTTGGGCCACGGAGCGGGATAGATGTCCTATATTTAAGTACTGAAAATCCTAGTAAACAGCAAGGACATGGTGAGCCTAGTTTGATGCGTGCAGGATTGGCAATGTGCTGGAGAAGAAAGGGGCTTTTTAATGTTAGCATTATTTTATTCCCTGATTGATTACTAACTGATAAACCTGGTTGATCTTGCTAGACATTAACAAATTCAGCTAGCAAACAATATGTTAGGTCAATAGAACAAACAACGGAATTACTACTCCATAAATTAGAGTCTAATTTAGGTGCATGCTAAATTACCAAAACAGCAATTCATACATTATGCTAGATACAATATGCACCCTGTGTTTCTCAAATATGCCATTAGAAGTTAAGTTATGAAACAGAATTTATGGCTTGTTTCTGGTCAAAGGTTAGCTATTGAGATGATTATGCCGTCAAAAATGTCAGTAGAGTTATGGTTAATTTGAATTTTTGATTCCTTTTTCTTTTCAAGTAATGAAAAAATAGCATCACATGTCTTGCATGTGTAGCAGGTAATTCCTTTTTTGGAAGGTGTTTCAATAATTGTGGCTATTTTCCTCCTAAGTGTAGTCCTAATGAAGGCTTCTCCAATGAGTAGCTCGTGAGCTACTGGTAGCTTTCCAGCTTCCTGTAAGTAGCTCTCCTGGGTGCAGCTCAGCCTACTAAAATTATAAAGATTTTGCTTGGTTGAATTAATATATGTATACCTGAATGTAAATGTGTATATCTGGGTCGAAAGTGTGTGTATTTTCAAAACTCATAATCTGATGTTTGATGAAAAATGGTTGAGCTTCCAAAATGTATTTAAAGCTGATATTTTAATGATAAATCATGTTGAAATGGGGAGGCTTATTACTAATAATTTTACCTTGATGCCCGGGGCATTTCAGCAATGGCTGTTATGTATTACCCATGTAAAGGAATTCCAAATTGGCAACGTCTTTTTACATTACTGCTGGCAACCTTCCTGATTCAATGAGGTGATCACTGGTGGTAATTTTGCAATATTGTCCAATATTATCCCTATTACAACATCAATATTGTTAGCTCAGAATTGCTTTCAGTGAAGAAAAGTAGCTCTTGTTGCATTATTGTTCTAAGGTGAGCCTGTCACAGTTAAATGAAGCTCCGGTTCGCATTTTTGATCAGCCAAAACTTAATAAAGATGTTAATTAAAGTTCATACTTTTTATCAAATCACTAAATATTTTTCATATGTAAGTGCACATGCCCAAAGAGAAGCAAATTTGCGGTCAGAAGTACAAAAAAATGTATTGTGCTGTCTGTCTGCCAATATGCGATCTCTTTAAATTTTCATTCCCTCATTCACCCCCTTACAAATAAAGCACTGAGCCAACCATTTCAGACAATGCAAGCGAAGCTTAAGAAGTCCTGGTGTTGAGATCAGAATCTTAAATTTTTCATTAATGTTCTTTAACATTACATTAAGAGACACCCGAAAGGGTTAATCGGGTAACATGTCTCTGAAAGAAGCAGGCATGATGCGGCGTAAGGTTGAGACTTGAGGCAAGGTTAGTAGTTGTAAAGAATACTTACGGTTAAGATGATTAATGGGAAAGAAAATGAGCAGGCGCATCAACAGAGTTCTTCAAACCCTTTATGGACAAGGTCACTGTGCTCTTTTCTCCTCCATGTCTTCAGAATGGGTAATGCAAGCAGAGTGTGATCAATAGTATTGTGGATGTGTCGCCAGGACTGTTTATTTAGTAACGACATAATGATAGATAGGTTTTCCAAAGCGTGATTAGCGTCACACCCATCTTTTACATGCAGTATTTTCACAGAGCTCGAGAACAGTGTATATATTAAATTTGGCATTAGCCACACATTACATAGTCATACATATTTTTGTTTCACTCAATTTCAATTTCATATGTTAACATGTGCACACGTGTAGGACTGTACGATGTTCAGTGGGCATCACGATAAAGCTGACCAATAGTTATAGCAGTTCCAACCTAGGAAAGTACATTTTAAATGTGGATTATGAGCTGGTGCAAAGCTTCTTGTTAGTGTCGGTGTGGCAATGTTTTAGGGATCCAGGTAAAGTATAGTGCCCTCAGCCTGTCTAGTAGCGATGGTCCTCTGAAAATGAAATTTTGGTCCATCTACGACTTTCCAGCATCTTATTTCTCTTATCTGCACAACCCTGTTTTCATTGTTGTGCATTTTATCTTAGGGTCTGATTATGAGTTCAGCACTCCATGGGACCTCTGAACCTGTGGTGGTGGTCTGCACGCTGCCATATTGTAAGTGTGGGGGTGGGACCACCACAGGACCGTTGCAACCACTGGGGATCATGAATCCCATGGCAGTGGTGCAGTGGTCTGAGGCTGCAATATGCTGGGGGTGCAGATGCGGCACCAACGAGCATGTCACAAGTTGCCTCACTGCGACCCTATCCATGGCTGTGAGCCTGCCATGGAAATGGTGGTGGTGAGGCAACTCAGGGGACCTGGTGACTCTGTGCAGGGGGGTGCACGCAGGGGGGCACATGTTGTGCCCCCTGCATGTCTGCACCCCAGTTTTTGCACAGGAAGAAATGCATGATATAGTGCATCTTTCCCTATGTAGGAACATGCTGTGGCGCTGCCATTCTATAGCTCACCTTTGAGCCTTAGAAAGGCACCGCTGCAGGACCTCCTGCACTCGATTCAACTCGGAATCCAGCGCGTGGTCGGACTACGGGTTGGTGATCTCACAGCAGTCACTGGGGTGGCGGCCCTCTGCGAGACAACCAAACTCGTAATCAAGCCCTTAGTGGGTATGCAGGGCTCACTGATCATCTTTCATTTGCTTTGCATAAATAATGTTAGGGAAAAATACATATATTGATCGTTCTTCTCAAAAGTTAAGAGTGTATAAAAAAAGCTCATTTTTAAAAATATGAACGTAGTTTTGTGTTCTATATCTTTCTTTGGAGTGCTGGCATAAGGATGGGGAATTTCAGTGTAAGGGTATCAAATGTAACTCTGATCTCTACCAGTCTTTCTGATTGTGCTCTTTTCAGTTTTTTTGTAAGGTTGTCCTATTATTTTTTTGCAGATAATCATAAAGTGTGTGTATACTTTCATGAATATTTGGATAGTAAGAGTGAATTTTGCAGATTCAGGCTTGGATAAAATAGCGTAACCAGAAGTGAGTGGGCAGCCATCACCTGTCCTAAACTATAAATATTTCTCTCAGTTAGTAGAAAAAATGCAATACATTGCATGGAACTATTACTTCAAATAAACATATTGCCATTGCATATTGCTATATATATATATATATTACCTACTGGCGGTCGCCAGTAGGTAGTTATAGTTAGGACCCTGTTTCCATAGGAAAACCGCAACATTCTATTTTGAATAACTTTGGCGCCGGTCGACGAATCCTCGCGAAATTTTCAAAACTAATGGGGCGCTACGCTCCGCTCCTACCCTGAAAGTCTCGGGGGGATTCGTCAAGCGGGGGCTGAGAAAAAAGGGGGGTCCCAAAACGCATTTTCCCCATGCATTTTTCCATAGGACCTTTAGACACAGCTACAGCCCGAACGGCTGAACAGAGTTACTTGAAATTTGGCAGAGAGGTAGTCTACAGGTCAAGGAAGTGCCTTTTGTAGGTCTGGTGTAAATCTGTTCAGTAGTTCCTGAGAAAATAGCATTTAAATCAATATATATATCTGTGGCAGCTTACCGTGCGCTTACCGTGCGCTTACGGTAAGCTTACCGTACGCGTACGGTGCAGTGCGCGAGCGCGATTCTGATTGGCTGTTAGATCTTAGTAAACATTCGAATCGGTCGAAACCAGGAAGTGTCGGCCGCCATTTTCTTTCTCGCACTCTGAGGGGGAGTGGAAAAACAAAGTTGGATAACATGAAAAGGGGCTGGCTAGACAGCTCCTAACCACATAGCCATGGTTAGGGTGTTCCAAAAGAACCCCCAAGGCCAACAATTTAATTTTTTTTTTTTTTGAAAAAACGCCGATTGCGCTTACCGCAAAATTTAAATTAAAAAAAAACAATACCCACATTTTAACCACCCCGTGTGCAAAAGGTGCCCGAAGGGCTCCTTTTGTGCACGGCATAAATTAAAAATGAACAATTAATAGATAACCTTTCACAACGAAGCACATAATATGTCCTCCGTGTGCGGACGGTGCGCGAAGGGCATCGTGCGTACATGGCCCATCCAGCGTAACGTGGGCACGCGGTGCGCGTAGCGCACCGCGTGCCCACTGTGCGTGCACGGCACTAACTGCGTAAAGTGGGCGCGCGGTGAGCACTGCGCGAAGCGCACCGTGCGCGCACGGAACGAACTGCGTGAAGTGGGCGCGCACGCCACGAACGGCGTAAAGTAACTTAGCATTTAAAAAAACGTACAAATTCACTGAAAAAACCATAGGTTTCACACACGCTATAGTTAGGAATTAGCATTTAAAAAACCTTGCAAATTCACTGAAAAAACCATAGGTTTCACACATGTTATAGTTAGCTGGACATTTCACTCGTAAAAAACCATTGAAATTCCCCCGTTATAGTTAGTGCAGGCAACTATAACTCACGCGACCGCAATCCTCTGCTGATGACATATGTGTCTTTATGAAAAAAAAATATTTGTAATATATGTATAAAATGTAATGGAAGAAGACATGGGCAAATAAGTGTCTAAATACAGTATTAGCATCAGCAGAGGATTGCAGTCGCGTGAGTTATAGTTGCCTGCACTAACTATAATGGGGGAATTTCAATGGTTTTTTACGAGTGAAATGTCCAGCTAACTATAACATGTGTGAAACCTATGGTTTTTTCAGTGAATATATATATATATATATATATATATATATATCACCCTTCACTTCTTCAGATATCCCGGGACACTTTAGCGTCGGTGCAATCGTGGGTCCGAAGACGCCCACTATTATCCATACATTTTCACCAAGTACTCACAGGTACCGTTGCACTCCCGTCAGGAAATAATCACCGCACAGAGTCCATCCGTCATTCAGTGAAATAATCGTGAAATATATATATCAAGAAAAGAGTTGCCCCTAGGCAAGATGCATCACAGGTAAATTTATTGAGCAGGGAACAACTTCAGCACATACAATTTCGGCAGCTTTTTACTGAAGCGTTTCTGGCGTGGCTCCCTTTTGTCAAAGACGAGCTGCGGCTAACCAACAAATGTCACTTCCAGTATTTCCCCCTATTTAAATATCATCATGCTCAGGTGAGCATATCAGATTGGCATTATGGGACTGGAAGTCCAATTTCTCATCCATGCATCTCGCCTAGGGGCAACTCTTTTCTTCTTATGCATACGCCCGACCCGGTCGTGAGGTAGCATCACCGCGAGATGTTAGCGGGTCCGCAACTGTAGCAGCGGATGCTTTGATGGAGAGAACTTTGGTGCAACAACAACAAACCACATGGGTGAGGAATTGGACTTCCAGTCCAATAATGCCTTTTTCTGATATGCTCACCTGAGCGTGATATTTAAATAGGAGGATATACTGGAAGTGGCGTTTGATGGTTTACCGCAGCTCGTCTTTGAGAAAGGGCGCAATGCACTAAACACGTCAGTGAGAAGCTGCTTATTTGTCACATGACCCAACTAACCATCACAGGCACCACTATATGTGGCCAGGCATTCTTAAATGCTTGGAAATAGTTTATCTTGCCCAGACACAATCTCAATACCAGGCATTACCCCAAACTGACCTGACAATCATAAACATTCTGTTCTCAGGCAGAATCACCCACACACAAACTCAGATATTTATAAGTATATGCCCAGTCACAGCTTTGGATGAAGAGGCCTGGATTCCCAGACACAAACACTAGATAAGCAGCCATTAGTTCACATGTCCAGACAAGCCTCAGATTCCCAATGACAGAGTACACTAATGCATACACAAACTCTGATGTCAAGACACAACCTCAATTTCTTAGACTTAATATCAAATGCGCAAGTATACTATTATAGACTAAAACATGCTTTAAATGTTCACATAATACATGCAAAACAGTTAGAGAAGGACATAGACAAAGCATTCTTTCTGAGGTGTTATCCTTTGGCAGCTCAATGTGGTCTGGTTCTCTGCCTTAGCCAGGAAGACAGGTTTTAGCGTATCCTCTAAGTGCCTTACCCATGCATGCAATGTTTGGGAATGCAGGTATTAAAAAGCTTGATATTCAGGACCTCTATCATAAAACAATGCAGTTTCCCTCCACCATTATAAAAACCTAGAGTTAACACACGAAGATTCTAGGAGTAGAAAAGAGAAACTGAAAAATGTTCTGCAAGGTGTAGAAAAGAATGTCTAGAACAAAGTTTAGGCAAGGTGACAGAATAGCTGAGAAATGGCACACCAAATGGAGATCCAGAGGGACCAATGCAATCAAGAGTGTCACAGCAGAGTTGCAATGCACTAACGGCCATATTTATGGCAAAGTCATGCAGCGCAGCAAGACACCTTGCCACGCTGCGGGACTGGGAAAGGCCAGTAATGCACCGTATTTAAGTCAACATGGTGTATTCCTGCTTTTTCCCCTTTTGGCTGCCTAGCACCAAAATAGACACCCTAGCACCATGGTGCAAGGGCACCTGCATTGTAAGGAGCATTTGTTTTGTGTGGGAAATGGCACCTTCCTGCAGAAGAACAGCCCCCTGAGGATTTTTCCTTTTTCTATGTGTGCTGTAGAATGCAGAACACATAGAAAAAGGAAAAAGAAGTAGAAATAAACATATTTCTCCTCATTATGCTTCACCTGGGAAGATGTGGGTTTTTGGCGCATTCCAGGGTCTACCACTTCTGGTAAATCTAGGAATGCTTGAAAATCCATGGATGTTGTATAGGAACACCCACACAATGCCCATGGAAACGCCTCCCTGGCGCAGAGTAATGCAACACAGGATTTTGTGCTGTGTTGGATTACTCAAGATTTATGAGGCCACTCAGGGCCATGCAAGGTAGTCTTGCGTGGCTTTATAAATTTCATTTTTAATTTGAGTCGCTCTTGCAACACTTGTGTGGTTCAAAAGTGATGCAAAGGGGCTCGTAAATATGCCCTTAAATGTCAGCCATGGCTCCTTTTATACTTCTAGGTAGAAGTGACCTGGAAGGAAATTAAATGTACATCAAGAAGTAATTTTCAGACATCATCCCCAGAAGACAAACGTGGCAGCATCCGAGAAGACCTTCCACATGGGAGTATTACCTTGCTGCAGTGCATTTGAGAGAGCACAAGACCTGTTCTCTGGAAGAACGCTGACACAGCAGAGCCTATGAAGGAACACTAAATAATATCTCTTTTCTGATAAACTCTCTAAGGCCAGACTTTAGTTTAATGTCCATGAGGTAGCAGTGCAATTAATAAATTCAGATTACCATCATTATCAACTGTGCTACATGCAGGGGCGTGTTCTTGGTGGATAGCCTGTAAGTGAAACAAAGTAATGCAGGTTATCGCGTTCCAGGCATTCCTTCTTCAGGCTCCCACCGTATTGTGTGGCAGGAAACACAGCAATCATAATAGAGAAAGGATCATGCAGGACAAAGGCAGGAAATGGATTTGGGCAGAAAACAATCACAATATTACAGGCTGTCTGGTACATAGCTTTAAATATCGGTGGTTGAAGTTGAGGAGGATTTTCATTTCCCTTCTCCACTGCAGAACTCTGCTTAATGCAAGCATGAATGTCACAATGGATTATTTCTTCCTCCTTGGTACACATGAATTGTTACGAATTCACCCAGGTACTCCCTACCTCATGCAGATCGCACTTTCCCACCTCAATTGAAGCAAATTATTAGGCATCAACATGTATGCAGTCATTAGTGTTTACTAGTACTGTAAGGTTTTCAATTGTACTTCTAAAATGACTATCATGCCCTTCCTATGTTTAAAATGGTGGGCCTCCTAAATATTGAATCAACACTATTTATGGGACAGTATATCGAAAATACAATATCAACAGATTAGTAAATCCAGATTTTCTATCCGAACTCCACATATATGTACCTACACGGTACATATATCTTGAAGGTACTTAGATGTGGAGTTAGGAATAGTAAATCTATACCTCCCTATATGCACTTACCTTTTTGATATTTTGTTCCTCGATGTTACTATGCCATAATATTGTTGGTGTTGATATTCAGTAGATCAATCATCTAAAATAGATGCTTTGCGGGGCTTCCGCTTCCATCTCAGTGTCAGAATAGGAATTACACAGACAGGGCATGGCTTTCTATCCCTGTGGGGAAACCTGGAACTGGAGGGGAAATAGGCATGAACCAATTAATGGGCCCCTTGCTCTACGTATGGACTCCTTTTGGTTTTTCTATTGTTTACGTCTGGCTATGCAGTTTTCCGAATCACTGTACAATACTCACACATTATAGTGCATTCTGCAGTGGGGTTGAACTAGACACCATGTGCTCTGATGGCCTTGGTTATCCTGCTTTCACTGAACCAGAGCAAAAGACACACAATTGATGGATGGAATGCAGAACAAATTAGAACGTTCACCTCTGGTCAAGAGATCTGGGTTAAATCAATCATTCCTTTGCTCACCATGCCACCCCAGTTTAGGCAGAGTCAGGACTAGCATGGTGATGGCCACTGACAGCAATTGATATCTATGGCAACCCCTAAAAGTTGCTCCTATATTTCTCATAATTCCTACCAAAAAAAGAAGCTGACAAATCTACTCATGATATAATAGCATATCTTTATTTTTCAATATAATCTTGTGTTAGTGACTAATAAGGCAGACATAGCATCATTCAGCACTTTTACGCCCATTAATAATGAATATGCTCCTAAGGTAGCAGGGCGCCTATTTGAGTGTAAATTGAGATCAGTCTCCAAAACATTTATGTCATAAAATATGATTAGGTGGATCCCACCCAACTGAGCAAAATGTGAATAAGCCTGAAACGTCCTAAACATAAGTTTCATTCATCTGCTTATCTAACCATAACAACTGTTGTACATGCAATTTTTTTCCAGATTGTAAGTATATTGTCCTAAAAGGTACCACCTGTCAAAGACGAGCCATAAAGGAAACAAAAAGATTGCATGCCCAATACATGGTCTATTTAAGAGCATAGGGACTTATTTCGAGTCTGTACATCAATAAATCAACAGAAATGTATTGGTTTCCCCAAAAATATGAGTCTGCTGTTCACCCCAAAAATTTGTTAGGAAACACGAAGTCATAAACTTTACATGAATACAATATGTAGAAGATTGAGCTGATCAGCTACCCCGGGACCTGTAGATCATAGAATTGAATGCCATAAGAGCCGACTCCACCTTTCATCATGAAAAGAATATAATTAGCTTGGTAAATTTGTATAGCAATAACACCTATTGCTTGAGTGCAAAGAGGCCATGTATGTTACCATAAATGTATCTGTCCTACTACTCCCTACAAAAAGGATCAGAAATCCAACTAAGCTGTCAGGTTTTGTTATCTTTCACAATGAATTCCTTCAATTGCATGTTACTACTTTTAATTATAAATGTCATTCAACATGAACTGATAGCATCTGTTTGACTCTTTAAAAAGAACAGTAAAATAAAATCCAAAGCAAAAGCTGGTGTGGAGAAATTTGTAGGTTTCAATAATAGAAAGTCTCTTCAAAATGTAGGGCAGAGGAATCACTAATAAAGTTCAAAGATATTGACATACCCCATTTCCTTTCTTAGACTCCCGATTCCAATTTGAGTGGAATGGAATTCCCTGGTGGAATTCTGCTTTGATCAGTAATGGGTGGACCATTGTTCTCACCCAGATTTCACAGATGCAGGAACAAAGGGAAACCCAGCTATCAACATCGCCTCGAGAATAGTCTACAATGTAGCCTGGTCCTTTTTCCTGGCCTCCTACTCTACCCCATTGGCGCTGGAGACAAGGACAGCCTTGGGACAGCAGAGAAAGGGCTCTGGATTGGCTCTACAAGCTAAGATGAGCCCATCTATAAAAAGATGTACATCTTGCAACATTTGTCAGCAAAATTATGATAAAGACATTAAAATGAAAAAATACATTTTCCAACATTGCTCAGTGGCTCAAAGACATTCGATTATATCACTGAACAAAGTGATATTTATTGGAAGTACATTTTTTTTAAAACATGAGACATTAAAGAATGCCCAATGCCCTGACTATACAACCAAGTATTACCCACAATGTGTCAGTTTGTCATGCTCTTTATTTATATACCCTATGTAAATGCGAAGCGGGAGTACCTTTATCTAAGGATTTTTGTACTGTATTGAATTACTTCAGTATGCTTTTAAAATAAAAGGTTAGGGAAACTGATAGTGAAGTAAAGTGATAAGCCATGGATCTCAAAAGTTGGTAAAGTGGGAAAGCAGGGATTTCATCCCAGGATTCATGGTTGCACATTGTGCAGGTCAGAAACTGTAGGGCTACATCCTTCTCTCTTCCAGTAAGGTCAGCGCTCTGTGTTCAGTTATTCAATTATTGCTATTCGATTAGTGTTAGTATATGGAGTTTAATAAATACACTTTTCTCACCATAAAGCAAACTCACGCTATATACACATGTGTATGCATGTGCGCCGTCATCAGTTTGAAAGGTGTGCCTTCCTATTTGAAATTACACTAAAGATCAAGTAGAGTGACCGAGCATCCATGCCTGAAATCATCGGGCACTACGCAAGCTTCTTCTTAAAGAGCAGAAACTTAAGGGGAAAACTATGTGGGGTCTTAGAAACTTCTCCATTTTGTGTAGATTCATTAATAGTGGCAATTGAGGTGTTGAGCCTCTCCTAAAATCTTTCTAATTTTCAAAACAGCCAAGCCAGCAGTGACATCAACATAAAATATGATATCATGTCTTCCCATACCCTGCTGGGTCTCTCTGGCTTGACAAACAGAATGATTTTAAGGACAGGCTCAACACCTCAATGATCATAATTAAATAATTAACAAAACAAAGAGGTCATAGAGCCCCCCTCAGAGTTTGCTCATCATTGTTAGAGCGCTTCAAGGAGGCTTAGAGAATGTGCAGGCAGCCTGGCTTTAGAGAGACAAATCTGTTTGCCACTGTTTTCACTTCAAAACAGGGGCGTAACACAGGCCCCCGCAGCCCCCGCGGTGCGTGGGGGCCCCAACGCTCCAGGGGCCCCCTCATTCAGCGGAGCCAACAAGCAAGCCTCTTCAAATCTTCATGAATTAAATGGTGCACGCACGCCACAGCCTCTTCATTTATTAGATGGTTGGTACGCATGCGCACACCCGGTCCGGCCGGGCCTCTGAGGCTTCCACTTTCATAATTAGATGGCGCGCAGTTGTCTCCGCCGGCGCAGGTCTGTGAAAGAAAGTGTGGCATCTGATGGCCCCTGCCTGCATGCAGCGATGTGCACGGCCTCTGCCAGCCCCGCAGGTCAGTACTGGAGGAGATTCAGATTTGTTCAGAGGCCAGTCCTACGCTTGCTTGGTCTGGGGGCGGTGGGCTTTGGAGATGGGCCGCAGAACAAACTATGGCCTGCAAGGCACTGGCAGCTCAAACCTTCTGCACGCGCCTCCTTGGTTCACTTGAGTGTGGCCCAGATTAGGTTTTGATGGCAGCCACCGAGGAGGGAGGGGCTGGGCTGGCCTGGTTTATTCCCCGAGTTATTAAAGCTACGGGACTCATTTAGCCACAGGCAGTGTCAAAAGTGGGCCCCTTGATGCTTGATACTCCATTCACTACAACCTCGTAGGGCCAGTGTAGCCCAGAGGCGTTCAGTGTATGCAAACTGCATGCGCGCATGGCAAGGACTGAGGCGCTTTACAGGGCAGAGGCACTTTACTGAAGTGGGAGAGGATATTTAAGGGAAAGACAGAAGGTTTAAGGAAGGAAGGCAGTTTAAGTGAAAGACATTTCACGGAAGAAATGAAAAGGGGGATGCGCTTTAAATAAGAGAGGCGCTACTGAAAAGGGGTATTTAATAGAAATTCGGATTAAAGACGAGTGGCACTTAAAAAAGAGGTGATGTAAGATAGGTCTCTGCTTGGAAGAGAGGATGTGAGATAACGGAAAGAGGCTGGGTGAATGGAATAATGAGGTGTTTCAAATAAGGCATGTGCCTTAAAGTAGAACGGTGGCGCTATGCTGGACAGAGAGGTTTTTCATGAGAGGCAACTTGAGGATGGGCAAGGTCATGAACACTAGATTCAGAACACCATACACTCTGGTCGGAGCCCTCCCACATAATAAGGCCTTGAGGGGATCCAGGCCTTGGTGGGAGTAGATTACAACAAACACAAGCAAGGAACGCATCCAACAAGCAAAAAAAATAAAGTAAAATAGTCAAGAAACATTGCTAGGAACAAAAACCGTCTGGTTTTGCTAATTTTAAGGTATTTGTATGAAATTAGATCCTTTGTAATCGCTGTTATAGATGCTTTATTGTGTGTACCCAGGCCCGAAAGTCTGTTGAACAAGCATCAACAATCTGCTGCAGGACCAAGCCCTCCCTTGGAGAAGGAGGTGCCGTTTCCTTGATGGAACTGCCCTTTTTAAGGCTCAATGCTCGTTGATTGCATTGAGACAAGTGTTGAACACTATGTGAATGAGGTGGTCCATTGATAGATGAATCTCCACCCTCCTATTCGAACACAGGGAAGTGCTGTAGACATATGGATTGCATAGGGTAATCTGTACCAGCACAGATATTTTTCCTCTTTATTGCTCCTTCAGACATGGCTTTCTCAGGATGTGTAGAGCTGTGATATAAATGTAAGTTGAAACTTCATGGCTGTTGTCCATCTCACAAAGGCGAGTATTATTATTTATTATTATTATTTATTTCTTGATATAGCGCATGGCTACCCGTAAGCATCCCAGCGCTCGGAGTCACCACTGATGTTATCCAATCTTACTACAAGTGCTGAAAGAACCAAGTTTTCAGTTTCTTACTAAATTCGAGGTGATTAGTCACTTCCCGTATTTTGGTGGGAAGCGAGTTCCATAGAGTGGATGAGTTGAAAGAGAACAGGCGGCCGCCATTCTGGTCCTCCTAATCTTGGGGACTTTAGCTTGGAGTTTATTTGAAGATCTCAATGTCCGAGAGGGACAGTAGAACGATATCAGGTTTTTTAGTATTTTGGGACCAGTGCCCCACAGAGATTTATGTGCTATACACAGTAATTTGAATTTTATTCGTTCTGTAATGGGTAGCCAATGCAGTTTCATCAGCGCCGGTTTGGCTGATACATTTCTAGGAGCATTGTGTAGGAGCCTTGCGGCACAGTTCTGAACCACCTGCAGCTTGCTGACGGTAGACTTATAGGCCCCCAGATATAGGAAGTTACAGTAGTCTAAGCGTGTCAGCACCAGGGATTGAACCAATATTCTGCGTTCTGTGTCTGGGAGCAGTGGCAGTATTTTCCAAAGTTTTCTGAGAATGCCGTAGCATGAGGCTGCCACATGTACATGTAGTTTGCAGATGTGGTGTTTACTAGAGTTTCTGCAATACCTACTGTGTGTCACTTTTACTTTATCTCACCACACTGAATTTAAAGCTGGACTTTCTACCTCAAGGCACCCAGCTGACCCCTCTGCAGACCCCTTACATCTATAGCACTACATCAGTCACCTGCCACCTGTATGATGCTTCTTCTACAACACAATCAATAACCCATTTGTCATCTCTAATGCAGACAAAGAAGCCCAACAGAAAAATACTCTTATTATATGTAAGTGGTGGTCCCATCCAAATGCTGATCCTATTTTCTCCCTTTAAATGGAATAAGCGACCTCATTCTCCCATAATGTGACTGGAAAGGTACTGCAAATGAGATCAAAATTAAGGGATAATCAATTATGTGAAGTGTTTTAGGTCTTAGTAAATTAAAGACATCTGAGGAATCTGTCAAACTTGCCATTGTTTACTTTCAGCAGACGTTGGATAGTGGTTTGTTCAGAAAGGTGGGTGCTTGACACCAATCAGGCAGAAGCACCACCCACAAATAGTTGGAACCACTTTAGCTCCACTCTGAGTCCAGGAATGGGTATATAGCTGCTCTTGGAGTAATCCTAGGGTGTCATCTTTGTCCACAAAAGTTAATTGCAGAGATTGACCATGATTGGATAGAAGTATTTACCAATCATCAGATAATTCACTATATCGAATCCATCTGCTGTCCAGTGACTGGTCTGTATCTCTGGTGATATCGAATATGACATATTCAGCTTTTATATCACATTGAAGGAAGGTAAATCAGAGAAAGTTCAGAATCCGTAGGAAAATCCACAATTATCAAACAACACTCTGGCACCAGAGACAACCCCAATATGGGCAAAACCAGTCCTGGATTGCTTGTATTCCAGTTCAGGGAGGACCAAGCCTGGCAGTTCAGGCTGGACTGTTACCACTGGAGTAGGGTCAAGACTGATTCGCATATGGCTGGGTCCAAACTGAGGTGGCATGGTGTACAAAAAAATGATGGACGATGGACTGAGATACAATCCTAAGCAATTAGCAGTGGCAGAGATTAATTCAACCATTCTATTTATCAGTGTTTTTGTATGCTTCCATGTGATGCCATATGTAGGACAGGTATGCTCAGACAATGGTCCAGTGAAAAATGTGCTACTAGAACTAGCTAAAATGATTTCTAATAAGGATGAAAATGGTCCTGGGATTCGGCCTCAAGTAATTACCATCGGCTGAGATTAATTCAAGCATTCCACTCATCATTTTTGTATACATCAGACACAACTGTACCATCAAGAGGCAGTGTAAATGGAAAACACACTGTTCTGTAAAGTAATGCAGTTTTCTGTAGCATGAAATAATCAATCAACAATTAACCTCACTAAACCGTAAGCTCTTATTAGTTTAAATATACACCACACGTATGCTGGGTATTGCTTCCTCCCTCCACCCCCTCTTCAGTCAACTACCCATAGTCCTTTCTTTTACTAGGGGCCAAGAAGGAAAGATGCTAGCATTTTAATATGCAAAAACAACAATTGATGGACAGAATGCAGAACAATGTCATACATTCACCCCAGTACAGAGATCTGGGCCTAAATCCATCGTTTTTTTGCTCACCATGCCGTTCCAGTTTGAACCCAGCCATATGCAAATCAGTCTTGACCCTGTGCCTCATGGGAACAGTCCAGCCCGAACTGCCAAGCCAGGTCCTCCCTGGACTGGAAACAAGCATCCTAGGACCGGTTTCGGGGTTTCACCCCTCTTCAGCCAGGATAGCTTGATTCCAGTGGCATGGAGAGCAAGGGACCCACGTCTGGGCATACCCTTCCCACTCGGGGTGACAAATGCAAAAACAACAATTGATGGACAGAATGCAGAACAATGTCATACATTCACCCCAGTACAGAGATCTGGGCCTAAATCCATCGTTTTTTTGCTCACCATGCCGTTCCAGTTTGAACCCAGCCATATGCAAATCAGTCTTGACCCTGTGCCTCATGGGAACAGTCCAGCCCGAACTGCCAAGCCAGGTCCTCTCTGGACTGGAAACAAGCATCCTAGGACCGGTTTTGGGGTTTCACCCCTCTTCAGCCAGGATAGCTTGATTCCAGTGGCATGGAGAGCAAGGGACCCACGTCTGGGCATACCCTTCCCACTCGGGGTGACAAATGCAAAAACAACAATTGATGGACAGAATGCAGAACAATGTCATACATTCACCCCAGTACAGAGATCTGGGCCTAAATCCATCGTTTTTTTGCTCACCATGCCGTTCCAGTTTGAACCCAGCCATATGCAAATCAGTCTTGACCCTGTGCCTCATGGGAACAGTCCAGCCCGAACTGCCAAGCCAGGTCCTCCCTGGACTGGAAACAAGCATCCTAGGACCGGTTTTGGGGTTTCACCCCTCTTCAGCCAGGATAGCTTGATTCCAGTGGCATGGAGAGCAAGGGACCCACGTCTGGGTATACCCTTCCCACTCGGGGTGACAAATGCAAAAACAACAATTGATGGACAGAATGCAGAACAATGTCATACATTCACCCCAGTACAGAGATCTGGGCCTAAATCCATCGTTTTTTTGCTCACCATGCCGTTCCAGTTTGAACCCAGCCATATGCAAATCAGTCTTGACCCTGTGCCTCATGGGACAGTCCATCCCGAACTGCCAAGCCAGGTCCTCCCTGGACTGGAAATAAGCATCCTAGGACCGGTTTCGGGGTTTCACCCCTCTTCAGCCAGGATAGCTTGATTCCAGTGGCATGGAGAGCAAGGGACCCACGTCTGGGCATACCCTTCCCACTCGGGGTGACAAATGCAAAAACAACAATTGATGGACAGAATGCAGAACAATGTCATACATTCACCCCAGTACAGACTGGGGTGGCAGAGTGGGCTAAAGAACGGTGATGGATTAAACCCAGATCAGTTCACTGGGGGTGAGTGCTTGCAATGTTCAACACTCCGTCCATCATTTCCTTTGGTTTTTGCTTTGTTCGCCATAAGTTGGCAGGGTATGCTCAGACGTGAGTCCCTTGCTCACTTTGCCACTGGATTCAAGCAAGCCTGGCTGAAGACGGCTGAAATGCCAGAAACCGGTCCTAGGAAGCTTGTTTCCGGTCCAGGGAAGACATGGCTTGGCAGTTCGGGCTGGACTGTTCCCATGAGGCACAGGGTCAGACTGATTTGCATATGCCATGTCTGAACTGGGGTGGCAGAGTGGGCTAAAGAACGGTGATGGATTAAACCCAGATCAGTTGACTGGGGGTGAGTGCTTGCAATGTTCAACACTCCGTCCATCATTTCCTTTGGTTTTAGCATTTTAATATGCTCACTGCATAGGGCTGTGAGTATTCATAATAGGACTTCCCAGTAAAGCGTATGAGTGCAGGAATGCACTGAATAGGCCAGTATCAGGCCAGTCCATCTAGCCATCGATTAGAAACCTCTACTATGTTTAACAGACAAGTGGTTGATGGTAGGTTCATTCAGAGCAGACCCTCACTTATACTGGAAACCATAGAAAATGTGCCTGATTCAATATTTCTATAGTGCTGCATCCCTCTGAAATAAGGACAGGCTCCACTGTTGGCACAGGTACTGAAAGATTTCCAGCTTCTGAATATAAATATCCACCAACTCAATCAAATGAAGTTTATATTGCAAATCCTTCCACAGAATGGAACTGCGTAACCTAATATTTTCTCTCAAAGCTGAATCATTTTTAATTGTAAGATTTCAGTAGCATAGAGACCAGCAGAATGGAGGTTTCGGTGTGAATAGTACCGGGGAACAGTTTTCCATAAGCATCCAGATGAAAGGCCCCAGGGAAAATGTGGGATCTGGATAATTCCATTTTCTAATTGGTGAAAAATCCAACTCAAAATACAAAGTACAGCATTTTGTTACACCCGGAGACAAAAGGCCATCTCTAGAAATGTAGACAGCTGAAATTAATGTACCTGCCACCCTACGTGCGACGACAGGGGCCATGACATATAAAATGGCTAATGGACCCAGTGAGCACCAGGCGTTCTTCCGGTGTGTCTGGTGTAGACCAGGAAAATTCACCACATAACAAAAACAAACGTTAGCAAAGCCAATAGGTTTCGCCTATACAAGAGCTAGTGTTTTAGCCATCTTCTACAGCAGTATAAAGTGGAGTAGAGTGGAGTGGAGTGGCATAGCGAGATGCAGAGTGGCATAGAGTGGATTGGCATACATTGGAGTGGAATAGATTGGCTTGGAGTGGCATAGAGTGGCTTGGAGTGACGTAGAGTGAAATGGAGTAGAGTGGAGTGGTGTAGAGCAGAGTGGAGTGGCATAGAGTGCAGTGGCATAGAGTGGAGTGGTGTAGAGTGGAGTGCCATAGAGTAAAGTGGAATGGAGTGGACAGGAGTAGAGTAGCATTCAGTAGAGTGGCACACAGTGGAGTGGGTAGACTAGAGTGTCGTTGAGTGGAGTAGTGCAGAGTAGAGTGCAGTGGTGTAGAGTGCAGTGGTATGGAGTGGTGCAGAGTACAGTAGACTGACATGGAGGTCAGAGGCATAGAATAGAGTGGTGAACAGAGTAGTGGTGTAGAGTGCAGTGGCACTGAGTAGACTGCAGTGGCATAGAGTGCAGTTGTTTAGAGTGTAGCGGCGTAGATTTCAGTGGCATAGAGTAGAGTGGTGCAGAGAAGAGTGGCGTAGAGTGCAGTAGAATAAAGTAAAGTGGTGCAGAGTAGAGTCTCAGAATGCAGTGGTATAAAGTGCAGTGGTGTAGAGTACAGTGGCATAGAACATTGAAGAGTAGAGTGCTGTGGCATAGAGGGCATAGCGTAGAGTATAGTGATGTAGAGTACAGTGGCATAAAGTGAAGTGGCAGAGTAGAGTGGCATGGGACGTCAAGTGCAGTGGCGTAGAGTAGAATGGTGCGGAGAAGCGCAAAGTGGCATGGAGTGCAGTGGAGTAAAGTACTTGGTAGGGGGTAGGAGGGAAAAGAAGCAACATGGAAGGGGAACTGATGGCAGGGAATAAAAGCTACATGGATGGTGATATAGGAGACGGACTGAAAACACAAGCACTCATACAGAGTGCCTGAGCACAAATAAAAAAGTAGCCTCATAAACGTAAGTAGTGGATGGACACAACTACTTGGACTGTGCTCCAGGGGAGGGCCAAACACAAGAAGAAGACATAATACCTGCATGATGTGACACACATGTACAAAGGAAATGAGAGCGACGCTGAGGCTAACAAATGGTAAGCTATGGGGATGGGGCGCTGTAAGCCTACTGTGTGAAACAATATGTCGCTCAGAGACAAGGCATGTCCTTTCTAAGTAAAGCCTAAAAAGTGCCCTCTCAGTGCAGGTACAAACTAAACTCTTCTTTTGCAGACCAGACTGCCTGATTCCATCTCTGACTCTAGTAAAATGCCTGAGGAGTTCCTTGGACCACCGTTTCCCTTTCATAGGATGTCAGGGGGTGTAAATTTGGAGTGCGCCTTTTCATTTGTGGCACATATTCAATGTGGCTACCAGTTTCCTTTTTCTGCTGCACCCACATCTATAATATGACAATGGTGAAAAGCAGTGGCATAACAAAGGCCCCTGCAGCCTCCACTGTGTGGGAGGACCCCGAGCTCCGCGGGGGGCCCTCCAGCACTGGCAGGTCCGTGGCCTGAGAGCTTCCGACTTGATCAGGAGTGTGGGGGCCCCCTGCATGTACTTTGCAGGGGGGCCCCTTCAAGTTTTGTTACGCCACTGCTTCAAAATCTGGGTGGTGGGTGTATTATCCACTGTGTACCCCACCCCACAATCTGGGGGAAATATATTCTCCTGCCCCTCACCTCCAGTGTCTACACCCGTTCTACCCCTTTGAAGGCATAGTGAGAGCATGTAATGTTTCTCCATGCCAAGCAATGTCCCTGCCTTCCCTTTCCCACACTCCCTTCCACCACTCTCCTCTCTGCATCAGCCCCCACTCACAGTAACTACCTGCTCAAAACTGGTGGCAATTGTAAGTGTTTCCCCCCATAGAAAAGGGAATACCATGGTGCATCCCACACAGTAAATCCGGGTCTTTACAGCTGTTCCTCATTGTGTGAGATTTAATTGCAGTTGCATGATGCTGGTGGGGTATTACTGCACAGTACTAGTGTTTACAGGTGTCAACTTACTGCCCCAGGAGTACTTTGTAACTCGTAATTGAGTTGACATACCTTGCATACACTATACCTTTGTTGCGAAACACATATTTATGATTGCAACCTGTCAGGACCATACATTTTTAAATGTGTTGTTATGTGGCTTAGCTTTCTAATTCACATTTCAGCCATCACTCCTGGGGTCATGTGGTGCACATTCCAGATCGGTGGGGTAGCACCCCGCGCTGGTGGGTCCAGCGCAAACTGGGACTTTGCACTGTATTACAAAAAATGATGTTGCAAGTTCGAGCACAGACTTCACAACAGGGTTTAAAGATCAACTGGGGGTTTGAACCACCCGCCCATCTTTCAATGCAGTGAATCAGGCCTGATGCCAGAGGGGGCAGAGATTCCATCTGCAGATGGAGCAATGAGCGCCCTCACCTGTGTGTGGATGATTCCTCCGTAGCTCTCCCACAAGGTGCCCGCAGAGTGGGTGGTACACTGACTGTGCCACTTCTCACTCATCTCACAGCAATCTGTTTTCTCCTGTGCCCACATCGGAAAACACAGTGCAGATGCAGTGACAAATGTGTTCCCTTATTGTGCATGCCATGGGGCCATGCTCCACTGCAAAAGAGGGCAAACCCTCTTAAAAATTGAATCAATGCAAGATGTGCAACTGATATTCCAGAAGTGGAGCTTTTCGTAATACGTGGGGCTGCCTGGGACGCAAAATGGCCAAAAGCGTTCATTGTGTAATACAGAAATAGATAGAAAAGTCCGGATTGTCTGGGAAAAAAGAAATATTGCAGTAAATAAAGTAAAGACTGTCTTGCCTTCCTTTGAAAGAGCACATTGTAACCACCATACGACTTTCTTTCAGAGAAGTGCTCCTTCTGTTTGGCTAATGTGATATCCTCCGACAGGTGCATCATTTATGTATCCCTGCACCTGAACATACTCAGGGTGGAGCTGAAATCTGTCACCTCCTGGGAAGCGGTCCTGCATGAATACTTCATCCGGGGATCACTTTTTAACTCATTCTTAATTCATGAAAAAACACGCTGAATTTTGTGCAATATTGGCAATTTTACCTTCTTTTGTTTTTTTTTACCAATTCAGGAACAAATCAGCATACCATTCACGCGCTTTTAATAAACAGGCGTTTTTTTTACGAAGCAGAAATGCATTTTAAGGGGAAAAACAAGCAGGTAGATGCTTTGCACCAAAGCAGTGCCATATTTAGCCGCCGCTCACAGGCTCCCAGCTCTGCCGCGCCTCCATTTCCCGGTGGAACGTGGGTGTTTAACGGGAGCACGCTGGCAGCGACTATCATTACCCGGTGACTGGGTGTTCGCGGCAGAGTTCGGGACGTTAACACCATTTATTTATCTGGCTTCCCCTTCCCAGCTGACAAGGATGCCCGACTGACAGATCTGTCCGAACAGCGTCAAGAAAATGTTTCCCTTTTTTTCTTGATTTCACTCTTCTTTTACCGAGAAAAAAAAAATGCTTCCATATGGATGGAGGCATAAGTAATAGGCTTCAATTAATTTTTATTACGTAGGAGTTGCCCGTTCCTTGTACTCTTGTCAGTTAAAAGATTGATACAGCAATGTGAACCAGGGAGCGCTCAAACCGGAGGCACATCCAGGCTGCTGGACTAATGGCTCCCTCATTAATATTCATGAGCCATCTCATTTAGCTGCTGCTCTTGGGACTTGATCAAAGTAGGCAACACGGCTATTGCTGGAAAAGAGCCTCGTGTGTGCACGCAGCAGGCGCTATCACAATCTATGGGATCAGCTGTGGCGATGAGCGCGCGCGGCGTCTTAAGGTGCAGCCACAATCTTTGTTTTCTGTCTCTGAGTTCTGCTATCAAAGGCTCTGTAGTAAGTGGATTAAAGGACATCTCGGTAAGGTCAGTGGGGGACGGCCATTGTAACCTTTCTTTCCTTTGTGTTTTTTTCCAAAGGGCCTGCAGAAGCAAAGACCATGTAGATGTCCACATGCAGCATAATGGGAAGAGGTAATTGGGTTGGAGCTGGCCTGCAGCCTTGAAAGAGTCCTTCCCTCAACGTGCCACCACACCGTGGACACCTTGGGCATCAAAGCTCCTCTGAGCTCACCTGAAGTCATTTGGGATCTTTTTCATTCCTTTGGCTGGAATTTGAGTTTGGATTTTGATCCCGACGTTCAAGCACTTTATTTGAAGCATCCTTTCTTCTACTTGTCAGAGCAATAACGAGAGCTGCAATGGGCGACATGACGAACAGCGATTTCTACGCAAAGAACCAAAGAAACGAGGCCAACCATGCTGGCGAGTTTGGGTGCTCACTGGATGAGCTCCGCTCGCTCATGGAGCTTCGGGGAATGGAGGGAGTGGTCAAAATCCAAGAGCACTTTGGGGACACAGAGGGGTTGTGCCGGCATTTAAAGACCTCCCCTACAGAAGGTAAGTGTTCTGTAAATATATGTTTCCATAGATTATCACGTTGTTGCCAATCAAGGGACAGGTGTGGCCTGCATGGGGTTTCCATGAATACAGGAGCCATTTTTAACCATAATGCTTTGCAGACTACCAGTCTTCTGTTTTGTGTTTCAAGCCATTATGATATTTTTTGTCATGTAAATTTGTTTGTATTCTTTTGGAAAAGAGCGTGTTATGTTGTCGGGTTTAAAATTGGCATGAGAACTTTGCTGCTAATGATTATCGCTAATTGGTTCATCAAATAGATTTTTTTAAATAGAATATTTAATGAAATAATGCCAAAATATAATATGAAGCATTATTTATGAATACACAGAAGAAGGAAGACTGAGGGACACTGCAAGAGAGTGATGATGAGGAGCGGGAGTGATATAGCTATTTTTAGTGAGAGATGGAGAGCAGTTATGGACTGAAAAGTTTTGCTAGGCTAATTCAACTTGTAGAAAATTGGTAGAAGTGTTGAAAATAACATGTGCCTATACTGTTGTTTGACAATCAGTGCCTTTTGTAGTTTCCGTATGAGGTAGTGAAGGCAAAGCCAGAGTTGATGTGAGCTCTGAAGACCGATAACAGCTCTAAACACTTGTATTTGACTTCGCTGTCTATCACCTGGGTAACAGCATCAGGTTTGTCAGTCCTTTATCAACACCTTATCATGAGCCAGATCATATAAATTGAATGAGTGCCCACAATTTTGCACTGGTAAAAAGCTGTTTTGCACCAGTTTTGAACTAATAGTTACACTAAACTGCCTGACACAAGTGCAGCATTGCCAGCACCACCTCAATGTAGGCAATTTGATACAAAATAATTTTCTCTTGTATACATGTAAACTATTGTATTCCTCTTCCTAGATTAATTTCCTTTCTCCCTTCAGTGGACCTGTTTCTCCTCATTTCCCTCGTCACATTCCTATCTATAGCCGTCTGTATATGGCTTTATAGTCGCTCTTTTCATACTCACCAGGCCAACCTACCTCGACCACTTCTGGTTGCCAAATAACTGTTAGAGTCAACTTCCTCATTCAACAATGTGTCTAGTCTCCATCCTCCACCCCACTCCAGCTGCATCACCAATCTCTCCCATTGCGCCTCTAGCTAGAATCGGGGCCATCAATCCCTGGTCTCCTAAATCAGTATTTGAGCCTTCTTCTCCATGACCCTTTGGATGATGTGTCCCTTTCCTCTGCCCTTCCCCTGACTATTCCAGCTAACCCAAAGCAACAGCGACTCGAAGGAATCTAGAAGAAAGTTGATGTTGGATTAACCGCTCCCATTTAAAAACTTTCGCAACAAATCAATTTTGCTACTATGGCACTATTTGTTTGCTATAGCCCTCCCTTATATGACCCATTTCTAAGTCGAATTCCATAGTGAAATGGTATGAAGTGTGAATCTCTTGCTAAGGGTCAAGGATGTAACCCCCCCCCCCCACACACACACACAATTCCATAGTTATTGGATAAGGTCTTGCCAAATAGAGAATTGAAATATGTGGTTATCGGTTGTACGACCTGTGACCATCAGTTTATTTCAATTTTATTTCTTTATAAAAACTTCGCAGTTGAAATGTAGGGTTGTTGGGATGACTGTTAATTGCTCAGCCACTGCAATCAAAACTGAGCTGAGAAAAATTTCTTATTAGCTAGTGAATGCCTAAATTATTTCTAAACATCGTGTAGTCTATTGGCTTTACAATAGAAAGTAACCCGATCACACCACGCAACTGCAATATATCCTGATATTGTATATTTCGAGAGAACGCTACTAAGCACCATAACAACCCCTATAAGTAAATGTTGTTTAACCAGGTAACGCTTAACAAAAAGGCTTGCTGTTAAATGGATGTGCGTTTAGGATGAAGAAAGTCTTAATGGGGGAGAAATGTAAAGGGGCGAAAAGTATTTGAAAAACTTTTTTATTTTGTTTAGATGATGAGTAACATCTGATTTCATTAACTATATGATTGTTCCAATTAGCACATCAATTGCACGATATCATACTCCTAATTCATTTAATTTAGGGAGCTTTCACGTCAATACCAATAAAGGAATCCACAATTCAGTAACTGAATAAAATATAGTACTGACACCTGAAAATAGTCAGGCGGGGCAAAGAGTTTTCTCAGGGTAGATATTACTGTCGTAGAGAGAGGATTATCTGGCCAAGATTTTAGAACTAAATGTGAAGTTTATTTGACAAATTATGAGTCACTATTTCTAGGTGTTGTGATATGTGTCCCTCACATTGATAGTGCACAAAATATTACGGCCCTAATTAAGACTTGAGTCCGATCAAATACATTTCTATCAGCCAAAGAGATTGTGTTATTATTGTATACATTTGGATTGATATGTGAATACAGCCAAATAGGCTTTTTTTTTGCATGAGCCAAACCAATTTTCAGTTTGCAAAAGTTGCTTCCTCCACCAAAGGATTTACTCTCACAAAGATTTTCAAGCAAGATAATCAATTTACATGGGTGGGTTCAGGTGTTCCAAGGAGGGAATGCCTATGACAGGGCTTGCACATTCAAGCAAACACACTCAACAACAACACCAAATCTTTATTCAAATAAAAAATATATCCATAAAAGAGTCACACAGATACAATAATACACAAACCTTAATAAAACATTCTTATTTAAAAATGTATGACTAAAGTTCATGCAGAATGGTCTCAGGACATAGACAGATTAAATATACAAAACACAGCACATCAGTCACTGTTAAGGGTATGACAACTTTTGCTACTCAATTTCATATCTTCAAACATCCAGGTATAGGAGCTTTTTCTTTCTTTGGATGGCATAAGAAACATAGAAACTCTATAGCATAAGTTCACATTATCGAGGTTACAGATAAAATGAAAAGTACAATTAAAAAACATACTTATGATGTGGGTATTCAATCTCCTTCGGCACCTTTCCACCCTGGGAAAGTTGAAAAAGCTTTTCTCAAGTACAGAAGTTGATGCCCTTCCAGTGAGGAATGGGTGGGGAGCACTCAATGTTCAGATTGTCCAGGAACAGGTTTCTCATTCTCCCTGTGAAAAAAAATATTAAAATCAATATAGCAAGTGAATCCGCACTTCCGAAGTTTACTCTGGAGAAAATATATACGTCTGTTTCCTGAGTAGGTCTTTGAAATGTGGGACTGCCATAGGTTTCCATAATCATGCACTAGCAAATATTCCATAAAATCAATTTGAGAGGATAGCATTAAAATGTTGCTGATGAAAGATTATTACAGGTTTTACATACATTGCCTTTTCCAAAGGATTGTAGGAATGAGCTGATGGGTAAGGCTGGGAGGTGTCTGAATGTGAAAAACAAGGTGTCATATATTTGGTTAGGCATGTGCTCTGCAACATAGTGAAAAATATGACACAGCATTCATGCACAGCAGTATCACAAAACAGGGTTTTAGATTCTAGAGGCATCATTTATTGACAAGGCCTTGGGACATTTCTGCTACATTTGAATTCTGGTGCTGATGTGCTTCCGCCAATAATGTGTATCGAAAGTTGTACCAGTGGTTAGTGAGATGAACAAAGAATGCACAACTTTTTCAAGCTCAGTGCTCCCATCTGTTGAATAATATCTTCAATTTATCATATCACTGGAGAGATCTCATCTACAGTATTATCCTTGGGCTTGGTGACCACAAAAAGAAAAAGTTATAAACAGGTTCCAATATGGTACGTGGTTGAATCTTTAAGTATTCAATTTGGAATTTATAGCACGTGGACATTGAATGACTGGAGGAAATTGAAGGTTTATGAAGGGTATGATAAAATACCCCAAGAGGTAAGCAAGATGAATCAGAAAACTTCTCTTTGAACTGCAGCCCATGGTGGGCACGGGAGTGTCTGAATTGCAGAGAGTGAAACGTATTTTTCGCGAATGAGGGTAGTGATTTCATGTGATAGACTGTTTACCAAGAACGTGCATTAACAAAACTATATGTGGTTTCGTGGAATAGGACAGTGTAATAGCAGCGAGAAAACCTAATTAACACTGGAAGCAGTGTGGCAGTTTAGCCTATCTTTTGCCAAAGTAAGAAGGTCATTTGACGCAGTGCATGGATTTGATATGCTTACGTTCATATCAATTTCACTGTTAAGAATTTTTGTTATCTGCTTGTTTGAAGACCCATTTTCAAAGTTCCTTTGATCATGCATATAAGACTTGTATTAGTTATTTTTCTTTCACTCCTATATGATTTTAGATGGACGGCCATAAATTGTGAAGCTTAGCCCTGTAAATTCTAACACTCAGGCCACTTCCGTTCATGAATATTTAATACATTTCTGTATCAGGAAAGCATGCTTGCCAATCATGCCCACTCAAGGTACTGGGGTAGAAAACAGTATCTTCATGCACTGAAAACAGTGACCACAATCCTGTAATGAAGGCATAAAATCAAATATTTTCAGGCACCTACGTAATGGTCAAAGTGGAGTGTGATGGAAAACAGCATTAACTACGCAGGCTAAGCCACATGTGCAGTTACCATGCAAGCGGAACACCGCTTGCCCTAATAATAATGTGTATGCCTGCACGCATGTGTGGTTAAGGCAGTCAGCAGTCTAGTTCCAGAGACCGGATGGTAAGGGAAAGGAATGGAAGGATCAGGAGAGGAAAGAATGGGACACGGCTTGGTAAGTCGGGCTTGGGGGGTAGTTTTCAGGGGGGAGGGGTAATTTCCAGGGGTTTGTTTTAGGGCTGAGGGCGGTGTGGGAAGGGTCAGTTTTCAGGGCTGGGGCCATTTTAGGACTCAGGGCAGCTAGGTTCGGGTTATTTTTTGGCCTGGGGCAGTTTTAGGGCTCAGGGCGGGGGACAGGGATCAGGGTCGTTTTTTGCTATGGGGGCTGTTTTAGGGCCTAGGGCTGGGGTTGGGGAATTTTGGGGACCTGGGGCGATTTTAGGGCTCAGGGTGGGAGACAGGGGTCAGGGTAGTTTTTTAGGCCTGGGGACCGTTTTAGGGCTCAGGGCAGGAGTTGAGGTAGTTTTTTTGATTTGGGAGATGTTTTAGGGCTCAGAGCAGCGGGGCAGCGGTCGATCAGTTTATTACGGTGGGGTGCATTGCAGGGCTAGGGGCCAGTTTTTATGGCTCAGGGCGGGGGGTCTTGGTAGTGTTTAGGGCTGGGGCATGGGGGATTGCAGTGCTGGGGGCCGGGGCGTGATTTTCACCACGTATGCCTTTACCAATCATGCCTTTACAGTGAAATTCGTTGTAAAGGCTTGCGTGGTAAAGACACAGTCATGGTCATGGTTGACACCACGTGGTTTAGGCATGCGTTGTTGAGGTATGCATTGTTCCATCATACAAGGGAGTCTAATGGCAGCATGATATTTTCCAAATGTTAACTGTCCTCTTTCTCTCAGACCTCCTTGTGTGTTAGAAGTTAGAGAGCTTGTGCTAAAGACAATGGTTCAGTCTTTGGACGATTGTTCATGCAGGAAACGTAAATCAACTGAAATATTTGCTTAATCGAGATTGAGCATTATCAAGACACATATTTATTCATTATTTCCAAAATGTCAAAATGCTAATCACTTCTGCACAAAGTGCGTATCCCATGATGGAAAACGCCTGATATTTTAATTTTAAAGAAACACATGATATTTTAATTTTAAACTTAACATCTCATACAATTTAAATACATCTTTTTTCAGAGAATCTCGTTTAAAAAAGGCGGAATTAACATGTTTGCCACTGAATAAAATATCACAATTTGTTACACCTAAGTTTAAAAGGAAAGGTATTTAGACACTTTTAAAGTGAAGGATTTCTCTCTGAATCTATTTATTGGTATAGCTAATACAGGATAATCTTTAGTTAACGCCCATTGAAACAATGTGGTCGATTTGTTCTGAAATGTTTCCATAGGTTTCCCTTCCTACACCGTCACATGTTCTATAGCTGGCAGGCACTTAGAATATGTAAGATCTTCCATTTTATGTATAAAACATACATGCGCAGAAACAGACAGTGCTAAAACATTGAGTACCTCTATTACGTCTGTTACCTGAAGAGTTTAAAGTAAATCAATGATTCTGTATTGTCTAGAAGAGGTGATACGCAGTGGCGTAGCTATCAGCACTGCCACCCGGGGAGGCCCCTAAACTTGCCGCCTGGGTACAGGTAAGAGTGGGGGAGTGGGAGGGGTGGCAGCCCACAGCCGACTTGTTTTCGGGGTCAGGGACACGGTGGTAGTTGAAAGAGACAACTCCTGCCACCCCAAAAACAGTGCTGACCGGGCTAGACCCCTCTCCCCGCTACACCACTGGTGATACGTATACGTTTGAGTGGCGAGGCCAAGTACAAAAATAGTTATACATTCACAAAAGTTTGGATTTAACCAAAAGGGTGGGCAGCTTAAGTAGACCTTATAATGGAGGACTTGTACCCTCCTTAGTCAATTGTTTTCTAATTGATTCTTTATGGTCTAAATCACAACGCTAATTAGAGGCAGATCTCTTTCTTTTTAGAACTGATCTTGCAAACGACCTGTATGAATCTGTTGTCATTCTGAGTCAGAGCTACGGCCAAAACTCTAGATTAGATTGGTCCCATAAAAAGGAGAACGCTAGCTTCTTTATAGTTACTAAAGCATATATAGTTAGCCGAGCAATAGGTTTATTTTGCATGGAGATGTAGCATTAGATATATAATGTGAAACATAGATTACCAAAAAGAAGAAATACCAGGCACGCAAACACATAAATAAGAAAAAATGAAGGTGCAGTAGTTAATAATTATATTGATGTAATCCCAACCTTCTTTTAAGCAGTTCAGTCATGAAACAGGATAATAAAAGTTATCGGAAAGACAAGCATAGATGACAAACAGAGGCAAAATAATGTAAATGGTGAGGGTATGATCGTCTTAGTCATAGAACTTTGACTGGCACAAACTGTGGTGGTCTTTCCAGTGAAAATGTTTGTTATCTAGCAAAAGGATGAGTTTAAACACAGGAGCAAGTTTCTGAAGAGGCAAGCAGTCAGACCCCAGAAGGGTTGTTACCATTAACAAGTAAAGATGGCCATGCAGTGGAGTGTTATATAGCTGAACAAGCCATATTTAAAAGTAGGAAGTCATTTAGACCACATCTAAAAGTTATGGAAGGAAACTTTCAATTAAAGTGGTTTAGATGAGAGGGTTTGAGCGAGTTCTGCAAAATGGAAGTGCTAAAAGGTACACGGTCAGGGCATAATGCAGGGGAGCCTACGCGCTTATTTTGGTTTTCTGGATAACCTCCCCCAAAATTCTGAGATTTCTTTAGATCCAAAAACAACAAACACTTCCCCTGATACGGAAAAAGCTTTCTCCCTATGCTTTTGTGAAATTTACTCTTTTTTCCTGTCCGGTACTGGCATATGAGGAATTGAACACTGACATTTTGGTAGCGAGGGAGGCAGCTACATTGAATTGTGCATTCTCAACTCCACTACCACTTTATTTCATGAATATCCATCGTAGGTTTTTTCAATGCTCTGGAATTTGCATATGTGAAGTCAGTTGTTAGGCAGCCACACATTTGCAGTGATTTCACCTTCTTCTGGGCTCTTTAGATTGAAGCACACATTTTCCCTTCCTGCACCTTTGAGTCATTCTCTTAAGTCAAGGTGTGGTATTTCTGAGGACTAAGTTTGTGTACGTCACTGCTAAACAGCTGTTCGAGGTTCAGGATGAATGGAGCTCCAAACAATGAATAGTTTTGCTCCACTCCAGTGTGAACCTTCTTATGGTAAGACCCCTGTAAATTTTGATAGATCCAATTGATAGGGGGACGAGAGTACCACACCTTATTCTTTGTCATGCCAGTTATATTTGTATCCTGTTCTATGAATGCGAATTCTGAGTTTTCCGCCTGTTGGCAATACCCCATACAATTAAATTAATAAATATATTTTCTATGGTTGGTCTTTAAATGAACAATTACACAGCAGTGCACAGTTTCTTCATCCAATTCAACAAACATTGAGAAAGCCAATTGTTTTGTTTTTTGTACAGGAAAAAACATTGTTCAGACATACATAAGCAAAGGTTGGTAACTGAAGCAGGAAAGTAGGCAACTGTGTGCAGAGAGATCAGAACTAATAGCCTATTGATTTGCTTTTACAAAGGGCATGATAGCTCATCTCAGCATTTTGAGAATCATTGAGTTGGGGTAATACTTACTCTTGTTTTTTTATAGCACTTAGAAGCCGTATGCTTGCAGCAATAGAAAACGTAGGCCCTACAGCCTCTCCTTGGTGCTCTAAAGATGAAGTAGCACAGGTAGTATAGTTAGCAAATCACATAAGATGCAAGAGTTTACACTTTGACTAATTGCCAGAAATGTTGTAGTTTTAAAACCGTTTTTTAGTAGAAGGCATTACGGAAACCCTCTTGTTACAAAGAAAGAAGAGAGATACATTTCTGTCTCTCCCCAACATTATGACCAGAAGAACATCTGCTATTAGGATTAGCTGTTGCAAAAATGTAGTGGCTACTAATGTTGCACCTCTCTGAAATAATCCAGTTTGGGCAACAAGATATCCATCGACAAGGAGCCTGTTACATAGTGTGGTTGCCTGTCCTGCATTTACTTCCTGTAATGCTAATAGGACTGAACAAGTCCTTGAACATTCTTGATAAACCACATTTATATTTTACTATCACCTTCTTATTAGCCAGATGAATACATTACTCTCTCTGAGAAAAAAGGCTCTCAGTTCATTAAAAAACCTAAAAAGTGCATCACTGGTTTATGCAAAATGACTCCAGGATATGTCTTATAAATATTTCTTGAACATAAAGTGCACATATTTGTTCCGTTATGTGGCGCAGCCTATTAACTAACAGATTCAAGTTCAGTAAAAGATCATCGATGTAGGCCAGGGTTCTCCAATGTCGGTCTGGGAGGGCCGGATCTATGCCAGATTTTTATGATGACTACATCTATGGAAATGTGGATATGCTAAAAATCTTGCATGGATCCGACCTTCCAGGACAGACATTGGAGAACCCTGATTCTAGGGTGATGCTGTGATAAAAAAGCAAATGGTGCACAAAGAAGAGAATTTTTGAGTAGACTGATTTAAAACAGAATTATGCATTTGCCGAAATAGTGGAAAATCGATGCAAGTCTTTTTCAGATCAACAGGCAGGCGGCAGGTCAGTATTGAGGGTGGACAATGCTGACTCAGCCTTTCATCTTTCTTTGTTAAATGGTGACTAAAACTGCAGAGGTAATGGACTCTGAAGAACTATGTGTTGTTGCTCAATATACACCTGCATGTAATTTTCTGGGGACAATTTAGGGCCTTGACTGCGCCTGTGAATGGGCACGAGGAGTGAGTGGCAGGGCAGAAGAGAAGTACAAAGAAGGCTTGTCGCAGGCCATATCTGCTCTTTATGGTGGGCCAACTGCACCATGCTCTGCATATACTTTCATACACCTTTACTCTCATCCACTATTGTCTCACGAGCTGTGATATACTGAAGGCAAGTACAAAGCCCCCCGAGGTCTTCACTCTATGCTACAAAGCATCCAGATGGTGACTGCATATGGTATGCAGGGGTGGGGGGCAGGTGAGGTTGTATTGTGGGAGGGACATGTGCATCACAAGCAGAAAGTTGGCATAGCAGATGGTTGCCAGCAGGTGACAAAGCACTGGGGGAGAAAAGATGGTAATGGGACGTGAACTGTGGTCGGCAGAGAGATGGGAATGAGATGGAGAACCTGTGGCAGGGGTGGCAAGCAGGGGATGGAGCAGCAGGGCCGAAGAGAGATGCAGACAGGCATAATACTGGACTCATCGCTCACAATGAACCACCATATCAACGCCGTATCCTCAACCTGCTTCAACACCCTCCGCATGCTTCGAAAGACTTTCAGATAGATCCCACCCAAACCCAGAAAAAATGTCACACACATGCTCATCAGTAGCAGACCAGACTATGGCAATGTGCTCTATGCCGAAATCAATGAGAATCTTTTCAAACTACAGACTGTCCATCACGCTGCAGCCAGACTGATTCTCGACCTCCTCCACCACAGCCACCTCACCCAATACCTCTGCAATCTCCACTGGCTCTCAGTCAATAGAAGAATACCCTTCAAACTCCTCACCTACGCATACAAGGCCCTGCACAACACCAGACCTACGTACCAAAACAGCCGTCTCTCCTTCCACACACCCACAAGACACCTCTGATCAGCCAACCTCTCACTGGCCACAGCCCACTGCATCCACAGAAGCATAACAGGAGGAAAGTTCTCCTCTGCCTCGCAGCGCAGGCCTGGAACGACCTGCCCCTCCACCTTCGACAAGCAGCCACAGTGTCCCAGTTCATGATGGACCTCAAGACCTGGTAGTTCAGCTGACCCCCCAGTCCACTAAGGACCTCACAAAATGGCTCTTCAGATGACCCCTATGCTCAATGGAACTGCCCTCCCGGTGCCTTGAGACCCTCATGGAGGAGTAGTTGCAATCCAACAACCTTGATTGATTGAGACAGGAGCCGGTCTTGGGTTATTTGGTTCCACTGAATATCTTGTACCCTGGTCCTCATTAAACCATGTGACAGCTACTCCTGCACTTATCTCACTCTCATTTTAAGTGGACGATGAGAGTGTAAAGATATTATGGTTCTTACGAAAAATATAATTCAATTTGTTTTATACTAAGTTATTTAGTCTGTTTCATCATGCTAATCTGCTTTGATGCGTTTTCTGCCTTTACTGTACATGTACAGCTTCTGCGCCCTTATGCCATTTCAGATATTAGCTGTTACCTATTGTATGAAAAAATGTGGTTGGGACAGTAAATGAAGAGTACAGAATCTGTAGGCACATTATATTGTAACAGTAGTTAGTAAAAGGAAAACAAGATGTTAGCTATGTTGTTAGAACCCAATTTAATTAAATGTAATCCAGCCTGAGTACACTGGCCATTTTGGTAAAGACAAAAAATATAATTAGTTGGAATATTTTTACAGTCACTCAGTACTGACTCTTTTCCCATCTTACTAATGTATGCTTTCGAAATGGGCTGCAAAAATATACCAGCCATAACAGGAGCCCAAAACACTCTCTCCATGGCATCATTTGAAGCACCTACATGGTGCGAAATTTAAAGAGGTAAATGTAAACAGTAAGATGTGAAGATGAAATATATTGTCTACATAAAACCATAGAGGAGGGAGCTGATAAATGTAGAGAGAGGGTCCAACATAGAACAATGTTGTTGAAGAGAAAACATTTTTGATGTACATTGGCAGCCTCCAATGAGTCACAGGGTTTGATGTTAGCAACACAACAGATGGGATTTTAAATTTGCGAGACAGATGCTTTGGGATAGGGGTTTATGTCATCATGTTTAATTGTCAGAATCATTGACCAATTATTTAGATGTCAATTTAAGTGCCTTGAAAACGAGAAACACCAACGTGAAAGATGTTTTCCGCTGTTAAAATAAATCCAACAGTTGTGGATTTGGTAAGAGTGAATACCTTCATACCAGGCTCTACTGAAAGATGCTACTAAACAATGGCTAGCCACTCTTCCTGGACTGGTTACATTTCAGAGGCTTAACAATGATGTAGGCGCAGAGGTCAGTGCTTCAGGTCCACACTCGTGGTATCAAAGCTCTTTATAAATGCAAATACAATGTAATGAAGCATCATTTTTTATGGATTTAGACCTAGGCGCAAATCCTGTTCTAGGATTAAATCCCCGTTTGTTTTAAAACTGGGATTCCAATTCACTAATTGCACATCCTGATGGTACCCCCCTCACCCCAACCCCTATTAAACTTGATGCACTGGTCTTGCAGACAAACTAGAAGAAATCTGAATTGTCAACCTTTGCAAGAAAATCAATTTCTACTGTTCACCTCAGCTCAAAATTGATATGTCATGGTGGGGCCCACTTTACGGGACAGTCTCCCAGCTAAGAATGCTAATATCTTTCCATGCCTTTCTCTGTTCATGGGGAGACTAAAAAATAGGCTTTTACAAGTGCAGATATGATTCACCTCACTGTGTGCAACATATATATTTTTAAATAAAAAATATTCAGAGCAGTGAAATAACCCAAATGGCAATCCTAAACGTAAGGGTGAACATTTGTAGATGTCTTGCTCTATGCTGGGAACGCACGTGTCAGAAGCATCCAACAGTATTGGACTACTTAAATGTCACATGGTAAGGAGGTACATTGATAATATTGTGATGTTCTAGAAAACAGTTTGATTGAAGATAAAGGGCCAAGAATGATCCACTCTGAGTCAGTGGTTGCGGGATTGGAATATGTAACATGGCCTGCCAATATAGATTAGGATGAATCCAATCAGAATATTGCGTGAAAAGGAGCTATAAGAAGTAGATCTCGGCAAAGAGGTCATGAATGAATAAAAGATAGAGGACCTCAGTATTTATTAAAATTAAAAAAAATTGTCACCTTAAAACCTTTACAACAGCGGTGAAATTGTTCTAGCACCCACAAACGGCTAATGAAGCATTATTTATCTATTAAATCCCATGGACGGATTTAGCTGCAGAATCATTAAGTCCCTTAGAATAATTCAGTATGGCCAAATGAGTTGTTCTGTGAAGGGGCCATGAGTTAAATCACTACTCCTTCCTAATCAATTTTACATCTCATTTCTGACCCTTCATTTTGAGCCAAAAATCATACAAAAAGCGAAGAAGGCGTTATCAAATACTCAACCATGATGAAGTTCTCTCATGGTGTATTGAGTGGATCCTAATATTTTCAGAGAAGAAAACCGGAAACAAATGAAGGTGCATTTGCACATTAAACCTTAAAATACAAATGTGGACTTTCTGTTGATGGGAGATTTGCTCGCTTAGTATTAAGCACATGCATGGAAATCTGTGGCTTGCGAATATATCTAACTACAGGCTCTAGGATGTTTGTGAACTCTCAGAAAAAAAGGAACAGTATGAAAAATAAGGGCTTAAGCCTACAATTTTTAAAGTTTCTATTTTCCCTGTGAATCAAAATACTGAACATTGGGAATAGCTGGGGAGCAACATGTTTGCTAAAAAGTCTTGAGACTCAAAGAGTGGCTTAACTATCCTTCCCCAATTAAATCAGTACCTTAGAGAAAGTGTCCAAAACTGTATAGGCATTGCCAGCATGCACCTTTAATTAATTGAGCAATGCCTGATTCCGACTTAGAAGCATTAGGAAGTGAGGAGTAATATTTTAATTGAGGAGATCATGATGCAAGTTGTACACTTACAAAGCTAAAACTCTGAGCCCACATGCCGTCCCGTTGGTATTTCACTCTCAATTTTCAAGTTTTCTAGTACCAAAATAATGCTTGTCTGTAAATATTTTCTTTTTCAAGGTGGTGCTTCTGGCTTTTTTTTTTTTAGATGCACAGTTAGGCTTAATATCTAAAAGAGACGAGGATCTTTCCTAATGCAAAAAAATATAGGCCAATTTCCTTTATTAATTCATATTGTTCAAGATGTACGTATTAATGACTTTATTCATGATGTATGCCATCTCAAAATACATAGAACCAATAGCAGCTCTAACACTAGATGCTGAGAAATCTTTTCACCGTGTTAGTAGGGATTTTATAATGAAGGCATTGAGATGGCTTGGTTTTGGACCCAAAATCTTGAATTATATTAGTTTTCTTTATACTGCTCCCACAACGTTAGTTTTTGTTAATGGTATTCCTTCATCCTGTATTCACCATAAAAGAAGAACCAGTCATGCATGTTCTTTTTCTTCATTACTATATATATCTTACTTGGAACCAGGAGCGGTCCGTGGAGGGAGTTCGGTGGGGCAGTGAGGCGGGGAAATGTAAACACCGGAATATGGATGAACGGAGGTAAGTACACATTTAAATAAATAAAACAAATTCCTTTGCACGCGCTGCATCGCAAAATGCGATGCTGCGCCCGCAACGAAATTCGTTTTATTTATTTAAATGTGTACTTACCTCCGTTCATCCATATTCCGGTGTTTACATTTCCCCACTCTGCCCCTCCCCCGCCCCGCCTCACTGCCCCACCGAACTTCCTCCACGGACCGCTACTGCTTGGAACTCTTTGTAGGAAACATTTGTAGACCTGATACTTTTGCTGGAAGACAGAGTTCTAGTACACAGCACATGCCGACAAAATATTTAAATATATTTCTAACCCATATACTTCTATTGCAGGAATTATTCAGCTTTTGAATGATTATTATGTGGACCAAAACTGGGATTGGCACAACTAGGCAGGTCAAACTCCCAGCAGTGGAGTACAGGGAGAATGCAGGTGAAGCCTTTGTGTCCCTGAGACTTCATAACAGGAGACAAGCTCTACTTCAAACCCTTGGAGATCTTCTCAAGCAGGATGCACAGCAAAGTGCAGTCTTTGTCCTCTTTCAGGTAGAAGCCGGCAACTGCAGGCCAACCCAGCAAAGCAACACACAGCAAAGGGTCAGTACTGCTCCCTACAGCTCGCCAGCCCTTCTACTTGGCAGAGGGTCTTCTTGATGCTGAAGTAATCTGACTTTTTGGGGTTTTAGGTCTACCACTCATACCCATTTTTCTCTTTGAAGTCTTTGTTCAGAAACTCTCTCTTGCTCAATAAATCCAGTTATGTCCTCCCTGGTCCAGTTTCACTACAAGAGGTGGAGACAGCATTGTGCAGAACAGTCACAGCCTATTCAGGTATTAATGACAATTCTTCCTGCCACTCTAGTCCAGGATGGCCCATCAGCATATGCAGGGCACAACTCAGCTCCCTTTCTGTGAGTGTCTGGAGTGGATTCACAAACAGCCCCTGTCAGTCTAACACAAGACGGTGAATACACAAGCAGGATGAGGCACATGGGATGGTTAAACAAGAAAATGCCCACTGTCTAAAAGTGGCATTTTCAAGCACACAATTTAAAAACCACCTTCACTAAAATGTGGTAGCTCCAATGTAAGCCTATGGGAGAGCTAGTCAAATTCAAACTCTTTATTCAGTTTAATTAAAAATAGACCATAAAAGTAGATAAAATATAACACATATCCATAATATCTCAGAGTTTTATACACAGATTTACATTGAATTAAAAAGAAATAAAATGTAGTTACATTAGTGTACTTTAAGTCACCAGATTTCATCCTAAAACTAATATAAAAGAGATCAAGAGACACGGAGTGCAATAAGAATGTAAAGCATCCCCACGCTCATGTCACAATTGGCCAAGATAAAGTGAGAGTAAGGGAGTGAAAAGAAGAAAATAAATCGCAGATAGGGTCCACCATGTACTCCTATTAACACAAAAGTAAAAGGGACATCTCAGCCTAACTCCACCTATCAAAGGCAAGTTCAATGCAAATTGTGACTTTTTAAGCTTAAGCGCATAAGCATGTAGAGAGAAAAGCTCACACAGAAAGCGCACTTCACTCCTGAGGAAGGAAAAAATACTGGCATCTAGCTGATAAACCATAGCATGCTTATAATTCACAAAGTTAGTGTTCAATTGTTTTTCTAACCTGGATGGCTACTTTCAAAAAGGCGCAAACATGGAAAGAGATTTGGGGTGTACTTAAAAACTGTAAGTGGTGCAGAGCTGCTTTACACCGTCAAAATCCCAATTTACATAAAGAAGGCTTCAGAAAGTGCTTGCGTGCTAAACTGTGCAAAATTCCCCAAAAAATAAAGCGCAAAAGTAATTGTGTAGATTGATTATGACAGAGGCAATTAGAATCTGTATTTCCCTCTGGGTGTGGGGAATTTGTAAAAACAGATACCAATAAATTCATCAATCCCTAAAACGAAAGAGGAGAGATAGCTCCCATCTTGTAAGATCTAAAGATAAATACACAGCAGGTTTGCCTGTGAGTAGGGATCTGCAATAATTTGCAACTGAGGATTTTGCTAACTCGTTTTTCACTCTTGTGTCTGCCCAATGCTCCGTTAATGTTGCTTTCATCTCTGCCTTACCAGTTTTAGGGATAGTGCTAGACTCGGTAAGCTAAGCGAATAGACCAAGGGTTCCTAGGGTGTCCCATATATATCTTAGCCATGGAATACAGTGGGTCTTATCCTGGGCTAAACAGTCCAGGATAATATCCCTACATAGCTTTGCTGCTCAGTTCGTCCCACATGCTAACCCATAATAGAAGAGGCTCCAGACACACCTTATCCGATATAAAGCCTTGATTTAACTCCGAATGTATAGTGAAACTGGAAGTGGTTGGTGGTCAACTCAGCAACCACTGGAGGAAATGATTTTCCTAAGCCTGTAGGAAACAACATTTGTTAAACCTCCAGACAAAACATGTGTTAAACCTCCAGACACCTGGGCCATAAGTGGCTGCACTAGTACACTGCAAATTATACACCTTCAATGGTGGAAGAACAGTCCTTTTAGTTCCTGATCTAATGAAGTTACGGACAGTCCCTGCAGTTCTACTAAACTTCAGGTTAGTCTGTGTGAGGTGGGGATTCCAAGACCCTGACGAGCTAAAGGTTAATCCTAAGTAACAAAAAGTGTCGACATTCGTCAGTTCCTGCCTGTTAGGACTGATTTTGTTTAGCCTTATTATTCCTGGTCCACAGGACATAATATGCGACTTAGTGTAGTTAGTTTTTAAATTCAGGTTTTGCATAAAAGAGGTCCACCTGGTGCCTTAGTGCGTTTGGAGTAAGGGCTAACAGTACTGCATCATAAGCATAAAGTAGAGCGGAAATCGGAGTGCCTACTATTCCAGGTATATCTGAGGGGAGCAGATTAAATGAGCTGTTAGACCATTTATATATAATATAAATAGTAGGGGGGCCAATATGCACCCCTGTCGCACTCCACTCTTCAAGGCGAAGTTGGCAGAAAGCTCGCCGTGGGAGTTTAAACGAACTGCAGCAGAGAGATCTGTATGTAATTAATATAAATAATTTACCAATGGGGGTCCACTCTTTGGTCCAGCAACATTAGCCACAGCTGGTTCTGTTCACTGAATCAAAGGCAGTGGATGGATCCATAAAAGCAAAATAGATGGGAGAGCGTCTGGTGTTGTGTACTTTGAAATTGTCAAGCCCAGGTTAAAAAAAAAAATTCGTTGGTGCCTAGGTTTTGACAGAAATCATATTGAATAGGGGAAAGAATGTCCCTATCCACTGCCCATATAACCAAATAGTCATAAATTACTCTGCTGATAATTTTAAAAGTTCTGTCGATGAGCGAGATAGGACAATAGCACTTTAGGTTCATACGGTTATCCTTTTTTAATATTGGTACAATCGTTGTGGTAGCCCAAGAAGAGCGCATATTAGTTGTTAAGCAATAATTAAATGTGTTGGTATTAAGGGGGCCCCATGTCTCAGGCACAGATTTCAATAAATCCATAGGTAACCCATTTGGACCTGGCGCTTTCCCATCCTTGCTGTGTTGGATGGTCATTTCTTTTTACTGCAATGATATTAAAAAGGGTGGAGATTCTGTAACCTATTGCATAAAACAGTTAGCATTCTAGTATCTTTCTCAATAGAATAGATCGAAACAAAGTGAGTAACCCAATCTGAGCCTAAAATATTGTTTTGCAGAGGTGGATTAATGGGAGAATTTCTAGATCTAATTATTTTTACTACATCACAGAAGGATTTACTATCTTTCTCCCGGGCTGCATTTCCTAGCAGCTTCCAATCATGCTTGTACAGTTCCCTCTTCCTATTTGAGAGCATGATTTTATACTCTCTACGTGCCAGGGAAATCTCGCTTCTAACCCTAGGTCATGCAATTAGGGCTTTCCTCAACTTTTGGCTGGCCTTAGAACAGGGCCCATCAAACCATCTGGTTTCCATATTGCATGACGGAATCGGCTTGAGCATAGACTCTCTAATTATACTTATTAGCCTATGATAATGCAGAGTCATCGACTCTTGACCATTTTAAGTTAAGCAATGAAGGAATACATCTAAGTGTAATTTATGAAGAACTGATAATGATTTTATAGGTTTTTTAGGCGCCAAACTAGTCATAACCCTCCGAAGAGTGTTGCGTGATGGATACTAGGTTGCTATTACATCCAAGGTCCGTGATCGGTAGAAGCAAGAAGGAGCACAAAGCGGTATGGTCTCCCCACTTTGTAGATAGAATCTCACCTTTATAGAACCAGGTTGCAAAGTTGGAGCTTACAAACATATAGTCTGTTAGTGAGGCTACCCTCCCCCCTCTAAAAGATGGGACTGTACACTTAGCCCCAACTAGTGTCTCCAGTAAGTCAACCAGGTAGCATGCAGTGACGTACTTATGAAGCTCAGCCCCTCTTGCATCTAGGGTAATTATGCGGCCATCTATAAGGTTATCTTGTATCCATGAACCCCCACTTAACTTTGCATCAAAATCAACATTGGTAAAAAAAAAAGTATGATTGTAGGTGACTATTTATGGTCTTAGTATGTATGTCAGATAGAAAATTGAACAAACTGATAAAATGTTTACAAGTAGCATTAGTGAAGTCATTGTTATAAACGTTTAGCAAAGAAAAAGCTATGTTTGTCTTAGAAATACAATTTATTAGCGCTAAAGAGGAGGGTGATCCAGAGTTGACCTGTGGTACCTCTACTTGGAGGCTTAGACTGACCCTAGTAGCTAGCCCCACCGTAGCCCAGCCCAAGGCGCGTGGCATGTGGCGTGAGTAAGAAGCATATCCCTTGAATTGTAATGCGGCAGTAAGCCAATATTTCCTGTAATGCAATAATGTCATACCTTGAAACAAATGCTCGCCAATCACTTTTGTTAATCTTCCCCTTCAGGCCCGCTACATTCCAGCTAAGTATAGAAAGAGCTCTATACTGTGTGGTCAGAGTGAGGGAAGTATTTTCTGGTGGCCTTGTGGCTGAAAAAACACTCTGAATTACTGATGATTTAAAAGCTGGGCGTGTAGTAAAGGGGACAGCAGATGTTAAATGGGCCATTTTGCCCGGATGCCAGTCCAAATCAGAAAGCGCATCAAACCTGTTAAATGTGTGCAATGCGGCCCAGGTACTGGCTAAAACATTATTGGGGGGTGTGCTGACTTTGCTAGATGGATTAGAATTAGTGGAGCACTGTTTAACAGGCCCACGATAGATAAAAGACTATGAGTCCAATACGTCCTGGAAAATTACATGATTGCTGCTTCGCAAAAAGAGGAGGTCTATAAAAATTACCAAGCGGAACCTGGGTAATGGAATTGCTGGGTAAAATACTACGCCTAGGGTTAAATAGCAAATAGTGTAAAATTACCCACAATACAGTCTCCATTAATTTCTGGGAGGTTTGACCCTATCCATGCACATCTTCTCACATGCAAGCTTTCGCTTGCATGGAAAAAAGACATGCTTCTGGGGTGAGAACAGCTATCATAAATTTTGGGGAAATAACATGCACATTTTGGTGTATACCACACCAAAATCTGTATGCTATGGTAAATACCATACAGCTTTACACTGTTAAATTCCGGCAGGTTTGACCTGCTGAAATTTAACAAAGGGTGAGATATTTAACCGGATGTGGTAAATACCACTCAACTCAAAATTTCTATACCAACACAACTTGTAATCTGGGCCTGAACAGGCATATGCAAGACATGGAAACTACAGAAAATAAACAGGTCTTAACTGCTGTTCTCACACTGCCTTTATGACCCCTGACACAAGAGGTGGAAAAGATGGGGCCAAGGGTACCAAATGGTGTGTAATGATTATCAGCAGTTACTCAAAACAAATTTATAATTGATATCCAAGCAGTGCTAGTATGGCAAAGTTGCCCCGTTCATGTGCACCATTCTGGTGAAGATGGCTTAATATGTGCAGTCCTCACTCATGAAATTCTTTTGGGGTCAATAAAATGAATACCAATGAACTGGCACACAGTACTGTAGGAAAGTGGGTTCTAACTTGTGAAACGCCACAGTCTTTTTTGTATTTGGAAGTGTAAGACTCTCAAAGCGAGTCTCACTCATTGCACACTCTTGTTAAAAATTGATTTAATCCACAGTGCACATGTTCTGAAATATGGCACGCTGCGTGCAGCTGGGCTAAGAGGTTCTGCATACTATTTGCAAACATACACATGTCCACAAGGGTAAATAACGTTAACCACATATCTTTTTCCCCGCAGGGAATCACAACGCGGTCATTACAATGACCGCATTTTGATTCCGCATACCATTACTCCGCAAGTCGGAACAATGACTTGCGGAGGGGGGGAGAAGGTGTTGGATTTAAAATCCAACACCTTCCCTATTGTCCGTACAGACTGGGGTTGGAATAGTAAATTATACTATTCCAACATCCAGTGCCCCCCCTCTGCAAGTCATTGTTCCGACTTGCGGAGTAATGGTATGCGGAATCACAATGCAGTCATTGTAACAACCGCGTTGTGATTCCCTGCGGGGAAAAAGACAGCGGGATGACATCATACATTTGTCCACAAGCGTGCAGGCTTAGTGAGGAATATTGTTGTTCCCTGCACCTCTGTTTGACTGGTAAGGCTCTAAGCAGTGGGCATTGTGCACTCTTTCTGGATGCAGAGACACTCTTCAACTGTTAAAAGCCTCAGTGTCTGGTGGAGCAGACAGGGAGGGTGGTCTGCCTTGGGGTTCATTATGGTGCTGCTGCCAGGAAGACCGCAGGTCAAGAGACCATCTGAGCTGGACAAGAGGACAGAACCGGATCCTTTCAACCAAACCACTGCTAAGGGAGTGAAAGCAGCAGCAGACACTGCAGAAATTAATGATAAATCCTCATAAAAAAGGTCATGAGGCCCTGGAAGGTTATCTCTGGTGGCTGGAGTGTGCCTCAAGGAGCACTGAGCAGTAAAAACTCAATTAAATTAGTGTCCAACAGAGCGGTTGTGATTCAAAAAAAGTAACGGGCCACTTTTGTATGGCTTTTTAAGTATTGCTTCAGGTGTCCTAGACTCAGGGCACTCATAGGAATTAGCTGGTTTACCCTGGGCAGTCCTTGAGGACCTGAGTCACCTGGGGTGTTTGATGTGTACTGGTGCTGAACTGGAAAACCGGCCCTCTTTAGAGGTGGAGAATCCATCCCAAGATTAGCTCTTGCCTCTAAAGCAACCCCTATCTGTCTAGATCCTCAGTGTCTGGGTAGAACAGACAGGGAGGGTGGTCAGCCTTGGGGTTCATCATCAAGGTATTTCTCCTCGTTGCACCTTCCTTACGCCTCCCCTGGAGAGGCATAGGAATCTGACGCATTCCCAGGTTTAATAAACCTTGTAAATCTGAGAATGTAAAAAGAACAATTGATGGACAGAGTGTTGAACAATGTCAAACATTCACCCCAGTACCAAGATCTGGGCCTAAATCCATCGTTTTGTTTTTTTTACTCCCCATGCCATTCCAGTTAAAACCCAGCCATATGCAAATCAGTCTTGACCCAGCTCCCCAGCCCGAACTGCCAGGCTAGATTCTCCCTGGACCGGAAACAAGCATCCCCTCATCAGCCAAATCTGGGAATGCATCAGGTTTCATAGATGTTGCGTGGGAACAACAACAGCAACACCCATGGAACGCCCTTTTCAATGCAGAGTTATGCATGAAAGGGGGCCATATTTACAAGGCTATGAAAAGCCACACAGGGTGGCTTTATGTGGTCTTGTTAATATTGGCAGTCATACTGTGCCTCCGGTTCATCAAAAAAAGTGACGCTCCATGGGTGCAAGGGGCTTGTAAATAAGCCCCTTTGTGTTTTGGGTCCTCATTGGTTGCTTGACAACCTGGTGTAAAACACAGAATGTTTGTTGGCAATGCTAATACATCAGGTGTTTTGATACTGAAAGGCAAATTTTACGTTAACAGCATTAAAAACAATATGCTTATGTTATTCCATGTTAAACATATCATGAAAAGGCGAATGCCTTCAATTAACTTTTTGAATACCTTTGATAACGTCAAAGGTGAAGAATTTTTAATAATTGTATATCTTTCTGAAAATTGGTACAGGAACAACTAGGTGTATTATGGTTTTCGGAGTTAGGATGTGCTGTTACAGATACGGTTCAAGGGACCTAAATACTATTGATTCTAGTCTAGGTTTAGACAATTAGTTGTTTTTTGTACATATTTTGCACCACATGTAGTTTGCAAGGTCCCTTTAGGAGATCCTACAAATGGTTTTTTTCTACATTCAGTTTTGTAAATATTTGTAATTTTGTGTATAGTAGCTGTGTGAGTATTAAAGTAAAAAAGGAAGAAGTAACCCAGAATGGACAATTATTAATTGAATGATATGTGATTTGTTGGCAAGTTCTGAGTTTTTAGTCCACATCAATTTTCTCAGTTAGCCTTGAATGTTCTGAAAATTTCAGAAAAGGCATTGTCTCCAAAGCATTGAGATTAGTAACCCTGAATCCCTGATTATGAAGTGTGAATGCAGTTTAATCCCTGTTATAAAGGGTGTTTTTGCAGGTTCTGGAAATGTATGTAATGTGTTACATACACCACTGCCACAATTATCTACTACCAAATGTTGGCAGGTCACATGGGAAAATGTGATATTAATTCTGGTACATGAGGAATGTGGTGCTGAACACACTAATTCTGCATGTAATTTCTCATACTCCAGCCTGAAATTTACAATATCAGGTAATTACTACATGTAGGGAAGTCATTCTTTTTGCCCTGATCACCCCCATTTCTTGACTGATACTGATGGTTACTGACTCTGAATGTGCCCTGGGCTCTGCTAACCAGCGACAGGGCCAGTGCTCTGTTTAAAAGATATATGGAACTTGGTGTAATTACAATTGATTCTGACAACCTACCTGTAATTCCCAAGTACATAGTAGGACTTGTAGGTTTAGGCCAGTAGACTTAATGCATTTAAGTGTGTATTGCTGGTGTGTCTGGTGTCATTTTAAAGCCAGCCCTGCCTTTCAGGCTGGATTTAAAATAAAACTGTGCCCAAATTTGACTTTGGAATTGAAAGTACTTTCAAAATCTAAAACTATCTTTTTATACCATATAGGTCACCCCTAAGGTCTCCCCTAGGTGCACCAAGGGTAAGGTGCCTTGTAATAAAAAGCAGAGACATTATAAAATGTATTATTTATGCCCTGGTGAGGGAAAAGGTTGTTTTCCTCATTGTAGTGCTGCTATCTCCATAGGCTAACATGGGAAGGCTTCATTAAAATTTTAGGAAGCTTGCTTTCCTAAAGTACCTAAAACAGCACTGTAGCAGCCTCTTCTGGTTGGTCAGCCTTTGACAGCCTGAACCAAGCTGCCCCCTGATTATCTGTGAAGAGGCCTGGGGCTGAAACAATGCAGCCATCAGGTGGGAAGAGATCTGCTGACTGCAAATGCTAGGACAGGGAGGAGGCCAGGGAGATAAGTTGGTCTTCAAAGGGAGAAGCACAGATAGCACAGGAACCATGCCAACCCCCAATTCTTTGATCCCCATCCAGATGGGAGTCCCTCTAATTAGATTAGGAGAGTGGCTGGAAGGGGAGAGTAGGGAAAAGGTAGTCACACCTGTGGGTTGGGTCAACAAGACCTGAAATTCAAGGAGAGATTTTCTCCATTTTTATTTTCGTTGAGATGTGCGACCTGGGACAAAAATATGCCACACTTCCCAGGAAGTGGTCATAACAGAGGTGTCAACTTTTAACCCATTCGGTGGGGTGCCACCTTCTTGTCAGCCCAGAATATGGAATATATATGGGAGAGCTGCAGTGCACCTCAGATCACTGCCTGAAAACATCTGGAGAAGGACTGCCCTGCCGGACCCTTGGACTGCACAAGACAGGACTGCACTCAGAAGGACAGCATGCAGAAGGACTACACATGATGCATTCTTAAGGATTCACAACAAGAGGACTTTGCCTATCTTAAAAGATAAAGGAGTGGACTCCCTGATCAATAACAGGTAGAAAAGTGCTGTAAGAAGCTACCTGCAACATCCACAGCAAGGACAACTCCTGCTGACCAACGTCATCTGGATTCTACTTGGATTGACCAGATGAATTGTGGGAGCTAGAGTACCATACCCCAAGAGGCAAACCAAAGCTTCTAACCCCTTGGCTGGTGCTGTGGACCCTTTCTGATCCTCAAGCACCCTTTCAGAAGAAGATCTGACAGTTTGGGAATTTTTTGCCAGCTTTTGTGATAAAGCTCCATGAGAAGACCACCATTGACGTGGAGAGTCAAGCCGGCGAAAAATGACTGACCACATAGGTTTGCCCCCCTGAAAGCTCCGGAGCTCCTTACCATCGAAAAAGAAGATGAAGACCTTCACTTAGGCATCAGGCTGCAGCAGGTGGGCATCGTTGAACTGAAATCTGGATCCAAAGACCCAATTGCTCGACTTCGAGAGCACTAGCTGCACAAAAGTCACTAAATCAGAGGGCCAAAGCTTGGCCGGGCCCTACCACTCATCATAGCCGACCTGTGCTCCATCGCGTTGGGCCTGAAACTTTGACTTTGTCCTAGTCCAATGCAACCAGATAGCCATGGTTGGCACTTTTAGGCACTAGAAAGCACAATTTTCTATTTAAACTTTAAAAATTCTAGTTTCCTTCATTGGATTTTGCTTGTATTGGTGTCATTTAAAAGATAAAAATACTCTCTATTTTTATAAATTTATGTTGGATTTTTATTGTATTGTGTCTTTTACTTATTTACTGTTTTGGTGATATTAAATGCTTCACTCACCTTTCTCCTATGTTCGGCCGAAATGCTCGTTGCCCGAGCTACCAAGTGTTGAGCAAGGATTAATTTATTGATACTTGACTGGACCTTATTTGTGATTGTGATGTTATCACTAGCTGTAGGTATGTACCTGCACCTACTAATACACCACCTTCCAACACTGAATTTAATATATGTTGTACCTTGGGGTATTAATATCTACTAAGTGAGAACAATATATTACCCTTTTTTCGCTACCACGCATATCAGGCCTCAGTATATAGGCACAAATTGCACAACAAATTTCCACTGTCACCTGAATCTAAGTTTGTTTTAACAGCATTATCCTTTCAGTATGCGAGAAATTACATCACAGGTGTCGTAAATAGCCTGCTTTTGAAAATGTTGGATGAATTATCTCAAGAACCATGGCATAACGATTCTCTGTTCTTTAAAATACTCCAGTTGATTTATTTTTAGCGGATGAGTCACTGTGTTTCTCATGGAATGCTTAGAATAGCACTAACATCTTTTCAGCAAAAGTGTATGTCAATTGATTCAGCCTGTTGAATTCAGGTCTACTGACAATTGTATTACTAACCATTGACAGCAACATTGTGAGATGCACCGGCATGCAATTGCGCCATGTGGAGTAAAATAAAGACTTTTTTTACACTACGACAGGCAAGCTGCATGAATCCCAAATGAGATTTATACTTCATCGTTTCCTGAAACAAATACTCTACATGTAGGTAACATGCAATCAGAACACATTTCACACTCCATTGCCTCCTAACTGTAAAAGCATAGTAGCAAAATGTTTAATTGTGAGAGTGATAACAGTAGCCGCTCTCTGTTTCTTTGCTAGGATATTAAATAGCAATCTTTTCTGCTGTTCCTCCACCCTTACATTGATGATATGCAGACCGACATTTCCATACAATGGCAGCATTGTTCAATTCTGTTGCCTTTATTAAATGTGTATGCACTTTGTCCACCATAATTTGGTATCAAGCGCTGTATAAATGCTGTGCTTAATGTGGACGGATGGTTGTAGTGAGGTCTACCAGCACTTATTGTTGGGGCCCGGCACTTTTTTTCTCAGTAGACTTTGACCCAGAGAAAGAGAGAGAAAAACAGAAAAGGAGAAGAAAGAGTCAAATAAAAAAAAAAGAGGGACAAAGAAACCAAGAGAGAAAAAGAATCTCAAAGAGTTCGAAAAAGGAACAGTCAGTATCTGCTGGTGGATGAAAGTGGTTTGAAGTGGAATAAAACCAGAGAAGCCTTTGTATGCAGAATATATGAGTTTTTTACTACCAAGATATACAAAACTTACAAACACATGTCCTACTTCTTAAATATAATGCACCCTGTCCTATGGGCTTATAGGGCCTACCCTAGGGGTGACTTGTATTAAAAATGAAAGCAAAGACCTGGCAAAAGGTTTATCTGCCAGGTAGAAATGGTCATTTTAAAACTGCACTACAGGCTACAATGACAGGCCTGCGACATGATTTAAAGTGCTACTTAAGTGATTGGCGCAATAAGTGCTGGAGGCCCACTATTAGCATTTAATTTACAGGCCCCAGGTACATGCAGTACAGCTTTGCATTAAATGTGCCAATCAGGTGTAGGCTCATTTTACCATGTTTAAGGGAGTCAGTACAAGCTCATTAACACTGATTAGCAGTGGTAAAAGGTTACAGACTCCTAATGTCAAGAAAAACAAATTCAGAAAACAGGAGGGGTGAAGGAAAAAGGTTTTAGGGTGATCCTGCTGAGAGGGCCAAGCCCAACAATTCAATATTCATTTGAAGATGCATAAGGCCCTTCTCCTGGTATGTTTCCTACTAGATGATCTGTTCACTGTATACAATAGCAGCAATGCCAGCACTATGAATTATGTTGACCTCTAGCCAACTTTTGAGACATCCAGCCGCCTCTACGGCTGCTAAATGTGCAGTAACAGGCTTGGATAACTTCTAGCATCCTTCTAGGCAAGACCGAATCCAGCCTATGAGGATGCTTATTTTGTCTTATAGTTTATATTTTCATCTTTCTTCATTAATCTGATTTGAGGCATATGTTTAAGCTCATTGGGCCCGATTCACAGAACTAACTTAAGACAAAATCCTAAATGTACTACCATTTTCGTATTCACAGAAGGCACTTACTCATTTTCGTATTCACAGAAGGCACTTACTCATTGATGAGTAAGTGCCTTCTATGAATTCCAAAATGAGTAAATGGTAGTAAATTTAGGATTTTATCTTAAGTTAATTCTGTGAATCGGGCACTGTGTTTTCTTTGATGCTTTTTAACTTCTGTATCTCTGTCATTATATTTTAAAGCCTGCATGAATAGCTTTTAATTCTTAAATATATACATAAATGATGCTTGATACGGATAAAAACAGAAAGGCTGTAGTCTCAGGACTGGTCTGATGAAACTGTGGCTGCTGCTTCCTAGCATTGGTTAATGGACTAATTTCCCATAAGAGGAGACATTTTGGCTGATCTTACGTTAGATAAAATTTCCAGCAACAATGTCTTATGGCTTTTTTGAATCTTTCTTTTTGCTATAAGCTTATTTTCATCAATGGTATTTCTACAAATTTGGACTAATGAGCTATCCATACTTGTTGCTGCAGAAAATTCAATTTCAGAAATGTCAAACAGTGCTGAAAATTGACATTCTTCTCAATTTGCGATAAAGAAAAACAGATCGTTACATCACACCTGATTCCTTCATTGTTTACCTACATACCTTCTAAATTATTAGCCATACATTGTTCTCTAAACATACCTGCCAGAAGATGGATTTACCTTTTTATTTTGATTCAAAATAGCTAACTCAGTATGGATGGAAGAACTTACCAGGTTCTTGCTTTTATTCTTTGGAAATGCCTCCTCTGGAAGTTCAGTGATGAAGAAAGATGTTTAGGCAGTGCTTTCTTTGCATATATTTTTAATATTACATATGCATTGCATGTGCTTATATGCACTTAGCTCTTTTGTTAGGATGCATTTTGTAATCTCTTTATTTTAGTTCTGGTATAATGTCTGTCTAAAATGCATTATGTGACCTGTTGACAATTTGAAGACAATATTATTCATTTCATCAGGGCCGGACTGGCTGTAGCGGGCGCCGGAAGGATGTGGGTCGGTTCTTGGCCTGTGGGGGCCTTGTTCGTTACTGGGGGCAGGTTTTGCATCAATATTGCAATATCTGCCCCCTATAACAAAAGCGGTGCTTGTGCTTGACACTAGCAACCTCGACTGGAGCTTCTCAGTAGACCCCCCCCACCCCGGGGCAGACCGAGCAAACATCCAGGACTAGTTTTGGATCCCAGTCCGGCCGTTCATTTCATGGAGAAACAAGAAAGCATCAATATTTAAAAAATACCCCATTTCTGACAGCAGCATCAGCCCATTCTGACGGCAGCACCAGCACTTTATTTATTGCACGCCGCCACTTTGCCTGGGTTCACCGGGACTACCGGCCCTCTTGGACCACACTTCCCAGGATCCTAAGTGTCATGCGGTGCCAACGCGGTTCCCCTGTTCCTGGAGGCACATAAAAGCAGCCTTGGCCTCCCGGAGCGCTGGTCGTGCGCAGGCATGCCCGGGCCGCACCCATCTGCACCCGTCTGAGTCTGGAGGAGGCCGGGCTGGGCCATACTGTTAACATTTTGTCCCTTGAACAATCTCCCCTTGCCGTGTAAGGTACTGTGCCCAAACTGGTTACTGGTATTTTCATCAGGGACCTTTAAAAATGAGCAAACGCAAGTATGCCACTGGTCAGGGTATTGTGGGGACACTAGATGCTTTTCTTTAGGGCAGAATCAGCAGTTATTCACGAGATTGAGCTCACAGAGCGTAGGTTATCTTTAGAACCTCAGCCCTCTCAAAATCGAATTACACCCGCAGGGCCCTCTTTGCAACATAACACGGAAAACACTTCCCCTCAAACGAATCAGTCACAACCTACAGAGATAGATCTTGAATCCACCACATTCCAGAGCTAATAATTAGAAGAAGTAGGCCTAATGTAATCACCAGGAGTCAGAAGGCCAAAATAAGTCAAAGTAATAGTCATGAACCGCCATTTAAGAAGAGGAAGGGTAGGGGTCCACAGAAACAAAAACAACACTCGACAAAGGCAACAAGACGTAAAACTAGACCCATTGACAGAGACTGTAGTCAGGGGTCTAGTATAAGGCTGACGCCTGTCGCAACAAATGTTCTATCTTCATGGCTGCAGGAGGAGAAATTTTGGAAGAGGTTGGAGACAATGTTTTGTTGGATCCATTGTCACAGAAGTTATCCTGGATCGAAGATGGACTCACCAAACTGGAGGGGTTTGTCACCAGCAATCCCCCAGTCCACCTGGATACATCTAGAGGGGCTGATATGTTGCCTATTAGGGGGATGGGAACAGTGGCCAGTCAATCTGTAAGCAATCCAACAAGTGGACAAGGACAAGTACAACGTCCTAGCTCATATACCAGCATGGTTGAACACCCAGTACGAACTGACCCCCTTTATCAAAGAGCTACACCTTCCCCATTAGATCATTCAGGGCTCCTGCCTCACTTAGAAGGTTCTAATTTTACCAGCATGCAGGTCATAAAACCTCTAAATGGGCCTCCAACTGTTATGGGGAGTACTTCATTAGGAGACGGGGTGAGAGCTACAAATATTCAAAACCCACAGAGATCCAACCAGGGAGATTTTAGCAACCTAATCCTGAACTTGCATATCCCGCCTGAAGCAACCGCTTACATGATTGTGCTAGCAAATGTCCCGCCTTTACCGTCCAATGTCTTTGAACACTGGTCAACACTGAGGAATAAGTCGTTGCACTTATTGTGTGTCAGGGCTGGTATGACCAACATTCTTTTTTTGGAATTCAAAATGTCACGTAGAATAGCATGGGTTGGTAAATCAACTAAGGCATTAGCAGGCAATTGTGCGGTCTTAACCTTTAGATCTCCAGGTTTGGTGCAGTCTATCCTTGATATGGTTGGGAAACGGTCCAGAGTATCTGCCACTGGGGTATTATTATCAACCCCCCAGAGTCCAGATGGAAAATCCTAAGGGAGAGACTCTTATAGGGAATCGATAACCTAGTGTTAGAACCGGCGGTCTCTAGTTGCCAGAGGTATACACTTCTGACAAATAGGGACCAACCAACTCTAGTCAGGGAAAGGGGATTACACACTCAGATAACCCCTGCTACCCCCTTGGTAGCTTGGCAGAGCAGACAGGCTTATCTCAGAGGCAGTGTGTTAAGCATTTATGACCACATACAGTAATAAAGTGAATACACTACAGATGGACACGACACCGAAGTTATTATAAAAATAGTATTTTTATATAAGGCTTAGCACAAGACCAAATAACGACAAAAATATACCACAGTCTTAATAAATACTCTTTGGAAGGAAAAATAATAGTTCAAGTAAGGTTTCTTCTTGGCAAATAGTTCTTTAGCAAAGTATTCTTCTGAGCACAGTTCTTTGGCAACAATGTAACCCCCACAGGAGTCACACGACGTTGAGTCTACAAGATTCCCAAGGTTCGGCGTCGACCGCGAGGAGCGCTACGTCGAGCCTGGAGTTGCAACAGACCCCACAAGTACAGTACCTTGAGAAACGAAGAAAACGATGATCCACGGCGTCGAGATGTCGGCGCCGAGGTCGGCGTCGATCGTGCCTCGGAGTCGGGTCAATCCGCAGCGGCGTCGAGGGATGTCGGGCCGGAGCAGCGCTCATGGCGTCGAGAAGGGCGTTGAGTCGATGCGATCAGCAGCGGCGTCGGGACGGGGTCGCTTGGAGGTGGAGCCGATACTCACTCCTCACTGGCGTCGATACCGGCGTCGAGACGGGGTCACTGGGAGCCGGGGCCGATACCCACTGCTCACTGGCGTTGCTGCTGGCGTCGATCGGGCCCGGCGGCCGGCGTCGAAGGCTCGGGACACTGGAGCCGTTACTCACGATGTCAAGCTGGATTCGGCGGCGTCGGCGGCGTCGAGACTGCAGATTTTCCCTTGTGTACTGGAAACAACACTTTCCAGCAATTCAGCAATTCAGTAGATGGTGAAGTCCTTTGGCCCTGTGACTTCAACAGGAGACTGGCACTCTTTCAGTCCTTGGAGATTTCCTAGCAAGTGTTCAGAGAGTACACACCAAGTTCCTCTCTCCTTGTTCCTTGGCAAAAATAAAGAAGCAGCTTTCAGGTTCCTCCACAGCAAAACAGCACTCTGGCAGAAAGGGGAGGCAAGTCCTTAGATCAGCAGGCTTCTTGTCCTTGGTACAGGTTTCCTTGTCAGAAGTGATCTGAGTTCTTGGTTCAGGGGTCCTTCTCTTATACCCCATTTCTCCTTTGTTCCCTTTGTCCAAGCAGGGAAATTCCCACCATCTCAGGTTTGTTGTGGGTGTTGCCAGGCAGAGGCACCTGGCCTATTCACTGAGCAGGGCAGGGTCCTCAGTCGCCCAGCAGGAGGCGGAGCCAGTATTGTCACTGGCAGGAGCAGGGCTATCAGTCGCCCAGCAGGAGGCGGAGCCAGTATTGTGTCAGGCAGGGCAGGCTACTCTTCCCTCACTCTATGTGTAAATGCCTCATTCACCCCACACTGACTCATTCAGACCTCTGGAGCCACCCAGCCCCTGACACACACACCAAACCAGCAGAGACCGGTGGATAGTTGGACAAGAAAATAGCCACTTTCTAAAAGGGCTATTTTCAAACATAGAATTTAAAAACCATCCATCCTAAAGGGTGTGTTATTAAATTCTGATTCAGGGATACTAAACTCGACATGCTACCATGCTCCCTGAGTCAGATAGATTATAATGGAGTTAATAATCAGTCTGCCCAGTCTGGCCTATTGGAGGCAGGTAGCCCTTCAATAGTGAAAAACGAAAATGGCTGTAATTCACTATTAGGTCATGCCACACACATCAGGGCATGACCTACCTTTTACCAACAATGCACCCTGCCCTAGGGCCTACCATAGAGGTGTCTGAAATGTGGCAAAGTGAAGGTTTAGAGACTGGTAAGTAGGTTTCCTTACCAAGTCGACATGGCAGTCAGGGACTGCACGCAGGCGCTGCGGTGGCAGGCCTGAGACACATTTTACACGCTGCTTCTGTGGGTGGCACAACCAGTGCTGCAAGCCCACCAGCAGCAGTTAACTTACACGCCCTTGGCACACGCAGTGCACTAGACTAGGGTCTGAACAGTAAGTCAACCAAGCCAATCATGGTAACACCAATCAATGTAACAATTTAACATAGGGAGCACTTGCACTGTGGCACTGATCAGCAGTGGCACAGTGCCCAAAGCAATAATCCAGCAAAAACATCGTAAACAGAGGAGGCAAACAGAAAAAAAATGGAGGAGAGACTCATGCCAATGATGCCAGGTCTAACACGTGTCCCCTCCAGCTGAAATGTGGGGAGAACTACCCTTCACCCAGGGAGTCCTCATCACTAAGGCGGAAAAATCTGGACAGACCATCAGCATTGGCGTGATCTGTACCAGGGCGGTGTTCCACCGTAAAGTCCATCCCCTGTAGGGAAATGGACCACCTCAACAGCTTTGGGTTCTCACCCCTCATCTGCATTAACCATCTGAGGGGCCTGTGGTCTGTCTGAACCCGGAAGTGAGTCCCAAACAGGTAGGGTCTTAGCTTCTTCAGCGCCCAGACCACAGCAAATGCCTCACGCTCTATCGCACTCCACCTTTGTTCCCTGGGAAGTAACCTCCGGCTGATGAAGGCTACAGGTAAGTCTCGGCCCTCCTCATTCATCTGTGCTAGAACAGCCCCCACACCATGCTCTGAAGCGTCTGTCTGGACAATGAATTCTTTTGAAAAGTCGGGTGCCTGGAGGACCGGTGCTGTACACATTGCAGTTTTCAGGGTGTCAAAGGCGTTCTGACAGGCGTCAGTCCAGATCACAAGTCTCTGCTGCTTCTTGGAAGTCAGCGAGGTCAAGGGGTGCACAATGTTGCCATACCCCTTGACAAACCTCCTGTAGTAACCCGTGAGACCCAAGAAGGCTCTCACCTGAGTCTGGGTTTTGGGCGGTTCCCAAGCCAGGATGGTATCTATCTTGGGTTGCAGGGGGGCCACCTTGCCACTCCCTACTTGGTGCCCCAAGTACACCACTGAACCCTGCCCAATCTGGCACTTACTAGCCTTGATTGTGAGGCCTGCTCTGCGCAGGGCCAACAACACTTCCTGGAGGTGGCGCAAGTGTTCCTCCCAGCTGGCGCTGAACACTGCTTTATCGTCCAGGTAGGCGGCGCTGAAATCTTCCAGCCCGGCCAATACCTGGTTAACCAACCTCTGGAATGTGGCAGGGGCATTCTTCATCCCAAAGGGCATCACACGGAACTGGTAGTGCCCATCTGGTGTGGAGAATGCAGACCTCTCTTTTGCCCCATCAGTCAAGGCGATCTGCCAGTACCCAGACGTTAGATCAAACGTACTAAGGTACCGGGCAGCCCCCAACCGATCGATGAGCTCATCAGCTCTGGGGATGGGGTGCGCGTCAGTCTTGGTGACCGAATTGAGTCCTCGGTAATCCACACAGAACCGAAGTTCTGGTGAAGCACCAGGCGCCGCAGCCTTTGGGACCAAGACCACTGGGCTGGCCCAAGGGCTGCTAGAGGACTCAACCACCCCTAAGGCAAACATCTTGGAGACCTCCTCCTTGATATATGCTCTGACCTTTTCAGTCACCCTGTAGGCCTTGTGCCTCACAGGAGTGCTGTCCCAAGTGTCCACATCATGGACACACCACTGAGTGACACCAGGGATTAAGGAGAACAGATCAGGGAATTGTACCAACAGATGGCGACAATCTTGCTGCTGCTCAGGGGTCAGTGTGTCAGAGAGGACAACACCATCCACTGACCCATCTTTTTCTTTTGCACACAGGAGGTCAGGAAGAGGCTCACTCTCCTCCTCCATCCCAGCATCTGTGGCAAGGAGCATGCCCACTTCGGACCTGTCTAAGTGGGGCTTTAACCGGTTGACATGCAGGACCCTTAAGGGGTTCCTGGGAGACTTCAAGTCCACCAAGTAGGTGACATCGCTCTTTTTCTCCACAACCTCAAATGGTCCAGTCCACCTGTCCTTGAGCGCACAAGGTTCCACAGGGGCCATGACCCAAACTTTCTGACCAGGTTGAAGCTCAACCAGAGTGGCATTCTGATCGTACCACCGCTTCATCTCTTCCTGGCTGGCCTCCAGATTTGCCTGAGCAAGATCTCTGAAGCGCTGAGTCTGGTTCCTAAAGGCCAGCATGTAACTATATACATCCTGGGGAGGTTTCCTGGGAGATTGCTCCCAGCCTTCTTTGACCAGACTCAAAGGTCCTCTTACCGGGTGACCATACAAAAGCTCAAAGGGGCTGAACCCTAGAGACTTCTGTGGCACCTCACGGTAAGCAAACAGCAGGCATGGCAAGAGGACGTCCCATTTACGCCTCATTGGTTCTTCAAGACCCATGATCATGCCTTTTAGGGTCCGGTTGAATCTCTCAACCAGCCCGTTACCTTGAGGGTGGTAAGGAGTGGTAAACTTGTAGGTTACCCCACACTCCTTCCACAGAGACTTCATATAATTCGAAATGAAGTTGGTGCCCCGGTCTGACACCACCTCTCTGGGGAACCCCATGCGGGAGAAAACACCCATCAGTGCCCGTCCCACCACGGGGGCCGTCACTGTGCGGAGAGGGATGGCTTCCGGGTACCGGGTGGCATGGTCCACCAAGACCAGGATAAACCTGTTGCCCATGGCTGTCTTGGGGTCCAGTGGCCCCACAATGTCAATTCCCACTCGCTCAAAGGGGGTACTGATGACGGGAAAAGGTTGGAGGGGAGCCTTCTGCTTCCGCCCACTTTTCCCACTTGCCTGGCAAGTTTGACAGGTCCTACAATGGATATCTGAATCCCTTCTCATCTGGGGCCAATAAAAATGGGTGACAAGCCTGTCATAGGTCTTGTCCTGCCCCAGATGTCCAGCTAACGGAACGTCATGAGCCAACCCCAGTAGGAAGGCTCTGAAGCGCTGGGGTACCACCAGCACACGGGCTGACCCAGGTTCAGCAGCCTTAGGCTCGCTATACAGGAGGTCGTTCTCCCAGTAGACCCAATGTGATCCTGACTGATCACCTGTCGTTTGGGCTGAGGCCTGCTGCCTCATACCCACAAGAGAAGGGCACACTTTCTGTTCAGCACAAAATTCCTCCCTGGAGGGACCACCATCCTGCTGCCAATGGGTCAGCTTGGGCAGGTCTCCCAGTTCGGCCACTTGTTCTCCTGTCGGTTCCAGGGCATCCCCCTCAGGGTCTGCTCCCTCCTGGACCGCGGGAACGATGGGGGACGGTTTCCCGCGCCCCCTGCCTCTTCTCTTCACGGTTGGGACCTGGGCCATACTTTCAGGCTCCAGTGCCCCATCAACACCCTTACTGACTGACATGGACCGGGTGGTCGCACACACCCACTCAGGCAGACCCAACATTTCCAGATGCGATTTTCTCTCCACCTTAGCCCAAGGGGAGTCCTCCAAATCATTGCCCAGGAGACAATCAACAGGCATGGCGGGCCTCACAGCAACCTGAAGAGTACCTGAGACCCCCCCCCCCCACTCAAAGGGAACTTGAGCTACCTCACACTGACTCTGTGAGTTGTCAGCAGCTACAACGGGGTAGAATGCATGAGGGACCACCTGCTCTCTGGACACCAAGTGACACTTGACAGCTGTCACATTCGCTCCGGTGTCTCTGAGAGCTTCCACCCTATGGCCATTAATGGTCACCCACTGCCTATATTTCTTAGTGTTACTAGGCAGAGGGGTTGGAGGGACCATTTCCACGTCTCCTAAAGAGACCAGGGACATTTCTGCGGGACCCCACCCACCGGGGGCACCCATCTCATCCCCTCCCAGGGCTACACTCGCTACCTGACGAGGGGGTGCACGCGGCGGTGCATTCGAATCCTTCATGGGACACTGGGGATCATAATAACGGTGTCCCACCTGCTTACAGGCATAGCAGGTCATGGGGCCCCTGTGAACAGGTTTACCTGTCGGGGCCTCTGGCTTCTTTACAGGGGGAGGCTGGGAACCCTTCCCTTGGTTCCCTTGGGGACTACTTTGGGGCCCTTTCTGAAACTCCCTCTGTTTACCCCTGTCCCCCCCACTCTTCTGCTGGGGACCCTGCCCACCTTTGGCTGAGTCTCCCACTGGACCCTTGTGGACCCTGGTACTGACCCAGCGGTCCGCCTCCTCAGCAAGTTTTCTAGGGTTAGATATCTTGCTATTAACAAGGTGCTGGCGTAGCTCTGGAAAACAGTTATTAGACAAGTGCTCCCAAGCAAACAAATCATAAAGAGCATCATAACTATCAACCTTGCTACCCTTTATCCAACCATCCATGGTTCTGCAGAAAAAAGACACATATTCAACCCACGTAGTACCAGGCAACTTCTTACATTCTCTAAAGGTTTGTCTGTACTTTTCTGGAGTTAGGCCATATCTCAGCATTAAAGCATCTTTCATATGAGTATAAGACATCCTATCCTCCGCAGGAAGGCTCAACAAGGTATCTCTCCCTTCATTTGTAAAGCGGCTCCACAACCCCGTTCCCCAATCTTTCTCAGGGACCCGGTGGGCCAATAACGCTAACTCATATGCTTTAAACCATTGGCTAATATCTTCATTCTTACTGTAATCTTTGATCACATCTTTAGGAAAATAAAACCTACTTTCTGCAGGCACAGATGGAGTGCTGCCACCCGAGGGATTCAACTCTAAACTCTTAGTTTTAAGCTCCATCTCCCTCACCATCTTCTCACGTTCAAACACTAATTTCTCTCTCTCAAAATCTAATCTTTTGCTCTCCATTTCAGCTTCTCTCTTGCTTCTTGCATTCTCTAATTCCAACTGCCCTCCTAATTTAAGTTTTGCCATCTCTAACTTGTATTCCCTCTCCTTCTCCCTGTCTTCCAACTCTTCAGGAGAAAGGCTCTTAGAGGAAACACTGCTGCCTGGAGATGAAACTGGCCCACCTGTGGGCTCTTCCTCTTCCTCTTCTTCTTCCTCTTCCGGTACCACCACCGGGTCGGAGGGATCTCTGGCCTCTAACCAGGCCTTCAGCGCTTTGAGGAAGTCGCCTCTCAATTTGAGACCTGTGGTAGGAACTTTAAACTGCTTGCAAAATCCTCTTAGATCCTTTAGCTTGTAGGAATCTATCTTCTCCTTATCAAATTCCCCCACAACAATCTCCACAGGTGTAGCAGCTCTGGCATTCTCCATGGTCAAAACTGGCAGTGTTTAAGAAAATAAGCTCCAGGAAAGCGGAGAACAAAAATAGAATATCCTACCAAAAACAGATTGTGGCTGCGTTATGGTCTGCTTTCACTATGTAGCGTACACTAATCACTGCACATGAGTCATAAATGCAAAGTTCAATCCCACCGCTGCCACCAATGTTAGAACCGGCGGTCTCTAGTTGCCAGAGGTATACACTTCTGACAAATAGGGACCAACCAACTCTAGTCAGGGAAAGGGGATTACACACTCAGATAACCCCTGCTACCCCCTTGGTAGCTTGGCAGAGCAGACAGGCTTATCTCAGAGGCAGTGTGTTAAGCATTTATGACCACATACAGTAATAAAGTGAATACACTACAGATGGACACGACACCGAAGTTATTATAAAAATAGTATTTTTATATAAGGCTTAGCACAAGACCAAATAACGACAAAAATATACCACAGTCTTAATAAATACTCTTTGGAAGGAAAAATAATAGTTCAAGTAAGGTTTCTTCTTGGCAAATAGTTCTTTAGCAAAGTATTCTTCTGAGCACAGTTCTTTGGCAACAATGTAACCCCCACAGGAGTCACACGACGTTGAGTCTACAAGATTCCCAAGGTTCGGCGTCGACCGCGAGGAGCGCTACGTCGAGCCTGGAGTTGCAACAGACCCCACAAGTACAGTACCTTGAGAAACGAAGAAAACGATGATCCACGGCGTCGAGATGTCGGCGTCGAGGTCGGCGTCGATCGTGCCTCGGAGTCGGGTCAATCCGCAGCGGCGTCGAGGGATGTCGGGCCGGAGCAGCGCTCACGGCGTCGAGAAGGGCGTCGAGTCGATGCGATCAGCAGCGGCGTCGGGACGGGGTCGCTTGGAGGTGGAGCCGATACTCACTCCTCACTGGCGTCGATACCGGCGTCGAGACGGGGTCACTGGGAGCCGGGGCCGATACCCACTGCTCACTGGCGTTGCTGCTGGCGTAGATCGGGCCCGGCGGCCGGCGTCGAAGGCTCGGGACACTGGAGCCGTTACTCACGATGTCGAGCTGGATTCGGCGGCGTCGGCGGCGTCGAGACTGCAGATTTTCCCTTGTGTACTGGAAACAACACTTTCCAGCAATTCAGCAATTCAGTAGATGGTGAAGTCCTTTGGCCCTGTGACTTCAACAGGAGACTGGCACTCTTCCAGTCCTTGGAGATTTCCTAGCAAGTGTTCAGAGAGTACACACCAAGTTCCTCTCTCCTTGTTCCTTGGCAAAAATAAAGAAGCAGCTTTCAGGTTCCTCCACAGCAAAACAGCACTCTGGCAGAAAGGGGAGGCAAGTCCTTAGATCAGCAGGCTTCTTGTCCTTGGTACAGGTTTCCTTGTCAGAAGTGATCTGAGTTCTTGGTTCAGGGGTCCTTCTCTTATACCCCATTTCTCCTTTGTTCCCTTTGTCCAAGCAGGGAAATTCCCACCATCTCAGGTTTGTTGTGGGTGTTGCCAGGCAGAGGCACCTGGCCTATTCACTGAGCAGGGCAGGGTCCTCAGCCGCCCAGCAGGAGGCGGAGCCAGTATTGTCACTGGCAGGAGCAGGGCTATCAGTCGCCCAGCAGGAGGCGGAGCCAGTATTGTGTCAGGCAGGGCAGGCTACTCTTCCCTCACTCTATGTGTAAATGCCTCATTCACCCCACACTGACTCATTCAGACCTCTGGAGCCACCCAGCCCCTGACACACACACCAAACCAGCAGAGACCGGTGGATAGTTGGACAAGAAAATAGCCACTTTCTAAAAGGGCTATTTTCAAACATAGAATTTAAAAACCATCCATCCTAAAGGGTGTGTTATTAAATTCTGAGTTCAGGGATACTAAACTCGACATGCTACCATGCTCCCTGAGTCAGATAGATTATAATGGAGTTAATAATCAGTCTGCCCAGTCTGGCCTATTGGAGGCAGGTAGCCCTTCAATAGTGAAAAACGAAAATGGCTGTAATTCACTATTAGGTCATGCCACACACATCAGGGCATGACCTACCTTTTACCAACAATGCACCCTGCCCTAGGGCCTACCATAGAGGTGTCTGAAATGTGGCAAAGTGAAGGTTTAGAGACTGGTAAGTAGGTTTCCTTACCAAGTCGACATGGCAGTCAGGGACTGCACGCAGGCGCTGCGGTGGCAGGCCTGAGACACATTTTACACGCTGCTTCTGTGGGTGGCACAACCAGTGCTGCAAGCCCACCAGCAGCAGTTAACTTACACGCCCTTGGCACACGCAGTGCACTAGACTAGGGTCTGAACAGTAAGTCAACCAAGTCAATCATGGTAACACCAATCAATGTAACAATTTAACATAGGGAGCACTTGCACTGTGGCACTGATCAGCAGTGGCACAGTGCCCAAAGCAATAATCCAGCAAAAACATCGTAAACAGAGGAGGCAAACAGAAAAAAAATGGAGGAGAGACTCATGCCAATGATGCCAGGTCTAACACCTAGTTACACGATTCCAGTCAGCAACGGTTATGGAATTTTTAACTCATTAGAAGATTTAGCCTGACTGATCTATCCTATAGTCCCACCCTCAATTCATAAGTTTGATCTAAACAGACACCGATGTGATAAAGTGCACAAATATAAGATCACACCTGATCAGGCCCGACAGTTGTATTTAATCACTCGCTACCCCCAGCCCCTACTGATCAGGAGGAAGTAGGTATGGGCACCATTACCCGAATTTGGCTGACCCTCCTGAATCTATTGAACAAACAACCCTAGACCAGTCATCTTTTAATAAGGGTGGTTCATTAGTTAGTGAAGCAGTGACAACTAGCCCTCTAGAGAATAATGATAGAGTATGCTGCAAACTTGTATCCTGGAACATTGATAGATTACGCTCAAAGCAGAATAATACTATTTTTGGGGAATTCATACTAAATCCCAATATATTATGTTTCCAGGAAGCGTGGGCGAAGGAGATAATCCACATCAATGGGTTTAAAACATTTCATACTCCAGCTGTTGAAGGGTCAAGTGGAAGGGCGAATTGAGGGCTCTATACATATATCTAATAGGCTTAAAAAAATAGAGTTCTATGCAGAGGAAATATACAATCAAATTGATAAAAATGTATGTTGACAGAAAGCATTGTATTGCAGTGCCAAATTTTTATAATAATATATCCCCGGTTAAAGTCAGGAACGTAGTTACGAAACTGGGCAATGATTTTAAATCTTTATGTAGCAATAGCTGCAGAGACACGATGTTAATTATGGGAGGGGATTTTAATTGGGATTTGTGCTCAAATGTTGGTGGCAAAATATGTGGTCTCACAAATGAAGAAGGGGTCAGCAATACCCATTTTCGACATTCATCACTGGGGGAGTTATATAATTAAATGGTTTTTAGCCTTGATTTGAGTTTTGCAAATGAGTTAAGTGCTACACCTGTCCCCATTTCCCATACTTTTAATGGCAGAGGTCTATGCACTACCATAGACTATATATTATTGTCAAATAGCCACGCAAGTTGACTCCATTCTTTTTATGTAGATGACAACTCATTGAGTGATCATTTCCCATTGTGTCTTTCTGTTTCAATGCCGTTAAGTAAGTCGGACAGACATGATAAAGCTGACCAGGCTTTAGCAAATATTACTATTAATAAGACAAGTGGTTACACTCTGTGCTCGTCGATGGTGGATCCCGTAGCGATTACCAAACAAGTGGTAGTTAAATGCAAACAGGGCTTTGAGACCTGTCTGAGTGAAACATCTACCCCAAAAAGTATTTTATCCCCTTTCCAATTAATATCAGATGCTATAAGAGAGTCATTATTTGCTCCATCTCGAAAAAAAGGAAAATCTCAGGGATGGTTTGACTCAAAGTGCATGCGAGCTTACACTAATTTAAAATATGAATTACATAAGACCCCTAGAAATTTATATGAGGTAAGGCAGGCAAGAGGGGAGTATAGGTCGGCGCATAAGAAAGGGAAAACTGCCCTAAGAAATGAAGCGTGGGAATGTTTGCGTGAGACCTCTCAAATGGGAGATAATTTGGCCTTTTGGAAAGTGGTAAAAGCATCTTTCCTGAATCCCCGAGGTGGCCCGTCAATAGAAATCGCTATAACTGAGAACCAATGGATTGAATACTTCTGCAGGGTATATAATGGTGAGGGAAATTCCGATATGCAACCAAGTAATACTTCTGGGGAAACTCCCTTGGATCCTCTGGCCCAATATTTCGATCTATAGTTTACACTGGAGGAAGTGAATTGGGCTCTTTGTGTAAGTCTCGGTGGTGAGGCTCCTGGGCCGGATGGGGTCCCTATAGATCTGGTCCCTATAGAACTGTTTAGGTCAAATACGACCCTATGGGGACCAATTATTACCCAGGTAATTACGGCCAGCTGCCTTTCCCCTTTTTTAACAACTTGGGTTGAATCTACAATTGTGGCAATCTTCAAAAAGGGGGACCGTCAGGATCCTAGTTGCTATAGGCCCATTTCATTATTAGATTCCTTGACCAAAGTAGCTGGCCACATAATTTTAGGACGTCTACACGAATGGGCAGAGGATAATAAAGTCCTGTCTGATATCCAATACGGCTTCCGTGAGGGTCTAGGGACAACTGAGCAGAGTTTAAACTTAGCTATTCTTGTCGGGAAGTATACGCAGGTGAAGAAGGGTAGGCTGTTTTTAGCTTTTGTGGATCTCACTGCAGCCTTCGATTCTGTGAGACATGGAGAGCTGTAAATGTAAACTGTAAATTGTAAATTGATACTTGTACAGCGCACTACTCACCCACAAGGGTCTCAAGGCTCTTGTACGAATACCGCTGTGGAACCCATCCTGGCTTTCCCTGTGGGGCGTCCACTCCTGGGCACCCCCAAGGTGGAGGCCAGGCATCCTTAGCGTTGTGGGGGCCGTTGGGGAGATTAAGCAAGCTATTGCCCAGAGTTGCAGAGTGGGACTCCATGATTGGAATGGCACCGAGGCGAGAATTATCAGGTCCGTGGAATTTTTGAGCCCAAGACCCGCCGAGGCGGGGAATTGAACCCTGGTCCCGGGCTAGACCTCTGCATCAGGGTCTGCCGCTCTAATCATTGAGCCACACTTCTCCAGCTGTGGGCGATCCTCGGGGTAATGGGGGTGCCAAGGCGCAAGTTCGATTTGGTCTGAGTGGTGATTGCTCGGCTCCATTCCCAGTTAGGAGGGGGGTTAGGCAAGGATGCGTCCTAGCCCCCTTTCTTTTTAATCTTTAAATGTAACTGTCTGGGTGAGGCGCTGCTTAAGGATAACCAAGATTTCCCACAAATAGCTGGACATCCAATACCTGCCCTTCTCTATGCGGATGACGCGGTCCTAATGTCCCACACCCAAGTAGGTTTTCAGAGGGTTCTGGACAGTTTTTCCAAGTTCATGGGTCACTTGGACCTTAGGGTGAATACCTCAAAGTAATTTATAATGAGATGTGGCCGTGGTAGCCAGAGGTGTAGGGATATGTTTGTGGGAGGACAGAAAATAGGGCACACAAAGAGATTCTCATATCTCTGAATACTCTTTGATCAAGGCAATTCATGGACGCAGGCTATATTGGCAAAAAAACTAGCATTCTCAAGAACAACAACTGCACTTGTTAACTTTTCAAGAAAAGTGGGCAGAAGACCCCCAGTAGAGCTCATGCAGATATACAAAGTGAAATGTATTTCTACTGCTATGTATGGGGCAGGGGTGTGGGGTTTCACTGATATGTAACCATTACAAATGGTGGAAAACACCTTTTTAAGATACATCTTGGCTGTTCCGAGTAGCATCTTCACATGTTTGTGATGCTGAGCTGGGCTTACCATACATTTCCGATCTTATGAAAATGGAGCCTATTCTTTTATGGCATAGGATCTGGACAAAAACGGAGACAAGGTTAAATCGGGATATTTTAACAGACAGCTTGAAATTGGAAGGAGCCCTTACGATCCCCTGGGTAAGGTTTGTCAGAGAGTTTATGTTCGATTTGGGCCATATAGAATATTATACTGACCTGGGTACCATGCAGTTGATTACTAGAAAGGACTTAAAAAAAGAGGGTCTTTTGTTCTTGGACTCCATAAGAACATCAGCAGAAATTGTTACGCCTACTGTCCAGTATAATCAGTTGATTTTAACTACTTTTAGTATACAACCATATTTAACAGTTGTATCTGGTGGCTATGACAGGTTTTTATTAACTAGATTTAGGTTTGGGATCTTCCACAGGCTTGTGAGCTTTCCAAAAATTAACGATTGGGCCCGAGGATTTCAACTGTGTCCTTGCGACAATCATTCAGAACAATCCACCCTACATGTCCTTTTATTTTGTAGATTTTACAGTAAATTAAGGAAAGTTTGGATTGTTTCAATTTTAAAATCGCTGGGGATGAGACAGTGTCGCCCGGTGTTTATTGTGTTGCAGCTTTTGGATAACGTACATAGAGTGTGGAGGATAGGAATGTTTTTTAAAAAAAGTACTTAGCTACAGGAAATCTATTGTATTTTAATTATTGAGGTAATAAAGATTGCTTTGGCTTATTAGTATTACTAACTTTGAATCTTATAATGTATTGTATATAACACCTTTTCTTATTTTTATCATGTGTAATGAACTAACTGTTTTATGTGCTTTTATGATTGCCTGAAAAAGCAATCAAATAAAGTCCTTTTGACTTGAACAAATACCCATCTGATGTAACATCATGCATTGCACTTGACAATGACCATGTATGGATTTGAAACTAGACATTATAAAAGTGTCTTCCAGTTTTGACTACAGATTGATGGAAGTGCATTCAAAATTAAAGGAACTAGAAAAGAAACTCATCTCTAAGGTCTTAGCATACTTCAGATGGTAATACAACATTCCTAACTCCAGAGTAGATATTTCCAAATAATAGTAGCTAGAGCCAGGAACTCTAGGTTGATCAATATGTTGACAATTACAGCAACAAATAGCCAACATGGCTGACCTTTTTCCCTTATTAGACAGTATTATTTTGTATGTTATTTCTGTTAGTGCCTCCTACCCCTGGGAGGGTAGTGAAATGCTTCAATTTGCACTGGGTTTCAGGGTGCCCTTCAAAATGCATAGTTAAAAGGGAAGGTGTGTGAAGTTAGAGGACTTGGTGGAGGGTGTGAGAACAGATACAATTGCACAAGCAGACACCATCTCTAGGGTGGGACAGTATAATAAGTAGAAACAGGCAACTAGTCCACTGGGATATGTGGATTCCACCCAATAGTATCAAAAGACAGAGTAGTATTGGAGCCTCAATGAGTGTTATGCGGTACACTCTGTTAATATTGATGTTGATGTACGCAATGATATGCATATGTGCAAAAACGAAATTGAATCACTGTTGTCGAAATCTCCTAATATGTAAGTCTGGGCGGCAAACTCCACTCCACTCGCAGAGTTTGCAGAGTTTTCCACACTCCGCGTTACTCGGAGTTCAGAAAAACTCAGCTCCCACTTCGCGTTGCGGAGTGGAGTTTATTTCCTCTCTTGCGTTCGTCAATTTCAAGTTGGCGAGTGCGAGCGAGGAAAATCCACCTCCCGGACAAATGTTTCCTCCTTTGCGATCATCAACATCAAGTTGGCAAGTGCGAGCATGGAAAATCAACCTCCCAGCATGATTTTTCAACGCGGGCGTCAGATTTCTCACTGTGAGTGGTCGTGTATCCTCATGACCGCTCGCGTTGAGAAACCGCCCGTTCGTGTTGAGAAAGCTGCTGCTAGAGTAAAAATCTACTCGAGCAGCAGAAAGGAAGCCACGCCCGCTTGCGCTGTGCATGGTGCCTTCCGCAATGATTGCACAGTGCAGCCAAGCACCTGACACTGAAAATCACTGCGAACGGCATTTATCTAACGCACTGCGCTGCCCGCAGAGTATTTTTTGCTCCGCGAACTCCGCCCAGGCTTACTGATATGACCGCTCTATCAACCCCGAGTCAGAACTACGTGGTAAGGCAGCCCTGTGCCCTATACCTGAGGTTACTGGTTGACAGATCACAGGTGGGGTGGCGCATAACCAGCAGGACAATCGCACGAACAGGAAAACCAAGATTAGTTCCATAGATAGGCAGTGACTCCATGATATTCTTAGGAGATTGGCCCCAGAAAAAATGCACATGGCCGGAGGGGCGCGCTTTCTCAAAACACCATAAAGTTAGATGCTACATGAAGTTAGGAACACTCAACCAATCAGGACACAGCACACACTACACATGCAGTGATTACACGCTCCCCATGCCGGACATCTGGACACATTACCCACTGGCCCGCATTGTGTCCATGCAATGTCGAGACCCACCTGCATTTGTCATCTAGTGGTAGTAATGTATGGCTTCATGACAAGACCCACATTTCACTCCCGAAACAGGATCTATGAATTGTTTTATGATGCTTCAAGAAATATATAAAAAGACATTCAAACCGGTTGTACTTTAAGTAAGTCTTCAGACCCTTTTCTGAATGCTGCACTCACAGTTGGTGTTTGATTATACCAACTGTTCCTGTTTTGCCAAAAGCCTCTTGTCTTTTTTATTTGAAGCTGAATTCATATTCGAGCAACAATTTCAAATACACGTTCAACAAGAACCAATAGAAAGACTACAAATGATAAAAGAGTGGACAGTGAGATATGGTTTCCTCATGTTATGTATTTTAAGTAGGGAACTAAATGTAGGGTTTTCCACCATTACAATGCATTGTAATTTTGTTTGTGATGCTTCTGCCTTCAGTGCTGGTTGGTGAAATAAAAAAAAGGTGAAGCACTACATTCATTAAAACAAACATGCTTACATCATAAAATTATATTACATAAAAAAATTGCAAGAAAGACAAAATAAAAATTCACTTACTTCATCCTGCAGCACGTCCTCAATGCTCTCCAGTCCCTGACTCCAGAATCCTTCGAGCTCGAGGTGACTTCACACAGCCAACTACCTTATCCAATCCAGACTTTGCGACCATGCTGGTAACAATGTTAAGCAGCATGAGGGAAGCATCTGGATTGTCTGGAGCAGGCTGTCTCAGTGCTCCGAAAGGCATTGGAAGCCTGTGCCTGCTTTCCGACCCAGCTGTCTCAGGCAGCTGGGTTGGGTTAAAGAGGTTTGAATTGTGCATGTCGGCCTGGCCATAGTAAGATAGCCAGCTAAACCTACATGTGAACTTGAAACTGAAGTGGCCAATCCACACTGCTGCCAATCAGCAGCAATGACTCACTGGCCCCGCCCCACACTCCGTTCGGCAGAGAGTAAAAAAATAAAATGTTAATAAAATAATGTATTACTATTTAATTTTCCACTGGGAGGGGTGACACTCCTCCGCTCCTATGGAGGAACCGCAGCTGTCTGCCTTACATTCTTCTTTGCAGTGCAGATCCATTGAAACACCATCGCACTTCTACCTAAAGGCCACTTAGAAACCGCCTCACTCACACCCAAACAACCCATACCAGCTGCATGTATGAACATTTGAAGCAGAAATGTGTTTTGCATTTCCTACAGAGTCCTGAATCAAACATACCTTATTTTTCTAGCAGAGACACACAGCGTAGTGGCTTCACAAGTTCGACTTGAAGGGCAAAGCTGCATAAAAGTGAAAGCGTACGTAGGATAGTGCTGTTGAAAATGACATTTTTATTGTGTTTTGAACAGAAACATAAATATATATATGGACTCTATTTGAATGCTTAAGAAAAGCATGGTATGAGTTTTTTAAATTATGGTAGTGTTAACGTTAAAAAATGAAATGTGCATGTTGAAGTATAGAAAAGGCCCTATATTAAATTGTATAAAACTGAGCATGTGAGAGCAAGTAAAAGGGCAAATCTGTTAAAACTGTAAATGCACTAAGAGAGGTTTGAAGGAAAAAGGTGTTGAAAGTAGAAGTTTTATAATGTTATGAAAAGAAATGTGCTGGGAGAAGGATAACACAGTGAACGGGGGGAATGCATGCACTCTTGTTTAGTGCTTTGAGAAAAAGAACAAAAAGTCCTGAAAAGCAGACACTTGTGGAATGATAAAAGGAGCCAATGAAAGAGATGGTAAGCAGGTTATGCTACACGGCAGGGGCAAAGTCTACATGAAAGGGCTAAAACCATTGAATAGAAAGCAAGAAAACTAGAGTAACAAAACAAAATATCAATAAAAAGGAATTTACATGTACTGAATAATTCTCATAACATGTTTTTGCAAAGTATACGTTCATCCTTGGCATCTTGGCGCTGAGTAGGAGATGCTTAATATAACCCAATAGTACTCATTTTATCAACCTCAGAAGGATGAAAGGCTGAGTGGACCCGCTGGAATTAGAACCTGTGACCATGATGACAAACACAGGTACCTACAGTGGATGCATTAGTCCAATAAGCCATCAGACCTAGATATAATTCTCATACAACCAGATAACTGTGCTGCCTAGCAAGCTTCGAACTAAAAACTCTATTCGTCCATTGGCTAAGATGGTCCAAAAAAGTAGATTAAATGATCTCTGACCAATCACCACTGTGTGTTACAGTACTGCGGGCAGAACAAGAGCCAAGAAGCACCCAGTGAAATATCTTGTTTGCATATTGGACCAGAAGAGCACAACAAATCAGAGCTTCTATACAAATACCTTTAACCCCTTCGCCACGGCAGGAATTCCGCCGCGGCGCTGGGGGGGGTTTGGGGGCAGCGCGGTGGCGCTGTGCTCGTGACGGAACCACTCCGTCACGAGCCACGGTTGAGCTGTGCTCATGACGGAGTGGTTCCGTCACATCTCCGCCCACTGCGCTAATCGCCCGCACAGGCGGGGAATTAGCGCCGCGTGGGCGGAGCGGCCGCCAACGGCCACAGCATGACGGAACCACTCCGTCATGAGCACAGCGCAACCGTGGCTCATGACGGAGTGGTTCCATCATGAGCGGGGAAGGGGTTAAATGTTTAAAGAGTTGTATGCTTAATGTTGTAGTAAGGGCCAGATTTGTTTGCTTAATATAGAAGAACGTTTCAAAGCAGAATTTATCAATTCTTATACTAGCCGAACACCCACCAAAGGGCCATAGTATTTTAAAAAAATTGATTTCCTGATATCTGAGCTCCTTCCCTCTGAGATCTAAGAGATGGAGTTTGTAGTCTGGTGTGTAATCCTACCTTCTTTGAACCTCTCCTGGCTTCTTTGGAGTTCTTTCAGCAGCTTGCTTTCCTTGGTCTTAAATAAATTGAGTGTAGCCCATAATTAAGGCTGGAAATTCGCGAACAACATCTGCCTCCAATACATTCAAACATCGCCCCAATTAAAAATGCTATTGTGCAGACGTTTGTGCGCAGTCCACGGCCAAAAAGAGCACGCTTCATGGGCAGATGCCAGTGGGCCGCTTTGGCAGCACTCACTGCAGCCTGAAACCTTTGTTGTGGGTTCCTAGTTTCTGTTCATTTGCAATCTGCTTGAGTGATTAAGTGACGGGAGGGAAGGTAGCCCAACAGGGCATCACAGCAACCAATTATCTCGCCTTTTGTTTGTTTTGATTTGCCCTTTGCCGGCAGTCATAACCCAATATTCTTAAAAACTCCTCACATAAGTCGGTGGCAGCGAAAAAAAGATAATGACGGTCATTTCCTCAATGTGTTGAACCAAATGCTGCAATTATGCATTTACTACGGACAGTGGGCCCGAGGTTTCTGCCTGGGCTGGTCACGTGCTGCTTCCCAAGAGATTTCCTGAAAGACAGCAGCGATAGACACCAATAGACTCCTTGACTGATGGGGGAAATACACGGATGGCTCTGTCCTGCAGCACTAACACGAAGCAGCAAGGCAAAGGTACATTTCTTTTTAGCTATAAAGATTCCGCTCAATTTGTGAAAGGAAACTCCAGGATTGTTCGTACTGTGTCGCCATGTCTATGGTGTCCACCTAACCGCTTTGTTTTAGTATTTTTATTGGTTTAAATCAAGTTGAAAATTAATGAGACACCTTAATTCCCCAAACCCTATTGAATGAGTGAATGAATGAAAGTGCACTTGTATTCTATCCAAAGGCTTCTTGGCGCTTCAAGCTCTTCAGCCACAGAAAAATCAGTCAGCAATTCATCAGAGAAAGGATCAAAGTGTTGGAAGTCAGGTCCTAAGGCCTTTCCGGCTAATAGTATGACTTTCTACCCACTTAACATCTAGAGGCAGCGAGTGCCAGAGCCTAGGAGTGAGGGAAGAGAAGGATTTACCTCTTCATCTGCTACATTTTTCTATAGAGACAGCTCTGTTACTACAGAATTACATAGCATCTGTTCAGTAACAAGGGCATGTAACCAGGTACACCATGGCTTTACAGCAAAGTAAAGGACTATCTCACACGCTTTTAAGATATACCTGATACCCACCGGTAACTCAGTTGTACGTCTCCAGTCGTGCCATTTTACAGCTATCCTAAATATAGTTCAAAACTGGTTTAAGGAGTTCATTCTGGGATCAAAGCATGCCTAGATGCCATCTTGTAGATGGATTCTGGAATGTGATGTCCTCCATGTCATATGAGATGTCATCTGTCAAATCATGTGTCAAGCCATAAGTTGCAGTTTGCATGGTGAGACTGTGAATAATGGTTAATCACTTCAGTGAAACACCCCACCCAAAAGAGCATAACAACACAGCACAGTAAAACACCAAATACAAGAATATACTTGAGAACCCATGTCATCCGAGGGAGAGCTCAATGAACGGTGATCAAAAGGTCATGAGCTTGAACCCCAGTATGGTCACCTCTGCCTTCCATCCTCCTGAAATGTCACTAAATGAAGTAAATAGCATCTATTATTTACAGCGCTTAGAAATAGAAGTTGCGGCATGAAGCCCTAAATAAAAAGAACATTATTGTTATAAATGTGTGTAGCTCACTTCTTGCATTTGATGACGATGGGCCGAGTCAGATATTTTAATCTAAGATTCTCTAGTGCTTCGCTTTTTTCCTTGTTTTGCTATAAAAGTCGTACCTAGCGCTATTTTTACTTAATTTGATGCTCCTCAGTCTTTTTTTTTTTTGCTTCAGTGTGAGGTGAATTTATTGCTTCAGGCAGATAAATAAATGCGAAAAAGGGTTTGGCTCAGATTCTTAAAGGTTTAGTGTCCGGTTAGAGTTACTTTTGTAACGCTAAACCGACGCTTAACCTTTTTTTGGAATTCATATACCAACGAAAATTAGTGTTTGCGTTGATTTGTGTGCCTAAGTACAGTAATTTGCGGAAAGGGAGCACAACATGGGTGGTACATAGGGTTACCCATGCTACCACCCATGCTTTATGATGCTAAACCCTATTTTCAAACATCAGTAGAAAGGGTTTAGCCCCAAAAATTTACATCGCTGAAAAGCAGGCATTAAATGGAGAAATGTTTCATTTCTGTGTGTTTTTCTGACTTTGCACGTGTGCTGCGCGGTACACCACACATATAATAATAAAATCGGTTTTTAAAGAGCTCGAATGCCGTGGCGTCTTAACGCTGAGGGCATACAAAGTAGGAAAAGCATTTCCACTATTCTAGGCATAATAATTTGTACAGGAAGGATAGCATTCTTGCGCAAAACCTATGCTAGACTCATGCAAACATCCTAACGCTATGGCGCCAAGGCGTGTGCGTGGCGCTCAGCATCTGAAATCAGCACCGGCGCTAGGGAGAGGGGAGGGGGAGGAGAGAGCCATTTCCTAGTAAATGTGGCACTCCCCTGCTCCCTTCCTGTCACGCAATGCAGCATCTTTGGGTGCTGCGCTGCGTTGCCTGACACCTACGAGAAACTAGGCCTTTGTCTTACGATTTCAGGAAATTTAGGGCACTGTCAATGCAGAGCACGGTCTTCCAAGGAGGACTGGAGATGCCAGCTCCGTATATCGAATTCCTTCGGGTGTGTTGACAATCCCAGCAGCATAAAAAAAGGATGTGAGACTGCTCCCATGGAGATAATGATGTGCAAGCAGATGAGTTCACACAGCCAACGATCCCTAGCACTTCACTTTGTAAAAACACCCGGAGTCTGTTCCTGTTAAATGTCACTGAAATACTGTGTGATGTTGTCCAATTTGTGGTGAAGTCAAAGGCTTCTCTCCCTTATTTTTTTTCAAACCAGGCTAGAGTTTTTGTTTTTCGCTGCTTTTCATTTGTGAGGGGCTCTGTTTCCAGGTATCTTACGCCGTCATTATTAGTTCTTCTCAGTTCCCAATTCTGCTGGATTTAGGAAGGTGCACTAATTTCGCATGCATTCCCACTGCATTGAAATTTACCGGTATTGTTTCCGGGTACAAATTCACCTGCTCAAACCTGCCAGACTTTGCCCTCTGAAAATGAATCAGAATTCAGGCATGGCATGCAGAAATCAGCAGAGAAATAACGATTTCCAATGTTAATTCCCTTTACAAAGGGGACAACTTGTAATGACCTGGTAATTTCACATCCCGGTATTACTGATTCACCCACTACCAATAATTCCTCGTGCAGAATTACTGAATCACACATAATCAGGATCTTAATTTCCATTAACTCTAGCTTTTTACACACCCAAGTCAATTCAAGTCAAAAGCAATGTGTATTTAGACCATAGTCTTTAAACAACAATAAAACCCAGTTATAAATAATAAAATAATACAGATTCTTCATCAATTCTATTAAAAATTGTTAACCTATAGGCAGCAAAATAACGACATAAATATCCTGCATGGGAAGGCGCAATAGCATAATTAATTGATATATACAATTTAATACAACCCCCTAAAACTGATAAAAATTCATATAGTTTAAAATTTATATTGATTACAATACACATATTAATGAGGTTCAACTTTTAAAATCACTAAAACACCATCGGTTTCACCCTGAAGAGACTTTTAATGGCTTTCATGTAGTTTCAGATTGCAATTGCTATCTCAAGATTAGGCATCTCTGTAAGTAAGGCTACTGCCTGATCCCATGACCTTGTATCATATTTTAAAAAGATAGGGCGTAGACATTGTTTACACTGGTCTAAAACTATAACACAATCTACCAATATGTGCAAAATATCGCTTTTTGTACCCAACATACATTTACAGGTTCCATCAGGCTTGATCATTTCTGCTTTTATTTTCTCATTTATCAACCAAGGATTAAAGCCAATTCTTAATCTTAAAATTTCACATCTAAGCCAATAGTTGGGCAATGTGTCCAGGTAAAGGTACGAGACTTCATTCAACCATGGTTCCCTCATAAATTGTACTGATTTTTTCGTTTTCAGATACTCCATGTCAGCCCTTCGGGAGACTTCCTGTCCTTGGGATCTAAGTGCACTCTTAGTAAATTCTGCAAGCAGTGATTGTTGAAAAATTCTCACCTTTAGGTTCTCACCAAACATTAGCAGTTTCTTCCTAGACTCCTTAGCCCATTTTAGGCTACTAGACTGAATCTCCTTTCTACACCATTGTGAGACCTTCTGTACTGCACCAGGGTCCTGGCGTTTTCAGAACCTTGCTAAGGTCATTTGAGTCTGTATGCTCCAAGATGTTGTGCCTAACTCAGTTCTAATGGCCTGGATCATTGCTGAGCCTGGTAGTGACAATAACGTTTTCAAACACTTCCCTTCCTCTAAGTCTCAATCTCGTTTTCCGTTTAGGTAAAGGACTTCAGCTCCATACAGTACTTGCGGGGTTATCATTGCACTATATGCCTTTATCAGCGGTCTGTGGGACATATCTCCACAGATCGACATAAAGGCTTTAGCTTTCTGCACTTCTAAGTGTGTATGCCACTTTAATACACTATCAAACCAGATCCCAAGATATCTATATTCACTCCCAATTTCCAGTTTCAAGGGACCTAAAAACCAACTAAATCTAGTGTCTCTTTTCCCGAGACATAACATTTTAGTTTTTCCCATATTTACAGTTATAAACTTTACTTCACAATACTCTCTAAAAGTATTTAGCTTCCTTTGAAGACCAAGCTCAGTCTGATCAAAAATTACCAGGTCGTCTGTGTACAATATGCAAGACAATTATTACCATCCATTCTTGGGCTGGCACTTCTATCAACCTCCAGGGTTGCAGGTAAGTCTGCTAGGAATATGGCAAAAAGCAGGGGGGCCAACGGGCAGCCCTGTCTAAGGCCGTTCTCGATTGGTATTTTTGGCATCAAGGCCCCCCGTATCCTTAATGACCTGTGCCCAATTTTCTCTATGTAACTCTTTTACTATGGCCAACAGGCCTTCCGGTATATTATAATTTACTAAAGACTCCCAAAGGCATTTGCGGTCCACAGAATCAAAAGCGGCCCGGAAGTCAACAAAGCAGCAGTATAGCTTACCGTTTTGCTCTATTGACTTACGCGCTACAGCCCATAGGACGAAGCAATGGTCGACAGTGGAGAGGCCTTCCTTGAAGCCCTCCTGTTTAACTGGCACAATCGAGAACTGCTCCACCCACTCCTTGAGTCTACCCAGTAATATTTTTGCAAAGACTTTTCCCCCAATGTCCAGAAAGTTAATTAGTCTATAATTTTGCGGGGCTTTCATACCATCCTTCTTGTGCACTGGTCTAAATACTGCACCCTTCCAGTTCTTGGGGATTTTTCCTGAGTGAAAGATAGCTAAGAACATATGGGACAGGAATTCCGCCCACCAGTTCAGCTGCGACTTTATTATGGATGCTGGGAGATTGTCGGGTCCTGCTGCCCTGGTTACCTTTAATTTAATTATTGTATTTTTCACATTTACTACTGAGAAATCTGATTTTAGGTTGTCCACTAACCCACTCCAGTTCTGCGACTCTCCTTCTTCTGATGCCCAACGAGAGTCATACAATTCCTGCAAATATTCCTCCCATGCAGCCTTTTCTACCACACAATTCCTTCCTCCCACAGGATGATCAGCTGCTGCCTGTATTAGCTTCCAGAACTGGCGTATATTCTTTGTTTCAATGGAGTCCAGCAGGTTTTCCCAACATGTTTCTTTATACACTCTTTTTAAACTACTAATTAGCATTTTATATTCCCTTCTCAATTTTTTGAGATGTACCAGTCTTCTCAGATCGTATTTAGCTCTAATACTTCATGCTTCTCTCCTTATCTCCCTCTTCTTATTTTGACATTCTACAGAGAACCATTTTGGTTGTCTTACTGGGATTGTATGTTGATTTGTTGCACTTATTTTGTCATTTTTTAATTCAGCTCGGAGGCATTGCACAGCCTGTTGAATTTTTTCCTCACACCAGTCCAGGTTCGGCCCTATGACACATCCCAAATCTAGCTTCTGTTGTAGTTTAGCCAGCTTTGCTATATATTCATCTGTTAGTCTAGTTGTCACCCACCTAGGATACTCAACTTGTATTAAAATTACTTTATCTCGAGGGCTCAGTTTCCCACCTGAAATCTCCAACTGCAGGAGGTTATGATCACTACCATCCTTTTGGCAGACCTAAAACCCCCTTATTAGGGCAAAATAGACCCTTTGTCCCCAGGTAGTTTCCCAAGGTTGCCAGTTTTATGTCAAGCCTCCAGAATCTCCATATATCAAGGATCTACCTTCTATGGATTTATTTTATGATTGAAGTCCCCCATCATTAGAAATATATCCATGCCGTACTTTTCACTTAAGGTGTCTATATCATCTTTAAAATGCCCCATCTCTGCCCCATATTCCTCGGGGGGCCCCCATTGCATATACACATTCATGAGGATTAGATTTTCATATTTTTTGTCTGGAACCAACAAAGATAACCTACATACAAGTAGCCATTTAAATTTTAGGGTAAATGATAACACATTATTTACTACTTTTGTGGACAAGAGGGTCATAATCCCACCTGCCGGTGCCCCAAACCTTTTGTTTTTTAGCGGGCGGAGGAGTTGGAGGAAACCAAGTTTCCTGTAAACATATAATCTCGGGCTCTTAGCTAGCTCTTTTATACTTTCTTGTTTTGTTAAGTCTCCTAGGCCGTTTATATTCCAAGCTAGAAGCTTAAGGCTATGTGACACCCTGTTATCTTATTCCACCTCACTTAAACCTACGTCTTCTCCAATATACCCCTTATACCACAGGGAGGGACCTGCGAGGCTGCTTCTTTGACTCCAAATCCCCCAAGATTGATCAATTTCTGAGTTATTAACTAATATATTCATGTTACCAACCTCTTCTCCTTCTTCCTCTAGTAGCCTCACCTGTCTCTTACCTAGTCCTGCGTGGCACTTTAAAAATCCACCCCCTGAGTGGCTATTTCCCTCTACTTCTCCCTCTGGGATTATCCGTATTCCTTCCTTCTGTACCTCACTCTCCGCTTTCCCAATTGCCACCTTTACCAAGTCTGAGTAGACTAGCACCCTGGTGATTTCCTTTCCCTTGGAGTTAGATTTAAAGCCCACCTGCCGCAGGTCTTTAGTTCCTATTCCTCTCAGACTCGGGCATTTTGAGAATGAATATAAGAGTTGAGACCTGTTTAGAGATAGAATCTTCCTTGTTTTTCCACCCCTTTCTCTGGTTGTACAGGTTCAAAGTATAGCCATTTATTTCCCTCTACTTCCTTTCCCACCTTAGGAGTTATCACATGTGGCTTCCAATTGTTCTTCCTAACGGCTGCCTTTGGTGGGAGTTTTTAATCTTGGATTTGTTTTTTTTGAGTTATTGCTTTATGGCTTACTCTGCTCAGTTGCAGAGAGGGTTGTAGTTGCTCCTTTCTTAATCCCACACTAGTGCCCTTCTTCACTTGATTTTTTATTCCTTCCTCTTTCCCATTTCCCTAGGGATCTTGGAGGGCAACGTTTCCTGGGAAGTAATTTCTAGGTTAGCCTCATCATCCCTCCCCCTTTTTACGACCTTTACTTTCCCTTTTTTTGTACCTTCCTTCCTATGTGGCTCCTATAGTTAATTGGCCTATATCTAGAGTATTCGCCCCTTCTTTTTATCAACATTGGACATTTTGAAATATATACATTGGGTGGGTCTTCTGCTGCCCCTGTAACCCCATCAGGAGCCGGACACACTGTGGGTCTGGGACTGATCTCATCATAGTTGGCATTTGGCCCCTGATTCATTGCAGCCCCCCCTCAATCTTATGTAGATGCATTTTTGGGGTTTTCAGAACGTTATTATTTAACATTGTGACTTCTAATAACCCATGTAAAGTTCTTTGAAGCATCAGCATTATGTCCAACATTGAAGAAGAAGGGTTTGCTGAAATGTCTAAGTCTAGTGAAAAGTTGTGCTCCGGATCTTCTATTGTTTGAGTTCTCTGTATACCATGCTGCTTTCGGCTTCTATTCACTTTTGGCCTAGTTGCTGTATCTGAAGCGTCCCCCCAATCAATCCTTGAGCCCTCGCTGTTATTCTCCAATGGATCTAAAGTCACTATTTCCTGTGCCTGCAGCGAGAAGACTCGCGGGGAAGAGGACAGCCGTGGTGCTGTTATTAGATCATTTTGGCTTAAAAGTGATTGATTTGCCAGAAATGATGGTTCCAATATTTGCTCGCAAAGTTCAGCTGAGACATTCCCATTCTGCTGTTCATCTTCTACCTCCAGGGGCTTCATAGAGGAGTCTATTCTTTTAAAGTGTTTGCCTACAAAGTCCTTTATTGACTTGGAGGCTGACACGCCCCCTTTAATTCCCTGCACAGCCTCTTTAACAGCTCCCTTGTTTATTCTCCTTTTGGGTACTCTTTTAGCCCTCTCACTGGTGCTCTCCATGCTCTCTTCTGAAGCCCTATATTCCATGGAGGGCTCTCTCGACACAAGACCTTACTCTGTGATCTCTTTTCTTCCTTGGGGCCATCCTTGCTCTCATACTAATGACGGGTTTTTAATTCATTATTGTGCGTGGCTGTCCAATATAAATTCAGTCCAATATAACTCAGCCTGGACCCCCCTATGCACCCCAGATGTCCAAATGTTAAGGCACTGGCATCCTTCCTGGCTGTTTCCACGCCTTAACAAGCCACTTGATCCATCTTATTTAATTAGCCGTTATATAGGGGGGTAAACGATGAAACATACATATACACACACACACTTACCTCTGTTGTGGTTTCATTATCTGTTTTGGAGGAATGGTCTCAGGTACTGGATAGAATCAGCAAAATGTATTATGGCAGTCCTTCAAAAATTGAATTTATTCTGTTTGCCCCTTTTATAACCGTTTACTGTTATTTATTCAGTATGACGAGGGCTGTGGTATACCCTTTAGCGATAGAACGTTGTCCGAGGCTGGGGCGGTCCTAGTATCTCCGAGCCCTCATCATACTGAATAATTAACAATAAAAGGTCGGACACATAGCCTTTGCGAATAACTGCCATAATACATTTTGCTGCTTCTATCCAGTCCCTGAGACCATTCCTCCAAAAGAGATAATGAATATATACAATGAATAAGCCTTGTAAAAGTTACGGAAAGTAACGAAACATGTGTCGGCTGCTTTGGCTGCTACAAAACTGACACTACTTGGAAGGCTCTAGAAATAGGACCTTGACTTTGGCAATTGTACTTGTCTCTTGTGTTCGAAAACAATTACAATCGTACAATATTTCCATGTACTTTCAGTTACTTGACAATGTACTGTTTTGACAACCTTATGTGCTGACAACCTTATGTGCTGTTTTGACAACCTTGGATTAAAAACATAAAGTTACATATAATCTATGTCTATCTGATGTATCCTTCCCTGTGAGATAACATATAGAAATATCTAAAGAGTTGGGTTCCATAATTGGCCATATTGTAGCAGATAACTTTAGAAACTGTTTATGTAAACCATTAGAGTGCCGAGGTACAACCTTTAAAAAAAAGAACACAATATTTATTTATTTATTTATGGTTTTATAAAGCGCGTAGTCACCCAGTGGGTATCCCAGCGCTGTTTCATCTGAATACTCATTAATTCAACAATCCTTGGTAGGTGGATATTTCTGTCTGTGTTACCTTGATGGGCACCGTAATCTATAAGAAATTTAAATCAAAGGAACAAGTTACTGTTGGACCGATGTGCGACTGTCTAGACCACGACTACCATTTTGTGATATTGTATATCTCAGTTTGTAGTTGCTGGGAATAATGACATACTGATTGTACTTTTTTTTGTTTCATAAAAGCATACAAGGTCTGAAAGACATGAAATGCCCGGTTGTTGTAGACCTAATTCCTTTATTCACTGCAGCTGGACTGGTTCACCGAGTTATAAGAGGAAATAATTCCTACCACTCTTCAAAGAAGTTGTTTTATCGGAAAGCAGAGAAACGCAGTTCAAAATAATGTCTTCATATTTAAAGAATTGCAAGAAATTCAGTAGTTGCCAAGGAGAATATATGCATTTTGCTCTAAAGTTTGGAAATCAAACAATATATTTTGCAGCCAAGAATGCCAGTAAGATAGCTGAGAGCATCTAAGCTATAGCTGTATTTAGTTTGTGGTGGCCACTAAATCAGTGGTCAGTATTTTTATAATCACAATAGAGGTGGAGGTTGTCTCTGTAGTTAAGGTTCAGACGTGCTTAAAGTTCGTTACAGAAAGTGACTTCACAGCCCTGTCATACTTCTCACCTTAGGAAATGGGTTGTTTTACTGTCTTAGTTATAGTAGGCATATAACGTGCAATTCGTCCCACCACACTTGCCCCCTCTTTTCCCACCACAAAAGGCACCATACCAGTGGAGGGTTTTCACTGCGTAGTCTTTACTAATTCTCAGATAACGCCATCTTTATTTGTAGATGCACGCACTGTCAACATTAGACCAACTTTTATTAATCCAATCCAACACACATTGATAACATTGGCTTGCACAGTATTCGTTTGAACCACAGGTTACAGTTGCACTTGTATTTACTGTTCAGGATCTCCCCAGACACACGGTATGCGGGTTGTACCAGCAGGACACAACCCATCTCCATTGCTTCCATTTCAGGCAACTACCCGTCGTCTACCCCCTAGACGCGGCCACCAAAACACTGCTTTGCGCCTTTCCTTGCGCACCAGCTTGTACCAAGTTGCTTCCTCCAAGCACCGGCATCTCGGGTAGGGCCGGAGAGTCCAGGGCCACCAGCAGGACGGCCCCCTCTCCCGCCAGCCCGGAGCCCCATTGACTGCCCTCCTTGTTCCAGGATGGGCCAGTCCCCGTCAAACAGGAGTCCCCGCCATTTTTCCTGGCCCGGGACCCCGCCAGCTCTACCTTAAAAATGAGGGGTGGGTGGGCAACTTTGCTTCTGGCCGCGACCTGCTGGGCGCCCGGGGCAAGAGGACAAAGAGGGCTTCTCCCTCGTGAACAGCATTCTTATCCCTTTTTTTTTCCCTGGAGGGGCCACCTGCGTACCTAAGTGACGCACTACGTGCCTGCCTACCTCTTAATTTTTCATAGTGGCCCCTCCCACTCGCCCTGACCAGATGTGCACTGGCCCAGCCTCTCTGCGGCCTCTCGCACGAAATGCCACTAAGCGCCCCCCTCCCCTAGGTGCGGTGGGGGCCTCTCAATACTGTTGGTGTACATCTAGGAAATATTTTTTTCTAATCGTGGAAGGGATTATGTACAAGCCACTTCTGCCGCAGGTGCGACACTTTGTATGTGATAAAAACAGTGCTTAGTTTGTAAAAGAAAATACCTGCCAGGGCCCTCGTCAGGAGGCCACCACACATTGCCACTGTACTTACACAACTGCTAACCATCACACTGCTACAAATGTGACAATTCAGACTGTTCAAGGCTGCCAAAGCTTTAAAAATGGCGCTGGTGGCAGGTATTAGGTGTTTTTATTGTATATCGAATTAACAAACAACTTTTTCTGCTTATCTTTAAATTACACAAAGAGCACTACCATATGGCAGCTGTTATCAGTACAGGTTCCGGCAACTAAGTGCCAGTGCTGGCAACTAAGTGCCAGTACCAAGCACCATGTATTGAATACATACATATTTATGTATCCAATACACTGTTGGAAAGAAACCTGCCTTTGTGGGAAATTACAGGATTATGAGATGTTCCCTTTCACGGAGATTGGGGTTTGAAGAGATATGCTTTGAGGGAAGTTCTACATGTGATGAAATGTGCCCTCATATAAAGATCTGCAGGAGTCATGCAAGCAAGCTGTATTTAGGTGATGTACATTAAATAGACCTGTGGGGTTGACAAAAACACAAAGAACAGATGATGATGTAAAGTTGGAGATACAGATTTGCAAGGAAATGAAGGGACATTGGACGGTGATCTGAAGGTTCATTTGTCCTCTTGAGAAGGAAATCTGCAGGGGATTGAATGTGCTGTACGAGAGATATCTGCATCGGATAAAGGAGTGCTCTAGGAAATAGCATACAAGGTGATATGAGCTTGGGATAGAAATTAGCCGATGCAATACACCATGGAGCCATTTACAGGGGCAAATTAGCAGTTGATGTACATTTTTGTATTTTACACGGTTTTGGTACATGCAGTTGTCATGGCATTTTGACACTTTGGATGTTATTTCAATACTGGAAACAAAAGTCTGTTCATTGGTTTATTATTATTGCATAGATATATTTTAATACAGTCTTAAACCATCAGGAATAAAAAAAATAGGGACATAAACTTGAGATCTAGTGTCCTATATAGATACTGAAAACGAAACACACTCAATTTTAGTATAAAAAATAAGAACACACAATTCATACATCAGCAGTCCTATGAGATCCTTTGGCTAGAATTCCACCCGGAAACCAAGCGATTAATTAAAAAAAACTCATATGGATCGATCTCCAGTATCTAGGAAAAGAAGAGGTAATAATGCAGATAGTGCATATCGGTGATCTGAGAAAATACTGTGAATATACTGTGTAAAAAGGTACAGGTGTTGCATGCTGAATCCAAAGTAGATGCAGTCACATTTTCTAAACCCTTGAGAGATATTTGTGGTGAGTCTGCTCTGTGCAGCATAAGCAATCTGTCTTTTTTATATTTATGTGTAGCCCACAAGGGGAAACTGGCAGCATAGTATGACAGACATTCAGCGAATGGCACACAGCATTCTGAAGGTAAAACATAAATAAATGAGAGCATTCGCCTCAGAGCACCCTTGATAACATCTCATATGACAGGCAGAGTTAACAGGGCAGCACAGAAGCTCCCTCCAAAGCAAGCGTTCATTTTATCTGAGACCTTGTTTATAGGTAAGGCATCAGCTTGGTTTAATAGTACCTGAATACAGAAGGAATACATATTTAAATACGGTTTAAATTGTGAAGTGAAATTGTATACTGTGCAGCATATCTTAAACGTTATAGAAAATGTTGCCATCGCAAAAACAAAAAAATCAGCGTAGTAAAATGCAATGTTAGAACATAAAATTATATGTCTGCTTTTTTAAGATGGGTTTTAATGAGACTCACGTCAGCTTGTTTTGTCCAGGTCCTCATGTGCATTTGTAAAGTGTTTTGCATTTTTGTTGTTACATGCATTGAATTACCTGGTCAAATAAATGGAATTAAATTCAGCTTGTCTAAGCATTTGATACAAAACTGTAATTTACGAGCAGCGAGTTCTAAAGAAAGAATCTTTCATAGTTTTTTTGTATTTACGCCCTGCCAAAGTAACTGTTAATTTTTAGGAATTGCCTCTTCATTATATCTCAAGGGTCTACTCCCCAAAATGCTCATTCCTGCTTGTGAGTTTATAAGTAATATTTTGTGTATCTTTCTCATAAGGAGCAATGGGGCATATGTATCAAGCGATTTTTTACTCGCAAACGCTGCGAATCGCAAAAAACAGCGTTTGCGAATAAAAAATCGCTAAACGGTATGTATGAGCCATGTTTCAGTGCTAATTTAAGGAATCGCTAATTTTGCGATTTCCTAACTTTTCGCAAGCATTTAAGAAATCGCAAATTGCGATTTCTTAAATGACATGTAAAAAGCACCCAAGTTGTGCGAATTATCCTTAAGAAATCGCAAATTACCACCAACTTCCAGTTGGTGGTAATTTGCGATTTCCTTTCAAAAAGCACTTTTTTTTTTATTTTACAAAGTGCAACATGGCGCTCATACATGCCCTTAGGGCATGTATGTGCGCCATATGCACACACATGCTAATTTCAGGGGTGCATCAGGGTGTCATCATGACACCCTTGCACCTTTGAAATTATTCTCAAATGGCGATTAGCAAATTGCGATTCGCTATTTGAGAATTACTTCCCATTCATTCCTATGGGTCTCCTGGCCCATAGAAATGAATGGGCAGGTATTCCTTAATTGCGATTTCGCAATTTGCTAATCGCAATTAAGGAATTTTAAGAAATCGCAAAAAGTTTGCAATTTTTTAAATACATCCCGTTTTGCAATTCTCAAATAGCGATTCTTTAAAAATCGCTATTTGAGAATCGCAAATGGTGATGTTGATACATATGCCCCAATAAGCGGTAACAAGGGATTCAAAATTCATTTTTCTTTGCTGTAGCAAACACTAGTGGAAATAAAACGTTTGTCACTGTTCAAGCAGCAAATAAACAGTGATCTGAAACTAGTGATTAGGTGGGCACATATCCTCTTCCTACCCAAGGCCGCCAGAGACCTAAAGGATGTGGAATGGCAGATAATAACCCCCCACCTTCCATTGTATCTCTAACTACACAGATCCAAGGTGGTGAAGGGAAATTGGATTGTAGACTGGCGCCACAAACCACAATCTTCCCTGTCAGCCGTATGTAATCAAAAGAGGTGAAGGAGTAAGGTTTGAGATTAGGGAGGGTGGCAGCACACTGTCCCATGGATCTGCGAGATCTTGGCTGGAGGAACATCCTTCTCCTACCTCTCCGTGAAGACCTGGAACCCCCAGCCTTTGCATCTCCGTCACTGCCTCAATTCAGGAAGGACCCCAAGACCTGGCTCTTCGACTGAACTGCAGAATCCCCCCAACCTCCGCCAAGCGCTTTGAGATCCTAACGGGTGATTAGTCACACTTTACAAAAACCCTGATTGATTGATTAATTGATTGATTGCCATTCCTTTTTTTAATTCTTATAGAAAGGAGAACAGCTAAGTTGGAGTGAGGTGAAGAAGGGTAATTGTTATGCATGACTCCCCTGTGACTCCTTGTGGTATCATGGTTTAATTTTAACAGCTTTTGACAAAGAAAATTAATCCAGGTCAGTAGACTGTCAACTGTGGGTCGAAATTATCAGTAGGCAGAGCGGTTAGTCCTTTCAAGTTTAAAAAAAATCATTTTAACTTTAGAAATAGGATAACATACATAAATAAGTTAGAATGCAAAACAAACTCAGTGCCACTTTTTAGAATCACCAAATGCACAAGTAGGCCAGCTTGTCTATATATAAAGCATTACAAGGCATAACATTGGTAGCAAAAAAATATATTCCAGTAAGACAACATTTCACATTATGGCACAGCAGAGATTTGTTAGACATCTTACCCGAGATATAACATCTGACAATACTGATCAGGTATCAAATCCTGCTGGCTCAAGTCTATGCAGGTATAAACCAACACTTTTGTGCCCCATATGTGATATGCAGCTCTTTAAGATGTGGTTGTGAGGGTGAATTACTTCAATGGGCCCCATATGTCTTTGGGTCTAGACGCTGAATGCATCAACTCAGCATTAATGTCACATTGTTCATTACAATAAATAAGGGAAGTAATCCACTGTTTGTACTTTGGGAATCTCCACCTTCTCCAGCACAAGCAACTAATTTTCTTGGCCAGCAAAAGTGTCAGGATGGTGAATCGTTTGTGTGGTGGGGATCTTCTACACCATCCCAGACGTGTAACCCTCGGGTTGACAGGTAACTTAATTCCGACCTTCGCAGACAAAGCAGACAGCACCTCCCACCAGTATGTCCATGTATGTTCCCACATGACCAGGCCATATGCAAGTAATTCATCTCAGACTGCCTGCATCGGGCACAGTCTGAGTCTTTGTGAAGGACAATTCTCCATAAATTGATAGGGGTATGGTAGGCTCTTTGTAAAAATGTATAGTGAATTAGTCTGAAGCTGAATGCTGAAAGAAAGCATGCCCGTCTGTGTTCAGCAGTAACTCCGCATCATCTCTGAAATCTCCAGGCCCATCTCTTCTCCCCATCTAGACCTAGCTGAAAGGCCCAGAATAGGGATTCCTCCTCTGCAGATTGATACAGTTTAAAGATTAACTGTTTACAGGAGGTAGCAGATAGAAGTGTGAAAAAGGGCTGGCTCCGATAGGAAACCCGGGATCATCAACCCAGAGGCACCCCAAAGGCTTTGGTATAAAAAGATGTCCAGGGCAGAACAGGATGTATATCCCCCAAACTCAGCAATTGTTAAAATGTTTTCACTTTTATGCAACTTCCTCCAGCAATGATGGCCATGGCTATACAAATTAAATATTGCTTTCGGCTCATGTGTTACAGGTAGCGCAGCGGGTGATGGTGAAGAGGCAATCGAGAGGAGTAGATGGTAACCAGACCAGCTGTGTTACTCACCCCAAACTACCCTGTAGAGGTATAGGCCATGGTAGCCATAGTAGCCATAGTAAGCATATGACAGGGGAGGACACCCAATCAGGTACTGGAAAGCGGATGAGGCCAACACATCTGCTTCAACTGCAAGATGGGGTAGATAAAGTGTTTGGTGAAACCAGTTATGGGTGAAGTGTGCCTGAGCGCATAGATAACAAAGTTCAAAATCAGGGGCCTAAAATTATGCATGATGGAATGGCATAGTAAGTAGTACCCATTTTATCCTTGGCTATTTCCTAGACCAGGCCAGTATGATTAGTTGGCTGTGGAAATGTTGAGTGACAGGGATATGTTTTTAAATAAATATAGCAGCTTGGGGAGGATCATCATCTTCATATGGCCTGTCCATCTGGCTAATGACAAAAAAAGAGACAGCCAATAAGTGATCTGGTCAATGATCTTCTCAACAGCCACCCCATCATTTATCTTTTACAACTGCTTCCATGTGAGTCTACAATAGACTTCCCAGTGAGAGGGAATATTTGAGATGTACTACAGTTAATGGTAACTCTGGTTGAGGCTCCAAGTCCTTTCAAGGTTACACATTTTACAAATAGACCATGATGAACAGATTCCAACTGACACAGCACTACATCGTCAATTTAGTAACCTATTAAATGAGTAACACAATACTACACTCCCCTCCCTCTGCACAGATAAGTCATTGGATCCATTTAGATTGGAAGCCCATGGGAGGGGGTATATCAAACATAGAGTTATAGATAGGTAACTGCTAATAATATGGAGTTTCCCCCCTCAGAGTTCCAAATAACATCAAGGACAACTCGAGCAAACCCCAGCAAATTGTTTGACTCTTTTTTCCTCTGCAGGACTGAACATTGTGGGATATTGTGTTGTTTTAAAAATGTACATATCATCCCTTGTACTTCATAGGAACTTAATACCTATAGACAAGCATTGAGTGAACTATTGGCCCTTGACACACATTACTTTCCCGTGGTTGATTCACATTCGTAAATGGTTATTGGACCTGGGTTGGAGCAGGTTTTGGGAATACCCGAACTTGCTGATCCCCGACTCAAAACAGGATATCAAGACCATTTACTGGAATTTTATCAGGCATAATGTCACTTTAAATTGTGGAGTTGACACACTTACTACTCAATTTCTGATGTTTAAAATAATCCCCTACTTTGAACAATTCTTAGATGAGATTGAACCCCTACTTGCTAAGGTACTGTATCTAAAATTTAGGTACGGTACTCTTCAGATCAAGTCTTTTACTTCCAAGTGGGGGACTGCTCAGAAAAGGGAAAATGATTGTAGGTGTACCCAGTGCCATTCAGGAAGTAAAGAGGACGTTGTGCATGTTTTATTTTTCTGCCCTGCATATAGACATCACAGAAACAAATGGATAAAACCCTTGGACAGGAAATTATGCATCAGGAAATTCATTGAAATGTTGCACATTTTAAAAACTGACACCTCAAAGCACATTGTATTTGGTATTAGTAGATTTTTATTGGCTGTCAATTATACTAGGATGAAGAAAGGGCTCAAATTTTAACTTTATGAATTTTATGATATATTGTAATCATATGAGATTTACACGGAAAATCAAAAGGCTGAACTGTTGATAATTGATGATTGCATACACTTTTATCTTGGAAGAGTTATGAATGTACGATGCCATGCAAAAGGTATAACCTTCTTATTTTTGCACTTTATGGAAATAATTAGCCTCTGGCTACTTGTAAAACCTGGCCCTGAAGTACTATGGAGTAACCCATATGTTAAAGTATCACTAATGATAAAGTATCTGCGCACTATGCACTTTGAATTCTAGGGAAATGATTATGTTGCTGCTAATGATAGAACAAGGTGTTATCCACTGTATTGTAAATTATTAATGGATGGACTAAAGTTTTGCACATGTAAATAGATTTTTCATTCTCATGTTTTTGTATTTATGCTTTTATGATTATTATGCTAATAATAATAATAATTCCTCCAAAATGTCTCCATTTGCTTCAGAATGGTTTCCTCTTAAATAAGTGTACCAATGTATCTATTTAGATGTAGTAGCACCAAACATGTCAAGATGTGTATGATTCATGCAGAAGTGAACAAAGTTTACAATGAGTGTGTTTAAAAGGGTGGATGACAAAAGGATAACATTTATGAATGTTTGCAATTGTGTCAAAGTAGATAAAGGATGCCTTTGTGGTGGTAATTGTGTGGTTTATGGACTGATAAAAGGTAGCTTGATCTGAAGTTCCTTTATAGAATATGATGATTTGTTAGGTTTTTGGGTTTCCTTTGTCTTTGCTGAAATATAACATTTACATTTGTGCAGGAGACTTTTAAATTAAGTCCTTAGTTTACTGGGAGCAAATAGGCTTTTAAGGAAAACTGTGTGGTTTTTTTCTTGTGTTCAAGTCGACTGACCTTATGATTCTTGACTTGCTGTAACCTTAGGATCTGTTTTCTGGAAAGACCATGTAGGTTATAATGGAATAGGCTACTATTCCAGGACTAAGAATCAAATAGGCTTCACCAATGTTTGGTTTGCACAAGCGTATATTTCGGAATTAGTATCTTAGATCACCAACATGTTCTTATTTGTATTAAATATAGTACATTAGAAAAGATCGTGTTCTTATAAACATAGCCACAAAAGTATTTCATGATTAAACAAAAGCTCAAACACTCATGAAATACTTATTTTAGCAGATTCATATAAGAATGTTCCAAAGGTCTTTCCATTTAAAAAATGTCTACGGAAATTAAATACATATGTGCCTCGTTTGCCGTTCTCAATCCACTCTGACTCTACCCTGGCCAGAGGTACATTTTCTTAATGAATAATAAAAAAGGACTAATCAGTAAATATATTTCAAGTCACCTTTTCTGTTTTGGCAAAATGCACGCAATTTTGCCACTTGAATTGACCTTTAGTCGGTGTCAAACCAAACTTCAATTTCAATAAAAGCAGTTACAGAGAAGTGTTTAGGATAAATTGTAAATACTGTACTATAGCACAGGATAATTTAACTGAAGCATGCATTAAAGTGAAATCTTTATTTACCAAATAAGACACATCTTCATTAAAGCTTGGTGTTAGTGCTTGCCTTTTAATATTTGTCTTGTTCACTTTTAATTCAACATCATACGTTAAATTTAAAAAAAAAAGATTTATAGAAACTTGTTGGAAAAAGTAGTGGCAATTTGTGACGTGCTTTTGTGACCAGTATTACATTTTGTGAACCAACTGTGTACTAATGGGTTGCTTCGCAAAATTCTGAATGATATTAGGTCGTAGCCTGACCTACCTCACCTCATGAAAATTTATAAGAAAGGGCGCAAATTGTGACTCACTGCAATGGTGGCAATCACAGGGATGGTAGCTGTGATGGTTTGCAACTGGAATTTTGGTCACAAACCATTGATACATTTGGAACTGATCCGGTATTTGGAAATTATACCCACAACACACCCTAACATCCCATCCAAACACCGAATTGGTACCCACTGACAATCCCATTTTAAGATTCTGTAAAATTTACTCAGTCTTAATATAGGATTGTTACGTGGACAAACATTCAGGGTTGTTGCCCAGCGGGATGGGCTAGTAAATTCTTCCATCACTTCCATCCTGCTGGAACTACATTGGATCCCCATGCAATTCTTCACTATCTTCAAGACCAGCTGCATCCTTTTCACAGCTGTCATAGTAAACACTACCACCTATCTAGCTGTCATGCTTACAGTCACTGGTGGCTCTCGTTACACCCTTAGTCAAGACACCAGCAGACTGAAAGTAAAGAAAGTATAAAAATAAAAATAAAAGTCAAAATGCGTTCTTCATCTATGCACCCAGAATCAGGAACCACATCTCTGTATACATCAGGACCTCCCCAACCCAGTCCCAATATAGGAAAGAGCTGAAGATGCACCTATTTAAAGAACATTTGATCATGATGCTGTAAAAGCTGACTTATGGTCCCAGAACCCTGCTATATCTTCAGTCTTTTGTTGATTTTGTTTTCACCCTGTACAGCTACATGCATACATATATACGATGTCACAAAACTGGTTCAACGTTTCTCTAGATTAGTTTCAAGTAAAATTTAAATGAACGTCAGAATTTATTATCAATGAGTTCAAGCCAAATTCCATACAAATGCCATCTGTTGTATCTCCACACATTCACATCCTCTCTAGTTCACTAGGTAGTTAATTGAAAATACCCAATCCATTTTGTCCATTACATCTATTAGCCATGCTATGTTACTATTGCATTTGGTCAAGTTCATACTTTAGTCAAAGATCATGCGGACAAGCTCACATTTTTCTTTTCAGACTGGATCATCTCACAGATTTGCAGTCCTGCGCCACATCAACCTTTTATTATGTTGTTAATGGAAATAAGTATTTGTGCCACAGTTTCTATTCATCTTTGGTAGATGTGATCAAGAAGCTGTGCGAAAAGTATCTTGTTTCTGCTGTAATGGGGTCTGTGTTTCGTCTTTATACATTTTAAAATGTAATTAATTCATTTTGATCATCTGAATCAGGGAACACATATAATAAACAGCAATTGCAACAAATAGTAATCTTGAAGCGCTCAGCATGAAACCTTTCTCTTTATTGTTCTGAATAATCAATTTTTAATTTATTTACTTCTCTTGACAAATTCTGTTTTTAACCATTTTTGAGCTGCTCTTGAGGTTCAGACTCCCTTCGAATGTAAGGCTCTATCATGTTCTTGTAGCAACAAAGATCAAGGGTCATTAAAGAAGCTTGGAGGATACCTTCATTATTGCCATTGTAGTCCTTATTTCTATGAAGGATATGAAAGCTGATTGATGGTTGAGAAATCGACCAATTCACTTTCTTAGGATGAGATAAATTTGATATGTCTTGCCAGCATGCTTACATTTGGGGGCCTCTGGTGGAACAGGGAAAAAATGGATGTGTTATGGAGCATGGAGTATGCCCTAGGGAAGGAAAGCATTCAGTAAACCAGTTGGACAAGGGTGTTAGCCTGCTTGACGTTGTTTACCTTGACAGTTGAAGTCTTAGATCTCTTTAAAATTCAACATGTGCTGACATTTCTGAGGGAGACCTCAAAGGAGTAGACAGAGAAGGCTGTAAAGGATTGCCATGATTATTTGCAGTGGAACAATAAAAATTAGCTGTTTTCAAAGCAAAAATATTAATTGGTGCTCACAATATTACTATGTGATATGAAAGACACATTCGCCCACAGGTTTCTTTGTTGTGGTTTTTTTTTAATGTTTCCTTATATTGACTGATTTCTTCATTGTTCAGCTGGGCTGTGTAACATTATTTACCATTTCAAAACTTCAGATATCATGCCGATTACCTTAATTTCGTAGTAATTAGGTATGTTAAATAATTCCAAGCAGGCGGGCACCCATATTTTGTTTTTTTTTAACAACTGTGAATAATAATTTTTTTGTCCTTGTTGTTTTCTTTTTTAATTTATAAATATTTAAGTGACCACTTAACATCCCATAATACTGTCCCTGAACCCCAAACCCTAAAACCCTAAATGTGTGTACATTTATTTTTATTGAGAGTAAACCCTCCCAAATATGAAAAACCTTCTGTGGTTCAGCCTGACAAGAATGATTGTTGCCTGAGTGGGGCTGCCACCCCTGGCCCTTTTGCCTTTACCCTCCACTTTTCGTTTGCTGAATTTGATTTCTTGACTTTAGGGCTCTGCACACTTTAACACTGCTAACCTTCCTAAAGTGCTTGTGCTCACTACTACCCTAAACATGGTTTGATTGCCTTACCACTGATTGGTATATTTAATTTTTTAATACCGGCACTGTTTTTCTTTCATTACGGTAATTGTGTTACTGGTGGCTGGTGCTGTAGTATTTCAACCTGTTAGAGTGAGACACCAGTGGCCGCCATCTTGGGTGATGGTCTAGTTGCCCAGTGGTATTTCTATTTAAAGGAGAGGCTGGTGCGACCTCCCAGCCTCACCGGACTCTCCCTCTAGTGAAATGCCGCTACAGACAATATTTCTTTGCAGCTAATTGTTGCTATTTTGCACAGATTATTTTAACCCTTTTAGCTTTCAAATTACATGGTTTTAACTTACATCATTTTAATACCGGCACAATTTTGTTTTCATTACACTGATAGTGTTACTGATGACTGGCACGGTCGTATGTCCACCTGTTAGAGAAGGAAACCAGTGGCCGCCATCTTGGGTGATGGTCTAGTCGCCCGGGGGGTATTTCAATTTAAAAGAGTTGCTGACGCAACCAAGTTGCTGGTGAGCAGAAGGTGCGCTAAAGGCAAGCCTATCTGCTCCCATCTGTGCATTGTTTATGGACAGTGCCTGACATGCTACTGGTTTCTCCATCGGCTCTCAAAAACCTCGAGCATCAGAATTTGTTATTCCAGGCACACATTGGTAATCAGGCTGTTAATCCCATCCCCACGCCTGGATTTACTGACTCCATTGTGAGTCTTCTTGTGGTTGAGACGTCTCCCTTGCATGCCTCGCTTAAATGTGACTTGCTCAATGCCATATTTCTGGTGAAGCACGCCTCAGAGATTAATCTGCAGCTGCAAAGCGATAACTGGGATGTTCTATTTATCACCAAAACCTGGACATACCCTGATTCGACCACTGATTTGGCCCTGACATGTCCCCCTGGTTTTAAAATCATTCATAAACCCTGTATCAAGAAGAAGGGGGTAAATTGGGATAATTTTCAAGGAAAGCTGGAACTTTGCAATCTTTGTTCTCGATGAACTATCTGGCCCTGAATTGCTGGGTTTTACCCTTAAAACCAAGAAAGGTTGAATCGTTTCTGGCATTCTCTGTTATCGTCCTCCTGACCCCTCAGGCACTTATCTGCAACCGCTGATTGAGAATATTTCCAACCTGGCCCTCACACATTCGAGGTTCCTAGTTTTGGGAGACTTTAATCTGTGCCCCGAAGGGGATCTCTCCTCCACATTCAAGGAATTACAAGGTTCCTGTAATACGATGGGCCTGCAGCAATTAGTTCAGGGTCCCTCACATCAGGGAGGTCATACTCTTGATCTGATCTTTGCCACAAAGGGGCTAATTACCATGGGAACCCATCTTCTCCTCTGGTGGACTGATCATGTACTTGCTACATTTCTTCTTCATGACGGGGATTACTCTCACCCCCACCCCTGCTCCCCATTGTATTGGTAGAGCCTGGCACAAAGTTAACAAACCATTACATGGCAGGTGCTTTAACTTGCCGGTTGTAGGCAACCCTGACTGCACTTTGAATGAAAATAATAAGGTTTATAAGTACTGTATTGTGGAAATGCTTGATGCATTTATACCTTTTAAGAGTCTGAAAATCCCCTGCAGACACTCTGCCCTCTGTTATAAACATTCCTGCAAGAAACTAGAAAGGAGATGGTGCTGATTGAAGAGGAAGATTCAAAAACATGTTTTTATACATGAATACAAAAGAGAGACTGGAAAAGCTTAATCAAGTAGTTACTCGGATGCCATCCTGGCTACCCTAAGAAAGTTAAACAGGTTGTTGACATTGTGCGTAATGTTTTCAATCCAGAGTGTGTGGGCCAGGCAGTAAAACCCTCAAAGGAGCTCTGTGATAAATGTTCTAATTTTTTTGAAGAGAAGATCTTTAAGATCCTGGAGACTATTAGTGCACCTCACTCATCAAATTATCCCAGTCCTGAGGTCACCTTCCCTGTCAGTGAGGATCCCCCCTCAGTATGGGAATAAAGTTGGAATGGTTTGAACCCCTATTGGAGGATCTTTTTATACCATTTCAATATCTACTTCTTCTGTCTCTCCTCTCAAACCTTTATCTCATAGGTTCCGGAAAGAATTAGTGGATTAACTTTTTCCACCACTAATGCAAATTTGTAAACAGTCTGTCCCTTTATCCTGGAAGAAGGTGATAGTTATTCCTATACTAAAAAAAACATTCCCTAGACCCAGGGGTCCTTAGTAACTACAGGTCTATCTATCTCTCTCACCATATGCAGTTACAATTCTGGAACATTTTGTCAGCCAGAAACTGTCCCATTTTTTAGAGGACAACCTTCTCCTTGAAGGAGAGCAATTTGGATTTTGGATTTAGGCCAAATCATGGAACAGAATCTGTCTTGCTTATGGCATTGGATGATCTCGGAATGCAGACTGATGGAGGCCAATTGGCTGTCTTGGTCCTCCTAGGCCTTTCAGCTGCATTTGATATGGTGAACCACATCATGCTCTTAAGTCGACTTGCTTCGATTGGTGTATGTGGCACCATACACAAATGGATGTTCTCATATCTGTCTAACTGGAATGGCACGGTGAGCAAAAAAAAGATGGATTTGGGCCCAGATCTCTGTACTGGGGTGAATGTATGACAATGTTCTGCATTCTGTCCATCAATAGATCTTTTTGCATTTGTCACCCCGAGTGGGACGGGTATGCTCAGACGTGAATCTCGTGCTCTCCATGCCACTGGAATCAAGCTATCCTGGCTGAAAAGGGGTGAAACCCCGAAACCGGTCCTAGGTTGCTTGTTTCCAGTCCAGGGAGGACCTGGCCTGGCAGTTCGGGCTGGACTGTTCCCATTGGGCACAGGGTCAAGACTGATTTGCATATGGCTGGGTCCAAACTGGAATGGCATTGTGAGCAAAAAAACGATGGATTTAGGCCCAGATCTCTGTACTGGGGTGAATGTATGGCATTGTTCTGCATTCTGTCCATCAATAGTTCTTTTTGCATTTGTCACCCCAAATGGTCCGGGTATGCTCAGACGTGAGTCCCGTGCTCTCCATGCCACTGGAATCAAGCTATCCTGGCTGAAGAGGGGTGAAACCCTGAAACCGGTCCTAGGATGCTTGTTTCCACTCTAGGGAGGACCTGGCCTGGCAGTTCGGGCTGGACTGTTCCCATTGGACACAGGGTCAAGACTGATTTGCAAATGGCTGGGTCCAAACTGGAATGGCATGGTGAGCAAAAAAACGATGGATTTAGGGCCAGATCTCTGTACTGGGGTGAATGTATGACATTGTTCTGCATTCTGTCCATCAATAGTTCATATTTATCTGAGCCTTCTCATGCAATTGCTCTTTCCCCTTAGTGCTCCAACTTTAAGAATTTGTATCACGGAGTCCCGCAAGGCTCAGCTTGAGTCCAGTCTTATTCAACATCTATCTGGGACCTCTGATCACTGTCAATAAATCTCACTTTTTCAGAGTGGTGAGGTATGCAGATGTGACACATAATTAGTTTTTCCCTTAGACAACAGCCATCCGATGTCTGTCACTAATTTTCACAACTGTATAAACAATGTTATCAGCTGGCTCAATCTTAATTCCCTTAATATAACAGGGATAAAACCGAGCTTTGATGTTGTTCTGCTAGCAAAGTCCTGAATGCAATTACTTTAAACTTCTGGCCCTCAGATGTAAAGTTATCCTCTTCTGAATCAGTTCATAACCATGGGGTTTTTCTCTGCTCCGAGGTCTCTGGAAGATTCTCCTGCTGATGTCTCCTACTGCAAAAACACTCACTGTTCGGGGTGTTATTTTGAGCCGAAAAGATTATTGTAGTGCCATTTTGCTAGGTGCACAGGAGTATCTTTTAAATAGATTACACAGAGTCCAGGACTCTGCTGCTAAGCTGGCCTTAAACAGACCCAGGAGGTCATATGCCTACATGGTCTTGAAAGATCTGCATTGACTTCTTCTGCATCAGTGCATAGTTTTTAAATCTCTTTGTATTATTTTTATAGCCCACCATGGTATTGGAACAGTGCCACTACAAAACAGACTAAAAAGAAACTCTCCTGGAAGGTGCCTTCACTCTGCCACTGCCACCCTTGTGTGCATTCCAAAATTTAATAAGGGTAGATATATGGCAGACGTGCTTTCATGGTGAGTGCAGCTCAAATCTTAAATCAGCTTCCTGCCCCCATCAGATTCCTGAAGAATCTTCTGCAATTTAAAAACGAGCCTTGAAAACTTGTTTCTTCCCAAAGTAATGTCTTGATACTGTGGTACCATATTTAGCAGCATTGTTTATCACTCTCTGTATTATCTCAGTGGTAGTATTCCCATTACATCCCACCACTCTTCCTCTCTTATGTCCCAGTGTGTCTCTAGCAGCGCCAGGATACCAATATGGTCACAGTGTGCTTTATAAATGTTTAGATAAAATAGTAATTTCCTTGTAAGTCCCATGCAGAGTGGTATACCATATACCTAGGGCATGTACATTAAATGCAACCAGTAAGCCTGCAGCCACTCACTCAAGCAGCACCTTAAAACAAGTCCCATGCCTGCCACTGAAACCTGAATGTAGTTTTAATTTGTCATCTTGTCTTGGCAATGAAATCCCATTGCCAAGCCTGAAACTCTCCTCTTATTATATATAGGGCACCCCTATGATAGGGTAGTCCATAGGAGAGGGTGCATTGTAACTAAAAGGCTGGACATTTACTTTCAGTGATTACATGTTCTAGTAGTGAAAAACTCTTAAATTCATTTTTCACTACTGTGAGCCCAACCTGTTCCATAGGATAAGTTTAAGTTGTCTTCTTACATTTAATAAGTGGTAACTTTTGATTGGGACCAGATAGCCAGTTCATGTTTGGTATCTATGAAATTGTAAAGAAACATCATCTTAAATGGTAAAGTCATATTTTTTATTACAATTTTGAAAAGGCCACTTTTAGATAGTTGGCATTTTTCTGCCCTTTAAAGAACATTTCTAGAAGTTTCCCCCACCTTACAAAGGAAGGTCCCCAATGACACCCCCTTCTAGGACACCTCCTGCACAGAGGAAGTGCTGGGTGGACCCAATCCACTTATATCGGAAGCCTGCTCCATCGCGATCGGCCATATTTTATGACTTTGACCTGGTCTCACACGACTAGATGTCTGGGATTGGCACTTTTTTTTGTCTTTTAGGCACCAGTTTTTACTAAAAACATTCACAATTCATAACTTTGGTTCTACTTATTAGATTTGTTGACGTTTTGGGGTCAAGTAATTCATTAAAATTCGCTCCAGTCTTCTAAAATTGGTTTGTGATTTTTCTTGTGTTATGTTTTTAATGTATTAATGTTTGTGTTCTGCATAAATACTGTACGCATTGCTTCTAAGTTAAGCCTGAATGCTTTTTGTGCCAAACTACCAAGGGTCAATCACAGGTTAATTTAGTGACTTTTTGTGGTTCACCCTGCAAGGCATTGTGGCTGTTGCTTGACCAGGGCTCACACCCCAGTTAATCAACAACCCAATTTCTCATCCCCCAACCAAAAACCCAATTTCTCACAACCCTGTACAATTTAATCGATTTGAAATTATAATAAAACAAAATTAGGGAGCCAAAGTAGTGAATGCATACCCTAATGTGCAATTTTCCCCTCTAACTTTAGAACTTTGACTTTATAGTAGAGAACCAACCCCTCTTGAGTTCCCAAAAATATTTCCTAGCTGTTTCTCTTTTTGCTCAGAATTTGTGTTTTTTTAAGCCTTGTGTGCTTATTTCTATTCCAAAGGAAAAACGATGCCATACCTAGACTTTGATAAAGATAATATGCACTGGTGTGTTTTGCTGCCTCTTTGTGTATTATTTATTGGATAATGTACACCAAAATGTACATTATAAGGTTATTGTAAGGAATGGATTAATTTTGTGAGCATGTAGAGGCATGAGGCTGAAGTCTGAGTGCTTGTATAAGGGTATGGAAATATAAGGTGACATTATATCCTAATAATATCCCCAACTGGGGGTAAGTTAAGCCTTATAGCTTGTGGCCTGAAGGCTAGTGTGTGGAAGGCAGGTAGGACGTTATGCAGGGCTTTTCTAAAGCGGCTCTCCAGCCAACGGCCGGAGTGGGACAGAAAATAGGCCGGGGGACCAAAATTAAAATGGATTACATTAGTGAATCACATAGCTAAAGGAATGGCTCATGTTTGCAAATCGAAACAGTTTTGAACTTGTAAAGACTCACAATATAGGTGTTTTGCAAAGTATGGGAGAGTCTATGAATTTGTGCTTGCTGCAGGCAATGTTTCTGGTAATATCAGGGAAATCAACATTAAAACCTGCCCACCAAACCCCAAAAGAGACCCGCAGTCACAAAACAGGCCACACAGTGACCTGTCGGACCTGCTCTTCTCACACTGCCAGATTACCGTATAGGCCAGCATCACTTGCCACCAGTCCTTGTAAAGTGGCCATGGCAGGTGGTTTGGTGGGTTCCACCATGTCTGACTTTACAGAGGTAGCTGACTCCCTGTGCACAGACTCTCCTGCGTGACAATGGTGTGAAAGACGCTGAGCCGATATGTTCAGCCGCCACTCGTTGAGAGCCTGCCACATGTGTCTTGAATGGCATGGCCATGCATAGCCAGTCTCCTCAATCAGACTCCACTGTCATGTTTGGACAGGTCCATGTGAGGTAACGGAAGGGAGAAATGGAGAACATAATACTGCCACAATGAACTGCACACATGCATATCGATATTTACTTTTAATAAGTTGTTTCCTATTTGGGATTCATTCTGATGTCAGAATGAGCGTCATAAGAAAATAATGTAGGGGATGTTGTAAGCAAAGTTTCCTCTACCACAAGTTAAGACGATATTAATGTTTTGATGCGTCTACTGCAGGGCATATATGTTGTGAAAAAAACCCAAAATGAGATCATATTTCACATAGCATGATGAAGTGTGCCTATTTCAAAATAACTTTTGCCAAAAGCGAGCGTCTCGAGGCCGAATGCAATATTTCTTTTCATAGATAGATCTTTGTCATTCTTGATCATAATCGTTTTTAATAATGACAACAGAAAAGACATGCTCTCCTGGAATAGCTTTGCTGCGCTGACCTAGTTTTCCCAAATGACTGCTGTTGACATTGACGTTTATGTGACCAGCACTTTAAAGTTTGCACGAGAAGAAATGCATTCCCAGCATCCATTGTGCTCATTTCCTGTCACCGAAAAACAATTCGCTGCACTTCAACTTCTTTTCTTTCAACCGAGTTAACTTTCGCAGTGTGCTATGGCTGTCACCGTGTTGTGACATTTTCCAGGGGTTCCCACGGGGGTGCCAGTCCTGCGTCTTTACTCCACCTCGCGCTGTGTGGCTGGAGACCTGCTGAACATGCTGGCAGTCTTCCCCAAGGAGTCCGTGTCACCTCTGGGCTGTTGCCACCCTTACTCTCCAGCAAGTGATTGGTGCCTGTCTGAATCTGTTCCCATTGTATCCCCCTGGGGAGATCACTCTATTGCTCGCTGTTCATAAGCATGCTCTGTCTTGTATGCTTTGAAAATCACAACGCATTGACTTAGACATTTTTTGCAATGAGTTTGTTTGTACAGCTGATAATTTTGTTTATCTTTATATTTTTTAAATGTTGTACACAGTTTTGATATCAAGCGCTGTGTATTTATTTTATTTTAAAAACTCACATCAATCAAGACTAAATAGGATGTGTAATAATCTTCACGGTCATCTGGCAAGAGGTAGTTGAACAAAATTGAAAACTTTGATTTAAATTTATGATAACTTGACTGATTTGGCATTAAGCTGCCAAATGACCCTTTATAAGAGTGGTTAGTTTTCTACTGTCTAGAAAACTAAAGATGCCATTTTAATTGCTAAAAGACATTGCACAGTTCAGAAGTGATCCTCAACCTTGTTTGTCTTCAATTGCTGTTTCAGAAGTGATAAATGGTTTTTCAAATTTACTCCTTTGAATACCGAGTACAATTAGCGTACACATATTTTCGTATATGTCTACCTGTTAAACCATATGTACCACAATGACATTGCACATTTTCTGTCATGTTGAACAGTTTTCATTTGTGATTTAATCGGGTCGGTGGATGATGCTCTACTCATCCAGAACGACATCGGTCACTTTGCAGTTTACTTTCATTTTCATATGAATCTGTACCCTCTTTATGAGTTTCTTAGATTTGGCTCCTTTTAGACCCCTCCTCTTCCCTCCCCTTACCAATACTAGGATAACTCCCAGGAGTTGTGATAATTACACATTACAGCCCACTGCATAGTGCTACAATGATATGTGTAAAATTCTCATTTCAAATAGCATAAAAAATATAGATAAAATAGCAGTGACTTAATGCAATATTTTGTGAGTAGTTAACCCCTTCAGCGCGGCGCGGATTACCGCGCTGTGCTGAAGGGTTCGTGCGCGGGCGGGGCCGTGACGGAGTGGTTCCGTCATCCGCACAGCGCAACCGTCGCGCATGACGGAACCACTCCGTCACAAGCATCGAAGGGGTTAAATTATATTTAGAAATGTGATGTCTTCATTTGTACAACAAGCCAAACTTCAGTGCATAAGTGCTTAGTATAGAAATGTATCTCCTACCTGTTGATAGGGATTCAAACCCTATTAAGATAGTTGCTCTAATCAAAATCACACACCTCAGACATTTCATCTTCTAAACAGATTATATGCTCCAATGAAAGCAAACTAGGTGAGAGTATTAACCCCAGTAAATTAGCTCAATGGGTAAAGATGCCTGTTGACATGTGAGAATCCTTCTGGTTGTACTTTACAATCCATTATCCTTAATTGCAATAATCTCAGTGCGTGCAATGATCGCTGGGTAGACTTGTCTTAATCCTATTAAAAGTGTGTCTTAAAAGATGAACCCTACATGGCTATGAGTCATGAGTCAACTTAAGCATCTATGTACTGGGAGAAGCTGTGAAGAGAGAGATCATAATTTACTTTAAACAATGTTCTTTCACAGAGCTCAGACAAAGAAATACCATATCAAGTGGTAACATTCCCAGTGATCATTGCACACACTGAGATTATTGCAATAAAGGATAATGGATTGTAAAGTACAACCAGAAGGATTCTCAATTGTCATCAACAGGCCTTTTGACCCATTGAGCTAATTTACTAGGGTTAATACTCTCACCTAGTTTGCTTTCATTGGAGCATCCTATCTGCTTGGAAGATTAAATGTCAGAGGTGCGTGATTTTGATCGAAGCAATCCTCTTACTAAGATTTAAATCTGTACCAACAGGTGTACATTTCTATACTAAGTCCTTATGCACTGAAGATTGGTTTGTTGTACAAATGAAGACAGCACATTCCTAAATATTAATTTAACTACTCACAACATGTTGCATTAAGTTGCTGCTATTTCATCTATATTTTTCATGCTATTTCAAATGAGAATTATAAAAATTCTTTAGGTTCATTGAGCAATTAAGAATTCCTATTAGCCATAAAATATTCTGCCTGCATAGTGAGTTGAAGGCAGGAATGTTCACCCTTTACTGTGGAGGCAAAGTCTTACGTCATCCAAACCAATTTCTGCAGCTTTTGTTTACCTGATGTCCCGTAGATCTGTCCAGGTCCTGAGTGGCATCGGAGAAACCTTGTAACTGCATTTTTGGAGCCAAATTATCCCCTTCTATCCTGCTCCTCATCCCACACTGGAACATCTGGCAGCAGGAAATGGTATGACAGCAGATGGTAAGCAATGCCAATTGGTGCATCCGCAACCCTGCCTGGGAGCTAGAATATTCCCACTGTCATTTGGGACTTCTTTACAAGCCCTCCTCTTTTTTTTAATGTTTCTAACTTTGCACTCTGTAAAGCTGGTAAAGTTAATCACATGCACTTGTTGGATTTCATGAGTGCCTCTGCGAAGTGTGAAGAGATGATTTGCCCAGTGCTCTCACAATATCAAGTATCTTATCATCAGACTCTCACTGAGTGTTTGCAAAGTAGGCAAAATGGGAATTGGAATAGCACTAATTGATTTATTTTCTGAGCTATGCATGAGTAAGCAAAATGAGGCGAAAATGTAGAAAGGAAAAAAAATGTTTCTACTGTTCATGAAGTACCCAATAATTGCTTATGCGCTTTCAATCCCATCACCAATTTTACAGTTCTAAATTGAAATATTTTTTTGGGTAGAATTACATTTTAACTTTTCTGGGAATATGGGCAAATGAATGGGAGGATATTTTAGAAGATAGCAAGTTATTTTTATGGTTATATGCCAAATAAATGTAATTATCAAAGGTAAGCCACTGTCAATGCTCAAAAGTTAGCACACTGCTACTCAGTGTAATATGGTCTCTTTCTGCTGGGTTACTATTGTTCTGACACAGGAAGTTCAAACATTGCCTATTGCAGTGGGAGCTTGCAGTCAGATGAGATTCTGAATGATGGATTATAGATGAGCGAGCAGACACCTGGGGGAGTTTGAGATGACTGCTAACAGATCTCTGCTGGATCGAACTCTGAAAGTGCTGCCTGGGGGAAAGGAAGTCTTTAATAACTAACAAGCACTATATGTTTGGAGGACAGCAGCAGCCGGTGGCCAATTTTGCATCCAGCATGTGCTCTTGTGTGTCAAAACCTGACACTCCGCTTTTAGCATGGTGCATAAAAATCTACAGGCCTGGAGGCAGGGTGGTAATTGAAGTGGCATGAAGACTTTACCCACAAAAGCCTCACCCACAAGAGCCAGAAATCCTGCAGTTATACATTATCATGCCATTGACCTGTTTTCAGGCTATCCCTTCTTCATTTGAAATATAATTTAGGTTTCTAGACATTTGTGGCTGTCAAAGACAAATAACGTACTGCTAAAGATAATCACATAACAAAAGCAGAGAAAATAGCTGCAATTAATACCATTGGATATTAAACATAACCTTCATATTGATCTTTGATGTACACTGAAATCAAGGCTATCGTAGAAGAATTGTGTAGAATAGTATGTGACAGCGCCTAAAAGCAATTTGTTTTGTGCAATATTCTATGTTGGAGCACTCACTAACTCATTCACTCACTCACTGAATGGGACATAATGTCAGGAAGTGGAAAATGTAACTGATATATTCACCACTAATTAAAACTATTAGCATAATACGTCATCAACTGTGTGTCAATATAATTTGAAAATAATGGCACAAGCCCAACAAGCTTAAAAATGCTGACTCACCAAAATTAGAGGTCTGAACAACTCACAAAAACTAGAATAGTGGCAGAGCAAGATGCAGGGTTTCAATACTATTTCTGACTCATCCTAAAGGGACAGGATTTCTGATTCACAAAGGAAAGCAGATATTTACTTTTGTAGTGTTCCTTAAATGTTTCATACATTTTCAGTATTCTAGGCATTCACATAGAATTCCAGCAGTGGTTCTGGGATGTTACCACACCGGTTCTGGGTGAGTCCTCCCTTTCTCATCTTGAAATGAGATAAAACTCTGCCTTTTGACATTGAAGAGGTGTGTTAATACTGACGCTTCATAGTTTGTGGTCAGTCACTTTGATTTGCAGGTCATTACTATATATATGGTTTAATGGTAACCTAAACAAACTATTCAATACTAAAAACACTGCCACAGAATACACCTGAATGAACAGAAAATTGACAATTCCCAATAAGAATAGCAGTAATGTATAAAATTCTATTAAGACTTGATAGATGCATATGCATACCCATGCATATGTATACCCACCCTAAAATTATTAACGCGGGGGACTTAGGGGGTCATTATGATAGCAGAAGGACCGCCACGGGATCACGATTTCCCCCGCCATAATACGATTTAGAGGAATCACTTTCAGACGGCTGCGGACGCAAAGACCATCCACCACGGAGCCGCCACAGGCAATCGTTTGGATTGCCTGGCGGAGCGGTCTGCATCCGTAAAATGGTGGTGGTGCCTAGCAGGCACTGCCTGCCAAATTACGATGCTGTCTTCAGCTAGCCTTTCCGTGGTGGGTAAAATCCTTGTGTTGGGGTGAGGTGTGGGTGCACTGGGGGGTACCGCTGGTACCTCCCTACATTTCACTGCACCAAGTGACAGGCACTGTGTTGTCAGGCACCGTGTGGTGCCTGCCACGTAGTGCAGTGAAATGCACAACATGTATTTTGCATCATTGTGGCGGGTGCTGCTATCATCAGGACCCGCCGCAATGTTAAAATGCAAGATGCAACCGCCAAGGTGGTGGTTGCATCCTAATTTGGTGTGAGGAACCGCCACATGTATTGCGGACAGTCCCGGTCACCACCACGATGGCTGACAGACTCCAGTCCATCCGCCATCGTAATCAGCCCCTTAGTGTGGGGAAAAAACATTTCTGTGCTAGAGCGCAGACTCCTAGGGAGTGTAAAAAAATGTCAAAACCTTCTGTTCCCATGCATGTCATGATTTCTACTTTTGGGCGTGCAAACCTATATCTTACTTTTGTCACTAACGCTCAGCATCAATTTATGTTGACTCGTTTTAGGCTTAACCAGCTGTACGTTGTTTTGCAGATTCTATTTGGTAGACTAAAGTCAATAACCTAAATCCATGTACTAGTGACAACTTTTCAGATTAGGACACTTTTTACTGTCTGTTGTGCTAGCTTTATTGTGTCCTTCGAAGACAATTTATTTTACCTTTATTGAAAGGGAGACAGTTCACTCACGTTAGACCCGCTTTTATTTTCCTACAAATGTTATCCAATGAATTTGTCTGTTTTAATGTTGCAAGATTTTTCATGACCGCTGTTAGACTCAGAAAAAGAAGGGGTTGATTTGTATTCGGAGCATATTGTTTGCTTGTTTTTCTATCCTGAAGATGTTTATTAAGGTTATTGCGCTCTCAATTTTATATGTGTTATTTAATATTTGGGAATTTTTATTACTCAACTGTTTTTATTGTGTCAAGCTCAATTGTCCTGGGGTTGTTTATTACTTGTATGTAACTGTCTGTCTTGAATCTTTTTATTACATTTTATGTCTAAATATTTGTGATTTTATTAACTGAATAAAGATTATTTTTACTGACTGACTACTGTTCATATTAGGAATTGTCAATTCTCAGTATATTCAGTTGTATCCCGTGGCAGTGTTTTTTGTATCGAATAGTGTGTTTAGGCTACCATTAAACCATATAAATAGGAATAAAATGATAATGTAATATATATATATATATATATATATATATATATATATATATATATATATATATTCAGCATAGGGTTACGAACGGCTCAACAGTAACCACACTGCACTCCAAGGGGTTTTCTTATACGGCTTCCTTTATTGATGAGTTCACATCAACGCGTTTCGATGGCCTCTCGCCACCTTGTTCACGATAGTGAACAACCATTTGTTTCTCTTTTTTAAAGAAAACGCTTAACACAAACAACATAGATGAGGGACTACCAAATTTCATCATCATAGTAAAAGGTAGGGAAATGCTGGCACTATTTTGTAATGTTTTTCACTTCATTACATTCTGCCTGTTTTCTCCATTACCACTCTAAAAAACTGTTTTAACACAGTATTTTCAACACCATGGACACATATTATTTTATCATAAGTGTATTTGCATGTAATTAAATAATCACATATAACTTAATGGAAAAATGAAACATTGGTAAATGTAACCTTTCATCATATTTACAAGATAATCAGCTAGTGCTTTTTATTACATTTCTTGTTTTTCTTTTCCCATCCTTCTACTATTGGTTAGGAACCATACTAGTTCATTAAAGTGCATATATATACCATTTTCTATTTTAATTATTCATTTGTTCACAAAGTGCTAGGGCTTATTTAATGTAAACATATACTTTAGGTTCAGATCTCTCTCAATAAAGTGCTAGTGCTTCAAGTAAATCAATGTAAACAATTACCACATTAATATTGATTTTTCATACAGTACTGCATAACATTAAAAAATGCTTATGTAAAATATGTACCTATATTACTTTAAAAAGTAGAAACATTCTATTTTTTCAAATAAAGAATCACTTCAAAACATTCTTTTATGGGAAAGCTATATTCTCTAAACCTGTAAATTAAAAGATTTTTTCTTTATATATATGCTCCTAACCCTACCACCACAAAGCATCTGAGTCCCTCTTTACATTTACTGTAGTCCCTCTTTACATTTAAAAACAATTTAATTTCCTCTTTAAACAAATAGTCCATTTAATGTACGACAACTTTCTACTTCAATATTTTTTCGGGAGAGGTTTACTCATTATTATCTTTTATTTCCCTCTTCCCTACTTCTTTCAGTTACTTTGACTGTTTTCATTTCTAAATTCTATTTCTTTATATATATATATATATATATATATATATTCACTGAAAAAAACATAGGTTTCAGGCACGTTATAGTTAGGAATTAGCATTTAAAAAACCTTAGAAATTCACTGACAAAACCATAGGTTTCAGGGGCGTTATAGTTAGCAGGACTTTTCACCCATACAAAACCATTGAAATTCCCCCATTATAGTTAGTTCAGCTAACTATAACTCGCGCGCCCACAATGCACTGCTGATGACGTCACATATTACATCACTCATGACATGGTCAGTGACATCACTGATGACATCTCAAATGACATCACTGATGGCATCGCTGATGACATCATCCAGTGAATGTGTGTTTTTCTGAAAATTAAATATGTTTTATATATGTATATCTAAATGGGTATATAAGTGTCTAAATGGATGATTTCTTTTTGAAAAATTGATTGTATAACTGACTGATTAAGTGTATCTTAGTGAATACATGGCTTAGTGAGTAATGTTTAAATATGTAAATATCTGTATCAGTCTCTCACTTTGTGTATAAGTGGCTGCATGGGTTGGTGAGTAGCTACATGAGTGTCTATATAGGTTATTAGTTGGTTTTTTGAGTATCAGTTTGAGTGTCTAAGTGTCTGTATGGTTCGGTGGGGGTGTTACGTAGTGCATAGGTGCATGAATGAGTGACTCACTGTTTGTATGTGTTGAAGACAGCATGTGTGCAGGACTGTATGGGTGGATGAGTGTGTGCATGGGTGTGTTAGTGAGTGAATGACTCAATAGTGTCTTTATGAGTAACTACATATGTTTTAAACTATTATATGTGACTATTGGTGTATTTAAGTGAGTATATGTGAGAGTGAGAGATTAGAAGAGTTCCTGTATGAATAAGTATGTGTTTCTATAAGTGATTGTTTAAAAGACTAAGTATGTGTAAGTTTCTGTAGAAGTAAGTGTGGTGGTGTGTGTATAACTGTATATGCAAGTAAATGGATGTTTGATTCTTTATTAGCATGAGTGACTATGTGTGTGAGTAACTCTATGGATGAGTGGCGTTGTGTAACAGGATGTATAGGTGTATGAGTACATATGATGAGTGAGTACATGTATGAGTGATTGTATAGGACTGTTGGTGAATGAGTGTATGTGTATGTAGATCTTAGAATTACTGAATAGGTTGCTGTAACTGGTATTGGTATGTCCATTGTTTTGAAAGTTTTAGTTTCTATTTTTGAATGTGTGTATCAAAGGTTATATTATGGTGAGAGGATGATGTTATCAGTGATGTTATTTGAGATGTCATGAGTGATGTCATGAGTGATGTCACTGACCATGTCATGAGTGATGTAATATGGGACGTCATCAGCAGTGCATTGCGGGCGCGCGAGTTAAAGTTAGCTCAACTAACTATAACGGGGGAATTTCAATGGTTTTGTACGAGTGAAAAGTCCAGCTAACTATAACGCCCCTGAAACCTATGGTTTCTTCACTGAATATATATATATATGTATATGTATATATATATATATATATATATATACAGATACATATAGATATGCGCTCCAAAGTTTGCCCAGCTGGCAAGGGTGCACTCCGGAACCAGTAATGCCATACAGACTTCGCAGCCCATGAATTGCAGCCTCACGTGTATCAACCAATGTTCCTCAGAGGCCGTTTTCTTGTGTTCATTGGTTCAGGCGCGACACCTTTATTTCAAACTTGCTGCCTTTTGATAGGCGCCCGCTTCAATGAGCAATTTTCCCTGGATGGGTGCCAAGTTCACACAATCACTGATTCATACCCTGTATGGGTTCTATGCGCTTTGAAGTCTCTCATACCGGCACTGCTTCCTTTGGTTGCAGACTGGACACAATTTCCAGCCCATCGACCTGCTTACACTCTCGGGGTGGTGGGTCCCTGGCGGCAGGGCCTGCCGCATGTATATGAAAGCTTCAAGGTTTGCCCAGCTGGCAGGGACGAACTCCGGAACCAGTAATGCCATGCAGACTTCGCAGCCCATGAATTGCAACCTGACGCGTTTCAAACAATCTTCCTCAGAGGCCGTTCTCATGTGTTCATTGGCTCAGGCGCCACACCTTTAGTACAAATTTGCTGCATTCTGATGGGCTCCCGCTCCTATGAGCAATTCAGCAGTCTCCCACTCCCCGGTATGAGAGACTTCAAAGCGCATGGAACCCTTACAGGGAATGAATCAGTGATCGTGTGAACTTGGCACCCATCCAGGGAAAATTAGCACCACACTACAAGTACCACAAATCTGTGGGAGACTGCTGAATTGCTCAATGGAGCGGGAGCCTATCCGACGGCAGCAAATTTGAAATAAAGGTGTGGCGCCTGAGCCAATGAACACATGAGAACGGCCTCTGAGGAAGATTGTTTGAAATGCGTCAGGCTGCAATTCATGGGCTGCAAAGTCTGTATGGCCTTACTGGTTCCGGACTGCGTCCCTGCCAGCTGGGCAAACCTTGGAGCTTTCATATATATATATATATATATTGAAAATTTCGCGAGGATTCGTCAACCGGCGCCAAAGTTATTCCAAATAGAATGTTGCGGATTTCCTATGGAAACACGGTCCTAACTATAACTATCTACTGGCGACCGCCAGTAGATAAGATATATATATATATATATATATATATATATATATATATATATATATATATATACTTTAAAACAATTAATAAACTATTCTAATTTATTTTACTATTTTAAAACTATATAAAAATGTAACAAATAAATATATATACATATACCAATAACAAAATCTATTTAAAAACATTCTATTATAAATTCAAACTTTCAACTATTTAAAAATCTTTAAACTTGAATATCCCACTCCAATCAGTGCAACAGTAGGGAAAGTGTTGGATAGTGGAAGGGTAAAAATTACTATTCCCACTACTATGAGTGCAACAGTAGGGAAAGTGTTGGATTGCGGAGGGGTAAAAATTACTATTCCCCCTCCAGTCAGTTAAAAATTAAAAACAAAATATCAACAACAATAACAAATATTTAAAAAACAAAATAAATAAACCAAAATATAAATTTGTTAAAAATTAAAATACAAATATATTTAATATTAAAAATAAAAACTAAAAACATATTATAATGTTAAATACATATCAAAAATGCCTGCAAATATTATATTAAATAAAATACAAAAATGATTTTCAAACAAATAAATATGTTTAGTTTGAAATCATTTATAAACAAAAACATTCATTATTTCATACATTTATTTTATTTACTTCCTACCCTATAACACCACACAATTCACAACCCACATCTAAATTATTAAACAAATTTACTTCCATAGTTAACATAATGAATTATCAATTGAAGAAATATTATTAATTCAAAAACAAATTTAAACACATAAAAATTAACTCCCACCCTTTACCCCTATAATCCCCACAACCAACACCTAAAATTAAACTGTAAAAAAATTAATTGCGCAATTAACATTTATTTTTAATAATATCTTGCCCAAGGGACCCCACCTGGCAACTAATTTCCGTTCCGCTCGCGGAAATTGCGAAATTTCGTCATTTTCACGTTCTGCGCGAAAATGTCGAAACTTCCGCAATCTGCGGCGGGACGGAGATATGCAGGGCAGGATTCAGTCTGGCGCGATGCTCCTGTCATTTTAAACCTCAGGAAGCACTTACAGATTTAAATAAAGCAGATGCCTGAGTTGAAAGTCAAATTCAGTAACGCATTAATCAGCACAAAAGATTCATGAGCACAGTGGAGGCTAGGCAGGTGTGCTTTCCCCCCATATCTACCATCAACAATTTGCTGTAATCCTTGATGGAGGTCTGTGCATCCATGAGTTTCTCGAGCGCAATCCCCATGTAGTTCCTGGCACCAGGAGGTTCTGTCTCCTCATCTGCTGCGCTGGTCAGTCTCTGACCCTTTATAAACAAGAGGCATGTGAACTGCATAAAAGCCCCGCCGTTTGGCCCCAGCCACACATCAGTGGTGCGCAACATCTTCCCGCCCTTTCCCACTATGATGGACAGCTCCCTCGAGGGACCCCGGCGCCCATCGGCTTGGTGGCAAAAGTTACAGACACACATGGTCGCTGGAAACAATTCTTCTGGCCCTTTATGCAGCTGTAGTGTAGGAAAAGCACTATACATTTACCCACCGAGGTAGCACTTACTGATTAGCCAGTAGAAAGTACTCCAGTTGAGTTGAGGTATTGCACAAAACGGTGGCATCTTCTTGGATAAATATGCAGGGCAGGATTCCTTCTGGCACGATGCTCCTGTCACAAAAATGTAACCTCAAGCACTTACAGATATAAATAAAGCAGGTGCCCGAGTTGAAGGTCAAATTCAGTAATGCACTAATCAGCACAAAATCTCCGCGAGCACTCGAAATTTCACGTGTACGAGGAGATTTTTTGCCGTTTTACGAAATTTTGCCACCAGCTGCATTGCACCAAAACACCCCTTGAGCCAGCAAGGACTTGCATCGAATCCCCCCAAGATGCCTTGAAGAGGGGAAATTGGAGAGTTTTTTTCGATCTATTTCATCCCTGCAACCAGCAATCTATTCCACCAGTTGCTAACCAGAAATTCAATCCCCCATCTGCATTCCTTTTGCACAATCATCAAGAGCACGATACCAATCATGATACCTTCACGCACCTTAGGTAAATTTGCATGATAGGCATCCCAAAACGCCCCCTATCCGCAAGGGAGGATGTGGCTTCTTTAACTGATAAAGTGATCCACTGGATCAAGGATGTTAGGAATTGGCATAGCATCATTCATTCTGACATTGTCAGGGCTACTCACCTCCCAAACCCAAACAGTAATTCTAATTATATTAAACTACAATTTTCTCATCTCTCTGTTGTTAATGGCCTGTTGTCTCTGCAGGAACGATTTCTCTCTCCCTCCAATTCCATGATCCAGCTTAAATCTAGAGCTCCCCCTCCACAAGCAGTAGAGCAACCTTGCTCCCTTCCCCATTACCCATGTGGATTGAATGGAAACTGTAGAGATTCCAACCTTTTTTCCCCTTAAGCATCCTTGAACACCTTTAATCTCACTGCAGACACTTCCTTATTACCTTCTAATGATCAGATCCATTCCAGCCATAAGGAAGTGCAACTAGATGGCACTGAAAACATCTTGTGTCCCCTTTCCAGTGAACCACCTATTTTTTCCTGGGTTCCCAAGGCTCTCCTTTATCCAGACTTACTAACATCTTTACTGTGGTCTCTTGTAACATAGCTGGGCTTGAGAGTAAACTTTACCAAGCGGACTGGGGGGGGTCTTCATTGAACAGGTTGAGGTTATTATCTTTCAGGAAATATGGGAAATTACCCCTTCACACAGGCAAGGCTATAAGACCTTTCAAGTCCCAGCATATAAGCCTTATGTTGCTAGGTATTGGTTGAGAGTATGGTCTTCTACACCTAAGCTGACATACTATAGGTTAGGCCAATGAGATGTGCTGGATAGACAGAAAAGGGGGGCTAATCTCTTGAGGTTGGAACATTTAAAACAGACCCTCTACCCCTTGGGCTTGCCAGGGTTCTGGCTAAACACAACCTCCATTACAACCTACCCTGCTAACAAGTTGAAGTCCCTTTATTGGGACAAGAGGAGATGAAATTGATTACCCACCAAGAGCTGGGCCACCTTACTGATTGCTTCCTAGAGTTCAAGCCCTTTTCTGCCCCAAAAGCTTATAGGGACGATATGGACCCTCCCTACGCCAAAGCCCTTTATATCAGGTTTAGGCTAGGCACCCTCCTGCTAGCCTTTTTTACAGCTAAATAGAAGGGCATCCCGGGGACAGTAAACTCTGCACAGTATGCAAGGGGTGTTTTGAAACCAATGCCCATTTGCTGTTTTCCTGCCCTAACTACTCCAAGCAGCGTAAGCGTTGGATTGCCCCTCTATGTTGTCTTTTAGGTGTCCACCAGTTCAGGGTTGCTATGAGAATTTGGAGAGCCGACACCGCCCCATGCATTGTTTCCTCAATTGCAAAGTTTCTAAAGAGTATCTGGCCAATTCAGTATAAAATACTTGTGTCCCCCATCATTACTGGTTAGGACTGTTTTATATCAGTTAAAGTTGAAAGATCAAAGTTGGGTAAACACCACTTAAACAAAACCTAAGTCCTAGCAGTTTGCCACTAGCAACCCCACTTGAAGGACCTTCTCCAAATGTACCTACAGTTTAGTTTCAGTCAATATGGTTTTCAAAAATGTGACCTACTCTAGCTTGTATGCATCTCTCGAGTGACACTGAAGCAATGAATTGTTTTAATTCTGTGTATATCATTGTTTTTATTGAATATTTTATTACATGGAGTCATTGACTTTCTTGGCACTTCTTACATTATTGCTCTTGTGTATTTACAAGTATGATTTATGGAAATGTATTATCCATTGGTTTTATGTATTGTTCTATTGAACTGTGACTTTTATGGTCAATGACCGATATAAAGTACTCACATCGAATCGGAAATCGAATAGTAAGTTGGTTATGGACATGGTTCTGGTAGACACGGATTAAGTTGGGGAGAATTTTGTTTGGCACTTTGGGTCTTTTTGAGTTCCCAGGGGAGGCACATGGTCAATGGGAGAGAAGTTCTGGGAGAGGGATAAATCGGTGTTGTAAATGTGAAATTATTTCTTTAGTTAGTGAAGGAATTTTTTAGAGGGCAAACATGACCTTTTCAAAGTGCTGTACAAGGCAATGCGTTCCATATTCCTACAGATGGAAGTGGTTACATAGAACTAACAGATGTACAGGTGGTAGTAGCAGTCATGCAATAATCTCAACAAGTCTGAAAATGTGCAGCTCAAAAAGCATAAACAGGCATCTCTAGTGTGATACTGATTGGGAAGACAGATCTGCACCAAGTCGATGTCGGGGCAGAGACAGACCAACAGGTAGTTTATTATTCAACCATTAATTTTGAATTCTCATATGTGACCTTGGGGACTATTGTTGAGTAGATTAATAGGGGGAGGACCCAGCACCTGAATGGTCTTTCGTTGTCTTTTCACATGATTACTGAGATCCTCAGGTAGCTGGTCAACTGAGTTGGTCTTGTGCGTTGCGGAGATTCGAAGTCGGAAAAATTTTGTCCATTAAAATTGGTTTCACTTCCTTCCTGAATGTGACAGACAATGGATTGGTGGGAATCTCAAGTGGTAGGAGTCACTCTTGATCCCCCTAATGGTAATATCAAATAAACAACGGAAGAGTGCAGCCAAAAGAAAAGAAGAGCCGGCAAAAGAGGTCACTCTTGTTTGTAAAAAGAACGCTCACTCACTAACGTAGTTGGTGACTTGCTTCATCATTGTGTTCCCACCAGAGAGGCCGAGTGCCTCCCTGGTGTGCTACAATGCATGACTACAGCGGAGCGGAGCGGGTTTTTATGGTGATGCAAGTGTGAAAGCTGTATGAATTTAAGGTATCAGGTAATCTTACACTATGGATCCACGGGGTCCTCAGTAAGGGAGTATGCAGGTTCCATACGGCGCTGGGATTTGTTGTACGTGTGACTACCAGCCACCGCCCCCACCAGGACTGATACCTTAAATTCACACGGCTTTCACTAATGCTGAAGGCTCTACTCAAACCATAAGTCATACCGGTTTCTCAACACCACAGGTTAGGGTGCGCCTTAGCGTGCGCATACTGCCGTGGTGTTATGGTCCTGACGAAAGCCTTGCGAAAGGGGAATGGAGGCAGAAACATGTTGACCACACCCCTTTTTTAAACACCTCAGATGTATCTGGTCAATCTAGCCAGTTTCTGAAACATCCACCGCACTGTTTTTAAGTGGTGCTTAGTTGTCCACGAATAAAGTTGGTTTACGCACGAACTAAGCATTTTTCAAAATCACTTAGACTCACTTTTTCACACTTGCATCACCCAAAAAAACGCTCCGCTGTAGTCAGGCGTCATAGCACACCAGGGAGGCACTCGGCCTCTCTGGTGGGAACCCAATGATGAAGCATGTCACCAACCAGGTTGGTGAGTGAGGGTTCTTTTTACAAACAAGAGTGACTTCTTTGCCGGCTCTTCTTTTCTTTTGGCTGCATTCTTCTGTTGTGCAGTTTAACTGCCATGTCCACTTGGCATTTAAAAGCCCCTGCCAAGTCTCAAACTCTCTTTTTATTACACATATGTCACCTTTAAGGTAGGCTCTAGGTAGACCATAGGGCCGGGTGCTGTGTAAGTAAAACGTGCGACATATACTTTTTAGTTTGACATGTCCTGGTAGCGAAAGACTCCCAAATTCATTTTTCACTACAGTAAGTCCTACCACTCTCACAAGTTAGCATTGGAGATTCATTAATACATCTATTAAGTGTATTTCCTGATTGAGAAGGCGTAGACTAGTCATGTTTGGTACCTATGGATTTGCAATGATAAATCCCCTTTAATGGTAAAGTTGGATTTATGATAACAACTCTAAAAAAGCCACATTTAGGAAATATTTTTTGCCATAGAAAATGTGTACTGTTCCCAATCTTTGCCCTTCGCCAAGTTTGCAATTTTTCTGTTTTACTTTTGTAGGTGCAAGTTTTTCTCCAAGAAACTTCTGATGTTGAGCAAAATAGTTTTAACTCCAATCATAATAGTCAATATAGGAAATGGAAGAAGGATTGCGTGAGGTCTCAGGCTGAAACCCTAGGAGCACATGGATGCTTTATATATTTGATTATGTCATGCACTCATTAGGCTATTATATCATATGTAGTTAAGTTCAAAATCATAGAGGAAACATTTTAAAAGAATTTAAAGCCCATAGCTTTTATTTATCCATGAGGTACTTGACCCTTTTTCCTGGAAAGAAATGTCTCAGAAGAGATCTGTGAAGAAACATTTTTTTGGTGAAGCAACACAGCAGTAAATTAGATAATTGAGAGAAAGTGTATCTACCAGTAATTGAACTGTAAAAGTGGCCGATTATCAGGCATACTTCCGTTTAGGAAGGTGCTTAAAACCTGGCTTTTTCAAAATATAACCCAGTAACAATGTATTTGACATTTTGATATGTCTGTGCGGTACTTTCAGCGTTGTGATGCCTATGGGTAGCCATGCGCTTTATGAGTGCTAATAATAATAATCATAATGTTAACCTTCTGATGAAATCCCATCCATTCCAGAAAGAGGAAAAAACACTAGGTTAAGCGATTTCATTGGCAGTGGCAATTAAACCGTAGACACTAGTCTTAATGGAATTTAGAACAAATGATTTCACTTTAGCTGGTCAAAAAGCCCCCACCTGGTTAGTGAACTAATTGTATGTTACCTGGAAAACTGTAACAGCCTAGATGATGCAGTAAATCCAATTTATGACTCACATTTTCCTGCTTGTAAATTTGCTTCGTGTTACTACCTTAATTTGTGAGGGATGGGAAGGCAGGCCTAGCATTTCCCCAATACAGGTTGCTTCCTCCTGTCCCCTGTATATTGTAACCAAAAACAATTATATACATTTCATAACTCAAAGCATTAAATACAATGGTATAAAAGCAAAATACTGCAACTGTAAAATGGGGTTAAAGTTGCCGTAACCTGCACAATGATAGTCAAAAGATGAACAAGTAGAGAGCAGTCTGTTATTAGAGGTAATCTGCTTTCATAAGCCACAATCATTCCTGCTATGTCACACTCCCTGTAATGTCAGGCATGAAGCAAGAATCATATTATAATATTATACTTTACAATTAAGTTGTTTGGGAAATGTATTGGTTTGTTTCTTGACTTTAATGTTGAGTTTGTCTTTCCTTCCATAGTTAACATGCATTTCCGGGATGTATGATGCACCCATGCATGCCATTACCAGGCACGCTTTTACAACGCGTCCATCATCACGCATATGCCTTACCACGCATGCCTTTACAACAAAAATGTATGCCGCATATATATATATATGTGTGTGTGGGTGTGTGTGTATATATATATATATATTTATACACACACGTGTATATCTCACTCTCTTGTTCTATAGATTATATATATATGTATATATATATTACCTTATTGACCCCAACCCCTAAACCCACCCACCCTAAACCCTAAAAATACCCTTGCAGCCTAAATTCTCATACCCACTTTAAACCCTAAAAACACCCTTGTTACCCAAATACCCTTACTCACCCTAAACCCTAAAATACCCTTGCCACCCAAATACCCTCACCCACTCAGACCCCTAAAAATAGCCATCCCACCAAAACACCATTACCTATCCTAAACTTTGAATATACCATTGCCACCCAAATTCCCTTACCCACCCTAAACCCTAAAACACCATTACCACCCAAATACCCTTAAAAACATTAATCCCTAAAAACACCCATGCCATCAAATACCCCTTTCCCACCATAAACCCTAAAAATACATTTGCCACCCAAATACCTTTGCCCACCCTAAACCCTAAAAATACCATTGCCACCCAAATACCTTTATCCACCCTAATCTCTAATATATAAAAATACATTTTCCACCCAAATACCAATACCCACCCTAAACTCTAAAAATACCCTTGCCACCCAAACACCTTTACCAACCCTAAGCCCCCAAAAATACTCTTGCCACCCAAAACCCTTTCCCACCCTAAACCCTAGAATTACCCTTACCACCCAAATACCTCTAACCACCCTAAACCCTAAAAACGCCCTTGCCACTCAAATACAATTACCCACCCTTGCCACCCAAATACTGTGACCCACCCTAAACACTTAAAAATATCCTTGCCACCCAAATACCATTACCCACCCTAAACTCTAAATACATAATTGCCACCCACATTCCCTTACCCACATTAAACCCTAAAACACCCTTACCACCCAAAACCCCTTACCCGCCCTAAACCCTAAAAACACCCTTACTACCCAAATACCCATGTTCACCCTAAACGCTAAAAACACCCATGCCACCCACATGCCCTTACCCACCATAAATCCTAAAAACACCCTTGCCACCCAAATACTCCTACCCACCCTAAACCCAAAAACACATTTGCCACCCAAATACCTTTAACTACCCTAAACCATAAAATACCCTTGGCACCCAAATGCCATTACCCACACCTAAATCCTAAAAAACTCTTGTCACCCAAATACATATGCCAACCCTAAAATATAAAAATACCCGTGCCACCCAAATACCCTTACCCACCGTAAACCTTAAAATTACCATTGCCACCCAAAACCCCTCCCCCACCCTAAGCCCTAAAAAAGCCCGAGCCACTCAATCCCTTCACTCACCCTAAACCCTAAAAATGCCCTCCCCCACACACACACACACACACACACACATGGTAATGACTGCATTGTAAACACTGTTTCCCACATTTCTCTGGGGAAAAGTCTGCTGTTTTGTGCCATTGCTACCAGAGGTTAAGCCTAGGTTTTCTCACAGATTGCAAGTTTGCCCAGCAGGATATTAGATTATTAATTTGGTGGTAACCTTCCCCCAAATTATTAAGAAAATCACAGTGGTCTGCTACAGACAATATGTTACATGTTAGAAAACCAACAATATGCTCTTTAGCTATGTGTTCAAAGAATAATAAAATGGGATGATTGGTGGTCATTGATAAGATATCATTGATTAGATTTTTATAGATGCATTGACATTGAGTAAGTTGTTGATTAGCTAAATGCCAATGAGCAAAGCGAGGGTAATTGAGTGCTTATATCAGGAAGAATGGCGAAAAAGAAACTGTTTGCTGGCACTACAACTATGGTAAACTGCTCGTCTCTCCCTTTTGCCACCAGGCATGCAAACATGTCATGCAGAGATCACATGAAGCTCCATAGTTGCTAAGCCCTGAGATGCACCCTTACACCATCCTTCCACTGTGGTTGCCAGTGGTGGTAACCGTAACCCTTAACCTCCTGTCAACCTAGTGTAATATTGCATGGGCCTGGTTGGAGAAATGGAGAAATATGACGGGCAGTAAAGCTCACCTCCTACACATCATCCTGATGTAACATCCCATAGGTAGTCATGTAATTTGAAAGACAGACTTTAAACTGAGCTCAACAATTAGAATCACCGCTCCAGTGCTATGAGGATAGCAAAAAGAAAAACGTGGCAGGCAGTTGAAATACGTTGACACCAGTAAAGCAGTCTGTAATGTGATACAAGTTTCGCCCATAGTTATTGAAGATTAGAGACTCCAGGGTTTTGAGGCCTGATGCCTCTGAGGTGGTGTTTTTTACACTGAGGCCCTACGTCCCTTTTGCAGTCCTCATTGATAGCCAACTTCATCCAGTCGAAATCCATTCCCAAACAGATATCCCCCCTCCAAGCGTCAGTCAAAATGAATTGGACCTAAAACGCGCTTCAATTTAAAACAGCCCTAAAACCCTAGTCACATATTTTATCATTTATAGATAGGTGCAATTGATACACTCATTTTACAGGGCCTCCATTGACCAGTGTCTACTCCATCAATTCATCAATTTTATGGGCACAAAATGGTGATATAATTCAGGTTGGAGGCCAAAGTACTTCCAGTCAAATGAGAAGCAGGGGGGTCAGCACAGACACAGTGCAGAAAACTGAAGCTGACTTGAAAAGGGTCACATTCACATCCATGACTAGTAACCCAGTCAGTGATTTAAGTTTCCATTCCGTAGAAATCAATGAAGAACTTCGAATATGAGATATGAATGAGATCCCCAATCCAGCTGTCTAGAAATCTTACAGGGATTCTTGGGAGTACTGCTTATGTTAAAGTCATCCCTGTAGTACAATGTAGCCAATGTTGGTATCATATGTTAAATGCCCTACATCTTTTGTGTTTGAGTCTTGTGTTCCATGATAGCACCTGATCCATAAACCCCTATTGACCACATAAGTTCAAGTTCACTCCTATTTGAGCCACTATTGTTTAATCCAGAATTCGAACTTTGTACTCTGAGTATATTTGTGGCTCAACTAGTCAGTAGTCTAGTGCACTTACCGACTCCTGATGCTGGACATACACTGGTCCTGACTCCTCATTTCTATTAAAAATGATCAGCGTATTCCCAATACCTTTCAAGGCCCCTATGGTGGCACTCAAATGCATTAAATAGGAGAAATAGAAAGTAGCCTGGTGAAAACAAAGAGCACTGGTAAAACAGATTAGGAGAGATTTTCTATAAAATGAAGATAACAGTGGTGCATCACTGGGATTATTGGTGATGCAGCATTGTGACATACATGTGAAATATATTATACCTTGTTCCTGATTTTCATCCATTCTTAACAAAGGGGAATAGTGTCACTTTATGCAAAACAAGATATTGCCACAAAGGCTTTTACTCTAAAGATTTGCCTGCTCAAAACCGCACATGTAGTTAGTTGTGCATCAAACATGTGCATGCCCTCTAGCCCTGCATGTGTACATACCCTTGCCTGTTCCTTTTTTTCTCTTCGTCAGGGCAGACTAAACCTCCTTCTATCACACAACATGTCTTTTAACAGGTTTCTGGATTCCTTGAGTGACATGTTGAAGGTCAGTGAAATAGCTTGAGCCTATTCTGAATCACAGGTTTCTCAGCCAACAACTATACCAGTACAGATCCATGTGCTGGAAACCTTACTAATCCTGGAAATTCCCAGGCCATTAACAGTTCAGTAGCAAATATATTTCTACCACTCCTGCTACCACCCAGAGATTATTCAGTTGCATCTTCTAGATGTGCTGCTTAAATTCCAGTCGGACCTTTAGGTGAATATCCAGCTGAATATCAATTCCCACTCCATCTCCTCACCAAAGGCAGGACTGTTTGATCCAAGGAATAAGCCTAATCTTTCTGGTGGGCCAATCTTGCCCCATCAGTTCTAGCTCTTGTACAGCCTGTTGATAGAGCACCACCCACCTTTTTCAATAGATGGACTGTTTGCCCAAGGAACATTTTGCAACCTCGCCCTACCATGACACAACCTGACAACCTGTCTCATGTGAAGCAAATTTTAAACCTCCTAGGTCGCTTTCGATTAATTTGGTGTCCTGATGAATGCTAGGAAGCCTTCTACCAAAGTACAATATATGAGCAAATGGCTTTCATTCTGACATTTGACCTGGCTATGGATCATCAGTCCACTCACATGCTTTGTGGAAGATACAAAGAACGTTTCCCAGTAAGAAACAATCATTTAGATTCACACTTTCAGGACTTACTATTTGTCATTTCAAACTGGTCTTAGGTGCCTGTTCCTCAGGCTATCATCCTTAAAGTTAATTGGGACTTTAATCTTCTCTTAGCTAAACTGACTCACAAGCTCTTCAAGGCCTCTTGAAAGCTTTTCTTATCAATTACTTTGTTTGTAGTCAACTTCAGTTCTGTCATTCATATCAGTGAACTCTAGGCTCTTATGAAGCGATGTGCCACACATTGTGTTGAGAAATCATTCCACTTTTTTCCTCAGGTGTTTATGAGGATTAATGTGAATATGGAAATGTATCTTTCATCTTTTTTTCCATTTATAAACTTCTTCAGAGATATAATATTGTTCCCAAACATGACCATCCAGCATGTCCTCTCTAAATCCTCAAATCATGGCAAATCACATCTAGTCTCTGGATTCACCACAACATCCTTATTACATTTACTCTCATTTGACTGAACACACTTTGGCACACTTTTTGATTTCATCCCTCCTGCTTAAATTACTTGATTCAAAACCCTTTCTGCCTAGATATGTTTATAGTCACTTCTATCAAACATATTTCCCTTTTGTTTAAATACATGAACTTGCATGACATAATATTTATATTTTATTAAAAAAGGTTCCTGCTTATATTTGGCTTAAATTCCTCTATGGTAACCCTTATATTTATGACCCCGAGTAACACTGCTTCTTTTTAAATTTGTTTTTATTGGTTTACAGATACAAAGAAAACACACCATGTGATAAGTCTTCACATAACATTGTAAAACAGCCCCGTGCCACATATGCAGAATATTGCATGAGAAATGACCAGACGTTGACCATTACATTATGAGTGCCCATTCGCAATGAGTTAATACAGTAGCTGAGTCCCGATGAACTGAAAGTGCCCTGAGACTATGTGCACCTCCCTTAGGGTCCCGCAATCAATCACTGCCAGTTTCGGCTGTCTCTGCCTCAACAGCTTCGGATTGCGCCAGTAGGTACTGTTGTAAGGGACTCCAGATGTTCCGTGGGCGAGACGATGGTTGCATAAGCTCGGCATATGTGTTCAGTTGTTCTTGGCAAAATGTGAGCTCCTGCAACCATTCTTTAAATTTGGGTGGCCTTCCTCTCCCCCATCTGCATGCCACTCTGCGTTTGGCTATCAGGAGCACCATTGATATATACCTCCTGTAGCGGACGTCTAGTTCCTTGGTGTAGCCTAATATTGTGACTAGCGGGGTGTCTGCAATGTGCAGGCCAGTCATCTGGTCAAGCGCCTCTATTATTTCTGTCCAGTATTGTCGAACAGGGGCGCAAGGAAGAGATACAATAGTTTAGGAAGGATCACCATCTTTATGAGTGATGCCCTGCCTGCCATAGAGAGTGGCGTGGCTATCCATCAAGTGATTTTGTCCGTGAGGAGATCTAGGACACGCTCGTAGTTGGCTCTCGTTAATTCGTCTTTGTCCCTTGTGATCGCAATACCTAAGTAAGTGACCATGTCTGGCAACCAAGCAAGGGGGAAATCTGTATCAAAGCATTTAGTAGCGGTAGTGAGAGGAAATATTTGAGATTTGTGCCAATTTATGTTGCTACCAGACAGACCCCCCAAGTGAATGAGGACACGAAGGATCGGATTTAAACTGTCTTCTGGGTTACGCAGATAGAGGGTGAGATTGTCTGCAAATAAGGAAATTAGGAGTTGTTGTTCAGGATAAATGAGGGCAGATTCTCGATGGTGTTGGCGTAACTTTGCTGCTAGGTGCTCAATGGCGAGAGCGAAGAGGAGGGGCGACAAAGGGCACCCCTGCCTTGTTCCTCTCGCAATATTGAAGGCCAAAGATTGGGTGCCATTAATGAAGATGCTGACTTGTAGGTCAGTATATAGGAGTAAAATCCAAGCCAAGAAAGCGATGGGAAAGCCCATCTGTCTCAGGACAAAGGCCAGGTAATCCCATTCCAGGGAATTAAATACCTTGGTCTCGTCCAAAAAGATGACCACTGCATTTTCCATAGGGTCTATGTCCTGGAGGACAGAAAAAAGGGTTCGGAGGTTGTGCGATGTTCCCCAGCTGGAGACAAATCCTGACTGGTCCGGCAACACCAGGGCAGTCATCAGGGTGCTGATACGATTTGCTATTATCTTGGGCAGAATTTTCGCGTCGACATTTATGAGAGAGTCGCATTGGTCCGCTTGTTTACCCTGTTTTAGGAGGGAGATGATGAGCCCATCACGCATTGCCTCTCTAGCTTCTTCGTAGACCTGTCGAAGAATGGGGATGAGGGCAGAGCTGAATGTTTATAGAATTCGGCTGTAAGCCCATCCGGGCCAGGGGTTCGGCCCGATTGCAGTTGCATGATCGCAGCTCTGATCTCGTCATCCTCAAAGTCCGCCAGAAGAACCTCTCATTGGGTGTTGCCTAGCCAGCCTATTGCTGTGCCTTCGAAGAAGGGCTTGAAGTCTATCAGCTGCGTTTATTGGGACTTGTATAGTGTGCGGTCGAATTTATGAAAATATCGAGAATATCTGGGATGCTTCTGTGTAGTTGGGCTTCCTCATCTAGAAATTTGAGGATAGTGTTAGAGAATCTGGGGGGTCGAGTTAGCTCTGCTAGGGCTTTGCCAGGTCGCTCCCCTTCCCCATACCGCCAGGCCCGAAAATATTTCCCTCTGAATTTGCACTCCCTCTTCGCGGTTTCCTGATACTCAGTAATTATGTCTCTCATTTAAGCCTGCAAGTGTAGGGAGGGCGCTTGTTGCATTTGGGCGTCTAGATGCTTGAGGTCTTTCTCTAAATGGTGGAGAGTAGTCCGTATATCTTTTAAATTTCCCCCCACTTTTAGCGATACATATACCCCAGATGGTTACATTAAATGCCTTATGTATACAAAGGCTATTGAGGAAAGTGTTTTCTCATGCCCAAAGGGTAGAGAGGATTATAGGTCAGAGTAACACCTCCCAGTATAAACAGTTACACAAATAATTTTACTCCAACTAACCATTCAATGGTCACTATTGTCACACGTAGATGGAATGATATGAAGAACAAGGGAACTTATAACTTCACCACTAGGTGAGCAAGGAAGCAATTCCTTTTAGTTTAGGTACCCTCACACACCCTAGTGGTGTCATGCTTCATCATCGGGTCACCCCGACGCCTAAAAGTCGGGGTGGGCTCAACCACAGTGTTGGGAGCTCTTTGAAGAAATTACAGACCAGGGAGGCTATAAGATTAAAAACCTCAGGCAGATCCCCAGTTTCCCTTTATTTTTGGGTCTGTCTGGGTTAATTAAAATTAATAAAAGTAGGGGTATATATAGGAGTGTTATGGTCCTATGACCCTAGTGCCAACATGTTTCAGTCCAATTATGGCCGTAAAGGTCCAGGACTTTCTTCAGGGCAAAAGAGGCCACCCTGGGATTCAGAAGGGGGAATTCCCTATTCTGTTTCATTAGGAACAAGGGTAGAGTAGCTACTCCTTGTATGCGCGACTGATCTATTAATCTGTCTTGCGTCGTAAATCCATCTGTAAAAGAGAACACAAAGAAACAAACATCCAACTTATACAGATCGGTTTTCATAAGGGTATTTCCAAAGTGAAGTGTCTCGAAATCGTGCTTGGAATGCAAAGCCACATCTATACGTGCCAGGTGGTCAAAAAGGCATAGTAGTGTGCAGCTATATCCACATATGTGCCACTCAAAAATTGTATCTGTACACAATTAATCAGCGTGTCAGATATATTGTGCGGTGGTGAATTTGCTCGCATTCTACCTGAAACCAATTGCCAATTAGTGGATACTATCAATGAAAAGAAACTCTCATAGAATCCTCCCACACACATCATTCTCACCGTATCTGTGATTCAACACAGAAATTAAAACCATGCGTGACAATTAAAAACACCTATGGGTAACTGTGAAAGTATCACTCGCACCTGCATACTTTCTTACCCGGACTTCGGATGATTGTCGTTTCTCAGGGGATGGAAGGGCTAATGGAGTAGCTCTGTAGTCACACCCTAACATAGACCCCAGAGAATGAATATGAAGAGGAGGAAATTGTAAAAATACCGTATTCGAGCATAAGAGTCAGAATGTATTTAAAGCAGATTCCTTCTCCAATTGGGGCCCGTATCCTGAGCTACTAGTCCTAAGATCCCAAACTTACTTCGTCAAGAGTCCTGCTCCGCTTGCCAACCTACTTGGACCCGATCCCCGGCGTTTAGCGCCATGTTACGTGGATCGGTAAGTTTATACTTCCGCATTGGTTAAGCCAAGAGCTGGATTGGTCACAGCGGGCATGTGATCAGTGACGTTGACAGATAGAGTAATGATCGGGATAGGTCAATCAAACTCTGTGACCCGTGACGTCAGTAAATAGAAGCGCGAGTACATAGGCATGGAAAACGTAAAGTTACGTACCCAACAAGACAGAAAATGAAATGTACTTAATGTGTTTATTCATATTTACACCCGTTTTTATAAAGATGAATTGTATGTAGTGTCCATATCTGGAGCTCATACCCTTCCGTTACGTGTAGTTACTGAAGGACACGTGATCACAAGCGTTTGTATATAGTCCTATCAGGATCGTGGGAGATTGTAGTCACCAATCCCTTAGACTCCTGGGAGATGTAGTATATAAACGTAATGATAGCGATATAACTACTGACTGATTGAGTACATGATCACCGCTTGTCGTCCTTCCTGATTTCATCTTTTATTAAAAAGGTTTTTTAGGTATTGAGAGTATTATTTACACTAGAAGCACAAGATGTTACTTCGGGGAGATACGGTAGGTGTGATAATTACCTATGGGTATCTCACGTATAGAAGAAAGTGAACCCTTAAAGGAGTGTGATATATGTATGCGTGAACAACGATGGGTTTATCGATCCTGATAGGACTATATACACACGCTTGTGATCACGTGTCCTTCAGTAACTACACGTAACGGAAGGGTATGAGCTCCAGATATGGACACTACATACAATTCATCTTTATAAAAACGGGTGTAAATATGAATAAACACATTAAGTACATTTCATTTTCTGTCTTGTTGGTTACGTAACTTTACGTTTTCCATGCCTATGTACTCGCGCTTCTATTTACTGACGTCACGGGTCACAGAGTTTGATTGACCTATCCCGATCATTACTCTATCTGTCAACGTCACTGATCACATGCCCGCTGTGACCAATCCAGCTCTTCGCTTAACCAATGCGGAAGTATAAACTTACCGTTCCACGTAACATGGCGCTAAACGCCGGGGATCGCGTCCAAGTAGGTTGGCAAGCGGAGCAGGACTCTTGACGAAGTAAGTTTGGGATCTTAGGACTAGTAGCTCAGGATACGGGCCCTAATTGGAGAAGGAATCTGCTTTAAATACATTCTGACTCTTATGCTCGAATACGGTATTTTTACAATTTCCTCCTCTTCATATTCATTCTCTGGGGTCTATGTTAGGGTGTGACTACAGAGATACTCCATTAGCCCTTCCATCCCCTGAGAAACGACAATCATCCGAAGTCCAGGTAAGAAAGTATGCAGGTGCGAGTGATACTTTCACAGTTACCCATAGGTGTTTTTAATTGTCACGCATGCTTTTAATTTCTGTGTTGAATCACAGATACGGTGAGAATGATGTGTGTGGGAGGATTCTATGAGAGTTTCTTTTCATTGATAGTATCCACTAATTGGCAATTGGTTTCAGGTAGAATGCGAGCATATTCGCCACCGCACAATATATCTGACACGCTGATTAATTGTGTACAGATACAATTTTTGAGTGGCACATATGTGGATATAGCTGCACACTACTATGCCTTTTTGACCACCTGGCACGTATAGATGTGGCTTTGCATTCCAAGCACGGTTTCGAGACACTTCACTTTGGAAATACCCTTATGAAAACCGATCTGTATAAGTTGGATGTTTGTTTCTTTGTGTTCTCTTTTACAGATGGATTTACGACGCAAGACAGATTAATAGATCAGTCGCGCATACAAGGAGTAGCTACTCTACCCTTGTTCCTAATAAAACAGAATAGGGAACTCCCCCTTCTGAATCCCAGGGTGGCCTCTTTTGCCCTGAAGAAAGTCCTGGACCTTTACGGCCATAATTGGACTGAAACATGTTGGCACTAGGGTCATAGGACCATAACACTCCTATATATACCCCTACTTTTATTAATTTTAATTAACCCAGACAGACCCAAAAATAAAGGGAAACTGGGGATCTGCCTGAGGTTTTTTAATCTTATAGCCTCCCTGGTCTGTAATTTCTTCAAAGAGCTCCCAACACTGTGGTCGAGCCCACCCCGGCTTTTAGGCGTCGGGGTGACCCGATGATGAAGCATGACACCACTAGGGTGTGTGAGGGTACCTAAACTAAAAGGAATTGCTTCCTTGCTCACCTAGTGGTGAAGTTATAAGTTCCCTTGTTCTTCATATCATTCCATCTACGTGTGACAATAGTGACCATTGAATGGTTAGTTGGAGTAAAATTATTTGTGTAACTACATTAAATGCCTCCCACACCGTGCCATATTGTGGCACTGACTGTTCGTTTCGGGGGAAAAAGTCTTCTTTCTCGCTGTCCAGTTCAGCTTTAAAGACGGGGTCTAATAGTGCATGAGTGGGCAAAAGCCAAGATCTGTACGGGGAGTCTATGTAAGGAGGAACAAGAGTCATTAAGACAGATGAGTAGTCCGAGTAGGTGTGCGGCAAATGAATGGCTTGGGTGAGCCAAGGCCTCAGTCCTCTGGATAGGAGCCACCCATCTATGCAGGACCATGAGGAATGCGCTGTGGAGCAGCAGGTGCCTTCTGTATCCGTGGGGTGAAGATATCGCCAAGCATCAATCAGTCCATGATCTGCAATAATACCTTGGAGGCTACGCTGGGGCTGCAGGTGCCATCTGTCTATGGGTGGGTCTACTGTAACATTAAAGTCTCCTCCCTAGGCAATATGTTCTGAGTCGATGGCTAGAATTGTTCCCCAGAGGACACAAAAGAATTCAGGGTTATCTATGTTGGGACCATAGCAGCTGACGAAAGTGATGGAGTGGGATTCCAGTCTCCCCCACAACAGGCAGTAGCGTCCCGATGGATCAGTGTAGGAACCTATAGCGGTGTGTGGGAGAGTGTTTCTAATCAGCATTGTGGTGCCTCGTGCATAAGTGGAATACGAGGAAAAGCAGCGGTGTGCTGCCCAGTGGGCTGAAAATACGGGCGAATGGTCAGGGCCAAGATGGGTTTCTTGTAAAATGGTACAATGTATGTTGTGCCTGGTTAAGTATGCTAAGATATGTCTGCGCTTGCGGGGGTTCCCTATACCGCGCACATTCCATGTCAGGAGATTGTAACTAGGGGGGCTAGGCCGGTTCATTGCGAGTGTGTGGTTTATTCTGGGCTATGGGCATCATAGGTGCATCTCGTGATTGAGTTGTGTGGGTGTAGTTGTCTGTCTCTGGCAAGGCGTGCAGTGGCATTTGAGAGAAGTTCCTCCCTCCCCCTCCCACATCAGCAGCCCAATCCTGCTGTGGCCTATAGTCCCCCCTCCCCTCCCTGCAAACCATAATACAGTGTTCCCAACAGGGGAACCAATGCGAACCTCTGTAACATCAGAGTGCCAAACCATGGTAGGAATGTCCTATTGGTTATAGACCTAAGGGCGACACAGGGCCTCCTCGGTGGTATGAGGGTGCTCAGGTATAAGTAAGTATACTGTCTCAGATGGCAGAATGTTGCGTCATACTGGCGTGGGATCCCCATTGTTTGTGCCGTGGCAAGGGAAGATTACTGTGTCTTTAAAGGTGTGCGGAGTCAGGGAATGGCGAAAAAGGCCTGCGCTGATTGTCACTGCGTGCCACAGATTTTGCACAGAAGTATGTTGATGCCCCAGTTTCTCCACGTCAGATAGGTCAGTGGCAGAGGTGCGTGAAGCTCCAGGTGACACTTGGCGAGGGTGTCTCTTGGGTAGGGATTTCCGAAAGTCATTGACAAGTTGAGGTTGAGTAAAAAAATGCTATTTGTCTTGATAAGTGACTTTCAAGAGTGCTGGGAACAGCATGGCGTCCGCAATGTTTGCCTGTTGAAGTTTCTTCTTGACGGGCAGAAACTTTTTTCAAGCCTCCTGGACAGCCATGATAAAGTCCGGGTAAATTCGACGTCGTGGTCAGGGTAATTTAAGATCCTCGTGATGATCGGTCGTTGAGGGGCTCCTGGGGGAGGTCGGGTGGCGAGTGATCTGGGTGCACGTTCGACCACCAGCAGCATGGAGAAGGTCTCTCTGCCAAATAGCGTAGTAAGTATACATTCAACATACTCTTCCATATTCCCCATGTTGGTGGATTCTGATATTCCGAGGATGCGGAGGTTGTTTCTTCGTGACCTAGATTCCAGGTCCTTGTTCTTGACAGCAATGACTTTGAGGACCTTTTCCGTATTGAGTATTTTCTCTGTACTTGCGGAGGAGGTGTCTTCAAGCTCAGAGATGCGTTGCTCGGTATCTTTAATATGCTCCTCATGTTGGTCGAGTTTGTGTGTGACGCTGTCAAGGCGGGTGCACATGGAGTCCATCTTGGCCTCTATGGACGTGAGGCTGGATTTCATTGTGAGGAGGAGATCTCTCAGATCCTCAGTGGATGTGGGCGCGCAAGTGTTGGGGGCGCTGGTTGTGTCGTCATCAGCTTCATGCTGCATTCTGGCTGATTTACGGGCATCAAACGTCAGTTTTGATTGTCTGCATTTCACCTTTCCCATGGTGCCTGCTTTGTGGGCACATGTTAATGCAGTAGCGTCCTAAGAGCAAGAGCAAGTAATGGGAGGGTGGGAGTGTGATTCTGTTGCCGTAAAGAAATGGTGAGGGGGTGGTCGTCTTGCTGCAAGGTTGTAGCGAGTGGAGATAGAAAGGCCTCTTTGGAATCAGGTGGATAGGCAAGGGCTTACTCCGTTATGGTAGAAAATGACACATGTGCAGTGGTGCACAAGCAGTGTGGCAGCAGCCCGGGCAATGAGGATGGCGATTGGCTCTGTGAGCGGACGTGAAGAGGGCACCCAGGGTGTAAAGGCAGATGGGGTCAATTGCCTGGTGTGAGCTGCGAGTCTTGGAGGTAGCGGTAAAGAGATGCAGCAGAAGGCACAGGCAATGAGAAGGTCCGGAGAGGTGGCGGCAGTGGCATGTGTGTCTTTCCTCATGATCAGGAGTAATTTCGGCCGGGGTGAGGCTACGTGGCTGTTATGCAACCCCTTTGCTGAGAGGGCGTGTGGCAAAGGCCGGAGTAGGTCATTGGGATAAGCATAGCCCTTGGGTTGTGGCGTTGTGGGCTTCAGCAGGAAACTGCAGTGCTGTCCCGGTGGTGTTCATGTCAGTGGGCGCAGTGACCAGCACAGGGCTGAGGAGATTGCACACGCCCCGTGCGGAGCACTCGAGAGCCGGGCCTCAGACAGGAGCCAAAAGCGAAGGTGAGGGGGACCGATGCTCCGCAGGCCGCCTCCTGGTGCAGAGTGCAGTCGCCGCAGTCAGTGGTGGGAGCCTCTGGTGAGACGCCGGTCCGTACCGAGTGCAACTCAGTGCTTTCCCTGGAGGTCACATGGGGGAGCAGCATGGGAAGGAGGCAAGTACATCACTGTCTCTGGGGGCAGCCTCACAGCCCCAGGCAGCCCGCACTCAGCGGATGGGTGTGCTGCTCCTGCAGCAGGAATAAGGCTCCTCCAGGAGACGGAATGGTTTGCAGTGGCAGAGGCCAAGCAGCAATGTTGCCAGGCATACGGGCTGCTTCAGGCAGGCAGATTGCAGTGTATCTGGCAGCCGGGCTTCCGCATCCGGTTTGAGGAATTGCAGAGTACCGTCTCGGGTGCGCCTGTATTGGTGCCCAGATTCGGGGCCGCACTGTTGGCGTTTTGAGGAATGAGCCCCTCAGGAGCGGTAGCAGCCATTATCAGAGGTACGCAGCTGACATCTTGGGAGCTCGGCAGTGCCGATTGTGAAGACCTGTAGCTTGGCGTCCAGACCAGCTGGGAGGTTCTGACCCACCACAAAGTCGAACAGAGTTGTTCCGATCCCACTGTCGCGTTTTTTGAGAGTGCTAGTGTCACATTAGAGAAGGATAGTGATGGTGATAGGTCCTGAGCTACATGAGCCTCACACAAGTGTGGCTATCTGAAGTTGAGAATGTTAAAGTTTCAGTTATAGGTCTGAGCAAAATTTAAATTACGCAGGGGTCGTTTGTGTAATTTTGGAAAATTCGCATTATGCTGAAAAGTCCTGAAATTAAGCTGTTGGACGTGGCCCCTTGCAGGGTCCTCCCTGAACTTTTTGTATTTTCTCTGACCTGTTTTTGTTGGTTTTATGACTCTGGACACTTCACAACTTCTGATCAGTACTAAAAGTGCATATGTACAGTGCACCAGGAGTGCCAAGGGCTGGTAATCCAAATGCTACTGGTGGGCTTGCAGCAACGGTTGTGCCACCCACAGAAGCAGCATGTTAAAGTGTGTCTCAGGTCTGCCATTGCAGAGCCTGTGCGCAGTCTGGTACTGCCATGCTGACGGAGCAAGTGCACCCACTTGCCAGTCCCTAAACCTTCCCTTTTCTTCATATCAGAAACCCCTATGGTAGGCCCAAGGGCAGGGTGCATTGTAAGTATAAGGCAGGACATGCCCTGATGTGTGTGGCATGTCCTAATAGTGAATTACAGCCATTTTCGTTTTTCACTATTGCAAGGCTACCTGTTCCACATAGGCCAGAATGGGCAGTTTGATTATTACATCTTATAATCCTAACTGACTCAGGGAACATGGTAGAAATTCGAATTTAGTATGCCTGAACTCAGAATGATAAAATACATCTTTTAGTGAAGTTGGTTTTAACATTCTGTGTTTGAAAATACCACTTGTAGAAAGTAGGTATTTTCTTGTCTAACCATCCAAGCCTGCCTCTGCTAGGTTGTGTATTCCTTGTCTGGAGTTTGAGTGACAGGGGCTGGGAGATCCCAGGAGACAGGGTGAGTCAGCACATGGCTGAATAGAGAGATCTGCATCTAGATGGGTGGGAGGAGTCGCACCAGGGAACTGAATAGGGCTGTGCCTTCCCTCCACAATGCTGGCTCCACCTCCTGTGGTGCGTCTGATGTCTCTTCCCTGCACTCTGAAAGGAAAGAAGGAGTCTTGCCAACAAAGTGCTCCAGGACTGACCAGAACTGGTTTGGACTAGGCAAAGGCCTCTCTGCCTTCAAAAAACAAAGAGAAACTGGGTATAAATATTGGGACCCAAACCCAAGAACTTTAGATCACTTTGGGAAACAAGAAGAAACCTTTGCTGAGGAGTGGAACCAGAGAGCCTGAGAAGAGACTATCCCTAAGCTTGAGGGATTGGCCTGCAGTGGTTGCCTGGCTGCCAAAGAGAGGAGAAAAGGAACTTTGTGTACTTTACTCAACTTGTGAAGGATCTCCAAGGGCTTGAGAAAAGAGCTTGCCTCCTGCTGAAGTCTCAGGGACAACAGACTTCACCCACCAGCTCCCCAAGAGTTCTTTGGAAGTGCCTGCTGTTCTGCAAGGCTTTCTGAGTTACTGCGTGTCCCAAGGAGCTGAAAGCACGACTCACGAGCAAGAAGCGTGTCGCCGAACTGCCGCTGCCGCTTCACAACACAAAGCACCTCGCATCGCCGGAGAAGAGGATCGACGTCGCAGCATTTGCCGCCGCATCACCGGGAAGCATGTCACAGAAGAATCGTTGAGTCATCTCAGGTCCACCGAAGTGCCTCGCACCGCCAGAGGAGAGGATCGACGTCGCAGTAGACGCCGCCGCATCACTGGGAAGCGTGTTGCAGGGTCTGTCGCGGCTCATCACCAGAGAAGAGGATCGACGTCGCATTAGATGCTGCCGCATCTCCGGGAAGCGTGTAGCAGGGCCTGTCGCGGCTCGCATCCTTGTGGAAGCAACTCGCATCGCCAGGGGAGAGGATCGACGTCGCAGCAGACACTGCCGCATCACTGGGAAGCGTGTCACAGGGCCTGTCGCGGCTCGCATCGTGTGGAAACATCTTGCATCGCCAGGGAAGAGGATCGACGTCGCAATAGATGCTGCCGCATCACCGGGAAGCGTCGCATCAAGAAGAAAGCGCCATCTTTGTTTCTTTGCACCAGATCTTCAACGCATCACCGTCCTTGCAACACTTTCGTTGTCTTGCGTTACGCATCTTAAGGTCTGTTCCCATGAGGCACAGAGTCAGACTGATTTGCATATGGCCATGTCTGAACTGGGGTGGCGGAGTGAGCTAAAGAATGATGATGGATTAAAACCAGATCAGTTGACTGGGGGTGAGTGCTTGCAATGTTCAACACTCCGTCCATCTTCCCCTTTGGTTTTGCCTTGTAGCCTGTGCTAGATACTAGATTTTAAAAAATCATGCATATTGTAAGAAAATTTTAAGCACTTCATAAGGCAGGCAAAACCACGGGTGCGACCACACACTCTTGCACATAAAAGGCAGCTGTAAGGTACTGTCTGAAACACAGGTTTATGTCAGAATCAAAAGATTTGCAGATCTCATTGGGGAACGGAGACGCATCAGGTGCTGAATGAGAATGGGAATGAGGGATTCACAGGGACCTGCCACACCCTAGGCTTCTGCCACATGTGTACATTGTGCAAGTGGGAGAGATGCTTGCGTGCACAACTTTCAGCACAGAAGTATTGGCTCTTGCTAATCAGTTAGACTATAAGCAAATTACATGTGTTACCCAATCCAATCAAATGCAAATCAGGTAAAAAGCTCACCAGTGCACCTTAGGGTCTGGGATCTAATAAAAGACTGAAAGAAAACAGACTAAGCTTGAACTCTGACCACAGCAGTTTTTTTTTACATGCACATGACAGAGAGCTGGAAAATGCCTGAATTACTGTAAGCGCGTTTGGTGGGCCTGTCTGAATTCCTAAAACCGTTAATCTGATACAAATCCTTCTGAATGCTAAACAGTCCAATTTACTGGCAGAGAGAAAAGCGCCATTAAGTCAGCGGAGAGCCCGAGCCCACCTTTTATCCTTTCAGAATGCGTCCCGCAATCTAGGTCAGGGTGGAAATTCATCGAGTGATTGGTGAGAGAAAGCCCTCCCAAAGCACTCTAATAAGGTTGCAATCTTTCTAATTTGTGTTTTTATTAATCAGCTCCAGACAGCACACTTACCAAGGAACAACCATACGGTCGGATGTGACTCGGATAAAAATGCCTCGACAGATCCTGTTTTATGTGTAGAAATCACATGCCTCATATGGCACGATGCGTGCATTATTGGACGTGTACTTGTCACCACTGAAGGCATTAGAGATCAAATTTATACCTTGCTGTATGTATTTTTTCCATCAAATGACAAACTATTAGCAATGGCTTTTAGTTGATCAATTTAGTATTTTGTGTTTTTCAGCTTCACTGCATTGTTTGTGCAGGATTTAAGACTCCTGGAAAGCAAGTGTAGAGTCAGTGACACACACCACGAATCGGTTTAGTGATGTGATGATCTTGTATGTGAGGCATCTTAAGAAGCAGACAACATGTTGCTTGGAATACTTTCTGTGTGCAAGATCATGGCTGTCTGCATAAGAGGCTGAACCAGTGATAGGAAGGAATGCAAATGTCCACATTTAGAAAATAATTTAAAAATTTGAGCAGATAAATGTGGCTTGTACCTACATGTGGTTCATGGACGCAAAGAGGTGAAATTAAGAATCCAGCATGACTTAGGTCGTTGACGACGGTAGAAGTGAATCCATCGAATGACCACAGATGGTTCACTTCAAAACACGTTTTAAAGCCACATGGTATACAATAGTTCACAATCATAATCTTTAATTATTTTAAGGACCAACATCCATCATTAAGATTGGCATGTACACACACTGAAGAGCTCACTCAGGGATGCATACAGGGCAATAGCAAGCCAAATAAAGTGTAACAGTAATAACAGCAATCATAGAAAAGTAGTAGACATGAAGTTTGGTTTGGAAAAATGCACCTCAATGAAACTGTGGAGGGAAACGAGCACAACGCACACCCTGGGCTGGGTGGAAGCATTGTGAAAACTAGCCTTCAGCTACTACTGGCACAGCCTCTCCTAGACAGGGGTATAGCTCTCAAACAATAGTGCAGCAGGTGCAGTGGCACCGGGGCGCAGACATGAGAGGGACCCACTTAACCCAAAGTAGTGGCTGTTTGTAATATAAAACCAGAGGATGGAGGTGACCCATTTCCTTCCATGCATTAGAGCCCATGGCACCTTTGCGATGTCCCTGCTCCTGGGGGGCTCACAGTGCAGCCTGCGTCGTGGCTGGGTGATACAGCTATAGGAGAGCGGAGGTCAGCAATCGGGCATAGTGGCCTTAGTGTAATCTTGACTGCATACAAGCATTTGAATCAGGATGCAGTTAGTTGTTTTCTGTTGTGCTTGGAAAAAGATATTAATGAATTTGTGTTAGGAATGCCCATTGTACCGTGCGAGAACAGCCCACGCACCTGTCTAATCAGCCCTTCGGGCACTGCCTGATTGCCCTATACACCAGTCTGACTCTGATTAGTTGTAAAGGGTTTGCACATCTTAGAGTAGGGCTCTTTCCTGTCCAGTGGCGTAACGAAAGTTTAAGGCCCCCCCCCCTGCAATGTACACAGAGGGGACCCACTCAAGCCTCAGACCATAGTTCTGTGCTGAGGGGGCCCCCTGCAGCTGCCCCCCCCCCCCACTGCAGGGGATGCAGGGGCCTGTGTTACGCCCCTGTTCCTGTCTCCTCCTTTCCTCTATCCTATCTCCTGGTCTTTACCTTTCATTGTTGTTCTCCAGTCGTGGCTGGGGCAGGTAAGCGCGGTGGGGTCTAGCGCAGGGGGAAGTCGACAGATGATGAAATAGGGAAAATTAAAGAAAGAAAGAAAACCTTCGTCTGTCGACTAACCCCCCCTGCCACCCCACCCGTCCGCGCTTACCTTCACCGGCCATGACTGTTCTCTCTCTCTTGATCTTTCTCTACCTCTCACAGTAGTCTGCAGACACACAGGGTGCATTTTATTTGTATTTGGGAAAGCATCGCAAGAGCGACTCAGAGAATGAGTACCGCCACAGCAGATGGCTCTGTAGACTGACTAACAAGGCAGCTGATGTTCAAGCAATAATTACACAAGATGATCTGTTTTGAACAGGCAAATAAACAGAGTGAGATTATCATGAAGTATAAACAGGTTCCATTTGCAAACATTTTAGGGATTTTGCTAATGATACCGTTTTTTATTTTTCATTTGTGATAGTTCAGTTTTTGTTGCAAACTTTGTACATTCCTTGACACACATTACAAAGCGGAGTTTCCCTATCCATCTTTTGCAACAACAAAAACACACATTAGAGTTCGTTATTCTTTTGATAGCCTCAACCCACTAGCAAAAACGGTGCTATGAAGATCGGGTTTTAGTGCACGATGTGGACATCCATCCACTGGAGCAGAGGCCGCCGCCGAAGGGTGCTTAAAGGGTCGGTGCCATAACCGATGCTGAGCCCACCCCCCCCCCGGACGAACCAGTTTTTCGCGCCACAGAGCAGGGAGCTCCGGCGCCCCCTCCGTTGTGGCCACCACATAGTCGCCAGCCTCCCCCAGCCAATGGGGGCTGTGGCATTATACAAACCCCCCAACGGGGGGGGGCCAAGCAGAGGCGGTCCAGCACCTGGGGGGGATATAAGCACTGCTCCCCCAGGGATGCCCCTATCTGTTGGGGAGCGGGGGAGGAGCACCGAAAATCGATTAGAGCTCGGGGCTACCTTAGAGGAGCCACCCGCAGGGCAGCAGAACAGTTCATACGGTGGGCGTTTAACTCCCAGAAGTCTAGGTCATGGACACAAGCCCACCTGTCTGCCGTGGCATACTACTCTGGACCCCGTGGCCACACATTACATCAAGGCGGCGATGAAGGGGTGGAAGCGAACTGAGGGCGCAAGGAGGGATACCAGACGCCCAATAGACTTTGCAAAACTAAGGGCCTTGCTGGGGGTGCTGCAAGACATCACGAACAACAGTTTTGAGCAACAACTATTCAGGGCAGCCTTCGCCACCGCATTCTTCGGGGCGTTCCGCGTCAGCGAACTGGTAGCTCCCGCGAGGGCGGGCCTGGCAGAAAGCTGCCTACAAGCAGGGGATGTCACACCAAGACCAGGGGAAATAGAGCTGCTACTAAGGCTTTCAAAGACAGACCAAGCTGGCAAAGGGGCGGTGGTGAGGTTGCGGTGCATCGAAGACAGGAAGTGTTGTGTAGTGTGCTGTTTGATTGCTTTCTTGGCAATAAGCCCGGCCGGCGATGGCCCGCTGTTCAAACATAGGGACGGTACTTACCTCAGCAGATTCCAGTTCACCTCGATCATGCGCCTCTCACTCAGCAAAGCGGGACTGCCTCCATTGGTGTTCGGGTCCCATTCATTTAGGATAAGGGCCGCCACGACAGCCGTGCAGCATGGGATGTCCGAAGCGGGGATACAGGCGGCAGGGAGATGGCGGTCAAAAGCCTACCGGACTTACATAAGACCCCAGCTCATGTAAGACAGTAACAACACCCCCCCGCCCGAACACTTCAATGACTTGTTGTCATTCCTCCAGCAGGAAGGAGACCGCGCTTGGTTTGGGTTGTAGGCCACTCTTTCATAACTCGAATGCACTCCTGGTGGCGGCAGGAGGGGTGCAGGCAAGAACAACGGCTGACTGACACCTGAATAAGGTGGTTTGGCCAACCGGGAATGAAATGGGAACAGCTGCCGGTGAGGCTCATGGAACTGAGGGCAGAGGCCGGCGGGCACCCGGACATCTTGGTCATACACCTAGGGGGGAACGACTTGGCTAAACGAGGTAGGCGGGACCTGCTTCAAGATATACAAAGAGATCTGACTGAGGCGGGCAGAGCATTCCGAGACACCTCCATCATATGGTCAGAACTGATCAGCAGGAACGAATGGCGTGGGGCACAATCACAGAGCGCAGTGGAGAACTCGAGGAAAAAACTGAACCTCACCGTGAGCAAATTCTGCAGAACCAACGGGTTGGAGTCAGTTAGGCACGGCCTCATCCACACAGGCTGGCCCGAGTTCTATTCAAAGGACGGGGTACACCTGTCCAATAAGGGCATGGGGTATTCTGAAGCAACCTTTGGGGTGCAATGGCATTGACGGGTTGCAAATAAAGGAGCCAACGGAGGGGGGAGCCGCAGGAAGACGGAAGCCTCCCTGGCAGCGTGGCAAGAAAACTACAGGGATAATGGTTGGTACGGAGGCACACCGGAGGGCGGTGCACCGGAATAGGACCACTTACCTTGAGATGCCTTACGGCTGGGTGAGTTGGCCTACCACAAGGGGGTAGCTATCGGAGATGGCGCTTGCTGCCCAGCCCCCGCCGGATGGCAGAGCACAACAAGAATCGGCAAGGTAGCGAGTTGTGGCCTAACTCCGGGACAAAAGCTACACCCCTGGAAGGGCAAATCCAACCGAACGAAGCAACGACCCTGTAGGGCCAAGAGACAATACAAGCCTGCAAATGACCTGTGTAACGAACTGTCAGTCTAATATGCAATGTGTCCAATGTACACATGATTTTTGCAAACACAATGTATAACGAGATGCAAACAAAGCAAGACACAAGATGACAGCTCAGCAATAATGATTTATGGCAGGATGTACAACAGTAGGGATATGTATATGCGGGTATGCATAATAAACTACGGCCAACAATGACCACCACAAGAGCAAGTCTACGTTGGCTTATTTATGATAAGGAATACAAGTATGGAAAACCGGGAGTGGGGCAAATGCGGGGCTTATGAAGAGGACTGGGGCTTTTCCACTGATGTCAAAGGGAATGCTCAACAAAACTACAGATGAGAATGAGTAGTCTCTCGTTTTACAAACCCATTCAAAGTTTAAACCTGCACAAGAAAAAGAAACAACCTGTGAACCTATTCCACACTGACATTTAATATTCTGTGTATCAACAATTCAAAATCTATGTATCTTTGGATTTCCATTCCAGGGTATCATTTTCCTTCACTTATTAAAATACGTTATAAATATTAAAAGGCAACTTCCTAAAAAGGTTTATGTTCTTGACCATTCGACTAATGCAGTTTTCTCAGGCTCTCCCTGTGTTTGCTTTATGAACAAATTAAGTACACGAATACAAAATGTCGTATTTGGTGCTGTGAAGGATGAGTGTTGCCTAATGTATGCCTGAATGAATGTACATTAGCAATTTCTTTTGACCATGTCTAGATTTTCTCTAAAAACCTGCTCCATCTACACTGTCACTTCATTTCCTCTAGTGTCTCATCACAAGTCCTGTCTGGGATGCAAACAGGAACAGCAGTGCACTTAGTACCAGTAACCACTGGTGACTGGTGCTTTCCGTTTGTATGTCAAACATGCTCTAAAAAGCCATTACATGCTTTTGTCATAAACATCGATTGGTGTCTCCTCACTTTGAGCTCAATGAATGGAAATTGCTGACTGCATTTTTGTGATCAGTTTTTAATTTTGCATAACGACTTATGTACTGATAGGTTGCAGTTTAAAATGTCCCTTCATATGGACTTCGCAGATTGACCTGCTTAATGAATAATAATTAGGGAGACCCCTATTTGAGGCCCCAGTGATTGGCTGAAAGCACTGTGATGGTGGTGTACAAGGTATAGCAGATCACCAAATGGGAAATGTTTTTAAAACAGTTGGTGTTCTTTCAAGAAACTGTGCTTGTTTGGGAACACATCAGGCAGTTGGCTTTGATCCCATGGGCTACTGCCTGATTCCCAAGGTGGACAACAGGGAGAGCTTCCCCTTTCCGAAACTGTTACTCCCTCCTAGAGTTTTATTTGTTTGACCGCAATTTTGGTTGCAAATCATTGACCCTTACCTTTCTGAAATGCAACTATGAGGGAAATCCCTGCCACGCTCCTCCCTAATTGCAATTCATAATGGACTGGTAAACCTATTTTGCAACTCAGAAACTGTTGATAATCCTATGATTTTGTGAATCGCAGGGTGTGTGACTGCAAATTGCATTGGACATCTGACTCTTCAATCCCAATTTGGACTACACAAATATCATTGCTTTGAATCAATATCAGACTACAGTGATCTTTTTAGATGTTACTTTCCTGAACCAATATAGGTAGTAAATCGTTAAATAATGATTTTTTTCGCCAAGTAATCCCGATCACTCATGCTTTCCTATGAGTTACCTTCATGGGACGTGGACTATTACTCAGCATGTCTGATTAACCCGACAAATGAAGACGAACTATAAAAGCAAATTAATGTTCATGTCAAATGGTTTCTAGTGGATTTATGTAATATAAAGGTGTAATTAACAATCTCTCTGGACAGATAATCTGCGCCTCTAAAATATCAGACTCACAAAATGATGTTGCATTTTTCATTTTCAAATGCAAGAACTGAACTCACTAAGCTACAGACTGATTTAGAATTACATGAATGATTCAATAGGTGATGACGGTGAAATGTTTGGTCCAGTTCATGTTAATAAGGAGATGAGATTGTTAGGCATATAATGGATCCATTTATAAATGATATTTTAATCTTACAAATCATAATACGTCTATGTTTTGTTTTAAGAGCCATCTCTTATATTCAGATTATTTGGAATAGTGAGATCTCATGAATTTATTCAGCATCACTTATATGAAAATATTACTACTTTCAATAATAGAATACGCTTTTGTTTAGTTTGCAGTGGTTGATGCAATCAAGCTGTGATCCAATTTAATGGGCAAACAAATTAAGATTTGCATGCTGCCTTTTGAGTGTTCAAAAAGGATAAAATATCATTAAGCGAGCATCTTTTAGACACATTCTAATAGTGCTGCAGGGACTTGAGCATCATTGTTTATTGTGATGGCCCAGTTTTCCACAAATATAGGCATATTCATATTAAAGTCACAGTGAATCTAGCAAAATAAATCCACATAGCTATGCAAAATATCGTCTGAAAATCTTTTTTCAACGTTAATGCAAGCCTTGTCCTGTGTGATTTGCTGCATGCACCTCATATGTCATTTTACTTTTGTACATACTGAGGTTGTGTATGCATAACTTCAAACCTTCTCACATGTCCAGTTTGTAATTTCATGAGTCACAGAAAAATTGTAAAATGTTTTGAATTAGAGATATATAGTGATGTAAATCAAGTGAAGTGTGAGAAACGTTTTCATTCTCTACTTAGACATTATCTGCCAAGAATTATTTAAACTAACAAGGATGGTCGGCATGGTAATCACTATACATAAACTTATAATGTATGTATCAGAAGAGTATAATGTTATTCAGTTTTATAACACAAACATAGGTGTAGAAAACACAATTAAAATAGAATATGTAACTTTTAATTTACTCAAGGAGAGGGATGTCAGTTGTACCAAATTGTGTTATTGGTGGTGCTAACCCTTCTCAAGCAACAACTACAATTCTTGTCAAGGTGAACTACAAAAGTCACTAAATAAACCTGTGCTTAACTTTCTGGCACTAAAACAGTTTGCCTTCTCTTAGAGGCAATGTGTAAATGATTTATCACAAAAGTACAGAACAAAATGACAAAAATCCAATCAGAACTACTGTAAATATTGAATTTTAAAGGTTTCCATAAATGTAGCGCCAAAAGGTGCAAAGCTCCATCTTAGGGCATCTGGTCGAGGTGGACTCTGGCAAAGTCATAAATTAATGCCAATCGCAAAGGAACGCAGACCAGGCACAGGGCCTAGTTGTCCTTCGTGCGTGGTCTGCCCTGCATTGCTTTGAGAAACTTTGCGTCATTGTCTTTGGTTTTGTGTAAGCTGTTTGGCGAGGCTTTGCATGATTTTGCATTGCTCCACGGCGGTTCCAATGAAGCTTACACCTGGTCTGCAAGTTTTTGCAGGGCTTCATGTTGCCTGATGTTGGTTCCAATGAAGCTTGCAGCTGTGCGGCGAGTCTTTGTGGGACCGCGCATTGCTTTGCGCCGGATTCTGTGGAACCTACTGTTATGCCAGGAGAGGTTTTCCTGATGCCGGCCAAGGGTCCAGGACCTGGGGAGACAACTCTTGGGGATCAGGAACTCATTCCAGCAGAGGCCTGCAGGGCTCAGGCTGGTCCAGTTGCAGGTCCAGGCAGCTTCAGTGCAGCAGGTCAGCTGGACATTTACAGGAAGGCCTCTGGAACTAGTATCCCTGTAGCTCTGAATTGGAGGTCAGTCAGCTGACCTATAGAGGTACTCAGCCTGGGATGAAGGGAGCAGGGCCAGTCTTCCTTTTCAAGAAGAATGCAGGCCTCAAGCAACAGGGCAGTCCTTTGGCATCAGGACAGTCGATCTTCTGTAGTGTCCACCGGTCCAGACGTATACTGAAGATTTGGTCTGGGGGTCCAATATTCATAGCCGGTGCCAGCTTTAAAGTGGATGAAACTTCTAGACTTCCCCCACTTCTGGTTCTGGAATTTCCTTCCTTCCCCAGGCTTCAAGAGCTCTGGAAAGACAATGGCCTGGTGTCAAGTTAAATGTAATTGTGGCAGCGAACTGCTACCCAGGTCCCAACCTGGGAGGATGGCTCATCCTACCTACATCTAGTCCCCCTTTGTATCACTGTCTGGGAGGTATACACAATGGTCAACTGTCAAACACACTGAAACATTTGACCCTGGGCATTGGCTGCAGGCACCATATGCTTACGACAAGAAAATGCCAACTTTCTAGAAGTGCCATTTTTGTAATTTTTACATAGAATTGGACTTCACCATTAAAGGGGGTTTTAAAGTACAATTCTTTTCAGTGTACATATGACATTCATAGCTGCTCCCAATTAAATGTTACCACTTTTTAAATGTAATAAGGTAAGTAACCCATTATCCTGTAGGAGAGCTAGGCCCTACAGTAGTGAAAAATGAAGTTAAGAGTTTTTCACTACCAGGACATGTAAAACTTAAAAGTACATGTCCAACTTTTTAGATACACTGTGCTCAGTCCTATGGGTTGTTTAGGGCCTACCTTACAGGTACCCTATATATATAAAAAAACAATGTTTAGGTTTGGCAATAAAGGTTATTTTTCCAATTCAAATTAGCAGTTGAAAATTGCACATGGGATGTGATGGCAAGCCTGAGACATGTTTAAAAGGCTACTTAAATGGGTGGCACATTAAGTGATACAAGCCCACTAGTAGTGCTTAACTTACCAGCCCTGAGTACATGCAGTACCACTTTACTAAGGACTCATAAGTAAATTAAATGTGTCAATTAGGTGGAGGACAATATTATTATGTTTAGAGAAGATAACATAAGGATTTTAGCACTGGTTAGCAGTGGTAATGTGCACAGTGTCCTAAAGTCAACAAAAATGAATTTCAGCAGATGGGGGGGGGGGGGGGGGATGTAAATATGTTTGGGGCCAGACCCCACTAAAGTTTGACAGGTCTGACACCAGTGATGGGGCTATCAGTACAACCCCATATCTACCTAAATGCTATATATTTACCATGTCCCTCCTATATAATATTGGTTATTATGATTTATCTGTTAGTACAAATGAGCTTTTTCTATGTACAATAATTTGTGTAATGGAATGCTTTAAAACCTAAATGCAAATCCAAAGCTTGGTGATTTTCACAGAAGACAATGCACAGCTCAAAAAGGGTAAAGAGTAGCACCTCAAACAATCCTTAAATGAATTTAAGGGAAACACTGCAAAAAAAATGGCGATTAGAGTCAGTAGTTATACCAATCAGTTTTGCATGGTCATATGTGTCAAGAAGGTGCTTGTAGGTAGGCAGATGTGTCAACAAGAACTTCCAGATTGTAAGTGAATTAATGCACCTAAGCAATAAGGAGGTGTGCAAAAAAACACTTTATATTAATTCAAGGGCAATAGCAGACACAGTAAACAATCAGTGCATTAACTCAAGTAATGGCCAAAGGTGGAAAGCACAGGTTCATCATTCTTACTCCACAAAATTATATTTATTGAAATAACTTGTATTAGCTGAAGGCTGCACACAGGCATGAAGTGGTCCAGGAAGGATCTCCTATAGCCTTGCTTGGCAGCTTCAAAGAGCAGAGCCACAGTACTCCAATAATCAAGCTTCATGATGCAATTTTATCTACTGCATTATCCTCTGTAGCAATTAAGAACATGTCCAAAAATGCCCGAAAACCCATGTCAATAACTGAATGCATTCAGGCTTGGCCAACTTCGATTGTCACGAAGAAATGTTGGTCAGATTTACTAAATTAACATTTTGGTCAATGCAGATCTGAACAAGGTTAGGCCTTTTTAATACCATTATTTAATACTGCTTATTGTATTTGTATTGATGGAGAATCCCTGCCTCCACCCCCTACAAAATCCTTAAGGACCAATGGTATCGTGATATCACTCATACACTTCATTGGGACCCTGCACACAGACAATTTTAAATCAGCTTCAAACAATTTATTGAGCATACACAGACACACTTGCAGTCACACATTGTACACACATTGTTCCCAAGAAAATATATTGCAAATAGTTTAGCACTTTTTAGTGTACATATAATCATATTCATATCCTTTTTGTTATTATAAAAGTTTAAGACAATATTGCTTTTTCTTGTTGTTTGAGGGTGCCTGTCCTGTACAATAGGAGAGGGTGTAATAAATATGATGAATTTTGTATGTTCCTGAAATTTATGTCTGACTCAAGATTATAGTTTTCTCTGATGCCAGCCAAAGGTCACCAAGGGTCCAGCACCTGTGGATACACATCTTAGGGATCAGGAACTTACTCCAGCACAGGCCAGCAGGGCTCAGGCAGGTTGAGGCAGGTTCCAAGGCAAAAAGTCAGTTGGGCAGTTGCAGAGAGGCCTCTGGAGCTTGTGGTGTCCTTGTAGACAGAAGGTTAGCCAACTGACCCTTGAAGTCACTCAGGTTAGCCTGGGATGAAGGGAGCAGGTACAGTCTTCCATCTCAGAGAGCAAGGTAGGCCTCAAGCAGCAGGGCAGTTCTCTGGGGGGTAAGGCAGTCCTTTTTCTGTAATGTCCATAGGACCAGGAGGGTACTGAAGAGGGGCTCTGGAGGTCCAATATTTATATCTAGTGCCAGCACTTGTCAAGGCTACAAGAACACTGAGGTGACATTAGACTACTGTTAGGTTCCTTTTTGGGCTGGAGGCAAGCCCTTTGAAGTGTCAGTGGGAAAGGGAACAGCTTCCCCCTAGCCATCCTGCTCAGACCTAATCCCTTTTGTGTCACTATCTGGAAGGGATACACAAAGCCGAAAAGCAGTGGCATTAACAGCCATGTGACCAAGACACTACCAAAAGGCGCCAATGGTTAGAACAGAAAAATTACAAATTTCCAAAAGTGGCATTTTCATATTTGTGACTTAAAATCCAATTTTAGCATTAATTGAAGATGACTTTAAATTAAAATAATTTAAGTCTAAACATGATATCTCTACCTGCTCCCAATCCCAATCTCCACTACAGGCGGCAGTGGCAGGCCTAAGACATGTTTTAAAAGGTTAATTCAGTGGGTGGCACAATGAGTGCTACAGGCCTACCAGTAGCATTTAATTTACAGGCCCTGTGTACGTGTAGTACCATTTACTATGGACTTACAAGTACATGAATGTGGCAATCATGTGTTAGCCAATTTTACCCTGTTTTAGTGAGAGCATACATGCACTTTAGCATTGGTTAGCAGTGGTAATGTGCACAGACTCCCAAAGGCAACAACAACAAATTCAGCAAAGCAGGAGGGGTGATGGCAAAAGGGGTTGGGGTAACCTTTAGAGAGGGCCTAATCCAACAATAAGATTGTGAAAATTAGGCAAGAAATAACTTTGAAGCAGTTTTGAAGCATTTTCGAAAAGCACATTGAAACTAAAGAACGTGAATCCCATCTAGGTCAAATTGAGGAAATTCTAGCAAGGCTTACACAGTGAAATACCTTCATGGTTTTATTTCACTGTGAGAGCACACTAACCCTCAAATGTAATGTGTCTTTCTTTTATATATCAACATCTGCCCAGTGGGCATGCAGGGCACAGTTACTGGGTGAAAAAGAATATATAAAAATAAGCTTTTCCTTTATAGCAAATGCACTTTTCCTATTATGTAGGAAAGGCAGTGCATTTAAACTACAGGCCAGCCAGAGCACAATGGTGCTCCTGGCAGACATATATATTTGTCATATATGTGGGTGGTTGTTAGAAAATGGGTCTCTAGTTGGCAGAGGTTTGCACCCTGTCAAAGTATGGACTACAATCCTAGTCAGGGTAAGTCAGATACACAACCTAAATTAACTTGTTCTCTCCCTCTGGTAGCTCGGCACAGAGGAGTCAGGCTTAACTGAAGAGACAATGTATAAAGTATTTGTGCAACCATAAAATAACAGTAACTCAGTGAAAACACCACAAAAAGAATCCACACCAGTTTAGAAATATAGAGAATATTTATCGGAGTAAAACAAGACCACAATGACTAAAATTCGAATTAGTAGAACTCGAGATATGAATTATAAAGATTAAATCCAAAAACATTTCTTAGAAGTCAATAGCGCTAAAAGATTACTTGAGGTCTCAATAGCGCTCAAAGGTTACTTAAGGTCACGCTAGAGCTGGGTAAATCCAAAGTTCGGCGAACTCATGGCATGTTCAATGGCATCATTAATGACATCACCATTAAGTGGGCAAGAGGCTATTACGTACTTCCTTCACTCATCCAAGCCCTATTTGGAGTCTAGGTCCTTACTAGGCATAGCCTTTGTTCTGTGCACAGCGCTTAATGAAGGCTCCCTTGCCTCAGACACTCCAGCCCCATTAGAAGACCAATCCCATACTGCACACAATCTTTGCCCTGTACACTACTCTTGAGAGAGAGAGAGGACACTGCATTCTGACATCCAAGCCCCATTTGGTGGCCAAGTACCCACTATGCCCATCCCTTCTCCTGTGGACAACTCTTCAGAGAAAGCCTACAGCCTTTACACACACAAACCACTGCGAAGTAAAGCATTTAGCAAATGCTTACAGTCATTATCAGATCAGAAGCTACAGATAATTTGTACTAGATGTAGTTTAGTAAATACCTTTTACTGCCAGAAGCGTAAAGCAAACTCTCACAGTCATCATATGATGTCATCGGAGATGTCATCACTGATGCCACAAACGATGTCATTGAACAAGTTATGTGTGATGCAATATATGATTTCATAAGCAGTGCATTGCGAAGGTACAAGTTATAGTTAGCTCACTAAACTGGTGAATTTCAGTGGGTTTTTGAGTTTAAAATATCACAAAATGACGGAGATTTAAATATATAATAAATATACATACACTCACACAAACCATGACAGTGAAATAAATGTGAAGCTAAATTAACATGAGAAGAGCACTTTTTACAGCCTCAAAATGTTCACGCAAAAATTGCTTTACACGGAAAGAACTCTCCGAAGAGTCGTGAGACCACCTGGATGTGACTGTAACATATTGCACAAAATTAACACCTTCAATCCTAGGTTCAGCCGGGTTACGGATTAAAAACTTTTGTTAAAACAAATACACATGAAAATAATGCTGTGAAGGAAGGGAGGGCAGGGGTATCTTGACCATGGCCCTTCCCCACACTCAACAATGGTAACAAAATAAGCCGTTTATTACTCTCTGCAAATCTGTATCTATCTATCTATCTATCTATCTATCTATCTATCTATCTATCTATCTATATATATATATATATGTATATATATATACATCACAATTTTCTTTCATCTTTCGAATTAGCATCAACAAATGACTGGAACCAAAAGGGCTCTCTGCTCATCTGATTTCCTGAGAAACAATTCTACTTCGATTTTACTGTGGAATTTAAATGTAGTTGGCATCCATGCCTTGCCGTGGAATTTAAATGTAGTTGGCATCCATGCCTTGCCAAACCGAGTCTCAGTGCGAACATTGCTGACATTTCTTTATGGAAATTATTCTCAAGTGAGTACAGTATGTAAGAGATTATGCAAGTAACACTATCTTTGGGACTTAATCTCTTTGTAAAATGAAAGCACTGAAGACATCAAAGAAGCTCTCTGTTCTTTTTATGCACAGAAAACTCTTCGAGTAGAGATCTATAAATTACCATCCGCAGAGCACAAGTTTCTTTTTTTTTTTTCTACATGTGAGAGTGTTACGCATTTTTTCTAGGAACTTCATCTACAAAGTGCCAAGAGAGCAATGCGTCCTCATCAATCTGAGAGCAGCTCTATTTTGTTTTTGGAATATTGCCATCCAGTGCAGGAGTGCGTGGTTCATATACAACCTCCCTTAAAATGACTACATTACAGCAAATACAAGCACGGGGACATTTAATTACAGGTTTTGAAGTAGGTATGATAGCTGCTGCTGGTGTACTTCAATTTTGCTAGTGATTAACCCCTTCGACGCTCATGACGGAACGGTTCCGTCATGAGCGTCGGTTGAGCTGTGCTCATGACGGAACCGTTCCGTCATGACCACGCCCGCGCAGGTAACGGTCAGCACCGCGGGAGAATCCGCCCCGCATGGAAGGGGTTAAGTAGCATAACTTCATTCTTAACAGGAAGAACTTGAGTTTAAGATCCAGATAAAAGATCTACTTTACATGTATGAAAACAGTGTTAAATGGGTCCAGGTGTGCTTTTTTTTTTTCTTTTAACAATGTCATACAAGCCTACATATGAACCATATAGATACTGACATACATTTTCGAAGCCTCTAAACTAATTCAAATAAAATTCAAATATACTTTCAAATTATTAAGAAAAGTCAATGAATCCAGGATCTTCTCTTTTTTTAACAGATACATGAGGTTCAAACAGGAGAAGTAAGATTTTGAGTTCAAAGTACTCTCTCGTAATCCATATTAGAACATTGGAATGTTGGAAGCTCCATTGAAAACAATGGAGTGCTCCGGACTTATAATGGCTGGTATAAGCCCGGAGCTCCAACATTCCAATGTGTCTTTGTTCACAGCTCTGGCTGTGAACAAAGGCTTCAGGGAGCCTGAGGGGATTTGAATCCCCTCGCGCTCCCTGAAGGCTTCCTTTTATTTGTTAGAACATTCTGCCCTCTAGTGGCAGAATGTTCTAATAGCCTTATAGCCCTTCGTAGCAGGGCTATACCGGCTTTTAAAGACCCTCTGCTTTGTTAAAGACCCTCGCCTTCGGCTCGGGCCTTTAACGATGCAGAGGACCTTTAATAGCCGGTATAGCCTGTTACGGCGGGCTATAAGGCTATATTAGAACATTGGAATGTTGGAAGTTCCATTGAAAACAATGGAGTGCTCCGGGCCTATAATGGCTGGTATAAGCCTGGAGCTCCAACATTCCAATGTCTCTTTGTTCACAGCTCTGGCTGTGAACAAAGGCTTCAGGGAGCCTGAGGGGATTTGAATCCCCTCGCGCTCCCTGAAGGCTTCCTTTTATTTGTTAGAACATTCTGCCCTCTGGTGGCAGAATGTTCTAATAGCCTTATAGCCCTTCGTAGCAGGGCTATACCGGCTTTTAAAGACCCTCTGCTTTGTTAAAGTCCCTCGCCTTCGGCTCGGGCCTTTAACGATGCAGCGGACCTTTAATAGCCGGTATAGCCTGCTACGGCGGGCTATAAGGCTATATTAGAACATTGGAATGTTGGAAGTTCCATTGAAAACAATGGAGTGCTCCGGGCCTATAATGGCTGGTATAAGCCTGGAGCTCCAACATTCCAATGTGTCTTTGTTCACAGCTCTGGCTGTGAACAAAGGCTTCACGGAGCATGAGGGGATTTCAATCCCCTCGCGCTCCGTGAAGGCTTTGTTTTATTTGTTAGAACATTCTGCCCTCTAGTGGCAGAATGTTCTAATAGCCTTATAGCCCTTCGTAGCAGGGCTATACTGGCTTTTAAAGTCCCTCTGCTTTGTTAAAGTCCCTCGCCTCGGGCCTTTAACGCTGCAGCGGGCCTTTAATAGCCAGTATAGCCCGCTACGGCCGGCCGGCCGGCTATAAGGCTATAATAACGTTTACATGCATTTATCAACAAAGGATCCCCAGCATATGTTAAACACATTTTTCTACAATTAAAATAAATATAATCCACACAAAGTTCAATTTTCCTTTAATGTCCTGCTCATTTCATTAACTTTAGATTAAGGGCGTGGCCTTCCTTTACCTCAGAGTAATTTAGCAAACTACCAGTAAAGACATGCATCTTTAAAAAATAATACACTAAAGACATTTTTTTTCGACAATTTTACAATCACTGCTGGCGCCGTTATGCCTACTTTAGCGCCTGGATTCTCTCTGAGTAGCTGTCCACTGTATAAATCATTTTTGGGGTTTGAATATTATTATTGAAAATAAGTTTCCTGATCCACATCTCTTTACGATTCATGACCAACTTTCTTAAGTTTTCAATAAAGAAACTCATAAGTACACAACATCATAGTACGCCGTGTGAGACATAGTATGGTACATTCAAACAGTAGCGTTGATATCTCTTAATGTGCTCAATGCCAATATGGATGTGATACATGCAATTTAAACTCTGGGAAGTAGCACAGCAATAAAAATAGTATAGTGGGAGGGCACATAAATATTGCATATTAAGCATGTTTCCATAACGGTGTGTTTAATCAGAGAGTCCCCAGTCCGGACAATGTGCAGGAGTAAAAAGAGATTCAATGCAGTTTGTTACTTTTTTGTCAACAATAATCATGAAAATGAAAGAGGGGAAAGAGAGAGTAGTCCAACCGGGAAAAAGAAATAGTCGTCTCAAACGTCCCATTCAGACTATGCGTAGTGCTTCTAAGTGAGGCATGATCAAAGGGGGAGGGTGGGGGGAGGAAACAAGAAAGTTGAGCAAGGGGTAAACAAACATCGAGGTTGTCTCATCAGCATGGAAATGAGAGGTGATGTGGAGGACACACCCCAATCATTCTGTTGCTGCTTGCGACAGGTTCTCAGTCGTATCATTGGGTTCCGGTACCAGCCGCGGTCCGTGCAGGTAACAGTGGTTGGGTGGTTGGGCCTCGTGGGAGGGAGATTTCGAGGGACGATGCAGAGGGAAAATTAATTATTTATTTAATTTTCCATCTGCATCGTCCCTCGAAATCCCCCCTTTCCCGGCCCCACCACCCCACCGCTGTTACCTGCACGGGCCGTGGCTGTCCGGTACACCGTTCCCCCCTCTCCGTGTGCATGCAAAGCTAGTGGAATGCCATCCCAGGAAGCAGAAATTGGATATTTCTACAATCCTAAAAGGCCATCTCTATGAAGGGCTAGACTGTGCACTGTATAAATATTATTAACATAACTTAACATTGCATCTATGATGTAACTTAGAATAGAAATGGTGGCTCCTAATAGTAATGACTTTGACGTATGATGGTAAACGGAGCCTGTGCCTCTCGCTTGGAGACTCCTGCTTCTGAAAACCTACATCTCGATGAGCAAGATGGCGGCCGCCCGGCCGCTCGAGTGAGCAGCTCCGTACCTCGGTGGAGAGAGATGTCAGATTGCCGTGTCTAAGGATGTTCTGGCTGATGGTTGTTGAAATGCGGATCCACCTTCTCGTTTAGCCCATCTCCGCAAATTTTCAACTTGCTTTAGACCCCGCTGTAAACCCCGTTGTAGTCACCGCAATTACAGCACCGGCGCAGGCTGGCGAAGGACGTTGAAAAAGCGGTAGCGAGCTCGGACCCTGAGCCGAAGACAGATGCAAGGCGGAGGCGAGGCGGGAGCCACAATCTCATACTGAGTGCTGACAGCTGGAGCTGGGGGTCGGAAAAAACCACAAGTGAGAGCCAAGTGGAGGAGGTGATTGCTTTGTTTGCCTTCTTTGCTTCATTTGAAAACGTGGAAAGAAGAGGGGAAAAAACGAATCGTGACGGGATAAAATAAACAGCTACATTGTTGCTGCTGCTGGAAACTTTCATCATTGTTTCACCGGACTGCTGTACTGTTGTATAGAATTAGAGAGGTAAAAACGGTGAAGAGTGAAGACTGAGAAGGCTGTGAAGGGTGAGAAGAAGTCGGAGCCCTCAGAAGGAGGGTAAAGGAAGAAAAAAAACGTGAGAAGGCTTTTTTTTTTTTTTTTTTTTTTTTGCCAAAACCAAAAGTGAATAAACCTCAAGAATCTACAAGAATCTACAAGAAAACGAAAAGAGAGCAGGTATGGCGCCGAAAGGCAGAGGCACACGAAAAGCACCTACTGTGAATCCGAGCGTGAACAACACTAGTTCTAATAATGCACTTAGCGCTAGCAATCTCGCTAATGTTAATAATAACACCAGTAGTAACACCGGTGTATCTGGAAACATGGCTCCCTCCTCTAAACCAACCGACATGGCAGCCGCAGCGCCGACCGGAGGGGATGGGGCTGGTCTGAGTAGCAATAATGGAGCACATACTGTTAGGAATAGCATGCATAATACTCCCATAATTCCTGTAATGCCTGGGAACTTGGACGCTGTGAAGGCACCTATGTTACATGCGATCTTTATGAAAAAAAAGGGCGCAAAACTTGGCGATGGGGATGATCCTAATGGTTCGGCTCCTTCTGAGTGCAGTAATAGAAAGGGAGAAGGTGGTCTAAATGAGCAACGCATTGCGACAGCGGACCTGGGAGAGACTGACTCCGCTTTGTCTGATGGTAAATTCTATTCAATGCCGGACCTGTCTGTAGTTTCGGAAGATGACGCCAGTAGTCTTCATGGTGAATGGGGCGATGAGGTGGCACTCACAGATGATGAAGATTTGAATGAGGAATACGACGACCTGATACACTCACCTAAACAAACAAAGAGATTACTGGATCAACAAGGTACAATTCGGCGAAATCCCGAAACTGAAGGAGCTTCACAGGAGAAGACTCCTCTTATACAACCTACCTGGCAATCGGGGGGAGCGGAGTCGAATTACAGGATCCAGATCAAGGCGCTAAGGATGTTACTTTGGACCTAATATACAAGAGCATCATGGCCCATCGGGCTGAGACTAAGGCTGAAAGTAGCCGCACTCAAAGTGCAGTTCGAAAACTACAGAACACTATGCGACGGATGGTCAAGTCAGTGAATGAACTTACTAATCGGGTGACTGAGACAGAGGAACGAATATCGAGTACTGAAGATATCATTACCAAGCAGCAAACCGCGATAGAGACTTTACAGGCCACTCGAGAGGATATCGAATGGAAGATGACGGATCTGGAAAATCGCGCGCGACGCAATAACCTGCGCGTCCTTGGAATTCCAGAGATGAAAGAAGGGAAAGATGCCCGAAAGTTCATCATCGAGACTTTCACCGAAGCATTCCCAGAATTAGCCGAATGGCAGTGGGAGAAGGAGATCACCAGGGCGCACAGATATCCATTTGTTCTTCGTAAGACCCGCGGGGAATTAACACCCTTGGCAGGTTCTAAAGTGTTTCCACGAGCAATTCTAATTTGTGTAAATAATTTTGTTTTGAGAGAAGCACTATACGATTTGGCTCGCCCTGATAAACGACGCAAGGGGTCAGGGTGTGATTTTTTTGTTAGGCCGGACTACTGTTCAGCTACCGTGACCTTAAGATGGCAATTTCGACAATTATTTCAGCCATTCCAAGCTAAGGGTGCGCAGGTATTCCTTTTGAATCCTGCCAAACTCAAGGTGATTTATAAAAGTCAGGTTAAATATTTCACTTCTGAGGTACAAGCCCAAGCATATTTGAAGACCATCGCTTAATGTAGGGTGGATAACAGGCTTAGTAATATGCTACTTAAGTAGAAATAGACAACATATAATGTAATGTAATGAGAGGGTAGCAGTCTGGCAGATTCTCTGCCGAGGTGGATCCTGCACACTCACATCACTAAGGACTATGTCCTTTTGCTCACAATGGGGTGTTGATCTAGGGAGGGGGTGGGAGGGGGAGGAAGGGAGGGAGACCTCGGGTTGGGGTCAGTGGGGGGGTCAGGGTGGGATGGTTAAAAAAGGGAAAACAGGGACCACGGGTATAATTTTGATTGACTGTGTGAAAATAATGCAGGATAGGTGGCAGACTATTTTTTCTAGAACTAGAGTAGATGGTAGTTAGAAAGTTAAGAATAGGTACACTAAATGTGAGAGGCTTGAATGCTTTAAATAAAAGGCAACGTGTTGCCCGGGAATTGCAGTGGCTTAATTGTGATATCATTGCATTGCAAGAGACACACCTTGCATGGTCTAAGCGAAAGTACTTAAGCGAGCTTGGGTATAATGTGCTGGTGTGTACTAAACAGTCGATTACATCGCGGGGGGTTGCTATTTTGGCTAAGAGAAATCTAATTGAAGGCGGACGAGCTTTAGAGGATAATGCTGGAAGGTGGGCAATCACTGAATGTAAAGTAGGAGCTTTCAAATGTACTGTCTGCTCCATCTATGGATCTAATTTCGATGAGGCAGCAGTCTTAGAATATTTGAATGTTGAATTAGCAACCTGGACCGCTCCTGTTATTCTTTGTGGTGATTTGAATATTAATCTCCACTCTGGTACAATAGGCAGTGATCAATATAGGTATGTAGGTAGGAAACCAAAGGTGTATAGGGCGTTAAGCTCATTGGTGAAAGCACATGGACTAACTGATGCTTGGGCCTATCTTAGAAAAACTGAGCCCGGTTATACTTTTTATTCGGCTCCCCACCAAAAATTATTTCGCCTAGATTATTTTTTAGTTACACATAACCTGCTTTATGACGCACAAATTCAGGTCTATCCCCGAGCAACATCTGATCATGGGCCAGTTGTGCTGTCCATCCGGGCTTTATTTCCACCCTGCAAACCCCGGGATTTTTCTTTTGACCGCAAGCTGTTGTTGGACGTTAAATTTCAAGAACATATGAATGAGTGGATTTGTGAGTTTTTTAATTTAAACAGGGGAAGCACAGGTGTTGGGATAGTTTGGGATACGTTTAAAGCAGCCTCCAGGGGGGAGGTGTTCAGCTATGGTTTGTATGCTCAAAAACAGATGCGAAAAATGCTAGAGGAGCTTTACCAGGATTTAGGTACCGCTGAAGAGCTTTTGACACAAGACATTGCACATAACAGGGATACTTATAATACATCAGCCGCAGTGACGCGAGGTAAGGCCAAGGTTAACAACTATTGGAGTAAGGAAGCAGCAAAGACTTTTGAGGTCAAGAGACAGGTGTTGTATGAATACGGGGAGGCTAGTGGGAGGTGTCTAGCCCAGAGAATGAGGAACAGGGAAACTGCTCAGCGAATTAAAAGTATGAAAAATGACGCTGGGCATTATGTAGAAACCGAGAGTGGTATTTTAGAAGTCTTTAGAGGATTCTATGCTAGCTTATATGCTGCAGAAGAATATGATAGTAATAGTGCTTTGTCCTTTCTCGGACAAAACCTTGGGCCGAAACTGGATCAAGGACTGGCAGATATACTGGAGACCCCCATAGAGATGTTTGAACTAGAAGCGGCTCTTAAAGCGTTGCCAGTGGGCAAGGCTTCGGGTCCTGATAAACTTCCGCTTGAAGTATATAAATCTTTTTTCCAAGTTTTAAAACAGGATATGTTAGTTACATTCCGAAAGGCTCAGCAAGGGGAGTATCCTATAACATGGGGGGAGGCGAGTATAGCAGTGTTTAGGAAAAAGGAAAAACCGGCAGACTTACCAGGCTCATACCGACCAATTTCATTATTAAATACAGACGGGAAACTATATTCTAAGATCTTAGCTACCAGATTATCAGAAGTGATCACCCCTCTGGTTTCTATTTATCAGCACGGGTTTATCCCAAAGCGTGGTACAACCGATCATGTTAATCGGGTGATCACTATAATTGATCATGCAAAGGTGTCGGGGGACCCACTTAGTCTTATATTATTGGACGCAGAGAAGGGCTTCGACCAAGTATCGTGGGCCTTCTTATGGGACTTGCTGAAATTACAGGGATTCGGGCCAAACTTTATTAAATCAATACAGGTACTTTATCAACAACCTAGTGCACGGATTAATGTAATGGGTCATCAATCCGCTCCGGTATTAATACAACGAGGAACTAGGCAGGGATGTCCATGCTCTCCACTACTGTTTGCTTTGTATATAGATCCTTTTTTAAGAATGATTGAGCTGAGCAGTAGGGTACCTCCAGTTAGGATACAAACACAGCAGTACCGTGTATTGGCGTATGCTGATGATGTCGCTGTGCTCTCACCAAGACCGTCTATGGCTATGAATGAAATCGAAAAGCTTGCAAAGAGATATGGATCGGTATCGGGATATAAATTAAATGCTGCCAAGACTCAAATACTGTGTATAAATATCAAGTCTTTTGCCGATCCACGAGTCTTAGAAGAGGTTTCTTATTTGGGAGTACAGATTTGTGCTGGGGCTTTGGCTACGGTTGAGGCCAACTGGCAGAAGCTGATGCAGGGGGTTCGTAAACAATTGGACCAGTTTGAATGTTTACATTTGACTCTTGTCGGCAGATGTAATATTTTGAAAATGATGGTATTACCTAAGGTGTTGTATCTTTATAGATGTCTACCATTAGAGATTAGTTCTGTACGTATTTCACAATTGCAAGCAATATGTATGAGATTTATGTGGTCTCAGGGGAAAGAGCGACGGGCTAAGAAATATATGATGCTGCCTAGAGCAGTGGGTGGTTGGGCAGTCCCTGATTTCCTTTTGTATTATTATGTTTGTATGTTGCAGCGAATGAATATTTTATTAATTGGCCAGGGACCGGTGGAGTATGCACTACAACCTTCTATATACTCTTTGCTTCTAGGGACTGATGCTAAGAACTGTCTTTTTATTAACATAGACTGGAACTACTACAAACGTACAAGGTTTAAGGTGATAGCTGCCGCATATAAGGTTTGGAAAGTAATAAGGAAGCTATATAATATTCAAAATGTGTCTTTCTATACCCCTTTAATTGCATCGGTATTGCATCCCAATATATGTTGGGATTATATAGTAGTTAACTGGCGTTTAAGAGGCTTAACAAAAGTGGGGGATGTTTATACACCAGATGGGCTAAAATCTTTCTCCCAATTGAAGAAACAATACCTGTTACCCACTGCGCATTTTTTTAAGTATTTACAGTTGCGTGAGTATCTTGCTAAATTGAAAACTGTGATTGTGTCTAACCCCCTTATTGAGGCAAATAAAAAGTGTTCCCGTATAGGAGTATTATATAATATAATTATCGAGACAATGCCTAACGACCTGGAAACTCATCGTATGAGGTGGGAAGAAAGACTGGAGTGCTCTGAAATACCGTTGGAACTATCGATTGAACTGGCGTGCCGTCTATTTATGTCGGCTAATCTTAAGGCACAACACTATAAGACTCTGTTCTATCTTTATCGAACGCCCGATAAAATCGCAAAGTGGGGGGGAGATCCTGATGGAAAGTGTTTTAGGTGTAATACTTTACACGCTGATGTAGTACATATCTTTGCCACTTGTGTTAAACTATCGGAAGTGCTCAGATATATAAATGGGTTCTTATCCGAGATTCTAGGTGTCACTATACAAGTGTCAATCAGTGAGATCTTACTGGGTATAGATGTAGATGGAGTACGTACAGACTCTGGTAAGGAAGTCAGGTACCTGATATTTATGGCAGCCGCAGTGTTAAGGATTTGTATTGCCTCAGTGTGGTTACAAAGTGAAGCCCCCCCATTTGAGATGTGGAGAACTCGCTTCTTGTTTACGTATAATATTGAATATAACCTATATAGTGTTAAGGGGAAGCGGAAAATGGCTTTGGGACAGTTAATTTGGGGTGCTGTATGTACATATATGGACAAGTAGGATGGTCTTGAGTTATTTGGTGTCTTTTATTAACTAACTGTTTTCTTTTTCTCTGCAATGGACGATATAATGGAATTACTTCCTTTTCTTTTGGATATTAGATATATCAGCCGTCTCACAACTGTAATCTGCCGAATATTATTGTAATTCAAATTTACTGAATTGAACCTGCATTGTATAACTAATGGAATGTTGGGTTATGTTTTCTTTTTCTTTTTATTTCTTCATTTTTTTTTTTTTCCCTTTTGTACCCGTGATCTCTATCTAATAAAGAAATTTAAAAAAAAAAAAATGAAAACCTACATCTCCCGATGAAATATGTGGTGCAAAATGAGAGACAACCATTAACCATGGAACTCGGGATAGTAATTACCACTTCCCACAGTAATTTCTCATCTCTAAGGAGATCCCCAGAGTCTGACTTGTAATCTCCCTTAATTTCATGGCTATACAGGAAACACACTATTCAGTAGTGGACAATGTAATAAAGAGTGTAGAATAACATGCAAGGGACTTTGAAGAAATGTCATCTTGTGAATTCAAACAGGTACTGACGAGAAACTTAGAGTCAGTCTGTCTTAATCTGTACCTTCCTGTGGAGAATTTGGGAACATATACCAGTGCTGATTTAGTTCAAGATATTGCTGAAAAATAAACTTGCAGTCAGGAAAAGTTACGTCATTCTTATACTGTACATTGAGAACACTTTAGAATATATCTCCCTCCAACTTCAGTTCAATTAATCATGTCATTCCATTGGGAAATTACTGAGAAATGATTTGCTTCTGCACCATTCAACCTCATCCCCCCTTGCTTTTCTTGCCCCCTCCTGCCATTTTGCCACAGGCTCTTACTCGTGGTATTGTGGATTGATGCTGCATTGGTGCCCTATTCTCATGCTGGCGTTGGGCTGCTGTAATGCAGCAAGTAGTAGATGCAAGTACAAACACCTCTTCTGTCTATGTTTTGATTTATATTTCTTTACAGATTAAAAAAAAAGTTCAGTTTCCTAGCAACCAAAGGGGCACTCTGTCTTGAGCATGTGACACAGTTAGGTATGGCGTCAATTGCTTTGTAAATCATTAAAATCAAATAACAGAAGGGTGTTTAGTGCTGCCAGATTGTTGGGATGCCCGAAGGGTGAATACTCGCAGCTCTGATGGTAAATAAAAGATGTCTTGTGCTGAGGAGAAGTATCTTTTTTGATTATGTGATAGGGTCTAATTTTATCTGCACTGATATGTGCTTGCCAGTCCAGTTATTGTAGCAAAACGGGTTATTCTGATTATCACACAAAAATGAATCCCCTCCAGACAGCTATAAGGTTTACTGCATTCCTTTTCATGCCGCGTTGAGATTAGTGGACATTGAAGTCCTCCATCGTAAAATGAGCCCCTCTTCTCCTCAACCTGCTCAGCCAGATACAAGTCCTAATGCCATAGCAAGTCTAGTTACATAATCCATGTTGAATGTTCCCATTAGACTAAGAATGATGCATAGGTGGACATTATGTGATGAGCACATTACAATGTGAAACTGGACTGTTGACATGAACCTACTCAATTTAAACTACCTTGCACATTTCAGAGACATGTCGTTTAACTGCTGCCAGTCACTGCATAAATCAATCTGAGAAGTGGGGCTACATGTGTCATGATCTAGCCTATGTGCTCTAATTTGGGTTAGTGGGGATGACAGTTGTCTGTTATTTGGAGAGGTCATTAAGTTGTTTGAACTAAGTGTGAAATCCCACAGTCCATTTCCTAAAATATTAATATGCTGATATGATCAATTTTGCCAGAAAAAAGCCCTCACTTAACTTTTGTTAGCTTGGCTGAGGTTTAATTATTGCTCAAAGTGATGAGGGCTGAAATGTAGAGGACAATACAGTATTTGTAAAGCACATGTTCACCCAGAAGGGTATCTTGGTGCTGAATAACATATGTTTATTGTTACCAACTAGTGGGACCCATTTGATCGACCTCAGAAGGATGAAAGGCTGAGTGGACCAGCCGGGATTTGAACCTGTGGCCATAAGGTTTAACACAGGCCCCTACAGTGGATGCATTAGTCCACTATTCCACCAGACAATAGCGGTTCCAATAAGAACAAGGACAAATTATTATCTGCGAGGGATCATGTGGGATAAAAAATGGACATCTTTCCAGAAGGACAATTGAGTTATTCTCTTTGAATAAATAATTATTCTATTGCCCCTAAAAGTCCACTATGGCAGAAAAATGTATTGGCAAAGAAGTGAGCGTTGCTGAAAGTTGCTGAAAGTCTTTATATGTGAGTGTCTCACACAGTCTGGTCGTCCCAGATAAAGTGTCTTGAATACTTAAGCATCGGTCTTGTACAATGCTTTTCCAAGGGGAGTGTGGACACAGACATAGTCTAAAGAAGTAAAGGGGTCAATGGATCAGCTCAGCATGTGTTTCCAATAGCAATGCTTAATTCACATGTGTTACTTTAAGGGAGAAATGGTGCAAATGTTGTCCTGAGAAGAAGAGATGTCTCTAGATAGGACATCATTTGATCCTGGATAGTTATTTTAAGGTTAAAGATGTTGTTGGAACAGTGATTGTTGCAGGAATCTTAAAGAAAGGCACAGCTACCATGTATTTGGTCTTAAAGGAGCACTGGAACAGTTCTTTAGTGTTGATTGTTGCTCCCAGGTATCTGTAAATAGATTTCCTCCAGTATTTCTGCTATGTTTTATGAGTTGCATAGAACAGTTAACACCCAATTCTGTTGAATAGCTGTACTTGGCAGGTCAAGGGAACGAAAGGGAAAATAAAATCATCTGCTCCACCTGCAAGCCAATACAAAAAAGATGTGGCAACTTAAAATCCCATAGCCTGCCATTTTCGAGAACCCATATAAGACCAGATAAGTGAGAGAATGAAATAAGGCCAAAATATAACATATAGCATTTCTGTGACGAGAGCTGGGCCCCAGTGGACATTTGCTAACACTCTCTGCTAACACTCTCTAGTGCAATAGTGGAGGTGGGAAGTAAAGGAGAACTGCTTACATCCCATGCAGAGTGGAAGGAAGACTATTCATTCAGGGTGGGAAGAACATTCCGAGTTATCAGCAAAATGCAGCACAAGTCCACTTTATAATTCCCTGTTGTGTAGGAATTCTGCCACCTACCTCTTCTCTTTTGGAAAATACCCATTTGCCTGGATCTGGTGAAAAAAAAAGAGCTCTTGTATAAATATTACCTAGTCTAACATTGCCATCTTGAATTTTAAACTCCGACAATTCTTTTAGTAGTGGCTTGCAGGTGGAGATAGCCACCAGGGAGCAGATAGCTGCTGTCCATGTGTCTCAGAGCCTCCACCTCTAACCCCACACCACCCAGGAACCAACAGCCTCTGCATCTTACACTTTCTACAGCTTACTAGGTATCTCAGCTCTTGTCTAACCCACTCAGAAGAGATAATCTATGCCTATGGACCTCCTATGGTTTGCACCTCTTTGATTTCTGCCAGTTCTCACCCCTTGCACTGCCTCTCTTGCAGCTCTGGGCCTCATTATACCTGCAAGGTAAACAAAGAGTTCCTCAATAAAAATCTCTTTCAATAAAACGATACAATGCATACACACAAACCATTCGATTATCCTTCAAAAAACATCTTTCATAATGTTCTCTAGACTCTATACTACTGACACCCACGATACCCGTTTCTTTAATTTATGTGCGGCGTAATTGTCTACATATACCATAGAAAGGCTAAATGTATTGCCTTTCCTGTTCCTCCAGTCAATTATTTTCGGGAGATCCACATAATGATGAAAAATCTAACTGGATTTACATTTGACCTGCTCTGGCCCTGCATTAGAGTTTGGTGGACAGGTCACTCTGTTACAAACATGATGGATTTCGCATGCCCTTAATACAAATGCAGCATATCTAATGGTACTTCTAATAAGGCGGACAGGATATCCATCACGGTTGTGATGGGTAACCATCTGCCAAATTCTAAATCAGACCCTTAAGGTTCCTTGTATTTTTCACAATGATGCACCAAGTAGCTTAATTAAATGTTAAGGTCCTGGTCCAGTTAAAAACAAGTCGTGAACATTTTGATGTGGGATTTTCTAAAATACTGAAACACGTCAGCTTTTTTACTTTATTTCCTTACCTGTTAGTAATATCTTTAGGAACTATTACAAAAAAATCTTCCTGCAGGGAATGAACTTACTATTGGCTGGTTCGCTATGAAGTTTCATAATTAGTTTAGGTCGACCCTGCTATTAGGTGAAAAGGTGAGAATTACTCATAGGCATACTGTTATCCAATTATGATTACTCAACTTATCTAGCAATGCCCAAAACAGTTTCCAGGCGTATAGTCCAATCTTCCAGTGGATGGGGCCGTGGATAGAACTCGATTTAGAAACCCCAAGAAATTTCTAAACTAGATCAAGGTATGTTTGACTGTGTGAGAATCTCGTCCCTTATAAAAAGGGAGGGAATGGTCCCAAAATTAGTTATAAGAACTGAAATGGCCTCTAAGAAGAAGATAGTTTTTAGCTTTTTAGGTATGGCTTGAGAGCAACTGTTCTTAACAATTCTTTAACATATACATATAGTGGGTTTTAGCTCCACCCCCACAGGAGTATCACTGTCTCACATCATGCTATTGAGTTTTTGGTGTATCATTCCATCTCATTCAAAGCATGAGGGACAATTTACCATCACAAAGTAACTAAATCATCCCAGAGAAAAATACTAATCTAAAAGCTGCATTGTAAACGGAAAGCACACGTTTTTCCCCATGTGTTTTCACTGTAGCAGGCTTTTTAAAAATACTTTAGTCTGAACTATAAATGCAAGCAGAGATTGGGTTTGAGTGGCTCATCAGTTCTGGAGTCAGAGCATTCATTCGCACATTGCCTGTCTATCAAAGATTTTTCAGTCGAACAGCGAAGTTAATTTCAACTGAAGGCTATTTATTTCTATTTTCTCTTTTTAATGTATTTAAAGCCGACGAAATAGCAATACAAAAAGGTTTTTAATTTTTTTTATTTTAAAATGTTACATGTCTGAAAATGTGGGGTACAGGTTCTAGGTCTCTGGTAACTACTGCCTTCTTCCCGAGTCCTTTATGTATTATTTTTATATTATGTGCAGTGTTCGTTTCTTAAAATTCGGAGCTACTGAGGAACTTTCATCTTTAAAAAAATATATATATAGATTTACTTAGGTGTTCAACCATCCTTCTGCAACCACTGGTCTCTTACACTGTCATTCATGTTTTGCTTCCACCTACCACAGCTTACAATATGTCCTTTCTCTCTGAATGACTAAATTCTTCCCAGGCACAATGTGTCACCCACAGAGAATAAGCTTTTTTATTTTTGTTTTTCTTAGTTAAACCTTTCTGTGGGTCTGACAGCTCCCCAGACACTAAAACTAATCTCTGGCCACCATTTGCAGTGTCTCGCCTCCCTCGCACTTTGCTTGCTGTGGTCAATTCACATATGTGCACAAAAGGGTGGCCATCTATGAATAGGTTTTCAACGTATTCCAGGGGCCATTTGCGCCTTCTTTGCTTGCCTCCGGGGCACTTTGGTATTACAGAAGGGGCCGCAGATGCTTGTGCGTTCCCTTTTGTAATACTGAACGTGCTGGTGCACATATAGCGCCAGCGCTTTCAGAAGAGGGCATTCCCTCGTTTGCATGGCGGTGTGGCCCCATGCAAATGAGGGAATCCTTTTGCCTCTGCACCCGCGCCATAATACAAATATGGGTGCAGAGGCAAAGAAGCTCTCAAGAGGTGCACTGACAGTGTACCACCTTACAGGTGGTGCTCTGTCAGTGTGCCCCCTGATTCCAGCCCTCTGGCACAGGGAAAAGGGGGTCCCATGGACCCCCCAGATATCCCCTAGCAGGCGGGTGCAGTCACCGACTGCACCCGCCTGCAAGGGGATCTCTAAACCCTTTCAAAAGTGCAGGCAGGTTGCCATCTGCACTGGGAAAACACGGAGTGGCTTTAAAGCAGCCGCTCTGTTTTTCACAGGAATGCGCTGCCCTGGGTGCAACTTTTAAAAGGTGCTCCCGGCACAATGAAGGAAAAGGCGCCACATTTATAGTACGGTCCCAGAATGACTGCTCTTGCAGCAGTGTCCAGGTGCATGCAAGGTAGCCATCTTTTGTTGAACTTAATTTACGAAAACATTTAAATGCAATTAAAACATTGTCTCTGACAGAGCCAATATCCTGGCAGCCAATTCTAGACTTATGGGCATCCTGTGCTAGTTGAGATTGGATGATAATAAGACCATCTAATGGCTGGCTCCCCAGTTACATTTTTTTTCCTTTCAAATGCTTCTTAAAGGGTTCTTGCATAATTCCATTTCTCCTGAGCATGACTTATTCTGAACACATGCTCTTTGATCATTTCTTAAATCACCATATCTCAGAAAGTTGTTTAAGGCTCGGGGCTGCCTTGCCCACTGATGGAGCACAGGTCTTTCTGGAAGGGGAATCCAGATTGCATCAGCAATCGTGTTACTCAGATGTGACAGGAAACCAATGGTGTTAAGTGAGTGTGTCAGCACTTCTGTCCCGCCCCCTTACCACGTGTTTATTTTTTTCTGAAAGAAAGTGTTGTTCCCCAGACATTTGTCGAGCAGGTGCCTTTGGAGGAACAACACTGGTCCACAACGGACTGCCTGCTCATCACTACAGCAACCTTCATGTTAGCGATGCAAAACAGAATCCTTTTGTTTGCTACCAGTTAATTAGCCGTAGCCATGAAACAAAAAGTTATATTATAGGGAAAGGCATTTCTATATCCCCGAGGCTCTCAGCAGGCCCGCGGCATTCCATCATTTCCATGCGGAGTCTCATGTGGTTGTCTTCATCGTGAAAATTGAATTCATAACAGCAACAACGACGGTGCAGAATGTAGATTCATGTGTTTGAAGTGTTCTACTGTTTGTGTGGTAAATGCAATGTGTTATTGTCGTTGAATCAGAGAGAATTGTGGGTGTATACATGCAAACAAATGCAATAGCACTCAGACGCCTTGAAACTGTTTCTTTTTTTTTAATGATGAAAGGGTGGCTTTTATTTCATTAGTTCTCTCCAGGAGTCTGACACGTTTTGCTGCATGAGGCAACAGCTGTATCACCCTGATGCGTCCCAAAAAGTGCTAAGCATATATATGCAATTGCTGTTTCACACTTGGCAGAAGAATTTACAGATCGTTTGGCATCGCCATGGAAACAAGCTACCGCTTTGCATGGTAATTGTATCTAGCTATTGCCATAATGATGGCCATAATGCGCTGAAGATTGATGCTTATGCTTGTAAACTTCATTATTTTTGTCTGGCGATATATGTATGTATGCAATTCATAAACTGTTTCAGAAAATTGTACCCCAATAAATGTTGCTGTGACAAAGTGTCACAATACATTTTGCCACATATTTCTATAGGAACAATTGCGCACAAATGCATCAGTAAAGGGTGCATAAGTGCGCTCGTTGCTACTCGACTCACAGACATTCAGCTATTTAGCAGCAGTTTTCCAAAGACAGAAGGAACTATGAAGCAGCTTGAATATTACACTATCTTTAGCAGTGGCGGCTCCTGGAGGGAGTGCTGTGGGGCGGTGGGCGGGGGAGGGGCAGGGTGGGGGGTAGTAAACTACGGCATACGGCAGAACCGAGGTAAGCACATAAATAAATAAAACGAATTACATTGCGCACGCTACAATGCCAAATGGCGATGCAGCGTGCTCAATGTAATTCGTTTTATTTTTTCATTTATGTACTTACCTCGGTTCGGCCGTATGCCGTAGTTTACTACCCCCACCCTGCCCCTCCCCCGCCCGCACCACCCCACCACCCCGCAGCACTCCCTCCAGGAGCCACTACTGATCTTTAGCTATTGTAAGTATCTATCAATTTCAATATCTTGCTGTCTGCCTGCTGTCCACATGTGACGCCTTTTCTCTGTCCCTTCCTCGTTTGACCCACCCACCCATCCATCTATCCATCCATCCATCCACCGACCAATCATCCATCGCATCTCATTCAACCGCCCAATCTAGCAATCCACCCACTCCAGCTACCTACCTTTCATCCATCCAATGAATTCATCTATCACTCAATCCACCCATTAAACCTTCTATCCTCATGCATACATCCCTTTCTCTAATTGCAAATACAAATTCATTTGATAGTATATCGCAGATCCGGGCAGAATGGTCTTTCACCTTCCCAGCTCTTGTTCTTTCTTATGCACAACTGTGAGCCATCTCATGCATTCCTTTACATCTTGTTTTTCTTATTTTAAATGCAGTGTGGTGAGGAGTGGGGCTGGGATGTTTTGCCACAGTCATTGAGAATTACATAGTTTTTAAATATTATGCATTATCCCCTTAATAGTTAGCTCATGCTGGAGATTTTTTAGCAATCCAAACCGTTTTCATTGTGAATGTTCTGGCACTTTCATCCTGTACTCTCTTATGACAGGATGTATCTTCTGCACACAAAGTTGCAGGGGACCAACAGTTACTCTGAAAGTGTGGTCCCTGCCAACCAGGGGTCGAGGTCCAGCTGTGCGCCAGAAGGTTTGCATTTCTAAGCCTCCCTGACATTTGGACTAGATGTGAATCAACAATTATGGACTACATCAGGGTTGGTAGTGCAGGGTGCCTTCTTACATGGAGTACAGACCACTCACTGTCTAGTCCACAGAAAAAGAAGACAACACAAAGAGATCTTCTAAAGCTACACAGGCCTCTCTTGATTCACCAAGTTGACAATCAAACTTGTTGTGGACCACCCCCATGAAGGGGTGCACTCACCAGAGGAAGTCACAACTCGGCTCACCTGCAGCAGGAGATATAATGTGTAGCCCTCCGCTGGTCTCTTCTGAGGGATGCAGATTTTTCAAGGTGCTTGTTCAGACTGTCTGGTCTCTATTTGCTGGCTGTGGGGTTCGTAAAAGCCAATCTAAAAGCATGGCACACCAGCAGAGCTTGTGTACTGACCTTCAGGCATATCTGTAGCCAAGAGAAAATGGGCAATACTCAGTTCAACAGTTTGGAAGCAACAACAGCAGTAGGGTTCATGCTGATCCAGGTTCAAAAAGAGTTCAACAAACTCAAATGTTGTCAGAACCCCTTTCAGAGGGCCTTAGGGCAAGCAGGGATTAGTGGGCCCAATATTGAGGGTTGAGGCATTTTTCTCCTGATGTCCCGGGGCCTGACCTACTAAAGACTCGGAGCAACTGGGCCAAGAATCCGGTCAACATGTGACTCTCAGGATTAGCATGGTCTGAACATTCCAAGGCTCCCTCGGGGAGAAAGTGGATAATGGGGAGTGAACACAGACTCACAACTCAAAATGCGCACAGCAGAAGCAATAAATCATTGTCCAGCCAAATACTCACTTTTATGAAAAAAGAAAATGATTTTGTTTTACCTCTATCCACACAAAGGTACATACGTCATTCACACACACCTACACAGTCCCACTGGGGACAGGACTCTAGTGTTTCATAGGCAGTTCCCTGTGTCCCACTCCCTCCTCACTCCTAGTGATAGTGGTTATTCCCCAATCACCGTAGGCAAAATCCATGGTAAGCTCAATTAGAAGTCCAAATCTCAAGAGTCCACTCTGACTCTATTTTAAAATCAACCGTGTTCAACACTGAGCGCTAACTTAGCAAGCAATGTCTCTCAGCACCAACTGGCCCACATGCAGGCTTGGAGAATCCGGAGTTCCTGATTGCACCCTGCCCATGGGCACTGGTAGCGGCAAGAACTCAGGCAGGTGAGCCAGTGACCCCTTCTGTCATACAGGTCATTCTACCTTACCTGTAAACTGGCTCCAGCCCGCTCTGCACAGCAAAGTCTCCAGAGGCAAGCCCTCCTGGCATACATGGTTGCGATTCACTGCAGCTTAAGGGCTACCACCTTCCCAGCATGGCAATCATCACACTGTGTCCTTTTCTGGCATGCAGGGTTGTAGCTCACCACAACTCAAGGGCAATGGGCCTTACTGCACTGCAATCTTCACGCAATGACTCCTTCTGGCAGATGGGGTTGCATCTCCTCACTACGCATGGGCTCTCGCTAGATTGGCACAGTGATACACACAGCTTAGTTCATGTTGACCTCTGGCACACAAGAGTCCCTGACTTCGTCTTGCTCATTGGCAATGACCCGATTGGTGCTGCAGCCATCTCATCACACCTCGCAAAGGGAGTCCACTCAACAAGGTTCTCCACTGGACCTCACTTCCTTCAACTCGCTCCTCTTCCTCACAGGGTACACTGGTTTTGACTAGGGGTGGGCAGAACTTGTGTAGTGTAAATAAACAAAATTACCACAAAGTTATGGGAAATGACGCATAATTATGCAAAATTAATCACACTCAAAATATTACCTGGACGGTCCACTCAGGAAAGTGTAATTTCGAGTTGATTTCCTGTTACTTATGCTTGGATCTGTTGGGTTTCATCCAAAAATAACCTACACAGTCCAATTGGGTACAAAACCTACCTGAAATGTTTGTTGACTGCCCAAGTTCCTGTTCATGATCAAAACACTGAGATTTGTTTGTGTTTAAAATTACTCAAATGCTCAACTCAAGTGAAAAATCTAACTTAAATGCAGCTTACATGCCAAAATTATCCGAAAAGTAGATCTTGCATAAAGACCTTTATCCGAAATTACTTGTTGTGGAGTAGTTTTGGAAATTTTGCCTAACCTTGCAATTACCATTTCACACAGGCCTAATCCTGGCTAGCAGGCAGGCACCTGTGTTCAAGGCTACAAGGCAGGTTGTTTCGGATTCCCGGAATGCAGTCCCCTCCCACAGCAAGAAGAACAGCAGGCCTTGACCCCCATATCCTGTCATGGGCTGAAGTATTGCTGAGCTTCCCCTCCTCACACAGCCCACCTGGCTGCTTGGCAAATGTCAATTTTCAGGGTCTCAAATTCCCCTTCTTACAGCCCATTTCAAGACACTAAATGTGACTTAGGGTATGCGTCTTTGAAGTTTATGTTGGGGCCTGCTTCTTTTGAGTGCCCACTCCTCTGCCTTTTGAAAGCAGTTTGTCACAGCAGGAGTGAATCCAAAGCTGATAGCCCTACAACACAGTCCATGGAAGTACAGTCTGGTACTGCCTAATACCCCCTCACCTTCCTAGAACAACAACCCTTGGTGAAAAGAGGGACCCTCCCCACTTCCCTGGGAGGCTCACCGACCCCCACTTTCCCCCAAGGCAAAACTATGCAAATACCACAACTGTTTGGATTAGGGGTCCTAGTAATCCCGGCGTATTTTATTACATAAAATCTTAAAACCATTAATAATCATTTTATTTACATTATGTACAATACGCAGAAAGTCCAATACATTGATAGGTACATGGTGTCTATTGGCTAACCTTAACATGTTTCTAATACAGAGCCAACCCTATCAAAATCTAAGTGAAGAAAACATTAACTTTCTGCGTATCCCTGTTAGAGCCTACGGCAAAGTCAATGAATGGCGTTCCCATATCCTGATCCAGCTAGGTCCGCACCTCCTTACCGGCGTGACCTTGCATAGGGGGCCCAGCTTAACGGATGGATACCTCCCCCGGGCCCCCCTACGCCCTCAATGTTAAACTCCATAAAAGGGGAGTGGCAATTATGCCTTCTTGCGCCCTTGAGCGCATGCATGTGTGGGGATTGGCCAACCATCCTACTGGAAACAAGACTTCCCTTCCCCCCGCACCCCTCCAACCTACCGACTGTAACTGCCCCTGGAGTTCCATGAGAGACCCTCTGTCTCCCCCTCGGGTGTCGCCATTTTACAATGGCCATGCCTGCTAAGGACCAAAAACTATGCTCACCAATCATGACCTTACCACCTGACCAAGGAAAAACGCATAAAAATACGACAAAATTAGTTGACTTTAAATTAGCTGTTTAATTGAGAAAACACAACTCTTTTACTACATACATCAAGAAAACAACATCCAACCATCATATCAATTTACATTACTCCTAATGTAAACGGAAAAAACATACTTATTAAACCAGAACATCTGCATTAGAGGATGGTGGGCGGGTAAAATAAGTTTGTTGGGGCCTCAGCCTGAGGCCCTGATCCAGTGTGACCTGTCGGCAAAGCTAGGGAGCGGTGAACAGAGACTGCACGCCCCGATCTCCAGCCTTTTAAGTCCTTTGGGGCAGGCAAGCCTGTTCTGAGCAGCTTGCCCGACTTTGTAACCACGTGTGAACCGGAAGCACTTGAAGTGCTTCCGGTTCATACTCAGCTGGCCAATCGTGGCGGATGCTGAACAGGGGAGGCAGGGCGCCACGTCACTACTGTGCGCGGCGCTCCCAGCCCTCCCCTGTGTGCGGGGGCCCGGCACAACCACCATAATGGCGGCATGCCCGATTTGGGCCTACCTTCTAATATGGTCTGGTACTGCCTAACACCCCCTCCCGTTCCTCGAACAACCACCCTTGGTGAAAAGAGGGACCCTCCCCACTCCCCTGGGAGGCTCACCGACCTCCACTTTCCCCCAAGGCAAAACAATGCAAACACCACAACTGTTTGGATTAGAGGTCGTAGTAACCCCGGACGTATTTTATTACAGAAAATCTTAAAAACATTATTAATTATTTTATTTACATTATGTACAATACGCAGAAAGTCCAATACATTGATAGGTACATGGTGTCTATTGGCTAACCTTAACATGTTTCTAATACAGAGCCAATCCTATCATAATCTAAGTGACGAAGATATTAACTTTCTGTGTATCCCTGTTAGAGCCTACGTCAAGGTCAATGACTGGTTTTCCAAGATCCTAATCCAGCTAGGTCCACACCTCCTTACCGGCGTGAACTTGCATAGGGGGCCCAGCTTACCAGATGGATATCTCCCCCGGGCCCCCCTTCGCCCTCAAGGTTAAACTCCATAAAAGGGGCACAGCAATTATGCCTCCTTGTGTGCATGTGCGTGCGGGGATTGGCCAACCAGCCTACTGGAAGCAAGACTTCCCTTCCTTCGCACCCTCCAACCTACCGGCTGTAACTGCCCCTGGAGTTCCATGAGACACCCTCTGTCCCCCCCTCGGGCATCGCCATTTTACAATGGTGATACCTGCTAAGGACCGAAAACTATGCACACCAATCATGACCTTACAGCCACAGGCCAGTATAGTTGCCCGACTATCTGGCCTCCCCCTCAACCTCCTAGAAGGTGATGTCCTGTGCCTTGCTCCCTCTAACCATGCCAATATGTTCTCCATGAATATCTGATTGCCCTGACTTGAGAGATGCACCCCCAAAACTGCTCTCCTCGGATGTACCCATGACCTAAAGCTCTTAGGTTCAGGGTTCTGAAAAACCTTTCCATCTTTTTATTAACACGTTTAACCGAACTATTCAAAGCCCATACTGACTCACCCCCTCTCCATTCTAATCTAGGAATCATAGCTGACCACACTCTCATTGACTCGGGGCATCTCTTTGCCGACCATCCTACCTCAGACAGCAGCGCCTCAATTACACCCCTCCGCCCCAGGTGCACCAGGTCATTACCCCCCAGATGTAATATCCAAACTGCAGGATGCCCTCCACCTTTCTCCAGGGCGCGTGCCACCAGGCCTCTAAACTGGCTTAGTGGCAGACCCCCCTACCCGTGAAATGAGATTTTTGCGCCGGCCTTGGGTGCCCTAGCCTCGTAGGAACCTGCAACAGAAAACTGTTTTAACCGCCTTACGTCAGAGTGGCTGATTATCCACACCTCCTGTTCCCTGTGGTCCCAGGCATGCACCTGGTCTGTAACGTGTGCTGCTTGCTGATGATCCACTGACCATTGTCTTCCTGCCTGACAGGATGTTGCTGCCTTGGTTGGACGATGAACCAATGCAGACTTCCCCCCGCGTCACAGGATGTAGAAACTGCAAGAACCATAAAAAAAAAACAACCGTCAGTGCATTATTTTGACACTTCTATAGCATGTGTAGGCGCACATAGCCTTTATAACAATTTGAGGACCATCTCCCGATCCTCTGCACCTCACTCCCGGAGAATCCCCTGGCCACTGCCTCGGTGGCGGCCCCTATCCTGAAAGAGTGGGTCCCAAAACTGCCTGGGTCTAAACCGGCATTCTGCATGGCTAGGCCCATGACCCTCTTGAACTGGTAGATAGTGAGGGGAGTTCCATTCGTGTGCACCAATAGTGGTTCCCCTGCCCCTCCTGGACTTTGCCTCAGAAATTTCTCTAGGCTGGCAATGGGGCAGCAAGTACTCCCTTCTGCCCTACGCAATACCACTCCTTCCCCCCTGCCTTCCTGAACAGTTTTGAACCTTGGTATAGATATCAATAGGGAGTCCCCCTGAAGCCGCACGTGGGCCAACTGGGCCCCCCTGCCAATCTGTATTGTTTTTCGCAACCGATTCCCCTATCCTGAAAGTGCCATAGAACGCTAGGCAGAAAGCTGTCTAGAACAAAAGTGTTTCCCCGCTGAAGTGCACACTCGGTATAAAGCATCCATCAGTGTGGCCAATGTCTGAATGCTTATTGGTCTCCTTACGTCAGGCTGTCTCCCTGCAGGCGTTGCCACCCTCTTAAGGCTTTCCGCACTATGAAAGTTCTAGTGGGATCCCTTTTTTCCTTAGTTTTTGCAAAGAAGGAAATGGCTGCCATATGCCGCCTTGCCGACGCTACTGAGCGCCCCTCATCTCTCATGGCCCTCAAGTAAGAAATGACAGCCTCAGTGTTGCGCCATTTTTCTGGCCAATTGTCCCCCAGAAAATAGCAGTAAGCCCCAAATCTAATGCCCCTTCGTATGCCCTCCTGGTCCTCAGTGCTAGGCTAGCTGTCACGAGGTCCGATAACTGGGGGCACCAAGTTGCCAAAGCTGTTCTGGGAAAGGCATTGGATTCTCTGCCGCCTCTGGGTGATGAGACCTGAATACCTGCATCGTAAAGTGAGAGAGAGCATCAGCAGCGTGGTTTAAGACTCCTGGCAAATGTTTGGCTCTAAACAGCATATGCATTCTCATGCACAGTAGTATTATCTCCTTCAGTAAACGCAAGATCATTTTACATTTTGCATTTTGATTATTTATTCGTTCCACCACAGCCATGTTATCGGACCAGAAAACCACAGATTGATTCTTCAGTTGTTCCTGCCAGACTGTCAATGCGACCAGGATGGGGAAAAATCTCCAAGAAGCTTATGTTTGTTGTAAGCCCAATGCCCACCCACCATGCCGGCCAGCATTGCGCAACCCATGCTGTACCTAGAATGGCACCAAAGCCCTCGCTACCTGTTGAGTCGGTCATCAGACTCCGGGCTGGACCTGGGAGCAGTGGGCCACACAACCCTACCGTTGAAATCTCGCAGAAATGCTTGCCAGATCCACATGTCCTGCTTGACATTACTGGACAGTCTGGTGTAATGGTGTTTCTCCCTGAGTCCTGACATGGCCTGTGCGATGGTGCGCGAGAAAGGTTGTGCCATCGGAATAATTCTCAATGCAACATTCAATTGACCTACAACCTGTTCTAACTGATGAAGCGTAACCTTATCTTTTCCCAAGCACTGCTGCAAAGCAGCCTTGAAAACTGATATTTTTGCCTGTGTTAGACGTGACACTCCCTGCACTGAATCCAACTCAATTCCTAGGAACTTAATTTCCGTGCTTCATCCCACACTCTTGCCTTGTGCCAGAGGCACACCGAAATCTCGCATGAGTGCACAGAACTTGCGCAATGCCCACCCACAGTCTTGTGAATCCAGGGCCCCCAGGAAGAGGAAGTCATCCATGTAATGCAGTACGAAAAACCCATTCCAAAAAGGACACTGAACAACCCTTAGGTATACATTTGTCCACGTAATACTTCCCCTTGAATTGAAAGCCCTGCAGGTGAAAATCAAGTGGGTGCAATGGCAATAGGCGGAAAGCTGACTCAATATCTGATTTAGCCAACCAAGCGCCCCTCCCCAAACCTTTGAGTATCTCAACTGCTTGATCAAAGGAAGCATACTTAACACTGCATAGGTCGTCATCTATGGCGTCATTTAGTGACTCACCTCTGGGGGCCAAGAGATCATGAATCAATCGGGATTCCCCTTGCTCTTTTTTGGGGACTATTCCCAACGGGGCACAGACAAAATTCTGCATTGGAGGGCCTCAAATGGGCCAACTACTCTGCCCAACCGAACTTCTTTCTTGATTTTAGCAGCTGCAACCCCTTCATTAGTCCTGATTGATAACTGATTCTGGAAGTGTGACACTCCTACACACCCAGGCGTGGGGATCCTGAAACCATCCCTGAAACCTTCTAAGAGAATTTTTGCAGATTTTGGGCAATTGTAGTTGTTCAACCATGGTATCAAAGTGCTGGTAATAATGGGAGATCTGGCCTTACAGAGGGACATACTCTTAGTCATGCTTTTTGCCTCCTTTGTCCTTTGTTTTCTTAAAACAATTGGACTCTGGGTGGGAGGAGTTCCCGCAGAAAGAACATGCGTGCTTAAATTCACATGTGCCTGCTGCTCTGTTACACGAGCGCCTGTTAAAGTCCCAGCACGCACCCTTACTTTTTCCTCCGCCCCCTGAGCCACTTGGGTGGCCTGGGCAAAAGGGCTGACTCCTGAAATTGTCCTGTGCTGAAACCCGGGTGGCCTCCTGTGGGCCCCCTCTGAAGTGCGCCTTAGCCCTTCTAAAGTCCATATCATAATCTTTCCACCCACTGCCACCATAAGTATCTTGCGTAAAAGCTATCCTATTTTGATAACATGCCATTTCTGTAGCCAGGCCTGGGAAACCCTCACCCATTATGGATGTGAATACAGTGAAACCTTTGATCCAATTTACCAATGTTTCCTCAGTCCTAAACTTCAACAACATGCTCGCCCACTCTCTTGGGTGTGTCCATTCTTTATTCTTTTTTGCCTCCTCCCTTTCGGTCTCATCCAGCAAGAGGGAAAACATGTTCACATATTAGCCCTTCCAAACCTTTTCTATAGTCTCCTGAGACACGTGTCGGCCTACGTGCTCCCTACCAGAGCGTACTTTGCCTAAACCCAAAGGTGGCAGTGTTTGTGGTATACCTGTTGTTGCTGCTGTCGTTGGTTTTGCTGCTCCTGCATCCATTGGTGGGGTGACAGTTGGTGGGAACTCTGCCGTTTGGCCCTGTGTTCGCCTCCATCGCGCCTACTGCTAGTACCGCTAAACCACCTACAGGCTGAACCCCCTCTAATTGTGACATTATCTGTCTGGCCTTTTCTAATGAATCCTCCCCGCTACCTGATACCCCAGCTGCCGCTGACCAGTTCCCCACTTTCCCCAGCCAAGGAAGTACCACTGCTAGGTTGGCTACTAAATCTGGCTGGACTGGCGCGCTCCCGGATGGGCCCCCCATCATAGGGACCAGCGGTGCCTGTGGACTGCATCCTGTTCCTACTGGTGTGCTTGGCTGACCCTCAACCAATGTTCCTGCCCCCTCGTTGCTTGGCAGATCACCCCCAACACTTGTGTTAGGCTGAGAGATGGTATGTGGGACTGGCAAGGACTCCACTACCCTGGGCACCGACCCCTCCGGAATTGTTGCTGGGGCACCCTCTCTCTCCTCCCCTCACTAGGTCGCTGTGCCCCGCCTTTCTTCACTCTACTCCTTTTATAACTGGGGGAAAGGCTGCCTTAGGTGCTACCCCCAACTGCCTGGGCCTGTCCTCTGCCCCCTCTTGTCCCTCAAACCTGTCTTTCAGGGCTGCTAATGCCTGCCCCATTTCATCCACCTTTATCACCATGGAGTCCGCTGCCCCCATTTTCCTCATCATTGTAGCCATAAAAATATCTATCCGTAAACTCTGGTCATCCCGTTTAACTTTTGGGGCCATATTTGTAAGAAAACAAATGTACTGACTCACAGTTAATACTGTCCGGCAATAGCTGACAGCAAGATTTTTATGGCATGTAGCGTACCAATTTAAACTACTGGTTGCAACAGGGCGCAAAAAACCACCCTCTAGCTGACAACCTCCCTCAAAAAAGGCACATACACATCCCCGTGCTCCGAGTCTGAGCTACTGCCCAAACCCTTACCTTACAGTGATAGCACCCACCAGCCGGCCACCGCACCCATGCAACCACAGCCACGCCCACCAGCTAGTCTAGTGAGTCAGGTGAGTAACTCAAACCAGCGTCGCTCCCGTAAGCGATGGTAAATGCAGGCCTGCCGGTGCTGCCTTTGAGATGGAAGATCCTGAGTAACCTGCTCGGTGGGCTGCCTCAGAAATTCCTGTTGACCCTCTCCAGCGCACTGCTGTGTGCTTGGCATGCCCTATGCTGGCTGCTTAGCAAATGTATGGAAAAATCAAGCAATAAATGGGGGGGGGGTGAATACTCCTCCACAATGCATTGCCTCTTTTGAATGCCAAACAGTAATTCCTTACAAAAATCAGCCTTTAGGCACCTCACTCCCCCACATGCTGCTCCTGTTGCTGCCTCTGTAGCAAATCACCCACCAATCTCAGTGCCAGATCGGCCCCCAGTGCTTAGTACACCTCAGTAATAACTTCAAACAAAACCCTTATTGCCAGATCGGGCCCCTGCGCTTGCCTCAAATCACTGCAAAATTCGCACTGTACGAGCTGTGTCCCAAACAGCTGTTATAACGTTATTGCCTGCAATGCCCTCACAGCACGTGCTCCATAAAAGGACTATCTGCACGCGCTGATTAGAAAACAGCTGACCCGGTAGAATTGCTGGTCCCGCCCCAGTCGCGTTCTACCTTGTTGCAAAACGCGGTATGCAATGGGGAAATAAACACCGCTGACCCGCTCCTGCGATTTCGAGAAATACTCCGCTCTGCCAAAAACTGCTGACGCCCTTGACACAGCTGCTCTCCGTCTCCGCTGACCCCAGTCTGTAACAGCCGCTCGCCGATGACTCAACCTGCAGGGGAAAGAAAAAACAGGGAGAAAAATTCCACTCTCTCCGCTCCTTTGGAAAAAACATGTAAAGACAAAAGGAAACAGTGAAATAAATTTGTTGGGTCCTCAGCCTGATCCAGTGTGACCTGTCCGCAAAGCTGGGGTGCGGTGAACAGAGACTGTTCGCCCTGCTCCCCATCCTTTTAAGTCCTTTGGGGCAGGCAAGCCGGTTCCGACCATCTTGCCCGACGTTGTAACCCCACGTGAACCGGAAGCACTTGAAGTGCTTTCGGTTCACACTCAGCTGGCCAATCGTGGCGGATGCTGACCAGGGGTGGCAGGGCGCCGGGTAACTACTGTGCGTGGTGCTCACGGGGGCCTGGCACGACCGCCATAATGGCGGCGTGCCCGATTTGGGCCCGCCTTCCAAAAACCAGAGTTCACACCTGGATGTCAGCCACAGTGATATGTGCATGAAAAGGTTAGGTCAGAGCCTGAGCCTTACTCTTTATGATTCTGGAATGAGTCCCATCTCCTTACTGAGATGTGCCCAGGCCCCTTTCTTGTGACCTCTCACTGAATCAAAGAGCACCCTTTGAAGTATATGGAGGAAGCCTGTTTGTGTCCCACCCAGCTTACATGCACAAATCTGTCTGGGGGGACTCCTCTACCTCCTCTACCTCCTTATTGTTATAAATGGGGTTTCTGGTTGGCTAGGGTATGCATCTAAGTGAGGCAAACCTACCACTCTAGTCAGGGTAAATCCTTGCTTACCCCCTTGCTGGTTGGCATGAGCAGTCAGGCTTATCCCAGAGGCAATGTGTAAAGTTTTGCGCAACACACACCCACACACACACCAGAGACATAATACATACACCACAAAAGAGACTCCACACAGTGTTCTATAAAAATAAATTTGTGTATTGTAGATAAACATAGACCAAAACCACATAAACCAATAATCACTTTACCAACTAGTCGATTGTCATGACATCGCAGTTAGTAGAATAAGATAAAGACTTAAATGTTTCACATTTCATGAAAACACCATCCCTGTGAACACAAATGTAAATCCTGAAATATTTGTTGTTATGCTGACTCCGCAAGACAAAAATGACATATCTCCGAACATCAGGGCATAAAATGCAGAGTTAGGTTAGGGAACTCACAAAGAATCATAAGTGCTGTGCATCAAAGAACATCTGTTATGCTGCAAAACATCATGAAAGAAAGCATTACTGTGCACCTCCTGCAGCACCTGAAATTGTTTTCATCATCCTGTATATAGGGCATAAACACGACATACATCAATCTCAGAGCCTGACGTGCAGCACGTAATGAATCCTGCACAGGAATCACCACTTTCACCCTGATCACGAAGGCCACATCATGTCTGCACTCTTTCTTGGGGTGGTACGTCCATAGTTCTAAATGCCCACCCTACCGGACAATCACAGGCACCTCTCATGGCCGATAAAGAGCTATTAAAGTACCCTGTGTCCCACAGAACCCACATTCAAGGATTCACAGGGCTTAGGTTCCAATCTGGGCCACCAATGCACTGGCTCTCTGCACCTCCGGGGCCCTGGTATGGGGTTTGTCGCGGTCAGCGGCAGTGTCTGCTTTGGCACGCAGGTAACCTCTCAGAAGGGGCTCCTCAATAGGTTGTCCTTCGCTGCTCCCTCGGCTGGGGGTCCGTACCTCATAAACCTGGGGCTTCACTGCCACACACGCCGGGAGAAGGGCAAACAGCGCTGAGCATGCGCTGAGCGTGGACATAAGGAGAACGGAGAGGTAGGAAGCGCTAACGTGCACTAGTTTCCTTAAGCAATTCAACTCAAATGCCCAAAGAAACGCTCACAGTTCTGACGCTGTAGAAACAGTACACACACGCTGGCAACATTACAGAAGTCTTCATGGGCCCCTGAAAACCCACACAAGTGCAAGTAGAGGGGAGGCAAGCTCACGAGTCCCTGGAGAACACTGGCGGCACGAAAGCAGCATGGGAACAGGCAATAGGCCAGCACTTTAGGGTCTTTGTGGCAAATTGGGAGTCCTTTTGCAGCGCAGCATGCCACAGTCCGCACAACAAGCAAGTCAGTTCAATGGTGGTTCTTCCTGGCAGCATAAGAGTTCCTTATGGCAATGTGCATTTTGCAGAGCCAGCAGAATCTGCTTACAAGTCCAAGCAGTGTCTAAAATCATAGGGTCAGAGCCAATGTATTTATACTCAAAATGTCTTTGATGTGAAGTTAACTTCAACAGAACTTTCAGAAGGGCACATCACCCCCATTCAATCCCAGTTCTAGCCCTAGAAACCAGTAGGGGGTAAGTAAGCCTTTGTGTGAGGGCAGGTCCCTGTCTTTACAAATGTAACTGTGCCCCACCTCCCTCTCTCCCAGCCCAGTAAGACCACTCAGTATGCAGATGAATGCAGAGGCAACCCTGTTGCACACAACCATTACTGTGTGATGGCTGTCTAAAAAGTATCCACAAGCCCAGCTGTCACTCTACCCAAGACATGGATTGGAGTCAGGCTGCAAAGCACAAAGGGTCATAAGCACATAGAATGCCCACTTTCTAAAAGTGGTATTTCTACAATAGTGATAAAACATCCACTTACACCAATAAGCAGGATTTATCACCACTATTCCAAACATACCAAACATGGCAACACTACTCCTTCCAGATCAGAAATTACCACTGAAAAACATATCAGGGTATTCCCAATGCAAACCTATGAGAGGAGCAGCACTCACAGCAGTGACATACCAAATAGTCACTAACAGGACATGCCACACAATTAATGCACATGCCCTTCCCTTTACCTACCCAGCACCCCGCCCACAGGGCTGCCTAGGGCCTACCTTAGGGGCGACCCATATGTAGTAAAATGAGATTTTCAGGTTTCGTAAGTAACTTTAAATTGCCCAGAACTCTAAAGCCAACACAAACAGGTCAGAGAAAATACAGGAGGAAGGCAAAAAGTGTTGAGATAACCCTGTAAAAACAGCCAAGTCCAACAGAGATCCCTTCCAACATAAAGTCAGGGTAGACTGGTCAATACCTTAATGGGTTTCCTTGCTTGGGGCGATAGAACATGGATCCTGGCCCGCAACTGCAGTAGCACGTTCCAGTTCTACTCCACTCTAAACCCAGTTGGATGCCTCTATCTATGCTCTTAGGACAAACTAATCTAACCCAGGGGGAATCCTTAGCTGTCATTGGACAGAACCAGGCCCCAGGCCATCCCGGTGTTTCTGGTCTCTGGTATCTCCCAGAGTGCGGGGGGGGTGTAGCTCCAGGTGCATTGCTCCTCTCTACCCCCTACCAGTTCAGGGGTTCTCCCTGCCACTGGTCCCCCAGCCCTGGGTCTGCATCCTTAGGCTAGACAGGAGTCAGGGGCGAGGCTTTCCTCCCTCTACCCCTCATTCTGGGTTTCGGCACCCTGTTCCTCGGAGTGATAGCCCCAGAATCCAGAACTGTTAGGGTGCTTGTGACAGCCGTCCTGTACAATTCGCTCACCAGTTTAGGGATTCCACCTTGCAACTGGTCTTCCAACCCAGGGTCGGCACCCTTAGGTTGGACCGTGATCAGGGGTGAGTCCCTTCTCCCCTGCCTCCCCCTTCTAGAGTTCTACACCCTCCCACCCAGAGTGGTACCCCTAGAAGACAAAATGGTAGGCACACTGGTGACAGCTGAGGCTCCCTTCAGGTTAGAGGTGAGACCCTGAACCTGGTCCTCCAACCCAGGGACTGTACCCTGAGGCTGAGCATGTGCCTGGCAAGCCAGGACTTCCCTGGTATACTCATACCCCGCCAAGGGAAACACATTCTTCATGTATTGCATGAGAGTCTGTCTGGCACTGATCTCCCGACCCCTGCCCATCTGACAGTGCATGGAGACACCCCGGACCAGAAGTGGTGTCACCAGTGTCATTCTTGGAGGGCCCTGACCTCAGAGCTGGCCCCTGACCCTCTGGTTCTCCCACTGGGAACTGCCTTCCCCTTTCACCTCTCCATCTGCCCCTCCACACCCTCCACTCCGGAGTGGTGCTGCCAGACACCAGAACTGGTGGGACGATTGTGCTAGCCTCCCCTCAAAAGTTCTCGGAACCCTATGGTATACCCCTCAGTAGATGTCCTCCCAATACAGACTAGGCCCACCTCCTGGTGCTCTCTCTGGGAACCATCCAGGCCCTGGGAATGGGTTCTGGGCAACCTGAGCCTCCACCCACCCCACCTCTCCTTCTATCCTAAGAAGGGACATGGGACCCTCTTCCCATCCCACTACACTGGGAACTATCTGGGCAACTGTGAACCTGCCTCGGTTGGGGAAAACCTGAGCCATTCCCTTTAGGATCACTCTCAAATGCCTTTCTGGACCCTCTGGCACTCAACCAAAGGTCTGCCTCCTTTTCGAATTCCCTGGTGTCAGAGAACTTACACTCCAACAGGTGTTGGTGTAACCCTGGAAAACAACAGAACATGTGCTCTCTGACAATCAGATTGACCAGCCCTTCAAAAGTGTTTGCTGTGCTACCCTTCACCCATCCCTTTAGTGCTTTGGAGTCAGGCTGCAAAGCACAAAGAGTCATAAGCACATAGAAATGCCCACTTTCTAAAAGTGACATTTCTACAGTACTAATTTAAAAAAAAAAAACTTACAGCAATAAGCAGGATTTATTACCACTATTCCAAACATACCAAATATGGCAACACTTCTCCTTCCTGATCAGAAATTACCATTGAAAGACATATCAGTGAATTCCCAATGAAAACATATCAGAGGAGCAGCACTCACAGCAGTGAAAAACCAAATAGGCTGTTTGTCACTACAAGGACATGCCACACAATAAAGGAACATGTCCTACCTTTTACTTACACAGCAACCTGCCCATAGGGCTACCTAGGACCTACCTTAGACATGACCTATATGTAGTAAAATGGGAGATTCTGGCTTGGCAAGTAACTTTAAATGCCAAATCACTGTGGCAGTAAACTACGCATGCAGGCCCTGCAGTGGCAGAGGCCTGAGACAAATTGTAAAGACTACTTCTGTGGGTGGTGCAAGCAGCACTGCAGGCCCACTAGTAGCATTTAATTTACAGGTCCTGGGTACATGACCAGGCACTCTTTCAGGGGACTTCCATAGCAGGAAGCCTTGTGTATTGTCTCCAGACAGACAACATATGATAAGGGCACCTATTTTCTTATTGGGTGAATATATTTGATATCTGTTATCAGAGCTTGAAGCAGCAGCTAGACAGTTCATTGAAAAACATTGCTTCAAACTCCAAACATGTGGCTTAAAACTTGACTACTCTCAGGGATGGGCAGAACTGTATTTTGTAGAGGCAACAATTACAATTTGTCATTCACTACCACTGTGTTCTATCTTTTTATGAAACAAGTGAAAATCGTAGAAAATATGATATGGATGAAAAGGTACCCATCCATAAATTCATTCTGGAGAATGTGGCATGCTGAAAAATTAAAAGTGAGATGGTTAGTCAGGTAAAGGTAAAAGGCAAAGAGCATTTCAGGTACATTAGGTATTTGTCCTGCAGTCAAAGGTGGACCACCAGAGGTGACTGCAATTTGGATCCTTAATTCTGTAACATATAAATAGTGTTGCTTTAAACAAAATCTTAAAGTACCCTGAAAATTGAGGATATGAATCTTTAAAAAGTTTCATAAGAAGCAGCGACGGTACACAAGTACTCTGTGGTTAGCCATGGAAGTTCCCTGTGACTGCTAGATGGCTGCCTCTACTTCCATTTACTTTTAAACCCCTCCTTAAAGTCAGGATAAAACTGTGTCGACCTGATTCACAAAGGGCCTCTGCACTAGTGGTGGGGGCTCTGCACGTGTGGTAGGTACCTCTGTAACAAGAACCTGCATTGTGGAGGTCCTGCCATGCATGTGGGCCCCTATTACAAGTGTGGGGCCTCTGCCACAAGTGTGGAGGCCCTTGGTAAATCAGGCCATCTGTGGGCATCTCCAGTACTCCCCACACTGAGAATGAGTTGTGGTTTTGACTGCCACTCAGTCAGCAATTACCTTGCCCCCCAAGCCCTATGCCAGGGCTGACTATATTTCCTGGCTTTAGCTCTTGACTGTGCCCACACACCTGTTCCTTAGGGTAAGGCACAGGGATGTGTGTTTTTGCTTTTAGCAGAACAAAAAAGGGGGAATGAGGGCGGGCTATTATTAACCAGGTCCAGCATACATGCCCAAAGATCTATATAAACAGTATTGGTATGCAGTTCCTAATGAAAAAACAGGTTATAAGTATGAATCAAAAAACTCCAAAAGGAGTGGCAGAACAGGAGAATAATCTCCTTTTCGGAAAAGGCCCTCACACACCCAGCCAGCTAGGTGTCTTGCTTCATCATGGGGCCTGCTCCTACTCGGGCCGGCGCTGCAATGCCTGATCAGGCGCCCGTGATGGGGCCTACTTTGCGGAGATCTTTATTCCTTAGGCCGTTGGGTGACGTGCAAGTAAGGGCCCTAAGATAGTGTAGGTGAAACTGATGTGTAGAGTAAAGTGAAATTTAAAATAGGAAAAGATAGTCCAATCAAAATAGTTTTAATGAGGTTGGCTAGCTACTTCCCTAATTAAAAAAGGAAAATCCGCATATATTCACTCAATGGTGTGAGGTTCTACGCTTATAAATGAGGTTGACATGTTTCTTGCCCTTATATCAAGTAGATGGCAATTCCTCAGGACCTATAGAGTACTACCTACACTTTTTGGTAGTGGTCATTATTAGTGAGTAGTGACCACCGTTACAGCACCCTAAAAAGTGGTGGTACCTGTAGTTCAGAAATAAAAAGTAACAACCTGTAATGTAAACAAAATAACAACCGTCAGAATAAAACAACAACAATATTATGTCTATCAAAGACAAGTTGTATTCATTAGACTTGTGCACCAAAACAGTGTATGCGGTGCATCACACGCATGCAAGTGGCCAGTGAATCATGGCATGCTTAGTACACGAATCCTATTTTTTAACAAATATGTGAGCTTGTCGATGGGGAAAGTTGAAGTGGTAGAAGTTAAAACATGTGTGTATAAATAAAATAAAGGTTCTCACCCTATTAGGTTCAGTTGTGGGCCACAACAGTACCGGCCGGTGTAGACACTGAACTGTAGTGTCCTGGTATATGGTAAAAGTTGTTTAGCAAGACGAAGACATTTATAAATGCCAACAACAATGAAACAATTGAGATGTCAGTATGGTTAAAAAATTGCACTCACTACAACCGGTGTGGAACCCAAAGGGTTCGAGTAGGCAGAGAGTCCTGTCTCATAAGGTATTGTGTGTAGAAAAGCACTAAATGCGTATTCTAAAGACTAACGTGCAAAATCGCTGGGTAGACCACCATGCATATAGTACCCCGGTCATACGAATAATACCAAGCAGTGGTTAAAGAGGCGCTGGGGGGCGAGAACACCACAAACAAGGTAAAACCAGTGCTGCGGTCCATCACCCATAGAGACACCCCTCACATTAGACGCGGTGAAACCTACGTTGGTCTGGTGTGCTCTCACAGTGGATGACGAAACAGTTCGGACAATACCCTACGAGTATCCAAATGGCTCGTTCCCAAATCAGGGGCAGGGGGGGACAAGAGCAAACAATACAAAAATTTAAACATTGAACAGCAGAGGACCCAGGTACGATCCTGTTTACTCACGGTTCCCCAGGAAGGAGTGCGGCGTTTATCCTACCCCTCACTCGGCCGGTCAGGGCAGTCATGTGCGCAGTGCTTGTTTCAATAGAAATAGCGGACAGCGGAGCCGAGGAGGGCGGTGCCGTCAACCCCTTCCAGGTGACTGATCGAGTCACTAGAGCATGAACCCATTATGGGCGCCATGTTGGGATAACGTAACCCAGCCAACCTCTACATCATGTGATCGCTGTGTAATCCAATCAAAGCCTCAGAGATTCAAGAGGCTATGATAAAGAATGTGTTGAAAGAAGGAATTAAAGCAATGATTATTGATCACGGCATCGAACGAAGAAAACGAGCAGTGACTAAAACGAATTTATTATGTTGATGGGTAGAAGCTATTTACAATGCAAGGCGGGTGTACTGAGAGTAACCACTATTGTTCGCCAATAATGTGCAATAAAGGCTGTAGTCGAGGCAAGCAGCTGAGCACGGTCAATCAAACAGTGCAGGAGGTCAAGTACTGGTAAAGGACAGAGCCCTCTCTAATAAATAGGTAATACTACGTCATTTGGAAATTGTCACAGGTAGCGTCATAAGAATAAATCGGGAACCATAAGTTGTATGGTAAAATGGAAAAAACTATGTAAGGAGATGTTAGTTGGTTTCTACAAACAACAAATCACTTTGTCATTAGGTTAATAGACTCCAAGGGATGTCTTCATTAAGTCCTGCTTTGTCTGAAGACAGTCTAAGAACCCACCGTTGTTCCATGCGAAACAAAGCATCCCTGGACATACCTGGGTGCGGTTCCAAGATGCCCCATTCGAATGAGTCGGGGGGATGTTGAGCTTCTTTGAAATGTGTGGTCATTTTGGTGTTAGTCTTGAAGCATCTAAAATTGCTCCTGTGTTCCATCATTCATATCTTAACCGGTCTTGCGGTCATTCCTATATATAGGAGGCCGCATCTGCACCTCAATATGTAGATGCAATTGGAGGTGTTGCAATTGGTATGTTGTGTCAATCGCCAGGTCATGCCATTGGAGAAACTCAGTTCTTTGGTGACTTTAGTTTGAGGACACACTGAACATGACCCACAATGAAAATGTCCCTGAATGGGTGGAAGGTCCCATAGTGTTCTTTGTATGTTATTGTGGTGTTTCCTGGGTCTTGTGTGTATCAACATGTCCTTGATGTTGCTGGTTCATTTGAAAGCGAAACTAGGTGTGGTGAGATTCAATGTGCCAGTATTGAGGATGTCCCAATGTTTGAGAATAATACTCCTCAACCGATTAGAGTTAGAGGTGTAAGTGGTAACACAAGTGATGGTTTTGTCTGGTTCTCTGATTCTATCCTCCAACAGACCATCACGGTTGTTGTTTCTAGCCCTTTTGTAAGCCTTATCAACAAACTGTCTGGGGTATTCATGTCGAAGAAGATCTTGTTTTAAAGTGTCTGCCTCTCTTTTGTAGTCATTAGGGTACTGCAGTTCCTCCTGATGCGGAGGAACTGACCAAATGGTAAGTTATGTCTGAGGGCCCTGGGGTGATGACTGCTGAAGAGCAGGAGACTGTTTCTATCGGTGGGTTTACGAGACAGGGTAGTGGAGATTGTTCCTTTCTCCAATTTTATCAGCAGATCGAGGAAGGGGAGTTCAACTGCTGAGATGGTGTTAGTGAATCTCAAAAAGGGGTTCAATGTGTTGATCCAGGTGCAGAATTCGTCGCACTTATTGTGGTCTCCCTTCCAGAGAATGAGTATGTCATCGATAAATTGTTTCCATAGCAATATATTGGAGATGTAAGGGTTTTCGGGGTTAAAGATCTCTCGCTCCTCAAAGGCCGACATGTACATGCATGCCAGACTAGGAGCGAACATGCTGCCCATCGATGTGCCCTGTGTCTGGTGATAGAGCTGGGTATCAAACTGGAAGTAGTTCTCCGTTAGTGCTATTGTGGCACACTCCATAATGAAGGCCACTGGGGTGGGGGAAACCCACTCAACATTGTTTAAGGTATCCTCGATGACATCAAGGGTTGCTCTCTGGGGAATATTGGTGTCGAGGGCCTCAACATCCAAGGTAACCAGTAGGTTCACATCCTCGGGGTGTTGGACCCCCTCAATAAGACGTAGCACGTCAGTCGTGTCCCTACTGAAGGAGGGAGTTTCCTTAACAAAAGGTTGTATGAAGTGGTTGACAAATTTAGAAAGAGGCTCCAAAACGGACCCAATGCCTGACACAATTGGTCGTCCTGGGACAGGGGTGATTCCTTTATGGATTTTAGGAAGACAATAGAAATAAGGTACAACAGGTTCTTTTGTTGTCAAAAATTCTGCTTCTTTCTAGGAGATCCAACCCTCTGATTCAGCTGAAAAGGTCATAGCAGAAATGGTGCTGTGCAATCTGGGTGTGGGGTTCTCTCTTATGGGGGTGTAGTACCTCCTGTCACTCAATTGCCTACGGCATTCGATGTTGTAATCTACTGTGGTCATGATTACAATTGCCCCACCCTTGTCTGCCTGTTTGATAGTGATGTTCTCATCACTCTCCAAGGCCGTGATGGCAGCGGTCTCTTCAGAGGACAAGTTGTGGAAGGGGGCAGGAGTAGTTGTCGTGTTGAGGTCTTTCAACACTGCTTGCTCAAAAGTGAGCACCTTGTGAGGAATCATGGCACTATTAGGAGTGAAAGTGGAGGGTCTATGAAGACCAGAGTCATTAGTAGTAAAGGTCGGTTGGTCATGAAAAAAAGCTTGTCTTGCGAAAAAAAACTTTGTATTTCGCATCGATCCCTAAACGTGTCATTCCTTGGTGTAGGGAGGAAGCCCAGGCCTTTTTGAAGAACCCTTTCTGCAGTGGATGTAATGGCTCTGGAGGAGAGATTGATGATCAATTTTTCTTCCCCTTTGCCTGGCTCCTGGTCTCTACTGACCGTGTTGGTTGGTCCTGCAATTGCACTCTTTTTTGGCCTCTTCTGCGCCCTCTTCCTCTGCCCCAACCTCTGTCTAAAAAAGGAGGCGCTGTTCCAGATTGGAAGAAGGGCGGTGGGCCTTGTTGGTATATTAGGTATTGCCAAAATTGTGGTGCCTGGTAAGGGGGATATTATAGGGTGGGTAAACAGGTGGTTGGAAGGGTCGTGTTTTCCTGTTGTTCCAACTCCCAGTATTTGAATCATTGCTGGATGTCGATCCTCTGCGTGATGAGTTGGAATTTTCATCCGAGGAGTATCCAGTTGCGGTACTGGTATAGTCCGCTTTAAGGTAAGGTAGATTTTCTCTGTAGAGAATTTTTGGATATCTTTTTGGAGTTTGGAAATCTTTTGTTTCATTAGATATTCTCTATTGTCAGCAATTTCCGCATTGATTTCAGCCAGTTTGCTCTTAAAGGCTGCTGTTTGGATAATGACCTTAATAGCCCCCTCCGCTGCTTGTATTCTTATCAGTAGAGTGTCTGCAATTCTCTTAGCTGTGTTTATGATGAGGATCAGCCAATCCCTGGTGCGCTTCCAAGCAACTAGGGACCATTCCTTTTTGAAAGTTGCATCTTCTAGGAATAGACGGGGGAAATTGTTCACAATAAGGCCATTAGGGGCTATATTAGCTCTAAGGTATTCAGTCATCATTGCCCCGTGAAGAGTGACTTTTTGGCTTTTAGCCTCAGAACCCTTAGCTGGGTTTGGATGGGTATGTGGTCCCACATATTGTCAGGGCTGGCACCATTGTAAGGCAACACAGAGCAGCTGGCCGGGATTACATTTGATAGGCTGCCACATGTGTTCCACCATTACACCACCACATGACATATGTGATGACAGCTTTAATTATTTATTTTACTTTTAAAACCTCATCCATACTATTATGGAGCATACAGCACATATTTTGAAGTGTACACATGACAGGTTATTCTTAGAATGTTTATTCTGTTAATCTGTTGTCTATGTTTCACCGAACTTAGTCCATCAAATTAAAGTGAAATGTCAATTCTGCTGCTATGATGTGTAAACATATCACTGTGCACATAAGCAATTCAGTGAGCATGGACAGTCAGCCATTGTCTGTTTAATAATGGTATATTTTAGGCTTAGAGCAATGATCAAATGAGTTAAAGACCTAGCAGCAAGACAGCAGGCAATAAAATCATCCTGTTGCATATTCCAAATTCTGAGAGTGTTTCAGATGTGAACTATGATGTCATCACTGCTGAATCCACGATTAAGGATAAGCATCTGGGTACTCTTTAAACGCCAACACAATATCCCCTTTTTTCCACTGTTGTGTATTTCTATTTGAGAAGTTTCACATTCCAGAACATGACCCATTGAGTTAAAAACTCATCTCTGAAATATTCTGTGATCTATATATCATCTCAACAAGACAAACTTAGCCTTCCATTTTTTACGAGGGCTGGGAATTAAGTGCCAATAACTTGGTTTATAATGACACCTGTTCTTTACAGGTCTTATACACAGCAAAAGTAATGTATAAAAAAAGATTTTTTTATATGGCTGAAGCAAAGGAAGTTTCATTGAAAATAGAAAGGTACATAGTTTATTTTTAAATGAACATTATAAACTTTTTCCTTGTGGCATACCACACTCTTTGGAAAGTACCCATTTCAGGGACCTTTTGTTATCTATCTTTGTAAGTGTTGAGTAAAGTAAATGATAGGAAACGATCATCGTGTTGTGTTCTGCATCACTCACTACCCGATCAATTATTCTTTAAATGACGTTGCTGTTTCACTCTCCTTTTAATTCTGACTCATTTGGGAACACTGGAAGAATAAATTGTTGATAACAAATAGACCTAGGCAGTGACAACAGAGCCTCCTGAGTGGTATTGCCTGACCTGAGGTTGTTGACTCATAAGGGTTTCCATTGTTGCTGTTTCAGACACACCAAAGAAGAGACCTGTGTGCCATATCAGCTTCCACTAAAAGAGGGATAGGTTTACTGTTCAACACAGTTTTTCTCTCACAGTTACTCACTGTCCTGGTTCTGAAAGAATGAACCCAAATTACCTATATTTTTTTGTTGTAGCTACAAGTTATGTTACAAATCTTATTTCTTCATAGCTCTGTGTTTACAATTTTTTCACTCAATTTTATGTTTCTTTTGAAGAAACTAAAGAACATAATTTTAAAACAGACCATTTGATAATGGAGTATTTCTGACATATTATAGAAGATAGGTTACTACGAGAATGTCAAACAGCACACAGTACACTTAGTACACATCCAGTACCACGACTACACTCACAATGCATATGCTTCCAACTCAATGACCTAATTACTTTTCTCACTACAACACACACCACAACAACTCATTAAAGCACACTAACAGTACATTTATTCACATACACTAACACACACACACATGTTTGTATTGTATAAATGTTTCTATGAATATATAAATCAATCCCTCTCTATGTATATATGTATATATATATATACACTGAAAAAACCATAGGTTTCATTGACATTATAGTTGGTTGGACATTTCACTCTTACAAAACCAGAGAAATTCCACCGTTGTAGTTAGTTCAGCTAACTATAACTCGCTCCCCCGCAATGCACTGCTGATGATGTCACATGTTTCCAGCTTTAAAAGTTCTTTATTGAATGTAGAACACTCTCGCAGTTTTGGCATTAGGCAGATTATAGATTTATTTTCTCCAATTTTTTTATACATTTTTTCCGGAGCAACCTTTGCATTTGGAAACAACTTTGGAAGTAGCCGACTTTGCAAAGCTTCTTTGCCATGTTCTGTCAATACACTAATTCTTCTATCTTGAAGAATCCTTCCATAATCTTCATCACTTGCTTGTCACATATTTTTAATAAGTTCTTTGTATTCAAAATATGACCAAATGTCCACGTTTCCAACACTTCCCAAAGACTTTCTGGTATCTTCATGCACAAGTGTTTTAAATACTGGTTGCCCTTTTACAGGAGTAAGTTGCAGTAGATAGCCCAAAACTATCACATGTTTTCCTCATCGTATTCAGTTTTTAAAATGTGCTGCATTCTTAAATGCACAAAGGCAAGCATTAAGTTTGAGACCATGCTCACCTCATCAATAATCAGAAGTTTCATTTTCTTTAGCACTCTTGAAACTTCATAACACGCTTCTCCAGATAGCTTGTGATATTCCAATTTGTTTTCATGTTCAACAAGTAGCATTAGTAAGCGACGTAATGTAATTCCTTTAATGTTGTGTGCTACTAACCCAGTTGGAGCAGTTACAGCACAAGATAATTGTGATTCCGTGGTTTTCTGTAGATAACTGGTCAAAACTTTAATTAAGAAACTTTTTCCTGTATTAGCTTGACCACTGATATACATTTGTATAGGTTTAAAAGATGTGCATGTGCATTCTTTTTTTTATGAAGAAAACCATGGTCGATATGTTGTCTCACTTGCTGATATATTTCTTTCTGTTCAATATTTAGTTGTTCTTCCAAGTTTCCTAAGTCCATAATATTATGTTGACCTTGATGCAATGCTGTTTCCACTTCACTCATAGCGATTGCTGCTTCATTTTCAAGAATTGGTTGTCCTATTGGATCTTGACTTAGTGGAGCAGAACTTTGACTTTCTTGAGAACTGTCTCTAGCAATCTCAGCTGCAATAGTAGCTTCTTGATCAATTTTTTCATTCAACATTTTGAGATAATGTGGAAAAACTGAGCATTCAATGCTATCTTTACATCCATTAAAAGAATCTTCATAGCACTGAAAATCTCCAAGTGATTCCAATTCCGTACGCCAAGGCTTGAAGAGTTGCAGAAGTACTAAGTAGTAAAATTCCCTTTTATCAGGAGTATCGCAACTCAGTTTCCTATGATTAATCAGATCTTCTTTACTATGTTTCACCAAACATCCTTCTGAACCAATCACTGCATATTTGTGTTCATTTCTGTTCTCTGTAATATTTCTCTTAAAGCTATAATATTGCAGCATTTCATAGAGACATATGTTTTCAAGATGAGGACTTCTATTTGGATAGTATGTATCCAACATGTTTGTTTTAACAATATTTGTGCTTTCCGGTTCATTTAATGCTAAATATTTGTTTTCTTGTATCGATTTAACTACTTGATTTCATGTTGCAGCAAGACTTAGACTAAGTCAAATTATTCCTCTTGACTTTGAATATAAACTTGCAGCGGACAACCGATCCGAACATTCATAAGATCCAATCTCTCGATGGGACAGCATCTTCAAACTAAAGCTGTACAATTTCTTTCTAAGACTCTTCTCGTGGGAAATTTCTTCCCACATTTCTTTCAACTCCATTTTTTCTGATTTTGTTATGTATGACGTTACATACCGAGCAACAACAATGGAATTATCCGCAACATACTGGATATCCATATTAGCATTCCACATCAACAAAATAACCGGATTAATATACTTTGATTGCTCAATTCTTTTTAAATTGTAAGTATTTTGGGAGATTTTCTAGTGATTGTATGTCTCACATGAAACTCTTCAATGTTCCTTTAGATATTACTGGACGTGGAAATCCAAAACGACATTTGGTATAAAACTTTTCCTTCGACTTGTATTTCCAACAACAATATTTGATTTCTCCATGACGACGATACCAATGCTCATTAGTACCATGCTGACATGCCATCATATTAATCAATTGAGATTCTAAATGATCATCTCTCTCATGTACTTTGTCCATGAGTTTCTTTACAGAAATATTTTGAAGATGAACTCCTGCATGAGTACATGGGTACTGACTGGATGATTAGAGTACTGCAAGGAGAATGCATGGTGAATTTATAAGTGCTTGTGTTTTGGTGGAGTGATTGGATTAGTACATGGTACTGGCTCGGTGATTGGAGGAGTGCACGGGGAGCGACAGCGTGATTGCTGGACTGCATAGGTACTACCTGGGTAATTAGAGGAGTGAATCAGTATTGTGTAGGTGGCTACAGGACTGCATGGATAGTGCACATGTGATTGTAGCACTGTATGTGTTTGTACCTGCACAAGCCGAGGACCGGTACCTAAATAGGTTTGAGGAGCGGGGCGAGATCTTTAATTGAAGACCGCCCACAGTATCCTACCGGTTCTGTGTGACACTCTCAGCCTCCACAAGTAGGAGTTAACAGACACATTTTCTGTTACACACATACGAGGAGTAGCTACTCTGCCCTCACCTCACTGACAGGATAGGGACTTCCCTTCCCAGTAAACCTCACAGAGGGGGGTATCCCTTTGCCCTGAAGAAAGTCCAGGACCAACACAGTCCCCCAGGACTGAAACATGTTGGCACCAGGGTCTTAGGACCATAATACTCCTACGGACCCATTTTTTACAAATTTTTAATAACCCAGACAGACCCAAGAATAAAGGGACACCAGGGGTCTGCCTTAGGTTTCTTAATCTTTAATACCCCTGACCTTCAGTTATCTAAAGAGCTCCCAACACTGTGGTTGAGCCCACCCTGACTTTTAGGAGTCGGGGTGACCCGATGATGAAGCATGACACCACTAGGGTGTGTGAGGGTAATTAAACAAAATGTTTTTCTTCCCCACATTCACGGTTGAGTTAGGTGCAACCTTTCACTAGAGATGCCCCTCTTCCTCCTCCCTCCACCCTTTTTTCCTTTTTTTTCTTTTTTCTTGTGTGTAGTTAGTTAACCAACACCACTGACCACGAGTTGGTCCAATGGGGTATTTGTTGTGATTGTAAGGATACTTTGAGTGCCACAAGGAGAGTGCATGGTGATTTTATAAGTGCTTGCATTTTGGCAGAGTGATTGGATAAGGTCATGGAACCGGCTGGGTAATTGGAGGAGTGCATAGGGTTTTGGCAGAGTGATTGGATTAGTACATGGTACTGCCTGGATGATTAGAGGAGAGCAAGGGGAGTGACGTTGTGATTGATGGACTGCATGGGTACTGCCTGGGTAATTGAAGGAGTGAATCAGTAGTGTATAGGTGGTTACAGGACTGCATTGATAGTGTACATGGGATTATAGCACTGCATGTGTTAGTCCCTGGGTCATTGCATGAGTACATGGATAGCGACAGGATACTTAGAGTGCTGCAAGGAGAGTGCTTGGTAAATTTATGAATGCTTGCGTTCTGGCAGATAAAGACATGGGACTGGCTGGATAATTGGAGTAGTGCATAGGTAGTAACAGGGAGATTAGTAAACTGTATAGGTAGCACTCAAAGGATTGAAGAAGTGCATGACTTACTGCCTGGGTCATTCCATGAGAACATGGGCAGCGACTGGATGATTAGAGTGCTGCAAGGAGAGTGCATGGTGAATTTATGAGTGCTTGTGTTTTGGCACAGTGATTAAATAAGGACATGGCAGAGTGATAAAAAGAGTCCACAGGGAGTGACATTCCACAGGGAATGACAGGGAGTGGACTGCATGTGTAGTGCTTTGGAGATTTTACCACTGCATGAGTTAGTGCATGAGTCATTGCATGAATGCATGGGTAGTGCTTGGACACTAAATGGGTGATTGCACAATCTAGAATCGGTTAATCATTTCTCATGTACTTATAAAATCACATATCCACTACCTTTGCACTCCTGTAATCAATCAGGCACCTCTCAATAATTCAGTAAATATACATACAACTATATAAATACAATCTGAACACATACATGAGTCATTACATACTATCTAGTTAAATAGATAACTACAACATACCAGAAAGAGTAAAATGTGGCGGTTTACTTTTGAGCTACATCTTGACCATTAAATCTAGAAATATGCATCATCATCAAACTATACCTCCCAACAGACTTAAGAAAGAAGACTAATTAACAACACCTTTTATGAGCATTTCTAAAACCACACTTTTGTTATACATCATCACCATTGTATCTAAGAATTATGTGGCATCTTTCAACTATACCTTAGCTCAAACTACAAAAAGAAGCATAATTAACAACACCTTATTTCACCATTCTATCTTAAAACATATGCCATCATTTAACTTTACCTTCTGTACAAACTAATAACAGAAACATAGTTAATAACACCTTATATGATCATCTTTCAAACAGCACAGTTGAGCTACATTTTACCAAACTATCTATAATTATGCAGTATCATTAAACTATACCTTTGTAGAAAGAAGAAAAAGTTATGCTTAATAAACTACACCTTCTATGAACATCTTTAAAAATACACATTTGTAGTGCATGTTCAACCAACTATCTAAAAATAAGAGGCATCATTCAGCTATACCTTTGAACAGACTTAAATATATATATATTACCGTACAGGCTGTTTATTAAACAAACTTCAAGTACAATAAAAATAATCCCAATGTACATCTCTACATTTAATAATATATTTCAAACAACACAGTTTTAGAATAATGTCAAATCTTTTTTAAATAAACATCAAAAATATATAACTCACCTTGCAAATAAATCTGTGGAATGAACAATCTCACACACAGACAGGATTTTCATTTACACACAGTCAATATAAATCACCAGACTCTACAAGGTGAAACCAGTAATGGCAAGATTTCCCTCTTTTTTACATACAAATACACATAACCAACAAATGACATTGCTTCCCAGAGATTTTCAAATTGTAAAACACATTTCCATTGGCCACAAATAATATCCCTTATCAACTGACTTTTTCACCCCTTCTGCTTATTGTCAGTTTCCATACCAACGGGTCATGCAACATTCAACTTAACTGACAGGTCACAAGTTCACCACACAATGTTGCAAATAAGAACAGCAGGCGTGGTTCTCTTTGCAAAACATGACCTTATCCTTTCTGCTGTATCTTTCAAACATTTTTTACTAATCAATAAGACACTTGCTTTAAAAAAATAGCTAAACTGCACCCTATTTTTGAATATATAATATTCTTAAACAGCAAATCAAATCTCTACTTTCTTAAAAACAGCATCTTCTCCACCATTATAGATATCTCTCATTCTACCAACTGACTACCTCAGCTACAGACATCTTTTGATTACCTACAGAGATCCCTTCAAGATGCTTTCAGTGTGGATTGTTGGGTACAGCTATGTAGTCTGGTACAAAAGGTATGCTGGACAGAGAGGAATTGACAAAGCCCTAACTTTGCAAAATGTAGACATTAAATGGATTGGACCGAGAGGATTAAAGTTGCACCAATTGATGCCTTTGGTTAAAACCTTTTTACATCTCCAACCCCCTGACCTCATGATTGTGCACTGTGGTGGCATTGACCTAGGCACATTGACTGGGGTAGGTCTGGAAATGCTAATGAAGGACACCTTTTGCACAATTGATCTTGCTTTTCCCCCATACTGCCTTTGTATAAAGACAGAAATGGAAGTGGTCTAATCAATTTTGTCCTCAGATTGAGAAAGCTAGAAAGGATGTCAATAAAGCTGTTTCTGCTTACCTCAGAGACCATAGAATGGGCTCCATATATACAACAATCTACGTTTCCATATGGAGGGCATCTACATAAGTGACAGAGTACATTTTACTGATGAAGGGAACAGAGCATTTCTCAACAACCTACAGCTCTGCATCCACACTTACATGTAGCTGCAAGAAACTCATAATAAACACAAGGGCTCTTTTTAGAGTCACCCAATTAGCCAACATATAACCTAAATTTATATTAATAAATCGTAATAATTACCTTTGCTTGGAGTCGCGCACCCAGCGCGACTTGGAACCCCGCACCCATCGCGTTCACACTAGGGGCCGCTCTGAGCACCGCGCTGCCATCGCATTCACACAAGGGCCCCTCGCTGAGTGCCATGCACCCATCGCGTTCACACTAGGGGGCCGCACTGAGCGCCGCACTAGGGTCACAACTCCCCAAAAATTTCCCCCAAAAATTGTCTACTTTCATTCATCTACATGCGCCCTGAGGACCCCATCCCTGGGGCATGCCCACATTTTTTTATTTTTTATTTGGAAAAAGAGGAGGGGGAACTGTCCTTGTGGGACCCCCTGAGCAGGCCTAGGAGGTCAGGGTGTTTCTACCCTGCCCCCTTTTCTTGTTTTTCACCTTTGTTTCACTGTTTTCTTGTGATTCGGTTCTACCGAGTCTCAAAATGGCTGCCAACACTTCCTGGTTTGGAGAGTTGGCAGCCAATCACAGTTAAGCTCGTGGTCGGGAACCCACCGCGTCCCTAGATATAGAAACTTTTATTTTGTTTTATTTCTCAGCAACTACTGAACGGATTCACACCATTTTAAAAAAAAAGGTCGCTTTCTGAACCAAGCACTACCTTTTTGCCAAATTTGGTGTAATTCTGTTCAGCAGTTTGGGATGTAGCATTGGCTAAAGTTTCCTATGGGACATTGATTTTCCAACTTTAATTTTTTTAATTTTTCAGGAACTACTGAACAGATTTACACCATTTAACAAAAAGGACGCTTTCTGAACCAAGGGCTACCTTTTTGCCAAATTTGGTGTAATTCCATTCAGCAGTTCAGGCTGTAGCCGTGTCTAAAGTTGCCTATGGAAAATAACATGGCAAAAACACATTTTGGACCCACCCTTCTTTCTCTTCCCCCGCTTGGTAAATCACTGCGAAATTTTCAAGACAGGAGCTGACCTGAGCTGATCACAAGTTTTGAAAATTTCACGAAAATTCATCATCCGGCGCTAAAGTTATTGGAAAAACAAAAATGCTTTTCCTATGGAAACTAGGTCCTAACTATAACTACCTACTGGCAACCGTCAGTAGGTAATATATATATATATTCACTGAAAAAACCATAGGTTTCAGGCACGTTATAGTTAGGAATTAGCATTTTAAAAACCTTAGAAATTCACAGAAAAAACCATAGGTTTCAGGGGCGTTATAGTTAGCTGGACTTTTCACTCGTACAAAACCATTGAAATTCCCCCGTTATAGTTAGTACAGCTAACTATAACTTGCGCGCCCGCAATGCACTGCTGATGACATCACATATTACATCACTCATGACATGGTCAGTGACATCACTCCTGACATCACTGATGACATCTCAAATGACATCACTGATGACATCATCCAGTGAATGTGTGTTTTTCTGAAAATTACATATGTTTTATATATGTATATCTCAAGGTCGATGGAAGAATAAATGGGTATATAAGTGTCTAAATGGATGATTTGTTTTTGAAAAATTGATTGTATAACTGACTGATTAAGTGTATCTTAGTGCATATATGGCTTAGTGAGTAATGTTTAAATGTGTAAATATCTGTATCAGTCTCTCACTTTGTGTATAAGTGGCTGCATGGGTTGGTGAGTAGCTACATGAGTGTCTATATAGGTTATTAGTTGGTTTTTTGAGTATCAGTCTGAGTGTCTGTATGGTTCGGTGGGGGGTATTACGTAGTGCATAGGTGCATGAATGAGTGACTCACTGTTTGTATGTGTTGAAGACAGCATGTGTGCAGGACTGTATGGGTGGATGAGTGTGTGCATGGGTGTGTTAGTGAGTGATAGACTGTCTCAATAGTGTCTTTATGAGTAACTACATATGTTTTAAACTAGTATATGTGACTATTGGTGTATATAAGTGAGTATATGTGAGAGTGAGAGATTGAAAGGGTTCCTGTATGAATAAGTATGTGTTTATATAAGTGATTGTTTAAAAGACTAACACCCTTATGCATCAAGCCAAAATCCAGTCGGTAAAATACCGATTCGGTAATAGCTCCCGGTATTGTGTGAAAAATACCCAATCCCAATGCATCAACCCAAAACCCGAGCAAATAACGAATCGCTAAATAAATAACCTCGAACATACCGAATCGCTAATACCCAAAATGCTAATTTACCGAATCGCTAAATACCGAATTCGCAATTACCGAAATCACTATTAGCTCCCGGAAATTGCCAATAGCAAATAACGAATCGCACCCCAATGCAACAAAACTCGCTAATAACGAAAATCCCAAAAATCGCTATTTTGCCAGAGCTAAATAAGGGGAATCAAAACCTGGAGGTAAAGTCACAAAAAAAAAAAAAAAAAAAATTCCTACATGTGCAAATGATTGAGGCAATCACTAAACCCTTAAATTTGGCCCAGGAGACCCTGTTGGCTCCCACAAAATGGCTGCCCTCTACGTGCTTGCAAGGAGGATGCGGATCAATGCAGCAGGACAGCGCAGGAGAAGGGTCCAGGAGCGAGTGTTCAGACTGCGCATAACCCTGCTCGGCCAGAATGAGGACGAGGTGTACCAGAAATATCGCCTCAATCGCGCTATGATCATGCGCCTGATTGCAGACCTGGAACCATTACTGCAGCACCAGACACACCGGACCAATGCAATCCCTGCGCACGTTCAGGTCCTATGCAGCCTGCACCTACTGGCCTCAGGGAGTTTCCAGGGGGTAATTGCGGTTGCCGGAGGTGTTTCGCAAAGCGCACTGTCACGCTTCTTCAAAAAATTCCTAGATGCCATGCTGACAATGCTCCACAGACACATCAGCTTCCCCACAACCCCACAGCAGTTGGACCGCACCAAACAGGCATTCTACCAGGTGGCACAATTTCCACATGTGATTGGATGCATCGACTGCACGCATATCCCCATATGCCCTCCGTCAGCAAATGAGTACCTTTTCAGGAACCGCAAGTCATACCACTCGATCAACGTGCAGGTTGTGTGCGATGCCAACAACATCATAACGGACCTAGTGGCACAATTCCCAGGGAGCACACACGACTCATACATCTTCCGCAACAGTGGAATGCACAGGCGACTACTCAATGGAGAATTTGGAGAGGGACTCCTGTTAGGTAAGTAGAACTACGCTTCCCCACACCAACACCACACATGTATGTACATCACCAATGCTAAGTCTATGCTTCTATCTTCTAGGTGACAGTGCTTACGCCCTGCGCGAATACATACTAACCCCATACCTAAATCCAGCAACCCCGCAGGAACATCGCTACAACGCTGCACACATCAGCACGAGGAATGTGATAGAGCGGACTTTTGGGATTCTCAAGAGCCGCTTCCGTATCCTCCACAAGACTGGCGGCGCCATGCTATACCAACCAGACACATGCTGTCGAATAATTGCTGTATGTGCAATGCTGCACAACATTGCCACCAGAAGGGGGATACCCATGGAGGTGGACAGGGATGACGACCCCCAGGCTGACCAACCACCCGCCCAACGACGACCGGCACACATCCCAAACACAGCAGAGGGCCATAGGAGGCGGACAGACATAATGCAAAATCATTTTTGACCCTGGGTAAAATGAGACATTACAAGTTGGTGTTGGGTGCAACTGTTTAATGCACAGTAGCACTGAGGATTGTGCAACAGAACTAGCATTGTGAATCATGCTCCGATTGCATAAATGTAAATAAAAGGTTCCTTAAAGTCAGGCCTGTGCAAACACAATAATTGGATGGCCATGGTTGCTCCACCATGGACCTGCAGCATGTCCAAATTTCTAGTGGCGCTTGCCACGTACACCAAGCCTCCGCTCAGGTGCATCCAAACCCTCACCACGGCCTGTCCCCGTGGAGGCACGCGAACTTCGGCGCCTGGTGCTGGCCTCTGCCAGTGACACGCTGCTGACACTGGAGGCAGCCTCACTGGTGTCATCCCCTCCCAATGCTGCAGCACTGCATGTGCTGCTCTGAAGTTGTTCCACAGCAGTGGTGATGTGTCCCAGTGACTTGGCCACATCACCGCAGAAGTGCCCAAGGTCCACCTGCAGGGAGACTGTGCGGCGTGCCAACACAGCGGTGCAGTTGCTGTGCCGTTGTATGGCCTTGGTAGCGGCGGCAGAACGCAACATTAGCTGCCGGTTACTCCTCCTCTGGGACTCATGGCCCTCCCTGATGGCACGGGTGAGCTCACGTACCTCCTCCCTGAGCTGAGCATTGCCATCAGCAACCGCAGTGGTCTGGTCCCTGACCGCCGTGCCCATGTCCCTGACCGCGGAGCCCATGTCGGTGACTGCTGCAGTCATGGCGCGCATCTCCCTCGCTAGGCGCACGATGTTGCAGCTGATGCTAGCCACATGTCTTCCCTGCAGGTTCTGTGTGCGCAGCATCCTCTCCTCAATTGCAGAGGTTGTTGGGACATCCTGGTCAGCTGAGGAGACGGAACTGCGACGGGCCCTGTGACGCCGTGCGTGTCTTGAGCCTCCATGTGGTGCAGCAGGTGGTGTGGATGTGCGCTGCGTGGGTGCCAATTGCGGGGGGGGGGTTGCCATCTCCTGCAAGGGCGCAACTTGGTGCCTGTGCCTCTGCGGTATTGTGGCTGTACTAGCTGCAGGCTGGCTTGCTGGTGCCGTTGCTTGTGGCGCAGGTGGTGGTGCCTTGGCTTGTGGCGCAGGTGCCTTGGCTTGTGGCACTGGTGCTGGTGCCGTTGATTGTGGCGCTGGTGGAGGTGGTGCTGGTGGGGTGGCAGGTGTTGGCGGTGCGTGCGCATCCTGCGCAGTCTCCTGGTCTGACTCCACGGGTGTCTCAGATATGATCAGCTGGTCGCTGTCGTCAGAGTCCCCAGGTGATGCATCTGTGTGTGAAACAGTGCATGATTAGTGGGATGATTACACCTACATAGTGTTGTACCCATCAATGTCCCTCTGTGGTCCAACAAATGAACAGTCTACAGCCATGTACAAAATATGTGTTGTGTGAGGATTTACGCCTGTACCTGCACTCTGGGCTGACTAGACTACAACTCCCAAGATGCAGTAGTGTCATGTGTGGAACTGTCTGTGCCAGAGCTGCAGACACAGTGAGATTGGGCTGGGGGCATGGGTGTGGATTTACGCTATGCTGGGTGTGGCACAGGCATGCATCTTACCTTGGGCACTTGTGGCTGCGCCGGACGTGTCCATCTGGATCACCCCCACGACGGCTTCCCGCTCTATCGTCCCTTCCACAAGGTCCTCCAGGGCTGTGTTGGATGGTGCAGTGCTTGTTCCGCCTCCAGTCCTTCTTGCCTCCCGGAGCCTCTCAGCAATCCTCTCTTTTGCGCGCTTCCGCAGGTCATACCACCGTTTTTTAAGGTCGTCGATGCTGCGGCTAGTGACGCCAACCGCATTGACCCTCTCACGGATGCGCTGCCAGATGCGCCGCTTCTCGGTCTCAGGCACCTTAAGGGACAGCTTGCCAAAGAGGCGGTCGTGTTTGCTGGACACTCCCTCGAGGTACTCCAGCTCCCTGTCCGAAAACTTCTTCTTGCGCTTGCGTGCAGAATCAGCGCTGGATGGCACTTCCTGCGACATGATGGATGTGTGATGTGAATGGCAGAATCTGTGTGGCCTCACTCTGCACAGCCTGTCCTTCTTTCCAGCTCCTGTCTGCTCCTCTGTCGAGGCTATGTGGGTGGGGCAGCAGTATTTCCTGGTTGGTGATGTCATCAGCCTGTTCCCGGAGCGACGCGGCAATTTGCGATTTCGCTATTACCGATTCGGTAATTGCTAATTCGGTATTACCGAACTCGCTATTAGCCAAATCGGTATTACCGAACTCGCTATTTGCTAGTGGGGCCGTTTGCGTGCCCCGCTATTAAGGAATCGGTAAATTTAGCGATTTTTAAGGAATCGCTAAATTTAACCGAATCTGTTGATGCATGCCAATTACCGATTCCTTAATGGCGATTCCTTATTTTTCGCTATTAAGGAATCGGTATTAGTTTGGTTGATGCATATGCCCCTAAGTATGTGTAAGTTTCTGTAGAAGTAAGTGTGGTGGTGTGTGTATAACTGTATATGCAAGTAAATGGATGTTTGATTCTTTATTAGCATGAGTGACTATGTGTGTGAGTAACTCTATGGATGAGTGGCGTTGTGTAACAGGATGTATAGGTGTGTGAGTACATATGATGAGTGAGTACATGTATGAGTGACTGTATAGGACTGTGGGTGAATGAGTGGATGTGTATGTGGATCTTAGAATTACTGAATAGGTTGTTGTAACTGGTATTGGTATGTCCATTGTTTTGAACATTGTAGTTTCTATTTTTGAATGTGTGTATCAAAGGTTATATTAGGGGAAGAGGAGGTCTGCCACTCTATCACAAGGATGATGTCATTAGTGATGTCATTTGAGATGTCATCAGTGATGTCATGAGTGATGTCACTGACCATGTCATGAGTGATGTAATATGTGACGTCATCCGCAGTGCATTGCGGGCGCGCGAGTTATAGTTAGCTGAACTAACTATAACGGGGGAATTTCAATGGTTTTGTACGAGTGAAAAGTCCAGCTAACTAGAACGCCCCTGAAACCTATGGATTTTTCAGTGAATGTCTAAGGTTTTTTAAATGCTAATTCCTAACTATAACGTGCCTGAAACCTATGGTTTGTTCAGTGAATTTCAAAGGTTTTTTAAATGCTAATTTCTAACTATGCCTACAGAGATAGGACATGTGAAGAAAGAAGAAAAAACGCACAGAAAGAAAAAAAAGAAATGCAGAAAGAAGCAACAGAAGTCCTCAAAGACGAAGAAAAGTGCAGGAAGAAGGATAACGTGCAGAAAGAACAAACAGAAGAGCAGAAAGAAGCCTTGTTGCTAAATCATCCTGTACCCTCAACTTTTTCAGACGGATACTGGTGGTAACTGAGTCTGACTAACCAGTCCTAGAGCCAGTGCTATGTTAAAAGACACTCAGAATACAGTGAAAACACCTACATACACTAATGAACACTATGCGTTGGGGTCCCTCTGTGATTAGCATGACCTCCTCTGTAAGCCCCTAGTATATAATAGGGCAGGGGATTAAAACTACCTCTTAAAACGCGCCACAGGGCGTGTTTGCACACGTCACCTCAGGCCCCGTCCCCTCACTTCCCCACTGTGTAAACACGCCCTGTGGCCATTTTAAATTGGGAGATTAAGTCCCCTTGAATCCTGAGGGTCCCTAGGGTCCAACTAGACCACTAGGTACCTCCAGTAAGCGCCACAGAGCTGCGTTGCAGAGAGATGTAAAAAGGGGCACGGCCTAGACCACCTCTCTGCAACGCAGCGGAGTGGTGCTTACTGGAAGCACCTGGTGGGCTAGTTGGCCCCCAGGGTCCCTCAGGATTGAAGGGGAATTATTTCCCCAACTTAAAACGCGCCACAGGGCTTGTTTGCACACGTTAACTCAGGCCCCGTCCCCTCCCTTCACCACTGTGTAAACACGCCCTGTGGCCGTTTTTAGTTGGGAGATTAAGTTAATTTGAATCCTGAGGGTCCCTAGGGTCCAACTAGCCCACTAGGTAACTCCAGTATGCGCCACAGAGCTGCGTTGCAGAGAGGTGTAAAAAGTGGCACGGCCTGGACCACCTCTCTGCAACGCAGCTCAGTGGCGCTTACTGGAAGCACCTGGTGGGCTAGTAAGCCCCCAGGGGCCCTCAGGATTGAAGGGGAATTATTTCCCCAACTTAAAATGCGCCATAGGGCGTGTTTGCACACGTCACCTCAGGTCCCGTCCCCTTCCTTCCCCACTGTGTAAACATGCCCTGTGGTCGTTTTTTAAGTTGGGAGATTAAGTCCCCTTGAATCCTGAGGATCCCTAGGGGCAAAATAGCCCACTAGGTACGTCCAGTAAGCGCCATTGTAGAGAGGTGTAAAAAGGGGCACGGCCTGCACCAACTCTCTGCAATGCAGAGCAGTGGCACTTACTGGATGCACCTGGTGGGCTAGTTGGCCCCCAGGGTCCCTCAGGATTGAAAGGGAATTATTTCCCCAACTTAAAACGCGCCACAGGGCGTGTTTGCACACGTCACCTCAGGCCCCGTCCCCTCCCTTCACCACTGTGTAAACGCACCTGTGGCCGTTCTAAGTTGAGAGATTAAGTCCCCTTGAATCCTACAGCTCCCTAGGGTCAAACTAGCCCACTAGGTACCTCCAGTAAGCGCCACAGAGCTGCGTTGCATAGAGGTGTAAAAAGGGGCGTGGCCTCAGAACACCTGTCTGCAACGCAGCTCCCTGGCGCACATTGGAGATACCTGTTGGGCTAGTTGGCCCTCAGGGACCCTCAGTATTGAAGGGGAATTAATTCCCCAACTTACAACTGGCCAGGGGGCGCGTTTGCAGAGTGCTGCAAGGAGGGGGCGTGGCCTCCAGTGCGATGCCGGTCTTTTATTTTATTTTATTTTTTAAGAAGGAGGGCTGTGTGGCCCCCCTTCTTTTTCTAATTTACTGGCCCTTGGGATCCCATCCCCCAGGGACTGCACCCTAATTTTTTTTGTTGAAAAAAATAAATTTGGCCCTCCCAAGGCCTTAATCGGCCCCTGGGACCCCAACCCCCGGGTCATGGCCTTTTTTTTATTTAAATTCTTTAGGAGGGGGCTGCGTTGCCCTCCTCCTCAGGCAACTTATGGCTCCGGGGACCCCATCCCCCGGGGCCGGCCTTTGTTTTTTATTATTTTAAAAATATATATATATATAGAAACACCTAGGACATGCTGGACAAACCGTATGTACCTATCACCATAACGATTTGCGTGATATTCATTAAAAGGCGACTATGCATAGAATGAATCCACATGGAATGTATTTACACCGCTAGTGAAGCTCTGACGTGTCTGACGCCCTACCGTGCCTAATCCCGGTGCCCTCGCCGGTGGGTACTCTCCAAGTAGACACCCTTGTCGTTTATTTATACAAACATGGGTAGCTATTGACGGGCACATTTAATATACACGCACACCAAGCCATTCAAAGGGGATTCGACAAAAATTCGACCAAACTATGCAAGAAACCCCCCTCACGGTTAATAAAAAACACATCCACCGCCGGATGTGTAATACTTTTTATTTTACTCTCTGGAAAGGAGACGAACCTCACTTGAGAGTCACAGCGTGCTCCTGGCTGAGCCCAATGCTGTGTTACACCCACCAGTGCCCGCCGATTGCCTCACACCTCTGTGTTGTATTCCACCAGCTAGTGCATATGCTATGACACTCTCTAGCCCATGTGCACTGTAACACCATCCCGTGAATATGTCATGCCACACTTGCCTTCGCACGGGTTATATTGCCCCATCTAACGTGCCTTCCTTGATGTGTATGTTATAACGCACAGCGCTATGCCATACATATTACAATCTGGGATCCATATCTTTGTCACAGTGCATATGCAACGTTACACTCCCCAGCACATATTTTATATTACAACTTTAGAGACTAGTTATGTTACACAACACTGCCCTGTGCATATTACACTCCAAGGCGCATATTGCATAGCACGCGCTAGTGCCTGTACTATCTCGCGCTCTCCAATGAATCTGTCATTGCGCACAATGTATTGCATATTATATTTCACGCCCGGTTCATCTTATATCACACTTTTTGGTGCATAGTTTATACCATATACTACATCTAGTTTTCATTTTCAATCGTGCTCTCAGGACTATGTTCTATATAACACTGCGTCCAACTACCCTTTTCACGGGCATTACATTTTGCGATGGGGGTGGAGGGTCAGGGGGTGTTTCTGCCAAGTGAGCCCGGAGTCACAGTCACAAACGTACTCTTCTTCCTGAATAAAAGTGAGATTATGCTGCATACTTGTTCATATTTTAAGTAGTTCGCACAGACACACATTTTAAAAACAATAAAGTTCCTAATACCCACCTTCTCTGAACAGTTAGCTTGCTGCCCCATCCACCTCCTCCCTATCCTCTGTTGTCTGAATCCATGGACTAGCCTCCTCCCTCCTGCCATGCATGGTCTGATGTGCTGCCACTGCCCTCCATTTAGCATGATGTACCAGTCCACTCCTCCTGCCCTCCATTGCCCAATTCTATGGCCCATTATTGACCTCCTGCTTAGCCTCTGTGCTTAGATTGCTGCCCCTATTCTCCTTCCCCCTGCCCTCCGATGTCTTTGTGCATGCCCCTGCTCCATCCTTTTTGCCCACTATGTTCCATGGACCTGCCACTCCTATCTACTCTGAGTTTTCTGTTGAGCTGCCACTCCCCTCCCACCTGCCTAGCATTGTCAGATGACAGTAACCTGTCCCTGCCACCTCCACCCTGCCTGTCCACATGCCATGCCTCTATCCCCTTCCTCCTGTCCTCCATGGTCCATTTTACTGCCACACCCTTCTGCCCTCCCTGATCTGTTGTGCTTCAACTGCTCCTCCTGCCTGCCCCGCGCGGTCTGTTGTGAGGCCCCTTCCCCTGAACTCTCTTGTCTGTGCCCAGGTCCTGACCCTCCCTTCTATCCTCCATGGTCCTTTGTGCATGCCCCTGCACCCTCCTTCTTGCCCATCATAGCCATTGTGCTGCCACTAACCCTCCTGCTTGCCATGCATGGTCTTCTGTGCTGCCATGGCCCCTCCCACCTTCCCTGTGTGGTCAGCTAGCTGCCCCTGACCCCCTCCCACCTTCCCTCCATGGTCTGTGTGTATGCCACCATAGTCTCATTGTTGCTCTCCATGGTGTGTCTTGTTTCTAGTGCCCATCCTGCCTGACCACCATCGTCATCTTGCTGCTCCTGCCCTGCCACCTTGCCCCAGCCCTCTGTTTCCATGTGCAGACCCCCTATTCCCTCCCTCCTGGCTTGTCTGTTTCATTGTAATGCCCCTGATCCGTCCCTCCTGCCCTTTATGGTCTGTTATGCTGCAGCTTTCTCTCCTGTCTGTCCATTATGGTCAGCTAGCTACCATTGCCTCTTTCCCATCTGTTCTCTGTTGTCCATGTGCATGGTCCTGTCCCCTCCCTATTGCTTTCTATGGATTGTTGCGCTGCACTCCCGTCCCGCATGCGCTGTGTGGTGTATTGTGCTGCTGCAAACCCTGATGCCTGCCCTGTAGGATCAGTTTGGTGCACCTCTCCATGTCCCTCCTGTCCTCTGTTATCCGAATCCATGTACCTACCCCAATTCCTCCTGCCTAACATGATTCAATGTACCATATTTGCGAACATTTTGAAATTGGTAAGAGGGAGATTTTGAAGAAACACTGGGGTATTGATTTTCCCCTTTGAGTTACATTGAAAAAGAGGAGATTGTAGACAGGAGACAGATCAAATAAAGCCCATTTGAGCTTAAAAACATTGGACGTTTCCTGGCTGAAACGGGTCTGTTGGCATGTATGGTTGTACTACCACTTCCTCTTCCTTCTGCCCACAATGGTCTATTATATCGCCACAGCCTCTCTTGCCAGTCCTGTATTGTTGGTTTGTTGCCCCTGCCCCCCTTTCCACTGCCCTCCATAGTCTGTTGTGCTGCCACTGCCCTTCCTGCCTGCCCAGTGTGGTCAAATTGTTGCCTCTGCACTCTCATACCTGCCTTCAATTTTCAGAGTCCGTGCCCCTGGCCTCTGCCTCTCAACAGTATCCCAATGAACAACTAGATTGCTAACATTCTATATTTATTACAAAAGTGTGGAGCGCCTGACGTCATCTAGATGTAATCAAAACTGTAATACCTAGAGTATTTCCTTTAGAAATTACATATATGAGAGGGTCTTATTTGCATCAAAATTATGGTTAGTGCTCTAAAAAACTAAAATGAGGACATATTTTCTGAGTTTTCAAATAGCGACAAAGAACTTTTAAATTATTTGTAATCTTTATGTTTTTTTATCCAGTTGACCACTTGATTAAATGTTGCACCTTGGCGAGAGGATGTGGTGTTACTTCCAGAGCTGCAGACTTTGCAACTGAGGAACCAGGTTGGAGTTTCTGCTTCAGCTCAACATTCTGTGATTATGGTCAAATCACTTAATCTCCCCATGTCTACAACCAAAATGAATTTGATCTTGTGTGATGTAACCAATGCTCATGTAAAGCATTCCAATACCTGACAAGTCTGCACTATATAAAACTGCAAATACACAAAAAATAAGTGTTTTGCACACTTCTGTCATTGGGCTACATGTGGGCTACATCTGGGTGATATTTGTGCTGCATTTAGGCTCTTTTGTGTCTGGTGGCCATCTTGGGAGATTTATTTGTTATGAAGTTTCCTAATTTCCTCATTTACTGCAGTCTCCTCAGTAGGAAACGCTTTCAGTTTTTTACTTTGATTCCATCAAGAAGGTATTCAGATATATCACACATTTGCCATAAATTCTGAATGTTAGCACTCTAGTTGCTCATTAGATCACTGTAGTAAAGCTACTGCTCACCACGGAAGTCTGCTGCTGGTATTGAAAGTGCATGTTTCAGTCTGCATATCAGAATTTTTTAATGAAATAGAAGAGGATTTGAGAAGTCACTCAAAATGTGCCCTAATTTTTCTTTCTTCAACACTAATCATAATTTCTATGGCAAAATGAACCCCCTCATTTTGTTCCTTTTTAAATTAAATGTTTTAAGAATTACCACTTTATTCCAACCAAGATGGCTTCAGGTGTGCCATACGTTTGTCATAAGTAGGACTGTTAGCGCTCTAGTTGTTCTTTAGAACACTCTGGGAAGCTGCAGTAGAACACAAAGGAATCAACTGACAGTCTCTGCCCTTGTTGGGTGTACTTGTTTTACTGAGAATGTCAGACTTCATTCTCACATGACTGAGAAAGATAATGTGAATGTACAGAAAATATGCTCTCAGTTAGCTTATAGATCACCTTCCAAACCTCTGTGGGAAAAGCATAAGAAAATAGTTTTCTCTCAAACATGATTCATGATATCACAGCAGAAGGCTTTTTCACATGATAAAATCACCTTAGAACACACCACAATTCCTAAAACGAGTATGGTACCATCAACAAATGATTTATAATGTAACTAAAGTCTTAAAACCTTCTATTAACTGCAATGCTTTTTAATGAGGTGCTATCATGTATATTGGTACCAAGATGGCTGCCAACACTTCTTGGATGAAGTGCTGACAGCCAATCAGATCTCACGATGAGATGTGCGGTTAGGCTCCGCCCATATATATATGTGATTTTACTTTTGATTTTCTCAGGAACTACTGAACGGATTTACACCATTTAAGCAAAAGGCACATGCCTGACCTGAGGACTACCTCTTTGCCAAATTTCAAGTAATTCTGTTCAGCCGTTCGGGCTGTACCTTCGACTAAAGGTCCTATGGGAAAATGCATGGGGAAAACGCGTTTTGGGACCCCCCTTTTTTCTTAGCCCCCGCTTGACGAATCACCCCGAGACTTTCAGGGTAGGAGCTGAGCGGAGCGCCCCATTAGTTTTGAAAATTTCACGAAGATAAGTCAACCGGCGCCAAAGTTATTCAAAATAGAATTTTCAGATTTCCTATGGGAACTCGGTCCTAACTATAACTATCTACTGGCGACCGCCAGTAGATAATATAAAACCTCAGAAATTCACAGAAAAAAACATAGGTTTCAGAGGTATTATAGTTAGCTGGCCATTTCACTCGTACAAAACCATAGAAATAGTATAACTATAACTCGCGCGCCCGCAATGCACTGCTGATGATGTGACATATTGCATCATTCATGACATCTCAAATGACATCACTGATGACATCACTGATGACATCATCCAGTGAATGTGGTTTAGTTTGAAATTTAAATATGTGTTATATATATACCAATCTGTATTGAAGATTGAGTGGATATATAACTGTCTGGATATAGGATTTAGTAGCTGTCTGACTGTCTGTTTAAGTGAGTAATTAAAAGTGTCTCACTTAATACATGGATTAGTAACTAAACTATGTGAATGTGTGCATCACTGTCTCTGTTGTTGTAACATGTTGGATCAGTTGGTCACTAACTACATGAGTGTGTATATTAGTCATTGATTAGTTGGGTGAGTATTTGTATGGGACACTGAGTTTGTGTGTGGTTGGATGGCGTGTATGTAACTCTATGCATAGATGTGTGAATGGTTGATTGACTTGGTGAATAGGTTTAAGAGTGCATGTGGAAACAGTTGTTTGGGTGAATGAGTGTATTTGTGTGTTGGTGAGCGAATATATGTTTTAGTTGTACATCTTCAACAAAGTAACAAAATAAAAGGCATTGTATGTGAGAGTTGGTGTATATAAATAAGTATGTGTAAGAGTCAGTGATTGTGAGAGTAAGTATATGAATGAGTGTATAATTGTAATGGTGTTTTTTTAACATATTAACTATAAGTTACTATGTGTTTGAATAAATGAGGTGTTGTTGGATAATTGTGTAAGTGAGTAAATGTAAGTGTGATTCATTTTTTTCATGAGTGAGTAGGATGACTGCATAACGGACTAAGATGACTGCTGATGTGTCAATGTCTATATATGTGTATAAGTGCATTTGATAGTGTTCTATTAATTAGTGACTGCATGTATAAATGATTCTGTTGTTGAATGGGTAGTTGTGTGTGTAGACTTAGGAATCAGTGAGTCGGTATGTAGTAACTGGTATTGGTGTGTCAATGGTTTCAAATATGGTACAATGTATTTTACAGTGAGTGATGAAAGGTTATACTAGTGTATGATGAGGTGTATCAGATTGTCACCTGGATGATGTCATCAGTGATGTCATTTGAGATGTCATCAGTGATGTTATCAGTGATATCACTGACCATGTCATGAATTATGCAATATGTGACATCATCAGCAGTGCATTGCGGGCGCGCGAGTTATAATTAGCAGAACTAACTATAACAGAGGAATTTCTATGGTTTTGTACGAGTGAAATGGCCAGCTAACTATAATACCTCTGAAACCTATGTTTTTTTCTGTGAATTTCTAAGGTTTTTTAAATGCTAATTTCTAACTATAACGTCTCTGAAACCTATGGATTTTTCAGTGAATTTCAAAGCTTTTTTAAATGCTAATTTCGAACTATAACGTCTCTGAAACCTATGTTTTTTTAGTCAATTTCAAAAGTTTTTTAAATGCTAATTTTTAAGTGTGATAGTAGTTATACCTATTTTTTGTACTGGTTTTCTAGAGTTTAACTGTTTATTTATAAAAAAATGTATTCATTAAATAACATTATATATTTTTCTGAAAATTGCAAAAAAAAATTTTTTTATAAATCAAACTGAAATATTGATTCATTGTCTTGTTTTCATTCTTTATTTTAATATATTTATATTATTTTCTTTAAAGAAAAAACATTTTTGGGGGAATCGCGCACTCAAAGCGTACAGATCACGGTGGGTGCGCGCATTCTAGCCGCCATTTTAGAAAAGTCGTGAAGGATCCGCGTACGGTGTGCGACGGCTGCGTGTTTTTCAGTTACATCATATACATTTAATATTACGTGATGTGCATGATTGGTATGCGACCAGTCCCCGACTCCTTCTCCCGCGCATTCGCGACACATGCGCATTACGGTATGAGATGCTTGCGCGGTTGCGGGTCTCGCATGACGTCCTATACGTGCTGGGGCGTGCTGGGTGCACGACTCCCGCAAAAAAATAATTATGTTCCAAAATGATATGTATGTGTCTTTAATATAGGCAAGAGATTATTTAAGATTTTCATAAAAATAATATATTTGTACTTATAATAAACATATTATTTTTTAATATATTTTCGCGAAGTCGGGTTCGTGCATCGTGAGTGCAGAGAACCAGGTCAACAGAGCCGCTGTAGAGCCAGAGAACGAGGTCAACAGAGCTGCTCTAGAGCCTAAGAAGCAGGTCAGCAGAGCTGCTCTAGAGCCAGAGACCCAGGTCAGCAGAGCTGCTCTAGAGCCAGAGACCCAGGTCAGCAGAGCTGCTGTAGAGCCAGAGAAACCAGGTCAGCAGAGCTGCTTTAGAGGGAGAGAACCATGTCAGCAGAACTGCTTTAGAGCCAGAGAACCAGGTCAGCAGAGCTGCTCTAGAGCCAGAGAACTAGGGGTGGGCGGAATTTGCGAAAGCGACTTTCGCAAATTATCGCGAAAATGTTACAAATCTCCGCAAACACGCGGAAATATCGCGAAGATGCAGAAGTTTTTTTCCCGCCCGTTCGCAGTATTTTCTGCGTGGTCGCGGCTCGCCAACTTACCCATGCGGTTGCTCGCGGGCGCGGCCATCTTGTTTTCACTCTTCTCGCGGTGCATGATCGCGAGAAGAAAGACGTGATCGCGTGACGCATGACGTTACTGCGGGCGCGAACTGTCGCGAGACAGCGCAAATGGCTACCAACAATCCAACATCTCGTGGAGAACGCGACCGGATCGGGTAAACTTGTCGGCGAACGCGGGGATTCAGGTAAGGCGATCGCGTGCGCGAGAGAATGTATTATTTTCCAGCGAGCAAGAAACAAATTATCGCTAAGTTGCGGAATGCGGAAATTTTGACATTTTCGCGCTCTCCGCGGAACGCGAAAATGTCAAATTATCGCAATTTCCGCGAGCGGAACGGAAATTTAGCCCAGGCCTACAGAGAACCAGGTCAGCAGAGCTGCTTTAGAGCCATAGAACCAGGTCCGCAGAGCTGCTCTGGAGGCAGAGAACCAGGTCAGCAGAACTGCTTTAGAGCCAGAGAACCAGGTCAGCAGAGCTCTTTAGAGGGAGAGAACCAGATCAGCAGAGCTGCTTTAGAGCCAGAGAACCAGGTCAGCGTAGCTGCTCTAGAACCAGAGACCCAGGTCAGCAGAGCTGCTTTAGACCCAGAGAACCAGGTCGACAGAGCTGCTTTAGAGCCATAGAACCAGGTCAACAGAGCTGCTTTAGAGCCAGAGAACCAGGTCAGCAGAGCTGCTCTAGAGACTAAGAACTAGGTCAGCAGAGCTGCTCTAGAGCCAGAGAACCAGGTCAGCAGAGCTGCTCTAGAGCCAGAGACCCAGGTCAGCAGAGCTGCTCTAGAGGCCGAGAACCAGGTCAGCAGAGCTGCTGTAGAGCCAGAGAAACCAGGTCAGCAGAGCTGCTTTAGAGGGAGAGAACCAGGAGAGCAGAACTGCTTTAGAGCCATAGAACCAGGTCAGCAGAACTGCTTTAGAGCCAGAGAACCAGGTCAGCAGAGCTCTTTAGAGGGAGAGAACCAGGTCAGCAGAGCTGCTTTAGAGCCAGAGAACCAGGTCAGCAGAGCTACTTTAGAGCCAAGGGACCAGGTCAGCAGAGCTGCTCTAGGACCAGCGAACCAGGTCAGCAGAACTGCTTTAGAGCCATAGAACCGGGTCAGCAGAGCTGCTTTAGAGCCAGAGAACCAGGTCAGCAGAGCTGCTCTAGAGCCAGAGAACCAGGTCAGCAGAGCTGCAGTAGAGCCAGAGAAACCAGATCAGCAGAGCTGCTTTAGAGGGAGAGAACCAGGTCAGCAGAGCTGCTCTAGAGGGAGAGAACCAGGTCAGCAGAGCTGCTCTAGAGCCAGAGAACCATGTCAGCAGAACTGCTTTAGAGCCATAGAACCAGGTCAGCAGAGCTGCTTTAGAGCCAGAGAACCAGGTCAGCAGAGCTGTTGTAGAGCCAGAGAACCAGATCAGCAGTGCTGCTCTGTAGCCTAAGAACTAGGTCAGCAGAGGTGCTCTAGAGCCAGGGAACCAGGTCAGCAGGTCTGCTGTAGAGCCAAAGAAACCAGGTCAGGAGAGCTGTTTTAGAGGGAGAGAACCAGGTCAGCTGAGCTGCTTTAGAGCCAGAGAACCAGGTCAGCAGAGCTGCTCTAGCTGACACTGTCTGACTGACACTGACTGACACTGATTGACTGAAACTGACTGCCTGACAATAACTGACACTGATTGACTGACACAGACCGACTGACACTGACTGACTGACTGACACTGACTGACTGACTGACACTGACTGACTGACACTGACACTGACTGACACTGACTGGCTGACACTGACTGACACTGACTGACTACTCTCTACTACTCTACTACTCAATCTCTACTACTCTCTACTACTCTCTCTCTACTACTCACTCTATTGTACTCTCTACTACTCACTGTCTACTACTCTCTACTACTCAATCTCCACTACTCTCTCTCTACTACTCTCTCTCTACTACTCTCTACTATTCACTCTCTACTATTCCCTCTCCACTACTCTCTACTATTCACTACTACTCTCTACTACTCACTCTACTACTCTCTACCCCTCACTCTCTACTACTCTACTACTCACTCTCTACTACTCTCTACTACTCTCTCTCTACTACTCTACTACTCACTGTCTACTACTCTCTACTACTCACTCTCTACTACTCACTCTCTACTACTGTCTACAACTCTCTCTACTACTCTCTACTATTCACTCTCTACTACTCACTCTCTACTACTCTCTACTACTCACTCTACTACTCTCTACCACTCACTCTCTACTACTCACTCTCTACTACTCTCTACTACTCTCTCTCTACTACTCACTCTACTACTCTCTACTACTCACTCTCTACTATTCTCTCTACTACTCACTCTCTAATATTCACTCTACTACTCACTCTCTATTACTTACTCTCTACTACTCACTCTCTACTACTCGCTCTCTACTACTCTCTATTACTCACTCTCTACTACTTACTCTCTACTACTCTCTCTACTACTCACTCTCTACTACTCACTCTCTACTACTTTACTACTCTCTACTACTCTCTCATTCTCTACTACTCACTCTACTACTCTCTACCACTCACTCTCTACTACTCTACTATTCACTCTCTACTACTCTCTCTCTACTACTCACTCTCTACTACTCACTCTCTACTACTCTCTACTACTCTCTACTATTCACTCTACAACTCACTCTCTACTACTCTCTCTCTACTACTCACTCTCTAATACTCACTCTCTACTACTCTCTACTACTCACTCTCTACTACTCACTCTACTATTCTCTACTACTCACTCTTTGCTACTCTCTCTACTCCTCTCTACTACTCTCTACTACTTACTCTCTACTCTCTATTACTCACTCTCTAATCTCTACCTCTCTTCCTCTCTCCACCTCTCTCTACTACTCTCTACCTCTCTACCTCTACCTCTCTACATCTACACCTCTACCTCTACACCTCTACCTTTACACCTCTCTCTACAAATATATAATCTGCATATCTATATAAATACAAATATAAATGCATGCATACATATACATATATGCATACATATGCATGTTATGTACATGAAAGTTTGAAAAACACTAATACAAGCAAAGCTAAAAAGCCACCTAATTACAAACAGAACTGCTTTAACTTCAACGAGGGTGAGACCTATTACATTTTCAATGCTTGTTTACTTTGGTTCCATCAAGAAGGCATTCAGATATGTCACACATTTGCCATAAATTCTGAATGGTAGCACTCTAGTTGCTCATTAGATCACTGTAGTAAAGCTACTGCTCACCAGGGAAGTCTGCTGCTGGTATTCAAAGTGCTTCAGTCTGCATGAGAGAATTTTTTAATGAAGTAGAAGAGGATTTGAGAAGTCAAAATGTGCCCTAATTTTCTTTCTGCAGCACTAATCATAATTTCTATGGCAAAATGAACCCCCTCATTTTGTTCCTTTTTAAATTAAATGTTTTAAGAGTTACCACTTTATTCCAATCAAGGTGGTTTCAGGTGTGCCATATGTTTATCATAAGTAGGACTGTTAGCGCTCTAGTTGTTCTTTGGAACACTCTGGGAAGCTTCAGTAGAACACAAAGGAATCAACTGACAGTCTCTGCCCTTGTTGGATGTACATGTTTTACTGAGAATGTCAGACTTCATTCTCACATGACTGAGAAAGATAATGTGAATTTGCAGAAAATATGCTTTCAGTTTAGCTTATAGATCACCTTCCAAACCTCTCTGGGAAAAGCATGAGAAAATAGTTTTCTCTCAAACATGATTCATGATATCCCAGTAGAAGGCTTTTTCACATGGTAAAATCACCTTAGAACATACCACAATTCCTAAAATGAGTATGGTACCATCAACAAATGAGTTATAACGTAACTAAAGTCTTAAAAGCTCTATTAACTGCAATGCTTTTTAATTAGGTGCTATCATGTATATTGGTCCCAAGATGGCTGCCAATACTTCTTGGATGAAGTGCTGACAGCCAATCAGATCTCACGATGAGATGTGTGATTAGGCTCCGCCCAGATATATATGTGATTTTACTTTTGATTTTCTCAGGAACTACTGAACGGATTTATACCATTTAAGCAAAAGGCACAAGTCTGAACTGAGGACTACCTTTCTGCAAAATTTGGTGTAATTCCGTTCAGCAGTTCAGGCTGTAGCTGCAGTTACAGGACCAATGGAAAATTGCATGGAGAAAACACGTTTTGGGACCCCCCTTTTTTCTCAGCCCCCCCCTACACGAATCATCCCGAGACTTTCAGGATAGGAGCGGGCCGGAGCTGGCCAAAAGTTTTGAAAATTTCGCGAAGATTCGTCAATCGTCGCCAAAGTTATTGGGAATAGAATGTTGCGGATATCCTATGGAAAATAGGTCTTAACTATAACTACCTACTGGCAACTGCCAGTAGGTAATATATATATATATAGATCAAACAACTTGTGCACAAAGGAACTTGATTACACTGTGTATGTCTACCTAAATCACAGTGACAGTGTTACCCAAACGTATTTCTATAACTTGAATTGACCATAGTTGTACTAAATGCAAAGCTGCTGTGGTCACTACAAACTTGCCTGCCTACAAGATTCTTGCTCTTACAAATCACTAGCTCACAGACCCTGCCTCCACAGCAAATTTTCCAAACTGAGGAGAAGCTGCAACGGGTTGTGCCATATGATAAAAACCTTTTCCTAAGGAGCCAGCAGCACTGTCAATACATACTGAGACGTCACTACTATACACATTATGGTAGTAACACATGCACATTGAACTTCTCTTCTTCATCACCCTGAAAATACATAAAGAAGGTTTAGGCCTAAAACTGATGCCTCAGCGGCTACCTCAGAACCCATTTGTGTTGTGAAGGAACAGTGCATGAGGGCCATTTTAACTCTAATGTACTATAGATTGCACAGTGCAAAAAATACACTGGCATTCACTGAGCACGGATGGGGTAAATAAGAAGCCGCTCCATCTTTTGTCAGGTGCTGTTGTCACAACTGAACTCTATGGAGGACGTCCTTCTTAGCAAAATAAATCACTACATTGTTGCTATTTCAATACGCCTTCTGCGTGGTACCTCCTGGAAAACGCAATTATGTTGCCATGCTAGGCGTCATGAATTACGCACAAAGGTAAAGTCTAAAATGCCTGCAGCGCTATTGCTATAGTTCTTGCTAATGGCTGAGCTCTGTGGGACTTGTTAAGCACAGACTGAAGACTGACTTTTCAAAATATTTCCTGGTCTCCTTTTTTTATTTACTTCCTCTATTATAAGTTGGCTGAAACTTTTGGTTGGGTTTTACAAAAGCAGGTGCGGCTCCTTCATTTGCGCGGAGAGGCGTCCAACAAGCCCTAGAGCTGAAAAATTAAATTGGAATAAAATGTACTTATTACCATTTTAGTTTTTCAGCAACTTGCCACGAACTAAGTGTCAGGACATGGAGGGGCCACTGCTGCCAAGTGGCAGCAGCAGGGAGCTGTTCACTTTAAAATGTTCATGTCTCTTTGGCCGACCATCTTGGGATGGCTAGCCAGACATGCACATTTAAAGTTAGGTTAGAGAAAGCGCAGGCCTCCAGTGCTCTTAGGAGCGCAGGGAGAGCCTGCTCTATCCAATCCTGGTGCCGCTTTCATGTTGTAAGATAAGCGCCAGGATTTGGCGGTGCAGTTTCCTGCATTGGGAGCTGCCTGGAAGACAACCGAGGGAGGAGGACGTTGTGCTGCAAGAAAGGAAGATAAATTTTTTTTAATATTATTTTTGTTGTGCCCCATACCCTCATCTTCAGTACATGCCAACCACCACTGTACAAAGGGGAAATAATCTACTACTCTTGCCTGTATCTCAGCACCAATTTCAGACTATTCTGAGTTTTTTCCCCAGAATGAAGAAGCACTGCACAGGCCCAGAAATAGGTTGTCCTTTTGGGTGCATATTTTCCCATTCAGGGAAGAAAACTACCAACATTTTCCAACTGCTGTAGCAGGTAGAAAGTGTCTGCATGAGGGTCGCATTGCTGGGTGGCAGGAGGGGTATTCTGAGGTTCCAGGCAGGTTTCACTCTGTCGAAGGGAAGCATTGTTTGCTCCCTCGTGCTGATCCAGGAGTTGAATAGGGACAGGGTTGTGCTGCTGGTTGCAGCCCCTGCAGCAGCAAAGCCTCTAGGTCCAGTATTACCAGATCAGTTGTTTGTGGACCTGATAATTCAAGGCCCAAAGACACTTGTAATTGCAGGTGGCATAATTTCACCCAGTGTTTTCACTCCAGGTGAAATTGTTTCATGTGTAATCAGGTTCTAAATAGAATAGGTTCGAATTTCAGAGCACAAGTAAACCCGAACCTGCTGGTGTGCATCTTGTGCATATCTGCAATGAATACAAATTTGCAAACATTTTGAGACAGTCTCAGGTTACCAGGAGATATTCTGGAAAACGTACACTAATAATACACGAGGAAATGTCATCATCATGGTGCATTTGCATTTTTTTAACTTCTTGGGCAGCATATTTTTGCTGGTGGAGAACTTCTCTGCCTACCAAGGAAAGGGACATTAACTGTTTATTATCTAGAGTAAGTTTGGAACCCTTTTTAAGGCAGGAAAGTGTCAGAGAGGAATTTGTGTGAATGAACATAGTATGCCCAATCTCACAGCATATTAAAGCAATGGGATGTCCACTCCTCACCCCTGAGAGTGCCCACTCAAAGCATATCATGCCAGTCAATTCCTTGTACAGCTGCAAAACACACTTTTGTGAATTTGAAAGTGGGGCGTTGCACTTATAAAAAAGGCTTTTTGTGCATATAGGCCAAACTACATTACGTTTTCTTCTTCACAATTATTACTTATTGATTAAATGAAGATAATATAAAAACAATGGCAATTCAACTTATGTATGAGGCTAACAATTAGAAAATAAGCCTACAAGCGGCCACCAAACTTGAGTTTGTTTAGATTGTTAAACAATAGGGAGTAACTGGTATTTGAGAGAGCACCTGGAGCTGAACGCTGCTCTCATTAACTACCTGTACAATTTTGTTGTCTTGTCAGTTCCCATAAACACAAAACATTTAGGCATTCATAAACGTTTTTTGAGTTTTCACATCATTGAATCATGGTGAAAATTGTGCCTGAAAAGGGTGGGGGTAAGTCTGATATTCAGGAGGAGAAATGGATTACACCGGAAACTACTCATGCAAATGGAAGGAGCAAATGTGATACCCAGAGGGGAAAACAGAAGGACCACCCTACCTCATGTTTAGTAAGGGGGTCGTTGAAGGGGTTTCCACGTTGGAAAGACATTTGTCATGTTGTGAAAATCTCATGTGATACATCTACCATACTTTCCCTTCTGGCTTGTGTGCCTAGTGGTCAATCCACAGGAGCAAGATCGATATATTAGAACAGTAGAATGTTGGGATCAACATTGAGTATAATTAAGTGGCTCTGGGCTTATAATGGCTGCCATAAACCATCTGCCCCAGCATTCCAATGTTTGTCTTTCTGTTCCTCTCTTCTTAATGTAGAACATTCCACCTTCAGTGGGTGGAATGTTTTAAAATCCTTGTGGCACTTCTGCCTCGAGCTATACGAGTTTTTAAAGGTCGTCTTCTCATCATAGGCCCTCACACACAGCTCAGACCTATAACTCAGCTCAGAGCTGTTAACAACCTCAGCAGAGGGCTATACAGCTATAGTAGACATATTCAGGGAAATGAATAACTTTCAGAGACTTCTATGATTACTCAGTAGGATGTGCAGGAATACCATGAAATTAAAAAATCGACTCTAAATGGAAGGAGGGAAATTCCAAGAAACACATTTTCAACATTTAAAAAATGATTCTCTGAATTGAGACTCTAAGATCTAAGCCCATTGCTGCTTAAGATTTTGTGGAAGCCAATTGGCATAAAGGACAAAAGTTTCTAGATTTCAAATTGATAATCCTAAATTGCCTTTGGATATTTTTTTAAATATGTAATTTTCTGATGAGCAGATGATTAAGTATTGCATGTCTGAGTTTATTTTAAAGAAGAAATTCGAAATGTATTGTAAAATATACCATTTACATTTAAAGTGCCTACTTTCCGGTTGGTTCACTGTTAATCTAAGAAGTATCCATGTTAGTGATTACTCTCATATTATAGCCTAATTTCTTGAATGCAATTCCTAAGACAAATTTTCCTCATTTAGAACAATGTAAAAATCATTTTGGAAATCTGAGAGGAACAAGTTTCATACTTGAAAGAATCCAGATATTAGAAGTCACAGACTGAAACAATAATAGATTTTGTCATATGTTCTTTCATTTGCTTGTGACATCTGTAATATGAAAAGAGCACTGACAAGCGGTGGTAATCTAAGCTGGGTCCTATTGCCATGTCAGTTAGTGAACACAGTATTTTTCTCGTAAAAAACACAATAACCCATGGTATAACCTGGACTGGCTTTCCTTGAATGGAGTTTCAAAGATGATCAGCTTAAGCCAAAACATGAAGATCACCACCTAATTTTGAGCATTTGTTGACATAATAAAACTTAGACAGTGGAATTTTATAGAAATTTATATGGGATAATGTTTTGGTGAGAATTATGGGATATATAAGGCTCACAGTCAATATTTATAGGGATTCTCGGTGACTAATTGGAATCATTTTGTTTAAAAACATCTTGTTTTAATCAAATTATTCAAATAAAAATGTGCATGTCCATTGTAATATTTTTTTAATCACTTGGTTGGAGTCTCCATTGGACTTAAAAATAAACATCAACCCATAAGGTTTTTTCATATATTTAAAACTGTGCAAAAAAGACGCAGAAAACTCTGGGTAGGTCTTAAGTTTAGGTGGAAAGCAGCTCCTGTATAGAGCACCCTCAACACCAGTGACACTCTGGATCTGCTCACCTCAAATGTCTGCTTTTCTATCAAAGTCTTTAAGCATAGGATTAGCACAGTGCCATCCATGCCAAGATAGAAAGGGACAAAATGTTTTGCCATTTCTACAGCAAAGGCTTTAAGCATAGGACAAGCACAGTGGTGTCCATTCTGAGCTGTAAAATGACAAAAGCCATTTACCACTCCAGGTACAGTCTTACAGCTTTGAATTGTTAAAATACCAACCAAGCCAACCTGCAATGAGTAAAAGCAACCCCTGACACAGTGTTTCTCTCTACTTTGAGCTTTTCAGAGAGGTATAGCTTTTTCCAGGCACAAGGAAGCACCCAGTATAAGTCGAAACAGTACCCCTTCAGTCATAGAGTGACACATAAATTATGCGAAAATGAAGCAGAGAACTCTGGGTAGTTCTCAAGTTTAGGTGGAAAGCAGCTCTTGTATAGAGCACCCTCAACACCAGCGACATTCTAGATCTGTTGACCTCAAATGTCTGCTTTCCTGTGTCAAACCATCTTTTCCCACATTTTTCACCACTTCCTCAATGCCTCCTCCTCTGCCTTCAATGTTTGTCCTTCATCTTTACCAAAATGATTCCCCAGTTATGTCAGCCTTTTTATGGACAGGCATGACAGCTCAGTCCTCACCAGACAATTATGTGAGAATCACCAGGAGAGGGGCTTTGCCTCCACCCACAAATTGAGAGCTGGGAGTCCATGTTTTGATTGGGCATATGTGTACTTCCCTCCACTAGCGGCAATCATTTTGTTTATTTTTTCAACTGTCTGAGCTTGAGCATTCAGGGGCACTGTTAGAAATTGGGTTTCTGCTTGGCAGAGGTATGCACCCTGTCCAAGCAGGAAGCACAATCCTAGTCAGGATAAGTCAGTTACACACCCTAAATTAACCTGTGCTAACCCCCTGGTAGCTTGCCACAGAGACAGGCTTAATTTACTAGGCAATGTGTAAAGTATTTGTGCAACGCTTCAAACAGCAACACAGTGAAAACACCACCAAAAGATACGACACCTAGTTTGAAAAATAGTGCTTACTTTATTGAATAAAAAAGAGCAAAATTACAAAGATCCAATAAGTAGAACCAGAGTTATGAAGATCTTGATATGTAGTGCTTAAAAGCTTAAAGCGCCAACCGGGGCTATCAGGTTGCGCTAAACCAGGTCAAATCCAAAAGTTCAGGCTGACCGCGATGGAGCACAGGTCGGATACAGGGCACAGTTTTGGCCCTCTGAAAACAGTACCTTGTTTTGCAGTCGCGTTGACTTGAAGCAAGGGATGTGAAGAGCAGAATAGGTGATGTGTTGCTGTTTATCCTTGGGATGTAGGCGATGTGTTGGCTCCGAGCCGCTCAAAGTCAAAGATGCACCAGGAATGTAGGCACTGTGCCTTCGGCGATGCGATGCACCTGATCATCACAGCAGCGGTGATGCATCGGCGTTGATGGAGATGCGCCAGTTATGAGTGGCACAACAGCATTGATTTCTGCTGGAGCAGCACTTTGTATCCACTTCCAATGGTCTAGGGCTGGACAGACACCAGTTGGCAGGGCAAAACTCACAGATTGCAGAGTCCAGGTGCTGTAGCAGGGTTGTTGGAAGTCTTCGATGTGTCTAAGACTTCAGAACAGTAGGCAAGCAGACAAACCTTGAAGTCACTCTGGGTTCAAGTGGTATAGGTCCATCTCACCCAGATAAGAAGGGCAGCAGGTAGGTCAATACAGCAGAAAATCAGTTCTTCCAGTGCAGCAGCCCAGCAGAGTGGCAGTCCCTCAGCAGCACAACAGTCCTTCTTCCCTGCAGATTAACCACAGGTCCAGATGTGTACTCAAGTGGTAGGATCAGAAGCCCAGCTTTTATAACCAATAGTAACTTTGAAGTGGGGGAGCCTTCAGAGAGGTGCACAGAATTTCTCCCTTCCTGCCCTGGCTCCAGACTCACTACAGGGGGTTAAACAGTCCTTTGTGTAGGGACAGAGCACAGCCTGTTCAGGTGTAAGTGTGAGGCTGGGACCAGCTCCTTCCTTCTATCCTGCCTATGATGGCCAGGATGTGGATGGCCCATACGTCACACCTTAGCTCCCTTTGCGTGTGACTTTCTAGACGGAATGCACAAGGGTCAGCTGTAGCCCACCCCATACTTGTATTAGAGACATGCAGCAGACACACAGTGCTAAGAGCAAAACAATGCAATATTTCTGAAAAGTGCCATTTTTAAAATTGTGATGATACATTTGGCTTTGCCTTTAAAGAGGATGTGTCATTACAGTTCCACAGGGGCTAAACATGAGAGCTATATCTCCTTTAAATTGGGAATTACACTTACTAGATGTGACAAGGAATACCCAATGTTAAACTTAGGGAGAGGGAGGGCTCACAGTAGTGAAAAATAAATATGGGAGTTTTTGACTACCAGGACATCTAAAACCAAATAGTACATATCCTACCTCATAACTACATAGCACCCTGCCCTATGGGCTACCTAGGGCATACTGTAGTGTAGTTCCTATATTCCTGATAGGCCCTGCGCATTGGCATAATATCGACTATAGTTTTGACATAGGACTGAGGTCAGTATGTCTCTATCGAGTACATTAAACTTAATTACTTGTGTGTGCCAGCTAACTCAGAAGTCACTAGAAACTTCTCGAATAAACAAGAAGGAATTAGTTTCTGACAACCGCATAAACATGACAACTTTGTTTCCCTTAGAATCGGAACAATCTCAGAATCGTGGAAACAATAGATAACAGTTTCACTCAGTCAATCGTGCGTGCTTCGTTTCTACAGAGTTACACAGAAATAGATAGACGGGCGTTTCAATAAAAAGGGTTTATTGAACAGTCTTATTTCTCGTGCAAGAGATATGAACTGCTACAATCGTAAGACAGAAAGCGAAATAAAATATGTGCAGCGTTAGCAGTAAGATAAAATAATACTGCAATAGTATGGTTAATAGCTATGACAGATATTCATAAAAATACATACATAAATAACACAGGCTAAAATGTTAATACTCATCTGATGCTTCTAGCTAGTTCTACCCCAGTGTAGCTAACCTAAGTGTAGTACAAGGTAAGAAGTAGGTGCTGTTTGTCTATAGTCTAGTTTAGCTATAGTTGCCAAGATTTGTTAAAAGTCCCTCTAGTTTCTAGTCCGGTCCATACCTTAGAATGAGTGAGGTTGGAATCTCTTTCCGAGTCTCGATCTCTAACACCCCGCAAGGGGAGTCAGAAACACTGGAGCTGGATTCTCTGCGAGGAGGATGACAGCGTCTGGTCAGTGCCTCAGGTGGGGACTTGACTTCCTTCCGAACTTGCCGTGGCTAGCCGCGTCGTGCAAGTAGGCAGCCGAACTGTGGTTTGCCATGGTAAGTGAAGGTATATTTATACCTTGAAGGTGTTTAGGAATGCCAATATTGATGTAAAAGTCGTGCAGAAGAACGTCAAGAATGAACCCCCAAGGAATAGATGTTCATGCATAATAAATTCGTTTTTGGAGAAATCAATATCCAAGCAAGGGGAAGTCCTAAAGGCTTAAGAGTCTGGTTTTCCAAGAACTCGTTGCGACGTAGATGAACGGATGTAGGCGGCCATGCCTTTGTTTGGTTAGCATGGATAATGCCTAAATAAGGGTGGGATTTCTTGCCTAAATATGGCCAATGCGAATTGTGCCTCTATAAGGACATAAATGGGGAAACCTATATACGGTATCTAAATCAACACCCAACAATACCTTAGGAGTGACTTATATGTAATAAAAGTGGAGTTTAAGTCTTGGCAAAGGGCATTAAATTCTAAGTCGACATAGCAGTGTCAATTGTACACACATGCTTTGCATTGGCACACCTGAGACAAGTTTTAAAGGGCTACTTAAGTGGGTGGCACAATCAGTGCTGCAGGCCCACTAGTAGCATGTAATCTACTATCTCTGGGCACATATAGTGCACTTTACTAGGGACCTATAAGTAAATTAAATATGCCAATTGTGGAAGAGTCAATCAAATCATGTTTAGGGAGAAAGCACATGCAATTTAGCACTGATTAGCCCGGGGAAAGTGCCCAAAGTCCTCAAACTTCAAAAAAACAGTTCAGCCAAACTGTAAGGAAAAAACCAAAAGATTTGGGGGCAGACCACACCAAGGCTACCAGGTCTACCAGGCACACACATACAATTGTAAGGGAATTAAAGTTTGCTAGATAACTATATACTGTACAGTGTTTTTCTCTGTCAGCAGCACAGATGGGAGAAGGGCACTCATTAACCAACATGGATATTTAGGTCTGTCCTGAAAGTCCAACTCTTTTCCGTCGTTATTTGATCAATAGCAAATGAGTATTCATAGTCCTACTGAGAGAGGGGCTTGTGCTCCACCCAAATGTTGACATGTAGGTCCTGGATTTGATCTGCCAGAATTTGTGGTCTTTCACTAAAAAGATTGCAAGTATTGCACTTTTAGGCGTGTGGCAAAGTGTATACCAGATTCATAAGGACTGAGTTGGTTATGGTGGCAAATCAATTCCCATGGCCTGATCTATTTCTTATAAAACGTTATGGTAAAATAATTAGACCTGATATATTTATTGGGAAAGTATATATTAAAGTTGATTGGCATTTAGGAGTAGATTGTTTTTACTCTATTTTAAAGCCAGACATTAGGTAGTTTGCTGCATGGACTATCACAGATTACTGTAGTAAGCAAGGGTTTTGATGTTGGCCACCCACTCTGACAAACCCTGGGTGCGCTTCATTGTGATGATTCTTGATAAGCCCTGTTGAGAGTGGTTGTATTTTGTTTTGCTAGCTGTACTTTTCTACATATTTGTAATTTTACCTGTGTTTGTATTCATGATGGTTGCTAGCTTATGTGCACTTACACAGTCCATTTCTGGGTAAAGTGTAACGCCAATGTTAAAGCGTACAGGCTTCATGAGTTCTTTGGCAAAAGCATGCCAGACTACATAGGTTTGATATGTTTATTATGAAATGTTATGACAAAGTTATAAGGCCTGAGCTACTTATGGTGGAAGTCATGAGTTAAATTTCACAGATTACTGTAGTAGGCAAGGATTTTGGTGTTGGTGATCTACCTGAACAAACTGTGGGAATAGAAGATATGCATTACATCAATCTTTATTAGGCCATCTTAGAGACATAGGATTTTGCATTGCCAACTATAATTTTGTATGCATTTGTACTTATATAACTGTATGTCAATAAATGCCTTGTAAAACTTTTACACTCCGTGCAATGGGCTTAAGCTGGCCATGATGACAAGCGAATGATAAAGGCTGTCTGCCTGATTTCTTACTCTGAAAGTTACAATAAGGGCAGTATGTCTGACATATTGATTGTAAAAAGCAGATGTGAAATTACCAGCAAGTTAAGGGTGGGATGTTATTTCTCTGAATTAAAGTCCACAGAGTTTTTTTTACGTGGACTCTCATAGATTATTTTAGCAGGCAAGGTTGTGGTGTTGGTTACCACCTAAGACAAACCGATAGTACAGAAGATGTGCACAGTGAGGATTCTTGCTACACCCTACTAGCTGAGATACTATTTTCCTTTGCCAACTGTAATTTTGTATGCATTTGCAATTTTGACTGTATGCCTACTAGTTGCCTTGTGGGAGAGCTTATGCTTAGTACAGTAGGCCTGAGTTTTTTGTGGTGACACATCAATGATTACAGCTATAAGAGTAAATGGTGTGCAGGTAAATGTTTTGCCTGATGTGGTAGGCCTGGCCTGTTTATTACAAAGGCAGTAGGCCTAGCTTATTCTTTGTGAAAAGCAGATGGTTTTGGCTGTGGTCCTTTAATAGTGGAGTGTTGTCAATTTATGTTACAGGCCTTAGTTAGGTATTTGGTGACATGTAATCTCACAGATTCCCATTGTAGACAAGGAGATGGTGAGGGTCACCCACACTGACAAACCCTGGAATTAGAATTTTACTGTGATGATTCTTGTTATGCCCTACTGAGAGGAGCTGTATACCTTTAAGCCAACTGTAATTTTGTACATGTGTGTAATTTTATAAACATATGCCTCGTGTTTTCTAGCTTTTGTGCACTTCTATAGGTCTGTGTGTTACATAATGTCAACCCATATGAAAAGGCTAAAGACCTTGTCAGTTCAATGGGAAAAGTTATGTCAGATTCCTTAGGTGTTTATAATGAAAAGGTATCACAAAGCAAGTAAATCTTACTTGCATATTGTGAAATGTATTTGTTAAAGGCAAATGGATTTTAAGGATGGACTGACATTGATAAAATCTGTAGGCAGTCATTTTGTTACATTGAATCATGCAGATTACTGTAGTAGACAAGGGTTTTGGTGCTGGTGATTTACTCAATAGAACTTTGGGATAATCGATTTGCACCACCATAATTCTTATTAGGCTCTATTAGTAGAGAGATTTTATTAATGTTTTGATGAGTGCATTTTGTACATATTTGTACTTTTATCATGGTGTACCTGAAATTTGCCTTGTGGGAAGGATTATAAACCAACACAGTACGCCTGAGCTGCTTATAGTGACAAGTCAATGATGAAGGTTATACAAAAGCATGTGTTAATAGACATTTAAGGGTAGATTGTTATTTCTCTGTGAGTAACCCTACATATAGGTATTTTGTTTACATTAAATCAAACAGTTAAGCATAGTAGAGAAGCATTTTGGTGCTGGTTACCCCTTCTGACAAACTGTGGGTATAGCGATTTAGACTGTTAGAATCCTTGTAAGGCCGTCTTAGAATGGATAGTATTTAGCTTTGCCAGCTGTATTTTCGTATACTGTGTAATTTTACGACTGAATTCCTGATGGTTACCTTGTGGGAAAGGTTATGCTCAGTGCACAAGTCCTCATTTGGTTCTGGTGATAAGCTGTTGAAAACAGCTACTGCCCGGATTGGTTCACTAGAAAAAATAGGAAAAAATATTTCTGATCTGTTTATTATGAAAGTTATAGTAAAATACATTAGGCTTGACATATTTACATGCATTAAATAATGGATTTTTGGTTCTCTTTATTAATGCCTACAGATAAGTATTTTGTTACACAAAATGTCAAATTACCATTGAGGTAATGAATTCGGTTTTGATTACTGCTTCTGAAAAACCCTAGGAGGAGAAGATTTGCACTATAATAATTTTTGCTAGAATCCTGTCTTAGATGTCTGCCAGTATCTTGTAATGAAAATAATCATTAATTAAGACATATATCCATGTTTAAATATATGTCCATATAGATACTTGGAGGGTATTTGGGCCTGCTCTGTTCTGTCATTGGTCTATCTGAGTGTCATTTCCCTCCACTTATGTTTATGACAGAGAACAGTATGAGGGCTGGTTAGCCAGCCCATAGTTTTGAAAATTCTGTTTTAATAACTCTCCTTTCATTTCGTTGCTTCTTCTATTTATATTATAATGTTTCTTAAGCGGATACTACAGCTCTCTAGGCAGTGCTAATAGGTTGCTTGCTTGCTGCCTATTTCATCTACAGTGTGCCACATTCCATATAGCCATAGTCTCTAAGACCATTATGGAATGCTGTTGAACATAGTGTATCATAGTTTTGCCATTCCAAGATGGTGAACATATCGGTTCTAAATGTGGAGGCCTTACTTAAAATTTAAAACAATGATTATTTATAACACCTTTGCAAGACAGACACCCACTGCTATGTTTAGTTTTGTTATTGCAAACATATACCCGCCATATTTAGAAGGCAGCATGTTTTTTTTTTGTCTACTTGTATTATTTAAATTTATCTCACATATGCTGTTGAGCTTATGTGTTTTATTGCTGTAGTGTCATTGGATGAATGGAAGGATGTGTCGCTGGATTGATGAATTTAATCCATGAGTGCAAAGATGAGATGCAGAGTGGGTGAATGATGATGTATTAAGTGTCCACACCCATCAGTGAAACAAAAATCACTTCCATTCTTAGGCCGGGCCGATTGGCATTGCTAATGCTTGTTTATAGAGTTTTGTAAACTTTTCAATAGCTGCTGCTCCTTCCTTCTCCCTTTCCTTATACTTCGTACTTAATACCTCATCTATATTCTTTGTTTCTGACTTTCTGTTTTGCAATACTATCTTTTGTCCTCGTTTATGAACTATCTTGCTTTTCTTGAAAATTGTTTCCACATTTCCATTGGAAATGTCTGATTCGAATTATCACCATGTACTAATTTCAGGATCACAAAGCATAACATTTCAGATGATTAGATATGGATTTTGTATGTGTTTTTCAACTCACCCATATAATTTAACATAATTAAATTTGTCAAGCTATTATTATTATAGTAATTTTTATTAATAATAATATCATTGCTGTTGTTGTTTTTTGCATTATTATTCTTCTCTCTCTCTTGTTTTGTTGTTGGTGGCCTTGTGAGCTAATTGTCCCTTTCCACCAGACAGCTGCATTCTAATTTGATTGAAAGTATCTTGCTCTCAGGTAAAAACTAGTATTGTTATCCCTGTTTTTTTCTTTATAATCCAGTATGTAAATACATTTATCGTGCAGTCAGTGGTGAAAATCTGAAATTCAATAACAATGGTTTCTGTTTGTGATATAGCTGCTTATAATATTTCCCTTTACTAACCACCTAAAACGTGAGTATAGGCAAATCTGTCACATAATACTAATATTGCCAACTGACACAGCAAGATGGAAGGCAAAGTTTTCAGTTGTCTCCTAATGCCTTCTAACTTCCTTTGAGATACTTTCAAAGAGACAAAATATTATAAATGGGTATTAAAGTTCCGTAGTCTCTAAAACCCTACTGATGAGTGAATGACTCCCAAAAAGTCCCAACAAGCACATGGTAGTGGATGTACTGGGAAATCTTATCTACTTCCAAAAAAAAGATCTAAATAATCCCTAACTGATTACATTCTCCTGAACTCATGTGTGATCCCTGTCTTTTTGGATGAAGATTCCTAAAATTATTTGCATGAAATTACTTTAAAAGTAGTGGGAAATTGGAAATGAGGGAAAAGTGAATGTGATGGATGAACATTAATTTAGTTGTTGGGTTACAACAAACACGAAGTGGTAAAAAAAAGGCTTGTGCTATGAAAGATTTTTATTTCATTAGATAAGACTGAGGGAGATTGGCTTTTAAGAAACAGGGAGATATTTTGGAATGTCTATTTGTTGTCACTCAGAACTCCCGTTCAAAGCATCCCCATAATTCATTTTTACCATTCCATAATTTTCTATAGTGTGAAGAAAAAAGTCAAAGCACAACACAAAATTAGGCTTGATTGGTCAGACTGAAAGCCACTCCCCAATCACTGCAGCTAATGTAGCCCAAAATCATTAGACGGTGTCCTCTTGATACCTCTCTGAACACAAATGCACTCATTATAATGTGTGCACTGACAACTGGTGTGTTAATTCCACACACAGAATTACTTATACTTTGAGATATGGTATTTATTTGGTGTTATGTTACCACAACAACACAAGTTTGCACCTATTGAGTGTAGAAGAACCAACGAAAGTTGTGGTTGCCTAAGATTTTCTCAATGTTTTTTCCCTGGATATACTCTGAAAAGGTTTCCACAGCGAAATGCCAGTGAAAATATGTGCAGGCTGGGGTTTACAACTTAATTTATTACCCTGTTTTAGGCGAAATCGCCTATTTCGGCCCCAATCGGAATTTCCTGTTAAGTGGTAATGTTGTAATGAGGGCCAAACTGTTTAATACAATGGACAGTGGCAGCTCCTCTGCTAAGGCGGAGGACCGTCGCCCCACTGCTTCAGCTGCAAGCTGAATATAAAAAATAAAATGATAATAATTTTGTTATTGTCCTTTAGTTTTTTGTTGTCAGCTTGTAGCTGAAAGCTGGCGGGCGGGGCTGGGCTCCCCGCATCACAGGGGGAGGAGTGGTGGCAGGACCTAAAGTGCACATGTTGCTTTGGCCGGCTGTCTCTGGCAGTCAAAGCATCATGTGCACTCTGTATGTTCTCCAGCCAGGCTTTGTGAATCATCAAGGGATTCTGGGAGGATGTGTGCGTCCTGCCAGGAGGACAGAGAAAGAAGAGATGGTGGCTAGTGGTAAAGGGGTAAGTGCTTCTTTTTTTGTATTGCCCCTCTCCCTCATTTCCCCTCCCCCTGGCTCACCACCTGTGGTCGGTAGCAGCCGCTACTGACAATGGGCAGTTATATTTTAAGTGTGTTCTTTTACATTTCCAGGTACAGTGTGTGTGTAAAGGATATTAAGTGAGAGAAAACATTCTTGTGAGCTAAACGAGCCATATACACAGAAGTTTTGTCGCATCTGCACATGGGTACTGTCAGGTGAACCTTTGTGAACATCTCTGCTCACCGATGACTCCAAGGTGATTGCCAAGTTTCCTCTGCAGCTGTACATTTGACACCTGTGCTGGGTGAAGGGGAAATATAATTGCCTCTCGACCTTCCATTGTGGAAGGTTAACTTTTATCTTTAGAGGAAACCCTTTCTTCTTCTGTCAGGAAAAGTGCCATTGGTAATTTGTTGCCAAGGTTAGCATTCATATTATGATCTTGTGTTAATCAGAAAGAGCATATTAAATATTGGCCAAGCCTCTAATTGGTCTTCTGATACCATATCCATGTCAAATATTTTATCAGGGAATACCACGCCAGCTGTCTGTCCCACCTAGGCTTCCACCCCTTCATATCTCATATATGGGTTTATACTGAATGGTTTTTTTTCTTCACAGTTTGCTTTACCTTGTCCAGAATATCGTACATTTACAGGTTTCCTGTTTTTTTTTAATTTAGTACTTTGGAACTCAGCAGTGTCTAAATGGAGAGAGTTCATGTAGGTGTTGCCACCTGCAACTTTGTTAAAATGTTGGTTTAAGCTGATGGCTTACAAGCTGATGGCTTACAAGCCATTTTCCAAAATGGGCATCTTTTGTTGGCTGGAAAACAGCCGCAAGGAAATACAATGCGACTGCACAGCAATGCTTTCTGTACACCATTGAATTTCTTTCAGGCAGACAAATGCACATAATTCCATCTCTCAGTGATCCATTAGAATTCATTGTGCTCTGGACCTCTGGGGCTGAAGTGGAGAGAAGTGGATTGCAAGTACAGGGTTTTGACATGTGTGGTTATTGTCTGATGAAATGGGTGCATCACAAAAGACACTGATGGACCTCGCTTCCACTGAAGTGTTCGCCCTGGTTTTAGTATTTTTTTATTTTTATTCATTGCTTCTTACCGTTAGCAGAACTAGTGTCGTCTGTTAAATGGATTTAATGCAGACTCCAGTGACATTACTGTTCTCTAGGTTGCAAGAACATTATGAGCAAGGTGAAATATTTGACTAGTGCTAAATATAATTACAGTAGTAAAATGTATTTTAAATTACATTCTCATAGAAAGACATCCCGCATCAGATGTAAATCCACAGTTACGTAGTGCATCATCGCATTCTCTGCGTAGTCAGAGAATACTGAGGTCTGCAGCTGGGGAGGAGGAGCATCCCAGGCACTGTATTCGAGTCCACCCATCGTTGCATTCTCTGTGGAGTCAGAGAACATTGAGGTCTGAGACTGGGAAGGAAGAGCACTGCAGGCACTGGATTTAAGTCCTCCCACCTTCGCATTCTCTGCGGGGTCAGAGAATACTGAGATCTGCAACTGGGGAGGAAGAGCGTTCCAGGCACTGGATTAAAATCCTCCCATCTTCGCATTCTCTGCGGGGTCAGAGAATACTGAGATCTACAGCTGAAGAGGAAGAGCAGGCCTCTCATCTTCACATCCTCTGCAGAGTCGGAGAACATTGAGATCTGCAGCTGAGGAGGAAGAGCATTCCAGGCACTGGATTCGAGTCCTCCCATTCTCGTATTCTCTGGGGTGTCAGAGAATGCTGAGATCTGCAGCTGGGGAGGAAGAACGTTCCAGGCACTTGATTCGAGTCCTCCCATCTTCGAATTCTCTGCGGAGTAAGAGAATACTGAGATCTGCAACTGGGGAGGAAGAGCGTTCCAGGCACTGGATTAAAATCCTCCCATCTTCGCATTCTCTGCGGGGTCAGAGAAGACTGAGATCTACAGCTGAAGAGGAAGAGCAGGCCTCTCATCTTCACATCCTCTGCAGAGTCGGAGAACATTGAGATCTGCAGCTGAGGAGGAAGAGCATTGCCTGGATTCGAGTCCTCCCATTCTCGAATTCTGTGGGGTGTCAGAGAATGCGGAGATCTGCAGCTGCAAAGGAGGAGCTTTCCAGGCACTTGATTTGAGTCCTCCCATTGTCGCATTCTCTGGGGTGTCAGAGAATGCTGAGATCTGCAGCTGGGGAGAAAGAACGTTCCAGGCACTGGATTAAAATCCTCCCATCTTCGCATTCTCTGCGGGGTCAGAGAATACTGAGATCTACAGCTGAAGAGGAAGAGCAGGCCTCTCATCTTCACATCCTCTGCAGAGTCGGAGAACATTGAGATCTGCAGCTGAGGAGGAAGAGCAGGCCTCTCATCTTCACATCCTCTGCAGAGTCGGAGAACATTGAGATCTGCAGCTGAGGAGGAAGAGCATTGCCTGGATTCGAGTCCTCCCATTCTCGCATTCTCTGGGGTGTCAGAGAATGCGGAGATCTGCAGCTGCAAAGGAGGAGCTTTCCAGGCACTTGATTTGAGTCCTCCCATTGTCGCATTCTCTGGGGTGTCAGAGAATGCTGAGATCTGCAGCTGGGGAGAAAGAACGTTCCAGGCACTGGATTAAAATCCTCCCATCTTTGCATTTTCTGCGGGGTCAGAGAATACTGAGATCTACAGCTGAAGAGGAAGAGCAGGCCTCTCATCTTCACATCCTCTGCAGAGTCGGAGAACATTGAGATCTGCAGCTGAGGAGGAAGAGCATTCCAGGCACTGGATTCGAGTCCTCCCATTCTCGCATTCTCTGGGATGTCAGAGAATGCTGAGATCTGCAGCTGGGGAGGAAGAACGTTCCAGGCACTTGATTCGAGTCCTCCCATCTTCGCATTCTCTGCGGAGTAAGAGAACACTGAGATCTGCAGCTGGAGAGGAAGAGGATTTCAGGCACTGGATTCGAGTCCTCCCATCTTCGCATTCTCTGCGGAGTAAGAGAACACCGAGATCTCTGGCTGGAGAGGAAGAGGATTCCAGGCATTGGAATCAAATCAAAATTAGGGACTACTGAGAAAACTTTTTAAGTTACCTACACTGCCTGCCCATGAGTATGCTGAAAGAGGCATTTTTGGAGAGATGTGATAGAAGAGATTTGGTAGTATTAATACTGCTGAATCCCTCAGAGATGAACACCTGCTAGATGGAGGTGTATAATATAGAAATAATATTTTTTTAACAAAATGCATAATTTGTGCTTTTGCTAAGCATCATAAATACCTGATAACACTGTTACTCAAATTATGAAATTCATTTTGTCCACCTCAGAAGGATGGAGAGCTGAGTCTGCTTTGTCTGTGCTTAGGCTCAATATCTTCCAAAACAAACACACACTTATTAACCATGAGCATTCAGCTGACTGAGCCATCCTCCCAGTAGTGTGAACCGAGTGGCATTTATCCACCTATTTAGCTACCTGAAGCTGTATTACCGGAGTGCCCTAGTGGGCATCTGTACTTGCTTTGCACGCCCCTGGGGCACTTTGCTATTACAGAATGGCCCGCAGATGCTTGTGCTTCCTCTTCTGTAATACCAATTGCTCTGGTGCACATAAAGCACCAGCGCTATCATCAGGGGGCGGTCTTTCATTTGCATGGGGGTGTGGCCCCATGCAAATGAGAGAATCCCTTTGCCTCTGTACCCGCGCCATATTACAGATGCGCCACACAGGCAAAGAAGCTGTCAGGAGGCGTACTGACAGTACGCCACCTGAAAGTTGGTGCACTGTCAGTGCGCCCCCGATGGCTGCACTCTGGAAGGGAGGAAAGTGGGTCCCATAAATACCCCAGACATCCCCTTGCAGGTGGATGCAGTCCCTCACTGCATCCACCTGCAACAGAATCGCTAATCCCTCTTGAAAGTGCAGGTGGATTGGAGTGCATTGACTAAAATGTGGCACATTTTCCTGGGTATCGCTAAGCGCACCTTTTGAAAGTTGCGCCTAGCGCTGACCAGGCAAATGCATCTCATAGGTAATACAGCCCCACGTAGGCTATCACGCTTCATTGTGGAAAGAGAGCCGTATCAAAGCAAACATAGATAATCTGTGAATCAGAACATGGCATTAGACTAGGAAAACAATATCCTTTTAATTTGGACAGGTTATGTGATTGAACAATAGAGGCATCGATTGGCTCTCTTTGGCATCTGGGGGAGATTCTGTGTTTGATTTTAGATTTTGGAAGGGATGTGATTGAAGCGGATCAAACCATCATTTCGAATAAGGTTAAAAGAGAGGCTTTATTGTGACCGTCCTGTCCTTTACAAGAGTTTTTCCTTTCTAAACACTTTATGCACATTGGACTTCATTTAACTGACAAACAGAATGAAAAACTACTTTATACTTTTCTGAGCCCAGCACAGATAAATAGATTAACTGGGTTCAGTGCATTGTCCAAACAGAGGTTTCACTCGTGCAAATGGACTTTAGCAGTTTTTAAAATGCACTGTGTGTTAAGTTGTTCAATAAAATGCCCTTTGGCGATGGATTTGTTTAACCATTTAATTGCTTCTTGCCAGATTTGCGAGGAAATATCGCAGATGTGTTTTGATTTGATTTCAATTATTTTCATTGATGTGATGTGAAGAGGGATATTTTCGTCGAAGTCATTTATTGTTTAGGGGGCTAGCTACCACAAGACTGTTGTGGTGGAGGCGGCCCCCCATGAGCTGCCTGACAGCCATATTCATGGCGACCAAGAGTTCAAAGGTGAAAACAACCTCGGAAGGGTAAACTTCATGGTGACAGTTCTAACATGCTATGCCAGCATGATGAGCCTGTGTAATACTTCCAAATACAGACCCCGAAACAGTGGTCCATTTTCAGATATGCCCCATATGCTGGGAGTTTTCTTCCCACTGAGTGTGGGGAAAGTACTGGACTTTTTCTATATGGTGCAACAATTGCCGAATTTCTCTACAAAGACTCATCTCTTCAAAATTTGGTCTGTAAACAAGATATGTTAGGTTTGGCTAAATTGTGCCTACTTTATGGGTTTAATGTCAGCATTAAAGGTAGAATATTGAAATGAGTTTGGCCAAGTGAGAGTACCACCAAAATTGGCGGTGTTTCCACCCACCAAATTCTGCTTCCCTTCTCTATTTAGAGTTGGAGGAAAGAATGGTTTTACTTTGCCACGGCCTGAGTTAGCTTCACAATTGTTTGGGCTCATAGCCAGTCTGCCACAAGGCTACCAGATGATCGTCAGCCCACTTTGTTTTTAGGCAGGGCTATCGCTTTTCTGTCCAGAGAACATCTTGCAGACCCCATAGGAGTGCTGGCTAGAGAAAACATGCAAGGAGACGTGAATAAAAAAAGATCCCTGCATGTAAGGGCTGTTCTTTTCTGGTTTCTGAAATCAAGCTCATACTTGGAATTTTAGTTTTAGAAACTAAAGTTTGCCAAGCGCGCTCATCTATCATGGTGCCTTCTCTGCAGTGTTCAGTGCATTCAGGAGTTCCAGTGCTGCCTAGCAGGGATCTCAAAATATTATGCGTGCTCCTCTACTGTAGGAATGGAGGCAGCAGCGGTCGGTGCAAGTAAACGCGGTGAGGCAGGGCAGGCCGGGGGAATGCCGACAGACAGCGGAATTGGATTTATTTATTTTTCCCTATTCCATCGTCTGTCGACTTCCTCAACCTCCCGCCCACCCCGGCCCGCCCAACCGCGCTTACCTGGACCAGCTGCTGCTGCTGAATGCAGGTCATATCCTCCATTGACCTGGTGGATAAGTGGGCTGCCCACAATATCTAAATCACTGTGTAAGACTTTGGCAGACTATTTATAGTTGGTATACTGGCAGATTTTACATTGTTACTTTTGGCTTTTCTAATACATTATACCAGTGGTGGTTCATACCTTTTTGACTTCTATCGACCCCTACTTAATCATCACTGGAACCCGGGGACGCAAAACAAATCACTATTGGATTCTGGGGATCCCCACAGATTTATTACTGGACGCTGTGGACCCCATCCTAAGCATTTTTAATTATATGAACTGCAAAGAAATACTCAATAAATACAGAAACAAACATTCATCAGACAAATAAATAAATGGTTAAATATTAAGTGAATTCACAGACCAATTTAAAAAAGTCAACCTTTTCATTTTAGTGGGAAGACTGGAGCTTTTCTAAATTCAATTGAGGCCACTTATTGTCCATACTATATATTGTTTGATACACTTGCACTGCTCCCATGATACTAATTTAATTTTTTAGCCTCCTATTGAAAATTACCCACATTTCTAGAACATTTGAAAAAAATCGATTTTACATTTTATATATATATATATATTGTATTTTATTTACTAAGCAGTTGGGGACCTCTCTGACTATACTATACTGTACTGTATTGTACTATACCATACAATAGAATGGTAGCACACCAGGCAAAGAACATTTGTTCTGATCAAAATGTCCATCACAAAAATGGTCCTCACCTTTGCCAGAGGATTTGCTCTATTGTAAGTGTAGAACCTCCTCTGGCATCCTTCTGCTCTTCTGGTTCTTTATGGTGTTACTTCTCCAAAGATTAAGATGGATCAACCATCTTGTGTCATATGGGTGGGCTGTAACCATATTTGGATGTACAGTGATAAACCGCCAATGGAAATACCCAGCAGACCAAGTGCCCTCGCATAGAAGGTCAATGTCACCCAATGTCACCCAGTATTCCCAGTACTCCATGTTAATGATGAATACTGTGCAGAGCACAAAGTGGGCAAAACAGAATCATTGAGCACCCTGATTACCGAAAATAGTAATCTATGAGACAATGTGACTGTCAAAAGCAGACAAAGATCATACTCTTCCTCAACATTAAATCAGGAAACAAGATTCCCCAGATCTATACTATGTGCTTGGATCAGGAATGTGTCAAAGAATTGAAACAACATCTTAACTGCAGGAAACATCTACCACCACAGACAATGAAGTCTTTCTTTTCTGGTCTAGTTCTAACTCTTGATAATTTTGAGCAAGATAATGCAATTTGAAATGCTGGTATGCATATCTGACTTTCTTCATTTCTTGTTCCTACCCTAACTGCTTTCCATGTTCCTGATTTTTTTTTTAGGTCAGAGATTTATACGGAAAAATGTCAAATACAGTATTAAAGGAAAGGAGATCTTCCCCAATGTCTAAACCTTCAAGATACTGCAAAAAGTATCCAAAGCAAACCTTGTGGAGATTCTTACAGCCAGCTTTTCACTGGTGGAGTTTGTGACTGACTTCCAATTTTCATCTTTTCTAGAGGCGCTGACCTGCTATGTAACTGAATCTGTCCCCGCCCTTCTCTGTTCCACCGCCAATAGATGTCCAGATACACTGATTCAATATTTGATCTACTCGAAATTTTGCTTACTGTTTTTTCTGAAACCTACATGCCACTTAAAGAAGCTCCTGCCAAAAATGACTCAGAGGTGAAACCAGCATGCAGCAAACCTTTCTTCAGCCCTAGCAGGCTTTCAAAAGCACTGATCTATCTTGACCGATTCTACTGCAGCCTTGTAGATCTTCTTTGGGTGAATGGTACTGTTATGTCATTTGACTGACCTAACGTTTGTCATTATGTTCTCTGAATGAAATCAAGATGCAACTTTACCTCAGACTCTGAGTTAATAGAGCTTCTCCGACAGTAGCAACGCACACAGCTCAATCAGTGCCATCCATCCAAATCACTCAGTGGTGAAATTGCTACCCTTGGAATTCCTGACTCCACATTAGAGGCTGACACATGACAGCCTTAAAAGTGTGCATGGTGAGAAGCTTAGACAGCCACAACCATGTATTTGTTTTGCTCCCACATGTTCATTTGTATGCCTTGCGTACCTTTTCTATAAAGAAACATTACCACAAGATATTAATAAGGACATGAAGCCAAACAATGCTTCCCACATTGATCTGCTTTTCAAACTGTATAAAATATGATGAAATGGGCAATGCATCCTTGCTCTGTGGATCATTCCATCTGAAATTGAGTTGAAAATGAAAAATCATGATTTCACATGTTTTAGACCGGGCATCCTTAGCGTGGTTTTCTCCCTAACTTTCTGCCTACAGCCCTCCTGTTCTGCTGACTTCATTTTTGCTGTCCTTAGAACTGTGCGCACTTTACCACTGCTAACCAGTACTAAAGTGACTGTGCTCTCTCCTTAAGGTTTGGCTTATACCCAATAGGCATATATAAATACTTGTAAGCCCCAGTAATTTGGCATTACTTCTGCCCAGGGCTTGTAAATTAAATGCTACTAGTAGGTCTGCAGTACTGATTTTTACACCCCCTACAGGTGCATTTTAAACATATCTCAGGCCTGCCATTGCAGTCTGTGCGCTCAGTTTTAAATTGCCATTTTGACCTGACAAAATAAACTTCTTGCCAGGCCCACACCTTCCCTTTAAATACATATGTCACCCCTAGGATAGAGCCTGGAAAACCCAGAGGGCAGTGTATTAAAAAAGTTAAACATGTATATTTAAGTTTTAACATATCTGGTAGTGAAAAAACCCTTAATTCATTTTGCACTACTACAAGCCTAGCTCTTCCATCGGATAACATTGTTGTTACCTTGTTGCATTTAATATACTGTCATTTTCTAATGAGAGCAGGTAATTAGATCATGTTTACTGTCTTTGGAATTGTATTAAAGTCCTAACTTAAGGTGAAGTAAAATTTTAAATTGCAATTTCGAAAATGTCAATTTTAGAAAGTTGACATTTTCCTACCTTAGCCATTTGGTGCCTGCAGCCTGTCTCTGCATCACATGTCCTAGTGTATTTGACAGTTGGGATTTGCGTAATCCTCCTTTGCACCCACACACACTATGGAGCTAAGGTGTGCCTGAATGGGCCATCGCTTATACTTGAATAGAATGTGTCCTGCCTCTACTCAAAGGACTGCATACTGTAGTCAGTGAGTCACGTTCAGGAAGGCAGGCACTTGTACACTTCTAAGGCCTGCCTCTAGAAGCTTCTCCCCACTTCAAAGGCATAATTAGGTATAAGTAGTGTACCCAAGTCACCATCTCTTCAGTACACTCCTAGAGCTGTGAATGCTCTGCCAGGATAAAGGAATGCTGTGCTGCTGAAAGGGCTGCCATTTTGCTAGACAGCCACTAAGACGGACTGCTGCCATGCTATGCTGACCTGATGTCTGCTGCCCTCTAGCCTGGGCGTTGCTTTGTTTATTAAATATTACTCTGTTTTTCTAATTCAATTTGGGATAAGTGTTGATTTGCATTTTGATTTTGTTACTTGTTTTTGAGCTGCATAAATACTTTACTCATTATCTTACATAAAGCTGGTCTACGCTGTGCCATTGCAACATTCAGCTCAGCCATGGCAAATAATAATAATCCAATTTCTTACTGCCAGTTATTTGGCATTGGGTCAAATTTTTCGGGGGTAGCTGAAACATATAATTTCCTTTTCTATGTCCCATAGGATTTTTATCTCTTTACTGCAGTATAAAGAACTGCAGAACAATTTTATACCAAACTCAGTGGAGAGAGATTTTATTGAGAAAAGATCCTTTTTAGATTGCTGTTGTGCCGGAGACATTTTAATTTAACATCTTTGCTGCTAGCCCTGCCACCGAACCTAATTTCTTTTTGGGGGGGGAAAAATGGGAAAAAAGTGCTGCAGAAGAAAGTGTCTGTTGTTTCCCTGCAAAAGGTATCAAAAAAGGGTTTTGTTCTAAAATCACCATCTAACCAGATTTCAGGAATGGGGAGACTTTTGTCAGAAACCAACATTTTCTACACAGTTTTGGCATTTTACTGGGGCATAGCCTATTTTTCCTCATTCCAGTTAGTGGTCAAAATGGGTGTGAAAGCAATAAGGGATCCTGGAAAACTGTACATTTCAGAAAAGTTGACAAAATTCTGAATTCAGCAAGAGGTCATTTGTGTAGAACCTTGAAGGGAAACTAACAATTGAAATAAATCAATGTTGAAATTGAGTAGAAAAAAACAATTTGTGCAAATGTTTTCATCTGTAACTTCTTCTAAGTATGGCAAGTTTTTAAAAGCAATATACTGTTACATCTGCTTGACCCTTCTGGTTGCGGGTATACTTAGGACTTTTAGGCTCACCAAAAATCCGAGGTACCCAGAGCCAATAACCGAACTGCATCTTGCAATGATTTTTCATTGTGTACCGGGTATATAGGAATTAATTTGGTAATATATAAAGAGGAAAAATGGGTACCAAGGAAACTTATACATTTTTGAAATGGGAACAAAATATATACTTTAGAAGCAGTGGTTATTTGCACATATCCAAAATTGTGAGATACTAGCATGTGAATTAGAGGACATTTTTCAAAACTGCTTCTTTTTTACACATTGTCTTATATTTGGAAGGCACAAATACAAGGAAAGTCAATTGGTAAAAACACTTGTTCTACATTTCTGTCTCACTTGTGTGGGTAGGCCTTGTGTATGCGACAGGAAACGGCCCAACACGCAACGTGGACACATCACATTTTTCCAGTGAAAATGTATCCTTTTATTGCAATGTGCCTATCTGTGGATTTTGGACCCCACCTCTGCCGGCACCTAAAGAAACCTAGCAAACCTATACATTTTTTAATACTAGACATCAAGGGAAATCCAGGATGGGGTGACTTGTGTGGCTCTCACCAGGTTTTGTTACCCAGAATCCCTTGCAAACCTCAAACTTTGTAAAAATAAAACACATTTTCCTCACATATCTGTGATGGAAAGTTTTAAAACCTGCAGGGAGCCACAAACTTACACCCACACAGCATTACCGCAAATTTCCAGATAAAAATGGCACCTCACTTGTGTGGTTAGGCCTAGTGCCCTCACCACAAAATGACCCAAAACTTACAGTGGAGACTCGGTGGGCATCTAGGGAAACCTACCAAACCCAGACATTTCTGAAAAACAGACACCCTGATGAGTCCGGTGAGGTGCGGCTTGTGTGGATTCCGCAAAGTTTTCCTACACAGAATCCCCTACAAACCTCAAATTTGGCTGACAAAATGCAACTTTTCCTTACATTTCTGCCTGGGCTCACAGCGCCGGCACAAATTTCCTACCACCTAGCATTCCCCCTGGTCACCCTATAAAAATGATACCTCACCTGTGTGGGTGTCTAACACAAAAACGCATATAAAAAAATAGTGCTTAGAGCTTGCTGTGCTACACCCTCAATCCCTATGTTTTTGGCCCTTCCCAGTCACAGGCCCTTGGCCTACCCGCACAAGTGAGGTACTATTTTACTTGGGAGACCACGGGGAAAACTGGGTGGTAGGTATTTCGTGCTGGCTTGGTAATCCCAGGCAGAAATGTGAGGAAAAGGTTTTTTTGTGCAAAATTTGAGGTTTGCAGAGGATTCTGGATAAGAAAACATTGGGGGATCCATGCAAGCCACACCTACCTGGACTCCCCTGGGTGTCTAGTTTTCAAAAATGTGTGGGTTTGGTAGGTTTCCCTAGATGGACGCCGAGCACGGGACCAAAAACACACGCGTCCTCTTACAAAACCAGGTCATTTAGTGTATGTTGGGTAGACTGGGAAAGGTTAATTTTGTGCTAATTTGGATGGATAGTTTCATGAACTGTTTGTGGATGAGAAATTATTGGAATTGGTACACACAAAATCAATTGCTCTCCAAGCAGTCTCATTGAAATATAAAATGACCTTATCAGTGCATATCATAGGATTGACAAATTCCCTCCAGATTCCACAAATGGTTTCAGATTTCTTAGCTAATCAAAACGTCTACTTTCTTCTGAAGTCTCAACATGGCCATAACTACAACATATCTATGGAGTGGATGATAGCTTGCAGACTAAGCCCTGTCAGTTGTCAGATGCTTCTGTTGTAGGTTAGATACTCAGGCTATTGATCTCAATATTTGTAGGTATCCTGACTATCTTAACACGGCACACCTTAAAATGCTGATTCAAGCTGATGAGGATGCAGGAAGGTTTTAATGTGCCCTAAATGTAGGCTTGGATAGGAAAATAGTTTCCTTAAGTTAACAAGATGCCAAGAACTTGGAAGATACTGAGAAGGCATCTTTATATAACTTAAAATGCTAACAGGTGAACAGAGTGTTCCATCATGTAAAATACTAGCATTTGGATATCACTCCTATGGTGTTAGCTAGATTATAACTGAACACTGGCTGGACATAGATCCTATCCAATTACAGCAGTGGTGGCTTCCAATCATTGATCATATTGAAAGTGAAATGGCACTCTCTAAAAGCATGAGTAACAAGTGAAAACTGGCCAACTTCTAGGCTGTTCAAGAGTGTGGGGGAATAAGGGTCTTGAAGGAGGAACAGAATTAGGAAGAAGAGATTTGGGTCAGCCCTCTGAGGGAACCAAACGTGATGAAAGCTACATTCAATACGTCTTTTGTTGTTTGGGAACTAAATCACTGTATTTTCTAAAAAAATATTTTTTATTAAAGAGCATTTATGTATCCGATAATTTAATTTTGTATTGATGATTTATACAGCACTTTTACATTGCAGTGAGTCAGTGAACACATTAAATATGGTGCTGGTTTCCTGTGTAAGGGGTGATTTATGTATTTCCTCAATGAATCGATTATATAGATGGCCTAATATGTTTGTTACTGGCTGTAGACAGTTCTACATCTTTACTTCAGACATTGATCCATAGATTGATGAGTGTTGGTTTTACTCAAAGATCTTGGTGCTAGTGGTGCTCTTTAATCTCCAGATTCTATGTGCTATTTTCAATAGTGTCTTTCATGGCCAAGTAATATCTGGAAAGTTAGCCCACCATTTGTCTGTGGTAAAGAAGAAGAAAGAATGCATAAATTATTAATGCTTTGGATGATTTTATCAACACTGCAGCACTTTCTAATAACTAAGAAATTAGATGATCAGTGTGTTTACTAGCACTGTGGCACTTTAAAAACTCCTTAGTGGTTCAAGAGCCGATATTTGAATGGCGCTCAATAAGCAGAAGGTGCTTACTAGCACTGTGGTTTTTTAAACACTTTTCAGTGGTTCAAGAGCCGATATTTGAATGTCGCTCAATAAGCAGGAGGTGCTTACTAGCACTGTGGTATTTTAAACACTTTTCAGTGGTCCAAGAGCCGATATTTGAATGGCGCTCAATTAGCAGGAGGTGCTTACTAGCACTGTGGTATTTTAAACACTTTTCAGTGGTCCAAGACCAGATATCCTATTGGTATTTAATAAGTAGGAAATCTACTGACATTAGCAGCAAAGGTGGCCTTTCAAGGCATCATAATTCTATTTTTCCATGATGACCTCGTTCAGCATGCCTATCAATGTCATTTCCTACATTACTAGAAGCAAGGAATATGTATTCAGATTGTTCAGGTGGACCACAGTTTTGAATCAATTACAACAATGTATAATACCTGTTAACATTAACATGTATTTTTAAAGACCTATGAAAATAGTAACTTTTAGGACAATTATCAATTATGTATTATCAGCTAAGATGTTTTAAAATTTTGTGTATATGGTAATATTGTTATGATTTTTATTAACTTTAACCAATAAGACAACTCATTCATTCATTCCTCTCAAGAAGAAAGAATGATAGAAGATGTATTTGTTATCCATCCTCAGTGACGTTGTCGTGTAGTTCCTATATAGCCTATACAGGATCTGCACATTTGGATAACATAAACTGTGGGATTGGAGGCAGACTGATTCTGTGCACCACCACTGGGTTTGTTAGCCTGTCTGTATCAGCTAGCTCACAGTGCCACTAGAATCTCCTTTTATCGGGAGAGAATGTTTCTTGGAAACCTCTGAACATGACAACCCTGATCCCTCAAAATCGTGGAAAAAATATACTACCTTTCGCTAAGTCACTCGTGCTCACTTAGTTTGTCTCAGAGATACATTGAATAAACAGGCTGGGCATTTTCCATAAGAATTTATTGAACAGGTGTTATTCTAGTGTAGAAAAGATGAGCTACAACAACTATTAGACAGCAGCAGAGATATATGATTTGAAGTACTACGAAAGTAAAGGTATGGTACAGTTCTACCATCTTGCAATTATCATGATTCTATATAAGAATATAAAACACATGATAAAACGTGCGTACTCCTACGACGCCTCCCTAACTAGAATGTACCTAGCATCTGTGTAGGTGTTATGCCAAGAATCCCTCTAGGATCTAGTCAACCCCATTACCTGAGAATGAGGCAATATGGGACCCCGTCCTGGTCTCGAGTTGGGCACCCCGTGAGGGATGTTATACCACTGCGAGCTGGAGTGTCTGCATGCAGGAACCTCAGCGTCTCTGGTCAGTGTGTCAGCCGGAAAGTCTCGGTCTCCTCTGTCTTTCTAAGCAAAACATGATGTATATATCCCCATAGGTCCCCCCAGGGGTCCTAACTTGCTTTGTTACTGTGTCGGCCTAAAGGATGACGTTGGGCCTGAACTTTATACAGAGATATTATACAGGAGATGGTAGTCCTGCTGTGCTTCCAAGAAACCTCACGCATAATGTATGAGATTCGAACTAGGGAAAAACCTGCATTCTGAATGCAGTGTCATGTCAAGGAAAAAGGTCAGTCCCTAAGAACCGTTATGTATGTAATGTAGGGAAGAATATAGGTGAAAGGTTGCAATGTTACCTGCGCCTATATAGGGTACCTATATGGAATATAACAACGTTAACCAGCATATGTTGCCTTATATTGTTTTTCCTCTGACCTTCAGGACAATGTGGTTCCTATATGGAGGAGCATTTTTCCTTCAAGTTTTTTGGGGGTGTAATAAATGCAGCTTTAAGAATCACATAAGTGTGATTTACTTTTTTCCTTCCTCACCAGAGTTTAGTTTTTGTCTACATCTCTGTTAATAAAATGTATGGGATTGTACGTTCATTGTTATTTGTACAAATTGTATATTGGTATTCTATTAATATTCCCAATATAGATGTTTTAGGGCCAATTCACAAAACAATGTAAGCGTGTGTAAAATAGAACTTTTATCCCCTAGATATTTTTATTCATTTTGCACTTTCAAGTCTTGTGATAGTTTTGTCTCAATTTGAGTCAGAGAAGGGATGTTTATTGTAGATTTTAGGACCTTATCATTCACATTAAATTTGTGCTTCTTTTTATGTTAACCAAGAAGGTATAGACAGGCATTTTACTAGTTTCATATTTCACCCATGCCCTAACTACTACATCTTCCTCAAGGACGACAATTTGGCTGAATGGTCTATTTATCAATGTGAATATGTCCTGTGTCTGCGTTCATAATGGATGAGACTGTACCCTGTTAGAGCTGCACTATGCTTTCTATATTTCTGTGCACAGTTGACAGCTGTTTCATTCCTGGTAGATTTGTGTATGCCATTTATTTTACAGCTGTTTCTCAATCACTCTATAAAACGGAGAACGTCAAGTACCTCTGTTTCAGTTTGTTAAGTAGATTTCAAATGTTTGTGTCATAACTAGTCCAAGGGTACAAAATTTTATTATTTCCGGGAATTTCATTCCAGGACAAACTGATGATTGATCATTTTTGTGCTCCTCATCTCTGTACCATAGTCTTTGATTCTTGTGTTGGTAAGTGTTAGACCTGGCTTTTACAGTGGCTTTATCCCCAGATTGTTTGCTTTGTGGCCTTCTGTTTCTGACCTGTTTTTGTTGGTTTTATGACTCTGGGCGCTTTACCACTGCTGATCAGTGCTAAAGTGCATATGCTCTCCCTGTAAAGTGTATGTATGGATTGGTGTTTCCATAATTGAATGATTAGATTTACTAGTCGGTCCCTAGTACAGTGCACTGTGTGTGCCCAGGGCCTGTAAATCAAATCCTGCTAGTGGGCCTGCAGCACTGGATGTGCTACCCACATAGGCAGCCTGAAAATGTAAATCAGGCCTGCCATTGCGGAGCCTCTGTGAAATCTAGTACTGCTATGTCGACTTGGCAAGTGCACCCACTTGCACGGCCTGAACCTTCCCTTTTCTTATATGTTAGTCACCCCTAAGTTAGGCCCAAGGTACCCCTGTGGGTAGGGTGCAGTGTATGTGAAAGGCAGGACATGCCCTGTTGTATGTGGCATGTCCTGATAGTGAAATACTGCCAATTTCTTTTTTCACTATTGTAAGGCTAAACTCAGAATGTTAACATGCATCTTGTGAGGGTGGTGTTTACATTCTGTGTGTGAAAATATAATTTTTAGAAATTAGGTATTTTCTTGCTTAGCCATTTAGTGTGCCTCTGCTAGGATGTGTATTGCCCAACTGGCTTTGAAGTGACAGGGGATGGGGATGTGCTGTGGCTCCAGAGAGTTTGGATGAGTCCGCGCTAGGCTGAATAGGCGTTGGCTGCATTTGGAGTGATGGGAGGCGTAGCACCTGCACCTGAACAGAGCTGTGTCTGCCTTCCACAATGACGGTTCCTCCACCCTGTGGTGTGCCTGGAGCCAGGGCTCACACTGACAATGGAGGCTGTTGTGCACTTGCAAAGTGCCCCCCAGAACTGGTTTGGACTGGGCGCAGAGCGATTTACTGTATAAAAAGAGGGGCCTAGACTTTTAGATCACTGCTGAACTAAGGAACCTGCCATGAAGGAGGACTGGGAAAGCTGGAGGAGTACTGCCCTGTGCTGTGTGCTGTTAGGGCTGGCCTGCAGTGGTTGCTTCTGTCTTGGGCAGGGAAAGGACTGGACTATGCTTTCATCATCCTGCTGTTAGAGTTGTCTCCAAGGGCTTGAAGTAGAGATTGCCTCCTGTTCGAAGTCTCAGGTAAGAAAGATCACTTCTGGGAAATCAAGAGGAACCTTTGCCAAGGAGAAGAGCTGGAGAAACTTAGGAGGAATATTGCCCCTGTGCTATTTGCAGTCTAGAGTTGGCCTGCAGTGGCTACTTTCTGCCAAGGTAAGGGAAAAGGAATTTGCTGTTTGCTGCGTCCCCTGCTTGAGGAAGATCTCCAAGGCTTGAAACTGAGCTTGCCTCCTGTTCTGAAATTGCAGGGACAAAAAGATTTCACCACCAGTTCCATGAACTTCCTGCTAAGAGGTGCCTGCTGTTGTTTTGGACCTCTGGAGGCTGTTTGTCGCTGGGAAAAGTAACACAACTTCGAGAAGCGCAACGCATCCATACCTGTTTCGGACACATCGCCGAAGAAATAGTCGCAGCGTCCGCCCACAGCTTGAGAAATCTCCGAACACTGCATCAAGTGCACTAAACTCCGAAGCCCAATATCACCAAACAGATTCCGATGCAAGGCCTGCTGTGCAGCTGCAAGAACCCATGCCTTGTCACCGATTGTCGCATTGAGGCGACAAGTCTGTCACATCGTTTGGGAGTGCAGTAAGAAACTGATGAATCACCTCCACATGCAGTAAGAAACCGATGCATCACCTCCTCTCCGGTAAGGAACCGACACATCACCTCCCCTGCGCAGCAGTAAGGAACCGACACATCACCTCCCCCGGAGCAAGGACCTGACGCATCGCCTTTCCTGAGTGTAAGGAACCGATGCATCACCTTCCCCGAACCTTTTTTGTTTGTGCGCGCGACACATCCAGGGTACTTTGTGTTAAAAAAGAGTCGCATCTGCAATTTGCTTTGAACTGAACTATTTCTACCATTTGAAAGTCATATTTTTATTACTGTATTGTGGATTTTGTCCTTTGGTTTTGTTTGGTTTAGATAAAGAGTACTTATTTTTCCAAACTGGTGTGGTGCCCCATTTGTAGTATTTTTGCTGCATTACTGCATGTGTTAACAAATACTTTACACACTGCCTCTGAAATAAGCCTGTCTACTCGTGCCAAGCTACCAAGGGGGTGAGCAGGGGTTATTTTAGAAGCGTATCCCCTTTAACCTGACTAGAAGCTAGGGTCCATATTTGGACAAAGGTACCTACCTCTGCCAACTAGAGACCCCCATTTCTAACAGTATGAAACTTGTTTTCTGTGCAGAATGGTGACAGTTGTTGTGCCAAATACAAAGAGATGAATACAAACCATGTCACTGCTACGATTTCTCAGTCATTTGAGTTTAACAATGAAAGGTAGGGTTGTTTTTTGGCATTTACAAGAAAACTATAGATGATTCAAAGCAGCATACAGGTGTATGAGATTCACTAGTACAGGAGTACTCATTTACATACTCTTATCTGCTTGTGACTCTGACCCCAAATTTCGAACTCCTTATTTGTGAAAGTGCAAAATGTGCAAAGAGGTGTTAGAACTGGTGGTCTTACCTCAAACATTTTGCCTTAATCCTCCATATGTTTCTGATCTTTTTATTGTTGGTACTAGAACTCTGTGCATGTTGCCACTGCTAACCAGTACTAAAGTACATGTGCTCACTCCTTAAAACATGGTAACATTAGTTTCTCCCCATTTAGCATATTTAATTGACATGTAAACCTGTGAATTAAATGCTACGAGTGTGACAGCAGCACTGATCGTGCCACTCAGTTAAGTAGCTTTTTAAACCTGTCTAAGACCTTCCATAGCAGCCTGTGTGTGCAGTTTTAAACTGGCATGTCAAAATAAACCTTTTCCCAGGCCTAAAACATTCTTTTGAATACATGTAAGTCACCCCTAGCTTAGGCCTTAAACAGCTCACAGGCCAGGGTGCAGTATATTCAAAAGGTGATACATGTACTTTTATGTTTTACATGTCTTAGTTCAATTTTTCACTATTGCAAGGCCTACATCTCCCATAGGAGGATTATATTTAATATATCCAAATGGAAACAGGTGAACAGTTCATGTTTGGTGTCTTTGGAATTGTAATGGAAACTCCTCTTTTATGGTAAAGACGAATTTCAAATTACAATTTTGAAAATGCCACTTTCAGAAAGTTGACCTTTTTCTGCCTTAGCCATTCAGTGCCTGCACTCTGTTTCTGGGTCACATGAGTAGGTGTAGTTGTCAGTTGGTCTTTGTATTTCTCCCAGGCAGCCAAACACAATTGAGAGCTTTGGTTTGCCAGGATGGGTCAACACTGGCAGGATGGGGGCAGAACTGGACAAGTCCCACTTACACCTGAATAGGAATTTTTCTGCCTTCACACAAATGGCTGCATACCCCCTGTGGTCAGTCTGGAGCTAGAGCCGAGGAAGCAGGAAACCTGTGCAATTTGACAGGAATCTGCTGGAACCTTTTCCCGCTTCAAAGGAGGCATCAGGTATAAATATTGTACCTCTGACATTAACTTTTCAATACATTTCTGCACCTATTGGAAGGCTCTGCCAGGAAAAAGGACTGCTGCACAGCTGTAAGGACTCCCACTCTGCTGGAATGCTGACCCCAGGACGTATGCTCTGCTGACCTGCTGCCCTCTTGCCTGGGTGAGAAGGACTAGACTTGCAACATGTCCCCAGGAGCACCAGAAGATTCTCTTGTAACCAGCAACTGGACTCTGCGACTGTGACTCCTACCCTGCAGAGTGTGGCAACCCCCGTCCTGGACCCTTGGAAGTGAGCCTGAAGATCATCTGCCAGCCCATCTGTGGACACAGCAGAATCGATGCATCTCCCCTGCTGCAAGAAGCATTTCTGAGCAAAGCTGACGCATCGTCTCTGCTTCATGGACTTTCCCACCCCAAGGACTTCGATCACCATTGCCGTCAACAGCCTCATCAGAGCCACCACTGTATAATGCATCCCTGATACAGGCCCTCAGATTGCATGGCCCTCATTGACGGCATCCTTGATAATGACACAGGACTCTGCATGTGAAGCCCTGCAGCTTTTTCAGAACCAGCTGCTATGCAACTCTTTTGTAAAGAAGGACTTTGCATCACAAGCCCCCCTCGTCGACAGCCTCCTCTACAATGATGCAGGACAGCACATCGCAGTCTTGCAGCACAAAGCATTTGCAACCCAGACCTTGCATGGTCTTGGCTGCATGATGCATCTGTGATGTGAGCCCTTACAATGCTTTGCAACCAGGATTTAAGGTACTGTTGTTCATCGGGCTTAACTGGGTCCCTGTAGCCTACCCACGGTCCATTGTGGTCAGCCTGAACTTGTGACTTTGTGCTGTCCTGCATAGCCAGTTATCCACAGTAGCAATTTTTCATTTTTGGTGCTATTTTTCTTGAAATCTTTAAAGCTGCATATCTCCAGTTCTACTAATTGGATTTTTGATGTTATGGTCTTTTTTTAATTTATTAAACATTACTCTATTTTTCTAATTTTGTGTGTACTTTTTCTTGTGTAGTATTTTCATGCTATTACTGTTTGATGTGTTGCACAAATAAACACACTGTGCAAAGCTACCAATGGGTTGAGCACAGGTTAATTTAGCGTTTGCTTGCGACTTAACCCTGACAAGGTTTGTGGTTGCTGCTTTTGTAGGGTTTCACTCCCCCAACTAGTAACACAATTTCTTACAAGAGGAAACAGTCCTTTCTCCTTCTGTTAATTGTGTATTAATAGTCCTTGAATATTCTCATTGTATTCCCACTCAAGATTGTTGGGGCTAGTTGAGAAAGCCATGTAAGAGGGCATAACAGAGTACTCATGCCATATTACTTCCCATACTCACAAGTGCTTTTGTGAATGAGTTTCAATGTGTCAAGTTAAGAAGGCCTTTGCATGGCCTTCCTGTGAGAGAATGGATTCCATTCATTTAATGTTTTTGCTATTTAAGTGCCCATATGGTTTGCCTTCTGCCTACCACTTCTGCAAAACTGGTTAATGTAGCTGTACACAAGCTTCCTGCCCTATTAAACTCTTTATATCCCCTTTCAGGCTTAGTTCCAATGAGAAACAGTTTTTCTTAGACTTGGCTGGCTTGTTTTGAAACAACCTGCCAAAACCCCTATGATCTTGCCCCAATGTGATCAACTGCAAACACCTAGACACGACTTTCTACTTTGTGCTGTTGGTAGGCCATCAGTGCCTTAAGACCCTTTGTGGGTATTATCACACCATATGTGGTCAGTGTCAATCAGACAGAAAGCAAAATATATGCAAAAATAAAACTTAAGTATTAATATAATAAAGAACTGCTCGCGAAGGTACCGTTCGGCATATGAAGTTTGCAAATAATGATTTCCCCTTCCAAATACCAGTAGATCTGTTGTGTTATCAGTTTTCGAACTTGGAAGTAACTCCCAATAAGCAGCAAATGTTTGGAAAGAAAAAAAAATAACTTCAAAGTAATGCAGTTTTACATTGCTTGCTGTTTCAAGGTCATGTTGAAGTTTTTTCCCTGCAAATTGCCTCCTACTGGAAAATGCTTTACTAGATCTAATTAAGTTAATGTAGCGATGAACACAATATGTCATGTAAAAATGTTCTGCCCATAGGGGTGGGAGATGTAGGATCAATCAACCCCTTCTAGATAATGGTTTCACTCTGACATTATCTCGACGCCTCCCGCCTGATTTTACCGAAGATTTTCAGTTTTACATCTTTCAATATTCAATTCGAGGCTCAGACTGTTTGTACAATTTAGGCTGTTAGATCACTGCAGGAGAATTACTGTGTGCATCCTTGGATACAGATTTCCTAGAAAATGTATCCTGGTAACGCTAATGCCTTCTGGTCTTCTGGGGGCGAAACCTGCGCCATCACTGCAATTAAAAAAAGCGCAGTTCTGACCTGTGCAAGTTCACGAAAGACTGACTTTGCTTTCCCAAAGGACTTTCCCTTTTTGTAACCTTGGCTGAAGGGAGGTAGAGGGCTGCTGCCTTGTGGTTACTGGGGCATCCATAATGAGTGTTTAGAATATGTTTTTTTAAATAATGTCACTTCCAATTTCAGTGGAAGGGATAAAATGCATCTATCTATGATAAAATGCAGAGATGACAGTATTTGATGCAATTAATTGGACTACATAAACGTATTATCATATGGTACATCCCTTAGAATTTTAAACACTGTGACATTTTCAAATGAAATTGAACAATAGGCACAATGGAAATTATCCTTTTTTTTTACTCAAAGAAAAAAGATTTATAGCTAAGCAACTGAAATTGAGAAAGGTATTTATTAACCCTGGGCGTAGTTCGTGAAGTAGCACTACGCGAAGCTACGCAAAGTGCACTTCGCACCACGCAAGCTACGCGTAGCACTTCGTGAACTGCGTAGTACCCTGTTCGCAATGTGCAAGATGCCGTTTTCAATGATTGCACAGTGCGGACAAGCATCCGGCACTGTGCAATCATTGAAAACGGCATCCTGCAGAGTGCGAGCTGTAGTTTTCTGCCGCTCGAGTAGATTTTTACTCGAGCGGCAGTCTCATCGCGAGCGGTCGCGAGCATACGCGACCTCGCAATGAGAAACCTGACCTCCTTGCGTTGAGAATCTCGCCGGGATGTTTATTTTCCACGATCGCGATCGGCAACTTGATGTTGCTGATCGCGAACAAGGAAAAAGTCTCGCCGGGATGTCATTTTGCTTGCTCGCGGTCGCCAACTTGATGTTGAGGACTGCGACCAAGCAAAAAATGAAGGCTGCACTACGCAACGCTATGCTACGCATGTTTGCACTGTGCTACGTGCAATTCGCGTAGTGCGAAGTAGCGCAAACTACGCGAGCATAGCGTAGTGCTTTGCCCAGGCTTAGTATTTATCCGAGCCTGGACTCTGTGGCATACAAAATGATTCGTGTTGATTAAGTGGTCCATTTCGACAACTTTGCACTTTGCAGGTTGAAAATAACGTGCATACATAGAGAAAGTAAAAGCTTGCACTTAAACGCACAGAAAATGCAAGGAAAAAATACCCCACAGTGGTTTTTGCACTTCGGTAAAATCGGGCCTGGTTAGTTCCCTGATCCACATAATCTATAACTTTAAACTTGATTTTTCTGCATTTCCTTTTTTTTGTTTATATTGCGCATGTGAAACATTAAAGAATTTGTGTGCCCCTCTGTATTTAACTAATTTCGCCAAGTTAGTAGGCACGATTAGGGATGCACCAGGATCATCATTATTTGTATCATCTTTTTATTTTTGGTATTAGTAATATTGATTATATCATGATACATATATCAGGATAGCTTTTTAAAGGACTGGCTGGGAGCAAACGAAAGAAGAGGCGTCTTCTAACTCGTCACGTTGCACATTTGGTGGCTCACTTTACAACCTCTCAGAATATTGCAGTCTTTTATTTTTAATTGTTCATTCTGATTGGGCTCTTGTGTAACAAACATTTGCGAGGTCCCTCCCATATCCATCCCTGGAAATGTCTGCTCACTGGAGGCAGACGGCACTACACTTGAGAGGTGTTCGTCATGCTCTGTTTAACTTGTATTACCGCGCTTTCGCAATACAGCATTTCTTGTGTTTGCCAGAAGCATCACCCTTGACTGGGTTTAAAGGACGGTATTTTACACTTAGCCGATTCTCCATTGTAAGAATTGCTTCTACCAATCGAAAGAGAAGGAAAAGTAGATTTAAATGAGGAAACGCAAGATGCATAGAAGACAGCTTGTTAAATGCTACCTTTTAAAATCCACTGACAGATTGTATTAGGTTATGCAACAGAAACTGCGCACGCTTCACTGAGCAAACTTGCGAAGCAAGGACATGTAATCATATCAGATACAAGTCTTTCGAGTTCTTTAGAAGAGCGACATCTACAGTAAATATGATAAAGTCATATTGTGTTTAAAGAATTGGTCCTCATCATTCAAATCACAACTTTATATTATTCATGTATTTTATTGCCGTTTTTTTTTATCACCAGTGTTTATATAGTGTTAAGGTGCCATTACACAGTTAGCTGTACATGTCCAGAACTACAGACCACAAAGGCAGAGTTCAGAAATGAGTGGCAGTTCCAGAAACGATGATCACTGCACATTATTAGTAAAATCTAGGACATACATAGGACATCAACTGCAGTAATTACATAGCAAGTACAAATATTGGCAGTAAGATCATTGACAACGAAAATTTGCTAAAAAAAGTTACTGCATGCAGCATTTTTGGGGTTCAATAATACTGTGTTTCAGTTGAAAAATGGCTATACGTGACGTCACATGGTTTCTGGCTCCCTTTTTACTTTCTTCACCCGTCACTCCCTATTGTGAATCACATTTGTTTTGCATTTTCTTTCTATGATGCCAGGTACTTCTTTTAAATATACCATTGACATGTATTTTATAACATACAATGGAGGTGGTGGAAAAAACTACTACAACAAAGACCTACACTTAGAGAGCGAATTGAATAAGAAATTGAAGGACTGCAATTGTCATATCATTATAAAAAGGTGTAAAAATATTTAAAATGAAAAAAATAAAAGAAATAAACTGAATGTAAAAAACTGTAATAAACCTCGCTTTGTAAAAAGAATAAAAAATGTAAAGAAATATAATGAATGTAAAAAGGGATCTCATTACTTTAGACATTGCTGACACCCATATAAATCATGTTCTAAAGATGTAAACATAACAGATACACATACTTCTAACACTGCCAATATGGAAATTGTTCATGAATTAAAAATAATCCCCTTTCTTCTAACACTACACAGGCCTAATATAATATTAAATAATATAATGTGTCATGTCACACACACACACCACACACACACCACACACACCCTCGTCCCCTTACACTATAACGTTTATTGATGTCTGGGTTTAGATATCTTGCAGGACAAGGAGAGGAGGGCAGAGTTCTAGATGTCAGCTGTGTTTATGTGTTTATACTTGTCATAATTGTCGGTGTATGTTATTTTTCTCAAGTGACCCCTGGTTTCTCATTCGTTTCAAGTAGTAGTTTTATGCTAGCACACAAGAACACTATGTACAACTACATTTGATCAATATATATCTTAAATATACCTGTGGACCTTTGAAGTTACTAGTGCTAACTGTACCGTTTTATTGTGAGTTGTTGATGTTCCAGCCTCTGCAAGGAGATGGGGACACATAGATATTACTATGTGTAAATCTCTTTCCAAAGTTGCTGAATTTTATTCTCCTCAGGCTTTGGGTTAAATTTTCATGCATTGAGATCTCACCCATAGATTTACCTTTCTGGATTGGTCCCTTTGTATTTTTCCGCAATTTTCATTTTTCCAGGAAAACTAGGTGAGTGTTCAATGTATACCTTTGGGGAAACAGGAAAAACATGGAAAACTCCAGTTCGCATTTTATTTGTTAAAATAACCTGTGACTGGACCCAGCATAATCCATGTGCCAGCACAGAACTTTAAAAGGAGCACAACCCATACCCGAAAACGAGGATATGGGCCAACCTGTGCTTGCCACCATGGACTTTTATAATGAGCATATCTTTCATCGTCTACTGCTTGCCAAGAATGGGTGTACCTTAGCCTTTCTATCTTCTCTGTAACATCCTAGAGCAGTGTCAACAGACAGCAATGAAATACATTTGAATAGGACTGGTTTAAACTGGTTAGTGATAGTATTGGTACTGATTAAGTGATTTAACTCACCACAAATAAAGTCTCTGATCTGCATGTAACATTAATGAACCTGTATAAGATCAATTCCTTTTCTTCTTATTCGGAGGTTGATGGATTAATATAATTCACTTTGATGATAATAAAATATCTTCTTTAGATGTCTTGCAACTGGCAACACTGTGGTAAGACTTTCTACATACATTTTTTTATCTTCATTAATAGATGTACGAACATTGATTATTAGTTGGGGAAGATGTGGTCAAACCATTATAATAAGTCCCTAAATCCTGACATGTTCAACACACAGTTTCAATAATTCAAACCTGGGCCCAGTTCCTGTTGGCTATGGCGCAGAGCAGATAAGCCTAGCTTAGAAAACATATACAAAGATTTAGCAACACTAAAACAGCCAGAAAGTCAAAACACAGATAAAACCAAAAGCATTAAACAAAATTAGGAAAAATGTGATACGAAAAAGGGAACCAGACCAACTACAATCTTATAAGTTGGACGGGAGATGAGAATTTTTTAAATTTTAGGCAAAAAGAGTAAAGCTGTTGGTTTTGCAAGGAAAACATCCAAGTGGGGAAAAACAATATGCACACCCACTGAAGTCCTCTTATAGGGTGGATGCTGTTTATGCCTTCGCTCAGTCAAGATTTCTAACTTCAGACTTAGTGCCTCTTGGAAATGGCCCTTTCTACATGTTCACACCCAAATTGATTGCCTCTCTCCCCTTTTTGCTGAATTCACTTTTGTTGGTTGTAGGACTCTGGGCACTTTACCACAGTTAACCAATGCCATTGTATCTCCTCTGACAGCAGCATTTCCCAGCACTGGCTCGCCAGTTGCTGGAAGGCCAATATTAATTAACCGCAGGGTCTTCAGGCTGAGAAACATTTTTAAGGTTCCTTTTCCTATATATTTATCACAAATCCAACTTTACCAGTTAATTGAATTTTAATGATAACTAAAAACAGGGACTGAACTGTTTCTAAACCAAAGATAAGGGATTAAGACATGAATTGTACTTTAGCATTTTCTTTACAGAATCAGCTGCAGCCCTAACACTGAAAATAGCATTTTCAGGATGGTCTCTTTAGGAACATTGATTTCTTACATGTTTCATTTCTAAATATCAGGCACCTTACCATGTGAGCTCAAGATCTAATTAGTGGTGGTTTACTTAATATTAATTGTTGGAAGGTTTATTTTGACAGGTCTGCCTGCAGATTTAAACGATTCAGGAGTCAGGACATACATGTAGGACTGAAACTATGTTTTCCTTGGCATCCTAGTGAATGGTACAATAGATGCTGCAGGCCACAGGTGCCATTTAACTTTTTATGCCATTGGTGTATTTTCTTACACCATATAACCGGGCCTTACTGGAAAGTGAAATCTGCCAATTGGGGATTACCCAGTTTTGATAATATAGGAAAGGGCCATCTTTTGCGTGGTATACACCCCCCCCCCCCCCGATTTTGCTTGCTTTAGAACTCTGTGCACTTTATCCCTGATAACCAGGGTTAAAGTGCTGTGCCCTATTATGTGGTCCCAAATGTACCCAGAGCCTGTTATGTAAATGTCACAAGTGAATTGGAGCACCTACTGTACCATCCACTACAGTAACAGTGTAAAACCTGGCTTCAGGCCTATGTGTGTAGCCTGACTTAAGCAGCTTTTAAACCGCAATTTCATCTGTGAAAATAAACCATTTTGACAGGTCTAAACTTTCCTTTTAAATATTAATGAGGCACAGCAGTGTATGCATTTATACACCTAAGGCATGGTGAATGGTATTTAAAAGTAGGACATATAGAAATGTAATACTTCACATATTCTAACAGTGACTAGTCCCCAAAACCTATTTTCACCGTAGCAGGTGCTCTGTCAAAGTGCACTCCTCCTAATATCCTGAGTAACCTGGGACGTAGAAGGGTTTTTGCTCCAAAGCCCTCCAGGGCACTTAGACAAACCTAACAAGCTGATTTTATTAAGGTGCACTGCCACAGAGATGAATGTTCAGGTTTCCATAGCTCTGAGCTTTTTTGCAGCAGAGAATTTAATTCGACAGGACCTCGCGGATAAGGCATCTGGTCTTGTCACCTCCTCTTGGGCTACAGCCTTGCCCAACTGGGGGAATCCAGACTTTAAAGAAGTGACTCAGTGTAAACTAGAAATCTTGAGAGGGCAAAGGCGTTTAAAGTATCCATCCAATGACAGATTTTTTTAGGCAACAAATTCAAAATCCTCTTGCTTTTCCACCAAAAGCCTCCTTGGCCACGTTTTGCTGGCTTGCCACTGCTGAAGAGTAAGATTTTTGAGACTATGTCCAAAGATAAATGGCCTGACTGAGTCGAACCTGCTGGCTGCACACGACCACCGCTCGAGTACAGTGATCTCAAATCACGCCTAGGTCCCAGTCTACTGCAACCAGTTGATTGCAGGTGATGCTCAACTCCTTTTGATGCTATTTTTATGTAAAACTTTAAAAAAATCATATTTTATGTTCATCTTATTGGATTGATGTCTTGTAGGTGTCATTTTATTCATAAAAATGGACAACAGTTAAAAAAAAAAAATCTTATTCTAGTCTTGTATTTTTACTTTATTACTGTTTTGACACTGCATAAATACTTTACACATTGCCTCAAAGCTAACCCTATTTGTTCTGTGCCATAGCTACGAGGGGGTGAAGCTCAGGTTAATTTGGTGAATTTAGTGGCTCACCCTGACAAGGATTTAGTTAATGGTTTGGGTGAATCATCACCTCCCTGAACTCATACTCCAATTTCTTACAACCATGGTTTTGAGATCAGCGCACATACATTGGGGATTTGGCCAGCAGTCCCCCTGTGCATAGAGTTTAAAAACCAGGAGCACCTGTCCACTAAGAATGTGGATTCTCATGCAAAGAGGGGCATTTTCTCTTACTAGACTAGGAGATTAAAACGTAGGAATATCTTGTCCCTTGATGGATTTTCATCTGCCGTGGATTCTGTAAATATTTAATTCCGCTTAACACTCCCACAGAATATGAACTACATCACTCTATAGTGTCGCAAAGTAAAAGCCAGCATTAGGCAAAAGGAAAGAAGTCTTAGCGATAGATACAATGATGAACTGTAACTTAACCTTCAGACACTAAGATCAAAATATAAAACAATCATTAAAGATAAAAAAAAGAACCTATAAGGATAGATGCTGGGTGAAGTTACTAGAGGCAATTGAAGAAACAAATGTGAAAGGCTTTTGGAAACTTATACAAGACAGCACTGGTAAAGTTGTAGGGTCCGTGCAGTGCTCCGTACCGGAGGACAAGTGGGTCGATTATCTAGAGGAAATTTATGGGAAGTGGTCAAGGATGGTGGAAATAAACACCATCATATGGCCAGGCGTAAGGGAAGAAGTAAAAGAGCACTTCTCCCCTAGTCACATTAGAAGTATAATAGCCAGGCTAAACTTAACTCGAGCCGCTGGCCCAGATAATTTGCCGGCTGTCATTATAAAAACGAATCCTGAGTGGTCGTCAGAGTTTTTTTCGAATATGTTCCAGGGGATACTTAATACAGGGGTCATGCCAGATAGTTGGAAAGGGGCAATTGTAAGACCAATACATAAAAAAGCCGATGTAAATTCCCCTAAAAACTATCATTTAATAAATCTCTTGGACAAAGGTGAAAAAGTATTTGCTAAAGTAATTCTGGGATTACTCAAGGATTGGACAGATGAAAACAGATAGTCCCCCCAGAACAGGGAGGGTTTAAAGAGGGACACTCGACGGTTGATTACTGTTTTGCTCTCTGGTCCACCGCGCGGAAGTCGATCGAGCAGAGGGGCAATTTGTTCTGCTGCTTTGTGGACTTCCGCGCAGCATTCGATCTTGTGAACAAGGAGCAGCTGTGGTCAACTTTGCTAAGGTATAATATCCAAGATGATTTATTGGCCTTGATCCAAGCCCTGCATACAGGAAACCGGGCCCAGATAATCTTGGATGAGGCTGGAGGGTTGTCTAGGAGGATCCAGATCGGTAATGGGCTGAGACAGGGGTGCGTACTTTCCCCCTTACTTTTTTCCCTGTTTATAGCTGACCTGCCCTTAAAATTAAGAAAGGTTAAAGGGGCTAGCCCGAAACTAGGAGGAAACCATATCTCCTGTTTATTATACGCAGATGATCTGGTAATTATGGACCAGACGGGAATTGGTCTACAAAGAAAATTAAACATGTTTAATGAATACTGTCAAATAAAAAAATTAGTTGTGAACATGGAGAAGACCAAAATCCTGTGCTTTGGAAGAAAAAGTAACAGAATATAGATATCTGGGGATGTGGTTTGTGAGTAGCCTGCAATGGTTTACCCACCTTGATGCATTAAAAATGAGGGCATCGGCTTCCGTGAAGGGTTTAAAAAGATTTAATAGTGCATATGGAGAAATGTCCGACAGGCCGGTTTTAAAGGCCTATCTAGCAATGGTTCCTCCACAATTCCTGTATGGCGCAGAGGTACTCTATTTAAGTGGCAAAAATGGATGGGACAAAGAGGAGGGACATATTCTTAAAAGCTTGTTCTCGCTGCCTAGATCATCTATGGTACAAGCAGCAAGATTAGAACTGGGAATCACCTCTTGGGCTATAACAGCTTGCATGGCTTTATTACGTTTCTGGCAGCATTTAGGATCAGGTGAGGACCCAAAAATCTCACAGTGGTGTAAAAATGAAATATCCAACAGTGAGTTGACCTGGGCAAAAGTGACAAGCTTCAATAAACGAAGCGTATGGTGTGTTAAAGTTAAGTTGGACCCTCAGTCCCCCCCATTTAAAGATAGATAAGAAAGAACTTAGGTCACTGGGAATGGAAGTGTCTCGAACACATGATCAGGAGTACCTCTTACGGAAAAGCTCAGTTTCCCATATGGCCTCGGCATGGAAAAATTATTTACACTACCCTTATATAGACAGATCCCTAGTTGTCTATTACGGCTTGAAGTGCTAAGATTGAGAATTGGGCTAAACCACTGTTACGCGAATAAAGGGGTTAAAAACTTAAATATAGATAGCAATGGAAAATGCACTTGCACTTTGGGTACTACCTGTGATATTTTACATATTTTATTAGATTGCTTGAAGATTTTAGATATACGAAAATAGATTTTAGGTCTGATTTTTAAAAAATATGATATTAAAAACAGGAAGCAAGCTGTAAATCTCTTAGTGGGAATGATGAACTTAGATATAGCCTGTGCCATTGGGAAATATATAAATAAAGTTAAAGTGTTCCTCAAATGTAAAGAGTACTGATGAAATCTAGATCTTTTAAGCTATCAGGAGAATGAGTTATGAAAGGATAGAAGTATTGGGTGAGACATACCAGAGGGTTTATGCGCCTTAAGAATGGAATAACATATTTTAAGATGATATTTATCTCCTATTTTAAAGAAAATTTGTTGCATAGGCTTGTAGAAGATGTATTACATATTCTATGATACTGACTTGCTTATTTTTATTTGAATGAGATGCTGCTTGTTGTATACTTTTATGGTTGTAAAAAACGAATAATGTTTTATTGACTGACTGACTGACAATCTATAGTGAAAAATGGAATACTAATCATGTACACATTACATACTAGTTCCCCTTTAAAAAAACATGCTATCTCGATTGGCATTCAGAACAAGAATTGAACATAGTAAGGAAGACAACTTAGCTGATGTGCTTAACTGATGTGCTGAAGAAATTCCTGCTTGTCGATTCCCTCTAGGACCTGCTGCTTCTGATACATGGACTCTTTTTTGGAATAAATATAATTTGGTAAAAGTTTATCCATTTTACCTGAGGCTAAGTTCCAGTGGCTACCTTTGATTAAAAATTAAAATCTTTTGAACTGCTGCTTTTAAAGCATGAACTCTTTTTTTGTGGAATAAATAACTTGGTAAAAGTTTATCCTCTTGACCTAATTTCTCCATTATTTTTCATATCATAATGTTCTTGTTTTACGTAAGCTTAAATGTGAACTTTCAGATTCTTTACTCCTTTAAATATATTGTGACCTATGTCTGTGTGGTCATCCACGGTTCACATCAGGATAGTGCCTCCTGTCTTGCACCTTGTTTCAGACTTTTTTCCTGGCACTCACTACCTGAATTGATTCTTTGTCTGAGAATTCTCAATATTCGCTGGTAAAGAATAAAGGCAGAAGATGTCTTTGAAGGCTTTTATCTGGGTCATGGGACAGTATATTGTTACAGAGCAGTTTCTTTGGTTGCTACCTTAATTTACATTTATACCCCAGAGTCCAACATGCTATTCAATTCCAGTTCAATAACCAAGTTACTCTCATTACACACTCTACTCGTGAAACATAGCAATGGTGAGTAGTCAAGACTAACTCTAGCAGGTGGTAGAGAGATTACAAACCAGATACCGTATGACTCAGGCGTCATATTTGATAAACTAAATGCCTGATCAGTCCCATATGTTTGAAAAGAGAATAGGACTGTGATTAAGAGAAGAGTGGGACAAACTGAAACCCCAAATAGCAAAATATGCTGACACTATATTGATAAAGGTCCTCAAAAGAGAATAATGAATCATCTATGATGTAGTTATTATTCCCTGAGGCACTGATACAATAATAGGTGTGACCTATCAAAATGAACAAAAGGGTTAATTAACATAATTCATGACTCAACATTTTAAAAACGTCCATCAAAATATTTCATTCATGGGGTCTATTAAAATTATTACTCACTTAACTAAGCTTCTTTTTAAAGGCAAACTATTTTGGAATAATTGTCAGATACTGTACTCTATCAGTGATAATAGAAAGGCCAGCAGTTCTATTATGCATTAAATTAAATTTCAGGGCCCAGCGCACAAGTCAAATCGGCATATATTTTGATTCATCTTGCTATTCTGTTTTACAATAAACGCTGCCTAGGAAATTAAACTAGTATCTAAGCCCATATATTGTCTGAATGGTATTTGTTAAAAGCAATTTAGTACATAATGTACTTGGTTTCGGTCCATGTCTCGTCGATGGTGGAGCAACCTATTATACTAATGTTTCAAACATTTCTGTTATGTGGAAGATGCTTCAAATGTTTTGTATGTTCAAACATAAAAATCAAGTTTTTAAACTTTAGATAGAAAATATTGTTGCTCTTCTACAGTTCTGCTGGGCTTTTCTGAGCTCCTAAGTACCTCATCCAACAAGTCAGGATTCCTTTCACAAACAACAATGACCCTTGCCCAAACACATTGCTACATTTGTTCTGTACTACGCTTGTCTAAGAATAATTTATTCAAGAGCATTGCTACCTGGCTCAGGTAACAACAAAAGTATTATAAAGAGTGATCTAGACTTCCATCAGCAGCGGCTGCTGCCAATAAAGAGTGGTGGGCAGCGAGGAGACGGATTAATAAAAAAAAACACTTACCTGCATCTGCCGCTTCCAACGTTCTCTATTCCTTTTACACTTGTACTCTCTGCAGCAAATCAGCCTTTTCTACTTGCTCACCACAGATTTCTCACCTTTTCTGCATCCTACGTTTTGCTGGATTTTGAACCCTGCGTGGTGGGACACTCCTGTCCAGGCACAAGTGTCTGTGCTCTGACCCTTTAATGATGGTTAAATCAGCTTACCCCAAATTGGCATATTTAACTTGCCTATATGTCCCTAGTATACAGTGCTGAAAATGCACACAGAGCCTTGAAGTTAAATATGATCTGTAGACTGCAGCACCTTATGGGCCATCCGCAGGGTTGACCTGTAAAACATGGCTTCAGGCTTACCATGTGTAGCCTGACTGCAGCAGCCTAAAACCCTTGTGTCAAACCTGTTAAAATAGCTCTTTTTAGCAGGCAGGAAATCCTGCTTTTAAATATTAATAAGTCACCATAAAGCATACCTTGTTGCCCACAAGATAAGGTGTCAGATATTTAATTGTGGAATATGTGAAAAATTAAAGTTGTTCTGTTCTTTGAGTGACTAGCCCCCAATAGTTATTTTCAATGGCTGGGCTGTAGCTAGATCTTGGAAAACATCAAAGTACAGAGTATACACACTTGTGGTAAATATTTAAATTACCTGTACTATTTTTATGCGGTAAAGTCTAGTAAGAATAACTCAGTAAAAATAAGAGGCAGAATCCGTGGTATTAGAGGTTCTGAAAAGGACTTTATTCCTTACAAAGGAATCATAGTTATAGTTCGAACTATGGCAATCGTATTCCATCACCACGAAGGTTCAGGAAGGGATAGGCCATACATTATTGACAAGTAATGACATATATACGAAAAGCATTACATTGAGACAGATGCAGTAGGCGTAACAGCTGATAACACAGATAAGAATATACATACGTAATAGAAAAGGCGTCACAATAGGCGTAAACTAGAAACGTCATTTAAGATGATATCATAAGTGGGTGGAGTCATAAGAGATTCTTGCAATGTCAGCAGAAATACTTTGGCAGAGATGCGCGCGCAGCCGCATGACGCGTGATTGACGTGTGACTAGAGGGTGAAGGGGACTTGACATTTAGCTCTACATGTGGAGACAGAAGTCTGGGGAGTCAGGTCAACCTAATCCCAAATCATATCTAATATCTTGTGTTTTACAGAACTGTATTATCCAAAAGGAAAGGTCTCTCGGGCAGAATCTATTCTATACTGACTGTTAGTGCGTGTACAAGCGTCTACGTGTCTACATGAGATGCGTGGGGCATGGAATCTTCCATGGTAACAGGAGCTATGAATTACTTGCACGGAGGCAGTGAGGCCGGGCCCTTTGCTCTGTAGCTGAAAGGATGTTTACCTAAACTGCTAGACAGGAATGCATTGGATGAGGAGCGAAGCAGATAACTTGAAGGCTGAATAGAGTCTTGGCAGGCAACAGGCTGAGCTGGGCACCGTTAGCCGCGCAGGGAGTAGGACAAAGTTCATGGATACAGATGCAAGCTCAGGCTGGAGCTTTCAGAGGCAGAAAGCAGGAGAAGACTTGATGACAGAATTCAGGGCCTACTCGCCTGAACTGTAAAACGTGGAAAGTGAACCATATAAAGTCGGTGGCCAATCATACTTAGGAACGGAATATCCGACCCATTCATGGCGGATCTGAAAGAGGACATGTTGACGTTGGACACACATGTATTTGCGTCTTCATAGCTGGAAGTGGAGGGAACATACATGTACTTGTAGCATGTACATGGAGCCGTTGGGGTCTAAGATAGGGGACATAACTGATCATAAAATTCATATTTCCTCATTCCCTCCTTGTCCCCTACGGACCCTTCATGAAATATCGATCTTCATTAATCCATCAATCTGTTCATATAGCATCATTTGCTCTTCTTTCTTCTTCCGGGATCTTGAATGAAAACTTGAATGTGGAATACACGATGTGGCACACAGACCACAAATCGCTGGCCCACATTGGAGACACAGGCAACAACTAAATATTACGAGAAAGCCAATACCTAGGAAGGATAGGATCCTCCATCCCCAGGCTGACAACACGCTCCAGAGCCAACCGGACCAAGTCCAGGTGCCTGGATTCTGGTGTATCTGGCTTACAATCTTATGAAGGCGAGTTATGGCCTTATATACTGATGGTGCATTTTGAGGAATGAAAATGCAACAACTCGATCCGATGACTCTACAGGCTCCGCCCCTATCGGCTAGGATGACGTCAAGGACAAGACGATTTTGAAGAACAACAAACCGCATCGCAGACTGCTCCTCTGTTAAGTTGCCTAGGGTGGAAGTAGTTTCATTCACTACTGCTTCAAGTGTTCTAGTTAATCTACGTATTAGTTTACTATTAGTGACAACACCTATATAGGGAAAGAAACCTTTATTGAAATCTGTGTATTGTTCCCATGCCGTTTCAGTGTAGTCGACAATCGGGAGATCTCTCTGCTGTCTATTGTGTACTAAATGGGTATTCCTATGATAATCAGGAGGGGCTAGGAAAACAGGTGGCAAAAGGAATGCAATGTAACAGGTACCATCCCAATCTGGAGGTAAACGTATATATGCGGTATGACCACATATGAAGTAGGAATGATGTGAAGCTCTAAATGTAGACTTGCCTTGATCATTGAATTCGATCACAGTAGTGCATTTACTATGACCCATATATACTGAACCATTCTTTCTTATACATAGTTCTCCTTTAACTGGAAATACTGACATAGCAGGCAAGATTGGTGTAGCTTCGGATTCAACATTCAGAATCATGAGGTTAAGTGTAAAGTTACCTAATCCATATACTTCATTTTCTAGATCAGTTCCTGTTCTTTTGGGAAGTCCCTCCTTGTTAGGGTAGCAGACTTTAAGTAAAACTGAGTTCAGGTTTCCCCATACCTTGTTGTCTTGATAAACTACGGAATTTGAATCTAGGGAATTAATCAAACTAAACCATGCTCCACAGGAGCCATTGTGTGTGAATGGATACGGAAAGAGAGGCAGAACTCCCTTGTATGTCTGATAGGGAGGGAGTCGGCCACATATCCAACAGTTTGTTGCGTTACTGGTCTGATGGGAATGATGTAACATACTAATGAATGTGTTATTACGCAGCGCAAATCTATAGGACAACTCATGTGGAGGTAATTCACTAAAAGAATGTTCGGCAGTAGCATTGAAAGCACGCTTGGAAATAGGATAATATATATGCAACAGTATACTTGCAATAATAATTAAAAAGCTTAGAAAGAACATAATCAACAATGTTACTACACAGTGACTACGAAGTGATTTACAGTATTCATGTTTCTCGAGCTGTTTCTGTCTAATTCTCTCTCTATTTCGGTCTAGAGGATACATGTCAGAGACAAATTCAACCGATTCACCTTGAAGAGGACTTAAACAATCAAATTGTCTGACTTGCTAGACCTTAGTTTTAATTTATAAAGTTCATGCTCTGATCTTTCAACCAGGGGGAGTTTTGAGTCAGTCTGTGCGGGAACGCAGGGCGGAGTGTTCACATCGGACGGTAGTCCATAAAATTTTTTGATATGGCTCGAGTGCAACCACCCTTTACGTCCCTCGAGCTTCACGGCAGTCCTTGTTGTCAACAGGACCAGTCTAGGCGACTGCCAACGAGGCTCCAGCGGGCTCCTCCTGTCGAAGTTCCTCACAAGCACAAAATCTCCGGGAACCACTTCATGCGGCTTCACCTCAGTGTTATCGGGAAAAGCTGCAGCTACCTGTGAACGACAAGATTGTAGTGCAGACATCAAGGAAGCCAGGTAATCTGTCAGCATATTACAATCAACATCAGTAATTTTACGAGATATAGGCGTCCCCCACATATTTGGTGGTCTACCAAAGATCACCTCATACGGGGATAGCCCTGTTCGAGAATGTGCTACCATTCTCATGTAAAAGAGCGCAACTGGTAAGGCTACTATCCAGTCGACACCTTTTTCTCTACAGATTTTGGCAAGTCTAATTTTCAGAGTTTGATTATGGCGTTCCACGAGACCTGCTGCCTCGGGATGTCGGACACAGTGGAATTTCCATTGATAGCCTAACAAGAGTGAAACGTGTTTCATTAGCTCGGATGAGAACGGCTGACCGTTGTCTGAATACACAGCACGGGGCAAACCATACCGTGGGAAAAATTCGCGAACCAGCTGCTTGGCAGTGGTCGGAGCAGTGTAATCTGAGACTGGGTAGGCTTCCGTCCAACGGGAAAGCGCACATACAACTACGAGGACATATTTGAATCCTCGACAACGTTCCATCTGGATATAATCCATCTGGAGGATTTCAAAAGGGTGATCGGGAGGTTGAAATCCACCTTGCTCTACAGGAATGCTTTTACCGGGATTGAACTGGCAACAAATCATGCAGGTACGTACTTTCTGTTTGGCTGCTGCTCGCAAGCGTTTGTTGAACCAAATATGTTGGATACTATCTAGCATAGCTTTTTCTCCTAGGTGCGCTGGACTATGTATTGTATTAATGATAACTTGGACCATGGAATCGGGGAGAAACCATATAGATTTTCCCTTCGTCATCCATCCCTGATCTGTTTGGATCCCTCCTAGTTCAGTCCATTTCTTTATTTCTTCTGGTGTAGCATGTGTCTGTATGTCAATAACATCAAGGGCGGGATCCTTAACTGTCATGCAGTGTGTCGATGTCGGAACTATTGTCTTTGTCATGTCAGTTGCATGAGTCCAATTCTGAGCTGTCTGTTTAGCTGTTCGGTCTGCTAGATCGTTACCCTGGGAAATAATGTCGGTAACTTTTGTATGAGCCTTGCATTTCATAATAGATATTGCAGTAGGTAGATGAATTGCATCTAATAGAGCCTGAATGAGGGGACCGTGTTGAATGTTGGCACCGTGAGAAGTTAAATAGCCTCTCTCTCGCCAAAGGACGCCGAAGTCATGGACGACTCCGAATGCATAACGTGAATCTGTGTATATGTTAACTTTCCTATTTTTGGCTTGAATACAGGCTTGTGTCAGAGCGATGAGCTCTGCTGCTTGAGCTGACAAGGTGTTAATACAATTTGTTTCAATAACTTCAGTGTCTGTTGTGACTGCATAAGCGGCCACTAACTCTCCTGTACTTGTTCTCATGCATGAACCATCTACATACAACGTCAGGTCTGGATCTGATAATGGGATGTCTGTCAGGTCTTGTCTAGGTTTCGTCGTAATAGTAATGACTTCAATGCAATCATGTATCAATGGGTCTGTTCCACTTACTGGCAAAAGTGTGGCAGGATTTAATGTACTACAACGTCTAATTTCTATGTGTGGCTGGAACAATGTTAATTCATAACCCGTCAGTCTTGCTATCGTCAAGTGTTGTGTTTGTGTCCGGTTCAAGAGAACCTCTACTGCGTGTGGTACTTGTACTGTCAATTGATGTCCTAATACTATGGCATCGCTTTGTCTGATCGCTAAAGCTGTTGCTGCAACTGATTTTAGGCACGCAGGTAGAGCCTGAGCTACCGGATCTAATGTGCTAGAAAAGTAAGCACACGGTTTGTGTGAACCTGCTTGTTCCTGAGTGAGTACTGACAAGGCAGTACCTTCACGTTCTGTAATAAAGAGTGTAAACGGCTTACTATAACATGGTGTAGCTAAAACAGGTGCTTGACATAAAGCTTTCTTTAAGCTTTCAAAAGCTTGTGTATGTTCCTGAGTCCAAGGGAGGACAGTCGATGTCGCTGCCTCCTGGGTAGTCAACTGAATGAGTGGTTTTGCTAAAAATGCATATTGGGGGATCCACTGCCTACAGTACGAAGTGAGGCCTATAAAGGCCCGTACCTCCTTTTGTGTCTTAGGTGTTGGCATGTTTATAATTAACTGAATGCGGTCAGGTGTGAGCTGTCTCCCCCCCTTGGACAGTAAGTGCCCAAGGTACACAACGCGCTGGACACAGAATTGCAGCTTCGAAGGGGACACCTTGTGTCCCTTGTCGGCCAGAAAATGTAAAACCGTCAGTGATGCTTTTTCACATTCTTGTTCGCTTCGCGCGGTGATCAACAGATCATCGACATACTGAAGCAGGGCAGTGTTAACTGGCATGTGTATACTGTCAAGTTGTCTTTTCAGTGCTTGGCTATAGATGCTGGGGCTTTCTGTGAATCCTTGAGGTGCGCGTGTAAATTTGAAGCTTCGTCCATTTAAACAGAATCCGAACAAATATTGGCTTTCCGGATCGATTGGGACGCTAAAAAAGGCGTTCTTGAGATCAATTACAGTAAAGAACGTTGCTTCGGAATCAATAGCTGTTAGTAATGAAGAGATATCTGGGACCACAGGGTATTGCGGTACAATGCATTTATTTAATTCGCGCAGATCAATAACTAATCGATATACTGGAGATGCTTTCGGATCAGTTCGTTTAAGAATCGGAATAATCGGAGAATTACATATATTGGAGTCGGTTTCCACAACCACTCCTTGTACAATGAGCTCGTCAATGATTTGCAGCAAAGCCACAACAGCATCTGGAGGTAACTTGTATTGTCGTATTCGTGGTAATACCACTCCTGCTTTGAGTGTTACTCGATATGGTGTAATGTGCATACATCCTACATCAGTGGGGCTTTGTGCCCATAAATGTGCAGGTAGATTCTGTAACCGGTCATCTATGTCTCTTGACACGTAGTGACCTTTAAAGTCACGTAAAAATAATCGTACTCCTTCTGGAGAACAACATATTATAGCTCCTAGAGCTTTCAATGTCTTTATACCTAACAAGTTTTCTGGACATGATTTAGTAAGTAATAAGTCTGTAGTCCGAGTTAGTGGACCAACTGTAAATGGAAGTGGTTGCGATACTTCATTAATAATAGGCCTTCCTGAGAATCCAAGGGAAATATTCTGTGAGCCTGAGAGGGGTGCCCCTGGAACTTCGCTGCGACTTATAGTTGTTCTGCTTGCCCCTGTATCAAGTAAAAATTTTCTGTCTTTCCCTAATACTTGACTATGTACATAAGGACCCTCTTGATCTACAGGGACCTCGATAAGGGGTAAGCCAAATTCCTTCTCTAGGCTATTTCATGTGTATCGCTGATAATCGGGATAGTCAGCTTGTGCATACTGGTACATCTGTTGCGTTGTTGTTTGTGTTGCAGCAATAGGCTGTGACTGTGGTACTGTTACGGACTGTTGTGGAGCTGACATAGGCTGTACATTCTGGGGAACTTGTTGTTGGATCTGATCCTGTCTAGGTGGACGTGGTCTCTCCTTAGTTTTACCCGTAGAGATATTATGTTTCAGAACTGCACAATCGTGTATATAATGACCTGGCTGTTTACAATAGTTGCATGTCCCTTTTACAGGACCCGCCGAATTATTGGACGGTGGCGTACCTTTTCTATGACCGTCAGCTGGAACTGACTGGGCAACAAGCATTTTCATTTTCGTGTCTTTCATACGCCTTTGTTCATGTTCTTGTTCCTCTCTAATTCTATTGTGGTGATATTGTAACATTTGTAACATTTGTGACGGGGTGTTACCTTGCCAGGTACTTTCGAATTTCAGTACTCTATTCTTAACTTGGGGCAGGGAATTTTCAACTAATTTTGTCACAAACAGATGTGGATATGACTCGCTATTTGCTTTTATGCCACTATTAATACCAAAACATTTTTCAAATCGGGAATAGAAATCACTAGTGTCTTCATCTTGTTTTTGTTTACAGGCTGATATTGCACCCCAGTCTTCCTTTTTCGTAGTTAATAAGCGTGGCAATACTTGCACTAATAATCCTGGTAATGCTGTAGTCTTTTCTCCAAGCCCTGAACCTGCAGCTCAGGCCTTTTCTTCGTTTTCTAATGCTGTCCAATCTATCTTTTGGTCTCCCACCTCCCATTCCTTTTCTTTGAGCTTCTCGTAAATACCGGCAGGTAATAATACTTTTAATATTTTCATAATGTCAGGGTAGGTATACTCTCCCATGAGTAACATGTCTTTTATCTCACGGTGGAAACCTGCTGGGTCCTTGTCATGGCTAGGTACTACTTTCTTCATTTCTAATAATTCAATTTTAGTTATAGGCGTGTATACAAACACGCGTTTAAAATTATTGTCATCACCTTTTATTGGGTGCACTTCGCGTAAGGGATTCTGTCTGTCTATATGATACGTTTTCCTTTCCTGGATGGGAACTGAAGCATGTTCGGGGCATACGAAGACAATGTACTGGTGTCGATATTCTAGAATTTCTTTAATTAAATCAGTACCTGAACCTTTCCATTTGTTCGTGAGTAATTCTATCAATATGTCAGGTAGGGGACCAGGATCGGAGTGTTGGCTTCTATATAATACAAGGAGGTGTTGAATCATGTACATACTAGCTAAACGCTGTTCGTCGGGGGTGAGATTCAAAAACGTGTGTGCTAACGCATCATCACTGTATTTCTCAGAATTGTCAGCCCATTGTACTGCTGACCTGGCTAATTCTTGTTCATCCATAGAATCAAGCATATGATACCCCCTTCGATCTCGAAGTAATTTATCAGCAGCCTGGAATAGGTGTTCAGGAGACCTTGTATTTAACATAGGGACTTGAAAATTTCTGTTACATTCTGGACGTATCGGACGTATTGGATCATTAAAGCATCTGGTTTTATTAAAAGATCTTCCTTTACCTACATAAGCCATCGTTTCTAATTGTCCTGTGGGCATTTCTGGTTCTTCCTCCTCCTCTGATTCAGTTTTGTCTGCCTCTAATCTGTCTTTATGTATTCGTTCTACTTCTTTACGGATCTTTCTGTTCATAACTACTATACACGTTTGTTTATCATGTTTCCCTTCTGATATATTCTGACCCCATCTGGTAAGTATTTGCATTTCATCCTGATCTACCCCAGGCCTGTCTTGGTTTCTGATCACGCAGTTTATGAAGAAGCGTAACAGTTGTCTCTGTATATCCACTTTCTGGTATTCCATGGCTTCGTTAATACTTTCAGGGCCTCGCCCCGATTGGACAAAGTGATATATATTGTCTAGATGTGTAACCATTCCTGGTAGCGTCGTTAGATACATTGTAGCTCGTCGTATACGAAGTGATGACAGCAGCATTCTGTCATGTTTACCGGGCACTGGATCATATCTACAATCCACGAGATGTTCCTTAAACATATCGGGGGTTGCTAGTTGGGGTGTACGTTGGTACGCTAAATCTCTAAGGGATAATTTATTTCCTCGCGGTGGCGTGGCAAAAATTGCTGTCGCACCTCCTGTTGCACCGTCTGAGGTGCTAGGCATGAAAGGATTTGTTGGATGTAAGGTAGAAACTGTGGATGCAGGAAAAGCGGTAGAAACAGATAGACCTGTGGGAATGTGCGGAGGAGTTTGTTGTTGTTGAGGTAGGGACGAATGATCTTGGCGTTGAGCACCATCGACAGGCGGTGCGTGTGGTGGAACATTAACATATTCGGGAGCTATATCGTCTAAATAGGAAGAAAGAAAAACATCCTTTGCGGTCTTGGGGTGTGCTTTTATCGGGAGTAATGGAGGTGGCAGATCTTTCGGTATTTCCGGGGTGGCCTTAGGTAAACCTTCGGCCAGGAGAGGATACATACCATTTATAAGAGTGTTTCGTTGTCTGTCTACTTGTTCTACTTTTACTCGGGTACCTTCCTCAATTAATATGTTTTCTCGGGCTCTGTTTGAATTCTCCCTACTTTTCTCTTCTTGTCTGAGCGCTTTCTCCGTGCGTCTATGCGATTCTTTACGCCATAATTCAATGGCATCTTTCAGTGACTGTCTGGCTTTCTTTTTCCATAATTCTTCTTCTACTCTCATGATGCAATCTGCATCCCACGTCCCAGCTGCGGGCCATCTCTGATTCTCTGCTAAATCCTTGGTGTAGTCCACCCATAAATCAAGATATAATACGGCATCTAGACCATGTTTATGGTACATAAAGTACCCTGGAGTGTCTCTAGGCGGAATGGGAACTGCTTCTTCGAGTACCCCTTTTCTAGTTTTGATCTGTCTTAATTTTGAAAAGAACGACATCTTAAACCTTGCTACTTGATTTTGAACACAATTAATACAATGAATACAATAATGGACACACATTCATACCACAATTTTGAAAACATATTAAAACATTTAACATTTAATATTTAACGAACAATGATAATTAGAAGAAACTAGTTAATGACATAACTCTAATACCAGATAGTACTGGATTATGTACAAGACATACTAGATATACTGCTAAACAGTACAGATACACTGCTGAAACAGTGCAGACCAGGTCTGTGTACCCAAACCCGTCTTGACCGGTACAAACCAATGTGCACGTCTAAACGCCTCCCCAGCAACGGTACTCACCGGGTAGCACGGAACAGAAGGCCTCGGAACGGAACTGAACTGGACTGGACCCGACTGGACTCGACTCGGAACTTCGGAACCTGGTGGGCCTCTGTATACCTCGGATCTTGCTCTCTCAGCTAGGCTCTGGTCGGGATACTTCGCACTTCTCACCGCCTCGTCTGGGTGTTGATCGCAGCCTCAGTCACTCCCGCTTGGCCGGAGGGAGATACAGGAAATCCTGTGGGTACGCGTAGTTGTCCGTCCAGTTGTGGCAGGAGACCGGGCCTGCAACGCACCTCCGGCGCGTGAGATGAGAAAGTGTCCCTATTCGGGCGCCAATTTATGTGGTAAATATTTAAATTACCTGTACTATTTTTATGCGGTAAAGTCTAGTAAGAATAACTCAGTAAAAATAAGAGGCAGAATCCGTGGTATTAGAGGTTCTGAAAAGGACTTTATTCCTTACAAAGGAATCATAGTTATAGTTCGAACTATGGCAATCGTATTCCATCACCACGAAGGTTCAGGAAGGGATAGGCCATACATTATTGACAAGTAATGACATATATACGAAAAGCATTACATTGAGACAGATGCAGTAGGCGTAACAGCTGATAACACAGATAAGAATATACATACGTAATAGAAAAGGCGTCACAATAGGCGTAAACTAGAAACGTCATTTAAGATGATATCATAAGTGGGTGGAGTCATAAGAGATTCTTGCAATGTCAGCAGAAATACTTTGGCAGAGATGCGCGCGCAGCCGCATGACGCGTGATTGACGTGTGACTAGAGGGTGAAGGGGACTTGACATTTAGCTCTACATGTGGAGACAGAAGTCTGGGGAGTCAGGTCAACCTAATCCCAAATCATATCTAATATCTTGTGTTTTACAGAACTGTATTATCCAAAAGGAAAGGTCTCTCGGGCAGAATCTATTCTATACTGACTGTTAGTGCGTGTACAAGCGTCTACGTGTCTACATGAGATGCGTGGGGCATGGAATCTTCCATGGTAACAGGAGCTATGAATTACTTGCACGGAGGCAGTGAGGCCGGGCCCTTTGCTCTGTAGCTGAAAGGATGTTTACCTAAACTGCTAGACAGGAATGCATTGGATGAGGAGCGAAGCAGATAACTTGAAGGCTGAATAGAGTCTTGGCAGGCAACAGGCTGAGCCGGGCACCGTTAGCCGCGCAGGGAGTAGGACAAAGTTCATGGATACAGATGCAAGCTCAGGCTGGAGCTTTCAGAGGCAGAAAGCAGGAGAAGACTTGATGACAGAATTCAGGGCCTACTCGCCTGAACTGTAAAACGTGGAAAGTGAACCATATAAAGTCGGTGGCCAATCATACTTAGGAACGGAATATCCGACCCATTCATGGCGGATCTGAAAGAGGACATGTTGACGTTGGACACACATGTATTTGCGTCTTCATAGCTGGAAGTGGAGGGAACATACATGTACTTGTAGCATGTACATGGAGCCGTTGGGGTCTAAGATAGGGGACATAACTGATCATAAAATTCATATTTCCTCACACTAATCTGTAATATTTGACAGTAAACAGTAAAAAGGGCATTCAAAGTATTTTTTTCATATTTATTAAAAAGCCAATTCATTGTTAAAGTAAATTCTCTGAACATTTATTTTTAGAAAGCTACATTTTTGCTGCTTGATCCTTCTGAAGGCTAATTTGCAATAGCTTGCTAGTTGGGGCCTAGCCACTTCTTGACGTTAATGAGATGTGAATCCTGCTTATAGTGCCGAACAATGGCTTAGACTTGGTGACACGGTGGGCTGCGTGTGATCCCTATCAGCACATGAAGGAAAGCTGGGGAGGTTCCAGGAACTTCATTTACTTGAAAGCGAGGCCTACTCATCTCATAGAGCTGGGAGAGGGACACTCTTTGATATTCAGACACATGGTATTCAGTCTGGATTCATCTTGGTGGGAGAAGGAACTTGCCCCAGAACTTGTTTATTTAATTTATTTATTTAGGAAGTTTTATATAGCGCTGGCTCCACCCAGGGGTATCAGAGCGCTTAACATTAGTATGATGGTGTTGAAGATACAGAACATTTGTTTCAAATGCAGCAAACATACATGGTGGACTAAAAGATCATATTGAGTACTATAGATTAATTGGTGAGAAAAACGAAAGCAAGGGCATTTTAAAAACAGTATTAAAAAGATGACATAACAAATTATAATACAGTACACATGGGGTAGGCTCAATGGTCAGAAAAAAGCTTGCGTGGTTGAGCACGTGAGAAGGGTGGCATGGTAGGATGGGGATAGGAGGGAAGCAGGGTTGAGAGGGGTCGGGAAGGTGATGTATCGGTGAGAGGGGTAGAAGGTAGGGGTATTAGGGAGGAGGGAGAGTCTCGCAAGTACAATAAGATAGGGATTATGTCCCTCAATATTTGTTGAGCAGGTGTATTTTAAGGTCTTTTTTGAAACTGAGATAATAAGGGTTGCCTCGAAGATCTTTAGGGAGGGCATTCCAGATGCTGGGGGCCTTACCAGAGAAGGAGCGGGATTGAGAGGCTATTCTTTTTCAAAAGAGGGCGGATGAGGAGAAGAGAGTTGGTGCTTCTCAACGAGCGGGCGCAACCTGCTTTGTTGAGTTTGTTTGAGAGGTAGAGCGGGGTCTTTTGATAGAGGGCTTTGTGCGTAATGCAGGCAATGTTATAGGAGGATCTGCCTTCGATAGGAAGTCATTTAAGGTCCTTGAGGGAGGGTGAGATGTGGTCAAAGCGTTTACAGTCGGTTGTTAGCCTGGCTGCTAGGTTGAGAACAGATTTGAGGGGGGCAAGGTAAACTTTGGGAGTTCCGGAGAGTAAAGCGTTTCCGTAGTCAATTTTCGAGAGGACTAGAGGTTGGACAACCTATTTGAAATCTTACACTGGAATGAAAGGTTTGATTTTTTGGAGATGTCGGAGTGTGAAGAGTGCTCCCTTTGCCAAATTCTGTATATGGGAATTGAGCGTTAACTGACTGTTGATGGTGATGCCAAGAGATTTTACTGATTCGGCAGGGTAGAGAGAACAGTTTAGGGCATTAAGGTCAGCGATCCATGTTTGAATGGGGAGAGGGTTGTTTTTAGGAGAGAAAAGAATGATTTCAGTTATGTTTGGATTGAGTTTGAGATGAGTGGAGAAGAACCCGGCTTGAATCTTGGTTAGAGCAGTTTTGAGGTGTAAGATATCTGAGTGGGAATTAATTTTATTGTACAGTTGGGTATCATCAGCATACAGGTGATAGTTAATTCCGGCTTGTTTAAGTATGAGGGTAAGGGGTTCCATAAAGAGGTTGAAGAGAGCAGGAGAGAGGATAGATCCTTGGGGGACACCGAGGGAGACAGGATGGGGAAGAGAGTCAGTTTTGAATTTTAATTTGTTGGGTTCTGTGTTGGAAGTAGGAGGCGAACCAGTTTAGGACCGTGCCATTAAGGCCGAAATGATCTGTGAGTGAGTAAGGTTGAATGGTTAACTGTATCAAATGCAGCAGTGAGGTTGAGAAGAATGAGTAGGCTGGTCTCTCCCTTATCCAGGGCGAGGTGGATGTCATCTACTATATTAAGCAATGCAGTTACTGTGCTGCAGCCTTTGCGGAAGCCGGATTGAAGAGGGTCAAGCAGGTTGTAAGTGTCAATGTGTTTATCCGATTGAAGTAGGGCACATTTTTAAAGGGCTTTGGAGAGAAGGGGGAGATTAGAGATGGGGCAGAGGTTGTCAGGGTCATTAGGAACGGCCTTGGGATTTTTATGAATGGGTGTGATTTGTTCGAGTTGTAGGGAGACAGGGACGCACCCCGTAGAAAGGGAGGAGTTAATGATATTGGTCCAATTATGGATGATGACATGCTTTAGATCCTGGACGAGGGAAGATGAGAGTGGGTCTTTTGTGTGAGAGGACGGTTTTAATTTGGATAAGATGTTAAAGACTTCCAGTTCGAAAACAGAGTGGAAATTCTGCCAGGAGGCATTATTTTTAAACAGTGGGTTAGTGACGTAGGGTTCAGGCAGGGTAGATGAAGGAAGGTGTAGGGAAGGAGTAGGGGGTAGAGTCAGGGGGGAGTGTGGTATTGAGGTAGCATCAAGAGGCCATTGGGGGGGTCGGAGGGGGCTGAGTTACAAGTAAGGATTGATCAATTTTGGCAATTTTTTCAGAGATAAAGTGAGCAATTTCTTTACATTTATTAGTGGAGGACAACAATTTGAGGGGGGCCGGGGAGGTTTGGTTTCTAACAATGTTGAACAGTTCTCTGGGTCTGTTCCTGGCACGGGCAAGATGCGAGTGAAAGAAAGATGTCTTTTCAGAGAAAATGTGTTATTTGTAGGTAGATCTAGCGGTTCTAAGGAGGGTGAGATGGATGGGGGAAGGATGTTGTCTCCATGATCTTTCAGCGAGTCTAAGTGAACGTCTTTCATTGTCGAGATCTGAGGTAAACCATGATATTTTTTAGAGTTTTTAGTTTGGGTGGGGCAAGTTGATCTAAAACCTCGGAGACAGTTTTTTTAAAGTGCTGGGTGAGTTCATTTGCATTGAGAGAGGATGGGGTGAGACGAAGTTGGGATTGGAGTTTGGACTCAAGTGCACCAGGAGGGATTTGCTTAAGATTGCTGGTCACAATCATGGTTTTGTTGTCTTTAGCTGGGACGGGCGGGGTTGAGGGGGAAATTATGAACAATATGAGGTGTTGGTCAGACCAGTCGATAGGGATAATGTTGGATAGGGATGCCAAATCCGTGTTAGCGATGATGGCATAGAGAATATCTCCTTTAGAGTGGGTTGGGGAGTGGCAAAGTTGTTTGAGGTCTCTAATCTCGAGAAGATTAGTGAGAAGGTTGATTGTGGGATCCTCAGGTTCTTTCCAGTGAAGGTTAAAATCTCCTAGGAAGAGATTTTTAGAGTTAGAAAGTAACGATTGAGTAAGAAGGTCAGATAGTTCTTCAGCAAAGGGCAGAGGCTCACCAGGAGGGTGATAGTGTATAGTCATATTGGGGGGGAGCCCTTCATCTTAGGTTCGGCTCCAAGCTATTCAAAGGTTGTGTAGTCTGTGTTCTTTGCTAGGGAGAGCTGGAGTTCTCTTTTAAAAATAATTGCTAAGCCACCCCCTATTCTCTCAGATCTGTCTTTTCTGATAATAGAGTAACCAGGGGGGGAGAGTGGGTCGAGGATGGGTGTTGAGTGATCTTTGAGACAGGTTTCCGTGAGGAAGGCGATGTCGATATCTTCGCTAAGGATGGTTTTTGATATTTCGGTCGCATGTCGAACAGCCGAGCGGCAGTTCACGAGCATGCAGGACAGGGGTTTAGGGTTAGTATTGGGGGCAGGGCATGAGTGAATGGCGGTGAGTTGAGGGGGGATCTGGGGGAGCCGGGAGAGGAGTGGATTCTGCTGATCCCCATGATAACAGGGATGTTGGAGTGAGGGAGGGAAGAATCTTTAAGGGGGGACTTATTTAGGTAGGAGTTTCAGATGTCAGATAGGGAGAAGCGGAGTAGTCACTTAAGTCACTTAAGGTGTGAAGAGGTCTGTATTTACGGTTGTGAAGAGGGGTGGTTATCCAACGTATGGCATATGGGCGTTTAAGAGGGCCAGAGCATGGGGAGGAGGACCAAGAAGGGCGGGTTCTAGGGTTGAGGGAGGAGGTTTAGTGTAAGGAGAGGGTGAGAGGCCAGGAGGGGGATGAGGGTAGTACTGAGGCTGTGGGAGTGTGGGAGGGCGGAGAGGGTGAGAGGCCAGGGGGGGCGAGGGTAGTACTGAGACTGTGGGAGTGGGGGAGGCCTGGTGAGGGGAGGGAGGAAGTGATCCGGCATTGAGATGGAGGGGCAAGGCGAAGGACGGGACAGTTAAAGAGGTAGGAGATGGGGAGTGAGGAGAGGAGAGGGTGTAAGGGGTGTGAGGAGACGCAGCACCAGAGTTGGGGGTGGAGTGTAGTTCGGGGAGGGAGGAGTAGGGGCAGGAAGGGTCTGGTGCAGTCTAGGAGAATGGACTATTCATTTCCATAACACACTGCTGAGTGGCACACAAGAGTCAATTGGCTGACCTCCTGTGTGGCTACAGGGTCACAAGGGCCCTTTTTTCATGATTGACCAGCTGACCTGTAATAACTAGACTAAGACTGGATCCTGCTGGTGGCCTCTGCTAGAGTGAGTCCTGGCCCTTAAGTTCTGTCCCTGAGGTCCTGGAATTCCTAGAAGTGACACAGAGGAGCTGATCCAGAAACCCTGAAAAGTTGACTTAGAAGATATTTGGACTTTTAAGACCTCTAGAGCATCTGTAGGACCTTGAGCCAAGGGTGCCTGAGTTGATGCATCTTTGTCGGATACAGCTTCTTGCTTTCCCAGGTGGCTAATTTTGAGATCCATAAAAAAGACTAAATCAGAAGGTAAATCAGAAGGTAAATCCCAACCCACGCTCCATCACAGTCAGCCTTAAAACACGCCTAATTCCCGGTCTACCACGTCCATGGATTATCACTGCAGCTTAGTGCTGTTTGGTGATATTTTCACGTAAATATTTTAAAAAATCATATCTCTGGTTCACCATATTGGATGTTTGTTGTTTTGATGTAATTTTTCAATAACATTTATTTTCCTGATTCAGTTTAGGAGTTTTATTTATTTGATATTTTAAAATTACTACGGTTTTGGCACTGCATAAATAATGAACATTTTACTCTTTTAATCCTGTCTGCTCTGTGCATATCTACCAGTGGATTGCACTCAGGTTAATTTATTGACATTTGGGTTCACCCTGATGAGACTGCATTATTATTTGTTGAGGTGGGCTACTGGCCACCCCTAAAACGAATCCACTTTCTTACACTTTGCTTTTCCTTTTAACTTTAGATTTGTAATATTACTAGTGTTAAATAGTTGATAATTTACAGTTTTAAATAATTGAAGCTACAGAGTCAGCCAGGATAGTTGGAATGCATGTACTTATACACTCTGATGCTTTGATTCGGAGTTAAAATCATTGTTAATTTAGCAGTTGAAAATTGGGAAGTGCTGAGTGTGGTCCAGGAAATGTTTTCCCATATTGTACATTAAAGCTGATGATCACTTTGTAGTATTAACACTGACATTAAAAAGCAACCTCTCACAAATGTGTCTGTCCCATTAAAATGTAAGCTCTCTGCTGCAACACACCCTGCTAAACAGAACCACACCAATCTTGGAAATGAAGGCAGAGCTTTAATTTAAAAAAAAGTTCCTATTTGTGGTTTAGTGGAAATCAATTTCAAATTTGCACTCAAGAATTAATATTTTGTATATTTGGATGGTTATTTCACAAGCTGTTTGCGAACCCCGATTTGTGAAAAATGTTCTAATCTAATGGCGACCTGCACATGCTGTAAATCTGTGACAGTCCATCACTTCCACGATTTCCAAGTAGGCACCATGTTGGATCCAGGCCTTTCTCTTCAGATCCACACATTTAAAAAAAGTACAATACATTATAAATATGGTGTGAGGGCATGGTAGACAGAGAACATATTGCACATCGTCAGTGGTTTTTAAACTTTCCAAATTGTAGAATTTCTTTCAAATCTGAAGAGATTGAGCATGCGGTCTGCAGGATGCAGACTGGGCAGTACAATAATTTACCATTGAACCGCTTAAATATAAAAGATTGGGTGGTAAATAGTATGAGAGATGTGTACCTTAGTTGTTTGCTTGGCTGGTACTGTTGTAAAATATTGCTTCTGCACATTGAGGCTTTCTGGTACAAGGCCTGGTCACTGATGCACCTGACTTTGAACTGTATGCACTTATTTATCATTAGCCAGTGAGGGCACGTAGTTCAGGGTTGATGCTTTAATTTATAAGTATGTTCAAGATAATGCAGCAGCTTGCTTTATTATGGCACAGTGCAACTCTTGTCCAATTCTCCATGGGCCACTAGTCACACTGGCTTTCGTTGGTACAGTGTAGAGTAATGCAGTCATCGGGTCAGGATACCTCTCAGGAGGTGTGAGTGAGGCAAGACGATCTTTACCACATTGTTGACCCGGTGGATAAAAGAGAGATTAGCATCAAATGTGACCCAAGGTTTTACACTTTGCTGAAAGACTGAGGTGATAATCCGAGAGATGTCAACAAGTTGGTAAGGAAGTTAGAAGTTTCACCATTAAGCAGATTCTCCAACTTCAAAATGTTGAGGCTGAGTTGGTCTTTGTCTTCTTTTATGTTTCTTTATTTATTAGAGCTCTACTAGCAGGAACTGAGTTACGGCTGTGTGGCTCAACTCTCTCTTAGCTTCTAATGCCTCTGAGTGTTAATTCAGTTGCATTGTATTAATTAGTTGGAATCAACGACTAAAAATGTAATGCATTTATTGATATCAATTAAAAAGTACACGATTAATCATATATAAATTAGGATTTCTTTAAATGAAATATTGCATGAATTCTGTTAATCAGAGTTATCACTGCATCCGAGTATCATCAGAGAACATACGGATTCCAGAGTTGTAAGACTCAGAGAGCTTGTTCGAATGCACCAGGTAAATATTCCATCAGAAGAGATGGGGAGAGGGTTGATCCATGCGGCAGGGTTTAAGTGATGGAAGAAGTTCTGAAATGGAAGGTACCGAGCTCTATTCGATGTGTCTAATTTCCAGGAAAGAGGTAAAGCAATGGAGAACATTTCAACCGATTTGGGGGTGAGTAGTCAGACAGTTGCGCACCACCTGTGCCCCATAGTATACAACATTGCTCAGATGGTTGTCCTTGGTTCTTGAATACTAGTAATCTCGCTCTCACAGTATTTATGGTAGGCCTGTCCCTTTTTTGGGGTTCTTTGATGAACTGGAAACCCATAACACTTGGGGTAGGTTGCAAGGTCTCTGATAACAATTGATTGTAGCGCCTCAGCATGGCAGGGGTACCTGAAGGTTAGCAAACCTGGAAAACATAGGTAGATCCAAACCAGGTTAACTGATGAAGTTTATAAGGATGGACTGCTTTTTACTGTTCTGATTGCAAGGGATGTACAGATGAGAGAGATAATGAAAGCGCGCAGTTGCACTGGTAAGGCCCAGGCTGGTCACCTTGGCACCGCGGATGCCTGCAAGATTGGCAAATGCATTACAGGTCGATTTTAAGCACTAACAATGAGATGGAAGCTATTGCTTACACTATCAACGGTATGAAATTAAGTACCTACAATTTCTTTTATATTGTACATTTTATTCAGTTTTAGACATATTTTCCATCTATTTAGTTCATCATTACTCCCTGATCTGCGGCCAAACATGCTCTTAAATTGAAACACTTTTAAGTCTTCAAGACAAGCGTCTTCAGGGGAATAATTCTCTTGCGCGTTCACAGGGCTCAGGTTGACACATTGCAACTGGTAGTCCAAATGCAGGTGAACAGCCTCTATCAGTTCCTGCCTATTATCTAATGAACAGGCGCTGAAAGCCTTCATACAATTTGTCAGTTTGTCATTCCTGGAATTGAAAAAGCATGGCGTCTAAATTAGGCTGTCATTCAACGCATGGGTCCAATTCATTTGTAAGGCTGGAGCATAAAGGAAACAGTTTGAGCGTTGCATTTTTTGTCATTTACGTGGTCGGTGTTTTAAGCCTAAAAGCTTTTTTTGCTGGGAGGTGTCCAGCTGACGTGGGTGGGTGCTTAGATGCTTTGATTGAGTTGTGCTCTTTTGAGCATATTTTATGTAAAATCCATGTTACTTATTCATAGCACAGTATAGGAAAAGGGCAAAATCACAGCTGTTCTACAAACTCAGTCAATGTATGAGTGCTACTGAAATACAGTAATGTTTCCAATACCGTGGGCTCAATTTACAAAGGTACAAAAGTAAACTGAAAGCTGGGCATAATTCTCTGCCTGAAAGCAATTCAACAACACCAGGCACAGGCCTGCATCCCTGCATATCTGAATTGTATTTAATCGTGCATAAAATAGTATCTTACGAGTACTTCACATACTCATAAAAGCCTTTTGCAAAATGGACCCATAACATATTTGTCCTGGCAATTCAACATAACATTCTATTACCAACAATGCTATAAAGACAATAAAAGTATTTTCAGACGTCGCAAAATGAAATCTGTTTATGGATCAAAATTGCAAAATGTTAAACTTGCAGTGCAAGCTGTGACATTTTTAACTTGGCCAGAGCGTCAAAGCCCAACTGTGTGCAACAAAGCAATTCTCAGAGTTGAAAGTTACTATTGATTTACCAAAAAGTACTTCAGTAACCAGTCAAAGACCTTGGGGCTAAAGAAAATCTGTGAATTATCAGTGCTACATGTAAATCACCAGTGCAACAATACTCATTTTCTTTCAAATACCAAACTACTTTACCAATAATAAACATTTATTTGAAGTAATGATGAGTATGGGAGCAGCACTTTAGGAGCACTCTGTAGCCTACTCTTACGAACCTTTGTGATGTGGCCCCATAATCATCAACTCCCTGTTAGAAGAAGTGCAAAGAGGCCACTTTCCTTTGTATTTGTACTAATTGTATATGAATCTTCTCAGTTACTCACATGTATTCCCATTTTAAATGTCTTAAGGATGATGCATAACAACATTTGAGAGTATGTAAAGGGGTTATACAGGAGTACTGCATTAAATACTTCACTATACTGTATAAATAGGCCCCATAGAGTGGAACATTTGCGACTAGTTTGCAGCCTACAGTTAGGTTTGGAGTGTATGAACTATTCTGCCGACTGAAGCAATCATTGACAACAACTGCATGGCACTCTTTCAAGGCTTTTCTAATGCAATAGTTCTGCCATTACTAACAAAAATCCAGAACTCATTATGTGTGCTCTAGCCAGATTGAAAGGGGGTCAGGGTGTCTTACTAGCCTGTTGGGGGAGGGACACTAAAGTTAAATTGAGAGTGACGCCCTAATGACTTCAGATCCAATGGTTTTCAAATCATAGTCTTGAGACAGTTTGGGTGCCTGGCTGCAGCCTTCTACTATTTACAGTAATTACCTAATTTGAAGAAAAAGGCTGTCGGATTTCAAGAAAACTATTTTATTCTGACAAGCTGCAAACAGGCATCAACACTCAAATTCAATATCCCTGCTCTCATTTACAAGTAATAAGTTTGCAGCAACACTACACAAGGAATTGCAATTAAGAGGATGTTTTCTTAGAAATGATCAGCTCACTGGATTACGCAAAGCCACATTTTGTAATTCGTGCCTTTTGATTTTAGCAAACATCCCATGAAAACTATGAACAATCAGGGCACTAGTAGGTCCAGAAGTATGCTCAGATAGGGTCACATGGATAGACCAGATCAAGCAAGAGCCACAGCCATGGCATTTATCTTGAAAAGACTGTTTATAGGACTAAAGCCCTGTCCATTTGGGATTTCTAAAGGCAATTAGAGTAACATCAATGTTAAAACACCCTGGTTTAGAGGGTAGTATGTCTTTTTGGGGGTGAAATTCAGTATCCAAAAACCCTTTAAAGATTACAGGTAAGGTATATCATAAGAAAAGAGTTTAGGTTAAAAGGTAACTAGAAGCTAGATTAAGTGAAGGAGTAATATGGGGGTATCTCCACATAAATCAAAAAACTGTATAAAAGTCCTGGAGTCACCTGGGATTTCTGCAAGAGAAACAAATGTCAAAATAATACAAAATGGGAGCCCGAGATTAATTATTTTGGAGACTTATTATCAGCGATCAATCTATATGCCATTAATTATCCTGAAAAACACAGAGAACCGTTTAGAAAGCACTGCGTTTTTCTAAAGTAGGATCCTGAACGTGGATCTCGTGGCAGACCAGAAGGATGAATAAATAAAATAGCTGCCAAAATACTTTGGTGAACATAAGCATGCACTACAGATCCATTAACCACTGTCCAAAGTAGACTTTGCAGATAGGGACATATCAGAATTTATGGGCCATTGGGGAGTGTTGGCCAGGTGCATTTAAATCACACCAACTCCACTCCTTTTTGTGATTGTTTGTAGACCAACCAATTAAAGTGCCATCAATCAAATGTAGAATGATTGATGGTGCTTTACATTGGAACTACAGTTACAGTTACAGCATTGCAGTGTATTTGTTAATCCTGCTCTGTATCTGGCTGTGCTGATTGGGAGATTCCAGAGCTTCCAAATGCTAAAAACAACATGATGGTCTGGTAGTTAAACTCTCGAACTCTATTTGATCAGGGGAAATTGCTCACTAAACTAAGTGTTATCCTATTCATCACTTTTTTATATACTCTAGGACGATAAAAGTCTCTTTCAAGGTGACTTGGCACTATGAAGCATCCCCTGAACCTAGCATGTGCTGTAACAGACAGTGCCAAATGGGGATGCCAGAATTGCTGTGTGCATTTGCATTATGTGCAAATCTGTTCAGTCATTTTGAAGTCACCTGCCTGGTCATCCATGTGTGATTTATTGTATTGTTATGTATTTTATTTCGGATTTTCATAAAGTGCTTCTACCCACTATGGTAGCTTCAGAGCAGTGTTTGATTAGGTTCAGGGGACGGTATTCCTAAACAAAGATCTCATAACGATGAGCAGACGGTAAAACCTTATATTTGTATGTTAAAGAAAATTACAGAGTGAAGTGGTGAAGCTGTTTTAGGTGTTTATCAAGCCCAGATCAGATGTAGGTTATGGTAACAATTTGGTTAACCATAAGATTACTTAATTAACAACTCACTACAGCAGACCTACAAAAAACCCTCATGTTGTTACCTAATTGATACGTGTTGCATTCCCTTCTTCTGTGCATGGAGATGACTTTGTTGATCAGGAGGTTTGCAGAATTGTTATGTGCTGTTGCATCTGCTCTCCAGGTAGCTTGGAGCTGCAGCAACTCCCTTTCTGTTATTTTTCAACTGAAGTGTGATTTTCTTTGGTGTCTCTACACTGCAGGACTCTAAATGGTTCCTTTATTCTGACACCATGCACCAATACCATGACTGTGGCATTCACTCATGAAGCCTGCCAAGTGTGTTTTCTTTTGATATAAGGACAAAGTTCAAGGGTCGTGTGATGCCTCCCATCTGATAAGCTTTGCCCAATGAGTACATGGAAGATACTTAAATCATCAAACATGACGCATTCGCTAATTAAGGAAATGAAAAGCTGAAATGACACTTTGCACACGTTTGACACACAGTGACACATGAAAATGAGATAAGTGTAGTAGACGCACCATAAAAGCATGCTTTAAAACGTGAGATGAAGAAAACTTATATACAAGACAATTCTAATATATATAAACGAGTTGTACTAGAGAATGTCCAATACACATGTTGTTTATTGATGGAATTTGATTTTAAGTGAAGTGGCCTAGTGCTTGATGCTATCTGTCAGTGTGCACAAATTAGAAAAAGCGGTGCAAAAATGTGTAGAAATGAAGTACAAGCTTGAAACTTTGCATAGTAATATTAGAGCATCTATAGGTTATGAAAATGTAAAAACAATTTTGTAATAAGAATTTAGAAAAATATGCACTTATAGGAATATTGTGAAAAAACTGTGGTAGTAACATTTTTCTAGCATTAGCTATTTTCATGTAATAATGATTTGTGAAAGTTCTATACATACTTTATTGGAATTGGTTTAATTTATTTATATTTGATGTTAGGTTAGAACTCCTTTCATTTAAATGTGATGCTTACTTAAAGGCTTTTTTAAATGCTTTTTTCTAATGCTGACCTTTACCCTGCCTTAATACAATGGTTTATTTTCTACTAGTGAAATATTGCTTTATTCTTCCTGTACATTTGTACAAACTGACATTCCTGAATGTTTCTTCAACGTTCACAATGACATATTCCTGTGAGAACAGGGTTGCCAGCTGTTACTTTGGATAGCAACTTTGTATTTTCTTTTCCACCAAAGTTAGTCTTATGTGGACTTTTGAATCTTTCATTTCTTATGACTAGCATGGGAATATGTCTTACTGTTGCAAGTGTTGTAGGTGGCACTGTGTGAATATGGGCATCTGATGGTCTTTCGATGGTGGTGTGATGCCACCTCACTGGGATGAGTTTAAAAACTTTATAAGAGAAGAAACCACAAAGGAGGGGAAACACCATTCTGATTTTCCTACTTATGACCCGGATGCTAGACTGATCGATGTTTATACTATTTTTTGCTTTTGCATTGCCTGGTCGATGCTACAGTCAGTAGCTGATGAACTGAACCTTCTATGTGAACTATTTCAATTTTTATCATTCCTTTATTTCTTTTTTTATGCTTGATGGACTTTGAATGGGAACCTTTTTCCCATCTTTGCAGGATCTAAGCTATTAGACAAGAAACTATTCTTCTATCCTTAAAGGTTGTCGGACTCTGTAACTCGGCAGTTGATTCTGATTGTAACCATCCGAGAAAGCCTGCTTAAATGTTTACCATTGTTATTCAATGCTGTGGTATTCTTAACTGAACTTCTCAAGAAATTACACAGGGCAATGTACTTTAAATCTTTAATTCAATAACCAAACTAATCAAATATCTGTCTGAGTCTATTTTTGAGGCCTATTGGTTCCTCCATTCAAACTTTGCTGTTTCCTAATGACTTAATGTGTTGGAGGGAGAATCATTGAGCTCTGACAGAACATCAGGTGTTACTTCTTCTTCACCTAGGAACCCAAAAGATCTGCCTCCCATACGAGCCAGGTCAATTTTGGGGGTGTGGACGAGATCAACATTGGAAGATCTTAAGGTCCTTGTTGGATTGTAGTGATTAGCATGCGTGTTAAGGTAGTTAGCACCTAAGATGTGAAGTGCTTTGAAAATGATCACCATTGCTTTACATTTGATCTGTTCCTTCACACGCAACCAATGCAAGGTCTTCAGGATGGGAGTTATATATGGGATGTGGGCTTCGGTCTCAGGATTGCCCTAACCAAAGCGTTTTGCACCACTTGCAGGCGCTCAATAAGGTAGTCAGGCAAGCCTAGGTACAGGCTATTGGCGTAATCTAGTTTTGATGTCACAAAGGCTTGGACCACAATCCAGCCACTGTCCAATGATAGCAATAGCAGTGGCAGAAATGTATTTAGCATGCTGAGTGTACCACAACAGGAGCCTATAAGTGCTTGAACCTGTGGACCCATAGAGAGGGCGTTGTCTATAACAATGCCCAGATTGTTTACCTTTTCCTGGGCTGAAAGGGGAGGGGACAACTCATCCGGCCACCATGTATTCCAATTACACACTGCAGGTTGGCCAAAAAACATAATCTCTGTTTTATATGGATTACATTTCAGCTGATTTATGTTGAGCCAGTTAAATACCTTTGTGAGACAAAATAGAATTTTTTCTCCATCAAAGTCAGCTCCTTTTTCACATGTAAAAATCAGTTGTGTGTCATCAGCGTAAGAGATAATCTTAGCACCCTCTTTCTCTACTAAAGGTGCAAGAGGTGACAAGTATATATTGAAGAGAATGGGGCTCGGTATAGTACCCTGGGGTACTCCTACATTCATGTGTGGCATGGGGGATGGAAAAGGGGGCATACAAACGTCCTGCAATCTATTTTCCAAGAGAGAGGTCATCCAGGCCAGTGCAGTCCAACCCATGCCCACGTTCTGTAGTCCATCAAGGAGTCTTTCATATGGGACCGTGTCGAAGTCCGCCGAAAGATCGAGTAGAATCAGAAAAAATAGTATTCTGCAGCCAAGAGCAAAAAGGACTGACCTGTTAAACAGTCCTTCCAATTGGTTCTAGACTACTGCAGGATCCTAGTAAAATGTAAGGACATTACCAGAATGCAAGTATAAGTCCACAGAATTCAACACCTTGCTATACCTCCAACTCAATGTTGTATTTATTCAACAAAGAATTTGGTATGTTGTTGTTTTGTGTAGCACTTTCAATTCTCTGCTTTTTAAAATACTTCAGACCAGACCATTCAAGTAAAAGTGTTGATCCAGATGGATTGCTCTAATGGGTATGCAAACTTGTCACAGTCAGAACTTGACATACCTGTTTGCTTCATTGGACTACCATGGACTACAACTCTTTTGTTAATGTCTATGAAATCACTGTGACCAACAATTACTGTCAATTTCTGTATACTCACCATCCTGTTTATTGCACTGTAAGCCAACTCGCAAGGTTCATTTCTCAAATTAGTTGGCAGGACCCTAAATCTTGACTGCGACCATGAGCGTATTTTCATATTTATGTCTGATTCTGAGATGCCTATGATGCAAGATTGCAACTTTTGGGGGAATTAGATTTGGCAGACCCTGTGCTTGGGGCCTGGCAATGACCTTATTTCAAATAAACACTGAATTTAAGTAAAAGCTCTCTTTTCCAGCAGTTGATCTTATAGGCTTCTAGTGTAGTAAACTTACTGATTGTCAAATTTGTGAAAGAGGTAATTTCTGAAAGCAGTACAGTTTGCTCTACAAAGCATATAGCTACAAAATGTGAAATTCTCTATAAGATAGATGCACCAGTGACCCAGAGGGAAATTGGTGCCATAAGAAATCAAAGCAATCAATTGAGAAGGTTTAATGTTTTTTGATTATAATTATGTTTCCTATTTCTCTTTTGCACTTCTAGAACATGTAAAACTTAAAAGTACATGTCCTGCCTTTTAAATACATTGCACCCACCCATTTGGGTTATCAAGGGCCGACCTTAGGGTTGATATATATGAATCCAACAACAATGTCTGGCTCATGAAGGGCGCTCTTATCGGCTGGTGTCTGCGGCAAGGCTAGCCTTGAGATATGTTAATCACCAAATGCAAATTATAACGCAGCACTCTCCTGGGCATTTTGACTTTGCTTTATTCAACAAGCCATCTACTCCTTGAAGGAGTAGATGGCTTGTTGAATAAAGCAAAGTTAAAATCCCCAGGAGAGTGTTGCATTATATTTTGCATTTGCTAATAAGGTATATATATCTGGGTAGTTCTCAAGTTTAGGTGGAAAGCAGCTCCAGTATAGAGCACTCTCAACAACAGCGTCACTCTAAATGTGCTCACCTCAAATGTCTGCTTTTCTATCAAAGTCTTTAAGCGTAGGATTAGCACAGTGCCATCCACGCCGAGATATATATATACACCCTAATGTAGGCACCTATATATATCGTTTGGGACTAGCGAGAGGTTTAGCTTGCCAGGTTTATGTGACAGTTTAAAACTGCACACAAAGGCTCTGCAATTAAAGATCTGAGCCATGGATAGAGGGCTACTTAGGTGGCTGGCACAATAGGTGCTGCAGCCGACTAGTACCATTGAATTTACAGGTCCTAGGCGCATGCAGTGCACTATACTAAAGACTTAGAAGTAAACTAAGTATGCCAATTGGGGATTAACCAATATTACTGTGTGTTAGGGGAGAAAGCTCATGCACTTTAGCACAGGTTAGTAGTGGTAGTGCTCTGAGTCCAAATACCAGCAAAAAAGAGGTCAGAAAAGTGGTGGCAGAAGGCAACAGGTTTGAGGGTGACCCTGCAAAAAGGGCCATTTTCAACCAACACCAAATGCTCCTGTATAAAGATAGTAATAGCACACTATTATTCTTTACCTTGGTCTGTTCGGTATTTGAAAAAATGCTGGGCCTAATGCTGATCAAAGCATCCCATGCGGATACTATTAATGGATCTGAGTCCAATAAAATGTCTTGTGAATGATTCTGCCCTTAGCTCTGTAGCCTCAAGATCAGACCAACATGTACCAGGCCCAGAGGATCAATGTTTCCTTAATATCCTTCAACCCAGAATGTGAACAGCATGATCATAGCTTATCAACTTTCAAAGCCCATCCTGAAAAAATTTCAACTCAGAATTGCACCATTAGTGGACCAAAATGTTTATTGGTTTAAAGGCGGCCACATCTGAGATATTTAGAAATCCACCTTCCTAATTCAGCAACAACGAAGGTGTTGACTTGGGAAAACAATAGATCCATCTGAAGACAGGTTAAAGCATTAGATTTCCAGTGTCCCAACAGTTCAGTCCCATTTCAAACATGACTGAATTTTCATCTGAAATATGAGGAAGAGGCAAGAGAGTGGATCTTCGTCTCTCTTAAAGTTAAATAAGGAAAGAACTCTGTTTTATTGACCACGATTATTGCAGCTTTAGACCCTTGGGACAATTATGAATGTCAATAGAATGAAGGTGTTTAAACACCTGCAGTACAAAAATGTGTTTACATAAAGTAGAGCCTCCCAGAGGTAAGTATCCCTCAGAAAAATGAAATCTTCACCTTATCTTCCTCCAAGAAAAAATATACTTTGGGGCTGATTTTGGCTTTGAACGACGGGGTACTGCTTGACAAACGTGACAGACATCCCACACGCCCTATTGTAAGTACTGTAGAACATGAAATGTCGAATACGTGGCTTTTTACTGAAAAAAACAGACTTGCACAGGAATAACAGGTTAAACATTATGTGCGGTGGTGGCGCATGGCTCACTCTGTGCAGTATTAAAGGTCAGGCAGACTGCTGTTATAAATACAAAAAGGTTAGAAACAGCAAGAACCTGCCTTTTCTTTTCAGTCTGCCACTTGATTAGAAACGAGGCAGCTGGTAAACCTATTCAGACACCGCAGTATGCAGAAATCTTTAGAAAAACTTCATAGCAACGGATCCAGCGTGATGGATGCTCCAGGTAGAAAATAATAAGTTGAGGTTATGCCTACAAAAATAGCAAACAACATCCTTCTCTGCTGCATGCATACCCATTTAGTGTGATATAAAAAAAAATAATCAGCAATTGTATCCTCTTGCCACCACCATAAAAAATATGTTTCAAATGTGATTTTCCGGCAACAAAATGTGTCGCATTGTTTTTGAGAGCACAGTGCCACACATCATGTTGCTGTTAAAACAGGTAAGATCACGTCTGGATTGCAGAGGCAGTTTTAGCTGGAAATGGCAGCTCAACACAAGGGCTCCTTTCTCCAAGCCTGATTACACTTGATTAATATCCCTTCAGCCTCGCTTAGAAGGCGAGGCGGTGGTGGTGGTTTCTGTGAAGTCGCACAGGCCTGACTTTGACAACAAATCACCTAACCAAAAGAAGAACCAGAGTGGTGGAGCGAAGGTAGCCATGGAAACACAGGCACTTTAAAAAGACAATGCCAGGCTAACTTGGGCTACAGCTCTTTAAAAAAAAGCAGAGCAAAATCAAGATTAAACTGGGATGAATTGGGCAGAAAGATTCTTAATATCAACGTTGGCAAGACCAAGGACTAATTTAGAGTTTGGATTAGGGGATACTTCATCGAAATGTGACAAACATCCCATCCACCATATTTCAAGTGCCATAAGCTATAATTACACTTGTAATATTCAGCCGGGACATCTGCACATTTTTGACCAATTATCACATCCGCCAAATTATAAATAAGTTCTAAGTCATGAGTGACACATTGAGTGATACATTGCGACTAAGAAGAGAGAATGTCTTGGAGCCTTAAATTATATTAGAAGAGATTTTATATAAGGATGTCAGCTGAATCTTGATGCTCAAAACTATGGATGAGAGGGATCCTGGAAATAAGTGAGGGAAATAGGATCTTTAATACCCAATGCTTATTTGGATGATGCCGTTCAAACCATCTGAGACTGGCGTTCGACACATCTATATGCCCATATAGACAACCAAGCTGCCCCAAGACATGCTTAAATTACTTTTTTAAGATTTTCCGTATATGGCAATGAGACGAAGAAAGGGGCGTAGAGAGATGCTACTGGAACGATTCAAAATTTAGGGCTAAAAGAATCTCAGATGATTATTATCCTTTCGTGGTGATTAATTCTCAAACGCGTTCATTTTACAGTTGACGTAGAGGACTGGAAAAAAGCTGGCACCCCTGTTGATAGAGGATAGTTGATGCTGACACTTCAAAACCTAACAATGACATGCTAAGTATGTTCATTAAATAAAGGAATGTTTGTGAATGCGGTAACATCCTTCCAAAGTGGTCCTTAAGGGTTTGTTAGGCCGAGTATTCGAATTGTAATATGGGATTGGGCACATGAATGCATGTTGTGGGGATACAGCACTGTAAACAGAGGTTGGCAGAAGATTATGGAGAGGAGACATATGATTGTGGGAAATGCATTCTAATATTATAGTCCATGTACTCTGTTGAATATACTTCTTAGCAACCATACTCTATTTAAAATCTGTTTGGTTCACATATAGAGGACATACGTATATTTTCGTGGGTGGATAAACTGTGAATACTGATACTATGGTATTTTATACCTCTTTAGGGTATTGTATAGTGATTCTTCTATGCCTTTACCCTAATGTTATTTCTTCTAGCAAAGTAATGATTTGTTATTCTGGATAAATGTTCATTTTTTTCTATTTATTTTACTTTATGTAAGTGAGCCAGACCTTAAAAAGTGTTAAATCTCATAATACAGTGCCTTGCTGTATGATCCAACACAATAAGATAATATAAACTGGCATTTTATCTTAAAGAAATAACAATGGGCACATGGCTACATGCAACTATGTATTGGGTATTTTTGTAGCATGAGCTTAGCGCAGTACAGAGTCAAAGGCACAGAAGTGGTCAGCTAGTGATATGGGGTAGCTGGGTTCTGAGTTGAAGTAGAGCTCGACTTTTTCATCATGTAGTGTTGTTTATTGAGGTGTCTCTTCAACGTTTTCCTAAATTGTGGCAGGATTGGGGCGGTCTTGAAGTATATGGGGATATTGTTGCAGATCCTGCATCTATAAACGGAATTTTTTTCTCTTTTTTGCTCTGAGCTGAGATCACAAGCCAGTGGGCTAGACATGCCTCGAAGTTTGGCGGGAAAGCCAACTTACAGGATGAAAAAGGCTGTTCAGTGAAATGACAGCAAGCAGTAATAAAGGGAAGCTGAATTAACAGGGTGGAGTGGTCCCAAAATATTATAGTCAGAAAATCATCTTAGAAAAATACAATGTACTATTTAGAAAAATATTAACCCCATTGGAGTGTGTAAAAAACATAAACTACACACAGTGGACAATACTGATATAACCGATATTTGGGACACTAGTCTAGTGTCAGAAAATATTTCTTCCAATGATATTCTGACAAGATGCATTTTTTAAAATGTTATGAATGATTTGAAAACTGGCCTTGCAGCCAATTCATGGGGGAATGTTGCCAGTAGAAAAATTTGACAATATAGCACCCTGAGTTCTGATGGACTGGGAGCTTAGATGCCGGCAGGTTGCTAGGAATAGATGGTATGGAGCCCATTTGTTACGCTTGATGGTGTGGGCCTGCTCCACTCTCAGCACTAACTGACTATGAAAAAAAATTAAATGTAGCAAAGATGCTTTACCCCGCCAATACAACCCTATTTAGCCATATTTGATGCACATTAGGTAAATTGACACTTTTCCATTGCATTGTGAATTAGAAAACATGTACTAAAAGGACTGACAGTTTTTCACATTGGGAAATACGTGTTGCTTTTTATTTATATTCTCAATTGAATGTAACTTTCTGTCACTCTTTTACACCTGTAAAGGCACTTGTTAAGTCAAGTCTGACTGAGGCCTGTACACCACTTGTACTGTGTGGATTTATTCGAATGAAGTGCTGGTATTGCTTACTGATATCCCAATCACAGTAGAAATCTGATGAGTTTTATGTTTGTAGTCGAAACCTTAATAGGTGACAGTGTACATTTGGATAAAGATGGCATCCTCTCTGCCATCAATTTAATAACCAAAATCACGTTAACGAGCCATTCTTTTAAATTGAGATCAATTAAAATTGTGCATCAATTGTTGGTGATGATGGACTCCAAAGGATTATTTATTTTGGAACTGAAACTACTCAAAAGCAACCCTGTCCTCTGTATTTTATAACATAACTGTACTATGAGTGCACTCGTTATTTTATACATTATACAAGGACATATTAACAAATTTGTGATCAGGAAAAAGTTTAGACATCCATAAATATTGTATGTGGCCTCAGACATCGTCTGCCATTTCCATCAAGATGTAGCCAGGGACAGAGGTGAAATAATGGAACCACATATAACATGTAAAACTCTGTTTTCCAGCCACCTACCCCCATCATCAAAGATATATACCCTCCCTTGCCCACATTAAAATGTAATACCTTATCTCTTGCTACTCCTGCCCAGCACCCTCTGAAAAAACATTCTTCCGCTCATAACCAAATGAAAAAAAATGACTTGACTGCCTTCCACACATCCACACCACCCTTTTCATATAGCCTCCGCATCCTTCTTTGAGCAAGTGCACCAAAAAAAAGTACCTTGCCTCCTGCCACCAGGCGTGTTTTAAGACTTGACCAGGTAATTGCCAGGGCCCCCACCTTCCAAAGGGTCCCCTGTAAAATAACCCATTCTCTCTATTTGGCCTCTTCTATTTGTGTTCTCAATTCTAAACCGTTCTCCCTCTGCCTACCTCTACCCCCGAGCCAGTCTATTTTCCAAGTCTAAATTTAGGATTTTATGGGGTCCTGGGCAAAGCATATTTTAAAGTTTATCATATATTTTAGTATTGCTTGGCATCATTGAGGGCATGAATTATCAGGAAATGGGTAATAAAACTCAAATGTGTTCCACACGGAGCCCACAAAATATGTCTTGCCCGGGGACCCCAATGATTTTAAGCTGACACTGCCTGCCACCTAACCTCCCTCCCACCCTTTGCAAAACACTTCTGTTTGCTCAAACTGAAAAATAATTACCTGGCTGTCATCCACCCACCTCCACTACCCCCTGCCCAATCCACTCATCTCCCAGAACAAAGCAAGGTATTGGCTCTCACACTGACAGAAGAGAGCCAGCACCCTGCTGACTGCAGCTCTTTGAGAGTTGCTTGTCACTGTGCATTGATTTTCCTCTCTGTTGTATCCTGTTATCTCCTAGTTCCTTTTTGCTCAGCCGGTGTGAATGTGATGTGGTACAAAAGGGGGTGGTGATGGACGGAGCATCAGAACCAATCAAACACTCACACCCAGTCAACAGATCTGGGTTTGATCTATCACCATTCTTTAGCCCACTCTGCCACCCTAGTTCAGACATGGTCATATGCAAATCAGTCTGATCCTGTGCCTCATGGGAACAGTCCAGCCCGAACTGCAAAGCCATGCCTTCCCTGGACCGGAAACAAGCTTCCTAGGACCAGTTTCTGGCATTTCAGCCGTCTTCAGCCAGGCTTGCTTGCAACCAGTGGCAAAGTGAGCAAGGGACTCAATGTCTGAGCATACCCTGCGAACTTATGGCGAGCAAAGCGGTACAAAAGGGGGTGGTGATGGACGGAGCATCAGAACCAATCAAACACTCACACCCAGTCAACAGATCTGGGTTTGATCCATCACCGTTCTTTAGCCCACTCTGCCACCCCAGTTCAGACATGGCCATATGCAAATCAGTCTGATCCTGTGTCTCATGGGAACAGTCCAGCCCGAACTGCCAAGCCATGCCTTCCCTGGACCAGAAAAAAGCTTCCTAGGACCGGTTTCTGTCATTTCAGCCGTCTTCATCCAGGCTTGCTTGAAACCAGTGGCAAAGTGAGCAAGGGACTCAACGTCTGAGCATACCCTGCCAACTTATGGCGAACAAAGCGGTACAAAAGGGGGTGGTGATGGACGGAGCATCAGAACCAATCAAACACTCACACCCAGTCAACAGATCTGGGTTTGAACCATCACCGTTCTTTAGCCCACTCTGCCACCCCAGTTCAAACATGGCCATATGCAAATCAGTCTGACCCTGTGCCTCATGGGAACAGTCCAGCCCGAACTGCAAAGCCATGCCTTCCCTGGTCCGGAAACAAGCTTCCTAGGACCGGTTTCTGGCATTTCAGCCGTCTTCAGCCAGGCTTGCTTGAAACCAGTGGCAAAGTGAGCAAGGGACTCAACGTCTGAGCATACCCTGCCAACTTATGGCGAACAAAGCGGTACAAAAGGGGGTGGTAATGGACGGAGCATCAGAACCAATCAAACACTCACACCCAGTCAACAGATCTGAAATGCCAGAAACCGGTCCTAGGAAGCTTGTTTCCGGTCCAGGGAAGGCATGGCTTGGCAGTTCGGGCTGGACTGTTCCCATGAGGCACAGGGTCAGACGGAATTGCATATGGCCATGTCTGAACTGGGGTGGCAGTGTGGGCTAAAGAACGGTGATGGATTAAACCCAGATCTGTTGACTGGGTGTGAGTGTTTGATTGGTTCTGATGCTCCGTCCATCACCACCCCCTTTTGTACCGTTTTGTTCGCCACAAGTTGGCAGGGTATGCTCAGACATGAGTCCCTTGCTCATTTTGCCACTGGATTCAAACAAGCCTGGCTGAAATGCCAGAAACCGGTCCTAGGAAGCTTGTTTCCGGTCCAGGGAAGGCATGGCTTGGCAGTTGGGGCTGGACTATTCCCATGAGGCACAGGGTCAGACTGATTTGCATATGGCCATGTCTGAACTGGGGTGGCAGAGTAGGCTAAAGAATGGTGATGGATTAAACCCAGATCTGTTGACTGGGTGTGAGTGTTTGATTGGTTATGATGCTCCGTCCATCACCACCCCCTTTTGTACCGGTGTGAATGTGATGTCATAGAATGTTCTTGAGTGCCTGTTTTGTATGAGTGGTCAGTTGGAATGAGTGGGGCTAAGCAGCAGGATGCTGCTCCTGGTGGGGCAATACTTGCCATCTTACTTGTAAATTAATAAACTAGTTGTATAATATACACTACTGGCTACTGGAGTGATTACCTACAGAGGCCATACTTCGTTTACAAAAGTGGCGATGATTGGAAAAAAAGAACCACGCATGAAAGCTAAGTAACTAAAGAAACTGCACAAGAACCTAAGGGAAGCAAACTGGAGTCTGAAGGGAAGCCTAAGCCATGCCCTGGATGCCCCACCTGTGTCTATTACAACAGACAGCCAACATAATTGGCATATGTGAGAAGTTGGCCTGGTATATGATGCTCACTAGTTAAAGTGATCACCTTGTACCATGCCAAGCAACCCTTATGGTGTGGTTGTAAGTCAACCTTTTCGGACTAGCTGCCCTAGTGGTAGCGTAGGCTAAGCAGTCTTTGAGGCTAAACTCGTGAAGCGTGTTAAGCCAGCTGTTTTACCAAATGTAACCCCCTTTTATACCAATGAAAGGACACCACACAGATATATATTCAAAATATATATGTATTTATTTCTCAAAGTAACCCCTAGTCTCTTTATGAGCACAGGAGCACAAATCGTCAAACAAGATTACAGTAGAATACACAGAAGTTGCACTTTATATGGATAGGCCCTGGTGGCCGCTCAAACCATATACTAAAATAGTGGTATAAGTACCACGAACAGAAAAGGGAAAAGGCCTAGGGCCTCTAGAATCGCTGGGCCTACAAGGAGCTAACTTCAGTTAGTGACCAGGAGGTCCACGGGTGGCGTGTGCAGAGCAAATAGTCACACGCGTGCTCCCATAGGTTTCAATGGGTGCGTAAAAAGTACAAAGTTACTGCAAAGTGGATCTTCCGGATGGACTAGGAACTCAAGATTTGGAACACAGGCACTAGAGATGTAATACTACACTTGGGCACAGGTGTGCCAGCTTTACCTCACCCACAGGAAGCGGGTGCATAGGCCTCGAAGTGCGTCGGGTTTCTTCTATCTGTTCCGTGGAGCCTGAAGACAAAGATGCTGCAGGCGGTCGGTCCGGGAGAGATGCAGTGGATCCAAGAGTGGATCGGAGATGTTGAAGACCTGTAAGCAGAGGGGACAGTGTTCACAGTCACTAGCCAGTGACCAGCGTGGCACCAGGTGGGTACCAGGCAATGTCGGGTGCAAACAGGAAGAAAGGTGTAGCTTGTCTTTGCAGCCACGTGGTCCCTGGAGGTTGACGACGTCCAGGAGTCGGTTCACGAGCTGTCCCACGCAGGCTCTCGCTGTCGGCGGTGTCGGCGACTTGATTGAAGCAAACAAGCCTTGGCAAAAGCAATTGTTGTAGGAGACGAAATAAGCTGATGGTTCTGACCAGCAAGGTCAGAAGGACTGCTCCTTTGGAGGGGAGCAAGGGCCAGTCTGGAGCAACCAGACCAGCGGTGTATTTCGTAGAGTTCGTCGCCAAGATGGCTACTAGCCAGCGGGCCAGCAACCGGTTAGGCGCGTCGAGTGGCAAAATGCAGAAGGGCCCCACGCAGATCGTGGAGATGCTGGAGGGCTCACCTTTGGTGCAGATGCTACTCGGGTGTTGGGCTTCTCAGATCCCAAAGCACAACTTGGAGGGAGCCTCGGTTGATGCGCTTGTCAGCTTGTCGTGGTTGTTTCAAGATGGCTGGCTCCACGTGTCTCGGTGCCTCCACGGGTCTCCTCTTTTCAGGGACTGTGGATCGGGCGGTGAGAGGTCTGGAGGTCCAGGTCTTGTCAGTCTCTGGGCTCGGGCTCCGGCGGGAGGCGGCGGCAAAGCAGACGTTGATTCGCTGGATGGTGCTTGCGTTAGCAAGGTGGTCACTCCCTGACCACAGGGGAGATTGGCTTCAGTCCTCTGTGCGGCAGAGCATCGAAGTTCCCGTCTTCTTCTTAGTGTTAAGTTGATTCCAGGATGTCTGAAGTCTTAGGACACAGCTCCTACCTTTAAGCGGATTCTAGGGGCCGGACTACCTGCTAGGTCCCTCCCTATGGGTGGGACCAGGAAGGGGGGTGGTTACACCCCCAATCCTTTGTCCAGCTCACCCCAGGCCCGGGACTGGTGTGCCCCAGGACCGGTTTGAACTGGCATATGCACCGAGGCTCCTTGTGAGCCACAGGCATGTCTGGTTTCTTTCAAGCCCTACCTGACCAATACACAAAATCCTGTCTGGGGTGGTGCACGCACCTCCCCTGGCAGGAAACCCTTTGTCCACACCTCCCAAGCTGGAAGGACTCCCAGCAGCAGGAGGGCAGACTTGTGTCTGTGGTGGCAGCATCCATTTTGTGGAGCTGAGGCTATGTCTGATTTTACCCGGGTTTCAGGTACTGTACATGTCGTGTCCCTCTAGAAGGGTGGAATGCTAACCCCGTCGCCAGAATTGGCGAGGGGTTAGTATTCCAATTCGTATGACACCTTACTCGACATGTTTTGATAAAGCCAAACCGAAGATTGCATTTAACCGCGAGGTTCATAATGCACTTAAGAGTATATGGTATGACGATATCTGGAAACAGTAGAAGGAAGTTGTTCCGACCACTGCAGACAGGCTCAGCTCATGCCAGAGCACCATCTCACATGGAACCAAGCACTCTGCCTTCAGGATTGTTAAGGCCTGCCATAGGAGTGACTTATAGGTTACCAGGTGTCCCATTTAAGGTTAGGTATAGGTATACTACACCTTAGTAAGAGGTGATTACACCAACTTACCCCAGCTGAGTGATCAGCCAGTTGTGTCAAATTGTTAGGCCAAGCCTGGGGTGGCATAATACATGCTTCAGCCCTTGGCAGGCCTTGGGTACACCAATGCCCTGGGTACCTAGTGTACACTGGTACAGGGGCTGACAGGGTGATCCACTTCCAATTGGTTATGCACCTAGGGTGCATAGTTTTAATTTAGTAGAGAGAACAGCAGGCTGGGGGTCTGATTGGCAGGCCCACAGCCTCAATATGTCAAAAACCAGTGAAGCAAAAAGCAAAAATTTGGGGTGACCATAGGATAGCAGACCCTACTCTCCTACACAACCCCCCCCCAAACGCTGGGACATTAAACTAGCCTTGACCAGTCTCGTCTTCATGTCCTAAGTGGAAGTACCTGGAGAGACCATCTGCATTCCCATGGTCAGTACCTGGCCGGTGCTCCACTGTAAAGTCCATCCCCTGTAGGGAAATGGACCACCTAAGCAGTTTGGGGTTTTCACCCTTCATCTGATTTAGCCACAAGAGGGGCTTATGGTTGGTCTGAATCTTGAAGTGAGTGCCAAACAAGTATGGCCTCAGCTTCTTCAGGGCCCACACCACAGCAAAGGCCTCCCTCTCAATAGCTGACCAATTCTTCTCTCTGGGGGTCAACCTTCTGCTAATAAAAGCAATGGGTTGGTCTTGACCATCTACATTAAGTTGTGACAGCACAGCTCCCACACCCAACTCAGAAGCATCTGTTTGGACAATAAACTCTTTGGAGTAGTCAGGACTTTTCAGGATAGGTGCAGAGCACATGGCCTCCTTCAGGTCATCAAATGCCTTTTGACAGCTTACTGTCCACTGAACCTTTTTGGGCATCTTCTTGGATGTCAGATCATTAAGAAGAGTCACAATGGACCCATAGTTCTTAACAAACTTCCTGTAGTACCCAGTCAAGCCCAAGAAAGCTCGAACTTGAGTCTGGGTGGTTGGAGGGGACCAGTCCTTGATGGATTGTATCTTACTCTCCAGTGGTTGAACTTGGCCTCCACCTACAAGGTGGCCCAAATATACAACCTTACTCTGCCCTATCTGGCACTTAGTAGCCTTGATAGTGAGGCCTGCCCTTTGCAGAGCCTCAAGAGCCTTCTTCAGGTGGATCAGGTGATCCTCCCAGGTGGAGCTAAAGACAGCAATGTCATCAAGATATGCTGCGCAAAAGTCATCCAACCCAGTAAGGACTTGGTTCACCAGCCTTTGGAAGGTGGCAGGTGCATTCTTCAGACCAAAGGGCATCACCACAAACTGGTAGTGCCCACCTGGGGTTGAGAATGCTGTTTTGGCCTTAGACTCCTCAGCTAATCTGATTTGCCAATAGCCAGCTGTTAAGTCAAATGTGCTCAAAAACTTTGCAGAAGCTAGTTTGTCTATGAGCTCATCTGCCCTTGGAATAGGGTGTGCATCTGTCCTGGTGACAGCATTGAGACCCCTGTAGTCCACACAGAACCTCATCTCTCTCTTGCCATCTTTGGTGTGAGGTTTGGGGACCAGAACCACTGGGCTAGCCCAGGGGCTCTCTGAGGGTTCAATGACACCTAATTCCAGCATTTTATGTACCTCAGCCTTTATACAGTCCCTGACGTGGTCAGGTTGTCTGTAAAGCTTGTTCTTTACAGGAAGACTGTCACCAGTGTCCACCACATGGGTACACCAGTCAGTTTGACTAGGTATCAAGGAAAACATATGTGAAAATGATTGTAGAACCTGTCTACATTCAGTCTGCTGATGGGCAGTGAGGTTGCCTCCAAGGGTCACTCCTTCAACTGAGCCATCTTCAGGGTTCTGAGACAACAGGTCTGGGAGAGGGTCACTCTCTTCCTCCTGTCCCTCATCTGTAGCCATGAGCAAGCCCATGTCTGCCCTGTCAACATATGCTTTAAGCCTGTTAACATGGAGTACCCTGTGGGGACTCCTGGGAGTTCCTAGGTCGACCAAGTAGGTGACCTCTCCCTTCTTTTCCAGGATTGTATGGGGTCCAGACCATTTGTCTTGGAGTGCTGCTGGGGCCACTGGCTCCAACACCCATACCTTCTGTCCTGGCTGAAACTCAACCAAGACAGCCTTTTGGTCATGCCAAGCTTTCTGTAAGGCCTGGCTTGCCTCAAGGTTTTTGGATGCCTTCTCCATATACTCAGCCATCCTGGAGCGGAGACCAAGTACATAGTCCACTATGTCTAGCTTAGGCTTTTTGAGAGGTAACTCCCATCCTTCCTTCACCAAACACAGTGGGCCTCTTACAGGGTGCCCAAACAACAATTCAAAGGGGCTGTAGCCAACTCCTTTTTGTGGGACCTCTCTGTAAGCAAACAGAAGGCAGGGTAGAAGGATGTCCCATCTTCGCCTGAGCTTTTCAGGTAATCCTTTGATCATACCCTTTAGGGTCTTGTTGAATCTCTCAACAAGCCCATTGCATTGTGGGTGATAAGGGGTGGTGAACTTGTAGTTGACACCACATTCCTTCCACATAGCTGTCAAGTATCCTGACATAAAGTTGGTACCTCTGTCAGATACTACCTCCTTAGGAAACCCCACTCTGGAGAATACTCCCAGCAGGGCCCTGGCCACAACAGGAGCTGTAGTGGTCCTAAGGGGAATTGCCTCTGGATACCTGGTGGCATGATCCACTACCACCAGTATAAATCTGTGCCCAGATGCAGTGGGAGGATCCATGGGACCCACTATATCTATTCCCACTCTTTCAAAGGGGACCCCCACCACAGGTAGTGGTATTAGGGGGGCCTTTGTTGTGCCACCTGATTTGCCACTGGCTTGGCAGGTCACACAGGAGCGACAACACTCCTTTGTATCTTCATTCATATGAGGCCAGTGAAAGTGAGGGACAAGCCTGTCCCAAGTCTTGTTCTGGCCTAAGTGTCCTGCTAAAGGAATATCATGGGCCAAGGTAAGAAGGAAGCCCCTAAATTGCAGAGGTATAACCAACCTCCTGGTAGCACCAGGCTTGGGGTCTCTAGCCTCTGAATAAAGGAGCCCTTCATCCCAATACACTTTATGGGTACCTTGAGCATTCCCAGCAGCCTCAGCAGCAGCCAGCTGTCTGAGGGGTTCAAGAGAGGGACAGGATAACTGAGCCTGCCTCAAGTCAGCCCTTGAAGGTCCCCCTGTCCCCAGAAACTCAACCTGATCAGGTTCAAGCTCTTCAGGGACAGTTCCTTCAGGGTCCTCTAGATCAGCTTCCTGGGAAGGCTGATCATCACTCTGAGGCAGGGGGAAGGCACAGCCTTGACCCTCCTGTTCTTCTTCTTGGTAGGTGCTTGGTCCATTGTTCCAGGATCCAAGACCTGAGGTTCAGTGAGGCACTTTTTGGCCTGTGACCTGGTCACAGCAAGGACATGTGATGATATACCTAACATCTCTGCATGAGTCCTGTACTCCACTTCTGACCATAGAGAACTCTCTAGGTCATTGCCCAACAAACATTCTACTGGGAGGTCTGCACTAACCACAACCCTTTTGAGGCCAGTTACCCCTCCCCATGAGAAGTTAACAACTGCCACACTATGTGAAGTAGTGGCATTGCTGGCATTGGTCACCAGGTAGTTCTCACCTGGTATGTACTGTCCAGGGTCCACAAAGCCTGGTGTCACCATAGTGACACTGGCACATGTGTCCCTGTAGGCTTGAGCCACTTTGTCATTAATTAAAGGAGTCTGTCTGTACTTGCCCAGGTTACTGGGGCTCACAGTCAGGGACAAATCAATGTCCCCATCACAGATCAAGACTGCCTGTGTCAGGGTTCTGTCTAAGTCAGAATCTCCTTCAGTTCCCATAGTGATTCCCACTACACCCTTTGTCTGGGGACCAACACTGCTAACAGTAGTACTGGGAGCAGGTGCCTTAGGGGCAACAGTGTTGGGGGCTCCACCCTTTTTGCAATCACTAGTCCAGTGAGTTGTATTTTTGCAATGATTGCACCAGGGTTTCTTTTGACCTTCTTTCTTCTTTTTGGACTGTTGTTGGGACCCACCCTCCTTAGCAGTAGTTTGGGGCCCTGTTGAAGACTTCTGGTCTTTAGATTTCTGATCTCCACCCTTTTGGTCTGTTTTCTTCTGATCACCCCCTTGGCCCTGGTTCTGGTTCTTTTGCTTAACCCTGGTTCTGACCCATTTGTCTGCCTTCTTTCCCAATTCTTGGGGAGAGGTCAGATCAGAGTCAACCAAGTGTTGATGCAGTTGCTGGTTTTGACAGTTATTCAAAATCTGTTCTCTCATCATCAAATTATACAATCCTGTAAAATCAGATACCTTACTTCCCAGCAACCAACCCTCCAAAGCCTTAGTGGCACATTCAACATATTCAGACCAGTCCTGAGTCTGTGTCATTTGGGTGTCTCTGAACATTAACCTGTACTGTTCAGTGGTTAAGCCTAACCCATCTACCAGAACACTCTTCAGGACTCTGTAATTTCTGACATCCTCTTCTCTAACAGTGAGGAGTCTGTCTCTGCCTCTTCCTTCAAAGGAGAGCCAGAGGATTGCTGCCCACTGGTCTTCAGGAACCTGCTGTACTTTGCAGGCTCTCTCAAGAGCAGTTATCCATTTGTGGATGTCATCCCCACTTTTGTAGGGGGGCACAACCTTAGACAGGTTCCTATTATCAAAGACCCTATCTTTGTCCTTAGGGACAATGCTGCCACCAGTGGGTATAGACCCACTCTCTCTAGGTTGCCTAGCCTTGTTCAGTTTCTCTTCCATCAGGGCTACTTCTAGCTCCTGCTTCCTGATCCTCAGCTGGGCTTCCTGCATTCTGGCCTCATGTTCCCTCCTCTGAGGGGTGGTCATCCTTTTCCTGGAGTGACCTTGAGAGCCTCTAGAGCCATGGGAAGCATTGGAGTCACCTGAGCGATTCCTTTGCCTCCCAAGCCCTGTGTTAAGTCCACTGGGGAGATCCAATGGGGTAAACCCACTGTCAATCCCCAATAGCCTTAGTTTAGCTGGGCCAAGTATAACACTTGGCACTGGGCTAGTTCTCCCTTCATCATCACTACTTTCTGTATCCTCACCACTTTCCTCCCCTGTAGTATGATTCTCATCTAAGGGATGGCTATTGGAACTGGGTACCTCTGTAGCATCTTCAGAAGGGGGGCCTCCTGTTCCTGACCCTAAGGGGGCTAACTGGGAAGCTTTCCTGAGTTCTCTCTGATTCTCATCATTTTGTAAGAGTTCTCTGAGCTCAGCAGAGGTAGGGTTCTTGGGCTGTTTAAGGCCTCTAAGAGTTGCCAAATGCCTGAGCTCATTCTGGTTAAGGGTAGCAAAGCTGGATGGTGCCCTCTGGGGGTCACTCTCAACAGAGATGGGTACAGTGGACCCCTCTGCCCCGGCCATTGCTCTTAAGTGTGGGTGGATGTGTTGCAATCTACCTACACTTGGGTTTACCTACTAAACCTATCTAGTAGTTGTAGTCAGGGTGTGCTACTCCCTTTGCTCTACAACAACTAAGTTCAGTAGAACTTATGTATATCTAATCTTGTTTTATATGTACCTACAGGTACCTATGTGATCTTTCAATTGGTAACCAAGAGATTACAATGGTAAAACACAGCAAGCTCAAATCCAACCGCTGCTCACCAATGTGAGAAGTTGGCCTGGTATATGATGCTCACTAGTTAAAGTGATCACCTTGTACCATGCCAAGCAACCCTTATGGTGTGGTTGTAAGTCAACCTTTTCGGACTAGCTGCCCTAGTGGTAGCGTAGGCTAAGCAGTCTTTGAGGCTAAACTCGTGAAGCGTGTTAAGCCAGCTGTTTTACCAAATGTAACCCCCTTTTATACCGATGAAAGGACACCACACAGATATATATTCAAAATATATATGTATTTATTTCTCAAAGTAACCCCTAGTCTCTTTATGAGCACAGGAGCACAAATCGTCAAACAAGATTACAGTAGAATACACAGAAGTTGCACTTTATATGGATAGGCCCTGGTGGCCGCTCAAACCATATACTAAAATAGTGGTATAAGTACCACGAACAGAAAAGGGAAAAGGCCTAGGGCCTCTAGAATCGCTGGGCCTACAAGGAGCTAACTTCAGTTAGTGACCAGGAGGTCCACGGGTGGCGTGTGCAGAGCAAATAGTCACACGCGTGCTCCCATAGGTTTCAATGGGTGCGTAAAAAGTACAAAGTTACTGCAAAGTGGATCTTCCGGATGGACTAGGAACTCAAGATTTGGAACACAGGCACTAGAGATGTAATACTACACTTGGGCACAGGTGTGCCAGCTTTACCTCACCCACAGGAAGCGGGTGCATAGGCCTCGAAGTGCGTCGGGTTTCTTCTATCTGTTCCGTGGAGCCTGAAGACAAAGATGCTGCAGGCGGTCGGTCCGGGAGAGATGCAGTGGATCCAAGAGTGGATCGGAGATGTTGAAGACCTGTAAGCAGAGGGGACAGTGTTCACAGTCACTAGCCAGTGACCAGCGTGGCACCAGGTGGGTACCAGGCAATGTCGGGTGCAAACAGGAAGAAAGGTGTAGCTTGTCTCTGCAGCCACGTGGTCCCTGGAGGATGACGACGTCCAGGAGTCAGTTCACGAGCTGTCCCACGCAGGTTCTCGCTGTCGGCGGTGTCGGCGACTTGATCGAAGCAAACAAGCCTTGGCAAAAGCAATTGTTGTAGGAGATGAAATAAGCTGATGGTTCTGACCAGCAAGGTCAGAAGGACTGCTCCTTTGGAGGGGAGCAAGGGCCAGTCTGGAGCAACCAGACCAGCGGTGTATTTCGTAGAGTTCGTCGCCAAGATGGCTACTAGCCAGCGGGCCAGCAACCGGTTAGGCGCGTCAAGTGGCAAAATGCAGAAGGGCCCCACGCAGATCGTGGAGATGCTGGAGGGCTCACCTTTGGTGCAGATGCTACTCGGGTGTTGGGCTTCTCAGATCCCAAAGCACAACTTAGAGGGAGCCTCGGTTGTTGCGCTTGTCAGCTTGTCGTGGTCGTTTCAAGATGGCTGGCTCCACGTGTCTCGGTGCCTCCATGGGTCTCCTCTTTTCAGGGACTGTGGATCGGGCGGTGAGAGGTCTGGAGGTCCAGGTCTTGTCAGTCTCTGGGCTCGGGCTCCGGCGGGAGGCGGCGGCAAAGCAGACGTTGATTCGCTGGATGGTGCTTGCGTTAGCAAGGTGGTCACTCCCTGACCACAGGGGAGATTGGCTTCAGTCCTCTGTGCGGCAGAGCGTCGAAGTTCCCGTCTTCTTCTTAGTGTTAAGTTGATTCCAGGATGTCTGAAGTCTTAGGACACAGCTCCTACCTTTAAGCGGATTCTAGGGGCCGGACTACCTGCTAGGTCCCTCCCTATGGGTGGGACCAGGAAGGGGGGTGGTTACACCCCCAATCCTTTGTCCAGCTCGCCCCAGGCCCGGGACTGGTGTGCCCCAGGACCGGTTTGAACTGGCATATGCACCGAGGCTCCTTGTGAGCCACAGGCATGTCTGGTTTCTTTCAAGCCCTACCTGACCAATACACAAAATCCTGTCTGGGGTGGTGCACGCACCTCCCCTGGCAGGAAACCCTTTGTCCACACCTCCCAAGCTGGAAGGACTCCCAGCAGCAGGAGGGCAGACTTGTGTCTGTGGTGGCAGCATCCATTTTGTGGAGCTGAGGCTGTGTCTGATTTTACCCGGGTTTCAGGTACTGTACATGTCGTGTCCCTCTAGAAGGGTGGAATGCTAACCCCGTCGCCAGAATTGGCGAGGAGTTAGTATTCCAATTCGTATGACACCTTACTCGACTTGTTTTGATAAAGCCAAACCGAAGATAGCATTTAACCGCGAGGTTCATAATGCACTTAAGAGTATATGGTATGACGATATCTGGAAACAGTAGAAGGAAGTTGTTCCGACCACTGCAGACAGGCTCAGCTCATGCCAGAGCACCATCTCACATGGAACCAAGCACTCTGCCTTCAGGATTGTTAAGGCCTGCCATAGGAGTGACTTATAGGTTACCAGGTGTCCCATTTAAGGTTAGGTATAGGTATACTACACCTTAGTAAGAGGTGATTACACCAACTTACCCCAGCTGAGTGATCAGCCAGTTGTGTCAAATTGTTAGGCCAAGCCTAGGGTGGCATAATACATGCTTCAGCCCTTGGCAGGCCTTGGGTACACCAATGCCCTGGGTACCTAGTGTACACTGGTACAGGGGCTGACAGGGTGATCCACTTCCAATTGGTTATGCACCTAGGGTGCATAGTTTTAATTTAGTAGAGAGAACAGCAGGCTGGGGGTCTGATTGGCAGGCCCACAGCCTCAATATGTCAAAAACCAGTGAAGCAAAAAGCAAAAATTTGGGGTGACCATAGGATAGCAGACCCTACTCTCCTACAGCATATCTGGCATTTAACGTGTGTGCTTTGAAGACAGAAGGCCTACAGAATTGAAGTATTAGGCGTTTAACCTGTGTGGTTTAAATATGTCCTACAGAATTTAAGAAGTGGGCGTTTAACGTGTGTGGTTTGTAGATAGACAACCTACAGAATTGAAGTATTGGGCATTTAACCTGTGTCATTTGAAGACAGACAGCCTACAGAATTGAAGTATTCGGTGTTTAACCGGTGTGGTTTGAAGACAGACAGCCTACAGAATTGTAGTATGGGGCATTTAACCTATGTGGTTTGAAGACTAACAGCCTACAGAATTTAAGTTTTGGTCGTGTGACGTGTGCCTTGAAGTCAAAGAAGCCTGCAGTAATCTGATGTTTGGAAAAGTATTTTGCAAGTTTATCAGTGTGTTATTGACTGCAGTTACAGTGGTTATTTAGCGTGTACATGCAATTTTATTTCAAGTGCAACCAACAGCATTGAAATGTTCTGGCAGAATTGAATTGGACATGTGCTCACACTGAACCAGACGTATTTGTTTTGAAGGTACCGGTTGGTGCTGCACTTTTCTATATGCACTTCAGTTGGGGCAAGGATAGATGTCATGATACCATAAACCTGCATTAAGTGTGAACGAGATGCCTGTTTTCTGCATTTTGTTTAAGACATTCATTCGGGGGCATATGTTGGGGCCCGGGAAGAGCTTAGTGGGTGACTGGTCAACTGCTCTTGTGTGGAACACTTCTGGGAAGACTATGTTGTGATCAATCAACAATAAGGGACAGTGGGCTTTTGAAAAGGTCCAACATACGAGCCCTTATATACTTCAAGAAGTGAGTATTAAGTTCCTCAGTGGGTCAAAGAACACAGTAAGAACGTTTATGTGATGTCACGTGGATAGGTTGTCCTCCAAGGAGGAGGGGAAAATCCTCCTTGGGGAACTAGGGCCCTCACACACCCAGCAAGCGAGGTGTCATGCTTCATCATATGGGCCTGCTCCTCGTCGGGTCGGCGCTGCAATACCCGACGGGTACCCATAAAGGGGTTCTGTACCAGAGATCATTAGTTCCTTGCCGTTTAGGTGCCGTGGGTGTAAGGCCCTAGTATGTGTAGATGTAATGCTGGATGTGCAAGATAAAACAGGGGAGGGAATCCTCTAAATAAGTTTTATTCTATAAGGATCCCAGCCAGTTAAAATAATTATAAGGAGAGGCGATTATCTGGCTGTTATGTGTCAAAAAAGCGCTCTACTCCTAAATGGTCAATTTAGGAGTAGAGCACTTTTTTGACACATAACAGCCAGATAATCGCCTGTATTTATCATCTACACGTACTAGGCCCCCTACACCCATGGCACCTAAATGGCAAGGAGCTAAAGATCTCCGGTAAAGAGCCCCTTTATGGGTGCCCATCGGGTATTGCAGCAGCGGCCCGACAAGAAGCAGGCCCATTTGATGAAGCTGACACCTAGCTTGCTGGGTGTGTGAGGGCCCTAGTTCCGAAAGGAGGATTTCCCCCTCCTCCTTGGAGGACAACCTATCCATGTGACATCACATAAACTTTCTTACTGTGTTCTTTGACCTGTACTCACTCCTTGTAGTAAGACTATGTTGTGGACACTTAAATCGAAAAAAGTTACTCATGACAATCACTGTTTGTGGAATGTTTAAGCTGCAAAGCGTTGGTCTGCTGTGAATAGCTTACCAGTGGAGTTGCGGGAGAGGTGTCCATGAGCAGTGGAATTCATGCTGATTGCTACATGCTCTGGGGGGGATGAGCCGTATCACGGTCAGTGTTTGCGTTCCCATAACCGCCTCCATTGTGCAGAACTGCTGAAGCTGCAGCTCTTCGAAAGAACCGCTGTGATGAAACTGTAGGCAGTATTAGCTCAGACCAGACGCGCTGAGTTGACGTGATGCATACGCACCAGCATCCCTGCTCTGATTTGCCATTGCTATGTTTGGTGCGTTCATCGAATTATGGTGCATTGGTTTGAGGTAGCGCAAGACGTTCATGTTATCGTAACTGCAGCGCTGTATCCTTGAGATGCTGGTTATGCGGCTTGATGCGCTGGTGAGTCAGCAGGAGGAAAAGTAATTCACCGTCTGCACGAATCTTCGGCAAGAGGAGAAGTAACACTGGACAGTTGTTGGAAGCTGCTTTCATATCCATATTAAGAATTTTTACAACATTGCACCAATGTTAATGTATTTGTCTTGAAGTTTTTGTTGCATCTATGTATACCATGTTTCATGGGCTACTGTCTGCAGAGGTGTGTGATACTGGTGAGCAGTGTGTGGGTGAGTGTATATTTTTAATGATTTGCCTATTTAGATGGTCATTAAGGGTTTATTGTATTGATTGATTACCATGCTTAATGGGTTGTTGTCTGCTGTCGTGTGTGATTCATGTGTGTAGTAGCGGTAATGAGTTAGTTACCTTGTTCTTCAGTGTGTGCAGTAGTGGGAGTGCATTAGTTCCTTTGTCCTGCAAGGTCTGCAATAGTGGGAGTGAGTTGGTTCCATGGTCCTGCAAGGTGTGCAGCTCTGGGAGTGTGTTGTTTCCTTTGTCCTGCAAGGTGTGCCATTGTGGGAGCACATTTGTTTCTGTGGCCTGCAATGTGTGCAGTAGTGGGAGTGGGTCATTTCCTTTGTCCTGCAAGGTGTGCAGTAGTGAGAGTGCATTGGTTCCCTTGTCCTGCAAGGTTTGCAGTAGTGGGAGTGTGTTAGTTCCTTTTCCTTCATAGTGTGATGTGGGATATATTTATAAGATGTGTCCTGCTACATAAATCTCTCATGTTCTCTAGTGCGAGCAGAAGATTTATTGAGTGGAATAATTTAAGTAATGTGATCTTTCTTTGTAATTTATGGATTGGTTACTTATATTTATAGGAGGTGTGGGATGTATATTTTCCTCCACCCAGTATCCTGTCGTTGTTGTTTCCTGAAGGAAGGAGGTATGTTGTATCCTGTTATCTCCTAGTTCCTTGCTGCTCAGCCGGTGTGAATGTGATGAAATAGAATGTTCATGATTGCATGGTTTGGATGAGTGGTCAGATGGGATGAGTGGGGCTAGGCAGCAGGATGCTGCTCCTGGTGGGGCAATGCTTACCGTCTTATATGTAACTGAATAAATTACTTATATAATATACACTACTGGCTACTGGACTGATTACCTACAGAGGCCATACTGCCTTAAAAAACTCACTGCACTGTAGAGCCCCACACTGACAGGGTAAAAGTGGGTTGACATAGGCACATCGCTGTTCATGTCCCCCCTCGCCCTTGGGTGCTGGAGATACAAAAGATGGTGGGTGAAACCAACAGCTGCTACACCACTGCTGATTTGAGTCTCTGGAGACCAAGGTGAAGAGGCATAATAAAGGGGAAGCAGACACTTCCCCTGGGTGATTTCATTTTAGTTAATCACTGTTGTGACGTAGTTCCAGTGAATAACAGGATTTCGAGCGGGTTGTTCACAATAAAAGCTGGCAATGGAAGCCATCTACAACACACTTATTTACAAACTGACTTGATCTGTTTTTGTTGATTTATTTGTTCCCTTCATGACCTTCAGAGATATTCTTACGTAAATCTTGTTACTTCCTGTAAACCCGCTATACATAACATAACGCCACACTACCCAGATAATTTAAATCATGGAATCTCTACAAGTGTCAATATGGAGGTACATATGTCAGAAGCTAGAAATCACTCGTCATTCTGTCTTCTGTTGAAAAATCTGATATTGTGCCTTAAGACCAAAATGGATGCTAGGTAGTGTCAAATTGAATGATGTATTTCCTGCATTAATTGACAATACTTTCCCTGATGTTTTTGTAGGATTACCTGGTACAGAAGCAGATCTAGAAAAAAGAAGACAGATATATGGACAGAACTTTATACCTCCAAAGAAGCCAAAAACCTTCTTGCAGCTAGTCTGGGAAGCATTGCAAGATGTGACTTTAATAATTTTGGAACTTGCAGCCATTATTTCTTTGGGCCTCTCATTTTATCATCCTCCCGGGGAAGCAAACGCAGGTACGTTGCAAACCCTTAGCACCAGCTTCTTTAAAACCATTTAGCGGGATGACTCAGCCATTGTGTTACTTCATTCATTAATTGTTTAATCGTTGTGCAACTCTTTGTAATTATATTCGTACAGGCGTGTTTGTATCCATATTTTATTATAAACATCTGTCAGTATTACCAAGTTCTCTTTTGTTTAAAGTTTAAAAATCAATAACTTACAAAGAGAACGATGATGCTCCATTCTAAGGTAAGATGTATTTTACCATTTTGGCATGCCTTGAAAAAAACTATAACTTGACCTCTGCAAAAAAAGAATTAATAACATTATTCAGCGCTTTTTGATTTGTAGTTAATCCCCTGATAAGAGTGATCTGTGGGGAGAGAGGAGGCCAATTTCTAGACTCTTAAAGTTTGAAATAAATGAATAAGATATTCCTGTCTCTCACTCATTTCCCATGACAGAAGTTGCAGAATCTCTTTGCTCAGAACTGTCTAGCACACTCGCAGGCCCTTGTCGGTTTCCTTGGAGAGGCATCTTGATTGATTGTCAAATAATGACCCACTTTGTATCAGGTCACCTGTTCATCTGTTTGAGTTAGACATAGGTAAACTTGCAATAACCGAGGTATTCCTGCTGACCAGTTAGTTATGTGTGGCCATCTCATGGTGTTACGATATAAGTGTGCTTTATTGTGCAAAATTAGGCTTAGATCAAAGGAATTCATAAAATGCTTTTGGCAGTCTGATAAGAAAACACTGGTGAGACAGAATTATGTTATGTGTAGACTTATTTCAGGCACAAGAAAGGGGAGAGACAATGTTTTGAAATATTTCCTGTTTAAAATATGATGAGCTGATTTGTTAGTTTGGAGGTTTATACTAGATAGATTATGCAGCTGGGACCCATGCTTCTCCTGTGGTGAGTCAAGCCACATACCACAGGGACCAAGCAAAAGCACAACAAAAATATTCTGACATTTAGGGATGTTGTTATGGTTAAGAAATGTAGTTTGTTGTTTGTAAACCGCTCCTACTTTCACATTATTACGACGAAAAGATATGCAGTTCAGACATAAAGCAGAACACTTACTCACCTCACGATGCATTATGAAATGTATTTGAATTACTCACGTGAAATTTATATTTTACATAGTTTTACAAGTGAATAAACCATAATCTCTCAATTGCACACACAATATTTTATTTTTTATTTTTTTAGAGTTTGAGCATTGGCATACCTAATTGGTGCAGACTTATATTTATAGAATATTTCAAGTGGAGAACAGGGCTCTTTCCTATAATGAAAGCCACAGTGAGTGAAGCAAATCAAAGTGAAGGCATATTCATGGTGGTTGAAACCATTAATAGCTTTACAGTGACTTTCTATCCTTATCTATCATGGAATCCAAGTGGCATTCTGTTGGGATTAGCTATGCCAAGGGTACTACAAGTTTGAGGAAAGGGGATCCGTCCGAAGTTTGAGAAAATCTTAAAATAGCAATTATGCTACAAAGGAATAAGAAAAAAGAAAGATTAAAAAAGAAGACAGAGGTAAATAAAGCATATACAGGACACTTACTATCCAATGCCGTACAAATAGGGGAAAAAAATCAGTCTTACACTTTCAATATTATGTGAAAAAGTTTTGAAAGTGAGGATCCTAGCCATAATAGGTCATTATATGCCTTTCATAATATAACCATGTTACTTACAAATACAATCTCTAGTGGTTCCGCAACTTTCTTACACTCCCCCTTGAGCAACTGGTGTTGGCCTTGAGATCATTCAGCATTCTGGTAGGCATAGGGATGGTAGGGAATATAGTTCTCAAATAAATTTCCCTCCTAGAAAATATAGATGAATAAGGGTCACACAATAGATCAGAAGTAATTGTCTTCGTTTTGATGCCTTTATCTCAAAATTGAAGTGTCTGTGTGTCAGGATTCCAGTTGGGATAAGATCCCCAAATGCTATCGCTGAGAGTCCCAATCATCCACCAGTTTCAACCAAAGAATAGAATAATAATCACTTGGTGGAACCAGTGTGAAAATAAGGAAAGGAATAGGGCACCAGAGACTCTGGGTAGAATTCACCACCACCAGACAGGGATTGTCTGAGAACTGCTTAGTAATCCTAATAAAGTAACAAAACAAAAAAACAACTATTACAATCTTGTAAGCAATCCTTAACATGAAAACAAGAAACAGTGTGTTATCATCTTACCTTTCGTTTGGTTGGCAAGTGCCATAATTAACCCTTTTCCAACCACTGTACAGGCCCGGAGCCGAAGACGATGAGGAGAGGAGCCCAGTCATGCTGGCGTGGAATAGGCAGCACAATGACAGCAGTTCTTTAAAAGCAATTATGATGGAGATAAGGATGAAAACATTTGTCAGGGAACTGAGGAGGGAGGCAAGAGAATCAAGGGAAGAACGGAAAATTGTGCCAGGGTAAACAGAGAGCTGAAAAGGAAAAGTAATAGTGTGGGATTCAAGACAGGGTTATAAACTAATTATAAGAGGAGTTAGCTGAAAAAACTGTGGTAAATTTCTAGACTCCTTCTCAGTGTCTATGTGTCTTATCGAGTAGCTCCACTTTAATTGCGCTGGAACATTCACTTCTAGTGGGAAAAGTGAGGATCACGCAGTTCTCATACAAGGTCATCATACTAGTTTTCCTGTCCATATCTTCCATGCCTGAACTCTCCTGATCTTAAATGAAGACTAGAATGCCAGATGTGAGACCATACCTCCTTCGGTTTACCAATGTCCCTTCGCATTCCCGACACTCCGCAACAAAATGCATGCATTTTTAGAGACGATAATGAGTTCTATTTTAGAGTATGAAGGTGGCAGTTATCAAGATAAGGAATGAGTTACTAACTCTTTTTTTAAAAAACATTTGTGATATAGCAAATAACATAGAATGAAGTCAGGTGTAAATTTAGGGCGGAAACAATGTAGGCAGTAGTACAAACATTTGGAAAAGAGCAGCATTGTAACATGAGGGTCACATAGTGGCCATGCTTTTAGTAATCAAAATATATCTAAGTCATTAAGATGTGTGTGGATATTGGTCTGCACAGCTAGAAGCGCAGCCAATGGAATTTGAGGCTCCATGTTGAATTGCCTCCATTTCTGGAAGTCACCAACAAAAAATAAATAATGGTCTCCAGCACAATGAAGAGATTTTAATATACACATTCTTATTTGGGGGAAGATAACAGAGTTAGGACTTGTTAAGATGTGATTAGGATATTCAGTTATTAGTGTACACCAGACCCTCAAACCTCTTCATGGAAGAGTATGTAGGACAATGTGAACATTAGAGAAGGTTTCACAAAAATGTTTGGTAAGAGTGAGTTGTACAGGTTTCACTCATTACAGACTTCAAAGAGGTGTCAGCAGACAATACGTAAAGTATAGAGTGAAAGCAAAAACGAAGCTAGAGACTAACAAATAAAGATTAACAGGATTAATAAGAGTAAGACAAGTTTTAGTAACACTTGTAGCTCAAACAAAATGTACAGCACAAATAATCCAAAGCACATACAATCTAGACAAGAAAATAAATGAAGCAGCACTCTGTACACATAACACAAAGAATGCTACAGAGGGAGTGTACATTGTTTTGCCTATCGTAAAAATATGCTACTTATAAAATCACAAATAGCTAGATGTAGTACATAGTCCAAACAACACACATCACAGTCCCCAGAGCGCATTCTGGAAACTGCAGACCAATTCTAAAGCTTGATAGAGCATGAATCAAAATACAGCAACTGAATGAGTAGCAGCATTCTGGCCTCTCTTTATACAACATTTGTGGCAATCGGCTGTGGGGAATAAACTGCCCTCAGTACATAATCTGGAGCAGCAAGCGTCGGAAGGCGTATAAACACAGCCTCATTATTTTTTATAGGCTTAAAATATGTTGGGTGTCCCTAAATGTTGACACCTAGAAAAAATATTCCACTGTTGACAAATTAGAAATCCTGGTCATGCAAGCCATAAAGAGGAAGCTTTGCTTAGCACAGCAACCAAAATATGTCAAGGAGAGGGTAAACATTGAAAACACCATCTTGCATAAGTCATGCTGCATCTTGTACCAAATAGCCTAATGTGGAGCATTAGGTCTGCGAGAAGTTAGCTGACTTGGAATGCGGGCAAAGCCTATAGGTGAATCTTTTCCAGCTAGTGCATAAATAACCATATGCCCTCTTCTAAGCCAAATCTACATGATATCTGGGAAGTGTGTTTTGATGTGGGTGCAGCTGTGAGTATGGATTCGCACACATAGCAACTAACACAATGAACTTGCATTGCAGTAACCATGCCATTGCCAACCCTGGTCCCTTTTTGGGACTATAATGTTCCAGGACTAGTCAACGAAGTCATGAAGCCTAGAGTAGTATAGATTATTAGAAATTTAACAAACACATTTATTTGGTTTTAAAAAGTACTAATTAGACTTAAGTGGTGAGTGTAAGTGCCTATGAGAAGGAAAACAGGTAAACTGCAGATCTGAGATAGATAATGGCAGACGCTTAGAAAGGTCCGGCGGTCAGCCCAAGCAGTGCAACACTATCACGTCTGGAGATTGTGGGAGAGAGTGGACTTGTGAATCATTTGACGCCATAGGCCGGTTTGATTCAGACGATGTTTACTTGTTTGTACAAGATGGCCTTTGTGACCAAGAAAGAATTTGCTGCTGCCTTCCATGCACCACTCACTGACTTCTAAAACATCTTTAGATGAGCTCCCTTCTGCATTCCATCACACTCGTCATCACTTGTGTGCACCTTTTTGCGTTGGTCTCATGAGTGTGCCTACTGGTATAAAAATAGTAATATCAACAAAGAACAAATCTGCTATGTATGCCAGCAATTGATGGAGGTATACTCAGTGGCGTAGTGTGGGTTGCCAGCGCACCGGGGCAAGGCAAGCATTGTGCGGTGCAATTTGCAATCTGTGCCCCCAATTTTGCGCTCTTACGAATACGCTAAGCGATTGGGTTTACTAAATTTGTACGTCAGAGTATTGAGGAAGAAAAAAAATATTGTGCTGTCAATATATTGTGACCACAGTATTGAGAACCAAAATGTCCCAAAAGTGTATATATACATTAAGAGTCATTTACTCTCTTTTCTCCAGCACCAGCTGGTCTTAGGGTATAGGTTGTTGCAAGAGATCGAATACTCCTCCATAGGTCTCAAATTCCTGTACAATACTGTTTTGTTCAAACTTGGGTTGTGTTCCCATTTTAATGAGGGGGAAATGCATATGCCCATTTGTTTTTTTTAAAAAGCAGAGTACATCAAATTCGCTCTATTTTAGGTAAACATTTTTATAATGTTTGTTCCTGATCGAGGCACTGGTGTAGCTAGACCTACTGCCGCCCGGTGCAGGTAAGAGCCGAGGGGGTGGTTAGGGGCAGGGACGGATTGGCACTGCGGGCACTTGGGTATTGGCCGAAGGGCCGGTGTCTCAGTGCCCTCTGTGGGCCGTTTTTTTTCCTCCCCTTTCCAGTCCACAGAGAGTGCTTCGCTGGGCAGCCCTACCGCAATTATCAGCTGTGGCCTCTCCTTCACCCCTGCCCTGCAAAGCAATTATGCTGAGGTTGGGCTGGGGAGGGGTGATTGTGTGCAAGAATCGGCCTCCCTCGGCGCCAGGTGTTACTCAGGCCTTTGAGCCATTTTCACCTCTGCCCCCCTGGGCCCCACGTAGCCCAGAAACAGTGTTTGTCTTAACACCTCACCAACAGCCCTTCACATTCAGGGCATAGTGTGTGAGGAGGAATGGGTCTCGCTGTGGGGGCCAGGTGATGTTTGGAACTCGCACCATCTTCACCTCAGCCTCCCCCTGGCTACCATGGATGACCCAGCAGCTGTGTTTTGTGCTCCCCTGCCGGGACATTGCCCTGAGGCCATGGAGGGCTGGGAAAGGCTGATTCATTTATTAATAGCAGGGACCTCACTGCTGTTCATGTGCTCCTGCCCTGGAATGCTGGGGAGGGCTGAGTAGGTTAGTAATAGCAGGGGCCTTGCTGTTTTCAGATGCTGCTGCACTGGAGAACTAGGGAATGATTTTGTAATAGAAAGGGGCCTCACTGTTTTCAGATGCTCCTGCACTGGAGGGCTGGGGAATAATTGTGTTATAGAAAGGGGACTAGCTGTTTTCAGGTGCTCCTGCGCTGGAGGGCTGGGGAAAATTTTGTAATAGAAAGTGTCCTCGCTGTTTTCAGGTGCTCCTGCGCTGGAGGGCTGGGGAAAATTTTGTAATAGAAAGGGTCCTCGCTGTTTTCAGATGCTCCTGCGCTGGAGGGCTGGGGAATTACTTTGTAATAGAAAGGGGCCTCGCTGTTTTCAGATGCTCCTGCGCTGGAGGGCTGGGGAATTACTTTGTAATAGAAAGGGGCCTCGCTGTTTTCAGATGATCCTGCGCTGGAGGGCTGGGGAATAATTTTGTAATAGAAAGGGGCCTCGCTGTTTTCAGATGCTCCTGCGCTGGAGGGCTGGGGAATAATTTTGTAATAGAAAAGGGCCTTGCTGTTTTCAGATGCTCCTGCACTGGAGGGATGGGGAATAATGTTGTAATAGAAAGGGGCCTCACTGTTTTCAGATGCTCCTGCGCTGGAGAACTGGGGAATAATTTTGTAATAGAAAGGGGCCTCGCTGTTTTCAGATGCTCCTCCGCTGGAGGGCTGGGGAATAATTTTGTAATAGAAAAGGGCCTTGCTGTTTTCAGATGCTCCTGCACTGGAGGGATGGGGAATAATTTTGTAATAGAAAGGGGCCTCACTGTTTTCAGATGCTCCTGCGCTGGAGAACTGGGGAATAATTTTGTAATAGAAAGGGTCCTCGCTGTTTTCAGATGCTCCTGCGCTGGAGGGCTACTTTGTAATAGAAAGGGTCCTCGCTGTTTTTAGATGCTCCTGCGCTGGAGGCTGGGGAATGATTTTGTAATAGAAAGGGGCCTCGCTGTTTTTCAGATGCTCAGCTTGTAGGACATTGTCACCTTGGTCCTGTCAATCAATCAATCAGGGGTTTGTTAAAGTGTGACTACTCACCCGTAAGGGTCTCAAGGCGCTAGGGGTGGGGGGGATGCAGGTTCCATTCCATCAAGGAGGGGTCTTTCGAAGAACCAGATTTTGAGGTTTCTTGCAAAGGTGGGGAGCGATGTTGTCTGTCTGAGGTGGAGCGGAAGGGCGTTCCATGCTTTGGCCGTGAGGAAGGAGTGGGAGCAGCCACCCGATCTGGCCTTTCTGGTGCAGGGACCACAGCGTAGGAGAGCTGGGCTGATCGTAGGGTACTTTGGGGTGTGTAGAATTTGAGTCAGCTGTTCAGGTATGCTGGTCCGGTGCCGTGGAGGGCCTTGTGTGTGTGGGTGAGTATCTTGAAGGTGATTCTCGCCTCGATGGGGAGCCTGGAGTGTGCACAAGTGATGGGAGATGTGGCATTGTTTGGCACGTTGAGGACCAGTCTTGCGGCGGCATTCTGGATGTTCTGTCGCTTGTGGGTGAGGTTTTTATTTATTCCGGCATAGAGTGCGCTGCCGTAGTAGAGTGTGCTGGTGACCTGGTCGTGAGTGACTGTCTTTCGGTGTTCGAGGGGGATCCATTTGAAGGTCTTACGAAGGAGGCGGAGGGTGGGGAGATGATGTCCGTGATGGAGTTGGCGAAGGGTCCGCGAGGTCCAGGGGGTCGGTAGATGAGGGCTCCTCATAGGGTGGTGGTGAAGATGAGCAGTATCTTGAAGTGAAGGTGTACCATCAGTTCTGTGGACTCGTCTGGGAGTGTGCTCAGCCGGAGGGTGGATTTGTGGACGATGGCGATTCCTCCTCCCGGGCGGGCGGGCGGTCCTTCCTTCTTGTATCCTTGGGGAATGTGTCCTTCCCAAGAACAATATCCTCCCACTTACATTCCTTGTGTGTTTCATGAAAGGGCACTCCCGCAAATGTGGGCCACGCCCCATGAATGTGGGCCACACCCTGCGAATGTGGGCCACACCCTGCGAATGTGGGCCACACCCCGCGAATGTGGGCCACTTTTTTCATCAGTGCCCGGGCCAAATTGTGATCCCAATCTGACCCCGGTTAGGGGTGGTGGCGGCAAACAGAGAACTTGTTCCGTGGGGGGTGCCCGACAGATGACTTGTACTGGGGCGGGTGGTGCCCAACTTGCTCACCTCTGCTGTCCCCAAAAATAGTGTAGCCCGGGGTGAACCGCTCCCCCTTAGCTACGCCTCTGGAGTGAGGCCTGTTTGCAAAGTCTGTTTTCAGTAATAATGCTAGCACTAAGGCTAAAAGAAGCACACTTTAATGCGCCAAATCTAACTTTGGTTTTCTGCGCACTTGAAGACAAGGTAGTGTACGCTCAGACCAGTTGATTGATTGCTGATAACGCATATTTCGTAATACGATTTTGTGCACGACCTTACATACCGATTTTAATTAGATCAGCTATTTCTGAACTGATAACAATCAAGCATCGAGGAGCCTGCAGTTGGTCGCAGACATTTTGGATAAAATGTGCAAATGACAGCACGTGCCATGCAACCAGATGGAAGTCGCGGTACGCAGTAATGGGCAGCTAGCTCATTAACTCGTGGAAGCCTTTGAGGAATTACAATGACAGAGGCAAGGTGAAGATAAGCTTCCCAATTAGTCAGGATGAGATTAATTTATTAGAAGTAAGCGTGGCACAAAAAATGAACTTACTTTCATGCGTTCGGCAGAAATAAGTTTGATGTTCTATTCATACACATAATTATGCTACACAAGCAGACCATCTCATATAAACATAATTTCTAGGAAGTATAGAATTAACAAGATTTCCTTTTGCATAATTACATGAAGTTCTGCAAATATGCGAAGAGGCGCAAAATCAGCAGTTAGCAGTATATTTTAGAGCTGTGGTGGCCGACTTGTACTGATGGTGGGGGGCAAAAATAAATAAATAAATTCACTTATCTTTCGCAGCCCTCCTCCCTCGTGTGTCCCAGGAAGCTCCTGATTCAGGAAACTGCACTACCCAATCCTGGTGCTGCTTTTACAGCATTAAAGCAGAGACAGGATTGGATACAGCAGGCTCTCTCTGCGCTCCTAAGAACACTGGAGGCCTGCGCTTTCTGTAACCCAGCGCTAGAGAACTTTAAAAGGCGCATTTTAAGGCACACAGCTCCCCGCCGCTGCTACTTGGCAGCGCTGGCTCCGCCCCGTCCTAACACTTAGTTCACGACGGGTTGCTGAAAAATAAAACGGTGATAAATACATTTTATTACCTTTTATTTTTCAGCTGTGGGGTTTTTGGGGAAACACTCCTCCGCTCAAATGGAGGAATTGCCCCTGTTTTAGAGTGAAATGCATCCTCGCATCCAATTTGGATGCAGGGGCATATTGCATAAAAAAATTAATAGCGCAATAACACAAGTTCAACAAACAGCAGTCAATAGGGTTCTGGTCGTTCAGGTGGCTCCCATGCTCTCTCACTAAAGTGGTGCAATGATGTAGTTTCAGGAATTTTGAGTAACAAGCTTTATGGAAAATGGCAAAATTAAGCCAGCTTACTCTGGTGTAATGGATATTTCACCTGGGCAGTGCTTAATTTGTGCCAGTGGTTTCTGGTGGCAGCCAACAGTGTTTAGTTGTGGGGAACAGTTCTCATCTGCAAGAGTGGGAAAAACACACAAATCGGAATGATGGAATAAGAGAAAGAAAGAAAAACCATTGAACAGCGAGAAGGTGGGAACCTGCAATGGTGAGACAAAGGGCTGGAAATGTCTGGAGGTGGATTAAAGAGGCTTGAGGTGGGTGTACTACTGCGCAGCCATGATATTCGGCTCCTGACATTAAATAGCACTGGCCACAGGAATCTGAGCAGACCTTTGCGCACTGGCACTCATTCTTTTACAAATTATGCGCTGGGCTAGTTGTTTCTGCTGCAGTGCAAAGACTGGACCAAAAACCTGTCAAAGACAGAGGCAGTTATGGATATTTATTGCCCAGTGCACTAGCAAACGGACAAAGGGCCCTGAGGCAAGCAGGGGAAAGCCTCCCTTGTCCACAGTTTGGTAGTAAAAAGCAGCCCTCATTGGGATCCACTGGATCCCTAACATCTCTCATGTCACCTCTCATGTCACTGCACCTGCTGCCTTAATGAGAAGTATGCACTTGTTCTCTTCCTACTTAGCAAACATATATCACAAGTAGTCAATGTAAATAAACTCCTGATACTTACAATTTACTTCAAGTGGTGGTCTCTAAGTTTGCATTTGCAATTATTGCTTTTTTGTGGAAACGGTACAAATATTACCCCATTCGTGTTCGCAACATTATCTTTCTTTGAAGGAACAACTTTGTTTTAGACATTTGTTCACCACTGGCACAGTTTCCTGCACATCTTTCCCTAAATGTGATGGTCCTGAACCACATGGCGTTCTTGTCCAAGTACAGGTCAGACATATGCACGAAGTGTGACTTTACGTTCGAAATTAGGGTGTCTAGTTGGCAGAGGCTTGCACCCTTCATTCTAGTCAGGGTAAGGGAATTACACAGCTAAAATAACCCCTGCCCACCCCCTTGGTAGCTTGGCATGGGCAGTCTTGCTTATCTCAGAAGCAATGTGTAAAGCATTTGTACATAAAACACACACAGTAACACAGTGAACACACAAGTGAACATCACACCAGTTTAAAAAAATAGCCAATATTTATCTAATCAAAACAAGACCAAAATGACAAAAGTCCAGCATACACAAGCAAAGATATGAATTGTAAAAAAATATCTTAAAAATACAGTTCCTTGAAGTCGATAGATCCAACAGGGTCCATCTGGGTGTCGTGACCAACAAATCCAACCGTTTAGTCCAACCTCAATGGCTTCGGAGAAGACCTGCAAACAGTACCTAGGCGTTGTAGAGGCCTTGAGGACCTTGCGGTGAAGTGCAGCGGTGAAGCGTCGCTGGAGTCGAGAGGCGTTTGTGCTGCACTTTGGTGCAGAAGTCATTGAGTCCTTGAAGTCACACGTGGTGCAGGTCGAACTCAGTGCTGGCGTTGGTGGGACCGGGACTGCGGTATCATCACAGGCAGTGCATTGTGCTCTTCAAGATGCGGTGTCCGTGGCTTCGGTGCAGGCAGTGGCGTGGCATCAATGCTGGACCACTGGCGTCGGAGTCAATGGTGCTGGCATCAGCAGACCAAGCTGCAGTGTTGTTAAAGGTGGTGCAGCAAGGCGGTGACTATGCCTGCGGTGCAAGCAGTGGAGTCGGTGATTTCACTTAGGCATCGGCATTGTTGAGACCAACGTTGCAGTCAAAGTCGGTGCGACGAGTTGCTGCCCACACCCAGGGTGCCCATGGCGGAGCAGAGTCAAGACTAATTTGCATATGGCTGGGCCCAAACTGGGGTGGCATGGATTTATCCCAGATCTCTTGGCTGTTGGTGGATGTTTGATTCATTCAGCATTCCATCCATCATATGTCGCTGCAGCACAGCAATGGTGCAGGCAGCGGTGTTGATGTCAGCGAGGCGCATCATCTTGGTGAGACCAGGGTTTCGGTGTCGCCTGGGTTGGTAACACACTCTCCAAGCGAGCAGTGTCCACAGCGTTGGTGTAGGCAGCAGCATCGGTGACAGTGTAAGGAACCTTTTCTTAAAGTTACAACCCAGCCAACACCTCTGTTAGAAATGGGGGTCTCTAGTTGGCAGAGGTATGCACCTTGTCCAAGTAGAGACCCTTGCTTCAAGTCAGAATAAGGGAGTAGTACACTCTAGATAATCCCTGCTCACTCCCTTGGTAGCTTGGCACGAGCAGATAGGCTTATCCCAAAGGCAATATGTAAAGTGCTTGCACCCATCACACAGTAACACAGTGAAAACACTACAAATGGAAACCGCACCAGTTTAGAAAAATAAAGTATCTTTATCTAAATGACATAAATCCTACATACACAACTCCAAATATGACTTTTAAAAGTTTTCAAGCAACTCTGTCCATAGAAAGCTAAGGATGCATGATTTTACACAATGTACCTTTAGGTGCGTCAAAATTAACAAGGCCAAACAGGAGCAGAGAAGGGAAGCATAAAAAACACAGCAATGCATCAGTTTGTGAGTCCTTGGGAAGGCGATGTGATAGTTCTGCTGCATGCCAGGGAAGTGATGCGCCAAATCAGTACCGTAGGGGGAAGTGATCCGTTGATTCCAGGGCAGTTCTGGTCTGCGGGCAATGCATCTGAAAACTTGCCACACAGGTGCAATGCGTGGAAATCCAGAATGTGCTGGAGGTTGATGCAGCGGTGGCAAACAGGTGCTGCGTCGATTTCTCCAGCCGTGTTCCAATGATGCGGCGATTCTTTAAGCCGCCCAGCATGGCCTGTGTCAGAGTTGGTGTGGTGATCCTCGGACTTTTGAGGTCAGTGCACTGGATTCGGCATGCAGCTGATTTTTCATCCACTGTCATGTGCTGCATCGATTCTTTGGCCCCACTGTGGCGATACATGGAAATTATTTCCGCTCTGCAGTGCGGCATCGGAAAAACAGGCGCTGTAAGAGCGATGTGTTGATTATCTTGGTTTCTGCAAGCTTTTTCAGCTCCCAGCAACAGGAACAACCTCTAGACACCCGATACTGGAACAGACACCTCCTTGCAGGTCAGAACTCCATGCAGTGGAGCTGGTGGTGATGTCTTTTTGTCCCTGAGACTTCAGAACAAGTGGCAAGCACACACAAGCCCTTGGAGATTCTTCACAAGCAGGTTCACAGCAAAGGTCCAGTCTTTGTCCTCTCTTTGCCAGAAGCAGCAACTGCAGGGCAACGCAGCAAAGCAACGCACAGCAAAAGGGCAGTCTTCAGCTTTTCATCCAATTCAGAGGTTCCTCTAAACTCCAGAAGTAATCTAACGTCCTGTGGCTTTAGGTCCAATACTTATACCCAATGTTCCCATTGCTCTCTTTGTGGCAAGAGTCTCTGAGCTCAGTCCAAACTAGTCCTGACCTCCCTGGTCCAGCTTGACCACAGGAGGGGGAGACAGCATTGCGCAAAGGAGACACAGCCTACTCAGCTGCTAGTGAAACTCCACCATCCACTCTAAATACAGACAAAGTCCATTCAGCCTGGCTATGAGCCACTCAGGCAAGGCAGGAATGCACATACCCAGCTCCTGTCACTCCAAAACCAGACTGTGAATACACAAACAGGCAGAGGCACACAGAATGTTAAAGCTAGAAAATGATCACTTTCTAAAAGTGGCATTTTCAAACACAGAATTTAAAACCACCTTTACTAAAAAGGTGTGTTATTAAAATCTGAGTTCAGAGAGACTAAACTCCATCCTCTATCTTGTCCCAATGGAAAGGTACACCTGTAAGATGTGACAAGGCAGCTCCCATGTTAACCTACGAGACAGACAGCCTTGCAACAGTGAAAAACTAAATACACAGTATTTCAGTATCAGGACAAGTAACAGACACAGTACATGTTCTACCTTTCACATACACTGCACCCTGCCCATGGGGGTACTGTGGGACTACCTGAGGGGTGCTTTTAAATGTAACAAAAGGGGAGGTTAGGGCCTAGCAAGTAGGTGCAATTGCCAGGTCGACATGGCAGTTAATAACTGTGCACACAGGCACTGCAGTGGCAGGTGTGCGACACATTTACAGGGCTACTCATGTGGGTAGCACAACCAGTGCTGCAAGCCCACTAGGAGGATTTGTTTTACAGGCCCTGGCACACTCAGTGCACTTTACTAGGTACTGAACAGGTAAATCAAATATGCTAATCATGGATAACCAATCATAATCACAATTTACACAGAGAGAGCATATGCACTTTAGCACTGATCAGCAGTGGTAAAGTGCCCAGAGTCCTATAGCTGGCAAAAACAGAGTCAGAAAAATAAGAGGCAAAGGGCATAAGGTTTGAGATAAACCTGCACAAAGTACCAGGTCTAACAACCTCCAACGGCCCTGAACTGGAATTGGCACCACTTGGCAGGCCAGAACTCCCAATAGTGGAGTTCAGGTGTTGTAGATGAAGGTGAAGTCTTTCGGTCCCTATGACTTCTTAACAGGAGGCAAGTAAACACAAGTCCTTGGAGAAACTTGGAAAGCAGGATCAAAACAGCAAATTTCAGTTCATTCCCTGCTCACAGACAGAATCATCAACCGCGGGCCAACCCAACAAAGACACATACAGCAAAGGGGCAGTACTCCTCCCGACAGCTCTACGGCTCTTCTTCTTGCCAGAGTCCTCAATGCAAAAGTGTTCTAAAAGTCCAGGGTTTTAGGTCCAATACTTATACCCTGTTTGCCCTTTCAAGTAGGCATACTTCAAAGGAGAGTCTTTTTAGTGCACTGATCCTGCCTTGCCATGTCTTGGCTTCAGACACACCCCAGGGGGGTGGAGACAGCATTGTGAGAGGTCAGGAACAGTCCTATTTAGGTGAATGTGACAGCTCCTCCCACCACTCTAGGTCAGGAAGACCCAACAGCTAGGTGATGAACCATCAGGACATGCAGAGCACACCGCAGCTCCCTTTGTGTGACTGTCTAAAGTGAATGCGCTAACAGGCTACTGTCAGTCTAAACCAGACTGACTTTGATTCCACAGGCAGGCAGAGGCACAGGTAAAACAAGAAAATGCCCACTTTCTAAAAGTGGTACAAAAGGGGGTGGTGATGGACGGAGCATCAGAACCAATCAAACACTCACACCCAGTCAACAGATCTGGGTTTGATCCATCACCGTTCTTTAGCCCACTCTGCCACCCCAGTTCAGACATGGCCATATGCAAATCAGTCTGACCCTGTGCCTCATGGGAACAGTCCAGCCCGAACTGCCAAGCCATGCCTTCCCTGGACCGGAAACAAGCTTCCTAGGACCGGTTTCTGGCATTTCAGCCGTCTTCAGCCAGGCTTGCTTGAATCCAGTGGCAAAGTGAGCAAGGGACTCACGTCTGAGCATACCCCTGCCAACTTATGGCGAACAAAGCGGTACAAAAGGGGGTGGTGATGGACGGAGCATCAGAACCAATCAAACACTCACACCCAGTCAACAGATCTGGGTTTGATCCATCACCGTTCTTTAGCCCACTCTGCCACCCCAGTTCAGACATGGCCATATGCAAATCAGTCTGACCCTGTGCCTCATGGGAACAGTCCAGCCCGAACTGCCAAGCCATGCCTTCCCTGGACCGGAAACAAGCTTCCTAGGACCGGTTTCTGGCATTTCAGCCGTCTTCAGCCAGGCTTGCTTGAATCCAGTGGCAAAGTGAGGAAGGGACTCACGTCTGAGCATACCCCTGCCAACTTATGGCGAACAAAGCGGTACAAAAGGGGGTGGTGATGGACGGAGTATCAGAACCTATCAAACACTCACACCCAGTCAACAGATCTGGGTTTGATCCATCACCGTTCTTTAGCCCACTCTGCCACCCCAGTTGAGACATGGCCATATGCAAATCAGTCTGACCCTGTGCCTCATGGGAACAGTCCAGCCCGAACTGCCAAGCCATGCCTTTCCTGGACCGGAAACAAGCTTCCTAGGACCGGTTTCTGGCATTTCAGCCGTCTTCAGCCAGGCTTGCTTGAATCCAGTGGCAAAGTGGGCAAGGGACACACATCTGAGCATACCCTGCCAACTTATGGCGAACAAAGAGGTACAAAAGGGGGTGGTGATGGACGGAGCATCAGAATCAATCAAACACTCACACCTAGTCAACAGATCTGGGATTGAGCCATCACCGTTCTTTAGCCCACTCTGCCACCCCAGTTCAAACATGGCCATATGCAAATCAGTCTGACCCTGTGCCTCATGGGAACAGTCCAGCCCCAACTGCCAAGCCATGCCTTCCCTGGACCGGAAACAAGCTTCCTAGGACCGGTTTCTGGCATTTCAGCCGTCTTCAGCCAGGCTTGCTTGAATCCAGTGGCAAAGTGGGCAAGGGACTCACGTCTGAGCATACCCTGCCAACTTATGGCGAACAAAGCGGTACAAAAGGGGGGGGTGATGGACGGAGCATCAGAACCAATCAAACACTCACACCCAGTCAACAGATCTGGGATTGAGCCATCACCGTTCTTTTGCCCACTCTGCCACCCCAGTTCAGACATGGCCATATGCAAATCAGTCTGACCCTGTGCCTCATGGGAACAGTCCAGCCCGAACTGCCAAGCCATGCCTTCCCTGGACCGGAAACAAGCTTCCTAGGACCGGTTTCTGGCATTTCAGCCGTCTTCAGCCAGGCTTGCTTGAATCCAGTGGCAAAGTGGGCCACCCCCTTTTGTACCGCTTTGTTCGCCATAAGTTGGCAGGGTATGCTCAGACGTGAGTCCCTTGCTCACTTTGCCACTGGATTCTTTAAATACCTGCCGGTTGCCATGGGCGCTAATGGCCAACCCATGGACGACGAATACAAGGAGGCGATCAAACGGCTTGAGACTAGATTTGCCAAGTCTATAAATCTAGTCATGACGAGGTATAAATTTTACACGCAACCTCAAGTAGAGGGTGAAAGCATTGACGACTTCGTGGCCAGGTTACGTGAACTATCGGTAAAATGTCGTTTTGGCACTATGGCAGAAGAAATGATTCGTGACCAGCTCATCGTACAATGTCGAGAGAGGAAAATTCAAGAGAGGTTGTGGGCTGCTAAAGATCCATCACTAAATGAAGCAATTGATTTGGCTAAGGTGATTGAAGAGTCACAAAAATGTATAAAAGAGTTAAGCAAGAGAGACAGACCTAACAATGATATTGCTAATGTTGATAATACTAAAGATGTTGAAGTGGATGTTGGGGCAGTCTCGAAAAGTAGCGTGAAAAATGTTCATGCCTCCACTTCTATATCTAGAACAAAGAATAGAGAATGCTTAAGGTGCGGTAGTCAATACCATTTAGCTGACTATAAGAAATGTTATGCACTGGATCAGGTGTGTAAAAAGTGTGGCCGCAAAGGACATTATGCACGCATGTGTAAGTCTTCAGATACGTTAGACAAATCCAAGTATGAAGTAAATGTAGTTCAACCAGGTGCAGGGGTGAAACAATCTATTAATCGTGTGTTAGTTTTGGAAGAGGAGACCAACAGTGTGCGTGAGGAATTATGTCAAGACATACGCAGAGTAACTAGACCAACTGCAGAGTTTAATGTGTGTGGAGTGAATGTTACTCTTATGGTAGATTCTGGTTCCATGTTCACGATTATTCCTGAATCTCTTTTCCTCATGTTGTGGAAGGGTGTCACTTTATTGGATAAAGACATCAGTCCAGTAAGTTATCAAGGGGAATTGATCGACATTTTGGGTTATATGTCTGGTGAAATCAAATTTGGTACAAGGAGTACTCAAGGTAAAGTGTACATAGCTAAAGATGGTCCACCAATTATTGGTTGGATGCATCAGTATGATTTGCACATTATAATCAATCCGAGGGCTCCAAATCAAATAATGGTGGTTGATGATGACGTGCAAATTGATCACATCTTGCAAGGTGCACACAAGGTTTTTGAAGACAGATTGGGCTGTGTAGAAGGGTATCTCCATAAGATCATCCTTAAACCGAATGCTAGTCCAGTGCAACACAAATTGAGAAAGGTGCCCTTATCTGTGAGACAGGGGTTGAAAGATCTTTTGGAAGATCTATTAAAATCAGGAGTTATTGAACCTGTAGAGGCATCCTCATGGATTTCACCTGTAGTTTTGACGCTTAAATCTGATGGCCGTCTCAGATTCTGCATTGACTTGAGGTCTCTCAATAAAGACATAGTAATGGATACGTTTCCTCTACCTAACATCAATGAATTGTTACAATCTGTGGGAGGGGGAAAGTATTTTTCAAAAATAGATTTGAGAAGCGCGTATCATCAGATTAAGTTACACCCTGATTCTATGCCACTCACAGCGTTTATTACCACGGAGGGAACGTTTCAATTCACCCGCATGCCGTTTGGTTTAGCCTCGGCTGCGAGTGTTTTTCAAAGGATGATGTCCAATATGTTGAAGGGTTTGATGGGAGTAGTATATTTCCAGGATGACATATTGGTTTCGGGAAAGACTGTGAGAGAACATAATGCTCTTTTGAGACAGGTGCTGTGGAAATTGGAAAATGCAGGGCTTACAGTCAACAGGGACAAATGTAAGTTTTTGACGGAGCAGGTTGAATATCTGGGGTATACCATTTCGGACAAGGGATTAGCCCCTAAACGTGACTTGTTGGAGGCTATAAAGGATGCGCCTCCTCCCAAAGACAGGGACCAGCTTAAATCATTTTTGGGCCTAGTCGAGTACTATTCCAAGTTTGTCCGGGGTTTTGCGGATATGTCCGAGCCATTAAGATGTCTTCTCCGTAAGGGTGCCAAGTTTATTTGGGGTGGTGAACAGCAAGAAGCTTTAGTAAACATCAAGCATGGGATTTGTAATGCTGGAATTCTAGCTCCCTTTATGCCCAAGAGTAAATCTTTTCTCACTGTTGATGCAAGCCTCACAGGGATTGGTGCGGTATTTTCGCAAAACCAACGTGGGGTGGAGAGAACCATAGCATTCGCATCTAGAACTTTAACTCCAGCTGAAAGGAATTATTCAGTAATTGAGCGTGAGGCCCTTGCAGCGGCATGGGGAGTCGAGCATTTCAGGTTGTATTTGTGGGGTGCAAGATTCGTCCTCAGGACGGATCATAAGCCGCTCTTGAAAATTCTGTCGGCGGGAGGAGCTGGTAAAGGATCTGCTCGCTTAGCGAGATTGGCTGCAAGGTTGCAAGAGTACTTGTATGAAGTTGAATTTATACAGGGATGGAGGAATTTGCAAGCGGATTGTTTATCTCGGATGTCCTTAGATTGGGAGTTGGTAGACAAGGATTTGGTGAAGAAATCTGGGTCTGAAGAAGCAGTAGCTTTTGTATGTGAAGTAGGTGAATGTAGTTTAGGAACGTTTTCCAAAGCTCAGTGGACGCAGGAAATGGAGACTGATAAAACGTTGTTAGAAGTTATAGCTTTAATCAAGAAAGGTGCTCCTCGTGAGAACATGGTTTCGGTTGGGGTTAGACCTTTTTGGAAACTTCTAGATGAACTCTCTGTGAGTAGCTCCAATGTAGTGATGAGAGGGGATAGATTTGTGCCTCCGGATGGATTGCGTTTGCACATTTTTAAACCAGCTCATGAGGGTCATCTTGGTCAGGGGATGACTATTAGAAGAGTAAAACAAGAATATTGGTGGTCAGGAATGGACGATCAAATTCGTAGATGGGTAGAGAGTTGCACACTCTGCAAGGAGAGTGAGAAAAGACTGAAAGTGGGGAATCAGAAAGTCATGGGAACACATTACTGACCCAGGGAAGGCGTGGCATACAATTTGCTTGGACTTTATTGGTCCCATGTCTGAACCATCATCGGACATGTGTTTTGCTGTGGTGATTATTGATGTTCATTCAAGATGGTTGGTGGTGAAGTTTTTGAAGGATATTACTACTCAGTCGACAATTGGTGTTTTGGGAAAATTGTTTGTGGATGAAGGTGTACCTCACGTGATGTTGACGGATAATGGTACGCAATTAACTTCTGGTGAAATGCGTTGTTTCTTGGAGAAGAGTGGTGTCAAACATGCGTGCACTTCCTTATACAATCCCATGGGGAATGGAATGGTTGAGCGGGCAAACAGGTTAGTGAAAGGGACCATCCAACTTGCTTTGGCAAATGGACAGTCTCCTAGACGTCTGGTGGATGAGATGCTTTGGGCATATCGGGTCACCACACATAGTGTGACCCAGGTTTCTCCGTTCCAAAGCATGAGAGGACGTGTTCCAGGCTCTCGGTTAGTTCCAGGCTGGCTCAGGGAATGGATAGTTTCGGGTGGTGAACATCCTGAAGAGTTTGTTGGCTCAAAGTTTAATGTGGGAGATTGGGTCAAATTGAAGCTTGGTAGAGTCAAAGCGGGGTTAAACAACAAATTTTCTAGTCCTTGCAAGGTGATTGCTGTGGGGAAACATTGTGTGGTGGTTGAAGGAGGACATAAGTGGAACTTGCGCAGGGTAGCTTTATATCAGAGAGGCGGTTCTGTTGTGGAACGAGTTCGTGGTGATGACGGGTGTTCAGGTATGATGTTTATCCCTGATAAGGCGTCTGATCTTGAACAAGAGGAAAGGGAGAGGGGTTCTCTTCCAGAGTTGCTTACAGATGCTCAGGGGGTTGAAGATGTTGTAGAAGGGTCCCAATTGAGGTGCAGTGTTAGAACACGCAGGCCACCTTCATATTTGCAAGATTTTGTCACCTGTTAACTTGCATGTTCTGTGTGTTCTTTTTATGAAGTTATAATTGGGGTTTCTTTTGTTATTTTATTAAGGAGGAGGATGTGTTGTAATGTAACTTACCTGTGTATTCTGGTTTCTGGAGTTCTCCTACCTGTTCTGGAGTATTCAGTCATGTAGGTTCTTAGAGTGTAAGGCTGACGGCACTCGATAGATGACAGTTGCTGCTGGATCGTCGAGGTGGTCGGATGCCAGGTTGCGTTCTTCAATAAATCTTCTATTTCTTCATCTGTTCCTGGTATTTATTTGAAGCAAGCATCTCAACACCTACCTTTCACATACACTACACCCTGTCCATGGGGGTACATTGGGCATAACCTAGAGGTGCCTTACATGTAGTAAAAGGGAATGTTTGGGCTTGGCAAGTGGGTGCACTTACTTGGTGGACATGGTTGTTTACAACTGCACTCTCAGACTCTGCAATGGCAGGCCTGAGACAACTTTACAGGGCTACTCATGTAGGTGGCACAACCAGTGCTACAGGTCGTTGAGTAGCATTTGATATACAAGCTGTGGGCACACATAGTGCACTTTACTAGGGACTTAACAGTAAATCAAATAAGCCAATAATGGATATCCAATCATAATCACAATTTACCCAGGGAGCACTGGCACTTTAGCACTGATCAGTGGTGGTAAAGTACCCAGAGTACACAAACCAGCAAACGAAGTCCAGCATACAATCAAAAATACAGGCGGTAGAGGCAAAAAGACAGGGAAAACCACACTAAGGATGCCAGGTCTAACACCTTCATATATTTAACATACACATAATTCATAGTGCCCTAAAGATAGAATTATGTGGTGTGACCTTAGGTACATTACCATGTATAGCTCTTTGGGCAGTTTGCTTTTTTGGGAGTTCCAATGTGTATTTTAGGAATTACATATTCTACTTTCTTTTGATTGCACATTACCTTGCCAAATTAAACTCTTTTCTTACAAGTACCTTACCAACATTAGCTCATCATAACTACTACCCGAGAGGAATCAAGTTAAGTTTTATATATTTAGATCTAGAGCAAAAGTAAGGCTCAGGGGTAGGATTCGGTTATAGTTCAGGTCAAGTATAAGGGATAGGTTTAGACACGTTGCAAGACATAGGTTATGGTTAGGGTCAGGGTAATGAGGTAATATAGTACATGTATTTTTTTTTATAGTTTAATGTGTATACTGTAATATCATTTCAGGAAATGTGAAGAGGTAGAGCCTAGTAAGTTAATGCCTGAAAGTGTAATCACATAGATCTACCTCCGACGTGGTTAGTGGAATCCAAGAATAGCACTCATTACAACACATGTATTTTCTACGCATGCCATTACAAAGCAAGTCGTTACACTGACTTGGTGTAGGGGGGACGCTGGAGTTTGGAATATTATAATTTACTATTCCAACTCCAGTGTGTGCAACAGTAGCATCGTCTGCCCCCTACAGCAAGTCGTTGTAATGGCATGCGATGTATTGCATGCGTTGTAAATGATGTTTCCCGAAATCCAGTGTTCTTAACTTGATAAGACATGCAAACACTTGTGAATGCATTTCTCACTCTTTGTAGCAAATGCATATTGCACCATGATAGATTTGTAAGCCTTACAATATGTGTGAGAATTTACACGAGGCTACTCTGGAAAGCATAGAGAAATATGCAAAACAGAAAAAAATCTAACAAGTATGTTTTTTCCACATCTCCTAATAACAAGCATCCATATTCAATGCAATTCCAAATTATAAGTGGGGTTTTTGGGGAAGACACAGAGCTTTTTTCGTAGGAAGCGAATTTAGGACACTTCAGAGAAGGAATAGTGTTGCAAGAAACAATCACTTTAAAGCAGCAGTTTTATATAATATGCCTGATTTCCCTTGGAAAGGGTTTAAGTACTCATTCTTACATTTGGGATGTAGCCGCCTCGAATTATGGATTGCTTGTATTGATTCTGAATAGTGAAAATAATCCATGGTGACACTTTTAAATTCCAGGCAATCTTTGTAAAAAGATTTCATAAAAACCTAATAGCTATATACCCTAAAATAAAGTGCAAAAAGGAAGTTGGAGAAAGAGACGAATTATAAGCAACCGACTTGGACACACAAGTAGAGATGTTCCCTGAGTAAAGTGTTTTCATATTCTTGGAAGCTCGCAGCATCAAACCTATTCCTAGAAAGCTAGTGTTCATTAATTGGCACTGTGAAGAAAAAGTCTAACTCCCCGCATATAAATCCGGCATTGCTAAGCCTTTCCAGCAAGGTACACGCATGTCCAATGCTGTTCTCCACTACAGTCTACCAGCTATTAGAAAACGTTTACTGCGTCAAATTTCCATTAACACAATTCCTGCTGAATCACACATCTATTGCACGGATGCACAGAACCATCTAATCAGCAATAGCAGCATAGCATCATTTAGTCCTACTAATATGACAATGATGTGATCACTTTACCTTGTGTTTGTTATACGCAGGGCCAGACGGGCCATAGCGGGCACCGGGCGTTTCCTCAGTGGGCTGCCGGGGAGGGAGACAGTTTTGGGCCCGTGGTGGGCCGTTTTTGTGACCGGTGGTCGGCAATATCAACCCTGTGAAAAAATCGGCCTAAACCGGCACTAGCAAACAGCTGGCCGCACCCCCCCCCCCACCCTCCAGGGGGGCCGGCTAAGCAGTTTCCCAGGGCCGGTTTCGGTTCCCAGTCCAGCCCTGGTTATACAGAGTCCTTTTGTGATCATTTTAAGAGAGCAGCAACACAAGAATTAATCCTGCGGAGTACCATTTTCATAGTCTCATCATGAGCTGCCGTTGAAGTGAGGTAGAGGAGCAATTTCCCACTTTGCCTGAACATTTTGAATATAAAAACATACATACAATGTTGGTAGATGCTCAAGCGGGGCTGGCTTTAGGGCGGTGCACCCAGTGCAGCCAGCCTGGGCGCTGACCTGGAGGAGGGTACTGACCTCGGGGGTGGAAAGGAACCCTATGTTTAGAAATAATTCAGCATTTAAAAGAAGCTGCTGCAGAGTGTTATCCAGCTTTCGGGCACCAATAAAAATGTCATGTGTTAAAGTTCCTGCCAGAGAGGGAGTTCGGAGTATTGTCTAGTGGCAGTTTCGACTCGCTATAAAGTAGCACAGCCGGATAATATGCCTGCTGCAAGGCACAGATCTGTATTTTTGGGTATAGCTGAGTGGAATACTAAAGCCAGCCTTTACCACTGCTTTAAAACAAATAAAATGTATTTGAGAGAGGGGTTATGGAGAGATGAGGGGCACTTTTGCTTGGTGGCTGTGAGGTAATCCGAGGAGGAGGTTATATGGGGAGGGGGCCGCCAAAAAAGATTGTTGCACCGGGCACCACCAGCACTAAAGCCAGCCCTGTGCTCAAGTGAAGGAAGCCAGAATTTATATGTTTCGAACATTTTGTGGTATGCAGTGGTCGAACAATTTACTACTTTGTTTTCACTCAAAGATTTCACACAAATGAAAAGTGTTATCAAAATATTCTTGAATTGTGGTATGCCTGATATTCCTCCACATTAAAGTCATGCAACCTATTGCTTGTGAGTGAATTTTAATAGTTAACCTGTGACTGTTGCTCGTGCTTACATACAGCTGTAGCACATCCAGCTTCATAATTTCCACAAGACGCTTTCTGCTCAAATCAGTCTCCCGTGATTGAAACGTATGAGAAAAATAATGAGGATTGACTAAAAAAATGCCCATACCCAGTGGTATATTGCCTGTGTATAATTTTTGCATGGTGTTTGCAAGATTACAATTAACTTGATGGTGGCGTCTCGCATGTTTTGTTTACTTTCTGACTTCAATTTGTTTTGAAATTATGCTAAAATTATGCTACATTTCATTTTAGTTGCATTCATACAACGGTTTCTACCACTTATGAGGTACTGCTGTTTATTGAAGATTAGTCACATGCCACACCATTGAGACTGCTCTATGGCTCGTAGAGTAGCCCTTTGTGTGAGATATTTACATGTCACGTGTAATGGTCAGATGTGAGCTTTTATTGTGTTACGGGTCACTGTGCTTTGGCACATAGTGCAATGGCTACTATAATCCTCAGTTAGTTAAGAACATTTTAGGATCATGATTGGAGACAAACTTTAGAAGAGATGATCTTCAGACTGTCATGATATGAGACCAGACATAAGAGCCCACATCACACCTTACTTGACAAGAATAAGCAATGCCTACTGCAATACAAGGAACAGTCTTTGATTGCCTAAAGGCTATGTCTTTACGGATAAAGCCTGGGGCCGACCCGCAAACCTAAGCTATTTCTGCTCTGTATCCTACACCGCCTGCTAAGAAAAGCTCTAGAATGTTGTGTTCAACAAAGCTCAAACCATCCATTGAAGTAAATAATCTCTTCGATGGCTGTTGATCAGGCTTTAGGCGAGAATGCAGTGCAGAGACCGCTGTATTACAAATAGATTATGATGTGATACACCTCCTAGAGAAAGGCAAATCCTGTGCCCTCATTCTTCTTAACACACCAGGTGCGTGTGGGTCATGCCTCTCTTCTACAAACTTTGAAGGAATGGATGGACATCAGTGGAATTGTGAGGTGGGTTTCTGGTTGTCCTTTTATATAGACAAACGATACCAACAAACACAACTGTTTAACTTTCTCTCTAGACACCTACTTCAAAGAGCTCAACTAGGTTCCATCATCCCTGATGGTTTTCAGTCTGACATGAAACCCCTCAGTTATCTCCTCAGACCTTTCAATGGCTTCTCTATCTTTTCTACACTAAAAACATTGAGCTCTGTATACAAGTAACCTTCTCACCTGACGATATAACCAACCATTTACAGACTCTCGGAAACATTCATACTTTGACATTGGGTAAACATTCCAAACCTATCCAACAAATATGGAGTTCCTTCTGCCCTCTCAGCTCATTGCTTCTTTCCTATGCCATCCCTGTTTAGCTCAATAAATTTAGTGCACAGTAAGTCATCATTCATATAAAATGCTAAATCAAAACCTTATTCTTCACACCCACATTAACACTTTAGCAAGAGGAGGTCAATAAAAAACAGATCCCTCAATTCCATTACATAAATAAAAGACGTTAAATGAGTGATTCCATGACTATTTCTTTCAAGGCTGAATGACGCAAACTCTCTACTTATTGGCACCCACCAAATCTACCTTGCCACTTTAAAGCCAGCCATAGAAACCATAGCATAAAACATATACTAGCAGTCCTAACCACCCTTAAATGGCAACCTATTAGGGTGACCAACTCATTCCAAATTTTCATGGACACTGGAGCTAATCCTGAAGATTTCACCTGCAAATCTTTGCAGTAAGTCTGCCAGTCTAGTTAATTCTTACTTACTTTATTTCTTTATTTCGATGGTTAAAAAATCATCATAAAAAGTACATATTGTAAAAAACACAGCAGCACATATGATTATACATTTACTTTAATATAAAAATAACTATCGACCAAACTATTACAATTCATGTAAAATGCAATGTTGTATTCAAAATAAGTTAGTCTCTGGTGTTCCTTAATCTTACTGCCGCTTTCAAGAAACTCATTACTGAGCATAAAGTGTGCATGTCATTTGCTCTTTGAAGGAACAATAGGGCTATTTTAGCATGACGAAATTTTCCATTTTTTAAAATTTCAACCAGAAACATACGCCTGGGAAAACGATAAAATGGGCATAGTAATACAAAATGAGGGGTGTCCTGCGGAGACAAATTTTCGCAGCCGCAGGCACCCTTCTGCTCAATAGTTACAGTAAAACCAGATGGATAAGATAAAATATTGTGCAACAAATTGAGCCTAAAACGACACATTAAAAACCTATCCTGCTGATTATGCATCAAGAATAGATAGGGTTCCATACCCACTGCCTCTTTGACTAGGCAGTGCGCTACAACTGAACGTTTTAGTGCTAAAGCTTTAGTCTCCCTGAGCATCTCCAATTTATCAAGCAACAGTCTTTTAATTTGTAATTTACTATTCCTTGAGATTAGAGCAGGGGTACTAAAGAGGGTGTGCTGGCCTACGGACTCTAAAGTTGTTTTGACGTATTTCAGCCAAGGGATAGCATCCCTTTATCCCTTTGTATGCAGTCAGTGAGGATTTCTTTGCTTAATTCCGCCTCCGGGTTAGCCCAGATACTGAGCCAAGCCAAGACCGGTCTAATCTTGACCAGATCTACGATATATGGGATTCCGAGTTCGGAATGTGCGATTTCAGCTGGTATTGAGTGTGGGATCTTGAGGATTCTACAAATAAATTTATCTTCCTCTAATTGTAACTGTTTGGCGTCCCTGAAGCCCCACACCTCGGCTCCATATACTGCTTTAGCAATACTTATTGAGCTATATAAGCTCATTATTTGCTCTGGGGACCAGCGTCCCAGCCTTTGGGCAAAGTTCATGATTGCACCACATGAGGAAGCCAGTTTAGTGCAGTGTTCCTCCAGGAGTGTATCAAATTGAATTTTGCCATCAAATAGTAGGCCTAAATAAGGGAAGGTGGACAACGCCCATAATGTGAGTCCCGATTTTGAACACCGGTTTTTTAATAGGTTTTTTGCCTGCAATCAGTGCAAAGGACTTGGTCAGATTCACGGAAAGATCTAATTTTTCCATAAAATCTACAAATCCATTGATCAGTGATTGAAGACTTCTCGGTGTCCGGGCAAGAAGGACCGCGTCATCCGCATACAAAAGTACCGGTATTTGACGTTTCCCTACCTTGGGACAATCAGCTGCCTGGGCTATGAGGCGTGACTCCAGATCGTTAATATATAATGAGAACAAGAATGGGGCAAGAATGCACCCCTGCCTTACTCCGCTAGAGCATGAGAAGGAGTCGGTTTGCCCCCCCTCCATACTGAAGCGAACCCTAGCCGTGGTGTTCCAGTGTAGCTCTCTCAAGATGTTTATAAGACCCCGGTCAATCCCCAAAGTATTCATCCTTTTCCAGAGTTTGTTTCTATTCACATTGTCAAAGGCCGCCGCCAGGTCCATGAACCCCATATACATGGTGCCATTACTCGCTTTTGTGGATTTGGCGACCAGTAAATATAAGTTTAAACATTGGTCACTGGTCGATTTTCCCGCTCTGAAACCGTACTGAGTATCTGCTATTGTGTGGTGCTCTTCAGTCCAGGCCATTAAACGATTTAAAACCACTCGCCCCAAGATTTTGGCCGAGACGTCGATCAAAGATATGGGTCTGTAGCATTGGGGGTTATCCCTATTTCCTTTCTTGAAAATGGGTACAATTAAGGCAGTGGACCATGACCTCGGGAGTCCTGTTTTAATAGTTGCATTTAACACCCTCGTTAAAATTGGCGCCCACAAGTCGATATTGCTTCTATACATCGGGCCCTGGGGCTTTATTTGGTGTCAGCCCTTTAATTGCCTGTATAATCTCAACGAGTGTGAAATCCTGCACCCAACTCCTTTTGCTATCCCATTCCCCTTCTTGTTTGGAATCTTTAGAATGGTTGTAGAGACTCTCAAAGTGGGTCACCCATTGCTGCGGGAGGATATTTGTGCTGAGGACCGGGGCATTATGGTCATGAAAACAGGGCCTGTTTATAATCTTCCAAATTCGGTAGAATCCCTGTTTTCTCCAGCCTCTCTTAAGTCGGCCCATAATTCTGCTTTTAGGGTAGCCTTCCTTTCTTTGGTCTTAATTTTATAAATTTTTCTATACTTTGCCACTTCCGCTATGTCCCTTGGGTTTGCCTTAAGACTTGATTTTAAATTTCTTAGTGCTCGTGCGCAATTTGGGTCAAACCATCTTGGTTGGATCCCTGGTTTTCTATGACCTTTTGCCTCTAGTAATTTTTCAGCAAGTTTGGTTAGTTCCCTAAAAGCAGCAACTAGATCAGCTCCCTCTATTTTAAGATCTAGACACTCCTCAACCCACTTTTTCCTCTTTACAATCAGTGCGGTATAAAATTCAGGGACATTGATTTTTGCCCATTTTAAACGCCTTCCCTGGTCTGTTGGCTGTAAAATAATGTCCAGCTGCTTATTCATTTCAACATGTCCCTTGTAAGGTATTTCTATAGATAGGGGATTATGATCGCTGAAGGGGCTCCATTTAGTGCTTACCTTCCGAATCCATTGTTTGGCAAAGGCGGATATCAGAATGTAGTCTATAATAGACGAACATCCCCTTCCTTTAAAAGTTGGTACCAACTGGCCCTGGGGTTACCAAATCTATGGTATGTGCTAATGAGTGACTACCTATTAATTTTGTTAGTAAAGTGCCCTCAGAACTGTGCTCGCAGTGAGGCCCTTTTCTGACTGGGCAGAGATCCCAGTCTATGGTTACCAGTGTCAAATATGAGCAAAGGTGACAATTTAAATCTCCCATTAAAAGGACAAATGAATCTTCCCCCCCTTATCTTAGATCAGTTCCCTGTTTTAATCTAGCATCAAGTTCCTCTAACACGGCATTAGTGCCGCTTCCTGAACCTGGATTATAGATATTAAATAATTGTACCCTCAGCCCCTGTCCTTGAAATATTATTGCTTGCAGGTTATTTGAGGTCCAAGATGGCACTGTCCATCTCCCCTTTAGATTGATGTCAACATATATTATTAGGCCTCCTTTAGCTCTGCCTGCCCTACTCTCTTGTGCTGGGACGCAAAAGGATTTATAACCCTCCAAATGGTAAAGATCGGGATCAACCGCCCAGGTCTCCTGTAAGACTACTATGTGGGAGTCCCTTAGTTGGTTCCTACAGTCTATATTGGCTATTTTTCCAGCTAAGCCTGCTATGTTCCAGGATGTGATTTTCACCTTTCCCCCCTGTGCCCCGGTGAGATTTGAGCTATGAGCATCTAGGTCGTCTGCCTCCCTCCCTTCAGGCAGGGGATCTTGCATCTCCCCAATCTGATTTTGCCGAAAACCTTCCTGAGGGTTCAGTGTGTGTCTTCCCGCGGGAGTTAATTCACTGGTATCCATGGTCCTTTTTTATTTCTTTCCCCACAGATTGTATGTCTAAGTTGGTTAGTCAATCATTTTCGTCCAGGAATTGAAGGGGACTGAATCTATTCTTCCACTGCGGGCCGTCCAAATTTAATAGTGGGAGGTGACTATATTCAGGGTTTCCTAACCTATATCCATCTATTCCTCCTTCCTTCCTACCCTGATTGTAAGCCAAGGGATACATAATTCTGTTTCTAGGATAGAAGTAACCTAGTGGCATAGATCGTATAGTACTGGTTGTGTTTTTATTACAGTTACCCAGTATGTACTCCACTAGATCTGGGTTCCTGAAATTTGCAATAACACAGTCCCCTTCAATATCCTTCCCTCTACTTCCCAACCATGGTACTCTCCTCACATGGATAATTTCTCCCCTTTCCCTCCCTTGGAGAGGTCTATGTATATTTAGCCAATTTATAATCTTGTTTTTTAATTCTAAATATGGCTCTTTTTGGCCCGCCCTGAGTTCGGGTACCCCAGCAAATACTACTACATAGGGGCTTGCTTGGGGGGGTAAATTTACTCGAGGGGGGGGGGGGCAAATTTTTCCCTTGCTCTCATAGCCTTTCTGCTGTACATCAACCTGGCTATGAGACGCGACCTGCCCTGGCAGCATCTGAGCCCGAATGGGCTGGACCAGAATTTTGGGGTTAAGTTCTTTCTCATTTTCAATAGAACATCTATCCTGCGGGTGGGCTGTAATTTTAGGTGGGGCATGAACCTGGACAATAGTGCATGGCTCATTACTTATGCAGTTATTATTCATAGGAAGTGGCCTTGATGTTGAATTTCCAATATGGATGGGATTTATAGATTCCTTCAACCTCACCTGATTTTGCAGTTCCTTAGTAATTTTATCTAGTTTACTAATTAGTGGTTTTATTTGGGAGGTAATGAAGGTTTCAAGATGTTTTTTCAGGTCGATTATTACCGGTTGAAGCCATCCTGACGGAATTAATGGGCCTTGCACATCTATTTCTATAACCTCATCTTCTATTAATTGTATCTTCCCACCCCTGTTAGTTGGTTTTAATTTCCTTGCATGCGTATTCTTTGAACCCCTTTTAGGCAGCCTATGCTTTATTTTATTAGGTCTTTTTGCTGCCCTGCCAAAAGGTGGCTCGGCCTCTGTTGCCTGCTGGCCACAAGGTACATTTCGAAATGAAATATCCGGGGTATTATCCTGTGAGCTATCGCATAAATTGGCTTCTAGAGCCTGCAAGGGTCTACTCTGCATTTGTGTATGGGGATTATTTATGGGCGTCATTGATAGGCGTCTCTGAGTACGCTCAATCTCCCCATCCACCGCCCCAATAACCTTTCTTAACATCAAATCTATGGCAGTTGGGGGTGCTGAGTATCCAACTGCAATGTCAGTATTAGGTCCGGTTTGTGTAGTAATCAACGGAGTGCTTGCTTTCCTCTTGGTAGATCTTGTTTTGGGTTTGGAAGCCATAGTACCCTTTCAGTCAATAATCCCCTTTCTCACAATGTGATCAAAGCAAAGTGGCCAAATAGTATTCAATATTTAGTGCTTAGCTACCCAGGAATGCAGGGCACATCAGGTATAACAGTTAAAGACCCCAGGCTATGCTAAGCACAAACAGTATCCAACTATATATATATTGTAGGCTATGTCCGCCACTCCAGTCTCACAAGTGGGCCACTATTGCACTTGAATCAGCTACAGTACCTGGATTTTTCAGCCAATGGATATGGCCCAGCCCGGCCTCCTCGTGCCTCTGAGGGCCACAGAGGGCCCGCCCTTTGCCCGGGCTTAGCCCCGGCGTCGCCCGCGCGCGGTCCCACGACGCGGGGGGTGGAGTTAGTTTTGTAGCGCCTGCGGGCGCGAAATACGTCGCTTCCGCTTCCGGGATACTGGGGCAAGGGATCCTGGGTGGTGTAGTCTTTGGCTCCCCCCACACGGCGGTCGCGATGTCCAGCGACGGCGGGAGGGAGAGACAATGGGCAACAGGAGATGCAGCAGCCCCACGAGCCACAGGGGAGCACAGGTGAGCACCAGGACGCTAGCACAGAGGTCTCGGTCGTGCCAGCAACCCCCGCTTTGCCGGGGGTGGAGTTAGTTTTGTAGCGCCTGCGGGCGCGAAATACGTCGCTTCCGCTTCCGGGATACTGGGGCAAGGGATCCTGGGTGGTGTAGTCTTTGGCTCCCCCCACACGGCGGTCGCGATGTCCAGCGACGGCGGGAGGGAGAGACAATGGGCAACAGGAGATGCAGCAGCCCCACGAGCCACAGGGGAGCACAGGTGAGCACCAGGACGCTAGCACAGAGGTCTCGGTCGTGCCAGCAACCCCACTTTAAAGCCAGCCATAGAAACCATAGCATAAAACATATACTAGCAGTCCTAACCACCCTTAAATGGCAACCTATTTGGGTGACCAACTCACTCCAAATTTTCATGGACACTGGATCTAATCCTGAAGATTTCACCTGCAAATCTTTGCAGTAAGTCTGCCAGTCTAGTTAATTCAATAAAAGCAGAGGAGGAGGACTACAACACCCAGAATACATTAGGCTGACACAATAAATCCCTTGGCTGGAAACTTTTCTGTACAGAAGTGGACTGAGGTGGTCTGTCTACGGAAGCCAGTTGCTTATTCAAGGTTCGCTGCATAGCTCAGAAATCTTGGCTATTGGTGCATCCAACAATCAAACCCATATACTGGTTGTTTCAGAATGTTATCATTCACTCCAAAGTTCTGACGCTCTATATCTTTTGACTCCTTTTTCCAGAAAATGAAAACATTTAAAATAAGGATTTATAAGGAGTATAATCAAAAAGGTCATATTGCTCCCATGCTACTTTTGAAAGAGCTCATATTCATTTTCTCAACATCAATTACTCCTGTGACCTGTCACAAGTCTTTAGCAGTAAGACTGGATGGAGCCAAGGAAAAGCCTTGTCAGAAAGTGGGCTATCAATTTGGGAGAGGGGTACCTCCATCAACTTAATAAACACACTTAAGTAGGGGCACAGCACCGTTCTAAGAGACTCAATGCCTGGTAGTAGTAGCATAAGCAGCAGAGCATTCCAGAGCGAATTGGTTGTCAAGTTTCATCGGCAGAAAACAAAACAATATCATTCCCAAACTAATCTAGAATGTAACTTCCACTGGCCGGGCCAACACTAAAGTCAAAACACGTGCTTGTGTGTTAACGTGAGCTCTGTTTACTCTCACAGGTTGAACATTACTCTATATAGTTTATTTCATTATGCACCCCATTGCGCCTCCCTGTGGCCTCTTTTATAAGTGCTTGACTAACACAGGTGGCAGTAACTCTGTTAACTTTATTTTATGTTAACTTTAATGCCATACAGTGCAATTTTCTTTACGTATTTCATTTGACTTCCTTTAACTGTTTAAATGGGCGCTGCTTCCATGGTGTTTTTGCTTCAGTTTAAGCTCAGTATAAAACTATAAATAAATAAGTAAACAAACATACAAACAACTAAATAAATAACTGGCTGGTAGTTAATGTGCCAAATAGTTATTCCACTTGTTATGTAAACCAGCCATTATATTTCTTTCAACTTTGTCTGGCTTTTCTGGAAGTTATATTTTCTATTCTAAATTCCTCGCTTACAAGGTTTACAAGGTCCATACAAGGCCTACAAGGTCCATAGAAGGTATGCCAATCTGTGTGTTACTTTTGAGCACTGGTTGGCTGAATGCCGGACTGTCATTTATTTCACATTTGCAGTATGAGGCAAAATATAATCTTGGATTGCTGTCTGTCTTGTGTTTTGGGCATGGCAGGAACCATTTTCTCCCAGAAGGCTCTTCGTTTCCTAATTTGAATAGTTACGATGGAAATAAGCATCTGGCTGGAAAATATCCGCCTAGGGCATTGCACATATCCACATGACACTCCTGCTCTTTCCTCTTCAGTTTTCAACGTTTCATTAAGTGATCCTTTTATCACTTTTTTCCGTGGTGATGAACAGTTCAAGTTCGGGACGTCGGATCAGCATGGGTCCACTTGCCCTTTCCTCTATTTAATATGAACAGAGCCTCATGCTCTCTCTCCCCCAGTTTGCTCTTAGGAGTACTTCATGGAACACAATAGATGTTGTCAGAGGATGAAAATGCAATCCCTTCCATACCTTGACTTTAAAATGATTAGCTGTTCAGACCATAATCACAGCCCCATATGCACCAGCAACTCCTGTACTGACCGCCACCATCTCCCTCAAATATGTCCTTCAGTTTTGATCCAGTAGATTGGAAAAATATCAAATTTGCTATATCATCTGTTTTTTCTACTGCATACTGATATGTTGCGTCATTCCCCCGTTAGTGTTAAAATGGCTTACTTCCAGAGTTTCATGCTAATTCTTTGGTCCTAACTTTTATTTTCACTCTCAGGTTCCTGGATGATCAGTTGCAGCCTCCTTGCAGCACTTTATGATGTTAGTTACATGATTTTATTTCTGGTGATTCTGGGTACTGTATTCACGAGATCACCTGCATCCTCTGGTTTTAAGCATGATCTTAGAGGCTGTAGATAATGGTCAAGATGATCCATGAGTTAGACTTTCTCTCTGGAGGATGTTTTCAAATAATTAGATTTGCTTATGAGCATTCATATACCCTTTTCTCTACGTGCGTTATACACAGACTTACGGAAAATGGGTAATTAATGGATCCATTTCACATTATCACATGCACACTTGCTAGGCTTAAAACTGCAAGGTTGCAATTACTCTCTGTAAAACTATGATTCTTATGAATTCCACAATCATTCTTTACAGATGTCGAACATTCACGAGGATCTTTGGAGACTGAAAAAAATTACGCTTGTTAAGCGAAATTCCCCAAATGATGCCACTTTGCCACATCGCTTATTCACATGACAACATTTCTCTGCAAGCACTTGGGAATACCTGGATAGTTTTGTATTGTATTGCAGCATTTATATAGTGCTTACTATCCCTATGTGGGGCACTTAAACAATTCCCATCATGGGTAGCAACATGTAGGGTGTGTGGTTGGGAGGATTTTGTTACCAGGATGCAGCATATAGAAGTGTGTTGGATGATGAAGTGTGTGAGACAACGAGCAATTTTTAGTTTTTTAGTATGCTGATAGCTTTGCACAGCTCTGCAGGTCCCTTTATGGTATTTCATATGATACAGCCTGCTGGGCTGTTTACTTCCCATACTCGAGCATCTGTAGCCAGCATTAGTAGTGTTTTTAGAGCTATTGTTGCACTGTGAAATGCACACTGCATCAAAAATGCATGCCATGACCCATTGCACAATTAAATTAGCACTAAGTGATGGATTCACATTCTGCTTAATTGTGAATCATTTTTCTTTTTTTCCTGAAATTTTGCTCAATTGCCTTAAAGCAACTGACACACATTTTACACAACTTTACCCACAATGAACGCTTGACTCTCTGGATAGTAATTGATATATGTGGTCAAAGCCTAGCTCAGATTGGGCATAGAAGGCTGAGTCTGGGTACAACACAATCATCACAACTGAAATATCTTGAGAAAGTTCAGCCAGAGTAGAGAGCAAAGAGAGCTTGAATTAAACTCAAGAATATATAAATATTATAAATATATTTTTAGTATAAATTATATCTAAAAAAAGAGAAAGTACACAACAAAATACACAATAAATCAGTAACAATGATTACACCATATAATTCTTAAATTAGGGCAGCCGTCTTTGTACACTATAAACTATTCATGACTACTAGATGATTGCAAATCTTGGCACAACTCTGCAACACATGCACAATACAATAGCAATACAGTTCCAATGAACGCTACCCAGTAATATTCAATATGCCTCAAAATGAGCACAAACATCCTGTCAAAATGGAGTTTACTTTTTTATGGTCTAGCTATGTTTATTGTTCATGACTCTAGTCCTCGCAAAAAGGTAAAATATTTCAAAACATATGTCAAACAATGAACAGTGCACCAGGTAACCTTCAAAAGAATTGGAAAATGACTCGGAGTTTGACAGGTGCATTTACTTGCATTAAGGAGGTACATACTACATATTACACTTACTACCCCCAGAAAGTCAAAGAATAGTGATAACCTCCCTCATCCTGTCAAAACTTGATTACTGCAATGCTCTAAATTTGAACATGCAGCAGCAACATATGAACAAAATTCAATTACTGCAAAATGCAATTTAAGATCGCTCCATAGGCTACCGCATGTCTGTCCGCACCGTAATGGGCGTTTCTGTTGGGTGCACCGTTCTGTAACATCTACCCTCACATGCGTGCCTGCATGCTGCATATTACCGGTGCACCCAACAGAAACCCCCCGTTACTGTGCGGACAGACATGTGATAGCCTTTGGAGCGATCTTAAATTTACCAATAGGTCGAAACAAGAGCGGTCATTTATTTGAGCTGATGCCACCCTGTACTTTTCACAAGGGGAACCGCTCTACTTTTAACACAGGGTTCACTATTTATTTATTTGTTTTTCACTGTTCATAATTCATCCTTTTTGGTCCTGATGAAGCACCAGGGATCGTTTTGACCATCGAAGGGCACAAAACATGCCGACCTGAGAGTTACTGGTGTAAATTATTACCCAGCCAGTAAAACATAACATACTGTTTTTTTAAGCCTGTCAGGGGAACCAACATGTTAAAAAGCCTTTAGGGTATCCCCTAGCCAGTTTTAGTCATTCACCCACTCACCCTCTCTCAGGAACCCTCTCTTTCACTGGAAAATCTCACACTCTCACTCACCATATGGCGTAATTAAAAGATCTCCGCAAAAGTAAACATTCGTGGGACCCGTAGGGCATTGCAGTGCCGGCCCGAGGAGGAGCAACGGCCAATGATAAAGCATGACATCCCATGGGATGTGTGAGGACATCAAGAGACAAAAACTTAGATTGTCTCGATCTGTGAGGCCAGCCAGTACCTAGACCCCTCTGTCCTCTCCTATTCCTTTTTTCTATGGACAGGTAATGGTGTCCCTATAGGAACAGTAACCCACTTTTTGGTTCTATACTACTATGTGGAGCACGGGTACTGGACCTCAACTAGCTCCTAGTCCCCCCCTCCTTTTTGATTTACAGTTACCTTGATTCTCCAAGTTGAGAACGGGCATGGCATTGATCCTTCTGCTGCAGTGCGGCAATGCTTTGGTTTTATTGACGCACAGCAGGGCCTGCATTGTAGTCCGAGTGGATGTTCCGGACATCAGAGATACGGTGTTCGGTACTCAGGGCTGCAGCGATCTTCACGCCACGCGCACACAGGTATGACATCATTTCTTAGGCCGCAGCGCAGTGATGCATTGGTTTTTTAACTGCACGGCAAGCAGGAAAAACAGGCACTAAGGATCACCGCATGGATTTTCTTCTTTCTGTAGCAAAGCCACCTCCAAGGGACCAAAATTGTAATTGGCACTGCCTGGTAGGGCAGAACGCCCAGCAGAGGAGTTCAGGGGCTGCAGGTGAAGTCATTTATGGCCTTGAGACTTCCAACAGGAGGCAAGTACAGAAAGCCCTTGGAGAGCCTTGGAAAAACAGGATACAAGAAAGCAAAGTCCAGTTCTTTCACTGCCCACAAACAGAAGCAGCAACTGCAGGCCAATCCAACAAAGCAACACACAGCAAACTGGCGTTACTTCTCCTGACAGCTCTTCAGCTCTTCTTCTTGGCAGAGTCCTCAGTCCAGAAATGTTATACAAATGTGGGGTTACAGGTCCAATACTTATACCACTTTTTGCCTGTGAAGTAAGCATACTTCGAAAGACAGTCTTTGTAGTGCACAGATCCTGCCTTACCCTGACCTGGATCCAGACACACTACTGGGGGGTGGAGACAGAGTTGTGAGAGAAGAGGCACAACCATTTTTAGGTGTCAGTGACTATTCCTTCCACCACTCTAGCTCAGGAGGACCCACCACCCTGGTCATCAGGATATGCAGGGCACATCTCAGCTCCCTTTGTGTTACTGTCTAGAGTGAATGCACAAACTGCCCAACTGTCAGTCTAAACTAGAGTTGGATTCCATAAGCAGGCAGAGTCACTGAATGGTAAAGCAAGAACACTCTGACTTTCTGAAAGTAGCATTTTCAAACACACAATTTAAAGATCTATTTTTAAATTCTGAGTTCAGGGAATCCAAACTCCAAATCTCTATCACTTCCCAATTGAAAGTTACACTTGTAAGGTGTTTCAAGACAGTTCCAATGATAACCGACGTGATAGATAGCCCTTGCAATAGTGAAAAAGGAAGTTAGCAGTATTTCACTAGCAGGACATATAAAACACAGCAGCACATGCCCTACTTTTCACATACACTGCACCTGCCCATGAAGCTACCTGAGGCCTACCTAAAGGGAAGGTTTCGTCCTGGCAAGTGGGTGCACTTGCAAGGTCGACATGTCAGTTTAAAACTGCACCCACAGACACTGCAGACGCAGGCCTGGGACATGTTTGTAAGGCTACTCATGTGAGTGACACAATAAATGCTTCAGGCCCACTGGTAGCATTTGATTTACAGGCCCTGGGCACACACAGTGCACTTTACTAGGGACTTACCAGTAGATCAAATATGTCAGTCATTGATACACCATTCACCGTTATAATTTACACAGGAAGCTTTTGCACTTTAACACTGATCAGCAGTGGTAAAGTGCCCAGAAAACACAAACCAGCAAAAACGGTCAGGAAAAATAGGAGGATGAAAGCAAACCGTTTGCGGATAAAAATGCAAAAAGGGCCAGGTTCAACATGCATTTACTGGGAATATCTTCTTTCCTCAGTTAAGAACTTCAAAACGGAGAAAATGTTTCTCCATTTTGATTGTTTACTAATTTAAAACAAACATCTCATCTTAAGGTTGTTTCATTACTCTTTTTTCCATGTAGGATTTTTCATCCTATTTCTCAGAGCCTTAGTCCACTTAAATTAAGGTTACACAGTATTGTCTCATTTTTTACTAGGTCAGCTCTCTTCATCACTTGACCTAAGTAACTGTCATTCCCATATTGCTTTGGTCCACCACAGAGTACAACAGGAAGAAATGGGTCAGGTCAATTCAGCCACTGACTTGCACTGTGACAGCATTGTTCCTCATTGAATATGCTTATCCACTTAAAAAGAAGTGAGCCTACCTGTTGGGACTAATTGGCAAATACTTTACCAATGCCATTCTTTAACTCTTTTAAAATTGTTTTTAGTCACCTTGGTGTCTGGGAGTACCACTTAAAATACACAAAATAAATGACCTTGACGCACAGGTACGTTTGGCCCTATGCATGGGAGCCACTCAATAATATCCCAGGTCAGGACACCCATGCCTCAGAAGGCAGCGATAGGAAGAGGAATTTCAATTGGGAAGGATAACTATAACTATGAACCGAACACCCTGTGGAGGATGGGTCATTGGACTGAGGTTTCCGAGAGAAGAGCAAGAGGAGGCCCACCCAGCACTTTCCCTCACTCAAATTAGAATGAATAAGTGCAAGTTTTATTCAGCTGAGTACTAATGATTTAAAGTAGCTCAACCCCAACTGTACATATTTTGCATCAGTAAGAATAAAAGTTTTCCTGACATCTGCATTAAAATTTAAAATATTTTCTAAACCTGTCCTATATCTTTATATATATGGCAGCTACAAAGCAACCTTACTGTAAAATTAATATTATATATAATGGATATTTTTTGATCTTTTAATTTTATTGACATATTGTAGGAAGCCGGCTCTGTATATACTATATCAAAAAGAGGTATAGTGTGCATAGAGTCCAGTGAGTCCCCAAAAGTATGGCAGAAGTTAAAGTAGATAATACCTTGCTCTAAATTTAGTGGTAGCTGGGCTGAGCATTTAGGCTTATCAGAGGGTAGTGTGAGTGCATTTATTGTCCTCACTCATACAAAGACACGAACAAAAACTCCAGACCAATGTTTTGTAAAAATATTATTTCAGTAACTTTTATTTGAAGAACCAGTCAGTTACAGGCAAGTATTATTTGGAGAAGTGTGGCTCAATGGTTAGAGCGGCAGACCCTGATGCAGAGGTCTGGCCTGGACCAGGGTTCAATTCCTGCCTCGGCAGGTCTTGGGCTCAATTTCCCCGGACCCGATAATTCTCGCCTTGGTGCCTATTCTAATCATGGGTCACACTCTGCAACTCTGGGCAATAGCTTGCTTAATCTCCACAATCACCCCAACAGCGCTAGGATGCCTGGCTTCAACTTGGGGTGCCCAGGAGTGGGCACTTCACAGGGAAAGGCCAGGAAGGGTTCCACAGTGGTATGTGCACAGCGCCTGAGAGACCCTTTCGGGGGTGTGCGGAGCGCTATATAAATGCACTACATTTACATTTACTTTAAAAAAGGCAGAAGGAATACTTTATGGATTCGAAAATACTATGGTTTTGTTAAATCGGAACATAACATTTAGTGCTGATAGAAGGTAGACATTTGTTGATAATCGATAGAATGCAATGCAATCCTAAGGAAGGGAAACAGGGTTATGCATCAGTGGGTAAGTACACCTCTTATGTTACCAGTCTCTGAGAGTTAGTTTGACCCTGAGCAAGGGTCATTTTGGGCTGGGCATTACACCACCCGCAGCAATGGAGCGGTCAGGAGCAAAGTTCAGTACCTCTGCCACGACGGACGATTCCGCGAATGGTGTTCCGTCCTCAGGGTCAGCGGACAACAATGGGGGTGAATGGTATTCAGTAGGCCACCAACACCAGGACCATTGCGGTCGTCATCGGCAAGTCACTGTAGATTTAAGGAAGGCACCTTCCGGCCAGCAGTCGCAGTAATGGGGATGGAGGTACCCAGGGGATGGAGGAGTTCTGTTGAGGTTGGACCTTTTCGGAGAGGCCACTGTCGAGCAGGTGGGGGGGGGGGTAGTAGAAGGTCAACAGGGAGTCATGCTCTTGGGAACGTGGAAGCAGTCCCCCTGTGTCGCTTTCTTCGGGCAGTGCAGAGTCTCGTTGACACATGTGTCGGTCCTCTACTGCTGCGGTCTTGCAGTGCTTTTTGATGTAGTGAGTCACGCCGATAGTAGAGACGCTGTGCACGGCTCCCCGTATCCTAGACTTTTGGAGCTATAGAGCCCATTATAAGCTACAGGAAACTGGAGGAAACGTTCTAAGAATATTATCCTTAATGATTACCACAGATTCATTTTCTGTCCATAGAAGCTGAGAATAGCTCTATAATCTATAGACGGATCAGAATTCTTCCCGAAGATCTGGATACTACAGATTTTCTTTTTTAATTGAAGACGCAGCTGTATGATCTATGGTACACATTGAGGCATGTGCCTTTTAAACGGATATCTAGCTTTGGTTAATCAGACGTATTGAACACATTAAAATACTACGAGTTGAATAAAGATACATTGATTGAAATTGAAAGAGGAAGGAATATCTTGTTAGTCCTAAAGAAGGTGGCTTTATCCATTTAGTCCCACCGAAACGCATTGACGCAGAGAGTTGTGTTACATTTGAATTGGGACAAGAAGCATAGAGGCCAGAGTTTATTGTTACTTGCCTTGTTCACAGTCGTTTCAAATTAACCCTGTAAAGGCATACTTTGACTGCCTCATTCATGCTCCTTCCATGTGGTGTTTGATTGCTGTTTTAATCATGAGATATTATTTGTAGTAATCATGTATTTTGACTATGTTTTTTGATTGCTGCAGGGCTCTGTGGTACCTTGATATGTTTTTATTATGTACTTTATGTGATGATTTGATATTGTGATTTTCAATTTTGATATTTTAATAAAATAAAAAACATTTTTTATAAGGACTGCTATATTCCAAATGGAGATGTTCCAAGTGTGACAGGGTGGATTGAGTGCCATTATAGGTGTTGTATGGAGTAATACGAAGTACTTTAGCCCAAAGGAAAATTTTTACAACTTCATTAGCGAGTCACGTTGACACAAATGTCTGTCCTCAACTATTGTGGTCTTTGTACCAGCGGACACCGGGGACTAGTGTCTCTAGCCCAAAGGGAGGTTCTTGGTGATTGTTTGAAGGCTGGAAGGTCTCTGGGGCTTCTTGGAGGCTAGCAGGTTTTCTGGAAGGACAGCATGTCCAGTTGTCGAACTGGCTACAGGTGGCGGGGATTTTTGCAGGGTTCTTCTGCAGCGGTTCAGTTCCTGATCCGACAACTGTCTTCTTCCATCGTCTTTTTCTGCTCTGTTGAATGTGAAAAACAAGGTTCAGGGTAGCCCTCAAATGTTACATTTAAAGGTGTTACTGAGGTTGGGGAGCAGTAGTCAATGGCTACTGTCTCCTAGGGTGACAACATCCTTTACGAGCCCCCTCCGTATGGGGAGAGGGACACATCCCTGTTCCTATTGGGCCTAAGTCTCCAATTCAAGATGGAGAATGTTGAAGAGAGGGTGCACCTCAGCTCCTGACGACCCTAGGGGTGGGCCAGGTGAAGGTGGTCACTCCTACTCTTCTTACTAATTTTCCCACCTGGTCTTCCGCCAAAAGTGGAGTATGGGCTGGGAGGTGAGCATCTCCAGTAGTTGGAGAGGCCCAAAACAGCACATCACAAGGTGATAGCCTTTGAGGCTCACTGCCAAGTCTTGCTGTTTCTGCCAGGGGGAGGTATGAAGCTCCTCCACCCAGAGAAGGCTTTGCTTCTCACTTCGGAAAGCATAAAAGCTCTCACCCCATGAGGTCAGAAACCTGTCTGATGGTGGCTGGCTGGTGGGGACCTGTCAGCCAATACACTAGAAGTTGGTGGTTTTTCAGGGGGCATTTCTAAGAGGTCCTCTGAGTGCATTTTATAATAAATCCAACACTGGCATCAGTGTGGGTTTATTATGCTGAGAAGTTTGGTACCAAACTTTCCCGTTTTCAGTAAAGCCATCATGGAGCTGTGGTGTTCTTAATGACAGCCTACCAGCCCATGTTCTCAAAACAGCTTCACTGCACTTACAGTGTCTGTGAAAGGCACAGCTACTGTAGGAGCACACTGCTCATCCAGCTATGCCCTCACTTGTGGTATGGTGCACCCTGCCTTAGTACTGTGAGGACTGATAGAGGGGTGACTTACCCATGCCACAGGCAGTGTTAGTGGGCATGGCACACAGGGATGTGTGCCATGTCGACTCTTCACTTTAGTCTGCACCAAAACACGCAGCCTGCAATGGCAGTGCGTGGGTGTTAAGGTGAGGGGTCTCTGAGTCTGGCATAATACATGCTGCAGCCCTCAGAGGCCTTCTCTGGTCACAAGGCTATGTGGTACCAGGGGTACCTTTTACAAGGGACTTACATGTGGCCCAGAGTTGTGCCAATTGTGGAGACAAAGGTACTGCTTTAGGAAACAACACAGGCACTGGGAACCTGATTGGCAGGGACCTCAGTCAAGTTAGAATCAGTTATTTGGCAACACGTTAGGGGATAACCATGCAAAAAGGGGCACTTTCCTACACATATGCTTCTAATAAAAAAATATAACAATAGTAACAATTTCATGAATGTTAGACCCGGGATCCCTGGTTGGCTGAGGTAGGTACCTTAGGCCAAGTAGGGACCCGTGTTCCAACGTCAGGGAAAGGAAGGTCACCTTCTTAGATAGCCACGCTCACCCCCTCGGTAGCTTGGCACAAGCAGCCAGGCTTATCTTCAAGGCACATGTGTAAAGTATTTGCAACCACGCTCACAATAATCCAATGATGACACCACAAATAGACTCCACACGAGTTTTATAAAACGAGTATAAACTTTATGTAAAAAGATATATGATAAGACTACACGATATAAAACCAACAATATACGGTTGTGTAATATTTCTCCTGGCCGGTTGATAGGCCAGCTAGCCCTTGTAAGTTCTGGCGATGTCATTAAGCACTTCTAAACATTCTCCTGTACTCCTCATCACATGTCATACAGTTGGTAATGCTTGAATCAGGTACTTTTGCAATCTAAAAATACTGTAATGCATAAAGTAGCAATCAGACACTCTGCAATGAAAAGAATGCAATGCGTAACGCAACAATCAGGCACTTTGCAAGGTAAAACAATGCAATGCGTAATCCCACCACCAGATATGTCGTTCAGCAATAATAAGGCAATGCGTATACACTAATCAGGTAATTTGTCATGCAGGAATAATGCAATGCGCAATACGCTAATCAGGTAGTTCGTTATGCAGGAACAAGGCAATGCGTCATACGACAATCAAGTAGTTTGTTATACAGAAATGTTGCAATGTGTAATACGTCATTCAGGTACTCCGCTCTCAGAAATGGAATACTACTTAGTACACTCAGGCCCCGATCACCGGGCGTTAGGCGGTCTCTCCGCTTCCTCTTCTGACCTTCAGTCAGTCTCTCACAGTTGCCCCCAACACAGTACGATGTAATTCCAAAGTGCAGCTTCGCACTCCGACCCCTGTACCGCCACTCCCTTTGGCAATACGGTCCGTGACATGAGCCGTAGCAGAGGCTCACGCTGACCAACACAAGAGAGAGGCCGAGAGCGTCTCCCTCTGAGCCTGCGCCCCACCCCAGGAGTCGACACATGTTACCAGGGGGCGCGAACCCACTCACCTCTCCTCGTCCAGCGGCTGGGCCTCCAAGCAGCTTTGTGAAATGGCAACGGTGCTCGGGTCGGCAACACAGCTCCTCCGGGACTGCTGGTCCAGGCCGCTTCACTTACGAAGACCTCAAACTGCCACAAAGCACATGCACACAGCGTCGCTGAGTCTTCCTTCACTCCGGGTGCACGATCACTAGGCACTCCACAGACTGGTCTCAGGCTGCATGAAGATCACACGCACAGTGTCCCTGAGACTTACTTTACTCCGGTGCACACGACAAAATGCCAAATCCTCACAAAAGTCTCCCGGTGCACAACGCACCCGCACACAGCAGCGATGAAACTTACTTGGATCCCAGTGCACATGATAACAAGGCAAATCCTCACGAAGGTCTCACAGTGCACAACGCACACGCACACAGCGTCAATGAGACTCACTTGGATTCCGGTGCACACGATAACAAGGCAATTCCTCATGAAGGTCTCACAGTGCACAACGCACACGTTCACAGCATCGATGAGACTCACTTGGATTCCGGTGCACACGATCACTGGACAATCCTCTCAACGGGGTTCAGCTTGCACAAAGCACACGCACACAGCATCGCTGATCCTCACTTGGATTCCAGGTGCCCCCGATCACAGGCGGATCCTCCTGAAGGTCTCAGTTCTGCACAGAGCAAGCGGACACCGTGTCACTGAGACTCACTTGGACACCAGGCGCCCACGATCACAGGCAGATCTTACGAGGGTCTCAGACTGCAGCAGACCTGCTCCCACAGCGCCACTGAGACTCTCCTGGAAACTTTTATGTTCCTGTGTTTCGAAACAGGGAGCCAGCTCACCTCAGGCCCTTGGGGATAGTTACTTCAGTACACAGCACACAGCAAAGTCCTTAAAGCAGGGGGACACTGCACACAGCAAAGTCCCTTTAGCCTTTCCTTGGTTGAAACAGCAAACTGCAGGCCAGCCCCAGATCATACAGCAAGGGTCAGTCCTATCCTTCAGTCTCTTCAGTTGTTTCATCCTTGGCAAAGGTCCTCTTGACCACAAAGTAGCTCCAGTATTGTTCACATTTGATCAAGCCATTCTCCAAAGTTCAGGGGTTTCAGCTCTGATAGTTCTACCCCTCGATGGCTTTGAGGTCTGTGCTTCAGGGGGCACTGACCTCTGTTCAAAACAGTTCTGGGTGACTCCCTGCCAGTGACACCTCTCTTCCTTTGATTAGTGGGGGTTTCGATTCTCAATCACTCGGCAGGAGATGAGCCAATTGTTTTATAGCAGCAACCCAGGCCTCTTCACCTCTAAGAGCTTCTCCTCCCGCTACACTCCAGATGCAGGTCAGCCTGTTGCTGTCTCACCTCCTCCCCTGGGTCAAGACATTCCCCAGATCCTATCACTTTCAAATCCAGACAGTCAATCCACAGCCAGGCAGAGACACACAGAAATGTTAGTGCACAAAACTCAGCCACTTCTACAAGAATGGCTTCTGAGAACACAATGCAAAAACCACCTACATAAAAATATGTGTTATTACATTGTGAGTTCAGGCATACTAAACTTCACCTTTCCATCTTAAGCCTTTGGGAAGATAGGCTGGAAAACATATTACATAGCCTTCCCATTCTATCCTATTAGCAAGTTGGCCTTTGAACAGTGAAAAACGAAAATGGAGATTATTTCACTGTCAGGACATGACACACACCTTAGTACATGTCCTACCTTTCACATGCACGTCACCCTGTCCAAGGGGTACCCTAGTCCTACCATAGGGGTGTCTGATGTACACAGAAAGAGAAGGGTAAGGTCTGGCAAGTGAATGTACTTGACAGAACAACATGGCAGTTTAACAAACTGTGCGCAGGCCCTGCAATGGCAGGCCTGAGTTCCCTTTTTAAGGCTACTTGTGTGGGTGGCACAAATAGTGCTGCAGGCCCACTTGTAGCAGTTGCATTACCAGCCCTGACACACATAGTGCACTTTACTAGGGACTTCACTTAGTAAGGCAAACATACCAATCACGGACAACTAATTACTATTACTTTATACAGGGAACACTTACACTTTGACACTGTTTAGCAGTGGCAAAGCGTCCAAAGCATCTAAGTTGGCAACAGTATGTGAGAAAAAGGTCTAGGGGGAAAGCAAAAAGTTTAGGGACTTTAGCCAAAAAGCGCCAAGTCCTACAATGAACTTGAAAGGCTATACCTATCGAGGTAGGCATTGCTTGATTTAATGAAACAGCAAGAAGGCTCTTGTTAATGAGGATGGCCATCAGTAGCAGCTGCTACCCTATGTTTGCTTTTTAGTAGCACCTGGCATTGCCTTTTTCTTTAAACACTTTCTGACAGATGGTTTCACTTGCCCAAATTGATGACTGTTAATGAAACATTTATGAAGTAAACCTCATAGATCAATGACACACACTGAAAACTTCACCGAGAACAACCCAACATCAAAGCAATCCAGCTACTTGCAGGAGAGAAAGCACAAAGGAGGAGTAAGAGCACACTCATTTATCAGTGGACCCCTCCCCCTTAGAACAGTTAAAAAATAGCTCTCTACATATATAAAACTCCATGCTTTCTTTCTGGTAAATACTTTTATTTTTAAAAAAAACAAAATAAAAACAGCATTAGTTTAACCAAATCTTTCGTGGAGTTCTCTAAATGTGGTATTTTTGTGGTTCCTTGCCGCGTCTCAGGTGTGGCCATCATCCCCTTATACCAGCCGCCTATTGTACACATGCTCCTGGGTTTCTGGAAGCCTCATTAGTCATCTGAGTTCTACATCACATCGGCCTTGTGGTCTAGTGCTTGCCACGTGGGACTCTTTCTGCAATTAAGACAACGTAATTCTGTTTCCGATGATCTGTTTCAAACGCCACACGGTCTAACATGCGTGTTGATGTATCTGCTCGTTCTCACGACTGCTAAATTGCTCTAATTTTCTGACTGCAGTAGACGGCTTATCCTGGTTTCCCGAGATTCATTCTACATGTGCCATCTGTCGTCTTCAGATAAGAGTTTTCTGCTTTTTATCATCCTCCCGCTGAACAATACAGCAACTGTGAGGAAAAGGGCCTCTTGGGTGAACACTGACCCACGGGGAGAGCGAAGTAAATAAAGAACCTCTGTAAATAGAGAGGTTTGTGTATTTTCTGCCACCTTGTTTAAGTTGCAGACAGTGCAAAGGTTCTTTTGCTTAAAACGAACAGAGCATCGCTTGTTATTTGGAGAGGCAATCCTCTCCTGTCTGATTATCTAATTCCTGTTTGTCCTTGCATTAGATGGTAATTTGATTGTGCAGCTATTACAATTTGCACATTAATTATATTAGAATTAAAACACATTGATAATAGCTGATGCTCTGAGCCTTTCTTATCACAGAGTTGCCAATGACTGCATTTTAACACTATATCTATTTCTTAGTTTTAGAAAGAAAATAAATCAAATATATAAAACTGAGCTATATAAAACATATGTAAAGCTCAACAATGCATGCCCTACCTCAGCAAAGAAGTGTATTAGAAATGGTGGTCCTTATACAAGACCAGGCACTTATAACTGTGAAAAGTTAAATATGGATCAACTGGGTCAATGCCTCCAGACAAAGATGAGACCAGGCTCTGGAAAAATCAGCCTCAGATCCTGTTCGGGATGCAACGGAGAAAGCAGGGGCTACTGGTTCTCAGCAGTTGGGGTTGAGGTCATACGTTTCTGATGTCACAGGCCCTGTTCTGCTATTGCTGTACAAATTGGCCCATGTACAAACTTTTCAGCACTTGAATCTCAGTTTTAACGATGGTGAACAGTCACACGCTTCTCAGTAGTAGTGGTAGTGTGAGGGTGTTTGAAACTCAGAACTCTGCAGTCACCCAGCAAAGCAATATTGAACTTTTGATGTGCTCAAACAGCCATTTAATTAAGTTATGTGGGTTTCCTGTCCACAGTGGGGCACCCATGCACTTCTCCAATGGAGTGCATAATGAGTCTAGAGGCCAAACATTTTTGTGGGCTCCCTCACTTTTGTAGGAAACTGGGTTTTTTGTTGTAGCAGTCCCCACCTCTGTTCTCCTGGTATTTGATTCAACGTTGACTGAAGTCCGCTGGGTTCCTGCAAAACCAGGTCCCCAGTGCCAGTGTTCTTTTCCCAAAACAAGTTCACTAGTCAATTGATACCCAATTGACCGGGTCTTTAGCAACTCTGTAAGTACCTAGTAAGTGGTATTTCTGGTACCTGGGGCATAGGTACGTAAGAGGGTCCCTAGGAGCTGCAGCACCTATTGTGCCACTCTAAGGGAACCAGACTGCCACTGAAGGTTGCATGACAAGGTGTTCTAATAAGTGAAAACCCTGTGTGCCATGTCCCCATCACTAATGTTTGTAAGGCACCCCTACAGCAGGCTTTACAGACCTAAGGCAGGGCACATGATAGTACATGTGAGGACATATCTGCTTGAAAATATATGCCCCTGTGCTGGCCAGTTCAACTACTGACAGTACAGGTGAACAGGGAAGTCAGCTTAAGGTATGTCCTGGGCAGTGGTCAAAACTAGTTTCCCAGCTACAAAATGGCTTTAGTCAAACCTATGGTGTCTGGTATCAAACACCTCGTATTAATAAACCCACACCAATTCCAGTGATGGATTTATTTATACATGCACCCAGATGGTACCTTAGAGGTACTCCACTGAACACCTACTGACCGCTAGTTTGTTGGCTGACTGGTCCTGTCCAGCTTGCCACCACAGTCTTAATTCTGACCCCCTGCAGGTAAGAGCCCATGCTCTCCGAGGTCAGAAACAAAGTCTCTTCTGGCAGGAGGTGTTGTCACCTCCTCCCAGCAGGATGACTAGTAATCTGCATTTCAAGGCAGGAGCCTTCAAAGGCCTCCACTGCCTGTGATATGCAACCTTGGCTTCCCCCAGACAAGGATATGCCACCCCCTTCCCGGGCCCCATTAGGCACCAGGAAAGGTGGGGAAAACATGAGCTAGTCAGGAGGTGTGTTCACACTCAGGCTAGCACAACTCCTAAGGTGGATTACCTGAAGTGAACACGACTAGGAAAATTCCATCATCTTGGTTTTTGGTGGAAGTAGGTCCTCTGGGTCAGAGGTATGTCTACTTCCCACAGGAAGTGGTCATAGAGATGGTGTTTTCACCCAACAGGTAGGTAGTGCATTGGTTAAATACAGTACTATTTAGGTGGCACTCCTGATGCCGGGAGTTCAGATTCGATGAACCAAAAACAAGAAGTGGACTGAAATGTTTGCTGACGGTAGAACTGAGTAGCACGACTGACTTGCTGCAAACACTACCAGCCTGCCACCCGACCCTTTTGGACAAATTGACTTATCCTGCCTCTGTGCAGACTGCAAGACACCCGGAGAGCTGCCAGTACTTCACGAATCACCAGATAACTGACTTGGAGAAAAGGAGCTTCTCCCCTGCAGCTACAGGCACCAAAGGAAGCATGGTCCTGTTCATCCCCCTGTGGCTCACTGGGACTACAAATACAGCAGCCACCCAGAAAGAGGTAGCTGAGCTCCTACTGGTCAGATCCACCCTCCCTACAAGTTTGGGAACACCAGAAGTGACCAGCGCCGTACAGTGCCAATACCTGGGGTACCGGCCCCTTTGCAGCAGCATATGCTGAGGAAAACCAACCTGCACATCGAGGGACTTTAGTGACAGTGCAACCCACATCGTGAGTGGCCCAGCTGTTCTGTTTAACCCTCCTTCAGCAGAAACAAAGACAATGAGTGAACCTATGACTGCCGCCACCTGACACCGCAAAGTGCCTCTGCAGGCACACCCCACAGCCACAGTCTGAGGGAGTTAACAGTGTCAACAGGCAGCCCTAAGACCCTTTAAGGCTGAACACACCCTAGGGTATGCCAAGACTGGACTTCCAGTCGCCGCCTGAAGTCTCTTTCTGCAGGCCCCCTCCATCCGCGAGTGACTCCAGCACACGACCCAATGCAAAAAGACACCACTACACCTGAGCCCCACAGGCCGAGAAGAAATGGACCACCAGTGTCCCTATGTGCCCAAGCATTTCAAGATTCAAGACTCCCTGTGGGTTCATGTGAACTGGTCCCCCAGTCCCTGCTTGCAGCCTCTTTCTGACCCGACTGATCCCCTTTGAAGTAAATGGGGCACCTGACGCTGTAACACACCTCTGCACCCAGACTCATATAGCCTCCTGAGGTGACCTTGTCCCATACTCACCTTAAGTCCAGGAGAAGAGTCTATTAAGTCTCTGTTAGGTGCCCGAAAGCAGTAATTGTTTTTCCTCCATAGGATAACATTACCGCTCCAGAAATTGCACTGTGTCGACTTTGGAAACGCATACAAATGTATAACTCGAAAAGTTTTTACCTTATTCTGATTATCTTGGTATTTAAATTCATATAAGAAGAAGTGCTATTTTTAAAAGTTGGTGTCGGATTTCCTCACTGAGTGTGTGTCTTACTGCCTTCGTGTGTGCAAATAATGCTTAGCACTACCATCTGATAAATGTAACTGCCCGCACACACTATCACAACAGAGAGTATCTGGGTTATCATTTGTGCCTCTGTCAGCCAACTGGGCTTTGCCTAGACTCTTTATACAGTGTACCTCATTTTGGTCCACTACATAAAGGGCCAGCTTCTTACAACCATTGACATTCTTTCTCTTGGTGCCTAGTTGGGATATTACTTTGTTTCCATTCTCCCTGCACCTCCTTCTTAGTTGAGATCAGCGGGAGAGAGCAGTTGATGCACTTGGGTCCTGAGGAACCTCCCTCTTCATGTCCACAGGGAACATATGTGGGGCAAATAGACAAGCTCTTTGGGTTTTCCATATCTAAGTATAAGGGAAATTTCCTATGAAGCGTGAGCTCGCCATAGAGGACCCAACACCAAAAGGGTCCTCAGGAGGAATCGGACCGTTCAGATTTTCTTTTTGCTGTGAGGGACCTTGGCTTCAAGTAGCTCACAGCAGAGCTCAAAATGCTGTGCCCAAGCATCTCGCTAATTTCTAGATATTCTGGGCCCTATTGGGGTAATTTGTGATATTGTGTGTCTCGGGCTCCTGGAAGTGTATCTCAGCAACTAATGGCAGTCGTCTTGACCTTAAGGATTTTTGCTGGAGATCACCTAATGCCTTACTCAGACTCTACCACTGGTGCTTTCTTTCCCCTCAGTTGCAGCACAACCAAGGGGGCCTGCCTTCATGTCCCGGCTTGGTTTTCTCCTGACCTGGACCTTCCTGGCAGTAACCATCAAATGTCCACCACAGCAGATCACTCACTATGCCTGCACTTTTGCCTCTTTCTAAGTGACGGTATGCATAAAAAGTGCCTGTTATGCAAACTCTTAGTACACAGGGCGAGTCCACAGAAGTCAAGGGGAGCCCCTCCTTCACAGTCTACAGCAAGCCACCCTCTATGGTGCCTGAGAGCTAGCCTCAGAGTTAGTGCTCATAGCCCATGAGAAAGTCAACAAAAGTGTAAAGTAAAAACCAGGGGTCTCTAGACTCCTGGCAGGGATGCATCCACCCAGGATGGTCATTCTTCCACATTTCACAGTCTCATTTTCAGCTTTCTGAGACCGTGCAAGAACTTAAAAAGGAAGGTGAAGTTTCTCTTGATTGGTGACAAATGCTCCAACCTGGTAGTTTCACACTATCCCCTCTTTGGGTCACTCACAGATATCAGACTATTACTTGTCACAGGCTAAGTGTTGTGATCTGGGTAGCTTTCAAAATGCAAATTCCTCCAAAATCCGGGCACATCTCCTCTCTGGTTCAAGCGGTGTACGCTAAGGCCTGGTATTTCAATCTCAACTTTCAAAAAATCCTCCTGTGGTGACTTAAGCCAGAGTTCTCTCTGCTTCCCTTTGTTGCATGCTGGAACAATATACAAGCCAGTTTGCAGGGAAATGCTGATATTACCCATGGAGATCCCCACCCCAGACCTTCACGGGAAGCCACATCTCCCTTAGCTGGGCACTGATCTGCCTGCTCGGGCCGCAGAGTACTTAACTGCAGCTAGACAGTTCAAAGTAGACATTTCATCAAGACTGACTCCGGGAATCATGCCAGATTACTTAACATGTGAAGAAATACAGATGTGTCCAAACTAACTTCATATTTACATCTTAGTCTCAATAATTTGGGTAAAAAAGTGACTGTTTGCTGTCTTACATTTTAAACTGGAATTATATAAGACACAATTTACACAAATAGAGCCTGATTCATAAAGGTAACTTGTACGTTTGAGTGTGTGTACACTTTTGAGAACAGTTTCTACTTTTTGGTATTCACAAACTCCAAGTGTAAGTTAATATAAAAAAAAACCAGTAGGATGCCCAGCACTACATTTTGCCAACCACAAATACTGCAACTCTTTCCCTGGGTAATAATGCTAAATTAAATTATTTAAAATAGTTTAAAATATAAATAAATATAAATAAATGTTAAAACTTTATATAAATAGTACATATTGATATTTAATTTAAATGTATGCACCATTAAACATCTGATCAATTCTTTTTGAGAGGGATAATGGTTGTATCAATATTTAAATGTAATAAATGAAAATCTGTGATTCTTGGACACTATTTTTGTGTTTTCCAGACACTTTGTGCATTCTATGTCCGAGATTTCTTTGTCTACCTTTGTCTCTCATTTTCTTTTCAGTTCCATAACGTCTGTCTAGTATGTTGAGCAGGGCAATACTGTAAATTAAAGATATCTCCAATCTGATAAAGCCGTGAGTCAGTATTAAGACCAATAAGTCGGATTTGGGTGGTTTAACCAACACCTCGTCCAATGTTAGTGATACTGCTTTAATCTATGCCCTGTATGTAATACATTTTACCTATGGTGACATTGCATTTGTTTCTTAAATCATAAAAAGTGCAAATTACATTGTTGTCATATAGATGGGCTGTCATTGTAAACACGCTGTCTTTATAAGCGTTTGTCTCTGATTAAGCTTTTTTATTAAATCTCAGATGGCATCCTCATGGTATATCTAATGCATATAAATCCTCAGTGTTCAATTTTTTCATGTATGTCTTTCAGCAGTGTTTGGCTCTGATCAGCAGCTTTTGGTGGGCGTGTGTCGATTTCATGCCACTCTCTATCTACCATTTTGTGTAAGGAGTTGGTGACTAGACCGGCTTTTATACAATCTCTTTCATATCATCATTCTGTCCAAATCACTTAATTGACTTTTGAAGTTTGGCTGCTAGGTAGTATATTCTAAAGTTAGGAATCCGCAACCCTCCTTTGTCCAGAGGCCTTTGCACTTTTCTCTATGGCTACTCTTCTTCCATCCTGTTCCATATAAAATCACATGGCCAGCGCAGGAAGTTCTGTGATAAAACTCCTTTTGTACGCTCACCTTTGGCGCTACAACATAATATAGGCGCTTCAGCAATATTATCATCTTGGTGATCACCACTCTGTTCCTAGGTTAGTGCAAAAAGAAACAGATTGCTGTATCACGGTTCTCTGCTTTAACAAGGGTACTGCTCACTAATTTGTCCTCATCAAGGTAAACTGGCACCGCAGATACTTAAATGAATCCCATTCATTGCTAAGTGGAGTAGCAGGAAATCGTATATGCTCCCTGTCCTCAATCGGCCTCAATGGTTAAAGAAAAGATTTCACAAAGATATCTCTTAATTCTGATACCCACCTGTATTCTTCCTTAATATTATTTGTTTCCAGGATACTAGCCTCTGGGTGGCGCAGATATAGTAGTGTATCATCTGCATCCAGTGCTGTTATATCATATCTGTTTGTAAGGTGGATGCCCATTTCATGTCCCCTGTTTCTATACAATAGGGTACCATGGCCAAGGTGAACAGTACTGGGGACAGTGAAGCATCCAGGCCATTTCCATAATATGGCCCTTGACGTTTGTCGTATTAATAAAAGATTGAGGGTGAGCATCTACAAGAATTGCACTTGACAGTAATGGCATAACCACTCGACAGGGTCATAGACTCACTATTTAGCATGCCTTTAATTAAAACATATCTACCTTTCGTCTCAATGTGTTGAATTTCTATAATTAGTTGGTCTCTGGATGTTGACCATATTAGTACCCCTCTATGCCCCCGGCCCTTAAGGCGTAAGCTAAAGATGTGTTGACTATTGGTACACACCATTTCTTTTGAAGTTTATTAATTTTCATTTTTGTTTGATGTATGTCCTGGAAGCACATGACCCGTAAATGCCTGTATTTCAAGTATACAAGGATCCTATTTCCCTCAACATTACACATCAGATGTATGTAGTTAGTCCGCATTATGTTTAATAGGGTAGATGAAGTCCGGATCGCTCATCATTTGTGTCCATTACCAATCAATCAATCAGGAGTTTGTATAGCGCAGCTACTCACCCGTGAGGGTCTCAAGGCACTGGAGGGGGCGGGGGCTACTGCTGATCTGTCTGGGTGTGGAGGTTCAGTCGATGTTCAGGTCAATGCCCCATGCACAAGACCCTGGGTATACGTGAACTTCTGTGACCTTTTTTGTTTGAGATTTCACACCTATCATAGCTGCTATTGCCCATTGTGTTGATATTCAAGCCCCAAATCATTGCACATTTCTCAACTCTCTGTCCCTGGTAGCAGCCCTTATACTATACCTATCACTGTAACCGAGTATCAGATCTTTATTTAATAAAATATTCATTCTGGCCATCATGTGGATCAGGGGAAGTGTTTTGCACAAACCTAGATCCCGACTGCCATATTCACACCCTCCCATACTCCCAACTTAGTGTTTAGCTACGTGGCGAATATTCATTTCTAGTGGGATCTTCATCTTTTCCCCAGCTAGTATATTTTGCAAACTTCACACAAAATCGTCAATTGTCATTGGCTGACCACTGGGCCTTTGCTGTTTTTCTCCTGAAGTGTCTTTTGTGCTATGTTCCGCATATTCCTCTGTAAATTCTAGCTTGTTGTTTGATACTATCTCTTTGGAGTTTCAACATTGAAAGATCATTGCTACCAGGCGGGCCCTTTCTTTTGCTAACTGTTTAGTTGTGGGTCTCCCAGATGATGGTGTCCATTTCTACATTTGATCAGAGCTTTAAACAGTATTCTCTATCATCTGTCTTCTCGTGTCTCTGATCAATTACACCACAGACTCCTGCCCTATCTGGTGCTTACTTGCCTTGATAGTTAGGCCTGCCTGATGCTGAGCGTGAAACACTTCCTGGAGGTGAAAATGGTCATCCTTCCAGCTACTACTGAAGACAACTATGTCATCCAGATAAGCAGCAGAGAAGGCCTCCATACCAGAAGGGACCTGATTCACAAGGCTCTTGAAGGTGGCAGGTATGTTCTGTTATCCAAGGGTATGACCCTAAACTGGTAGTGTCCCGCTGATGTGGAGCAAGCTGACCTCTCCTTGGTTCCCTCTGCTAACACATTCTGCCAGTACCCTGATGTAAGATCAAAAGTACTGAAATACTAGGCAGCCCATAACCAATCAATCAGCTCATCAGCCCGGGGGATGGAGTGAACATCAGTCTTAGTTACAGAATTTTGCTTTCTATAATCCAAATAGAACCTCAGTTCAGGTGTGGTGCCGGGTGTGGCAGCTTTTAATAATAGAACCACAAGACTGGACCACGGGCTACTGGAGGGTTCAAATACCCTCCAACTCCAGCATTGTGGACACTTAAGCCTTATCTGACAACCTGCAAGACCTATTTTTAACAGGGAGGTTGCCCAGTGTCTACACAATGAGTACACAGGTGGGTAGTCCTAGGAATAAGGAAGAATAGAGAGGAGTACTGCCCCAACACTTGGTGGCAGTCTCTCTGTTATTCAGGAGTTAGAGTGGGGAAAAGCATTACTCCCTTCACAGACCCATCTATCTCCTTGAAATCTAAGAGGTCAGGGAAAGGTTCCCTTTCCTCTACCTCCTCACCGTCTGGCACCAGCAACATGGTGACCTCAGACATTTTAAAGTGGAGGTTGAAGCGGTTCACTTGCAGCACCTGGTGGGATAACCTAGAGGTCTTGAGATTCACAAGATAGGTGGTTTCCTCCTTTCTTTAAATCACATCATATGGACCAGTCCTGTGGTCCTGGAGAGATCTGGGCTACACTGGCTCCATTACCCACACTTTCTGACCAGGCTGCAATCCAGAGTGGTGGAATGTTTGGCATACCACTCCTTCATGACAGCTTCACTGGCTTCTAGGTTGTTGGAGCCTAACTTCCACAGCTGAAGGCCAGCTAGTAGCTCACTACATCCAGGGGAGATTTCCGAGGATTGTGCTCCTACCCTTTCTTGACCAAACTCAGGGGTCCTTTAACTGGGTGCTGAAACAGATGTTCAAATGGACTAAAGCCCATCACCCTCTATGGTGCCTCCATAAAGGCAAACAACAGGCTTGGCAAGAGGATATCCCACTTTTTCCTCAAGGCCTCTAATCATGCCTTTAGGGGACTTGTTGGACCTCTTAACAAGCACATTGGTTTGTGGATGGCAAGGGGTGGAGAACTTCTATGTAACTCCACACTCCTTCCACATTGACTGCATATATGAAGACATGACGTGTATGCCCCTGTTAGACACAACTTCCTTGGGAAAATCAATTTGGATAAAAATACCTATCAGGGCCTATGCCACTGCAGCTGCAGTCACGGTTCTCCGAGGGATTGTCTCTGGATACCTAGAGGAATGATCCACCAGAACCAGGTGAACCTGTTGCCTGAAACAATCTGGGAAACCACAGGCCCTACAAAGTCAATAGCCACCTTCTCAAAGAGTGTGTCAATGACTGGCAGTGGCATAAGGGGGACTTTGAGCCTTTTCCCTATCTTCCCACTAGTATGGCAGGTCACACAAGTCCTACAGAATGTATCGGAGGAAGATTTGATCCTGGGTCAATAACAGTGTGGGACAAGCCTTGCAAAGGTCTTGTCTTGGCCTAGTTGTCCTGCCAGGGGAATTCCATGATGCAGCTCCAGTAGGAAGGTCCTGTACCATTGGGGGACCACTAGGGCCCATTTTATCCCATGCACAGGTACCTTAGGTTCACTGTAAAAGAGGCGGTCCTCCCAGTAAATATGGTGACTACAAGAGGCATCACCTACTGCTTGGGCTTCAGCCTGTTGCCTCAGTCCCTCAAGGGATGGACACTCTCTTTGTCCCCTACAGAACACCTCTTTAGTAGGTCCTCTTTCTACATGCCATCTAGCAATGACAGGTAGGTCACCAAGGGAATCAGTGCCCTCCTCAGTGGGCTCTGGGACGGCCACCACAGGTACCCCATCCACCTCACTTGGATTACACTCAGTGCCTTATTAGCAGCTGGCTGGGCCATTTTTCCTGGCTCCAGCCCTTTCTGATTTCCATCCTGGGCAGGCATGGACCTTGCCATAGCACAAGTCCAATTAGGTAATCCTAACATCATCACATGAGCCTTGAGCTCCACTTACTTCCAGGTTGTATGGTCAAAGTCATTACCTAACAACCAGTCCACTGGCATAGCAGGGCTCACAGCAACTTTCAGGAGACCTGAACTCCCCCCCCCCCACTTAAATAGACACAGAGCTATAGGATAGTGATCCTCTCTGTTGTCAACCACCACAACCTGCTGGAATGCTCTGGGTAAACCAGCTGACTCCTTACCATAGTCATGCTCTCTCCTGTATCCCTCAGAATCTTTAGACATTGCCCATTGATGGTGACCCATTGCCTATAAGTTGTAGTATTAGAGGTCCCATTCATTTTAGGAACCATCTTACTGTCACCCAGGGACACTAGGGTAACCTCACTAAACTCCCCATATTAACTGGGACAAACTCCTCCCCCAGCACTACACCCACAACTCCTGGAAACCTTTCCTCAAGTGGTAGGTTGTGCTCTTTTTGGACACTTGGAGTCCCCTTTCTTTGTCCATACTCATAGCACTCATATAACTTAACGGGCTTGGGCTGCTGACGCTTGTCAGGGTAATTTTCTTCTGGTGGCCAGATTGAGAATGAGAACCAGACCCCTTTCCCCTGTGGTTTGTTTTAATCAGCATGATAGACTTGTACTCAGTATTTTGAAGTTTATATCTTTGGTCGAGTTTTATATTTCCGGTAAGATTGAGTGATACATTTAATTCCCAATAGTAGCACTCCTGACTAAAAACCCAATGTCCAGCTATCAGGGTAAATCTTGTGAAATATAAAGGGGAGCACAATCTCATAAAATTCAGTAAACTTCCCATATAACTTCTGCTTGACTGACACCAGTAAGCAAAATTTGTAAGTAGTTTCCTTCCTGCCAATGTTATTGCAGGAAACACTGTGCCACTTTCACAAGCTTGCGAGAAAAGTTCTAATTGGTTGGATTTGGCCTAGTATATGCTGGTCTAAATGACCCTATAATCACATGTTTAGGACAACAAAGCATAAAGAATAGCTCTGTAAATTGATCGCCTGCTGCAGCGGTCTATACTTCACACCTAGGTCTAAAGTTTAGATTTCATTCACACAACTGAAATGAATCTGATAGTAAATGTTATTATAATTCGAGAAATCATGACCCATCTGAGGCTTTGCATCTAATGAATCATGTCCTCTTCACACACTGAATATTAATAAATAGATTATTGCATACAGTGTATGTGCACATATGTGTCACACACACAATATACTGCATGCCATATGACCAAAGGGTGTGCACCGCAGGGTTTGGCACCAGAGGGCATTGAGAATAGTGGAATATACAAACACAAGTGTTGGATACAAATATCATAAACAACATTTTTAAAAGTCATTACATCATATAAATATTATGCACATGTAATTTGCTATTTATTACCATTGTTCAATGTGGGCCTGTGCCATGACTCATGACCGGCACAAACCACCGCTTTTATCCTAACTGCACTCCATTGCGGATGGCCTTAACTTTTGCCTTTGACCCGAACGGCACAACCAGATAGCCAAGGTTGGCGCTTTGAATTTTTTGGCCCTAGATTTTACTAACAATTTGAAAATATTCTGCTCCAATTCTACTGATAGGATTTAGTTTGTTTTGGTGTCATTTTATTTAGAAACATTTTCTCTATGTTGCTTACTTGATTTGGTATTACTGTTTGTGTGCTGCATAAATACCCTACAGATTGCCTCTAAGTTGAGCGTGACTGCTTTTGTGCCAAGCTACCCGAGGGTTAAGAACAGGTCAGATGTCTTTCATGGTTCACTTCTTCAACCAATAATCCAATTTCATACCCTAATAAACTCACAATCACAGATTGCAAATCTTAAATTCAATGTTATTACCACAGTAGACTATAACTGACAAGAGAAACATGGTTTATTGTCTCACAGAATGCATGAATCAATGACTAAAGAGATAAAACCCACTCTCCTAATACTCTTGAGGCCTCATGGGGGTGAATTATTTTCCTAATGTATTTATTTAACCTTATGTGTCCTAGTTAAACACCTTTACTTAAAACTACTATTATAAGTTAGTTGCCTACCTTCAGTAATGCTATTTCTGGTGGATACTCTAGCTAACCATAGATTCCTAATATTTAGAATACCCCGGGCATCAGACTGGATCTGGGAGATTTAAACATCATTGCTCCTAAGCACCAGTAGGTGGTTCTGTCCAGCTTCGTGTTGACTTTGGTCTACTCAAAAGTGACAATGGAGCTGATTATATGCAACTCCTACACCTCAACATCTGTTTCTTTCTTGACTCTGTCTGCGCCCTCAGATGCAAAACCCAACAATAATCAGGGGTACCAGTCTGCAGATCTTTATTTTGGGACCTTTATGTAGAAAAAGAGACCATTCCAAAGAACAGGGAGATGGGACGGCAGTGTTGAATCCTCAGTTTTAAAGAGTGTCCACCAGAAAGAGCGTTCTAAATGTAGTAACTTGTTCTTCTGATGGATACATCTAACTGCAGTTTCCTAACCTTTAGCATACATACCAATTATCTCCTAAGGTGGTGGGTCTGTAGAATGACTCGGACCAAAATGTCCTGCAGGACAGAGCTGGTGAAATATCTTTCCCATTGGAACAGGCAGTCAAGGCACTTGTGCTTTGTGAAACTGTGCACTGATGCCCACATGTGTGCCTGGCAGATGTCAAGGACAGACACTCAGAATGCCAGTGAGGTGGTAGCAGCCTTTGCAGTGATGGAATAGGACCTCAATCCTTCTGGAGTATGATTTTGGCCAGTGCTTAGCAGATCTTAATGCAGAGGACTTTCTACCTTAACAGGGTCCTTTTCTGCAAGACCTTATCTATTTGACCCCAAGAAAATCACACAAGGAGATGATCTTCTACCCAAATTTCTTTGGTTATATTGATGTAAAAGCACAAAGATTTTGGGGTTGATAGAGTTTTTCGAGGGGTGAGGTGGAGCAAAGAACATTGGGAGAATGATGGGTTGCCAAACATGGAAAGTAGTCATATCTTACTGGTTTTTAATACCACTTTATCTGAGAAAAGGTAGTCTAAGATGGCTTCACTGAGAGAGCTTGAAATTCACTCATGTGATCAGCTGAAATTTCTGTGACCAAGTAAACAGTCTTAAGATTAGGAAAGAGAGGACAACATTTAAATGCCACTGTGGCATCACAAAAGAAATGGGAGGGAATATATGAGTCAAATATTTTAGAAACCTCATCACAATAGTTGTTGTCAACAAGGACAGCTGGTCTGCCCAATGTAAAAAGGTTGAAATGGCCAACAAATACCCTTTAACAGTGCCAATGACATGTACTTGCTGGGTCAATGATAAAACAAACAACACGTCATCCAAAAGTTTGGCCTGTTACAGGTTAGTATCGTGGGTGCCACATCAGGCTACACATTTGTGCCAGCTTCTGGTGTAAACAGACTTGTTAAAGGGGTGCCTGGCAGCAAGGGTGATATACACAACTTTGAGAGGAAAAACAAATGCAGGCAACAGCAGCCACTCAATATTCATACATGGAGGTGCAGATTGTGTATGTTGGGGTGCAATGCACTTCCCTCCTGCTGGGCAGAAGTTCCCTCTGAAGCAGTAGCCTGATCGGAGTACAGATGCTCATTGTTAGGCCTGACCTCCTTGGCATGGTTTCCACTGTCTTTTTGTCTCTACCTGCTGTATTTCTGACTGTGTGCTGGGTTTAGGTTTTCTTGGTTTAGGTACTCTGGGCACTTTATCATTCCAGATCAGTGTCAAAGAGCAAGTGCTCCCGGTGTAGATTGTAATTCTAATTGGTTATCCATAATTGGCATATATGATTTACTGGCCAGTCCGTAGTAAGGTGCACTGTGTGCGCCCAGGACCTGTAAACCAAATGCTACTAAGGGGCCTGCTGTACTGACTTTGCCACCCACACCAGTAGCCGTTCAAATGTGTCTCAGAACTGCTACTGCAGTGTCTGCATGCTCAGTTTTTAGCTGCCATGTCGACCTGGGAAGTGCACCCACTTGCCAGGCCCTAACCTTCCCTTTTCTCACATGTACTTCACCCCTAAGCTAGGCCCAAGGTACCTCCATGGGAATGGGGCACTGTATGTTAGAGATAGGACATGTACTGCTGTGCTTTACATCTCCTGATAGTGAAATACTGTGAATTTCACTATTGCAAGGACTAGCTCTCCCATAGGCTGTCATTGGAGCTGTCTTGTAACATTTTGCAAATGTAACTTTCAGTTCAGAACAGCTACAGTTTTGGAGTTTGGGCTCTCTGGACTTTTAGTTAGGGTGGTTTTTAAATTGTGTGCTTGAAAATGCCCCTTTTAGTAAGTATCTTGTGTGTTTTGTTGTGTCCTTTTAATAAATGGGCATTTTGTTGTTTAACCACCCTATGTGCCTCTGCCTGCTTGTGAATTCACGGTCTGGTTTTAGATTGACAGGGGCTGTTTGTGCATTCACTCCAGACATTCACACAAAGGGAGCTGATGTTTTGCCCTGCATATGCTGATGAGTCATCCGGGCTAGAGTGGTAGGAGGAGTTATCACTAGCACCTGAATAGGCTGTGGCTGCCCTGCACAATGCTGTCTCTGCCCCCTGTAGAGTGGCTGGACCAGGGAGGAAAGAACTGGTTTTACTGAGCATGAGAGACTTCCTGAACAAAGACTTCAAATAGAAAAAGGGGTATGAGTATTAGACCTAAAACCCCAGAACTTTAGAATACTTCAGAAATCAAGGGGAACCTCTGCTAAAGAGAAGAGCTGGAGAGCTGTGAGCAGGGGTTCTGCCCCTTTGCTGTGTGTTGCTTTGCTGGGTTGGCCTGTAGTTGCTGCTTCTGCCAAGAAGAGGAAATGGACTGGACTTTGCTGTTTTCCTACTTGTGAAGTTTCTCCAATGGCTTGGGTGAGCTTTCCTCATGTTCTGAAGTCTCAGGGTCAGCAAAGACTTCACCTGCAGCATTTCAAAACTCCACTGCTGGGAGTACTGACCTGCAGTGGGTGCCAAATCTATCGCCTGTCAGTGGCTATGGAACCCAACACAGCACCTAGATCACTGCCACATCAACCCGTAGCGCCTGAATTTTGTCACAATCAACACATCACTTCCCCCTACAGTTCAGATTCAATGCATCACTTCTCCTGCGTGCAGCAGAACTGTTGCATCGCCTCCCCAAGGACTCAGGAACTGACGCACCGCTTTGTTTTCCAGTGCTTCCCTCCTCTGCGGCTGTTTTGCCTTGATAATTTTGACGCATTTGAGGTACTTTGTATGAAAATCATACATCCGTAGATTTCAATGGGCAGAATTTCTTGAAACCTTTTAATAGTCATATTTTGATTTGTGTATGTTGGATTTTTTTTGTTTTGGGTTTGTTTATAAAAGATACTTTATTTTTTGTAAACTGGTGTGGTGTCCATTTGTAGTGTTTTCACTGTGCTACTGTGTAGCTTATGTGCACATTCTTTATACATTTCCTCTGAGATAAGCCTGACTGCTTATCCCAAGCTACACAGGGGGTGTGCATGGGTTATCTTAGGTGTGTAATTCCCTTATCCTGACTAGAAGGAAGAGTTCTGACTTGGACAGGCTGCTAGGCACAGTCAACAAGTGACCCCCCATGTCTAACACTCATGGCCTGAAGTTTGGGGTACCACACTCTTAACTACCCAATATACAACCACTGGGATGACTTAGACCCAGTTGTACAGGCGTCCCATGCTCCACTCCATCCGGATTGCATCTCAGAGAGACAGTCTTCTTGGAAACTCCAGCGCACAAAACGTTTTATCCTCCACATTTTCAACAGTGCAGTCGCCTCCAAAAACCTGGATTGAATCCAAACTGCTCCCCTTGTGCTGGGCCCACTGAGACTTCAGGTTTCTTGGCAGAGCTCGCTTGTGCCATCTGGCCTAATCAATGATCAAGAAAGAAGGAGGCTTAGAAGCACTCTCACTGAGGCATGGTATTGAAGAGCTTATACTTTCTCAGTAAAAACGGTGCCTTTGTTGAACAACATAAACATCAAAACTGTGCAAGATTGATTCAATGCACACTATCATGAGATGTTGTCCTTAGTCCTGATAGCTCACAGTGCACCATCTGTACCCCTAACCAGGAAAGGTAGCAGGTGGAATATGCAACCTCAGAACATGACAACACTGACTCCCAAGGAAATCGTGGTTAAAGATAGCAAACTTTTTCATTTGGTAACTCATTCATACCCAAAGAGGTACACAAGAAATACACAACATTACATTTCAATATTTATTGATGCATTGTGAATCTTGAGTAAAATATGTGCACTGCATTAATCAGAGTAAGAACACAGAATAGTGTGATCAGCAGTTGAAGAATGGTGAGGGAGATGAATAGTTCAACCATTGTGCTGTTTACAGAAAATATTTGCAAGCATGTAAACAATGTTATATTTTTCTCCTACCTAGTGCTACCTATCCTAGTGTACCTAGGGTGGGTGAATCTACCAAATCCCTTTAGGGCGATCTAATTCCCCTATTACCTGTGGGTAAGTGTAATCAGGAAACGCAACTTGGTGGAGATTTGGGCATTATTCCTCGAAAGATGTAAACAGAAATAAGCTGGGCTTGAATTCTTGGTACAAACGACAGTGGTCCTAAATTAATGATTCATACAAAGTGGCAAAGGCACTTACATTAGTTAAATGATCTGCTAAGTCATGAGCTGGGGAAGAAAACAATTATATAAAGCTCACAATATTCAATCTAACATTTGAATATAAACCACAACATCCAAAATATAAAACACCAAATCTTTACTTCATTTGGACAATTCAATTACAATTTTTATTATAGTATTAGACTCAAGGTTGCTCCAGAGGGAACGTGCAATAGGTGCAAGTGCTGAAGGGTGAGTATGTGAGGAAAGGAATAGTAGAGCATAGTTGTAAAAGATGTTTTTTGAATTTACAGAAGTGAACGGTTTGTAATTCACCGTCACGAACAAAACCTAGTCACGTACACAAATCACAACAATTCATGTTACATAATTGATTAGAGACAATTCAATCGTCTGGCACAAAGAAAATTGGCGTGTCCCAGGTAGGAAAGGGGGGGCGTCGATGTTTCGACCCGGCTAGGGGGGCCTAGAGGGAGATTTGAACCTCGCCCATGCGGGTCTTCATCAGGACCAGAAGGGCAACCTGAGTGACTCCTAGACGCAAGAATGTGCCTGAATTATCAGGGGCCCAATGTTGTTAGGGACATACGAGGTAACAATTCCAGACGTCCCTCGTGATTTAGGGGTGGGTTGTCTCTTTAAATGATCAGGTTCAGGGCTTGAATTCTGGCATGTGGTGAGCTCCCAGTGCCAGCAAAATGTTCCTCTAAACAAAGGAGTGATGTCATTTATATCATAACCCACCCATGTTGCCATGCCAAGGTCCCAGTCAGGCCACTATTGTTGATGCTATTATGATAGTTCTGTCACCAAACAGACAATAACCAGCAACGACATTTTGTGCACTGAACTTAGCCCTTGTACAGAATGTTCAAGGTATTTCATCATATGCCTACGGAATGGAAATGTAAGCAAAACTGTTTAAGAGAATATTATCCTGCACAGACACGCAAGCAAATGTGTGTCAAATGTCATCTTGTTTTAGAAAAGAAGGCAACTTACAAACATGAGCATGTAAAATGATGGTGCTTCAACTCAGGCCTATAATGTGACCATGTGACAATAGGACTTAGGCTGAAATATCAGGATCAAAGCCTCAATATCCTGGACTCATGACAGAGGTAAGGCCTAGAATAGCACTGTATCCAGAATGGCCCTAGTGAAACAGAGCCTCTGTGAAGGGTTTGGGTATAACTTCGGCACATTGATAGTAAACCCAAATGAAGTTAGGAGATAAGCCATCATTTGGAGGCAGTCTATAACTCACTGTGGTGAGCACATCTTCAATAGCCAGTAATTGAACCAGGGGAAAGCAAGAATCCCCAACCGCCAAAGGTGTGCTGTGACCACTGCCATCACTCTAGGAACACCTGAGGGGCACTGGTGCGGCCAAAGGGGAGCAAAGCAGATTAAATCGCTAATGGCTTACCTTGAACCACAAGTAGTGTCTGTTTGAGTGCAGGACATGTACATGAAAGTAGGTTTCCTGCAGGTCCGAATCCACCATCCAGTCACCTAGATCCAGGCAGAAAGAAACTGGTCAATGTGAGCATTTTGAATTGTCCATCCACAAGAAAGAGTTTAGATGGCATAGATCTAAATTGTGAGCAGAGTTTTGAAGAACTAGTGGGTAGTAATGGCCAGCCATTGTTTCTGGATATGGAACCATCTCTATGGCTACTTTGGCCAAGAGAATCTGCACCTCTTGATGCAAGATGGACAGTGCTCCTCTGAAAGACACTTTAATGTGGGCAGTGGAAATGGAATGGCAGGGCAAAGCCTTTTTGAAATATCTGAAGGATTCAACTGTTGGATGTTAGATTTTGCAACCCTTGGAGGAAATGTTTGATCTGCCTCCCACAGGGTGGTTGTGTGCCACTAAGGGCAAACTAAATTGGCTTATGGCGCTGGGATGGAGGACAGGTAGTTGGCTGCCCCTGGTGCCTCAACATTGTCTGCTTGATCCGCAGAACTGGGGTGTCTGTTGTGCAGTGGGTGGGTTTTGCTATTGCTTGTATTCCAAACCTGTGGGGTAGTCTCAAAGGAGTGAATATGCTGTGTTGCCAACAATGTCCAGTTAACCATGGGAATATCTCTCCAGCAAACATCTGGTATTAACTGACGGGAAGGCTAGGCTCGTTGAGAATAACATCTGTTTTCTAACAGCTTCAAATCTTATCAACTTTCTGTCTGAGGGGTGTCAGAGAGAATGAATTGGGGTTCACCCTGTGGGTGGAATGATCAACCACTAAACTGTCTGGTGTAGGGCATTGTCAAAACGTCAGAGTTGCCTGGTGCTGGCATGCTACGTCCGGCAACCTGCCTGTTCGCCGATGAACAGGATCAAAGCTTGAACCAGATGCCAATGAAGGTGTCTGTCAGGCCCTCATTGGATTGCATTAGAAGTTCACATGAAGTATGTCCAGGTTGCACAAATTCTGTCAGCACATTAGTTTTAACCTTCACTGTTGGCAGTGATATGTCTATGAACTCCACTGGGGATTCAGTTCACCTGCCTTGGTCTTTTGTGTTCACTACCTTCTTAGAACCGAGATGACCTCTGTGATTACTTATGAACTCCACTGCCCATCTCACCACGACACCATCAAAGCACACTCTTTCATTAAAGGCCCAGGGTGGGAACACAACCCAGTGTCGGGGGGATGTCCAGCCCACAGGCCTCTAGCAAGTCCATCTATGGATTGTGTGGTAAAATAATTTCCATCATCTCCATTACGACCTCCAATAATTGGTTGACTCTGATCACAGTCAGAACCAAAAAGCTAAGGTTTGGCTCCAAGTTAGAGGCATGGTTCTGTCTGAGTCTGATTGAACTGGGCTGCGTGCATCGGTATTGCTGTGGGACGCATCCTCAGTTAGGTTCGAGATGAGTGGACGCAGCCTCAGTAGGGGTCGAGATGAATTCAGCTCAGTGTTGGACAGAACTATCGGGAGAAAGTCTTCTTCCAGTGGTGGCGGGCTGACATCAATGCTCAAGGAAGCAGAATGGATTTCGGTGCCATGTTCAAAGTCGGCTCTGACGTCAGAGTAGAACCTGAGTTAGGGAAAATATTCTCTGATTGTATGCATGAAAATAAAAAAAGACTTGAAGAGGGAAAAAAGCCCCAAGTATTTGTGCTTGTAGACCAATCACAATGGATGATCACAAAGCATCCCTGGGTACTTTGGAGTAACAACAAACCTACAGAATGTCATCATTTTGATCTCAATTGCTTTACTGTTAACTTGTTCTTAGTTGCATATTGTTTAAATACATTTACCTTGAAATTAAATTCTATGGGAATTAAATCCCCTAAGACCATGTCATCAGCATATGTTAATACGGGTATCTCATCATCCCTAAGCCTTATAAAAAAGCAAGCATAAATCTCCAAGGGCCTCATGTAGGTAGCATACCAGTTACCACTTCTAAAATACCGAACGATACCGAATCGGTATTTTAGAAGTGGTAACTCGTATGTAGGTAATGAGTCGGTATTTTTTACCGATTCGTTACTATTCGGTAATTACCGAATCGGTATTTACCGATTCGGTAATGAGGCATACCTTCCCATTGATGGGAAGGTATGCCTCATTACCGAATCGGTAAATACCGATTCGGTAATGGGGGGAACACATACAAGGGTGGCAGGGTGTCACATTGACACCCTGTTGCACCCCTGATTCGGCCATGTGTGCACATGTGGCACACATACATGCCCTAAGGGCATGTATGTATGCCACATTGCACACTGCTACGCGCGTAAAAATGCATTAACACATACATTAATTATTTACCACCAACTATAAGTTGGTGGTAAATACCGACTCTTAAACACACACACACACTCCCTCTACATCTCGATTTTGGTTTCGGAATTTACCGAATCGGTAAAATTACCGATTCGGAAAAGTTACCGATTCGGTAACATTACCGATTCGGTATTATTACCGAATCGGTAATTTTACCGATTCGGTAAATTCCGAAACCAAAATTCGTCCCCCTACATACCAATAGCCAAAATACCGGTCGGTAACGGTATAATTACCGAAAATCGGCCGTTACCGACCGGTATTTGGCTACCTACATGAGGCCCCTAATGCTTTATTTTTATATTGGCTATATATAAGGATAAAAGGAAGGGTGCCACAGGGCACTCACATTTTAGGCTCTTTAAACTTAATTATCAGAATGCAGAGCAGCTAAGAAAAGCATTTACTGTATAACATGTTGAGAGACTTCTTTTTTTCTTTAATTTTCTCCAATGAATGTGCCAAAATCACTAGATAGATCCCATGCACATGTTCTATTCACTTACTTACACGTAACACAGCCTTATTCAATGTAGTGTTAGGACAGTGTCCACAGTAGAGCAACCCGTCCAACACCCAGTTTGCTCCATGAGCAAAATATCATGCTCTTGAACCCATGTGTTGAAAGGTACTAATACACTTGGCCACGAGCAGGCTGGCTCTTCCCACAGACCATTTTTTACAAATAGAGTGGACCATCAACCAGTGTCACCAACAAGGCTGAACATGGTCTTCATGAATATGTGACTGTAAAATTATTGTCTGGGCTCTGCTGGTTTAACACAGACCTCAGATCCTAGTTATTTTCCATTGAAGGTATCTAAACTGCATAAATATAACTCAGAATTTCTCGGAATTAATGCATGAACTTCCAAACGTACAGTTCACAAATAGTGAACAGGGTTTGCCTCCCTCTTATTTCCACTTATACTGGCTAGCGTTTATTCATTCGGAATGAGTTCAAGTGAGATGCATGAACTTTAGACACCTCAAATGCAAATGATACAGGTGCTCGCACTGCCCTGAGCCAGCACTGCTCTTCTTGAGATGGCCCCAGAACTCTAGTTGACTCTTGATGGGACACACCATTCTTCTTTTTTCTCCAGTTGTTAATTTGATACTTGTGTGAGCACTGAGGCCTCCCCACTTCTTGTGTATCACCTATTCCAAGGCAAGAACATCATTTCCTGAACGTAACTCAATTGAGCTACAAACCTTTCGATTGACTTGCCCATTGGGCTATCTACAGACACCAACCCCCCTCCTAGCAAGATCTTAAACAACTCCTACACCATACAAAACTGCATGGCATAAACTATATAGTTGCGGAGAGTAATGTGCTATATACCTCTGTTAAGGAGGGCATCATGAACCACTCGAGGCTTCTCCGCTTCTGAGTCATGATTCTCCCTGCACTAAATGATAACAATACATTGCATTACATTCTGTGCATCTGCATGTATGAATACTTAGAAAGAGACAAGAGGGAGTCTGTCTGCTGTGTGCCATATTAGACAAAAAGAAGCTAAATATGATTCAATCTAAGAAAGTGAATAAAATGTACGTTAATTAGGATACAAAGGCATTTATGTGCTCACTTGCATGACATGATTTCACTTCTGCAGCATCCAAGTGAGGTTTTGAGCAAAGTAACATTTTATTCTACAAAGATTGTGTGTTCTCCCACAACCTATAAATTATGCTAAGGATTGTCAACCTGCAATTCTTGGTTTAAGCCTACACTGCCTGGTCAAAATATCTACCTTTCATCCCACAATCCGAAGCAAGGCAGAGAGGGATTGTATTGTCTTTTAATCTGTTGCATCCTAAACAATCATTAGCAGTGCCAATAGATCTGGCTTATGAATTGGCTGTCAAGACAGATGGAAAAATCCATTTACGTTAATGGTGGCCCTCATCCCATCTGTGCTTCTGCTAGAGACACATGGCACATGTTATCTAGTTATTCTAAGACACTTTAATACATGCGTGGGGCCCTGAAAGTTCAAGTTCATGCAGCTGGATAAATAAACAAAATGGTTATAGCTGTATGGACGCAAAGCACTTTTTTGTGGAAGTACACAACTTCTGCCCAATCAAAACTTGTAGTCTAGGCTCCCACCATGTGTGCAAAGCTAAATCCCCTCTCCTGGTGATGCTCACATAATTGTCTGATGACAACTTCGCTGTCAAGCCAGACCATAAAAGCAGCATCTAAAATGCCTGAAACTAGTTGTAATCCATTGTATGTCGATCGTCCCATTCTCTAAATTTACATTAAAACAGGCCTCTGCACTTATTAAGACACCTTCCCCACCTACAATATCCTATTTATTCCAACAGTCTTGTTTTGATCTCACTTTGACACCCATATTTCCTGCCTAACACCTCTTAATTGAATCCTCTGAGCATCTGAGACAAATAACCTCAAAGGGGTTCATCTGCGTCACAAGGGTTATAACTGTGCACAGAACTGTTGTTGTTTAGTAATCGTGATTTCCAAAGCACGAGTGTGTCACCGAAAGACACATGCCACCCAAGCCTGGGCTGATTACTGAAAAGGGCTTTGTTCCCCTGTTTTCAGACATTTCGCATTCAGGCACAGTCATGCTCCAAGCACAGGCTCACGATGTGTTTATATTTAGATCTAGCATGACTGCATTGAACAAATACAAGCAGGTCACAGGCTGTGAGAACTCAAAAACATGTTGCCTGTAACGGGGCTCATTGCAACAGCCACGTATTTCAGGATGGTAATTGTATGAAATTCATATTGGTAGCACCAGGTGTCTGTCGTATTTACTGGAGGTGCAATTACTGCATCATTTTCAGCTTTTTCATTTTGGATTGAGGCATGACCTGCACGATCTTGTTTGCCCTTCAGAACTGAAGGTATAAGTCTCTTTTCAAGCACTTTTACCCTTTCACATCGCACCACCTTTCACTTGGAAACATTTCTATATGGAAATTACCTTGAAACTTTCAGAAGCTCCATTTGGGATTCTTGAGATCCCTGTTCAGAGGCCAGCGTGTTTCCAATGTTTATAAGTAAAGAAAGTGCCTGACATAATAAAAGAAAAGGCTGTTTTAAAAATTATTTCATAGCCCAGGTTTCTGATCATGAAAATTGCACCAGTGCTGGATTGTCTTGCATCAGTTTTGAACTAACGCTTAGAACAGACCGACAAAATGCAATGTCTTGCTCTAGTCCTTCAGTACAGCTGTCAGTTATGCTCTGTTTGTTGGTGCAGATGTCACTATCCCCCAGCACTAGGTCTAATTGCCTGGAACTGGTGCAAGATTGAATGGCGCCAGTGCAGTTTATGTGATGTGGCCCCAATACAGGGGAGAGGATGTAGCCTTTCGGCTAGAGTGTCGACCTCAAAGCTGGGGAACCGGGTTCGAGTCCCGGCAACGACGCTCAACATCCTGTGATTCTGGACGAAAATCATTTAATCTCCCGGTGCCTAACAAAAGTGAATGAGTCCTTCTGTAACGAAACTGGTGCTCATGAAAAGCGCGATGATACCCGATTCGGGTATAGTTTGCGCTATATAAAACTCTATTAAAAAATACATATTCTGCAGTAAATATAAGGCCTGTGCACAGCTGGACTTAAGCCGAGGTCACCAGCTGGTAATTACCGACTTCCTCCAGACCCAGCTTTTAAGCCTCTTGCATTGCCGTGACCTGCTGCTGTACTATATTAACACAAAATTTCCCATCAAGATATTTTTTATATTATTTCTAATGACATCAGAGTGATAAGCTACCCAGTATTTACAGTGGGGCAGCAGTGTAGTACAATGAGTACGTAGTGGTTCTTACATACCCTGCTCAGTGTCTGGGCTGTGCATCCCTTCAAGGCAGTGCATGGCATTTTCACTCGTTCAAGGCAGTGTTGCATTTCTGATTCATAATTTGCTGCTGAAACAGTGTTACTGTGCTACTGTCTATACTCTAATTTATCTAACTCAATTACCTTTTCCGGCCTTTTCTCACACCTATGGCAATTATCCTTAATCACTGTCTGCACAGTTCTTACACACATTCTCCATTTACTGGATGTGTTTCTTTCTTACACGCTGTCAGCCCAGTCCTTCCATTCCACTGACTGCACAGTGGTTTTCCCCACTACATGAATGCACTATGCGCCATCCATATTGACTGCACAGTGGTTTTCCCCACTACATTAATGCACTATGCGCCATCCATATTGACTGCACAGTGGTTTTCCCCACTACATGAATGCACTATGCGCCATCCATATTGACTGCACAGTGGTTTTCCCCACTACATGAATGCACTATGCGCCATCCATATTGACTGCACAGTGGTTTTCCCCACTACATGAATGCACTATGCACCATCCATATTGACTGCACAGTAGTTTTCCCCACTACATGAATGCACTATGCGCCATCCATATTGACTGCACAGTGGTTTTCCCCACTACATGAATGCACTATGCGCCATCCATATTGACGGCACAGTAGTTTTCCCCACTACATGAATGCACTATGCGCCATCCATATTGACTGCACAGTGGTTTTCCCCACTACATGAATGCACTATATGCCATCCACATTGACTGCACAGTGGTTTTCCCCACTACATGAATGCACTATGCGCCATCCATATTGACTGCACAATGTGTTTTCTCTCCTCGACCTCCATCTTTGTGGTACCAGAATATCGTGGATTTAGCTTCACCTTGCAGAAATACTTCACTCCACGCACATGTACATAGATGTGGAGTTAGAAGAATTCTGTTCTTTTCATAATACACTTACATCAACAATATTCTGACTGTCAATATTCTGGCTATGATATTCATTTTGAACTATATTATTATCACAATATTCTGACTTCCAACCTGAAATGATGCTGAATAATGATGATTACAAAAGACCCAGTCTGAAGGCAACCAGCTGGCCCACCGAGAAGGGGAGAACATTTTTTCGTTGGGGAGAGGATGCATTCTCCCTATTAAATCCACAGCACACAGTAATGAGTTTCCCCACCCTATATATGTTTCTGATATAATCAGACGTAGACAAGATTCACCATCTGCACTCGAGACAGAGTTGTTTCTTTAGTTAGTCCCTCACACACTCTAGTAGTGGTATGCTTCATCATCGGGTCTGATCCTGGTCCCAGCACTATTGATCTAATGTAGCAGCCGGGGTGTTGACTTAGAGAATAAAAACACCTTGAGCAACCCATTTTTGAACATTATTTACTGCGGGGTATTATTTTAATTCCATACCTACATTTCTTTCTCAGGGAGGGTGTTGCAGTACCAGTGCTCAGCATTGTGAAAGGCTGGACTTACTGCTTTTTTTTATTAGTATCTTACACTTGGCGTTTGTGAATGCCAAAATGTAAAAAATATTTTTTTTGTAGTAAATTACACTCAGAGTATGTGACTACGGAAAAGTAGGAGGGTAAAGTATAAGCTTTCTCAAAAGTGTAAACACATTCAAAACCTAATGGTACTATGACTGACACGTCCTGCCATGACTCTTTCTGATTGGACTGTGTAGTTTGCACTTGACACACGGCACATGCCATATGATCAGCCCACCAATCAATGTTTGGATGGACATTGTTTTCCCACCTACTAACACCAAACAAAAACAACAACCTTTCCCACCCCAATTACGCTTGTACCTTCCAGCAGGAAGGCAAACTGCAGGGACTCAGCTCCTTCACATCCAATCTCACTAAGTAATAATGTTCATCTTAACAAGTGTCACTTGAGGGCTTTGGTAAGAAGAGCCGACGACAACGTCCATAAAAGTGATGGAGTGTAAATACATAAATGCTGGGGTAAAATCAGCTTTTAAATCCATGATAACATTAATCATGAGGTTGTTTGTTCAGAGATGGCAGGCTGCATGGCAGAAGCGGAATCTTGCGATGGCAGATTGAAATACACCAGCTTCCCACCAGAGCACCTCGAGATTGCAAATTACATTTATACTGCTACGGATATGTAGTTCATTGACACTAAAAATACATTTCTGGAGACTGTTGATGCTTTGCCATGTTCACATGCCAGAAGCTTGCAAGGTTATTTGCGGTGATTGATGGTGTGTCAGGTGCCATGCACTATTGTCCTACGACAAAACTAGAGGCCTGAATTAAAAAGCGGCTGTAATTCACGAGAGACTTCAACAGCCGTAGCCTTTTCATGAAATGTCCGATGCTTTATTAACACATATTCATTTCCCAAGAGCTTTATTTCCATCCAGTTGGTTGTTTGTATTCATATGCGGTCTTCACCTTGAACGACCTTGGAGTCAAAGTGAGAATGGTGCGAGAAGGTGTTGCTAAATACACACACAGTGGGGATGGCACAGCACTTTGCATAAGGGGATAGTTCACTTTGGTACTGCTAGTTGTGTTCTCTGCTGTGTGTATTTACATGAATAATGTATAGGATGAAATATCAGACATTTCAATATTTACATCAACCATTCAGTGACAGTTACTAACAGTTCCAATCTTCATTGATTTATGTCCCATGCACTTCACTACAGCTGGAACGTGATCAAAGCATGTTGTATACTGTGATTAAATAATGTTTACTGTTTAGTTCAAGTGGCATTTGTAATTGTTGCGGTGACAGCCAGGCACAGTAAATGTGATTTAATGTGACTGTTTTATTGCAATGGAAGTAAGGCATCGAGGAACAATATCGAATTGAATCCACACTCATTGCTATACAACAATTGACAGATTCAGAGGCATTTTCCCTATCAATGAAAGTGAATGTGTTGCATCTGCAAAATGTACTGTTGGAGTGCATTTTGAGGAATATACCCATTTGTCTCCAGGTGACAATGTGGGTTTAGAACATGGATACTCGAAAATATTTTCCCAGGGGCCAAAAAGTTTGGTCTGTGATGTGAGGGTCGCATTGATGCCAGCAGAGTGAAGGTCGGGGGTTAGGGGATGGCAATTAGGTGGGTGGATGGGAACCTAAAAAGAAGCATCTAGTGGTTGAATTTCTTAATGTGAAACCATAAAACCTGGGATTATTCCAGTTTTCCCACTGAACCAAATAGTGTGATCCTAGCTGTTGGAAATAGACCTTTTTGCAGGGTTATCACTAAACTTTTTGCTTCTTCCTCCTATTTTTCTTGACCTCTTTTTGTTGGCTTTACGACTCTGTGCACTTTACCATGGCTAATCAGTGCTAAGGTGCACTGAGTGGGCCAGGGCCTGTAAAACAAATGCTACTAGTGGGCCTGCAGCACTGATTGTGCTACCCACGAGTAGCCATGTAAAGGTTTCTCAGACCTGCCGCTGCAGTCTGTTTTAAACTGTCATGTCGACTAGCAAGTGCACCCACTTGCCAGGTCCAAACCTTTCCTTTCCTTACATGTAAGGCACTGCTAAATTAGGCCCAAGGTACCCCCTGGGTAAGGTGCAGTGTATGTGAAAGGTAGGACATGTCCTGATAGTGAAATATTGCACATTTCATTTTTCACTTTTGAAAGGCTTTCTGTCCCATAGGCTAACATGGGACTTACTTTGTAACGTTTTGCACGTTTAATTTTCCATTGGGACAAGATAGAGAAGTGAGGTTTAGGCTCTCCGAATTCAGAATTTAGTAACACATCTTTTTAGGGAGTTGGTTTCTAAATTGTGTGTTTAAAAAATGGCACTTTTAGAATGTAGGCATTTTCTTATTTAACCATTCTGTGTGCCTCTGCTGGCTTGTGGATTGACAATCTGGTTTTGGTGTGACAGAGGCTGTGTCCACTGTAGCCAGCCACCTTGAGGTGTGCCTAGCACTTCCTGGATGACTCAGAGCTGAGATGAATAGACCTTGGCTGCATTTAGGGTAGTGGGAGGAGTTTTTCTTACTCCTAAATAGGGCCTGTCTCCCTTGCACAGTGCTTGCTATCTCCACCCTCCTGTTGTCATACTGCACCAGTGAGGACAGACCTGGTTTGGACTGGGCTCAGAGATCGTGGAACAAAGAAGAACAAAGACAAAGTAGGGTATAAGTAGTGAACCTTAAACCTCAGAACTTTAGATCACTTCTGGACTCAAGAGGAACCTTTGCCAAGGAGAAGAGCTAGAGAGCTGTGAGGAGGAGAACCGCCCCTTTGCTGTGTGATGTGTGGGGTTGGGCTGCAGTTGCTGCTTATGCCAAAGGAAAGGACAAATACTGGAACTTTGCTGAGAAACCTGCTTGAAGAAGAATCTCCAAGTGCTTGTGTGTGCTGGCCTCCTGTTTTGAAGTCTCAGAGACACAAAGACTCCACAACCAGTTCCTCTGAACTCCATTGCTGGGAGTTCTGACCTGCCAGGAGGTGCCTGTTCCAGTTTTGGGCCATTGGAGGTTGTTCCTGCATTTGGGAGCTGGAATAAACCTAAGAGAAGCACAAAAAATAATCTCCTGCTCTGTCAGTGATGCTGCCGTGAAACTGCTACCTGCACCGAGGCCAGGGGTACCGCTCATGAAGTGCACTACACACTGCCCTGCCTGCACCGCAGCTCTGATGCCCTTCGACACCTACTGACTCCTGCAGTTATCGGCCTTCCCAACGCCCGTACTCGCACCAACGTCGTCACCGCCAATGCTTCCCCCCTTTAACGCGGAGACGATAACCAACAAGGGTTGCTCCGGAACTGATGCCTCACCTCTGACGCAACTGACTCCCCCTGTCCTGGACTAGACACTATGCTTCCTCGTGGACAGGACGCCTCACCTCCTCTATGGCAGCCAGGGAGCCGGCCTCGACCTCTGTACTGATGCCTCATCTCTCCAATGCCGTGCATTGTCCAAAGAATTAGTTCCAAGGTATTGTAGTTTGAGGGTCCATGTGACTTCTGTGTCTGACACTGCACACCTCCCAGTCAGCGCCGCCCTTGGGATTACTACCTGTCACGATGTCATAATAGCCCCAGGTGGAACGATTTGTTTACTGTTAGTTCTATTTTTGAAATAACTGTTCTAAAGTCATATTTTACTACCTGTATGTTGGTTTTTTGCAGTTTTGGTCTCATTTGGTTTAGATAAATATACTTTTCTGTGTGTTTTGAGTACAAATAGTTTACATATTTCCTGTGGGTTAAGCCTGTCTACTCATGCCATGGTACCAAGGGGGTGAGCAGGGGATTATCTAAAGTGTGTGTCCCCCTTAACCTGACTAGAAGCAAGGGTCCCTACTTGGAAAAAAGTGCATACCTCTGCCAACTAGAGACCCCCAGTTCTAACACTAGCCAATTGGTTTATTTCCCTTTTCCTCTTTTTTCTTCATTATTACAGATAAGAGGACCTTTAAATACATGACTTCAGTATGTGCACTGTAAAAAACCTTATCCTGTGTTTGATTTAATAAACTATGTTTTTCATTTATAATAGTAACCCAGGTCACACAAAGAGTGCACATAACCAGGCACTGACAGTACAGGTAAGAGCAGTGGGCCAGGGTGGGGCGAGGGGAAGGTGACAGATGACCGGATAGTGAAAATAGAATGTAGCGAGCGCAAGTTAAGGGGTTTTATTTATTTATTTATTTTCCCTATCCTGTTGTATGTCGAACCCTTCTGCCTCGCCCCGCCTCACCACTCTTACATGTACCGGCTGCGCCTGCACATAACAACTGACTTGCCTCTTAGTTCATTATTGACATTGTTGTCAGTGTGGGAGAGAAGAATTCGTTTTTCTAAATCTATATTTGAAAACTATCTCTTTAACCCCTTCGCTGCGGCGCGAATTCCGCCGCAGCGCTGGGGGGGTTTGGGGGCAGCACGGTGGCGCGGTGCTCATGACGGAACCGCGCCGTCATGAGTCACGGGCGAGCTGTGCTCATGACGGCGTGGTTCCGTCACGACTCCGCCCACTCTCTAATTCGCCCCCACAGGCGGGGAATTCGAGCCGCGTGGGAGGAGCGGCCGCTCCATGACGGAACCACGCCGTCATGAGCACACGGTGCCCGTGGCTCATGACGGCGTGGTTCCGTCAAGGGCACACAAGGGGTTAAGTGAAAGTACTTCTCTTTGCACTGCTCTTTGTATGTACTAAGATGAAAAGGTTCTGGATATTAATATAATTCACGTTTTGAATTCTAAAGATACGTTATCATATGTTTACACTTTTTCTGCAAGATGTCTTGAAAAATGAACATGTTCTTAAAGTTAAGCAGTGCAGGCCACTCTAATTATACTTCCTTTCTTTAACTTAAAGTGACCTTTGAATAAACTCTTACTGTCTTTTTAACATCTTCTTGATGTTAGTGCTGAGTTGAGTAAACCGCAGCCCAGTGCTGCTGTTGACCAGGGGGTCACATGTAAAGGTCAGGAGGGCTTCATGTGCCCCAGGGCAATAATTTGAGTAACACTGGTTTAAAATATCCCTTTTCCTCTGACATTAGTGTGGAGTACACATCTCAGTCCTGATGTGTCACAGTGCTGCTGCAAGGGAGTATTGAATACTGACAAGGGACAGAAACATTTCATAACAGCCGTACAGCTCCTAAACTCTGCTGATAATATAATGCATGGAAATAGAGTCCAACTACCACTGCAACTGTAAGAATACAATTGACAAAATTTGCTTGCACCGTTGTCACATCACCCAGTATCGTAGTCAGTGTTTCATGGGCCCTCTTGCAAAGAATGAATAGGCATCCCTGGCTGCTCGTTTAATTAAGGAACAAAATAATAATCATGGCTCAATATGCCCTCATGCCTCTGGGTCCCGGTGCCACTGCACCTGTGGCACCAGCGGAAGCAATGAGGAGGCGTGGGAGTCAAGCGCCATTAGGACAATGCATCCCTCAAGCAATCTGGGTCTGGGAGTCAATGCACGATATACAGACTGCTGCTTTGACATGCATGGGGCCGGGCTAAGAAATGTTGGGTCCATCACTTGTCCCTCCCTTCGTCGAGTTCTCGCTTTAAGGCTTTACAAATGCGGTCACACATTAATAGGAGATATTTCACCCCCATCAAAATGTGTTAATTGTCTATTCCTTTCATCAGACTATTTTCCCTGTCTGACTTCCAAGAACTGTGTGAAGATCGCAGGGAATTAAATCACTTGTCTTCCAAATGAAATTTATATCTGCAAAGATTAGCTATCAAACACGACAAAAACAGAGACGTGTAAAGAACTACAGAGTGAATGCAGACCAGTTGTGCTTTTTATAGCACCAGAAAATGTCTGACTTATGTATGAGAATGGCCAATGTATGCAAACTGGGTTTACATTAAAAATTTGAAAACTACTGAATCTCTGTCCATGCTGAGAACTGAATTATGAGTCTGACAATCTTTTGAACAGGTATTTCTCCCCAAATGGTCACTTTGTAGCATATATTTATTTGTATAGTGCATCACTTTGCTAATTTTATATCTTTGTTTTCCCTATCATCACCCCACAAAAGAAATGAATGAAAAAAGATATTTCAAGCATTTTACATTGGTTGCCATTTTATCCAGTCTTGGCATCCCTAAACACACACTGTGCATGACAGATTGATAGCACAGAGTGGCAATCAGGGCTCTAAGTAGTGTTACCTGAAGGTCATGAACTCACTCTTAAAGTTACAGAGTGAGAGTGTGAGCAATAGACAGTGCAGTTTTAAAAATCACAAGTGCATGGCTCTTTTCAGTGCAGGTGTGCACAGGCACAGATTGTGGCCACAACATGACCTCAGACGATTTGCAGCGCAATTGCGGTAAACTTTTACTACTATATGCTTACTCTCCTTACTATTCTAACTGTACTGGGCCCTTTACTATTAGACAATTTGCAGCATCTTCATTTACCACAGAGGCAATGATCCTCTGATGAATCTTTCTCCACCGATAGGAGGGGTGTACATTAGGGTGACCAAACACCATGTTAGCTGTCCAAAGACGGTCATTCACACAAATTTGGGATCAGAGTAAGGTACACAACTCTTAAAAGCATGCTGTAAAAATAAAGAATAGCAATGGGAAGACCCAACTTCTTGAAGAAGTTATGTCGAGTTAGGATTATGCAGACCAAAATCTCTGCAACAGCAACGCAAAAGGAAAGACGTATCACCTGATGTTCTGGCAGAGTTCACTGTCTACAACACATTTAGGTCATTAGTAAACAGCACAGCCTAAATGGAAAAACAACAGGACTCAATAATAGACTCAAACAAAAATTAGATTAATTTGGTTATTGTATTAAAGATTCAAAGTGCATTGCCACAAGCAATCTCTTGAGAATTTCTGTTAGGAATATCGCAGCTTGTATAAATACTCCAAACATTTAATCATGCTTGATCGGAAGGTTATTCTAAAATCAATTTACAGAGACCCAACACCATGAAGCCAGAATTATAGTTAGTTGTCTAACAGTTCTACTCCTACCAAGAAAAGGAAAGGGTTTAGATTTAAAGTTCATTTAAGGGCGAGCCCATTAGCATAGCAGTATGAAATGAAGGAAATGAAAAATGAAAATGGTTTGGCAAAGAAGGTTTCAGTCCATCTGCTACCGACTGTAGCATCAGCAAGGCAGTCCAAAGTAGGGAAAAGCTCTCAGTATTCATCAAAAATTGATCAGCATAGCTTCTGGGTCTCGGCGTAGGAAAAATCAAAATGGTCTTGCCCCTCCTTTGGGGTTACTTCTTTTATAAAGTCTCTAACAGTGTTCCAGTGATTTAGCATCACACCGCCATCAAAAGACTATTGTATGTTAAGTTTCACATAATGTCACCTAGGACACTTGCAACAGTGGAATGCTTTCCAATACTAGTCATAAGAAATGAAAGATTTGAGAGTCGACATAGCCCTAACATTGGTGGAAAAAAGATACAAAGTAACTATAGCACTAGCTGAAATCCTGTTCCCATAGAAATATTTCACTGTGAACGTTGAAGAAACATTCAGGAATGTTGTGGTTTGTTCATATACAGTATAAATGAAGCAACATTTCACTAGTGGTAAATGGTCCATTGTATTAAATCAGGGGAAAGGTCAGCATTAGAGAAAAAGCATTTTCTAAAAAGCCTATAAGTTAGCATCACATGTTCTTAATGAAATAAATTCTAAACCAACATGAAATATAACGTAATTAAATCAATTCAAATAGAGAATATATAGAACTTTCACTAAAGATTATTACATGAAGATAACAAACTTTAATAAAACCCTACTACCACAATTTTTTCAACATTCATAAAAGTGTATAATTTTCAAAATTCACACCACAAAATTAGCTTATTTTCATAAACTATAGAATCCCCATTATTACTATGTGAAAGTTCAAGATCGTATCTAGTTTCTACATGTTTTTGCCCTGGCTTTTCTAAATGGTGAATTCAAACAGAAAGCATTAGAATCACTAGCCCACTTTATTAATAGCATAATTTCATCAAAAAACGTTAATAAACAACATTTTCATAAGAAAATCTTAAGTGCAACTCATTTATATGTATTAGTATTACTTTGTATACATGTTTTCTTCATCTTGCATTTTAAAAGCACACTTTTACAGTGCTTCTATTGCACTTGTCTCATTTTCATGTGTCACTGTGTCTAACGTGTGAAAAGTGCACTTTCAGCTTTTTATGTCATTAATTAGTAAATGTGTTATGTATTATGATTTTAAATTCATGCTACATCAAGCGTCAGCTGTGGATTTTCTCCAATATGAGTGTAGAGATAATGTGGTGGTGCAAAAAAGCTCTACTTACAAACCCAAAAAATAATTAGATTGCATCACTTCTCCTTCTAAGCCTACGTTCTCAGTCACTCACCTCTTAGAACCGCTCTCTGCACCACCATCCAATTATCTGCACTACCAGCGTATTAATCAGGCTGTTTCCCAGGAATGAGAATGCTTGGTAAGTGGGCAGGGAAGCTGTGAGGCTTCTGTGGTCCTTTCCCCCAATAGCTCTAGGGAGTCCTGCATACTTTCTGATACTAGGTTGGGCAGTGGCAGAGAATATGATTATTCCAAAGTATTCATAAGAGAATGTAGGATTTCTGATCTCTAAAGAGAGTGCAAGATTAATTAGCAAACCCATGTTTAAATATTAGTTTAGGTTTTAATAGTTCATATCTAGATTAGTACTTTTGCTTTCTATTATGCTCTCTGAAGTGGTGTTACCTAGAAAACCTCCACAATTGGTTTCCATGGTCTCAGCGCCTGACAGATGACCATCCATTGTTTCTAATATGTGCTTAATATGTGTTTACTAAAAGTTTTTATTTTTTACCAAATTTGAGATTTGATGGAAATGTTTCCAATAATAAGAGCCAAGCAAGTCTTCTAATGTTTACTACACCCCCTTTCCCATGTTTGCTGCTGATATAATTCTGTAGAACTAGCTGGTGATAAGCAAACTGCATTAAATTCCCTTATGAATACATTTTCAGACTATAAGCTAACACTGTCAAGAGTATTTATTAATCCTCGAGCAAATAACCTTAAGAATCATATATTTTTTTCTACTTTGAGTCAATAATTTTATGATGACCTCTGTTAGTCCAGACAGTTAACAAGCAGATCAAGCTAGCTTCGAGTTCAAGTCAAATCATCCAGAGTCGATTTCTTGCTTTAAATATTCTGAAACTTAAACTGATTCCTCAGTCTTTACTTAAAATGATTCCTCAGTCTTTACTACTCCAGATGTTCGTAATACAATATAATGTGCTTTTGGACTACACTCTCATTTCCAAAGAACACTGTATTGTTCCTAATTTGCTATGTATATTGTTCTTTCAAATGGAGGACTAAGGGCCTAATTATGAGTTTGGCGGTCTATGGGACCGCCAAACCTGTGATGCCAGTTTCTGGACCGTCAGACTGACTTGCCACCTGCCGTATTACAACCATAGCGGTGGGGCCGCCACAGCACTGCCACATCTGCCAGGGATCCCTGATCCTGTGGTGGTAACACAGTGGTGTGGGGCTGTAATACGCTGGTGATGCCGCTGCAGCACCGCCAAGCATATTACTAGTTTCCTCACTGCAGCCCTTTTCATGGTGGTGAGTCAATCATGAAAAGGGTGGTGAGAAAACTAAGGGGAGCATGCAGGGGGGCACAAGGTGTGCCCCCCTGTCTGTATACACCCGTGTTCCTGCACAACATTGTGTATTTCAATCCCTGCAGGAACAGGCTGTGGCTCTCCCACAGTCCTGCCTGTCTAAGTCTCTACAATGAGTCTTAGAAAGACATCACATTGGGACCGCCGCCGCAGGCTCATCTGACTTCTATTCCAGTTGGAATATGTTGGGGGGCTGCCTATGGGTTTGACAGTTTTGCAGTGGGGCGCTGGTGTGGCAGCGCACTGCAACAACGCCAAACTCGTAATCAGGGTCTAAGTGATGAGCTATGGCCCATATTCATGAAATGTTTAAATTGAGGTTAGGGGTTACTTTGAAACACATAGACAATTCTCATTGTGAAAGGTAGGCTACAATTTCAGGTCTCCATGTGATTTGTGGGCCAATAGGAAACAATGATATGTTGTTAGAAATGGGATTTGTGGTTGGCTGAGGTATGCACCCAGGCCAGACGGCAACCACAATTCTAGTCGTGGTAAGCTAGATACACAATAAGATAATCTAAGCTCACCTATGCTCACCTTCTGGTAGCTTGGCCCAATGAAGTCAGGCTTATCTACAAGGCAATGTCTACTCCACGAAAAGACTCTACAACAGGTTTAGAAAATAGAGAATATTTATTTAAGCAAAATAAGACCAAAAACGACAAAAGTTCAACCAGTAGAAGTCAAGATATTAATTTTTAAAGATAAAATGCAAAAATAGTGCTTAGAAGTCACTAGTGGTCAAAAGGTTACTTGAGGTTGCGAGATAATGGAGCACATCCAAAGTTCAGGCTGACCGCGATCAACAGCATGCTGGCTACAGGACCCAGACAGGTCCCGCTAAAGAAGTACCTTAGCTGAAGGAAGATTTAAAGTTGAGAGCATACTGCGTCATCGTCAAGCCATGCAAAGCGTGCCCCGCACCATCATCGAGCTCCACTGAAGTGAATGCAATGCGTTGCTGTCCAACCATGCAGGCTGCAGAACCACTGTCATTGAGAAGCCCCGGCATCGGTGTTGAAGGGTGATGCAGTGGAATTTCTCCCTCAGTCAATGCAATGTGTGTGTTTTAAATATAGCAGTCACAGAACCCACTTCAGAGGCCCAGAGCTTGGAGAGGCACCTCAAGCAAGGGCAGGACTCATAGAAGACAGAGTCCAGCAGCCTAGCAGAATTGCAGGAAGTATTTTGTCTCCCTGAGACTTTGGAAAACAGGTGGCCAGCCAGCAAGCCCTTGGAAATTACTTGAATGGAAGGCAGAGTCCAACTCTCCTTCCAGCAGAGTCAGGGAGCAGCAGGGCAACAAGCAGGTAAGCAGTCCTTCCAGAAAAGCAGTCTAGTTAAGCCCTTTAAACAGCACAGCAGTCCTTCTGGCAGAGGTTCAGTTCAAGATCCAGAAGTATCTGAATTAGGGGATCAGAGACATAGTACTTATACACAAAAGTGCCTTTGATGTAAGGAGTCACTTCAAAGGAAGTCTCTGAGGTGCACAAGGATCCCTTTAAACCCAATCCTTTTTTCCAGTCTAACCTTGAGAGGGCAAATCAATGCTTTGTGTGTGGACAGGACACTACCTATTGAAGTGTAAGTTTCAGCCCTTTCCATTCCTCCCTGCCAAGGAGTGCTCAGAATGAAGATCAGCCTTGCCTTCCTGTGTTTGTGGCTGTCTAGACGCAATGCACAAAGTGTAGCTGTCACCCAACCCAAATGTGTATAGGAGACAATCTGTCAGGCACAAAGAGCAGTTAGTATAGAGAAATGCCCACTTTCTAAAAGTGACATTTCTAAAACAGTAATGTTAACTCCAACTTCACTAGTAAGGGGGATTTATCATTACCATTCCAAAAATATGAAAAAAGCTACTCCTCTCAAATCAGGAATTACAGGTTTAAAGTGTATTAAACAATTCCCAATGCTGGCCTATGAGAGAAGTGGGTCTTACAATAGTGAAAAATGAAATAGTCTGTTTGGCACTTCCAGGACATGCCAAACGTACAAGTACATGTCCTATCTTTTACTTTCATGGCACCCTGCCCTTAGGGCTACTTAGAGCCTACCTTAGTGGTGACTTATATGTAATAAAAGGGTAGTTTAAGGCTTGGTAAGTGTTTTTAAATGCCAAGTCAAAATGGCAGTTAACTGGCCTGTGACAGGTTTGAAAGGCTACGTCTGTGGTTGGCACAATCAGTTCTGCAGCCCACTAGTAGCATTTGAAGTACAGGCCCTGGGTCTATGGTATACCACTGTACAAGGGACCTAGCAGAACTACAAATATGCCAATCAGGTATCCACCAATCTCTTCATGTTTAGGAGAGAAGCACATGCACTTTAGCACTGGTCAGCAGTGGTAAATGTTCAGAGTCCTAAGGCCAACAACAAGAGTTCAGTAAAAAGAGGAGAAGGAAGCCAAAAAGTTTGGGGTAACCCTTCATAGAAAGCCATTTTCCAAAATATGGTTAAATTGTATGGATTGTATATCATCTACAAAATAAAATCAAGATTCAACCAATTTCATAAATGACACTCACCTTAGACATTGACTGTTTTTATTTTAATGGTTAACACTTTTGAGGTAAAAAAAAAGTGAAATAGCGTGGACAAGGGTTTTTGTATTCATTTTGCATGAGTTGGTGACCCCTTATTTAGATTTTCCATATGCAGTTGCCACATGTTTAAAGCTGACAGTATTTGCATGCAGAAAATGTAAGTAAACACAATTAGCACTCCTCTGTGACAGGCAGTAGGAAAACAAAAAAAAGGTGCAACAATCATTGTCGCTAAAAGCTTGAGTGCATTGAATAAAGCCATAGCCTTTGGTAGTTAGTCCTCTATGTTTATTCCGATCGATTCATGTGGTCAAATATATTTTTTTAATTGTTTAATGAAAATGTTTTTGGGGATGGTGGCCTAGAGTTTCTTTTATTCAATACTTTTTTAGGAGAGACACTCGAAAGAATATGGGGCACATGCATCATTGGAAATTGCGCTCTCAAAGGGGCACTGGTCCACTGGTGTGTTATTGCCACCAGTGTCTGCCTTTTAAGATAAGGCTGCTGTTACACAGCTAAGGTAAGGGGCAACTTGGCTAGTTACACGTGAACATGTGTGAACACATGTGCAGGCTGCATGTGTGAGTCTACCATCAGGCACAGTAAGCCCAGGTTCCTGGCAGTTCTACTGGGCAATGGGGCAGGACCAAGTTCTGCCGGCCACCACCCCACCTCCTTCCAATAGAGCTGAGCTTTGCCAAACGAAAGGATCTCTGCTTTGCCTTGCCCCCATTAAGTTGAAGACAGTTGAGGGACATCCAAATGGCAATCTCTCTCATGCAGGCGATACCTCACTGTTTGACATTCTCAGTGTCTTGCTCAAACGAGATGACCAACTGAGTGTCATCTGCGTAAGAAACATCTCAAACACAAAGGACTTAACCAGTTGAGCTAAGGGGGCTAAAAAAAATGTTTAAATGTGGAGGGCTCAAGTAGCAGCCCTGAGGAACTCCCTTTTCCAAAGAGGTCATGTTGGAATGGACCATACCAATAGAATTTGTTTGGACCCTCTTCTTGAGGAAATCCAACAACCAGTTGAGGGCGGATCCCTGGATCTGAATCTAATAGAGACACTGAACCAGGATGGAATGCACGATGGTAACAAATTCTGCTGATATATCGAGCAGGACCAGCATAGGAGGGTATCGGGCATCCAGGGATCGCCTAATAGTTTCTACTACTGCAAGTAGAGCAGTCTCAGTGCTGTGGGAGGGTCGGATGCCCAATGGAGAGATGCCCAGAAAACGATTGCTCTCCAGGAAGGCGGAGAGCTGTATGTTGATAAGGCCTCCAAAACCTTGCCAAACAGAGGGAGGAGAGCTACAGAGCAGTAATGAGTTGGATCCTTGGGGTCTGTGTTTGGATTCTTCATGATGGGTGTAACATGAGCTGCTTTCCATAGTCAAGGAACAGTGGCTTGGGGCAGGGATTGGTTACACAGTGCTGTTATAGCAGGAGCGAGAAGAGTGGAAAGAGTTGCAATGGCCTGTGGAGGGCATGGATCAGAAGGGTACCCTCATTTTGCTTTAGCTAGAAAGTCAAGCATATGTGTTTGAGAAATAGGCTCAAACGTTCTAGTGCCACTGAAGCAGAACTTTGTGGTAGGCTAGTTGATCAATTAATCGTGGAATATAAACAGTTGTTAATTTTAGTTTGAAAATGGGTGGCCCAGGTGTCACACAAAATCTGAGATGCCGGAATAATAGAAGAACATGCCAAGGGTTTGACAGTGGTGTTTAGGATTTTAAATCATTCCTTTAAGGAGTTGCCTGCCTGATCTATTTTGTTGACAATATGTTGTCTGCGTGCTGTCTTTATTTTGGCTTGCTATGTGCATATTGCACATTTAAATATATGTGTGTCTGCATTGGTTTTTGACATCCTCCAAATGCGCTCAAGCCATTTACAGCCTGAATTGTCAGCTTTCAATTCTGGTGAGTACCAAGGTGCATTTGGACCTAAAGTGCTTTCTAGAAAGTGATTTGTAGGGACCCACAGTATCGAATGCATGAGTAAGAGAATCATTAAACCACGCTAAAGGTGAACTTATGTCATGAGAGTAGCTTACGTGATGACAGGAAAGGCTGCTTGAAAGGACTCCAGAGTAATCCGTCTCCAAGGTCTTGAGCTAAATTGATTCTGGGATGTTGGTTTTCCGGGAATGGACGTGATCGTGATTTGAAAATCAATCAAAAAATGATCCGTCCAAGTTAAAGGCTATGGGGTGTAGAGCCTGGCTGTAGGTCTAGATTATGCCCTGCTGATTGTGTTGGATCAGTACTAGTCAGGTGAAGATCTAACATTTCAAGATTTGCTAGCAAAATAGGAACATCTGTACCAGTGGGTACATCAGTGTGGTAATTGAAATCTCCTATCAAAAGGAATTTTTTTGTAGATAGCACGTAAGGTGCTAGCTGGTCTGCTAGAGTGGGACTAAATTCTTTTTTTGCTCCGAGAATTGCTAGTAGGGCATTGTATTTTGAATATAATCTATTCAACCCAATTGGAGAGTAGGGAATCAAGGATTTCCCCCCAAAGGGAGTCTCTGAAGTCTACAGCTATTCCACCTCCTGGTTTAGATTCCCTATCATGCCTTATCAATTTACAATTTTCTGGAAATGCGATAGGAATACCAGGCAGCGCTGATGAGTGTAGCCATGTTTCTGTGATGAAACACAGATCAGGTTGTGCTGAAGTGAGTAGGCCCCAAATTTCTACTACATGCTTGGGAATAGATCTAGACTTTGGACAACTGTTTCTATGGAGGAAAACTTTCTTCAATACCCCTCAGAGTGATAGGTTTAACAATGGAGCATAAAAGCCTGCATGCCTGACAGGAAAAAAGTCCTTCAAAAGAAATGGGGAAGTGGGGAACACATGGTGAGCAGTTAGATCTGAGTTTTATTAGATCATTACTGTTGTAGCATTTTATGAGATGGGGAGTAGGTGCTGGGATTGGGGATGCAGGGTTCCTTGCGCCTGGCGACGGTCGGGCATGGGCAAGCGCAGACAGGCTTACCTTTGGTGCACCTTCGGTGCGCCGGTGAAACGCCTGCTGCGCGTCTGCGCCAGGCTTGCAATTCATGCTGAAAGGCAGTGATAGCTAGACTGCTGCCGTCCAATGATTAGCACCCATCGCAGAGTAGCCATGTCACTGCAATCAGACCAATCTTCCCTGAGCTCCCTCTGCTCAATCGGCAAAGCCGTGTTGGACCAAGGAGCTCAGGTGGGGAACGTAAATGCTGGGGGTAAGTGTAAAAGCGTAATCCGATATAGCTTTCAGGACACAAGTTCCAATTTGCTGTTGTACGGCATATAATGAAAAACACTGCACAAGCAGAGACAAATCAAAGTAAAATAAGGGCAGGATCGACAATACTGTGCGATTAAAAAGGAACATGCATTTCTTAAACTAAGGCTGCTCTGAGACCTGCCTGGCACCCCATACTAAGGTCCCAGTTGAGAGCATGCAAAGAGGAAGCATCTGCCCCACTCTTGCCAAATAGTGGTTAGCTCATTCCATTCCCCATGCCCGTGTTTGGGGGAGAAATGTAGCCACCCCGCAAAGACAAACTGCCGGGAGGAGCACGCTGCTGGCTCCCTCACAGGAAACGGTGGATGGCGGCCAGGTCGGTACTAGCCAGCAGGGGCAGCTGGAGTTGGGTTTCTTGAGCTGTCCCAAACCTAATGGAAAGCCACAGTACCCAGATGGAGCTGGGCAACCCTAAGACTAGAAGACATGCAGTGCAGCAAAGGAATGCGACCGGAGTGCCTGATTTAAATGTACTCTCCCTTGAGGTAACACCCCATAATGCCTAAAGCTTTGTTACCCCAGGATGATAAGGATGCCACCAAAATACAAAAGAAAGTGGGGGGGGGCAGGAGTGCATCAGTCTGCCCCAAAGAACTTTTTAAAAACCGACCCTAAGTTTATAGGGTGAAAGAAATTATGACTTCCCTGGCTGTTCACCTATTTTGTTTAACACCCTCCCAAGGCTGGAGCTTTAGTTCTTCAGCTGAGTGTGCAGCAGCCTGTATGGGCGGGATCTATTATTGAATTGTATGGGGACTGAAGGTGTGTATAAAATACATAGACACATGTTATGGTCATTTTGATTGCTTTATTAACCATTTATGTTGATGGTGATTGTTGAACAATGTTGAAATGCTTTATTGACAGTAATTATTGCATTTACACATAGTTATCATTGATCAAGTAAAATGATGATGGTTTTTAACGTGATTTTTTTTTTTTTAACATGATGAATTTTTACCAAAGCCAATAGGCTTGACTTGCATATTGTTATGGCGACTCCTTGACAAAGGCAACAGGCTTGGTTAATTTAAAGAGATACTCCCTATTTTGTAATGTCTATTTGGAACAGGTGGCGGGGGGGTACTTTGATTTTGAGGGTCATGACCCTTTATGTGATTGCAGAATGTTCTCTGAGGTATTTTTTATCTTCCTTATGCAAATATGTGTAAATTAATGTGTAGTGTGTGGTGTAATAAGTGTACTTTTCCTTTCCTAAGAAAATGCACCAGCTGGACAATTATTTATTGAGTGTTAATATTAAGTACCCACAAATGGTGATTACTAGCCCACACCACCTCTTGGTCGGCTCTACTCCGCTACCCTTAGAAAGTCAAGTGCTACAATGGAGCGCTTGGTTCCCAGTAAGGGGAAAGTGTGAACTTATTACTTGCACAGACCTCACATCCTGTACAACTAATGACCTAATTTCTTAGTCACTCATTACTGAGTCCAGTGATGACTGGGTTCATAGACTGCAATTACTGTGCCCAGTCCCCATACACCTGTGGACATCAGAATCCTCCTTCACTGGACAGCACCCTGACACCCAAAGTATATTGGTTTGTTTGCCAACAAAAGGGTGTGGGGGGCATTTAGTTCTTTAGATGAGGGACTCTAATGGGCTGATATTTTGGGCAGGTGCATCATGACAGTCCTTAGCACATTCCAAAACCTCAACCAAACTTGGAACCGACCCACTACTCCTGAAACCTCCAAAACCTTTACTTATCCTCTGGAGAGTATTCATGTATTCCTTTGAAGTGTTACTACTTTTCACTAAAGTATCTCTGTTAGTGTGGGTTCCCATAAACGTAAATGATCTATGTGGCCCAGTCTTAAATGTATCTCTAGAGCTTAATGTTTATTAGCTAGAATAATATTTGGGGTCAATTCCCTGGACAAAAATGTACTAGGCACTTCTGTTTTTCATATATATCACACTTATATATGTAGTTAATTGCCATAAAATAGCATCATCCAATCTTACATTTACCTTCAGTGCCTACTGTTCAATATATAGAACAATAGTTGCAGTTTTCTGAGGATCAGAAGATACTTGTCACTTCCGTTTTTTAGTGTGCATCTTAATTCTACATTTGCTTAAAATGTTTATTATTTTTAAGTAAAGAGTTGACTGGACAATACCTTATTAACCCTTGCTGTTATATAAACCGTATTCTGAGTGTCTAACGTCACACCACCTTTTTGAGAAAGTTTTGACTGCTTACACTTGCTAGCCTGTGAGAGACAAGTGCTCAAGGAGAGTTCCTGCTGTGTGTTGGTGTTGCAACCCTGGACATCAGTGGTAAATGAACTCAAATTTTATAGCTGAAACTCTGTAACTTCTGACCGCCCTTCAATCCCAGAAAATGGTCTCCAAGATTACTAGAGGCATGCTGTATATACTTTACTTACTTGAGACAGAAGCTACAGGATTTATTATTGTAGGAAGGAAATTATTTTTGCCATGAACAAGAGTCCACCTCAAAGTTTGAGGCATACATGCTCCTGATGGACATTTTACCTTAGCCCTTAGTATCTGACATTGCAGCCAAAAATCCTCAATGGGGAAAGGCAGCAGGCTATGACCGAAGAGGGCTCCACATTTTTAGATAGGCGCTGGATGAGGCACAGGAGAAGCTATTCGCTTTTGGAGGGGAAGCTCAGAGTGGGTGAAATGTGAAATTTGTGCCCAAGAAGACCCTCGCTGGCTAGATACGTTTGGCTCTTTCATCCAGTGAAGAGTTCTACCTTCACACTTAGTCACTTTTTTGAAGCTCAAATTCCTCTGGAAGGGAGAGGCTGAATGCTGAGTTAAACAGGGCCAGATAGACTCTCTGCAATGGCCCACTGAAACAGATTAGCTGTTGCGGAAAAACTGCTAGAGGGTGCAACCTACATTTTTGGCCCAATAGCAACGCACCTTGATAGGATTAACTTGGCAGGTTGGTACTGGTACTCCAGAGGTCTTTGTAGCAAAAATGTTTCTAAGTCCCAGGTTTTTCTGGATTTCAACTATTAGGTAAAACACTTGGAGGGTAACCCTGCCCACATTTCCATGAGCCCTGCTGGAAAACATCTTAAAATGCCCATTTCTACCCTTTCAAAATGACAGAACATTTCTTTCCCTGCGCAGAGCTCATGTGCTTACCCTAGGGGTGTGGCCAGGGAAATTAGCAATCCTTCCTCTGTGGTCAATCAAAACAATTTCTGAAGGCTGCTACATTCCTACTGAGATTAGTGCCTGGCTAACTAGAGGGAAAAGGAGGAGGCAGGCCTAAGCATTAGCTACATCTGTCTGTGACAAGGTAAGGCCTCTTTGAAGTTAATTAAGCCCCTGGGCACTGCCCAAATGGTCATACTGTCACAGAAACCAAACATGTTCCCACAGCCAATGTCTTTTTCTCAACTCAGGGAGCAAGTTCACACCTCTTCAAAGGGGCTATTCAGCTATTAGGGGATAGTTTTATTTCATGCAAAAGGGATTCTAGAGGCTTTAGGCAAGTAGAAGGTGACTTTTTAAAAGTACCTCTTTTGAATATTTTGTTCAAATCGGGATTGTAATAAAGATTTTAAGAAGTCCAAGAATTAACTTTGTAGGTGTTTCCTAGGCAGAGAGAACATTATTAACTTTAATAGTGAATCCCAATGCTTGCCTGAGGAACAGTTAACCCTGTTACAGTGAAAATTCCTTTCAGGACTTTTTCACTGTAAGACATGTTTAACATTAAACTTGCCCATGTCCTACTTGATCCCTGCCTTAAGAGCATTTATGGCCTACTTGGGGGTGTCTTATTAATATTTAAATGGATGGATTTGGCTTCTCATGAGAGGTTATCTTGTCAAAATTGTACTCTACAATTGCACACACAAGCTACAGTGGTATGCCTGCAGTCATGTTTTCACTCTCCCTCTAGTGGTGGCAAAATAGTGTAGCAGCACACTAGTGACATTTAACTAAAAGGCCCTAGGTATACTTTGTACCATATACTATGGCCTTCTAGATAAGTTTAATATGCCAATCAATAACAGTCAATTTTGACGTGTTTTAGGGCATACAGCACATGCACCGGGGCCTTGTTAGCAGAGTCCCAGTGCACAAAGCCAATAAACGAGCAGCATTTGTAAAAAAAAAAATGGGGGTGATCATGCAAACATAGGCATTTTTCTGCAATTATTGTCTAATCTCCATGATCAATGTTTCAACAATTACATTAAGGCCTGAGGTATACTTCTCCTTATATATGCCAATGATATACAAATATTGTTTTGGCTAGATGACATTTAGGGCCTCATTACGATTGCGGTCAGATGAGCGCCCGACCTTCATCGTAGTTAACAGCTCCACCCAGCTTATTATGATCCGACCGCCATGAAGGAAGTTGGAAACATGCCTTTTTCAATTGTTTCTTGTGCTCTGGCCAAGAAAAGGACCGCAGCACTTGCCACAATTGAAAAAGGCATGTTTTCAAACATCCATGCACCTTTTGCCAGGTACCATGTGGTGCGTGGCACACAATGCATGGATGTTTGGGGAGGCACCACATGTGCCCCAAAGGCTGCATAGCGGTGGACCACGAGGGACAGGGTCCTGCTGGGAGCCCGCAAAGTCCCTTTCCTTCTGCCTTTACATGGCAGTTGGACCACCATGTGAAGGCAGAGAGAAAAGGGACATCGTAATCCTTATGCAGGCACTGTCCCGATTGTAGGGATTAAGGTCAGACCGATGCTTCGACAGGCTCTTTGAGCCTGTCGGAGGCACCAGTCGGTGCCTTCAACCACTGCGCTCAGACTGACTGCATCATAAAGCAGTGATCGGACAACTATGCTAGCTTCGGGCGGACTGCCACCGACAGGCTGTCAGTGGCGGTCAGCCCAACATCCTAATCGGGCCCTAAGTGTAAATATAATGTCTGTAACATGTGCGCATTAGATTTAAGTTAACTTTAAAATGGAGAGGAGAAAAATATAAAGCTCTGAAGCTCAGTGAAGCTATTGATAGTTGCTCTTCTGACATGTGGCTGGAATGCATTAGCTTACTTCCAAGGCATGTGCTGGTAGACTAAAACCTTGCAGTGCTCATTGATAGGCATGTCTCTCTAAGACCACAGGTCAGTTCAGTAGGGAAGAGGTGTCTCTTCCACCTCAAGGTTCTAAAGAAGACTGCAACAGTGAAGCTTAAGGGTTGCAGCAGCAATAAAGTCTCCCCTATGCTATTGTACTGGATCGATGTAGGTCCTACAAACTTTCACATTTTGAAAACTACAGCAAATGCAATATATGTTAGTGCACATCAAGAACGGCATGAAAATCTGAGAACTTTATTTATGTTTGTTATGATTTGTTGACACTACATGCCTCCTGTAGGCCAGTTGAAGTTGTTTCCAGAAGAAAAGGGGATAGACAAGAAGAGATGGAAGTGAAAAATAGTCAGCATAGGTAAAAACAGGTATGATTTACAGTGCCTTGATAGTTGCATTGCATCTCATGCTATCCAGAGCACCAGAGCGGTTTCCACTAAGTGATCCTAACTGCGACAATTTCTGTTTTTCTCTGTGGTATATTAGGTTATACCGACTGGCTTAGCTCAGAATGATGTCGCCTTGCGATCGTTTCACAGTCACAATTAGTTAACTGGTCATTCAAGGTATAAGTTAAGAGAAGGCTTGAAAGAGTACAAAAGTCTCAGCTCCTTTCTGAACTGGAGAAGTTCTTCCTGTTGTCACAAGGCTTGGGCCAGGCTATTCCAGGCTTGAGAGTCATGTGTTCTCAGGGTTGTCTCACCAGTTCTTTGTTTTCGAATGCACTAGTATGGCACTGCTACTGACTGCTGGTCTGAGGCTGCTATACGCATGGTGTTGAGGAATAGTTTACAGAGGTATTTTGAGACTGGAATGCCACATAGGTAATGTGCACGTGGTAATATTTAAGGAAATTGAATCTGCTTTTATTGTTGTCTTCAATTATGCCACCTCAACACCGCTATAGTTTAATTGTGATTTCCAGTGGAATTTCTCCCTCTACTTTTTCCAGATGTTCTGCAGCTTGTTCTTTAGAAATTAACTGCAGAATTGTTGAAGAATTAGATGTGCTAGTCTGATTTCACTCCAATCCTTGATATATGTTGGCGGACAGCAGTGTGTTAAGATAATCATGGTGTATTCACTGCAATAGGATTGCGAACAGATGTTGTGAAGCAAATACACGCTTGTGAATCTTGTGTGACACTGTGGCTTTGTTTATGTGCATTTTGTAAAGCTTTTTTCACAAACTGACACAATCTAATTTTAATTAACTCTGAAACCAGCATCCTTAAATATTGTATGTATTGTTAAAAGGGGCATACAGTGCTGAGAAAAATCCGTTCTTTTTCTCCAGATCTGTCTACTAACAATCACCAACAATATACATTCTGTAATGCTGCTTTGTTTGATGATGTCTACCTAAGTCTTATTGTGACATTGTAAAACGACCAGCAACTTAACACACTCATTTGTACATTTTATGTAAAAGCCCCCTACATTTCAGTTTTTCCTTCTATCTAGTTGGGTGTTCGTACCTACCACCTACCTTTTTTAGGTCTGCCCTTAGAAATAGCATTTTCTGCCTCACCAGACTATTGCTTTTCAAACATTCATACATACTATCCACACTTAGAAGGGCTTTTGGTCAGAGGGGTTCATCCACTGGTCTATTAAATTGTCATTCACATTTGGCTTCCTCCCACCACTGCGTACATCATGGAGCGATGGATGAGTCCAGTTGCACCCAGGGGCTCCCTTCACTTTGAGTGACTGTGCAAGCACAGCTACTTCAAAGAGTCTTTTTTATTTTATTTCATTTATTTTGCATATTATCTTTAAGAAACAACAATTTGTTTTGCCTCTTCTTTGCATGCCTGTTTAGATAGTCATTATTTTTTTGTCACAACTATAAAATCATAAAGTGTGTAAGTAGTTACCTTTGACTTGAATGCTTCGTTATGTAGTCATTTAGTCTTGTCACTAAAAATAATAATAATAATAATAATAATAATAATAATAATAATAAGATGCAAAGAAAAATTGAAAGTTTTGCTATTTAAAAAGCATCACTTGTAAAAGTGTCACATCGGTGAATGATTTTTAGTGTGAAATTTTAATGCAAATATATGACAGCCACATGTAGGTGAAAAAAAACTTTGTGGCATATTGTTGCTATAAAAAATAAATGTACCATCTCACAGCTTTAAAAAGACAGACTTATTGGCATTGCCACTTCTTGTTTGTACACTGCACTTGATTCTTTGTCCCCATTTTTTCCTTAGCCATAAAAATATTGAGATTGTCATTCTTCAATCAGCCTCCAAGCTCTATTACTCTCAAAACATCAGCGGAGCGAAACATGCGATAATTCTTAAACACCATTGAGCAGTGTCTGTCTTGGACTGATAATGAGGGCGGGCATAACTCGCATAATTCTGTGCAGCGTAATCACATAAAAGTACTCAAGAAGTCCTCAAGATTACTTTTGAATTACACAAGAAGAGTAATTCTGCGTTTAGCACTATTTCTTAGCGCTAAGATGCCCCTTGCATCCAAAATGGATGTAAGGATGCATTTTGCTATAAGAAATAGCATTAGGTGCAACAGAGCATGAATAGCGAGCAGCCACTTGCTAAATTTGATCTTGGCTTTCCCCCTAATTTACCACCCGCATTTAACGCTTTGCTCGGCCAAGTGCACCATCACTTCCAAAGTGGATGCGAGGCTGCATTTTGCACTAAGAAACAGCACTAAATATGCTCTTGCAGTGGATTTTTTTCTCCAAATTACTCTCAGTTACGGAAGCAGGAGTAATTGCATAATTATCAGTAATCCTGCGCCAAAGAGTAACGCGGAATTGCTGAAATTACTCCGGTGTAATCTAAATTCTGGCGTGTCAAGTTTAGAGAGCAGTGAGTAGTATAGGTACCAGATTAAAATCAGATTTGGAACGAGTCCAATATAGACACACGGACCAACGGGGCGTGGTCAAAGGGGCGTGGCCACCTGTCAAAAAATACATGGTGATGAGTAGTATACAACCTATACTACTGCAGTGCCTTCTGAATTAGGACATTTTTCCCAAATAGTGCTTGAAAAGATTAAAGCTAGAAGCCAGACACTGTTTGAAAAAATTAAAGCAAAAAGGTGTGTGCTCTACGTCAAAAGATCGGCATGCCACCAGCAATTTTCTGCTTTTACTTTCACTTTCCAGGTCTGATGCACTCGTGCTCTGTGTAGACTCTGTGTAGATGAACCCGTATTTTTCACTATACAATATTAAAGAGTGTTTCCGCATGTTTTTTTTATTCACAGTGGTGTTAAGACTACGCTTTAATGTGATAACTCACATTCCAAAAACTTAGTGAACAACTGATTATAATTCGCAACCCTTAAATTATCCCCCGCTCGGCCATTTCGCCTTACTGGTTCTATTGATTATTTCTGATATAGTAAGTGTATTCCCGTGCTCAGAAACGTTCCTCTCGAGGGGTGTGTGTGTAGGCTTCAGTGTGGTAGCCAGGCTACATACAATCTAAGATGGCTGCTTACAACGTTTTGCCCTGTTTTGATCTGCACGCGCTTCGTGTGTTTTCTCTCCATCGCCCCTCGGCTCTTGCCACCCGTAAGAGGTTTAATCTGGCATGAAGGGAAACGCCATGAAGCTTGATGTTAATGGGCCGGAGTGAAACTTCTCAACGCTGTTAATGAGTTCAGTTGAATGTAAAATGCATATGCATTGCTAGTAAAATATGCTTGTCCGTCCTGGGTGAACGCTGAATCATCAGACGCTGATATTATTGCCTCTAAAACCCCTTAGAAAAGATGCATCTTCCAGTAACACAGACTGGCCCCTTTTATGTAAGAGCGTTGGAGATGGCCTAGGCTCGGATAGTGTCAGGACACAGCTCTTTAAGTTGCACTTGAATTCCATGACTACCTATTGATCTACTATAAATTGCAATAAATTGAGGCAATGCAAATATGCAAAAATATGAAAAAAAATATGTTACAACGTGAAGGAATGTTTGCACGTTTCTGCAAGAAAAGAAGGCTAAATCTGCGATAGTGAAAATTATATCATTGTTTCTTTGACCAGCTTCAAAAATAATGATAAAATTATATCAAACTCCACCCACATTATTCATTTTTATCACTTCTGAGTCACGTTTAATTTGTCAAATACGCGCCAGTGGCGATAGTTTTTCTCAGAAGACTGCAGCAGGAGCTCACCCTTGTCGGGATTGCTGAATAATAAAAGCTTTGTATCCTTAATTACACCTAATGCCTCTTTTTTCCACCACCCACACATCCTGCCCCTTTATTTCACTCTATTAGCCACTTTTTCATCCCTGCTTTCTCCCTTTGTCACTACTTTTCCGTCTTTCTCTTCCTCCTCCTTTCTTCCCTTTGATTTTTTGTTTTTCTCTTGCTCTGGATGAAAGTCTTAGCAAAAGTAGGTTACGGACCCCAAAAAATGAGTGCCACCACCTCAGATTAGGCACTGTTCCTGAATGTTTAAAATTGTAAGGGTTGGCGGAATTTGTGGAGTTTATTCTGCGGAAAACACTTGAGATTCCATGGAGTTCTGCAGGCTGCAGAATGTCAGCACATCGCACTGCTCGTGCTGATTTTTAGAGTTGGGAGCTTGTTCCACGCTGCTTCTTTCTGCCGTTCGAGTAGATTTTCTACTTGAGTGACAGCATTCTCAACGAAAATGGTAGCAGCGTGCCGTGATGGACCGTATTGAGAAATCGAGCCGCGACTTGTCCTAGTGCAAAATGTTTCTCGCTTACGCTTGCCAAATTAGTGTTAGCCGCACGTGAGAAAAACTCCGCCAAAAAGTGGTTTGCTGAGTTTTTCCATAACTCCACGCTCCAGCCAGAGCACGGAGCGGGCACAACACTTTGAGAACCCAGGGCAGAGGAGTGGAGTTTATAGCCCACCCCTATTAAAAAGCAATGTAGCTAAAATATGTAATGTCTCTACCCTTCTTTTGCACATCTCTCTTCAGCTTCTATTTATGAGACCTGCAATAAGGTGCTCTCTCTCCCTCAGACATCTCTCCATACATCCCTCAGCAGCCAGCTGATGCCAGAGTATCTGCATCCTTGCATGTTTTTCCTCATATTGCCATTTGTATATTTTTGGACATACCCCGCATGTTTGCCTGGTGAATTCAGCAACAGAGGATAGGAGTCACTGAGCGATTTATGAAGCTATTTAAGGTGTACATCTATGTGTACACCAGAAAATAGCTACTTTTACACTTCACAACTATCGACAAAGATATACATGTCATACATAGTTTTCCAACTTTGTAAATGTCTGCAATGACTGCATATAATTATATGGTAGTGAACCCCATGCAAAGAGAGAAGGATTGGGGAATTCAAGGCGTGCTTTACCTTGAACATTTGTGCTTGTCCAAAAACCTGTGAGTTTGTTGCCATTCACAATTAAACTCCTTTCTAACTCAGTCACACCCTGGAACCATTTAGTAGTGTACACCAGAAAAAGGCTGGAGTAATCTCTGTTATAGTGTGGAAGGAGAACAGAACACTCTATACTCTGTGACGTATCGGGGAAGGGGTTTCTCTATGGAGAAAAATGTTTTAAGCGTGGAGAAACAAAAACGAGTCTTGGCACATCAGAGTGGCTTTCCACTGGCCAGAGTTTTAGACCATGTATGATGCCACATTGGAGAAATAGAAGTCTTTAAAAAAATCTGAAGACTCACTCAGGTGTACACTTGGAAAGGTGTGATTAGCACAGCTTTCTAGGTGTGTTCCTACTGAGTTTTGTGAATAGGTGAAAATCGAAGACCTACACCTCTAAAGAGTAATATTTCTACAATTGCAGATTTACTATTGCCTTTGTGCTTCCCACTCTTGGTGTCTTTGACCGGGCAGCCTCTATCAGCGCCCACAGTGATGTTTATAACTAACAGCTGCAATAGGTATTAAGAAAGAATTCAGCCTAAAGATAATTCTTATTTTGTTTGTTAAATTTGGCAGTCAGGAATATAATTAATTTTAAATGACTGCTCAGAATTACCAATAAACAACTCTCCCATACATCCTTAACCTCTTCAGTGCCCATGACAAGATAGTCTCGTCATGGAGCACGGTTGCGCTGTGCCCATGATGAGACTATCTCGTCATGAACTCCGCCCGCTAATGCAACGCCCGGCACAGGGCGGGGAAAGGGCGGGGCACTGAAGGGGCTAAATGGACCACATTCCTAATCAAGTACAGATATTTCTGTATATTGTGGAGGATACCATTTTACAAGACTGATAGATTGTTTCCAATAGGTCACCAAACTGGAACCATTTAATTAAAATTGGCTCCTGATTTAGGATTTCTTGAAAAAGTAGTATGATTACTGAATGGGTACAAGTGACATAGACCACATCACTAATTAACACTAATTACATATACATTTAGTATATCTAATGGAATAGTCATTCATCTGCTCCAGGGTTTGAGTTTCTTTCTTTTTTGCTCCATCACTACTTTAGCAGAGTCACATTTCATTAGTACATCCATGAGTTGAGCATATATATTGTTTCTTGGAAAGTCCTTACGGAGGACTACTGTCACTGTTTTGTCTGTGTTATAAACTGGCTTGTTGGATCATTAAAATCATTTCTCTAACACAAGAATAAATTATATGTAACACAGAAATACAGAATTTGAAGAAAGAAAAGGATTGTCTATGAAGACCATTAGACCACATCCCCAGACTATTCTTGACTCATAGATTCTTCATGGTCTAGAGATTTGCTATATTGATTAGTACTGGTTTTTGTCATGTTTTGCCCAGCCTTTTCTTAATTCATATTCTAGTTGGGGTCCTTCCCGTTAGATGTTGTTCTAGATGTTCAATCAACTCACATTAAAAATTATTTTTACTGTGTCAGTAATTCAGCCTATCTAATTGGTTCCTGAGGTGAACATCTGTCAATAAAACTACTATTGAAATCAGAAAAGAAACCAACTTGGAAATCTACGTGTGCTTTCTAGTTCCCATTGCTTCAGAAAAGTTGTCTTTTAGTTGGGACAAAAATATCTAGACCTTTGCAGGAAAAGGGTACAATGCTTCAAGTTTTCATAGGCTTTTGATAAACTAATGTCATCAGTAAAGGAGTCGGAAATACAGAATCTGAAAGAAATTATCTCTGGTTTATGTGGGAATATGAAAAAGAACTTATATCAGTATCAGTGCCGTTTGAGTGTTCTCTGTTCTCAGAACTTAAACTTAAACCTCTGATTGCAGAAATATGTTTACCAGTCCCTGGACGCACTCTGCCATGGTTGCTAAAAATTCGAAGTCAATTTTTTTTATTTTTATTAAGCTCGAATTTATCCAAAATTCAATGATCAACCTTTTAATACTTGAATGACAGGAGTGACTTCATTAGACTCAAGGACAACCTTGCTCTAGTTGATGCTTTTTCATCACAGCAATTGCTTTTACTGAGCTGTCAAATCACAAATGTTTGTTTTCAAGCAGGACAAAACCCCAAATCAACTTCAATAAAAGCTTTTAAGTTTGAAGGTAGAAACTTTGATTTGCCCAACATTCATCAAAAAGATCACAACCCTTCTTGAATCCCAGTAATGAGGGGAAAAGATCTTGTTACACAACAATGCCGCCATAACCGTGGTGCAATTCTACCACCAGTCACTTCTCCTGTCCTGAAATTGTGAAGCACCTTTCCTTTATTATTTAAAGGTAAAGATTCTAGGGGTATATTTCAATCACCAATTATTTATGGCATCTTAGGTAATGCCTACAAAGAAAAGCTGTAACTTACAACTCAAGCTGGTCAGAATTTCCTATACTTTTTGTACACATGAGGCAAGGCGTAGGTCAGCATTAATTTGTCACAGATGAATTATGCCAAACTCCTGTGCATTGGCATACCAGCTACTCAACACTACAGACTGATGTGGAAGTTGGAAAAAGATGCCATGTTACCATAGTTTGAAATCTATTTCAGTAGCTACCAGCTAGAATGTGAGTGGAGAACAAGGTACATGGGATTTGAAACAAGTGTCAGGATACAATTCCTTATAAGATGTCTGAGGGAAAGTGAAAATATCACGCTGAATATACCAGATAGTTAGGTTTGGAGACAGGATTCCAGAGAGCCACTTGGAAAAATACAACACTGGAAAGTGAAATCATACTGAAAAGAATGTAGTGCTGAATCTTGATGAACACTGGCTAGAAATCAAAAGAAACCAGATTCTCAGTGCATATGTGAAGACCTGACAACTTGACTCTCCAGTGAGAAACAATGAAATCACTGGAAATCACAAATCCTAACTATGAAATGAGGTTCTCAATGAGTTTATGCTTTACCGTAGAAGCACCCTCAGCTGAAACACACAACTAATTGACAGATGCATGGAAATTGACCGCACTGCTAAAACTGAAATGATTAAGAAACCATAACATTTTCTCCCAGCAACATTTATGCAAACACTTTTCAGAAAATGAAACTAATGGGGCTGTGCATCTGTGCGACTGTGTCTGTGCTACTTCTTTGTAAAATGTACTTTTTATTTAAGGTCAGGTGCATCAACACAAAAATACAATATGGTTGAGGAAATACTCCAATTGCATGGAACATTAAATGTCATTTTTGGACTGTAGTACATGTTGTGTCATCCACTAGGCTGACAAGGAAAACATGGCTTCAGGTCTACATGTGAACCCTGACAACTGCAGCCTTTAAACTGGCAAAAAAAAAAACAGAAGAATAACTATTTTTGACAGAAAGGAATTAAGTAAGTCAAACAGACAGTTTATAATTCCTGTTAGCAAACAAATGATTCCCTAGCAACCTGCATTAAATGGTGAGCATCAATGGCAGATTTTTATGTGCATATCACCGGGGCACTGGTAGGAATATAAACCTAACCAATTAGTCAACTCCCACAGTGCCTCTATGTACATATTTTAAAGTAATGGTGATAAGATAGAACACTGGAGCGCCTCCAAAGGTTTTGAAAAAGTTGCTAGCGCAAATACGTGCACCCTGACTATTTGACCTGTTAGCCTTAGGGTAGTCTTCCCCCAAATTGTTTGCCTTCCTCCTCCATTTTAATTGACCTCGTTTTCGCTTGCCTGAGGACTCTGCGCACTTTGCCAGAGTAACTGCTGACTAGTGCTAAAGTGCATGTGCTCACTCCATAAAACATGGTAACATTGGCTTATCGCCAGTTGGCAAATGTTATATATTTATACGTCCCTAGTAAAGTGGTACTAAATGTACCCAGGGCCTTTAAATTAGATGCTACTGGTAGGCCTGCAGCACTGATTGTGCCACCCAGTTAAGTAGCCCTTTCAAACATGTCTCAGGCCTGCCATTGCAGCCTGTGTGTGCAATTTTAAACTGCCACTTCGATCTGGCAAAATAAACCTTTTGCCGGGCCAAAACCTTCCTTCATAATCCATGTAAGTCACCCCCTAGTATAGGCCCTGGACAGCCCAGAAATCAGGGTGCAGTGTATTTAGAATCTTGGACATGTACTTTCAAGCTTTGCATGTCCTGGTAGTGAAAGACTCTTCAATTCATTTTATAGTACTGCAAGACCTATCTCTCCCATAGAATAACATCGGAGTTACCTTATTACATTTAATAAGTGACAGTTTCCAAATGGGGGTATGTAACCTGTTTATCTTCAGTGTCCTTGACATCATAATGAAAAACCCTCTCTCATGGGAAAGTCGGATTTTTATTTTTTATTTTAAAAATGTCACTTTTAGAAAGTTGGAATGTTCCTGCCTTAGCCGTTTAGTGCCTGCAACCTGTCTCTGGATCACGTGACTGGGTGTAGCTGACAGTTTAGCTTTGTGTATTCCTCCTAGAGAGCCACACACACTACAGAGTCTAGTAAGCCTGGATGGGCACTCACTGGCAGGAAGGAAGAGCAGAGGTGGGCACATCCCTACTTACACTTGAACAGGCTGTGTCCTGCCTCCACGCAAAAGGCAGCATACCCCCTGTAGTTAGTCTGGAGCCATGGCAGGGAAGACAGGAAACCTGTGGAATTCAAAAGTAAACCACTAGAAGCTTCTCCCAAATCATATGAGGGCCCAAGTATAAATATTGGACCTCAGGCACCAACTCTTCAGTACAGTTCTGCTCTTGTGGAGACTCTGCTAGGAAGAAGAACTGCTTTTCTGCTAAAAGGACTACCACTCTGCCTGACTGTTGTCCAGCTGGACTACTGCCTTGCTGGACTGCTGCCTTGCTGGATTGCTGCCCTGCTGACTGTGTCAGAGGGATTTCAACCTGCACCTGAATCCAAGACTCATAGAGTGACTCCAAGGGCTAGTCTGCTGGCCTCCTGTTCAGAGCCAAAGGGACATAATAGGCTCCCAACCACCTGAACCAGCACCCAGATCCAGCTGGAGCAAGCCCCTGATCTCCATGAGTTGCCCCTCAGGTCCTGTACCCTTGGCTTGGTGTGGCCTCAGAGAGGCTGAATTGAAGTTTTTGGGCTCTTCGCAATAGGAAACGGGTCTGGTGACCTCAAAATCTCGTCACTCACTCAGCCCACCAATGGGAAGTTCCATCAACCCAACACTGCACTACAGCATTGACCGCTCACAGGTAGCACCACTGCGAAGCTCAGACCAGACTGTTCCTAATGACAGCAGAATCTTTGCACTACAGCAACACCTACCCGGAGCCTGGGCTGCTCTTTGAGCTACATTGATGACCGCCTGTGACGCTTCTCTGCTCCCTGCGGCCCCATCCACTGCAAACAGGACTCTTTGCGCTGGACTGAAAAGGTAACTTTTCAATGGGACTAAGCTGGTCCTTGTATCCAACTTGTGCTCCATCGCGGTTAGCCTCAACTTGTGACTTTCTCCATGTCCCGCATGACCATATAGCTCCCGCATGACCATATAGCAGCAACTGACGGTTTGGGCTTTTTGGTGCTATTTTCACTTGAATCTATATGTACTGACTGTATTTTTGTCATTATGGTCTTGTTTTATTTATTAAAATGTACTCTATATTCCTAAATTAGTGTGGGATCTTTTTTTGTGTAGTGTATTTATGTTATTGCTGTTTAAAGTGCTGTATAGATACTTTACACATTGCCTCTATATTAAACCTACTGCTCTGTGAAAAACCACCATAGGATTGAGCACAGGTTAATTTGGGGTTTGCTTGTGACTTCACCCTGACAAGAATTGTGGTTGCTGCTTGAGAAGGGTTTCACCCCCCTCAACCAATAACCCAATTTCTTACACTGACCTTTTGAATTAGATGTTCAAGGAAGGGTTACAGAAGTCAATCCTCAAGTCTTCAGTGCTCCCAAGATCTTGAAAAACACTCCATGGTCGAGAATGTCAAAGAGTGGTGAGAGGCACCACAATGCACAATTTTTCTGATGCACTTTAATCTGTTAGAACGGCACATCTAATGAGCAGGTTTTTCATATATTATTTGAAAAAACATGAAGAAGAAATGTAAATTCAGATCCCCATAATAATTATGATATACATCAATGCCACGATCAGATTGAAAGTTTAGAAGATTATTCAGTAAAGAAAATGGACCCATTGCAGGTACAACTTCTATTTGCATTTCATGCCAATATATAAAAATACAATCCTTCCAAGTATTTCAATTAATTTGATCTTCTAATCTTTTAATATTCTTTTGCTCCAGCGTTGTTATCTCCACTCAGCTTGAATACCTGCTGCAGTTTGGTAGGAAACAATTGTACATTTTGCATTATATGGAAGCATTTTAATAGCGGGTCATACGTGGGACGCTGAATCACATTATCAGATTAGTAGCACTCTACACAGTGTGGCGTGCATGGTTGGCAGAGTGTTGTATTTGTTGTGACCCTATGTAGAAAGCTTTCCGATGTGTGTGAGTGCTCATGTCCTTTCTTGGGGCCCAGCGCCCAGCAGTATGATGAAGCAGGAGGTGTGAGAAATAGGTTCGCAAATTATACTGTGATTAGCTGGCAGTTAAAATTTACTCTGCTATGCTTTCAATGTATATCCTATGCTGACGGCAGCAGTTACATTTTTGTGAGTCTTGAAGGAGGACAGGAAGAAAGAGGAAAGAGAAAGGGCAAAAAGATAAAGATCTACCTGGATGGCTTGCATTATAGGTAGTCAGTTAGGGAGGGATAGGGAAATACAACATATAGGAAGCTACACCAAAAAGAAGGTGCAGGGATAATTAAAGAAGGCCCAATATTCCATTAGCAAGTGAGTAACAATCAACGGTGCTGTGTACTGTTCCATTATGTAACCCATGCATGTCTCCAGCCAGCACACTCTAGATCAAGATTCTACTGAGTAGCCAGGTGGCGAGCCAAGGAACTCTGCCAACAATGCAGATCATGGACAGATAAGAACTAGAAGTGCAAGTCTTCATAGCAGTAGGGAGAGAAAACTTATCTCTGGCAACACTCATGAGTAGCTGCCGGGAGCTTTAATTACCACAAAATAGAGACAGGAAATACAAGAGGCTGTACTTGTGCTCTACTGAGTACGAAAAGACAAATTCCGCATAAATAAGGAAAAAGAAAAATAGTTCCTTGACATATGCAGTGGAAGGATACTACTCAAACAGTCAGAATACTTTGAGGCGGAAATTCTTGTGGTCAGGAAAAATTTAAGAATGGGGTGAAAGCTCTTGAATCAAGAGCAGATAACTGAAATAGACCAGAAAGCCATCCAATCATGAGCAAGAGGCTAACCCAAATCTCACTGTAAGTGCATGATATATATAGGAAGCAATAGGTCTGCCAAGACCTAAAAAGAGATTTCGTGGTCGTATTTGCTTTCTAGCTTATGCTGCCTTCAATACCATGGGTATCAAGGGAGAACCACTGGTACCAAAAAATAAGACTGAGGGCCTGATTAAGATCTTGCCAGGTTGGGCTACTCTGTCACAAATGTGACGGATATCCCGTCCGCCATATCACAAGATCCATAGGATGTAATGGAATTGTAATAAAGCATCACGTTTGTGACGGAGTAACCCTGACCGCCAGGATCGTAATTACGCCCTGAGCTTCCAGCAGCCGCTCCTCACTGCCCATAGGTTTGGCTTTCATCCTGGCTAAAAATCAGAGGAATCTCAGTTCTTAAATGCATGAAAGTGTAATTTCTTTCACTGTGTGTGTGTACCTTCTGGAAATTTCGGAACAAGTGACAACTACTCACAGAAACATTGTTGACGAGGCTGTTGATACACAATAGGTGTGTGAGCCACACATGCGGGCTCGACTCTTGCAGCACAGTGCAAATGTTAAACTGTGTTTAGCATCTCAAACAAAAGTAATTGTTTCCAAAAGTTTGACCAATAACACTAGGTGTAGCAAATGCGGCACCACCATTCAAGCAAAACAAAACAGGGCTGCATGATTTCCACATGGTGTTACATGAATCTTGTTAAACCTGGGCCTATCTCTTGTTCATAATACTCTAACTGCCTTGGAGGAATATGTGACGTTACAACGCAATCATTTACATCGCAGTACGTTACATCACGGTTATAACAACGCAAGTCGTTACAATGACTTGCTCTAGAGGCGCTGGACTTAGGAATAGTATATTTACTATTCCAACTCCAGTGTGTGTAACAGTAGGGAAGGTGTTGGACTTGGAATAGTAAATCATACTATTACTTAGTGTAGAGCACCATCCAGCGCAAGTCATTGTAACGACTTGTGTTGTAATGACCACGATATAAATGTATCGGGGTGTAACAACCGCGTTGTAAAGGTTGTTCACCGTCTTGGAGTGTTCTTTATAAAGACATCCACTGATCGTCGGACCTATGCTCATGGGAAATAGATATTTATAAAACATCACTCCCCATATTTGGAATGCAAGCTGTCAAACTGAAAGGATTTGCCAGAAAGGTTGCCTTCCCACTGTAAGCAATAAAGCATCATTAGTTGTAGAGCGATTTTGTTGTTCGGAATAACAGTAATTGCTGTTGTAAGTGAGTCTAATGGACACTGGGTTTCTGCAACCCTCGCCAGAAAAGAACAGCAGCTATTTTCCATTTATTGGCAGTGTAAGACTGATTATACAAGAGTTAGGGTAAATTAGTTCATTCTAATTTGGAACAAGCTGAACAATGCCTGAAGTTCAGAGGTATTTTATTTGGATTGACAGTGTTGAGAATGATTCTGTGCCTTTGCACTATTTCTAACTCTTGCCCTAGTTTCCTGCTAGTAGAAAAGAGCATCATATGCCAGAGATGTTTTTGAAGTTGCAAATGTGTTCTTTGGGTGTCCCAGTTAAATTTATGTTATGCAGCATTCTCTTTATTTATGGTATAATTGTTTCCATTTTCGCTTAACTAATCCAAATTAGACTTTTTGCTCTGCCAGATCAAGGCAAGTGATGACAAATTATCTTTTCAAAACCTCAATGCATAAATTACTCAAGATGGAGCTCAGGAGAAATTGCACCATTATAACACGCAGTGCATCTTTCGCGTTCGGCGACATGACGTCTCCATTAGTTTGATAGCTTTTCTATTGGAAAGCTGTGCCTAGTTTTAAAGGTATTTTTAGGTATATTTGTCTTCAGGAAAGATGGCTGATCAAAGTATCTGAAAGTGATAAGCAATGACTGTATGCAAACACTCTGAAGGTATTTCGCTGCCATTCTAGTGATCAACACTTCCAATCTATCACAAAACAATAGGAAATGTTGTAGGGTTATATATGTCTATTCAACATGCAGTAACACTGGGTAATCCACAGTTTAATATGTTTAAAAACTGCTCCTGGTGTATGGAAGCGTTCTTCAATTTAGAAAATTGCATATGGCAAAGGCCAGTAGCCCACATTCAGTGGGTACAGTGAGCAGGCGTTACTCATTTTTCACACGTTTAAGTGACCGCTGAACTGATCATTCTCCACAAGGAATGGTGGAGCTGTTATATTAAATCCGATTGTTGGTACCTTCAAAAGATTTGGATTAACTCCTCCGTTCATGATCTTTCCTCTGAGTAATTCATTTGTGGTGGCAAGAAATTGATGGAGACAGGGGCACACCAAACAGTATTTGGTTTGACTAAAATAAAACAATAAGTTATATGAGTAATCTCCAGGAACTTCTCTCTGATGGCCTCAGTTCTCTAAAGTTTTAATTATGTGTAGTGCATTGCGCCTATTTGCTCATAGATTTGCCCTAGTGAAATGGCAAAACAAATACATTTGATCTGAACTCTTGATGTGTTATTCGATTCTTGTTGAGAGCACTTTCACCAGTAGAGTTTTACATGTACTGGGAACTGAGGGCCTGAATTAGAGTTTGGTGTACAAAGTGCTGCGGTGCAAGAGCGACGTAGTACCATGTTCCCCAAAACTTTGGTCTGCTCTCCACATTTAGTAATGGAAGGGCCTTTAGTTTTCCGGGATTCCACTCACAGAATATACCCTCTGGCAGAGTAGGGGCCTCAGAGAAAAGTCAATAATCCCCCTGCAATATGTAGGGTGGGTGTCCTTTATTTCCTGTCTGTTGCCTCCCGAAAAACCTGATGGTGAGGAGTAGGGAAAACTACAATAATGACCCCCGCATTCAGGGAGAAAACTTGTGGGTGTGCGGGTCAATAGTTGTTTTTTTTCTTACAAAACAAATCCCCACATTACTACTCAAGAGTTTAGACAAAGAACCAGCACCCCTCCTGTCTTCACAGGTGGATTGCCACACACTGGCGTAACCAAACTTGTGGGGACCCCCCTGCAAGGTACGTGGAGGGGCCTCTTCCGGACTCAATCAGGAGCTCTCCAACCAGAGTACTGTGCTGAGGGTGCCCCCTGGAGCCTGGGGGCCTTCCACACCTTGGAGGCTACGGGGCCTTTGTTACGTCACTGTTGCCACACATGATGTTTTTCTCCTTCCTGAAATATCTCTCAATTGCAAGCTCCAACAACTGGATTTGAGGCCCTGTAAGTCGGTCAAGTGTCAATCTCTGGCCTTCTGCTAATGGAAATTGGAGAGAGAAAACAATGCTTAAGGTTTAGAGGTCAAGGAAAGATGTCCTGCACTTCTAAGGAACTGCCATCTGGAATTAGCCACCAACAGGCACCTACCTGGAGCATTAATTTGTTTTCAGCTCTGTTTATCTTAGCCTCCCAATGTGCCTCTCTGATCTAGTGGAGATCATTTTTGCTGCTGCCACGTAACCACCACCACTGGAGGTGATTGAACACACCAAAATATCCGAATAGAAATTTAACTATGTTAGTCGGGGCAAACAAACAAGCCCTATAACACATTGTACATAAGTAGGTGGCCTGGCCATTTGCCAGGTACCACTTAAAGACAAATTTGTATTTCCTCAATTTATATCATGTTGTTAAAATAAAAGAAATCAATAAAATATTTCAAACTGAAAAAAAACAAGATTGACACCACATAGTGACAATCAAATACTTTCAGATATTATCGTTTTCCGTAGCATGGAATTGCATTCTGTATACTTTTGGGTTGTTTATTTGTGTCATTGACCTAAGATGAAAATGGTTCAATCTATTTTATGTGGTTGTATTTTACGGATTTTTCTCAAATGACATAAAGTTTTCAAATACAGTTTTTCTGTTGATAAGTATGTTTTCGATTGTATATGTATTTTTCTTATCACTGCATTGCGTTTTATTTTTATGACCCATTGGCTATTCACCCACTCTCCCTATATAATTGTTTCCTATGCAATATTTCAAAAAATGTTTGTTTGGATGAGTGATGACAAATATAGGACCACATGGTGTACCAAGCATATAATTATTTCATAGATGTGACACACAAATCTAAATCTTTAAAACTGTTAACTCATGAATGAGTTTTTAACACAAGTTATCCATTTCGATCAGATTGTGGCGGCGGCACTGGTGGAGCAGAAGATGAAGGGGAGTCACAAGCTGGCTGGATTGAGGGGGCCGCAATCCTTCTCTCTGTTGTGTGTGTTGTCCTTGTCACTGCCTTCAATGACTGGAGTAAAGAGAAGCAATTCCGTGGGCTGCAAAGCCGAATCGAACAGGAGCAAAAATTTACAGTCATACGGGGTGGTCAGGTGATCCAAATACCCGTGGCAGAGATGGTGGTTGGTGACATTGCACAAGTAAAATATGGTAAGTGCCACTAACTCCCTTCTCAGAGCTTTGTGATTAGAATAATATGTGCACTGTGGCTTTGATCCAGAGAACAACTGAAAACCTGCCAAGGGCCATAAATTGACATGTGCATCTCACTTGAGCAGTCTGTATTGTTTAATTTGGCTTTTTAAAAAAACAGTGTGATTTTGGTAGTCATTTATTATGAATACCACGAGATTTGTTTATCCTGACTGAGGGAATACCACATTTGTCCAAGGTCCAAACTCACTTTTATTGTGTTTTCCTCCCTCAATCTGTGCTGGGAACACCCCTTGGGCTGTCTGGTAATTTTGCACCAGCTGTAATCCAGAGCTGCACCTGACGCAGATTTAATTATTAGGCCATTCCGAGTGAAGCCTAATGGCTTTTTTGTTTTGCTTTCCATCATTTTGTTTTCTTGCATCCTTCGTTTAAAAAATGGTTCTATCATGCCAGCTGTACCGTTTTTTATTAGTTTAATAATGCACACTGGGCCTTAATCTCAACGTTAGTATACAGAGTTTTGTCATATTGTCAACTTTTAGCTTTAAACAGCCGGTGAACACGGAACTCAGTGAGAACATAAATATTGTGCCTTTTTATTAGAACGTTGTAAAATGTTATAAACTATGCGCATGGAATTAATAGGGTTGGACAGCTCCTCACAATATTTTGTTTCAGATTTACAAAAGATCTATATTGAAGGAAAAACAGGAAAGAACGCAAAAATTAAGCCTGACCACCCAGCTGAAAGCACAACAAACTGAAACATTAAACTTAAGTACTTTTCGGAAAAATACAGGAGAAATCACTGTAGCATGTTTTTAAACACAGCTGTGTTTATTGTAGGTTATACAATTCTATAACTTGCAATAAAATAACCCTTTAGGCCAATACGCCTTTCTGTCAACTACCAGTACTGAAACATATGGGGGTCTTATTAGAGTTCGCTAGAAAGGGTACTTCATCGCAACAGTGATGGAGAAACCTCTCCTCCAAACCATAAGTATGTCAGCGATGGAGCCTGCTTCTTCTGCGTCGCTGACATACTCCTCCAATGACTTGAGTATGTGCTGTTGTAGGTTCACATATAATACCACCTGCACAATTTAGAGTGGACGGTGTTATATGTGTTTTTTAGATGGAGCAGTAAAAGAAAATGAACCTCACACCATGTGGGACAACCCTCATAGTTTGGGGGCCATAAGCTATATTTTTTCCCAAAGCAAAGTCCTGCTTTGGGAGTTTGTTTTGGGAAAAAGTAGAAGTTGTAAAACTTAGATGGGTGGCCATTATGTTTGACTGAGCTCTCTGCCAAACTTTTACAACATTAACAGGAACCACTGAGAAGGCGGTTCCTGGCAATGTTTAGAGCTGTCGACAGGGCTGTCAGACAACTATACATTTGTCGGGTGGAGGATCCCCTGTATGCTGGGAGTAGGTACTCTGCCATACTTACGGATTCTCCTCTGCCCACCTAACTCTAAATAAATCAGAGCCATAGTACTATAATGAGGAATGGAAAACTATTTGCATGTGTTTGAAATATATATATTTTTATTCCCATCAAACAATAACGCCCTATGATGATATCTGTGTAAATGCAATTAGCAACAAGACTCGGCAAGTCTTTTATTGGTCTGGGCCCAAGATCCCTCCTACGAGCAGACTTGGGTCAATATTTTATGGCTTTTCCCTTTCATGAGCAACATGTCCTTCCCAAAGATGAACCAATTCAGCATGGAATCCTATACATTTAATGGTGTTCATACACCTGTGATGAAGTTCATGCACATTACGTGCAACCGTGCATATTTCTCAAGCACGAAAGCTAGATTTCCAGTCATGGACTCCCACAAAATTTTGCTTTCACCACCATCTGTATGGAGACAACTTTTACTGTTAGCATAGCATAGCCTTTCACTTTTTCTCTGTCAAAAAGCATTTCACACCCACTCCCACACTATGAAACACTTCTTTCTCTCACTCCCACCCCATGGATCATCCTATGACGCTATGAAGCAGCTTTTCTTTCCCACCCACAGAAAGCATTTTACTGCTGTTCAAACCCTGCAGAACAGTATTTCTCTCCAGTACTATGGAACGGCATTTTCTCTCACTTCTACCCCGTGGAATAGACTTTTTTTCCACCACTACAGAAGTCATTCACTCTCACTCGAAAACAGTGAAAGAATCTTCTGTCACCAGTGAATCTATGGGCAGCTTTCATAACCAACTGAAAGTGCAGCCTTTCACTCTCTCACCCACTCATTGAAAGTCTTTCACTCTCACTCCGATGCTGCATCATATTTTTCCTCTTTTTGGGTTGCCATAGAAGGTCCACACAGTCAAATCATCCGTTTTATCATGTCTGGAATATGACAATGAGATAACTTGAAATAATTTAAAAAGAAGTGACACAACAGCTTCTGCACCTTAAGATTGACAACCACTTTTCACCAGGTCTGAAGGGTTAACACTTGTTGTTGCCAGATCTACCTTTAGACTACTATTCATTATGAACAAGGCACTAAGTTGATAATGACCAACGTTTACACAGCTAAAAATCAAGAAGTACTACCAGAAAAATAATGCTATGTTCCAGCTTTGCGCCACAAGTAATTATTTTGCCCTGTAAGAAGAAAGCAGTCAGTGGTACATTGTTAGATTTGGGGGTCTCTAGTTGGCATAGGTAGGTACCTGTGACAAAAAGGGACCCTTGCGTCTAGTCAGGGTAAAGGGGTACACTCCTAAAATAACCCCTGCTCACCCCCTTGGTAGCTTGGCACGAGCAGACAGGCTTATATCAGAGGCAGTGTGTAAGCGTTTGTGAACACATACAGTAATCAAGTGACAACACTACAGATGGACGCCTCATAGGTTTTATATAAAAAATAAGTATTCTCTATATAGACATCACAAGACCACAACCGACTCAAATCCACAATACTGTTACTTTAAAATGGTAGACTTAGCTTAGTTCTCTTAAAATGGTAAATGCGACAGTCAGAGTTCAATGTACCTTAAGATGCGACACGCAGGGCAACGAAAGGGTTGCAAGGACGGTGATGCGTTGAAGATCCGGTGCAAAGAAACAAAGATTGCGCTTCCTTCTTGATGCAACACAGTTCCTGGAGATGCGGTGGCGCCTGATGTGAGGTCGATCCTCTTCTCCGGCGATGAGCCGCGACAGGCCCTGCCACACGCTTCCCAGAGATGCGGCGGCGTCTGATGCAACGTCGATTCTCTTCTCTGGCGATGCGAGGTGCTTCGGTGGACCTGCGAGGACTCAATGATTCTTCTACAACACGCTTCCTGGTGATGCGGCGGCGTCTGATGCGACGTCGATCCTCTTCTCCGGTGATGCGAGGCGCTTCGTGTTGTGAAGCGGCAGTTCGGCGACACGCTTCTTGTTCTTGAGTCACGCTTCCAGCTCCTTGCGACACGCAAGTCCTCAAAAAGTCCAGCACAACTGCAGGCACTTCAAAAGAACTCTTGGGGAGCTGGTGGGTGAAGTCTGTTGGCCCTGAGACTTCTGCAGGAGGCAAGCTCTTTTCCAAGCCATTGGAGATTCTTCACAAGTTGAATAAAGTGCACACAAAGTCCTTTCTCCTTTCTTTGGCAGTCAGGCAAACACTGCAGGCCCCAAGCAGCACTTCAGCCTAGGGATAGTCTCTCCTCAGTTTCTTCTGGTTCCACTCCTCAGCAAAGGTTTCTTCTTGTTTCCCAAAATGATCTAAATTTCTTGGGTTTGGGTCCCGATATTTATACCCAGTTTCCCTTTGTTCTCTGAAGGCAGAGAGGCCTTTGACTAGTCCAAACCAGTTCTGGTCAGTCCTGGAGCACTTTGTTGACAAGACTCCTTCTTTCCTTTCAGAATGCAGGGCAGGGACATAAGACACACCACAGGAGGTGGAGCCAGCATTGTGGAGGGAAGGCACAGCCTTATTCAGGTCCCAGGTGCAACTCCTCCCACCCATCTAGATGCAGATCTCTCTATTCAGCCCTGTGCTGACTCACCCAGCCTCCTGGAATTTCCCCAGCCCCTGTCACTCAAACTCCAGACAAGGAATACACAGCCTAGCAGAGGCAGGTTTGGATGGTTAGACAAGAAAATACATACTTTTTAAAAGTGGTATTTTCAAACACAAAATGTTAAAACCAACTTCACTAAAAGATGTATTTTATCATTCTGAGTTCAGGCATACTAAACTCGAATTTCTACCATGTTCCCTGAGTCAGTTAGGATTATAAGATGTAATAATCAAACTGCCCATTCTGGCCTATGGAGAACAGGTAGCCTTGCAATAGTGAAAAACGAAAATGGCTGTAATTCACTATTAGAGTATGCCACACACACCAGGGCATGTCCTACCTTATACTTACAATGCACCCTGCCCTTGGGCCTATCATAGGGGTGTCTGATATGAAGAAAAGGGAAGGTTTAGGGACTGGCAAGTGGGTGCACTTGCCCAGTCAGCATGACAGTACCAGACTGCACGCAGGCTCTGCAATGGCAGGACTTAGACACATTTTTACAGGCTGCTTCTGTGGGTGGCATAACCAGTGCTGCAAGCCCACCAGCAGTATTTGGGTTACCAGCCCTGGGCACTCCTGGTGCACTGTACTAGGGTCTGACAGGTAAACTAAACCAACCAATCATGGAATCACTAATTCATACATCAATTTACCATGGGGAGCACTTGCACTGTGGCACTGGACAGCAGTGGCACAGTGCCCAAAGCATCTAACACCAGCAAAAACACATGAGGCAACAGCAAAATAATGGAAGGGAGATGCACGCCAAGGTGCCAGGTCTAACATACATCCTTTTCTATTCAAACTGTCAAACTATGAAATTCACTCCCTGACAAGATATATACTACCATAAATCATATGGAGTTTAGAAGGATGCTGAAAACATGGATATTCCCCAATTAAACCTCAAAGTACAAAATAGAGTAAGGATCTCTCTGGCAGCAGAAATGTTAACTTTGTGATATAACTAAGAAAATAGGACCCCCGTTTATGAGGATTTGGTGTGGGGCAGTGCATCAAGAGCAGCCCTATGCCAAAGTGAAAAGGCAGGAATTCTCCGTATTTATGCAATACAGCGCATTCCTGTCTTTTGCCCCAGCATTGTTGCTATTTCAGCAGCCTAGTGCCAACGTAGGCAGCCTTGCACCATGGTACAAGTTTGTCTTAATCGTTGGCAGGATTGTTTTGGGTACCTTCCTGCACAGAAGCAATCCTAAGAGGTGTTTCCCTCTCTCAATGTGTGCTGCAGAATGCAGCACATACAAAAAGAGGAAAAAACAAGAAGAAATACAATTATTTCTCCTCGTTAGGCATCACCTTGAGAGGCGTAGGGTTTTTTAGCTTCCACGGGTTTACATGCTCTAGTAAATCTGCGGGATTGTCAAAATCCTTAGGTGTTGAATGGGAAAACCCATCACAGCGCCCACAGAATGTCTCGAGAGAGCAGAGCAAGGCAATGCAGCAATTTGTGCTACCTTTCCTTACTCCAATTCTCTGACACTGCTTAGGCTACTAGAGACTTTCCTGCCTTCCTATCCCCTACACCATATTCTCCATGAATTCTGACCACACTGCCTCCATTCTCTAATCCCTGATTATCTCTTACAACGTTTGAAAGGCCTTTTAAAAATCACCAAGTCATTTTCCCAGTTACATTTACATGTGTCATTCTGAACATTCAAGCACCTTCTTGTCTTGCTTCAAATGTTCTAGGTTTATCCTCATAATTATGAAACCCCCTGCATGCTCTTCCATCCCTTTTAACAGCAGGACCATCTGCTTATTTGCCTTCTCAAAAATTCTAAAAAGTTTTATTTTAAATATTTGAACTACCACATAATCTGTGATGATGATGATACTCCACACAAATGCCCCTGCACTAAGATTAGCCTCTCCATGTATCATGTTTTACTGGGGAATACCTAATACAGTAATTTATCTTCAATTGTTATCCTTCCCAATCTTGGCCTATCTTTTGCCTTCAATACTGTTAACATTGATGTCTTCACTGGCTTAAGCATCAGAGAGTCAGCACACCAGATGTTGTTACCCCACGTTAATTCCTCTAAATGCTCTCTACATATCCTCATCTTCTCAGGGTGCACCTACTCATATGGAGACATGCTTACATCTTTTGGTTTCTGTTATCGCTTTTCTTACAATGGCAACATTATTTTGTCTATTTTGCTTCACTCACAGTTACACAGGAAGTCCAAATAGTGATCTGCCCTTCTGCAGTCTAGTGCTGGCTGTCCACCAACTGCCAGACCATCCTCCCTTTCAAGAACAACATCTTTTCATTTCCCTCATCTCTCCCCCATATTTCATTCTCTCCTCTAACTCTTCCCTTAAACTGTGTGATATTTGGTTGTTATTTGTACAGCACTCATATGCCTAAAAGCACTTTGGACCTTATTTATGAAGACCTGCAACACTTTTATGCCACAGTTTTGTCACTTTTTGTGACATTGCTTCGGCGTAAATATTGCCCCACGTTGTACCATATTTACAAAGTGAAACATCTAAGCAGATGCTTCACTTTGTAAAAAGCCTGTCCTACATTATACTTGTGTCAGGTATAATGTATACAGGGTGTTTGTTCCCCCGCAAGAAAGCCTTGTAGAAGTGTCGCAGTGAAATCTATCAGATTTCACTGCGACATTTTTTAGGACGCTAATGCATCAATATCTTACTCCTGCCTCACAGCAGGCATAAGATGGATGCAGGCCCTTTCAAATGAGGCTTGTCCCATGTGAAAGGACACATTGCTGGAGTTGTGTCTGTTTTCAGACACACCCCAGCAATGCGTCACTTTTGTGCCTACAGATATGTCAGCACTACTGACATATCTGTAACTCCTGCGACATAGTGCAACATACATTAAATACGGCACATCCATGGTATCGCAAGGCGGGCACAGTAAAAACTGTTGCATCGCTGTTTTCACGCAGCGATGCAACAGTTTTCTATAAATGAGGTCCTTAGTTTTATTAGAATCAATCACCCAAAATGAGAAGGCACTTTTGTAGATTTCTAGCAGAGACAACTCAGACAGTGACACAAGAAAAACAAACTAATTCAAATCCAAGAAACCATGGCACTTTGCTGGTACAATCAGTTTAAAACTGGAAATTCCTCCAATGTCCCCATAATCACTAAGCCAACATTGTCATAAAAGTGTTAATTCTGTGCACCACTATCCTCCTCAATTACCTCTCTTTAGTTCTTTGAAAACTTCGTTAACTTTGCAAATCATACCCTAATCATCATTCGTATGGAACCATATTTCTAGTCAAAGACTTAGATTTTTCATCCTACAGCCACTCATCAGCCCTAAACTCTGTTTACTTCTTCATAATTTGGCTAGTGATCTCATCCTATACCCTTTATGGGAAATGCCCTCCCCTTGTCCCCTAATATCAACACTTAAGGACATTCCATAACTTTAAGCTGGGACCTCTCTTCTACAGCTCTCATCCCTAACCACTTCTCCTGTGTCTTGGACGCTTCCTAGATACGTCCTGGTTTCTAAGTGGCAAATATCTCCATTTGCTATTTAAATCCCTTTTTCCACCACATTCACCACCACAAAAAGTGCACTGTGTTCAATGATGAATCAGGAAATTATATCTATGCCATTTCTTCTCTCCCCTCCCTCCTCGTTTCATGTCCAATTTATAATCAAATTATTTTAGATTGACTCTTTCACTGTTACGCTTTGTGCAGCACTTCTTCACTTCATGTGTGATCATTTTGGCTATTCGACTTACAGGTGATCTTCTACCTACTGATGGGGTTTTTATTCAAGGAAACGACCTGAAAATTGATGAGAGTTCCTTAACGGGGGAGTCTGATCAAGTACGCAAATCAGTGGATAAGGATCCCATGTTGCTGTCGGGTAAGTTACCAACAGATGCAAATGATGCTTACCAACATGTGAAGCTGATTAGAATGCTAGGTTTGTTGGAGTAAAGTAAGTTTTGGATGTTATCTTTTCCCAGTTATTATAAAATGGGACAGTAAAGTCAAGTGATAAACTTATATATTCACATGCTGTGTTATTTATCATATTGCGTATGTCAGCTCAACCATACCAGTGCATTTCAGTATGTTTGTCAAGCAGCAGGGCCGGACTGGCTGTAGTGGGCACCAGGCATTTCCCCAGTGGGCCAGAGGGGTGGGGGCTGGTTTTGAGCCCGTGGGGGATGGTTTTGTCACTGGGGGCTGGTTTTGCAGCAATGCCACAATATCGTCCCCCTGTAACAAAAGCGGAAGCCGTGCTTCTTGCTACACCCATCCCCGCCCCTCCCTCCCCTCCCAGGGCCGGACCAGCAGCAATCTGCCAGGGCTGGTTGCTGTTCACAGTACTACCTTGTCAAGCAGTGCTTATTGGCAAGGTCGGAAGCCATCCAAATGAATTAACTTCAAAAAGACTCACTAAATGCATCACTCCTGATTGACCAAAATTGTTGTATTGTATTGTATTGTATGAATACTTATATAGCGCACTGTGACCCTTCGGGTATCCAAGCGCTGTATTTATCATTTGTCACCTCACATTAGTAAAGCTTTATGTATGAAACACTTGGTTATTTAAACGGCATGTCATTAAAATAAAGGAATTTCCTGAATGCTGTTTGTTCAACCTCTTTTGGGACCCTATCAGCACAATTTTCACGTTATCCAGATACAATACAAATTAAACGAGCCGTGTGCCCACACTGTAAGGTTTTTCTCTTACCACAGTATTCATTTTTCACGGGGAACGTGTTTGTTATAATGGGTCTGTACTAAAGTCTATTCTCTTGAGTCCTTCAATAACATGTGCTTAGAAGGGCTGTAAAACAAACAATTGATCTGTGTTCGAGATCTGTGTGAGCATGTCATTAAGATCCTGCTATGAAAGTGATGTACGTTTTTCTTCGTATCCTCTGAAAACTGTTAATGTGGCACATAGCTGAAATATTGTCAATTGGTTTACGTTATTGGAATATTTACATTTGTGCATCTACTAGAAAGAGGTAAACAGGTTTGCCTCAAAAGTGGAATTTGCTTATTTTACTTACTGAAAGGAACTGGGTCAGTATTAAAGATTCTATGCAATCTCCATTCTGCACGGTTTCAGCCAATACTGAAAATTGCCCCCCATTCCCACCCACAACTTTGACGATGCTTGGATTTTTATGATAATTGCATGCTTGAATTGACACACCACACCTAAAAATAGTCACATTCATTGTGAATGTTGTTTTCATGATGCTTGTTCCTGTTTGATATGAGTACAAGTGAAATATGAAAGAGCAGTCAGGAGTAGTCAAGAGTGCAGTACTAAAAGGCTATGAATGAGACTGACGCCTAAGAGAAAGGCGAAAAACACATCCACGCTTCAAAAAGCCGCCCTGACTTGTCCTTCACTGACATAACTTCAGTAGTGAATGTTTCTGTCTCTACAGATAAACAGTCTCTATCTTGCCCATATCTTATTCCTCAACTAAAGTTTCGACAGAATCTAAAAAGTTATGATCAGCTTTACACATCAAATATGCACAGACTATTTCAGTACTCGACCACCAAAGTTCTCCATTTTCATCATCATAATAGGCATCGCATCTTGATTACACATTCTATGCCCTTGCCTCTTACATCTAAACCTTTGTCATGCACAGCATAAGAAAGATGCAGGTTTGGAAGGGGAGCAGCATTAACCCCTTCGACGCGCATGACGGAACGGTTCCGTCATGCACGTCGGTTGCGCTGTGCGCATGACGGAACCGTTCCGTCATGGCCCCGCCCGCGCACGGAATCTTCAGCGTGGCGCGGAAATCCGCGCCGCGCTGAAGAGGTTAAAGGTCTTTGGTTTTATCTATCAATACCAGTGGTTAATTTGTAAAATAATAAGTGTCGGGGTCTTGTCAGGAGGCAGCTTGCACCAGGCCATTTCTCCTGTTAGCGCCGCCTAAGACAGAACCAACTACATATGCGGGGAGAGGATGTGGCGTAATGACCAGAGCTGCCAACCTCGGAGCTGGGAAACCAGGTTTGAGTCTCCGTGTTAGCTCAACATCCTGTGATTCTGGGCAAATCATTTAATCTCCCTGTTGTGAATGAATGTGTCCTCAACTGGTGTACCCAGCTGATGTGAGAACGAGCAGCGCACTCGCTGCAACAATCTACGAGCTACAGTGAAGCCTCAACCGGCTTCACCCTGTGGTCCACCAGCCAGAAATTTTAGAACTTTGAGTTTACCAGTCTAGCTGGGACGGAAGTGCAACCGGCAGAGAGATCTACTACACATTTTCAGCTTGCCTATTAGCCCTGAAGAATTCTTGGGGTATCCCCCAGATGAAACACGTGTTGGCTGGGCAATCGTTCAGAAATTAAAAAAAAACAACAATTAAGACTTCTGAATATTCTTCTTCTTGTGTAATTTACAGTGATGACACTGTTACACCAACCTATGTGAAGTTGTGATACAGAGAAATTGCTCCTCATGCACCATCAACGTGTGCACAGGCCCATTGTTATTGTGTCCTCAACTGGTGTTCATGAAAAGCTCAGGTCTTGATGACTAAGTACCGGTGCTGAGCACTATAAACCACCGCCTCAAATTAAGCATTGATCAATACCATAGACCATTTGTACATGATACCTGTTTCGGTAATATGACTATGTCCTCTACCAACTAGATTAACATTTGTATCCATTTGAATGTTCTAGTAGGACATAAATCGTAAAGATTAGCAGTTAGAAGTTTGGAGTCGAATGTAATTGAAGCTCAATCTATATAGAAGGATAAACAACATCTACTTACATCCTATAATTTGTCTGAATTTAGGGCTTGTGTTTTCAAACCAGTATGTTTAGGTATTGGTGTTTACACTAGAGGCTAACCAATGAATTTAGTGTTGAGCACTGAACTCATGGGGCTTAATAATATAGTCACAGAACTTGTGAAATTTGAACTAAACAGAAGGGAGCAATAAGCCATTATTAGAGGAGGTAATGTTTATTGGTAGTCTGTAAACAAAACGTGATGACCTGTAATATGCATTTCTGTAAGTTATTGTTTGATTTAATGCAATAACTCAAATACAATGTTTACCATTGTGACATACTGTACCAAACCAACATACAAATATCACACACAGAACAAAATACCAGGCTCCATCCTCTACCTCTGATCTCAGCTGTCCACTGGTTAAACTTTCTTATGTATCACACATACAACAGATCCTACCCTGCTTCTCAACGGATACAACAACAACACACCAGCTCCTACACTAAGCCTCACTTATGGTCATGCATGAATTCAAAAGACCTTTCTATGCACTTCAGAGTGTGTCCTTAACTCTGATCACGTTTCAAAGATGTTAGATTGCTATCAAATGTCCTATCTCACCCAAATGTCATTGTGGCCTCACTAGAAAATATAATGAATGTCTGCCTTTCATCCTACCACTCAGCTACACATTCTACTCTTATATTGGGTCCCAAATCTACAGTTCAATTCCCTATTAGAAACTAGATTCATTTATCCAACAATGACATCGAAGACCTAGAGTATGGTTCAAATATAAGGCTACTTAACTCTCAGACATTTCACCTTCTCCCTACAGTTACCAGCAAAGGGAAAAGAGCAACCTCACACAACAGTAAAGGAAGCCTCCTAAAGAACAACACTGTAGAAGTGAAACACCAGTGAATCACCTTAGCAGCTTTACACCGTCCTCTTCACCTGCCTCTAGCACAACTGCAAAGCAGCAGTGAAATACAGCCTGGGGCTTACTAACTTAATCACGTCAAACAACCTGGATTATATCTTCTTGGCCAAAACCTGGTTGAATGATTACTCTCATCAACTGTTGTACCTTATTGTCATACCTGAATACTCCCTTATCCACCTACATAGATCTAAGAAAAGTGGCACTAGGGTATCGGTTTTGCAGAAATACTCCAAAAAGGAAAGCAACGCCCATTTTCACCCTCATCCACTATAGATATTCATCCCAGTAATGTTAAACCCCCATGAGCAAAAATCTTGAGGCTACGAAAGCAGTGCTCTTAAGTTGCCACCACTGGGCAGCCCAGGTGACCTACTCAATAGTTAAGAGACCTGCAAAAAATTTGATACAGCCCACTACCTTCCAAATTCGGATGCATAACTTAGAGTCATCCCCACAGATCAGCATCAACAAAGTCCCTAAAGAATTGAATGAAGGTAAGAAATCCTCAGATCTGCTGAACAAATTTGTCTTCGGAAGCCCTCCTGGGTGAGCCTGGTGCATCTCTTAATAGAATTGACCCCCTGGTACGTCCAAATTAAAAGCAACACATGCAAATCTCATATTCCCAGTCAAATTAACCAATCTACAATGCCCAACTCAAAGGACTTCACCATCATCTCCAAAGAAAGGTGTGAGGTAATCACCTCCCATGGAAGGTAAAGAAGGCCGAAGTTCTTTGTCACACAAATTAAAAATTCCAAAGCCATAACAAACACACCTCAAAATTTAAATGGTTTATTGCCCTTGTTTACAAATGGCACCACTATAGTCCTGCTCAGCACAATGTCCAAAACTAAGAACTCTTCTGATTTCTCTGAACCTGTTTCAACTCGCCTCCCAAAGAATATTTCTATTCTTTTACACACTGTTGGCTTACACTAATTAATACATCTCTGCCCCAAAGAATAGTTTAATACATTTTTCAAAAATAGTCAAGTATCATCCTTACTAATATAACACACAGGACAGATATAGCACATCTAAATATTTGTTTTCCCTTTTTATTATTCCAGTGTTGTCAACAGTCATAGAGATCTGTGTGCAGTCCCAGCTCAAACACCACAGTGCATAAAATCACCTAGTGGATAAGTTCCAAAACAGGATGTAACCCGGCGAACACAAACTTAAAAATGGTTGATGACACGCCCATCAATTTAGACAAAGAGGACGCCTGCATGTTTTCTACTCCTTCACTTGCTTATGACATTATGTACCAGCCCATTCTCCTGAAAACTCTTGAAGAGAAAATACAAACAATGGCACGATCTGGAGCTGATTCGACTTGTGTTTGGAAATCCAGAGTCCACTTCCTACAGTTGTCCAAATTTCTCTATAAACTAGTGATGTTCCAAGCCCTTGTTTTGTTAAAACTCAAGAAAGCAAACTTACTACTCACTGGAAATCCCAAATTGTATTCTATTCCCTTTAAAACAGACCTCTCTGTTGCAATCAAAATAGCCCTGTGACAGGAAAGTTCCATCATATCTCCCATATTCTTGTTTCTCTGAAGTATCTCTCTGTTTAAGCAAGGAATAACTCCAAACTAGATTGTATCATGCATAGCGCTATATTTCATGGATTCCCCAACAACCTTACTTCAACGGGTGAATAACATCCTACTTGAGACACCAGTATTTAAGAGGGTATAAATGTCTTAAAGAATCCTCCTTTGGAAGTGCATCTAAGTTAGCAGATTCAAGACCCCCAGACCATGGAATAGTTGTGTTTTATGATAATCTTTTTTTAAAAGCTGAGAGCCCTGCTGTTTCAGCACTATTTATAAATCCTGCGTGACACAGTCTCTGAAATTTGTACTATCTCAGAAAATGTCATGATCCTAATAGTTGCTAGTTGCCCTGGCAGTTTTAGTCACTCTAAGCAAATATATTCTTATAATAGACTCGTATTCCAACATAATAATACATTCATTATTATACATCATAACCTGTTACTTTACTACCCAATTAGTTTTGTCCACGCTATTGAAACTGTGAATAAATAAATATGACATTATTTAGAAAAGGAACTCTGCTCTATTGAATCTAACGTAATGTTGCTCATTGCTAATTTGATAACTTCCTGCTCTTGACGCATGGCTCTGTATATTCTGTTGAGCCCAACAAGATATAACTTCACAAAAGATGGTTTCATCTTTTTAAAGATTTATTTCTGTCCCATTTGATAATGTAGGGTGACGTGTTAGGCTAGACAAAATATCAAAAATGGCTTAAAAGCCAGTGATAACTTCAGTGTGATTCCATTTCAGTAGCTGCGTTGAATGTTCAACTGCACATTGCACTTATGTCACTCATTTTAATCTTCTGACTTTGGGTTGTCTGTGTAGCATGATGAGGATACATTAGGGGTTAAAATGAGGCCACTGATAAAGCCCAAGTGGAAGAGAAGGGTTGAATATGAACTTCTACACTCATTACTAAAGTTAGGAAATGAACTGATTGGAAATTGCTGCTGAGCGAGTTGTGTGGTGTTGGTGGGACAGTTCACCTGTGGAAACACTGATGTACATGGTTCATCCCTTATACCTTAAAGGTGCTGCTTCTCTTTTACATTCAGCTCAACTTCGAGCTGGGTTCAACTTCTGCATCTGGGCCATGCAATGCACATTAGCCCATAAAAGTAGATATATCTTTAAATTGTGTTAAGGATTGCACTACAGAAGTTATCTTTCCTAGGCAAAATCTTGGTGGTATATTTTGGCTACTTGCAGGGAGGACTAAGAAACAAACCAAGAGTCTCCATCAATTTTACACATGCCATTTATCCAGCTTTCCTTTTGCACTTCTGTGTATAAATTAGATGGATGACCATTCTCATAGTGGTATCATCACCATTTACTGCCTGCATATCATCTGCAAAGGGAATGATTATTTGTAAGACCACTTGATTAGCCTTCATTGTGAGTTAAAAACCTGAAAGATGTGTTGCTGTTCTATGGCATTAAATAGTCAACCAGAGCAGTAAAGCAAGTAGAGGGTGCATTTCCACCTTGATTAAACTTCTTGTGTGAGTGAATGTGAAGGAATGAATTAAGTTATCCTATATCTTAAAAACCATTCAAAAATATTAGTCTTGATTTAATCACTTATAAACAGGTTTGCAACCTTTTTCCTTCAGTAACAATGAGATGGTTTCATATGGCATGGCTGACCACCGTATGCCTTGGAGTCAAGTTCTTGAAGGGCGCACAATGGGCAGTGACGCACATGTTGCCTGCAGACACCCCACAACTCTAAATGTACGGGTGAACTATGCACACCGTTGTCACCTTCTTTGCATTCAATCAATCAATCAACCATTTGTAGAGCGCACTACTCACCCGTGAGGGTCTGAAAGGCGCTGGTGGGGTGGGCTGCTACTGTTCGAACAACCAGGTCTTGAGGAGTCTCCTGAAGGTCAGCAGGTCCTGGGTCTGTCGCAGGTGGATGGGGAGGGCATTGGCAACAAAGGCTAAGAGTAATCTGTGGCACAGTTGATCTGTGTGGCTTGGAATACGCAATTCTGGACAAATGATTGGCTTAATGCACCGGAACCACTCTCCTTCAGCAAGAAGCAATGGGATGAGGACAGGCAACAATATTGTAGCTAGTTTCCATTGGAGTATAATATCCAGTAGATGACATTGATGAGTCTCTGTTTTACTGGGGAAATGAGACTTGATTGAGATTTGTTTACTTGTCAGCAATACCAATGGCATTATTGAAGGTATAGTTATGCCTCTACAGTACGAAAAGCACCCTATGTGTGAGGGAGCCTAGGTGGCATACCTGTGCCAGCTTGAGGATCTTCTTGATGAAGATACCTTAGGAACAGCTCCTGATGTCCTGACAATGGAGTATGATCTGACAGCTGGGACACCATTCTTATCTTATGATTCATTGAGCAATGTAGTAGTTGTACAACGGACTGCAGCCACTTGATGTGTTTTTGTACCAAAAGGTATGAATTTTTACCTTCCTAATTATGCAATTGGGTCTCAGTGTCTGCTAAGTCTCTAGAAGACACTTTGTTATTGCAGATAGAGCAGATTGCAATGTGTCTAAGGGCCTTTTAAAGGACCACAAATTTCAAATGAGGGATTTTTTTTTCTGATGACTTAGTATGACTGAAAGGGGGGCTTTGGTGGTGATGGTGGCAAAAGAAACAGCGGGGGCAAAGTAATGAGCCATGTTCAGGGGGTGATTCATTGCTGTGTTCTACTGCTGCTGCACTTACAGCTGTTCCAGGTGTACAGTGGTATATTTTCTTCTTCAAGGGCAAAAAGCGGGGTACCAGGGATAGCATTTCACCAAGAACACTATTTTCTCCTTACTTCAGTAACCATATAAAATGAGTTGTAAAGGTTGCAGCCTCCACTATACAGCAATACATACATTCCCAAACATATTACACCCCCCCTTCCAGCAGTCCCTGGCTCTGGACAGCATTTTTTTTTTCTCCCCCAAGAAAATAATGAGCTAGAATTACAAAATGATAATGCCATTTGTGTTTAACACAATTTGCAATGACTCAAACCAGCTCGTGTCGAACATAAACCCACTTAAAAATAATTTACCTGACTGCCACAAAGCAAAACTGACAATAGGTGCTGCAGTGGGCAAGGGTTTTCTTCCAGTCCAGACGTTATCCAAAACAAGAAGCAATCTAGGAAATATATATACTTTATTCGATCAAAAATATGATCATTCACATCTTAAATACAATACATCATACAAACAATTAAAATGACATTAAAAAAGTTCATTAAAAATGTTCTGTAATATAAAACAGACTCGTGATTCATCCAATGTAAAAACACAATACTCAAGATCATAGGGCCAAGTTAGATTAAATTAACAAGTCTAGGGTTCGGATACAAGATTACCCATTTTAGACCTCTTCCACCAGGCAAACAATAAAAATCTTGAGATAGGAAACACTAGCCAACTTGTGGTATCTGATCTGAAAATATATGTGGCTTCCGAGGGACAATTAAAAGATAAAATGTGACAAACAGGAGCTATCTTGGTTTTCCTGAGGTCAGCATAGAGGGGGCAACAGAAGAGAAAGTGCTCAGGGGTATCAGGAAAAATATGGCATGAGGGGCATAATGGATTAACGGACACATTTCCCCAGGTACTTCTTCCTGCATTTCGAGGAAGAGCGACCTAGGAAATGCCACCAGAGACAATGCAAGCATCAGGAAAGAAAGTCCACATATTATCGGTGCGAGGCCTGTTCCTACCAACAGTACTCTTTTACTAATTTTTCTCTGGCTGAAAGCAGTTTTAAAACTGGTTTCCACCAGGAAAGGAGGGGTCCTGTTAGAGACAGTGCAAAGAAAGCTCTTCAATCCCTGTTTCAGAAAAGAAATCGGATCTAGCATTGGCAATGCCAATAGATCTGGCTTTAAAAGAGTTTTAAATGGTCATGTGAGGTATTACAAGTAGATAGCACGTGAATGGATATGTATGTGTGTAGAATCAAAGAACTGTAGAATAATATTGGTGTAGTTTAAAAGGTCAAGTGACAGTTGCTCTGTTAAGCCAGACCTAAAAACTCCATGTAGGTTAATGACTGTCCTCCTCCCATCTGTGCTTCAGTCACATAAAAGCACCACAAATTATATAGCTATCTCAGACAATTTAAATGTGTGTGCCTGTGAAAGTTAAATCTCGGGCAGCTGGTTTAATGAACACAATTATCACAGCTGTGGGAGAGCAAGCACGTTTTTGTGGAAGTACACGACTTGTGCCCAATCAAATCATGTACTCCTGCCTTCCAGCGTGTGGGCGGAGCCACAACCTCTCTCCTGGCCTTCTCACATAATTGTCTAGAGACAGTTGCACTGACAAGCCAGACCATCAACAAATAATGTTGATAGGGGAAATATTCTGCACATTCCGTCCAAGCGATTGATTTGTGACAAAATGTTCTTGCACATCCAGTTTCACGTATGCTCGAAAGAAAAGCTTTAGGTACATGAGCAAAAACTACACAATTGTGATGCAAATCTAGCTGTTGCTAAAAAAAAAAACACAAAAAAAAACGGGTGAGTGAAAAAGTTTTGCACAGCATGGTGCCGATTAGGATCCTGGAAAAAATTTCCCCAACCCAATTGAATCTGGACTTTTTTCCGTACAAATGGTAAAAGCGCTGTACAAACTGCCAAGTACGATTCGTATGGGAAAAAGTCCATACGAATTGCATTGGGAAAATTCCCCCACACGTCCTCGGGTCGGGAAAAGTCTCCGACACGTCCCCGGACATTTTTACGTACAAATGGGAAAACTAAAGTCCCAATGCGCAATTGCGATCCGTCCCATCCGTCCGATTGTACAACTGCATGGAAAAAAGACCGTCCGGAGCGAACTCCCATAGCATCCATGGAGATGTCCAAACAAGTGCCCGGTACGCGCCGTACCCCCCCCCCAGCCCCCCGTATGTACGGAGCGTACCCACCCGCCCCCCGTATGTACGGGGCGTACCCCCGTACCCCCCAGCCTCCCGTATGTACGGAGCATACCCCTGTACCCCCCAGCCCCCCGTATGTACGGAGCGTACCCCCTGGGGGTCCGCACTGTACATACGGGGGGCTGGGGGGTACAGGGGTACGCCCCATACATACGAGGGGCTGGGGGGTACAGGGGTACGCTCCGTACATACGGGGGGCGGGGGGGTACGGCACGTACCGGGCCCCCTAATCAGCTCGCATCGCCGCGTACTTAGCTTTTCCGGCACTTTTTGGGTGCCGTAAAAATATTCCCATCCGGACTGCAGTCGGTGCGAATCGTAATTGCTGGTATGTAAAAACATGCCTAACTCCGTCCGGACGTCACGTCCGCGGTGTCCCGGATCACATTTGTATGTATTTTTCTGTCGGTTGGTCTTTTTTCCGATTCGTACGGAAATGGTGTTTCCGTACGAATCGTAATTGCATGTTTGTAAAGTTTTACAACCCGGTACGAGTCGGACGGAGAAAACGCTCCAACCCACGGTTTGTACCGGGTTTTTCCAGGATCGTAATCGGCCCCCATGTGTCTCGATGGGTATTGAGAAGTGATCAAGGACACACAGAGAAATTTACACAGTATTGTAGTGTACTGACATTCACAAACGTTCACAGAGTGACACATTTACACCTAATGGACCTGTGTAATCAGTGTTAGAGATAGAAAAAATCCGTCTGGTTTAAAATGGAACACTATGCCTGCATAAAGCATACTTTGCATACATTGCACTTAGTTATGGATAAATAAATGGATCCAGGGCCAAAAAGAAATGACTTACTGAAATAATGCATTTCCTGCAGACCGATGCGTGTAACCTTAAGGTCACAGGTTTTAGTCCAGTGGGGTGCATTTGACATCTCATTCTATTGAGCTCGGCTGCCATAGGGAGTTTGCAGCCATTTCTGCAATCCAGATAGTAAAGTCAAAGCACACTTGCTCTCCCCAGGGATTAAGTCAGATAATAGTTGATTGAATTCGTGCCATGAAATACAACATTCCGAGTTTGTGCCTTGAACGGGAAAACGATAAAAATGACTACTACTTGTGGACCCTGGAATGTGGGATGCTGATCCACTCGGTAAACACCGAACACCTCGGTGAGGTAGTAGTGCCTGTAATCAGCACTTATAAACAATTCTATTCAATTAGCAGTACTTATTATACGGCTGTATTCTATGGCAAGCAGTATTAATTTACTTACCTAGGGGCATATTATCAAGCACGACGTTAAAATTATCGCCGCTTTAGCGACACAAAACTGCTAATGCGGCGATAATGGGCTTGATAATATGCCCTTGAGAATTCCCATAAAAGCCCATGTTGAAACGGCAATAATTTTAAAGCCGATTCTTGATAATATGCCCCCCAGTTCGAACAATTCAGAGGCCACGTGTAACTTCATGTAAATGGCGGATAGGTAGTTAATTAGAATATGCTTTTGTCCTGCTCTCTGTGAACAGATCATATGCTGCATTATTTCTAAAACGAGCTTAAACGTTGCCAAAACCTCACATGAATTTGTCACAACGTTTATGGGAATGCTCATAAATGTACAAGAAATGGTGGTTCCTGCTGAATCTCTTCATCCACTTCCAAAAAAATTTCCACCGAACCAGGCGATTGAGACTCAAAACTGGGTCACAGCCATCATGCACTCATCCCTCATTAACATATTTGCTTACATAACTGTTCCATTTATTAGCTGACAATTATGTTTTATTCATAATGTGATAGCAATTTTGACTCTAGCGCCAAAATCAGCGTTCCACTTGTATTTGTTGAAATGCCGATTATGTTTGTGGAAGTTAAAATTATAGATTCCTCGGTTCCTTTGAACATCAATAGCCATAACCTTTTTGCAACATCACATGCATTCATTGATTGCAGAAGAGGAGAAGCGCTATGTTTGCTCAACATCATTAAAGATGTTTTCAGTTTGCTGATTGTAAACACCCTGTTTGTAAGAACACACCAGTCTCAGCATTAAAGACACGGGCCAGTATGCATGCTGGATGATGTGACCTGCCAAAGAACACTAACGTACAAACTGGGATCATTGATTGTTGCTTTATAATCTTTCCTGCAACATCATTGAAGTTTCCACCCTGCGTGGCTTTTCCTGACCTTGTAGATATAGAGTGAGGAACGCAGTGCAAGTCAGGGCGTTGCCTCGCACTACGATGGGGAGCCGTGCGATGTTATGGTGGGTGTTCCCAGTAACACTCATGGCTTTCGACACATTCCCATATTTACAACAATATGGAATCCTGGGACTGTGTCAATATCCGACGCCATCCCAAGGTAGGATTAGGGAAGGTGCAACAGAACAAATAACATTATTTCTCCTCGTTATTTCCTCTACATATACACACAGAAAGAAGAAATCGCATCCATTGATTTTTTTTTCAGAAGGAAGGTGACCCTTCCTGCACACAAATATTAAATATTCAATATTCATACTTTAGTTGTTCCTAGCGCCAAGACACCTCCGGGTATTTGTGCGCTCAATAAATTACATTATTATTAACATCCCTACAGCGCAGACACCCTTGCACCATGCTGCAAGGGTGCCTGCATTGGTGAATGGCAGACATTTGTGCCCCAGCGCTGTGGAAGAGAACAGGAATGTGCTGTGTCTTATAGATATGGTGCATTCATGCCCTTTTCCTTTGACGTTTGGCAGCACCACCGGAGGATTGCGGTGCTTCCCTATGCCAAAACCTGTAAATTAGGCCCTTAATGTTAACCTTCTAACTCCTGTGAACAACTGATATGGATCACCATCAACATAAATATTTCCAGTTCCAGGGGATGTACTACCAACTCATGACCAGCTGCATCTCCTGGAATTGGATTCTGCTGAGGGTGACAGACTGCAAACCCTCGACCAAGACACCCTTCAGCAAATCCTGGACTCCATTCAAACACCATCTCTGGTCACAGGAAGGGCTGACAGCATTGCAGGGTGTCCAGATAATCTGCCTCTCATCCACCAAACACCACCTGACAGCCCAACCCCAGGCCGGGACTCCAAGGACCCTTAAATAATTTTCCAACATTGTGTAGTAGGAGTCCAGTGGGAGCTGGTAGGTGAGGTGCAGGCGGGGATGGAGACTGTGGCGGGCACCCTAGAGGTAGTCCATAGGTGCCTAAGGACCTATAAGGACACCTCGGAGGCTGTAAGAAGTACCTACCCTGCGCTCCATGGCTTGGAGCAGTCCGTGGCTGACATTGCTGGTGTTGTGAGCAAGTGCTCTGCCAAAGTGGCACAAGTGAGGTTGCCAACCAGCTGGGGGCGATACTAAACATCCTGGAGTCCATGGAGCGGAAGCAGGACTCCTGCATACCAACAATTGGTGGTTACCACTGTGATGCTGCAGATGTGTTGGCAAACCAGAAGGGTCTTCTCTGTGCATTGTTGCCTCACTCGTTGGTGCAGGAAAATGCTACTAGGAACGGTGGATCCACATCTTCAGCCCCTGATGTGTGTGCCTCTGTCAGCTCCAGGAACTTCAACACTACCCTCATGGGATGCACCACACAACAGAGGAGGAATATATGTACTGCAGCTCTTTGCAAAAAAAATCTACCTGGTAGCATATCTCTGTGCCACATGGGCTGTTTGTCCACTGACCTGTGCTTATGGCTTTGCCAATGTAACTCTCAACAGGTAATGTCCTCCATTTGCTCACCCTCCTGTTGATTTCATTCACTCACTCACTCTCCAACCCCAGCTCCAACGGCAACGACATCCCACCCTTGCAAGCCCTGTGCGACTCCCTCGCCACCTTCTTCCACCGGAAAATCACCGACATCCATGACAGCTTCAGACCCCGGATGGCCCCTGCCGACCACACCGCACCAAACCCACCGCACCTCGCCATCCACGACACCCTGACAACCTGGGCCAACGTGAGCATCGAGGACACAATCAAGACCATGGGACCAATCCACTCCGGATCCCCGTCCGACCCTCTCCCGCACCACATCTTCAACAAAGCCAGCAACTCCATCGCACCCCACCTGCACAAAATCATCAACCTCTCCTTCGAGACCACCACCTTCCCTGAGAACTGGAAGCACGCAGAGATCAACGCCCTACTGAAGAAACCCAAGGCGGATCCAAGCGACCTCAAGAACTTCCGGTCCTTCTCCCTGCTTCTGTTCCTAGCAAAGGTCATCGAGAAGATAGTAAACACCCAGCTCACCCGCCACCTCGAAGACAGCAACATCCTGGACCCGTCCCAATCAGGATTCCGCAGCAACCACAGCACCGAGACTGCCCTCATCGCCGCCACAGACGACATTAGGATCCTGCTAGACAATGGTGAGACGGCGGCCCTCATCCTCCTAGACCTCTCCGCTGCCTACGACACCATCTGCCACCGCACTATACGCACACGCCTCCACGATGCCGGGATCCAAGAGAAGGCCCTGGACTGGACCTCCTCCTTCCTCTCCGGCAGAACTCAGAGAGTCCGCCTCCCCCCGTTCCGATCCGATGCCTCCAAGATCATCTGCGGCGTCCCTCAAGGATCTTCCCTCAGCCCGACGCTGTTCAACGTCTACATGGCTCCACTAGCATGCATCGCCCGACAACACGACCTCAACATAATCTCCTACGCCGACGACTCTCAGCTGATCCTCTCCCTCACCAAGGACCCCCTCACCGCCAAATCCAACCTCCACCAGGGAATGAAGGCAGTCGTAGACTGGATGGAGGACAGCCGCCTCAAACTGAACACAGACAAGACGGAAATCCTCATCCTCGGGTCCAACCCCTCCTCTTGGGACGACTCTTGGTGGCCCACATCACTGGGGTCCCCCCCAGCCCCCACCTACCACGCACGCAACCTGGGAGTCATCCTCAACTCGAAACTCTCCATGGCCAAACAAGTCAACGCAGTCTCCTCCACCTGCTTCAACACCCTCCGCATGCTCCGCAAGATCTACAGATGGATCCCGACAAACACGAGGAAAACAGTCACCCAGGCCCTAGTCAACAGCAGGCAAGACTACGGCAACACCCTCTACGCCGGAGCCTCGTCCAAGCTCATCAACAGACTACAAAGAATCCAGAACGCCTCTGCACGCCTGATCCTCGACGTCCCGCGTGGCGACCACATCACCCCCCACCTGAGGAACCTGCACTGGCTCCCAGTCGACAAAGGAATCTCCTTCAAGCTCCTGATCCACGCACACAAGGCACTCCACAAAACCGGCCCAGCCTAGCTCAACAGTCGACTCTCCTTCTACGTACCCAACAGGAAACTCCGCTCCGCTGACCACGCCCTGGCCACGGTCCCACGCATCCGGAGAACTACTTCCGGAGGCAGATCCTTCTCCCACCGCGCCGCCAAGACCTGGAACTCCCTCCCCCTTTACCTGCAACAAACCGAAGACCTGCTGACCTTCAGGAGACAACTCAAGACCTGACTCTTCGACCAATAGCAGCAGCTCTTTCCCCCCCAGCACCTTGAAACCTTCACGGGTATGTAGTGCGCTTTACAAATTAGTGATTGATTGATTGATTGATTGATTGATTGATTGATTGATTGATTGATGTGTTGACATTCTATGTGGACTTTCATTCCTAATGATATTTGATCCTCACTGGAACACCCCTCTCCTCAACATGTCCCAGGATATGTATCCCCATGGACTCTGTCTGGGCTCACAAACTATGTTGGGGTTGTTGTCCCAAGCATTGCCACTTTGCTCCTCAGTCCATGTTTCAATAAAACGTTTTTACGGAATCAGCATGTTGTATTTCTGGTCATGATTGGAATAAGTAGACCATGGTGGATGTGCTGACCCTTAAGACTCTACCTAAGATCTAAAGCATGGGTTCCCACAAACATTTTCCTAGGGGCCACAAATTATGGTCTGTGGTGTGACCGAGGGCCGCGCTGATACTAGCAGGGTGGCAGTCAGGAGATATGGGGTTTGTAAGGTGGGTGCAGGGGAAGCGAAGCATGTACATGTAGTGGCTGAATTGCACAATGTGAAACCAGAAAACCTGGGATCAATCCTGGCTCCCCACTTGACCAAATTTTGTGATTCTAGGCAATTGTTATTTTTTCTCACTTTCCCTCCTTTTCCTTCTCTTGTGTTTGATTTAATGAACTATGCTCTTGTCAATTTATAATAGCAACCCAGACCACCCAGAGGGTGCACATAAAATCTGACTTGCCTCTTAGTTTACTATTGGCATTGTTTTCAGTGTTGGTGGAAGCATGAATGTTTTTAAATTAACGAAATACACGTTTTTGAGTTTTGAAGAGACTTTATCAAATTTTTACACATTTGTTGTAAAATGTCTTTTAGAAATGAAGGTGTTTCTAAAGTTAAGTGCTGCAAGGCTTTCATTCTGAATGTTATTGCTGAGTCATGGTAGCAGCAAACCAGTGCTGCTGTTCACCAAGGGACCGCATAAAAAGGTCAGGAGGGTCACAAGTGGCCCCCATGCCGTACTTTGAGTATCACTGATCTAAAGGATAATGTGTTTCTGCGAGTCAGGGGTAAATATGAACAGTGCATCCTAAATCGTTTATGTGATCCTTATCTGCTACTAAAATAGTAAGTAGTTACACAAGGTCACATGCATGAAGTGCAACAATTGTCAAACAGTCAATGGTAAGACGGAATGTTGTTTCTGCCCATGTGGGTGATACTACCATGCATATTAGCGAGAAAACAACAGTGATGCTACAACAAAATGGTGCTAGAGAGAGCGGGTAAGTGACTATCAGTCTGACACCAAACACATCCTAGATTAGTCAAGATGGTTTGACTCTATTATCCAAAGAAAACATGTAGCATCACATACACACACTGTGCTGCATTAGGTTAATATCTCTTTTGGGCTGTGTGCCTATTCATAGCAAGGGTGCCACTTATGGTGACCAATCACATTTGAAGATCCCTTAAGTGGCACCATTGCTAACTTGAAATGATTGACTCCTTATGTGCTCCATCTAGTAACATGTTTACAAACACTGGCAGGTACTCCTGCAGCACGTGCATAACCCAACCTAAGCAGATGTCACAAATGGCATGCTGTGCAGTTCGTAATGCAAGAATCAGGCAATTCGTAATGCACCAATCAGGCAGTTCGTACTGCAAAAATAATGCAATTCGTAATGCAACAATCAGACAGTCCATAATGCAAAACGAATGCACTTCGTAATGCAACAATCAGGCAGTTCGTAATGCAAAATAAGACACTTCGAATGCAACAATCAGGCAGTTCGTAATGCAAAAATAAGGCACTTCATAATTCAACAATCAGGCAGTTCGTAATGCAAAAGTAATGTACTTCGGCACCGATTGCAGTGCTCTGTACAGTCTCTATGCCACTCTTGTTGACTTGCAGTCAGCTACTGCCAAAACATGCCCCTAAAACAGTTATGATGGAAAGCAAAGTGCAGTTCCACACTCCGGCCCCGGTACTGCCACTCCTCGGCCCATACGGGTCACGATACGGGCTTGAGCGGAGTCTCGCGCTGCAAAGATGGGAAAGGCCTTGAGCCTTTCTCTCGTAGCCCGCACCCCGCCCCAGTCAGCGACACATGCACGCTCGCTGAGCGTTACCTGGGGAGTGCGATCTCACTCTCCTCTCCTCGCGGCTTGGGCCTCTGGTGCGACTTCGTTGATCTTGGGCATTGGAACTCGGACCCCGACGGTGATGGTTGGAGGTCTCTCCTTGGCAAAGGCAGGCTTGGGACGGCGGCAGTGACTTCTCACAGCTCCTCTGGAGGTGCCAGTCCAGGCCGATGGTAATGACGATCGCAGCACTTCTGGTCACGCTGTCGATTGAAGCAGAGAACAAGACTGCTCCTGGACACACAGCCAGGGGGCAATTGTCACGAAGGTCTCAGGCTGCCACAGGGCACATGCACACAGCGTCACTGAGACTCACTTGAGCTCCGGGTGTACACGATCACAGGACAATCCTCACGAAGGTCTCAGGCTGCACAAACCACACGCACACAGCATCGCTGAGACTCACTTGGATGCTGGGTGCACACAATCACGGGGCAGTTCTTACGAAGGTCTCAGGCTGCATGAAGCACACAGCGTCGCTGAGACACACATGGAAACGTTTATGTTGCTGAATTTCCACAATAGGGAGCCAGCTCTCCTCGGGCCCTTGGAGACACGTTACTTCGGGACACAGCACACAGGAAAGTCCTTTCAAGCAGGGGGACACAGCACACAGCAAAGTCCCTTAGCCTCTCCTTAGTTAAATCAGAAAACTGCAGGCCAGCTCCAGAACACACAGCAATGGTCAGTCCTTCTCTTCAGTCTCTACAGCTGTTTTTTCTTGGCAGAGGTTCCTCTTGACCGTGAAGTAGTTTCCATTCTTTTCAGTCTTGATCATTCCAAAGTCCAGGGGTTTCAGCTCTTATAGTTATACCCCTAAATGTCTTTGAAGTCTCTGTGTTCAGGGGGCACTGACCCCTGTCCAAACCAGTTCTGGGTGTCTCCCTGCCAGTGACACCTTCTTCTTTTAACAGTGGAGGTCTGGTCCTCAATCACTCAGGAGGAGATGGAGCCATTGTTTTATGGCAGCAGCCCAGGCCTCTTCACCTCCAGGGGCTACTCCTCCCCCCTACACTCCAGATGCAGGTCAGCCGTGACTGTCTCACCTACTCCTCCCCTGGGTCAAGACATTCACCAGATCCTATCACATTCAAATCCAGACAGTCAATTCACAACCAGGCAGAGACACACATAATTGTTAGAACAAAAAACCAGCCACTTCCAAAAGCGCGGTTTCTAAACACACAATTCAAAAACCACCTTCACAAAAAGATGTGTTATTAAATTGTAAGTTTAGGCGCACTAAACTTCATCTCTCCAACTTAAACCTATGGGAAGATAGGCTGGAACAATATTACACAGCCTCCCCCATTCTGTCTTATGGGCAAGATGGCCTTGCAACAGTGAACAAAGAAATAGTGAGCATTTCACTGTCAGGACGTGATACACACCGTAGTACATGTCCTACCTTTCACATACACTGCACGCTGCCCAGGGGGGTACTGTGGGTCTACCATAGGGGTGTCTGATGTGCATAAAAAGGGAAGGGTAAGGCCTGGCAAGTCGGGGGACTTTTCAGGCCAACAAGGCAGTTTAACAAACTGCGCGCTGGCACTGCTCTCTTTTCAGGGCTACTTATGTGGGTGGCATAATTTGTGCTGCAGGCCCACTAGTAGCATTTGTATTACCAGCCCTGGCACACATAGTGCACTTTTCTAGGGACTTTACTAGTAAGACAAACATGCCAATTATGGACAACCAATTACCATTACACTTTATACAGGGAGCACTTGCACTTTGACACTGATCAGCAGTGGCAAAGTGCCCAAAGCATCTAAGATGGCAACACCATGTCGGAAAAAAGGTCTAGGGGGAAGGCAAAAAGTTTAGGGAACTTTAGTCAAAAAGGGCCAACAAAGTGTAAAACAGAATTTATTTAACACACTACTAATCTTAACATCTAAAAACTACAACCTACACTAATTGTTTCTATCTAAACTATGTCTAATCTAACTTACCAACACTATCCTAACTTAAAACTAACCTAACCTTCGTAACTTTAACTTATCTTACTCTACACATATACCACAGCAGAAAGGTTAAATATCCACCACCGGCCCCCTCATAATACATTTGCACATGAGACTAACATAAGAGCTATACACAAACTACCTAAACATTAAAACCTAAACAAATATATAATTTAATTTTTTTTAAATTTGTTTAGGTTTTATTTTTTAAACATATACTAAATATCAACCCCCGGGGGCGTGGCCTGCAGCCGACAGCGATGGCCGCGCACTAGCGAGGCTCCGAGTGCGAAGTAGTTTCCCCTAAAATCCGGCACTTTATCCGCAAACATATCCTGCCCTCAAGACAGCCATCTCTGTCGGAAGACGGGCGGCATCGATCGCGCTGGCCGTGGTTCGCGTTAAAGATCCAGGGAACAGCGGAGGACGTCCGGTAAGCGGCGGCCCTGCTCGGCGCCTGCAGCCTGGGGATAAATTTGCCGATCTCGGCCAGCGGCCCGGCACAGTGACGAGAGGGCCGGCGAGGAGGTGTACGCGCCCCCAGTGGAAGGCGGAGAGCGGCGCCATTGGTGACGAGCACCTGAAGGGGGCACAACGACAGGGACAGTCCCGGCGACCTCTGCAGCTTGAGGGTAAAAACGGCGCGAGGTGCCCTCGCAGTGTGCTCCGTCCAGTGGAGACAGCAAAGCGGAGGAAAGGCGCGAGCAGCTGACCCCCGGAGCAGCCAGTCCACACGGGGTCCCGGTCAGCCCAGTGGCCCGACAAAGACGAGGTAAAGGGGAAATCAGAGCGGCGGTGAAGGGCGCGAAAGCCCCTGCGACCTGTCACGGACCAGAAGCCGGGACCTAGATTTCCGGAGGACCTTTGGCGTAAAAGGGGGAGAGGGCCCTGCCCCCACTGGAACTTGCCACCGGCTAAGGGCCGGCCTAGAACAGTGTGTAGACGCAGCTGCTGGCAACATCCGAAGGAGGGAGCGGAGGGGGCCTCCTCCGCGCCCCGCGTCCATTCAGGTCCGGAGCGGTGCCGTTCTCAGGTCCGAAACGCGCGGAGCCAGTGGCGGCGCTGAGACACCCGGGTGACGATCGCGGCCCAAAAGAGTGGACCATTAGCTGAGCCGTGCTGGTGACTGGAGGAACCCCGAACCCCGAAGCCTACTCATAGCCCCTGGGACAGGGAAAACCGACTGGCCGCGCTGGTGAGCGAGACTAGCGGCAGGCGGCGGGGACTACCTGTCGGAAAGGGACAGACCAGGTGAAGATGGGGGGAAAGGGCCAGCGAGTGACCGCACAGGCCAAACTCGACAAATATGCCTTCGCCAAGGACTCCAAAAGCCCGCCGGCGCGTGCGGGGCCTTCAGTTGGGGCCCCTGGCTCCGGGGGAGACGCTAAGGTGACGCTGGAAGATATTATGGCGGCTCTTGCCGGCGTGCAGACGACGGTGGGCGCGATCTCTGCGGATTTCTCCTTCCTCAGAGCGGATTTCCAAAAAATGAACGCCAGAGTGACGGAAGTGGAACAGGTGACACAATCCCTTACTAAAGACACCGCTTCGCTGCTCCACAGAGTTGGTCAGTTGGAGAAAGACAATAAACTCATGGCTGCTAAGCTGGATGATCAGGAGGGGCGCTCTTGACGCAACAACGTGAGAATTACGGGGGTCCCGGAAGGCGAAGGGACGCATGCCATGGACCTCTATGTGGAAGATCTGATTCAGTCTGGGCTTCAACCTCGAGGGCTCTCAGCCCTCTTTGCAGTGGAAAGGGCGCACAGAGTGCCTGGCGGTAGGCCTAAACCCGGAGCGCCCCCGCGACCTATCCTGGCACGCATCTTTAACTTTCGGGATGGAGACGCTATCCTACAGGCGGCGAGGGTGGCGCCACCGGTGCGAATCCAGAATTCCCAGGTCTCCTTCTTTCCCGACTACACGGCGGTGGTTGCTCAACGCCGAAGAAGCTTTATGGAGGTTAAAAAAGACCTTCGCAGAAGAGAGCTTCCATACGCAATGCTCTTTCCGGCAAAACTAAGGGTGGTGGCGGAAGGAAAGACATACTTCTTTGAAACGCCGGAGGAGGCCCACGACTGGCTTGAGGGATGGCAGCGAGTCGACGGTGATGAGCGCTCAAGGCGGCGTCGACGACAAGATAAAACAGACAGGGAGGCCACTACGAACTCCGCACAGGAGCGACAGGCATCGCCTTCCGCGAATGCAGACACTGGAGAATGACACGAACACCAGTGGCAGTTGAACTGACGGCGTGGTGGAGAATCGAACCTCTCGCCCATGGTGGCCTGACTCTGTGCAAACGCTGTGAACATGATGACCCGTACTTCCCAGGGCTGTTGGCGACGGGTCGGGACTACAGGCCCACTAGGGATGAAAAACGTCGAAGGCCGGCTGAGCGGCTGTCTTGATGGCTGGGGAACTACAGTGTTGACTCTCGGACTTCAAGACCCCGCCACGCAAGTACTGTTTTTGGGATCAAAGCACTCTGCTAAGTTGGGGTGGCGGGTAGTTGGGGACCCGTCTGGCAGGGAGGCAGGGAGGGGGGGGTGATTGGGGGTTGGTTTTCGTTCATGGTTATGGGGGCTTCGTGTTTGCTCCTTAATTGGTTGTTCTTTCTTCTACACCTGGAGCTCGAATTGAGGGTACACCCAAGCGGGAACTGTCTGAGTGACAAAAATGTATTAGGGACCCAGAGCCCGTCACAGAGGCTTGCCACGCCACAGGCCACCGCACACACAAAGCGCCGCCCGTATCGAAATAATGGCCAATGCAAGAGTGATTGTCCAGGCCCGGGCGCCCCGCTGACAGTGATGTCCTGCAACGTGAACGGCCTGGGCAACAAAATTAAGAGGGGGCTGGTGTTGCAACATATTAAGAGACACACTCCGTCGGTGGCTCTCCTACAAGAGACCCATCTGACTGGCACGGCCACGAAGGCACTAGATAGATGGGGGTTCACAATGGTAGTGCACTCCGAGTTCACTTCCGGATCCAGGGGAGTGGGGATCCTTCTTCGGAAATGCTGCCCCTTGGTGGTGACCGGGAAATGGACAGATGACCAGGGGCGGTTTGCTGCGATATCGGGACAATGGGAGGGGTGCAGCTTTAATATTGTCTCGGTATACATCCCCCCTGCACTACACTCACTAGCTTTTCCGGCCCTGGGAAAGTTCCTCCTGGGCCTACCCCAGGGAGAGCTGATCATAGGGGGCGACTTTAACGCCATAGTGGACCCGGACTGGGATAGACACCCCCCGAGAGGGCCGAACACGACCCCCACACCCCTACGGGGCTTCCTGAATGCGATGGGGCTCCTTGATGGTTGGCGCATGCGACACCCCACAGAACGTCAATATACTCATCACGCTAGCGCGCATAATAGTCTTTCGCGCATTGACTACCTCCTCACCTCCCCTACATGTATTGGTCGCATACAAGAGGTCACGCATCTCCCCAGGGGCATTTCAGATCACTCGCCGCTACTGCTCACATATTCCTCAGGCCTCTCAGGTAGGAGGCGCACTTTCCCGATACATCCCGGGTACCTGAAGGTCCCAGGAGTGAGGAAGACGTTGCATAAAACTACAAAACAATATTTTCCCGAGAATGTACACTCTGTCTCCTCGCCTAGTGTCCTCTGGGAAGCCTACAAAACAGTGCTGCGCGGGCAGGCCATCGCAGTCATTACAGCACATAAGCGAGAAACGTCACAACAGGTGGCGACACTGGAGGAAGCAGTGACCACGGCAGAGAGGGAGCATGCCAGAGACCCCACTGACGCGACCACCCATACACTTAACCTTGCGAAGCAGACATATAGGGACCATCTCTGGGAGGCGGCCCGCATGCGCCTTGCGAAAACGCAACATACGATATACGAGCTTGGGGATAAGGCAGGCCGACTTCTAGCATGGCTCGACAAAAAAGAGAAGGCCAACCGGTGGGTGGCGCGATTGCGACTGACCTCCGGGGAGGAGGTGACAAACCCGGACGACATAGCGGAGACCTTTGCTACTCACTTTGAACAGGTATACACATCTGCGGTGACGACCACCACAGAGGATAATTTAAAATTCCTCACAGACATACGACTTCCGCATTTGGCTCCAGATGACGCACTTGTGCTGGACAAGAGCTTTTCAGCAGACGAGGTCGCCCGAGCTATTTATGGCCTACAGTAAGGTAAAGCGCTGGGACCAAATGGGATTCCGGTGGAATTGTTCAAGAGAGAGGCGAACACGATAGTGCCGCATCTGCTGCAAATGTATGAGACCAGTCTGGAGGAAGGTATACTCCCACGAGACATCAGAGTCGCGACTCTGGTCGCAATCTTGAAACCCGGGAAGCCCCCCACTGAGTGCACCTCCTATAGGCCCATCTCACTCCTGAATGCGGAAGCCAAGATATTGGTGAAATTATTAGCGGCCCGTATACAACCTCATTTGCAGACACTTATCCATCCGGATCAGTCAGGCTTTATGCCCGCGCGAAACACTGCAATGAATATTAGACGGCTGCACGGCATACTGGCCAGTGGGCCCCACATCCAGGAGGATGCTGTCATACTCTCGCTGGACGCGATTATGGCTTTCGACCGAGTGGAGTGGCCCTTTCTATTTGCGGTGCTTCGGCGTTTTGGTTTTGGGCCAAAGTTCTGTGCCTGGGTAAGGCTACTCTATACAGCGCCTCTGGCGCAAGTGGTGGTGAATGGCCGACTATCGAGAGACTTTGCACTGGGACGAGGCACTAGACAAGGATGTCCTCTCTCCCCTCTGCTGTTCGCCCTGGTTTTGGAACCATTGGCGGCATGGATAAGGCAGGCTCCAGCCATATCAGGACTCAAATGGACAGAGAGCTGGGATGATCGTATCTCCCTCTATGCGGACGATATTTTGGTCTATTTGACACAACCGAAACGTTCCATAGCGGCATTACTGGATATTTGTGACTCCTATGGTAGATTCTCTGGCTATTCGATCAATTGGACGAAGTCTGTGCTATACGTCCTTCAGGGACCTCCGCCACAACTCCCCAAAGGAGTGATAATCCCGATGGCGGTGGATGGTTTCAAATATCTGGGTATACATATCACGCCTGACCCAGAACTATTCCTAGAACACAATTTGCTGCCGCCCCTAAAACGACTAAAAAGTGATGTCAAACATTGGCACTCCCTGCCGCTGACGCTGCTGGGGAGAGCGGCGCTATTCAAAATGATGGCTCTCCCTCGTTTCCTTTATGCGCTGCAGAATGCGCCCGCCCCAGTCCCGGACTCTTATTTTAAATTGATCAACGCAGAGGTGGGCTCGCTGCTGTGGGAGGGTAAACCTCATAGAATAGCCCTCTGCAAACTTATGCGGAGTTGGTATGATGGGGGAATTGCGTTGCCCAACATACGTCTCTATTATTGGGCGTCCCAACTTATAACAGTCAACCAATGGATACACGCGGAGCAAGATGAACCCGCTTTCCGCATGGACAGGGCACTGCTGGGACTACACGGAGTACTCCACGCCTTATATGTCACATCAGGGGCGAAGAAGCTACAAGGCCCCACAGCGCACACGGTACAGGTGTGGCGTACAGCACAGCGCAGGTTGGGATGGGAAGGGGTGATTACGCAGCAGACGCCGCTCTGGCTCTCCCCGAAGATAGGTATGGGACACCTACGTAAAGAATTTGAGGGGTGGGACCTGATGGGCATCTCCAAGGTCGGTGACCTCTGGAAAAAAGGGGGGGTGGTGCCGTTTGCGAAGCTCCAATTGGAGTATCAGTTGAACCAGACTGAGCACTTTAAATTTTTACAAATACGGCATGCCCTACAGCTAGCTATACCCAAAGGGACCGTCCTGCCCGAGTCCTCCCCGCTAGAGGATAGGCTGCTCGCAGACCACCTCACCAAGAAAGCTATTACATTGACCTACCGTAAACTAGTGAATCATCAAAAAGACCCCACGGAGATCCTTAAAAAGAAATGGGAGGCGGCAGTGGGGCCCATGGACGAACTCGAATGGTTTGAAGCGTTGGCGTCTCCCCGGGAGGTGGCTATCCCCTCCAAAGTAAAGCTGGTGCAGCTTAAAATACTGCACCGGATATACTACACTAGAGACATGCTCCATAAAATGGGGAGGGCACCTACCCCGATCTGTCTGCGGGGATGTGGACAACTAGGCACCTTCTTTCACACGTTATGGGAATGCCCTGACATTACCTTGTACTGGGGGGAGGTCATGGCCACGATCTCACGGGTTACCGGTCAGGATGTCCCGCCGGAACCCCGGATGTGTTTACTGAATGTCTGGGACGACACTGACCTTAACACAGCTGACCAAACCTGGGTGGCCCTCGGACTAGCGTTAGCAAAGAGGACACTTGCGCAATACTGGGGGGCGCAGTCCGCCCCCTCCCATATGAGATGGTGCCGTGATCTAGATAGTGCCATGATGGCGGAGAGGGTGGTGTGTGTCAACAGAGGTTGCCCCCGGAGATGGCAGAGAATATTGGGAAAATGGAACACATACAGAGGCAACTTATGCGAACCCCCTGTATCGAACTCGGAGTCCGAGCTAAGCGACTAAACTCAGGGCAGTATTGTCACGTGGGACTCGACCGGAGGGAGGGTCAGGGAGGAGGAGGGCGGTGGCGGGTGGCGGAAAACTGGGCTTGGATGTACCTGTATGACAATAGCAATCAATGTCAGAAATTGAATGATATGACAACACATTGTACCGCACAGATCTACCATGTAATGACGAAAGTTGTACTTTTGTTCGTTGTTTTAATAAAAATTGTTTAAAAAAAAAAAAATATATCAACCCCCCACCCACTTAACAACCTACACGTCCATATCCCCACCTAAAACAGATTAATACTAAAATCTATAAAAATACCAAAACTAACCTAACCTACCACACTGCTAGCAACTATCCTAACCTATGCTAAAAGTCTATACTATAAAGTCAATTAAGAAGAACCGGGGAGGGCATAAAAGTTGGAGGGAGGGCCTTCATTTTCTACTCAATGCAGTCCACGGTCACCCTGCAAAGTCTTTACCATTTGCATGAGCGTGCCACCTGCAGTTGAAGTCATTCCAAGTTCAAATTATTCTCTTGTTGTCCATTCAACAACTTCCTCTCTAGTGCTGTTGGCTGCTGTGATGTAGTGGCAAAAGGTTGTGCTGCCATGGCTAGTGTGGCTGTGGAGAGTCCCGGAACAGGTCCTGTAACCCCACCGTGGGAATCCTCCACTTGACGCCTGCTGCTTGCCCTATCGGTAGCTTTCTGTCCCTGAGGTGGCGACTTCCCAATCCCTGATTCCCCTGCTTGATCAAAATAGTGCCCCATGTGTCTGAAGACCTTGGCAACATGGCATATGTGACTGTATCTCTCAAGTTGGATCCAATAAGCCTTTTCCTGCTCTGGAATCATGTTGGCTGTTAGAGAGGAAGGACACATGAATCTGACCAAGCCTTTGTGTCACAATTGTCAACATTGGCATGCATTAATTACTATTAGCAGCCCAAGTGGCATGGCCTGCCAAAAACAATTACATCTATGTAGCATATCATGACCAACCATCATGAGAAGCAATGGTAAATAACCCAGGTTTTGGTTTGTAGATACAGGAAATGGCAGTGTGTGGCCTCATTACCATCCACCAATGTGCATATGAAGACAGATTTGTGTCTATGATGCTGTGTATACATGGTCCATCTAGGTGCTTCTTTGGGAAAGTCATGCAACATGTAAGAGGGTAAAATCTATGACCAATTAGCTATGTGAAATGAGTGATATCTAGCAAGTACAGGTATTGGGCCTCAGCAATGGTTCATTCTTATGGCAAATGCTCAAGGTCACACACATAGCAGCATAGATTGACTCAGTGCCAGGTAGTTGAAACATAGACGGAGTGTGGCCAGCTGCCTCCCATTCAACAGACCTTTTGGCTACTTTTCCAAGAATGACACATGGACATTCCTGTGATAATATTACATGGAACACCTAATGAAAATCAGACAAGAGCATGTGCTTACCAAGATATGTGTCTATATTGTGTGTTCACATCATTCAAGCACATGCATGCAGATTAGTGAGTAGCATTGGGGTCTCAGAATGTCGCCACCTCACCAATGGTGTAATGGTTTGGATCACCTTAAAGACATGGTACATAGCTCTGTGTATGCTGAACATGTACACTGTGTACATATGAAGCACAGTTGATTGACTTCACAAATGCCTGGCAATGTCTGTACGTTGTAATCGCAGCATGAGGCACAGTTGGAACACCCTCATGATGGACATATGTATGCCATGTTGCAGTGTATTAATGATGATAACAGGCACATCACATATGAGATGCACAGAGTGCAGGTAAGGTACAAGTTCAGTCTAGGTTGCAACATGGTGCAACAGTGCCAGGCTTTGATGCCTTTGTGAACAGTCCAATTGATTGACCACACTCTGCATAGTATGGTAATGCTGGGGCCTTCTCAAGTTCATTTGTGTACTTTACCATGCTAAACACATCAGAGAATACCCATACTTGTTTGTCTCTTTCACTTAGCTCCTTATATGTGACCAGTGCACTTCAAATGAACAATGACCAATCAAGGCCCATACAGGCTCATAAAGGTATGATGATATTTTATGGAACAGAGACATATGTGTCACCATTTGGGGAAGAAACAAACACCCTGTCTAACCTGTGGACTGATAACATGTAAGTGCCCTCCACTGCAACATACATGGCCGGTGGCCCACACAGTTCTGAGTCAGTAATGACCTAGCAGGCCAGGTGACATTACTTCCTGCACAGTGCGGGATGGGTCCCACATCACCTATGGCCTCCCCTTCATTGCATGGTATTTTTTGGCTATTGTATTCCCCATGCAAACAGGCCCCTTTGGCATGCTCAGTGTATGTAAGGGCCACACAACTACAAGCTCATGATATATAGACCTTTCTGATAGCCCGACAAACTTTTGTCCCTGGGTGATCCAGCAGATCCTGCTCCAGGCTGACAATATTTGCCTACCGGTGCTTGTGTTTGTGGATGGTCCGCTCGACACCAGAAACTCGGCTCATCTGATACTGCACCTTCTCACACTGGTGCAACTTCTCATGGATTGAGTAGCCCTGGATAACCCTGCCTCCAACTCTGATCATATTGGGCAAGTGCTTGACCACTAGCCACAGCAGGCCTCTAAACGTCCCATTCGTCACGCTCTTGGCCCTGACTGATATCTCCCTTTCCCCACTAGCCACCCTAAGCCCAACAACAACAAAAAACTATTCCTTCTCCCTAACCCTAGAACTATTAACCTATATTAAGACAAACACCCCACAGTACTTTACACAAAATACAATTAGAAGATAAATGCGATAGTTTTGGGACATTGCAGGGGCAGCACAGACACCAACAAGACCAAGAAATAACATCAAACTCTCCAGAAAACAACAACCATCTCCACAAGCCAGATGAGCCATTGCATCATTTCTTGTGTGGATGCATCACGTTTCCGACGTATGCATCATGTTTCCTACTAAAGAGTCATTTTTTCTGATGTTTCGCTAGCGAAATAGCCAAGCCATGAGTTACACTATGCCCAATGCATTGTTTTTGAAGTTTTGGTGTTGATGTGTGGCTTCCGCCTGACGCTCTTTCCACTCAAGCATTACGTTTAGTGTTAAAGCATCACTTTTCCTACAAAAGCATCACGTTTACTACTAAAATTTCACCTTTCCTAGAAAAGTGCCAGCTTTTCTACTGAGGTCTCATCTTTTTTACTCAAGCATCATGTTTAGTGTTAAAGCATAACTTTTCCTACAAAAGCATCACGTTTACTACTAAAAAGTCACCATTCCTAGAAAAGTGTCAGCTTTCCTACTGAAGTCTCACCTTTCCTTCTTAAGTGTGGGTTTTTGACTGGCTCATTCCTATGGAAATGGGCAAAGCACCAGTGACACACAACACATGACAATGCACAATGACTGGTTTAAGATGCTGTGACAGTAATGTGCTATGCAAACAAATGATGGACGGAATGCTGAATAAATCAAACATTCACCCCTAGTCAAGAGATCTGGGTTGAATCCATCATTCCTTTGCTCACTATCCCACCCCAGTTTAGACCCAGCCCTATGCAAATCAGTCTTGACCCTGTGCCTCATGGAAACAGTCCAGACCGAACTGCTGAGCCAGTTCCTCCCTGGACCGGAAATAAGCATCCTGGGACCGGTTTCTGGGTATTACCCTTCATCAGCCAGGCTAGCTTGAATCCAGTGGCACAGTGAGCAAGGGACCCACCTCTGGGCATACCCATCCCACTTATGGTAAAAAGTGCCACGCAAACAAATAATGGACGGAATGTTGACTAAATCAAACATTCACCCCCAGTCAAGAGATCTGGATTAAATCCATCGTTCCTTTGCTCACCGTCCCACCCCAGTTTAGACCCAGCCATATGCAAATCAGTCTTGACCCTGTGCCTCATGGGAGCAGTCCAGAACTAACTGCTGAGCCAGGTCCTTCCTGGACCGGAAACAAGCATCCTGGGACCGTTTTTTTGGTATTACCCTACATCAGCCAGTTTAGCTTGAATCCAGTGGCACAGTGAGCAAGGGACCCACGTCAGGCCAATGCCTGGCTTCTGGCTTGATTGTAAACTTCTAAGGGCTACTTCTGATTGATGAGATATGTGTAAGTAAATGTTTCCTTGGGACTGTGACATAAACACAAAAACAGGAAATGGGTTCAAACATTTATTGCCCTGTTAAATCTTTATGACATGTTGGTTAACGGAACATGTAGATCAAGTAAAGAATTCTGCACAATGTGTGTGTGTCTGCGATTGCTAGCAGCACTGTTGTGGATGTCTACAACATTGGCATCCTCCCCCTCCTCCTTCGGGTCCTGCTGTTCCTTTGTCCCTTTCCCAGGGGACATTAGTCCGCACAAATATATTGTGCAGAATGGCACACACCAGTATTATTTTGCACACAATTGGGGGGGCTAGAGCAATCTACCCCCTGAACTGTCCAGACAGAGGAGAACCTGGCCTTGAGCAGGGCGAAGGTTCGCTCAACAATATTCCATGTCTTGCTGAGGGCCTGGTTGTAGGCCTTCTTTGGCTCCGTATGGAGCTGTGCATATGGGGTCGTGACTCATGGCTGAATCCCATTTCCCTGGTCAGCTGACAGTAAAAAGAAAGGACCACTGTCAATACTTTTATTAACTGTTACTGATACATGGCAGGACCCGAGTTTTATTCCACAATATGTGTTAGTCATTCAGTTGTTCATAGGTTGCACATTTCTTTTCCATTACTCTGTGGTATAGCAAATGCTGACCATGGGCGGATACATTGTACACTTCTACATCCTGACTGTCATATTAATCCTGTAGTTTTATGTGATGTCTATTTGGCTCCTCGCCAGTCTATATTATGTGCTCCTACTACATGTGCGAAGTGTCCGACTGTGGATCAAATATTTGAGTAGTTGAATCTCCCTAGGTAGGTAATGACATAGTCCACATGCCTTACACTGACACATGCATATGTCCATGGTAAACCACAGACGGTGGTGGGATACATGACATGCCTGATGAACCATGTAGACACCCCCACAATCCCCATGAAACATTTCCCTTGCACACAGTGATGCTACACAGCATTTGGCCCAGCAATGCAATGCTCTGTACCCTTCCACTATTAAGCGGCAACAATAGTGGCTTTGTGTGTCTTACCATTGGTAACTTGTGAGTTTGCATGACACGTATTATGATGTATGGAGCATGTATGAGCTATTTATTTTCCTATCTGCATCAATAGAAACAGTGAGTGGTATTCTGTCATCCATTCTAACTGTTAGTGGATATGTTAGGTATTTGAGTTTTACTTACCTACAAGAGGCCATTTCTATATTGTTCATTCTGGAAGCAGTCATTTATGATGGAGTGCCTGAATATGTATGTGTCTGAATATGTATGTGTCATGCACACTCCCAGGGTATTTGGCCAGTTTGTTAGTGAACAGCCCCCAATGGTCCACGTCGGCCTGCACAATGATGGAGTGGGAGTGGGTAGAGATGAGATGTTGCAGCAAGGGGAACCAGTTGTAAATGAGGGCAGTCTATGGCACCCAGCACATGTGGGAAATCAGCAATGGCATAAACCCCTGGTTTGTCTTCAGGTGCAGTTTGTGTGTGTTGGGGGAGATGAGGTGGTAGGGTGTCAAATGGATGATGGTATCCAGAATGGAGGGAAGGAATGAGAAGAAGGATGGCTGGGAGATTCCAGCCAGTCTGGCAGCTGTTATCTGGAAGGACCCTGATGCCAGCATGTGTAGTACTGCCATGAGCTTCCCAGCAGAGGGATGTTGGTAGACCTGCCAGATGTTGGCTGGAGCCTTGGTGCAATCTGGTGTAGCAACTCTACAATGGACTCCCTCCTGAGCCGGTTATAGGTGATTACCTCATCCTCCCTGAGTCCCTATTAGAGTAATCCGCTGGCACTAAATGCGCTCTCTTCAACTACATTCTCTTTGTGGTGGTGGGGTGGGTGGTTGGGGGGTGGTGGTGGTCATCTCCTTGCGGCTCCAAGCTGCAAAATAAGCACCTCCATGGTGTAGTTCAAGTTGCAACACTATTCTGCCCAGCTTCTCTTTATGTGCCAATGTCAATGCGTTATTTCCTATGCAAGGGTTTCACAGGCGAGGGTTTTTGGTGTCATCACATCTCTGCGCCACACAAGTCACCACTGTGTCACTTTCGGAATATCTCATAAATAACGATATATCACTTTTACGGAGGAAATTACGACAGAAAGCCTACCTTGCATATTATAAAACTTACATTTGAAATCTTATGGGACTCAGGAGGTTCTGATGCAGGTTCCTTTTGACGCAGGACTCCAAAAAGAGATGCATCCTCAAAGATACATCACTCTGTTAATATGGAGTACTGACAACACTGCCAAAGTGTCAAAGATTTGACGCATTGGGGGGCAAGCTTCTTGTAAATGAGGCCCTGAGTTCCTAACTCTCCAATTAAAGTATACTCAACCAGTTTGACTATTACAACTGCCATTCCTTGCCCCCTACCTCCATGATCTTTACGCAAAGACAATCAATTAACTTCCTCTATACCAATGGTCTCTTTTTCCAGCCCTCAGAGGAATGCTCATCTTTCGTTAGCACCTCTGCCTACACCATTGAGGAAAACTGTGAACCACCCTCTGTGTTGTCTACTACATAACTGCAGATCTACTCTGAAACACAAGCAAGAAATTGCTGACAATATCTTCATCCAAAAACTAGGTATTATGGTCTTTCTGGAGACTTAGTACAATAAAACCTCGCACAATATCATGGACCTCCTGCTTTCCCAACTACTTTATCCTGGATCATGAATGAAAAAGTAGGCTAGGTGGAAGAGTAATTGTATCTTTTAGCAACAGAGTCCAATGAAGGGAGGTTGCCACCTAAGCTGTTGCCTCCATATCCCAATTCATTTAAAGCAATTTATCCCCACGTCACAATTTTGTGTACACATCTAAAGTATGAATGTGACATTGAGGACATTGAAGATGCAAAACCGGCTGAATTTAAAACAGAATATCTAAAGACAGCCATTTCACACATGATGAGATGGTATATTCTGTGAATTTGAGATATGTTCCTATTTAAAATATGTGTGCCATGTGATTCTTTATCTTATCAATCAAGCATCCCAGGCCTGCACATGCCTAAGTTGAAGTAGGCCAGCACTAATTTGAGATGCTATCAGCATTGGGTATTAAAATGTACCTTATTGTACCACTTGGTATGGGTGGGAACAAGAAGACACCACAGGCAAAAATGCAGTACTTCGCACACAGTAATGAGGGGTAGGAGGAGCACCCCACTTCGACCTCCTGTAACAAGACTTTCCACATACAGAGAAGAGAGGCGATAAGAGGTATGTCGCTAATTAGAAAAGGTGAGTAGACAAGACACACATGTTGTTAAAACTGCCCTCACCCACAACAATGTGTGGCATGCTTCATCATAGGGCTGCTACGACACCTTTGTTCAAGCCAACAACAGAGGTGGAGCAATCGGGTGGGGGAGAAAAGACAAACATAAAGGAAAAATGCGGGATCAAAGAAAAGGTGCAGAAATAACAATGTTAAAACTAACACAGGGCTCTCCTAACTTCCCTTTATTGGTGGACTCCCTGGTTAGATTAAGAAGGTTTTAATCGACCGTCTATATTGAGCCAACTAGCCCTCCACTCTGCAAAATGTCGACATGTTTCTGCCGGATTCTGCTTCTTCCCCGGACTAAAGTCTAGATCCCTTAGAAAATTTCCCTACCTTAAGGAGTAGAACGTTGTCAGAGCCTGTATAAATGCTCAGCGCATGAAGGTATTGTAACTCACTCAGTGAAAATATCCAAGTTTGATTGATGCTCGTGTTCGTACTGGTGGGGAGTGAGGACGGCTCCCTGTAGTCACACATTTGTCAAGGTGAGCTCGTCACGTAGGTACTGTCTGTGTCCCTGACACTCGATCCACATTCCTGGTAACATCCATTTAATACATCTAAAGAGACTGCTAGACAAATTTAATATACCAGATAGGTTAACTGATACACTAGAGCACTCCAAAATTATTTGCTGCTGAGCTTCTTTACCACAGATGAATCCAATGCAAAATTTTAACTTACTTTTAATATAATAAAGGGTCATTAACCTGTTGTGCTGTGATTCATGATTTTAAAATAGTAAAAGCCATGGCATTTCCCACAACAGCTTTGTAAGCAGCTGAAACTGAATGGTCATTATATAGAAAGAAAAGCAAAATAAATAATTCGTTTTTTGCCCAACATGAATCCGCAACGTGAAGAAATCAGGTCATTCATTGCCTGGAGAAAATGTGAGACTGGATAGTTTCGGTTTCCTGCCAGTAAGGATTCCTGGCTGGGCTCTTTGCACAGTGAAATCCTTAAAAGCAGACCATCCAACCTTAAAATCACAGAATGATTGAGGTTTAAAAAAAAATGTATGTGTGGTACAGTGCTTCTGCCGCGACTGGTGCATGTTTTCAAATATGAAGAATATGCACACTAATATTTACAGAGCAACCAGTCACATTTTGGTGTACAATAAAAGACTAGAATGGGACACATCAAAAACGGTATATTTCTCCACATTCTACAAAGCAAAGAAAATACTTAATTTCAGCATGTAATGCAAAAAGTAGCAATTTCCACTTAATGGGAATTTTTAGAAATTCAAACATTTAAGTGATGATTTTTTTCAGGAACAAATTCAGTCTAAATATTTCCATATGTGCCATAATGTTTGCCAGTACTTTGGCCTACTTTCTTCAACAGACAACGGATATATTTGAGGCATGTTTGCTGGTCTTTAAACTGTGAGGGCGATGTCACATCCAAGTGCCTTGAAGTGAATCAAATGAGCAGTAACGGAAATCAATGTTAAATTGGTAAGAAACTGAGCAAAAGAGAGAGATAAAAATCTAAATACATACATTACAAAATAAACATGACATCACTCTTCATTAAACAGAGAACTAGACTGACTCTGCAATGTTTTTTGAAAGTGGCACAGAACATGACCAGAAAAGAAATTCTGAACTGTCCATCAAAGTGAATTAAATGAATTGCACCAATCAGGAACATCTGGTAGGTCACACGTAAGATCTGGAATGCAAAAGCCGGCTAAATGGAAGGTTTCTTCCATCACCAAGTGACCAGCACACCGAGATGTAATAGGGAAACTCATTAGTGATAATGGGGTAACCCAATGTCCCTCAGAAGCTTAGTATTGGTAATATAATCTACAGTTGGTTCTGTTGGGTAAAACCATTTGCTTAGCATTCAATAATAGATAAGATAAGGAAAAAATTGTTTGCAGGAATACAGTTTAACATATCTCTTATTTAGACATCCAGCGAAACACACCAAAGATATCTATTCCTTAGTACAATTTAATTTTTACTCTTTCAGTATATGGCTGTCACATATACAACTTCATTAACAAATAGCGTAGATAGTGTGACTTTTGTGAGTGAAGTAAAATAGAGTGACAATGTGGTATTGTGAGTGAAATATGAAAGACACACAAATAACACACATATAGACATCATATGAGTAAATAAAGGCCTGGCCTTTCATAATTTGTTCCATGTTTTCACAACAATCCAAAACTCCTTCTTTCTGGCCTTGTGGTGAGGAAATTGATGGACATGAGCTAGATAAAACAAAATAGCTCATGTTTTAATATCAGGAAGGAACATGGTTGTCTGATGTGGGGCTGGCTAAACTCAATTGGTTAATAAACTTGGATGAGCCTGGTGATATCTGTTGGGTAAAGTTCTTGATGCAAAGTAGGTGCTGTTGAAAACAAAGCATAATGTAATGTCCTCAGATCAAAAAGAAGTTATCTTTTGGTCCCTGATACTCTATTGGATGGGTTGTCCAAAGAAGAAACAGTATGCTGTGGGTTTGGCACCATTGGGTCCTCTCTTTTCTGTTTTGTGGTCCAATGTTAATGAATTTTCAAACTTCATTTTTTTTTTCAGATGGCATCAGAAAACCTTTATGTTTGATTCAGCAAGTCACTAGCATATGATCATAGCCATCATCTGCCTCTGGATGATACTGGCATTCGGAATCACCCATCCTCATGCATATTGAGAATATATGGACTGCAAGATTCCAAAATGATATAGACATAAAGATATTTCCTCTCTGTGTACTGCTGCTGCTATGCCAAGGGTTTCTAATGACTGTACTAAATAACTATTAAACATTGGGTCTATAGTTGACAGAGCTTTGTGCCCAGTCCAAATAGGCACCACAATCCTAGTCAGGGTAAGCTAAATACACACTATGTATTAACCTGTGCTCACTCTGTAGTAGCTTGGCACAGAACAGGCAGGCTTAACTTGAAAGGCAATGTGTGAAGCATTTGTGAAACACACACACACACACCAACACCACCACCGCCGCTGCCACCACCACCACCACCACCCTCCCTTGGAGTCACTCTGAGTCAAGTGAGTTGGGTTGAATCCTTGTCCTCAGCAGGGCAGCTAAGCAAAGCAATGAAGCATTTACTCAGGCAAGTCAGTAAGGGCAAGGTGGTAATCCTTGCAACATAGCAGTCTTTAATCCACCAGAGTGTTTCCCAGGTCCAGTAGTTTACTGATTTGGTTGGGTTGGAGCCCCAGTACTCATACCCAAAAGTGCCTTTGATATAAGGGTGACTTCAAAGCAACTCTCTGAAGTGCACAAGGATCCCTTTCAACTCAGCCCAGTCTGCAAGGCTAGCTGTGGTGGTTGAATCAGTACTTTGTGTGTGGACAGGACACTACCTATTGAAGTGTAAGAGTCAGTCCCTCCCATTACTCCCTGCCCAGGAAGACCCATCAGCAAGCAGATGAATGAAGATGAGTGCTCAGAATGCAGATGAGCCTCACCGTAATGTGTTTGTGGCTGTCTTAAGGGAATTCACAAAGTGTAGCTGTCACCTAGCCCATATGGGTATTGGATAGAGGCTGCAGGCACACAGAGCAAACTTTAGAGCACCAGTGACATCTTTACCACTAAAGAGGATTTATCATTACCATTCCAAAGATATGAATCATGATTTAGCTACTCCTTTCTAATCAGGAATTACAACTTAAAAGTGTTTTAAGGAATTTCCAATGCTAGCCTCTGAGATAGGTAGGCCTCGCAGTCAAGAACAATTAATATAGCTGTTTGTCCCTGCCAAGTCATGTAAAACTTAAAAGTACATGTCCTACCTTTTACTCACACAGCACCCTGCTCTTAGAGCTACCTAGGGCCTACCTTAGGGGTGATCTATGTATAGTAAAAGGCTTGGCAAGCGGTTTTAAATGCCAAGTTAAAGTGTCAGTGAACTGCACAAACAGGCCTTGCAATGGCAGGCCTGAGACAAGTTTGAAGAACTACTTTTGTGGGTGGCACTAGCAGTGGTGCAGGCCCATGAGTAGTATTTAGATTAAATGCTTGGGTATATGGTGTACCACGTCACAAGGGACTTATATGTAAACTAAATATGCCAATCAGGTATATACCAAGGTATATACCAATGTCATCCTGTTTAGGGAGAAGCACATGCACTTTAGCACTGGCTACCAGATTTAAAGTGGTCAGAGTCAGAAGAGCAACAAAAAGATACAGCAAACAGTGGAGGTAAGCAGGCAAAAAGCTATGGGAAGACCACCCTAAGGATGACAGGTCTATTAATAGCTTTTAGCAAAGACCCACAACTTCAGCTGGTGGAATGTCCAAGCCCCCTTTGATAGCCATGCCATATTTAAAAGCAGCTGCCAGGCATTTTGTTCTAAGGCAGTACATTGTGTTTCAGTGAACAGCATTAACCTAGGACGACCAATTATGCTGCATGGTTGATAGAAAGTATTCCTAGAAACAGCATCCATTGAAGCTAAGCCGTTACAATGGCTTACTCTACATATAGTTTTCACATGTAGGCTTGTCAAAGTACACTAGGAGTTTGTCAAAGTAGGTTAAGAGGATTAAACGTGTGGTTAACAGATGTCATAATTATAGGAGGATATAGGCTTCTAATTGTATGGTGTATGGTCATTAATGGTAACAAACACAAGTCAAATAGATCAACCAGCTCTCCATTACTACTACTTTGTGCACTACAAAATGCTATTCATAAGCCTACTACCAGAGATCAGAGATCATCACCTCCACCTGTCCTATCTTTTCTGTATGGTGGTCTCCATCCCAGTGACAGAGATTGTTGCACATATAAATGTAGGATTTAGTAGTAAATGTGGAAGTGACAAGGGTGAAGGGAAAGAAAATAGTGAATAAAGACTATAAAATGGGAGTGGTTAAGGCACATTTATGGAGTGGGATAGAGTGAGAAATGCCATTGCAAAATACACACCCAAATAAAAGTAAGACAGTTACTGGTAACAAAAACACTTTTAATTCTACTGCAGTAGTAACAGTGACAAAACAGGCTTAAATGTATTCCAGCCCTGCCTTGGAGTAAGTCAGGAACCACACATGGCCAACTACTGGTACTCTAACACGCTAAAAATAAAAAAAAATATAGGAAGGCTACAACACTAACGCACCAAAGGGAATAATGTAAAATAAATTAAATAAATACTACATTTTAAATTTACTAATTTTAAAGAGAAATGTACCTAAATACAATTAATGCAAAATATATATATATTTTTTTATAGAATAATAAGCTCAACTTTCAAATTAATTGAAAAATGTGTTTAACTTAGTTCAAAATGACTAAGGCCTGATTGAATTCTTGATGGTAAGGATACTCCGTTGCAATGGTGACGGAGTGTTCTTAGTGCCAAAAATGCAATCCTTCAGCATAATTTAAATGCAGGGCTACCTTAGGACTGATTAATCAAGGCAGAAATTACTCTGTCTCCGCCGCAAGTAATCCCCACCGACAGTCCAATGGAGTGAGGGCCATCAAAGGCTGGCTAGCAATTCCACCCACCTAATTTAGAGGGGTGGAATGAGAGGCCAGTTTTCACTGCCTATCACCACAAGGATAACCATGGCACTAAGGGGCAGTGAAAACTGCTAAAAAAAACCCTCGCCATGGGACAGGGGTCCCATGGTGAGGGGAAACTGTATATTTTATTTTCAAAAAGAAAATCCTGTTTTGGGATTTTCTTTTTTGAAAAGAAATAAAGGAGCCTGTTTGGTACAGGACTATATGCCATTGACAGAGCCCTGCAGCAAACAGGAAAATGAATTCAAAGGAACATCCGTCCTTGTTTAATAAATGACCACCAGCTTGGCCATCATTTATAATTCTTGTGGGTGGTCCCTCCACCAGGTTTATGGAGTAATTTAGTCCGTTGCCCTGATGGAACAATGGCTGTCCACCAGGACTTAAATCAGGCCCTAAAAGAATTAAATTAATTAACTAAAATGCCAAGGAGTAGCTCTACATGCGAGTAGAGCAACACATGCAACCTTTACTTTGCTAATCTTACCCAAAATAGTTCATTCTTAAAATGCCTCTTATGTAACAGATGGCTCACAACTTTAGTTCTTGTCAAGGTTTTGGGGTTCTCTTTCAGCCTGTTGGCAAATACTGCTTTTTTAGCCATTTACTTCCCAAGTGAAGAGAAAAGAAATCACTCCATTTTGGTGTAACAATGACTAGCTATATGTGAAGTTGCAAAGTCTGTGGATTTATTTCTAAATCTCACAAACTTTGGGAACTTCACAGAGGGCCTGATTTAGAGTTCGGTGGACGTTGCTCCATTACAAATGTGAGGGACATCATGCCCTCCTTATGACATGAGACAAAGTATAAATTCACTTGTAAAAAGGAAGACATGTTATCTGCCATGTTGGTGATGGTGTAATGCATCCACCAAATTCTAAATCATGCCAAGAGCCTTAAAATAAAAAAAGCATCTTCACCAGCCCATTGTCTCAGCAGGAATGTGTTTCCTCCACAGCAGTGAGCTTTGTAGATTGTCTGGCTGCCACCACTACAAATCAAAGCTTCTCCTTTTCCTTCCTCCAGAAGGCAAAGTGCTGCTTCCTCTGTTCTCTACCCCCTCAGCCTGCTGAGTTTCAGAGTGTGCTCCTACAGTCCTGCCAGAGCTATAATCACGGAATCATTGTAATAAATAATGTTGTTCTTGCACCCCAGAATGTATGAGCACAAAACTCCAGCTCCAGGAGTGCTTGATACAACAAAAAATGTCTCCAAGGGCTATCACTATAACTCCGTTGGATACTAGGACACTTTTAGAGGGGGCATCTTCTAGAGGGCTGTGGCACTTCCTGTAGCCCCTCACATTCCTTTGCAGATCTGTTGGTTGTACCCTTGCCCATCCTGGGACACAACAAAATACGAATATGCCAATTAGAAAGCCCATGTGGGGAAATATGGGATTCTCCCTCAGTAAGATGATGCATATTTAATGGGCAACTTTCTCCGAAATGCCTTTATTTTTTTTTAAACCGTGCACACACTCCATGTCCTTTTCAACCCCCCTGGCCAGCTTCAAGTGAGCAATGCGGGAGCTCGCAATGCTTTCTTCTGGCCTGCCTCAGGTGGGCAGAAGCCATTTGTCTCTGGCTCCCACCTGGAGGCAGTAGCATCTGGTCATCTTCAGCCCATACTGGCTGCAGGCAGGAGGCAGTATTCCAGCACCCCCTGACCCTTCCTTCCCCCATACCTGGACTTGGGGTAGGCAATGCCCCTTGTGTTCAAATCTCCTTGTGTCCTCAGAAGTTGAGGTCTCCTGGTACATTGTGCTTGACATCAGGACCCAGTATGAGGTCCCTGTGCCCAAGCTAGGGTCAAGAAGGGAGCCTGGTTGTGGATAGCCTATATATTAATGAGACATCAGAAGGTATTTCAGAGGAGGACGGTCCTTGTAGTCAAATGTTCATCAAAGGATTGCGTCCATTACGTGACCTGCATCTGTCTTTGCAGCCCCCCCCACAATACCCTGTGTTGCTTCCGTAATATATAGGCAATCCATGATCATATCAAGGAAAGTGCCCTGATTATGGTCTGTAATTTTGCACGCAGGCTTCTTTAAACTATTATGAATCCATAAAACAGGTGGAAAGTTCAACCACACCATGCAGGGACTTAACAATACAGCAAACATTTTGTCCTGAAGATAGCCGACTGACCCCTAGGGGCAGTGAAACACAGCTGCAGCCCATGCAGGTAAGAGCGTTGGGGGCCAGGTTGGGGGGGGGAATTGAAAGCCGACCACGAGGGAAAATTAAATAATTAATTAGTTTTCCCTCATCGTCTGTCGAAATCCCCCCCACCCGGCCTCACTGACCTAGCGCTCTTACCTGAATGGTCCGCGGTTGGTGAGCCGGGTGAAACATGTTGGCCTCTTGATGTCAAGGATCATTAGATCCTAATGTTATCTCACTGTTTTTAACCCTACCCAAGACCTTTTTCATTAAACCATAATGTAAGGATCTATGAGGCAATTTTAATTAACTCAAGAAATCCCTTGTCTTTCACCTTTTAGGTGCTCCACTTACAAACACGTAGAGCCCATCCACTCACACTAGGTGACATGGGTTTGGGTCCAATGATGAAGCAGGCCACAGGTGGTACCTGTGGGTGAGGACCCAACCAATATATTCAAGAAATGTTGCAAGATCACTCATTTTTCTGGGCGCTCACTGCTCACTCGCTTGAGATATTGGAAAGGTCACACATACAACTGGGATTTAAGAGAGTTGGGTCCACCCTTTTTTTTTGTATTTTCTAGATCAGAGTTTGGGAAGCTGAGGGTCCACCCTGAACAAACTTCTCACTCTTTCTTAGTGTTTATGGAGCTTTAATTGTTCAACCTGATCTTGTAATGGGAAAGTTGGAACTGTACCATTAATGTCAAAGATCAGATGTTGATGGTTCAGAGGCGCCAGCAGTCCCTGATGTTTCAGAACCCATCCCTCCTTCAACATGCATCTCTGATGAACGATGAGCTAAATGCCCAAAATGAGAAGAGTCTCTGGTAATAGTTGTCGCTTGGTAGTCGCCATGTGTTCCTTTTTGGTAGCAACAACTTGAAAAGATTCTGCATCAAAGCCAGCATCAGTTTCTTTGGGCAAGCAGTCAATTTCCTCTCTTGAAGACAATGTTCTTCACATGTCGTCTTTTGTCAGCATACGCTTTCATCTTTTGTTTATGAACCAAGTCCTTCGCACAAGTTGCATTCTCATCTTTCTCTCTCTGATTGGTTCATTGAGGCAACTTGGTTGTCATTACTCTCTCAAACATCAATGTCACAGGACTCTCAAGTGAGGTGTTGAATTATAAGGATTCCAGACCCTTGCAGTATAATTCCTTCCTGAGTTATGGACCATTCATCTTTGACATTTTTGCAGTTTTGGTATTCACCATCACTGGTTAGAGGTCGAGTGTGTTGGCTCCATGACTGATGTGAAATTATATCTCTCAACTTTAGCATGCCACTATTATGGCTCGTGGCAGTGATGAGCTGGTCTAATGAAACGGCATCTGGTCAATTTGATTTTACAATGAAATTGATATAGGCTTCAGCAGTCTGGAAAAGTAGTCAGCAGGATTCTGATCCTTCCCTGAACTATGCACAATGGTGTCATTGTTCTCTTATAATCGTGGTCCCCATTGTTCAATGCGAGCAGGCATCTTGACCTTTGGATTGTCAAATATAGTCAGTAAAGCTTGATGATCAGTTACCAGCATAAAAGGCTTTTCGTACAGGAATACTCGGCAATGTTCACAAGCACATACCACACCTATACTTTCCTTTTCATGTTGTGAATAAGCATGTTTGGTTTGTGACAGACTTCTACTTGCATATGTCACAATATGCCTACGAGCATCTGGGTGTCCGTTGTGCTGTGCAAGAGTAGCACCTTACCCGACTAAGCAAGCATGAACAACCATTTCTGTATTAAGATTTGCATCGAAGTATACCAATTCAGTAGCATCCTCAATGGTTTGTTTGATTTTCTTAAAACCTTTCTCACATTTATTTGACCAATAAAATGAAACATTCTTTTTTCTTCAAGTCTCTCATTGGAACACTTACAGTGGTAAAGTCTCATATATATCTGGAACAGTAACTGGTCATGCCAAGCAATGAACACACCATAAAAACATCTTGTGGGGATCACATTTGACAGTGCTTGTACTTTAGTAGGATCAGGTGTCATATCAGAAAAGATATGACCAAAGTATTTTAGCTCTGCTGCATGGAACTCACACTTGTCTGCTGTCAAAGTCAACCCTGCACAGGAAGTAAATGACATATTTGTGTCATCGCTTTATCTTGTTCTTTTTGTGTAGCTCTGAAAAACAATATGCCATTGCTATAATTGAACGCATTCATGACACATCGCATGATGTCTTGAAAAAGTTCTGCACCTGATGACACATGAAAACTTAGTCTAATGTATTAAAACAGACCAGTATTTGAAGAAAAGTACCTGTAATTTTGTTTGAGTTCCAACTGATGATAACCTTTATTCAAATCAAGGTGAGAGAAGACCTTTGCACCATTTAATTGCGTGATCATGTCAGCAATATGTGGACCTGAATGTCTTTCTCGTTCAATTACTTTGTTGTCCTGACTCATGTCAGTGCACATGCGTACAGCTCCTTACTGTCCATTTTGGGCACTACCACGATAGGAGAAACCCATGGTGTTGGACCAGAAGAAAACTTAATGATATCATGCTTGGGTAAGGATTCAACATCTTCTTGTAAATGAAAAGTAATTTGTATGTGGGCCTGATTTAGATCTCGGCGGACAGATTACTCCATCACAACGGTAATGGATGTCCCATCTGCCGAAATATATATCACATTATAACCCATGGGATTTATATTTTGGTGAACGGGGTATCCATAACCATTTGTAACGGAGTAGCCTGTCTGTGGAGATCTAAATCAGGCCCTATGTCTTTAAGCAACAGGACAGATGTCCTCATTAATAATCACCTTTACTTTCATAGTTTTAAGCTTTCCTAAACCATAAACCAACAACGGGAATTGACTTACTATTTTGTGGTGAGCATTGATGTTGTAGTTTATGGAAATCAGTCCCATATCAGCAGCTCTGCTGAAACTGAGTAGACTGGCACTTTAGTGCAGGGCATTGAAGCACATGGATGGATGTTTGCACCTTCAATTTCTTGTGTCTCATAGTCACTACAAATGGACCTGGAGTTTTTAAGAGTGTCACTGCAGCCCATGCAAACACATTGGTTTTCAATTGCGTGAGTTGTGGTAATGGAGACAATTCTTTATATTTCTCCTAAGGAATAATGTTTATAGATGCACCAGTGTCGATAATGAAAGGTATTGAACAACCATTTATGTTCAGTGTAATTTTTGGACAATGTTTACTTCACTTTGGTGCTTTGGCTGTCGACTTCTCTTTAACTAACATTTTTTTTCACATGTGGCCAGTCCAACATGTGCATGCTTTATTGAGGTAAATTTCAGCATGGCACAACCATCTTCTTCACTTTCACTTGATATTGATATAGAAGAACTGTTTGACCATGCTTTAGATGATGATCAACTTCATTCAGTGTCAATTTGTCTTAACTCATTTCGCTGCTTGGCCTTGTGGGTGTGTGTTGAACATTGCTTCTGGAATGTTCTGGTGGCCATTTTGGCTTATCGCCATGATGCACTTTTTTCTTCACTTTGCAATCTTTCACAAAATGATGCTCCTACCCACAGTCTTTACATATTTGTCCTATGGTGGGATAGTTGCCTTCGTATGGAAACAAAAATCCACATCTAAAATATAACTTTATTTAGATGTAGACATCATTATTTGTGCTCTTCAGTTTTTTGCTTTGGCTTACATCTCATACTCATGACTGACTCATTCTGGGCACCTCCAGACTCCATGTCCCCAGCTTGTCTATCAGCACACTCTTCAGCTCTTGCAGCAATCAACACTCGCTCCAGACTAAGAGTTTCTCTCAGCATTCGCCATCTGAATGAATCTGACAAGCATTCATCAATAACTCTAAGATGTAAAGCTTCTTCATCATTAAATTCATTGACTTTACATTGTTTGATGAGTATGTCAATTCTCTCCTCAAATTCATAAATGGTTTCACCAACTTTCTATTGTTCTTGACTGAAAATGCATATTTTGTAATCAGCATTGGGCATTAGATTATAATTGAGATTCAAAGCCTCTTTAATCTTACAGTATGTGACTTCTTCGTCAGTTCGCGGCATTTTCTTTGTGACTTCTTTAACACCATTACCATTAAGATTTTTGAGGTATTTGATAATCTTTTAGTTATCAATCTCTTCAAATGCATCAATGAAAATTACAAATGTCTCGATACAAAAAATCTTTCTATCGCCAATATATTGCTTTTTGGCGGTATTGAAAGGTGGTGGTGGTTCCAGGAATGCGGCAGCATAGTAGACCAGTGCGGAACTTAATGACACTGGTAGTGAGTCACTGTGAATTGATTTATGCAAACCATCTGTGAAGCCTTGTGAAATGCTGGCCTCTGGATCATGTTTTATGATAACAGGAAATGTGACTTTCTTCTTGGTTTCCATCGTAAAAACAACCTTTCACTAATTCAAAAACCTTATTCAGCTCTCGCTCCTCTTTTGTTTACAGTGTCATTCTAAACCCCACTCAACAGCTTTGGTGGCACGCCGCTTCGGATATGTACAGCACTGTGAACACAACCCTTGGCACTTCTCCTTGAGTCACTTTTCCGAGTGCAGTGATATGATGGCTCTCTTTAATGAGCTTGATAAGTCAGTTTTGTCTTCTTTTTTAAATGTCAATTTGCACTTTTTGACTCCTAGTTGATCTCCACCTTGCAGAGCTTCTGTTCACAGTATTATTTTGCTTCTCTTGGAAAATTCGGTTGCATCCACCTTCAGTATTAACACTCCGTATCACTTATTTGATCTTGTGTGGCAGCACAGTATCTTTATATGTGGCCTGACCAGCAGGTTATCGGCCAACGACGTGCAGATCCTCTGCAATGCTTTTGTTATCTTCAACTGCTTCACCATGGCTGGAGCTGCACTTTGACTCCACATGCATTAAGCTTAAATTCCGTAATTCGTTGATGGAACACGTGGCATGCATGTGCAGATTTCTTGGACCATGGCAAACTCTATCATCGGGTCATCATTGGGTTACTTATCCCCTATCTTGTCACCAGTTGGAGTGTCTTCCTGAGCCTAGGTACCCACCAATGACTACATCACACACGGAGCTTAGTGTTAGGTGTCTTTGTTCGTCTGTGAGTAGCTGCAAATACAACATTCTAAACTAGCCTTCATTGCAATCCACGCTAACATTTAAGTTACAGCTCTACGGAGTCCAGAAGAAGCCAAAAGGGTTCAGTCATTGTTAAGCCTCAAGACACTACACACAGGTTAAAGGTAGCCCAATGGTCCCTTCAGCAGGTGCTAATGGTGGGACAGAGTTACCTGTAGTGAACAATATGCTCTTTCCCTGTTGGTTGACTATAGCCTTCAGGATAAATAAAATAAATCCAGTATTTGTAAAGCGCAAACAATTACTCGAAGGCGTCAAGGCGCTGGGGGCTGTCGGGAAGTTTAAGCAAGCTATTGCCCAGAGTCGCATGGTGCTTGGCTGTCCTGCCGCCAGCGCTGGGGATCGAACCGTGAACCCCCATGTTACGGTGTCAGTCACCCTGGCCGCTGCACCACACCTCTTCCCTCATTGTTTTGGGTGTGTAGGAAACTGGGTTTCTGTTGCAGTAACCCCCTCGACTTTTAGCCAGATTTCTGATGCACTGTGATTTGATGTGCCCTGGGTTCCTGCCAATCAGGTTCCTAGGGCCTTTGTTCTTTACCAAAATTGTACCTGTGTACCCCCAATTGGCACCTCTCTGGCCACATGAAAGTCCCTTCTTGGGTACCAAGGGCATTGTGACCAGGGAAGGCCTCCAAGTGCTGCAGCACATATTGTGCCACCCTTAAATGTCCTGTACCTTAACACACACACACTGACATTGCAGGCTGCGTGTTTTGGTGCAGACAAAAGTGAAGAGTCGACATGGCACACATTCTTGTGTGCTATGCCTGCAACCCACTGCCAATGGTATAGGTAAGACACCCCTCTAGCTGGGTGCACTATACCACTGGTGAGGGTACAGTTGCATGAGCACTGTAACTCTACAGTGTCTAAGTACATTCTAAGACATTGTAAGTGAAGTAAAGCCATAAAAGAGTACATGGTATGGGAGTTTGTCAACATGAACTCCACAGCACCATAGCAGCTTTACTGAATTCTGGGAAGTTTGGTGGCAAACGTCTCAGCATAATAAACCCACACTGATGCCAGTGTGGGATTTATTATACAATGCACTCAGAGGGCATCTTAAAGATGCCCCTTGAAAAACGACCAGCCTCTGGTGGGTTCCCTGACTGGTAAAGTTTCTGGACCCCTAGGGTGGGAGCCATCGCTCCCTGAGCCCAGAAGCAAAGCCTTTCCTGGGCTGAGAAGGTCACACCTCCCCCAGGTCAGGAGCAGGACCCCTTCCTTTTTGGCAGGAAGACAGGTGGGAAAAAGTCAGCCCAGAAGGTGGGCCCACGTCTGCAAACCCCACCCCTCAGGTGGGGGAGGCAAGGTGAAGCACACTCTTCAGTGTCTGCCATCTTGCAGATGGTAGTCACTCTCCAATCCCTTTTAGGGATTGTGCCCACTCCCCCACGTGGGGTGAGCACACCAAGGTTGTAATCACCCTACAGTCAGTGGCCCATTGGCTACTGACCTCGAGACCCCTAAAACGCTCCCTAAATATGTTATTTAGGGGGCAGCCCTGAATCAAAAAGGCAGATTCCAGCAACCTACGAAGTAGAAGGATGAAAGAAGACACCTGACAGGAAGAACTGACTTGGCTCCAGCCCTACCGGCCTCTCTACAGTTTCCAGAGATCATGCACCAAAAGTCAACTTGTCCTGTAGTCAGCGGCCTCCAGAACCCCTGGGAGGACTGACTGTCTTCAACACAGACTCCAAGCCTGCTGAGGACACGGAAACCTGACGCCTGGAACCACCTCTTCAACCGATGCCTATGGCCCAAGTCCGAAGGGCCCACCGGTCCCAGTGAGGTGCCCCAGAGTCTGACTCCACCATGGGTTGACCCCTCCAGGACACCCTGACATCGCCTGCAGACTCTTCACGGAGACCCCCCAACCATGAGTGACCTGGTAAGGTGAAATCTGACCTCAAAAGGCACCCCTGCACCGTCGCCCTGCGTCCTGGAGAAGAGGGCCCGAAGTGCACCTACGTCCCCGAGTCCTCCAACTTACCTGCCCAGCTGTTGGTTCCTCCCAAAAGACTTCCTGGACTGAGCCTGCAGCCAAAATCCAAAACCGGCAACTCCCATTGAAAACAAAAGGGCACCGATGCCAAAACAGCGCCATGCACACCGGTCACCTCTGTGCCACTGTGGGTGCACTTTGTGTGCTAACTTGAATCCCCCTTTGCCCTGAGCTTAAGTCCAGAAGCTTTGCTCCCTCAAACTTGTGTCCTACTCATGAGCAGCCACCAACCGGAGGCCCCCTATTGGATAACATTGGGCCTCAGCACTCTGTTCCTGGCCACCATGGTGATGCTAAGGGTGCTTTGAGAGTGCATCTTTGACCCTGGGGAAACTCTTGTTCTAACCCCAGAAACTCACCCCTCAAGACCGTTTACTTACCGGCAAAACGATAACCCAATTTTTCCTCCATAGGATTGCATTGACTGTTTTCCTCTGAAAATCGTCCAAGTGTGGAGGGTGTTTTGGATGGGAACCTAAGAAACTGTGTTTAGAGAAAAAACGTTTTACTTACCTTTTATCTAGGAAATGTCCTAGTGTGATATCTAGGCTTATCACACTGAGAAAGAAAAGTAATCTGAAAAGCAGTCCAAAAAGTATTCCTACATTACCTGCAAAGTAACTGAAAAGTAATCACAACTGTTTTTAAATAATAGACTTACCTGAATACAAAACAAGTACATACAACTGCATTCAACTGAATTGTTATTTCACTTACTTGCACCTGGCCTGGCTTGGTTCTAGAAACAAAATACAACAATATAATATTTTTATACAAACAAATTGGTCTGAGTTCAGTCTTTGAGTGTGTGACATAATTTCTTCCCTGAGTGTGTACAATAAATGCTTAACACTAACCTCTGATAAAGCCTTACTGCTCGCCCAGACTACCGCAAATAGAGAGAATGTTATCATCTACTTTAGCCTCCTCCGAACTTTGGGGATCAACTGGACTCTGTGCGCACTATACCTCACTTTGGTATAGTATATACAGAGCTAGCTTCCTACAGGGTGGAACTGTTTGTTATTGTTCAAAGCTTATGCTTCATACCAGGGTTCTCCAAAGTCTATCACGGAGGGCTGGATCCATGCCAGATTTTTAAGATAACTACATTTATCTACATGAGGATGTGCTAAAATCTTGCATGGATCCATCCCTCCAGGACCGACTTTGGAAAAACCTGCTTTATTTGATGAAGAAAGGATTTTTAATTAATATTTAGTTTCTTTTAAAAGCCCTTATACTTTCAGAAGGCTCAAAAGGTCACTTTGTGTTGACTTTGTGTGTAATCCATTTCACTTTCCAGCAACTGTGACACCTCCCAAAAATTCATTTTCCTTATTTCTGCACCTAAACGAGTGCTGTGGTAACGTGCATGTGTCAACTAAAATTCAGGTCCTTCTATTGCTGGCTGACTTGTCATACCTAGGATCTCTTTTGTTGCTCGTTTTCTTTATCATATAATATTTTACAAAGGTAATTTACTTTATGCTGAGCACTGCATTTTGGATCAGAGGTGTGCAGTGCCTAATTTGTGAAAGCAAAATTAGGTGCAAGGGCTAAATGTTCATTTTTTAGCCCACTTGTGTCATTGTTGCATGCTTCAGTTGCCGAATACCAAGGCTGCAGAATTGCGACCTATCTCCACCCTACACTTCCTATCTATTTATCTCACGCTCATGGGTTCTTTTTTTATACTTTATTTCTCCATTTAGCTGTCTTTTTTATTATCTCTTGCTCCTTCCCCTTCCTTCTACTCTTTATGAATGTCTCCCGCTCACTCTCGGTCAAAGTGTGATGATGAAAAGAAAAAGCACTGGTCCCGCAAAGTAAGGGCCAGGCCCCACCACCCACATCCCCAGCAGAAGTTATGCACAGGGGATATCTCTGATTTAGCGTTAAGATCAAAAGTGGTATTTTCTCGGAGGGGCACCTAGTCATACTGTTGGTTCCTTGCAAGATCTGAATGAATGGTGACTGATACACCAGAGAGCTGGATTTAATGCATCAAGAGTTAAATACGTGTGCAACCCATGGCAATGTTAGATGGTAGATCATATTTTCTTTGCAGTAATGGCTTGGCAAACTCTAGTCATGTTGAGAATTCAGCAGGCACTGGACACCCACCATCAATGAAATCAAAGGACAATAACTAAACATTCAAAACTAATGTGAAGAATGTTAACAACTATATGAAGCAGGCCAAGGTGTAATAATGCCAAAGTAAACAAATCCCTCACCTAGGACATCAAACCAAATGTTCCTGTTCTGTTAAAAAAAAAAGAGCAATACGTGCTGGTTCATAAAATGTTCTTTTGCTGCTGGCTCTGACCAATTTCCCCACATACACCCCCACTGCAGGCTCCTTAGAGAAAACTATTACGTCTCTGTTGTCTGATAGTGGCCTACCACAGCCACATCTCATAAGGGGGAGGGGGTTTACTGGGCACAGTACCGCCAAACAGAGAGGACAAGCCCTTATTGCAACGAGAGACCGGTTCCATGTCCCGTCCAGTAACCATGCAGTAGAATAGTGCAGATCTCTCCATGCATGAGCACTAATGAATGATTGTGAACATGTTTACATGCAGTCACGTTCTCCCAAATAATGTTATGAACCTGGCCCGACATTGAGCATTCAAGATGAATTAGTGATGCGGTAAATCTGAAAATACACTAAGTGATATGTTTCATTTACACATATGCAAAGGCTTACAGAAAATAGGGCAAATATAAACATGGTTAGTATTAATGTGGGACTGTGCAAATCTGAACAAGCATCAAGGATTGTGTCTGGACATATGGTGGGGATTCAAGGTACACTGGCTCCATTCCTGTGTAATGGTTGCACTGACTTTAGTGTGATAAATTGTTAATACATTGTTGGCTCTGATGCGAAAATGCTTGCAGTAGTATGATGCTGGAAATTCTTCAGATATTATGTTAACATTCTTTTGCCCAGAACTAATGCTTACACTGACATAATATTTGGTAATGATTGGAATTCTAAAATAATATTTCTGTAGAAGACTGAGGTCTACACATGTAATATATATAGTAAGTACACTCCTGTTGAACTGTAATTGATGTCCATATCTTCAAATTTTGTACTGTTTAACCCTTACTTGCAACATGTTTCATTTTGCGGTAACAGGGTTTCAGCTATATAAATAGTGAAATGTTAAAAACTTGCAAGGGTTAATCACGTTACAATATATCGTATACTATGTAGAGATCATAATCTAGGAAAACTTAGAGAGTGTAATGTCTGTTGTGACAAGTGCAATGTGGTCTAATGAATGGGCAAATAGATGTTTGATAGAACTATAAATGAAAGCATGAATCATGAATGGAACAAAGAATGAATGAATGAAGTTGTCATCTCACATGCTTTGCAAAGCAAAATGTTTTTACATACTATACGCTTAAAGGCAGAAGCACAGATAACTGAGATACTAACTAAAGAAGCTTGTTTATTTCTTTTCTATATACAATGTGTTTTAGGTCCTGCAAAGCATCAAAAGTATTATCCAATGCATAGTGGCCAAAAATGTGGAACATGACCTCTTTGGTATGAGAATTAAAGTGTGGCACCCTCAGTAGGAGAAGGCTGAAAACATAGGAATTAGATAAGAGGAGAGAAAGTCCAGTATTTGCCCTGTACAGACGTGTGAACCTTCAAAATCATGCGTGTCTGAACATGTAACCATTTGCAAATGTTTCAGACTGAAAATAAAACCACAATTTCATAAGTTATTTAAATGCTACTAGTGGGCCTGCAGCAGGGATTGTACCATCCAATTAAGTAGCCCTTTAAACATGTCTCAGGCCTGCCATTGCTATGTCTATATGTGCATTTCCAAATTGCCATGTCGACCTGGCAAGTTAAAACCTATTGCTGGGCCCACAACTTCCTTTTTAATACATCTAAGTCACCCCTAAGGTAGGCCCTGGACAGCCCAAGGGCAAAATGTAATGCATTTAATAACTAGGACATGTCATTTTAAGTTTTGCACATGTACGTACCTTCTATAGGGCATAAGGGTGTTGACCCTCTGCTCCTACTGGGAGCTGCCACATATGTATAATTAAAATGTCCCCACCCGTGTTTTAGAACTGAGCCTTGGTTGCTGCATTTGTTTGCCTGTGTTTGTGCAGTTTACACTGCTATGTCGACCTGGCAAAATAAACCTTTTGCCAGGCCCAAACCTTTCTTATATAATATATGCCACCCCTTGGGTAGGCCCTGGACAGCCCTGAGGGCAGAGTGCAATGTATTTAAAAAACAGGACATGTGCCTTTAAGTTCTACTTGTCTTGGTAATAAAAAACATATCAATTCATTTTTCACTACTGAAAACATAGGATAACATTGGGATTTCCTTATTACATTTTATAACTTTAATTCCCAACTGGTAAGATATGATTGATCGAAGTTTGGTGTCTCTGGAATCACAATTTAAAAATCACAACTTATGGGGAAGTCCAGTTTTAAATTGCAAATCTGAATATTCCACTTATAGAAAGTTGGCATTTTCCTGCTTTAGCTATTTGGTACCTGCTGCCTGTCTCTGATCAAATGTCTGTGGTGGGTGACAATTGGGATTTGTGTATTCCATATAGACAACCACACACAATGGGAGCTTAGGTGTGACTTGATGGGCCGTCATGGCAGGATGAGAGAGAGGAGCTGGACCCAGCTTCACTTACAACTGAATAGGCTGTGTCCCACCTCCACACAAAGGGCTGCATACCCCCAGTAGTGAGACTGGACTTCTGGCACCACCACTTCAGTACACCTCTGCACCTGTGGATACTCTGTCAGGAAGAAAGACTGCTGTGCTGCTGAAAGGACTGCCACTCTGCTGGACTACCACTGTAAAGGAACTGCTGCCTTGCTGCCCTCTAGCCTGGAAAGGAAGCAATGGACCTAGAACTCATCTGAACCCAGGACCCTAGAGGGACTCAAAGAGCTAGTCTGATGGCCTCCTGATCTGAGCCTCAGGGACATAACAGGCTCCCCACAGGTCTTGGACCCATCTTTAATGAACTCCTGACGCCCAAGAGGGGCCTCTCAGGTCCTGGGCCCTTCAACGTGTTTTTAAGATCTTAAAATCAAGGATTTGGGCTCTTTATGAACTTGAATGGGCCTGTTTGTTCCGGAACTACACTGCTTGCACCGAAAACCAGTGCAAGCCACGCACGTTCATCAGTTAACACAGCAAGATCCGTCTGCACAAGATTCTTCCACCAGCGTGGATCGACACTGTAAGACCCAAGCCCATCTGTCCACAATGCCAGGTCTGCTATTTGCGCTCTGTCGACCATGATCTCTGCAAACTTCTCCCCTGTGAACGGGAAAGATGGCACAAAACTTGAAAGGGTAAAACTTCAGTGGAACTACTCTGAGAATGTATCTGACCCGTGCTCCATTGCAGGTGGCCTGAGCTTTTCAGATTTGACCTGGTCCAATGCGAACCGATATCCCTGGCTAACGCTTTATTCTTTTAATCACTATTTTACTGTTTATTCTTTAGAAAAATCATAACTCCAGTTCTGCTTATGGGATGTTTGTCATTTTTATCTTGTGTTCTTTATGAAATTAAGCTCTATTTATCTGACCTGATCTTTTTGTGTGGGGTTTTCACTGTTTTATTTTTTGCAGTGTTGCACAAATACTGTACACGTTACCTCTAAAGCTAAGCCTGGCTGCTCTGTGCCAAGCTAACAGAGGGTGAGCACAGGTTAATATAGGCTTTGCTTGTGCCTTACTCTGACTAGGATTTTGGTTGCTGATTGACCAGGGTTTATGTCCCAATCAACCAGGGGCCCAATTCCTAACACCCCTTTAAGTAGTAATGAGGAAATTGGTAAAATATACTTTGGTTCTTGACAGTTTAAAAAAGTGGGAATCTTTTGCATTTTCATTATAATCCATTGGTGTTCGGAACACCGGGAGTAATATTCACTGTAATATTCACTGAGCTGTAGTAATATTTTTTATTGCATGACATTTTTGTTGCCTTGTTTCCCTAGGCTGAAACAAAGACTAGTACACTCTAATAAATAGTAAATTGCCTTTTGTAAATGCTATGGTAGTCATTAAAGCACTGGGTTACAATTAGAACTTAATGTCAAGGGGAATTATAATCAACATATTAGCAATTTTTTGTCATTCACAAATATAATTTCATGGTTCTAGTTTGTAAATTGTTCAGAAAACATGATTCTAACTGCCCACAGAAGCAACAAGATGCCTCTCCCCTCCATCACAAAACACAAAATATCTTCACCCTCTGGCTACTACTAGCCCAGCAGCCCAGAGGGATATCACACCACGTGGTCACTCCAGCACTACATTCTAAACTACTTCAGAGTGCTAGCACTGTCCCACAATCTCTAAGCACTATCCAGAGCCCCAAAAATGTTTAATCACACTAGTCTAGCAATGTCTCATATGATTCAAAGCAGAAACTCCTCTGCAAACCTCCACCTTTACCCTTTCCATACAGCCATTGTATTACTCTGCCTCCATATCCTTCCAGTAATCACCCTTCAACAACATCCTTCTTTGCATAATTCATTAATTCATACTATAACTGTCCAGTTTCTCCCTATGACTTCCAGCAGTGGATCAGTTTATTTTGCACTTGCAGAGCTTTGAGTTGACAAAGGAGGTCTCTTCCTCTATAGTCTTTGAATGATAACAGTGGTTCCACAGTCATATTTGGAGTGGACAGTCTGTGCCGATAACTGTATTTCTAGCCCTCATATCTGTCTTGGTATAAGTGAAAAAGTATCTAATTGAGATGTTCCAGTACAACTGATAGATTCTGTCATTTCAGCATACTGTGTGAGATTCTGGCACAGTGTAAGTTAGAGATACTATTGTTCTCTCTCTCTTAAAGTGCAACTTAGGTGTGCAAAAACAATATGTCTGTAGATAACAACCCATTCTTGACTCACAAAACCCCTTGTTAGTGAAGTTTGTCTGACGGTAAATCTGGCACCCTGGTGACATTTGCAAACTCATTTGTACAAACGTTGGTGTTGGTTTATCAGAATCCCTAATGTGTCCATCTGTAAAGGTTGGCATGCACATAAAAGACATATTCAATGTACACATCTGTAGGGCAGAAGTGCATAATTGTTTCCCCCACCATGCAAAAAAGTAAAATGTGTATATGTACTTTTGTGCTGAATGTACTTAAATATGCCATCCAGAAATGTATACACATTGGTGCCGATCACGATCCGGTAAAAAATGTCCCCGTGCGACTCGTATCGGGTCTTTTTACCGTACGAATCGTACAAGTGCCGTACGAACTGGCAATCACGATTCGCATGGTAAAAAGTCCATACGAACCGCACTGGGAATCATTCCCCACACGTCCTCGGGTCGGAAAATGTGTCCGACACGTCCTCGGACGATTTACCTTACAAACGTGAAAAGCCAAGTCCGACCGAGGAATCACGATCCATCCCGTGCGTCCGAGCGTACGACCGTATGGAAAAAACACCGTCCGCACCGAACTCCTATAGCAACCATGGAGACATGTGCCCGCATACGCGCCCAACACTCCCCCCAGCCCCCGTACGTCCGACACGTACCCCCCGTGTATGTATACCCCCACCCGTCTAGGTACACCCCAGTACGTTCAAGTCGTACCCCCACCCCAGTACGTGTCGTACCACCGTCTATGTACACCCCAGTACGTTCGAGCTCCACCCCCACCCCAGTACGTGTCATACCCCCGTGTACCTACACCCCAGTACGTTCCAGTCGTACCCCCACCCCAGTACGTGTCAAACCACCGTCCATGTACACCCCAGTACGTTCCAGTCGTACCCCCACCCCAGTACGTGTCGTACCACTGTGAACCTACACCCCAGTACATTCCAGTCGTACCCCCACCCCAGTATGTGTCGTACCACCGTGAACCTACACCCCAGTACGTTCGAGCCCCACCCCCACCCCAGTACGTGTCATACCCCCCGTGTACCTACACCCCAGTACGTTCCAGTCGTACCCCCACCCCAGTACGTGTCGTACCACCGTGTACCCAGTACGTTCGAGTCCTACCCCCACCCCTGTACGTGTCATACCCCCGTGTACCTACACCCCAGTACGTTCCAGTCGTACCCCCACCCCAGTACGTGTCGTACCACCGTGTACCCAGTACGTTCGAGTCCTACCCCCACCCCTGTACGTGTCGAACCACCGTGTATGTACATCCCAGTACGTTCGAGCCCCACCCCCACCCCAGTACGTGTCATACCCCCGTGTACCTACACCCCAGTACGTTCCAGTCGTACCCCCACCCCAGTACGTGTCGTACCACCGTGAACCTACACCCCAGTACGTTCCAGTCGTACCCCCACCCCAGTACGTGTCGTACCACCGTGAACCTACACCCCAGTACGTTCGAGCCCCACCCCCACCCCAGTACGTGTCATACCCCCGTGTACCTACACCCCAGTACGTTCCAGTCGTACCCCCACCCCAGTACGTGTCAAACCACCGTCCATGTACACCCCAGTACGTTCCAGTCGTACCCCCACCCCAGTACGTGTCGTACCACCGTGAACCTACACCCCAGTACGTTCCAGTCGTACCCCCACCCCAGTACGTGTCGTACCACCGTGTACCCAGTACGTTCGAGTCCTACCCCCACGCCGATTGCAGAGACTGGTTGCGGAACACCGGAGCCACAGGTCACATGACATTACACTAGGCCTGCCCACACGCATCTACGCTCACTATCACTATGGGTCTGCACGCGTATGCGTACCCGTAGTGGTACGGACCGTACACACGCATCTACGCTCACTATCACTATGGGTCTGCACGCGTATGCGTACCCGTAGTGGTACGGACCGTACACACGCATCTACGCTCACTATCACTATGGGTCTGCACGCGTATGCGTACCCGTAGTGGTACGGACCGTACACACGCATCTACGCTCACTATCACTATGGGTCTGCACGCGTATGCGTACTCGTAGTGATAGTGAGCGTACATGCGAGTGCCGTGAGGGGTGTGGATGGTCGGAGGCGGAGCCTGCCCCAGGTGAGGAAACGCTGGACGCGGAGGATTGCACGGCTCCTGCTGGGGGACTCACCTGAGAGCCACAAGAACCGCGGCCGCCGCCGTCTGAGCCACCTCCACAGGCGTGTGCTGCCGGTGGTCTTTCCAGACCTGGAGAGGCGCTTACAGGCGATGCAGCAGCCGGAAGGGGGTAGGTACATGTGTGTTTGTTGTGTGTCACCGGCATTTGTAAGGGCACAGTAGCATGAATTCACTGGCATGGTTTAAAGGTGCTGTGCAGATCCTGTTTGCCCCAGTATAGCGCTGCGCCCCTGCCACCCTTACCCTCCTTGCAATGTGTTCCCTGGTCTGTGTGTAGTCACTCCTTCACAAGGTAATGTAGGCTGGCGCTTTGTCCACGAGAACAATGACTGTAGCATCATGTGTGGGGGTGGTGTGTAACAGGTTGTGGGACCTTGCCTGTGCACTGTCAAGTTCACTGCATGTGGGTTCCATGTCAGTTGGCACTGATGCTGACTCCAGACATGGGAGTTGGTCTCTCATGTGTCATGTCTTACAGCGCGCATGTCCTATGTAGTGGCCTGTGACATGATGTGCATGAGTGTGCGATACACATAGTGCAGGGATGGTGACGTGTGTTGCAGTCATTACCATTCAGTAGCATGTAGTTGCGTGCCCACTACTGTCCCCTGGGGCACCTTTTCCTCAGTGGTGTATGTGTCATCATAAACGTGGACAATCTCAGTGTCTACAGCGTAGGTTGTGCTCTGTGCCATTGTCCCCTGTCACCATGTATATAGACGTGCTATTTTGTACAGGTGTCCACTGTGCAGCCTGACCTGATTGTCCTTCTTCATACTCACAGTTGCCAGTGCCTGTGTGTCTTGTTATACTCATCTGAGGATGGGCACTGGTACCTCATTATTTGTACAGGCGCACCTTGGCTGTTTGGCGTCCAATCTTGCTTTTTGCCTGCCCCTGTGTGTATCACCCAGACTATGAGATGTTGGTGCCACCTGTGTCTCAACAATTTGCCTCGTGTAGGGTCTTGTTGGGGCGGGCAATGCCTATGTGTCAAATCCTGATATCTACTTGCTGGGTCTGGGCAGTGTGTGATGTGTCTGGACACACACGCAATGTGCAGTGACCGAGTCATGTTGGGCATGTTTTCAGCATTACCTATGCAGCATGTGTCTCAAGTTCATGGATATGGTCCCTGGTCATCGGTATTTTCGCCAACGCTGTGTGGTGCAGATGCAGTGCTGGATTGTCCCCAGGGCCTGGGTGCTATGTCAGACTCCGTTTCCTGTGTTTAGCTATTGTCTCATGCTCTCCATGGTATTTCAGTGGCATGGTGGCTCAACCAACTGTGTGTTTCATGCCCTACATCGGTACCTTGTTTAGTAGATGTTAGGGATCTTCCTTTTCAGGCTATGCAGTGTTACCTATGTCGATTGGACTCATGTGACTGATGTGTACAGCTGTCTGATTAATTTCTGTCTCTCCACCCTGCCCACAGCATCGTCGGGGGACACAGAGGGAGACATGGACACAGGCAAGGCGGAGGGACCGAGCACCAGTGCCAGCCTTGACATCGGGGCTGGCACATCGAGTGGGACAGAGGTGGAGGATAGTGCGGCCGAGGACCTGTCGACTGCCACGTCAGAATACGAAGCTGACAGGTCCGAGGAGGATGTCTCCGAGTGGGCGGTGGCTGCACCAGCAGCTGACAGCGGAACAACACCTCGCACCGCCCCCTCAGTTCCCACCAGCCGCCTCCCACTTGCTCGTGTCCCTTCCCAGCGTGCCCGGTCACAGCATGTCTCCTTCCTGCCAGGCACCGCACCCCCTGCCCCTGTCTCCACTGCTGCCGCCAATGCAGAGTCTGTGGACATCCAGCGGCAACTGCAGGTTGGTCAGGCTGCGATCCTTAATGTCCTCCATGCCCACGGCAAAACCCTCACCAACATCGAGGCTTTCTTGGAGGGCATTCATTCATCGCAGGCTGACCAATGCAACTTGCTGAGGTCCATAGACTCCACACTGACTGCAGCAGTGGGTCTCCTGCAGCGCGACCTCCCCCCACCTACCCCTGCCCCATCCACACTTCCCACTCCCATGCCTGTCCCACGTACACCCAGACGTCGGCATGCACCCACATCAACGGACACGGGCACCACACCAGCAGGGAAGGTCCTCGCACTCCTCCTGACACGCACACACAGGGTGAGGTAGGCACACCCACTGGGTCGGGGGGCAAACGTGTGACACGCAGCCATAGTGGGAGTCCGCATTCCACCCAGTCCACTCCCTCCAAATCCCCTCCCCTCAGCTCTCCTGGCCACATCTCCCCCAAGGACTCCTTCATGGCCGCTCTGTCCCTGAGCCCCACAGTTACACCACCACGCAAGCGGTCAAGGAGGTCCCCGGTCAGGGTGGTTGAGTCTCCCCCCCTGTCTCCACCCTCCCCCGGTGGCGCTGCGACCCATCCCTCTGACCCCCCCCCCTCCTTGGGGCCTGAGGTCCCTTCGGGTGCAGGGGACTCCCTGGAGGACCTTGCAAAGGTGTGTAGTGCCATCCTGGCCTCCGCCTTTGGCACTGACCCACCCCCTGTGGTGGAGTCCTCCATCCCTGCACCCACAACGCCGCCCCTTTGCCCTGATGTCCCTGCGGTGCCTGTTGCTTCCCCCCCCCCTGATGCCCTCACCAGTGTGGAAGACGATGCCATTTGACTGTGCAGGCAAGGTAGGGGACACGCATCCCACTGTGTCCCCCATCCAGCTGAGAATCATTGACTGCCCTATGGGCTTTGTGAAGATTGAACTGCCTGCGATCCACGGACATTGTGCTCATGCTGAATAAAGCTTAATTTTGTTTTCATTATCACACTACTGCTATGCTGGTATTGGTGTTGGTGGGGCTGCTACATGGTTTTGGGTGGTGTGTAAGGGTTTGGGTGTGTGGGATATGTAGTAGTGTACTGCTCATTGGTGGGACCCTGGGATCTGTGTGCCATCACAAGGTGTTGGCTAACTTTCTTTGTTTATGTAAGCAGTTACTGCATGGTGCACTTGTCCCAGGGTGTATTCCTTCCTCTGTGTACCCAGCTTTCTTCCCTGCAGGGTGTTCCCAATGTTTAGCGCAGAGCTGTGTCTACATGAGCTGTGTGTGTGACGGAGCCCTTCTACTTTGGCCATGCATGCAGGGCCGTGTCTCCACCTGCAACAATCGTGGCATCCTTGGTGATCACTGTACTTGTGTGTGGAGTCTGTTGACATGAGTTCATGGGCACATGTTCCCTTGTAGCCAGTATGCATGTGGATAATTCTGGCCTCACACACATGTGTTACACCCCTCCTGTCTCAGGGCACTGCAGGGAGTGATAGGCACCCACCCCTCCTGTCTCAGGGCACTGCTGGGAGGACTCTGCACACACCCCTCCTGTCTCAGGGCACTGCTGGGAGGACTCCACACCCACCCCTCCTGTCTCAGGGCACTGCTGGGAGTGATAGGCACCCACCCCTCCTGTCTCAGGGCACTGCTGTTAGTGATAGGCACCCACCCCTCCTGTCTCAGGGCACTGCTGGGAGGACTCCACACCCACCCCTCCTGTCTCAGGGCACTGCTGGGTGGACTCTGCACACACACCTCCGATTTCAGGATATGTACGCTTGGAACATACACGGTGGGGGTACGCTCAATGCATTCGAGGTGAGGGTACGAGTCTACTTACACTGGTGTGGTGGGGGTACGCTCCATGCATACGCGGGTGAGGGTACGGGTCGTACTTACACTGTTGGGGTGGGGGGTACGCTCCATGCATACGCGGGTGAGGGTACGGGTCGTACTTACACTGTTGGGGTGGGGGTACGCTCCATGCATACGCGGGTGGGGGTACGGGTCGTACTTTCACTGTTGGGGTGGGGGGTGCGCTCCTTGCATACGCGGGTGAGGGTACGGGTCGTACTTACACTGTTGGGCTGGGGGGTACGCTCCATGCATACGCGGGTGGGGGTACGGGTCGTACTTACACTGTTGGGGTGGGGGTACGGTCCGTGAGTCCGCGGGTGGGGGTAGGAGTCGTACTTACACTGGTGGGGGTGGGGGTACGGTCCGTATGTCCGCGGGTGAGGGTTCGAGTCGTACTTACACTGTTGGCATGGAGGGTACGCTCCATGCATACGCGGGTGAGGGTACGGGTTGTACTTACACTGTTGGGCTGGGGGGTACGCTCCATGCATACGCGGGTGGGGGTACGGGTCGTACTTACACTGTTGGGGTGGGGGGTACGCTCCTTGCATACGCGGGTGGGGGTACGGGTCGTACTTACACTGTTGGGGTGGGGGGTACGCTCCATGCATACGCGGGTGAGGGTACGGGTCGTACTTACACTGTTGGGGTGGGGGTACGCTCCATGCATACGCGGGTGGGGGTACGGGTTGTACTTACACTGTTGGGCTGGGGGGTACGCTCCATGCATACGCGGGTGAGGGTTCGAGTCGTACTTACACTGTTGGCATGGAGGGTACGCTCCATGCATACGCGGGTGAGGGTTCGAGTCGTACTTACACTGTTGGCATGGGGGTACGCTCCATGCATACGCGGGTGGGGGTACGGGTTGTACTTACACTGTTGGGCTGGGGGGTACGCTCCATGCATACGCGGGTGAGGGTTCGAGTCGTACTTACACTGTTGGCATGGGGGGTACGCTCCATGCATACGCGGGTGAGGGTACGGGTTGTACTTACACTGTTGGGCTGGGGGGTACGCTCCATGCATACGCGGGTGGGGGTACGGGTCGTACTTACTCTGTTGGGGTGGGGGGTACGCTCCTTGCATACGCGGGTGAGGGTACGGGTCGTACTTACACTGTTGGGGTGGGGGGTACGCTCCATGCATACGTGGGTGAGGGTACGGGTCGTACTTACACTGTTGGGGTGGGGGTACGCTCCATGCATACGCGGGTGGGGGTACGGGTCGTACTTTCACTGTTGGGGTGGGGGGTGCGCTCCTTGCATACGGGGTGGGGGTAGGGTCCGTACATATCCGTCCCCACGCTATGTGATGCTTGTGCGGCCCGTACCCAGGCCTTTGCCACGTGGGTGCGATCCGTCCCGCCATTGTTGGGGTGACGTGTGTGGGCGTGGTCCGACTCGTACCCACGCTCTTCAGGCGTGGGTACGGGACGTACCTGTCTGGTTGTGTTGCCGGTTCGCGTGGTGACGGACTTCCGTTGTGGCGGTCGCTGGCTTATCAGGACACGCCCCCACCCCCTCGTGGTGACCAGGGCATGGGAGTCAGGTATGTCCAGGCCATGTGTGGTGTGTGACTTATGTGGTTGTTTTGTGGCCTGCCCTGGTCCTGCCACCCCCACCCCACCCCACTTTCCCCCCTCCCTTAGTTATTCTGACCTTCTGCGGCATCTGCGTCGTAACCTGTAGAGGAGGTGGACTGCTATGAGGGCAGGGATGACTCGTAGGTTCGGGTCCATGTCTGTCCGTCGCGTACTGGTACTCCTTGATCGCGTCGTCCTGTCGCATACGGGTCCTCCTTGATCGCGTCGTCCTGTCGCGTACGGGTCCTCCTTGGTCGCGTGGTCCTGTGTGTCCGTCGCGTACTGGTCCTCCTTGTTCGCGTCGTCGTCTGTCCGTCGCGTACTGGTGGTCCTTGTTCGCGTCGTCCTGATTTCCCGGCAGTTTTTGGCTGCCGTAAAATATTCACCGTGCGGGGTGACGTCGGTGCGAATCGTGATTCCTGGGTCGTGAATGGCTGGCTGCGAGCGTCCCGACGTCAGGTCGGCGCTTTTCCGGATCGCATTGGTAGGTTTTTTTTGGTCGGTCGGGCTTTTTTACGATTCGTACGGTACTGGTGTACCCGTGCGAATCGTAATTCCTTGTTTGTAAAAATTGGCGACCGGGTACGCGTCGGACGGAGATTATGCTCCGTCCGACGGTTCGTACCCGGTTTTTGCCGGATCGTGATCGGCACCATTGTGTTTTCCTTCAATTCTGCAACTATCATTGATCTCCTTGACGTCGGCTAGAATTCTTCATTACTTCCCAAAAAATCTGAAATTTGTTCCAACCCATGGAGTAATCCCAAGGAAGCAAATGTATTATTTTCTCCCTTGTGTTTTGTGGCTAAAGCTCCATGCAATTAAATCTTACTTGATGATGAGCCTAATGGCTAGTCAAACAGTATGATCATTAAAAAGCACATGATAAGAATGACACCTAGTGCTTCTTCTATTGTTGTTTGAAGGTTTCAACATTATTAATAAGGTATGGAAGACACACAAATGGAGCATGTAGTATAAAGATGTATTTAATTGTTTGTCTTAGGAAAATATAACTTCACATTGAAATAGTTTCAGATACAGCAGGATATTTTCACTGGTCAGTCTATTTTCCAACTACAATGTACAATGTACAATGTCAAAGACCTCTGTGACTACCTAGCCACCTTCTTCCACTGCAAGATCACAGACATCCACGACAGCTTCAGCAACCAGGCCCCCCAGACAAACACAGACACCTCAGACACACCGCCCCCAGCCACATCAACATCGAACCCCTGCTCTCCTGGACCCACATCAATGACGAAGACACCATCAAAATCATGAACACCATCCACTCCGGCTCACCATCCGACCCCTGCCCGCACCACATCTTCAACAAAGCAAGCTCCACCATCGCACCCCATCTCTGCAAGATCATCAACAGCTCCTTCGAGACCGCCACCTTCCCGGAGAGCTGGAAGCATGCCAAGATCAACGCCCTACTGAAGAAACCCAAAGCTGACTCCAAGGACCGGTGAAAGTCATTGAGAAGATCGTCTACAGGCAACTGACCTCCTTCCTCGAAGAAAATAACATCCTGGACCCGTCCCAATCTGGATTTCGCAGCAACCACAGCAACGAAACAGTCCTCATCGCTGCAACCAACAACATCAGGGCCATGATGGACAACGGAGAAACTGCAGCCCTCATCCTCCTGGACCTCTCGGCCGCCTTCAACACCGTCTACCACCACACCCTCCGCACACGCCTCCACAACGCAGGGATCCATGACAAAGCACTGGACTGGACCACCTCCTTCCTCACCGGCAGGAACTAGAGTGTCTGCCTCCCCCATTCGACTCCAAAGACACCAAGATCATCTGCAGCATACCCCAAGGATCGTCCCTCAGCCCGACACTCTTCAATATCTACATGGCACCACTCACCAACATCGCCAGATCACACGACCTCAACATCGTCTCATACGTCGACAACACCCAGCTGATCCTCTCCCTCACCAAGGCCCCCACCACCACCAAATCCAACCTCCACGAAGGAATGAAGGCCATCGCCGAATGGATGACGATCAGCCGCCTGAAACTGAACTTGGACAAGATGGAGGTCCTCATCATCGGATCCACCCCCTCCGCCTGGGATGACTCATGGTGGCCGGCCGCACTGGGGGCTGCACCGATGCCCACTAGCCACGCACGCAACCTGGGAGTCATCTTGGACTCCCCACTGTCAATGACCGAGCAAGTGAACGCCGTCTCCTCCTCCTGCTTTAACACCCTCCGCATGCTCCGCAAGATCTACAGATGGATCCCCACCAGTACCAGAAGGACAGTCACCCAGGCCCTCGTCAGCAGCAGACTGGACTACGGCGATGCTCTCTACGCAGGAACATCAGCCAAACTCCAGAAACGACTAAAACGCCTCTGCACGCCTCATCCTCGACATCCCCCACCACAGCCACATCTCAGCCCACCTGAAAGACATTCACTGGCTCCCTGTCAACAAGAGGATCACCTTCAAGCTCCTCACCCACGCTCACAAAGCTCTCCACAACACCGGACCAGCGTACCTCAACGAACGACTCAACTTCTACACCCCGAACCACCAGCTTTGCTCCGCTGACCTCGCCACCGTCCCCCGCATCCATCGAGCAACCACCGGTGACAGATCATTCTCCCACCTCGCTGCTAAAACCTGGAACAGCCTCCCCATCCGCCTACGACAGACCCAGGACCTGCTGGCTTTCAGGAGAATCCTCAAGACCTGGTTGTTCGAGCAGTAGCAGCAACCTGCCCCCCCCCCCCCCAGCGCCTTGAGACCCTCACGGGCGAGTTGTGCGCTCTACAAATGTACTGATTGATAAAACAGCTATTAGGCAATGCCTGAGAATGGACATTAATTTTTATTTTAAAAAGTAGTGAAAGTTATTATAGCTTCAAGCACTTCATGCAAACGTCCCTAAATGTATTTAACCTAGAATCTTGACCATGGTATTTCTAATTTTTTTTATTGTTAAGAATAAATATATTACCTCTGAAGTTTTTAACTGGCAGAACCTACAGGTTGATGAAAGAAACTGTGATTTCTGTAATATGTATACAAGATCTTAATCATGTAATTTTCATGAATCTGTGTTGGACATGGCCTCCTTAGTAGAAATAACCCCAAAACCTTTCACTTTTTCCTCCTAGTCTTTGCCAACTCTCTCTGTCAAACCATAGGAAACTGGGCCCATCCCCCTGTATGGCAGAGGAAAGGTGTGCCTGCCTACCTAGCCCCTTTTGTCCTGGGGTTGAAGATACCATTGGGTTTTGATGCCGTACCTCTGTACGCCCTATAAACAGGTACAGCACATGCCTGGGGTGGGTACAGCATGGGCTAAGTAGTGAACGTAGCCCGAGTGTGCCATCCACCAGATAGCCTTCAACCCTGTATCAAGACTGCAATAGCAGGCCTGTGGGGCGCCATTGTGCCCCCACCTAGGATGGCCAACCTGGAGTGTGTCCCTCCCCTTCCATGAGGGCACCCCACCATAAAGCACTGATGGGCACCAAGGCTGAAGGCAGTTCAGACACATTTGAAAGTTCCCTGTATGGGTACTGGGGGTACCCCCCACTGGGGCTTCCACTGCCTTAGAGTTTGGCTGTCCCCATGAATATTCCTGGAGAGTTACTGAATCTCTGGAGTGGTCTCAGGGCCCTCCACACAACCTCACTGCCAAAGTCGTGGGGGAAGTGCATGTGCCTTCCTACACAGGTAAGAAAGAGGCACATATACATTGTTCCGGAACATGAGCTCATCTGCCAGTGCAGACCGAGGTGTGTGCACCGGCCCTGATGCTATTTCCGATATGTGGCCTGCCTGCCATGGCAGGCTGGAGGATGTGCCCCAGCACCCATGGCATGGCGAATAGGTGCCCAGCATTGCCATCATGGGCTGATGAGTGTATACCTGAAAACACAGTGTTCTAACCTCCGTATCAGGCTCACCGGTGCATCTGCGCGCTTGCATCCATGGCTCTCGGTTGAGAAGGGTGGTGTGTGTGCACTGGCACCAAAGGTGCTCGGGCCTGAGTAAGCCATGTGCCTGTGCTTGCCACGTGAAAGTGCATGCCCCCTTCGTAATCGTGTCGGGAAATGGCACTGATTTTATGTTCTGAAACATTGGACGATCTGTCATTGCAGATCAGTGGGTGCACACTGGTAGCTATTTGGATAAACTCATGAGCAGCTAGCCAGTGTAGGCTGCAGTGAGTGTGCACCCTCACTTATGGTGCCCATGATTGTGTGTGCTACCTGCCAGCACAGGATAGTGCATGCTCACAGACACACATATTGGTTACACATGTGTGCAGTCCGATGTACAGACTCAGGCGTGCGAACTGACAACACTGATGCTAGGATCTACGTGTCAATCCTGCCATCACAAGTCTGGGTGCGACATAGCGCACATGCACCTAGGTAGTGAGGAATACCTATGTGTGTTTTCACTACCTATGAGGCTTGCTCTGTCCCTAAGTTAATATGGGGTACATCTGTGCATTCCTCAATCGACAGTCATAAAACATGAGCATCCCACTGGAACAGCAGACCTCTGCCATTTGAGGGCCAAATAGGATAGATTAAAGATAGAGGTTCCTTCTGACACAGCCTTTAAAGGCCAGATCATGGCCCCACTACAGATTAAGATCTGCATTCCAAGGCCCCATGGTAGATAGGCCTACAATTTAGGGGCGACATCTGTGGTTCAAAGGGAAAACCTCTCAACCACCCTGACTTCAAAGACATCCAACAGTATGACTACAGGTGCCATTCTTCAGCAGAGGGTGAGATACACTTGTGGGGACTTGGGACCAGAGAACCCTGAGTGCAAGGTGCACATTGTCAGAGGACCCTGTTTTGCACATGGAGGATAACTGTCCATATAGAGCCTGGCATGGGCCAATGACCTGCTGAAGTGTAGGACAATGAAGTGTGCTCTCCAAGGGCCCGAGGTTGGGCCCCCGGTCCTTCCGGTGATATCAGGGACATCAAAACTCTCCCTTGAGGAACCTACACTATTTTCCTGTGACATCTGGAGAGCAGTGCCCTCTCACGTGTCCACCTTGGCTACTAAATCCAAACTGACATCCTGGTGTGAGCACGGATTTGAGACTTGTGTCTGGAGACCAGATTTCCTAGTACAGAGCACCAGAAATCTTCCCGCATCTGAAGTGTGCGTTACCCTTTCTGCAGGGACTTTGACACTTATAAACATCTAGTGGTGGTGAGCAGATTCACCCATTGTGGAACGCCGCATGGCCTGTTTCATTGGTCGTGCCGCATTACCCTTGTGTGACATACCGAATACATGCTCATTGAATGAGGTGTCTGATTCTCAGGATGCGGCCCTCGGAGGTGGAAGTGTACACAGAGTAGTGCCTCTTTCTATCTCATGTGACTCTGCTGAACTGGTGCAACCTGTATCATTGTGCACTGGACGTTGTGCCTTACTGTCAGAGGGGTTTGGAATTGCAACTCTTTGCTCTGAGTGTGACCGGAATTGCCTGGTGCAACCAAACTCCATATGCACTGGTCATTGCGTCTCTTGATGAAGGAGTTCGGAATTCATCATGTTTGAAATGTGAAGTGCTGGTTATCAGTGGCATCGCATTAGACTGCTGAGTGCATGGACTGGCTGATTCCTGTCACACCGGATAGTGGTGCAGTGTGAGTGTGTGTGTGAGAGAGTGAATATGTGTAAACTGCCTGCGATTCACAACACTACCCCGTGCAGCCGTGTTATATGATGATTGGTGCCAAAAGCAAAATACCTTTTAAGATTGGGTTCTCCCGTGTGGCTTCAGCCACCAGTGTTGCTAAAAAGTGTTCTATGTTTTGTGTATGTACATAATATTGATATTGTGCACCGCATAAGGGTGCTCTCTCTCAATTGGGGGGTTGAGGGGATAGTGAGATTAGGAATTGTCCATAGTGTGCATACTACTGAAAGCATAACCATGCGAGTGGGCCTAGTACTGCTAGTAATATTTCTGATTGTGTTTTATGCCCAAAAGTATATAATGGTCATGGTATAATAATTGAATATGTTTGTTGAATATAAACGTTTTTACAGACATGCTGTGTGAAGTTTCTATTGTGAGTGGCAGCTGCTCCTATTACTTTACACATTACCTCTGTAGTTAGCCTGACTGTTCAGTGCCAAGCTACCCAAGGGTGAGCACGGGTTATACAGCGAGTGTAATTACCTGCCCTCGACAGGAATGGTAGCTATGTCTGGCTAGGAGCATCCCTTCCGCCAAGCAGATACAGCCAGTTCCAACAGTCCTGCAGTGCGCTTTCCTCGTTGTCAACTCCTAAGGCCTTTGTTTTAAAAATATTGTTGTGTGTTCCATTTACAGAGCTCGTCAATTGCTATTGTTCCAGGAAAATGAAATTACTTAAAAAATGTTTATGCTTTTTAAAATGTTTTTTAAACCTGTATTGAAGTGACTCTGACTTGGTAAATGATAGTTGGACCTCTTTATATTTCCAAATGGTTTAAATCAACTTAAACTGAGCAAAGATGACTGTGGAAGTGTACATAGTAATTTATTGAGTTAATATGTTTTTAACATGACTAACTTTTTATTACCTTTCAGGTACTCATGTGATGGAGGGATCTGGTCGAATGCTTGTTACTGCTGTAGGAGTAAATTCTCAGACGGGGATCATATTCACATTGTTAGGGGCAAGTGAGGGAGAGGAAGAGAAGAAGGATAAGAAAGGTATGTCTCATCCTGTTCATTTTTGGATTTTAAGAGCCTCGGTGCAATTCATCATTGCACAACATGATAGGATAGTACAGTATGACTTTTTAAATTGGTATTCAGAAATGTAATAGAGCTGTTCTATTACATAATAAAACAAAAGATTGATGAGAGTTTTATTTTCTTGAACAGATAATTTGTCAGTTGAGCGTTTATGGACAGTAAAATCTTTTAGGATACATATAGAAACGGAAGCATTCAAATTAATTCATCTGAACATTTTTAGTTTTGCCAGGCCAATATTTAAGCCAAAATTCAAAGAGTAAAAGGAGGTGACGTGTCAAAAGCAGTCTGGTAATATTTTGCTATTTTTGTAGTTTGTTTCACTCTTCAAATATTGTTTGATACTATTCACATAATACATTATTTTGTGCCTATTTGTAGCTGATTTATGAAAAATAATATATTCCATTTTGTTGACTTTCAAACAAAAAGAGGTACCATTTATTGTTAATTTGGTAAGTGAATAAATCAGAGGGTCTTGTTTGCCTTGAGCAAAAACTGTCAACACACAGTTTATGTCTAATGAAATTGCATCATGACACTGTTATTAATTTCTAAGAAACAAAATGTAAGTCAGTATTGCAAATCAATATAATTCATAAGAATCACATTCTGTACTTTTTTAAAATAAGTGCCATCAAAAGAAAAAAACATTGTCAAGTAGCTCTAAAAAGGCAAAGGTCTACAAATATGCACAAATACTCAGATCAAGATAAGTTTGTCAGCACTGCAAGCATTTACAGTGTTAGGCAAATCTACATTGATCAGATTTACCCATTATAATTAGTGGTTCAAATTTGATCAGGCTGATGATAGTCACTACTGAGCCAATGTGTCATTGCATGAAATATTCATATTTCAGAGCCACCATTCTAAATCTTCCCAATGTTTTAAGGGGTGTGAATTGCCCAAGTAGAGTGTAGTGCAGTCCAAATTCAAAACTTTAACACTCTTCACATTACTCTTGGTGCATGCAAATCCAGTTTAAAGGTTTTAAGTTAGTGATTAGAAGTCTTTGACTTTCCATATGCACACTATTTTTTATACTCATCCATACAGTTGTAAAGCGGTAAATGGACTTCACACTTTTCATCTATTTATAAAAATTCTGTCCAACCTATTTCATTGCCTGATTTACATAGGAAGAAATCTTATCGAGAAATGTGCTAACATTAAAGCTGGGTTGACTTGACTTACTCTGACATGTGTCATGGAAAATAGTAAAAAAATTGAATAGAGATATTTTAAAAGTTTAATCAAATGCATCCTACTTAGAGGAACAGGAGAGCAAGAACATTTTGTTTGAGCCAAGACTTTTCACTTAAAACGATAGCTTTCTTTCAGTTATAATTATTCACTGAATATTATGAATGATACATTCAAAAAGGAGTTTGTGAAGTAAAAGATTTTATTTTCAGGAAAGTGACAATAGGTCAAAAATGTTCATTCTAAACATAAATAGGTAAGTTAATAGGTGCTTTGAATGAAAATAAAAAATAAAACAAGAAAATCTGTCATGGGAATGATCCTTATCTTTGACACTTCGGTACTTTACCGATAAAACGTAATGCAGAGACATGTAGCTTTTCTGTGTTCAGTATCAAACAATGAAGGAACAGAAAAACAACAGGACTTTGTTATGGTGCCTTGCTGAATATATCCTTTATGCCAATGTCTGACCCCCAAAACATACACATTTGATTAGGATGTTTGCAAAGAATAGGGTGATAGGCCAATTACATTATAAGAGAAGGACAATGAAATAAAAACCACAGGCCGTAGGTGTCTTAATGTGAATTGCAATTCTTAACAGCTGAATAAATGTTGCAAGGGTAAAAAAAGGTAGATTTACTTTCAAATTACCTTTTATTTAAATTGAGATTTGAGATGATGGGGAAAATACAAAAGGTTAACAGCTAAAGGACACTTGAATTCTGATTTTCTTTAACTGCTTTTTTTGAAGTAACAATTAGAAAAATCGCTAATTTACTTTTAGTTTAGCTTTGTCTTACAAGTAGGCATTCTACACAATGAATTGGTGGAAATAGAGACAACTCAATAGTTGTTTAAATTGTTTACATGTGTCACTTTTAAAATGTCTAAATGTTTCAGTTTGTTATAAGTAAACTGTTTTGTGTTTTATTGTTTTAATGTTTGTAACTAAACATTTTAAGCATAGTTTTAAATATTCATGATCATCATAATAAAACACGAACCATTTTCAGAATCCCCTTTCTTTTTAAGTACATTTACATTATAGAAAATTAATTGAAAGTTTAAAAGCGCTGACCATATCCTATTATGTTTTTTATCATTTTCAGAATCATTTTATAAAGTGCCCATTATTTAATACATGTTACCTGGAAGAGAATTCATTCACATCATTAAATCCCCTTCTTGTTTAGAACTACAAACAATGGAGTGTCAAATATTTTATGGAAGTTCCAACAATGAGGAATTTATTAACCCCAGCCTTTTTCAGGCATGGAAAGTAATATTCATTTGACAAATAGGAACAAATGCAAAAAAGGCTAACATAGAAAAATGTGCATAAATATGAGCCTCATTCACAAATAAATTTGCATGTGCATGTCTGACTTACATACACAAGTAGTGCTTTTTACAAGTGCAAACAAACTTTGTTAATTCACCAATCAGATTGACTTTTTGTGGAAGTTTCCATGTGAGTAAATCTCAATCTGTGGTTAAGGAAGAGTGATCTTCCAGAATTGGAATGCACTTGACAGTTTGAACACACTCATAGCTACTTGTTTGAAGATACTTACAAACCCCTTTCTCAACTCTTCCTATGCTGCGAATGGCCAGATTTTATTCTAGTAAGGCAGAATACATTTTTTTTCAGAGAGAGAAACAGAAGGTAGCAGCCTCTATAATTGCTGGGTGTGTAGCTGAAAGGTTTTATCAATCAAAAATATTTTTCACATGGAGACATAAGAAAATAGTGTGCACTATACATGTGTATATTTGCATGCAATAAAGGAATTCACACATGGTTTTAAGAATTTGCAATTATTTTGAACAACCAGCCCTGTATATTTTTCCTTAATCAGCCAAGCTATACACACACGCGCACACACAAACACACACTCTCTTCCACACAAGTGTGTGCATGTGTGTTTTTGCATCTTGTATCCCTCCTCTTTCAGAAATCCCATGTGTTGATCTCTTGTGGAGAAAATTCAAATTCATTGGACTCGTGTATTGGAAGCAAATTCTATTATTTTATTTGGTCTGTAAGATTTAAATGGTATTTTATTTTACATTTCACCTTTAGAATCCACATCACTATTTTGACAATGACTGTCTATTGACCCTTGACTCTCATCATTACAGTGTAGCCGAAATTATTGATCTACTCTACAATTCTGCGTTTACCAGTAAATAGTGGGACAGATGACTTTTTTGACCCTCGATTTTAAAGCTGATGCCCCTTTTCTGATCAGCATGCAATTTGATGTTACCCCAGGAAAATTATGCCCTAGAAAACAAAAAAATCACGAAACTGAGTTTTTTTCTCACGTGCTCCGGGCTATATGACCTTTTGGGTTTTAGGTCTCTGAAATTACTGGGCATTTGTGTTAATGTAGAAATATGGTACTTGGCTCCCAGGTTTGGATCCTTAGTACAGGGGCCTCAGGGTGCCAGTTTAAAAAATTTCCAGTTGTTACACTTGGGGCCAGTACCTTCCGACCACCCTCCGACTCGCATATCTCACTGATCGTCTTTGGGATAGAGAATATTTCTACTACCTCCCAGAGTTTTGCGATTTGAGTCCTAAACTGGTCTAGAAGACCTCATTGTTGTCTTCCTGGATTACATTGATGACTTTAATGCCATTGTGGAACACCACACAGTAAATTTTACCCAGTCTCATTATAAAGGCCAGTAACTGTCACATACGCTGTCTACCTTATCTGCCATATTGGCAGTAGAAACATAACATTTCACCAAGAAATGATATAGTCTGGTTTGGCTGGAGAAGTTCTAGAACACAGTAACAGGTAGTGACTTTCAGGATCATTCCAGGATTGATAATTGGACATCTGACTGGTTACAGACCCTCAGACCTGTGTTAAATGTTCTACATTTGGGAAATAATTTGTGATCCAGGCAGATGCCCTTGACAGTAAATTTGGAAAAATTAGGTATAGTGTAATTTAATCCGGGATGGATGTAGCTGGTATAACACTTTTTAGTGTAATTACCAAAAATGACTCGCAATTCTGTGAGAAGAGTAATCAAGCAAGTAGCACTATTTTCTTAGTGCAAAATGCGCACATGTCCAAAATGGACCAGAGGGATTGTTTTGTGCTAAGAAATAGCACAAAATGCTACAGGACATGAAAAGAAGTAGCTAGCAGCCATTATCTCTGTTCACTTCATTGTTCCTTTGCTCTTGTGGTAGGATGTTTGCCCCAAATTACTCTTAATTACTCAAACTGGAGTAGTAATGTAATTTGGGGTAAACAGACAAAATATCGAGTCTTGATTATCGACCTACCGGAATGTCGATGTTGAAATATCGTCATGCCAGAATATCGTCGACAAGAATATCGATTTGAAGGTAAGTAATAACATTAAAAACAAAACAATATATTTAACTTCGAGATTTTAAACAACAATATTTTTTTTCTTGATATTTTTGTACTTACCATATTGTAGATAGGATGTCGATATTCTGGACATTGATATTCTTGACACGATATTCTGGTAGGTCGATATTGTCGACGATATTATGTCAGTAATCGGTAATTTGGATAATCACGTCACAGGAGTAATGCATCAGTACTGAAATTACTCCGAAGTAATTAAAATTTTTCTCAGGCCTACATCTAATGAGCATGTGAAAGAAAATAATTTAAAAAGTAGATGTTTTCATCTAAAACACACATGGGCAGGGACTGAGTGAAAATGCCTTTCTATAATTCGATTTTTTTTAAAGGATTATTCTCTGTCTTTGGCAATTATTTCCCTTTGTAAACTGGCCACAGACCACTGAATTAGCGCATGTAGATAGCAGAAGAAAGCCAAAAGTTTCTGACATTGTTTTCATCTCTCCAAAACACATATTTCTGTGTGAAACAGTAATATGGGTGCTGTCATGCTAATGCAAATAGTCTCTTCATATCTGTCTGCCATGATCAAGAGATCAACCAAAAGAGTGAATAGAGGGTCTTTCAGGTAAAGATTTGGTTAAGAAAATGGTGCATTGTTTCTGTGACCCTTATATTTTTTGCATATAATCAAATCTTGGACCTAGAATGCAGAACAAGGCATTCATGTTTTCCAAAACATTCTGCGTAATGGACACATTTTTTGTGTCAATGCAATCACAGTGGTAGATGGAATGTTGCACGGCATAGTCCAGAATTACCTGTATGCATTCCAAGATACATATTTCACAAAATACTCAGATGATATCATGTGCAGATATACAGAAGCCTCTATAAAAGATTCTGTGCTTCTTAAAGAAGGCTTGCACGGGTATGTTAATTTTCTTCTTCATGTGTTAAGCTCCTGTTACTAGTGTCTTTCTCATACATTTTAAACCCAGTGCCCTTCAGACTAGACTATTGATGAACTTGAAAACAACATGAAGTGTTTCTTAATATCTCTATAATGAAAGGGCCTACATTTACAATTTTGTAAGACAGGATACAAATTTATGAAACTGTGAGAAATTGGGTTACTGGTTGAGGGAGGTAAACCTTTTCTAAATCAGCATCCACAATTCTACTAAGGGTGAAGACAAAAGCAACCCCTAAACACATCTGTGCTCATCCCTCTTGTAGTTGGGAATAGAACAGTCAGGCTTAACTCAGAGGCAATGTACAAAGAATTTGTTCAACACTTCAAACACTAACACAGTGACAAAACACCACAAAAGGAGCCCACAACAGATTTAGAAGAGTAGAGTAATTTTTAATAAATGAAGACCAAAAGGATAAACATCCAATTAGTAGAACTGAAGATATTCAATTTTAAAGGTTTTAGTGGAAATAGAGGCAAAAGGTGGATATCTGGTTGTCTTGGACCAGGACAAAAACACAAGACTAGGACAACCACATTGGTGTATGGGCCGGCTACAAGAAGCCAGTTAGGTCAGCTGAATAGAATACCTTAAATTCTGGTTTGCGCAGTGTTGCGAGGATCTGCATCAAAGATGCATTGTGTAGCCAAAGCAATGCATCCATTTTGAGATGTGCGAAGCTGTGGGGCAAGATCCTGCTGCATCATTGTCAAAGATCCCATAGATTAGGGATTGCGATGCAAAGTTTGGAGTTAAGGATGTGATTCACAGTCGGGGTGATGCATCTGTTCCGAGGCGCTGCGATGATGCGATGCAAATTCCAGCATCGTTTCTGAGGCTGCTGTCAACAAGAAATGTGAGTGCCTGCTCTGAGGATGCATTGCGCAGTGGCAGATCTGATGCAGCCAAGGGCTGAGATGCGGCTTTTTGCAGCAGATCTGATCCATGCAGCAGTGGCGATGCATCGGTTCTGCTCTTCGTAGCGCTGCGCAGCAGAAGAGATGCGTTGATTCCACTCAATCCAAACAGGCTGGCAGTGCACCTTAGGCCAACGTTCAAGGGTCCAGGACTGGGGTAGCACCACTTAGCAGGGCAGACTCACAGATAGAAGAGTCCAGGTGCAGGTGCAAGGTTGTTAGAAGCCTGTTCAAATCAGGAGGCCAGCTAAAAAACCTTTGGAGTCTCTAAGGGTTGTGGGTTCAAGAGATGCAGGCCAGTCTTTCTCACACAGGCAAGAGGGCAACAGATCAGCACAGTAGGTCAGACGTGCATCAGAGCAGCAGTCCTTCAGAACAGCAGTCCAGCAGAGTGGCAGTCCTTTTGGCAGCACAGCAGTCGTTCTTCCTGACAGAGTATCCGCAGGTCCAGAAGTGTACGGAAAATGTAGTGCCTGAGCTTCGGTATTTATACCCAGAGGTGCATTTGAAGTAGGGGAGAAGCTTCTTAAAGCATGCCTTTGAAGACCTCAGGCATCCTGCCTTCCCAATCATGGCTCCACTCTAACTATTGGGGGTATGCAGCCCTTTATGTGGAGGCAGGACACAGTCTATTCAAGTGTAAGTGGGGCTGTGCCCACTCCTCCCACATATCCTGCCAGTGAGGGCTCATCCAGGCACACCTAAGCTCCCTGTTCTGTGTGGCTGTGTGGAGGAATACACAAAGCTGCATCCAGTCATGCAACTCAGATACAAGCCACAGGCACTAAATGGCTAGGCAGGAAAGCATCAACTTTCAAAAAGGGGCATTTTCAAAATTGTAATTTAAAATCCGACTTGATCATAAGTGAGGATTTTTTATTATAATTCCAAAGACACCAGGAAGACTGATCTTCCCTTGATCTTTGGCTTGCCGTGTTTCCTCTCTTTCTTAGCACTGGGATGCCTCCAGGTCACCATGCGATCTACAAATCATATAATAATAATAATAATAAAGTCACCAAACAGGAACTGTTTACCTTCTCCCATTTGAAAATGACAGCTTATTAAATGTAATATTGTAGCTCCAATGTTAGTCTATAGAAGGAAGAGTTAGGCCTTGTAGTAGTGAAAAACAAATTTAAGAGTTTTTCAGTACAAAGACATGGAAAACTTAAAATGACATGTCTAACTTCTTAAATACACCCTGCCCTCTGGGCTGCCCAGGGCCTACCATAGCAATGCCAAATATGTATTAAAAAGATTTGGTCCTAGCAAAAGGTTAATTTTGTCAGGTTTAAAACTGCCACAAGGCTGCAATGGCAGGCCTGGACATGTGTAAAGGACTACTTAAGTGGGTGGCACACTAGCAGCATTTAATTTGAAGGCCCTGGGCACATGTAGTGCCACTTTACACGGAAGTTGCAATTAAATGTGCCAATTTGGGATAAACCAATATTACCATGTTTTAAGGAGTGAGCAAATGGAGCAACCGCCATTAATTCACTGTGCATAGATTCTTCCATGTACATGTGGTAAATTATAAGCACGAAAATATAAAATTACTTGCATTGTTGCAATTAACTTATCTCTCCTTGGTTGTGTTTTCTTTCCTCCTTGTTGTTGATTTACTCCTTCCTTGACCTTGAATTCTTCTTGATTATCTTTGTGATTGATTACTGACAGGATTTTTGTTGAGGGAAAGCCCAACAGCCCACAAACAGTAAAAATTATAAATTCCCTGCAGCATGGTCAGAAAAATACTTCCAGCAACCTCTGGAAGTAGCATCAGTGGAAGATATTTCACAGTTAACCTATGCATTATGGGCACATTGTGAAATATTAGAAAGCTGTACTATTCAACCATTCATTTCATAATAACTAAGTGCCTTTGTTAGAGGATGACGGGGACTAAACATTCTCCAGTTTACGGAGGAAACTCTAAATTCTGAGTAGAATCCACCAGCTGAATTTCCTTCACAATATAACTAATGCGTGGAGGTACTTTGTCCTGTAGATTCTACTCATATTTAGACTTTCCTTTAGAAATTGGACGATTTTGAGTATTCTACAACCCCTAAATGAGGCACTAAGAACCATCAGCCTTGGTAACATGCAGACTCAATAACTTTAATTGGTTGTATCTAGACCTACCAAAACTAATGTGTTAAATCCAAAGAAAGGAAGAAGTGGAAAGTCAGGGAGCTGGAGCACATTTTTAAATTGCTGAACCACTAGATCTCTGCCTCCTTTTCACAAACAGTAAAGTTTAAGACCCTGGTGCCGATCACGATCCGGTAAAAAATGTCCCCGTACGACTCGTATCGGGTCTTTTTACCGTACGAATCGTACAAGTGCCGTACGAACTGGCAATCACGATTCGCATGGTAAAAAGTCCATACGAACCGCACTGGGAATATTTCCCCACACGTCCTCGGGTCGGAAAATGTGTCCGACACGTCCTCGTACGATTCACCGTACAAACGTGAAAGGTGAACTCCGACCGGGGAATCACGATCCATCCCGGGCGTCCGAATGTACAACCGTATGGTGAAAAGACCGTCCGCACCGAACTCCCATAACAACCATGGAGACGTCCAAACAGGTGCCCGGTACGTGCCGTACCCCCCCCAGCCCCCGTAGGTACGTGCCGACCACCCCCCAGCCCCCGTAGGTACGCGCCGACCACCCCCCAGCCCCCGTAGGTACGCGCTGACCACCCCCCCAGCCCCCGTAGGTACGCGCCGACCCCCCCCAGCCCCCGTAGGTACGCGCCGACCCCCCCCCCAGCCCCCATAGGTACGCGCCGACCCCCCCCAGCCCCCGTAGGTACGCGCCGACCCCCCCCCCAGCCCCCGTAGGTACGCGCCGACCCCCCCCCCAGCCCCCGTAGGTACGCGCCGACCCCCCCTGTGTGTACACCCGTGTACGGTGCGTACCCCCCGTGTACGCTCGAGTCGGACCCCCCCGTGTACGCTCGAGTCGGACCCCCCGTGTACGTTCGAGTCGGACCCCCCCGTGTACGCTCGAGTCGGACCCCCCCGTGTACGCTCGAGTCGGACCCCCCCGTGTACGCTCGAGTCGGACCCCCCGTGTACGTTCGAGTCTACCCCCACCCGTGTATGTACGGTGCGTACCCCCAGCGCTACGCGCTGGGGGTACGCACCGTACATACACGGGTGGGGGTACGACTCGAACGTACACGGGGGGTCCGACTCGAGCGTACACGGGGGGGTCCGACTCGAGCGTACACGGGGGGGTACGCACCGTACATACACGGGTGGGGGTACGACTCGAACGTACACGGGGGGGTACGCACCATACATACACGGGTGGGGGTCCGACTCGAGCGTACACGGGGGGTCCGACTCGAGCGTACACGGGGGGTACGCACCGTACACGGGTGTACACACAGGGGGGGTCGGCACGTACCTACGGGGGCTGGGGGGGGTCGGCGCGTACCTACGGGGCCTGGGGGGGGGGGCCGGCGCGTACCGGGCCACCTACTCTGGTCGATTCGCGCCGTACTTCGCTTTTGCGGCACTTTTTGGGTGCCGTGAAAATATTGCCGTCCGGACTGCTGTCGGTTCGAATCGTAATTCCTGGTTCGTGAAACGCTGCCTGACAGCGTCCCGACGTCACGTCGCAGCATTCCCGGATCACATTCGTATGTATATTTTCGTCGGTCGGTGTTTTTTACGATTCGTACGGAAATGGTGTTTCCGTGCGAATCGTAATTCCATGTTTGTAAAGTTTTACAACCGGGTACGAGTCGGACGGGGAATTCGCTCCGACCGACGGTTCGTACGCGGTTTTTAACGGATCGTAATCGGCACCCCTGTGTATAGTCAATATATAGGTCCAAAAAAAGGCAACACTCCTCTCAGAAAAAAGGTCATACAAGCAAGTTAGAAAACTGCAATGTTTAAAAGAAATCCTTCTCTAATCTGAAAATCCTAAAAGTATTTGCACGTGAGTAAACCTTCACGTTCCATTTGGGAAAGTTCTCTAATAGCTGCATCTGGAGACTCTGATTTAAAACGTAACTCCAGAGATATTTGACCTCATGGTCCAGAGATTAAAATCCTGGTGGGCCCACCCAGCTTTATATCATATGAAGCTCAATAATAAGAGCACAATTGAACTGAGTAACAATAAACATCTATTATTCAGCTGAGAGATGCTTTAAAATGACACGTTAAATTGTGTTATGTTTATAGGATATCCCTGGTGATTGTGAGACTGTTGACCAGCGGCACCTACTATATTACACCAGATTCCAGTGATATTTGCAGCAATGAGCAGATTATCTGAAGAGAGTCGTTCTATAACATAGAGAAGCAAGTCCAAAATAATGAAGTTGAAATGTTAAAAGGGTGTAACTAAATAGGAAAAGGAGGGTAGCTGTCAACAATAAGCTGGAATGCTAGGGAGCAGAACTTTGTCATATCTTTCTTTTTTAAATATAATCTATCTAAGAGCTAGGAGGATTTCAACATCACTTACCAGAAAAACATACGAAGAATGTGTTTGTTATTCCTTTGGCAACTACAAATGAATATGATGAAAGTCAGCTCAGCAGTTAGACAAAGCAATGGACATAGATTTAAAAAAAAAACAGTTTCAACATAACTTACTCCAACTTTCCTGTCGATAACTAGATATGTAGTTTAGAGATTTTGGTCCATTGCAAAAAAGGGCTGCTTGACAACTTAGAAATAAAGTCCTATATTGTTACTCCTGTATTTTGAATTTCACTATTTATTATAAGACTACTGCAGAAATTGAATTTTTATTTGGGGTGGGAGACTGCCCACTCCTAATCAACCCCCTTAGTAGCTCTGTCACAGATCAAACAGGCTTAAATTAGGGCAAAGTGTAAAGTATTTTTGCAGTACCACAACAGTAATAAGTCAAAACACCAAGCAATACAAATCCCAAACTTAATAGAGTAAAATTTACTAAACAAAATGACAAAAACCTAGTAAGGGGAATTAGAGGTATGAATTCAAAGCAACAATGATAGCTGATGGTCGCCGTAGACCTGGACATAGGTGCAACTTGAGATCTCTCCGCAGTGGATCCCTGGTTGGATGCAACAATTTGATCGGTCCCTCTAATAAGTATTGAAGTCTCAGTTTGAAAATATTTCTACAGTCTACTTCAAAAGGGGACTATGTCACAGTTTTGTTTTGAAAATCCTCTCTGCTTGAGTTGAAGTTGAAACTGCAGCTGTGGAACTGCAGGTAGGATACTTGAAGCAGGCTTGTCCCTCTGGAGTTTTTCAATTAGTGGTGCGGGAAGTGCCATTATTGTTTTTTTCAGAGGAGTGGAGATCTCTGCACAGGACAAAACTGATATTTAATCCGACACCCTGGAATGGCTAGTCTGCTACCTTTCGTGGTGGGTACCACTGAGGCTCTAGAGTAAACGTTTTTCAAAGTTTTCAATCTTTGTTCCGGTGTCCAAATCACCACATGAGTACACTTATAAAGCATGTAGAGAATCTCAGGCTATCCAGCTGGGGCCAAAAGCAAAGTCTAGTCCAAGTATAGATGCTACTGGTCAGCTGGACATTTTAGGAAAAAGGCCTCTTAAAGCTTGATGTGCTGGAGTCTCTTAGGACGACAGCTAACATACCCTTTGAGTCCACTTCTTTGTCCTGGGCACATGAGGGAACAGGTCAGTTCTTCAGGTCTTTTCTTAGGTCACAGACAGCAGGTCCAGTCCTCTTCTATTCTTTCATAGGTCCATTAAGTGTCTTGAGGAGGGTCCCTGGAGATGCTACATTTATGCCTGGCACTAGCTTGTTAGTGGAGATGACTCCTGGGCATCCCCTAACTAATGGGGTAAAAGTTCAGAGGATCAACCACACACCCTTTTCTGGTAGTTCCGACTCCCTTTATTGCAATCAGCCCCAAAATGCCATGCGCCAGGGCATTTGCAAGCTGACGAAAGGCTTCGGCCACATTAAAATTAGGCTCTGAGCTATGATTGCTGGGAGTGTGTGTGGGAATAGCATAGGAAAAGCACTAATGTATTCAAACACCGAACAATAAAGCCCTGTTTGAAGCAGGCCCTCTACCGACAACAAATCAGGAGGCAGTGATCTGGGAGGACAAAGGCAGGGTCCGGAGGCACCCAGTCAAGGTATACACAAGAATAGTCCTGTCACCCTGTTTGCACCCTTTCAATTACAGCGATGTTTTACATGTGCTGCATGCAGATTTGTCAGGCTGGATTTGACATTGTTGTGCCAACAGGATGCCTTCAGTCCCCACTCTGAAAATTCTGCTAAGCTCAAAGGAGTTATCACTGCCTTTCATCCATTCAGCCTCACCTGCCACCACCTCCCATATTTATATGGGAGGTATTTACCTGTCAGAAATGGTGAATATGACTGGTCATCTTGAAGTTTTTAAACTTCAGCAGTCAGGCTACACAGTGTAGGCCTGAAGCCATGTTTGCACTGCTACTATAGTGGATGGCACAATAAGTGCTGCAGTGCATTGGTGACATTTAACTTTCAGGCCTTAGGTGCATTTTGTACACCATATACTCTGGACGTGTAGGCATGTTTAATGTATCATTGAGGAAGTAAACCAATTTATCCATGTTGAAAGGGGAACACAAGCACTTTGCTGCAGGATAGCAGGGTTAAAGTGCTCAGAGTTCTAAAAATAAGGTCCAGAAAAAGATGGATAGTTCATGGTCACCATGCAGAAAAGGTGACCATTAACCTAGGTATACATGTGATGTTAAAGGGCATTTATTTGTCTATTCTTTGAGAAAATCTGTTTTCCAGTGATGAAACCAATTCTTCTATTCTTCTCCCAGATATAGGAGTAGTCCTTAACTTTTCCAACCTTACAAACAGATTTACCATTGCGGTTAATTAAGAATCCTTTGACCATTAATAATTGAAAAACTTTTCCCAAAAGTTTTTTGAATACCCACACACTTGTGAGTGTATGCACACTGCCTGTACTTGCAAGCAGATTTACTCATATTTAAAATTCCAATATTGCAGCAAAATGTTAGACATTAGTAAAATAGTTGATGATAAGCATATCCCACCATTCCAGGAGTTTGCACTTGTAAATGCTGCTAATCGTTTAAGTAAATTAAACATGTGTATGCAAATAACTGTGATTTAGGCCATTATTTTTAAATGCACAATCTTACATTTATTGGGTGCCAAGCAGTTGTATATGGCAATCAAATATTATAACAATGGGTGGTCTAATATACATTGAAGTGAATGGGTCCACATACTAATTCAGAGCCTTCCTATGATTCCGTGTCAAGAAATGACACAAGTAAATAGAATGAGATCATGTAGGACTTAGCGTGGGGAGCCTTCTATCCACTATATGAATCTGGTTACACGAATATTTTACACATTTTTACAATCATAGTCTTTCTGAAAATCTTACATTTTCATGGAAGCAGGCTTGTCCTAACTATTGATACTGAATTACTGTTTATATTCAGTCATGATTGTCTACATATGTTCTGTCAAGTGGCTTCATTGAACACTTCCAGGGGGCGAGCTCCTACAATTGTTTAATGTCAGTAGGCATACTTACAAGTAAATGTTGGCATTTCAAATTGTATGTCATTGTGTATCCATTCATTTATTAACATTCTCACAAAATCATCATGCAGGTGAGAAAAAGGAGGCGCGACCCCAAATTCCAGGTAGAGTACAATACTACTAAAAAATTAAGAGAATGATGTTTTAGCAATGTTAACTAAATACTTCCTTAAATTACAATAAGCCACTTTTTCACTATTTTACACAGGTACATAGAGAGATATTTGGGCTCTAGATCTAGTGAGAGCCTCATAATAATATTTTAGAATGATCTATCAGCCAATCTGAATCCAATGGAGCTGAAGAAATGCAGTAAAAATGTTTGCTTTTAACAGATGAATTTAGTGTATTTCCCTCAACAAAAGCAATTGCATTGTCATTTAACATGAATTGAAGAAAGTTTAAGATTCTTGGGCGATTCAAGTAACAAGCATGTATCCTCATGCATGTAGAACTCAGTTAGGTTCACATTTTGAGTGTCCTGTTATTTAGGTAGGGATCCCTGGCACCTGTTAGACATTGGTAGTGTAGGGTGCAGTAGTTACTGGGTGTGGTATTACCTTACTGTGCCAAGTTTTGCATCACGTATTGAGGTATCAAGTAGTAATACTTACTGCATAGTTTCCTATTTCACCTCCAATGAGCTGCCAAATATTACATGTTTTCCTCCACAAATTCTGACAAAGGTATTCGCTAAAAAACATTATTTAGGAAAAAAACTCTGTAAATTCTTCATTACTTTTAATTCCCATTGAGGTTCTAACACCCGTTTGGGCACAAAGGAAGATTACTGATTTTTTTGGTAAAGTGGAAAGCAAATTAAAAATGCTGGCATATCCACCTAGAAGTCCTTCTGTTATATTAACCTCCATTGACTGGTCATTTTGAAAGATTAAAACTTGTGATAATCTAACAGAAGAAGCCTTATCAAGTCTGAAAGCAAACCCAAATATTTAAATGAATCAGGAATTTTCACCAAATAATCCACCACTATGCCAGCATGAAATCCAGCTTGAACTAAATTTTATAGATTTTCAGTGCTTGTCAGAAAGATGAACTACTCTCGCTCTTAGTTCACGCTTGTCTTTCCCCACCTGCCATGATCTTCTTCCCTACATCACGTGTTTCACACATTTTATAAATGTAGTTATCTACATTCATGTACAACCCTGTTTTGTGAATGGTGCAATTAGATCACGACACAATTATTTTTTCCCCAAAATAGTAAGTATATATAACCATTCCTGACTGTGGAGTTGGCCTTGATCCAGAATTTGATAGTGATTACATTAGTAAAGGCTGTTGTGTGTTACAATTTCTGACAGCCATTACTCCTGGCTTCAGATGATCCCCATGAAAAATTTAGAAAAAAAGGTGTATCATTATTATCATAGATCATTTTCTCGACAGAAGTAGAAACTAGTTTGAGAAACATTAGCAATGATATTGTGCTGGTGGCCGCTATTGCTAAAATATCATCCCAGCAGTTGCATTATGCCATTTTGTTGGTAAGGTGCATTGCATTCCTGCACTGCAGGTGGATGCTGGAATATGGGGCCTGAAGGAGGGAGCAGTTTTCAATTCCTCAAGAATTATTATTGTTGAAAGGATTTTTGACAGAGCTAGAATTTTGCTTGTTGGGATGGATCTTGATGGTGTTTTCTGGGTTTACTGTGAGTTCTTTAGAAGGATACGATTTGGAGGAAGTCCAAGCTTGCAGCACAAATTGTTCTCGGGAAAATGTAGATTTTGAAATAGGCACAGATATTGGAACTTCCCTGCAGATTATGGAAACTATGTTTCATTTTCTGACAGAACATGCAGGAAGATCACACCGGAAGAGAGTGGGTAGGATGGAGCATTCCAAATCATCATAACAAAAGCTAAATGCCTGGGGCAAATGTCAGGAGACTTTATGGCAAACATCAGTACACAATTTTAACAGTGGCAATGATTGACTTACGTATTCATTTTAGCAGCTGCTCACATGACTTTATAGGTAGACCTAGAAGCGGACCTGGACATGGGGTTTTTGCAGAGCAGCTATATAGCTCATGTCAGTTTATGAGCAAGTGAAGATTCCCTGCTACTGGTATGAAACATTTGCCAAGTACATTTCTGTTCCAAAGTACACTGAGAAACCAATATAGATGTGAGTGGAGTGAGCTGTGTCATGTCGTCAGACAATGAAAATATCAAACAAGGATACAGGTCTGTGAGTAGGGCTACAATTGTGATATAAGGATGCACACAGAAGATGTAGAACAAATACACTGGCCGAAAGGGACTAATAATTTAACCATAGAATGTAAAAATATAATCTGAGGAGAAATGTGTTTGTGGAAGAGGGAGGCCCAAGCCTATGCACATAAAATGTGTTCTAAACTTTCCCAAATGTAGACAGCACATATTGGCAGTGAGTGCTGTTTGACAATTTATTCAGTGATTTTTATTTTTAGTGATAATTTTAGAAATAGTAGTGTACTTACTCCCATATCTTCAGATACATCATGCCTTGCAGATCTGTCCTTCTTTTACACTAAAAATTTAAACAAAGTTGTGTTGGTTCTAGTGAATTGTTTCAAACAATGTGTACTGGTCCAGTTCAAATAATCACAGTGAGGCTTCCTGGCATTTGTGATAATTAAATGGCTGTGATGGTGTAGGTTGATATATTGGAAGTGAATATTTGAGACCATTATGTTAGATGGCTGTGTTAGAGCGGTTGAGTTTGAGTCTTAATTTATGGGGCAAATTCTTTGTATGACGGTGATGCCGTCATGACATATAAGCAAAGAAAGATTCAATGCACATGCATAATCAGTATTAGCCTGATAGACTAAAATGGTTATAGAATGGTTTTAAAGCCAAGGATGGTTAGTTCACAGGCAGTTTTGGTTATACAGTTTGTCTTGGTGTACTTAGGGCCTGATTTAGAGTTGGTGGGCGGGTTTCTCTGGTTTGTCTTGGTGTACTTATGGCCTCATTTAGAGTTGGTGGGCAGGTTCTCTTTAGCAACTTGACAGATATCCCATTAACTTTACTACAAGTCGGATATTGTATCTGTAATGATTGTGGCAGAGTATCTTTATGCCAAATTCTACATCAAACTCTTAGACATGAGATTTAGCCTTTGTAACATTATTAGATGGGTCACTAAGGGCTACTACTTAATTGGATATGGGAAATAAATCTAGTTAGACAAAGAGAATTACTTTAGTGTTCCAATAAATTATGTCAGAAAAACATGCATGTAACTTTCACCTAGATATGTAGAGTGCAAGACGAAAGTGTACCTCCCCGAATTACCTTCTTCGTATACATTGGCAATATCACATATATCACCCTCCTAATGCCCTCTACACTTATTCCAAGACAAGTTTGAAAACTAAAGCACTACTACACATAGTTATATTCTTGGTAGCTGTTTGCAATGGATCCGATTGCAGAAGAATTGCCTCTCCAAATTTAGAAAAATAAGGAATACATTCATAATCTTCCTGCACCATGAACACTATCTGCTCTAATCTTCTGATCACTTGCTTTCTTCTCATCTATCCTTGTTATCTCTGTTTCATGCAGATTTGCTTGCCAACACCACTATAGTGGCATGCCTTGTATTTAGAGACACTCCATTTCATAACACAAAGTTGTATGACATAACATATCTTTGCCTATAAGAATCATTTTTTTGTTTATGTTTGAACACACTCTAAACTCTTGTAGGGATTACTGTAGCTTATGCTGGGCAGGTGAGGCCCTATGGATATATTTTAAAAGCAGTTTAAATTATTCTTAATATGATTTGATATATTGCAAATCTTGCACAGTTTAAACATATGTCATGCCATTATAAATGTTTTGGCATTGGTGCCATCTATCCAATGTTATTTTACATGCAGCAAATATATTCTTGAGAGTAAGCTATAAGGAACAATATACTGTCTGTATTAACATCAAGCTCCCCTAAACATATTTTTACTATTTTACTATTTCGCAGCCTTAAAATATTTAACTTGTTTTGTTTGAGAATGTATTCAGTGTGCACATTGTAGAATAAGGAGTCATTTTTGTCTCAGTATTGTGCCAAGATTATCCTCTGAAAGCATGGGTTGAACCATTGTCTGCCCTACTTTGCATTAATTAATGTTTTCAATAATGACTAAACAAACACCAGACGTGCATGTTTAGATACGTAAACACATCTGAAAGCTTGAACATCAATTTGTCTGGGTAGGATAGGAGTCGCAATAATTTGGCATTATATTTTATAAATTACTGTTGGTCTGCTAGTGTTAGGCAATTGTGCAAGACTCAATGATCTAACACAAGAAATGTAGATCTTATTTAAACCTTCGATATTTCCTTCTCTTATAATACTTATGATCCTAAAATATGTAAATGTTTCATGTATTAGACTGCCCTTAAACTCAATATTGAAATAATCTTAAGAAGTAGAGTAGCAGAGCCTGCCTTAAATAAAAAATGCAGATGTATTAAAATTAATGTCACAGTCAAATAGGATCTGGAATATTTTCCCTGGAAAAACAATATGCCTGAGAAATGTAGATAAACATTTATTTAAACACAAGGATGTTTGCTCAATTTCAACAATTATATTATTAACACTTAATTAAAAGACTATTATGTGGGTTCATTACCTGTCAAAAAATTATTAAACTACGTTGCTAATGCTGCCTAAGACTTTCATGAAATGAGAAATGACTTCCTTACTGACTAAAAAACATGTATTTAGAACAGCCTGCAGTGTAGTGACAATAAAAGTTTCTTGACATGAGCTAACCGTTCTGGTAACTGTTTTGGTAGCCAGAAATTCTTCTTTGTTTATTGAAACTGCTTTAGCTATTTTTACTACATATTTTGGGAATCAACTTTTGATTTATATTTTTGAATTATTGACTCCCATAAGAGAGTATGATTGCTTAAAATCAAGATTATGAGGTATTAAAGATCATTCAAGAATTTTTATTATCCACTAGCTAATATAATCCACATCAGATAAGGAATAATAATTGTGAAGAACTTTACCCAGATTATCAAAGTTGCTTTCCTTCCAGATCCTAACATGATGAGCAATATGGATGCTCAACTTCTAATTAAATAGTCAACTAGTTCAAAGCATTAGGTACATGTACACATAAATATGAATATTTTCCAAGGTGTATTTTACTGATAACTTTTTTATTTTTCCAGCCTAACTACATCCTAAATGTGTGGGACATAGTGGCGCCCAGCATAGGATAGGAAACATGCAACAGAAACATTGTTGCCTTCAATAGCGCAAATACATCCCAATAATTTAGGCCGTATTTCTAAGTGATGCAAAAAAACGCACTGGTAATTCCACACTCAGAATTGCTGATATTATGAGGTACAGTGAAGAATCACTGCAGTATTCAGAATAGAGAATTACCGCAGAAGTTAATGTTTGCACTATGATTTTACCAGGGTTTTCCCTGCAAAAAATTGCCTAAGGCATCAACCTGAAGGTGCAATTCTAGGTGGGGTGTAAACAAACCAGAATTGTAGTAGCACTCACAATCAGTATAGGCTTTAAGGCCGAGAGCAAAACTCTCATCCAAAGAAATATGAAGCGTGCAGGATCAAAGGTCATTCAAAAACATTACATACTGAATGTCACAATCACTACACTTACTAAATGAGTATGTCACATTGTTTTCATTTTTAAATATGCCATTTATGAGTGTTCTTTTTGGTTTTATCTTCAATATGTTCAATTACATTTCATTTGTGTATACATTATGTTGCCTTCAAATTTATTGTGGGCTTGGGAAGTGTGTAGGAGGGACCATGTTCGTTCTCAAGTGTCCTTTTACTCAGTCATGTGAATTTGCTCATGCTATTGTTTTATTCTTCTTTTACCCATTGTTACTTGGTAGATTCTTCCCATCCCACACCCCCACCTCCTTCTACTACAGATGGTGCAGCAGGCGCAAATATCACTGATAATGCAAATTCCAGCTTGGTCAATGGTACGTCAAAGACATAGAGATTATTTTTTATGTGATAGATTATAGATTTCTCTCTTGAAAACTCAAACCCCATACTTTTCCTAACTTAAACAGAGATGAACTTGCACGTGACAACCTGTGAGTGCTCTTATCCCACCTACCCTCATGTAGCTTTTAAGGCAAGCTGCCAGATTTTATACTCTTTCCTGTTGCACTTGCAATGTTTTATAAATGTTATTTGTAAATTCTTAAATGCCATTCGATTATAACAGTTAATATTTGAGATTATATAAATCTGTATATATAAAACAATCTCAACATACAATGTTGATGAATACTATAGTTCTTTGAGTTTTTTTGTCTAGTTTAAAAACGTATGACAATTCACACTCTTCCAGAAGCTGAAATCTTTGACTGGTTTACATTAGGCAGCTAATAGGAAAAGAGTTTGAATTTGGCACAAATTAGAGCTACTCTGAAAGTTACTACTCACTGAAACATGCCTACTGACTAATAGTAGTGGAGTGTAATTATGCAATTTCTGCTTTAATTAGCTTTTCTAATATTTAGAAATATATTTTCCTGAAACAGCTAACTGAGGATGTCAATAGTTTTGCTAGAGAATTCCGAGTTTTAAGATTTTGTGGTCATTGATATTAAACTAATTTTTGGTATATGGAGCTGTGACCTCCAGGAATGTGTTGAGGCACATTGGTTACAAAGTTTCCGACCATGCTGACAAAATTGTGCATATTCTGTGGATTAAAAAGGACTTTAACTCACAAAATTCATTAATGCAATCACCAAATTAATCAAAACACTGCAGGCAAAATCACACCCTTTTTTATGAAAAATTTCCCTCGTTATTTTTACCGTTTGTTGTGCAAAAAGCCATAATTTCAAATCTATTCCCTTCCTGAATTTAAATTTTAAAGGTATTGCTCCAGTTCTGCTATGGGCAGGACCAAATTGTATTTATGATAGAGTTGTGTGTAGTAATCTCATTAAATTTGTTTGGAGTTTTTTAATTGCTTGTATCTGTTGAATTTCTTCTTAGACAAAAATAGATCAAATTTGTACATCTAGAGTAAGACATAGATTATGACTTCTGGATTCTATCAGAACTTAAACTAAAGATGAAAATAGCTTGTGCTGAGGGCTTTTGCTTGGTGACATACTAATAGTGGTAAGGGTTGTGATCTTATTTTGCTAACTTTGTTTTTGGCCACTTAGTCAACATACGTATTGAAGTTTTTTCATAAACTCTAAAAGTTTATGCAATGTTAACTTGTTTTTTCATTATCAAACCTACTATGTTTTGGTATCTTTTATATTACACTGTATATGGCATGTATCAACAACTTATTTTTCTCTCTTAGTTATTTGAGCTACAGCCACCTCGCCTAAAATACAGTTTTCCTTTTTGTGAGTGGCTAACCTTGTCCAAGGCCTTACATGCAATAGAGAAAGAGAAAAACACACAACTACACAAAAACATACAGAAATAAACAGTAGAAAATGTCTTAGATAACTGGATATACATATCCAAATGTGCAAGCACTATTTTCTGGCATTGTCTAATGAATGTAGAAAAAGTGTTAGGAAGACTGCAACACTAGGATAATGCCTGGTCTATTGTATTATAAGAGACTCTTTGTTAAATTGAAATGCTGTAATTTAGTCTCACGGTACCACACAAATATAACACACTAATAACTCAAACACATCTTTACCAATTTAAGACTACCATATCTCAGAGATGAGTAACACTCAAAGTCATACATTTGTTGGACTTGACCTTTTTGGCAGGTTCACCCCTAAACTTTTTGCAATTATCCTAGGCTTTTTCCCTGTGTAGTGTTGGTGGTTTTTGGCATCTGCGCACTTTAGAACTGTGACCCATTGTAAAATGTGTGCGCGCTCTGAGTGCGCGTGGTGAGATTGGCTTGCCCTCCCATAGGAATGCATGGGGATGTGTGTGTCCATAGTAATTCCTGGTGTGAGAGGAGTGCCGGGTCAAGTTTAGTATGTGCGAACTCGTGATGGTGTGCACAGATTTAGTGTGACTGGTGGAGAAGTGCCACTTTTAGAAGTTGGTATTTCTGTGTGCGGTGTACCTGCCTGCCTAATGTGGAGTGCATGTCTGGCTTGTGATTGACAGGTGCTGGAGGGTGTGGGGAATTCCAGGAGCCAGGGTGAGTCAGCCCAGTGGTGAATAGAGAGATCTGCATGTAGATGGGAGGGACGAGTTGGACCTGAATAGGGCTGTGCCTTCCCTATGCAATGCTGGCTCCACCTCCTGTGGTGCGTCTGATGTCCCTAGCCTGTCCTGTGAATAGGGAGAGGGGCTGAGAAAAACAAAGTGCTCCAGAACCATTTGCAACTGGTTCTCCCCTTGCCCTACAGTTTGTGACAAAGGAAATGTGTGTATAAGAAGGGGCTGTGACCCCATGATAATGTTCTGTTGTGCTTGTGTTCTTGAGGGGACACTCTGCCAGGAGGAACTGCCGCGGGACCCAGCTGCTGTTTCCTGTGGGTCCCTGCGTGCTGGCCTGCCTGGCTGCGCCTTGCTGGGGTCTCCCCAGCACCAAGGATCCTCTGATTCTGCCTTCCTGGGGACTTCGTGGGACCTAACGCCTGAGAGCGCTTTTGGGCAGACTTTGAGGAGCAGTGCTTCTGTTTTCACTGCAGCACGTAGCTGCGAGCATTTTGAAAAGGGGATTCCACCACTTTCGGTGCTTATTTTAATAGCGGGTGCCCACCCCGCGTTTTTTGCAGCCTCTGGTGCCTTTAATTTATAGCGGGTGCCCACCCCGTGTTTTTGCCCGAGGGAATCCCGACGAGGGGATTCCCCCTCCCGAGCGCCGACAGCGGGTGCCCACCCCGCCACTGTGCTTAAATCGTAAGGTGGGAGCCCATCCCACGCTTACGTGACAGAGAGTGCAGCCGCGGCTGAAGGAAGAGTCTGCCCGGAAGTCGGGCATCCAGAGTGCCTGGTTGTGGGCGGGGCTAGGTGGCCGCCAAATGCAGCGCGGCCAAGAGGAAGCAGGAAGGAGCCGTGCGGGCTCCGCATCGTAGTCCCGGGTCCCAGGAGGGGGCCCGGGTGAAGTCAGGACAAGCTCTGCTGTTTGCAGGCCCTAGTGACCGGAGAAGAGCCCCGCGTGCCTGCAAAAGTCTCGGGACCCTGGGAGAGGGCCCGGGTGAAGCAAGAAAGAGCCCGGTGAGTGGGGCTCACAGTGAGCAGTATTGGTGCTCCCGGAAGCACCGTGGTGCCGGTGCCGAATTCTTCACAGCTGCGGGCAGCTGCCACGCTTGGGTACTGTTGTTTAATTCTGAGTCCCAGAGCGGGACTCCCCGTAGAGTGCATGATTGGGGCCAGCGCTTGTTGCCTTCGCCAAAGCGGCAACGTGGGAGTCATTTTTGTTTTAGAGTACCAGTGGGGCTCTCACGGCGCATTGTGGTGCCAGTGTCCTTACTACTTTCTGGTGACAGCTGCGCCGCCATTGCGGGCAGCTGCAATGAGGGGGCATTTCTTAATAGAGTAAAGGAGTGAGATACACTCCCATTGCCCCAGCGCAATTGCGCCCTTTGAGTTTGCTGCTGGAGCAGCCAAGGGGGCCCTGTGAGAGGTCCCTCTCCCCCTTTAGAGCCCTGACTTATTAGACATAGGGTGTTGGGGCCCCTGTGAGAGGCCAGTCGGCCTAGGGCCAGTTTTAGTGTGCGTGCCCCCGATTGGGGTACACTGTGTACATGCGAATGAAGGCCTGGGGTCAGTTTCTAAGGTGGGCCCTATGATAATGTGATTTATGTAATGTATAGGCCTCAATCGAGTCCTGCCTGAATATCATTTATGCTTAGGAGGTAATTGCACACCGTGTTTATACTAGTGGGGCCTAGTGCGTAATGTGTATTATGCCTAATGAAATAACAACAAAAGAGTGTGATAAAAAGGAGATAAACACACAGCCGGTGATTCTCCTTATTAGCGGACGAAGTGCCAGAGAGACAAGATCAATCTGATGTAAAATAAAACCCTCACTCACCAACATAGTTGGACCACTACGGGAAAACCTCCCCTATGGTCAATATTTACACATTCGGCAGTCTAAGGAACTTACACAGAAACTGAAACAGAGGGGTTATCCTGATACAATTTTGGCTAAAAGTTGGAAACGAGCAAGAAATCAGCCTAGAGAGGTCCTTTTGCAAGACTTTCCCAAACAGTCCACAGACATGCCATTGACGTTGGTAACCACCTATAACGTTGCCTCCAATGCTATCTCAAAACCTATTAAAAAACACTGGCGGATATTGGAGAGCAACAATATTAAATGGGAAAAACCATTGTTTTCATATAAGAAAAGCTATGAGTATCAAAGACTCACTTGTCCACACCAGACCAAGGATTCCTAAGAAGCCTACTGAAGTTTCTGTCGTTGACACCTGGGGCCTACCACCTATTCTTGGCCACTACCCATGTGGGTCATGTAGTGTTTGCCACCTTACGTCCCCCTCTAAAACTTTGACTTTGGAAACTGGTAAAATTTGGACACAACGCAGTCATACGAATTGTAACACGACTGATGTGGTCTACCTAATCACATGTCCATGTGATCTGAAATATGTGGGCATGACCACACGAAAGGTTAAGTTGCGTATTGGTGAACGTCGGATTCATATCCGATGTAAAAGAAGCATGACAAAACTGACTGAGCATTTCTTACGTTTTAACCATACTGCGGATGATCTACAGTGGACCATCATTGAAAAAGTGAAACCATCTTCCCTGTTTGAAAAAGGAACAGCGGTGGGTTTACCGGTTATCAACACACCTGATGGGTCTTAACGATAATATACCCTGGGGAACAGTTTTGAGGCGTAGTAACTAAAGTTCTCTGCAATCCACTCTTATCTCTGTATTGTTGGGCCCTAACTCTGAGAAATATCCTCTATTTTTCCAAACTGACTTGAATCAGGTTTTTGACTGGCTTTATGATTTCTGGTTCATAAGTGTATAAACAGCTGGTTCTAAAAACTTATGGCTTTGTTGCTCCTACGAAGTCCTGTATTCTGAGGCCCTATTACACACTTGGGTTCTGACTGAATTCGCCACCCATGGTGGCTTGGTATTCCCATTGTTCCCCTTTTTTGGTAGTGTTTGTGCTTGATAAGACTCTTCAATAAAGTTTTCATGGAAGAAGAGTTTGACGTTTCAGCTTTTTTTTTCTAAAGGCCAGCGGCTTAGTCCTCCTTCCCTGTCTATGCTGAGGATGCGCGCGCAAATCGGCAGACGAGATGGTTTCCGGACTTCCCGCGTTGGATGTCTTTATTTAAACAAGAATGCTTCATTTCTTGTTGACTCCGGGCTCGGCGGTCTATCTAGGTTTAATTACCTGGCTGAGGACTTGGACGACGTAAGTACCGCCTGTTACAAACATTTAATGTTTTCTTTTTTGTTGAGCGGTACATGGTGGTAGTACGGGATAACGGGTTGCATTATGGTGAAACTTTCCCGTTTTTTCTTTCCCCACCACAGTTGTTCTGTAGTCCCGCAACCCGCTTTCTTGCCCAAGGAGCATTCTTTTCTCTACGTATACGTAAGCTCTTATTATTATTTTTCCTTTTTGGGCTGATTCGCCCCCTTGTTAAACTTATTTTACCTCATAGTGCCATTTCTTAACGTGATCCACACTTATTAGACAAGATTATCCCATGCCTGATTATTGATCGAATGGCTCAATTGTTTGTTTTTACAAATTTTGGCATGTTTGGAATATCAATACTAAAAGGAATATTTACTGATCGCAGCTTTCGAATTACACGGGAGTTGCTGCACATTACCGTTGGTCATGTAATTACAGGGACCTCATTGTTGATTCAATTTTGTGCTACGTTAGATATTCAATCTGTTTTTTGATAAACACAACCTAGTGATTAGTATGTATACTGATTCAACATGTGTGTTTCTTCACAGATACGTGGGGGTCCTTTCGGAACTGTGGAAGGCCTTTACTGTAACCCTGAGTGTATCGGTTCTTTGCACCTGAGGTTAGGGTAAGCCTTAGCGAGCTTATACCGCCAAGGTGCCTCCTTTTTTCATGATTTGGTCCTGATGAAAGCTTTGTGAAAGACATTCATAAGCTGAAACATGTCGACCATTTGACCACTTTTAGGATAAGTCTGACCAAGTTAAAGTCAGGAATAACTATCCTTCACTATTTTTAACCTGTTCATGTTTCGTCACTATTAAAATGTACTGGTGGACGATTCGTGACTTTTAATTATTTTCCGAATTTTCACTCACTAATCTCTTCACATTTTCTAGTCTGAAGCTGTTGCTCCGCCTTAACATAAGCGTTGAAGCACACCAGAGGTGCATAAGGCACCCCTGGCTAAACCCTATGATGAAGCATGTCACCAACTATGTTGGTGAGTGGGGGTTTTATTTTACATCAGATTGATCTTGTCTCTCTGGCACTTCGTCCGCTAATAAGGAGAATCACCGGCTGTGTGTTTATCTCCTTTTTATCACACTCTTTTGTTGTTATTTCGTTGATTATGGGGGACTAAGAGTGTGGCTTAACCCTCTCTCTCTTGTTGTTTCTAGCTATTATGCCTAATGTCATGCCAGGATAATGTTAGGATGGTGGCTAATGCTTAGGTCATTATTTTACCAGTAGTTACTGGTTGTGCTCTACATTTACTATTTGTGCTACATTCGCTAATTTCTTCTAAGTGATGATTCTGACGGTGGTCCATGTGGCCCTGTCATGTGTATATAATCCCCTGTGAATATTGCCCGTGCCAGTTGGCACAGTGTACATTGTGTGATTAGGATCTAATGTGTTTATTATAATACAAAGGCTATTTTTATACATAACCTTGTGTGGAGCTCCTTTTGTGGTGTGCCTGGGGTGTTGTTGCTGTGTGCGCGCGCAAACGCTTACACATTGCCTCCGGGATAAGCCTGACTGCTTGTGCCAAGTTACCAAGGGGGTGAGCAGGGGTTATCTTTGGCGTGTAACTTCCTTGCCCTGACTAGAGTGGTGGTCTTTGCCTGGCTTTGGCGCACGCCTTAGCCAACCAGAGATCCCATTTCTAACATTGGTGGCAGCGGTGGGATTAGGACTTGCGTTTGCGCAGTACCACAGCGACAACTGGCTGCACTACAAAGCTCTGCATTTAGATAATCACGTGTTTGGGGATTATTGTTCTGAGTTTTATTTTAATTCTGCTCCTAAAAGTGTCCCATTTCTAACAACATTTAACAAAGATGTTTAATAATCACAAACTAGCTCCGTTCAAATATGAGCATCAGTCGTGACTCAACTACGTGCCCGTCAGCCCCCCCGCAGGACCTACGATGCCGCCACAATCATCGCACTCAACACCGCCCGAGCCCCCGGGTGCTACCAAGCATCCCCGCGACGCACCCATGGACCCTTCGCCTGCCGATCCTGCAACTTCTCCTGCCTCCGAACCGGCTCCGCGCCCACCAAGACGGACAACACCAACCACCTCAAGTGCATCCTGCTCAACACCCGCTCCGTCCACCGACACGCCGTGGAACTCTGGAACCTCCTCGACACCGCATCTCCTGACGTTGCCTTCCTCACGGAAACCTAGATGAACGCCTCCTCAGCACCCGACATCGCCATAGCCATCCCAGACGGCTACAAGATCATCAGGAAGGATCGCGTCAACCAGACCGGAGGGGGCATCGCCATCGTTCACAAAAGCACCATCCGCATCTCGACTGACTCCATCGACACATTCAACGCCGCCGAATACCTGCACTTCCAGATTCACACCGACCCCAAGACTACCCTCAGAGGCACCCTCATCTACAGACCCCCTGGACCACGCACACAGTTCTGCGAAGACATCACAGACTTCATCAGCCCTCACGCCCTCCCCTCCGCCGACTACATCCTACTCGGGGACCTCAACTTCCACCTGGAGAACAACAACGACCACAACACCACCGCCCTGCTGGACAACCTCGCCAACCTCGGACTCCAGCAACTGGTCAACACCCCCACCCACTACCCCGGCCACACGCTCGACCCCCTCTTCACATCCAGCAAGCACGTCACCTTCAGCCACTCCACCGGACTTCACTGGACTGACCACAGCTGCGTCCACTTCAGCTTCAAAAAGAACGCGATCCACCACCACCCGAAGCAGGTTCCCCACAGAAACTGGAGCAAGATCACCGTCGACCAGCTCACCACCTCCCTCAGCCAGAACCCACCAGTCAGGACAACGGACCCTAACACAGCTGCCCTCAACCTCACGCAGTGGCTGACCTCCTGTGCCCACGACCTCGCCCCAATGAAGAACCCACTCACCAGACCCAGAAGCAAGAAGGCCCCCTGGTTCACCAACGAACTCAAGGACTCCAAGAAGGCCTGCCGCACCCTCGAGAAGGCCTGGCTCCTCGACAAGACCGCCGACAACATGACTGCCCTCAAACTCACCACCCGCAAACACCACCAGCTCATCCGCACCACCAAGAAGAAATCCCTGAAGGAACGACTGGACAAGAACACCCATGACAGCAAGGAGCTCTTCAACATCGTCAAGGAGTTCTCCAACCCCAGCACCGGCTACAACGACATCACTCCCACGCAGGACCTCTGCGACTCCCTCGCCTCGTACTTCCACCGCAAGATCGCCGACATCCAAAACAGCTTCGGCGTTCCACCCCCGCACCCATCGGTCGAACCTACACACCCCGCCGCCACTCTCCAGACATGGACCGAGGTGACCCCCGAAGACACGACACGCATGATGAACACCATCCACTCCGGATCTCCGACCGACCCGTGCCCCCACCATGTCTTCAACAAGGCCGCCTCTACCATCGCACCCCACCTCCGAGACATCATCAACACCTCCTTCGACACAGCCACCTTCCCGGAGAGCTGGAAGCACGCCGAGCTCAGCGCACTACTGAAGAAACCTACAGCTGACCCGACCGACCTCAAGAACTTCCGCCCCATCTCGCTCCTTCCCTTCCCTGCCAAGGTCATCGAGAAGATCGTCAACAAGCAACTGGCCGCCTTCCTCGAGACGAACGGATCCCTCGACCCTTCGCAGTCCGGATTCAGAGCCAACCACACCACCGAGACCGCCCTCATCGCAGCCACCGACGACATCCGAGCCCTGCTCGACAACGGCGAAACAGCGGCACTCATCCTCCTAGACCTCTCCGCAGCATTTGACACTGTCTGCCACCGCACCCTAGTCCAACGCCTCAACAACACAGGCATCCAAGGGAAGGCCCTGGAATGGATCATCTCCTACCTCTCCGGCAGAACACAGAGAGTACGCCTCCCTCCTTTTCGCTCTGAGGCCACCAAAGTCATCTGCGGCGTCCCGCAAGGATCATCGCTCAGCCCCACTCTCTTCAACATCTACATGAAACCCCTCGCTGCCATCGCACGCCAACACAACCTCAACATCATTTCCTACGCCGATGACACCCAGCTGATCCTCTCCCTCACCAGAGACCCCGACACCGCCAAAGCCAGCCTACACGAAGGGATGAAAGACGTCGCCGAATGGATGAACATCAGCCGCCTGAAGTTGAACACGGACAAGACAGAAGTCCTCATCCTGGGACCATCGCCCTCCGCATGGGACGACTCCTGGTGGCCCCCGGCACTAGGCACCGCACCCAAACCAACGGACCACGCACGCAACTTGGGCGTCATCCTGGACTCCTCCCTATCGATGACCAGACAAGTCAACGCCGTCTCCTCAGCTTGCTTCCACAACCTTCGCATGCTCCGCAAGATCTTCCGATGGATCCCGACCGAGACCAGGAAGACAGTCACCCAGGCCCTCGTCACCAGCAGACTTGACTACGGAAACACCCTCTACGCCGGTACAACAGCCAAGCTTCAGAAAAGACTTCAACGTATCCAGAACGCCTCCGCCCGACTCATCCTGGACGTCCCCCGACGCAGCCACATCTCGAGCCACCTAAGAGACCTGCACTGGCTCCCTGTCAACAAGAGGATCACGTTCAGACTCCTCACCAACGCACACAAATCCCTCCACGACCTGGGCCCAAGATACCTCAACGACCGACTGACCTTCTACACGCCCACCCGCTAGCTACGATCCGCGAACCTCGCCCTCGCCGTCGTCCCCCGCATCCAGAGGACCACCGCCGGGGGAAGATCCTTCTCCTACCTGGCGGCTAAGACATGGAACTCCCTGCCCGTCCACCTGCGACTGACCCAGGACCACCTCGCCTTCAGGAGACAGCTCAAGACCTGGCTGTTCGAGCAGTAGCAGCCCCCCTCCCCCAAGCGCCTTGAGACCCTTCCGGGTGAGTAGTGCGCGATATAAATTTCATGATTGATTGATTGATTGATCAGTTACATGGAGAACCCTACTTTTGCCGAACATCGGAACATAAGACAAGCTTGTATGTTGATACAGGCATACATCTAGGCCTGCCTTACATGCGTAGAGTGGCACTTCCTCTCAATAGACGCGCAGTTATTCACTATGAAAATGTAGACAATGAATATTATGCAACGATGAACACTAATAACTGTTGTATAACCTGTACGGTAATTGTAAAATACAATAGAAAGGTTTACAAAAAAAAGAAGACGCGCTAGTCTGTGAGGGTGCTGTGGGTACATGGTAGCCACTAATGAGTAACTTAGCCAATTAGGAACATCACCTGACTCAAATACTTTTGAACATCTTATTCACTTCAAAGAAATGTCACATATCTCCTTTCTAGTTTTGACCTTTAGGAGAAGTGTGAATTCATACTTTGCTTTTGGAAGAAAGTTTCACTGTATAGCTAAAAGGGCACGCTTATATTTATAAGCCCCACAAAAGGGGTTGCAGTTCATAGTCTCTTAAAGAGATATTGATCATTTTGAACAGCTGTTATGAGCCCTCCATTTTTATGACCCGATGATTATGGTAAAATTGCGACACTAGACTTGAAAGGGATAGAGAAAGGGCTTACACACTTTAATACCAACTATTAGGTATTGGTTTTCAAATATTAACTACCAAGGTGGTGGTGTGCGGGGGGTCTTTTCTCTCTCTCGCGATGTAAGGACAAATTCTCACAGTTGAAGATCAATGTTACTTTTTCTAAATCTGTCTAGTAGGAGCAATGATATATAACAGTATGTGAAAGAGTATGCATGTAGTACTCTTTCTGTGCTATTACTTGCCTTGCTCAATGTGCTCCAGAACATCTGAAATCGGAATAAAATGGCAATGTTCATGTACAGTTAGCACAAATAGAAAGGACTCTTCCCTCTTGCACTTTGAGTAATAGAGAGTTGGACATTACACAAAGGTATCCGAGAGTAAGTAAAATATCTCTCGTTTAGTGCTAGTTTCTGAACTCTTAAATGCTTTTGTGAAAGGCCCAACAGTGTTTTTCAATAATCAGCCCATTTAATGAGTGAAAAAATGTAAATCTCTTAAGCAATGTCAAATCCCAATTGTCCTGCCACCATACGAGGTGCCGGCTGCCCTGTAGTCTCAGAGCTAATTTCAAATAATCCCTTCACCGCTGAGGTGAATAATGCGATCCTTGAACTCCAGGAAACCAGTTATTTTAGCTCAGTTTCCTCCCTGGAATCACCTGTCCAAACTCATTTCCAAAGTTAGCTGTGACTGACTGGAAATACTTTTCACTTCCAACATTAAGAAAACCTTGCCTCCGGCCTTTCGAGCCGAGTTGGATACCTGTAGGGCATACCAAATCAGAGTTACTGACAACCCTTATGAAATGCCTTGACATTTAGCAAATCAATGCAGAGTTAAGGTACAGGGAAGTCTGATATATTTATATGATTGCACACTGAGAACACTTGGAAGGGGGAATACTGGCCAAGCAATACATTTTAATTAGTTTAGATTTAAGGTAGCGAGACCACAGGTCTTCATGAATGGGTGCTTTTATTTCCTTCCCGCGCAGTGGCTCTGGCCCTCTGGGAGGCATCAGTGTACTCTGCCTCAGCAGTAAGTGCAGTCTCCTCCATGATTACAGATTACTCGCCCAGCGATAGCAATTTGTAGAAGCCACTGCCATCCCTCTCTGCTGTTGGAGTTTGAGCTCAGCGGTTTCCGCTGATGGGTGGTTAGAGGCGAAAAAGAACTCCTCGATTGAGTTTATTTCTGAAAAGGTAAATAGAAATGTATATTTCGCTTATGCAACGGTGGTACATGGCATCTACAAGGCATGGGAATCTACATGGCGTATGTCTTCAACTCTAATGAAATATATGCTAAAGGAATATGGTGCTCCTGTTGGTGCAATGCAGTGGACATAAATGGCATACAGAAGCTCCAAACCACGCCTCTTTGATGAGATGTTGTTCCCATGTTAAAAGGAGTAAAACAAAGGGTCGTACTTGTATACCTCCAAATTAAACCTGCAACTGTTGTCACTGGCCTGCTCCGGAATCCTGCTAAAAAAAGCGTTGCATTACAGTGAAGAGGAGGGTGAGCTAAATTTAGCAGGAGTGCTTCTCTTAGATAAAAGATGGGTCACATCTATTCCATATTTTCAGAATAACACAGACGATGAGGATCAGCTCCCCTTAGAGTAAGTTAAAGGGAACATACATTTTATTTGGGGATCCTGAAAATATGGCTTTTATCTTTCCTTCTTGTAACCATGTGCAACACTCCGTGGCAGAGGGAGTGAGAATGAAAGGAAATTGGTTGGAGCGACAGCTCTAGCATTATTATGTAAAAGTATTATTAGAGTTTTAAATATTACAATTATTTACACGTTACTACGAATAACATATTAAAGTGTACAAATTACTATTGAAAAAATCGTAATAAATAGCATTTCACAGAGGAATCATGTAATAGAGCAACACGTCAATGTTATCTCAGTTTTAGAATTATGACGTTTATATATGAAAGTAGCGGAGGGGAGGGTAAAATAAAGCTATTTGAATTAGATATTCACAAAATATTCCATGTAGAATATTACGAATGACAAAAATTACTCTGTAAATAGCAGACAGCATTATTAGTAATTCTATTCCAAGGGTCTGAAAGAGAAAGGGAGTATGCTGACATGGCAGTTTGAAAAAGTGGGTTCAGAGGGTTCTGCAAGCAACATTATTGTTGGAAAGCACCAAACAGTAAGACAGATTGTTACTTGTTTGAAAGTTGTAAATGCGTTGGGTAGCAAGATATTCCTTTATTCTTACTGGCAGGTTTTGGTCACTTTAATGGTGGCAGAACAGGTGCTGCAGTCCTCTAGTGACATTTATCTTACAGGTCCTGGGTACACTGAGAACCATATAGATGGGACTTACAGGTACGTTAAATCTGCCAATTAGGGATTAGCCAATTTTGCATATGTTTTAGTAGTCAGAGCATATACACTTCGTGCTTGGAGGCAGTGCCCCAATGTTCAGAGTCCATACACCAGCAATGAGATCTCGCAAAAAGTGTGTGGGGTGACCAAGCAAATAGGGCATTTTTACACCCAGTAATGCTGCAAAGGAGAATCACAGATAAAGATAGAGAGGTACATAATAATGCAAATGGTTCTATACTGAGCTATCTTAACCTTGAAACACATACAATTCAAGGTGAAATGAATCCATTCAAACAATCATTACCTCATGATAAACTCAGAAGTGAGGCCCTTGGAACTGCTATTGTAAAGAACGTACCAGTGTGACAGCAAGAAGGGTGTTATTCTATCCGTCTGCCACTATTTCATCTCACTTTACGTTTCTGAGAGATACATTCTACAACACTGAAACATACAAGCAACTTTTAGTGAGAGCAAAGCCCTGCACATATGTCCCCACTCCTGACCGGCGGAGCTGAATCAGCAGAAAGTAATATTGGTGGCCAGAGATCAGACAGTAAATGACTGATTGCTGGGTTTCCCGTTATGTGAACATTATCTTTGATATATAATTTTGGATCATTGCCTAGAATGTTATTACGTTTTTTGCATGGCCGATCAGAATGTGCTGACTGAGCAGATAAAACGCATCTTCGGTCCATCACTCATGAACGTGGTGATAGCAGACCATAGTCTCATGGGCCATGCAGTCATGCAGGATACAGTTCAGTGATCACCCTTTCTAGTAAGTTCATCTACTGCATACTGCAGCAAGTGAAGGATGCACATAATGTATTCAAAGGTGTTGAAAATACTGCAGAGAACAACCATTTCATTTCCTAATTTATAAATTGTTTCCATTGAGTACAACTCCTTGAACATGGGGTTTTGGCCATGAACTGAACTGCTAATGAGTATACTTTGAACCAATAAGTGCCTAGTGGTATCAATTCATATTTTTCTCTAAATACAGTCATTCCTCCTTCTCCTTTCTGCTTGTTATGCATAAAACGATTTCCAACAATGCCTATGCATTAATCTGGATCCCCTGGAGTCCATTTCAAGCTGTTGAAGCCGAATATCCACTCGTAAAGACAAACCAATATACAGCTGTGTAATTCAATATGATTCTTGTTAGGAGCAAGAAATCTGGAATGCTGAAGATGATGACAGGCAGATTAAGAGCCCTGTTAAACATTGCCACTATTCCACAAATGAGTCTGAAAGTCATTGTCTTGGGACATCAATTGCCCTCACAGTTTGGTAATTAAAACAAGACAATTATGAGGCATCACATTTCAAACAGTAGGACTCAAAATAGAAGATTTATGATGAAGTCCCTGGGGGGCTTGCAAACCTTTCAGTGTCATTCATTGATATATGTTTCCAATAATCTAATCTGTAGCACTTATCTCAGTTGGAAAAAGAATGATTTAAGGTTCTGAGAAACCCTCATGCTTTAGTTTATGATGCAAAATATTTATTGCCAAAGTCAACTATAATGCTTCACCCTGTGTCCTTCTTCACATAAAGCATGGGAGAGTATAATCCACCCGTTTACACCCATCAGGACTTCCTTGTAATAAGAAAACATGTATTGAACTACTAAATGCCATCAAAATGGGCCCGATAAACAAAGGTATGTTAGAAGATCTAAAAAGATGTAGATCAACTTCTATATAGAAGTGTAAATGTCCACTTTTTTGCTATTCACCATTTCATAGTGGAGATTTACATGTAAATGTAGGCTTAAGAGTCTGTACTTTTAGTTACTTTTCGCCTGTTTGTTGAGACCTCGTGAATTTGAGTGGAGATTTCCCTATAGTAAAATATAGGACATTTAATAAAGTATACCACTTTTTAAAAATAAATTAATACAAATTGTTTTAAGTAAAATCATGTAAAAATTTAATAATAATGTAAAACTACTTAAAGAAAAGGATACAAAACACAAACTCATAAAATGAATGTTGTATTAAATTGGAAATAAATTAAATATATGGATTAATTTTCTTAGCATTATTTTTGCCAGCAGCACTTTAAAATTAAAATCACCTACCATCACTAGCATTATTTTTTTTAATTTGTAATAAATGTCTTTATAAAATATGTTTTTAATTCATTTAAACATATTTTAGACACGTATACTCAGTTAGAAATACAATTTAATATATTTTAAATGCAAGTGTACTGTTAAATTAAAAAATAATATTTAGAATTCCTTATACTTAAGTTTTTAAATTTTTTATTAAATCAATTAAAATTATTTTATACTTAGTTTTTTTGGGAAATAATATGTATATATATATATATATATATATATATATCCCACACCAATTTAGAAAAATAATTTACACTTTACTTAATTAATTGACACTAAAATTACACAAATCCCATCAACAGAACTGGATTTATGAGTTTTTAAATATTTTAGTAAAATCTAGCCCTTAAAAGATCAAAGCCCCAACTGCGGACATCTAGTTGCGCAAGACTGGGTCAAAGTAGAAAAATGTGGCTGACTGTCATGGAGCGCAGTTCGGATACCAAGAGTGGATTGGGCCCGGTCAGTACTTGGCTTCAGACTTAGAAGAAAAAGTTCTGAGAAGGTAAAGTTCAGTGGGGAAGGGCTGCATGCAGGGTTTGAGGAAGGATCTTTGTCGTCGGGGAGCAGCTGGACAAAGACACAGTGAAGATTTCCACTTTGAGACTTAGTCTCTTTCTGGGAAATCAGAAATCTTCAGCGGGCCAAAGCTGGAGGCTGTAGCAGATGAGAGTTCCAGGAGGCCGGATACCCCTTCGGCAAAGGACCCCTGAACAGGATTTGGTGTGCAGAGAAGAACGTAGGGGGAGCTACCATGAAGTCATGCCGACCGGCAATGCATCTTGGGTGGATAGATGAGCAGGTTGGTCCCGGTCTTCCCTAGGTTTTTAGAGTAGTCCCAAGTTTTGTATTTTGGCTATCTGGGCACACTTAGCACCACCACCATGGGCTTAGGACTGGAGTGTCACCACATAGGGTGTTAGGACTCACTCAGGCTGGGTGCGTGTGCTGGTTAAAGATGGTGGGTGCCTGTTATGTCCTTATTGCTCTGAACAGGACGCCAACAAAATAGCACTTCTAGTAACTCTGGTAGTCCCTGGTTCATGTGGAGAAGCAGGGCTCTGAGGGTTCAAGGCAGGCTCCAGGTAGAAAATCAGTTCCTCCAGTTGCAGCAAAGCAGACATGTGGAGTACACAGCAGGCCACAGAAGCAGGCAGTCCTCTAAGAGTCCTTCAGCAGGTCCAGAAAGTGAATTGAAGAGTGGGTCTGACGGCCCTATTTTCATACTTGGTGCTTTCCTGACTCCCTTGCTCTGGCTCCAGGCTGGCTGCAGGGACAATGCTGTGGTGAAAAATTCCTTTGTGTGAAGTCAGAGCACAGCCTATTCAGTTGCAAGTTGGGTTCTACCCGTCCTGCCAGTAGATGGCCCAATCAGGTACACCTAATCCCTCTACTGTGTGACTGTCTGGGAGGAATTCACAAAGTCTAACTGCCAACTACACCGAGTCATGAGACCTACGAAAGACTGCAGGCATAAAATAACAAAGGGCAGGTAATGCCAACTTTCTAAAAGTGGTGTTTTCAAATTTGTAATTGAAAATCCAACTTTATCATTAAAGAGAACATTTTAACTACAGTTTCATAGATACCAAATATAAAATGTTTGCTTGTTCCCTTTCAAAAGTTAACACTTATTAAATGTAATAAGGTTTTGATTAAATGTAATAAGGCAACCCATTGTTATCCTATGGAACAGGTAGGTCTCACAGTAGTAAAAAACTACCATGACATGTAAAACTTAAAAGTACATGTCCAACCTTTTAATTGCAATACACCCTGTTCTATGTGCAACCTAGGGCCAGCCTTAGGGGTGACTTTCATGCAATAAAAGAGAGAGAATAAGGCTTGGCAAGAGGGTTATATTGTCTAATCGAATTTCCAGTTTAAAACTACATTCAGGGTGCAATGGCAGGCCTGGAGAATGTTTAAGAGGCTACTTAAGTAGGTGGCACAGTAAGTGCTGTAGGCCCACTAGTAGCATTTAATTTGCATGCCTTGGTATTTGGTATACCACTTTATAAGGGACTTATAAGTAAATTAAAAATTCCAATCAGGTGCAAGCCAATTTGACCATGTTTAAGGGAGTGAGCACTAGCACTTTAGCACTAGTTAGCAGTGGTAAAGTGCACAAAGTCCTACGGCCAACATAAACAACATAAACAGATTTTAGTAAAAATGGATGGAAACAGGCAAAGGTTTTGAGGGAAGATCGCCCTAAGGCTGACAGGTCTAACAGTTATGCATTGGGGTGTCTTGCAGTACAGGTTGTGGCTGGCCATGTGTGGTGTTTGATTACTCAAAGGCTGGGTTGTAGAACTTTTAAGACTGTTTTATCACTTTTAGAGATGTAGTAGAAGTATAATTAGAAGTGTATTTTGTGAACAGCAATTGTCTTACTTTTATGTGGTTGTGTGTTTTGTAATAGCATGTCCAGTAAACCCTGCCTTACATTTCCCTTAATCCCACCCATTTTGTAAGTATTCCCCTACCCCACCTTGTCCCTTTCACACTTACTAGTGAATCCTATAGTAATGTTTGCAGAAGTCTCCACCAACGGTGTGTAGAGTGCCACATGGAAAAGTTAGAAATCTCCCTTCATAGGGTTGTGAATTGCATTTTTTAGTGTATGCAGTAGTGCCACTGGAGTACTGCTATCCAGGGGTCTCCACACGTTTCTGTAGTGAGATCTACTTCTGCTCAAGGAAAGTCAACCTGAGCTACTAGCAAATGTTATCACTCTAAAGTAGTGACCACATATATTAAATTGACAATATGACAACACTAAGCAGGATTATCAGTAGTGGCCATCCAAGCATTTCAGGTGAGGTTCCAAGCTGTAACGCCAGGGAAAAACTTATAAATATTAAATGCCTCTAGTTGACTAATGAAATAACAGCCAAAGCATTGCCTGCTCTCTGGCGCAAAGGACATAACCACAGCAATAAGTCTCACCAACTCAGCTTCAATTATCACTCAACTATCAACTTTAAATGAATTTTGGAACTGCAACCTTTCATCTTCATCAGCATGTCAGTTTTTGAAAGTACACATTTTTTGTAATCAAATACCACTTTCCACTTGAGCAAACAAGGTCCATTTTAAAAATGAAAGCGCTTTTCTGAAAAAAACATATTTTGACTGACTTGGAACTATTCAGTTTCAAATGCCCAGGTATTACCATCATTAGTCATGAATGCTTACCATAACACCAAAGATGCTTGTCGTATGTCAATAATGCCCACAGATATATCAGAGAACCAATGTACCAAGGTTGAAAACCATCATGGCCAGCATGTTCACTATATATCAGTCATTGTCATTATTATGTAATGTAAGTGGCGACCACCATTATGTCAGGGATGGCTGAAAGTATGCCAGTCATGCTCTTAGTATGTCAATGGCACCAAGTATATCAAGAATGTCTAAAATATGTCTAAAATGGTCATTCATTTGCCATTGCTATCACTAGGCAATGAATGGACACAATTGTGTCAGAGATAAACACCATATGATGGGGACTAGCGTATCCTTTTGGTGGTCTTTCACACCACGCATAGTTGCCAGTGATTGACACTGTTTATTAAGGAGGAATAGAATGTATCGCACACACAGTCACTCACATAAATATGCGCACATGCATATACGCAAACAGATGAATACACATGAGGCTCTTAATTGATTCAGCTTTGGAACCATATTCTGGTCTCCTCAGTTCTCAGGTTGATCATGTACCCAACTGGTACATTTTCACTCTGGCTTCTGCGGTCCTACATTTTCGGGTGGGAGCAGCAGCACTGGTTATTGCTCAGGCTACTGCTGCATCTCTTCTTTCATGGCCCACGATACACACACATGGTGTGACTGGTAGGGCAGGGCATACAACATGGCCAACCTCCTGGTGACTCAACTATATTGAGAGTGGATATAAATGGTCCTTTGCAGACACTGTAGCCTGATTCAATGTGTGATTTGGAAGATTGCAACACTAAGGGCTGTGAGGTGAGAAGTTCTGCATTTATTAATATGCACAGGCACTCTAATTGAGATAATTGGCTTTGCTTCACCTCTGAGAGCTACTTCGATGGTGCTGGAGAGCTACCTGTAGCTCCTGAGCTACTCGTTGGAGATTCCACTTTACACTCTCCAATTGCCTTTTGTGAATTTATCTGCAGGAATGGGATGATGCAAGCCCTGAGATCCCACTTTCTCTTATTTTCTTTCACAAACTAAATGTGAGATACCAACTTATGAACACTCTGATCGGCACTCCTTTACAGTCATTTCCCAGAAACCCGATAACCTGTTTACTTGCGGAGGGGGAGATTGGTTTCCTTAGCATGAGGTCATTTACATTTATTCCTTACACATGTAGCACCAGAAATTATGCAAAGAACAGCACACATCGATGGGATCGTTTCCTGGGTTTTTCACTCAAATGACTTGAACCAAGTAATTTTGCTTAGGATAATCCAATAAAATAACATTGTCTGGACTGTTATACTCCTACAACTGCTACGGTCAAGTGGCCATTTGAACAAATCCATGTACATTTCATTTCTTTATATACAATGCTTTGCATAGTTTCAAATATGCATCTCTTTTTTGCCAAAAAACGTAAAAGCAAAAAGAGAAAATAAACAGAATTCCACTCCAAAATGCAACTCTTTAATTTACAAGTAAGAATTGGATTTTTGATGTAGAGTTATGTAGGACATTTGGATTACTTTTGGTTGAACAACAAGCAATCACAGTTTAATGCATTCTTAATGTATTTTGTAGCGTTTTCATGGGCAATGATCGGCTTTGGGTTTAGCTCCCCGCCTCGTGGATGCCAAAAAGCCAATTTGTTTATCGAGCTGCACTCTGCTTTTCTATCAAAAAAAGCATATGTCCTACAAAGGATGTTTTCGTCAGGTCATTTTTATTGGTTCCCTATACCATCTACATTGACGTATGAAAAATGAATGGTACACACACACAAATTGCTACACCAACGCTTAAACCAAATGGGAATTTCAATTTGGTTGATTTGCACCATATATTGTGCTGGGGTTCAAGGTACGATCATTTTCCAGTTTAAGTTAGTTATGTTATTAAATCTTAAAACATTGACACTTCATATATTTATCATATAGTAAGAACATTGGCTGCACATATTTTTCTTGCATAACAGCAAAACCTTATATTTTGTTATTTGCTGTTTTTTTATATAGCGCTTGCATCTATTCTCAGTCACTTCAGAGCTTTTCCGGTGAAGGGGTGGAAAAGAACAATAGCAGACAGTAAAGTACATGAACGCTCGGCTCAAGCACGCCATGAATGTTGCAGAAATTCCAAAGATTAATTTTCTTCCTCCCTGCAGGGCTCGGCTTGTTTAGTAGGTCATACTGTTTAATAGATATCCCGCATAGTCTTCTGAAATTTGGGAAGACTAGATATTGAGTTTTGGAAAGACCTGCAGCTTGTGTTGAATTTTTTATTAGATGTTATCTCGTTAATTCCTTTTGCCCATAAAATATGCACCATAGTTTATTGCCTCTGTGGATGATCTAGATTGCCTCTATTAGGAGCTGGTAGAGTGGCAGCCTATTTTTGTGAATATCCATCCAATTATCAGTTTGTTCATGTGTTAAAATGAATGCACATTAATAATGCCTCTGGGACATTAATGTGCATAGAAAACACATCTCGTTACTTTTTGTCTGCCCTTTTATTTTCATTTTCACTGTGGTGTGTTTTGTCTTCGTGTTGATTGTTTATTGTTTGTTTTTTGTTGTCTATCAAATTTTTCAACATGTAGGCAAAATGCAGGATGGGAATCTGGACAACAGCCAGAACAAAGGTAACCTTCCTTCTTTCAATATTTGACTAATTGCATAAAGATTCAATTTACCTGTTGAGCTGTATCATGTTTTATTGTATATGACACTAATATTAAGCATCCTTGCATCACCTCAGAAATGGAGACATTGACTTTTTAGAGCAAGGCAAATTGCAAGAAAATATCATGTAAACAGGAGACAGCAAATGCATGGAAACTAAGTAGCTTATTTCAACAATGATTTGCTAGCTATTCCTAGCTCACCAAGAGCTATAAGATTTGTCAGGATGAAGGACACATGCCTCCACTTCAAAATCAGGACCTGAAAGTGTACACTGGAAATATGTGTTCAGTAAAACCCAATGAAGCTACTCACTGACACAGGGCATCATTTTCAATTACAGCTAAGCTTTCATTCCGGTGCTATTCATCTTGAAATATATTTATGATCATTGACCATCTCCCTTCAGGAAAAATGTATTTACTCACAGAAGGTTTCAGAACCTTCTCCAGCTATAAAATAGTAAAGATAAAATCCTCATTGTTCATGCTTGCATAGTGCAAGAGTACACGATAAGCATGAAAAACACAGTTTGCTAAAGTGTCAGATGTCCATTAAGGTTGTGTTTTAACATGGACAGCTTATAATGCTTGATTTTTTTAGTTTGGAGATAGGTTAATTCAAAGTGCCCAATGCCAACCTGACAAAGACATCATAATATCAAAGTGTCTGGAACACTATTCAACAGGCATGCATAGATTCTTTTGTCGTATGCCATCCTAAATGAACCATCTTCACCCCAATTCAGAGCTGACTTAAATTGCCACTGGAAGTAATTATCTTTGGCTCCTGAAATGACGCAGACATGTATGCCCACATCACATACTGTGTTGACTAATCCAGGCACAAGCAAAAGAAACATGGCCATTGTACACCATTTTGGAACAGAAACGTAAGGGAAGACAGCCAGTGTCATATTTGAGTAAAACGCTGCTGCCTTATCTGACATCACAGCTGGCAGTACCCCAAATGTACCTACAAGATAGCTCCCTACTCAGTTTGGTTCAACTGAAATGTGGACTCTAACAGCCATTTGAAGTCACTTCACCATTGAATATAGCCAATTTTGTCTTACTACATTTTGCTTTAGTTACAACTCATTCAGAGACCCAGCAGTTAATTTCTCCAACTCTTTCTATCTCCATTTCCAGCCTCCTAGATTCCACCTCATTGGGAGACACAATGCAGCTATAAATAATGCTTTTCTCCCTGGACAGCAAAGAAGAAAAGAGACAGTTGGATGCAGGTTTCCATCCTTAGAAACTTATTGTTCCTTGCTATACACTCTACTTGCTCCTTCTATGCTCTGAACCCTTTTTGTGGCTCAAATTTCTTTGTTTTCCCCTAAATCAGCCTTCCTTCTTCACAATGTGCTTCATGGATGCTTTTGACATCTCAGCTAAAGCAACTCAAATTAATCTCTATGATCCCAACAAAAAAATACTTATATCGAAAATTCAAAACAATTCAATCAAAAATATACAATCAAATCAATCACAAAAAAATAATTCAAACTCTAATTATGGTAGCAACCATTATTTGCTGCTAAAGCTTTGTGGTAGTTGATGGACACAAAAAGACCTTATCCACAACACGGAGCAACAATGCTGTGCACAAAGCACTTTTTATGCATATAGTGCAAAATCTTTGTGCTCATTCAAAATCCGGAAATCCAATTCCAAAAACTATTTTCTTTCTTTCCAACATGGGACTAAGCCTGTTGCATCAATCTGTGATACAGCTAAGCACATTTCACCTTTTCCCTAGAAGTAAGCGAGAAACAATCTCCTAGAAGTTTACATCAGAGATGTACCATTTGTGAAGCAAATCATTTGCAGACATTTTACAGCTGACTTGTCAAAAATTCCAAATATGACAATTTATGACCAAAAACATATTTCAATTTTAGGGCTTAACATTTGCAACTTGGAGCTACTGAGAAGTAGTCCCAGTGACCCTGAGGTCCAAATACAACTTGTTTAGAGTCTGAAAATAAGAAAACTAATGGGATCTTGACAAAGAGATAGATCACTACGCTGACACTCATTTAGCTTATGATGGAGTACACCTTAGCTATTGAATGTGAACTACATTGTCAGTACTTGAAACTCAAAACATGGCGGTGTTTAGGTGGCTAAAAAATCCCTCATCGTGGACTTAAGTAATAGCTCAGTTCTTTTTCATGTGGGTTCTGCCAATCAGATACCAACATTTGCATTTAAGTTGGGCCACTGTAGTTATGGATACACAATAGTTGATCAGTGCATATCCAAATAATAACTATGGTTGGGGATAAGTGGTTAGAAAGAGCTAATATGCATTGCCTTTGAAATTACACTGATTCAGGAAAACTTTTCTTCTTGCTAAATATGGTTTAAATTATACATACCAATAAAGTCACATGTATTTGATTGTAAAGCACCATTGTGTTCCATATACAACCTTTGCAGGCTGAACCCCCACTACATCATCTCATCAATTTGCCCTCCCACTAAAACCCCTCCTCAACATCACATAAGCACTAACTAACCTGACAATGACATCCCTCTCGATCCTTACATCAACCAAATATGTCAAATGAAATGTTTTGTGGTCTGTGTGAGTATTACAAATCAAACTAATTCATTTGAATTTGATTGAATAACATTGAGGATTGGGTTAATAATTGAAAATAGCATCAACATTTTTTAAAGATAATACATACAATAAAAATGAAGACTTATTCAGGGAACTTCCCCTTGTGATATATTAATTAACATATACATGTATTAAAACATTCATTAAAATTAGATTCAAATAATTGTTGGGAATGTTTATTTGAATTGAATGACATTAAAATAATTTCAAGTAATAATCTAAAAATATAAATACAAGCTGTTTCAGTGGGTACCCATCCCAAGATATACTATTTATAAATACATCTATGAAGTACAAAAACTATCTATTAAAAAGACAATAATGAAAAGTGATGGTAGGTATAATAAATTGCCCTATGCATTAGTGTATAAAACATATAAAAATGAAATAAGTTTACTTGTAAATAAATTGAAAATTGGGCACTTATATTCAATGTATATGTGTATGGTATTGTAAAAGGTTTATTATTCAAATATTAATACAGTCATTAATTTGCTAAACACAATAGATTGAGATTAGGTTAATGAATAAACACAATATACTATATTTACATTCATTTAAATAATGGGATACTACATTAACTTAAATTAAATAAATCTTACCTGGGCAAAGCAGTGGCAGTTGGTGTAGTAGAGGCGACGTAATGGAAAGGCAAAAATATAGTGGGTGATAATATAAAATCCAACACTTTTTTCTACATCACGGTTTTCCCTACGTATAACCACATAAGTATGATGATTTTTTAAGACAATTTGGCATGTTGTTTTAAACAAGGGAAAAAAACAGAGCTTCTTATCTTTCCTAGAGTGACATGATTTGGGATGTGATGTTATCTGGAAAGCACTCACTCCCTGTCTTCAAGTGTATACAAATGTGAAAGTAAAACATAAAACAAGCTCCTTTCTTTTTTCCATGTAAATGCTGGGATTTAAGATGCTCAGCTAGAGAATCCATCTTGAGGACCAAATGTGCTAGTTGACATGTAACTGGTTCAAATACATTAAGAGTAAAACAAATTAAATAGAATTTGTTCTTTTCTGATAGTCAAGCAACAAGATGGAGCAGCAGCCATGGAGATGCAGCCTTTAAAGAGTGCAGAAGGAGGCGAAGGAGAAGAAAAGGAAAAGAAAAGAGTGCATATGCCGAAGAAGGAGAAATCTGTCCTTCAAGGAAAGCTGACAAAATTAGCAGTGCAAATCGGCAAAGCAGGTGAGTGCCACATTGAAAAGATTGACCTCCAACTGAGGAATTCCAAATGAACAGATATTTCACCACCAGATTCCAATGCAAATTTTACTTCATCCAAGTGTAGGTTGAGTCTGGACCATATTGTATTTAATCAATACAGTTAGCTTGAACAGTTAAGTGTATTAATTCAAAATTAGTTTCAGTGTATTCCAAAGGAGGACAAGTGGGCATCAGTGAGAACATTAGTCAGTTAGCAACTCACTCTGCCATTGTAACTTACTCTTCCCCAAGAGGGTGGAACTCATGGGATAGCATGCAAACCTACTGCTGTAGATATAAAAGCTTGCATTGAGGAGCTGAGTCTTGATTTCATCAAATCAATCCAGACAAGTCAGCTATGTGAAACAGCATTCTCCAAGATGGGGTACATTCAAAAAGCAGTCCCTAATAATATAATTTATTTAATTACATGATGTTTTCAGTAATGAAAGGGGTTTGGAAAATTACTCAGCCATTATCAAGTATTAGTAGCACTTATACAATTGCTTACTATTTCGATTGGCATACAGGCTAAATCAGATAACGTGATGGGAACTGTAGGTAAATTGGTACTATTTCGACTTACAGCCATATTCCAATATTCAGAAGCCTAGATGTGTATTAGATTGAGGCTCTATGATGACCTCAATCATGGCTTTTAACCCCTTCCTTTTTTTGTATAATATTTGTCACTACACAGTTACTGGGGATATCAACTCTTAGAGCCATTGTGCAGTAACTTTGATTGCAAAATTGCATTGAGGAATACGAACGCTTTGACTTCTCAGGTTGTATTTACAGGGAGAGTAGAATAAATTCCTGAGGAGACTCAGAGATTTAATCAAAGTTTCTGTGATTACTTTTTTTTTCCTAGAATGGCCACCAAAAGTAGAATCACCGGAATGGCCAACTCATTTAAACTGTTTTTCATAATTTCCCCAAAACTTCATGCAAGTTACGCAAAAACAAATTATGCAAATATTTTTACTCCTCCAATGCTAATAAAATCCACACAGTGTTTTCTAGGTATTTATTATGCATTACATTTATTTTTATTCAGCATATATAAGTATACACTTCTAATTTCTGCTCCTCGGATAGTTTCCTCAACAGTATCTTTAACTGAACTTGCTAGCAATAATTTTATGCATACAATTTTTTCAGTACTTTTTGCTTACAAATGGTGCTTATTTTGTTTTTCAGGCTTGGTGATGTCCGCAATCACAGTCATCATTCTTGTTCTCTACTTTGCTATCGACACCTTTGTAATCAATAAGAGGCCCTGGTTAACTGAATGCACTCCCATCTATGTTCAGTATTTTGTTAAGTTCTTTATCATTGGTGTCACTGTTTTAGTGGTTGCTGTGCCTGAAGGACTTCCACTGGCCGTCACAATTTCTCTGGCTTATTCTGTTAAGGTAAAGAACTTCATATTTCAGACTTTTCAAGAATAGACTATGATGAGTATGTCTTAACAATGCAGCAGTAAAATATCACAGTATCTGTTTATTTTTTCCATGTGCAATTAATTACAAAAGGAACAAGGTTGACAATCTTCTGGTAGTATAGTCTCACGATATAGTCTACTATATTTAAATGTCAAAAATATATTTACTGCTCATTACTAGTAATTTTATAAAATATGCCAATTGTTTCTCCAAAATTGATTTCCATCTAGTGTTTTTATGAGTATTAATTTGATAACGTTGTCCTCCATTTATGAATAGACTTCAATCACTGATAGATGAGTCTGCAGACTGCATGTCTAGTCTTGAAAAATATGGAAATTAAATTAGGTGCAACCAGCCATACATAGGATAAAAAGAAGTAGCTTTTTTGAGCTAGAAATGGACACCAGATAACACCCTAAAAACAAGGCAATCAAATGTTTTATTTATTTCATGAAGTGTTGGTCCCCATTCACAAAGGTGCTTATTCACAAAAACATTTTGGAATACATAAGTAGAACTTTTGCACCACTCTTTTATGTTCTCTTGAATACCTTTGTTATCTTGCCGCAAAAATAAGTAAACCGGAATAGATTTGGAATTTTAAGAAACAATTGATACAAATAGAAAGGCCTGTGGCCTCTTTTCACTCTTCCTAATAGGGAGATGGATATTTCAGGGCTCATTCTCAAAGGCATGTAGGAGTATCTGAATGAGTAATCCTTTAGTACTACCTCATGTACTCCCCAATACTTTCAAGAATCAACCCCTAAATGCATTTGAGGGCCTTTGATTGCATCTGACAAATGTACTAGTGTATGTTCAACATTGAATAAGCGTTGATACTCTTGGTAAGCTACATGAAAGTTCTTTCAGGTCGAGCTGAAGTTTCTGTGCCTGAAAATGTGCATCACTGCAAATATTTGCGATTGTAGTGCAGGCAATTTGCTCTCATGCATTTGCTTCTGGTTATCATTACCTCTAGAAATTGGAGGTTTTTCAATGATCACCAAACTTAAAATCAGACTATTTAGATGAAGTCATTAGAGTCTTATTTGTAAAAAACAGATTAGGGTGTGTAATTGAGATAGTTTTGATAATGTGCTTATGTTTCTGTCAATATAAAATATTATCAACCAAAACTGAAATATGGATATTTGAGCAGTTCTTAAAAAGACCCTGGGAAAAAAATGCCTCTTTTTGTATGATCACCCCATTTTTGGGGGACTGATGCTGCTGTTTTTTAACTCTGAACCCTAAAACATGTAAAAATTGGCTACATTTCTAATTGGCATATTGAACTTAATTAGAAGTTCCAAGTATAATGTCCAAGGTATATCCATGGCTTGTAAGTTAAATGTCACTTCTGGACTGCTGGACATTGTGCCATCACTAAAGTGGTAATGCAAACATGACTGCAGGCCTGCCACCAGTAGCCTGACTTTGCAGTTTTAAACTGGCAATTTGTCAAGTCAAAATAACCCCTTTTGACAGGCCTAACCCCTCATTTTAAATATTAATACATCACAGTAAGTAAGCCTCCAGTGCCCATGAGGCAAGGTACATGATATATAAAAGTAGGACATGTAAGTGTGAAAAGTACAACAAGTCCATATAGTGAAAAAGACTAAAAAAACATTTTTACAATAACAAGGTGATCTGTTCCATAGGAAAGCATTGGGAGTTAGTTTTAAAATAAATAAAGTTATCTCTGCCTAGGAACAAGATACAAAGCTTGTTCTTGGACTTTTTAAAAATGTTATTGCAAATCCAATTCCCTGGTAAAGGCAGGTTTGTAACAAATGTTTAACAAAAGGTACTTTAAAAAGTCACCTGCCGAAAGCCATTTGCATGAGCTTTCTACAGCCTCCCAGGAGCTGTATAGCTCCTTGATGAGGTGTGGATTGGCTCTCAGAGCTGAAGCTATGGGCATGGGGTTAGGAAGGTGTCCTTTTCCTCTAACAGGATAACCATCTGGGCTGCCCAAGAACTTAATTATCTGTAAAGGGCCTGTCCTGTCAAAGGCAGATGTAGCTCTCACCCAGACCTACCTCCTCTATTTTCCTCCTAGCCAGCCAGACACCAATCCCAGTGGGAGACGGGATGCATTTATAAGACTAAAAATGAAACGTTTCAGTTACATTTTTAAGAGCAGGCAGTCGGACCACTGCCTGCTCTTAAACATTTTCGCTACCAATAACGAAGTCCCCTGCGGATCCCTTCACATTGGTAACTGGCTTATCACTAATTTGAAATTGGTGGTAAAAGCGATTATTTTGCGACCTCATATGTGGTTGCAAACCGTTCTCACATTCCACTGCGAATCACTATTACAAAGGGATGACCTTGGCCTTCCCCATCCTAATAGTGACTCACATAACCAAATCGCAAAATAGGTTTGGTACATGCAACAACCCTTTTTAGCAGTCGCAAACAGACAGATTTCCCATTTGTGAGCGCTGAAAATGTTCGCACATCTGGCCCTTAGGGTATCAAATTTGAACCTTCCTCAGAGACCGGTAGGGAACTTTATATCTGTGCATATTGAGGGAGTGTAAAGAAATAAAGAAGGCATGGTATGTCAACAGCATTTTACAAAGATCCATGTTTGTTATAGTTATTTGCATTGAAATTAAAAATGATTCAATATAATCCATGAGCTCATTGAGAGTATGCACTAATACCATAGATAAGGTAGGTGAATGGTGTGTTTAAGTGGATAAAGATATGCAGAAAATGCCTAATATGAAGAGTTAAAATCCGGATGAAGGTAGCTAACAAATTTGGATATACTACAATGATTTCAATGAATCAGCATTGTGGCCTTCCTCTGCCAAGATATGCTGTACACTTTATATTTTCCCAGATATGCTGAATGTTTTCTGTGCATGTTTTTGGGCATGCATTATTGTTCTGAAACCCCGACTGGAGACTGACTTCAATTACATTTTGCAAAGGTTCAGTTTTGAATAATTTCGTTTCATGAGCTTTGATTACACTAACATAAGTTCTGATCACCTAAGTCTGGCTGTACAAACGTTGTTTTTGAAAATTCAGCCAATTTAGACTAACTTGAATCCTCTAATATCACTAATTCCTTACCAAACACCATTGCCTGTTGGTTTAAGGAAGTGTTCCCATGTGTCTTTCTCTAACAAAGTTCATATCTGTCATGGAGCTCTGTCATGTTACAGATATATCAAAGTCTGACATTTGTACTTCCCCTGTTTTGTCAAACCATCAGAAGACTGAAAATCAATGACTTGCTGTTCCCATAGTTAATGACAAGTATAATTGAACCAATTTTGTTGTAAATTCATCAATATGCTATCTGAAAAACCATTTTGAATCTTGACAAAGGGAATACTAGCTCAAAATCTTTCATTGTTCCTGTGTGCAGCCCAGGGACAATACATCCAAGAAAAGTGCAAATCTCCTTTCAGAGTCAATTGTCATTTAAAGTCCTTTGAAAACTATAAATGATTGTGAAACAAAAAATTAAATCATTCTGGCACTGTCATCAAAGCAATGCATAAATTCCCTAAAAATGAGTAATGAGAAAACTGGTCCCTATACTTTACATTTTGGCTATGTTTCTTGGGAATAAGCAGCGGTCATGAACTCATCTTGTTTACATCATTACGAAATTTCATAAAATATGTTTTAAATGCAAACTAAATGTGATAAAGTATGTCAAACAACATGTTTTAGGGTATGGTATTCAAAATCAATCTAGTGCATGACTTAAATGCAATAACTATAGGACCTCATTCCTACTGCCCTCCCAGTTCCAATGGGTCTGGAAACAGTAGTTGCCTGACCCTTTTATATTATAATCTCCACTATGATTAAACATAAGGTCCACCCCATCTAACTTTGGCAGGGGGATCGGTATCTTTGTGGTATAGATACTCTATTTCCATTCCAATAGAGTACCTAAACCACCAAGATATAAGTTGGGCAGTATGTCTGCTAAAGGCAGGTGAGGACTTGGATACAGTAACAGGAAGAAATGAAGACTACCCAAGGTAAATGGTATCAGAGAATTATTGATTGCCCTGTAATTCCTCATTTCTAATGGGACCATCTGTTTTCCAGTTGCATTTGGCAGTAAACTTCCCTTATGACGTTACATGTACCTGGGTTTCGGTAACTCTTGAGCATTAGTATTACAAGCTGCATTACCACAGATCTCGTAATTCAGTCATTAGTGATCAGTCGCCCTGTAACATCTTTGAAGGCTGGATAGTTGAGAATAGTTTGCTCATAATCAAACAAACACTAGAGGCTGCAAAGTTGGATGCAAGTAGATGTGGGGAATTTGGTTTCTGATAAGCTGATACGAAAGATGCATTTGCTACGGTATTACATTAACTGTTTTCTGTAGGTACCATTAGAAGGAGACCATTTTCCCTCGATAGTATTTTCATTGTTTAGGGGTGTTAGGGTAATATTAATATTATTAATATGAACTACACAAACAAAATGTTCATCATATGTCAAAATTTGTCAATTAAATATTTTCTATAATTGTGTGCATATTACCTGAAATGTGATCCACCTAATCATATAACAACTTGTAAGTGTTTAATGTGAAGATCACTAGAATGGCGAGTGAGTGTCATCTCAGAAGAAGTATTGTGCTGTGCTGTCTTATGTGTGCTTCACTAAAATGGTATTTAGTCTTTGCATGTAAAGTGAAGCACAATTCTGTCTGAGTGATGACAAAGTGGGATTTACAAGCCTTTTCTTACAGGAGGATGTTGAAATAAAGAACATCATTAAGCAATTGGTCACCAACCATTTGCAAGCCACAAACCTGCGGTACTTCCCCCAGGCGCCCGGGGGAAGTACTGGAGGTTTGTGGCAGGTAGTCGGTGAGCTGAGTAACGCAGCACCGTCTGCCTCCCTTATGAGCCCATGATACGATTTGATTAAGAATCGCGAGTTCATCTGTACGCAGAGGACTCCCTGTACCCTTTTACCACCTCCGCAAGTATATGTAGGTGGCACACAGACGCTCCAGGGTTGGATGCACCTTAGTGTGTGTAGACCGCCCGGTGTGTCGATAGGTCCTGACGAAAACCTGTGACTACACTCAAAGGTTGAAACATGTAGACCATCAATTTTTGGATAATACTTTAGGTCAAATCAAACCTACATTAGTATTGCACCTCACCACTTTTTTTAATTGTGATCCTGCTGCTCCATATTAAATTCATTAGGGAGTACAGTAGGATTACTTTTAACTATATTTCACTCACTCACACACGTCACTTACACGTACTGACATAATAACAAACCTGCTCCGCTGTAATCAGGCGTTGAAGCACACCCGGGTGGTATTCGGCTGCCCGGGTGGACCCCGATGATGAAGCACGTCACCAACTAGGTTGGTGAGTGAGGGGTGTCATAAAAAAGAAATAATTTCTCTTTTTACTTCTCTGTGAACTCTCTAACAGATAGAAGGTTTTTACCTTCTTTCATTTAAGGATACCCCCTTCTTTGTTTATTTTGTATACCTTAGGGGACTGGGAGTTCCCCTTACAACTTAGTTGTGAAATCCCTTTCTCTCTCTTTTGTTATATAATATATTTATTGTGCCATTTTGAAATGGCAGTTTAAAATGGCACATAGGCTGCAGTGACAGGCTTGAGACAGGTTTAGCAAGACTACTTAAGTGGGTGGCATAATGAGTGCTGCAGGTCCCCTAGTTGCAATTAATCTACATGCCCTGAGTTCATGTAGCACCACTTTACTAGGGACGTACAAGTAAATTAGATGTGTAAATTGGTTGTAAGTCATTTTGACCATGTTTCAACGAGAGAGCATAAGCACTTTAGCACTGGTTAGCAGTGGTAAAATGTCCTAAAAACCAACAAAAACAGGTTCAGAAACAGGAGGGACGAAGATAACGAGTTTGGGAGTGACCTTGCAGAGTGGGACAAGTCCAACACAGGCTTCCCTCAAAGAAAATTGGTGTAAAGTGTTTTACCAGTACCAAAAAAGGTTAGAGTTAAAGGTAAAGCTGGAGTTTTGAATTTTTAACGAAAGAAAAGCATCTCTTACAGACAATGAGGAAGGGCAAGGAAAATATTATTATTTGGAAGGCAAGTGCTCAGGGCTTAGGCATCTTTTAAGGATGACTATGATGGAGCATTGGGTCTGCTACATTCCAGTGTAACAGGAATGCCCACATCAACAGTTTACATTTTTTATCTTCTTAGTAGTCTTTCAGATGGAAGTCATAATCCTCAGTAAGGCAAGCCAGGATGTTATGTGCACTGAGGGTTCTACAAAGCCAATTACATTAAAGTATCTTTAATTTAGCAACCTTTCCTGCTCTTGTATGTTATGTTCAAATTTAGTCACTTTTCTGGCATTCCAAAGCCTCCAGCGTAACAAGTCTGTTATCCATAGCTGAACAGTCCTTCAAAAGTGTGTACTGTACAACAGGAAAACGTTCATTGCATTGGTTGTACCTTTTTCAGATACTTGTGGCTCCCTGCACTCTAATAAGTTCTTCTTGGATGTCCTAGTTACTTTCAAATGTTCAGGAGCTTTTCTGGGGGACCAAGCCCGAATTGAATGGGCAATCTAGACTCTGCACCCCTTTATCTGTAGGACAACATCCAAAAGTACAGCCACAACTGGACTTTCTGATTCCTTCTTCTAAGGAGCCATGCTGTTCTTGATTCCCCTTTGGACTTACGAGACCAGCTTTATAACCCTTGGTAACCACCTCCCAGAATGTTGATTTCAAGAGGAAGCAGGATACAAGGACTTAGTCCTTCGAACAAGCAACCAGTCTTCTGTCTATCTTCTTAAAGTTCCAATAAATATTCTTTCAAAGAGGTGGAAGCCCCAAGGTTTAGTGCTAACTCAAAGTAGCTGCAAGAGAATGCTGAACCTACCCTCACAAAATTTCTACTGTGGACACTTCCTAACTTTTCCTTCTTTGTTCAGTCTTATAGCTCAATCGTTTCCATAAAACATTGTTCTAATAATTTTCTAGAATGGTGGAAGGCTATTTTATATGCTAGATTCCTCAAGTCCTACACATAGCTTTGTGTATACAAGTTAGATACCTCTATCTACCCAACAGTGGAAAACCTGCTCAAACAGGCCCTGTCGCTTCAGCACACCCGCTGTAAAAGATGCTGGAGGAGCTTTAGAAGGCTAGCTTGAAAGGCAGGAATATATATGTTTCTTAAGACATAAACATGAAACATCCAGAATTCCCTGCCTGCCCTTTGGATGAGTCACTTTGTCTCAACTTGTCTCTCCTTTCCTCACATTCCTCTGATAAATGCAGGCTTGTGTTTCTTGGGTTCAGAAATTATGTTTCTCTTGCCTTGCTTATATGACGTTCCCAGCAGGGCAGCCCTTTTGTTCTTCAGTAGACTCCGATGATAGTTATTCATACCTTTTCCTGGACATCTGTTAACTGAGGCAGTAGCTTAACACAAAATTACGCCCCCATGCAGAATGCAATAAAGGGCCCCTGGGTCTCCCGGATATTCATTAATCTTGTGAAAGAGGGAGATCCCTGAAGGTCTGTGGACCCATAAACTGTTAGGGGACCCAACTGTGCTGCAAGAGCTGCAGAAGCGGCAGGGGCCTGAGTTACACCCCTGGATTGAGGACCATCAAAGTACAGTCACTGTCAGAGGTACGGGCCTAGAAGAACCAATTCAAGGGGCAAGTAGTGCTGAGGCTTAGATAAAAATATAGAAATCATATTTGAGGTATATCTATCAATCACTAAGCTCACTAACAAATTTGACCTTTGGTATCTAGCGCAATGCTGCACGGATAACATTTCTAACTGATTGCTCAGGCACGTTTGGCCTTTATGATTTGCTTACATGATATAGGCCTTTGCTAATCTGTACTGCAGAGTCATGACAATTACATACTAGCCTTGTCTCCTACATGCAGGCAAGAAGTGGGGTAAGGCAATAATCTAAAGCTGTGGAGGGTCCATAGAAGTCAGATATGTTGTTGTCTAGCTTCCACTGAAGTCTTCAGTTTTAGCACCCAAATCTCAAGGCAGGAGCAAAGCACAGTTCTATTGATGTTGAGTTGTCTGAGTTAGCTGTTTGAATAGTTTGCTTCCTCATTCTGGGACCAAAGTTTTAACATCATAACTTTAACTTTTTTGGTTCTTGAAAATCCTCCATTAACCTAAGATTTTTCCAAAACAAGATAGGAAAAAGTGATATTATTCATACTAATTTTGTTCATGGAAAATGTGCCTTTACCACCCCAGTGACAAACAGCTAAACCTAGCTGTTCACTGTGGGAGCATTCTTTTCCTAATATCTAGTGTGCCCCACATTTGCATATTACCCCCCTGCACTGGGCTTAAAGGGCACTCTTTAGAGGTGTCTTAGAAAATATATAAAAGTAAGCTTGGCTACACAGCAAAAGTACTTTTCCTTGCCGTGCATTTTGTTAGACCTGACAGCCTTTGGGTGGTCTTCCCTCAACTTTCTTCTGGTCTCCCTCCATTTTGCTGAATTCATTTTTGCTGCACTTTACCATTGCTGCCCATTGCTAAATGAAGTGCATGTGCTCTCTCCAATAAATATGGTAACATTGGCTTATCCCCGATAGGCATATCCAATTTACTTAAACGCCCCTAGTAAAAGTGCACTACATGTGCCAAGGCCTGTAGATTTAATGCTGCTAAGAGGCCTGCAGTTCTGATTGTGACACACACATGAGTAGCCCCTTAACCATGTCCCAGGCCTCCCACTACAGAGCCTGTGTGTCGACTTGGCAAGTATACCCTCTTGTGAGGCATAACTCTTCCCTTTTATACATATAAATCACCCCAATGTAGGGCCTGGATACCCGACAGGGCAGGGTACAATGTATTTAAATGGCAGGACATGTACCTTTAAACTTTACTTGTCTTGGTAGTGAAAAACTCAGAATTTTTTTGAACTATTGCAAGTCCTATCTCTCCCATGGGATAACGTCATGATTACCTTATTAGATCTTTTAAGTGTAACTCCCAATTGTGATGAGATAGAATTTTCAAGTTTAGTGTCACTGAACTCACAATTTAAAATTACAATTCATGGTGAAGTTGGATTATAAATTCCAGTTCAGCGAATTCCTCTTTAAGAAAGTTGGCATTTATTTACTTTAGCCATTTGGTGCCTCCTGCCTGTCTCTGGAAAACACATCTGGGTTGGGTGACAACTTGCTTCCTGCATTCCTGCTAGACAGTCAAACACAAAGCAAGGGTAGGTGTGCCTGAGTGGTCATCTATAAGCAGATGGGCCATCCTGAGCTGAATGGGCGGAATGAGCTGACACACCCAAAGGGGCTGTTCCTGTTCCCACACAAAGGATTGATTACCCCCCTGCAGTGTTTCTGGAGCCAGGGCAGGAAGGGAGAACCTCTGAGCACTTCAACACTTTCTTCCCCCACTTCACAGGCACCACTGGGTATAAGTACTAGACCTCTGGCAATGCTGCTCTCTCTCTCTATCTGGTTGAGGAGGACTGAGCCTGTATCACTTGATCCCACAGTGGCAATACACATTTAGGAGATACAGAAACCAGTCAGTCACATTTGCTGTTCACTGATGTTATTTTAGCTTGACTTATCTTCCAAAAAACTCAATTCATCCCTATTTAACTTACTTAAGAGTCCTCAGCTCAAACTAGTAATTCCTAAAGCTGTCTAGTTAGAAATAATGTTGAATTATTTGTAGTTTCAATCTGAAGTAACTGCAGAACTTAAGTTGTGACTCCACGATTCCTTGGACTTCCAGGCTTAAAGGATACTGTTAAAGCAAGTGTTGTAGTCCTCCATGGTGAGTCGATCAGGCAATGTGCCATTAAGTACAAAATAACAGATCTGATTTATTTAGGATTAGTTTACAAGTAAGTAAAGGATGTTTGTTGCACGACAAACAGTTACATCTCACTAATTGCTGAAAGACTGCGGTGCACTTTTTAAAATATATCTGACACAAGAACATCCGAATGTCAGTCTATATGCAGAGAGAGTTACTGCAATACCCTACCATTCTCCCTCTTCTGCCATCAGGAGCAGTTAATTTAACCTTAAGGCTATCATGAGTCTCCAGATCTACTTATTTTAAATGATCCTACATAATACTGAGGCTCCAAAAATCATTGTATCCCCACAGATTCTGTAAGTCCTTCAGACGTAAGCAATGGCGTAGTAAGGGTGAAATGGGCCCTAATGCAAGCAAGGAAACTGGGGCTCCCATCCCCCAGTTGGGTAGTAAAGAAACATTAACTAATTGCAATGAATAGGTCTCCTCACAACCCTGGGCCACATTGCTACTTTATATGTTGCACTATTGATAACCACGCCCAGGACCTAAGAACTGCCAGATATAATCTTCAAAGGAATTCAGCAAGCTCAACATTGACATTTTTGTACTTTCCATCGACATGCATCTAGCTACAACTTTTTACCAATACTATTTAGCTTTGCATTTTGCACTCTGCTTTATTACAAACAACCAGATTATATAAGATCTTATCAGTGTCAGTAGCATTCTGGATCCAAGGATTAGCAACGGAAAGGATGGGCAAACCACATTCAAGACTGGAGGAACGCGTATGGAAGTGGAAAAGGAGCCCCATCAGCTGTCCCATGAAGGCTAAATCCCCAGTAATTAGTTACTGTTAATTTTACCTATATTTTTTAACAGACCTCACATTTAAGCCATGTTTGCTCTTTTTCTCTCATTTTTAATTCTAAAATATTCTATCATGCATCCAAAGCTTCTTAAATTCCTGCTAGTATTGACGTTTGAATTAATCAATGACAAAATGAGAAATATGTTTACTGGCTAATGGGAAATGCCTGCTTCGAGGAACTGGTGCATGAAATGTCAATCATTGAAAGTGTCATCTATTTGCCAAATCATATTAGTTAAATAGCATTAATGTCTATTTCTCAGAAGGATTCATTCCAGATCATAGCTAATTTGTGTATTGGCACATCATACTAACCTTTTGCATTATAAAACTCTTATGAGTAGCACACATTGCTAGTAAGACATTCTAGTTTCATAAACTCAAACTCGCCTAGATGCCATTCGATTCATAGACCTATACCTCAAGAAGTTAAATAATTGTATTGTTTGTAAATCCATGTGTGTATCAGTAAACCATTTGAAATACATGACCAACAGCAGAGAAATTCAAGTCCAGTGGTCTTGCAGTATTCAAGTGCTTTTACAGAGTATATTCAAATTAAGGCATGCAGCCTGGAGTCTCAGTGCTTAACATGTAGTCATTCTAAAATCAGGTCATAAGTTGGGAACTAGAATATGGTATCTTGAAAAGAAAATCAATTTTTTTTTCTGAGCCCTCATGTTAGCAATTCTCCCTAACACAATTAAGTGTAAATCCTCTTGGGGCTGAATTTGCAATCTTCACAGATGGTGATAAATTATTGCTGCTCTGGTCTTTATTTGGTAAGGCTTTTTGCGATCTCATTTTCATAGAGAGACGATCCCAAGGGTGATTTTGACGTTAGGTTATTTTTTAGCACTTTTCAGTGTTAGAAGGGAAGTTGTAGTAATGTTGCCATGTTAATGTGGAATGAATAAGCGCTTCTGCTCTTAGATTATAGAAAAGCTACATTTGCATAGTGTTACTCCTGTTGGAAATGTATTAAGAAATATACTATCCATAGGCCAAGTGAGGACTCTTCATCTACTCCCCCTCCCTTACATCCTCCAGCTGCTAAGCGGAAGCGTAAATCCCTGAGGACTGTTGAAACTTTGTTAATTCCAGCTGGGTCATCAGGCACCAATGGACGCAATTGCATAGGCGTTCCAGATGGTGATGCCTAGGCTGAGGGCCGGGCTGACCGTTTCGGGATCTGGTGTTTCCCCGAGAGGCTGGAAGGGTGAGGGATAGTGCAGGCCCCCACTTACATAAGCAGCAGTGCTACAAACTTGCACCCCCCCCCACCACAGCAATTGACTGTTCCAACAAAATTGCCAGGGTTGCCTTGGATTCCCAGTCCAGCCCTGCATGGGCTCCAGCTCTAAAAACATTTACCGATATTCTCAGAGAGCTATTTACCCCTTTGAGAGAGGAGCTGGACAAGCTGGAGATGAACATAAGGAACACTTTGGTAATAAGTCAAAAACAACCCACAAATACCATCAATGAGCCACCGCCTTTGGCTTTTGTGACTACAAAGGCCAGTGCCATGTCCAGCCCCCTGCCCAGGACCAGTTTGCCCCGATCTTCTGATTCCACAACCTGTGGGCTGATTGACTGTGGTCCACATCCAGCTAATCACCTTATCATTCCGGCACCTACAGTTGGAACACCAAGTCCCGATGCATCCTAGGATTCCACCTCCCGCGAACCTTGTACTGCGCACTTGCTACCACTGATCAATTTTCAGCCTGCTTGCTGCTCTTATGCTGTGGTTTTTGGCGGGTGTCGCTTCGCTACCTGACCCCAACCAGTAATACATTAGTCAGCTGCTCAATAAGGCATCTCAATGAATATGCAATTCACTCTAGATTCAATATTTAGGACTAAAAGAACATCCTGATGGTACAGTGTGTGGCCTGGATTGGGACATCCCGGAAGGCAATTCATGGGAACTGTGTAATCATTAATTTTAGGTACCCAGCCATAATAAGAAACATCTTGGCTCAGTCCTATCAGGCTCATATTTTGGAAAATCTTATTAATTTGGTGCCCCTGTGTTTCTTCTGCAGACCCTGGGTAATGGTAAATTTGGCAACCGTCGCATTGTATGTAAGAACCGTTTTGCACCAATCTTGGATCTTTATGAGCTGGAGTAACTTACTCTGTCCACTAGGTGCCAGTATCCACGACCCGCCCCTGGGTATTCTGTTCCGACAAGGATAGGTGAGCCCATTAAATCTGCCAGTAGGATACACCCTTTTGTTGCCAAAACACCAACCTACTATCCTAAAGAAGTACCCTGAGGTTCCACATTTACAGAAATCCTCATTGTGTATCAGTGCCCCATTGAGGCTCCGTATATGCAGGGTTCTCCGGCATTTGCCATTGTTTTTACTGCTGTGTCCATAGGAGATAAAGTCCAGGAAACTGGGTGTGAAGTGGGGCTGGCAAGCCTAAAGGACTAATTTTCACTTGTTAGCTGAAATGTGGCTGTGTTAAAAGACAATGGAGTAAATCCAGATTGGTTGTCTTTCATTAATAAATTTGATTCTGTTGTTATGCAGGAGACCTGCTTTGTCTTCCCCATTTTGTGTAAGGGATTTTCAGACTATTCCAGCCTTGCCCTGGCCTCTTCTCAGGGGAGGGCTAGTGTTAGTCTCTCTATATGGATTAAACTTAATCTTAGATTACAAGTATCGGCTGTACCATCTGACAGCCATACCTAACAAGTCATGTTTGTCAAGGATAGCTTCAGTTCCTATTGTTTCTATCTGGTCAATTTTTATAATAATGATTTTTCAAATGCTAGGGAATGCTAAGGGGATGGAGCCAAGGCTTTCCATTGCCTCCCTGGACTTAGTAAATGCTAAAAACATTTTTTAGGGTATAGGTCGAAGTAAACTGACCTATAGAGGTGTAGGAAGTCCCTCTGTAATAGACTATCTATTTGTTTCACAGCATTTCCTGCAGTGATGTTCCAATGGTGCATTATTAGAAGCACAGTGGGGAAATCACAATGCTCCTATGATTGAAGGTACTCTGCCGCAGCATAGGGATAGGGCACCACTAGTCAATGATGGAATTAAACAACACTTTACAAATGGTTCTTAGATTAATCTGGCATCTGAATGATCCCAATGTCACTTTGGGTATTCTCCCAAAAATAATTTGACTGTGTGATTGGGATGTTTAGGCGAGGACTTGGGGGAAGCCCTAGCGGCCTGTTATCAAACCTTGTGCATCTGTATTAAGAATCACTTGTTGAAACCAGCTGTTCCTGTCCTGTGGTCCCCACTCTGGTTTGCTGCTCAATGCTCTGCGGCTAATCACCATTTGAGGGAGGCCTAATAAAGGACCCCTAGGGATGCCAGGGAGGTTCGGGAGGCTAGGCTAGTTTACAAACATGCACTTAGGGAACATGAACACTTCCTGTACAGAAGTGACTGGGAAACACTTGCAGCTGCCCAGAATAGCAGTAAGGTTTTCTGAGACTCCATTGGCAAGCTGTGACAGTGGGATGCACCCCTCAGCCCACTCCAGATATGTAACATTCCATGGGCGGATTGGGTGGAATATTTTAGCTTCATATACCACCTAATCGAAGATAAGATCTGCACTGCTAGACTTCACGAACTTCTAGTCCAATCGTCTCCTCTCCAGGTTACCCTCCAGGGGATAAAGAATTCAATTAGGTTTAGTTCTAGTAGGAAAGCTCCGGGCCTTTACTGGATTCCCATGGACCTATGTAAATGTAACTTGGGTCTCTGGGGACACCTGCTCACTAATTTATTTAATAATTCTTTTTGCAATTTGATTCCGGAGTCCTAGAGGCTTTCAACTATAGTACCAATTTTCAAAAAAGGTTATAAACGTTCTCCCAAATGCTATAAGACAATTTCCTTCCTTGATAGCACCAGTAAGGTTTTGGGGAGAGTTCAGATCTGGGAGGGTGATAACAGCAATTTAACTCCATTTCAGTGCGATTTTCATCTTAGGCTTGGTACAACGTAGCAGCGTCTGAACTTACATGTGGTTGTAAGTATACCATCGGCAGGTACTGCCCAATGTACCTGGCTTTCATGGACCTGTCTTCTCCATTCAACTATGTGAACAGAGACAATTTGTGGTTGATTTTAATTAACCTTGGTGTGGATGTTTCCCTAGTCAACTTTTTACACTCTCTGCATGAGAATTTGGGGGCTAAGGTGCAGTATGATCAGGCAGGTGAATTATCTAACATCTTCCCTCTAGCTAGTGGGGTCCGCCAGATGTGTGTCATGGCACCCCTACTTTTTACTATTTATATTAATGATCTTAGCACCCAATTGTCCATCGCTTTAGGGACGTGCCTAAAATTGACAATTCCCGTGTCCTGGGACTACTATATGACGACAATGCCGTGTTAATGGCTAGGATTCCATGTGCTTTGCGTATACTGGTAGCATCCTTTGTTGCCTTTATGAGTAATCTTGACATGTAGACTAATTTTGGGAAATCTAATATAATGGCTTGGTAGGAAATACTTGGCATCCCTAAACATTTGAGAGCAGCATCTGTTCAGAACGTCTTCTATTTAGGTGTCACGTTTGATGCAGGCAACTCATGGTAACCTGCATCAAATGCTTGGCATCCCTAAACGTTTGAGAGCAGCATCTGTTCAGAACGTCTTCTATTTAGGTGTCACGTTTGATGCAGGTAACTTATGGTAACCGCAAGTGAACGCAGCAAACACAAAGCTGGGAAGGGCGGCTGGAGCTATGTTCAGCCTTGTCCAGAAGGATGGAAGGGGAACTACTTCTCCCTTTCTTAAGATTATAGGTTACAGTGTGCCCGTACAGCAGCCCATACAGCAGGGTATAGGGGTACCAACATAGGGACAAAACCAACCTAGAGCAGTCAAGAAAATACATTAGCATGACACAGGTGATTCCATCAATGACACACCTATGAAGAAAGACACCAGGATTCACAATCAAAGATCTCACACAATATATGGCCACCAGGACACAGACATGAACTACAAGGCACCGGTATCAATGAAGGAACATTCATGTTCAACGTACAATTTGTTCACAAATACATGACCTCTTACTTTTGCTCTCTCTCTCTCTCTCCTTCTCTCCCTCTCTCTCTCTCTCTCTCTCTCTCTCTCTCTCTCTCTCTTTCTCTCTCTCTCTCTCTGTCATTTAAAAGGACATGTGACAAACGAAAGCTAAATTGAATGCAAATGTGAGTCACACCCACATTGTGCATAGCAAAAAAGGTCAAAATATGGGGGCGGCCTGTCAGGAGATGCGGCCTTGAGAACAGCCGGGGAGTCGCTTGGCACCTCGGCCGAGGTGCAGGGACGGAGTAGCGGCGGCGGTGTTGGTGCACCCTGCCGCAGAGGTTGCTGAAGCGGCATGGAGCGATGATCTGCAATCGGGGGTGGATTGCCCCTGGCCCTGAGATCTCCCGTGGAGGTGTGTTGCGGCTTGGCGGTCATATCGGGCCGCAGTGAATGGGGAGAGGATGTGGTGCTGTTGGCTGGCCGCCAATTTGAATTCGAGTCCTTGAGTGGCGGCGGCTCGGCTGGAGGTTTCGAGCACAGGCAGGGCCGGACTGACTACCGGGCGTTTTGGTATTCTGCCGAGCAGGTGGCTGATTTCACTGCAGTGGGGGCTGATTTCATTCATGGAGACCTGCGTGTACTTCAAAATAATTAAAGCAAAATGAATTTCGTTCAGTACACGCAGGTCTCCATCAACTAAATCAGCCCCCAGCTCAGCAGCATTCCAAAACGCCGGTAGTCAGTCCGGCCCTGGGCACAGGGGCCTGGCGCAGCGTATGGAGCCCCCACGTTCATTGTGGACTGGTGCCTGTGAGTAGCTGTGAGTCCCCCCCGGGGGGTGGCCAGACGGTGGTGCACACACCCTTCCTCCCCGAGCCCTGGTGCCTTCTGTCTCTCTCCCCTCCGCCTCCCTGCACATAGTGGTTGGTGTGTCGGCGGTCTGGTCGGGCTGCAAGGGGGGGATGTCCTCTACTCTGCGTGATTGAGGGGGACCTGTGGGGAGATTTTGAAGAGGTGGCCCATCAGCATCCTGGTGGGGCCCGCACCCATTGCATCACTTTCTCCCCTCCTCCTATATTGTACATCAGGCGCCATCGATCGGCGGCCGGCCACGCTGTGCAGGCGACATTGCAGGGAGCAGGTGGCCCTCTGTGGTCAAGACTCCTGTGTGAGGTGCAGTGGGGCTCGGTGGCCGGACTGCGGTGTTGCGGGGTGTGAGTGGCACGGTCGACGGGTCGTCACCTTGTTACATTGCTGAGTGGCGGCGGTCAGGCTGGGCCCTGGTTGAGAGGAACGCCCAACGCGGCATTTGGGGCTTGGACTGGGGCCTGCGCCCCGTGTATGTCTCTAGACTTCAATCAAGCCCTCCCCCCCTCATCTCTTCTTGTGTCCATCTGCTGGGGGTTCGGCGGTCTGGCCGTGCCACGGGTGGTGTGTGTGTGTAGGATCGTCATCTGGGGGCCCTGCTGGGAGTCCTCCTGATGTGTTATTGAGCCGCAGGGACTGGGGTATACCTTCCCGGACTCTGCCCGCTCTGTCGTGGGGTGCATCGCTGGGTCCCTGGAGCTGCTGAAAGTGGGGCAGTGAGGGCAGAAGTGACACGTACTGCCAGATTCTAATCGACTTCGATTTCCTTGCTTGCCTGCAAAGGGGCGCTTTGATCGTTGCTGACCTTCGCCTCGGGCTTGGTGGGGGTGAGTGGGCCACCATGACGAGGGATAAGACGGGCGGCGGCCCAACCAAACAGAGTACGATTGACAAATTCATGGGCCAGGGGTCCCAGGCAGCGGCGACTGGGGGATCCACGTGCATAGGGCCAGACAATGCTGCTCTCATGGCTGCCATCACGCAGTCCAGGGATGCCCTAGAGGCCAAAATTGGGGCAGTGAGCTCCGATGTCATGCTGCTGCACCAAGACCTGCGGAACGCAGTTACCCGCATCACAGAGACGGAGACGAGGGTCTTGGGAGTGGAAAATGCAGTTACTGTGCTGCAGCAAAAGGTATCATCTCTCGAGACCGCACAATGGGGCCTAGCAGTGAGGGCAGAGGACACGGAAGGGAGAGCGCGGCGCAACAACCTGCGCTTTGTAGGCTTCCCGGAGGGCTGCGAGACTGGCAACGTGGAGCGGTTTCTTACAGAATGGCTAGAGGGCTGGCTTCTCGCCGGGTAGCTATCGAGGTGCTTTGTGGTGGAACGGGCACATAGGGCCCTGATGCAGAAACCCCCTCCGGGAGCTCGCCCGAGGCCTATCATAGCTAGACTTCTCAACTACCATGACCGGGATGTCATCCTGAAGCAGGCCCGCGCCAAGGAGCCGTTGCTATTTGATAACACACGTATATTGATCTTCCCAGACTACACATGACAGGTGCAGCAGCGGCGGCAGTCCTTTCTGGCAGCCAAGGCCCGTCTCCGGGAGCTCAAACTCCCCTACGCAACTTTGAACCTAAGGCATCATAGTGCTTTACCTGAGCATCAGATTGCATTACACAAGGTAAGATTATTTTGTTTTGTTTTTTTTAGACACAGGGACATTAAGTGATATGCCCAAATTCACAGGATGTTGAGGTGACCCTGGAACTTAAACCTGTTTCCTAATTTCCCAAGACAGCTGTCCAAGTGGTTAGGACAGATCTCCCAGCTAGAGATGCATAATTTTATCCACTGTTGGTTCAGTACTCCCATTACCACTCTTCTCAGGCTGCTTGCTACAGGCCGCAATATACCAGAAATTGCCACAGTGCACCCCGTGTTCTCTACGCACATCTTAAAAGGTACAGAGAACCCCAAAAGAGTACATACTACCAACTATCACAAGGAGAATATCCCCATAAATAAATATTAAGGGGTCATGTGGAAAACTATTGCTTCCATAGACACTGCTGAAACAACTCAGGACATTGACTAAGCTCTTCCCTGTATCCAAATATATATGGTCTAACAATGAATGGCAGTAACAGTCAATTTGGATGTATAAAGGTTTCAGAGACTCTTACTACATACAAATCCCCAAAACATATTTAGTGATATCGTGGTCAACAGATATTTAGATGTAGAAGTAGCTAAATGTTGCAGCTGTGCCACAATATAATAGTATTCATAAGCAGAGCTGCCAGTTCCCCCATCAATTGACAGATGCAATTTGCCCAGGGTAACTCTGTATTTGTGAAGACATTAGTGAGTCCAGTTCAATGAACTAAGAATGGGGTAGATTACAGAAGTAATATCATAAATGGAGTAGCACAAGCCTTTTAGATAATACAATTCTACCTATCATGTCAGCCACAATACAGTCCAGAACCATGTAGAACACCTGATTGTTCACAGGATATACTAATTGTTTGACTTGTCAGCCTTAGGGTGGTCTTCACTCAAACCTTTTTCCTATTTACCTCCATTTTTGTGCTGAAATTCGTTTTTGTTGGCCTTAGGACTCTGTGCCCTTTATCACTGCTAACTGGTGCTAAAGTGCTTGTGCTTATTTCCCAAACATAGTTTAATTGGCTCACACCTGATTGGCATATTTAATTTACTTATAAGTACCTTGTAGAGTGGCACACCATATTCCAAGGCCCTGTCATTTAAATGCTACCAGTGGGCCTACAGCACTTATTGTGCCACCCACTCAAGTAGCACCTTAAAACAAGTCATAGGCCTGCCATTACAGCCTGAATTAAGTTTAAACTGCCAATTCGACTTGACAATTGACAATCCGTAAACTCCCCTTTTATTGTGAATAAGTCATGCCTAAGGTAGGGCCTACGTAGCCCATAGGGCAGTGTGCATTGTAATCAAAACTGTGGCATGCACCTTTAAGTTGTACATGTCCAGGCAGTGAAAAACTCCTACATTTGTTTCTCTCTACTGTGAGGCCTACCTGTCCTGTAGGATAACATTGGGTTGCCTTACTACATTTACTGAGTGCTAACTTTTGATTGTGATTAGGTAACCAGTTCCTGTTTGGTATTGATAAAATTGTAATAAAAAATCCTAAAAATGTCACTTGGCATTTTCCTACCCTTAGCTCTTTTGTGCCTGAGGGGGTGTAACTGACAGACTTTGTGAATTACTCCCAGACAGCCAAACAATAGTGGGATTAGGTGTGCCTGAATTGGCCACCTTCTGGCACGATGGGGGGGGGGGGAGCTGAGCGCAGCCCCACTTGCAACTGATGAGGCTGTGCTCAGCCTCCACACAAAGAATTCATCACTTCCCCACACAGCCAGCGTGGAGCCAGGGATTCAAGAAATTCCACGCCCTTCAAAGAGACTCTCTAGAAGCTTCTCGCAGGGCATCAGTTATAAAAATAGAACCATCAGACCCACTATTCAGTTCACTCTTGGACCTGCGGAGGTGCTCTCAAAGGACAGCCTGCTGCTGTGACCTGCTGTGCACTCTGCAAAGCTGCTTTTCAGGAGGCTACTCAAGACCTGGCTATTCGAGCAGTAGCAGCACCGCCCCCCAGCGCCTTGAGACCCTCACAGGTGAGTAGCGTGCTTTACAAATGTCTTGATTGATTGATTTGCTGTACCTGGAAGGATTACTTTGCTGCCTGGAGCCTGCCTTTAACCCTCAGAGGCCAGCCCTTCTGTTTGAGGCCTGCATCTTCGCCTTTCCCTGAATCCTGAAACTCCAATTGGTGTTCCACCAGGACCCTTGGTTGTGGTGCTAAATGCGCCCATATGGCCAAAAACCAAAACTGAGGGCTTAAAATATTTTGGGCCAAAAAAGCTCTAAGAAAAAAGGGTGGAATGGGACCAATCTGCTCGTCAATCCGTCCGAGGTGCTATGTGGGTCGCCTTGACTTTGAGTCTGCTCCTGCTACGTTCTTCTCTGCATCAGCAAATCCTGTTCAGCGTTCTTTGACCAAAGAATATCTGAGCCCCTTGAACTGTCCCTGGCTACAGCCTCCTGCCTCACCCTGCTGGCGATTATCAACTTCCATAAAAATCACTACATCTAAACCTAGAATCCTCAACGTGGCTTCGACAGATGACGCTCCCTCCTCAGATGTCGCTTGTGGAACTTAACCTTCTCAGAAAATATTTTATGAAAATTCTTCTAAGTCTGAAGGTAAGTACCGACTGGGCCCGATCCGCTTCTTGTATCCGTAAACCACTCCATCGCGGCCGAACATATTTTTGGATTTTGTCACCGTCTTGCGCAACTAGATGACCTAGGCTCTAGAGGGTGATACAGGATCAACCCTTTATTTTTTCTGCAATAGATATCCGTGGTTGGCGGTTTGATCTTTTAGATGCTAGACTTTACTAAAAACATTACAATTTATTTACTCCAGTTCAACTGATGGGATTTTTGTTTGTTTTGATGTCAAATATTATTTAAATTGACTCTATTTATCTAAATTGTGTTTGGTTTTTTTGTGTCTTAACTTTTTAATGTTTGTGTGTTGCATAAATGCTTTACACATTGCCTCTAAGTTAAGCTTTTAACTGCTTTTTGTGCCAAGCTAGAGTTAGGCACAGTAAATATAGTGGGCTTTTTGTGATTCACCCTGCAAGGGATTGTGGCTGTTGCTTGACCAGGGTCCACGCCCCAGCCAGCCAACAACCCAATTTCTCACAATGTTGTTATCTGCTATTATGTCTGCATCCATATGGTAAACCTTGACACCCATATCAAAAGTGAGGGACCATATTGGGGTTGAGCAGCTGTTTTATTATGGTGGCCGATAAACAACACAGCTTTTCCAAGTCCACTGTTAGTCCGGTGAGTGAACAAACATGTTTTGTCATGCCATGAGCTCTTGTAATTGCCCAATAGGGTCCTTGACACAAAGAGATTGTCAATTGCATTGAGAGCATATGTCGAGTAGCTGATACTTCCAATAAAATGGATGACTATGGGCTGCCTTTCATGGTACCCCACTCAGCCATCCACCCCATAGAGAAGACATGGCCAGTATTCAGTTTGGCAAAGCGTTTAAGTAAAGAAATTTTACACAACTCATCATTGGTGTGCAACATCCTATTTTTTTCTGAACTGCCTCTAAGCAGGCATATCACTAGAAATTAAAGGACGTCTATGTCTAGTGCTGCAACTAATGCCAATGGCTATTTAACTGGTGCCTCTGCTAAAATGTGAATGATTCATCTGAGATTAGTGTCATCATTTGGTATAAATCTGCCCTTATATGGATGAATCAGATCATTAAGTCTAGTTGTAAACATCATGCGTAAGATTTTGGTTTAAGTGTAAAAAGGGCATTGAAGAGTATTTTTTTCAATCTGTCTTACTTGTATTGAGCAGATCTACCAAAATGTTCACCTTCATGGTATGGTACAACTCTTCAGTGGCCATCCTACTGGATAATTAATGAGGGTTGGTACACGTTTGGGTCACAAATATTTTATAGAATTCAGTTGGTAGCCCATGGGCTTCTGGCAAATAATTCTTAGAAGTCGCTTATATAGCATCTTTAATTCCATATATGTTTATAGGTTCTTCTAAGGCCACTCTACAATCATTCAGTAATGTGATCAAGCCACTGATACTAGGTTGTCATCCACCTGAGAGGCCACAGGGGAGGGAGCTGAGTATACAGCATCTGGTAGTATTGTTTGAATCTGCCTTTAATTTCTGCTTGGGAGTTAGCAACGCTTCCCATTTGGGTTCTCAGAAAGACCATTTCAGACCTACTACAATCTATGTTAATTAAAAAAGACAGTCAGATACAGCTTTATTACACTCCTAGTACAACGGGTTAGTATATGTCTTCAAAATCAAAACAACACAGTCTTTCCAAAGCCATAGCCAGCGATCATTGAGTCTAGAGTAAGGGTCGGATTTAATGTTTGGTGACTATTTACTCAATCACAAATGTGATAGATATCACGTCCACCATATTACAAGTTCCATAGGAGATAATGTAATTGTGATATGGTGAATGGGATATCCGTCCCGGGGTGACTCAGTAACCCCATTCGCCAAACTCTAAATTAGGCCCTAAGTCTTCTGATGAAGCAGACAGGACACTTTGAGTTCCAGTTATCCCATTTTACCTTCTGTTTACCAGTTCCTTGAGTATCCTTAGTATCATCTTGAAGGCCTCCATATTACCCCTTTGTGATCCATGGAATCGTTGTCCTCCTTGAAACAATGGTCAACCTCTTCCTCCACCACTCGATAGAGGGCCAGTCTGGAGAACTTGTACATGCAGGTGCCACACGTGAGAGCTGTGCCCCAAGAAGGGGTCAGCAACAGAAGTTTGTTGGTCAGAGATTGTTTTGCAAAGATCTGATGAGTATACCACAGGTACTATCCTCAGTTTCATAGGGAACCTGTCAATGCGGTTATGCAGCTTGCATACTATGGAATTAAATCAGTATTTCGTGGACTCTGGGTTTCGGTTTACCATGCAACGCTATTTACTACATCAATTTTCTTCGTTATTAAAGAAAGAAGCTAGTTCCAAGAAGCAGAAATGTCTTTATTTAAACACTGTCCCTTGCAGCAGGAGCACCTCACTGTATTGTATGCTGTGTATACGCTTCCTGTTGAGAGCAAACTAAACAAACCACATTGCGATGAAAACCTGTAATTGGGAAAGTACCTGAAAGCTCACAAATATGTTTTACATCACACATATTTATATTAGATTTCACGTTTTCTTTAATTTGAAGGTGAGAAATGTACAGTGAATTGCCCAGACTGGAAGATAAGCCAGTGAATCACTAGACCTAATCTGCTTTTCAGGAAGTTAATATTCGTGGTAAATAAATTATGTTGGAAGCAATGAAATGTAACCTTACAACATTTACGTGGGTAGAAACTGATTTCAAGGATGGATGTACAGGTTTATTGCCACCTGCAATTTGTAATTTGTTATATTTTGAAGAAAGTTGACCTGTTAGTTATACATTATAAATATAAATCGATGCAGCTGTATTTTAAGTGATATCAAAATATTAAATCTAAAAGATATACAATCTTTTGGGATTTGCTCCTAAATTGAGCTCTTGAGTAATAAAGCATTTAGTTAATCTCTTATCTTGTTTTCAGATTGGCAAATGACACAATAAAAATGTTTTTGTGTGGACTGCTTTCTGTGTATATCTTTACTCCGTCCAACTCATTTTGAATCTCAATTGATTATTCCTTCCAGAAAATGATGAAGGACAACAATCTGGTGCGCCACTTGGATGCCTGTGAAACCATGGGCAATGCCACCGCCATCTGTTCTGACAAGACAGGAACCTTGACAACAAACAGGATGACAGTGGTGCAAGCCTACCTAGGCGATGTTCGGTACAAGGAGATCCCTGACCCGGATGCTTTACCAGCCAAAACATTGGATATATTGGTGGATGCCATCGCTATTAACAGTGCTTACACTACTAAAGTCCTGGTAAGTTCATTTTGTTGATGTTTCAATATTTATTGTGCCTAAGTAGCAAATGTTTTGTTTTATTTTGGAATGCTATGTTTATAGGACATGAAAATGCAAATTGGTACATAGTTGAATCTTTTCGAATGATGACAAAAAGCAAACTGTGCACATGCAGTACTTGTATTGTAATTGCATTTATATAGCACTTACTACCCCTGTCGAGGCGTCAAAGCAGTTTTTCTGCGAATAGCTTGCTACTCCGGAACCCAAAAGGATTAGTGGTGAATTGAATATTGTGAAAATATTAAATTAATTTGAGTGGTGGATATGTTAGTCTGTTATTTGGATTGAGAAGGATAGTGGAGGAACAGAAGAGGGAAAGGTTGCATTTATATATCGCTTGCTGCCCCTGATGAGGTGTTGAGACGCTTTCTGTTTTTCCTCGTTGCGCATTTTGTTGCCAGTAGTGTACTTAATGATTTGAGTGAAGGATCGCATCTATCAAATCAGACGGCATGAGGAATGATAATTTTATTGTGACTCCTGTTGTGATGTTTTTCCAGTTATCAACATGGTTTTACAGTTTCCACTCCAGGCTGTCAGGTGCAATGTTTTGTTTGCAGTCTTTGTTATGTCTATTGTGATGGGAGTTTATCACAGGTTGGAAATTATGGTGCTTAGAATGTTTAATAATCAGAGGTCGAACAAATGGAGAAACAACAAAATTGCCATTAGTGACCAATTAGGATACACTGTTAGAATAATATTTTCCAAATAAAGTGGAATATAAATAAGGAATTAAAAGACGCGTCTTTAGGACAGAGTTGTTCTACCACGTAATAATCCTTCGGGGTGTCTTTCAAGGTCTAATACAGCATGCGAGATGTGATAAACTTGGCAGACAGTTCACCTCAGAGCAATTTTAATTTTCCTTTAGAGCATTGCAGTGCCAAGCTATTCTCCAGGAACCATTTCTGCAAATGAAATATTTCTTTCAGCGTTGAACAATTTTTCTCCAGAGATACATAGTTTACAACACGTAATTTTGCTTGCACACTAAAATACAAAAGCAACAAATCTATTCCCCTTTCTAGGAATCTGTCCCTGCTTACCTTTTAACATATTTTGAAGATATTTTCCATGCGATTTTTTTTTTTAGAAAACATATTGCATTTTGTTTGTATTTGATATTTGTAATAAAGCATAAAAATGTGGGTTGACTTGTTACGCTCTAAATACTTCATAGAGAATGTCATTCTTAATTTCTATTGAAAATTAACAGAAAAAAATAATAATGTACATTGAGAATGCTTCTGTATTTGGTATATTTGATATCCGCAAAATATCGTAACTATCAAGGTAATTACAGCCATATGATGTGTGATATACATACCCTTAGTATTTCAGCCTATTTATTCAATTCTTCTTATGAAACGAACATATGTTATGTGTGTTTGTAACCTGCAAGGGAATTCTGGCACTGAGCAGGTGTGTTTGCGCCTAGCCCTGTGAATGGTAGGGTAGTTATTTGAAAAGCCAGGTCTTCAGCTTCTTGTGGAATTGAATAAGAGAGGAGAAGGCTCTGATGTGGAGTGGGAGTAATGTAAACAAACACCTGTCCTTCTGATCTGGTTCTGTGTATGTGTGGGATGTGTGCATTTAGGAGCCCTGCAGAGCTGAGTTGACTGGGTAAATATTTGTGAGGAGTTGGAATATGGTGCATTTGTGTTTTGAGATCTAGTGGAGTTCCCTAAGGTATGGTGTGGTGAGAGTTTTGTGTGGGAGGTTGAAAATTAGTTTGGCACCAAGTTCTGGATGGTTTGCAGTCTTCTAGTGAGGTGCTTGGTGGTCCCGGTGTGGAGGGTGTTCCCATAGTCCAACTTGCTGATGACTAGGTTGTGAGTGACAGGTTTTCTAGTGTTAATTGAGAGCCATTTGAACTTTTTGCTCAGCATCTTCAGGGTGTGGAAGCAGGATGCAGTGATGACGTTGACTTGTGTGGTCAAGTCCAGTTTGCTGTTGATGGTTATTGTGAGTTTCCTAAAGTCGGTACTGAGTTTGGGTCCGAGTTCATCTGGCCACCAGTTGGGGTCCCATTGTCAGGTGTTCTTGATGAAGATCACTACTTTTGGCTTGCTGGTGTTGAGCTTAATACAGTAGGCTTACATCCAGTTAGCGACTTGGGTCATGCTGGTGTGAACTTGTTCCCTGTGTTGTGGGTCTGATCCGAGAGAGAGAGTATGAATTGCCTGTCGTCGGCTTAGAAGAAGATGTTGAAGCTGTGTGTGTGGGTGACATTGGCCAGAGGAATCATTTATGTGTTGAAGCGATGGGACTGAGTGATGAACTTTGAGGCACTGCAGATGAGTTTGCGGGCTTTTGAGGATTAAGATTCTGGGCTGACATCTTGTATTCAGTCCATTGAGAAGGGGCAGATCCAGCAGAGAGTGAGTGCTTGCATGCCAGTCTTTTGCAGGTGCCTGATGAGAATGGTGTATGAGACCTTGTCAAATGCCATAGAGAGGTCAAGGAAAAGGATGGCTGAGGGTTTCCTCTGTCAAGGATCATTTGGATGTTCTCTGTGGCGGCTATGAGTGTTGTTGATGTGCTACAGTTGGGCCTGATTCCAGACTGCATGGTGCTGAGGAGCTAGAGGTTGCTGAGGTGATTAGTGAGGTGTTTGTTGATTAGATTCTCTAAGTCCATTTCTAGGTATGGTAGGAGGAAGATGTGTCTGTAGTTGGAAAGCGTGGCTGGGTCAGCGGATGGTTTCTTTTTGCAGGGGCACAATGGTGGTATGTTTCCAAGTGTCCAGGAATGTGACTGAGTCAGTGGAGGCTGGGTGTTAGTGCTTCACTGATTGGTAGTAGTCCTTTGGTGATAGTGTGGTGGAGGCAAGTGTCAGATGGAGCCTCTGAGTGGATGGTCTTCATATCAGAAGTGATTTTGATGGTGATGGCAGCAGGACACAATTTCAGGTATTGTTTATTAGCTATGATAATAAGTGGAACTGCACCAGTGACAAGGTCAGTTTTAGGGTGGAAGTTGCTGTATTTGGAGGTGATTTTGTTACAGAGAAATTCTGAGAACTTGATGCAAAGGTCTTGTGAGTGGGTGGCACTAGGAGGTGTAGTCACATTTTTGATGGGGGAAAAGCTTTCCTTGTAGCTTTTAGTGCTTGCAATGATGCAACCTGCAATAGCTGTGCACTTGGTGTTTCACATCTGATTGTGGTAGGACCTTAGGGCTGATTTGAAGATGTCTTTATTTACGGAGTCTTGATTTGTTCCCCAATTGAGCTCGAGTTGCTTGCAGTGGCTTTTCGTTAGCCTGAGTTCCTCTGTGGTCGGGCTCCTGCCATTGGGTTGCACTTCAGGGGAGCCAATCTGTCAGTGCATGTGGTGAGCCAGCTGTTTAGATTCCTGATGACTTTCAGCAAGTTGATAGGGTGCTCGAGCTGGTGCTCAGAGGGAAGAAGTTCACTCCTCTTTTGACATACTTTTCCAGATGCAACGGGCGGTTCCGTTATGGTATGTCTGTGGTGGTGTAGAATGGGCATGCTGAAACTGGCAACTGTGGGGCCAATCTGAAATCTCCTTAAATTTAGCTGGATCCATGGAAACTCCTTGTGGGGAAAGAATAAATTCCAGGAAGTCTACTTCTTAATTCTACTTTCTTCTACTTTTATTTCACATACGGTTGATGCTCTTGCAATTTTCTTTGAATGGCCATCTCATGTTGGCCTTCACATGTTCTTCCAGGCTCTTTGAAAAAATCAGACTATCATAAATGTAGACCACTTCAAATCTGTCCAGGCATTCTCTTAGAACATAATTGACAAAATGTTGGAAGGCTGCTGTGGCCTTAATCAGGCCGTATGGTATGACCTGGTATTCAAAAAGATCAAAACGAATAGGGAGCGCTATCTTCTATTCATCTCCTTCAGCAACTCTGATCAGGTGATAATCACCTCAGAGATCTAACTTAGTGTATATCTTTGCTGATTTGACCTGATATAATAATATTAAGTTCAATGGTAGCAGATATCCTTTTTTGAAGGCTACAATATTTAATGCTCTGTAATCAATGCAGGTGTCTTTTTTTCAGCACTTGTTTAATCTTTACTGTAAATGTTTCCAAAAGTCCTGAATCCCCCACTTCCTTATTTAATGGGGTAACCTCTCCTCTGTCTGGGACAAAATTGGATCTTCCTCCTTTTGGGGTTGGAAGATGAGGGTCTAAGTGGGCTCTAGGAATGAAAAAGCTGAGGTCATGTCAACCCCATTTGGCATCTCCTTGTCAAAATAGGAAGTGTTATGACTGTCCTTCATTCTGCAAACTAATTGTGTCCTTTCCCAATTGGCTAACCCTCCCAAGTGGCCAGTTGTTGACAACCCCCCTATTTTCCTGGGCCATTGTACCCTGGAGAGCAGGGACATTACCTCCTGCCAGGAATGTGTATGACGCCCAAGGAGGTGAGATCATTTTAAGCCCGTTTTAGTTCAGATTGCACAAAGTACATTTTTTAAAGTTACTTTTCTGGCAAACATGTCAAAAATATGATTTCGCAGCTAAATTAGATTTTGAAAATTGAGTGAAAAATATCTTTGATTCATTTTGCTAGTAAATTCTAAAGCAGATATGTGAACAGAGAATTTTAATCATATTTAGGCCTGTTTTATAGAATATAGCCTAAACCTAAGGACGGGAAACTGTTTTTAGACATTGCCACTGTAAAATGACACTTTTCAAATATGTAATCTGCCAATTATTGTGCATGTATATTAAGCAATGTGCCATGTGGGCATGCAAAGCACATTTTAGGTGTAGATTGTAAACATATCAAATTAGGTTCTCCTACATGGCAAAAATCACTTCGCCTTTGCATGTGCCACTACAGCATTTTTAAACTGCATCCCAGCTACTGCACAGCATTGCTCCAAGAAGTCATATATTTTTTTTCTTTATGTGGATACTGTAAATGCACACTGCGGCACAGGGATGGCATTTAACGTGTATACATTGGATGGATCTTTGCTAAGAACGAAACAAATTAACCTACAAATAAATTAATATTTGTAACAGCTTCTTAAGGTATTCAATGGAATTTCCTGGTCGCATGCACCAAATACACAAATGCAACCCAAATTATTTTGTTGCTACGCTTCCTTGCCTTATCACAGTCCTAACAACTCCATCCAGTATACTCTCCTGCTAGGAATGCATTAGCTTCTCACGGATAAGGAAGTACCAGGTTTCTAGTGAGGTGTAGGAGACCTTTATGTGCAGAATAACGATTTGCAGGACTAAAATAAAATGTCTTGTGTTTAAAAGTAAAATTTTGCAGGAAAGGTTTCTATTAGCTAGGTAGTGCCCACTTCCTTCAACAAGGATAGTGAATGGAAAAAGTATGGCAAGAAGTAATGAAGATAACCAATAAGTAATCAGAGCATTCCGAATAACTACATTGAGAATGTAATGCAAATATACATGGTGCCTGAACCACCAGGCAGAGATTTACCTCTATACCATGATATATAATAGCTGGAAAATTGATCTCCTGGGGTCGCTCTGACGGAATGTTCATATTCTAGTTCACAGATCGGAAAGTACTCCTTCTCGTGCAGCTGAGACACTTTACAAACTCGTGTTTCAATTGGCTTCAAAAGGTTCGAACCCCGTGATGTGCATCCTTAATCAAAGAAACGCAAATGCATTTTAATATTTCATGCCAAAAGAGACCTGAAGCCTGGAAGCTCGACCCAGATTATGCCATGACTTGAAATGAATTTCCTAACTTAAAAATGTTTTCTTTTTACTAGAAGATTTTAAAGCGTACTTAAAAATAATATAAAAGAAAGTTTTGCGCTTGGTTCGGTGCAACAAAAAAAATGTCTAACTCAGATCAGAGTCTAACTTGCATTTTACTTTTATTTAATCTCTTGTACTTTATGAAAAAAAACGAAACTGTGATATCCATTTGTTTTACTTTACCCGAGGTTATGTGACAAGGGAACCTTTTATGGCAGGAGGATTCCAGGGTGTCTCATAATACTCCCGCTGAAAAGTTGTCGGTTCTATTTCATGGAAGCATCGCGGCGTGTGCAAGCAGCATTCACCTAAAAGGCATGTTCTTCACCGGTAAAGAAAGGTTATTAACATCTGAGTGGAATGTATGATGATACACCGCGTACCATCACAACGCGGTATGTTACATCGCGGTCTTGACAACGCAAGTCATTTGTTTCCAGTTTAAAGGGCCTCTGGTAGCAAAATAAGTACCCCAGTGGCATGATTTGGATGTTGCTTCCTCTTCAGCTGTCTGCTAGGCCAAGTGTTACTTTTAGGAAAAACAGGTACTTACTGTAAGTACCATAGATAACCCTTGGCTTGCCCTAAAACTGACACTATTTATTTTATATGTACCAAATAATATACCCATAAAAAAACCTCAATAGTAGTTGATTTGTCACAATTTTCCTAAGGACCACCCAGCAGTACCAGAGGTAGGACTTCGGGTATTTGCCTCCTAACCAGGACGCTTCGTACTTGGTCTTAAATTGAAAGCTGGTCTTCTGAAGACGCCTTAACTCCTTGAGAGAGGTCAAACAAGCAGTCAAATCCTAAATCTTGGAAGTAGGGTGAAGAGTGAGAATCAATTACCTCAATCACAATGAACTAGAACTTCCTGGCGAGGGCAATTTCCTTGAAAAGGAATAACTCATCAATAGGAACATTATTTTAACATTATGTAGAAAGACAAAAGTAGAACAAATACTAAGAAATCCTCACAAACATTAATCAGAAATCAACAAGTCTGAATGAATTATACTGTTTTTCAATAAATATGCTGTCATGAAACTCTGTTCACAAACATATACGGATGTTAATTTGTGATCTTTGATAATGGCAATCAATGGGCCAGTGTTACTCTGTAGGTGAAAATAGGTTTTGCACCCCAACACCAAAACCCATCACTCTTACTGTGCCCTTCACAGTTAAATTCACAGTTAAGCTACGACGACTTACTAAATAAAGCAACACCACTCAGTTGCGCGTGTTTATGCTTAATATTTTCCAATGGTAATTTAATCAGGGAGATGAGGGCTCAATTCTGGTTTAGATTTAGACTTTTCAGGAAACTCAAAACTTGGGTTTCTCATGAACCCATAATGCAGCTGCCTCTACAGCTACACAACTGGCTCAGCAGTGGCAGAACTTGCAGAAGAAAGAAGTTAGAATGGGCTTTAGCATTCAGATTCAAAAGGTAGCAAGTATAATGTGTACACACGTTTCCTCACAGATCAAACCCTTGAGTATATGTTCTGGGTAAAAGTTGGACCGTATCAGTGCTGAACCTCTACCCAGCCAAAAAGGGACAGAAGATCATCAAGGGTGGCTCAGGGATAGTTTTACAAACATCTTGGCCTGAAGGCAAGTGATGAACCTATACAAAAGAAGGCTAATGTGTTTTGAGAATAACAAGGTCAGGGTCCCATCACATTATGGTGCTTGCCAGGCACAACTACTGTTTCATGATGCTCATCTGCATATGTACAATAGGTGCTAATCGCGACCTTCCAGGTACTGTTGCAAAGTAGACAGAAAGTGAGGATTTATGTCCTACCAGAAGAGTCCTACATATGTAAATGGCTGAACTTCCAGCTTTGTGTCACATGGAGTTGACCAGTCCTGGAAAGGAAAGGGAGTTTCAGAGTAACTCAGGATGTTCCCTTGCATAGCCATCAGCCTTTTCAGGGACTTATGATTAATCTGGATTGTGATGGTCACCCCAAAATAGGCAATCACAAAGTGGCTGAAAAACCCAAATTATCATGAAAAATAGTTTCCTGGTCGTAAGATGTTTTGGTTGCCTTGACTAAAATTGCTGGTTAATTCACCTTTCTCATTGATGTGAGCCAGCATTAACTGAATCCCATTATGATATTCATCAACCTAAAAATGTTGCTTCCACTGCTTATGCCACAGATTCAAAAGGTAGAGCGAATTTCTAGGGTATTCAGGACATGATTGATTACCGATGGAAGCTGGCAAGGGCTTTCTAAATCCATAGAGCATAACCAAAAAAATGGACATGTGTGATGAAGTGGGGATAGCAGTGGTCTCCTTGGAAGCAGAATTAAGGCAATTTGGCATTAGCAGTTTGGCAAAATGTGAGCGACCCCTAACATATAATTGAGTTTGTTAGTTCCTGGGTTGAGGTGCATATTTGCATTGGCACTGAGTGCAACACATTAGCCGACGTCTGACAGTCTTTCCATAACTACCACAGGAGTGATACAGCTGGTCTGGCTGGCATCTTTCTTCATGACTTCCACCTCGCTTTGCTCTTCAACCCAGTAAGATTTCCTGCATCTTTTGGATTGAACTGGCAAAGTGTCCATTATTGATGCTGTTGGTAAACAATGGTATAAGTCAAACTGAGCAATAATTAGAAGGCCTGAGAACTGCTCAAATTAGGCTTAGCACACTTTAGGGCCTGATTACGATATCGTAAGGTAGGCCCGACACCCACCTCCATTGGACCCTCCAGGACCGCCCGCCACATTACGATGGCGGGTGGATGGTGAGCGGGCAGAGAGACCGTCTGCCACACATCTGACTGGCTCCTTGAGCCCCTCGGACCTTCGGAGGGACTGCAATCCCTAAAATCATTGTAGGGATTACAATGCCAATTTCCTCCGCCGTTTCATGGTGGTTAACTCAACATGAAAAGGCAGGTGAAAAGTGACCCCTAGTGGCCACCCCTTCCCCCCTGGTCCTCCGCTATGGGGTCTGGGGGGCACCTATGGTGCCCCCAAACATCCTTGCACCATGTGGCAGAACAAGCCTCTTAGCAGTGAGGCTTGTTCTGCAGCCCTTTTTTGGGCCACAGCACAAGCCTTAATGAAATGAAAAATTATATTTATATAGCGCATAGACTACCCGGAGGCCTCGCAGCGCTTTAATTGATCACTGTGGCGGGCCGCAGGGTGAGACTAGCACGTTTTTGCGAACAGGTGGGTTTTCAAAGCTTTCCTAAAAGCCAGAGGCATGCTAAGAGGCATGTTAACGACCACTTCTGCAGCAGTCGGTTCGTAATTTCCCAGGAGGGAGTGCCAACTCCCTGTCAGCCTGGCCCGTTCCTGACAGGGTGGTAGTCAGACGCTCATCCGACCACTATCATAATCAAGCCCTAAGTTCACTATCATTCTTGTCCAAGTTTGTGGCCAAAGGGTGGAGCCATCTCCATTTGCCAATGGTATCGCTCATGTATATTTACAGTAAGGACTTGTAAAAGCTCACTAGCAGGCTTAAATATTCAGAATTTATTTTTTTACAGACAACTCAGTACACTTGCCTACCAAAAGTGAAAAGAATTATGGGTTCCATGATGAGCTCCTCCTGGCCTCAGTGGTTCCCCACTATACTGTGCTTTTGATGATTTCACTCATTGATTATTAAATTTCTAGGTGTGTTGCCTGTTCTCAGTGATTTGATGCAGATTCATGTCCATCATCTACCGGAGGCTCAGCATATATTATACATCATCAGTTATGGTTGATCTTCGGTTTCTTTCCCAACCTATCAAGACAAAGCTGATGTAGCCCCAGACAGATTGACTGAAGAACAGCTCAAAGAGGCTAAATCCCATCCTTCGAGGGGCAGCTCACTTTCTGCACATTTTAAACCAGTTAGGAGGATTCCCCACTATCTCTTAAATAGTTTAATATTTTAGGAGAGCTTTTAACAAAAAACATTGATCTGTGAGTTATATAAATCAGAAAATGTGTTAGCAATTCCATCATTCTCATCCCATATTACCTTTCTGTTTGAAAACATTAGTTTGGTTTCCAATTGAGATACAACCTTTATGGTTAAACTGACATGGGTGAAAAACCCTGACAAATCTTTTTGACACAGTTGCACACCTTGGGGTGCCAAGTGATAGTTCACTGCAATAGCAATATACTCATTTATGTAAATGATCGGAAAGTACAGGGGACCTATGATGTCTATCCCTACTAAAATATAAACCCAATTTCTGGCTGTGACATTAAGGGACCAATCCTTGTACCTCAGGACTTTCTCTAAATCTGGCAAGTTGTATAGGCCCTGAGGAACATTCACACCCTTGCTATTCGAGTAAAAGTGTCTGACATGTTTCTGTTTAGTCTTCTTGAACCCTCTAACCATTGGGGAAGGCCTACAGAGGGGACAATGTTACTTCTATAACCTCAGCAGAGTTCTACCTGGCTGGGTAAGTGGCCCTAAGGTATCCTGAGAAACTCCAACTGTGGCAAGATCAGGATGTTGTTCTCGCTTGTCATTTGGTGAATTTGTTCCTAGATTATCCTTTTCAGAATTATTCAGTTGAGCTGCCTGTGGCCTAATTTGCCTGGCATCCTCCACCCCCAATCAAATAAGGTTTTTTCCCATGTGATAGCCTGAGGAAAGTTCTTCTCTGACACCTACTCTGAAAAACTCAATTTTCATTGGTCCATGAAGAACTGCTTTATGCTGTTTTTCCGCCAAGCACCACAAGCTATTGGATAAATTGTCCTTTTATTTTTGCATATCTCATAGATACCTCATTCAGATACTTAAAAACAAAGCCATAGTTCAAAGAAATATAGGCCCTCTGTGATAAAAAGTTAGAAATACTTACCCTGAAAAGAAAGGTGTGTATACATAAGTGTAATGCCAAATAAATACATTGATAATGAAAATTAAGGCATTTTGAATATGTTGTATCTATACTAACATAACACAACCGAGAAGGAACCAGGTTGCAGATTTAGAAGATAACATGATGATGCTTATAATTTGGCATAACACAAAAATCGGGGAAGGAGGGTCCGAGGGAAGAGAATATTTAGAGACCAGCGAGAAGAAAATCCCCTATCAAACTGAAATCAAAACACAAAATCTACTCGGTCTGTGCTAGCATGTAGTCAGTTTACAAAAAGAAAGATTTAAAGTCTCACAGAAAACTAAAGAGGAAGATCCTTTTTAGGATGAATGTCCTCACCCACCACTATTGGCAGGCTTCATCATATGGGCTTCTCCTCCCATTGGGAAAACCTAATCCCACTGAGGGCTACAACTGCCTCACTCTGAGGCAGGAGCTCAGGGATGTTTTATGAGATGCTAATAATGTACTAGAGATGCTAAAACCCCATACGTGAGTTGTCGGTGTAGTGAGTGTGCAGCGCAAGAGTCATTCATAGGTGAAATAGAAAAAGTGAATTTAAAACTACCTAGTGGGGGCAAAAAACCTTTATTGGCTTTATTGGCTTGCTCGCACTGGTAGGATTAAAAAGCAGTGCAGGAAGCAGTGAAATTATAAACTGCTAGATATCAAAAACGGTTGACATGTTTCAGCTCAAACGATCTACATGAGTCTCTAAGCTTTCTTCAGGACCAAAGAACAAAGCTGCTACTAATAGTGCAATAATAAGAAAAAGAGGAAAAAATGATACCCAACCAGTAATCCTATGTGGAGTAGAGTATTACTGGAACTTATCTGTAAAAGTAAGACAAAAAATCAAACAGAACTTAATTTGATTTTTTCAAGCTCGTACATGCTAGTATACAAGGACTAGTATTATAGCTCCTTCCGAGTCCAAATAGGTATTCAAACCTAGTTTTGTTTATCTACTTACCTAAAGGATAAGGATAATTAGCCCCACCTCAACCTAGTGACAACTCAGGGAAGAGGGCCCGCTCTGTAAAAAACAAGACCATGTGTCACACATAGGAGCTCTTAATGCGGACACTAGTCTATTAAGAACAGTGTACTGGTGGTGGACCTAACACACATATACACAGTGTAGGAGGACTAACAACTAAGGACCCAGTGCAGTCCAGAGTGAAGGTGAATAAAAAGTATGCATATATACTTAGGTGAAAAGGCTCTAATATTTACAAATTAGAACAATCTGTTTCGTGTGGCAGAGTATGGCTAGCAGTCTTGGACAAAAAGTTCCATAGCAATGACCTGTTTTGTCAGCGCTGCTACGTTCTATCCTAGTTGTTATATAAACTTCCTCCACGCTCTAGGATCAGGAGGTTGCTAGTCTTATAAAGTTGATGGAGATGAATAAGATATGCCTTTGAAAAAACGGTGTGCTTTAATGCGCAACTTAAACACACAAGTGTGTGCAAGGATACTCCTATCAGTATTGATAGCATCGCCGATTAGTGGCTTTGTGAAATACAGACAAGTAAAGCGACCTGTATATAATATTTTGTCAAGGTTACAATGCAGCCTCAGTGCTGTGTGAATTACTGAGCGCGCTAAACTCCTGAGGTACTAAGGCTCTAAAGACAAAGGGAGCTTACAGTATCAACTAATGTTAAAGGCATTACAAAAGGCTACATTGAAATTCAGCCAGGAACATCCAGTTAAATCACGTTGATGTCATTCAAAAGTTAAGATAGCACACATCACACCAGACTCACCTCTCCGTCGGTACCCCCGTCGTGGTACGTGAGCTGTGACCGGAGGTACCGACGGGAGGCAGAATGCTCAATTAAATAGTTGCCAAAGGCTGCAAGCAACCACGCGCACCTGGGATAAGACCCATAGGCATCCTTGCACAACGCCTGTAGAATGCATTCATTTAACATTGTGCGCATGGATGATGCCTAGACACCTTACTGCGCATGCGCGCTGACGTTACACGGGGCAGTATTGAATAATGAAAGCTTTACTTTAAAGGCAGGCACAATTGCATAAAATCTAAATGCAAATTTTGTTAAAAACAGTCAAAACTGTTCTACTGATCAATATGTAAAATAATTTTTTATCCCGGTTTGTAAAAAGTGTCATGAAATGTAAAGTCAAATAAATAACAGCCCAGGGAGATATAAAGGTGGCAATTCTGAGTGCAACCATTCATAAATTAAATGTTCTTAGAAATCGTAACATGGTCGAGACTAAAAAATATCATGATGTATTTCTAATAATGCAGACTATGCTCATAGTGAGCCTAATGATGAAAACTAAACTCGTGGTGAGCCTCGTGCTGGTTATTGTGTCTCCACTTCACTATTGTCAGGTCTCATGCACCATTAGAGCCATGATTCAATTACAAGACCTAGCAGTGTTCGGAAAACAAGTTCTCATGGCATTTGTATTGGCAGCTGAGTGATTAATTATGTAACTACCAAACCAAATTGTATAATAACTGAAAAACACCTAGCAAAGGAAAAGAAATGCATAGAGTGTCAGACTAAGGGGTTTGCCTGTCTATGTGCTAGATGCATGAACTCACAGTGATAGCCAAGGAATCTCTTCATTCAGACCAGAGGTGTCACTCTTAATCCTGTACACCCAACGTTGTTCTCGTCTAAACAAGAATTTAGATATGTCTGTTATGTGTGTCGGAATGTACGGTTGTTCTAGAACCGTCTAATGTAAGTCTTCCACACGGTGATGCATGTCTAAAAAATGATTTGTCATTTTAGTTGATCTTTTCTTGCAACGAATTGTACTCTTATGCTCGAGTATCCTCGTTTTGATCTTGCGCTTAGCCATGCCTACGTAGCGCAAGGCACATGGAAAGAGATCAAATAAATCAGATTTTCGCTGTTACAATTTGTATGTTTTGCCAGGATCCATGGTTTATCAGTGCCTATATCTGTCTCAGTCATGTGTGAAGTTTGAGGGCACGCAGCACAAGAACCACAGGGGAAGTGCCCTTTAACTGGTGGAAAACCCCACAGGGACATTTGACCTGCACTCTTGTGCATGTTAAGGGGCTGGGTGTGCACGACTTGATCTTTGATGTTCGTGCTCCTCTTAAAGGCGAAGAAGGGATGGAGTAGAGGTTCTTTCCCAATACTCAAACGTGATTGGAATAACTGCAAAAAGTATTGACGCAGGTGAGCCTGGATTCTTCCCTGTTATTGTTGAAGGCTCTTTTCCTGGATTGCCAAATGATGTTAGTTGGATATTTCTTTGCCTGAAGATGGGCGGTCAATATTTTGGCATGCTCTCTATACTTTTCAGTGGTGGAGTAATTTCTCCTTATCCTCAGGAATTGGCCTTAGGATGGTAGCTCGGGTACAACAAAAGCGAATTACGAGCCATTGGTTTAGTGTATAGCTCAGTGCCCAGACCAGCCCCCTCTGGAAAGAATAGGATGTCGAGAAAGGGCAGACTCGTGTTTGAAAATTCAAAAGTGAATTTCAAGAAATTATTTCTGGTGTTCAGCCATTGGTGAAAAGACACAATGGTGTCAGGGGTACCTCTCCATATTACTAACACCGTCAATATATCGCTTCCAGACACGAACGTGCTCACTAAATGGATTTTGTTCTTGTAAGACGATGGTCTGTTCAAATTGGTGTACGTAAAGGTTCACCAGACTGGGGGCGAAAACACTGCCCTTATAATTTGGCAAAATCCCACATTTATCCTTCAATGGAAATCTAGGAAACATCACTCATGGATTGTTTTTCTACAAGCCATTAATTTGAATATAAATATTGGTAAACAGATAATGCAGCTGCACAACTTTGAATGGAGAACACATGTTGTTGTCCCCTAAACTCAACTGTATATTTCCAGCCTATGTTTATCATTATTTGTTTCTAAATGTTTTCTAGTCATCCAGTATATACTTTAACAGTTGCTGAATTATAGTTCAGATGAAGCGTTTGCTTCTGATGAAAAGCATCTCTGGTTCACAGGAACAGGGATCTATCAATGCTTGCTTTTGTGCTGCCTTCTATTTTGTGTTTCCATCTTGTGTCACAATTGACAGAAATTAGCCTCTTTCTGTGTAAAAGTGAACTTACTGGTTTAACCATAGTGTAAATTATTTAGAGTTGATGTACTATTTAATCTGCTTTCCTCAGCACGCGATCCAGCCTTGCCACAATAAATCAATAGGTTGTTCAATAGTGCAAGAATGCTGCCAAACCTCTTGATAAGACACTGACTGTTCTATCTTCTCCATCAGGCGTCAGTGTATCATAAATAAATAATAAGGTTAAGGAAATGTAAGAATGTATACAATAATACTCAAATGTTGGAAATGTAATGCAACAATTGGAGATTATCCACGTATATCTTTGTATTACAGAAAGTGTGTTGTGCTATATATATGTATATATATATATATATATATATATATATATATATATATATATATATATATATATATATATATATATATATATATATATATATATATATAACCTACTGGCGGTCGCCAGTAGGTAGTTATAGTTAGTACCACGTTTCCATAGGAAATCCGCAACATTCTATTTTGAATAACTTTGGCGCTGGTTGACGAATCCTCGCGAATTTTTCAAAATAGGTGGGGCGCTACGCTCCGCTCCTACCCTGAAAGTCTCGGGGGGATTCGTCAAGCGGGGGCTGAGATAAAAGGGGGGTCCAAAAACGCGTTTTTCCCATGCATTTTTCCATAGGACCTTTAGACACAGCTACAGCCCAAACGGCTGAACAGAATTACTTGAAATTTGGCAGAGAGGTAGTCCTCAGGTCAAGGAAGTGCCTTTTGTAGGTTTGGTGTAAATCTGTTCAGTAGATTCTGAGAAAATAGCCTTTAAATCAATATATATATCTGAGCCAGCTTACGGTGCGCTTACGGTGCGCTTACCGTACGCGTACGGTGGCGTGCGCGAGCGCGATTCTGATTGCCCCTTAGATCTTAGTAAACATTCGAATCGGTCGAAACCAGGAAGCGGCGGCCGCCATTTTCTCTCTCGCACTCTTACAGGGGGTTGAAAAACAAAGTGCAAATCATGTAAAGGGGCTGTTTACACAGCTCCCAAGCACCTAGCCATGTCGAGGGAGTCCCCAACGATCCCCCAAGTGAAAAAAGGCAATTTTAATTTTTTCGAAAATTTCGCCGATTACGCTTACCGTACGCGTACGGTAAGAAATAATAATAAAAAAAAAAAAATATCCACATTCTCCCCACCCCGTGTGCAAAAGGTGCCCGAAGTGCACCTTTTGTGCATGGCTCATCATCGATAAACAAAACATATATTTTACCTGTCACAACGATGCTCATCATATGACCTCCATGTGCGCACGGTGCGCGCACGGAACGAACTGCGTTAAGTGGGCGCGCACGCCACAAATGGCGTAAAGTAACTTAGCATTTAAAAAACCGTACAAATTCACTGAAAAAACCATAGGTTTCACACACGTTATAGTTAGGAATTAGCATTTAAAAAACCTTGCAAATTCACTGAAAAAACCATAGGTTTCACACATGTTATAGTTAGCTGGACATTTTACTGATAAAAAACCAATGAAATTCCCCCGTTATAGTTACTGTAGGCAACTATAACTCACGCGACCGTAATCCTCTGCTGATGACATATGTGTCTTTATGAAAAAAAAATATTTGTAATATATGTATAGCTAAAATTTAATGGAAGAAGACATGGGCAAATAAGTGTCTAAATACAGTATTAGCATCAGCAGAGGATTACGGTCGCGTGAGTTATAGTTGCCTACAGTAACTATAACGGGGGAATGTCATTGGTTTTTTATCAGTAAAATGTCCAGCTAACTATAACATGTGTGAAACCTATGGTTTTTTCAGTGAATTTGCAAGGTTTTTTAAATGCTAATTCCTAACTATAACGTGTGTGAAACCTATGGTTTTTTCAGTGAATATATATACAGCTTCATCCTTTAAAGAGCCCCAGACCCAAGCAGGGCAGGTTCGTCGAGCAGGAATGAAGAATCCTGCTTTTTATCCAAACACATTTCTTTCTTCACCAGAAATACGACGACTCCTGTGCGAAAGAAAAAACTCGCAGCACTTTCTTTCAAACAATGGAGACAGACAGGCAGTCCACCATGAATCACTTGCCATATGTCCTTTGGCTTTCCCTCAAGTCTTGATCACAGGTAGGCAATCATCAAACTGATACAAGTTTGAAAATGTGCTCGTCAAACATGGACACAACAATTTGTGGACTACAACCAATCCGGTAGTCTGACCTATGCTAAATAAGCATGTGACCCTGGTATCATTTTGATGATTGCCTACCCGTGATCAAGGCTTTAGGGAAAGCCGAAATGCGTAAGGACTTATGCTAAGTGATTAATGGTGGACTGCCTGCCTGTCACCAATGTTTGAAATAAAGTGCTTGGACTTTACTTCTGCATAGGAGTTGTCGTATTTCTGGTGAAGAAATGTGTTTGAATATATATATATATATCTATATATATATTTTTTTTTAACTCCAACGACCTCCCCTCCGCCACTTGTCTTTTTCCCCGGAGTACTGGAGGGGAGGTCGTTGGAGTAAATTTATAACGGCGGCTGCCGCCATAGCAGGCACCAACACCATTGGAGGGAGAACTGCAATAGCAGCGACCAGAGCAATATATATCTTTTACACACACACACACGCACACAAACACACACACTCACTCACTCACTCACTCACTCACTCACTCACTCACGAACTCACGAACTAACGAACGTTTAAAGTAACCGTATAGTTAGGCTAAAATTTAGTGACTACATACATTTGTAAATGACCAAAACCACTGAAATTCTCCAGTTATAGTTATCTCAAGTAACTGTAACTCGTGCCCTAATGTAACTATTCTCACGCCCCCGCCATACACAGTTTTCTCATCAATAATATCATTGCAAATGTTGCAGTTATATTATCAATGATGTCAAAGAAGATGTCATGAGTGATGTAATATATAGGGTAATTAGCAGGCCATGGCGAGAATTGTAGTTACCTTTGCATGGCCTTAGGTTGTAAACGGCAGAGGGTTTAATATATATATATTTGGTGGAAAACAAGTTGCAAGTTGATCAGTTTGCAGAAAATAAATGATGATCCATGATTTTAATAGGACATAAAGTCTGTATTTGTGAAATAATGCCTTCTTAATCGAACCTTTATATGCTGATTCAGGGTCACAACATGTTCGTTTGAGCCTGAAGAAATCATGATGTTAAACAAAGATAGTGAGAAAGGAAAACTGTATTAGCTTGCTATGTATAGTTGAGGAATGGAGGTGCTAGGACCTGATAGATTAAATGATCGATGGTGTTCTTGTAAACCACAGTTGGATTAGATTTACAAACACTGTTTGTATGCCAAGGCTTGGCTGTGCAGGTGCGGCTCATGCAAACTCAGAACTCCAAGGTTCTCTTTATAAGGACTCTCGAGTTCAAGAGGCAGTAGAGATCTGAGAAGTGGCGGCTGGTGTCATTTGAAAGTGGTGAGGCGTAAAATAATTGTCGTATTGCACTGTGGCGAGCAAGCATAGCGAGCAAGCCAGAACAAACTACCGGGAGGTTCGGGGGGGTTCATCTCCCTGAGAAACGTTTGAAAAAAGTGGACAAATGGTGCATTTTAAAGCACATTTGAGAAATTCAAATAATAAGATATTTAAATGAACTTACACATGAAGTCAAGTTGGAATAAAGTCATTAGAAGTAGCAATTAGAAGTAGAATTATCAAAACTTTCCCCGGTGCAGATGTTAAGATATTAATTCAATCTACTGTACGGATGAGACTGGACTATCAAAAGCTCTACTGATAGGAATTCCCTACAGATGTATAAACATTAAGCACCCACTCCTCCCTCTCCAACCCCGCAGATATATAAAGATTAGGCACCCACTCCTTCCTCTCCAACCCCGCAGATGTATAAAGATTAGGCACCCACTCCTTCCTCTCCAACCCTGCAGATGTATAACGTTTATGCACCCACTCCTCCCTCTCCAACCCCGCAGAAGTACAAAGATTAGGCACCCACTCCTCCCTCTCCAACCCCGCAGATGGACAAAGATTAGACACCCACTCCTCCCTCTCCAACCCCGCAGATGTACAAAGATTAGGCACCCACTCCTCCCTCTCCAACCCCACAGATGTACAAATATTAGGCACCCACTCCTCCCTCTCCAACCCCACAGATGTACAAAGATTAGGCACCCACTCCTCCCTCTCCAACCCCACAGATGTACAAAGATTAGGCACCCACTCCTCCCTCTCCAACCCCACAGATGTATAAGGATTAGGCACCCACTCCTCCCTCTCCAACCCCACAAATGTATAAAGATTAGGCACCCACTCCTCCCCACAGATGTATAACAGCTCTGCCCATGGCACTGTCATTTGCACTGAGGTTTCCGAGTGAACTACAGTTAACAGGTTGAGGAAGGCCTTATCATTTAAACACCCTCGATTTGCGGCTTAGGTGAAATAAATGTCTTATCAAGTCAACAAACTAAATAAAGTCTAGAATTTGAAAAACTGCTTCCTGATTAACCAACTCTCGTTCAGCATTTACAAACAACCCCTCAGAAGCAGAACACCTACATTGACATCATTCTTGACCGAGGTAACGATGTCACCGCTGAAGAAAAGCACATGCATCATTTGAACAAAAAGATTTCCTTTAAAACAGAGACGACATTTGAAAGGGGAAAACACGGCTTGCCTTCACCTTTAACCAGTCACGGCCGGCAATGCATGACGGGTGGGGGGGTGGAAATGGGGTCGTCGCAGGGGGCATGGGGGAGGCGGGGGGTGTAACGGGATTGTTTTTCATTGGGGACAGCAAATATTATTAATCTGGGCCTGGAGTATGTGGATTCTCTGAGGTTTTGAGCTGTGAGGAAGTTGTAACATGGACTGCTGAAGGAGGTCGGGAGGATCGTTTGTGGAGCAGCCCAAGGATAACGACATTCTGTGAAATTGGGAATGAGAAAAAACAATTCGACCCCCTACTATCAGAAGGGGAGCTGAGGTGAAACAATTCCAGGTGCGCAGTATGAATTCGACACAAACCCAGGCGCGCGTGAGAGGTTCATAAGGGCACTGAAACAATTCATGTGTGGCATAGGTATAACTGATGACACATGCTGCTCGCGACCCCCTCCCAAGACTGGAAGTTTGCCCTATGTCAGCTTTATCCCGCAAGGCAGGTTCTACAAGGGGGCAGGGGAGCTCCCTGGCCTACCCTATGCCCATTCAAAAGTAGTGCATTTGTTTTTAATGGCGTTTTACGGGTGCCTGAGGTACTCACGCTCTAACCGCCTCACTCGCATGATAACCAGCAATGACCTGGGGTACGAAAAGTTCCTTTGTGCATAGCTGTGAAGTCAGCACAAATGCAAACGAAATAAATTAAAATAAAATATAAAAGTAACTCACCGTCCCGCGGCCGGGTCCTGACTTCCGCCGTCCCGCGCGTTTTCCTGCAGCAGCTCTCATCGGGAGGAAAGGCACCCACAGGCAGAGCTCCCTCCCCTCCGCCAATCACAATGCTGCAAAGGCAGCGTTGCGATTGGTGCGGTGCAGGCGCACAGCGCCCCACCCGGGAGCCTAATTGGAGGCCCTTTTCTCTATGTAGGCTGCATGCAGCAGCCCACATAGAGAAAAGGGAGAGTGCGCATGACTGCTTTGGTCAGCCCCAGGCCGACCAAATTAGTCAGGTTCCACAACAGTGGGGAAGCCGCTCCCCCACTGCCCTCGAGCGGGACCGCCCACCCCACCATGTTTCTGCTTCTCGCACTGCGAGAAAGCAGTGGGGCGACGCCCCCACGCCCCAATGGGGGAGCCACCACTGGATCTGAGAAAGAGAGAGGTATAACAATGCTCTACACAGTTTAGGGAAAACGTCACTGACAAAGGATGCACTTTTCATAATTTTCAGCACCTAATGTGGTGGTATTAAGCCATACGTGATCAGTGAATAATGTCACTGCAGCTGCCGATTTTAGTAAATTTAGAACATTGTTGGAAAACAACATGTCAAAGTTAATTTGTAGTGTTTTCTATTAAAAGCAAAGCATTTAAATCAACGACCTACCATAAAATACGTGTAGGCTCGGTTTGCCCACTCGATTACTTCCGGGGATCAAGATAAGGCACTTTAAGTGACATTTTCTGGCATTCTAAATGTGGCTCGTTCGAGACCATTGCCGTGGATAAGACTTTTTTTGCTGAAAGCCAGTGTTGAGTTGCCCTAACATAGATGGGTTCCTCTGAGTTGGCTCATCTTTACTGCTTCTTCAACACTTGCAACCGACGACTACTACTGAAATGTTGTGGCTTGGAGAGGTCTCCCTTATGATTTAAAGAACCCCTCTGTGTTACACTGCCTGTGATATAGGTGGACAAATTCAGGTGCAAAATACATACAGGATTATTTAAACCCCAATGGAAGGTCTGTAGGAATGCTAGAAGGGGAAAGGACATGGCCACATCCACCATATTTACATAACTCTGCTTCCCTGCCAGGGATCTCTTTTCTGTGAAGAGAGCTGCCCAGCACTGAATGTTTGCTGAACAGGGGCCATGTTTAAAGCACCCATTCAGGATTTTTTTTTTGGTGCAAAGAAAACAAACTACAATAAAGAGCTTGTTGTCTCCAAACAAAAAATCCACGCCCCCAAAGCAGAGAGACTTTTGTCCCTGTTCTTGAGGACCCTTCTGCATTTTCATTGCCCGTGTCTGCCAAACATCTCATGTTATACAAGGGCAGGGAAAATGAGTGACAGTCACCCTACCCTCAAGAAGGTGGCTTGTCTACCACTATGAGACAGCAGTTCTGCAGGGGATGGACTGCTGAGTTAGGCAATACTCATGTCAGAGCCAGAATAGGCTCCACCAACAATAACAAGTGGTTCCCCCACCTCGAAATGTGGTGGTGTGAAACGTGGGCTTATCAGGGTGGAAATACAGTTTACAGCATTGTTTCCCCTCTGCCACACCCTAAATAAGTCCCATAGCAATGAATTGAGGCCTTGAACCTAATGACTAGTGAACCACCACATGAATATCATTTAGTGTTTCCTAGGGGTACCAGCAACTCTTCTGAGTTGTCTTAGCAACCACTATTTTTCTGAGGTTCCAAGCATTACGATGTGCTTGTTTCTGAGTGTTTGTACTCACAGTAAATGAGATATAGAGACTTATGCGAACCACACTTCTCCATACTAGGAAACAACACAGGAACTGATGCTCAGGTATTCTTTTGCACACTAATCATGACAAAGATGCAATTTAGTGTACTGGATGGGGTGTAATTGTGTCCCCTTTCAGCTCATATGCCTGATTTGTATTTCTGTCTGTTTTGAAGCTATAAGAAATTGGGTTACTGGTTGAGGTGAACCCTTTCCCAAGCAGCAATTACAATTCTTCTCAGGGTGAATTCACAAGCAATCCTAAATTAACCTGTGCTCAACGATCGGGTAGCTTGGCACAGAGCAGTCAGACTTAACTCAGTGGCAGTGTGTAAAGTATTTGGCCAACACTTCAAACAGTAACACCGTGAAAACACACTACAAAACGAAACCACAGTAGGATTAGAAAAATAGAGTGATTTTTAATAAATAACACAAGACCAAAAAACCAAAATTCCTATCAGTAGAACTGGTGATATTGAATTTTTAAGTCTGTGATGAAAATAGCACCAAAAGATGTAAAGTGTCAACTGTGGATATCTCGTCTCACCAGACGGGGACAAAGTCATAAGTTCAGGGCGACCACCATGGAGCACGGGCCAGCTACAGGGACCCAGTTAGGCCCGCTGAACAACCAGTACCTTCAATACTGGTTTGCGGAGCGTTGCGTGGATCCGCATCGAAGATATGTTGCACAGCTAAAACAATGAGTCAGTTCCGAGATGCAGCAAAGCTGCAGTGAGAGGCCCTGTTGTGTCGACGTCAAGGATCCTGTGGACAGTGGCTTGCGATGCAAAGTCCAGAGTCTGGGCTGCATTGTGGAGTCAGGGCAATAAGTCGGTTCCAAATAGCTGCGAGGCTGCGACGTTGAACACGTTATCGTAGCTGCTACTGATGAGAGATGCAAGGGCCAGTGCCGAGGATGCGCCATGCAGTGGCGGTTCCGAACGCGATGTGGGCTGCGGTGGTGATGCAAGTCTTTGCGATAGCTCCAATCCACGCAGCAGCAGAGATACGCCGGTTCTGGTATGGGTTTTGCCGTGCAACAGAGGAGATGCTTCAGTTCAGCTGAGTACACAGAGCCTGGCAGGGTACCTGAAGCCCACTTCAAAAGGTCCAGGACTGGAGTGACACCACTTGGCGGGGTAGACTCACAGATGGCAGAGTCCAGGTGTAGATGCAAGATTGTTGGCAGCCTGTCATGTCCCTGAGACTTCAGATCAAGAGGTCAGCCAACTAGCCCTTGGAGTGACTCTGGGTTCTGGGTTCAAGGATACAGGCCCAATTCTTATCATCCAGGCAAGAGGGCTGCAGATCAACACAGCAAAGCAGAAGTTCAGCAGAGAGGTAGTCACAGCAGTACTTCTCCATGGCAGAGTATTTACAGGTCCAGAAGTGTACTGAAGTGGTGGTGTCTGAGGACCAATATTTATACCCAGTGGTGCCTTTGAAGTGGGTGAGAAGATTCTTGAGATTTCCCTTTGAAGTCCCCAGGCACCCTACCTTCCCTGTTCTAGCTCCAGAATAAATACAGGGGGTATGCAGCCCTTTGTGTGGAGGCAGGACATAGCTTATTCAGGTGTAAGTGGGGCTGTGCCTAGCTCCTCCCTCCCAAACTGCCAGTGATGGCCCATCCAGGTGCATCTAAGCTTCCTATTGTGTGTGGCTATCTAGGAGAAATACACAAATCCCAATTGTCAACTACACCCAGTCATGTGATCCAGAGACAGGCAGGAGGCACCAAATGGCTGAGGCAGGAAAAAGCAAACTTTCTAAAAGTGGTATTTTCAGAATTGCAATTTAAAATCCTACTTCACTATATGTTAGGATTTTAAATTGTGATTCCAAAGGGATCAGACATGAACTGGTTATCTCCACCAGTTTAGTAATGACACATAAAATGTAATAAGACATCTCAAAACGTATCCTATGGAAGAAATAGGCCTTGCAGTAGTGAAAAATGATTTTCAGTACCAGGACATGTAAACCTTAAGGGTACATGCCCTGCTTTTTAAATACATTGCACCCTACCCTCTGGGATGTCCAGGGCTTACCTTAGGTGTGACCGATATGCATTAAAAAAAAGTTTGTGACTGGCTAAAGGTTTATTTTGACAGGTCGAAATGGCAGTGTTAACTGCACACACAGGATCTGCAATGGCATGCCTGAGACATGATTAAAGTGCTACTTCAGTTGGCACTGAGCTTACCATATTTAGAGGAGCTAGCACAAGCACCTTAGCACTGATTAACATTGGTAAAGTTCACAGAGTTCTGAGGCCAGCAAAAACAAGTTCAGAAAAAATTAAGGAAGAAGGCAATAGGTTGGGTTAGACTACCCTAAGGCTGCCAGGTCTAACAGAAGCTATTTGTTTGACGTCCTCTTCTGTAAAGGTTTTTACATGAATGCAGGGTGATTTCATAGGAGCTAAAGCTGCATAACGATCCTTCCTTTAATGTCATAATGTCGCCTCAAGGTGTGTGCGATGTTGGTTTTGCTACTGCTATGAATTTGTAAAATTGAAGCCAGTAATATCCTTGAAGCCCACAAACAAATTTGGTGATTCAGTTTATGATTAGTTGGCTGCCAGTTTTCATAAAACACGAAAGCGTAGATTGCAAGAATCAGTGAGAGTAGGAGAAATAGACATAGATTTAAAATTGCATTTGAGGTCACCATTTTACAATATAATCATGTTTAAAGTTAAATGTCAAACCATAGGTATTGCATGGCATAGCACAGAATATTTTAAGATTATCCCGACCAGGAAGCACAGCACTGCACACAGCAAACACCAACACTTCATATTAATACAGCAACATCAAGTACCCTTAAATATAATAGGTACATGAACTTCAATCATCTTCACCTCAATTATGCTGAACTCCTCTGGTTCATAGATTGTCTGTGTCACTAGTGCGACACATTTTATACAGGGAGTGAATTAAATATTGACAGAAGCATCTTTTTATTTACAGGCGCAGCATTTACATTTTAACAATTAAGCATGGAAAGCATATATTCTTACGTATCTACAAATTTACTTCATGCTCCCTGCTGGCCCTCTACCACATTTTAATAAGTGTTTATGTGATTTACATTTTTTCCTCCCCAAGGGATGCATGCTTTGTTCTGATCAGTCAAATACTATTGTGATAAATCTTCCCAGAAGAATGCACGTGAACAAATCTGCCGGGCTTTCTTCTAAATTTAGAACCATAAGATGAAGAAATGATATGTAATTGCTCAGAAACTGGAATTTCAGAAGCACTGTAAAAGATTGTTTCTGTTCCAGCTTCTCAGTAATTTGATTTTGTTTTCTTACACATCACGCTAAACATATAATAAAAATGTTAATAAACTCACTGGATGAGCCAAGGAGGGCTGCTGTGCAGGGACTTTGCAAGTCGGTAGCCTGTAACTGCTTTCTTCTCTGATTTCCATGTTTCCTGTGGTGGCTGCCAGGAGGGAAACGTTAAGTGGTGGGGAAATAATAAATAAATGTAAATTAAAACTTACCCGCAACCTCGCCGCCAGCAAACTTGGTGCTCGCAGCTCTTCTCCTGATCACATACTCCCAGACTCCCCTGCAGCAATACAGACGCTGCTCTCATGCTGGTGATACTATTACCCGGCATGAAAGCAGCATCGGGATTGGGCCGACCGGGCTGGTTTTATGCTCCAAGAGGGACTGGGAGCCTGTGTCAGATTCTCTCCATGCACCAGCCTGAAAACATCTAAGTGCGAATGACGGTTTGGCTGTCATAAGGCAGCCGGCCAAACTGTCATGCACACTTGCAGTGCACACCACTGTAAGTGCACACCATGCTTGTCTTAGCCTCGCCCCCAAGACTCAGCTCGGCTCCTGTCATGAATAATAAAATGATAATAAAACTGCTGTATTTTCATTTTATTTTACATGATTTTATGCTGCTGAGGCAGTGGAGTGACGCTCTTCAGCCATAACAGGAGCCACTGCAGTATGCTTCGTGTTCTGTTTGTAGGTATGTGTAAATAAAAGATCACAGCTTTTCTTAAGACATCACTTATAGTCTCTTGAAGAAGGTGCACGTCTTTAAAGTAGCAGGGTATAGGGGAACCTTCCTTCCTCTCACCCTGGACACCAGACCACCCTTCTACAGTGGTAGACAAGTTAATGCATTTCTTTGTCTTTCATTGTATTTTATGATTTTTTTTATTTCTATGATAGGAGTGCATATGAATGATGGAATTCTAGCATTTATTTGCTACTGTCTTTACAGTCTTGTGTTTACATAAAAAATCCACCATTGAGTTTTTTTCTATTAAGAAAATATAAATTAGAACCAAAATACAAGTAAATGTATTAGTAGTCCGCTCATATACATGTCATGACAATCTTCAGTTACAAAAAAGTCAACTATAATAGCCTCAATGAATGCTCTATAAATGCATAATTGTGAGATCGTGGATAACAAGAACGAGAATGAGGTATAAACTACAACATATGTATTAATCCATACAGTGAAAATACAGAGCAATTATGGATTTACCCCTGTCAGGAATGACATAAAAAGTGACAGGCCTCCCTCCAAAAACTGCAAATAAAGTATCTAAGAAATCAATTGTTGAATTAAAAAAATCATAAAAAGAGGAAACGTTTAATGAACAAAACAAGACCAAAACTAAAAAATGTGGATATGGAAATCAGGAGATAAAGTGTTAAAAATTCGGGGTTGAGCAAGGGGCTAATATACTGAGACCTTTACCAGACCCTATACCATGTTCGTTGCCTTATTACTAGTGGTAGGTGCAGACTTATCCCTACCAAAAACCCACTTTCCAACATTTGGTGGCAGCGGTGGGATGAGGACTTGTGTTTAAACTCCATCATATAGTAAGATCTTTAAACATCTTCTAAAATTGCCTTAGAATGAAACTTTGGATTTTTTAAGTTTTTTTGAATTTGTACAAAACTGATTTTTAATCCATTGTTCTAATTTTTCTAAATTTGTTCTAACTCTGATTGATAGTTGTTGAGACCCAAAACTAGGGAAACCATGAGGCTGGATCTGGCTAATCTGACTAAACTCAATGTGGCTAAGCTTTGGGTTTTGTGTAAGGCTAATGGGCTACCTGCTACAAACAAAATTAGGAAGGCAGAGCCAGTTAGGTGCCTAGGCCAGGCCAGCTTCAGAGAATGAAGGGTGGGGAGGCTGATTCTCCCATGTCACCCAGGAGGAAGTTGATGATGATACCTCCTCAATTGCTTCCAGTAATGGGTGCATAACTCGAGAGGGTGGGAGGACAGCAGGGTCCCCACACAAGAACCTTTGCTATCCCATGCAGATAGGCAGCTTGAGGGCCAACTAGCTTTAATAGCTTTAGAGCAGAAGAAACTGGAACTAGCTAAGGAGTAATGGGAGGAGAAGAAAGCAAGAAAAATGGGGGCAGTGATAACCACAAGGAGGTTGTGATGTCCAGTGGAGGTGGGTTTGACCCCAAGCCCCCCAAGGGAATAGTCCCCAGGTACACAGAGGGGGATGATATTGACAAATGGCTAACTGCATTTGAAATGAGTGAGATCCGCCCGATGCATTTGGGGTTCACTCTTGTGGGAACTGATGCAAGTAGCTGGGAGGGATAAGCTCCTGACCCTGTAGGGGGATGGGTCAAAATCCTATTCCCACATGAGGTAACGCTTAGTCAAGAAGTTTGGTCTGACCCCAGAACAGTACAGAGTAGGGTTCAGGGACACTCAGAAGGTAAACACACAGTCATGGGTTGACCCTGTGGACATAACAGCGAATGCACCAGAAGGCTGGATTGGTGGTAACCAAGTAAACACATATGAGGTATTGTATAACTTGTTTTTGAAAGAACACTTTTTAACTCATTTTGTGCAAGAGAAGTTGCATCAGTATCTAGTTGACTCTAAGCTTACTAGCCCTAGAGAGCTGGGTAGTAAGCTGATGAGTGGGTGAGAACCTGGGTTTCCAATCAGCACCAGGGGGGGTGATCAGAGGAAAGGAGAACAGGTCCCTTCCCAGGGAAAGGCCCAGGGGAAAGAAAGTCAAAAACAGAAGGAGTCCTCAAAAAACCCACAAAACCCTGAGCAAGGAGGGGGCCCCGAATCAAACCAACTTCAAGGGGAAGGGGTCTCATGAAAAGAATGATGGGTTCTTTGATCTCTCAAAGGTGAGAAAGTGCATTGACTGTAGTCAGCCAGGGAACAAGAAAGGAGATGGTGTCTGCACAAAGAAGCCCCCCATTAGTGGGCAGTCCCCAGGGATTGCTAGTGAAAGTGTGGGGGGTGACAAGTGCCCCAGAAATGGGTAGGGAAGTGACAGAGGCAACCTTAGTGTCCATGGGTGGGATAGATATTGCAACCCTGGCCACCTTACCTCCAAGCATTTAAAAGTACAGGCAGAGCCCTACCATCAATGGAACTGAGGTTGAGGCTCTGAGTGACACAGGAGCCAGTGTGACTGTGGTCATGGACACACTGGTGTCTAAAGAGCAGATTCTGGGTGGAGAGTTTCACCAGGTGACCTATGCAAACAGCAGGACCCAACATCATCTAGTAGCTTTGGTGGATTTAGAATGGGGGTGGGGTATGACAGGCCCTATGAACCTAGTTGGTTCTCCTGCAGTCCCAGTACAGTGTTTACTTAGAAAAGATCTCAAAGCATCTGAATGGTCAGAGGTGGAGAAAGGGCTCCATGTGAGAATATTGGAGCTCCCTGAGTGGGTATGTGCTGGGAACAGGTCACAGCTTAGCAAGAAGGGAAATGATGAGCACTTGGACCCTGGAACAATGGGCCAAGGGTCCATGGGCAAAGGCACTGGGTCTGGTGAGCCAGCTCAGGGATCTCAAAAGGTGCAGCAGGAATCTGGCATTGAGGGGGATGATCTGGCCTCTGAGGAAGGAACTCCATCCCTGACAGGGCTGTCACACTTGGCAGAACCGACAGGAGCCGGGGGACCCTCCAGAGAGGAGGTTTTTCAGGGGCAGAGAGACTGCCCACCCTTGAGGACTTGAGGCGGATTGCCTTAAAACAAGAGGAGGAGGATCATAGTGGGTTCCACAGAATCTACTGGGAAGATAGACTTCTCTACACTGAGGCGAAGCCAGAAACCTCAAGGAGGGGGCCACCAGGAGGTTGGTGGTGCTCCAGAAGTACAGAGAGTTCATCCTGACTTTGAGTCAAGATATATCCTTGGTAGGTCATTTAGGGCAGACCAAGGCTTGGAACTGGTTGGTGAACCATTTCTACTGATGCCATATGTCTGAGAAGGTGAGTAGTTGGGACTCCCTTTGAGAGGGTGGGGGTAGGCATTGTTGCTCCCCTAGAAACCCTAACTGCATCAGAGATTAAGTATATCTTGGTGGTAGTGGACCAATGTCACAAGATACCCTGAAGCAATACCCCTCAGAACAGTCACTTCTCCTACAGTGGCTAGGGCCCTACTTGGTGTGTTCACAAGAGTGGGTTTCCCAAAAGACGTTGTTTCAGATAGGGGCACAAACTTCATGTCCAGCTATCTGAAAGTGATGTGGGGTGAATGTGGTGTTATCTACAAGTTCACCACCACATATCACTCCCAGACTAATGGTCTGGTGGAAAGGTTTGATAAGACCCTGAAGGGCATGGTCAATGGTTTGTCTGACAAACTCAGGAGGAGATGGGATGTTCTACTCCCATGCCTACTGTTTGTCTACAGGGAGGTCCCACAAAAGGGGTTGGTTTCAGTCCTTTTGAGCTGTTGTTTGGGCGAAAGTGAGGGGGCCATTGTACCTTCTGAGAGAGTCATTGGAGAAGCCTCTCAAGGATGCAAAGGACAATGTGCTTGACCATATGCTAGGCCAGAGATCTCGCATGGCAGAGTAGATGTACAAGACAAGCAGGAAACTGGAGGCCAGCCAGGAGCTCATGAAGCACTGTTATAATCAAAAGGCTGCAATGACTGAATATACTCCAGGACAGTTGGTGTGGGTGTTGGAGCCTGTAGCTCTTAGGGCCCTCCATGAATGGTTGGGCCTGTGCCCTACCCAATTATTGAAAAGAAGGGTGAGGTTACCTACCTGGTAGAATTTAACACCCCAGGAACCCTCATTCCCTGAATGTCAATATATTGAAACCTTACCATGACAGGACAAACATGACCATGTTGCTGGTCACAGATGAGGGAGGAGAGGAAGAGACTGAACTAGTGCCCGACTTCCTCTCCAAAAATGTGCAAGATGGGTCAGTGGAGGGAGTTGTACTCTCCCTCAAATTGTCAGACAAGCAGCACAGTGTCTGCAAGCAGGTGCTGGGGCAGTTTGCTGGTCTGTTCTCTTTGACCACATGTATCACTGATTGGTGTGCTCATCGCATTGACACTGGTGACAGCCCGCCTTTCAAAAATAAACTGCAGAAGTTGTCTGATCCGGTCCGAGCCAGCACCAAGGCTGAGGTGTCTAAGATGCTGGAGTTGGGGGTAATTGAGCCCTCTAACAGCCCATGGGCCAGCCCAGTGGTGTTTACCTTCGGTGTGGACTACACAGGACTGATGATCACCCTATACATTGAGCTGTTGAGTTCATTGATAGGTTGGGGCTGCTAAGTATCTGTGTACATTTCATTTGACTTCAAGCGGCTGCTGGCAGATTGCCCTCACTGAAGGAATAAAGGAGAGGTCAGCATTCTCTACACCAGAGGGACATTAACAGGTCGAAATAATATCCTGTGGTTTAAAGAGTGCCCCTGCCACGTTCCAAAGGCTGGTGAACAAGGTCCTATCTGGGTTGGAGCATTTCAGTGGATCTTATCTGGATGATATAGCTGTGTATAGTTCCACCTGGGAGTGTCACTTAAACCACCTGAGGGAAGTACTTAGGCCATGCAGCAGGCAGGTCTGACTATACGGCTAGCAAGTGCCAAATAAGGCATAGTTATGTGGAGTACCTGGGCCACCTGGTAGGTGGAGGCCATGTACAACCTCTCCAGGCCAAAATCCAAACCATTTTGGAATGGACAGCTTCTACAACCCAGACACAGTTCAGGGCATTCCTTGATCTAACTTGGTATTATAGAAGGTTTGTTCAGAACTATGGGACCCTTGTGGCTCTCCCGACATAATCCACTTCTAAGATGAGGCCAAAGAAAGTTATGTGGACCCCAGAGGGTCAGAAGGCTTTTGACATTCGGAAAGCGGCTATGTGTTCAGCACCTTTGTTACTGGACCCTGAGTACACAAAGGAATTTGTGGTTCAGACAGATACTTCAGAACAAGGGATTTGGCCAGTGTTGGCACAAGCAAATGAGAAGGTCCTTGATCAGCCAGTTGCCTTAATTAGCAGGTGACTTTTCCTCAGAGAACAAAGATGGAGTGCCATTTAGAGGGAAGCATTTGCTGTGGTTTGATCTCTGAAAAAGCTGAGACCATACCTGTTTGGTACTGACTTTCATGTTCAAACAGACCACAGACCTCTCAGGTGGCTCATGCAAATGAGAGGAGAGAATCCCAAGCTATTGAAGCGGCCCATTTCTCTACAGGGAATGGACTTCACAGTGGAATACAGACCAGGGGATGCCCATGCAAATACAGATGGACTTTTCAGGTTTTTCCGCTTGACTGATGAGGACTGCCAGGGTGCAGTTTAGTTACCCATCACTTTTTTGTTTGGGGGGGGATTGTTAGAAAGTAATCCGTTTACCCTGTTCACCCTCATTTTCTGCTGAATGATACGGTGGTAGCTGACTCCGACTATACCCTGGGCTCTGCTAACCAGGCCCTGGGGCAGTACTAGGTGTAAAAAGGTACATGTAATAGGGAACACTTACAATTAGCAGTGACAGCACCTCTTAGTCCCTAGCAGATAATAGAGCCAGGGGCTGCAATCTACCTGCAATTCCCTACTATATAATGAGGCATGGAGATTTATAGGCCCAGCAGATTTCCTGTCCTGAACTTGCACATGTGCACTACTGAGTGCCTGCTGCCATTTTAAAGGTAGCCTTGCTTTGCAGACTGTCCTTAAAAGTAAATTGTGTGCAAACTTGACTTTGGTGGTATGTGCACTTTAGAAGGTGATAATTCACCTTATGTTTACATATTAATCAACTCCAGGTCTCCCCTAGCTGTCCTAGTGGTGGTGGGAGGGCATGTAACTATAAGTCCCAGTGTCTCTCTCTTCTCAGTTCCTAGAGTTCTGTTGACCCGTATGGGTGGCAGCTTGTTTTCATTCCTGGGGCCAAAACTGTGGAATTCCCTTCCGCTGGAACTGAGGACTTGTCTATCCTGGCTTTCCCGAAAAAGCTTAAGATCTTTCTTTTTAGCGAGGCCTAACTGCCAACTGATCTTTATCTGCTTCAGTGCCAGGAAACCCTGTTGGGTAGCTGTGCGCTCTACAAATCTTCAAAATAAATAAGCAGCAAACTTTTAAAATATGTTTTATAGGCCCTGGTGAGGAAAAACTGGCAATTCATTTTTCCCCATTGTAGATACTTAGCTCCATAGGCTACCATTGCAATATTACGTAAAAGATTGATAGTGATAAAGTCAACAATGTGTCACTGTTGAATTTATCATAAATAGTACAGAAGAGAAGTTGTAGAACTTTCTCTTCTGTAAGCCAAAATCCACCCTTCTACTGGTCTTTGCTGATTGGTCAGCCTTAATAGGCTTAGTCAGGCTGCTTTGATTAGGTGATAAGTGGCCTGGCCAGAGCAGAGATTATCTGATGGAGAGAGCTCTGAAGCTGAGGAGGATGGGTCCTGCAGAGGGGGGCTGGGAAAATCAAACTGAGCTCAAAGAGAGAGCAGATTAGTAAGGCATGGCAGGCATACCTACCCCCACATCATGTGCCCCAGTCAGATGGCAGGCTTAGGAGAAGAATTTGCAGAGGTCATGGGGAGGAGAACTAATGGAAATGAGCCACAGGTTGGTTTAGCTAGCTCGTACTCCTCTGGACAGAAATTATCCATGTTGGATTTTGGAAGTGAGGTTCTTTGTGGGGCAAGAAGATGCCACACTTTGGAGGAAGTTGTCTTGCTTTTGGATGGCACCCAGCATCTTACTGGATGGCGGTGCCCCCTGCTTGTCAGCCCAGGACACTGAATATATATATATGTGAGAACTGCATAGTCTCTAGGATCTGCTGCCTGAAACTAAAAGGAAAAGAAGGACTGCCCTGCTGGATTCTGGATTTGCACCCAAAGGCCTGCACTCCAAATGACTGCACCTGCTGCAAACTTTGGTACTACTGCCTGGAGAATGTGCCTTGCTTCCAGAAGGATTAAGGAGTGGACTCCCAACAAACTACAGGTTAACAGAGCCCACCTGCATCATCTCCACCAAGAGTCCCCATCCTGGAGTGCTTCCAGTGGACGTTTAAGGATTTGGCCTGGCGCATTGTGGGAATTGTAGTCCAGCCATCCCAGAGACCATCTAAGTGTTCTTATACCTTTGGATTGGATACTTTAGACATTTCAAACCTACACGGAAACCTTCAGGAAGCATCTCCTTAAGTTTGGAGAACTTTTGTGAAAAAGCTCCATGAGGTGACCAACACATTCTCGAGATTCAAGCCGACTACCTTCAACCGTGACCAGGCCAGGATTTCAGGTTTGTCCCGCTGAAAGCTCAAGAGCTCCAAACTTCCAGGATTTGACCGGGGCCTCGTGAAAAGTCAAGCCAGCGAACCCATTCTGAATATGGCCTGTTGGGAAGGGTCGAGCGACGCTGGAACAAAAAGGCTCCAGAAAAGTGTGAAGGTAAAATTTTGCCCTGGCCTCCCGGTTAGTGTATCCAACCAGGGCTGCATCGCGGTCGGTCTCAAACTTTGACTTTGCCCCAGCCAAGCGCGACCAGATGTCTTGGAGTGGTGCTGCGTGTTTTAAGCACTATAAAGTGGTTAGTCTTTACAAATTCATAATTATGGTTCCCTACATTGGATTTGTGTTGTTTTGGTGTCAATTTGTGTGTAAAAATATTTCCTATTTTCATAAATTGGTGTGGGATTTTTATTGTGTGTTGCTTCTTGCTTATTTCATGTATTGGTGTTTTAAAATGCTTTATTCTCCTGTCTCCAAAGTTATACCTGACTGCTTGTTGTCAGCGACCAAGGGTTGAGAAAGGGGCTAATTTGCTGGGACCTTTACTGTACCCTAGACCATGTTGGTGGCCTTATTACTAGTGGTAGGTGCAGACTCATCCCTAGCAATAACCCCCTTTTCAACAAGTGCTGGAAAAAAATGTCAAAAGACGTCATAAGGAACATTGGGAAGGCAGGCTTAGGAGAAGAATTTGCAAAGGTCATGGGAGGAGAACTAATGGAAATGAGCCACAGGTTGGTTTAGCTAGCTCGTACTCCTCTGGACAGAAATGATCCATGTTGGATTTTGGAAGTGAGGTTCTTTGTGGGGCAAGGTGTGTTAGTCTATGAGCATAACCAAAGGAGCCTCCTAAGTCCACTTTTGCTTTGAGAATGAAAAAAAAAACAATTAACAGTATCTTGCTCTGCCTTACAGTGCCTGGGATGGTGAGCAGGTGGTGGGTAAGTTACTTTGCGGGAAAATCTCTGGAAGTTTGTTGAGGTGGAATGAGGCCACAGATTTCAGGTTGAAATAGACTTTTCTAACCCTATGCTTTAGGGCCACAACCAAAATCAAAGTCCCAACTTTATAAGATTTGCATAGGTTCTTCCTAGTTACGTCTAAATCTACTGATCTTCTGGGGACAGTTTCAAGGATACGAAGACAAAGATAGCAGTAGGAGACACGTTCAATAATTTTCAGAGCCGGCTCAAGTCCATGTCTCTATTACTATTGGTATGCAAGTTCTTCCTAAAGATGCCCTTCTTGCCTTTTATACCTCATAGACAACAATAGGGCAGCTGGTATGATCATAGAGAATCAATTCCAAAGCTTGCGTGCAGGGATGAGCAGGAACTAAGGTTTCAGTTTGCTCTCAAGCAGACAGTAGCAGTCTTCCCTTTCTTTTTGTTGTCTTTCAAGCCTGGTTGGCTTCTCCCTCTCTAATGATTGCAGCCCAATGGACTAGTAGAACCTCAGCAGTGGCTGTTGTGGATCTTAGACCTATTCCTGATTGTTTCTCACACTAACCCCTATCTCACTTTTGCAGAACATCCTCTTGGGTAAAACTGTCCAAGGAAGCAAAATTATGGGGGACTTCAAGAGGTCAAAAGCCATTGTCACTGTTCATGTAACTTCTCTTTAAACTGATGGAAAACCATCTCAGGCTGGTTCTGGCTCCAGCTCAACTCCAGGGGTGATGGTAGCCAGACTAGGTATCAGAAGACTGTCATCAAAGGCAGGCTCACTAAAATGCCCAGCTTTACTATGAACATGCTCCTCTTCAATTTACAGAAAGTCCTTTGCACTGGCAGTTCGACTCATCTGTTCTCTCCTCTCCCCTCACATTCCTAGATATTCCTCTAACAAATCACCTGCCCTGTCTTCTTGCCAGTAATCTTCTAGCAGGCAGCTCCTTAGAAAGGCCTACTTTTGTTTACCTGCTTGGTGCCTTTCTCACCTTTTCTTTTGAGATAGGCAAATGTAATTTCTGCTGCCCGAGGGAGGTGGATGAACTTAACCAGCTTGTACACAGTGTAGGCTTCAGATAGATAAGAATATTTTTTTTCTACAAATTATACTTGTCACATATTTAGTGAAAGGTCAAGTTTACCTATTACACTTTTGATAAATGTCACTGTGCTAATGAAGATAATTATCTAGCTCTTTCTTAAGCCAACCTATGAAAATGTGACTCATGTATTTAACTCCTTCATAAAATAGAAAGAGATCCTTTTTTAGAGCTTTATCAAAATGGATATGGGGCACTATCATGAGATAATTAAAGGCCACCCAAATAAGAAAACTGAATGGAAAAGCCCCTCTAAAGGCTGAGCGTGAAAGTTGCCTAGTTCCAAACGTGAGTAGTTCGAGTTGAGAATTTCATTGTATTCTGGGACCAGTAGTCATCATTTTATTAAGAGATCAACAAGACTACACATGCAAAATTATAAAGGACTGGATGAGCTACTTGTGCATGGGTGTAAGATGCTTGAGAGTACTGATGTTGGACCTGGCCCTTTCTGCAGGGTCACCCAGATTTTCGCCTTCCTTTGCCGAAACCATTTTTGTTGGCTTTTAGGACTCTGTGTACTTTTTTCCTGCTAATCAGTGTTAGAGTTCTTGTGCTCTCTTCCTACAACATATTAGAATGTTGCCTACTACTAATTGGCTCATTTAATTTACTAGTAAGTCCCTAATGAATAGTACTACATGTATCCAAGATATGTAAAATAAATGCTAGTAGTCTTCAGCAGCACTGATTTTCCCACCCACTAAAGTAGCTCTGTAAAAAGTGCCTCATGCCTGCCACTAGAGACTGTAGTGCAGTTTTAAACAGCCACTTCGACTTGACAAAATAAACCTTTTGCAATGTGTTGGACTTCTCTCTCTCTGCAGGGTCAACCCCAAGCTTTCGGCCTTCACCCCTTCTGTTTCCTGAAATTGTTTCTGTGGGCATTAGGATTCTGTTGACTTTACCCTCGCTAACCAGTGCTACAAGCTTGTGTTCTTTGCCTAAAACAAAGCAAAATTGGTGTACACTCAATTGGCAGATTTAATGTACTTGTAAGTCCCTAGTAAAGCGGTACTGCATGTCCCTAGACCCTGTAAATTAAATGCTACTAATGGGCCTGCAGCACTCATTGTACCACCCACTAAAGTAGTACTTAAAAACATGTCTTAGGCCTGCCATTGCAGCTTGTAGTGCAGTTTAAACTGCCATTTCGACCTGGGAGGATAAATGTTCGGCCTATACCTTCATTTGTAATACATTTAAGTCAACCATAGTTAGGTCCTTAAGGCCAATAGGGCAGGGTATATTGTATTTAAAAAGTAGGACATGTGTTTTTGGCAGTGGAACACTCCGAAATTCATTTGGGTCACATGACTGTGAGTAGCTTGGCTGTTTCTGTACTTGCCCTAGACAGTGTGACAAAGAGGGACTAGAGGTTTGTATGATTGGCCGTCCTGCTAGTAGGGGTGGGACGGAGTCATTCTCTGACCCCCTTACATTTCAAAGGGATGCCTCCAGCACCCACACACAAAGGAACCTGACACCAATCTTTCGTCACCCCAGACTTCTTGGAGCCTTGGCAGGAGAAGGCAAGAACTTTGCAGAAACAGATTTGGGAGTAGAAAGGATCTCAGCCCCACTGCAAAAGTGGCACCAGGTATAAATATTGGACCTTCTGAACCAACTCTTCAGTACACTCTTGGACCTGTGGAATATTTCAGAAAGACTTCCTTGTACTCGAGAGGACTGCCCTGCTGCTTGAGGCCTGAGCAGTGCTTAATTTGTAAAACTAGAATTGCCGGTGCTCATGGCCAGCATTATCTTAAATCTGGGTGTCCAGAACTAAAGCTGCATAGTAGTGATTTAATTTCACCTCATGCCTCTTTAATGTACCACCAGACACTACCTGCTCCTTCCTCTCTGCCTTGCATGTTCCTTTCATCACTGCTTTCTCCCTTCGTTACTGATTTTCAGTCTTTCTGTTCCCTTTTCTTTCCATTTTGTATTTTTCTCTCTCTTGCTCTAGATGAAAGACCATTGTGGAAAAATAGGTGCAGATCCCCCAAAATAAGTGCCAGTGGGCTCCACCTTCAAGCACCTGCTTAAATTAAGCACTAAGCAACTGCAAGACATTATTCCCTTTCTCTCTGGACGGATCTATATATCTAGCCATTACACTTTTCTAACAGATGAGTCATGTCAATCGGAAGTATCACCATTTAAGCCAAACTCTATGCTATTTAGTTCCTTTTACGAACATCGTGTAAGTATGATTAATCAAATCACTCCTCTCTCCAGGTAGCAGTGCTCAATGGAAATTACAGACACTGTGGAGAGAAGCATTTGATTTGGACAGGCATTATCCTCAACGCAAGTTTAGATAGTAATGACGGAGAAAGGATATACTACACTGAAGAATTATTAGCAACATGCTAGAAATTTCGGGATTACATACATAGTCTGAGCGGTCCAGCAAGTGGACGTTTTGCACAATACATGAAGTCGCTTTGAAGAATTAATGGTTGCAGGGAACCAAGACGTCCACGCCTGTCTTGTTTTCTAACCTGAAAATGCAGTCACTGCATCGCGAATAAGACGATATCTGAATATACTTATAAAGCTAGAAAGTTACATGCTACGAATGAGGCACACAACATACACATGGCAAATGACTGGGAACAAAAGACTGCCAGAGTGGTGGCTGAAAACTACGGAGAGTGGTACTACGGGCAAATGGATGGTGGGTGGGTGCATGCATGTAGGGCATCAATAATAAATTCATGCACGCATCCAAAGTACTCCCCTGCACAATAACAGGACTTTAAATCCATACAACCATGGCACTTTGTGTGTAAAGACTTCCGCGTGTAACTCATTCCAACCGTGCATACTACACTAGACAGTCACCCCAGCTGCACTAAGGATTCAAATGTTCACATGCACCGCGAATCCCTTTGCTTTTGCTGAACTTTGAGGAATGTTCTTTGCTCTAAAGTCTCCTAAACCGCATTTCAAGTTCACATCCACTCGCTGCGTTCTGCTATTTATTAATAGTTTACCGTATGCACTTAGAAGTAACTGCCCTTTCTTTTTCGTCTTTCGCTCCACTATCACTTATTTTTTACGTCTGCATTTTAATTGGTCGAGTTGTTGCAGCAAGACTTTCAACAACACTTCCCTGCCATGCACAGAATGCATACTTCAGGCCACACTCAAAATACATATCCGCTGCACTGTTACACTCTACATTCACTGAACATCGTTGCACTTTCAATGACCATCCCTGCTGCATTTACTTTATCCTGGAAGTTATGGGCTGCCACAACCTCCCCAAATTTGTATTGGTAGTTATGACGGTATACTTTGAAGGGATATTGCGGCACTTAGAATTTTATATTAGAAGTTACAGGCGCACTTTGAAAAAATGTCCTCTCCCCAGAGCACTTTACACCTGTAGATATGGGTGGCACTAAGACCGGATATCCCGCTCCACAGTACTTTGCACTGGTAATTACGGGCTGCACTTTGAATGTAGATTAGAAATGTGACATGCGTTGGAGGAGGAAACCTCGGCTCGCTCGAACCAGAGAGATTCCGAAGTGCGCCAAATTGTCACTTCATGCGTATGAAGTGAACCACCACCAAGTCACGAGTCCAAGGCAGGCCTGCACTGAGCAATCATGCCTCCAGCGCCGGGCACAGGCCACCTGACTATGTGCAAGTTGCCCGGGCCAGGGCAGGAGAAGGCTGGAAGGAGGAGGACAAGGGCTGGTGCAGGGGCTTTAACTTAACCCTGGACTTTATGTGGAGCCGAGCGAGAGTCAGAGCTACCATGCCGGTGACCCTCACGCCACACACGATTACACAACTCACCAAAAAAACAGCATTGGTAATGGCTTATTATGGCTGTTACTTACAGTTACTGGTGGGCGGCTGGGCACTGTCCTGCCTGCCTTTATTCGATAGGTGGTCTAGGCCTGCTGCTACTGCGTGCACTACGACGTCGTCGGCCCGGGCTAGCCACCTCAACCACTAATGACTTGTAGCGGGGTGCGTGCAAGTGTGCAGGGCGTGGCATTGTGAAAAAAAGGCTTGCACGCTGCCTGCTGCACAGCTCTACCCCCACAGAACCTGCGCAGAACCAAATCCAGCTCCTTGCCCAATCAGTGTCCCGCCCACTGGCAAGGGCCGCCATGGCGTCGCCTAACTAAAGCAAATTCAAAATGCGCAACATGACCATCCATATTGGATTAATTCATGGAATAAATGAATTATGAGTCGTTACGCCGAGTCAATGAGGTATTTTAAATTCATATATTGTCTGGTCTATAGCTGTGCGTATGCCACATTCACATTGCTATATGAAGTGCAGAGTAGCAGGCGCGTGGTGTTATGCAGTAGACCCGGCCCTGACAAATAAGTGCCGGTGCTAAGCACCGGCACAAATTAAGCACTGGGCCTCAGATATTCTTCATATGACTTCCTGCTGCTACCAGAGAACTACACTGCTGCATAAGGCCTGCCTAGTTCTTCAGAGGACTGCTCTTCTGCTTGAGGCCTGCCTTGCAATTTGAATGAGAGAAGACCATCTCCTTGAAGCTAGGACAACCAGAGTGACCCCAATAGTTAGTTGGCTGACCTGTGTGAGCTATAGGGGCATAACAAGCCCTAAAGACCTTGAACTCTGCACCTGGCATCTACTGGATTGAGTCCTAAACCCCCAAGAGGTGCCTCCTCAGGTCATGAACTCTTGCAGGTGGTGTTAGAGGTGCTGCTCCTGCCTAACCCTAAACTTTGGGACTTAAAAACGTTTCCTCCTAAAAGTGTCAGAAGAACCGACAGAAGACCGGGACCTAACTTTCAGTCAAACCCCCCAATGTGCATCACCCGTCAGCCTGACTTCATGGTAGGTCCAACTATGTTCTTGTTTGCAGCAGCAATTCCTGTTCAACCGGACCTCTGAGTGACGGTATCCGGCCTCACAGAGCCCTCTTTGGCTAGGACTTGCAGCTACAGCTTGCTGGAGGTTTTCGACTTCAAAAAAGTTGTCCAACTCCAAAGGTCAGTGGTGACAGACTTCCTATCATTGACAACCTCCTTGGCGTAGGATTCTAGCTTCTTCCGCTCAGAGCTTTTTCCTGCCATCATTGACCGCTTCACCAAGACCTCATCCAGCCTGCTGCCTTACCCCACTGAACTCGACCTAATCCTGGACTTTTTCTTAAGAATTTCTTTTAAGTCTGAAGTTAAAAGCCCCACCATGTGTCTGAAGCGCACTCCATTGAGGTTGGCCTTAACTTTTGAGTTTTCCCTGGTCTCACACAACCAGGCACTCTGATCTTTTAGGTGCTACTTTTACTTTATATTTTAGAAATTCTTAAACCTGGTTCTACTGATTGGATTAGATCTGTTTTTGCATTTTGTTTAATATAATTTTCTCTATTTTTCTAAATTGGTGTGGGATCTTTTTTGTGTTGTGTTTCCACTTTATTACTGTTTGAGTGCTGCATAAATACTCAACTACAGTGCCTTTAATTTAAGTCTGAAGACCGATAGGGACTAGCTCCGACAACCAATCAAAGCAAAGATCCAGCAACAGCCGGCTTTTTGCACTACAGCAACAACTATCTGCAATGCTCGACCTGAGCTCATGACGAAACCCTCCTCCTTGCGGCCTGCTCAAGTGCGAATTGAACTAACAATTTAATTTCTTACAACTGAGAAAGAGGGGGCTAATCATTTCCATGCTGTTGTTTAGTTCACCAGTAATAATACCATTGGAACACGCTTCTAGAAGTTTTTGAAGACCTCCACAATCATGTTGTGATTTCTCTCTCAAGCTCACATCTCTACTACCATAGACTTAAAGACAGAGGGGCAGATTTACAAGCCCCTTGTGCCACTTTTGCGCCTCTGTTGCAACACTTTTGTGATGCAGTGGCGGCGTAAACAATGTGGCCAATTTACAAGGTGACTCATCTAGGGAGATGTGTCATCTTGTAAAGCCCTGCGTCACATTATACCTGCATCAGGTATAAGGTATGCAAGGTGGACGTTCCCATTGTAGAAGTGACTCAGTGAAATCTACACGATTTCACTGTACCACTTCTAGGACGCCACTGCGTCAAAACCCTACGCCTCCTTGAAGAAGGCGTAAGGAGTGACGCGGTGCAATAAGAATAGACCTCCCTCATGCATTGCTGAAGTTGCGTCGTGCTTGTGACATGACTCCAGCAATGCGTGACTTTTGCGCCAACAGATACGTCAGAATTTCTGACGCATCTGTCAATCCTTGCGCCACGGGCACCGTATTGTAAATATGGTGCATCCATGGTGGTGCAAGGGTTTCAGAGGCTGCAGCAGGTAAACTGACGCATCTCTACAGATGTGTCAGTTTCTTGTAAATCTGCCCCAGAAAGTGGAACCATTGAGTGATACGAGCAGAAAGAGCAGCCAAGCTGTCAGGCAGGGTATCTCTAACAATGGTTTGTCTCTCCATCAGCTAACGCATAGGCAAACACGTTGTAAGTGCTATTGAGAGTTTGGTTCCTCTTTCAAAAAACTTCTGATTGGCCAGTGGCATTCTACGTGACAATGGCAATACAGAACATCCACCCTGACCTGAAAGAAGGTTCTAATGAAGTAATGCACCAAATCTGATTTCCTTGACTTACTTTGTAAAAGTTTTTAGTTTCTTAAACGTCCACCCTCTGCTCAAAATCTAATTTGTGTAAATGTCTTATATCTTTTCACATCACGTTTTGTCCTTTGCAGCTATTGATCAATTATTTTCATTCTTGTTTTTAATTAATTTAAAATGCACTTGCAAAAGTATCCGTTTAGCTATTACATTTGTAATAAAGACATTACTCTCTGGAGTGTCATAATCAAATGTTCTAAAGGTAATTCAAGTTCAATAAATTTAATTATCGTTTTTTCGACATATGCGGTGAAATAAAGGTATCTTATTACAGCAAAATCGCCATTCACAGGAGACAGCATTCATAATCATCGGAAGGATTTAGTAATCAACCTGCAATCGTTCAAGTATGTCGGATGCATTGGGCATGAGTACTGTTCATGTCCAGGTTATGTGTAAACATAAATTAAAGACTCATTAATGTTTAAATAGGACTTTGATTACTTACTTGCTAGGTGATAACATTTCCTGAAGTTTAGCAGATGCTTAACTCGTCCAACTCATATTTTTTCCTTTGTAATTTTACACAGAGCAATCTGGGTTGCTGCACAAGTAACATTTTCCATCCTAAGTCCCTAAGCAAGTTTGCTTTCCACAGCAGCAACAAATCCTGGTGCATGTAATTACACCACTCTAGGCATGAAAGTAAAACTGTTCTCAGAAAAAGTCCTATTTTTGGTTTGATGCTAATTGGTTCATAGTTTCGCAGAGATATGTGTTAAATTAGGGTGCCGGCAAGGCTTCAGAAATGTAACCCTTTGTATATGAGGACTGTTAGTTTCTCGAACTGGTCACGATTTTATGTACTGAGGAGTATTTTTGTCTGATTTTCGAAAGGTTAGTGCAGAGATACTATTACTAAGGGCCTTATTACGATATTGGTCGGAGTAGTCTCCTACTGACACCGCCTTGGTGTGGGAACCGCCGGACCATAGGTCGCCGGTTCCGCACACAGAATCAGGATGAAACTCCCATTTCTCTATGGAAGCTTGTGAGGCAGGTAGAATCCTCACCCAGCACAAGCTTCCATTGAGAAATAGGAGTTTGTGAAAATCCTAGCACCGTGTGAGGTGCAGGGATTTTCAGGGGGTCATCATAGGTGCCCCTCAGGCCACTAAGCGGAGGGCCAAAGGGGAAGCAGGCCCTGCAGTGGACCCCCAAAGTTTCTTTCCAACTGCCTTTTCATGTTGGAACAGCTTACATGGAAAGGCTGTCGGAAACCAACATCATAATTCCGATAGTGGAAACGCCATCCTTACGGGACTATGAGGCCAATCTGATTGGCTGACGTGCTCCTTGAGCCCATCAGAACCGCGTTGGATCCCTCAGTCGGTTTAAACTCTGACCGGTGTCAATGTAATACGGTGGTCTGACTTTAAACCTACCATGTTGGTAAGAAAGCCTCCAACCAGTGGTCGGAGGCTTTCCGACCGACATCGTAATAAGGCCCTGAGAATTTAGATGATCACAAGGCCATTAGTCACAATTCTTGCAAGGCTAAATTAGCCTTTCATTTTTCTGAAATATTCAATTGAATATCGTTGAATTGGATAGTAGCAACATTTTAAAAAGTTTATATTCTTATTTAATAATACTATCAGTAATAATAATGAACCAGATTGGCTGCGAGCAAGTTTTTATATCTTGCAGATCATGTACATTTGTATACCATGCTGCTACTGCTAGTGTGGCCACAATGTTGCACGTGGCTGAGGGTCATGTCCGACAGGCATTAAGGATGAGGGCAATGGGCACTGGTCTTGACCAGAGGCCAAACACTCACCTAGGGACCATTGCTCATGCACTGATTAACAACTGCACAAGGCCAAATGCCATGCGCAGTGGGCGTTCAGAGGAGAGAGTCTTTGGGCACCGCAGAGGACTGGATGCAGGACTTAGTCAAAGGCCACACCCATCGCCACCTGCCTTCTTTGTACAGCTGAAGGATGATTTTTCCATGTCCCCTTATCTACGTAGCACAGTATGATTAATTTGCCTTAAAGTTACATCACTGTCAAGCAACACTGATTGAGAAGACGTGTTACTTTATATTTAAATAAAGAGGTGTTTCCTCTTTCTCAAAATTGTTTTGTTGTAATATAAAACATATTTCCCAAGAAAATGTGTATGTTTTTTGCTTATAACAACGAGTATTAGAAAAGGCAGCAGATGTAGCATTTTAAAATGTAAGTGCTTCTTCATTGAGTCTTTATTATGTGTGTATGATTGTGCGGTAAGTAATTAAATTTCAAATTAGTAAACTGATGGATGAATGAGTGTATGAATGCATGAATAGCTGAATGTATGTGTATGTGTGTCTGAGTGCATGAATGGATGCCTATGGAACTGGATTGGGTATAAGGATGAATGATTGGGTGAACTACTGAGATGGATCGATAAATATAGCAGTAGGATTTGACTGAGTGTATGGATGAATGCAAAAGCGAGTATATGAATTAATGGATTGGAGGGTGGATGAATATGTGAGTGATTTGGGAATTTGGATGAAAGGATATTGTGATTGGGTGGATGGGTTGATGAATGGCTGCTTAAATACATGGATGGTTAACTGGATGAATTGTGAGAGGAATGGGGTTTCTGGTTTGCTAGGGTATGCACTTCAGCCAGGCAGAACCCACTACTCTTGTCATGATAAGGGAGTTGCACACTCGAGATAACCCCTGCTTCCCCCCTTGGTAGCTTGGCCAGAGCAATGACGGCTTATCCCAGAGGCAATGTGTAAAGCATTTGCGCAGCACACACACACCAGTGCACAATGCATACTCCATAAAAGAGACTCCACACAATGTTATATAAAAAAATAAAATATATTATACCGAAACCACAGACCAAAACATCAGAAATCAGTGATTACTATGCCAACTGGCAATTGTCAAAACACCCCAATGAGTGCAGTACATGAACAAACAGTTTAGATGTTGCAAGCATCATGGAAAAAAAAGCACTGTTCATATTAGGCAGTCACCTTAAATAGTACTCTCTAGCCTGAACAGTACCTGAACTAAAATGACATACAAAAATACATCAGGGCACATAAATTCAGTAGTTTGATGCAGAACATAAATGAGTCACCAAAACATCACCGTATACATATCATTAGTGACAACCTCACCATCAGGCTGTACGACACAGCGCTCCTGTGCTCCTATTAGGTATAATGAGGTGATCTGAGCTTCCCAAAATAGAGTGTAGGAACACCTGCACTCCTACTACCCAACATACGGTAATGTCTGGGACACAGCCCTGCGTTGTTCCGGGGTCCTCTCCAAAGGATTTACTCTCAAGACTGCAGGACAAATGGCCCCAAGGTAGGTGCAAACGCGGAGGCACAGGGGCACCACACACCAAGATTCAACGTGCCCCTCCGGCACGGGTAATCCCACAAGTGTTTGCTGGGGCTGATGTGTGTTGCCACTGAACCTGTCCCAGGTATAACTACTCTGAACCGGGAGCAAGCAGCGTTAGTGAGTATACAGTCAGTGGAGCAGGGAAGTTCAACACGTCCCTGCATCGAAGTTGGCCATGAGTCAGCCGCACTGTCCCTACAGAGCCCCGTCCCTGGTTTAGAAGCCACCCTGGTAGCAGGGAAGTCACGCTGCTACATGACTCTCAGGGGGAGGTAGAGTTGCTGCACGGCACTTCAGCCTTCACCAAGGCGCTCCTCTCTGGGGTCTTCTCTTGCTGCCTGCTCTCTCCCTATCTCTTTTGAGAGAGAGTGAGTTGGTGCAGGGACTCAATGAGTACACCAAAATTCCTGATGCACCAAAGGGAGAGCGTTCAATACGTACTAATGGCACCATTCAACAAGGCGTGCCGGTTTCTCTAGGAAAGGCACTACCCACACACTGGGGGAATACACAGGGCCTCACACAGTGCTTACCATGTGCTGAACTTGAAGGTTTTAGTGGGCCGGACTCCACATCCCAGAGCCAGTTCGAACAATGGGGAACACAAGGCACAGGCAGGCAGGCAGGCAGCAGACCAGTACACTGGGTTTAGCAACGTGGCGAGTCTCTAGCACCCTAACAGGCAAGCAGTTCAGCACAACAGGGCAACAATAGTCCAAGTGGTGATCTTTTCTGCCAGCACAGCAATCCTTTGGTGCAGAATGTGGAGCCAGCAGCATCTGGTTACAAGTCTCACGCAGTGTCTAAGATCATGGGGTCAGAGCCTCTGTACTGATACTCAAAATGTCTTTGATGTGGAGGTAACTTCAAATGAAATATTAGAAATGCACAACACCCCCGTCTAACACCATCCTTGGCTCCAGACATCAGTGGGGGGTAACCAAGCTCTTTGTGTGAGTGCAGTACACAGCCTACACAAATGTAAGTGCACCCCTCTGCCCTCTCTCCCAGCCCAGGAAGACCATTCAGTATGCAATTATAATAACCCTGTTACACCTCAGCCACCCTGTGTGATGGCTGTCTGGATAGTAAGCACAAAACCTAGCTGTCACTCTACCCTAGATGTGGATTGGAGTCAGGCTGCAAAGCACAAAGAGTCATAAGCACTAGTAAATACCCACTTTCTAAAAGTGGCATTCTAACAATAGTAATGAAAAATCTAACCATACAAATAAGCAGGATTTATCACCACTATCCCAAAAATACCAAACATTGAAATGCTACTCCATTCATATCAGAAATTTCCACTTACAGGCATATAAGGGAAGTCCCAATGCTAACCTATGAAAGGAGCAGCACTCACTGTAGTGAAATTGAAAAAGGATGTTTGTCACTACCAGGGCATGCCACACAATAAAGTCACATGTCCTACCTTTTACCTATACAGCACCCTGCCCATAGGGCTAGCTAGGGCCTACATACAGGTGACTTTTACAGTAAAAGGGGAGTTTCAGGCTTGGCAAGTAACTTTAAATACCAAGTCACTGTGAAAGTAAACTACGCATGCAGGCCCTTCATTGGCAGGCCTGAGACAAGTTTGAAAGGCTACTTCTATGGGTGGCGCAAGCAGCGCTGCAGGCCCACTAGTAGGATTTAATTTACAGGCCATGGCTATATAGGATACCACTGTACAAGAGAGCTATGGGTAAATTAAATGTGTCAAACAGGTGTAGACCAATCATACCATGTTTAAAGGAGAGAACACATGCAATTTAGCACTGAAAAGCAGTGGTAATGTGCCCAAACTTATAAATCAAACAAACACAGGTCTGAAAAACTACAGGAGGAAGGCAAAATATTTTTTGTATAACTCTAGAAAATGGGCCAGGTTCAACAAATGGCTAGGTTAGTTATTTATTGAAAAGTCAGTTGGCACATGGATGGATGAAAGGTTGCTGAATGCGACTGCATGAATGGATTGATGAAAGGGTAAGACAATGAGTGAGGGCCTGGCTGAGGGGAGGATGGTGGACCTTGTCGCAGTACACAGGCAATTGATACTAATGCGTGAAAGGGGCTGATCCAAATATCTCTAGGTGCATATTTGGTTGTAAGCACATGAGCTCCCTCCACCACAGGTACATCATTGGCAGCAGACGTACACGCATACCTCCAGAACCAAGAAGATGGTACAGCCATGATAGCTAAAGAGCATGAAAGCAACATACAGAATGCATATAGCAATGCCAGCAACAAACATACCTTGTGGAACACAGTTAGCATGTGTAACAAGGACAGTAGTATTGCAATGGAAGGGAAGAAGGTGTTAAGCAGGCAGGAAGGTAGATGCAGCTGGAAGTGGAAAGGAGGCAGCTCAGGAATCAAGGGTTATTAGGAAGTCGCAAAGGCGAGAAATGGAGGGGTGGAAAGGAAACAGCAAAGAAGGGAAGGGATAGAAGACATCAGGGGGCAGTGAAGGAGAGAAATATTGCTATGGAAGATGGGAAGGGGTGGTGGTGGAGGAGAAGGAAAGAAAGGAAGGAGAAAAGGGGTGGTGGTGGATAGAAAGAGGGAATGGTTGGATCTGAAAAAATGATAAGAAAGGTGGAGATGGAAGGAAAGGGTGAAGCAAGGAATGAGGAGAAGAAGTTGAGGAGGAAAGCAGTGAAGGGTGGAGATCAACAGAAAGGAGGAAGGAAATAGGAACAGGCTGAGGTGGAAGGAAGAAATGATAACAAAGAAATTAGGCCAGAAGAAAACAGTAAAAAAATCCTGAAACAAAAATGGAGCAATACAGAAAAACAAATGGGTAAACAAAAATAATAAAGGAGCAGAGAAAAAAGAAATAAGGGAGGGGTCTAAGACAATTTGGGGATGCATGGAAGAGACGTTTTCTCACAAGGCGTGAAGGTCATTTTGTAGCTTTCATTGCTCCTTACCAGGTTGTACCTGATTGTGACGGACTGTGAAAATTGGCCATGTGTTTGCCCAATCTAAATAGGTTGGCTTTTCTTCGTCAATCCACCAGAGGTGTATGTAGGCAATGGAGGCAAAGTAGTCTCTGCCATTTACATACTGAAGTTCTGCCTGACTCTAAATTAGTTGGGTGGAAAATTGCTTTGGTGGAGAGGGTACTGTATTACAATTGCGACGGAATACCCTCCCTGCCAAAGTCTAAATCAGACCATAACGATTTTCTAGTGAGGTACGTGGTTTGGTGGCCGTAAGAAGCGAGGCGTCTTGCCCTGTGCTGGTTACAGTTATGGACTGAAGGAAGAGGCACAGTAAGGCTTTTTTCCGATAGCCTCTAGAGGTCATGTTCTTATTGTTTATCTTTCTTTGATGGGTTAGCCATCACTTGAGAGTCCCATAGTGCCTGGTGTTAGAGTTTCTGCTGGTCTGTGCAATACATGCTGGGATTTTAGGTGTCACACTTTCACAGCAGACAAATGTCCTATGTTACATGAGACTGTCTGCTCATGTCCCCATCACTGAGAGGAGGCTGGGTGACAGCTGTTGGGCCATGTAGCAAGGGAGATGTAACATGTGCTGCATCTTCACATACAAAAGGAGTGTCTCAGGTCTTCTGGGCTGTATTGTGGCACAGTACTGGTCCATGTTTGGTCAGAACAATGCCTGCACCCACATTAGGTCTCACACTGATCACCAATCGCTTGTCACCAATCACCTGCTTTGAGCCTCCGCATAAATCATTCTTCCTTGATCCTTGTTTAGCATCTACAACTTATTTTCTGCCCCATGTCCCAGTGAGTCCTCTAGGCTGAACTTTACTGTTAATCCCATTCCCCTTCCTAATGGGACTGATAACACAGCCTCAAAGCCGCAAAGACAAAGGACAACACCACACCCATCTCCCACGACTGGTAGCCTGCCCTTGTATGGTAGCTCTTGCCAATAGAGATAAATCTGTTAGAAGAGATGATGTTGTCAGTAATTAAGCAAAGCCAAGAAGGTCCTGATTTTCATGCAAGTTATGCCTGCTCAATATGGGGCTGTTCTCTGGCAACCAGTGCCTGACCTGAAACTGCTGTGAATGCTCAGGCAGTGGCTATGTCTGCTGCCCCACTGTTCATACAGTGCACTCATTTACTGTCTCTGTCCAAGGAGATTATTTTAAGACGAGCTTCTAGACCATACCATCTTCACTGCATCACCCCTCCCTGCAAGCAGCTTCTGGATGCATTTCCATGGTTTCAGCACCTAGTACTTACTGCCATATGAAGAGCTGGGACATCTATAGCCTTAGCTGTAGATGGCCCAGCTCTTCATATGGTAGTGCCAGAATGAAGGAAGGGGTAGAGAAATCCAGGATTATCCCTTAGAGCATGACCATAAACTCACTTATTTGGCTCTGTACTGTGCCATACTCCAGGCCACAGCAAGGCTGCTGTGTTGCCACCAGTCTCACTGGATTTCTTCTTGAGGGTGTAGCTAGGCCTGATCCCAAATCCCACATTACCCTCATACAAATCTCCCTTACACACCTACAGAGCAGTATTATCTGTGTGTGTACTCTGTACGCGGAACAACTGATATGAGCTATCCTTGCTCAGGCTGGCACAAACAAAATCACTATTTGTAGCCACAAATTCAGGTGATAAGTATGGGTTTGCGAAATGTATGTAATCTGCTTTTGTTTAATTGTTCTAAGTTTTGGAATAGTTACGCAAATTACACATAATTACAAGAAATGAAAAAACAACAGTTGGCACCATATTTTAGAGCTAAATGGACGCAAGAATGTACTCCGTGCAAAAAAAAGGGCAACAAAGACATGTACTACAAATACCAGTCATTCACATTTTGGTCTCTTGCGTTGTTAGTTACTGTGTGCTACTTTTTGGGCGAAAAACATGGCATAATGTTGTAATATTGAAAATTTTGTGTAACAGTCATAACGCTAATTTGCATGAGATTGTCTGTGTAACTGAGTTTTCTACTGGGCCTAGGTATAAATACCTATGAGGCACTGTAATAAAGATTTGTAAATCAAAATCAAGAGAGCCTTGAGACCCTCATGGGTGAGTAGCCATGCTTTACAAACCCTGATTGACTGATTAATGGATTTGCTGATACCCTGGACAAGAGCCTTAGATGGTTCCTTGGCCAGGAGATCAGGAGTCATGTTAATCATGGGCAAAACAGGAGTTTCTCTGTCTGTTTTGTAGCCAATGCATAATTTGAGCCAGTGGCTGATGGTGGTGCCCACCACAACTCATTTTTGGAGACCGACTTTTAATTTTCCTCATCAGACATTGATGGCTAAGAGAGGGAAAAGCAAACACGGGAAAGAAGGAGGAAAAGAAAGACGGACAACCATCACAAAGGGAGAAAACAACAACCTGCAACAGAGAGATACAGGGCCAGAGTGTGTGTGGTAGTGGATTGAAGAGGCATTAGGTGCATTCAAAACTATGCATTTGGTGCATCAGCATTTAATTTCAGCGGCTGCTGGCTTCTAGGCAAAGCTTTGGGCACTGGCACGTATTCTTTTACAAATTAAACACTGTTTGTGGCTCTAACCTCAACAATGCTGCATTTGACTCAGACAAGATATCACAAGGGATAGAAATGAAAAAAGGACATATTAGCGGGATGAATATGTCAAATGAATTTGGTGCATTTCTTGTTTCACAGGCAATGTTTGGCTCAGGATGAGGTCATGGGTGGCAGAAGACTAGGGAAGGATTTCACACCTCTTATTTCTGTCAAAATTCGATTAACATTTATGGAATAGTTAAACTGGGGTGTAGAAAATGGAAGGTAATGGAGCTGGAGTCTTTGGCTAGGTGCTTAATTGAGTTGGTGGTTTCCGGTGTTCGGTACCGGCTCTTAATTGTCAACACCAGCACTTGTGACAGTCTGCCACAAGGTGACACTGTCTGAGATGACCATGGCAATAGTCAATTATAAAGGGCCATAGCTGGCTGCACTAATCAAATCCCACAGCAAAAGAGCTCCATAGAAGGATTCGCAGGTCTGGGTGCTTTGGGACAAGTAAACACCACCCACCACCAACATTCACACTCCTAGCTGAGTCATCCTGCCATCTACAGACACTCTGGGGAAATGGGCATCAAATGAGGTTAGCATGGTACTATAAGAGATAGCTTGAGTCGGAGTTAAATGGGACATAGGGGGCAGGTTTCCTGATGTAGTAATGTGTAATCTCTTCATGTGCACAGACTCTGCCAGTCTTCTGGGGCAGGCCAGCTGAACAGACAGTCATTATTTAACGATTTTGTGCTCTACTAAAGCCACCAGCTTTCGCCTGCTTCGTAATGTGGGTGTGTTCATTTTTAGCTTCTACAGATGGGGGAGGGGAAGCAGGGCCATCATTGGTCGTTTGTTTGAGTGGTGCAAGTGATGGTCCTTCTACGTGGAGGTTTGAGACTGGGAACTGGAAGGATGAAGGAAAGCCAGATCGTATGAAATGATGGATCCATTGACGTGCAGTGGCTCGCGTCCGTGTCACTCACACGAGTGTGTGCGGCTGATCTTATGCATGCTCCTGTGTCCTCTTAGCCTAGGATATAGCGGAGCATGTCCATGACCGGTATGTGGTGGCGAGAGCTCAGTCAAAGGAACCAGTGGCTGAAGGGGGGTTGTCACCAAACCAATCCCCCTCCCCACGGTATTTTATGTTCTTGAAATGAACTCTGGCGAGAACCAGATCTGCAGATCCACACTAAAAATGATATTGAAAAATAATTGAGGTTTCTTTGGTGATTTGACGAATTAATCACCATTTTGTCCGTGCTAAAGGAGTAGGAAATCCCCAATTAAAGCACAGACACGATGCTGGGCAGCTTCTCAAGTTTCACACTGTGCCTCCAAAACAAAACGAGAAAATAATTTGCAAGCGTGAAAAAAACTGATTAATTCCAATGCTGTAGTCAGCCTGAGAACCCTTTTATATGCTCCCTTCCATCGAGTCTCAAAACAGCAAAACAGGAATCATCTAAATTAATGACAACACGCTTTTAATAGAGTGTAACAAAGGGTTGTAATATGTGACTCAAGATCATAATTAGTGGCAATTGGAAGTCAAAGGGAGAGATAGTCGAGCTGTCTCAGAGCAATGTAGGCAGTCAGGGGAGGAAGGGGCGGAAGCAGAATCATTCACAGTGTGAAGTGCGAAGGAACTGAGAGGGAGTGGCACAGAGTAAGGATGGAGAAAGAGCAAAATTGTGAGTGAGTGAGGTAGAAACGGGATTAGAAAAGAGGGGCCTCGTTTACAAGCCCATTGCACTGCTGGTGTGTCACTTTTTTTAATGCACCGGCGGCGTAATAGGTTTGCCCATATTTACAATGCTGCTAAAAGTCAGCCTGCCTGACTTTTCATGGCCTTGTAAATATGGGCCCCTTTCACGCATTACTCGGCGTGAAAGGGGCATTCCATGGGTGTTGCTGTAGATGTTCCCACACAACATCCATGGAACCTGACTCAATCCCAGATTTTCCAGATTTACAACGTTTTGTAAATCTGGGAATGCATCAGAATCCAACACCTCTTAAAATACTTTTTTTCTCCTCTTTTATTCCTCTTACAATGGATGCTGCAGCACCCATTAAAGGAGGAAAATGCCATCAATCAAGTGTTTTGTGCAAGAAGGTGCCCCTTTCCGCACATAAACTATCGTCGTCACAATGCAGGCACCCTTGAACATGCCGCAAGGGTGCCTACACTGGCGCAAGGCAGCTAATTGTGCACAAGGGCAGGCATCCTTGCGTCATGTTGTTGTTAATATGATGCATCCCTGTGCTTTTAAAATGACGCAGCTTAGCATAGCAAAATGACTTGGGGCACTCTGCTGTGTTATCTTGTGATAAATGAGTTCCGAGGTATATAGCTTGCTGTGAAAATCTTGACGCTTTCAAGGTGGCACTGCTACACTCCTCTAAGGAGCTCCAAAAAGAATGCCCTGCATATTGGCAGATGCCTTAAAGCAACATTTGAAAAATGTCACCAAGTGAATAATTACGAGACTAAGGGGAAGGAATTGAAGTAAAAGGTGAGGAAATTACCACGTTATCAACTACAATGACCACAATGCCTTGGGACGTTCTTACATGGTCAATTAAGTCAAGTACTTTCTGGATTTGTGAAGTAGCAGATCATCTGCAACAGGTAGAACTGCGGGGCCTGCAATGTTGTTGGAGGTCATAAAGAGAGGAATGACTATTAGGGAGTCTATGCACCTACATCATGAGTTTTGAATTTTTACAATGGCATTTTCTATTTTCTATCCCTGACCACCCGGTCATATTCTCGTCTTTGGGTTCACCGTGCACTTTCATGGAGTTAGTTTCCTGAAGCTGTTGCAATAGTCTAGCTCACTGAACTTCAGTACATTGTTTGATACTGAGCTGCATGATAAGGGGAGAGGACTTGGCCTAACGGCTAGGGCGGTCGACCTTGAATCGGGGGAACTGGGTATGAGTCTCGGCAATGACGCTGAACAACCTGTGATTCTGGGCAAATCAAGTAATCTCCCTGTGCCTAACAAAAATGAATGTGTCCTCATGTAATGCAACTGGTGCTATGTAAAGCGCTCTGATTCCCAATTCGGGTCAAGTTTGCGCTATATAAAACTCTGTAAAAAAAAAAAAAAAGATAAGAAAGTTTTTGCCAAATCTTCCTGATATTGCAAAGCTTTATGATATGCTCTTACAAGATGGTCATGATGAAAGATTTGAGTCTTTCATCCGAAAGTATTTTACCCAAATCATCTTACCTGCTGGGGAGTGAGTATAAATGTCAGAATAGGAGAGGGGCATTTAGAAAGAACCAAGAACGCATAGAATATTTTCCTCTTGACTGAACTTATAATTAGGAAGTGGAGTGTAATTCTGTGTCCCGTAGTAGTTTGAAGTTTTGGGTAGTCAGTGGAAGGTGAGAATGGGAAAGAAACAAAAATCTGAGTGTTCTCTACATTCAGAATATAGGAGAAGCAGCAGAATGATATGAAGTAACGAAGAGACAATATGCACAGTAAACCCAGGTGAGGGTATATTACTAAGTCAACTAGATGGGAAGAGCATAGTGTACAAGGACATTAATAAGGTACAGATGGAGAAGTAACTGGAGAAAAAAATCATCGGCTTTCTGTAAAATGCAAAGGTAGGCGGGGGGGCTGGTTCATTTGAAATTGAGGAACAGTATTGCATGCAGGAGAGATCCAAGGGAATGAGAGTGGAAGATGTAATTTTGGCACGCAGAGGCAAGGACATTAGAGACACTTGTGGGGACTTGTGGGGATAGTTTCCAGGAAGGGAGGATGATAGCTGATTTGAAGCACTCACTGTAAGTTAAATAAAAATTGAAGAGTGAATGAACAGTGTAGTAAGGAAGGTCAATACTGAACAAGATAGAGCATGTACTTGAGGGAAAAATCTCAGAGGAGGTGCATGTTAGGTTGTCAAGGGCAGTATTAGGGTCAGTCCTTTCGGGGATGCCAAGGTGAAAGAGTCCAGTCAGGCAATGTGGTTGGTGGCTAATGATGGGGCATATTGAGGTGGGGAAGAGTACCAAAGAGGGAGCTAAGTGTCTCTTGGATGTTGGATGGGGCAGTCGGGATAAAGATACAAAGGGAATAGAGGGTGTTGAATATTGTGAGTAGTAGACACACATTGCCTGCCCAAGTGTGGTGTCAGGCTATTATGTGTTTTATTTACGTAGTCTGGGATAGGGCTTGCATTGATGTTCTCCGGGAGATGTGAATATTCTTAGTGGGACTGATTGGATTCGTACTGATATGTGAAATAGTGAGGATTTTTTGAAAGATGTCTTTATGATGGGTGATAGGGTTACAGTGGTGGAGACTAGGATAACGTCATGTTGTTTGCTGTGTGAGTATGTGGGAATGTTTGGCTGTTGTATGGCAAGACAGAGGCTTCTTAAGTCAGGTGATTAAGATGCATCATGAAGTCCCCAATGATCAAAAGAATGGTGGTACAAATTCAAGGGTTGAGTTGAGGTAATTAAAGAATATGCTGATGGTAGTGGGAGGGATGCTAGGGAACCATAATTCGAAGCCCACTATGAGTTATTGGTGTGATAGCAATGTGCTCCAATGAGATTAGGCACGACCCAGGTGGCTGAAAGGGTGGGCAAGTAAGGGATCTGTTCAGGAGCATCCAAATTCTACTCAATCCACTTGTTTTTCTCGGAGAGGAGTGGAGAATGGTTGGTGTGGAGGGCAGTTTGAGGAACTGCGTCCTTTTAGTATACCCATGGTTTGTGGAAGGATGAGATATGCATAAATGTCACCAAAATTAGGTTAGCAATTGCTGAACCCTATTGATACAAGCTCATATTATCTTTCGATACAAAAGGTGAAACATTCACTCACATTCAACAGTGACATTTGAATTTCTGGTTGAATAAGTGCCTTGTAAATCCTCCTAGCTAGATTTGGTATGAACTAGGAATGTGTAAAATGTAACAATGGTATGTCCTTCGTAATACATCCAGAAAAAGTGTAAGGTTGCAATGGAATCTATTTATATGATTTAGGGACTTCTGATCTCAATTTGATGAACGAGTGATTAGAAAAAGGTCATGGAAAGAAATGGACCTGAGAGGATTATAGGGGGTCTATTGAAACTCTTAGTAGCACTTCATTCTAACTGCTGAGTGCTGATGCACTTTGGCAGGAGGGCAAGTGCACACATATTATGGTCAAACGTTTGAGTTAAAGCAAGGTTGTGTGCTGCCTCTTTATATAATGTATACCTGGATCTATCGTTTGTGTGCTCTGATAAGGCAACATCATAGTATAGTTGAAACAGGGACTAACTACACTGTGCACCAGAATTCCTATTCTTTTGTGTCAGCACAAAGTTGTCCAAACTTGAACACCAGTCGCCTTTTTGGTGTAGCACACATATGGCTGTGCAAGAAAACCTTGTGCCAAATAAAAGCACATGCAAACAGTAGGTAAAAGGAAAACCGAATAATTTTCATTTCATATTCCATGTAATTTCTGCAAAATGTCACATATTATGTGAATTGCCTGTGGGGAATTCTCTGCATAAACATTTGTACTGCTGTATGCCCCTCAATTACAAACCTCACACTAGACACCAGTTTTTAGCCTTTGCACTATGTTGCAACATTTAGTATTACCCCAAAATGCCTGTTTCTGCAAGTACTGCTAAAGACATTATCTGCGTACAACTAATTGTAGGTAAAAAAAGTTTTCACCTGGTTTTGCCTCAAGTGCCCTGTGAAACAGAGTTTCATTAGCCTGTAAATCCTGTCCTCTAATCACGCGTGATCTCTGGTCCTATGAAGAAAGTAGCTTTGTAAGGAAGGGGGAGGGTGTCGAGTGAGAAGCACTCCTTGCGATTATAGCGTTGCAATGTTCAGAAAACAATTTACGTATGGATATCAAATGCTGTCGGTTTTTTCAGTTTAAAGAGGATTTTATTGAAGAACAAAAAAGTTCCAGTACAGTAGTAATATACATTTTGTAGGAGAGAATAAATTGCAAGACAATTCAGAAAAAATAAAAAGGAGTAGAGAGAAAGAGAGAGAGAAGAAAAGAAGAAAAGAAAAAGGGGTATCATCAGAAACATATTACAACAATATATAATAAATAAATGGCAGAATAAAGAAAAAATACAACTTCATAATACAGGAATTAATAATTCAACAAGAGATAGAACAAAATTGGCAATCTTCATACATTAATAATATCAGAATCATTAATAATAACAAGAAAATCAAGGAGGTTTAGATACTTCCTCCCTGCAAGGATTATGTAAAGGAAGGGGTTGGGCAGACAAGTTCAGAAAGGAGGTAATGGGTAACCATAATAAGTCCCTTTTAATCGCAAGGGAAATAGGGTGAACATAAGCTCTATCTAGTCTATGATTATAGCAAACCCCATACCACCAGGCTTGATAAGAAATAAGGGAGGTATCCTTCCAAGCTTTCGTGATCTGTTGAAATGCCACAGCAAGAAGGAGATCAACAATGGAGGTATTAGCACTGGAGGAGGACCATATTTGTGAAAGACTACCAAGAAAAATATGAGAAAGAGAAAAGGGGAAATTGGTGGAGAAAATGGAATTAATTTGTTGCCATACTTTGCACCAGAAAAGGTGAACAGCAGGACAAGTAAACAACATATGTTTAAGATCAGCCACCAAAGCCGAACAGGACCAACAGATAGACGGGATAGAAGAGTCAATGTGATGTAGTTTGCATGGGGTAATTAAAAGTCTATTGTATATAAAAAATAGAGTTTGGGTTGTATTTGCCGCTCTAGATGATTTCCTTATTTTGATCCAAATGTTATCCCAGGTAGAAAGAGGAAAACAATCATCTAAATCTGATTCCCAAGCACACTCCACAGCAGACTTCACTCGATGAGCAGACGAATCTCGCAATTTTTTGTAAATTTGAGAAGCAGATGGGGAAGAGTGTAAAAATGGTAAGGAAATGAGAGAAGAATTATATTGAATGGAAGTACCCGTAAGAGCATCAAAAGCAGCTTGAGCCGCCGTTCTTAATAGAGTATATTTGGGATAAGAAGAGAGGGGGAGAGAGAAACGATCTTGAAGAACAGAAAAGGGGATAAAAGAACCATCGTGAAAAAGCTGATAAGTCCATTTAAGACCAAGAAATAACCAGTCACTCCAAAAAATAGATCTATTTTTAATTTTGATAAGAGAATTATACCAAATAGGAGATTGTAAAAAACGAGCACGATCATCCAAGTTATGCAAAATATTAGGTTGAAAGGTCTTGCGAACATGTTGAAGGATGGGAAGAGAAAATTTCTTTGGAGCTTGCGACAATGAAACAAACTCTTCAAACGCAAAGGGATGAAAAAAGGCGGTTTCAACTTCTACCACAAAGGACGGGAAGAGGGATCAGGAATATGATCAGAAAGGAAAGAGGTAGAGTGAGTGAGAAAAAAGGAAGTATGATTTGAGGAAAAGTCAGGAAAACTAACACCACCTAAATGTTTAGGAGATTTAAGTTTAGAAAAAGACATTCTGGCAGTTTTGTTTTGCCATAAAAATTTAGATAATATGGAATAAATATTCTTGTAATAAGATTTGGGGATGTTAACTGGAAGATTCGACAAGAGAAATAAGACTACCGGAACCAACATCATTTTGATAGAATCTAATCTACCCCACCAAGATAAGAACAAGGGATGCCATTGTTTCGTAGAGGCAGTAAGAGCTGATAGTAAATTTTTAAGGTTCAAAGCCACAGTATCCTTAATAGAAGGTGTAAACCAAAGACCAAGATATTTGATTTTATTTGGACTCCAATGGAAGGAAGAAGCTAAGAAGTCAGCATGAAAACAGAATTTATTGAGAGGAAGGATTTCACATTTGTCTACATTAAGCTTATAGCCAGACACTGATCCATAGTTCGAAACCTCTAATAAAAATGATGGGAGAGACGTATGAGGGTTCGAGATAAATAAAAGAATATCATCTGCGTATGCAGAGATCTTTAACTGTGTAGGACCATAGGGGAAACCAGAAATTTCATCGTTCATACGAATCTTAGTTAAGAAAGGTTCTAATGCTAAAATAAATAGGAGCGGAGAAAGCGGACAACCCTGCCGGACACCACGAAGAAGAGGAAAGGAGGAAGAGACAAGGCCATTGGCCAAAATAAAGGACCTAGGAGAAGAGTAGAGCATTGAGACATATGAAAGAAACTTAGGGCCAAAACCGAACCAAGAAAGGGAAGAAAAAATAAATTGCCAGTTGACTCTGTCAAAAGCTTTCTCAGCGTCCAATGCAACAGCTGCCAATGAAGTCTTATGCGAATGAGATTTACTTAAGACATTAAAGAAGAGACGGGTATTATCAGATAGATGACGTCCTTTGATAAAACCACATTGTTCTTTAGCGATTAATTGTGGAAGAATTTTTTCTAAACGAAGTGCAAGGATCTTGGCAAAAATTTCACAATCTAGATTAATTAAGGAAATGGGCCTATAATTCTTACAAAAAGTGTGATCTTTACCATCTTTAGGGAGAAGACAAATAAGGGCTTCCTGAAAGGTGCCCTCAGATTGTTGAGATGCAATAAATGAAAATAGTTGATGAATTCTTGGAAGAAGTAGGGAGGAAAAATGGGAATAAAATTCTATAGTAAACCCATCGGGGCCAGGGGCCTTAACCCTCTTTAGAACTTGAATAGCCTCCAGAATATCTTTATGCCTGATATCAGCTTCTAAAGGGGAGAAGTCAACCTCTGAAGAGGAAGGTGGAGAAATGGAGGATAAATATCGAGTAATTTCAGACAAGACAGGAGAGGACTCAGGAGTATATAAACGTTGATAAAAATCCGTGAATTCAGCTAAAATATCCTCGTCTTTATGAACCACAACATTAGAGGAAGTAACAATGGATTCAATTTTAGTACGCTCCTTCTTAACTTTGAGGTATCTAGCTAAAAGATTTCCCGATTTATTTTGTGCGGTGTAGTATTTAGCACTAGACTTAAGTAAAAACAAATTGGCAGAGTCAGTAGAAATTTTATTAAAGGAAAGTTTAGCCTTAATAAGATCATCTAGGTCAGATTGTTTCTTAGAGAGATAAAAGGAGTGTTCTAATTGTTTAATTTGTGCGTTAAGCAAATGAATAGATTGAGAGGCTTTACGTCGCTTACGGGCAACAAATGTAATAATGAAATCTCTAGAAGCGGCTTTAAAGGTATCCCAAATAAGGGAAGGGGTTACCTGAGATGAGTCATTGTCCTCAAAAAATGAAGAGGCAAAATCCATAAAGGCTGGTGTAAACTGTGGGTCCAATAAAAGAGAGTTATTAAACCTCCATCTCCTAGTGCCTTTCACGGGGGAGTAAATCTAGACTTAAAGAGACTGGGGCGTGATCAGAAAGTAAAATAGAACCTATGTCAGAGTGAGTAATGAGTTGAGTGAGGGCTTTGGAAATGAAAATATAATCTAATCGGGATTGGGAAGAATGAGGAGGTGAGTAAAAAGTGTATTCTCGAAGAGTAGGGTGGCAAAGCCTCCAAGAATCAACAAGAGCTCTTTGGGAAATAGTGGAGGTAAACAAAGAATGCATGTGGGAGGGGGAGAACCTAGAATCAGATCTTCTGTCTAAAAAGGGGTCTATAACCATATTACAATCACCACCCAAAATCAGATAATCATCAGTGTATTGCATGAGCAGGGAAAGAATATGGGGCCAAAAGACTTTATCCGGGACAGTGGGAGCATAAATATTAATAATAGTCAGAGGAATTTTATTAATCAACAAAGAGACTGCTACCCACCTACCATCTGAATCATTATCTTGTTTGACAAGATGAACATCTAGCCTCTTATGACATAAAATAGCGACACCATTACGCTTCCCAGACCCAGGAGAGGCAAAAACATGACCAACCCAATGACGACGTAATTTAGGAATTTCAGTATCTTTAACATGAATTTCTTGTAATAAAACAATATCCCCTTTTAAATTTGCTATATGAGACAAAACTCTTTGACGTTTAATAGGTGAACCAAGACCTTTAACATTCCAAGATAAAATATTCAAAGACATCTACAGATAAGGGAGAAAATGCAAATAGAAAGAAAACAGAAAAGCATGAATAATTAAAAACTGGGTAATAATCATTACATTTGTAAGAGAAGGAAAAACAGAACACTGCAGGGAGAAGAAATAGTACCAAATACGAAAAAGGAAAGAAGATACATAACCAAGTAAATACAACTGAAGAACCGCCATAAACACATTGTATTGAAAAGGCAAGGAAATCAAAGAATAAAGAAAGATTTTAAATTGAAGCAGGTGAAGAGAATGGAAATAAACAGATGAAAAAGAGAAGCAAAAAATAGATTGATGTAAATGGTTAAAAAGAAAGAGATAAAGAGAAAGAAAAGAACAAGAAGTAAGAATAAAGAGAAAAGAAGTGAAACAACGGTAGCAAAAGAAGGTATGAGAAGCAAAAGAAGAAAATAGAATAAAGAGAAGAGAACAACAAAGCAAAATAAACCAACTCCATAAACATAAGAGCACAGTAGCAAAAGACATACCACAAGAGAACAAGAAAGGATGAGGGTGTTGGAACCACATAAGGGAAATGGGACGCCGAACGGGAAACCGCAGGACAACAACGACAGGGAGGACGTCATCCAGGAAGACTGAAGAGGATAACATACAGAGGCCCAAATATCCAAATCTAAAGAGAAAAAGACAAAATACATATATTAACAGTGTAGAACATTAGAGCCAAATACAGCAAAACAGCAAGCAGTCTACATGAGGAAAACAAAACAATTACAATCTGGATACATCCATAGAATCATGACGACATGTATTCAAAAATTGTCGAAGAACAGCCGGGTCTTCATAAGATGTAGTCTTGTTGTTATACGTCACTTTAAAAAGGCAGGGATGAAAAAGGCCATATCTAGCATTAAGACTTCGAAGAGCAGGTCTCATTTCCAGGAACCTTTTCCGACGATCTGCAGTCACTTTGGCATAGTCCTGAGTAAAAAATAGATTGGAGCCATGCCAAGAAATCTTTCCTTTTTGTTTGGCAGCTTGGAGTACCTTGAGCAAGTCAGTATATTCCAGAAAATATAAGATAACACCTCTAGGTCTCGTTGAAGAGGAGGAAGAGGCAGACATCCGGCCCAAACGATGAGCGCATTGAATGTTCAAAGGAGGAGATTCAGGAAGACCAAGAAGAGAAGGTAAAAATGACTGGAAAAATGAGAGTGGATTAGAACCTTCAAGACCTTCAACCAAACCATAAATACGCAGGTTATTGCGCCTGTTGCGGTTTTCCAATTGTTCAACTTGTTGTTTAAGATGATCAATCTCTGTATGTAAAATGGGGACTTGATGCATGGTCTCCTCTGATGCGTCAACTCTTTGTTCAAGGACCACAACTCTCTGGATGGTGTGAGACCAATTGTCTTCAAGGCTTTGTAAGCGCAAATTAGTTTCCTCCATATATGGCTTCAGAGCACGAATTTCATCAAGGAGAAGCTCCATAGAGACTGAAGAGGGTGGATTAATAGGAGAAGGAGGATTAGGTTTTACCCTTTTGCCGGAAGGAGAAGCCGCTGGTAGCTTGGAGAGTTGTTTGGGGCGAGTGCCCGCCGAAGAGGAGGCTTTAGAGTCAGAGGACTCCGGGGGAGCTTCATCCATATTATCACGTAGGACATTAAAAGGGTTATTATCAGCCAATGGAGGGGAGATAGCTTGGTGAGCCCCACTACGAGCACCACGCGGCATTGCCATGAAGAGAAAGAAAACAAAATCCCTTTTGGTAATGGTAGAGAAGGTCACAAGGAAAGAAGGTTCGGATAGCAATAATTGTCAAAGTTAGAGGAATTCCGCAAAAGAAGCGTTGATGGAAAGAAAAAATAAAAATGAGGAAAAAAAAAAAAGAAAGAGGCTGCAGGAGGTACTCCAATAACTATTACAAAGAAGTCCAGAGAATTGCAACCCAGTTGAGGAAAAAACCTTTGTGCATATGTTAATAGCAGAAATCCTGAAGAGAATGGCACTGATAATAAGGCAACGAGTGCGTCAGGAAAATAACATCACAGAAAACAAAATGGCGGCCGCTGCTCTGACTGACTGCATTTGACGATATAAAATCACCTTAACGGCATGGAAACTCTCCGCGAATCATCACAGCGGTAGCAGAGGTATTCCGACGATTGAAATGCCGCTTTCCGCGGTCCGATACCGAGGAAAAGAAGCCTGGAGACTCCCTGCTGCCTACGTTGCCGCGGAGCTCCCGAAAACGGCGGCCATCACCAACGGCTCCGAAGCCACGCCCCAAATGCTGTCGGTTTTCAGTGAGTAAAAAGAACGTAAGCAATTTTCCTTGGATAATATTTTCTTTATTCTTTTCATGTGTAGCCAACCAACATGTGTCTGCTCTAATTCAATCTTCCCTTGGTCCCTAAAGAAAGAATTTGAAAAGGTCCAGAACATGGAGATACCTAAGTGGTTTCATAGTAAAATTTCAGCCCATCGCTCTCGCCTTGTAAGCAACCGAAGAGCACAATATTTGTCCTTATCTACTTTAATGCAGTTATGTAGGTGTGCTGAAAGTAATTTTACCAATGCATCCCATAACCCAGCTGTGGGTAGCTGTTGCGAGATATAAACTCTCTTAATAATAATTATAACAATAATAGTAATAATTATGATAACAACCAGAAACACATGTTCACCCTGCCATAAAGGAATCTTCCCGAATACAGGTTTGCACAATGTAGCCCTAGCAAACAATAAACATTTGAAAAAATGGATATGATAAGTTGTTCATTGTTAGGCAGAGTTACTTGCCCATCTCTGTATTTTTGGCATTCAATTACCTGTAATTTTGTTTTTCTCTTATAAGAACATCACTGGATGACCAACTGCAGTCTGGCATGGGGCAATCTAAAATCTTTATACAATATCAAGGTTCTCTCATCTTTCCACTAGGATGGCCCATTCGACGACTGTGGGAACTTGATGGTTCCAGTTACTTTTATTGATGCTACAGTTACACCTGTGGTTGGAATCTGTTAAAGGCGTATTTGGGATTCCTCCATTCCAAACCCCAGTATGGAACAAAGAATTATTGATACATTGCAACACTTACAGCGAAGTTCTGTCAGTCTCCAACCTGTGAATGCACTCCACACTTACACAATGGTGTACAGATTAATTCTATCATTGGTCTGACTATCAGCTATGTTTCTGCTGCTGCAGTGAAGACTACAAGACCCACAGCCTACACCGAGACTAAAGTTACACAATGACCAATTTCTGAGGTGCTCATTAGAAACAATGGCCTACAGTCTGACAGAGATCTTCGGATGTTCACATAGAGAAGACGAAAGCAACAACGCATATACTATGTTGTGCAATGCCCTCCAGAATCCAAAGCTTTATTACTCTCCAGAACTGCACTTCCTATCAGAAAACAAAAGTAAGAAAACTGACTACTCTTGAAGTCTGTTCAAACACAGTGAAAATGATCAATCCGCCCAAATAAGCGACAGAAGAGTAGTAAATGGCAAGAAGAGTCTTCAAAAAATTAAATATTAGACTAGAAAATAAGAATACACAAAACTCTTCTGAAAAGAGATCATTCCAGCAAAATTTACATCTCTCCATCACTAAGAAAGCTGCCACTGGACATGATTGGAAGAGATCACTGGAAGTGTATTCTTTTTTTAGATAGATTTATAGTGAACATTTTATGAGTGACGTAATAGTCGTAGTTTCTATTTCCAATTCCAAGTGAATTAGTTACAAACATTTTACAATTCTAAACGCATATAGGAAATATGTAGGTAAAGTGCAACAAATGTACCTCATTTCACTGCATTCTACCTCCCAAAAAAAACAAAAAATGGAAAGAGAGGTAAAATGGAGCTAACAGCTCGTTCAAATCTAAAAACTAGGCAAGTCCTTAAATTGAGTAGGTTTGACAGTACTGGGGCTGGTCTTTGGACCCTTCATTGGCTACCTGTACCCACACGTGACTTTGTCAAACGGGCATGTATGTACTGTGTTTAAATGCCTCAATCTATCTGCCGGAGAAATTGCTATGTCATCCACCAGCACAGTTGTTGAGATCACGAAACCAGATGGTTATGAAAATTCCAAAAGAAAAACTCCATTGTCCACGGTCAAGGAGATATCGAATTGCCTTAAAGTGAAGATAAAATATATAAGCCTCCTTAGTTAAGCCTTGGGAAAGCGGTATATACATTCTTGTTCATTCCATAATCCCCTTTTATTATCGTTTGACCACACATGGTATTTTGTAAATATGGATATGTAAAACTAGAGCTAGGAGCCTAGCAACAATGGGGTATATTTACAAGGGGATAGCGCCACCAAAATGTCACTTTTAGCCACGGTCTGGTGGTGCTATACCCTTCTCCATATTTACAAAGCGGCGTTAAGTCACTTTTTGTGGCTTAACGCCGCCTAGTAAATATGACCCCTTTACACGCATCACTTTGCGTGAAAGGTGCGTGCAATGAATGTTGCTGTGGGCATTCCACCACAGCACACATTGCTTTTTGACCCTTCCCCAGATTTACAAGGATCTGTAAATCTGAGGCACGCCCAAAAACAAACGCCATGCAACAGCAGGCTTTAGAATGGCGAAATGGGGAGAAATACTTTTATTTCTCCTCGTCTTTGCTTTTTCTATGTGTGCTGCATTCAACAGCACACATAGAAAGAGCAAAACACCATTAATGATTGTGTATGTGCAGGAAAGTGTCCCTTCCTGCACATAAACAATCATTCCCTGCAATTCCGGGGACCCTTGCACTATGGTGCAAGGGTGCCTGTGTTGGCTCTAGGCAGCTCATTTTAGCACCAGCGCTAGGGAAAAAACAGGGACGCGCTGCATTGTTGTAAATACAGCGCATTTTGGAAATGTCTGAACGCTCGCTGCCAAATTTGGTGCAGTTCCGAGCTTCGATATCTCCTTGTAAATATGCCCCCATGTACTTTGTAGTATGTACCACTGAATAAATAAATACAAATGAATAAAGAATTAAATAAAGAAACAAAGAAAATTCAATACAGTCATTCTGAAACTTTGTCAGAACTGAAAATGAGAGAGTTGCTGTTGTTGTAAAGCCAAAGTATCAAAAAAGATCTACTTCTAGACCAAATACCAGACCAGCGAATTCTTGCATATTTAAAATTCTTTTCACTGTGCTACAGATTTTCCCACAGGACTGAAAGTGCGACTGAGAGCTTTCAATATTTGATAGGTTTGTCATCTGACCCAATTTTTCATTTCCTACTTTTTTATTGCTTTCTAAGTTTTTCACGTTCTACTGTAAAAAATGATAGCCAAGTAAAACAAAGAGCAAGAGAGATAGATGGTTGCTAGGGAAAAGGGTTGTCGCAGGACTTCAGAGTAGAGAACTCCCTATTTGTGAAGGGTGAAATGACACGGGTAGTGTTCAGAGTGGTCGTAATCTGGTGCATCTGACAGCTTTGACAGCACTCTGCGTGGCCTGTCTCTGATTGGATTAATAGATCCTGCAGTTTTGCTGGGCTGCTTCGAAGTGTCCACATCCTCTCCTAGATGGCAGGCCCTCTTCCCGCTTATCACATCTTAACTGGAGGGACCGTCACGCGCAATGATGAATGGGTTTTCGGAGCAACCAAAACAGCACAGTCTTTTTTATATATGTATAACTTGGGATATGAAAAAATCTGCTTTTCATTTCATACCACAAGCTCTTCTTTTCTGAGTAAAATACATCACAAAGCATCACTCTCCTGTGCCCACAGCTTCAAGTGACAGCAAATTCCGCAAACAGTGATTCAGTATTGTGAAGAGACTAGGCCTGGGCCAAAATTTCGTTCAGTTCGCGGAAATTGCGTTAATTTGTCATTTTCGCGTTCCGCAGAAAGCGAGAAAATTTCCACATTTCCGCATTCCGCAGCTTAGCGGTAATTTGTTTCTTGCTCGCGCTGTAAAATAATACATTCTCGCGTGCGCGCGATCGCCTTACCTGAATCCCCGTGTTCGCCGACAAGTTTTCCTGATCCGGTTGCGTTCTCCATGAGATGTTGGATTGTTGGTAGCCATTTGCGCTGTCTCGCGACAGTTCGCGCCCGCAGTAACGTCATGCGTCGCGCGATCACGTCTTTCTTCTTGCGATCATGCACCGCGAGACAAGTGAAAACAAGATGGACCCGCCCGCGAGCAACCGCATGGGTAAGTTGGCGAGCCGCGACCACGCAGAAAATACCGCGAACGGGCGGGAAAAAAACTTCCGCATCTTCGCGATATTTCCGCGTGTTTGCGGAGATTTTTAACATTTTCGCGATAATTTGCGAAAATGAATTTCGCAAATTCCGCCCACCCCTAGAAGAGACACTGTGAATTGACTTGGAGTGATTGGTCCAACTGTTTACTTTAGGATTCCCTAAGACTGAATGGATTTGTATTTTGGATGGGGAGTTGGATGGGGATGGGGAGTTCAGGTGCTGCTGCTTGTCCACGGATGTCTATGTACTTTGAAATACTACAGACAATATTATACAGTTACCTTTCTTGTTCATTTTCTTATTAGTGTTACTGCTGTATTTTTTAAAGAACAAAACACAACAAGTACTGGCAGTGCCAATGGGTCTGGCTTTAAATTAATGTATGGTAATGTGGCACATTACAAGTTAATATCATGGGAATAGATATGTATTTGTATGGAAGTAAACAATTGTCGAAAAATATTGGTGTAGGTTAAAAGGTCAGTTGACAATTACACTATCAAGCCAGACATAAATATCAATGCACATTCATGACTGCCCTCCTCCCACATGTGCTGCTGTAAGAAAAAACAACATAAATGAACTAGTAATCTAAGACACTTTAATAGCATTCCAGTGTCACATGTGTGCCCCTGAAAGTTCAAGCTAAGCCAACTGGATAAACAAAACTAATCGCAGCTGCATGCCGGACAACTAATTTTTTATGGAGGCACACACGTTCCGCCCACTCAAAACATGTGCTCCTGGATCTCAACATGTGGGTGGAGCCAAAGTCTCTCTCTAGTGATGCTCGCATAATTGTCAGGTGATTGAGGCACTGTCAAGCCAGACCATAATCAGACAATGTTGTGCTTCTCTGAACCGTGTTAGTATTTTGATTGCAATGTTATTGTTGTTAATAGTAGTGATGTGATCTTGTGCCTTGATTTTGATCTTACCAGTAGTTGAACCCATGTGAAATATAGATGACAAGTGCACACCAATCTATAAATAACTTACTTTGAGTCACAGTCTGAAAATTATATTTTACCCTAGGCCCCATGTGTGGCCATTCCTCAAAATATTAGCATTAGGCAGTGCTTTGAGGTGGCAAACTTTTCAGTTACTGAATAGATAGTGGCCCCTTGGCGAAGTGAAGTCCTAGAGGGAAGATTGGGGCTAGGCCTGCTGTTGAGTACGCAAATGTGCTTGACGATCTTCAAATTTCTGGATCTCATGAAGGCAAATTGTTGTCTCCATATGGTCCTTCTCCTCCCTCTTGGATATTCATTTTTTCTGAGGACATTCTGGATCTTAGTGAATAGAGGGTCATATGTAGAGACAGCTGAAATATGTGTATGTTTGGTTTAGTTCATTGACAACTAACAGGTTTAAACAACAAATTTCTCTTACCTCACACAGAATGCTCATATTACTCTTAATGGGAACACACCAATTATGAAAAGCCTGTGACACAATAAACTGTTGATCTATATACATTCATTTATATTTGCCAAGCCTGAATATAGCTAGTATCAGAATAATACTATCATCATGTTGTAGAGGTAGGATACTTATTACATGGAAGTTATTCTCAGAGTTGGCACATGAAGCAACTGCATCTGATTTGGCTATTTGTAATCCCCCGTGATCAACTACAAACAACAAACACAGGCATGGTTGCCTGTAAAGAACAGCAAACCATTGTTTCTGCATTGGCATTCCTAAACAGGAAACTTTTTTAAATAAATTCCTTTGCTAAGGTTTTTAACTTCAACACACGATTACTTTTCCCTTTATTTGGGAGGGGAACTAATGGGCTATTTGCTGTCTTTCATGATCATGCCAACACCATGGGACTTGCATCACACAGAGGTCAACATTTAGGTACAGATCTCAAGCCTTTGTTGTGCAGCTCTGGCATCTATTTGAGAAAGTTGTGTGGTGTTTGAGGCTGTAGCTTTCTTTGGGTTCTTCCTGCAGTATTTCCACATCCAGCACTGGCATAGCTAGACCTTGTGGCGGTCTCTGCATTTGCCGCCCGCGACTGCTGCAGGTAAGAGCGGGGCTGAGGCCGCCACCACCAAAACTTGTGCTGCCCGGGCAGACGACCCCACCACCTCTTGTTAAGCCACTGACGTCCAGGAAATCGTCTAGTCACTCGCAGCTGAACGCAGCTTCCTAATCATCACGAAGGACAGTTTGCTCCTGACAGCTGGGACCTGTTTCTAACTGGTGATGCCATACGGCACCTGGTAAATGCCCATATCACGTGGTACCCTATTTACAATGCATGATATTACTTTCCTATTACGAGTTCTACAGATGGAAGTGGGAGGTAATGCAGAAATGCTGCATGTTTTCTCTGTTCTGAGCTGCAAACCTCAGCACCTTGCTTTTTATCCTTCACAAAATTTCACTGGGCATTATCTTGTGAAATCACTCGCATGTTTGCGTGCTGACTGCCGGTTCCCAAATCAGGATTATTGGGCGCTAGTCATAACCTACTGCTCTGATCAGTAACTAGCTTCTTAAACAGAAAGAAAAAGATTGCCTACTAACGCCCATTAAAGCATTCGTTACTAGGGCTGGGCGTAAAATTCACCGCTTGTGGAACTCCGCATAGCGTGGTGTCGTTTTTTGGTCACTTCACGGAGTTCCGCGAACTTTGCCCAGGCCTATCTACAACTGCAGACCATTTGGGCATAGTCAGTTACCAGGCACAGTAAAGTACAGCAACAAAGAAAGCAAGACGCCAACAAAAATATGCCTATTTTCTGAAGACATCCTTGGGCCACATTTAGAAATTCAACGCAGAAGCAGTATGAGGCGCGCATAAGGTTGCCGAACCTGACCAAGAGTACCAATATTGTATGCAGCATGTGCACTTTGCATGATAGCCTTTAAAACACACTGAAAAGCAACGGGCGATATTCAGAATTTTTGATGAAGGAAAATTAATGGTAAATTAGCTTTATTTCTGCATTATACTTGTGCATTGCACTAAGACACCGCCACCCGCTTCTTTCATCTGTTCTTCATGCGCAATTTTATTCGCTGGCATAATTATTCTGTAGGGAGTATGATGGTGGTTCTGATTTCCATATCATTCTCTTTCATGTGGGCTTGAGACAGCAGGAGCTCATGTTCAATGAGCCACATCTTTGCTGCAGACCTACAAAAATCACCCTGTTGATATGGAATGTCACTTTCTGACTAACTGTATATTGCATAATTGCAACCTGGCATTTGTCTTGCCACTGTGACTCTGACTTGCTGCTAGGCCAAATGAAATTACAATGCATACATTTTCATACTTCTTGGCTTGTTGATAACATAAAGGGCTGATAGACCCACATTATGGTATCATCGGGCGGTGATCATCCCTGCAAATGTTTGTCCATTGCATGATCTTGGCAAATGTAAATTGCATTTGTGATGCCATTTTTTACATAATTGTGTCGCAAACTGTTGTGCAATCTGTTATACAACATGGACATGTAGAATGCATTCAGCTGTGCATGTGGTTGTGTAGTCCTCATATTAGGCTCAATCTCTGTGGCACGTGAGGATTGTTCCTTGTAGTTTTTGAAGATGGTATGTCTTTTGTGTCCTTGCTGGGAGTGATGTAACTTCCTACTGCAGGGGCAGGGTTTCTGGCCAAGGCCCAAACGGCCCCTAAAAGGCACACACACGTGAGTCACTTCAGGGAGCCATCCTTCCCCTCAGACATCCCTAACTACAATATGACCCAGCGGTAGGATACCCTGGGGATTGTAAAGAGAAACACAAGCTTGTCAAACGACATATTCGAACGGGTCAGGCTAGCCCAGAGTTCTTCAAACTTTTGGATGCCGAGACCCCCTTGTCAACATTTTGAGGTTTAAGGACCCCCTCCTGACAAAAATGTCTAAACCTGTAGGCAGGGCTACTGGAATTATGAGGCAGGTGAGGACCAAATTACGCGACAGGCTTGACTAAATTGTGTGGGAAGGAAATGTAAATGATGTTATGTGATGCAGCGTATTTTGGGATAGCATTGCTTCATTATTATGAAATACATTTTTTGCAAACAGTAACACAGAGGAAAGATTCCACCCCATCAGTACCTGTTTATAACCAAAATACAGCAATTAACATCAGAAAGATTTCTAGTCAACCTTTGTGAAGGGGCTTCCACTCCGCAGGAATACGTGCTGCCACATTAGAAGCTCACCTGGCCCGGGCCGGGAGAAGCAGGGGTCCCTTAAAACCCTGGGGGTTTTGTGCAGAGTTAGGCAGTTTATCCATGCAGCTTTCCTCTCACTCACTCACTCCCTCCCTTCCATCCCTCTCTCCTCTCCCTCTCACTTTGCAGGCCATTTTCTTTCACCCCTTTTTACAACTTCTGAACTCTCCCCATTCAACCTCTCACTTCACCTTTAATCGCCTCTTGCCATTCTGTCTTTTCACTGCCCTCATCTCGAACAGTCTCTCGCATTTATCTCATGGCCTCTCTGGCCCCGTCACCTCCTGTGCCCCTCAGCACTTCTCATTCACCTCGTCTCTCCATTCAAATTTTTGTCTATTTGTATCTTACACCTCTCTAGTCCCCCCATTCATCTTTCACATCTACCATTTGTTCTAACAGAAGCACTCACCTTTGGCTCACACTCACTTTTTGCGTGTCCACACTTCTCTTCAGCACTTCACATTTCTCCTCATCCCTGACCTCTTCAATCTAACTCTCTCACTCCCTTGCTGTCCTCTCTCATCGCTCCTCACCAAGCATACGGGTCGGGCCCGTATGCTCCTCTCGGCCTGTGCCAATCTGCTTTTTGTTCCCTAATTCAAGAAGGCATGAGATGTATGTCATGCTGTTTTGGTGCAGGCAACGCAGTTATGGAACTTGCACCCTCCTTTGCTTCGCTCCACCAAGAATCTATTATCCTTTAGGGAGATATAAAAACATGGCTCTATGCTCTGTAGGTCACCCCATTTGGCTGGTTCTCCTTCTCCTTCTGTGTGTTTCTCATTGTCCTTCCGGCAGCAGATGGTTGTAGCCGCAGGACATCTTTTGGTAACAGTAGCGCACTACAAATGTAATTAAGAATAATAGGGAGAAGCAGGGGAGCCACTAGACCAGAACTTCGAGGGGTGGGGGCTAACACTCCAAGCCACGGCTGGCCCTAACACTGGTTACACACTGTGCAACAGTCTTTTTTGGTGCCTCACCCCGTTTCCTTCTTCTCCATGAATTCCCTCACTACCACTCACCAACAATGCACTTCATCTCTCTATAGCAGCTTTCTGACAAACATTTCATTTTTATAGCGCTACTCATACTTTAGTCACACTCATTTCTGTGATCGGCATGGTACATATTCTTTGTAGCAGGCACATTAACCCTCTGCACTGTGTGGGTGACAAGAGGCCCCATGTGAGTGCACGGCGAGAGATGCAACAGTGTGAGAATAGGGTGAGAGGAGTGACTGCAGGGTGAGTGAGGTGGCCGTACAAATTTGAGTGTGGATGCAAGCTCAGAATGGGACGAATGAATGTATGATTACTGATGGGCTTGTTTGAGTGAGTTGCATATTGAGCAGTGAGGGGGACAGGTGAGTGAAGTGTCACATGAGTGCAGGGTGAGTAGTGTGCTTGTGTGACTGCAGGGTGAGGTATAGGGTGAACAGCGCAAGTGCATTGTGAGTGCAAAGTGATCACTGTGAGTGCAGGGTGAGCAAGTGAATGGTGTGAGTGCATGGTAATCAGTGTGAGTGCATTGTGAATGCTGTGAGTGCAGTGTAAGCGTGAAAGGGAAGGGCGAGAATAATGAGTGAGTTGTCTAAATGCAGGGTTTATTCCCAGGCACTTGAAGTAACTCAGCATGTTATTGGAGGCAGCGTAGGGTTTAAGATCTAAGTTAAACTATTGCTATTATGCAGTGGCGTCACTAGGGTTGGTGTCACCCGGTGCGGGTAACTCATGGTGTCACCCCCTCACGACTTACCGCATGGACCTCTGAGCCACACCACCCTGTACATCCACGCTCCTAGAAGACTGGTCATATACTCCACACATGCGCCACCTGTGCAGATTCCAGAAAGAAAACACAGGCAGGTCTTAGCGCTCAGGAATGCCGAGCTGGCCTGCACATCCAGGGAAAAAACAACAAACCTGAAGACTGCAGGTGAGCTGCCCGTAACATCAGAAGAGCAGCTCACTGTACAAGAATGTCACTGTCTGATTCACAGGAAACAAAGCGCCTAGAGGCTCGAAACTGGCACTGCCCAGTACAGACGATAGAGAGGCCAGGCCCTGCCCACTGTGACGTGTGAGGAGTGCAGACTGACGGTGGCGTCCTGCTGCAGCCCTGCTCTCTTTACAGAGGCACTCACTCAATTTACCTCGCCCACATTGTTCAGGGAAAGCTCAGAATAAGATGCCTGCCGTAGGAGAATGGGCATAGCTACCATTGGTGCAGCAGGTGCAGTGGTACCGGGGTCCAATCCATGAGCTGCCCATTGAACCCCGTAAATTGCTGTATTTCACTATCCCCACAGCGGTCAAGGATGCCATTTCCCTTGGGTGCACCAGGCCCCGTGCCATCCTTGCTACGCTACTACAAGAGATCCTTAGCCGCAATGTGAACATCATCAATGGGTGTGCAGCTGCTACCCCGGGGTTTGCTCTTTGTTACCTATGGTCTCAGGGTTCTTGAAGTTTTTATGTCTTTTTTTATTTTTTTAGGTCTCAGGGTTCTTGACGGCAGCGGCACTAACAGATTTTTAAAAAACATAATTCTCTGGGCTCCATTTACCTTCAGTATTTCCTACTCTGTCCCTACGCCCCTCAGTAGCAAATAAGAAGCTTTTGCAGGGGTAAGGGTGGGACAAAGGGTCAACCCTGTGATGTCATTGGAGTTCAGAGAGCGAGCTTGCCCAATGTGCCTGCGCACTTCTGAGACGTCACAAATGAATATAACACTGTCCATGGAAGGTGCCTGGACACAGCTCTAGTCTGAATGTCTGTATAATATTCCTTTCCATGACTTGTTAAGCCAGTGACTGCTTAAACTAGGAGCAGAGGCAGATAACGTGGAAAGAGAAATCCTTTTAGAATATAGGCCACAAAAGGCTCAGACATGCTGTTCCAGGCCTGGAGTTTCTCAAAGCGCAAATGGCTGCCAAATGAGTTCCCCTTACATTAGACAGATTTCTCTAGCCGAAAGGTAGGGAGGGGACTGACTTCATCTTCAAAATCAGCCTATGTGTCTGACTTGGTGCACCTCCAATGTGAATTAAGGCAATTATATCACATCCACTGCATCAACATACGACTACAACGGAAGAATATATGGGACAGCACACCCCATCACACACTGTAGGGATATTGCAAGTCACTGAGGAGTTCTGTCCCTGTATTGAGGAATGCGGCCGAAGGCCAAGTCATGGAATTTCGAGATGATTTCCCAAATGCTCCCATTGAAAAGAACAGAAGTAGGGCAGTAAAATAGCACCCAAAAGAAACTAAAGTGAAAATAATTAAATTGTTTCGAGATATATATATATATATATATATATATATATATATATATATATATATATATATATATATATATATATATATATATATATATATATATATATATTACCTACTGGCGGTCGCCAGTAGGTAGTTATAGTTAGGACCACGTTTCCATAGGAAATCCGCAACATTCTATTTTGAATAACTTTGGCGCCGGTCGACGAATCCTCGCGAATTTTTCAAAATAGGTGGGGCGCTACGCTACGCTCCTACCCTGAAAGTCTCGGGGGGATTCGTCAAGCGGGGGCTGAGATAAAAGGGGGGTCCCAAAACGCATTTTTCCCATGCATTTTTCCATAGGACCTTTAGACAGGGCTACAGCCCGAACGGCTGAACAGAATTTAATTAAATTTGGCAGAGAGGTAGTCCCCAGGTCAAGGAAGTGCCTTTTGTAGGTTTGGTGTAAATCTGTTCAGTAGATTCTGAGAAAATAGCCTTTAAATCAATATATATATCTGAGCCAGCTTACGGTGCGCTTACGGTACGCTAACCGTACGCGTACGGTGGCGTGCGCGAGCGCGATTCTGATTGGCTCTTAGATCTTAGTAAACATTCGAATCGGTCGAAACCAGGAAGCGGCGGCCGCCATTTTCTCTCTCGCTTCCTGAGTTGGGCAGCAAAAACGAACCCCAAAAATGTGTAAAGAGGCAGTTTCATGAGATCCTAACCACCCAGCATTGATACAGGGGTCCCCAAACAACCCCCAAGCCCAAAAAAAAAAAAAATTTTTTTTCGGAAAATCGCCGATTACGCTTACCGTACGCGTACGGTAAAAATTAAAAAAAAAAAAAAATTATCCACATTCTCCCCACCCCGTGTTCAAATGGTGCCCGAAGGGCACCATTTGTGCATGGCATATGACAGGTAAGAAGTTAACAAAGAATACATTTCACAAAGATGCGCAAAATATGTCCCCCATGTGCGCACGGTGCGCGAAGCGCATCGTGCGTACATGGCCCATCCCGCTTAACGTGGGCACGCGGTGCGCGCAGCGCACCGCGTGACCACTGTGCGTGCACGGCACTAACTGCGTAAAGTGGGCGCGCGGTGCGCGAAGCGCGCACGGAACGAACTGCGTTAAGTGGGCACGCACGCCACGAATGGCGTAAAGTAACTTAGCATTTAAAAAACCTTGCAAATTCACTGAAAAAACCATAGGTTTCACACATGTTATAGTTAGCTGGACATTTTACTGATAAAAAACCAATGAAATTCCCCCGTTATAGTTACTGCAGGCAACTATAACTCACGCGACCGCAATCTTCTGCTGATGACATATGTGTCTTTATGAAAAAAAAATATTTGTAATATATGTAAAGCTAAAATTTAATGGAAGAAGACATGGGCAAATAAGTGTCTAAATACAGTATTAGTATCAGCAGAGGATTACGGTCGCGTGAGTTATAGTTGCCTACAGTAACTATAACGGGGGAATTTCATTGGTTTTTTATCAGTAAAATGTCCAGCTAACTATAACATGTGTGAAACCTATGGTTTTTTCAGTGAATTTATATATATATATATATACATATCTATATATGAGCAAGGGCAATCGCCCGAAACGCGTCGGATTTTGTGCATTTCGATTAAATAAAGAACATCTTGCCTTATTCCTGGGATTCGTGGTGTCTCTGTTCGCCAAAGTTGGAGGTGCAGCGTCATCGAGGTTGTTGAATATATATATATATATATATATATATATATATCTATCAAACGAATCTCATCCTAACGAAAGAGCAGAGACCCCAGCAGGAAAGGTCATGGAAGCGTTTATTAAAACACAGATGACATGGCGAATGCATTTCGGCATAATGCTGCCTTCCTCAGCGCCCAAGTTTACAGGTGCCTTCCATCATTGTCAGATAAATGTTCCTGCCGCCTTTATTGGTCATCCAAAAGGCACCGCCCTCTGGAACGAAACACCCCTGTTTGTAGTCCTCAAGGTGGCCGAGAACTTCAACATCCAGAATGCAGTGCTCTGCTTCAGGTAGGTGACGGGTGGGGAGAATGTTGAACCACGTGGTCGGGCGGGATGCAGGGTTCCGATGTAGATGTCAGCCAAGATGTCCTGCTAGTAGTGACAATAAAGCGCTCCCCTGGGTCCCCGCACCACTTCAGACCCAAATCTCGGGAACTTCGTCAACAGGGGCAGCCGTGTATATATATATAGATAGTTATAGTTAGGACCGTGTTTCCATAGGAAATCCGCAACATTCTATTTGGAATAACTTTGGCGCCGATTGACGAATCTGCGTGAAATTCTCAAAATAGGTGGGGTGCTCCGCTCCGCTCCTTCCCTGAAAGTCTCGGGGGGATTCGTCAAGCGGGGGCTGAGAAAAAGGGGGGGGTCCCAAAACGCGTTTTCCCCATGCATTTTTCCATAGGGCCTTTAGTCCGAGCTACAGCCCGAACGGCTGAACAGAATTACTTGAAATTTGGCAGAGAGGTAGCCCTCAGGTCAGGGATGTGCCTTTTGAAGGTCTCGTGTAAATCTGTTCAGTATTTCCTGAGAAAATAGCAGTTAAATCAATATATATATCTATAGGCGCGCTCCGAGCGCGTACCGTTAGCTTACCGTACGCGCACGCCGCCGTGCACGAGCGTGATTCTGATTGGTTATTAGATCTTAGTAAACATTCGAATCGGTCGAAACCAGGAAGTGTCGGCCGCCATTTTGTCTCTCGCAGTCTGAGGGGGTGAAAAACAAAGGTGGAGAACGTGAAAAGGGAGCAGGGTGGACAGTTCCTGACCCCCTAGCCTTTGTCAGGGGGTCCCAGAAGGACCCCCAAGGGCAAAAATTAATTGCAATTTTTTTTCGAAAAATCGCGAAAAGCGCGTAGCGTACGCGCACGGCGTAAACGGAAAAATTCCACAAACTTCGCGTAGCGATTCCGCGACTACGCGTACCGTGCGCGCACGGCAAAACCTTTTTTTCAAAAAGGAGAGATTAAAAAAAATTTAAAAAATTGTGAGGTAAGGTTGGCTCTTAAAAGAGCCGTTGTGTTAATACAGGGATAGAGGAAAGAAAGAATGGGAATATTATGAACGTGCTGGTCTATCTTATTGTTAATAAGGGAAACACTGGTCTCCCCAAAAACAATAAGACCACAACACGTTGTACACCTCATTGAAACCCTCTGAAATCGAGGGTTAATGTCCAGAGGAGCTGAAGAAGGTGATGCTCCCACCTCAGAGGAAGGGCTCAGCTGAGCTGCCGATGATGTACTCGGCTGAGCTTCTGAGGTTGGGCTCCGGTGACTTACTGAAGAGTTTTCTTCAGTATGTCGAGCAAAGGTCCTGGGATGTTTATCCCTAATGTGTCTCATCATAGAGTGATTTCCAAAGAAATACTTCTTCCTTGGATTTCCTCTAGATAAAACACGGTCACAAAGTCTGCAAGTGACCAATGGAGCATTGACCTTTTTCTGCCCCTCTGGAAAAGTAAAATACTCCCACACAAAAGAATCCTTTTGTTTCCTCCTTCTCTGTCTGATGATGGTGCTGCTAGGCTCACTCTCAGAAGAGGACTGCTGCTCTGCCATTGTATCTCAATGTCAATTCAGCTCCTTCTCCTAGGGGATCTCAAGCAGTAATGAGGGGAATGGGTGTGGTGTGGGAAGTTTCTGGAACTGAAGGTAGTTTCAACCAATGAAAAGTGTTCTTTGTGGATCACATGACCTACCGTGCGCGCTCCGTAAGCTTAAGGTACGCACTCGTAAACAAGTACGCATGCGCAAACGTGACGTAAACATGCGCTTACAGAGCATGTACGTAGGACGCACTCGCGCATGCGCATGACACGCACCCGCGTAATCGGGACGTTGGTTCCGCGCAACGCGCATGCGTGTACGCGTACGTCACGTACGTATCACGCAAGCGCACCGTACTTATGACGTACGGAGCGCGTAGCGTCAGCTTACCGTACGCGCACGGCAAAAAATCCATAAAAAAAAAAGTTTCAAGGGTTGTAGAAGATAATAACTGTGATGTACAACTGTATGTAAACATTAATTTTTAAAAAATTAACCATTCCATAATGCAGGATATAGTACATATATTATTTTATACATAGGTTGGATATTATTTTTTACCCAAAATCTCAAAAAAAAATTTGCATTTAAAAAACCTTTGAAATTCACTGAAAAAACCATAGGTTTCACACACGTTATAGTTAGGAATTAGCATTTAAAAACCTTGCAAATTCACTGAAAAAACCATAGGTTTCACACATGTTATAGTTAGCAGGACATTTCACTCGTGAAAAACCAATGAAATTCCCCCGTTATAGTTAGTGCAGGCAACTATAACTCACGCGACCGCAATCCTCTGCTGATGACGTCAGATATTACATCACTGATGACATATGTGTTTTTCTGAAAAAAAAATATTTGTAATATATGTATAGCTAAAAATTAATGGAAGAAGACATGGGTAAATAAGCGTCTAAATACAGTGATGTAATATCTGACGTCATCAGCAGAGGATTGCGGTCGCATGAGTTATAGTTGCCTGCACTAACTATAACGGGGGAATTTCATTGGTTTTTCACGAGTGAAATGTCCTGCTAACTATAACATGTGTGAAACCTATGGTTTTTTCAGTGAATATATATATATATATATACATATCTATATATGTATATGTTTTTGTTATATATGTTATATATATGTTTTTTTGTTCTCGAAACGCGTTGGGTGTCTCACTGCCAGTACAATAAAATACCTGGATACTACTGAAGGTACGAGAAGCTGCAGAGTTTGGGCTCAGCGCAGGCCCACGTGTGAAGCGCTGCGAGCGCGCAGCACACCCACCAGGGAGCACAGTCGTCAACCGTGCAGTAGATGCAGCAGCACCGGGCCCACTCCACCCCTAGCCGTCTTTTCAGAGCCAGCTCCTGCCTGCACTAGGCCTGGTGCCCCCATACAGAGATTACAATTTTGTTTCGCGCAAGCCACTCTTTAGAAATGGACGATTCTCTAAGGCTACACTTTCTGTCTTAAAGCACTCGACTTGACAAGTAGCTGTCCCAAGGAGTGTGGGCGGCAGGGTGGTGGCAATAACCTGGGATGCCCTCTGAAAACTCTGGTCAGGGCACACCACGGCATTACTCTCCTCTCCGCACACCTAACGTTACGGATCATGAATTGCGGTGCTAAACATGGACATTTGTCTCACAGAAACGGCGCGCCAGGGGTTAAATCCAGCATTGAGTGTAAATCTCATTAAAAATAGGCCAGGCAGAGGTCGGGCCGGCTGCTTTCTACCGAAACCTGAATGCAACATGGGGTCCATCAGTCACTGAAAGGCGATTCCCTAAGTGAAGCAGAAGTATTGGAATAGCACGAGTCTTGAGAGTTGCCCTCAAGTAGTACATGTGAATGTAAAGTTATGTGCACACTTGTTCTATATAAACTGTTTATTGGGTGACATTTGTGTTCATTGGAATTACGTAAATGCATTTTATGTAAAAAAAAAAAAAAGACGCGCTTCTTAAATAGTGTTTATCTCAATTCCACGGTGAGCCGATGGTACATCCAATCAATTGAAGTTAAGAACCACACATAGTTTTTCGAAAAACCACTACTGCTTCTCTTCTAAAATGGCCTGTGGGTCCAATCATGTCAGATTTGCCTTCTATAGATTGTCTTTACGTCACCACCACGATGGCCCAAGGGCACCTGCTTGATGTTACAGTTAAGTGTTACACATTGTGTGTGGTGTTAGATGCTTATCTCACTGCCCTCATACCTGGGGTGTCAGTTAAACCTGGGGTTTCCTCGGCCCTACGCGTTGAATTGGATACAAACTGTGTAACCCGCCACCAGGCTGGACCAAGGAGTCTTTTCAGTGGCGTCACTAAGGGGGTGCAGGGCCGCCATTCACCAGCACCCTGCACTCAGCCTCACTGGATCAAGAGCAGAGGGGAAAAGTTATTGTTTGAGATGCGTCACGAGCCCGTGCAGAGAGAATGCTTGCAACGGAAGTTAAATCATAATGCTGCTAGACTTTTCAGGGTAATAATTAAATTATTACCCTGAAAAGTCTAGCATTTAACTTGCGTTGCAAGCATTCTCTCTGCACGGGCTCGTGACGCATCTGAAACAATAACTTTTCCCCTCTGCTCCGGATCCAGTGAGGCTGAGTGCAGGGTGCTGGTGAATGGCGGCCACTGTGCCCTGCTGCTCGCCAGAGGCACCTGCTTTCAGTTTCACCCTCGTCTCAGTTCATTGTTGTCAGCTTAAACCTTACCGATGATAATGGAATCGCGAATAGGCAATAGTAGGCCTGGCCACTCACCTCAGTTGCTGAGTTGCAGACAGGGGGGGGGGGACTACCTCGGTCGGCCTTGCTTGAAAATTAAATTATAGTGGCAATGTGGGCTGACGACGGCGACCTGAGACCTCCTCACCTCCTCGTCCCTCGTCGTGATGCCAAGTCACGCGCACTTGGGGGGGGGGCCAATGCGCATGTGGGAACCCCTCTAGTGACGACGTGACGTCACTGCCGAGGCACGCAGACGCGGCGGAGGAGGAGACAGTGCGCGCTGCCCACAGGCACCTCCTGTGAATAGAACAAGGTTAGGTTGCGCGCGTCGTTGTTGCGATTCGGTTTCTAATCTGGACTGCTGCTTTCAATAACATTGTGCATGGACGGTTGCAGTGCACCACAGACAGTGACACACCGACCGGACCGGCCCTTTGGTGTCACCCCCCGTGAGGGTGTCACCCGGTGCGGTCCGCACCTCCCGCACCCCCCTAGTGACGCCGCTGCTATTATGGCATCAATCTGGGATCGAGGGTGGAGGAAATAAATAATATGCTGATCCTGCAACAAACTTCCAGTCCTATGGTTAGGGTAGCCAGCAGATTATTTTGATGGCCCAGTTGGTACAAAAATAAGCATTCACCTAAAACAGTATTTTAAGCAGGTATCTGTGCATACTTTGAACAGCAAATATAAATAGAAAGCACTTTTAATTGTGTTCTAGGGCTGCCGCAATGATCCATGACTGATAATTAAAGAGAACAAAGACAGAAAAGTCACATAACGAATGAATACATACTTTTTTATTTATAAGTCTATTTGGTTTCAAGAGAAGGTCTTTGTAGGCTCTTGTAGGCTCGCATTTTTCTTTTGGCAACCCTACTTTATATTCCTTTTTATTAAACGCATTCTCACACTACAGCAGTAAATCTAAAATACAAATGTAAGGAATAGGCAGAGTGAGGACCCAGGGGGTCCTGGAAGGGGGGGGGGAACACTAAGCCTTTGTAACCGGTTCACAAAGGCATGCAAATATGCAAATGGTCTTTAAAGACCTGTGAAAAACTGGGACGGGAGAGCCGGAGATAAGACTCCAGACACTGCCTAGCTGAGCCTCCAGCAGCTCGAGTTGCACTGCAGCAGCCCGGGCTGAGACACAGGATGGAGGAAGAGGGGGGCTGAATCCCTTGGGCCTCGGCAGAAGTGTGCTTGGGAATGCGCGACCGCCTTTGCATCGCTCCACACCCCCCCCTGGGGGTCACGCCCCACAGTTTGAAGACCCCTGGGCTAGCCAGTAATCGGCCAGCCCAGTGGCCATTTCATGAAACTACAAGGGTCAATCCAGAAACCTGTCTCCTCAAAGACATATAGCTAATAACAGTGCCCATCTTTGAAGAACAAGTTCAACACAGCACTTGTAGGAAATTAGTTTTGCAGAACATACCTTCAAAACAGGTTTCTTGACAATATTTACACCCAAAAACTATTTTCAAATTTCATGCAACTAAATCTGCAACGTTTGCAGAAAAAAAAAGATTTGAGCAAAATACACTTTTTTTAAAGCAAAGTCCAACAATATTAAATGAAAAAGTGGATTTAGGAATGAAAAGAAGGTATGGCTGTTGTTTTAAAGTGAAACCAGCAAAAACCTGCATATTTATGCAATCAAAAGAGATGGAACAAAAAGAAGGGAAATCTCAGCAGAAGTTTGAAAACGAATGAGGTCAGGTTTGGATCAAGGTTTTCAAACTTGCAACAATGAACAGGCTAGCCCAATTACAGGCCATTCAAGTGGCCATTTAAAGAAACTGCCATGTTCAGGCCGGAAACACTACTTTACTAATATCGGTTCATTGTTATTGTTAGCATGGCCAGTTGTAAGGGCAACCTACAGAGAAGCATTGCCCCAAGCCCAAGTGTCTCAAACCATTTCTGGAATAGCAAATACTTATGTTCAATGAAAACCATATCGAGCTACTACCATTATTAGTGTTGAAATTGTGATGGCATCAGAGCAAAATTGTATTCGGGCCCCTATATGCAAGATCATGAGATCACCTCAGTTCATCAGGCAGTGAGCCAGCAGTAATATAACAAGCATTGGTAAATGTATTATGTTTCAAGTATATGATAAATAATAAGCTGTTTTTTGTTGTAAGTTGAAGCTTGCTGAGTACTTGTGCAATATAAGTTACAGAAATCTGTTAAAGTTTTATGATTTGTTTATGTACAAAAAGGTAATGTATTGTGCTGTTACTAGTGGTATAGTGTGGATAAGTAATAACACCTATTGAAATCATGACCCTAGTACTTGCTAGGTAACTGCACGTATGACTGCCTGTTTAGTTGTAAAATATAGCAATATTAGGTGTTTAGACGAGTTCTGTCAACTTTTGGGCCCAGTGCCACTGCACCCGCTGCACCATTCAAATGATGACTCTGTTGCCTGCAAGATAACTGAATTTGTTACTGTCTGCTTAGCAGTAAAATATAGCACTATTTGATGTTTAGTGGAGTTATGACAACTTTGGGCCCAATGTCACTACACCTGCTGCACCATTCAAATCAAGCTCCTGTCAACTGCTAAGTAACTGTAATTGTGACTGCCTGTTTAGTAGTAAAATATAGCAATATTAGGTGTTTAGAGCAGTTCTGACAACTCTTGGGCCCGGTGCCACTGTGCCTGCTGCACCATTCAAATCATGACCCTGTTGTCTGCTAGGTAACAGCAAATGTGACTGCCTGTTTAGTAGGGTAAAATATAGCAACATTAGGTGTTTAGAGGAGCTCTTACAACTTTTTAGCTCTGTTCCACTGCCCCTGCTGCACCATTCAAGTCATGACTTTGGTGCCTGAAAGATAACTGAACTTGTGACTGCCTCTTTAGTTGTAAAATTTAGCAATAATTGGTGTTTAGTGGGGTCCCTGCAGCTTTTGGCCCCAGTGCCACTGCACCTGCTACACCATTTAAATCATGCCCCTTTTAACTGCCAGGTAACTGCAATTGCGACTGGCTGTATAGTAGTAAAATATAGCAATTTTAGCTGTTTAGAGGAGTACTGACAACTTGTGTGCCCAGTACCATTGCACCTAATGCACCATTGAAATCGTGATCCTGTTATCTGCAAGGTAACAGCACTTGTGACAGCCTGTTTAGTACTAAAATATAGAAAACGTAACTGCACTTATGACTTCTTGTTTAGTAGTAAAATATAGCAATTTTAGGTGTTTAGTTGGGTGCCTAGAGATTTTGGTCCTGGTGTCACTGCACTTGTTGCAACATTGAAGTCATAACCCTGATGTCTGCAAGGTAACTGCACTTGTGACTGCTTGTTTTGTTTTAAATTTTAGTAATAATCTAGGTTATTCCGGCTTCATTCCGACAGGCTCAAGGAGCCCGTGGGACATTCGGAGACCGACTATAATCCCAATGGACGCTGTTTCCGCCATTGGGATTACAATGCTCGGTTTCCCACAGGCTTTCCATGCTGGGCTTTCCGATATGGAAAGGCTGTCGGAAAGCGAGTTTGGGGGCCATTAGCAAGGCCCCCTTCTCCAGTTGGGGTGAAGGGATGAACAAAATCTCCCATTTCTCTATTGGAGCTTGTTCTACGGCCAGTTTGCGGCTGTAGCAGAAGCTTCCATTGAGAAATGGGAGTATGCGACCACACCATGTGCTGTCGCACTGTAATAGGGGTGTCAGGACGCCGCCCGGAGGTCGGTCGGTCCCGAGAGCCCGACGATGTCAGTTAGAGGCAACTCCAATCGACATCGTAATAAGGCCCTTGGTGTCTAGAATGCAGGAATTCCTCTCTAGTTAGTACAAATGTTCCCATATACTTGGGAATCTAAACCCCACAGTGCTACTTAATAGGGCCCAGGTGCTAACCACTAGCCCTTCTAATCCCCTCAAATTGCAATTCCCCATAAATCACTGGATTGGGCCAGTCATTTATCTCCTCTTCATAGTCTTAAATCACCTTTATACTCTTTAATTCGCTTTGCTTTTATTTTCCAGCATCTCTCAGGACTCCTATTACCTTTTGACAATTCATTCACTCTGAGAAAAGCACTGTTGTATCTTCAGAAACAAAATCAAAAAACTGTTAAACTAATAATTCCCTTCTCCTCAAAGACTCTTCCTTCAGTGCAATCTGAGAGGGCCATACACTTATGGGCGAACTCCTCTTGCAGTGCCAGGGCAATCTATCTTTTTGTAAGCTTGTGTTCCATTTGCTCAGTTTAAGGCAGTGTGGAGTCCTGAACATGCCAGACTGCAAAAGAGGGTCAGAATTATGATCCTTATTACTTGCACTATTGGCCAAGATGCTACCCAAGAACAGAAGATCCTCCCTCAGATTTCCGCTGCAAGATAAACATTTTAGAAGCAGGAGCTCTTGATGGATCATGTACACTTTGTTGGTCACCCAGTAATACCTCCAGGGATGCCTCTGTCATGCCTCGTCTTCCTATTGCAATCACAGAGGGCAATATGAGATTCTGGAAGTTATTTCTCACTCTGTATTCTTTGGATATTGCTAGTTGTCTTTTTGAGTCACAAACATTGTGATTTTTCACAAAAAAAGAGTGAGTTCATCAGGCCCTTAGTTTTGAGTTCAAAACAAAAAACCCATAGGCCCCAACTAAGTCCTTTTAAGAATTGTTTATGGATGACATTATGATATGGTTTATGGTTGCTTGGAAGAAGATGTTGCTGGTTTCAAAAGATTCATACAGGTAAGGGTAATTTAGAAGGCTGAGTTTGAAAAATGTGGATCACAGCAAATTCTCAACTTTATCTATGCAGTCAATGTGTGTGGTAAGGATTGTGGTGTATTATGTGGTATGTGTTATGGTTGTGCGACCTTACCATGTAATATGCTCACAAAACTGTCTTGAGGCCAGTCAAGCTAATTTTTAAAACCATCAGTCAGCCCTGGATAGCTGGGGCTTCGAGCAGCAAGGCTTAAACAAAGGAACTAGTGTAAACATTTAGAAGCGCCAGACAATGGAGTAAGATGGACACACAAAATGAAAGAAATCCGACACCCATTTATAAAAATAGATGATATTTTTATGAATTTTAAGATAACAAGATGAGCAAAATCCACTTGAGGGTTCCGGAGCTATAGATTTTTAGGCAAAACTTAAATCTCAGCTCTTTAGTCCAAACCGCATACAAGCATTGGTAATTGTAAAATTTACAAACTTGAAAAAAGTTGAAAGAGTTGTGTTTTACTACTCCAGCCAGCGCGTGGCAACCAATTCCAACAGGGAGAATGTAAGGGGGGAGTAAAAAAAAAAAAAAAGGAGTATTTGGTAAGTTATCAGTTCATCGCAGCTTTCTTAAATCCAGTTCCACATCAAGACTGTCATAGACTTCAATGGAGTGCTCCTGATTCTGATGATGCTCTGGGGGCTGAGAGATCGACCAATCTGGATTCAGATAACACTCTGGGGTCTGGCAGAATAAAGGGCAACTTTTGGACTTCGAGGAGTGGTCTCTTGGGTCACCCAGCGGCGGTCAGCGGTGATTTGAAGAATTTGCTAATGACTTCCTGGAGTGGGCTTCTTCACCTTTATTGGCCCTGGTGCAGGTTCCAGGGGGTTAGTCAACTGACTCTTGGAGTCACTTCTTTTTTTCTGGGGCTCAGGAGTAACTTTTCAACTAGCCAGGGGCCATAGGCACAGTCCTTTCTTTGCTAGATCAAGGTGCGGGAGGTGCAGTCTAGCAGTCGGTGCAACCTCGCTTGCCAGGTCCAGGGTCAGAAGGACAGGCCTTCTTCTGTACTTTCTACACCTCCATTGTGATCTGAGGTTCCATATTTATATCCAGAAAGTGCCCTGGGGGATGATGCAGTCACTAGCTAATGGGCTCACAGGATCCCTCCCACCCTGTGACAACTTCCAGTTCTGTGTGGCATTTAGCAATCACAGAGTGCACTTTTCTGCCCACTCTCCAGATGTCTGAACTCTTTCTTGGATGTTAGGAGTTTGGTAGCCCACCCTAGAGGTGTGGATCTGTGGGCTAAATTCCCATGGGAAAAACGTTTTGCCATTGATTTCCCTTCTCTGTTCCCGCCGCCAGTCTGCCTACCTGAACAAAGGGGTAGCCTTTCAGGAGTGTGATAATGATTCGCACACTAAAGGCAGCTTCACCTTTGAAGCTCGCTGTTTGGACCAACAACCTCAGTCGCTTCCTGCAAGGGGAAAATAACACTGTGGCGTGATTCTAATGTTCCTGGAATTCATTCACACTACTCCCTAGGAGTGCAGAAGGCTGTCTGATGGCCAGCAACTGTATGAGGCACCTGGACAAACTAGGCAATAGAGTCGCAACTTTCTAAACGTTCCCATTCCTTAAAAGTGACATTAAATTCAACTTGTGCATCAAGTTGGGTTTAATGTCATGATTAATGTGATACCTTGACATACCCATTAGAGTAGTCCCATTCAAGAGATTAGCAGGGCTGAGAGGGCAGCCTGTAACTCTGTTACTCAATGGGGCTACAGACTTTACCACAACAAAATGAGAATTTGGAAGTCTATTTAATTATATACAGCTCCCTGCCTTAAGGCTCCATGGGCCTTTTTAAGTGGAGACATATATATTGTTATGGGGAGTTCAGACTTTTTCATTGGCTTAAATGGCAAGGTCGAATTAGTAGTTTAAGACTGCTCTTCCAGACTGCAGTGGCAGGGTGGGAGCCATGTTGTACTTTGTCACGCACAGGGTGACATAACTAGTGCCGCAGCCCTGGAGGGAGGGGGCCACTCTGTCTTACATACCCTGGGTACCCTCGGCACCGCATACTATGGACTTATAAGTGAGCCAGCTTATGCCAATTGGGGGTAGCCAATTCAACAAATATTTTGTAAGGGAGTAGAAACCTGGCATTGAGGTATGTTTAGCATGTCTGAGTGCATTCTCAGAGCCAAAGAACCAACATAAGTCTAAAACATAGGGGGTGATCATGCAAAAAGAGGCATTTCCTTACAATATGCATGTGCTTTGCAGCTGTTTCAGAAAAAAGAACCACTGTAGCAAGTTTTGGAAAGACTGAAGAGCCCAAGAGATTCTTCTGAACAAGACCTCACGGTATGCATGATCAAAGATGTTTCTCTCTGATTTTATTAGTTTCAAAGAAATGCCTTCACCAAGCTGTCAAATATTAAGCTTCTGGGTCCAGGGCATCATAGAACAGTCTTTTCCCTCAGTCTGCAGGGTAAAGTAAACTTCTACAAATGTTTCTAATCATGAAAGTAAACCCATTCACTGTGTCAAATATTCACCTTAAAGTGGTTTCCATCAGTGAGACATTGAATTACAAAGTTACAAAATAGAGGGTGCACCCTGAAGTCATCTGTCTGTGACAGTACGTCTAGCACTGTCCCATGGCATAAATTGCATTCAGGCAAACTAGACGAGTTAGACTTTTGGCACTGATAAAAGTGGCAGTAAAATAGATAACGACATACTTGTGTGGAAAAATAAAGCAAACACAACTTACATATACATGTTGTATTAAATAATTGAATTGATAGAATAACAAAAGGAATTGTGGTGAATGTTCAAATTAAAACTGAACATAGTAAAAGAGAATGTGAATTGGGCCAGATATATTTACTTACAATTGGAGGGACCAGCTGTGCAGCCTTGAAGAAGACGAAAAAAGATAGAGTTTTATTTGGGTAGTTAATAGTTGGTTAAAATATTTTTGAAGGTGCAATTTCCATGATTAGAACAAGTTGTGAAATGTTATTTATAAGGCATTTTGACAGGTTTAGATAGCAGGAACGTATCCCAAGGGTATCACAGTGCTTTGCACAACAAACAAATCATTTTTTTTTACACAAGGAGATTAACTGATATTCCCAGAATCACAGGATGTGAAGGCAAAGCTAGCCTTGCACCTGGATCCCTAGTTCCAAAGTCAGCAGCTCTGGATGAAGGAAAAGAGGGTGAGAATAGGGAACGTGTCAGTGAAGCAAGGAGCACGAAGGCCAGTTAAACAACTTGGAAAGCAGAATCACTGAATTCTGTAAACTCCTGTTTGCCGCGGATAAAAACATTCATCTTGCAACCAGTATTGTGTCTGTGTGCCCTGCACCGCATTCCCTGACGATATTGCAGTTATCTGATCCAATTGGCAGCCATGTTAATGCATTTTGAATAGTAACTTCTTTAACTTCTATAGGTGACCTGCATGCTTGTGAGACATGATGTTAAAAACGTAAAGCAATAGTGGGAGACTCATTCTTAACATTTGGAAATGTGCTCTTGTGACAAATTGGGTAATTTGTTCTCAAGCAACAACCACAATACCTGTCAGGGTGATCCACAAAAAGTCACTAAATTAACATATTTTTAACTCTCTGGTAACTTGGCACAAATGCAGTCAGGCCTAACTTAGAGTCAATGTGTAAAGTATTTATGCAGCACTCAAACAGCAATAAAGTGAAAACACAACACAAGAAAAATACCACACCCTTCTTAAAAAAGAGTAAGTTGTAATAAATGAAAAGATATCACAACAACAAAAATTTAATTAGTAGTACTTATGATATACTGTTTGAAAGTCTGAAGTGAAAATAGCACCAAAAAGCACAAAGCACAAACTGTGGTGACTTGGTTGTGCTGGATCAGGACAAAGTCACAATTTTCAATCCGACCGCAATGGAGCGCAGGTCGGGTACAGAAGTTAGTTCAGCCTGCTGGACAGTGCACCTAGTTGTACGTGGACTGAGATGAGAGGTCCTGCATCACGCTGCGTTGGATTGCATCGGGTCTGATGGAGCACACAATAAGGACCTGTGAAGTACTGCTAGGAGTTGTGCTGTGCGTAGTCGGTTCCAATGAGGCCACCGATTGGGCGCTGTGAGGTGATGGATGCTAGGTCCCGCATTGAGATGTGTTGCACTGCATTGTTTCTGATGAGGCTGCCAATCAGGATAGCAAGGTGCTGCGAAGCAAGGTCCTGCATCGTGGTGCGCTGAGTTGCGTCACTCTGCATCAGATCTGAGGTAATCCACAGTTGGGCCAGGTAGAGTGCACTTTAATGCCAACCAAGGGACCAGGACTTGGGGGATCCTTTTAGGGGTTCACATCTCACTCCAGCATAGGCCAACAGCAGAACACAGGCAGGTTTCACTGAGTCTGGGTTTAAGAGGTCCACTATTTATACCAAGTGGGAGAAAACACCTATACCACCCCACATCTGGTTCTGGAAACTTCCTCTCCTACCTTTTCCAGGCTCCGAGTTGTCCAGGGTCAAAATAGGCTGGTGTCAAGTCCCATTGTGCAGGTGCAGAGGCAGCCCTTTCAAATGGCAGGGAGCAGCTCTGCCCTCAACTATCTTGGCAGCATGGCTTATCATGACAACACCTAGTCCCCCTTAGTGTCACCATCTGGGAAGAATACATAAAGGAAAACTGTCAACTACAACTAGTCATGTGACCCAGGCAGCAGGGACCACATTTTTAGGACAAGAATACACCAACTTTCTAAAAGTGGCATTTTCAGAATTGTGACGTTAAATATGACTTTACCATTTAGGTGGGTTTTACATTACAATTTATGTGAGTGTAAACATCATTGTCCTACCTGTTCAAAAATAAACTTAAGTTATCACTTATTAAATGCGATAAGGTAACCCAATGTTATCCTGTGGGAGAGATATAGGTCTTGCAATAGTAAAAATGACTTTGGGATTTTTTAATTGCCAGGACATGTTAGACTTAAATCCACATGTCCTACCTTTGAAATACAATGCACTCCGACCTAGGAACCATTAGGGCCTACTTTAGGGGTGGCCTATATGTATTAAAAAGGAAGGTTTAGTATTGGCAAAAGGTTTATTTTGCCAGGTTGAAATGGAAGTTTATAACTGCACAACAGCTGCAATGACAGTCCTGAGACATGTATTACAAGGCTATTCCAGTGGCTGGTACAATGAACGCTGCAGGCCCACTGGCAGCATTAATTTGCAAGTCCTTGGTACACGTAGTACTGCTTTATTAGGGACTTACAAATAAATGTGCCAATCAGGTGTAAGCCAATTGTATAATGTTGTTGGGAGGGAGCACAAACACTTTAGCAGTGGTTGGCAGTGGTAAAGTACACGGAGGCCTAAAGCCAACAAAAAGTAATTCAGTAAAACACGAGGGTGAAGGCAAAATGTTCGTAGGGCTATTATCCAAGAATTTCAGGTCTAACATGTGTCCCACTCAGCTGAAAGTAGAGTGAACTACTTTCCCTCATTTGAGTTCTCATCACTAAGATGGAAAACTGTAAAGACCATTAGCATCAATGGCGAGGGAACAAGTTATAGTTAATTTAGGGACCGAGTTATAGTTACTTGAGATAACTATAACTGGTGAATTTCAGTGGTTTTGGTTAATTTAAAACCTAGGTTTTAAATGACAATTTCACCTTAGCTGTAACGTCCCTTTAACCTTTGTTTTTTCAGTGATTTTCTAGTTTTTGATTAAATGTAAAGTGATATTTTATTACCATACGTAATGCCAATGCCAGCCCCACGCCATGTACGGCCTGTGCCCTGGCCCTGACTCCAAACCCCCTCCCCGTGTGCAGCCACCCCTTCCGCTGTGGCACACGGCCTTTCGACATTCGCATCGCAAAGTTGACCGCAGGGCCTGGTCTTTAGCCATGCGCAGTGGGGAGTTGGCCGCAGGCAGCCAATGCATCACCATTCACAGCCGATAGTCTCATGGCCAACAGCCTGTTTCGTGGGAACCCACCACAGACGCTCTGGCCAAGCCCCCCTTTTCATATTTTCTTAATCCTGTGAGTGTCCTCCGGGAGCCAGCGATATATATATTAATATATAGATATATATACCGTTTTAAAAATCAATCCCTAGGCTTCTCTTTTGGACTCATTCCAAACCTTACTAACCTCTTACCTATTAGCTCTAACCTTGGGTTCCAGGGTAGACTGCTAATAATCACCATAATTAATAACAATGGGGTATCCCAGTAACATGCAGAACCTGGAGAGTACTAACAGTATATAGATAGTGGTTCTGCCATGCAATTTGGAACTACTTATGCGTAGCAATTAATCAGGTGGTCTGCAAAACCGCACATGATATTTTACAAGTCTGTTGGAGCAGCATGAGAAATGTCCCAAACTGATTTTAAAAGTCCTAAACTTCTAAATTGGCTTACCTACGGGGTGCTAAACTAATCAGTCTACTTGAGGCGCGTCCACTCAGCCATATTGAAATATCATGTGCGCTTTTGCAGACCACCTAATGAATTGCTACATTTGTTTTGTTTTTATGGTTATACTGATAACACAGGGAACCATCACTGCACCAGTTTTCTGGATGCCTTGATTTTGAATATGTGATAATGCGATTTGTGGCATTAAGGAAGCACGTATATGGCTCCGTATTGAACGCAACGTGGATTAAATAATTGCATCCATCTATAAAGGTGGGATGTGGTTTATCCCATGGTCCTTTTGCTCCACGTCCCATGCATGAGGCTTAATAGAACTTGTTTATCTTTTTAGTGAATAGAAAACACACGCTATTTCTTGTAATGCAGGTATCCATTTATTTAAGACGGGGGAATGCGCGATCCCTGCTATTGAAACTCAGACAGAAAAACTATCCATTACAGGTGAGAATATGAGAGCTTTCCGCCGTTCTAGAAGAACTTAGTTTATATAACACACTGACACTCAGCCCATGTCTTTACTATACAGGCTGTGCACGATCGAATAGATAGTCCTGAGGAAGACCCCATGGTCATGTTATTCAACTACACTCACATTTCTTTCGGGGGTCAAAAGGTCGACATAATCTGAATAAGTCATCCATTTCCGAGTAGACACATCAATGTTATGATGCATAAACAAATGTCTGCCTAGGAAACAACAGTGCTTTTAGGACGCTAGAACCACTCATGCTTTTACGTTTGATTATGTTATTTCTTGTTAAGTGTCTATATGTTCCATTGTGTTAATTTTTATGTAATGTATCAAGCACATTTGTCTGTAGAATGTAACTGTTATGCATTTGTCCTGTCTTTTGAATATTGATAAGTATGTCACCATACACGATGTATGATTCTTTAATATATCGTTCACATTTTTGCAGACCTGTTTTGATATATTTCAATGTGACATTGATTGTCAGTCCTAAGTAAGGGTGGACTCTCCCAAAAAACGAAAACTTCAATACCTCGTATGGGGTAATAAGCACTATATAGATACTAAATAACAATTGCACTTACATCACAAATGTAAATTGATACGGAAAGCTTACAAAGTCAGTTTTGTCTATGAAGTGATAAGAAGCCACTAGCATAAACAGGTTTTCATGAGGTTCTTTGTATAAGTGAATTAGGTCTACATGGCGTGCTCCTTGAAGCTTGCATACAGATAAGGCACTGCTGCTTCTATTCAGTGACCTGGCACTGATTGCTTTCCAGCGATGGCACGGAGCTACAGTGCTGTGCACTTTGTCATACATAATGCACAGCCACTCAGCTGCAACTGGCTAGAGCCAAAGAAACCCTCTCCCCCCCCCCTCAATTTTAGTGAAGCAATGTGCCACTTTCCAGTAATGTCACGTCCACTTCAGAGGCGCGTTTTGGGTTCTGACTATTCCCAGCCTGCCTTTGGAAGAATATTTTTAATATCAACAATAAAAACTGAAGGGGTAGGAAAAACCTTTGCAGAAAAGGTCAAACTGTCTCTTAATGCTTCTGAATTCAAAAGCCTTGGTGCTGTAAGAATTACTGTTCAAATGTTTTATTTACATCCAGCGTAGGCATTTACCTAGCAACGCGCTTTCTATTTCGGCTTGAATTAGGCTACAGCAGTCTACCTAATGCTGTTGTATTTCTGTAGTGGTATATTGCTATGTTCACATAATTTGTGGATTGGCACTATATTATTTGGTATAGGTGTAAGCGGATGTTGGGTAAAGGGTTATGGCGCTTGGTTATAATAACCACAGAAAGCGTTTGAAAATGTCATGATCCTATACTGATGGGCCCTTATCACATAAATACTTCTAAGATGCTATTTCATGTTTTCAGAAGTCTGACTAAAGAAATGCAAACAATGGTATAGAAAGAAACTATTTTTATATCAAAAAAGAGTGGATCACTTGAACCTGTTGTCCAGGGTTTGGTGGTTATCCGGCCGTTCCTTAAAAAACCCTCATTCACGTTTTTAGGTGGATTGTCTGGCGGTATATCTTGGTTCTCCGCCTCGATAACGTGATTGCATCATCATCGGGTTTAGTGTTGTGCTACCTCCACCTGGAGGAAAACCACTGGATATTACAGTAGCGATCAGAGATCAAAAATGGACAGAGTGCTCATGTGTCGTGAAACAGTGGAAGTTAAAAAGGGATGTTTTCTCATGCTACCTGGACTTTAGTCTTTATTGTTGTCTGGTGCGTGGAAAAAGAATAAAAAATAGGGGAGATTGTACAGCAAGGGCAGTTAATGTGTCCGCTGTACAGTCAGTCCAATAGGTGGGTCGACATGTTTCAGCTCTTTACGTGCCCAGAAGGGTCAGCGTCAGCACAAGTCGTGCAGAGCGGAACTTCCGCCTGACTACGCTGCCATTCTTCCTAAGAAGCCCGAAATCGGAGCTTTTAAGGTACTAAACCTTTTACTAGGAGATCAGTGATAAATATTCCGAACTCCTCACCCTTAAAGTGGACAACATCCTTCTTTAAGACAACACCCCCTGGTCCTGATGAAAGCTCACCTGACCCTTCTGGGCACGTAAAGAGCTGAAACATGTCGACCCACCTATTGGACTGACTGTACAGCGGACACATTAACTGCCCTTGCTGTACAATCTCCCCTATTTTTTATTCTTTTTCCATGCACCAGACAACAATAAAGACTAAAGTCCAGGTAGCATGAGAAAACATCCCTTTTTAACTTCCACTGTTTCACGACACATGAGCACTCTGTCCATTTTTGATCTCTGATCGCTACTGTAATATCCAGTGGTTTTCCTCCAGGTGGAGGTAGCACAACACTAAACTCGATGATGATGCAATCACGTTATCGAGGCGGAGAACCAAGATATACCGCCAGACAATCCACCTAAAAACGTGAATGAGGGTTTTTTAAGGAACGGCCGGATAACCACCAAACCCTGGACAACAGGTTCAAGTGATCCACTCTTTTTTGATATAAAACTATTAATTGGAAGGCGACTGGATCACGTATCCTTCTTATTCCCTACCAACTGATTAGCCATAGAAAGAAACTAGACAGGAACATAAATGTTGAGATCATTTGGGCTATTGTGTAAAACTGTATGTAGGAAAGTCATCCTTTTTGCCCTGATCAACCCCATTTTTTGATTGATACTGGTGGTTCTGCTAACCAGGCTCAGGGCCAGTGCTCTGTCCTTAAACGGTATATGGTATTCGGTGTAATTACAATTGGTAAGATAACCTACCTGTAGGTCACTAGAATAAGGTAGGGCATGTAGGGTTAGAGACCCTTGCAGACATAATGCACTGAAGTGTGCACTGCAGTGGTGTCTGGTGTCATTTTAAAGCCAGCCTTGCAAATTGGTTCAAAACTAGAACTGTATCCAAAACTACTGTTTCATTATATAAAAGGAAGTCTACCCTAAGGTCTGCCCTATGTGCTCCAAGGGTACGGTGCCTTGCTAAAAAAATCTGGGACATTATAAAATGTTTTATATGCCCTGGTGAGGAAATAAACCACCAAAGTAGTTTTTCCACATTGTAGTGCTGCTAGCTCCATAGGCTAACATTAGAAGGCTTTATTAAACTTTTGAGTTAGCTAGTAACTTAATCCAAACAATTTGCCAAGGTCTGATTTAGTATAACTATTGCAGGAGAGTAGTTTTAGAACTTACTTTCCTGACGTTGCCTAAAACAGCCCTGAAGCAGCCTCTTCAAGGCATTGAGATGTAGAAGGCTGCTGTCATCTACTCGAAATCTGGATCCGAAGACCTGACTACTCAATGTCAAGAGAAAAAGCTCCAAAACAGTGAATAAGTAAGAAGGCAAAAACTTGACTGGGACCAACTACTCAGTGTATCCAACCCACGCTCCATCGCAGTTGGCATGAATTTTTGACTTTGTTCCAGTCCAGCGCAACCAAATAGCCGCTTCTAACTCTTTATACTTTTGGGTGCTAGAAAATACATTTTTTCATTTAAACTTTAAAAAATCATATCTTTGGTTCCCTAATTTAGATTCTAGTTGTTATGCTGTCATTAGAAAGATACAAATATTCTCTATTTTTATAAATTGGTGTTGATTATTATTGTTTTGTCTTTCACTTATTTGCTGTTTTGGGCATAGCAAAATGCTTTACATACCTGTCTCCTAAGTTAAGTCTGACTGCTTGTCTGCCAAGCTACCAAGGGTTGGGCTAGGATTAAATTATTGAGACTTGACTAGACCTTATTTTTGATGTGGTGTTATTACTAGCTGTAGGTACCTACCCGCACCTACTAATAAACCACCTTGCAACACTATGAACCTAAACATTGAGTTTCCTAGAGCCAGGGGCCCTGAGACACTCGAACTGGGGACTTCTGAGGCGCTGGGGAAGCAGAAAACCCTCTCGCCATCTGAAGTAAAAAGGATTGCTGGTCTCATATTTCTCCCCTCCCCCCCACGCACCCCCACGGTCAAGAAAAAAGCCACCACAATATTTACAATGTGCTCAAAGCAGGCAGAAAGTTTGTCACCCTCATTTAGTCCTTGGAAACAATTCTATATAGTAATCTGTGAAAGTAGTTTTGCAGTCACTGAGAAGAGTCTACTAGAGTCCATAGTCACATTGCCTAATAAACAACATCTAGTGAAATAGCATACTTTTTACATTGCAAAAAAACATGATTTAATGACAAATTAAGCATTTGGATTGTGAAAGGATATTGTTTGCAAATATATCCTGACTGTATTGTTGGTTTGCATACAAAAACACTTCTCCAGTGCTGCTATCTAACTTTCTGCCTTGTGACAGGCCAGGGGGTGATCGTGACTTAGTGCATGACAATGAAAAGCTTATGCTCAGGGGTCTGTAGCACAGTTTATGTTCACTCTTTGTTTCCCACCTGTGCTCTTCAGCTTATCGGCTCCAGTGAGGGCCAATAATGGTGGGTGGCTCCAGCATCTCAGTGGAGTGTCTTCTTTGCCATTTCTCTCAAGCCTTTTGCAGGAGCTCCACAAGTGAGACTCTCCATTAAGGCCAAAGATTCCCAGATTTTTCCCAATATTGACATTATTGTACCTTTGAGTCGCGTATTTCAATCCCTGTATTTTAAAGCACACCGCATAAACATTGATTAAAGTGTGATGGAATATTAAAGGATGATCTTTGAAAATGGTCTCTTTCATGCTGCACTATACTCCAACCTACAAAAGTATCAGGATGCCCGAGAGATAACTCAATGTCTTGAATTTTAGTTATTTCAACAAAGTGTGCCAATGACTCACTCTTACATCTTTCTGAAGGCCCCTAAGTTTAGTGTCATAAATTTAGTAATCATTGCAAACGATTATTTACATAGATGTTACTGTTTGTGTCTGTTGTAGCAAGTTGCGGGAAGGAGGGAGGGTGGGGGTTGTAATTGAGTTGGCATGGCTCTACTGTGCTCACCCCTTGCTTTGCATACTCGTAAAACTGATCTTGGCACAGAGGAATGACTCCATACATCATGACTATGAATACATTTATAAGCAATTTGAAAATATGGGATGATGAATAAGTGAATACCACCAAAAACAAATAGTCACTTGGAGGAGCTGTACTTTTGCCCTATTCTTAGCATTGATGGTATAAGGTCTTGCGAGACAGCATAATATGTCCCTAGACACGCCTAGAAATGGTAAGGCCCAAAGACAATTGCATTTGCATGCTTCAATGCACGATCATAGACTTGTTTGAGTTTTTGATGCCTTTACAGACAATGGATGAGAGAATTTTAACCCATTCTTAAGAATACAAGGTGCTATGTACAGTATTAAACTGGAGCCCATAGCTGTTCAGAAGCATTCTATGTAGGAAGAAAATATTAAAATTTTAAAAGTGGATGCCAGATAGATCTAGTAATGTAATTTCATTCCAGTTCTAACTATAGGGCGGAATTGAGGCTATCCTGTTATGAAGCCGGTGCACTAGAATACCTTTTATCCTGAACCACGCAGTTCCTGTTCATGGCCATAACAGCTGCTCCATCAGCCGTGCCAAGGTTCCTCTAGTGTGATGAAAGATATCCTTGGACTGCATCCATTTCCTTGAAGGACATCCACCAAGGAGGTTTAAGTGATCAGTGCAAAGCACTAACATTCAATATTGAAACCCTCAGCACTCAGTGTGGCGACAGCAGCCCCAGAGCGGAGGAGCTTTGCGGATAGGACCATTCTTGATAATGTTTTTGGGCTGGCTACACTAAAAGTGCAATGTGTAGTTCTTCTGCCCTTTCCAGAAATCATTGTGGATATTTTTTTCACAATATGTTCATTCTTCCTCTTAACTTTGAGAAATGCAAATGTAGCTACAAAAGCATTTCTGCTCATTACCATGATGCTGGATAAATTAGAGATAATTAATTGCAAGCCAGTAAGGTTCTCCACAGAATGTTGTCAGCAAAATGTACCAGACCAATCAATGGTTGTAGGCTTTCAGTAATTTAAATATTGAAAACATAAAGTTAAAATTAGAGTTTGGAGGAAAAATCCCATGTATCCTTAAAAGCGCTGTTGGCTCTGGATAGAGAAATGCGAGTGAAAGGAGTGGCAAGCCCAGGAGATAAAATAAAAGTGGGTAATGCTGACCATTCGAACAGTAACACTAAATAATACAAGTAAATATCTTTTTAGAGCCCTGAGGAAGCCTGGTGACTGCAACATATGTATTGGCTGTAAACAATAATCGTAATGTTCATGAATATTCTGAGAAAATAATCTTTTTCAGAATAAGAATAAAGCCCAAAAGACGCCAAGAAACTACTGGAGGAGTCTTAAAATTTTTGAATAACTTGGGATATATGCAAATGATTATGGACTCTAAGAACATACAATTCCCCAAAAACTATTTAATATATGATGTAAATCGGGCTCTTCTAAGTCCATATTTAGATAAATGTAGTTATCTTAAAGATTTGGCATGGATCCGACCCTCCAGGACCAATGTTGGAGATCTCTGATGTAAATCCTTGATAACATGACATAACCTCTGTCATTTGTTTTGTTCATCTGCTGCATATTGTAAGATCGCCCTTTGCTGGGCAGATTTTATTAACAATACTTTGGGCTATTGTTGAGTGTGGGGTGGATTTAGCGTGTTTGAGCAACTGTTTTTCTGCTACTTTAATACTTTTTCTTTATTCTTCTATGCATATTTCATCCGTAAAACACTGTAAAAATGGCTTAAAACCCCATTTGACAGATTTCATTTGACTATAAGGTCATTGTATATGACGAAAAAACTACAGCTAAGGCTTTAAAAAATCAAATGTCACATGTGGCATGAAGTACCATATTGTGCCATCTACATTGTGACTCTGCTGAGGCCTGGTCTCCAGCAGCCTGAAAGCTCTCATGGTTGCAGACAGAGCTTTACAATAAACTCTTTTAAGGGCTCAATAACCTGCTTCCAAATACTAAATATGTCACAACTGAATGTACCTTATTGCCCATAAGATAGGGTGCATTGTGCCAAGAATGTTAGTATGTACCTACAGTGAATAGATCACCAAAAGCAATTTTCACTGTATTGAGTTTAGCTGTTCCCATAGGGAATACTGGTAAAGCAGATAAAATCTCTGTTTTTGCATTATATAGTAGGAAACAGACACAGAAAAACTTCAAGAACGTTTCCTGTTTATAATGACCTAATGTATTGATGATGTCAATTTTGTTCTACCTTGTTAAGAAATATAACGCTTAGAAAGAAAAGTGATATTTACTTGCCTAAGTCAGTATAGGCTGATTAGCCTAACTGTCCAGCTGGTGGCCAACCTAGTCTTGCCTATAATGAGGTGTGAAATTCCTTCCAGGAGCAGTAACATAGACCACTTTGATTGACAAGTTAAACTGAAAGGGCAGGGATGACCCACCTGAGCACAATAGGTTATTCAGAGCGGGAGGCTACTGCCACTCCTGTTAGCTCACCAGTGTCAAATCCTACATGACAGGCCTGTGGGAGGCACAAGTGAAACGTTTGTGTCATTGAAAGGAATGAAACAGCACCAGATCACAATTCTTGTGTATCCCCTGTCTTTGCATTGCTAGACCTATTTCATTTCCTGTTGTGGGTTCTGGGCATTTCTTCAAGCTAGATTTTAGTGTTAGACCTAGGAAGACACTTGTAATTTACAGTGTGCACTCCTCTATACAAACCCAGCTTTCAGAGAGAACATTTAGGGTGGCTTCAGACTTTGGTCATCTTGGATTTGCCCTGAGACATTGCATTATGTGTCTGTTTGTAGTGAGGCAAACAGGAACTAATGAAAAAGTAGGTAGTCCAAAGCCTGGAAACATTTACTTCATTGGTGAAAGAGGGACTAGGGATGTCTTATGGTGTCCCTCACTCATAGGCTGGTGAACCTTACAAAGCTGGACCATCACCGAGCCTTCCTCAGAACAATGAAGAGCTTGTGAAATTATACCAGTCAGGCTGAACATGCTTCATTTGGAATTTGTGACATGTGAGAAGCATCTGAGGAGGTTGAACCCCATCTACTTGAAATCCAGGACAGAAAGATTTCCAGTAACCATAAGGCTGATTCCCTGGGCATCCATATGCACATAAAACAAAATAAAACTGAACACATTACTGTGAAGAATCCTAGTGGAACAATGGCAACTGGATTAGGACTGGTACTGTTGGCCCATCCTTGACAACCCAAGAGTCTTGAAGTGCCTTCCCCTGAGTTCCTGGAGCTTTAGAAATGTGCTCCTGTAATTGTGTAGACACCAAAAGAAAGTTTGGAAACAGTTGAGAAGTTTTCCTCCAGAGCTTCAGTGTGACCCACCGGAAAAAGTATTTGGCCAGCAGTTCCACAGAGATTATTTGGATCTCAGCTTCACCCTGCATTTAGAGCTCTGCACATCAAAAATACAGAATAAGTTTCATTCTGAATTTGGACTTCGAACATTTTCAGCAAGGAAATCACAAAAGCTCTAGAACCACAGCGGCACAAACCTGCTTCAGGTATCCAGCTTTTGGTTGTACAGTGACAACTACAGTTTCCACAGCTTCCCACACACAGTAGATGTTTCTTCTCAATAAGTGGCAAAGTCCTATTCTGTGTTGGGACTTGGAAGAAATTTCAATATTTTTCTTCAAGAGAGTGGCAAATCCCCTTGCTGTGTGTCTTCTGGTGGGACTTTGTCTCCCAGGACTCAGAGGGGCTATGGAGGTGGCCCCTGTCATCCTGCAAACCTGCTGCTGGATCAACAGTGCAACAAAGTGCATTGTGAGGACCTGCTGTGTGGGAGTATCTTGTGCTGAGACTTCGTGTCCCAGGACTCAGCTGGGCTACGGAGTCAACCCCTGTCATCCTGCACCCCTGCTGCCGATTCAACAGTGCTACAGAGGGCATTCCGAGGACCCGCTGCATGGGAGTAACATTTGGTGGGACTTTTTGTCCCAGGACTCAGCAGGGCTTCAGAGGCAGCCCCAATCATCCTAAACACCTGCTGCTGATGCAATAGTACTACAAAGCACATTGAGAGGACCCGCTATCGGGCCGCGCCCAGGCAAACCCCGGGCCAAGGACAGGCTCATCTTGAACCTGTCATCCACCAGAAGAGGCTGGCTGGGGCCCCATTGTTTTTTTCTTGGACTGTGGCAAGTACCCTATTTCTTACCTATTTAACTGTTCCTCCTGGGTACTGTTGCCATTCACTGTTTACTTGTCTCAACATGGGGAAGTAAGGCTGCCCCAAGCAAGTCACTACCATCTCCTGCACCCTCTCGAATTTCTACCATTAATGGTTTCTGTGCATGCACAGTTGGTGTACTCTCAAAAGATATCGAGTTAGCAGAGGGACAACTTTCCCTGATGTAGGAGGGTCCCCTACCATGCCGATTGAGCTTGGGCACCTTGCGCCAGGGAGATCCCCCATCATATCCTGCCCAGCCTGAACATGAGAGTATCTCCCTTTTGTGCAACCCCACCACCCAGCTAAGAGCCTGTATTCTGTCCACAACTGTGCCATCTAGTGATCCAGTTTCTGATCTAACACAGGCGATCAGTCAATCACAGAGTTCTAGCCCAGTGTGCAAAGGAACTGCTACCTGTAATGGAAAACTTGCTCAGACTAATTCTTATTTTCTAACTGGGGTTCCATTCTGGCAGAGTATAAGCCATCTGCGGAATTAATCAATCTTCTCAAAAGGAGTTTGACACTGTCTTGAGTGCCAAACTAGACCCAGTCATTTCACGGCTGGCATAATCTGAATCTACCCTGTTGATACTTATGGAAGCCAAGGGTGTGAGGCATAAAGAGAGCTCTGGGGCAGCCAAAGCAAGGTAGTTGTGTTTCTCATGATGCAGCCACGGGCAGCCATTACATCTACCATAACTATTGTGGATGGCTGTAATTCTGCTACTGGAAGGCATGGAACTTTGGGCCAGCCCACAGATGTCGAGGTCAGCTCTCGTAGGGAGGAAACAACTGCACCACTGAGCAGCTTACAGCTACTGGGACCTGGGACTGTGGTGCACTCACGTAGGGATTGGCCCTCTATATTACATCCTCAGCCGGTATCAATCCCATACATGATTGTTTTGCCCATTCCTCCCATGCTGCCTTTGGGAACTGTTGAAACAACTTTGAACTGAGAAACAAGGTCTCCCATTGATTAAGCACTAAAACTAATCTACCTGTTTGTCCTGCTGGAGACATTTTAATGGTACGGAGAATTGGATGGATGGACCCGCGACTGAAATGCTTTGATGGGGATTGCATTAGTGTGACTTTTTAGCAGCCCAGGATTGTGGAAGGTTTAGTGTCCCAGGCTAATAGGGGCTTGATTCAATCTAATTTGATTCAGATTTTGTCCCGTTCATACTTTTATGGTAATCTGGCTTTAGTACAGAGGTGCCCGTCAGCCCAAACAAATGTGGTGGAGCATCTGGGTCTTGCAGTCTCCAATCCATGTGAGCCACTTTCCACTCTGTCTGAGGTGGATTGACTCTCTGATTTGGGGAATTGTACCTGTTCGTCATGGGTTGTGCTGCCCCCTGCTCCTTCCTTCAGAGTGCAAATGAATTTTCATCAGAGCTTCTGGGTAATATCTTAGTTATTGTGCCCTTGGCTATACCTTTGCCGGGGAGTGTGCAAGGCACCATGTCCTCTAACAAAGTGTTTACTGGGCAGCAATACCTTGCGTTTTTTAATAAGCTTTTTGACTTACAAGCTTTCACTGGGGCCATTCCACTTGGTGTACTGGATCACTACTCCATTGCTGCCAGCCTGAAATTGCACCTTGGCACAAGTCTACCATGACTATTGACTTACTTTGGATGCTTTATTTTTCTTAGAGCTTTTTCACTTTAATACTTTAAAAACATATCTTTCATAATTTCTCTTATTGGATTGCTCTCATTTAGGTCATCTTTTTCTCATTAATGTTTTTTCTGCATTTTAAAATTGGTTACAAAGTTTTATTGTGTTTTTGTGACTTTTTCTACTGTTTATGCACTACTGAAATACTTTACACATTGCCTTTCATTGAAGCCTAACTGCTTTATCTGTTGTAAGGCTTGGTGGTGACCTTGTCTTTTGAGGTGGACACTTATTCATCACAAAGAAAAATCAATTCCCTATAGTATATAGTATGCATTACTGTGAGCTCTCACTCAGTGTCCAAAATGTATGTAGTAGTGTGCAACCTGTCCAACACAAGCACTTCAGCGTCTCCTTAGTGGCATCAGAAATAGACACACTTTCAAAGAAACGCAAAGAACGCAAACTAAGCCATGCACTTTTTTGACGCCATAGATTTAACCCCTTTATTTACTAAACATATTTATATAGTGCAAACCTCTTCTTATGCGCAGTGAGGCACGTCACATGTAACAAGAAATACATTAAAAGATATGAAGGCGACAAAGGAACTGTGATGATAAAGGTTTCTCCTGAATAATAGAAGATTAAGTCTGCGATTCTCAGGCAGACTGTTTTGAAGCCTTGGAGTCAGCATTAAAAGTCTTGGTTCAATTCCATAGTTTTACTTACTTTGGGATTTTTAGGATCAACTGTGATTTGCCTTTGGTACTTCACTTTGTCCGAATGATCATAAGCTTGTATTTCAGGTATACAGATCTCCCTCATTGAAGAGCTTATTGTGACTTTATATGGTATTTGTGTACATCACCAACAAGATATGACAAACTCGTATTCTACCTTATGAGTGTGGGTTTAAATCAGTTAAAACCCACTGTGTCTTACAGTTTAAGCCCCTTTTATCCTAAGACATGTGCAAAATAATTACTATTTGGGGCCCAGAAATGTGCTTTTGTTGGGCTATTCCTAGCCACAGAGTTAAATACATTTTAGGAACATTCATAGATATATCCATCCCATACATATTACTACATCCATGTTCAGAAACTAAACTGGTGTACATTTTCACCTGCAGAAATGTAACACAAAGGTGTTTTTCTTTTAAAGTTCTTTCCCTCAGTTTTATACTCAAAAAGAAATCTTTTGCCAACCAGATAAACCAGCTCATCTGGGGGCATATGTATCAACATCACCATTTGCGATTCTCAAATAGCGATTTTTAAAGAATCGCTATTTGAGAATTGCAAAACGGGATGTATTTAAAAAATTGCTAATTTTTTGCGATTCCTTAAAATTCCTTAATTGCGATTAGCAAATTGCGAAATCGCAATTAAGGAATACCTGCCCATTCATTTCTATGGGCCAGGTGACCCATAGGAATGAATGGGAAGTAATTCTCAAATAGCGAATCGCAATTTGCTAATCGCAATTTGAGAATAATTTCAAAGGTGCAAGGGTGTCATGATGACACCCTGATGCACCCCTGAAATGAGCATGTGTGTGCATATGGCGCACATACATGCCCTAAGGGCATGTATGAGCGCCACGTGGCACTTCGTAAAATTTAAAAAAGTGCATTTTGAAAGGAAATCGCAAATTACCACCAACTGGAAGTTGGTGGTAATTTGCGATTTCTTAAGGATAATTTGCACAACTTGGGTGCTTTTTACATATCATTTAAGAAATCGCAATTTGCGATTTCTTAAATGCTTACGCAAAATTAAGAAATCGCTAAATTAGCAATTCCTTAATTTTGCGATGGGATTTGGCTCATACATCCCGATTACCGATTTTTTAATTGCAAACGCTGTTATTTTGCGAATCGCAGCGTTTGCGATTAAAACATCATTTGATACATATGCCCCTAAGTCCCCTGTTACCAATGGAGGTGTTCCTTCGTCATTCCCAACTTGAAAATACATCTATTGCTTCGGTTGACAAAAGTAATTTACAGATTTATTCAGGATTGAAAATGACCTTCAAATTGTTGGCTGAAAAAGTAACCCTACAAAAGATGCGTTAGCACATCCAAATAGTACCCAAGAGTAAACATCCTTCTATGGACCAGGTCAATTGTCGTTTTGACAATTCTCTCTCTGAGGAATATCATTTCTTCTTTAACTGTACTCTGATTCAACAGCGTACAAATAAAATATTAAAAATGTAATTATTTTTTTCTACCCAAGAGATATTTAGGCAGTTCTGGTAAGTGAGAAGGTACAGACAGATACATATAAGCATCCATTGGTTCTAGGCGTACTCAACAACTGCCCAAAAGGGCACATTAGAAGCAAAAATATATTTTGGCCTAGATTTTTATTTTTTATTTTTTTGTGTGTTTTTATTGAGTTTTAGCAACATACACAGTTACAAAGATTCTGGCCTAGATTGATTATCAGTAAAACAATGTTGCCCTTATTAGGTTAAACATACCTGTGGTAGGATACATTTTGAGAGTAGTTAGCATGCCTTTATGGAAATAACTTGGGCCCCGATTTCCAAAAGATTTGTGCCGGGTTTGCACTTCTTTTTTAATGCAGACTTGAGGCAAAATAATTTTTGGGATCTTCAAACCAATGTAAATTGTTTTTTGCATTGATATGTAAGGAGACATAATGCACACCAGGTCGACACGCTTGAGTCAAGGGGGTGTGGGATGGGAGATGGGTGGGACATGGCTGTTCCGGTGCAGCAACCCAGGGTTTTTGATGCAAATCCCTATCTACTTACAATATTGGTCAGGGTTTTGGGCTAAAAATAATGCCATTTGAAAGCAGGCGTTAAAAAAAGAAAGGCTTTTATTTCTTGTAACATTTTCCACTTTGCATGTATGCTGCACTGTACAACCAACGTGGGAAATGTTTTAAAGTTATTCTAAGTGTAGTATTTTGTACTGCAAGGGTACCCTTCCAACAAAACCTACACAAGACTCAAGCAGACACCTCTGCACTATGGCCCAAAGGTGTGTGCATTGTATTTGGCAGCTTGATTGTGTGCCAGTCCTAGGGAGAGAGGAGGATAGTGCCATATCTCTGCAGATATGGTGCTTTCCTGCTCTCTCCCTGTCACACAATGCAGCACAGTAACTTTTGGTGCTGCGTTGTGTGACAAGTATGTAAATCTGTGCCTTGGTTTGCATCTAATGCAAACACTCTGTGCTAAAAGAAAGGTTAATATAGACTCTATTCCAGCTTCCTGTTCTTTAGAAAGAGGGTATCAGGGAATAAATAAAATGAACACAAAGATGCACGTCACGTTATTCATTTAGAAGTAAGACTGTTGCTAATCGCACAGAGGCTCAATGCAAGCAGTGCCGCTTTGGAATCACCAACATAATGAAGCTGTAAGTCGTACTCATGGGGAAAGATTTAGTGAGAAAAGCACTGTTCTCTGCGTTGCTACGCAGAAATCCCCAAATGCTGCACTATGTACATACAGCAAATCTACAAATGGAGGCTCAATATATTCTTTTCCCTTTATTTCATTTTATTTTTCTGATTCATGTTTACCCTTTACACTGCAATTCATATAATTGCTCATTTGGCATGCTCCCAAACTCTTTTACAGGTTAATATTTACTACCCAACCCAACAGTTGTTTTGTTTTCCGCACTAAAAGCATTGTTATACAAATACATTGTTCATGTATTTATAAATATCAGACATAAATGCTACAGTAACTGTGGTCCATAAACTATCACTCATAACAATGCAAGATTTAATCGAATTAAGAATGAGTCAATGACTGGAGAAATGAGAGCATGGATGAATGAATGAGTGAGTGAGTTAAAGCTCATGGTTCAATAGTGAGTGCTTGGATGAATGGATGGCCAAATAGGGGAATTGGTGACTGAATGAATGTATTGGCTAGTTTAGAGATGGGTGCTGGTGAGTTACAGCAGTTTTACAGGTTTAGGCCCTAGGCAGCAGTACTGAAGATATAATAAAAATGAAAGAAAGTTATTTAGCTAAACTACTTGCACATAATGGACCTCACTCCCTGTCGCCTATGACATGCATGCTGGGTCTCGAGCCACATGTTCTGGTTTTATTGCCCAGACGATGACTCTTTTCATGTGGTCTTCCAATGCTTCGTGATAGAGGGATGCTGGTGACGGACTGGAGGTACCCTGAACCAGGTTCTGGAACCCTAAGATAGCTTTGTTTGGAATCCTGAGGGACTTGGTGCCACCCGGGGCTGGAGAGTATGATAGACATGACCATCATAGATTTGGTCACCCTGGTAGCTAAGAGAGCCGTTGAACGCACCTGGAAAAACACATCCCAAATCTGTCTCAACGTGGCGTGGGGGCCTTGGATGGTGCACTGAACAAGAGCAGCCTATCAACTCAGCCAGGGGTTGCCCCCAAAAGCATGCCAGGGTCTGGGGAAAATGACGGGGTTACCACAGACTTGATTTAACTACTATGACTAATTGATTGCGTGCTATGGAAAATTACAATGGTTATGTATGGATGGTCTTGACTGATGCTGCTGGGAAAATTTATTTGTTTAATTCTTTTCCACATAACTCAATAAAATTGGCTACAAAAAAATGGCAAAAAAATATAATTATTGTGCCAACTGTAGCTTTAGATCAGGGCTGGGCACTGGATTTACTCAGTTGACGCTGACTACTGTAACAATACAGAGAATGTGCTATCGAGTAGCTGTTAGTAATGCTGTAAACTTGTCTGCGAAAGGGTTGCTGCAGAGTCCATTCTGTGCAAAGCAAATGAGATGGACTCTTACCCAACTCTACCTTCCTTGCAGAGGCACCTCATTGGTTTCTCTTAGTTTAATCTACTTCTGGAAGCCCACACCAAGTATACATGTTACACCATAACACACAGACAATAAGTCAACTGTGCTGCCTTTGTTTGCAAACAAGCCTGCTGTGAATCCTGCTGTGCTGCATTGATCTATCAATGTAATACATCTGTATTTGCTTCTGCCTCCCCATCTCTTATAAAGGTGTGAGCACTCACAAAAAGCTCCCACAATGCACCCCCCTACCTTCTCCGCATTGTTTGGGCTTCCCGCATTGTCAATGAATTGCTTGGGGTCCCTGTTCACCGAGTCAATCTCCTCAGTGTGGACATCACAGCATGCCTTCTCATGCAAGCTCTTGTGTGCCATGAGGTTTTTTTCCGGGGGTCCCTGATTGGTAGTGAGTATAATATCCCCTGCTTGATGTGTTTTCAGGGAGGGTGGAAGAAAAACCGTTTTAGAAATGATATCACACCCTAGAAGACGGAATGGATGACGATGTGTGTGTCTTGCATAGGTGACCAGACCTTAGACTGAGCCCAGTGGGATGTCTTTTCAATGTTAAAATACAGGTATATCCTAGCAGTCAGGGACGGTTCTAGGATTTTGGGGGCCCTGGGAGGAAACGCAGTGTGCGAGGCCCCTCTAATTTGCATACAGCCTTACACATTCAGAGCTGTTTGCATCTAAGTAGATCACCTTGGTCCTTTTTGTACAGACCCCTCCTGGGTTGCAGACCCTCCCTCTCAGCCACCTACAAGCACCTCTTAGCAGCTCGTACTGGGCTGAATGTGTAAGAGTTGCTTTTCAACAGAAAGCGCACTACATTTTTTGTTTTGTTGGTTTGAGATGCAAGTAAGGATAGAGCAGTGCTATATGATCGCCATGTGTAATTCTCTTTGCTGTGTATACTAGACATCTGGGCGTTAGTGTGGATGTCACCATTACGGAAAAATAATTGATATAAGACGTGAGTTTAGTGGCCCATTGTACAAAGTCTGAATTCAGAGTACTTAATACAGGCCCATCTCAAAGGGCCATTGTTGGACCTACGTCCTAGGGGTAGCTTGGCTCAGGTCAACAGGCTTACATCTCCACTTGGCCTCTCATGCTTGCATCCTACCCAGCTCACAATCTAGCGCCGCACCACTCAAAAAGGACACTACACCGATTACGTGTAAGGTTTACTTTAAGACTTTATCTCATTTCTTTCTTATCAAAACCCGGTTTTCAATTTGACCTTACAACCTGAACCATTTCATTTCATTTTCATTTGAACGTCCCTCTATATCTTGAGGCAAAACCGGACCTTACAGTACAAGATAACTTTCCATCCAATGTTTTTTACAACTTAACACACCGTTACATTTCAGAATAGCATTTCCAAGTATTGCTTGACAACATTCAACATGGAATATTATTTCAAACTTGGCACATCACTAACACTTTCCCTGTGGGCTATGCATAGCACCTGGACTCTGGAAGGACGTCTAACCCCCTTGTAACCCTGCTTGGTAACCACTCCCCTTCTGCACACTCTCCAGGACATTACATCTTTCAATACATCAGTTGGTTACACAGCCTATGCAATGTTCTTCTGACACGGGCTCCTTTAACTGTACTTCCTGGTCCTTATTGCTGACCTCAATTTCGCAACTACTACAGTTAGGGATAAGTGAGAGGTACACTCTATTCCTGGTCTTTAGTGGGTGCCCTCTAGGTTATATAAAAGCAACTTACTTTCTCATCAATTACTAATGCATTTCATTGTAGCCATTGTCACCATCCTGGCAACTAGAGATTAACAACTATTACGAACATTTCATTACAACTTTACATAGGCTTTAATCTCATAGAGGTCTGTGTTTGTCTACTCGGGGTCTTGGCTTCTGAGAGACTAAAAGGGTATAATCAGGTCGTTTACTGAGCTCAGCTGTGTGCCTCACTGAACTCTCTCTCCCCCCCCCCCTTCTCTCCAAGGCCCAGCTTACGGTACCGTCCCGTTGTCCTCTGCTCCAGGAGTCCTGCTGGTTCTGGAACTAACTTCCCCTCACTCTGTGAGAGTCGGGTCTCTTCTTTGACGAGGTGTTCTCTCCCACAGGGTGAGCGAGAATCCGGGAATTCCCACTGTTCCCCACCCCTTCTCCCTTTCGGATCCGTGACTCCCTCCGCTACGGCTTCCTGACAGCCAGCCGCTGTGGTCTCGAGTCGGGGACCTGAATGTTCCACGCTCACCGCCTCTAGAAACGGTGCGGTGCGCAGTCTTCCTCACTCCTGTCAGCGAAGGCGGCGCTTCGGCCCCTTTCCACGTGATCGGAGGACGGCGGCCTCCGGGCCGGACACGCCCCCCCTTCCTGCTTCCTGAGCGACTCTCTTCAGAGGTTTCGCGACGCCGCTGACTCCCAGCCCCTCACCTCTCCAGCTCTCGGGGCACCGCGAGTCCACCTCAGAGGACCACCGGCCACCCGCCGATCACGGAGTGGCGGTGGGGTCCGTTTCAGGTAGGGACTCGTAGCGGGAATATTATGGGGGGTGGGGGGGGGGGTTCTTGCGCTGCACCTAAAACCACCAGGAAGGCTCCGGTATAGTTGACCCAGTATGACCCAGCCCTCTTAGCTACGGGCTGCGGTCATCTTTTCCTCAATTAGGGATAAGGGGGTTATCGCCAAGGCCAGTCTAATTCTTCCTCTCCTGCCAGGGAGGTACGCGGGATGAGTTGGTCCCAAACAGCAATCCTAGCCCCCTTCCCGGGTTCTGGCCACTTGTGAAAGTCCCGGTATAACGCTGCTCCACCAGCTCACTGACTACTTTCAGGGACCGGTCACAAGGTTAGGGGTGATGTCACTAGGTTTAGGAATCTGTGCAGACCCTTGGACCTGTCCGTTCCCTTTCAAGTACAATCACCTCCTCACACAGGCGCCTTACTCCTGATCCTTCCGCAGTGCCCTTCTGTCCTAAAATGGCCGCCCACCTGTCACCTCTATTTATCACCTAGGGCCTGACTGGCCAGAGGGGCCCAGAAGGTTCCGGAACCTCCCATGGCAGTCATGGCCCAGGCGTTGAGGTGACAGTTGGAACCACCATTTTGTAACTCTAACCTCCCTCATCTAGTTTCCTCAGTGGAGCACCTTGCACCTCTCCCTCAGGTAGTGAGGATGAGGCGCCCAGAACCTCTACATCAGCACCCAAAAAGTTTGGTAGACAGAAAAAATGAGAAGGGGGAAAGGACAAAAATAATAAGATGAGGAGGGAACTGCCAAAGGGCTGAAAGGTCTAACACGCGTCCCCCCCAGCTGAAAGTGGGGAGAGCTACCCAACCCCTTGGGAGTCCTCTTCACTAAGGCGGAAATACCTGGATAGACCGTCAGCATTGGCGTGGTCCACTCCTGGGCGATGTTCCACCCTAAAGTCCATCCCCTGTAGGGAAATGGACCACCTCAATAGCTTGGGATTCTCGCCCCTCATTTGCATCAGCCACCTGAGGGGCCGGTGGTCGGTCTGAACCAGGAAGTGCGAGCCAAACAGGTATGGCCGCAGCTTCTTCAGAGCCCACACCACCGCAAAAGCCTCCCTCTCAATTGCACTCCACCTCTGTTCATGGGGAAGTAGTCTCCTGGACAGGAAAACCACCGGCTGATCTAGACCCTCGTCATTAAGTTGCGACAGCACTGCCCCAATACCGTGCTCCGACGCATCTGTTTGGACGATGAACTCCTTGGTGAAGTCAGGGGCCCTGAGAACAGGTGCCGCACACATGGCCTTTTTCAAGGTGTCAAAGGCTTGTTGACATCCCTCGGTCCAGATTACCCGTCGAGGGTGCTTTTTAGAAGTGAGCTCAGTCAAGGGGGCCACGATAGTACCGTATCCCTTGACGAAGCGTCGGTAGTAGCCAGTGAGGCCCAAGAAGGCCCGGACCTCTGTCTGAGTCTTGGGGGGGTTCCCAGGCCATGATGGTTTCGATCTTGGCCTGGAGGGGTTGCACCTTGCCCCGACCCACCAAGTGACCGAGGTACACTACCGACCCCTGCCCGATCTGGCACTTAATGGCCTTGATCGTCAGACCTGCCTGCTGCAAAGCCTGAAGAACAGCCTGAAGGTGACACAAATGGTCCTCCCAGCTGCGGCTGAAGACAGCGATGTTATCCAGGTACGCAACCGAAAAGGCTTCCATCCCAGAGAGGACCTGGTTCACCAACCGCTGGAACGTAGCAGGGGCGTTCTTGAGCCCAAAGGGCATCACACAGAACTGGTAGTGACCCTCAGGTGTGGAGAAGGCTGATCTTTCCTTGGCTCCATCTGTCAGGGAAATCTGCCAGTACCCGGATGTAAGGTCAAAGGTACTGAGATATTGGGCAGCTCCCAACCGGTCAATGAGCTCATCCGCCCTCGGGATAGGATGAGCATCAGTCTTTGTCACAGAGTTCAGTCCCCTGTAATCCACACAGAACCGGAGTTCTGGGGTAGTGCTCGGTGGGGCAGCTTTGGGTACCAGTACCACCGGACTGGACCAGGGACTACTTGAAGCCTCAATCACTCCTAGCTCTAGCATCTTGGTAACTTCTCCATGGATGCTAGCCTTCACCTTATCCGACAGTCGGTAGGAGTTGGACTTCACAGGTGGGCTGTCCCCTGTGTCCACGTCATGGGTACACAGATGAGTCCTTCCCGGGATAAGGGAGAACAGGGAAGCAAACTGCTCCAAAACTCGGCGGCAGTCTCTCCGCTGTTCGGGAGTTAGGGAGGGTGAGAGGATCACTCCCTCCACCGACCCATCCTTCTCTTGGGACGCAAAAAGATCAGGAAGAGGTTCACTTTCCTCTTCCTCTGATCCATCAGTCACCATCATTAAAGTGACCTCGGGTCTCTCTTGGTGAGGCTTGAGGCGGTTGACATGGAGCACCCGATGGGGCTGCCTGGGGGTCTTAAGATCCACCACATAGGTGACCTTGCCCTTCTTCTCAACCACCTCAAAGGGGCCTGACCAGCGATCCTGGAGGGCGCTAAGCTCTCCAGGTTCCATCACCCACACCTTCTGGCCAGGCTCCAGCTCCACCGGGTGAGCGTTTCGGTCATACCATTCCTTCATGACCGTCTGGCTGGCTTTTAGGTTTTCAGAGGCTTGCTTCCACAACCTAGCCATTTGGCTACGAAAGGCCAGCATGTAGCTCACCACATCCGGGGGAAGTTTCCTGGGAGTCTTTTCCCATCCATCCTTCACCAGGCTGAGGGGTCCACGCACAGGGTGCCCGTACAACAGCTCGAAGGGGCTGAAGCCCACTCCCTTCTGTGGTACCTCCTGTAAGAAAACAGCAAACAGGGTAGGAGGATGTCCCATTTCCTCCGCAGGCTCTCGGGCAGACTCCGGATCATGCCCTTTAAGGTTTTGTTAAACCTCTCCACCAGACCATTGGTCTGGGGGTGATAAGGAGTGGAGAACCGGTAAGTGACTCCACACTCTTTCCACATAGCCCGCATATAGGCCGACATGAAGTTGGTACCTCTGTCCGACACCACTTCTTTGGGGAATCCCATCCGGGTGAAAATTCCCATAAGGGCCGTGCCACTGCTGGTGCAGTAATGGTCCTTAGAGGGATAGCCTCGGGGTACCGAGTGGCATGATCCACCAGAACCAGGATGAACCTGTGACCGGCAGACGTTGGTGGATCCAATGGCCCAACAATGTCGATGCCCACCCTTTCAAAGGGGGTGCCAACGACAGGCAGTGGTTCCAGGGGAGCCTTCAGCTTCACCCCTGTTTTCCCACTAGCTTGGCAGGTTACACACGTCCTACAAAAAGTATCGGACGTAATCCTCATCTGAGGCCAGTAGAAATGAGGGACAAGTCGAGCAAAGGTCTTGTCTTGTCCCAAGTGTCCTGCCAAAGGTATTTCATGAGCCAATCCCAATAGGAAGGCTCGGTAACGCTGGGGAACCACCAAGGCCCGGGATGAACCATGCACCGGGGCCTTGGGTTCGCTATAAAGGAGTCCATCTTCCCAGTATATGTGGAAGTTCCCCGAATCGTTACCCGCTGCCTGGGCTTCGGCCTGACGCCGTAAACCCTCAAGGGTAGGGCACTCCTTCTGGGCCCGACAAAACTCTTCCCTAGTAGGTCCTCCCTCCACCTGCCAGTCGGCAGGGGTAGGTAAGCCCTCCAGGGAAGCTACATTCCCCTCCGTAGACTCCGGGACCACACCAGTCGCCCCATCCACCTTCGGAGGTTCCGATGCTGGGGCAGGCTTCCCCCGACCCCGTTTACCCTTTCCGGCAGCTGGTTGGGCCTTTGTCCCAGGCTCCAACCTCTGTGAATCCCCTCTCCGGGCAGTCACGGACCGGGTGTTGGCACACGTCCACTCAGGGGTCCCCAACATTTCCATGTGGGCCCTGAACTCGACCTCCTTCCACGCCGAGTGTTCAAGGTCATTTCCCAACAGGCAGTCGACAGGCATGGCAGGGCTTATCGCAACTCGTAGAGGACCCGCAACCCCTCCCCACTGAAATGGAATCTGGGCCACCGGATAGTGACCCTCTTGGTTGTCAGCCATCACAACCGGGTGGACTACATTGGGAACCACCTGCTCTGGGGACACCAGCTGACTCCTTACCATAGTCATGCTGGCTCCTGTGTCCCTCAGAGCCTCCACCCTCTGGGCATTGATGGTGACCCATTGCCTGTACTTAGTAGTATTCGAGGGCACCTGGGTCTTAGGAACCATCTCACAATCCCCTAAGGACACTAAGGTTAACCCTGCCCACTCACCTCCCTTATCTAGGGTAACTCCTCCCCAAGCACTACACTTGCCACCCCAGCGGTCTTTCCTCCAATGGGAGGGTGTGGTCTCTTGGGACACTTGGCATCCCCCTTATAGTGCCCAACCTCACCACACTCATAACATCGGACAACCCTAGGCTGCTGACCACGGTCAGGATAAGGGGGTTTGTGGGGGCCAACCTTAGGAGGGAATCCTACTCCCTTCCCTTGTGAACTCTTTTGGGGGCCTTTAGAGAACTCCTTCTTTGTGTCTCCCCCCTCTTTCTTCTGGGGGACGCCCTGTCCAGCCCCCTGGAAATTCCCTCCAGTCCCTTTTGAGGATACCCGGGTACTCGCCCAGATATCCGCCTCCTCTGCAAGCTTCCTAGGATTAGTTAGCTTGCTGTCCACCAGGTGCTGACGCAGCTCCGGAAAACTTTTCTCGAGGAGGTGCTCCTTTAAAATTAAATTATACAGTCCCTCATAGTCCTTGACCTCACTGCCAGCACCCAGCCCTCTAAGGCTTTCTTGGCATAGTCCAAGAAGTCTTCCCAATTCTGGGTGGCCAACTTTTGACTGCCCCGAAACCTCTGCCTGAATTTTTCAGGTGTCAACTCAAATTTCCTCACTAGGGCGACCTTCATGATGGGGTAATTGGTCTGATCTTGCTGTTCCAATGCTATCAAGGCATCCCTCCCCACCGGGGGCATATACCTATATAGGCCACCCCCCCACTGAGCTTCGGGGACCCCATGGGCTCTTAAGGAGACCTCATAGGCAGCCAGCCATTTAACGATGTCATCCCCGACACCATAGCTGGCGGCTACATCTTTTGGCAGGTAAGGCCTGGACTCTCTGGGGACCTCTCTAGGTATGCTGCCACCAACGGGACCGCTGGGGGTTCCAAACTGTAGGGCTTTGAGTTCCAACTCCTTTAAGTGGAGCTCATGGAGGAACCTCCTCTCCTCCCTCTCTTTCTCCAAACGGGCCAGTTCCATTTTAAACTGCCTCTCCTCCCTCCTGTCAACTAAGTCAGCTGATGACAGGCTTCCCCCCGAGGCGCTACTACCTGCCCTTGAGGGGGCACTAGGTCCTACATCCATGTGTCCACTCTCAGGGGGGAAAATTAATTCTGGTTCCTCTGTGGTATCCAGTTCGGGTCCCTCCTCCCGTTTCCCGCTAGGGTGGGCCATGACCCAGGCTCTCAAGCTCGTTTGGAGTTCTTTTTTCTTTGCCCCTTGCTTGAAGAACACCTCCCTCTCCTGGCAGAATTCTTTTAGTTGAGTTACGGTATATTCCTCCAGCCTACCCAACTCAAACTCCATCCTACCAGGTGGGACCCAATTCCGCAGAACAGGAGCTTACCAAAGGATACCTTTCCTTCCAGAGGAAACACACCACCAGACAGAATAATTTTGAAAACAAAATTCCAATTAGGGAGGCAATCTGAAGAAAACTCCAGTAAAAACAATCAAGTGTAGGTTGTGGCGCGCGCAAAACTGCTACTAAGCGGATGCAAGCACTGAATAAGGATCCCACCGCTGAGCACCAATTTGTTGGACCTACGTCCTAGGGGTAGCTTGGCTCAGGTCAACAGGCTTACATCTCCACTTGGCCTCTCATGCTTGCATCCTACCCAGCTTGCAATCTAGCGCCGCACCACTCAAAAAGGACACTACACCGATTACGTGTAAGGTTTACTTTAAGACTTTATCTCATTTCTTTCTTATCAAAACCCGGTTTTCAATTTGACCTTACAACCTGAACCATTTCATTTCATTTTCATTTGAACGTCCCTCTATATCTTGAGGCAAAACCGGACCTTACAGTACAAGATAACTTTCCATCCAAGGTTTTTTACAACTTAACACACCGTTACATTTCAGAATAGCATTTCCAAGTATTGCTTGACAACATTCAACATGGAATATTATTTCAAACTTGGCACATCACTAACACTTTCCCTGTGGGCTATGCATAGCACCTGGACTCTGGAAGGACGTCTAACCCCCTTGTAACCCTGCTTGGTAACCCCTCCCCTTCTGCGCACTCTCCAGGACATTACATCTTTCAATACATCAGTTGGTTACACAGCCTATGCAATGTTCTTCTGACACGGGCTCCTTTAACTGTACTTCCTGGTCCTTATTGCTGACCTCAATTTCGCAACTACTACAGTTAGGGATAAGTGAGAGGTACACTCTATTCCTGGTCTTTAGTGGGTGTTCTCTAGGTTATATAAAAGCAACTTACTTTCTCATCAATTACTAATGCATTTCATTGTAGCCATTGTCACCATCCTGGCAACTAGAGATTAACAACTATTACGAACATTTCATTACAACTTTACATAGGCTTTAATCTCATAGAGGTCTGTGTTTGTCTACTCGGGGTCTTGGCTTCTGAGAGACTAAAAGGGTATAATCAGGCCGTTTACTGAGCTCAGCTGTGTGCCTCACTGAACTCTCTCTCCCCCCCCCTTCTCTCCAAGGCCCAGCTTATGGTACCGTCCCGTTGTCCTCTGCTCCAGGAGTCCTGCTGGTTCTGGAACTAACTTCCCTTTACTCTGTGAGAGTCGGGTCTCTTCTTTGACGAGGTGTTCTCTCCCACAGGGTGAGCGAGAATCCGGGAATTCCCACTGTTCCCCACCCCTTCTCCCTTTCGGATCCGTGACTCCCTCCGCTACGGCTTCCTGACAGCCAGCCGCTGTGGTCTTGAGTCGGGGACCTGAATGTTCCACGCTCACCGCCTCTAGAAACGGTGCGGTGCGCAGTCTTCCTCACTCCTGTCAGCGAAGGCGGCGCTTCGGCCCCTTTCCACGTGATCGGAGGACGGCGGCCTCCGGGCCGGACACGCCCCCCCTTCCTGCTTCCTGAGCGACTCTCTTCAGAGGTTTCGCGACGTCGCTGACTCCCAGCCCCTCACCTCTCCAGCTCTCGGGGCACCGCGAGTCCACCTCAGAGGACCACCGGCCACCCGCCGATCACGGAGTGGCGGTGGGGTCCGTTTCAGGTAGGGACTCGTCGCGGGAATATTACGGGGGGTGGGGGGGGTTCTTGCGCTGCACCTAAAATCACCAGGAAGGCTCCGGTATAGTTGACCCAGTATGACCCAGCCCTCTTAGCTACGGGCTGCGGTCATCTTCTCCTCAATTAGGGATAAGGGGGTTATCGCCAAGGCCAGTCTAATTCTTCCTCTCCTGCCAGGGAGGTACGCGGGATGAGTTGGTCCCAGACAGCAATCATAGCCCCCCTTCCCGGGTTCTGGCCACTTGTGAAAGTCCCGGTATAACGCTGCTCCACCAGCTCACTGACTGCATTCAGGGACTGGTCACAAGGTTAGGGGTGATGTCACTAGGTTTAGGAATCTGTGCAGACCCTTGGACCTGTCCGTTCCCTTTCAAGTACAATCACCTCCTCACACAGGCGCCTTAGTCCTGATCCTTCCGCAGTGCCCTTCTGTCCTAAAATGGCCGCCCACCTGTCACCTCTATTTATCACCTAGGGCCTGACTGGCCAGAGGGGCCCAGAAGGTTTCGGAACCTCCCATGGCAGTCATGGCCCAGGCGTTGAGGTGACAGTTGGAACCACCATTTTGTAACTCTAACCTCCCTCATCTAGTTTCCTCAGTGGTGCACCTTGCGCCTCTCCCTCAGGTAGTGAGGATGAGGCGCCCAGAACCTCTACATCAGCACCCAAAAAGTTTGGTAGACAGAAAAAATGAGAAGGGGGAAAGGACAAAAATAATAAGATGAGGAGGGAACTGCCAAAGGGCTGAAAGGTCTAACAGCCATGATAAAGGGCTTTGTGAGAGCTCCATGAGTTACTCAGTAGTGGTACAGCAGCACATTCAGCGGGTCAGAATAGAAGCGCATTATGAGAGATCAGTGGCTGTCTCAATACTGAGCTATCCCTGTTTGCAGGTAAATCTGAAGGCCTCTGTGTGAAATATATGGATGTCTTAACACGGAGACACCAGCAAATGCAGTATGCCAGAGTAGAGCTGCATTACGGCAAACTGGTGGATTTCTCCATAAATGAAGAACAGTGCATGGCGTTAGCCAAGATATAAAATATTTTGTAAGAGTTATGTGGAATTATCAGAACTGGGATAGGACCTCATAGCGTTGGGTGGGATGAAGATACATTGTGAGAGCTTAGTGGATGTCTCAGTAAAGGGAATGAAGTCTACCGTAGGTCAAGACGGCAGTGCATCATTTGAGCTCTATGGATGTTGTAGAACTTGAATGTCAACATATGGTGCAGGTCAGGATAAATATGCTTGTAGTGTATGATGCACGTTGCACGTCTGTCAGGGTAGAAATAAGGGATGAGAGTGTAGTAGGAGTCTTAATACTGAAGTAGAAGTGCATGGAGCATACCAAGACAGAGAAGCCTACTGAGAGCTTTCTAGGGTAACACTTCTCAAAGACTGAAATGTATTTTTCCCCATGGTGTCCAGATGTAGATTTATGAGGTACAGTGTGGATAAGGAGTGCTTGAAAGAGGTCACTATCAGGTGTGAGTTCTTCATCTGGCCCAGATTGAAATGACATTCTATGAATTGTAGTTCTGTCTTCTCCATTCCAATGCATGACTAAGAGTACTAAAATGCAAAGCTAAAACATGGATTGGATGAGTTCCCACATTATGAATTCACTATTCTTTTAGTAAATTGCATCACTTCATTTTTGTCACTTCTAATCGAATCAATTCGAAGGGTGTTTCATTCAAATTAAGTGCAGTGTTAGCATGAAAAGCAGCACTTCAGTGTTTTTTACTCGTACAAAAAGGCGCATATAACTATACTGCTCATTAGCACAATTTACATTAAACACATTTCTAGCTGTGCCACTAATCAAATGCAGTCATGGGGCTAACACTACACCATTAGCTCCTAAATCATTAGCCTTTAACTTCTCACCTCTGTACTAAATAGACCCCAAGGCCTTATACTTTTACCCCTAACTTTATACTCCTAAATGCAACCACTAATCCCATACCCTTAACCTCTTCACCTTTAACACTATCCGCCTAACCATTACCACACACTCTTAAAGCTTAACCCTTTGCCCCAAATGCTTCACACGAGTCCCCAAACCCTTATTCCTATACCCTTAACACCTACCTTCATTCCTTGACCCCAAGTTCTGCATTTAACGCTATTTGTACAGGTTCTGGAACAGCACACACATGAGGCCTTTTTATGAAGAGAAAGAGGGAAAATATCTCAATATTGAAGCTTACTTAATCTCTAACACACTCACTATATTGCAGAGGTGGCTTTTAGGACAGGTGACCTGGGCCTCCCACATATTGTGAGGCCTGCGGCAGCCCATGGTATGCCTTAGTATGACCGCGGTAAGGTTAGTCCTCCTGACTTTTTGTGTAATTTGAATGCAATTTACTGATCAGTTAAGTTTGCATATATTTGCAAATACAACATATTATTGTTTTGTGTATACCACAAAACCTCTGAACCAAACAAGATAACAAAGTATTTCATAACGGTACCTGATAGAAATATAGAGGTTCACTGTCCACTGCTCACAGTGCACAAGTGGTAGTTCCAAAGATGACGTGTACCTACCAGTCTGTCTCTCTGCATGCACGCCTGACCTCCATAAACCAATTTTAAATCTATTACAGGTCAATTGTTGACGTTTTCGGCAGATCACAGCGACAATTTTTGGGAAAATGTTCATTGCTGCAACCATTGACTAAAAACTGTTGCCTTTATTTAGGTTTTCGTGAAATCATACTCTTTGTGTAGTACCATGCTTAATTATCTACAAATAATTTTGCTATACCCGTTCTCTTCGTTCTTTTCTGCAATTTCGTTTAAACGTTTGATACTACTTCGACAGACTTGGAGTCCTGGGTGAGTCTAGTAAAACAGAATAGGGTTATAAAATTATTTTTATAGGCGTTAATTATCTAACAAAAGACTGGACACAGTAGGAAATGAATAAGCATCTTGATGCTAAATTTGTTTAGACCAGATGGAAGGTATGATGACATTGACAGCAGATATATTGTATTCAGTTTATGATATTGCAGTTTTTAAATGGCAGATACTATATTAGAATTTATATTTTACAAACAGGGTGCTGTAAAAAAGTGAAATGTGATGGCGCTAAACTCACCATGACAAGAAGATTGCAACACTTGGGTTAGATGTATTTAATTTCTGATTGGTCTGTGTGCACAATTAATGATGCTCGGGCGATCACGTGTAGATGCAGCTTGTTTATTGGCCTGCTACCCGCTACAACAAACGTACACGCTTTCACTGTGCCCTTTTCTCTGCTAGCCCCCCTTACTTACCCTTAATTTCGAGTCTTATGCGAAATCTAAACTCAGGTGCTGTGTTAACACCAGATTTTGCAATCCGTCTCAAAGAGTTTATGGACCACAGTTTTTCCTCTTGCGAGCCCCTCAGGCATTACTGGAGGTGTCTGCGTGAGAAACACAGGTTGGAAGCAGCATTTTTCGTAAATTGCGCCTTATTTTCCATTTTAACAATTTAAGCTCAGAATCCGAGGTAAAATCAGTCCGGATAATCCGTGCCGTTTTATCGCCGGGTAATTACATCCGGGTCAGAAATAAAGCATGTGTATGTGTACAGGAATTACTAAAAGCAAGCCTGTCAAAGTAAAGTTGGAGTGCACCTTAGCATTCAGGTGTATGGCTTCCATTTAATTGAGGTATATTATAGGCAGTCACAGCATTCTGCTGTCTATTGCTTTCTGCTCACAGACAAGTGGGACGTGAAGATAAGCAGGAAGTGACCTTAATGGGCACAGTGGGATGTTAGAAGTGCCTGCAGGTCTAGCTGCAGAGAGCCGAGGACAATCCGCAAGGAGAGCAGCTTGGCATACAGATGCAGTCTGTGGTGAAGCAGTGCAGGAGAGGAAATGCTGCTGCCAAGTATCTAGCGCCATATGTTGTAGCGAAGAGTGGCACGCAAGGAGCCCAGACCCAGCAACTGTTCCTATTTTTGACAAAATGAAGTACAGACCACAGATGAAATCCATTTCAACATTTGTTGATCATATTTTTTTCTTGTATTAATATACATACATACGTATTAGAAGTAAATAAAGGGTGGGAAATGACCACCCTTCAAAAACACATTGAACAAAAGTAAGTGCCGAGAGGTTTGAGAATTTTGATAATGTCCACCTTAAGTGACCTGGATGAAGACATAATTAGGAGCTGACAAAATTATACAGATGAGTGCTCAAAATTAATGCAGGCCCTCACCTTACATGTGGAAAGAAAACTTGAAAAAACTACCATCAAGATTAAGGAACTGGAGTAGGAACTAGAGAGACATGGTACCAATGAGGAAATCAAAGCAGCACTAGGAAAAATGGAAAAGAAAATGAACAAACATGAAGCGGAAGTGGAAAATAGAAAAGCAAGGAAATATAACAGCGACTGAGTAGACTACGCCAGTGGGCCCATATACACTTTTCTGAGAAAATATGAGACCTTAAGGAACAGAGCTAACACGGAGGGGGCAGGGGCCCAGAGTAAAGCATCAATGATCACTATGAAGGATTTACCAGGTTAAATGACACTTGTTGCTTTGGAAGAGAAATCAGAAGGGGTAGGCAGCAATGATCCCCTTTAGGAAATATAGGATGTACTGTTCTGCAATGATGAGGGAATTGCAACATGGAAGAGAGGAGAGTGTGGTTTTAAGCCCACCGTTGCCTGATGTAAATACGATCGATCTCTTCCAGGAGATGGTAAGTGAAGACATCAATAGCCTGATTTACAGGAGTCAGACAAGGAATAGACCGAACTTAATCCATGCAGAATGAGTAGCCATAGAGGAATTAAGAGAACATTAACAGATAGTGATCAAAGCATCTGATAAAGGCGGGAAATTGTGATCCAGGACCAATCAAAATACATAGCAGAAGTAGAAAGACCGCTCAAATACAAACAGCATTATGAAAAGCTAAAACAAAATCCAACACGGGACATAACTATAGAATACCATCAAAAATTGCTAGAATGGTGGAACCTCGACCTCACTGACCTTGAAGAATACAGGTATCTGAAAATTGTGCATCCAATTACCCCAACTATTTACTTTTTACCTAAAGTGCACAAAAGCCTACACAATCCCCATGGCTGTCCGATCATTACCTCCATTAGATCACTACTAGAGAGCACTTCAAGATTCACAGATACCTTCCTTGCTCAGTATGCAACATACTTGCAAGATTCTATGAGCTTCTTGAATAAAGTTCTGGGAATCCCCTGAAAGGAGAACTATCTAATGGCTACAATAGATGTGGCGTGAAGATGGTGTTACAGCTGTAAATACTTCCTTCGAGCAAGATCAACCAGCTACATGGAAAATTCTAACTTGCACATAGACATGCTGACCCATAATGTGTTTATGTTCAATGGAGACTACTCTCTACAGAAACAAAGCATGGCTATAGGGACTTCATTTGCTCTAACATATGCTAACCTTTTGATGGGATTCTGTGGAGTAGAAGCAGTCTGGACAGAGGAGAACCCGAATATACTAGAACATGTGAAACTGTGGACCAGGTTCATTGATTACCTCTTTTTAATAGGGGAGGGTGACATCAAAAGCTTGGACACGTTCTGTTTTAATTTCACTGTTTTCCTTTTGGTACGTTTCTCCCACCCCCTCCTTTTTCCCTTACCGTGGAATGTTTCGCTGAAGCTTGGCTTAGAATGTTGACAGATGTCAGTTTAAAGCATACTTGGAATTTTCTCCGTGTCATGTGCTTGAACTTTCATCAAGTTCATTCTGTCTCTGAATAAGAATGCCCACAATTTAAGCTTCACTCATACCATCAGTCCAAATGAAAGCTTTCTTGGACATCAATATATATGTCAAAAACATGAGAATCCGTACAAAGATACATCAAAGGGCCACATCATGTAATAGTATTCTCCATGCTAACAGCAGTCATCCTAAAACTTTTAAGTGGACCATCCCCTTTGTGGAAATGTTAAAGGTCAAACAAAAATGCTCTGAACCAGAAGATTTTGAAGAACAAATACTGGAAATGGAAATGAGATTTCTATCAAGAGACTATCCTGTTAAAGTAGTTCAAAATGCCATGGAGAAAGCCAGGACTCCACCTAGAGATGAACTATCAGTACCATGTAAATAGATCCACAAGGAGAGAATAAGATCTGTATGATCCTGGATTTCTATTGCTAACATAGAGAACTTAAACAGATATTTCAGAGGAACTGGAAAATAGTGAAATTGGATGAAACTCTCAAGGAGGTACTTGCAGATCACCCAAGTCACTACAGAAATGTTGCGTCATTAGGAGATTTACTGACACAGAGCCATTTTCACAAGGGAAACCAACCAACACAAGCTGGCTCAATCGACCCGGCTTTTGGAAATGTGCTAAGTGCAGAGCATGTGAGCATGGAACAAACAGAACTACTTACAAGCTGAACAATGAAAAGCATGAGAAAATCAAGGAACACATCACATGCAATACAATTCTTGTGGTTTATGTTTTAGAATGGCTGTGTGGCAAACAGTATGTGGGGAGCACTGTTTATAAAAGGACATTGAGGATCTTACAACACCTTTGAGGGATAAATAACCAGAACTTTTGTTATACCATATTCAAACACTTTTGGGAAGAACATGAAGGTAAGACCAAGGAGCTACAATACTTCGGAATTAAACACATCAGAATAGGAGTCGGGACAGGTGATCGAAAGCTGACATTGAAGAAGAATGGAGTCATGACTAATCATCTTGATGGGAATGGGAGCTGCTCTGGGATATAACTTGGATGCTGAACTGCACATTAATTTATGATTTGTCTGAATGATCATGAACGTAATTTTCCCTTGTGTCTATCTAAGGGATCATGGTCTTTACATTGTTACATTGTATAGGATCTTCTTTGAAAAGGAAGAGGTAATAATTTTGAATTTGAGCATTTGACTAGTATCACTTGCGGTACTAATACCTTTCTGATATGTAATCATTTAATAGGATTAATCTTTTCCCTCCTTGATTATTCAATAATTGTTTTAAATTCTATTTCATCGTGCACAGTTAGAGATCTTTCTCTCCTGGAGATGCCATACTTAGATATAGTGGGGACACTCTATACAAGATCAATTAGAAATATGGAATGCTGTTCATATTTTGTGCTCTGATTGCTAGTTTCAGTAGGTTACTTAATAATTTCTGTTGGGACAAGAAGATTTCAATGTAATAGTGTTTCAGGAATTGATTCAACTTCCCAGTGAGAATCATTTTGTGCAAAGTATAATGCAATATATATATATATATAGTAAATACCTCATTAATACAAGCACTTAATTAACACTAGCACCTTTTATGTACACTGGTATGTCCCAACAGTACCTTCCATTCTGAACCTAGGAATTATTATCGTTGGACATTGGGCAATCGGGGAAGTGATTGAGTTACCCCTAATTACTGTCTCTGTTGTACTGTGAAGAAAGTCAATAGATTTTAATCACAAGAATTACATTTAAGATGGGAACTGCACCTCACCTCTTTAGAGATTTGTTCTTGCATCCTATGGATTGGCATTTTATGATTATCTTCGCACACTTAGATGCTGATAAGGAGCATTATTTGTGCTTTTACTTTGATAAATACTCATACATCCATTACATTTCTTAAATGCTAGCACTTTATGAACAGTCCTGCACAATCAAATGTTTACAAATAGCACTATTTGCACTTTCATCTCAACAAGTACCCTGATTGTTCTTTCTCTTTCTTTAAATTAGCATTTGGAATGTGATAAAATGTTGAAGGAGGAAAACACAAACTGGTTTTAACCTGTCTGGTATGCTTGATCAAGTAGTTTGATTTATCTTGTCTTTTCACACCGGCGTAGAGTACTTTGTGCAGATTTACATTTTGAGTCTTTTTAATATTGATCATTATGTTCACATGGGACACCAAAAATGTTAAGAATCCTTATGTTTATAATGAAACTGTCTGACCGTATCTGAATTGCTGTCAAATTGATTCCTTTAACCAAAATGTAATTGAAACTTAAATGTACTTTACAGCAATATCAAAAGAGGGAGATCTAAAATGGCATATGAATTTCACAGCATCATACAAGTCATATGTACGTTCTAGTTGTACTCTTTTGATAAAAAGTGATGATGGACTGTAGGAAAGTAGGATCTGCTTTAATTGTTACCCACACTTTTTGCTTGCTTGATGTAATACTGTTTCTGACTAGTCTGACTGGGATCCTGTTAATCAGGACCCCAGTCTCTGTGCTTTCTCCCCTAAATTGGTAGGTAAGTACTTAGGTACATCTCAGATTGGACCCTAGTATATTGTATTAAGGTACCCAGGGCATAGGCACACCAGGGGTCCCCCATGGGCTGAAGCATGTATCATGCCACTCATGAGGGACCACTCAAACTGTAACTACAGGCCAACCATTGCAGCCTGTGTAAGCTGGTGCTAGCACCACTTATGAAAGATATAGGTTTACCTATATCTAGGGTCACTGCACTTAAAATCTATAAGTCACCCCTAAACCAGGCCTTTCAATCCTGAAGGCAGGGTGCTCGCTTCAAAGTGTGAGGGTGCCCCTTTATGAGCAGGGCACCCCTACAGCCTACAGAGTCCATTCTTCCGGGTTGTAAGTGAGATAGCCATAACATTTAGAGGGGCACAGTGTCATTACGCAATGACCATCTTGAAACTGGCTGTAACAAACCCTATCATGTTTGGTATCAATCATGTTGGATACATACCCGCACACCATAAACAATGTGGGAGGTATGATTCCATGCACTGTAATGCTCTTCTTGGAGTCCCCCACTGCTCCCGGTACCAATCTTCCTAGACCCAGACAGCACAACATGGCTGCTGCCAACCAGAGACACGATTCTGCCCTCCTGCTGCTGAGCCAAGCTCGAGCAGGGGAAGGCAGAAAAATAGGTATCCTGTCACAGGGAGGTGTGACCACCTCCCAGACAGGGTTTAGCGTATTTGGGCCGGGTGGGGGCACTTGCCAGCACCACTCAGTCTGCTGGACGGGCACATTTGGTGCCCTCCTTGCATAGTCCAGTTCAAACCAAGAGCTCCCTGAGCTTTTGCGAAGCTGGGCAAAGGACATGGGAGTATCCTCCCCACTGTCCGACCCCTCCCCTGGGAGGGAATCCTGAATTGTCCTAACCATTTCCTTAGTGTACTTAAGCGCTTACCTGAGGGTGGGTCACCTAGATTCGTCGTGGGACATGATTCTTTTCAGACACCCCTTCTTCAACCGTCTGGGCACTCTGTGAAGACTTCTGCTGTGCCTGATTTTGTCACCCTGCTCGTCTGCTGCAACGTCCATGCTTGTGCACCATACAGGAATCTTCCGAGGCCTGTTGGCATCCAAGACACCTGAAGGAATCTCCCTTGAAGTGAAGGAGTCATTTCCCTGCATCTGCAGGCTCCACAGCTAAGCTAACCGGTCTGCTGATCCTGGGGTCCTACAGACTCTGAAAGGCTCAGCAACACAGGTAGTTGTTCTTCACATCCCTCAAGGCCTGCCCTGTCTTCTCACCAAGTTTGAGGCTAGTGTACTTCGTTGGAGGCGCAGGACCTGAACCCCTGTACAACGCAACGACTTGCAATTGCAAAGACTTGTTGGATTCCTTCCATCAAGATCTTCGGGCTCCAAGTAGCCCCAACATCAAGAATCTTCTGTGACCAATATCTTCATCCTCAGCGCATCACTTGCAATGTGGTTTACATCTTTGGAGAGCTGCTCGAGGTCCTCTGGCATCTTCAGTGTCTCCGGCCTGTGGGTCTTCTAGAGGGTCATATTTAAATTCTGTGTCTCCCCTGATTGCTTGGGGCCTGCCCTGACTCCCCAATTGTTGGTGAGTCTCCTGGACCTTGCTGGTCCAGACATTGTACCTTCTTCAACTTTCACATTGGTTGCAGTTATTAAGGCTTGTTGGTGTTCCAGACGGACACCGATCCTGCACCTCTTGACATCCACTGTGGGACAGCTAGTATCTGGTTCCTGGTCATCCACAGCATCGCCTGGTCTGCACTGCTGCGTTTCAAGGTAACCGTCAGATTCCCTGTAACACTCGACATCGGTGGACATTCGTCTTCTGTGCCTCTGGGTCATTCCTGAGTTGCATGCCCCCTCTGCTTGCAGGTACGTCTCTTCCTTTGGGTTCCACCTGACACTTTCAACTTCTCCAGCAGCCGCATCTTCCTGAAGTCTTCAATTGGGTTTGACAGCGGTTTCCGACACCACTTCACACCTATGCACCTGGCTTCCCTGGTGTAGGTATCCTGGTTCCTAGGATATCCACGGGTTGGGTGACTCTCCAACCTTCTGTTTTCCACGGGGATTCTTCAGGGTCCACTGGGAAGGGTCCTTCTTTAAAATTGCAACCTTGACTTACCCATTGACTTGCATTGATCCCGCGGTCGTGTTCCCACTCTGCACATGCCTTGGTGGGACTCTTGGTTACCTACTTTGGGTAGTTCCTTGGGTCCTCAGCACTTCCACGTCTTCTGGGTATCATCTTGACTTGAGTCGTGGTTTGCATGCCACTATTTTAGTATATAGTTTAGTCTCCCCTTGGTGACCACTGTGTATTCCATGCTACTACTTACATATTGAAAAGTATTGTGTACATTGTGTATATCTCCAGCTTGAAGATATTTGTATGTGTTAGTGAGTGTCTTATAATAAATACATATTTTTATAAATACACTGTGTGGTTCTTTTTCACTTCATCTATACCTATAAGATTATGTTCTGGTAAAACAAGCTGCTTTACACTCATTCTGGACTAAGCCTGGAGGCTGCTCTCCACAGCTACCACTTAGAGAGCTTTCTGAGGTTGTCTAAGTCCACTAAAATCACCATAAGGGTTGTATGGATTGGTGCAAGGTGCCCACTTCATAAGTGTCCCCCATATACCAAGCCAGCTTCTCACACGGACTATCATGGAATGGGCACTTTAAATGAACTATCCAGGCAGTTGGACTCTATGCAGCTGTAGAAGGAATATGCTGAAACGCTTTGTGTTTCCTATGCACTGTCTGTCAGAAAATAAAGAAAAATAGATGAACTACCCGTGACTGTGGTAATGCCTCTTCCTCGAACTCGGAGGAATTTGAACTGGATGTTGTACACACATATATGTATTTCCAATGGAAATAGCTGAGTTAAAATGGTTTGATGGTTGATAACTTAGGTAAAAAATGATTGCAATTTGCAAGTTATGATTAGGACCATAATTCAAAACTCATACAATCAAGGATACAAACAATAATTCACACACCGGATGCAATGCGTTTGACCTCACCCTTGATACAACTGATGCAATTACAATTAGAATGAACAATGTAACAGGTGAGATTTATTTTCATATTTCCCCTAACACTATAAAAGAGAAGGACATGAATTAAGTCGTTTTATTGGCTTGAATGTATATTATTATTTAAACATGTTGTGCTGTTAGGTGTTGTTACTGATTGGGGTGAATATTGTGAGATTATAAGCGTTGTAACTGGTGTGCAAATTATGATGGTTTCCATGTCTGTTGATCAAGTTATCAGTGGTTCTCTTTTTTAGTTCGCACCCATGACTCTCCCTTAACTGTGTTTCTTTCAGGGAATTTCTAAGTTCTTTTAAAATTCATGTTAAGGTGTTATAACAAAAGCTAATGATAACTTCACTTTAAGACCCAGCAGACAACCATCTGCTGGACACCAGCCCTCTGCAGATACAGACCTCGTCCATGCACAGCAGGCAGACAGGCCCTTTGCCCAACCCGAAACTTAAGGTCAAACTCTACTACGCAAGGCCTTTTCTGTGCTCTTCAGGGCTTATCCACAGGGCCCAATCCCACTTCAAATAGTTCATCACTGCTGTGCTATGTCTTCAGCCATGCACAATGGAGGTTGGTAGCCGATACTAGACTGCGGTCATACCATGCTCTCAATACCTCTCTTTAGTTGAAACCTCACTTGTGGCTGTTGGCCACAATCGGCTTTAGTGCACTCCATGCATATTTATTTTCTTCAGAAATCATTAATCTTGTGCTACATTCATGATTCTATAGGCCCTGGGAGGGTTTTCGAATCCTGCATAGACTCAATCAATATATCAATACAATCCTTGTTTATATTTTTTTTATTTTTGGGTGGCCCTTTGGGAGCCCCCCACAAGGCTCTGGAGTCAGGTTAGATTTGTCCTGCCCACTCATGCTGGTTTCTATTTTCTTTTTCCCATCACAGTGCTCAGTGCACTGTGTTCGATAATGGTACACCAATGGACTAGGAGTTATTTTTCCCGTCATCCAATGCGGACTTGCGAATAAAGTTGCAGATTTTCAAATCTGCTGTGGTCTGGCTGGCCATCACAGAAACAATTCTGATGTTGCCTCTTTTATCCAATCCTATAAGCCAGTCCCTGTGGCTAACCCCCACAGTGCATAGTCAAAAGCCAAGAACAACGAGGGATGGTTTTTCATGTTTGGTTGGGCGCAGAAAATCGTTGCATTTTGTGCATTATTAAAAAAGTCCAAAACTCATTGTAATTACAATTACGTTTATGCAGTTCATGCAGATAATACACAGTTCTTTTTAGATTTGCTGATTACGCATTAACATCAGCTCTGGTATAGATGCCTGTGTGTGTGTGTGTGTGTGTGCGCGCGCGCGGGTGTGCGCGTGTGTGTGTGTGCTTGCTTTAAAATGATTCTTCACCAAGAGCATGCCTACATAAGCTGGAATGTAGTGTTATGATGTATATTATATTATGTATTGATCTGCCTTCCAGCCAAGAGATGATTCATAATAAACAAAATAAATATTTGAGAATGGCAGCAGGGATGAGTCATTTGAGGCTCTAGGCTTTGCTGTATGCAGGAGTCAAGTTCATCAGCTATGCTCCGTTTTGTACGTTGTTAGAAAATAATGTAATAACATCACTTGAGCGTTAGTTTCCATACCCTACTCACTTTCTTAGTGAGTAATAAGATGTGTCTATATTCAGCAAGATGAAAGTTTAGCAATTTTTTCACCAATGAGCATTCTAACAAAATCCATTGTTCGCTAATGTAAATTTTGATAATTGTTGATATTAAGGTTTAGTTACTTTGCTACAATATTTTTTTTTTACTCTTGGGGCGTCTGAAAGACAACAAAAAGTGTTTAATTGTTCTTGCACTTATACGCTTCTAAACCACCATGAATAAATCAGTCACCACCATTTGTGAAAATGTTTAGCGTGTAGGCACCGTTTAAAATCTGAGTAGGCTTTGTGATTTGTTATGTGCATTTGTATTGTCCTTACAGCCAAGCAATCAAATCCGACCTCAAAAAGTACAATACTTCACGAATATCTAGTCCATGAATTCTTTTGCATTGTTCAACACAACATGGAACACGTTCTAATTTCATAAATCCTCGTTAGTGAATCAAAACTTGTGATTTCATAGGTTGCAAACAAGGGGCTATATTTACGAAAACTCATGCAACACAACACAATGTAACTGAACTCAGCAACCAACGTTGCTGTGTTGCATGAAAGGGAGAAAGCAGGAATGCACCATATTTACTAAAATACAACACTATTCTGTGCTCTCTCTAGTTCTGTTACACAATTATGCTAGTTAGCACCATCCACACACCCTTGCACCATAGTACAAGGGTGTGTGGGCGATGTCTACCATAGGTTTTGTACTGGAAGGGTTCCCTTCCAGTACAAAATACTATGCCTACAAAAACTCTAAACCTTTCCCACTTTGGATGTGTGCTGTAGCTTGTAGTACACAGGCAAAGTCAGAAAATTATGAAGAAATAAAATCATTTTCCCAAGTTAATGCCACTCTGAAAAAGGAATTCTATTTTGGTGAAAACCCCTCCCCACTGTAGTAAGTAGATACTTCTTTGTGTCAAACCCTATCAGTGGTTGCTTTGGAACACACATGTACCACCCATGGAATGCCCCCCCCCCCCATGCAAAGTAATGTAGAAAAAAAACACTTTCAGCTGCTTGTGTTACTTTCTGGCACAAACCAATCACAAAATATTAGTAATTCTCCCACCAGATGTCCATTCGTTTCTGAACCTATCCATCACAGTTCAGGAGACTCACCAATATGATTGAAATGTTTAAGTTAAAGATGCAGAGAGAATGGAAATGTCTCAGACTGCATTTCCTATCATTCACACCTAGTTGGGTCTTAACAGAAGAGGAATAATCCTACTGTAATCAGTCAAAATACGCCTTAAAATGAACAGTCTATTCTTAAATGTTAGGTGACCCCTCCTCTGACATAAAGTAACCTCAAATATCTGTGATCCTTATGAGGCGTCTTACTTGCTGAAACCCTCTACCGAAGGTAACTGGGACTAAATACATCCGGAGGGCTTACAGTGTTGTGTATGGCAAAAGTGTCCAATCAGCTCATATCAGAGATCTTGATGGAGGATAGTTAGTTTTGATTTAGTTTATGGATTTAGAGTTCGTCATTTTGAATACATTTATTTTAGAAAGTGTGTGCCAGGGAAAGAACGACCTGACAGTTTGAGGACGCTCAGAAACGCCCACATTTGTTGGCACTCACAGACCATTCACTGACCTCCTTCACACCTTGCAGTGTTTGATTTACTCCTATCAAGGTAAGATTGCAGACTGTAAATGTATCGACCCCTGTGGATGGGTCTCAGAAGTTGAGGGAATCCCTTTAACATTCCTTACCTATCCCTTGAGACACACTCAAGTATATATTAACTGCATCTTACTAGTGGCACACAGTGCAAACCTCGATTGCTTTCTTATGCAAGCAGTTGTATGTGTAAAATGCATTAATTTGTTTGAATTGGGACATGCCACTTTCAAATAAATGATTTCCTGTTTCATTGTGCCATGCATAACATGTGCTCCTGCTCAATGTCATGTACAGATAGCCACAAAATCTCATGTAGAAATAGCCGCTTCCGAAGCCTCTTATGTAATTTGGTACTGTGGATCATGAAAAGCAGGTACATGTGCCCGTAGCACACCAGAGACAGCTATGTAATATGGCCATTTCTGCGTTTCAACACACTTGAGGCATGTCATAGAGTGGTCTAATTAATTCAGTGTATTATCACTTAAGTAATTTGATTTGCACGTCCATTAAAGGTCAAATATCTCATCTACTTATAATACTTGTAATAAGTGTAATTTCAAAATGGGAATAGGTGGCCAGTTCATGTTTGGTGTTTCTGGCATCGCAATTTAATATTTTGACTTATAGTGAAGTCAGATTTTAAATTGTAATTCTGAAAATGGCACTTTTAGAAAGTTTAGCAAGATCATGGGCAATCCAAACAACCCTTGTGGGCTTAGGTAATACAGTTAGAAGGTAAAGGTGCCTACAAGGGTTTCATTCAAGAATTATGGTTCTAAATAACTTTATCTTAGATATGGTGACATCAAATGACAGCCATTGCAATGACTCAAAACAATACAGAAAAAACTCAATAAGAAAATCAATTTCAGCAGTTGGGTGTATCATAAAAGATAATTAATTTTATATTCCAAGAACAGGAAAATAGGGGTACAGAAATAGCACTCAGATCAAAACAAACATCTTCAAGCCATCCAATAATGAGTCTGTCCTATGCATAGGATTCAGAAATCAAGTCAAATTAATTAACAATAACTAAAGAAAGAAGTTTCACTGTGTTACTATTTGAAATGTTGCACAAATTATTTGCACATTGCCTCTGAGTTAAGCCTGACTAGTTTGTGTCAAGCTACAAGGGGTTTGAGAACAGGTTAATTTGGGGTTTGCTTGTGCCCTACCCTGACAAAAATCGTGATTGCTACTTGACCAGGGCTCACACCCCAGTTAGCCAACAACCCAATTTCTCAAAAGCTATAATTGTGTAAAACATTAATTGCCTGGATTAGGAGTATCAAGTATCTTAACAAACAGTACATGCTGCAAGCTCTCAGAAAAAAAACTCCAATTTGTTAGCATACATGTGTTGATGGAAGGTTTGTTGGCCTGAATGTTGAGCCACATTCCAGTTGGAAATTATGGATCTTGGTTCAAAATCATTCAAATATAGTGATTGTTATTTTCCCTTTACTGTACTTTCCAGAAATATTTAGGACATGTCTACCATGACATGTCAACTTTGGATAAAAGTGATCTGGTGTGTCTTATTGGTATGCTAGTCCACAAAGGTTCAATTTAATCCACACAGCAGGTTTTTTGTTCACTCAGGTTGTTAGCACTCGGTTAACACAACATTTCATTAGTCAATCTCTTGGTGAAGCACGTTACATGTAAGACACTAAGTTCTATAGACTTTCCTATAGGCAATCAGTAGGTTAAGCAAGTAGCCTGCAAGATGCTAAGATTTCTTTGTCTAAGGTTTTGAAATTTGTCCAGGTATTTCCTACACATGTGCACCAGGAATTTCTTCAAAAATAGTTTCACCTCTTACGGCCAGATCCACTTTTTAGCAGAACAGGACATTCATCAAGATGTGGGAAATGTTCTGTCCACCATATTCATAGTGACATTGCCATTAATGCATTTAACATGGAATGCATGACATCCAGTACAATTTAGCAAATGTTCTATATTTGTCCAACTTTAAGTAAGGTTCTTACTCCTTAAGTTGCAAAATGGAGGTTGTGTATGAATATTTAATGAGAAAGCCAAATATGCAATTGGTAATCAAGATCTGAGGTCCACGTGTACAAAGGTAATACTTTGCAATGATCAAATAGTGAATTTTTTCAAATCGCTTTTGGTAATCGCAAAACATCAATGCACAAATGTGTCTTTGACATATTTTGCGATTCCCTGTGGGTCGTTAATAGACCTACCGCATGAATATCTTGGTTTGCGACCCGTTGAGAATCGCTAAAATAACAGGATGGTGGTCTGCTGGGGTCAGCAGACCACCATGTCTGTGATTGCTTTTAAATAAAGCAATCTTTTGCAATCTTATCCTTTTTTAAATGCAGCCGAAAATCCTTTAAGGAAAGCGGGATGCATTTAAAAAAAAAAAAAAGAGAGAAGTTTTCTTTTCACTTTTTAAGAGTAGGCAGTGGTCCTGGGACCACTACCTGCTCCTAAAAGTGTTTTTATAAACATACAAAGGCAAATGGGTTACTACCTCCTTGAATGTGAAATGTTTGTGACCACATTTGGGTCACAAAACATTCTGACATACCACTGCGATTCTGTATTAGGAAGTAACGCCCTAAACACTTCCCTTCCTAATACCGAATCGCAAACCCAATTTGCGTTCGCTAATAGGTTAACGAATTGTAAATAGGGTTTTGTTCCTATAAATAAGCATATTTGAGTTCGCAGACAGATTGTGCAAATCAGCCTGTTTGTAACCACAAAAACCCTTTGTACATGTAGCCGTTAGGAAGCTTTGCACCTAACCCGGCCCTAACACCGGCATCTCTTTGGTGGGACTCCCAGTCCTAGGGACCAGCACGCCGCCAGGCACCATAGCTGTTCTAGGGGAGTTGAGTCTCCTCTAGCACTGATAGTGCCATCATCCTCCCCACGGCATGGGAAGGTTTGCTCCTAAAACTGGTACTGACACCATCATCTCCCTTTCATTTTGCATGTCATATAAGCATTGCAGAAGCATTAAAAATATCATCTTAGCACAGAGCGATTCCACAACAGACATAAGGCGAAAACATACTTCAATATAGCATGAACAGTAGTAAAATAGAATAAATGAAAAAAACTGAGAAAGGGCAGAAGAGGAGTTAGCGGTAATGCTCTACAGTGCAGGTGTAAACCTCGACCCAGTACATACAACTGCCTTAGCATCATTGGATAATCCACTTGTAACCCATACAGCAAATGCCAGGATCCCGTAAGGCCTCCCACCCCACTCCCCAAGACCCTCTCCCGGGGCCACGAGGGAAGGGTGCCCGTGTTATTAAGATTTGGTAACCTTCCTCGAGAGCTGTGACAACTATACCCTGAGGCTTGCTGATGTTAGGGTCCCAGCCCTTCTGTTTACTGATGATACTCTCCTGATCTCTAGAACCCCTGTGGGGTTGCAAAAGCTCCTGGATAAGTTTGAGTTCTTCTGTAAACAGAGGGGCTTAGAGATCAACATCACAAAAACCAAGCATATGGTTTTTAACCCCTGTTCATCCTATATGCTTAATTCCGCACTCAATGGAGTCTCTTTGGAGCAAGTTCATATTTTTGAATACTCATGGGTTACGCCTACTGAACACTTTGATTGGACTCCACACATCCTGAAGTGCAAGCTAAAGCTTGAACGGTAGTCCGAGGGAATTACGAGGACCCAATAGGATTCGCTATTTTGCCCCATCTCCCCAGCTCTCCAAATGTATAACATACAAGCCCTGAGGTCAGCATTGTATGGCACAGACTATGGGACCACAAAGGCATTGGTCCTCTATAGAGAAAATAGGAAAACACTTTATGCGCTCTTTGGCCAACCTCCTTGTTAGCACCCTGCTCATTCCCCTTTGCCTAGACATGGTCTGAGATCGATTAGTGACAAAATGGGCCTCAGACCCCTCTTGTACTGGCACAGACTGTTGGCGACCCTCGAGCTTCTCCCCTACTGGCAGGGCCTGGAGGATGTCCTCCCGCTACCCAGAGCCTTGGAGATTCCCCGAGTTAGGTTTATCAAGCACTCCCTCACCCAGATAGGTTGTGCAATTCTTTGGTCTACTCATTTAGTCCTTATTGGTATTTCTAAGGGGTAAACAGTGGGAACACAGCGGCTTCAGCCACGCATGTTCTGACATCGCAAGCGTAACCACGCTTGCCTTAACCATGCATATGCCTTAATCACGTATATATGGGTGGTTAAGGCAGTGTGCGGTTTGGCTGCTGGCTGCTGGCTGCTGGCTGCTGCAGGAACAGAAGCAGGAAGACGTCGCCAGGGAGAGAGCTGCGGTAAGGTATGTGGAGCGGGGCTAGGTGGGGCGGGGTAGTTTTCAGGGCTGGGGTGTCAGGGTGTTTTTTTTTAATTAAGGGTTAGGGTGGTAGGCCTAAGTGCAATGGAAGGAGTTGGGATAGTTTTATGGACAGCATGGGTGTGGGAGGGGGTCAGAGTAGTGTATATTAAGGGACAGGGTTTTAGGCCTCAGGGGGAATGGGCCTACCCATTCTCAGGGGGAAATGGTAGGCCTCTGGGTGGAATGGGTAAGTCTCAGGGGGGGTCCGGGTAGTTTTTTAAAATAGGGTTTGGGGTTTTAGGCCCAAGAGCATTAGAATGGGTTGGGTTCGTTTTAGGGACAGCGCAGGGGATGGAAGGAGGTCGAGGTAGTGTTTGTTAAGGCTTAGGGACAGAGTGGGGGTTGGGAGAGGGTATTTGGAACTTGGGGCAGGGAGGGAGTTTGGAGCTTAGGACGAGGGGTTTCAACCTTAGCCATGCATACCCCTTTACCATTCATGCCTTGACCACGAAATTGCATGATAAAGGAATGCGTGGTAAAGGAATGCATGGTTAAGACGCAATCGTGGTTTAGGCTGCATGGTAGAGAAATGTTGGTTTTAGCCATGTGTGCCTCCATCATACAACCTTTCTATGGCCACTTTAAAGAGTCTATTCTGGCAGCATAAGTTTTCTCTCATTACTGGCTAACCAAGAGTAGGCTCCCTTGTAGCGGTATTTTTCACTTTAAAGATGATCCTTCCTCCTCAGGCAAAGACACTCTATCTATAATTTCATCTTAGGACCTTCTTTATTCCTTTACTAACAAATGGCAGCATTCACACAGGGAGTCCGAAGGATTTTGTCCCGCTTGTAATAGGACTACTGAAACTATTGAACATGTTCCATTTTTCTGTTCTGTTTACATGGAATTTCGAAAAAAAGGATATGAACTATTTTCAGGATTCTGGGTATTCGTGATTACAGAGTAGGTAGTAGGGTCCTGGAAAGCAATGTCAGACAACCCATAGTCTTTGCAGTCTTATGCTTTTTGGTATCTATGTGGAGATATAGGCTCAAAAGGCTTGCAGTATAGTGAGCCCTTCTTTGTAGTCGACCAGATTGTGCACCTTTTCTTACTCGTTTAACACTACTGTTTTTACTTTGCCCATTGTACTGTTGAAATAGAATGTAATACTTTATCTTTTTATTCTATTTATGTATTGTATTTTATTGATTTTAAATAACTTTTCCTACATTTGTTCTTATGTGTTTTTATGGCTTGTTGCCAATTAAAGATCAATGATGATGGTAGCCCTTAGTCCATATTATAGTTCCCACGTACAACACTTGTACTTTTAATTCTATGTGATGTAAGTTAAGTCCTAGATGATATTCTTTCTATGAAAAACTGCAAATGTCAGGGTTCTGAACAGAACTCAGTCCTATAACTTTGATGTTTTGTTTAATTATATATCAAGGTCAATAGGATTAGGAGGAAAATAGAATAATTGCTGTTTTGTATAGATTGTATGGTCTTGGAATATCATAGAGTAAAGTCTGGCATAGATATTTCGCTACTTAATATCATTTATTAACATATCATCCAATGAGACTAAATATAGAAAATCTACACATAGTGTAATATTTTTGTAAATGATGTTTAGGACATAAAGGTTTTGTTAGTTGATATTGTTCTGCATGATATTGTGACAAACAAGCATCCAGAGCAATTGCTTAATACTTATTGAACTGCATCGATAAAATATATAAAAATCAATATGCCTGTTCTGTGCCTTTTTTTTTAGATAACTGTAGCATAAACAGAACATAATATTAGACCAATTTCACATTATGCTACCAAATATTAATATTTTATATTCCCTTTTGACTCATTTAGGCTAATATGTAAGGACGTACTGTGCACTATTGCAATATTAAAATCAGATTTATTGGAACAAATCATGTTGTCTAGCTAGACCTGAGATTGAAAAAAATCCTAAATTGCTACTGTATGCAGCACTGTTCTGTACAAGAGTTTGCTTCCACTTATTACATATACATGTCTTAGGCCTCCATCTCTCTATAATTGATCTGGCACATTCTCTGTTTTTGTTAAATGTAATTATGAATTAATTAATATTTCTGATTATTTTCCTTTGTACTAGTCAGAAATGATCTCCATGTGCTTTTCTTCCCTTTAGGCACCGGAGAATGGTGTTGGCTTGCCACGTCAGGTTGGAAACAAGACTGAATGCGGCTTGTTGGGATTCATCCTGGACCTAAAGCGTGATTACCAGCCTGCTCGAAATCAGATACCAGAAGAGAAGCTGTATAAAGTGTATACATTTAACTCAGCTCGAAAATCCATGAGTACTGTCGTCAAATTACCTGACAACAGTTATCGGATGTACAGCAAAGGAGCTTCCGAAATTGTACTAAAAAAGTAAGTATTGAGCTCCCTCATTTTCTGTCAATGTTGTCATATTTTTCCTTAGCATTAAATCATGTAGGCTATATTTTTAAACTATAAAAGCCATTCATAAAGAGGCGTCACTGCCTTGCCTGTGGTGACAGATAAAGCAAAACTGACATTATGGTTAGTAAAAATATGCAAGCAAGAAACAGGCAACAATAGTGAGACCAGTTTCTGGAAATCGTTAAAAAAAATAAATGTAATATTTTTTCAGATTTCCCCTTATCAAAGATATAGTTCAATTCATCTTCAGAGCCATTATTCAAGAAAGCAGGGTATGAAGGTCTGTTTTAGACACATCCCTTTTATGATTTGGAAAATTCTTTCTGATTCACAGAAATGGCGTTTCATTCATACAAATGGCTTCTATAGCGCCTTCCAATTTGCAAATAGAAAGGGGTATGGAAGGGGCGTTCCAGAAAAGGTTGTATCAGTAGTTGTGACCATTACTGCAGTTGCAACAAATGATTAGTTGATGGGATGGCAACTGAGTTGCAAAAGGGGAAGCTGTCCACTTGAGAGTGCTTTCTCTTCTGGAATCATGACAAGACCTAAGAGAGAAGTGAGTATTCCAAAAAATCACTACCTGGTCTCCTCCAATGCAGTTTCAAATGGGATGTTTTTTTTCATAAGCAGCACCAGTGACATAAATGCTTCCCATAGGGGAAAGCAAATGCAGAGACGGCGTTCTGCTGTACTTTGTGGACCTCCATTCCTCCATCCCTACATTCAAGGCCCATCACAGGAGTCACATAATGGGACCTGTCTAACAATGATGCATTAAGCAGTTCCTTGTGCAACCACCTGTAAATGTGTAATTTATGATATAACCTATTAGTAGATAAGTCACATCATAAATTGAATAGCCATTAACAAATCAGATGGGGTGCAAACTGCACATCAACTGGTTTTGAAAAAGAAATAGAACATAAACTTTCTATTATTGTGTAATAGTTTTCTGTATAATGTATGAGACCTAAGCATCTCATGCATTTTACATGAATGTTTATTTACAGGACTATCAAAAGAAAGTGAGTATGTACTTTTCAGCCCACCAGGAACTAGTCAAATCCGCTGATTTATGGAGACCTTTCTTTAGTTTTCGTAGAAAATTGCTAATTTTGAACAGCTCAAAATTCTGTTCATACCACTTTGTGGGAGAAGATACATCACTCAGATATTGCTTAATCAAACCAATCACAAGCCATTGCACTTCTCTATTCTTCTACAAAGAAGACCAACACTGCAATCACATTTTACCGAAGATTCAACACATCCCCTGTCATGAATGAAGAATGCATCACAACACAAGCAAAATACAACTACAAAAAATGAAACGTAAAGATGAACCATGGTAGTAACTTCTCAAGTATGCCTTGCAAAAAATTACTAATATAGAAAAGCACATGTTGCATAACACACAATACAGCAAACATGAGAAAAATGTGTAACCCATAATTTTACATTTTTGCTTACAGATTTACATTCTATCCTTAACAGGTTCACTAATACATGGGAGTTACCTAACCAAAACTACGATTGTTACTGGGCATCCATCACAAACATCTTCTCAAGTGAAATCATGACTGGCTTAGGCCCCTTCCTTTTAGAACCCCTTGTACAATACCAAATGGACATGGAATGGGTCTCTCCCTTTGGGAGGACCCCGGCCATGACTTCCCATACTGGGAGTGCCTGTGCAGTGGGCCTATCTGTCTGCTAGGTTACCTCCCTGGGGCACCCATTGCACCCATCTTCCTCCCCCAAGGGCCTGTTCTAGCCCACTGCAGATGCATGGGACGGTGCGAGTTAAAGGTTGTGTGTCAACAACTGCCCCAGCCCCCACGCCACTGAAACTGTCTTCCGACTAGCTGCCAGCACGCCTTGGAGTTTCCAGCATTGCTGCTGTTACTTTGGTCTGAAAGGGGGCCTTACACGGACCTGAACTGTCCCACCAATCATGACCTAACCCGCCACAGGCCTACATAGTTCACTTACCATCTGCCCCCCTCCCTCCACCAAAGTGCAGGTGATGAACCAACTACATTCACTAATTCTCCAGAACATTTTTGACAGGTGGACCGCATCACCCTTGATGCACCTGAGGAGTAGCTGACAACCTAGCCAACCTAAACTACTTACCCATCGTCCTGTTTACCAGCTGCAGTCATTGAGGACTCCGACTTCAAAACTTCTTTGTGAGCCAGCCCACCACCAAGATAACCAGATGCAACTAACTATGTCTATAAGGTCTCCGTTAAATTCTTGTTGACAGGATGTACCATAATATTCCCTAGGAGCGTAGAATAACCCTCTGGAGCAAGAGTCTGACCAATGCAATCCTCAACTGGACCTAGCGCAGCCCTTTTGACCAGCATAAAAGTCAGCCGGCATCCCACTTCCTCTGCCTGGTTGTATAGCCACTTGTGGGATAAATAAACCCTAGCAATGCCTCCGAGTGAGCGACCCTACACAAGCACTCCCGTAAACCCTTCAGCTCCCACGTACACAAAAGTCGACAAGGCATCCAGTCGCTGTTTCAACTTCTCATGCCTTTCATCTGTGCCAACCGGAGAATACAAGAGAGAGAAAAGGAGTTGGAGGCATACACCTACAACAGGCTTAAGCTCACCTAGCACTTGTAGCTTTCAGAACCCAACCTGCCAGCCTTTTGCGCCACCAACCCAGCTAGCCCATCTTTGCCCTCGCCGCAGTGGTCCCTATTAAAATCAGTGTGGTGGTTCCCCAGCTTTTGCCTCGACCTGGCCTGTGAGATTGACTGGGAAAATGGGCAACACATGTGAAAAGTTACAAATAGCCCACAAATTCAACTGTATCACCACCTACTATTGATGAAGAGTCGCTTTCCTGGATGCCAGGCTGTCTTCAAGCGGCTTCGAAAACAACTTTGCCTTCCCCCTGAAGGAGCTTACAGATGCCCGCAAGGGACTCCAACTCAGTTAAAAAAATCCCCAGACATACCTGGACCATGAGTCTATTCAGCGCTAGGGGTACTCCAACACGGTCAGGCCGACACATAGAGTCGATGCAGGGTTTCCTGAACTATGCAAACACGGACAACCTTGAATAATTCTCATACTGCAGCATCATGCAGCTCTTAAAGCCTGGTGACCTTCTTTGCTGAGGTCCTCAATGGCATGGACAGTGCCATAAGCTATCTACAATTATACAAAACTCAATAAAAGACAGACTCAGCTCTCCAACAACATGCAATGTTGCCCATTCCTCAGAAGTTTGAGCTGGGAATCCAAAGGCCAAGATGTGGCAGAGGCTTAATTCATCAATGATAAGGCACTATCTCTAGAGAGAGACTGTGACCCCCAGCCCTCTCTTTAACTGACCCATAGCTGGCCAAGTGACTCGCTTTAATCGATGGAGAGGAACTCTGGGTGAGTTGCATATCGGCTACATCAATTCCCAGTTTCTTCACTCACAGACTAGCTACTTAATTTCGCCATTTGCAAGGCAACAATGATTTCGTGGTCAGTGAGATAATACACCAATAGGTGCACATTCACTGTTAGAATGGCATACAGTACCAAATATATATGGGGCCAACTATTGACGACTGTGAGTAGCCATTTTGAAAGAACTGGCCACCCAGATTTGATGGGCTGAACCTCTGGCCCTCTTGTGTAAAAACGCTGACATACACATACGCTTGAGGAACACCAAGTGGGGCCTACGTCCTGAAAAACTTCCAAGTGCTCTGCAGCAATTTCAAAACCCTTTCAAGAGCTGATCATTGTTCAAAAGAGGTGTGATTCCTGACATGTATGCCTTTCCATGGACTTCATTTCTTGCTTTACTCACAAAAGCGTTTCACTCTCATCGTCACACATCTGGCCATTCATAAGAACACAAACTGAGAATGTCACACATAGCAAACTGAAAACCTGAGTAGATCAGGTCACAAAACGCATGCAAAAGATCAGATCAAGTCAACCCACTTGTCACCAGAGTCATGTGAGACATCTCAAAGGTTACAAGACAAAGTACCGTTGACTGCACTCCTACTGGGACCCAAATCTATTTCTTGAGCTGTTGGAAAGAAAGGCTGTTAATCAAAATGGCAATACAATACTTACTCCCTCTCACCACCGCAATAAGCTATCCACCCCTACCCCAAAATATACTTTGTAGATGCCGTCGACCCTAAGACCCTATTTGCGGCGGCCACCAAGAAAGAATGTTGAGCCAAGCACAGCCATAGTGGAGCAATGCTAAATAACAGCGAAGAAGGCTCATGCGTACTATAAAAGTGCCAATATACCTTCCAAAATTATAAATGAATGGGCCGGACAGATAAGACACATGAACAATTAAGGCACCATAATGCTGTAGCTGTGCAGATACAAACCTTGAGTTGCAGACAGCATTTGGCCGTAATTACTTAAGCCAAAGTTCAAGTATAACATGTTCGGCCACTCCCAGAAGCATGCAATTATAAACTTTTCCCATTAGCCAACTACAGGGAACAATAAAAAGTGCGCTGCAGCATTGAAAGTGTTACTTGAATGCAATAGGCATGGTGTGTTCCCATGGACAGTTTACAGCAGTTACTTATATTTCTACTTACCGGCTGAGACTTCCACCCAAGAGCAAGATCCAAATTGGTGGCTCTATGGCATGCGATCCGTGCGGGCAGACGGTGCTGGCAGGGGGGTGACTGCAGAAAATTAGCATGGCCACACCACCAACACTAGCATATGCCACCCATGCAGTCTCAAGATGAGCATGTATCCTGGTAACTCCAGGCTTTGCAACTCACAAAAGAGGCCGCACTAATGCAAGCCCTACGAGTCAATGAGCACCAATCATAAGAATCAATGAATATCATAAAAACATATGAAGGACATCACTATTTGCGGTGGCCATGAGAGTCACGGCGGGCTAGAAGGGATCAATGCCAGAGGGTGTGGATGATGAAAGCAAAGGACAAACTTCAGAGTTATCGAAGACCAACTGAGGACAATACAGGCCACGACAGCCAATGGAGGCCACCATAGCTAGCAATGGTTTGAAATTGGACAAAATGAATTCATTTCATCCACCAAATGTAATGCAAATGTTACCACCAAAATCAAAAATGGTAAACTGCAGGATTAAGTGATCTGCTCCTTTTTGTGTCAGTCAGCCAATTTTTGAAGATTTATATCAAAATTCTCAGCCTTTTGCTGTCACCTAATAATTGCTCCACAGTTTCTATGGCAAATGGCAGTGGATGACGGTGTGCCATCATTTATCCTTGTATGATAGCTGAGACTTTTGACACTTTCGCAATGGACTTTATATAAAATGGTGCCCAAATATCCACTTGATTTCATGTTCATGGACTGCATGGCTAGCATTTGCCCTTGAAACTGTGTCCTTTACCTTGGCACATCTAAGAAACACTTTGTCAAAAATATTTTCTCATGACACTGTCTGGAGAGCCTGGACGATTTAAAAGCACCAGAGGTGCACAGACGTGCCAGTGACCATGTGTCCACACCCAAAAGGAATATACTAAACCGCAAACACCAAGGGGTTCTTTTGGTATAAGCTTATATTTTAAGTTATTTCCCCAAAAGTGCTACAATAAGTAATTAGGCGCTACATTAGGCCATAGGCGGAAGAATGCTTTCTTAGATCATTGCGGGGGTGAATATTCACATTCAATACTTCACATTGAATGCAATGTATAGTGCGCACGTGGACACATTCTACATGCATTCATTCCATGGACAAGAGATGAAGTTGTAACTTGGCCAGAATCACACAGTGATCGCTGAAGTAACAGTTCAAACCCCATATTCCCATTTCCTAAATGGAGTGCTCTGGCACAAGTAAACGTACCCTTCCTTCAACTGAGCACAAAGAACCATTGAAACACCAGGGAGCGAACCCATAATCTTCCCCAACTGAAGGACTGGGTTATTCTAAGACCCAGCGGTGCCAGGGGACAACACCTGAAACCTTCGTGGGTTACCTGTTCTGGCGTACAAAACACAGAGACACGGGACACTTCCAGCGACGTCAGAGATCAGCGTTTATTTACTGCAGGGATACAGAAATCACAAGAAGTACACAACGTGTAGGTTCTCGGAGGCTGCTTCAAATTGCAAAAGTGGATCGCTCCTTTTATACACGTTTTTGCCATTGCACAGTATGGCGAACAAAGGTTACAACTCAGTTCCCACAATAAACTTCAAAAGAGTCGTGTTCATGTTTCAGGAGGCCGGAACATAATTACAGCAGTATTGCCGGTTCCCAACTGTAAAAACATATCTACCCCACAATAAAACACATTCCATTCTGACCATAAACACATTAGAAGAGGGGACAACAACAGATGCAAAGAAAGGACAAGGATGCACAACAGGTTAGAAAAGAGTGTTGGGAGTAATAAAGGAAACCTGATGACAGGATCAAAGACCTCGTGTCTAATGCATGCATGACTGAAACAATAGACTAGCACGGCAAGATGAGTCTCGAGCGGGGCCATCTGCCTTCGCCGTATCATTTCCCTTATCGTAAAAGTCACCCTCAAAGAAACACGTGTCCCTCGTGTAAGCTTGGGAGTCCCAGGGTCACGAAGCGGACAAAGTCCGTTCGCTGGCTACTTGAGGGCAAGAAACAAAATGGATGCCGCATCTAAAATGGAACCCGAGGGTTCGGATGAACAAACCCAAAAATGAGACGAACCATACGTGGTTGCGTAGCGAAACTGCGTACACCCACTATACTCGTCATTTGCGGTTCGTAGACACCAAACTCATCCATATTCGTCACCACTCGAAAAGTGTCGTTCCGTCTCACACGGAACCTCAGACGCTCCTTTTGCCCTCATGTAGGCAAGCACTAGTCAAGATCGGAATCGATTTCAATATTCATCAGATCGTTCACCTGCTGCTGGAACATCATTCTATTCATCAACGTCTCCTTGGTAACAGATGGCCGTCTTATACACGTTGTAGCACAAAGGCCACATAAGGCAGGACCACACTGTACACAAAGACAACACGTGAATAGAAACGTTACAACAACCCCTACGATCATCAGAATCTTCCAACCCCAAGTTGACATCAGACCCCAAAACCATCCTAGAAGCATCCAATTACCTTCGTCCACGTGTATGGACTCGGAAATCTTGTGCAACTTTGAGATGGCTTGGTAGACAGTTGGAGCATTGTCAGGAATGAAAATGCAACAACTCGAATGGATAACTTTACACACACCACCTCTATCTGCAAGAATAACATCTAGAACCATCCGGTTCTGCAACATCATGAGTCTATCCGCCTGAAGTTCAGCTGTTAAATTACCAAGGGCACTCGCGGTAATATTAGCAGTCGACTCAACTACACGGGTCAACTGTCTTAGGTTCCTACTATTAACCATAGGTCCCCAAAACGGCAAGAAACCCTTAAAGAAATCTCCTGCTTCTTGACCGGCAGTATCCTCTTTGCTAATAACGCCTCTCACAACTCTAGTCTTGTGATAATCTGAGGCAACTGTGAAAGTCGGTGGTAAAAGATTCGCAATATAACAGGTACCCGAAAAATCACGGGGTAACCATGTATATGCGCGTTCATAACATACGAAATAAGTGCCCTTAGCAGTCAGGAAAACAGGGGAAGAGAGCATCGGTAGGACATACGTGTCAGTGCAAGCACTGTTCCCAAGTTGTGCTCTCGGATTTCGACCCAAACCTTTCAAGCAGAAATTACCAAGGTGTGGAACAATCCATATTGGGGACGAGCTCTTAAGCTGTCTATCACCCACTGAAACACTGTACTCAGCCTCACTCAGATCCTTATAGGCTTGCACCTCTTCATCTGGGATAAGCGATGCATCAAAAACATCTCTATCTAAATCCGCTATCGCTATCGCCAAAGGCTTGTGGTACGGACCAGGACCAAAATTGACAGAGCGTGGCTCTCGACTGGGGTAGGAACCTAGTGCACTGCGAAACATAGTTTGGAATGCTCGAGCTGAACCCTGGGAACTGTAAGGAAGGACCAAATACGGAATACCCCTATCCATGGTATGTGGCATTAACCCACACACCCAACAGTTGGTAGTATTCATCACCAACTGATGCTGATGTAGGAGTTGAACGAAGGAGTTATTCATAAATTCCGCACGTCTAACCTGTTCGTGCTGAGGCAAGGGATGAAAAGAATGTGGGGAAACAGTGGTGATGGAGCTTAGTTTAGGAGAAAGGGTAGGTGAAACAGAAGGTAATAACGACTGTATTCCAAAATACACTCCGCCCACCAGTAGCATAGACACAGTCAGAAACAGTAGGAACACCTGAAACAGAAAACATTTTGTTCGTACAACCCTATGTAATTCTGATCTCTGCGCCGACATCCTTTCTACTTCCAACAGCTTAGAGAATGCCATCCTCTACAAACCGTCCGTCACGTACTTGACGCACTTCGTTCTGAGTAGCGATTATCAATCCCCAGGAGTTCCCAGGAATCGACAAAAGTAACCGACCTAGCGTCAGAAACCTGCTAAACAGAAAGGAGTACCCGCACGGCCCTACGGTAACCCGGATGGTAGGGTTTCCTCAAAACGTTCAATTTTAATACAAATCTCTTAGCAGTGAAAAGCACATAAAACTCAAAAAGAAAGGATGTAATTGTCCATAATGTTCATAGCACCGAAAAAGGAAAAAAAAACAAATATACGACTAATTTTTATTAGTCCTTGAACGAAGAAAGTATCGACTTCTTCCAGGTCGAGTTTGCTCTACAAACAATTGTTCAGCTGGTGCAACAGTGTTCGATGAGGTGAACGACGAGTCGGACCTTGGGTTCTCTGCTACTGATGACTCCACAAGTGGGTTTGGCAGCGACAAATCATCTCCTACAGGTTGAGCGTCACCAAACGGCACAAAGTTTAAAGGAGTCTCAGTTTCCGTTGCCGCAATCCCAGTTCTCACCCAACCGTCTGTTGGTAAGGGGATCGGTACCTTTTTCGTGTGGCCGGCGTGAACCCAGTTCTTCCGGCCCTCCAATCGAACCGCAGTCCTCGTTGTCAACAAGACTTGAAAGGGTCCTACGAATCTTGGCTCCAAGTTACGTTTCCGACCAAAATTTCGGGTAACGACCCAATCGCCTGGCCGGAGCTGATGTCCAGGACCCTCTGTCTGCGCCGGTAGAGCTTCAAAGACCTGTTGATGGATTAACCGTAGTTTAGTGGTCAAATCATGAAGGTAATCTATTAGCATTGGATACTCAAGACTATCAAAGGCCTTAGGTCTCGGGACTCCCCAAATGTTCGAAGGGCGGCCGAACACAATCTCATATGGGCTAAGCCCTACTCAAGAGTGTACAGTCGCCCTGGTTGATAGGAGAGCCAGAGGCAAGGCATCAGGCCATGATAGACCAGTCGTAGCTTGTATCTTTGCAAGTTTCAGTTTCAGGGTACCATTGTACCCTTCAACCAAACCCGCTGCCTGAGGATGATTAGCGCTATGGAATTTTTGACGAATTCCAAGGCCCTTACACACACTCTGCATTACACTTCCCACAAACTCACTTCCATTATCCGACCACACGATCCGTGGCATTCCATACCGAGGAAAGTATTCCTTCAGCAGGATTTTCGCTGTGGACAGGGCAGTATTATCCTTAAGAGGATAGGCCTCAATCCATCTAGGGAACGCACAAACCACAACCAAAACATACTTCAGATTATTGCATCTCTCCATATGGAAAAAGTCCAGTTGGATAACCTCAAAGGGACAAACAGGGGGAGCAAAATGACCAGGTGGAGTGGGGGTGCCCTTGCCAGGATTGTGCATCAAACACACCATGCAATTCTTAACCACTCTCTCAGCACACTTAGTAATACCCTCATTCTTCCATACAGGGGACAAGAACTTACAAATCCCTTTTGCACTAATATGTGACAACCCATGAGCCATCGTCACGACAGCTAATACGTACGCATCTGGTAACATCCACCTCTGACGTTCCGTCAAGTCAACCCAACATCCATGCATATCCAACCTTCCCGTACTTTCTTTCCACTTGATCTTTTCAGCTTCAGTGGCTTTGTTCTGAATTGCTTTCACACTCTCAACAGTGTCTTCACACATACCAGTTTCCGTCGGCCATCTCACTGAACTTGTCACGTACATTCGGGTTGTAAGATTCTTAGCCGTTTCCTTAGCAATCTCATCCGCAAATGCATTACCACGACCAACATCATCCGTCACTTTCCGATGTCCACTACATTTAACAATCGCCACTTGTTTAGGCAATCTAAGTGCATCCAAAAGATCATTCACGAGCTGCCCGTGTTGGATCTTCGTACCATGCGATGTCATAAATCCTCTTTCTCTCCACAGTCTTCCAAAACTGTGCGCAACGCCGAATGCGTACTGGCTGTCGGTAAACACATTCACTCGCTTTCCCTTAGACAAGACACATGCTCTTGTCAATGCAATCAACTCTGCCGCTTGTGCTGAATTCTGATTCAATCTCACAGTTTCCACAACTGTACTCAACGTCACTACAGCATACGCAGTCGTCACATCGCCATTCGGCAATTTAAAGCAAGATCCATCAACATACAAAGTACCATCGGGATCTGTCAAAGGAGTGTTTTTCAGGTCCACACGACCCTTTGTTTCTTCCTCAGTTCGTAAATAACAATCATGTGGTGGTACATCATCTGATTCCATATTAATCGGCAACAATGTCGCCGGATTCAGTACATTACAACGCTTGATCTGTATATGACTTGCCAAAAGGGTCAGCTCGTACCCAGACAACCTTGCACTCATCAGATGTTGAGTTTTGGTACGATTCAAGAGAGTGTCAACTGCATGCGGAACCATCACTATAAGCATATTATCCATGACAAGACCTGCGGATTGTCGAATAGTTGCCGCAGCTGCCGCCGTCGCCCTCAAGCAACTCGGCAACGCTCTAGCTACCGGGTCTAAGGTCGAGGAAAAATATGCACACGGGCGCTGCTTGCCACCAAATTGTTGCGTTAAAACACTCAACGCACAACCTTCCCTCTCGTGGACGTATAGTGTAAATGGCTTGCTGTAATCAGGAGTACCTAACACAGGAGCCGAACACAACGCATCACGAAGTTCAGAAAAATGTTTCTGACATTCCTCCGTCCATGGCAAAGGAGTCGAAACATCCTTGCACGTGAGAGCTATCAATGGCTTCGCCAACAGTGAAAAATTTGGAATCCACTGTCTCCAGTATGACGTGATACCTAAAAAGGCACGCACATCTCTCTGAGTCGTCGGCACAGTCATTCGAGCAATTGCTGCGATTCTTTCAGGGGTCAACCTTCTTCCCGCCTTTGACAATAAGTGACCTAGGTAGGTAACTTCTTGACAACAATATTGCAATTTAGAAGGTGACACTTTGTGATGTAAGTCGCATAGATGCTGCAACAGTGACACAGTAACAGTCTTGCAAACTTGTTCAGTGTCCGCAGCTACCAACAGATCGTCAACGTACTGAATCAAGGCCGCACCAGCTGGCAGCACGAATGCATCAAGTTGGCTCTTGAGAGCTTGGCTGTAGATTGATGGGCTCTCACAGTAGCCTTGAGGTGCACGTTTGAACCGAAAACTACGACCACCTAATGAAAAACCGAACAAATCACGACTTTCCTCAGCAATCGGAATGCTAAAGAACGCATTCTTCAGATCGATCACCGAGAACCATGATGCAGAGGCTGGAATCAGAGTCAGTAAAGCTGTAATGTCGGGCACCACAGGAAACTGCGGGACAACAATTTTATTTACCTCCCGTAAGTCAATAACTAGATGGTACACGGGAGGCTTGGAGGGATCAGTTCGCTTCAGAATAGGCAACACAGGACTATTACACACGTTACCTCGTGTCTCCTCAATAACATCTTTATCGATCAAATCGTAGATGATCGCTAATAGTGCCCGTTCACCATCGAGGGAGATACGATACTGGGGTATGCGCGGTAATCGCACATCAACTTTCAATTGAACAACATAAGGTGGTATATCCAGCAGGCCCACATCATTGGGACCTGTCGCCCACAAAGAAGCCGGAAGAGAACTCAATTCCGGTGGGAGCTTATCGATCGACAGATACATAGGGGAGACCACACTCTGACCCAATGTAAGCTCCACTCCCGTTGGAGAGCAGTACAAAGTCGCATGTAACCTTTTCAACAAATCCAAGCCCAAAAGATTCTCACCACAACCAGTAGTCAAAATCAAAGGAGCTTCTAACTCATGAGACCCAATCGAAAGGGGCAAGGGGCTAGAAACTGGATTGCTAACGGGGGCGCCAGAGAATCCAACGGAAACATTCGTTAAGCCAGACAAAGGCGCGCCAGGGAGTTTCGAATGCATGATGGAACTTTTTGCTACACCAGTGTCCAACAGAAAAGGCTCAACGACGCCCAATGTGGCAACTGCGACATAAGGCCCTCTCTGATCAACCGGAACTGATACTACTCCCTTTCTTTGTCTATGGCTGTCCTAGTAGATACCGTCCGTATCAACATCACGCTCGACATAATAGTCGTCCACATGATACTGTGCAGATCTACCAGACGAGAGGTCGCGTCGATCGAAACAATTCTGCGAGTCCGAGGAAGTGGCAAGACGCTCGGCCTGATTCTGAGTAACTCCGCGACCTCTACCACGTGAAGCTTGTTGAGGACCACTACGACCTCCTCGAGCCGACACACCATTGTTCCTATCACGTAGAACTGGACAATTAAACTTCAAACGGCCCTCCCCTCGACAATATGCACATTGATTATATCCCAACACAAAGCGAGGTGCGGGAGAGTCAGTGCGCACCTGCGATCTGGAAAACTGCGATTGTGATCGATTTGGCTGTTGCGAGTCATTGAAATTTGAACGCGGAGGATACGCTTGCTGCAATAAGACCTTAGTTTTAAGATCCTTCGTTTTCTTATCTGCACGTTCACTTTCTTCCTTTTCTCTGTTTTCGTAATATTGGGCCGTAGCCAATATTTGAGCAGTGGTAGAAACAGCCCACGAACTCTCAGAATTCTTCAACTTGTTGCCGAGTTCGGGCAACAAGTTCGATACAAACTTATCAATGAACAACCGCTGACCACCCTCCGAACTCATGTCCTGACCACTATGATCAACGAATGCTTCCTCAAATCTCGTAAAGAAATCGGAGACACTCTCATCCCTCTTTTGCTTGCACACGGACAATTTGTCCCAATTGACGCGCATTGCTGGCATAAGCGTTTTCATAAGAGTAATTATCCTCTGGGGCAAAGCCACAATAAGCTGTTCAGGTTTAGCCCCACCAACTTGCTGGGCGTCTGCCGCCGTAAGGGCAGCCCAGTCACCACCTAACTCAGCCGCGTGATTCTCGTGACGAATTTTCGCCCAAATCGGCTGAGGCACTACATTGCCAAACAACATATCGATATCAGCAAGATTCATAACAGTAGCATCCACTAGTTGGGACAACTCCTTATAATAACCTGCAGGATTTTTACGGGGATCGGGCAAAGTTTGCTTCACCTGCAAAACTTCCGATCGCTTCCAAGGGAGGTGTATCCACACTCTCTGAAAACGTCCTGGAACAGCAGGATTAGCATTAGGATCACCTGGCATCCACACTGGGGGAACTTCCCGCATAGGATGTTGACCAGGTTTTGCCATCCACTCTTCGGTCTCGTCTTTAAACAATGCTCGAGGTTGCACTGTACATCGAAAGGATAACAGGCGTTCTAGAGCAGATCGAACCTTATCACCTACAATCACACCAGTTGTAAATTGATGCTGGAGCTCAGAAACCTCAGACGGTACATTATCGGCCACATCATGATCCCACTCTTCCCTCAACGATTTACACATTTCCTCAAACACGAAGCGTTGCGTGGGCGCATTAAACTGGGAAAATGTTTCAAACACTATACGCGAAGTGTACTTAACAGGATTACGAATCCATTTACGTGCCATTTTTACCAACGATTCACGTTCCCTACCATCAGGAAGCTGGCTGCGCCTCTGGGCAACATCAGAAAGAGTCGATCCAAGTATTGGCCCAAAAAGCGGAGAATAAAGAGTAGCAACAGCATTCAGGAGACGGCTACGAACAGAAGGAGAAGAAGAAGAAGGTACAGGAGCAACAACAGTAGGAGTGGAGACAATTAGGCCTGGGCGGCAAATTCCGTTCCGTTCGCGGAATTTGCGGAATTTGGGTAATTTCGCGTTCCGCGGAGAACGCGAAATTGCCCAAAAATCTGCTTTCCGCGACTTCGCGAAATTTTTTGCTTGTTCGCGTTCTCAATATGCGTGTTCGCGAGATATTTCACCCCGAGCACGCAAACAGCGATCGCGAACAGGAAAAAAGTATCGCGAACAAGCAATTCCGCGTGTTCGCGGAATTTCTGCGTGTTCGCGGAGATTTTTACCGTTTCGCGGAGATTTGCGTAACGCGATTACGCAAATTCCGCCCACCCCTAGAGACAATAGAAGTGGACGCGGCACCAGGAGTAGCGGGAACGACAGGCTGAGGAGGGGCTGGGAAAGGCACAGTAGGAAGAAAAGCCGGTAAAGGAGGATGCACGATTTGCGGCACAAGAGGATTCGGGAGAGCGGGAGGAACGACGGGCTGACCAGCAGCCGCCAAAACAGCGGGTTGAGGAATAGGAAGAATCATAGGACCCACAGTATCTGGAGCATAGGGAGGTGGTGATTTCAACAGATAAGATAGTAGCGAATCTTCTATCACTTCTTCTCCCGTCTTATCGGCATTAGACGGTAACACCGGATAACACTTATCCACCGCCATATGATGAAGTCGAGCACTAACTTCCTGCTCTTTCTCATCTTTGTCTCGCTGATGCTGTTCAGCATTTTGCATCACCGTAATGACACCTTCTCTCTTATTTTTCTTACTCTGTTTGATTTCTTTCTGCTTGGCCTCTTTACGCCATAACTGGAAGGAATCAAACATGGCTGGCCTAGCCTTCTTTTTAAACAGATTAGCTTCCAAATTATCTAAAACGGCAGTTTCGAAACTACCATGTGATGGCCAACTAAGAACACCATCATTTTTAGTGTAACGAACCCAATATTCGTTATATACGATAGGACCCATGCCATGGCGACTATAGAGCTCGTAAATTGGAGTTCCAACCGGAGGTATCGGACATGAATCCTCCAGCCGGGAATACGTTCTGCAACATTTAAAAAAACCAAACAAAGTACTACGGTCAGGCATCGTGCACACTAACCGAGTTTACAAACTTCAAAGGCTATCGAATTATGATGTCCTCGCACAAAAATGCAAGACCCTCGGTTTTGGCAATTGCAATCGTCAAATAAAACCCAACAACTAAGAACCACAAATGCTATGGAACCATGCAAACAACAAAGGAACACTGGGAGCGACCCACAAATACTTAACTGAAAGAGCAATGGCGTCACCAGGAAGGCCCGTCTATCGTCTCGCCGTACAAAGGACTACGCCAGGCACCAAAACAGGTCGACAGTCAGGGCATCAGTCCGTCGCAGCCGTCAGGAGGCGGGGATCTTCGCGGGAAAAGACGTCGGGCCACTTATTTCGACAACTGGATCGATGAAGCGGGGTGCACCTTCCCTCGGAGATTTCACACGAAGTTCCTCACGATCGTCCGGCTTTGGACCGGTACCGCTGATGTCGCCCCATGTTGGGCGCCAACTGAAGGACTGGGTTATTCTAAGACCCAGCGGTGCCAGGGGACAACACCTGAAACCTTCGTGGGTTACCTTTTCTGGCGTACAAAACACAGAGACACGGGACACTTCCAGCGACGTCAGAGATCAGCGTTTATTTACTGCAGGGATACAGAAATCACAAGAAGTACACAACGTGTAGGTTCTCGGAGGCTGCTTCAAATTGCAAAAGTGGATCGCTCCTTTTATACACGTTTTTGCCATTGCACAGTATGGCGAACAAAGGTTACAACTCAGTTCCCACAATAAACTTCAAAAGAGTCGTGTTCATGTTTCAGGAGGCCGGAACATAATTACAGCAGTATTGCCGGTTCCCAACTGTAAAAACATATCTACCCCACAATAAAACACATTCCATTCTGACCATAAACACATTAGAAGAGGGGACAACAACAGATGCAAAGAAAGGACAAGGATGCACAACAGGTTAGAAAAGAGTGTTGGGAGTAATAAAGGAAACCTGATGACAGGATCAAAGACCTTGTGTCTAATGCATGCATGACTGAAACAATAGACTAGCACGGCAAGATGAGTCTCGAGCGGGGCCATCTGCCTTCGCCGTGTCATTTCCCTTATCGTAAAAGTCACCCTCAAAGAAACACGTGTCCCTCGTGTAAGCTTGGGAGTCCCAGGGTCACGAAGCGGACAAAGTCCGTTCGCTGGCTACTTGAGGGCAAGAAACAAAATGGATGCCGCATCTAAAATGGAACCCGAGGGTTCGGATGAACAAACCCAAAAATGAGACGAACCATACGTGGTTGCGTAGCGAAACTGCGTACACCCACTATACTCGTCATTTGCGGTTCGTAGACACCAAACTCATCCATATTCGTCACCACTCGAAAAGTGTCGTTCCGTCTCACACGGAACCTCACAACCACAATCAGAAAACTGGCAGTCATGATACAAAAGGACCCCTTCTCAGCTTGCCCCGCCTCACCTCCACAGCCCTGAGGCAGCCACCAGAGCCGCCACCAAGTGCAGGAGAGCTATAATGGAACTCAGGTTGGGTGAGAATACCAGCTCTCTAACCTGTGCAGCTCCCGGGGGCATCAAACAAGCGCTATGACCGCAGACTTGCAGCAGCGGAGGGTGCCATCCCACAGATATTTGTGGGGGGGGGGTCATGAGTTCATGTTGTGTCCGAGGTGGCGAGTGGGGAAGAGACCTGCCCTCCACCTCACGGGGCCTATTAAGGGAGAGGGGAGCCAACCTTCTTGCTGTGAACTACCCTGGAAGCATTCTAATGCTTCAGGGTGCTGCTCCCTGGCAGACCAATCCCTCACCTAACCCTGTCCAAAGGTCGTTGCAACCAGCGCCACGACCCCCGGTTCGGGTCCCACCGTCACCACCATAGGCATGGCTCCCCCTAGACAAGGGAGTCTCTGCATATAGAGCAAACTCGATCCGAAGGCATTTAAGTAATTTCCATGAGCACGAATTACATTGCACAAGGTAACATTCATTTTTTATAGGCACAGGGAAGAGTATTCGATTTGCCACAGATCACAGGATGGTAAGCCAATGCCAAGAATTGAACCTGGTTATGGGTCCCCAGGTCCAAGTTTGGCAGACCTGTCTGGAACACCACATCTTGGGTAGAGGGACGGTGGTAAGCTGAATCCAGTAAAAAACCTGTATTTTTGCAATTAAGCACATTCACAGTGCTGAAAGTTGCAGCAAACTACAGAATGTTCTCAGGAAGACACCAACCTGGAACCCTCCTCAAAATGTCGGGCACTAGATTTCATTCATTGCTTCTACTCCTCACCACTTTCAAATTCTACCAGCCGCCATTGCATAAGGGGGTTATTTTACAAATATTGCAGCAACATCACTAATATACTCTTAGCTAGTCATTAGAGAATCCACTAGTTTTTCACCCCCTAAAAGATACTGCAGTTAAAACTCTCAGTAGTATTCTTCCCATGTAGAAGTGTTGTAAGATGACCTGCTAGGAGTATGATGAATATTTTCCAATTTGCATTCATCACTGAAATAGACTGACATAAAGAAGAAACCCTAGAGGGCTCGTGGCCGGGAAAGATGGCCGGCAAGACGTGCTAGAGGTGGCTCTTCCATACCTGTCCTTATTCTGCCTCATCCTTCGATGCTAGCAGCTGGTGAGACCCCTTGAGCTCCCGCCGAGGGTAGTTGCTTTACAGGTGCATGCGAGGAGCTCCTTGCTACGTTGTAGGGAGCCATCTGGCCCTGTGGTCAGTCTTAGGAGGGCTGACCCAGTAGCAAAGAGTGCAGTCTGGGTGACCACAAGGCACTGCGGTCCTTTGAGACAGCTGTGCCTGACTGTGGTTGAAAAGGGCCACGGGCAGGAGGAGGACCATGCAGTGCATGGCCTCTGTTGATGGAGTCTGCAGACAGCTGAAAGAGGTACTAGGCAGCCTATGCGATGATGATTTGCGGCCGATGCCCAGACCAGCTGGCTGGATAGAGGCCTCGGCTCTCTCCCATTTGCTTAGTGGGAGGAGGGCTGCTGCAGAAGGCCCAGGTGAATGGAGTTTCAAGGCATAGGGCATCCAGTTAAGTGGGCGTTGCATCCTGCGGGGCAGAGTGCGGCCCAGGTGGCCCCCTGTGGATGAGGCCTGTGCTGAGAATTAACTACAATTAGAGGTGAAGGCCACTGGAGCCGGGAGGCGGCTCCCCGATTTGATTAACCTTCCCCCCTCGCCTAACTGTTGTTCCGGCCTAGGCACTGATAGCTATTGGGGATTATTCGGCATGTTGCAGTTGACCTGGATCGAGACACTTCTGGGGGCACGAGGGCTATGCCTTTAGACCCCCCCTGGTAACTGGGACTTGCTTAGAGACCGTCAGGTGCCCTGTGAGTAGCTCCTGGCGTAGACGAGGGATGCCCCTGGAGGTTCCAGGGCTATGTCATGGCCAGCTTTGTGAACTGGAGCCCAACCGGCACAGGAGAGTATGATGGAGGGGGAAGCATACCCCCTTTCTTTGCATGTTTTGGGGACTCCACTGACTGCCGACTTGGCGGAGGCAGGGGCTGTGTCCTCAATTGAAAAGGAGATGTTTGCTGCCCCTTCCTTATACATTGTGACTATCCTGAACGAGTGGTGAAAGTGCCTCCCTGAACGAGCAGACAGGTACCTGCTGGCCTCAGGAGTGGACCTGAATAGTCTGGGTGTCCCTGTGGTACGAATGTCCTGGGGGGACGTTCCTTGGACACATGGAGATGGGCAAATCCATGGTGAGAGACACTGGTGTCCCCCCAGCCTCACAGGTACTGCCTGAGACAGCTTTCAGTTTGGTGGCGGTATGGAATTGATGCCCCCCTGCCCTCCAGCTGACTCCTGACAAGATTCTGTCTGCCATTTCAGACTCCAAAGCTACTCTGCAGATTGGCACTGTATCGGAAGAACTAGGCCTATGGCGAGCAGACCACCACAAGTTAATATTAGGGGTGGGCGGAATTTGCGTAATCGCGTTACGCAAATCTCCGCGAAACGGCAAAAAATCTCCGCGAACACGCAGAAATTCCGCGAACACGCGGAATTGCTTGTTCGCGATACTTTTTTCCTGTTCGCGATCGCTGTTTGCGTGCTCGGGGTGAAATATCTCGCGAACACGCATATTGAGAACGCGAACAAGCAAAAAATTTCGGGAAGTCGCGGTACGTAGATTTTTGGGCAATTTCGCGTTCTCCGCGGAACGCGAAATTACCCAAATTCCGCAAATTCCGCGAACGGAACGGAATTTGCCGCCCAGGCCTAGTTAATATACAGGGTCAAGGAGACAGAGATGGCTGTCAGGGATCTGGGCCTGGCTCAACATTCCCTGCAGCTGCAGATAGTAGACCATACTGAACAAGTGAAAGTACTGGAGGGCAGCACAGAGGATGCAAATGACTGCAATAGATGCAATAATGAGTGGATCGTGGGAATGTCTTAGGTTACAGAAGGGGCCGACATGATTGCTCCCACATTACTTATCCCATTTTCTGCCCTTGACCGTGCTCAACCGGTTCCTGCAAGGCCCCCTGCACCAGGTCGTCTACGCAACCAGTAGTCGCTAGGCTACTATATTAACAGGATTGCAATATTCTGCTACAGAAGGCTTGCACTGATGACCCCTTTTGAGTGGACAACACAGCTGTGACTTGTTCCCTGACTTCACTGCAGCCATGCAAGTAAAAAGAGAATCCCTTTTGGAGGTCAAATGAGAGCTGCGGAAAGCATGAATCTGATATTCTCTCTTGTTTTCTACTAAGCTGCGGATCATGATAGATGGGAGCACATATTTCTTTCTGACACCTGCTGATGTCTGGGAGTTGCTGGACAAATATTTTACGGAGGGTGGGATCCACGGTATGCCGGAAAGACATCCTTTGCTACAGGGGGTGTCTGAGGAGGCGGTGCTGAGATGGATCCTCCTACAAGCCAGGGACTGGGTCCAATGAGGGCCCAGGTGGAACAGGATAGAGCAACTGCCCTGCTGGCAGCCATGGAACTTGACTGCAACTCCAACCCAAGCTCAGACACTGTGACTCACTCCAATAAGCATTTGGTAAATTCGACCTCTGATGATCCCTCTTTGGACAAGTGGGATATGCTGCTAGTGACTCCACAGATGGCGGCTGGACTGCTCTGAATCTCTCACTTGAGATTGGTAAGGTAGACCTATGGGAGGGTGGCAGTGGGCAGTGGCCCCGGATTCTGTGGCACTATCAAGTGACTTTGCGAGGGGGGCCGTGGGTTGTGGGCCGTGCTCAGTTGGTACCTCTTTACCATGCTTATTATTGCTACACTAATAACTCATAGTCAAGGGACCAGAAATCCTTGAATGGGGTGAGGGCTTTAGTCCTTGGTTGTTGCCCAGACTGTCCCGGGGGAGGAACTGCGTGGGCAGTGTCCGCATTGGGGGGCCCTGGTTTCCACCCCTGTCTTGTTGTGCCAATGTGCATAATGTGGCTGCCTAGCTGTGATGGTGCAGGAAGGGCAGGGTCGATGATGCTTTTTGACTGTGTGGCTTGCTTACCCCCATTCACAAGCCCACTGTTAGTGGGAAATGATGATTTAATGCTATGTTTTTTCTTTGCATTATGCCTAAGTTTGGGGGCAGGTTGTTGCTAGACTGCTCTGGGATGTGGAATTGAGGGTTTATCTGTTTGTTCTGTGGGCTCCAGAGTTGATGTGTGCATCCTGCCAGTGATGTGGGGGTTAGGTGGAGCTCAGAGGGGGCCCTGATATGATCTATGCCTTATGCCTAGGACCACGACATACCAGATTGAAATGACTGACTTGGAATATTAAAGGTACGGGAATGGCGGGCCAAAGACGCAAAATATAAACATTCCTCTAATATACATATAGCCCTTCTACAGGAGACACTTTGCTGTGGAACTATATCGACTCCAGGGACGTTGATGGGGTCAGGTATATGCCACAGGATACTCTGCGAACTCCTGGGGTGCTTTAATTTGGGTACTAGCTGGTGACGCCTTTGAGACCCTACAGGTCCACGTGGACAAAGAAGAGAGGTATGTTCTGGTGGACAGAATATTAGATGGTATGCCCAAGTTACTTGGGTGTGTATGTGCCCCCAAACAGAACCAGCTCTCATACCTGACCTGACTAACAATGCAGCTGGGTTCTTTCCATGGCAGGGACATAATCCTAGGAAGATACTTTGATTGCATACTGGACATCACTCTGGACTGCTTTATCCCGCATCTCCCAAGGGCATCAGCTGATAGTGCTGTGAATGGGTCTCGGGACTGGACTGCAGGTTGGGGATTTGAGGATGTGTGGAGGACCCAACATGATGGGGACTGGTTTCCACACTCTACGCCCTCCATGTCTGCCTCAACAAGGTCCTCTGTTCCGTTTCCCTTTGCAGATATATTCACCGCACTGAATACCTTGGCCGCACTATCTCAAACTATAGTCCTTTGTTGGTAGGGTCTGGTTAGACACACCTGGGCCAGCAGTCCCTGTGTGGCGGCTCTATCCTAGTGCCTTGGAGGGTGACACTTATAGGGAGGGCCTTCAGTAGACCTTTAAGTTGATGGTTCATGGGCACTGTATGGGGGTGGCAGTGGGTGTACAGCAGGAATTGGACTGCAAATTAGTGGCACTTGATAGGACCATCCATGACCTCTGTAACCACATTGATCCTGACACTGATGTCGACACTCAACTCGCGAAGCTCCACTGTGATAATTAGAAGGATTATAAAACCAGCACTCAAGAATGAGGGTAAGGCAGGCAGGCTACTGGCCTATTTTGTACACCCTGAGATGCGTAGGCCCTATACCTAGCTTGATTCAGTCTGACGGGCAATGGGTACATACCCAAACAGAGCTAATTAAGTTTTTTGGGAGTACTATTCAGTACTATGCAGGAAACGTCCTGAGAGCTGAGGACACATATGGAGGACATTTTGGCCCAACTACTTATACAGTGCCTGCCCCACCACTGTGTAGAAACAGGGAGGACCCATCACACCACAAGAAATTAAGGGAGCCATTAAAGAAATGGCAAGGGGGAAGACGCCGGGACCAGATGGCCTACCGGCAACTTTTACTTTGCATTTGCAGGATTGCTAGTCCACGATTGCCATCATGCAGGCCTTAGCAAAGAGGGAAATGCCCGCCACTAACAGGGATGCAATGGTCATTCCTCTCCTAAGCCGACCATACAGGGGGAGCCCACCACAGTGTTTCGTCAACTGTTCATGTTAAACATAAACTTTAAGATCTTAAGCAAGATACTGGCTAAGCGCCTCCTTCTCCATATGCAGCTGTTAGTTCATCCTAACCAGTGTGGATATATTCCACAATGTAACACCTCCCTTAATCTACACTGCTCGAATTCGATGCTGTTTGCTCCCCGGCAGACTGATGCCAGTGGTGCATGCCTGATGGCAGTGGACTTAGAGAAGGCTTTTGACACTGGCAGCTGGGCCTGCTGGATGCAGTAATGAACCAAGTGCATATGTGGGCTCTGAGAGTGGCATAGGCCTTTCTCCTGTATACCATTCCTACTGCTCGGGTCCAAATGGGACAAGCTGTGTCATACTCTTACGGAACCAGGTTTGAACTGACTCTTCTAGAAATCGATGCAATGACCTTGCACCGTTCCCAAAACCTAATGATACCCTATAATCTGAATCCACTTGTGATAAAATTGAGCAAGACTGCTGCCCAATTTGTTATGTTGTGTTATGCTATGTTAAAACAACTTATAAAGCACACAAATACCAATAGGTGTCTCGGCACTCAGTGCTCCAGCGACAGGGCCATGGCCTAGATGTAAAAGCATACTTATTGAAAAGCCACGTTTTTAATTGTTTCCTAAGTGACAATAAAGTAGGACTGGCTCTGACCTGAGAGGAAACAGAGTTCCATAGCTTAGCAGTTAGAACTACAAAGCTTCTGTCGCCCCAGTTAGTTCTCTAATTTCCTGGGACGACAAGCAGGTTAGCACCTGAGGAACACAGGGGTCTTTTGAGAGTGTATAACTGCAGTTAATTCTTCAGACATTCTGGCCCTAGATTGTGGATTGCCTTATAGGCAATACATAATGCTTTCATTTTTTGTTCTGCTTCTTATAGGCAACCAAAGAAGTTGTCTAACCACCTTGGAGACCGACTTACATTTTGGTGTGCATGAAAGCATCCTGGCGGCTGCGTTCTGTACCAGCTGTAACTTATCTAAAACCATTTCCTGTGCAATAATCAATTTTGGACATAACCAAAGTGGATATTTTCTTTCTCCTGGCATCAGCCGGGATGAAAGGGACAGTTTCTTCACCATTCCAAGAACATAAAAGCAAGAGGAGACCACTGCGTTGACATGACATTTAAAAGACAGCTTGTCATCCAGGATAACACCCAAGTTCTTGGCTTTAGTAACCGGGATAGGGGGTGGTCCCAGGTTATCTGGCCACCAGCCAGGAGACCAGACAGGGGATAGATTTCCAAAGACAATAACCTCTGTCTTGGAAGAGTTTAATCTGAGGCAACAATGTCTTGACATCCAAGCGCTGATGGCCATCATTCCTTCATGAAAGTTGACTGACGCAGTGTCTCCGTTCCTATGAACGGAAAGCACTATTTGGGTGTCATCAGCATATAACGTGAGCCCGAGGCCAAACTATTTGATCACCTGTGCTAAATCGGTAACATAAATGTTAAACAACGTGGCGCTAATAGAAGAGCCCTGCGGAACTCCACAAGGGATTGAAAAAATTAGGGAGTAAAAGTCGCCCAAGCTGACTAGTTGCGTGCGTTTCGATTAAAAAGAAGTCAACAGAAATTTGGCCTTATTCCTATTGCCTAGTGCAGAGACACGGTTAATCAAGAACCCATGATACACTGTGCCAAAGGCTGCTGATAAATCCAGTAGCAAGAGGACAGCCGCTCCTCCCCTGTCTAAAGCAAACCTAATCTCATCTGTAGATTGATAAGTGCTGTTTCTGTATTATGGCCTTTTCTGAAACTGAATTGTGTTTCATCCAACAATTTATTTTCACAGATGTATTGGGCCAGTTGAGCATTCATATTTGTTTCAGCAAGTTTAGCAGGTAACGGGAGACGCGCAATTGGTCGGTAGTTTTTAATGTGTGTTGGATCCAGATTAGGTTTTTTAGTAGTGGAAGAATAGAGGCCTTTTTCCATTGAGAGGGGTAGATGCCTGAGCCGAACATAGAGTTACAAATATTCGCCAGGCTAATACCAATAAGGTCCGGAATCAGTTTCAGAACAGAAGGAGGGCACGGATCAAACAGTGAGCCGGATTTGGCAATACTCACCAGATCAGTTCAGTTATCTGTTCCGCACACACTTGCACAAATTCCCAAAAGGAAAAACGATCTGATAGCTCAGTGTTCGAGTCCTACTGACTAGTTGCAGCAACAGGGGAATTAAAGTTAGAGTACATTTGATCTACTTTAGCCGGAAAGCTAAGGGCTATGGAGTTGCAAAATTCTTGAGTTGCTACGTTAGCATGGCTATTCTAAGGCGCCGCCAGTTTGGACACCACCTAAAACAGTTGTTTAGTAGAGTCTTGAGCGGATTCTATTTCCCATGTATAGTAGCTAGTCTTCTCTTTTATTAACAGGCATATTTAGTTAGCCAATGCTAACTTTTAAATAGATTTCTTTTGGCTGTCATACTCTTGACAGCAACGCCTCTCTTGTTTCCTGCACCGTTGTTTCTCCAATTTAAACGGGGGAGCAATAACCATACCTGTACCCCAGATCTGACATTCTTCACAGCCTCCTCTTTCCTTAGGCCTCTGCCTTTGAGGGTAGAAACTGGATGACATCCATGGTCACTCATTCTGCGAGGTCGATATCCATGGGAAAATGAACTCCTCATAATTCCCTGTCCTCTGCCAGGAAAACGAAATACGATCATTGAAAACCTTTTTTATATCAGATTAAGACTTTTGAATAGAAGAATATGTTCCACAAACTTTGACATCTCCTTGATGAAATCCATTAGTTTCAGATCTGTCTTTAACAGATTACTTTTTTTACATTCTACTGAAAGTGCTGTGTTTCATTATCCCATTGTCTCAACTCTTCCACATTTACATTTTCTTTACTCACATGAGCTTCCTCAACCATGTCAAAGATCTTCGGCAGAGGTCTAATAATATCTAGCAACTTGTCCTGACACGTTCACCAACTTTTGTCTATACCCTTATGTCGAACGTGTCCACCTTTCCCAATGAAGGCCAAAATCTTTGCGTCCAACTCAGGAGTCACTATCACCTTGTTTGCTAAAGTAGCCTAGGATATTCTGACCGTACTCTTATTCCAACCTCCTTAGGGATTTGTTTCCTTGGCCAAGTGTGCAAATAGTCTGCAATGTGTTCTACTGGAAACCATTCCTCGCACACCAGTTCATCTGAATTAAATTCCCAGTGAGCAACTCAGCTCAATCTCTGCACTTCCTGAGGACTCAGCAAACCCTACCCGCTGAGTACTTACGTTCCTTCCTTATATTTCGTGAATCTCTTTCTGGGCATTTAATCTGCCCACCAAATGTGTCCTCAACACTTCCATGTCTCGTGCTTCCACAGAAACCATGATCTGCCACTGTTGATTTCCTCCTCTTTGTTTGAGACACATCTACTACAAGGTGTTTCATTTTCCTTGATACTTTACCCCTCTTTTCATTTTGCGAAGTAGTCTAACTTCAGACCAAAATGTTTCCTCCCCAGAACCTAGTCTTCTCCCAAAGCATAGACTCTAACTTCCTTTCCATTCTACTACCAATCTCAGTAGCATTCTCTCAATTACACCCTTTAACTTATCCTCTAAGAAGGATTCCTCTCCTGACTGAATACTCTCTTCACTCATCCTTACTACTTTTGAAATAATTTAATAATCAATATTCAGAGCCTTCAATTCCAAAACCACAAATTCAACTGTAGGAATTTTTATATATATTCAATATCATATAAGTCACCTAGATTAAAAACATACAATTTGCTATTTAACTCTAAATCCAACCAGAAAACTCGAAACAACCTCCTCCTTCGTCGCTATAATTTCTCCTCCGCTGAAACTGCCAAAATCAATCTTAGAATGTCAATAGCTCCCCAAACTGTCAAGCTGTGAAAAAACATTCAATCCTATCTGGTTAGCTGAACAGCCCAAGATGGCCGCTCCTAGTGACATGTTGTTTTATGCTACCTATAAAAAACAAACACATCTGAGAGCCATTATTCCACAGTGTTCAAAGTCCTTCTTTAATATCCAAGAAATTCAACAGTGTGTCATGCGCATCCCCTGTGCATCATGATTAGTCACGCGGTTCCTCATGAGTTCCATCCGCACAGCTTGCACCGCATTCACAGTGCAATCCCCCAACCAGCAAAAGGCCCGCTCAGCCCTCATGGATGGCTCACGCTGAAAAGCAGACGCAAGAGCCTCAACACGATACATTGCCCAACGTTAAATGCGGTAACACTCAAACCAATAAAAAGTCATTTAATATAAAGTTATTTAAAATTAAAACTACCACAAAATAAATCAACCCAACAATCTCACGCTCAATGAATTTACACAAAGCTACACTCTGTAGACTACAAATTATATCCTATTATCTTCAACAGTCAGATATTTTTATATATCAATATCTTAAACTGTCAAAAATGTATTTTTATCCTATATTAACATCATTAATATATTCACAAGCCCTCATTTGCAACTGACTAATAACTCTCTTCACACAAGTACTTATCTTAAAGAGCAGCAAAGCAAGCAAGAAGGATGATGGTTGGGGGTTTTATGCTTTTATTGAATTGGAATTCTTGCGTTCTAAGTTCTTTAAAGGAGCTGCAGTGAGTCGTGTCAATAAAGGAGATTGCATAATGTCAACCTGCATGGTTTAAATATCTGCACATAATAAGGTTGGAGTAAATATGTTTTTCCATAACACATATTCTGAACTCTATTTATTAACATGGCTTACTTTAGCTTATTTGGGGATGTTTTATTCTTGCTATCTTGTCTTGGTACATAAAATCAAAGCAATTCTTATGTAAGCATGTACTGTGATGGCAGTTTAAACAAGCATTGACATTGCAAAATAATAAGAAAATCAGTTTTTCTGTAGCATCCTGGATTGAAAACTATTTCTAAATGCCCTCTAGCATACGGGATTTAAGTCTATTAAATATGATTTAACTACCCAATTATATGAATTTCCCAACCGTTGCTAAATATCTAGAAAAGAGTGTCTGTTTAATGTGATAAAATGCATGGGTATAGCATCCATTGTACAGAAAATGAATAAACAAACATTATTTTCATTGTCAGGTGTTCCAGAATTTTAGATTCAGCTGGTGAACCTCGAATCTTTAGGCCGCGGGACCGGGATGAGATGGTGAAAAAGGTTATTGAGCCAATGGCCTGTGAAGGTCTACGGACAATCTGCATTGCCTTTCGGGACTTTCCTAGCACTCCAGAGCCAGATTGGGACAGTGAAAATGACATTTTAACTGACCTGACATGTATTGCTGTGGTTGGCATTGAGGACCCAGTTAGGCCAGAGGTAAGTGAATCTTGCACTTTGAACTGCTTCTTCTTTATTTGTTTTCTTGGAGTGGATGAACAAAATGAGATTGTGATCGACTTAATTGTTTTTTGGGTGTAGACATTCTGAAGCAATATGCCAACTTAGAAGATTATTAGGATTTATCCAGGATAATTACTTCATTTATTCAAGAAAATTCCAGCGTTTGGTCTTTGTTGCCAGACAACCCTCCTCTTGCCTTCAATGCCCTCATTCCGAAAGTGTGAAACACCAATTGCAAGTCTGCCTGTGCTGCTGTTGGAAGTCCATTGTACTGTACCTAGAGGCTCAACGTCTTTTAGACTCACCTTCCACTGCAAACTAAATGCAGATATTCGACACTAAGAAAAAGGTCAATAAGACCTTGATATGCTTTTGGAGTTCCTCTTTCACACATGGCCTCTCCGATTTTACCATTCTTTTTTAACACTCTTGTAGGTAATAGAATATTATTTGCAGCGGGCTAATGTTCACCTCAAAGGATAAGACCACTACCTGTTAGATGTCACAAAAAATTAATTAAACAGACCCTAGCTTGACAGAAAGCGGCCAGGCAATTGGTAAAGTATTTAAGCAGCGAATAAATGGTAGAAAAAGTCATACAAAACACAATAAAACTCCACACAATTTTAAAATAGTTTTGTTTGTCTGAGTAAATTAAGCCCAATACAACAAAGATCCAATAACAAGAACCAGCGATATTAATTTTTAAATAATTAAGGCGAAAACGGACCAAGAAAGAAATTGAAATGAAGTGCCCAATGAAGGCCAATGGTCACAATATCAGAATATAATAAGCTGTAATGTCTAATTGGGAGCAAGTGGCTATGTCATGTTTGGTGTCCATATAATTGTAATGATAAACCCTCTTTAATGGTAAAGTCAGATTTGTCATCGCAAATTTGGAGAATGACACTTTTAGAATGTTAATTGAAAAAAGTTGTGTTACATCCGCACCCAACTGCTGCACTGCTTAAATGAGATCGATGCTTTATCTAAACCACTTTTTTGAACTCTACCAAATTTCATCCTTGTTCATCAAATACTCCACTTTTCACGTCGCCCAAATTTTATATACTCATGGAATCAATCCGGAGACAGCATAATTGCGCAAAATATTTTAGTTTCGCTTTTTCAACTACTGTCTGTTGCCGATCCAGGCTTTAACATAAGTATGTGCGACCAATCATATTTCCTCAGGACTCACAATAGTACCCAATACATTTCGAACCTGTCCGGTTCTTCGTCAGGGGTCACTGAAAAAGATTAAAAGAATATTCTTAACCAACCACTCCCGGACAAACCCCACTCTAAAGCTTTCCCCTATTACTCAGACCAGATGACGCCTACCATTTCCAACCCTCCAGCAATTAACAGAAAAAACACAATCCTTTCTTTAAACATAACGTGCACATCGCTTAAACAATTAATTGTGCCTACCACAGTTGCCCAAGAATCCCCACCCATAATCGTGAATTCACAAAAGTAAAACATCTTAGAAAACAAACCCCAAATACCTTACGTAAGCTGTGTTCAGCATTGTGACCTTTTCATGCCGCCCTTCAATGCCTTTTAGAATGTTGGCATTTTCCTGCTCTTAACCCATTTGTGGCTTTAGTCTACTGGGGTCACATGACTGGGTGTAGCTCACAGTTAGATTTTGAAATTGTTTCCCAGACAGTCAAACAATAGAGAGGGTAGGTGTGCTTCAATGGGCCATTTGCTGGCAGGATTAAGGGCATGAGCAGAGCACAGTCCCACTTGCAACTGAAACGCCTGTACTCTGCCTTCACACAAAGCGCCTAATGACCACACATTGTTACTGCAGCCAACTCGGAGACAGGGCTGGGGAGGCAGGAAATTCCATGCACTTCAAAGACACTGTTTAGAAGCTTCACCCACCAGGGCACCAGGGTATTACAAAAAGGGAACCTCAGAAACCAACTCTTCAGTACACTTCAGTAACCTCATCACTCAGCAACTCCCCCCCCAACCATCGTGGAAAACGACGACCCCGACTCCGCAGCCCAAACCCTGCACAGATGGATTTCCAACAGCGCCAACACCATAGCCCCCCTCAAGAAAGCTAGATGGTTTACCACTGAACTTCGAGAGTCCAGCCGCACTTGCCGCCGCCTCGAAAAGGCCTGGAGGAACACCAAATCCACAGAAGCCTACAACAACTTCAGAGCCGCCACCAACGCCCACCACCAACTCATCAGAGAAACGAGGAAAAAAGCGATTGAAGACAGAATCTCCACTCACGCACACAACAGCAAAGAACTCTTCAACATCATCAAGGAGTTTGACGAACCCACCAGCGAGTCCACCGACATCCCTCCCTCACAAGACCTCTGCGACAAACTCAACACCTTTTTCCACCACAAAATCAAGAGCATCTACGACAACTTCAATGAAGACAACCAACACACTGAACCCTCACCAACCACCCCCGACACCCTGAAGCCAGCGATCGACAACTGGACAGCCCTCACCACCGAAGGCACACTGAAGACGATGAAGTCAATCCACTCTGGGGACCCACGGACCCCTGCCCCCACCACATTTTCAACAGAGCCGCCGACATCATCACACCCATGCTCTGCCACACCATCAACTGCTCCCTGGCAACTGCCACGTTCCCCGACGACTGGAAAACACGCCGAGGTCAACCCCTTCCTGAAGATACCCTCCGCGGACCCCACCAACCTCAAAAACTACAGACCTATCTCCCTGCTCCGGTTCCCAGTGAAAGTCATCGAGAAAGCCATCAACAGCCAACTCGCCACATTCACAACATCCTCTACTCCTCCCAATCCGGCTTCAGAAGAAACCACAGTACGGAAACCGCCCTCCTCGCTGCAACAGACGACATCCGCACCCTACAGGACAAAGGAGAAACAGCAGCCCTCATCCTCCTCGACCTCTCAGCGGCTTTCGACTCAGTCTCTCACCGCACCCTAATACGCAGACTCCACGACGCAGAGATCCAAGACAAAGCCCTCAACTGGATCTGCTCCTTCCTTCCCGGCAGAACGCAGCGGGTCAGACTCCCTCCTTCCCTCTCAGACCCTACACCTACCACCTGCGGAGTCCCCCAGGGGTCCTCCCTGAGCCCTACACTCTTCAACGTCTACATGGCTTCAATCGCCCCCATCGCCAGAACCTAAGGACTCAACATTGTGTCATACGCAGACGACACTCAACTCATCCTCTCCCTATCCAACGAACCCATTACCGCCAGAGACAATTTTTGAGAAGGCATGGAAGCTGTTGCCCAATGGATGAAAAACAGCTGCCTTCTACTAAACACCAGCAAAACAGAAGTACTCATCATGGGCCCAAACCCTGATGCATGGAACGACACCTGGTGGCCTCCCGTCCTCGGTAGCCCACCCACCCCCATGGACCACGGATGCAAACTGGAAATCATCCTGGACTCTGAGCTCACAATGGACCACCAGATCAACTCCGTCCCATCCTCCTGCTTCCACACCCTCCGCCTCCTACGTAAGACCTTCAAATGGATCCCCCTCGAACACAGAAAGACCGTCACTCACGCCCTGGTCACCAGCAGACTCGACTACGGCACTGCACTCTATGCTGGAATAAACAAAAACCTCACCTGTAAGCTACAGAACATCCAGAACACCGCCGCAAGACTGGTCCTCGACCTGCCAAGACACTGCCACATCTCCCAGCACCTGCGCACACTCCACTGGCTCCCCATCGAAGCTAGAGTCATCTTCAAGATGCTCACTCATGCCCACAAGGCCCTCCATGACACCAGACCAGCATACCTGAACAGCTGACTCAAATTCCACGCACCCCAGAGGACCCTACGATCTGCCCAACTCTCCTACGCTGTGGTCCCCCGCACTAGAAAAACCAGATCGGGAGGCCACTCCTTCTCCTTCCTCGCAGTCCGAGCCTGGAACGCCCTGCCGCACCACCTCAGACAGACAACATCGCTCCCCATCTTTGCAAGAAACCTAAAAACCTGGCTCTTTGACAGACCCCCCCCTTGACGGACTGGAGCCTGCTAGACCCCCTCCCCCCCCCAGCGCCTTGAGACCCTTACGGGTGAGTAGTCGCGCTTAACATTGATTGACTTATGGATCTATGGATACTCTCCCAGGGAAAAGGACTGCTGTGCTGCTGAGAGGACTGACACTCTGCTAGTTTTCTGCTCTGAAGGACTGCTGCCCTGTTAGATTGTTGTCCTGTAGCCCAGATGCTCTGCTGCCTTCTTCCTGGGTACAAGGACTGGACCTCCAACTGTCCCATGACCTCCAGAGTGAAGCACAAGGGTCAGTTTGCTGGCCTCCTGTTCAGAGCCACAGAGACACAAAAGGCTTCTGCCATCTTGAACCTGCACTGGACCCAGCCTGAGTGAGTCCTGACTCTCCAAATGGTGACCCTTCAGTCTTGGACCCTTCAAAGTGGTGCTAAAGGTACCCAGAAGGCCACATTCCAAAAGTGAGGAGTTAGACAAATTGTGGCCCAAAGGTGCTCGCAGCTTGCACTGCTTGGCGTTACTCCACATTTACCAAGCTGCGCAGGGCCAATCATGATGGCCTTACATGGCTTGATAAACTCAAACTAGGTTTTTTATTGCCCTGCATCTCTTTGGCATGGCACTAGGGTGACAGATAACCTACAAAATCTGACCCTTAGTCGATGGCACAGATTATCACCTCTTTTCAGGATGTCACCTGAGTTGATTTCATTCCCCTGCAGTGCTGTAAACTGAAGTATCTGCATTTTTCGTGTGTTTATGAGTTTTCGTTTCAAGTCTTTCCATGAATCTTGCATCAAATGACTTATCGCTTTGATGAATTGTTTAGTGACCTCCCCATGGGGGCTTGTTTATTATAAGATCTGAATGGGAACACTTGTTATGATGATGCAGTGCCTCATTATAGAAAAATATGCGATCAACGAGCAGCAGGTAATTATCAAAGGGATACTGTAGATTGCAAAGTTTTCCACTCCAGTCTACCGCTAGCAGCTATATGAGAAAGACTTAGCAGTCAGCATTAAACTTAAAAGACAATGAGTAACTAATACACTGCATAATTAATTGGTTTTCCCTTTCTGAATGTTAAATGCAAGCAGTCTTGACGACCTGGATAAGCATTGAAGGCTCACTGCTATATATATATAACTGAAAAAACGAAAAACTAAAGGTTACAGGGATGATATAGCTAGGTTCAGATTTCACTTGAACAAAATCATTGAAATTCAGCAGTTATAGCCACCTAATCAAATTATAACTTACTCCCCTTCAATGCACTGCTTATGACCTTACATATTACATCACTCATGACATGGTCAGTGACATCACAGATGACTTAATTGATGGCATCTCAAATGACATCACTGATGACGTCATCCAGTGAGTGTGCGTGTTTTGTGAAACTGTCTGAGAGGTAAATATATATTCTAAGGTACTGCATAAGTTAAATTACTATTCTTTTTGTACTACTAATAAGTGATACTGTTTCTAATATATATCATCTCAGTGGCACTATTACTGTATCAGTGTGGGAGTGGGTGTGGGAGTGACTGTATTAGTGAATACGTGGGTGTGTGAGAAGCTGTATGGATGAGTGACTGTGTGAGTGCCTGTATGAGTTGGTGAGTGTGTGTGTGAGTGGCTGTATCGGTGACTGTGGTGGCTGTGTGAATGGCTCTATGGGTGAATGAGTGGGTATGTGAATGGCTGTATGGGTGGCTGAGTGGTTGTATGATTTACTTTATGGGTGAGTGACTGGGTGTGTAAGTGGATGTATAGATAAGTGGGTAGCTGTTTGACTGGGTGTATGGGTATGTGAGTGGGTATGTGAGTGGTTTTATAGGTCTGTGAGTGGGTGTCTAAGTTGTTTTTTAGGGGTCTGAGGAGCTGTATGAGTCTGTTAGTGGTTGTGTGAGTGGCTGTATGGATGAGTGACTGTGTGAGTGCCTGAATGAGTTGGTGAGTGTGTGTATGAGTGGCTGTATCGGTGACTATGGTGGCTGTGTGAATGGCTCTATGGGTGAATGAGTGGGTATGTGAATGGCTGTATGGGTGGCTGAGTGGTTGTATGATTTACTTTATGGGTGAGTGACTGGGTGTGTAAGTGGATGTATAGATAAGTGAGTAGCTGTTTGACTGGGTGTATGGGTATGTGAGTGGGTGTGAAAGTTGCTGTTTTGCATAGTAAGTATGTATAGGAGTGGCTGTATAGATGAGTGAGCGGGCGCGTCTGTGATTATGTTGATGTGTGAGTGGGTATGTAAGTGGTTTTGTGGATGAGTGAATGGATGTGTGAGTGGCTGTATGGGTGCGTGAGGTTCTCTGTAAGTGGCTGCATGGGTGAGTGAGTGACTGTGTGAGTGGCTGTATGGGTGAGTGCGTGGCTGTATGGGTCTGTGAATGGGTATGTGAGTGGTTTTATAGGTCTGTGAGTGGGTGTCTAAGTTGTTTTTTAGGGGTCTGAGGAGCTGTATGAGTCTGTTAGTAGTTGTGTGAGTGGCTGTATGGATGAATGAGTGGTTGTGTGAGTGAGTGTGTGCATCAGTAGTTGTATGTCAGTGTTTCTGTGGGTATGTGAGTAGGTATATGAGAGGTTATGTGGGGGTGAGTGGGTGGGTGAGTGGTTCTGTGGATGATGTCATCAGTGATATCACCAGTGATATCATTTGCGATGTCATCAATGATGTAATAAGTGATGTCACTGTCCACGTCATTAGTGATGTAATATGTGAGGTCATACATAGTGCATTGTGGTGGCATAACTTTAGGTAACCACAACTGCTGATTTCCAAACGTTTTTTACGAGTGATATCTGAGCCTAACTATAACTTCCCTGTAACCTTTGCTTTTCTGGAGAATTTCTAAGGTGTTTTTAATTTTATTTCCTAACTATAATGTCCCCGTAACCTTTCTTTTTTTCTAGTGAATTTCTACAGTATTTTAATAAGAAAGGATAAGATAAAGATTTGTAAAGCACACTAATACCCATAGGTGTCAAAGCGCTGGGCGGTCGGAGGGAACAAGAAAGGCAAAGAACTACCAACTATGTTGAGAAAAATGTTATTTCCTAATTATAATGTCACTGTAACCATTGTTTTTTTAATGAATTTCTAAGGTTTTTGAATTTTATTTCCTAAATGAAATCACTAACCTTCGACAGTGAGTGTGTAAGTGAGTGCATGAGTATCTCAGTCTGTGAGTGGGTGTGTGAGTCTCTGAGTGGGTGTGTGAATTGGTGCAAGACTTTCTCAATGGGTCTGTCAGTGGGTGAGTGTCTGAGTGCACTCTGTGTTGCCCTCTTATACTCGTTGTCTGCTCATTTTCTGCCTTTTTTTCTGCTCACGTCTGAACTTTATTGTGCCTCTTCCTGTTGCTGACATTATTTCTGTCTCTTTCTGCTCGTTTCTCACTTTTATTTTATTTTGCCTCTTTCTATTCATTACTGACCATGAGTTTGCCTCTTTCTGCTAATTTCTTACCTTTATCAGATCTTTGAGACCTTTATCGGACCTTTATTTTGCCTCTTTTGGCGCGTTGCTGACCATTATTTTGCCTATTTCTGCTTTTCTTATCTTAATTTTGCAACTTATTGCTAGTTTCTGATCTCTATTTTGCCTCTTTCTGCTCATTGCTGTCCTTTATTTTGCCTCTTTCTGCTAATTTATGACTCTAATTTGCCTCTTTCTGCTCGTTGCTGACCATTATTTTGCCTCTCATTGCTCATTTTTGATCTCTATATTGCCTCTTTCTGCTCCTTTCTGACCTTTATTTTGTCTCTTTCGGCTGGTTTATGATCTCTGTTGCCTCTTCTGCTCATTGCTGACCTTTAATTTGCCTCCTTATGCTTGTTGCTGACCATTATTCTGCCTCTATTTGCTCGTTTCTCATCTTTATTTTGCCTCTTTCTGTTCGTTTCTCACCTTTATCATGCCTCTTTCTGCTCGTTGTAGATCTTTTTTCTGCCTCTTTCTGCTAATTTTTTACTGTTATTCTGCCTCCTGCTGCTCGCTTCTGACATCTATTTTGCCTCTTTCTGCACATTTCGATAGACTTTTCAGCCTCTTTCTGCTCATTTCTCACCTTTTTTGGCTCTTTCTGCTAATTACTGACCTTTATTTAGCCTCTTTCTACTCCTTTCTGACCTCTGTTTTTCCTCTTTCTGCTCATTGCTGACCTTTCTTCTGCCTCTTTCTGCTAGTTTCTCACCTTTATCTTTCCTATTTCTGCTAATTTCTGAGCTGTATTCTGACTCTTTGTGCTAATTTATGCCCTTTATTCTGCCTCTTTCTGGTTGTTTCTATCTTTTATCTTGCCTCAATCTGCTCAATGCTCGCCTATATTCTGCCTCTTACTGCTCAGTTCTGACCTATATCTAGCTTCTTTCCGCTTGTTTCTCATCTTTTTTTTGCCTCTTTCTCCTCTTTTCCTCCCCGGGACTGTGGGGGTCCTCAAGGAGCCGCTGTCCCAGCCTGCTCCCTGCCTCCTTTGGGAGCTGGCATTGCTCTCACAGACAGGGAGCTGCTAAACATGCAGCTTCCTGTCTGTGAGAGCAATCATTTAGTCTGTTTCCTTGCCCACTTGACAGCGGGCAGGGAAACAGACGAAACCTCCGCTTCCAGCTAGCCAGAGCATTTTGTAAGCTGTCACTTTCTGGAAGTGGAGTGTTTGATCTGACTTGGCGAGAGCTGTCAAAGCTCCCACCAAGTCACTGCAAACAGCTATGGCACAGGGGTGGGCAACCCTGCACATAGCAGAAGCCTACCCTGCAGGTGGTGGTCTCCACGGCCATTATTGGCTCCAGGAGGAGGACCTCCTTTCACATTTTATGGGGCTGTCCCATGGAGGTGGTGGTCCCAGGGCCATGTACTGCATGGGAGGGGACCATGCTGCCCCCCTCCTTTAAATAAAAAGAAAGCCCCGGGAGGTGGTAGTCCCTGGGGTGCAGCAGGGTCAGTGCACCCTTGCTCCATTTTAAAATGAGTCCTTGTGAGGTGATGGTCCCCAGGGCTTGGTGAGTCCACAAGGCCTCCCAAAGCATTTAATATGTATCCCCAGTGAGATATTGTCTCCAGGGCCTGGGGGTGGTCGCGGCCCGCCTTTTAATAAAATTCACCACGGGAGATGGTAGTGCCCGGGGCTCATTTGAGCCTGTGGAGTGGGGTCCATGTGGCCCTTCTTCAAAATGTACATAAAGCTCTGGGCTGGTGGTATAGGACCCCGGGGCTCAAAGAGCATCTTGTTTTATAAAATTCCCTCCAGACCTGGCCCACCCGTGGGCCCTTTTCAAAATACGCGTGGGTGCCCATGCTTGTGTTTTAAAAATGTTTGCTATGAATTATTGTGATTTTGAAGCAACATTTGCTTTTAATAAAAATGCTTCCCTCTGAGACCCATTGACCAAGTTTAGGGGGTCAGGGTATTCCTACTCTTTCTCCTTTTTTAAAAAAAACATTTTTTTGGGGTACCCAGGTGATGCTGGTTCCCAAGATTGCTGCCAACACTTTGTGGTTGAAGTATTTCCGGCCAATCAGAGCTCTGCATTTCTCTTCACAAGCTTGAAATTCTTCACACATTAGCCGCGGCCGCAGATACCTGTATTTTATTTCCTGAAATTTCCCAATAACTACTGAACGGATTCACACCAGACAGTTGAAAGTGTGATATGTGAGCCAAAATCTACCTTCTTACAAAATTGAGTGTAATTCCATCCAGCAGTTGATTCTACAGGTGCTTCTAAAGGTCCTATGGGAAGTAACATTGAAATGGGAAAGTCATGCTCCCCATTATCACTTTGACTGGATGTGTGAGTGGCTGTATTGGTGAGGGAGTGGCATGAGTGGCTGTATAGGTGAGTAAGTGGTTGTATGAGTAGCTGTATGAATGACGATGTGTGAATGGTTCTATGAATCAGTGAGTGGGTGTCTGAGTACTTCTATGCATCTGTCAATGGGTTTGTGAGTGGTTGTGTGGGAGTGGGTGTAAGTGAGGACATATAGGGGCATTAGTGGGTGTGTGAGTGGTTCGGTGGATGATGTCATCAGTGATGCCATTTGAGATGTCATCAGTGATGCCACTGACCATGGCATGAGTAATGTAATATGTGAGGTCATAATCATGCATTGCGGAAGTGTACGTTATAGTTAGCTTAGGTGTCTATAACTGCTGAATCTCTATGGTTTTATACAAAGTAAATCAGAGCTTAACTATAACATCCCTGTAACCTTTGTTTTTTCAGTAAGTTGCTAAGGTTTTTGTACATTTTATTTCCTAACTATAACATCCCTGTAACCTTTGGATTTTTCAGTGAATCTCTATGTTTTTTTAAATTCGATTTCCTAACTATAATGTCACTGTATCCTTTGCTTTTTTAAGTACATTTCGAATGTTTTTTCATTTTATTTCCCAAGTGCAACCTGTAACTTTTGAGAGTGTGTGAGTGAGTGTCTCAGTGGATGACTGATGGACTGTATAAGTGTCTCAATGGGTCTGTCAGTGAGTGTGTCAGTATCTGAGTGGGTATGTGAGTGACTGCATATGATTTTCTCTTTTTTTTAATTGTAATTTTCACAAATGCAGCAGACAAGTTGTTCATAAATAATACTTAAAATCAGCAGTTGATCACAAGAGAATCAAGTACAATAATCATGAAAAATGTGTGAATAGATTAAGAATATTTGTGAATGGCATTGCTTAAAAATGTGTTTAGCTGGCTAAAAATTTGAAGAGAAAATAAATGAACAATACATTAATTTATCAAGTACCAGAATCATTAAGGTTGCTAATATGAGCTTCACCGATAATTGAAGGATGCTTTTCTTACATTCCACATTCAGCTAACCAAATCAACTATCGGATCGATTCACCACTCCTACACTTTACCAATTTGACCAGATTTTAATAAATCGCTTATAAGCCCCAACTCTCTTTACATACAGATTTTCATAATTATTCATCTTAGACATTTTTAAATACCATTGAGCCACACTGTGTATGTTAATTGATTTCAAGATTGCTAGTAATGAGGACTTTGCTACTAAAGTGGTGAGGAACAGAGCTGATTGAGTTTGGTCAAAGATTGTTTACAGCTCACACCCTAGCGAGACAAAAAAACAGCGGATCAGGGTTGATCACTCGTCCCTTCCAAACACCTATCTCATTAAAGATATTAGTACAAAACACGCTAAGTTTAGGGCAAGTAAAAATATTGTGGAGCCAATCTCCAGAAACTTACCCACATCTAAAACATCTGGCATCTGTGCCGGTATGCACCTTTTTAATCTTATCCGGAGTATAATATAATATCCATTTACAATAGAAAGCTAGAAGTTGGCCTCCCTAAAAGCTTTTTTGCTAATCTGGGTATAATACTTCCAGTGTGCTCTAGTTACTTCACAGTCCACAATAGTCACTATTTTACCCATATAATTGGATACTAACTTTGGTCCTATGTTCTGCCATAAAACTGCATACCAATACATTTCCAGTCCCAGAGAGGAGGGAGATGAAGAAAGCCAGACATATTTTCTTTGTCATTTCATTCTTCTCAATGGGATTCCGACAACATAGATGCTGCATTTAAAAGAAATTGAAAATAAGGGTTGAACTGATTGATGTATTCTCCTGAATTAGTGTTTGCCATGAGAGAAAATGATTATCACGAAAAAAATATCGTTGCCGCTGAAAGCCAAAACCTGCCCAACGATTAATCGCAGACTGACCAACAGAAATCAAGTTTTAACTCAAATGAAAATATGGGACTTTATATCCTTGCCGAAGATATTAAAACTATTGACTATAGTTTGGGGAGTCTTATAACGAGTTCTGTTTGGTAGTCTGGGGATCTGTACAAAAGAGACTGAATCAATGCCGGCACCTTTTAGCATCTTATTCAGATAGTATTTATCTTCCCTGAAGGATTTTTGGAGGCAGAGGTTCACCAACCTAACAGGGAAGCTTGATAATAGTTTTTACAACATGGAAGAGACAAGCCTCCTTCCTCTTGGCCTAATTGAAGAATTGGGAGCTTAATACTTGCTAGTTTCTTTTGCCAGATGAATGTACATATATCTGAATCAATGGCCTCAACAATGATTTAGGCATTTTTATAATAACATTAGAAAAGGCAAACAGAAGCAGCGGCAACAAGCTAACTTTTACAAACAAAATACGGCCTGTGATTGTTAGGGGAAGTCTAGCCCAATGTTGAATTAGTGTACGAGTTTTAGCAAATAGAGACGTGTAATTAAAATTGTATTTTGAGGGGACTTTAACCTCCAGATATCTAATGGGTCATCCTGCTTGAAACGTTGTATGCATCGTTGCTAGGAGAATCTCAGTGAGGCTCTTAAACAATAAGGCTTCAGACTTTATCTGGATGATTTTATAGCCGCCTATAGCTGTAAAGTCAATTTTTTATCTAAAGCTCTATAGACGATTACTTTATTTGCAGCTAAATATAGTACAATATCAGAATATAGCTTGAGTTTAGGAGCTGACCAATAGGTGGACAGATGGTTTGATCCTGCCAGATGGCACAAGCTAATGGTTCTATAAATAGTGCAAAAAGAACAGAAGATATTGGGCACCCTTGGTGAGTTCCACTTTTGATCACTATCTCCCCAGCTAGAGAGTTCTTAATAATTACAGAGGCGCTGGCCCCAGTATTCAAAGTCTTCAGCAAGGGCAGAAAGTTCGCCTGAAAAGCACATTTATAAAGATTTGTAAATAACACTTTGAATTTGACAAAATCAAAAGTTTTTTCTGTGTCAAGCATTATAGCGGTGACTTTAACATTCTGGTTGGAACATAAATATTCCACTTGCACAAAAAAAATGGTATTTGAAGATATAAACCTCCCGGGTAAAAAATCATTTTGTTTGCTATGAATGATTGACGATGTTATTGATGACCTCCTATTTACCATGATCTTGGTAAAAAGATTGCAGTCACTGTTGAGGAATCCGCTGCGGCTCTATCATGGATATTAGGAGTTTCGTCTCTGCCACACTTTGTACCACTATAAAATGTGTGGCAGGGAAGAAACAAAGGGGGCCTGTCTCTGCACCATTAGTTGCATGCAGGGGGCACTGCACCATTAGTTGCATGCAGGGGGCACATGTTGTGCCCCCCTTTGTGCATGCACCCCCAGTTCCTGCAGAGCATAGACTTGACAGTCCATGTCATGCAGGAACTGCCTTTTTCAAAAGCCCTGCAGTGGTACTTCAAAAAAACCTCCAGCCAGAGTAAATACACTTGTACTCTGGCGGGAAGTCTTTAATGGCTTTTATGGTCTTGGGGCGGGGTGGCAGGGTGGTGGCCCTGCTCTGAGGCCACCAAAGTCATTATTAGGTCCAAAGTGTTGTTTTGATGCTTATTTAAGTGTGAAGTGTCTAAAAGCAAACCCTGAATTAAATATAAATCCCTACCTGCTATTAAATGACCCATCTGTAGTTGTGGAAGGGAATGAAGATCATATAGGGGAAGGTATGTCCTCGATGGGAGCGTAATAGCTTATTAGGTTGTATGTTATATTCAATATTATTAGTATGTTAACCAAAATCCATCTAGCCCCCAGATCACGTAGCATCTTGAGAACCTCTGAATAGGCCGTGCAGGTAATTAACACATCCACACCTTGATGCGATGCATGTGATGAGGCAAAACATGTGTGTTGGATATATGAGGGAATACAAGACTGGCAGTGGCAACCCTTATCGTTTCGTTGCATCTCCTGCAAAAGTATTAGATCTGCATTTAAAGAACTAAACCAAGCTAACATGCCTTGATACTTGAACCTATTATTTAGACCATTCACATTGCATGATACAATGTCAGCTTTTTACGACACATTCCAAGATATATTTCTTTCTCCAACTATCTGCTCCCATTTTCCCTCTCCCCTGACCTCTACCACCTACAACCCACCCCCTGCCCTACCCTCTTTGACCCTGGAGCCTGACCCACACTAAGCTCCCTCCTATCCCACCCCCCCGTAAACATCCCCTCAACCTCCCCATTTCTAATTCCCCTGTCCCCCCCCAACAACCTCTACCCTTAGAATGATACCTTGAAATGGCACCAGGAGATCATCTAAGGCTGCCTAGGGCATCTTGCAGAAAAAAGAGAGGAAAAAAAGAGAAGAGTGAAAAGAGAGAAATAACCACATTTAACCTCCCAAAAGAAAAGCAGTATGGAAAACAATAAGAAATTACATGAGTTGCATCCAGTCCAAATAAGTAGGTACATGGAAATGTAAGCATAGTTTTACTGCAGTAACAGAACAGTATCACAGCTGGTAATTTCACAATGTTATACCAACATTAGAGACATTTCACTGATTGCTACCCCCAGCACTGGTTTTAGAACCCCCTTCCACCGTAACTGCTGACTTGACCATAGAAGATTGTGTGCTTGTTCTAAAGAGTGAAAAAATTGAGAAGGGCCCTTGAAAATAATTTTAGCTTTAATAGCTGTACAATGCCAGCAGCAGCGCCAACTTGCTGGAGGCTACTAATCCGTGAAGTGTCAGACATACCCCTTGTTTGCAGTGTCAGGGTTGAAGCAACCCCTAAAGACGCGGCTCATTTGGGGTCTAATAATACTCGGGACCAGACCAGAAGCAATTCTGCTCCTCACAAACTGGCCATTAAATCCAAATTGCAGCAGGTATTAACAGCAGATCTAGGTCCACCATCGCCAATGATGTGGGAGAATCCGCAGGGTGCTAACACAGCAAATCCACAAATAATGACAACCCTCTCTGATCTCGGCTGCCTCCAGATAGCAACACAAGCCGACAAAATAGAAAATAAAAGCATTTTTTCTACAGAGTCTTTCTTCTACAAATTTTAGGTGAACTTAAAACAATGAAGGTCTCTCAGGATGAGGCTAACAGAAAGACTGAACAGTTGAATCTCGTCATTAAGAAATAAAGAATTTGACTACACATTTTTCTGAGGTCAAACAGCGGGTGTTAGATTTAGAGAAGGCAAGGTGTACTGTTAAACTTCAAACTGACCTGGCTGACTTGCAGTCGAAAATTGCGGATGCTGAAAACAGATTGTGCCACACAAACTTAAAGTTTACTGGCATTCTAGAAGGATGTGAAAATGGATACACTGTTGTTAGCCTCATCTCCGGTCTACTGAGAAAATATGTCTATCCAGAAGCGGAGACTCGTAAACTAGATTTAACTAACACGCGGGCACGCCATGTACCTGCAGTACAATCTCCCAATTCTACGTACCCTCAGACGATACCTGCACATTTTTGGGACTATTGGATCAAGGAGCAGATTCTCTCCAATGCCGTAAAAGATCAGCTCTGTCAGATTCATAGGGACTTATCCTTTAAAACCTTCGCTGAAATATCTATCACGTCTGCTCACCACAGAAAGACTGTGTAGGAGTCTCACTGGGTGTGTGAGTGTCTGAATGGGTCTATGAGTAGGTGCGTAAGTCTGAGTGGGTCTGTGAGTGGGTGCATGAATGTATGAGTCAGTCTGTGAGTGAGTGAATCAGTGTCTGAGTGGGTCTGTAAGTGGGTGCATGAGTCTGAGTGAGTGGGTGTGTGAGTGGGTTTGTGAGTCTGTGAGTGGGTCTGTGAGTTTCTAAGTGTATCTTTGAATGGGTGTATTAGTGTCTCAGTGGGTCTGTGACTAGGTGCTTGAGTCTCTGAGTGAGACAGTGAGTGTGTGTGTGAGTCTCTGTGTGGGCCTGAGAGTGGGTGTGTGAGTGTCTGATGGCTGTGTGCTATTTAATGGGGGAGTGGATCCTGCAGCCCCCCTCCCCAGGCCAATTTCAGCCCCAGGAACCATACCATCAGGGCCTAGCCTTTTAATTTATTGATTTTAATACAGAAGGGGGCTGGGTGCCCCCCTGGGCCAATCCAGAGACCTCATTCCCCAGGGCCCAACCATATATAAATGTGGGAGGAGGCCATGTGAGCCCCCTCACTGGGCCCAATCTGAAACAAATATTGGAGGAGGGCTGCACGTCCATTCTCCCTGGCCATTTTGGCCCCACGTTCCCCATCTGGACATATGCATATGGGGAGGGGGCCATGCGGCTCCCAGCCCGGGCTCTTTTTGGCAACAGAGACCACATTCCCTGTGACCCAGCCTTTAGTTTTTTTTTTTTAAGGGCCCTCTCCCCGGTCTGATTTCAGCCTGAGGACGCTATCACCTGGGGCCCTACCACAATTAAGTGGGTGAGGGGGGCAGTGTGGCCCTGCTCCCCAGGCTGATTTCAGCCCCAGGGACCTCATCCCTTGGGGCCCAGCCATATGCAACTGGTGGAGGGGTGCCCAGTGTGCAATGGGACCATGGAGGAAGCCTCAAGGCCATCACAGTCCCTGTTGGCTACTCAACTCCTGCAAGAGCCGGCATTGCTCCCACATAGAGGTAGCTGTGAAAGGCAACTCCCTCCTGCTGTTGCAATCCACTTGTGGACAAGGAAATAGACAAAATCTGCACTTCCAGCAAGCGAGAGCATTTTATCAGCTCTTGCTTGCTGGAAGTGGAGTGTTTGCTCTGACTTGGCGGGAGCTGTAAAAGCTCCTGACAAGTCACAGCAAACAGCTATGTCCCAGGGGTGGGCATGGGGTGCTATACCCTGTGTATATAGCAGGAGCAAGCCCAGTGGGATGGTGGCCACAGGGCGATGTATGGCGCAAGGATGGGGGCCACATGGCCCCCCTCCATTGTAGTTCACGGGGCGGCCCCAGGGAGATGGTGGTCTCCAGGGCATTATATGGCCCAGGATGTGGGCCGCGCAGCCCCCTCCTGTATAGAATATAGTATTTTTGCCCCGGGGAGGTGGTCTGGGGGGGTTCAGGAGGTCCACAATTACAACCAATTTAGCCTCTGGGAGGTGGTGGTACCCAGGACAAGAGGGAGTCCATGAGGTCCCTGAACAATTTGGAGTTAGCCCCAGGGAGGTGATTGTCCCTGGGGACAAGGGTGTCTGCACGTCCCCCATTACATAATATGAGATCCAGGGAGGTGGTGGTCCCCAGGGCATAAAAATGATGGAAGGGTGCCCATGTGCCCCCCTCCTTTACTTTTAATGTAAGCCTGAATGCCCCAAGGACCTTTGATTTTTTTCTATGATTTTCTAAGATTTTTAAATTTTATTTCCTAACTTTAATGTCCTTCTAACCTTTGTTTTTTGGTGAAATTCTAAGGTTTTGTTTGTTGTATTTGCTAACTATAATGTCCTTGTAACTTTAGTTTTTTTCAGTGAGTTTGTAAGGTTTTTTGAGGTTATTTTTTAAGTGTAACAGCCCTTTTTTTTGGTTTTATATTAAATTTGTATGGTTTTGAAACATTATTGTCTAACTATAATATTCATGGACCCTGTAAGTGAGTTCATGGGTATGTCACTTAGTCTGTGACTGGTTGCATAATTGTTTGAGTTGGTCGGTGACTGGGTGTGTGAGCAACTTAGTTTATGTCTGAGTGGGTGCATGAAAGTTTGAGTATGTTTCTGAGTGTGTGTAAGTGTTTGAGTGGGTATGTGGTGTGTGCGTGAGTGTCTGAGTTGGCCTGTGATTCGGTCCATCAGTGTCTGAGTGGGTCTTTGAATTGGTATGTCACTGTCTGATGGGGTCTCTGAGTGGGAGCATCGGTATCTGAGTGGGTCTGTGATGGGTGTCTCAGTGACAGAGTGAGTCTGTGAGTGGGTGTGTGTCTGAGTGGATCTGTGAGCAGATGCATTACTGTCATAGTGGGTCTGTAATTGGGTGTCTGAGTCTCTGAGTGGGTCTTTGAGTGGGTGCATCATTGTCTGAGTGGGACTCTGAATGGATGTGTGAGTGTCTGAGTGGGTCTGTAAGTGAGTATCTCAGTCTCTGAGTGGGTCTGTGAGTGAGTGCATCGGTTTCTGAGTGGGCCTGTGATTGGGTGCATCATTGTCTGAGTGGGACTCTGAATGGGTGTGTCAGTGTTTGAGTGGGTCTATGAGTGGGTGTTTCAGTGTCTAAGGGAGCCTGTGAGTGGGTGTGTCAGTGTCTGAATGGGTCTGTGATTTGGTACATCACTGTCTGAGTGGGCCTGTGAGTTGGTGTCTCAGTCTATGACTGGGTCTGTGAGTGGCTGTAAGTGTCTGAGTGTGTTTTTTTATCTGAATCTCTGAGTGGGCCTCTGAGTGGTTATCTGAGTCTCTGCCATGACGTTACATGGTGAGCCATGCTGAGCATCACAATGGAGTCATGCCTACTTGCATGCAGAAAATACCCATAGCAGTATGTTAATACTCATAACCGGACCCTTACCCAACCCTACAATGCACCATTGGGCAGAGTATCCCTTCTATAATATCTGCCATCAAATATCATCATGCCCCAACACACACTCCTGCTGAACAAAATGGCAAATGCAACTTACTTTTTAGAATCCGAACAGCCAAGAACAGCATTGCCCCTGGCACGAGGATCTGCAAAGCTCTGCATAGGGGTGTGAAGGGTGTTGGTACCTAGATATATAAAAGTCTATTTTGTTTAATAACTTCAAAACTACCGAATGGATTTACACCAAATCACCAAAAAGGTTTTTTTCTGGGCCAAGAGCTACCATTCTGCCAAATGTGGTGTATTTCCTTCCAGCTATTTGGGCTGTAGTTGCGTCTAAAAATCTCCATGGAAATTAACATTGCAAAATCACACTTTTTTAATACCCCTTTTTCCCAACCCCCGCTTGATGAATTGCCCCCAACGTTCCATATTCAACAGGAATCACACACACACATATATATTTTTATATATATATATATATATATATATATATATATATATATATATATATATATTATATATATATATATAGTATATACACACATACCATATATATATTTGCACACACTCCAATTCCTTTGGTGAAGAATAAGGACACTGACACAGGAGCTGAATTAAACAATCCGTTTCGTGTTTATTGAAGTCTCCGCTGCTACGCATTTGGGCACTTCCTGCCTTGCTCACACATAAATATTTCAAAACAATACCCTTTCAGAGATAAAGTGCTGCATAAACATGCAGCAGGATCTACCAGTCTTTGCACACAACCCTCTCGCCATTGTGGTCATTAGGTTAAACACATATCGATGTTCTATCACCATGTGGCGGATGGCTCTCAGTTCTTACTTGATCAATTTAAGGCCAAGCTCAGTGCTGTTCATCATCCTGAGCATTTTCCACCTGGTTATCTACAACCAGTAGGCATTTTCTTTCATCTTTGAAGTGAAGAAGGGTATGGACCAATGTTCCCTCTAATTTTTTTCCTCTGTGTGCGGCAGTGTGAGGTCTCTGTGCACTCCAGCCACGGCAATGTGCGCCAAGTATCCGACCGTGTGTAGCCACAGGGGTTCTGACACTGGGGTTCCTGCTTGATTGTGCAGATAAATAACCTAAGTACTGGAAGTGAGGAGGCCTGTTTGATGGGGCAGGCAGGGCTGAACTGGGAACCCAAAGTAGCTCTGGCAATTTTGCCGCATCGGCTCCCACCCACCAGGGGTTGGGTGGAGAGGGGGGGGGGTGTCAAGCACTACTGCTTAAAACCGGTCCCCGCAACTGGTGCTTTTGTTACTGAGGGCCCATATTGCAGCATCGCTGCAAAACTGCCCCCAGTAACAAAACTGGCCCCCACTGTTCCAAAACTGACCCCCACCCTTCTAGCCTCCCAGGCAAACGCACGATGCCTGCTAAGGCCAGTCTTGGGGGGAGGGGGGAAGATTGGGTTGTGTCATGTTCGAAATGACAAAGTGCAGTGCAGAGCATCTGCAACCACAGCAAAGCTACGCTAATATCTGTTAGGAAATCGGGGCAACCGTCCTCCTTCCACAGTGCCAGTAATTTGAGTGGTGGGTATGTTATTCAGTTATTTGGCTAGAGAAAGGTAGGCAGTGAGATAAAAGAGGGAAAGAGGTTTGTATTTATATAGCGCCTGATACCCCTGATGGGGTTTTGAAGCGCCTTTTTGGCGAGTAGCACACTACTCTGGAACCCATAAAAGATTAGTGGTGAATTAATATAGTGGAATATGAAATTTGAATGGATGAAGAGGGACGCATTAATGAGGCCCTTACAACTAAATATATTATCTATCTTGTTGTGCATTATATACATAGTATTAAAAACAAATGGTCTTGGCAAACAGACACAAAAATAATTATTTCATGGTAAATCTTGTAGGGCTGTAACTGAGAAACCCATGGCTTCCTACCATCAGTGTTTGCCAGGTGCGGCATAGTGGAACACACACAATGAGGCCCCTAAACGTGTGAATGCTATTACAAGCCTCTCTCCTATCCTTTTGCTAACAGCCCACATGTTGAAGCTCCACAGCAAGAGACTGGAAGGAAGCGTCATACCCAGAGATCAATAACATAACTTAGACTAATGTCTCTCTAGTACCTGATGCTTGCTCCCTTGATGGTACGTACTGGGAGGAACATCCTGCCATCCTTCGTCTATGGTGGCAGCATTATGCACCCCCGTCAAGTGACACGTCAGAAAACCCCCTCCCTCTTAACTTTGAGTTTGGCTTTATAAGGAAGGGTTCTTACAATCTCGCAAATGCTCATTTGCGTGGAAGCCAAGCAACTCCCGCTGTGGTTAACTACCGTCCTCCTCACTTCTGTCCACCAAACCTCCTCCATACACCCTCACCTCACTTCCTTATCTATTCCTCTTCATAACTCTCTCTCCACTCTCCAAAACCTATACTATACCGTCTTTAATGCCCCTGTCTAGTCTACCTCTCCCATTGTCACTCATTTATTTATCCTCCACTTTGCGCCCTTGTCCTCATCCCAGTGTCAAACGCTTAACACAATCTGCTCGCCATCCCCACTAAGGCCACTAGAGCTTTATGCTCAAATCTCCGCTTTCTCGTAACTCAACTTTCTTGCTGACATCCATTTTTTCAGATGCCTGCATTCGACACTGCTCCACCTGTTTCCCCGTGTTTTATAATCACTTCTTAAGTTTCCTCCTCATGATCATCTTAACCCACCTGCTATACTCTTTCAGTGCTTCCTTTAAGGGCCACCCCTGCCACCCTTCTGGCTCCCTCCCCACGGTACACTTTTCTTCCTCTCCGAGCTACCTCACGTCTTTCCCTACATTCCCCTCCAATTCCCATTGTCTAGCTCCCCAGCCATAACATGTTAATGGGTCCCTTTACGTTCACGCCTCTTACGAGTTTCTCTACTGTCCCCTCTATTCTATGTTTCTACATCCAAAGCATCACCAACTAAGTCATCCAAAGCGAGTTCCAATGAGGCGACCTAGAACTACAGGTCCCAGAAACCACCTGGCGGTGAAAAGAAATGCCCACCACGGGGGCACAGCTGCCCTAGAGAACAAGCATTGGCATAGCCAACAGGTTTCGCCTTTGGGACCTCATAAGTGTTTAGCCATGCAACAGTTGATTTTGTTGCACCAAGGATATGGTACTGCATAACTAATTACTTATAAGGTTCCAAAGGCGAGACCTATTGGCTATGCCAAAGCTTGTTTTATTTGATTTATTTAACTTAATCTTGCATTCCGTAAGAGTGCTAGCTAATTCCAGGGTGTTGTTTTTTGTATTTTTTCAGTGTAGCTGATTACTCTTCTATAGTACATACTTTGAACGGAGTTCTCCATGTGCTCATAATGGGCAACAATTGCTAAGTCTGGATTAGAGGCTGAATGCAGTGCTTGTTTTGACGGTGCTTGTCAGTGGGTTAAATAGGTGTTCAGAATGCGTGGTCATCCAATCCTTGGCCTCTCTGCAGGGCACACAGACAATGGTCACATATTTTAGTTGCAACTGTGATTCAGTCCAAATGTGTGTGATGAAGGTATACAGTTGTTAAAATATTGCACATGTTGAAAGTAAAATAAATTGCAGTGTTTCCAGGTGAGTGGGTGCGTTATGTTTGGGATGGTGAAGTGAAGATGATGTGAGGAAGTGCCTTTTGTATAGAGTGAAAAGAGGGTGGTGAAGAGGAAATAGATGGGGAGTACGATATGCAGATGAAGGAGATGCGGTGGGAAAAGGGCATACACCTCCAATACACTGTGAACAGAACAGAAGAGATTCATATACACCAGATACGGTTCCGCTCTCAGACCTATCATATGAAAGAATAGAAGTGAAGGTTGGCAACTCTATTGTATTTTGTAAACTTATACAAGACTCAGTACTGTATATGCTGTGCGCACTTCTCTAAAGTGGAAAAGACACAGGCTTTATTTTTCCAGTGCAGGCAGGGGTGGGGTGAAAAGGTTCACTGATTTCGTAAGGCACCTCCTATATTAAACTATCACGAGCGCACAACAACAGCAGCAGCTTAGGGGGGGTAGGGGGCGTGTGCTTTCTGGGTGTGAATTAAAACACCGCCTCAATATGCCAGACCTGCCCTGTGTAGCGATGCACTGATAAGGACATTTCTGGTATATGGTGTGTCCTTAAATGTCTGTTTCATAACCACCATGAATCACCAGATTTTACCTCCGCTGCTTGTCCTATCAGCTACCTCCCAGCGAATACAAGAGTTAAAGGCCAGTGAAACGATCTGAACATAGACCGTTCATTGTGGCCCAATAAAGTGTTCCACTCTCCAGAAACCCTGTTCGGAAAGACATTGCTTTATCTCCCTCAAACTACAACGTGGCATGCACCAGATCAAATAGCAGTGACAGCTAGAGTTATCTCTTTACAAATCTGGGCCATGTAATTTACCCAGTACCCTATTAGCGTGCTGATTGTGGGCCATTGTGAAAATGTGTTAATTGCAGCACCGTAATGCGCTGCAGTTAACATCAATATTTTCACAATGGCCCACAATCAGTCCGCAGCCGTGCTCCATTAACAAAAATGCATCTAGTCCAAATAAACGACGTGTAAAGCACACGTTGTGCTTTTGGACTTCATGCATTTCTTCTCTTAAAGAAGCGAGGCTGCGGGCTGATTGTGGGCCATTGTGAAAATATTTATGTTAATTGCAGCGCATTACGGTGGTGCAATTAACAAATATTTTCAAAGGCCCACCAACAGCCCCCAGCCGTGCTTCATTAAGGAGGTAATACAGCAAGTGCAGGAGCGAAAGCAACCAGGAAATTATCCTTTCTCGCGCCGCTCGCGTTATAAAAGCGGCAGCGCGAAGGATCTCCCGGGATGTGCTGTGGGTGCTCGCGTCACAAGCAGCACTGCGCGCTCGGAGGAACAGAAGTGCGCGCGCGCTCGGGCGAGCACGTTGCTGGGAACACTGGTATGGACCCTTCCCAAACCCAACCTATATATTCAGCAGTTCATTTTTCACAAGCCTTATGCAACAGAGATGTCTTCCTCCTTAGCGAGTGTTAGTACAAATGCAACAGTTCTTCTCCGGCAATGACCAGGGCTGGGGTGTATATGGTGATGAGGGTATAAGTAGAAACAAGAGCGACTCCTATCTCCATGTGAACAGGGGTATCAGGTTATCCTTGGAACAGAGGTTCACATGGAACTCATTCTTAGGAAAGAATTGTTTAGTTTCACAGACCCTTCTGTGTAGATTTAATCACTAAAGCTAAAAACCACTTTTTTATATATAAAATATGGTGATAAGGGAGTAGAGGCCACACCATCTAGGGAACAGCTCAGTGTAGGCCAACTTGCAGCACTGCCAGAAGGTATCCATCAGTGTGGAGGTGCCCCATTGCATGTCTGGAATATGCAGGATTGTGCCACAGTTTTCGTGTGTGTCCAGTGGAATTGTTCCTTTATCTCTGAAACACAAGGAATACAGTGTAAGTTTCCATACAATTAGGGGGTACACATCCTTTCTAGCCATGTATTTCTACCCACCTCGGTATCCAAGATTTCTTGACATGGGGTACCTAAGCTGTTGTTAAACCCTCCCCTACGAGACTCATTACCCTTTGTATCATCATGTCTGGAGTCCATTTGGTATTAAAGATTACTGCCCCAGATATGCTAAAGGCCTCCCTTGGACCACAGATGGAAGAAGATGTAAATGTGTTTGTGAACTGGTTTGGTGGCTTCCCAACCTCTAAGAATCTCTTTTCTGGGAAGTCTCGGGGACAAACAGCATCCTCACCTATGGTGCCCCTCATCGCACCCTATCTAGCTTGGTTAAAATGTCACTAGGCTCTGTGAAAAGATACGATGTTGTTGGATTGGTCTCTTATTGAGTCAGATTCACTACTACTCTACTGGGTTCTACCCTGTTGGGTTGTATTTTAGCCCTAATCCTACATAGGTGTAGGTCGAGAAGGCATTCTACTTTTTCGGGGGCTATCTCTTGGGACAAGTAAAGTATCTGCGCCTATTGCGTGTGGTATCAGCAAATAGACGTAACATGACCTGGATGATGTCTTGGAGCCCATGGCAGTCTTGTGCTAATACCATGTGTTGTGTAAGAGGGCGCTGTGTAGTGAATGTGGGATGCTAGTGTTGGGTTCAGTGTATAGTAAGTGATGCGGGAGAGATCCTTACAACAGTGCTATGATAGTTTCGGGGTGCTCTGCATTTGACTAGGCAGTTCTTTAGTGATGAATGGATGCAGTAACACCCATATTAAACAGAGGGTAAATAGAAGTGCAACAATACATAACTTAGTGAACATTGCAGGTTGTGGGATGAATCCAGGGGAGGTGTCTACTGTCCTCTAGTCATTGGGAATGCCTTTAGTTTAAAAAGTCTGAGACAAAAAGTTCTCAGTATAGTACGTAGTTCTCAATTCACACACACTGTAGATCCTGTTAGGGTGGTGATGTGGCTGCTGAAAAAGGCGGTGCACTTGGACATTCTATTGCCAACCTGTTGGATAAGAGCTTTTTTCATTGGTTAGTTAAAAAAAATAGTGCTTTATTGCATGTGCCGTCGTCAATCATTTTCTTTGGGGTTCCTGTGCTATTCTTTAGGGTTCTGCTCTTCACACTTTATTCACACAATTTTAGTGAAGGTGGTCCCAGTCAGGGTATTTATTTTTGATGGTTTATGTTAAAGAGCGGATATTGCATACGTTGTGCATGAGTTGTTAGGCCTCCCCCGTACCTAACTGGGTGTTAGACAGTGATGCATTTTTACAGGGTGATCTTGTGAACAATTGGGTAGTATCATTTTAGCTAGGTACTATTGCCGTCGCCAGCCCTTCTCTCCTCATTTGTGCATAAGGGGCACTATTGGTGCATCAGGTGTGTTTTGACCTACATGCGAGCTGGACGATGTGTAATGAGGAGGCATCTTGCTATTTGAGTACTGTTGGTGGTTGCAAACTACCCTGAGGGTCACAGGTGTACCACTCTAGACCCTGGCATGTGGCTTGCAACATTTAAATCTATTTATTGCTTTTATGAATCGCCTTGAATTGTCCACCAATTTCTCCAAATCACACATGATGAAATTTGGGTCGCCCAAGACAAAAACCATGAAATTCATAGTAGCAGGACACCATATCAGCCAGGCTGATAAATTTCGTTTTTTGGGGTTTTCAACTGGACGCTGGTCTTAACTAGCACTCTTTAATGGGATGCACACACATAAAAACAGTTTTGGATATATTCAATGCTAAGGGCATCCCAATAGCTAGCTGTGGGTGTGGTATTGGGGGATACGGGCCAGTCACCTTTATTCAAATAGCAGAAAATAAATTCCACAGGGGTCTCCTAGGGGTCCACCAAAGTACACCCTTTGAGGTTGTTCATGAACAGTTATGTATTGGCTATGTCATTGACTATATCCGTCTCTGCCCCCTGACGCTCTGGCTCTCGGTTTGGACATAGGAGGAGCTAGGCCTTAATAGCTTTATCGTGCAAGACTGCACAAACTTGGATAAGTCATTTGATTCCTTGGTTGGCCTTTGTCTTTTCCACTATGAAAGTTTAGGGAGACCTTAATTTTTATCGATCCAAGTGGTATTGTCAAAACTGATAAAAGATGGGTCAAAGAAGTGTCTGGAGACAAGATGGCAGCAGATCGAGACGCATTAGCATTGAATAAGTTTCTAGCATGTTATGCAATTTTAGTGTAAACTGTAAGAGGTTTGGAGCCTTATCTTACCCTATACATGCCCCACCACCAGTGGAGATTGCTGACATTTTTCAGGTTTAATTTATGCCTGCGGCTACTTCCCTCCAAACATGGATGCTTTAAGGACTCGAGGTTGCCCCTGTGTGAATGTGATAATGTTTCCATTAAGGATAATTTGCACATAGTCTTGATCTGCCAGAAATATAATTATCTACATTTTAAATTCATACGTCTAGCCCCGAAGCTCATGAATTTCAAACGTGAGATCTGCACGATTGTTCCTACCATTTTTAACTACTCCACAGTGTGCTATTTTTTATCTTTTTGGTGTTTCAAACTGTAATTTATCATGACGTTGGTATTTATGAAGTGTATCATACTGTGGGTGACTTTTATGATTTTATTTTTAGAATCGTATAAAGAATATATTGATAGATTTGTTATTCATGTTTGGCACATTTGATTTGCTGGAAAGTCTCTAGTAAAGTGCACTGCGTGTGCCTAGGGCATATAATTCAAATGCTACTAATGGTCCTGCAGCGCTGATTGTGCCATCCACATGAGTAGCCCTGCACACATATCTCATGCCTGCCACTCCTGCTTCTGTGAGTGCAGTTCTAAACTGCCATGTTGACCTGGCAAGTGCCCCCACTTGCCAGGCCCAATTCCTCCCCATTTCTACATTGAAGGCATCCCTAATATAGGCCCAAACTAGCCCCATGGGCAGGGTGCAATGTATGTAAAAAGTAGGACATGTACTGGTATGTTTTACATATCCTGGTAGTGAAATACTGGCAATTTTGTTTTTTCACTATTGCAAGGAATCTCTCTCCCAAAGGTTATCATTGGTCCCTAAACTCACAATTTAAAAATACATCAGGTTAGTGAAGTTCGTTTTTAAATTGCATGTTTAAAAATGCCAAGTGGGATCCCACTCTGTGCCTCCGCCTGCTTGTGGAATCCACATCTGGCTTAGACTGAGAGTTGGGCTGTTTGTGCATTCACACTAGACAGTTCCTGAGAGGGAGCTGAGATGTCCCTTAACAGATTGATTGCGCAAGACTGATGGCCCATCACCAGGGTGATGGGTCTTATTGAGCTAGAGTAATTTGGAGGAGTTGTCATTGACACCTGAATAGGGCTGTGCCTGTCTTCACACAATGCTTTATCCACCTCCCTGTAGCCCTGTAGTGTGTCCGGAGCCAGGTCAGTGAAAGGCAGGATCTTGTGCACTTCAAAGACTTTCCTTTGAAGTTTGCCTCCGTCAAAGGCAGAAACTGGTATAAGTACTGGAGCTGTTACACAATAACTTCAGAACACTTCTGGAATAAGAGGACATTCTGCCAAGAAGAGCTGGAGAAGCTGTCAGGAGGGACTATCACTTTGCTGTGTGCGTTGCTTCTTCTGTCTTGGGCAGCAGAAAGGACTTGGCTTTGCATTCTGTATGTTGCTTGCCAAGGTTTTTCAAGAGGTTTTGTGTGCTTGCCTCCCGTTAAGAAGTCTCTGGGTCATCAAAGACTTCATCTGCAGCTACCTGAACTCCTCGGCTGGGAGTTCTGACCTTCCATGTGGTGCCAATTCCAGTTCTGGGCCCTTGGAGGTGGTGTTGCAGCAAAGTACTGAAGTAAATCCATGCATCGACCTTCGGCGCCTGTTTTTCCTGAAGCAGCACCACTTTGTGGCTGAAAAATCAACACATACTGTGGTGTGGCCAAAGAATTAATGCAGCGCCTGCCGTGCAGCTGAAAAGATCGCCACAGCCCGAGTCCTCAGCACCGTGTCTGCAACCTCTGAGACACCCGCTCTGACTCCAACGCAGGCCCTGCTGTGCGGCTAAAGAAATAGATGCACTACCTGGATCGCATCTGGAAAATGGACACAGCACCTGTTTTGCCGCTGCCTCATCAACCCAGTGCATCCAGACTTTTGACGTATCATCCATGTGCGGCAAGCTCTTCATTGACGTAGCCCAGCAGAAAGGAACCAAGGCCGCATGTCTGGAACTCTATGCACTATCTCTCCCTGCAGTAAGAAATCAAGGCATCACCTTCCCTGGGAGTAAGGAATCAATTTATTGCTTTGTTTTTATGGTGCATCACCTCCCCTGCGCCTGTTTTCGTCTCCGATTTTGACTCCTCCCATCCTTTGTGATAAAAGTCACCCATCCATAGTTTCCTATGGACTAAATTACTTTGAACCTTTCAAAAGTGATATCTTTGCTTGTGTAAGTTGGAGTTTTATCAACTGTGTAGTGCCCCTTTGTAGTGTATTCACTGTGTTACTGTGTGTGTTTATAGAAATGCTTTACACATCGCCTCTGAGATAAGCCTGACTGCTCGTGAAAAGCTACCAAGGGGGTGAGTAGGGGTTATCTTGGTTATCTAGGTGTTATCTTGGTTATCTTGGGTGTGTATCTCTACTATGAGAGGGTGCAAGCCACTACCAACTTGAGACCCCCATTTCTAACACTATGGCATGGTTGTTGCCAGCCTCCCTGGTCTCTGCCACTATAGCTTAGATGAAACCCTCTGGATTTTTGCAGTAGAGTCCCCTTTAAGACTGGTGCCATTTGAAAGCTCGTGGCCAAAGCGGCCCCCTCAAGGGCGGTCTTGTTTAATTTATGTTGGACCGAATTAGCTGTGTCTCTCTGGGATTGCTCTTGTTTGTGAGTTTTCCTAGTGAGTTGCTGAGTAGGGGGTGCTTGTGACTGCCTGCCTATCTCATGCCTATCTCATGCTCAGCTTCTCTCCTATTTTGGTACCACATTCAGCAGCAGAAAGGGGTTTTCAGGCATGGAGAATGCATTACATAGTGCCAGACAGCCTTGTCTGCACCACTTCCTTGCTCACGGAGGTACTAAGGTGGTGGCACAGGTTGAGTTTGGTGGTCCTAGAGCCACATATACTCCGATTGTTGCAGCCACTGCCCTTGTGTGCCTTTGTCCTGCTTCCCGCCTCATCCCAGAGGACCCAGTGGGCATGTGTGCAGCCCAGTCCAGATTCTCTTCCTTCCTGCATACCCTATTGGCTAATAAAGTTCTTGTCTTATTAGCTGTCTGAATTAGGAGGCAGTGTTTGCGACACACCAATGCCGAGCAAGTTTGCGCAATTCAAAAACATTTTCTGTATAATCCAAGACCACCTCTGTGAAGGAAGGTTGATAGGTGGGGATTGTCCTCACCTGTGTACATATAATGTGGGAGTGATTTAATTGCCTGGCTCAAGGGAAAGTGATCCAGGGGAGGAGCAGGCTATTGTCTCATCATCGTCAAACATGAATGGATATTAATAGCTTGGTCATCAGATCTCACCCTAGTATGTTAGTTGGGGATGAAGGGAAGTACTATAACTTCCTTTATACTATTCCACCCCCACCTCTAGCTCGAGAGTATCCATGAAGGGGGATCACTGTCACTGTACCCAAGAATCCTTGTATATCTGCAGTGGTGTTGATAAGAGGACTATCCCTTCCCTTAGGCATGACCTCATCGCCCCCCATGTCTATTAGGGAACTGAATGGTATATGGTTCACAAGTACCATGACTACTGGTTCTTTTTGTGATCAGTCGAGGATGGACAGTAGGGTGTGTATGATTTTGGGTGCCTCTTCTTTCTCAGACATTGATTCCCGACTTTCCCTCTTGGTTAGCTGGGCTAACTCAGTAGCTGCATTCTTGCCATCAGATCCCAGGGCATTGAGACCATGTTCCTCACTCGGCTAGTTGCTTCACTGTCCAGAACTGCTGCAAATTTATCCGTTACCTGAATATGTTCACCTGAACTGGTGGGAGTGCCTATTGCCTGGACCTGCTAGGCTCTCATGACTAGACCAAACAGTTCGCTCTTTGGTAGGAAACACCCAGACTCCCTCAACTGGCGGGTTGGTGTATCCTAATGCGGGGAGAGCTGTCATCCGGGAGAGTACCTCTATACATGCATATGGCGGAGGAGGTGCGGAAGCCTTGCTTGTTGTCTATGGGATAGGATTATCTGTTGAGTCTCCTCAAAGATGGCCCATAGTTCTCATAGTGCCTTTCTCACGTCCTTCTTCTGTCCTGTGTATTTAGTTTGTATGTGTTTTCTCATGTTTTCGGCTGTGTAAGTGTCATAAGTTCCCCCTTTGTCAAGGAAATGCGCGTGCCTTAGTGTGTATGTGCCATTCTTGGCCAAACTTGTTACACTTTTTAGCCAGTGTGGTGAACCTGGTTTGCTTGTGTTTTAGCGGCAACTCCATGATAAGCTGAATCATTTTAGAAGGGAGATGTGCCTTATTTTCCCCTATTTAGGGAATCTTTTGTTTTGCTCTAATCATTGGGAAGATATATGCACAGGTGTTTACTGGTTCTAACTAATTACTCTGAGCTCAGTACTATCTACAGATGCATCAACATGAATATCTCACAAGCACAAATAACAATGAATATGAAATGTGCTAACCTAGAAGGAAGTGCAATTGTTAAGCAAGCATGAAATTTGGCCTCAATTAATGAATTTTTACTTAGGCATAAAATAATGAATTTTTGCTTTGGAATAAAATACCAATTGCTTGAAACAACAGCACCATCACATACCATAGGAACGCCTCCGAGGCCACCTTATGACTACTCATTTCGGATCCATAAAATAGGTAACATGCCAGATTTCTGTCAGTGACAGGGCCCTCTAGTTACATTTTTGCTCTTCTTTCTAGTTTGCCATGCACCAAATGCTGGGACTTAGGATCTGATGTAGTCTCCTACCCACTGTGATGGCAGCTTCAGGATGAAGCTCTTCCCTGCGGATTCAGAAGAACTTTCACTCATTTGGGGTGTCTGCTCACCTTTCTTGATGTGCAAATGTGAATCCGTCCGTCGGGGGTCCCTTTCTTTGGCTACAGTGGTGTCCTGGTACTAATCACTTATGGCTGGCTCGCCAAAATATTGCTCAAACATGAATTTACCTTGACAAAACAAAAGACAAGAGGCATTTGGCAAAACAGGAACAATTGGCTTAGTTAAAATCTTCGGCTGGGAGTACAGTTACAGAAGCACGTCTGGGGAATGTCTCACAGTACAATCAATCTGAGCAAGATTTTATGCTTTTCTTTGGGTACCATAAAGTGTTTCATACAATCCTAACTGCATGGGCATCTGACTATGTGTTTTTTGGGAATGTGCACACCACTCTTGCCATGTATGTTTACTGAGGGCAATCTCCCTGGACCATTGTGGTGTCGCTGCGCCTATCTGTGTGATTGATCTGTGTTTCCTGTTCCCATATTTGTCTGCCTGCTACGTGCCACTCCACATGTGACCTGTCAATCAGTAACCTCAAACCTAGGTCTCAGAGCCTGTCTGACTACGTATTCTAAGTCGGGTTGACAGAGAGTTCATGATGGATGAATTCGATAATAGAGATACAATTTGGTTCTTATATATGAATGTATTGTTATTAACATTGACATCGACTTTTCCAATGTATGCAACTGGTAGATCTGGGAAGGCATCAAAATGCGGTATAATATCCCTATTTCTCTGTGTCTTGTCCTCTTTCTATGTGTGCTGAATTCCACAACACACATAGGAAAAGGAAAATGCCTCAGAGGATTGTTTTTGTGCAGGAAAGTGTCCCTTCCTGTACAAAAACAATCCTGTCCGCAACACTGGCAGCTTTGCACCATGCCTCGAGAGTGCCTGCATTTGCGCTAGCAGCACATTGTGCACCAGTGTGAGGAAGGTACAGGAATGTGTGTATCATGTTAAATACTGTGCATACCTATCCTCCCCTTTAAAGCAGGAGGCAAGGTGGCCTGCTGTGCTGTGTAAAATAATGAAAAATATGCCACTTCATGTTTATTTTTATGTATGAATAGTTTAGATCTGAAGTCCTGATTTGTGTGCTCGACATAGAATGAAGAACAAACTACCAGCAAGGTTAGTTAGTGATGGTGACTGTTTTGAAACATTGTTTATGTTGTTTGAGGGCTGGAATCGAATATGTTTTAGGGAAGCGTGAACATTTAATAAGGCTCTTCTGTCAGAGTAGGAACTTATTGCTCTATTCTGACCAATCACAAGGGAGGCAGTGGAGATGAAACAAGTTACACATTTCCTGGGGTGTGAAAGGAAAAGGAATTTTACCTAAATGCTATAGGCCTCATTTAATACCTTGTAATAATGCTGCTAACCACATGAGCTGTTGTGGCAAGCTTTGGTTCTGGTGGACTTTTTTCTAAAAATACTTCTGCTGGCATTGAGGGAGTACCAGTCATGCAGAATGGTCTGCCATGTCATGATGAGTGTTTCTTTATTTTTCAAACACAAATCCCTGAAATGGAGTTTGTTTCTGAAAAATAAAGAATCCGTCTTCTGGAGGGACTGGCATGTGTTATCAAGCGTTTCTTTCCTATTATCTAGAGCACAATAGGAAAGTAAAATAATGAATGAACAAATTTAAACAACAAATCTCAATATAAACATGGGAACTGCAAATGGGTTCTGACCCATTTAGCCCCCAACGATTTTTTGCTTTTGGGCTCCCCAGTTTTTTTTATCTCTACAGTGTGTATGTATCACTGAGTCTGACTCACTGTTAGCTTTGGTAAAATCAGCTTAAGTCCTAAGTGCCTCTGCCCACATTTCAAAATGTGGTGCACTAGAAGGGTTGCATGTGATGATCTTCACATTCACATATGCACGTGTATGAGAGATTACTGGGGATTGTGGCCTAATGCAGCCTGGTATCTATACAAAGGTGGCCTGTTTCAGATAGTATCTTGAACTCCTTAGCTGCTGATGCTTTTCCCGCCCCAGGGCTGAGTATATTTTTAATGTTTTGATTGTTTCATTCCAAGGAAATTTAGGGTGATGTGGCTTGTATGGATTCCACTACGTTTTCCTCCCCCCACGATGCCCCAAAAACTTCAAACTTTGACTGAAATTACACATTTTTCTCATATTTCTGTGAAAGTAAGTTCCAGAAGCTATGGGGATTCACAACATTCCTACCAATGAGTATTCCTACACTTCTACCAATAAAAGCAGGATCCCACTGTTATGGCTGGGCCTAGCAACTTGGACAAAACCCGACCAAGTAAGGGACGATGGGAAGATCATATCGACTTCCAGTAGCCATATTTTCCATACGTTCTTGCATTATTTTCCAAACCACTGTGAAAGTATGACTAGTGCAGGTTTCCAGACACACTATTGCACTTCACATTTGACTTTTTTCAGGATGTCTCTTCCTAATGTGCAGAGTGTATAAATCCGCCCAAGGGCTGCTGAATGTCTTTTCCTTTCTATGAATCCACAAGGATAACATTTAATCACCTGGAGAATGCACTTCCATTACTCTCTCACTAAATCTGGGGTGGATTGGTTCTCCTGAGAGGAGGGTTATTCCAGCCCGTTCCTCAAGTACATTTCTGACCATTTTCAGGGTAGAAAGGAGTCTGATATCTCTTTGCAAATGTAAACAAATGTACGTTTGTGGGCTTTCTCAAACCTTCCATGGCTAACTATGACTGTTCCACCCCCTTCCCACCCTTTGTGTGAGATTTAATACTAGAGAATTCTCTGCACTTGTGTTGGAGAAATCCACAGTAGTAGAACCATTCATGCCTATTCCCGACAGGCGTAAATGAAGGAGTTTTTGGCCATAGACAGATGTTTATGGTTAAAATGTCTTTGTGAAATGGGCCTATATTGTTTAAGATCCTCCCTTTCATGCAGGGGCTGCTTGCACGTATATGCACCGGTGGGGTGGGTGGGCGGTTAACTAAGTGGTGGGTGGGTGCGTGCATGCAGAAGAGTCAAGTGGTGAATTATAAAAAATAAAGTCACTTACCTTGCCTGCTGTACGTCCGACATCCTCCTCGGTCCATCCTCTATCAGCTCCACGGGCTCTAGCCTCCATAGAAATTCCACTGACCAATCCTGCTGCTACTCTCACGAGCATGAGAGCAGTGCCCGGATTGGATGGAGCGTCCTGGCTGGAAGCTCCTTCAGGCCTTTTAGGCTTGTGCTTGGTCTCCGCCTAGCTGTCTAAGACAGCTGAGTGGAGAGCTGCAAAGTGCAAGAGAGCCAGCCAAACTGACATGCGTACTTTGGAGAGCCCATCTTGTTCCTCCAGTCCTTTATGCTTTCAATCGGCAGCGGAGCAGGACACAGCCCCATTTATCCCGGCTGGAGGCTGCTTCGCACTAAACGTGAAAAATTTATGGTAATGAAATCATTTCTTTGCAATTTTATTTTTCCACGTTTGTGCCGCTGCAGTGGGCGGGGGGGTGGGGGGGGGCGCGACACTCCCTCGCCCTCATGAAGAAACTGCTGCTGCTTTCATGGCTCCAAGCTACTGTATGCTAGTTGAAGCAGGTCTAGTATTTAACAAGAGACCCAGTTAAGGGGTACTCAATGCATCAATGCGAAAGATGCACTGTGGATGTAACAACGTAATCCGCAGAATATGTAAATCATGTTTTAAAAAATAAGGAAGTAAATTAATCTGCCTTGAAAGTCTTCTAGTTTCGTTACAATAACAATCAATTTGCGCATCACAGAATATAACAACCAACCCATCTGATTAGCACATGAAAGATTGAATGATGGTGTCGACAAATGCAAATTTCCTCTGGAGGAAATGTCAGTGCATCATAACTTGTAAATGAGCTTCTTTTGTCTTTTATTGAGGTGACTCACTGGAGAATATTTTCAAAATGGTTAGGATGATGTTGTTGCTGCACGGTGCATGTTTGTTTATTCACTGTACTCTGCGTGTCACTGCCTCTAGTTAATCATTTGCTGCAGGCGACTTCAAGGCTTTGATTTTGGCACAGACATGTAATGTATAGAAAATTTCACTGGCGCTTAATGTCCCATTTTTTTCATATCTTTTTTTAAGAGGATAAATAATTGCTTACAGTCGCCGGAAACACGTACTTAATATTTACTCTGCTAGGATGGATCTGCTATTGGGTCTGGGTCTGGTGGCTCAGTGAACTAATGCAGCCACTGCAGGGGCCTGTGTTCCACCTCATGGTCACAGGTTCAAATCCTGGCGGTTCCACTCAGCCTTTCATCCATCTGAGGTCAATAAAATGAGCAGCATTGAGTTGGGTAACAATAAACATCTGTTATTCAGCGCCAGGACACCCACGGGTAATCGTGCGCTTTACAAATACACCTGTTATGTTATTGGGAAGCTAGATATTTACAGAAAGATGCTTTATGATACATTTCTTTGCTATACTTAAGGATGTGTGACACACTCTTGCAATTTGCTTTCGCGTAATTATGTGACAATTCATGATAATTACATGAAATTATTTGCAATTATGAGAGCAACAAATCCAACATTTAGCAGTAAGGGTCTGATTAGGATGGTGGTCGGACGTATCCTAGTGGGAAACGGGACTGCCCGACAAGCTGTCGGCGGTCCCACACCCTGAATCACAATGCGACTGCCTTGAAGGCGGTTAAAAAGTGTGTATTTTGTATTATGGCCGGTGCTGCGGGCTGCAGCACACGTGGCAATACAAAATATGCACCCCGTGCATATCCGTGCACTATGTCGCAGGCACCATGTGGTGCCTGCCTCATGGTGTAGGGATATGATGGGGGGCACCACAGGTGTCCCCCAGGGGTCCTGCCGGAGGGCCAGGGACGATGGGCCCCCAATGTCTCTTTCGCCTGCCTTTTCATGGCGGGTAAACCGCCATGAAACCGCCAGCAGGAAGGGACATTGTAATCCCTACGGCGGTGTGTGGCAGGCTCAGACACTGTTGTAGGGATACAACTTGCTTCCTGGCTATTTGCTTTGTTATCATGTGCCAGCAACAACATTTTACAGAGCAATTATGAGATGTTGCATAAGTTATAGAATTTGACCTAACACCTGTAACACAAAATTCTTGAAATGACACCATTTACATAGACCTAATCGAAATTTTGAGTGGCCTAAAAATATTGTAGAAGCAGTCAGAGGTGTAGCGGTCGCCCCCGGCAGCACAAGTTTTGGGGTCAGAGGGCACCCCCGCTCTTACCTGTGGCATTCACAGGGTGGCAAGCGGAGGAATTGCCAGCATCCCCCACTCTTACCTGCGACTGTTGTGGGGCACCGCCATGGGTGGCAAAAGGTCTAGCTACGCCACTGATATCAAAAACAATACCAAAAGTTACTTGGCTGCTAGGGCAATAATGACTTGCAAGGCTGTGTGTACAGCAAAGTTTTTATATCGTTACCTTTTTTCCATAGCGTAATTTAAAATATTTTAAAGCATATTTTAGAACAAAATACCACAATGATGATGAAAATGTGCCATCCAAGGTGACGAAAGATGCGAAAATTTCTAGCTACAGTAGTCTGGACAAGGAAACCCAAGTCTGTTAGCATACTTTTCCCAAGGCATTACATTTCCTAATGTGAACATTTGAGGCTCTCATTATTAAAAACTCGTGGAGTGTGGAGGGGTTAAAATTCTCCGTGGAAGAGGAAGACAATGAATACATCTTACAGTGCCAGTAAGGCCTGAATAAGGCAGTAATAACACTTTTTAGATATTGGTAGACTGGAGAAAAAACATGAGGAAAACCGCCCCTCTCTATTAGTCCTCTATAAGGTAAATTTCCACTTGTAAGGGATTCATGAAAGATTTCAGGTGTTCACCTGGAAATCTACAACAATCCTTGAATTCTGGGTCTGTTCACATGTATAAAATGTATGAATGCTGTTAGACCTGTAAGCCTTAGGGCAGTCTTCCCCCAAACGTTTTACCTTCATCCCTCCTATTTTTCTCAATTCGTTTTTGTTGGCCTTAGGACCCTGTGCCATTACCATTGCTAACCAGTGCTAAAGTGCTTGAGCTCACTCCCCAAAATATGGTAAAATTATCTTACACCTGATTGGCATATTCAAATTACTTATAAGCCCTGAGTAAAGTGTTATACTATGTACTGAGGGCCTGTAAATTAAATGCTTCTACTGAGCCTACAGCACGTATTGTGCCACCTACTGAAGTAGCCCTTTAAAACATGCCTCAGGCCTCCCAATGTAGCCTGCCAGCAGTTTTAAACTACCAGTTTGATTTGGCAAAATAACTCCCTTGCCAAGCCTAAAACTCAGTCTTTGTATAAAAGACCCTCAAGGCATTCCCCAAACAGCTCATAGCGCAGGGTGCAATGTATTTGAAAAGGTAGACATGTACTTTTACATATTCTGGTAGTGATAAACTCACAAATTTGTTTTTCAGTACTGTGAGGCCTTTATCTCCCATAGAATAACATTGGGTTACCGTATTACTGGGAGCATGTAGGAAAGTCATGTTATTTGAGGAATTGTAATTTAAAAACTTCTTTCATAGTAAAGTCAGATTTTAAGCTACAGTTTTGAAAATGACTCTTTTAGAAAGTTGGTATTTTCTTGTCCTAACCATCTGGTGCCTGCAGTCTGGGTCAAATAACTAGGTGTGACTACCACGTGCTTTTATATATTCCTCCCAGACAGCCACAATAGAGGGACTAGGTGTGCCTGAATGGGCCATCTCAGGCAGGATGGGGGGGGGGTGAGCTGAGAGCAATTCCACTTCCAATTCAAAAGACCCTGACTCCCATGCAAAGAACTTCACACTAGCCTATTGTACCTGCAGGCAGGCTGGAGCTCGGGCAGAGAGGCAGAAAATTCCAGAAACAACTGTGGGTGCCCCTCCAGAAGCTTCTTTCACTTCAAAGTGGGCCCTAGGTATAAAAAGGGAACCCTGAGGCTCATTCTTCAGTTCACTTTCTAGACCTGTCGAAGGACTCTCAGCAGACTGCCTGCTGCTTTGGCCAGCTGTGTATTTCAGATGGCTCTTTTTCACGTAAGGAGAGTGAGAGAATGAATAGGACAGTTGCGTTCTCCCAAATCAACTTTTTTTCACTAAAGGCAACTGTTGCCTGCGACTGTGTTCCCCTCAGGGGCTACAGTTTCTTCTTCGAGACGGTCCTACGGTATTTTTGTCAGATGGAATATCAAAGATATTGACGGAAACGCCTCACTCACATAATAGTGACATGCTTCATCATAGGCGTTACCTCCACACCCAGATAAGATGGTACTATCTGGGCGGACTCAACCACTGATATACTGGGAGTTCTTATAAGTAGGTCACTATTATGTGAGTGAGGCGTTTCCGTCAATATCTTTGATATTCCATCTGACAAAAATACCGTAGGACCGTCTCGAAGAAGAAACTATTTCAGATGGCTACCTTGCTGTACCTAGAAGGACTGCCTTCCTGTCTGAAGTCTGCCTGTACTGCTTGAGTTCTGCTCTCCTACTTGAACACCGGACTTCCAGTGTGACTCCAAGGGCTAGTCTGCTGGCCTCCTGATAAGAGCTCTGCTAACCGAGAGAAAACCGGGACCAACCTCTGTGTCTAGTCACCCAAGGTGTATTACCTGACGGTCCGACTTAGCCGCAGCTCCCGCTCTTTTTTCTGCATAGCGGAAAATCCTGATCAGCGTTCTTTCACCCAAGGTGTATCTGGCCTCCTGGAATGCTAATCGGCTACCGGCTCCTGCCTCATCCCGCTGGAAATGTTCAACTTCTAAAAAACCAAAAAACCGCTCCCCGACGATGACGCTCCCTCCTTAGACACTGCCTGCAACCTTGCCCTGCTGTGCTCTACATTCTTAGAACTTTTTATTCATAATGTTGTTTAAGTACAAAGGAAAGCGCTGACCGGGCCCCATTCACCCTTTGTTTACAACCCACTCTCCATGGCGGTTGGCCATATATTACGACTTTGAGCCAGTAACTAGTTGTCAGCTATTGGAGCTTTGATCTTATAGGTGCTATTTTTTACAAAAACAATTTAAAGATTTATAACTCCAGTTATGCGGATTGTATTTTTGTTGTTTGAATGTCAAATAATTTATTAAAATGTACTCTATTTTACTAGATTGGTGCACTATTTTTCTTGTGTTGTATTTTGCTTTATTACTGGTGCTTTATAAATAATTTATATGTTGCCTCCAAGTTCAGCTTTGTGGCAAGCTACCAGAGGGTTAAGCCTGGGTTAATTTCGTGAATTTAGTGGTTCCTCCTGACAAAATATTGTGGCTGTTCTTTCAATAGGGCTCAACCACCCCCCTTCAACCAACAACCACATTTCTCACAGATACTTACAGCCATGCAGCAATCTTCATCATATTCTAGTTATTTTGATGCGTTCTGCCATTTTGGCATTAGGGAGAAGCTCAGCCTTGACGTTTCTTTCTAGGATTCAGCCATACAGTGATAGTCACTGTGTTTGACTAATGCCCTAGAATATACAAAGGCCCTAATAACATCTTGTGAAGTACTGGTGTAATTTTACCACAGAGTAAAATCACATATTTTACCATTTAGTTGTGGTAAAATTTACACAGTACTGTGCAATTACAAGTAAAACCACATGGAATGGGAAATTACAGTGTGGGGGCCTGATTTTTCCAGCCTTAAAACCACAAATAATCCCTGTGGTCTGAGCAGGTGGGAAATATACGCAGGGGCCATTGCGTCGGTTGGGGGGTGGAGCGGAGGAGTAGGGGAGGGAAGGGTTGTTTTTAACAGGGGAAGCCTTGTATGCCTCCCTCCTTCTGCAGCCATAGTCCATGCCAATTTCCCAGCTTTTTCTTCTGTCCAGAAAAAGTGGGTCAGGTTCTCTCCACCTACTAAATCCTGGAACTGGAAAACGTAACCATTAATAGTCAAGCAAAGCAATATTGATTTTGTTCCGTCTGACTTGTAATCAGGCCATGAAAGGGATTTTCACAATTTTCCCAATCTGAGCATGCTAGTTCTCTCTAGACAGATCAACAATATTGGCCTCATATCTAACACATATATCTGCATTGACAGGACCAAAGAAATGCAGGCATGAGCTATTCTGAGGGATATCAATACTGGAGTGTACTATGGGACATGACAGCATGTTTCTGGAATGGTCTCTCTTATATAGGATCCACCAGCTTGCCTAGGTTTCTGGTAGGTTTAATTTTGACTAAAAAATCAACCCTGCCCCAATTGCGCTTAAGCACAAAATGAGGATACTCTTAATGCTTAAGATCACCTCAAGGTTCATGGAAACCCAAGAAGGTTTTCCATTGTGACCTTCACACTGAGGGCCTTATTCACAACCAAGAGCGGTGCATCCATTGGGGCGCTGGGGCGTTGCCCCACTAATGCAGCCCCATTCATTGTTCTCCGCTCGCTCTGGTTGTTGCTAGCTTAAGTAATACTGTATTTTAACTCGGGGCCAGGCCGCGGCTCACAAAGAACCGGGCCACACCACCGAGGCAATCGGACGTGAAGGGGGTGGGGCTGCGGTTGTTTGAGTGACACCCAGAGCCAGGCCAAGCGCATCGCAGCGGCAGCACCATGAATACAGTGCGCATGTTCGGGTTTGGGCTGGTCATTTTTATGACCAGCCCGAACATGTGCACTGTAACTAGTCTTCCCCTGCCTTGCCTTAACCCATGTTGAAGGAGAGCGAGGCGCCGCAGCCCACGGTCTTCTATGGGCGAGGAGTATCCGTGCTTAAGCCAATCCTGGCGCTGCTAATGCAGCGTCTGGATTGTCTGAGAATGAGACCGCGCACTCACTGCCCTACCTGTATGAGACAATGGAGTCAAGATTCAAGAATGCCCTACGGAGACGAGACAAGCAGCACCCAGAGGCAGCACAGACCCGGGTCGGTCAGGTAAGAAGCTTCCGTTTGCTTTATTTTATTTTTAACCCCCAACTTCCCCTGTGAGTATGCGAGCCGCAACTGAACCTCGGGTTGCCACAGGTGGCAGTCGCAGCGTGGCAGTGATGGCAATGTAGGCTCCTCGTGCTGCACGGTGGCGGTTGGCGTTAGGCTGGTGCAGCTTATGCTCGCCTCGCTGCCCGCATGCCCGCCCACCGCCACCCGATTGAAAATTCCTGGCCGTAAAGAAGCCAACTCCTGCCCCTGCGGCTCACAGTTGTAACACATCCCCTGATCCCCACTCACTCTCCCCTCTGCGCCCTGGCCACCACCCGCATCCACCCCCACCGCCGCCCTCTGCGTCCCGAAAGATCTATGCATGGAACGGACAGGGCCGCATTGATTATTGAATAAATCTGCCACCCGATGCCTGATTAGAACATAAACCACGGGGGTCAAAGGTCAAACCCCACTTTATGCCCTCATCAAAACCAGAGGATTTATCGAAGACCCTGGAAGGCGCCAGTGGCACGCCCGTGCTGCACAATGGTTTATAAGCTTCCAGGGCAGCACGGAGGGGTTAGAGGGCGGAGGGCACCGTGCAAGTTGCCATCTGCAATCGCACACACTGGACAAGACGAGTAGTCGACTCATAAATCACTGCGTGCTTTATTGGCAGGATATGTCAGACCGGTATTGCCAAAGTAAACACATACGGGCCTCCTGCCCACCAGCCACTCCAGCGCGTGGGGGGCTTTCGTGGCGGGTGGGCCCCCATGCTCTCCGGCCTCCACACGCTTTTGCCATGCTCATATTAGTCTAGGTACACACAGGTCAGCCCTTTACACGCTGCCGGTGCACAGCGCTAGGACTGGTATCAGGAGTGCACGCACCTAGAGAGGCAGATGGACTACGGTATTGTGTTTGTGTTTAAACAAAGTATTCTGAGATTTGCTCTGCTTTATTTAATCCTGTTGGTGCTGCTGGCGGCGGGCACTTTAAAAGCAAAAATAGTTAAGCAATGCACATGGCTGGAAGTCATGAAGCGCTGCAGCTGACTGCTGCATCATAGTTATGATCCAAGCAGGATATCTCTATTCGCTTTTATGATGTTGCACATGTAAATGAATATTTGTCTGTTTCCTGTTACACATAAGTTTGTTATTGTTTTTTAATAATTATTTTCCACAAAACAAACATTGGAATGACTGAATTTTTGAAGGACCGAATCCGAATGCTATAAGGGTGTTATAATTTCCACTGTTGTTTAATGCTTTGTCTATATAGCACATTATGTTCACCATGAACAATGTAATTGAAGGAATTCTCTGTATATTATTGTTAAAATTGATTTTTTTAAATAGTATCACAAATACCTAGACAGGCTGTAATAAATTAAACCTATTGAGTGCAGTGCAGCGAAGGGTGAGTGATGTCTGTGTGAGTGCAGATTGAGCAGTGTGCCTGTGTGAGTCCAGGGTGAGTGATGTGGATGGGTGAATGCAGACTTAGTGATGTGTCAGGGAAGGGAGAGTAATGGGTCTATGAGTGCAGGGTGAGTAGTGTGCGTATGTGAATGCAGGGAGAGTGATGTATCTGTGCAAGTGCAAAGATACTTGTCTGGCTACTCCCAGAGATGTGTTCACCAAGCCACCTCTTTCTCAAATTTGTTTGAAAATGCACCATTTGCCCACTCTTTTTAAAAAAATTCTCGGGGGGAGAACCCCCTCGAACCCCCTCGAACCCCCTGTAGGTGGTTCTGGCTCACACACTACGCGCACTCACCACAGTGCAGTATTTACGCCTCACCACTTTCAAATGTCACCAGCCCCCCATGTTCACAACGTCAGCCACCTAAACAGGAGTAAACGAATTGCAATATCCAAGGGGTGAAATGATTTAACTTACACTTTTTTTTTAGTAAGTTTACTCTTAGAGATTGTGAATATCAAAAGTAGTAAACTTACTACAAAGTGTAGACTTACCCTAAAAGTGAATCGGGCCCTAAATCCTTTACAACCAGTTCTACTAGAAATGATAGGAATTCAAGAAATAAAAGAAACATAAAGAAAATTAATTTAACAAAAAACAAGTATCATGTAGTTTTGGTGTGTTTTATCTGACAAAGCAGTTGTGCTGTGAATATGGAATATCACTTGTTATTCTCTAAAAATTAGATAGAAGTCTTAATGTTTTGTTTTTAATCTTTTACAGGTTCCAGATGCCATAAAGAGGTGCCAGCGTGCTGGCATCACTGTTCGTATGGTCACTGGTGACAACATCAACACAGCTCGTGCCATTGCCATAAAATGTGGAATTATTCATCCTGGTGAAGACTTTCTCTGTTTGGAGGGAAAGGAATTCAACCGAAGGATAAGAAATGAAAAGGGAGAGGTGAGCAATGCAATAAGGCATTATGATAAGCATTATCTCTTGAAACACGCTGAAATGCTGGTTAACTTCAGTCTCATTATTGTTCAGTGAAACATGATATATATTTATTTATGCATGTACTTATTTATTTATGCATTGATTTTGTATAGTTGTATGTAGCAGAAAGGAGGTCTACAGAGCTTAAGGACAGTTTATATGTGGAAAAGTAGTATTAGAGGCAGAAACAACAATAGCATTGAATTGGAAGTCTAGAACTCTCCTCCTACCACACTTCGAATGCCTGGAATTTTGAGCTTTTGTAAGTGGGCCAAGCTTAGGACAATGCAGTTCGATGTCTGAGTGACAGGACCGAGAAGCCACATAAATCAAAGGGTGTAATGCCATGCTGCTGGTTCTTGATCCCAGGTCCGACATAAAACCAAACATGAACCCCCAGCTTGGGGCGATTGTGATCGACACCACTCCTAGCTACATCCCAGTCAGTTCACTGCAGCTGACTGCCCATGTGCCTCTCCTCATTCAGGCATGCTTGGCTACCTTCTCAAATGTCCTTCCGTTGTGGGTGCTGCGCGCCTGCCCAAGGCCCATTACAGTGCTGTGAGTTGTGTAATGTGTTGTCTTAGGATCTGTTTGCCCAGTGTGTTCAAGCAATTCCAATGAACCTATTCCTACTGTTACCAGAGGTGGTAGCCACCTCAAAATACTGTACATTCCCTACTTACAAAGGGGAAGTCGTGCTCATTGTCTCCATCCTGAGGGCATTTTATGCCAATCCACAAGTAAGTGATTCACCATCACATGAGACATAGTAGTGAGGGAGTATCACTATAGGCACAAGGATGACAAGTGGCCTGTTTGGGTCCAGTGTCACACATGAAATCAAAAGATAATATAGGTAATCTGTGACATTAGACAATCATGTGGCTGTTCAATTCTGGAAACTGACATTTGACTGGACCCTACATAGTTCCTGGTCACATGGACAATAGTCTATGGTTATCACCATGAACTTACTACCAGACCTACACATGCAACAATTCTAATGTTGCATGGGACATGAGTTACCTTCAAGATTGATGGGGAAATAGCTGCCTGTAACAAAAGATAGATGGTCATGCAGAATGGTTCATTCAGGCAAGTAGTCAACCGCTCCTACCTGCTGTTGGGCTCTCAGCTTCCCATCAAGCTCTAGGTATGCCACTATCAGTTTGCAGGCCATTGGGGGGGAAGGGTTCGGCATGTGCCCCTTCTGCTTTGGGAGGACAGCCCCAGCTTGACCTCCACAATCTTACGGGTCTAGCGTTTCAGGTCCTTAAACCGTTTCCTGTAGTGAACACTACATCGACGAGCGACCCCCAGGGTCTACACCTTCCTGGTGATGGCTTTCCATTTGGACACCTTCTGATGGGCGTTGACCTGTATGAATGCAAAAGATGAAGAGAATGGGTAGATATGCTAGATGTAGGTGATCTGCTAGGGTGACACAGAGGTTGTAGACAGCTCTTATGACCATCGATCAATAGTCCACACACTAAATATGTAATGAGCACATGCTAAACCATACAGAAAAATTACTAAACACTGTTGAAGTCATCTGAGGACTACCCTCATTCCTGATCATGCCTATACTCATAGGCAGCCCACTGACCTCACGTAACTCTGGGCCACACCACATGTACTCTGAAATGAGTTACCATGTAACACAGCACACCATTGTATCCACCTGACGGGTACAGAACTAGTGCATCACTGGACAAACACCTCAACAGTCTGGACAAATGATGTGGGTCACACTGAATGGGCTGGCATGTTTGTCACTGAGAGCTCCCACTCTGAGGATCAGTGGAGTTGTGATTTACAAAATTCGACATCATTCTACCTCTGAATGTGTTTGTGTGGGAAGTCCTGACATCACTGGACACACTATTTATCATATGTGGCAGTGCCAACATTCCATACATACTGCCTGATTGGTCATTATTACACAGCTGGTGATGCACTTCTGAACTGCACTGCAGATGTAACCAACTATCTGCAGTGTACATGTTTCACATGAGAAATGTTCTTGTACAATGCTAGCACCGCTTATATGTCAGTAAAATCCCAGACATGTGGGAGTAAGGGGCCTGTCCTTAGGCAAATACATGCCGTGACACTATGGGTCTACATACAGTAGTCTTGGGTTTGGGGGTCTCATCATGCACATATCACATTTAGCAATACTAGCTGCATTTAGGCCAACTCATTGTCCTGTTACACTAATTCAGCACACATCTGAGGATCAGCAGTACATTTTGTGGCCATCTTATACATGAGTTGACCATTATGGGGCACTCTGTAGGGGTCTGTGAGGTGATGCTATCTCTCAGACAACAGTTTGGTGAGGCCTCATGTGTGCTCAGTAATATGTGGGACTGTACACATATCTTACATCCTCCGCACATGTTTCTTACAGGAAACATACACAACGTATGGTGTAAGGCCTATACATTTGTTTGCACATCTGCCATAAACTGTATAGCAAATTCATCAAAGGCAACATAATATGTATACTTGCATAGATATGTGCATTTAACCGGTGTAGGATATAGGATTGATTACTCATCACTATGGTGATGTGAGGTCCACAACGTACAGTGCCCCATTAACCATGACATGATTGTCCTATGTAGGGTCCACACTATCTGAGATACATAACTCTGAGGTCAGTCTGCGACTCCAAGGCAATTTGTGGCCTATGGTATTGGATAGGATAATGTTTGCAGACTACAGACTGTATTAGCAATACTCACCTGTTCCTCTGGTGAGCCATAGACCTGGTCATACAGGTGAAAGAACCTCATTCACCAGGGTGGACTCCTCTGGAGTGAAGGCAGGTGCCCTGCTCTCTGTACAGCATGCCACGACTGCTCCCAGAGGCGACAAACAGCAGCAACCATTGAGGAGGTGGTGTAAGCAACAGTGTCTGGACGCAAGTGAGCTGGTTTTCAAATTGCAACGTACATGTATGCCACAAAGGTAACTTTGCGGCTTCGGCGGTCAGAATCAAATCGCAGCCATGGCGGTTGGACTGTCGGTCCGACCACCATTGTAATGAGACCCTAAGTCAGGAAGGTGTTGGACACTAAAGGGGTGCTATTTGCTATTCCCGCTCCAATCTAAACCCACTCAGGGAACGTGTTGGACACTAAAGAGATGACATTTACTATTCCCACTCCACTATAAACTAAGGGCCCAATTTGGACTTTGGCAGTCCGACTGTCGGACCAACGTGGCGGCAGTTGGGAGAACGCAGCCAAGCCACGGGCATCCCAACTGCTGCATTACGATTTTACTTCTGGGCACTCAGTTTTGCATGGGCGGGGCCATGGTGGCGGCATTCTTCAGCTCATAGAGTGTCTGCAACACATGCTGCCGCCATGACACTGCAACTTGCACATCGGTAAACTGTGTACCATGCACCATGTTGTACATGGCACAGATTGCATGCACGACAGTACAAGCAGAGCGGGGCATAACATTTGACTCCATGCACAAACCCCCATGGGCAAAATCACCCTGGATAGGGTCTCTTCCTTTCCTTTCCATCGACCTTTTCTTGACAGGGTCTCCGCCATGAAACGGCTAGCGGAAATGCAGGTTGTGATCAGCACGGCGATGCCTGCATCAGCACTGCTGCCATTGATCAGTGCTTTCCCCAATGCCGCCACGGTGGGATCCAAGATCCTGGTTTTGAGACTGCCATACTCGTAATCAGGGCCTAAGTCAGGTAAGGTAAATAGACGTTTCTGTCACTTACTCACAAAAAGTGAGTTATTTGGCACTGGGTGAGAGTGTCTCACCAATGGGCAATCAAATGTATCCCCTTTATTGTCATCTAACCCCATTCAAGTGTATGTTGTGCATGATTGTGTTTGTGACATTTGTAGTACATGCATTATATGTATAAGCAAAGCAGAGTGATGAAGGCCTGTGGGTTCGATTTCAGACATCCCAAGCCTGTTTTTATGGACAGGTTGGTTGTGAAGTTGTGTTCCCAGTATCAGAAATGTATCAGGATGCAGGAAGGAGGAGACCTAGACGGTGAAGCGAGAAAAAGGAGACAAGGCTCCAATAGAAATTCAGTTAGGTCCTTCCTGTAGCACTGACACTTGGTAGATGGTAAGGGTAAAGGGGGCTGCAGTCCATTGTTCAGAGTGAGAAGGGTCATTTAGGTGAGAACAGCCATTTCTCTCTTTCCTGATCACTGTCTTTGTGACTGTCATAGCCAGGTGCAGATAGTGCACACCTCTTTGTGCATTTGTTGTGGCTACTGCAGACTACCCTGCTGTGATCAGCATCATCCCAAAACAAAGACTGTGTCTACAGAACTCCATAGAGAGGTCCTTGAAGAGGAAGCCACCCCAAACCAGTTGTCCTGAAAGCTCCTCTTGATTAATTTAAAATCCCTGCTTCCATCACACCTCAGAACAGCAGAAAATGTGCTTTACACCAACTTCCCTAACCCCTGAATGTGTACCCACCCAGATTCCTTCACTATGGTGTGGAGAGCACCTGGTGCATACTGTGCCCAGGGTGGAGGATTTTGCCGACCATTCAAAGCGTGCTGCCACATCACCCACAATTGCCCATGTGCCAACCCTGCTGCCCTGAAAAAGATTGTAAATGATAAAACTTATAGCAAAAAAAACGTACTTATTTCAAGCTACACATGCAGCTATTTCATCAACAATTAGGATAGATCTGGAATTTAAAACAATGAAACACACTCAGCGAAACTTATTTGAAAATAGACATTTGCATCTTTCCATTTAGCTGCACTCAGGCTGCATTGCTGATTCCACCAGATGACTCTGGGCACAACTTTCAACCATACTCATTGTAGGCTCTTATATAGACTGACTAATTGCAGAAGAAAACAAAAGGCAGCTTTCATCTGTTGAAAGGCTGCAACTAACCCGAATACATTTTCTTAGCAAAGCAGCAGGAGGGGCTGCATTCAATGCATAGTGTGGGGCGCACTCATTGTGATGGGAGGTTTGTTCAGTGTATGTTTTGTAGGATCGAATTGACATGCATGCACTGACCTATGGGCTGAGGGAAAACTGCAACTGAGGGAAAAGTAACCTTATGCAAAGGGACCCTCCTAGGAGCAGGCAAAGGGACTGGAGAGAGCACTCAGAAGCAAGGAACCAGGGTGGGCCATCAACAATCACCCAAAACAACTGATAGGGTGTGAAGTGCCTGGGAGCAAGAGTGGGTGCCCTAGTGGCCAGTAGGACCAGGGCCACCAGCAGCACTTGGGGAGGCGGAGGTGACTAACACAGAAGGGGTGGGTTGGTGGTGTGGACAGCGAGGCGGGCAGAATGCCCACCTACCAAAGACAGGTGAGGGCACACTCACCAGCAACAAAGAGTTTGCAAGGGGAGCAAAGCAACTGACAGCAAGGAGGGAAAGACATCTGTGGATGAAATGACCAGCTAGGACTTGGAGAGAGGATTTACTAGCACCACTGAGAACAAGGCTCAATCAAAGCAACCATTTTGTGACCATGGACGAAGCCACATTGGTCCTCATGTACCCCAATCCCCTCACATAGGCAATAGTCTGGAAGCCAGCACCTGGAAGAGCACTTTCATGTCTACATTCAGCATTGACCGGGGCCTATATGAGGCCAGTTCTTCAGGGTCCTTAGCTGCTTTGGGTATCATAATTATCTAGACTTCCTTCATTGGGTGATGGGAAGGACACCACTTTGTAAGCCTCTATATACACCGCCAATAGTCTATTCACCAGGAGGTCAGAACAAGTTGGATAAAACTTTGATGGACACATATGTCCCCTGGTGCTTTCCTCTTCATCCATCCGCCTATGATTTGCAACTACTTCCTCCTGTGTAATTGCTTACCGTAGTTCCAATCAATCCTCCTGTGATAGCACCGGAAGATTAAGCTGTTCCAGGAAGGTCCAGATGTGATTTCCACTATCCTCCCATGGTTTCGTATAGAGCTGAGCCAAATAATCAGCCAGTAGCGTATTTAAATAGGCTTGTGTCACCAGCCTCGTCCCATCAGTCCCCTTCATGGAGAGTATTAGGAGAGACAGCCTTCCTTTTCTGCAGCCATGTCAGCAGATGCCTTGATTCATCCACTGCAGTGTGGAGCCTTTAATAGTAGTCTTGGAACAAGTGCTTATCTAGTGTGTCCCCTAGAGTAGGTATCTCATGGTACAAATCTAGAAAGCACACCATCAGTGCAGGTTCATTGCCATCTCACGCTTGTAGCTGAGCCTGTATGGTCTCCTTGTGTGTGAGGCGATGTTTGAGGCCATCCTGGAGAGGCACTCCCCTCTTATCATCACTTTCAGTTCCTCCCACTCCATTGCTCTCATGTCAGGGGACAGCCCTAATGCTCAAGGTAAGATTCTAGGGCCTCCGTAACTTCTGAGCAGAAGATCACATCAGCCAGGGCCTCCGATTGTCAGTATAGGTCACAAGCAGCAGGAAATGGTCACACAGAAATTATTAGTTTAAGGAGATTTAATCGTTCCTAATATTTGATGAGTAGCAGTAGTTTTCTTTAAAATAGCCACAGCATAGACCTTGGAGAATACTAAGAAATGCTAATTTTAGATCTACAAATGTGAAAAATGGGTTATTTTATCAAGGAAACATACCTGCTAACTAGTACATTTAATTTAAACACCTGATCAATAGTGCTCACCTTCTCGCAGAATCCAGTTTCAAAAGTATGAATATGTTGCTAGAGTTTATCAATCTGCTAACCAGCTTAAAAGCATTGAGCTATAGAGTCGACCAACTTTAAAATAAGGACCCACATCTTAACATTGGATTTGAATAGACCTACTTTATCAAGACAAGGGGCATTTTTACTCTTCTATGAATATACTACTTCATTTAAAAAGGGGCTTGCGCGAGCAGATGCCATTGTTCAACTAGTTAGAAATTGTTAAGCTAGCAGTGGGCCATTTAGTTGGTTGGGGAGTAGGGTGGGAGTTTGAAAATAAATAAATGTTGGTGTAACTTATAATTCATTTTTTATTTATTGTATTTTTTGATTAGTAATAAATTATGTTAACTCAGTGATTAGATTATTTTCTGATTTGTAATTCAGTGTTAATTTATTAGGTTATCTAATTATTACATTGTGTTGTATAATTTTTGATGTAGTAAATGTTTTAATTTTACATTATTTAGTAAATATTTTATTAATTCTATTTTGTATTTTAATAGTTTTTATTTGTTTTTGCTGTTGGAGTTCAATTCTTAGTGTGCTAGGAAGGGGAGCATTTTATTTATCTATTATTTGTCAATTATAATCTTATTTTTACATGCATTTTTTTATTTGTTGTATATTAAAAAAATGTTTTAAAAATTGTACATTTTTCTGGTCCATATTTAAATATATTAAAAAATAAAATAAAACTGTATTGGGAATAGTTAATCTGACCACTTCAAAGTCCTACACTTTTCCTATTTTTGCTAGAAGTGTCCTGTAAATAGTAAATCATACCCCTACACACACACATATATATATATGTAACTTTCATTGCTAATATTGATAAGTTTAATGTTATTTATTTTTACCTATTGCTAAAATAATGTTTTACACTTTTAAAGTATATATTTTTTGATATAATTTTAAATTTGTTATTTAAAATCATGAATTCATTTATTTTTAATTGTATTATCATTTGAAAATTTAAAATATATATATATATATATATAAAAAATATATATATATATGTATGTATATAGCCAACAAACAGCCTCCGAGCATGGAGCCTCCGACCCTACAGGGTGGCCTCTCACAACGGGCACGGAGCAACCCGTCAAACAATCCGTTACACACCACACAGAGGCTCAATACTGGATTTGCAGGCATTTTATTCACTGGCACAGCAGCGCAAAAGGTTCCCCATGTCCTTACGCGTTTCGGCGTTGTATTGCCTTGATCACAGGTGGGGGTCATTAAGTGCAAGTGCGTTTCTGCGCACCTTTTAAACTTCAGGAATCACATGACTAACATCAAAAATACAGTTCCCAGGGTGCATTTCACTGGTAATACAAATATATTTCCCAGAGTCTTAGTGAGTCCAAGTTCTTTTTCAATTAAATTCATTTTCCTTTTTCAGTTCAAGCACCCAAAATTAAAGTGGCTAAAGTTTACTCACGCCGTCATGTTATTTTTGTTGATTAAGCCAGCTGTAAAGTTTCAAACCCTTTATTTTTCAAAAACAGGAGTGTAACTCCGACAGATCATGTCCATTTGCCTATTGCATTTCAGAGCCATCACGCTCCTTCCTCAGAGGCATATTGTCAGCACACCATTTTGGGTTTCCACAGTTCCTTACGTCACTGCACCATTTTTATAGACCTCCGGTGTGTCCATTTCTTTGAGGTGCATGCTGGGTTTTGTGGTACAGTACCTGCTTGTTAGCCTCCAGTGGCTGTTGTGCTTCACAAAAGATTTATGTACTACTTTTCACCCTCCAGTGGGCTTTAGGGTTGAGTTCCTGTTCTTCAATTAGGAAAAAGCTGCGCCATCCGATCCTGAACATTACAAGTAAGACGATCCCCAGATACTTCAAGGTGCGGTACAGTCTCTCCGCGGTTGGTCCTGCCGCTTGAAATCATACTTCCAAAGTCGCCCTGCATCGAGAAACGCACTCCACGAGCTGTGAAGTTTCAAACCCTTTAGTTTTCAAAAACAGGAGTGCAACTCCGACAGATCATGTCCATTTGCCTAATGCATTTCGGAGCGTCACACTCCTTCCTCAGAGGCATATTGTCAGCACACCATTTTGGGTTTCCACAGTTCCTTACATCACTGCACCATTTTTATAGACCACCGGTGTGTCCAATTCTTTGAGGTGCACGCTATATATATTGATGCATGTGTATCTATCTATCTATCTATCTATCTATCTATCTATCTATCTATCTATCTATCTATCTATCTATCTATCTATCTATCTATCTATCTATCTATCTATCTATCTATCTATCTATCTATCTATCTATCTATCTATCTATCCAAGAAAACAGCACTACAAAGGTACTCGAAGCCCAGCTCAACTAACATACTGGCATTTATTTGAGACAGGCAGCACAAACTTTCCTGATGCGTTTCAGCTTTAGAAATAGCCTTGGTCACAGGTGAGTAAAATCATGGCATAGTTATTTAAATTTGCATCATAGTGAACACGTGACCACAGGTAATCCTTCAATTCCCATAATGCACTATCCATGTCCGTTTTGTTTAATACATGTAAAGTGACCCAGTGCATTGGAAAAATAATAACAGTCACATATATTTAGTAATGCCAGTCTTACTTTAGCTGCCAAACTTAATTCTTTGAAATTCACAGTTCGTCCGAGTTGGCAGGAAGAGACAATTCTCCTCCTCTCCCTTTCTCACCTCCGAATGCCATGAAATCCATAGTGGTAATGAAGGGCTCTGGAAAGTGAGGGGGACTGTGCATTTCAAAGAATTAAGTTTGGCAGCGAAAGTAAGACTGGCATTACTAAATATAAATATATGTGACTGTTATTATTTTTCCAATGCACTGGGTCACTTTACATGTATTAAACGAAACGGACATGGATAGTGCATTATGGGAATTGAAGGATTACCTGTGGAAACGTATGTTGAAACCCACTTTGCTTCATTGTGTACCCTTAAAATCCTAGATGCCCATTGTTCACACAGAGCCCTGACCCTTCCTTTACAAGAGCTTTGTGATCAGCTGACAATGCTCTTTGTCATCAAACCTGATCTGATATGCTCACTGGCCTAGCATATACAAGGATAGCATTCTATTATTGAACAATATGCATATTTTAACATTTATCTTAGTGCATGGACATCGTAGGCAAATTAAGTCAGTGTTGTAATCTGATTAATATGGAACATAGTTTTACTGTTTTAATTTATTAAAGCCTTACAGCCTGCTGCCGAGGGCTATGCTGTCTGACAAAAGGCCCTGAAACTGAGGTATAGGCCGAAGCCCCAGGTGAGGGCCTATAATGAGGGAGAGGGCCTTTAGCAACTGAGGATAGAATGTTCAAAATTAAAATGGGATATACCGAAAGAAAAACATTGGAATGTTGGAGCAGAATGTTTATACCAGCCATTTAAGGGCCTGAGCCTCCTCATTGTCTTCAATGGGGCTGCTCTCAACATTTCAATGGTCTAACATTCTTTATCACTCAACAAATTAATATAAGTTAACAATATGACAGTAGTGGTTGATTCCGAAGTTGTCTAGCAAATATATGTCTCCTCAGTTTGGTGTGAGATATTCTTTGAAAAGGATGTATTGTACAGAGACTGATCCTTAAGTTCTATTTGGTTTTGGATTATATTACCTTACAAGCAGTGGCGTAGCAAGGCTGGAATGTGCCCTAATGCAAGCAAGTGAAATGCCACCCATCTTCTCTTTAGCGGTAAATATCTTTTTTTCAAAATAAAACTGTACTGGGAATAGTTAATCTGACCACTCCAAAGTCCTACACTTTTCCCGTTTTCGCTAACAGTGGTCTGCACACACACACACACACACACACACACACACATCTTTCATTGCTATTATTATTGATAAATTTAATGTTATTTATTTTTACTTATTGCTAAAATAATGTTTCACACTTGTAAAGTATACATTTTTAAAATGTAAATCTAAAGTGCCCTAATGCAAACAACTGAAATGCCACCCTGCTTCTGTTTAGCAGCACGATTCAGATATAATTAGGGTACAATGGACCCCTTAGACTTGTGGGCCTCAGAGGCCACTGTTTCTGCTGCATAATTTATAGCAATGCCCCTGCTTGAGTTAGGATGCAAAACTATGATGCTGAAGTACTTCCTGGATGTGCTGAATATTCCAACTTCCTACAAGAATGTGCATAGACAGCTCACTTGAAGCTCCCTTTATACCTTGCTCTGTTGCTTAATCTTGAACAAGCCCTAAACATTTGACCATGAACGAATCTCAAAGTCCTTTTTAAAGTAATTTTTGTGGCTCGTATCTTTAGCAGATTGAGTAGATATAGCTACTGTTTAGATTATTATTTGTTATTTAGACTGCTCTTATAAATCGTGCTTAGGATTTCCAGGTAGAAACAATATTCTCTATAAATTTTAAATTAACACTTCATCTAATTCACAGTAAAGTTATGGTTAAGAGAATTGTAAATCAAACAGTTTATAAACCGAATTTACACACGCATCGCGGCATGAGTCTCGGTATACCACACTGAAGCAATAGACTTTTTTTTAACTACATGTTTTGTTTGCCTTTAATGTGTTGTAATGTATTTAGAACGCTCCCTCTAATATTCAAGGATCCATTGCCCGCAATAGAGGCACAATTTTCTTGATACGTTTAATATGAGCCAGAAATAATTTGGAAAATTGCAGTCAGCACACATGCCAAAGATGTTTCCTGTTTGCCCGACTTTGACACCTTGGAAAAGATTACTGATGTTAGAGCCAAGCCCTTACTTTTTGTGATTATCATTACACATGGTTTAAAAAGATAACTTGAGATGTTACAAAATAATACAATTGATGAGGAGGACTGTGAGCAGGTGAGTGTGGCTTGATTTAAGATGATGTAAATCCATAGTTTGCACCGAGATGAGTCAAATATTAGAAAAATTCCCGTTTAATGAGTTATAAATGGTTTAAGTTATATGCAAATGTGGCTCAGGAGAACAGGTACTGTGTCATGGTCAAATTCCAATTCCAAGTGATGCCAAGTAAAATGAATATGGGCAGCCACCGATTTCAAAATGAAATTGTGGCCAACTTATTTCTTTAGGGGTCCGTTATATTTCCAGAAATCCATGTTCTAGCAACTAAAATCTGTTGAAACTGCACCTTAAACTGTAATTTACATTTATAAATCTAGCTGTCACACTTTGGTTTAGAATCAAAAATGATTTTTTTATTTATCTGGCTGTATTCATTACTTTTGCATTTGACTTAGTTTGATCCATGTTTTGATGTCGAACCATGGCTAATTTGAATATTAGTGGTCTTAATATTTGATCATGTATATTCTGTTGTTTGCAGTCTCCCCTTTTAGGATCTATTGTATTATCTTTAAAATGTAATACAATTAGAACTATACTTTAAATTTTTTAGCACACCTTTTTCAATCAACCTTCTTGACACTGTATTGAAAAACTGTTGATTTTGCAATGCTTTTCTCTAGATTGAGCAAGAACGAATTGACAAGATCTGGCCAAAGCTTCGAGTGCTCGCTCGCTCTTCTCCCACTGATAAACACACATTAGTAAAAGGTACATGAATTTTCCTGACAGTTTTTTAAGATTGTGATTTGTACAGTTCATTGCATAAAAATATTTTACATTTCTCATTTTTTCTCTGTGATGTGCTTTTATAAATTGCTGTATTTTACTTGATAATATATATGTATTAATTAAACCTAACCAGATAAGGGAATTTCATTTTTTTGAAGCTTTAGTTAAGTTTCAAGCATGCTGATAAAAGAAGCAGATGAATATAGGGTGGTATTTTGAATGACATGAAGAATTAATGTGATTTGTGAAAAACAGATTTCAGTTAACAGTTAACATGGAGAAGGGAGTCTAAAAGCCCAATCAGATAAGGGAACAGAATGATCTTGTTACAAGGTAAAAAAAAAAACTGTCTGAATTTGATTCATTTTAATGAGATTTGTAAAAAAGAAAGTGAATGAGAGTTGGAATATAGTGTGGAATGAAGGGATGCATAGACAGCCGTCTTTAAAACAAATCACCAGTGATGGTGGACCCATTTTTCACCCATCTTAATTTGAATGATATATATATTTATATATAGATAGATAGATAGATAGGTAGGTAGGTAGGTAGGTAGGTAGGTAGATAGATATGACCTAATAGTGTTCGCCAGTAGGCAGGTATAGTTAGGACCATGTTTCCATAGGAAAATCATTTTTTGACTTGCCAGTAACTTTGGTGCTGTCTAACAAATCTTCATGAAATTTCTCAAAGAATGTGTCAAGTCGGGTCTTGTTGTCCATGGGAAGTTTCAGGGTGATCCATCAAGCAGGGACAAGAAAAAGTGGGGATGAAAATAGTGTGTTTCCCATGTTAATTTCCATTGAGTCTTTAGACACACAGCGCAAACCGCTGGACGGAATTACACCAAATCGTACAGAAAGGTAGATTTTGCTCCAGAGATCACACTTTTTGTTATTTGGTGTAAATCTGTTCAGTAGTTGTAGAGATATTAAAGGAAAACCACATCTGTATATCTGGGTGGAGCCTAGAACAGATCTCTTGGTGGGATCTGATTGGCTGCCAACACTACAACCAGGAAGTGCTGGCAGCCATCTTGGGACCAATATACATAATAGCACCACATTAAAATGCATTGTAGTGAATGGCAGGTTTTGAGGGTAACAAAAAGGAGAATTTATGAAGGATGACAACAGATTTTAATTATAATACAAATCATTTGTTGATGGTACCATACTAATTTTAGGAATTGTGGTGTGTTCTAAGGAGATATTACCCTGTGAAAAAGCAGTCTGCTAGGATTTCGGGAATCATGTTTTAGAAAAAGCTGTTTTCTTATGATTTTCCAATACAGGTTATGGAAGGTGCTCCAGAATTTAACAGAAATGACAAAAATGTGGCAGTTCTGAAGCCATTTTGATTGACTCAAACTGGTAAAAAATAAAAACATTTAATTTAGAAAGGAACAAAATGAGGGAGTATTTTGTTATAGAAATGTTTGTTAGTGCTGTAAAAAGAAAAAATAGGACACATTTTAAGTGAGTTCTAAAATATCTTCCTCTTCTTTTTCATTAAAAAATTCTGACATACAACTGAAACATGCACTTTCAACACCAGCAGCAGACTACCAGTTAAGTCCCCGGTTATCAGCAGATTTAGTAAGGTGTTCTAATGAGAGACTAGAGTGCTAACATTCTGGGCCGATTCACAGAAGTAATCTGAGACAAAATCCTAAACTTACTACTTTTGGTATTCACAGAATGCACTTACTACTTTTGGTTAAACTTACTACTTTTGGTTAGACTTAATACTACTAAATGCATTCTGTGAATACCAAAAGTAGTAAGTGCTGTCTGTGAATACCAAAAGTGGTAAGTTTAGGATTTTGTCTCAGATTAGTGAATCGGGCCCCCAGAATTTATGCCAAAAGTGTGCCATATCTGAACACCATCTTGATGGAATCAAAGTGGAAAACTGAAAGCATTTTCAATTGAGAATACTGGAGAAAATTAGGGACCTTCATAACAAATAAGTCTCCCAAGATGGCCACCAGAGAAAAAAGAGCCCAAATATGGCACACATATCACCCAAATATAGCACAAATATAGCCCAAAGACAGATGTGTGAAAAACACCTAATTGTGTTTGTTTTTTTGCAGTTTTATATTGCACAGACTTGAACCAAAGGTACTGGAGTACTTTACATGATCATCAGTTACATTACACAAGGACACATTCATTCTGGTTTTAGGAATGTAGAGATTAAGTGATTTGCTCAGAATCACAGGATGTTGAACTAACACCGAAACTTGAACCTGGTTAACCAGTTGCAAATTCTTCAGCTCTAGCCATTTCCTACCCTATAACACCACACAATTCACAACACACATCTAATTTTTTTTTAAATGTACCTCCTCTACTAACAAAGTTAATTAGCAATTAGAGAAATAATAAAAAAACTAATACAAATGATTCAACTTCCCACACTTTGCCCCATAATCCCCACAGTTAAAATTAAACTAAAATAAATTACACAATTAAAACTTATTTTAAATTAATTATAAAGTAAGTACAATTAATTTACTCCCCACACTGTACCCCTTTAACAATAAAACGCACGCACAAAAAATATAAACAAATACCCTAATTAAATATAAATGCATTAATTAATATTAATGATCAACTAATTTTTAATTAAGTAAACAAAAATTACTTCCCACACTTTACGCCCATAAACCCCACAACCCACACCTAAAAAAATCACTAAATTGCCATAATTATCAATTAATTAGTTAATATAAATTAACAACTAATTATTAATTAATTAAACATAAATTACTTTCCAACCTTTACCCATATAAACCCCACAACCCACACCTAAAATTGATTACACAATTTCCATAATTAACTTTCTATCAATTAATTAATATTAATTAAGAACTAATTATTAATTAATAAAAATAAATTACTTCCCACCTTTTACCCCATAGACCCCACAACCCACACCTAAATAAAATCACAAATACTATAATTGATTATCAGTTAATTAGTTAATATAAATAACAACTAATTATTAATTCATTAAACATAATTTTCTCCCACCCATTACCCCATAAACCCTACAACCTGCACCTAAAATTAATAACACAATTTCCATAATTAATTTCCAATCAATTAATTAATATAAATTAACAACTGATTATTAATTAATCAAAACTAATTTACTTCCCACCCTTTACCCCTATAAACACCACAACCTGCACCTAAAAACAAATTACACAATTACCATAATTAATTATCAATTAATTAATATTATTTGACAACCAATTAATAATTAATTACAAATAAATTACTTCCCACAATTAACGCTACAAAATCTAAATTAAATAAATAAAAAATAATCAATTTATTAAAATTAAATTACTTCCCACCCTACTCCCTATAAACTCACAACCCGCTGCGGAACTAAAAAATGCAAACATTAATTAAAATAAAATTTATAACAACTAAAAATGTAACACCTATATTAAAAAACATACACAATACTTATACAAAAAAAATACATATATATTTTTAAAAACAACTTTTCTTACCTGAAATTTGATATTCTTGACCACGATATTCTTGCTGTCGATATTTCTGAATCACAATATTTCCAACTCAATATTTGTATAAGTCGACATTTCCAACTCGATATTCAGTCTCAGCACCGTCAGGTAGATATGGCAATCCAGAGAGAAAGTAATCATGGTGTTATGTGTGATTTCACACAAAAACAACAATATAGTTACACAATATGGAACTTGAAAATTCAGTCAGATGTGAAGCTTAAAAAGATACTCATTTGTCTGAAAAATGGGTTGAACATTTTTTTCAGATATATTGATGAGTGGTTTGAGAAGTTATTGGAGAATGGAAAACAGTAGGAAATAATGGCAGGATGAATGTGAACATAAGATTAACCAGTCAAATAGGACTGGGAAGCCAAGTGACAATGAAAAGAGAAAAGACATATTGAATTACTGTACAAAGGCAAATGAAGAGAGTTTGGTGAAAGAACCAAGGGAGATATAAAAGTAAAGGACAATTCCTCATAAGTAGTATTAGTAAGATCAAAAAGAAAAAAGTATACAGCTATATCTGTGTAGCCTTTGGGAAACACTGTAAATCACAGCTCATCTATCATATAACTTTTGTATGGTACATATCCAAAAAGTGCTGTCGTTTTTATATTTAATGTAGTTTTGAATCCAACGTTTTTTTTAACAAATGTAAAAATTGAGTTAATATGATTTACACAATTTGCTACTTGTAAGATCCGAATTGAGGAAACAGAACTTGCACTACATTCAAGATTTTACCTAGTGCAAACATGAAACAAACAAATCTTGCACTATTTTTGTCAGTTAACAGAAGAAATGCAGAAACTAATGTTTTTCTTCTTTAACACAGAGAAAAAATGGAGTATGTTTGACAACAAATCAATGTGATTCATTTTTTTAATGGTTTGTATTGGACTATGCAAAACATTGCAAATAATATATAAAAGCAATTGGTACATGTGAAACAAGTTATTGCTTTCGCAAGACATTTGAATCATTTGAAGCTCATATGCAGTCATCTACAGATCTAGAGTGCAAACATTCAGGGTAACATGCATAAAAGGTTTGTGGTCTGGGGAATATGATTAACAGTATCTAGTAATAGAGCTCTAGGTTGAGTACCTAATCCTTAACTATCACTGTTAGGCAACAAAGGGAAGGTGTGTGGAGAGCAGCTCAGCGAGCCACTTATGTCGACTGTGAGTATGACCAGTAAGATAAGATATCTGGGGATGACCCAAACTGACAGGGGATAGGTTATTTGATGCAAGGGCAGGGTTGCTGGCACTTTGCTGGTCTAGTATCTGGCAGGCAAGTGACTCACACTAGCACTCACCACAGTTATATGAAAGGATCGAGGGGAGGTAAGGTAGTCCTCTTTCTCTCTAATTTTTTTTCAAAAAAATTTATTTATCAAATGACACATATGGAGCAGAGCTCTGTAACCCAGAGACGTCTGCACGATCAATATTCAACATCACGATTTTGACTTTTCACTAATGAATTCAAGGAGAAAGTGAGAGCAATACAGATGAAATATGTCAAATGAGAAATCCCCACCCAACTCCCCCCCTCCCCCGTTGCACTAACAGCCTCCCAAATAACAGCCTAGCTGTAGATTATGCACCATTACCACTCGCTCCAGGGAACTTAAATACTAAAGACAACAGCCTGCACCAGCGAGGAAGCATTAATCTGAGTGGAGGTGACTCGGTGCAACAACTGGCTCCAGCAGCAGGCCCCGATAGTCTGCCCAGCGCTTCCACACTTTAAAAGGCTTCTGCGGGCACCATCTTGCAATGAAAATGGGAAGTTCCAGGCCCATGCAGAAGTCCAGACCCATCTTCCATGTCGACACTAAAGGTGGCGCCAGCACCTTCCATGTCCTAGCAATATCGATCTTCGAAAAGGTAAACCCCAGCAGCATAAGATGGAGTTTATAGACTTTGCCCCCAATCCCATCCATGACATGTAAACACACCAGTTTCGGCGAACGAGACAAGTCCCTACCCAGCACTTCAGAAAGACAGGTCACAACCCCTCTCCAGAACCGTGACAAAGAGAGACAGTGCCAAACCGTCTGCATCAGGGTCCCCTCCTCCCGCTCACATCTAAGACATATAGGGGAGGCCACCAGTCCCGCCCTCCACAGCCGGACAGGCGTGAAGTAGACCCTGTGTAGATATTTAAACGGAACTAGGCGCAGCTGCACTGCAATGGCTGCCCCCCCAGGGGGAGGCCAGGGCCTCCTCCCAGTCCTTTGTCAAGTGGACCAACATCTTCCTCCCAGGTCCCTCTGAGCTTCAGTAGTGTGGGGGAGCTGTGAGTCACCAGGGTTTGGTAGATCTTAGATATTTTATGACCCTGGAGGTCCCCCATAAACACCTTCGCTTCTATCGAGCTGAACTCCGCCAATGACTCCAGGGCCTCTAAGCTAGAGGAAAGGGCAGGCTGAAACTGTAGGTATTCGTAAAATTGTTTTTTGGCATCTGAAAATCCTTTTGTATGTCTTGAAAGGACTTCAGAGTCAGCCCCAACATGATGTGCCCCAGTGTAGAGATACCAATGTTGTCCCGACTACGGAACCCTGACAGGGTAGCCAATTGCGGCAGGCGGCCATTGTTCCACAGGGGAGTTTACCGCGTCAGTGTATTCCACCACCCCATCCTCCGCAAGGCCTGTCACCTGAGTTGAAAGACCACCTGTGTTGCCAGCGGCAGGGATCTACGCACCAGTGCCGAATACAGAATTGTATGGAGGGAGAGATACACCTTAAGGTTCCGATCCACAGCATATGCAGGGTCATACCACCACTCATTCAAGACAAGCAAGTGCGAGGCCATGTAGTATGAGAGTATGTCAGACGTCACCAGTCCACCACAGTACGTGGAGAGGAAGCAGGTCCATAGGGTGAGTCTAACTGCACCCCGCCCATAGAAATTGACCCAATGCCGCATTCACCTGCCTAAACCATCTAGGAGGAATCGGATAGGGATGGTTCTGCAACTGGTACAGCAAGCCGGGGAGCGAAACCATCTTGAAAATGGCCGATCACCATAGATCGATAAAGGCATATGTGACCATGTCTTGAGATCTTCCCACACACGCTCCCAGACCGGAACCAAGTTCCACTCCCATGCCACAGTAGGGGAGTCCGATAAAAAGACCCCAAGATACTTCATCCCGCCGGCAACAACTCGAACCAATGAGGCCCAGGCCCGACGTAACCCCCAGGGGCCATAGGGTAGACTTGCTGGGATTCAAGTAGAGGCCCGATGACTCCCCAAAGATCTGCATTATACGGTGCAGCTGCGGCCCCATCCTGTCCTCGTCCATAAGAAAAAAAGAAAACGTCATTGGCGCATAAAGCAATACGATCCGACAAGCCATGCGCCCATTCGATGCCGGACACATGCGCATCCAAGCGTACCCAAGCAGCCAAAGGTTCGACCGCCAGTGCAAACAAATAGGGGGACAACGGGCATCCCTGCCGGGTACCCCTCCTGAGTGAAAAAGTGGAGGAGGTGGAGCCTGCGACATGTACCGACGCAGTAAGATCAGTGTAGAGTAGGGACAGGTAGGACAGGAAGCGTGGACCAAGATTTAATCTACATAACAGCACGAATAGGTAAACCCAGCTAAGTGAGTCAAACGCCCTGTCCATATCTTCCAAAAGGAGCACCGCCCACGTACCAAGCCCCTGGATAGCCGCCACTGCCACCTGTGTATGGCGGATATTATGTCTGGTTGCCCTCTGAGGCATGAACCTGGCCTGATCTGGATGTACTAAGGTGCTGATGTGGAACCACAAGCGACTGGCTAATACCTTGGCCTGTATCTTGGCCTACACATTTAGGAGCGAAATGGGGCGGTAGGAAACGTGTTGAACTGGGGGTCTACTGGGGATATGGAACACCACCACCTCTGCGTGTCTCCAATCCTGAGGAAACTGCCCCGCTCACGGGACTCCGCCACCACCCGAAGGTAATGGGGTCCAAGCTGCAGGAAGAATTTCTTTAAAAATTCACAGGGAAACCCATGTGGCCCCGGGGCCTTCCCAGAATTGAGTTCTCCCAAGGCTGCACCCATCTCCTCCTCCGTGAGCGGGAAATTGAGCTGGGCACTTGCCTCATTGGACAGAGCCCGCGGCGGGAGGTAGTCCAAAAACCGGCCTATCATGTCCTCGTGTAGGCACTCTCTGGGGGCATACAACTCTGCAAAATAGGAAGAGAAACTCTCAGCAATGTCAAGGGCATCTGTGAGGGGCCTTCTATTTGGGTCTACAATACTAGGAAGGGGCTGGGCATGGAACAACCCCTGACACAACCGATAAAGCATCTTGCCGGATTTATCTCCCCATTGGTAAACTCTACTACGCATCGCCAGCCAAATAAGATGGGCCTCATCCCTAAGAAGAGCTGCATAGTTCGGTTGCGCCAGCAGCAACTGTTGCTGTATGTGTTCACCCCCCACGCCCCTACTGCCTTTATCGAGATCTGCAATATTGGCCTCTGCTAGTAACAGGGCCTCCCTCCAAGCCCTGCGGGCCGCCGCACTAAAGGAGATATCGACACCCCGTAAAGTGGGCTTCTGTGCCTCCCACAGAGGTTCAGCCCCAGAGACCAACCCCACATTCAGTGACCGGTATTGATCAATTGCACCCTCCAGGCATTCCCTGTAATCCGCCTTCTGGAGATTCCACGTCGAGAGGTGCCAGCGGAAGGGCTGCTTTGTCCAGCCCATCTGGACCATTAAAGTAATCGGCGAGTGATCTGAGCGACTCCTTGGAAGGATATCCGCCTCCACCACCCTACCCACTGCCACTTGAGGGACAAACAAATAATCGAGGCAAGAGTAGGAATTGTGAACCGAAATGTGTAGCCCTCAACATACCGGTGCATCCGGTGCCAGGGGTCCACCCAATCAAGCCTAGAAACCAAAGAGGAAAGTTTTGTGACCTGGCCAGCAACCGCACCCTCCCCAGGCCTCCAGCGATCCCGGGTCATGTCCAGCACGTCGTTCCACTCGCCCCCAACTAAAGACAGGCCATCAGGCATATCCACCCATAAGGACATAAGGCGCACCACTAGGCCCCATGAAAGCGGAGGATTGGCATATAAACAACCCAGAACCACTGGTTCCTCTCTGACCATGCCCTGTAGGAGTAGATAGCGCCCCTGGGTGTCCGCCCACGTCTTCACATGTGTATATAGGACCCCGCGGTGGATCATAATCGCCACCCCCCGAGACCCCCTTGCGAACCCCAAATGGAACACGTGATCATAGCCATAACGTTGGAGGCAGAGCTCCTATGAACCCATAAGGTGTGTTTCCTGGAGCATGAATACATCAGCATGAGTACTCTTAGCCTCCTGGAGAACAGCCCCTTGCTTAATTTTATCCTGGAACCCCTTGACATTCCAGCTCACAATTCTGAGAGTCCCGGGGGACACCCGGGAGCCATCATGTGAGCCGGCCATGAAAGATCTCCATGGGAGACACTGGTGCAAGAGAAAGTAACTTGTGCATGCAAGGAGACCTAATAATACTGTAGCAAAGTGCGACTTGTTGATAGAAACATAAATATCCCAACAATCTCCCCACCCAATACTTCAAGAACGATGAAGCATCTGTCACGGCGAGTGCGGCCCGCGGACCCCGACAGGGAGTCCCGGCCCACCTCGACCAATGGATCCCCAAGTTACAGCCCAACATCAGCAGGCCCCCACTCCGTCGGAAGGTCCAACAGAGAAGCCAGCCCTCACATGGACTCCTCTGATCCAAACAGCAATGTCAAAGTTACAAAGTACTGCAATCTCCCCCACCAATTAGGAGGCCGAAATAGTCTGCTGGGGGGCCAAGCCGGCCCGGGAGGACGTACTGCAGGAGCGAGATCAACAGCTGGTCCTGGAGCGCCTGCGATCCTTGAGCTTCATGTGAGGCTGCCTCACTGGAAGAAGAGTCAGACTCCCTCTGAGGCGGTGTGTGGGGACGCAGCCGCACTGTCTCATCTGTCCACTGAAACACCTCCGGCGAGTCAAAAAAATGCGTGCGGAATCGATACACCACCCGCAACCGGGCAGGATACAGCAGCACGTAGGGAAACTTAAGATCATGAAGTCGAGCCTTGGCTGCCAAAAAAGACTGTCGCGGCTGCTGAACCAGCTTCGTATAGTCAGGAAAGATCAATATGTGGGCATTATCAAAGCGCAGAGGTTCCTTGGCCCTGGCCTGTTTGAGTATAACATCGCGGTCATGATAGTTCAGCAGCTTTGCAATAACCGGTCTCGGACGTGCACCAGGCGGAGGCTTCTGCACAAGAGCCCTGTGAGCACACTCGATAACAAAACAGCGGGACAGGGACTCCGGGGGAAGCCAGCTCTCCAGCCACTGAGTGAGGAACTGTTCCATGTTACCCCCCTCGTACCCCTCCGGAAGGCCCACACTGCGGAGGTTGTTGTGCCTGACCCGTCCCTCTGTATCCTCCATGCGTGTCGCAAGGCCCCGCTGGGTTGTCTCAAGGGCCGCCTCCCGCTTCCGCAAGCCGGCGACCTCATCCTCCACTCCAGAGATACACATTTCAGTCTCCGTGATACGGGCCACAGCGTTCCGCAGGTCCTGCCGAAGGAGCATGACATCCGAGCCAAACGCCTCAATTTTAGCATCCAGGAAATCTCTGGACTGCGTAATAGCGGCCATGAGTGCAGCATTGTCTGGCATATTTGTCGCGGCCCCCTGAGACCCTCCAGGCGCCTCAGTGGTGTATACTTGTTCAGTGTGCTCTGTTTGGCCGGGCCCCCACTCATCTTGTTCCTCATCCTTGCGCCCACTGACCCAACAATTCCCTGGCCACTCGACCCCGGATCTTCGGACCGCCTCCCCTGGAATTCGCATGCCGTCTGTGTGAAGAAGAAGGCGTCACACTCCTGCAGCCATCACTGGCCAGTTCAAGCCCCCAGGGCGCAGGGAGAGGCAGGTCTAAGAAGGTCTGTAGATCTAGGTCTCGCACGACTCGAACCGGCCGCCGAGCGCAGGACCACCAGCAAGCCCCGATGCAGGAACCACCAGTGGAGGGGTCCACTCCGGGGGCAGCAGGGATACAACAGACCTGCGTCTAAAAATTTAAAATATAAATCCAGTATTTGTAAAGCGCACAGCTACCGTAGGCATTCCGGCGCTGGGGTCGTCGGGAAGATTAAGCGAGCTATTGCCCAGAGTCACATGGTGCTGGGCTGACCTGCCACCGGTGCCGGGGATCGAACCGTGATCCCCAGCGTCCGACGTCAGTCACCCTGGCCGCTGCGCCTCACCTCTTCCCTGGGGCTACTGCTCACTGCAAGGTGGCATCTCACCTGGGGTTATGGCCACAGCCCCCACGGTTCAATGATTGAGATCTTGGGGGGTCACCCCGGCTCGTCCCAGGGCCACCACTAATGCCCACCTCCTATGTCTAGGAGACTCGGCTGAGGACCACTGCCAACTCCAGCTGGCCCTCGAGCCGTGCTTGCGGCTGCCAGCTTGCGTGACCCGGAATGGCCGCCGGGGTCAGGGCGCAGGGCAGCGCCGTCAATGGAGCTCAGGGCAGAGGTCGGCTCCCCAGGCATTCAGCGAACCCAGCACAAGGTGGCACAAGGGCCGCCGGGCACAAATCACGGCACCTCCTCAACACAGCGCCCCCCGCAGTCCGATATGACCGCCAATGGCCCTGACCACCATCTCCCTGCAGCCCGATAAGGCCGCCAGTCACCCCGCCTCGAATCCAGCAGGAGAGCGGGGGCAGGGGGACGAGCACATGGACGGTTCCGCATCCCATCCCTGCAAGCCCCCGCTGCCTAACTCCCATCCCTCACCAGGTGCCACCACAAGGACACAGCCACAGGCGTAGTATCTCCTCCGGGACCCCAGGTGCACTGCACGCCGGGCCCGGCCACCACTCCAGGCTGCGGCTCCGCTCTGCGTCACCCGGCCGCAGCCCAGGCCACCGCCACCACAGCTCTTCACACCAAGATACGGGGCAAATTGAGGCACCGATCGCAGCTCCGACTCGCGCCCCGCCAGGGACACGGTCAGAACGTAGAATTAGGATCGGAGGACAGGTTATTGAAGGAGAAATGGTGAGGCTGGACGGAGCGCGCCTAGCTCACATCCACCATCTTGGCTTGCCAAACCACGCCCCCCCTTCTTTCTCTATATTTTTAAGTTGAAAGAGCTTCCTCTCACCTCCTCTCGCCACATCACCCTACTTTCATCTTTAGCCCAGCAGATTAGAAGCTACTGAGGAAGGCCGAATTTGCCCCATCACTTCATCGTAAATGTCATACGTTATTTAGTAGCAAAGCAAGGTTATTAAAGCGTCAGCACTTTGTCTTAATGTGCTTTATAAGGCTCGCTCCCATTCCTCCCACATGCTGGGGCTGCAGCATGGGCATTTGTATCAAAAGTGTCTTTGACTTATGTTAATATTGCGGTGGAGAGGTGCAGCTCAATAACATATGTTGAAAGTCTTCCTGCAAGGACTTGCAGTGAAGACATTTGGCAGCATTCGGGAATAAATGAGTAATCCTCTCTCGGGTCACTCATGCTCTGTGTATTATTCAATATTGTGTGTTTTTAAATCAGGCAACCTGATTAAATATGGGTATTCCAAAGCCCTGCTCTATTTTTCATCATGTAATGACCTGCCTATATCTGTTTCTCAAGTCACTTGAAGCATGAGAAGGGTATCCGAGTATGTTCCTTAAAGGCCTAATTAACATTGTAACAAGCTGGCAGCATCTCCCATTACAAGAAAAATTTGCACTACAGCATGTGTTTGAGGTTCATCATTTACATTATTCCAGTTTTTGTGGCACGTAAAATGATCATTCTATGAGTATGGCAGTGGCCATTATCGATTCTAACCGTTCCAAAAAAGAGAGGGAGAAAGAAGATTTATCCTGAGTTTGCTCATTTTTCACCTATGAATTTCTTTAAATCCAAAGCGAGGGAACCCATTTATATTCTTTAAAAAAGCCTCTCTATGTGGTTTAGTGGAGATGCCTATCCCTTTTTAATTACAAGGAGACTCACTGACTAGGGATATTAGTCGCATATCATCCGGTCCTCACCTAGGGTGTCTTGTGCACCTGGATATGCTCAACATGAATAGATAATGGGACACTTGATGTGTTATTTGGTCAAATGTCTTCCTTGAGGACCATCAACACTAATAGATTCCTATAGATGTTGCCAGATATGGGTTTTAAGCGTTTGGATACTTCACTATTTATGCCATCTGTGACTGCTATGAATTTTATCTAACTCCCGCATCATTCATACTTGCATGCCATGCCATGCTTATAGACCATATAGCAAACTTTCAGCAGCGCGTAATCTGTACATTAAAGAGAGAGGCTTAGTTAAAACATTTATTCATTGTATATGTCTTGTGATAAGCACTGAACTATTAATTTGTGAAATCACAGTGATGCACATGCATTTTCCTTTGGTCAAAATTGTACTCTTCTAACTCCAAAACTAAAAAAGTTTTGCATTTCAACCTTTTTCATTGGTGACATAGTATTGTCAACTCTTGTGTAGCTCATGCATTCATATCTGTTCATACCACGTACTTGGTGGGCAGACCCCGTAGTCACACACTACGGGAAGAAATGTTGAGAAGACCTGTAGTTCCAATGTAAATTTGAACCTCTTTGGTATGGGCATATTGATTATCATGAGTTCCTAGCCTCTTCACTGACTTTGTCAAGGTGCCATATGGGACATAATCATGTCTTCAGACTCTGCATTTTATGGGGGCCCAGACAGCATTGTGCAGGTCTCAGTCCTCCACCAGTGCCATCTCAAGTGCTTGCTTCCTCATGAGATCTCGAGCCAGTTCTCGTTCAAGGCAGGCTAGAGTAGTTTCAACTTGCTGAATTTTTATCACAATCTCCCTACAGGCACCCAAAACAGTGTCAATGTCTTAGTCCCACTATAAACGCCTCCCATTCTACCACCAGTGAATTAGATCTGTCATTAAAGTAGTGAGATACAAAGCCGGTGTGGGCCAAATAAACAGGCCTACTAATGTCTCAGGTTGGAGATGACAAGTTGGGATTTACATTGGAAGTACCCCAATAAGGGATTGTGATCTAAGATCCCTCTTCCAAGGTAATCAATCCATTTTGTGAGATGGCTGAGGGAGTCCGTGCAGAATATGAAATCTACGTTGAGGAACAGGTCATTAGGGACTTAATATTATGAGTTAACTTTGATATCAGGATTTTGTTGTCTGTAGATGTCTAATAATAACCAGCGCTTTATCCAGTTAGTCAAACTTTTAGCATTGTTGATGGTAGGGGCCTGTGAGAGGGGAGGATTTGAGCTATCTAGGTTAAAATCCAAAACACAATCAAAATTTCTCCCTATGGCGCATGGGATGCCCCCCAGCATTAACATAGGAGTAAATAAGTAAATAGCATATCTTCTGTGTGCTGTGTGCATTCCTGAAATATTCCAGCTAAGAAATGGTATGACACTGTTGGGTGTCATGGTGGGAAGAGTGTAAGCTCACAAGACAGTATTGTTCTTCTCATCTGCCCTACCCCAGCACATTGATTTTATGCCTCTGCAGTAGAGCTTTTTGCACTTTGTATTAGATATATATACCTCCATAACCTCTGATCTTGTGTGCGCCAAAACCTATGGCAGTGAAAACAATTAATACTTAAGACCTGAAGCATAAGTGTACATGTCCAAACAAAATGGCACATCAAACCTGGTTCATGAGGAGTCTCAGGAGCCAATCTCAGTCAAATGTTGTGACTGCGCAGGGCCCTAGATCCCCTAAATGTTTTTCAAAATTGCAATGTGCTGCCCAATAATAATTTTTCAGATGCCCACCCAGAAAAAAGATAAGCTCATGCTAAGGATAAGAAATGCTTCCTGACTTCTCACATAATGAAATCACATTATGCTCTACATAAATATATTCTGCTCATAATTCAGGTCATAGCCTTCTAGGATTTGCAGGCCCTGAGACATTGAGGGTAATTGATGGCAACTCTAAGAGCTAACTCCTGGCAGGAGCCATTTAGGTGTTCACAGTCTCTCCCCTCTGGGGAAGGAGATGTTTAATTAGTTGAGCTGACCTGTAGTTTGCGGGGTCACTAGAGGAAAAATGTAAGACCCAGGCCACATGTCCCAAGATGATGTCGTTCTTAGAGTCTGTGTTTTGCTTGGATTCGCTAAAGTTTGTGGCCATCTCCAAGGATGGATGGCACTCATTCTGAACTTGTGTCTTGGAGGGAGTTGCCCTTGGGCTCATTTTCATGGCTGGTCTTTTACTAAAGCAGCAATGGAGTTTATATTGTCATTCCCATGGTGTGTGCCAGTCAGTTCTCTTTTTCTCATCTGGCTGTTCTTCCCAATCCCAAGCCAGTGGGATCAGTGAAAAATACAATTTTGTGATGACTGATTGAGCTTAGCCAGAAGCTACGGAGAGTATTGGAGGTCCATTTTGCAACGATGGCACATGATACTTGGAAGGAAGCTCATTGGTGTTGTAGAGTTAAGGTATAATCTGGGAACACTGATCATTCTGAATTTCAAACTCCAGAGGGGTGCCTTCACTTGCGATAAATAAGACAACATTTCAAATCTCTTAGTAAAGCAGTTTAGCAACTACTGGTATTTGTTGCTGAACCTAAGGATGGTCGTCAGGCCGTCACCCTGTGTGCTTGATCTGGAAAGATACTGGTGTAAAGCATTTATTCCACTTTTTTAGGATCTTAAAGATGTTCTTCTCTTCTATGCCCTCTGGCAGGCCAACCACCCTTATGTTGTTACATCGGTATTGGCCCTCTGCGTCTTCAACCCTTTCTTCCAAAAAACAGACGGAAATCAACAATTTCTTCCACCTGTTGTTTTAATTATCTTGTTTGCAAGTTTCAATTTCTGCGGAGTTAGCTCACATTGTCCCACTCTGTGGGGAAAAATGTGATTCATTTTCTATTATTCTATCCTGAACGTAGCAAAAATAATGATAAATCAATTTGATCCACTCATTATGTCACCTAAGGTGGTTGTTGTACACGAAAAATACCAAAGGGGGGGGGAGGGAGTAGAGAGGGATATCTGAATAGAATCTACCTCCTGTATAACTTTTAATTAACAATGTGATTCTACCCTATATATATGAAAAATATTTAGTATTTTTTGTATTTTGGTGATGTGAAATAAGTGTTTTAGTGATCCATGAAATGTCATGGAAAAGCACTAAGTGTTTTTAAAATACCCCTCACACACTATGAATCCCATAGTGTCATGCTTCATCATAGGGGTATTTCCGTCCCTCTACAGGGCGGGGCCTGCGGATACGCGGGAGCACTGTTGTTATGAAAAAATAATAGGCTATGTGTGGTGAGGGAGTGAGAGTGGTAGGGTTAGTGAAAATTATGAAAAAAATTATTTAAAATTCCCTGGCTAGTAGAAAAATGAATATTATTCATTTCTCTGGCTGGGAACATTAAGAATGGGGATGTGTAGGGGGTGTGTCTTAATGCGATACCCCCTACTGGGTCAACATGTTTCATAAGCAGTCCCCACTGCTTTACTCATCAGGACCGAATATGATCACTACTGCACTCACAATATAAAACTAGTTTATATGTATTGTATGCCTATTATTCAAAAACCAAACCACAAAAACTGTATGGGTCTGGAGAAAGTTTTTAAGTGTACATTGACCCCTGTAAATATTAACCAACTTGGAATCTGAAAAGATAAGAAAAAACAATATAGACAACCATATGATTGTTTCATAAACACATCACCATACGATGGAATCACTTAAATAGATTGAATCTCGTGATATATTTTTCTTTTGATATATTTTTCTCAGTGGCAGCGTGGGTTTTTTTTGTTCTCAAACCCGTGGACAACTGCCCATAGATTGCGAAGTATATTGACAGGTTTGTTTGAAAATGTGTACTTCATTAGACAGGAAATGACAATCACACACATACCTCAAAAAACACACTGTTTTGTTCGTAAAAGTAATCAATCATTCATTCGTAAAGACAGACATACCAAGAGAAATGAGATCATTGGAGATCATTCTTGCTCGTTAATAGTTAAACAAAATGCACCATTATGTGAAACAGCTTGGTACATACACTATTTGGAGTGATAATCGGGCGTCTTGAGCTTGCACTGGAGGGAAGGATGCCTCGAATAAACACTGTTGGTAAAGTGGGAAAAGCACATAGTGTCAGCTTTCAGCGATCGCACCGTGTCTTAGTAGGCGGGATCGCAAAAATATCAGTGCATCGGGTAAGCGTGCCTGGTTTAAAGACTTGGCATAGTCTTACTCACATGATAAAAAGATCTTTCCATGCCTCTGTATGCCTCCGTGCTGCTCTGTGGATGGCAATACGGGCGTAAGTGCTGGGTATTTCACTGGTTTGGAAACAGGATAGCGCGGGAAACCGCTTCTCTATGATAGACTAGAGCGCAGAGCTGCTTCAAAATGGCTGCCTGTTTTGTGCCAAGATGTGGAATTGAAAGGCATCACTTCCTGTTGTCCCCGATGACCGTGAAGTAAGTAATAAAAATGGTAATAAAAATGGGCATGGAGCGAGAGATTGCTCGCTATGTATCTAAATGTGGAACCAGAAAAAAGTAATTTGAAAAACGGAACTGGAAAAATTAAAAATTAACTTTGTGTTACGCGTGAAACATGGAAATTAAAAAAAGGGGGGGGTTGCCTTTGAGATTTGGGCAAAAATATTGGCTGAGGAAAAAATATATAAACAAAATGTTCCAGTTAGTACCTAGTGCCAAGATGTGGTATTGAAAGGCATTGCTTCTTGTTGTTTGCGATGACCGTGATGCCAATTAAAGATTGCTTAAAAATAAATAAATGCTCATTATGTATCTAAAATATGGAACCAGAAAAAAAGGGGGGGGGGTAATTGAAAATTAATTACTGGGGTTGTGCGTGAAACATGGAAATGAAAAACAGGGCATTGCCTTGGAGGTTCGGGCAAAACAATGGCTGAGGAAGACTTCAATAAGCAAAAATGCCAGTTAGTACCTAGGATTGTTAAGTGGTCGTTCATTCCCCACAAAAATCAGCGGGGGACCTCGTGGTTCTTCTCGTGAAAAGTAATGATTGTGCCTGAAAAATTAAAAAAGTCTCTAAAAATAAATAGTCTTAAAGATGTCTTTTTTAGATTATATTAGAACGATGAACTAAAAGGATCTTCAAAAAGACTTGAGTCTTACTTTTTTAAGACATCAAAAAAGACATCTTGAAGATGGAGATTTTTTTAATTTTTCAGGCAATTTTTCTAGCTGTTTGAAAGATAATGCTAACAAATGTGCACTGTATAGCTAACAGGGCAGAGTAGGAAAATGTCAACCTCTCTGGTGCAGGCATTGTAACACTAGCTGCAAGGCAAATCTATCTTGCAGAGGTCCAATTTAGCAGGAAGGAGAAAATTATGATTGGCTTCAGTAGCTGCCATATTTCTCTACTAAGGAGCAATTTTTGGAAATGTTTGTAGCAAAGAAGGAGCTGGGCATGAAAGACCTCCTCCTCGCTTAATAATACTTCATTAGCAATGAAGGTATATAAGGTACTAGTAGAGGGGTATGGTTAGACACATGGACAGGTTGCTAAGGGGAGATGTTGAAAGGCTGAAATCTGACTGCTGAACCGATGAGGGTATTAGTTTCTATGGGAGGATGTTGCAGTACCAGTGGTAGGCCATATGTAGTGCTGGACTTAGAAACTGTTTTTAGTAGTATCTTACACTCAGAGTTTGTAAATGCCGAAAAGTAGTAAACCTACTAAAACATGTAAACTTACTCAAAAGTGTAAGTTATCTTTATGACCTTTGTGAATCAGATATCTTTATGACCTTCACAAATCAGACACATTGTGTGGCATATTGATTTGAGGTATAAGGGCAGGGTTCTCCTTTATCAACACCTGCAGATAAGGTTTCCTGACAGGACTCTTCGACTCCTAACATTCTCAGTCTAATGAGCATAACTCGCTAGAGGAGGAGTGAGAGACACTTGTCAGTTCTACTTTTCTCCATAAACTACTTTTGTGGCTAACATTTGTTACTAGGTGTCACCCCAATTATATTGACTGAGGTGAACACAACAAGCTATTTGGTGTTTCATTCTGCATTTCATGCTAAATTTAAAGCAAAATGTATCCTCACACCTATTTTGGATGGAAGGCCAAATTTTCATCTACAGAAAAGACCAAAAAAGTGTTGAAACACTTACTTCTCGCATTTTGGTTGTTCATATTTTTTCTGTGCCCTCACTCTAAAATTATGCTGCAAACGCCAATTAATTATCCAACCTGGCATAATAGTGTAATCTTGGGAATTTGGTGTAACAAAGGTAATGTGAAATTACCAAAATTACATGTAAATAAAAGGCTCAAAGGAACTTTTGCCTGAGCCTAATCAAGTCTGAAATAAAATGTACTGATAAACTCAGAATGACAGTATCTCCAATTAATTTGTAAAAAGGACCATAGGAATAGGAGAAAATAAAACATTTATCACAGAAACATTTAAAGAATATCTAGGTCATGTAATGATGTCCTAGCCTTCTAGCGGGTTAAAAGGAATTAAAGAAGTAGTAGATAAATCACAATATGAGCAATCTGCGGATTACTGAGTGAGAGTTAATGGATGCTCACATTGCATTGTTTTCAGCGTATGAACTCTCTAGACAAGGAACCTTTCTTAGTCATTCAAATTACATGACCTACTAAATCGCTGAGCTCAAGGCACGAGCAGCGCCTGGCTGTGCACCATGTACTTTTCTACTCTAGTCATTATGTAACTAAAGCATTTTTCAGCTGCTTAGTGGCATAATTCCCCAATGAGTGGAGGGTAATGTACAGATGAATAACTCAGTCGTGCTTGTATATCTCAGTGCTTAGTATGTGGCCAATTTATTTAACAGCGCATTAAGCACATAATGCAATACCGTCAAAAGTACATATCAAAATATCAAGCAAAGGTAATTTCAGCAGTTTATATACAAATTGGCTAAAATTTAACTTTACAGGAAGTATTTTCAAATCTAGAAATTCATCTGATTTTCAAAGTTCTGTCTTCTGTGGCGATTGTATAAGTGAATTTTAGGAGACTCACACATTGTGTTTGTAGGGTCCACCAACAAAGGTCAATTGCAAAGAATGTCTGCACAAACCTGCATATTTAAATATGCATATGTTATATACATTATTTGCTTAAAATGTTCAACTCTGAATTTGTATTGGTGTTTAGCTGTCTATAAATGTGTGTGTGTGTGTGTATGTATATGTATAAGCACATACACATAAAGTCAGGTTTAAACAAAGCAAAAAACATGCTGAAAAGGTTGTTGGATAAATTAATTTGTGTGACAAGGTGTTGCAAATAGGGTCTCTAGTTGGCAGAGGTGTGCACCCTGTCCTAGTAGAGACCATGATCCTAGTCAGGCTAAGCTAGATACACACTTTAAATTAACTTCTGCTTCCCCTCTGGTAGCTTGGCACAGAGCAGGCAGGCTTAACTTTTAGAGGCAATGTTTAAAGTATTAAAGGCTCCACACAGGTTTCAAACAATAGAGAACATTTGTCTCAGTAAAACAAGACAAAAACGACTAAAATCCAATCAGTAGAAGTCGAGATATTAATTTTTAAAGAACAAATGCAAAAACAGTGCTTTTAAGTCAATTGTGCCTACAGGTTACTTGAGATCATGAGGGACCAGGGTGAATCCAAAGTTCAGACTGACAGCGATGGAAGGCACACCTGCTACAAAACTCACACAGGTCCCGCTGAAACAGTACCTTGGATGGAGGAAAACATTGACGCTGAGGCAAGATGCGTCGATCTTTTCCACTCAGTCGGGTCACTGCGTCGCCATCAACCTCCATTGGAATGCGGCCAATGCATTGTCCCAAATTTGCTTTTGAAATTGGGGGTAAATTCAAAGCAGCTCCTTTAAGTGCACAGGTCCTCTTTCGCCCTAGCCCTGTCTGCCAGGCTATTTCTGGCGAGTAATAGGTCCTTTGTGTAGGGACAGTATACATCCTATTCAGGTGTAAGTGTGAGCTCCCTCTCCCCCTTCCTGCCAAGGAAGGCTATCAGAATGCAAATGAATGAAGATGAGTCCTCTCTCACACCTACCCTTCCTCTGTTTATGCCCGTTTAGAGGGAATACACCATGTGATGCTGTCACCCAGTCCAGACGTGTATTGGAAGCAGGCTGCAGGCACAAGAGCAGAGAAAGGTCCACCTTCTAAATGTGGCATTTTTAAAATAGTAATGTCAAATTCTACTTTACCACTAAAGAGGACGAATGATCCTATTCCAAAGATAAGAAACGTAATTTAGCTACTCATTTTTTAATCAGGAGTTACAGCTTAAAAGTGAATGATATAGTCAAGGGTGATTACTTAGAATCCCTGAAAAAAGCATGGTAATTTGGGGATTTGTTTAGCGTTTAGAGAATGAAATACTGCATGATGAATGTGGGGGATGTCCCATCCTCCATCATGCAAATTCATTATAACCTATGGTACTTGAAGTAAGAGGACGGGATATAAGCCATGTTTTGACAAAGTATCCTGCCCATCAAACTACAAACAATGCTTATAATTTCCTCCATAACTGTCATCCTAAATGAAGGACTGTCTGCTAGAGGAATTATCCACAGGGAAAAACACGGGACTGATAAATCCTTCAACAGAGAATCCATCAGTGGAAAAGTATTTAGCGCTAATACTGTTTTTTGAAGGATCATATGCTAACACCCTTATCTAAATGAGCACCTATGTCTCCTAAGAGGCTCTTATGGATTCTCAAAAATTGTATAGCACTGACTAATGAGGTATATGATATCTAAGGCAGAGATCTAGACTCCAGCCTTGCCCAGGAAAACTGTGATTTTCCTTATGTGCCATTCTATGGTATCAGATATGAAATGATGAAGTACTATAGACCTGGTAAATAACACTTTCTTTAGTATTGGTATTCAGAAAATGCGGTATAGCCACACCAAAACGGCACAGAATGTGGAATAAGCCCCTTTGTGTTTTTAGTATATGCTGTTGGGATAAACATGAGATTTGCTTCTGTATACTCACTGTCCTCTCAGGTTCTGGCAATAGACAACTTGAGCTCCAGTCCTGTCCCTCACCACTGTGGGCTAGCTTGGTATGCCCCGGTTAAACATTGTTTTCCTCAGGGTTGTGCAAAATGTGTGCAATTTACTATTGTGCAATAATGCAAAACTTCAGGGAAATTTCAGGAAAATTATGACTAATTACGTATATGAGAATGGAATGTTCTCTTGCATCTATTTTCGATGTGAAGATGCATGGTATGGTAAAGAAAGAAGCGAGATTAACCAAATTGTGCAAGCAACACCCTTTCGCATTTTAGCCATTCATGTTATTCCAGCACTCTTGGGGTAAACATTTACTGTGAATGGCACTTGAATCTGCCATGTGGTGAGGTCTAATTTTGGAAATTTTACCTTGCAAACATAATGCTAAATTTCACAAATTAAAGGCCTATTCTTCATCACAGGAAAATACAGAAATCTACTTTTATAGACATTGTATGCCATCTTCCTAATCAGCACCATGACTTTAGGGAAGAAATATATCTACATTACAAGAGAAGCTGCCTAAAATGTGATTAGCAAAAAAAGCAGTCGCTTCATGTTAGTGTCAGAAATTGTTGACAAAGCATCATTTCTGAAGTGGGATGCCAAACAAATACCAGATTACTGATACATATACCAGCCAAGTGTCTGGACGCAGATATGCTCGTCAACTTTACAGTTCATGTCCCCTGTACACTTGAACTAATCATTCTTCTACCAATAGTGTTTCATCTCAACTTGAACACACGGCTAAAGGCTTTATCTGGAGCTTTAAAACTTCCTACTCTATGCTTTTTTGGTGTGCAGAGTATAACTGACTTACCCCAGCCATACACTTAGGGCCATATTATGACTTTGGCAGTGCGTGAGCGGCCCACCACGCCAGCACACAGCCCCCTCACCGCTAAAGCCGTAATTAGACCTCCTTGCTGGATTCTGACTGGAATCCTGGTCGGGTGGTCCTGCGACAGCTGGCCCAAGGTGGCGCCTGTTATGACAGCCTTGGCAGACTCCGCAGTAGGAACGCAATTGCAGGTTCCTGCAGGTCATGGACTGTTAAGTCCATGCCCTGCAGGAACTGGGGGTGTATGCAGACAGAGGGGCACACCATGTGCCCCTTGCATGCATCCCCTGGCACAGAGGCAAAAGGGAGCATGTAGGACCCCTTTGTTTCCCCCTCGCCACACTTTTCATGACAGGGTCGCTGCCATGAAAACCGCGGCAGAGAGGATACTTGTAATTTGCTTGGCAGGGCTGCAGTGGACCTGGCAACCATATTGCAACCTCAAGACCACTGCAACACCGCCAGGGATCTGGCGGTGGTGCCAATGTGGTCCAACTGCCTAAGTAGTAATCGGGCGGTCAGACCACTGGTGCGGCGGTGCCTGAACTGCCACATTGGCTACTGCAGTAGCCTTAATAAGGCCCTTAGGTATGTGCTGCTCTGAATGAGACTGTTTGGATATATCCTGAATGTTCTGCATGGAAAACATACTCAAAAGATTCAATGACTATAATCATTAAAAGTTTGGGTGGTGATTTATATCTCTGCTCGGATGTAATTTTACATTATTTTATCATTCACAAATATTTCTGAAAGTATGCTACATGCAGATATCCTGGCTTACTACTCAGAATGTCATGTAATTATCTATACATCATTGATATAAGCATGGGAATGTAGCTGCCTGTGAAGACACACTTTTTTTCTCTTGGAATGGGAGCTGCCCCAGCTCTTGGCTGAAATAATTTTCTCACTATATTCTTGGGTAGAAAGAGTCAGATCAGTAGTATGAGTGCAGACTCTTAGACCAGTGAGCCTTAGGATGGTCTTCCCGCAAATGTTTTGCCTACTTACCTCCATTCTTGTGCTAAAATACATTTCTGCTGGCCTTAAAATGTTGTGCACTTTACCATTGCTAACCAGTGCTAAAGTGCTTGAGCTCACTCCTCTAAACCTGGTTTAATTGGCTAACACCTGATTGGAATATTCATTTGGATTATAAGTCCCTTTGTTAGTGGTATACAATGGAAAATGCTACTAGTGGGCCTTACTGTGCCACTCACTTAAGTATTACCTTTAGACATGTCCCAGTCTTGACATAGCCACGTGAATGCAGTTTTTAACTGCCATTAGATAGGGATAGAGGTCCCCTATCATTAGAGGGTAATAATAATTACTCCAAAGATGGGTTAAGCGTGGTCTAGCACCTTAAAGAACCCTTAGCTGCATTAAATGCTTTAATAAAGAATTATCTCCCAGTTTTTTTGGGCTGTTTGTCTGACGGAACCATGGATGAGTTATTCCATCACTATCAGCTATTGTGTAGTATAATTAGGAACTCCCCATTGAAACCACTTAAACCTGTGACAGTCCATCCACAGTGGTTTGATGAGCATTGTTCTGCAGCTAATCCAAGCTAGTGCTAGTAGATTCCCCTAGAGATATAAGGGTTATCCGGGAGGCTAGGAAGCTCTATAGGAGAACTATTAAAGAAATTAATCATTCATTGTTTCTCAAAAAGTAGGAGGTTTAAGAAAAAAGAACAATCGGTGGACAGAATGCTCATCAATGTCAAACATTCACTCCAGTACAGAGATCTGGGCATAAATCCATTGTTTATTTGCTCCCCATGCCATTCCAATTTAAACCCTGCCATATACAAATCAGTCTTGACCCTGTTTACCATGGAACCAGTCCAACCCAAACTGCCAGGCCAGGTCCTCACTGGACCGGAAAGAAGCATGATTTGCTGCTAAGCACAACTGCAGTATGGTGTTTTGGAAATCAGCACATAGGCTCTCCTTGTGTAATACCCTCATTAACCCTCTCCCAGTCTTAACATATAATATTTCTGGTCAGGATTGGGTGAAACACTTTACTGACATTTACTCTTTAGATAGTGTCAGCGAACACAAGGTTATATGGAAGCAGTCCTTTATCCCTCTTGCTCCTCCGTAGTTCACAGCTCAGGAAGTAGATGTCACCATTCGAGCAAGTTCTGGTGGTAAGGCGCCAGGTCCCGACTGGATCCCCATGGACCTGTTTAAATGTAACCGTGATCTCTGAGGTCCCCTTTTGGTGAATATCTTTCACAACTCTTTGTGTTATAAGATCCCTGAGTCTTGGGCTAAGTATATAATAGTGTCAATTTTTAAGAAAGGGGACAGGGTGGTCTTCAAAACGCTACCAACCAATTTCATTGGTGGATAGCACAATATAGATTTTGGGGAGGGTTATTTGTAATCGTCTGCACACATGAGTCTTGGACAATAAGATTTTATCTGTGCACCACTATGGTTTCCGTCCTGGTCTGGGTACAGTGGATCAGTGCCTAAACCTACATCTGATAGTATGTTTTCTGTTGCCAGGTGCTGCCTACTGTACCTGGTCTTTATGGACTTTTCTACCACATTTGAATGCATAAACAGAACTAAATTTTGGCTGATGTTGAGTAAACTGGGGGATATAGCGCTGGTGAATTTCTTGCATGTTCTCCACAAACATTTGAGTGCTAAGGATAGACATGGCCAGTCAGGAGATGTCTCTGATGCGCTTATTTTAGCTAGCGGTGTGCGCCAAGTATGCGTGTTGGCACTGTTGCTTTTTTTAACTTGTATATACATAATTTGGGGACTTGTCAATCAGAGTCAACTAAATATGTGCCTAAAATTGATAACTTAGCTGTCCTGGCTTTGTTACATGCTGATGACTTGGTATTGGTGGCTAGAACACCATTCACTCTTCGTAGTTTGGTTGAATCATTTGTGAGCTTCATGACTACATTAGATATGAAAACAAATTATGATAAATCTCATATTATGGCATGTGGCCCTGGGAAGAAAACTTTATCAGTACTAAACCTGGAGATAAACAGCTAAGTGGAGTCACAAGTTTTTGTTATCTCAGCCTGGCTTTTGACGCAAGTAATTCATGGCAGACGCAAATAATGACTGCACGTCGGAAATTATGGAGGGCAGCGGGTTCTCTTTTTAATTTGGCAAAGAGGGATGGTAGATCCACTATTTCTCCTTTTCTCAAAGTATTCAAAATACAGTGTATCCCTTTAGCCACTTATGGAGCTTAGCCCCTTTGAACTTAACCTTCTGAGAATTCTTTTCTTGAAATTTCTTATAGGACCGAAGGTAAGTGCTGACCTAACCCAATCAACTTATTGTATCTGAACGCTGCTCCATCATGGTTGGCCATATTTTTTTTACTTTGTCTCACATGACTAGAAGTCCGCAGCTAGTGCTTTGATCTTTTCAGCTCTAGTTTTTTCTTAACAATTTAAAAATTCGTAACTCCGGGTCTACTAATTGGAGTTTTGTAGTTTGGGTGTCAAATAATTTAATAAAATGTACACTATTTTTCTAAAATGGTGTGGAATTTTCCTTGTGTTATGTTTTCACTTTATTTCTGTTTGTGTTCTGCATAAATCAAACACAAGCCAAGCCTCACTGCTTTATGTGCTAAGCCAACCAAGGTAATTAAGTGACTTTTTGTGGTTTAACCTGTACGGGATTATGGCTGTTGCTCGACCAGGGCCAACCAGCGACCCAATTTCTCACACCTGCAAATGAACGTGTTTTGGGGTTTTCACAAAATTGCAGATCAAACCATTCCTTGTAGCACCTACTATGCAGCCCTAACATGGGATTTGTTTTTGCTAATTTCTTGAAACTTGTAGCAGACAAATCTGTAGTTGTAATTCTGTTTACACCTGCCTGGAATCCTTTTGTAAAAATTCTGGCAGGCACTAATGGAGATGCATACTTTTGCTTTAAAAAATAACTTGAATGTCAATGTGTACCACAGAAATATAGACAGCTGAAATAAGCTGTTATTTTCACTCACAAAGGAGAAGTGACTGTCAAAAAACTAAAAGCAAATTATTGGCCAACTCACAGCTCTGACGTTTCAATTTCACATGCTCCATCCGAGCAGCAGTTTTAGGTTATACTCTTAAGACTGTCTTTCTCTTCCTTTCAATGGGAGACACCCACCAAGCACTCGGGCCAGATTTATCATTGTACTGGGTTGCCCTTGTGTCTTGCATTGTATCAGAAGGGAAACACACTACTGAGGTCAGATTTACCAAGCAACGCAGGGCCACCTTGCATGGTCCTGTGATGATTGTTAAATTTGGAATAATGCAAGGCAGGGAAAGCCACTGCCTGGCGTTACTCTGCCCTGGAAAGGTGTTCCATGGGTGGAGCGTGGGTGTTCAAACACATGCACCCATGGATTTTGGTTCGTCCCACATTTACCTGCGCTAGTAACCCTGGGAATGAGTCAAAATGCTATGCCTTCCTAGAGGAGGCGGAAGCAAGGCACCCTTGCACTGCCAGATTGTGCATCAGTACAGGTAGAGAGCTTTAATGTGCCATATATTGGTAAACATGGTACATTCCTGCCCTCTCCTTTAAACGCAGCGCACTGCTGCAAGTTAGTCTTGTGCTGTGCTGTGTGAAAGATTGATAAATCTAGCCTTAAATGATATACTGGGTGATCTGACTTGGTATGCACCGTGGCACACGCTGAATTGAGTTTATCTGGTGGGTACTGCGGCTTGATTATGGAGAAAAAAGATCTGCTGTGCAAATGCAGGCATGAACTGGGGAGAGCACAGTAGCACAGGCGTCAAAAGCAATGGGCCATCTTTAATGCGGGGGGAAGGGCAGCTCTTGGAGGAAGGGACATACTTATCATGATGATGATGACAATTTGAATCGTTATTAATATAGCTCATGCCATAGCTTTTGCTAATATTTGCATTTCATGTTGAGACCTGCACTAGAAAAGCTTTTGGTGAAAATCCCCGATGAAGACATTTGCTTCAAATGAGCTATTTTCACCTTTAAATCACTGTTATTTCGTCAAGTGGCATTGTAAAGAAGGTCATCGTGCTCTTTTTATATTAAATCCAATTTCAGCTGAATACTTTATTCTCATCAGTACAAAAACGTGTTTTTCTCCTCTGTACTGATGTACTGCATGCCCTTGGACTATAGGATCCCACAAGACCTACCCTCAATACGAATACAGGCTACAAGATTGAATATGTTCTTCACAAAAATCAAGACACCTCAGGGAAAGCAACGAGTTCGCAGCTGGCATGTAGGTCGATGGACTGAAATGCATATGATTAGGTGCTTCTGCCTGGTTTAGTTACAAAAAAGCATGTAATACATGCTTTGGATGGAATGCAGGTTGAAAATAAAATCTTTTCTTTCTTTAGCATACTTGTGCCTCCATAGGAAGCAGTTTGCTACTCTACATTTTTATGATATAATCACACCCAACAGTGTTCACTCTTGCTAATTTAGAAAAGTTATAGAAGCAGCTCTGTGAAAACCAAGAGCTTGACACTTATTTAACAAGCATTAGAAAAGCTGATAGGTTTGACGTGTCTATGGTGAATGCATAACTGATAATCACGCACCAGCAAATAAGGCATAAAAGAAAATATGCACCTAAAGACATTTTACATGTGACCTCTCTGCTTTATGCTTACTTGTGCACCCAATTTGTGCACACAGAAGCAGAGAAATAAAATGTAAACTAGCAGCTACCTAGCACCAGCTGCTGAAGGGGATCTTAGAAAGTAGGGGGGTGCAGTACTTTCCCCAAAGTTTTGCGATCAACCTAGCCCAACTTGCTCTAGGATGTTTGGGATGGGTGTTTACCACGAAGGCTGGAGACAAAAGCAGCTAGGAATGCACTCAATATTCAAATTCAAACTGTAATGCAACTAAGTACTCAAAAATAGTTAAATTTCAAACAATTATGGTGTGCACCTGAAAGATGGCACTGCCAGCCACCTACATACAACAATGACGAGAAAAAATCTAAACAAATGTTTAGAAAAACAAGTGCACTACTCTGAGCCCAGGTGGGGCATATTGGTGTTGAACATAAATGGATAACGTACTATCACAAATGTTGTCTGGACAAATGAAACAATTATTCAAAAGTGACACCAATTAAATAACATTTAAATCATCATAGTAGTTAGTTCTCCATGCTTAAAGCACAAATGAATGTCGAAGCTGAATCCATGTGTCCATATGGTATTTACTAAATAGCAAGAAAAAGTTAACAGAACAATGTTTCTTCTCAACGAGAATTCACAGTTTCGGAAGGCGAATCCCAATGCATTTCGGGCTTAAAACATAGCCCTTCGTCAGGGGATTCTCTAGAAACAAACCATATATACATATCAATTAAAAATATGTCACAAATTGCACTAGATTCAATTTCGCTGTACAAGGAAAACGCAAGGGGATAACATTATAGTCATAACACCAGGAGTGAGGTACCACCACCACAGAAACCAGAAGAATATGGTGTAAATGCCTCAAAAGAATATGTGTATTGGAGACAAATTAATGCTCAAAACAGTGCCTTATAGATAGCTGCACAGACCCAATACCAGTTTAAAAACAGTACAACACCAACACCTTAAGAAACCAAATCATTGTGTCAGATTCGTAAAAACAGCGCATACCTGCAAAAATATGGTGGGTAAACCACAAATGGTGTGCCAAAAGCACGACGCAACGTATGCAATTACCAATCCGGAAGTCCCACTGAAAAAAATATATAAATTATACCAGAAACCTAATCGTAACAGCTCGTTTAAACAAGGGTATGAGTAACCAAGATACAAGGCTTACCCTGAAAACTCACACGAGTGAGATTAATCGAATGGTTAACCAGCCAGAAGTATTAAAGCGCAGCCAACGTGTAAACTCTACAAAATAGCAAAACACGATTTTTAGCAAGCTGGTAAAAATCCAAGACCGCTTAAGGTCTAGAGTGAAAACAACGTTAGCACTTACCAAATAAAGCTACGTTACACCTCAAATCGCTAACAACGCTGGCTATTCAAAAAAGCCGCCCGCGTCGGCGTGTTCTTAAATGAGTATTGAAATAGAAACAGGACTAGCGCTAACAGGACTAGCGTCTCTCCCATGCCAAACGGCCGCCATATTTAAAGATTGAATACCATACTAACTAGATGTAAGAATAAGAAATTCACAACAGAAATGCAACAAGTCAAGGATAAAGAAAAAGAAGAAGAAGAAGAAAAAGAATAGAACGGAAACAGCTGGTGCATGACCAATAATGTTTTACATCAAGTGGGGGTACAAATGCAACAAACTATAAGCATTATGCATAATTAATACATCAATACATTGCATGAAAATTGATGGTGAACTTTTATAAGAAACAGGACAATTCAAACTTATCATTAAGTCCCTTTGGCAAGAGACTTTGCATGAACCAAATCCAATACGCTTCGCGCTGCAGCATAAACTTAGTCATATCTCTATCGGGACGTGGTATCACTTTCTCTAAAATACCAAAGCGCAATTGTGAAATAGCATGCTTTTTTTCAAGCCAATGTGCTGCCAGGGGTGAGCTGGTGGTTTTAGTACGAATCCTACTCTTGTGCTCAGTCATTCGAACCCGAATTGACCTTTCCGTTTTTCCAACATAAAACATCTCGCATGGACATTTGATGAAATATATGACATGGTGACTGTTGCAATTTGCATCAAAGTTAAGGATAATCTTTTTCCCTGTCCAGGGATGAGTTATGTACTTGCCAGTAACGGCATTATTGCAATGTGAGCAGTTCATACAAGTAGTCATACCTCTAAATATGTCGTTTGAAGAGATTGTTCACTTGACAGATAATCGAGCCCACACGAAAGCATACACACCAGCTGAAGCTAGTGACATCTATGGGCTGATCAAGGAAGCAAGGGCATTTGATACATCCACAGGTTCAACCCTACAACAGCTTCGGCAATTGGAATACTTAATGCGTCGCGAAGTCAATCAGCGCCTGCACGCGACGACTCTTGTTCAGTATCATAAAGCGAGTAGGATTCCTAGGGGTTTGCGTTTAGCAATTAAGCCCATGCTTTTTAACATGAACAAGAAATTCATGGAGAAATGGTACGCCATTCTCAATAAGTGCTCGTTGGATTTAATCCTTTTAATTGTGGAAGAGTTATCACAAGTCATCGTTGAGCTTGAATCTGAAATTAAAAATCTGCAGGCCACTTTAACAACCCAAATGGCACCTGATGTTTGGTCTAAAACACTTGATGACATAAATCTTAAACTAGACAACTATGCCAAAGAAATACATGAGCGAAAAATTAGGAAATTCCGCAGGGACACTATTGATTATAAGTTAGATGAGGTCTATACCTGGGCGGAAGTATACGCCCAGAAACGTAACTGGCAGAAACAAGGAACTACCTCTTCTGAGGAGAGTTTAGCTTCGGTTACAGATACTCAGCTGTCCCGTCCACCTGTCTCCACTCATGTTCAGTCACAAGACAGTGCAACAACTGAAACTGGGCCAAGCACTTCGAAGGTGGCTTTTTTGGAGATAAGCCCAGCGTCAAATCAACCTCCAACAGGAACTCCATCTGCAAAACCCGCAGAGGGCACAGATTCGATAAAAACAGGACCCTCACGAAGGAAGAAACATTAGTAGTTAATATTTCATCTAAATCTTTAACTACTAAACAAATTTCAGTTCTTAGTAAAGGTTGTTCCTTTGTTCCATCATACACAGGAAAGACTCTTGATTCACAGGTTGATCTTTTCAAATTCACCAGAAAATTACGCCTGCGTTACTTTTTTTCCACAGTTGAAACCACTCCCAATCTTGCAACAGAGGATGATAATCTAGAATTTAGACCTAAAAGCTCCTTTCTACCTCCTTTCTCACACAAAACGATTGATCTATTTGAGAATCTAGTCAAACAGGACCTCAAACACATTCCGTGTTCAAAAACAGTGTCTTTTAACTTGACCAAAGGCGAAAAAATGGCTTTGAATTCTCTAAGATCTAACACCACTCTTCATTTCACGAAAGCAGATAAAGGAGGGGCACTTGTTGTGATGGATCGTTCTCATTATGAAACCAAAGTTGAGACAATGCTACTTGACCAAGACACCTATATTTCACTCACTGCTGATCCTACAAGTTCCTTTTTGTCCTTATTGAATTCAATCTTACAGAATGCTGAGGATATGGGTTGGATCAACACTAAGACCAGAGAGTTTTTGTTTACGAGATTTCCTCGTAGACCCTCCATATACATGCTGCCAAAGATTCACAAAAATGTAACTGACCCCCCGTTGAGACCCATAGTCTCCGGTTGTGGGTCAATTCATGATCCACTAGGACGATACTTAGATACTTTTTTTCAACCAGTGGTGCAGTCTAGTCCATCTTATCTACAAGATACCACGCATCTATTGAACATCATTGCAGATATGAGATTGCCATTGTCATCTGAAGTCTTTTTCTGTACTATCGATGTTGTGTCTTTGTACACTTCGATTCCCCACGTGGAGGGGATAGAAGCTGTCGAATGGGCCTTACTTAAACAGGACTCCATCAGAGCCAATAAAGTGTTTTTACTAGAACTACTACACTTTTGTTTATTCCATAGTTATTTTCAGTGGAAGGGCAATTTTTTTCTTCAAGCCAATGGCACATCGATGGGCTTTTCTGGGGCACCTAGCTATGCCAACATTTTCATGCTCAAATATGAAACTGAGCATATTCTTTCCAACCCATTGTGGGCATCTAATCTTTTGATGTATCGTCGATACATAGATGATATTTTAGTTGTATGGCAGGGGTCTAGACATGCACTAATATCATGTATCCAGCAGTTGAATACAATTAATCCTCGTATCCAATTCACTTATTCTGTTGACCCTCTAAGTATTGCATATCTTGATGTCACTCTGACAAGGACAGGAACTCAAATTGAGACAGCGGTATACAAGAAACAAACTGATCGCAATAACGCCTTGCACTATCAGAGCTTTCATCCTTGGTCCCTAAAAAGACATTTGCCTTTCTCCCAACTATTAAGGATCAGACGTATCTCCTCTGACCCTGAGTCAAGCGTGCAGACCATGCATGAATTCAAGGACAAATTTCTAGCTAGAGGTTATCCTTTGAAATTGGTGAATGATGCTGAAAGTCGAGCAATGACTAAAAGTCGTGAATCGCTTCTTTGCAAACAGGACAAACCGGCTTCTTCCAGCCGGGAAGTATTTGTATCTACTTTTTCTAGAAACTCCAACCACATTAAAAAAAGTATCCTACAACGTTGGATTTACTCCAAAATGAAGCTGATTTTGGTAATCTTTTTTCTGAGCAACCACTATTTGCTTACAAAAGGTCCAACAACCTGAAGGAAATACTGAATCAGACTTCTGTCAAACCTACTATGTCATTTAGAGGTATGACTACTTGTATGAACTGCTCACATTGCAATAATGCCGTTACTGGCAAGTACATAACTCATCCCTGGACAGGGAAAAAGATTATCCTTAACTTTGATGCAAATTGCAACAGTCACCATGTCATATATTTCATCAAATGTCCATGCGAGATGTTTTATGTTGGAAAAACGGAAAGGTCAATTCGGGTTCGAATGACTGAGCACAAGAGTAGGATTCGTACTAAAACCACCAGCTCACCCCTGGCAGCACATTGGCTTGAAAAAAAGCATGCTATTTCACAATTGCGATTTGGTATTTTAGAGAAAGTGATACCACGTCCCGATAGAGATATGACTAAGTTTATGCTGCAGCGCGAAGCGTATTGGATTTGGTTCATGCAAAGTCTCTTGCCAAAGGGACTTAATGATAAGTTTGAATTGTCCTGTTTCTTATAAAAGTTCACCATCAATTTTCATGCAATGTATTGATGTATTAATTATGCATAATGCTTATAGTTTGTTGCATTTGTACCCCCACTTGATGTAAAACATTATTGGTCATGCACCAGCTGTTTCCGTTCTATTCTTTTTCTTCTTCTTCTTCTTTTTCTTTATCCTTGACTTGTTGCATTTCTGTTGTGAATTTCTTATTCTTACATCTAGTTAGTATGGTATTCAATCTTTAAATATGGCGGCCGTTTGGCATGGGAGAGACGCTAGTCCTGTTAGCGCTAGTCCTGTTTCTATTTCAATACTCATTTAAGAACACGCCGACGCGGGCGGCTTTTTTGAATAGCCAGCGTTGTTAGCGATTTGAGGTGTAACGTAGCTTTATTTGGTAAGTGCTAACGTTGTTTTCACTCTAGACCTTAAGCGGTCTTGGATTTTTACCAGCTTGCTAAAAATCGTGTTTTGCTATTTTGTAGAGTTTACACGTTGGCTGCGCTTTAATACTTCTGGCTGGTTAACCATTCGATTAATCTCACTCGTGTGAGTTTTCAGGGTAAGCCTTGTATCTTGGTTACTCATACCCTTGTTTAAACGAGCTGTTACGATTAGGTTTCTGGTATAATTTATATATTTTTTACAGTGGGACTTCCGGATTGGTAATTGCATACGTTGCGTCGTGCTTTTGGCACACCATTTGTGGTTTACCCACCATATTTTTGCAGGTATGCGCTGTTTTTACGAATCTGACACAATGATTTGGTTTCTTAAGGTGTTGGTGTTGTACTGTTTTTAAACTGGTATTGGGTCTGTGCAGCTATCTATAAGGCACTGTTTTGAGCATTAATTTGTCTCCAATACACATATTCTTTTGAGGCATTTACACCATATTCTTCTGGTTTCCGTGGTGGTGGTGGTACCTCACTCCTGGTGTTATGACTATAATGTTATCCCCTTGCGTTTTCCTTGTACAGCGAAATTGAATCTAGTGCAATTTGTGACATATTTTTAATTGATATGTATATATGGTTTGTTTCTAGAGAACCCCCTGATGAAGGGCTATGTTTTAAGCCCGAAATGCATTGGGATTCGCCTTCCGAAACTGTGAATTCTCGTTGAGAAGAAACATTGTTCTGTTAACTTTTTCTTGCTATTTAGTAAATACCATATGGACACATGGATTCAGCTTCGACATTCATTTGTGCTTTAAGCATGGAGAACTAACTACTATGATGATTTAAATGTTATTTAATTGGTGTCACTTTTGAATAATTGTTTCATTTGTCCAGACAACATTTGTGATAGTACGTTATCCATTTATGTTCAACACCAATATGCCCCACCTGGGCTCAGAGTAGTGCACTTGTTTTTCTAAACATTTGTTTAGATTTTTTCTCGTCATTGTTTACCACGAAGAACATTTTGGAAAATTGGGAATTTGAAAGCCCAGTTTTAAAAAAAGATTAGCTCAAAAACCATAGGCTCTGAAAGGACAATCATTAAATATGCAAGTCCTTTCATGGTGTGCAGGTCAATGAAACCCAATGCACCACAGGAATCAGCCCCATTTTTTCAGTGTGTGCTATAGCTGCCACATATTGTGGAAATTACCCCCATTCTTCCAGGGATAGCATTTTTCTGTGTGTGCAATCCATATTCCATGGCTGACCCCGTATAATAAAGATTACATGCAACATGCCAGTGCTAGAATTCTCTCATTGATGACGTCCATATAGCAAGGGTGACCCTTATGTAAAAAATGACCTAGCATGTCCGGGCTAGTATTTTGTTATTGTTGCCCCCCCTCCCTTATGACTTAGTTATATTCCCTTATTCAAAGAATTACTTATAGTGTGCAAATGCCAGCATTTTCCCATGGATGCCCAATATCTGAAGAATTTTGTTGATGGCACCAGTGCCAGTATTTTCCACTGATGACCGGTTTGCCAAGAATTACTACCAGTGCCAGTAACTTGCCAAGGATTCGCATAATGCCAAGAATTACCTGCGGTGTGCCAGTGCCAGTATTTTGGCATACATATTTCAAATGCTAACTATTACCTCTAGCATGCTAGTTCCAGCATTTTGTTTCAGGGGCACGTTATAGTAAGAATGGTCAGCAGTATACCAGCGTCAGGATCATGGCTGCCTCTGTAAGCCAAGAATTGCCTTTGACTTGCCAGGACCAACGGCAGGCTCTTAGTCTTAACCCACATTCCCACTCACTCATCTGTAACTCACTCTCACTCATTCATTCTCACATACTATCCTGCACTTACTCTTGCTCTCCTGATTCTCACTTACATGCACTCATTTACTCAAGTGCAGTTGCACTCACTCATACTCTCTTTCACTCTTACTCATTCTCTCTTAATCTCACTCACTCTCACTTATACTCTCACTTACTCAAACTCAATCAGTCTCACTTATCACACTCACATTCACATGTGCACACTCTTCCTCACACTCACTCATTCACACTCAGTTCAACTTATTCTCACTCACTGAAACATACACTTAATCTTCCAATTACAGTCACTGATTCTCACTCACAAGCATTCTCACTCACACTTCCACTCTCTCTCTGTCACACTTTGACACTCCTATTCTCTATTCTTACTCATTCATTCTCACTCACTTTCCTCCATTCTTACTCATTTCCGCTCACTCACTGTCATTCACTGTTACTGATTATTGCTCATTCTGTAACTCACTCTTTCTCACTTTGACTCACACAGAAACATTCTCACACACACACAGACGCTCACACTTTCACACAGTCCCTCACACACAATTTGTACTTACCTCGACTGTTTGCACAGTTCTCTTTACAGCTGCTCTTGTTCCATTGACCCTCGCAGTAAGCACTCAGCTGAAACCGGAAACTGAAAGCTTCATCCTGTGGATTGACACTTACCAGCTTTTAGCCTCTTTCTTCTTCATCCCACTCTTTACTAACTCTGTCAGGAAATGGAAAAGTGTGAGACGAGAGACTGATTTGCATGTAGTACTGGGCTTTGTAAGGCTTAAGCTACCTTTAGCAGCGTGTCACAAATGAGACACATTTGGGACACACAGCAGCATGGCAGTACATTGAGGCCAGGTCTGGGACTAAGCCAACACGTGTCTGATGTGAAGTACAAGTGCTTTCCTGTGCCTGCATCACCCATCAGACTGATGTCACTGCCTGACTCAACCAGGTGCTTGACTCTCACTCGCACCGATGTTTGGCATTTTTAATTACATTTGGAGCGAATACTAGGTTATTATTTACTAAAGGGTGCCAATGACAAGTTCAGAGCTAAATTGTGATACCTGTGCAAAAACCTGTTTGCATAGGAATCGGAAATACAGGATGTGTGCTAATTATCGCACCCTGGCAGTTTTCTCCTGATAGATTCCAACAAGTCAAAACTGATTAAATGTATTTGAAGAAAAATCCCTAAAATTCAAAATGTGCCAAATTTAGCTTTTTAATACGGATTCCTCAGGTTATGTCTGCTTTACAGGTTGAAAACTAGGTCTGGGAGGAATTTACCACACATGGTACATACTTCTCCCCAGAGTAATGGTGTTTACCAGGGGTGGTAAATACCTGATAACCTGCAGCTGTTGCGACAACGAAAGAATCAGCAGCACCCCCCCCCCCCCACTTCTAAATGCAGCCGGGGGTAGGGCCCCAAACACAGGGGCTGCCATGGGCGGCAAAGGGTCTAGCTAGGCCCCTGGACTTAAATAATAAACATGGTACAGATACAAGGAAGGTGGTTCCCCGAATGCCCATAAAGGTGAGATGCTCCTTCCTAGCCCTTCTTTTCAGCACAGTAACGGAAGTTGACATTTCAGATTATAAATAAAATAAAATAACATAACCCAGCATGAAGCAGAGTCCTTGTTCTCTCTTTGTAAATGCTTTCGAAAAAACTCCACTGCAGAGAGCCATGGTTGGGCATGTTAGGGATCCTTTAGCATCTACTCTGCAGATCTGACCTGTTGCCATGAGGAAAGTGAGCAGGAGCAAGTCGGGGGTAGGGATGCTATGAGTGGGAGAGCTTTGAGAGAAGTGGGGGCTATTCAAGTGGGGAAAGCAAGCAGGAAGCGAAGGAGGCAGTGATGATGGTCAAAAGCAAGTGGGGACAAAAAGGGAGACGACAAAGCATGACAAGAGAATGACACAAGTGAAAGAGTATGAACAAGTTGCAATATGACACTTCAAGCCTCGTTCTGAGATGAGTGTCAATTTTGCAATGCAATTCGAAATAAGGCAATTCACGAGTTCCAAAATTTAGTGCAGCGGTTTTAAAGTAAAAACATGTAAATGACCAATTAAAATAATGAAACTCTTCTCTGTGTTTCTAGTGTTCATAAAGAAAAACAGTGTCCACTAGGTAGTATTTACACTGTGATATGAATGCTTTAATAAGCATGATCATCATGAAATACAATGTGCAAAAACAACTATAAACAGGAGGCTTTACAGACTAAAAGTAGTTCTCTATCCATTCCAAAGGAAGTGCAAGGGCACACCCAATAGAAACAAGCATTTACAATGCAATCGGACTCACCTTTGGAACCTTATATGTATTTAGCTATGCAGCACGTTAGCTTGGGTGCTGAAACATCTACTGTTCTTTAACATGGATGGAAAGTAAGCACCAAACTGCGTGACACGGCAGGTATGGGAACACATGGAGAGAAATATTGCCTTTCAGCGGGAAATGGTATAGTCCAGAGCTCTGTTTTTAATATAAAAGCAGGGCCTTCGGTGGTCATATCACTGAAAATACAAAATTTGAAAAAAATAGTCCCAAAGTGGAAGCAGACAAGTCCTAGGGCTGATCGCCAGAGCACACAATGTACATACAAATATAAGTATATACTAAAGTATATACTAAATTATATATACTAAAGTATATACTAAAGTATATACAAGAGATAAGAGGTCTCGAATGCTTAACCTAAAAAGGGAGACTAAAATTCGGTGCCCTGATCCAAATATGTGATTGACAATGTGGTGAACCAAAGGCTGAAGTTTCCTAAGGAAATTAAGTTAGTATCGATTAGAATATAAATTCTTCATGGATGTCGCAGGCACTATTAGTACACATCAAACCAAAGGAAAATCTGAATATACAACTTCATGCAGTGACATGCAATGCAGTCCAGTCAAAAACTGGGCATCATTCACTTTCCTATTTGTTGGGACCCTTATTTGGAATTCCCTTATAAAATGCTGCTCAGCAACAATTGCATTACCCCCAGGTCCCTCCGTCCTCGTCCCATTCCTCACAAGTGGAGATTACTATCTCCGCGACAGAAAAAAAGAACAGGAGCATGCTGGGATACCTAACCCACTCCCTCCCGCTGAGAGTACATAAGCGGAACCAGCCCACCATGCAGCCTGTTCTTTTTTTCTGTCTTCCAACAGAATGGGACGTGTTGCTGACTTACCTGTGTGTTTCTTCAATGGATGTCTCGTCGGGCTGCTGGGCTGTCCTCGACGTCCTTTTCCGCGTCTCCTTGCCTTCCGGGCTTGCTGGGAGTCGCGTTGATTGGTGCCCAGCCCTTTGCGGCTGGGGCGCCGGATCTCCGGATTTCTTCCGGGTTACAGAGCGCGTCTTCCTACGGCTTGGCCAGGCTGGAAGACGCGCTGATGTGGCTGTTATGGGGGTCCAGGGGCTACGCCGGGCGGTGCTCCTGGTCTCCCTGCCTGGCTTGTTGGTGTGCTGCTCGCCTTCTTTCCTCCCTGTTGCCCCTGCTGTTCCTGATGTTGGTGCAGGGGCGGACCTTGATGGGGGTCAGTGTCTGGCCGGTTGCTGCAGCACTCTTCCTCTCCCGGCGCTGGTGTCTTGGAGGGCGCTTTTGGTGGGCTCTTCCTGCCCCTGTGGTGAGTACCGCATAGCGGTTCCGCTTTTCTTCACTACATGTTCCTCTGGCTCTGTGGTCTGTGCTTTGCCTGCTGGGTCTGGCTGTGCGCGGTGGGCTGCTTCGGCGGTCTTGGCTGGGGGACCTGCTTGACTGCTTCGGTGGTATTCTCACCTTGCTTGCTGCTGGCGCTTTCTACTCTGGGACCTGGCATCCTCTGGTCTCTCCGTCTGCTGGTTGATTCCTGTTGGGGATTGTCCGTGCTGGCTTGTGGCGCTCCCTGTTCCTGCTTGCTGGGTTGGGGGCGTTGCGTGGCTTTCTGCACTGTGTCTCTGCCTTGCTTCCCGGTGCTGCGCAGGGGGGGCTTCCTCCTCCGGTTGTGGGTTCCCTGTCCTCCCTGTTTTCCGCTTGCTCGGTGCTTGTAGCTGGATGGCGTCTGGGCGGGGGGTTGGGGGACGGTCTCTGTTTGGTGGTGTTGGCCTGTCCCCCTGGTGGGTGCCGCATTTCTTTCTTCCCTGTGCTGCGCTCTTCTGCTGTACTGGCCTGCGGCCTTGGCTCCCTGTTTTCCGCTGCTGGGGGTGTGCCGGGGCTGGCGGGTGCTGTGGCCGTCCACCCGTTCCCCTGTGCTCGCTTCTGCTCTCCTGGGCTTTTTCGTTTTTGGGTGGGGTTCGGCCTGGTTCGTTCCTCTGGCCTGTGGGCTTCCGGCCTTCCTGCCCTGCGTGCTTCTGTTCCCCATGGTTGGTACCTGGTTGGATGTCTGCCTTGGTTGCCTGTTGCCCGGCTTCTTCCACCTACTGCCTGTCCGCCCTGTTGGTTCCTGCCTGTTCTCGTCGATTTGGGCCTGGTGCGTGCCTATCTGGGTGCCTGCCTGCGGCTCCTGGTGCTGGGCGCTTCTTGCGTCCTTCCGGGGGTGTTGGTGTGGCCCGAGCTCGGGGTGCCTTGTTTCTTTCTGCCCCCCTGTGCCTGGCCGGTGCTCTGGGCTTCGCTGTGTGGGGTGTCCTCCCTGCTGGCGCCTGGTCTTGTCTTGGTGTTGCGGCTGGGCACGCCGGTGCCCTTGCGTTCGCTCCTCTCCTGCCCTCCGGCGTGCCCTCCTGCCTGGGTTGGTGGGCTCCTTCCCCGGCGGGTTCCCTGTGGGTGAGGTTCGTGCTGGTTGTGGGTCGGGGAGGTGGGCCTGCGGTCCCCCGGTATTCCCCCGTCTGCGGCTCCTCTGCTCTTGCGCTTGGCCCCTGCTTGTGTTTGGCTGGGTTGCTTCTTGCGTCCTGCGTCGGGGTCCTTGGTGCATCCGGCCTCCCTGTTTCTTGGGTTCCCGGGGGGGGGGGGGGCTGTTGTACCCTCCCTCTGTCCCGGTTGGTCTTGGCCTTGGTTGGCTGTTGGCTCCGGGGCTGTCCTGGTGGGGCCCCTGGTGGGCTTTCTGGCTGGTGTTGCTGCTTGCCTCTTACCTCTTGCCTGGTGCTGTAATGTGTTGCGCTGGGTTGGCTGGTGGGGTTTGGTTTCCTGTTGTGGTTTCCTTTTCCCCTTGTGTCTCTACTTTGTGGCTTGGGGTCGTTTGCCTCTCGCTGCCGCTCCTTTTGCCTCCTGTGGTGGCTGGGTGTGGTGGGTCTTCCTTAACTTCTGCCTGGGTGGATCCTTGGTTTCTTGGGTGCGCTGCTTCTGTGCCCCTCCCTGTTTGTGGGTTCGGGCTGCCCTGTGCCCTTCTTTCCTGCTTGTGGGTGCCGCTCCCGGTGTCCTCCTCGCCGTGCCTTCTCTTGGGCTTGGACGGTGGATTTGTTGGTGGGGCTGCCGGTTGTGGTCTGGTGGCGGCCTCCCCTGGTGTGTGGGCCGCTTTGCTGCATCCCCGCTCCCCTTTTCCGGCCTTGTGCTGGTGGTTGGCTTTGCCTGGGCCCTGGGGCTGTGGTTTTTCCCTTGTGGGCCTGTTCTTGGGCTTATGCGTTTCCCGCTCCCGTGCGGCCTGCTTTCGGCCTGTGGTGTCTCTGGCCATTGCTCTTGCTGGCTCTGCGGGGTTTGTTCTTCCCTTTTTGGGTATGTTCCCGCTCCCCCCGGGGGTTGTGCGCCTTTGGTTTCTCTGGGCTCCTCTCCTTTGGTTTGGGGGTGCCTGGGGTGTTCCGGGGTGCTGCTGGGGCCTCCGCTCTGTCTTTGTGGCGTTTGCTCCCTTACGGTCCTTGTTTTTGGCCTACCTTTGCGGGGTCCCTGCCTGGGTTCCTGCCTGGGTTCTTCCCTGGCCGCTCGTTCTCTGGTGCTTTTGGGCCTCTTTTTGGCCTCTTGCTGGCCGGTGGTTCTGGCCCTATTGGTCTATGTGCCGGGTTGGTCCTGTGTCCTTTCCTGTGCTGCTCCTTTGCGCCTGGCTGGTGAGCTGTGGCCTTTGTGTTGGTTGCCGGTTGTGGCTTGCCGGTCTCCCTCTCTGTTCCCCGGCTGCTTCTCCTCTCTTGGTGGCTTGGCTTGCTTTGGTGCCGGTCCCTGGGCCCCTTCTTGGTTGGCGTTTTTGGGGTTGGGTCGGTTGGCCCTTTGCCTCTCCTTTCGGGTTCTGATGCTCCGTTTTGGGGTCCTCCGGGCTGGCTGGCTTGTACGTTGTCCGGTTGGCTTCTTGGGTCTTCTGGGCTGCCTGCGTTGTTGGGCTGTTGGCCTCCTTGTTAGTCCTTCCTGTTTTGCCCTTCTTGGGGTTCGCCTTGGGTGGTTCCTTGGTGTCCTCCTGACCTGTGGGACGGCTCTTGGTTGGTGGGGGTTCCTCCTTCCCGGTTCTGGGGTTTGTTTCCCCGGTTCTGTGTTCGGCCCTCGGTTGTTCTCTCCTGGCTGTTCGCTGGTCCTGTGTGGAGTCTGCTTTGGGTGGCGCTTGTTGCTCTCCCTGGCCTTGCTTGGATGGGTTCCTGGGTTCGTGTCCCTGTGTCTCCTGCTTTTGGTTGCCTCGGTCCTGGCCTCTGGCTGGTTCCTGTGCCCGGGTTTTCTTCTCCCGGTGTGGCGGCCTTGGCTGCGGCCATCCGGTGTCTCTGCTGGGGTTGGCGGCTTGACTTTCCTGCCTTTTGGCCTGGGCCTTCTGTGGGTTTTCTGTGCCTCTGGTTCCTTTTTGCCGCGGTTGTCGGCTGTTGGTCGGTGGGAGGGGGGGGGGCCTTGTCTGGATGCCTTGGCCCCTTTCTTCCTGGTTGTTGCTCTGGGTCGGTGCCTGTTTTCTTGTCTGGTTCCTTCCTCTTCGGTCTTTGCGGCTCTGCGGGTGGCTTCCCCTGGTGTGTTGGGGTTGGTCCTGTGGTTGGTCGCGTTCGGTGTTTCTCTGAATTTGGCGTGCCTCTTCGTTCTCCTCTTCCTTCCCCTCGCCTCTTGGTGTGGTGTTTTGTGGGTTGGTCCAGCTGTGGGTCGCCTTCTTCCCTGTTCTGGGGGGTTCGCTCTCTGTCTTGCCCTGCTGTATTCCTTCCTGGGCCTTTGGCCTGTCTCCCTGTGCAGCCTGCTCTTGTGCGCTCTTAAGCGTTGGGCCGGGATGTGCTGTTTTGTCCCTGTTGGGGCGGCTGCTTGGTGCTGCCTGGGGCTGTGGGCTTCTCCCCTGGTGGTTTTTCTCCCGGGTTGTTTGCCCTTCCTGGCTGGGTTGCTCCATTGGGGTGCTTCAGATTCTCCGGGGCTCCCTTTCCCTGGTGGTTCGGGGGGGTGGTTTCTCTTTCTGCCCCTCTGGCGGTTCCCTTGGGTCTTGCTTCTGGGTGCGGGGCCTCCTTCGGGCTTGCCTGGGGGGTCTTGTGTTCGTTTGCATTAAATATAGGAAATTAATAAAATGATACCATTGTTATTCTTTTGGCATGTGTATGAGTCTGTACACGTCCTCACACATGTCGAATCATGCATATGCCTGCCTATGGACATGCAGCAGTGAATGAAATGAAATGAAATGAAATGAATGAAATGAAATGAGGATTTATTGAGCGCAATAGCTACCCTGAGGCGTCCTAGTGCTAACGGACAGGCGTGTGGCGGGAAATTAAGAAATTAATCAGATTTGTTAAAAAGCAGGGTTTTTAACTGTTTACGAAAGGGGAGCAAATTGGGCTCGGATCGGAGATGAAGGGGCAGGGCGTTCCATAGTTTGGCCGAATTGTAGGAGAATAATCGACCTCCACATCTGACTCTTATGATCCTGGGGATAGTGACGAGGAAAGAGGAAGTTGATCTGAGATGTCTGTTTGGTATATAGGGAGTGGCCAGTGGATGATTTATAAGGGCGCCGGTTTTCCAGAAGGCTCGATGGATGATACATAAGCTCTTAAATTCAATTCTTTGCCTCACTGGAAGCCAGTGGAGATTTTTCAGTCCGGGTTTGATTGAGAGTCGGCGAGGGGTCTGGAGGAGAGTATGGGCTGCGCAGTTTTGGATGACCTGGAGTTTGTGTAAGGTGGCCTGAGGGGCTCCCAGGTAGAGGGCATTCCCAAAATCGAGGCGCGACAAAATCAGACCTTGGATCATGGTCTGTCTTGCCTGGAAGGGTAGAAGAGGGAGGATTTTCCGAATGAGTCTGAGCAGGCCAAAACACGTAGCTGAGAGTTTGGCTGCTTGGCAGCTAAAGTTAAGAGATTTGTCAAGCCAAATGCCTAGGCTTTTGATGGAATCCTTGTTTGTGGGGGTGGTTCTGAGGCAGGTGGGCCATAGGTGATCGATGGTAGGACTGGGGGGGTTACCTAGGAGCATTAGCTCGGTCTTGTCTCCGTTCAATTTGAGACAAGATGATGTCATCCATAAGTGCACTGCTTCCAGACATTCCCTCATATGGTTGGGAGTGGTGTGTTGCTGGTTGAGGGCTACTACTAGCTGAGTGTCGTCTGCGTATGCGATTATTTTTATTCCAAAGGGACGCACAATCTCAGCTAGGGGGCTCATGTATACGTTGAAGAGTGTAGGGCTCAAAGAAGAGCCCTGTAGCACTCTGCACCCGAGGGGCTTGCTAGGGGAGATGGTTTCACCCTCAAAGACCCTAAATGAACGGTCTGACAAGAAGGATTTGAGCCAGGCCAAGGCGTTCTCGGAGATTCCTAGGCTCGCGAGTCTTTGCAGTAAGATGGTCTGATTTACAGTGTCAAAGGCGGCACTTAGGTCAAGGAGGATGATGGCGGCAGATCCTCCTTGGTCCATGATCTTCCTTGCCTCTTCTGTAACTGCAATGAGGGCGGTCTCGGTCCCATACATGGGATGGAATCCCGTCTGGGAGGGATCGAGTAAATGGTTATTTTCTAGGAATTCAACCAGAGCGCTATTGACGTGTTTATCAAGGATCTTGCTTAGCCATGGTAGTAAGGAAAATGGCCGGTAGTTCACTGGGTTATCTGGGTCCAGGTTGGATTTTTTAAGAAGAGCTTTCACCATGGCCTGCTTCCAGGGGGGTGGAACAGTCCCGGTGGTCAGTGAGGCATTAAGCAGGTTGAGGGTGGTGGGTAGAATGTGATTGATTACTGTCAGCAGGTTGCATGGGGGTGCTGGGTCGTTGAGGGAGCCAGATTTCACCTGACGCATGATAGTTTCAAGCGAGGTGGGGTCAAGAGGTGGGAGGTTCCTGAGAGTTACTGGGGTACGAAATCTCGGCTCACCCTGCTTGGTGGGTGGAATGGGGGGTTGGATGTGGGAAAAGGAGGTGTAGATGGTTTGAATCTTTTGGAAAAAGAACTCAGCCAGGTTGTTACAGCGGGTTTGTGCATTAAGGGGGTTGGGGGGTTTGTCTGGCAGCTTAAGAAGGGTTTTCGCGATTTTATATAGTTCCTTAGGTTTAGAGGCGGCTGTATTGATTTTGTTTTCAAAGAAGGTTACCTGTGCGATGTGGATTTAGTTTTTGTATGTTTTTATTGCGGCTCTGTAACCTGTTTTCGTGGAGGAAGAGTAATCCATTCACCACTTCCTTTCAAGTTTTTTACAGAGGCGTTTCTTTTCCCGTAAGTCGGGGGAGTACCAGGGGGCCGTTCGAGTGTTACGTTTAGACTCCGTGCATTTTAAGGGGAGCACGGCATCGAGTGAGTTCGAGATCTATTTATTATAGTTTTCATTGGCTAGAGTGGGGTCGGGTGTGTTAGGTGGTGTGTAGGTCTCGAGACTTGTTACCCAATCAGACTGGGAGAGTTTTGTCCGGTTGCGTTTCGTGTGGGTAACTGTAGTGGGGGAAGAGTGGGGGGGAGAGTTTGACCAGGAGAAGGGAATGAGAAAATGATCTGTCCAGGGCAGAGGGAGAGGGGGACCTACTGAGAGCTCTGTACAATTGCTGAAAATGGGATCCAAAAGATGTCCTTTGGTGTGGGTGGGTTTTTGCACTAGCTGCTTGAGCTCAAGCGCAGAGAGGCTAGTAGACAGTTCTAGAGCGATGTGATCGGTAACATCGTCAAGATGGATGTTTAGATCTCCGAGGAGGGTGAAGTTGGATGTATTACAGGCTAGGTTAGCTAAGGTGTAAGGCAGGGAGTAGAGGAATTGACCCACGGGCCCAGGGGGTCGGTAGATAAGTATCCCCGTGAACGTGCTCGTTGGTGAGAAGTCTATGGAAAAGGAGAGGCTTTCATGGTCAGGTATAGGGTTGGGGAAGCTGCGGCACCCAAAGGAGTCTTTATAGATGACTGCTAGGCCACCACCTCTTCCTGAAATGCGGTCTTCACGTAGGATTTGATAACCTTGGGGTAGAGCCTTGATAAGGTCAGGTTCAGAATCGGAGTGAAGCCAAGTCTCGGTTAAGAACAGAATATCTGGTTGGAGTTCTTCTAGAAGCATAGATATCTCTAAAGTGTGTTGGGGAGTGACCTGCAGTTAAGGAGGAACATGTTCCGCCGTAAGGTTTTAATAGGTGGATCAGGGAAAGGTAAAAACCCACAATGTGGGCAGACTGTGTATTTACATGCCGGGTTCCAGGTAGAGAGGCAGAGAGGGGGTCCCGGTGCTCTTAGTTTCAGTAGGGTGTTGCGGCTGTAGCTTCTGGTGTGGGTAGGTATCCGGGCAGGGGTTAGCGCCCCAAGCCCCGGGCGTCCGCTGCGCGTGGTGTATGGCATACAGCTTTTATGCAAGTGAGTGTCAGGAAACAGGATATGACGTTGCGCCCTCCTCCCCTCTAGCCCGGATGTAGTTATGACCGCGCCTCCCTCCACATCAATCGGGTTTGCGCCCCAAGCCCCGGGCGTCCGCTGCGCGTGGTGTATGGCATACAGCTTTTATGCAAGTGAGTGTCAGGAAACAGGATATGACGTTGCGCCCTCCTCCCCTCTAGCCCGGATGTAGTTATGACCGCGCCTCCCTCCACATCAATCGGGATGAATTCCCGTGGTGGACCGGGGAGAATGCGGGTGTCGGGTGTCCAAGGGTGCACGAGTGCAGGTAGGTGGCTGAGTGGAATTCACAATAAATTTTAACAGTTCAGTTTTAAAATGTGTCAAGGCACATAAGAATGCCGACCCAACATTGCACCATTGTTGTTGCCTCTGCTGCACAGCATAGATAATAAAAAGTATTTATTTTTGCTGGTGCTGCACAGCATCGACAAAAAGCAATGGGAAATCCAAAAGGTCAAAAAGGCTTCTGCATTTTTTATCGTTGTCTTTTTTTCCATCTTTTTTTCTGAGCTTAGTGGCAGCTTTCCCATCAGGTTTTATTGAAACTGTGTGTGGGTATTTACTGTATAACTATGTTGTACCTTCGTCTTCAGTTGAAGACACTGTAGGAGTTTGACATACAGTGTGTGCCCCATTGGAAAAGATGAAATCTGACTTCTTAGAATTCAGTTAACACCTTGCTCATTGGTCTTTCGAGAATTTTTGCCTCATGGCTTTTATTTAGTGCTTAATTGGTGCCTGTGATTGCAGGTAGTGGTCACTGGCTCGCACTTTTGGAGACTGTGGCTTATTTTGCTTTATCAAAACTAGAGAGAAAGAAAAGTGTGAAAGAAGGAAAAAAAGAAATATAGGAAAACAGTATTATAGGTAGATAGCAGGTATGACAAATAACCTACAGGAGTGGGAAGGGACAGAAAGGGTAGGTTTGGAAAAAAGAGGCATGTGGTGAAATCAACAATAGGCACACTCTGTATTAGACAACCACTGTGGTTCCACTCAGTTTTTACTGCACCTACGTGCATACTCAGTTAGAAGGACTTCCAGTTACTTTCAGAACTGTCGCGCTGTCGCGCTGACCTACATATTACCTAGATTATCAACATGTCATCGCCCTAACACACCGTACAAGCTGCAAGCACTCGTTAAATACCCAAAGCGGAGGGCACTCCCAGGTAGTTATTTAGCTGGATGGGTGTCAAAGGACCTGGGGGACGAAGCCAAGGGCCCTAGATCCTCAGTAAATAACTACCTGAGAGTTCCCTCCCCTTGAATATTATTGCTACTGTAAATCCAACTTTTAAATTGTAGGGTGGCATTCACAAAATAATTTGTTAGATGGTGTGAGGTTACAGAAAGCATAACTGACTAGCCTTTTTTGTTGATGAGGTTCCTTTGAAATACATTACTGTGAATGTCTCGTTTTGAAGGTGATTTTACCATGTTAAAAATGTTGATCCTCTCCTGGGCTTTGGTGAACCATGTTTGGGAGAAAACGTTTTTTCAGTGGCGTAGCTAGGCCTTTTGCCGCCCATGGCAGTCCCAGCCTTTGCCGCCCCGCGGCGGCCATAAGAGCGGATGCTAGTGAACGAATCCTGAGTTTGCTGCCCCCCGTAACTGCAGTTAAGAGCGGGGGAGGAGGCCGCCACACCCAAAACTCAGGCCACCTGGGGTGGACCGCCCCCCTCTTGCTACGCCACTGCATCTTTCTTGTTTTCTCTCATGATTTCCTCATTAATTAATGGTCAGTGCTCCAGGAGCTAAACTGAGAACACGCTTTCTGTAAATCCACATATATCTTCCTGAGCCGTGAGAAAAAAGTCTAATGAACAACAAAAGTGATACGCTGGGTTAAATGTACTTCCCACAGCAGCTGCATTATGTCAGTTGAATCCCCAAAATACTACTCCAACTTTACCACAGAGTCCTAATGAATAACTAGAACGTTAAAATTCTCTGTTAATCATAGCATTGATAACTTGTTGCTACACTACAATAGGAGCCGTTTAATTTGAAAGATTTTGCTGTAGAGCTGCCTGAACTTGATGAGCATTGAGATGTCATTACAGACATGAAACCAAGGTGTCTATTTACTAAGATTTAATGCCGTGTTTGAGTCACAAAAGTAATGCAAAAGGATGCTAAATCTTTTTTCACCTATTTACTATCCAGCATAAAACCTGTTTTATGCTGAAAAATAACTTGAAAGGAGCGCAAAGCAGCGCAGAGGGCTGCTTTCATTAAGGACGCATACCATGGCCAATGTTTCTGATGCTAAGCCCCATTTACTTAAAAAGGTGGACCGGGTTTAGCGTCAGAAAATAGCACCTGTTTCAAATAGGCACTAAGGAGAAATGGCTTCATTTCTCCTTTCTTTTCTAAATATGTATGTGTGCTGCATTGTACAGCACACATACAAAGTGGGAAAAGGCTTAAGGTTAGTCTAAGCATGGTATTTTGTACTGGAAGGTTCTCTTCCAGTATAAAACCTATGCTAGACTCATGGAGACACCCTAGCACTGCAGAGCAAAGGTGTGTCCGTGGCGTACGGCAGCATATTTCGGCTCCGCAGCTAGGGAGAGGGAGGAGAGTGGCAACTTTCTGTAACTATGGCGCTCTCCTGCTCTCACCTTCTCACACAGCGCAGCCTTTGTGGCTGCTGCACTGCACTCCGTGAGAATCTAGGAAATCTACCCCCAATTGTTAAAAATGGAAGAAGTGTGGATTTCAGTTATTATTGGATCAATATACTTTTCCAAAATTATTGAGAGAGATGACTTTCTATGTTCAGCATTCCCTTTCCACACTATTTCTTCAGACTGTCCACCTCTCTGATGCCTAATGCCTCTACTATTTTAAATAGTAACATTTTAGTAGAAATAAAAGTTTTTTTAATCTTCCTTTTAAATGTATGCAAATCAATGTTTTTGAGATGCAGAAAACTATTTGAAGGCTGAGCTCATATCTTAAATGAAATGAAATGTGCAGCTATGGATAGTAAGACTGTTTGAAAAAGTGAGGTTGGGACATTTAGTTTTTCTTTTTTTACTTTTTGCACTTTATTTAGTCTGTAGGTGCATCATCAAACATGCATGTGCCCTAGTTTAAAAAAACAATTGTATTTTGAGTTAAGTATAAGGTTATGATAAATGTATGTATTTATTGTCTATAAAAATTTCGCTCTGTTTACTTTTCAAACAACTACATTAAAAAGTAATGAATTGAAACATATTTTTAAATAAGTAACATTGTAAATCAAACAAAGCAAAACTATCAGGGTCCATACAATTTTCACTGACTTAGAACTCTTTAAATAGGTAATACAAACAAATAGAAATTAGTGAGATTGGGTGCCTATTTATTTAATGAGCTTGTAGCAAAGATAAGAACCATTTTAATGCACATATGCGTCCTTATAAACAGTACAGTAAATGATTCGTGGCCTGTATTTTCCAGTAGCATGCCTCTCAGACACATTTTGTAAGCAAGGTATACATTCCAGTTGTTTATCAGATCTTCCCAGACAGCTTATATGGAGCGGGGGAGTAATGATATGTGAGTTGATGCCTTAACAAGTCTTATCTCAGGGACTAGCTGTGAATCTTCTAGGTAGATAGTGACCATCTGGGAGCCAATCAAAATTTAGAACTACAGTACCATACAGCTGCCTGATTTACAATCACACTTCGTTTCCAGGTCGTGTAGATACTGTATTAAGATGTAATTTGAAAGTATGGGAGTGTTAAATTCCCATTTGACCACTTTCAAATTTTTTACTTCTGGGTCCAGTAGTGGTTTAGGAGGTTTTAGACTTATTTAGGGGAAACATCGGACATTTTACTGGTTGAATTGATATGCTATGTAAAATGAAGAGTCACAATTATTGCACCAGCATGTAGTTCCAAGATGCAACCAAAATCAACTGATTGTATTCTCCGTATTTTGTCAGTTGATGTCGAAATACCATAATGAGTGGTTAATTTGTCAAATAAAATGTGCCTGGGCTAACGGGAGTAATGTGCTGGTGCAAACTGCCTCCTGACGAAAGCCCCAGCATTTATTTTTCTGGAGAGAACATGGCCTAATTTTATTTATTTATTTATTTGTCTAGCGCTGCGAATACCCTGAGGCGTCTAGGTGCTTAGCATCCAACCGCATGCCATCACTGAGATTCAGCAAATGCTTGAGTCTAAATTAAAAAAATTATAAAGTAAATTACCAGGTCTTTAAACTTTTCCTAAAGAAAAGCAGGTCAGGCAAATTTTTAAGCTTGATAGGTAGACGATGCCACAGTCTGGTTGTGATATTTATAAAGCTTTTACCGCCCCAGTTTGAGAGTCGGGGTTTGGGGACCTCCAACATCTTGTGTGAAGAGGACTGAAGATCGGGGTGTACCAGCGGAAGCAGTCAATCAAATAATCAGGGCCATGGTTATACAGGGCCTTAAAGGCGATGCAGAGGGCCTTGAAATTAATCAGTTTTTCCACTGGTAGCCAATGTAAAGCATTAAGGGACTGCTTGGATGAGGAGTGTTTTGGGATACCAAAAATCAGCCGGGCCGCAGAGTTCTGGAGAACCTGCAGTTTAACAAGGAGTGCCTTGTATATGCCAATCAAAAGGGCATTACAGCAGTCCAGCCTAGACAAGACTAATGCCAAGACCACAATTTTCTGAAGTTCTGGCGGTATCAAGGGAAAAACTTTCCTCAGAATTTTCAATGGATGAAAAGTGGATGAAATCGCTTTCACGTGATGGGAGAAGGACAGGTGGTGTCAAAAATGACACCCAGGTTTTTCACCTCAGTAGCTGGGGTGGGCAATTCTGTGGGCCACCAGTCACAGGACCAGAAGGACAGATCTCTGCCAAAAAGAAGAACCTTGGTCTTATTAGAGATCAGTTTAAGGCAGTTCTCTGACATCCATCTACTCACCTGTCGCATACAGGTGTGAAAGTTGTGAGCTGTGTCCTGAATATTGTTTGAAATAGACATAATAATCTGGGTATCGTCTTCATACAACACCGCGACAAATCCATTGGATTTGATCAGTCTAGATATGTGGACCACATACACATTAAAAAGGGTTGGGCTTAGGGACGAGCCCTGAGGGACCCCACATGGGAGCTTGAAGTTCTGGGACCTGAAGAAGTCCGCTTCCACAAATTGTTCACGATCTGTAAGGAAGGATTTGAAAAGAGAAAGGGCTGCGCCTGCTATGTCTATTTCTCGGGGGCGATGTATCAGGAGGCTGTGACCTATTATTATTTTATTATTATTATTTAAATTTATATATAAGGCGCAACAGCTATCCAAAAAGGGTTTCCCGGCGCCCGCCAGAACAGAAGCAAAAGAAAAAGAGGCAAGACTTACTGATTGAAAAGCCAGGTTTTAAGTGACTTACGGAAGAGTGTGTAATTAGTTTCGATACGAAGAGACAAGAGAAGAGCATTCCACAAGACGGGGCCCAAGTGGGTAAAGGAGCGGCCACCCATGCGGGATAATCTAATCCTAGGTGCCTGGAATTTAGACCGAAGAGTTCATGAAGGCAGATAGGGGTGAGCTACGTTTTGCAAATACTGGGGAGCCGTGCCGAGCTTAATTCTGAACATATGGCTCAGAGCTTTAAACTTGATCCGGTTCTCAACCCTGAGCCAATGAAGGTCTCTCAGGGAGCCCGAAATGGAGGCTGCTCTGGGAACCCGGCAGAGCAATCTGGCAGCAGATTTCTGCACCCGCTGTAGCTTGCGTGTCACGTCTTTATTGGCTCCTAGGTAGAGAATGTTACCGTAGTCCAGTCTAGAAGTAACAAGAGCCTGGACTACGGTTCTCTGGGTAGGGCTAGGTAGCATCCAAACAATTTTCTTCAGCCATTTCAAAATAGTGAAACAGGTTGCGGTCACCTTCATGGCTTGTTGACGCATAGATAGTAAGTCGTCAATGATGAAGCCAAGGTTGCGGACATGGTGGGAAAGCTGCGGCAGCGCACTCATTTCTATAGGCCAATGTTGAGGACCCCAGCAATCTTTGTCTTTCCCCAAAATTAGGACCTCTGTTTTTTCACCATTAAGCTTGAGAAAATTGGCTTGCATCCCAGACCGAAGAGCAGATGGCTCTGACTCTTTCCCAGGAAAAAGAGAAAAAAATAATCTGGGTGTCATCGGCGTATGAAAATAATGACAACCCAGCCTCCTCAACGTTCGCTGCCCGGGGTCTAACGTAGATGTTAAACAACAGAGGACTAAGGATAGACCCCTGGGGAACTCCATAAGGAGAAGAGTGGATCTTTGAGTTGGCTACAGAAAAAAAGACCTGGAATGTGCGATCGGTGAGGAAGGAAGTTAGCCAGCTAAGTGCAGGCCCAATGACCCCCAAAGATTGTAAGGCCTTTAGCAGCACGGCGTGAGACACTGTGTAAAAGGCCGCGCTTAAATCAAGTAAAACAAGAGCTACCGTGTCGTCGGCATCCAGGCGCTGGTGTAGCATTTCTGTGACACCAAGGAGAGTAGTTTCAGTGGAATAGCCAGTTCTGAAACCAGATTGAGAGGGATGAAGAAACTTGTGAGTTTCAATGAAATGGGACGATTGACCATTAATATGCTTCTCCAAAATCTTAGAAAATACTGGAAGTAAGGAGATTGGCTGGTAGTTCGAAGACAACGTAGGGTCAGAGTTGGCCTTTATTAGCAAAGGAATTACCATTGCATGCTTCCATTTAGAGACAACGATGGACTCCTTTAAGGAGGCATTTAAAAGTTCCACGATAGTTGTAAGTGCTGGCAGTTCAAGCAGCTGCAGTACTGTGATAGGAAGGAGGTCACGGGGGAGCAAGATTTAAAACTACCTAAATGCTGTTTAAGAGTAGTGATGTCTAGTGGTGACCAATATTCCAGCTTATTGGTGGAGTCCGTAGTGCGAGTATCTCTACAATTGTTCAAAGGGGCTAGCTGGGAGTGGGTAGATGGTGGTGGGGCGGAATTTGTTGGCTTATTACCATCCAGAGTGGAATATATTGCTTCCACTTTGTTCGTAAAAAATTGAGCAAGGTTCTTGCATTGCACTTCATTCAGACTGGGGGGTGTGGGCTGGGTTGCAGAGCCTGATAATTCTTTGACCATCTTAAATAATGTTTTAGAGCAATTCTGTGCATCAGTTATAGTTGAGGAGACATATTCTGCATGGGCTGTCCTACAAAGAGAATGATATTCTCTTTTAGCACGTAAATAGGCAAGTTTGTGATCAGGCGCATAGACCCTCCTCCAGCGTCTTTCCATATTTTTACATTTAGTTTTCTCCATTTTTAGCCTGTCGGAAAACCAGGGGGCGGTGATTATTCACCTTCTTAATGGAGGGAGGAAGGCAGATGTCCGTGGCTTTCTGGATCCAATTTTGAAAAGCCACCAAGTCAGAAGTAAACATGTTTTTAAAGGTAGGGACATTGGTGGACAGAGGTTTGTAAAATATATCGATATCCAGCTTTCTCCAGTTCCTAATTAGTTTTTGAGTACCACGAGTCGCCACGTGCGAATTCTCTGGAATCAGTAGCCTGAAACCAACCAAAAAGTGGTCAGACCAACACAGTGGAGTAGCTGTGGAGCAATCAATGTTGGATAAAGTAGAAAAAATGGGGTCTAGTAGATGATCAGCTTTGTGAGTGGGGCCTGAATTACAGAGCAGAATATTTATTGCTGTCAAATCAGAAATAAAGGTATTACTAGTAGTACATGCAGGATCCTCCAAATGGAGATTAAGATCCCCCAAAATAGAAAAATTAGCAGAGCTAAGAAGGAAGAGTGTAACTAGATCTGGGAAAGTTGTGGCCCAGGGTGGCGGTAGACCAGTATCCCCGAAAAAGTGAAATGAGGAGTTAACGTCAATTTAAATACTGCAGATTCGCAGCCAGTAATAGGCAAACCTTCAAATTTACAACTATATGTGCTTTTGTAAATGATAGTGATCCCTCCACCTATTTTACCATCCCTGTCTTTCCTAACTATGGCATAATTGGATGGCAGAGCTACGGCTACATCAGGGCCAGAGCTGGCATTAAGCCATGTCTCTGTAAGAAAAATAGCATCAGGCTGTTTGTCTAATAAGAAATCAAAAATATCAGCTTGGTGCTTTGGAAGTGAGCGACAATTGATGCTGAAGAAAGAAAATTCCTTAGTAAGTGGGGTCCCACATTTAGCGTGCAGATTTACTTGCTGTTTGGTAGGAATATTGGGTGCTAAGACACTGGGTACCCTACATAATCCTATGTGCAATGTAAGGTTGCATCCCAAGCAGGAGTCAGTACCTTCCTCAGTATGAAGTAATGTGCAATCTGGGTACGGATTAGTGCAATACTCCAGCAACTGTTGTAAAGAGTATGTTATGATGTCCCTATTAATTGAACCAGAGATCGTAGCCCCGGGTCCCGGCCAGGCGCAGATGGGCTTGCCTTTGGCGCGCGGCCGCTGTGCGCACATGTCATTGGCTCTTTTTGTAATGCCTGGTTTTGTAGGGAATGGAAAAACTAGACCGTCCCTTTCCCAAGATGGTGGTTGTGTGTGGCCCAAGCAGGAAGTAGGTCGCTTTTGGTTACCCTGAGACCACCTTCCACTCAAACAGCCCGCTAATGACTGCGGTGGACAGGGGGGATCTCAAGGAGATTATTCCACACAGTAAGCAGAATTAAAAACAATTAGTGCAACATATGCTACTGTATCAAATGCCACCGAAAGCTCCAATAGTATCAGGGCAGCCATGCCTCCATTATGGATCCATTGATGGATTCAACCCAGATCTGGCTGGGGTGAGTGTCTGAAAGGTTTCAGAGCTCCGTCCATCATCTCCTTGTGTTTACTTTGTTCGCCCTAAGTTGGCAGGGTATGCCCAGACCTGGGTCCTTTGCTCACTTTGCCACTGGATTCAAGCTAGCCTGACTGATGAGGGCTGTTAGCCCGAAACCGGTCCCAGGATGCTTGTTTCTGGTCCAGGGAAGACATGGCTTGACAGTATGGGCTGGATTGTTCCCATAAAAGACAGGGTCAAGACTGAATTGCATATAGCTGTGTCTGAACTGGGGTGGAGAAGAGAGCTAAAGAATGATGATGGATTCAACCCACATCTGTGACTGAGGGTGAGTGTCTGAAAAGTTTCAGTGCTCCGTCCATCACCTCCTTGTGTTTGCTTTGTTCGCCCTAATTTGGCAGGGTATGCCCAAACATGGGTCCTTTGCTCACTTTGCCACTGGATTCAAGCTAGCCTGGCTGATGAGGGCTGTTAGCCCGAAACCGGTCCCAAGATGCTTGTTTCCGGTCCAGGGAAGACCTGGCTTGGAAGTTCGGGCTAGACGGTTCCCATGAGGCACAAGGTCAAGACTGATTTGCATATAGCTGTGTCTGAACTGGGGTGGCGAAGTGAGCTAAAGAATGATGATGGATTCAACCCAGATCTGTGATTGGGGTGAGTGTCTGAAAACTTTCAGTGCTCCGTCCATCATCTCCTTGTGTTTGCTCCATTAGCCACTGAGTGCCTGATTTCTTATGAAGCTGTGATTAATGCAAGCTCAGTGGCTGGAGCTGCTGATTTCGGAGCTGGGGAACTGGGTTTGAGTCTCGGCGTGGCTAAACATCCTGTGATTCTGGGCAAATCACGTGCCTATCAAATGTGTGTGTGCTTAACTGGCGCTATAGGCACAGGTGTTGATGATTAGGTGCCAGTGCTGAGAACCGGACACCACTGGCTCAAATTAAGCACTGCCAAAATGTCTGCAAATGAGTCCTGAAAATAGCATTTGCACCTGGCAAACTGAAATGTCTGCATGGAAAGGCCAGTGGAACGTCAATGAGCAGCATCTACAGCTATAGAGGACACTATCACATACTGTTTGATCACAAGTGGTTCTTTTTATATAATCATTTAGGTCTGAAGGTAATTTGTAATATCACAAACACCCAACACAAAACTAAATTGTTGTCCTTCACAGCTCCTTAATCACTTTTGATGAAACATATTCCAGAACCTCATGAAGAAAGCAAAGTATGTCTGAGTCCTATTTTAACAGGATCATGGAAAGGAGCAATCATGAGCATGCCCCATTTTGGGCTTCATTAAAAAAATGTGCCAACACATCTTAGTACCTGTTCTAACAAACTCCCTTTATAAGCCATCTCTTAACATAAAAGCAACCTTTCTTTGCCTCTTGGTCTCTATATTGTAACTAAACTGGTTTAGATTAAAAACAAAAAACAGGGTGCAAAGAAAAAATTACATCAGTTGGTAGCAAGTCGTAATATGTTATTATGAAGTCCATAGTGAAAACCTGATCTTAGTTAAGAAACTCCAGCTCAATAAATACTTCAAAGCATACAGGAGACATTAAACATCCCTGCCTAGTCCCCAAGGTGATATGAAAAGGAGTGATGTGGTGTTCAGTGCTCCCTAAGCTTTGCTGAAACATTGTAAATGTTACAATAGAACTAAATGATGTCAATGCTTGTGAATGGAGGGAGCTCTGCTTCACACAATGAAAATAATTCTCAGCCTCTAAAATAGTAGTCAGTGTGAGCAGGACCTCCCATGACTAGTAATGTAGACCATCAGCATACTTGCTTCTGATGGACAGAACAGATAATTTCCTCTCAAAATGTCTTCTTATTTGTAACCTTTTACAGAGGGGAGGATCCTCCAAAATTGGCATGTAAGCACTTTAACAAATATTTTATTTAAATTAGAAGTTAAATAGTCCTATAGGATACAAGCAATAATGAGCTAGTTTGTACTATTCTGAAGGCAGATATCATGGCATTACCCCAACTAATTTCTGCAAGCTTCTTTATTTTTTCTTTTACATAATAACTTCCTGCAGTTTACATACCTGCATAATTGTGCCAGGACATTTGACTCTGAGCATGAAGGTTGAATGACTCTGGGAGTTGGTCTGGAGGCTCCTTGGTTAGTGTTGTATGACTGCTTACAGGGGACTCGTCCCTTCAGGAGCTTCGGGGGAGGATTGTGGTGTGTATGTGGGGTCCGCAGTTATATTATTGTAACTGTGGGGGTTCTGACTTGATTGTATTCAATTGGTTAAACATCATTTATTCATTGCATTTGGGCGGTGAGGGGCTTCTTTCATATGTTGTGGGGGGTTGTGCGGGTTGGGCTGCTGGTACTTCGATTTCCTTGGACATGTGCGGGGTTTTTATTTGAAGCTACTTGTCCGGGGTGGGGGGAGACATTTCAGTAGGTTGTTTGTTCTATAGTTTTAGGGGTTTAGTGCCATCTTGACCTGGAGGGGGGGGGTACATTGTCTAGCCATATGTTGTTCCAACAAGATGACTGTCCTGGGCAAATGTAAGCTCCTCTCTTAGAATGTGCAGGGATTTGGCTCCTATAACGAGCAGTATAGAGTGTCATCGCTTCTTAAGAGGCACAATGTTGTCATGTTTGCAGGAGACCCCACCTTACTGATAATGAGGCTACAAAACTAGCGAAGAAATGGTGGGGGCAGGTTTACTATACCAATTACTCATCTTTTTCATGGGGGTGCTGGTCTGGTTTGCTCCTGGAATGTCCTTGCGTTGAGCTACATGGAGGCAGATGTAGAGGGGTAGTATCTGTTACTGCAGGGTAAGTTGGGTGGGGTTGGAGTGGGCCTTGTTAACTCATTTGTGCACAATTGGAGTGATGAGTCCTTTTATTTAACACTACGGGATATTATATCCCTGGCTGTTGACCCCAGACTGATATGGGTTGGGGACTTTAATTGCATGATGGATGGTGCTCTTGATCATCAGGCCCCCTCAACTACACACTAGGCCTAAGATGACATCCACGTTGCGTGAGGCTATGACACAATTGGGGCTTTGTGACATTTGGAGGGAATCCCATTCAACTGGCAAGATGTTTACATGCCACTCTCCAACACACAGTGCCTTTAGTAGACTCGATTGTATCCTCCTGCCGACCTCAATTAGTTCCTAGAGTCCTGATGGTGACACACCTGTCCCGTTATGCTCCAGTGACATGTGAGCTTTAATTGGGGGCTGGCCTCATGTCCCCATTTATTTGGAGGTTTTGCCTGGAGTTGTTGCAGGATCCTGTGGGCAGGGAAACACTAGCCGGTGTCCTTACAGGATACTTTGAGCGGGACTGGACTTCTACTCAAAGCCGAGCGATAGAATGGGAGGGAAGAAGGCCATATTACGAGGTGGTGTGTGGGCCTCTCTTGCAGAATGTGGCACTTTTTGGAACCGGAGCTTCTCCGAAAGGAGTGAGTACTGGCTGAGATCCAGCAGCTCCCCTCAGGCGACGTAGAGGGACATCAGGATAAAATGGTGACCCAGCACCAGGTAGCCCGTGTAAGAGATAGACTTAAGAACTATACCCTAAAGTCTTATCACCACTTATTATATAGAGAGGGTGACAGTTCTGGGCTGCTTTTGGTCTGGATACCATGCAGAGAAATACACTACTCTCCTATTCTTTATCTTAAGACTGCCCATGGGCAGGATGTTAACATGTAGTGCGGTATTGTTAAGACCTTTAGAGACCTTCTAAAAGTGAGTGTACTGTAGCTCCCAGGGAACGGGCCTCGAGCGCATTACAGATTTTTTTGGCAGCACTTCCAATTCCAAGGTTGGGGGATTTTGCAGCCCAAGAATGGCCTTTGCTTATCTGCCGTGGGGGGGAGGCGCTGGGAAGCGTTGACTTCCCTGCCGAGTTTTACCATGCTTTTACCCTTATCCTCACCCAGTGACTCCTTGAGGTGTACCAGCAGGCCTGTGACACCGGCATTCTGCCCCCATCCATGTGGGTGGCTGCATTTCTATGGTTTTGAATCTCGGTACTGCTGCCTCCGATCCATCTGCCCAGCGTCCACTCACAATGATAACCACTGATACGAAAGGTTCTATTTAAGGCTGTGCCCAGTGATTTCTCAGTTGGTCCATGAGGATCAGTTTGGTTTTATCCCAGGACGTAATACTACCATGAACCTGAGAAGGATGATGCACATTCTGCATGAGGTAGTGGGTAAGGAGGAAGAATTTGTGGTGGTAGAAATCGATATTACTAAGGCATTAGGTATGGTTGATTGGCATTATCTTATGAGAGTCTTGGAGGAAATGGGGTTTGGTGTGCACGTTCATGCATGGGTGCGTTTGTTATATACTGCACCAACAGCCAGTGTGAAGGTTGGCCGCTTGTGCTGTGGCCTGTGGGCGGTGGGTAGGGATATGTGCCAGGGCTGCCTTATATCACCTCCTCCCTTTGCCATAGCACTAGAGCCCCAGGCAATCTAAATTTGGCTGACTATGCCGTAATGGGGAATCCAAGTGGCAGATGTTAATCATCTGGTGTCTTTTTAATGCAGATGACAACCTATTTTGTCTTACAGACACTCAGGAGTCCCTACCTCTCTCCTACATTATCTGCATGTTTTGGGGGATCTAACGGGTCTTAAAATTAATCATGGCAAATCGCTGTTAGTTCCTGCTGTGTGCTCTGGCTACCTTGGAACCAGCCTCCCTCCCCACCCTGCCCCTGCACTGGGAAACGGATCAGTTATAATACCTGGGGATCATGGTAAGGCACACCTCCCAAAAGAAAAGCGCTATAATATTAATAGAATCATCAAGGGGCTGTGTGCGTTGGTCAAATTGTGGAATACCCTCCCCCTGTCTCTGATAGGTCCAGTGGTCCTGGCCAAGATGGTGTTTTTGCTGCGATGCCTGTACACTATGCAACATTCGCTTGACTCTTTCCCCCGGACAGAAGTAGGGCGCCATGAAATGTTTGTTTGTGCACATGCTGGAGGGGGGCTGGCGGTACCCAAACTGGAGCTGTACTTTTTAGCCTTCCAGCTACAGCACGCTGTCCACTGGCTGTCGATGGTAGGACCTGGGTGAAATCACTGTTTCAGCCAGGACATGTGCTCTTTCTCTTCAGCAATTGTAGATGTCAGGGGGCAGGGATGCACCGTTGGGATCATACAGTCTTAGTCACCCAGCATCAGTGGGGTAGCGGGCTGTTAAGGCATTTCTGGGTAGAGCCTATTTTGCTCAAGAGTTTAATTTTTGTGACCTGTGCAGAGTTGGTGAATGTTACTACTTGGTCAGGGGGGGTGGTGAGACCCTTGGGTACCTTTACCCCAATGAGGAATTTATTACTTTTGAGGCATCCCAGGAGGCTTTGGATTAGGGAATGGGCAATTCTAAATGTACTCCAGCATAGCTGTCATAGTAAGGGAAACATGGCCTAAGTTCCCCACTGCTCCGTCAATGTCACTTATGGTTTGAGGGCTGTTAGAGTTGGGGGGCCATCACTTGGTATCACATTTATATGAAACCGTAATGGCTGGTAGAGCCCAAACCCCATTTCCTGCCAGGGCTGCTTGTGAGGAGGAGTTGGGGGTGCCCTTGGTGTAGGTCCTGTTATCTGATCCAGTCTGTATTCCTGTAAGTGATTGTTTCGATTAATTAATTTCAGTTTCATACAATGCACATATATGACACCAGTGCTGTTCAACAGACTTGATCCCAGTAAACCTTGTGGCTGCCACTGGTAACAGGCTTCCGTTACAACGTTCTTACACCTTGCACTGTGCACTCCTTCTGGATGTCTGTTGTGGCACAAGTCGCTATAGTAGTGAGAACTCCAATAGGGATGGACCCGATTACTTATTTGCTGGGTATGTTTGATGGCGTAAGGGTACAAAAATGGAGTTTAAATTCCTGTATCTTCTGTTGTTGCTGGCTAAGAGACAAGCTGCGATTAACTGGATGGGGCAAGTTGGGACCAGCATGAAAGGATAGGTGAGAGATGTAAATGAGTGGACAATGATGAGAAGGTGGAAATGGACCTGCAAGCCCGGGGGACGATGCTGAGTAAATTTGTAGATCAGGGAGGATCGCAAGGAACTACGTCAGATGACGAGGTGCATGACACTCCCGCCTCTAATGCTTCAGCACCTACGGTGCATTCAGCGGAGAATGTTGGGATACAATACTTATGCATTATTACAGGGCATGAACTGTGATAACCTGCTGGCATATGTCAATTGTTTGGGGGTGACTGACTGCAATTCATCCACTGACGCTGCCTTCCTATTCTTTAACTCCTACTATGCTTTGGACATTTTTAGGATGTTTAAGTCACTATCTCTGCTAGCTTCTTTATTATTTACAGGACAATCATATTCCCAACAGGTACACCACTGTTTTGTCCTCGATAATCAACAAGGATTTATTTTAGCAATTGTAATAAGTCAATGAAGTTCCAATTGGCCTGTCTAGCAACAGCTTTAGATTCCATGTTACCCTGCTTGTAATAGTGAGATTTTATTTCTAAAATTGTTTCTGTATTCCTTTCCCAAGGCGCCCATTTATCTTTCTTTAACCTTGAACCACGATCTTCTTTTTTGCTACCTCAGCATCCAAGGCCCTAAATGTCAATTTGGAGTTCGTTTTAGCAATTAGAAGGGGTTCATTATCTCCTTTCCCCGCTCTTTGACCGTAATATTATGCCATAGACGTTTTGAAGCCATATCTTCATATAGATGCTATAGGAAAAGATGTTCACCTGCTTGATGAGGTCGCTTGGTCTGGGAGATTCGAGGCTGCATTTCATAGCAGCCTGGAGTCCTCATTTTCTCAACAACCTCTACTTTAAACGACCCGTTCTTCAATTGTTCATGCCGTATTTTATTGTATTGAATGTAGGCATAGAAAGGCAGTAGCAAGAATCTCTGTCAAATACAGGGGCATATGTACAAGCCCCTATCGCCACGGGAACGCCACTTTTTTCGATGTTCCTGTGGCGATAGGGGCTTCACCTTATTTTCAAGGCAGCATAAAGCCACTTAACATAGCTTAACCCTGCCTTGTAAATAAGGCCCAATTCCACACTATGCTTTTCGTGAAAGGAGTGGGCAATGGGTTATGCGGTGGACGTTCCACCCCAACACCTACTGATTTTGACGCCGCCTCCTATTTACAAGGGCGGCATAAATAGATGGCAGTGCCTGAATTAAGACCGGGGAAAACCTGATCTTAAACTGGCACAATGAAGAGAAATGTTTCATTTCTCCTCGTTTTTGCTGTTTTCATGTGTGCTACGTTGTGCAGCAGACATGAAAACCGTGAAAGGCCACTGATTGTTTATGTATAGGAAAGTCCCCCTTCCTGCACATAAACAATCATTTTTTGAAAATGCTGTTTTTCAAATTGTGTGTGTGCTGCATTAAGCAGCACACATAGAAGTTACAAAAGGGCATTTCAAGATTGTTTATGTGCAGGAAGGGGGACTAGCACATCTTCCCCTCGCACTATGGTCAAGTGTGCCTGCGTTGGCGCTAGGCTGCTAAATGCAGTGACGGCGCAGGGGGAACTGCAGGGCTGCACTATATTCTCGTAAATATGGTGCAGCCTTGCGTTTCTGATGTGGTGGAGAGAGGCGTTAAACCAGGAAGGCTAACGCCATTCTCCGCCACTTCCCTTGTATATATGCACCACAGTCTTATATACGCAGAGGCATTTGCCTTGAACAGTTTGATTCTGTGGTACCCAAGCCAACTCCAAACTATTCTAATATGTGATCAGAGTTTTGAGGGTTGCTCAGTCAGCAGATTCATAAACACCTTTGCCTTTGGATGAGTTTGAATGTCATTTTACCTATAATAAATGTGATACTTGACCACATTAAAGCAAGCATCCATGCCTTGATATTCTTGAAAAGCGTATATTAGACAAAATTAAATGCAATGTCAAATAAATGTGTTCAAGGTCATGTCTCACCATAGTCGGACCATGAGAAAGGCGGCGAGTAGCTTTTAATCACTTAATCACTTGTGAATTTGCAGCAGTGTGTAATAAATCAGAATATACCATGGCCCCTTAATCTATATTCAACATAACACGTCCTCAATCAGATTTTACTCAAGGACACATATCGACCCGTTAGACGTGCCTGCCAACCTCCATTTCACATACATTAACGTTGAAGCAGTAGAGAGAAATTGGGAATGGCAGATTTAAAATACAGTCCACTACTTAATTTAAAACGAGTTATGTGAAAAAAGACTGAATTATTTATGTCAAAATGATTAGCACACGAACCCTTAAAACGGGCCTGGAAGTAGGGGTTGCTTTATATTGCAAAAATAAAAGCACCATCATGGAATAATGAATTGTATAAAATATTTTCCGCACACTTTTCTTAGGCTCCCACTATACCACCTGACGTGTGGTACAGATGTGTATAAATAATATCAAACGAAATTAAGAAGAGCTGGTAATGCTTTTGTAGTTTACAGTTTTGACTCATGAATCATACCTTGATAGGTGTGGATATGTCTAATAGCATCTTCATTGAGCTCGAGCCTAATGTGATGTATGCATCACAATACACAGAAGCTGTTCCAATTTTCATGTTATTTCCGCAAATTACTTCGCAAAAAAAACAAAACCCGTCTGTGAACCCCATCTGCGAGCTGTGCTTAGATTGCCACTGTTTCATTATTTCTGAGTTATTATGTAACTTTCGTAGGTTGGCAATGTTTTCAACATCACAGTTTGTTCGCCAAGAAAGAATTTTATTTATTTATTTATGAAGGACACGGACATATGGGAGAAAACAAGCAGTGACAAAGACAATAGGAGTAGGTGTTTTACAATAGAAAATATTGTGTGACTGCAGCAGAGGGAAGTGTCTTGCAGCATTTGTGTTATGGTAGCACTGATGCTGTCCCACGATGAATGGGTTGTGGCTCTTTGATACTGCGGAAGGGGGAGCAAACCCCTTTGGGACAGAGAAGTGGGTCCCGGTGGAACCTACAATAGTGGAAATACTTTTTACCCAGCACCATGAGCAGTGAAACCAACACTTGCCAAACAACCCATCAAAGTAATGGCCACCAAGAAAAAGAAGCAAATTGCGGATGGAAGCTGACAGAAAGCTCCTCTCTATGTTGTCTGTTCGGCTGAGGTCCAGGAGAACACAATAACGTAATGTAGCCAGACTTCAACAAATAACAGAATTTTCAACTAACATTACAGCTCTCCAGAAAAAAGGCCCTACATTTAAAATAGGTGCAAGTGCTTTGAAGGTGTCTCCCTCAGAGTGCACAATTGAAGAGTCCATTGGTGGAAGAAACACCATCGTCCATCTCTCGTGGTAACTTTACCTAGAGTATGTGTGGGAACCGGAAATCACCAGCCAAACGAAGAAACATTGTTTGCACCCGCGTGAGTGGTCTCCCTAAGGTGCTAGGAAGGCTTTTCCAGCATCTTCAGGATAATATCTTTCCGGTTAAAGGTTCCTTACTCCTTTCTGAGGTTGTCCTTCTATTGAGGTTATGTAACTAAATATGGCGTTAGTTTAGGCACATAGGATCAAGGGGGTGATCTATCGCCATGGCTTCAGTTATGTAAACATCTTTGCAAAACCGGTGATGGAGCAAGAATCAGTGTTGGTAGTGTCGTCATCTAAACTCACAATCAGAAGCTATCCTACTGTAAGCCTCCATTTTTTGACAGATCTAAACATTCTCACATTAGAATACCATCTGCTTAATCGAGTTATCACACATATGATCATGTTTCATGCAATTACAGCTGTCTCTCTGCCTGCTTCGGTTTATCTTTCCTGTACACATATTTGCCTGTCATGTCCACAACATTTGCAGCTACTAGTTGACCGTAAGACTTAGAAGCACATTTCGGGGTATCTTGATATTGAGCCCCCTTGCTAATTTCCGTGACCTCCTTGTTAAAGTGCCTTCCTTCCAAGAGAACAATGGGAGATACTGGGCAGGAGGCCATGTTCATTTCTCCAATCCATAACTCGTCCAAGAGCAATTCAAATCTTAACTTGTACACCAAATGCAATGCGTTTTAACTCACGCCTGATGCGTCAGATGCATTTACAAATGTAAATAATCTTACAGATCAGATTATATAATATGCTGCCTTTAACACTGAAAGTTACAACTATGAATATAGTTTCATCTATTGGTTTCAGTGTGTGTTATTTAATTATGCTGTGATTTTTAGGGTTCGTACCTATATGAACATTGTATTTAGTGTGTGAGGTATGGCTTGCATGGCTGGGGTGCAAGATTATTTAAATGTATGATAGAAAGGTCTAAGCTGTTCTTGAACCACAACAGCGCCACAGAGTTTGCGTAATTAGGCGGATTCCTCACCTTCCTAGCAGAGTACCTACTCGTGTTGAGGGAGAGCTAATTCTCTCTCTCACTCTCTCCCTCCCTCCCCTGACTCCCTCAGTTGTAGCAGAGTAAGCTGGCAGTCTTGTTATCTCTTCTCCTGCTGCATAGCCATGGGGAGCAGGAGATGGGCATAGTGGTGCCCTCATTGCTCATGCCCCACTGAGAGTCTCCCTTCATAGCCATAGGATTCCCCTAATGTACTACATCAAATAGTGTCCGCTCCAAGTCAAAATGGCTGATTTCTGGATGAACCCATTAGCCACATGATTCCTAGGGCTCAGTTCAAGGCCTATGATTGGACCAGATAATGATTGATGGTACCTCCAGACTCCAGAGTACCACTGCTGTGGATATAAGTTCCATACCCTATGGGTGGACTCAAATACAAATATCTCTGGACTTGATGGTCAATTTGCAGTTTATGCTTCTTCAGGCTGTGATGGAACATTCTGGTCACCAGAAATGTCAATGCAGGGACTTCTGGCCTAAATTTCTGTTTGGATTTCAAGGTGCTTCAAAATACTTTTTACATTCCTTGGTCACTTTTGTTTCCCCCAGCAAAAAAGCTTTGAAATTCTGCACTCCTGCCTCGGCTCCTGATAGTCTCCAAGCCTGGAGACATTCATTAGCACCACCCCGTGGCCCCCAAGGCAGATGACTCTGCCAATCTGCAGCCACCAAAAACGTTATGCCAACAGCCACTCTAGGAATACCTGTATGTCCAGCAGAAGTCAGTGGGCCTACTCCAACGTTACCCATCACAGGACAACTCCACAGACATCCACGGGAGCCATCTTCCTTTGGGGTCCCTATAATTCCACCTCCCTCTGTCCCACAGAGCTAATGAGGAAGCTAGTGCCACATCCACACTGTGAGTTGGTCGGATTTTCTCTTCTACAGTTCCACTCCTTCCAAAAGTCAATTCCCTTGATCAAGGGTTTAAAAGTAGAGGTGGAGATTGCACAATCCAGAGATGCCATATCACCCATCCACGCTTCAGTAACATGGATCGGGCTCATGTTAGTCAATCCATTCATAAAGCACAGTTACATTTAGGACATCAATTTCCTCACACTTGATTTTCACCTATTCCAGGCATATGTTCCCACCTGCAATTGAGTCCACTAACTTCGGGCACAGATGTATGCCTAGTAAAAGGAATACATGTCCTGCCTCCTTATTTGAGGGGATGGGTACAAGTAAAAGTCAAAATAAAACCATAAAGTTGCTACTGGTATCTTTATGGGTATTTCATAGGCTTCAATCTGCAAACGTTTGTGCTACGTAGAAAGAGCACAATTGAAAAGACTTGTGAACAAGCATCAGTAGAGGAAAGGAAATCAGTTGTGGCAAACAACAGGGAGTACATAAATAGACCCCTCATACTGATCTCCGCCATCCTCCTCTTGTTCTGTGAATCTTTGTGGAGCCAGGTATCAGCTGATGATATGCTGTATGTCACTGTGTACATGTGTGTTTGGGACATGCAATGATTATGATATGCCTTTGAGTGTGTGCAGATTAGTGTTAAATGTTGGATAAGTCTTGTTTTTACAAAATTATCAATTGACATATTTGCAATTTTGTGCGTTTGTTATGTTTGTTGGCATTTCATTGTAACAGTGTGTACAGATATATATATAACAAGTTACCAATGGGTCAGAGTAACATATGCATCAATGACAGTCATGATAGGAGATATTGATTCCTTTTCTGATGTGCAACATGCAACTGATGCAACAGAAGTAACTAGCAGGACACTCAAAGTTTTGCTCTATTCAGAGGTTGTGTGGCAGTATGAGCGAGGATCCAGGGCACAGGTCATGGAGTGCATACAACAGTGAGTGACTGGCTGGTTCTGTGTCCATTACATCCAAAAGCCACTGGAGTTCAGCTATCAATGTCTGATGTGCTAGGAAATGGCCTACAGGCAGCCCATGATCCTTGCAGAGTTTTTCAAATAGCAGGAGGGTGACATCCTGGAACAGGGATCCTAGAGTGTCCACCCCTTCCCCCTTCTCCTCCCAGAGCTCCACTCCCTCCCTCCCAAGAAGTTCCCTGAATGGTCGTAGGGATCTAACATGGATCTCTGGCGTGTATGGCATTAGGGCCGGGGTCAGTCGAAGGCTCCTAGTGTAGTTACTGTAGGCAATAGTTAACAGCTTGTGAGAGTTGGGTGGGAGCTTACTGGATGTCAGCAATAATTCATGAATCCCTTGTGCAGTGTGACGTTGCGCAGGAGGACCAAGTTCAGCCAGGTGTTGACCAGCCAGCGTGACAACCACTCTAACTGAGCCACCAGATAGTAACATTCAAAATAGGGGGCACCCAGGCCCCCCTTTTCAACTGGGATTTGAAGCTTCCGTCAGAAAAATCGTTTCCGTCCCTTATTTCAAATGAAGGACACCAACATGTTATGTAGGGTGCAGGATATGGAGCATGGTGTATGGGCAGGCAGGTATTAAAGAAATAATGGCACCAAGGAAGAATCACCATCTTAGCAAGAGCGACACGTCCTTGCACGTAAGTGGCAGGGAGACGCAGAATGCCATCTGCGGCCTCAGGGAGGCAATCACTCGAGTTAGATTTCCATCAATTAAGTCACACGTGTTGTGATACATTCTGCTCCCAAGATATCTAAACTTGACGGCTCCCATCGCACCCAGTGTGGGCCCACCAGAAGACACTGCATTGGACATGCTGGGCTCACAGGGAACAGGCAGGTCTTGGCCCAATTCACACCCAGGCCCAATGGTTTCCGGAATTCCTCCAGTATGATCTCAATGTTCCCAAGCCCTTGCTGGATGTCCACCCATATTGTCAGCCTACAAGGTAATCGTGTGCTGCTCATCACCTAACATGATACCCCACAGTCTGCTCGTCCAGTCAATGGTTCCACCACCATCAGTGTGAAGAGATGGGGTGACAGCAGACACCCCAGGTGTGTCCCCCTGCTGATTTCAAAGGGGGGCGAGATCAGTTCACCTGTTTTGACCCTGGCAGTGTGTACTGGGTAGTGGGGACCTGTGCTCATCTTCGCCCCCATGCAGAGTCCAGACTGCCCAATGATGTCCTCGGGGTCCGGGGCCTGTAGCAGTGCTCAATTGGCTCTCACCTAGTATGGGGATGGACGCCACTCAACACAGGCCTTCCACCTCCCAGCTCGTCACCCGCAGGGGAGACAGGCTACGCTGCACCAGAGAGGGTTTGCCGTCAGCTGTGGCACTGTTGTGGCAGCCCGCACAGGCATACCCAGGCTGCAACAGCTAGGCCCGGATCCGGATTACCTGAGGGCCTCCCTTTCTTCAGGGAGCACCCAACACCATATTTCTGCACTCGGTCCAGGAAAGGCCCCCCTCGAGTCCCTTCAGCAGCAGAGGTGCTGGTGGGCCGATGGCAGAAGGATGAGGAGCAGATCGTGGGTCAGGAAACGGAGTTGCCTTAGCTGACGGCCACCATCTTGCCACTCTCTGCCACGCCCCATATGGCTTTTTGATGATAGCACTATTCCCTGCTACTATTGATTTTTCTGTGATTCCCTTGCAGTACTTGTAATCAAGTCAGGTGATGCGACTCACTGTGAGTTTTGCTTTGAGTATATGTATCCCTATTTGGGCTATGGTAATACCTCGGTAGATGTGGGTACATAAAATCACGCCACTTACCGATTTATAGGTGTTTTTGCATTTGCATATGTTTCCCTGTGACTATCCCTGAATTTCGTTCCCACATTGTAGTGAATAATTCATATTTTCCAGCCTCCCCCTCGCCACTCCAACGTATACACCTAAAACATAGGACTCGTCATAGATCTACGCTCATACATGTGAACTACATCTGTGAAATTTTATTATACTATTTCTATTTCATATACTTAAAATGCCTTTTCTGAATTGGGTGGGGGGGGGGGGGGGTGTGTTTGTTACGCATACCAATGTTTCCAAAGTAATCACTCTAGGATGTTACAACGAGAGGCATATATTGACCGACACCGACTTACTCATCTCTCCACACAAAGTTATCTTTTTCATGAAAAAAGGATATCATCTTACATTTCCTGAAAATGATTGGCATGAAATTCATGTTAAGATTTGCCCATAATATTTTTAAGTGGAAACAAAAAATATTTTCTTTTTGAGAATCATGTCGGTCTTCCTACAGTCGGACAATATTTTTACGTGACTGGCTATGCATTTATTTTCCAATGTAAATCGGCGAATATTGTATTCATTTCGCCTCTGTTTAAAGGTGTATTGGTCATTAAAGATACTTAGAGCACATAAATAGAAGTTCCTGAGCTGAACAATAAATCTCATTGACAGATGGAAACCAAGGGTGAGCTGCTTGAATCAATGGCTTCCCCATTTCCCTATTACTTTCTGCTCTGCTTCAATTAGCAAGCAAAGTACACGGCACCAAAGCCATAACTCATTCCCTTCTTACAAAGGAAACAATATCTTGGTCGATAGCCCAGAGGGGAATCCTGTTAGTACTGGTTAAAATAAAGTGCTTGTGCGCCCAAGAAGTGAAACCCGAGGCTCCCTTCACGCAAGCCTTTGTAGGTGGAAAGAGGTTTCCTTGTGAGTGAAATGGGAGATTACAAGAGCTGTCCAGTGCAACCTTTGTAATGTGTAATGTAAGCCAGGGGGGATCCGATCCCGCAGCTGCTGTGACGGTGAGACACGCGAGCAGCCCACGTGATTCATTTAGGCTATTTATTAATTGCTATTCTTCATCTTGAATATTCATGATAAAATAGTTCTGCCACAGTGCTGCGGCTTTATCCATATCGGTTACGTAGCCCGAGAAGTGATTGAGAAGAAAAAGATGAGGCCACATGTATCAACATTAGGAATAGCGATTACCGAATTGCGATTTCATGTGATCGCAATTAATTAATTGGTACTCCTAATGTATGAAACTATAAGAGTTTCATTTAGGGGTTCCTAGGGGATCGCAAATCAACCTAACTCATTAATATTAATAAGGTAGGTTGCAATTTGCGACCCCCCTCTGGAATTGCTAAAATCACTGAAATGTTGGCCTGTTGGGGTCAGCAGACTACCATATCCGTGATTGCTTTTCGATAGAATATATATATACATTTTTTAAATGCCGCCAGTTTCCTTAAAGGAAAACGGGTTGTGTTTAAAAAAGAAAAACAAAAAGTTTTCTTTTCATTTTGTAAGAGCAGGCAGTTGTCTGTGGGAGCACTCCCTGCTCTCCAAAAACATTTTCACCATCATTCCTAAAGAGGAAGGGGTTTCCTTGGAGATCCCTTCCCATTTGCAAATGGGTTCCCAACAACTTGAAGTTGGTGGTAAAATGAGAATGTTTTGCAACCACATTTATGGTCACAAAATATTCATACATATCATTGCGATTCTGTATTTGGATGGGACGCCCTAAACACGCCTCTTCCAAATACCAAGTCACAAACCCATTTTGCAATTCGGTAACAGGTTAGCGAATCAGAAAATAGGTTTTGTTACATGGGTAAAGCCCTTTTTTGCGTTCGCAAACGGGCTGATTCTGTGACTTCGCCATGTTTGCGAATGAAAAACTTCTTAATGCATGTGACCCATGATTCTTTTCTTGGTTGTTTCTACGTCTTTTACCATATATTTGGTCTTAGCATGTTTTCAAGCAGTAATTCATAACATTTTGACTTCTGTGGATCCCCATTAAATTATTACTGGAATCAATGGACTCCCTCAGAATCATTATCGGAATGTGGAGACGCTCATGGATTAATTATTGGACCCGAAGACCCTAGCCTAAGCAATTTCGATGGTTTGAACCATAAAACCATGCACACAAATACTGAAACAAGCATTCATCAAACAAATAGACAAATGATGAAGTATTTTTCTTACATTTTCCCATATTAAAAAAACATATGGCACATTGGCGATTTTCTAAATTCTGTTGAGGGCACCCTTCATTCAGATATACTTTTTGATACAATTACACTGCTGTCACACAGCAACCTGAGGATAACATCTTAATTTTTAGCCTCTAATTTTCAATTTCTTTACATTTGCAGAATGTGTTTTTGCTTATTTTATACCCTTTATTAAACTGTTAATATCATAAAATTTTCCAAGTGATCGCATCCCTCCTGATTGAGATACGGACCCCTGGGAATCCCCGGACCATGGGTTAAGAACAGCTTTAAAAACTTTTCAGTTGCTTCAGCTGCATCCTGGCTCATTTCCAACTGTGGAGGGAAGAACATACTCTACACCATTAGTACAAATATTTTCCTATGGGGAAAATGCAGCTTTTACTCAAACTGAATGTTTAGATCTGGCTGCACATGCTTGACATGTTGCGTGTGTTGTTTTTTGTCATCATTTGAGATAGAATACATAGCAGCTGGTGACGAAATGCAGATGGCAAGCATGACCTTTAGATTTGCCTTAGGTCACTTTGGGTAAAATAGATCTGTTTTCCAATCATGGCAAGCTTGCTTCCTCATTCGGCTTCCAAGCATGCAACTGTCTCAGTTGTATGTTGAGGCAAAACACATATATATGTCACTCTCACACTCACTTGGATTGAAAACCCCCGGCCCATTTGTCAGTCATGATGTGATGGGTATGACCAGACATGAGTCACTTGCTCACTGTGCAATTCGGCTTAAGTGGTGCCTCATTGATGAGATCCAAATGAGCTGAACCTGGTAGTTTTTTTTTCTTTTTTACAGTGCCAAAATGGCTCTTTAAGGAAATGGACCGTGACCCTTTCAAGGAATCCTTTCTCCCCCATCTCCCAATGATAGGAAATCACAAGTGGAAAAGAAGTATGGAATGCTCCATCTTCCAATTATCTGAACTCCAGATTTCTGGAAATACAGTCAGCCAATCAATTAACAGCGGGGAGATCAAGAGGAGACACATAAATGAGTTAAGCAATCCAAAAGAATTTAGAGCTGGGGGCTATGGAAAGGACTGGGGAATCTACCTTCCAGTGGGCCAGACGTGACCTAGTCACCTGGAGTTTACCCTTAGGATTAACTGCATGTATGATCCGCTCCGCTTGGGGGTATCACTCTTATCCAGTGTATCCTTTTCTCAGCCCTAATAAGGGCAGGGTAATTGTAATACATATTCACTATGTGCATAGTTTCACTAAGTGAATGATGCACAATGGGATATCACTAATAGAGCTACGTACCCAGTGAGAAAGATTTAGGTCCAAGGTGGGACCGTGCTCCTCTGTGCAGTGATAGGACATTCAACCACTCATTGATTTTGACCCAGAACCCTTCCACTAACAAAGGTAAACAGAACTTTGCAACAAAAATTAACACTTTCTTGAGGCAGACATAAAGTTTGAGAAAAGTTATCTTTTTTTTTTAACCTTTTCTAACTTTTCATGTATGCTGCACTGCACAGCACACATACTAGAATGGAAAAGCGTAAAGCTATGCCTGAGCATAATAGTTTAGGCTAAAAGGGTACCCTTCCAGTACAAAACCTATGAGTGACATAACTCACACACCCTTGACGCACACACCTTTGCACTGAGGAGCAAGAGTGTGTGCATTGGCACAAGGTAGTCTAAAGTGTGCCAGCTCAGGAGGAGACAAACAGTGCAATATCTTAGTATATATGGCACTGTTCTTTCTCATCCTTTCACACAAAGTAGTGCTGCATAAAAACTTATTAAATCGGCTCCAGCAAATTCCAAACCTCTTGCCATTAGGTTGGTCTTTGTACATAAGGAAATGTATAGCAGTGTGAAAGCATGGCTGTTCTTCTAGTAGGACGGTTGTTTTGTGGTCTGGGTATGTAAGCAGAGTATTGTAAGGCCAAGTATGGTGTCTAAAAAAAATAACTCAGTACCACAATCAACTAATAAAGAGTTAACAAGGAAACTCAGCGGATATGGGGGAAATGGAACGAATATCAGGGTAATATTTGTGATCCCCCAGAGGAAGGAACTATATCGAACAATTCCGACTAGAAAAGGTGTAATTAGCTGAAAGTAAGGTGATATATATGGATGTGGGCAAAGAGTGGGTTTTAAAAACTTACGACTGAATATACAAAAGTCCTTGCTGTACAAACAATTGGTGACATGTTGAAGACGGAATGTATGTAATGCAGGAAATACTTGCTATTGCAGATAAGGTTGAAAATTGAAAATGTTAATAAAAATATTGTTAAAAAAAAACAAGGAAACTCAGTCACAAAAAGGTCAATAAAGTGGGGCACATTTGTTTGTGACAAAGTCTTTTTTTTTGCTTTATTGCTGTTTGAATTCAAAGACTAGAGGTGTCTATGCAAACCGTAAAGACAAGTAAGCTGCAATGTTCCCCTTGGCAACATTCCCTGCATTCTCTTATATGGGGCTCATAGATTATGGCCATATGAACTTACTAAGGTCTTTTACATAACTGAATGGACTACAGTTCCAACTTTCATCTATCTGCATTGCCTCTAATTAACAAGCCGATGCTGTGCAAATAGCAGGAACTGCAGAAACAAAATGCAGCTGGGAGGGTGACTAATTTACAAACAACTCAGGCAGGAGATGCATCTGAAACTAAGAAAATTGTTTTATTAAATTTTGATTCATGTTTTGCAGGTATTATTGACAGCACACAAGAGCAGCGGCAAGTTGTGGCTGTGACGGGTGATGGAACAAATGATGGACCAGCTCTAAAGAAAGCTGATGTGGGCTTTGCAATGGTATGTCACAAGTAAAGATTCAATGGTAGTAGTTGTCTGATGGTTCTACAGGGTGCATGGTTCTTTAGTTTCTGGGATTTTAGAGAACTCTACCATTGCTTATCTTGATGAAAGCTTGTGGATTTCTTGGAAATCCTAAAAAAAGCAAGCATATCCTCATTAGTTTAGTGTTCTTTCTAAACAAGTTAATGCATGTAGGAAATGTACTGTTATTTCTGGAGATATTCTTGTTTCTTTAATACCTGTTTGCTAATCGTCTATAGGTCAATTGTCACATACTTTGCCACCATCTATATTCTATTTTTGATTTCTGTCTCGTGTGAGAAATTTCAATTTAATGGGCCACGAGATCGTTTCAGACTTAATGGGTTTTACTTTAAGAATGTTGGTTACACAGTATTTCACAAAGGTATCTCATCCACCAACTTTATTGAGCAAGGGGCTATAGTTAGTCCAACTGATTACAACAGCTTTCTAACTCATCTGGTATTCTTTCATGTAACATAATGGCAATTTATATTATGCTAGACAGTATAATAGATTATTAGGAAATAATGTCTCATCCGTCATTCCCCGGCATTGTACATTTCATTTAAAATCCTGACACTCACAGACAAGAACACCATAGTAGAATTTCACCTACCTCTATTTAAGCTTCAGACCTCCAAATGATTGGGCATTGGTGGGTAAACCCACCTTGTTTGCTGATTAATGTCCCAATAAATCAAGTGACAAAAAATATATATTAAAAATACATTAATATGGTGGTTTAGCACAGTAACGTGTCTTCCTTAAAATAAAATCAGAAAATCCCAATCACTTTCTAAAATATTCCTACCTAGGCAAATATCTGTAAAAGTAATGATTTTGTTAAAAGAAAAATAGCTAGTACATTAAATAAAACTACATAATTCTAGTATATCTAATATGCTTATTTGAATCACATTTTGACCTCTCACAATAACCATTTCGACAGGAGAAATACCTTCCTCCTAACTATTACTAAGTCACTCCATAGCCTGCAAGGTGGAGTGCATGGTGAACAGTGGGACATGTAAATTTAATTTTGCCATGTCATTACAGTGGCAACTTCCCCGAAAAGTGTTTTTACTGTGACACTCTGTGTCTGTCTTATGAGGAAAACTATAGTGCAGATTAATATAATAATTTTGATATCTTGGGTTTGGGACAAGCTAGAGAAATGGTTCAGCCATTATTTTTGATATATATTAGAATTCAACTTAATAGTGTAGGTAGCTTTGTAAAGAAATGTTTAGGAAAAATCTACTTTTAGAAATGTACATTTTCCCTGCCTGATGTTCTAGGGAGCTAATTTGCATCAGCAACAGTAGTTGCCCACCACTGTTTGATTTCAATGAGGTGTGGAAACTTCTCCCAGAGAAGGGACGATGACTTAGGTCTAATGACAGGGCAGCCCGAGACCAATGCAGGAAAAGCAGCTAGTTAGGATCCAGAACGTCATCAATAGGGACATTAGTGAGGCCTGCCCACCCACAGTTAAGTGTAAGATGAGAGCTGAGCAAAGGAAGGCTTTTGTTCTTTATGCCTTCAATAACCAGTTAGGCACCAGACAAGTGGGATGTGGAGCTGGTCCCAGAACCACATTGGTATAGCCTAAAAGGAGAGGACTACTAACTTTTCTGAAAACACATCTGGTGGAATGATAGGCTCCCAATAGGGGCAGAATGCCTGTGCCTTCTTGGGTTTTCTCCTAGAATAATACACTCTGGGCCAATTTGTAGTAAAGCACCGAAAGTGCTAAAAAAAAGTACTTCTAAATGCCTTGCAAATAATCCCTAATTTAAGCATGCCTGCTTCGTGCTATTTCTACCAGAGTTTGAGCTCAGGTTTGAGTTACTGAAACCTTGGCCTGGACCTCACCGGTTAGTGACTACTATTCACCCCAATTAATAAACCACTATCCCACAATTATTTAACAATCTTTAGGAATTGCACCAGTTACATTAGCAACCCTAACAAAGCAAAGATAGCCTTTGTGGGTAGTGGGTTTATATATGTGTACAAACCTATAACAATAATAAAATGTAAAGCTGTGATAATAGAAGAGTAGAGGGATGCTAATGCCTGCCATGTGGATTGCATTGAGGTGCCCCTTTTTTTTTCTTCCAAGATTACAGGTGATGCTATAAACAGTTTGTAAATGAATGAATGAATGATTGAATAAATAAATATGAATTAACCCTTTTCTATGAACCCTTTTCAGGGAATTGCTGGAACTGACGTTGCAAAAGAAGCCTCAGATATCATCTTGACAGATGACAATTTCAGTAGCATTGTGAAGGCAGTAATGTGGGGACGTAATGTCTATGACAGCATCTCGAAGTTCCTGCAGTTCCAGCTAACAGTCAATGTTGTGGCAGTGATTGTTGCCTTCACTGGAGCCTGCATCACACAGGTGAGATGGTTAAGTGAACTGCAAAATATTCAGCAGGAATACATTAACCTTGACAAATATGAAGTTGTGGGTTCAGTGCGTCATGGGCATCTAATGATGCAACCAATTCTGACAAAGAATCTACTTCAACTATATGAATGCTTTATTGTAGCATTGTGACTGGTTGCCCACACATTTAAATGAGGTAAAGGAGCTGCAGATTTATGAATAGGAAAATGTAAATTTACAAATCTTAAATGACCCCATTATTCCTTTAACTGGCACAAATCTATGATTAGATTTATATGGTCACTTAAATTGCTTTTCAGTGCGCCATGCTCACTGTATGCGTTTGCTTGAAGCCATAATAATTCCTTTCTCATGATTGGTTTTGCTGTATTGTAGCCTCATTTGTATTTTATATTGCTCACTGATCCTACCCTTAAGCAATCTTGATGGCCACAATATTGAGTTTTGTATATAGATAAATATTGAATTTAGGATACCGACTACCACTGTGTCATCTGGGTAGGTACGTTTAGGTAAGCCCAGATTTACTATCACCACATTTTTGTATCTTGGCGCAGATGAGGCATCAATAGCTTCTAGTTTTCAAGGAGCTGCAACTATGAACAACTTTGAGATTCGTCCCGCCCATAGACCTTACAGACATTACACAGTCGAATGTTAAAGACAATGGCATTTCCTTCAAGGGTATCACTAGAATCTTAAGATATCTGACTATTGATACCCAGGTCTACCGCAAACAGATCTTAGAATATTATACCCCTTTTTAGTGATTTGCGCTTAAAGAAGGGTATTTTTCTCCTTTTCACCTTACCCCTTTTAATCAAACTCGGTCAATAATTTCTTTATTTAAATTGATGGAGCCTTGCAACATCCCATCCATGAGCATCTATGAACCTTCTCTCTTTTTTGAGGTGTAAGGAGAACCCTATGGGCAACTTTGTGTCAATATCCTGGATGATGTCAAGTAAGAATGGACTGTACTGAAGGACTATAGGCTCTCATAATATGTTTATAAATAACCTGTATTGAATATTGAAAAGGCCACTCCTTGGCCAGTTTATCCAACTCTGGGTGTATGTAATAGATGATGTAAGTTGAAAAAAAGGGTAATTTTTCAAAATGATGTTCAGACAAAGATAGTCACAATTGAATTTCAGATGGCGTTCTATGTTGGCATTAATGTGAAACACTTCACGTTCCGGTCAGCAATTTAGGTAAGGGCTGAAAGTGAGGCCTTGAAAGTCTGGAAAATGTACACAGAAGGCTAAGAAATGTCTATATGAAATGCTATTCTGAGTCCACAATCAGTGTAGCAGGTATTTATCAAGAAAAAATGTGTATTTACTTAGACTGTAAAGACTCATCAGTGTTCACAATGGCACTAGGGTCCCCTCTGGATTTAGTTTTCTACAGCCAGTTTTCCACTGTACCCCCAGACCTAGAGAGGTATTTTGCTTGCTGTTGATGTCTTACATCTCTAGTATTCGAATAACAAGTCACTGAAAGAATGAATGTTGGTATTTGTGAGGCTCAGGAGAACTGAGAGTGGCATAATGACAACCGAAGCACTTCATTCAAGCTGTAAGCCTCCCTGTTTGAAGTCCAGCACATGCTGGGTGCTGACACTGATACACACTTGTCCACTGCTCACATAGGCTTGGTCATAAGTTGCCCTACCTGGAGATACATTTTTTAAATCAAGTATGCAGTCAGATTAAATTAAGATCCAGTTGAATTTAATAATAGTGAAGAGTTCCAGCTGAAAGGATTTTAACTCTCCCAAAGTTCCCCTGGTGGACCAGAACAAAGCTGTGTATTTCCTTTACTGGTGATGGTGCTTTGGAAACACACAACATTCTGTCCTGAACAACCTATCTGTTCCATGCAGAGTTGGCCTGGCTCGTTGTTCTCTCCACCATAAGCATTCGTAAGTTTGATCCAATACCATTGCAGTTTATTTTGACCTCATGTGACCGTCACCTGCCGTAGAGATGTATACTCTGATTACCTTGATATATAGGAAGACCAATAGAAGCCACCCTTCAAGGTATTAGCCATAAATGCAATATTTTTCCAAATGCATCATCACGAAAACCACAGTGCAAGAACATTTGCTTGCAGGATGGGCTTTCTCATCGAATTTGGATTTGCAAATAAGATTAAAAATGTGGTTCATTAAGATAGACGTTATGGAATTTCAGCCACCCAACAGCCAAGTAACCAGGTTATATCAGCCCCAGTGGCCACATTTTCACAGAAGAGTAAGCATGCATTATTTTTTTTGTTCTGAAAAACCTGGCTATTGTTCTGTCTGGCCCAATCATTCAGCTTCATGACCTTGCTTATAAAAAAAATACAAACAACTACATTCAAAACTAATTTTAATATGCTTCCCCATAGAATTGCATTGCTCCAATTGATATTTTGCTGCAATGTTTTGGTTTACTTGATACACATGAATATTAGTTTACAAAATTAGCTTAGACCATATACTATTTCTTATTTTAACTCTATTTTTCTTTAAATGTTTGATTCATGAACTGCTGCAACTTGCCCATGAGGATGCCTTCTGGTCAGCACATAATTCAAAAGGTTAATGAGGGATACTTCTTGGGAAACTGTTAGAAATTGGATTTCTGTTTGGCAGAGGTATGCACCCTGTCCAAACAGTAATCACAATCCTAGTCAGGGTAAGTCAGATACCCACCCTAAATTAACCTGTACTCACCCTCTGGTAGCTTGGAATAGAGCAGGCTGGCTTAGCTTAAAAGGCAACGTGCAAAGTATTTTTGTGACACTTCAGACAGTGAAAACATCACACCAAAAGATACCACTCATGGTTAGACAAATATAGCTTAATTTGTTGAACAAGACAAGACCAAAACGACAAAATTTCAATAACTATACCCGGAGTAGTACATTTTTAAAGAATACGCTCAAATGTAGTGCTTAAAAGCATAACCCGCTAAACAAAACTATCTAGCCATGATAGATTGGGTCAAATCCGAAAGTTCTAGCCAACCATGATGAAGCACGGGATAGATGCAGGGACCATCCTTGGCCTGCTGCAACAGTACCTCGGTTCGCAGTTGCGTGGACATCGAGGACGAGATGTGAGAAGCAAAGGAGGCAATGCATCAATGTCGTTCCCTAGGAAGTAGGCGATGCGTACGTTCCGAGACACGCAGAGTAGGTGATGCATTGGGAATGGAGACGATGAGCCTCACTGCAATGGCGATGCCTCAGCATTGATGGAAATGTAATGCCCTCGATCCTCGCAGCAGCGATGATGAGTCAGCATCAATGGAGATGTGCCCGTTTTGAGTTGTACGACGATGGCGATGCATGGATTTTGACATTTTCAGCACCTTATACCCTCTTCCAAGGCCATAGAACTGGATTGGCACCACCTGGCTGGGTTGCCTCCCAGATGACAGAGTCCAGATGCTGTGGCAGGTGAATTGGATTCTTTTATGTCCCTGAGACTTCAATCAGGAGGCAAGCCAGCAATCCCTTAGAGTCCTTCTCGTTCTAGATTGTAGAGATGCAGATTCAGTCCTTTCCATTCCCAGGCAATAGGGCAGCAGGTCAGCAGAGCAAGAGTAAAGAAGTGTAGCAGTCCAGCAGAGTGACAGTCCTTTCAGCATCACAGCGGTCCTTCTTCCTGGCAGAGTATCCACAGGTTCAGAAGTGTACTGAGTTGGTGCTGTCAGAGGTTTAGTACTTACAGCCAGTTGGGGAAGCTTCAAAGAGGCATTTAAAGTGCACAGAGTCCCTACCCCTCTTGCCCTGGCTCCATGCTCACTCCAGGGGGGTGTGCAGCCCCTTGTTTGTGGATAGGACACAGCCTATTCAGGTGTAAGTGGGGAAGTGCTCAGCTCTGCCCCACATCAAGCCAGTTAATGGTCCATTAATGCCCATCAAGTCACACCTAGACTCCCCCTTTGTGTGGGTGTATAGATGTAATGCACAAAGCCAAGTTGTCAACCTCCGCAGACCTGTATTTAGATACAGGCAGAAGGTATCAAATGGCTAAAGTAATAAAATGCCAACTTTCTAATCGTGGTATTTTCAGAATTACAATTTAAAATTCGACATCACTCTAAGTTGTGATTTTAAATTGTGATTCAAGAGACATCAAACTTGGGGGTCCAATCTCTTTGTAATTGAAAATTACACTTATAAAATGTAATAAGGTAATCCCAAAGTTATCCTGTGGGAGAGATAGGCCTTGTAGTAGTTAAAAATGTGGGTAGGATTTTCCACTACCAGCATATGTAAAACTTACAAGGTACATGTTCTACTTTTTAAATACATGGCTTACTGCCCTTTGGCTGTACAGGGCCTACCTTAGGGGTGAACTATATGTATTAAAAAGAAAGGTTTGGGCCTGGCAAGTGGGTTAACTTGAAAGGTAAACATGGCAGTCTCAAACTGCACACAGAGGTTCTGCAATGGCAGACCTGAGGCATGTTTAAAGGGCTAATAAAGTGGGCGGCACAATCAGTGCTGCCGGCCTACTAAAAGCCTTAAATTTACAGGCCCTGGGCACATGTAGTGCACATTACAAGGGACTTATAAGTAAATAAAATACGCCAATTGTGGAAAAGCCAATGGTACCATGTTTTAAGTGTAGAGCATATGCACTTTAGTACTCGTTAGCAGCAGTAAAGTGCCCACAGTCCTAAAACCAACAAAAACGAATTCAGCCACAAGGGGAGAAGGAAGGCAAAACGTTTGGGGTGACCCTGCAGAAGGGGTCATTTCCAACAGAGACCTTTGTTTTGCTTTTGTGAAGCGTATCTAGCCTGTCAGTGTCGGCCACCTTTACACTCTATTTCGACACATGGATTTATTTCAGTGACAGTTTTCAAACTAACTTTTAAAGCAAATCATGGAATTACACATTCTATTATTGTTCTAATCTTTTGGGAAAGGCAACACAATCACACATTGGCTCTGATCATTATAGGGCAACAAATCCCTTTTTGGGAGCTAACATCTGTTTGTGACCAAAAAAATGTTGCACTTCAGCACAAATCCCCATGTTATTCCCCATCAGAATGGGGAATAACATGTCATTCTTAGAATATTGACAATCAGTAGCATGAGTCAGGTGTAGTTTTTCCACCTTGTACTCAGTGCACCAAGTGCCAATGCAAATTAACTGATATCCAATTGCACCTGCATTTTGAGTTTTGAAATATCGATCGAAGACATTGTTACAATACTCTGTAGTTGTATTCAATTCTAAACACTATCGATTTAAAACTTTACATTTCAAATCACGTTAAAAAGAAAATCTAAGTTGTAATCAAGGATCAGTCTTCAACTTTTGATCGGGTGGACGTTTCCCTCCAGTTGGCTGCTCAGATCACCCCCTGCTTCCGGGTTAGGCCTGCGCCTTCACGCTTGAGTGAAATGTGCAGTGCAGCGGGTAATAGATTATTATTAGAGCCACCTTAGCAGCTCAAAGTGATTGGCGCTGTGAAATGGCGAGAAGACGCTGCTGCCAAAAGGGAAGGCTGCCAATTCCGCACGCACGACGTGTGGAGGAAGGAGTCTGTGCTTTTCACTGACTTTTTCACAGGAGCTGACTGACATACACATTTCAAAGTCCGTTTATTTATTTATTTTGGACGGGTACATTCCACACATGTGTAAACACAGCAAAAAAAAAATAGAACACAGTCACTGACAGCTTGGATGGGTGGGAAAACGAAATCAAAGAATGTCAGGACATGTACTTTAAGTGGCAGGTAAGGGAGACAGGAGACTGCAGTCATTTCGAAATAAATTAAAGGTGAGATTGGTGTCTTAAAGTTCACATAGCCTCAAGTGTTCGAAGGTACTGGAAGATTGCTGCATGTCAAACATTGTATCCATGAAGCGCCCCATTTTCAATAGTACATTCATCCATGAACACTCGACCAAGTTCTTTCTAGTATTTCTGTTTTGTGCAAAAAAAAAAAAGAATAGAAAGAGACAATGCACTTGAAATAACTCACTTGTCCTCCGACTTGGGGGCATATCAACAAGGCGGCGCTATAAAATTATCGCCGCTTTTGCGTCTGTTTTCGGACGAAAAGCGGCGATAATTTTATCGCTTTATCAGCAAGGTCACACTATCGCGTGTATCCTTGCCTTAGCGCCCTTTCCCGTAACGCCCATCTTTGCATCTCTAATGAGATGCAAACTGGGCGTTCCTTCCCAAAATAACTGGAGAAATATCGCTAACCGACATTTCTCCAATTATCAAGGGAATCTCTTACCTGCTTAGCGATTGGAAAAGAAGCGCTAACCGCGCTTAACACAGGTTTCTTTACGCCCGCTTTCGATCTGATTTAGCCATTTAATCCAATGGGGGTGGATTACATGGCTAACCCCACACTGCCCTATCAGCAAGGTATCGCATGTCACAGTGCGATTATCGCTGGATTTCCAGCGATAATCGCACTGTTTTGTGGCTAACACATGGATTTCTATCGCTTGGGAGATAAGCGTTGCTGATAGCACGCTATCTCCGCAATAGAATCCAGCGTTAGCCTGCGATAATTATCCTCGCGCTAAGAGCGCTGAGCGATCATTATCGCAGGCCCTTGCTGATATGTCCATTGGTTCTGTAGATGCACCAAACTCATTCTCCAAAGACAAAATGTGTCTGTTTTTCTAGACAATGTTTCAGTACTCATGTCAAAATTCATTTATGTGGCGTAATGCGGCATTTTTTGTAACAGTATGGCTTCATTATTTTGTAGCTTTTACATATGGTAACACAGTGTGGGCAAAGATTTCTCCTCCTACATATCAGTTTAGCAACCAAATACAGAAACGGAGAGCGGAAAGAAGACCAATCAACATTAGGGAAGTGCTTTTCTACACGGGAACATGTGTCGCCGCATTTTTTGTAACTTTTGATCCGATTGAACGAGAAACTAATTTTTGTTGTTGTTACAATCTGCAGATTATGGACAGTGTGATGGGTTAAGTGGCAAATGTGGCAAATTCATAATCACACAGAAAACGCCACAGCCGCAGAATCACGTAATTCCTGAGCCCCTGCAGTGCCAATAACATCACTTTTAATAGAAATGTCCCTGTAATTGCGCTGATGTTAAAACTGAGGCAGGACCAAATAATCGAACAACAATTCACCTATAAATGTTTCCCATGTAACTACGTTTTCTTGAGCAAAGTTGTAAAATAATCCTGGGGCATATTTACAAGGGGGGGGGGGGGGAGAGTCAAAGCAAGGGAAAAGCGGACTATTATTTATACAGGTCCAGCATACAGGTCCGTTGATAGAACTATAACAAGAATGGTATGCAGTTCCTAATGTGAATGCAGGCGAAGGTGTGTTGAGAAATAGGCTCTACTTGAGAGTAAGTAGTTGCGCAAGAAGGGGAGAAGAAACTTCTCCTAGTTGGAAAAAGACCCTCACACACCCAGCCAGCTAGATGTCATGCTTCATCATCGGGTCTGCTCCTTATCGGGGCGGCGCTGCAATCCCCGATCGGCACCCGAGATGGGGCCTTCCTGGCGGAGATCTTTTTTCCAAAAGCCGGAATGAAGCTGCCTGACTGCACTACACAGGATGTTTAATTGGTCACAATAATAAGACACAACTGAATACATCACTGGGGACAGATGTAGCTTCTCAAGCAGTGATTAACAAGTGGCTACATCACACAGCCTAACAGGACCTTACAGTTGGAAGGAAACAAGGTGTTTTTTTAAGCTAATCTTAGCTATTCAAGTTTGCATGTCTCAGTTATGGTTTTGAGACAAATTCTTGTCAGTGGTATGTTTGGAGTGTCAAGTGTGCACGCATCCACGGTAGGCTTTTAAGAGTGGAATAGAAAATGCTCTGCAGTAATTGACAATGCCAAGCTGCATGTGTATGGTATATGGCAAAACTGACATGAGAAAAGTAGAATAAGTTGAGTTCTCCTGTGATATGTGCAACCCGAGCAGAGGGCAGAAGCCACCTTGATGTTGCTTATCAGTTGGAATCTTTATGAGGTTCGGGAGATATATGTGTGAGACACCTCTTTTTGTAAGGGAGAAGGGATGTAGCTTGGCTCTACTGTCATATGTGGATTTTTCCTTTTGGTGTTGGCCTGCAGTTCTGTGGAAATCATTTGCAGATATGTGGCCATGCAGGTTTAGGGTTAGCGAGGCAGGACAATTAGGTAACATGTGTGTTCTGTGTTTGTTTTGCTTACATCAGTATGATTAGCTCGAGGGATATTTGCATGCAATGCACCTGGATGTACATGGCCTATTGCATCCCAGTTCCAGCTGTGGTGGAGGTTACTCTATGTGAAACCAGAGGATGGGGTTCCATGTGTGCTCCCGCGGGTGAGCATTATATGTTTAGTCGCTTTGCTCAATCTGCTCTCATGTTATTTTTTCCATTTGAGGGGTTGTGCACATTAACCTCCACCTGTAGACAAGCAAAGCCTATTTCCTGCCCTGCTTAAGCAGACTGTACTTTAACGGATTGAAGGAAAGGTTTCTCTCTACGCCTAGAACTAGTCACTCAGTGCACCATGGCATCCATTACAGAGCTCTGTTTTTGGTGCTATGGTTGCAAGTTTTAATCTTGCAAAGTTCGGCCAGGATTTCATTCTTCTGACTTCTACAAACTGAGTTCCATTGAGTTAGGGAACAAAGGAGAGAAATCATTCAGTGCCAAGTTGCCCATTGTGATGAACCTCCACTTTAGAATAGGATTTGCCAAACAGCTAGGTTCTTCAACTTCTTTTGGATATCAGACAAGTAATCTGTGAATTAGGAACACAGGACCATATGTATCAAAAAAGAGTTTTGCGATTCTCAAATTGCGATTTTTAGAGAATCGCAATTAGAGAATCGCAAAATGCAATGTGTGTAGGATGTGGTCAAAATTTTGCTAATCCTACGTATTCCTTATTTACGAATCGCAAATTGAGATCCGCAAATAAGGAATACCTTCCCATTCATTCCTATGGGCTAGGAGGCCCATAATAATGAATGGGAAGACATTCTCAATTTGCGATTACCAATTAGAGTATCGCAAATTGAGAATGCAATTTCAGGATTGCAAGGGTGCCAAAAGGACACCCTGTTGCACCCCTGAAATATGCATGTGTGCACATTTTCCGCATATACATGCCCTAAGGGCATGTATGTGCGACATATGGCACTTTAAAAAAATCGAAAAAGTGTTTTTTTAAAGAAAATCGCAAATTACCACCAACTTGAAGTTGGTGGTAATTTGCAATTCCTTAGGCCAAATAGCACATTTCTGGTGCTCCAGAATTGCATTTGAGGAATCGCAATTTGCAATTCCTTAATTGCATTCGCAAAATAGAGAATTGCAAATTTTGCAATTCTCTATTCTCTATTTTGCAATGGCCTTTTGGGATGATACATCCCAAAAGGCTTTTTCAAATTCACAAATGGACGGGAAAAATGCTTGATACATATGGCCCACAGTTTCTTATGATTAATGAATGAGATATGCCCGTTAAGGCAACATATGTGTAAACCTATCGAATATAGGAAACCTCCAGGAGGAACAAAGCCTTAACTGAAAAGACTCCTTTATTTTGAAATGTTACCCCACACATCTCTGTGAGCGGCTCAGGCATACTGTTATGATGAGTGCACTGCCCTCAGGATAGCCACAAACTTGTGCTGCCCTGGGGGGCAGAGCTTTCAAAATGAAATATGGAGCAGCTGCTTCAAAGATTCTCTGTGTACACAGTGCAGGTGGCATGCTGCCTACACTTTAAATAAGGGAGAGGGATCCCCCCGTAGGGAGGTGCGGTCTCAGGAGTATATGGGACTCGCTTTAACCCACTCCAGAGGGCTGCCTTCAGTAGGCACCCTGGCAATGTACCACCTTTTTATGGTGGACTGTCAGTACGCCTCCTAAGGTTATGTTTAACTCTTTACCAACGTTCATATTATTGCATAGGCGTAGAATCAAAGTGATTCCCTCATGAGGGAACACCCTCTGACAATAGTGCTGGCCCCATATACATGCGCTGGTGCTATCGGTATTATGGAAGGGGCAGCACAAGCTTTTGCATCCCCTTCTGTAATATCATCTTCAGCAAGAACACCTCACCATGGGACTCCAACTAGTGGCCGGTTGTTCTCAGGCCATGATCTACTCCAGGATCCTCAAAATAATCATCATCAGCAAACAGGACAGGACTGTACAAGTCAACGGCTGTCAATGCATCCTGCTTCCATGCCCTACAGATGCTGAGGAAAATCTTCAAATGGCTCCCAATCAAAACTAGAAAAATTGTCACGCTCACCCTAGTTAACAACAAGTTGGTCTATGGAACACCCTCCATGTCAGGATCACCAAGCAACTCCCTAGATGACTACAAACCATGCAGAAATTAGCAACCAGACTCCTCCTCAGCCTCCCACGCAAAACTCACATCATGCCACCCCTTAGGGAACTCCACTGGCTTGCGAAACACAAACACACTTAATTCAAACTCCTCACATACATATTCAAGGCATTACGCCACCCAGGCCACACTTAACTGAACATTCACATCTCTTTCCACCAACCACCCAAACACCTCTGCTCTGCAGGACTCCTACTTGCACACTTTCCACACATACCCAGAACCAGATCAAGAGGACAACGTTCTCTTACATCACTCCTAAAGCATGGAACAGGTTCCCACTCCATATCAGCGCCTCCTCCTCTCTTCTTCAATTATGCAAGAACCTGAAGGCCTGGCTTTTGAATTAACCAACCTACCATAGGACCTACCATAGGCTGGACTAGGCACACACACTTGCTCAATGCCAGGATACCCTTACAATTACACATTACATAGCATGGCATAACATGACATACCATAGTGCCCCGAGGGAGCAAAACGTTCATGCACATGCCCATTGCATCTCTTGGGGTTGGGGGTGGGGAGCGTTTGACTATCAAATCATTGCAAAGTATTTGTCTATAGATTCTACTGCTGTGTACGGAGATTTTGTTTGTGTATATGTCAATATTTACCCTTCATATGTAGTTTGATAATATAAATATATAAGTGGGTACGTTTTCCTCTACTTCATTTTCTTATGTAAAGGCCAGATTAATTGAGCTGATAATATCAGAGTTTGCATGCTCAAAGCTGATGCTGAAGCCATTGACGTTTGCAATATCCCACATTGACGCAGCCACAGAGACTGAGGGGCATATCATCAAGAGAATTATCGCCGCGTAAGCGGCCGTTTTCGGCCGGAAAGCGGCGATAATTGTATCGCACTATTAGCAAGGTCACGCTATCGCGTGAATCCATGCCTCAGCGCCTTTTCCCTTAACGCCCAGCTTTGCATCTCTAATGAGATGCAAAGTGGGCGAAATAATGTGAAAAATGCCGCTAACCGACATTTCTCCAATTAGCTGGCCTCACGCTAACCCGCAGAGCGATAAGAAAAGTAGTGCTAAACGCGCTTATCGCTATTTTTCTTACGCCTGCTTTTCATCTGACTTAGCCATTATATCCAATGGAAGGTGGATATGATGGCTAGGTCTGCCCTGCCCTATCATCAAGCTATCGCCAAACATTGTGTGATTATCGCTGGATTTCCAGGGATAATCGCACATTTGGCAGCTTGCGCATGGAATTCTATCGCTTTGGGGATAAGCGTTGCTGATAGCACGCTATCTCGGCGATAGAAATCAGCGTTAGCCGGCGATAATTATCCTTGTGCTAAGCGCGCTTAGCGATAATTATCGCCGGCCCTTGCTGCTATGCCCCTGAGTTCTTTTGTAGACCCCCGCGTGCTAAAATAAAAAACAATTCCATTTCCTCCAGCATTGCTTGATCCCATCAGAGGTTTTTAAATATTGCTGAGATTGACTAAATACGACTGTTGCACAGTGTCGAGGATGTAACACTGAGGCACGCAGGACTGTTTCATCATGACAGCCCCTCCTAGGAAACACGACAATCCACTTTCCTTTGTACGTCTGTGCCTTATTACCATAAACAGATTAGCCCTGCAAACCCCAGACGAAAGGCAGAGAATAGGGTCATCCATCAGACAGCAATGAAACACATTTTTTAATTGTCTTCAACTTGTTATCTCAGCGCCAGCATTCCTCTAACAAGAACCAACCTCTTTCTAGCTGACTGAACGGCAAAACTGGAGTGCCACAACTCCCACGCCCTGAAGCTGAACGAAACAAACCTCTCCAATCTCCTCTATGCAGACGACCTGCTGCCAAAAAGTTCCACCCCGGTCGGGCTGCAGCATCTTCTCGATGCCACCCATGTCTATTCAGTGGAAAATGGCTCAAAAATGAACTTTGATTAACAACGAAAGCTATGTCGGTGAACAGCACGAAAAGGGAAGTAGTTGGCGTACCGCCTCTCGACGCTTAGGGGCTCATTTATGAGCCCCTGCGTCACTTTTACGCCACCGGTGCGTCACTTTTTGTGACGCACCAGTGGCGTAAAACATGCGCCATGATGTGCCATATTTACAAAGTGACGCATCTACCTAGATGCGTCACTTTGTAAACCCCTGCGCTACATTATACCTGCGTCAGGTATAATGTATGCAGGGTGGGCGTTCCCACGTAAGTAAGCATCGTAGAAGTGAAGCAGTGAAATCTACGAGATTTCACTGCGCCACTTCTAGGGTGCAAATGCGTCAATATCTTGTGCCTGCCTCACAGCAGGCGTAAGACTGACGCAGGCCCTTTCACATGGGGCTTACCCCATGTGAAAGAATACATTGCTGGAGTTGCGTCACTTTTGTGACACACTCCAGCAATGCGTCACTTTTGCGCCTACAGATACGTCAGAAATACTGACGTATCTGTGACTCCTTGCGACATGATGCGTCATACTGTAAATATGACGCATCATTGGAGTCGCACGGAGGGCGCAGTGAAAAGTGACGTATCACTGTTTTCACGCAGTGATGCGTCACTTTTCATAAATGAGGCCCTCAGAGTCTGTGTCTGAAAACAAATATGTAGGTATCATTATTGGCAAAAAGGAATCTTTCAAACCGCAGAACGATGCCCTGAAGAGGAATGGGAATGCGCTATCCTTGGTACTGAGAATCTAAAGAGAAAAGTGGCCAGCCCTAATCTAACCCCACTGCTCTGGGTAATTTAAGAAAAATTGATCCCTACAATAATTTACGGGAGTGAGAAGCTACGCGGAAGAGATGCATCCATGCTGGATGGGATTGTGTCTTGGACCTACAGAATGTTGGCCTTCCCAAATACACTTCCTCAGCTCACGTAAGGCCGTAGTTTGGGCTTCAGAAACAATTTATCAGCAGGGGAGGTGTGTACATTAACTGCTGGAACAAAATCAAGAAGGCCATATTAAAAACACTAAACTCGCACCTGTGGCCGGAACTGACGACCATTAGCAGTTCGCCCACCCAGGCTTACCTCAATGCAGGCGCGCAACACCCGTTGGACTCGAAGGGCTTCAGCCCCCCCTTGTGTGTGGCAGCCCGGGATGAGACAGCTTCCCGGGCACACACACAGCCGCACCCGAGCACTTCACAGGTCTTTAAAAGACCATTTGCATGTTAATGAGGCCTTGCTGTTGTTTCACCCCTTCTAAGAGCCCCTGCAGCTCCACTCTGCCTATTGCTTAAAGATTCAGCCCCCCCCCCCCCCCGAAATTTTTCCTTAGCCCCCCCCCCCCCCAAATTTGGCTCTAGTTGCGCTTCTGCCTCAATGGGTCCATAGCTCATCTCAGCCTACAAGATCTCTGGGCAACATCTGCAACCCATGCCAGCTTCAAAAAGGCAGTAAAAAACCCATCAAATTTGCCGTGTTAATTCAGCACAAGGCAGAAGTGGCGGGCACAGCCCCTGGTTGGCTTGTGCTGTATAGCTATGACGAACCCCTACCGCAATCTCATTTTCATAGAGGCTTTTTCAGCCCAAGAAAATAAAAATTCCTCCTACACCGACATCCTTGAAAACGCAACCCAACTGCGACCGACTGCCGCTTATGTGGAAAAGACAAAAGAAGACCTGAAGCATTTGGTATGGACTTGTAAGGAATTATTGCCAGAGAGAAATATGTTACGCCCACTTTTCAACCAAAGAGGAATTAGAACATGCAGGCACGCCCTATCGTCCTGCCTCTCCCTGACGGATTTACAGCTGAACTGTCTTTCGTGAGATTTCTCTTGAAGGCAGAAAAGAATCAATCGGCAGCATTTGGCAGAGATGCATAAGGACTAGGAACAAACCTGCTGCCCGTCTCCTTTATGCACACTTTTTTTCTTTTTTCTTTCTTTAACTCAGAATAACTCACTACCCTGCACATAAGCAATTTTAATCCATTCGGCAACTTCATTGTATTTGATGTTCGTTCATATCAATTTACTGTAGATCGGTCATAATTCTACACACAAGAATTAAATGTATTTTGTAATGTAATTGTTAAGATTTTATACCTTGCTCATTGAACTGCGTAACTGTTTTACATGTTGGTGTAATGTTGCGGTTTAATGATGCAAAGTTTTTAACTAACCATGCAAATGAATAAATGAATACAAATAAATAAACAAGAATTCAATCTAAATTTTACTTTTCCTGGCAAAAGCTTTAGCGTTTGAGTTTTGTAATCAAACAGCGCCCTCTAGTGGCTTGACAGCATCAGGAAAAAAGTTGCATATCAAATCCTGTTTTCATACAAAATTGCCGGTACTTTTAGATCAACAAAAGTCATAGATTTCCTAGCAGATATTTTAAACATGGACTAATATATGTTTTCTAAATCACCAAATCATTGTATTTTCTTTTTAACGTAAAACGTGAGAAAATAAAAACATGAGTTGTACATAGAATGATTTGCCAAATCAATGAGTATGAAAATAAAACGTTTAACTCTAAAATAGAAATTAAAACAAAACTTTTAATTCAGAGTTAATTTCTAATTATTTTCAAGCAAGGTTCTACTAGCATTGAAGGCGCCCTGTGGCAGGGAACCAACCCTAAGCATACATCTACAGGGTGAATACAGAAACTTAAGAACAGAAACTTCAAATGTTTCAAGCACGGGAAGAGGCCGAAGATAAAGATGTCTGGAGCCTGACATGCTGGTGCAATAAAAAAGCACTGTTCATATACTTACTTCGCGCTTCTTTGACCTATTTATTTGATACATGGGGGAGCAGATTTACAAGCCCCTTGCGCCTCATTTACGCCGCCGTTGCATCACTTTTGTAACGCAGCGGCGGCGCAAATCCTGCGCCATGGTGCGGGGTACTCACAACATGACGCATCTGGGAGATGCATCACGTTGTAAAGCCCTGCGCCACATGTAGGCGTTTCTGCGCTGGGGGTGGCGTTCCGGCGCAGGAACGCCTCCTAAAAGTGTCTGAGTGAAATCTGCAAGATTTCACTCAGTCACTTTTAGGCCCATGCTGCGTCAAAACCCTGCGCCTGCCTGAAGTAGGCGTAAGGATTGACGCAGCATTAGCAAGATAGGGCCCCCCAGACCATTTCTGGAGCTGCGTCGCGCTTGCGACGCAACTCCAGCAATGCGCCACTTTTATTGCACAGATGCGTCACGCATCTGTGCCGTTTTTGCCCCATGGTGCGCCGCATTGTAAATGCGGCGCATCCATCGTGGCGGAGCTGTGGCGCACAATAACTGGTGCATCCCTGCTGATATGCAGGGATGCGCCAGTTATTGTAAATATGCCCCGAAGTGTTTTTTGTGCAGTACAGATACTTATCCAGTTTAAATGTTGTATATTCGTTGCATTGAGGATAAAAAGTACATACAGTACAGGACTAAGATAACAGTAGATTATATCAGGTCAACGGAATTATCATTTTGCAGTGCAAAAAATCTCAAACATGCAGAGATTTCCTTATGAAATCTGTAATAAATATCTTCGAATTAGAAGATCTTTGTAAAATGTTAAGTTTTGTTCAAAAATGGTTTTATAGTCCTAGCCAATCTGTTCATTAATGTGTAAAGGTGTTATGGTGATAAATATTGCCCTGGATTTCTGTAAGTATGATAATTGTTTGCAAATTGCTAGTTTTGGCCCACAGGGCCATTTTGGCTGGTCTTATATATCTGATAAAACTACTCTCCATCAAGAACTCTGCGCTCCTCACAGTTCATTGGGTTAGGCAGGTCAGAAAAAGAGTCCATTCCTTCTCCTATTTGGCAGCGCGGATGTGGAATTCTAATGAAGCTTTGGATGTTGAGCTCTGGGTCATCTTTCAGGAAAATTTAGCTTGGTCATAATTTTTACCTCTCGTACTGTACGGGGTTTATTTACAAGCCCCTTGCACCGCTTGTGCGTCACTTTTTATAAGGGAAAAGTGACTTACTGGCGGCGCAAGGGGCTTGTAAATAACCCCTTAGGGCCTCATCTACGAGAGCCTTACGCCACCATTACGTAACGTTTCAGTGACACTGTGACGGCGTAATCAGTGCACTATACTGTGCCCTATTTACAAATTGATGCATCTAAGCAGAGGCATCACTTTGTAAATGCCTGCGCTACATTATACCATCGTCAGGTATAATGTATGCATGGTGGGTGTTCCAACGTAAAAAAGGCTTGTGGAAGTGACACTGTGAAATCTCAGATTTCACTGCACCTTTCCTATGACTTGACTGTGTCAAATCTTTACGACCTGCCTCAAGCTGTCAGGATAAAAATCCAACACCAATTTATAAAAATAGGAAATAGTTTTATCTTTAAAATGACACCGAAGCAAAAACAATCCAATGTAGAGATCCAGAGAGATTAATTTTTAAATATTTAGCACTATATAGCCCATAGAAACCTATAGTGCCTATTGGAGTATCTGGTCGTGCTAGACCGGGTCAAAGTCAAAGTTTCAGGCAGACACCTACCCCTCACAGTAGATCTCGGTCAAAGTTCTGACTTGAAAACTTTTCTGGAGCTTTTCTTCCCGGGGTCCCTCGAAGCTCTTAGCCTTTCTGGATTCGGTGACAGTTCGCTGGCTAGCCTTGCGATGAGCTCCCGGTCAAACTTATGGAAGTCTGGCCTCCGATGTTTTCCAGAGGGACGAACCAGAGATTCAGGCCGGCTCGCGGTTGAAGGTGGGCGGCTTGCTCTCACGGTTGGTTCCGATCACCTTTTCTATGTTCAGACTTAGAAACTTCTACAGAGCCTTTTATTCAGGGATCCCTCGATGCTCTTCACCAGGCCGTCTTCGGTGAGGGTTCGTTGGCTTGGGTTTCAGCGCCGGATCATACTATGTAAGTCGGACCTCTGTAGCTTTTTTAAGCGGGATGAACCTTGAAGGCAGGCTGGCTCATAGTTGAGTGTCGCCGGCTTGGCTGGCCATGTCTAGTCGGTCCACTTCTGGAGCTTTTTTCCAAAGTTGCTCCAAACTTCTCCAAACTTCTGGAACTTCTTCCTGAAGATCCCCAAAGAGTCCTAATGTGTCCAAAACGTACTCCAAGGGTCTGGAAGTTCCAACATGGTGTCTGAAAGTTTGGGACTTCAGTTCCAACAATCCACTTGGACAAAATCTTTACAAATCCACTGGTTGTACTTCAGAATGAGGATTCTTGGTGGTGATGGTCCAGGTCACTCTGTTAACCTGTAGCTTGCAGGGAGTACACTCTTTAGTCCCTTTGAAGCAAGTTAGGTCCACAGGGCTGTAGTCCAGGTTGTGCAGCAGGTGCAATCTTCAGGAAGGACTGAGTAGAGTCTCTCCCCTTGCCTCTTCTCATTCCTTCCTTAATCGCACCATCTGGCTAAATTCAAAGAGGAGAGGTGGAAATTGAAACTGACTTCTTCTGCCTGTCTCCTCCTTCCATTGAAGAATATGCTTGATGACCCCTCCCCCTGCTCTGGCTTTCCTATGTAGCACAACCTTGCACTCCCAGAAGTACTGTCTAACCCCAGGGGCTATTTATCACCACATCAAAGGAGCGTTGGCTAATCCACTTAACTGTGACCAATCAGGACAGGTCATTGGAAGGCTGATATTTTGGCTTACAGACAAAAAAAATGTCTAATAACTTCTTTTCTGTACACTTTAGGAGAAATTCAACAATACCATATTGTTGAATTTATCAATACCATTCTCGGAAGTCTTTGAATGGCATTTTTATGATTCTCCTAGCATGAATTATTAGTTAATAACTTCTTGCCATGTTAACCTATGTGGCAGGGGATTTGCAAAGGGAAAACTTACTTGGGCCATTTTTCCAGTACCAGGGCTTATAAAACATATTTTTAAGGACCCTACCTACATCTACAGGACCCCACACCCCTGGGATACCTAGAAGAGACTTTAGTGGTTTTGAATATGTGAACATATTGCAGATCCTCACTCCACAGTGCTCCTAATACAAAAGTAAATTTTGGGACGCACTTTACAACAATGTTGGGAGTGAAATGTACAATTTCACTAAACTCCTTATAAATACCTGAACACCCACCCCTGGAACACCTATGGGAGACCCTTGGGGTACATAATATACCCAAACATTGTAGTTGATGAAGTTTTAAATGCCTCAAATAACAAAGTCGAGTTTGGGCACAATGTGCATTTTAAAAGCAGTCCTGCAACACTGGGCTGCTGTTAAACTGACCTCAGGCTTCAGCAGTACACATATGCAAGTGCAGAGAGGGCTGCAGGCCTCTTAACTGCCATACCCTATTATATACTAGGGACTTAAAAGTAGTTTCAATACCCCTGCCCGATTATGGACTAGGGCCTTATAGGGGAGGTCATGCCAATCCTAGGGGTACCCTAGCCCATAGTGTACCCTAGTGTATTTAGGTGTTTTCACTGTATCCTAAGTGTCTCTTTCAGCATAGCTCTGGCGCTGGGCCTGGTTAGGCAGAGCCCAGGGTCAGTTTGAGGTAATTACCACCAGTACCCGTCAAAAAAGTTGGGAGTGCCCAGGGCACAGGATGACTTTGCAAACACTTAAGTAGTCTTATTTACCAAAATTAGTGGACTAGTGTGTATCTGGCTACTTCATTTTTTGCTGAGATGACTGCCTTGCAATGCACTGTTTATGGATGCCACTCCACTAAGCACAACATTTGTTTTTTAAGCTGTATTGCTTTTATATGAGTTAAAAGGTGAACTGAGAATGCTGCTTAAACCATGCATTTTATCCAGTACTTGTATCATTAGGTGCGTTTCAAGAACAACAACATCTGAAATTAGCAGGTAACCCTTAAATATTTTCTTTGGTTGTGTTTCTGGGGAAGTTCCTACCTGATTATAATTTATTAAATATTGTGCTTTGACTGTAGTTATCCATTCAGAGCTCTACTTCATGGGAATATTTCTGCGCTAAATGTTCATAAATGAAAACCCATACATTGCAACATTTCCAAATACCTCCTGGGAAAATGAAACTGAAGAGGGTGGCATAATGACTGGGGGCATGGCAGGAATCAGGATAGGGGGGATTATAGGCTATAAACTGGGCAGCTGTCTTAATGGACACTGTCAATGGATGTAGAGGAGTTTGCACGGAGACATGTCCTAAGCCACTCATTCCGATACTGTCAGTATATACTGTCACTAAATATTTGAAATATGAAATTTAGTGAAGCTCTGGAAGAACTTCCATCTCTGAAATATCAGAGCAGCATACTTTAGCTTTGTAGTATAACTTGATATCGTTAAAAGCTACAGGAGAAGTAATAAGAAATTCTTGGCTTAAGAATATGGTTCAAATTAAATAGTTCAATACATTTGTGTTAATAGATATTCGGCACAAGCAGCATCCGTTAACACACAAATATATATTTTCTATTAAGAGGAAACCTTCTCCGGGATAGAGTGTTCTTGCTTAGCCAAGGTTTTAGCTATGCAAGCAAGGCTTCCATTGAAGCGCAGGCAAGACCTGATCATGATTGGATTGTACTCAAAGTAAAGATCTGAGGGAAGTGTAAGCCTCTATGTGAGTGAGCAATGGTTAACCCTATAATTAATAACCTTTATACAAAAAAATACTACCATAGAGGAAATGCTTCCAATTTTCCTCTGGGGCCTTATTATGATTTGAGCCCGGGCCTAAAAACTCGAAGCAAACTCAGTGTAAACAGAAGCTGAAAGCTTCAACTAAAAATCTCAAGTTAACAATGGCTGGAGAATTCCAATAGAAGCCCATGTTCACACCAGAACATGGACTTCTATTGGAATTCTCAAGGGTATATTATCAAGCCCATTATCGCCGGTTTAGCGGCAGTTTTCTGCCGCTAAACCGGCAATCATTTTTAACGCTGTCCTTGATAACATGCCCCCATGTTCGTCTGCTGAAATTTTTAAATTGAGTTGGTAAGTTTTGGCAGAGTTTGGCAGACGAAGTTAACATCCGTCGGTATGTCAGAGGTCAAAACCTCTGCGAGACCTCTGCCTGTCAGATTGAGAGTTTTCCGCCAGACCTACAGACACCTCTCTGCATTGACAGAGACTGCCATCATGGCAGTTCCTGTCCATGTGTGAAAAGTTTGATGGACAGCACCGTCAGCCATGGCAGCCGGCAGTAAAACTTTTCTAATGTTCTTTGTTTTTCAAAAACAAACTCCTTATGTCGGAGTAGATTTCTAAAAAAGTTATAAAAACGAATAGCCCCAAATCCCCTGGACTTTTTTACCACTGTGTTGGGGTCATTTAATTTTTTTGCTGTCTCTTACCGCTAGGTGTTTCCTAGCAGTGACGGGTATGAAACTAAAGCCTTTACACTGCCCACCCCAAACTGGGCAGATGGTGGAAAATCCTTCCTTTGATAGTTCCCATTCCATCGAGCTGTCAGAGGAAATATTCTATTGACAGAGAATGGGGGCTCTGTCAATGGCATACTTATGGTCCCCTCAACTATTAATGAGGTTTGGTGGACAGAGTACTCTGTCACATTTGCAATGGAGTATCCTCTCTGCCAAACTATAAATAAGGCCTTTAGTCTCTGAAATGGAAGTCAAAATACTTCAGGGGGCAGCACTGCAGCCAGTAGATACCAAAGTCCACTCAAAGGCAGACATCTGCTGAACAAGGTCCCCCTGAAGTCATTGGTTTTGGTGGAAAAAGCATGGAGCAGAAGAAATAAAACCTTTGAGGCTGACAAATCCTGGTGTTGGGAGGATAACTGTTGTGCCTTTCCTGGGTCAAGATTTCCAACTTCGGATTAACGGCCTAATTTGCAACTTTTTGACGCAGGGCAGTGCAGTAAGTCACTGTGCTGCACTGCTCTGCATCAAAAGGAAATGGCAGGATTGTGCCGTATTTATGATGAACGGCACATTTGTGTCCTTTCCCACTGAGATGGAACCATTTTGGCAGCCTAGCACCATTGGGCACCCTTGTACCATGGTGTAAAGGTGTCTGCGTTATTGGCAGGATTGTTTTTTTGCAGAAAGGGGAAACCTCCTGCACAAAAAAATCCTAAGATGTGTTTTCCTCTTTCTATGTGCGCTACAGAATACAGAACACATAGAAAGTGGAAAAAATTCAAAAATAAACATATTTCTCCTCGTTATGCCTGCCCTTGTGAGGCGTACAGTTTTGATGCAGTCCCAGGTTTATAGATCCTTGTAAATCTAGGAATGCATAACCCATGGGTGTTGCTTGGGAACACCCACCGCAAATCCCATGGAATGTCCCCCTGGCACAGTATAAGGCAACACAGCGACTTGCGCTGCGTTGCCTTAGACCATATCCACTAGGGCAGGAAAAGACACGCAATGTGGTTTGCATGGCCTTGTAGATATGGAACTGCAATTTGTGCTGTCAGAGCCTCATAAAAAGAGGTGTGCCAGTGAGCAAGGGGCTTGCAAATAAGCTCCTAGTCTTTTTTATTCACCTCAAAACCCTCCAGTGAGGGGAGATTGAAGCTGTAACCAAAGAAATCGCGTTGAAGTCGTACACCTTTTTCACGAGGCCCTCTGATGGTCCAGAGGTCTTGGAAGTCTAAAAGGTTTTTGAAATCCCAACTTCCCTGAGTTTCTGGAGCAGCTCCTCTTGGTCACATCTAAGGCTCTCAGGACATCAGGGACAGCCCTTCAAGGCCATGACTCACTTCAGAAGAGGACACCAGCAGTGTCCAGTCCTGTCCAATTGCCGCTGCAGCACCGGTAAGCATATTAGGAGTTTCTTCACTGCCACAGTTTTCATGGTGGTGAACTCACCATCAAAACTGTGGCAGTAAGGAAACTCCTCAAGGCCAGGGAATGCATGCAGGGGGCACATGTCGTGCTTCCCTTTAAGCATGCACCCCCAGTTACTGCACGGCATGGACTTAACAGCAGGCCTGGGTGTAGTTCACAGAGTTTTGCTATGCGGAACTCTGCGAAGGGACAACAAAAACTGCAGAGTTCCGCAAGTTGCGGAGTGCAGTGCGAACTGCCATTCGCACTGGTCTTCCTGCCACTCGGGTAGGAATTCTACCCGAGCGGCAGCTCACGTTCGTGAACTTACCGTTCGCGAGAACGACCAGGGAAAAATCTTTGCTGCACTGCGCGGAGCAGAGTTTTCTATGCTCCCTGAGCTCCACGGAGCGCAGAGTGCAGAAAACTCTGCAAATTCCACGAACGGAGCTGAGTTCACCCCCCAGGCCAACAGTCTGTGACACTCCCATTGCGGTGCCTTTCTAAGGCTCAGATATGAGCTTTTGATAGGCACTGCCGTGGGGCTGCTGCCTCTCGACCGTCCGACCTTTATTTCAATTGGAATATGGCAGGTGGGAAGAATATGGGTTTGGCGGTCTTGGAACAGGGCGCTGACAACGTGGCAGCTTGCTCCAACACCGACAAATTCGTAATCAGGCCCTTAGTCAATAAGAAGTGCTTTATTTGGTGGATAAGTGTCCTGGAGTGACAGCAGAAGATCAAACAGAGTGAAAGAGGCTTTAAGATAAAACATGTATTTTTCCATTTGTTTCCTAAATTATAAGTGGGGGAATATCTGTCCAAGATGAAGTTATATGGTATTCCATGCAGCTACAATGAGATAACCGAAACAGTGCCCCCCTTCTGTGATTGTCCTGGTGTGAGGGATTTTGAAAATATGTGTAACAGATGATCTGGGAGGGCATTCAGGAATATGTTTATGGAATGGTCTTGTAGGTAAGTAGAACTAAGAGAATGTTACCACTATGTCCTCTGCAAAGTTCAAGAAGATTTCTTTAAAATGTTGCAACTTTTGGAAATGTTTCACATTTTAAAATGGGAGAGAAATCCAGCAAAAGAGGCCTGCTGAAGACAATCTCAGTGCACACTCACTTTTAGTGGGAGAATTCCCTTGCACAAAGTTAATTTCTCAGCAAACGTTTCTTAAAGTTTACAGAAGTAAGCCAGATTCACAAAGTGTAACATTCTAAAACTTTGCAGAAAAATAGAATTTTAACCACCCCAATCATCTTTGAATGTAGAGGTACTTATGATGAAAGCGTACATGTTTTAAACATGATTGAAATGTTATCACATAGTGTTTCTTTCCTATTATCTCCCTTATCATTTGAGTATCATTTTCCATCCCAAACCGGCCCAACTCCTATCACCACTTAAATTTAATCTCTTATCAGTTCTCCTACCTACAAAAAAAACTACAAGTCTGGCACTTAAAGCATTTGCAAATGAAATACTGAGACTAGAATCAGAATGCACTTTGTTTAGTTAATTAAAACCATCACAATAAAGCATAAAATATACACGTTAAATGTTTTGATTTGCAACTAAGCCGTAAATACACAATTAAGGTACACAATAGTGCAAAAATGATGGAGGGAAGAGGTAGATATTCAATTTTGTGACACATAATCTCTAAAGTGCTATAGTTCTGAGCCTTATCCCTCAATGGTCAGATGACCTGATATGTGAAAAGTTGACAAAAATAGTTGACTTATGTATTAGTAAAAATAATAAATTGATGTGCATGTCTGAGAAGCATTTTCTTTGTGAGCATTTTTTTTTTATTTGAGAAGAACTTACAACTAAATTCGAAAAATTAACAAAATGAATGTAAATGCTTTTGTATTAGCACATGGGTAAAAAGATGCTGAGGAATTTTCAGGTATACATGCTAAAAACTCTTTCTGTTATTTCTTATTCTATTTGTCATTTTAGAATTTGCCTTTGAGCACACAATGAATGATATTGCACAACTTAATAATGTTGTCTTGTATCTTTTATTGGTAGTCTTCATGCTTTCAGCCAAGCCTCTAGCCAATAGGTGTTTCGTCGTACCAGCGTCGTGCCTCCGACTTCATCAGGGATCCAAAGTAAATCCCTAATTGTAACATTTCTGGGTTGTGTCCCATAAACCAATGGTATAGTATAAAGTGCATTTCTTGAACCGGAAAGAGAGTACTCCCTGCAACAAAACAAATATTAATAGAAGACTACCAATTAAAGATACAATACAAACGTATTCAGTTCTGGACTACCATTCATTGTATGCTATTGGTTCCTAAAGGTTATTTGGTGGCCACCTCTCCTTCTGGAGCACCTAAGGTGTGAGAAGGTATGCAGATGAGAATCTAACCCAGGCACTTATTGATGCGTAATTCACTTCAGAACTGCTTTCTGAAATGAGATAACCAATTGAAATGACATTAGAAGTTCACATTTTCCCTCCTGTGCCATTTGAAACATTTCATCAAACATAATTACATAGGCAAAGCCTAAATGATTTAGAGCAAAGTGTTTCAGTATCAAATTTAGACTTGGCTTAACTTATTCTTCAATTTCCGGGATATACTTATCGATTGATTTAAAAAAAAAATTATTTAGACTATTTGTTTTTAAATTATTGATATGTTCATTGTAGATTAACTATATATTATTTAACAGAATGGAACTATAGTCAACAGAAAGTTTGCTGTGTGTTGCAAAGCAGATAATTTGCTATGTATACCTTGCAGAAACATTTACATTTTCTTCACAGGACATACAGATGGGGCACATATTATAGGTAATTCACACTGACAGAGAGTGAATATGACCAACAAATAGTTAACACTGTGATGCAACCATCCCTCCTGACGGGTTTTTATTGTGCCAGTATTTAATAATGGAGAGTCATATCAATATACAAGAGTTTATAACTTCTTGAGTAAATATGTGAACTGTATCTTTTCTTTTTCAATTTGAAGGATTCGCCACTAAAAGCTGTGCAGATGCTGTGGGTAAATTTAATTATGGACACTTTTGCATCTCTTGCACTGGCCACAGAACCTCCCACTGAGGCCTTACTTCTTCGAAAACCGTACGGCAGAAACAAGCCTCTTATTTCACGCACTATGATGAAAAATATTCTGGGCCATGCGGTGTATCAACTTACTCTTATCTTCACATTACTGTTTGCTGGTAAGATGAAAGCAATGCATGATGTGACAATACTCAGCCAATGACACGATGTTATTACTAAATATGTATGATCAGCATTGAATGAGAGAGAAATATATTGCAAGGACGAACTGTGTAATCTACAGTTTTTTGAGATTTGAGTTGTAATAGACAAAAATTGTATATGTGTTAAAAGTATCTTCGAATGCTGATGAGAATAAGCGTAAGATAATTTTTCAGTTCCGTAAACACATTTGCAGCAAGGCCTGTGTGTGCAGTTTACTATCACTACAACTTGGCATTTAAATCCACTTGCCAAGCCTTAAACTGCAGTTTTAATGCACCTCAGCCACCCCTAAGGTAGGCCCTACGCACAGGGTGATGTGTAAATAAAAGGCAGACCATGTACTTTTATGCTTTACATGTTTTGGCAGTGACAAACAGCTACATTTGTTTTTCACTGCTGTGAGACGTACTCCTCTCGAAGGCTAGCATTGGGAATTCTTTTATACAACTCTAATCAGAGAGGAGTAGCTATTATGTCTGGTATGGTTGAAGAAGTAATTATAAACCCTCTTTAATGTTAAAGTTGGATTTATCACTGCTATTTTAGAAATGCCACTGTTAGAAAGTGGAACGTTTCTGCTCTTAACTTTGCTCTGTGTGCCTGCAGCCTGTCTTCAATCCATGTCTGGTCTGGGTGGCAGCTACAATGTGTGCATACTCTCTAGATACCACAAGACAGAAAGGGCTGGGTGAGCCAGGGATACATCTACATACTGATAGCGTTCCTGGGCAGGGAGAATGAGAGGTGGTTCGCACTTACATCTGAATAGATTGTGTCCTGCCCTCACACAAATGACTGATTTACCCCCTACTGGTATCTGGAGCTAGGGCTGTCCTGAAAGGGGTCATTGTGCACTTCAGAAGGCTATTTTGAAATCACCCCTTACATCAAATGCACTTAAAAATTTTTTTATTTCAATCCATAATGTGAATAAAAACAGCATAAATTCATCAAAGATGTCACAGCACATAAAGATAAAGAAAGGAGTAGTTCATCCTCAAGATAAAAGCAGAATAAATACATACAGTGATATATGTGCATAAATATTATAAACAGTGTACCAGGAGATAAATATTCAATCTTTCATGTGTTCAATCATTGGGCTCCAAATCTGTATGCCCAACTTTCAACTACATGGCCCTTTAAGGGAGTAGAGGCTATACTCAAGATCAAATATACCATAAAATCTAGCCCTCCACATCTCAAATTGGAAACTGCCTTCTATAGCCAGATGGATGCTATACAGAGACGAGCCACAGCAGAGGCTAAAAAGATCAAATAATGGAACTTATGGGCCGGCTGCCCCTTGATCAGGTGTTCCCCAATTCCTAACAACATTATAGATGCCGTAATCTTTATTACGACCCCTGTTATCTCCGAAAGGAATTTTTCAATGTGTCCAACTAGTTGAGTCAAATACCTGCATGTATAGAAAATATGTACCATATCTGCCAGATCTGTTCAACAGCGGAAACACTTCCCATCATTGGCTATGCCCCATTTAAGCATTTTTGCAGGGGTATGATAGAGATTAAATAGGGTCTTAAAGTGCTGTGCCTTTATTTTAGCAGAAATCAAAATCTTCCCACTGTATCAATCGATTACTCCACAGAGAGACCTTGACTCCCCACTCGATTATCCCACTTAAGGCTTTGGGTATCTAGATCATCCCTCTGTGTATCCAGCAGACAATTATATAATACTCCAATCTTAGCCCTGCCTCTTGAAAGGTAGCCAATATATCTTCCTTTAATTCCTGAAAAAAATCTTCTATACCTCCAGTGGTAATTCATCAGGCCCGGCCGCCTTACCACTAGCTAACACATTTATGGCCTCCCCGAGCTCTTCCATGGTAATAGACATGTCCAGGATAGCTGCTGCCTCATCCTGTCCAGCCGCGCACTCCCTAAACTCTGCAACAAGGTCTCACTTGCCTGCCCCCACGATTATTTTCTGTATATAATCCCTCAAAAAAGGTGTGAAATTCACTTAAGATCTCCCGAGGCATGTCTAGTGAATTACCCTGTGTGTCTTTCACAACCTCAATTCTTTGCACTACTTCTTTGGAGCGAAGTCTTTGTGCAAGACACCACCCCGTAGCCTCACCATACTCATAGCAGTTTTCCTTATTGAGCTTATATTTAAGGGCACCACTGCTGCTCCACTGTAGGTTAACATTAGCCTTGCATCGGGCAACTTCAGTTTGCAGCGCAGTGGTGTCGGCACCTGCTAATATTACCCGCATAAGATTTTATTCAGATGTTTTGAGCTTTGCATATAACTCTTGGATCACTAATTTCAATTGCCTTTGTTTGTGTAATCCAAAACTCAGGACCTTCCTCCTAAGCACCGCTTTCAAGGCATACCATATATAACCACATGAGGTCGAATTACAGTTAATTTCCAAGAATTGCTTAATCCAGTTATTCATATGTTCAACAAATGCTACATCCGACAATAGTTTCCGATCGAACAAAAAAGATCTCGGAACAGAATATGTGCTGTTAGCTAAAATATCCATCACCAGTGGACCATGATCTGCCGCAATCCTAGGGAAGATTTGAATTTTAGCCCCTGCAAGTAGCGCTGTTGATATAAAAAAATTATCTAGCCTCACTAACTTTTTGTGTGGATGGGAATTAAACGTATATCCCCGGTCTGGGTCCCGTAAAGCCGCCCATGCATCGATCAATCCATGATCAGCCAGAAGGTGCTGTAACGCCTTGAACACTTTGGGTTTCCTACCCTTATAATTCTTTATGCCGGTCTGCAGATCCCGGCAGCCCAAGTGTATATTAAAATCACCACATAAAATTAGAGGGTTGGGCCATGATGCTAATTCTACATTAAGCCCCTCCAGTACTGACATTTCATCAAAATTATACCCATACACTGTGCATAGTGAAAACTTAACATCCCCCATGATGCATTCCATAATGAGCCACCGACCTTGATTGTCCACCAGCGTTCTGCCTGAGACCTGGATTCGACATTTAGCTAGTACCGCTACCACCTGTTTCATCGTGGACTGCTGTGTACATGTCAATACCGAGTAGCCTAACTCAGCTAAAATATTCAGTTTGCCCACCGGAATGTGAGTTTCTGTAGGCAAACCAAATTGGGATGGAGCACACGTAACTCAGCAGCCACCTATTGTGTTTTGCCATTAATATTAAGCCCACACACATTAAAAGAGCAGATACGTAATCCTGAGTTAATCATCAGGGGCCATATGTAGGTAGCCTAATACCGGTCGGTAACGGCCGATTTTCGGTAAAAATCCCGTTACCGACCGGTATTCAGACTTTTGGTATGTAGGGGGGACATTTCAGGATTCGGTAATTTACCGAATCGGTAAAATTACCGAATCGGTAATTTTACCGATTCGGTAAATACCGAATCCTGAAATGAGATGTAGGGGGAGTGTGTGGGTGTAGTGTGGATTCGTTATTTACCACCAACTAAAAGTTGGTGGTAAATGACGAATGTCTTAGAAAATGCATTATTTGGCCCTTAGAAGTGTGCAATGTGGCAGACATACATGCCCTTAGGGCATGTATGTGTGCCACGGGTGCACACATGCAGGAATCAGGGGTGCAACAGGGTGTCACTGTGACACCCTGCCACCCTTGATTGTGCTCCCCCCATTACCGAATCGGTATTTACCGATTCGGTAATGGTAACTGGCTTCCCATTGGTTCCTATGGGCCTCCTGGCCCATAGGAATCAATGGGAAGCCAGTTACCATTACCGAATCGGTAAATACCGATTCTTAATTACCGACCAATTCCGAATCGGTAATTTTTACCGACTGATTACCTACATAGCATTTACCACTTCATAAATACCGAATCGGTAAAATTCGGTATTTATGAAGTGGTAAGTGTTAGGCTACCTACATAAGGCCCCAGGTGTAGCTGTCTTCCTCCACTCACTAATCCTGCTGTAAAGCTTCATATGCCTGTGTTCTTCCATCTTCATTATGTTATGGATTGATTTTGTTTTACCCCCATTCACCCCACCCCCCCACTTCCCCCTAACCCCCTCCTTCTCCTCCACCCCCAATCCCAGGGTTTCCGACGAGACCCCGTCCCTCCCTTCCCCACCCTGCAGTGAGGCATTAGGACCAATGGTCCCTAAGATGATAAGCTCTCGCTACCCGGACTTTCCCCCCCCGCATAATTTCATAAATGTAATGTAACACAACAAACCCATCACATACACTGCAAACAACTAAAGAAAAAAAACTTAAAAGGAAAGTACTAGTGAGAAAAAAACAGCATAAAATTCACAGCCCGACCGAATACCTGGAGCCAAAACCCCTCACTAGATTGATTGTAAATACTCTTTGGCCTGAACTTCTGAGGTGAAGAACAGAGTATGTTCATTATGTATAACCTTCAGTATGGCTGGGTTAAGCAAGAAGTCTTGTGCCCCTTTGCATTGGAATAAGGCAATAAGCTGACGTAACTGCCACTGTTTCTCCACCATCTGGTGGCAGAAGTATGGTCTGACAAAAATTCTACCCCTTTTCGAACCCTATTTCCTTCTGGACGCGCAAGTTCATATATAGCCTGGTGAGCCAGAAAGTTATTCATTGATATTAATATTGCTCTAGGTATGGAAGTAGTTTGTGCTGGTCTTGTCTGCTGCGTAAACAGGAATCGATGCGCTCTTTGGATCTCCCGCTGCCAGTCCCATTGTGAGAGATCAGGAAGGGCCTCAGAGAACAGATCGATGATAAATTTGCGAGGATCCTGTCGTTCCATGCCTCTTGGATCTCCAGAACACTCAAGTAGTTTCTCCGAAGGCAATTTTCAAGACCCGTTAGCTTCCACTGTGTATCCTCTTTCAATGAGCTTTCAATGAACTCATTGACTCTGTTACTGCCTTCTGGGCTGCCAACTCATCTTCCAGGCAAGAAATCCAGGCTTCTGCTTCGTTAAATCTCTCTACGAATTCAGAAAACAATTTCGCAATACGTGGAACAGAGTTCTGGAGTTTGCAACAGGCACCTTGGGTCCTTTAACTCTCCGTGAGTGTCTCCTCTATGAGCCATTATACTCTGGTAGATCCCAGCCAATGAGATATCCTCCGGTTTCTCTGCCATATTTTCCCTGTTATGCTTAGGTATGCTCCTGCCGTCTACCCCAAGTTCAGCTGAAAAGAAATGCCCTAAAACAGGGCATCACTGCCCACAGCCTGCATAACACAATCTCCAAGATCCTGCCTCTTGCGTATTGTCCGGGGGCTGGTTTCTGAGGTATTGGTACCCATATCCTCTGGGTGCATGCAGCTTGTCTCACTGTGTCAACTACCCGAGGAACCACCACTAGAGCGAGACTTTGAGACTGACTCCATTTCATTTTCTGATGAATCAGAAGGGTCTGATAAGGAGAAAAAAATGATCCCCTGAGTCAGTTTCCTTAATCATGATCTGGGTGCCATTATCAATACTTGCCCCCGGGTTCTCTAAGTTCAGGGAGATATCTCTCTGTCCCTCCCTTATGGTAGTTTTCCCCAGAGCACCTTTGTCGACGTCATTGGGTCCTGTATCGTTTTTAGAGGGATTCTGTATGGCAGGTATAGGGGTAATATGACCTTCACCCCCCCCCTGCCTCCACCACAGAGAGACCTTCAACCCATTCTGTTCTCAGGGTGCTGTGTTTACCAGGTGAGTCCGTAGCCTGATGTGCCAAGTCCCCCTCAGCAATTCCATGGCTTACAGAGTGATTTAAGAATTTAACAATCTCTGTTGCCTGTCCACTAGTATCATACTCAGTAGGATTGTGTTGAGGGTTGTGCTGTTGTTTTTTTCTCTCCTTTCCAGATATAAACAAAGAGGGAATAATGCGCATACTCACACACTGTCCTTGCACACCCTCACATTTCTCCACATCCTCCCTAGTACTGCCACGCTTGCTGCCTTGATTGAGAATTGAGGAGCTCCTTGCAGCACCAGCAGTGTCAATCGGCATGCAAGGTTTCCCTCTCCCGGGCTTTGGAGGCATTGCAGCTAGGTACACCGTCAGGTCAGCTCGGCCCCCCTCTCCGCAAGCAGCTCCTGGCAGTTGCAACACAGCACAGACGCGGACACCACACAGGATGCCACACCAGCCCAAGGAGCCCCAGCAATCTGATCCACAAGATTACTGCAATACTCCTGATCATGCCGGACCGGGAAGACGGGTGAATGTGTTTTAGGTCTGCGGGGTTTGTACAGTCTTTAGATATGGGCGGGGGTCCTGGAGCAACAGCTTAAGTGTCCAGCAAGGTGGACGCCATATTGCCTTCCATCAAATGCACTTTTGAGCATAAGATGAGGGCTCTGATCCTATCATAGGAGTGCACTACTGAACCTGGAAGAAACTACTCTGGAGTAAATGCTGCTATGCTGAAGAATTACCATCTTGCTACGTTTGACTCTCCCAAGGGAGTTGCTGCTGTACCTATTTAGGCTTCCCTGCTGACCTCTGCCCTGCTGCAAGGACGAAGAGCAAGCACCCCCAGAGTTGCTCCAAGGCCTTGCTGATTTGCCCCCTGTTCTCTACTGAGGTCTCAGACATATTAAAGACCTTGCCACAACAAGATCTACATCTTTGCCCTGTACTGCAGCACTACCTGAATGCAGTGGGCTCAGTACACTATGATTCATCTCAGGAGAAACTTCATGATGCCAGCCCTTTTCACCCTTCTACCAATACAAGCAGCGCTCCATTGTGAGGAGCCTCTCAAGTTATTCACAGGTGCCAGTGAACAAGAGCTGTGAAACGTCATTCTTTTTCTCCCAGCGGCACATCCATGCAGTACCGTGTTCAAGGCTAAAGCTGAGCCCGAGACCTCAGAGCTGCGGAGGCACTGACCCCCCCCCCCCCCCCCCCCGGCGAGATTGCCCAGAAAACGGGGAGTGCACTGTGATGTCACACCACCCCAACACGCCGGATTGTCACTGCTCGCTGAGTGTCAAAAGAGTGACTTTCTTTTGCCAAGATGCAGACCTTGCAAGGAAATCCCCCTTGATACCACCAATAAGTTGCCTGAACGCCGGTGTCGTTTAGGAACCATGCAGCAGCACAACTCCTCCTTCGGCAAAGTCACAGCCCGTGATCAAGGCCCGCCAAAACAACCTGTAACTCTCTTTAGCTCCGTTGGCTGGGAGCCCTGCAACAGCACCACACTTCATTGCGCCATGACGCAGGCCAGATGAACGAGTCCCCAGCACGAGCCGCAACTTACCCCAGCCCGCCCTTCATCTTTTAGTGCAGAACCGGATATCAGCTCCTAATCAGAGCAGCTCAGTCCCTCATCAAGGTACAGAAACGTAGGGACACGTTGAGTCCTGCTTTCTCAAAGTACACAGTTGTAACGGTTAACTCAAGAGAAATTACCTTAAAGGCTCTAAAATAAGCTTAAAGGATTTTTGTAAAAGCACTGCTCGAATACATGTAAAATTGAATAACTATTATTCTACTGGTTGGATTTTTATCATATTTGGTCTTATTTTTTGCATAAAATATCTAGTTCTTTAAACCTGTGTGGAGTTGTTTTCGGTGCTTTCATTGTGTTACCATGTATGTGTGTTGCACAAATACTTTACACATTGCCTCTTAGGATAACTGCCCTTGACAAGCTACCAGAGGGTGAGCACAGGTTATCTTTGGTGTGTATCTGATTGACCCTGGCTAGAGTGGTGGTTTCTGCTTAGCTTAGGTGCATACCCTAACCAACCAGAAGCCTGATTTCTAACAGTCCTACAAAAATTACTAAAATGGTGAGCATCATTCCTTTGCACGTACATTTTCTCCATCTCTATCTGTTCTGTAACATTCTACTTTTAATACTTTTCCTGCGCATTTGTACACATTTCTTGCTGTATAATTCACAAATGTCTCTATATTAGATCAAAAAAAATAAACCGTGACTTTGAAATAAATGATGGTGAGTTTACCAAGAGATCATGCTTTTTAAACTTTTCTATTTTAAGGTGAAAAAATGTTTACGATCGACAGCGGCAGGAACGCTCCACTACACTCCCCTCCTTCGGAACACTACACAATAATCTTCAACACCTTTGTCCTGATGCAGCTATTCAATGAGATCAACGCTCGTAAAATCCATGGGGAGAGAAACGTATTTGATGGCATCTTTGGGAACCCTATCTTCTGTGCAATTGTTTTGGGCACTTTTGGAATACAGGTAACTTTACCACAAAATGTATTCATTGGTTTGCAAGGCAACATGAAAATGTGCCTTTGAAAGTCACCACATCAGATACCTTTTATAGATTATCTTGGGACGGTCAATGCAGAATTGTGAGTTCTTGCATACAGGCACTGGCTATGTTCTAGGAGAAAGTATGGTGTTCTGTTATATACTCATTGGCCACTCCTTTATAGCAGTCACTGTCTTGCAGATGATGTGCTTGGTCTTTGGTACCTGACTGATTAGTTGTTTACAAATGTTTCAGATGAGGTTTTTTAGGAAGATAGAGACTCTTGTTCCATCGACCTAATTCTGACTAGATGTGGGATTCGAGATATTTTAAACATTTCTGGAGGTATATTTTGTGTACGGGATGTTCAGGGACAGCATAAAGGAAGAAGCACTGTGTGTGTGTGTGTGTGTGTATGCGTGTGTGTGTGTGTGTGTGTGTATGGTGTGAATGTGTATGTTTGTGGATAATGATCTGTTATCTACTTATTTGTATACAGCTAGACAGATAGAATGTCTATGAAACTGCCTCTTTTTCTGTGGTCATCCCCATTTTATAGGACTGATGCTTCTGGTTTTTGAACTCTGAGACTGCTGTTTAGTCCCCACTGCATGTGCTCTGACCGGAAAATATGGTAAAATTGGACACTCCCCAATTGGCATATTTAGCTTTCCAGGAAGACCAAAGTTTATGGAGTGAGAAAATACACCAATTGCTTTGAAACTTAAATGCCACCCACAGATTACTGTACCTGCAGTGACATTCACTAATCTGAAAAGAAAAATATGGCTTCAAGTCTAAATGTTCAGCCGGAATCTGGCAGCTTTTACACTTGGAGGCAGACCTGTCAAGATATACCTTACGGCTGTAGTAAAACCCTACATTTAAATAAGAAGTACATTTCTCCTAAGTCAACCTTGTAGCCCTCAAAAAAGGGTGCCTGGTATTTAAAAGTGAAACATGTAAGAATTGAATGTTTGCATGTTCCCACAGTAACCAGCCTCCAAAAGGCTATTTTTCCTGTTTGGGCTATAGCTGATTTGATGAATAAAAAGATAAAGTACAATTCATACGTGAATCCCTTATCTGGTGTTTGGGATAAGCTAATGAGTGGTTCAACCACTGTTTTTGATATTTACTCAAAATACAATGCAATGATGAAGTTGGATCTTTGATAACTATACAGGAAAGTATTTTTTGAAAAGTTATACTTTCCCTGCCTGAAGTCCCTGCAGACTAATTACCATTGGCCTACCTAAAACTGGCCTGTCGGTGCTACTTTGGGTCTGGCAGAATGGTTGGGGGAGGAATGTAACCTAACTTAACCCAAGCAGGACAGAATAGAAGTGTCCGGGAACTGCACTAACTTAAAGCAGACCAGTAGGAGGTCTGTGCTTTCAAAGTTTAGTGATATGGTAAGCCTGAAGAAGAGGAGTCTTGTGATCCCAAAACACACTTTAACATCCTGATATTAGTTTCAGTGGCAGAGGGAGGTGGCTCCATAACCGTTTTGAACTGGTTGATTGTGGGGGTCTGCTCATTACCTTAAACACACCCCTTGGTGTGCCACAAGTTCCCCAAGCTCTCTCATGGGATATAAAAACGTTGCCATGTTGGATAGTACTGAAAATGGTAGACTGTGGACTAGTTTGCAGTGAGGCAAACAGAATGTGCTTCAAAGTGGGAAAATTTGCCCTTGGTAACTTTTTCCCATTGATCCAGCAGTGAAAAGAAATCACCCCTAACCAGTGGCTAGTGGATTGAATAGAAGTCACATCTCATCCCCAGCTCCTAAGAACACTTGATGGACTATTAATCTTGTCCCCAAACTCTTGGAGTGGGTAACTTACAAAGAATCAAATTCCATAGTCATGAGCATAGTCTCTCCACAGGAGCACTGGGAAGCACTCCTATTAGAATTAAAATCCGCCCTAGGGGCACAAACTGGAGGCACCCAAGTGCAGGATACCCACTCTCTGGCACCCCCGCAAAGTATTAAATCAAGAGACCTAATTCACACAAAACGCAGTTTTTCAAGGGCCTTGAAGGCAAGAAGGAACCAGGGGGGTGACCACTGCGCCTTTCAGTAGGCCTGGCCACCCCCCTGACTCCTGCCGCTACCTGTCCCTGCTCCTGCCGCCGCCGCTGACACCCCTGATCCCGAGCGACCCAGCCACAGCTGAGCCGCCCGGCCGCCAGTTTTCCCGCCGCTGACCACTGCGGACACGCCCACCACCAGCCCATTGGCCGCCCCGCTCCCGCCAACCCAGCAGACCCGCCCTCCCGTCCCCCTACTTTAGGAGCTCGCCGAGTGTACTCGGGAGTGACCACTGCGCCTTTCAGTAGGCCTGGTCACCCCCCTGACTCCTGCTGCTACCTGTCCCTGCTCCTGCCGCCGTTGCTGACACCCCTGATCCCGAGCGACCCAGCCACAGCTGAGCCGCCCGGCCGCCAGTTTTCCCGCCGCTGACCACTGCGGACACGCCCACCACCAGCCCATTGGCCGCCCCGCTCCCGCCAACCCAGCGGACCCGCCCTCCCGTCCCCCTACCTATGACGCCCCCGGAGCGACCGCGCAGCGGACGCACGCAGCGGGAGCACCGATTGAGCGCCGAAGGTGCGCCAAAGGTAAGCCCGTCTGCGCCCGTCCGCGCCTGGACCGCGCCCAGTGCTAGGACCCCTGGCCCCCGCAGTCACCAGCCCACCCGCCGGACCTACAACGCCACCGACCTCAACGCACTCAACGCCGGCCGACTCCCGGGATGCTACCGAGCCACCCCTAGACGCACCCACGGACCCTTCTGCTGCCGCTCCTGCGAGTTCACCTGCATCCGGACCTGCACGACACCCGCACCCACCAAGACCAAGACGAGCAACAACAGCAGCCGCCTCAAGTGCATCCTACTCAACACCCGCTCCGTCCACAGACACGCCATCGAGCTCTGGAGCCTGCTCGACACCACCTCACCAGACGTCGCCTTCCTCACGGAAACCTGGATGAACGCCTCTTCAGCGCCCGACATCGCCATCACCATCCCAGACGGCTACAAGATCATCCGAAGGGACCGCATCAACCAGACCGGAGGAGGCATCGCCATCATCCACAGGAACACCATCCGCATCACGACCAACACCGACGACATCCTGACTACCGCCGAACACCTTCACTTCCAGGTCCACATCAACCCCAAGACCACCCTCCGAGGCACCCTCATCTACAGACCCCCGGGACAACGCACACAATTCAGCGAAGACATCGCCGACTTCATCAGCCCACACGCCCTCCTCTCCACTGACTACATCCTCCTCGGGGACCTCAACTTCCACCTGGAGAACAACAACGACCGCAACACCACCACCCTGCTGGACAACCTCGATAACCTCGGACTCAAGCAACTGGTAAACACCCCCACCCACTACGCCGGACACACACTCGACCCAGTCTTCTCTTCCAGCAAGGACATCGCCTTCAGCCACGCCACCGGACTCCACTGGACGGACCACAGCTGCGTCCACTTCAGCTTCGGAAGGACCACGATCCACCACCACCAGCAACAGGTTGCACGCAGGAGCTGGAACAAGATCACAGCCGACCAGCTCGTGACCTCCCTGAACATGAACCCTCCCACCAGCACAACGAACCCTAGCCAGGCGGCCACCAACCTCACAAAGTGGATCAGCGTTTGCGCAGACGAGCTCGCCCCCCTGAGGACCCCACCCAGCAGACCCGGTAGCAAGAAAGCCCCATGGTTCACCGACGAACTCAAGAGCTCCAAGAAGAACTGCCGAGCCCTCGAGAGAACCTGGCACAGAGACCCAAAACCGAACAACATGACTGCCCTCAAGCGTGCCACCCGAAAACACCACCAACTCATCCACGCCACCAAGAAAACTGCATTCAAGGAACGACTGGACAACAACGCACACAACAGCAAGGAACTCTTCAACATCGTCAAAGAGCTCTCCAACCCCAACGCCGGAAACAACGACATCACCCCTTCGCAAGACCTCTGCAACTCCCTCGCCTCCTACTTCCACAACAAGATCGCGGACATACACAACAGCTTCAGCACTCAACTGACAAACGCCACGACCGAACCACCGCCCCCCACCACCACCCTCCGCGCCTGGACTCCGATCAGCACCGAGGACACCGTCCGCACGATGAACTCCATCCACTCCGGGTCTCCGACCGACCCCTGCCCACACCACGTCTTCAACAAGGCCGACACTGTCATCGCACCCCACCTGCGGGACATCATCAACACCTCCTTCGACACCGCCACCTTCCCAGAGAGCTGGAAGCACGCCGAACTCAGCGCCCTACTCAAGAAACCATCGGCCGACCCCACCGACCTCAAGAACTACCGCCCCATCTCGCTGCTCCCTTTTCCTGCAAAAGTCATCGAGAAGACCATCAACAAGCAGCTGGCCGCCTTCCTCGAGACGAACGGATCCCTCGACCCCTCGCAGTCTGGCTTCCGGGCCAACCACAGCACAGAGACCACCCTGATCGCAGCCACCGATGACATCCGAGCGCTGCGCGACAACGGAGAAACAGCGGCCCTCATCGTCCTCGACCTCTCCGCGGCCTTCGACACTGTCTGTCACCGTACACTAGTGCAGCGACTCAGCTACGTCGGAATCCAGGAGAAGGCACTGGAGTGGATCATCTCCTTCCTCGCCGGAAGGACACAGAGTGTCCGCCGCCCTCCGTTCAGATCTGAAGCCACCAAAGTCATCTGCGGCGTCCCTCAAGGCTCCTCGCTCAGCCCTACCCTCTTCAACGCCTACATGAGCCCCCTCGCAGACATCGCACGCCAGCACAACCTCAACATCATCTCCTACGCCGACGACACCCAGCGGATCCTCTCCCTTACCAACGACCCCGCCACCGCCAGAGCCAACCTTCACGAAGGGATGAAAGAGGTAGCCGAATGGATGAAGAACAGCCGCCTGAAACTGAACTCAGACAAGACGGAAGTCCTCATCCTGGGACCCTCACCCACCGCCTGGGACGACTCCTGGTGGCCCCCCGCCCTAGGCAGCGCACCCATACCAACAGACCACCCACGCAACCTGGGCTTCGTCCTGGACTCCTTCCTCTCCATGACCAGACAAGTCAACACCGTCTCCTCGTCGTGCTTCAACATCCTTCGCATGCTACGTAAGATCTTCCGGTGGATCCCCACCGAGACCAGGAAGACGGTCACCCAGGCCCTCGTCACCAGCCGTCTGGACTACGGCAACGCCCTCTACGCCGGAACCACTGCCAAACTCCAGAAGAGACTCCAGCGGATCCAGAACGCCTCAGCACGACTCATCCTGGACATCCCCTGCCGCAGCCACATCTCCGGTCACCTGAGAGACCTGCACTGGCTCCCAGTCAACAAGAGAATCACCTTCCGTCTCCTCACCCACACACACAAAGCACTACACAACCAAGGCCCAGGATACCTCAACAGCCGCCTCAACTTCTACGCTCCCAAACGCCAGCTTCGATCGACCAGCCACGCCCTCGCCGCCGTCCCCCACATCTGAAGAGCCACCACAGGGGGACGGTCCTTCTCCTACCTCGCCACCAAGACATGGAACACTCTCCCCACCCACCTCCGCCTGACCCAGGACCACCTCGCCTTCAGGAAGCAACTCAAGACCTGGCTGTTCAAGCAGTAGCGTACCCCCCTCCCCCAGCGCCTTGAGACCCTCTGGGTGAGTAGCGCGCTATATAAATGCGATGATTGATTGATTGATTGAAGGAAAGGCATCAAAACCCCCCAAACACAGGAAATAACAGCTCTCCGTGCAGCGCACAGGAAGAAAGTCTGAGAAATACATTTCAAGAAAATCGAGGGAGAATGGGTGAACATTTTTACCTTTCTTAAAGAAATGGGGACTTATCCAACTTTAGAGATATATTAAGCAACTCACTTACACCGGTCAGATAAAAGAAAACTGAGTGGCAGCTCTGGAGTGGGTTAAACATGCAACTCAGCTGTACTCAACCCATCAGAATACCATTCAAACTTATTCCCATCAACTATCTCCAATAAAAGAGAAAGTCGTCAAAACTACTAACATCACAGTGGCCGAGGTAACTACCCTGATCAAAAAAATGAGGACAGATGGCGCTCCAGGACCCAATGGAGTTCCCGCATCTGTGTTCAAAGCTTCGCAGGGATTCTGGGCAGAACAGTTAACAAAACTTTTTAAGCATACCTTCGCCACTTCTACTTTTCCATCGCCGTGGAAAGGCTCAATACTTTCCCCAATTTATAAAAAAGGGGACAGCACAAAACCCGAAAATTATCGGCTTATTGCTTTATTAGATGTTGAAGCGAAAGCATATGCCAGAATACTTTTGAAAGAACTGGAAGCCTGGGCAACAGATAATAACATTCTTCCCCTTTTTCAAACAGGATTTAGGGCCTAAAGCTCTACCACAGATAACATCTTAGTACTGGGCCATCTGTCTAACCACGCTACCCAGCCATCTCAAATACCACTTTTTTGCTGTTTTGTGGACTATAGTGTAGCTTTTGATCGGGTTGATCGAGGGAAGCTGTGGGAAAAACTGCAGTCTTGAGGAATTCCCCATCAGCTGCTAAAGGCCATAATTTCTCTATATCAGGGGACCTGGTCCGTATTAAAATCAGTCAAACATCAGTAACCGCCAAGGTACCAACTAATAACGGTCTCAAACAAGGGTGCGTACTTGCCCCTATACTTTTTAATCTGTACACAGCTGACCTGGGGAAAGCGCTGGAGGGGGCAAGCCTACTGCCTCCAAGACTGGGGAATATGTGGCTTCAAATACTCCAGTATGTAGACAACATTGTAATAATGGACCACACGAGAATCGGCTTACAGAAGGCCCTAAAAGCTTTGCACGGATATAATCAACAGAATAAACTCCTGGTGAATCAGGAGACCAGGATACTTATATTTGGGAACTACCCATGAAAGAAGACCATATACTGGCGTCTTGGCGCCCTGCAAATCAAAACAAGTTAAGCTACAATTATTTGTGCTTCTGGCTATCGGAAGGGGCAAAATCTACAGCCCACCTGAAACATCTGAGAAGGAAAGCGGCAGGCATCTTTTTTTCTTTATAAAGCCTTAACCAGCGACTTCACAGTCCAACTGCTAATCCCATTCTGAAAATTCTTAAGGCAAAATTAGTGCCCTCTCTTAATTATGCAAAAAGAACTATTGATAGACAGAATGCAGAACAATGTCATACATTCACCCCAGTACAGAGATCTGGGCCTCAATCAATCATTTCTTTGCTCACCATGCCATTCCAGTTTGGACCCAGCCATATGCAAATCAGTCATGACCCTATGCCCCATGGGAACAGTCCAGCCCGAACTGCCAGGCCAGGTCCTCCCTGGACTGGAAACAAGCATCCTAGGACCGGGTTCGGGGTTTCACCCCTCTTCAGCCAAGATACCTTAATTCCAGTGGCATGGAGAGCACGGGACTCACGTCTGAGCATACCCGACCCACTCGGGGTGACAAATGCAAAAAGAACTATTGATGGACGGAATGCAGAACGATGTCATACATTCACCCCAGTACAGAGATCTGGGCCTCAATCCATTGTTTCTTTGCTCACCATGCCATTCCAATTTGGACCCAGGAGGCACAGGGTCAAGACTGATTTGCATATAGCTAGGTCATGATGTACACTTATGTGGGTCGATACCTTGCACTGATCCAGACAACCCTTATGGCGATTTTAGTCATCTTATACAACCTTAGAAAGCTCTCTAAGTGGTAGCTGTGGAGAGCAGCCTTCAGGCTTAGTCCAGAAGGAGTGTAAAGTAGCTAGATTAAATGAAAATGAACCACACAAGGTATTTATAAAAATATGTATTCATTATAAGACACTCAATAACTCATACAGATATCTACTACCCGGAGATATACATAATGCACACTCATAAGTGTTCACACATACATTATATTATGCACATCCTGGCCTAGGAATGCCCAATAGAAGTAACACTGTCAAATGTTCTTTATTCTGTTGAAGTTAAAGAAAAATATCAAAGAATCAAGCAAAGCCAGGAAAACTTATAATAATGATGATATCTTCCTTAGCTTCCTGATTAACTAACTCATACAACTAATTTGTATAATAAACCTTTTGTAAACAGTAATATAAAATCAATGATGATGAGTCTCATCCTTCAAAAGAAAGAGGAATGTTAACAAGTCGTTTGACAGACACCTCTGATGGGTTTCTTCCTCAAAATGATTGTTCTTGTTCAGTTAGGCATTCTCTCCACACTTTGAACATCTGTTTTCCAGTGACTGAGTCTCTTTAAGATTCCACTATCTCTTGTACATTCTAGTACCTGTGTTGTTGTAAAGAATTCAGCTAGATGTCTTAACCTATTTCCTGAAACACTTTTCAATGCATTTCTGTTTTCCTGCTGCAATAGTATGTCCTCTAGAAAGCTTACGTGATGACCATGTTACCAATTTCTTTATTTCAGATAATAATTGTACAGTTTGGTGGAAAGCCTTTTAGTTGTTCTCCTCTTGAGCTTGACCAATGGATGTGGTGCATATTTCTTGGAATTGGGGAGCTTGTATGGGGCCAGGTAAGCATACTGTGGACATGATGTTGTTACAGTGTTATAATGGCTACAGGAGTTGTCTCAATAAGTTAACTAAAATCCATAATATTAAAGGTGCTCCTGGAGTGAAACCAGTTTGTGCTCATGTTAGCACTCAGAAAACAGCCTTGCTGTTACAACAGGATCTGCAGTTGTTTTTACATCATTTTCTGTAATGCAAATTATGATTGCAAAGTATCTTCACAAGGAAAAGTATGATTTCCCTCATTTGCCTAGAAATATGGCTGCATCCAAATAATGAAACACCTTTCCAGCATGGCTGCAAGAAAGCGTATAGGTACGCAATCAACATACCAACAAGGAAACATTGTATAAATCAAGGAAAACGTATTAATATTCTGCCAGGACTCAGACACTTGCGGGGCTGTGTATGCTACTTTGTAAAATAGTTTGATGTATCAATTACAATTCCTTGACCTCTGTACCTCAATTGAAGACAATATTTGTAGCTCTTTAAAGCCAAATATTGCTTTCCACAGTCAAAGTGAAGGACTCATTCATAGCTTGATTTTTCTGTTCTCATAATTCATGTCCTTATGTTAAAAATACTATGTCCTGAAACTGACCCACCACGTTCGAAGGGATTAAAACACCAATGATGACTCCAGACATCAAATTCTGCTTTTTGTGCTCTGTGTATGTTTCAGTTCACCAACAATGTTTCATTTAGATTATATGTTGCAAATTCATTAACCAGACACTTAAGGCCCGATTCGCAAAGGTATACTGAGACGAACGTCTAACTTTATGACTTTGGTATTCACAAAGGGCATTTGCAACTCCTAAATGCCCTTTGTGAATACCAATAGTTGAACTTTACAATGTTTGGTATTCTGAAAAGGGATTTACGAGTAGTAAATGCCCTTTGTGAATACAGAAAGTCATAAAGTTAGAGTTTCTTCTCATTTTACCTTTGTGAAGTGGGACCCTTTTTTTACAGTTAAACACATTTGGGCAATACAATTTACACTTTGGCAGCATGTGATCACCTGTTTGCACCAACCACTTTCCTTATGATTGTATGAGTATGTTCAAATATATATGTTTCTTTTATACCTTTGAATCATTGGTTATTGAACGATTTATATTAAAATGTGTATTTTTTTTTATCTTTAACTAATAGTATTGTTGGTTAATTATGCTACACCTTATGATTTAATCCTTTTATCTTTAACTTATACAATGCTACTTCATAGATATATTGTGGTAAATATTTGTATCCCTGTTTTTTAAGAGATCTACAGGTGAGCTACTACTACTTTTACACATGCATAAAGTTATAGACATCAACACGAATGCAAAAAGGTCATGGAGGCACAGGTTAAATGTGTACTACCCTGGAGTTCCACCAGGACTCACAAAGAACAACTTTGCACCTACAGGGGCAATGTCAGAGCAGCAGAAGGAGAAGTATGTGCCTAACAATATTCATACAGACAAATCTTGACCCCTGAGGTTAATAGAATTCCAATGAAGGCGCAGGTTTAGTTTCCATGCTAGGCTGAATTAAGTACAGGCTGGGACTCAGAAGTTAAGTAGTACTGAAATTGTATTCTCAATTGCTCTGGGGTCTTGGTGTAAGTGCTTCTGGCCCCACTTCTGTATATCAGTCTCTTTCTTTGACTGGATATCACAAAATTGAAGAGACGAGGGATTGAACTTTCTCTGACTCCCTTACCGATATTTAGTCTCACACGACAGAGAAACACTAAATAACACAAATAACTTTACTAGACGCTAAACGTGGGAAAATCAACAGATGTCTTAATACTGCCCTCACACACTTGATAGTGTCATGCTTCATCATTGGGCCGCATCATACATCCAGGTGCAGACCAACACCTTGGATGGAGCGCAATTTTTTAAGAAGATGAAGAGTAGTGGTGAGGGTAGAGTGTAATAAAGAAAGACAAAACAAAACACAAAAGTGTAACTCAAATCAAAAAGGAAAACAAATCTTCTCCTGGAAGAAGGGACCAAGAGAGGTGCAGATATAGATGTAAAACTGTCTCGAGGATAACCCACAAATTGTATTTTTGTCAACCTCTGGCAGGATTAAAACCAACGGTATGGGGTATTCAGGGAAGGTAACGACCCTTTAATCCCCACTGCAAAAACCAACATGTTTCTGTCAGCTTTTTAAGTGCCCAACCGGGTCACTCTGGCAATTCATCAGGGTGTCGGTCCCTATTTGCTGGTCTGTACCCCTAATCGGGTATTCTTTACCTTTTTACTTTGTAAATTAGGGTATTGCCCCAACGTCACTCTGTCTGGAGATTTCCAAGAGGATACACAATTCTACAACAAGAAAAAACAAAAGAGGGAAAACACATCGTGATTTCCAGACTCATAGTTGTTCTCATTAGCCTTTACTCTAATTGAATTTCCCATGCGTCTATTTAAGTGATTAATATCCTTCATTGCCGCCTATTCATTCAACAAAACCCTAAAACCCGTGCAAGCGGACATCGCCCCACACGTGAACCCCTCAACCAGTGGCGTAAGTGCAAAAAAATCTTGATCAAGTACCTGCAAGTATACTCACAGTGCATATACGTTTAAAACGCAGATTTGCCCAGCCATTAGTCTCTCTAGAGCCCCAGAGAGTAAAAATCAACATCTCCTCGCAAATCTATGGTTCAACTGAGCCATTCTCTTTACAAATTCATTGTACTTACAAGAGTCTACGAGTTTTTATTCTGAACCCGGGACGGCGGGGGATGGTGCTCTTGTCGTCACACTCTGGATGTTTATGCACCATCGAGTAAAGGGAGAGCAAGGTAGACAAAAGACGGGATAGCAATATTATTCCAGCCATACTGTTGCAAAAATTTTCCCAGTCGTCTGTCATCACCTCACACTAATGAGCCTTGATTTAACTACAAATATCGTAAAGCAAACTTCACCCCACTGATATCGTCTGCTCCTCTTAATAAAAACACAGCTCAGAATTCCCACGATAGTAACGCTAGGAATAATCTTAGAAAAATAGAGCCTCCAAGATATTTTTATCGCCACACCTAACAATATGTACTCACTACTCCAAAGAGACACTGTCTCCGATCTCCCCTCATACGTCCTCCGACGATACGGAACCACAACCTGTGTTGCTGAACCTTTCGGAGTCCGTGGAAGCCCAGGATCAGCAGACCTGTCAGCTTAGTTGCGGTGCCTGCCGATGCAGGAAAGTGACTCCTTCACTTCAAGGGAGATTCCATCAGATCTCTTGGATACCCACAGGCCTTGAAAGGTTTCCTGTATGGAGCACAGGCATGGACGTGGCTGTAGATGAGCAGGGCAAAGAGATCAGGAGCAGCAGGAGTCTTCCTGGTTGCAGCCTTGATGCCTAAAGCAAAGTCCAGCGAAGTCCAGAGTGCCCAGACGGTCAAAGTTTAAGTGGTGTCTGAAATTAATCATGTTCCACCACGAATCTAGGGACCCACCATCAGTTAAGCCCTTAAGTATTCTAAGGAAAGGGTTGGGACGATTCAGGCTTCCCTCCCAGGGGAGGGGTTGGACAGTGGGGAGGATACTCCCATGTCCTTTGTCCAGTTTTGCGCCAGAGCAGGAACCAATGGCTTACTGAGCTGGTTTGAACTGGACTATGCAAGGACGGCACCAAATGTTCCCCTCATGCAGACTGAGTGACGCTGGAATGTGCTCCCACCCGGCTTCAATACACTAAACCCTGTCTGGGAGGTGGTCACACCTCCCTGTGACAGGATACCTATTGTTCTGCCTTCCCCTACTCGAGCTCTGGCTCAGCAGCATGAGGTCAGAATCGTGTTTCTGGTCGGCAGCAGCCATATTGTGCTGTCCGTGTCTAGAAGACTGGTACCGGGAGCAGTGAAGACCTCACAGAGGACCTTTACAGTGCTTGGAATCATACCTCCCACACAGTTTATGCTAAGTAGTGTTGCCGGGCTAAGAGGACACCATAATGGTGGTATGGTAGCATGGACTTCGAGACACCAAACCACCAGGTGCAGTGGAAGTGACATCACATGTTTGTTGATGCCAGAGACACCCCAGTAAGAGACATTCTATGACATCTGATCCTATGTTATCCTATGGAGTGATGTCACATGACCTTTTACTATAATGAAGTCACAAGAAGTGACACCACTTAAATTAATAATTGAGCATTCTTGGACTTGGTCCTCTCTGTAGGGTCCCCCTCAAACAGTTTGCCTTCACCCCTCCTGTTTTTTAATTTTGTTTTAGTTGGCATTAGGTGCAATTTACCAACGATAACCAGTGCTAATGTGCCTGTGCTCACTCCGATACACGAAAACATTGGCTTACATCTAAATGGCATATATTAATTTACTCCTAAATCCATAGTACAGTGGTATACCATATAGCCAGGGCTGGTAAATTAATGCTACTTGTGGGCCTCCAGCACTTATGGTGCTGCCCATTCAAGTAGCCACTTAAAACATGTCTTAGATCTGCATTTGCGGCCTGTGTGCAGTTTTAAATTCCTAATTTGACCGGGCTGAATAATAAACCCCTTGCCAGGCCTAAATCTGCCTATTTAATACATATACATCACCCCTAAGATAGATCCTAAACCATCTCTAGGGCAAGGTGCACCCAGGCACCTACTTCAGAACACTTTATGGACCTAGAGAAGATCAGAAGAGGATTGAACCTACTGTCTGTGACCTGAGAGGAGTCCTGAAGTACTGGACCCGCTATCCTTGACAAAGAAGTGGCTGATCTCCTGTGTGGTTACAGAGAGACAACAAGTTGCAAGAGACACTCACTGTGGAATGCCCTGCTGAACAGTAGCAACTGGACCTGGATTGGACCTTGTCGGTGGCCTGTGTTGGAGTGAGTCCTGGCCCTTAAGTGCTGCCCCTGGGATCCTTTAGGCCTTAGAGGAGACCGAGAGGAGATGCTAAAGAAACCCTGAAAATGAGGCCCTTAAACGATTAAGTCAGAAAGTAACAACCTGAAATTACTCCTAGTTCCCAGCCTACATTGACCATAGATGTAGCAATTGTTTTCTACTTAAAACTTCAAAAATCATTCCTGATTCCCCTTATTACATTTTTGTCATTTTAGTGTAACTTTGTTTATCAAGTTTCACTCTATTGTGCCAATTCCGTTTGGGATTTTTATTATTTGTCATTTTGTCATTGGTATTCTTTTGGTACTGCATAAATAGTTTATACATTGCCCTAAGTAAGTCTGTCTGCCATGTGCCAAAGCTACTAAGGGGTTGAGTTGAGTTGAGTTTAATTAATTTAAGGGTTCACCCCGACAAGAGTTGTAATTATTCCTTTAGGTGGGCAGTCGCCCATTCTACATTATAATCCAATTTCAGGCTTTATTTGAAAGGAGAGAACTGTTGAAATATCCTTAAACCGGTACTGTTGGACCTGGCCCTCTCTGCTGGGTCACCCCAAATCTTTTGCCTTCACACCTCCTGTTTTCAGAACCATGATTTTATTGCCTCTTAGAACTCCGTGCACGCTACCGCTGCTAACCAGTGCGAAAGTGCATGCGTTCTTTTTTGAAAAAATGTTTTTGGTGGAAGCACTTTTCCCAAAATTATTCATACCCTGCTGAAGGGGGTCTTGAGATTGGGCAGGTGGTCCTCTGCTGTGCAGTGGAGGCAAAGGCTTCTGAATGATGGGAAGGACAGAGGTCATCTCTGATCCTAAAATGACTCCCTCCTGTCACTCCTTGATTTGAGGCTCTTGGATTCACTACTGCCAAGGAACAGGTATATAAACAGCGATTGCATTGTTTTTTGAGTCTTTTATTCGACTTTGAATTACGTTATGTCTGCTCATAGCTAAAGTGGAGAATGCATGCAGAGATAGCTTATCTTTTCAAAATATATAAAAAAAGAAACGACCTGCATAATTGAAAACTATTAAACCTCAAAATATCTAATGCCCCTTAATTGTAATAGAAAGGTTGAGCTAAAAAGAAGTCGAAACAAATTAAGGAAAACAACAGTTCTTTTAATTACATCATTTAATACAACAGTGACATTTCAACAAATTACAAATACTGTGTGAGTGAATCATTATTCTAATTATAAATGTGCAGTGAACACCATAATTTCAGGCAGTGCATGTGTTAGGGAGAAACTAAGAAAATACATTATTAGATAAAGCCCAAAAGAGTTCAATTCACATAAAGGATCTGCGTACCTTCAATCAGGCAGTGAATTATTATGTGTTTATTATGTGTTTAACGATTGAACGTTCCGACAATGAGTTTAATGGATTAGAATTTGTGAAGTTGGGACAGCACCTTGTCTTCTAAGAAAGTACCCATGGCAGGATGCAGTAATGGTTTCTCTTAATGGCTGCCCAAAGAAAGGGTCACCCCTCCAAGTTACCGAGGTGCCTACCTGTACTTGTGATATTGCATGCAAAGTGTGAAGTGTCTTCTTAATAGCTTTAATATTAAGGGAAAATAGCCCACGGGGCCCAAAAACCTCCTTGGCAAGGATACGTGAAGAAATATTCTGCAATCACCCAAACAGGAAAGCCCACAAAAATGTCCACTATAGAAAAAAAGCCACATCAGTGACAAAAATCAGCTGATGGATGCGACGAAAAATAAACTGCAAGGGCTTTGCATGTCTTCTGTCCTGGAACTTAGACTCCAGGATAAGATACTCAAATGATGGATATCTTGAAATGGAAATGATGTAGTGTCTCTCCCCATCCTGTGCTTGTTCCTTCCATTTAATCACTTTATTGATTGCTGACGGATAGCCCCACTGCTCCAAGCTGTCAGGAATGTGCCCGTTCCTGCAAGGGAGAGCGGGGCCCTCCATCAACCAATCCACAGATCCAAAACCAATAAGGTTCAGTTTGGCAATAGATAGCTGTGGTGATGGAACCAAAACGCCCAGAGTTGTTGCAGCAGGACCTACAAGGAGAAAACTGGGGATACACAAACTGGAGAAGGAGCACATCAACAAACATGAAAGATGCAACGAGGTGATGAACTGAGCAAGAGCCATACATGAAACGAAGCGTAGCCAGTCGCCATTTTTTTAGACAAATCAGCCCCGGGAATTCAGCTGGACCGGCCTGGGACAGGGGTGTGCTACTGAGCAGCACTGCCGCTTGCCGCTTTTGTTACACTGCTGCAAAACCGTCCCCCAGTAAACAAACCGGGCCTCACTGCTCAAAAATCGCCCCAGCCTTCCGCCCCCGAAACATGCCCGGTGCCCGCTACGGCCAGTCTGGCGCTTTATGGCGCACCGCAGTTACTGTTCTTGGCTATTTATTTTTTTCAGTGCTTTGAAAAGCAACACCATGTCACTTGGTAGACACTTTGCCTTGGTAGGTCTGTGGTATCGTGTGATGATGAGGGTATTTCAGCAAAGCATGATGACCCGTTTATCTCAATTGGCAATTCTGTTGCTATAGGTATTGCTATTTTTCACTTATTTAATGCAAGATAGACCTTTAATTTGGCACTGCAGTGGACTCATTAGTGCAGAATTAAATTTCTAAATGATTTAGAGGTTTTTGTGACCGAGCAGAGTGATGTCAGTAGGGTAATTCGCTATCAGACTGTGCATGAGTAAGTGTAACTCAGGAGGGCTAGGTTTGAACCTTCGCACAGTGGGGTATGGTGGTTTATAGCTTATGATGTATGTTTCTCTCAGAAAGGAATCCTGAAAGCCTCGCTCTGTCAGCTGTGAACCTGAAATCTAGTGCTTTCAGCTCATCATTTGAGTCAGCAGCATTAAAAGCTTTTTTAACCATTCCGTTTTATTTGTTGTGGTAGGTTTGCAAAGTAGACCAACAATTACATCAGTGTGTCATGGATGACCCCTGTACATGCACCTCAAGGTCAACTAGATTAATTCTAAATTAACTCATCAATAACTCTTGTCAGTGCTATAAAATGCACCCAGCCCTCAGCCACCAAAACTGATTAAACCTTTCATTGAACTGTACAGCACAGCTCATTAAACTTCACCACTTGCATTCCAAAATGCCTTTACGAAGTATGCTCTTATATACTGTTTGACTAAGATCATTAATTTTGGGGAATGTTCTTTCTTCTACATAGAAAGCTGTAACATTCTTTTTTCGCATTCCAGCAATCTCTTTAATTTACGTTCTGATTTCTTTTCTAAGGTCATTGCCTCCATTCCAACAAGTAGGCTCAAGTTTTTGATATCAGCCGGGCAGCTCACTCAGAAAGAGGAAACAACAGACGAAGAGCAAAACGAAGACACAGAGGAGATTGACCACGCAGAGCGAGAACTCCGCCGTGGGCAAATCCTTTGGTTCCGAGGGCTCAACAGAATTCAAACTCAGGTTTGTGACAAAACAGTACAAGGGGCGGGCTTTGGCTTCAGGATAAATCTCAGATCTCCATGGGTGAAGAACGGCAAACTTGAATTTGCCTTTAATTTTTTCAAAAGCTGTCCACCTTTTTTTTCTGTAGACTGACAATGAAGGTTTTCATATTCTTGGACCATGTTTTAGCATTACAATTAATAAGGAAGGGTACACAAAAGGAATGATTCTTTTTGGGGTAGATTGCGATAGTGGGGTCGGCTATGGACACCATAACCAATTCTAAAGCGTCCGATAGATGTAATGAAAGAGCAGAACAAGAGAGAAAAAGCTGTACATTTTAATAGGGTACATCACAGTCCTTCTGTAAGCTACTGCACCCAGGATTCACTTTCAGCTTCATAAATAGCTCACAATTACCAAAATGCTAGAGCTGATTCACAAAAGCATTTAGGAGTATAGGAAGTATTGTATTATTATTTTTTTTAATTTTTTTTTTTATTAGAAACCGTTAGCACACAATAAAAGACAGACAAGGGCCTACAACCACCAGGGCCGGCCGCTATAGAGCCCGAGGGCCCGCAGTGTAACGCCACACATTCAAATGAACCAGAGGCAAAGCGCCCGGCAGTTCGTAAGCACATATAACAGGCCGTGGCCATAGGGCAGAAGCAATTGAAAACAACAGTTTCATTTTTTACTAAATATAAAACACACTCAAGGCAATGAGAGTCCGAAATAGTAGCGTGCTCTTCCCAGGACGGGGAATAACATACAGTGTCCAAAGCAGTTCTTGTCCGGAAGCGGTAGAGGGGGGCAATGGGAAAACAAAGCATGGCACACCCTCCCGCAGAATGCGTGGCTAGGGGGTCAAAGCAATATCGACCTCTAATGTATTGTATTATTAATGTCTAGGTATGATTTAAAATAGAAGAGCGCCAACCCATCAATTATGCAGGAGGGGCAGTGGCACCCGGACTTAACCATGTTGGGCGAAGGGGGCCCATTTTCTTTGCTTGCTGTGTGGACAATGTGTCCCTTCTACACCACAAGCTACCCCTTTATATTGGGGCAAAGCAAATCAAAGCAAAATTCTAAGGTGTCTAAGAAATAATCTGTCAGCATTAGAACCTCACCAATATAAACATCAAGTGGGAAATAAAAATCAGTATTATGCCAAAGCTGTATCTTTATTGCAGTATTTGCAATTTCAGTAGCTAAGTTGTGTTTGTGGCAAGGAGAGCCCATTGTCGGTTTTGAGGCAGTATTCATGTTAGCGTTTCCGGGCATTCACAAAGATACATTTATATATTATTAAGTTACTGGAAACTTGAACATATAGTGGTTGTTCTGAATACATATAGCATTAATCTGGCATGCCTGGACTCATTTCGAAGACCCCTGTCATAAACCTTCTCATACCAAAGCAGAAGCTAGAGCTGCTGGGTTTGTAGCAGGACAAAGAGCAGCATGACGTGAGACGATGCTCTGATTGGCTTTAGTGATTGATCTTGTGCACTTCACCACCCTGTCAGAATTGTAGATAGAGGGAACGTGTGGGATCTGTCGCTCCTGCCTGTCCCTGGAGAAGGGACTAGAACATTCGAATCTTGGTGCTCCCCGATTCTAGAATAGACTGCTCCATGTCCGTTAAACTCTGTGGTGACGGTTGGCGCATGCCCTGACTGAGGTGTACACAATAAAGCTTTCTCTCACTCTTAGACCTGTTTCTATCTCCTGTTGGAAGCGTCTACTAAATTCCACACAATTATAACTAGTTACCAAACCTCCTTGCAGTGTTCGTAAATCTTTCAAGCATACGTAGTATTCTTAAGGTCGTAGATTTTTCACTTTTGCACAGTTCACACTATTAGCTACGTTTATTTATGTGTGCACCACAAGATTTAGAATATGTTAGTGTTTTCGGCCAATTCTATGACGCTGCCTTGGGCGCGCCCACTTGCACATATCCATGTGGAACACAAGTGTGTGATTTAGCCCTCCTTTGCATACATTATGGAAATGTAATTTAAGTGCATATTTGCCAACCGCAAAAATGGTATGTATGCATATATCATGACTCTTTCCCTCTGTTAGTCATTCGGACACAGGGGAAAGGTTTATGAATTAGCTTGTAAATGTTTTTAGCATACCTTTATACGCCTATACAGTTTAAGAAATATAAACCCTCTAAAATCTAACAGAAACTATAAGTGAACTTGTAAACATATCTAAATATCAAATAGTAAACTGACAGTTTAACGTTTGGTAGTAGTAATATGTGTGGGTATAATTGTTAAGAATTCCCTACTTCTACTTCAAATGTGTTAAACGCCAAAAGTTCTATTCCCCTGGACAAAAGCTCTCCTGAAAGTTATATTTCATGAGAAGATTCCCCTGCATAAAATATAAATTGTCCAATGAAATGTTGCTCTTTTTAAGTGGATACTTATGCTCGGACACATCTTTGCAACTTCCCCGAAGTGCAGCATTTGTGAACTTCATGTAATATTGCATACCCTTGGTGTTAAAACAAGGTACATAGGGAGACCAACATGTTGGAATGAAAATTAGAAGGGGCACCCTGGAAACCTGCTCCTGTACCCTCAATGAAGTATTTCCTCAGCACAGTTGTTTGTTACATTTGCCATTCTGGGCTTACGTAAGATTCATGTTGTGAATAACTTCCATAGCATTCCTTTCTCATATCTATACAAGGACGGGGAACATTAACGCGCAGATAATCCTGGTTGGTTATGTTCACAGGTGCAGTATCTCTTGGGATTCCGGTAAACGTTTTCTTTTTTCCCATTTAAAGACAACCCATCATGAGTGTGTAACATTACTGTTATGTTGATGAAGCTTTTATAATGTGTTTTTCATTTGTTGGAGACACAGTGAAACCTGTCAAATAAGACCGTCATTTGGGACTTTATGTGTTGGGAATTTGGGCACACAATGTTTAAGTGATTTGTAGACATTAGTAACAAGTATATAAGAGAGTGGTATGGTGCACTAGACTACCGCTGTGCAGATGCCTCTGGTAATAGCACGTGCATAAAAACAGAGATGGCAGGCTCTTTGAAGATTACTTAACATGGCTGCCATCTTGATTGCAGCAATAGGAGAGAACCAGAACCTGAAGGCATCCAGCAACAAAGATCACATATTTTAAACAATTAATCAATCCATGGTGGAAGACTCAAACCTTTACAGTGGTAAAACATAGGAATTGTTATTGCAAGCCTTTTTGTAATGCATTTTTTACTATTAAAATAACTGGGTATAAATTAGCACTGTGGTGGATTTCCTCTCACTTCTCAATGTTTATGCAGGCAGAGAGCTGGCAAAAACTGTAAGCTGTATATGACATGCTAGATGCTATTTGCAATTATTGGCCTTAGATACAGGTTTCACTGGACTCCCGTTTAAGCTTCTATCCATTATTACCACCCCAATAGCGTGGGCAAGTACATTCCATCCAGACTAAGTGCCACCAATATAGTATTTTGTTGTGTATATGTAAAAAACTAAAACTAAATGGCTTAGGTCACTTTAATATTTGTGTCAGTGTTTCAATAACATTTACTCAGTGGCGTAGCTAGACCTACTGTCTTCTGGGGCGGCCCCTAACTTTGCCACCCGGTGCAGATTAAAGTATTGGGGGAGGGTTGTGGCCAATGGGCAACTCATTCCTGTGAAGGGGGGGCAGCTGATGAACAACTTGTTCTTGGGGGCAGGGGGATGGTGGTAGTCTTAAACAAAGGGATCCACCCGCATGTATAACATATCAAGAGATTCCCATTCATACCATGTGTGTCCCACGGTCGTGGAGAATACACATCTGTTGTTAAAATACCCCTCACACACCAAAAGGGCCCTTGGTGTCATGCTTCATCATAGGGGTCTTCCCGCCCCTCTACGGGACGGGGCGTGCTACGACCAGCGTGTACGTGGGAGCACTGTTCTTGGTAGGACTACTATGTGTAGTGCACGGGTGTGCAAGGAAGGGTCAGGAGTGAGTGGAGAGTGATGTTAAAAAATACCTGGCTTACTGGACTAGGAAAAAATTTTTATTCTGCCATCTAAGCTGGTATTAATAAAAATGTGGGGATGGAGGGTGTATGCCTCAATGAGCTTGACCTCCTGGTGTCGACATGTTTCGAAGCTTACCCCAAGCTTCTTCGTCAGGACCTAAGAAGATCCCTTCCAACAATGCACTGTGATGTGGTGAGAAATAGTGGGTGAAAAAATAAATAAATAAACATAGGAGGTAAATAGCCTCCAAAAGTTGGTACCGCCCCACTGGGTCTTACGTGCTCCTTGTAACCTAAATGGAGAAAATGGTATGATATGAGAGATATACAGGACATTACTGTTATAAGGACAGACGCTCATTCCGTGGTGTTTAAAACAGTGATCTGAAAAGGAAGTGAGCAATGATCGTCTTCTAGCCTTATCACGTGATCTGTGATAAAAAACATAGTGTGACATACTACATTTAAAATACACAATAACAAAACAACAGAAAACACACACTCTACTCATAAAGGAAACGAAGTTCCTGTAGGGCGAAAATGTCATTTGTGGTTGTTTGCATGCCCAACAAAGCAGAGAAATGAACACATACTTGCTGCAAAAAGGATAATTTCCTCATGAGCTCATTTACCGGGTGGTTGAAGTGCCAAAATAGGCTACCTAAATAGCGAGAGAGAGGAAAATGTACTCCCATTGTCATTTTTAGAAGGTTGACCTTCCACCTGCCGGCTGTGCCGTACTTACGCCTCCTAGGATCAATGTCCTGCTGGAAAAACCACCCCGGTCGGCTCCGTCGATAAATTAAGATCGGAGTAAATGTACTTTAAATACCCCCTCCAATCAGGGAATGAGTGTCAAAAAACGCCCCGTATGGCGGACCAATAGACGGTCCCTGCTAGTAGAGTAACCTAAAGCGCGCAGGCGCTGCTGCACGAGACCCGGAGCCGGAAGGTAGAGGCAGACGGGTCATTGCAATGAGACTGTAAGGACCCCCAGGGAGGTGTCTAAGTAGGTGCCTGATGGAGCGCCTTACATAAACTCATAATTAAAAGAGTAAAAGAGGCTTTGGGGTGTGTGTAAAGGATAATCTACATAACACAAAATCGAGTGTAATGAAACCTCGCAAAATAAATGAACTATGGAAGATATCATTATTAAGAAAATAATTAGGTGTCCAAATACTTTGCCTGTAACATACGGATTAACAGATATTGATCTGGAAGGTTGATATAAAATTAAATCTAAACATATGTAACAGGTAGGAAAAATGCCCCAACCATGCCTAGTGAAGACACACAGCTGGTGTATGGCTGCATCAAGAGGTATGTGTATGTATCGGATAGCTACTACAGGGGGGCTTCGGCTGTGGTCAAGGGGCAAATGACAAGTACATGTAAAAACGAAAAGAGATAACCCAGTGGTCCTGGAGTGGTACCATGCTGGTTCTAGGCAGATACGAGGGGCAAAAGAGAAGGAAAGAAGGCAGACTTGAAGGGGTATCTCTAGTCAGGTAGATAACCGGTAGTTGAACAGTGCTTAGTTAAGTATGATGACGGTGGTTATACTCGGAACTGATTCCATGGTATATCCTCATTTAATCCATGGATGTGTGTTTTGAGACGGAACACCCAACGTTGTTCCTTCTCTAGGAGGCTGTGTTCGTTACTCAATTGTTCTATCACTGTCCACTGTAAATCATCTATACAGTGGCTTTTGGAAATATAGTGATTGGACATCTTGGTAGTGCTCCTACCACATCTGACATTGCTGCGATGTTCGCCAATACGTACCTTGATTGGTCTGGATGTCATACCCACATACTCAAGGCCACACGGACAAGTAATTAGATACACAACATTTTTGCTGTTGCAATTCGTGAAGCTCCTCTGATCCCACTTATCGCCATTCCGGAATGTAATGTGTGTGCTTTTTCTCGTCAGATGACAAGTGCTGCAGTTCCCACAGGGATGATGCCCCTGTACTGGGGGTAGTAGACCAACAGGTCTTGGTCGAGATATGTTCTTAGGTCTTGTATGAACAAGCATGTCTCTTAAGTTGCGTCCCCGCTTGTGGGCAAACATAGGTTTCGTTATGTTTAATCCGCAGGAATTGAGTAGACGCCAGTGTTTATTCACTATCTTAGTGATCTGGTTAGAATGTGTATTGTAAGTTGTTACACATATCGGTCTCTCATCGATCTGGTTTGCCACTTTGTCTTCCAAAAGAGCCTCTCTGTTATTATTCCTTGCTCTTTTTAAGGCTTTGTCAACGATTTTCTTAGGGTAATTGCGTTTCATCAGTTTGGTACGTAGTTCAGATGCTTGTTGTTTGAAGTCACTGAGTTCAGTACAGTTTCTCCGCAGACGCAGGAACTGGCCGTACGGTAAGTTTTCCCTCAGGTGACGGGGGTGAAAACTGTCAAACAGAAGTAGACAGTTCTTAGCTGTTGCTTTAAAGTGTGTCGTGGTTTTGAGTTTCCCCTGTTCAGGGTAGATATTCAGGTCCAAGAACACCAGGTTTTCCGCTGACACACTGTGTGTAAATTTCAGAAAAGCATTCTGTTGGTTAAGCCACAGCATGAATGCCTCTGTTGATTCCATGTCGCCCTCCCACACGACCAAGACATCGTCAATGTACCTTTTCCATACTTTGATGTGAGCAAGGTATGGGTTCGTCGTGTGTAGGATCTTGTTGGTTTCCAGATGGTGTACATAGAGCCCGGCTAGACTTGGAGCAAAGGTACTCCCCATGCTGGTACCGTGACGTTGTTCATATATGTTGTCAGCATACATAAAGAAATTGCGGGTGAGAGCCAATGAAACACATTCCATCACCAGACTACAAGGTGTCTGGTACTCCCAGGGAGTAGAGAATAGAACCTCCTCAATGATTAGCAGTGTTTCGTCGTGTGGGAGACTGGTATATAGGCTCTCCACGTCTAATCCCATGAGTAAATTTTTGGTGGGGTCAAAATCAATATCCCGCAGAATTTGTAGGACGTTCTTGGTATCACGTAAGTATGTACTGGTGCTTTGAACCAACGGTCGAAGGAACGCATCTGCGAATCTAGACAGAGGTTCCAAAATGGAATTCACACCAGAGACGATGGGTCTACCAGGTGGTGAGACCAGGTTCTTATGGATTTTAGGTATGGTGTAGAAATAGGGGATCCTGGGATTGGTATTAACCAGGAATTCAGCCTCCTTCTTGGAGATCCAGTCGTTGGCTAGGGCCTCCTCTACCATTGTGACAATCCTGACCCTTATCGACTCAGTGGGATCAGTCAGCAGGATTCCATAGTTCCTGCGGTCATCCAGCAGTTTCCTACATTCAATGTCATAGTTGACAGTGGTTTGTAAAACAATGGCTCCCCCTTTATCTGCAGGTTTGATGGTGATATCCTGGTTTGTTGATAGTTCATGTATAGCCACCTTCTCCTCCCTTGATGTATTGTGAAAGGTGTTACCACAACCTGTAGTGATGTCTTGGATTTCACCCATCACCGCTTTCTCAAAAGCAAGCAACTCTACCGGTAGGGTGGAGTTAGGGGGAACAAAAGTGGATTTGTTACGGAGGCCAGTATCTTGTCTAACCCCCTCAGTGGTAGATGGATTGTTCTCAAAGAAAACCTTCAATTTCAATTTACGTATGAATTCGGTAATCTCAGTGAGGATCTTAAATTTATCCAACCGATTAGTGGGTACAAAACCCAATCCTCTCTCAAGGACCTTCTTTTGTGTTGGTGTAAGAACCACATCGGTGAGATTAACCACCAGATTTACTTCCGGCTCGTTGATGGTTGAGGAGGTATGTTGTTGGTCATACTCCTGGTTGACATCCGTGGGGTCTCGGTCTCGGGTGCAGACCAATGGACGTTGTGTCCTCCTCTGTTGCGGGCCCTCCGTGGGCCTTGGCGTGCCCCTAAAAAAGGTTGTGGGTTGTAATTGTATTCGTACTCTTGAGGAGGAGGTATCCATTGTGGAAAAGGTCCCATCATAGGTGGACCATAAGCGTATGGGGGATACATCGGGGGGCCTTGATAACCATCCCATCTCCCTCCCCTCTGGTACGGAGGGCGCTGGTTGTAGTTGCCTCTCCCTCTATAGAAACGTTTACCACTGCCCCTGCTGGAGTTAGAGTTATCTGAACCAGTGTCAGAGGAGTCACCATCCTCACTCTGTTCCTGGTTCTTGGGAACATAGTCATCTCGTATATAGGGATATACTCGTTCGTGACTGAACCGTGAAGTGTCCTTCTTTAGTTTGTTATATTTGCTTTGTTTTAAAGTCATTTCGAACTCAGTCATCTCTTGATTGAGTTCCTCTAAACGTTTCTTGAGTACACTGGGGGATATATAGGCTTTCAAACGGACTTCTAGATTGACAATCTCGACTTTGAGTTCTTGTGTGAGTCTGGTGGCTGTTTTTATAATTAGGACTAGCCAGTCCCGGGTGCAATGCCACGAGATTAGTGACCAATCACGTTTGAAAGTCTTATCCTGTTGGAAAATGAAAGGCTCATTGCGGACAATTAAACCTTGGGGGGCTGCATTGGCCCGCAGGTATTCCGTCATTAATAGACCATGCAGGGCAGTTCTGATCTGGTTTCTCCTTAAGTTAGCTAGCTCATCCCAATCAGCATGATTGGGACCTGGATCGGTATTGCTCAGTCCTTCAAAAGGGTTGATAGCTGCCAGGATCCTTTCTACTTCGTCGTCAGCGAAGGTTAGACCCATGTTGTCTGCCATCTTGGTGAACCGGAGGTGTAAGTATAGTGATACTTGATAGAGTGTGTGTGTCGACTGGGAAAAGTTATGTGAAGGAGGTTAGTAGTATGGTAGTCTACAAAAAAGTATGTGTAGCAGGAACAGTGCTCCCACGTACACGCTGGTCGTAGCACGCCCCGTCCCGTAGAGGGGCGGGAAGACCCCTATGATGAAGCATGACACCAAGGGCCCTTTTGGTGTGTGAGGGGTATTTTAACAACAGATGTGTATTCTCCACGACCGTGGGACACACATGGTATGAATGGGAATCTCTTGATATGTTATACATGCGGGTGGATCCCTTTGTTTAAGCACGCTTTGTTGGGAGGAAGTATCCACCTCCACCACTCGTTGAGTGGAACCTCTCTACTCCCCCCCCTTGTTTCTCTTTCGATGGTGGTAGTCAACATACATGACTTGCTCACCTCCGCTGACCCCAAAAAGAGTGCCTCCTGGGCCACAGCGCCTCCCCCCCAGCTACGCCATTGCGTTTAGTCTCATTTCTCTGTTGTAAATTGAGTAGTCGTGGTTGTGTTTCTGAGTGAGTGTAGAAACATCATTACATTGCAATGAAACAACAAACGCTGCTGCCCCTTAAAAATGTACACTTCACATTATAGACTTTTGCCATGATCTAGAATCTACATAGTCCGTTGGTATTAGAGTTTTGTCTATGGGAAATATTTATGTATTCATATTTATGTGTGGGGGGAAGGATGGCCTGATAGTCCTAAGATGCAACAGTCCAGCAGATCAATCTTTTTTCAGAATTCTAATTGCAACTATAAAAAAAAATGGTTAAGCAATTTGGATTTTTCCCCCAGGTATTTTACCATGCGCTCATTGGCATACAGTATTAAAAACATTCAATTTGTTTATTCAGCTAACTATTCTTTCTTGAACATCTCTGTTGTCTACAGTATTGTATTATGCACACTGCAAAAGGAAACATATTTTTATGAGGTTGCACATATATTTTGCTTGAGTTTGGGAGTGATTTGAACAAAATGTCTGGCTGTGCTGCAATCCCGAATAGAACCTTGATTGCGTACCCATTTGGATATTCCATATGTTAGCTAGTGTAAGTTGTACAAGTTACATTTGTTTTGGAATTCACAAACTTCAATTTAATAGTAAGTTTATGATTGTGGTGACTCTACAGTCAGGGGAGAAGATCTCAGCAAATAAAAAGATACAACATGTCTATCTTTTTTTATACAAAGTTCTGTTTGCTGATTGCAGAGCCTCTGCAGTCATGAATTTACTATTAAATCAGAGTTTGTGAATTAAAAAACAAACGTAAACTTACACGAAAGTGTACATTTACCTTTGTGAATCAGGCTCTCAGTGAGTAAACATGTGGCACCCCTGGGCATTGAAAACAATCATGAATTCATCTTAGGGTGCATAACTAAATAGTTTCCTATTACAGTCTCCAAGCTGTTTGGTCTCCTAGTATGTTCCATCTGCACAGGCCTTTCCCTTTCCTTTTAGTTTAATTAGTAATATCACTCTATTCTACTTGAAATAGAGTCACAAAAGGACTTGGAAACAGTTCAGATTCAATGTTGTTTTACAGCAGAATGTTATCATGCTTTGGTCTGTGTCACTCACTTTTGTCTATGTGTTTGTGCCTGGCAAAACATTATTGGTACTAATCTCTCATGTTTTGAATGTCATTTTGCGGTGAAGTCTTTCACATTAATTAGTAACATTTTAAAACCAGACAGTCATCTGTTTCTCTGTTAGAGACACATAATTACATTCTCAATTATACCTAGGAAAAGCTATGGAGTGAAGGTAGGTAAACTTAATAAAAAACAGGCAGCCTCGATTTCTAACAATTCCCCAATACACAAGACAGGTGTAAAAGGACACATTTTAATTAAGTAAAATATTCTTTTATTGGGTCTATTTATCACCTGTTAGATGCAAATATTTTTCATTGAAACCGAAATTTTATGACGTAGAAATTGCACCTGAAAACACTATGCAAATTGCTTATTTCTGAGCATAGTCTGGTGGTTAAGGCAAGTTCATTTTCTCTTTTTGTGTCTCTCATTTTTATTGCACAGTATTCAAGCACTTTCGCTAAGCAGTCGTCAATTAATAGCTCACATCAACTTGCAAGTTGAAGTCCTAATGCCTAAGTTTATGACTTTGCGAATTCACAAAGGGCATTTACAAATATTATCTTTATGTCCACACTCTTGCGGACATAAAGATAGTACTTGTAAATGCCCTTTGTGAATTTCCAAAGTTGTACCTTTGTAATCAGGCCCAATATGTATAAGTAAGCATCAGTATGACATCAAATTGGTTTACAATAAATTGAGGTGCAAAGTGACCCATGATGCAACATCATTATTAGTGCGGAAAACATACAGGAGCAGAAATTGCTTAGGTGCAAAATAACTTTTAGGGACATAAACACAAGTAGGTGCACTGGTGCAGCATCAACAAGAGTTTGGAAACACGTTTAGGAGTTCAAATTTGCCTCCATTGCTGTTAATTTATCCCTCACTTCAGATTCCATGCACTGCAAACAGAAGCACTCTTTGAGCAGGTGGTCTAACACACAAACCAACAAATTACAGAAAAGCTGTGAAATATGGTGACCTGATCCCAAAAGCGAATGATACTTTCTTCAAGAGAAATAAAACTCACCTAAAAATCTAGTGGCTAAAGGGGACTCGCCAAGAGTACCTCTCCTTGTATGATTTTGGTGGTGATGATATGAACTCTGGTAGCAAACATACGCAATCTGTAGCTAATGGTGTGAGGAATGATCGAAGTGATCTCATCTACGGACCCTGTTGTCTGATGTTGGTTGTGCTCCCTTTTAGAAGGAACATACCTGTCTGTTAGGGTTGTACTGCTTTTTGACTGCAATTGCACAAGCAGGAAAGTACTCATTTATGGCATGCTACCCAATTTAGTCCATGTTACTATAATTAGTTACAGATCTATCTTGTGTGGTTGAGCATGAATTATGCACGAATTAATTAACAATTGAATAGGAAATAGAGCAATCTTACAGGCATGAACTACAAAACCAAGTTCATGCATACCAATTAAAATGAAATAAAAAGTCAGATCTTTAGAATTTCTGGAGGTACTTGTGACAACTGAGCCCATATCTCAATAACAGACAATGAATTTCTGGTTTGGTCCTGGAGAGCTTGGCACTTAGTGAGAAGTTATATCTGTGTCTAAATGAGACTTTGCTATGTAAATTGCATACAAGAGTCTATTAATGAGTTCAACTGGCTTATGTATATAGATTTAGTCACTTAGTAAATAAACGATCATGATGTCATTTCATCTCTCAACACCTTTTCTCACAGAACATATCTGAGAGGAGGCTCCTTATAATCAAGTGAATACTAACAATCACCTTGGTTTTGTTGATATTCACCATCTTTTTCAGACAAGAAAATTGGAGGCAACACCCTGACATTAGCTGATAGTGAAAGAGAAGGTGATTCTCCATTGGAAAATCTTTCCCCCTTGAAGAAAAAAATAATACCTCATACAAATTCATAGTAGTTCTGTATTCACAAACCATCAACTTTTCTGAATGAGAAACTGTTTCCAGGTGTGTGCTCCTAGAATTCAAAGCTTTCCCGGACTTCTGGAATGTATCTACAAATTCCAAGACAAACACACATTTAATCCAAACATAAGGGTAATGCTTTAGGAATAAATGTCTGACTTTCATTGTGATTCATGCTCAAGGACCATTTGACTTTATCCCCAGTAACTATTGATGTACAGAACCATAGTTGTAACTGAACCACAGCCTGGAATCATTCAAAGATAAAGAATATGCATTGAAAAATGGGATTTGAATCATGAAATCGTCGAAAGACAATTTAAAGATGAAACTTGATTTGCCTGGTGGTCCAGGTTTGTAGATGTCGATGTGCATTCCTAGTTAGTCTTAAGACTCTACAAAGCTGAGTGGGCAGGGGGAGTAACTTGACATAAGATTACTACCTTGGAGTAAATAGGCTTGAATTGTAATCTTTAAAATCCAGGCTTGAACTGCCAAATTAAAGCTGGGGCTTAATCATGCAAAAAATAAAATGGATCCATCTTTTTCGGGGAGTTGTACAGAAAAAAAAATCAGACTCTCTGTAGTATGCAAACCCTCCCCTAATCAATAATAGAATCTGGAAGCTAATGATTTATAAAGCCACATGATTTGTAAATCACACACAATGGACTGAATTAACTCAAGGCAGGTTAAGCAGGGCATTTAGCACAGAAGCTAAAATCAACTGGCAGAGATGATTTGAAATGCAGCTGTATGTAGTGAAGCCTGTGCAGCAGCTTTGCTTTTTTGTCAGGCAAGTTTTACTTTCCTGAAGGTGACCAGACATGGAACAGAGTTAGTGCAAGATTATTAGAAAGCCTAGTGACTACTCTCATGCAGTCTCTGTCCCCTTGCTAGTATCCCTGGAGATGGGATGCTCTTAGTTGGTTAAAGGGGCTAGGTAGATGCTTTTGGCATCTTAGTAACAGGCAACAATTCAAGCATGGTCAGGGAATAGTAGATTCCGAACCTTCTATTGATCTAAGCAGTCTTGCAGTGTTGTCCTGCATTTTAAGAGTTTTTTACCCTATCATTCCTGGAGGAAAGGGAAAGTATATTCAGAGAAATTCAGCTTGGAGGTTAGGAAAAAGCAGACAACAAGAGAATTCATAACTTTGTTGGTACGTTGAACCATTTTTTCTGAGGAGTCGGAGCAGAAAGAAAGTGCGTTCAGCCACATTTCCCAACTGAGTGACGGTAAAAGAACCAGCACGCTTAAGAAAGCTAAGAGAACCGCCTTGAGGGTCAAAGAGAAAAGTAGATCCCTAGTGCCAATAGCTATTGTATCTTGATATCTCTAGCTTCTCCAGTACCAAAGAAGAGTAAATGTGGTATATGAACTATGCAAAGTGACCATAAGAAAGATATGCGTTGCACAGGTATAAGAATAAAAAAGAAGTACCAAATTCCAATGTAGTGACAAAAGAAGGTGCATGAAGATGCAAAAGAGGATAGGTTAGCACTCCAGATGTTACTGGGGTTGATGAAAAAGGTGAAGCTTGCTAGTTTATTCTGCTCAGAGTGTGGCTACTCTTGGGGGAATAGAATGGATCAGTATTCTTGTTTGTGGCATATAAGGCTTTCTGAATCCTAAAAATGAGTGCAAAATGGGTGATTGTAAAAGCTATCACTGAAAGGTCAATCTACACTCTTCAAGTATTTCAGACTACATCTCACCTTATATGTTTGCAATTAACAAAAGTGTTTTCAAGTGCATCTTTATAGGCCCAATGGAGTAATTGTTTGGTCGATTGGTAAGAAAGTATAGTCTGAAAGAAAACCTTGGTGGCCTTTTTTAGCTATTGGTGAAGAAATACAAATAAAAGTGCAATAGGCTTGTTTTGCATTCTGTATTATCTTCAACCCTGCCCATTCTTAAAGTAGGTTTTTACATTTTTTGTGGAAGAGGTTTTATAAAAATATAACACAGTGTTTGCACACTTCATATGCTGCACATTTTAATTTTCTGCATGGTGCAGATATTAAGCATGTGTTCCAAGCAAATTGTACGTGTTGTTGTATTGCCACTCCAACACTAAAATTCTTCCAAAATTAACATTTCCAAAAAACGACAATAAGGGCACATTTTGCAAAGGTTACAATGCACAAATGAAACTGTATTTTAAAATCACATGACAAAACTCAGACTTCTAGTGCTTCTTCAACATATGAAAAATACACTTTTTTACAAAAACGATTTCCAAAAATCATGGGCACGTTGCAACAATTTGTGCAGATCATATTATTATAACTTTAGTCACATGTTGTAAACTCAATAAAGAAAAGAGTATGTTTATGAGATTGTTTATGAAAGAAAAACTGTCACTCAACGACAGTGTTATGCTTTGGTACATTTTTGAGTAAGAACATGCTCTGTTATCAAGAAGTAACTCTTGAGAAAATAACGATGAAAAACATCGGTGCATACTGTATTGATCGTGAAACATGTGCATTCATGTATTGTACTGATTGTTTGTCAACTCATTCTCCATTATCTCCCTCTCATGCTGACATTTTGTGCTTGCATCCATTGTTTATTCTGTCAGTTGTGAAACTATGTTCATTACCTGAGCAACTTGTCTCGTTCTTTCCTCCGTTGCAGATCGAGGTAGTCAATACTTTCAAGAGTGGCACTTCCTTTCAGGGGGCTCTGAGGAGACAGTCCTCCATCACAAGCCAGAACCAGGATGTAACCAATATATCTAGCCCTAGTCACGTATCGCTATCCAATGCTCTTTCCTCTCCTACCAGCACACCTGCTGCGGCGGCTGGGCGTGAGTGTGTTTTCTGATGTCTCAGACCTATAGAGATGCCAACTCACCTCACACTCACCCTGACTGACTTCAGCTATGCTTTGCAATGATCTTCCAGCTTCACATGCTTTGCACCTCACCAGATATTAACTCCACACAGTGCAGATATACTATTTGTCTTTGTTCACAGGTCATTACTCTGACAAATAGTATTAATGTAGAAAAATACTCTGCAAAAGGCTTTGCTACTTTATTTGAGTGATTCCAATACATTGATGTGCTGGGGTAAAATATATATGGCCATAAATGCTTCCCAGTATTCAACAACAGATCGGACGGAACCTATAAAATTACATACAATAAAGATTGCTTAGTAGTTTTGACAAGACTGACATGATTTTAATATATTAATTTCCTCAAGGACTACTGAAAAGTGTTTCCATGTAAATCCAAACAATAGTGTTGTAGATTAATATGTTAAACTGTGTTTTGATTGTCAAGTCACTCATTAAATGTCAGTGAATGACACTGCATATATTAAACTAAAATTGAACAGGCAATAGTCATAGATCTGCCTCGCCTGTCAGTAACAATTTCTCTATGACATATTGTGCCATATACCATTTAAAATCTCATAAAATGACCCACCCTTTATTTTAACACCAGAATCAATAGTATGTGTGATGTAAAAAATACACTTAATACGTAAGTTGTCTTTGCTCAATATATTTACCAAAAAAGGTAAACAACCCTATATAACCTCTTCAAGCATCTTTACATTATTTAAATTAATAGCACTAAAGCAAAAGACACACAATCTCAGATGTGATGTTTTCTTAATTTTTAACATCATCAGACACAACTGCAAAATATGTTCCTTTTTCTATTTGGGTATCTAACCAGATTTCTAAATACCAATTTATTGTAGAACTGTGCTATACAATTCACTCGTTCATGTTGTTTCCTGGATCCATGCATAGGACACTTGATGTCCTATGCACATGATTCTAATACAGAAGAATCATTATAGAGCCTGTACCTTATTTCATATTTTGCCATTCTGGATAGCAGAAGGAGTGTGCCAAGTTCAAGATTAATGGATGATCCATGTATCACATTGTCCAACCCAAGAGACAGTGGACATCTATAAATTGCAACACCCACATAGCTTAATAGCCTGCTGGAACCCTTATAAACGTTACTTGCAAAAATAAATACCAAACAGAGCTAAAATAGCCGCTTCTAGTCATAGAAAAAGTAGTGTCTTTAGAATATCTTCTTTTAGGTGAAGGGAACTGTGGTTACTACAACCAAAAAAGTAAAGCTGCTGAGTGTTCTGTTTGATTCAGAGCTGTCATAAATGAGCAGGCCAATCCTGTGACCATCAATTGCCATTTAAGTATCCAGTTAATTGTGGAATTTTCTAAATGAACAGGCATGAGAAACAATTGTTTGGGCCATTGTGGTTCCTGTACCAACTACTAAAGAACCTTGTTCTTGGGAGGTGCTGTAAAGCTTGTGAACAGATTTCAGAGGAACTAATATCTCTCTAAATGGGTGGTGTCAAGTGTTTCATCATGTATCCCATATTCTGAGATCGCTAAACTGACTTTAAATAATATCCATTACTCAGTTTTTGAGTAGGGTCCAGATTTATAGATTTCTGCATTAGGATGTTCAAGTACATGGAATTCACCTATCAGCTGTTATATTGTGGCCAGAGTACTCAGGAGAATCAAACACTTGGACACTTCTGGGTATAAGTGCTATGTAAATGTCATGATATTGATATTAACATAAATTGGATCATTAATTTTTCTTCAATCATAAACTTACATATAGTCTATAAACAAAATCTAATTTTCTAATTTATTACTTAAAAATCTAATGTAATTTCCAATTAATGTTATTGCGGTTTGTCATCATTAAATAGAATTTAGGTACTCCAACTTCCAAACGCAATAATTCCAATATTGATCGTCAAGTATTACTTGCGTTTACATCAACACTAAAATTGTGAAACTCATGACTTGAAAATATTTTAACTATTAATTATTATTATTACTGTATTGGCTATGATAGGCCTTCACATACTGTGACCATCTAATAATCATGGTTTTACAGTATGGGAACATTGAGGGCATCATTTACAGGGTGGCAGGCAGGTTACATTGTCACAATCTTGAGAGATATTCTGTTTGCCTTATTACAAGTGCTTTATATGCTTTGGCACTTGCAATATATTTGATACAAAGTACACAACTACCAAATTGAAAATCAGGCCCTTAGTGTGAGGAAATTTGCATTTAGTATCAGAGACATCAAACATTTTTTCTGAAACATTGACAATCATCACTACACTATCACTGAAATACACTTTATATAGATTTTTGACAAACTACACAACAAAAACAATCATCATGTTCACTTAGTGCTTGCACTTCCTGAACAGTGTTCTTGAACTTTATTGAACACATTTATGGACCATAGCTTAACTCAAGGTCTGGTTTGGAAGTTACATATAATAGTGAATCCACCACAAAGGGCACATTTTCAGCCTGCTCTTCCACTGGCATTATAAACCTATTTAGAATTTTATAGCTCATAGACATCCTGTTGAATGAGGCTTCACCAGCTCCAGTATTCAAATGATAATCTTCAGACAAGGGAACCAAAGATCCATTCTATCTACACATACACATGTTCCCATTTTACCTGGCCTTTTATTACCTGGATTTCCTTAATCTCTTTATAAATTAGGGTAAGTTCATTAGCTAATATAATCAAAACATGTATTAGGTTGTGGTTATTATTTCAGCCTTTAGAGCTTGGTTCACTCCTTTCCACAACTCATTTACTGCATACCTTGAGTACATCTAGAACATTTATAATTTAATGCACCAGGTTAACTTTAATAATAATACAATATACAATATTGTTCATATGCCCAGCGTTCATATCATTCCAACCCCAGGACAACTATTTTTTTAAGCAATTGCTCATACAGTCTTTCTCACTTGTATGCCTATGGTAATGCAGCACCCCAAAACAATCAATCTGCTACTAGGTCAAAGTTATAGGCAATTAAAAGCAACAGGATTTGGGGACATTTGTGAACTACCATTGCTCTGGCCCTCTTATTATGAATTACCTACTTCAGAACATACAACTTCACCTTACTAAGGTAAACAAGACATCATTACCTTGTTCCTGGGGGGGGGGTGGGGGGGGGAGGACGACTGTCACATATAGTAGTAGAGTGATCAGTCTTTATAATTGTCAGAACCAATTCAATTCAAGGTGTTCATCCATTAATCGCAATTCATTTTATTCCATTAGGCTGAGTGCCTTGAAGACAGTACAGTGTTTTCAAAAGATGCGTAGTTATTTTATTTTCCTTATACATGATGTCTCTAATATATTATTCAAACCTTAAAAAGCAAAGGAAATAACGGTCAAATACTTAGTGTACATTGAACGTAACCCTATCCCTCATTTAATTTATCTTAACTGAGATTTTGTTGTTTTACCTGTATGACTGAAGAGCACGAGTAAACTCAATATCAACAGAAAATAGATTCTTGCCTGTCCTAGTGGTCTAAGAACTGCATAATATTAATGTGGAATGGAGTAAAGTAACTGAGGAAAGAAGTGACAACTCTCTGCAAACTGAAAAAATACAACTGAATTAGTTATATTGACTAAGTTAATAACCCAAAATAGTAGGTACATTAATCAAAGCAAGGGAAAATTGCATCAAAAGAGAGGTGTATGTGTAGACTGCTCCTATTCCAGGATGAGCTCTGTCGGGTGGTGGGTGGGGACATCATCTACCTGTTCAAATGTGGCTAATAGGTCACCATATCTGTTGCGGTTGCCCTTTAAAACACCTCAGAGTTAGCAAACATGCATGTATAGGTAAATATAGTAACCTTCACGTGCTGTGATGTCATCACAAGCACATTTCAGAGAAGGGCAATATGACTACCCACACCTTTGGAGTACATTTCCAATAGCCACATTTGGTGGCAGAAATTCCACTATCTGAAAGGGAATTTGGTAAAACATTTATGCATCCAAAAGTAGCTGCATTCCTAGCAAAATATAGTGCATTGGCGGGGAAAATGCTGCTTAAACAGGTAACAGTAACAGTGGTAGTTATTCCTCTACAGGGTTCATGGTGGAAAAAGTCCACCATACGGAACAAGTACAATTTGACATCCAGACTCAAAATCAGGACTTATACCTTTTTCATCACACTTATCACTTCCATTCAGTTACAATTTCACATAGTTCATAAATGTATTTAAGTTGATTAAATCATATAATTCATTATTTTATCTGAGGTCCCTTCAAAACTTTTTAAAATAAATAAAAGTGTGAGATAGACGAAATACAGGATTTACAAAAAACATATTCAGTTACTCCCATAAGTTGGCATCTCTTTAAAACATGGACCTCTAGTTAAAACATGTGTTAATTGTGTTTCTATGGTGTGAAGTTTGTTTTATTTCATTGCCCGTTTCAGTATTGTCTGAATGTTACATGTGTTTGTTTTCCCCCCAGAGGGCTAGAGGACACTGGACAAAGGGTTCATCAAGAGAGAGTGACATACAAAGAGGTTGTGAGTCTTTAACCTTGAGCCTGAATTTAATGTGATTCAACACATACATTTTTTGACTTAGTGAAGCAGGGTAAACATTCGAGTATAATCCCAGGCACTACAAATTGTCTTGTTTAACAACCCTCTTTTCTTTCATGTTCACTGCTTTACATATTTCGATGGTGACAACTAAGGATGGTCAAACACGTCATTAAATCATTCATTTTTTTCCTCCGTGTGCTTGTGAATGTGTTACCCTGTCTATACTCATTTTCTGTATTTTGTGATGCTTATCTGTATGACAAATGGCTCCATTCACAAAGTTTTTTATAAATATGTGTATGTAGCAGGGGATTGTGCAATGAGACAGATAGGGAATGTACACATAATTCTATGTTTTAGCTGTTCAAAAACATTTTGCTGGTCATTCCCCACCGAGGGGATGTATGTCGTTACAACGCACACTTTTACAACGCATGCACTTACAACGCATTTTTTACAACGCAACATCCACTACAACGCATTCCATTACATCGCATGACACTACAACGCATTTTTAAAAACTACCTTTACAACGCATTCCATTACATCGCATACTACCTTTACAACGCATACCATTACAACGCATAATATTACATTGCATTTAAGGTAAGTATTGGATAGTATAGGGGTAAAAATTACCATTCTTACTCCAGGGGGAGCAACAGTAGGGTAAGTTTTGGATAGTATAGGGGTAAAAATTACTATTCTAACTACAGGGGGTGCAACAGTAGGGTAAGTGTTGGATAGTATAGGGGTAAAAATTACTATTCTAACTCCAGTGGGTGCAACAGTAGGGTAAGTGTTGGATAGTATAGGGGTAAAAATTACTATTCTAACTCCAGGGGGTGCAACAGTAGGGTAAGTGTTGGATAGTATAGGGGTAAAAATTACTATTCTAACTCCAGGGGGTGCAACAGTAGGGTAAGTGTTGGATAGTATGGGGGTAAAAATTACTATTCTAACTCCAGGGGGTGCAACAGTAGGGTAAGTGTTGGATAGTGTAGGGGTTTAATGTAATATTATGCGTTGTAATGGTTTGCGTTGTAAAGGTAGTATGCGATGTAATGGAATGCGTTGTAAAGGTAGTTTTTAAAAATGCGTTGTAGTGTCATGCGATGTAATGGAATGCGTTGTAGTGGATGTTGCGTTGTAAAAATTGCGTTGTAAGTGTAGAGCGTTGTAATAGTTGCGTTGTAATGGTTGTTCCCCCCACCGAGGTAATGTAACTCTCATCGAAGCCAGGAGTAAGTGACTTTTACAGGGCAGGGAAGAGGCTGTACAATCCTATTCCTATTGAAGGTGCAGGAGAAGAGGTTTCCATACATGGGGCATGTTTCCCTGCAGAGAGTGTTAGATGGGAAAAAGCCCATCCTTCATCTTTTATTCAAGCAGAACCTTCCACCTGTTGGAAATTCTCCATCTGTAGTTTGTGCACATTGAGGTACTCCTGGAAGTTTACCACTGCCATAGACTACATGCAGTGCTCCTAGAACTTTGTTGTGTAATGGGGGCAGCACGTTAGTGAAAGATAGAGAGAAACTGCTGCAATTTCTTTACCTGTGCAATTTGCACTCTTCTGCACTTAAAGAGGAGACAAAGATCCTCCTGCAGCCGGGTGCAGTGAGTGACTGCAGCTGCCTATAGACAGATGTTTGGAGTGGGCATAAGATCATCTTTCTATCCGCTGGACGGCTGGCTTGAGGGGGCGCACTTGCAGTGTGCCACTTTTTATGGCAATGCACTTTCCAAAGGGCTGTTTGCCTCCTTACCTGCTTCCATAACACAGCATGGACACAAAAGTAAAGCCTTTGACTCATTTGTTTGGGACCACAGCCCCATGGAAATTATGGAATGTTTCCTTAAACAAGCACCAGCACTGTATGTGCGCTGGCATGATCTGTATTAGAGAAGGGGCTGCACAAGCATCTGCTCACCCTTCCATAATGCTAGAGTGCCCCAGGGGTACAGAAAACAGGCACACACACCTGTTGTGCCTTGGGGCGGTGTCTGTCATCAAGCCTACTGGAATGGCTGTAGATATTAAAAAACATCTTCTACAAAATGTTCACTCTAATGTGACAGGTTTCACCATATGCTTTGTGAATCAGAGCCAGATATGTTTGCATCTTTTACCTATCTATCTATCTATCTATCTATCTATCTATCTATCTATCTATCTATCTATCTATCTATCTATCTATCTATCTATCTATCTATCTATCTATCTATCTATCTATCTATCTATCTATCTATCTATCTATCTATCTATCTATCTATCTATCTATCTATCTATCTATCCGTCTACGCAAATCTGTATGCATGTGTGTATATGTCTATGCTAATCCATCATATTAATTGTTTCTTCTTATACAAATCAAAAGCAAATAATGTTCGTATTGCCTAAACATTACTGTTTGCCTTTTTTCTTGTTCTTATCTGGTGCAGTTAACACTTTGCTCTCTGGGTGGGCCTAAATATGAAGATCTTTATTTCTTTCAGCTACATAATGAAGCAGTCAGAAGTGAAGTTTAAGCATGTCTACATGTCCCGAGATCTTTCATGTAGTCTATGTCGAAACTCTGTATTTTTCTTGTCTGTTGTGTCCAAACCTGTAAGAAAAGGGGATTGTGTCTCATTGTCTATCTATTGTGGCATTGCCAGTCTGAGAAGGATGCATCACTACATTGACCTTAAGGACAAACAATGTAACAACATGTTTCTTTTGGTAGCACAATTGAGCGGTGGTGACTGCACACAGACTTTCTGAGATAGAGTTTTCAGAGAATGCAGTGTAGATATTTAATGACACCTTGTCATTAGAGATGTTCTCACATCATTTACCAAGACACAGAACTACATATTTTGTTTCAAAAATTAGTATTCACAGAAAAAGGTGCAGTATTTGATCCTCATTTTGAAATGTACCCTTTCACAGGTACAATGGACTATTTCCTCAGAGATATCCAATTAGTGGAATACGTTTCCCAGCTCTGTTGCCTGTAGTAGATGCACTAACTCAGATATTTTTAGTGTTAATGTATCCACAGAAAAACAACTTCACTTGGCCTAGGACCAAGACTTATTCTAATGTGTTCTCCATTTCTATTGCCACAATTTTCAAGGGAATTTGGACAAGCAACTTCTCCAATTTAGCCAATGAGTACTTTCCATGCTACCTGGAGACACACCCTCCGTGAGCCATTGGCAGGTTGATAGATGAAGGATTGTGACAGCAAGTGTTATCGCATGTGACTTTCCAATCTACATTTCGAGAACGTGTGGAGCACATTCACGTTCTTCCCGACAGTGGGAAGTACTCAGGCTAGTTGGCCCCACTTATGCTATCATTAGTAAATCGAGAAACATCAGAGTGTCCTAGCCTTAATTCAGACAACTACCTTAAGGCCTGTGCCGATCACTATTGGAAATATATTTTGAGTGGACCTTGACCACAGCTGGGTTGTGCTTCTTGTTGTGTATAACAAACGAAAATGTTGAAATTCAATTAAAACAGATATAACTAAATTAAAGTCAATCATTAGCTTAATTATCAATGTCACCTAATGTCATTCAGCTGGAAATTCGTAAAACACATTTAAATGTTGCTATGGGTCTTTGTATGATCAAGGTGAAATGGTAAGAAAGCTCCCAAAAATTATAAGCCTTACTAGTGGAAAGGAGATCATAATGCCATGAGGTCACTTGTGGCAGAAGAATAACTGTGCCGGTGTGGTGCCAGTGGAGTCTGGCAAAGTTTGACTATTAATTAGATTTGGCAGGCTCAGAGAAGCCAGGTTTTTAGATAGTACACGCAAAAGCCTGAAGAGTCAAGTTTCTTCTACATTTCACTCCACCGCGGCGCAAGCCTGGGTTCTCTGTGCTAAGAAAAAAACACTGGCAAATGAAATTAATTAGGAAGAGTTAATCTGTCCTCTTACGGTTGCTTGGTTACAGTTGGAGTAACATTTGCTCACACTCCTTTTCTTTTGATTGATTCTTGTATAACGTGGCTACCACTTCGGATGGAGTTATGTCATGTTCATCATCATCATCATTATCCTTTATTTCAGCTCATTTGAACAACAAAAGGTACAAGACAAAGGATTGTTTAAAAGATTAGATTAGATTAGATACAAATATACAAATTCTTTAAAAAGGCAGAAGTCATATAAAATTACAGTACAGTGTAGTCGATGACAGCCTACCAGGCTCAAGCTACATCGGCTATGCCCCAACAGGCAAAAATATTTTTGGTTTAAAGCTGCCATACCTCACATTTGGGTAAGTCAACTATAATTGTGCTAAGATAAGATATGAGTTGCATGATAGAAGAAGATTCCACTCTTGCATCTAAAAGGATAACACATGCTTAAAACCATGTTTGCAAGACAGGCAGGTCTACTTTTGGAATTGTGACATGGATAAAAAATAACTCTAATTAATTAATTACAGGACGCAACAAGCGATAAAATACAAAATACCACACATACCCAACTACACAAAATCACTGGAGTGTTTAGATTTTGATTACCTATTTTACTTATAATGTTTTACATTAGTTAAACAAAGTCTATCTGAGACAAAACAGCAGGCTGTGTCGGTCCTGGAGACAAATGTAGTTGTACCCTTCTGTAAGAAAGACTGTAGACCAAACAAGACAATTTTCCTATCTGCGCTGGTGAAACTTTTCTCGGACAACTGTGGAGTGAAGAATGGACACAGGAAGATGATGCTGCTACCAAAGAATTCCATCAACTAACTCTTACTGCACATTTTGCTGTGAACCTGAACTGAAGTTGAACCCATGAGCTGGTGCTACAAGAGTCTTTTGGAAAGTGTGAAGGCTTTTAAACTAGCAGAGAACCAGAACAAGGTGGCACACCTTTGAAAAACAAAACAAACTTAGATTCTACATTTTATTAGCTCTTCCAACTGACAGCTTTTAAACTCAAAGATCAAGATTCACGGTTGAAAAAGGAAATGCCTTTTCCTGCAATGTGGAACCCTTTTTGACTTCAGTTTCTGGCCTCAACACAATGAAGACAAAACATATTTTTAACTCTGAAACACCAGGATGAACCACCAATGTTTACTTGACTATTCTCCCCTGCTGGGAGGCCATTGATGGTTGTCTAAGTTTTAGTCATCTACACCCCACTGATTAAAATTAAATATAAGTACTGAACACTCCAATCTTTTTTTTTAAATGTATGCCATTTTTCTTATGAAAGTTTTCCCTTTTTTACAAACCTGAATTAGTTATGTTATACCTTTTACTGCTGAACTCTATTATTTCTGTGGTGGTGTTGCACATATTTCTCTTGAATTTTTTTGAGGGAAGGCTTTACAGAGGAGTCAGATACAAGTTAGGTTTTCCCCAAAGAAACAGTTTTGCCTTTCAGGGGTGTAACTATTTCGAGTTTTGGTTGAGTTCATTCACAGCAAACATAAAGACTGCCACCTCACTCCTTGTTCAACAAATTGGTTTCCTAGAAAAATTGTGTAGTTTCACTATTGACAGAGTACCAGATTTGGCAAAGTGATGACATAGGGAGCAGAATCCCTAAATAGCAAAAAACGTGAATAATGGTGTGAGAACAGAAAGACAAGGATGATGATACAATCTATGATGAGCACTCAACGGCTAAAAGTTGGCGGAGCCAGACCACTCAAGCCTGATGTTGCAGAGCAATACAAATATGACTTCTGTCACAAACCAGTAGTTTGAGATGTGTGACTGAAAGAAGGAAATAGGGCAAATTAAGTGAAAGGATGTAGTGGGATGGGTAGCAAAGTACAAGCCACTATGTGCCATACAAAGGAAAACCTGTCAGACACAGCAGGTATCAACGGTACATATACACACACATAGAAGTCCAGAAAAAATATTGACATCAGTTGAAATATGTGAGGCCACATTACTCCCAAATGTGAGTTTCATACCGCTTGGGAGATATGAGAGTATGAGTTGGTGCTATCATGTTTAGATGCATCGCCTTGATACTGATGGCTAAGGCATCATGAGGTACTACAGTGTTATCCTTTAATTAAATATTGGTAAGCCCTCTTGGGTATTGAATCATTCCTGTCTCCGGGATTTGGACAATGTATCTGCCTTGTGCCAGGTCACTTTTGCTCACCCTCTTCTACCTACTGAAATGTCTGCTCTTGGAAATCAGATAGGCCATCTAGCCATTGCATCTCCCCTCTCATATCCTTAGGCTGGCTGCAATGATTAGGTAAAGTTAAGTAGCTATGCTACCCAGAGTTCACGTTTAGAGACATAGATGTAGACTTATGTCTGTAAGCATCTGCAGGAAACATGCTATGGTGTCCTGTACTGTCTGCTCTACAGTAACAGCCTATAGGTGTCTGTTCAGTCCTTACTCATTTATGTATCATGAGTGCATTGCTGAGCTACTGATGGCCTTTAGTTCTCAGAGGCTGCCTCAGAAGACTGCCGGAGGAGCCGTTTTCCGATGAAGCAATGTGTCTGCTGTAGCAGTAGTCCCCATAGCATGGGTCGTTGGTTGTCATCCTGGATTGAATGCCATCAGACCTGCAGCATGCTCCTGCAATCAGTGCCATCAAATTTAGTACTCATATATATTGATGCAGGCACATGAATCTCTTTTATTTCTATGTCCTGGAGTGAAGTCACCTAGCTATTGTGCCCAGGGTAGGAAATCTGGATGTAGGATTACATGTGATTTCATTAGCCAGGAGCACCACAGGGTTCCTTGCTAGGTTTGTACTGAATTAGGAGACAATAATGTCATGCACATTCCTTGCTCTTTTTATATGGATACCATTTTATCATTTGAGGCACGACCAATTATGTTCTGTAGACTATAGAGCAGAGGTTCAAGGCTACTCTTTTATTTGGAGTCTCATATTTTTCAGACTTAAGTATACCAACTTCCTCTGGTGCACAGTCTCTCCATTGACCTCACCTAGGCTGACGTAAAAGATATATGTGAACATCTCAGTACCTGAATATTGTTTTTATATTAATGTATGTTCCATTCACATTTTGGTGCTGTCCAATTACAACATTTATAGGACGCTTCACCACAGAATATTCACCGATACATGCTTTGCGCCTTTATGTGGACCTCTTTGAATTCCATATGTACCAATGATTTATTTCCTTCTCGTTCCCCATCCTCTGCATACCTTTTATTTTTTCAGTGCCACTCTTCCAGCAAACTCTTTTTGGTGTTTGGGGGCACAGCATCCTGTTGCGAATCTATTGAGGTTGTTCACGACCCAGATGTTAGGATTTACCTGTAGCCCGCCTCCCTGTTGTAGTACACTTTCATTCTTTGTTTCTTTTTTTGCAGAGTGCAGCAGTATCCCTGCTTTTTTCTTTGGTTTAATTTTTTTTATTTCTCTGCTTTTACTTGTTGTGCTGTCTAATCCAGCATATTCTGCAGGCAGTGAAAGACTAGCATAGTGGAACAAGCAGAAAAAAGTCTGCATTCAATTAATTACATCTCAACCATGAAAAGCAGAGTTGACGCATGACAGATTTTAGTAATTGAAAGGAAGTTTTGCACTGCAAGTTTTAAATTTTTAACCCATTTAAAAAGATCCCTCTATTGTAATAAAAAAAGAGGAACTCAAGAAAACATCAACGGCATCCTTGACAGAACAGGCTAATACTGTCTATAGGAGATACATTTAGGGCCTCATTTATGAGGAATTGGCATAGGACAGCACCACAAGTCTTCTTGCTGCGCTGCCCTACACCAATGTGCAAGGGCAGTAATGCACCAGATTTATGAAATACAGTGCACTTCTGTCAATTCGCTGCCTAGTGCAAAAGTAGGCACCCTTGCACCATAGTGGCGCTGCCCCAGTTTTACGTGCTTAAGTAAATCTGGGGCAGCATCAAAATCCATGGGTATTTCATGGGAAAACCCACTGCAACTCCCATGGAATGCCTCCTTGATGCAGAGAAGCCAAGGCAGCAAGTTGCACTGCTTTGTCTTACTCCATATCTATGAGGACATGCAAAGCCATGTAGTGTGGCTTTGCACCGCCTCATAGATATGATTGAGAAGCTGGCGCTGCCGTAGCATTAAAACAAGATGCTACGGCAGATACATTTATGGCAGTCAATCGACCAGAAAAGATTGGCTTTGCCTGATAGTGTGCTCAAATCTCACAACAATATTTTATGTTCTCTATCATTGTAAACTATATTTTGGTGCACTTTTCTTTGCTGCAGCACTCAAAGTTTAATCAACGTTTGTTAAACTGCTCAATACATTACCAGAAGATAAATGGACATGCTGGTAATTTCAGCCTACGTTTATGCTGTCTGCAGCAGTGTTCATTCACAAAGAGTTTGATCAAATGGAAATTGAATCACTAAAATAATGGGTCTATACTCGAGTGTTTACCTCTCCTTTGCATGAAGGACACCCATAAATTAACCAGGCTTCTAAAACCATCCATGTTATTCCAGTTAACTGTGTACATGTGACAGCAGTGCCAATGTTTTCTTCGTGGCATGGTTTGCTTTCGATTGCTTGACGTTATGTGCCTTTGGCGTCCTTCTTTTGAACTTTGTTTTTGTTACTTTTGTGACGTGTTTGTTACCATTTGCCCTTCTGTTTGGCTTTGTATTATACCGCTCATACTGTGTCTTGTCCATGTGGTTTCTCCAGTTTTTGTATTGGATTGTTTTTTTGTGTCTATAATTCATTATGTATTATTTGTTCTGTTGTGTAATGCACACCATTCAAAGACAACTTGCGTACAAGAAACTTGACACACTGAAAACTGCATGTGTTCACTGATGTCTTCTTAATCAAGCTTGACTCTTGCCAGGGCGGTGCTAGCTTTCCTTAACCAGAGCCTCTTGCTTGTCTAATTCCAGTTATTTCTGAGTTTCAAAGCTGTCAGAAAGACTTTTGTTTCATGTGCCTAATAACCTGCGACTGGATTCCAACCATCCTCACAACTTAATTGAGAGAAATCTTGAAATATGATTAGTTTCTTTACTCCTTGCCTCACTCTTTCTTTTACCCATCTAACACTTACATGTCATTTTCTCTTGACAGATCCGCGTTGTGAATGCATTCCGTAGCTCTCTCTACGAAGGCTTAGAAAAGCCTGAATCTCGAACCTCCATCCACAACTTTATGACTCATCCTGAGTTTAGGATAGAAGACTCCCAGCCCCACATCCCCCTCATTGATGATACAGATGTAGAAGACACTGTGCTTAAGCAAAACTCTAGCCCTCCCTCCTCTCCAAACAAGAACAACAATGCTATTGATAGTGGGATCAATCTTACGACTGACACAAGCAAATCTGCTACCTCTTCTAGTCCAGGAAGCCCAATACATAGCTTGGAGACATCACTTTAGCCTCAGATGGATTGCTCAACAAGGAAGGCCAACAAATCAATAGGTGACCACACAAAGCAGAGCATATTGCTGGCTGAGAAGCTGTTTGAACTCTTCTTCACTTGAAGGCAAGTGCAAGGATCGACTCATCCCGGTGGTCATAGACAGATGACGAGGCTGATTTACAGGCTTGGTGTTGCGTCCTCCGGGAAATGTAAATCACAAGAAAAAAAATCTTCCTGCATGAATTAAAACATCTCCAGCTCCACTCTATACTTCTCCATCACTTGCTTTTTTCCTGCCTCTCTGTCTCTTCTCTCTGTCTCCTATCTCTGTCCTTGTTATAGGTGGGAGGACTTGTAGGTGCAGAGGACTACAGTATTTATCCAAATCACTGATCTGTGGGATTTTGAACTGCTTGAATGACATGGACTCAGCAGAAGAGAAGTTCAATAAGGTCTCTGAAGTTGCACAGTTCAACATGCATAATAAATTTGCACCACTCGGAAGGTGCAGTACGAATTAAAATTTATGAAAAAATGTATAGATATATACATGTATATGTTTATATTTGTATATGTATATATATATATTTGTATCTGTATACAAATATATATGTATTTATATGTGTGTATATATATCTATATATAAAAAATATATAAATATATATAGAATTTTATATCTAGACATCTATACAGAGAGAAAACAAATAACACATTTATTTGTTGGCATGTTGCCTGGTTTCTGCTTAAACTGCTGTAACTATTTTAACTTATTTATGTCCTCAAATAAGAATGTAATTTGTTTACAAGCCTGTAGATAGTACAGTATCCATAATAAGTTGTAGGGTACAGAAAACATTTCCTGCCAGTGGTGTATAGATATTCAAATCCATGAAATCATATGAAACACTGTACCCTAGATGTTCTTACAGTTATGTTTTGATTTTGCCTGCTATATTTTCCTGGTTAAACATAGGTACGGATAGCAAATAACAAAGAGGAGCCAAAATATAACATATTTGAAGTCGCATTGTAACTTAATGCACAGGGAAATGGAACCGCTTGGCTTCCTTTGCTTCACACACAAATTCAATTTATCAGGGTTTTTTTTTTTTAAATAAAGTGCTTGAACTTGGTTTGGTGTAACACTTTCTAATAGAGGCCATTTCAGTGTTAGTCTTTATTATTATTATGGTTTTGTTGACTGGAAAACAGTATTCAGACAAAATTCCAGGGCACATCTTCAAAAGTGAGTGCAATATTGATCACACATGAGAACGAGCAATGCTTGTTTGCAAATGAGGCTCACTGCAGTTGAGTAATGTTGTGTAAGAGCATGGCCACCTTTCCATTCACTAGTTATAACCTTTGTTTTAATCTGAATAATCGTACACGGTGACGTGTTGAAACAATATCAGTTGGTCAGGCTAATTTCCACATTTTATAAAAAAAAGAAAAAATACGATTAATTATTTTCTGCACTTTCTAGAGCTAAACGAAATGCTATAAGGTGTATATTGAAATGTGCTTTAAATGCTTCTTTTTTTTTTAGAAAGCTTGTCTTCCTGTAGTCACATAAAATATAATGTAGAATAATGATTGATTGACATTTGTATTAATTTACAGTCCTTTTTTCTACAAGGAATAAGCAGTCAAATTATAAGCAACAACTTTTAAACAAGCATGGATGTGTATTCAAGATGGCAACTGCCTTCCTCCTTTTCGTTAATCACTTTTATCCAACCATGCGAATGCTGTACACCTTTGGGGGTCACTGTTTTAAACAAAAAATGACAATTTGATAACAGTTTACTTCAAAGACTTTTCAAAGTATGATCGTTTTCCATAAACTTTTACAGTGCATTTGGATTAAAGACACTTTGGATTATAAGGCAGAGGACGTTTCTTTTAAATGATTTTAATTGATGCTTTTTTGCTCTTCGCTTGGAAGTGTTGGACGTGTTGCATTTCTGCCAGAACACTTTTCCTGTAAGCAGAAGTCTCAAAAATAGAGCCATGACTCCTGGCCATACTTCCGGACTTAAATGACTACAGGCCTGCTAGGTGCAATACGAACATGCTAGCCAGGTACAACTCCAGGCTGTTATAATGACCATTGTCCTGGACACTGTGGCGAAGCAGGAATCATTTCCGTTTCCTTTCTCTTTGGTTTGAGGTGAGAGGCAGTTAGACTCATGCTCACATAAGAGCCGAACTGCGTCAGCCCTGATTTCTAACAAAGACTCAAGTTTCACTGTGCACTGGAGACATTTGTGCAAGGCTTGCATGGCTTTCAAAAGATGGCCGACACCTCCCTTGCAGCACCATGTGATAAAAGTTGAAATACGGCATGAAAGCGTAAACACATTTAGTAATATCTAGCAACAAAGTGGTTAAACGTTAGTCAGCTCTACTCTTTGCCTTGTAAACATAGGCTAACCTTTGTATCTCATGTATTGGATTTCTTTAACCTATCTGATTTAGGGTGACTAAATTTCCCGCTCTGGTTGCAGAGGAGGGCCTATGACTTTGGATCCAAGCCTCCAGGAAATGGTGTCAATGCTGGAACGTCATATGTTGTTATCCTGGCACTATGTATTTTTCTTTTTTCATGCCCGCATGCATTTACCCTTCCAGGTCTTTCCAAACACTCCTTTTCAATCCACTCTTAATGTTCAAGAATCATTTTTTCATGAAGAGGGTACCAAGTAATATGGGCTTTATACAATATCTTTACGCACACATGGTCACACTCACATTGTATGTATCTGACAGACTAACGTGCGTTGAATGAGCAAACACTAGGGCTTACATTGCATATGTACAGTCATTAACTAAACAACAAAGCAATGTTGCAATGGATGATGGAATAGTAAACTGTGGATAGAGCAGATGAAGTAACTAGGCTACAACAGTTAAAGGCACTTTGTCATCTAAGCCAAGCTAAGAACTGCTCCCTTGTAAACATCATACTATAAATCATGTCGTATTCCTACAGTTTGAGGGGGTGTAAAACAGACTGGGGGCTATTCAGAATGTTTGCAGTGGTACCACAATGTGTATACACCTGTTTACACATAGATGTCTAATGTGGTAACACACCCCTGAAAAAATGTCTCTGCCAATTCTACCTGCTTGACTACTGTACTATACCTAGCACTTCAAAGACCACTGAAGTCCATGGCTATCCATCATCCTATGCTCTATATTGAGAATTACAAAGAAGAATCTATAAAATTGACCAATCTACTGAATTCCTTGCAATACGTGCTACAATGCTTGCTCTCTACATTCCAACATTAGCAACATAACATTTGTGAGTGAAAAAATCCTGGTACCATTTGTGTTCCATCCCATTTGGAGTTGATTCAATCTCTTCATTCATCAGTTTTTATGATTTTTTTTTAACCTAGACAATAATTGTAAATAAAGAACTTAATGTCTCTGTTCATTTAATACTATGCAAAAGGTTATGCTTTCTATTGTTATTCTAATTCCTAAAGTGTGATGCTGGAATGTTTGTGTTTCAAAAAAGCAAAACAAAAAAAGCAAATGTAATTTAAATATGTGATGTAAATTATTTTATAGTCTGGAAGAAAATGATACAGTTTTAGCTCTTGCTGCTGGCTGTCTAATAAATAAAGTACTAGCAGGGGCACAAGTGGAAGCAATTGAAAATAATAAATTCACAAAGGAGCATGAACAATAACGGTTTGCATTTAACATCTTTATTTATGTTTTTGAATATAGTTTGCTGGCTGGATAGTAGTATTCTGAATTATAGAGTACATTGATCACAGAGTTTAAACTACTATAAGGCAAATACATACATTTGAAAAATTTGAGCTTAAGGGTGCTTGATGCAGAAGCAAGAGGATATGTGTCATAACATCGAACTAAAAATGCTGAAAAGAAAAAAGTGGATTTAATAATGTTAACAACAGCATCATCTGATTGGCTATGCGTATGTTCAAACATTGTAGTGAAAAAAAAATACAACCAATCTATTAAACCCAAATTAAAGTATCAAAAATATATTTTGCAATAAGGTTTTTGAATTAGTAAGAAACTGAAAGAAATACATTTAAATCAAAAGAATCACAGGAAGGCTCCTACATACCTCTAACTTGCAACGAACCCATGATCTTTTATTTCATTGGGCCTGAAAGATTCACTCTTCATAATTCTATTTGTGTTCAAAATTACTTCTTCTTCAAAATTTCCTTTCACTATGTTTACATTAATTATTATTTTGTATTGCACATGCTACCCTTGCTGTTTGCACTGGTCTCTAAACAAGGAAGGCAAAAATAATTCTATCCATACCATTTTGGAAATAGTATTCCAGGAACAGAAAGTACTCATTAATGGAATTAATCTCAACATTTTAATTCAACTCAAGAAGAATAATGAGATATTGATATTAGTTTTTCATTTTATAGCATGAAGCCCAATGTGGGTTGGCTGTATTCCACCTTCCTTCACCAGGAGCTTTTGCTAAAAAATATAATCTCATAATTATTAAAACATATTTTACAGACATATGTTTACAATCCATAACCCATAATGCATGCATTCATAGATTCTTCTGCTACCAAACTCGCAAAATATTTAGGCTCATACGCCCACAGGAATTCATCTTTCAATACCCCATTTTTCACTATCCATGTGATAATTGCATCAATGTTTTCCCCTTTGTCTAACACATTGAAAACTGCCTCAGTATGTTCTGTGATATTGATTTCTAATATCTGGTAGCTATTATATTACTCAAACAGCAAAATTCATAATCTGTTATCCTTTTTTATTATAAAGCTGGTAAAAGTGTTCTCTTAATTCATTCTTAATCTATTTTATTCACTCTATGTGACCTATAAATCCCACTTAAATTACTTCTGCTGTTTGTAGTAAAATTTTATTTTTCTTGTTCATCTATCCAATTCTTCTCAATAGTCTCTTATAACAGGTTTCGGGTAAATGTTAGTAAGTCAAAATTAAGATTATCAGACAATGCCAGACATTTCTATTAAACCTATTGGTAAGAAATGTATTCTACATGTATCACATTTTCACCCAAAGTCGTTATATGACAGATTACTATTTAGTTCAATGTTGCAACTTAACTTAAGATAATTTCCTCTGATCAACAATGTCAGAATGAAATGAATTAAGAATTCACTGCATATAGCTCTGAACACAAAATCTTAAATAAGGCAACAGAAAGAAAACAGGAAATAACACGAATGGAAGCCCTGGAAGGTTTAAGGAAAATATAGCCAATTAAAGAATTAAACTGATATTACTAGCTACATGACAAGCATCTGTAACTGAAAAGTTTGTTCAAAAACCTTAGCAGATTATTAAAAATGATATTCACAAATTAGACATTTGAAGTTGATTGTGGTTTTTCAATGAAATAATACATTTTCTCATAAACGCTGAATATGAAACCTTTCAGAAAAGGATTCATGTCAAAGGAAAGCAACGTGGTACACATACATTTTAGTTTTTTGGCTTTTGCAACAATCCAATAAAGGGTATCCATCCAGAAACTGAAACTATTTTTTTTTGTGTTTATGAGCCATGAAAAACTGAACAACCTATTTAAAGTCTAAAATGTCCGTGGATTAACTGGGCCAAGTGAGAAGAAAAATAAAAGTCAAAATAAGTGAGTGCAAATCTGCATTTTTGAGCAATTGAAAAATCAAATGTGGCAAGGCTCTTCAAACAAGAAAAATATATTATAATATAATCAACATTCCAAGCGTGAAAACTTGTAACATTACCTTCCCATATAGATGATGTACAAAATAAATTAGAAAAAGAGAGGCTTATTGGATTTACTATTTGAATACAGTGGATAATTTACATTTGAATGAAAAGAACACTTTTACAATCTTGCTATTACAAAATTGAGTGACAGATTGGTCAAAAAACTACTGGATGTCAGATATCAACCATATAGAACCGAAGTCATGTCTGGCTTGTTCGATGAATGAGAAAGACACCAGTGCCAGAACTGCATTGATACTGGCATATATTGGATTGAAAAAATAATTTACTTCTCGATATGCAATAACATAATTTGTGAGTTTGGAAAACTGATGAATTTATGCGTATGCTATAGATTATAGATTGATCATAGTTATGTGTAAAATGTTTTTAACTTATTATGTAATTACCCCTTTCTAGAGATATACCGCCTGATGAAGGGTTTTGGAAATAAATCTTAACATGTTAGACTTGATTTCAAACTATAATGAATAATCAAAAACTCTGTGATCAACATCATTGAGAATTACATTAAAATTGGGACATTGCTTCTATTATCAAGCACCTTCTGTTTTTGGAATAACATTTCCAAAATGATTTGCAGTTTAATATCCACACATGGCTATGTAGTAAATAAGAGCACGTCTGACATGATAAAAAATGTAGAAATTAGAGAGTGTGGTGAAAAAGTATTTGTTAGCAAGAAATTGTACTGTATTGATAGATAATATGCTGAAATATAACATGATAAGGCTTAGACCAGATCCTATGGGATAAAAAAGAATGGATAATCAATTGAATTTACATTTACATTTCAGCACACCAATACATTGCAATGTTCAATGTGACAGTTGTTTCTTTCACAAAAGTATTAGGAGTGTTAAATTGCAGATAGCACATCCACGAAGATCATGTCCTGCTCTTCTTAGTATGAAACTATGGATACATTTATGGGGTACAAAGCATGATCTCTTGATCAATAAGGTGTTTAACCTGAAGCAAGGAGGGACCATTCATGAGAAATAGGAGAATAAACAAATTATGCTTTCTGATTGGTAGCCAATGTAGTGCTCTTAAGGCAGGTACAGAGGGGGAGCCTGACTGAAGTTTGCATACTAAACAAGTTAAAGTTTAGAGAGAAGAGTCCCATTGGCCACCACTAGAAGCACATTCCCATAGTCCAAGTGGCTCATAATGAGGGCCTGGATCGGTGTCTTTCTGGAACTCATCGGGAGCCAAAGAAATGCTTTTTTAAGTAAACAGAAAGTACTGAAAATATTACAGCAAACAGAGGTAACTTATTCCTCCATGGATAACCTATTATTCACCAAAAAGCCAATGTTTTTTACCACGCTCTTGAGACAAGGTACTGGACCTAATTAAGCCACCAATCTTCTTAACAGAATTTCTGTACTTTCCCAAACAGGAGGATTTTAGTCTTTACTCCATTCAGTTGCAGACAGTGGAAACTCATCCAAGCTACCCCCTTTCGCATTACAGTCAATAAATCTAACTTTTGAAGTCTCAGGATCTTGCCCAAATGAAATTAACAATTTGGGGGCTTATTTACAACCCCCTTGCACCACTGGTGAGTCACTTTTAATATGGGAAAAAGTGATGTACCCATGCGCAAGGTGCTTGTAAATAAACCCCTTGGTGTCATCTGCATAGGGTATGATTTTGAAATGGAACCCTCTTCATTTATAGTAGCTGTTCTAGATTTGAAGGGGTGGATTGAGGTCACTTTGGTCCTCCCTGCCAGGAAGTCCTAAAGCCAAACTAAGGCTTGCCCATATATGTCTTTCTCATACAGTCCCTGAATGATAATGGAATGGGAAACTGTATCCAAGGTGGTTGACAAATCAAATAATACCAACATTGCCAGAGTGCCTTTATCCAGTAGAATTCTGGTGGAATCAATAACTGCCAGAAAGGCTGTCTCCATGCTGTGGGGAGTTCTAAAACCCAATTGCGAGGGGTCCAATGTGCATTTTTCATCTAAATATTTAGAGTTGTTTATTAACTAGTCCCTCCAAGACTTTACCAAGAAGAGGAAGGAGTGAATGGGTTATTACTGTGCGTGCCCATAGGGGGCGGCATTTGATTTTTTCAAGATTAGAATGAAAAATACCACCTTCCAATCCTGTGTCAATTTTGCTTAGTCCAATGATAAATTGAGTAAATGTGTAAAGTAGGGAGTTCACAAAGATGACAAAGAGGAGACTATGCAAATCGGACAGTGATTAGATGGAGAGCCCGATTTAACCTTCTACAGAATGTGTTACACCTGTTCTTGAGAGATTGGTGCATATTTACGAGGAATTGATGGAGCGCGACGCTGCAGCAAATTTTGTAGTGCCACGCACCGCCATTTCTAAAATGCTGGGATGCGCCGTAGTTCCAACAATATGGTGCATTCCTGTGTTTTCCTGTGAGCTGGTACTAGCAGCCCATAATGCAAGGGTGCCAGCATTGCAAGGAATGATTGTTTGTGTTTATATTCCTGCACATAAACAATCAATAATGTTGATTTGTTACCTGTAAATCATCATTATTTAATGATTGTTTTTGTGCAGGAAGGGACACTTTCCTGCATATGAACTATCATTAATGGCGTTTTGCTCTTTGTATGTGTGCTGTAGAATGCCATACACATAGAAAAAACAGAGAAACAAGTCGAAATAAAGGTATTTCTCCTTGTTGAGCCATTTTAATGCCTGTTATTGCATGGTGTTAGTTTTTGGCACTGCCTCAGATTTACATGTCCTTGTAGGCGCGAACTTATAGTCACACTTACGCCAAAGTTTATCGCCTATAGTAAACCTGTATACTCCCAGTCACATCCAGTGACTGGGAGTCGCCGGATGTGACTCCCAGTCACCGGATGTCACCGATCGGCGGGGTCCTGTGACTGGGAGTATACAGATTTACTACGGGCGATGAACTTTGGCGTAACTGTGACTATAAGTTTGCTTCCCCCATCAGGACCCATGTGGTATTTCCACCATATTTTTAAAGATACGTGGCTTACAACAATGTTGCAGCTCTGACTACGATCCATAAGTTACATTGGTTCCCTTGACACCACAGGTTAGGGTGCGCCTTAGCGAGCGCATTCCGCCATGGTGATTTCATCATTTTTGGTCCTGACGAAAGCCTTGCATAAATAGCAGTTGAAGACAGAAACATGTTGACCATTTTTTCCTTTTTGCACCTTGGAAAGTGTGGTCAATCTAGCCAGTCTTTATATCATCCACTACACTGTTTTTTAATAGTGTTCTGCTCACCACCAATAAAGTTTTGACTATGGTTGAACTAGCCACTTTTTAAATCACTTTTCACCCAACCACTCTTGGATTTCACAAAAACCTGCTCCGCTGTAATCAGGCGTTGTAGCACACCAGAGAGGCATTCGGCCTCTCTGGTGGGAACCCAATGATGAAGCATGTCACCGACTAGGTTGGTGAGTGAGGGTTCTTTTAAATCACATGAGTGATCCTCCCTTTTTTTGTCCTTATTTTTCTTCTTGTCTTAGCTTTGGCAGCAATAGATTATAGTTAACAGGTTCAACTGGACTCACATTTATACTGTGATTACTGTTCTCAATTGAAATCATTCAATTAGCTGATTTATTTGTTTTGCTTTAATCTTATATAGGTCACATAAGGGTCCATCCACAGAATATGTCCTTGTGCAGTAATTCATTAAATATTATGCAACATCAATCACTAGCATATCCCTACCATTGCCATCAAAATACAAATGGGTAAATTTGTCTATATTGTACAAAGTTTCACCCTGGAAGGCAGTTTAATCCTTTTCTTGATGGGACTGAATTGCCAACTGTTTCAATGGTGAATGTGGGATGGAAACAAGATGTTGAATACCCACAAACCAAGGAGTTAGAATGTGTTTATAAACTTCCCATTTGGCTTTGACTGTTTTTATCAATCTGGCTTTATGCTTATAGCACTGGTTGGTAATACCAAGTGCATTTATAAAAATATGCAAAAATATAGATGTGATTGAAATTGTGTTGTTTTTATGCATTGAAGGCCCCTAATAAAAAAAATCATAATTTCAAATAAGAAAATCAACACTGTTGTTCTCATGCTGTGACTCTTCCACCACCGTGTTTTCCTTTCTCCCACCCCCCTAGGGAATTCATGGATCTGAGAGAGGAGTTACAGGGATGAACTGTGATATATGGGACAGAAGAAGAAAATCGGGTGTCTCCTTATAAATAGTTAGGGACAGATTTGACAAACATTCACACAAGCCACCTTGCTGTGCTGTGCAAAAGGGCACAAATGTGTTATATTTAATATTATACCGTGCATTCCTGTCCTTTCCTGACACTGGCGCACAAACTGCTGCCTAGCGCCAAGGCAGGCACCCTTGCGCTGTGTTGCAAGGGTGCCTGCTTTGCAGACGGGATTGTCTTTGTGTGGGAAGGGGCAAATAGGAAAGTAAGAATTCTGTTGACTTTCTATAGTTTGCACTCATTAAAATGCTCTGGATAAAAGTGTTTTTCTACAAATGGCATCAAAAAGGTTTTCTGTGCTAAAGTCATCATCTTCCCACCTTTCAGGAACTTGCAGAGATGTATCAAAACTTCCAATTTAACAAGGGGACATTTTTGTAGATTCCGCAAGGTTTCTCTTGAAAAAACTAACTGCTGGAATGAAGAAATATTGACAATGAATAGGAAAGAACAGTCATGTGTTGCAATGTTTTCATCTTTAATTTTTTGTCACGATGACTGATTTTCAAAATCCATCCACCATTACGTTCCCTAGACCGGTTTGTTTGAAGGGTTTTAGAAACTAGGTTTCTGGTTGACAAAGGTATGCACCCTGTTCTTAGAGAAGACACAGTCCTAGTCAGGGTTAGATAAGTACACACTAAAAGATAGCCTGTGCTTACCCTCTCATAGCTTGACACAGAGCAGTCAGGCTCATCTAAAGAGGCAATATGTAAGGTAATTGTGCAAAACACAATAACACAATAAATACACCACAAAATCTAATGTCTAAAAGTTAACATATTAGATTTAAAAAAATATATGCAGTAAAGTGCTTAGAGGCAAAAAGCGCTAGAAGATTAAATTAGCTTGTGTTGGACCAGGGCAAAGTCAAAGATTTGGCTGAACGCTATGGAGTGCCACCGGCTTCAGGACCCATGGAGGCCCCGGTGAACAAAATACCTCTTCAGATTCGCAAACAGAAAACTGTGTTGATCTTCTCCACACAGTGAAGGAGAAGCAACAGTTCTGAAAATGGGTGCCCGTGTCGAGAGGCATCTAATGATGCACCTGGTTTCTGCCATACAGTTGAGAGATGTGCCAATCTCACCAAGTTGAAGTGGCCGCGATAAACTGTACAATGCGTCGATCTCTGGAGGCAAAGCGCTGTTTCTGAGGTGATGCACCAATTTTACTCTTGCAGCTGGGTCTGTACCTTTGTTCTGCTAGATGCATCGGAATCCAGGTTGCAAGTAAATGGGCCACTTCCAGTGAGCCAGGCACAGAAGCAAGGGTAAACACTTTGATTTGATGCCCCTAAGTCTCAAGAACAGGAGGTAAGCCAACAAGCCCTTGTAGATCACTTAGAGGGAAGGCAAAGTCCAGCTCTCCTTCAGCATAGTCAGAGAGCAACAGGCAGCAGGGCAGCTGAAGAGAAAAACAGTCCTTTTAAGACTGCAGTCAAAAGATGAGTTCTTTAAGCAGCACAGCAGTCCTTCTGACAGGGGTTCAGTTCAAGATCCAAAAGTGTCTGATTTTAGGGGTCACAGACCCAGTAATGATACCCCAAAGTGCCTTTGATGAGGGGGTTGATTTCAAAGTGCTCTCGGAAGGATCCCTTTCAACCCAGTCCTGTCAGCCAGGCTATGTGAGGGGAAATCAGTCCTTTGTGTGGGGACAGGACACATCATTTTCAAGTGAAGTGTTAGCCCCTCCCTTCCATCCTCTTCTGGCAAGGCCATCAGAAAGCAAATGTATGTCGATGCATACTCAGACACACCTATCCTTCCCATGTTGTGGCTGTCTAGAGGGAATACACAAAATGTAGCAGTCACCCAGCCCAGATGTGTATTGCAGACATGCTGCAAAGCACACAGAATTATAAGCAAAGAGAAATGTAAGGAGGATTTGTCATTGCCATTCCAAACATATGAAACATGAAAAAGCCTCTCTTCTGTGATCAGGGATTACAGTTTAAAAGTGTATTAAGGAATTCCCAATGCTAACCTTTGAGAGGAGTAGGCCTCACATTAGTGAAAAAAGAAATAGGCTGTTTGTCACTACCAGGACATGCAAAAACACCAGCACATGTCCTACCTTTCATTTACACAGCACCTTGTCCTTGGGACTAGCTAGGCCCTACCTTAGGGGTGGCTTATATTTAATAAAAGGGGAGTGTCAAGCTTGACAAGTTGTTTTAAATTCCAAGCCGAAGTGGCAGTAAACTACAAAAAGAGGCCCTTCAGGGGCAGGCCTGAGACAGGTTTGAAAGGCTACTTATGTGGGTGGCACAATGAGTGCTGCAGGCACATTAGCAGCATTTAAACCTATTATACCATGTTTAAAGGAGAGAACACATGCACTGCACTGGTCAGAAGTGGTAAAGTGTCCAGAGTCCTAAAATCAACAAAAAAGAAGGTCAGAAAAAGTGGAGGAGGAAGGCAAAAAAAATTGGGGGTGACCCTTCAGAGAGGGCCATTTTTCAACAAAGGGATATATAGGGATTGTACATTTTCAAACAACCCGAGGTACTCTGAGCCAACAACTGAGATGCACCATACAATTTTTTTTCATTGAGTACTTAGTAGAGAACAAATCATATGGTGAAAAATGTATTTCTGAAATGGGCTCAACATATGGAGTTTAGGAGCAGTGGTTATTTGTGCACCTCTGATTTTGTGGTACCCGTTCGAGCATATAACTTACAGGGTATTTCATAAAATGTCTTCTTTCTTACACACTGGCTCACATTTGTAAGGCACATATGCAGCAAAATCCAATTGGTAATAACATATTTTCTCCTATTCATTGCTCCCACATGTCTTCAAATATAAATGGAGCCTAACTTGCATGGGTAGGCCAAGTGCCTGGGACAGGAAATGGTCCAAAATGCAGCATGGGCACATCACATTTTTCCACTGAAATATGAACCTTTTATTTTTGCAACGTGGGTAGCTGTGGATTTTGGGTTCTAGCTCAATCAGCACCTTGGGAAACCTAGCAAACCTGTACATGTTTTAAAACTAACTAGGCTGCACCAAGGAGTACAACTTTGAATCGTGATGCATATAAACAAGTAAAAAATGTGGTAACCCTATGGTGCTATCCCGTATGACACGCTGGTCCTGAAATTAATGTTTCAGACACAGCAGAATAGCTGAAGATTATACAAAAGCCCCATGCTTAGAGAACACTGCACACAACTCAATTGAAGAATAGACACATATCAGTACAGTATTTCAAGCTAGGTCATGAAGAGCAGTGTGGTGGCAAACAGGCAGAACAGGCATACAAAGAAACTGTACACATAAGCAAGTCTGGAACAATCATACCCAATCGTTAAAGAAAGAAGAAGGAAATGAAAAGAAACAAACATGGAAGAGATTGGAACCGGACAGGAAACAGAAGCTTAGCAGTTGAGGGGCTGCATAGGTAATCGTAACATTTGCTGCATCATAATTGCAAGCATCCATTAGGCAAAGGAAAAAAAGCTAATTTACTGTATTTAAGTAACAACATCTGACATATGAAACTTGGTTTGTTACAGATATGCTCCTATATAAAATGAGAAGTGAGCACTTCAACATAGGCCCTGCTAATGTTTTGTAGTACCATAAATCAGAAAGATACAACATATCAGAAACACGTTTATAGGAAATTGAATATTAGAAAGGTCATCATTTTTGCAGTGTTCTCCCCACATCATCCTGTTTCTTTTGCTGGCTTTTGGATTGCTGTTTTACAAAACTGAAATGGAACAGGGCAAAAATGTGTGGTTATATATTATCTATGTCACCCCTGATGTGTGTCTTGTTCCCCACAGAGCAGGGTGTTGACTAATATATGTAAGCTGCATATTCTTTTTAATAAGGAAAAGTATGTCCTAACAGTGAAGAGTTACAAAAAGCTGATTGTCACTTTATACGTAAAGCTGTATGTAATGTAGTCTTCAGTTATAAGCCTCTGCCATGTTTACCAGTTTTAAATCAGGTTACTCACTGAATTGGAATAGCAACAGTGGAAACATAACCTGTTTCACACTGTTGCTGTCCTAAAAAGGAATTTCAGTCTGCTCTGATGGGCTCCTAGAGAGCCTGTGAATGCAGCCTGATTCTCTGTCTCCTGGTTACTCCTTTGTCTCTGCATAGAAGTTGAAAGCAGAGGCAGATTATTTGCATTGGAAATAAAAAACATAAAATTCAAGCTAATATTGAATAAAAAGGATGTTTTTCACCTCAAATGATCTTAACTCTTGTTGACCGTTTGATATCACTCTTAAACTCTCAAAGAAAAACAACCCCATTATTCACTGTTACCCATCACTAACTCCTTATAGTACTTAACCAGGCTTCCTTATGAATAAACACCACTTTCATATAACTTGATCTGCGAAAATGCTTCAATGGTCAATACAAGTTATTTTTCACTTGTTATTAACAATCTAATTCACTGGTGAAGATAAAGTTTTGATAAACGTTTGTGAAAAAAATAACTTTGTAATCGCTCAGTGATGATTACACTAAAATGATTATACATTACTATATTGGCATTATTGACCCTCCTCCTGTAGGCCTCTGACAGCCTGAAAACTGCAGTGCTCTTAACATTGACCAGTTAGCAAGATTTACCCATCTGGAGAGGCATAGGAATAGTTGGATAACACAAAGAGCTTCTTTTAAAGCTCCTACATTTGAAGTGGAGTCCCTAGACTAGTATGTCAGGAATTGGTACAGTTCATGCTCAGAACCACACTATTCATTATGTTAGTGGTCTGAGCTTGAATGCAACCAGTTTCAGAACTGACTGAAGATAGTAAATGCCATTTCCATAGAGCAAAGCGAAGAAGGAGGAACAATATTTCTACATTTGGAAGAATTGTAGTGTTATCTTGTATGAGGAACTCTGGGTAGGTTGCAGAAAACTGAGAAAGAAAGTGCTCAAAAGGGAGGTGAGAATTTTCTGCAAAGCTGCCAGGACTGGATCTATGTAATTCTCTAGTCAGTGTCAGGTGTAGAGCATAAGATGACATCCCACCACACACTTCTGTGCCAAGGAATGAACATTGAAAGAGAAGAGGATTCTGCATGACCATTAAAAGGAATAAGACCCAAGGACTCATGATTCCCGCTGACACACAGGGACTGAAACTGCTATTCAAGGGTCAATTGATGCAAGTCATTTTGCTGGTGCAGGACCTGAAAGGGAGAATGTCGTCCTGACTCCAAGAACATCTAGCTCATAAATGTGGACTGGATCCTGAAGGAGGCCTGCCTAGAGCAAAACCTTGTGCCTTGAAATCTGGCTTGAGGACATGAAAGCTGTAGGAGTTACCGGGATGAACTTTACCAGCAGCACAAGAAATTTGGAACTAAATAATTTTTTGTAACCCGGGAGGACCAAGGCAAGGTGCTAATGCTTCCCCAGGCACAGCACACTCTCAGAAGGCAAGATATTTAGGTGCATCTCCTCAGAGCATTATGCCTAAAAGGTAGAGTCTTCCGCTGGGTCTCATGGTGAAGGTATTTGGCCTCGTGGAACCCTGCCTGGCTATAGCTTTCAGTCTTCTTGCCCCACTAGAGGAATCTGAGAAACAAAAAGCGCGGAAAGCTAGTAACTCCTCTCCAGTTTCACCATCAGAGTGGGAAAAATATCTCCTCGCGCTCTATATGCCAAATCGTTATGACCTGGCAAGTTCATTACAATCTGGCTACAGAAAAGAGGAAAAATTCCCTGATGTAACAGCACCATCAGAAAAAGAAATAACATAACATATAAAGGCAGCAAGATCAAATGCAGCAATAGGTCCTGCTAAAATCCCCATTAAAGGTTCTCCAAAGTAACCATGAAGACTGGAGCAAGTTTTTGTCTCCTGTATTCTCCCACTGCCTTTCCAATGGGAGAATCCCAAAATCATTGCAAGGGAGCTTTGTGGTGCCCATTTAAAAAAAAGGATCCCACCTACTAGCAATAACTACCGACAGATAGCCCTCTTGGATGCTACAGGGAAGATCTTTGCTAAATGTGTGCTGGAACATCTGAAAGACTGGGCATTTTCCACAGGAGCTATACCAATGACTCAGGCTGGCTTTCGACCAAAGCATTCTGTGATGGATAACATCACAGTGTTACAATCTGTCATAGACAAATATGTAGTAATGAAGAAGCAAATTGTTTATTGTGTTTTGTCGATTTTACCACTGCCTTTGACCACGTAGACAGGCCAACTCTATGGACTAAGCTATGGAAGCTTGGAATACCGAATGATTTGCTCACCATAATCATGGATTACATTCTGCAACTTGATGTAAAGTTCACTGGGGGAAAAAAGGGTTGACGGGGCCTATTGCTACGAAGAACGGCCTTAAGCAAGGCAGTGTTTCAGCCCCCATTTTATTTTCCTTACACATAAGTGACCTCCCAGAATGTCTACAGACAATCAATAATGTCCCACCAAAAATAGCCTCCTGCAATATGCAAATTTTAATCTACGCTGACGATGTCGTAATAATGGATCTTACACCTTTAGGTTTACAAAGAAATCTTAATGCTCTAGATAAGTATGCTAAAGACAAATATCTTATACCAAATACCTCTAAAACTAAAGTCCTCCCCTTCAGAGGTAGAAAGCACTACGTGTACTATAACTAGACATTATATGGAAAACCTCTAGAGGTCGTTAAAGAATATGCTTACCTGGGGAGAATTTTCACCCAGACCTTACAAAAATCGCCCCACCTTGGACACATCAGCCTAAAGGCTGAAGCCCACATTGGCAGACTATTGAGACTCTATTCTTCCTCAGGTAAGGGACATTTCGCTACTATGCTTGAGGTCTACTGCTCAAAGATACCACCAATTTCACTATATGCTCTGGAATATATCCTGATTAAGGCATGGCACCGACAACGTAAAATAAGGAACTCTACTGCGTAAATTGCTAAGAGTCAACCAGTCAGTACCCATCCAAGCAATTCGCCTTAAGCTATCTATAGACAGCGTGTATGCAAAAGCCATTATAAATATACTACGCTGGGCCTATAATCTTTTACATGCAGACCAAGTGACTATAAGGTATGTCTTGAAATTGGAGACCTTGAGTCGATGCACCCCAGCACACTTTTAATAAGAACTTAAATATTTCACTAACCCACTCTGGCTGCACGATTGCACTTTTGAAATCTATGAACCCCTTACAACTAAAGCTTTATCTAAAGAACCTGACCACAAGATTAAGCTATGAGTTAGATGTAGACCACTGTTCCTGGCTAAAACATTATGCACAGTTTGCAGATACTTTACAATATAAAACTCCACAACGTTCTATTTGTTTTTCACTAGAGCACATGGTCAGGCGTAGCATAATTTTAATGAGGCTAGGGGTCTTACCTTTGAAGACCCTGACTTTTAAATGTTATAAATCGGATAATTCCACAGAAACTTGTGATGTATGTAATGGAGGACGGCAGGATTTAGTAGGTGTTTTATTAATTTGTCCAAACTTGATTCTGGTAAAGGCCCAGAATCGGCATATACTGCACATATGGTTTAGACATAATCTTAGATCTGCAAAAAGTTTAATTGAGTTTTGTAATTCACGGCCAGATGAATTTACCTGTTATAATCTATATACGTTTTTAAAAGGTTTCTTAGAATTGTTTTAATATAGAATAATACAATTGTTTTATAATATTTTAATCATATATTTGTTGACCTCAGTTGAGGTCTAAATCAAATTCAATAAAAATTCCTGAATTCCTGACTAAGTTCATTGGCAAAATCTCTGACTATGATAAGATGACTAATCAATGTAGTGGCAAAGCCACTATACCAGCTACAAAATCCTGTTTGTCCTACTCAGAATTTGGGGTGCCAAAGCTGAAGGTTGCATCTGGAACTTGTTGTTGATGTATCCAATAGAGAGGAATCCTTGTCATTGTTAATATCTTGCCTTATTTCACTGGGAAAATGAAAAATCCTGAAAATTAAAAAGTCCTGAGGTGAAAACCTTGACTGATGTGACCTGCTTGGTTCACCTTCAAACTTTTATAAATCAGATTTTACTTCTTTTGGGTCTTTGTTGCCCAATACATTTTTCTTGCTTTTTCCAAATTGTTTTGGGAATTCTAATCTGATGTGTTCTTAATTGTAATGCTGCTTCATACTGGTTGGATTCACACATATTTATCTGAGGAACAGCTTGCTGCTTGTGAAATTGCTACCAGGGTTGAGCAGATGTTCTTTTAGAAGTATGCTTTAACCCCACAATAATGTGCTTATTAAGATGGTTGGGGTACCCCTGTCAAATCAATAATGCTATTTAACACAGAAATGACTGAAAGACCATTTAAAGGAAAGATAAGCCAGTCTGGTAAAAAAAAAGAACATTAAACAATAGTTATTATTTAATTACTAGCCATTTGGTGCCTGCTGCCTGTCTCTGATTACATGACCAGGGTGGGTGACAGGCTTTGTTTATTCCCCCTAGACAGCCACACACAATAGGGGCATAGGTGTGAATTGATGGGCCATCTTGGCAGGAGGGGAGGGAGGAGCTGGACTCAGCCTCACTTGCACCTGAATAGGATGTGTCCTGTCCCCACACAAAGAGCTGCATATTCCCCTGTAGAGTATCTGGAGCCAGGGCAGAAAGGGAGGACTTCTGTGCACCTCAAAGGAATTTCTCTGAAGTCTCCCCCATTTTAAAGGCACAACTGGCAATAAGTACTGGATCTCAGACACCACCATTTCAGTACACTTCTGGGCCTGTGGCACTCTGCCAGGAAGAAAAACTGCTGTGTTTCTGAATGACTGTCCCTCTGGCGGCCTCGATTCCTTCTGAAGCACAGCGTTGATGCAGACTTGGTGCACAGATACCTTTCATAGAAAATCTGGGTGCACTGAGATTGGTGTGGCGGCAGCGAAACAGGCACTGCATTGATTCTCACAGCTGCGATCAGGTGATGCATTGAAACTTCACCTGCACAGCAAGTCTTGCATCAGAGTCAGAGCAAGTGTCTCGGACGTCAGAGACACAGTGCTCAGAAGTCGAGCTGAAGCAATCTTGGAGCCACATGACAGGCGCTGAGTTGTTTCTTTGGCTGCACCGTGGTGATTAGTTGGTTTTTGATCGCATGGCAAGCTTGCGGTGGGGAAAAGAAACGCTTCAGAACATTGTGTGGATTTTCTTTCTTTCTTGCAGCAGAAGCCACCTCCAAATGGCAAACTGGAATTGGCACCACTTGGCAAGTCAGAACCCTCAGCAGAGAGGTTCTGGGGCTGCAGGTGAAGTCTTTTATGGCCCTTAGACTTCTCAACATTAAGTCAAGCAAACACAAGCCCTTGGAGAACCTTGGTAAGCAGGATGATGAACACAGAGTCCGGTCCTTTCACTCTACAAACAAAAGCAGCAAGCAGGCAGCACAACACAGCAACAAGTAGAGTGGCAGTATGCCTCCTACAGCTTCTCCAACTCTTCTTCTTGGCAGAATCTCTACTCCAGTCCAGAAGTGTTCTAAAAATGTGGGGTCACAGGTCCAATACTTATAACCCTTTCTGTTGTTGAAGTAGGCCTACTTCAAAGGATTGTCTTTGTAGTGCACATATCCTGCCTAGTCCTGACCTGGTTCTAGACACACTACGAGGGGGTGGAGACAGCTTTGTATAAGAACAGGCACAGCCCTATTCAGGTGCCAGTGACAACTCCTCCCACCAATCTAGCTCAGGAAGGCCCATCAGCCTGGTGAAAGGCAATCGGGATAGGCAGGGCACAACTCGGCTCCCTTTGTGTGACTGTCGTGAGTGAATGCACAAACAGCAAAACTGTCAGTCTGAACCACACGTGGTTTCCACAGGCAGGCAGAGGCACAGATTGGTAAAGCAAGAAAATGTCCGCTTTCTAAAAGTGGCATTTACAAACACCTAATTTACAAACCACCTTCACAGAAAGATGTGTTTTTAAATTCTGAGTTCAGGGAGCCCAAACTCCAACTCTCTATCTCTTTCCAATTCAAAGTTATACTTATAAAGTGTTACAAGGTAGCTCCTATGATATCCCATGGGAGAAAGAGTCCTTGCATTAGTGAAAAATGATATTTGCCGTATTTCACTATCAGGACAGGTAAAACATACCAGTAAATGTCCTATCTTTCACATACGCTGCACTCTGCCCATGGGGCTACCTTGGGCCTACCCTAGGGGTGCATTATATGTAGAAAAAAGGGAATGGTTGTAGGTACACTTGGCAGGTCGATATGTCAGTTTAAAACTGCACTCACAGACACTGCAGTAACAGGCCTGAAACATGTTTGCAGGACTACTAATATGAGTTACAGGCCCTGGGCACAGTTCACTTTACTAAGGGCTTACCAGTAAATCAAATATGCCATTCATGGATAGCTAATCATAATCAATATTTAAACAGGGAGCACTTTCACTTTAGCACTGATCAGCAGTGGTGAAGTGCCCAGTGTTTAAAACACTGAAAAGCGAAGTCCAGCATACAATAAAAAATGCAGGAGGCAGAAGCAAAAAGACAGGGGAAACCAAGTCAAGGATGCCAGGTCAGATACGTGTCCCTCCCAGCTGAAAGTAGTGAGAACTACCCAACCTCCTGGGAGTTCTCATCACTAAGGCAGAAGAAGCTGGACAGACCATCAGAATTGGTGTTCTCTGTACAAGGGCGGTGTTCCACCATAAAGTCCATACCAGGTAGGGAGATGAACCACCTCACCAGTTTTGTGTTCTCATCCCTCATCTGCATCAACCATCTTACGGCCTGTGGTCTTTCTGAACATGGAAGTGAGTCACAAACAAGAAGGGTCTTAGGTTCTTTAGTGCCCAGACCCTTTCAATTGCCCTTAACCTCTTTTTCTGGGAAAGTAACTTCCTGCTAATGACGGGTACAGGTTAGTCCAGGTCCTCTTCATTTAGCTGTGAGAGTACTGCCACTACATCATGCTCTGAAGCATCTGTCTGCACAACGAATTCCTTGGAAAAGTCGGGTGCCTGGAGTATGGGTGAAGTGCAAATGGCTGCCTTCAGGAAAATAAACTGAAGGCAGAATGCTGAGACAATGTCAAGCATTCACACCCAGTACAGGTATCTGCACCTAAATCCATATTTTTTTGCACACCATGCCACTCCAGTTAAGACCCAGTAATCTTTACCTGATCCCCATTGGAACAGTTTAGCCCGAAATGCCAGGCCAGGTCCTACCTGGACTGGAAAACAGCATCCTGGGACCGGTTTCAGGGTATCACCCCTCATCAGCAAGGCTAGCTTGTCTCCAGTGGCATGGTGAGCACGGGACCCATGTCTGGGCATACCCCTCACTCTTAGACACAATAAAGGCAAAGCGAACATCTGCTGGACAGAAAGCTAAAATAATGTCAAATAATCACCTTAGTACACAGATCTAGGCCAAAATCCATTGTTTTCTTTGCACACCATGCCATGGGGATGGGATGTGGTCCGTCGGCTGCGCTGCCGACTTTGGTGCAGGAAACCAGGGTTCGAGCATCAAGGTCGCTTCCACATCCTGTGATTCTGGGCAAATCACTTAATCTCCCCGTGCCTGAATATGTAATGTAAATACGGTGCTCATGTACAGCGCTCCAATACCTTCGGGTCGAGTTCGCGCTTTATAAAAGTTGCAAAAAAATAAAATAAATTCCTGTTAAGACCCAGCCATATGAAAATCAGTCTTTACCTGCTCCCCATGGAAACAGTTCAGCCTGAATTGTCAGGCCAGGTCCTCCATGGACCGGAAACAAGCATCCTGGGACCGGTTTCAGGGTATCACCCATCATTGGCAAGGCTAGCTTGACTTCAGTGGCATGGTGAGCATTGGTCTCTAGTACGGGACTACCCTTCCCACTTAGGCCGACAAATGGAAAAAAACAATTGATGGATGGAATGCAGAAACAATGTCAAACATTCACCCCAGTACAGAGATCTGGGCCTAGACCAATCATTTTTTTTGCATATCATGCCATTCCAGTTAAGACCCAGCCACATGCAGATAAGTCTTTACCTGCTCTCAGTGGGAACAGTTCAGTCCGAACTGCCAGGCCAGGTCCTTCCTGGACCTGAAACAAGCATCCCGATACCTGTCTCAGAGCATCACCCCTCATCAGCCAGGCTTGTTTGACTCCAGTTGCATGGTGAGCATGGGTCTCTCATCTGGGCATACCCTTCCCACTTAGGGGGACAAATACAAAAAGCTTATGGACTGAATGCCGAAATAATGTCAAACATTCTCCACCAGACCAGAGATCTGGGCCTACGTCCATACATTTTTTTGTACACCATGCCACTTCAGTTTAGGCCCAGCCATTTGTCTCTACCTGCTCTTCATGGGACCAGTCCATCCCGAACTGCCAGATCAGTCCTCCATGGACCGGGATAAAGCATCCTGGGATCGGTGTCAGGGTACCACCCCTCATCAGCCAGGCTAAGTTGACTCCAGTGGCATGGTGAGCACAGGACCCACATCTGAGCATAACCTTCCTATTTAGGGCAACAAATGAAAAAAGAACTGATAGACTGAATGCTGAAACAATGTCAAACCTTCATCTCCATGGGAACAGTCCAGTCCGAACTGCCAGGCCAGGTCCTCCCTGGATTGGAAACAAGCATCCTGATACCACTGTCAGAGTATCGCCTCTGATTAACCAGGCTAGCTTGACTCTAGTGGCATGGTGAGCACAGGACCCACGTCTGGGCATACCCTTCCCACTTAGGGCAACAAATGCAAAATGATCAACTGATGGACAGAATGCCCAGACATGGGTCCCAGGCTCACTGTGCCACTGGATTCAAGCTAGCATGGCTGGTGAGGGGTGATACTTCGAAACTGGTCCCAAGAGGCTTGATTCCGGTCCAGGGAGGACCTGGCTGGTCAGTTCAGGCTGGACGTTTCCCATGAGGATCAGGGTCAAGGCTGATTTGCATATGGCTGGGTCTAAACTGGGGTGGAATGGTGAGCAAAAGAATGATGCATTTAACCCAGATCTCTTGACTGGGGTGAATGTTTGATTTGTTACTCATTCCATCCATAAATTGTATGTCTTTTGCTTTCTTCTTCTAAGTGCACCGGGTATGCCCAGACGAGAGTCCTGGGCTCACTATGCCACTAGATTCAAGCTAGCCTGGCTGATGAGTGTTGATACCGCAAAACTGATCCCAGGATGCTCATTTCTGGTCCAGGGAGGACATGGCTTGGCAGTTCGGGTCAAGACAGATTTGCACATGGCTGGGTTTAAACTGGGTGAGCAAAAGAACAATGGATTTAACCCAGATCTCTTGACTGGGGGTGAATGTTTGATTTGTTCAACATTTGTGTGTCTTTTGACTTCAGGGGATCGAAAGTGGTCTGGCAAGTCCCAGTCCTGATCACTTTCCGGGGCAGCTTACTGGAAGTTAGCTCAGTCAAGGCGGCAACAATGGTGACATACACTTGAACTAAGCCCAAGCCATTGAACCAAGCCCAAGCCCTTGAACCAAGCCCAAACTCTTGAACGAAGCCCAAGCTAAAGCATATAAGTCAGTACTGCTTGCTTCTCAGGCTGCCAGGAAATCAAGGCTGAGATTGGAGCTTGGACTTGAGAGGCCAGACCTGACGTGCCAAGGGAACCTCATAAAGTTATATCTAAAGACCCTGAGGGCCCCTGCGGACTCCTTAAGACATCAACTGAGATCGGCCTTTGAGGCGGTAGGGACAGCTTGGAATCTCAAACTGGGCCTCGGAATCAACACTTTGAAGATAGAAGCAGTTAGCCTGCGCCTCCGGGAAATTCCGTTTACAGCCTGGAAGAGAGCAGTGAACAAGCAAGTTCGAGAATCATCCTTTGCAAAAGACATCAAAGCCCTTTGCTCTTGCTCCCACTTAGACATTGAACAAATCATACATGCCGGGTAAAGCCCAACTCTATCTCAGTGAGGCCCTGACACCGCAAGTTCATAGTAAAATCCTTTTTATGAGATTAATAATGCTACTTATCACTGACTTTAATCCAACATGGGCACGTAAGGGGGAGAAAATAGACTGCAGACTATGCTCCTTTAAGAAGGAATCCTGATTGCATCTCGTGTGCTGCTGCCCCAAACTAAACAATGACCGCAGGCACCTTCTCTGCCCGATTTGTATTGCCAACGGGGAAAAGACCTGCAGAGAGGCCTCGGCCATATGCTTCTCAAAGTCAATGACAATGAACTTAGCCAGAATGGGGAAATTTACGCACCTGATCAGGATCGCCTTAAAGGAGTCACAAGGATGCAACCCTGTATCTGCAACCGAAGTGCCGAATGATGTTGAAGCAACTAGGGTGGTACCTGAGAGGCAATAAGGAGTACCACCAAGCTGCACAGAACTTTTTAGGTCCGAGCATTTTAACGCTTTTATGAATGGGTTTTAAAGATAAATGAAATATGAATAACATTAAGGTTCTCACTTCGCACCAAAGCTCTATTGTTTTTTTACTGTAATGATTTTAATGAATCGATCAGTTAATAAAAATTCGAACTAGTAAACCCCTTGACAAATCTCCTGCAGTACTTGGTGAGACTGAAATAGGCTCTCACCTATGACTGGGTCTTGGGGGGCTCCCAAGCCAGAATGGTGTCAATCTTGGGTTGTATTGGTGCCACCTGCCTGCTTCCTACCTGGTGTCACAAGTACTCCACAGAACGCTGCCCTATCTGGCACTTACTGGCCTTTATATTGCGAACTGCCTTCTGCTGGGCCTTCCATACTTCCCAGAGGTGGTGCAAGTGATCTTTCCAACTGGAGGTGAACACGGCAAAATTATCCAAGTAGGCAGCACTGAAATCCTCCATCTCAGCCAAGACCTGGTTGACCAACCCCTGAAAGGTGACAGCGGTATTCTTCAACCCGAAAGGCATAACTCAGAGCTGGACGTGCCCTTCCAGTATTGAGAATGCTGACCTCTCATTGGCCTCATTGGTTAAGGCAATCTGCCATTACCCAGGCGTGAAGTCAAACTTACTGAGAAACTGGCCAGCTCCCAGCCGATCTTTGAGCTCATCAGCTATAGGGATGGGGTGTCAGTTTTGGTGACGTCATTGAGCCTGCGGTAATCCACACAGAACTGCAGTTCCGGCATGGCACTGGGCGCAGCAGTCTTTGGGAACAAGACCACTGGGCTGGCGAAAGGACTGCTGGAACACTCTATCACCCCTGACACTAGTATCCTGGAAACCTCTTCCTTGATGCTGGCTTTGACTTTGTCAGTCAACCTCTAAATGCTGTGTTTCACAGGTTGTTAGAAATGGGATTTCTGGTTGGCTAGGGCTTGTGTCTAAGTCAGGCAGAAACCACCACTCTAGTCAGGGTAAGGGAGTTACACGCTGAAGATAACCCCTGCTCACCCCCTTGGTAGCTTGGCACGAGCAGTCAGGCTTATCTCAGAGGCAATGTGTAAAGCGTTTGCGCAACACACACACACACAGCAGCAACACACTGCAAAAGAAACTCCACACAAGGTTGTATAAAACAAAAGCCTTTGTATTATTCAAAACACATTAGAATAATAATCACACAATATACACCGTGCCAATTGGCACTAGGCCATATTTACAGGGGATTATATACACCTGACAGGGCCAATCGGCCCACTGTCAGAACCATCAGGATCACACAAGTCACAAGTAGTAAATAACGCAACCAGTAACTACTGGTATAATAATGACCTCAGCATGATATCTATTTAGGCATAAAACATATTAGGAATAAACCACATTAGGCAATAAATCACCAGCATAAACACATTATGCAATAAATCGCCAGCATAAACACATTATGCAATAAATCAGCAGCATTAACACAGTATGATATTTGGCCTAAACATTGAAATGGCCCCGGGCCTACTGGCCTTTCACTGGGGCTCCAATGCCATATGTCCGGAATGTCAGGGCGTAAACTGTACCCTTCCACTGGCCCTCTTGCTGCCAATGCAGCCAAAACCACGGTGCGCAAATGCGCTGGAGGCATGGGGTGCAACTCACCCCTTCCTGGCACTAAAAATAATATGCCCCGTTGTTGCAGCTGCGCGCACTCTCATGGCGCAGCTGAGGAATGCAAAACAGGCACAGGCACCATTGTGCCTCGTGAGCCCTCTCTGGGACTCGGCACACAAAATGTGCCCCACTTTGCAGCTGCCCTCAACTGCGGCGCAGCTGTGAAGATCAATAAGGCACTGGCACTACCCGTGCCTCGGGAGCACCAACACGGCTCCAGGCATCGACAATGTGCCTCGACCAACCCCCCAACAGCTCACGTCTCAGCCAGCACCCACTCACCAGGGCTCTTTGGAGCTGTTCTCGGCCTCCTCCAGTCTCCACTGCAGGTCCTCAGGCACCGGCAAGGTGCCTCGACAGGTCCCGCTCTCAGGACCTCTCCTGACTTCACCCGGTCCCTCTCCTGGGACACGGAACTTCGACATGGAGCCCGCAAGGCTCAGGATGGCTTCCCCACCGCAGAGGGAGGCGGAAATGGAGCCCGGAAGGCTCTGGGCTGCTGACGGCAGGCCCCACCCACAGTCAGGCGGCGCTTGCCTGATTTCCTGGTCGCTGATCGCAGCGGCTCCTTCTCTCGGTGATGCAAAGTGCGGGGTAGGCTCCCGCCTTAAAACGGACATCAAATGCCGGGTGGGCACCCGCTTTTTTAAATAGGCATCAATGGGCTACTGCAAGCACACCGAAATGCAGGTTGGGCTCCCGCTCAATCGGGTATGAAAGGGGGGTGGGCTCCTGCTCGATTGGCAAAACGCGAGGTGAGCCCCCACTTCAAGGAGCATTAAACAATGCGGGGTGTGCTCCCGCTCCTCTGCACAAATGCGGGGTGGGCCCCCGCTCCGGTCCCAGCAACACGGGGGAGTCCCCACGCTGGGATTCCCCTTGCAGACACTGCAGCCGCGCACTGCAAGGCACCAACACTCCTCTTCTCTTTCTGGCAATCAAAATTTAGTGCTCACGAGGCGCTAGAGTCCTTTACAGTTCAAGAGGCACAGCTGGGCCCAGGCAGGCCAGCACACAGGGCCCTCCAGAAGATAGGCAGTCCCTCGTGGCGGTTCCTCCTGGGGCCCAGCAGCAACAGGTCGCAGGGAACCACAAAAGCACAACATTTTCATGGGGTCACAGCCCCAATATTTATACACCATTTCTCCTTTGTCTGCCTTTGGCACAGGGCTTGGGGGAACCATCCTGAGCTGGTTCTGGGGGGTTTTGGAGCACTTTGTTGACAAGGCTCCTCTTCTCCTTTGTCGGTTGGGGGCTCGTCAGCAGACACACCACAGGGGGGGGCGGAGCCAACATTCACCCAGGCAGGCACAGACCTATTCAGTTTCAGGGGACTACTCCTCCCACTACTCCAAATGCAGATCCCCTATTCAGACTAGCGCTGACTCACCCTGCCCTCCCTGGAGCCACACACTCCTCACCAGCTCCTGTCACTCCAAAGCCAGACATGCAATCCACATGAGGCAGGCAGACACATAGCACACAGAAATGCCAACTTCTAAAAGTGACATTTCTAAAATAGTGATAATAAATCTGCGCACACCATTGCGCAGTATTTATTCTTACTATTCCAACCATGCCATACTTGTCCACGCTGGGGAATCCCCAATGTATTCCTATGAAAGGGCAGCCTCACAGCAGTGAGAAACCAAAATGGCTACTACCAGGACATGTCACACACTTGAGGTACATGTCCTAACTTTGACCTACAATACACCCTGCCCATAGGGCTAGCTAGGGCCTACCTTAGGGATGACTGACATGTAGCAAAAAGGGGGGTCACAGACGTGGCACACACTTTAGGTGCCATGTCACTGCGGCAGTAACACTGCGCGCACAGGCCCTGTAATGGCAGAGGCCTGAGTCAGGTTTGAAGGGCTACTTTGGTGGGTGGCGCAATCAACGCTGCAAGTCCACCAGCAGCATTCAATTTACCGGCCCTGGGTATCTGAGATACCACTTTACAAGGGACTGACAGGTAAATCAAATATGCCAAACAGGTGTAGACCAATCTTACCATGTTTACCACAGAGAGCACACACACTTTACACTGGACAGCAGTGCTAAAGTGCCCAGAGTCCTAAAACCACCAACACCATGTCAGAAAAAAGGCTAGGAGGAAGGCAAAAAGTTCTGGGATGACCCTGCAAAAAGGGCCAAGACCAACACAGGTGGGCTATCCCAGTATCCACATTGTGAGTACACCAATGGGTGACTCCTGGGGTCGAGGAAAACTGAAAGGCAAACCGTCCCAGCGACTGGCAACAGTCATTCTACTGTTCAAGGGTCAGTGTAGGGGAGAGGTTCTCACCCTCCACAGACCCATCCTGCTCCTTGACAAACAGGAGGTCGGGAAGAGGTTAACTCCCCTCTTTCATCCGATCATCTGTGGCCAAGAGCATGGTCATCTCAGACCTCTCAAAGTGCGGTTTGAGGTGGTTCCTTGGAGTCTGCAGGTCCAACAGGTAGGTGACATCAAAAGACCACTTGTCCTGTAGAGCGCAGTGCTCCACAGGGGGCATTACCCACACTTTCTGACCAGGCTAAAAAAACTCAACCAGAGTGGTATTCTGGTCATACCAGCATTTCATGTCCTCCTAGCTTGCTTCTATGCTTGCCTGAGTGAGTTTCTAGAAGTGTGCGGTCTGGTTTCTGAAGGCCAGCATGTAGCTGGATACATCCTAGGTGGGCTTCCTGGGAGCCTTCTCCCAGATTTGCTTCACCAGACTAAGAGGGCCCCTCACAGGGCCCCTCTGCAGCAGCCCAAAGGGGCTAAGGCCCACCCCCTTCTGCTGTACCTCCCTGTAAGCAAAGAGAAGGCATGGTAAGAGGACGTCTCACCAACACCTCAAGGAGTCTGACAGGCCCCCTATCATGCCCGTCAGGGTACGGTTAAACAATGCAACCAACCCATTTCCTTGGGAATGGTGAGGAGTGGTGAATTTGTATTTCACCCTACATTCCTCCACGTATCATTCATGTATGGGGACATGAAGTGTGCATCCCTGGTCAGATACCACCTCCTTGGAGAAACTCACTCGGGTAAAGATCCACATCAATGCCCAGCCAACAACAGGTGTTGTCGTTGTACTCAGAGGGATAACTTCTGGGTACCAGGTGGTATGGTCCAACAAGATCAGAATGTACCTGTGGCCCATGGCTGTCTTGGAGGTCCAGAGGCCCAACAATGTTGATGCCTACCTGCTCGAAAGGGGTGCACACGATAGGGAAAGGTTGGAATGAAGTCTTAAATTTCCCTCCAGTCTTGCCACTTGCCTGGCAAGTTTGACAAGACCTGCAATGTGCATCAGAGTGCCTTTACACATTTGGAGCTAAAGGAAGTGTGTGACAAGCCTTTCAAATATCCTGTCCTGCTCCAAATATCCTACCGAAGGTACATCATCATGAGCCAGACCCAGTAGGAAGGCTTTGAAGTGCTAGGTACCACCAGGACACGGGCTACCCCAGGCTCAGCAACCTTATACTCATTATACAGAAGAGCATTCTCTCAGTAGATTCAATGGGATCCAGATTCCTTGCCACCTGCCTAGTCTGCAGCCTGCCACCACAGACCCTCAAGTGAAGGTCGCGTTTTCTCCTCCTTGCAGAAGTCCTCCCTAGTGGGACTCCCTTCTTGCTGCCAATGGGTCAGCTGAGGCAAGTCTACCAGTTTGGCTACCTGCTCCCCTCGAAGTCAGCCTCCTCCTGTACTGTAGGAACTTCCAGGATGGGTTTTCTGCATCCCCTGCCCCTCCTCTTGCTGGCAGGCACCTGGGCCACTCTTTCAAACTCCTGGTACTTCTTATCACCCTTAGCAGCTGCCATGGACAAAGTGGTCATGCATTCCCACTCAGGCAGGCCCACCTTCTGCAAGTGTGGCCTGTGTTTCACCTCACTCCAAGGGGAAGTCTCCAGGTTGTTATCCAGCAGACAATCAACAGGCATGGATGGACTCACATCTACCCTCAAGGAACCTGATAACCCCATTCAAAGGGAACCTGTGCCACTTTACACTGGTGCTCAGAGTTGTCCACTGCAACTACTTGGTGAAACACATTAGCCACCACCTTCTCTTTAGACACCAGGCGACACCTGACTGTAGTTACTCTGCCCCCGGTGTCTCTCAGAGCCTCCAACTTCTGTCCATTGATGGTCACCCACTGCTTGTACTTCTTAGTGTTCTCAGCCACATGGATCCTCTTGACCATCTCAGTATCCCCTAGTGAGATAAGGGTCACCTCAGCTGGCTCCCACCCTTCTCCTGGAACCAACTACTCCCCAAGCCCTAGACTGGCTAACACCCATGACTGCCCCCGGCTGGGTGGTTGGGCCCACTTGGGGCACTTGGGATCCCCTTTCATGTGACTCTCCTGATCACATGCTTAACACGTTTAGGTTCCCCTCTCTGCAGGCTTCCCTGTAGAGATCCATGGTTCCTAATCACCTGGGGTGAAAATCATTAGCCTGAGAATTAGATGGGGGCCCTTTAGAGAACTCCCTCTGCTTACCCTCTTCTTACCCTTGTCTCCTCACTCTTCCACCAGGGCCCTGCCCACCATTGGCAGAGTCTCCCTCATACCTCTTGTTGACCCTGGTGCTCATCCAACGGTCTGCCTCCTGAGAAAGCTTTCTAGGGTCAATCAGCCTGCTGTCAATCAAGTGCTGCTGCAGCTCTGAAAAACAAACACTATACAAGTGCTCCCATGCAATTAAGTTGTACAGCCCCGCATGGTCTGTTACACTACCATCCAGTCCTCTGCAAAAACAATCATACATTAAAGCCAAGTTGGGGATCAAACTTCTAGTATGTCCTACGCTTTACCTTGTACTGGGGTGAGACCATCGCTAGATCAGGGGATCCTTCATGGCAGAGTAGGTGAGACCCTAGGCTGGCTCTAGGACTGTCAAAGTGTCCCTCGCCTCTTCCTCAAAGTTTCCCCAAAGATCTGCCCCCCCAGTGTACGTCAGGGACCTGGTACATGTGGAGAGCTGACTCATACCCTGAAAACCGCCTGTGTATGTCATCCTCTCACCTGTAATCTTTTACTATGTCTTTGGGAATGTAAATACTCCCCACAGACTGCACAGGAAGTGCACTTCCGCCATTTGCACTGGACTCTGCCTGCTTGGACTTGATGTCCAGCTCCTCCAAAATTAGCTCATGAGCCAAAAGAAATTTATTTTTCTCTAGAGCTAGGGTTTTCTCCTTTCCTTCCTTCCATTCACCAATCTTCTGTTTTCCCTTCCCAATCTGTTTCTTGAGCTCTAGCTCTTTGTCTGTCTTCCAGGTCCTCTGAAGACAAACCCTTTGAAGAGACACTCCTGCCTGGCCTGGGGGGTATCTCCCCTCCAGGCAGGTTCAGAGCCAACAATACATCATGCTGCAGATTTAGCTCCCCAGCCTCCACCATAGGACCCTCTGAAGCCCACTAGCATTCCTGGCTGCTACCCAGGCACTCAGCACCTTTTGTAGCTCCTCTTTCTTAGTAAGGCCTCTAACTGAGATTTTAAAGTTCTTGCAGAAGGATTTAAATTGCAGCACACTATAGGTGTTCAACCTTTACTGCTCAAAAACCCTCTCCCGAGATGCAACTGAAGATGCTCTAGACCCAGGCATGATGATGTGGAAAGTTCAAAGAGCAACAGAAAAAAACTCAAAAAGGTAGAAGGGCAAAAGAAAAACAGTATGTGGTCATGTAGTGGTCTGCAATATGGTAGTAGGGTACACCAATCACTGTATGTCAGGCACAAATGCAAGTCCTATCCCACCACTGCCACCAAAGTTAGTAGGAGGTGATGCGTCACTTTCATACTGCGAGGGAAGGTGATGCATTGGTCTCTTACTGTGAGGGGAGGTGATTTGTAATTTCTCCAGAAACATGGCCTCGGTTCCATACTGAAGCCCAGCATCGATGCAGACTTGGCGAATAGGTGCGTTGCATGGAAAAGCGGACACACTGTGGTCGATGCAGCAGGGGTGAAACATGTCCTGCGCCAATTCTCCCAGCCACGAGCAGGTGATGCATCAAATCTACAGCTGCACAGCAAGGCCTGCTTCAGAGTTGGAGCATGTGTCTCGAATGTCGGAGACACAGTGCTCAGGACTTGGTCTGCAGAGATTTTGAAGCCGCACGGATGGTGCTGCATCGATTCTTAGGCCGCACCGCAGTGATGCATTGTTTTTTTTACCACAGGGCAAGCTTGCAGCCGTAAATAGAGGCGCTGAAGATTGGTGTGGTGATTTTCTTTCTTTCTTTCTTGTAGCAGAAGCCACCTTCAAGGGCCAGTAACTGGAATTGGCACCACTTGACAGGTAAGAGCTCCCAACAGAGGAGTTCAGAGGCTGCAGGTGAAGTCTTTGATGACCTTGAGGCTTCTTAACATTGGCGAGAGCACACTCAAGCCCTTGGAGATCCTTGGTAAGCAGAATGATAAAAACAGAGTACCGTCCTTTCACTCTCCAAGAAAGAAGCATCAAGCAGCAGGCCAGCACAATACAACAATAAGTAGAGTGGCAGTTCCCCTCTTGCAGCTTCTCCAGAAGTGGTCAAAAAATGTGGGGTCACAGGTCCAATACTTATACCCCTTTCTGCATTTAAAGTAGGCATACTTCAAAGGATATTCTTTGTAGTGCACAGATCCTGCCTTGCCCTGACCTGACTTCAGACACACTACAGGGCTGTGGAGACAGCTTTATGTGAGGACAGGCACAGCCCTATACAGGTGTCAGTGACAACTCCTCCCATCACTGCAGCTAAGGATGGTCCATCAGCCTGATGATTGTCAACCAGAATATGCAGGGCACACTTGTTCCCTTGGTGTGACTGTCTAGAGTGAATGTACAAATAGTCAGTCTGAACCAGACGTGGCTTTCACCGGCTGGCAGAGGTACAGAATGGTAAAGCAGGAAAAAGTCCACTTTCTAAAAGCGTGCTAGGAACACAAAGGTCCCTCACAAGGACAATGAGAGAGAAGGAATAAATATAGAAATACAATTAGATCTATATCCTGCTGTCCAGCCGGACAGAAATCTCTTAAATGTAACAACATTGTTTTAAGACAAACAATGAAGTGGGAGCAAAGTCTTGCAACAGGTAAGACATGAACAAAACAAAAACGAAGAGGCTCAGGCAAAACCTAGTGCTCGCAATAATTTCAAAAATTCAGAAAGCACCAATGGAGGAAGACACCATTACACACTAGAAAATAATAAGTATCATTGTGTTAGGGTGTACATGAGTAGATGACATTTAGATCCATACATAAATTTGAGGATGATTGATTGCCCACTGCACGGTAAAAATGGCCTGTATTGCTGCGGATATGGTATCCAAACGAGTAAATGAACTCATACACCGGCAGTCACAGGGGATCCACGTTAACAACAAGCGTGCGATTGATCAGGTGGGGCGTAGGTAGTAAATGCCTTTAGGAGAGCCGCTCAATGGTGGAGTATTTGGAAAAGGTGTCAGCTCCTAGAGTCATTTACTACCTACACCCCACTGTATCAACTGAATGTTTGTACGAGTGACAGTACTCCGCCACTCCTCGTGGATTCCTGATTAACGCGGATCCCCTCTGACTTCCAGTGTATGAGTTTATTTACTCATTTGGATATCCCATATCTGCCGCACTGCTGGCCATTCTTACCGTGCAGTGGGCAATCACTCAAGCATGTAACTGAAATGTCCTGATGATGATCCTCAAATTTATGTATAAATCAAAACGTCGTCAACTCCTTGACACCCTAACACAATGATACTTAATATTTTCTAATGTGTAATTGTGTCTTCCTCCATTGGTGCTTTCTGAATTGTTGAAATTATTGTGAGCACTAAGTTTTTGTTTTGTTCATGTCTTACTTGATGCAATACTTTGATCCCACTTCATTGTCTTAAAAAAATTGTTACATTAAAAACATTCCTGTCTGGCTGGTCAGCATGATATAGATCTAATTGTATTTCGATATTTATTCCTTCTCTCTTATTGTCCTTGTGAGGGACCTTTATGTTCATAGCAGACTGATACTCATGGTCCCTGACCAATCCTCTTGTGTTTAAATTATATACACATTCTAAAAAGTGGCATTTTCAAACACACAATTTAATAACCACATTTACAGAAAGATGTGTTTTTAAATTCTGAGTTCAGGGAACCCAAGCTCCAAATCTCTATCTATTCCCCATTGAAAGTTACACTTCTAAATGGTTACAAGGCAGCTCAAATGATAACCTATGGGAGAGAGAGTCCTTGCAATAGTGAAAAACCAAATTAGCTTTATTTCACTATCAGGACTGTAAAACACATCAGTGCATGTCCTACCTTTCACATATACTGTACACTGCCCATGGGGCTAATTTGGACCTAACCTAGAGGTGACTGATATGTATGAAATGGGTAGGTTTGGGCCTGGCAAATGGGTGCACTTGCCAGGTTGACATGGCAGTTTAAAACTGCATTCACAGACACTGCACTGGCAGGCCTGAGTGGCACAATCAGTGCTGCAGGCCCACTAGTAGCATTTGAGTTACGGCCTTGGGCATACACAGTGCACTTTACTAGGGGCTTACCCGTAAATCAAACATGCCAATCATGGATTACCAATCATACTTTAGAACTGATCAGCAGTTGTAAAGTGCCCAGAGTTAAAAAATCTGCAAAATCGAAATTCAGCACACAGTCAAAAATACAGGAGTCTTAAGCAAAAAGACAGTGGAAACTATGCCAATGATGCCAGGTATAACAAGTACCTTAAATCCGTGTGGCCTGCGTGTATTGCTTTGTGAGGCTCCACATCATCTGGTGTCGGTTCCAATAAAGCTGTGCGGCGCGGCTTTGTGGGGCTTTGCGTCATTCTGCTTCGATTCTGATGAAAATGTCAGCTGTGTGGAGAGGCTATGCGGGGCTTCGCATTGATTTACATTGGTTCCGATGTGGACCACAGCTAGACTGACACCTTCAGGCCCACTTCATTGTTAGCCTATCCCCACATAGCCCAGGAGTAGGGAAAGGTATTCCCCTCCAGGAAACAAATACAGTCACCCACACAGTGGGACAACTGAGGTGCTTTTTAGCACTTATGGCTTCCACCTCCTCCTCTCCTCACATGGCCCAGGAGCTGAAAATATTGGGACACGTGCCCCAACCAGGAAACAAGCTCAGTCACCTTTGCATTGGGACACTCCGTGGCGTGTTACAGCACCTGCAGAGCCCTCCTCCTCCTCCTCCTCTCCATATGTGACCCAGGAGCAATAAATGTTGAAATACGTAGTCTCCAGCCAGGAAACAAGCATAGTCACCCATGCATCAGGACACTCGGTGGCACTTTATAGCACTTGCAGAGCCCTCCTCCTCCTGTCCCAACGTTTCCCAGGAAAAGGGAATGTTGGGACACATAACCCCCTGCCAGGAAACCAGCAGAATCACCCATGCAGCAGGACTCTCTGCTGCACTTTATAGTGCTTGCAGAGAGCTCCTCCTCCTCTCCTCATGTGGCCCAAGAGCAGGCATTGTTGGCACACATTGTCCCCAGCTAGGAAACAAGCACAGTCACCCAACCGCACATGTCCGAGGAGTAGGGAATGTTGGGAAACGTAGTCTCCAGCTAAGAAACACAGTCAAACACAGTACACTCCCAATAATATACCTGTACTTTTTGCTTCCTAACAGGATTCTTAGTAAAGTTGTTGGACTCCGGAATGTGCCCCATCAAAGCCTTTTTTTGCTTGAACTACATCGAATTTTTACAACTTGAACAATAAGTAATCTACCCTTAGACTGTTATTCCTTGTCTTATTAAACTCAACATATGTTAGTCTCTGCAATGAATTTGTTGGATATTTAGTTGTCATCTTTTATAATAACCAGGTTTCGAAACTTATTTGGTTTCAATACATTTTTCTTCACTCAACTCTGTATATCAGCATAAGGTTGCATGATACAAGGTTGTGAACAATACCATTACACCAGTGACACTAGAATATCATGTCAAAAAAACAGTCTACAAAGATATTGAGTTTACATACTTTTATGCAAGCTACTAAATTATTGTGTCAAATATATCATGGATCAGAAAACCATTAAAAACATAAAATCTTAACATTTTAGCCAGTAATTAAAATAAGTATGTGCTTTTTTAATAAAAAGAACAATACAATCATTAAAAAAAAATGTTTTACTTTGAGTTTTATATAGACACAATAATTATGTTAGACACTGGGAGATTAAGTGATTTGCCCTGAATCACAAAATGTTGAGCGTCCCTGCCGAGACTCTAACCCGGTTCCTCAACTTCAACGTCAACCACTCTAATTGTTAGGCCACATCCTCTCAACATTCATGAAAATAAATATTTAAACAGTAACTTAAAGGTAACAATTAATTAATATGTACATTACCAAAACATATATGTAACCAAATTTAAATATTAAAATTAATGTAAACACTGTTTTAGTTAATACTGTCAAGTGAGTAAATAAAATATATATTTTAACAAAAAGAAAACATAATTACCAATTTAAAAAAGCATAACTAATATTAGCACACATGTAATAATAATAACATAAAAAATAATACATTAAAATATAAATGCAATATAAAACAAAAATTAAATAAAACTGGTATTTAAAAAAATTAATATAAAGATTAAAGGAAAAAACGAAAAAATATTTAAAAACAACAATCAAAAACAAAAAACATCAGCAAAATGTTTTGCCTTGAAATAAGTCTGATTAGCGAATCTAACTCCAATTTTTAGAAAAGTAGAAAAAGTGTTCTGCTTTGGAGTATTTAGATTTACTATTCCCACTACAGTTAAAACAACAGTGAGACACATGTTGGACTTTTGAAGGCTTTCATTTACCATTCCTATGCCAATGTAAGCAAAATCAGGAAAGGGTTTGGACTTTGGCGGGGCTAAATTTACTATTCTGAACCTGCACTTAGTTTGCAAATAGCAACCACTGTCTTAAGTGTCTGTTTATTCTTCCACAAGACTGGTTTAAACTTAGGGTAAAAGCTCTGAGAATCAACTTTCAATCCAATGTCAGTTTGGGTCTGGACATTTCCCCTTTAGGACATGAATTTGATTCAATTTCGACAATAGTGTTGTGTGTCGATTTAGATACCGTATATAGGTTTCAAGATTTATGTCCTTATATAGGTACAATTCGCATTGCCCATATTTAGGCATAGAAATCCTACCCTTATTTAGGCATTATCCATGCTAACCAAATACAGGCATGGCAACCTACATCCGTTCATCTACATCACAACTCGACTATAGACAAACAGCACCTACTTCTTACCTCGCACTACACTTAGGTTAGGTACACTGGGGTAGAACTAGCTAAAAGCATCAGATGAGTATTAACATTTTAGCCTGTGTTATTTATGTATGTATTTTTATGAATATCTGTCATAGCTACAAACCATGCTATGGCAGTATTATTTTATCTTACTGCTAACGCTGTACATATTATACTTCGCATTCTGTCTTACGATTGTAGCAGTTCATATCTCTTGCACGAGAAATAAGACTGTTCAATAAACACTTTTTATTGAAACGCCTGTCTATCTATTTCTGTGTAACTCTGTAGAAACGAAACATGCATGATTGACTGAGTAAAACTGTTATCTATTGTTTCCACTATTCTGAGATTGTTCCGATTCTAAGGGAAACAAAGTTGTCATGTTTATGTGGTTGTCAGAAACTAATCCCTTCTTGTTTATCCGAGAAGTTGTCTAGTGACCTCTGAGTTAGCTGGCACACACAAGTAATTAAGTTTAATATACTTGATAGAGACATACTGACCTCAATCCTATGTCAAAACGATAGTGTAAATTATTCCAATGCGCAGAGCCTATCAGGGTTATAGGAACTACACTACATGGTGCCCAACGGTTTGGTAAGGCACTAATTTAACGCTAGATACTGAAGTAACTCAGTCGTGCTTTTCTCAGAGACTCCTACTCATTATACTCCATAAGACGTCTGGAGTGGGTAGGGATAATATCCGCCATAGCTGAGTAGGACAAAAATCCTATGTATTAGCTGTTTGGTTTGTTCAACGTTGAAGGATACAGTGTTCCAAAAAGTTGTGCACCTTATCTTTGTTCCCTTGAAACTTGCTCTGCAATTTTCATTAAGCAAATGTCCCTAAATGGGGATAATAACTCCTGAACCAGCAGCTTTTGATTATACAGGTTTTAATGAAACCGATGAAAGTGCGAAAATCATCGCTCCAAATTTAAGGAGAGCCATCACTCTAAAACTTATGAAACATGGCCTAACACCAAGAGGTGGTAGAGCAGTTTTTGTGATAGAGGCACATGAATATCACCAGACAGAGGTATTCTATTCATGGATAGTATTCCCAGAATCAAATCCAGTAACTAAAACGTTTTACTTCCACAAAGAAGATGAACCACCTGAGGAATATATTCCTTTCGAGGATATTGAAATTCCACTCACATACCAGGAGCATGATCTCTGGTTTAAAGGTGCCCTCAAACATTACAATCACATTACCAGGCTCGGTCTACTAGGTATACAAGGAGCAACATGGTCGATTTTAGCCGGCTACACACCTCATCTGGACATTGTAGCAATGTCAGACGTAGAATTACTTAATCAGATACAAATTTTTATAGAATTACACAGTTAAACCACAACTGTCTGAAAGTCCTGAAAAGGCCTTTAATAAAAACAATCCTACCTCTTCTAAAAAGAAGTGGGAAAATAACAAACAACATTCAAAAGAGAAAGACTCTCAATCCCAAGGTAGGTCTCCTCAAAAGGAGCCCTCTGAAAGGAGGTATAACCTTAGGAATAGGGATAATTTGAGAAAACCTGACAGGTATCAAGAGACTGATACACGTTCCTCTCGTACCTTTCAGATATCGTCACAGACATCTAAAAGAAGAGGGCGGTCAGATCGAAAAGAAGAACGCGTGAAGTCCAAAGACGATCAACACGTTCAGAAAAACAAACCAATACCTCAATTCTCCAAGAAGAAAGTAGCAGGTCTGAAGATCAGACATGCCGAGGATTCTGAGAACACAGCTCAAGAATGGGCTCAGACAATGTTGGACAGCGCAGCAGAAGTATCAATAGCTCACCAGAACCTGAAGAGACTTCTGGAGACAGGTGCCTGAATGAAGACATTTGAGTTGAAACTGCAGACGCCAGGGTTAGTTCTCCACAAAGATTATATGAAATAACACTCCGTATGGAGGGAGACATACCAAGAAAAGTGAAAGCACTCTTTTGGGAGCGACTTTCAATGGGTTGCGATATAAGACATCATTATGCCAGCCTTCTCCAACCATTTTCCAGTACATTTAAAATATACTTATGTCAGGAAATGGGCAGTGGCCCAAGCCCCAGCATTATACAAAAATCATGTAGGATGGGATGAGGACTCACCTCACCATAAGATCCAGTTAAAAAATCAACCAACTGCACAAAGGCAGTATCCAATTAAGCAAGAAGCGAAAAAACTTAGATCAACTTGAATACCAAGGGGTGATTGAAACATGCACCTCATCAATGAACAATCCTTTGTTTCCTTTTTCCAAACCAGACAATACATATTGTCTAGTTTTGGATTACAGACAGCTAAACTCTTGTTGTAAAACATTTGCAGTGCAAAATGCACATAGTACAGCATTAATGAATAACATTGTGCATAAAAAATATAAAACCACATTAGATATTTCTAACGGTTTCTTTTGTCAAAACATAGCACCTGAAAGTAGGTATTTGACAGCTTTCTCAATAATGGGAACCCAGCGTCAATTCTGTCATCTCCCTCAGAGATTCAAGAATAGTCCAGGATTATTCTCAGCAAGAGTAACAGAGTTACTACAAATTTATGATGAAAAGGTATTGTCATATCTCGATGATATCTATCTGACAGACGATGACCTGAACAGGCACTTGAACAGGGTGAATACCATTATGCTGGGCTTCACCTCTGAAGGTTAAACCGCTGTAGCAAAAGAATGCCCTAGCACAGGGGAAACACATTATGGTCGTAACCCCTGTACCAGCCTTAGAGGCAGTTACAAAAGCGAGTATTCCAAATGCAAAAGCTCTACATCCAAGAGGGATACAGTGGGTTAATTCTCTTGCTGCAACTGATGTTGAATATGTTTTTGATCCTTATTTAAAAACACAAGCATTCCTGCAATATGAACATGAATTTCCTCTGCCTACTGAAATTCTCCCTCTTGACCAGCACGAATTTATAATTTATACTGACGGATCTGCCCAACCCGCTACGGGGGGTAAGCAAGCTTATAGTTCAGCATGTGCGATCGTTAAAGGTCGTATACTCGATGGCAAATTTAGACCAATAGTCACAAAAACGCAATCTCTAGAAGATTGTACAGCTCAGCGAGCTGAACTACAAGCATTTAAAATGGCACTTGAAATTACGGATCGCGAATTCCCCACACTCATAGTGTGCGATTCTTTTTATTGTGTTCAATCATACAATGAATATTTACAGGATTGGCTTCAAAATGGTTTCAAAGATGCAAAAGGTGGCACAATGAAGCATAAAACGCTTTGGGAACAAGTAGTTCAGTTGCGAAATGGACTACAAAACACTCACGTGATACACACGCTGAGTCATCAACGTGATGGCCTTCACGTTGAAGGGAATTCATTGGCTGATGAAGCCGCGAAAGGGGCTGTGCAAACGGCTTCCGTAGCTGCAATCACTCGTTTAAAAACGAAAATAGACAGTGAAATAATACTGGCTGTCAATGCTTCAAGCAAAGTCTGCGGTGCAGCGTTACATAAAAGGTTTCCTCTCACATACTCATATATAATTGATGCGAACAGCGTTCCGTTTGCTCGAATCCCTGGAGTGGGGGATAGGGTAATACCAAACATGGAACGAAGAGCAACTTTGATTTATGAAGCACATCTTGGAGAGGGTCTGACACATCAGGGGATCTCTAAAACAATTTTAAAACTAAAAGAGATGTACTGGTGGGCAGGAATTAATACACTGATTCACACTTTTATCAATAAATGCATAGACGGCAATAGAGATTGCAGTACAGAACGCCACTAGGCACCTGTATACAACGTAGCCAGCCCAGTACAGACACCATTGTTAGACAGCATTTGACTATCTACATGCAGCCATCCCTGTCGACGAATGCAGTCCCACAAACACTAAATCAAGATTCCTTAGGATGTGGCCTCCGCGCTCGGCTGACGCTCGAACTGTTATAAAAGATTTGCGAGTCTTTATCGGCACATATGCAATTTGCACACTACATTCTGACCAGGCTCCTGCGTTTAGCTCTCGAGCTTACAAAGAAGCCATGGCCAGTTTGGGCGTAGCATTGCGGTATTCTTTTCCATTCCATACTGAGGGAAATTCTGTCGTGGAAAGAAAAAAACGGGACATAAAGCAGTCTATAACAGCTAGGGTATTAGGTTCGGGTGATGGGTGGCTCAAACATCTTTATGGGGACCAACGCTCATTAAACTATTTGCCAAGAAGTTCTCTAGTGGGTGTCCCTCCATATGAAGTCCTATTTGGAACTAGAATGTTGATTCCAGACCTTGACATGAAAGGCATAGTGGTGGAAAAAAAAAGTTTGATATCAAAGTTTGTTTGACTGTTTTACAGGACTTAAATGAACTAAGATCAAAACAAAGCAACGTGTTCCTGAAGCCAACCACCACTGGGGAAAAACCAACCGTCCCTGCAAGGCCTGTCTGGATCCCAAAGCTTGGTGATCTAGTCAGAGAAAAGCTCGCGAAAAAGAAGGAATTTGGGTCTTCTTACAGACAACCAGTACCTGTCCAAGCAATCCACGGATCGAGAACAGGACTACTTCCGCCCTTTGCTGGTAAAAAAGGAGAAAAGATTTGTGTCCATAGACCTGATCAAACCACACTATGTGGCCGATACTAAGCAGTAGGCCAAGTGGATTCCAACAATGTAGCAGGCGCACTCCGCTAGCTACAATCCAAGAGGTTCAAACTGAGAGACTCATCACCTTTGAAGATTCTACAGTTAGAAATGAAGGACTAAGCAACAAAGCTATGGAACTCGTCCCTCTTGAGACCCAAATAACAGTTCGTCCTGATACACCTGTCTACAACGAAGTAACAAGTGATCAACTGGTTCCAGCGATTTCAACAAATCCTGATGCAATTCCAACCATTGACAGAACTGCCTCTGTTTATTTCATTAACTTTGATACATTTTCTGAGGATCCCAGCGAACCTGAAACAACGCCAGCACAAAGAACTTTCAAAGAACTAGCAACAGACTTTTTTCATCTCCTGAAAAAGACTTATCTGGTTTCACCATGGATTGAACTATGGATTGTTTTGGGAATATTCTTCTTTCTACTTTGGTTAGCTCTGGTAAAGACTCTGGGTATGCTAATACATGAAATATATATTCAAATTGACATAGCAAGTAAAAGAGTGAACTTAATTCTCCAGCTACACAAATCATCCCATTGTGAAGCAAGAGACTTGTCAGCAGTGAATATCACAGCCATTCCTATACCAGATGGTATAGTTAGGGACAGAACTGAATATGACATTTTTGGCCCGTCGGAACATTTGAAGATTCCACACTTATTTAAAATTTAATTAAGTGTCTTTATTACTTCTAGTACCTTTTCTGATGATTGGGACTTCGAGACTGTTAATAACATGATGTCTGATCTAGAAATGTCTGCAGTATTCACAAATCATAAATATTTAGAGGGTTCATCAGACTATGAACAAATGTATTGTTATAACCACTATGGTCATCATTTCTTGCATAAAACTGCATCACCTAGAAATGTATTTATGTATAACCAATGGGAATATTGTCCTACTCCTCCAAAGGGTAGCTCAAAAACTTTCGCAATGAAATTTCCATATTTTTCAGGGTTCAACTTATCAAATCCAGAATAATTTTATTTTAAGAATATGAACAAGACAGAAACGAAAAATATGTTAACCAATACGAAACAGATTTATTCTGCAGCCTTTATTGCCCAACTGTCTAGACAGGGTTTCTACTTTTGTAAAAAAAACATTGAGACAAAATCTGTCTGGGGTACAAAAGATTGGCAAGTGCAGGGGGTAGAAGCTTTGTTTAGAGCCTGTATCATCCCTGAGCAAATTATGTTTTTGAATGACACTGTCCAACAAACATCTTGCCTTGGGTTAGCCAAGATCAAAGACATGAACACACCGACCATACCTATACCTGCAAGTAATAGCACTACACTGGGGAGGTCGACGTACATAATATTTTGCATCACAACAGATCAGATCCGAAATGGAAAGAATGGTTGCTCTGGCCCACAGACACAAACAACTGTCAAGATTGATTCCTGAACAAAACACAGAGTTTCACTATCAATAGGCCAGACCCACGCTATGTTCAAAGACAGCATCCAGGGGTAGTAACAACATACAGTGTAGGGAAACTCTTCCTTGATTGGCTACAGAAAGCTACACTGCAGGATGTAAAACAACACTTATCTTTACTTAAAGAAGGTGTAGAACTTAGGGAATTCTTGCTAGGAGCAAGAAAAACGCGTCAAAATCTTTTCATATATGCCGGTATCTACGCTGCTTATAATGAAATATGGAAGATTACCCAAGCAGAGACGGCAGAACGAATACGAGAAATTGATCGTATTAATTTAGAGAAATCTCTCTCTGTAGTAGACAATGGGTTAACAACTTTGTCGTCCAGGATATATTCATTGGACAGCATTGTGTCTTCTGCCATAGACGACATGGAACAAGACTTGGTCATGCTGCAACATGGTCAGTCTCAATTACGTTCTATAATGCTATTAGGCTGGGCGCTCCAAAACATGTGGACAGGCTATGTGCCTTGGCGTTTAATCAACACTACGTCACTGTTTTCAGAATTCAATCTCACTGATAAACATATCAAACTGGCACAAAGGGGAGCAGACTATACGGTGCTGAGCATTGAAACACTGGAAAAATTACCATTCACGGTGGCAGAAAAACCAGTGGATCATACGTGGTAAAATTACTCTGCCTGTTACAACTTTCCATTTTCAATATTGCCTAAAACATATACCAGCAGGCAAATATGAAAGGTTGGGTAAAGAATACATCAAGAAATCTTGGGATTTACCTTACACACATAGATGTTGGAGTGGGGGGCGTGAAGTGTTTCTTAGCTGTACAAACTGTGAAAACGCACTAAGCAGTTCTCTCCTTTGTCAGGGTATTAATATACATGGGGCCTGTGATGGTTCCACTACAAACTTATCCTGTCCCCTGCAAGGCTCACCAGCTGCAGTGATTAATCCAATTTTTGGACTACCTTCAAATGGAAGTTACCTCATGTTGAATGATCACAGCTGCTGTGGCATGTTGCCAGGTATCCCATATCTAGTAACAGTTACATCCAGGGTCACTTGCCGTATGCAAGTCTTGTTTCCACAAATACAGACAGTCTATGGCCTTCACTGAACATCTCTTCTATACGAATTGATACTCTAAGCAGAATGAAAGCCATTCTTTTACAACAAATGGTGCCACTGACCTCGGCCAAAGAAACCTATGATCTACTGAGATACAAGCCCTTTTTAATACAAACTGCCCTACACATTTCTCAGAAATGTTGGAACGTATCTTAAACATTTCTGATACGAGCGGTATTGTACATGTATTTAAGACCGTGTGTTCAGGACTGTTAGCACCTTTTCAAGCAGTCCTCGGAATAATTCCCAACTTCGTGCACTCTGTGTTTGGCGAACTGCCACTATTTTTTGGGCTTGTTGCAGGGATCCTATTTTTGCTCCTACTGCTCCGATATGGCAAGCCAAATCATCAGCTTCACTCCGAGCACCATAGAGAGAGATCTATTGGAGACGAAGTGTCGTAAGCGCATTGTCCACATTTTCGGTTTACCTCATCTACGAGAATTAAATACCACATGGTTTCTATCATTCAGACCAATCTGGCAAGATTGCGTCTTACCTGTTCTATGTTGCCTGCTTTGCGGTGAAGAATGTGTGCTAGACATCTGTCTAACTAACACTCCCATCATTCATGCCTACGGATATCGATGCTCTGCTGGACCCGGTAACGGCCCATGCTGTGTGTTGTCCCCAGCGGCTACCAATCCTGATGATGGCATTCATTGAGATTTCACAGACGCAAATTGCTACTGCTGAGGTACGAGAGGAAACAACAGGCACGCAGGTAACATCCGATACGAACATTGCTGATGGCGATGCTTCTCATCTATGTGGGGTTAGTCTTCTAAACGAGGTAATCCAATTTTCACCTACAACAGTAGACGACTTATAGTCTACAGGGTTAGAAGATTTCATGTTTTCTCCATCCCCATATTCACTGCCTTTTGATTCAGCACACAGTGTACCGGGAAGACTCTGTATTTGGCCTTCATTTTTCAAAACAAAGACTAAACTTGGAACATTTTCCTATGACTAATTTTTTTTTCCAAATTTGAATTTTTCTTTTTATGGCACAGTAATCTTCTTATAGTAGAACTATTCATAGAGAACAGAATTCTTTGATACACTTTCAGAGACAATATGTCACCTTGTCAATACCAATTGATTTATGTAACTTAGCATGAAATGATTTCAGCCTTTTTTCTTCTGTATTTACCAGCCATTTCATAATGTGTATATATATGTATGTTCATTCATTTAGCATTCAATGTAAATATATGCTTAGAATGAAACATTGCTTTAATATGTACAGCACCAGTGCATTTTTATGCATGGCAACAGTTTTTATGCATTTTACAATGTATTTTTAGACATGTTCTTAGCCATCCATATGTAGCTATATTTTAGATATGTTTAGCATGTATAGGATTTAGTAATGTTGTTCATACGAAAGTTGAGTGGGTGTTGTGTGTCTATTTAAATACCGTATATAGGTTTCCCGATTTATGTCCTTATATAGGCACAATTCGCATTGCCCATATTGAGGCATAGAAATCCTACCCTATTTAGGCATTATCCATGCTAACCAAATACAGGCATGGCCACCTACATCCGTTCATCTACATCACAACGAGTTCTTGGAAAACCAGACCCTTAAGCCTTTAGGACTTCCCCTTGCTTAGATATTGATTTATCCAAGAACTAATTTATTATGCATGAACATCTATTCCTTAGGGGTTAATTCATGACGTTTTTCTGCCCGACTTCTACGTCAAAACTGGCATTCCTAAACTCCTTCAAGGTATAAATATACCTTCACTTACCATGGCAAACCACGGTTCGGCTGCCTACTTGCACGACGCGGCTCGCCTCGGCAAGTTCGGAAGGAAGTCAAGTCCCCGTCTGACGCACTGACCAGATGTTGTCATCCTCCTTGCAGAGAATCCAGCTCCAGTGTTTCTGACTCCCCTTGCGAGGTGTTAGAGATCAAGACTCGGAAAGAGATTCCAACCTCACTCATTCTAAGGTATGGAGCATACTAGAATCTAGAGGGACTTTTGGCAAATCTTGGCAACTATAGCTAAAACTCGACTATAGACAAACAGCACCTACTTCTTACCTAGTACTACACTTAGGTTAGGTACACTGGGGTAGAACTAGCTAGAAGCATCAGATGAATATTAACATTTTAGCCTCTGTTATTTATGTATGTATTTTTATGAATATTTGTCATAGCTCCAAACCATGATTTTGCAGTATTATATTATCTTACTGCTAACGCTGTACATATTATACTTAGCATTCTGTCTTACAATTGTAGCCATTCATATCTCTTGCAAGTGAAAAAAGACTGTTCAATAAACCCTTTTTATTGAAACGCCCATCTATCTATTTCTGTGTAACTCTGTAGAAACGAAGCATGCACGATTGACTGAGTGAAACTGTTATCTATTGTTTCCACGATTCTGAGATTGTTCCGATTCTAAGGGAAACAAAATTGTCATGTTTATGTGGTTGTCAGAAACTAATCCCTTCTTGTTTATTTGAGAAGTTTTCTAGTGACCTCTGAGTTAGCTGGCACACACAGGTAATTAAGTTTAATGTAATCGATAGAGACGTACTGACCTCAGTCCTATGTCAAAACTATAGTGTATATTATTCCAATGCGCAGAGCCTATCAGGGATATAGGAACTACACTACAATAGCAAACAGGTCAATTCTCCATCTCCAAAGATTGGGACTTGCCGTGACCTCCAATTCATGGCTGTTTGTCGATTTGCGAGAAGGTAGTGCTAGGTCAATAAATTTACAGCTAGATCTATTGCTTTAGACTGAGGGATGCACCCCAGCAAACATACTCTAGGCGACCTCAAGTCATGTTTTCCTGTTCATTCAAAGAGAAAACTAGTGACATCTTCCCACCATCTCCTCAGGGACCCCCATGATCAAACCATGTGGCCAAATACAGCTCCATCTTGGCTGCAACAGGTACATGCAAGGGCCGCCTCATGGTACATGATCTGCAGTAGTGCTGGTGTTATGTAGGCACTGTGAACATAATTACAGTATATAAGCTTGTGGCAGGCATTTAGTGAGAACTGCTGTATCTGCTGTAGTACCAAATTGCATCAGTAATTGTGAGTTACTCCCCCTAGTCTTCCTTGCATTTACAGAGACAGCATGTTTTTGGATCTAGTGACCCTCATGGCTCTGTATACTATTGTGATGAAGTGACAGCCGTTCCCCAGTGTCCACATCATCTGCATTAAAACCACATAGGTGAAGAATTGCCCATGGGGCAAAGCATAGACAGGAAGCTCCTCCTCAAAAGACATGACAGTGCCAGAATTGTATACCCTGTCCAGTGAAGGTATCCTGGACCAGGACCTAGGAGACTTTTCCAACATCAGCGCCAGCTGTGAAAATCTTTGGAGGATTCACTTTGGCTCCTTTCTGGAAAGGTTCTGGTGATCCATATAAAAGGAGGAGTGGGGGCAGAAGTGTGATTTCCCATTTTAATTTCAAAATGAAAATGTGTTTTCCAATACAGAAAAAAACACTGAACGTAACTACACCAATTTTGGCACAAAGTCAGACATTTTATGCAGAAAGCGTGATTTCGTAATTTTACATGAATTCTTTTAACAATTTCCAAGAAATGTATATTTATAGAAGGGCTCGAGTTGGGCATAAAGTGGTTAACCCTCAGAAAAAGTTAGCTGTGTTTGGTCTGCTCGTGGAGGATCTGTGGTACTGGTAGCTAGTGTGACATTTCATTCCTTTAAGCCAGCCAACAAACTGCAGTCAAGCGCCAATACAGGCCCCCTTGCACCATGGTGCAACGGTGTCTGTGTAGTTGGTATGATTGTTTTTGTGCAGGAAGGAACAACTTCCTGCACAAAACAATCAAAGGAGGCACTTGCCTCATTCTATGGGGGATATTTACAATATTTTTGGCATCGGGCAGAGCCACAAGAAAAGGGCAGGAATGGGCTGCATCTACAAGATATGGCACATTCCTGTATTTTCTCCCAGTTCTGGAGCACAAACTTCAGCCGAACACCAACGCAGGCACCCTTGAGCCATGGTGCAAGGGTGTGTGTGTTGTTGGCATGATTATTTTTGTGCAGGAAGGAACACCTTTCTGTACAATCAAAGGAGGCATTTTCCTCATTCTATGGGCCTCATTTACAATGAGGCTGCACCACCAGAGCATCAGTTTTTGTGACGCTCCGGTGGTGCAGGGGCATGCTCCATATTTGCCTGGCATCACTAAGCCACTTTGTCTGGCTTAATGCAGCCTTGTAAATATTGTTCCCTTTAACGCAGTATTCTGCTTTAAACATGTGTGCAATGGGTGTTGCTAGGGGTGTTCACTGCAACACCAATTACTTTTTTAAACTGCCAAAGCTTTATGAGGAATCATAACTCTGAGGCTGCACCAAAACGTACGACTCCCCAGGGCAGGTGTAAGGGAGGCACAATGAGATGTTTAGTTCTCCTTGTTTTTCTTTTTTCTGTGTGTGCTGCATTCTGCAGCACACATAAAAATAGGAAAACGCCTCTTGTGATTGTTTTTGTTCAGGAAGGTTTCCCTTCCTGCACAAAAAGAATCATTCTTGCAACACAGACCCCCATGCACCATGGTGGAAAGGGGCCTACATTGGTGCATGTCAGCCCATTGTGTGCCAGTGCAGGGGAAAAAGACAGGAATGTGTCATATCTGATAGAGACAATGCATTCCTGCCCTTTTCTTTTGCCGTAGAGCAGCGTAGCGGGAAGGCCTGTGACACAGCCCTACACCAAAATCTTGTATATAAAGCCCTATGTGTGCTGCAGAATGCTGTACTTGTGTAAAGAGGAAAAAACGAGGAGAAAGGAAAAAACGAGGAGAAATGTAAACATTCCTCTGCTCGTTACGCCTGGTTTCGGAAGGCGTTGCTTTTGGCGCTTACCGGATTTATGCTATGTTGTAAATCTGGGGAAGTGTCAAAAACCATGGGCGTTGTGTGGGAACACCCACAGCAACACCCATGGGATGCCCCTTCCACGCAGAATAACTCTATATTTACAAGGCCATGAAAAGCCATGCAGGGTGGCTTTGCATTGCCCTGTAAATATGGGCCCACACACTGCGCCCCGGAATGTCACAAAAGTGCTGCTTCGGAGGCGTAAAAGTGCAGCAGGGGTATTGTAAATATGACCCTAAGATTTCTTAAGGTGGTTAGCAACTTGCATTGTAACGTTATACTTTTGATTGTCAAAATCTGTTTTCATGCAAAGAACTTTTTCCTGTTTAAAGTGCTTTTACACCCCTTGCGGGTCAAGTTCGTGCTATAAAAAACTACAAATAACAAAATGTAGTTGTTTTCGTTAGAGTTAAAAATATAGCAGTCCTCGCTGAAACTCTACTTGAAAAAGCATTTAATTGTCTCCAGTCCTTTATCCTGAATAATTATAAAATGCTGTGGATTATACTTAACAATGTCAGGCAATTTTAATGCTTAATAAATTAAATAGATTAAATTGTCTTATTTAAAATACAGACTCCTGCAATGCTTTCTTGCTCGAAGTGAACACCGAACTTAACTGAATCAGTTTGCCCAACGAATACCACAGAAAGTGATATTGCGTAGTTTAGCCACACGATGTCACTACAGACCATTATAAAGCAGCACTAATTTCTTCAGCGTAGCCTCATTGTTTTGAACGTTGAAAAACTTGAATTCGTCAAAGCCCAGGCTTTTCTCAAATACGTAACAGATTTGAGAAAAAAAGACATACCCATTCCTGATGGCGCTGCGGTGCATCGTGAAATGATTACTGTCTCAAGGTTAACATAACTTTAAGAAATGTCTAATTTCTTTCATTTCATTTTCGCTTGTATTCATAATCCTTGACAGAGATTGGCTTCTGAATGTGCAATTCATATTCTTATGTCCTTTAGTTTCAATAATAAAATATAGCTCTTAGAAAGAATTTTGATCCTTCCAAATCCTTCACAGTCTTTAAAGTAACATTCATTAAGTTAATTTCCTGCTAAACATAGTGTTAGGTTTATTAAAGATGTTGTGCTGGGCGTGACGCCAAGCATCAAAAGCAGAAGCAAAGGATCAACTTTCACATGACCAGTGGCGGCTCCCCTGCTAAGACGGAGGAGCGTCGCCCCACTGCTTTGAGAGCAGTGAAGAGAAAAAATAAAATGATAATAACTGAACATTTTCATTTAATTTTTCCGTTTTTAAGTGCGGGGAGGGGCAGGGCTGGCCATAGCAGAGACCAGGGGGAGGAGGGGTTTTCACTCCCAAAGTGCGCTGGACTGTTTGGCCGGCCCACTTAGGCCGACCAAACAGACGGCCCTCTTGGGTCGACCAAATAGTACTGCATACTATGGGGCTCATTTATGAGCCCCTGCGTCACTTTTGTGCCACCGGTGCGTCACTTTTTGTGACGCACCAGTGGCGTAAAACATGCGCCATGTTGCGCCATATTTACGAAGTGACACATCTAGGTAGATGCGTCACTTCGTAAACCCATGCGCTACATTATACCTGCGCCAGGTATAATGTATGCAGGGTGGGTGTACCCCCCCAAGAAAGGGTCGTAGCAGTGGCGCAGCGAAATCTATGAGATTTCGCTGCGCCACTTCTAGGACCCCAATGCGTCAAAACCTTACGCCTGCCTCATGGCAGGCTTAAGGGTGACGCAGGCCCTTTCACATGGGGCTTGCCCCATGTGAAAGGAACATTGCTGGAGTTGCGTCAGGCTTCCGACACAACTCCGGCAATGCGCCACTTTTTGCGCCGACAGATACGTCAGTTATACTGACGTATCTGTCCTTGCTTGCGACATGATGCGTCATATTATAAATATGACGCATCATTGGTGTCGCAAGGAGGGCGCACTGAGAAGTGACGCATCGCTTCTTTCACGCAGCGATGCGTCACTTTTCATAAATGAGGCCCTTTGTATCTTCCCCACTGAGCTGTATTGCACAGCCTGGTGAGAAACATGCACAGGCTCCCTGTCCCCATCTGATCACTGAACCTCGGCGCTCAGACCTGCAGCATTGTGATTGGCTTAGGAGAGCCCGGGTGCTTCCTGTGATGGAAGAGAGGCTGCGGCTGTAACGCGACCGCAGGTAAGTTTTCTTTCTTTTAAATATAATTTTCTACTCCCTAAGCCTCCCCACACCCATTCCCTATCAGCAGCCACTGAACAAAGCTATATTGCTCTGAAAGTTAATTATCGAACAGTGCCGAAACCTCTTTGCTCAATCCTCATGTTAACGTTTGCAAAGGTGTACTATCTCTTGGGCGGCTCGGTAATATGGTAGTGCAACAAACCCTAACGCCAAGGGAAAATGGATGCTAGCAAGGGATCAAGCAATGTATTGCCTGAAATACAGAAGTGTAACATATGATTCAGCCTGGAGCACACATCTTATAGGTCTGACCCCTATGCTTTTGTATACATGCGAGGTATTTATTTATTTATAAATTGCATTTTGTAGTACATTTAGTTTGATTCAACCCCTATAGTCACATGAGTAGTACCTAGCTCTGTTAGGATGTTGTTAAGGTGCAGGAAGAAGGCTGAATCAGCATAAATGGAGCCAGCGCTAATCACTTTCATGCTCAGTCTAAACATTGTGAGCATATACCTCCCTTTTTCATCTGTCCAAGACTGTATCACCATACAAAGAACCGATTTATTCACTAAAAAGGTGAAGGAAATGGCCTCTGTGTACAGTGTACTAAAGTGAACTACACTATGTTGAGAATGCAAAAAATCCCCAAAAGGCAGGTAGAGGTAAAAGTAGATAACACAAACTCTCTTTTTGTGGCAGTTTAGGCGAGCAGTTAGGCTAATCAGAGGGTAGTGTTAAACATTTGTTGTACACACAGAGGCAATAAATGTGAGATGCACTCTAGAATAAATCCGAGACCAATTTGTAAAAATAATATTGATTTTTATATAAATTTTAGGAACATAACCATAGTTCTTTTCATTCATTCATAAAGCTTTATTTCGGTTGCAAACCATAAAAGCACAAATATATAATACATATTGCACATAAATAGAAATTCATGGTTCATATTATACCATAATACATTAAAAGGAATAAAATATACTAAAAAGATAGCACAGTAAAACAATCAATGGCCAAATTGGGAACAATAATCTCAAGTAAAACATCATAATGCTAGACGTCATTCGCCTTAATTATTGCATTCCGTACATACCACATAGAGAGGAGGAATTTCGAAGTGACAAATACAAACACAGGGGTCGTATCATATTTTAAGAGTCTGAAAACTTCCCTATAGTTTCTAAGACCTCTTAATTTGCAAAGAGATATGATCCATTTAGATCGTGCTCTGGTGTAAGAGGGACAAAAAAGCAAAGCATGCAAGTCAGTCTCCTCCACAAGAACACAACCAGGGCTGGGGCACCACCTAGAAGAAGAGGGCAACCATTTATTTGACAGAGCCAGCAGTGGTAGAGATCCGTGTCTGAATTGGAGATAACGTTTTTTTGCTAGCGAGGGCTGGATGTCATCCAGGAATTTTTCAAAAAGATAATGGTCTTTCACCTCCAAAAAGAGGAGAGAAAGCCTGCCCAAGCTAGAATTCAGATCACAGAGATTCAGATGGTGTTGTTTGATAATAACCCCCAACGCCCTCTTACTAATCAGAGGACAAGATGTTTCCGGTGAAGACCACAAATCTTCCCTGTGTATATCGTGGCAGAGTTGTTTGACGTGTTTAAGCCACAAGATGTTACCCGAACCCCTAATAGACAATAAGTCGGGTAACTCCTTGTAGCTTATCAGCTCGGGTGTAGACCAGAGTCTCCTCCAATATAACAGGGGTCGATGAAAAATGGTTTCCTGGATGGGGACCAATCCCAGATCCAGTCTTAGAGGGATCAAAGGAGTGCTCGTAGGGAGATTAAGAAGACGCCTAATGAAATTATTTTCAGTGACGGACATAAGGCTGGCGTTAACATGGCCCCAAAGCTCTACGCCGTACAATGCCGCTCCCCTAGCCTGAGCCCTGTATATTTCCACTGGGGGGCCCAGGGGTTTGTAAGAACATTCATTAAAAACCTTTAAAATTCCACCTGTTGATTGAATCAATTTAAGGTTAGCCTTGACCATTTGAGAGTCCCACTCCATTCTATCATTCAAAGTAACTCCCAAATATTCAAAAGTAGAAACTCTTTCAAGACAACATCCCTCCAAGTGTGGGTGGGGGTAAGTTGATGGTTTAGAATTAAAAACCATAAATTTAGTTTTAGAGAGATTTATCTCCAAATTTCTAGAGCAGCAGAACGAGCAAAAAACCTCCAAAGTACGCTGAGCACACATTGGGGATTTTGAAAGCAAAAGGGTGTCGTCAGCGAACATTAGGGCTGGTATTCTGCGTGCTGCTAGAATTGGAGAATCAAGATCCTTTACCCCCAAGAGGTATGAAATCAAACCGTTGATAAATAGGGTAAATAGGGTGGGGGCCAACACACACCCCTGTCTGACACCCCTATCTACCGGAAAGGGGGCAGAAAGCTCACCATTCTTACTGTAACTAACCCTCGCAAACGTTCCTGAATGGAGACGCCTGAAGAGGTCACAAAGGTATGGGGGAGCGCCTATCTCAAGCAAAATTAACCAGAGCTTATCCCTCTGTAAAAGATCAAAGGCAGATCTAAGATCCACAAAGATCAGGTAGAGAGAGCCCTTCCCCAAAAAGACCACCTTCCAGTGAACCAGCTGTAGCCTAAACAGTTGATCGGTTGTGGAAACCCTAGGGCGAAAGCCTGCTTGAAAAGGCGATAGGATGGGAAATTCTTCCATCCAGCTTTCAAGCCTAGTTAATAAAATCCGTGCAAACACTTTTTCAAGAACATCAATAAGACTGATAGGCCGATAATTTGCTGGATCTAATAGAGAGGCCTTCTTGTGGATAGGTATAATTTCTGCACCCTTCTATGTGTGTGGAATAGCCATACCGGAGAGGATTGTGTTAAAATATATCAGTTGGTATGGTACCCAGACCAACGGTTCACTAGTAAATAGGTCCCCGGGGATCCTATCTAAGCCAGGGGCTTAACCAGAAGAAAGACTCATTAGGGCAGCCTGAATTTCATGTGAAGTGCAGAGTGGTAAATCGGGCACCCTTACTTCATTCATCTTTTGGGGCAATATCCTAGTCAGAATTGGTGATGGTTCGACCACATTATCGCTTATTGGAACGTAAAAAGAGGTTTAAAGTGCCTCAGCCAGACCACTTCACTTAAGCCAGGTGTTATAGCTGAAGATCCCTCGTGTCTACCACACCTGACTAAATTCCAAAAAGTCCTGGACTCATGGATATCCAGGGCGTCCTTAATACTGGCCCATCTGGCAACCTCTAAATCTTTTTTAGATTCAGATGTAATAGATTTGTACAGGGATCTGGCTCCTCTGATACTATGTGGGGTACCATTTTTCACCTCCCATATGAGTGCCCGTTAAGCATCCCTGCAACTAGAGTTGAACCAGTTGGCTTGAGTCCTCACCCCATTTTGCTTTGGTTTTACCGCAGCATAAAAGAAACTAGCGGCCATAGAAAAGAGATTAGTATGAATAGTCTCTAACTCTTGAAAATAAGATAAGTCCTGACTACCCTCCATTATGACAAATGCTTCAGCTAAATAAATGGCCACACAGGAATATAATGCAGCAATTTTATTTGGGGTTGTCAAAAACTTGGCCTACCTGATACGTCGACCACCTGCCACCACTGTTAAATTGGGTACAATAGATTGGACCGGTACCCCTGGAGCTCGTGCTGGATCCAAATGGTGCAACAATTCCAAAGAAAGTAGATTGTGATCACTGTCAGCCCTAACCACTATGGTAAAAGACTTAAGATGGGGCCAAAATTCCACATTTACCAAGATGTAATCAATGGTTGAGCTTTTACCCTGTCTATTATAAGTATGCATCCCCGGGGCATCAGGAGCAAGTCTGCCATTGCAGGCTCGAAGAGAGTGAAAGACAAAGAGCTTATTAATCTCAATAGCTAAAGGTATAAGACGTGGAGCAGGATACATAGTTCTAAGTTGAGAACCTTCGGATTTATGATCTTTCAAAGTGCGGAAAATATATCACTTTTATGTGCAATTACACACAATGGAGAAAAAGGTGAAAAAATCATATAAATTCTGGCAATGCTTTTAGGAAGTTTACTTCTCATTTTAGGTCGATGTCGCGACCAGTGCCAAAGTTCCAGCAGGAGAAGTTTGGGAGTATCTTGGATCGGCCGGTGGCAGCTGTGCCAAGGTTTTGGAAGCTAGTGCGCAAAGACGAAGGGTGGCCCACTTGAAAAAGCTTTGTACAGAGGGACTTACAGGTAAGTCTGGTGGGTCTCCTAAGAGGGAGGAGGTCGCAAAGACCTGGAAACAACAGGAGCCGGGCTGGTTGGTCGGTGCTTTGGCCAGTGGGGCCAGGTGCAGAGCGAACAGGCCAGCCAGACATTGTGCATCTTTAGGTCCTCGTGGACTGGAGCAGGCAACTTGGAGAGGTGATCTCAGGACAGCTGGGCCACTCAGGAAGTGGTTGTTGGGTGTCTTGTATTCCCTCGATGGCAGCTTGGTTCTGGTGCTTAGGGAGTCCATAGTGGACTCTTCTTTTTGGTGTTTGCCGTTTGGGATCTGGTATCACTTGTACTGGCATGTCGCAACTTTGATAGGTCCTGGTGCCTCCAGACTTGGTGGAGAGGCAGGTCTGACCCTTCGGAGCTATTGTACCTTTTCTTGCTTTGGTGTTGCATCAAGGTTATTGGGGAGCAGCAAGTCGACAAACCTGACTTCACCGGATTGAAGCCTGCAGGAGGCAGGGGAGTGATACCGTCACTCCAGTGGAGCTTCACATTAATTTCTCGAAGACTGGAGGTTCTCCGGGGTTCTTAGATTCCTTTCATGTTTCAGGATGACATAGCAGATTTGAGTTCAGGGAGCAGCAGGCAGGGTTTGGTGCCTTTTTCTTGTGCAGCAGGGCTTCAGTTCTCAAGCAGCAGGTCTTCTTTGTCCTGGTCTTTCTTGTCCATTGAATCTCTTGCTCTGGTCTCGGAGTGCCACTTACATGCTAAATTTATGGCGTGACAAGGAGGAGACAGGTAGTAGCCAATGGACTTTGGGGTGTGTGCACCAGTGATGGTCGGTGCAGGCAGGCGCGTTGAGGAGGGGTGGTGGGCATTAAAAGTGACAAACAACGAGATAGGGAATGTAAAATAAATAAATAAAAAACCCTTACCTTGCTCTTGCCTCATTGCCGAGTCGGTGATGCGGCAAGTGCAAGGTAAGTGGTTTTATTTGATTTATTTTACAATCCCTATTCTGTCATTTGTCACTTTCACACCCACTCCCGCACCACCACACCTCCCCACTGCTCATACCTGCACGAGCCGCTGCTTGTGTACACCCTATAGTGGCCACTTCCTGTGGGAAGATACACTATCTTATCCATGATAGAAGGTTCTTCACCATCCCAAGAGGGTTGAATTTCAGGAGAGGGGTTCACCTCACCTGCCCCACCCTAGGGGTGGTGTAGGCTAAGGGGGGACTCTCCTCCCAATCTAACTAATTTTCCCACCTTTCCTCCCGCCAAAATTGGAGCAGGAAAGGGGGTCTGGCCTCCCCCACTATCTTGAGGTTCCTAGGTTGGATTTCAAAGGCAGCATTGCCTTTGAAGCTTCCCACCCTGGTAGGCTGTCCTGTCCTGGAGGAGGTGTGAATCACCTTCGCCCAAAGCAGGCTTTGTCTCTGAGAGTGCTGGCTCTCACCCCATGAAGCAGGAATCATGTCTGGTAGTGGCAGGCTGGTAAAAACAAGTCAGGAACCACACCAGTGCTTGGTAGGTTTGTGGGATTCGGGCCAGTATGTAAAGTTAGCATAACATATCTAGGGTTGTGTCTCCCTCTATGTACACTAGAACTGCTTCATAAGATGGCTTATTCTTTATAGTATCCTGCATGATAGAAAGGGCCGAAAAGCCACAGTTCAGCCATATTGGATCATGACTAACTATGCCTAGGTCACGTGGTTCTCTGTGAACACCATCTGTATGATTTAGCTCGTACCAGCCTAAAGACAGGGTGAATTGTATTTACGACTGAGGCCCAAGGTCACATCCGCAGTAGGGAGTATCAAGAGACATTCCCCTATGCCCGAGACAAAAGGGAGTCACCCCGCCGACCTTCTCTGAAGAGATAGTAACCTTATGTGTGCAGACGGTATGAGCTCATCCAGGAGCTCGAGGGCTAACTGGTACTTTTCCACTTGCAACGCTTTGTATGCTGAACCTGTAATGTATATAAGTGATGTTCTGTCAAGGAGCCAGCAGTCTTCTTCGGCGCACCTGATGGGTGAGGTTCGATGAGGCTCCTCTATGTAGAGTTCTGTTGTGGCCAATAAACGCTTGAACCTTCTACGTTGCCAACTGCTTATTTTTGACTTGATATTGCGGGCCACTGGTAAGTGTGGCCCTTGGGATTACTATTAGATTACTTCAGGTTGTCAGGGGACCCTCTAAAAGGGTCTCCTGTGTGAAATTATTAATAAATCCAACCCTGGCGTCAGTGAGGATTTATTAAGACAAGATGTTTGGTACCAAACACTTTAGAAATCAGTGAAGCGATCATGGTGCTAGGAAACTCGTGTTGGCAAGTATCCAGCACATTTACTCTTTATGGCTTCTCTGCACACTTACAACACCTCAGACTGGATTGGACATTTTAGGGGCATGTATTCTCATGCCGGTATGGCCACGCATAAGGTATAGTGCACCATGCCTTAGGGCTAGAGGCCTGTAATAGGGATGACCTACCTATATCCCATTAAGTCTATGGGAGGCAGGGCGCACAGGGCTGTTTGCCACATTGACTCTTTGGAGTTCTCTACACCAAGACACGCAGCCTGCAATGGCAGAGTGCATAGCTTTGGTGAGGGGTCCCTGGGGTGCCACAACCAGTGCTGCAGCCCTAGATGACCCTCTTCAGTACCTGTGCCCTAAGTACCAGGGGTACCAGTTATTAGGAGCTTAAAAGGGTAACGGAAGTGGTACCAATTGTGAGAGAGGTGTGGTGCAGCAGCCAAAGTGGCTGACTCTGGAGTGCGGGGCTCACAGTTCAAGTGCTGGTGGCAGCTCAGCTAGGCACCATGTGACTCTGGGCAATAGCTCACTTAATCTCCCCAACAGCCCCAAGTGCCTTGCAACCTGAAGGGGTGATATGTTTGCGCTTTACAAATATGGATGATGATGATGGTATAGGTTTAGGGAAAGAACATTGGTACTGGGAACCTGGTTAGCAAGGACCCAGTACTCTACAGCCAAAATTGCATCAAAAGACAGACAAAAAATGGGGGAGGGGGGTTCTGCAACAGAAACCCATTTTCCTACAAATGATCACTCTACAGTTTCTCAAGTTAGGTAATAGCATTAGTGGAGGCAGTTAGAGTAGCTATACAGCTTGACAGGACCTGTCCTACCCAGTCTCCTTATGACCTGGCTTGACAGCACAGCTGTCACAGGACAATTATGCAGGCTTACTAGAAAGAGGCTATAACTCCCCCCACATTTTGGGAGCTAGGAGTAAATGTTCTGATTGAGCAGAAATTGTATACTTCCAAAAAATAGTTTGCCCTCCACCAGCTGTGATAATTGTGTTTATTTATCCAGATGAGCTTGAACTTTCAGAGGCACACACACCACTGTAATGCTATTCAGGTGTCTTAGATAACTAGATAACTGAATCAGCTTACTCCATGTGGGCTGTAGGGTCACCTCTTATTGTTTCCAATTTCTCAGTAGGTGTAATAGTGGAGTACATGTGTAGTGCTGGTGTAGTGCGTGGGTGTTAATGTTAATTTGGTGAAGTGTGGTGATGTGCATATATCATTGTTTTAGGACTTTCGTCTCTAAGGACACCCCCCTCGTCACAAAATACCGATCATTGTGTTGTTTAGGTGGCCTGATTGTCGGGTGGGCAACATCATGGGAAGTACAGACAACACAGAAGGATATGACCATATTATGAATGAGGTAAATGAGAAAAATGTGCAAAAGTTCTGGGGAAAAAATAGACTGTGTCCAAAAAGTTATAGCAAAGAATACTCATATGTCCAGCATGGCATCCTCTTCCTTGGGTGTTGTGGTAGGTTTCACAGGGTGTCTAGATTTGTCCCGGTATGTGTCCTGTGTAATCTCCTCCACAATTTTTATTATCATATCTCTTTCCAGTGATATTGGAATTGGGTAATCTTGGTGTCTTCCCGGTTATTTGGAGGTCCACTCATTTCTCTGGGGTGATCTACTTGATTCAGGCGGTGCTGTATCCTTGTTAGCCTCGTCATGGCTGTCTAATAGTTTTTGCTATTTCTGCAGGTCACCTATAGTTTCTGGATCTGGTTATGAAGGCTATTCACATTTTAGTTCAATCAAAAAGGCCGTACCTGATATCTTATTTTTTTAGTTTCGGCCTTAGAGATAGGAAAACCTTCTGTTTCGCATTGGTTTCTACTGAGAAATCAGTAACAATTTGAAACTTGTTGTCTTCCTAATTGTGTGGACCATGCTTGTGCACTGCTGGTTATATCTGTCGTGTTTGCTTGTGTTGCAGAAAACATGCTACAATCGGCCTAGGACTGTCCATGATTTTATTGGATGATAACCAGGTCCATATTTTGTGTCCCCTCTAAAGTTCCCGAAGCAGTGAGAAGTGGTAAGAGGTTGATGTATAAACATTTCATTTTGTCTTCCTGTAATTTGTCGGTGTCGCCATAGAATCTGATGTTGTTAATGTGAACCGATTCCGCAAGGTTGATCACTTTCTGATTGAGGTGCCAGCCATATGGTCCCCAATCATTAGGCCTTTCTAGGTAATTGTTCTTCCAGTTCATCCTCTTTTCCACTCCAGCAATCTTTTGCTAAAAGGATCCCCTTTATGAGCGCACTGATTTGACTTCAGCGATGACGTCTATCATTTTACACTCCATGGACCCTAGTCTTGTTGCTCCTGCAGATATTTCTTTGAGAATGGTCTCCATAGAGCCTGCTGATGTTTGTACATGCTGCTGCAATGGGTGTTAGTTTAGCCCCGCCAATGACCTCTGTGAAGGTATCCTAATGTTATAGTCTGATATTGAATGTAGTCATAGGTATTCAATGTGGTGGAGGTATGGCTGTCTCTGTGCCGTGCTTCTGCAATCAATAGGCCTCTGGAAACGTCTTGGTGTAGTGTGCGCAGTTGCCTCTATGTGCGTGAGTTTGTTGAATGTAGGCCTCGCCTCCGATCTGGGTGATGCAATAAGGAGGGTCTAGGAGCACTCACTCGCAGCTTTGGGGCCTTTATAGTCCACTGAGGCAAACATTCAGCTAGTCCATATGTTCAACCACAGCCTTTTGCTCTATTCCATCTTGTATAGCAGTACCTCACACATTCTCAGAGCGATATAGCTGACGGTGCTCCCGTTGGTCGTCGGAGCTCTTCCAAGTAGCTGCCATCTTCCTCCATTGCCAGACTCCAATTAATGAAAAAATGTTTAAACATATTTTTTTCACTGTTGAAAAATTATATAAATTATAAAGAAAAATAATTGTATATTCATATATATTTCAATGACCTTATTCAATTTAAATTTGAATGTAACTTTTTTAAATAATAAAATTAATAATATATATATATAGCTTTTAGTAACTTTTCTATACAAATTATCACACAACTTCAATGACCCACTCACTGGCTTGCCTTCTGCCATCTCCTTGAAGTGGGTCATGCTGACAGTAGGACTTCCCATAATCTTATCAGTGAGCTCTTTATCCCTAAACCAGACCAGCCTTAAACAAAATGGTGTGCATTGCCCATGACATCTACATTAGGGCCCAAAAAATCACACTCTCCATTAAACCCTAAGCACCAGAGATCCCCTTGAGGAGCATATGCACCTTCTATCAGGCTACACTGGAGGATGTGGGAAGGACATTGGAAAACGTAGGTGTTACATGCGTGAGTGATTTATTCCAAGCAGGATCATTGATCCCCTTCGACTATTTGACAGTTCAGTACGTCCTACCATCAGTACAGTTTCTGACCCACAGACATCTCATTGCCAATCTAACACACATCTGGGGTATTACTGACACAGCATCAACCCCACACCTCCTGACTCAAGCTTTATAATCAATTGGCTCCACGAGGTGAATTATCACCAGGCTAGTATGGGCCATTCCGGGCTGCATGCAACTTTCATGCTTTTTGGGCAGTTGACCATAAAACTTGCTGCAACGCCAGATTCCAATCCATCCAATATAACATTCCCCGCCATCCATACCTCACCCTGGAGTGGTTCAGCAAGATGTTTGCAACAGCCTCTCAGTCTTGCCCATGCTGTTCTGTCACACACGCAGACATCAAACATATGTTTTGGACCACCACAAAACCCAGACCTTTTGGGACACTGTTTGTGCTACCCTCTCATCAGCCTCAAGCTACCAAAACCTGACCAACTTTGAGAGCAATCTAAGGGGACTCTATCCTCACCCCCAATCACTGGCACAAAATTGTGGTAAATAATAGCGTTGACAAAAATATTGTGTCAGAAATATTGTGCTGCTATACAAATAATGGTAAGTACAAAAAATCAGAAAAACAACATTGTTAACATTAATATCGCACAAAAATAGAAAAAAAGATAACATTTTTAATATAAGTAGAGTAAAGTAATATATGTTAGATATTTTAATATATAAATGTAATATAATGTAAATCTGATATAGTCCACAAATATGTATACTATATATACATATGTGATCAAAGGCTCTGGGTAGCCCGAAACGCGTCATGGCGGCAAGAAGCAACAAATAAATATTGCAAGCACCGAGAAAAGTGGAGTCCGTTCCATTCTTTTACGAGGAGTCTTAAGAAAGGAGTATCGAAATATATATATATATATATATAAACGCGTCCCTGCTCATGTGTATGCTGTAACCAATGCAATAAACGAGAGAACCCCCACAAAAACAATAGGTTTCAGGAATGTTATAGTTAGTTGGACATTTCTCTCGTACAAAGCCAGAGAAATTCCCCTGTTATAGTTAGTTCAGCTGACTATAACTCACGCCCCCGCAAGGCACTGCTGATGACGTCACATATTACATCATTCATGACATGGTCAGTGACATCACAATGACGTCATCAACAGTGCATTGCAGGGGTGCGAGTTATAGTTAGCTGAACTAACTATAATAGGGGAATTTCTCTGGTTTTGTATGAGAGAAATGTCCAACTAACTATAATGTCCCTGAAACCTATGGTTTTTTCAGTGAATTTCTATGATTTTTTAAATGCTAATTTCTAGCTGTAACGTGCCTGATAGCCCTGGGCGTAGTTCGCGAAGCAGCACTTCGGGAAGCTACGCAAAGTGCAGTTCGCACTACGCGAGCTTGCGTAGCACTTCGCGAACTGCGTAGTACCTTGTTCGCACTGTGCCAGATGTCGTTTTCAATGATTGCACAGTGCGGACAAGCAACCGGCACTGTGCAATCATTGAAAATGGCATCTTGCACAGTGCGAGCTGTAGTTTTCTGCTGCTCGAGTAGATTTTTACTCGAGCGGCAGCTTTCTCAACGCAAACTGGTAGTTTCTCATCGCGAGCGGTCGCGAGCATACGCGACCACTCGCAATGAGAAACCTGACATCCTCGCTTTGGGAATCTCGCCGGGAGGTTTATTTTCCATGCTCGCGATCGCCAACTTGATGTTGCTGATCGCGAACAAGGAAAAAGTCCCGCCGGGATGTCATTTTGCTTGCTCGCGGTCGCCAACTTGACGTTAAGGACCGCGAGCAAGCAAAAAATGACCGCAGCACTACGCAACACTACGCTACGCGTGTTCGCACTGTGCTACGTGCAGTTCGCGTAGTGCGAAGTAGCACAAACTTCGCAAACTACGCGAGCGTAGCTTAGTGCTTTGCCCAGGCTTAGTGCCTGAAACCTATGGTTTTTTCACTGAATCTCATAGGTTTTTTAAATGAAAATTTCTAACTATAACGTCCCTGAAACCTGTGTTTTTTTCAGTGAATTTCAAATGTTTTTTAATTGCTAATTTGTAAGTTTGATATTTATAAATCCTTTTTTTTCTGTAAATAAAAAATAAATTTGTGAGATTTTGGAATTGTAATGTCGTTTATTTATTTATTTTTCAAAATTATGTAATGTCTTTTGTGTTCTAAAATATATATATTTTTTTTAGGAAAAAGTGAAGTCGCACACCTATCGCGTACCCATCTCGGTGGGTATGCGGATTCAAGCCACCATATTACTTAAGTCGTAAAGTCGTAAAGGATGCCCGTTTGGTGTGCAATGGGTGCACGGTGTCTGGCCCCGCGTAACACCATATGCGTATAGGATCGCGTTGTGTGCACGACCCCTGCACATTTTTTAATATTTAAAACTATATGTATATAACTTTAATGTATAAATGAGGGCAAGAGATGATCTAAACTATTTACAAAAAATATATATTTGTACTTGTACTAAATATATTTTCGCGAATTTGCATCGGGTGCGCTGATTGCTCTCCAGGTGCACGGCTGCCATCTGACTTTAGAAGAGAGCATTTGATTGGTTCACAAGGTTTCCCATTCTAACAGTTGAAGGATCCCACCCATTTTAGTCATTCTCTCTGCAGCTTCATAGGAGAGACACCTGTTGTGTTTTAGCAGCTAGTCTGTAAATGTTTTGGGTGTTTTTGGAAAGAACCAATTTCCAATCCTCAACAAGAATATACTTCAGATGAAGAAGAGATAGAAGAACCACCCCCCAAAAAGAGACCACAATTCATCATCTGGAAATTTTTCACTATCCCTGATGGTGAAAAGAGAGTCAACGCAAGGATGGTCACTTGTACTCTCTGTCCATGGATTTTCTCTAGAGGTAGTGACAAAAAATACTCTTGTAGCACGTCGAGCATGTACAAGCACCTCCAGACAATCCACCCCAGACATATTGCACAGGAGCAGATGCGACGTGCACAATAAAATATGCAACAAGGTGACCAGGGAGCTGGACCCAGCACTTCAGGAACATCAAGTAAATCATCTCGAGGGCCAGACATACGCTCAGAGTTTGGAAACTTAAAACAGCAATGCATAAATGCAACGCCATCCTATGTTGTGGTGAACAATCTGTGGATGCTGTTTGTTCTGCAGCAAGGAACCATCGCTGCTAATTTATTATTATTTTTTTTTTTTAATGATTTTAGAATTCTAAAAGTTAAGACTTTAGCCTGTTGCTTTTTTTGGTTTTCCAAAAACACCCCAAAAAAATACAAAATAGCTTAATAAAACACAAAAAAATGTAAAAACAAAAAAAGAAAAAAGAGTTCTTTTCAGAGCTACATTGTCTGGTTTAAAAAGAGAAATAACTACATGCTAATGTCTGCATGATTGCTGGAGTATATGTGTTGAGCATGATTGATTCAAAGAGTGCATGGGTAGTGCATGGTAATTGTATGAGTGCATGAGTACTGCTTACATTATTGTGCAGTTGTATCTGTAATCCGTGAGTTATTGCATGAGTGGATGGATAATACATTGGTGATTGCATTACTATATAAGTGGTGGTTGAGTGATTGAAAGAGTGTGAATGAGCGGTGTCTATGTGGTTACAGGCCTGCATGGATAGTGAGCATGTGATTGTAGCTGTGAAGTGTTACTGCCTGGGTCATTGCATGAGTACATGGGTAGTGACTGGATGATTAGAGTACTGCAAAGAGACTGCATAGTGAATTTATAAGTGCGTGGGTATTGACAGAGTGATTGGATTAGTACATGGTAGTGGCTGGGTGATTGGAGGAGTGCATGGAGAGTGACAGTGTAATTGCTTGAATGCATGGTTAGTACCTGGGAATATGAACGTGTACATGAGCAGTGTGTAGGTGGTTAGAGGACTGCATGGGTAGTACACATGTGATTGTAGCACTACATGTGTTAGTGCGTGGGTGATTGTATGGGTAGTGACTGGATGATTAGAGTACTGCAAGGAGAGTGTATGGTGAATTTATAAGTGCTTGCATATTGACGGAGTGATAGGATTAGTACATTGTACTGGCTGGGTAACTGGAGGAGTGCACAGGGAGTAATAGTGTGATTGCTGGACTGCATGGGTACTACCTGGGAAAATGAAGGTGTGAATCAGCAGTGTGTAGGTGGTTAGAGGACTACATGGGTAGTGCACATGTGATTGTAGCACTGCATGTGTTAGTGTCTGGGTCATTGTATGAGTACATAGGTACTGATTGGATGATTAGAGTACTGCAAGGAGAATGTATGGTGATAACTGCTTGGGTATTGACAGAGTGATTGGAAAAGTGCACCGGTACTGACAGGGGGATTTCTGGAGTGCATGGGTTCTACCTGAGTAATTGAAGGAGTGCATCAGCAGTATCTAGATAGGTTAGAGGACTGCATGGGTAGTAACACAGTTGATGGTAGCAGTGCATGTGTTAGTGCCTAGGTCACTGCATGAGTACATAGGTAGTGACTGGATGATTACAATATTGCAAGGAGAGTGCGTATTAAATGTATAAGTGCTTGAGTATTGGCGGAATGATTGGATAAGTACATGGTGCTGGATGGGTGATTGGAGGAGTGCATGGGTAGTGACAGGGCCATGGCTGGATTGGAAGGGTAGTCCTCAAGGGATTGTAGTAGTGCATGAGTTACTACCTGGGTCATTGCATGAGTACAAAGGTACTGACTGGATGATTAGAGTACTGCAGAGAGAGTGCATAGTGAATTCATATCGGCTTGGGTGTTGGCGGAGTGATTGGATAAGTACATGGTACTAGCTGGGTGATTGGAGGAGTGCCCGGGGGACTGACAGGGGGATTACTGGAGTGCATGGATATTACCTGAGTAATTGGAGAAGTGCATAAGCAGTCTTTAGGTGGTTAGAGGACTGCATGTGTAGTACACAGTTGAATGTAACAGTGCATGTGTTAGTGCCTGGGTCATTGCATGAGTACATATATAGTGACTGGATGATTAGAGTACTGCAAAGAGAGTGCGTGGTCAATTTACAAGTGCTTGAGTATTGGTGGAGTGATTGGATAAGTACATGGTGCTAGATGGGTGATTGGAGGAGTGCATGGGAAGTGACAGGGGGATTGCTGGAGTGCATGGGTACTACCTGGGTAAATGGAGGAGTGAATTAGTAGTGAGTAGGTGGTTAGAGAACTGTATGGGGTTGTGCACAGGTGGTTGTAGCAGTGCATGGATAATGCTTGGGTGACTTAATCTTACCTGTTTTGAAGTAGATATAAAACATATTGAAACATAATGTAAATTTAAAATATTTTAAACTTTAGTAGTAGGACCTGTAAAAAAGAAGAAACAAATCCTGTTATTACATATCATTTTATAGGTTTAAGACCACAACATTATTTTACAATTACATAACATATTCAGTTTGCCTTTTTTGCTGTCTTCAGATTCTATTGAATTTCACCATACACAGTGATTTCAATTTTGATCATCAGTTGAAAGCGGACAAAAAAATACAATCAATAAGATTGTTAAAAAAAACAAATCCGTGTTCAAAATATCTACAACAAATTCAACTATCTATTTACATTTTCACAAATGAACAGCCTCATTAACATTGTTTATAATACAAAGATCAAATATATCAGCACCTTCTTTTGAACACAATTTTCCAAATGCAATATCAAAGAACAGAATCAATAATTCAAACCGTAATTCTCGACATTTTCCCAAAAAGCCGAATGATGTTTCTAAAAACATTTGAATTAAGGATATCCAAGATAAACTTCTGAATTCATATTGACATCTTCCCAATAGGCCGAATGATGTGTCTGAAATCATTTGTAGTGAAAATATCCAAAATATATTCAGTAATTTATCTTGACATCTTCTCAGAATTTTGGCATCAAAAACATTAGATATGAATTTGGTAATTCATTAGGCAACCGACATTTGAACTCTAAATGTGCATCATTGCAAAGTGTCCATCCTTTATTGCATTTTAAATAAACAGAATAGTGTTCAGATGTTGAAGTAGGTCCTTCATGGAAAACAATAGCCACTGTTTTAAACGTTCTTCCTGAAATTGACACTTGACCTGCCACAACATTTTTAATTTTGGTTTCCAATTTTGTTCCATCTGCTCTACAACGTTGCAGCATTAAAATAATATATTGTCCACATTTTTCTATAAATAATCTTGACAACATTTCCGAATTGCACTGAGTACATTCCATATCTTGATTAGCTGATTTCTGGTATTGTTAAATATATGAATCGTTCAGTGTCTATTTTAGTGGTAGATGAAAATGAACAGCTGTCACATGTATGATCTCATCTGTAACGTTGTCCAAACAGATTTTCAATTTGTATTACTTCATATTCCAATACAGCAAGAATAAACATAAGAAATTCCTGAGCGTTTTGCTGTACATTCTGTGTAAATTGTGAATAACCAGAACATATATCTACAAGATTACGCACGCCAGAAGAGGTATGTAACAAAGAACAGAATCTTTTTCCTCAATTTTCCATAATTGCATGCTGTAGATTTTCTAAAAAAAAACACAACGTTCACAATTGCATTAGCATAACAGTTGATACCTGAACTATTTTCTAACTGATATCCTACAATATTAGCAACCATGTCCACTTCCATTTTCTATCCAGCCTCATCATTTTTTTCAGTTCTTTTCTTCTTTGTAACCTCACTAGAATGTTTCTCATATTTTTGTTTTGGACGTATCAAACGTTTTTCATAAATAGGATATTCACCTAAATTAGGAGCATATAATATTCTTAACCTATTGTACTCTTTTACACAATTTACATCTGCACTAACTTTTTCCTCATCAAAATCAATCAAATACAATTCAGATAATGTTCTTACTCGAGAAAATGCAACATATGCCATACCCTCTTTAAACACAGAACTTCCAATATTTACCAAAGCACTGTCAACACTTAAACCTCGAGATTTATGAATGGTCACTGCATAGGCTAAACAAACAGGAAACTGTTTTCTACGAACTTACAAAGCTTTTACAAGCAAGAAACGAACACCACAACGTGCGATCTGTTTCACCTCTTCAATCTGATCAAATTTAATCTTCAAAAATGTAATTCCATCTCTATTTGGATAACTAACAAAGTCAACATCTTTCCCCACTGCTCCATTTACTAAACCTTTCTCAACATCTAAATTACGCCGTAATTTTACCCAACAGTTTACAGATACATACAAGGTCTTTTCCAAGCCAACAGTCTTAGATATTGATTTTTCCAAAGAGTCTAATTTTAACTGTAATTTCTCTGACAGAAGAATAATTACTCCTTCATGTTCTGTTTTATCAGTGGCTACCATTTTCATTATCAGTTGTTTCTCCAGTTTCAACAGTTCTTCATTGAATGTAGAGCATTCTTTCAGTGTTGGCATAAGGCAAATTATAGACTTCTTTTCTGCAATTTTTAGGTAGAAAGTTTCATGTGCAATATTTTCTTTTGGAAACAAGTTTGTTAGTAGCCAACTTTCCTAAGCTTCTTTGCCATCCTTTGTTAAGACACCAATTCTAATATTTTGGAGAATTTTTCTGCAGTTTCTGCTTAGAGTGTTGGGGGGGTGCACATGGGGGTACCTACGGTACCCACCTACATTGGCATGGACAAGGTGGCAGGCACTGCGCGGTGCCTGTCACCTTGTGCATGCCAATGCATGACGTGCATCCACAGCATTGTGGCAGGAGGTGCTGTGTGCACCACCCGCCACAATGTTGTGGATGGGTGATGCCACCGTCACGGTGGCGGTGGCATCCTAATGGCCACAGCGGGACCACCAGACCTCTGGCGGACAGTCCCGTTCACCGTTACGGTGGCGGGCAGACTTTGTCCGCCCGCCATCGTAATCGGCCCCTAAGTTTGAGACCATGCTCACCTCATCAATGATCAGAAGTTTCATTTTCTTTAGTACTCTTGAAACTTCCAAACAAGCTTCTCCAGAAAGCTTGTGATATTCCAAATTATTTTCATGTTCTACTGGTAACATAATTAAACGATGTAATGTAATCCCTTTGATATTGTGTGCTGCTAATCCAGTTGGACCAGTTACAACACATGATAAATGTGAATCCGTTGTTTTCTGTAGATAACTTGACAAACATTTAATTATAATAAGAAACTTTTGCCTGTTCCAGCTTGCCCATTGATGTACATAAGAATAGGTTTAAATGATGTACATTGGCAAACACTCTTTTCATGCAGTAGTCTGTGTTCTATTTGTTGTGTAACTTGGTGATATATTTATTTTTGTTCAGTATTCAGTTGTTGTTCTAAGTTTCTCAAATCAATATTGTCCTGTTGTGCTTGTTGCATCACTGTTTCCACTTCACTCATTGCTATTGCCGCTTCATTTTCAAGTATGGGTTCTCCTAGTAAATCTTGACTTTGTGCAGCAGAACTCTGACTATCTTGAGAACTATCTCTAGCTATTTCAGCTGCAATAGTACTTTCTTGCTTAATCTCTTCGTTCAACATTTGGAGATAATTTGGAAAAATTGTACATTCAATGCTATCTTTACATGCATTGAAAGAATCTTCATAGCAGTCAAAATCTCCAAGTAATTCCATTTCACTCTGCCAAAGTTTGAAGAGTTCCAGAAGAGCTAAATAGAAAAACTCCCTTTTATCTGGAGTTTTGCAACTTAGTTTCCTGTGATTAATCACATTTCCTTTGGCATGTTTTACCAAACATCCTTCTGATCCAATTACAGCATATTTTCCTTCATTTATATTTTCCATAACAATTTTTTTAAAGCTGTAATGTTGCAGTACTTCATAAAGACATATCTTTTCCAGGTGTGGACTTCTATTTGGATAGTACGTATCCAACATATTTTTTTTAAGAATATCAGTACTTTCTGGATCATTCAATGCTAAGGGGTCGATTCCGATCTCGCTCAGAAGGGCACCGAACACGATCCGGCGGTAAAAAGGTACGAGTCGGATGCGTGTTTCTCGACCGACTCGGACACCTGTACGAGCAAGCAAGTACGATGCGAGTGTACGCGTGTGTTCCAACCGAACCGTTTCCGGATCCGAGCTGCTCCAACTGACTCATACGGACACAATTCGCACCGTGCAATGGAGACATTTCACGACCGAGCGAGTACAATGTACGCGTCGGACAGTCGGATCGCAAAACTTCCGGGAAGCTGCCTTTAGGGGTCCGCGTCGGACCCCCATCACACGCAGCCTTACGACTCAGACACAGGGGGAGACCCAAGGGTCTCCCCAGCACAGGCATGTATGGTGCAGATGGCACCGACACGTACCCACTGTAGGGGGGACCCTTGTGCGAGACGTACCCATTCAGTCAATGGGAGCCCATGTACGTGTCATACGACCGGCTCCCATTGACTTCTATGGGAGCCCGACTGAACTGAGTTGGGCAGCATGCGGCCGCATTGTACTCGCTCGGTCGGACTGCAGGAGTCCTGCTCGGTCGGACACCACTCCAGATCCGGCTCGGTTGGAGAGCTTTCCGACTCAGATTGAAATCGACCCCTTAGTATTCAATTTCTTGTACAGATTTCAAAACTCGATTTCGTGTCGCACCAAGACCTAGACTTATCCAGATGATTCTTCTTGACTTTGAATATAAACTTGCAGAAGTCAATCGATCCGAACATTCGTATGATCCAATTTCTTGATGTGAAAGCATCTTCAAGCTGAAGCTGTACAATTTTTTGCTAAGTGTCTTCTCTTGTAAAATGTCTTCCCACATTTCTTTCAACTCTGTCTTCTCAGATTTTGTAATGAATAATGTAACGTAGCGAGCAACAGCAATTGAGTTATCCGCAACATATTGTAAGTTCATATTTGCATTCCACAACGTCAAAATCACTGGATTGTAATCATTAATGTACTTTGATTCTTCTGTTCCTTTTTTTTTATAAGTATTTTTGGGTGATTTTCAAGTGATAGTATGCCTCACTGCTGACATAAAACTGTTCACTCTTCCTTTGGAAATTACTGGACGTGGAAAACCAAATCGACATTTTGTGTAAAATCTTTCCTTTGACTTGTATTTCCGTCGACAATATTTTCCACATCGATGATTTTGAAACCGTAAAACCTGCTGTCTCAAGTTGTTTCCTGCTTTTTCTTTTGGTATGGTACAGGTAACATATTGTTCAATAAAAGAAAGAACAGTCTCATCACTGTCAGTTCCAAATTTCCGTGCATTCTTGATCCATAACAGCATATGAATATGAGGTGCACCTCTAGCTTGGTATTCCTTTCTCCAAAAGAAATCAATAAGTTTGCCAATAGGTTGATTCTTTTTTATTACAGATGAAAGACATCATAGATTCAAACCTATGATTAAAATATCTGCACACATTTACAGGATCCAGAGAACATAGTTCTCCAGCTTCCTTCAATTCAATATTCTTAATATTTGAATTTGCTTGTCATAGAAAATGTAGACAATCATCCCATGCTTACTCAGCACAACTAAGTGTAACAAACCACGTAGGTGTTCCTAAATTCCTTAACATACATTTCAGTTCCCCATGACGTCGATACCAATATTCATTAGTGCCTCATTGAGATGCCATCAAATTAATTAAATGTGTTTCTAATTGTTCGTCTCTTTCTTCAACCTTGTCCATGAATTGCTTTGCAGAAACATCCGAAAAATGAATCCTGTTTTTAATATGTGATTCACTGCATATGAAAGGGCAGAACGGTCACTTTCAAATAAAAAATGAAACAAATATGGAATACATTGTCTAATTCTTGCATCTTCTGAGTACAGTTGTAAAGTACGATATTCTGAAGCTGGAATCTGAACTGGTCGTTCATCATATCGTCCACCTTTTCCAGTAGGGAACAGCTGTGGAAAACAACGAGGTTTCAAACTTTTTTCCCATACACTCATGGGAGTTCCTTTTGCTTTTTTCATCTGGAACAATTCAATACTGTCTCCTATCAGTTCTTTTGAGTGTAGAGGGTGTAGCGTGTAATGTTCATAAATGTCTTCTTTACTGCACTTTTCCACTTTTTCTATTTGTCCACTTGCAATGTCTGTTTCATCTTCTAAACATATTTCTTGTTCTTCTACATTTACAGTTTTATAGTAAATATTGTTTTGCACCAGATATAATGTAGCCTTTTGGACTTTGGTGACATCTACTAACTCTTGCCATATTTTCCTTCTCTTTGTAGGTACACCATTAACAAGAATGACTACAGGTTCAATTTCCTCTCTTTCTACACCAACAGTTACAACATTTTTCTTAAAATCTAAAGGTAAATACACAACTCTTTGTAGATCTGTTGGAGGCAGCTTACCTGCTTTAGGCTCCATACAAATTATAGCCTGAAACGGGTGCACAGATTGAATAAGGATGGACTCATATGTATTTAAATCTTTAAGTTCCGGAGGTATAGCTAATAATTCTAGGTCATTATGAAGAGCTCTAGCTGGCATTTTGTTCTCTTCTAATTTATTGTAACAATATTTACAAATAGATTGTTGACTACCCAACTCAAAACGACCTTCCACAAACAAATAAACAGCAAATTCTCTCCATTTATCATTGTTTTCCTTTTCACTTTTTAAAAAAACATCTACATTTCTAGTTTGAATTTTATAGTGAGTATGTCAGCAACAAATACAAACATAGTTGGGAATTTCACCAGAAACTACTTTAACCCCTTCGCCGTGGCAGGAATTCTGCCGCGGCGCTGGGGGGGGTTTGGGGGCAGTTGCGGTGGCGCTGTGCTCGTGACGGAACCACTCCATCACGAGTCACGGGTGAGCTGTGCTCATGACGGAGTCATTCCGTCACGTCTCCGCCCACTGCGCTAATCGCCCGCACAGGCGGGGAATTAGCGCCACGTGGGCGGAGCGGCCGCCAACGGCCACAGCATGACGGAACCACTCCGTCATGAGCACAGCGCACCCATGGCTCATGACGGAGTGGTTCCGTCATGAGCACGGAAAGGGTTAAACATTGTTATTTCTTTTTCAAACTTCACATCAGTATTATCTTCCATCTCTTCTTCAACACCTACACTTATCAATCTCTCACTTTCTCTACACTCCTCTTGACCAGCAAAGAAACGTAACTCTATATCATCACAAACTTTTTTTACATCCAACACTGAACCATGCAAAAGAGCTGTATTAATTTTATTTAGACATAATGCAGGACTTTTCATGTAGTATAATCTTGTAACTAACTTCCGCATTTCTGAAGGTTGTACTGCTAACATTCTTAAATGATGAAAACGACTTTGACACACTTTCCTCGAAAGACAAGCCAGAGAAGGACCTTGTAACCCTGTATTTTTTCTCACTTTGCAAGGATACAGTCCTTGTAATATCTTAAGCTTCTGTTTCACAGTTTTTTTCCCATATTCTTTTAAGAAATGTAGTAATATATCAATAGATTCCTGTTGTATACTATAAATACTACTACAATGCCATGTAAACACTGGAGCCTGGTACATCTTCCTTGAATTTCCTCAGCTATTACTTCTTCCACATTTCTAGGACCCATCTTTTATTTTTCAATTGGAGAACCATTTTTTAAGTTCGTAAGAACAACCACAGAGATCAATTGCGTGAAATAATGTTTTTTGTTGAAAATAGCTTTCTTCATTAAAAAAGGTTCCGTACTAGAAGTATGCTTCCATTACCCAGAAAATATTTTACAAAAGTTAGTTCTATTTACAATTCTTTTTCGTTTACATTTGTCCTTCATAGATTTCATTATTGTATTTAAAGTTTTCAATCTGTTTAAAACTAAGATAAACAATTTTCTTTTCAATTTAAATGCTTTTTCAATCACTTAGAATCCCCTTTTTTTGTTTGTAAAATGCTAATCTCTTTTTTTGATTTTTTACATTTTCTTAACAAATGTTGTAATACTCTATTTTTATATAATCTTTTTCGAATCTCAAAAAATTGTTTCGTCCTCCCTTCAACATAATTTATTTTCTGATAATCTAATTTTGCACTTGTTTGTACATTTTTCTTTTCCTTTTGTTTCACTGTACATCTTTTGTGTCTCTCTTCTTTACTTTCAGAAGTTGTTAGACTCTTTAAAACTTTTTTTTTTTACAAATTTTTTACTTCTCTTACCAGAAGGCTTTTTCTTTAAGGATTCATGTTGTACTTGATCTGTTTTCTTTACATAGGCCTCTTTTCTTTGTTGTCTTTTTGTTTGCTCCTTTCTTGTTATTGTAACTCTGTTTTAATAATTATGTAAAATATCTGTAAAAAAAAGAAAAGTTTTAAAAACAATTTAGTATAATTAAAATAATTATATTGAAATATTCACATTTTTAAATATGAAAATATATACAATGATAGTACCACAATGATTAGAGCAGTGGAATGGTACTACCTGGGTAATCGGAAGAGAGAATGAGTAGTGTGTAGGAGATTAGAGTACAGCATAGATAGTACACAGGTGATTGTAGAAGTGCATGGTTAGTACCTGGATCAGTGCATGAGTACATGGGTACTGCCTGGATGATTAGAGTACTGAAAAGATAATGCATGGTGAATTTACAAGTGCTTGGGTATTGTCAGAGTGACTGGATAAGTACATGATACTGGCCGAGTGATTGGAGGAGTGCATGAATAGTGACAGGGCGTTGGCTGGAGTGTATAGATAGTGCCCAGGGGATTGTAGCAGTGCATGTATTAGTGCCTGGACCATTGCATGAGTACATGGGTACTGACTGGATGATTAGAGTACTGCATTATGAGTGCATGGTGAATTTATAACTGCTTGGGTATTGGCGGAGTGATTAGAAAACTACACGGTGCTGGATAGGTTAATTCAGGAGTGCATGGGTAGTGACAGGGTGATGACTGCACTGCAAGGCTAGTGCTTAGGGGATTATAGCAGTCTATGATTTAGTGCCTGGATCATTGCATGAGTACATGCATACTGACTGGATGATTAGACTACTGCAAAGAAACTGCATGGTAAATTTATATCTGCTTTGGTATTGGCAGAATGTTTGGATAAGTACATGCTGCTGGATGGCTGATTGCAGGAGTTCATGGGGAGTGACAGGAGAATTGTTACAGTGTATAGGTACAACCTGGGTAATTGGAGGAGTGAATCAGTAGTGTGTAGCTGGTTAGAGGTCTGCAAGGATAGTGCACAGAGGATTGTAGCAGTGCACAAATTAGTGCCTGACTCTTTGCATGAGTACATGGATAGTGACTAGATGATTACACTGCTGCAAAGAGAGTGCGTGGTGAATTTATAAGTGCTTGGGTACTGTCGGAGTGATTGGAAAACTACATGCTGCTGGATGGGCAATTGGAGGAGTACATGGATAGTGACTGAGCGTTGGCTGGAGTGTATAGATAGTCCCCAGGGGATTGTAGCAGTGCATGTATTAGTGCCTGGACCATTGCATGAGTACATGGGTACTGACTGGATGATTAGAGTACTGCATTATGAGTGCATGGTGAATTTATAACTGCTTGGGTATTGGCGGAGTGATTAGAAAACTACATGGTGCTGGATGGGTGATTTCACTGATTTGAGGAGTGCATGGGTAGTGACAGTGTGATGACTGCACTGCAAGGCTAGTGTTTAGGGGGTTATAGCAGTCTATGATTCAGTGCCTGGATCATTGCATAAGTACATGCATACTGACTGGATGATTAGACTACTGCAAAGAAACTGCATGGTAAATTTATAACTGCTTTGGTATTGGCAGAATGTTTGGATAAGTACATGCTGCTGGATGGCTGATTGCAGGAGTTCATGGGGAGTGACAGGAGAATTGTTGTAGTGCATAGGTACTACCTGGGTAATTGGAGGAGTGAATCAGTAGTGTGTAGCTGGTTAGAGGTCTGCAAGGATAGTGCACAGTGGATTGTAGCAGTGCACAAATTAGTGCCTGACTCTTTGCATGAGTACATGGATAGTGACTAGATGATTACACTGCTGCAAAGAGAGTGCGTGGTGAATTTATAAGTGCTTGGGTTTTGTCGTAGTGATTGGAAAACTGCATGCTGCTGGATGGGTGATTGGAGGAGTGCATGGATAGTGACAGGGCGTTGGCTGGAATGTATAGATAGTCCCCAGGGGATTGTAGCCGTGCATGTATTAGTGCCTGGACCATTGCATGAGTACATGGGTACTGACTGGATGATTAGAGTACTGCATTATGAGTGCATGGTGAATTTATAACTGCTTGGGTATTGGCGGAGTGATTAGAAAACTACATGGTGCTGGATGGGTGATTTGAGGACTGCATGGGTAGTGACAGGGTGATGACTGCACTGCAAGGCTAGTGCTTAGGGGATTATAGCAGTCTATGATTTAGTGCCTGGATCATTGCATGAGTACATGTATACTGACTGGACGATTAGACTACTGCAAAGAAACTGCATGGTCAATTTATAACTGCTTTGGTATTTGCAGAATGTTTGGATAAGTACATGCTTCTGGATGGCTGATTGCAGGTGTTCATTGGGAGTGACAGGAGAATTGTTGTAGTGCATAGGTACTACCTGGGTAATTGGAGGAGTGAATCAGTAGTGTGTAGCTGGTTAGAGGTCTGCAAGGATAGTGCACAGAGGATTGTAGCAGTGCACAAATTAGTGCCTGACTCTTTGCATGAGTACATGGATAGTGACTGGATGATTACAGTGCTGCAAAGAGAGTGCATGGTGAATTTATAAGTGCTTAGGTGTTGTCGGAGTGATTACAAAACTACATGCTGCTGGATGGGTGATTGGAGGAGTGCATGAGGAGTGACAGGGGGTTTCCTGGACTGCATGAGTACTACCTGGTTAATTAGAGGAGTGAATAAGTAGTGTGGACCTGGTTAGAGGCCTGCATGGATAGTGCACAGAGTATTGTAACACTGCATATGTTAGTGCCTGGGTCATTGCATGAGTACATAGGTAGTGACTGGATGATTACAGTGCTGCAAAGAGAGTACATGCTGAATTTATAAGTGCTTGGGTATGGGCGGATTAAAACTACATGCTGCTGGATGGTTAATTGGAGGAGTGCATGGGGAGTGACAGGGGGATTGTTGAACTGCATGTGTACTACCTGAGTAATTAGACGAGTGAATCAGTAGTGTGTAGGAGGTTAGAGGTCTGCATGGATAGTGCACAGGAGATTGTAATAGTGTATGAGTTAGTGACTGGGTTATTGCATGAGTGCATAGATACTGACTGGATCATTAAAGTAGTGTAAAGAGAGTGCATGGTGAATTTATAAGTGCTTGGGTATTGGTAGACTGATTGGATAAGTACATGGTGTGAATGGGTGATAGCAGGACTGCATTGGGACTTCCAGGGGGATTGCTGGACTGCACAGGTACTACCTGGATAATTGAAGGAGTGAATCAGTAGTATGTAGCTGGTTAGAAGTGTGCATGGATAGTGCACAGAGGATTGTCACAGTGCATATATTAGTGCCTGCATCATTGCATGAGTACGTGAGTAGTGACTGGATGATTTGTTGGATATAAGAGCTTTGGGGGTGACTGCTGGAAGTTTTCAGCCAGAGGGTGTGTGTTTTTAGGTATGAAAGCACACCAAACCTGTGTCTAGAATGATTTTCAATCCTAGGATGGAGGTACATTACTTGCTGTGTGTGGTATGATGTCTGAAAAAGTATGAGGAAAGGACTGTGGGGTTGAGAGAACAAGGATGTTCACAGTTGCTTATTTCTTATAGGCAGGCTTTCAGAGCTATATCTGTGCCTACTTTGGTGAGGTGGGTAAAGGAGGTGATGAAGTGATGGAATAGATGGAAGTGTGTGTGGAGCGCATTCAGTGAGAGAAGCGATGGCAAGTAACACTTTTGTAATAGGTGGAAGTTTAAGTACTATTATGAAGGTGACTGATTGGTCAAGTGAATCAACGTTTGAGAGTTTCTACTTTAAGCCTGTGAAAAATGCTGTACAAAGAGTTATGGCTGAGCTTTGAACATGCATAATATTGGCTTCTGTGCCTTGCCATAAAAAAATTTTTTCACAGTTTTAATGGGGAAAAAATCATGATTTTATTAAAAACACAGAGGCTAATATTATCCCTCCCTATTTGTACCCAACCCTTTTGATGTGTTTGATTTTTATTATTTTCCCAGGACAGAACTATGGAGAAGATATCGGAGAAGATTCTTGGCAACAAGAGTTACATGCGTGGATTACTATGGATGAAGTTTATGTTTTTCAGGTTTTGGACCCTAATTATTTTCTCAGCAAGAAAAGAAGGAAGACGACTGTATGTTCTGTTAGTGTGCATGTTCTAAAGAGTTCTCAAATATTAGCAATGCTCTTTTCTAATTCTGAATTCTTTGCTTCTGCTGTGCATGAGGGCAAGAAAGAAGTAATGCGTAATATTAGATCATGGTTTCTTCCAATTAAAACTGTGGAAAGTCTGCCTTTTCAAAAATGGAATCAGGAAAATAGCCACTTGTAGCAAACGTTTAGGATTTTTGGAAACTGGAAAAAGGGCTGCGCAGAAACATTGTATGATAAAAAAAATAGCATACAAAACAGGTTTACTGTGCTGATATCACCCGCTTCCTATTTTTTAGGAAAGGACACAGGTGTGAACACAACACAGCTATTGCATTTTTCTATGTGGCATTTGATTGTTTCTATTTTTTTGCTTCTACCTACTTGCAGTTTGTGTTGGAAACAAGTATGAAACCCATAGCTAAATCCAGAAATATTAAATACAAACAAACATCAAACTTTAGATTAAAGTAAAGGTTTTCCTCAAATTTCTCTGAGTTCCTTAATCTACTGTGGTCCACAAAATGTTTCACACCCAGTGTACCTTCATTTCTCCCCAAAACACCACCCAACTTATCTGACTGGGCCTATCACCCGTGACAGGAAAAGCCCCAAAATGCATTGAGGAAACTTTAAGATTTCATCTTGTTATTTTACCCATTCTGCCAATGAGGACAAAGGAGGCATTTTGTCCGAGACTTGCCCGTCACCCAGGGAAACCAACCAAACTTTCCTTTGGGGATCATGCCAGCTGACCTCAGGGAAAGCAGGCTGTAATCCACAGTTTCACCACCTACTCTATCTGATGTTTTCTGAAATGGGAAATATTTTTTAAAGCAGCACTATATTATTTTTGTAGCACCAACAACATTTTTGTAGGCAACAATCCCTGTGTGTGTGGCCAACCGGAGAGAGTGAGAAATACTGATGTGCCTATTTAATATATTCATTCATGACCAGACAATAAGACTAACTTAATTAGAAATAAGAATGCATACTGTATCCTCATCACTTGAGAAATAGTCACTTACATATAACAAATATTCCTTTTAACTAGAGACCTTAAATGTGAGAGATCTTTTTGATGCTTATTTATTGTATAAGTCTGGGAATGTAAAGATCGCCACCATTGTTTGTGCTATTAGGTACCTGACTTTTAATATGGTTCCTAAAATTCTTAGAAGGACAGTTAGATCACATAATACACATCATTTTCTGACAAATAGGAGTTATATAGGATGTATATCTGACAAGGAATGAAGGGGAAATTCTGATCAGTCTTGATCAGGGTGCTCTTGAATTAAAGATGAGCTTACATGAGTTTGAAGAGAAATGCTAGAGGTGCTGCTTACATGCCTGTGTGTCACATGTGCATCAAACTGTAGTGACATATTTAGCACTGGTTGTGTTCAATATAGGACAATTTTTGTTGTTGCCTCCCCCCGGCTCGCATTGACATCCTTCATGGATTCCCTCACTACAACCTTCTAATGGTGCCCCTCCTCTCTGCTCACCTCCTCGCTCACATTTTTTTATTTTATAACTGTGCTAATTCAAACTTTGAAATAAACTTTGAACTTTTATCTCAATGTTTTAGACTTAGTTATATTCTTTTAAGGTCCCCTACTGAAGAATCAAGGAGAAGTGTCATCTTTCCAAATTTACGGGAGTCAAGTGGAAACTGTAACTCGGCTTCAATAGGAGATTGTGTAGTGATGATGCCTGTGTTATTTATCCAAAGTCTAGGGAGAAATATTAGGGCCCACATATATTTGGAATTCTTATTGTTGGCATTTTTAGTTTTTATGAATTACTCATTCCACATCAAATTACAGAGCATTGGTTACACAGAGATAGAGTTCAAGACTGCAGTCATGTTTACATCTGTGAACAACCAGGCATTTAACATATCTTCCTGACCTTGCATAGATTCACTACATTCCACAGACCTAAATGACCAACCAAATGACGCTGACGAAGTGGTACAATCCTTTTTTTCTCTTCTTCTACTGTTGGCCCTCATATTCCAATAGATGTTGTCACTGGTAGGGGTGGGGAGGGATGGACTCGAGTATCCCTCCCATTTTACACTGCATACAAGTTTAGTGAAACCTGAAAAAGATAGTACCTTTCATTTACAAGGTGGTGATGGAGAAAAGTATTTTTATAAACACGCATTGTAAACAGAAATGCTTTGTAATAACAGAGAAAGTTATATTAGTATTTCCAATATTATAGGATTCCTTGCATTAGGGGAAGATTTCCTGGAAAAAGAGATGCACGTTCCAAAATGCATTGGTATATTACTGTTACCACTGTTGAAAATTTAAGGATCAAGGTCAGGCGAAGCATTGTTATAAGTTGAAAAGTCTCTGTAAAATGCTGCAAAGCGGTTCTGGAGAATGAGGACTGCTGTGTATCCTGAATCAAAGATGTTGCAGATGTCATCGGTGATGGCAATGAGTGCTGTTTCTGCACTGTGGTAGTGTCTGACTCTAGACTGAGTGGCATCAAGGAACTGGTCGTTGCACAGGTGGTCGGTGACAGTGGTATGTTTTGAGGTGTCCTGAAATGTAGCTACGTCAATGGAAGTGTTGAGGATGGGTGTTAGTGCTTTGCTGATCTGTAGGAGCCATTTGATGAAGGCATACTGAGAGCAAACATCAGATGGGGTCCCCAAATGGATGATCTTCATAGTAGCAGTGATTTTGATGGTTGTAAAATTGAGGTTTGTTCTTCAGACATGATGGAATGTTGTGATGGTGAGAGGTTCAGGTTGATAGTAGAAGTTCCTGTTTATGAAGGCGATATAGCCTCAGAAGAATTCTGAGAGCCTGTTGCAAAGGTCTTGTGAGAGGGTAATGTTGCCGTAGGTGGCTGTTGGTGCAGGTCCTCAAGCAATCTGCTGTGCACTTGGTGTTCCTGATCTGTTTTTAGTAGATTCTTAGGGATACTTGGAAGATGTATTTATGTGTGATGTTGTCACTATTTGTACTTCAGTTGCTTGCAGTGGCATTTCCTCATATTACCAACTATCCAGTGGTTGGTCGTGCCATTGGGTTCCGCTTGAGGGAGCCTGGGTGTTGGAGCATGCTCCAACTGTTCAGCTTCTTGATGGCTTTCAGCAAGTTTCTGGTGAGCTCAGGCTGGTGCGTGGAGAAGGCAGAAGCCCATTTCTCTTTTTGTGATGCTTTTCCAGCTCGGTGGGTGGTTCCAGTGGTGGTAGTTCTGTGGTGGTGCAGGATGGATATTTTGAAACTAATTAGGGTGTGGTCTATCCAGGACATAGTTGCTGGCTTGTCAACTGTGATGTTGATGATTGAGGGAATGTGCAGAGTGAGGCTAAGGTGTCTGAGATTTCCTAGAAGTGTCATAGAGTTTCCCAGTCATACAAAACAGAGAAGGAATGAATTAGGCAATTCACAGCAGGTACATAAGAGACAGGGCTAGAGAGTGTGAGCATTATATTATCTGTGTTTAGGATTAGAAATGCCATACTCTGTCTATTGTGAATCAGGGGTCCATTAAGAATCACACAATTGTCAGATTAAGGCTGATAATGGTTCTACTTCCAAGAGGAACAAGACCAGCAACAGGCCAAGCTAGTTCCTTGTTTGATACTTATCGGTTTAGAAGGAAAATCATCGCAAACAAAATTAGTGGACAGGGATTCCTACAGCCAGCAAACCTTGGTAAATGGTTTTTTTTCAGAGTCCGCCTTCTTGACGGTCCAAGTCCAGCTCTCTTGAGAGTCCAGGAAGGGTATACTCATTCCACTCCATCAAAAGGTTTCTTGGCTTTTATTGAGAAGGCTAGAGCTTCTGCTTGGCTAACCTACCTGGGTCATGTAGACAAAGGATGAGATGACTTTGGGAAAATTAGTCGGCAGGATCTGTTCCAAGATTTTGACATCGATATTGAATAAAGCTATTGGTCGGTAGCTGGAACAGTGTGATATATACTTACCTTTGATCCAGTGGCGTACCAACAGCAGATAATCTACTACCATATACTCACCTGGGCCCATAAACACACACATGTCAATTTGAGTAAACCACTGGAGTCAAAGTTTGTGTATATTCACAATATCCAGGATTAGTTATTCAATATTCCTAACTAATCTTTCACTGATCAAAAAGTTCTTTCCTTTGGTCGATGGACCATTAGTTGAACTAGTTGATGGTGAAAATTAACTTAACTCTTAATTCTTAACTTAATTCTGAAGCAAATCATCACAGACTCAGGAAGGTTTAAAATCTTTATCTAAATTTCAAGTGCATGTGAACCATCTCAAATACACAGTACAGTCACCATCATTCGTAGGAGAGAAAATTCAATTGATTAATCATCAAAACACATACAACGGACTCGCTCAATGATCAATGCTCAGAAAGGAGAGGACAGAGAGAAAGGATCATTAGCAAATAACGAGAAAATATAATTACCAAGAATGGTGTGAAGACCAACCCCCTGGCCAAAGGGCTGGTAAGGGTACCCCGGGAAAGGTCAGGAGACAAAGACTTCAGGACAGGAATCAGGACAGGATAGATGACCTCTCTAGAATACCGATGACTACGCCACACCCCTCTCTGACACTCCCTCCCTCCTCGAGATTCTTCCGCGATCTTCTTATCTAACCCAATTAAATTAGGATGGAAGGTTCTGCATTCAGTTTCTTCATCAGCATCTCACAGCATCCCTCCCCGCATCAGCATCCCGACTCTCAGACAGCATCCAGAGCTCTGTATCATTCAGCAAATCTTCATCAGACTAACTAACTAAAGCTATCTCAATTATACCTTTCGTTCTCCATGTTCCACCCACTAAAGTTTCAATATCGTAAAAATACAAAATCTAATTGGTCAGGCAAGGGGGGAAGATCATCACAACATGCTTACATGTAATTAAATTCAGTTTAACCTACAGTTCTCCATGAAGATGGAGAAGATGTGGAAGCTACACCCTCCGCTTGCGAATGCACATTGCAACACAACTGGACTGTTCGGGGCTGAGGAAGAAGAATCCTTTTCCTGATCCCCAATTAGTGCCAGATGGATCTCTAGGCCCCTACCCAAACATCACTACAGACCTTGCAGGTTTCATCCTCAGCTGTTGGAGGAAGACATCCACGCTCTTGTAGTCTCATATAGTAGTTTGAGGTCTGTCGCCTCCTCTTACTACGTCAGTAACATACCCGCCATTTCTCCTGACCCTGACCGGGAATCTAAGGTGAACTCCAGATCGGTTAATATGGAAAATCTACTCCAAATAAATTCGGCTCATATTGAAGAGATTAACTCCTCCCCCCACATTAATGCTATGTTGCTCAATTGTAGGTCTGCTGTGAAACATGCTGCTGACATTTCGGCACTCATCCCAGCACAAGATCAGGACCTATTAATTCTCACGGAAACATGGCTCAACGATACCTCCTCCCCGGTTCTGAACATTTGAGTACCACCTGACTATATCACTATCCGAAGTGATCACCCAGGGCAAATGGGGGTAGGCATTGCCTGCATTCATCACTCCAGCCTAACCATGAAGCAATCTCAGAAGGCTCATCCATGTTCCTGTGAACTACTCATGACAGAAATTTGGAATAAGGGCAAGATTGTATGTGTGCTCCACACGATTTACCATCCTCCTGGTGACAATTTGATCTTCATAGACCAAATCATGGAGCTCATTAGCTCATGCTCTGATTAACCATACGATATCTTCCTTGGAGATTTTAACCTCCACTGGAATGACACCAATGATCTTTCAGTTTGCTCCTTTAAGACTTTCCTCTCTGATCTCAACTTCTCTCAGATCTGTAAAGGACTCACCCACGTCAAAGGTGCCACCCTGGACCTCATTATTGCTAGAGACAATCTCATTCAACTGAAGGACATCCTACCATGCGACTGGTCGGATCATCACCAAATTGCCTTCCGCATACTGGAAAAGTCGACGAGCAGAAAGGGTCAACCTCTTAAATCGAAACAATGGACTCACAACATGAGAGATGTAAACATCAATGCTCTTACTTCCATCACGAAGAATAGTCTTCAGCCTCCACCGAACATGACTAACGTGGACGATCTTTCTGACCGTTACATTAGCACTATGACTAGTATCTTTGACTCTAAGGCGCCCAAACAACTTAGAAGGATGCCTCTTAAACAATCCAAACCTTGGTTTAATGGATCCCTAAATGACGAACGCTGCAAACTTAGACTTTTAGAGAGGTCTTGGAGAAATGAACCTTCCACCACCAGTCTCTTTCAGCTAAGGAACATGAAGAGCATACAATAAAAAAATCCGCATTGCTAAATCTGACCATTTCAGAGCGCAACTGGATGGTGCAGCAAACAGACCCAAGATGCTTTTTGAAATCATCAAAGAACAAGCAAATCACACTTCCAACCCAAACCTGTCCTCCACAAAGCTACCTCCGAACGGGGCAGCATTCACAGTGCACTTCTCAGAAAAAACTAGGAAAATAGAACGGGAGGTCCAACTTTGCAAGCCCATGATGCTGCCCCTAATCCCAACCACTTCTCCAGAAGAACTGGCGGGCCCCGCAACAGTCTCCTTTTCTTGTGGAAGTTCTCCCAAAAATGGAGCCTCCTGGAATTTCTTTATCCTGCCAGATCACACAGATTTACTCCACGAGATGGCAACTCTAAAATTGGCCAACCACTTCAACGATCCACTTCCTGCTAAACTCTTTAAAGATCTCAACTTGGCCATTCGACCTCTTTGGTCACGGTCAATTGTCAATATTCTTTATTCAAAATGTAAATACATTATCATAAAAGTACAGTAAAGTCATATTAAAACATCATAAATGACATAAAAATTTAAAAGGGATAATAATAAGTAAAACATAATTTTAGTATTGAAACAATCCTTACGAGATTCATTCAATGGGGGGAAAAGATACATGACGTAGAAGAGAGCGTCCAGCGTCTATCTCTGCATAGAGGCTCTTGTTATTACAATCTTTTTCAGATAAAGGGAGACCACTGCAATAGTTAATGGGCTATCTAGTGCTTTCATTTTGAGATAAGCTGCCCTGCAGGAACGTAATCCCCAAGATTTAAGCAATGGTTTCAGATAAATAACCCTTTGCAATTGGTAGAACTTACAAAATAAAATGCAATGGATGTTAGATTGCAGTGACAAACCATCACAAGGGCATTTCTCCAAGTTTCTTGACCAGCTATTCTGATCAGGGAATGTCAACAGTCTGAAAAAGGTATCCGTACGAAAGCGGGTCACAAGCATACAGGAAAATGGAGAAGGCATTAAAGATAGATATTGTTGCATCCCTTCAACAGTGGTGGAGAGTTGGTACTCCAACACGGTGTGCTTAGAATTTTCAGTGAGCCAACGACGATTAGCCAAATGGGTAGCGACTAAACGTTTTAAAGTAACTCTAGGGATATTATTTAGGGTAGAGGGATCATTAAAAAAATTCTGGGTGCCCTATGTCTACTGACAAATTTCTGACGTAATTCAACCATTTGAGGCTGTCAGCCTCACTTAAGCTGAGACAGTCCATGATAATTTCCCTGTTAAAATGTGTTTCGGGGGTGGTCCAAACTTTATGCCATAAAATGATGGGAGCTGATTTTATAGTGTCAGTAATATATGTCAAACCAAGTTCCTGGTGCATTACAAAAACAGAAGTACCACGTGGGGTGGCCAGGAGGTAGCGCAAAAATAAGTTCTCAGAGCTCTGTATATGAACTGCCGGATCAATTCCCCAAATCCCAGATCCGTATGTTCCAGTCGAAACACACTTGGCACGATAAATCTGTGATAGAGGGTTGATCGGGCGTCCCCCCAGTTTTTTTGAGAAATTAATCAGGGATCCTATAGCTTTAGAAAATGCGGTTCCTCTAGCTTGGGCAGCAGCCCGCCAGGAGCCCTTCTTCTCAAAAGTAATGCCCAGGTAGGGGAACCTATCGACACTTTCAAGCTTATTACCATTTATAAAAATGGAGCATTGTCTTTTCCCTATTCCTAGGCCACAGGACATGGTAAAAGTTTTTGACGCATTGATTTTTTAGCCTCCCTGTGACATGAACTCAGTGAAATCATTTACTGCTCTTTGGAGGCCCATACGGGTCTGTGACATAATTGCTGCGTCATCTGCAAAAAGTAATATGGGTATGGGTTTCTTATTTATAGTGGGGTAGTTTCTGTTAAGATACTTTCCGACAGAGTTTATGTAGAGAGTGAAGAGTAAGGGGGCTAAAATACATCCCTGCCTAACGCCTCTTTTAATATAGAATCTATCTGAACACTCTCCCTGTCTGCCATATCTTACTCGTGCTGATGCTCCCCTATAGAGCTCTTTAATAAAAGCAAGTATAGGGGGCTCAATACCAATCTCGACGAGGGATTCCCAGAGAAGCTCGTGATTGACGCAGTCAAATGCGGAGCTAAGGTCTACGAAGGTGACAAAGAGATTCCCCTTTTTTGCTTGGGTATATTTGGCAATAATAAGGGTCAAGTTCAAGCCTTGCTCAATAGTGCCTCTACCTTGTCTAAAACCGTATTGTAATTTTGAGATTATGTCATGTTCACCCAACCAATCCTGAATCCGGTTTAAAATAATACGCCCTGCGACTTTCATAAGAGAGTCAAGCAGTGAAATTGGGCGATAATTAGAAGGGTTGTTCCTATCACCTTTTTTAAAAATCGGCACAACAACCGCTTCAGGCCAAGTGTCAATAAAACCTATTTTATTTAAAGAATGTAGGACATTTGTAAGTAAAGGAGCCCACAGGTCCAGCTGTGATTTAAAAACATCAATAGGTATACAGTCAGGGCCTGGGGCTTTCCCAGAGGGGCTTTCTTTCAGGGCCTTAAGTACCTCAACACAATCAAAAGTGAGGTCTAAAGGAAAAAGTAGGGTCATTCAAATCTTTATGATGGTTATGGTAAAGATCCAGACTATCTATGGGCGCTGTATTGTCTATTGTGTCGTATAGTGTGCCAAAATGGCTGACCCAAGTTTCAGGAGTTATAGCCATCTCAATCTTCGCAGCCCGTGTACCTTGCAGGAATGGGGCATTGACCGCTTTCCAAAAAGCAGTATTGTCCCTACTATTGGAAGCTTCCTGTAAGGTTAGCCAGGCCTCTGCTTTTAGCTGTTTAGTTCTTGCCGCCCGTACTTCACTGTATTTTTGTCTGGCCTGCCGTATTTCCAGCTGATTTCTGGGTTTGGTTCTTAGGGTAGTTTTTAAGTGTTTCAAGGCTTTTGAGCAGGACCTGTCAAACCAACCCATGCTGCCTTGTGAGGTTCTCCTCGGTGCTTTCGCAAGGGAATTCTTAATCTTCGCCGAGATAACAGAAAAAGCCTGACTGATTGCCTGAGGGGTCTCTAAGATGGACAGGCATGTCTGTATATGCTCATATGTATTCTTAATCAGAGAATTAAGAAACACTGAAGGGACTACTTTGTCCCATTTAAGGTAGAGCCCCATCAAAGTTCCCAGAGTGAGTGGCGGTGTATGAAACGAGTTTACCCTTAGATCATCATCAGAGGTTGTGGTTAGTTTTAGAGCCACCGCCAGTGGGTAGTGGTCACTAATGGGACAGGCCAGTGTCTCCCAATTTGATATAATCTCTGGGTACCTGGAGGATATCAAGGTATAATTGATTATAGAATTACATCCTCTCCCATTAAAGGTAGGTTTAAAACACTTTGGTCGATCACACATCTCATTCATGAAGGATAAGTTGAAATAGGATGTTATGCCATTTAAAAGGTCACCCAATTTGGAGTGTGGGAAATGCGAAGTGGTAACACCTCTAATAGAATCTAAACCACAGGTACCATCGTTGCTCAATGAGCACAAAGAGCAGTTAATATCGCCTACCCACATAAGCAGCATATCAGTTTGAAGGTGGGACTCAACTTTAATTAAGTCTTCCATTAAGCCATTAAGGACCCGGTCATGATGGGAACTGGAAATGTTATTATAAAAATTTACCAAGATAACATCCTTACAGCAACTGCCTTTTAGGGAAATAATCTGGTAGTTTTCCGTCCCAATGAAATTAGTATGTGATATTCCGGATTCTACGGATATATAAATCACTAATCCACCCCTATTCCTGCCATGTGAGCTAGAGAGTGCTGGAGTATGTAGGGTTTTATATCCTAAGAGGTGGAGTTTATTAATATTCCATGTTTCCTGCAAGCAGATAACACTGAAAAGGGTAACAACTTGAACCCATAAGGGGTTTGTCAGCTTTTCGAGTAGACCTGCCACGTTCCAAGACAAGAAGCATTTGACCAATGGACTTTTTTTAGTGGCGGTATTACTGCTCGTAGTGGCCTTGGGGTACTCAGGAGTATCCAGTGACTGGCAAGTAACCAAAGAAACTAAGGAGCATGGAGGATCATCAGTCTGGAGTTGGATCAGAGATGGGTTAGATGTTAAACCATCATTGACTGAACTATGCTCAAGGTTTAAAAAAGGCAAGTCAGTGGATATTTTTGTCTTGGTTTCGAGCTTACGGGGACTCGTGAGGTTGATCTTGTGGTGTAAGGAATCAATATCTAAGAAAGAAGGACTCCAGGTGACAGTTTTACTAATCTCATTATCCGCGTTTGGGAGTCAATCTAAATCGTCCAGGCCCGAAAGGATGGCATATCTGTTTGAGGTTGGAAGGGACGGATAAAGAGGTTCTACATTGGCCATGAGTAATGGATATGGTTTGGGTGGGTTTAGCAAGAGAGAGCGAGGGTAAAAATAACTTAGGGCATGTGTCGAAATGCCTGTACCATTGGATGGGGTATACCAGTCTATAATATGGCGCAGTACCCTACGGTCTCTAAAATTTATAATAATCGCATCTCCTTTAATGTCCTTTGGTCTATAACCCACCCAACCCAGTCTTCTTACATAAAGTATTTCACCGTTGATGTCATTGGGAAGTGGCCTATTTTTACTCAGCCAATGGACCACCTTGTTTTCAAGCTCCTGATGTCCCTCTGTTTTACCCGTAATCAGTTCAGGAACGCCTGTGAGTATCACCACATATGGGGCTGCTTCTGGGGGCAGGTCAATATGATCAGTCTTTCCTTCCTTACCAAGCTCGGGTGACTGTGTATTACCATTATCGCAGTAGGAAGCTACCGGTCTATGCGTTTGCTTAACTCTGGAATATTTTTTGCCAGAGGTACAATTCTCCAATATGTGCGTGGCGGCAGGAAAATTTGCCATTCTAAGAGATGATATTGGCTGACTATCATTTTGCTCTGATGAGATATGCCCAATGTTTAAGGAATGAATGGGATTTTTTAAGAGACTGATGTTTGAGTCCTTGTTAGATGCAGTGAGTAAGGCAAAAGATGTTTCCAGGGACATTAGTTGAATAGCAATATTTTTGATTCTCTCCACTAATGGCGAAAGTAACGATTTTACCAAGTGCTCAATGTCAGTTAATAGGTTAGGAGAATGTAACATACATGACTGAGGATATTCTTGCAGAGGTTCTGCAGATATTGGGGTCACCTTAGTTTGAGAAATCGACTTGGAGGGAGGTAAGTGAAAAATGTTCCTCCATTTTGTTGTTTGCACTGTTGGATTAGTGGGTTTTTTGACAATGGTAGGTTTACTCCTGGAGCCCTTTTTCTTAGTTTTCCTCACGCTTTTAATTGGGGTCTGATCCTCAATTGAATTATCAGTTATGTATTGAGTGTCTGAGGTATGCCTAGTGTTAACCTTGGCAGCAAGAGATGTATCAATTGCATCATGGGGCTGCAAAGTAGCGTCCGTATCAGGTACAGAGTCCATAGCTGGGATATTAATCGGGGTGACGGAGCATTCTCCATAAGGCCTAAAGATGAACGTTTCTGGAAGAATGGATCCAGGGACAAACGGCGTTCGGTTATAGCTATCTCCTGCTCTAACACATTAGTAGCCCTAGTAATGAAATTATCCAAGGTCCCCCTGACTGAACCCCCCACCACGGATTTCCTAGTTTGGGTTAGGCGGGTAGTCATGGTTTAACAGTAATAAGCAAAACAAAGTCACGCTATAGAGTAGTACAATACAGTACAATACAGCAAAATGTCAGCACTTTAACAGACGAGTCTTACTTAAATATTTCAGGGCCAACGGACAAGGGAAATAGCCCGGCCCGGCCTCTGTCGGCCCTGGACGGCCCGCCCTTTGCCCGGGCTTAGCCCGGCACCACCCGTGCGCGATCCCGCGACGCGGGGGTGGAGTTATTTTTGTAGCGCCTTTGGGCGCGAAATGCCGGGTGCCCGCTTCCACTTCCGGTGAGCTGCCACTAGGAAGCCTGGGAGTTGTGGTTTTGAGCTCCCACCACACAGCGGTCGCCAAGGTTACCAATGCGACGGCGGGAGGGAGCATCCAGAGCAGCAACGAAGGGAGAAGAACCACCAAACACAGCCAAACAGGTAGGCACAACGCCAGCAATGATGCGGGAAATGTGAGTCAGACCAGCGGTTCATGCAGCCCCCCACAGTCTGTATGGTGAGAATGTGTAGAGTAGGCCCCAACCCTGGCTCCCAGTCGTCGAGTCTGCAGTGTTGAGGCACAGCCCCCGCTCAAACTACGATACTCGGGGCCGTGCGAGGCGCAGTAGGGGGTCCTAGGTCACTGCCCAATGCTGCAACACACTCCTTACTGGCACGGGGCACCCACCTCGCAGTAATCTCTCCACGACGTCAGCCTGCGGCGGTGGGGACAAGTATCAGCGCCGCCGTCTATTCCGTAGAGGTGCGCTCTCAGCCCCAGCTGGTCCACACACAGCTTACAGCCCTTCGGTGCCCTGGGGCATCAGCAGCGTCCTTTCACTGCTGCATTAGAGTCGCGAATGCTGACAGCCGCGTTCCGGGACCCCTCGCCTGCCTCAGTGGGGTGTCCTCAGCTGTAGACCCCTCCTCCAGGGGCCAGGATCCGGAAGGTCCCTCGCTGCCGGTAGCGTTCCTGGCCGGCTGACTGCACGGCCTCTCCTACGTCTCCGTGCAGCCCAACGTCGCAGACCGCACCAATGACTCTCCGTCGCCTCTTCCCGGCCACTAGTAATGTTGATCAGGGCCCCAGCCCCTCCGGATGGAGATTCAGGCAGGTCAGCATAGTTTTAGGCAAGTAGGAACGGATAGAATACGGATTTCATGCTCAGCTCGGCGGAGCCTACGAACTAAGCCGCCAGGTCAGTGCTCGGCTTGGCCAGGAACGAATCACGGATTATTCATGAATCCCGTCTGCAGGGGAACAGCCCGGATTGCCTCAAAACTGGACAAGTCACTCCCATCCCCAAGAAGCCCAACTCGGATTTATCTGATCCCAACAACTTCAGACCTATCACTGACATCATGACGTTAGCCAAAATTCTCGAGAAATGTGTCCACAAACAGCTCTGCAACCATATTGAGAAATTTCAACTGTTAGACCTCTATCAATCCGGTTTCAGAGCAGGACATAATACAGAAACCACACCAACGCACATTGTGGATGACGCACTGAAATTCCTTGATCAGAATATTTCTTGTCTTCTGATCCTTCTAGACCTCTCTTCTGCTTTCAACACCATAAAACACGAAACCTTGATTAATCTTCTACAACAGAGGATGGGTCTAGCGGGACCGGTCCTAAAGTGGTTTACCTCCTTCTTAAACAACTGCACGCAAAGGATTAAAATCAACCAGTCCCTTGCTTCCAGTACCCAGGTCAGGATTGGAGTGCCGCAAGGATCTGCACTCTCGCCAACGCTCTTCAACCTATTCATGGAACCTCTCCCGGTCATTCTGAACCAGTCTAACATTCTTTACCACATGTATGCGGATGACACGCAACTGTACTTAAAGATCTCCTCTCTAGATGACATTAAAATTCTAAATGAAGCTCTTTCGCAAACTCAACAATGGTTAGCTCAGAACCATCTGTTGCTGAACACACTCAAAACTGAATTTCTGATTATTGTCCCCCACAATCACTCTACACCTCCCCTGGACTGTCTAAAGCAACTCACAGCCCTTAATTGCACCCCTCTTGTGGTTGATTCTGCTAAATCATTAGGCATTACCTTAGACAAACTACTTAACATGCAAGCGCACATCAGTGCCACTATTAGGGGTGCCAACTTTCATCTCAACACCCTCAAGAAAATCAAACCTTTCCTACTGACTGAAGACTTACAACCTGCAGTACAATTCCTGGTGATCTCACGTCTTGAATATGGTCTGGTGACCCTTGTGGGGCTTCCTAAAGTGAGCTTGGCCCCTCTCAGAGCCACTCTCAACACGTCAGCCAGGCTCATTACAGGTTCCAAAAAACATGATCATATTACACCTGACTTACTGCAGCTTAACTGATTGTCTATTGAAGCGAGGATTTGCTTCAAAATAGCCTGCCTCATGCATAAAGCCTTGCATTACAACACTCCGGCTTATCTAGCGAACAAGCTTGTTCTTTCTGGCTCCAATCAGAACTTAAGAAGCACGGCCACACTTCTCTTGAAACCACTAAAATTCAAAAAGAAAAGTACATACAAAAGTGCTTTCTCCGGTCTGGCACCCAGAATTTGGAACGCTCTTCCTTCGGAGTGGAAAGCCAATCCCTCCACGGCCTATTTCAAGAAACAGTTCAAATTGCTTTACCTGAGTGCCCATTAACGGCATCATTGTGTTCTTTTTACATGTCCCCTTGCTGACAGACATATCTCCCAACTTATTGTTCTCCATTTATTTTTAGGTTTGGTTGTTAATTTTTATCTTTCCCGAGGGCCCTCATCCATCAGGGTTGTTAATTATTGTACTATGTTGAGTCAAATTCACTTTTTCCTGTTTTGCTAGATGTTACAGGTTTTATTTTACACCCTAGGAGAAATTGATCTTGTGTGGCCCACTACCAGGTCCCTGATTCTGACTGTGTACTCCTTGTGTTGTCACTCTACGAATGTTTATTGTCTAAAGTTCTATTCATCTCTTCGACGTTGAGTACACTTTTACTTGTTTTGCTAAGTGTCACAGGAAAGATTTTACGCCTTGGGAGAAATGGCTCTAATGTGGCCCATTACCAGGTCCCTAATCTTGACTGTGTACTCTATTGTATGAAGTTTATGCATGCCTTTGCCCCATATACAGCGCTCTGATACCCGCAAGGGTCATGTTCGGACTTTATAAAACTTTCTAAATAAATAAAAATAAACCATTGTTCGCAAACCCATCTCCTTAATTTTTATTCTCAATTTTATTCCCATCAACTACATGTATTCATTTTGAAACATTAATGACACTATATTGAATAGAACATATCTTTGCTGAACTCTTCACCATCCGTTCCCTGGCTATGGCACTCAGATTGGCACCCGTTCAAGTGTTCTGTCATTGACCTTAATGTATTCTTTCAAATAGACATGCACAGTCCTTCTCTGACTCAGCTTACTTCAGTTATACATGAGAGGCCCAAATGCGCACTAGTAATAAAGTCAAAAGACAGATATAACTTTCACAAATAAAATGGTCACACTGTTTACCACCCACCTCCACTCTATTCCCCTTTACTTATTAATACTTTCCCCGCATTAGCATTAGTAAAATTGCTCGTTTTTGCTTCAGCTAAGCAGGTCCCATGCACGCGAGTCTTCAAGACTCCATTTTAGTGCCTTCTGCTCATGCGTAAGAATTTCCCTACAAGCGTTAACTCGTCATACTGCGTAGATGCAGTTGACACATGCGCAGTAAAGATTTCCCGTTAAAGCGTTTTTAGTCCTTTGTTTATGTTATTCATATAAGCAACCACATAAGCAAGCTTCACTAACCCGCGTGTTTGTGCAGAGCGCATTAATTTTACACAAAACAAATTTAAAAACTTGTTATTACGTTAAAGGAGTGGATTGCTTCCGAGCAAGTCTCTCTTCTACGAGTCCTTGCTCCATCACCTTCATTTGGGATAACAGCTATGGTGAGTCTGTTAGAAAAAGGTTGCACTGAACCTGTGGTCCCCGCCTCCATATAGGCATTGTACATTAGAGCGGCTAAGACAACTTACCCATCTTACCAAGCTGATGGTTGCATATGACTTCAACTGTTTCTTACATAGTAATTTTGTCATCAGGACCCCTTCCCTCAGGAGTCAAAGTGGTTAGTTAACATACACAGTTTGCCTCATATGTCAAAGTCATCACAGTCTGACTAGTATAGCTCCTCATAGTGAGAGGTGATCTATCTTGTAACACATAGCCAGTTCCAGAAAGACTCTTTCATTTATATTTCAGTCCATCATTACATCATTTATAAAGTGCTACAAATCACCCATAAGGGTCAGGAGTTTCTAACTGCTTCATAGTTCTCTGTTCATTCAAACAGCCAGCTCTTGAGTCCTTTCCTGAATTCCCGATGCAGTGAATCAGCCCTGAGGTGCAGGGGAAGGTCACTCCAAGCTTTGGCTGCCAGGTGTGAGAAGAAGCATCTTCCACTGTTGCCTCGGCAGATCCGTGGGTGTCTGTGAGGAAGAGGGAGGCAGATCGTAGGTGTCTGGTCGGTTGGTGAAAGGTAATGCATTTGGTGACGTATGCTGGTTCTTTGTTGTGCAGTGCTTTGTATGTGTGGATTGGGAGCCAGTGTAGATTCTTGGAGTGTGGTGAGAAGTGGGTTTGTCTGGGGAGGTCGAGGATGAGTCTTGCTGCTGAGCTTTGTATTGTCTTTAGTCTCTTCAGGAGGCATGTGGTTCAGCCTGCTGGTGATGATGGCCTGCATGAAGGTCCTTCTGTTACTGACTGGCAGCCACCTGAAGATCATGCGGAGCATGCGTTGGGTGTGAATGCAGGCGGATGACACTGCATGAACCTGTTTCTTAGTGAATAGCTTACTGACCAAGCCTAATTCAGCAGGCCACTATGTGTTGTTCCATGGTGAGGTGTTATTCCCAAAGATGAGGACTTCTGCCTTGTCTGAGTGAGCTTGAGAGAGTTGACCTTCATCCAGTCAATGACATTCATCATACATCTGTGGAAGTTCGCTCTAGTGGTGGCGGGGTCTTCTGACAGCGAGAGGATAAGCTGGTTGTTGTCAGTGTAGGAGATTATGTTGAATCCATGCGATCTGGCGGTGTACGTGGTGAAGAGTGTGGGGTTGCGAATGATCCTTATGGGATGCCGCGTATGATCTTCATAGGCCCGAGGTGAACAGTGGGAGATGGATTCTCTGGGTGCTTCCGGTGAGGTATGAGGCAATCCATTTGAAGACATCACCCTGGATTCCGATGTGGTGGTCTGTTGATGAAGATGTGCTGTGAGACGGTGTTGCAAGTGGCTGAAAGGTCCTGGAGAATGAGGGCTGCCTTTTCACCATGGTCCATGAGGGCCCTGATGTCATTGGTGGATGCAATCAGGCATTTCTTGGTGCTGTGGTATATTTATTTATTTATTTTGAAAGTTGTATAGAGCGCAAACAAGACCCTTGCGGATATCAGAGCGCTTTACAGTAAATAAAGTTCTTTATACATTAATAAAAGGCAAATTGAAGCATATATACAAAACATTTTGTAAATGCAAAGTGGTAAGGTACATCAAGACGATATCCCCTTGCGTCAGGTAAAAGGAAGATGGAATGTCTAGATTGCCTAGATGGTCCCTTGTCATAATGAGGGTAATAGCGACGGTATAGTATGTCTCGAAATATCTTTGGACCTTACTCAGGTGAATTTGGCCATGAGAATCGATTTTACTTCCTTTTTGAAGGAAGCAATGGAGGGGTTAAGTCTGGTTTTGGGTGGTAAAGCATTCCAAATTCTGGGCGCCATCCCTGAGAAGGTTCGGTTATATGTTTTTTTCTTGTTGAATCTTTGTGGTTTTAGTAAAAGGTTTTCCGCACTTCTTGGAGATCTGAGCCCACCAGAGATCGTCAGTTTCTGTGCTAGATAGCTGGGTGCTTTGTGATGCATGGCTTTATGCGTCATACACGCTATTTTCAAATGAATTCTGGCTTCCAGGGGTAGCCAATTAAAGGATTTTAGGTCTGGCGAGATGTGGAAATTTCTTTTGGAACCAGTGATGAGTCTCGCTGCAGCATTGATTGAGGCTCTTAGCCGTGCCGTTGTAGCTTTGGGTAGGCCTCAAAGAGAGACACTTCCGTACTCCACTCTGGGGATAACTAGCGCTTGTACTGCTTGCTTGAAGTCATTGTGAGGGTGGAGCTATTAGCAGGAATTCGGTTTTTAGGACATTTAATTTAAGATGGTTTTCTGCCAGCCATATCTGGGTATTCCTAAGCGTTGTATTGAGCAGTTTGATGTCTTCTGAGGTGTGGATCTTGAGGTATAATTGTGTGTCGTCAGCATACATGTGTTATTGCACGTTAGATGCTTGAAGAATTTCGGTGAGGGGTTCCATGAAAGGGTTAAACAATGTCAGGGATAGAGAGGACCCTTGCGGTACTCCTAACATTACTGGGATGGGTTTGGACATGGCGTTGTTGACCATGAATTGTTGTGTTCGATTTTGGAGAAATGAGGTAAACCAGTTTAGCACTGATCCTGATAATCTCATTCTATGCTTCAGAAGATCTAATAGGTTCTCATGTTTGACCGTATCAAAGCCTGACGAGAGGTCTAGCAGGATGAGTAGGCAAGATCCGTTCTGATCAAGAATTTGTAGTGCGTCATCAATTATATGTGTCATGGCTGATTCACTACTGTGACCTACTCGGAAGCCTGATTGGTGTTTGTTAAGAAGGTCAAAGTGGTCAATATGCCTTGTCAGCTGGAGGTGAACACATTTTTCCAATAGTTTGGCCAAGGTAGGGATACTGGAAACAGGGCGATAGTTGTTTAGGTCTGTAGGGTCGGCCGTGGGTTTCTTTAGAATGGGTGGAACCTGTCCAACTTTGAGGGTGTCCGGGATGCAACCTTGTTGAAGTGAACTGTTTATGATCTTAGTTTAGAGAGGCAGAAGTAGTGGAGTTAAGTCTTTAACAGCGTTAGCGGGGAGAGGATCGGTGAAGTGATTGGCAGGGTTCAGGGCACAATGTATTTTGTTAATGTTAATGTTAATGTTATGTGATATTTGTTAAGCGCTCGTACGCCCGGAGGCTTCATGGCGCTGTAGGAAGGAACGGGCGTGGGCATCGGTAGGTGGAGAAAAGGCAGCTTAGTGATGCGCCTGGGAGAAGAGCCAGGTCTTCAGAGAGTGTCTGAAGCTGAGGATGTTATCACTAAGTTTCAGATGAAGAGGGAGAGAGTTCCAGAAGGCAGCTGCAAGATGGTCAAAGCAGCTGCCTCCGAGGCGCTTCTTCTTATACGAGGGGATAGTCAGAAGGGCTTTATGAGCAGACCGGAGGTTGCGGGAGGGGCTGTATTTTTTAAATAGGTCTCTGATGAAAATGGGGCCAATGTCGTGTAAAGACTTGAAGAGGATACACCCAGCTTTGAAGGCCACGCCTTGCTCAACCGGGAGCCAATGCAGCTGTTTCAAGCCAGATCTGACTGATTGCCTTCTAGGGATGTTCAAGAGAAGTCTGGCTGCCTGGTTTTGAACCAGCTGGAGGCGTTTTAGCTCTCCAGTCTGGAGCCCGAGGTAAAGACTGTTGGAAAAGTCCAATCTGGACAAAACCAGGGAGATGACGATCTGAGTGAGGGCAGCTTGGGAGAAGAAGCGGGCGATTTTTTTTATTTTCTTCAGCTGAAAAAAACTGGAGGAAACAACAGCTCCGACTTGTTTTTTCAGGGAGAGATCCTCACTAATGAAAATGCCAAGGCTCTTAACCGAGGATGATTTAGATGGGGGGGCACCCATGCAGGAGGGCCAGAAACTGGGGTTCCAGCTGAGGGTGCTCTGTCCAGGCAAGACCAGTTCGGTCTTGCCTGGGTTAAGTTTCAGGTGATTGCAGCTCATCCAACTCAAAATGTGGGGCATGGTGTTTTGGAATTCTACCACAGAGTCCTTGGTGTTCAGGGGAAAGATGAGCTGCAAATCGTCGGCGTAGTTGAAAATGGTGACCTTAGCGTGCCTGAGGGAGTACAAAAGAGGGCGTAGATACAAATTAAAAAGCAGGGGAGACAACGAGGAGCCTTGAGGTACTCCACAGATGGTGGGTATGGTGGGAGCTGTGAAGGAGCCCAATCTGACCGATTGAGTTCGGTCAGTGATAAATGAATGGATCCAGCTCAGCGCAGGGCCCCTGAGGCCTGCCTGTTCGACACGGTCGACCAGGATGGTATAGTCGACCGTGTCGAAGGCAGCAGAAAGATCTAAAAGTACCAGAGCTTGATGCATATTTTGCATATGGCTTCTTCAGAGTATGTGGAAAAGGATGACCAATCTGCGTCGTTTTTTAAGTTAAGCTTTGATGGGATATGGTATGGTGCAATTGGCATTACTGGGGAGGTCTTCGTGTATGGTCCCGCGTGTAAGATTAGATTGTTGAGGAGGTCATTCTTGATATTATCTCTCTTCAGAGTGAAGAAGGCAGAGAATTCTTCACAGTTGGGTTGCGGGCAAGCTATGTGTTGTGGACGTTGAGGTGCGTCCTTAGATTGGGTTTTGATTAGTTCAAAGAGTTTTTTGGGACGATTTCTTGCTTGATATAGTTGGTGGCTGAAGAAGACTGCTTTAGTGCGCTTGATCTTTCTGAAGTATGCGTTTCTCTTTTTCCTTAGAGTCTTTAGGTGATTGGCGGAAGGAATTGATCTCCAGGTGCATTCCGAAGCTCGGAGAGAGCGTCTGTCTTCATTGAGTATTCCATTGTACCAAGGTTTAGAGTCTTTTATGGAGGCTCTCTTTAGTTGCAGGGGGGCTACCTCATTTATTATCGTGGTCATGGAATTAAGGTAGTGATTGGTAAGATCATGGACTTCGGAAGATCCTGCATGGGGCAGAAGTAAGTTGTAACTGGACGATGGAAAAGTGTTAGGGTTGATTTTTTTCATGTCTCTTTTCCAAACTTTAGGTCTTGTGGATTGAACCGAGTTCAGTTTCACTATTTCCTTGATAAAGAAGGTAATGATATGATGGTCTGACCAGTCACATGGTTGGATCGACTCTAGCTGAATGCAATCTATTTTAGAGATTCTTATATCCAGTATTGAACCTTTATCATGTGTTGCAGATTTGGGTGAGGTCTAGGTCGTCTAGAAAATTTTTGAGACTATTGACCACTGCATCATTGTGGTCGTCCCAGTGGTGATTGAAGTCGCCAAGGAATATTTGGGTGTTTTGGCCCCCGGTGTTTGTTGATACCATGGCCATGAAGTGTTCGATGAAGGCTAGGTTGTCACCTGGTGGATGATATATAGTGTGTAAAGTGCATAATGGTTTGTCATTACTGGTGATGTTGAGGCATATGTATTCGCAAGAAGGGAATACCGGTGAAATGGATCTGTTAACTGAGAAACTGCTCCGGTGTATTGTGGAAATGTGGATTTTCCTGATCAAGTTATGTCCCCTATCTTGGACCCCAACGGTTCTATATGCATGTTACAAGTACATGTATGTTCCCTCCAGTTCCAGTTTCTAAGACGCAAACATATGTGTGTCTACCGTCGACATGTTCTCTGTCAGATCCGCCATCAATGGGCTGGATATTCGATTCCTAAGTATGAAAGGCCACCGACTTTAGATGGCTAAGTTACTCCATTTTTACAGTTCAGGCAAGTAGGCCCGATTCTGTCCTCAAAGCCTTTCCCTGCTCTCTGTCTTTGACAGCTTCAGCTTGAGCTCGCATCTGTATCCATGAACTTTGTCCTACTCCCTGTGCAGCTAACGGTGACTGCCTCGGCCAGTTTTCGCCTGTCTGCCAAGAAGTTGTATTTCACCTTCGAATTATCTATTTTACTCTTCAGCCGATGCATTCCTGTCCAGTGATTTAGGTAAACATTTCCTTTAGCTCACAAGCAAAGGACTCAGCCTTTCCGTCCTCCTGCAAGTGATTCATAGCCCTGTTGCCATGGAAAGTTTTCTATCCCTCGCATCTCATATAGACACTTAGACGCTTGTACACGCACACAGTCAGTATAGAATAGATTCTGTCCGAGAGTTCTTCCTTGTGGATAACATAGTTCTTTAAACATAGGATGTTAGATATGATTTGGGATTAGGTTGACTTGACCCCAGACTTCTCGTCTCCACATGTAGAGCTAAATGTCAAGTCCCCTTCACCCCCTAGTTGCACGTCAATTACACGTCATGCTGCCGCGCGCGCATCTATGCCAAGTATTATCTTATAGATCCACCTATGTCTGATAATTCTAACCAATCATGTTTCTTTTATTCCTTATTACGCCTAGTTTCGATTATGTCACTGTTTTGTCACTTTTCTTATCAAATGTTACGCCTTCTACATTCGTTTCATTGTAATGCACTTATTATAAAAATACATGTCTGTTAATGAATTATTGTACTTCACTTCCTGAACCCTCGTGGTGACGGAACCTGAGGACCGCGACTCGAGTCGGCCATTTTGAATGGAATAAAGCCCATTAGAAAACCTCTTATACCACGGATTCTGCCTCTTGTTATTTTGAGCTATTTACTTTAATTTAAGATTCCGCATGAAATTCAGTCCGGTAATATTTATTTTATTTACCACATAATGGCGCCCGAATAGGGACACTTTCTCATCTCACGCGCCGGCGGTGCGTTGCAGGCCCGGTCTCCTGCCACAGCTGGACGGACCATAAACGCGTACCAGCAGGATTTCCTGTAAGCTCCCTCCGGTCAAGCGGGGGCGACTGAGGCTGCGATCAACCCAGACGAGGCGGTGAGAAGTGCGAAGTATCCCGACCAGAGCCTAGCTGAGAGAGCAAGATCCGAGGTATACAGAGGCCCACCAGGTTTTCCGAAATCCCGACGTCCAGAGGGTCCGATGTCCGCAGTTATCGAGTCCTGTCCATTCTCTGAGGCCTTCCGTTTCAAGGAGCTACTCGGTGAGTACCATCGCCGGGGAGGCGTGTTGACGCGCACATAGGTTGTGCCGGTCAAGACGGATTTGGGTACACAAATCCGGTCTGCACTGTTTAGCAGTGTATATGTACTGTTTAGCAGTATATCAAGTATTCCGAAGTATTCAGTTATTGTCAAGAATTCAGCGTGGTGATTAGTTAGGCAGACTGTCATCATTGTCGACCATTGTTATAATGTTTAATGTTTAAAGTTTAAAGTATTCAGAAATGTCTTGCATATTGTGGTATGAATGACTGTTCATTGTTCACTGTTCATTATTGTGTTTTTCGTATTAAGCAAGTTCAAGAGTAAGTATCAGATCAGTTGTAAATATGCCGCTCTTCTCGAAGTTAAGACAGATTACTACCAGAAAAGGGGTGCTTGAAGAAGCAGTTCCTATTCCTCCTAGGGATACTCCAGGGCATTTCATGTACCATAAACATGGCTTAGATGCCATATTGTTTCTTGATCTATGGGTAGATTATACCAAAGGATTACCGGAAAGTCAAAGGTGGCCCATAGCGGGAACCTGGGATGCAGAGTGCATCATGAAAGTGGAGGAAGAGTTATGGAAAAGAAAGGTCAGACAGTCACAGAAAGACGCTGTTGAGTTATGGCGTAAAGAATCTCATAGACGAACAGAAAAAGCACGTAGACAAGAAGAGAGGAGTAAAGAAAGTTCAAATAAAGTTCAAGAAAATCTATTAATTGAGGAAGGTATCCGAGTGAAATCAGAACAAGTGAATAGACAAAGAAATGCTCTTATGAATGGTATGTATCCCCTTCTAGCCGAAGGACTACCTAAGGCTGCTCCAGAGATACCAAAAGACTTGCCACCCCCATTATTTCCAATTAAGGTACATCCAAAGGGGCATCCCAGAACCGCAGAAGATGTTTTTCTTTCCTCATATCTAGACGATGCAGCTCCCGAGTATGCTAACGCCACACCACATAGACCGTCTGGCGGAGGGGTCCAACGTCAGGATCAGGTATCTGTCCCCGTGCAACAGCAAGTCCCGATACAAGCTTCGGCAAGCACATCTGTTTCCGCATCTGTCTCCGCAGTCGACTCTACAGAGGTATCGACACCCATAGTTGCTGTATCACGTTCAACGAACCCATTCACACCCGACGCCCCAGATAGGGCCACGGGAGGTGCTAGCAGTACTTTTACACCACCTAGAATAAATAAACTTGTCTTTCAAGAGTCAGCGCATTCACGTACACCTAAATTCGTAAGTGAACGTACGCTTAAAGAACTCCTTGTAAATTGTAGATATGACCCAGTGGTTGGTAAAGAGGACGAAATGGTCCTGGCATCATTACGTATCAGGCGAGCCGCAGAATATTTAGCAAGGTTACCAGGGATGACTACGCATCTAGATAACATATATCATTTTGTTCAAACAGGACGAGATCCAGGATGTATTAACAGAGCTATGGAATTCCAGAAAGTAGAGATACAGGGGGAACTGTTACGTTTCCTCATAAACTGTGTAATCAGAAATCAAGATCGTCCGGGGGTAGACCCGAATGCAATGCTTATTCTTACAAGATGGAGTCAGAATATATCAGAAGGGAGACACGATAAGCAAAATTGTATAATAGCCATGTGCCGAAAAATACGTAAAGAAATAGAGCGTATTCATGAAGAGAGATTGGGAACAGACGAGTTTGAGCAAGATGAAGTGTCCGAATCAGGGAATTCCGCAAGACAGTCAGAGACCATAGCTTATGTAGGCAGAGGAAGATCTTGTGAAAATACTAGATGTTTTTCTGATCCCATACACTCCGTATGTCCAAATAATAGCAGAACGTATCCGACGCCTGTAATAAATCTGAAGTCTCCTGAACATTCGTTTCAAGCCGCAGATAAGATACTACGAGAACGAAGAGGTTACCACCTCCTCGATTCTATGGATGAGCAAGAATTAGCCAGATCAGCCGTTCACTGGATTGACAGTCCTGAAAAATACGGTGATGAGACCGTAGCACACACGTTTCTCAACCTCAGTACAGATGAACAACGCTTAGCTGGAATCTATATGATTCAGCAACTTCTCATATTATATAAGAGCCAACATGCTGACCCTGGTCCTTTACCTGATATATTAACGGAACTACTCACAAACAGATGGAGAGGTTCTAGTAATAAGCTAATTAAAGAGATATTAGTGTCACGTAAGCAGTACGTCCTTTTTGTAAGTCCGGATTCTCTCTCGCTGCCCCACAGAGAAAGAACGCCGTACTATATGGATAGACAAAATCCTTTACGAGAAGTGCACCCAATAAAAGGCGAAGACAATGAGTTTCACCGTGTATTTGTTTACACACCCATATCAAAAATGGAATTATTAGAAATGAAGAAAGTAGTACCTAGTCATGACAAAGACCCAGCGGGTTTCCACCGAGAAATTAAAGACATGTTACTGATGGGAGAGTACACCTTTCCTGATATTATGACGATATTAAAGGTGCTTTTGCCTGCTGGCATATATGAAAAACTGAAAGAAAAAGAGTGGGAAGTGGGAGACCAAAAGATAGACTGGACAGCATTAGCAGAGGAAGAAAGGAGCCGAGCTGCAGGTTCAGGGCTCGGGGATAAAGTTAAACTGTTACCAGGTTTACTAGTACAGGTACTGCCACGTTTATTAACTACAAAAAAGGAAGATTGGGGTGCAATCACAGCCTGCAAACAAAAGCAAGATGAAGACACAAGCGATTATTATGCTCGATTTGAAAAATGTTTTGGTATAAATAGTGGTATAAAAGCAAGTAGTGACTCATATCCACATTTATTTGTGACAAAATTGGTGGAAAATGCATTGCCTCCAGTGAAGAATAGAATATTGAAATTCGAGAGTACCTGGCAAAGTAACACTCCGTCGCAAATGCTACAAATGTTACAGTATCATCACAATAGAATTAGGGATGAACAAGAACACGAGCATAGACGCATGAAGGATACAAAAATGAAAATGCTAGTTTCTCAGACAGTACCAGCAGATGGTCACAAAAAGGGTGTGACACATTCTGGTGATTCTGCAGTTCCTGTAAAAGGAACCTGCAATTACTGTAAACAACTAGGCCATTATGTACATGATTGTCAAGTCCTGAAACGTAATATAGCTACAGGTATTGCAAAAGAGAGACCACGATTAGTTAGACAAGATCAGAATGAACAAGGAGCTATGCAGCATGGACAGTCCATGCCAGTTCAGCAACAGTCTATGCCAGCCTCACAGCAACCCATACAGTTTGTGCCAGCTGCACCACCGTTGCCTGCTACTGCCACACAAACCACAACACGACAAATGTATCAGACTGCACAGTATGAATACCCTGAGTATCAGCGCTACGCATGAACCAGCCTAGAGAGGGAAGTCGACTTACCGCTTATCGAGATTCCTGTAGATCAAGAAGGACCTTATGTACATAGTGAATTATTAGGTCAAGATAGAAAATTCTTACTCGATACAGGGGCAAGTCGAACAACCATAAAACGTAGTGAAGTTCCAGGGGCACCCCTCTCAGGCTCTCAAAATGTTTCCCTTGGTTTTTCAGGAAAACCTATTGTTAATGAAGTATCACAGCCTCTACCACTTACGTTAGGACCTTTGACACGAACTACAGATTTATTGCTTACTAAATCATGCCCAGAAAATCTGTTAGGAATTAAGACTCTGAAAGCACTAGGAGCCATAATATGTTGTTCTCCGGAAGGAGTAAGGTTGTTTTTGCGTGATTTTAAAGGTCACTATGTGTCTAGAGACATGGATCCCCGACTACAGACTTTACCAGTACATCTATGGGCACAAGGCCCTACGGATGTTGGCTGCATGAACATTACACCCTATCGAGTTACATTGAAAGCAGGAGTGGTACTACCACGAATGCGACAATACAAGTTACCGCATGATGCTGTAGTGGCTTTGTTGAAAATCATTGATGAGCTAATTGCCCAGGGAGTAGTTGTAGAAACAGACTCCAATGTATGTAATTCACCGATAATTCCGATTCTTAAACGAACTGATCCTACTGCTCCGCCAGTATACCGATTGGTTATTGATTTGCGTGAACTAAACAAGTGTATTGTACCACAATTCCCTGTGGTCCCTGATATATCATCATTGTTGACAGCAATTGATTCCGAAGCAACATTCTTTACTGTAATCGATCTCAAGAATGCCTTTTTCAGCGTCCCAATAGATCCGGAAAGCCAATACTTGTTCGGATTCAGTTTAAATGGGCGCAGTTTTAAATTCTCACGCGCTCCCCAAGGATTTACAGAAAGCCCCAGCATCTACAGCCAAGCACTGAAAAGAGAACTTGACAGTATCCACATGCCAGTCAATACTGCACTGCTTCAATATGTCGATGATCTGCTGATCACCGCAAGAAGCGAGTCAGAATGTGAAAAAGCTTCTCTGACAGTTTTACATTTCCTAGCCGACAAGGGGCACAAGGTGTCCCCTTCTAAGCTGCAATTCTGTGTTCAGCGAGTTATTTATCTTGGTCACTCGCTGTCCAAGGAGGGAAGGCAGCTTACACCAGATCGCATTCAGTTAATTGCTAACATGTCAATACCCCAGACACAAAAGGAGGTGCGAGCTTTCATAGGCCTCACTTCATATTGTAGGCAGTGGATCCCTCAGTACGCATTTCTAGCAAAACCACTTATTCAGTTAACCACACAGGAGGCAGCCACATCGACTGTTCTCCCTTGGACTCAGGAACATACACAAGCTTTTGAAAGCCTAAAGGAAGCTTTATGTCAAGCACCTGTTTTAGCAACGCCATGTTATAGCAAACATTTTACACTCTTTGTTACAGAACGCGAAGGTACTGCCTTGTCAGTACTCACTCAGGATCAAGCAGGATCATGCAAGCCATGTGCTTATTTTTCCAGTACATTAGATCCCGTAGCTCAGGCTTTGCCTGCATGCCTGAAATCAGTGGCAGCGACAGCTTTAGCAATCAGACAAAGCGATGCCATAGTATTAGGACACCCATTGACAGTTCAAGTACCACATGCAGTAGAGGTTCTTGTGAACCGAACACAAACACAACACTTGACCATAGCAAGACTTACCGGTTATGAACTGACATTGTTTCAACCACACATAGAGATCCGACGGTGTAATACATTGAATCCTGCTACACTATTACCTGTAATTGGAACAGACCCACTAGCTCATGATTGTGTTGAAATCATTGAAATAAAGACGAAACCTAGACAAGACTTGACAGACGTTCCATTGTTAGATCCAGACCTGACGTTGTATGTAGACGGATCATGCATGAGAGCAAGTACAGGAGATTTAGTGGCCGCGTATGCAGTCACAACAGACACTGAAGTTATTGAAACAAATTGTATAGATACTTTGTCAGCCCAAGCAGCAGAACTCATTGCTCTAACGCAAGCCTGTATTCAAGCCACAAATAAGAAAGTTAATGTATACACTGACTCACGTTATGCATTCGGAGTTGTACACGACTTCGGCGTGCTGTGGCGAGAGAGAGGTTATTTAACGTCCCATGGTGCCCACATTCAGCACGGACCCCTCATTCATGCTTTGTTAGACGCAATACATCTACCCACTGCTATATCGATTATGAAATGTAAAGCACACACGAAGGTTACTGATACCATTTCTCAAGGCAATGATTTAGCTGACAGAACAGCTAAACAGACTGCTCACAATCGCACATTAGACATGACAAAGCCAATAGTTCAGACACCAACACAGTGTATGACAATTAAGGATCCCGCACTTGATGTAATTGACATACAGACACATGCCACAGCAGAAGAAATAAAGAAGTGGACTGAACTAGGAGGGATCCAGACAGATCAAGGGTGGATGACAAAGGAGAAATCTGTATGGTTTCTCCCTGATTCCATGGTTCAAGCCATTATAGCTACAGTTCACAGCCCAGCACATTTAGGAGAGAAGGCTATGCTAGACAGCATTCAGCACATTTGGTTCAACAAACATTTACGAGCAGCAGCTAAACAAAAAGTTCGTACCTGTATGATATGTTGTCAGTTTAATCCAGGAAAGAGTGTTCCCGTAGAGCAGGGTGGATTTCAGCCTCCTGACCATCCTTTTGAAGTCCTCCAGATGGATTATATTCAGATGGAACGTTGTCGAGGATTCAAATATGTCCTCGTAGTTGTCTGCGCTCTCTCCCGTTGGACAGAGGCGTATCCCGTATCAGATTACACTGCCCCGACTACTGCCAAGCAGCTAGTTCGAGAATTCTTCCCACGGTACGGTTTACCACGTGTTGTATATTCAGATAACGGTCAGCCTTTCTCATCCGAATTAATGAAACATGTCTCACTCTTGTTGGGATATCAGTGGAAATTCCACTGTGTCCGACACCCCGAGGCAGCAGGTCTCGTAGAAAGACATAACCAGACACTGAAAATCAGACTGTCCAAAATATGTAGAGAGAAAGGTGTCGACTGGATAGTAGCATTACCAGTTGCACTCTTTTATATGAGAATGGTAGCACACTCTAGAACAGGGCTATCCCCGTATGAGGTGATCTTTGGTAGACCACCGAATATGTGGGGGACGCCTATACCACGCAAAATAACTGACATTGACTGTAACATGCTGACAGATTACTTGGCTTCCTTGATGTCTGCACTACAATCTTCTCGTTCACAGGTAGCTGCAGCCTTTCCCGACAACACTGAGGCGAAACCCCATGACATTGTTCCGGGTAATCTTGTCTTTGTGAGAAATTTCGACAGGAAAAGTCAATTGGAGCCCAGGTGGAAAGCACCGAAGTTGGTCCTGTTGACCACAAGAACAGCCGTGAAGATCGAGGGACGTAAAGGGTGGATTCATTCAAGTCACGTCAAAAAATTCCATGGACTACCTTCAGATATAGACACTGTGCCCTGCACTCCCTCACAGACTGATTCAAAACTTCCTTTTGTTGAAAAGAATGACTCTCAGTGCTATAAATTAAAGCTTAGGCCCAAACAGTCGAGCAATTTGATTGTTTAAGTCCTCTCCAAGGTGAAGCGGTTGAATTGTCTCCGACATATATCCCTTGGACCTGAGTAGAGAAAATACCCGAGAAATGTTGAAACGACAGGCGTATTGTAAATCACTGCGTAGCCACTGTATTGTGACTTTATTAATTTTGTTTTTCTTGAGTTTTTTAATAGTTACTGCAAGTATATTGTTGCATATGTATTATCCTGATTCTAAACGTGTTTTCAATATAACTGATGAACACTCTTTTAGTGACCTACCGCCACATGAGTTGTCCTATAGACTTGCGCTGCGTAATAACACATTCATTAGTATGTTACATCATTCCCATCAGACTAGTAATGCCACCAATTGTTGGGTGTGTGGCCGACTCCCTCCCTATCAGAATAACAAAGGAGTTCTGCCTTTCTTTCCACATCCGTTCACACACAATGGCTCCTGTGGAGCATGGTTTAGTTTATTAAATTCCATAGACCCAGACACAGCAGTTTATCAACAACATTGGATATGGGGAAATCTGAATCTAGTTTTATTCAAAGTCTGTCACCCTAATAAGGAGGGTTACCCCAGTAGAACAGGAACTGATTTAGAAAATGAAGTGTATAAATTAGGTAATTTTACGCCTAATCTTATGATTTTGAATGTCAAATCCGAAGTTGAACTAATTCTGCCCACTATGTCAGTATTTCCAGTTAAGGGTGAATTATGTGTAAGAAAAGTTGGTTCCATACACATGGGCCATAGCCAATGCGTTACTACAATAGAATATAGTGATCAAGGTAAATCTTCATTTAGAGCTTCTCGCCATTCTTACTTTATATGTGGTCAGACGGCATATATGCGTCTGCCTCTAGATTGGGATGGTACCTGTTACATAGCATTCCTTTTGCCACCTGTTTTCCTAGCTCCCCCTGATTATTATCGAAATGTTCATTTAGTACACAATAGAGAGCAAAGAGATCTCCCAGTTGTCGATTATACTGAAACAGCATGGGACAAGTATGTAGATTTCAATAAAGGTATCTTTCCCTATATAGGTACAATATCAAATAGTAAGCTGATACGCAGACTCACCAAGACTCTTGAAGCTGTAGTAAACGAGACTATAGCCGCCCTAGGCAATCTGACAGAGGAACAATCAGTGATGAGAATTGTTGTTCTCCAGAATCGTCTTGTCCTTGACGTCATCCTGGCCGATAGGGGCGGAGCTTGCAGGGTCATCGGATCCAGCTGCTGCATATTCATACCAGAAAATTCGCCATCTGTATATAAAGCTATAACACGCCTTCATAAGATTGTAAGCCAGATACACGAGAATCCAGGCACTTGGACGTGGTCCGGGTGGTTTTGGAGTGTGATATCAGCCTGGGGATGGAGAGTTCTATCCTTCCTAGGTATTGGCCTTCTTATGCTCTTCAGTTGTTGTTTATGCCTACAATGTGGACCAGCGATTTGTGGTCTGTGTGCCACATCGTGTATTCCACATCAAGGTTTTCGTTCAAAATACCGGAAGAAGAAGGAAGAAGAAATGATGCTCCATGAGCAAATCAATGGAATGATGAAGATTGATGTCTCGTGAAGGGCAAGAAGGGGACAAGGAGGGAATGTGGAAATGTGGATTTTCCTGATCAAGTTATGTCCCCTATCTTGGACCCCAACGGTTCTATATGCATGTTACAAGTACATGTATGTTCCCTCCAGTTCCAGTTTCTAAGACGCAAACATATGTGTGTCTACCGTCGACATGTTCTCTGTCAGATCCGCCATCAATGGGCTGGATATTCGATTCCTAAGTATGAAAGGCCACCGACTTTAGATGGCTAAGTTACTCCATTTTTACAGTTCAGGCAAGTAGGCCCGATTCTGTCCTCAAAGCCTTTCCCTGCTCTCTGTCTTTGACAGCTTCAGCTTGAGCTCGCATCTGTATCCATGAACTTTGTCCTACTCCCTGTGCAGCTAACGGTGACTGCCTCGGCCAGTTTTCGCCTGTCTGCCAAGAAGTTGTATTTCACCTTCGAATTATCTATTTTACTCTTCAGCCGATGCATTCCTGTCCAGTGATTTAGGTAAACATTTCCTTTAGCTCACAAGCAAAGGACTCAGCCTTTCCGTCCTCCTGCAAGTGATTCATAGCCCTGTTGCCATGGAAAGTTTTCTATCCCTCGCATCTCATATAGACACTTAGACGCTTGTACACGCACACAGTCAGTATAGAATAGATTCTGTCCGAGAGTTCTTCCTTGTGGATAACATAGTTCTTTAAACATAGGATGTTAGATATGATTTGGGATTAGGTTGACTTGACCCCAGACTTCTCGTCTCCACATGTAGAGCTAAATGTCAAGTCCCCTTCACCCCCTAGTTGCACGTCAATTACACGTCATGCTGCCGCGCGCGCATCTATGCCAAGTATTATCTTATAGATCCACCTATGTCTGATAATTCTAACCAATCATGTTTCTTTTATTCCTTATTACGCCTAGTTTCGATTATGTCACTGTTTTGTCACTTTTCTTATCAAATGTTACGCCTTCTACATTCGTTTCATTGTAATGCACTTATTATAAAAATACATGTCTGTTAATGAATTATTGTACTTCACTTCCTGAACCCTCGTGGTGACGGAACCTGAGGACCGCGACTCGAGTCGGCCATTTTGAATGGAATAAAGCCCATTAGAAAACCTCTTATACCACGGATTCTGCCTCTTGTTATTTTGAGCTATTTACTTTAATTTAAGATTCCGCATGAAATTCAGTCCGGTAATATTTATTTTATTTACCACAGTATACAGGCGATGCCTCCCCCTGTCTTATCAGTTCTATCCAATCTGATGATGTCGTAAATGATGTGGGGGTACTAGTATGTCAATGATAGGTGAGGAGGATTCATTTAGCCAGGTTTCGGTTAACAGTATCAGGTCCGGTTCTTGTGTGAGAATGAGGTCGTCTATGTCTGCTGCGTGTCTAGAGGCCAATCTACAATTTAAGAGGATGCATTTGAGACGGGCGTAATGAGGGATGACGTAGGTTCTTGAATGAGGGAGACTCCTCTTAGGTTGTTGTCAATGACGCCTCTAATTTTATGTTTAGTGGTTGTGTGTGGGTTGGGGGATAGTTGGGATGGTCATGAAGAGGGTGTGATAGGGTTCACGAGGGCGGGTTCATATGAGTGAAGTAGAGAAAGTAGATCAGTCTCTGAAAGCGAATTGGTGCTTCGGATTGGGCGGGTTGATTTATTACGAGAGGGAACTGATTTCAAGCTGGGTAAAATAGGTTTTGAGGTGTTTGTTAGGTGCATCAGGAGCCCGCTAGCTTTGGGTTGTCTTGTAGCTCTAGTGAACCATGGTTGTTTCGATATCAGCTCATTAAATGCTTGGAGTTCTTCTTTGATTTGATGTAGTGAGATCATGATCTCATCAAGTCTGGGGTCTGGTGTGGTTATGAGTAGGGTTGTAGGCTGTGATATGGATGTGGATGGGTGCGTTGTGGTCTGGTCGGGTTTATGGTCTGATGCAGGTATGAGTAGGGTGGGAGGGGGTGTAGCGGGTGTAGATGGATGAGTAGGGGAATTGGAAGGTTGATCTGTGGACGTGGATGGCTGGTTGGCTCAAAATCTGGATTGAGAGGGGTCCAGGAGACTTTTATGTTCCAGGTGTTCAGTGAGTTGATGGATGATTGCTTAGCTGGAAAGGGGAGCATGGAGATGGGTCAGTAGGTCTTCAGTTCTGCCAGGTCACATGTTGGTTTCTTCAGGATGGGTCACACTTCTGCGTGTTTCCATTCCTCAGGGAAGGATCCCAAGGTTATGGAGGTGTTCAGGAATTTCTTGAGCTTGTCCCTAATGGTCTTGCCCCTGAAGTTGAAGATGTGGTGGGAACAAGGGTCTGTGGGTGCTCCTGAGTGCACAGAGTGCATGATAGAGATTGTGGCTTGAGTTATAAGAGGGTCCCAATGGGTGATCAGGTGTTCGGGGTTTGTGTTCATGGGTGTGAGCAGGCTAATGTTGTCGGCATTGAGGGATTGGATTTTGAAGTTTTTGTAGATGACTAAGATCTTGTTGCGGAAGAAGTCTGCTAGTGTGTCACACATTTCTTGGTGGGGGGTGATGTCATTCTCGTCAGCAGTGGGGTTGGAGAACTCTTTCACAATGGCGAAGAGCTCCTTGCTTTGGTTTGTGCTGGCTTCTATGTGGTCCGCTAGGGCTTTCCCCTTTGTTTCTTTCAGGAGGTGGTGGTATTGCTTGAGTGCTGTTTTGAAAGTGGTGTGGACTCTTGTCTCTTTGCTGGTGCGTCACTTTCGTTGTATTTGTTGGCAGATGCATTTGGTGGATATTATCTCTACAGTGAATCCTCTTCTCCTTTAGCAGGTCTTTTGGATGTGGCTGGCTTGGCGCGGGTGATTGTGTTGGTGCATTCTGTGATCCACTGGGAGAAGTTCTTAACTGCCTGGTTGGATGTTGTGCATGGGAGGTGGGAGTTGAGAGCATTGTTCCACTGCTCTCCTCAAATCTTTTTCTAGTTTCTGCTTCTTAGGAGAGCATGGTGCCAGTGTTGATAGGCTCTATGATGGTGAAGTGAACACTGTAATGATCGGTCCAGGTGAGTTTTGAGACATGGTTGTACTTGACTCTGTCTCTGGATGTACAAATTGAGTCGATTGTGTGTCCTGCAATGTGGGTGGAGTTAGTGACCAGTTGCTTGAGGTTAATATTGCTCATCCTTTCCATGAGGTCGATTGAGCTGGTGTAGCTGGGGTAATTGGTTGGAAGTTAAGATCCCATACGGAAGATGTAGTGGTCAGGCGCCAATAGCAATTGGGGTGATGAGGTCAGGGATGGTGCTGCAGAAGCTGGGGCATGATCCTGGTGATTTGTAGGTTTGCGATGGTGCTTTTTCCATCTGTTTAAATTTATAAGTGAAGGTGCTCTATTATTGGGGTCGAATCATTTGATACAGCGGATGGTATCCTTGTGGATGATGGCAATTGCACCTCCTTGTTTGTTGGTTCCGTTCCAGTGTGTTATCTTGTTGCCTTTGGGGGTGGTGATGGCAATGTCCAGTGTGGAGGGGCTGGGTTCAGCCAAGTCTTGGTGAGGAAGATAATGTCTGGGGTGAAGGATGAGATTGTGTCCCAGATTTCTGCTGCATGTTTGCTGAGCGAACGTGCTTTGAGTAGAATTCACTGGACGACCACTAGAGCCATCACTTACCTGTGAGTGACGCCACAGCCAGGGCACCATCGCCGCCACCGCCAAGAGTCTTCAGGGCACGACACCGAGCTCCTTCTTCCGCGTCGCCGCCCCGGGACTGCAAATCCCGGCAGCCTCAGCGGCGGCGCGACCAATTTGACGCGGTACAAGCGCCAGGAGGCGCCATAAATCACAGGCAGACCGGCGGAGCGGGGGGACGACCACTAGAGCCATCACTTACCTGTGAGTGACGCCACAGCCAGGGCACCATCGCCGCCACCGCCAAGAGTCTTCAGGGCACGACACCGAGCTCCTTCTTCCGCGTCGCCGCCCCGGGACTGCAAATCCCGGCAGCCTCAGCGGCGGCGCGACCAATTTGACGCGGTACAAGCGCCAGGAGGCGCCATAAATCACAGGCAGACCGGCGGAGCGGGGGGACGACCACTAGAGCCATCACTTACCTGTGAGTGACGCCACAGCCAGGGCACCATCGCCGCCACCGCCAAGAGTCTTCAGGGCACGACACCGAGCTCCTTCTTCCGCGTCGCCGCCCCGGGACTGCAAATCCCGGCAGCCTCAGCGGCGGCGCGACCAATTTGACGCGGTACAAGCGCCAGGAGGCGCCATAAATCACAGGCAGACCCGCTTCGCGGGACGCGCGCGGGACGACGCCGGGCTAAGCCCGGGCAAAGGGCGGGCCCTCTGTGGCCCTCCGTGGACCGCCGAGACCGGCCCCGGCGCAACACCCTGCTCAGACGCAGAAACCTAGGAAGACATCTCACTGTGAGTTACATTTACATTATTACCGTGACAACTTGAGTATCTGATATAGTTATCACTATGACCACAAGCGTGCCGAGCCCATTTCTTGCCACGGTTGATAGACTGGGAACCGTAATGAACGGTACCTTGGATAATTATTTAATCAAGACTCCATTCACAGGAACAATCGAGTCCTCCTTAGCAGAGCGACGACTCGAGCGCAGACGCTCTATCGAAATTATCAAAACCAGGGCATTGTCTGAGCTCAGTTCTACAACTACCCCTGTAAATGATTGCATTCCTGTACCAGCCCTTGCTGACGATACCTTAAGCACAGAAGGTGTACCACTCTTGTTGAGAGAATGTGTAGCACCAGGTACTCCCTTTATTGGAACAGTTATTATTGATTCGTCACTTGATCTACCCAGTTCTCCAGGAACCTCAAAAATTGTGCCACCTATCTCCTACAAGCCTAAAAAACCGAGGAAAGCTGCACAAGCAGTAAGGCAATTCCCACCACCTGCTAAAAGGAGATGTAAAGGGATGGAACTTATAAAACAAAGGATGAGCCATTCAGCTTTTGGGAAGAAGGTGACCCCTTTCAGTTCTAAAGCTATATCCACTGTAACTACTAAGGACGTGCTCGGACCAGACACTGTTCTTATACCAGTGCCGATCTCGACACATACGGAGGTGGCACACAGCACTGAACATTGTCCTAAAGATAATGGGTCCAATATCAAAATTACTAGTAACTTTGTGGACACTTTCGAACTGATATTGCGCTCTTATACCCTAGCAATTGTAGAAAGGTTGGAAAAAATCGAGAATCGACTAGGGAAAATTGAAGCAGACCTTGATAGGAAGTCTTGCCCTATTCAATTAAAGGCTCAATCAGAACCCGATCAGGCTCAAGCTCACTCTTCTGGGGTGAATCCTGTTGTTAAAAACCGACCTCCACTAATTGACAAGGGGTTAGTCGTAAATTTAGTTCCTACTAATTCATCATTAGGCGACCTGTCCCCTGGTAGTAATTTAACAAGAGCGCCAGTTCTGATCCCTAATCTTACTCCAAGTAATAGTATTACTAATCAGCCAAATCCTCCTGTGTGTAATGCACCAGTTAATACTACTTCCCACTCTACAATCCCTGAAAATAATATTACTAACGACACGGGTAAATGTTCAGATGGGTTACTGAGACACGAGGAGGGTGGCAGGAGGCAGTTTCAAGGGAATCAGCCTAGGGGACCCTTACCGGATCTTCCACCTGAGGCTGTTCCCTATGTTGTGATTCTAACGGGGGTACCTGAGCTTTCAGTAAATAAGAGAGAAGGTTTCTTCCAACTAAAGAATAAAATAGTACATTGGCTGGCATTACATAGGCCGATCACTAGTAACATTAACGGCGAAATAATTCATGTACGCCGGCTTCAATGGTTGGGGGGTAGACCTAAGGACATTAGGGGGGATGTGGTTGTGATAAACTTTAGAGATCAAAATGCAGTACGTCATGTCTTGAGCTGGCCAGGGGTCAACTCAGGTAGCTGCATTATTCCACGTCCCCTGACCTATTTCTATCCACGATCTGCTGTATTTCCCCATCAGACTAGGGGTTTCACATTACCTAGTATTAAATTCCCCGATATGTCGAATCTCAGGAATTTAGCCACAACGTTAGAAGACCCTGAGTGGAATATGGTACCAACTAGGCCAGGTTTCCCTGCACATAGGAGCTGGGATCACCCGGCACCTTTTACCCCACTGGAAGCTTCTAACCGGTTTAATATCCTTAGTGGTTTGGATACTTGCGATTGAAGTTTACAGCCACCCGGGGAGGAGCCAGTGGGTATGGCTGAGACCTTGGATAGGATTTCATCCACTGATTTAACCATATCCAATAGTGGTTTCATCCTGGCTGGTGTTACTATTAATGTACCAACTAATTTTGCTCGAAGTATACAACTAACTACTCAAGGAGACTGTATTAACGAAACATTTAATCATGGCTTAATTAATTATGAGATTCATGCTGGGGCTACAGGCTCTTCCATGCCAAGCAATCAGAATGATGATGGTTGTAAAATGAGTTTAGTTTCTTGGAACATTGCAGGCTTGGCAGACAAGATATGCGACCCTGCCTGGCTTGTTTTTGTTAAAAAATATGCGATTATATGTCTCCAAGAAACATGGTTAGAAGAAAATACTGCCTTCATCGAAGGGTACCAAAGTTTCCTTAGGCCAGCATCCCCCTCTACTAGTGGCAGAGCAAAAGGGGGCCTGGCCATTTTTATAAACATGGCCCTGTCTTGTGATATAACCATTCACCAACATGTAAATAGTAACCTTCAAGCGCTTATATTGAAGAGAGGCAAAAATGCTTTGACTTTAATCAATTTTTATAACGCCACATCTAGCCAAGGGGAATGTAACATTCTATTATTGAAGGAAATGTTGAAAGAAGGAACAGACATATTACCTTGTAAAGTATTGATTGTAGGTGACTTTAATGCACATCCGTGCGGTAACCCAAGAGAAACCCCAATGGGATCCCTCGGGTGTAACAACATGGATGGTTTTCACTTTGATCATACTAGACGCGGTTCCCTTCTTAATGATTTACTCAATGAATATAACTTGTTTGTAGCCATGTCTTTGGTGTCAGAATCCAAAGTTTTTGATGTCCCGACGTTTAAAGGGTCACGTTATGGGTCTTTTATTGACCATATATTATTATCTGTTGACCTTGTAAACCAGATCTCCTGCTTTACTATTCACATGAATATTTACAGTGATCACAACCCCATTTCTATTAATTTGAATGGTGGTATATTTGAATTACGTAAACAATGTAAAGACAGGGGAATTCTACAATGTATAAACGGTAAACGTCGTTTGAAATGGCATAGGGTAAATCAAGAAAACTTTTATAATGATATTAATAAGTTATGTGGTGAGGAATTAGCGACCTGTGCCTCAACTTCTATGTCTCCAAAGCAAACTTTAGTCACTTTTGAAGGTGTAGCGTTAATAGTAAGCTCTATGTTACTGGTTCCAGCAAATGGGCAAGTTGATAGTCACCCTAAATGGTTTGATCATGCATGCTCCGTCGCAAATAGAAATTTAAGGATGGCGTTAAAAAACGAACCTAGAGATCTAGGCGAAATCAGGATCCTCCGCTATACCTATAAAAAAGCATTAGAAAAGCGGAAAAAGGAAATTAAGGTCAGTACTTGGGAGTCCCTACTTGACCCAGCTGTCCTGGGAAATAGCAGCAAATTCTGGGAGATTGTCAACAAACCTTTGTTTGACAACCCAAGTGATACTGCAATAGGCACAAATATCCCAGAGGCAGATTGGGTGTCTCATTTTAGTGCAATTTTTAAAAGTCATGATCAACTTTCAGATCATGAATTCTTAATTTTAGAGGAGAAGCCACCCTGTTTTTCAATCAACGAAGTAGAAAAGGCAATCCAAGGTTTAACTAGCAATAAGGCACCTGGTCCGGATGGCCTTCCTCCGGATCTTTTTAAATCCAGTATTCAATTATGGGCTCCTATCCTTACAAACGTAATAAATGCAGCTGTAATATCCGGGTGCCCAAAATCCTGGGGACAATCAACTATTGTCCCCGTGTTTAAAAAGGGTGATCGTGGCAGCCCGACATGCTACAGACCAATATCCTTAATTAACTCTGTAGCAAAAGTGGTAGGGGGTGTGCTTTTGAACAGACTTACAACATGGGCAAAAGAGAAAAATATTTTATCTTCAATACAATACGGTTTCAGACCAGGCCACTCAACAGTGACCCAGTGTCTGAACCTGTATTTAATTGTAAGTAAATACACTCTAGCCCGCCAGGGAACCATACACATGGCCTTTATGGACCTATCGTCCGCATTTGACTGTGTGGACAGAGGTAAATTATGGGACATTATGTTGAAAATGGGCATTGATCAGAACTTAGTTTATGTCCTGATCGATTTGCACTCAGACACAAGAGCCAACGTCCGTTACTCACAAGACCTGAAGGTGACAGGGGACATCAGAATTAATAGGGGCGTCCGTCAAGGATGTATTCTAGCACCATTTCTCTTCAATTTGTATATAAATGAGCTGGAGGACTGTCTGTTGAGAACAGGTGCAGATTACCCCTATGTAGGCAAAAAAGGTATCCCAGTCTTACTCTATGCGGATGACGCTGTCCTTATTTCAAGGACCGCAATTGGTCTTCAGAAACTTCTAAATTCTTTTTATGAATTCATGGAGTCCAGAGGCTTAAGTATCAATAATTCAAAGTCCTATACTATGAAAATGGGCCAGGGGTCAGGTAAACCCAACTCTTTCCATACAAATGGGGAAAGAATTCCAAATTCCAAAACCTTCTCATACCTCGGGGTCCTTCTCGACGACCAACTAGAGTGGGGCCCAGCTATTGCTAAAAAAAAGGGCGAAGTAATACGTGTCAATGCAGCAATACTTGGCTTTGCTAGAAAAATGGGCAACAGTCCGGTGGCCGCTTTGCTCAAACTATATCAAGCCAAAAGTGTCGCCATCGCCTGCTATGGCAGTGAGATATGGGGTTACTGCCAGACACGAGCCCTGGAGGTTACAGAAAATAACTTCTTAAAGAAGGTATTGAGGCTGCCAAGGGGCACCGGAAATTTCTCGGTACACGAGGAATTAGGTGTACCATTCCTGAGTGACAGAATAGCAGCAAATCCCCTGTTATGTTGGCTGAACTCCTGGCTAAATGATGATATACCTCTCACTCATGCTATACTAGAAGAAGCTCTAATCTGGGACGGTAGGTTTAAGGTTCCGTGGTTGAGGTATATTAACGACCGCCTCACTGAAATGGGGCGACCGGATTTGTTCTCATCCCCAAATTTTATAACCAAAGCTGATGTAATTTTTGTGAAAAAGACATTCATGTCCATTAGGTATCTCGCCCGGGAGGAGGGCGAGTTGACGAAAGATAGTGTAAGGAAACACGCCCTACTTAAGACATGTTTTCAAATGGAACCATACCTATCCTGGCCTATGTCAGGGTATGAACGCTATCTCTTGATAAGGTTCCGTTTTGATTTATTCCATCTCCTGTTGGCAGTACCAAAAGGAGCCCACCGAGGTCAAGTGTTACCTGCTTGCGGCTGCGACGGGAAGTCTCCGCAAGATTTGGCACACTTTTTATTTGTTTGTCCTTATTATCTAGTACCTCGGAGATTGTATTTGAAGCCTTGCTTAAAGGATTTACAATTTACCCAAATTAAACCAGCACTTTATTACCTCCAACTCCTGAATAGTGATTATACTTTGTTTATATGTAGCTTTCTGAAACTTGCTATCACCTTCAGGAAAAGTATGGAAGGTTAATTATGCTGCTACTATCGTTGTATTTTTATCCCTTTTTAACTCTGTATAATTATTTATATTTTTAACTTGTTGTATCCTATGTGTTATCCTGGTTTTACAAAACTCTTGCACATTATCTTGCGTTTCATTGATGAAATGGATGGTTTCTCTTCATATGAAAGGAATATGTTATGTCTGTATGTTTTAAAATGTACTTTTATGGATGTATTGTATTACATTCGAATAAAGATATATAAACTAAACACTGGAGTAGTGCTGCAGTGGTCTCGGTCAGCGTTGTGAACACAGTTGTGTTTGCTGTTTCTCTGGAATGTTGGTTGCTTCAGTGTTGCAGAACATGTGGCAGTGCTGGCAGAATAATGGTCCTCTGGGTGGTGCGTGGAGATGTGAGGCAGCAGTTGTTGATGCGCCTGGGATCCATGGCTCGGAGGACTGCAGCGGTGTAGCTGTGTGGGGTGGAAGAACCAGGGTTCCTGTGGCTGAACACGTTCCAGTCACAGATGGGTGCAGATGGGCAGTGTGTCCGCTGCACGGCCACTGTGCTGCCTACATTTAGGTCCTGAGGGTGACAGAGAGCTGGGTGGCGGGAGGGAAGGAGTGCAATAACGGCAGAAAAATACAGCAGGGGAGTAGCAGAAGCAGTGACATTACAATAACAAAAGTTCACAATATAACAGTTCACAAGGTACACAATGTTGAACAGGAGTTAGAAAAGAGTAAGAAATCACTGTTACCAAAGGAGATCTGGAGTTACAGGGTGGTTACAGTATTGGGCTGAAGAGATGTAATATTGCAAAGTAAAAACACAAAAAGAAAAAACATCCACTAGAGGCAAGTGACATGCAGCAGAGTAGGAGCTGGCAACTACGACCTGCTATTTGTGAAGTCTTAGACTTTCATTTGGCTGTGGCTAAGTCTCTGATCAAAGGTCCCAGCCAAGTAGCTTTGCCTGCTGCCCATAATACTTGTGATGGGGAGATTCATTCTTTCTTCTATTTTAAATATGTCTGTGTGTGTACCCTGAAGGCCTTTTTGTCTGGGACATATCAGTAAGCCAAGTACGGGTGTCACTGTATAGATGTAACATGTTCCAAGTCAAGATATAGATGTAGTGGTGAATGCTCACTATTCCCACTCTCTATTATGTTGCAGTGTAATATTACACTATTGTTATCTATTTATTTTCGTCTGGTTTATCCATTTTATCTAGATTAGTGTATGGGGCTAAGCCCCAATCTCTTCTGATCACCAGTGGTGTAGAGCCAAATTCAGTAAGTAATCTGGATACCGTAGAGAAAGAAGTTTGGTTGTGTGTGTTTAGTGTGTACAATGAATTGGTTCTGTTTAGTACTATTAGTTTTTACAAAGGCTTACCTTTAGGACTTTTTTGCAGTATCATTTTCCTTATGAGGACAGCTACACAACATTACTATAATTTCCTAGGGAGATTGATAGGTATTCCATGAGAGTGGACAATAGAGGTGCTATTAATACATTGCCTACATTGCCAACTCAATCTCTTTTTAATTAAAAATATTATGTATTTGATAAGCGAGTCTCTTGTAGAAGAGTCATGTCTTATATTTTAGTGTCCAACTCATGCAGTAACGTTTTCTGTTTGATATATTGTGGTATACAATTAATGTATAGAATAGTAATCCTCAATTGTTGTGGTAGGTTAGTATGAAGCAGTGGAATCTGTAATAGTATGTCTACCAGTAACTCCCTATGAGAGCACTTTGCCCAAATTTGGGGTGGGATTGTTGTGGGTAATAGGACCATAAGTGGTGAAAAAGCAAAGAAAGACTGCTACCATCTGATTGTGTATTCCTTGTCACATGTTGAACTCAGGAAACAGGTTAGATTTTGTGAAGTGAATAGTACTAAGAGCCAATTATCCCAAGTAGTGTGGTTTATTCTCTTATAGGACTGAGTGGGGTATGTGATTCGTTAGGAGAAACGAGAAAGGCGTGAGAGGAATCCAGGATTGGTGTATCTTCCTGGAGATGTGCAGTGTGAGCTAGCAGCCCAATGGTATCACTGGGCAGTGCCAGCCTGGGTCTGTATAATGTGGTGTGTTGTCCACTGAAAAGGGAAGCAACTGAAAAGAGGCAGAATGAATTGAAGTGTTATAAGGGAAAGGACATAATAAGCTACAAACAATTACCACTGTCTCTTTAAGTTGTGACAATATGATACACGTCAGCATCACATTTTGAACTTCAGCAATCTGGCAATATTTTCTAGGTAAAGTTAGACACAAGGACATGTGAGATAGCTGCATTTGTCTCAGTATGAAGGCATTATCTTGTCAATACTGAGCATTAAACAAAAAGCAAGACAATTAAACACAGTAGTTAGTGAGTCCTAATTGTATAAGGTAGATGAGCTTACATACCAGGGTCATGAGGCCTACGGATTGTGATGTTATGCGTCTCAGCAAGGGTATGTCATAGTGAAGGAGCTTAATTCAGGTCCCATGATCCCCCTTCAGAGGTGATGTAAACATGTTCCTGTCTTCAGAAAATGATCCCACAATCAGGTGTAGTCCTGCCTGCAGGACATTTTAGACGGTGTCCTTTGTTTTGGATGCTGCCAGTGAGATTACAGATGGGGCTCCTGTGACATCTCTGGATGTGAGGTTTAAAAATATAAAAATCACAAACCAATGTAGAAAAAATAGGGCAATTTTTAATAAATAAAATGACACCAAAAGAACAAAAACTATGTTCAGAATTTCTAAATTATATAGTTCAAAATAGCACCAAATAGTTTTAAAAACCACTTTACCCTGGATGCTGTCCCGCTGGATAAGGTGGAGGGTTTTGATTACCTGGGGATTCGTATTGCAAAGGACATGAAATGGGGCCCCCATCTCGCCAAGATGCTCCTAAATCATAAGAGGACCTCTGGCGCTATCTTGAGAGAACAGCGTCTTACTGGGTGCAGGCCTGTGGCCCCTGTGCTTGCGGTCTATGCTGGCAAAGCGCTCTCATCGGCCCTGTATGGTTCTGAGCTCTGGGGCTTTCAGAATGTTGGGGAACTTGTCACATCTGAAAATAAGTTCATGAGAGACATGCTTTCCCTACCTACCTCGACGCCTTTGAAGCCTCTATTCTTTGATCTAGGTAGACATTCATTCCAAGACATAGCACGTCTGCGCCCTCTTCTTTTTTGGGCCCGTATCAAAAGGACTGCCGAATTCACCACTTACGCGGCAGCTCTTGATAAATTGGTAGCAGCCGACTCTGGGAGTAAGATCAAATGGCTAACGGATCTCCGGAAACTCTTATCCGCCATTGGACTAATTGAGGCATGGTGTAGCCAGACCCCTCCTACAAAGCAGGTTTTAAAAAAAATGTACTGGGAATGGGTGCAGACTCAGGTCACTCAAAATCCCAGACTGGGGAAATTGACGGAGGGATTTTTCCAGCACAAAACTACTTGCACATTGGACCTTATTTGGATTTCATCCAGATCCCCAGGGACAGGGCACTATATATGAAGATGAGATTCGGGACTCTCCCTACCAACAGCTTAGTTGCATGCTGGAAAGGGCCAAATATGATACCCATACCCTGTCCGGGCTGTGCCTATCACAATGAGTCCATTGCACATCTCCTGTTCGCCTGTCCGGCGTATAGGCTCCCCAGGAAGAGGTGGCTAAAGCCGGTTTGCCAATTACTGGGCCCAATGAGTCATCGTAACGCTCTCCGCATTTTATGTACAGATATCTCCTCACTTATTTTGATATGCGGGGTGGCCAAATTCTTGGGCTCTGCCTGGTTAACAAGAAGCAAGATTTTGGCTAGGAAGCCTAATTGCCTAATTAGTGTAGATGCTAATTGTGATCAGCGTCCACCTATCTAAGGTTACAGAACTGGGTCTCCCCTTTTTTATATAGGGCTTCAGTTAATATTTTTAGTTCTAGACTTCTTATGGTTTTTTTAAACAAATTATGAACAAAATATGTATTGGAAACTGTATTCGTATAAGCTGTTTTAGGTGATGGTCTAATTGTGTTTTAAAATTAACTCTGTAAATATGTTTCTCTTTTTATTCGAAAATGCACTGCTTTTATGATATTTTAATATCGAATAAAGCTTATACTACTACGACTGCAACAAATAGTGTTAAACGCCAACCACAGTCACAGGTCAGATGCAAAGACCAGGTCTGTCCGTGTGAAACATTTTACCTTTGGACTCTACAATAGAAGCCAAAAGTCCTTAGAGGGGCACGGTAGAATGCTGTGGCTGAAGAAGGCTCACATCATCAGATGGCCATTGGATGAGGTCTCAGTAAAGCCATTGACTTTTAGTTGGAAACTCAGAGCAGGAGAAATTTGAGTTTTGCATTCAGAGAAAGCCCCTCACTAGCCTTATACTTTTCATGCCTTCACACCGGTGGAAATTTCTACCTTTGGACTATTTTAGAGCTTGGAGTCTTCTAGCTGGTCTAGGCTGCATGCTGTAGGCAAAGAAGGCTCCACAAGACCAGACAACTTCCCAACAATGTCCCACTGAATCAGAATGGCTGATGCAGAGAACAACGTAGCATGATCAACCTGTATCTTTGGCCCAGCAGTGATGCAACTTTGTTAGATCCGCTTGGCAGGTTTGCCCTGGGCCACCATTGGTTCTCAGTATAAAAGGTTGGCATAAAGACTCTAAGTCCCAAGTTTCAAGAAACTGTACAAGGAGTACACTTTGACACCAACCAGAGTCCAGGACCCATGGGACAGTACTTAGGGCTCAATGCTCATTCCACCAGAGGCCAGCTTTAGGGTCTCGGGCAGGTCCTGGCAAGTTGGGAATGCAGGAAAACCGCCTCTTGGAGCTGCTTGTGTCCCTGTTGCCCAAACAGAAGGTCAGCCTTATGGCCACCGTGGTCCATTTCTTTTCCTGGGTACAAGATGGAATACAAGCCCAGTCTACAATGCTCTTCTCAGGTCACAAACAAGTGATCTGGGAAGGATACTGAGAGTGTCACATTTATTCCGAGTGCCAGTTTGAGTTTGGGGGAAACTCCTGACCACTCAATACTCAATAGGGTAAAAGCTCACAAGGGAGACCGTACCTACTTTTGTAGGACTTTCTGTGTATTTTGCTGTACACTATCTCACAGTGCCTTTTCTACATAAATCCAACATGGCAGAACCCTTCTTCTCCTGGTCATAGCTCCCTATGCCCACCCAGAGGTCCATAAGTCCAAAGGTAAATATACTGACTGGGCAAAGGTGCCAAAAGTATCTTGCTGGTGAGATGACTTCCCTGGGCACCTGATTTCAATTTCTCCCTATCTGAGCTTTTCCACTGGGACCTCGTTCAATGTCTATCCTACGAAGTGGAGCCCTCCTCAGTTACAGCCACTGTCTTGCCCTGCTGAAGAATTTTGACTTCCAGACCAAAAGACTACAAACCTCATTTATGGGGTTTTGGCATAGGGCAGCACAGCAAGTCGCCTTGCTGCCCTACATCAGAGTGAAAGGGCTGGAATGCACCCTATTTATCAAATGTGGTACATTCCTGTCCTTTTTCCCTGTGCTGATGCTAGATCAGCAGCCTAGTCCCAACGCAGATACGATTATTTTTGTGCAGGAAGGGACACCTTCCTGCATGAAAACAATCCATTGAGGCATTTCCTCCTTCTATGTCTGCTACTGAATGCAGCACAAATAGAAAGAGGAAAAAAAGAGGAGAAATAAACACATTTCTCCTTATTATGCCTGCCCCGGGTAGGAGTGAGATTTTGACACATTCCCAGGTTTACAAGTACTTGTAAATCTGAGGATGCACCAAAACTAGTGAGAGTTGCGTGGAAACACCCACTGCAAAGTTGATGGAATGTCTCCCTTGAGCAGAGTAAGGCGACGCAATGCGTTGCCTTACTGAAGATTTATGAGGCCACTCAAAGCCATGCAATATGGCTTTATGTGGCTTCATAAAGGTGATTTAGAGCATAGAGTCACACATGTACCACTTTGCGTGGTGCAAACTTGATGCAAGGCTCTGATAAATATGCTCCTCAGTCCCAAGGTACAACCTCCAACTGGGCGGAACCTTATTGGGTGTATCAGACCCATGCTCCATCGCCTTCAAGCAGAAATTCCACAGGTCTCGATCTACTGCGCACATTGACAACTATTGGCACATTGCACAATTTGGTGCTATTTTTACCTAAAACTTTAGAAATTCATAGCTCCAGTTCCCCTTATTGAATTCTAGTCATTTTTTGTAATTTGGTCATTTTTAGTCATTTTGCTCATTTTGCTCATTCAATTACTCTGTATTGTTATACATTAGTGTGGAATTTTTATTGTGTTGTGCTTTGGAGTTTTTAACTTTGCTGGTATTACTAAATGCTTTAAACATTTTCTATAAGTGAACACTGTGTGCTCTGTGCCACAGCTAAAAAGGTTTGATCACAGGTTTAAATTAATTTTACTGGACCTAATAAGATAGTGCCTTTATTACTTGTGGTGGATGTCAATCCACTTCAAATAATAAACCACTTTCTCACAAGCAGACCCTGAAAAACCCCCCATGCTAACATCAGGACATAATGCACATTGCACAAAACACTTGGAACAAAATGCTAACTTTTGGAAATGATAAAATGTGTTGAAATAAGTCATTGATAGCACTATGGAGCATATTTACAAAGAAGTGACAGAGAGCTTAACACTGCACTCTGCCTCTTCTGGAACACACGGCGGCACTGTATTTACAACAATATGGAACAACCCTGCATTTGCCCCTTAGCTGGTGCTAATTACAGCTGCCTAGCGCGAAAGCAGTCTCCCTTGCACCATAGTGCAAGGGTGCTTGCGTTGGGGGAATGATTGTTTATGTGCAGAAAGGTCTCCCTTCCTGCACATAAACAATCTTAAATGGCGATTTGCAACTTCTATGTGTGCTGCTTTGTGCAGCACACATAGAAGTTGCAAGTCGACATTTTTAAAATTATTGTTTATGTGCAGGAAGGGGCAACTTCGGCACATAAACAATTATCGATGCCGTTTTGCTGTTTCTATGTGTGCTGCACAATGCAAAACACTTAGAAACAGGAAAAACGAGGAGAAATGAAGCACTGTAAATATGGGGCAACATCAAAATCAATGGGTGTTGTGGCCGAACGCTCGCCGCAACACCCATTGCCCTCCCCTCTCAACCTAAGTATAGCGTGAAAGCGAGCCTTATTTACAAAGCAGCATTTAACCACATTAAGTGGCTTGAGCGAATATATGATGTTACTTAGCAGACCATTACTTCGCAAGTTTTTACTACGATGTTTTTACATGGCAAATACCATTACTACGCAAGATTTAACTGCGCATGCTTTTAGTTTGCAAATACATTTGAACGTACTAAATATGCATTTACTTTGCCATATATTACTAAGTATACAACTTCTATACATTTTTGACTCTTTTACCCTTACCTTCATACACTACATTACCCTACACTACCCAAACACCACAACACTACCCTAAAACACTACACTAGACTACACAAACACCACAACACTACCCTAAACCCAAATACACTACTCTACACTACATAAACACAACCCTACAACCTAAAAGACAACCCCCTGTACGACCACTACCCTAAACCCAAATACCCTACTCTACACTACATAAACACAACCCTACAACCTAAAAGACAACCCCCTGCACGACCACTACCCTAAACCCAAATACACTACTCTGAACTACATACACACCACCCTAAAACCTAAAAGACAACCCCCTGCATGACCTCAAAAACTACACTGCCTCACTTACCTCTCTCTCCTCGTGGTCCCTCGCTTCACTGTGCTTCCTCTCTTCTCCTGCTTCAGGCATGTCGTTGTTTGGAAACGGAAGCACCTCCTTTTCCAAACAACGATGTGAATAGTCAGCAAAGTCATTGACTTTGCTAAGTAACGCTATATGTGAAGTAGAGGCATGCAAACTTAAATCATGCAAAGTAAAAGATTCTGCTAAGTAAAAAATGCATAGTAATGATAAGTTGTAGTAGTGGCCGCGAAGTAATGGTAGATTACCCTCAACACTGCTTTGTAAATAAGGCAAAGTCCGTATCACCATAGGAATATAAAAAAAGTGATGATCCTGTGGCAATAGGGGCTTGTAAATATGCCCCTATGTGTTGCAAACCTATGTTTTGGAGATGACATACTAAAGCGTTTTGTCAGTACACTGCAGAATACAAGATGGCATAAGAAAGTACATGCTTATGGTCCTCTTAGCTCTGAAACATTTTTAAAACTTCTTAGTAAGATGTGATAAACTCTCCCCAACCTAGTTGTATAATCACAAAATTGCTGCCACTCTAGTCTTTTTGCATTTAACTTTGAAAAAGTGCATCATTTTAGATGGTTATGCTCAAACAAAGTTGACTGACGATCTACTCTAAAGAATACACAAACCTTCACCAACTCAAGGTGGCAAACTCCATCGTCGAGCGCTTCTCGTCAAAAACATCTTCACCTGAGGTGGAGTCTCTTTGTGCTATTTTTAAGGATATGTTTTAGAATAGGTAGCATGGAAGGAACCTAGGGTTCTTGGCCATGATGAATTCATCAAGCAATTTAGGCTCAGTCTAAGCCAAAAGATACAATTAACAATTTTATGGCTATAAACATCCTAAAACATGTTACAAAAAGCTTCAAATTAAACAGTGAACATTATACGGGGATTATGACACAAGAGCGTACCAGCTAAATGTATACACTTCCACAGCAAAAAAACAAACTATCACTATGCCTTGGGTCCTGTCTCCATTGAATTACATTCTCCTGCTGGTGGGTCACATATCCTTTCTTTTAATGAGATGGCAGCAAGCTCAAATTCCCACACAACTCTTACCTGGACTCGATATTAACAGGGATTAATTTGTAAAAAAATGAGTGGCAATACTCAAAACTCTGAATAGAATCTCACGGCCAAGCATTTCATTGTCAGCGTGCCAAATACCAAGACTGCTAGTCTACAATCCACTATTGCCTCTTTAATCCACAACCAGACACCCTTTTCCCTTTATCTCACTCTTGCAGGTTCCGGCTTTCTCTCTTTGCGATGGTTTTCCATCTTTCTCTTCCTCCTTCTTTCACATTTATGTGTTTTCCCTCTCTTGCTCTCTATAAATGCCTGATGAGGAACAACACATGCCAATCCCCAAATATGACTGCAGTTGTGCCCCGCCAGCCACAACGACTCAAATTAAGCACTGAATTTTGGGAAACTGATGGCTCATTTCATTTCGCATTTGGCACATTGGTCAGAGAAAAATGTGATATGAGTTCATATTTTTTCAATAAAAATATTTTTTAAAGATATTTCGTTTGGAGACGGAAACACAAAGGAATATTTGCTATAAACATACTATTTGATTTGATTTTATATTTATAAAGTGCAAACTAATGCCTTGAAGTGTCTAGTTGCTAAGAACCTGAAAAAGGATGACTAGTAAAGAAGACGGATAGACAGAGGATGCCTGCATCCTTAAAACACAGTAGTTAGAGGGAAAAAAAGGCAAGTCTTAAGGGCCTTTCTAAATGCAAGCAAATCAGAAAAGTTCTTCAGATGAGAGAGTAGGGTGTTCTATAATTTAGAAGTGGAGTTGCCAAAGTTCCTGCCACTGCACCCAGAGAGCCGAAAACGCAGGACTTTGACAAATTTGGCTTCGGAGAAGCGAATATTTCTTTGTGTGGCATGCAAGACAGAACAGGTCTTTAAGGTATTCTGGTCGGGTATTGTGGTGGGCCCTAAAGGCTATACATTAGACTTTGAAATCGATCCTTTCTTCATAGGAAGCCAGTGAAGAGGTGTGAGAGCTTGTTTAGCAGACTGGTGTCTGTGAATCCCCATAAGGAGTCAAGCGCTGCGTTTTGAAGAACTTGTAACTTGTCAAGAAGACCTTTCTGTAAACTAACAAAGAGGGCGTTACAGTAGTCTAAGCTGGAAAAAATGAGAGTGGAGACAACTGTGTTCTGGAGATCCTGAGTTATGAAAGGAAGCATTTTTCTAAGCATTTTCAGTATGTAAACTGTGAGGGGAATTTATGACGTTAACTTCATGTTCAAAGGATAGGGCTGTGTCGAAAATGACTCCTAGATTCTTTGCTTTTGCAGCTGAAGAGCCAGGATTCCCAAGTTCCTGGGGCCACCAGTTAGGTGACCAGAAGGAAACACTGGATCCAAAAAGCAAGACCTCAGTCTTACCTGAGTTCAATGTCAGGCAATTTGCTATACTTATTGCCAAAAACAATACAGACCATCCCTCCTTACCATGTTTTCTTCAAGTATATGGACGAGGGGTGAAATGCCCACATCAACAATCTCAAGGATGCTGTATGGCTAAGAAATTATGCAAATATGCTTGGAAAACGCCCGATCTGCCTTTTATTGTAGAGCACTTCTACTCAGAAGTCGTCCATTGTAACACAGAACACGCTATTTTTCATCATTTTTTAATTAATTTCTAAACAACTATTGAGCATTCAAGAAAGCATGCAAAGACCACTAGAAAGAGCAAGCATCATGCAGTCGATTTTACCATTAAAACAATGTGGTTCATATGCATCCTTTTCAGAAGCAGAACACAACTCCAAAACTTTCACCAAGCAAGATGATAAAGCGTGACAGTGGGATCACAAAGGCTGGGCATGTATTTGAGGGCAACACAGGCATCGTACTGTGCCAGCTCAATAACCTGCAACAGTAAATCAACGGGAGGACTGACAACTGTACCAATGCATTGATAAAAGCCAGGCCATTAAGAAGGAGAAATGCTCTCTGCCAACTTTCAATGACTATTTATTTGAACAGACTGCCATTCGGTTTTCTATCACTTTTGATGCCAGATCAGGTTTTGGCCTGCTGTGCTGGTGGAACAAAGCTGCGACCAGGCTACTTTCCAAACACCTTTCTGCAGATGGTGCTTTACAAGGGTGACGCTTGGAATAGCATCAAAGCAGGAAATCGTCCAGAAACGGATGAGAGAAGCTAAGGACAGGCAACATGGAGTGAAAACGAGTGTCTAAAACACAGCCGGTGAAACATAGAGGAGTATCAACGTGGGAGTGGGAAGGAGGCAGGTGGCGATAAACAGACGGGAAAAGCAATATATTTAACAACCTGATTATCAGTGGCCCTGGGGAACCACTGGTCAAATACAAGCTGCTGATGTGAACGAGAGGTTTTAAAGTGTGGGTAATGTAGATACATGCCAGTGCTTCAAACTCTACGAATAAAGGAGACTATCATAATAACAAACAAATAGCATTTTTCTGCCCCATATATACAAGGACAGAAAAAGCCAGCCTGCGTGGCATTTCCTGTCCTTGTAAATATGGCCCCTTTACACACAGCACTTTGCGGGAAAGGGGCGTTCCATGGATGTTGCTGTGCACGCAACACCCATAAAACCAGACACATTTTCAGATTTACAAGAAATTGTTAATCTGGCAATGCGTCTGAATAATGCGCATCCTCGGCGGTGGCGCAACGGCAAGAAATGTATTCATTTCTCATTGTTTTTTCCCCCACTTTCTATGAGTGCTGCATTCTGCAGCACACATAGAAAGAGGAAATCACCTCTGGTGATTGTTTATGTGCAGGAAGGTATCCCTTCCTGCACATAAACAATCCTTTAAATAAAGGAATTCTACAAGTTCCATGTGTGCTAATGCAGCACACATAGTAGTTTTAAACCCCCATTTCTGATTTTTTATGTGCAGGAAGGGAACCCTTCCTGCACATAAACAATCTGCCCATGACGCAGGCATCCTTGCACCATAGTGCAAGGGTGCCTGCGTCGGCGCATGGCGCATGGCAAGCAGTTTGTGCGCCAGCGCAGTGGGAAGCACAGAGATGTGACATATTGTTGTAAATATATTGCATCCCTGTTCTTCCAAACTAATGCAGCGCGGCACAGCAAATTGACTTGTTGCACCGCGCTGTGTTAGTTTATTGGAGTTCTGCCCCTTAGAGTTTAGAATTTGATGGAGAGGGAACTCTGCCGCAACAGTGATGGAGTAAGCTTTCCGCCAAAATAAACCTCATTTAGAGTCGGCGGACCTTCATTATGTTGATGGCAGACTGCTCCATCTTTGCAGCCAATATAAAACTCCAGCAGCCCGACACAGTAAGGGTCATCAGAGGTTGGCCATGTTTCCGCCCACCCTATTTAGAGTAGGCAAACACTACCACCACTACCAGGTAAAGGGGCAGTAAAAACTGCAAAATAGCATCATGTTGATGGAGCCATTCGCCACACCTACAATGCATTGACAGAAACCGCCATGATGAAGGTTCCTGCCATGCTAAAGATGTTCGTGTGGCCTGCGGACATCTCAGAAGTTGTAAGGTGGGTACTCCATCAGTGTGAGGGAGTACTTTGATTTGTCACCCTGATAGAGTAAACAACTGACCACCAAACTCTAAATCCAACCACAAATCACTCACCTATAGTGTCCCCATTGGCATTTTATAAACACCTGCTCATTTAGGGTACAGTATCCTCAATTTGCTTGAAGTAATGCCCACTGCCAGCGTGAATTTCGAGTACTGACTTCCGATGATGTTAATTGGTAATTCCAATTAATACCAACACAGTGAGTTAAATAAATTAGCATTACTTCCCACTATAAACCGATGCCCATACTAATGTAGGCCTGTTTGGTGACCTCTTCAGGGAAGCAGCATATATATCTGACTCCGCACCATCCTATTAGTTCCTCCCACAAAGGCAAACAGACCCTTAACCAAAACTGAAAAATGAAATGAATAAATAATCAAGCAGGGTGGAAGTCAGAGTTTGAGAAAACCGTTAAAAATTGGATAAAGTTAACTCTGCTGTATATTATAAGGATATCGCAAGTCACAGAGGAGTTTCATTATCATATAGGGTAATGAGGCTGAAGGCCAGGTTCCTTTATAAATTCATGGAACTCCTAGGTGATTGATGCTCTAACTCCTAGGTGATTGATTCTATACACCACAAGGTACTTTATTCCTTATAATGCATTATCACAACATCGCTCTTTTCACAAACCTTGTAAGTCCTTGGTGAATTGCTGTTTATTTGAAAGGGTTAGAATGATAGCAAATAACAATAGTTTTAAAAAGTAGTAATTATTTGTTGAAAAAATATCAGTTTAATACACGGCAGATCAACAAATGTTGAGGCTCAGAATGTGTAGGAAAAGGCAGAGAGGTTCCCAATTAAAATGAAAAATCTGTGCTCTGCCAAAAGGCCCTCTTAGCTCCATAATAAGCCTTGCCCTGTTGCTCTGATATTTAATCCCTGTCACGTCATATGAATGCCATTCAAACCACATATGAAGGAATAAGAAATGAATTCTAGTACTATGGTTTAGATAAATAAGGCTGCCTCTATTGGATAATTGTTATATACAAGCAGTGGAAGTCTCCGTATACTGCTAAAATTAAAGAATGTGTCTCTGAGATCTACAGTACAGTTCCTCTGTACAGAGTGACATATGAGTTAAGAAGAAAGCACAGGCTGTTTGATAAGATTTTGGCAAGCTTCAGCGAACTACACGGTGACATCTGTATTGCTAATAAGTAATTGCACTATTAAAAATCTACATTGAGTGGATTTACCGTTTAGACATTGAGCTCATTCTGAGATGTAGCCATTTGACCACAACGTATGGTACTTAGATAATTCTGTGTACTTGAAGGAGTGATGGAGCAGTATTTCTCCACGGGAGTTTATATCTGACTGTTGTTCTTGAAAATGTAAATGATCAATTTTCTGTCTAAGATTTAACCACTGATTATTTTGGCTTGAAAATAACATTTAATAAATTGAAAAAAACATTGGCAGTTTGGGAACTTCAGTAACTTATCTAAGACCGAATTAATGCTTGCAGTGTCCATCTGCCCAGAGTGGAAGGTCAAACATTCGAATGCTCGTAAGGCACAGTCAATCATTCTTGGTTTGGAAATGTTCGTTTACTGCTGAGACTGACTTTTCCAGTGCTTGCAGAATTGCAGTGAGTGACCAATTTGAATTTGTTCATTTGTATATTACCAAGATGTCCAGCACGTCTGCTGATGAAATGTGATAGTCATCTGGGATGTATAGAAAATAGTTGTTAGATATTGGGGTCTCTAGTTGGCAGAGGTATGCACCCTGTCCAAGTAGGGACCACCACACTAGTTAGAGTAGGTGTACACACTAAGGGGCTGTGGCTCCACGCACACTATAGGGGGGTATATAGCTTTTTGTGTGGGGACAGGCACAACCCTATTCAGGTGCAAGTGTCGGCTCTTCCTACCTTTCTAGCTCAGGAAAAGCCATCAGCTTGCTAATGATTCATCTGGATATACTGGACACACCTCAGCTTCATTTGTGTGACTGTCTAGAGGGAATGCACAAAGCCTAGCTGTCACCCTGACATGTATTCTAGGGACAGGCAGAGACACAGAATGGTTGAAGTAAGAAAAGAACAACTTTCTGAAAGTGGCAATTTCAGACCTGCAATTTAAAAACCAGTAAAAGCTGGGTCCAGAGACACCAAACTCAAGTTTTCTACCTCGTCCCAGTTGGTATTTACATTTGTAAAGTGTTACAAAGCAGCTCCAGTGCTAACCTACTGGAGAGATAGGCCTTGCTGTAGTGAAATATATCCATTTTCACCAGCAGGACATGTAAAATTCAAAAGCACATGTGCTACCTTTTAAATGCACTGCATCCTGCCTATGGGGTTACCTAGGGTTTACCTTAGGGGTGCCTTATATGTAATAAAAGGGAAGGTGTGGGCCTGGCAAGTAGGTGAACTTTCCGAGTGCCAAGTGGGCATGGCAGTTTAAAAATGCCCACACATGCTCTGCAGCGGCAGGCCTGAGACAGGTTTGAAGGGCTACTCTCTTGGGTGGCACAGTCAGTGCTGCAGGCCCACTAGTAGCATTTGATTTACAAGTCTTGGGCACATGTAGTGCAATACACTAATAAATCAAATATGGCAATCATGGAGTAACCAAAAGCCAGTACATTTTAGACACAGAGCACATGCACTTTTTCACTGGTCAGCAGTGAAAAAGTGCCCAGGGTCCTAAAAAAAGCAAAACCAAAGTTCCGCACAGTAAAAAACAGGTCAGAAGCAAAAAGACATTGGAAACCACACCAAAAGAAGCCAGGTCTGATAATAACATTTCAAGATGGCCGCTGCAACCACTTTTGGAATGGTTAGTTTCTAAAAATGTGTAACAAGCATTTGCAAGATCAATAATAGTAATGACCATCTTGCAATGCTATTTTCTTCTATTATGGCTGCCATGTTACATCTACACAACGTACTGGCTATCTTGAAAGTATAGAAAATAATGTTTCAATATTGAAGATATCCGCCCACCACTGTTGACTTTGCCAGTGACAGCTCAATTCTATATAGATTGTCAAAGTCAATATCGCAGTTACTGACTTTGTGCAAAGGATAGAGAAAGAATCTCAAGTGGAGGAGGGAGGGAGGGAGGGAGGAGGGAAAGAGAGGGAGATAAATAGAAAGAGAGAGAGATTTAGCAATGCTCAGTGTCTGTAGCAGAGGGAGGGGAAGCCTCCTATTGGTCATTCTAGGCAAAGGGATTTCAATCTCATTCGGCTATAGTACAGCCTGTGTAAGTGCATGTCATGTAAAGATCTATATTTGCTATTAGAAAAGACATCTCTAGTTTGCAATCAGTGATAATTCTATTGTTCTATTGTTACTGGACTTTCAAAATCTGTGTCCTAGGGTTGCCTGGCTCCACCCTCACCATCCTCAACTTAGCTATTGCGATATAAATCAGTGAAACTACACTCCGAGGTGAGGTAAATATAATGACCTGTGAGAGCACCCAGGCATTCTGCTGACAAGTCGATATTGCAACTTTATATGATGTGGTATTTCCTGAAGTAGAGAAAGATATCTAATCGAAATATAGTTAATAAGTCCTCCATTTAATTTAAAATCTCCTAGTTGTGTGTGCTATAATCTTGTCAGCTGTTCCTTATAATCTGACACTCCTCGTAGCCCAGGATTCGTAGCCAATGGAATCTGTGGTGTAGGTAGGAAACCAGAGTCAATGCTTTATTCAAGTTGAAGCAAGGCCCATATGTTACACTTCACTGTCTACACTTGATTTGTAGATGTACTCATTAGTATGGTCAAAATCATAGTGAGCATGCATTCAATTTTAGCCTCCATTGCTATTCAAAGCACAGGAGATGTACAATTCTTAGTACCCTGCCTCCTCAGAACAATTTCCAGGACTGTGGAATAACAGAAAAGGAATTAAGCTGTTGAGAAGAACTTAGAAGACTGAACCTGCTCTCCCTATTGTACTCAGTACAAAGAAGTGGACTCCAAAGGACGTAAGGCTGACCTCAAATTCAAGTCACAAAACAAGCTCCAAGAGACCTTTTCCTGCAAATGCCCAGCCGACCAGTTCTAACTGAACCTGCCCTAGATCCTGCTGCCAACATGTGCTGAAGTGAGTCTTGACCCTCAAGTGCTCTCCCTAAGATCCTGGACCCTTGGCTGGTGTTAAAGATTACTCCTCCTATCATCTCCTGAAACCTTGGACTTTTTGGCTCCAAAGCGCTCTGGAGAACTGGAACCAGCCTGCAAAGCTGATCCACTGTCGCAAAAGTTTCTGCTTTGTCCCACTCAGAGCTTTTCCACCGCAGGAAATCTAATTCACAGGACCATGTGGAGAAGGTATCAAGCCTCATGGAGCCCTCTTCAGCTAGAGACTGCACCCTTGCATCGGTGGAAGAATTTGAGCTCCATACAAAGTGACTAACTACAAAGGTGCCAATCTTCACAGGTTGAAGAGCCAAAAGTATCCGGCTAGCGAGGGTCCTTCTCTAGGCATGGAATTCCATTTTCTACCGCTAGGTTCTTTCCCTCCAAAAGTCAGCAGCTTTACCAAGTCTTCTCCCAGCTGTGATCCGACGATGTGGAGTCTTCTTTAATGACCGCCTGCTGCCTTGCCTGCTGCAGATTTTTTGCTTCCTGTTAAGAGACTTAGGGGCATATTTACTGACTCATTGCGCCGCCGGCTCACCACTTTTTTGGATGCTCCGGCAGCGCAGAGTCAGATTCATATCTACGAGGCCACGCAAAGCCCCTTTGCATGGCTTTTCATGACCTCGTAGATATGGAGTAAGGCAGAGAAACGCAAGTCACTGCATTGTCTAACTTAGCGTCAAACAGGCATTCCATGGGTGTTGAGGTGGGTGTTCCTGCACAACACCCATGGATTTTGAAACTTTCCCAGATTTACAAGGTATTGTAAACCTGGGAATGCATCAAAGCCTACCTTACCAGGGGAGCTATGACGAGGAAAAATATCTTTATTTCTCCCTGTTTTTCCTCTTTCTGTGTGTGCTGTATTCTGCAGCACCCATAGAGGGAGGAAATTGCCTCCATTGATTGTTTTTATGCAGAAAACTGCTCCTTCCTGCACAAAAACAATCAGTCCTACAACACAGACACCCTTGCACCATCGTGCAAGGGTGCCTGTATTGGTGCAAGGCAGCCAATTATGGGCCAGCGCAATGGAAGAGGACAGGAATGTGTCATATCTCATAGATACTGCACATTCCTGCCCTATTCTTTTGATGCAGGGCAGTGCAGCAAAGTGACTTGCTGCACTGCCCTGCGTTAAAAACTAGTAAATGACACCCTGTGTCCGAAGGTAAAATTTCCAACAGGTCAAACCTGGTTTCTGTATCCAACCTGTCATCCATCCCTGTTGGCCTTAACTTCCACATAGATATTGGTAAAGGGTAAGCAGGTGACCGGTGTGGGCACTTAATGTTTTTGGCACTATTTTCCAATTTAAACTTTAAAAATTCATAACTCTGGTTTCCCTAATTGGATTATTGTCATTTTGGTGTTATTTTATTTATTAAAATGTACTCTATATTCCTAAATTGGTTTTCGATTTGTGTTGTGTTGTGTTTTGACTTTATTAGTGTTTTGGTACTGCATAAATACCTTACACATTGCTTTTTAACCCCTAGTGTGCCCATGACGAGCTGGACTCGTCATGGAGCACAGTCGCGCTGTGCCCATGACGAGTCCAGCTCGTCATGAGGCATTCCCTGGGGAATCCCTCTGGTGCGGGCACCAGAGGGATTCCCTTTAATTAAAAATAGCCTCAGGAGCTGGGGAAGAGCTTCCCCAGCTCCTGAGGCCCCCCCCCTTCACTTTAATGACGATCGTCGCGCATGTCTCGCCGACGTCATTACAGTGAAAGTGAAACTGAAATGAGCCAAGAGCCTCATTTCAGGTTTCACTTTGTACGTGCTCAGGGGGCTATCTCAGCCCCCTGAGCACGTAGAAAGACGGGAGAGGTATCGTTGGAAAGGGGAGAATCTCCCATTTCCAATGGCACCCCTCCCCAGTGGATCCCTGCTTGGGGATTGCCACAGGAGGGCGATCCCCAAGCAGGGATCCACCCACTAGACACCAGGGAGGGGGGAGCGGCCCCTTGGGCAAGGGCCTTTGCTCCCCCCAAAGAATTTGGGCATTATTTAGTCTTTTTGCCCCCCCCGCATTTTGCGATGCAGCGCGCGCAAAGGAATTCGTTTTATTTATTTAAATGTGTACTTACCACCGTTCATCCATATTCCGGTGTTTACATTTCCCCACCCTGCCCCTCCCCCGACACGCCTCACCGCCCCACGGAACTCCCTTCACGGACCGCTACTGGTTGTTCCTCATCAGGCATTTATAGAGAGCAAGAGAGGGAAAACACATAAATGTGAAAGAAGGAGGAAGAGAAAGATGGAAAACCGTCGCAAAGAGAGAAAGCCAGAACCTGCAAGAGTGAGATAAAGGGAAAAGGGTGTCTGGTTGTGGATTAAAGAGGCAATAGTGGATTGTAGACTAGCAGTCTTGGTATTTGGCACGCTGACAATGAAATGCTTGGCCGTGAGGATCTATTCAGAGTTTTGAGTATTGGCACTCATTCTTTTACAAATTATTCACTGGTAACATCGAGTCCAGCTAAGAGTTGTGTGGGCATTTGAGCTTGCTGCCATCTCATTAAAATAAAGGATATGTGACCCACCAGCAGGAGAACGTACTTCAATGGAGACAGGACCCAAGGCATAGTGATAGTTTGCTTTTTTGCTGTGGAAGTGTATACATTTATCTGGTACGTTCTTGTGTCATAATCCCCGTAATGTTCACTGTTTAATTTGAAGCTTTTTGTAACATTTTTTAGGATGTTTATAGCCATAAAATTGTTAATTGCATCTTTTGGCTTAGACTGAGCCTAAATTGCTTGATGAATTCATCATGGCCAAGACCCCTAGGTTCCTTCCATGCTACCTATTCTAAAACATATCCTTAAAAATAGCACAACGAGACTCCACCTCAGATGAAGATGTTTTTGACGAGAAGCGCTCGACGATGTAGTTTGCCACCTTGAGTTGGTGAAGGTTTGTGTATTCTTTAGAGTAGTTCTTCAGTCAAGTTTGTTTGAGCATAACCATCTATAATGATGCACTTTTTCAAAGTTAAATTCAAAAAGAGTGGCAGCAATTTTGTGATTATACAACTAGGTTGGGGAGAGTTTATCACATCTTACTAAGAAGTTTTAAAAAAATTTCAGAGCTAAGAGGACCATAAGCATGTACTTTCTTATGCCATCTTGTATTTGGCAGTGTACTGACATGACGCTTTAGTATGTCATCTCCAAAACATAGGTTTGCAACACATAGGTGCATATTTACAAGCCCCTATTGCCACAGGAGTACAAAAGGGGGTGGTGATGGACGGAGCATCAGAACTAAGCCTGGGCGTTGAACTACGCTCCGTTCGCGGAGCTTGCGAAGTTTAGGCAACTTCGCGATTCGCATAGAGCGCGAAGTTGCAGATTGCTACGCGATCTAGTTTTGCTTCCTCGCACGCTCAATATTCATTCTCGCACGCGCGGTAACGTCTTACCGTGATTCTGCGATCGCCAACTTGCTTTTCTGTCCGTTCGCAAGCGCCACGAGATTTGTACTATGGCTGCCCAATCCCGCGAGAGTGTGCGAACGCGAACACGTCATTCGGGAGCGCGAGCTGACTTCCGGCGGCTGTCTTGGTAAGATCGCGATCCCGAACATGCAAAAACTACAATCTGGCGAAGAATATCTCGCGATCTTCATAAAACCTTCTCTAAAATGATCATTTAGCTCATAAAACTCCTCAGATTGTGATTTTGCTGTAGTCTTTTGTGTAAGGAGGAGTCTTTTAATTTTTTTAACCCTTTTTTCAAGAGGAAGGAAGTGCCCCTGAGTCTACATCTTCCTGTTCCTGTCCAGCAGGCTCCTCCCAGTGCTTTGTGCATGTGCTGTTCACTTTCATTTGGATTTGGAGCTGGAAGGATCACTTTTTGTGTCTGTCTGCTCATACCATTGGATTGGATTTATTTGAGGACTTTTTGATTTGAGATTTAATTTACTACAAGTAAGTTGGAGAATTGGTGTGTTTGTTTCATTGGGGCTTGTATTTGTATTACCTACATTTTTCTGGGTTTTTCATTGTTTTTTAAAATTATTGTTGTGGCGGGTGGCCTGTGCTTTCAATAGGGGCCTAGTTGTTTTTCTCTGCAATTTCAGCCAGTAGGGTACCCATGGGTTCATGTTTCTTGGTGTCTGTAGAATTTTCAACATCATGTAGGGCATGGATGGCATAGGATTATTTGAAATGCTAAATGTGACTGTGGTGTATTTCTCTGTTGGTGTGTGTGTGAAATACCTTTGTGGGATGTGTGTGCTTGATGTGTAACTTCTTTCCAATCCTTTCGTAGCCCTGTTCATTTTCATTTGTGTATTAAAGCTGTGTTGTTTAGCAGGCCTCCTTTGTCCGGTCATATATTATAGGCCTGCTTCAGTTCATTGTTTTCCATGGCCTGTTGTGACTGTGAGTGCCCATGTGGCTTATGGCAATTTTGTGGTGGTAGTTTAGTAGTGTGTGTTTCTTTTTCCATAAAGGCCTGTATTTCTTTTCTTTGTTCCCCTTGGATTATGCTTGTTGTTGTGTCCTCCTGGCCATGTGTGTGGCGGCCATTTTGTTAAGGCAGGCATTGTGCTTTTGCCATAGGCTTATATTGAGTGTTCCAAGCTTGTGGCCTAGTCTGCCAGTAGGCCCAGAGGTAGTCAGTCTCAAATCTTTGGTGCTTTATTTAAATTTACAGTGTGTGTTGTCTGTTGATTTTCTTTTACACCATGGATGGCTTTGGATTTTATTGCAAAAGGTGTTTTTTGGGGTGGAATAGCATTTTTTGGGTGTGTGTTAAATAAATAGGGCTTTTTAGCTAGTATGTAAGCCTAGGGATTCAGCTCGCGTACTTTGGTAACTCTGCACAGCGCGACAACGCGGACTTACAGTTTTCGTCATTTTCGCGCTCGCAATATGCGTGTTCGCGCACGCGATAAAGCCTTTTTGTGCAGTTCGCGATCCCGAACACGCAGCTTTTGCAATCTGGCAAACAATATCTCGCGAGCAACATAGATCCTTCTCGAAAACGCTTTTTTGTGCATTTCTGCTAAAAAAACTCCTCAGGTTGTCATTGAGCTGTAGGTTTGGAGCACGGAGAAGCTTTTATTTCTTTGAAAATATTTTTATGAGAGGAAGTAAGTTCCACAGACACTACAACTTCCTGTTCCTGTCCTTTGTAATCACTTTGTGGTGGGTGGCCTGTGCATGTGTGTGGCGGCCATTTTAGGAAGGCAGGCATTGTGCTTTTGCCATAGGCGTACATTGACTGTCTTCCATTCCTTGTGGTTGTGGGTGTGTGGTGGCCATTTTGTGGAGCCATCCAAGCAGTGTGCTTGCTTTTGCCATCCGGTTCCAAGCTTGTGGCCTAGTCTGCCAGTAGGCCCAGAGGTAGTCAGCCTCCAATCTTTGGTGCGTTATTTAAATGTACAGTTTGTGTTGTCTGTTGATTTTCTTTTACTCCATGGATGGCTTTGGATTTTATTGCAAAAGGTGTGTTTTGGGGTGGAATAGCATTCTTTGGGTGTGTGTTAAATAAATTGGGCTTTTTAGCCAGTATGTAAGCCTAGGGATTCAGCTCGCGTACTTTTGGTAACTCTGCACAGCGCGACATTGCGGACTTACAGTTTTCGTCATTTTCGCGCTGGCAATATGCATGTTCGCGCACGCGATAAAGCCTTTTTGTACAGTTCGCGATCCCGAACACGCAGCTTTTGCAATCTGGCAAATAATATCTTGCGAGCAACTATGGGGCATATGCATCAACCAAACTAATACCGATTCCTTAATAGCGAAAAATAAGGAATCGCCATTAAGGAATCGGTAATTGGCATGCATCAACAGATTCGGTGAAATTTAGCGATTCCTTAAAAATCGCTAAATTTACCGATTCCTTAATAGCGGGGCACGCAAACGGCCTCACTAGCAAATAGCGAGTTCGGTAATACCGATTTGGCTAATTGCGAGTTCGGTAATACCGAATTAGCAATTACCGAATCGGTAATAGCGAAATCGCAAATTGCCGCGTCGCTCCGGGAACGGGCTGATGACATCACCAACCAGGAAATACTGCTGCCCCACCCACATAGCCTCGACAGAGGAGCAGACAGGAGCTGGAAAGAAGGACAGGCTGTGCAGAGTGAGGCCACACAGATTCTGCCATTCACATCACACATCCATCATGTCGCAGGAAGTGCCATCCAGCGCAGAATCTGCACGCAAGCGCAAGAAGAAGTTTTCGGACAGGGAGCTGGAGTACCTCATCGAGGGAGTGTCCAGCAAACACGACCGCCTCTTTGGCAAGCTGTCCCTCAAGGTGCCTGAGACAGAGAAGCGGCGCATCTGGCAGCGCATCCGTGAGAGGGTCAATGCGGTTGGCGTCACTAGCCGCAGCATCGACGACCTTAAAAAACGGTGGTATGACCTGCGGAAGCGCGCCAAAGAGAGGATTGCTGAGAGGCTCCGGGAGGCAAGAAGGACTGGAGGCGGAACAACCACTGCACCAGCCAACACAGCCCTGGAGGACCTTGTGGAAGGGACGATAGAGCGGGAAGCCGTCGTGGGGGTGATCCAGATGGACACGTCCGGCGCAGCCACAAGTGCCCAAGGTAAGATGCATGCCTGTGCCACACCCAGCATAGCGTAAATCCATACCCATGCCCCCAGCCCAATCTCACTGTGTCTGCAGCTCTGGCACAGACAGCTCCACACATGACACTACTGCATCTTGGGAGTTGTAGTCTAGTCAGCCCAGAGTGCAGGTACAGGCGTAAATCCTATGAGCACACACCACATATTTTGTACATGGCTGTAGACTGTTCATTTGTTGGACCACAGAGGGACATTAATGGGTACAACACTATGTAGGTGTAATCATCCCACTAATCATGCACTGTTTCACACACAGATGCATCACCTGGGGACTCTGACGACAGCGACCAGCTGATCATTTCTGAGACACCCGTCGAGTCAGACCAGGAGACAGCGCAGGATGCGCACGCACCGCCAACACCTGCCACCCCACCAGCACCACCTCCACCAGCGCCACAATCAACGGCACCAGCACCAGTGCCACAAGCCAAGGCACCAGCACCTGCGCCACAAGCCAAGGCACCAGCACCTGCGCCACAAGCAACGGCACCAGCAAAACAGCCTGCAGCTAGTACAGCCACAATACCGCAGAGGCACAGGCACCAAGTTGCGCCCTTGCAGGAGATGGCAACCCCCCCCCCCGCAATTGGCACCCACGCAGCGCACATCCACACCACCTGCTGCACCACCTGGAGGCTCAAGACACGCACGGCGTCACAGGGCCTGTCGCAGTTCCGTCTCCTCAGCAGACCAGGATGTCCCAACAACCTCTGCAATCGAGGAGAGGATGCTGCGTACACAGAACCTGCAGGGAAGACATGTGGCTAGCATCAGCTGCAATATCGTGCGCCTAGCGAGGGAGATGCGCGCCATGACTGCAGCAGTCACCGACATGGGCTCCGCGGTCAGGGACATGGGCACGGCGGTCAGGGACCAGACCACTGCGGTTGCTGATGGCAATGCTCAGCTCAGGGAGGAGGTACGTGAGCTCACCCGTGCCTTCAGGGAGGGCCATGAGTCCCAGAGGAGGAGTAACCGGCAGCTAATGTTGCGTTTTGCCGCCGCTACCAAGGCCATACAACGGCACAGCAACTGCACCGCTGTGTTGGCACGCCGCACAGTCTCCCTGCAGGTGGACCTTGGGCACTTCTGCGGTGATGTGGCCAAGTCACTGGGACACATCACCACTGCTGTGGAACAACTTCAGAGCAGCACATGCAGTGCTGCAGCATTGGGAGGGGATGACACCAGTGAGGCTGCCTCCAGTGTCAGCAGCGTGTCACTGGCAGAGGCCAGCACCAGGCGCCGCAGTTCGCGTGCCTCCACGGGGACAGGCCGTGGTGAGGCTTTGGATGCACCTGAGCGGAGGCTTGGTGTACGTGGCAAGCGCCACTAGAATTTTGGACATGCTGCAGGTCCATGGTGGAGCAACCATGGCCATCCAATTATTGTGTTTGCACAGGCCTGACTTTAAGGAACCTTTTATTTACATTTATGCAATCGGAGCATGATTCACAATGCTAGTTCTGTTGCACAATCCTCAGTGCTACTGTGCATTAAACAGTTGCACCCAACACCAACTTGTAATGTCTCATTTTACCCAGGGTCAAAAATGATTTTGCATTATGTCTGTCCGCCTCCTATGGCCCTCTGCTGTGTTTGGGATGTGTGCCGGTCGTCGTTGGGCGGGTGGTTGGTCAGCCTGGTGGTCGTCATCCCTGTCCACCTCCATGGGTATCCCCCTTCTGGTGGCAATGTTGTGCAGCATTGCACATACAGCAATTATTCGACAGCATGTGTCTGGTTGGTATAGCATGGCGCCGCCAGTCTTGTGGAGGATACGGAAGCGGCTCTTGAGAATCCCAAAAGTCCGCTCTATCACATTCCTCGTGCTGATGTGTGCAGCGTTGTAGCGATGTTCCTGCGGGGTTGCTGGATTTAGGTATGGGGTGAGTATGTATTCCCGCAGGGCGTAAGCACTGTCACCTAGAAGATAGAAGCATAGACTTAGCATTGATGCTGTACATACATGTGTGGTGTTGGTGTGGGGAAGCGTAGTTCTACGTACCTAACAGGAGTCCCTCTCCAAATTCTCCATTGAGTAGTCGCCTGTGCATTCCACTGTTGCGGAAGATGTATGAGTCGTATGTGCTCCCTGGGAATTGTGCCACTAGGTCCGTTATGATGTTGTTGGCATCGCACACAACCTGCACGTTGATCGAGTGGTATGACTTGCGGTTCCTGAATAGGTACTCATTTGCTGACGGAGGACATATGGGGATATGCGTGCAGTCGATGCATCCAATCACATGTGGAAATTGTGCCACCTGGTAGAATGCCTGTTTGGTGCGGTCCAACTGCTGTGGGGTTGTGGGGAAGCTGATGTGTGTGTGGAGCATTGTCAGCATGGCATCTAGGAATTTCTTGAAGAAGCGTGACAGTGCGCTTTGCGAAACACCTCCGGCCACCGCAATTACCCCCTGGAAACTCCCTGAGGCCAGTAGGTGCAGGCTGCATAGGACCTGAACGTGCGCAGGGATAGCATTTGTCCTGTGTGTCTGGTGCTGCAGTAATGGTTCCAGGTCTGCAATCAGGCGCATGATCATAGCGCGATTGAGGCGATACTTCTGGTACACCTGGTCCTCATTCTGGCCGAGCAAGGTTATGCGCAGTCTGAACACTCGCTCCTGGACCCTTCTCCTGCGCTGTCCTGCTGCATTGATCCGCATCCTCCTTGCAAGCACGTAGAGGGCAGCCATTTTGTGGGAGCCAACAGGGTCTCCTGGGCCACATTTAAGGGTTTAGTGATTGCCTCAATCATTTGCACATGTGGGAAGAATTTATCCTCCTCTTTTTTTTTTTTTTGTAACTTTACCTCCAGGTTTTGATTCCCCTTATTTAGCTCTGGCAAAATAGCGATTTTTGGGATTTTCGTTATTAGCGAGTTTTGTTGCATTGGGGTGCGATTCGTTATTTGCTATTGGCAATTTCCGGGAGCTAATAGTGATTTCGGTAATTGCTAATTCGGTATATAGCGAATCGGTAAATTAGCATTTTGGGTATTAGCGATTCGGTATGTCCGAGGTTATTTATTTAGCGATTCGTTATTTGCTCGGGTTTTGGGTTGATGCATTGGGATTGGGTATTTTTCACGCAATACCGGGAGCTATTAACGAATCGGTATTTTACCGACTGGATTTTGGCTTGATGCATAAGGGTGATAGATCCTTCTCGAAAACGCTTTTTTGTGCATTTCTGCAAAAAAAACTCCTCAGGCTGTCATTGAGCTGTAGGTTTGGAGCACGGAGAAGCTTTTATTTATTTGAAAATATTTTTATGAGAGGAAGTAAGTTCCACAGACACTACAACTTCCTGTTCCTGTCCTTTGTAATCACTTTTTGGTTATTTGTGGTGGGTGGCCTGTGCATGTGTGTGGCGGCCATTTTAGGAAGGCAGGCATTGTGCTTTTGCCATAGGTGTACATTGACTGTCTTCCATTTCTTGTGGTTGTGGGTGTGTGGCGGCCATTTTGTGGAGCCATCCAAGCAGTGTGCTTGCTTTTGCCATCCGGTTCCAAGCTTGTGCCCTAGTCTGCCAGTAGGCCCAGAGGTAGTCAGCCTCCAATCTTTGGTGCGTTATTTAAATGTACAGTTTGTGTTGTATGTTGATTTTCTTTTACACCATGGATGGCTTTGGATTTTATTGCAAAAGGTGTGTTTTGGGGTGGAATAGCATTTTTTGGGTGTGTGTTAAATAAATTGGGCTTTTTAGCCAGTATGTAAGCCTAGGGATTCAGCTTGCGTACTTTTGGTAACTCTGCAGAGCGCGGGGGCGCTGGGTGGCGCCAAACCAAGATGGCCGCGCATTAGCAAGGCTCTCGCCCGACCGGGCACTCTTCCGATACTTACAGACATCCTGACCACTCTATCCTGCATGTAGACGCCTTGGCTGGACGTCGGAATACCTGCTGATTGCAGCGGTGCTCGTGGAACGCGGATGCCCTGCCGAACGGCGGAGATATCGACGGCGATCCTTCCCGGGTGGCGCTACTGGCTGTTTTGAGGCTGGTGAGGGGGAGGAGTCGCCTGCCAGGAAACTCCGTGGCTTCTGGGGCCCTTGCGCTGCTGCGGGGACGCCCCCCCAGGGGAGAGCGGTACACCGGTGGACTCGAGAGGCCGTTGTGGGGACGCCGGAGCCTGCTGCGCCCCTGTCGTGGGGAGATTTCCTGGTGTTGGAGCGGTGGAGACGACGTGACTGATGGCGGCGCGGGCGGCCCCTTCTCAAAGATTCTGGTAGGACATTGCGGGGGCCTGGCGACGATCCCACCGGTCCGTTGGAGCTGTGGTTCCCTGGGCGGGTGGCCTGGCGGAGTGCGGCCCCCAGAAGGCTGAAAAAACTGGCTTAGTCGGTCCCCGGCGGAGTACGTAGCTGCGGGCTGTGGGCCGTGTGGGGGAGGGGAGGAGCTCCCCACGCGGTGCGGCCTGTCCGAGTTCGGCGCGGGACGCGCAGTCTGCCCATACCTACCACGAACGCCTCAGTGGATCGGTGGCACTGGCGGGCGGCGGCCCGTGGATAAGCGGTATATCGGGGTCACGGCCTCTTCCTTGGCTTGCAGACCGGCCGGACACCTTGGCGCGGCCCTCCCCCCCCCCCTGCCTCTGGTCCTCTCCCTGTCGGCGGGGTGTAGTGGAGGCCGGCGCTGGACGCGGGGCGGTGCGGGGGCTGTGGAGCGGCTGGGACGGAGTGAGAGCCGGCCGGAGGAGGTGAGGAGCCCACTTGCTGAGGGCCTCGACCCGTGGCTCGTGACTGCAGCGCTCGCCCTGGTGTTGGCCCGCTGAGTGCTGCCTGATTCTGCCTGCTTGCAGTCATTCAACTGGAGGGAGTTGCGCTGGGACGCCCCTTGCGCCGCCGTTTGGGGACCGTGCCCGCGGGCTGATCGGCTGCTGCCCCGGCTGGGAGGGCTCCTCCGATCGACCGGTCTGCCGGAGGGAGCCGGACTCTGGAAGGGACGGCCCTGGACATGGGTCGCAAGGATGCCAAACAGTCCACGCTGCCGTTCGAGGCCGCGAAGAAATCCGCGCTGGCGTCGGGTAGCGAGCCGCCCGCCGCGTGGGCACCCGATGAAGACTGGAAATCTCTACTAGTGAGTATGAGGCACAGTCTGACATCCATAGACTCCAAAGTGGATAGCATCAATACCAGGTTGGACAGTGTTGTCACTAAGCTGGAGCACCATGATACTCGCATCAAGGAAACGGAGGAACGGATCTCTACCCTGGAGGACGGGGCCTCTTCTGCTGCCAGGCAAACGACTCAGATGGATCGGCTCCTCAAGATCATTGCGGACAAGAATGAGGATTTAGAGGCGAGGTCCCGTCGCAACAACATCCGCGTACTGGGTCTAGCCGAGTCCACCAATATGGGGAAAATGGAAATTTTCATGGAGAACCTTGTAGTTGAACTGTTTGGGAAAGACTCCTTCTCCTCATCTCTCATTGTGGAACGAGCCCATAGATCCTTAGCTGCTAAGCCTCCACCGGGAGCCCCGCCGCGACCCATTGTGGCGCGCTTCCTTACCTACAGAGACAGGGACGCGGTGCTGAGGCGAGCGCGTGAGATTGGCACGGTGGTGTATGGTAATGCCACGTTATCCTTCTTTCCTGACTTCACTGCCTCGGTACAGGAAGCTAGACGCAAATTCACCGGGGTGAAAAAGAAACTACAGTCCCTGGAGCTGCCCTACGCCATGCTTTACCCAGCGAAGCTAAAAATTTCTTACCAAGGCCGACAGCATTTATTTCAAACCCCACAACAGGCTGAAGACTTCCTCAAATCCTATAAAAAAGACATGGCCACAGAGGCAACGGGAGGGAGGCGCTCGAGGGCGCCGTCGCCAATGGCGCAGCAGGACTGATCGTGCTGGGGCGCCATGCCGGCCGCGAGAGGCCACTGCTGCTGCATATTCTCGGACTATCAGACGTACATTCTGGTGAGGCATTTCCGATGAACAGGTCAGGTGTCAAGCTGAACTGAACTATTTCATTACTTGTGCCCGGTCACCCGCCTCTGTCCCGCATTGAGATACCAGGAACATACCTGGTTCCCAGCGGGTGAAAGTAGAGAGAGGGAGGGCAGGTTTGGAGCCCCTAGGCATCGTCCCCTAATGGGCGAACCCCTATACTCCCCCTTCCGAAGTGTGGGGAGGGCGTCAGTTGTTTCCCTCATGTTCTTGGGGATGGTTTTGTTCGTGGAGGGAGGGACGGGGAGGGAGCTAGGTACCCGGCTAGTGGGGTTTGCCGGTGTGGGAGGGAACCGACTCCGGCTAGTTGTTGAGATCTTAGATGTCGCACTGCCAGTTACCTGGAGTCGGGGGGAGGGGGCAGTTGTTATGGGAGTTTATCATGTTGGTGAATTTGAGTGCTGCACGACTTCATATGCTATGACTCTCAACCATGGATGTTTGGGTCTGGGTGAATGGGTGACGTAGCTGATTCGCGGCCCTCTATACAATTGCAGCTTATATCCTGGAATGTACGAGGGTTGAACAACCCGAGGAAGAAGAGACAGGTCCTGGGGTATTTGGACAGGCAGGGGGTTTCCATTGCCATGCTTCAGGAGACGCATCTCTTACAGGGTGGGTCCCCCTTATTTGCATCCCGCTGGGCTACCTGTAGGGTGTTTTCATCCTACTCTAACTACGCTAGAGGGGTTACGATTCTGGTGCGACGGGGAGTGGGGTTTATACCTGAGGGGACTGAGGCGGACTCGGGTGGTAGGTACTGTCTGGTCTGGGGGACACTGCACTCACACACAATACTCTTTGCCTGTTACTATGGCCCCAACACGGACGACCCGGCCCCGTTTCTCACACTGTGGGGAAAGATACAAACACTGGGAGTGGCACATGTCGTAATGGGAGGCGATTTTAACACTGCGCTTCGGCCCACAGCGGACAGATCACACCCTCAAACGTCGCACTACACGCAGACCCAACGCACATTATTAAACATTGTCGACAAACACCACTTGATAGACGCGTGGCGGCACTCACACCCCTCGCTCGGGCAGGGTACACATTACTCGGCAGTGCACTCCACGTGGGCACGCATAGATTATATATTTCTTTCGGCGGGTCTCTCTTCATGGGTAGGCCGTACACTGCATCTCGCCCGCACACTTTCTGATCACTCCCCGGTCCTCCTTTCGCTGCGCATACCCGTTGCAGTTTCCCCCTTTCTTAGTTGGCGCCTCAACCCGGCGCATCTCCTGGACTCGGTCTTTAGGGCGGAACTGGAGCAAGACATACCGGAGTTTTTTGACCGCAATGTGGATTCCGTGTCCAGTATTGCCACGGTCTGGGAAGCCTTCAAAGTTACTGTGAGAGGCTGGTGCATAGCTAAGGGAGGTGGGGTCCTCAGGTCCTTGCGCGGGGATCTGCACAGACTCGAGTCCGAGATGCGTCGCTTAGAGGGCGAGCTGACGCGGCTCCCGCGGGGGACTGCGGTGGCCGCACAACTCCGAGAAAAGATGAATGAATACACGGAGGCGGCGGATAGGGAAAGTAGGTTTCTGGGGAAACCGTTCGTGGCGCAGATATACGGAGAGGGAGACAGGCCCAGTAGGGCGTTGGCCTCGGCTGTCCGCCCCCCTAGGTACCGCAATTTCGTGGCCTCCCTGCTCGACGAGCGGGAGATCCCGCAGCGCAATCTCCCGGGTCAGCTTCGGGTCCTCACCGACCATTATACCAGACTCTACACCACACACAGGTCGACGCCGATTAATCTACATGATTATCTCGACGACACGGCCATAGCCTGGCTGGGCCCTACACAGCAGGAATTTCTTCATCACGAAATCGAATTAGATGAAATAAAAGATGCCATAATGTCCATGTCATCGGGCAAGGCGCCGGGCTCGGACGGCATACTGATCGAGTTCTACAAAACTTTCATTCACGCACTGGCCCCAGTGCTGAAACATGTATACTATACTGCGCTGGAGGAGGGTTCTCTGCCGGCTACGATGCGCGAAGCCCTTATCACGTCCTTGTTGAAGCCTGGGAAGCCGCCGGACCAATGTGATTCGTACAGGCCTCTATCGCTACTGAACGTGGACATTAAAATATTGGCGAAGGTACTGGCTACCCGCCTTAATCTACTGATGGAACGCCTGGTCCTTCCGGATCAGGCCGGATTTGTCCCTAACCGCGCGACTGCCCATAATCTGCGCACGTTGCAGGCTGTGCTGCAGGATATTAACCCACAGTGCGAGGCAGCTGCCATTTTCCTTGACGCCACTAAGGCGTTTGATTCCCTGGAGTGGGACTACCTTTTAGCGCTGCTGGAGCGAATGGGCATCCCCTTCAGCTTTCTGAATTGGATCAAGTTGTTATATACCCGGCCCCAAGCCGCGGTCTTGCTCAATGGTGCCCGATCTGCCCCCTTTGCCATCCGCAGAGGTACCAGACAGGGGTGCCCCCTCTCTCCAGTGCTGTTCGCAGTCACGATCGAGCCCCTTGCGGCTAAACTCAGGCAGCACCATAATCACCGCTCTCTTATCTATCCAGAGCGTCAACTGCTGGTCGCATTATATGCGGATGACATCACCCTCTACGTGCATAAGCCGCAGGAAAACCTGAATCCTCTGTTACGTGAAATCACTAAATTCGGCGCCATATCTGGGATCCAGATCAACTGGGCGAAATCAGCCCTATTCCCCTTGACGGACAGTACTCTACCGTTCCCCCTGGACTACCCATTGCTGTGGGAGTCGGAGGAGGTTAAATACCTGGGCATCAGGGTGACCAGAGACCGGGAGGCCCTAATCCGGGCTAATTACGGGACGGCGCTAGACAAAATTACCGAGAATGTCACTAAATGGATTCATCTTCCGCTGTCTATGGCAGGGCGTATTTCCCTGATTAAGATGGTGGTTCTTCCCAAATTGTTATACCTTTTCACTAACATCCCCTATAGCCCGGGTCCCCACTTCTTCCGAGCTCTTAACTCCCAGATGTCTCGTCTGGTTTGGGGCGGGAAGCAGGCCAGAATTGGGCTGCGCACCCTCATGTTGCCTTACCACCAAGGAGGGTTTGAGGTGCCTAATTTTCAGCGCTACTATGACTGTGCCCAAGGGCACTTTGCCGCCTACTGGCTCCACCCCCCACCCTTTATGGCGCACCTGGCGGTGGAGGATGGGTACATGAGACCTGAGCAACCTTCCGGTTATCTATATTCGGAGGTCCGCTTGGGAGATCGCGACCCCACTACGGTTGACTGCACAGTACGGGCCTGGAAGCGCATGGCGGCACGAATGGGGGCCACATTCCTATACTCTCCCCGTATGGTCCTAGCACACGATCCTAGACTGAGTGTTGCACGTGAGGAGCTCGGTCGCAAAATGCTTACAAAGCTCGCGATCTGCACGTGGGGTGACCTATATCATGAGGGGAGTTTCCGCTCGGCGGCGCACTTCTTTGGCTAGATGTCCCCGTCGGTGATGGATACGTTCCTTTATGTCCGACTGCGACAAAACATAAAGGCGGTCACGCCTAATTTCCCGGACGAGCCTGAGGTCTTGGCGCCTCTTCATGCTATGTTGCAAACGGACACCCCGAAACATGTGGTCTCCATGTTGTATACCCACGTACAGTCGGCTTCGTCCCCCCCCTCCCTCAGGGCGCGGGCGGACTGGGATAATGACCTGGGGAACCAGATGTCGGACGAACAATGGGAGGAGAGTTGCTCTCATGCCACCACGGTCACGGGTAATGCGCGACTTAGATTAGTCCACTTTAAATATTTGCACCGCCTCTACTATACCCCTGCCAAACTGTGCCGAATCGGGCTGCGAGGTGATGACCGCTGTGTGAGATGCAGGAGGTTGGGCGCTGGCTTTCTCCATCTGGCCTGGACGTGCCCAGCTGTTGCCGTGTATTGGGAGGAGGTCTTCTCGGCCCTGTCCGAGATGGTCGGGGTGCCCACCGCGCCTTGCCCTGAGCTCGCTCTGTTGGGCCGGTCGCACCCGGTGCTCAAGACGCATCGGAAATTCTTTGCTCTGGGACTCCTGCTGGCCAAGCGCCACGTGGCGTGTAGATGGGGACGAGGACGGGCGCCTAAATTCAAGGACTGGCTGAGTACTATGTCTACATGGCAGGAAAGGCTTCAGCAGTATGCTGATCTCTTGCCCCCCAAGTCGCGGCCTAGGGACCTCTGGGGACCCCTCGTCGCTTACCTCCTGCGGGCCGATGAGGGGGGAGATGCCGATAAGGGCGGGACTGGGAACGTTGGGAGAGCCGACTCCTCGGCCACGCCTTGTGCAGTCTCTACCCCATAGACCGCTACGACGGATTGATTGCCTTGACCCCTTTTTCGTCTTCCTGTTTGCCCCCCCCCAAGATGGGTGTACGGGACGCTCCCCGTTTGCTCGGACCGAGTACATGCTTGCTGGTATGATAGCATTTTTCTGCGCCTGCTACATGGGTGGGAGGGGGCGGGATGCCATTTCCCCAGATTCGAGATGCCACCAAGCTTTCCCCGCCTCAGCGCAGGTTGAGTGGTTGTGTCGTGTGTAGCACTGGTTCATGTTCACTACATTGCATCAAGGATATCTCCCCCCAGGTCACTGGCTAGGCCAGTTACGGGCAGAGCAACATAACTCTACAGTTGATTTGTACCCAGCCATGGGTACACCTCATACCACGGCTCTGCACTGAACAGTTCCATACGCCACATACTAAGTATGGTGGACACGCACTGGGGGTGTACAGTTCTCATTGAAGTTAAAAGTTGGTTCTGACAAAATGAAAAACGAAACCTCACAGGGTAATTGGTTGTGTGCTTCTTGCTGTTATCGTTGCCACTATATACCTGGATCAGCAGCCTTAATGTAATACCCAGCGGCCGGTCGACATAGGTTGTAGGCGACATGCTGTGAGCCTGACTTACTCCTGTCTAGCAAGTGTTCTATGCCTATTGCACTGCATGTTGTTGCTGCCGGCCAGGTGACATGGTTGTAGGCAAGAAGCTGTGTATGCTTTGTTCTTGATCAATAAAGGTTTTTCAAAAAAAAACTCTGCAGAGCGCGACATCGCGGACTTACAGTTTTCGTCATTTTCGCGCTCGCAATATGCGTGTTCGCGCACGCGATAAAGCATTTTTGTACAGTTCGCGATCCCGAACACGCAGCTTTTGCAATCTGGCAAACAATATCTCGCGAGCAACATAGATCCTTCTCGAAAACGCTTTTTTGTGCATTTCTGCAAAAAAAGCTCCCCAGGCTGTCATTGAGCTGTAGGTTTGGAGCACGGAGAAGCTTTTATTTTTTTGAAAATATTTTTATGAGAGGAAGTAAGTTCCACAGACACTACAACTTCCTGTTCCTGTCCTTTGTAATCACTTTTTGGTTTGTGGTGGGTGGCCTGTGCATGTGTGTGGCGGCCATTTTAGGAAGGCAGGCATTGTGCTTTTTGCATAGGCCTCCAAGCTTGTGGCCTAGTCGTACAGTAGGCCCAGGGGTACTACTCAGTCATCAATCATCACGTGTGCATGGAATTTAAACAACTGTTTTTGTGTTGTGCGTTAAATTTCAACATCATGTATGGCTTTGGATTGAATTGTAAAATGTGGCCTTTACTTTTTTACGGGGTTAGATTTCAATTTTTGGGTGTTGGAAATAAACGCCTTTAGTTTTTATGTGTATATGTTCATTGTGTTGTTGCTCCCTGATGCTGCATTCATCCCATAAGATTCACACAATTTTTTTTTAGGTCAAACAGGCTAGACTACATTTATGTTTTTGTTCCTTGCTATTCTTCTTCATGAGTGTACACAGTACAAATACAACAGGATCCCTGGCCTTGTCAGTCTCTTAATGGCTGGCTATACTGTTGTTGTTCACTGACTTTATAAAATTTAATAATTGTGATGACCACCCACCAGACACTAATAAGTTATATATTATATTATAGATGTTTTGACTGATGTTCTTCTGGCTTTTTTGCTTTTAGGTGCTCAAAATACAGAGGAGGTGTGTCATCATCATCCACTGTTGTGGTGCCAGACCGACGTCCTGCTGCTGTACACAACGTGACGTGTGAGTGACCTGACCAGGCATCTCTGCAACTTGTGCAACTGAGTGCTGTTTTGACATCTGTTGAAGATGCCCCCAAAGAAAGCAGGTAGCAGGTCCTCCGGTACCAAGAAAGTTGCCATGGAGAAGAAGGAACAGAAGAAGACGGAAGTGTTACTTAAGTCTGGTGTGCCTCCCAAAACCTTTTTTGGTACACCAAAAATGACGCCTGCAGCAGCGGTGTCGGGGGGCCAAGCTGGGGGCAGCACCTCCACATCAGTGGGCCCAACCCACCAACCCAGGCCCAAGCAGATGAGTGTGGAAGAGGTAGCCAGCCTTATGGTGAAAAGCAGTGATGCTGAGCCTGAACTAAACTTATCGCTATCTCAAAGTAGTACACAATCAACGCAGGAGGGAACATCATCAACACAGCAGATAAGTGGTCAACAGCCGCAGCCACTGCCCGCAATAGTAGCTGTTGTTCCTCCCGAAGTAGGGGCAGTTCAGGAAATTGAGCCTCATGCAGAGGAAGAAGAGGAAGCCACTCCTTTAGAAGTTCCATTGGCTTCCAAATCCCCAGCAAGGAAAAGGAGGGTTAGTACATCAAGTTCTTCACCAAGCCCCCCTTCTGATGATCTAGATGCCACTTGGAAGCCACAAACTGAGTCTGAGAGGGAAACACATCACAAGAGCAGGCATGGGAAAAGGAAGGTTCCAGAAAGCCTTACACTTATGGATGTTGATGTAGAAGAGCAGGATGATGATGATGATGATGATGATGAGCCAGTCATCACAAACATCACTCCCGGGCCTGAGGAGATGGAGACCAACATTTTTACACTATCCAAAATGGATGCGAGGGATGTAGCACGCATACCTCCAACACAGGTAACACCAACACGACCTCCAGCTTCCATATTTACATTAGCAAAGGGCCGGCAGTGTCCTACATCCAGCAAAACAAGCACCACCTCAGCAGAAGTAGGTAGTGGTCCTGCACAGAGTCAAATTCAACACACACCCTCCAGTTCATCTGGCATTGGAAGTGGGAGTGGCACCTCCAGCAGGAGACAATAGTTAAGCTCCCCAGTGTGGGACTTCTGTACGGTTAGCGGAAAGGAGGAGAACATTGCTATATGCTCCGTTTGTCATACCTCTGTTAGTCGTGGTAAGCTTGGTACAAACTATGGTAAAGGAGGCCAAATGACCCATCTGAAAAAACACCACGCAATCCAGTGGGAGGAGCACCTTAGTCGCTTCAAAACTGGAACCATTGGCCATAAACGAGTAGAAAGACCACTCCCGGTGGAACAGGAAGAAGAGGGAGACATTCTCTGTGGTAGTGGTACACAAAGTAGCCCTGTCCCCAGCACTGCAGTGGTAATGCCCACATCCTCAGCCACATCTCATTGGCACAAGAGTAAGAGTCAGCCTGAGACACCAAGGAGTACTGCTGGCCCAAAAAGTGTGACGTTGACCACAGGAAGGAATACCATGCAGCCTACCATTCTTAGCATGTTTAGTAGGCCGGAGGGGCAGTATGAACGCAACCACCCAATAGCACGTTTGTACAATGCAAAGCTGGCAAAAAGTTTAGCACTGGACCTTCTCCCTTTTTCTTTTCTTGAAGGGGTGGGTTTTCTTGAGTTTGTGACCACCATCTGCCCAAAATGGAAAGTTCCCAGCCGCTACTATTTCGCAAGAGTTGCTGTTCGAGCACTACATCACGACGTGCTGGAATTGCTTGGAAAAGCCTTAAAACAGAGTGCTGTTCAGAGTATACACCTGACAACAGACATGTGGACCAGTTGCCAAGCCACTGGTTACATGTGCATCACTGCACACTGGGTCTCTTTTTCGGGTGTTAAAGATAAGATATCTGACGGTGTTGTTGACACCGCTGAGACACTCGCAAACATGCAACTGTAGCCATGTTTGCTATGGAGAAATCTCATACTGCTGCTAACATTTTGGATGAGTTTAACAGCTAGGTGTTTGAGTGGCTGCGACCAAGAGGTCTTACCATTGGTTTTGTTGCCACAGACAATGGCAGCAATGTAGTTAGGGCCATGAAAGATGGTGGCTATTTCAGGGTGCCATGTTTGTCACACTGCATTAACATTGTTGTTCAAGACTTTCTGAAAAATGAAAGCAAAGTCAGCAGCTTACTGACCACCTACAGAAGAATATGCACACATTTCAACCATTCTTTTAAAGCCCGGAAGGAGCTGAGGGTCATTCAACGTGACCATAAAATGCCAGTCAAAGCACTCATCCAAGAGGTGCCAACACGTTGGAACTCAACGTATTACATGCTTGAGCGTATGTTTGAGCAGTACATACCACTTAATGCTTATGTCATGAAAAGGTCAGGGGATCCTACTGTGAAAGGCATGAGAGTTGAGATGGCCCAATGGGACCTTGTCAAAATCCTGACAGAGATGCTACTTCCTTTTGAGGTCTTCACGTGTGAAGTGAGCAGGGAGGACTGTACTATGGGCCAAGCTATCCCATTGTTGTACATGCTAGAGCAAGAGCTGAAGGAGGTGTCAGAAATGTACGCAGGTGTGGATGACAAAGTAGACGCATCTTATTTGGCAGACACCTTATCCGCTCACTTATCTCACAATACGAGGATTCAAAATAACATTGTGTCACATCCACATTACATTACTGCCTCAATTTTGGATCCACGTTACAAATTATTGCTGCGCAGTAATGAAGTCATTCCTTTTTCAGAAGTGAATGTTGCCCAGTACAAAACTTTGATAGCTGAGGAAGCCACTGAGTTTGAAAACGAAAGGATCTTCATTAAAGGCCCGCCCCCCCAGGGCAGAAAAAGTACTGCAGGGCACCCAGAGCCAAGTTCTACTTCAGAGGCCAAGAGCAGTGCGTTTGCCTCCCAGCAGTCAACAACACTGCCAGCAATAACATCAACAGCATCAACAGGATCATCAGGCACATTTGAAAAAACAGCAGGTGATTGGTTTCTCCGGAAAGGGTATTGTACGTCCATGACTGATGCAAAGGCAAAAGAGGCCCAGGAAATCGGAGCACCCCTGAACATTGAGCGGATGGTTCAGGACTATCTAGATGACACAACAGAGGTCTTCATGGAGCAAAGCCCATTGGTGTATTGGCATGGGAAAAGAAGCCAATGGCCAGTGCTCAGCAGGCTGGCGATAAAGTATGTGGCTTGCCCTGTTGCAAGTGTCTCTTCAGAGCGTGTTTTCAGTGCTGCTGGTGCCATTGTTACTGTCAAAAGGACCAGTCTCTCGCCCAAAAGCGCTGAGAGGTTAACCATGATCAAAATGAATCAACACCTTATACCACCGGAGTACAAAATACGTGAATCACAGCAGGAAGAGGAGAGCGACTTTGATGACATAAGTAGTGGGTTGTTAGACATACTTCTGTCTGAACCACCAGAGTTTGAGGACGAGCTCCTCTTCCCTGACAACTAGGCTTACAAATTGTTCTCCCTTCCTTTATTTGTGTGTGACTGTGTATCAGTTTTTCTGGTTCAAAATCTAATCACAACAAATCCATCAACAGTCTCCTCTTTTTATTTCCCTATTGAAGTTGCACGTCTGTGCATAACTGTCCACTCCACTCCTCAGGATCCTGCTCCATCTTCCTTACTCTCCCTAAGTACATTTCAAGCAAGCCAGACATTGGATGGAGATGGAGAATAGTAAAATACATGTTGCCTCTAACAGTACCTCCATAAGAAGTGAAACGTAACTCCAGCTATATTCCATTTTGTTTCCAAGCCGAAAGAAACTCATCACTGACTGGCAGAAGGCTAGGCCGGCAATATGAAATGAGAAACAAAATCCACCCCTTCATATATATGGATGGGCCTAAGGCATAGGTCCCTGAGTCAAAAAGCACTAAATTTGGACTGAAAGCATAAACAGAATGACACTAAGTGTTGAACAATACAACGAATGACATAATAAAGCTATATGCAAAAAATATATACATTTCTGATTTATTTTATTCTTTTTTACTTTTTTTCATTTACATACAGTACAAAATTTAAGTGATCGGATGCTTTTTGTACTTTTTTTTGGAATAAAAATGGATGGGTGAAATTCAACAAATAAGAAACACAATACACGGAATTGATATATTCAAAATAGCAACATGTCCCACTCCAAATTTAACACACACATACCCACAATCATTCAGGACAAATCAGTTAATATAAAACAATCAAAATGGCACGATTCCATCACAAAGGTCGTATGGAAGATAAACAAATATATCATCCAGGTTGGAAGACACACGGTTAAGTGGAATACAGAAGTGCCAGAAATATGGGTGCCAACGCGTGTTTCGGTGTAGGACCCAGACCGGGGTCACACCTTCATCAGGGCGCAGAATAGATAGATCGAGGGGGACATGGGCGATACCTAGATTTAATCCAAAGGGAAACGTGTAAAAATTACAAATTTCAGACAAGTAACAAATACAGATTTGTGCAAATAATTTCAAGTATAATAGTCAGACAAATAACATTTTTAGTTGCAATCAGCTCAAATAGTGTGCATAAATAGATGTCATTATTCAAAATCGGGTCCAATCGGTACCCATGGGGAACAGAAGTGTGGGAGCACCTCCAGATTGAAAACTTTAGATATATCAACAATACCACAGAATAAAGGTTCCTATACAAGGGCAAGCGATGGGAAAGATAAAGAGTAATGGAAAAACAGAAAATAGACAGGGTAGAGAAGATAAACTAGTCAGTAGATAATAAACAGTGGACAATTTAACTGCTATTCACTGCAGGGGAAGCACAGATATAAGGGAAATCTTACGTGTATAGATTGAGACGTAAGTCCTTATAGTGAGGATTTAAAATAGCGTCGATCAGAAGAGCGAGTAACTCAATTTAATAATTCATCTCTGGACCAAGGAGGTCTGTAGAAGGCGAGAGGAATCATAGAGCATTAGGGCTCTTATCTTATCTATGATGTAATTCCACAAGATATTGAGGAAAGCTGGAGAGCACGGGGGGGGAAAGGGGGGAGAGAGAGGAGGTTTTTTTTTCTTCAAATTCAAGGATGGAGGGGACCTACCAGGCGTCAGATATCCGGAAGGAGTGCTCATGTGAACACAGGACGTGTAGTAGTAGGTGCCTATCAATTGGTGAGGCAGGTGTAAGCTCCAGCTTAAAGTAGCTTGCAATTGGTATTGATTAGTCTGTAAAGAGAACATACATACGAGATGTTAGGGTAGGGGATAAGAGGGGGGGGGAAGGTGGACCCGCTAAAAGGTAACACAAGATTACCAATCACGGGATTGGAGAGGGGTTGGCGACCACCCTCCTGTTTAGTAGGTACAGCGGCATATCATCATGGTTAGAAATAAGTTGATAGTTTTAGTCGTCAAAACATATTCAGCAAACACAAGTGGGTATGGGGATACTGTTGCAAAGCGAAAGCTTCTGGCTGCAAATCGTTTCCTACAAGTAAGGGAACAGAAAGTGTATAGGTGGGCAGTCAGAGGTACGGGGATGGATATCAATACTAGCGTAGCAGGAATCGCATCGCGGAGGCAGAATCCGAACGGATACAATCTGGGTTTGTTTTAGCCGCTCGTGAAATAGTTAAACTGCCTAATTGTTTAAGGCTGGTTCACTGCCGATAAAAAGATAATCTAGGGAAGCGCGGCGGAACAACGGAACAATATACTTACAGGATTACTCGAGCAACATCATAAGTTCGTCGGAGTCCAACCGGGTTGGCGTCTGTGATCAGTTTCGTCCGGAGGGGATTCTTCGGGTTTAAAAGATCAGGGGTAGATATCCCGCCAATAAGGGGATGCCTAACATAAGCTAGCAGAGTAGTAGAAAGAGGACTAGGCCACATCTCAGCAAGGTTCCAGTAGGTAGAACGTAACGTAAGCTAGCAGAGCAGTAGAAAGGGGACTAGGCCACATATCAGCAGGATTCCAGTAGGTAAAGCGTGGCCATATTGGAATGGAGTTGGATAGAGCGAAAAAAGGGAGAGAATGGCAATAGTAGTGTGCCATCGTAAAGAATATTAAGGATGACAAGCAGGGGTTTATAAACAATACAGTTTAGATGGTAAATGGAGTGGATCACTTCAGAAATATTTCATGGGGGGGTCCCACGCAAAAAAAGGGGCCGAGTAAGAGGCGGGCTAAGAGCACAATGCCAGATTAGATAATTGCATTTTCCCACTGGAGGATCTTGTTTAGGCTGTGGTGGACCGCATCAAGATAAAAGATCCAGAACGTCTCTCTTTTCTTTCTGACGGTGTTGGGATCTCTACCAGGGGGGGAGCAAATTTTTTCAAGAATGGACCATTTAAGGTCCATATCACAATGATTAGCAGACAGCCAATGATTGACTAATGGGGCAGCAGATTTCTTCAATCTAATATTAGATTTATGTTCACACATCCTAGTCCTGACCTCACGGGATGTCTCACCGATGTATATGAGGCCACACTGGTTGTGATAATACAGATCACATTAGATGATCGGCAATTGGTCATCTCAGGGAGAGTGATAAGCCGATCGTTGATAGTAATGGTGTCCCCCACTAGGGCATTCGGGCATGCCTGGCAATTGCCACAGCGGTGGTTCCCCTGATGGGTTCTAGTCCAGTGATGGCAGTTTGGAAAGAGTTCTTTTTCTCAATGATTTTCCCTCTAACAAGAAAGTTTTTAAGGTTCTTGTTGCGGCGGAAAGCAAACAACGGTTTGGGAATTTTGGTTTCATCATTTCCAATATTTAGGAGATACCATGATGAATTTATGGTTTGTCTGATACGATGATTGATGTTGGAATGTTTGGTAACGCAAACCAGTTTGTCAAGGGAGTTGGTCTCCTTGGGTTCGAACATGGATTCTCTGTTGTAGTATCTTGCCCTTTTAAATGAGTCCTTGATTAATATATTGGGGTAACCTCGGTTGAGTAGTTTCACCTTGAGAATGTCTGCCTGGATTAGGAAGTCCTGCAATTGAGAGCAGTTTCTCCGAATCCGGAGAAACTGACTGAAGGGGATGCTGTCCCTTTGGCTTCTAGGATGGTAGCTACCATATTCTAGCAAGGTGTTCCTAGCAGTGGGTTTGACATATAATGATACACAAATTGTGTTCTGGTTGTGTTGGACCCACACATCTAGAAATTCCACCTTTCGATTGCTACGATGTTCCGTGAATCTCAAATTGATGTTAGCGGCATTCAGCCAAGCAACGAATTCATCGAGGAGGCTGTTGGCGCCGTTCCATATGAATAAGATGTCATCAATGAAACGTGACCACACTCGGACATTTTCATAGAAGGGTGCGAGCTCGTTCTAGATGTTGATCTGTTCGAAGTATCCCATATAGAGACACGCGATACTTGGGGCACAGGAAGCCCCCATGCTTACGCCCTGTATTTGATGAAAGTAGTTATTATCAAATTCAAAATAGTTTTCATTCAGGACAATTCTCAAGCATTGAATGATAAAGGGGGCATTCGTGAATTCGGTTTCCTTAGCAAGAATCTCCTGGATCACCGAAAGTGCTCCATTCTGGGGTATGTTGGTATATAGGGCTTCCAGATCCAACGTGACTAGCAACTCTTTTTCTGGATCAAATGGAGTGTTTTCAATTTTAGAGATAAAGTGGCCAGTATCTCTCACAAAGGATTTGAGTTTGCTGACCAACGGTTTCAGGAAGCAATCTACATATTTGGCAAGAGGTTCCAGGGCTGAACCAATGGTGGACACGATTGGTCTAAGAGGAGGATCACAGATGTCTTTGTGGGTCTTAGGTACCCTGTATATGATGGGCATACGGGTATATTGTGGAGTCAAAAATTCCGCTTCCTTGGCACAGATGAAATTCCTCTCCACTGCAGTTTTAACCATAGTGAGGATACGCTGTTTGAGGTTGGGTTCAGGGTTTCTCAAGATGCGTTTATAGTGTCTAGTAGATGACAATAGACTGTTCATCTTTTCAATGTAGGTAGGGGTGTTCAGAATGACGATACCACCCCCCTTGTCACATGGCTTAATCGTGAGTTGTTTATTCTCTTGTAAGGATTTCAGGGCATTCTGTTCAGTGAAGGATAGGTTGCTGTCAGGTTTGGAGACATATTTGATGATTTTAGCAATTTTCATGGAGACAGTTTTTTCAAAAATGCCGACCTCTGGTCCAACTAGGTCTAGGCTGGGGGTAAAGTCAGACGGGGGCCTCAACCCAGATCGATTCTCACTGGTATCGGGGGAAGGTCTATTGAGGAAGAATTTTTTTAAACTGATTTTCCTGAAAAAGGAATGAAGATCTTTCATGAACTCAAATTTGTTGAATACGGTAGTTGGGACAAAGGATAGGCCTCTAGACAAAAGGGTCATAGCCTCGGGGCAATATTGGACACAGATAGATCAAAAACCGGAATATTGGTTACGTTTTCCAATATTGGTTGTGTCTTGTCTGAATATACATTTGTGGTTGGCCCCGTCCCTGACCCTGATGGTAATTCCTCATTCGAGGTGTCCGGGTTCTTGGGCGGTAATTCCCCCTGCGACTGCCTAAAAAATGGTCAGACATTGCCGGTCGATCAAATGATTCATGTCGCGGTTGATAATTGGGGTTATATTCCGTTTCAAAATCTGCGACTCCTTCACCCTCCGAATCCGTGGTATCCGAAAAAGTCGTAATCTTCTTATTGTTGCTCCATCTGTTCTGGCCATAAGATGATCCATTGATATCTGTGGTGTTATGAAAATTTGACATAAGATATGGGTATGTTTTCTCTTGGGAGAACAATCTAATGTCCTTCCTCAACTTTTCAGTCTTTCTTTTGAGAAGGTAGACTGAAAAGGAGTCAAGTTCTTGTACAATATCTTCCATTTTTTTCTTAGCCAGTTCAACAGAGTTGTCTTTTCTGAGTTTTTCTTCGAGTTCTTCTATTTCTTTTTTCATTAAAGATAGAACTTCTCTAGCCGTCTCGATGATAAGCATCATCCAGTCGCGTGAGCATCTGTTGGATATTAACGCCCATTTCTCCAGAAATTGTCTAATCTCGATAAATAAGCCTGGGATGTTACGCACTCGTAATCCAAAGGGGATGATGCCTGCCTTTAGATACTCGAGCATAAAATCGGCATGGGCCTCAGTTCGAATTGATTTTTTCTTTAAATTGAACAGTTTAGTCCATTCTCCTTCTAGTCCTTTGGATAGCGAGAATTGTTTATCACTGCTTCCTGTGGCACCAATCAATCATGCAAAATCCTCGTCTGAGAACCCGAACGTTTTGATGCTCTCCATGTTGTGAAAATAAAAGGTGCAGGGGGTAAATGTAGTAAGGGTCGGGATATACTTTTTTTCTAACAGAACGATTAGGGTCAATAGACAAATGGAACCTTAGGGAAAAACAGTTAAAAGGAGAGAAGGAAGTTACTAGATGGATATATATAGATACAGGATAAGAATTGGTAGAAAGATTGAGGTCAAAAGATAACTGGATGTAAAGATGTGAAAGAAGAAAAAGGAAGCGGAGGTACTCGGACAACTGTTCTCCCAATCAAGGAACCCCCACAGCAACTAGGCTGTGAAGAAATATCCAATTAAGCAAAGGGGACCCCAACGGACAGATGGGGGGTGGGAAAAACGGGGTATAGAAGTCAATATGAAATGAGAAACAAAACCCACCCCTTCATATATATGGATGGGCCTACGGCATAGGTCCCTGAGTCAAAAAGCACTAAATTTGGACTGAAAGCATAAACAGAATGACACTAAGTGTTGAACAATACAACAAATGACATAATAAAGCTTATATGCAAAAAATATATACATTTCTGATTTATTTTATTCTTTTTTACTTTTTTTCATTTACATGCGGTACAAAATTTAAGTGATCGGATGCTTTTTGTACTTTTTTTTGGAATAAAAATGGATGGGTGAACTTCAACAAATAAGAAACACAATACACGGAATTGATATATTCAAAATAGCAACATGTCCCACTCCAAATTTAACACACACATACCCACAATCATTCAGGACAAATCAGTTAATATAAAACAATCAAAATGGCATGATTCCATCACAAAGGTCGTATGGAAGATGAACAAATATATCATCCAGGTTGGAAGACACACGGTTAAGTGGAATACAGAAGTGCCAGAAATATGGGCGCCAACGCGCGTTTCGGTGTAGGACCCAGACCGGGGTCACACCTTCATCAGGGCGCAGAATAGATAGATCGAGGGGGACATGGGCGATACCTAGATTTAATCCAAAGGAAAAGTGTAAAAATTACAAAGTTCAGACAAGTAACAAATACAGATTTGTGCAAATAATTTCAAGTATAATAGTCAGACAAATAACATTTTTAGTTGCAATCAGCTCAAATAGTGCGCATAAATAGATGTCATTATTCAAAATCGGGTCCAATCGGTACCCATGGGGAACAGAAGTGTGGGAGCACCTCCAGATTGAAAACTTTAGATATATCAACAATACCACAGAATAAAGGTTCCTATACAAGGGCAAGCGATGGGAAAGATAAAGAGTAATGGAAAAACAGAAAATAGACAGGGTAGAGAAGATAAACTAGTCAGTAGATAATAAACAGTGAACAATTTAACTGCTATTCACTGCAGGGGAAGCACAGATATAAGGGAAATCTTACGTGTATAGATTGAGGCGTAAGTCCTTATAGTGAGTATTTAAAATAGCGTCGATCAGAAGAGCGAGTAACTCAATTTAATAATTCATCTCTGGACCAAGGAGGTCTGTAGAAGGCGAAAGGAATCATAGAGCATTATGGCTCTTATCTTATCTATGATGTAATTCCACAAGATATTGAGGAAAGCTGGGGAGCACGGGGGGGGAAAGGGGGGAGAGAGAGGAGGGGGGGGTTTCAAATTCAAGGATGGAGGGGACCTACCAGGCGTCAGATATCCGGCAGGAGTGCTCATGTGAACACAGGACGTGTAGTAGTAGGTGCCTATCAATTGGTGAGGCAGGCGTAAGCTCCAGCTTAAAGTAGCTTGCAATTGGTATTGATTAGTCTGTAAAGAGAACATACATACGAGATGTTAGGATAGGGGATAAGAGGTGGGGGGGAAGGTGGACCCGCTAAAAGGTAACACAAGATTACCAATCACGGGATTGGAGAGGGGTTGGCGACCACCCACCTGTTTAGTAGGTACAGCGGCATATCATCATGGTTAGAAATAAGTTGATAGTTTTAGTCATCAAAACATATTCAGCAAACACAAGTGGGTATGGGGATACTGTTGCAAAGCGAAAGCTTCTGGCTGCAAATCGTTTCCTACAAGTAAGGGAACAGAAAGTGTATAGGTGGGCAGTCAGAGGTACGGGGATGGATATCAATACTAGCGTAGCAGGAATCGCATCGCGGAGGCAGGATCCGAACGGATACAATCTGGGTTTGTTTTAGCCGCTCGTGAAATAGTTAAACTGCCTAATTGTTTAAGGCTGGTTCACTGCTGATAAAAAGATAATCTAGGGAAGCGCGGCGGAACAACGGAACAATATACTTACAGGATTACTCGAGCAACATCATAAGTTCGTCGGAGTCCAACCGAGTCCAAGGCTAGGCAGGCATCAGATCAGACAGCCAAAGAGAACACCAAGACAGGTAATGAGTGATTATTGTGAATGATGGTGGCATGCATTGCATTGGATGCCGGCTGACTACGAATAATTGTGCATGAAGTAGAACTAGACTAGTTTATCAACAAAGTAAAAGTGACTCAGGTGTGGTGACAGCTAATGTTTCCTTGTTGTTTAATAATAACCACATTGTACTCCTACCATTGCAGGTGCCGGCCAATATCCGTTGCAATTTAGTAATATGGAATATATTCTAAACATAATCAGTCACTACAGACTGAGTTGGTGTTGGAGAAGACGTACCACACGGTCATCATCATGATGCTGCTGAGCATACTATCTTTGCACACAGTCAGTTGGATCGGAGAAAATTGATGGAATAACTGCGTTTCATGGGCTGACTTAAAAGGTAAACAGTTTGAACAAGGACCACAGCACAGACCTAGGCTAGATGTCCATGTAGTGGTGTGGACTGGAGTAGAGTGTACTGGTATGAGGGACAGTGGCGCATTTATTTATTCACTTCGTTTGGAAAATGCTCGGTTGCTGCAGTGCATATGACATTTCTCTGGCTCGCTCAAAATGTGATTAAGGGGTAGGGTGCCTGGCTTGTGCCGCGGTTCACCTGTTCTGTGGCTGTGCTGGCTCCTGAGTCCTGTCCCGTTGTTGTTGTATGTTAATGCTGTAGAGTAGACACTTATGTATCCTATCCAAGCTGCCTCAGTCTGAAAGTGTTCTCTCCAGTGTGTTGTCTTCTCATCTTGCACTCCACTGTAATTGAGTTTATTGTTTTAAATGCAGTAATTTTTCAATACCCCGTTTGTTTTTCCATCTACACTTACAGGCCGGCCTTTAACCTGTGCTATAGTGGGAGAAACGACTCACACTTACCTTACCAATCCGCATCAGGCAGGCAGTGGTACCCAAGATTGATGTGCGGAGTCGGAGTGTCCATGAAAGGGAGGACCAAGAGGAATGACGATATTGATGCAACTCCACATTTGGACAAGGATAATACAGTAACTTTAGTATCATTCATCATTCGTCTTTAAATTTATTTGATTGCTTTTTTCTCTTCAATCATTACGACTGTGTCTTGTGGTTTGTTTGGTAATTGATCCCTACAACTATATTTTAATTTCCTTTGCTTGCTTGAAAAATAAAAGTAAGCCCGGTACATCATGTAATTGGGTTCGGTCTGAGCTCTGAGGGCGGCAGACAGGCAAGGCAAATTTCAATTTCTTCCCTGACTGTACTGTCTCATTGGGTAATAGTAGTTATAGTAAGTACAACTCATTATCATTACCATCAAGTTCTCTCTTCCTCAGCATGCATGCATTTGCTTTTTCTCACTTTATACTTTGATTTCTTTGATAATGGATCATGGTCGTCTTACAAGATTGTGTTTTACTTTTGCTGTGTCCATGCATACTGTCTGTTTTTCTTTCTCAAACCTTTCCCAAAACCCCACTTCCCATCCATTCATCAATCCCTAACCCTCTTCCCCCGGGCTGTGTGATTTATATTGAGGTGTGATGTGATGACTACATTAAATGTACACCAATTGATCACACGCTTGCTGGGGCAGATGTGGTGAAAGCAACACAAATTGAATTTCAACTGAGGCTGTGCAAGGATCTTCTTCTGCTAGCCCACCCATGCTGTAGTTTACTTTGTGTTCTGTTCTACTACTCCTCCCACAGTCTCTCAGTTAAGTGACTTTCTCTTTCTTTTTTCAAATGTTATTGCCAGTGTCTACTACTACCACCACAATAATGGCATCTTGTCCGTTAATTTGGGAAACCAACCATGCAGCCATCAGTGTGCCGAACTTCATCAGCAATTGCAGGTAAGATAAGTTTGGTGGGAGGTATGGACCAGGAGGAGAGACTGACAGTACTATTATGACAATTAAAATAACTCAGTGAGGGGTACTGCATCTATCGGTTTGTGTGTTACAAAATCGGCAGATCTTTTAAATCAAAAACTGGCTGTGGGCATGTAGCAGTACGGAAACAAAGTAAACAACCATGTAACTTAGATTGAATTCGGAAAACTGTAACCCACCACAAAACATTAACATCGTATAAGTAAATAGTATATATTTTAATTTCCCTAACAAAAATAAACTATCCCGCTCTGACCTAACCCACCCCCTCCCTAACCCCAACCAATGTCCACAACAAAACGAAACGAAATTCCAAAGTCCCAATGTTCGAATGAATCCCCACAAACCCACCCACCAACAAAAGGAATTAAAAAAGGGGCAAATGACGAGGTCCTCTATCGTTGGCGGGCCTTAAGGTGTTGATCAACCAGGATCTTTACCCGCTCCTCCAGGTTCTCCTCTAAGCGGGCCACCCGGTGGAGCAGCTGGTGGCGAAATGCCCTGCAGTTACATGCAGGGTGGGGGGCAGCAGTGCTTGATATTGATGGGCGCCGGCGGCCGGCTGCCGGACCACGGCGCCATGAAAGTGGAGGCAGGGCCTGACTGGGGCCCGGGGCATTGGAGGAGGCTGCAGCCGCCTCCTCCTCCTCATCCGCCTGAGCCACCAGCCGGCGATAATGCTCACAGATGGCCTCCAGTTTCCGGCGAAGGGCCCTAGCGGCCAACTCCTTCCTTGATGGTTTTGTGGGTGTGGAAGGAGTATCTATATCAAGAAAGAAAAAGAACATGTTGTAGGCAATACTCTTAGCAAAACAGAAACACTAAAATCATTCAACACATAGGGGCAGATTTATGTTTCCTGGCGCATCCCTGCAAATCAGCAAGGATGCGCCAGGAATGATGCGTCACGCAAGTTTACCCTTGCGCCACACATGATGCGCCGCATTTACAATGCGGCGCATCATGGCGCAGGAATAAACAGATGCGTCACGCATCCGATGGCATAAGGTTGGCGCAGTGCTTCAGTTGCGTCGCAAGCGCGACGCAACTCCAGCACTGTTCCAACCTATCCCTAACATGATGCGTCAAGCATTACGCCTGCTTCAAGCAGGCGCAGGGTTTTGGCGCATCAGCGTTGGGAAAGTGACTCAGTCAAATCTTATAGATTTGACTGAGTCACTTTTCAGGGGCGTTCCTGCGACGGAACGCCCCCCCCCCTCTGTCGACAGGCCCACGTGAAACCTGACGCAGGTTTTACGTGGCGCAGGGCTTTACATGGTGACGCATCTCCATAGATGCGTCACGATGTAAATATGGCGCAACGTGGCGCAGGGTTTACACCGCCGCTGCGTCACAAAAGTGACGCAACGGCGGCGTAAAAGTGGCGCATCTCCAATATAGATCTGCCCCATAGTGTCACAGTATCACTAGCAAACACAGTTCATAACATTTGAGATTTGGTGGTAAGTATCTATTCTCTACTCCTACTTCCTTGGACTCTAACATTTGTGTGAGTTTCCGACATTATAAATATAATCGTACTATGTACTCCAGTCGTGTTGTTCTTATCTTTAGTTTAGCCCAATTACATAACCTTGTTGTAGCCGGCATACCAGCTCAGTCAGCTAAGCTTGCACCCAGGAGAAACAGATATGTGCCACATGATGCAGACTCACGTTAGTTTTATTTACTACTACTGTCTGCAGGTGGGGAAGCTCATATTTTTGTATGACGCCTTACGGCCGTTGGCACTGGCCATACTCTGTTACATTTTTATGTTGATTACCTGTATTTGGCCATAATACACAGTTTACTCGCCAGTGCCACCCACCCGTCCCCTCCCCATGTCACCGCCCGCAAACACTCCCACCACCAACCGCTACTGCAGAGGGTACTTTGCTTTCATTGATTGTGTAACCAATAACCATAAACAACAGATAGGCCACCCTTTGCAGGCTGGCTGCCACAAGCGAAAATAGTACATTAATAATAGGTAGGGAGTGGTCCCCAGAGTGGGAGGAAGGGGCTTCCGCTTGATAATGTATATATATATATATATATGACGTGCTTGCAAACTACTGCAAGCGTACTGTATTCGGAAAATACTACCTATATTCCCCTAGGCTTTGCTCATGTCGCGCAGTTTCTTTTACATTTTCTTCAAAGTAAGAATCTCCAGTGACACTTTCCAATCCTATACTGTCTATAGTACATCCAGGAATACATCCATTCAAGTAAACGTTTATCCTTCTTTTTTATATCTGTCATACTTAGTTGGTTTCACCAACAACCACCCATGCTTCCGCTCCTTCCTTGCTTGCCTTGGCTTTGAGATTGAATTTGAACGAAACAACGCTGGTTTTTGCTATCTAGCACTATCCACCCATACTTTGTCGCCCACCCAGGCAGGCATTCTTTCACCTTCCACCCATCCTTCAACAACCCATGCATCTGATCTGATTACTATCACTATCAGCCACCTATGCATGCTTCCAACAACATATCCTTCTCTGCCAGTCAGTCATATTATTTATCTCGCCCGTCCTTCCACCCTTAGTTCTTTCCCTCTTTGTTCAATACATCCATCAAGGTCATCTGATCTGAGTTTGTCTTCTCCATAAAACCTTCACAGCTGATTTTGGAGTCAAATCGAAGAGGCCATTAGTTACTCTACTCACGCTGCTAATGCTAAGTAAAGGGTGTCTTCTTCAACCGTTGTATAATAATAAGTCGCACAGTACAGTGAAATAGTGAACACACTTCCATCTAGTAATGTCAAGAATTAATGAATATAACTTACCGCCGCCGGCCACTGCTGCTGCATCCCCCCCTGTCTCGCCTGCAGGTGCCGCCAGTTCGCCTGCCCCCTCCGGAATGGCCGCATCGCTGGCCCCGACGGCACTGGTGGATGGTAGTGTGCCTAGAAAAAAACATCACAAATTTTTAGATGCCTGGAAACCTCCCCCTATTTAAAGTGTTGTTAATACAACATACATCAGCACTAGACAGTATGTACAGTCAGTAGACAGACACTAGTGGTGATATGGTTCCACTTCCTAGGGTCATCTAGTCCTACTCTACTCTTTTGAAAGTTAGCCTGAGCCATGTGTAATCCTTTTAGATTCATCATGTCGACTACTACTCTTTTGGCGCATATTTAATTATACCTGCAAGCTTAGTGAGATGTGCAGGAGAGTAGATGCCTTTGAGGCCACTTGACTGTTGCGTACAAGTGACGAGGTTGGAAAAAACACACTTATTGAGTTTGTTTAGTTCATATTGCTTAGCCATCACATACATGTTACAATTTTTGCCATGACTGCAAAATGCTTCCATTCACCAGTATACTATGTAACGGCTAACTCGCAGCATTTTTCTCATATATTAGGCGGATGATTCCCTTCTATAAACCAAAGATTTACAGAACATATAATGATGCAAGATTATGTAACCAGTATTTCTACGTTCTACGGTGAGGGGTCTTCCAGAATTCGAAAGATCTTGGCTCTTGTTCTTGTTGTCATGCACTTGTAAATGTTTACTGTTTTAATGTTAGGCTTTTTGCTGGCTTATTGACTATGGCTGTAGTAAAATAAATTTTGATGTACCGAGTTTGATACTTGTTTCAAATAAACCTTTTGAACTTACACATAGACTCTGTGGTATTTGGGGTGGTGGGGTGAACTTACACAAGTGAGTGTGCAAAATGGTATTATTATGTTCTGGGTTGTCTGTTTCACTCATCATCAACATTTTGTATCTTCGTGGGGGGGTTCGGGAGTGGGACCCTAATGTGAGACACTATAGCTAGTCGGTCAGGGGATCCTGGGTTCTTCGGACTGAGGTGTGATCAGTAAGGTCCAACCTCCCATCAGCAACATCCTATTTTGTTGTGCATAGTTCTGTACGTGGCTCTGCAGAATCACTGGACAATAGTAGTATCATGTACTATCCGATCAAAAATACTAGTCAAATATCTGGTTGGCCATTTTGTTTGTGGCAATTGTCAAAGCCTCAACATTGAGAAGACTTGAAGAGGACAACCCAAAGGACAGGACACAGTGGCTAGAGCTATTGGTCAATCAGAGTTTTATTATTCCAAAGAAAACCTTCTATAAAGAGTGGGCAACTGTGCAAGCTTCGCTACAGACAGAGTAATATAATAGTAATAGTAGTAGTAGTACAGAGAGTCATAGCAGAGGCAGTTAGAAGCAACTTAGTTAGAGGCAGGGATAAACAGAATTTGTAAACAGATAGTCAAGGTCAAAGAAGTAAGCTTTTGTAAAAATAGAATTAGAAAGTGGAACCATGATTTATAGTTCGGAAAAAAAAGATGCAGTAAAAGTTAGGGAAATATAAATGTCAATAACCACTGGAGGACTTACTGGGGCCAGCAGCAGGAGCCTCGGTAGAGGAGCGGTCCTCCTGTGGTTCCCCCGCCGACTCCGACCCGGTCTTCTTGCCCCTGGGTGGTGCTGATGATCATGTAAAATATAATAAAGAAAGAGACAAACATTAAGGAGTGCTGTGAAAGAAATAATCATAAATCATTTGGAAAAATAAGTCAAACAACATTTTAGGAAACAACAATTGCAATAAAATTGACCTATCTAATCAGATGGATCGACTACTGGCTTCTTCCTGCATTCACGGATTGTCTACTTAGTTATTTATGAACACTCCAGTGTTCCATAATCATTCTGATTACAAATACTAACGAAGCCTAGTAAGTACCACCTGACCTACACCACCTATTCCAGACGGGCCAATTGTTCACTAAGTCTGCATTTCCATTTTTTTCAGCCATCAAATGCATAGATGAGATGGAGGACACATGCATACATTAGTGCATACATAGATACAACTAATTGTGGGTTGGTTGCATGATTCTGATCTAGTTCTGCTACTGACTGACCATGCTAAGCCTACCACTCACTAAACAAAGTACAAAACGTTCGACGGAGGACTGGGGTAAGCAGCACTCAGTGACAGAGGAGGCATCACGCAGACCGCATAAAACAATTATTAACTAATACTAACAAACTAAACCTAGTATCCAATATCCATCCACCACTATGTCACAGTAGGACAATGGAAGGACTAGTCTCTCTAACAAATCGCATTACCTAACTTCAGTTCTGTAAAATAAAATCTTATATAATCAGCATCAGCACAAGCTAGCGCAAACTAAGTTGCAAACAAGTTAGAGTACGACCGAGCACCTGGGTCCTTAAATCAAAGAACATTTTGCTTTTTGGAACTTAATTTACCCGCAACGCCTGGCACGCAGCAGTAATCTTGTTGTTCATCAAATTTAATATACACAATAAGTTACTCACCAAGCCCGATGACCTCGACACCTAGCAGGTCCAACAGGTCCTGCTCCCAGTCCAGGATGTCGGACCACTGGTGGGCTAGTTGGTAGTGGGTGCGCCGGACCCCAGAGCACCGGAACACGGCCCGGCACACCTTCGCCCACCGACGGTGCCGCTCCTGGGTAGTGTAGCCGGAGCCGGGCCTGCCGCCTGCTGCCAAGGTCAAGGGGAGGTGGCGCTGGATAAAAAAAACAAGGGCAGCCACCTCCTCCTCCCCAAATAGTTGCCGGGCCTGCACCCCTGCAGGACGCATTCTGCCGCAAGGCAGTCGGGCCTTCTGTGCTCCTGCAGGTCCCTTGCCCTTGCCACTGGGACTTGCTGCGCCCTTGGCCATGGCTCTGGGGTGGGTGAGAGGCGGAAAAGAAAAGATAGAAGGGGAAAAAAAGTTAGGGGGAAGAAGATAGAAAGAACTTTATAAAAGTAACAAAAACACAGTAAAAGTAGAAATAAAATGGAAAATATAAACTTAGGCAAAGAGAGAGATAGATAATAATTAAAAAAAAGTCAGAAAAAATGATTTAAAGACAAAGGATGGCAAAGATAAAGGGAGGATACAAAAGTAGGCCCAGAACCATAGCATAGAGTGAAAAACAAGATGGCCGCGCCCATTCGCGACCGCGTGGGTAAGTTCGCGCAATATTTCTCGCGAACATGTACTATTCATCGCGAACAAGTAAAATGCGCTCCCGAACACGTCAATGCACATCGCGAACACGCTATCCGCGACCCGGAACAGGAAATAAGGCATCGCGAGCGGGCGGGATAATAGAAAAACAAGATGGCCACGCCCATTGGCGACCGCATGGGTAAGATCGCGAGATATATCCCCCGAGCATGCAAACAGCTCCCCGAACATGCTTACCGCGCTCGCGAACAAGAAAAAGCCATCGCGAACAGGTTGCCACAAGCAACTACGCAAGCTCGCGAAGCTTCGCGAAGGTCGCGTAGTGCAATGACATCTTCGCGAAGCTTCGCGAAGCTTCGCCCAGCCTTAATCAGAACCAATCAAACACTCACACCAAGTCAACAGATCTGGGTTTGATCCATCACCGTTCTTTAGCCCACTCTGCCACCCCAGTTCAGACATGGCCATATGCAAATCAGTCTGACCCTGTGCCTCATGGGAACAGTCCAGCCCGAACTGCCAAGCCATGCCTTCCCTGGACCGGAAACAAGCTTCCTAGGACCGGTTTCTGGCATTTCAGCCGTCTTCAGCCAGGCTTGCTTGAATCCAGTGGCAAAGTGAGCAAGGGACTCACGTCTGAGCATACCCTGCCAACTTATGGCGAACAAAGCGGTACAAAAGGGGGTGGTGATGGACGGAGCATCAGAACCAATCAAACACTCACACCCAGTCAACAGATCTGGGTTTGATCCATCACCGTTCTTTAGCCCACTCTGCCGCCCCAGTTCAGACATGGCCATATGCAAATCAGTCTGACCCTGTGCCTCATGGGAACAGTCCAGCCCGAACTGCCAAGCCATGCCTTCCCTGGACCGGAAACAAGCGTCCTAGGACCGGTTTCTGGCATTTCAGCCGTCTTCAGCCAGGCTTGCTTGAATCCAGTGGCAAAGTGAGCAAGGGACTCACGTCTGAGCATACCCTGCCAACTTATGGCGAACAAAGCGGTACAAAAGGGGGTGGTGATGGACGGAGCATCAGAACCAATCAAACACTCACACCCAGTCAACAGATCTGGGTTTGATCCATCACCGTTCTTTAGCCCACTCTGCCACCCCAGTTCAGACATGGCCATATGCAAATCAGTCTGACCCTGTGCCTCATGGGAACAGTCCAGCCCGAACTGCCAAGCCATGCCTTCCCTTGACCGAAAACAAGCTTCCTAGGACCGTTTTCTGGCATTTCAGCCGTCTTCAGCCAGGCTTGCTTGAATCCAGTGGCAAAGTGAGCAAGGGACTCACGTCTGAGCATACCCTGCCAACTTATGGCGAACAAAGCGGTAAAAAAGGGGGTGGTGATGGATGGAGCATCAGAACCAGTCAAACACTCACACCCAGTCAACAGATCTGGGTTTGATCAATCACCGTTCTTTAGCCCACTCTGCCACCCCAGTTCAGACATGGCCATATGCAAATCAGTCTGACCCTGTGCCTCATGGGAACAGTCCAGCCCGAACTGCCACGCCATGCCTTCCCTGGACCGGAAACAAGCTTCCTAGGACCGGTTTCTGGCATTTCAGACGTCTTCAGCCAGGCTTGCTTGAATCCAGTGGCAAAGTGAGCAAGGGACTCACGTCTGAGCATACCCTGCCAACTTATGACGAACAAAGCGGTACAAAAGGGGGTGGTGATGGACGGAGCATCAGAACCAATCAAACACTCACACCCAGTCAACAGATCTGGGTTTGATCCATCACTGTTCTTTAACCCACTCTGCCACCCCAGTTCAGACATGGCCATATGCAAATCAGTCTGACCCTGTGCCTCATGGGAACAGTCCAGCCCGAACTGCCAAGCCATGCCTTCCCTGGACCGGAAACAAGCTTCCTAGGACCGGTGCTGGCATTTCAGCCGTCTTCAGCCAGGCTTGCTTGAATCCAGTGGCAAAGTGAGCAAGGGTCTCACGTCTGAGCATACTCTGCCAACTTATGACGAACAAAGCGGTACAAAAGGGGGTGGTGATGGACGGAGCATCAGAACCAATCAAACACTCACACCCAGTCAACAGATCTGGGTTTGATCCATCACCGTTCTTTAGCCCACTCTGCCACCCCAGTTCAGACATGGCCATATGCAAATCAGTCTGACCCTGTGCCTCATGGGAACAGTCCAGCCCGAACTGCCAAGCCATGCCTTCCCTGGACCGGAAACAAGCTTCCTAGGACCTGTTTCTGGCATTTCAGCCGTCTTCAGCCAGGCTTGCTTGAATCCAGTGGCAAAGTGAGCAAGGGACTCACGTCTGAGCATACCCTGCCAACTTATGGCGAACAAAGCGGTACAAAAGGGGGTGGTGATAGACGGAGCATCAGAACCAATGAAACACTCACACCCAGTCAACAGATCTGGGTTTGATCCATCACCGTTCTTTAGCCCACTCTTCCACTCCAGTTCAGACATGGCCATATGCAAATCAGTCTGACTCTGTGCCTCATGGGAACAGTCCAGCCCGAACTGCCAAGCCATGCCTTCCCTGGACCGGAAACAAGCTTCCTAGGACCGGTTTCTGGCATTTCAGCCGTCTTCAGCCAGGCTTGCTAGAATCCGGTGGCAAAGTGAGCAAGGGACTCACATCTGAGCATACCCTGCCAACTTATGGCGAATAAAGCGGTACAAAAGGGGGTGGTGATGGACGGAGCATCAGAACCAATCAAACACTCAATCCCAGTCAACAGATCTGGGTTCGATCCATCACCGTTCTTTAGCCCACTCTGCCACCCTAGTTCAGACATGGCCATATGCAAATCAGTCTGACCCTGTGCCTCATGGGAACAGTCCAGCCCGAACTGCCAAGCCCTGCCTTCCCTGGACCGGAAACAAGCTTCCTAGGACCGGTTTCTGGCATTTCAGCCGTCTTCAGCCAGGCTTACTTGAATCCAGTGGCAAAGTGAGCAAAGGTCTCACGTCTGAGCATACCCTGCCAACTTATGGCGAACGAGAGGGCGCACAGCGGAATGGCTGCCTGGTGAGACAGCTCCGCCGGACGGACAAGAATAGCGGCATAAAAGAGCATGTGAGGGGCCAGGAGATCGCTGAAAACTGCCGCACTGACTGTCGGACACGGGTGTCCACGCATGGATGAGGTGTGGAGTGAATTCCGGGTGATGTGAGAGCGGGGGCGAGCTGCTGAACTCTGGGCCCGGGACGCGACTCGGAGAGCACAAGATGGCGCCGTTCGGAGTCTCCGGGAACCAGGGCGGCGCAGAACCGGCGAGATCGGCGGTGCGGCATGCCCTGGAGTGCGAAGACATGTGTGCGGGCCATGGACTCTGAGGACTGAGGCTGCGCTGGTGTCTCTGGCTGCCGACAGGAGAGGCTGGCGTGCATCGGAGCAGAGACGCGAAATGGCGGCGGAGCCTACTTTCGGATCCCGCTATGGTGGAAAATAACGTGTGACGAGGGCAGATGTGTGGAAGCCCGGTGAGCACTGCCTGGTCTGCGCGTGGGGTCCTGCCTGCCTGGGTGCGCCGAATCACTGCGCTGTCGGGGACCGGGGGGCTACCTGGAAAGACTACGAAGGGGCGCGACGGTCGAGAGGGCGACCCATGGGCTGCTAGCTTCGGCGGCCGCTGAAGCTGAGGCACCGAGGAGGGTGCAGGTCGGTTGCACGGCGCCTGTCGCGCTACCGCCTGGGGACCGGGCCTGCGTTGAGGAGGCTGCTGTGCTGGGTCGCCGGCTCTGGAGCGAGCGTGGCACTGGAGGATATTAGCGCCTGCTGTGGGCCCCCTGGGACCGTGGCTGTGACTGAAGAGAGCTGGGTGCCTGTCTTGGCCCTGAGGCACGAGGGGCGAGTGGAGGCGGAAGGTGCGTGAACTGGGCGAGGGGCGCTGCGGCTGAATACCCACCCGTACTTCCAGTGCGGACTGCTTTAGGACACTTTTTGACTGTGAGAAGCTGCCTGTGGCCCCTTCACTGGGGGGACCTGCCGCTCGTCGATCACGTCTCTGGTGGCCGCTGTGTACAGACAGGACCATGGGGAAACCTGACAAGAATCAACCTAAACTCCAGTTCGAGTCCAAAAGGCAGACGAAGGGCGCCATGTCGCAAACGGAAATTGCCCTGGGCGCGGGGGAGGCGCTGCCCACGGGTATGGAGGGGGTGTTGCAGGCTATCCAGCAGAGCCTGCAGGACATCAATGGCAAGCTGGACACCATTACGATCCGAGTGGATAACATGGCGGCGAAGCTGGATGGCCATGGGGAGCGACTGACGGAGGCGGAAACTTGCATTGGGGTAGTGGAGGATGTCACCCAGGCCACGACCAAAAAATGTGTGCAAGTGGAACAGCTGCTCGAGGTGTTAAGAAACAAGGCGGAGGATTTGGAAGCGTGGTCCCGGCGCAACAATGTACGGATCACGGGGGTTCCGGAGTCCACCAACGTTGGGCGTATGGAAACATATGTGGAGGAGCTGATCCGTAATGTCATTGGTGCCGACCACCTCTCCCCAATGTTCCTAATTGAGCGAGCGCACCGATCGCTGGCGCCCAGACCGAAGCCTGGGGCCCCTCCACGTCCCATAGTTGCACGGGTCCTAAATTACAGAGACCGAGATGTCATATTGAGGCTGGCGAGAGAGAAACGGCAAATAACGCATCAGGGCAACACGCTGGAGTTTTATCCGGACTTCACCGTCACGGTCCAACTGGCGCGGAGGGAATTCAACCCCGTTAAGAAAAAGTTGCGCGACTTTGGGATTGACTATGCGATGCTCTACCCAGCCAGGCTCCGAGTGACGCACGAGGGCCGAGCGACGATTTGTCATACACCTAAGGCGGCGCAGGATCTTGTCAAGTGCATTGGCAGTCAGCGTAAGGAGCTACAGCGAACGGATCGGAATCCGGATGCGGACTAGAGGGCAGCTGCAGTGCGGACTTCGGAGAGCGGCAAAGCAGGTGGTGTACAGCTGCAGCGCTGTCAGCATGTGGTAAGGTGGTGGACCTGCGCCGAGTCCCTGGGCCTCGAGGGGAGTACATTGTTGACCTACGTTGCCAGTGGGACTCTACTGAACTGCTGTGAGCCGTGAGTACAAGTGGGGCGAACTAGGTTGTCTTCACGAACATCCTGCACAATCTGCCTGGCCTTACTGCCTCATGCTCAGGTGGTGGATTGATCGGGGGCACGGCACCACACACACGAGACTGATGTTCTGATAGGTGCTGCTGACTGGCATGTGGCTGTATGGGGCCTGAGGGAATGGGAAATGTTGGCCCAAATTTGGGAGGTCCTGGGTGGCTCATTGGTTGGGGACCGATGTCATATGTGGGGTCCTAGAATTGCCTATGGGAAAGTCAGTGGGATGCTACCCACCACCAGGCAGGTTTTGTTATTGTTCTGGAGAGACTGACCCCATTCGGTTCCCCGATAATTGTGCGCTATGTCCGGCGACAGTCAGGTGCCTGTGTAGACATGCTGAGTTTGGTCCCAACTCCTAATGTAATCCCGTCCACATCCATTTAGTTGGATGGAGATGTGTGCTCTGGGCGATCCCCCAAAGCGGGTGATCCCCAATCCTAGTTATTCTATGTTGATTTACTGTACGGGGGTATGTCTTTGGCATGGTTGGGGTGCTGAAGTGGGCGGGGGGAGGGGGAATGGAGGTGAAAAATTGGTTTGTTGGTCACGGTGCATGAGACGCATCGCTGAAATCCGGAAAATTGCGCTAGGGAATCACGAGGTCTGTGGGTGCCCGGATCCCCGTAGTCTCACACTACTTGACTGCTGGTGTTGGACCTGCCTGCACAATGCTGTTGATAACTGGGGGGCGCTAGGGTAGAGGCTGGATGCCTCAAATTACTGACCTGGAATATACGGGGCCTTAATAACCCCCAAAAAATAAGACAGACCCTTGCGTACCTGGATAGACTGCACTCATACAGGAGACACACTGTGCGCCAACGCGTGGGCTTGGCATGGGGCGACGGTGGGCTGAGTCAGTACATCACTCTGTGTACTCATCCTATGCTAGAGGGGTGCTCATATTGGTTAGACGGGGACTGCATTTCAGGGTAGACACCACGGTGACAGATGACATGGGGCGCTTTGTTATTGTTACTGGATTACTGCGTGGACAGCGACTGGCAATTGTGAGCACATATGGGCCGAATGTAGACGACCCACAATTCTACAACTCGCTATGGGGTAAGCTGAGGGATCTGCAGGCTGAACATGTGATATGGGGTGGAGACTCCAATGTAGCACTCTCTGACGACCTGAATAGATCGGGGGCGACGATTGAGCCTCATAGACGAGCGCTACATGTCCTGCAGGATCTGATAGTGGACAGGGGACATATTGATATCTGGAGGTGTAGGAATCCTGAGGGGAGGGAGGCCACACACGCATCGACAGCACACAATAGCTGGTCCCGCATCGACTATTGGTTAGTGTCTAGTGACGTTGCCTTATGGACTAGTGAAGTTAAACACTTGCCGCGGATGCTGTCGGATCACAATCCAGTGCTCCTGTCCCTCGAATTTCCATGCTACACTCCTCCCCCTTTCAGCTGGAGGTTTAACGTGAAAGCCCTTTTAGATCCACTGTACGAGGACACTATTGGACAGGCGATAAAGGACTATTTTGACCACAATGCCCCCACTATGAAAGATCCTGGTGTACTGTGGGATGCTTTTAAGGCAACGATCCGCGGCATCTGTATGAGCACGAATGCTGGTATCCTAAAAGACATACGGCATCAGCTGACGGTGAGAGAAAACAAAATGCACTACTAGAAGGGGAATATGAGAGAACGGGCGATGCTAAACTATTGGGTGACATCAGACTACTTCTGTCTGAATACCAAAACTATGCGGAAGACGAACTTAAATACACGTCGAAGCGACAGATAGCGAGGGCGTATGGTGAGGGGGGTAGGTCGGGAAGGCACCTGGCATCTAAAATATGTGAAGGCCGTGCACCGCAGACCATTCATGTGATACGCAATATGCGGGGGAGCAAAAATTTGGCGCGCAAGAAATTTTGAGCGAGTTTGTGACTGCATATGGTGAAACGTACGCCTCTAGGCCGACGGCGGGGCCAGCCGCAATAATGGAATATCTGGAAGACGTGGCGATAGCGTGGCTGTCAGACACGCATAGGGAATATCTGTCTCTGCCAATCACGGTAGAGGAGGTCACAGAAGAGATCAAAACACTGCCTAATGGTAAGGCGCCAGGCACCGATGGGTTTACCTGCGAATATTACAAGGCTTTTGTGGAGCAACTGGCGCCCCGTCTGGTGGAGATGTATGGGAACGCTCATGAACAACAGAGCCTGCCTCCGACTTTACGGGAGGCGATCTTGCTGGCACTGCTCAAGCCGCAGAAGGACCCAGAGCTCTGTGACTCATACAGGCCTTTGTCTCTAATAAATGTTGACAATAAGATACTGGCCAAATTGCTCGCTGCTCGACTTAATCCTTTAATGTCTAAGCTAATTCTGCCCGACCAATCAGAGTTCATCCCCTCGGACTCTCTTTGCGCTGTCACACTACCTGACACCTACGACTAAGGCCGCGGCGGTCTTCCTGGACGCAGCCAAGGCTTTTGATTCGCTGGAATGGCCGTATTTAAATACTGTGCTATGGAGGATGGGCTTCCCGCCCATGTTTCTCCGGTGGATACAGCTGCTGTAAGACGCGCCTGTGGCGCGAGTCCGGGTGAATAAATACATTTCAGAGCCCATCGACATCCACAGGGGCACTAGACAGGGGTGCCCGCTGTCCCCATTGCTGTTTGCTCTAGCGCTGGAGCCGCTAGCATGCAAAATTAGACAGGGGGATCACTACTCAGCTTTGCAGTTTCCACAACGGCCTCTGCACATATCATTGTATGCTGACGATATGTTATTGTATGTGAGGGACCCAGGGGACAATCTGAATCCTTTGTTGCGGGAATATATTAAGTTCGCTCATCACTCGGGTGTAACTATAAACTGGGATAAATCTCTGATTATCCCCTTGACGGACAACACACAACCGCACCCCATGGAGTACCCCTTGGAGTGGCAGACCGAGCCGGTGAAGTATCTGGGTGTGTGGTATCACTGTGACCCAGAGATTGTCATCCGGGCAAACTATGGGAGGGCGATCGATGCCCTGGAAGGGAAAGTGCAAAGGTGGATACAGCTACCGCTGTCCTTGGCTGATCGCATTGCCATTGTCAAAATGGTGATACTGCCTAAACTGCTATACCTTTTCAACAACATACCCATCCAGCCTCCTAAGGAGGTTTTTCGTCGCATTGCCACGCTGGTACTCCAGCTAGTTTGGGCGGGGAAAATTGCAAGGGTTGACTTACAGACGCTGACATTACCATACTCCCGGGGAGGATTCGGAGTTCCTGACTTCTTGCTATACTACCTTTGTGCACAGGCGCAATATGCGCACTTCTGGTATCACAAAGTTCCATACCTCACACATGTGGCAATTGAAGAAGGGGACGCGCTGCCGATCCCACTAGATACGATTATCACGCACCGTAGACCTCCCCTGCATAAGAATGACATCAACACGATTGATGCCACTAATAGAGCATGGCACTTAATGGCTAGGAAGGCAAATAAACTGCCATTATACGCCCCGGCGCTCCGGCTCCACTGGCACCCAGAGATCTCGGTAACCCAAGAAGAGGTGGGGGTGGGATTGCTGCGACAGGTCGGTATAGATACCTTGGGAGACCTCTATGAGGACGGTAAATTCAAAACGCTTGACAAGCTGACATTCATTAGTAATAAGACACTACTGTTTCAATTTAACTACCACAAACTACAGAATGCTATTAAAACACTGTTCCCGACATACCCGGAAGAACCCCCGGCGATGTCCGCCCTGCAGTGGATAATCACCACACCGAAGGCCAAAAGGTGGTGTCCACGCTCTATGCTAAACTACAAAGTGACATTGCGGTAAACACACATAAAGCCATGGAGAGGTGGAATAACTGCCTCGATGTTCCTCTGACGGAGGAGGACTGGACGATTGCTTGCACACTGACTGGTATGCTGACGCCTAATGGCAACCTACGCATACTCCATTTCAAGTACCTGCACTAGACTTATTACACACCCGCCTGATTGCACAGATATGGGTTGCGCTTGGATTCTAGGTGTGGGCGATGCAATCAAGAAGGGGTGGATTTTATTCATTTGGCATGGTCTTGTGGGGCGATAATGGAGTACTGGATGCAGGTGATGCAGTTGCTGGGAGAAATGGTGGGAGGTGAGTTGGGCTGCACGGCTCGTATTTGTTTGCTGGGTCTGCTGCCTGGGGTAAAGGCTCAAAAGCGCAAATTTTGTATGATTTCCCTACTGTTGGCAAAGCGGAGAATATCGCTCAGCTGGAATGGCAGAAGTGCACCAAAAGTTAAAGACTGGCTCGCTGATTTAACGTATTGTAAGGATACACTAAAAACGTACGAGGAGGAACTGCCTACCGGGTCGAAACCTCGAGATTACTGGCAGTACCTAACCCAATACCTGTTGCAGTCTCAGATGAACTGAAATGTGTGTTGTTAATGGAGTACTCTGCAGAGGGTGCGAAGGACCTTAGATCACAACTGCACACCGGATGATGGATGTTGTTGTACGGTGACCACAATGTTCTGGTTGTATTCTTTGTAAAAACTAATAAAAAAAAAGTTTTAAAAAAAAACTTATGGCGAACAAAGCGGTACAAAAGGGGTGGTGATGGACGGCTGAAATGTCAGAAACCAGTCCTAGGAAGCTTGTTTCCGGTCCAGGGAAGGCATGGCTTGGCAGTTCGGGCTGGACTGTTCTCATGAGGCACAGGGTCAGACTGATTTGCATATGGCCATGTCTGAACTGGGGTGGCAGAGTGGGCTGAAGAACGGTGATGGATCAAACCCAGATCTGTTGACTGGGTGTGAGTGTTTGATTGGTTCTGACGCTCCGTCCATCACCACCCCCTTTTGTACCTATTGCCACAGGATCATCACTTTTTTTATGTTCCTATGGTGATACGGACTTTGCCTTATTTACAAAGCAGTGTTGAGGGTAATCTACCATTTCTTCACGGCCACTACTACAACTTATCATTACTATCCATTTTTTACTTAGCAGAATCTTTTACTTTGCATGATTTAAGTTTGCATGCCTCTACTTCACATATACCGTTACTTAGCAAAGTCAATGACTTTGCTGACTATTCACATCGTTGTTTGGAAAAGGAGGCGCTTCCGTTTCCAAACAATGACATGCCTGATGCAGGAGAAGAGAGGAAGCACAGTGAAGCGAGGGACCACGAGGAGAGAGAGGTAAGTGGGGCAGTGTAGTTTTTCAGGTCATGCAGGGGGTTGTCTTTTAGGTTTTAGGGTGGTGTTTATGTAGTTCAGAGTAGTCTATTTGGGTTTAGGGTAGTGGTCGTGCAGGGGGTTGTCTTTTAGGTTGTAGGGTTGTGTTTATGTAGTGTAGAGTAGGGTATTTGGATTTAGGGTAGTGTTGTGGTGCAGGGGGTTGTCTTTTAGGTTTTAGGGTAGCGTTTTTGATGAATACAGGCCCCAGCTAGGCCCGCAGGACACAAGGGTTCGCTCTCCTGTAACGGAATCTATAAGGAAGTTGGCACGGAAACTGCAAAGTACAAAAACAGCATTTATTAACCCTTAAGGGTGGTCCTACAATCCACACAACACTCTTCAGTATTGCATGGAGTAGCACAAAGAACTTGCGTACACAGTCCCCTTTTATACACAACAGAGGGGCTCATAAGTGGGTGGATACAACATGAGGCCGAAGAACATTACCATTTATGGTCATTCTCAATACTGAATCAATACATGGGCGGAGCCAACACACTCTTTGAGCCCGCGAAAACACATGGTCAAGCAAGGCTAATTATAACAGATGTGGTCAAGTCTGGGCATGCGCCAGATGGACAGGAGAGAGCTATTTATAAACTGTTACTAGGCAGATTACAAGAGCAACTAACACAGAGGTCGGACTCTCCTCGTGGTGAACACATGGCAGCATGTCAATACAAAATGGAGTCCGGACTTCGGTCAACATAACGAAGAAAAACATGATCTAAAGGGAAAGCATTAATGTCTTTAGTAAATGCTTAATCACATTCTGTTCCAATTTACAACAGACGACCCTTTCAGCATTTACTGAAGACATCCGGTTTCCAAAAATCATCATATATGTCAATTATCATCATTCCTTTAACCTCTTTAGCTAGACGCTTCTGATGAGCAACATCGGCAATAGCTTTCTTATCCGGAATGCAGAATGAAATGCATACGGAACAGAACAATGGTCCACATTGAACACACATACAGAAGAAGAACAGAATTGCTATAATAATACAGAAACCAGTTAAGACCTTCCATCCCCAGGCAGTAACCAACGCCCAAAACCATCCAGAAAAGGACCAAGTGCCCTTTTCTGTGTGGATTTCAGCTGCTATTTTATGCAGCTTGTTAATGGCGTTATAAACGGATGGCGTATGATCAGGGATGAACACACAGCAGCTACTTCCAATAATTTTACAGGCTCCACCTCGATCAGCTAGCATTACATCTAATACCATACGATTCTGTAATGCAACAATCCTAGTTATTTGTAACTCTTCCGTAAGATTCCCAAGAGCAGCAGCAGTCTGATTGGTCACAGCTTCTACCACTCTTGTTAATCTTCGGATCTTCCTACTATTCAAAGCGGCTCCAACAAAGAAAAACAGTCCTAAGTTAAAATCAATATACTGTTGCAAGCTAGTATCGGTTTGATCCACATCATCAATTGATAGAGTACGTTTATACCTATTTACAGTCACATTATTCAACAATTTCAAATCCTTATGATATGATGCGGGTGCTAGAAATACAGGAGGTAATAGGAATGATACATAGCATACCCCAGACCACCCAGCCGGCAAACGGTAATAACCTTTATTTCCACATACAAAGTAAGTATTATGGGACGCTAGGAAGGTACTGTTGTTCAACCCGTCAATATTCAGTACAGTTATACAATCACTGACACCAACAGGGATAAAACCCACACTCTGGACACACAGGTCCGCTTGAGCTTGTGCCACTTGGATCACGAATTTGTCCTTCCCCACAGTGTCTCTGGTGTTCGTGAAGATATAGGGAATGGATTCATTGTCCGGTCGGTACTCTTCCCATTCCCAAATTGTCCCATTCGCTTGTGGATACCCATTCTTGTCTTGATGGCATTCTCTATTAAGTCTAAAAAGCAATCGACCCACTGTCGGTTTCCGAGTGGCAAAAAGCAAAGTGTACCATGCTCTACAAGAGCCATTATGAGAGAAAGGGAGTGGTATGAACGGCGTACCTCCTTTCTTCTGATGAGCCGGCATCATCCCACATATCCAACAGTTCGTAGCGTTCGTAGCAACGTGGGTATGATGCAGCATCTGGATGAAAGTGTTGTTCAAGTAAGATTGTCGATGCTTCAACTCTTGATACGGTAATGTATAAAAGTAGTGCTCCTCAGGCACCGGAGTTGTCAACACAAGTGTTTTCCGAGCAGGAGTTACCTCCTCCACAAACCATGTGGTTATCCCAACAATAGCTACTGTTAGCATGAACCCCAACGCACAAAGGATTTTCTTCTTCTCCATGTCAAAAGAAACAATACCCTGATATCTTCCTGAAACTAAAAAGGTCTGTCAGAACTCTTCCCCTTGGGCAGCGGTTGATTTCTTCACCAGCGGGCCAAGACGGGTGTCACTACACTAATGCAGGGCTGATCCCCCCCCCTTGCCTCATCGGCTCTCCGTTTCACTAACCCAAGGGCCGTTCTGACAGTATGTCCCGGCACTGGAAACCTTACTTCCTTGGTCGAAGATGATATCGCCTTCCTCCAGAAGTCGTGTGGTCCGGAAAGAGCTCCTCAGTGTCTCGTGGCTCAGCAGCACGGCCTGTCTCTGCTGCTAGGATTTCTCGTTGATCGGTCAGCACGGCAGACTCCACCAATCCGGGCGGTACCTTTCGACAGTGCAAGGAATGGATCCAATTCTTTCGGTTCGAGACTCGCACAGCCGTCCTCGTTGCAAGGAGGACTTGTTCAGGTCCTACCCACCTCGGCTCCAAACTGTTCGTTCTGTCAAAGACTTTCACCATAACATGATCTCCAGGCCGGAGACCATGTCCTTCGCCGGTAGACCGATCAGGGAGCGCCTCTCGAACCTGTTGATGAATAGAAACCAAGTTATCCGTTAACTGTGCCAGATAATCGCTCATCATTACACAAGGTACATCATACACAGCCTTAGGCCTTGGTAGACCCCAAATGTTCATTGGGCGTCCGAATACTATTTCGTACGGCGTAAGGCCGGTTCGAGAATGTGGCACTGACCTAATTGACAATAACGCCAGTGGCAGGGCGTCTGGCCAAGTCAAAGACGTTGAAGCTTGGATTTTGGCTATCTTAAGCTTCAGTGTACCATTATACTTCTCGACTAGTCCGGCAGACTGGGGGTGAAACACGGCATGAAACTTCTGAGTGATGCCTAGGCCCTTCAAGACATACTTTATAACATCCGCTACAAAGTGAGGGCCATTATCACTCCACAGAAGTCTACAGACGCCGTATCGAGGGAAAAACTCTTTTAGCAGTAGCTTCGCCGTGGTCATTGCAGTATTGTCTTTCGTAGGGTACGCCTCAACCCATTTGCTGAAAGCGCAAACCACTACTAGAACGTACTTCAAATTGTTACAGCGCTCAAGCTGGATGTAATCCATCTGTAGAACCTCAAAGGGTGCAGTGGGTGTCGCAAATCCTCCTGCTGGAGTTCGAGTGCCTTTCCCTGGGTTATACTTCAGACAGATCATACAGGTCTGCACCACCCTCTTTGTCGTGCTAGCAATCTCTGGATGCTCCCAGACTTGGGTAAGCAATTTCACGATTGCGGAAGCTCCAACATGTGCTAGCCCATGTGCCATCTGAACCATAGGTTGTACGAAAGCCGTGGGTAACTTCCATCTATCCATCTGTTTATTTCTCCAACAACCCTCATCATCCAACTCTCCCTCGCTAGCCCATTTCTCCCGCTCTTTATCAGAAGCGGTCCTTTGCATTTCTCGCACTTCCTCCTTCGCATCACGCCATCTCTCCACCTGTGATTTTACTACATACATGGCAGTAGCACCGGGTTGCATCGCAGTCTCCCGTGCTACTCGGTCTGCTAACGCATTCCCTTCTCCAACCTTATCAACTACGTTCCTATGGGCGCTACACTTAACAATGGCAATTTTCTTTGGGTATGTCAATGCGGTTAAAAGATTGTGAACTAACTCTCCATGCATTATCTGTACCCCATGTGACGTTAAAAACCCTCTTTCCTTCCAGAGTAGGCCGAAGTCGTGCGCTACTCCGAAGGCATAGCGGCTATCTGTGTAAACATTCACACATAATCCTGTACTGAGCTCACATGCTCGTGTTAATGCTATCAGTTCCGCTGCTTGAGCTGATTTCTGTGGTATGCGTGCTGTCTCCACTATCGTGTGTAATGTGGTAATTGCATACGCTGCTGAAGTCGTACCATCTGGTAGCTTCAGGCATGATCCGTCTACCCACAACTCTCCATCTACATCTGAAAAGGGCGTATCCTGGAGATCAATACGACCCTTTGTTTGTTCCTCAGTCACAAGAATACAATCATGCGCTTTCTGCGCCTCAGGCTGGGTCTCGGGGTATGGCAACAATGTGGCCGGGTTTAACGTTACGCACCTTTTCAACGTAATATGAGGAGCCAAAAGCGTCAACTCATATCCCGTTAAGCGGGCACTGGTCAAATGCTGCGTCTTTGTTTGATTGAGCAGGGCATCCACAGCATGGGGAACTAACACCAACAATTTATGGGACAACACAATTCCTTCACTTTGGCGTATTGACACAGCTGTCGCCGCTACCGAGCGAAAACACCCTGGTAATGCTCGGGCGACAGGATCAAGCACAGCCGAAAAGTATGCACAAGGGCGCTGCTTGTCGCCGTGCATCTGCACTAAAACTGATAATGCACATCCATCTTTCTCATGCACATACAACGAAAAGGGTTTTGCATAATCAGGGGTCCCTAACACTGGTGCTGAACAAAGGGCCTGTCGCAGTTGCTGAAAAGCAGCATCACACTCATCTGACCAAGGGATTGGGATAGGCGTGTCTTTTGTCAAAAGAGCTAGTAATGGCTTAGCTATGTGTGAAAACCCCAGTATCCACTGTCTACAAAAAGAAACAAGGCCCAAAAATGCACGCACATCCTTCTGCGTGGATGGTCTCGGTGTGTCCAAAATTACTTGGATACGATCTGGTGTGAGTGCACGCCCCTCCTTAGACAAAAGGTGACCTAAATAAGTCACCTTTGGTCTACAGAATTGCAATTTCTTCCTAGATACCTTATGATTGTGGGATGCTAAAAAGGAAAGTAGGGATAACGTGCTCGTCTCACACAACTCCAGGGTGTCAGCCGCCAACAAGATGTCATCGACATATTGAATGAGGGCGACCCCCTCGAGTAAAACAAAAGAATCCAACTGTCGTTTCAAAGCCTGACTGTAAATACTAGGGCTTTCTGTGTAGCCTTGGGGAATTCTACAAAAACGATAAGATCTATTATTTAATGTGAACCCAAAAAGAAATCGGCTATCAGGGTGAATGGGAATGGAAAAGAAGGCATTCTTCAAATCAATCACTGAAAACATGGTCGCCGTAGGCGGGACCAAGGTAAGCAACGTCGTGATATCGGAAACCACCGGGTACTGAGGTATCACGATCTTGTTCACCTCCCTCAAATCAATTATGAACCGATAGACCTTTGCATCCGTGTCCTTTTTCAGAATAGGGAGAATCGGACTGTTACAGATATTATAGGGAACTTCTTCCACTACCCCTACTGCGATCAAGTCTTGCACAATCTGTATGAGAGCCTCCTCGCCCTCCTGGGAAATACGATACTGCGGGAGGCGCGGTAACACCGCCCCCTCCTGGACACTAATGTGGACCGGAGGAATCACCATTTGTCCCACATCTGTGTCCGAAGTCGCCCATAAAGCTCGGGGGAGGGTAGCCAACAACGCATCCTCTGATATCGTACACATCCGCCCAGACCGGGGGTAGTTGTCATTTAAGATCACCCTCACACCCTCAGGGGAGCAGCGGATTGTAGCCCTAAAGTACTTTAACATATCAAGGCCCATAATGTTATCCGGTGTGTACGGAGCAAGCAGAAACGGACAGGGCGCAGAAAAAGAATCAACCTTAAATGTAAGGGGCTGTGAAAGAGGGCTTCGGGAGAGTGTACCGTCAAACCCTACCGATGTAACCACTGAGCCGGATGGGGGAGCCCCCGGAACCAAGTACCTAGACAATGCACTACGTGTCGCTCCTGTATCTACTAGGAACTGATCAGTAGAACCTAAAACCTCAGCCGATACATAAGGACCCGTCTGATCGACCGGCACCTCAACTGATTCAGACCCCCATCCAACGCATTCCTATGCATGCTGCGAATCGTGATATCCCGATCGATCGATGTCCGACACATGATACTGGTGCTGGCGATCGAACACATTTGAGCTATCTCGGTGCTGCCCAGCAGTATCGAAACGGGCATTATCATTAGAATTCCCTCTAAAGTTCGAGGAACCCCCTCTACCTCTCGGGCCACCCGGAGTATGCCCCTGACGTGAAGCACGCAACACTGGGCAATCCCTGGCCCAATGGCCCAATTGCTTACAATACGCACACTGGTTCCTATTCAAATCAGATCAGCCCGAAGGGGGACCATAAGATCCGCCCCTTCCTCTATTATTACCCCGTCGGGGCGGGCCATATACTTGTGCTAACATCACCTTAGTCTTGAGGTCTTTCGATTTCTTCTCTTCCTGGCCCTTCGCCTCGTGCTCCTGACGCTCATAATACTGAGCGATAGTCAGAAGGGCCGTCGGCGTCGCGGAGGACCAGGAACTCTCGCTCGCTTTTAACCGGGCCGCAACTGCCGGTAGCAGATTAGCCACATATTTGTCCGCGAAAAGGTGGCGGCCTGTTTCGTCAGTAAGCGACTGGCCACTAAAGTCATGAAACGTTTCTTCAAAACGCGTGAAGAAATCTGCAACTGACTCGTCAACTTTCTGTTTACATGCAGCTAACATATTCCAGTCAATCTTTTTAGGGGGGATAATTGTTTTCAACTTAGCCACAATAGCAGCAGGGAGATCTAAAATATTCTGGGGTGGTTTCTGTGCGGGCTTCCTCTCCCTGTCTTCGTCCTCAAGCTCAGACCACCGGGCCTTGAAGGCAACCGCATCATCTACCCTTCGGACAGAGCGCCACGTATCCGGCGGTAGGATAAGGCCAAAGAACAGGTCTATATCCGCTAAGGTCATAATGCAAGAATTCAAGGCCCCCTCGACTTCTTCATAGAAGGCCGCTGGATTCTTGCGGGGGTCAGGCAATGCATTCTTTAACGCCATAACATGGGCCCTATGCCATGGAGTATAAACCCAATTATATACGAAATATCCCCTTGCATCGGCGGAGTTAATATCCGAGCTAGTCCCTGCTCCCTTAGGAGGAACATACAAAGGCGCCGCCTCTCGCATTGGTTTAGCATGCACTATGTCATCCTTATCTGACTGGGAGGCGGATGGGTGGCCCCCTGCTGCAGACGAATCCGACTGCTTCTCCTCCTCCGTTTGTTGGCGTGCTTTCTCTCTAAGGGCCAGCACCTCGTCCCGCAAAGCGAACAGCCGCCGAGCCGCCTCAGGAGCCTTAGGGGGAGAAAAAACACCATTACGTAATGCTCCGGCATCCGAAGACACTTCGTCAGGCTCAAGGACACTAGAATATTTTCGGAAAGCAGCAATTACTTCATCCGCGAAATGAGACAGAAAATACACCCTCTCTCTATCTTGCCACGACCCCCAAGTATGAAACAACTCCTCCTTAGACATCTTGCCCTTAAGTGCACGGAGGGAAAGTTTCCGAAGCTCAGCCATATGCTCGGCCGATAACATGGACCGTGTGTCTACCTTACCCGAAGCCGGGCCAGAATCTTGCGGCCGCGGAGCGGATGCGCCAACATAAGGGGGCGGAGAGCGATCTAGTAAATAAAAATCATCATCAGGATTATTAAGGACAGGATAAAGTGGCTGACGAACAACATATTGACCCGAGACCTGTAGCCTACGCTCTTTCTCTTGTCTGTCCGTTTGCTCTTTGTCCTCCCGACGCTTCGCTTCCTGCGCTCGCACATGATCATTCTTCCGTTGCTCTTTATCAAACAGCGCTTTCTCACGTTTCTCTCGCTCACGCACCTCCTTCACCCACAACCGCACACATTCAAACATATCCTGACGAGCACGTCGCTTACACATACACTGTTCCACATACTCAATCTTACGTATATCAAACGATCCATACAAAGGCCATCGCAACTCAGGATCCTTCTTCGTGTATTTCCTCCATAGTGTGCTGTACATTATGGAAGAAAGACCATGCTTCACATACATATCCCTATTAGGAGTCCCCTCTGGGGGAGCTGGAGCAGATTCCTCGAGGTCCAACCGGTTACCAAAACAGCAGCACCACTTACGGAGTGCGCTAAAAGCAGGCATGCTAGGAATAATGCAAAATATGCAATATTATAAGGAAAAATGGCACTTAATCGTTGCGCCGTTCAAAGTTTACACAGCTCCGGAGAAATCTCTCCACATTACCTGCCTATATGTGTTGCAACGCATATATTTTCACAAAGACAAATTCAAAATATGACTAGTCATCATCAATCAAACTCAAATAGCCAACCCAGGCTTCAAAAACTCGGAGCAAGTACCGTACAACGGTTCTTACCAATCAAGAGTCCAGGTTCCAACTGCCAAGCTCCACAATCGCCCAAACGGCTCTCACGGCAGGACCGACAGAAGAGGTCTCAGTCGATGACCGGCGCCACCCAGACGGTCAGCTCGGAAGGGAAGGAAGAAAAACCTCGGGATGCCAGGGCTAAGACGCCGCTGGCAGTGATCACGTCCCCGGCCAAACTCCTCACCTTCGTCGCGACCAGTCCTTCGAGCATCCGAGTCGCCGATGAGCCCCACGTGACGGGCGCCAATTGATGAATACAGGCCCCAGCTAGGCCCGCAGGACACAAGGGTTCGCTCTCCTGTAACGGAATCTATAAGGAAGTTGGCACGGAAACTGCAAAGTACAAAAACAGCATTTATTAACCCTTAAGGGTGGTCCTACAATCCACACAACACTCTTCAGTATTGCATGGAGTAGCACAAAGAACTTGCGAACACAGTCCCCTTTTATACACAACAGAGGGGCTCATAAGTGGGTGGATACAACATGAGGCCGAAGAACATTACCATTTATGGTCATTCTCAATACTGAATCAATACATGGGCGGAGCCAACACACTCCTTGAGCCCGCGAAAACACATGGTCAAGCAAGGCTAATTATAACAGATGTGGTCAAGTCTGGGCATGCGCCAGATGGACAGGAGAGAGCTATTTATAAACTGTTACTAGGCAGATTACAAGAGCAACTAACACAGAGGTCGGACTCTCCTCGTGGTGAACACATGGCAGCATGTCAATACAAAATGGAGTCCGGACTTCGGTCAACATAACGAAGAAAAACATGATCTAAAGGGAAAGCATTAATGTCTTTAGTAAATGCTTAATCACATTCTGTTCCAATTTACAACAGTTTTATGTAGTGTAGAGTAGTGTATTTGGGTTTAGGGTAGTGTTGTGGTGTTTGTGTAGTCTAGTGTAGTGTTTTAGGGTAGTGTTGTGGTGTTTGGTTAGTGTAGGGTAATGTAGTGTATGAAGGTAAGGGTAAAAGAGTCAAAAATGCATAGAAGTTGTATACTTAGTAATATATGGCAAAGTAAATGCATATTTAGTACTTTCAAATGTATTTGCAAACTAAAAGCATGCGCAGTTAAATCTTGCGTAGTAATGGTATTTGCCACGTAAAAACATTGTAGTAAAAACTTGCGAAGTAATGGTCTGCTAAGTAACATCATATATTCGCTCAAGCCACTTAATGTGGTTAAATGCTGCTTTGTTAATAAGGCTCGCTTTCACGCTATACTTAGCTTGAGAGGGGAGGGCAATGGGTGTTGCGGCGGGCGTTCGGCCACAACACCCATTGATCTTGACGCTGCTCCATATTTACAGTGCTTCATTTCTCCTCGTTTTTCCTGTTTCTATGTGTTTTGCATTGTGCAGCACACATAGAAACAGCAAAACGGCATGGATAATTGTTTATGTGCCGAAGTTGCCCCTTCTTGCACATAAACAATCATTTTAAAAATGTCGACTTGCAACTTCTATGTGTGCTGCACAAAGCAGCACACATAGAAGTTGCAAATCGCCATTTAAGATTGTTTATGTGCAGAAAGGTCTCCCTTCCTGCACATAAACAATCATTCCCCCAACGCAAGCACCCTTGCACTATGGTGCAAGGGAGACTGCTTTGGCGCTAGGCAGCTGTAATTAGCACCAGCTAAGGGGCAAATGCAGAGTTGTTCCATATTGCTGTAAATACAGTGCCGCCCTGTGTTCCAGAAGTGGCAGAGTCTAGTGTTAAGCTCTCTGTCACTTCTTTGTAAATATGCTCCATAGTGCTATCAATGACTTACTTCAACACATTTTATAATTTCCAAAAGGTAGCATTTTGTTCCAAGTGTTTTGTGCAATGTGCATTATGTCCTGATATTAGCATGGGTGGTTTTTCAGGGTCGGCTTGTGAGAAAGTGGTTTAATATTTGAAGTGGATTGACATCCACCACAAGTAATAAAGGCACTATCTTATTAGGTCCAGTAAAATTAATTTAAACCTGAGATCAAACCCTTTTAGCTGTGGCACAGAGCACACAGTGTTCACTTAGAGAAAATGTTTAAAGCATTTAGTAATACCAGCAAAGTTAAAAACTCCAAAGCACAACACAATAAAAATTCCACACTAATGTATAACAATACAGAGTAATTGAATGAGCAAAATGACTAAAAATGACCAAATTACAAAAAATGACTAGAATTCAATAAGGGGAACTGGAGCTATGAATTTCTAAAGTTTTAGGTAAAAATAGCACCAAATTGTGCAATGTGCCAATAGTTGTCAATGTGCGCAGTAGATCGAGACCTGTGGAATTTCTGGTTGAAGGCGATGGAGCATGGGTCTGATACACCAAATAAGGTTCCGCCCAGTTGGAGATTGTACCTTGGGACTGAGGAGCATATTTATCAGAGCCTTGCATCAAGTTTGCACCACGCAAAGTGGTACATGTGTGAGTCTATGCTCTAAATCACCTTTATGAAGCCACATGAAGCCATATTGCATGGCTTTGAGTGGCCTCATAAATCTTCAGTAAGGCAACGCATTGCGTTGCCTTACTCTGCTCAGGGGAGACATTCCATCAACATTTCAGTGGGTGTTTCCACGCAACTCTCACTAGTTTTGGTGCATCCTCAGATTTACAAGTACTTGTAAACCTGGGAATGTGTCAAAATCTCACTCCTCTCCGGGGCAGGCATAATAAGGAAAATGTGTTTATTTCTCCTCTTTTTTTCCTCTTCCTATTTGTGCTGCATTCAGTAGCAGATATAGAAGGAGGAAATGCCTCTATGGATTGTTTTCATGCAGGAAGGTGTCCCTTCCTGCACAAAAATAATCGTATCTGCGTTGGGACTAGGCTGCTGAAATAGCATCGGCACAGGGAAAAAGGACAGGAATGTACCACATTGGATAAATAGAGTGCATTCCAGCCCTTTCACTTTGATGTAGGGCAGCAAGGCGACTTGCTGTGCTGCCCTATGCCAAAACCCCATAAATGAGGTTTGTAGTCTTTTAGTCTGGAAGTCAAAATTCTTTAGCAGTGGCTGTAACTGAGGAGGGCTCCACTTCGTAGGATAGACATTGAACAAGGTCCCAGTGGAAAAGCTCAGATAGGGAGAAATTGAAATCAGGTGCCCAGGGAAGTCATCTCACCGGCAAGATACTTTTGGCACCTTTGCCCAGTCAGTATATTTACCTTTGGACTTATGGACCTCTGGGTGGGCATAAGGAGCTATGACCAGGAGAAGAAGGTTTCTGCCATGTTGGATTTATGTAGAAAAGGCACTGTGAGATAGTTTACAGCAAAACACACAGAAAGTCCTACAAACGTAGGTACGGTCTCCCTTGTGAGCTTTTACCCTATTGGCTATTGAGTGGTCAGGAGTTTCCCCCAACCTCAAACTGGCACTCGGAATAAATGTGACACTCTCAGTACCCTTCCCAGATCACTTGTTTGTGACCTGAGAAGAGCATTGTAGACTGGGCTTGTATTCCATCTTGTACCCAGGAAAAGAAATGGACCACAGTGGCCATAAGGCTGACCTTCTGTTTGGGCAACAGAGACACAAGAAGCTCCAAGAGGCTGTTTTCCTGCATTCCCAACTTGCCAGGACCTGCACGAGACCCTAAAGCTGGCCTCTGGTGGAATGAGCATTGAGCCCTAAGTACTGTCCCATGGGTCCTGGACTCTGGTTGGTGTCAAAGTGTACTCCTCGAACAGTTTCTTGAAACCTGGGACTTAGAGTCTTTATGCCAACCTTTTACACTGAGAACCAATGGTGGCCCAGGGCAAACCTGCCAAGCGGATCTAACAAAGTTGCATCACTGCTGGGCCAAAGATACAGGTTGATCATGCTACGTTGTTCTCTGCATCAGCCATTCTGATTCAGTGGGACATTGTTGGGAAGTTGTCTGGTCTTGTGGAGCCTTCTTTGCCTACAGCATGCAGCCTAGACCAGCTAGAAGACTCCAAGCTCTAAAATAGTCCAAAGGTAGAAATTTCCACCGGTGTGAAGGCATGAAAAGTATAAGGCTAGTGAGGGGCTTTCTCTGAATGCAAAACTCAAATTTCTCCTGCTCTGAGTTTCCAACTAAAAGTCAATGGCTTCACTGAGACCTCATCTAATGGCCATCTGATGACGTGAGCCTTCTTCAGCCACAGCATTCTACCGTGCCCCTCTAAGGACTTTTGGCTTCTATTGTAGAGTCCAAAGGTAAAATGTTTCACAGGGACAGACCTGGTCTTTGCATCTGACCTGTGACTGTGGTTGGCGTTTAACACTATTTGGTGCTATTTTGAACTATATAATTTAGAAATTCTGAACATAGTTTTTGTTCTTTTGGTGTAATCTTATTTATTAAAAATTGCCCTATTTTTTCTACATTGGTTTGTGATTTTTATATTTTTTAAACCTCACATCCAGAGATGTCACAGGAGCCCCATCTGTAATCTCACTGGCAGCATCCAAAACAAAGGACACCGTCTAAAATGTCCTGCAGGCAGGACTACACCTGATTGTGGGATCATTTTCTGAAGACAGGAACATGTTTACATCACCTCTGAAGGGGGATCATGGGACCTGAAGTAAGCTCCTTCACTATGACATACCCTTGCCGAGACGCATAACATCACAATCCGTAGGCCTCATGAACTGATATGTAAGCTCATCTACCTTATACAATTAGGACTCACTAACTACTGTGTTTAATTGTCTTGCTTTTTGTTTAATGCTCAGTATTGACAAGAGAATGCCTTCATACTGAGACAAATGCAGCTATCTCACATGTCCTTGTGTCTAACTTTACCTAGAAAATATTGCCAGATTGCTGAAGTTCAAAGCTTAAAGAGACAGTAGTAATTGTTTGTAGCTTTTTATGTCCTTTCCCTTATAACATTTCAATTCATTCTGCCTCTTTTCAGTTGCTTCCCTTTTCAGTGGACAACACACCACATTATACATACTCAGGCTGGCATTGCCCAGCAATACTGTTTGGCTGCTAGCTCACACTGCACATCTCCAGGCAGATACACCAATCCTGGATTCCTCTCACGCCTTTCTCGTTTCTCCTAATGAATCACATACCCCACTCAGTCCTATTAGTGAATAAACCCCACTACTTGGGATAATTGGCTCTTAGTACTATTCACTTCACAAAATCTAACCTGTTTCCTGAGTTCAACATTTGCCAAGGAATACACAATCAGATGGTAGCAGTCTTTCTTTGCTTTTTCACCACTTATGGTCCTATTACCCACAACAATCCCACCCCAAATTTGGGCAAAGTGCTCTCATAGGGAGTTACTGGTAGACATACTATTACACATTCCACTGCCTCATACTATCCCACCACAACAATTGAGGATTACTACTCTATACATTAATTGTATACCACAATATATCAAACAGAAAACGTTACTGCATTAGTTGTACACTAAAATATAAGACATGACTCTTCTACAAGAGACTCGCTTATCAAATACATAATATTTTTAATTAAAAAGAGATTGAGTTGGCAATGTAGGCAATGTATTAATAGCAGCTCTATTGTCCAGTCTCATGGAATACCTATCAATCTCCCTAGGAAATTATAGTAATGTTGTGTGGCTGTCCTCATAAGGAAAATGATACTGCAAAAAAGACCTCAAGGTAAGCCTTTGTAAATACTAATAGTACTAAATAGAACCAATTCATTGTACACACTAAACACACACAACCAAAATTCTTTCTCTACGGTATCCAGATTACTTACTGAATTTGGCTCTACACCACTGGTGATCAGAAGAGATTGGGACTTAGCCCCGTGCACTAATCTAGATAAAATGGATAAACCAGACAAAAATAAATAGATAACAATAGTGCAATATTACACTGCAACATAATAGAGAGTGAGATTAGTGAGCATTCACCAATACATCTATATCTTGACTTGGAACATGTTACATCTATACAGTGACACCCGCACTTGGCTTACTGATATGTCCCAGACAAAAAGGCCTTCAGGGTACACACACAGACATATTTAAAATAGAAGAAAGAATGAACCTCCCCATCACAAGTATTATGGGCAGCAGGCAAAGCTACTTGGCTGGGACCTTTGATCAGAGACTTAGCCACAGCCAAATGAAAGTCTAAGACTTCACAAATAGCAGGTCGTCGTTGCCAGCTCCAACTCTGCTGCATGTCACTTGCCTCTAGTGGATGTTTTTTCTTTTTGTGTTTTTACTGTGCAATATTACATCTCTTCAGCCCAATACTGTAACCACCCTGTAACTCCAGATCTCCTTTGGTAACAGTGATTTATTACTCTTTTTTAACTCCTGTTCAACATTGTGTACCTTGTGAACTGTTATATTGTGAACATTTGTTATTGTAATGTCACTGCTTCCGCTACTCCCCTGCTGTATTTTTCTGCCGTTTTTGCACTCCTTCCCTCCCGCCACCCAGCTCTCTGCCACCCTCAGGACCTAAGTAAATGAAGGCAGCACAGTGGCCGTGCAGCTGACACACTGCCTGTGTGTCGAAGGCAAGCCCATCTGCACCCGTCTGTGACTGGAACGTGTTCAGCCACAGGAACCCTGGTTCTTCAACCCCACACAGCTACACCGCTGCAGTCCTCCGAGCCATGGATCCCAGGCGCATCAACAACAACTGCTGCCTCACATCTCCACGCACCATCCAGAAGACCATTCTTCTGCCAGCACTGCCACTTGATCTGCAACACTGAAGCAACCAACATTCCAGAGAAACAGCAAACACAACTGTGTTCACAACGCTGACTGAGACCACTGTAGCACTACTCCAGTGAATTCTACTCAAAGCACGTTCGCTCAGCAAACATGCAGCGGAAATCTGGGACACAATCTCATCCTTCACCCTAGACATTATCTTCCTCACCAAGATTTGGCTGAACCCACCCCCTCCACACTGGACATTGCCATCACCACCCCCAAAGGCAACAAGATAACACAATGGAACGGAACCAACAAACAAGGAGGTGCAATTGCCATCATCCACAAGGATACCATCCGCTGCATAACCCCATCAAATGATTCGACCCCAATAATAGAGCACCTTAACTTATAAATTTAATCAGATGGAAAAAGCACCATCGCAAACCTACAAATCACCAGGATCATGCCCCAGCTTCTGCAGCACCATCCCTGACCTCATCACCTCAATTGCTATTGGCGCCTGACCACTACATCTTCCGTATGGGATCTTAACTTCCAACCGATTACCCCAGCTACACCAGCTCAATCGACCTCATGGAAAGGATGAGCAATATTAACCTCAAGCAACTGGTCACTAACTCCATCCACATTGCAGGACACACAATGGACTCAATTTGTACATCCAGAGACAGAGTCAAGTACAACCATGTCTCAAAACTCACCTGGACCGATCATTACAGTGTTCACTTCACCATCATAGAGCCTATCAACACTGGCACCATGCTCTCCTAAGAAGCAGAAACTAGAAAACGATTTGAGGAGAGCAGTGGAACAATGCTCTCAACTCCCACCTCCCATGCACAACATCCAACCCTGACCAGGCAGTGAAGAGCTTCTCCCAGTGGATCACAGAATGCACCAACACAATCACCCACGCCAAGCCAGCCACATCCAAAAGACCTGCTAAAGGAGAAGGGGATTCACTGTGGAGATAATATCCACCAAATGCATCTGCCAACAAATAGAATGAAAGTGACGCACCAGCAAAGAGACAAGAGTCCAAACCACTTTCAAAACAGCACTAAAGCAATACCACCACCTCTTGAAAGAAACAAAGGTGAAAGCCCTAGCGGACCACATGGAAGCCAGCACAAACCACAGCAAGGAGCTCTTCACCATTGTGAAAGAGTTCTCCAACACCACTGCAGGCGAGAATGACATCACCCCCCACCAAGAAATGTGTGACACACTAGCAGACTTTTTCCGCAACAAGATCTTAGTCATCTACAAAAACTTCAAAATCCAATCCCTCAACGCCGACAACATTAGCCTGCTCACACCCATGAATACAAACCCCGAACACCTGCTCACCCATTGGGACCCTCTTATAACTCAAGCCGCAATCTCTATCATGAACTCTGTGCACTCAGGAGCACCCACAGACCCCTGTTCCCACCACATCTTCAACTTCAGGGGCAAGACCATTGGGGACAAACTCAAGAAATTCCTGAACACCTCCATAACCTTGGGATCCTTCCCTGAGGAATGGAAACACGCTGAAGTGTGACCCATCCTGAAGAAACCAACGTGTGACCTGGCAGAACTGGAGACCTACTGAGTACTGACCCATCTCCATGCTCCCCTTTCCAGCTAAGCCAATCATCCATCAACTCACTGAACACCTGGAACATGAAAGTCTCCTGGACCCCTCTCAATCCAGATTCTGAGCCAACCAGCCATCCACGTCCACAGATCAACCTTCCAATTCCCCTACTCATCCATCTACACCCGCTACACCCCCTCCCACACTACTCATACCTGCATCAGACCATAAACCCGACCAGACCACAACGCACCCATCCACATCCATATCACAGCCTACAACCCTACTCATAACCACACCAGACCCCAGACTTGATGAGATCATGATCTCACTACATCAAATCAAAGAAGAACTCCAAGCATTTAATGAGCTGATATCGAAACAACCAAGGTTCACTAGAGCTATAAGACAACCCAGAGTTAGCGGGCTCCTGATGCACCTAACAAACACCTCAAAACCTATTTTACCCAGCTTGAAATCAGTTCCCTCTCGTAATAAATCAACCCGCCCAATCCGAAGCACCAATTCACTTTCAGAGACTGATCTACTTTCTCTACTTCACTCATATGAACCCGCCCTCGTGAACCCTATCACACGCTCTTCAATGACCATCCCAACTATCCCCCCAACCCACACATGACCACTAATCATAACATTAGAGGCATCATTGACAACAACCTAAGAAGAGTCCCCCTCATTCAAGAACCTACATCATCCCTCATTACGCCCATCTCAAATGCATCCTCTTAAATTGTAGATCAGCCTCTAGACACGCAGCAGACATAGATGACCTCATTCTCACACAAGAACTGGACCTGATACTGTTAACCGAAACCTGGCTAAATGAATCCTCCTCACCTATCATTGACATACTAGTACCCCCAATTACGACATCATCAGATTGGATAGAACTGATAAGACAGGGGGAGGCATCGCCTGTATACACCGGAGCAGTATCTCAGTTAACAGATCCATTTCACCGGTATTCCCTTCTTGCGAATACATATGCCTCAACATCACCAGTAATGACAAACCATTATGCACTTCACACACTATATATCATCCACCAGGTGACAACCTAGCCTTCATCAAACACTTCATGGCCATGGTATCAACAAACACCGGGTGCCAAAACACCCAAATATTCCTTGGCGACTTCAATCACCACTGGGACGACCACAATGATGCAGTGGTCAATAGTCTCAAAAATTTCCTAGACGACCTAGACCTCACCCAAATCTGCAACAGCCCTACACACGATAAAGGTTCAATACTGGAGATAAGAATCTCTAAAATAGATTGCATTCAGCTAGAGTCGATACAACCATGTGACTGGTCAGACCATCATATCATTACCTTCTTTATCAAGGAAATAGTGAAACTGAACTCGGTTCAATCCACAAGACCTAAAGTTTGGAAAAGAGACATGAAAAAAATCAACCCTAACACTTTTCCATCGTCCAGTTACAACTTACTTCTGCCCCATGCAGGATCTTCCGAAGTCCATGATCTTACCAATCACTACCTTAATTCCATGACCACGATAATAAATGAGGTGGCCCCCCTGCAACTAAAGAGAGCCTCCATAAAAGACTCTAAACATTGGTACAATGGAATACTCAATGAAGACCGACGCTCTCTCCGAGCTTCGGAATGCACCTGGAGATCAATTCCTTCCGCCACTCACCTAAAGACTCTAAAGAAAAAGAGAAACGCATACTTTAGAAAGATCAAGCGCACTAAAGCAGTCTTCTTCAGCCACCAACTATACCAAGCAAGAAATCGTCTCAAAAAACTCTTTGAACTAATCAAAACCCAACCTGAGGACGCACCTCAATGTCCACAACACATAGCTTGCCCGCAACCCAACTGTGAAGAATTCTCTGCCTTCTTCACTCTGAAGACAGATAATATCAAGAAGGACCTCCTCAACGATCTAATCTTACACGCGGGACCGTACACGAAGACCTCTCCAGTAATGCCAATTGCACCATACCATATCCCATCAAAGCTTAACTTAAAAAACGACGCAGATTGGTCATCCTTTTCCACATATTCTAAAGAAGCCATATGCAAAATACTTTGTGCCCTGAACCCTGCCAATCACTTCACCGATCCTCTCCCCGCTAACGCTGTTAACGACTTAACTCCACTACTTTTGCCTCTCTAGACTAAGATCATAAACAGTTTACTTCAACAAGGTTGCATCCCGGACACCCTCAAAGTTGGACAGGTTTCACCCATTCTAAAGAAACCCACGGCCGGCCCTACAGACCTAAACAACTATCGCCCTATTTCCAATATCCCTACCTTGGCCAAACTATTGGAAAAATGTGTACACCTCCAGCTGACAAGGCATATTGACCACTTTGACCTTCTTAACAAACACCAATCAGGCTTACGAGCAGGTCACAGTACTGAATCAGCCATGACACATATAATTGATGACGCACTACAAATCCTTGATCAGAACGGATCCTGCCTACTCATCCTGCTAGACCTCTCCTCAGCCTTTGATACGGTCAAACATGAGAACCTGTTAGATCTTCTGAAGCATAGAATGAGATTATCGGGATCAGTACTAAACTGGTTTACCTCATTTCTCCAAAATCGTGAACAACGCCATGTCCAAACCCATCCCAGTAATGTTAGGAGTACCACAAGGGTCCTCTCTATCCCTGACATTGTTTAACCCCTTCATGGAACCCCTCACCGAAATTCTTCAAGCATCTAACATGCAATACCACATGTATGCTGACGACACACAATTATACCTTAAGATCCACACCTTACAAGACATCAAACTGCTCAATACAACGCTTAGGAATACCCAGATATGGATGGCAGAAAACCATCTCAAATTAAATGCCCTAAAAACCGAATTCCTGCTAATAGCTCCATCCGCCCAAGTCCCCATAATGCAAGATTGGATAAAACACCTTATGGCATTCAACGTTCAACCAACATCGTCGACTCAGTGAAATCACTGGGAATAACTCTCAACAGTAACCTCAATATGTAAAAACACATCAGCAACGCTACAAAGGGAGCTAATTTCCAGATAAACACACTGAGGAAGCTGAAACCCTTCCTGCTAATCAATGACTTCAAGCAAGCAGTACAAGCGCTAGTTATCCCCAGAGTGGAGTAAGGAAGTGTCTCTCTTTGCGGCCTACCCAAAGCTACAACGGCACGGCTAAGAGCCTCAATCAATGCTGCAGCGAGACTCATCACTGGTTCCAAAAGATATTTCCACATCTCCCCGGACCTAAAATCCTTGAATTGGCTACCCCTGGAAGCCAGAATTCATTTGAAAATAGCGTGTATGACGCATAAAGCCATGCATCACAAAGCACCCAGCTATCTAGCACAGAAACTGACGATCTCTGGTGGGCTCAGATCTTCAAGAGGTGCGGAAAACCTTTTACTTAAACCACAAAGATTCAAGAAGAAAAAAACATATAACCGAACCTTCTCAGGGATGGCGCCCAGAATTTGGAATGCTTTACCACCCGAAACCAGACTTAACCCCTCCATTGCTTCCTTCAAAAAGGAAGTAAAATCGATTCTCATGGCCAAATTCACCTGAGTAAGGTCCAAAGATATTTCAAGACCTACTCTACCGTCGCTATTACCCTCACTATGACAAGGGACCATCTAGGCAATCTAGACATTCCATCTTCCTTTTACCTGACGCAAGGGGATAGCGTCTTGATGTACCTTACCACTTTGCATTTACAAAATGTTTTGTATATATGCTTCAATTTGCCTTTTATTAATGTATAAAGAACTTTATTTACTGTAAAGCGCTCTGATATCCGCAAGGGTCTTGTTCGCGCTTTATAAAACTTTAAAAACAAATAAATAAATATACCACAGCACCAAGAAATGCCTGATTGCATCCACCAATGACATCAGGGCCCTCATGGACCATGGTGAAAAGGCAGCCCTCATTCTCCAGGACCTTTCAGCCACTTGCAACACCGTCTCACAGCACATCTTCATCAACAGACTCCACCACATCGGAATCCAGGGTGATGTCTTCAAATGGATTGCCTCATACCTCACCAGAAGCACCCAGAGAATCCATCTCCCACTGTTCATCTCGGGCCCATGAAGATCATACGCGGCATCCCATAAGGATCATTCGCAACCCCACACTCTTCACCATGTACACCGCCAGATCGCATGGATTCAACATAATCTCCTACACTGACAACAACCAGCTCATCCTCTCGCTGTCAGAAGACCCTGCCACCACCAGAGCGAACTTCCACAGATGTATGATGAATGTCATTGACTGGATGAAGGTCAACTCTCTCAAGCTCACTCAGACAAGGCAGAAGTCCTCATCTTTGGGAATAACACCTCACCATGGAATAACACATAGTGGCCCGCTGAATTAGGCTTGGTCAGTAAGCTATTCACTAAGAAACAGGTTCATGCAGTGTCATCCGCCTGCATTCACACCCAACGCATGCTCTGCACGATCTTCAGGTGGCTGCCAGTCAATTACAGAAGGACCTTCATGCAGGCCATCATCACCAGCAGGCTGAACCACATGCCTCCTGAAGAGACTAAAGACAATACAAAGCTCAGCAGCAAGACTCATCCTCGACCTCCCCAGACAAACCCACATCACACCACACTCCAAGAATCTACACTGGCTCCCAATCCACACATACAAAGCACTGCACAACAAAGAACCAGCAAACGTCACTAAATGCATTACCTTCCAGCAACTGACCAGACACCTACGATCTGCCTCCCTCTTCCTCACAGACACCCCACAGATCTGCCGAGACAACAGTGGAAGACGCTTCTTCTCACACCTGGCAGCCAAAGCTTGGAGTGACCTTCCCCTGCACCTCAGGGCTGATTCACTGCATTGGGAATTCAGGAAAGGACTCAAGAGCTGGCTGTTTGAATGAACAGAGAATTACGAAGCAGTTAGAAACTCCAGACCCTTATGGGTGATTTGTAGCACTTTATAAATGATGTAATGATGGACTGAAATATAAATGAAAGAGTCTTTCTGGAACTGGCTATGTGTTACAAGATAGATCACTTCTCACTATGAGCTATACTAGTCAGACCGTGATGACTTTGACATATGAGGCAAACTGTGTATGTTAACTAACCACTTTGACGCCTGAGGGAAGGGGTCCTGATGACAAAATTACTATGGAAGAAACAGTTGAAGTCATATGCAACCATCAGCTTGGTAAGATGGGTAAGCTGCTCTAATGTACAATGCCTATATGGAGGCGGGGACCACAGGTTCAGTGCACCCTTTTTCTAACAGACTCACCATAGCTGTTATCCCAAATGAAGGTGATGGAGCAAGGACTCATAGAAGAGAGACTTGCTCGGAAGCAATCCGCTCCTTTAACGTACTAACAAGTTTTTAAATTTGTTTTGTGTAAAATTAATGCACACTGCACAAACACGCGGGTTAGTGAAGCTTGCTTATGTGGTTGCTTATATGAATAACATAAACAAAGGACTTAAACCGCTTTAACGGAAAATCTTTACTGCGCATGTGTCAACTGCATCTACGCAGTATGCCGAGTTAACGCTTGGAGGAAAATTCTTACACATGAGCAGAAGGCACTAAAATGGAGTCTTGAAGACTCGCGTGCATGGCACCTGCTTAGCTGAAGCAAAAACGGGCTATTTTACTAATGCTAATGCGGGGAAAATATTAATAAGTAAAGGGGAATAGAGTAGAGGTGGGTGGTAAACAGTGTGACCATTTTATTTGTGAAAGTTATATCTGTCTTTTGACTTTATTACTAGTGCGCATTTGGCCTCTCATGTATAACTGAAGTAAGCTGAGTCAGAGAAGAACTGCGCATGTCTATTTGAAAGAAGACATTAAGGTCAATGACAGAACACTTGAACGGGTGCCAATCTGAGTGCCATAGCCAGGGAACGGATGGTGAAGAGTTCAGCAAAGAGATGTTCTATTCAATATAGTGTCATTAATGTTTCGAAATGGATACATGTAGTTGATGGGAATAAAATTGAGAATAAAAATTAAGGGGATGGGTTTGCGAACAATGGTTTATTTTTATTTATTTAGAAAGTTTTATAAAGTCTGAACATGGCCCTTGCGGGTATCAGAGCGCTGTATATAGGGCAAAGGCATGCATAAACTTCATCCAATAGAAGTCAGTAAAGTGAAATCACACGGAGTACACAATCAAGATTAGGGACCTGGTAATGGACCACATTAGAGCCATTTCTCCTAAGGCGTAAAATCTTTCCTGTGACACTTAGCAAAACAAGTAAAAGTGTACTCGACGTAGAAGAGATGAATAGAACTTTATACAATAAAAGTCCGTAGAGTGACAACACAAGGAGTACACAGTCAAGATCAGGGACCTGGTAGTGGGCCACACAAGATCAATTTCTCCTAGGGTGTAAAATAAAACCTGTAACATCTTGCAAAACAGGCAAAATTGAATTTGACTCAACATAGTACAATAATTAACAACCCTGATGGATGAGGGCCCTCGGGAAAGATAACAATTAACAAACAAACCTAAAAATAAATGGAGAACAATAAGTTGGGAGATATGTCTGTCAGCAAGGGGACATGTAAAAAGAACACAATGATGCCGTTAATGGGCACTAAGGTAAAGTGATTTGAACTATTTCTTGAAATAGGCCGAGGAGGGATTGGCTTTCCACTCCGAAGGAAGAGCGTTCCAAATTCTGGGTGCCAGACCGGAGAAAGCACTTTTGAATGTACTTTTCTTCTTGAATTTTGGTGGTTTCAAGAGAAGTGTGGCCGTGCTTCTTAAGTTCTGATTGGAGCCAGAAAGAACAAGCTTGTTTGCTAGATAAGCCGGAGTGTTGTAATGCAAGGCTTTATGCATGAGGCAGGCTATTTTGAAGTAAATCCTCACTTCAATAGACAACCAGTTAAGCTGCACTAGGTCAGGTGTAATATGATCATGTTTTTTGGAACCTGTAATGAGCCTGGCTGACGTGTTGAGAGTGGCTCTGAGAGGGGCCAAGCTCACTTTAGGAAGCCCTGCAAGGGTCACCAGACCATATTCAAGACGTGAGATCACCAGGGATTGTACTGCAGGTTGTAAGTCTTCAGTCAGTAGGAAAGGTTTGATTTTCTTGAGGGTGTTGAGATGAAAGTTGGCACCCCTAATAGTAGCACTGATGTGCGCTTGCATGTTAAGTAGTTTGTCTAAGGTAATGCCTAATAATTTAGCAGAATCAACCACAAGAGGGGTGGAATTAAGGGCTGTGAGTTGCTTTAGACAGTCCAGAGGAGGTGTAGAGTGATTGTGGGGGACAATAATCAGAAATTCAGTTTTGAGTGTGTTCAGAAACAGATGGTTCTGAGCTAACCATTGTTGAGTTTGCGAAAGAGCTTTATTTAGAATTTTAATGTCATCTAGAGAGGAGATCTTCAAGTACAGTTGCGTGTCATCCACATACATGTGGTAAAGAATGTTAGACTGGTTCAGAATGACCGTGAGAGGTTCCATGAATAGGTTGAAGAGCGATGGCGAGAGTGCAGATCCTTGCGGCACTCCAATCCTGACCTGGGTACTGGTAGCAAGGGACTGGTTGATTTTAATCCTTTGCGTGCAGTTGTGTAAGAAGGAGGTAAACCACTTTAGGACTGGTCCCGCTAGACCCATTCTCTGTTGTAGAGGATTAATCAAGGTTTCGTGTTTTATGGTGTCGAAAGCAGAAGAGAGGTCTAGAAGGATCAGAAGACAAGAGATATTCTGATCAAGGAATTGCAGTGTGTCATCCACAATGTGTGTTGGTGTGGTTTCTGTATTATGTCCTGCTCTGAAACTTGATTGATAGAGGTCTAACAGTTGAAATTTCTCAATATGGTTGCAGAGCTGTTTGTGGACACATTTCTCGAGAGGTTTGGCTAACGTCATGATGTTAGTGATAGGTCTGAAGTTGTTGGGATCAGATAAATCCGAGTTGGGCTTCTAGGGGATGGGAGTGACTTGTCCAGTTTTGAGGCAATCCGGGATGTTCCCCTGCAGACGGGATTCATGAATAATCCGTGACCAAAGAGGTAGAATGGCCAAGTTGAGATCTTTAATGAGTTTAGCAGGAAGTGGATCGTTGAAGTGGTTGGCAAATTTTAGAGTTGCCATCTCGTGGAGTAAATCTGTGTGATCTGGCAGGATAAAGGAATTCCAGGAGGCTTCATTTTTGGGAGAGCCTCCACAAGAAAAGGAGACTGTCACGGGGCCCGCCAGTTCTTCTTGAGAAGTGGTGGGGATTAGGGGCAGCATCATCGGCTTGCAAAGTTGGACCTCCCGTTCTATTTTCATAGTTTTTTCTGAGAAGTGCACTGTGAATGCTGCCCCGTTGGGAGGTGTTACAACAAACAAATGATGGACGGAATGCTGACAATGCAGACATTCTCCCCCAGTCAAGAGATCTGGGTTAAATCCATTGTTCTTTTGCCCACTACGCCACCCCAGTTCAGACATGTCCACATGCAAATCAGTCTTGACCCTGTGCCTCATGGGAACAGTCCAGCCCGAACTGCCAAGCCATGTCTTCCCTGGACCGGAATCAAGCATCCTAGGACCGGTTTCTGGCTATCAGCCGTCATCAGCCAGGATAGCTTGACTCCAGTGGCGTAGTGAGCACGGGACCCACGTCTGGGCATACTCATCCCACTTAGGGCGAAAAGCGTTACAACAAACAAATGATCAATGGAATGCTGACAATGCAGACATTCTCCCCCAGTCAAGAGATCTGGGTTAAATCCATTGTTCTTTTGCCCACTACGCCACCCCAGTTCAGACATGGCCACATGCAAATCAATCTTGACCCTGTGCCTCATGGGAACAGTCCAGCCCGAACTGCCAAGCCATGTCTTCCCTGGACCGGAATCAAGCATCCCAGGACCGGTTTCTGGCTATCAGCCGTCATCAGTCAGGATAGCTTGACTCCAGTGGAGTAGTGAGCACGAGACCCACGTCTGGGCATACCGATCCCACTTAGGGCGAAAAGCGTTACAACAAACAAATGATGGACGGAATGCTGACAATGCAGACATTCTCCCCCAGTCAAGAGATCTGGGTTAAATCCATTGTTCTTTTGCCCACTACGCCACCCCAGTTCAGACATGGCCACATGCAAATCAGTCTTGACCCTGTGCCTCATGGGAACAGTCCAGCCCGAACTGCCAAGCCATGTCTTCCATGGACCGGAATCAAGCATCCTAGGACCGGTTTCTGGCTATCAGCCGTCATCAGCCAGGATAGCTTGACTCCAGTGGCGTAGTGAGCACGGGACCCACGTCTGGGCATACCCATCCCACTTAGGGCGAAAAGCGTTACAACAAACAAATGATGGACGGAATGCTGACAATGCAGACATTCTCCCCCAGTCAAGAGATCTGGGTTAAATCCATTGTTCTTTTGCCCACTACGCCACCCCAGTTCAGACATGGCCACATGCAAATCAGTCTTGACCCTGTGCCTCATGGGAACAGTCCAGCCCGAACTGCCAAGCCATGTCTTCCCTGGACCGGAATCAAGCATCCTAGGACCGGTTTCTGGCTATCAGCCGTCATCAGCCAGGATAGCTTGACTCCAGTGGCGTAGTGAGCACGGGACCCACGTCTGAGCATACCCATCCCACTTAGGGTGAAAAGCGTTACAACAAACAAATGATGGACGGAATGCTGACAATGCAGACATTCTTCCTCAGTCAAGAGATCTGGGTTAAATCCATTGTTCTTTTGCCCACTACGCCACCCCAGTTCAGACATGGCCACATGCAAATCAGTCTTGACCCTGTGCCTCATGGGAACAGTCCAGCCCGAACTGCCAAGCCATGTCTTCCCTGGACCGGAATCAAGCATCCTAGGACCGGTTTCTGGCTATAAGCCGTCATCAGCCAGGATAGCTTGACTCCAGTGACGTAGTGAGCACGGGACCCACGTCTGGGCATACCCATCCCACTTAGGGCGAAAAGCATTACAACAAACAAATGATGGACGGAATGCTGACAATGCAGACATTCTCCCCCAGTCAAGAGATCTGGCTGAAGAGGGGTGAAACCCCGAAACCGGTCCTAGGATGCTTGTTTCCAGTCCAGGGAGGACCTGGCTTGGCAGTTCGGGCTGGACTGTTCCCATGAGGCACACGGTCAAGACTGATTTGCATATGGCTGGGTTCAAACTGGAATGGCATGGTGAACAAAAAAACAATGGATTTAGGCCCAGATATCTGTACTGGGGTGAATGTATGACATTGTTCTGCATTCTGTCCATCAATTGTTGTTTTTGCATTTGTCACCCCGAGTGGGACGGGTATGCTCAGACGTGAGTCCCGTGCTCTCCATGCCACTGGAATCAAGCTATCCTGGCTGAAGAGGGGTGAAACCCCGAAACCGGTTCTAGGATTCTTGTTTCCAGTCCAGGGAGGACCTGGCTTGGCAGTTCGGGCTGGACTGTTCCCATGAGGCACAGGGTCAAGACTGATTTGCATATGGCTGGGTTCAAACTGGAATGGCATGGTGAGCAAAAAAATGATGGATTTAGGCCCAGATCTCTGTACTGGGGTGAATGTATGACATTGTTCTGCATTCTGTCCATCAATTGTTGTTTTTGCCGTTGGGAGGTGGCTTTGTGGAGGACAGGTTTGGGTTGGAAGTGTGATTTGCTTGTTCTTTGATGATTTCAAAAAGCATCTTGGGTCTGTTTGCTGCGCCATCCAGTTGCGCTCTGATATTGTCAGATTTAGCAATGCAGATTTTTTTATTTTATGCACTTCTCATATTCCTTAGCTGAAAGAGACTGGTGGTGGAAGGTTCATTTCTCCAAGACCTCTCTAAAAGCCTAATTTTGCAGCGTTCGTCATTTAGGGATCCATTAAACCAAGGTTTGGATTGTTTAAGAGGCATCCTTAGAGTCAAAGATACTAGTCAAAGTGCTAATGTAATGGTCAGAAAGATCGTCCAGGTTAGTCATGTTCGGTGGAGGCTGAAGACTATTCTTCGTGATGGAAGTAAGAGCATTGATGTTTACATCTCTCATGTTGCGAGTCCATTGTTTCTATTTAAGAGGTTAACCCTTTCTGCTCGTCGACTTTTCCAGTATGCGAAAGGCAATTTGGTGATGATCCGACCAGTCGCATGGTAGGATGTCCTTCAGTTGAATGTGATTGTCTCTAGCAATAATGAGGTCCAGGGTGGCACCTTTGATGTGGGTGAGTCCTTTACAGATCTGAGAGAAGTTGAGATCAGAGAGGAAAGTCTTAAAGGAGCAAACTGAAAGATCATTGGTGTCATTCCAGTGGAGGTTAAAATCTCGAAGGAAGATATTGTATGGTTGATCAGAGCATGAGCTAATGAGCTCCATGATTTGGTCTATGAAGATCAAATTGTCACCAGGAGGATGGCAAATCATGTGGAGCACACATACAATCTTGCCCTTATTCCAAATTTCTGTCATGAGTAGTTCACAGGAAGATGGATGAGCCTTCTGAGATTGCTTCATGGTTAGGCTGGAGTGATGAATGCAGGCAATGCCTTCCCCCATTTGCCCTGGGTGATCACTTCGGATAGTGATATAGTCAGGTGGTACTCAAATGTCCAGAACCGGGGAGGAGGTATCGTTGAGCCATGTTTCCGTGAGAATCAATAGGTCCTGATCTTGTGCTGGGATGAGTGCCGAAATGTCAGCAGCGTGTTTCACAGCAGACCTACAATTGAGCAACATAGCATTAATGTGGGGGGAGGAGTTAATCTCTTCAATATGAGCCGTATTTATTTGTAGTAGATTTTCCTTATCAACCGATCTGGAGTTCACCTTAGATTCCCGGTCAGGGTCAGGAGAAATTGCGTGTATGTTACTGACGTAGTAAGAGGAGGCGACAGACCTCAAACTACTATATGAGACTACAAGAGCGTGGATGTCTTCCTCCAACAGCTGAGGATGAAACCTGCGAGGTCTGTAGTGATGTTTGGGTAGGGGCCTAGAGATCCATCTGGCACTAATTGGGGATCAGGAAAAGGATTCTTCTTCCTCAGCCCCGAATAGTCCAGTTGTGTTGCAATGTGCATTCGCAAGCGGAGGGTGTAGCTTCCATATCTTCTCCATCTTCATGGAGAACTGTAGGTTAAACTGAATTTAATTACATGTAAGCATGATGTGATGATCTTCCCCCCTTGCCTGACCAATTAGATTTAGTATTTTAACGATATTGAAACTTTAGTGGGTGGAACATGCAGAACGAAAGATATAGTTGACATAGCTTTAGTTAGTTAGTCTGATGAAGATACGCTGAATGATGCAGAGCTCTGGATGCTGTCTGAGAGTCGGGATGCAAACGCGGGGAGGGATGCGGTGAGATGCTGATGAAGAAGCCGAATGCAGAACCTTCTATCCTAATTTAATTGTGTTAGATAAGAAGATCGCGGAAGAATCTCGAGGAGGGAGAGAGTGTCAGAGAGGGGTGTGGCGTAGTCATCGGTATTCTAGAGAGGTCATCTATCTTGTCCTGATTCCTGTCCTGAAGTCTTTGTCTCCTGACCTTTCCCGGGATACCCTTACCAGCCCTTTGGCCAGGGGGTTGGTCTTCACACCATTATTGGTAATTATATTTTCTCGTTATTTGCTAATGATCCTTTCTCTCTGTCCTCTCCTTTCTGAGCATTGATCATTGTGCGAGTCCGTTGTATGTGTTTTGATGATTAATCAATTTAATTTTCTCTCCTACGAATGATGGTGACTGTACTGTGTATTTGAGATGGTTCACATGCACTTGAAATTTAGATAAAGATTTTAAACCTTCCTGAGTCTGCGATGATTTGCTTCAGAATTAAGTTAAGAATTAAGAGTTAAGTTAATTTTCACCATCAACTAGTTCAACTAATGGTCCATCGACCAAAGGAAAGAACTTTTTGGTCAGTGAAAGGTTAGTTAGGAATATTGAATAACTAATCCTGGATATTGTGAATATACACAAACTTTGACTCCAGCGGTTTACTCAAATTGACGTGTGTGTGTTTATGGGCCCAGGTGAGTATATGGTAGTAGAGTATCTGCTGTTGGTACGCCGCTGGATCAAAAGTAAATATATATCAGACTGTTCCAGCTACCGACCAATAGCTTTAATCAACATCGATGTCAAAATCTTGGCACAGATCCTGCCGACTAATTTTCCCAAAGTCAACTCATCCTTTGTCCACATGACCCAGGTAGGTTAGCCAAGCAGAAGCTCTAGCCTTCTCAGTAAAAGCCAAGAAACCTTTTGATGGAGTGGAATGAGTATACCCTTCCTGGACTCTCAAGAGAGCTGGACTTGGACCGTCAAGAAGGTGGACTCTGGAAAAAAAACATTTACCAAGGTTTGCTGGCTGTAGGAGTCCCCTTCCACTAATTTTGTTTGCAATGATTTTCCATCTAAACCGATAATTATCAAACAAGGAACTAGCTTGGCCTGTTGCTGTTCTTGTTCCTCTTGGAAGTAGAACCATTATCAGCCTTAATCTGACAATTGTGTGATTCTTAATGGACCCCTGATTCACAATAGACAGAGTATGGCATTTCTAATCCTAAACACAGATAATATAATGCTCACACTCTCTAGCCCTGTCTCTTATGTACCTGCTGTGAATTGCCGAATTAATTCTTTCTCTGTTTTGTATGACTGGGAAACTCTATGACACTTCTAGGAAACCTCAGACACCTTAGCCTCACTCTGCACATTCCCTCAATCATCAACATCACAGTTGACAAGTCAGCAACTATGTCCTGGATAGACCACACCCTAATTAGTTTCAAAATACCCATCCTGCACCACCACAGACCTACCACCACTGGAACCACCCACCGAGCTGGAAAAGCATCACAAAAAGAGAAATGGGCTTCTGCCTTCTCCACCCACCAGCCTGAGCTCACCAGAAACTTGCTGAAAGCCATCAAGAACCTGAACAGTTGGAGCATGCTCCAACAACCAGGCTCCCCTCAAGCAGAACCCAATGGTGCGACCAACCACAGGATAGTTGGTAATATGAGGAAATGCCACTGCAAGTACAAATAGTGACAACATCACACATAAAGACATCTTCCAAGTATCCCTAAGAATCTACTAACAACAGATCAGGAACACCAAGTGCACAGCAGATTGCTTGAGGACCTTCACCAACAGCCACCTACAGCAACATTACCCTCTTTGCAACAGGCTCTCAGAATTCTTCTGAGGCTATATTGCCTTCATAAACAGGAACTTCTACTATCAACCAGAACCTGTCACCATCACAACATTCCATCAAGGCTGAAGAACAAACCTCAATTTTACAATCATCAAAATCACTGCTACTATGAAGATCATCCATTTGGGGGCCCCATCTGATGTTTGCTCTCAGTATGCCTTCATCAAATGGCTCCTACAGATCAGCAGAGCACTAACACCCATCCTCAACACTTCCATTGACGTAGCTACATTTCAGGGCACCTCAAAACATACCACTGTCACCGACCACCTGTGCAACTACCAGTTCCTTGATGCCACTCAGTCTGGAGTCAGACACAACCACAGTGCAGAAATAGCACTCATTGCCATCACCGATGACATCTGCAACATCTTTGATTCAGGATACACAGCAGTCCTCATTCTCCAGAACTGCTTTGCAGCATTTTACAGAGACTTTTCAACTTATTACAATGCTTCGCCTGACCTTGATCCTTAAATTTTCAACAGTGGTAACAATAATATACCAATGCATTTTGGAACGTGCATCTCTTTCTCTAGGAAATCTTCCCCTAATGCAAGGAATCCTATAATATTGGAAATACTAATATAACTCTCTCTGTTATTACAAAGAATTTCTGTTTACAATGCGTGTTTATAAAAAGACTTTTCTCCATCACCACCTTGTAAATGAAAGGTACTATCTCTTTCAGTTTTCACTAAACTTGTATGCAGTGTAAAATGGGAGGGATACTCGAGTCCATCCCTCCCCTCCCCTACCAGTGACAACATATGTGGGAATATGAGGGCCAACAGTAGAAGAAGAGAAAAAAAAGGATTGTACCACTTCGTCAGCGTCATTTGGGTGGTCATTTAGGTCTGTGGAATGTAGTGAATCTATGCAAGGTCAGGAAGATATGTTAAATGCCTGGTTGTTCAGAGATGTAAACATGACTGCAGTCTTGAACTCTATCTCTCTGTAACCAATGCTCTGTAATTTGATGTGGAATGAGTAATTCATAAAAACCAAAAAATGCCAACAATAAGAATTCCAAATATATGTGGGCCCTAATATTTCTCCTTAGACTTTGGATAAATAACACAGGCATCATCCCTACACAATCTCCTATTGAAGCTGAGTTACAGTTTCCACTTGACTCCCGTAAATTTGGAAAGATGACACTTCTCCTTGATTCTTCAGTAGGGGACCTTAAAATAATATAACTTAGTCTTAAAAACTGAGATAAAAGTTCAAAGTTTATTTCAAAGTTTGAATTAGTACAGTTATAAAATAAAAAAATGTGAGCGAGGAGGTGAGCAGAGAGGAGGGGCACCATTAGAAGGTTGTAGTGAGGGAATCCATGAAGGATGTCAATGCGAGCCGGGGGGAGGCAACAACAAAAATTGTCCTATATTGAACACAACCAGTGCTAAAGATGTCACTACAGTTTGATGCACATGTGGCACACAGGCATGTAAGCAGCACCTCTAGCATTTCCCTTCAAACTCATGTAAGCTCATCTTTAATTCAAGAGCACCCTGATCAAGACTGATCAGAATTTCCCCTTCATTCCTTGTCAGATATACATCCTATATAACTCCTATTTGTCAGACAATGATTTGTATTATGTGAACTCACTGTCCTTCTAAGAATTTTAGGAACCATATTAAAAGTCAGGCACCTAATAGCACAAACAAGGGTGGTGATATTTACATTCCCAGACTTATACAATAAATAAGCATCAAAAAGATCTCTCACATTTAAGGTCTCTAGTTAAAAGGAATATTTGTTATATGTAAGTGACTATTTCTCAAGTGATGAGGATACAGTATGCATTCTTATTTCTAATTAAGTTAGTCTTATTGTCTGGTCATGAATGAATATATTAAATAGGCACATTAGTATTTCTCACCCTCTCCGGTTGGCCACAAACACAGGGATTATTGCCTAAAAAAATGTTGTTGGTGCTACAAAAATATTATAGTGCTGCTTTAAAAAATATTTCCCATTTAAGAACATCAGAGAGAGTAGGTGGTGAAACTGTGGACTACAGCCTGCTTTCCCTGAGGTCAGCTGGCATGATCCCCAAAGGGAAGTTTGGTTGGTTTCCCTGGGTGACGGGCAAGTCTCGGACAAAATGCCTCCTTTGTCCTCATTGGCAGAATGGGTAAAATAACAAGATGAAATCTTTATGTTTCCTCAATGCATTTTGGGGCTTTTCCTGTCACGGGTGATAGGCCCAGTCAGATAAGTTGGGTGGTGTTTTGGGGAGAAGTGAAGGTACACTGGGTGGGAAACATTTTGTAGATCACAGTAGATTAACCCCTTCAGTGCCCGCCCCTTTCCCCGCCCTGTGCCGGCCGTTACATTAGCGGGCGGGGTTTATGATGAGCTGGACTCGTCATGGGCACAGCGCAACCGCGGCCCATGACGAGTCCAGCTCGTCATGGGCACCGAAGAGGTTAAGGAACTCACAGAAATTTGAGGAAAACCTTTACTTTAATCTAAAGTTTGATGTTTGTTTGTATTTGATATTTCTGGATTTAGCTATGGGTTTCATGCTTGTTTCCAACACAAACTGCAAGTAGGTAGAAGCAAAAAAATAGAAACAATCAAATGCCACATAGAAAAATGCAATAGCTGTGTTGTTTTCACACCTGTGTCCTTTCCTAAAAAATAGGAAGAGGGTGATATCAGCACAGTAAACCTGTTTTGTATGCTATTTTTTTATCATACAATGTTTCTGCGCAGCCATTTTTCCATTTTCCAAAAATTCTAAACATTTGCTACATGTGGCTATTATCCTGATTCCATTTTTAAAAAGGCAGACTTTCCACAGTTTTAATTGGAAGAAACCATGATCTAATATTATGCATTACTTCTTTCTTGCCCTCATGCACAGCAGAAGCAAAGAATTCAGAATTAGAAAAGAGGATTGCTAATATTTGAGAACTCTTTAGAACATGCACACTAACAGGACATACAGTCGTCTTCCTTCTTTTCTTGCTGAGAAAATAATTAAGGTCCAAAACCTGAAAAACATAAACGTCATCCATAGTAATCCACGCATGTAACTCTTGTTGCCAAGAATCTTCTCCGATATCTTCTCCATAGTTCTGTTCTGGGAAAATAATAACAATCAAACACATCAAAAGGGTTGGGTACAAATAGGGAGGGATAATATTAGCCTCCGTGTTTTTAATAAAATCATGATTTTTTCCCCATTAAAACTGTGAAAAAACGGCATTTTATGGCAAGGCACAGAAGCCAATATTATGCATGTTCAAAGCTCCGCCATAACTCTTTGTACAGCATTTTTCACAGGCTTAAAGTAGAAACTCTCAAACGTTGATTCACTTGACCAATCAGCCACCTTGATAATAGTACTTAGACTTCCACCTATTACAAAAGTGTTACTTGCCATCGCTTCTCTCACTGAATGCGCTCCACGCACACTCCCATCTACTCCATCACTTCATCACCTCCTTTACCCACCTCACCAAAGTAGGCACAGATATAGCTCTGAAAGCCTGCCTATAAGAAATAAGCAACTGTGAACATCCTTGTTCTCTCAACCCCACAGTCCTTTCCTCATACGGTTTCAGACATCATAACACACACAGCAAGCAATGTACCTCCATCCTTGGATAGAAAATCATTCTAGACATAGTTTTGGTGTGCTTTCATAACTCAAAACACACACCCTCTGGCTGAAAACTTCTAGAAGTCACCCCCAAAGCTCTTATATCCAACACCCTCCTAAAAGACACCAAATGTAATACTAACACCTTCTTCCATGATAACAATTTTAATGACATCAACTCATTACTTCCCCATCCATCTACTTCCTTCAACACATGTGACAAATCCTATAAAGATGTATTCTTCACCTTAGAAGGAATCTCCATTTGCACCCCCTTTACTTTTCTTTTAACCAAAGCATGTTGCCCAACCCGAATCCCAGCCAGAAATTCATGCCCTGCTGAAATTGCTGACCTGCACAAGTTTACTGTATTATACGTTAATCCCTTCTTAAAAAGTTCTGTTAACTGATTCACCACCTCTACCACAGGTGCTGATACAGGATTCAAAGCCCTTGATGCACATCAACCAGACCATCCTCCCCATACCTACCTGTACGCTTTTGATGTTCCTGGTACCTATGACTCCTTCATAAGCTCTTAAGCTCCCTTCGATAACCAGACAGCTGCCATGCTCTCCTGAAATCAGCCATCCCATCAGAACCAACTGGCCCCCTGTTACCTACTCATGATAATTTCCTTGGGCATCCACCAGCAGCTGCGAAAAACAATGCAATAACAGTCGATCTTCCATCAATAGGCTCATCACATTTGGGAACCACAGCCAGCTGTGACTGCCAAAATGAGGTTATTAACTCCAACTCCAACCTCTCTCTTCTGATCTTCATGAGAAAGCTCTGAAAAAATGTGAAAAGTGGAGACACACATACAGCCTTCCTTTCCCCCAATCCTGATGGTAAGCATATACTTCAAATGCCTCCGGGTGCAGTCTCCAACTATAAAACTTCTGAAGCTGTGCCTTCAACCTGTCTGCGAATAGATCCACCTCCAACAGACCCCACCTCTGGTCCAAATTCAAAAACACCTTCCTGTTCAATCTGCAGCTCCTTGCATCCTTTAGATTCCTCGAATACCAATCTGCCTCTACATTGTTCTTCCCAGCAATATATTGAGCCTTAACCACAATGCCCAAGCAGTAACTCCAAAACTCCTTTGCCAACTTAGTCAACCCCCTCGATTGTGGCCCTCCCAACTTGTTGACATAACAGACCGCTAAAATATTGGCTATTTTCTGCAGCACACAACACTTCAACTGATTCTTTACAATACTCCACACTGTGAATGAATTTGCCAGTAACTCTATATGCACCTCCTTTACTTTCTCTGATCAACAGCCCTCTGTTGTCACCTATCCACACCTTGCTCCCCATCCATACAGACTTGCATCCAATTGTAACACCACCTCTGTGACCTCCCCAAAAATGGCCCTTCTGTTTCACGCCACCATGTTCATTAACCCCCGATTCACCTCCTGCATTGCCTCCGGACTCATCTCTAGAGTTTGTGAATACTTTGCTCCCAAACATAAATGATAAACTTTCAATATTTGAAGAGCCCGGTAATACAGGAGCACTGGAAAAATCATCTGAATGGACACAGATAAAAGTCCCAACAACCTTGTATCTGACTCAGAGATTTTTTATCTGACTTCCTCACTCTCCTAAATTCCCTGCGTATCTTTTTCACTTTCTCCATAAGTAACTTCAACACACCCTCCAAGGTCTGTATCTGAAAACCTAAAACATTAATCTCCTGCACTGGTATCAAACAAGACGTCTTGTTCAACACAAAGCCTAAATCCTCCAACAACCTCATAGCTAACTCAGTCTGATCTACTGCCAACTCACTTTTCTCTGCCACGATCAATAAATCGTCCAAATACATTATCACTCGTAACCCTCTTGATCTCAACCAAGCCATCAAAGGTTTCATGATCTTCGTGAAATACCATGGAGCTGAGGTCTGCCCGAAAGGCAGGCTCTTGAATCTCCGTCGCATTCCTTTCCATCTGAACTGTAGTAATCTCTGTGCTCTACACACTCTTGGATTGTTAAATAAGCATTCTTCAAGTCCGGCCTTGTTAACCAACACCCTTTTCTTAATAAGCCTCTCAGCATGCATATCCCCTCCATCATGAAGTGATTGTATCATACCCAATTGATTATTCTTTCATATTTATTACCAGCCTCATCCTTTTTCTCCACTACAAAAGATGTTGCTTAAAAAGCATGATGAGCCCTGTTCGGCCCTCTCGAAGGCCCCTTTCTTGAAAGTGAATCCATCTCTTGTGTTACCAACCTTTCCGACTCCTTTGAGAACCATAGAAGCCTTGGACAAAATTCCTGCACTATTACTCCTATAAAGTCCATATGATACCACTGAACTATCCTTATCACCCAAGGATCCTGTGTAATCTCTCTCCATCTCGAAACAAACTGAGCCAGTCTGCTGCCCAGTTCTACACAGGTATCTGAAAGGTCATTTCCTAAACTCACCTGTTCTACCTTTTGCTCTTCTCTCACTCCGTTATCCACACAACCTTGCTCACTAACTCTGAGGATAAAAACCTCCTTGCTCAAATTTATACCCATACCCATAGGGTGAGAAGCCTTGTGTGAAAGAACCACAAGTGATACCTTGTCTTGGGCCGAGGTATTGAGCCTGCATTCTCCCGGGCCACCAAAAACGTTACGTATGTCCTTCAGCAGTTTTTGTGATGAATTAAAAATGCCAACATATCTGGACATGTCCTTGACAAATTCCTCTCCAAAAACATCCCATTATTCTCTTCCCCAAACTCTTCACTCGCTAATTCTGCTAATTTAGGATTTATTTTCATTAAAATGCTTTTGCGTCTTTCTATACACAAGGAAACATTGGTATTGCCCAGTAAGCAGATCACTCTCTGGACCCACTGGCGAACCTCACATACAACCACACCAGTATTATTGGTATGTGCCTCCTTGCACAAATCAAAAGCTTTCTAGGTCCGATGAGCAGAATAACTCTACATCTCCACTTGAAGAAGTCTCATCACATACCACAAAATTATAGCTTGTCTCTTTTGCCTTTATAGAATCTTCATTGGCTTTATAGCACCTTCTGCGTATGGCACCTTACACTAGGCCTGGGTGGTAAATTCCATTCCGCTCGCGGAATTTGCGGAATTTGGGTAATTTCGCGTTCCGTGGAGAACTCGGAATTGCCCAAAATTCTGCGTTCTGTGGCTTCGTGGAATTTTTTGCTTGTTCGAGTTCTCAAAATGCGTGTTCGCAAGATATTTCCCCCCGTGCACGAAAACAGCATTCGCGAACAGGAAAAAAGCATTGCGAACTTGCAATTCCGCTTGTTCGCAGAATTTCTGCGTGCTCGCGAAGATTTTTTACCATTTTGCGGAGCTTTGCGTAGCGCGACTATGCAAATTCCGCTCACCCCTACCTTACACCCAGACCATCTATTTTCCTTAAGCATTAGGCTCTATTTTCCTTCCTTAATAACACTCTTTTGGCACCTTCAACCTTAGCATCACTAACTACTGCATCAACTCCCCCTGTTCACCAAAACTTCTTCACATCTACATTCCTCAATTTCCTTTGTTAAAAATGCCTCTCTACACTACTATCTATTTTCCTATTCATTCTCTCTGACAAATATCCAGAAATGTGTTCCATATATTCTCTAATTTTTATCCTCTAAAATGTTTCCTTTAACCTGCTTTATATACTTGCAATTCCCGCTTGCCTTCCAATACCCTCTAGATGTCAAAACGCCCTCAAAAAACACTGTGTGACTAGGCAATTACCTCACAATATGAATATTGTGCCCAAAATATGCCTAATAATAAATTCTTTAATGTCCTTCAATTCCCAAGCCTATAAAATGGCCACACCACGCAACGTGTACGACGGCCCCCTACTGCTAAATATCAATTTCAAACGTGCATCGCAAAAATTACTGACACGTGCTGGAAAACCTTTCCTCAGCTGCAGTGACCTGCCCTGGCGTGCCTCATTTCGTGCGATACCGTGTCATGAAATATGCCAGTAGTTGCTTTTTTGAATATCCATACAATTACTGTCCACCTTTCAAACAAACCTTAAAAAAAAACCTGCCTCCTAGCGTACTCACGCGCTTTCATAAAAATATATACTTTTAATTATCATACAGCAAACATTAAAAAAAGGCGCACTCGAAACCAACTCCAGGTCTTTCCTAATCAGCTTTCTTTGTCCTTCGTCACAAATCCTTTGCCTCCCAAGCTAACAAGCTATTCATATTAGCCTGAAATATGTCATACTTAAATCTCCTCTTGTAATTACTTCGTTTATCAATTACCTTTATCATAAATAAATGATGTCACCATTACACATGCTCAATCAATCTTTCAAACAACATACTTCTGTTTACTTATCCACCCATTTAAAACACATATTCACATGCACCTAAGAAGTAACTTGAAATAGTACTTACCTGTGTATGAGCAGCAACAAAAGAAGTACGATGACTGTGTGTTCTATGTTATTATGCATGTTCTAAAGAAGTCAAGAATTTTAAGGATGTTCTATTCTTATTCTAAATTCTTTGTTGCTGCTGTGTATGAGGGCAGTAGAGGAGTAATGCATAATATTGGCCGCCATGCTGTGCCATAAAATCCACAAACCCTGGGTACATTAGAACAACTAACATATTCGGAAAAAGAACACACATTTTGTGCAAAAACAGTTATATATGCTAATGCACAAAGTGCTTTGAAATGAAACAAAATGCTGGGAAAAGGTGAGTACAACAAGCCTCAGCAGTGAAGGGGTTAAACATTATTACATGGAAAACACAATAAGACATTTTGGAAATTCACTCCTTTCGTGAAGGGGATTCAAGTTGGGTATCTTTTTCTTTTCACAATTGTTAGGTTAATTGCCTCTATTTCCTCCTCAGAGGAATACTTTCACTTACTTTAATGTTGTAAGATTTGAATCCCTTCCTTGCAATATTTTTCCTAATTTCCATAAAATGTGTAGCTGGGGGGGAACATTCATCTTTCTTCCTAAATTAAAGATTTGTGTTCATTTTTTGAATGCATGCTTTTCGCACAATACACAAAGGCAATGAGTTGCATAAATCACATATTAACTTTTGCAGATAAAAAACCTTTTATTATAATTGTCCACCAGTAAGAGTATCACATATATTATTGCCAGTTTCCACATTGTTGCAGTTATTTCAACTTAAACAAGGATAAGCACCTATTTTGCAGGTGAAAAGGTGTTTGTTGGTTTTGATTTGTTCATCAGTTTCAATATGTTTCCAATATTTCTAGAGGATAGTGATGAGCTCGATAGATTTTGATACAGATTCGTAAAGGTAAATCTTATGCTTGTTTAATTTGTTTGAGTAGTAGATTTTCTTGTTTTACCTCAAACTTTCTTTGCGGCACCATGTAGGCTTTCATTATCATTGTCAATACTCAAGACTGAATTGCTGACTATGATAATGATGACACTCTTTTAAATATTCAATTATTGCTTTCCACAGGCTAATGGTATACTGAAAGTATTGTTTTAAAAAAATATGTTTTCATTGCACCATTCACTGTTTATGATATTGTCATCCTAAAATGTATGCAGAAAGATATTTGCATATGAATGGGTCACATGAGAATGAATATTTGCTGTCAAATATAAAATAATTGTGGTATGTATATGTATTTGTAAACATTGTCAAAGTAAAGTTTTGTTCGCTTCTCGTGCGATAACCATACTCCACGCTGTTGTACTAGTGTAAAAGGCCTTTAATTAGGACAAGGTTACTAACACACTACTGAACTTCTATTAAAGTTAACAATAATTGCAAAATATGAGTCTTAACGTAACCCATACAATGTCATTCTTCCCACAACATTCATAACTCACCTGCTTCCACTTCCCCAGTAAGACCATATCATTTGCTTCACTCTTCCCCTTTCACTTGCTGATCTCATTACATATATCTAATCTCTCCTTCACTTGCCCTCCAAACATCATCCCTTGTAGAACCATACCTTGCTTGTCACATCCCGCGCACTGCTATCAGTCACCTGTGCACCCTTCCTCCCCCAAAGAGGGGTGGGTATGCCCTTATATGACTCATCACCCCCCAAAATTACTACTATGCCCTGCAACCTGCCCTAAACTGGCAACACACTGCAACTCCAGTACCACCCATCTCCTTACAACATTAAAGATAGATGGGAGGACTAAAATTCCCAACTCCTCTTCCAGTGATGCTTGGTGTCAGTAAGAGGATGGATACTCCTCTCCTGACATCTTTATAGACCTACATAAACCCACTCCTTCCCTCTAACTTAACCTATTCCCCACTTGTCCTGTTGGTCAGTATGAAATGCCCCGATGGGGAAGACTGGTCTATAACCTTCACTTCCCCTGGGCGCCGGTATCATGCAATAACCACACTCCATGCGGTACTAGCATAAAAGGTCATTTATCATGTCAAGGTTGCAAACTTTTATTAACATCACAAAAATCCCAAAATTTGAATCTTAACATAACCCATACATTTTCATTCTCCCCCACCATTCACACTTCACCCACTTCCACTTACCCAATAAAACCATTTAATTAGCTTCACTCTTCCCCCTTTCACTCATTCATATACCCAATTTCTCCTTTATTTGCCCTCCAAACATCGTCCCTTGAAGAAACTTCCCTCATGTATTACATTCCACGCATCTCCATCAGTCACCAGTGTACCCTTCCTCCCCCGGTAAGCAGTCAAAATATCGAAAATAAAATTTCGACCTACACTAATATCGAGTTTTAAATATCGAAGGGACAGAATATCGATGTCAATAATATCTATGGACAGAATATCGACCCTATGGTAAGTATTTTTATATCGATGTTAGTAATATCGAAGTTAGAAATATCGATATCAAGTATATCGATGTTACTAATATTGATGTTACTAATATCGATATTTATTTTATTGTTATGTATTTTATTATGTATTTAATATGCATGTGTTATATGTTTTTTGTTAAGTGTTTTACTGGTTTTAAAATATATGTATACAATTTGTATATGTTAATAATGGTTTTTTGAGTCAATTTTGTGTTTTAGTACTGTAGCGGGTTGTGGGTTTATAGGGGAATAGGGTGGGAAGTAATTTAATTATATGAAAATAATTATACATTTTTAGGAATTCTAAATTATTTTTAATTAATTTTTGCGTTTAAGTTCTGTAGCGGGTTGTGGGTTTATAGGGGAATAGGGTGGGAAGTAATCTAATTGTAATTAAGTAATAATTTATTTTCATTTATTGGTATTGATAATTATATTATTGTTAATTAAGTATTAATTGGTAATTAATTTTTATTAATTGGTAATTAGTTTTTATTAATTGATTAATTGATAATTATGTTAAGTGTATTATTTTATTATTGGAGTGTGTTGTGCGTTTATAGGGGAATAGTCTTGGAAGTAATTGAAATCTTATTAAGTAATTATTAAATTTGTTGTTGGGTGTTGATAATTAATTAATTGGACATTAATTATTAATTGGTAAATATTTTAAATTATTAAATATTATGTATTGATATTTCTTATTAATATATGAATAATTAATTATTAATTGGTAATTAATGTTTCATTATTATTTTGTAGTACAATTTTTGTTACCTGTTCAATATTTTTTAATTGGTAATTACTTTTTAATAATTCATACGTTTTTGGTTATGAAAATTATTTTATTGTTTAATATTTATTATTTGGTAATTAATATTTATTAATTATTTTTTATTGGTATTTATTATTAATTTATTGTTAATTAATTATTAATTGGTAGTTATGTTTGTAATAAATATTTATTGGTATTTGTAAATAATCTTGAGTTATTTAATAATTAAATCACTAATTATTTTAAATAATTACTTTTATTTCTAAGTATGTTATTTTTAACTTCTACGCTATCCAACACTTTCCCTACTGTTGCACTCTCTGGAGTTGGAATAGTAATTTTTATCCCTACGCTATCCAGCACTTTCTGTACTGTTGCACTCTCTGGAGTTGGAATAGTAATTTTGACCCTTACGCTATCCAACACTTTCCCTACTGTTGCACTCTGTGGAGTTGGAATAGTAATTTTTACCCCTACGCTATCCAACACTTTCTCTACTGTTGCACTCTCTGGAGTGGGAATAGTAATTTTTACCCCTTCGCTATCCAACACTTTCCCTACTGTTGCACTCTCTGGAGTTGAAATAGTAATTTTTACCCCTACGCTATCCAACACTTTCCCTACTGTTGCACTCTCTGGAGTGGGAATAGTAATTTTTACCCCTACGCTATCCAACACTTTCCCTACTGTTGCACTCTCTGGAGTTGGAATAGTAATTTTTACCCCTACGCTATCCAACACTTTCCCTAATGTTGCACTCACTAGAGTGGGAATAGTAATTTTTACCCCTACGCTATCCAACACTTTCTCTACTGTTGCACTCTCTGGAGTTGGAATAGTAATTTTTACCCCTACGCTATCCAACACTTTCCCTATTGTTGCACTGTCTGGAGTGGGAATTGTAATTTTTACCCCTACGCTATCCAACACTTTCCCTACTGTTGCACTCTCTCGAGTGGGAATAGTAATTTTTACCCCTATGCTATCCAACACTTTCCCTACTGTTGCAGTCTCTGGAGTTGGAATAGTAATTTTTACCCCTACGCTATCCAACACTTTCTCTACTGTTGCACTCTCTGGAGTTGGAATAGTAATTTTTCCCCCTACGCTATCCAATATTTTCCTTACTGTTGTTTTTTTTGGAGCTGGAGTAGTAGTTTTATTGTCTGTGCTATTTAATATTTTTTGTATTATTTTAGCTAATGTAATTTATAATTAATTTTAACAATATTCAAATAAATGTAACTTTTTTTAATGTGTTATATATAATTATTTAATTGTTATTCATGTTATTGTTTTATGTGTATGATGTATTTGTAATTTATAATATTTTTTAATAATTTATAAGTTATTAAAACAATTATTAAAACTGATTAAGTAAGTATATATATATATTATATATTATATGTATATGTTTAATTAATGTTTTATTAAATTATATATATTAATTATTAATTTTAAACATTATAAAATATATTTGATTATGTTTATTTTATTTATAAGTATTATTTGGTTTATTTTACATTTTGTTTTAACTAAAAAATACCCTATATTTTTAAAAACGATATTTTTGACATTCTATATTTTATTTTCGATATTTTTGTACTTACCATGTTGTAGATAGGATGTCGATATTCTTGACATCGATATTTTTGCTCCGATATTTTTGTAGGTCGATTTTTTGACCTTCGATATTTTGTCAGGGATCCCCTCCCCCCTGAGGAGTGGATATGCCCTGTATATGACTCACCACCCCACCCAAATTACCGCCAACTGGGGAACCCCCCTTTAGGGTGGTTACCTGCCCCATCGGCACTCCTATGCACCTTTCGCCTCTAAGCAATCCAAATTACGGCACCAAATAGACTCATTCCATAATGCACTCACCACATCTCGCATTTCCATAATGTAATAAGAGTTCCACAAGCACAAAAGGTCCACTCTATCATCCCTAAATAGGCCTGATCCCTCTTCTTTGAGCCCAACATAGGCAATCACCTTTTTGTCTTGAGCCTGGCAGAAAGCCCTCTTTGCCCTGTTCAACTTCCTCCGGGTCTAATCAATTGCAGCAGGTTTCACAGCCCGCCACCAGACCCTGTGTGGCACAAACTCATTACAAACAACACCTGTTCCTGAAAAATTCCGTTTGATTGCCTCCAAGTCCTTCTTTATATGTTGGAGCAGGGCCAATTCAGATAAGCGAACCAAGTCATTTTGCCACAGATGAATCAAAAGCATATCTGGTCAGCCCCTCTGCCAAACCAACTTCTTCAGCCATGGTAACAATGCACCCCAATGCATTGCACCTTGTGGTGCCTGCTCCTAAGGCCTAGGCTTCGTCCATAAACCTGTTGGTCCGTATATTTCGCTGCCCAGTGCACAAAGTAATGTCCCACAATCCAGGTAACCGTCTTGGTTCCTGGTCTTCTCACCCTGCAGTAGAGAAAAGAGGCAATTAGTGCAGAGAATTTGCTCTGCCCAATCTCCTCCACCAGGACAGACACCCTACAATTTTCACACATACCGCTGGCAGCACCTCGACCTCTACCTGCCCATCTGACAAATTCTACCCCACAATCATCCCAAGCGCTCTGTCCCAGTCCAGAAAGAGTGCGTGTCAAAACCAGATGGGTCTCTACCTGGCCTACGCAAATCCATGCTTAACACTGCCAACAACTGAAACGTGGTGACCCTGCTACCCTCCACGTGACAAAAAACACCTGATAAACATCTCCAACAAAAGGAAGGCGCGCCATTCCCGGACAGGGCAGACTTCACTGCAACCACCCTCATCCAGCCATACCCATCGCCCCCTGCCCACCTGACCTGTCATTGACCATCTCAGCCAGATAAACAACCTCCTATGGTCAAAAAGCACCTCCTCATACAAATCCCCTCCCTGTCGGGCAGTTCCCAAAAGTTCAGAAACCCAAAACGTCCGAAAAAACATCCTACTCGAATAACCAAAACTTCAAATGGATCGTGACAACACAAAGGCAGAACCGTTAACAAATCCCACAACTGCTTGAATATGATAGCCTATAGCAATGCCACACTCCCCACCCCCTGCCCCACCCCTTCAAGATCTTCCTAAGAATTTCATCCTTAACAGGGTCAAAACCCAAATATAGCTTCCCATAGAAGGAGATGCCAGCCATCTTGCCCTCTATAGTCGTATGTGACAAACCTTTATCAATGTAAAAAAAGAACAAAAGTCAGCACTCCATGTTCTGTGTCCTGCCTCTCAAAGCACATTCTCTCTGTAGAAATGGCTGAAAATTCACCAAATTAGCTCCATGCCAGCCTGTAACTTCTGGTGGACTCTGCCAATAACTTCCCCACCAGGCAAACTACTCTCACTCCCCCCCAAGCCCAGCTGTCCGCTGGCATTTCTGTCTTGAGCTCCTCCGCTCCTGGTGCCAGACGGCAAAACCGATGCCACTGCGAATCAGACAAGGAATGTACTATATCATTGCTGGCCCCCGGCACATGCTTCACCCTGAACACAACATTAAGCCGCAACCACACCAGCATGAACCTCCTCAACAGATACAACACCCTCAAGTTTCTCACTCTTTTTCTGTTCACCAGCTCCACTACAGTCGTATTGTCTACATGGGAAAGAACTGTCCTTTTTCTCAACTCACTAACCTAAACTGCCAGGGCTACCAACAGCATAAAAATCTCCAGAAACAAAATGCTTCATCCTTGACTCATCCAAAGACCAAACCCAGAAGTCCTGGCAGCATTCAAGAATATCTGGACCTGCCACACCATATTCTCTTCCAAAAAGTCCAAGGGCACACAATTGATATCTTTGCAAAAGTCTGCCAAAGACACAAGTCCGCTCATATACCCAAGAAGATCTGCACCCTGTGGTGCAGCAGCACCACTGCTGAGTTGGCCATGCAGAGCCGCCTGCAAAATGTCCTCCCTTCTCTCACCTCCCTGCATGCAAATTTCAGGAAGCCTAACAGTTTCTGCACCACGCTCAACTCAATCTTCCACTCCTCAGTCACTCGTAACGGAAAAACCTGGATCTCTTCCACTTTCCACATCGGCAGACAAGCCACCCATCGCACAGAGTCTAGCTCAATCCCCAGGAACGTCAGCACAACACTAGGCCCCTCTGTCTTCTCAGGAGCCAAATACCCCCCAAACTCCTCCGCTAAAGTCTCAAATTGGTGCAACGCCCAGACACAGTCCCTTGATGCCCACCTCCCAACAAATAAGAAATCATCAAGGTAATGAGACAACCCACAGTGTACACTGAGTCTGCTGAAAACCCACTGCAAATATGTACTGAAGAGCTCCAGTAAGGCAAAAGAAATGGCACAACCCATTGGAAGCACTTTATCCCCAAATATGGCACCTCCAAACTGCATACCAAGTAAAGAGAAATCAGCAGAATGAATGGGCAGCAGATAAAAGGCATATTTGACATCACATTTCACCATCACAGCCCCCACCCACACCTCTGGACAAGTCGGATGGCATCATCCAAAGACGCGTACACCACCCTGGTATCCTCCACTGCAATGAAATCATTGACCGACCCACCTTCCGGCCCAGATAGGTGGTGAATCATTCTGAATTCCCCAAGCTATTTCTTGAGCACCACCAGTGGCGGCCGGTAACATTACAATATGGTGGGTGCGATGCCCAACTCACTCACAATATATGCCGGCCTCAGGGTCTGAATGGGGTCTCTGTCCTGGCACTCTCTTCCTCTGTGCTGCCTCGGGTTGTACAAGGGAGGTATTAATTAAAAATTAGTTGGAGCAGGATCATCCAGTACTCATTTTGAGGCTGGGGGCCAGCATGTTGCAATCCCTCAGCTGTTTCTCAGCCTTTGGATTGTTGTAGGCTCTGAAGTGCACAGTTCCTTGCAGGGGCCTTCATGAATTGTGCAATCAGCCCCACCTTCTGCCCTTGTGCTGTAACAGTGCGAGCCTGGGACATTTTAATAAAATTGTATTTATTACCATAATATTAAAGTGTGTCCTCTGGCTCACCACTGGATCCTCTCCCACAGAGAATTTGGAAAGAATGTAATTCAGAACTATCTCCTTGGCTATGGCATATGTTGCCAATCATTGGATGAAGGATGTGTTCCAGAGAGGTGGAAGCAGGCGATGGTGACCCCACTACTTAAGAAACCCACACTTGACCCCCTTTGCCCATCAAGTTTTAGACCTATATCTTTTCTTCCTTATCCAGTAAAATTTGTGGAGTGAACAGTCAGTAAATCTCTCTCTCACTTTCGGGAAGAAAATTATCTATTAGATGAGGTACAATATGGGTTTCGTCCTGGGCACGGTACAGAAACTGCCCTAGTGACAGTATTCGATAACCTAAGAATGCAGGCAGACAATGGCAATTTAACCATATTGTTATTATTGGACATGTCTGCCGCATTTGACATGGTGCATCATAGCATTTTATTGAAGAGACTTGAGAGTATTGGAGTGAAAGGATTGGTACTGAAATGGCTGAGGTCATATCTGACAGGCAGGCAACAGGCGGTGACAATTCCACCTTTTACATCTCCAAAGACTCCTGTGCGTCATGGGGTACCACAGGGATCAGCAATCAGTCCAATTTTATTTAACATTTACCTGCGCCCACTCATTCCCATTAGCAAGTCCTTCGACTTTGATATAGTCAATTATGCAGATTATACACAATTGGTGTTCTCTTTGGAAGGAGACCAGGCAGTCTCTCTGGGTAAATTCCAGGAGTGTATGCAAAGTACGACAAAATGGCTTAGAAACAATGCCCTACAATTTAATGGAGATAAAATGGAGATTGTATATTGCTCGATGAACAAAATTGCTCGCCCCCTCCCCTCTGAATTTAGACTCACCCTGATAGATAAACCTCTGACTCCAGCTGGAAAAGTACGCAACCAGGGGGTTATGTTGGATGATAACCTCCAGTTAGAGTGACAAGTTAACAAGACAGTGGGCACATGTCTCTCTTTAATTAGAGCCTTATGAACGATCCTTCCACTACTACCCACTACTACCAGGTCACAGGTAGTGAGGAGTGTAATATTGAGCAGGTTAGAATACTGCAACTCACTGTACCTAGGTGCACCAAACTCAGTAATACTGAAGCTACAAAGTATTCAGACTATAGCAGCCAAATTGGCTCTAAATAAGCAGCATAGATCCTCAACAGCATTGGCTCTGAAGGACCTTCATTGGCTGCTAGTTCGCCAAAGAATACAATTTAAATCCCTATGTACTGTGTTTAGAGCAGTACATAGGATGGGCCCAAAAGCCTTGCAGAACAAAATTTACATGGTATGCGCCCAGTAGAAATCTCCGGTCAGCAAGTACAAATCTGGTGGTTACTACGAGATTCAAGAAGACTAGAACAGGTGCAGAGCTTCAGTGTAGCAGCCTCACGGCTATGGAACGAGCTTCCCTTAGATATTAGACAAACTCAAAACCCTACTTCCATTTAGGAAGAGGTTGAAGACCTGGCTCTTCCCGAGGGAGGAGTAATCTCATTATCGTCTGGTCAGGTATATCTATATGCACACGGATATTAGGATGAGTCTCAGCGCCATGATACCCGTGGGGTGACAGTTTGCGCTATATAAGTTCTTTTTACATTACATTTACATTACCTGAAGAAGTTCCTTTGATGACCTCAAAATGTCCACCCACCTATGCCCCCTTAGACCCTGGTATTCAACCCAAAACCCTTCTGTGAAACCCCACTGCAAATGCAAAGCTGCTCTTTGTCAGGATAAAAGGAGAGCCTAGGTACTAAGGTCTCCACTCTAACTGGGGTAGGGGCCCTTTGCTGCAGACTGTCCCCAACCTCTAGACGCCTTCTACTGCTCTGCAGGGCTGGCCAATGAAAAAAATTGCCTGATGGAATGTCGTCCTCCGCACTTGGAACATTCATGCTTAAACTTACTGGGGTGCAGCAAGAAGAACCCCTTGTTAACATTCCAGCAAACCCCAGTGGTGGGCAAAGCTGGCTTTGATACATATCCTATTCCCTGAAAGGACTGGTACGTCACAGGTGGGCAACTGGCTGTATGCGTTGAAGCCGCGGACTGAGTGGACGACATCCACTGCATCTAAAGCTCTGGATCCACTTCCCCCCATGGCTTATCTGGGTTGATACTGAACCTGGCTCTAAACTCCATATCAGAACTCAGCCAGGCATAGCCTCCAATATGCATCTGCGCCTTGCAAATAATGACCATGTACTTCACCAAGGCAATCGCCCTCTCCAAATGATGCTTACAATATATTCTAGCGTACATCAAAAAGGATGAGGTTCAGTTCTCCATGTTTATGGGCACCCTTGGTCTCCTGATCAACTGACACTCTTCCTCTTTGATCCCTCTTTGGCATGAATCTCCCTTTGCAGGAGTTTGAAAACATCAACATATTCCTATTTCTAAATCCTTTTTTTAGTTTTCTCTGACAAAAGGGACCCCAAGGGCATCACCAATCCCATATAAGACAATCTCTTCTTATGGTTATCTTCTTCAATCTCCTCTTTCCCATCTGTCCCCACAGTACCATCCATCTGGACCCAGGTACCCTTCACCTGCTTACCACTCTCCAACTTTCTTTGTACCCCTGCCGCCACCACTGCGCCCATCAGTGCTGTATGTGATTCATTCACCACACCCTTCCGTACTCCCACAGAACAAGGCTCACCCTTAGCCAATGATCCCCTGCAACCAAGAACATGCTTCAGGGATAGTTTATTGTCCTGATCTATTTGTTGTGTACAACATGCACTGCTGCAGAACAGAACTGGCCCTCTGTGCTGTCACCATGGGGTCTTATGCTATGTGCATAAGCTGGTGGAGGAGTCGGAGTCTTGGAAAAGCCAGCTTCCTGCTCACTTTGGGTCAGTCACATAGAAGAATTGTGCCATACCTCAAACATACTTTAGCACCTCGTAAGGGGCAGTGTTTCACTGTATGCATGCAATTACAATACACAAGGGAGACAACAATAAGATTGCATGTGCATTTCTGCATTTATTTAGTGCTTGTTTCTACCTATGAGGCACTGCAGAAGTGAATGAGTGGATAGATAGCACACTACACCACAAATGTTTGGAATAGTGTTAAGTTGAAATATGGTCTAAGTGAGACATGTTTCTGGTGGGGCTTCAAGTCGAGATAGCTGTCTGTAAGCAAAGCGTGTAATTGAGCATAAAAGATTGAGAAATCATAGAAAGGTATTTGTGCTAAACTTTGCATTCTTGTGTCTAGTGGTAAGAGAGTGGACAATGTGGTTAATCTTTTGGCGTCAGGTGTGATGTAATGGGATGCAGTGCTCATTTTGCTGAGATCTTATATCCGTGTTGATGAATGGTGGTGTAGGCTAGCTGAAAGCTGGAAAAGGTGGTTAGAGATGGGATGACAGCCAGGCACAACAGGTATCCAGGCCGATTGCCCCACTTCCTTAAGCTTCATTCAGCAATGTGGCAATTGTGAAATATTTGAAACCCACATAATCAAAATAAGATGTAGCCAATATGTATATCTATGAAAAATACAAGAATATGAATGTAGATGTCATCTTTTCCACTATATTCCTCCATTATCATCACCCTAACCTTTTTGCCTTACACAATGTGTTGTGTGTCAGTCTCTGACATTTTATGGCACAGGGATCAAAAGACAGCATTAATGCCTCTTCCCACTTCTTACTCTTGCATCCTCTGCCTACATCATGTGTAACACCATCACTAACACCTGATATTATCTTCCCCTACTCCAGCCTGTCCTAAATGAGAGCTAAAATTGACTAACTCCAGGTGTGACTGGTGAGGTTCATCCACATCCAGCGGTAAAGTTTGCTTCCTAGAATCTATGATTCTCAATAATATGAATGTAAATAAAGGCCAACAGCATCCTATTTATGCAGAAAGGGACATTTAGTCTCTTCATTTATAAAAATGAGGTGCACAGTTTCATGAAGAAAGTGAATTCAGAATTTTACACCTGTGCTTTAGCCTTGCAGGCATGTAACATTATGCTCTGAAAACTTTCAGTGCGAATGTGGCCCTAAGGGACTCCCTCATTCAGAATGCAATTTGCAGATTAAATTAAAAGTGCAAAATGATTTTTGTAATTTCCGTAAGTCAGTTTCACGCTCCTAAAAGGATTCTCACAGACTAGTATTCTATGTGAGTAATTCTCCTACTGTGGATGGAAAATGGGAGATCCATGGGAAGAAGGAATACCCTGGAAGTTTGTAAACACCTCCTCAAGCTTAGACATTTGCGGTATTCAGAAACAATGTTTCAACACCAGTGGCGGCTGCTTTTTCTGGACGGAGAGGCTATGCTCTAGCAATTTTCATCATTTTGTAGATGGTAATTGCTAATAGTAATTACCATCCATTTTGTTTTTACATGTATGGGTCTACTACAAGTGGGAAGTATTCAGGCAGGACTAAATAGTTTTGTTGTCCTCCTGTCATGGCACACTCTCCGAGCCTCTCGGATGCGAGGGCAGGGAGCCATACTCATGTATCATACACTTGCGCCAGTGGCATGGACCTGACATTTCCTATAATTTGATTTAGGCCTAAAGGCTTACCTCACATCAGCCATGGCCTTCTACTTGAGGGCCTGGCGGAACCACCCCCATATGACGTTGCAGCAGCATCCTTTTTTTAAAGTCTGCACTGGGTGCTTAGGGCATCAGCCCTGTACTTTCTGGGCTGCGCATCACTCATGAATCACCAACTCCACCCTTTCTCAAGATGACACAGGCTGGGGTGGGGTCAGCAAACATCACTGACTTCACTCCGGCCTGTGAGTGACGACTTGGGAAAGGGTGAGGGTATAGTGTGGTAATGACGTAACCACAGGTAGCATCCATATGCCCAGAGTGCTCCTGTAGGCCTGGCATTGTGTTTCCCAAGGTAGAGGGCTGGTCCCAGGGTCTTTTTGTAGAGAAAAGAGCAGGCCAGGCAGCACCGAGAACAGGAGGCTGGCAAAGGGAGGGGCTGGAGTCCATCCTCGGCACAGGTGCGAGCATTTGCCTAGAGAAAGGAGGGAATTGGGGTGGCTGTGTAGATTATACTGGGAAATGAGGGATGCATTTATGAAGCATCCTCCTCTCAGCTTTATAACAATTTCTTCAATAATGTGACACATTGCCAGGGTTATAAGGAAGCACTCTGTAATATTTTGTTTTCCGTTTATTACAATTAATGATTGCATTCTGCCCCATTATTAACCCCGCTGGCCTCTGACAGAGCCAGTCCAATCAAACGTGTCTCTGGAGTCTTGGCTTCTCTATTTAAAATGTGTCCGACGGTTCCTTCGGAGCCGTTTAATTAAAAAGCTTGAAGGAAGTTGTTTTTTCTCCACAATATCCATTTTTATTTTTTATTTATTTATGTTTTATTCAACGATAAAAAAACATGTCCAACATTTAGTTTCAGCACAAGTATTATCATTTAAGCATGGCAATACATCACTTAATAAAAGAGAAAGAGAGAAAAAAAAAGGGAATATGTAGGTTATTGGCAAGAGTCTTTGAGTCTTTTCTTCTAGGCATCTGATGTTCAGTAGAGGGCCTGTACACAATCGTGTCCATTTTTAAGCAGGCATAAATGTAGCTACATCTTGGAAAGGAAGTTCACATAGTTATCCATCGGGAATAAATCGACTATGCAATGGGTTATTTTTGTGCATTACACAGAGTAGTTTCTCCAGTCGTATGCGTGTTAGTGCCACCGTTCTATGCAGGCATTGAGTTCGTGTCAGCATGCTACGTGAGTGGGTGTTCCATGAGGTACCTGGTGAGAGGAGGCCATATATCTCAAGGTCTGGAGGGTGCGGGGATCAACTCAGCACTTGCCACAGGATCAGGTCACCTAGCCATTCCTTAAATTTTGGAGCCCTTCACCTGCCCCATCTACAAGCCACCCTATGCCTGGCTAGTAGTATGCTAAAGGTGACGACATTACGTTGGGCAGCTGGACAATATCCTTTCAGATAATTATGTTTCATGCAGGATTTCGCTTAAAATGCTCACCGTCTTATTTACGGTGCTACTAGTCGCCAGCTGAATTTAAGGCAAAAGAGTTCTCAGAATCTCAATCTAGCACATTTCACAATGAAAACTTGGGTGAAAGCGTGATTTCAACATGTTAAGGTCGTGAGTGCATGATTCGTTGAGTGGCATTCCTTGGCTTGGGCTTTTCTTCCACTTATTAAAAATAATGGTTGATTTATTGTGTGTGCATGGTTTTTCACCTACAGTGTCAGTAATTGGCAGTACTTAATTTGTACTGTGGTTGCAGGTGGTGGGCACTGGCACTCGTTTTTTGGGATGGGGTTAATCATACAACACATTACTGTCCAGAGCTAAATAGAGAAAGGTAGAAAAGGGAGAAAGGAGGACACGAAATATAGGAAGACATTGTCAAGGGGATAAACGGAAATAGACATGGAACCAACAAGTTTGAGATATTGAGACTGGAAGGGTAGGATGGTGGATGAAAGCCGCACTTGAAGTGGGATGCAAATAAAAACGTTGCCAACCTTCAGTTATGCTTTTTTACAATTAAGCACTGAACTCAGCCAATGAGCGAACTGGCTACAGAATTCTGTGAACAGATATGTGCATCACAACATGAAATGCAGGTAAGGTAGGTCGGATGGTTAACATTCCTGCTGCAGTAATGTGTGTGCAAGCTGCAGGTCACAGCAAGCATACTAATTAACTAGCTCAGAAGGGTAGTGGGCCATCCCCAGAGATCCACTGAAACTTGAAGGTCGTAGCTTAGACTCCAAGCAGCATTGCTCAAGAGAATCAGCAAACCTGCTGCACATTTGTACATGTAGTTTGCAACAATGAGTAAACTCGCATAGCAATGTATGTTGTTTTGGGCAATGTGGTAATTCATTGGCTTGTCAAGGCAATATCTGTAATTAGTGCAATAAGTATGACCTGAATCTTTAGCACCAACCTACAAGTTTTTTTCCCTCTCACCTCCCTTGCACATTAGGCAGCTCTAGCCTCTATGTGTGTGCAAGTCACTAATGCATTGAGCAGGCCTGGGCTTTCTGACCAGCTCCCCTTATCCTCAGAAGGCACTTAATCTGCATGCACACGGAGGTAAGAGAACACATTTTTCCAAATGTTTTATGAGGGAGATTCCAAGTAATTTTTCCTGGTAACTGCATCACTGGGGAGGCAAACTAGGAATTTTCTCAAATAATGTATGCGTGTTCCTGTAAAAACTACTGCTTTAGGTCGTTTTATTAAAGAAACTACATTTAAAAAGGAACCATTTTGTGCCATTTTATAAAAAAAATTCTTCGGGGAGAGACCCATAGGGCTACCCTGGGAGAGATATGCCCAGTCATGGCACTCTCACGAGTAAATTCATGGTTTTGTTTCACCTCACTACTTTGAAATGCCACGAGCAGGGCCGTTTCTAGGTGTTTTGCCACCCTAGGCGAGAATTGAAAAATGCCGCCCTCTCCCTTTTACCTGTTTCAATGTCCATTGCTTCAATCCTTACAAAACATAAGTAGTATAGTTTAAAAAGACAACATCCCTGAACAAAGAACATCAGTTCACATTTTATAAACTATAATAAGAAAAAGAGCTAAGGATCACATTCAAAGTTTTCCACTCCAGTCATCAACCAGGTATTGCAGAACCTCCAGGAATGGTGCACTTCTACACCCGGGAAAAACAATGCAGTTCAAAGAATGACGAGAAAAAGAAAGTAGCGCTTCACTGGCAAACTCTGTAAAGTGTCACTAATGTGTTTGGGTGAGAATAAAACCAATCTGCCCACTTTGTGACCACTCTGTAATGCTTTATTTTATTATTTATTTTTCGTATTTTGCACCTGTTTTTCTCTTGGCCCAGAGGCTGCACTTTGGAACCGAAAAATGAAAGAAAAAGAGGATATTTCCAACAAAAGTGGTTCTTCCATCTTTGGATCCATTTCACAGGGGAACAAATGGAGGAAAGTAAAAGAAACAGAGGGTAAGAGACGTTTATTGAAGCTGGAATCGGGTGTGTTATGCTTTTAAGAGGCGGGTCTGTGAAAGATTCGGAGAGAGAAATGTAGTGAACTGCATCTGAAGTGTGGTGAACACACCCGTTAGCTACATTAACCGCACGACCAGAGATGTCCCCGGGGCCTGTGGAGGAAAGGGCAGCAATGTGAAGGGAACTTTCGATGTCCCGGCAGTGCGGTTACAGGAACCTAGACTCTGTTCAACTGAGGGTATTTCCTTGTCAAGGGCACCCATAGGATTTATTGGATAGTTCGATATTGAAGAACTGGGCTTACCTTGTGCCTTAGGTGTCGGTAACTAGCGCTTCCCTATAGTGAGTGTTGAGGGAGAAGCAAGGGGCCAAGATGGGGGCCCAGCCCAGCCTTGTCCGGCCACAGAAGGGCCCGCTTTTGGCTTGGTTTTAACCCAGGCACTTGCCTGGGAGCGTTGCGTGCCTTTCATTGGCGCCTTCCTCCTGGGCTCGTGCTGACAGCTAGAGGCTGTAGTCTCTGAAGCGGCCCCTTTTGAGAAGCAAGTACGGCAGGAACAGGTTGAAGCATGGTTTACAGCAAGTGAGGAGTTGCGAGAGAGAGACAAAAAGGAAGGGAATAAGAGGAAGAAAGAGAGGGGGAGCAGCTGACAGCGGCAGAACAGGAAAAGTGGACACTTCAAACACTGATCTTTCCTTAATACACCTGCTGGGCACCTAGGGACTCCCACGCACAACAGAAGCAGGCTGCAGGTTAGGCCAACCAGTCCTTGCTTTGATGTTCCTGACTCCGCCTCTCTTGAGCTCCAGATGACAGCACTCCGGGTCTACTGCGTGTGTGTGCGCTCCCACGCCAAGGCAAATGCAGGGATTCAAAAGTGAAAAAAAAAATGATGACAGGCCTGCCCCTTGTGAGATCATTGGTCCATTCTCTCTGGGGGCAGGCCAGAAACAAGAAACGGGGCCGTCATAAGTAGCGTGTTCGTGCTTTGAATGATTGATGGCCCTGATTGTTATACACATCTGCGGGCGCCGCGGAAACCACAAATTTTGCGCACAAAAGGGCAAATGTCCCAACTTCCTTTTGCCGCCCTAGCCCTTTTGCCGCCCTAGGCGGCCGTCTAGTCTTGCCTAATGGTAGAAATGGCCCTGGCCACAACCCGCCACTGTTTAATACCTTTCCTCCCTGGAAATGGCTGTAAATAAACTCATGTAAAGTTATGGAATATTTCCAGGTTGGTAAAAAGAAGGGAACACAGTCACACCCCAAAATTAGTGAGTGTGTTGGGAAAAGATTATCGCCAAATATTTTCCAGTGTTTACACTTGCCGTGTGTTGTTAAAAAAAAGTATTTGTGTTTTCATAGGTCTCAATGGAGTTCACCAACCCTTTTTACCTGGAACATGTTTCAAGGAATAACATGAAAAGTTAGGATTTTTCGATCGGGGTACTTTTGCCCCTGCTCAATTTTACTAACCTGTGGGTGCCGATTTCCAACAGTTTTTAAGAGTAGTGTCCAATATATGTTCTATAACTTTCATCATTTCGAGGCTGCAGGCTAGCAAGAGAGAAAAAGATTTGAGTCGAACATTTTAATCTTTATAGGCAGTAGGAGCTTGGTTCCTAATCTGATTTGCTCAGTTTGAATCCCAGTACACATATTAAACAAAGCTTACCACATGCCTGATTTTTTTGATAGGTTCAGTAAAGCCATGAACAGGAGCATGGTACAGATAGGGTCAAGGCAGCGATAGCGTAAAAGCAATTTTAAAGCTTAAGCAGTACAGTACCAATAACCTTGGACAATACTGTTATTTAGTCTTCAGCCCTGCAAACCTTCCTTTCACAAAATCCAATTCCATTAACACAATTTAATCATTTTTTTGCTTGGAGGCAAAGAAAGGAAAGGTAGCACTTTTTCTTAATGGTTAAATGCCAGCATTCATTCTGTGCATCCTTGGTCACTCTTCTAGTGTAGAACAATAAATCAATTAATAATAACATCTCGGAATAGAAATTGGGTAATTGATTTATCACTTATTTTCTTTCACTGACTCCAAACCCCAAAAATGTGGTGTTATTTATGTTGAGCTTAACATGGAACACATCACAAAGGTCCGGGGGCTTCAAAATACCTTTACCTGAAACTTTATCCAAATCAGACTTGGAGAAATGTAATCTTGATCCCATCTGAGATATGGTAGGAGTGCATCATATTCATCCATAGTCAGCACTCGAATATATTCTGTATTATTAATGTTACTGAAGGGAGGCGAGTATTGCATATTTAAAGTATTCCACTTGACATACTCGTGTAAGGAACGTGATTAATGAAGGTTTATGTGACACTTACATATTAATGTGACCGGATAAGTTAACAAAAATGTGTCCCATTGTGAGGTTATTAAATTTGAATATGTGTAAATTAATGTTTTAACATTTATACATATGGGGCCGGCTGGACTCGATCAAAATGATGATATCCCCCATTCTTATATACACCCTCTCCATGCTCCCCATTCACATCCCTGATATCTATTTCAAACGCATTGACTCCTGTCTCTCTAAATTTCTCTGGAATCATAAAAAATCGAGTGTCGCTCTAGTTGCTCTTCGTAAACCGAAATCCAATGGCGGAGTCAATTTTCCGGACTTCCGTCTCTACCATAAATCTTTTTCTCTCCGTCAGGCCTCTAACTGGCTTGTTCTTGTACCCTCCCCTCTTGCTCCCCTTTGGCTCTCTATTGAACGCTCACTCCTTTCTTCTTTTTCCCTATCTGAAACTGTGCATTTCTCCGCTAAGAACTTAACCACTCCTCTGCCCCTGTTCAAGCACACTGCTTCTCTCCTGCATGCTCTGGTCCGTCCTGACCCGGTCTCTCGTGAATCCTTTTTGGCTTCCCCTATCTGGTACAATTCGCTTATTCTCCTCAATAACCGTCCTATCTGTTGGACTGTGTGGAGATCAAAGGGTCTGATATGGGTTAACCAACTTTTCGATGGTTTTCTCCCATGCTCTTTTCCTCAATTTCGAATTCTGTTTCACTGTCCCCAGTCTTTTTTCCGCAGATTCACTGTCCTCATGGCCATCATACTCGATGTTTACTATTCACTCCCCTTATCATCCTCTTCCGCATCCCATTCTCCACTCCTTCAGATCCTGTCTGCTCTGCCTAAAGCCTCCCTTATTTATAAATTCTTCTCTTCCCCCAATCCAGCCCGACCGAAGTCTAAATTGGAACTTGCTTGGGAGCTTGATTTGGGCTGTGACTGGTCTATAGCTGTTTGGTACAAAGTTTGGGTCAGGTCCTTAAAAATTTCCCGTTCCGCCTCACTTACTCAATCTATGTTTTTTCTATATCATAGGCTTTATCTCTCTCCTGTTTCTATTTCTCGCTTCTCTCCTGATAAAGACTCCACCTGTTGGACATGCTCTGCTCCTAATGCTGATCTTTTTCATTTACTTTTTCTCTGCCCTCCTGTTCTCGCACTTTGGGATCAGGTGTGGTCTTATATCTCTCGTTTATTTTCTATCTCTACTCCATACTCTATCCCTCTTCTCTTTCTGGGTAGTATCTCTGATACTCTTGATTTTCCTTCTCGCTCCTCTGGTCTATTAGATCTTATGTTGGCTCTGGCTTTCCAACATATCTCTTCTAATTGGAAAGATCTCTCTAAACTCTCTATACAATTTTGGTGGAATTCCCTCTGTCACTGCCACAGGCTTGATGTTCGCTTTGCCGCTACCTCCACTCCTACCCTCAATAGAGATTTATTTTGGCTGCCTCTCACAGCATATCTTGATCGCATGGCTCTGAGATCGAAGTCTATCTCTCCTTTATCCTCTGAGAATTTCAAACCCCCATAAGTGACTCTTTCTCTGTCCTTCTTCTTTCTCTTTTTCTGTTTCTACCCTTCTTATATATTTCACATTTGCATTTCTCTTTTCTGCCTTTCAATTATTCCCTACCCTTGGCTTGTTTGCTCTTTCTATTCTACCTATTCTCTCTCTGATCTCTTTGTCTATTCTTCTCCTAACGCCTCATATTTATTTGCCTTTCTCTTTCTCCTTCCCCTTCTCTCCCTTCTCTTCCTTCTTTCTCCTCTTCTCCCCTTTTCCTCCTGGTTGCCTTTAAAATTTTACAAAATGCTTTTTAATTTAACTTTCCCTCAGGTTTCTTATATTTAATACATGATGATCCTCTATTTTTCGTTTTCTCTTTTTGATTCTGTATGATAATGTTTTTTATATGATCTGTACTTTGTTGTTCACTATACCTTTTCCTCAATAAAGCATTTCAAACATAACATTTATACATATAACAAAATTGTATTTCATGCAGGTGCATTTTAATTCTATATAATTGATTCATGTATTAAGGAGCTGCATTTATTGTGTATGTAGCAATGTGCACATATTTTGTAACCCTGTGCACTACTAAAATTGCCTAGCGAGGGCCTCGAAAAACATTTTGGTCCATGCTCATGTTTAGAGTTTAACATGTAATTTGTATTTAACCTTCAATGTAAATATGTGTACTTGTATTTGTTATCAATTGCAAGTAGTTAGAGAGAAAGCCTTTAGTTAGCATAGCAGGGTTTTATTTTTTTTAGATGGCAAGGTATAAGAAGATGAAAGTGGCAAGGAAAAGTGCAGTAACGAGCAAGGAGGCTTGTTCTCATGGGTTAGGAGAGGAATGACCAAGGCCAAGCAAAGTTGCAACTTATAGATGTGGAAAGGTGGTGAAAGCCAGTTGTAAATGGCTATGGAAATTCACCAGCAAAGATCACGTGGGATTGTCTATACTGACTTCAGTTGATATTTTATGCTGGACGAAGCAAGGAAAAGAGAGAGTCATCTTAGGTTTTCACAGGGAACAGGCCTATGCTTCTGCATGTGTGGCTTTATGCTACTTGACCCATGGTTGGAGTGCCTTCGACTGAAGACTCCAACAGCTGACACCTTTCTGATTTCACCCTTACCGAATGCCTCTTAGTTTAGGGTTGCCCTTTTAAGATAATTTAGGGAAAGATAGCTGACTCATGCTTATTAAGGAGAATCATCAGATTAAATTTAATGCTTAATTATTTTTCCTGATTGTCTGCATCATCGCATTGAGCTAGTCATCTTCTTTGTATTATATAGGGTAAATCTCTTCAGGAAAGTTGGTCTTATCTTGGTCTTTCTGTACTTTTATATCATTGTGTTGAGATTGGTCTATATTGATTTGTTTTTAAATGTATATTTAAACCCTACCAAACTCAGATTAAGTTGTTGAGTGGATTTGTGTGTGACCACATTGGTTGCACTGGATTAAGATGTTAACAAGTGATAGTTTTCTCCCTTCACCTCTCATGCTGCTAGAAACGTAGCCCCTCTGAAGATAAATCTATGACTGGGCCCAAGCTCCAACAGCTGATAGCATTATCAGATGGTTAGCTCTCAAACTAAAGGGAGTTAGAAACTACCCTAGAATAATTAAGACCCCAACCCTGGTGGCCCTAGTCCAGAATCTAGGGTCAAGATTTGGAGAATAGACTGAGTTCCAGTGGTGTGTGTTGAAACAGTGACAGCAGATAAGTGAGTATCAGTAGGGAAGGGTGTGTGAAAATTATGCTTAGCTTGCGGTTTATTATTGATTGTGTGATGTCTGACGGAGATGTTGTGAGATTTGTGTGAATGAGGTGGTAAGTTATCAAAGTTGAAGTTGTTATTGGGTCTGATGTGACCTAAGATCCCAAGATGTATAGTAATGTTGCAGAAGACACCATGTTGTGATTGTCTGCTAAAGTGTTGTGGGGCTTGTCGGCGGGGGACCAATTGAGATGGCGAGCTTTTGTATGCAAGCTAGAGCTGTAATAAGTGTGGTCAACGTTTGCACAGAAGGAAAACTATACTGATTTAAGTGATTCCCCGCTGGCCAAAGTTTCATTTGTGAATGTATTTTCTTTGGGTGAGTGATTCTATTGATTCCTCTAGTGAAGCTGAAAAAATGTTAGTTAATGTTTTAGTATAAACAGAAGTGAAAGAGAGAGAGAGTGTGAGAAAGATTGTGAAAGAGGGTGAACTGCTGAGCGGAGTGAGAATGACATCAGAGCTGACACTCTGGGATAGGTCGGTTAGTGTAACATCGTGCTGGGATTGGTTGAAATTCTCTCTTGGATACTGAGCTGTTATTGATAATTGTATTGCCAGAGGAATTTGATTTGTTTTTAAATGTGGATTGAATTGAAATAGTTGAAATAAAAGATTGACAAATAAGATGTTTTAGAGCAATAAGAGATATGATACAAGATGATGTAGGTGCGCCCTCTAGAATTGGTGAGGAAGCACCACTGCAGGACATGTCAGATCATTGTATGCTAACGAAAGTTTGGCTCCATACTATTATATGCCTTTTGTATTGGCACGCGATCACAGAGAAAGAAGGTGCATTGATGTTTCCACTCTATGGTATTTCCAATTTGAGAATAATTGATCATTTGAGAGGGATATTGTTTGCCATTAAACCATTGCCTAGACCTACACAGTTTGAACTGCTTAATGCAAGGGAATGTGCAGCGCATGTCAAACAAAGAGACAAATATCAAGGTAGGATGAAGAAAGTGATGAGTGCATTCGCAGATGTGAGACGGGATGAACAACAGAAGAGGTGGAGAGTAGACATGACTGAGGGAGCGAGATTATACCCTTCCATAACAAGAGAGGGAAATCATGCCGAGAGAAGAAGAATGGAAAAGAAAAAGGAGGGAGAGGGACATACAGACAGTGACAGTGATGCAAATGAAAGGCTTTTGGATGGAATGTTAGCTGAACGTACACCCCCATAGAATCAGACGCACACAGGTAATGGGAGAAATACGAGTCTGACTGGTAGTCCTGGAAGTGCTTCAGCACTGGTTACTTGTAGTCCTGGTGTTGTAGGGGTATATAAACTGGTATGACACATTACAGCAGGGGGTAATATGGGAGCATGTGTCTCTGGTTCTTTGGAAATTGTAGACCTAACCTGGCTTTGAACGGATGCTCTTACAGTATCGGTTACTACTGGACCTACAGTCCCTGTGTACGATATTCCTGCAGGGAATGAGAGTCAGACTTATTCTACAGAATTGAAGGTACTAGAAGGAGGAGCAGATTTCCAGTGAATACAGTTTGTCCCGTTGGTCCCAATGAATGCGAGCTCACCATATGTAGCAAGTGCAGATCCTTCCGTATTACAGAATGGATTCAGACCTATAAAGTCTTTTTCAGGACTGGCAGGTATGAATTCCCCCTATATGGGAAACTCTCCCAAACATATGAAATAGTATGCTCCAAGACAGCACCACAAAAAAAGCTTCTGAAAGTCAATATCAATTTGATGTCCAGGCTTTAGAGCAAAGGTTGAAGGAGCATAATAATAATGAATCAAATGGAAATTGAGTGCAGAGGTGAGTCAGGGGTCAATAAAAGCAGTCATGAATGTAGGTTTAATAGATCTGGCTACATTTAAAACTGAATTTGATGAAATGATATCTGAATTGACCCAGAGACATGATGTTGATATAGAACAAACAAAAGCTTTACAGAAAATCATAGACTTCCATTCAGCGATCAGGACAAAGAGAATCTTAGATGACCAGAATTAAAGACCCAAATTTGAGCTTTAATTTTAAACATCTGAATTTGGAGTACTTTACACAGATGAGAAGAACAATGAGAAAAAAGAAAGGCTTCTAAAATAACAACAGGGAAAATGGGAATGGGTGTCAAGGCTTTTCGTTCGCGGGAAGTATGGAGTGGAGGATATGTGTATGTATCTTGGAGTCGAGGTGATCTTGCAGCTTTTACTAATGATTTCCTGAGGCTGAGAGAAAAGCCTGTAGAGTTGTACAAACAGGTTGATAGATTTGTGAACATTCCAAAGGTGTTGTGGATCAATCTGAATACGTTGTTTGAAATTGTGTTCCCTAGTGATCTATGGTCAGCATGTAAGATAGCTATAAAACGGCCTGAAGGAGAGCCTGAGAGAGGCCCGGTGACACATGGTCTTTCACCTGTGGTGATAAAGAAATACAAGCAGGTGATCACTTGGTTGAAAGCAGTAGTGCCACCACAGACTCTCGACTGGGTGACGATTGACAGGACAACCCAAGAACCTGAAGGTACGATTCATGCATTCTATGAAAGGTTATTAAAGGCTTTCAAATAATATAGCAGGATGGACACTCTAGAACCCAAGGATATTGGGCAGTTTGTGTCCAGATTTGTAACTGGGCTGAGACCTGCAATTAGTATAATGATGCAGCTTATTAAATAGAAGGAACCAGGAGCTTTTTTAACCAGGTCCTGCACATATACTCCTAGATAAGATATGGAAAATGTCAATGTGCAGTTCCTGATTGTGAAGGAGTGTTCAGGTCTGTTATAGAGTGCCCTCACACACCTCGGAGGATATAATACTTCATCATTGGGCCTGCTCCTCGTCAGGCCGACGATGGAATGCCTGATGGGCACCCATGAAGGAGCTCTTTAGGGGAGATCTTTTTTTGATGAAGCCGTTGGGTGTGTGTGGGTAGGTGGACAAGGTAGTGCAGTGAGTGTGCAGTGCACTTTAAGATAGGTCTAGTACTGCCCATGTCATTAACTTTATTCTGGGGGTGCACTGACCTAACTAAAAACATTGAGCCCTGCCTGGAAACAATGATCCTGCAGGGTCTATCTGGTGCAAGTGGTCGACATTTTTCTTGCCTAAAAAAGCCCCAAGCGGTTCTGGTGGCAATTCATCAGGACCGTGGTAAAAAGGAGAAGGTGATCTTGACTCTTACACTACCGCAATGCTGGTTCTGGACTTCATGATGTGCCGGGGAGGGGGAGACACTTGACATAGTCTTAGAGATAGACTAGAGTGGACCAAACATTGATGCTGATGTAATTGGCCACAACATCACTTTCCTGATTAACAATGTACTTCCTGCTCCACTGTGAGAACAGCAGAGGTTCCAAACCTACCCCTTTCAGAAAAAACAATCCAAGTTGTTATTTGAAGATAATCATCAATTTGTGGTGTGTGTTGCTAGTCCTGGGTCCCTATTAGGATGTGATTTGATGTGCAAGGTAAATTGCACCATTTATTGCACAACGAATGGTATTGAGCTTAAGACAAATGATGAGTGATCAAGTGAGAGGTCTAGTTTGAGATTTTTCTGGAAAGGACATCGGACTCAACCGAGGAATTGAGCTGTTTCGTATCCAGGTTAAGCCAAATACAAAACACCCAAAAACACCACAGTTTAACCTGACACCCGGGACAGTTGCTGGAATTACTTCTGTGATTGAGACTATGATTGAGCAAGGAATTTTGAAGGAGATCTTGGAGAGTCCATGTAACTCATCCATTATAAGCTTGCAGAAGGTGAGCCGTAAGTCCCGCATAGTGTAGGATCTTATCAACATAAATAAAGTAGTGATTTCTTTTTGTCCCGTGGCACCAAATCCATCTGTGATATTGTTTCAGATTCCATGTGAGGCTGAATAATTCACGGTCATTGATCTTTGTCAGGCCTTCTTTTCTGTTCCCCTCCATGAGGAAAGCCAATTCTTATTCGCTTTCTGTATAGGGAATCATGTTTTAACATGGTGCCGTGACCCACAAGGGTATAAAGAGAGTCCTTCCATTTTCAACCAGATCTTGAAGAAGAATCTGGAGTCCCTGGTCATGCCCTGTAATTCTGTCTTAGTCCAGTACATCAATGAACTTCAGGTTACATCGAAAACTCAAGATGCCTATTAAATGGATACAACTGCCCTGCTGAACCATTTTGCTGAGAATTAACATAAAGTGTCTGCAAGCAAGTTGCAGTACTGAATGGCAGAAGTTCTCTAATTAAGACATCACATTGTGAAAGGTGCGAGAAAGGTGTTGCAAGACAGAATCTCAGCGATCAAGCAAATTAATCTGCCTCACATGCAGAAAGAAGTCAGGAAGTTTCTGGGAATGGTGGGCTACTGTTCCCAGTGGATACCCAACTTTTACCTAACAGCCAATCCTCTACAGATGCTGACACAAAGATGTGTCCGATCTGAGGCCTTGGGACAATGATTGCTTAAACAAATTTCCTGAAGCTAAGAGAAAGCCTTTGTATTGCTCCTGCATTAGGAATGCCAGATTACACAAAGCATTTTTGCTCTTTTGTAGTGAATGAGAAGGTTGGGCGCTCTCTGTATTGACACAGAATCATGGAAGTGCACATAGACCAGTTGTCTATTTCTCACCTACTTTGGATCTAGTAGCATCTGTAGTGCCTGGATGTCTAATATCTGTTGCTGTAACAGGTGTCAGCATAGAGAGATGTAAAAGCATTATGATGGGTCACCCTTTGACTGTCTTTGTTCCCTACTCTCTTGAGATATTGTTGACTCAAACATGTACTCAACACCTAACCAATAGTAGGCTCAGTAGGTATGAGCAGCCAATTTTAGCTGCAGAAAATATCACCCTGAAAAGGTGTTCGGTCCTGAAACTTGCTACTCTGTTATCTTTAAGTGATTGTGATACAGATGAGATTGAAGAAGAGCATGACTGCCTCAATGCCACTAAATTATGCACCAAGCCCCGTCCCGATATTTCTGAAGAGGAATTGTCTGAATCTGATTACATCCTGTTTGTGGATGGCTCTTGTCTCAGATACAATGAGGGGAACCTGAGGGCTGCTCATGCCTTCTGTACTGTTAAGGAGGTAGTGGAAGCTGCCTGGCTCCATGGAGTATTCTTAACGCAGGTGGCAGAGCTGATTGCCCTTACCCGAGCATGCTGCATTTCAGACCAGCTAAAAGTGACAATATTCACCGATAGCCAGTATGTGTTCAGTGTAGTTCACAACTGCAGACAGTTATGGTGTCAGAGGGGATTTATGAGCTCGTCAGCGTCCCCAATCCGCAATGGAGAAAATGTGAGAAAACTGTTAGAAACCATGCAGATGCAGCACAAGTTGCTGTTCTTAAGTGCTCTGCCCATTGTAAAGGAAATGATTTTGAGACAATAGGTAATCGTTATGCCGATGAAGTTGCATGTTACTGAGTACTAAAATGTGTACTCTCAATGGTGAATACACTAATGAGGGAACAAATTAAACCAACGTCAGCCTCTTGATGACAATTGCAGACAAATAGGAGGAAGTGAAGAGGTTGCAAGAGGAAGTTACTTAGGAGGAACAGAAATTTTGGATCAGGGCAGGATGTGTAAAACGAGATGATGACATTTTGGTTTCAGGAGATGGAAGACCAATAATGCCTAATAGTTTGTTGCCATTGATGACAAGGTACTACCATGGGTCGATGTATGTAGGAAGAGAGGCCATGGTGAGGTTGTTTAGGCAGACTTGGTTTAACTCGAAGTTTCAAGCGATGGCTGAGGCAGTGCATTATTGATGTGTGTTAGATTTGAGGGTCTCTAGTTGGCACAGGTAGGTACTTGTGACAAACAGGGACCCTCGCCTCTAGTCAGGGTAAGGGGATACACTCCTAAAATAACCCCTGCTCACCCCTTGGTAGCTTGGCACGAGCAGACAGGCTTATCTCAGAGGCAGTGTGTAAATCATTTGTGAACACATACAGTAATCAAGTGACAACACTACAGATGGACACCACACAAGTTTTATATCAAAAATAAGTATTCTTTATATACACTTATCACAAGACCATAAACAACAAAAATCCACAATTCTGATACTTTAAAATGGTTGAATTGGCGTAGTTCTCTTTAGATCTTAAATGCGACACTTTGAGTCAATGTACCTTAAGATGCGACACGCAGGGCAACGAAAGTGTTGCAACGATGGTGATGCAATGAAAGTTTGGTGCAAAGAAATAAAGATGTCATCTTCTTCTTGATGCGGCACGCTTCTCCGATGTTGTATGAAGTCTCGACTCGATGTGTCGGCTGCAGCGGCGACACCCTTGTTCCTTGATGCGACGACAGCGACTTTGGCGGCGACACTCTTCTCCGACGATGCGAGACGCTTCCGCTCGATGTGACAGCTACAGCGGTGACACCCTTGTTCAGTGATGCGACGACAGCGGCTCCGACGGCGGCACGCTTCTTCGTGGATTTGAGGTGCTTCTGTGGTGCAATGCGACAGCTACAGCAGCGACCCCCTTGTTCCGGTATGCGACGGCAGCGGCTGTGACGGCGACACGCTTCTTCTTCATTGCGAGACTGTTCTCGTGATGCGGTGCAATGCGACAGCAACAGCGGCGACATCCGTGATGCGACGGCAGCGGCTGCGACGGCGACACACTTCTTCGGTGTTGTAGGATACTTCTCGTGATGCGGTGCAATTCGACAGCTACAGCGGCGACATCCGTGATGCAAAGGCAGCGGCTGCGACGGCAGCGACTGCGACAGCGACACTCTTCTTCTTCTTGAGTCTCGCTTCCAGCTCCTTGCGACATGCAGTGTCTCAGAAGACCCAGATACAGCTTCAGGCTCTTCCAGAGAACTCTTGGGGAGCTGATGATTGAAGTTTGTTGTCACTGAGACTTCAGCAGGAGGTAAGCTCTTTTCCAAGCCCCTGGAGATCCTTCACAAGTTGAATGAAAATGCACACAAAGTCCTTTCTCCTTTCTTTGCAGTCAGGCAACAACTGCAGGCCAATCCCCCAAGCAGCACTTCAGCTTAGGTATAGTCTCTCCTCAGTTTCTTCTGGTTCCACTCCTCAGCAAAGGTTTCTTCTTGTTCCCAAAGTGATCTAAAGTTCTTGGGTTTGGGTCACAATATTTATACCCAGTTCCTATTTGTTCTCTGAAGGCAGAGAGGCCTTTGCCTAGTCCAAACCAGTTCTGGTCAGTCCTGGAGCACTTTGTTTACATGACACCTTTCCATTCAGAGTGCAGGGCAGAGACATTAGACGCACCACAGGAGGTGGAGCCAGCATTGTGGAGTGAAGGCACAGCCCCATTCAGATCCCAGGTGTAACTCCTCCATCCCATCTAGATGCAGATCTCTCTATTTACCACTGGGCTGACTCACCCTGTCTCCTGGAATCCCCCAGCCCTGTCACTCAAACTCCAGGCAAGGAATACACAGCCTAGCAGAGGCAGGTTTTAATGGTTAGACAAGAAAATACCTACTTTCTAAAAGTGGTATTTTCAAACACACTTCACTAAAAGATGTATTTTATCATTCTGCGTTCAGGCATACTAAATACAAATTTCTACCATGTTCCCTGAGTCAGTTAGGATTATAAGATGTAATAATTAAACTGCCCATTCTGGCCTATGGAGAACAGGTAGCCTTGCAATAGTAAAAAACGAAAATGGCTGTAATTCACTAATAGAACATGCCACACACACCAAGGCATGCCCTACCTTATACTTACAATCCACCCTTCCCTTGGGCCTACCATAGGGGTGTCTGATATGAAGAAAAGGGAAGGTTTAGGGACTGGCAAGTGGGTGCACTTGCCCAGTCAGCATGACAGTACCAGACTGCACGCAGGCTCTGCAATGGCAGGCCTTAGACACACTTTTACAGCCTGCTTCTGTGGGTGGCACAACCAGTGCTGCAAGCCCACCAGCAGCATTTGGATTTACAAGCCCTGGGCACTCCTGATGCACTGTACTAGGGTCTGACAGGTAAACCAAACCAACCATAGAGAGCACTTGCACTGTGGCACTGGACAGCAGTGGCACAGTGCCCAAAGCATCTAACACCAGCAAAGACACATGAGGCAACAGCAAAAATGGAAGAGAGACCCAAGCCAAGGTGCCAGGTCTAACAATGTGTGATTTGTCAGCAAATGCATGTGGGAAAGCAAACTGCTATTACACTGAGTCACATAACGAGAGCTGAAGGTCCAGTCATCAGAATGCAACTGGATTTCATTCAGATGCCAGTGTTTGAGGGATTGAGGTACATTATAGTAATGGTGTGCATCTTTTCACATTGGGTGGAAGCCTGCCCAACTAGAAAATGTGATAGCCTCACGTTAGCTAAGCTGTTATTGAGGCGACTCATTCCAAGGTTCAGATTTCCAACCTCTTTGGAGTCAGACCAAGGAACTAATTTTAAGAATGAAGCCCTGAGAATGTAATGTGCAACGTTAGACATGCAACAGAGATTATATTGCAGTTATTGACCAGAAGCCTGTTGTGGAACAAGTCAATGGCACTTTGAAATCTAGACTTGCTAAAGTGTGTGCATCTACATCTCTGAAATGGCCTGATACTTTGCCTCTGGTGCTGATGAGTCTTTGCAGTGTCCCAGAGCGACGGATAGGACTATCGCCTCATGAACAAATCATGGTGAAAGGCTATGCAAATGCCTGTTGTGCCTGCAAATATGCAGGGGACCAAACAGAGCTAAGGCAGCACTTGAATGGTCTGAGGGGGGCCTCGATGAATCTGGAGCTGAATCCGAACTTGAAGCAACTGATGCTGTGCTGCTGAACAAACAGATTCTGATGCCAAGGAAGGAACTAGTGCTGTGGGATCATGAGTGGTGGTGGAAGAAAACTGGCTGAAGAATAAAGAGAGGAGAACGTTGAAATTATCCTCTGAAAGATCTCTTGCACCCATATCTGAAGCATCTGATGAATCAGAGTTGAGTGGAGACGAAAATGAAGGATCAAATCTCAGAAGATCCAAAAGATCAAGGGTATCTTGTCAGAGCTACTCTTCTCTTAAGTAAACTTATCTTGCTACTAATGGCAACAAGAGTGACTTCTGGAGATTCTGGAATAATGGTGGAAATCCTTCTGAAACTTTCAGAACTTGATTAGAACTATCTCTTTACATTTGCACTTCCTTACCCGACAAGACTGAGTGCTTTGAGAAATTTAGTGTTGAATGAGACTGAACTTCCCTATCTGAATCCCGAAGAGGCTACTGTGCTTGTTGATGTATTGCAAATAATTATTGCTATTGTAGATTCTTAATAACAAAGTTGGTCCTCAAATTATTAGAGATGATGAATTAACTTTGTGGAGTGCATAGAGAAGAATTTGTAGGTCAGAGTAGAAAAATAATAAAATTAGGGTTCACCTTTAGAAGAACACGAAGTACGGTTAGGGAAGACTCAGGAAGATTATATATATTGTTAATAAACTGGAATACACTTAAGACTGTTTTGAAATTTGCAGAGGTGGAGAGCAACAGAGAAGATTCTGATGCTGCTATGCCTCTACCCACTAGGTCTGAATCTAAATAGTATGGAACCGAATAATAATAGTTGGAGACACAGTTATATAATAAGCACAATATTACCAATATTAGTGATAGGCTTAATATCGCTAATTGTAGGATTAAGTTTCAGTCCAACAAAGGTCAAAAGAGAGAAAACTACACCTGTACAGAAACCATCACACAAAGTCGTTGGAGGGTTATATTCATTGGAAGGGCACAATTTACATACTGATTTATCTAGAGGAGATTTCACATTAAACGCTTACACTAATCTGCTTTATGAGTAAATCAATGGGATGAAAGCAATGGGCTGCTATGTTTGCATACCTTCTTCAGTGACTGTAGGAATTACATACCATCAAATACCATTGACATATGGCATTACATGTAGTTTACCATTGAGTATTTTCTATGGTCAGGGTCATTTTCAGTATTATTATTCTAATTATGATTTAGTCTTTTCAGAAATCCTGCTGTTCAATCATTTGAACTGACATTCCTATTCTCAGAATACAGAAACTGTTAACAGATATTTTGCCTCGATTAAAACACTAGGCACTGTTTATGCCTGTTATGTTTCACATATGTACTCTGATATAGGCTCAAGTAGTAACCAGACCTTCACCTATTTCCCCTGCCATTACACTACATAACGGTTCTTGAGACTGACCTTTTACCTAGTTATGGTACTGCTTACAGGACGCGGGGGTTTCTCCAAAAACTAGCCTCATTTATTATGCATGAGGATTCTTGGAATCTCAGCAGGACTACCGTCTCCTGCATAATACCTCTGTATAAGGGTCATTCCTTCCATCATCCTAAGTCTGACATGACACAGCAAGGTGGATCCCCTGAGGGTACCACTTTGGGTATATAAACCATATCTTTGCTGAGGCAGGGAAGGTAGAAAAAGGACTTCCATGATGACACACTGATGCAAGACGCTGAGGCTTCTGCATGTAGACACTCCAGCTCGCAGTGGTCTGACATCGTCGCGGGGTGTCCATCTCGAGACCAAGACGGGGTCCCACAGTCTCTCACTTCAGTAATGGGGTTGATTTTATCCTAGAGGGATTCTTGGATCTACACCTACATACGTGTTAGGTACACATGCGTACAGGTAGTTAGGGTCGCATCATAGGAGTATGCATTATTACTGTCATGTATTTTATGTACCTGCCTGTTTTTGTTGTTTTAGCACTATGGTAGGAATCTACCATCCTATTACTTTGTTGGTGCTTATAATCATCTACATCTGTTTCTGTCCTAAGGTTGATTCAGTACACCTATTTTACGCTAGAATGACGCTTGTTCAATAAATGCTTATTGAAGACTTCCCCACCGTTTATTCTGTGTATCTCTCTGAGGTAAAGAGAGCATGAGTGACTGAGCGAAATGTACTGCACTGTTTCCACGATCCCTGATGGGACAAAGTTGTCATGTTTGATAGTTGCCAAGAACTATTGTCTCCTTGGTAAGAGGGGTTTCTAGTGGCATTGTGAGCTAGCTGGCATACAGGCAAACTTACCCAGTGGGGGTGTCTGGAATCAGTCTGGACACCAATTCCACAGTATAAGTTATCTAAACACGCAGATCCTATATAGGGTTATAGGAACTACATCACATTGTAGATGTAGAGGCTTATTAAGAAACTTGGTCCTCAAATTTTTAGAGATGATAAATGAACTTTGTTGATACATAGAGAAGAATTTGTAGGTCAGAGTAGAAAAATAATAAAATTAGGGTTAACATTTAGATGAACATGAAGTCGGGTTAAGGAAGGCTCAGGAAGATTATATATATTGTTAATAAAGTAGAGCACAATTAAGACTGTTTTGCAATTTGCAGAGGTGGAGACCAATAGGGAAGATTCTGCTGCTGCTATTCTTCTAGCCACTAGGCCTGAATCCAAATAGTATGGAACCATATAGTAATAGTCGGAGACACAGGTATATAATAAGCACAATATTAACAATTTTAGTGATAGGCTTAATAGCGCTAATTGTAGGATTATGTTTCAGTCCAACAAAGCTCGAAAGAGGGAAAACTACGCCTGTACAGAAACCATCACACAAAGTCGGTGGAGGGTTATATTCATATTCGCTTACACTAATTTGCTTTAAGAGTATGTCAATACGATGGAAGCAAGGGACTGTTATGTTTGCATGCAGTTAGCTTCTTCAGTGGCTGTGGGAATTACATACCATCACATACCATTGACATATGGCATTCCATGTAGTTTACTATTGATTTTCTATTGTCAGGGTCATTTTCAGGATTATTATTCTAATTATGATTTAGTCTTTTCAGAAATCCTGCTGTTCAAACATTTGAACTGACATTCCTATCCTCAGAATGCATAAACGGTTAGCAGATATTTTGCCTCAATTAAAACAACAGACACTGCTGGTACCTATAGATATAATTTGACCTGTGTCCTTACTGACATTGAAAAGAAATTCTTAAAGCAGGTAGAAGATAGATATAGAGCAGTGAAGATTAATGCAATTAATGCAGCTCAATCAATCAAGCAGGTGTTTGTTAAGCGCTACTACTCACCTATGAGGGTCTCAAGGTGCTGGGGGAGGGGGGTTTGCAGGTTCCAGTCCATCAAGGAGGGGGTCTGTCGAAGAGCCAGGTTTTGATGTTTCTTGTGAAGATGGGGAGAGATGTTGTCTGTCTGAGGTGGGGAGGTAGGGCGTTCCAGGCTCTGGCCGCGAGGAAGGAGAAGGAGCGGCCGCCTGATCTGGTCTTTCTGGTGCGGGGGACCACGATGTAGAGAGCTGGGCTGATCGTAGGGTCCTTTGGGGTGCATGGAATTTGAGTCAGCAGTTCAGGTATACTGGTCCGGGGTTGTGGAGGGCCTTGTGAGCATGGGTGAGCATCTTGAATGTGACTCTTGCTTCGATGGGGAGCCAGTGGAGTGTGCGCAGGGGCTGGTTGATGTGGCAGTGTCTTGGCAGGTTGAAGACCAGTCTTGCGGTGGCATTCTGGATGTTCTGTAGCTTGTGTGTGAGGGTTTGTTTATTCTGGCGTAGAGTGCATTGCCGTAGTCAAGTATGCTGGTGACCAGGGTGTGAGTGACGGTCTTTCTATGTTCGAGGGGGATCCATTTGAAGGTCTTGCGTAGGAGGTGGAGGGTGTGGAAGCAGGAGGACGAGATGGCGTTGATCTGGTGGTCCATTTTGAGTTTGGAGTCCAGGATGATTGCCAGGTTGCATGCGTGGTCCGTGGGGGTGGGCGGACTTCCGAGGGCGGTACGCCACCAGGTGTCATTCCAGGCATTGGGGTGTGGGCCCATGATGAGTACTTCCGTTTTGTTGGTGTTTAGTTGAAGGCAGCTGTTTTTCATCCATTTGGCGATGACTTCCATGCCTTCTCGGAAATTGTGTCTGGCGGTGTTGGGTTCGTTGGATAAGGAGAGGATGAGTTGGGTGTCGTCTCCGTATGACACAATGTTGAGTCCATAGGTTCTGACGATGCGGGCAAGCGGAGCCATGTAGAAGTTGAAGAGCGTGGGGCTGAGGGATGATCCCTGGGGGACGCCGCACGTGGTTGGTGTAGGGCCCGAAAGGAAAGGGGGGAGTCTGACCAGCTGCGTTCTACTGGAGAGGAAGGAGCGGATCCAGTCAAGGGCTTTGTCTTGAATCCCTGCGTCATGGAGTCTGCGTATTAGGGTGCAGTGAGAGACTATGTTGAATGCCGCTGAGAGGTTGAGGAGGATGAGGGCTGCAGTTTCTCCTTTGTCCAGTAGGGTGCGGATGTTGTATGTTGCGGCGAGGAGGGCGGTTTCCGTGCTGTGGTTTTTTCTGAAGCCGGTTTGGGAGGAGTCGAGGATGTTGTGATCTTCGAGGAATGTGGCGAGTTGGCTGTTGATGGCTTTCTCGATGACCTTCGCTGGAAAGGGGAGCAGGGAGATGGGTCTGTAGTTTTTGAGGTCAGTGGGGTCCACCAAGGGTTTTTTGAGGAGGGGTTGATCTCGGCATGTTTCCAGTCGTCGGGGAACAATGCGGTTGACAGGGAATGGTTGATGGTGTGGCGGAGTATCGGTGCGATGGTCTCAGCAGCTCTGTTGAAAATGTGGAGGGGGCAGGGGTCCATGGGGGCCCTGGAGTGGATTGAGTTCATTGTCTTCAGTGTGTCTTCGGTGGTGTGGGCTGTCCAGTTGTTGATCATTGGCTTCATGGTGTCGGGGTGGTTGGTGAGGGTTCAGTGTGTTGGTTGTCTTCGTCAAAGTTGTCGTAGATGCTCTTGATTTTGTGGTGGGAAAAGGTGCTGAGTTTGTCGCAGATGTCTTGTGAGGGTGGGATGTCGGCGGACTCGCTGGTAGGTTGGGCGAACTCCTTGATGATGTTGAAGAGTTCTTTGCTGTTGTGTGCGTGGGTGTAGATTCTGTCTTTGATCGCTTTTTTTCTCAGCTAAAGGGGTTTGTGTTACAAGTTGTTCACAGGGAACACTGGAGCATTGATGTTAGATTGGCAACACCAAGGGAAATTGTACATACACAATGAGGAGAATGAATATGATACCATTACTGTAGGGCAAAGTGAGAGGGATCATACTTTTGCTGATCAAGGATCTTGGAAGTTATTTCTGGATGGATCAGACCCTGTGATTCCTGGAGTTTATTCTATTTCTGAGAAAAATGCTTATTTTAAGTTGCAGAACAAATGGTATGGCATATGTTATGGAGGAATAGTGTTTCCAAAGATCTATCATGTGGAGAACTTTGATCATCATGTGTGGGAGGAGAAACCTAGGTCCAAATTAGGTTCCATGGGATATATTGAATGACATAAATATTAGAAAGCTTTCCACTGTAGTTGATAAGTTGTCTACTAATACAGCTGGATGTTTGTTGCTTGGGAATACTGAGATTTTTGTTATTAGGGCTATGGTTTTGCAGAACCGTCTTGAATTAGACATTCTGCTTGCAAAGGAAGGCGGAGTCTGCAAAATGTTACAATTCCAGCAGTCCAACAGGGTTGTACTTACATCTCAGACAAAAGTAAAGACTTACAGAAGTTCATAAAGAATATTACTGACTTACAAAATGAAGTGAGTGGATTGGCAGCGCAAGGTGTTTGGGACTCGGCTTGACATTGATTTGTGCTGTAGGTAGATGTTTTTCAGATTTGGAAAGTGATATAGTGGGTACTATTTGGAAACGTTGTTGATTATTGCACTTTCTCCTAGGCTGAAACTATACCGGTGTGGCCTTCTGGTCGGACTTGAGTTTCATGTTCTCCTTGCTGGCTTCTACACTCATAGAAGCATTTTTCCAAAATCTGTGCATGTGATTTCTGAAGGCTAAAATGTAACTACCACATCCTAGGGGGTTTTCTTTCGAGCTTGCTCCCAACCTTCCTTAACTAGACTGAGAGCTCCCCTAAAAGGGTGATATTAGAGGATCTCAAATGGTCTAAACCAAACTCCCTTCTGTGGTACCTCCCTGTAGGCAAATAGCAGGCATGGTTAAAGGAATCGCACTTCCACCTCATGGACGCAGGCAGGCCCATAATCATGCCTTTCAGAGTCTCGTTGAACCTTTCAACCAGCCCATTGGTTTGAGGGTGATCAGAGATGGAGAATTTGTATGTACTTTTACCACATGGACTTCATTTAGGCTGATATGAAGTTGGTACCTCTCTCAGACACCATTTCCTTGGGGAACCTCACTTAGATGAAAATCCCCATCAAGGCCCTAGCCACTGCAGGTGCATTCAGTTATCTTGTCAGAGGTTTTGCATCTCGGTACCTAATAACATGGTCCACGAAAACCAGTATACACCTGTTGCCCAGGGCAGTTTTGGGGTCAAAAGGTCGAACAATGTCAATACCCACCCTTTCAAAGGGGGTGACAAGGACAGGTAAGGAATTCAGGGCAACCTTGAGCCTTTCTCCTGTTTTTTCACTGGCCTGGCTGGTGAGACATGTCCTGGAGAACATATCTGAGTATGTCTTCATCAGTGACCAAAAACATTGAGAGACAAGCTGGACAAAGGTGCTGTTCTATCACAGATGTCCTGCAAGTGGTATATCACAATCCAGTCCCAGTAGGAATGCCCTGTAGCACTGAGATGACACCAACAGATGTGCTCCCTCATGCATAGGTGCCTTAGACTCAGTATAAAGGAGGTAATTCTCCCAAAAGATGGGGTGATCTTCAGAGGTGTCACCAGCTGCCTGGACTTCAGCTTGCCACTCCATGCCCTCTATGGTTGGACACTCCTTCTGTGACTTGCAGAACTCCTCCCTGGCAGGCCCACTCTCAACTTGATAGGCTGAGTCAGTTCTCCAAGGGAGGCACTGTCCTCCCTGGTAGGTCCTGGGGCCCCATCCACCTGCACTGTCAAAGGGTATGGGACTGGTTCCCATGCCCCCTGTCCTTCATTATCTTGGAAGCTGCCTGAGCCATTCTTCCAGGCTCAAGGCTTCCTTAATTTCCTTCCTTGGCAGCCTTGGACTATATGGTCATGCAGACCAACTCAGGTAACCCCAATATCTCCAGGTGTGACCTGAGCTCCACTTCCTTTAAGGAAGTATGCTCTAAGTCATTGCCTAACAGAAAATCCACAGGCATGACAGAGCTCACAGTAATCTTATGAAAACCAGAGAACTCAACTCCACTAAAAGGGAACCAAGTCCACTGGATAGAGTCTCTCACGGTTGTCTGCTAATATAAGTTGGTAGAATGTGTTGGGTACCACCTGCTCTGAGGTTACCAGATTTTACTTTACTGTAGTCATGCTGGCTCCTGTGTCCCCTTGGAGGCTCCACCCTCTGCCCCTTGATGGTGACCACTGCCTATACTTTGAAGTATTGGAAGACATGTGAACTTTAAGCACCAACACCTTGTCACTCAGGAAAAGGGTACAGGCACCAAATGGTTAGGACAAGAAAATGTCAACTTTCTAAAAGTTGAAAAACAACAGCAGATCGCCATTTCCAAATCCAACTGAAGCTGGAGTGAAGGAAAACTGAGGTCTTGTCCACTCATTTTGTCAATGAAAAGTCAAAGGTCTATATTCTTCAAAAGATTTCCTAATGAAGGAATGAAACACAGTCACCATGTAGGAATGCATTTCGCTGCCAATCAGTATCATATCTGACATTGCTACCTGCTCCTAATCAAAGGTTAGCACTCATTAAATGTTATCCTATAAGAGAGGTAGGCCTCACAGAAGTGAAAAAAGAATGTGTGAGTTTTTTACTACCAGGACATATAAAACAAATGTAAATGTCCACCTTTTTAAATACAGTGCACCCTGCCCCATGAGCTGTCTAGGGCCTACCTTAGGGATGACATATATAATAAAAAGTGTGTTTATGGCTTGTCAAAGGGTTATTTTGCCAAGTCAAATTGGTAGTTTAAAACTGCATTCAAACTGAAATAGCAGACCTGGAGCAGGTTTTAGGGCCTACTTAAGTGGGTGGAAAAGAAGTGCTGAAAGCCCACTAATAGTTCTTAACTTACCAGACCTGGATATATGGTATACTACTTTATTAGAGGCCTATAAATTAAATATGGTAGTCAGTTGTATGCCAATTTTGCCATGTTTTAGGGAGTGAGCACACGCACTTTAGCAATGTTAAGCAGTGGTAAAGTGCACCAAGTCCTAAGGCAAACAAAAAAGAAGTAAGTAAAATAGGAGTGCCTAAGGCAAAAGGTTTGGGGTAAAACCACCCTAAGGTTTACCGGTCAAATACCCTTATATTGTGATATATATGTACTATAGGTGGGGTATTGTACTTCTAAGGTTCAGGTCCCACTGGGGGTGTCAGGATGTCACCAAAGGTAATTCCATCTACCTGATTTATATATTTGTAATTTAACGCATAGTATTTAGGAGTGTGAGTGTGTTAAATGTAAAAACTTTACTTTTCCTTTCTATACGAAAAAAATCTGACTGGAAAAAACACTGACTTGACAGTCCCAAAACGTGTGATTTTGCTAATTGCAGGGTTTGTTAATGCAAGAGGACTTTATAGATCAGGTCCTTCAAATTCTTCCTGAGCCAGGTGGTATTCCTTAATGAGGACTAAATATTTCAGTCTTTGTTGGTTGCAGAGACAGCCACATGTTCAGGCTTCTGGAGTCACTCTTGCAATGTGATGTGCTCCAATACTGACAAACCCAATAAATATTAAATATTTAAAAAAAGAAGAAGCAAAAATGGTAGATGCAGCAACAGCACAGTGGTTTTCCCATAAAGCAACTTAAGTAGATCAAGTTTCATCATACATTCCTGCTTATATAGTTTTATGTTGAAGCTCTACCTTGGTAAAGACCCCTTAAAAAAATATTGTTAAAGGTTCATCACTCCCACATGGGATATTTTGTCGGAATGTTCTGGTCTTTTACCTATTTGCAGTGCTGAGAGTGGCAGGTTGATCATATACTTGTGTTTTGTTTGATGCTTGTATGCTATGTTAGCAGCGTTTGGCTAGCATAGTCTCATAGCACTCGGATGATCGTACATCAGCAGACTGTGATTCTTCCTCCAAGTACAACTATGGCTCACACCACTGGCCTGTTCAGCATGCACCTGCTACAATAATAATGCTTGCATGAGGATATAAAAGTGGAAGCACAGCTTCAAAAATAACATGCTAATCAGACCAACTTGCCCCATAAATCGCACAATAGCCAACCAAACCATATCTCACCCACAAAATGCACTGCTTATGACCTCATAATATTTATGTCAATAACTAACAACACCTGAAAGCTAAATGTAATGAAACAACAACATAAACTCAAATGAATAAATGATACTACTTCATTCATAGTCTTCTCTGTCAAAGTAGAAAGAGTAATGCGATGTGTAATTTACATCATTTGTAAATGCATCTGTTTTATTATAAGTGAGGTCTAATGCACTGCATTTAGTGTGTGAGTTAGGGTTTGCATAGCTGTTATGCGAGTAATAGCTTGTGGTCCTAAATATATCTTGCAAATGTCAGTGGTCTTCAGTTTCACTGTGTTACCATATCTGCACTTTAACTGTCTTTTGTTAAAGTGAATTTCTAAAGTTTTTGTTTTCTAAACATATGTTAATGTGTTGCAGCCAAAGCTGACCATAACTTCACTTTCAACTTTGGATTTTTCACTGACTAAATATTACTTGCAAACCACATGCAAGGCTTACGGCCTCACAATATCTATGCCAATTAATAACAGCATCTTAAAAGCAAAATGTAATTAAACAGCAACACCTACTCAAATCAAGAAATAATAATTTCACTTTAACCTTTGTTTAAAATACTGTTGAACTTAGCCGGGAAAATAAAGTTGGCCTGTCAAGATATAACTGTAGAGAAAGGCAAAGTCTGTGCCACATTTATAGTGATATTTGGAGGTTTTTCAATGTGAAATGAGAATTTCATTCATTGCAAACGTTCCTCTAACAAATGGCATCTTTCTATGATCCATATTAAAAATATACTATAAAAAGTTCAGGCATTTGATATTATAACTTCTTAAGCACACTTCAGTTTAAATTTCATCAGTTATTGAGTCACAGTCTTGTGTTAATCCAGTGAATATGAATAAATTGTGAAATGGGCTTTGAAAAAAGATGAAAAAAATGCAAAGAATGTTTGATAGATAATTTGGAGCATGATTATCTATGGTTTTATTATTCATCTTTGCTTAATTCATCTGAAATGACTTTGAACATAATGATCCCATACAAAATTAGACCCAAGTGGGCAATGTATTAGTACAAGCCAATATATTCCATTTAAAAGCAAAACTGTCCTATAACACCTATAAAAATGTCAATTTAACAACCTAAGCATTTCATGATCACTTCAAAATGTATCATCAAAGCTAAAATCCCTAAGAGAGAGGACCTAATCACATTCAATATTCAAAAGGAAAAACAACTTTTCTTTACTTTTGTATCACATAGCATCTGATGACAAAACAAGTCGTAGAGTCAAATGTAGGCACTTTTTAACGTTTTTAAAATTGTACTTAGTAACTCCAGCTTGGTTTCCACAACATATAGCACAACAGAAAAATAAAGGGAAAAAGCAAAGGTCTCGTACACTTTTTCACAAGCTGAGTGGAAGATCAAACAAACCAGTTCCAGATTTTCTGAAACTTGACCAATGCCTCATCATGTCCAAAATATATGCATTCTGTAACTTTAAATCTTAGTATTTATCATTCCAATATTGACAACATGGTGATGTGGATAATTTTTAGTTTCTAGTTATTGGTGGTCAATGCTCTAGCTATAATCATATTGCTAAAGGTTTTTTTACTTGAATTTTAGTGAAGACACTTTGGAGGAGGGGGCTCCGAAACGGGAAATGAGCTTTTACTGAATCTGGCTTGTTATCTATGCTAATTCTAGACCTTACTAAATAAAATAAAAATGTTTTGATGCAATTTCAGTTAGAGCCAAAACGTAATCTTTGAATATGTGGAAAACAAAGATCTTAACCAGTCCCTACTTGTACAGAAAGGAAGGTGTTACAATAATCCTTTGCTACAGAAATACATCCAATGGAAAATGTGTCTCTTAGTGTAGCAAAATTCAATTTACATGTTTGCATCCATAACAACTCTGTAACAACAAAAACATTAATTACTGACCATTTTATTGTGATATAACTGGCTAATTTGGCCTGAGCCATTTGATGCAAAAGTATGAACCAACATCCTATCTTTGGTTGAGGCATATTGATTAATGTATATAGGAGTGGGCCCTTTATAGAAAGTTTGTTGATCACTAGTCTAGCAAAAGAAAATTTTAACTGAACTAATAAAAACCAAAACCGGCTATTGATACGAAACCTATTCGCCAGAAACTATTAATTTGGCTTCCAACCGATGGACCACGGAAATCAGAAAGTAAAGGAATCCAGTGTCTTGGCAATTTATTATAATGGTAGGAGTACAGAATGGAAAGATAATGAAGCAATCTATTAACGTAGTCCATTAGTTAATAAACAAGATTTTAAAAAGCTTAAATAATTTTTCTATTCTGCTGACATTGTTTGAGAACATTTTATACCTTACTTTTTTAGGATTGAGCAATTCTTAGCAAACATAGAATCTTTGAGACGACTTCTTTGCAGGTATAATCTAAAATGACATTGTCATAATTATAAAGGATTTGAGTGAGTACGAATTAACTGATATAGCTTGTGAAAGTAGATGTATTAGTGCATCTGTATGCTGGGAGTGGCCAAGCCCTCTTGTTCTCTAGGGGCAGAAATGTCTTTCAAAGTTAAATGGAAATGTCTAATGTTCCAAATGAAACTATAAAACAAAGACTTACTGTGAACACAAACATTGGTATATAAACATGCTGGCAGCCAGGCAAAGATGGAAATATAATAGCAGAATGGTACATATATTTATCAAAGATATCTGTCATATAATTGGAAGAGGTACTAAAATACTTCTATTAAACATTGCTCTGCCTTTATTTAGAAATGACTTATAGATGGGGAAATAAAGAGGTATGAATTTATTGTTAATAATTGTAATCAAGTGTAGTTTGGGTCTCGTGGTGAATCCCCGATATAGCTGATAAGGTAAAATTCTCCTATCATGACTGAAAGGTAGGCATTCTGTTTTATATTATTAATTCTTTAATCTCGTTCTCATGAGAATTTTGCTATCATGTTTAGAACATATGTTATCTAGATTTTCCTTTAAGTGAAATGCAATGCCATCCGCAAAAAATATGAACATTGGAAAATTGGGGCACGTTGGTAAAAGTTACATTTCCGAGTATCTTTGGATTGCAAGAGGTTTAATGAACAAATTGAATAGTATGGGAGCAGTGATTTGCCATCTCTATCTTGTTCCTCTGTAGCTGTAGATTGCTTTATCTTGAGAATGAACTGTAATAGAATGTTTGAAAAAATAGAAATTAGCCTTGTCAACTAGGAATGGAACCCATATGCATTCAATGCAGCAAATCTAATTTTCCAGTTCACAAGGTCAACACATTCTCTGCATCAAGGAATACAACTCTAGCCGGGATATCATCATTAGGATGGGGGAAAGTTGTCTTTCAGGTATGAAACCAGACTGGTCTGGGAGGGTTCTTGTGGAGACTGAACTGGTTAATCTGGTTGCTAAGGTTTTTGGAATAATCTTGCAATCAGTATCTAATTATTTTATAGGCCTATATGAATTCAATTCTTCTGCGTTTTGCCCTGGCTTAAGAAAACTACAAAGCATCCTTTGTAAAAGGATGAACAAGATGGTTAGCCAGCCAGCAGTTCATTTTCTATCAGAATAATAACTGGAGCAAGAAATTTTGAAAAGCGTTTATAAAATTCAGAGGGTTTCCTGTCCTTCCCATAGGCTTTACTCTTGGTAGGTTAGCAATAGCTCTATCTCTTTGAATTGGAACTGCTTTATGATTATGGTTGCACCTTATTCTGATAAATGTGAAAGCAGCAATTAGGATAAATAGTCCTGAATTAACTTCTTTTTTTCTATTACTAATATCTGTATAAACAGAATTATAATGATTCTAAAACGGTTGTTGTATTTACTCTTGAAATGAGGTGACATGTTGTTTATGAATACTTTTATTTAGTTTGACCCTCGCAGAATGTGCAAGAATTTTCTCTGTATATACCTGCTTCCTCATAAATGTAATGCCTTTTAGTTGGGAAGTTTGCATATTTGCTATGAGTTTTTTGCTGCTTCGCATAATTTCCCATCCATTTTGGATTTAGTTATAAGATAAGCTTTTTAGTAAAGTGGATAGCAGTTTCTAATTCTGGCAATAACTTTTTATTATCTGAACATTTTTAATACATTTTTGTTATAATCCTACCAAGCAAAGTAGTTTCCTAATTTTGTGTTTCTAAATTTATGTGAAACCAGCGGCGGCCCTTCTGCTAAAGTTGAAGAGGATCGCCCCACTGCTGTGCGAGCAGTGTAAAAAACTAAAATGATGATAACTAATTTTATTATCATTTTCCTTCCTGCTCGGGTGTTGGGCAGGGTGGGCCGGGCTGGCCATTGCAGGGAGCAGGGGAGGAGTGTAAAACACACTCTTAAGTGTGCATAATGGTTTGAATGGCCTAACAGGGCCTGTCAAACCACCATGCGTACTTTGCGATATCCCCACCAGGCTGCATTATACAGCCTGATGAGCACCATGCAAAGCCTCCAAGCCCCAATATGAGCGCCGAACCACGATGCTCAGACCAATCACAATGCTGCTTAAGGCAGCATTGTGATTGGACAGGGGATTCTTGGAGGCTGGCAGCTTCCTGTTGCGGCACAGAGAAGATGGGGCAGAAGCGGCAATACTCAGGGGCAACCCAGGTAAGTCAGTTTATTTTTATTTTTTGTATTTACCACTCCGCTCTCCCCGCTCCACCACCCATGCTTATAAGTGTTCGCTACTGTGTAAAACAAAGTCTTTACTTAAGAGGCAAATTTTGGTCATCTATTCATTTAGTAAAGTAAATTTGCCATTTGAATTCATTCTGGGTAGTATGAGATACAGAAAATTTCAACATAATGTCATGGGGTCTGAAAAGCCATTTCTACAAAGGAGGGATTTAAAGTTTCCGTTTTGGTATTTATTTTTAAACTTATTTCCAGTTTCCCCTGTTTTTAAACTGCTGGCCCCTTACCTGCACTCTAATCTTGTAAAAATCACTGCTCTTTTAGCGGGTCCTTGCTACATAATCACTCCCACGGGGGACATATTGGTGGGGAGAGAAGGACGCCTGGCGGCGCCATCTTTGTTGCTGGTCTAGTCGTCGGAAGGACGATAGACAGCTACTTAAGGCGGTCATGCTGACGCGCAGCGGGCACGCGCAGGGGGTTTGCCGGATTTCCGCCGGAGTTACGCCTGAGTTCAGCCCGTCTGCACACATCCGCGCTCGGCCGGGCTCAGGGGCGTGGTCTGCTGCTCCGAGAAAGGTATTTTCCGCCAGAGACTTACATTATATAGACAATGGTATGCAGAAGTTAGATCCAATCATTACGAAGAGGCTAGAGGATATGAATATCCTTCGACCACTCAGGGGGAAGTCAGGGACTGTCCCGCCTTCTTTGAAGTTGACTAGTCTGAATACAAGGTCACTTCATAAGCACTGTCTTGAAATTTTTACTCTTCTTCAGGAAGAGGATATTGATGTGTTGACTCTTACGGAGACATGGTTGGGCGATGACTCCCTGCCTGATATTATTGCCACCCTTCCCAATGAATATGATGTGGTATGGTATAACCGTACCGACAACGCTCGCGGTGGGGGGGTAGCTATTTTTTATAAAAAGTACTTAAAGGTTGTTAAAATAGCGGCCGAGTCTGTAGATCTATCTGATATTCTTGGTGTGAAAATTACTTTGAATAATTCATGCCTCGTGATTCTCACAGTCTACCGCCCTCCAAATTTCACACCAGCATTTAATGATTTATTTGCCCCTATCATGTCTGATTTATGTACAAGATATCAAAAGATTGTGGTAACCGGGGACTTCAACATGCACTGGGATAAAGCCCATAAGGATCAGGCAACTCGACACTTGGAGAATACTATGTCTTCACTTGGTATTAAACAGCTCGTAGATGCCCCCACACATATCAAGGGGCATACCTTGGATCTTATTTGGACCTCAGACCCAAAGGTTATCCTTGTGGACATTCTGCCTTGTGTCTGGTCGGATCATTATCTGGTGAACTGTGAGATTCCCATTGTAGGCTTCTTGGCTCAAAATCAATTAAATTTGAGGAAAGTTCGTCAGTGGATAAAAGTTGATTCACTATCCTTGACTAGCACTCTTCCTGATTATGCCCAATCACTGGTCTCTAGTGGAGATTTGGATCAGGATTATAGGGACATAATGCGAATTTTGAGCCAGGCGATTGATCAGATAGCACCCGAAAAGCTACAAAAGGTAAAAAGAGTAGGAAAAGGGGCTCCATGGTACACTCCGTTGTTGAGGGACTATAAAAAGAAGCTCCGCCATCTAGAAAGGAACTGGCGGAGAACAAAAGATGGCGTAGATCGGGAATCGTATAAAACCTCACTTAACTCATATAAAAAGTTGATCGTAGCTACATAAAGCAGTCAGAGAATATTCAGAAAGAAACATTTAAAATTCTGACAGAGTTGAGTAAAAAACCAGAAACGTCTGAAACCACAATAAACGTTGATACCTTTCAACGTTTTTTTTTGGAGAAGGTTGAGACTATTCTCTCTGAGATTGAGCATAGTACTCTGAATGGTTCGCTTCCAGTACAGGAAGTTCAAACCTCTGTGGAAGTTTCCATATCAAGGTTGCCTGAGTTAGATCCCATGGAGCTTGAGCAGCTCATGAGTAGCACCAAATCAGGTTCCCCAGCGGACCCGTGTCCCCCCGGGTCTTTCGCCTGGCATGCCCTATCTGAGAAGATCATATTATCTCCCTTCTCAATAGTTCAATGGAGACTGGTTATTTACCATCGAGTCTTAAGGAGGCCCGAGTTAAACCTTTGTTAAAAAAACCAGGAGCCGATTTGACCATTTTGAAAAATTATAGGCCGATATCCCAATTACCTTTCTTGGCCAAGGTCTTGGAGCAACATGTGCTGAAGTCCCTTTCTTTATTCCTGGAGTCACACCATCTACTCCAGGAGCGCCAGGCAGGATTTCGTGCACATCACAGCACCGAGCTGGTGATGCTCTCGGTGCTGGATGAGCTTAGAAGTATGGTTGATAAACCAAGCGCCCTGATACTTTTAGATCTATCGGCGGCGTTCGATACTGTCAGCCATTCCCTGTTATTGGACAGATTGACCTCTTTTGGGGTAAGGGGTCCGGCCCATAAATGGCTCCAGTCCTTCTTGACGAGTAGGTCGCAGAGGATCCAACTGGGGGATTGTATCTCCGATATAGGCATTTTGGAGTGCGGAGTCCCTCAAGGCTCTGCATTGTCTCCACTGCTGTTCAATCTTTACCTACAACCGTTGATTGCATCTCTTGCGACTATGGGCTGTGGTGTGTTTAACTACGCTGACGATACCCAGCTGCTGCTGAGTATTGATAATACGGCCCGGGCACAAACTAATGCCCAGAACATCCTCAGACATACGATTGGCTGGATGACTGCAAACCAGTTGAAGATAAACCCGGACAAAACGGAGGTTCTGGTGGTTTCGACCTTAGCTTCACCTTGGAGTGACCTTTATTGGCCCCAGGAACTAGGCCCTACACCGACACCGTGTGACAAAGTAAAAAGTCTTGGTATTAAGATTGACGATGAGTTGTCAATGGCCAGTCAGATTGCCTCCGTAGTAGGGATGTGTACTGGGTTGATTAGACTGCTGCGTAAGCTAGTTCCCCTTCTTTCTTTCTCCATGCTTCGAATGGTTGTTTCTGCTACGATTATATCGAGGCTGGATTACGGAAATGCTCTCTATTTAGGTCTGCCTAAAACCTTGACCAATAGACTGCAGGTTGTCCTGAATGATGTGGCGCGATTAATCTTCAGGCTACCTAGACGAACTCATGCTTCTCCTTTGCTGCTCAAGTTACATTGGCTTCCTATCGAGCAGAGATCGGAGTTTAAGAGCTTATGTACGGTCCATAAAGCAATCTACGGACAGGCCCCGGCCTATATTAAAGAGCGCTTGAAGGTTTATAAGCCTAAACGAATTCTCAGGTCCTCTGATTCTCAGCTTTTGGTTTGCCCCCGATATAAGCTAGCAACCAAAGGTGGGAGATCCTTCTTGGTTCTGGTTCCACAGATATGGAATAAACTTCCAGAACCACTTCGGAGAGAAGTAAATCACCTGCGTTTTAGGAAGCTATTAAAAACGCTTCTATTTAGGGAGGCTTTTGGCTCACCTAATTAGCTGCTCTGAATGCCTCTCTTATTTGCCTTTCATACGTTCTGCATTACTTTTGTTTGTCGTCGGTCTTGAGCGCCTAGAGACCTGTAGGTGAGTTGGCGTTATATAAACCGAAGTTAACAATAACAATAACAATAACAAAAGAGGTGTTGCCTTCAGATCCAGTATTAGTGAATGTATGTGTAGCAAATGGGTTCTGCCCATTAGTCCACAGGATCTTTCACTTTTGATTACCCGGTATTTGGACATTTAATGTGGGTCAGTCTCACCACCAGACATTCACAGTAGATTCACAGCAATTGGACTGAATGTGTTGATCAACTGTTTTTGACTTTTAATATAAGGTTTCTGCTGCTGTGCAGCTAGGGTAGGAGGCACGTTACTAGTTACATGTGAGCACACGTGCAGGTTGTGTGCGTGAGACTCTCAATATGCGCAGTACAGTAATTGCACATGAGTAGACTGGCGCAGAACGGATTTTGCAATGATTTGTGTTTTCCTGGGGTACTCCTTATAATATTAGTGGGCATTTATAGATCAGTAGGATTTACTGGAAAATCTCTAGTCGCTTCATTATATTATACATTTAGGTGGAATCGGCCCTAAAGTGCTGTTTGATCCACTTAGGCCTACACAGTCCGACAAGGTGTCAAACTGGGCTAAAATTTGGATTCCCACTTTGATTTTGCAGTTTCAAACACAATATATCCACATTTCATGGGACATCAGGCATTGCTATATTTCTCTTTCTCAGCTCACTATCAGATTCCGGGCTTTTCCCCCCTACTGGGCCAAGCTCATTACTTCCCACACAAAAAGAGCAATTATCAGTTATTGACCTAGTTGCCGGGAGAGGATCGGGGTGTGGGTGAAATTATCATCTAATAATTAGCTTCTCACTCTACACCTGGTTTGTGATATCCGAGACCCACTATAACAAAGGGGAGGGCTTGACCCGCGGGACCAACACAGAAAGGGCTCACCTTTAAAATGTTGGTGACAATGATGTGAGCTAGGGGCAGAGTTAAGACACTCGTAGGAGCTCTTATAAGAGAACACCTAAAGTCACCATGATAGATTGTCTCGAATGCTGAGCAGGAGGGTTGTGACAAGAGTTGAGGGATGATGTGGCATCCTAGAATTGGTGTTAGGAATACAATAGCAAGTGATCAGTGTAACCAGTCAAGATTTTAAAAGAAATATAAGAAGTCCAGAGTAATAAAAAGCATGTAATAGAGGATTCAACCCCCTTTCCTCAGGCTTATTTTTGGTTCAGTTAATGAAGTTACTTCAAGCAAAGGAAAGTAAAATCTTAAAGATGACGGCTGCAGTACATGTAACTGCAGTTGTACAGTCTAGTCTTCAGGAGTACAAGAGCAGTGCTAGGAGTCAATGAGAAGGCGCATAGAGCGCCTTGCACACTTTAAAGTTTCTCTGAAGAGGGAGGCAGTGTCTTTTCATTGATCATCCAAATTTTCAAGAGTTGCAGTATTGAGCTTGCTCTGTAGCACAAGTGGGTCAAAAAGGAGAAGAGACTTGTGGCTTGGATTTGCTTCTGCCCATGAGGTTTAGTTCAATCATTATTTTCAGGGAAATAGCGAGTGAGGAGAAATTTCAGGATAACTTGGTGAGTTGAATTAATATATTTTTGTTGAACGGTTCTTGATAATAATTTTTTCGTTTCATCCAAAGCTGAGCGAAAGAAGACATTTGATAAGAGACTTGAGCTAAATGATAAACAACATTGAATGGAAAGAAAAAGGCAAATGCCATATTCTCTAACTTATTGAAGACAGAAAAAGCAAAGACTAAATAGAATATTGATCATTCAAATGTAGTTCAAAGGGAAGCTAACCCTCAGGGGCAACAAAGCTAAACAGCGAAGATTAGTGGGAAAGAGGAGTAGAATTAATGTCATTACGCACAAAGAAAAAAGGCACTGTTTATAACATGGTGTGCGTGCTCTTGTGTTTTAGCTGTAGGTGCAGTAAGACTTCCTCATTCCCTCTTCAGTTCCCAAACTCCACCCAAAGACAGAAAAAGAAAAAGGCAGTGAAGGACCTTGAGGAAGGCAGTGGTGCACCAGCTTTGAGGCAGTTTCTCTTATCTCCCCAATCTTTTTCCACCCCTCTGGTGAATTGTAGCAGACCACTAGAAGGTTTGCTGCATGTAGTGGTGGAAGGGAATTGGAAAAAATCTATTGTTCGCATGGACCTTATTGGCACAGGTTAGTTCTTGACAATTTGCCTGGGTTGCCTGGTGTTAGACTTGGGGGTCTCTAGTTGGCAATGGTTTGCACCTTTGTCCAAATAGGTACCCTTGAGTCTAGTCAGGGTATGGGGCTACACTCCTAAAATAACCCCTGCTCACCCCCTTGGTAGTTGGGCATGAGCAGGCAGGCTTATCTCAGAGGCAGTGTGTAAAGCATTTGTGAACACATAGTGTAATACAATGAAAACACTACAGATGGACACCACACAGGTTTAGAAAAAAAAGTATTCTTTACTAGACTTAACACAAGACCAACAACAAAAATCCACAATACTGTAATCAAAAATAGACTTAAAAATGGTAGGAAATAGCTTTGTTCACTATAGATTGAAAATGCAACACTTTACTCTCAAAGTACCTTGGATGCGTCTCGCAAAACAAAAAAAAGGGTCGCAGGGAAGGTGAAGCGTCGGTTCCTTACACTGAGGGGAGTGGATGCGTTGGTTCCTTACTGCTGCGCAGGGGATGTGAGGCTCGCTTCCTTACTGTGTGGGGAGTTGACGCGTCGGTTTCTTACCACGATCCGATGACACTCCGGTGCGAAGCGACAAAATGGCGTCTTGGTTACGATGCGACAATGTAGATGTGATGTGTGCATGCCTGATGGCCGTGAGGCAACTCTGTGATCTTCTGAGCTGCGTCAGGCCCTGCAACATACTTCTCCGGTGATGCGATGGCGACCTCTTCAGCGGCGGCACGCTTCTCCGGTGATCCGACGGCAACTGCTGCGGCGGCGACACGCTTCTTCTTCGCTGAGTCGCACTTCCAGGTCCCAGCGACACACAGTCTCTCAGAAAGCCCAGCACAACAGCAGGTACTTCAATTCCCAGCAAGGGAATTCAGGGGGGAGCTGGGGGTGAAGTCTTGTATCCCTGAGACTTCAGGCAGGAGGCAAGCACAGTTAAAGCCTTTGGAGATCTTCTTCAAGATGATGAAAGCACACTCGGGCCATATGTAGGTAGCATACAAGTTACCACTTCTTAAATACCGAACTTTACCGATTCGGTATTTAAGAAGTGGTAACTCGTATGTAGGTAATCATTCGGTAAATATTACCGAATCGGAGAAATTCGGTAATTACCGAATCGGTATTTACCGATTCGGTAATGAGGCATACCTTCCCATTGATTCCTATGGGCCTGGAGGCCCATAGGAATCAATGGGAAGGTATGCCTCATTACCGAATCGGTAAATACCGATTCGGTAATGGGGGGAGCACATTCAAGGGTGGCAGGGTGTCACATTGACACCCTGTTGCACCCCTGATTCCTGCATGTGTGCACATGTGGCGCACATACATGCCCTGAGGGCATGTATGTCTGCCACATGGCACTGTTAGTCCAGCGAAATATTGCTTTTTGCAATGAATTCGGTATTTAGCACCAACATATATTTGGTGCTAAATACCGAATTATTTTCCCTACACATCACTCATTTGAGTGTCACCTACATCTCATTTCAGGATTCGGTATTTACCGAATCGGTAAAATTACCGATTCGGTAATTTTACCGATTCGGTAAATTACCGAATCCTGAAATGTTCCCCCTACATAGCACTAGCCTAAATACCGGTCGGTAACGGGATATTTACCGAAAATCGGCCGTTACCGACCGGTATTAGGCTACCTACATATGGCCCTCAGTCTTTTTCTCCTTTCTTTGGCAATGAAGCAACCACTTCAGGCCAACCCCCAAACACAGAGCACAGGGGTAGTCTCCTCCTTCAGCTTCCTGGTTCTTCTCCTCAGCAAAGATTCATCTTGATTCCCAGAAGTGATCTAAAGTTCTGGGGTCTGGGTCCCCCTTTTTACACACACAAATCCTTTGTCTCTGGAGGTAGAGAGTCTGTACCTAGTCCAAACCAGTTCTGGGTGCATTCTGCCAGTGCACAACTTCTTCCTTTGTCAGTGTGGGCCAGGGTCATCAGACGCACCACAGGAGGTGGAGACAGCATTGTGGAAGGCAGGCAGAGCCCTATTCAGGCCCAGGTACGACTCCTCCCACCACTCCCAATGCAGATAGGTCTATTCAGCCTAGTGCTGACTCACCCTGTCTCCTGGAGCCACCCCAGCCCCTGTCACTCACAAACCAGACATGCAATACACAACCTAGCCGAGGCAGGCTGGATGGTTAGGTAAGAAAATACCTACTTTCTAAAAGTGGTATTTTCAAACATAGAATGTTTAAACAAACTTTACTAAAAAATGTATTTTATCATTCGGAGTCCAGGCATACTAAATTCGTAATAGGATTATAAGATGTTATAATCAAACTGCCCATTCTGGCCTATGGGGACATGTAGCCTTGCAATAGTGAAACACAAAAATGTCTGTCATTCACTATCAGGATATGCCACACACATCAGGGCATGTCCTACCTTTCACACACAATGCACCTCACCCTTAGGCCTACCTTGGGGGTGGCTAACATGCACAAAAGGGAAGGTTTAGAGACTGGTAAGTGGGTGCACTTACCACATCAACATGGCAGTACTGGACTGCACACAGACTCTACGATGGCAGGCCTGAGCCTTGGTTTACAAGCTGCTGGGTGGGTGGCACAGTCAGTGCTGCAAGCCCAGACATGGTGCACTGGACTAGGGTCTGACAAGTAAACCAAATTAATCATGGAGTCACTAATCCATCACATCACTTTAACACAGGGAGCACTTGCACTGTGCCACTAAATAGCAGTGGCACAGTGCCCAAAGCATCTAGACCAGCAAAACATATAGCAAAAACACAGGAGGCAACAGCAAAAAAATGGAAAGGAGACCCACGCCAATGGTGCCAGGTCTAACACCTGGCATGTAGAAATGTAGGGCCCAATTCACAAAGGTAAACTGATACGAAAGTCTAACTTTACGCCTTTCGGTATTCACAAAGGGCATTTTTGAGTAGTAAAATTAGAATTTTGCATCAATAAACTTATGTTTTGGAGTTTAACTGAGACCAAAACTGAGACAAATGCCTAACTTTACTACTCGTGAATGCCCTTTGTGAATACCGAAAGCTGTAATGTTAGACTTTCGTCTCAATTTACGTTTGTAAATCGGGCCCTTAGTACTTTCCACCCCTTCTAAAACACTACTGCATGAGGGACAGACAGTTGAGAATACCCCGGACCTGGGAGGGAACAACAGCCAAAAAGATGCCCATCTGATGCCAGTCAAGGATGGACTAATGACTTTGACTGCAGTTGACCTCCAGGGGGAGGGTGGGTCAATCCAGAGAGTGCAGTGCTGGCCGCTTTATGCCTTTCGAGGACCAGTAGGCAGAAGGACTGGGGCTCCACTGCCCCCCAACAGGTGCTCTACAAGACAGCCAGGAACCTGGGCTGTGCATGCAGAATGGTGGTCCGCTAATAGGATGGGACGGAGCTCTGCAAGATGTCCCCACCAGCAGCAGAGGTGCACTAGACTGCCTTTTGAAAATGCTCCTGGTGACTAGAGTTAGTCACCAAGAGCAAAACAGACCCAGAATAGAGAAAACTGTCTCAACAGTCCCAGAGATATTCATCTTTAAAGATCTGACCTTTAAACCCAGAGAAATAAGCAACCCAGTGTGTGGTGTTCCACCAGGTCTCTTTCTCAAACCACTCGGGAGGGCCAAGCCTCCATGGGTGGGGGCAATGTTACTTTTTTTGCATATCTTCTCCACATAGTGGAAAGAGCATGCTTGGTCCTCCTGAAATGATCCTGCCCTGGGGACCTCAACTTCTGCAACCTGCTGAAATCCATGGTGTCCCAGGGCCCCCATTCCCCGGGACATGAAGAGAACTTGAGCACCACCGGTCTCCCATTGGGCTGCAGCACCACCCCCGCTCCACATACCCATGAAAAGGGACACCGGGGGAGGTGCAGAGCAAACATTACCTGCACCCACGCTGGCAGTAGATAATGTTGGTTAGGCAGAGAAGTGGCCAGGCACTGGTGGAGAGGCAGCTAATAACTCAATTTCTTGCTGTTTGCTTAGTTATTATAATAGTTTGCATTGTGTCAGTGAGGCAACTTTTTCAAGGCCTTTAGTGTTGGTTCAGGTTCCTTTGTTCCCATGCATCAACCCATGGTTTTTAACACAATCCCAGATTTAGTAAAGGCAGTTAACCTTGGATTAAGCCAGAATGCTCTGCCTCCATAACTGAGGAGTAATGAGGAGAAATAGCTTTATTTCTCCTCATTACTCCCTCTTTCCATTTGTTCTGTATTCTGCAGCACACAAGCAAAGAGGAAAATGGCAAAATAATTGTTTTTGTGCAGGAAGGTAATGCTTCCTGCACATAAAAACAATCCTACTCGTAATGCAGGCCCCCTTGCAACATGGCTCAAGGGTGCATTTGTTGGCGCCAGGCTGCCACAAGTTCTCTAGTGCTAGGATACAGAAGCAATACAGCATATCTAGATATGATGGCACATTTCTACTGTCTTCCTTTCACACAGCACAGCGCAGCAAGTTGTCTTGCTGTGTTGCCTGAAATATTGGCAAATATACCCTAAAGGATCTTCAGTTCTTAATTTGAAATGGAATGAGTGCCAGTGCTCAAATCACTACTCTGAAACCCACAGCCGGTGAAATTAAATACCCGTGCACCTAATACCAAGGTTGCATAGTCATGAATTCAACTCATGCCTCTTTAATCCGCTACCAGACACTCCTTGTCCCTTTATCTCTCTCTTGCAGGTTCCTGCTTTCTATCTCTATGATAGTTTTTCTGTCTTTCTCACCCTCCGTCTCTGTCCAATATCAGCCAGTACTACTGCAACACCTCTTTCTTCCTTAGAGTCGCCTTTAACAATTGTTCTATCAACTCATTAGTGTTTCCGTCCTTAACAGTCAAAACCCATGACCAACTTTCTAATTTAGAAAACTGGAGGTGTTATCCCTGGCAACCCTCTGTAGATCGTCCCAGGCTTATACATGAAGCACTCAAGGTTGTTTTTGCTATCCTTTCTAGGTCTTGTATAACTCGTACTCCAAGATATTTAACTTCATTTCTTATTTGGAAGTTCTCCCCCACTGTGTTCCAAACCATTATTTCTCTTTATGAGGGGTTCGCAACATATCCCAACACATTTCCATAATTCACTATCACCTGTTATAAGTTAGTAGTATAAATCATAACATCCTGTATGGAGGAGACTGTTTTTCCCAAGTATTGATATATAAGTTAAACAATTTTGAGGACAACGGACAGCCCTTCCTCATGTCCCTTGATATTTTAAAACTGATGTTAGCCTTCCATTTAAACGAATTCTGGCCAAGGAATCCTTATAAATTGAATGGAATACCCTGCAGAATGTGTCCACTAAATGATAGTGTTTTAACACTGTATTCAAATAGGACCAATTTACCCTGTCAGAAGTTTTAGTAACGCCCAGCGTCAGGATGGGCAATAGGATCTCAAAGGTGGTGGCAATGTCTATAGAGCTGTTTAACCCATATGTCAGCTCATGTAAGTGTCTTCCCTTCATGAAACCTTTGTGATCCTTACGAATCAGATCTCCCAATACCTTGCTCAGCCTGTTTGCTATGACACACAGAGGGTAGGTCTGGTATCAAAATTAGGGTGATTTTGGCTTCTCCCCATGGGTGTGACAAGGGGGCCCCTTTCTCAAAGGTTTCCCTGAACGTACTGGTCATGACAGGTATTATTAAATCGCCAAGTATCATGTAAAATTAATTTGGGAGGTCATCCAAACCTGCTGCTTTCCCTTTCTTACTAGACTTAACTGCCAGTCTGACTTCACTTTGCTCAATATCATGGTTCAAGCATAAATTTGGAGGACCTGTTGGTTTATCAGGTAAGTAAGTACCTATCCATTCATGGAACTTGTCCTCTGTAGTTACCAAATTGTCTGTGTACAGGTCACCAAAGAACTGAAGAAAAGCTTTTTCAATTTCCCTACTATTTGTTAGGCGGAGACCCTTCCCACCGCTTTTGATTTCTCTGACTGCATTTCAAGCTTGGTCCTTATTATTTTTTTCCAAGCCTGCAGTTTCTGAGCATTTTACCTTATTCAAGCTCTCTTACTGACCTCCCACCTTGCCCTCACTCTGGCTTCCGTTAATGAAGTAAGCAATCTTTTCATTCTTGTAGTTCTCTCTCTAATAGTAATTTTCATTAGCTGTCTACCCGTTGATGTAATAGTTGCTTCTCCTGGCTTTCCATTTCAGACTCTAACCCCTCAAACTCCCTTCTGTATGCTCTACTCTTCTGGAATGATATGCTAAATAAGTTCCCCGTCATTAAGGTCTTAAAGAAGTCCCAAACCATGTTAAAGGAGCTGAAACTAAATTTGATTTAAATAACTCCTGCATCTCTACCCGCAGGCTATCAATGTCCTTCTGATCTAACAATAGGCTGCAATCTAGGGTCCACCTCCTTGGTTCAAACTTGTCAATAAATGTAAGTTCTAAAATTACTACAGAGTGGTCTGACAAATGGGCTGCTACTTTCTTGACTTGCTGAATTTCCTCACTTATAGCCTGATCAATTGAAAAATAATAAATCCTAGATTGAATGCCCATATATTTTAGTATGGAATGTTTAACTTCTATCATTATATATATCACACTAGAGGGTTCTAACGGTGGAGTAAGACAAAGCACCATGCATCACCAACTCCAAATGAATTTATCTCACTAAAAGTGATGTAATGCTACTGTACTGAAAGACAGGGTTAGGGTGTATAAACAAAGGAGGAAAAAGAAATATTTTCTTTTAAAGACGAGAACCCTCACTCACCCGAGGGTGACATGCTTCATCATTGGGTCCCCTCTTACACACTGCAACCGCAAGGTATACAGTGTGGGCTACAACTCTCAAAGAAAAATAAGAGAGGAGCGTGAGGTGTTTTAATGAGGATACCAACTTAGGCAGGGGAAGTAAGGGGCAGAGTGTAAGTCAAACAAAATGTGGGTAAATAAAACTAGCTAAAGGGTAACAAAATTTAATTTAATAATAGTTCCCTTCTGCTAAATTAAAATGAGGTGATCTAGGATTGAAATAATATCCTAGTTATTGGTGGTCGACATGTTTCTGCCAGATGACTAATTGTTCGCGGCATTCATCAGGACCTCTCAATATTATCACTCTGCTTATAGGACAAAAATTAAGTTACAGACCATACTCAGTGGTAAGGTATTTATGACAACGGAACCAGCTGCAGTCCGGTCCAGTGTCTCTGAAGAAGAAGATAGTAAATAAATTCAATATCATTTCCAAAACGTCAAAGTAATCCTCCATACACCAAATCTAACACCACACACGTGATATGTGTTGCACACATGGTTAGAAATAGGGAAAACACACCAAACAGGTAAGTATGTATAGTGTGTAAACTCACCTATAGGTAATGTTAATTTACCTCTACCTTTCGAGGAATGATGCTTCAAAGCACAAATTACTAAAAAGAAATAAAAGAACGGCTCAAACTGGTTCTCTCATGTTGCACAAAACGGACATAAATAATGATAGTTTAGCGCTATTGTCATGGGATATCGTGATGACAAACAAAATCTAGTATTTACTCGATACACAATATTAAGGGCAATGATAAAGGGTGATAACTTTATAACCCACATCTCCCAAATGCGAGTACCTCACAGTCACTATAAAGTAACATACAGTTCTACAGATGTATAACGTGTGTTATATTGCAACAGCAGTATGGAGACCTTTAATGTGTGTTGCACATAGCTGGAACAATTTAGTCTTAGTCCGGTGCTCATAAAGTTAAATTATACTACAACAGGCACAATCTAGTGGATTCGTCAGTATGCAGTATTTAAGGGAATAATGCGGAGTAATAACATTCTACCCACACATCCTAAAAACGAGTTGATCAATAGCGCTACAGGCAGGCATTCAGCTCTAGAGATTATGTGGCATGTGTTCACTGGTATTGACTCGATAAGTCTAAAAACCATGAATATAAACGGTGTATTTTCACACTATCTACACAGCGCACACACCATCCACGGCTAAACACACTCGCAACCTTCAGTACCTTATGTTAATCTGTGTGTTCCTATTCAGGGCACCAACCGAAGGGGGAGAGACAGCGCGTCTCGAAATGTTTTTAAATCCACCCAGGCAGCTCCGTGAATGCGTATACCCGGAAGGGAAGCAATTGGCATCCGGGTTGCAAAGGATCAAGGGAAATGTAGTTGGGTAATGGAAAAAGCAGTGGAGTGCGCTATAGAAAGTCGGACGACAATTGTGTCAGCATTCTCCTATATTCGGAAGTCACAGAAACCGAACCAGACGCACTACAGATGAATGGAATGTCCACAATGTAGTGAAATGATCGGTTTGTAATTCTGAGCTCAGCATGAAGAAGGGGCCATGTCACTGTAACATAACACAGCTTGATCATGTATCTTAACGAATGGAAACGATACATATATAAAATTCCATATGTACAGCCAGGTACCAACTACCCAGTCACACATTATTTGTAAATTGGTACATCCTGCATAATAAAGATGATATATCCAATGTAGATTCAAAAAACGGACCAGCATGTGTAGGGAATGTGGAAATAGATATGTAGACATGTGTATAAGACTAACAACATGGACCTGGCACTTGTTCCACTAGAAGTCAGTCATCATGGTGCCCACCATCTATGATTGGTATCATTACTCCCATACTCATGTAGTTAATCATCCAAAGATATGGAGACACTGTGGGGAACATGGCAGAGTTAAACAGAGCCCCAGGGAATGTCCTCGTTAAGGCCTTTCAAGTGACTTTTGATACGGAACACCCAACGTTGTTCCCGGCGAAATAGAACCTGTTCCAAAGGTCCCATATTCACATCATAATGAGGTTTATCAATAATGACCCATTGAAGGTCATTTTCCGTGTGACCCTTTTCAAGGTAGTGTCTTGTCATGCGTGTATTCGATTTCTTGCACCGAAAGGTGCTGCGATGCTCAGTAATTCTTTGACGTTCTTTGCGACAAGTCATACCAATGTAGATTAGTGAGCAAGGGCACGTGATCATATATATCACCCCACTGGTGTTACAATTTGTGTGGTTATTCAATTTCCATGGTCTTCCCGGTAGAATATCTAATTCCGTTACATGACTTGTGAAGGGACAACATGAACACGATCCACATGGAAAGTGCCCAATCACAGGATTACTATTCCACAGTGTAGATTGACTGTTATGATGTATAGTGGTTCTTGGTCGTGTATGTACCATGAGATCTTGTAAATTGCTGCTCCGTTTCAATGCAAATAGGGGCGAGTCCAGTGTCAGCTTGCCTGTGTTAAGTATGTGCCAATTCTTATTGATGGCCCTTTTGACATTTGTAGTCAAATTACTGAAAGTGGTCACACACACCAATCTGTCTGATTTTGGTTTGGTATACGTTTCCAGAAGTGCCCCCCTGTCGTTATTGCGAGCTCTTTTGGCCGCTCTTTTTATCAGTTGTGTTGGATAATGTCTAGCAGCTCCAACTCACCCCACAGATCCGAATCATCAAAGTTGGAGCCATAAATTGTACATAGAGTTACTCTACACGGTAATAGAGCAATAGCCCATCTCCCCCACCTATCTGCTAAAGTTCGCTCCGTCTCTAGCATGCGAGTGGTAGTGTGTATAGCTACCCCTCTTGTAGTGGTAGTTTGACGCGAGCAGACCACCTGTTTGAACCCAGGGATACTATTTAACCCTCTTTTTTGAAAAGGTATATGGGTTTCCTGTTGACAGATAACATCTACCCCCCATGAGCGGATAACTTCGGCAGACCTATACCGTTTACCAGCATCGTTCAACCCCCCTATATTCAAGGAACAAATTCTCAGCCTACCCATCATAATAACTTTTATTCCAATGCAGTGACTTAAAACATCTCTGTAATACAGTATCAATCAACCTATACTCTTTACCAAATTTCCCTGATTTCCCTGAAACTTTTACTCCACCCCTTGCCCTCCCCACCCCACTCCCTAACCCTCGACTACTCACCCAACCCACCCACCCCACCCAAACCACCCACCCTGCAAATGAAGGCAACAGACCAGCCAGGTCTGTAGGGGATGAATACTGTGCTCTCCCGAAAATAAACGTATCTTAGCTTCCTAAGACTATCTAACACTCTCTTAATCATCTGCAAAAAAGAATAGCGGGGGAATTACCCAAAATTCTGATATTAAGCTGATTACACCTCAGGTTAAACCTTCCCTCCTGTATCCAAAAACTCCTTTGCCTTAATCTCGGATGTAAAAAAGCTTGTAGTATCCTTCCAAATTACTTTTAAGCGAGCAGGGTTTAAAAGAAAAGCCTGAGCTCCTTTCTCTTGGAAGGGTTTAATCATCTGACGTAGACGCCACCGGCGCTCCACGGTGACATGGCAAAAGTCGGGTCTAACAAAAAAAAGAAAACCCCTCAGCTTTTACTTGGGCATCTGGTCTAGCTCTTTCAAAAACGCTTTGCCTCAACAAAAAATTCCCAAAATATACCAATAGCGCCCTTGGTTTAGCATTAGGACGGAGAGGTGGACGAATAGAAAAGGGGACTCTGTGCGCCCTTTGTACCTCCTTATCCCAGTCCCAGCCAACCAAATCTGGCAAAGAGGTCTGCAACAATTGGACAATGTAAGAACGAGAGTCAGACCCTTCCTTTCCCTCTGGAATACCCAAAAATCTCAGGTTGTTCCGACGCTGATAATTTTCCCCCTCCTCAAGTTTCCACTGAATATCAATTAATCATGCCTCATGAGCATCCACTTGACCTTTGGAACCAGCAACCTCTAATTCCAAAACATCTGTCCGAGTCTCAATATCAGTCATGCGGTCACTAATATCCTTACAGGTCTTAGCGACCTTCCTGATAGCCCCTTGGAGTTTACGATAGGCATTCTTTGACCTCTTGCTTTCCGCCCGGGACTCCTCTCGGTGTGCTGCAACACATTGCATAATCGACTCTAATGTAGAAGGAGCTGGATTAAGCCCAGCTTCTGAGCCAGTAATTGAGTTGGGATTAATACTGCCCATCAATTGATCTCCGAGTGTATAGTCCCAGTTCAGAGTCGCCTGTTTCTGGCCTTCAAGACTCGTTGGACAGAGATTCAGAGAACGTACCGTTGTCACAGATTCAGAAGCAGAAAGTAACTTAGCTTTAGACTGTGATTGTGGTTCATCGCTAGACAGGGTATCTCCGCCTGAATCAGAGGCACCATCAGACCACGTTACATCAGAAAGAGAATAAAAATCATTTGTCTCTGAGTCAAGATCCCTATCGCAATCCTGGCGTGGAGTTCGATGGCCCTTGAAACCCCCCTTTTTTCTAGGGGCATGATCTTTCATCTGAACAGGGGTACTCTTATTTTCCCCCGTCAAAGCCTCACTCTGACCCGGCAGTGGCACAGATATCTGAGCGGGGGGTATATTCTCCCCACCCTCCAATGAAACCAACGGACTCTCCTGGTCCTGGTCCTGGGCTGGACAAGCATTCTGTTTAACTGTAGCAGCGTTAAGCTGCAAGTCCAAAGGTTTACCTTCGCCTACCAGGCCAGCCATGCTTAGTATGGACTCCTTCTCCCCCTCTTTCCCTCCAGACAAATCTTTGCGCGGCTCCTTACTTGGCTGTTCGAGAGCCCCAACTCCACCTTCTTCCCCGTCATCTCTGCCGTCTCCACTAGCGTTGCGGTTGCCACACGCATTGCTATCCCTGTTGAAGGCAGCCGGCGCAGCCTGCCCTCTCAGCAGGTCGATTACCGATACTGAGGACCGATGTGGTTGGGGCTGAGAGCACCCGCCCTTCCCCTTCCTGTCTGCGGAGGTCTCCGGGAGAGCACTGTGCTTCTGTCTGCGTCCGCGAACAGGAGCGTCATTCTCCGAAGTAATTGCCGGTGGCCCCGGTCGATCCGCTGCACCTCTCCCCCGTGGAACCGCCTTTGGCCCCATGTTTGAGGGACAGATTGAAGCGGTGATCGGCAGATGGGAGGTACAGAGCCTCTCGATGCGTTCCAACCGAGGAAGCAGCTGCTCCGTGTATCGGGCCAATGCAGAAACCCAGCCGCGTAAGTTATCCGTTCTGCCACAATACTCCTTATACATTGAGTTTTTTTATCTTAGCAAGGGCACTCAGAAACATGTTGCATCCTTAGCTTAGAGGCATCGGAATATCGTCGTGATTAAGAGAATTTTCGTCTTTACTCCGGGAGAGCACAACCGGCTGAACACCTCCCTCCTCACTCAGCCGCCATCTTGCCTCCTTCCATATCATATGCATACTAGAATATATACATATCTATTTCCACATTCCCTACACATGCTGGTCCGTTTTTTGAATCTACATTGGATATATCATCTTTATTATGCAGGATGTACCAATTTACAAATAATGTGTGACTGGGTAGTTGGTACCTGGCTGTACATATGGAATTTTATATATGTATCGTTTCCATTCGTTAAGATACATGATCAAGCTGTGTTACGTTACAGTCATGCTGAGCTCAGAATTACAAACCGATCATTTCACTACATTGTGGACATTCCATTCATCTGTAGTGCGTCTGGTTCGGTTTCTGTGACTTCCGAATATAGGAGAATGCTGACACAATTGTCGTCCGACTTTCTATAGCGCACTCCACTGCTTTTTCCCTTACCCAACTACATTTCCCTTGATCCTTTGCAACCCGGATGCCAATTGCTTCCCTTCCGGGTATACGCATTCACGGAGCTGCCTGGGTGGATTTAAAAACATTTCGAGACGCGCTGTCCCTCCCCCTTCGGTTGGTGCCCTGAATAGGAACACACAAATTAACATAAGGTACTGAAGGTTGCGAGTGTGTTTAGCCGTGGATGGTGTGTGCGCTGTGTAGATAGTGTGAAAATACACCGTTTATATTCATGGTTTTTAGACTTATCGAGTCAATACCAGTGAACACATGCCACATAATCTCTAGAGCTGAATGCCTGCCTGTAGCGCTATTGATCAACTCGTTTTTAGGATGTGTGGGTAGAATGTTATTACTCCGCATTATTCCCTTAAATACTGCAAACTGACGAATCCACTAGATTGTGCCTGTTGTAGTATAATTTAACTTTATGAGCACCGGACTAAGACTAAATTGTTCCAGCTATGTGCAACACACATTAAAGGTCTCCATACTGCTGTTGCAATATAACACACGTTATACATCCGTAGAACTGTATGTTACTTTATAGTGACTGTGAGGTACTCGCATTTGGGAGATGTGGGTTATAAAGTTATCACCCTTTATCATTGCCCTTAATATTGTGTATCGAGTAAATACTAGATTTTGTTTGTCATCACGATATCCCATGACAATAGCGCTAAACTATCATTATTTATGTCCGTTTTGTGCAACATGAGAGAACCAGTTTGAGCCGTTCTTTTATTTCTTTTTAGTAATTTGTGCTTTGAAGCATCATTCCTCAAAAGGTAGAGGTAAATTAACATTACCTATAGGTGAGTTTACACACTATACATACTTACCTGTTTGGTGTGTTTTCCCTATTTCTAACCATGTGTGCAACACATATCACGTGTGTGGTGTTAGATTTGGTGTATGGAGGATTACTTTGACGTTTTGGAAATGATATTGAATTTATTTACTATCTTCTTCTTCAGAGACACTGGACCGGACTGCAGCTGGTTCCGTTGTCATAAATACCTTACCACTGAGTATGGTCTGTAACTTAATTTTTGTCCTATAAGCAGAGTGATAATATTGAGAGGTCCTGATGAATGCCGCGAACAATTAGTCATCTGGCAGAAACATGTCGACCACCAATAACTAGGATATTATTTCAATCCTAGATCACCTCATTTTAACTCTAGCAGAAGGGAACTATTATTAAATTAAATTTTGTTACCCTTTAGCTAGTTTTATTTACCCACATTTTGTTTGACTTACACTCTGCCCCTTACTTCCCCTGCCTAAGTTGGTATCCTCATTAAAACACCTCACGCTCCTCTCTTATTTTTCTTTGAGAGTTGTAGCCCACACTGTATACCTTGCGGTTGCAGTGTGTAAGAGGGGACCCAATGATGAAGCATGTCACCCTCGGGTGAGTGAGGGTTCTCGTCTTTAAAAGAAAATATTTCTTTTTCCTCCTTTGTTTATACACCCTAACCCTGTCTTTCAGTACAGTAGCATTACATCACTTTTAGTGAGATAACTTCTATCATTCCCAGTCCTTATTCTCCATATGTCACATAATCCTAACTGTTTCAGCATATTTTTAATAAATGATTGCATCTTAGGAGAAATGGTGGCCTTACTTTCATAGGATATATCCAGGCTGTTGTCCAAAATAACGTTAAAATCACCGGCCATGATAACTTTTATCAATCAGATGTAAGTTGGCAATTATCCATCTACCTGTCTTATCTGTCACCATTTCTTTAATAGTTGTCTCCACCAATTGTTTTTGTCAGGATAGCCACACCCTTAATATAACAGTTTTGATCTGTACTGACCAACAGCTGAACCCATTTGTGGGTGCTAAACAGGTCTAGACACTCTTTCCGAGTTAATTTATTCTATTTATATAGTTTTGTATAGCGCAAACATGGCCCGAAGGGTATCAGAGGGCTTCACATTTTGAAAGGGTATGAAAGAGTAAAGGGAAAATGGCAAAGGGGGTTACAAAGAATATCATATTTAGCTAATACCATAGTGTATTAGGAGGAGAACAAACATTACTTAATAGGGTATATCAGACGACCCTGAACTTCACAGTTGTTAGACCAATAAAGAACATAGTCAGAGGGGCATTGAGAAAAACAGATGAGCCATGGCAAATTTAAGGCAAGAACTTGTGTATTAGGATTATTTTTACTTCCTGTTTGAATGCAGCCGTGGAGAAGATTCTGCAGACTTCGGTGGGAGGGAGTTCCTGATCTTTGGGGCCGGGCTAGAGAAAGCTCTGTGCCTTGTTCACTTTTTGCGAAAGGTCTGAGGTTTCAAGAGGAGAGCGTCTGCACTTCTTGATGGTCTACCCCCTCCAGGTAGTTCTAGCTTTTGAACCAGGTAACGGGGGGTATTGAGTTGGAGGGCTTTGTGAGTCAAGCAGGCAATCTTTAGCTGTATTCTTACTTCGTAGGGGAACCAATTTAGAGATCTTAGGGCTGGGGATATGTGAGCATTTCTTTTTGTGCCCATTATCAATTAGATATGTTTCTTGTTAAATAAAAATTTGAGCTAATGAGTCAGGAGAGAATTTTTACTGACACTCATTTTCCCGGATCCCATACAAGCAGTTGTGAGATTAGACTAAACAGGGCCCTGGTAATATTGCGGTATACACTGAGCCTCCTGAGATTTTATCTTCCAATTTGCCCTTTATGCTCCGCCCCACACACCGACCCCACCCACAGCTCCCCCAACCCCGTAGAACACTCAAATTCTCCCTCATAGACTTTGACAGCCCTTCCAGTGCTCTTTGGGATGCAACAATCTCAACAAGAAAAAAGGAAATATGGATAGACTCTTAAACTAAATTGCCTTGTTTGCATCCTATATAAATGTGGGGAATGTAAATGGATAGTACCCTGACCTTTCTATCCTGTCAGCGGGTTGCCCATCTTGATAATCCCAACTAACTCAGCTGTCACCTTATAATGTCTTAAGGTATACATTTTATCATAGTACATTAGCCTAAGGATGGCAGGAACTCTCAGGTGAACAGTAGCACCTAACTTCCTAAACTCTTCTAACCGTTTCCAGCCAATCAAATCTGAAAAGCCAACCCACTAGCTTTCAAGGTTCTCACTTTAAATACCCTAGCTAAAATCTGCTACTTTATAGAAAATATGAGGAAATTTGCCAATATCTTTTATGGTTCACTTCTATTAGGGTGATTTTTAAATGGAACTCTTTGGATGTTCCTGGCAAGATCTACCTCCATGGCCATGGGTAATTGTCGACCCAGGTGTCATTGAGCCTAAGGAGCCCGAGGAGTCCATGGAGAAGACCTTGAGGGAATTGGCCCATCAGTCTAAGGGGATTGGGTGCAGGACAGGCTCCTATTTTTGAGGAGATGGAAACCTGTTGGGTATTAGGGCTAGCTGACATGAATGGGTATCAGGTTTTAGCTATACGGATGAGGAAAGTAAGGAAGAGCAACCTGCAAAGGAAGTAGGGGAAGGAGCTTGGCTGACAGCAGCACAAGGAGATCCCTCCCATTCATCGGTTGGCTTACCTGCCCAGGTCGAAAAGCTATCCCAGACTCTCCCATGATGCAGACACTTTCAGCGAAAATCAAAAATAGGGCTGCTATTTCCGAAGCAAATCAGAGAGAAATACAAAGGGCATGTGAAAGTCTGGAGAAAAAACTAGATTCCCTGACGGTAAGGTCCCATGCCTTAGAGGAGACAGTGTTAGAGCTAAAAATCTCAATTGCACTTAACAGAGAAGAAATTCGGGTACTAAAAATTAGAGAAAGGAATTGGAAGCATAAATTAGAGACACAGGAGAAAAATGCCAGAGGGAGTATTTTCTCATATCTGTGCTAGTTTCCAGGCAGTGTTTATATAGGCCTATGGTCTATATTCACAGTTCTTTGGAGTTTGGAGCCAGGCAGCAGTAAAACTCAAATTTGTGCTGGTGCAAACTTACACCATGAAGTCCCACTCAGCAACGTTGGGCTGATTTTTCTTCCTCAGATACGTTTCTGAGAAGTCAGGCCTTTTCCTGGTCGAAGAAAAGTCTGTGTGTGCAGATACCTTCCTTTCACTGGGAAAGTGCGGAAGACCAGGGGTCTGCTATGGTGGGAAATGTTGTTTATTTTTCTTCACACAGGACCAAGCTGAAAGAGGAATAAGAAATGGAGTAGCCATATTCCCACTTCACTCACTGTTTTAAACCAAAAAGATCATTTAAGGCTAACCTAATGATAAGTGCATCTCTAAGACAATGGAAGCAATGTGCAAATGGACCATCCTTGCAGTCAAGCAAAGCGTTTCAATGTTATAACCAAATTATACTCTGTTGGCGAATGGTGGGAAAAAGATGATCTCTTTAAACTTCATTCCCTTGTGTAGAAAATAACTGATCACTGAAGATTACACTAAGGTCATGGAAATTACATTTGTTCAGTACTCAAAAATGGAGAAATTCATAAAGAACCATCAGATCTCTAACCTTTGAAATCCTTCTGCTATTTGGCACATGGACTCTCCCACTTAAGACATATGGGGATCATTTATGGTGTGGCGTAACAAAACATCCTCTGTCAACTACAGCTGTCCCACTCTACCAAATTCATAGCCCCCCCCTCATTTAGAGATGGTCGATCTACTTGGGTTCCAAAGATTAGAGACAATCTTTCAATGCATATTTTCCCTGCCGAGGTCTGCAAAGCACGGCAGAAAAAAACAACACTGGCCTCAATGCCCATGGAGATAAGTCCCTGCACATCAATAGTATTCCTTTTTGTTTTTCCGAAACAAACAACCACTCTGTTAGTGGTGAAAATTCACCCCTGACGTGGCAGGTATTTTGATATACCGAACGCGGTCTTTAAGAGCTTGATGGCTCTCGTGCCAAGGCTAAAATTGATCTTGTCAGTAATAAAAAAACTCCCTGCTTCTGGATGGACCTCTAAATACTAAATCCACCACCTGAATGTTGAGAAAATTTAGCCTGTCAATCGCATTTCATATTCACAATTTCCACAGATATTAGTGGATTTCCAGTTACCACTAAACTTTGAATCAGGCCTGTTGGCTTTTAAATCTGATATTTACTTAATTCAAAATAAATGTTACATTTATTTGAATTAATCCAATGAAAAGTATGGTTTCCTTTGCCTAGTTAAAGCCTGTACTCAAAGAACTGACACAAATAATTTTACCTTGTTGTATCTGCATATGACGACTAGAACACCCCAATAGGCTTCAAGAAAGATAACTGCTATAGGGTGAGACATGGATTCCCCTCTCCTTGTGTTGAAACGGGGAAGTACAGATTGCATAATGTGGGCATCTGCCAAGAGTGGCACATTGGGTGAAAATTGATGGGTTGGAAAACCTTTCAGAGCAATTTCAATGAGTAGACTCTTTGCAAGCATTCCTCATACTACCTTTTAATTACTTAGTGGAGATGATAAGAGACAGAAAAGCAATGGATTTCTATTTTTTTATAATATTAAGGAATTGATAGAGCCTTCTGATCAACTAAGTTTGAAATCGGTCACCACCAATTTAAGGTGTAGCCTGGTAAAACTGTCCATGCTTAATTAAAATAAAAGGGGACTTTAACTGAAAATAAACCTGTAACATATGTCCTGCTCTGCTTAGTGATGGCTGGCCCTTGAAAAAGTGGCCAAATAGCATATGATAAAACATTTTATTTGTACAAGCGGTACATATGCATAACTTCACCTTCTGGCAATAGCACCAAAGTCATTCATGGATGTGGCATAGAAAAAATTAAAAGGAATAGTCACATTCATCCATACAAGACAATATAAAACTTCATCTTTTGTACTTGCTCAACTTTTGAACCATTTTTCAGTAATTATGCAAAAAAAGGTAGCATGATTTACAAACACAGGACAACAAAGAGGAAGATAATCTTAAAGGACTGAAGAGGGTTTGCTTATTATGACACATGCTTCCTCCACTAAGGAGAACAGGGAACAAGTAATTACAAAATGTACTCATTAAGGCAAGAGACAGTAAATTTATGGCAGATAAATGTGTATGGCGCACAAGAAAAAGAGTTATTCATAAATAAATGTCAAATCTGCCCAAATCTGCAATCCTTCCTCTATGTATGTCAATGTCACTGAGCCAACCTAAGGCAGAGGCTCATGGTATGTAAACTTGACTGTTTCAATTTGTATCCTCTCTCCTATTTTTAGCTAGAGTTTTGAATAGTTGTGTTGCACTATAATTGCTTCATCAGATAGTCCAGCTCAAACCTATTTGACCATAACATAAAACATCAGATTCAAATACATGCAGCTGGCTAGCTGGTCCCGGGAATTGACTAGGAAGAGGATACACTTGGAGAGGAGTAGCCCCCTGGAGGAGCAGTTCGTAGAGAGACATGAGGGGGGGAAAGAGGTAGCCTTTTGGTACTGGGCCATTCAGGAGGAGGTGGATGGGGACTTCACTCTGCCCGATGAACAGTGGGGAGGGCTCACAGGTATGCAGTGCGAGGACATATGGATAAGATCTTTCACTCTCCTGTATAAAGTGGTTAAGCCTGCTTGGTTGAGGCGGAACCACCTGTTTACCCTCCATCGAGCTTATCTATCCCCTCAAAAGTTAACAAAATTTCAGTCGGGAAAATCATGCAACAAGTGCAATCTTCCTGCAGCTTCCGATGTTCACATGTTTATGGAATGTCCACTTATTAACACCTTTTGGGAGGAAGTAAAGAGCACTTTGGATGCCATCCTTAAGAAACCCATCTCCCTTACTTTGCCGTTAATTATATTTGGGGTGGATGACAATATCATGGGGCAGGCAAAGAGCTTTTTGTTTTATGCAATTCTGCTGGCTAGACGGCAGATTTGTAAATATTGGGTTGATCAGAAGGCACCATCACACGCAGGCTGGCTAGAGTCCTTATATGATACATCTAAAGTGGATATGGCCAGATCATGTTGCCAAAGTAACCTCTCTTTTTGGAACTTGCAGGTCCAGTGGAAATAAAACGCTCTGTTGAGCTTCCGGGGTTTTTTTTTTTTCCCGGTCCGATGATTATGCCATCATACTCCAGGTGCCTTGGTGGTTCCTTCTGAAAGGCTTATCAAGTCCAGATGGAGTAGTGAGGGGTTGGTGTGCCCTCTCATCTTTCTCCCTCCTTCCACAATAATATCCTGGAGAACGTCTCTCGCCGGTCTGTACTTCCTTGATGTTCGGGTCTGGGATAGAACGGTACCTAGTTCCAGACGACATCAAAGGTGATTGGCGCTTCCTTTTGGGATTGTGGGGCAGGCAAATGAGGGCAATAAAAAAAAAAAAAAAAAAACATCAGAATTTATAGGTAATTTTTAGGTTGTCTTGTTTTCAATGAATATTTTTTGTGAATTTCTGTTGTGTTTTCTCAGTGTTTTCCAAACGTTTTGAAACCGGTGCTTATCAGTTCTTATTCAGCTTCCCAACCTCCAAAATAGACAAAATCCTTTGGCCTGATTCACAAAGGTAAACTTACACTTTTATGTAAATGTACTCTTTTTTGGTATTCACAAACTAAAATGTAATAGTAACTTTACGACTGCGGAAGGTCTGCAGTTGCGGGGTGGCAGGGATCTCCATACATAAAAAGGTAGCCCTGTTCTATCTTTTTATTTATGAAGTTCTCTTACCCAACTGTAGAGTCTCTGCAGATGTAAAGTTACTATTAAATCTTAGTTTGTGAATACCGAAAAAGAGGAAACTTACACAAAAGTGTAAATTCATCTTTGTGAATGAGGCCCCTTGTTTTCCAGTGTTAACAAAACTGGTTGTTTTTTACAGGTTGTTATAAAGTACATATTTCCTTTAAAGGAGAAGTAGTGCAATGCCTTCCCATTGGAAATGTGTCCTATGGACTTAAGTTACACCTTTTTGAGCACAGAAAGTCACTGTATCGCACTCTCACTTATATGTCATTATGCACTCTCACAGCTCATTACCTCTCATGCTCTGTCAGGACTGTTTGTTTTACAGGACTATTAATGGATTTAAAAAGTAGGGCTACTATAGTCAAATGTTTTAATAAACAAATTCCTGTATACAGTTGAGAGTCATTCACCCACTCCTTAGTAAGTATTATGACATTGTAGGAGTGGTCTGCCCAGCCATAAGCATAGTACCGTGTGCAACCTTTAAAACTTTTAACTACACAAAATAGATTTGTAGCCCTGCATTCTAAGGTACCTGAAACATGGACCCATATGTGCAAAACTTCCATTTTGCATTTCCTAAATAGCGAATCCTAAGAAATTGCTATTTAGTAAATGCATAATGGAATGACCTAAAATTGCGATTTCCCAATAGCGATTTCTTCAGAGTCTCAATCTCTACGAGGAAATCGCTATTTAGAAAATGAATATCCATTCGTTCCTATTTGGCCCATAGGAATGAATGGTATTGCATTTCCAAATTTGCGATTTCCTTATAGGAAATCGCAATTTTGGAAATACTAAATCATTTGCATGCAAGGGCCCACTGCCCCCCTTCAATCTACAGAAAAGGATAGTGATGCACCTGTAAAGTGCACCAATGCCCTCAGGGCAAGTGCACGTTCCATGGCACTGCAAAAAATACATTTTGGGTGCCTTTTTCCATTTTACACACGGTTACGATTAAATTCCATTCAATGGTAATATTATTTCCTAAATGCCCATTTCACATTCAGGAAATGCTTTGTACATGTGCTTAGCTTAAAAAACTGAATTAAGAAATCCCTATTTGAGATTTCTTATTTCGTTATTCCCAAAATGCGATTTCTACGGCATAGAAATTGCAGTTTGTGACCGCATTACTGGCTTTTGTACATATGGGAAGACTATTTAGCATTTCTTAAGGCCCAATATAGCAATTGGTCCATTAAGAAATGCTAAATGTCTTGGTACATATGGGCCTTGTTGAGTTAATCATGCTTCACTACACTTTTTGCCTGATTACATTAAGGTGGGGCTGCTGTTGTGTGGACATTCATAGCTGCAGCTGCCAGGTGCCCCCATGGCAAATTTCTCACTTTATTTTGGCACTTGACATGTTGCTGTTAACATTGTCACTACTGGCCCCAAATGCTCAACAGTAAAGTGCAATTGGGTAAAATACCAGGGTTAGCTGGCGGTATCACACAGAACAATAGGACGCCTTGCAGCTATGCATTTTGTTGGTATGTGGAATATCTTGTGCCATGTTTTGACCACTATCCCATGTGCAGAAAGACAGCACTTTTTTCACAGGTGCCTTTCACTACACCTTGTATTGAATGTTTTAGGCCTGGGGTGTTTGGCAATATTGACTTGTTAGAAAAGGGGTCGGATGTTGCAAACTGTTTTAGCCCTTCTCTGTCTGTGGCTAGATCTAATAGTGCACACTGGCTAAAAGGCTTAAGAGCCAGCCACTACCAAATACTGCCAAACAATCAAACATAATTGTAATGTTCCCAAATGCTCAACAGTGTATACGATATTTAGATCACACCCAAAACATTTAACGCAACAACACAAAACTGGAGGATACAAACGAAAAACAAAAGTGTCATCCCTAAACAACAAATAGCAAAGCGACATCCGTAAACCACATGACTCAAGCAGAATTATCCTAGACCAATCTCTCTAGATGCTACCTTATATGACAAAGTTACAATATGTTGGCTCCTTAAGAAAGCAATAAAAAAGGATTGCCAGAGCTGGTTATGTGGCTGGATGCTGCATCGATTGCTACCAGTGTGGGAAACCCTTCTTGTTGCGTGCGGGACCACCTACGTCCCGCAATATTGCTCCAGTGGTGCCCCCCGATCGCGGAGTGCACCGTGCACCGGCCATGCCTGATCGCAAGGAGTGGTCCTATAGCAGTTAGCCCTCCGGCGCTGGTCTTCCCTCAGCATCCCGAAGCAGCAGCAAGCGCTGTACTTCAGAGAGTGGACAATCATTGCAGCGGGGAAGGATCGGCGGCAGTGTTCCTGTGGTTCCCGGAGGCTCGGCGGCATTCGTGACCCCCGCAGCACTGGTTACTGAATCATTGCTTTTTTCAGACATACCTGCTGTTGCTTGCCACCCATCTGTGCCAGAATCACAGCCCAGTTTCCTTCGCTGCCTGGGTGCTGCGATCGGAGTGGAGAGGACTCCATTTCCCAGCAGCCTTAGGGGCAAGCACATTGCACTGGTCACCAGACGCGCCAGGAGGCGCTTAAAACAACGCCAGGGCTCCCAGAGAGCAGGAGCTCTTTTCGGACGTACCTGCTGTTGCTTGCTGCCCATCTGTGCCAGAATCACAACCCGGTTTCCTTTGCTGCCTGGGAGCTGCGAGCGGAGTGGAGCGGACTCCATTGCCCGGCATCCTTAGGGGCGTGCACATTGCACCGGTCACCAGAAGAGCCTGGAGGTGCTTAAAACAACGCCAGGGCTCCCGCAGCGTGGCCCAGGGAAAGGGCGGGCCCGTCTGCGCCAGTCAGCAGCCGAAAGAGGTCGAGCTGGGCCATCCCCTTGACAACTGGGTATCGGCTCTAGATTACGTTATTCAGGCTACAGGTACTACTGCACATACCTTTTAATTTCTGGAAACTACTATCTGTGCTGCATTGCTTTATTGTGTGGAGGTTATCGAACTATCCAAGACCTTCAATCCAACATGAGCAAGACCAAGAGCAAGTGCAAAGGAGTAGCGGGTACTTTAGATGCTTTCATAGTTAGGGCAGAATCGCTCTTGACTCATGAAATTGAAATGACAGAGCGGCGACTCTCATTAGATCCATCAATATTATAGAGACGCTCATCATTAGGAAACCCAAACTTAGGGGATTCATCACACCCGCCCCTGTCCATTACACCGCAATACACGCCCATGACTTCTCCCGTGACAACTTTGGATATACCTCCATTACCTTTAATAACAGTGTTGAATCGGTCACATGGGTCAAGCATAGCTACAAGAACATGGGTATCTAAGCCACCAGAGGAGATCAAGGGGAGATGACCTTCAGTCAAACGAAAGCGGGGCGCCGGACCCTCAAAAGAACAAGAACATAAAAGGAACTAAATCCATTGACCAAATAACAATTCATGTAATTGACTCAGCAGCTTCATTGACCCACTCCGTTAGCACACAGACAGACGTAGGTTTGTTCTCTTCTTCATCACTAAGACATGAGAGCATTGGGGACTCTGCCTTTACCTCTGCTATGGAGTCTGCTCTGGTAACTGTGTTAGCCCACATCAAAGAAGTAGTTGACAAGAACTGTAATTTTCTAAGGGAAAAGTTAGAACAGGTGAATATTGTTATGGACAATTTAAGCGGTAGTATTGCAAATTTACAGTCAAATGCTGTCGATTGGGAGGGCTCATCAACAGCACCAGCAGGTGTGAATTTAACTGACAATTCGTGTAGTACAAGTAGTAAAGTAAAAGACCCCCTATACCGAAACCTATATTGAAATAAAGTATCGGAGAGAGAATGTCTCAGGGAATGCTTCGGGACCACATCACAAAGCAAAGGGATGCACATGGTATGCACCCCGAACGTTTACCTTTGGGAACTATATTGAATAACCCGAATAGTATTCCTATAGAAGGCTCAAAGAAAACTAATACTGACATTATGTGTCTACCTCCAGCCATGTGTCCTTATGCACTAATTCTAGCTAGTGTCCCTGCCCTTAAAGGCGACCAGAAGGAGTCCTGGGCTGACCTACGTTATCAAAATACAAAAGATTCTGCCCATCTGATATGAAAGAGATCCTTATGGTCCGCAGAGTGGGTGGTTTGGCCAATCCCCCAAGAATATTGAGGGTGACTGCGTAGTGGTTAACTTTCGCAGGCCACAGAAGGTTCGTTGTTTGTTAAGTCTAAGTGAGCAAACATTTACCCAAACTTCTAGTACTGTGCTCTTCCGTTAGGCTATTTTCATAAACCACCATCTAGGTTTGTTGTACATGACTATGCTCCTACCCCTCTATCAAATAGGTTCCAGGCCCTATCCGATTTAGATGCCCTGGATTAACAACCAGTCTTAGTAGAACTAGAATTATATTCTCCTCATAACTTTCGAGTTCCCATATCTCTTTCTGCTATCAATATGCCAGACGATCGGTTAGCCCTATTGAAAACCAAGGGAGGCACAGATACAAGTATTTTGAGTGAAAGCTCAGAAGGTTCACATCCGAGGAATGGAGACTCCGAGCGACTACACTTATTAAATGCACAGGGCATAGTCAGGCCCAAAGAGCTCTCACATACATCATTGGTGCCCAGGCTCAGCGAACAAGTGGTCGCATCCGAATTATATCCGTTTTTACATAAAAATGCAAAAGTCCCCGACTTGGTCACTGAACCCCATGTAGTTCATGATACTCGAACTGAGATGGATACTGTAGCAAATTTGGGAAGAAGGGTAAAAGAGCAACTGGAAATACAACTTACGTCATGGAATATTGCGGGGTTGAAAAGAAACCAAAGGGATGCAGAATGGCAGAAATATATAGAACAAAGTGATATATGCCTTTTTTAAGAGACCTGGGCTCTAGAAACCCCCACAAGGTTGGGTATAGAACATATAGTGTTAATGCTACCCCTTCAGTTAGAGGTAGGCCCTCGGCTGGCCTTGTTATATGGGTGAAAATTACCCTAGGTATTAACATAACCCAGTTGGACTTTTCATCAAAGGATATAGTTGGTGTGAAGATCTGTACATGGGATAACACCGAAATATATCTAATAAATATCTATAATAGACCAAGCCCATCTAGCAAGGAATCTTTGGAATCTTTGGTGCTAGATCAGCTCCATCAATTCTTAGGCTTAATTGACTCGAGGGCAATGGTAATTGTGGGGGGTGATCTAAATTGCAAATTTGAGCCAGTGGTGGGTCTTGAAAATGTCTCTGAAGATGAAGATCTGGCAAATAATATCCCCCCTTTAGAAAGCAGTCCGACAGTTCAGTTGCAGTTGCTCAAATTATGAGACTGGTGTCAGGACACGGACTTAGAGCTTGCAATGGTCGATTACCCTCAGATAGTCCAAGTGTCGCCACATTTAATAGGGGTAACTGTAAGAGTAGCATTGACAACATTTTGACTTCCATCACGCTCTGGCCAAATGTACAAGATTTAGTAGTTGATGCCAGAACTGATAGTGACCACTAACCCCTACAACTGACACTAGCAGCGTATCCACTTCGACTAACTTTTGGGAGAAAGGAAGATGCTAACATTATCCCTGATGAACCCCTAATTAGTAACAACCACAGAGCGGTAAAATGGCCGCTTATCGTGGGAAATAATGAGGCTGTGACACAAATTTATGACACCTTTACAGAAGTCATTGCTCCACATATTGATTTGCCTGCTGCAGAGTTCCCAATATTGATCATACACCAAGTATTGGTAGAAGCACTAAAACCTATTTTGAGCAGAATCCCTAAAGAGAGCTGCGGGGGAACATCGAAACAAGCAACTTAGTAAATCCCTGGTATAATAAGGAGTGCGGTGAGCTTATATTGGCAACAAAAAATAACAGTGTCATGGCCTCAAGGTAGAAAAGGAATAAATACATGAGACTACTTGCACAAACTAAAAAAAACTGGGAGGATAAAATCTGTTTGGAATTAATTAGTGCAGCAAAAATTAGAGATCACGCTGGTTTCTGGCAATTGATAACAAAAGGTAACACAACAGGAAGATGTAGTAAAGATCTTTTATTAGATGCTAACACATGGTCTATCACTTTTCCCGCCTTTACTCAGCATCTAGAATTGAAACAACACATAACCAGCAAGATTGTGTAATCGTTCCTAGTACAGCTCATATGCACTTTAGTCTGGAAGATACACTGGCAGCAATTGATGCAGTAAAACCGGGTAAAGCACCAGGCCCGACAAGACACCAGGAGATTTACTGAGGCATGACAAAACTGTTTGGGGCCCTTATATTAACTTTCTTTGCAATGCAATAGCTGCGGGTGCACCGATACCCAAATCATCTAAAGGGGCAGAAATCACTACTATTTTTTAAAAAGGGAGCTGCCAAGACCCTTCAAATTATCGACCGATCAGTCTAATTGACATTTTACAAAAAACTTTGCTAGGCACATGTTAACAAAATTAAATGACTGGATTGAGGATAACTGCATCCTCTCAAAATTTCAGGCTGGATTTAGAGCTACAACCAGCTCAATCGACCAGATTTTTAGATTCTTTTGCATGAGCTGGAAATATACAATCTTAAAAAAAAACAAATGTATATTGCCTTTGTCGACCTGAAGGCCACATTTGACCTTATCCCCTGAAACCTACTATGGAAATCATTAAAAGATCAAGGGGTGCCAGATGAACTCCTCGTGCAAATAATAAAGTTGCATGAGGACAACTATGCAAAAGTTAGATGGGGTCCAAGGGGCGAACTCACCGAGGCAATTCCAGTAAAAAGAGGTGTAAGGCAAGGATGTGTGTTGGCTCCCACCCTGTTTTTATTGTATGTTAACGATATTCCAGAGTACTTAATGGGTTGTGCACATGATTCGCCCAAGTTGGGGGGGGCAGTACCAGCACTTCTATTCGCAGATGATACCATTCTAATATCCCAGACTCCAATAGGTCTACAATGTGTATTACATTCCTTTTGTGCATACTGCAATATTAAGGGCCTAGAAATAAATTCAAGCAAAAGCAAATACATGGCAATTAACCCTCATAGATCTTTTAAAAAGAATTTAATGGTCAAAAAACAAAAGTTAGAATATGTGCATAATTTTAATTATTTAGGTATAACCCTAGATACTAAAATGACCTGGAAACCGCAATTGGAGAAAAGTAAGGCTGTCTTGCTCTAAAACTCCCTACCGATAGCAAAAAAACATGTGAGTAGTACTTCTAGGGCTGTGTCCCCTACCCTTAAGGTTTACAAGTGTAGGGCACAATCAGCATCCCTTTATGGAGCAGAATTATGGGGACCCTCAAGTAGGAACACCTTTGCAGTAGGAGAAAATACGTTTTTCAGAAAGTTATCATGCCTTCCAGTGCGGACACCACTAATCTCTATTGCTGTTGACCTAAATATTAAACGTATAGATCACCAAGCCACACTGAGACCATTACTATTTTGGGTGTGACTGTGGTCCACAATAGATCTTGCCCACTACAAGGATGGCCTAGAAGAAATTCTAAGGTTCGATCATAGTAGGAGTCTCCAGTTTATTAAGCAATGTTTTTATTGGTTTGGTAAATTAGGGCTGAAGCACTTTTGGGATGAACCAACACAATTGACATTGGCTTCTAAGAAATTATTAAAATCTACTTTTTGGACGTACATCCAAAGTAGTGTGCCCCACAACTCTGCCACTGGCACACTAACAACCCCGTTTCTTCTAATGAAGCCAATAGCGAGCTTTGAGCTATTTTTGGATGAAGTGCAGCCACAGTTAGCAAAATCACTATACATGAAATTTCGATATGGTGTTCTACAAACCAACGCGAACACATCAAAATGGGTCAGTAAACAAGGGGAGAATAATAGTGAGTGCTGTGTGTTATGCCAACCTGATATTCTAGAAAATGACCTACATATATTAATCTTTTGCCCTGTTTATGCTAACCCTAGGAAGAAATGGATCAAACCCATTTGCCGAAATATGGGTATTAGGTCCTGCATGGAGGCTGAAAGAATATTGAAAACTGACACTTCTCAAAAAAATGTTTTTAGTGTTAGTAGGTATCTGTTTAATGTTGGTATAATAAGAGCAAAAGTAGGCTTGGAGTTTTAAATGATTCATGTACATGTGTATTTGGTTTTATGCTTTTAAATAGTTACGCACTTGCACTTCACAAATTAATGATAGACTACAAGGAATATCCTGTTAGTCATTTTATTGCACTTTAAGCATTTGCACTTTTTTGATCAAACATCAACCTGGAATTTGTACTTAAGGAATGTATACTCAGTAACTCATAGCCTATGGCACTTTAAAAGCACTTGCACTTTTTTTTAGAACAGATCCTCTCCTGGAAGTTGTACTCATAGGATGTGTAGATAGTCACCCCTAGTGCTTGGCTACTACAAGGTTAATTGATTTATGTACTCCTCAAATGATTTGATAAATTTAACTACGCCTAGCTTTTTAATGTATTTATTATATTTATACATTTTATATTGGTATACAGAGGATCGGTTTTCTTTATAATGAACTTTAACTCTTTTTTGAAAATGGTCTAAAGTGGAACCTTTTGGTTCAAATGCATCTACATGTATTTTATTAAATGTGATTCATTATTGTGTATCTTTTATGGTTTAAATCAAAACTGAAATAAAGAAGTGAATTGAATTGAATAAAAATGATTAATTCCCTCCCTCTCTCTTTCCTTTCTTTGATTGACATTTAGTTTGTTGTTCAACAGGTCTTTAACAGTGTTTCTATGTTCTCACTGATGAGGGTTGTTTCCAGTTTGGTGTTTTTTCCCAGTTATTAAAGGTTAAAGCTGGAAAAGGATAGCATAGTCATTTACAGTTTTTACAGCCTTTGAAACATTAAAAAAATGATGTTGCCAGTTATAATTGTGAAGAGAGGATAGGAAATATGCATGTGTTAATAAATCTCAAAAGAGAGGTTTGTAGAAGGCAATTCATTGCATTTTTAGATATTTAGATGCTAACCAGAATGAAGAACCTGCTGATTATGTGTCAGTTTATTAATTTTCAGGCCTTTACGGAAATGCAGGAGCCACAAAGGGTCACCCAAGTTAATTTTGTGTTATTAAAAATATATACCTTCTTTTTTATTTGTTTATTACAGAAATTCATATTATTTTAGAACTAGCACATTGCTAATTGAGAGCTTGCACACTGATAATAACAAGCTACAATAAGCTCCAGAAAAGAAAATCAGAACAGGAGAACATTATTCAACAGCCTTCAGGTGTACTTTGAAAAACGAAGGGCCTTATTATGATGTCAGACACGGTTGCGAATTGGGAACCATGTGACCTTAGGTCAGCTGGTCCAACAGCAATATTTGGATGAGCAGTCAGTAACATCCATTTTTCAATGTAAGCTTGTGTGGCGGGCGGAAAAGGCCCACAGCACAAGCCTCCATTGAAAAATTTATGTCTTCGAACATCCCTGCACCGTGGGCCTGCCACACGGTACATGGATGTTAGGGGACACCATAGGTGCAACCCCAAAGCGGAGGACCAGTAGGGGAGGGGTCCCTGCTGGGGGCTCCCAATGTCGCTTTCCGACAACCTTGTCATGTCGGAAAGGCTGGTTTTAAGGGATTATGAAGGGTTTCTGATGCACAGCCTCCTTGAGCCAGTGGAAAGTGTTGGATGGTCTCTCCACCTGCTGCCTCCGACTACACAAATTGTAATGCATCAGATGGACAGCAGCAGCAGATGGCGGTCGGACTGCAACCGATGAGCCATTGATTGTGGCCTGACCTCCATCGTATTCCGGCCCTGAGAATTCAGACACTCCTCGAATGAAAGCAAATTCACATATTATCTCAGTTGCTCTGGTGTGTTATCCCAGGTTCAGGGAAGTATGAGAATTCCTTTTTGGAGAGTTTTTGAATTATTGACCTTAAATAGTTCCAGTCAGACAAAATAAAATGGTTCCATGTAAAAAGAAATGTGTTTTTACATAAATTTCAACAACAATCAATAGATGAGCATTTTAGAAATTTCAAAACACAATTAATGAACCATGAAAACACTTAAACAAGTTTCGAAATTTTTTACTACTATACAAAATGTGCTCACTGCTTATGAGTATTCATACAGTGATGATTAACAACTCAGTGTGTCCAGAATAAAATGAGCAAAGAAACCAAAAGATTAGATAATTGATGTTCCTAAATGTGCATTTAATTATCGGTCCATCAATGGATACAATTATATAGGTTTTGCTTGCCCATTATGTCTATGACATTTCGGGCCTGGCCTTGTTAGGAGTCATCATCAGGACTGTTAAACTATGAAAATATGAGGATATGAAGTAAACTTTCCTAAGGTCTTTAGGAGGGAGGGTGGTCTTCAGAGTGTCCCTGTTCATTCCAGTATCCCCATGACACCACATTCCTCTACATTCTCTCAGACAGTAATTCCGTATTTCCCCCCACATCTTTCCAGAGTCCTCTTTCTGCATATCTCATACATAATTTCCTTTATCATCGTTCAACGGGCCTAATTCACAAAAGTAAACTTAGACCAAAAGTCTAAATTCAGACCTAAAGTCTAACTTACTACTACTAAAGTTAGACCAAAAGTCTAACTTTAATAGTAGTAAAGTTAGACTTTTCGCCTAAGTTTAGACCAAAAGTCTAACTTTACTACTACTAAAGTTAGACTTTTGGTCTAAGTTAGACTTTTGGTCTAAACTTAGACTAAAAGTCTAACTTTAGTAGTAGTAAAGTTAGACTTCAGGTCTAAACTTAGACTTCAGGTCTAAACTTAGACTTTTGGTCTAAGTTTACTTTTGTGAATCAGGCCCACTGTCATTTTTCTCTGTCCTGCATAAGTGCTTGTATCACCTCACCTACCGTGTTCTGTTTTTCACACCCACAGTCACGCACACATTCACCTACACTCCTGGACACTCTCACCACCTGTGAATACAGCATTTATTTTTCTTTTAGAGCTGTCAATATTTGTATTGTGTTTAGCACCTTCACAGACTTAAACATAAAATGGTAACTACAATCAGTACATAACTGACTTTCACTGTGCTCTGAGGAGAGTTTTAAGTCATTTTTACGGAATCCATCTGTGTTTTTGTGTGTATAATTAAGGAAATGAAAATGGGCTAGAGGGAGACTAATTTCAAAGACATCATTTCTATTACTGCTGGGTCTGAGTCCCATCAGGACCCACCCATTTTAAAGCTCTGCTATTGGTATTAGACTGAGGGTTAAATGGACAGGTGAAATTATTCTATGTCTATTCCAAATACTGTTCTATTTGACTTTTCCATTCCTTTTTCCGAGATCCCTGACATCAGCAGGATGAATTTTGTTTTGTCAAATCAATCAGTATCTATGGAAAAATCTTTTTTTTTATTAATACATCGAGGTGCACTTGCATCTACATAGACAATAGCGATTCTTTAATTGCGATTATTAAGGAATCACTATTGCCTATGCATGTAGGAATCGCAAAATTGTTTGCGATTCCTACAGATTCCTTAATTGCGACTCCCAAATTGTAAATCGCAATTAAGGAATTGATTTCCATTCATTCCTATGGGCCCAGAGGCACATAGGAATGAATGGGAATTGGATGGGCAATTTGCGAGTACCGAATAGGTACCCGCAAATTGAACATGCAATTTGAAGGGTGCAAGGGTTCCAAAAGGATACCCTGTTCACTCCTGAAATTACAATTTATCCACATGCCCCACGGGCATGTGTGTGTGTGTAACGTGACAATGAAAAATGCTCTGTAGTGCATTTTTCAAAGAAATCGCAAATTACCATCAACTTTAGATTGACAGTAATTTGCAATTCATATTTGCGAAAAAGCAGTTTTTTTGTTTAATCCATTGCATTTAAGGAATTGCAATTTGCAATTCCTTAAATGCGATCGCAATTTAAGTAATCGCAAATTTAGTGATTCCTTAAATTGCGATTTTTACATTTGGGATGATGCATCCCAAATGCAAAAATACCGGTCGCAAAGGGGCAGATTCTGCTAATCTGCCCCTTTGCAACCAGTTTTTAGGTTGATGCATGGGGCCCCAAAACCTTTAAGAAATGGATGCGTGCTCTTCCTTACATATGTGAAGAAGCTTTGACGCTTAATATTGCAAACAATATATTTTCCTTCTGCACTATGAATAATAATATTTTCCCTCAATCATGCTCTGCAATTTATGTGTGACCTTTAGCTTGTTCATGAGCTCCTTTTGCCATAGGCTTCAGGCCTCTGGCTGCCCCCGGCAGGATGCACATTATGTGAGCTACGCAAGTCATGCATACAATACTTTCAGAAACCAAAGGCAAAAGTTAATCACCAAAACTTTAAATGATGGTCTTTTAGCTTGGCAACATGCCTGAATCAAATGCAGCTGCAGTGAGCTTTAATCTTTGTAGAATAATTCAAAATGAGATAATTGAAAATTAAAGACTTCACTAACAAATGTGTGATCTTTAATGCTAAAATGTCTTTCTTGCAAAAGAACCTGAATGGGAGAATTATATCATTAAGCAGTTGTCAATGTAAAAAATAATAAAAATAGAAATGTTCCTTCAAATCTTCATAAGGTGGCATTCGCCCTTCAGTTTATTTATGGTATTTTTGTCTTCTGTGTTTAATATTAGTAGAGCACCAAGTATTTTCCCAGTTTCTGATAATTCTGAGCAACAAGCAACAGGAGTTCCAACAGTTTATTTCCCAGGGATCCCAAAAAACCAGCATAATGTGAATCCCCAATGTTTAGTCTTGGTGTGAAGCTGTAATTAACAAGGTTTGCTGCTTCAAATAGAATAATAGATTTGTTCTGGTGGCTGTACAGTTAGCCTCATTTCTTTTAACATGGAGTTATATTGTTCTCAGTTTTGCAATTTGTGTGCTTTTATTTTACTTTTTACATGAGGTGTGAAATAATAAATGTGCCAAAAAGATCTGGGTCAGTCATGTTTCACAGGGATTTGACACATTTAGAAATTGTTAGGTTCTATTCAGTAAACACAGTCATGTCTAATTCTGAAACATTGTGGTAATAAATATTGGTGTTATTCAAAATGCAAAATATCACTATTCAATAAATATAAATAAAGAGTTACTGTGACCCTGACTAATCGCAAAACACATAGGTTTATATGGCATTTGAACACACATTCACCTAGATAACTAAAATTGGAATAAACATCTATAATCAAATGATAATTTCGAAGGCCCTAACTGGATTAGTTACTTTAGGGGATGAACTATAAGAGTAGACACGTGATTAGATATGATTAGGCGTTTTTTTAAATGTATTGTTGTGAAAGCCGGTAGTGTTATTCAAATTTGTTGATGGTAACATATTGGGCGTTGAAGCCAGGGGGACTGTTTTTTCACTGCTGCTAGTGTTATTTCAGTTAATTCAAATGTAGTAATGAGGCCCAACCTAACAAAAGTGTTAGAACACTTTGGGACATGTTTACAAGGGAATATTGCCACCACAATGTCACTTTTAGTGATGTTCTGGTGGCGATATCCCCTCCTCATTATTTACAAGACGGAGTCTGCAGCACACATAGAAACAGCAAATCGCCTTTAAAGATTGATTTTAGTGCAGGAAGGTGTCTCTGCCTTCACATAAACAATCGCCTCTGAAGTGCAGACACCCTTGCAACATGGCGCAAGGGTGCCTGCACTATTGCTAGGCAGCTTGTTTAGCACCACCACTAGAGAAAATGTTGTAGTGTGCTGTATTTTTGTAAATATGGCACATCACTGCTTTAAAAAAAAGTTGAAGCGCTGCTTTACCAATTTTGGAGTAACACCACGCTCCGAAGTTTAATTGTAAATATCTCCCTTTATTTCTCACTCAGAGCTTCTATAACAAGAAATCCATTAACGGCCAACCACATTCCAATCTCCTAACTCCAACATTCACAAAGCACACAGTTGGAAGAATGTGCACAATTAACATTTGGGGGGGAAAAAGGAGAGAAAGAGAAGGAAAGATAAAAATATAAAAGTATGTAGTAATTATAATTTTTTTAAAATATTACATCTTTTCGACTCACACAATCCTTAAACTTGCTCAGTATAACCACATTGAGAGATTGCATACATTACCTTCATTCACCCCACATGACCTTACATTACTGTTTCCAACCTGTTGATGTAGGTGATCTCACACTAAAGTCACTTGAACCACAACTGACATCATGAACATCATGTAACTGGGCAGCAGCATAATATAAAAATACATCTAATAGACTTCAACATTAATATCTATAGTCTTGATCCCCTTTGTTGGACCTGGCGCTCTCTTTAGGGTCACACCCAAACCTTTTGCCTTCATCCATCCTACATTCTGAACCTGTTTTTGCTGATTTGTAGGGCTCTCTTCTTTAAACATATTAAAACGGGCTTATACCCAAGGGGCACATTTAAATTACTTACAAGTATCTAGTAAAGTGGTACTAAAGGCACTCAGGGTCTGTAAAATATGTGCGACTAGTGAGCCTACAGCACTTATTATGCCACCTACTTAAGTAGCCTTTATAAACATGTGTACAGTTTTAAGCTTTTTGCCAGGCCTAAACCTTCCTTTTTAATACATATAAGTGACACCAAGGGTAAGCCCTGAACAGCCCACGGGGCAGGGTGTGATCTATTTAAACAGCTGGACATGTACTTTTAAGTTTTACATGTTCTGGTGCTGAAAAACTCTCAAATTCATTTTTCACAATTTCAAGGCCTACCTCTTCCATAGGATTACGTTGGGTATCCTTATTACAATTAACAAGTGATAACCTTTGATTAGGAGCAGGTAGGAATGTCATGTTGGATTCTGAGGAATTGTATTTTAAAATCTTCTTTAATAGTAAAGTCAAATATTAAGTAGCAATTCTAAAAATGCTACTTTTAGAAAGTTGGCATTTTCTTGTCCTAACCATTTGGTGCCTGCAGTCTGTTTCCTGGTTCACATGAATCAGTGAGGTTGGCAGCTGGCCTTTGTGTCTTCCTCTGAGACAGCCCCAAATAGAGGATCTGGGTGTTGGTAGGATGGGCTATCCTGACTGGTGTGGGGCAGAGCCGTCACCTACCAGACTTGTACTTCAAATGCACTGGCACAGCACACACAGATATTCAATCCGCTCACAGCCCCAGCAGGTCTCCCTGACTCTGCCTTTGGGCTGTTTGGTTTTGCCTGTGTTTCATTGGCTTTTACTAAACTGTGTGTTCAGTCTTTGTGCTGCATGTAATATAGCCACTTGTGCTATCTGTAAATCATAAGTCGCCTGATTTGTTATTTCAGTCCTGTGTTTCTTGTAATTTAGTCCCTTGTGTTGCTTGTAAATCTAATTTAGCCTGATTGTTATTGTTTCCCTCACCACTGTATTTTTCTGTTTTTCTCTAGCCAGCTCGCATCGCTGCTCGCTCCTTTTCCTGCTGCATCCACTTCCTGCCACCTAGCACCCCTCCCAGGACCTACTTAATGGAGGCTGCAACGTGGCGGCACAGGGGGCGTGCTGCTGGCATGCTTAAAGTGCGCCAAGGGCAAGTCTGTCTGCGCCCATACGCGCCTCAACCGCACCTAGTGCCAGGAACCATGGCCATCCTACGAGCCACAGATAGTCCACTGTAGAGCTCCGAACCCTGGACCCCAGATGCCACAACAACTACCACTGCCTCACATTTCCTTGCTCAGCGGTTGAACCTTTCACCTGCCACCACTGCCTCTTCGCCTACAACTCAGGACCTTCCGCCCACATGAAAACCCTCGCCGCACCCACCTCACCGATCAAAACAACATTGGAGCAACTCCACTGCCTCCTTAATCCACACCCAATCACTCTGCAAACACACCACCAAAATCTAGGACACCATTATTACCTTCACCCCAATGTGGTCTTTATCACAGAGACCTAGCTCAACCCCTCCTCTACCCCCAACATTACCAATGTGATGCTGAACGGCTATAAAATGATACACTGGGACCGCACCAACAAACATGGAGGCAGCATCACCATTATCCACAAAGAAACCATCTGCTGCATCCCCATCGTGGACAACATCACACTGATCATGGTGCACCTCAACTTCCAACTCCAAACCGATGGCAGAAGTCAATCAGAGGCACTCTTGCTTACAGACCCTCAGGACCATGCCCCAGCTTTTGCAATGCCATCCCTGAATGTATTGCTCCACTCAGCATTGTCTTCAAACAGTACATCTTCCTCAGCAGCCTCAACTTCTACCTCAAAGACCCCAAAGATGAAAACTCCGTTAAACTCCTGGAAACCATGAGCAACATCGGCCTCACCCAACTGGTCATCAACCAATGATGCAGTGCAAGACACATGCTCGACCCAATCTTCAAGCAACAGAGCCAAATGCAGTCATGTCACGAACTCACTTGGACCAACCACACCATTGTCCACTTCACTGTTGCAGGTGTCCATGCACCACCACCAAGCCTCTCAGCTCCTCACACAGCAGCGGGAAAAGAGGGACAGAGATCCAATGGGCGGATGCCCACAAAACCCCCCATCCTGACTCTGCAACCAATCGTCAATAATTTCTCCACCTGGATCCCCAACAGCACAAAAAGGGTCTCCCCAATCAAGACCGCCAAGACCAGTAGAGCCACAAAAAAAGCCAGCTGATATACATCAAAACTCAGGACCATGACACGCTTCTGTAAACAGCTTGAAAGAGGATGGCGAACCAGTAAACAGCCCACAGACTGAGCACCTTCAAGTCAGTCCTCCACAATTATGACCAATGCCTCAAAGACATGAAAAGAGGCGCCCTGGCAGACTACATCGAAGTGAGCTCCAACCACAGCAAGGAACTATTCAAAATCATCAGAGAATTCTTGTGCCCATCAGCCACCAAGAACATGATCTCCCCGTCCCAGGAACTCTGTGACTCCCTGGCGGACTACTTCCACAACAAGATATCCACCATCTACAGAAACTGCAACCCTCAACTCATCGAACACTTGGAGAGCAACAATCTGCTTGATATCTCCCAATCTGGCTTCGACACCAACCACAGCACTGAGACCGCCCTGATCCCTGCCACCGATTACATCACAACCCTCTTTGAGGGGAGAGAAACAGCAACCCTGATCCTCCTCGACCTCTCAGCAGTGTTTATTTATTTATATATACAGTTTTCTATAGCACGGACTTGACCCTGGAAGAGAATTGGAGTGCTTTACAAATGTTACGGTAAGTAGCAAACAAGACAACCAAGAAACATAGATGCTGTCAGAACCCATTGCAAATTAGGAGAAGGGCAGTGAGTTAGACACCAGGGCGTAGTGGCGAGTTTAAAACCCTGGTTGGCGAACCTCGTCAAATCAGTATCCAGAGAAATTAGTCAGTGTGTTTATGATGAGGTTTTGTTCATTAAAAACAGTTTGCCTTCTTTTTTGAAGGATGTGCTCAAAGGATTGTCTGACTTTAGGGCGCAAGGAGTTCCAGATTCTAGGTGCCAGTTCGGAGATAGTTCGGTTGTAGGTTCTTTTTCTGAACATTTTGAGGCTTCAACAGTAAGGTGCTGGTGCTTCTTGATGGTCTGTCACCACCAGACAATTCCAATTTATCAGCAAGGTACTTCGGTGTGTTGAAGTGTAGGACTTTATGTGTCATGCTAGCAATTTTTATCTGTATCTTTGCCACATAAGGGAGCCAATTTAGTGCCTTCAGATCTGGAGTGATGTGGTTGTTCCTTTTGGATCAAGTAATGAGCCTTGCAGTCGAGTTGACGGATGCCCTTAGTGGAGCCAACTTGGATCTCAGTAAACCATATAGGGATGCACTCCCATTGTCTAATCAGAGGATCACTAGAGCTTGCACGGCTGATTTAAGGTCGTTGAAGGGGAGGAAAGGTTTTATTTTTCTCAGAATGTTCCTCATTTGTACTTTCAGTGTTGCCACCTCTGTCTAGAGCTCCGTGGTGGGGCCTTCTGCAATGTGGACGCTTTCCACCACCTTTGACAGATCTGTACATAGAAGGTTGACCTTGATAGCTATATGTCAATTTTCACCTCGTGCTCAAGTTTCTGAGCCCTGTATTGCTGCCATGATGTCTGGCCCGGAAGGCTCTATGATAGGTATCCTCTAGTTGTTTATCCGTTGTGCGCCTGTTTGCTGGTCTCTTTCTGGGGAAGAGCTTGTGGAATTGTGTACTGTCTCATGGCATGATCTTCAGAGGCTTCAGGAATTTGTCTTTGCCCATGTCTCCCAGAGCTGCCAGTATCTTACTGGAGTTCACTCACCAACCCCTGCCCACTGGCTGCCAAGGCTTACCGCTAGAATACACACTACACTATTGGCCAACACAGAACCTGGTGATCCCTGTTCAACTTACTCTGATGGTAGTCTCTGTGCATGCTGGGCCACAATGAACTGCTTAGGGCTGCAACACACCGCCATAGTCAATTGCACCACCTCTTAAGTGTATAAATTCAGTGGGAGTACTCAACCAGCCTGTGATTAGGTCTAATTGACTCTCTGGTACCAGCCAGTCATGCTTGTGTCTAGAAGTTCACCTTCCCAACTCCTGGGGCACAAAACTGGGCTACAATTTCCACAGCTGTTAAGAAGCAGAGGGGATGGGGTTAGGCTTGGTTCCTATCTGACTCGATCCTACGAGGTCTTCCTCAGCATTCACTTCCTGGACATCAGGCTCAAGTGCAAGGATTAGGACATTTTCCAAGCCATCAGCTCTTCTCCGCAAAACAATCTGGCTAATCTCTCTAATTGCATGCTCAGGGTGCACGTTCTTCCTCAGGACCTCAGGTAACATGCCAGCTGTTGGGGATCCATCGACCAGCACCTCATCTGGTACAATTCTTGCACGGGCCACTGGGCCGGACTAGGAACACAAAGCGGATGTATGACGTTACAACGCACACTTTTACAACGCATGCACTTACAACGCATTTTTTACAACGCATAATCCATTACAACGCATGACATTACAACGCATGACACTACAACGCATTTTTAAAAACTACCTTTACAACGCATTTCCATTACAACGCATAATACCTTTACAACGCATACCATTACAACGCATAATATTAAATTGCATTTAAGGTAAGTATTAGATAGTATAGGGGTAAAAGTTACTTTTCTAACTCCAGGGGGTGCAACAGTAGGGTAAGTGTTGGATAGTATAGGGGTAAAAATTACTATTCTAACTCCAGGGGGTGCAACAGTAGGGTAAGTGTTGGATAGTATAGGGGTAAAAATTACTATTCTAACTCCAGGGGGTGCAACAGTGGGGTAAGTGTTGGATAGTATAGGGGTAAAAATTACTATTCTAACTCCAGGGGGTGCATCAGTAGGGTAAGTGTTGGATAGTATAGGGGTAAAAATTACTATTCTAACTCCAGGGGGTGCAACAGTAGGGTAAGTGTTGGATAGTATAGGGGTAAAAATTACTATTCTAACTCCAGGGGGTGCAACAGTAGGGTAAGTGTTGGATAGTATAGGGGTAAAAATTACTATTCTAACTCCAGGGGGTGCAACAGTAGGGTAAGTGTTGGATAGTATAGGGGTAAAAATTACTATTCTAACTCCAGGGGGTGCAACAGTAGGGTAAGTGTTGGATAGTATAGGGGTAAAAATTACTATTCTAACTCCAGGGGGTGCAACAGTAGGGTAAGTGTTGGATAGTGTAGTGTAATATTATGCGTTGTAATGGTATGCGTTGTAATGGTAGTATGCGTTGTAATGGAATGCGTTGTAAAGGTAGTTTTTAAAAATGCGTTGTATTGTCATGCGTTGTAATGTCATGCGTTGTAATGGATTATGCGTTGTAAAAAATGCATTGTAAAGGTAGTGCGTTGTAAAAGTTGCGTTGTAAAGGTTGTTCCCCACACAAAGCAGCCATGGCAATTTTGTCATGCCAGCCCACTGGGGAGGGGGTGCTGCCAGTGTGAAGCATTGCTGCTTTTGGTACTGGGGTCAGACATTGCAGTACCACTTGAAAACAGGCCCTAAGTAACAAAACCGGCCCCCTCGGTCTCACTGGCAATCTTCCACTCTCCCAGGGAAATGCCCAATGCCCGGTATGGCCAGTCCCGCCTTGACAGGCCACATGAGCCACTACCCCTTCTCATCACCAGGAGCCCTGCTTTCTATGGATGTCTGCTGTTTGTGGCCCCATGCACCCCGAGTCAGACGCAGGGTGGGGTCATAGTTTGTTACTGACATGTATTGAGTGCCCGACACAGTATATTAAAGAATTAGGTTGGGGGAGCTGGAGCTCCCCAATATTGTGACCGATCATCCATGTTGCTTATTCACACCTGCCTCCCACCAACCCATTGTAAGGTTGATAGTCCAGTAATTTGCTTTGTAATTGGGAGCCGATGGAAAAAATAAAAGACAGAGATAAAAGGTTTAGAGTTTTATCCTCCACAGACAGAAAGGGTAGCCACTTTCTGAATTGTGTGACATGTGCGTGCCACACATCTAGGACTCATCAATTTTAAGGACATTTCTGTAATCTATTTGAATGGCAGTTTGATGCTTCCACCTCTGGTCAAGGTATGATCAAAGTATGTCCATGTGACAAAAGCAGGCATATGAAATTTCATTCGCCTGAAAAGTCAGAGACAGCCCAGGTGTTTCACCACTTGAAAACACTGTAGGCAAATATCCATATGAATGGTCAGAAGGCCTTGACCCTTCTACTGCCAATGACGCAACGAAAATCAAATACTCATAGTCTGTATTTGATTAAACGATTTTACTGCGCATGCAAAGAATACTTTAAATGAGAATAAATATGCAAGGTTTATATCACAGAAATGTTGCATAGTGGTAAAAAAGTGGTACAATTACATTTGCAACTGGTTTCCTAATTGTGTGGTAGCAGGACAATGCGTGGAACAGACTGATTTCAAACAGGTTTGCCGTACACATAACAAAAAGAGAATAAAAAAGATATTATAAATCATAAAATGGGAAATAAGATTCCGTGCATAAAAAAGGTTTGTTCTGTTATACATTCAATAATTAACAAAATCAAAGCAGTAAAAAATCACTTAGCATCTATTAATATGTCTATTTATTGACTAAAATCCCTTTGTTAAAATATGTATTGCTCACGTTAAATGCATATGGTATAACAACCCATTTTCTTTGATTACGAAAGTCACTTTGCTGCATTAGAGATTTCAAGGGCAACATTGTGCAAATGTATTTATCTCCCTTGATTTTTGGATCATGGCAAAGTTTCTGTGGCTTGGCCCCTGGTCTTGAATCTGGTATTGAAATGTATGCTCACAGATTTTAGTTCAAATTCGGATACGTGAATTTCATAAAATTGATCAGTAAACAATTTCTTAATTCAATTTTATATAACTTGTTACTGCTTTGGCCAGATGAAGGCATATGGAAGCATAGGTAAATTGTATTCATATTCCTGGTTCCCCAGTGAACTAGAAGTCGATAGTATCTAATAGCTTCATGTTATTAAACGGGATTTACTATGGCAATGTGAAACCTGATATTGCTCTGCATCCATAACATTTAAGTATGAGATCATAGCCAGGAAAGGTGTCATCGTCATATTAGCTGTGACATCATTGGATGTCAAGTCACCTAAACTCCGAATTTCAGCAGCAGAAACAGTATTCTTTTTATGTTGTGTTGACATTTGAAAGAATGGCATTTATTTTTAACTTGAAGTTGCCTCACTCATTTTAGTCACACTAGATCTTGACATTTCTGTAAAAATCCAAAGATATGTATTTTCACTTGATAGGATGAACTTGGGAAATTATATTCTGTTTGAATGAGCATTTCTTTTCCCCTCTACCATTAATAATGTATGTACATTACTTGGTAGACTACTCTTCTAATAATAAAATCGAGCATCTTGTCAGCTTCCCTTGTGGGCATGTGCAGCTTTTCTAAGAATTAATATACCGAGGGAAACGAGCTATGTAAGACGGAAATCAGATGACATGTGCTGTTTGAAAAATCCTATTTGCAGGAAAACCATTCACAAAATTGTTTGGGTTCTGGGAAAATGTACACGTTATTAGTAATTTGGAAAAAATGTGGTCATTTGGATTCTCTGGTTGATGTGCAGAGCGCCCGTGCAGAAACTGAGTCGATGCGAGTTGCAGGGAAGACCCCTGAACCTGCATCATGTATAATCAACTCCAAATGCCACCTTAATTTTTAAAGGCAAGATTCATCTTGTGGAATGCATAAACAGTGACATTGTAAAATGTCTTTCGAGTGGTATGCTACAATTACATTATTGTTCTCTAAGTTAGCTTGGACTCCTAACTCCCAAGTGAGTAAATATCAAGCAGGGGCGTTGCTTACTCAATGAGATGCGGGGAGTGTAAATCTCAAATTTCTCAACTAAAAAAGCAACGGGCCATAGGGTGAATGGATTAAAGGACAAATGTTCTCATGAGGTGCAAGGCCATTAGATGGGCCACTGGGCTTATTTAGAGTTTGGTGGACAGGGTACTCTGCCACAGTGGCCGCAGAGAACCATGCCTGCCAAACTCAAGGTCCCGCCACACAATTTTGATTCAGCCAGACATCAAATTTTTTGTAGATGGAGTAAACTAAATTCCTACGGCCGGATGGAGCAGGGGCATTCAGAGGAATGCCATACAACCATCCGACCTAGTTAGAGAGGATGTCAGATTGCTTTTATATAAAGGTGTGTCCCCACCAGGTATATTCTGGTAGTGATGGACAGAAAAAAAATATATATTACCACGACTCCAGGTCAGAAAACTTGCATGAAGTAGAGGACATTCGTTTTATATATTTCAAAAAGATACTCGAGTTGAAGAGTTGTTGTTAGAAAAATAAAAAACTTTAGAAACGTCGGTGGACCTATCCGTCAGATGATTCATACACTGACAGGAACCACCATGGCGGCAGTGCCTGGGAATGAATAGTGATGTTAGTCGGGCTGGCAGAAGCCTCTAAAATTGGCAGGCAGTGTAAAGGTCGTGGGCTAATTTAAATTCCTCCTCCACCCTGTCAGTTTTTGCTCTGTCCGCCAAACCCTAAATCAGGCCCTCTGTCTAGGGTGGCACAGTGGGCAAAAAATGATAGGTTGGAATGTTACTCCAATTGATTGCCAGTAATTAGACTATTTAAATGCATTCATCCCATCAACATTTGAACGTTTGATTGCCATTACTATGCTAGTATACCTAGAAACCCGAGGCTAGAGCAGTTTTCTAAGCCTTCCAATGTTTGAGAATTCCAAAACAAAGAACAATTGTATCCATTCAAGGAGTACTTCTATGGGTGCAGATTTACCACTGTTTTGCTAAGCCACATTTATATATATATTACCTACTGGTGGTCGCCAGTAGGTAATTATAGTTAGGACCTTGTTTCTATTCAAAAAGCATTTTTTCTTTTCCCAATAACTTTGGCTCCAGTTGATGAATCTTCGCGAAATTTTCAAAACTAGTGGGGCGCTCCGGTCAGCTCCTATCTTGAAGGATTCGGGGTGATTGGATAAGCAGGGGCTGAGAAAAAAGGGGGGTGCCAAAATGGGTTTTCACCATGTTAATTCCCATAGGAAACTTTAGACATGGCTACAGCCCGAACTGCTGAACAGAATTACACCAAAGTTGGTAAAAAGGTATCCCTTGGTTCAGAAAGAGACCTTTTTTTTTAAATGGTGTAAATCCATTCAGTAGTGCCTGAGAAATTCAAAAAATAGAGGTCGGAAAATCAATTTCCCATAGGAAACTTTAAATACTGCTACAGCTGCAACTGCTGAACGGAATTACACCAAATTTGGCACCAAGGTAGCCCTTGGCTCAGAAAGAGACATTTTTTTAAAAATGGTGTAAATCCATTCAGTAGTTGCTGAGAAAATCAAAAAATAAAAGTTTCGATATTTAGAGGCACGGATGATTCGCGGACCCTCCCGACCACGAGCTTTATGCCAATTGGCTGTCAACGCTCCAAACCAGGAAGTGTTGGCAGCCATCTTGTCCCTCGGTAACCGAGGCACAAGAGAACAGGGAAACAAAGGCGTTAAATAAGAAAAGGGGGCAGGGTAGAGACACCCTGACCCCCTAGGCCTGCTCTGGGGGTCCAAAAAAAGCATTTTTTTTTTTAAATCGGCGCAAATTTCGTCTGGAAATAAAAAAAAAACGAAGCATGGACTCCCGCGCTTCGTTATTATTTAGCCCCTGGGTGGGCGAAGTCCCGGGGACATTCAATAATGTTATTGCAGGGGCCCAGGGAGGCCACCGCAGCCCTGGGGACCGTCACCCTTGGGTCTTTCCATAAATATTTTCGGGGGCACACGGCCTCCCCGCAGCCCGGGGACCGCCACCCCCGGGCTTCTTTTTTTTATTGTTTGGGGGGCCTCCAAGGCCCCCCAAGCCCCAGGGACCAGGTCTTTTATTAATTATAATCACGGGGCACATGGCCTCCCCGCTGCCCCAAGGACCACCACCCCCGGGGCAAAATATATTTTCAAAATATACACCTGTGTCCCACATGCCCCGGGGACCGTCACCTCCCCGGGGCACTAAGTATGTTAATTCGGGGGACCACCAGCTCCCTGGGGCTGTGTACACTATGGGAGGGGGGCTGCGCGGCCCCCCTCCTGGATCCCTCAATGGCCCTGGGGACCGCCACCCCCCAAGGCCGGCTCATGCAGTGTCCCGGGGGGCCCACCCCCGGGACACTGCTGTTTGCAATGACAGGGCGGGAGCCGCGCGGCTCCCACCCTGTCATTACAAACTGTTTTGCTTCATTGAAGCGAGAGCAGGGAAACCTGCTCTCACTTCAATGAAGCAAAGCAGATTGCTTTTCCACATGGGGATCTGCATGTTAGTAGCTCCCCATGTGGAAAAGCAATGCTGTCTTCCGCAGGACGCGGGGAGCCAGCAGGGACCGTTGAGGCATTGGGGTTCCCTCCAGGGTCCCCATCGAAGAGTTCAGGTCCCGGGGGATGGGGTCCCCGGGGCCAGAAGTGGCCCGGGAGGGGAGCCACGTGGCCAACCTTCCCTGTGCATAAAAAAAAACGGAGAGGCCAGGCCCCGGGGGATGGGGTCCCTGGGCCCTATTTGGCCTGAGGAGGGGGGCCACGCAGCCCCCCTCCCTAAAATAATTTAAAAAGGATGGCCAGGCCCCAGGGGATGGGGTCCCTGGGGCCAGAAGTGGCCCGGGAGGGGGGCCACATGGCCCCCCTCCCCAAAATGAAAAAAATAATAATAAATCAAGGCTGGCCCCAGGGGATTGGGCATTCGGGGCCAATAGAGGCCTCAGGAGGCGGGCCACACAGCACCCCTCCATAAAAAAAAGAATAATAATGTGGCCCCCTTCCCGTTTATTATTATTACTTTTTTAAAAAAGGGTCAGGCCCTGGGGGATGGGGTCCCCAGGGCCCAAAAAAAGGGAAACGAAGGGGGCCACGCAGCCCCCTTCTAAAAAAAAGGAAAAAAAGATGCGATTGTGCCAGAGGCCCCGCCCCCTCCCAGCAACACTCTGCAAACGCGCCCTGTGGTGCGTTTTAAATTGGGGAATTAATCCCCCTTCAATACTGAGGGTCCCTGGGGGCCAACTACCCCTCTTGTTACCTCCAGTAAGTCCCACACAGTGGGATTGCTAAGACGTCTTCGGAGGCCATGGCCCCCTTTCTCTACCACTCTGCAAACGTGCCTCGTGGCAGACTATGGGATGGGGGATGAAGTCCAATTTAGTCCTGAGGGAGTTTGGGGGCCAAGAATCCATGCTGGTACCTCCTGTAAGTCCAACACAGCGCAATTCCTGAGCGTTGTTTGGACACCCAGCACCCTTTATCCACTACTCTGCAAACACGACTACTAGTTAAAGTAGCATTTTTCTGCACCTCTGACTTAGAGGTAGTTTTAATCCCCCTGCCCTATTATGTACTAGGGCCTTACAGAGGAGGTAATGTTAATCACAGGGGTACCCCAACGCATAGTGTTCCCTAGTGAATGTAGGTGTTTTCACTGTATTCTAAGTGTCTTTTAGCATAGCAGTGGCTCTAGGCCTGGTTAGTCAGAGTCAGTTACCACCAGTACCCGTCAGAAAAAGTTGTGGGCGCAGGATGATTTTCCAACAAGGCCTCTTTCTGCTCCTCTGTTGGTTCTTTCTGCACATGTCTTTGTGGACTTCTGTTGCTTCTTTCTGCCTTTCTTTAGCTTCTTTCTGTGCGTTTTTCTTCTATCTTCACATGCCCTACCTCTGTAGGCATATTTAGAAACTAGCATTTAAAAAACCTTTGAAATTCACTTAAAAAACCATAGGTTTCAGACACTTTATAGTTAGAAATTAGCATTTAAAAAACCTTAGAAATTCACTGAAAAAACCATAGGTTTCAGGGGCATTATAGTTAGTTGGACATTTCACCATAGAAATTCCCCCGTTATAGTTAGTTCAGCTAACTAAAACTTGCGCCCCCGCAATGCACTGCTGATGATGTCACATATTACATCACTCATGACATGGTCAGTGACATCACTCATGACATCACTGATGATATCTCAAATGACATCACTGATGACATCATCCTTGTGATAGATTGGCAGACCTCCTCTCACCCTAATATAACCTTTGATACACACACTCTAAAATACAAAATACCATTTTCAAAACAATAGACACACAAATACCAGTTACAACATACCCATTCACTAATTCCTAGAACTACACACACATCCACTCATTCACTAAAAGTCCTATACAGTCACTCATACATGCACTCACTCATCATATGTACTCATACACCTATACATACACTTACACACCGCCACTCATCCATAGAGTTACTCACACACATAGTCACACATGCAAAGAAAGTATCAAACATTCATTTACTTGTATATACAGTTATACACACACCACCGCATGTACTTCTACAGAAACTAACAAATACTTACTCTCTTAAACAATCAGTTATAGAAACACATACTCACTTATGCTGGTACTCTTCCAATCTCTCACTCTCACATATACTTACTTACATACACCAATACTCACATATACTAGTTTAAAACATATGTAGTTACTCATAAAGACACTACTGAGACAGTCATTCACTTACCAACACACCCATACACACACTCATCCACCCATACCGTCCTGCACACATGCTGTCATCAACACATACAAACAGTGACTCACTCATTCATGCATCTATGCACAAAGTAATACCCCCAACAAACCACACAGACACTCCTACTGATACTCAAAAAACCAAATAATAACCCATATAGACACTCATGTAGCTACTCAACAGCCCATGCAGCCACGTATACACAAAGTGAGAGACTGATACAGATATTTACACATTTAAAGATTACTCACTAACCCATGTATTCACTAAGATACACTTAATCAGTCAGTTATACAATCAGTTTCACACAAACAAAATCATCCAGTTAGGCACTTATATACCCACTTATTATTCCATCGACCTCGACATATACATATATAACACATATTTAAATTTCACAAAAAGACATATTCACTGGATGATGTCATCAGTGATGTCATCAGTGATGTCATGAGTGATGTCACTGACCATGTCATGAGTGATGTAATATGTGATGTCATCAGCAGTGCATTGCGGGGGTGCGAGTTATAGTTAGATGAACTAACTATAATGGGGGAATTTCCATGGTTTTGTACGAGTGAAATGTCAAACTAACACCCCTGAAACCTATGTTTTTTTCAGTGAATTTCTAAGGTTTTTTAAATGCTAATTTCTAACTATAAAGTGCCTGAAACCTATGGGTTTTTCCAGTGAATATATATATATATATATATATATATATATATATATATTCACTGAAAAAACCATGGGTTTCACACACGTTATAGTTAGGAATTAACATTTAAAAAACCTTAGAAATTCAATGAAAAAACCAAAGGTTTCACACATGTTATAGTTAGCTGGACATTTCACTCGTAAAAAACCATTGAAATTCCCCCGTTATAGTTAGTTCAGCTAACTATAACTCGCGCGCCCGCAATGCACTGCTGATGACGTCACATATTACATCACTCATGACATGGTCAGTGACATCACTCATGACATCACTGATGACATCTCAAATGACATCACTGATGACATCACTGATGACATCATCCAGTGAATGTGTGTTTTTCTGAAAATTAAATATGTTTTATATATGTATATCTCAAGGTCGATGGAAGAATAAATGGGTATATAAGTGTCTAAATGGATGATTTGTTTTTGAAAAATTGATTGTGTAACTGACTGATTAAGTGTATCATAGTGAATACATGGCTTAGTGAGTAATGTTTAAATATGTAAATATCTGTATCAGTCTCTCACTTTGTGTATAAGTGGCTGCATGGGTTGGTGAGTAGCTACATGGGTGTCTATATAGGTTATTAGTTGGTTTTTTGAGTATCAGTCTGAGTGTCTGCATGGTTCGGTGGGGGGTATTACGTAGTGCATAGGTGCATGAATGAGTGACTCACTGTTTGTATGTGTTGAACACAGCATATGTGCAGGACTGTATGGGTGGATGAGTGTGTGTATGGGTGTGTTAGTGAGTGAATGACTGTCTCAATAGTGTCTTTATGAGTAACTACATATGTTTTAAACTAGTATATGTGACTATTGGTGTATATATGTGAGTATATGTGAGAGTGAGAGATTGAAAGAGTTCCTGTATGAATAAGTATGTGTTTCTATAATTGATTGTTTAAAAGACTAAGTATGTGTAAGTTTCCGTAGAAGTAAGTGTGGTGGTGTGTGTATAACTGTATATGCAAGTAAATGTATGTTTGATTCTTTATTAGCATGAGTGACTATGTGTGTGAGTAACTCTATGGATGAGTGGCATTGTGTAACAGGATGTATAGGTGCATGAGTACATATGATGAGTGAGTACATGTATGAGTGACTGTATAGGACTGTTGGTGAATGAGTGGATGTGTATGTGGATCTTAGAATTACTGAAGAAGTTGTTGTAACTGGTATTGGTATGTCCATTGTTTTGAAAATGTTAGTCTCTATTTTTGAATGTGTGTATCAAAGGTTATATTAGGGTGAGAGGAGGTCTGCCACTCTATCACAAGGATGATGTCATCAGTGATGTCATCAGTGATGTCATTTGAGATGTCATCAGTGATGTCATGAGTGATGTCACTGACCATGTCATGAGTGATGTAATATGTGACGTCATCAGCAGTGCATTGCGGGCGCGCGAGTTATAGTTAGCTGAACTAACTATAACGGGGGAATTTCAATGGTTTTTTACGAGTGAAATGTCCAGCTAACTATAACATGTGTGAAACCTTTGGTTTTTTCATTGAATTTCTAAGGTTTTTTAAATGCTAATTCCTAACTATAACGTGTGTGAAACCCATGGTTTTTTCAGTGAATTTGCAAGGTTTTTTAAATGCTAATTTCTAACTATGCCTACAGAGATAGGACATGTGAAGAAAGAAGAAAAAATGCACAGAAAGAAACAAAAGAAGTGCAGAAAGAAGCAACAGAAGTCCTCAAATACGAAGATAAGTGCAGGAAGAAGGATAACGTGCAGAAAGAACAAAAAGAAGAGCAGAAAGAAGCCTTGTTGCAAAATCATCCTGTACCCTCAACTTTTTCAGACGGATACTGGTGGTAACTGAGTCTGACTAGCCAGTGCTATGTTAAAAGACACTTAGAATACAGTGAAAACACCTACATACACTAGGGAACATTATGCGTTGGGGTCCCCCTGTGATTAGCATGACCTCCTCTGTAAGCCCCTAGTACATAATAGGGCATGGGGATTAAAACTACCTCTTAAAACAGGCCACAGGGCGTTTTTGCACACGTTAACTCAGGCCCCGTCCCCTCCCTTCACCACTGTGTAAACACGCCCTGTGTCCATTTTTAGTTGGGAGATTAAGTTCATTTGAATCCTGAGGGTCCCTAGGGTCCAACTAGCCCACTAGGTACCTCCAGTAAATGCCACAGAGCTGTGTTGCAGAGAGGTGTAAAAAGTGGCACGGCCTGGACCACCTCCTTGCAATGCAGCTCAGTGGCGCTTACTGGAAGCACTTGGTGGGCTAGTTAGCCCCCAGGGGCCCTCAGTATTGAAGGGAAATTATATCCCCAATTTAAAACGTGCCATAGTGCGTGTTTGCACACGTCACCTCAGGCCCCGTCCCCTCCCTTCACCACTGTGTAAACGCGCCCTGTGGCTGTTCTAAGTTGAGAGATTAAGTCCCCTTGAATCCTAAGGGTCCCTAGGGTCAAACTAGACCACTAGGTACCTCCAGTAAGCGCCACAGAGCTGCGTTGCAGAGAGGTGTAAAAAGGGGCTTGGCCTCAGAACACCTGTCTGCAGAGCAGCTCCCTGGCGCATACTGGAGATGCCTGTTGGGGGCGCGTTTGCAGAGTGCTGCACGGAGGGGGCATGGCCTCCGGCACGATGCCAGTCTTTTATTTATTTTAATTTTTTAAGAAGGGGGGCTGTGTGGTTCCCCTTCTTATTCTAATTTATTGGCCCTGATGACCCCATCCCCCAGGGCCTGTCTCCTAATTATATTTTTTTGACCCCAATCCCTAGGGCCGGCCACTGTTTTTATTATTTTAAAAAAATATTTATTTATAGACACACCTAGGACATGCTGGACAAACCGTACGTACCTATCACCATGACGATTTGCGGGATATTCATTAAAAGGCGACTATGCATGCAATGAATCCACGTGGAATGTATTTACACTACTAGTGAAGCTCTGACATGTCTGATGCCCTACCGTGCCTAATCCCGGTAGACACCCTTGTCGTTTATTTATACAAACATGGGTAGCTATTGACGGGCACATTTATTACACATGCACACCAAGCCATTCAAAGGGGATTCGACAAAAATTCGACCAAAACTATGCAAGGAACCCCCCTCACGGTTAATAAAACACACATCCACTGCCGGATGTGTAATACTTTTTATTTTACTCTCTGGAAAGGGGATGAACATCACTTGAGAGTCACAGCGCGCTCCTGACAGAGCCCAATGCTGTGTTACACCCACCATTGCCTGCCGAGTGCCACACACCTCTGTGTTGTATTCCACTAGCTAGTGCATATGCTATGACACTCTCTAGCCCATGTGCACTGTAACACCACCCCGTGAATATGTCATGCCACACTTGTCTTCGCACGGGTTATATTGCCCCATCTAACGTGCCTTCCTCGATGCCTATGTTATAACGCACAGTGCTATGCCATACATATTACAATCTGCGATCCATATCTGTGTCACAGTGCATATGCAACGTTACACTCCCCAGCACATATTTTATATTACAACTTTAGAGACTAGTTAGGTTACACAACACTGCCCTGTGCATATTACACTCCAAGGCGCATATCGCATAGCACGCGCTAGTGCCTGTGCTATCTCGCGCTCTCCAATGAATCTGTCATTGCGCACAATGTATTGCATATTATATTTCACGCCCGGTTCATCTTATATCACACTTTTTGGTGCATAGTTTATACCATACACTATATCTAGTTTTCATTTTCAATCGTGCTCTCAGGACTATGTTCTATATAACACTGTGTTCACCTACCCTTTTCACGGGCATTACATTTTGCGATAGGGGGTGGAGGGTCAGGGGGTGTTTCTGCCAAGTGAGCCCGGAGTCACAGTCACAAACGTCCTCTTCTTCCTGAATAAAAGTGAGATTATGCTGCATACTTGTTCATATTTTAAGTAGTTCGCACAGACTCAATGTTTTAAAAACAATAAAGTTCCTAATACCCGCCTTCTCTGAACAGTTAGCTTGCTGCCCCATCCCCCTCCTCCCTATCCTCTGTTGTGTGAATCCATGGAATAGCCTCCTCCTTCCTGCCATGCATGGTCTGATGTGCTGCCACTGCCCTCAATTTAGTATGATGTACCAGTCCACTCCTCCTGCCCTCCATTGCCCAATTCTATGCCCCATCATTGACCTCCTGCTTAAACTCTGTGCTTAGCTTGCTGCCCCTATTCTCCTTCCCCCTGCCCTCCGATGTCTTTGTGCATGCCCCTGCTCCATCCTTTTTGCCCACCATGTCCCATGGACCTGCCACTCCTATCTACTCTGAGTGTTCTGTTGAGCTGCCACTCCCCTCCCACCTGCCTAGCATTGTCAGATGACTGTAACCTGTCCCTGCCACCTCCACCCTGCCTGTCCACATGCCATGCCCCTATCCTCTTCCTCCTGTCCTACATGGTCCATTGTACTGCCACACCCTTCTGCCCTCCCTGGTCTGTTGTGCTGCAACTGCTCCTCCTGCGTGCCCCGTGTGGTCTGTTGTGAGGTCCCTTCCCCTGAACTTTCTTGTCTGTGCACAGGTCCTGACCCTCCCTTCTATCCTCCATCGTCCTTTGTGCATGCCCCTGCACCCTCCTTCTTGCCCATCATAGCCATTGGTCTTCTGTGCTGCCATGGCCCCTCCCACCTTCCCTGTGTGGTCAGTTAGCTGCCCCTGACCCCCTCCCACCTTCCCTCCATGGTCTGTGTGTATGCCATCACAGTCTCACTGTTGCTCTTCATGGTGTGTCTTGCTTCTAGTGCCCATCCTGCCTGACCTCCATGGCTATCTTGCTGCTCCTGCCCTGCCCCCTTGCCCCCAGCCCTCTGTTTACATGTGAAGACCCCTACTCCCTCCCTCCTGGCTTGTCTGTTCCATTGTAATGCCCCTGATCCGTCCCTACTGCCCTTTATGGTCTGTAATGCTGCAGCTTTCTCTCCTGTCTGTCCATTATGGTCAGCTAGCTACCATTGCCTCTTGCCCCTCTGTTCTCTGTTGTCCATGTGTATGGTCCTGTCCCCTCCCTCTTGCTTTCTATGGATTGTTGTGCTGCACTCCCGTCCTGCATGCCCTGTGTGGTGTATTGTGCTGCTGCAAACCCTGATGCCTGCCCTGCAGGGTCAGTTTGGTGCACCTCTCCATGCCCCTCTTGTCCTCTGTTATCCAAGTCCATGTCCCTATCCCATTTCCTTCCATGATCCAATGTACCATACTTGCGAACATTTTGAACTTGGTAAGAGGGAGATTTTGAAAAAAAACTGGGGTATTGATTTTCCCCTTTGAGTTACATTGAAAAAGAGGATATTGTAGACAGGAGACAGATCAAATGAAGCCCATTTGAGCTTAAAAACATTGGACGTTTCCTGGCTGAATCGGGTCTGTTGGCATGTATGGTTGTACTACCATTGCCTCTTCCTTCTGCCCACAATGGTCTATTACATTGCCACAGCCTTGAAGGAGGGTAGATTTTGTATCACAGGGGGCCCCTGGCCCGTTCTGTCCACACCTGAAGTATGAGACCCTTGTCCTTGCCCTGCCAGCCGCATTTGTAGGCCGTATTAAATTGACCAGCGGGTCCTGTGTTGCTATATAATTATCCTGAGACATCCTTACCACTCAGCCAGCATAAAACCCCTGTGTAGGCCCTTCTGTTCAATATGTAGGCCTCTTTGTTAAATTGACCATAGCTCTGCAATTTTAGTGTATAGCAGTCTGAAGGCAGGTCTGCGAGGCCTTCTGCTCCAAACTAGTAGCCCCCACCCTACCCGAGTGCTCCGTGCTCGGTATCAAAGTTCAACATCCCACTGAAGCTGTCGACATACAGTAGGCTGCATCCTGGACTGGTACTTGCTTCCTGGGCAGGTTTCCCGCTTTTAAGGAAGTGGCAACCGCAGAGTGTCAAGTTAGGAGAACTGAGGAGATTTTGTACATGAATATATTGAATTCCCGTACAATACCCATTATTTTCTGCTTGCTCTATGGAACTTACGATAAGCGATTGGCCTGAGAGACTGACCTTTTCACCCAGTCCATTGTCAGCATTAAGTGGGTAAATGACGAAATGTCTGGTAAAATCTGCAGACGAAGCTTTTGGGTAGCATACGTAGGTAGATGTAGCGTGCAAAGGAGCCCACAAAATGATATAAAAAGGGAGCACCCACAGATATCGACGGACTACCTCGCCGTCTGTATGTAGGTTAACAGGCTGTGCAGGTTTTCCCCAAGAGCTGGGAGCTCTTGTCTTCCTTTGCTTAAAATGTCTTGCTCTGCTTTGCTTGAAGTATCTTATTCTATTTTACCTATATGAAATGTCATGTTATGTTTAACCATTGTTCTCTTTACTTTTGCATTTAAAAGATTTTGTATTGTAATTGCAGGAATGCTTGCTCTAAGAGTAAACGTGAGTGTTCCTAGGTAACATTTTCCTTGGTGTAACTTGTTTCTCATGATGCATTTATAGATGTGTTTTCTCTCTCTCTCTGTCAGTACATTAATTAAGATACAGAGAATATCATGACAGCTGTATGATTATCTGGATTCTGTATTTTGTACTTTATGTCTCTATTCTGCAGTTTCTTTGAAGTTGTATCTTCTCATTAAACTGCCATTGTATTCTGCCACCAATTCCATGTCTCATATGTCTGTTTTCTTCATTTTTGGAGCAAGCGTTCCTAGGCACCCCGGCTCAAATTAAGGTGCCCCTTTTGTCCCTGACTCACTCTCCTGCTCAGTTCTGTGGTGGCTCCCGGGGCTCTGGGGACCGCCTCTAGCTTCCTTGACCCGTAATAGATCTTCCCTCCAACAGCCTCTCTTGCAAGTCCTGTATTGTTGGTTTGTTGCCCCTGCCCCCCTTTCCACTGCCCTCCATAGTCTGTTGTGCTTCCACGGCCCTTCCTGCCTGCTCAGTGTGGTTAAATTGTTGCCTTTGCACTCTCCTACCTGCCTTCAATTTTCAGAGTCCGTGCCCCTGGCCTTTGCCTCTCAACAGTATCCCAATGAACAACTAGATTGCTAACATTCTATATTTATTACAAAAGTGTGGAACGCCTGACATCATCTTGATGTAATCAAAACTGTAATACCTAGAGCATTTCCTTTAGAAATTACATATATGAGAGGGTCTTATTGGCATCAAAATTATGGTTAGTGCTCTAAAAGACTAAAATAAGGACATTTTGTCTGAGTTTTCAAATAGCGACAAAGCACTTTTAAATTATTTGTTATCTTTATGTTTTTTTTATCCAGTTGACCACTTGATTAAATGTTGCACTTAGGGGAGAGGATGTGGTGTTACTTCCAGAACTGCAGACTTTGCATTTTTGGAGCAAGCGTTCCTAGGCACCCCGGCTCAAATTAAGGTGCCCCTTTTGTCCCTGACTCACTCTCCTGCTCAGTTCTGTGGTGGCTCCCGGGGCTCTGGGGACCACCTCTAGCTTCCTTGACCCGTAATAGATCTTCCCTCCAACAGCCTCTCTTGCAAGTCCTGTATTGTTGGTTTGTTGCCCCTGCCCCCCTTTCCACTGCCCTCCATAGTCTGTTGTGCTTCCACGGCCCTTCCTGCCTGCTCAGTGTGGTTAAATTGTTGCCTTTGCACTCTCCTACCTGCCTTCAATTTTCAGAGTCCGTGCCCCTGGCCTTTGCCTCTCAACAGTATCCCAATGAACAACTAGATTGCTAACATTCTATATTTATTACAAAAGTGTGGAACGCCTGACATCATCTTGATGTAATCAAAACTGTAATACCTAGAGCATTTCCTTTAGAAATTACATATATGAGAGGGTCTTATTGGCATCAAAATTATGGTTAGTGCTCTAAAAGACTAAAATAAGGACATATTTTCTGAGTTTTCAAATAGCGACAAAGCACTTTTAAATTATTTGTTATCTTTATGTTTTTTTTATCCAGTTGACCACTTGATTAAATGTTGCACTTAGGGGAGAGGATGTGGTGTTACTTCCAGAACTGCAGACTTTGCAACTGGGGAACCAGGTTGAAGTTTCTGCTTCAGCTCGACATTCTGTGATTCTGGACAAATCACTTAGTCTCCCCATGTCTACAACCAAAATGAATTTGTGCTTGTGTGATGTAACCAATGCTCATGTAAAGCACTCCAATACCTGACAAGTCTGCACTATATAACACTGCAAAAACACTAAATAATAAGTGTTTTGCACACTTCTGTCATTGGGCTATATTTGGGCTACATCTGGGTGATTTTGGGCTACATTTGGGCTCTTTTGTCTCCGGTGGCCATCTTGGGAGATTTATTTGTTATGAAGTTTCCTAATTTCCTCATGTACTGCAGTCTCCTCAGTAGGAAATGCTTTCAGTTTTTTACGTTGATTCCATCATGAAGGTATTCAGATATGTCACACATTTGCCATAAATTCTGAATGTTAGCACTCTAGTTGCTCATTATATCACTGTAGTAAAACTACTGTTCACCATGGAAGTCTGCTCCTGGTATTAAAAGTGCATGTTTCAGTCTGCATGTCAGAATTTTTTAATGAAATAGAAGAGGATTTGAGAAGTCACTCAAAATGTGCCCTCATTTTCTTTCTTCAGCATTAATGATAATTTCTATGGCAAAATGAACCCCCTCATTGTGTTCCTTTTTAAATTAAATGTTTTAAGTGTTACCAGTTTATTCCAATCAAGATGGCTTCAGGTGTGCCATACTTTTGTCATAATGAAGACAGTAAGCGCTCTAGTTGTTTTTAAGAACATTCTGGGACATTCTGTCATTGGGCTATACTTGGGCTACATCTGGGTGATATTTGGGCTACATTTGGGCTCTTTTGTCTCTGGTGGCCATCTTGGGAGACTTATTTGTTATGAAGTTTCCTAATTTCCTCATTTACTGCAGTCTCCTCAGTAGGAAATACTTTCAGTTTTTTACTTTGATTCCATCAAGAAGGCATTCAGATGTGTCACACATTTGCCATAAATTCAGAATGTTAGCACTCTTTTTGCTCATTAGATCACTGTAGTAAAGCTACTGCTCACCAGGGAAAACTGCTGCTGGTATTGAAAGTGCATGTTTCAGTCTGCATGTCAGAATTTTTTAATGAAATAGAAGAGGATTTGAGAAGTCACTCAAAATGTGCCCTAATTTTTCTTTCTGCAGCACTAATCATACTTTTTATGGAAAAATGAACCCCCTCATTTTGTTCCTTTTGAAATTAAATGTTTTAAGAGTTACCACTTTATTCCAAGCAAGATGGCTTCAGGTGTGCCATACGTTTATCATAGGTAGGACTGTTAGCGCTCTAGTAGTTCTTTGGAACACTCTGGGAAGCTGCAGTAGAACACAAAGGAATCAACTGACAGTCTCTGCCCTTGTTGGATGTACATGTTTTACTGAGAATGTCAGACTTCATTCTCACATGACTGAGAAAGATAATGTGAATTTACAGAAAATAAGCTCTCAGTTTAGTTTATAGATCACCTTCCAAACCTCTGTGGTAAAAGCATGAGAACATATTTTTCTCTCAATCATGATATCCCAGCAGAAGGCTTTTTCACATGGTGAAATCACCTTAGAACATACCACAATTCCTAAAATGAGTATGGTACCATCAACAAATGATTTATAATGTAACTAAAGTCTTAAAACCTTCTATTAACTGCAATGCTTTTTAATGAGGTGCTATCATGTATATTGGTCCCAAGATGGCTGCCAACACTTCTTGGATGAAGTGCTGACAGCCAATCAGATCTCAGGATGAGATGTGTGGTTAGGCTCCGCCCACATATATATATGCTTTTAAATGCTATTTTCTCAGGAAATACTGAACAGATTTACACCAGACCTGCAAAAGGCACTTCCTTGACCTTATGGCTACCTCTCTGCCAAATTGCAAGTAATTCTGTTCAGCCGTTCGGGCTGTAGCTGTGTCTAAAGGTCCTATGGAAAAATGCATGGGAAAAACGCGTTTTGGGACCCCCCTTTTATCTCAGCCCCCGCTTGACGAATCCCCCCGAGACTTTCAGGGTAGGAGCGGAGCGTAGCGCCCCACCTATTTTGAAAAATTCGCGAGGATTCGTCGACCGGCGCCAAAGTTATTCAAAATAGAATGTTGCGGATTTCCTATGGAAACGTGGTCCTAACTATAACTACCTACTGGCGACTGCCAGTAGGTAATATATATATATATATATATATATATATATATATATATATATTGATTCCAATGGTGCCCTTCAGCTTTGAGAACGCACTCGGCAACTGCCTCCCGTGGGGTTTAAACATCAGCTTGTGTCAGCATTCCTGGAATTAAATCATCACCCGACGCGTTTCAGGGTACTTCACCCCTTAATCATGGGCTGCTTAAACAAAGTTAGTACACGAATGTTCTCCTTTTAAAGACGTTGTTTAATTGGCTCATTATCCTCAGTGGGTTGTGCTTAGTGCTTAGAGCATGTTGGGACTCGTAGTCCTAAGGAGAAAAATAGTACCTTTCCCACAGTGGGTTCGTGCACTCTTTGTATAGTAAAAGTCCATTATTTTCCTCTTGTAGGCTCCCAAACACTGGCACAAGTTCTTTTCATCTGGCAGAATGCGCTGAAAGTGGTTTGAACACAGTTTTCAATCCTCAGCCTCTTAATATTGAAAGATGGTGCTGTTCTCCACGACGCAGGCCGCCGTGACATTAATTGATTCCAATGGTGCCCTTCAGCTTTGAGAACGCACTCGGCAACTGCCTCCCGTGGGGTTTAAACATCAGCTTGTGTCAGCATTCCTGGAATTAAATCATCACCCGACGCGTTTCAGGGTACTTCACCCCTTAATCATGGGCTGCTTAAACAAAGTTAGTGCACGAATGTTCTCCTTTTAAAGACGTTGTTTAATTGGCTCATTATCCTCAGTGGGTTGTGCTTAGTGCTTAGAGCATGTTGGGACTCGTAGTCCTAAGGAGAAAAATAGTACCTTTCCCACAGTGGGTTCGTGCACTCTTTGTATAGTAAAAGTCCATTATTTTCCTCTTGTAGGCTCCCAAACACTGGCACAAGTTCTTTTCATCTGGCAGAATGCGCTGAAAGTGGTTTGAACACAGTTTTCAATCCTCAGCCTCTTAATATTGAAAGATGGTGCTGTTCTCCACGACGCAGGCCGCCGTGACATTAATTGATTCCAATGGTGCCCTTCAGCTTTGAGAACGCACTCGGCAACTGCCTCCCGTGGGGTTTAAACATCAGCTTGTGTCAGCATTCCTGGAATTAAATCATCACCCGACGCGTTTCAGGGTACTTCACCCCTTAATCATGGGCTGCTTAAACAAAGTTAGTACACGAATGTTCTCCTTTTAAAGACGTTGTTTAATTGGCTCATTATCCTCAGTGGGTTGTGCTTAGTGCTTAGAGCATGTTGGGACTCGTAGTCCTAAGGAGAAAAATAGTACCTTTCCCACAGTGGGTTCGTGCACTCTTTGTATAGTAAAAGTCCATTATTTTCCTCTTGTAGGCTCCCAAACACTGGCACAAGTTCTTTTCATCTGGCAGAATGCGCTGAAAGTGGTTTGAACACAGTTTTCAATCCTCAGCCTCTTAATATTGAAAGATGGTGCTGTTCTCCACGACGCAGGCCGCCGTGACATTAATTGATTCCAATGGTGCCCTTCAGCTTTGAGAACGCACTCGGCAACTGCCTCCCGTGGGGTTTAAACATCAGCTTGTGTCAGCATTCCTGGAATTAAATCATCACCCGACGCGTTTCAGGGTACTTCACCCCTTAATCATGGGCTGCTTAAACAAAGTTAGTACACGAATGTTCTCCTTTTAAAGACGTTGTTTAATTGGCTCATTATCCTCAGTGGGTTGTGCTTAGTGCTTAGAGCATGTTGGGACTCGTAGTCCTAAGGAGAAAAATAGTACCTTTCCCACAGTGGGTTCGTGCACTCTTTGTATAGTAAAAGTCCATTATTTTCCTCTTGTAGGCTCCCAAACACTGGCACAAGTTCTTTTCATCTGGCAGAATGCGCTGAAAGTGGTTTGAACACAGTTTTCAATCCTCAGCCTCTTAATATTGAAAGATGGTGCTGTTCTCCACGACGCAGGCCGCCGTGACATTAATTGATTCCAATGGTGCCCTTCAGCTTTGAGAACGCACTCGGCAACTGCCTCCCGTGGGGTTTAAACATCAGCTTGTGTCAGCATTCCTGGAATTAAATCATCACCCGACGCGTTTCAGGGTACTTCACCCCTTAATCATGGGCTGCTTAAACAAAGTTAGTACACGAATGTTCTCCTTTTAAAGACGTTGTTTAATTGGCTCATTATCCTCAGTGGGTTGTGCTTAGTGCTTAGAGCATGTTGGGACTCGTAGTCCTAAGGAGAAAAATAGTACCTTTCCCACAGTGGGTTCGTGCACTCTTTGTATAGTAAAAGTCCATTATTTTCCTCTTGTAGGCTCCCAAACACTGGCACAAGTTCTTTTCATCTGGCAGAATGCGCTGAAAGTGGTTTGAACACAGTTTTCAATCCTCAGCCTCTTAATATTGAAAGATGGTGCTGTTCTCCACGACGCAGGCCGCCGTGACATTAATTGATTCCAATGGTGCCCTTCAGCTTTGAGAACGCACTCGGCAACTGCCTCCCGTGGGGTTTAAACATCAGCTTGTGTCAGCATTCCTGGAATTAAATCATCACCCGACGCGTTTCAGGGTACTTCACCCCTTAATCATGGGCTGCTTAAACAAAGTTAGTACACGAATGTTCTCCTTTTAAAGACGTTGTTTAATTGGCTCATTATCCTCAGTGGGTTGTGCTTAGTGCTTAGAGCATGTTGGGACTCGTAGTCCTAAGGAGAAAAATAGTACCTTTCCCACAGTGGGTTCGTGCACTCTTTGTATAGTAAAAGTCCATTATTTTCCTCTTGTAGGCTCCCAAACATGATTAAGGGGTGAAGTACCCTGAAACGCGTCGGGTGATGATTTAATTCCAGGAATGCTGACACAAGCTGATGTTTAAACCCCACGGGAGGCAGTTGCCGAGTGCGTTCTCAAAGCTGAAGGGCACCATTGGAATCAATTAATGTCACGGCGGCCTGCGTCGTGGAGAACAGCACCATCTTTCAATATTAAGAGGCTGAGGATTGAAAACTGTGTTCAAACCACTTTCAGCGCATTCTGCCAGATGAAAAGAACTTGTGCCAGTGTTTGGGAGCCTACAAGAGGAAAATAATGGACTTTTACTATACAAAGAGTGCACGAACCCACTGTGGGAAAGGTACTATTTTTCTCCTTAGGACTACGAGTCCCAACATGCTCTAAGCACTAAGCACAACCCACTGAGGATAATGAGCCAATTAAACAACGTCTTTAAAAGGAGAACATTCGTGTACTAACTTTGTTTAAGCAGCCCATGATTAAGGGGTGAAGTACCCTGAAACGCGTCGGGTGATGATTTAATTCCAGGAATGCTGACACAAGCTGATGTTTAAACCCCACGGGAGGCAGTTGCCGAGTGCGTTCTCAAAGCTGAAGGGCACCATTGGAATCAATTAATGTCACGGCGGCCTGCGTCGTGGAGAACAGCACCATCTTTCAATATTAAGAGGCTGAGGATTGAAAACTGTGTTCAAACCACTTTCAGCGCATTCTGCCAGATGAAAAGAACTTGTGCCAGTGTTTGGGAGCCTACAAGAGGAAAATAATGGACTTTTACTATACAAAGAGTGCACGAACCCACTGTGGGAAAGGTACTATTTTTCTCCTTAGGACTACGAGTCCCAACATGCTCTAAGCACTAAGCACAACCCACTGAGGATAATGAGCCAATTAAACAACGTCTTTAAAAGGAGAACATTCGTGTACTAACTTTGTTTAAGCAGCCCATGATTAAGGGGTGAAGTACCCTGAAACGCGTCGGGTGATGATTTAATTCCAGGAATGCTGACACAAGCTGATGTTTAAACCCCACGGGAGGCAGTTGCCGAGTGCGTTCTCAAAGCTGAAGGGCACCATTGGAATCAATTAATGTCACGGCGGCCTGCGTCGTGGAGAACAGCACCATCTTTCAATATTAAGAGGCTGAGGATTGAAAACTGTGTTCAAACCACTTTCAGCGCATTCTGCCAGATGAAAAGAACTTGTGCCAGTGTTTGGGAGCCTACAAGAGGAAAATAATGGACTTTTACTATACAAAGAGTGCACGAACCCACTGTGGGAAAGGTACTATTTTTCTCCTTAGGACTACGAGTCCCAACATGCTCTAAGCACTAAGCACAACCCACTGAGGATAATGAGCCAATTAAACAACGTCTTTAAAAGGAGAACATTCGTGTACTAACTTTGTTTAAGCAGCCCATGATTAAGGGGTGAAGTACCCTGAAACGCGTCGGGTGATGATTTAATTCCAGGAATGCTGACACAAGCTGATGTTTAAACCCCACGGGAGGCAGTTGCCGAGTGCGTTCTCAAAGCTGAAGGGCACCATTGGAATCAATTAATGTCACGGCGGCCTGCGTCGTGGAGAACAGCACCATCTTTCAATATTAAGAGGCTGAGGATTGAAAACTGTGTTCAAACCACTTTCAGCGCATTCTGCCAGATGAAAAGAACTTGTGCCAGTGTTTGGGAGCCTACAAGAGGAAAATAATGGACTTTTACTATACAAAGAGTGCACGAACCCACTGTGGGAAAGGTACTATTTTTCTCCTTAGGACTACGAGTCCCAACATGCTCTAAGCACTAAGCACAACCCACTGAGGATAATGAGCCAATTAAACAACGTCTTTAAAAGGAGAACATTCGTGTACTAACTTTGTTTAAGCAGCCCATGATTAAGGGGTGAAGTACCCTGAAACGCGTCGGGTGATGATTTAATTCCAGGAATGCTGACACAAGCTGATGTTTAAACCCCACGGGAGGCAGTTGCCGAGTGCGTTCTCAAAGCTGAAGGGCACCATTGGAATCAATTAATGTCACGGCGGCCTGCGTCGTGGAGAACAGCACCATCTTTCAATATTAAGAGGCTGAGGATTGAAAACTGTGTTCAAACCACTTTCAGCGCATTCTGCCAGATGAAAAGAACTTGTGCCAGTGTTTGGGAGCCTACAAGAGGAAAATAATGGACTTTTACTATACAAAGAGTGCACGAACCCACTGTGGGAAAGGTACTATTTTTCTCCTTAGGACTACGAGTCCCAACATGCTCTAAGCACTAAGCACAACCCACTGAGGATAATGAGCCAATTAAACAACGTCTTTAAAAGGAGAACATTCGTGTACTAACTTTGTTTAAGCAGCCCATGATTAAGGGGTGAAGTACCCTGAAACGCGTCGGGTGATGATTTAATTCCAGGAATGCTGACACAAGCTGATGTTTAAACCCCACGGGAGGCAGTTGCCGAGTGCGTTCTCAAAGCTGAAGGGCACCATTGGAATCAATTAATGTCACGGCGGCCTGCGTCGTGGAGAACAGCACCATCTTTCAATATTAAGAGGCTGAGGATTGAAAACTGTGTTCAAACCACTTTCAGCGCATTCTGCCAGATGAAAAGAACTTGTGCCAGTGTTTGGGAGCCTACAAGAGGAAAATAATGGACTTTTACTATACAAAGAGTGCACGAACCCACTGTGGGAAAGGTACTATTTTTCTCCTTAGGACTACGAGTCCCAACATGCTCTAAGCACTAAGCACAACCCACTGAGGATAATGAGCCAATTAAACAACGTCTTTAAAAGGAGAACATTCGTGTACTAACTTTGTTTAAGCAGCCCATGATTAAGGGGTGAAGTACCCTGAAACGCGTCGGGTGATGATTTAATTCCAGGAATGCTGACACAAGCTGATGTTTAAACCCCACGGGAGGCAGTTGCCGAGTGCGTTCTCAAAGCTGAAGGGCACCATTGGAATCAATTAATGTCACGGCGGCCTGCGTCGTGGAGAACAGCACCATCTTTCAATATTAAGAGGCTGAGGATTGAAAACTGTGTTCAAACCACTTTCAGCGCATTCTGCCAGATGAAAAGAACTTGTGCCAGTGTTTGGGAGCCTACAAGAGGAAAATAATGGACTTTTACTATACAAAGAGTGCACGAACCCACTGTGGGAAAGGTACTATTTTTCTCCTTAGGACTACGAGTCCCAACATGCTCTAAGCACTAAGCACAACCCACTGAGGATAATGAGCCAATTAAACAACGTCTTTAAAAGGAGAACATTCGTGTACTAACTTTGTTTAAGCAGCCCATGATTAAGGGGTGAAGTACCCTGAAACGCGTCGGGTGATGATTTAATTCCAGGAATGCTGACACAAGCTGATGTTTAAACCCCACGGGAGGCAGTTGCCGAGTGCGTTCTCAAAGCTGAAGGGCACCATTGGAATCAATATATATATATATATATATATATATATATATTCACGCTCCAAGGTTGCCGATAAGCCTGAACTGTCGAGCCTCTGAGGAAGGAGGAATCAACCTCTGAAACGCGTCAGGCTTATCGGCATGTAAGCTGCCAAACGGATTCGGCATTGTGGTGCACGTTTGTACCTAATAAAGGGCTTCAAAACTGGTTGCAGTCTGAGTGCGTCCTCAATCAATGGGCAACCTTGGAGCGTGAATATATATATATATATATATATATATATATATATATATATATATATATATATATATATATATTATCTACTGGCGGTCGCCAGTAGATAGTTATAGTTATGACCTATTTTCCATAGGAAATCTGCAACATTCTATTGGGAATTTCTTTGGCGCCGATTAATGAATCTTCGCGAAATTCTCGAAACTTTTGGCCAGCTCCGCTCTGCTCCTACCCTGAAAGTTTTGTTGTGATTCGTCAAGCGGGGGCCGAGAAAAAAGGGGGGTCCCAAAACTCGTTTTCCCCATGCAATTTCCCATAGGATCTGTTGTCGCAGCTACAGCCCGAACCGCTGAACGGAATGACACCAAATTTGGCAAAGAGGTAGTCCTCAATTCGGACTCGTGCCTTTTGCATATTTGGTGTGAATCTGTTCAGTAGTTCCTGAGAAAATTAGGGTAAAAAAGTTAGTGATATCTATGGCCGGGGAGGATCCGCGGACCCTACCCGCACCGTAAGCGAACCCTCCCCGAAAGGAGCGCGCATCCTCCCGATCGCGCGCTGAATGCTAATTGGCTGTCGAGCCTCTCTCTACAGTCGAAACCAGGAACTGTTGGCGGCCATTTTCTTCCTTGGTAGAAGCGAGGCTAAAGAAGCAAGGAAAATAAGTGCGTAAAACGTATAAAGGGGGCAGAGTGGAAATACTCTGACCCTCTAGAGGTGCTTAGGGGGTCCCAGAAGGACCCCCTGGGGCCCCCCTTTTAAAAAAAAAAAAAAACGCGAAATGCGCACACGGTGCGCGCATCCTATCGCGTTGGATGCACGGATTCTCTCGCGGTGGGTGCGCGGATCCACGGCAACGTTTTTTGAAAAACGACAAGAAATCATTGGTTGTATAACAACTTTCTACACTGAAAGGTAGGGTGTATATTTTTGTTTTTTAAAGGTATGATTGTTATTGGTTAACAAAAACAGATTGTAAGGAACATTATATATGATAAGCTGATATGTTGAAAAGTCAAGCACACTTCCTGTCTTGTGTAGGAACATTGTGTGCTTAACTTGTGACCTGTGAGCTCAGTGCAATGTTCCATGACCTGTTTCTATGGTAACAGGCAGAAGGCAGATTGGGGGAAGGGTTGAAATGTATTTCAGTTGGAAAGGGTTGAAGTGTTTAACCAATAGAAATGTGTGTTTGCTTTTGAGTTTATGTGCGAAGGATTGTGATTTGATGTTTACATGTATATGTGTGGTCAATGAAAGGGAAACTTTTTCATTCTTTGCTTTTGCTGAGAGGTGCACAGTGCAGAGATTCTGTACAAGAAAATATGGTGAGTGATTGATATACTCCTTAATCTACAAAAGAACTTGAAAGAAAAGTTATTTAATTGTGAGGGGATGTATGTAGACTATTTTAATCAGACTAATGTATTTTTCCTGCTAAAGTGTAGGGAGTACTTTTTTTCTCTACAATGTGTGTGCATGTAGAAACCATTCTGTGATAGGCATTTGTGTTTTTCATGTGTTTGTAGACAGATAACTGTGCAGTTTTTATATTTTGGTAGAATTAGAAACCAGTCATTGTTTATGAATTTGTGAAATGAGTTATGTTATATTTCTATACTAAATGTAGTAGTACTTCTAGATGAAGAAATGTGTTTTGATATAGTGCAAGAGATAGTGTTGTTTGTCTAGAATCACACAGTGAGTCTGTGTGCATTTGGGAACCACTGTGAGAGAAGCATTTGGTAACATCGTGTATTTGCTGACAGATAACTGTTTTAAAACATGTTATGTTGTCAAGTTTTAGTAGCATTAGAAGACAGTTATGGCTTATGCTTTCATTAAATGAGTCAGGCTTTGACATAAAAGTGCAGTCCTGAAATATGTAGATTGTGTGCAGTTCCCTTACCACTTGCGCTGTAGTGGATGAGTTTTGGTAAACTGATAGGGATAGTGGTGCTTGTCTAGAATCACACTGTGAGTTAGTGTGTATTTGGGATCAGTGTGAGAGAATCATTTGGTAAAATCATGTATTTGCTGACAGATAACTGTTTTAAAATCTGTCATGTTGTGAAGTTTTAGTAGCATTAGAATCCAGTCTTTGCTTATATGTTGGTTAAATGAGTCATGCCTTGACACTGATGTGCTGTACTTAAATATGTAAATTGTGTGCAGTCCCCTTACCCCTTCCACAGTAGTGAATGATTTTTGGTCCTAGGATAGTGTTGATTGTCTAAAATCACACTGTGAGTCTGTGTGCATTTGGGTGAGGATTGTGAGAGAAGCATTTGGTAACATCGTGTATTTACTGACATAGTAATGAGTTTTGGTAAACTCCTAGGGATAGTGTTGTTTGTCTAGAATCACACTGTGAGTCTGTGTGCATTTGGGAACCACTGTGAGAGAAGTGTTTGGTAACATCGTGTATTTGCTGACAGATAAGTGTTGTAAAACATGTTATGTTGTCAAGTTTTAGTAGCATTAGAAGACAGTTATGGCTTATGCTTTCATTATATGAGTCAGACATTGACAGTAAATTGCAATTGTGAAATATGTAGATTGTGTGCAGTTCCCTTACCACTTGCACTGTAGTGAATGAGTTTTGGTAAACTCATAGGGATAGTGGTGCTTGTCTAGAATCACACTGTGAGTTAGTGTGTATTTGGGATCACTGCGAGAGAAGCATTTGGTAACATCATGTATTTGCTGACAGATAACTGTTTTAAAACCGGTCATGTTGTCAAGTTTTAGTAGCATTAGAAGCCAGTCTTTGCTTATGCTTTGATTATATGAGTCAGGCTTTGAAATAAAAGTGCAGTCCTGAAATATGAAGATTGTGTGCAGTTCCCTTAACACTTCCACAGTAGTGAATGATTTTTGGTAAACTCCTAGGTATAGTGGTTGTTGTCTAGAATCACACTGTGAGTCTGTGTGCATTTGGGAACCACTGTGAGAGAAGCATTTGGTAACATTGTGTATTTGCTGACAGATAACTAATTTAAAACCTCTCATGTTGTCAAGTTTTAGTAGCATTAGAAGCTAGTCTTTGCTTATGCATTGATAAAAGGAGTCCGGGTTTGACACTAAGGTGCAGTACCATGTACTATTCTGTTCACTGTGGCAGAACCGAAAATTTAAAAGTTTTACCTGTCATAGAAGTAGTCTGATTATTTAGTCAGAATCTAAGTACCAAATAGACTGCTTCAAATGTCTATGCAGTATGCATGTAGTGTTCTAACATACTATACACTTGTCCTTTACACCTTCAATTCCCTAGTCAGTATCCATACACTTCCAGGAAACATCCTGTCACTTCCTTTGCAGTCCTCTAGAGACCCCTTCAACAGCATGTACTAATCCATTCACTGTGCCAAAACCCAAACTCTTATAAATTCACCAAGACACTCTCTTTCCAGTACTCTAATGATTCAGTCACTGCCTAAGTATTCATGCACAGAGCCAGGTCTTTGCATATGGACTTCTTCAAACCCCTATCCACTATGCATGCAGTCCTCTAAGCACCTACACACTTGTCTTTCACTCCTTCAATTCCCCAGTCAGTATCCGTTCACTTCCAGCAAACACCCTGTCACTCCATTTGCACTCCTCTAGTGACCCATTCAGCATAATGTACTAATCCATTCACTGCGCCAAACCCTAATAAATTCACCCAGGCACTCTCCTTGCAGTACTCTAATCATTCAGTCAGTACCCAAGTACTCATTCAGTGACCCAGGCCTTAGTATATGGACTGCTTCAAACCGTTATCCACTATACATGCAGTCCTCTAACCACCTACACAATTGTCTTTCTCACCTTCAATTCCCTAGTCAGTATCCATACACTTTCAGGAAATACCCTGTCACTTCCTTTGCAGTCCTCTACTGACCCATGCAGCATCATGTACTAATCCATTCACTGTGCTAAAACCCAAACACTTATAAATTCACCAAGATACTATCTTTGCAGTACTCTAATCATTCAGTCAGTGCCTAAGTATTCATACACTGAGCCAGGCCTTAGCACATGGACTGCTTCAAACCCCTATGCACTATGCATGCAGTCTTCTAACCACCTAGATACTTGTCTTTCACACTTTCAATTTCCTAGTCAGTAACCATACAGTCCAGCACTTGTGACTGCCTTTGCACTCCTCTAGTGACTCATTCAGTAGCAAGTACTAATCCATTCCCTGTGCGAAAAGCCTAGCACTAATAGATTCACCTAGGCACTCTCTTTGTTGTAGTCTAATCATTCAGTCAGTACCCAAGTAGTCATGCAGTGAGCCAGGCCTTAGCACATGGACTGCTTTAAATGCCTATGCAGTATTGATGCAGTCCTCTAATCACCTACACAGTTGTGTTTCACACTTTGAATTCCCTAGTTAGTATTCATACTCTTCTAGCAAACACCCTGTCACTCACCCAGTGTGTCTCCTTATAGTACTGTAATCATTTAGTCAGTTAGCATGTAGTCTTTTAGTGAGGTAGGCTTTAGGGCATGAACTGCTTCAAAGTAGTATGCACTATGCATGTAGTGTTTTAACGATCGTCATACTTGTGGTTCAGGGCTATAGTTTCTTAGTCAGTTTTTATATAAAATGTGTTTGTACAGTAATGGAATAGTATAAATTTGAAAGTTATTTTTGTTTTTTTTTTTGCTTTTTTTTGGAAAACCTTTATTGACATTGCAAATAAAGACAAGTATGGGCCTACAACCCTCGGGGCCGGCCGCTAAGCAGTGAAAATAACAGCAAACAGATTTTAATCACATGTAGCACCTCGGGAAGCAGATTTTCCATGCTAGTATTCTCCTGTCCACCGAATAGCCCAAGAGGGGAACCAGGATATAAAAGGTTTTCATTTTACAATAAGGGATAGAAGGATCAGGTGCCAATCAAGTTCTCAGTAGCGAAAAAGGCAGGCAGAATAATGAACGTCAACAATAAATGGCAAGCTATCAAGTCAATGGCGCAGAAACAGTAGGTTCAGGATGTGAAGGAATATCACGAGCCATTTGCGCCTGCAGTCTCCTGCCCTAGGACCCAGAAAACCCCACTGAAATGAGGCACAAATGAAAAAACAATGATTGGCCACGAAGGACACCTACCGCACTGACCCCAGAAAAAGACAAAGAAAAATAAGAAAAGAAAAAGGAGGCCATAGAAACAAAGTAAAGGACTAAAGAAGCCCCTCCCCCACCCCCCCACCCTGCACCTCTGCAGATGACTACGGCCCCCCCCGCAGCGTGCCTGTCGCCCCAGAACCAGACCCGAAATATAGAAGAAACAGAGAAAAAGGGGAAAGAGAGGAAACCCCCCCTAACAGAAAAGGGGAGAGAGAAATAATAAACTGGAGGAGGGCCTTCAACCATGCCCCCGGCTTCTCCCTCCCGCACAATATATTCCTTTCCAGCGCAAACAGTAAACAGCAAAAATTCGGCCACATCTAAGAGAAATGGGGAGCATTATGCACTGGCTACACTATTAGTTACGTCGTGAAAGCACACAACCCCCCAGCCCGCCCGCCTATTAATTGACCACCTCGGAAGGATCAACCTTATCCTTGGCCACTCTTTGCGAATCCACCAGTGCATACCCATCGACCCACCATCATGTCCAAAGTTACAAGGAAGAGGAGCGTCCAGAGAAGACTAGGAAGGGACACACACATGTGGGGAGGACGTTTCGAAACATCAGCACAGTCATCGTCATGGAAGATCACCTTTCCCAGTACTGCCCCAGGGCCCGCGCCGCACACAAGGTCCAGGAAGGAGAAATCGGCCAGAGCAGGCGATCGTTGCGTGAAGATTGCCTGGGTCGCCGGAGGCCGCGCATGGGACAAAGTCACCACCGTCTGCTCAAGTCCAAAACCTCCGGAACAGACCGACCCCACAGCCAGCCGACCACACGCTGCCACAGTGTCCAAAGTTTCCATCCGTCCCTTATCCACAGAGGCGGTCACGGTACTTTCCTCCTGTGGAAGGTGAGACAGAGCCTTATGTACCTGGGGACAGGCAGACCGCAACTTTTCCGACGCTGACGCAATACCATCCAGCTTCCTCCCCAATACCAGGGCGCCGTGGACCAGGGTGGAATGAAGGGCTCCGAGAGCATCTAGAAGGTCACCGTACCCCAGCACGGTCCCCCGCGCTCGCTCTGCCACGCTCCTTTGCGCCACACACTCCCAGTCTTGCTGTGACCCAGTGTACAGGATGACAGAGTCCATCCCATCAAGATGGCCGCAGGGCAGGGCCATCCCAGATGGGGACCGGGTCTCAGGCACGGGCGCAGCAAGTTCCATATCCCTGCAAACAAAGGTCCGGAGGCAGGCAAAATGTGTATACAGTGTGCGGCCACAGGCAACAGTCGTTCTCCCCCTGGGCCAGTGTCCGCGAAAACCGGGAGCAGCCCGCGCAAATCGGGACGAGCCACAGGCCGCGTCCGATCAGTTCACTGGCAAGGGTCCAGGCGATCGCCGATAAACCCCTGGAATCGTCACCCCGGGTATGCACCCGTCACGCTACTCTCGGTGATAGGAGCGACCACTGCGAGATTCAGGCCAATATTCGCGCCGCTTCGGCAGTCCGACTCCACCCGGTCACCAATGGCCGCTGTTGTTGAACTGCCGCCCGGCCATGTTGTCCACCCGAGGTCCCGGCTCCAGGGCTGCACAGGCCGCAAACTTCAAATGAGCATTTCTCGGGCGGTACCGCCGCTGGAAGCTTCAGGATCACACGATCGGTTGCCGCTCTCGATCACCAACACGGACATGTAGCGCAGGCTGAGGATCACATGCAGGATATCTGTGCGGGATGTGGAGGTTCACGGAGCCGGGAGCCTACGCTGCCGTCCCGGTCGCCATCTTGGCTCCTCCCCCAATTTGAAAGTTATTAATATGCATTTATTTGTGATTCTTTTTTACAGATACAGAATAGGAGTGTTTCTCATCCGTTTGCACTCTTCTCGTGCAAGATTGTTTGGATGAAGGGTCCTTCGGTGTTTCATCATACTTGCCGTGCCGAACGAGTATTTCTTGTTAGGAATCGGATCCCCTCGCAACAGAACTCTTTTGCAAATCTTGCACGTGACCAAGGTGGCATTGATGTTTGTTTGCCCCTCGGGAAAAGTAAAACATTTCCACACCACTGAAGGAAAACGTTGTGGGCGTGGTGCCTTCTGCAAAAAAAATTCCTCAGATTCGGTAAATATTTTAAAGCGGCAACAATTACAGTTTTTGTAAGTTAAACTTATAAAATTTTGTTAGCTGTATACATTTTATATATCTGTGATTTGTTTCTTGTGGTATCTTGTTAAGAATTCCATGTTGGTTTTTTTTTAACAATCTTTTTGATTTTGCAGGTCTGTCATCGACATCCGTGGTTCCCACAGGAGTGTTCCGCTTTGTTGTTTTGTATTATGGTTGTTACATTTTGTTTATTAGTTTATTGTTTATATTTATGTTAATAAAAATATAAAGTTTGAAAATAGTTTAACATTTATATATTTATTATTATAAAAAAATAAAGTTTGAAAAAAAAATTAGTAATGTTTTTGGTTGTTCTCTTAAGTGCTGTGTGACTCTTTCTTGTTCTTATTACTGTTATTTGATGGAGTCCACCATGGTGTTAAATTTTGGGGCACTTATCGCTGGAATACTAGTGATATCTGCAGTTTGCACCAACTTCTGAATAGTGTGTTAGATTTTTCTAAACTTTACTTCCGTTAAAGTGCTGATAATGAAATAGAGAGTAGCCGTTCCCGTGCAAAAAGAAATGAGGTGCACGTTTGCGATTTATTCTAAATACTAAAATCCTGTATTGTATTGCACTGAGGTATTGGCTGCACTTACAGTGTACACACAAAATCTATTAAGAAATCTCATTGTATTTATATTGATTGGGAATAGTGTGTCAGGTGCTGGATCTTGACGAGATACACTGCTCAGTTCGTATATTGTTCTGCACACGATAAAAATCACATCACAACTTTCACAGCAATTGCAATGCGAAACAAATTCCGGCGATAAGACACGTCAGCACCAGGGATTTTACACCTGCTTTCTGCTGGTGTTAAGCAGGACAACTACCTGCACCATGAAAGGGAACACAGCCAAGAGCCACACCAGAACACCCACAGGTGCCATAGAGTCAATGAGCATGATACAGGGATACCCATGAGGGCCAGAAGACTCATCGCAACAACTCCAGGACCACCAATGCCCCCAAAACCCATATCTTAATAAGTGTGTCCCTGTGGTCATTGTCTTAGCATGATAGGCACGAGTCCTGCAACATCATAGTGTGCTGTCACCTCAGCGTTGGCAGTGAGCCTGGATGTGTAGCTACGTACGCATCCTCCTGCATGCACAACTGGCGTGTGCTGGTCTGGGGTTCACAGGTCAGTGCATGGGTGTGCCTATCCGTCAAGGGGAACGGGGTGTCTCAGACATGTCCATGTACAGGAAGTGCGGTAAGTGTGTCTCTGTGTTCTGGTGTGGCCTGTTGCAAGAGTCGATGTTGTAAAGTGGCATGCACCACCTCCAAACGGCACTGTGATGTTGTAGTTGGAATGTAGCAGGACATGCGCAAATAGGCATTACAATGGCATGCCGTACGAGTGCACGAGATACAACAGCTCACCGTACAAAAGTGTGGGGGCTCGTGGGAGGGAGGAGCAGCCGTTTGGCAACATAACACACAGTGAACTCGACCATGTGCCACATGCTGGGCATCTCATCCATGATGACCACGGTCACAGACATCCCACAACACCAACGACTGGCCTTTGTACACATCCTGTATGAATGCAGCGTGGTTTTCACTTCTATGCTCGTTCAGTGGTGTGATGTTGGCTGGTTCTGTGACTTGTGCTCCTTGTTGGTGTGTTTCATTTTGGACATTGTTAGTCTATATGTGTGTTGGACTTAATTGTGCATGTGTGCCATTCTGCCCATCTCCCCCTCTCCCTCCACTCCCTGCTTCTTCCTCTTCCTAGCGCTGTTGTGCCTATAATTTTGTTGCTGCACACATAAATACATGCAAACAATATATTAGAATAGTTCCTTGATTCTTTTAGGTTTGAAAACTTCTCTATTGGTTACTTTTTAATTTTCCATATGAACCGTTTTTTAAATATTCTACAACACATAGAAGTCAGAAGTGCAACGTATTCTATCAACACACTTTCTAGAACATTCTACAACACGTTAAAAGTTCATCAATTTTTTTAAACTTAACGATATTTTTTGTAACATTTTCTTGAATATTTAACAACACGTGCAGGTTAAAAGTTGATGATTGTTTTAAGTTCCTACAGTGCCTTCCAAATGCAAGTAGCAGGTGTGGTTGATCTGAGCAAATTTTATCCTATGATATGTACTCCACGTTGAAACTGCTTTTTCTTACCAATCACAAAGATGCTTTTCCACAAAACTAATGTGCACCCTACTTTTAAAAAAGAATGCTTTTCATGATATCTTTAGAGATAAGCTATAGATAGGAATTAACATTTAAAAAACCTTTGAAATTCACTGAAAAAACCATAGGTTTCAGGGGCGTTATAGTTAGGAATTGGCATTTAAAAAACCTTTGACATTCACTGAAAAAACCATAGGTTTCAGGGGCGTTATAGTTAGGAATTGGCATTTAAAAAAACCTTAGAAATTCACTGAAAAAACCATAGGTTTCAGGGGCGTTATAGTTAGCTGGACATTTCCCTCGTACAAAACCCTAGAAATTCCCCTGTTATAGTTAGTTCAGCTAACTATAACTCTCGCCCCCTCAATGCACTGCTGATGACGTCACATATTACATCACTCATGACATGGTCAGTGACATCACTCATGACATCACTGATGACATCTCAAATGACATCACTGATGACATCACTGATGACGTCATCCATGTGATAAATTACCGCATCTTCTCACACCCTAATATAACCTTTGATACACCGACTCAAAATTTCAGACTTCCATTCTCAAAACCATAGATACTCCAAAACCAATATCTACATACCCACTCATTAACTCTTAGGTCTATATACACCTTCACTCATTCACCTGTACAGTCACTCATACTTACAGTCACTCCATACAAGACTATCATATGCATTTATACACCTATAGAGACACTCACACACCACCTATCATCCATAGAGGTACTCTCACACCTAGTCAGTCATGCAAATAATCACACTCCCATTTACTCACCTATGCAGTTATACACACTCAAGTTCACTTACTCATAAAAATAGTACCACATTCTTACGCTCTTATACAATCATTGATACAAGCACACACTCATCCATACGGTCACTCTCACAATCACACACTCTCACATATACCCACTTATATACTCTTACACGCATATATACTGCCTTTCACATATGTAGTTAGTCACAAATGTACCACTGAGATATACATTCAATCCCTAACACACCCATACATACACTCACTCAACCATACAGTTCATCACAGATGCACTCTTAAAACCATGCACCCACTGAATCACCCACTCACACATCTAGTCACAGAGTCACACACACCCTACCCACACAAACACTCAGGCACCCATACAGATACTCAGACAACCAATCAATAACCCATATAGACACTCATATAGCTATTCACAAAACCATGCAGCCACTTTTACACCAACATGCAGACACATACAGACATTCACACAGTTTAGTCACTAGTCTGCAGTATACATTTAATGACTCACTTATAGAGTTAGTTACGCACCTAGAAAATCATCCATTCACACACTTGTACAGCCACTCATTCTTCCACAGGCCTTTCACTATAAATATATAAAACATATTTAAAATTTACAGAAACACACAGTCACTGGATGATGTCATCAGTGATGTCATCAGTGATGTCATTTGAGATGTCATCAGTGATGTCATCAGTGATGTCACTGACCATGTCATGACTGATGTAATATGTGACGTCATCAGCAGTGCATTGCGGGGGCGTGAGTTATAGTTAGCTGAACTAACTATAACAGGGGAATTTCTAGGGTTTTGTACGAGGGAAATGTCCAGCTAACTATAACGCCCCTGAAACCTATGGTTTTTTCAGTGAATTTCTAAGGTTTTTTAAATGCCAATTCCTAACTATAACGCCCCTAAAACCTATGTTTTTTTCAGTGAATATATATATATATATATATATATATATATATATCCCAAATGAAGTGCTCGAAGACTGAAGATGCCACACGAGATGTGAAATTTCACCTTTTTAATCAGCAGACAGCAGCACACTCAGTAGTGCCTCTCGGCATCAGTTCTCTGCCATACGCGCTTCGGGTAAGAAAGTCCCTTGTTCACTGGCATAAGCAGAGGAAACAGCATGCAATTCACAGTGGCGATTTTTATAGTTTATTCCGCCCATATGGGCGTGTCTCTTGCAGGTGCATGATGGTGTTTATAGTTCTTTAATCCCCCTCGACAAATAACATCCCAAGTGGATCGCCATGTCAAGCAGAACTGGGTTGCTGCTTGGTTTGCGTTCACCAACACGGACGCACGTCTCTCATCTTGCGCCCTGAAGTCACCGGCACTTGGACCTGCTTCTGAGGCATATATTTATATATATATATATATATATGTCCAAAGGTTGCCCCTGAGCTTAAAGACGCCACTCCACAGGGGAAAAGGTAACACCTTTATTAATTCAAACCGGCTCACTTTCCCAATTGGATTCATCTCCCCTTACGCGTTTCAATGCTCCTGCATCTTAGTCATAGGGATGGGGGACGACAGAAAAACACGGAACAGACTGCAATGTCATTTTCCCTCTTAAATACAACCATGCTCCAGTGCGTGGAATGTTGGGTATTGTAGTCCAAAATCACCCACCTCGATGGGGTCCGTGTAATTGTCAATATTCAAAACTCCCCAAATATTTTCAACAATGTTTACAGCCCTCCAGTGGGCCTCAGGAAAGAGCTCCGGTTTCGTTCGATGATTCCTCTGTGCTGAAACCTGGCTGCCGTTTTTCAAGCAACCAGACAGACCTGATTTCCAGTTTGCCAGGCGGTGCAATCTTCCACGGCCGAGGCCGCCGTGTAACAACATGTCCAAAGGTTGCCCCTGAGCTTAAAGACGCCACTCCACAGGGGAAAAGGTAACACCTTTATTAATTCAAACCGGCTCACTTTCCCAATTGGATTCATCTCCCCTTACGCGTTTCAATGCTCCTGCATCTTAGTCATAGGGATGGGGGACGACAGAAAAACACGGAACAGACTGCAATGTCATTTTCCCTCTTAAATACAACCATGCTCCAGTGCGTGGAATGTATGGTATTGTAGTCCAAAATCACCCCCCTCGATGGGGTCCGTGTAATTGTCAATATTCAAAACTCCCCAAATATTTTCAACAATGTTTACAGCCCTCCAGTGGGCCTCAGGAAAGAGCTCCGGTTTCGTTCGATGATTCCTCTGTGCTGAAACCTGGCTGCCGTTTTTCAAGCAACCAGACAGACCTGATTTCCAGTTTGCCAGGCGGTGCAATCTTCCATGGCCGAGGCCGCCGTGTAACAACATGTCCAAAGGTTGCCCCTGAGCTTAAAGACGCCACTCCACAGGGGAAAAGGTAACACCTTTATTAATTCAAACCGGCTCACTTTCCCAATTGGATTCATCTCCCCTTACGCGTTTCAATGCTCCTGCATCTTAGTCATAGGGATGGGGGACGACAGAAAAACACGGAACAGACTGCAATGTCATTTTCCCTCTTAAATACAACCATGCTCCAGTGCGTGGAAGATTGCACCGCCTGGCAAACTGGAAATCAGGTCTGTCTGGTTGCTTGAAAAACGGCAGCCAGGTTTCAGCACAGAGGAATCATCGAACGAAACCGGAGCTCTTTCCTGAGGCCCACTGGAGGGCTGTAAACATTGTTGAAAATATTTGGGGAGTTTTGAATATTGACAATTACACGGACCCCATCGAGGGGGGTGATTTTGGACTACAATACCCAACATTCCACGCACTGGAGCATGGTTGTATTTAAGAGGGAAAATGACATTGCAGTCTGTTCCGTGTTTTTCTGTCGTCCCCCATCCCTATGACTAAGATGCAGGAGCATTGAAACGCGTAAGGGGAGATTAATCCAATTGGGAAAGTGAGCCGGTTTGAATTAATAAAGGTGTTACCTTTTCCCCTGTGGAGTGGCGTCTTTAAGCTCAGGGGCAACCTTTGGACATGTTGTTACACGGCGGCCTCGGCCGTGGAAGATTGCACCGCCTGGCAAACTGGAAATCAGGTCTGTCTGGTTGCTTGAAAAACGGCAGCCAGGTTTCAGCACAGAGGAATCATCGAACGAAACCGGAGCTCTTTCCTGAGGCCCACTGGAGGGCTGTAAACATTGTTGAAAATATTTGGGGAGTTTTGAATATTGACAATTACACGGACCCCATCGAGGGGGGTGATTTTGGACTACAATACCCAACATTCCACGCACTGGAGCATGGTTGTATTTAAGAGGGAAAATGACATTGCAGTCTGTTCCGTGTTTTTCTGTCGTCCCCCATCCCTATGACTAAGATGCAGGAGCATTGAAACGCGTAAGGGGAGATGAATCCAATTGGGAAAGTGAGCCGGTTTGAATTAATAAAGGTGTTACCTTTTCCCCTGTGGAGTGGCGTCTTTAAGCTCAGGGGCAACCTTTGGACATGTTGTTACACGGCGGCCTCGGCCGTGGAAGATTGCACCGCCTGGCAAACTGGAAATCAGGTCTGTCTGGTTGCTTGAAAAACGGCAGCCAGGTTTCAGCACAGAGGAATCATCGAACGAAACCGGAGCTCTTTCCTGAGGCCCACTGGAGGGCTGTAAACATTGTTGAAAATATTTGGGGAGTTTTGAATATTGACAATTACACGGACCCCATCGAGGGGGGTGATTTTGGACTACAATACCCAACATTCCACGCACTGGAGCATGGTTGTATTTAAGAGGGAAAATGACATTGCAGTCTGTTCCGTGTTTTTCTGTCGTCCCCCATCCCTATGACTAAGATGCAGGAGCATTGAAACGCGTAAGGGGAGATGAATCCAATTGGGAAAGTGAGCCGGTTTGAATTAATAAAGGTGTTACCTTTTCCCCTGTGGAGTGGCGTCTTTAAGCTCAGGGGCAACCTTTGGACATGTTGTTACACGGCGGCCTCGGCCGTGGAAGATTGCACCGCCTGGCAAACTGGAAATCAGGTCTGTCTGGTTGCTTGAAAAACGGCAGCCAGGTTTCAGCACAGAGGAATCATCGGACGAAACCGGAGCTCTTTCCTGAGGCCCACTGGAGGGCTGTAAACATTGTTGAAAATATTTGGGGAGTTTTGAATATTGACAATTACACGGACCCCATCGAGGGGGGTGATTTTGGACTACAATACCCAACATTCCACGCACTGGAGCATGGTTGTATTTAAGAGGGAAAATGACATTGCAGTCTGTTCCGTGTTTTTCTGTCGTCCCCCATCCCTATGACTAAGATGCAGGAGCATTGAAACGCATAAGGGGAGATGAATCCAATTGGGAAAGTGAGCCGGTTTGAATTAATAAAGGTGTTACCTTTTCCCCTGTGGAGTGGCGTCTTTAAGCTCAGGGGCAACCTTTGGACATGTTGTTACACGGCGGCCTCGGCCGTGGAAGATTGCACCACCTGGCAAACTGGAAATCAGGTCTGTCTGGTTGCTTGAAAAACGGCAGCCAGGTTTCAGCACAGAGGAATCATCGAACGAAACCGGAGCTCTTTCCTGAGGCCCACTGGAGGGCTGTAAACATTGTTGAAAATATTTGGGGAGTTTTGAATATTGACAATTACACGGACCCCATCGAGGGGGGTGATTTTGGACTACAATACCCAACATTCCACGCACTGGAGCATGGTTGTATTTAAGAGGGAAAATGACATTGCAGTCTGTTCCGTGTTTTTCTGTCGTCCCCCATCCCTATGACTAAGATGCAGGAGCATTGAAACGCGTAAGGGGAGATGAATCCAATTGGGAAAGTGAGCCGGTTTGAATTAATAAAGGTGTTACCTTTTCCCCTGTGGAGTGGCGTCTTTAAGCTCAGGGGCAACCTTTGGACATATATATATATATATATATTATCTACTGGCGGTCGCCAGTAGATAGTTATAGTTAGGACCGTGTTTCCATAGGAAATCCGCAACATTCTATTTGGAATAACTTTGGCGCCGGTTGACGAATCCTCGCAAAAGTTTCAAAATAGGTGGGGCGCTCTGCTCTGCTCTGCTCCTACCCTGAAAGTCTCGGGGGATTCGTCAAGCGGGGGCTGAGAAAAAAGGGGGGTCCCAAAACGCGTTTTCCCCATGCAATTTTCCATAGGGACCTTTAGTCCAAGGTACAGCCCGAACGGCTGAACAGAATTACTTTAAGTTTGGCAGAGAGGTAGTCCTCAGCTCAGGGATGTCCCTTTGGCAGGTCTGGTGTCAATCTGTTCAGTAGTTTCTGAGAAAATCAAAAGTAAAATCATATATATATGTGGGCGGAGCCTAACCACACATCTCATCCTGAGATCTGATTGGCTGTCAGCACTTCATCCAAGAAGTGTTGGCAGCCATCTTGGGACCAATATACATGATAGCACCTCATTAAAAAGCATTGCAGTTAATAGAAGGTTTTAAGACTATAGTTACATTATAAATCATTTGTTGATGGTACAATACTCATTTTAGGAATTGTGGTATGTTCTAAGGTGATTTCACCATGTGAAAAAGTCTTCTGCTGGGATATCATGATTGAGAGAAAAATATTTTCTCATGCTTTTCCCACAGAGGTTTGGAAGGTGATCTATAAGCTAAACTGAGAGCTTATTTTCTGTAAATTCACATTATCTTTCATGTGAGAATGAAGTCTGACATTCTCAGTAAAACATGTACATCCAACAAGGGCAGAGACTGTCAGTTGATTCCTTTGTGTTCTACTGCAGCTCTCCAGAGTGTTCCAAAGAACAACTAGAGCGCTAACAGTCCTACTTATGATAAACGTAGGCACACCTGAAGCCATCTTGCTTGGATTAAAGTGGTAACTCTTAAAACATTAGTGCTGCAGAAAGAAAAATTAGGGCACATTTTGAGTGACTTCTCAAATCCTCTTCTATTTCATTAAAAAATTCTGACATGCAGACTGAAACATGCACTTTCAATACCAGCAGCAGTTTTCCCTGGTGAGCAGTAGCTTTACTACAGTGATCTAATGAGCAAAAAGAGTGCTAACATTCTGAATTTTAGGCAAATGTGTGACACATCTGAATGCCTTCTTGATGGAATCAAAGTAAAAAACTGAAAGTATTTCCTACTGAGGAGACTGCAGTAAATGAGGAAATTAGGAAACTTCATAACAAATAAGTCTCCCAAGATGGCCACCGGAGACAAAAGAGCCCAAATGTAGCCCAAATATCACCCAGATGTAGCCCAAATATAGCCCAATGACAGAAGTGTGCAAAACACTTATTATTTTGTGTTTTTGCAGTGTTATATAGTGCAGACTTGTCAGGTATTGGAGTGCTTTACATGAGCATTGGTTACATCACACAAGAACAAATTCATTTTGGATGTAGACATGGGGAGACTAAGTGATTTGACCAGAATCACACAATGTCGAGCTGAAGCAGAAACTCCAACCTGGTTCCCCAGTTGCAAAGTCTGCAGTTCTGGAAGTAACACCACATCCTCTCCCCTAAGTGCAACATTTAATCAAGTGGTCAACTGGATAAAAAAACATAAAGATAACAAATAATTTAAAAGTGCTTTGTCGCTATTTGAAAACTCAGAAAATATGTCCTTATTTTAGTCTTTTAGAGCACTAACCATAATTTTGATGCCTATAAGACCCTCTCATATATGTAATTTCTAAAGGAAATGCTCTAGGTATTACAGTTTTGATTACATCAAGATGACGTCAGGCGTTCCACACTTTTGTAATAAATATAGAATGTTAGCAATCTAGTTGTTCATTAGGATACTGTTGAGAGGCAGAGGCCAGGGGCACGGACTCTGAAAATTGAAGGCAGGTAGGAGGGTGCCAAGGCAACAATTTAACCACACTGAGCAGGCAGGAAGGGCCGTGGCAGCACAACAGACTATGGAGGGCAGTGGAAAGGGGGGCAGGGGCAACAAACCAACAATACAGGACTTGCAAGAGAGGCTGTGGCAATGTAATAGACCATTGTGGGCAGAAGGAAGAGGCAATGGTAGTACAACCATACATGCCAACAGACCCGATTCAGCCACGAAACGTCCAATGTTTTTAAGCTCAAATGAGCTTTATTTGATCTGTCTCCTGTCTACAATCTCCTCTTTTTCAATGTAACCCAAAGGGGAAAATCAATACCCCAGTTTTTTTTTTTTTAAATCTCCCTCTTACCAAGTTCAAAATGTTCGCAAGTATGGTACATTGGATCATGGAAGGAAATGGGGTAGGGACATGGACTTGGATAACAGAGGACAGGAGGGACATGGAGAGATGCACCAAACTGACCCTGCAGGGCAGGCATCAGGGTTTGAAGCAGCACAATACACCTCACAGGGCATGCGGGACGGGAGTGCAGCACAACAATCCATAGAAAGCAAGAGGGAGGGGACAGGACCATGCACATGGACAACAGAGAACAGAGGGGCAAGAAGCAATGGTAGCTAGCTGACCATAATGGACAGACAGGAGAGAAAGCTGCAGCATAACAGACCATAAAGGGCAGGAGGGACGGATCAGGGGCATTACAATGGAACAGACAAGCCAGGAGGGAGGGAGTAGGGGTCTGCACATGTAAACAGAGGGCTGGGGGCAAGGGGGCAGAGCAGGAGCAGCAAGATAGCCATGGAGGTCAGGCAGGATGGGCACTAGAAGCAAGACACACCATGAAGAGCAACAGTGAGACTGTGATGGCATACACACAGACCATGGAGGGAAGGTGGGAGGGGGTCAGGGGCAGCTAACTGACCACACAGGGAAGATGGGAGGGGCCATGGCAGCACAGAAGACCATGCATGGCAAGTGGGAGGGTTAGTGGCAGCACAATGGCTATGATGGGCAAGAAGGAGGTTTCAGGGGCATGCACAAAGGATGATGGAGGATAGAAGGGAGGGTCAGGACCTGTGCACAGACAAGAAAGTTCAGGGGAAGGGGCCTCACAACAGACCGCACGGGGCAGGCAGGAGGAGCAGTTGCAGCACAACAGACCAGGGAGGGCAGAAGGGTGTGGCAGTACATTGGACCATGTAGGACAGGAGGAAGAGGATAGGGGCATGGCATGTGGACAGGCAGGGTGGAGGTGGCAGGGACAGGTTACAGTCATCTGACAATGCTAGGCAGGTGGGAGGGGAGTAGCAGCTCAACAGAACACTCAGAGTAGATAGGAGTGGCAGGTCCATGGAACATGGTGGGCAAAAAGGATGGAGCAGGGGCATGCACAAAGACATCGGAGGGCAGGGGGAAGGAGAATAGGGGCAGCAAGCTAAGAACAGAGTTTAGGCAGGAGGTCAATGATGGGGCATAGAATTGGGCAATGGAGGGCAGGAGGAGTGGACTGGTACATCATACTAAATTGAGGGCAGTGGCAGCACATCAGACCATGCATGGCAGGAGGGAGGAGGCTAGTCCATGGATTCACACAACAGAGGATAGGGAGGAGGGGGATGGGGCAGCAAGCTAACTGTTCAGAGAAGGCGGGTATTAGGAACTTTATTGTTTTTAAAACGTGTGTCTGTGCGAACTACTTAAAATATGAACAAGTATGCAGCATAATCTCACTTTTATTCAGGAAGAAGAGGACGTTTGTGACTGTGACTCCGGGCTCAATTGGCAGAAACACCCCCTTACCCTCCACCCCCTATCGCAAAATGTAATGCCCGTGAAAAGGGTAGGTGAACACAGTGTTATATAGAACATAGTCCTGAGAGCACGATTGAAAATGAAAACTAGATATAGTGTATGGTATAAACTATACACCAAAAAGTGTGATATAAGATGAATTAATTGGAGAGCGCTTGATAGCACAGGCACTAGCGCATGCTATGCGATATGCGCCTTGGATTGTAATATGCACAGGGCAGTGTTGTGTAACCTAACTAGTCTCTAAAGTTGTAATATAAAATATGTGCTGGGGAGTGTAACGTTGCATATGCACTGTGACAAAGATATGGATCCCAGATTGTAATATGTATGGCATAGCACTGTGCGTTATAACATAGGCATCGAGGAAGGCACGTTAGATGGGGCAATATAACCCGTGCGAAGACAAGTGTGGCATGACATATTCACGGGGTGGTGTTACAGTGCACATGGGCTAGAGAGTGTCATAGCATATGCACTAGCTAGTGGAATACAACACAGAGGTGTGTGGCACTCAGCAGGCAATGGTGGGTGTAACACAGCATTGGGTCTGCCAGGAGCGTGCTGTGACTCTCTAGTGATGTTCGTCCCCTTTCCAGAGAGTAAAATAAAAAGTATTACACATCCGGCAGTGGATGTGTGTTTTATTAACCGTGAGGGGATTTTCTTGCATAGTTTTTGTCGAATTTTTGTCGAATCCCCTTTGAATGGCTTGGTGTGCATGTGTATTAAATGTGCCCTTCAATAGCTACCCATGTTTGTATAAATAAACGACAAGGGTGTCTACCGGGATAAGGCACGGTAGGGCATCAGACATGTCAGAGCTTCACTAGTGGTGTAAATACATTCCACGTGGATTCATTGTATGCATAGTCGCCTTTTAATGAATATAACGCAAATCGTCATGGTGATAGGTACGTACGGTTTGTCCAGCATGTCCTAGGTGTGTCTATAAATATATATTTTTTAAAAATAATAAAAAACAGTGGCCGGCCCTGGGGATTGGGGTCAAAAAAATATAATTAGGAGACAGGCCCTGGGGGATGGGGTCATCAGGGCCAATAAATTAGAATAAGAAGGGGAACCACACAGCCCCCCTTCTTAAAAAATTAAAATAAATAAAAGACTGGCATCGTGCCGGAGGCCATGCCCCCTCCTTGCAGCACTCTGCAAACGCGCCCCCTGGCAAGTTGTAAGTTGGGGAATTAATTCCTCTTCAATACTGAGGGTCCCTGAGGTCCAACTAGCCCAACAGGCATCTCCAGTATGCGCCAGGGAGCTGCGCAGCAGACAGGTGTTCTGAGGCCAAGCCCCTTTTTACACCTCTCTGCAACGCAGCTCTGTGGCGCTTACTGGAGGTACCTAGTGGTCTAGTTTGACCCTAGGGACCCTTAGGATTCAAGGGGACTTAATCTCTCAACTTAGAACAGCCACAGGGCGCGTTTACACAGTGGTGAAGGGAGGGGACGGGCCTGAGGTGACGTGTGCAAACACGCACTATGGCATGTTCTAAATTAGGGATATAATTTCCCTTCAATACTGAGGGCCCCTGGGGGCTAACTAGCCCACTAAGTGCTTCCAGTGAGCGCCACTGAGCTGCATTGCAGAGAGGTGGTCCAGGCCGTGCCACTTTTTACACCTGTCTGCAAAGCAGCTCTGTGGCACTTACTGGAGGTACCTAGTGGGCTAGTTGGACCCTAGGGACCCTCAGGATTCAAATGAACTTAATCTCCCAACTAAAAACGGACACAGGGTGTGTTTACACAGTGGTGAAGGGAGGGGACGGGGCCTGAGTTAACGTGTGCAAAAACGCCCTGTGGCCTGTTTTAAGAGGTAGTTTTAATCCCCCTGCCCTATTATATACTAAGGGCTTACAGAGGAGGTCATGCTAATCACAGGGGGACCCCAACGCATAATGTTCCCTAGTGTATGTAGGTGTTTTCACTGTATTCTAAGTGTATTTTAACATAGCACTGGCTCTAGGACTGGTTAGTCAGACTCAGTTACCACCAGTATCCGTCTGAAAAAGTTGAGGGTACAGGATGATTTTGCAACAAGGCTTCTTTCTGCTCTTCTTTTTGTTCTTTCTGCACGTTATCCTTCTTCCTGCACTTTTCTTCGTCTTTGAGGACTTCTGTTGCTTCTTTCTGCACTTCTTTTTTTTCTTTCTGTGCATTTTTTCTTCTTTCTTCACATGTCCTATCTCTGTAGGCATAGTTAGAAATTAGCATTTAAAAAACCTTTGAAATTCACAGAAAAAACCATAGGTTTCAGGCACGTTATAGTTAGGAATTAGCATTTTAAAAACCTCAGAAATTCACTGAAAAAACCATAGGTTTCAGGGGTGTTATAGTTAGCTGGACTTTTCACTTGTACAAAACCATTGAAATTCCCCCGTTATAGTTAGTTCAGCTAACTATAACTTGCGCGCCCGCAATGCACTGCTGATGACGTCACATATTACATCACTCATGACATGGTCAGTGACATCACTCATGACATCACTGATGACATCTCAAATGACATCACTGATGACATCACTGATGACATCATCCTTGTGATAGAGTGACAGACCTCCTCTCACCCTAATATAACCTTTGATACACACATTCAAAAATAGAGACTAAAATTTTCAAAACAATGGACATACCAATACCAGTTACAACAACCTCTTCAGTAATTCTAAGATCCACATACACATCCACTCATTCAACAACAGTCCTATACAGTCACTCATACATGTACTCACTCATCATATGTACTCATACACCTATACATCCTGTTACACAATGCCACTCATCCATAGAGTTACTCACACACATAGTCACTCATGCTAATAAAGAATCAAACATACATTTACTTGCATATACAGTTATACACCCACACCACCACACTTACTTCTACGGAAACGTACACATACTTAGTCTTTTAAACAATCCCTTATAGAAACACATACTTATTCATATAGGAACTCTTTCAATCTCTCACTCTCACATATACTCACTTATATACACCAATAGTCACATATACTAGTTTAAAACATATGTAGTTACTCATAAAGACACTATTGAGACAGTCATTCACTCAGTAACACACCCATACACACACTCATCCACCCATACAGTCCTGCACACATGCTGTCTTCAACACATACAAACAGTGAGTCACTCATTCATGCACCTATGCACTACGTAATACCCCCACCGAACCATGCAGACACTCAGACTGATACTCAAAAAACCAACTAATAACCTATATAGACACCCATGTAGCTACTCACCAACCCATGCAGCCACTTATACACAAAGTGAGAGACTGATACAGATATTTACATATTTAAACATTACTCACTAAGCCATGTATTCACTATGATACACTTAATCAGTCAGTTACACAATCAATTTTTCAAAAACAAATCATCCATTTAGACACTTATATACCCATTTATTCTTCCATCGACCTTGAGATATACATATATAAAACATATTTAATTTTCAGAAAAACACACATTCACTGGATGATGTCGTCAGTGATGTCATCAGTGATGTCATTTGAGATGTCATCTGTGATGTCATGAGTGATGTCACTGACCATGTCATGAGTGATGTAATATGTGACGTCATCAGCAGTGCATTGCGGGCGCGCGAGGTATAGTTAGCTGAACTAACTATAACGGGGGAATTTCAATGGTTTTGTAAAAGTGAAAAGTCCAGCTAACTATAACACCCCTGAAACCTATGGTTTTTTCAGTGAATTTCTGAGGTTTTTAAAATGCTAATTCCTAACTATAACGTGCCTGAAACCTATGGTTTTTTCTGTGAATATATATATATATATATATATATATATATATATATATATATATATATATATATATATAGATATATATATTACCTACTGGCGGTCGCCAGTAGGTAGTTATAGTTAGGACCCTGTTTCCATAGGAAATCCGCAACATTCTATTTGGAATAACTTTGGCGCCGGTCGACGAATCCTCGCGAAATTATCAAAATAGGTGGGGCGCTACGCTCCGCTCCTACCCTGAAAGTCTCGGGGGGATTTGTCAAGCAGGGGCCGAGAAAAAAGGGGGGTCCCAAAACGCGTTTTCCCCATGCATTTTTCCATAGGACCTTTAGACACAGCTACAGCCCGAACGGCTGAACAGAATTACTTGAAATTTGGCAGAGAGGTAGCCATAAGGTCAAGGAAGTGCCTTTTGCAGGTCTGGTGTAAATCTGTTCAGTATTTCCTGAGAAAATAGCATTTAAAAGCATATATATATGTGGGCGGAGCCTAACCACACATCTCATCCTGAGATCTGATTGGCTGTCAGCACTTCATCCAAGAAGTGTTGGCAGCCATCTTGGGACCAATATACATGATAGCACCTCATTAAAAAGCATTGCAGTTAATAGAAGGTTTTAAGACTATAGTTACATTATAAATCATTTGTTGATGGTACCATACTCATTTTAGGAATTGTGGTATGTTCTAAGGTGATTTCACCATGTGAAAAAGCCTTCTGCTGGGATATCATGATTGAGAGAAAAATATTTTCTCATGCTTTTACCACAGAGGTTTGGAAGGTGATCTATAGGCTAAACTGAGAGCTTATTTTCTGTAAATTCACATTATCTTTCTCAGTCATGTGAGAATGAAGTCTGACATTCTCAGTAAAACATGTACATCCAACAAGGGCAGAGACTGTCAGTTGATTCCTTTGTGTTCTACTGCAGCTTCCCAGAGTGTTCCAAAGAACTACTAGAGCGCTAACAGTCCTACTTATGATAAACGTATGGCACACCTGAAGCCATCTTGCTTGGATTAAAGTGGTAACTCTTAAAACATTTAATTTAAAAAGGAACAAAATGAGGGGGTTCATTTTTCCATAAAAAGTATGATTAGTGCTGCAGAAAGAAAAATTAGGGCACATTTTGAGTGACTTCTCAAATCCTCTTCTATTTCATTAAAAAATTATGACATGCAGACTGAAACATGCACTTTCAATACCAGCAGCAGTTTTCCCTGGTGAGCAGTAGCTTTACTACAGTGATCTAATGAGCAAAAAGAGTGCTAACATTCTGAATTTATGGCAAATGTGTGACACATCTGAATGCCTTCTTGATGGAATCAAAGTAAAAAACTGAAAGTATTTCCTACTGAGGAGACTGCAGTAAATAAGGAAATTAGGAAACTTCATAACAAATAAGTCTCCCAAGATGGCCACCAGAGACAAAAGAGCCCAAATGTAGCCCAAATATCACCCAGATGTAGCCCAAGTATAGCCCAATGACAGAATGTGCCAGAATGTTCTTAAAAACAACTAGAGCGCTTACTGTCTTCATTATGACAAAAGTATGGCACACCTGAAGCCATCTTGATTGGAATAAACTGGTAACACTTAAAACATTTAATTTAAAAAGGAACACAATGAGGAGGTTCATTTTGCCATAGAAATTATGATTAATGCTGAAGAAAGAAAATGAGGGCACATTTTGAGTGACTTCTCAAATCCTCTTCTATTTCATTAAAACATTCTGACATGCAGACTGAAACATGCACTTTTAATACCAGGAGCAGACTTCCATGGTGCAGTAGTTTTACTACAGTGATCTAATGAGCAACTAGAGTGCTAACATTCAGAATTTATGGCAAATGTGTGACATATCTGGATACCTTCATGATGGAATCAAAGTAAAAAACTGAAAGCATTTCCTACTGAGGAGACTGCAGTACATGAGGAAATTAGGAAACTTCATAACAAATAAATCTCCCAAGATGGCCACCGGAGACAAAAGAGCCCAAATGTAGCCCAAAATCACCCAGATGTAGCCCAAATATAGCCCAATGACAGAAGTGTGCAAAACACTTATTATTTTGTGTTTTTGCAGTGTTATATAGTGCAGACTTGTCAGGTATTGGAGTGCTTTACATGAGCATTGGTTACATCACACAAGAACAAATTCATTTTGGTTGTAGACATGGGGAGACTAAGTGATTTGACCAGAATCACAGAATGTCGAGCTGAAGCAGAAACTTCAACCTGGTTCCCCAGTTGCAAAGTCTGCAGTTCTGGAAGTAACACCACATCCTCTCCCCTAAGTGCAACATTTAATCAAGTGGTCAACTGGATAAAAAAACATAAAGATAACAAATAATTTAAAAGTGCTTTGTCGCTATTTGAAAACTCAGAAAATATGTCCTTATTTTAGTCTTTTAGAGCACTAACCATAATTTTGATGCCAATAAGACCCTCTCATATATGTAATTTCTAAAGGAAATGCTCTAGGTATTACAGTTTTGATTACATCAAGATGATGTCAGGCGTTCCACACTTTTGTAATAAATATAGAATGTTAGCAATCTAGTTGTTCATTAGGATACTGTTGAGAGGCAGAGGCCAGGGGCACGGACTCTGAAAATTGAAGGCAGGTAGGAGGGTGCAAAGGCAACAATTTAACCACACTGAGCAGGCAGGAAGGGCCGTGGAAGCACAACAGACTATGGAGGGCAGTGGAAAGGGGGGCAGGGGCAACAAACCAACAATACAGGACTTGCAAGAGAGGCTGTTGGAGGGAAGATCTATTACGGGTCAAGGAAGCTAGGGGCGGTCCCCAGATCCCCGGGAGCCACCACAGAACTGAGCAGGAGAGTGAGTCAGGGACAAAAGGGGCACCTTAATTTGAGCCGGGGTGCCTAGGAACGCTTGCTCCAAAAATGAAGAAAACAGACATATGAGACATGGAATTGGAGGCAGAATACAATGGCAGTTTAATGAGAAGATGCAACTTCAAAGAAACCGCAGAATAGAGACATAAAGTACAAAATACAGAATCCAGATAATCATACAGCTGTCATAATATTCTCTGTATCTCAATTAATGTACTGACAGAGAGAGAGAGAAAACACATCTATAAATGCATCATGAGAAACAAGTTACACCAAGGAAAATGTTACCTAGGAACACTCACGTTTACTCTTAGAGCAAGCATTCCTGCAATTACAATACAAAATCTTTTAAATGCAAAAGTAAAGAGAACAATGGTTAAACATAACATGACATTTCATATAGGTAAAATAGAATAAGATACTTCAAGCAAAGCAGAGCAAGACATTTTAAGCAAAGGAAGACAAGAGCTCCCAGCTCTTGGGGAAAACCTGCACTGCCTGTTAACCTACATACAGACGGCGAGGTAGTCCGTCGATATCTGTGGGTGCTCCCTTTTTATATCATTTTGTGGGCTCCTTTGCACGCTACATCTACCTACGTATGCTACCCAAAAGCTTCGTCTGCAGATTTTACCAGACATTTTGTCATTTACCCACTTAATGCTGACAATGGACTGGGTGAAAAGGTCAGTCTCTCAGGCCAATCGCTTATCGTAAGTTCCATAGAGCAAGCAGAAAATAATGGGTATTGTACGGGAATTCAATATATTCATGTATAAAATCTCCTCAGTTCTCCTAACTTGACGCTCTGCGGTTGCCACTTCCTTAAAAGCGGGAAACCTGCCCAGGAAGCAAGTACCAGTCCAGGATGCAGCCTACTGTATGTCGACAGCTTCAGGGGGATGTTGAACTTTGATACCGAGCACGGAGCACTCGGGTAGGGTGGGGGCTACTAGTTTGGATCAGAAGGCCTCGCAGACCTGCCTTCAGACTGCTATACACTAAAATTGCAGAGCTATGGTCAATTTAACAAAGAGGCCTACATATTGAACAGAAGGGCCTACACAGGGGTTTTATGCTGGCTGAGTGGTAAGGATGTCTCAGGATAATTATATAGCAACACAGGGCCCGCTGGTCAATTTAATACGGCCTACAAATGCAGCTGGCAGGGCAAGGACAAGGGTCTCATACTTCAGGTGTGGACAGAACGGGCCAGGGGCCCCCTGTGATACAAAATCTACCCTCCTTCAAGGCTGTGGCAATGTAATAGACCATTGTGGGCAGGAGGAAGAGGCAATGGTAGTACAACCATACATGCCAACAGACCCGATTCAGCCAGGAAACGTCCAATGTTTTTAAGCTCAAATGGGCTTTATTTGATCTGTCTCCTGTCTACAATATCCTCTTTTTCAATGTAACTCAAAGGGGAAAATCAATACCCCAGTTTTTTTTCAAAATCTCCCTCTTACCAAGTTCAAAATGTTCGCAAGTATGGTACATTGGATCATGGAAGGAAATGGGATAGGGACATGGACTTGGATAACAGAGGACAGGAGGGACATGGAGAGGTGCACCAAACTGACCCTGCAGGGCAGGCATCAGGGTTTGCAGCAGCACAATACACCACACAGGGCATGCAGGACGGGAGTGCAGCACAACAATCCATAGAAAGCAAGAGGGAGGGGACAGGCCCATGCACATGGACAACAGAGAACAGAGGGGCAAGAGGCAATGGTAGCTAGCTGACCATAATGGACAGACAGGAGAGAAAGCTGCAGCATAACAGACCATAAAGGGCAGGAGGGACGGATCAGGGGCATTACAATGGAACAGACAAGCCAGGAGGGAGGGAGTAGGGCTGGGGGCAAGGGGGCAGGGCAGGAGCAGCAAGATAGCCATGGAGGTCAGGCAGGATGGGCACTAGAAGCAAGACACACCATGAAGAGCAACAGTGAGACTGTGATGGCATACACACAGACCATGGAGGGAAGGTGGGAGGGGGTCAGGGGCAGCTAACTGACCACACAGGGAAGGTGGGAGGGGCCATGGCAGCACAGAAGACCATGCATGGCAAGTGGGAGGGTTAGTGGCAGCACAATGGCTATGATGGGCAAGAAGGAGGGTGGAGGGGCATGCACAAAGGACGATGGAGGATAGAAGGGAGGGTCAGGACCTGTGCACAGACAAGAAAGTTCAGGGGAAGGGACCTCACAACAAACCACACGGGGCAGGCAGGAGGAGCAGTTGCAGCACAACAGACCAGGGAGGGCAGAAGGGTGTGGCAGTACAATAGACCATGTAGGACAGGAGGAAGAGGATAGGGGCATGGCATGTGGACAGGCAGGGTGGAGGTGGCAGGGACAGGTTACAGTCATCTGACAATGCTAGGCAGGTGGGAGGGGAGTGGCAGCTCAACAGAACACTCAGAGTAGATAGGAGTGGCAGGTCCATGGGACATGGTGGGCAAAAAGGATGGAGCAGGGGCATGCACAAAGACATCGGAGGGCAGGGGGAAGGAGAATAGGGGCAGCAAGCTAAGCACAGAGTTTAAGCAGGAGGTCAATGATGGGGCATAGAATTGGGCAATGGAGGGCAGGAGGAGTGGACTGGTACATCATACTAAATTGAGGGCAGTGGCAGCACATCAGACCATGCATGGCAGGAGGGAGGAGGCTAGTCCATGGATTCACACAACAGAGGATAGGGAGGAAGGGGATGGGGCAGCAAGCTAACTGTTCAGAGAAGGCGGGTATTAGGAACGTTATTGTTTTTAAAACATTGTGTCTGTGCGAACTACTTAAAATATGAACAAGTATGCAGCATAATCTCACTTTTATTCAGGAAGAAGAGGACGTTTGTGACTGTGACTCCGGGCTCACTTGGCAGAAACACCCCCTGACCCTCCACCCCCTATCGCAAAATGTAATGCCCGTGAAAAGGGTAGGTGAACACAGTGTTATATAGAACATAGTCCTGAGAGCACGATTGAAAATGAAAACTAGATATAGTGTATGGTATAGACTATGCACCAAAAAGTGTGATATAAGATGAACCGGGCGTGAAATATAATATGCAATACATTGTGCGCAATGACAGATTCATTGGAGAGCGCGAGATAGCACAGGCACTAGCGTGTGCTATGCGATATGCGCCTTGGAGTGTAATATGCACAGGGCAGTGTTGTGTAACCTAACTAGTCTCTAAAGTTGTAATATAAAATATGTGCTGGGGAGTGTAACGTTGCATATGCACTGTGACAAAGATATGGATCCCAGATTGTAATATGTATGGCATAGCACTGTGCGTTATAACATAGGCATCGAGAAAGGCACGTTAGATAGGGCAATATAACCCGTGCAAAGACAAGTGTGGCATGACATATTCACGGGGTGGTGTTACAGTGCACATGGGCTAGAGAGTGTCATAGCATATGCACTAGCTAGTGGAATACAACACAGAGGTGTGTGGCACTCGGCAGGCAATGGTGGGTGTAACACAGCATTGGGCTCTGTCAGGAGCACGCTGTGACTCTCAAGTGATGTTCGTCCCCTTTCCAGAGAGTAAAATAAAAAGTATTACACATCCGGCAGTGGATGTGTGTTTTATTAACCGTGAGGGGGGTTTCTTGCATAGTTTTGGTCGAATTTTTGTCGAATCCCCTTTGAATGGCTTGGTGTGCATGTGTATTAAATGTGCCCGTCAATAGCTACCCATGTTTGTATAAATAAACGACAAGGGTGTCTACCAGGATTAGGCACGGTAGGGCATCAGACATGTCAGAGCTTCACTAGTGGTGTAAATACATTCCACGTGGATTCATTGCATGCATAGTCGCCTTTTAATGAATATCACGCAAATCGTCATGGTGATAGGTACGTACGGTTTGTCCAGCATGTCCTAGGTGTGTCTATAAATATATAATTTTTAAAAATAATAAAAAACAGTGGCCGGCCCTGGGGATTGGGGTCAAAAAAATATAATTAGGAGACTGGCCCTGGGGGATGGGGTCATCAGGGCCAATAAATTAGAATAAGAAGGGGAACCAAACAGCCCCCCTTCTTAAAAAACTAAAATAAATAAAAGACTGGCATCGTGCCGGAGGCCATGCCCCCTCCGTGCAGCACTCTGCAAACGCGCCCCCAACAGGCATCTCCAGTATGCGCCAGGGAGCTGCGCTGCAGCCAGGTGTTCTGAGGCCAAGCCCCTTTTTACACCTCTCTGCAACGCAGCTCTGTGGCGCTTACTGGAGGTACCTAGTGGTCTAGTTTGACCCTAGGGACCCTTAGGATTCAAGGGGACTTAATCTCTCAACTTAGAACAGCCACAGGGCGCGTTTACACAGTGGTGAAGGGAGGGGACGGGGCTTGAGGTGACGTGTGCAAACACGCACTATGGCACGTTTTAAATTGGGGATATAATTTCCCTTCAATACTGAGGGCCCCTGGGGGATAACTAGCCCACCAAATGCTTCCAGTAAGCGCCACTGAGCTGCATTGCAGAGAGGTGGTCCAGGCCGTGCCACTTTTTACACCTCTCTGCAACGCAGCTCTGTGGCACTTACTGGAGGTACCTAGTGGGCTAGTTGGACCCTAGGGACCCTCAGGATTCAAATGAACTTAATCTCCCAACTAAAAATGGACACAGGGCGTGTTTACACAGTGGTGAATGGAGGGGACGGGGCCTGAGTTAACGTGTGCAAAAACGCCCTGTGGCCTGTTTTAAGAGGTAGTTTTAATCCCCATGCCCTATTATATACTAGGGGCTTACAGAGGAGGTCATGCTAATCACAGGGGGACCCCAACGCATAATGTTCCCTAGTGTATGTAGGTGTTTTCACTGTATTCTAAGTGTCTTTTAACATAGCACTGGCTCTAGGACTGGTTAGTCAGACTCAGTTACCACCAGTATCCGTCTGAAAAAGTTGAGGGTACAGGATGATTTTGCAACAAGGCTTCTTTCTGCTCTTCTTTTTGTTCTTTCTGCACGTTATCCTTCTTCCTGCACTTATCTTCGTATTTGAGGACTTCTGTTGCTTCTTTCTGCACTTCTTTTGTTTCTTTCTGTGCATTTTTTCTTCTTTCTTCACATGTCCTATCTCTGTAGGCATAGTTAGAAATTAGCATTTAAAAAACCTTTGAAATTCACAGAAAAAACCATAGGTTTCAGGCACGTTATAGTTAGGAATTAGCATTTAAAAAACCTCAGAAATTCACTGAAAAAACCATAGGTTTCAGGGGTGTTATAGTTAGCTGGACTTTTCACTTGTACAAAACCATTGAAATTCCCCCGTTATAGTTAGTTCAGCTAACTATAACTCGCGCGCCTGCAATGCACTGCTGATGACGTCACATATTACATCACTCATGACATGGTCAGTGACATCACTCATGACATCACTGATGACATCTCAAATGACATCACTGATGACATCACTGATGACATCATCCTTGTGATAGAGTGGCAGACCTCCTCTCACCCTACTATAACCTTTGATACACACATTCAAAAATAGAGACTAAACTTTTCAAAACAATGGACATACCAATACCAGTTACAACAACCTCTTCAGTAATTCTAAGATCCACATACACATCCACTCATTCACCAACAGTCCTATACAGTCACTCATACATGTACTCACTCATCATATGTACTCATACACCTATACATCCTGTTACACAATGCCACTCATCCATAGAGTTACTCACACACATAGTCACTCATGCTAATAAAGAATCAAACATACATTTACTTGCATATACAGTTATACACACACCACCATACTTCTACGGAAACTTACACATACTTAGTCTTTTAAACAATCACTTAAAGAAACACATACTTATTCATACAGGAACTCTTTCAATCTCTCACTCTCACATATACTCACATATATACACCAATAGTCACATATACTAGTTTAAAACATATGTAGTTACTCATAAAGACACTATTGAGACAGTCATTCACTCACTAACACACCCATACACACACTCATCCACCCATACACTCCTGCACACATGCTGTGCTCAACCCATACAAACAGTGAGTCACTCATTCATGCACCTATGCACTACGTAATACCCCCCACCGAACCATGCAAACACTCAGACTGATACTCAAAAAACCAACAAATAACCTATATAGACACCCATGTAGCTACTCACCAACCCATGCAGCCACTTATACACAAAGTGAGAGACTGATACAGATATTTACATATTTAAACATTACTCACTAAGCCATGTATTCACTATGATACACTTAATCAGTCAGTTACACAATCAATTTTTCAAAAACAAATCATCCATTTAGACACTTATATACCCATTTATTCTTCCATCGACCTTGAGATATACATATATAAAACATATTTAATTTTCAGAAAAACACACATTCACTGGATGATGTCATCAGTGATGTCATCAGTGATGTCATTTGAGATGTCATCAGTGATGTCATGAGTGATGTCACTGACCATGTCATGAGTGATGTAATATGTGACGTCATCAGCAGTGCATTGCGGGCGCGCGAGTTATAGTTAGCTGAACTAACTATAACGGGGGAATTTCAATGGTTTTGTACAAGTGAAAAGTCCAGCTAACTATAACACCCCTGAAACCTATGGTTTTTTCAGTGAATTTCTGAGGTTTTTTAAATGCTAATTCCTAACTATAACGTGCCTGAAACCTATGTTTTTTTCTGTGAATATATATATATATATATATATATATATATATATATATATATATATATATTCTGCTCCAAAGGTTGTCCACCAGGTGAGCACCACTCGATCAGCAGCTTTGTTTATGATAGGCATGGACGAGGATCCGCTTGTAGAAGCCGCTCCGTAGTGGAATTGCCTGACGTGTTTCGAAGCTCCATATGCTTCTCTTCAGAGGCTTTAACGGAGACGGTGTGTGCAAGCTCTGAACCTACTTCACCATTTTCATATTGCACTCCCACCAATGGGAAGCTCGAATGAGACAGTGCATTGTGGGAAATATGGTCCGGATAGCACATATATATATATATATTCACTGAAAAAACCATAGGTTTCACACATGTTATAGTTAGCGGAAATTTTACTGATAAAAAACCAGTGAAATTGCCCTGTTATAGTTAGTGCTGGCAACTATAACTCACGTGACCGCAATCCTCTGCTGATGCTAATACTGTATTTAGACACTTATTTGCCCATGTCTTCTTCCATACATTTTTAGCTATACATATATTACAAATATTTTTTTTTCATAAAGACACATATGTCATCAGCAGAAGATTGCGGTCGCGTGAGTTATAGTTGCCAGCACTAACTATAACGGGGCAATTTCACTGGTTTTTTATCAGTAAAATTTCCGCTAACTATAACATGTGTGAAACCTATGGTTTTTTCAGTGAATTTGCAAGGTTTTTTAAATGCTAATTCCTAACTATAACGTGTGTGAAACCTATGGTTTTTTCAGTGAATTTGTACGGTTTTTTAAATGCTAAGTTACTTTACGCCATTCGAGGCGTGCGCGCCCACTTAACGCAGTTCGTTCCGTGCACGGTTTTTATCAACTTTAATAAGCCCTGTACATTTGGTGGCCTTCGGTCACCAAAAGCACAGGGGGTGGGGTCAATGTGGATAGTGTTTTTTTTATTTCGATTTTATAATTTCATGTTGCCAAAATTTAGTTTTTTTTACCTATTAATAAGCCCTGTACATTTGGAGGCCTACGGCCACCAAAAGCACAGGGGGTGGGGTAAGTGTGGATAGTGTTTTTTTTTTGTTTTTTTTTTTACCGTACGCTTACGGTAAGCGTACGGTAAGCGTACTCGGCGAAATTGCCGAAAAAAAAATAAAACCGTTTTTGCTCTTGGGGGATGTTTGGGGACTCCCTCAACATGACTATGTGGGAGGGAGTTGTCAAAACAGCCCCGTAACATGTTTTTGGCCATCTTGTTTGATAAACAACACTCAGTGCGAGAGACAAAATGGCGGCCGCCGCTTCCTGGTTTCGGCCGATTCGAATGTTTACTAAGATCTAAGAGCCAATCAGAATCAAGCTCGCGCACGCCACCGTACGCTTACGGTAAGCGTACGGTAAGCGTACCGTAAGCGGGCTCAGATATATATATTGATTTAAAGGCTCTTTTCTCAGAATCTACTGAACAGATTTACACCAAACCTACAAAAGGCACTTCCTTGACCTAGGGACTACCTCTCTGCCAAATTTCTAGTAATTCTGTTCAGCCGTTCGGGCTGTAGCTCGTTCTAAAGGTCCTATGGAAAAATGCATGGGAAAAACGCGTTTTGGGACCCCCCTTTTATCTCAGCCCCCGCTTGACGAATCCCCCCGAGACTTTCAGGGTAGGAGCGGAGCAAAGCGCCCCACCTATTTTGAGAAATTCGCGAGGATTCATCGACCGGCGCCAAAGTTATTCAAAATAGAATGTTGAGGTTTTCCTATGGAAAAGGGGTCCTAACTATAACTACCTACTGGCGACCGCCAGTAGGTAATATATATATATATATATATATATATATATATATATATACATATATATATATATTCAATGAAAAAACCATAGTTAGGAATTAGCATTTTAAAAAAACATTGAAATTCACTAAAAAAACCATAGGTTTCAGGGACGTTGTAGTTAGTTGGACATTTGACTCATAGAAAACCAGTGAAATTTGCCTGTTATAGTTAGTTGAGCTAACTATAACTCGTGCTCCCGCAATGCACTGCTGATGATGTCACATATTACATCACTCATGACATGGTCAGTGACATCACTGATGACATCACTGATGACATCTCAAATGACATCACTGATGACATCACTGATGACATCATCCAGTGAATGTATGTTTCTTTAAAATGTTAATATTTTTCATATATATCTTTGCCAAGGTGTGTTGAAGAATGAATGCATTTACAAGTACCTGAAGGAATTATTTAGTAGGTGCGTGACTGACTGTTTAAGTGGTGATTGAACGTGTCTTACTGAATGCATGGGTTAGTGACTACATTGTGTGAAAGTCTGTATTAGTCTCTCAGTTGGTGTGTAAGCAACTGCATGGGTTGCTGAATAGCTACATGAGTATCTATATGGGTCATTGATTTGTTGTCTGAGTAGCTGTATGTGTCCCTGAGTGTCTGTTTGTATGACTTTGTGCATAGATGTCTGAGTGGGTGATTCACTGGTTGTATGGATTCAAAAGTGCATCTGGTAAGGGCTGTATGGATGAGATACTGTGTGTATGGGTGTGTTGGTGAGTGAATGAATGCCTCAGTGGTATATGTGTGACTAACTACATATGTTTTAAGGCACTATATGTGAGTGTTAGAGTATATAAATGACTGTACATGAGAGTAAGTTATTTGAAGAGTTTGTGTATAAATGTGTGTCTGCTTGTATCAGTAATTGGATAAGACAGTAAATATGTGTTAGTATCTGTATAAATAAGTGATATGGTGTGTCTATAAATAACGGACTTGGTGTGTATAACTGTATACATGAGTAAATGGATATGGGATTGATTCTTTGCATTACTGTATTGATGAGTAACTACATGTATAACTGACTGGATGTGTGTGTAGACCTAGGAAACAGTGAGTGGTATGTAGTATATGGCATTGTTGTGTGTATAGTTTCAAAAATTGTCGTCTGCATTTTAGAATGGGTGTATCAAAGGTTATATTAGGGCATCAGTATGTGCATCAGATTATCACGTGGATGATGTCATCAGTGATGTAATCAGTGATGTCACTGACCATGTCATGAGTGATGTAATAAGTGACATCATCAGCAGTGCATTGCGGGCGCGCGAGTTATAGTTAGCTCAACTAACTATAACAGGTGAATTTCTCTGGTTTTCTATCAGTCAAATGTCCAACTAACTATAACTTCCCTGAAACCTATAGTTTTTTAGTGAATTTCAAAGGTTTTTTAAAATGCTAATTCCTAACTATTACGTCTGTAAAACCTATGGTTTTTTCAGTGAATTTCGAAGGTTTTTTAAATGTTAAATTCATATTTTAATGTTTATAAAACCTATATTTTTTCTAGTTTTTTTGGAACATTTTGGAACTCTATTATACTTCTTTTTGTTAACTTTAACAATTAAGTAATGTTTTATATCTTCCCCCAAAAATATGAATATCTTTTTTTTTTTTAGAAAACTGCACTCCCATATCAGTAGTGTACCAAGCTCCATCACCACGCGAATCCTATCCGCCATATTGCTAAACTCGTAAAGGATGCGCATTTCGTATCTGACGGATTTGTGGCACCGCGTCCCGCGCAACATCATATACGTATGAGTTCGCGCCAGCTGCTACATAGGTATCCGACGGGTACGCGTTGCGTATGCGACGAGTGCACGCTGCTAGGCCCTGTGTTACGTCATAGACGTATGGTGTCGCGCCGGGTATGCCATTGCCTCGTTTTTTTTTAATGTCTCAAAACTATATCTAAATAACTTTAAACTGAATATGAGAGCAAGCGATAATCTAAATATTTTAAACATTTATATATTTCTAACTTTAATAAACTTATATTATGATAAATATTTTTTCTCAAAATTTTGTCGGGTGCAGCCTCCTTGCACCCTCGATGCGCGATTGCCATGTGACCTTTAAAAAAAGCATTTCCCATTGTAAGAGTTGGAGGACCCCACCCATTTTAGTCATTCTCTCTACAGCGTTTGATGAGACACACCCCTTCTGCTTAGAGAGCTTTATTGAAAAGTATTTTTGCTGTGTACACATATCTTCTACTACACACAACATGCAACGATCATCTTGATCAATATTCATGGTCTGTATATTAGCCTTTCACGTGTGATGGTCATGCATCTCAAACGTTACCTCAAAAATCAAATGTGTGTTACACAATGCCCCTGGTGTGTGTGTGTGCACATTATTGTGCTGCGTTTTGGCCTGGGCATTGCTGGCCCGAAGGGGTATCATCAGCCATGGGCAGAGTGCACATCCTAGATCACATGTGACAAACAGTAAACAGTAATGTGTACATTTGTATTGCTGTATTCTCTGTTGTCAAGCTTTACAAGTATAGTAGTGTGTGATATGTGAGACTTTCAGACTCACGTTTGGCATACATTGCTTGACTATAATGAACATTATCACTATTTATGACGTAGCCTCACTGCTGATACTCCCTCCATCCGAGCACATTCACATGTGTGCGATTTGCAATAGCAACACTTTCAATAATACCGCACACCATTGACATGAGTGTCTGCGCATATCCACAACCTTGACAACGACATGTGATGTTGGCTATTCAATGTTTTCAAACAGCATCTCATTAGCGTTAGTTGCCGCCCTCCGGTACATGTTTCATTAATGTAAATTCCGCATTCTGCGACGTCAAAACTGCAACAGAAACACACATAAGTAAACTTCCTGGCCAGGCAGGAACTGAACAACGCCCAGGTCCCCAGAACTATTATTCACACCCCTACGCTCGCCTGGCGTATGCAAGCCCAGCCCACTTTGCATACGTATAAATAGGATAACAACGACGCCACATGTCCCAGTTCTTCTACACTGCCTCAGGTGATATCACTGCATCCACCTCGCATATCACAATGTGCAATAAAAAAAGGGATCTATAAGGCGTACACCATCGTCGCAATCAACACTGCACCTGAATTGTGAACACTACTGCCTGTCGTGTTTGGACACACAACAATGACAGCAGGTGAGCAGTGGGGCCTGGGTGCACGGGGCCTGCAATTGAGCGCGATGCTGTGGGAGGGGTAGGGTGCATCAGCCTGGGTGCGCGGGAACAAACAAGCGATATAGCCCTGCTTAATAATGTGTTCTCTGACCTCATTCAGTCACATGTCTGTCTCATATTAAGGACCTGCTGGACCGTACTGTAGGCCTGAGCCAGCGGGCAGCGCTGCCCTACAGACACATGTTGAGCGCAGTGCTGCGGGAGGGGTGGGGTGCATCAGCCTGTGTGCAAAGGTGCGAACAACCGATGTTACTGTGCATACCGATGTGATCTCTGACCTCATTCAGACACATCTCTGTCTCATTTTAAGGACCTGCTGGACCGTACTGTAGGCCTGAGCCAGCGGGCAGCGCTGCCCTACAGACACGTGGCGTCGGCTTTTGGGGCACTGTAGTGAGCTGATTACTAAGTGTACATGCACAAAGGCTTGCACCACTGCATTACACCTGCACATTATGCTTCTACCATGCGCTCTGTTTCTTTGTATGTGAACGTTGGCATATCATATTATTATTTAACCTTGTGTATTCTTGTGCTCTCCAACTCCTCTTTGAACCATGATTGCCACTAACAGTTCGAAGATCGTACTTCAAGAAGGAAGGATGCACTCAACTGGTGTTCTCTATTAACGTTGAAGGAAACCTTCATTTACCTCAAGACGTTTCCAACATGATATTTTTTCTCCCTTTTCAGACACTGGGTTAGTGGAGCCCAAATGGGCGGAGCGGGTGCTAACCCTGTGATGATGCCCTGGGCATTCTGACACCTTCCACTGTGGTATCAAGACACCATCCCCGACCAGAGACCTGCTGGGCCACCCTGATAGCAGCACCCCGGAGTTGGAGCTCGCACCGGCAAGTCCTTTGACACACCAGTTGTGGCAGTCAAGCCTCGGCGCGCAGGAGCTGCAATTGAGCACAGAGCGGAGAAAGGGGCTGGGGTGCAGCAGCCTGGGTGCACAGGTGCAGGCAAGCGATGTTGCCATAGATAATAATGTAATCTCTGGCCTCATTCATATCTCTGTTTCATTTTAAGGACTTGCTGGACCGCACTATTTCTCGCGGACCCCAGCGTCCGAGACACACGGTGACGGGAGGTGAACAGTGAGGGCTGGGTGCAGTAGGCCGGCGCTCTGTCTCCTCTTCCCTTTGTTCTTTTCACTCTCCCTCCCCTTCTCCCTTCCACTCACTCGCTCTCTGTCCCATTCTCACTTTCCTCCGTTCATTCTCACTAACTTTATTTTTCTCTTAGGTATGACACACATACTTATGTTTCTTTTTTGTCTTGCAGGTTTTGTACTCTGCTTCCGGAGGAGTCCCACCCACTTCTTTCATGTTTTACTGTTGTTCAAATAAACTTACATTTCCTTTTATTTGTGTTGTGTTAATAAAAGTTATTTTTTTTTACCAATAAATAACTGAGTGTAAATGTGCAGATATTTATATAGCACATTTACACTAAATAAAAACTAATAAATAACTTCTTTTTCTGACAACACTTGTCTGTAGTTTATTGTGAAAATCGGCGGTTGATAGTAGGTTATAAGGGATTTTTTTTAAAAATTTCCGGTACACCTACCATATATAAACCAACAGACTATAACATAAATGAAGCCTGGGTAATTGTACAACGGCAAGAGTTCTATGAGTGTATCACTTTATAACACCATGAGTACTGTGTGATTTCAGAACCAATAAGGCACTGCCTAGGGCCACCGGGGGTTCAAGGACTGACGAGGCCCACCCTGCATATTTAAATAAAGCCCCAGAGGTTGCCGATCCCCGGTCTTGAGTTGGCCTCGAAGCCCCCCGAACAATTTGTAAACAACACCGGGGAGGTGTCGATCCCCTAGTCTGCGAAACTTCTCTGTGCCCTCCCGCGCCTAATTTACATGTGAGATTAAGATCCCCAGTGCTGCAGAGACCCCGTAATATAATAATTGGATTGGCCCCGGAACATTACCCACCAGTGGGCTCATTTAAATGAACGGGTGAGACCCCGCTTCATTTTTTTTTCTCCATTTTCTCCATCCGGTTCCGCTTTATTGAAACAATACAAGGTTTTCCTCCTCTCGCTTCAACAAGGCAAACAAGAATTTACTATCGCAGGATGCAAGCAATGCCCTGTAATAGCAAACATAAATGTCGCATGCTTGCACACCCCGGGACATTGTATGACCTGCACCTGGGAGGTGGCGCTCCATGAGACCATGATGCTTTGTTTAATGCATAACTTCAGAATTAGTATAAACGCATACTAACACTACTTGCACACATGTGGTACAGCAACCAGAGTGTAGTGAAGAGGCGGAGGAAGCCCAAAATCAAAAAATATAAATCCTACCAGAGGTAGGATCACATAGTTCGATCAGCCGATGACCCTGGAATGAGTAGAAACAGATTCACCAAGAAAACGGGTCTTCAGCACACGACCCTGGCATGAGTAGAAACAGATTCACCAAGAAAACGGGTCTTCAGCACAACGCAAGCAAGCGCAAAATTTTGGTGAGTGCTGCCTTCTTTTCACCTTCTCCTGCTCATCACCAAATTTATGTAGTGAACAGGAAGACAGCAGTGGATCCGATAAGTAGATTTATTGCAGGAAAAGAAGACAGCTTAAACAGCCACCAACAGGACCAGACACCAAGGCATCCCTCTTCTCCAGCACCGTGTACAAACTCCCCAAGATTCCCCTCATGACAGCCCTACATTCTAACATTACATACTTACATTATAGTATAATTACATACTAACATTGTACTATGACTTACATTGAAATAGTACACAGAGCACATCACTTTACAGCAATGAGCTCAAGGTTTAATCCCCGAGTTTTCAGACCAGTAGGGGTGAGTAATTTGCTTCCCACTTCCTGTGTAGTATAAACGCATACTACTACTACTTACAGTTATACTACAGTGGCCAGTATGCTACAGCGCCCACAGCCCATCACTTTACAACAATCAGCTCGGTTTGATCCCCGAGTCTTCACACCGGTAGGCGTAGTACTTCGCTTCCCACTTTCGGTATAGTATAAATGCACGGTAGAGCTCAGTAGTTCGCTTTCCACTCCCTGTATGGTATAAACACCTACTAACACTACTTCCACAGGTATCCTACAAACACCACAGCAAATCACTCTACAGCAATTACCTCCCGGTTTAGGCTCTAGATTTCATATCCGACTGTAGCAGCATCTCATCTCAGCACCATGTCACACTGAGCAACACTGCACTTTCAGACTGGTAGGTGTGACTACTTCACTTTGCACTCCCTCACAGAGATTACAGTGCTCCTATCCTCCTGTTTCCTACTCTTTTTGCCCTTTTTTCCCCTTACTCGCTTCAATGGAATCACAAAATGGCAGCCAACACTTCCTAGTTGCAACCGCTCGCAGCACTCACAACCAATAAGCAGCAAGCCCGTGCTCGTAAGCCTCAGCCAATCAGATCGCAGAATTCCCAAATATCGATATCTGTAAATTTCAACATTTCCCAAAAACTACTGAACGGATTTACACCAAATAAACAAAAGCGTGCTTTCTAGACCAAGACCCTTATCCCTGCCAAATTTGGGGTAATTCCGTTCACCCATTCGACCTGTAGCATTGTCTAAAGTTTCCTATGGAAATTAACATGGAGAAAACATGTTTTGGGACCCCCCTTTTTTCTCTGCCCCCCCTTGATGAATCATCCCCAAACATTCCACATAGGAGATGATATGAACAAAGAATTAGTTTGGAAAATGTGATGAAGATTCATCAAACAACGCCAAAGTTATAAGCAAAAAAAAAATGTTCTTCCTATGGAAACTTGGTCCTAACTATAACTACCTACTGGCGACCGCCAGTAGGTTATATATATTTAAGAACAGTAGAGTATTTTTGGGGGGAAAGAAGCATTGAATTTTATAAACACAATGTTATGCTGTTAAGTATGATCCGTATTTGTTTAAATAACAATATGTTTCAATTCAACAATGAGACGTTCCAACAGTTGAGGGGCGTGGCTATGGGGGCATGCTTCTCTCCCAGCTATGCATGTTTGCATGTAGGCTGGTGGGAGAGGCATGTCCTCAGGGCACGCCATGCGAAACAGTGGTCCACCAATATATTATCATGGTGGCGATATATTGACAATGTTTTCGTCATTTGGAAAGGAACGGAACAAGAAGCATTAGGTTTCGTCAATAACATTAATGATAATGAATTGAATCTGGAGTTCACTGCTGAAGTGAGTACCAGTAGTGTAAACTTCCTTGATGTAACGGTAAATCTGAAAGAAGGGAATTTGGAGACTAGTCTATTTCGCAAAAGTACATCAGGGAATACAGTGTTGCATGCAGAGAGTTTCCATCCGCAACACACGATAAATAGCATACTATATGGAGAATTTTTGCGTATCCATAGAGCATGTAGCACTATAGCAGCGCGCGATAAACATCAGATGGATGCCAAAAATAGACTATTGGCGCGAGGTTATGAGGAAAGGAAATTAAACAGCGCAATGAAAAAAGCGAACCTCAAAAATAGAAATGATCTATTAGTATCTAAGAATACAATTGATCAGGAAATTCAAGCGCCCACCAATACTATCCTTAGTAATGACACAACGAAGAACGAAATGAGACTAATCACTACTTATAGCAGACAGGCTAAAAAAATTAAGAACATAATCTGTAATGAGTGGCCCATTGTTCTAACGGATCTAACCCTTAAAGCAGTGCTTCCTAAGAAACCTACTATTACACAGAGACGAGCATTTTCAATGAGGGATGAACTAGTATCCAGTAGTCCGGAAATATCAGCTAGTAATACTTGGTTAACCCCCTCAAAAGGATTTTTTAAATGTTCCTCTTGCAGAGCATGCAAGTTTGGAGTAAATACCAATCAATACACCACACCTTTCAGTGATATACCTAGAGGCCTGAAAGGACACTATACATGTCGCACTGACCATGTGGTGTATGTATTACAATGCACATGTGAATTGAAATATGTAGGGAGCACTAAACTGCAAGCGTACAATAGAATTTTGCAGCACCTAAGGGCTATAGTTAATTCTGATCCAGCTTACCCGGTAGCGAGGCATTTTAAAGCTTGCCATAATAACAACCTTAGCTGCTTGAGTTATTTTATTATAGACTCAGTACCCAAGTATAACTCACGCGACCGTAATCCTCTGCTGATGCTAGTACTGTATTTAGACACTTATTTGCCCATGTCTTCTTCCATTAAATTTTAGCTATACATATATTACAAATATTTTTTTTTCATAAAGACACATATGTCATCAGCAGAGGATTACGGTCGCGTGAGTTATAGTTGCCTGCAGTAACTATAACGGGGGAATTTCATTGGTTTTTTATCAGTAAAATGTCCAGCTAACTATAACATGTGTGAAACCTATGGTTTTTTCAGTGAATTTGCAAGGTTTTTTAAATGCTAATTCCTAACTATAACGTGTGTGAAACCTATGGTTTTTTCAGTGAATTTGTACGGTTTTTAAATGCTAAGTTACTTTACGCCATTTGTGGCGTGCGCGCCCACTTAACGCAGTTCGTTCCGTGCGCGCACGGTGCGCTTTGCGCACCGTGCGCGCACAGTGAGCACGCGGTGCGCTTCGCGCACTGCGTGCCCACGTTACGCTAGATGGGCCATGAACGCACGATGCGCTTCGCGCACCGTGCGCACATGGAGGACATATGATGAGCATCGTTGTGACAGGTAAAATATATGTTTTGTTTAGCACAAATAAGCAATGCACAAAAGGTGCCCTTCAGGCACCTTTTGCACACGGGGCGGGGAGAATGTGGATTTTTTTTTTTTTTTTTTTTTCTTACCGTACGAGAAAGGTAAACGTAATCGGCGAAATTATCGAAAAAATTAAAATTGCCTTTTTTCACTTGGGGGATCGTTGGGGACTCCCTCGACATGGCTAGGTGCTTGGAAGCTGTGTAAACAGCCCCTTTACATGTTTTTACACTTGTTTTTTCAACCCCCTGTCAGAGTGCGAGAGAGAAAATGGCGGCCGCCGCTTCCTGGTTTCGACCGATTCGAATGTTTACTAAGATCTAAGGGCCAATCAGAATCGCGCTCGCGCACGCCACCGTACGCGTACGGTAAGCGCACCGTAAGCGCACCGTAAGCTGGCTCAGATATATATATTGATTTAAAGGCTATTTTCTCAGAATCTCCTGAACAGATTTACACCAAACCTACAAAAGGCACTTCCTTGACCTGAGGACTACCTCTCTGCCAAATTTCAAGTAATTCTGTTCAGCCGTTCGGGCTGTAGCTGTGTCTAAAGGTCCTATGGAAAAATGCATGGGAAAAACGCGTTTTGGGACCCCCCTTTTATCTCAGACCCCGCTTGACGAATCCCCCCGAGACTTTCAGGGTAGGAGCGGAGCGTAGCGCCCCACCTATTTTGAAAAATTCGCAAGGATTCGTCAACCGGCGCCAAAGTTATTCAAAATAGATGTGGTCCTAACTATAACTACCTACTGGCGACCGCCAGTAGGTAATATATATATATATATATATATATATATATATATATATATATATATATATATATATATTCATGTTGCTGTAAGGGAAAATAAACCTGCCCTTTGAAAGACTTTTACCTGCGTGGTGGTCCGTTCCTGGTTGTGTTTTACGCAACTTCTCATTTAAGGATTGTGGTTGTATATATATATAGATAGTTATAGTTAGGACCGTGTTTCCATAGGAAATCTGAAAATTCTATTTTGAATAACTTTGGCGACGGTTGACGAATCCTTGTGAAATTTTCAAAATAGGTGAGGCGCTCCGCTCCGCTCCTACCCTGAAAGTCTCGGGGTGATTCGTCAAGCGGGGGCTGAGAAAAAAGGGGGGTCCCAAAACGCGTTTTCCCCATGCATTTTTCCATAGGGACCTTTAGTCCAAGGTACAGCCCGAACGGCTGAACAGAATTACTTGAAATTTGGCAGAGAGGTAGTCCTCAGGTCAGGGATGTGCCTTTTGGATATCTGGAGTCAATCTGTTCAGTAGTTCCTAAGAAAATTGCAGTTAAAAGTACAGCTATATCTATAGGCGCGCACCGTACGCTCACGGTGCGCGCACGGTGACGTGCGCGAGCGCAATTCTGATTGGTTGTTAGATGTCAGTAAACATTCGAATCGGTCGAAATCAGGAAGTGTCGGCCGCCATTTTGTCTCTCGCAGTCTGAGGCAGTGAAAAACAAAGGTGGAGAACGTGAAAAGGGGGCAGGGTGGACAGTTCCTGACCCCCTAGCCTTTGTCAGGGGGTCACTGAGGGACCCCCCAGGGTGAAAAAAAGAATTTTTATTTTTACGAAAATTCTTGAGGAGCGCGCACCGTACGTGCCCAGATTTGTGAGCCGCGCACCGAACGCGCACGGTGCGCGGACGGTGCGCGCACGGTGAAAAACCTGAAAAAAAAAATATCAATGAATACATAACTTAGCATTTAAAAAACCGTACAAATTCACTGAAAAAACCATAGGTTTCACACACGTTATAGTTACGAATTAGCATTTAAAACACCTTGCAAATTCACTTAAAAAACCATAGGTTTCACACGTTATAGTTAGCTGGACATTTCCCTCGTAAAAAAACAATGAAATTCCCCCGTTACAGTTAGTGCAGGCAACTATAACTCACGCGACCGCAATCCTCTGCTGATGACGTCAGATATTACATCACTGATGACATATGTGTCTTTCTGAAAAATAAATATTTGCAATATATGTATAGCTAAAGATTAATGGAAGAAGACATGGTTAAATAGGTGTCTAAATACAGTGATGTAATATCTGACGTCATCAGCAGAGGATTGCGGTCGCGTGAGTTATAGTTGCCTGCACTAACTATAACGGGGGAATTTAATCGTTTTTTTACGAGGGAAATGTCCAGCTAACTATAACATGTGTGAAACCTATGGTTTTTTAAGTGAATATATATATATACATATACATGTATATATAGCTGTATACATTATATACATATCCATATACATAGATCACACCGGAGGATAAAGGAGGCAAGTAACATGAGAAAGTACCAGTGCTGAGGAAGCACAAATAACCTGCAGCTAGCATGCAGCATTAAAGCAAAGCAGGAATTCTCTGAGCTACAGGCCAAGCATGCCGCAGCTGAGTGTCTTTTCCATAAAGCCCAAAGCACATATATCCACATATACTACAGTACTTTACACAATGAGTGCATAGGTAGTGCCTGATTGAATGGATGAGTGTATGGGGAGTGTCTGAGTGAATGGTTGAGTGTAAAAGTACTCCCTGATTGATTGCATGAGTGCATGGGCAGTGCCTGGATGATTGCATAAGTGCAGGGTTACTACTTCGGTCATTGAATGAGTCCATGGGTAGTATCTGAGTGAATGGATGAGTGCATAGATAGTGCCTTAGTGAATGGTTGAGTGCAAGAGTAGTGCCAGAGTAATTGAATAAGTGCAGCAATAGTACCTAGATGATTACATGAGTGCATGAGTAGTGCCTGAGTGATTGTATATGTACATGAGTAGTACCTGAGTTTATGTATGAGTACAAAGCTGATGCCTGGTTCATTAGATGAGTCCACAGGTAGTCCATGAGGGAATGGATTAGTGCATGGGTAGTGCCTGAGTGAATGGTTGAGTGTAAGAGTATACCTAAGTGATTGCATGACTGCAATGGTAGTACCTGAGTGATTGCATGAGTGCAGGGGTAGTGCCTGGGTGATTTGATGAGTGTATGGGTAGTGCTTGAGTGGAAGGATGGGTGCAAGGGTAATTTCTGGTTCATTGGATGAGTGCATGGGTAGTGCCTGATTAGTGCCTGATTGAATGGATGAGTATATGGGTAGTGCCTGAGTGAACGGTTGAATACAAAAGCACTGCCTGATTGGTTGCATGAGTGCATGGGCAGTGCTTGGATGGTTGCATAAATGCAGGTTTACAGCTTGCGTGAGTGGATGAGTGCATGGGTAGTGCCTGAGTTACTTCATGAGTGCTACACTAATGTCTAGGTGCTTAAATCAGTCCATGGATAGCACCTGAAGGATGACTGAAAGAGTAATGCCTGGGTCATTGGATTAGTGCATGGGTAGTGTTTGAGAAAATGCATGAGGGCATGGGTAGTGCCTAAGTGATTTCATGAGTGCAAGAGTAGTGCCTGAGTGATTGTATGAGTGCATGGAGAGTGCCTGGGCAATTGCATGAGTGCAGGGGAAGTGCCTGGGTGATTAGATAAGTGCATGGGTAGTGCCTGTGTCAAAGAAAGAATACAAGAGTAATTCCTGGGTTATCCTATTAGTGCAAGACTTATGCTTCAGATTATCATGCGTATTATATCATGTATTCTTACTTTTACAGTAATTTAGATACAGTATTCAGTAGAACTATTTTAGAGTAGTATTCTCCTAAACAGCATTAAAACTCCTTTCAAATTTCAACAGTACCTACTATAAAGAAGAAAAAGAAAAACTGTTTAGTGATAATATATTACAGAAATTATAATATATTTTTCAGAAGTCAAAATAAATTTGGAATTACGTAACATTTTCAGATTCCCTTTTTTGCTGTTCTCAGACTTCACTTAACTTCACCATACACAGTGATTTCAATGTAGTAACATCATTGATCAGCGGGGAAATAAACATTCAAATTGATTGTAGATAAAAAACAAATCAGCATAGAGCATTATTTTCAATATGTGTAACTATGTGTTTTCCTTTTTAAATTACTTACTTCATCAACATTAACTCTATTATTTATTTCGAATACATTTGCCAAAATGTGAACTCTCATTTGTATCTGGTACAATATAGACAACAAATATATAAAGTATTTCCTTTTAAACACAACTTTTGAAATGCAATATCAATTAGAATAAATAGTATTCCAAACACTAATTATAAATACTAGTAGTTTCCACTCCTGTCTACTTTCTGTTCACATCTTCTCAATAGGCCGAATGATGTACTCAAAACTTTGGCTTCAAAAATAACAAATATGGATTTGCTCATTCATACAGCAATCTAGGTTTGAATTCCAAGTGGGCATCATTGCAGGGTCTGTAAATCTTGGCGTCCTAGTCTGTGTGACTTTCTCCAACGTAAGAGCTGTCTGTATGATTCGTCTGCACGGAACGCATTCAGCATAAGCTGCTGGATTTAGTGGATTGGCAGCTCGTCCATCCTGCCTTGGTCATCAGCTACCAGTTTAAAGTTTTAGAGGTTATAAGAGAAGATCTCTCACCTCAGTTCTGCCAATATATGAAGCAGACAATATATATTTCAACCTCACGTGAGAAGTTAATACGCAAATTGGAAATTGCTGGCTCCATATCGTGTTTAGGTATCCATCATTCACCACACCATTGGGTTTGAATCTGGAAAATACCATATTACTTATTCTTCATTTTCCTCTGCTGAAATTTCTAACATTGTGAGCACAACATTTGGTGCTGGAACTCTTGAGGAAGGCAGTGTTCTGCCGAAACGTGCGTAGAGATAATCTGGAAACCATCCCAATAATCATATGTTCATTGCAATGTTTTGCTATATCAATTTTGATCTCATTGTGATTCGCACTATTTTCAAATAGACCACATATATTGATATGAATAATGGAGTGTAGCATGAAAGTGTGATGTATGTGTGTAGTTAGGATGTTGTACATATTTTGGTCTCTGTAGGACTAGATTTATCATGTTTTTACATGAATAACAATAATTATGAATTTTGAATAAATTGCTTTTGTATTTTTCTATACACTAGTGTCACTACTTTTTATTCTGATATGTTCTGAGAATTTCATTGTTTTGAAGTTGCCCTAGATTGTTTATAATACATCATTGCAATGTGTCCATCCTTTATTAAGCTTTAAATAAACAGTATAGAGTCCAGATGTTGTAGTAGGTCCATCATGGAAAAGAATAGCCACTGCTGTAAAAGTTCTTCCTGAAATAGATATTTGACTTACTTTAAAATTTGAAATCTTTGTTTGCAATTTTCTTCTATCTGCTCTACTACATTGTAGCATTAAAATCAGATTTTTTCCAAATCTTTCTATATTTAATGTAGACAACATTTCTGATCTACAATGCAAACAGCTCATGTCTTTCAGAGGTAGAAGTAAATGAACACTCTTCACATTTATGATCCCATCCATAACTTAGTCCGTAACATTTTCAGTATGTATTCCTTCATCTTCTAATACTCCAAGCGTAAGCATTAGAAATGTATGTGCATCTTGTTGTATATTGAGAGTAAATATCAAAGAACCAGTACATGTATTCAAAAGATCCCGAACACCAGAAAAAGTATGCTTTTTACTTCTATCAGTTACCAACTGTTGAAATACATGGTGTAGTAAAGAACAAAATCTCTTTTCATGTTCTTTCATGATTTCATGATGAAGATCTTGTAGGTAAAAGCAAACATTCAGAATCACATTAGCATAACAGTTGATACCTGAACTATTTTCCAACTGGAACAATGTCATCAACAGTTTCTATTTTATTCTTTACACCTTCAAATTTCTCTTCATTTGTTTTCTTTTTTTTGAACCTCAATTCCATCTTTGACATATTTCTGTTTTGGACACATTACACGTTTCTCATATATGTGATATTCACCTAAATCAGGGGTATAAAGTCTTCTTAAACAATTATACTCTCTTACACAATTTGCATCAGCACTAACCTTTTTCTCATCAAAATCTATCAAATCCAAACCAGACAATGTTCTTACTCGAGACAATGCAACGTATGCCATTCCCTCTTTGAACACTGTATTTCCAATATTTACCAAAGCACTGTCTATACTTAAACCTTGAGATTTATGAATAGTTACTGCATATGCTAAAGACAATTGAAACTGTTTCATGTGAACATACAACTCTTTTACAAGCAAAAAACGTACAACACAATCCCCAATCTGTCTTACCTCTTTGATCAAATTTGATAATCAAAAATTCTATTTCATCTCTGTTGTGAAATTTTACAAAGTCAACAACTTTTCTCCATTTACAAAATCTTCTTCTGCATTCAAATTATGCTGTAAAATGACCCGACAGTTTATAAATACATGTAAAAAAAATTCTAAGCCTTCAGTTTTAGATATAGACTTTACCAAATAAGGCAATTTAGCCTGCAGTTTCTCTGTAAGAAGAATAATCACTCCCTGGTGTTCAATTTTATCAATAATTTCAATATCCACTATTTGTTGTTTTTCCAATTTCAAAAGTGCTTGATTAAATGTAGAATATCCCTGCAGTGTAGGCATTAGGCAAACTATAGACTTCTTTCCTCCAAGCTTATTGTTCATTACTTGAGCCGCTGTGTTTCCAGTTGTAAACAAGTTCCTTAGTAGCCGACTTTCTAAAGTTTGTTTACCATGTATCGTTAAAACACCAATTCTTATGTCTTGAAGAATATTTCTATAATCTTCATCACTTGCTTGTCGAAAATTCTGAACAAGTTCTTTTTATTCAAGATGTAACCTCACATTTCAAAAGCTTACCAAAGATTTCCTAGTGTCTTTATGGACAAGTGTTTTAAAAACAGGCTGTCCTTTTACAGCAGTAAGTAGTAGTAGTTCTCTGAACACAATTAACTGTTTTCCTCCAAACAGAACATTGTAATTTGTTTTTAAAATCTGTTGCATTCTTAAATGTACAAAGTCAATCATATAGTTTGAAACCATGCTCACCTCATCAATGATTAAAAGTTTCACTTTCTTCAGTACACTTGAGACTTCATAACAAGCTTCTCCAGATAGCTTCTGATATTCCAATATATTATCATGTTCAACTGGTATCATAAGTAATCCCTTTAATATTGTGTGCTGCTAATCCTGTTGGAGCTGTTACAACACAAGATACAGGTGATTCTGTTGTTTTGTGTAGATAACTGGTCAAAACTTTAATTAAGAAACTTTATCCTGTTCCAGCTTGACCGCTGATGCACATTAGAATAGGTTTAAATGATGAAAGTTGGTATTCTTTTTTTCATGTAGCAAACCGTGTTGTATGTGGTCTTTCATTTGTAGATATATTTATTTCTATTCAATATTTATTTGTTCTTCTAACTTTTCCAACTGAATAATATCCTGTTGAGCTGATTGCATTGATGTTTCTACCTCATTCATGGCTATTGCTGCTTCATTTTCGAATATTGTTTGTTCCAGTGGAGCTTGACTTAGTGGACCAGAACTTTGACTATCTTGAGAACTTTCTCTAGCTATTTCAACTGCAATAGTACTTTCTTGTTCAATCTCATCATTTAACATTTGTAGATATATAGGGAGAATTGTGCACTGAATATTGTCTTTACTTGCATTAAAAGAACCTTCATAGCAGTCGAAATCTCCAAGTAATTCCGTTTCACTACGCCAAGCCTTGAACAGTTGCAGTAGTGTTCAATAGAAATATTCCCTCTTATCTGGACTTTCACAACTGAGTTTTTTGTGGTTAATAGGATTTCATTTTGCATGTTAACATCCATCACATCCAATTCCTGCATATTGTTCTTCTTTTATATTTTCTGCAACTTTTCTTTTAAAGCTGTTATGTTGAAGTATTTCATACAGACATTGGTTTTTGAGATGTGGACTCCTTTTGGGGTAGTGTGTATCCAACATATTAGTTCTAACAATATCTGTACTTTCTGGTTCATTCGGTGCTAAGTATTCGATTTTTTGTAATGTTTTCAATACTCTATTTCATGTGGAGGCAAGACCTAAACGTACTCAAATGATTCCTCTTGACTTTGAATATAAACTGGCAGAGATCAAGCGATCCAAACATTCACAGGATCCAATCTCTCGATGGGAAAGCATTTTCAAGCTAAAACTGTACAATTTCTTGCTAAGACTCTTCTCTTGTGAAATTTCTTCCCACATTTCTTTCATCTCTGTCTTTTTATATTTGTATATATATGATGTAACATAGCGAGCAACAGCAATTGAATTATCTGCAACATATTGAATATCCATGTTTGCATTCCACATTTTCAAAAGAACTGGATTGTAGTTAATAATATACTTTGAATCTTCTGTTCTTTGCAAGTTGTATGTATTCTTCAGATATTTCTGAGTTATTGTTTGCCTTTCTGCTGACAAAAACTATTTACTCTTCCTTTAGAAATTCCTGGACGTGGGATTCCAAAACAACATTTTATATAAAATGTCCCTTTAGACTTGTATTTTCGTCTACAGTATTTTCCACATCAATGACTTTGAAACGGTAAAACCTGTTGTCTCAAGCTCTTTTCTCCTCCTTCTCTTGGAATGGCACAGGTAACATACTGTTTGATGAAAGACAAAACAGTTTAATCAGTATCAGTTACACATTTTGGAGCATTCTTTAACCATAATAGTATGTGTTATGAGGAGCACCTCTGGCTTAGTACTCCTTTCACCCCAAAAAATCTGTAACCTTTCTAAGAGGTGGATTATTTTTATTGCAGACATCATACCTTGAAACCTATGATTAAAATATCTGTACACATTTACAGAATTCAATGAACACAGTTCTCCATCTGTCTTCAATTTAAAAATGTTAACATTTGAATTTGCTTCTCATAGAAATTCAAGTAAATCGTCCTATGCATTTTCAGTGTTACAAACCATGTAAGAGTACCTAAGATCTTCACATACAATTAAGTTCTCCAGGACGACGATATCAATACTCATTGGTACCACATTGACACAACATCAAATTAATTAACTGAAATTCTAAATGTTCCTTCCTTTTGTTGAACTTTGTCCATTAATTCCTTTGCAGAAACATGTGGAAGATGAACTCCTGTTTTTAATATTTGGTTCACTGCATATGAAAGTGCAGACAAATCACTTTCAATCAGAAGATGAAATATATATGGAATGCACTGTCGAAATCTTGGATCTTCAGAGTACGATCTTGTCAAGCAGTATTCTGACGCTGAAATCTGTAGAGCTTGCTCATCAAATCTTCCACCTTCTCCAGTGGGGAATAGCTGTGGAAAACAACGAGCTTCTAAACCTTTTCCCATACACTGATGGGAGTTCCGTTTTCTTCCTTCCTTCATACTGTTTCCTATCCCTTCTTTTGAATGTAGAGGAAGTATAGTATAATGTTCATAAATCTATTCACTCCTAGACTTGTCCACTTTTTCTATTTGGCCACTTGAAATGTATGTTTCATCTTGTTAGCATATTATCTGTTCATCAACATTTACATACTAAAAATAAATATTATGCTGTACCAGATATAATGTAGCCTTTTGAAGTTTATTAACATCTACAAACTCTTGCCATATTTTTAGACTCTTTGCTGGTACACCATTAAAAAGAATAACTACTGGCTCATTTACTCCCTTTCTACACCAACAGTTTCAATATTTTTCTTAAAATCTACAGGTAAGTACACAACTGTTCCTTTCAGACCTCTTTGTACATCTGCTGGGGGCAGCTTACCTGTATCGGACTATAGCCTGAAATGGGTGCACAGATTGAATAAGAATGGACTCATATGCATTCAAATCTGCCAGTTCCGGAGGAATAGTTACCAACTCTAAGTTGGTATGCACTGCTCTAGCTGGAATTTTGTTCTCTTCTAATTTGTTGTAACAATATTTACAAATACGTTGATCAGTAGCCAACTAAAACTAACCTTCTACCAACATATAAGCACCAAATTGCTGCCACTTATCATTTTTTTCCTTTTCACTTTTTAAATATAAATCAACGTTCTTATTTTGACTTGTATAGTTAGTACGTCAACAAAAAATACAAACATAGTTTGGTTTATCAGATGAAACTGTCTTAAACTTTGTAAATTCTTCTGCAAACTCATTAATACTAATCTCGTTCACCTGTTCTTCAACACCTACACTTACCAAGCTCTCACTTTCTCTACACTCCTCTTATGAACCAAAAAAACAAAACTGTATATCACAAACTTTTTGTACATCTGATACTGAACCGTGCAAAAGAGCTGTTTATTTCACCTAAAAATAATGCAAGATTTTTTACATAGTAGAGTCTTCTTACTAACTTCTGCATTTCTGAGTGGTGCACTGCTAACATTCTTAAATGACGAAAAGTACTTTGACACATTTTTCTTGAAAGACAAGCCAGAGAATGACCCTGCAAGTTAGTATATTTTCCAACTTTACATGGATCTAATCCTTATAACATCTTAATCTTCTGTTTAAGACTTTTTTTGGCATATCCTCATAAAAGAATTCATAATATGTAAATAGATTCCTGTTGAATACTGCAAATACTACTACAATCCCACTTATATACCAGAGCTTGTCTATGCTTCCCTTGAACTTGTTCAGCTATTACTTTTTATTTTGGAATAGGACAACTATCTTTCATCTCATAGCATTGGCCACTAGAATCAATTGCATGAACTAATGTGTTCTGTTGAAAATAGCTATCATCAATAAAGAAAGGCTCAGTAAATGAAGAGTGCTTCCATTCACCAATAAAAGTTTTACAAAAGTTACTTCTATTAAGCAGTCTTTTTCCTTTTTGTTTCTCCTTCCTAAAGTGCATTGTTTTATTCAATGGTTTCATTCTCTTCAATTCTAATCGAAATTATTTTGGTTCAATTCAAAAGCAGTGTCTACTACACTTTCAATGTGTAGCTTCTTCTATATGCTGCTGATCTTCTTTTATACTTTTTACTATCTTTTATTAAATGTTGAATTACTCTATTTTGAAACATTTGTACCTGTATCTGTTTAAATTGTTTTTGTCTTTTTGTGACGTGTTATTTTCCCATAAATCAATGGTCTTTTCCATTACAAGTGTTTGTTTCCTTATGCTTTGTCGTAAAAAAAATATTTTTCCTTTCATTACTATTGTCTTTCTTTAATCTCTCTGCAACTGTTTTAAGAAATTGTTTAGTACTCTTACCAGAACGGATTTTATCCTGAGTAACATTTTGGGCTTTTTGTAGTCCACTCTTTTTAGTTTGGTTTAAGTACTTCTGTTTTCTTTGATGTCTTCTCATTTCATGCTTTCTTGCCATCTTCAATTTCTAATCCAAACTAAATAATTTTCTAAATAAGAAAGAATAGTTGTAATCATTTCTTACATCAATTACGTATTTTAAATTAATTACATGTCAACATTAATAGTAAGTAGTAAACAATTAATTACAATTACATTGCTATTCTCTTCATAACTAATAAAAAAAGGTACAAGAGAAGTTCAGAAAAAAAGAAACTGAGATAAGCCGGGTGCAGAAAGATGCAACAGAAATATCGAAAGAAGCAACAGAGGTAAAGAAACAGTCAAGAAAAGTGCAGAAAGAAGCAAGAGAACTCAAGAAATGCAAAACAGCAATTTTTGTTTGCAATATTACTATTATAAGTTTCACTATGTTCCAAAATATATGCATACATGCATCTCTACATTTTGCTGCTGGCATCCTTCATCAGAGAAACATACAAATAGTTCTATGGACTATTCTGCAAGTACACAAGGTGTTGGGTGTAGCCAAATATAAAGCAACAACCCTTCACATGTATGAGTTGGAACTCTCACTATATTCCTAAAAGCATGTATGGATATGTCTGCAACTTTTCCTAGTGCATCATCTGTAAAAAGAAACATAAAAATAGATGTATACCTGTATTTAATATGTCTAGCATCTTCAGATGCATAACCCAAATAAAAATACATGTGGACGTAAAGACATACCTCAGTCACAGAACTATGCACACCTTAAAACTTCACAAACTGCACTCCCCATTTCAAGCAGACATGTGAACTTATGCGGCATATTTCGAATGTGCCTTTCCACAGACTCATACAAAGTAGCCTAAAAACTAATCTCTCCACCAACATGTCTTCAACCACACTTTTGTGCTGCAGCTTCACCATTCTACTACTACTCAGGATGTTGGGCCTACCCAAATATAAAGCAGCAACTCTTTGCATATCTCTGTTGTAAGTCTCACAATATTCCTGAAAGAATGCATGCATGTGCCTGTACCTTTTGCTAGTGGCATCATATATAAAAGAAGAATAAAATAGATGTATTTCTGTGTTTTATACATTTAGCATCTTCAAATGCATAACACATATGCGAATACATGTGCAAGTACAGGCATACCTCAGTCACAAGACCATGCAGCCCTTAAAACTTCACAGAATGCACTTCCCATTTCAAGCGGGAGCCTAAAATGTTGCAGTGTATTTCAAGTATTCCTTTCCACAGACTGATACAAAGTAGCCTAATGACTAATCCCTCTGCTAACATGTCTTAAACCTCACTTTTGTACTTCAGCTTCACTTTTCTGCAAGTACTCAAGGTGTTGGGCCTAGCCAAATATAAAGCAGTAACTAAGCCTGGGCAAAGCACTACGCTACGCTCGCGTAGTTTGCGAAGTTCGCGCTACTTCGCACTACGCGAATTGCATGTAGCACAGTGCGAACAAGCGTAGCATAGTGTTGCGTAGTGCTGCGGTCATTATTTGCTTGCTCGCGGTCCTCAACGTCAAGTTGGCGACTGCGAGCAAGCAAAATGACATCCCGGCGAGACTTTTTCCTTGTTCGCGATCAGCAACATCAAGTTGGCGATCGCGAGCATGGAAAATAAACCTCCCGGCGAGATTCCCAACGCGAGGAGGTCAGGTTTCTCATTGCGTATGCTCGCGACCGCTCGCGATGAGAAACTACCAGTTCGCGTTGAGAAAGCTGCCGCTCGAGTAAAAATCTACTTCAGCAGCAGAAAACTACAGCTCGCACTGTGCAAGATGCCATTTTCAATGATTGCACAGTGCCGGTTGCTTGTCCGCACTGTGCAATCATTTAAAACGACATCACACAGTGCGAACAAGGTACTACGCAGTTCGCGAAGTGCTACGCGTAGCTCGCGTAGTGCGAAGTGCACTTTGCGTAGCTTCGCGAAGTGCTACTTCGCAAACTACGCCCAGGGTTAGCAGTAACCCTTTGCATATCCCTGTTGTAAGTCCCACCATATTCCTGAAAGCATGCATGTATGTGTCTAAACCTTTTCCTAGTGGCATCATATGTCACAGAAACATGCAAATAGACAGATACCTGTGTTTTATACAACTAGCATCTTCAGATGCATAACATGTATGAAAATACATGAGCAAGAACACACATACCTCAGTCACAAGTCTATGCAGACCTTACAACCTGACATGCTGCACTTACAATTTAAAAGAGACACCTAAAACTATGCAGCATACTTCAACTGTACCTTTCCAACGACTCATACAAACTACCATGATCACTCATCCATCTACCAATGTACACATATTACTATGCACAAACTATTTCAATCATCATTTCAGTACACTAAAACAAAGTACAATACATCTCTGTACATTTCGTCACATATTTCAAACATCACACTTCTCTAATAATTTCAAAAGTTTGAAAACAATGCTCTTCAAATCAAAAAATATCACTACAAAGAGTGAAGCACTACTACAAAATACATAACACAGCTTAAAAATGTGTAACTCAACTTACAAATAGTATTGCAGAATATGAAATATCGGAAACTCATAAAAGATTTTCTTTTGCACACATTAAATGTAATGCACCACTGTCAACAAGGTAAAAAACAGTAATGGCAAACTTTCCCTCTCTTTCTTTACAGAAATAAACGTAAGTAACAAATCAAATTGATTATTAACCCTTTCTAACTGTCTTCTAAAAGTGTCCAAACTGGTTGTGTAATTTTCTGGAGTTGTGACTCTACCACGGTGCCATAGTACAGCTTTGCGATGGAGCTGTAAATCCATATGGGAGTTCAAAAACCTATTTCTAATAATACTAGTTTTTTTTAACAACAGACTACTTTTACTCATACTACTGACTTAGAAACACTTAATTTAGTAACATATCACTTATATATAAATTACCATTTCACATTCTAGATCCACAATTAACTTTCAACTCTACCCCCATTCTGCTTAATCCCAGTTTCCATAGTAACAGTTTCTGCAACATTCAACTGACTGCACTGGCAGGTCACAAGTTCACCATATTTTCAAGTTCAGCACAGTAGCTTACAAATGCAAATAGCAGGTGCGGTTGACTTTTACAAAATATTACCTTATCCTATCTACTGTAGCTTTCAAACATTTTTTAGTAACCAATAACAAACATGCTTATTCTGGAAACAATGTTAATGAACAGCTAATCACTTATCAGCTTTTTCAAAAACAGCATCTTCTCCACCATTTTAGATACCTCTCATTCTTCCAACTGACTACCTGAGCTACAGATATCCTTTCATTACTTCTAGACATCCCTTCAAGATGCTTACAGTATAGATTGTAGGGCAGAACTATGATTTCTGGTGCAAAAAGTATGCTGAACACAGAGGTATTGACAAAGACCTAGGATTGCAAAATGTGGATATTAAAGGGATTGCACAGAGAGGATTAAAGTATCACCAATTGATACCTTTGATTAAAACATTTTTGCATCTCCAACCCCTGAACTCAAGATTGAGCTCTTTGGTGGCAATGACCTAGGCACCTTGACTGGGGTAGGTCTGAAAATGCTAATGAAGGATACTTATGCACAATTGATGTTGCTTTTGCCTCAAAATGTCCTTATATACTCTAACATTTGCCAAGGACAGAAATGGAGGTGGTCAAATCAATTCTGTTCACAGTTTGAGAAAGCTAGGAAGAATGTCAATGAAGCGGTTTCTGATTACGTCAGAGACCATAGGATGGGCTCCACCTATAAAAACAATCTATGTTTTGATATGGATGACATTGACAGAACTGATGAAGTTCACTCCACAGATGAAGGAAACAGAGTTTAACTTTAAATTTTTTTAAATATTATTACTAACTCTATCACATTTTATGTGATTATTACCTTCGATCTCACTAACTCTATGAAAAAAGTTCAGAAATGCAACACTACCTTCTAAATTATATACTATTAAATTATTTTTTTAAGGTAGATCCGTGAATCCACTGCAACGTTACACTGGGGGGCCTCGCCTAGCGCCACAATGGGGTCGCGGCTCCTATGATGAGAGAAAAAAGGAATAATGAATGCCCCCCAGTTCCATTACCCAATGTCGGCCCTGGGGACTCCATTCCCCGGGGCCCGACAAAAATATATCTATGGAAGGGGGGCGCGTGGCCCCCCTCCTGAGGCCAATTATGGCCACTGGGACCCCATCGCCCGGGGGCCGGTCTTACATTTAAAGAAAAAAGTAAATAAAATAAAAAAGGGAGAGGGCTGCATGGCCCCCTTCCTGGGCTATTTTGGTCTGCAGGGACCCGACCATCCTGGGCATGGCCTCATGTTGGGGACTGGGGGGAGCCCCAATGGCCCCCAATTCTGCTTTGCTTCATGGAGCAGTTTTCCTTCTCTCGCTCCCATGACGCGAAGCAGACATTTGCTATGACAGGGCGGGAGCAGTGCTCCCACCCTGCTATAGCAAACTGCAATGTCCTGGGTGTGGGCACCCCGGGACATTGCTGGAGCTGGCCCTGGGATTGGTCGTCCTCAGGGCCATGGAAGGCTCCATGAGGGGTGCCGCACGGACCCCTTTACCAAATTTAAAGCCCCCGGGAGGTGGTGGTCCCCAGGGCCAGGTGTCCACTATGGACCCCAGTATGTTAATTACTCAATGCCCCAGGTAGGTGATGGTCTCCAGGGCAGTGTGGGGGGGGCAGCAGCTCCCCACACTAAATTCTATTAATTGAAGCCCTGGGAAAGTGGCAGTCCCCAGAGCTTGGGGGGGCCTCGTGGCCCCCCCACATTTAATTACTCAATGCCCTGGGCAGGTGGTGGTCCCCAAGGTAATGTAGCGGCAGGAGCCCCCTAAACATTATTATTTAAAGAAAAGCCTCGGGGAGGTGGCGGTCCCCCCGGGGCTGATGAGGGGGCAAGGCTCCCCGCATTTAAACATGAAAGCCCCAGAGAGATAAAAACAAGGTCCTAACTATAACTACCTACTGGCGACCGCCAGTAGGTAAAATATATATATATATTCACTGAAAAAAACATAGGTTTTAGGAACGTTGTAGTTAGAAATTAGCATTTAAAAAACCTTAGAAATTCACTGAAAAAACCATAGGTTTCAGGGACGTTATAGTTAGTTGGACATTTCACTCATAACGAAACCATAGAAATTCCACCTATGGTTTTTTCAGTGAATTTCAATGGTTTTTTAAATACTAATTTCTAACTATAACGTGCCTGAAACCTATGGTTTTTTCAGTGAATTTCAAAGGTTTTTTAAATGCTACTTTCTAACTGTATTTTCCCTAAAACCTACTATTAATAATAATAGCGGGTAATTGTGTTAGCACTTAGGCCATTCCATAAGTACATGACTAGTAACTGGATGATTATAGTGCTGTAATGAGAGTGTATGGTGTATTTATAAATGCTTTGCTATTAGCGAAATGATTAGATAAGTACACCGCGCTAGATGGGTGATTGGAGAAGTGCATGGGGACTGACAGGGCATGGGTAGCACCAGGGTATTTAGATGAGTGAATGAGTAGTATGTGCCTGTTTAGAGGTATGTATGGATAGTGCACAGACAATTGTAGCACTGCTTCTGTTAGTGCTTCAGCCATTGTAAGAGAACATCAGCAGTGACTAGATGATTACAGTACTGCAAGGAGAGTGTATGCTGAATTTATAAGTACTTGGGTATTAGGAGAAATTGCATTAGTGTATAGTACTGGCTGGGTGACTGGAGATGGGCATGGGGAGTCACAGTGTCTTTGATAGACTGCAAGGGTAGTACCTGGGTGGATTAATCTTGTTTCCAAGTAGATATGAAATTAATAGTAATATAATTTCACTTCTTTTTAAAAAAAAATGAAATTGAAAGTATTTTAAACTTTAGAAGTAAGCTCTGTAAAAAAGAAGAAAAAAATTATGTTATTACATATAATGTTATAGTTTTCGCAACACAACATAAGTATACAATTACATCATATATTCAATTTGCCATTTTTTGCTGTCTTCAGATTGTATTGAATTTCACCATAAACAGTGATTTCACTGTTAATCATCAGATGACAGCAGGCAAAAAAATACAATCAATAAGATTGTTAAAAAAAAACATACTTCTCTTCAAAATGTCTACAACCAACGCAACTTGATATTTACATTTTCACAAATATACATCCTTTCTAACATAGTATATAATACAAAGGTCAAATATATCACCACCTTCTTTCAAACACAATTTTTCAAATGCAATATGAAAGAACAGAATTAATAATTGAAACCGTAATTACGAACATCTTCCCTATTGGCCGAATTATGTTTCTAAAAATATTTCCATTGAGTATATCTGAAATAAACTTTTGAATTCATATACACACCTTCCCAAGAGGTCGTATGATGTTTCTGAAAACATTTCAATGACGATATCCAAAGTACACTTCTAATATCATATTCACATGTTTCCAATAGGGTGAATGATGTTTCTAAAATCATTTGTAGTGGAACTATCCAAAATATATTCAGTAATTCATGTTGATATCTTCTTAGAATTTTGGCATCAAAAAAATTAAGTATGAGATTGGCAACTGAAATTTATACTCTAAATGCTTTATTGCATTTTAAATAGACTGTATAGTGTCCAGATGTTGAGGTAGGTCCATCGTGGAACACAATAGCCATTGTTTTAAAAGTTCTTCCTGAAATTGACACTTGACCTGCTACAAAAATTTTAATTTTGGTTTCCAATTTTGTTCCATCTGCTCTACAACGTTGCAGCATTAAAATAATGTATTGTCCACATCTTTCTATAAATAATGTTGACAACATTTCCGATTTGCACTGAGTACATTCCATATGTTGATTAGCTGATTTTACTAGTTCGTTGAAAGACACTGATTTCAAATCTGGCATTGTCAAATATATGAATCGTTCAGTGTCTATTTTAGTGGTTGATGAAAATGAACATCTGTCACATCTATGAACCCATCTGTAACGTAGTCCAAACAGATTTTAAATTTGTATACCTTCATCTTCTAATACTGGAAGCATAAACATAAGAAATTCCTGAGCATCTTGCTGTACATTCTGGGGCCGATTCCGATCCTGTATTTTTTTTTCCCGTACGACTCGTATCCGTATTTTTTTACGTACGAATCGTACAAGTACCGTACAAACGGTGAAGTACGATTCGTATGGGAAAAATACATACGAATCGCCTCGGGAAAAGTCTACGAGACGTCCCCGGACAGTTTTACGTACGAGTCGTAAAACTGAAGTCCGTACGCACAAGTCCGATCCGTACCGGCGTTCCGAATGCACAAGCGTATGGAAAATGTCCCGTACGGAGCAAACTGTGTACGACCCCAACTTGTGCCCAGGGTACGAGTCGTATGGCTCCCCCACACCAGCCCCGTATGTACGCGCCATACCCCCAGCCCCATATGTATGTGCCGTACCCCCAGCGCTGGGGGTACGGCATGTACATACGTGGCTGGGGTGGGGGTACAGCGCATACATACGGGGCTGGGGGTACGGCACGTACATACGGGGCTGGGGGTATGGCGCGTACATACGGGGCTGGGGGGACGGCGCGTACATATGGGGCTGGGGTGGGGGTACGGCGTGTAAATACGGGGCTGGGGTACGGCGCATACATACGGGGCTGGGGGTACAGCACGTACATACGGTGGGGTGGAGGGTACGGTCCGTACATATGCAATGTTGGGGTACGCACCGTACATGATGACACGTACGATGTGGGTGATGGCGTGTACGTCACGTAGCGGGCCCCCTTTTCCTCGTGCATCGCGGCATACTTAGCTTTTCCGGCACTTTTTGGCTCCCGTAAAAATATAGCCGTGCGGAGTGCTGTGGGTATGAATCGTACTTGCTGGTCCGTAAAACGCTGCGTGACTCCATCCGGACGTCGCGTACGTGCTGTCCAGGATCGGAATTGTATGTATTTTTTAGCAGTATGGTGTTTTTTACGATTTGTACGGAAATGGTATTTCTGTACGAATCGTACTTGCTGGTTTGTACATTGGAATTCCCGTGTACGAGTCGTACGGAGAAAACGCTCCGTACGACCATTTGTACCCGGGTTTTACAGGATCGGAATCGGCACCCTAGTGTAAATTGTGAAGAACTAGAACATATATCCAAAAGATTCCGCACATCAGAAGCAGTAGGGAGTTTCATTTTATCAGTTTTCAACTTCTCAAAAATATAATGTAACAAAGAACAAAATATTTTTTCTCGATTTTCAATAATTGTATGCTGTAGATTTTCACAAAAAAAGACAACGTTCACAATTACATTAGCATAGCAGTTGATACCTGAACTATTTTCTGACTGATATCCTATAATATTAGCAACCGTGTTACCTTCTATTTTCTTTCCAGACTCGTCATTCTTTTCAATTCTTTTTCTCTTTGCAACCTCAGGATAATCTTTATCATATTTTCGTTTTGGACGTATTAAACTTTTTCCATAAATAGGATATTCACCTAAGTTAGGAGCATAGAGTTTTATTAACTTATTGTACTCTTTTACACAAATTACATCTGCACTAAATTTTTGCTCATCAAAATCAATCAAATACAAACCGGATAACGTTCTTACTCGAGACAATGCAACATACACCATACCCTCTTTAAATACAGAACTTCCAATATTTACCAAAGCATTGTCTACACTTAAACCTTGAGATTTATTAATAGTCACTGCATATGCTAAACAAACAGGAAACTGTTTTCTACGAATATACAAATCTTTTACAAGCAAGGAACGAACACAACAGCGTCCAATTTGTTTCACCTCTTCAATCTGATCAAATTTAATCTTCAAAAATTCAATCTCATCTCTTTTTGCATAACTAACAAAGTCAACAACTTTCCCCATTGCTCCATTTACTAAACCTTTTTCAACATCTAAATTACGCCGTAATTTTACCCGGCAGTTTACAGAGACATACAAGGTCTTTTCCAAACCAGCAGTCTTAGATATTTATTTTTCCAAAGAGTCTAATTTTAACTGCAATTTCTCTGACAAAAGAATAGTTACTCCTTCATGTTCTATTTTATCAATAGCTACCGTTTTCATAATCGGTTCATTCTCCTTGTTCACCAGTTCTTCATTGAATGTAGAGCATTCTTTCAGTGTTGGCATAAGGCAAATTATAGATTCCTTTTCTGCAATTCTTCGGTAAATTTTATTTTAGCCGCAATATTTTCTGTTGGAAACAAGTTTTTTAGTAGCCGACTTTCTAAAGCATTTTTCCATCCTTTATTAAGACACCAATTATAATATTTTGAAGAATATTTCCATAATCTTCATAATTTGCTTGTTGCATGTTCTTGATAAGTTCCTTATATTCAAAATAACTCCAAACATTCACATTTCCAATACTTCCCAAAGGTTTTTTAGTGTCTTCATGAAGAAGAGTTTTAAAAACCAGTTTGCCTTTCACAGGTGTGAGTTGTAGTAAATCACCAAATACAATTACATGCTTCCCTCCAAATAAAACATCGTAATTTGTTTTTAAAATCTGCTGCATCCTCAAATGTACAAATGCAAGCATTAAGTTTGAGACCATGCTTCCTTCATCAATTACCAGAAGTTTCATTTTCTTTAGTACTCTTGAAACTTTGAAACAAGCTTCTCCAGATAGCTTGTGGTTCTGTGCTGCTAACCCAGTTGGAGCAATTACAACCCAAGACAAATGTGAATCTGTTGTTTTCTGTAGATAACTTGACAAACATTTAATCAAGAAACTTTTCCCCATTCCAGCTTGTCCACTGATGTACATAAGAATAGATCTAAATGATGTACATTGGCAATCATTCTTTTCATGCAGTAATCCATGTTGTGTCTGTTGTGTAACATGGTCATATATTTCTTTCTGTTCACTATTCAGACGTTGCTATAAATTTTCCAAATTAATATTGTCCTGTCTAGCTTGCTGCATCACCGTTTCCACTTCACTCATTGCTATTGCCGCTTCATTTACAATTATGGCTTCTCCTAGTGGCTCTTGACTTTGTGAAGCAGAACTCTGACTATCTTGTGAACTATCTTTAGCTATTTCAGCTGCAATAGTTCTATGTTGATTAATATCTTCGTTCAACATTTGGAGACAATTTGGAAAAATTGTACATTCAATGCTATCTTTACATGCATTGAAAGAATCCTCATAGCAGTCAAAATGTCCAAGTAATTCCATTTCAGTCTGCCAAGATTTGAAGAGTTGCAGAAGAGCTAAACAGAAAAACTCTCTTTTATCTGGAGTATCACAACTTAATTTCCTGTGATTAATCAGATTTCCCTTGGCATGCTTTATCAAACATCCTTCAGATCCAATTACAGCGTATTTTCCTTCATTTATATTTTCTGTGACATTTTTATTAAAACTATAATGTTGCAGTATTTCATATAGACATATGTTTTCCAGGTATGGACTTCTATTTGGATAGTACGTATCCAACATATTTTTTTTCAGAATATCTGTACTTTCTGGTTCATTCAGTGCCAAGTATTCAATTTCTTGTACAGATTTCAAAACTCGCTTTCGTGCTGCAGCAAGACCAAGACTTATACAGATGATCCCTCTTAACTTTGAATATAAACTTGCAGATGTCAATCGATCCGAACATTCATACGATTCAATTTCTCGATGGGAAAGCATCTTCAAGCTGAACCTGTACAATTTTTTGCTAAGTGTCTTCTTCAGACTTGGTAATATATGACGTGACATAGCGAGCAACAGCAATTGAGTTATCTGCAACATATTGTATGTCCATATTTGCATTCTACATCTTCAAAATCACCGGATTGTAATCATTGATGTACTTCGATTCTTCTGTTCTTTTTAAATTATAGGTATTTTTGGGTGATTTTTGAGTGATGGTATGCCTCACTGCTGACATAACTGTTCACTCTTCCTTTGGAAATTACTGGACGCGGAAAGCCACATCGACATTTTGGTGTCGATTCCGATCCGAAAAAATTCTGTACGACTCGTATCCGTAAATTTTCACGTACGATTCGTACAGTTACCGTACAAACAGCCAAGTATAATTCGGACGTGAAAATTACCTACGAATCGCGTCGGGAAAAGCGTCCGAGAGGGACCCGGGAATTTTTACGTCCGAATAGCGTCGGGAAAATTGTACGAGAGGGAGGCAGAAATTTGACCGTGCAAATCGTAAAACACAAGTCCGAGCGCGCAAGTACAATCCGTACCGGCCGGCCGAATACACAACCGCATGTAAAAGGCCCCGTACAGAGCGAACGCTGTAGCACACATGTACACGGGTAAACTCGTGCCCGGATACGAGACGTACTGTCCCCCCCGCACCCCGCATATGTCAGCACCGTAACCCCCGTATGTCAGCACCATACCCCAACACCGTAGCCCAGCCTCCCGCACCCGTACGCACCGTACAACAACACCGTATCCCAGCCCAGCACCTGCACGCACCGTACCCCAACACCGTAGCCCAGCCCCTCACCCGCACGCACCGTACCCCAACACCATAGCCCAGCCCCGCACCCGTACGCACCGTACCCCAACACCGTAGCACAGCACCTCACCTGTATGCACCGTACAACACCGTAGCACAGCACCACACCTGTACGCACCGTACCTCCACACCGTAGCCCAGCCCAGCACCCGTATGCACCATACCCCAACAACGTAGCCCAGCCCCGCACCCGTACGCACGGTACCCCAACACCGTAGCACAGCACCTCACCTGTACGCACCGTACAACAACACCGTAGCACAGCACCGCACCTGTACGCACCGTACCTCCACACCGTACACAAGCACCGCACCTGTACGCATCGTACCCCAACACCGTAGCACAGCACCGCACCTGTACGCACCGGACATCCACACCGTAGACAAGCACCGCAACCGTACGCACCGGACATCCACACCATAGACAAGCACCGCAACCGTACGCACCGTACCCCCACACCGTAGACAAGCACCCTCACCATGCATCGCGTATGGATGGACCGTACCTACGCGAAAAAAGAACGTACAGAACCAGGACACTGTAAAACAGCACAAGGAGGGTCAGATCGACTCGCACAACACCACAAAACACGTCTACATGACAAAATTCTACTCAATGACTGACCTGGCACATCCTAACAGGCAAACAGAGGCCCTAAACCACAAACAACTCTTATAACACATCCACAACAAATTCAAACCCAGACACACCCACTCAAGGACCAATAAAAAGGGCCCACACACACAACCCATGAGCCCTTGCAACAGACCCACTGCTGACAGACCCCACTGACAAACTACTGCTCCTTATTTGCACCTCAACTACACCTTAAATCACACACCTTCACCCAACCTCATTCACAAACACCCCCTCTTCACATTCACACACACACACCGTCACCTTCACACCCACACACCCACAACCATCCACACCCACACCCCACACCATGCCCACAGACAAGAATCCAAAGTTCACAAGTACGGAGCTGGGCCTCCTTGTCAACGAAGTCATCAGAGTCGAGCCACAGCTCTTTGGAACATTGGTCAGACAGACCAGCATAGCCCAAAAAACAAGCCTGTGGCAGAAGATCGTCGATAAGGTGAATGCAGTTGCGCCCATCAGAAGGACCAGGCATGAATGCCAAGCCAGGTGGTACGATCTGCGCAGGGCAGTCAAGAGGAAAATGAACGAGGAATACGCCCAGAGTAACATCACTGGAGGCGGGCTGCCCCACAGACCCGTACATTACCATCCCTGGGAGGAGAAGGTGATGGCCACGCTTCCGCCGGTGGGAGTACACGGAGTCGAAGGAGTCGCAGAGCCTGGTGAGTACACTAACAACTCAGTTAACATGGGGGGAATGGCATCCACACCACTAACACACCAAATGCACGCAACTCACCCCATGCCCTCACCGCACACAACCACACTCAAGAACCACGCTCATGCCACTAACGTCTCCATGACCCATTCACTAAGAAAGGCAATGCCATGTCCCAGGCCACAACATCCACAAACCCAAGACTGGATGTCCGGGATGCTGGGAGGGTGGGCCTCAAACAACACATTGTGCAACTCAGAAGCAGACACCAATGCCCACAGCCCATATGGCCCAGGTACATACCCATGCACCATGCCCAATGCACAGGGACTGGCTAAGTACTGACAAGGTAGCTGACACTTGGCCCTGCTGTAGGGAGCACAAGGCCCTCCTGTTACCACTGTACACTCAAACAACAACTTCACGACCTCACAGACCTAGCACAGGAACTCACACACACTGTCATGCCAGCATGCACCATGAGGGGACAGACACATCACCTGGGAGACCCAATGAAAAATCACACTACACACAACAGCAGGTCCAGTCACACACACCCCCTCACACAAGCACACACCCCCGGGGCAGGCAACGGATTCACCCACTCTCACAATGGACATGTGACACAACAAGACCTATCGATAGCCAAATAAGCATCCAAGCCAAAAATCGACTGGGCAAACACTCAGGAGCACATGCCAATCTATCCCCCGCAACATACCCATCCCCAAGTGGACATTGAGAGGAATGCTAGGCACATCCAACCACCCTGAGGAACTGTCACTACTTGAATATGCATGAAACATGGATGTGGCAAGAAACAGCATTAACATTGTCTCTCTCTCACACACAGGGCAACGTCATCGCCCTCCCCCCAACAATGGGGGGAGAACAGTCACAGTCCCAGGCGCAGCGTGAAGATGATCCCACCGGCAGCGACGACTCTCACCACTCCGTGGATGACCCAGACCAACCTGGCCCCTCTGGTGCCCAAGCCCCTGCAGCACCTGCGTCAGGTACATCTGTGCCAACCACCACCCCCATTCCTGCCACATCCCAGGAGACACCCAGGAGCCCTGCTCGCACTGAACAACAGTCTGACCAGGAGGGACCAGGTTCTCCGGGCACCCAGGAGGAGGCAGACAGCACCACCAATGCCATCCCTCAGGGGTCCCGTAGACCTGATGTGCCCACAACGGCAGGCCAGGCTCGTGTGGGCAGGGGTGGTGGGAGTGAAGGCAGGCGGAGGCGAGAACCTGACCAGCCAGCTGAGGGAACCGGTATGGCACACATGCGCCACGTCCTCGACACATACCGGCGTGACAAGAGGGGCATCAGCCAGGTAGAGGCCAGCCTCACAGACATCAAGGGGACCCTCGACGAGATGAAGAACCTGCAGGCCGAGCAACATGCCAGTCAACAACGACACCAAGGACGGATGGAAGCAAGACTGGCTGAGCTTCTGGCGGTGAAAATGGACATGAGCCGTTCACTCCGTCGGATCGCCGACAACATGGGCAACCCTCCCTGTAACACCAGGCGAAGACCACTACCAGCCACAGGGAGGGAGGAGGAGGAGGAGGATTTGTCTGACGGAGCATCACAGACATCGTCAAGGCCTGCATCTGAAGGTCCCCCCAGGAAGGTGGGTCATCCACGGAAAAGACCCTGAGAGTCAGCGGACCATTCACATCTCCCAGGTCACCTGGCCTGGCACCTGGCCCTCGGGCGCAACAGCAGCACCTCACCCAATGACATTCCCTGCCACATGGACTTGCTGGTCACAGTCTGACCAATGATGACCAACACTGTGGTCTGGACTCTGATGACTCCAACTGACAAGGATACCATCTCCCCCTGTGAACTTTGGACTCTATACACCCGGTAGAGCACCTTTGTACATCTACCAAAAGACTCACACCACCAAAAATAAATTATTTTACTGGCATGAGATGTCGCTGTCATTTTGCATGAGTCCACAACATATGTGCATGTAAATGTCTAAGTATGCCTGAGTGTCGAACTAACTTCAACCATCCATACCCTGGGGTCTGAGTCTGCTACAGGACACACATGGGTCACAAGTAATCATTCAATGCAGACATGGAGCACAATACTCACCTGTGATGGCCTCAAGTTGCTGAGTGGGGGATTGCTAAACTGTGCCGACACACCTATTTGGAAGAGTAACATTAAGGGCTAGAGGTCATGCCTCATTTGGAGGTTCCCGGGGAGGGAGTCCCAGGTATGTGTTCCCAGGTGGGAGAACTATGTCCTGCATGCTGGAGTAAGGTGGATCTGAAGTGTGGAGGGCAAGGTTGGATGCACGGAGATGGCACTATGGGCTCTCGGATGACAGTGGTACAAGGTTGGTGTTGGGTCAGGGTTGTAGCCTGCCTCCTGAGTGTGGGTGGGGAGTCAGAAGGTCTTCCGGCAGCACACAGTGATCCATTGCAGCTATCTCTGCTGGACGGTGATGTGGCTGGGGCTGAAGAACCAGAACCTTTTGGGCCTGGCGGCGCAGGGTACGTCCTAGTCTCCGGAGTTCTCCTGCTCAGCTACACAGAGACACGGTACACTCTGTCGGCGTTAGAAGATCAGATTTATTAGCTGCAGCTAGTACAGTTATCCCAGAAGTACATAAGTAGGTTCTCAGGAGACTGCCACTTCACTCTGTGGCGCACAGTCTTATATACCATATAGAAACATATACATTAACCAAATATACACCCAACGTATACAAGAAAGAGCCAATAAGGAAAGTTGGAAAACAGGACAGAACCATTCGGAGAGTTTGGAAAACAAAGTGTCAGATGACTCGAAGAAACCTCTCCTCCAACTATGTTTGTCACCCCTCCCTCAAGCTAATTCATTAACAGATTCATAACTAACTTGCAGGTGGCGAGATACGTTTGTGCGTGTTGGAGGACAGTTGTGAAACGAGAGAATGCTAGCAGAAGACAGTGAAGGCCAGACGATAAAATAAGGTCAGGAAAGAATAGTGTGAACCAACAGATAGCTGAGACGGGGATTAGAAAAGCCAGACAGGGATTAGTGTACTCGGCTAGTCCTAACACCAGCTTTGCAAACAGAGGCAGAAAGCTTTTTTCGACACCAGGTTGCAGAAAGAGCAGAATAGACTTTGTTCGCCGTGCTGCCTGAGTGATGGCAACACAAAATGGTGGCGGAGCACAAAATGGCGGGTCGATTCGATCGTGATCAGAAATCGAAGTTCCTCAGACCCTCCTTTTGCCAGAACTCAGGCAAGATAGACTCATGCTAATCTGAGTCAATATCAATAGCCATGAGGTCATTGAGCTGTTGCTGTAACATCATCCTTATGTTTTCTGTTACTTGTGGTTTGGGTTTGGGATGCACATAGTAGCACAAAGGTCACAGATAGCGGGACCACAGTGCATACAAAGGCAGCAGGAGAAAATAATGGTCAGAATTATTCCTAGAAACGTCAATGCTTTCCAACCCCATTTGGACAGTAGTCCCCAAAACCATTCCGTAAAAGACCAATCTCCTTCGTTCTGGTGAATAGACTCAGAAATTATGTGCAACTTGGAGATAGCTTGGTATACTGTTGGAGCATCATTAGGTATGAAAATACAGCAACTTGACCCGATCAGTTTGCACACTCCACCACGATCGGCAAGAACAAAATCTAAGGCAACTCGATTTTGTAATGTCATAAGACGGTCCGCCTGTAGTTCTGCCGTGATGTTACTTAAGGCTCCTACAGTGATGTCTATTGTAGTCTCTACGACACGGACCAGTTGCCTTATATTTCTGCTGTTGGCCATCGGACCCCAGAAAGGAAGAAATCCTTTAAGGGAAACTCCTCCCTCTTGTCCTGCTGTGTCCTTTGAATCAATAATCCCTCTGCCGTATCTGTTTCGATGATGGTTTGCGGAAGCGGTGTAGGTAGGGGGAAGAAGAAAGGCTATATAACAAGTACCAGAGAAACCCGTTATGCGGAAGCGGTGTAGGTAGGGGGAAGAAGAAAGGCTATATAACAAGTACCAGAGAAACCCGTTATATAGCAAATGAAATAGGTGCCTTGAGACGGCACTAGAGGAGGCGAGTTCTGAGAGGTATAAACGTACGTGTAGGAGCAGTTATCCCTCTGTATAGTGTCAGAAGAGCGATCGTTTATCTGTAAGCAGAAGTTGCCCTGATGTGGTATAGTCCAAATTGGTAAAGACTTTCCTTTCTTAACTTTATCACTAAGACTAGACATATATTGGGTGACGTTCCAGTTAGTGTACGCTTTTCTTTCATCAATAGAGATTTTACTATTTTCCATAATTTTAGCCATAGCTACCATTCCCTTAATCAAAGAACTATGACTAAAATCCGGATCGCTAACATGTGAACTAATGGATCGTCTGAATTTGCTTTGATAAGCATTGGAGAAGATGACGAAATAAGCCCAGGCTGAACCTTCATAAGAGAACGGGAGAACTAAATATGGCATTCCTTTCTCTGTGGTATGTGGCACAAGTCCACACACCCAACAGTCAGTTGTATTGACCACTAATTGGTGCTGATGTAATAGCTGGACAAAGGAATTGTTATAATATTCAGTTCTTCTAATGAGTTCATGTCGAGGAAGAGTATGAAAGAGATGTGGAGAGACAGTAGAAGAGAACGAAGAGGAAGAAGGAGAGACAACTTTTTGCTGCAGAGCTTAACCTTTTCTATGCCCATGACGAGATAGTCTCGGCATGGAGCACGGTTGCGCTGTGCCCATGACGAGACTATCTCGTCATGGACCCCGCCCGCTAATGAAAGGCCCGGCACAGGAGGGGGAAAGGGCGGGGCACTGAAGGGGATAAATAATCCAACCTATAGACGCCAAAACAATACACAATGATATAATAATATACAAGCTTATACTGAAAGGACTATACATTATTTTACAGGATCTTTTCTTCATTTCATCTTTTCTCTCTCTTTTGTCTAGTGTAGTTTCCATCTTTCTAATGGATGCTCACGGCAATCTTCCTCAATCGCTCAATTACGATTGTCTGCCGTCCTATGACACTGCAAGTCCTGCAGGCCTATTGCCACTACTCAGGTCGTAATTCAGACTCCTACCGTGACCCTGCAACCGGGACAGAATACTACACTAGAGAGAAATTTTAAGAGTTCTTTGGTCTGGGTCTCAAATTGTATCTTTCTTTCCCAGGAATGTTTGGATCTTGAAACAATGTTCGAGGATTAGTCGTATCCAAGCAACGATGTGATGGTATTGCTTTCTGCAGAATGTCGTTGTCCTCTTTCTCAGACAGTGCCCCATTCAGGTGTGCATCACTAAAGGGTACGAATCGTGGAACCTTTTCACTTTCAAAGTCACCAATACCCCTGTGTACCCATTGATCGAAGGGCAAAGGCAAAGGCACTTTTTTACAATGCACACCGTGAATCCAATTCTTCTTTCCTTCGACTTTAACTGCTGTTCTCGTAGTGAGTAAAACCATCCGGGGCTCTTTCCACCTCGGTTCCAAATTTCTCGTCCTCTAAAAGTTTTTAATACAGACCCAGTCTCCTGGTCGGATGGAATGACCTGGGTCTGTAGAGGCCTCCGGCAGAGCACTCTGAACCTGTTGATGGAGAACACGCAATTTAGTCGTAAGATCATGCAAGTAGTCAATCAACATTGGATATGGCACGTCTGAGTATTTCTTAGGGCGAGGGACTCCCCAGATGTTAGCCGGGCATCCAAAAACCACTTCGTATGGGCTAAGTCCCTAACGAGAGTGTACTGCAGTTCTGGTGGATAACAAGGCTAATGGCAAAGCATCGGGCCAATTGAGTCCTGTACTTGCTTGAACCTTTGCTAGCTTTAATTTTAAGGTTCCGTTGTAACATTCTACTAAACCCGCTGACTGTGGATGATTTGCCGCATGGAACTTTTGCTTGATACCAAGACCTGCACAAACTTTTTGCATGACTTGGCCAACAAATTCACTCCCATTGTCACTCCAGACAATGCGCGGCAAACCAAACCTGGGGAAGAATTCTTTCAGTAGAATTTTAGCTGTGGATAAGGCTGTGTTATCTTTTAAAGGGTATGCTTCTATCCATCTTGAAAAGGCGCATACTACCACCAGAACATATTTGAGGTTATTGCATCGTTCCATATGAATATAATCGATTTGCAACACCTCAAATGGATATGTTGGGGGAGCAAAATGACCTGTTGGAGTTGGGGTTCCCGTTCCCGGGTTGTACATTAAACAAATAATACAATGCTTCACTACATTGTCTGCGCATTTTGGGATTTGTTTGTTTCTCCACACTGGAGCCAGAAGTTTGCATATACCTTTTGCACTTAAGTGGGCTGGACTATGTGCCATAGTGACCACTGGGAGTACATAAGCATCTGGCAACAGCCAACGTTGATGTTCAGATAGTTCTATCCAACAACCCATCTCATCTAACATTCCAGTACTTTCTTTCCACTTGTTTAACTCCCTCTCTGAAACCTCTTTCTGAATCGCTTTTACACTTTCCACTGTATCCTCATACATTCCTCTCTCTCTAACCCAATTCGCAGGACCCGCCACATATATTCAACTTGTAACCTCTCTTGCTGTCTTTTTCGCTATTCCATCTGCAAATGCATTTCCTCGACCAACATCATCTGTAATCTTTTTGTGTGCACTACACTTCACGATTGCTATTTGGGTGGGTAAGGCAAGTGATTCGAGAAGATCAGTCACTAACTGACCATGTTGTATTTTGGTGCCATGTGAAGTGAGAAAACCCCTTTCCTTCTAGAGACGCCCAAAGTTGAACGCTACACCAAAAGCATATTGGCTGTCGGTGTATACGTTCACTCTCTTTTCTTTTGACAATGCACAAGCTCTCGTTAATGCTATCAATTCTGCTGCTTGCGCTGAATTGTGTCTAATGCGTGCAGTTTCCACAACTGTATGTAGAGTAGTTACAGCATAGGCTGAAACTGTATCTCCATTAGGCATTTTAAAGCAAGAACCATCTACCCATAGAGTTCCATCTAGTGGTGTGTCTTTCAAATCAATTCTTCCCTTTGTCTCTTCCTCGGTACGGAAGAAACAATCATGTTGCTCCTCAACACTTTTCTCATCCGGAAGGGGCAACAGAGTAGCTGGATTTAGGGTATTACATCGTTTAATGTGTACGTGACTAGCCAAAAGTGTCAGCTCGTATCCAGTTAGACGAGCACTCGTCAGGTGCTGCGTTTTTGTTCTGTTTAATAAAGTATCCACTGCATGTGGTACCATGACAATGAGATTGTTATCCAACACCACTCCAGCAGACTGTTGAATAGAAATTGCTGCTGCTGCTGTCGCTTTGAGACAACTGGGCAATGCTTTAGCTACAGGATCTAACGTAGCCGAAAAATAGGCACATGGCCGCTGTTTGTCTCCGAACTGCTGTGTTAGAACTGACAATGCACAACCTTCTCTCTCGTGAACATAGAGCGTAAAAGGCTTAGTGTAATCAGGGGTGCCTAGTACAGGAGCAGAACAAAGAGCAGTACGTAAGTCAGATAAAGTGAGAGCCAATAAAGGTTTGGCCAACAAAGAGAAGTTAGGGATCCACTGTCTACAGTAAGAAGTAATACCCAGAAAGGCACGTACCTCCCTTTGTGTGGATGTAACGGACATTTGTGTAATCGCCTGAATTCGTTCTGGTGTTAATTGTCGTCCCTCCTTTGATAGGAGATGACCCAAGTAGGTAACCTCTCGACAAACATATTGTAGTTTGGAAGGTGAAACCTTGTGATTCAGATTAAACAAATGACGTAATAATGCAACAGTGACATCTTTGCAGATATCTTCTGAATCAGCGGCGACTAACAAGTCATCCATGTACTGTATAAGAGCAGCACCAGACAGCAAATGAAAAGTTATTATAAACACTAAGAACCCTGAGGTCTGAAAATACTAGAAAGGAGAATGAAAAGGTGGTGTGTGAATGAGAAAACAAAAGCCCAATTCACCTAGTGAGAGGGCAATCCCTTTAAGGACGTAATCCCTCACTCACCCTGGGTGACATGCTTCATCATATGGGATTCTCCTCCCAGAGAAAAATCCTAGTTTCTCTGGGGGCTACAACCCCCTCTATGAGAGGGAGGAGCTCAGGGATGTTTTGGTTTTGCACTAAAGGATAGACTAAATCCACATATGAAGAGCTAGGTGTGAGTGAGGGGTGCAGTGCTAATAAAAAGATAGTGCAGTGAGAGTATATAAAACTAGTCACGGGACAGCAAGGAGGATTCTCTTGAAAACACTGTACCGAAGCTAGATTAAAAAGGTGAGCACCACTAGCCTAACGTAACCAATGGTACATTTCAAAAGACAACGGTCGACATGTTTCAGCCAAAACGCCTAAATAGGCTGGGCTTTCATCAGGACCATAATAGCTACTGCAAGGAAACAAGAATTGTGTGAAAACTACACAAGAAAAAGGATACCGTCAACACCCGTTGATTGCTTGAAGGGTGTACGTCACCTTAACAATTCATACATCACCTAGACAAAAGAAAATCAGTGTAAGAACAAGTTGGTTCCAAATGCTTAGTAATATGGATCTGAGAATGTAGTAACTAAAAGCATTGGCCACTCACCCGTGAAAACTGGGTGGGATATTAACCTCCACCTGGCAACCGCTCAGGAAGGAACACCGCTCTGAAAAAAGATGTAAGACTACTAAGGAATTGGGTACTTACATCACATGAGCGAATGTTGTGAAAATGTGGACTAAACATCTAAGAGCAAGGGAAACTGACAAAGTCACTGAATGCACAAAGTGCTAATTTATAGAAGAACAAGTTCTTCAACACGTACTTGTAGTGAGGAAACTCGCTATTATAATATCAAAAGGACAAAACAAGACAGCCAAATGTCATTTGAGACTCTGTGTAGTGAGTCTATGCTTTTAAACAAAAGAGAAAAAGAGCTCAAAGTACTTGGCCCTCGTATGCGTGGTAATCGCAGCGAGTGGCCGAACGTACCAATAAAGAATTATAAGACACCAGCCTGGTGAAAAAACTTAATATACATTTAGTAGAGAACAGGCGGTGTACACACAACCACAAGAAGCAGAGAGCTTCTCAAGACGCCTACCTCTCCGTCGGGGAACCGGGCCGGAATGAGCCTGCAGCCGGAGGTCCTGCGGGACTGGACAGCGTCTAGTTAAAAGAGAGTGTGTCATCAAGGCTCGACCAATAGAAAGACCCGATTGAAAGGCACCAGGTCGGAGGAACCAATCAGAACTGCTCTACCGCCCGTGAGTTGGTTGTCACGGTGACGGCTATGCAGTCGGCGAAGTGGTTTCGAATGTCAAAGAATGTATAGAGATGCACGCCAAAAATAAATAAGTCAAGGAGGAAATGCGCTGGTTACCGATGTGTAACATCTGCAATATGGAGTGAGGGATAATTAATGTGTACCTCTTGCTCCGTAAAAACTTCTCAAAAACGAAAAACAAATGCTAGCTCATCCTGTTGGGCTTAAGCATTAGTGTGTAGTGAATCCTAAACGGAGAAAAACTAGTTAAAGCCGCACTAGCTCCGTGAGGAAACGTCAAACTTAAAGGAATGAAAAATAAATAATAAAGCGTGCTCTAATACCATGAACAGAGGATGTCTTGAAATAGCGAGACAACGAAAGACTGTAGAAGGGGGATGGAAAAAGTCCATTTTCACTTACAGTCTAACTAAGTATTTAAAAGAGCAATTGCTGGATGGCCCAACAAGGAGGCCACAGCAAAAGGGAAGCAGCAACAGTTCATACAAAATACTCTAATGGTTATTCCTATTTACAAAATGAGAGAAAGTGTGGAACCACAAAGTAGACTTATTGTATTGAATTCATAGGGACAGCCATGGAATATCATCATTTAGTCCTCTAACATGCGTGTTAAGCTTGTACACCCACCTTTGCTCTCGTTTAAACAGAAAAGAAGAGCAATCTGTCAGATGGGGAGGTATGAAGGGTTTGTCAAGGACAGTCCAGTGCAGATCATTGGGAGCATGGTTGACCGCTAGAAAGTGATTGGTAAGTTTAGTAGAAGAACGGCCACATCGTATGGTGCTTTTGTGTTCCAGAATGCGGGTTTTTATCCGACGGGTGGTCATTCCAACATATCGTAACCCGCAAGGACATGTTATGAGATAGATCAAATTTGAGCTGTTACAGTTACTGTGACTTCTAAGAGTCCACGGTCTGCCTGTGCCAATGTCGATCTCTTTGGTCACAGAAGTGAGGCTGCAAGCCGCACAGGAACCACATGGGTAATGGCCCACAACCGGTGGTAGACCCCACAGGGTGTGTTGAGTACCTGTTAGATTAGTGCGTGGGCGGGTGTGGACCAATTGATCCCTGATGTTACTGCTGCGTTTAAAAGCAAAAAGAGGTCTAGGCAACCTTACATCACCTATGTTCAGGATTTTCCAATTCGACAGAATGATTTTTTTAATTTGATTGGAGAATTGGCAAAAGGTGTGTACACAGGTTAGCCTGTTGTCAGAAGAGATTGGGACCTTAGGTTCTAAAAGAGTCTCCCGATTATTGTTTGCAGCGCGTTTGGATGCTCTGCGGATCAAATGTTTGGGATAATGTCTGGCCAGTAGTTGTTTCGATAAATTGCTCGCATGTTCCTTATACTTGTCATCTGAGGAGCAATTCCTTTTAAGGCGCAAAAACTGGCCAAAAGGCAGATTATCCCGCAATGCCCGTGGGTGAAAACTGTCATATTTCAAAAGGGCATTCACCGCCATGGGTTTTCTGAACAGCTCCGTGCTCAAGCCACCATTAAAGGGGGTTATCAATATGTCCAGGAAGGGGAGCTGAGTCTTGGAGTGCTCACAGGTGAATTTCAAGAAGGTATCACAATTGTTGAGCCAATTTCTGAAAGCCAACAATGAGGATAATGGTCCGTGCCATAGTACGAACACGTCGTCTATGTACCTCTTCCATATCCTTATTTGGTCTTTATATGGATTGTTGGTACTGAACACATACTGTTCCTCAAAGACATGAACATACAGATTGGCCAGGCTGGGAGCAAAAATGCTCCCCATTGAAGTGCCTGACACCTGCAGGAACAGCTGTTCCTCAAATTGAAAAAAGTTCTCTTTCATGGCTAATTTAGCACATGACATAATGAATGAAACTGGCGTGATGGAGTCTGGTGGATTGGCCAACAGGAGAGTTTCGATGACATCCAAAGTCTCATCCTGGGGAATGCATGTATAAAGTGACTCAACATCAAATGAGACTAAGAATTCTGTCTCACAGTCAAAGGATAAGTCTTTGAGTAGGATCAAAATGTCCTTTGTGTCCTTAAGGTACGTGGGCATTTTGGCCACAAAAGGACGTAAAAAGTGGTCAGCAAATGCCGACAACGGTTCCAACAAGGACCCTAGTCCTGAGATAATAGGACGACCAGGAGGGGGACTCACATTCTTGTGCACCTTAGGCAGAATATAAAAATAAGGTACGATAGGCGAAGTGTTAACCAGATACTGGGCTTCATTAGAAGTGATCCAACCATTGGTGCTCGCTTCATTCACCAAGATCTGAATGGTCTGTAGTAATCGTTTAGTGGGATCTTGAATGAGAGGTTGGTAGAAGTTGGTATTCCCCAATTGTCTCAAGCATTCGGTACGATAAGCGGTGGTGTCCATAATGACTGTGGCACCGCCTTTATCTGCCGGCTTGATCATGATCGTGTCATCAGAGGTAAGAGATCGTAAGGCTAGCCGCTCTGACTTGGTGAGATTTTGATACTGGCGGCTTTCAGGAGCACAGGTAGTTGACACCTGTGAGATCACTGCTTTCTCAAACGTAAGCACCTGAGAAGGAACTTGACTGGGCAAGGGATTAAATGTTGATTTGTTGCGCAAGCCCGTGTTCAAGTCTTGGTCATCAGTAGAAATACTGAGATCTGTACGAAAAAAGAAATTCAAGCGGATCTTTCTGAAAAACAAGGCAAGTTCATGGTTTATGGAGAACAAGTCACCTTTGAAGGAAGGAACAAACCCTAATCCTTTGTTCAAGAGGGACATTTCTTCCTGTGTGAGAACTTTACTGGATAGATTGATGACTAAGTTGTGCTCGTGCTCGGGACCACCGGAGTCTCTCTCGAGCTGGATGCCGGGGTTGCTTGTTGTTGATCTGCCCAGTGGACCTGGTTCCGTCTTCTTCCCCTTGACCGGCCTCGGCCAAACCCTAAAAAATGCTGGTTGGAATACATTTGTGGAGGCGGGGGATAAGGACAGGGTTGTCCAAAGGGAGGAAAGGGAGGATAATTGTATGGACCAGGAGGCCACCACTGAGGAGGATACATGGGATTTAGTGCACCTCGCAGGTTTCTCCTGTTACCTCTACCTCTCTTTTTGTTGCCTCGGAGTGAGAAATCTTCACCTGAGGCAGTGTCAGACCCACTTGACCAATCGTCACTCCCTGATGTGGAGTAGTCGGACCCATACCTTCGGCCCTGTCGATTGAGTTGAGGGGGCACATAGTCAGCACTAGTGTATGGATACACTCTCTCTAGGGAAAAACGGGCCAAATCGTTTCTAAACTTGTTGATCTTGGTCATCAATACCGAATCCTTAAATTCTTTGTTGTGTTTGTTAGATTCCTCTTGTTGTTTCTTGAAAAGAGCGCCTGTAAGTGTCACTTTAATTTGTGATTCTAATGCCTGAATCTCCACCAAGACAGCATCGGCAACTCGTTTAGCAGTGCTGATGATGAGGATCAACCAGTCTCTGGTACACTTCCAAGCTATTAGGGACCAGTCATTGAGGAAAATTTTGTCATCCAGAAACAATCTAGGAGCATTTGTCACGATGAGTCCTGTGGGGGCGCAATTGGCTCTCAAATACTCAGTCATGATTGCTCCATGGATAAACACTCGTGAGTGTGATTTTTTAAGAGTCAGAACCTTGGTACAATCAACCTCTGCACTGATGGACGGACCTTGAAAAGTATCCATGATACTTGGTGTATCTAGAATGGCTTGAGCTATAGTGTCATCAAAAGTTAAACCAAGGCGTTCTGCCATGATGATGGAAATGACTATTTAGTGCAAACAAGGAAAAATCAGTCTCAACCTAAAAATCAGAAAAATTGAGCCCACAAAAATATGTATGTGTGCGCAACGACGCACCCGGGAGGAAAAATCAACCTGCAGGAAAAATTAATTCTGCAAAACAGTTTAGACACTAACCATGTGCCGAATGTAAGACCCACAGCCACAAGCTGTACATTAAACTTATTACAGAACGGTTTGGTACCGGAGGGTCAAAGGGAACAGTTTTAAGACCGCCCAGGGTTAGATCCCCAGTTGAAGTATTATAAACACTAAGAACCCTGAGGTCTGAAAATACTAGAAAGGAGAATGAAAAGGTGGTGTGTGAATGAGAAAACAAAAGCCCAATTCACCTAGTGAGAGGGCAATCCCTTTAAGGACGTAATCCCTCACTCACCCTGGGTGACATGCTTCATCATATGGGATTCTCCTCCCAGAGAAAAATCCTAGTTTCTCTGGGGGCTACAACCCCCTCTATGAGAGGGAGGAGCTCAGGGATGTTTTGGTTTTGCACTAAAGGATAGACTAAATCCACATATGAAGAGCTAGGTGTGAGTGAGGGGTGCAGTGCTAATAAAAAGATAGTGCAGTGAGAGTATATAAAACTAGTCACGGGACAGCAAGGAGGATTCTCTTGAAAACACTGTACCGAAGCTAGATTAAAAAGGTGAGCACCACTAGCCTAACGTAACCAATGGTACATTTCAAAAGACAACGGTCGACATGTTTCAGCCAAAACGCCTAAATAGGCTGGGCTTTCATCAGGACCATAATAGCTACTGCAAGGAAACAAGAATTGTGTGAAAACTACACAAGAAAAAGGATACCGTCAACACCCGTTGATTGCTTGAAGGGTGTACGTCACCTTAACAATTCATACATCACCTAGACAAAAGAAAATCAGTGTAAGAACAAGTTGGTTCCAAATGCTTAGTAATATGGATCTGAGAATGTAGTAACTAAAAGCATTGGCCACTCACCCGTGAAAACTGGGTGGGATATTAACCTCCACCTGGCAACCGCTCAGGAAGGAACACCGCTCTGAAAAAAGATGTAAGACTACTAAGGAATTGGGTACTTACATCACATGAGCGAATGTTGTGAAAATGTGGACTAAACATCTAAGAGCAAGGGAAACTGACAAAGTCACTGAATGCACAAAGTGCTAATTTATAGAAGAACAAGTTCTTCAACACGTACTTGTAGTGAGGAAACTCGCTATTATAATATCAAAAGGACAAAACAAGACAGCCAAATGTCATTTGAGACTCTGTGTAGTGAGTCTATGCTTTTAAACAAAAGAGAAAAAGAGCTCAAAGTACTTGGCCCTCGTATGCGTGGTAATCGCAGCGAGTGGCCGAACGTACCAATAAAGAATTATAAGACACCAGCCTGGTGAAAAAACTTAATATACATTTAGTAGAGAACAGGCGGTGTACACACAACCACAAGAAGCAGAGAGCTTCTCAAGACGCCTACCTCTCCGTCGGGGAACCGGGCCGGAATGAGCCTGCAGCCGGAGGTCCCGCGGGACTGGACAGCGTCTAGTTAAAAGAGAGTGTGTCATCAAGGCTCGACCAATAGAAAGACCCGATTGAAAGGCACCAGGTCGGAGGAACCAATCAGAACTGCTCTACCGCCCGTGAGTTGGTTGTCACGGTGACGGCTATGCAGTCGGCGAAGTGGTTTCGAATGTCAAAGAATGTATAGAGATGCACGCCAAAAATAAATAAGTCAAGGAGGAAATGCGCTGGTTACCGATGTGTAACATCTGCAATATGGAGTGAGGGATAATTAATGTGTACCTCTTGCTCCGTAAAAACTTCTCAAAAACGAAAAACAAATGCTAGCTCATCCTGTTGGGCTTAAGCATTAGTGTGTAGTGAATCCTAAACGGAGAAAAACTAGTTAAAGCTGCACTAGCTCCGTGAGGAAACGTCAAACTTAAAGGAATGAAAAATAAATAATAAAGCGTGCTCTAATACCATGAACAGAGGATGTCTTGAAATAGCGAGACAACGAAAGACTGTAGAAGGGGGATGGAAAAAGTCCATTTTCACTTACAGTCTAACTAAGTATTTAAAAGAGCAATTGCTGGATGGCCCAACAAGGAGGCCACAGCAAAAGGGAAGCAGCAACAGTTCATACAAAATACTCTAATGGTTATTCCTATTTACAAAATGAGAGAAAGTGTGGAACCACAAAGTAGACTTATTGTATTGAATTCATAGGGACAGCCATGGAATATCATCATTTAGTCCTCTAACATGCGTGTTAAGCTTGTACACCCACCTTTGCTCTCGTTTAAACAGAAAAGAAGAGCAATCTGTCAGATGGGGAGGTATGAAGGGTTTGTCAAGGACAGTCCAGTGCAGATCATTGGGAGCATGGTTGACCGCTAGAAAGTGATTGGTAAGTTTAGTAGAAGAACGGCCACATCGTATGGTGCTTTTGTGTTCCAGAATGCGGGTTTTTATACGACGGGTGGTCATTCCAACATATCGTAACCCGCAAGGACATGTTATGAGATAGATCAAATTTGAGCTGTTACAGTTACTGTGACTTCTAAGAGTCCACGGTCTGCCTGTGCCAATGTCGATCTCTTTGGTCACAGAAGTGAGGCTGCAAGCCGCACAGGAACCACATGGGTAATGGCCCACAACCGGTGGTAGACCCCACAGGGTGTGTTGAGTACCTGTTAGATTAGTGCGTGGGCGGGTGTGGACCAATTGATCCCTGATGTTACTGCTGCGTTTAAAAGCAAAAAGAGGTCTAGGCAACCTTACATCACCTATGTTCAGGATTTTCCAATTCGACAGAATGATTTTTTTAATTTGATTGGAGAATTGGCAAAAGGTGTGTACACAGGTTAGCCTGTTGTCAGAAGAGATTGGGACCTTAGGTTCTAAAAGAGTCTCCCGATTATTGTTTGCAGCGCGTTTGGATGCTCTGCGGATCAAATGTTTGGGATAATGTCTGGCCAGTAGTTGTTTCGATAAATTGCTCGCATGTTCCTTATACTTGTCATCTGAGGAGCAATTCCTTTTAAGGCGCAAAAACTGGCCAAAAGGCAGATTATCCCGCAATGCCCGTGGGTGAAAACTGTCATATTTCAAAAGGGCATTCACCGCCATGGGTTTTCTGAACAGCTCCGTGCTCAAGCCACCATTAAAGGGGGTTATCAATATGTCCAGGAAGGGGAGCTGAGTCTTGGAGTGCTCACAGGTGAATTTCAAGAAGGTATCACAATTGTTGAGCCAATTTCTGAAAGCCAACAATGAGGATAATGGTCCGTGCCATAGTACGAACACGTCGTCTATGTACCTCTTCCATATCCTTATTTGGTCTTTATATGGATTGTTGGTACTGAACACATACTGTTCCTCAAAGACATGAACATACAGATTGGCCAGGCTGGGAGCAAAAATGCTCCCCATTGAAGTGCCTGACACCTGCAGGAACAGCTGTTCCTCAAATTGAAAAAAGTTCTCTTTCATGGCTAATTTAGCACATGACATAATGAATGAAACTGGCGTGATGGAGTCTGGTGGATTGGCCAACAGGAGAGTTTCGATGACATCCAAAGTCTCATCCTGGGGAATGCATGTATAAAGTGACTCAACATCAAATGAGACTAAGAATTCTGTCTCACAGTCAAAGGATAAGTCTTTGAGTAGGATCAAAATGTCCTTAGTGTCCTTAAGGTACGTGGGCATTTTGGCCACAAAAGGACGTAAAAAGTGGTCAGCAAATGCCGACAACGGTTCCAACAAGGACCCTAGTCCTGAGATAATAGGACGACCAGGAGGGGGACTCACATTCTTGTGCACCTTAGGCAGAATATAAAAATAAGGTACGATAGGCGAAGTGTTAACCAGATACTGGGCTTCATTAGAAGTGATCCAACCATTGGTGCTCGCTTCATTCACCAAGATCTGAATGGTCTGTAGTAATCGTTTAGTGGGATCTTGAATGAGAGGTTGGTAGAAGTTGGTATTCCCCAATTGTCTCAAGCATTCGGTACGATAAGCGGTGGTGTCCATAATGACTGTGGCACCGCCTTTATCTGCCGGCTTGATCATGATCGTGTCATCAGAGGTAAGAGATCGTAAGGCTAGCCGCTCTGACTTGGTGAGATTTTGATACTGGCGGCTTTCAGGAGCACAGGTAGTTGACACCTGTGAGATCACTGCTTTCTCAAACATAAGCACCTGAGAAGGAACTTGACTGGGCAAGGGATTAAATGTTGATTTGTTGCGCAAGCCCGTGTTCAAGTCTTGGTCATCAGTAGAAATACTGAGATCTGTACGAAAAAAGAAATTCAAGCGGATCTTTCTGAAAAACAAGGCAAGTTCATGGTTTATGGAGAACAAGTCACCTTTGAAGGAAGGAACAAACCCTAATCCTTTGTTCAAGAGGGACATTTCTTCCTGTGTGAGAACTTTACTGGATAGATTGATGACTAAGTTGTGCTCGTGCTCGGGACCACCGGAGTCTCTCTCGAGCTCGATGCCGGGGTTGCTTGTTGTTGATCTGCCCAGTGGACCTGGTTCCGTCTTCTTCCCCTTGACCGGCCTCGGCCAAACCCTAAAAAATGCTGGTTGGAATACATTTGTGGAGGCGGGGGATAAGGACAGGGTTGTCCAAAGGGAGGAAAGGGAGGATAATTGTATGGACCAGGAGGCCACCACTGAGGAGGATACATGGGATTTAGTGCACCTCGCAGGTTTCTCCTGTTACCTCTACCTCTCTTTTTGTTGCCTCGGAGTGAGAAATCTTCACCTGAGGCAGTGTCAGACCCACTTGACCAATCGTCACTCCCTGATGTGGAGTAGTCGGACCCATACCTTCGGCCCTGTCGATTGAGTTGAGGGGGCACATAGTCAGCACTAGTGTATGGATACACTCTCTCTAGGGAAAAACGGGCCAAATCTTTTCTAAACTTGTTGATCTTGGTCATCAATACCGAATCCTTAAATTCTTTGTTGTGTTTGTTAGATTCCTCTTGTTGTTTCTTGAAAAGAGCGCCTGTAAGTGTCACTTTAATTTGTGATTCTAATGCCTGAATCTCCACCAAGACAGCATCGGCAACTCGTTTAGCAGTGCTGATGATGAGGATCAACCAGTCTCTGGTACACTTCCAAGCTATTAGGGACCAGTCATTGAGGAAAATTTTGTCATCCAGAAACAATCTAGGAGCATTTGTCACGATGAGTCCTGTGGGGGCGCAATTGGCTCTCAAATACTCAGTCATGATTGCTCCATGGATAAACACTCGTGAGTGTGATTTTTTAAGAGTCAGAACCTTGGTACAATCAACCTCTGCACTGATGGACGGACCTTGAAAAGTATCCATGATACTTGGTGTATCTAGAATGGCTTGAGCTATAGTGTCATCAAAAGTTAAACCAAGGCGTTCTGCCATGATGATGGAAATGACTATTTAGTGCAAACAAGGAAAAATCAGTCTCAACCTAAAAATCAGAAAAATTGAGCCCACAAAAATATGTATGTGTGCGCAACGACGCACCCGGGAGGAAAAATCAACCTGCAGGAAAAATTAATTCTGCAAAACAGTTTAGACACTAACCATGTGCCGAATGTAAGACCCACAGCCACAAGCTGTACATTAAACTTATTACAGAACGGTTTGGTACCGGAGGGTCAAAGGGAACAGTTTTAAGACCGCCCAGGGTTAGATCCCCAGTTGAAGTATTATAAACACTAAGAACCCTGAGGTCTGAAAATACTAGAAAGGAGAATGAAAAGGTGGTGTGTGAATGAGAAAACAAAAGCCCAATTCACCTAGTGAGAGGGCAATCCCTTTAAGGACGTAATCCCTCACTCACCCTGGGTGACATGCTTCATCATATGGGATTCTCCTCCCAGAGAAAAATCCTAGTTTCTCTGGGGGCTACAACCCCCTCTATGAGAGGGAGGAGCTCAGGGATGTTTTGGTTTTGCACTAAAGGATAGACTAAATCCACATATGAAGAGCTAGGTGTGAGTGAGGGGTGCAGTGCTAATAAAAAGATAGTGCAGTGAGAGTATATAAAACTAGTCACGGGACAGCAAGGAGGATTCTCTTGAAAACACTGTACCGAAGCTAGATTAAAAAGGTGAGCACCACTAGCCTAACGTAACCAATGGTACATTTCAAAAGACAACCGTCGACATGTTTCAGCCAAAACGCCTAAATAGGCTGGGCTTTCATCAGGACCATAATAGCTACTGCAAGGAAACAAGAATTGTGTGAAAACTACACAAGAAAAAGGATACCGTCAACACCCGTTGATTGCTTGAAGGGTGTACGTCACCTTAACAATTCATACATCACCTAGACAAAAGAAAATCAGTGTAAGAACAAGTTGGTTCCAAATGCTTAGTAATATGGATCTGAGAATGTAGTAACTAAAAGCATTGGCCACTCACCCGTGAAAACTGGGTGGGATATTAACCTCCACCTGGCAACCGCTCAGGAAGGAACACCGCTCTGAAAAAAGATGTAAGACTACTAAGGAATTGGGTACTTACATCACATGAGCGAATGTTGTGAAAATGTGGACTAAACATCTAAGAGCAAGGGAAACTGACAAAGTCACTGAATGCACAAAGTGCTAATTTATAGAAGAACAAGTTCTTCAACACGTACTTGTAGTGAGGAAACTCGCTATTATAATATCAAAAGGACAAAACAAGACAGCCAAATGTCATTTGAGACTCTGTGTAGTGAGTCTATGCTTTTAAACAAAAGAGAAAAAGAGCTCAAAGTACTTGGCCCTCGTATGCGTGGTAATTGCAGCGAGTGGCCGAACGTACCAATAAAGAATTATAAGACACCAGCCTGGTGAAAAAACTTAATATACATTTAGTAGAGAACAGGCGGTGTACACACAACCACAAGAAGCAGAGAGCTTCTCAAGACGCCTACCTCTCCGTCGGGGAACCGGGCCGGAATGAGCCTGCAGCCGGAGGTCCCGCGGGACTGGACAGCGTCTAGTTAAAAGAGAGTGTGTCATCAAGGCTCGACCAATAGAAAGACCCGATTGAAAGGCACCAGGTCGGAGGAACCAATCAGAACTGCTCTACCGCCCGTGAGTTGGTTGTCACGGTGACGGCTATGCAGTCGGCGAAGTGGTTTCGAATGTCAAAGAATGTATAGAGATGCACGCCAAAAATAAATAAGTCAAGGAGGAAATGCGCTGGTTACCGATGTGTAACATCTGCAATATGGAGTGAGGGATAATTAATGTGTACCTCTTGCTCCGTAAAAACTTCTCAAAAACGAAAAACAAATGCTAGCTCATCCTGTTGGGCTTAAGCATTAGTGTGTAGTGAATCCTAAACGGAGAAAAACTAGTTAAAGCCGCACTAGCTCCGTGAGGAAACGTCAAACTTAAAGGAATGAAAAATAAATAATAAAGCGTGCTCTAATACCATGAACAGAGGATGTCTTGAAATAGCGAGACAACGAAAGACTGTAGAAGGGGGATGGAAAAAGTCCATTTTCACTTACAGTCTAACTAAGTATTTAAAAGAGCAATTGCTGGATGGCCCAACAAGGAGGCCACAGCAAAAGGGAAGCAGCAACAGTTCATACAAAATACTCTAATGGTTATTCCTATTTACAAAATGAGAGAAAGTGTGGAACCACAAAGTAGACTTATTGTATTGAATTCATAGGGACAGCCATGGAATATCATCATTTAGTCCTCTAACATGCGTGTTAAGCTTGTACACCCACCTTTGCTCTCGTTTAAACAGAAAAGAAGAGCAATCTGTCAGATGGGGAGGTATGAAGGGTTTGTCAAGGACAGTCCAGTGCAGATCATTGGGAGCATGGTTGACCGCTAGAAAGTGATTGGTAAGTTTAGTAGAAGAACGGCCACATCGTATGGTGCTTTTGTGTTCCAGAATGCGGGTTTTTATCCGACGGGTGGTCATTCCAACATATCGTAACCCGCAAGGACATGTTATGAGATAGATCAAATTTGAGCTGTTACAGTTACTGTGACTTCTAAGAGTCCACGGTCTGCCTGTGCCAATGTCGATCTCTTTGGTCACAGAAGTGAGGCTGCAAGCCGCACAGGAACCACATGGGTAATGGCCCACAACCGGTGGTAGACCCCACAGGGTGTGTTGAGTACCTGTTAGATTAGTGCGTGGGCGGGTGTGGACCAATTGATCCCTGATGTTACTGCTGCGTTTAAAAGCAAAAAGAGGTCTAGGCAACCTTACATCACCTATGTTCAGGATTTTCCAATTCGACAGAATGATTTTTTTAATTTGATTGGAGAATTGGCAAAAGGTGTGTACACAGGTTAGCCTGTTGTCAGAAGAGATTGGGATCTTAGGTTCTAAAAGAGTCTCCCGATTATTGTTTGCAGCGCGTTTGGATGCTCTGTGGATCAAATGTTTGGGATAATGTCTGGCCAGTAGTTGTTTCGATAAATTGCTCGCATGTTCCTTATACTTGTCATCTGAGGAGCAATTCCTTTTAAGGCGCAAAAACTGGCCAAAAGGCAGATTATCCCGCAATGCCCGTGGGTGAAAACTGTCATATTTCAAAAGGGCATTCACCGCCATGGGTTTTCTGTACAGCTCCGTGCTCAAGCCACCATCAATGGGGGTTATCAATATGTCCAGGAAGGGGAGCTGAGTCTTGGAGTGCTCACAGGTGAATTTCAAGAAGGTATCACAATTGTTGAGCCAATTTCTGAAAGCCAACAATGAGGATGGTGGCTTGAGCACGGAGCTGTACAGAAAACCCATGGCGGTGAATGCCCTTTTGAAATATGACAGTTTTCACCCACGGGCATTGCGGGATAATCTGCCTTTGTCTTTTGAAATGTACCATTGGTTACGTTAGACTAGTGGTGCTCACCTTTTTAATCTAGCTTCGGTACAGTGTTTTCAAGAGAATCCTCCTTGCTGTCCCGTGACTAGTTTTATATACTCTCACTGCACTTTTTATTAGCACTGCACCCCTCACTCACACCTAGCTCTTCATATGTGGATTTAGTCTATCCTTTAGTGCAAAACCAAAACATCCCTGAGCTCCTCCCTCTCATAGAGGGGGTTGTAGCCCCCAGAGAAACTAGGATTTTTCTCTGGGAGGAGAATCCCATATGATGAAGCATGTCACCCAGGGTGAGTGAGGGATTACGTCCTTAAAGGGATTGTCCTCTCACTAGGTGAATTGGGCTTATGTTTTCTCATTCACACACCACCTTTTCATTCTCCTTTCTAGTATTTTCAGACCTCAGGGTTCTTAGTGTTTATAATACTTCAACTGGGGATCTAACCCTGGGCGGTCTTAAAACTGTTCCCTTTGACCCTCCGGTACCAAACCGTTCTGTAATAAGGCAAATGAAAAGTATCAAGATGACATTTTAAAGCTTGGCTGTAAATGGAGGGACTTTCACAATAGCCCTGAGGTGCACGCTTAAACCGGAAGCTTCGGCCTCCAAGAGAGAAGCCAAAAATGTCCCTACTTTCTTCTGCAATAGGAATACTAAAGAAGGCATTCTTTAGATCGATAACAGAGAACCAAGTCGCTGTGGAAGGTATCATTGTCAACAGAGCAGTGATATCTGGAACAACAGGAAGTTGTGGGACAACAATTTTGTTTACCTCCCGCAGATCAATTACAAAACGATATACAGGTGGTTGAGAAGGGTCAGTGCGTTTGAGAACAGGAAGAATTGGACTATTGCATGTGTTACCTCTTGTTTCTTCAACCACACCCTTCTGGATCAAGTCATGAATGATTTCCAAAAGCGCTTTTTCACCCTCAGTAGAGATTCTATACTGCGGAATACGCGGTAATTCAACATTGGGCTTGAGAGTGACAACATAAGGTGGAATCTCAAGACAACCCACGTCATTCGGACCCGTGGCCCAAAGCGCTGCTGGAAGAGAAAGCAATTCAGCTGGAAACTGATCTTTGGACAAATACATTGGGGAGATCAATTTCTGTCCTAAAGTAAGATGTACACCAGAAGGAGAACAATATATTGTAGCATGCATTCTTTACAATAGGTCTAGACCCAACAGATTTTCACCGCAACCACTCGTTAACAGAAGTGGAGCTTCCAAATCATAAGGACCAACTGAAATAGGCAAAGGGCAAGAAACTGGATTATGAACAGGGGCGCCAGAAAATCCTACAGAAACGTTTGTTAAGCCAGATAAAGGTGCCCCAGGGAGTTTGGAATGAATGATAGAACTTCTCATTGCCACAGTATCTAGAAGAAATGGCTCTGAAACACCCATTGTAGTGACGTTAACATAAGGTCCATTCTGATCTACTGGGATCGACACAACTCCCTTACTTTGTCCATGGCTGTTCTAGTTAGCATGAAGACTTTCCTTCTCGCCTTCAATGTAATGGTCTTCATTGTAATACTGTGCAGACCTCACATTTTGCTGGTCAAAGTAGTTCACGGAATTGGGAGAAGGAAGGGCTCGCTGTTCTTGAGTCAACACACTCCGACCTCTACCTCTGTTTGCTGACTGAAGGCCAGCACGACCTCGTGGAGCAGATAATGCTCCGTTGCGTTGCAATAAAACCGGACAACTATTCTTAAAATGACCTTCCTCTCTACAATAGGCACATTGATTAGGTCCTAAAAAAGGTCGCGGAATATATGGCTCAGGTTTTTGATACAACCTCTGAAGCTGCGGAGGCTGTTGGAATTGAGGCTGAACATAACGCGGAGGGTAGGCTTGTTGCAAGAGAACCTTCGTTTTTAATTCTTTCGTCTTTTTCTCTTGCTTTTCTTTTTCTTCTTTATCCCTGTTTTCATAATATTGTGCAGTAGCCAATATCTGAGCAGAAGAAGAAACAGCCCATGAACTTTCTGAATCTTTTAATTTGTGTGACAGCTCGGGAAGCAAATTAAATAAGAATTTGTCCACAAATAATCGCTGTCCACCTTCTGTGGCCATGTCTTGACCACTGTGATCAATAAAGGTCTCTTCGAAACGAGTAAAGAAATCAGAGACACTTTCATCTTTCTTTTGTTTGCATGCTGCTAGTTTATCCCTATTTACTCTCAATGCAGGCATCATAGTTTTCATTAATGTAATGATTCTACCAGGGAGTTCCGAGATCAGAGCGTCAGGCTTTGTACCACCCACTTGATCCCTATCTGTGGTAGTTATAACAGCCCAAGTAGCACCTAATTCCTGCGCGTGGTCCTCTCTACGGATCTTAGCCCATATTGTCTGTGGGACTACATTTCCCATCAACATGTCAATATCTGCTAGGTTCATAATGCAAGCATCAACTGTCTGTGATAATTCTTTATAATAACCTGCAGGGTTTTTACGAGGATCCGGTAGAGTCTGCTTAAGGGCCAAAACTTCAGATCTCTTCCAAGGGACATGTACCCATATATGCTGGAAATGAGCAGGGATAGGTGGATTACCACCTACTCCCACAACCTCTTCCTTCCATACTGGAGGAACCTCTCTCATAGGATAATTTTTCAACGTCAGTCTAACCGACGGATCAGAATCAGGGAAAGCCTGAGAGGACAATATGGATCTATAAGAAATAAGTGTCCTTACAGCTTTCTCAACTTTAGAACCCACAACAAGTCCTTTATCAAAATCTGTCTGAACATCTAGTAGATCTTGTGGGATCGGACTCGAACTCACATCTTCCCATTCTTTAATAAGTGTATCGCACAATACATTAAAAACATATCTTTGCGTAGGCGCGTTCCATTGCAAAAAGGTAGGCATAATATCAAGCACACTGTATTGAGGGCCCTTTTTGATCCATCTACGTCCAAGAGAGTCCAACCTTTCTCGTTCTTCAAAATCTGGGAACTGACTACGAGACTGTCTTCGAGCAAAAGCCGGAGACACATTTAAAGCTCCAAAGAAAGGAGATAGAATACCAGTGACTGTGTCTGTAAGATGCTTATGCACAGACGGAGAATTAGACAAAAGAATTGGAGACAAAGTATTAGGAGAACTGACAGAAGGAGAACCGATAATTGCAGGAGGAGCAGAAGGCAAAGGAGATCTAAGATCAGGTGATGAGGGCAAAGAAGTCGAGGTTAACGGTAAAACCGGCAAGGGCGGTAACTGAAGGAGGCAAATGCGGAAGAGCCGGAACAGGCGGAGGTACCGCTGGCGGCTGAACAGGCTGTAACGGCTGAAGTGCATTGGCACTTTGTGCATAGGGCGGAGGCAACCTTAATAAATGGGACATTAGGGGATCTTCTTCTAGATCTTTCTTATTATCGGAAGGAGAAACAGGCAACACCGGATAGCATTTATCTATCGCCATACGATGCTGTCTTTCTGAAATTTCAGTCGCATTATCAATTTCATCGTCTTTAAACTGTTGGGCAGCCTGTATAATTGTCATACCCTGTGCTTTCCTATCTCGTTTTGCTTGTTTCATTTCTTTCTGTTTGGCTTCCTAACGCCAAAGGCGGAAAGAGTCAAACATTGCCGGCTGGGCTTTTCTTTTGAATAAAACTGCTTCTAAATTGTCTAGCACATCAGGATCAAAACTACAGTTTTCTGGCCATTTTGGAACACCATCTTTCTTTGTGTATCGGGTCCATGTCTCGTTAAAGGCAATGGGGCCAATACCATGTTTTGAATAGAGCTCATATGAGGGAGTTCCAACCAAAGGAATCGGACAAGAGTCCTCAAGTCGGGAATCCCTATTACAACCAAAGCAACAAATTGTACCAAACTTAGTCAGACCAGGCATCTCATGATGTCACCAGACTGTTCACAAACTTCAAGGGAGTAAATCTCAGTTTACGCAGCACAAATGCACTTACCATCGGCTTTGTTTATTGCAATAGACAAATCTAAGAACCGAAGAAAAACATAGAACCAAAATTGTGGGCGCGACCCACGAAAATACTTAACTAAGGACGTCTTCTCCCACCAACAGAGGCCCGTCTATCGTCTCGCCTTACCATACATCATCAAAGGAAGGGCCAAAGCAGGGCGGCAGTCAGGGCAGCGGTTGTCAGTAGCCGTCAGGAAGGAGTAACCGCGCTGCAAAAGACCTTCGGACCACTTTTGACATACAGGGGTCGCTTAATGTGGCTCGCGAACCCTCCGGAATTTTCTTGTGGGGTTCCTCACAACCTTCGGGCAGAACCGGTACCACTGAAACTGCCCCACGTTGGGTGCCAGTTGAAGAACCAGAACCTTTTGGGCCAAGCGGCGCAGGGTACGCCCTAGTCTCAGGAGTTTTCCTGCTCAGCTACACAGAGACACGGAACACTCTGTCGGCGTTAGAAGATCAGATTTATTAGCTGCAGCTAGTACAGTTATCCCAGAAGTACATAAGTAGGTTCTCAGGAGACTGCCACTTCACTCTGTGGCGCACAGTCTTATATACCATATAGAAACATATACATTAACCAAATATACACCCAAAGTATACAAGAAAGAGCCAATAAGGAAAGTTGGAAAACAGGACAGAACTAATAGGAGAGTTTGGAAAACAAAGTGTCAGATGACTCGAAGAAACCTCTCCTCCAACTATGTTTGTCACCCCTCCCTCAAGCTAATTCATTAACAGATTCATAACTAACTTGCAGGTGGCGAGATACGTTTCTGTGTGTTGGAGGACAGTTGTGAAATGAGAGAATGCTAGCAGAAGACAGTGAAGGCCAGACGATAAGATAAGGTCAGGAAAGAATAGTGTGAACCAACAGATAGTTGAGACGGGGATTAGAAAATCCAGACAGGGATTAGTGTACTCGGCTAGTCCTAACACCAGCTTTGCAAACAGAGGCAGAAAGCGTATTTCGACACCAGGTTGCAGAAAAAGCAGAATAGACTTTGTTCGCCGTGCTGCCTGAGTGATGGCAACACAAAATGGCGGCGGAGCACAAAATGGTGGGTCGATTCGATCGCGATCAGGAATCGAAGTTCCTCAGGGCATGGGATGTTGCAGCTCAGGTGTGCAGATGCAGCCTGGATGTGGACAAGTGTCCCAGGAGTTTGGATGTGGATGCTCCATAGAGGGCAGGGCAGTATTTGACACGGATGGTGTCGTGGACCTGGGGGATGGTCCGTCTTTCCTTGGAGTGGATCCATCTGGGGATCATGGGCATAATGCAGAGGATGTTGCAGTGTGAGGCACAGATGCTGGTGATTAGCATGGCAAATGTGAGCAAGCAATCCATTATGCACAACATCTTGTGTGCGTGGACACTGGGTGCTTGTGCAGGGCATCTGCGGGTGGGACACAAGCAGTTGACCCAGCTGTAAGGGGACATTTCTAAGATGTTGACCTCAGTCCTGTACAAGTCCAGCCTCAGGTGGCTGCTCTTCTGACATTCATCTATGGATCTCATGCAATCTTGAATATTGGAACTGGAAATGTCTGCGCCCTTGGTGATGGTGAGAAGTGCCTGGCTTGCAATGGCATACGAGTTGATGATGAGGTTGTGTGCGCATGTGATGGTGGAGAGGGGGATCCTGGACACATAGCAGATTGACACGCTGAGAGATGATACCTCTGCCATGTGCCTCACGACAACAGCATACTACATGCAGAAGCATTGAGTCCCACTCCCATGGCCTTGCAGGGGTACAAAGCCGGTCGGGAGTAGGAGGGCCATGACCTGGTGGGTGTTGCAGGGCCTGTAAGGCGTGGCAGCGCAGTGTAGGCAGTCGGAGTTGCACACTCATCATGCAAAGGTGATGTGTGTGCGCTTAGTGTATGCCTGAGAGCAGGCGGGAGATGTGTGGATGGACCTTGCATGGAGGGTGGCTGCTACATCAGACTGTAGTGTGATGTGGGTCATGCAGGGACCTGAGGATCGTGCCATGTGCAGGTTGCATGTGCAGACGGTCCAGCCTTTCGCAACGCGTGGATGCAACTGGGGCACAGGCAAGCAGATGACAGCCAAAAGAATGGGTGGAGGGAGGAAGGAAGGGAGTAGCACCTTTGATGTGTGTGTGTTGCAAAATCTGGAAACTATGTGTGCCCTTGCTGCAGTGGCTGCAACAGCAGGCGGCATGTCCTGGGAACGATGACACAATATCCACGCAAATACTAGGATGTCTGAAAGGACCACTGCAACAGGTGTATGCCACCGAAGGAGTAACAGGTGTCCAATGGCACACCCAGAGACAAAGGATGCACAACCACCAAAGATGACTGACAGCGGATCATGAAACAGAAGGCAGAGCCGCACACAGGAAACACACCCTAGAAGGTGTTAATGGCCCGTTGCGGGGACCAACATGCCAAAACACATACACAGTCATGGACATCATGCACAATAGAGAATTACATACATGAAGAACAGCATGCAGGTTGCTAATCTACACATAGACACATAGGCACAATCCCTGACAACCATGCCAGAGATGCCGCATGCACAGTGGCAATAGACCTGCATTGACAGAGAAGAGGCACCTTGGAGGCTGAGGAACACCTTTATTACACAGGCTCACACCTATGCATTGGCATCAATATTAACTGACTCACAGGTCTATAGGAATAACATGTGTGACTTACACTGGACACCCCCTTGGCACCACAGATGCTATAAATCCATTGTACTGGCACACAAGTGAAGGCGTTGAGCCTCTCATGGGGACGTCCCGCAATATGTCCAGCCCTAGCCTCCCGTATGTTTCAGAGGCAAGTTGTACACACATTGATGCCTTCATCAGATTCCACTATCCCATTACAGATGACTGTCACGAAGTGTCACCATCAATTCATGTGAGTCATGACACATGTCATGTGCACCATGTTGAGTCCACATGTATGCATAGTAACAAAACCTGCACAGGAGCACTGCCCACACATTCCAAGCAACTACCACACCCAAAATGCCGTGCTGTAACCCTTACCCAAAGGAGACTTCTTACCATGTCCGTGCATGTAACGCTGATTCAGCACACGTTGCAATACTCATGAGGATTAGCAGGAGCACAACAATGCCACGAGCAGACAGCATGCGCAACGACCTGGGGATGAGAGACACACAAGAAGTCAGGAATTTCATAGTCAACCGCATGCGTGGCCATGTACTACAATTGACTAAGGTTGACACCATGCGAGTTGTCAAATCAGTGTGTCAGCTGAAATGTGTTGAATGACATCATCACTTGAGTGACCCATCAGAACACACCTCAAAGTCACTTAGCATACAGTCAGCTGGACACACACATTGCAACTCATGCCACACAAGGCTCCAAGCGTGCACACTCAGACACAGGGACTCACCATCATGAGAAGAAGTTGCATATGAGCTGACTCCGGATGTCCTCCACCACCTCCTCCTCCTCCTCCTCCTCCTCCTCCTCACTTGCCTCGTGACCAAGGCCGTCATCCTCCACGGGTGGATGGTCCTGCTCACCGGGATCCAGGATGAGTGGCACAGCTTTCTCCACTGCCATGCTGTGCAGCATGCAGCACATGAGGAAGATTTTGCAGACCTTCACCGGTGCATATGGGAGGTACCCGCCGGTCTTGTGGAGGCACCAGAATCGGCTCTTCAGGAGGCCAAACGTCCTCTCAATCACTCGCCTGGTCTGCCCATGGGCGTTGTTGTACCGGTGATCCGCTGCAGTTCTGGGGTTGCGGAGAGGCGTCACCAGCCAAGGCAAGTTGGGATAGCCAGAGGCCCCTACATGGAAACATCATGTAAATAAGTGGGTCAGGAGATGCAGTCACATACTAAGACACCGCTAAATACTGGACAAACAGTGTCTACCCACCAACAAGACATGCCCGTTCGTTGTGCAGCTGCAGCATCATTTCTGGCACCCTGCTACGCCTCATGATGTAGGCATCGTGTGCTGACCCTGGAAAACGTGCACAGACATGGGAAATAACCATGTTAGAAAGACACACCACAAGGGCATTAATGGAGTGGTAATGTTTTCTGTTTCTATAGGCTACCTCCTGTGCCTGTGGTGCTACCAAAGCCACATGTGTCCCATCAATGAACCCAATTACATGGGGCATCCCTCCCAGGGCATAGAACTCACCCTTGACACCTGTCAACTGCTCACGAGTTGGGAAATGGATGAATTCATCCAGGTGCTCCAACATGGCTTCTAACACATCATGCAGGACACGGCTGAACATGGTCCGGGACATGCCACCCACATCAGCTATGGTGAATTGAAAAGTACCGGTGGCAAAGAAATGTAGGGCTGACATCACCTTCATCTTGGGGGTCAGCGCAGTCGGATAACTGTGTCGCGTTTGGAGGTGTGGTGCCAGCCTGTTTGTCAGGTCGTCAATCAACTGTTGGGAGAATCGACATCGGCGTATGCAGTCACGCTCCCTCATGGCACCCAAGTCTGGCATTGGTCGGGGGAGAGGCGGTGCCCTGCAGAAAATTGGAAGGAATAACAAATATTGAGCACATTACTACACCAATGTCAATGCACTCAGCACATGTTCAACAGCTAATACACATATGCTACATACAGAGTCTGTACTGTGCAATAAAACCTGCACACGTATGCCAGCAAGGTGATACTCCTCACAAGAGCCAGCTACAAACGTGGATTGTAAAGGTCAACATGACATGCCATGAAAGTAGCTGTGGGTCAGTGTGAGTGAAGAGGCATACGAATTACAGGAGTGACATACATCCACATATGTGCATTTGAAAGAAGTCATCTCATACAGACAGCTGGCGCCAAGCTAGACACACAGGTCACATGTCATTGAAAAAGGACACACCACACACCTTGCCATGAAGGGGTACATGTCAAACATGATCACACAGACATTGAGACTACGCTGATATGTCCTAAGCTCGCAAGTCCCTGTTCGATGCATACAGACACACGGTACGTGGCATCAGGGGACAGTTGCGGGTGTTGGTGACTGTGCCATGCCAGTGATGCAGTGCTTGACAAGTTAGAGCTACATGCACACATGTGAAAGGTGTGAAGGGGAAGTGCGCAACACAGTGCCCCATCACACATGACATGTGTACACAGGTCACGACACAACTATTGGGTTGACACATGAGGAGACATGTGCCACATCACTGCCTGACACACCTAGGCCCTACACATGAAGGACTGCACTGACAATGACTTGATGTACATCCATGTGCGAGTCTGACACCTCCATTCCTTTCCTGTGCGCCTCCTACCACCAGTGTAAGCTGTGAAACGCACCGTACACACGCTCTGAGGGTGTGTGTACGATCCGTAGCACTATGGTAGTGTCGCCATAGGCATTTGCCATAGTACCCACGGATCGTACCCGCATGTGTATGATCCGTAGCACTATGGTAGTGTCGCCATAGGCATTCGCCATAGTGCTATGGATCATACACACACGGGTACGGTCCGTAGCACTATGGTAGTGTCGCCATAGGCGTACGCCATAGTGCTACGGACCGTACCCGCGTGTGTACGATCAGTAGCACTATGGTAGTGTCACCATAGGCATTAACCATAGTGCTATGGATCGTACACACGCGGGTACGGTCCGTAACACTATGGTAGTGTCGCCATAGGCATACGCCATAGTGCTACGGATCGTACACATGCGGGTATGGTCAGTAGCATTATGGTAGTGTCGCCATAGGCATACGCCATAGTACTACGGACCGTACCCGCGTGTGTAAGATCCGTAGCACTATGGTAGTGTCGCCATAGGCATTCGCCATAGTGCTACGGATCGTACACACGCGGGTACGGTCCGTAGCACTATGGTAGTGTCGCCATAGGCATACGCCATAGTGCTATGGACCGTACCCGCCTGTGTACGATCCGTAGCACTATGGTAGTGTCACCATAGGCATTAACCATAGTGCTACGGATCATACACATGCGGGTACGGTCCGTAGCACAATGGTAGTGTCGCCATAGGCATAGGCCATAGTGCTATGGATCGTACACATGCGGGTATGGTCAGTAGCACTATGGTAGTGTTGCCATAGGCATACGCCATAGTGCTACGGACCGTACCCGCGTGTGTACGATCCGTAGCACTATGGTAGTGTCACCATAGGCATTAACCATAGTGCTACGGATCGTACACACGCGGGTACGGTCCGTAGCACAATGGTAGTGTCGCCATAGGCATACGCCATAGTGCTACGGATCGTACACATGCGGGTATGGTCAGTAGCACTATGGTAGTGTCGCCATAGGCATACGCCATAGTACTGCGGACCGTACCCGTGTGTGTACGATCCGTAGCACTATGGTAGTCTCGCCATAGGCATTCGCCCTAGTGCTACGGATCGTACACACGCGGGTACGGTCCGTAGCACTATGGTAGTGTCGCCATAGGCATACGCCATAGTGCTGCGGACCGTACCCACGTGTGTACGATCCGTAGCACTATGGTAGTGAAGGACTGGGTTTTTCAAAGACCCAGCGGTGCCAGGGAACAACACCTGAAACCTTCGCGGGTTACCTGTTCTGGCGTACCAAACACAGAGACACGGGACACTTCCAGCGACGTCAGAGATCAGCGTTTATTTACTGCAGGGATACAGAGGTCACAAGAAGTACACAGCGTGTAGGTTCTCGGAGACTGCTTCGATTTGCAAAAGTGGATCGCTCCTTTTATACACGTTTTTCCCATAGCACAGTATAGTGAACAAAGATTACAACTCAGTTCCCATAATAAACTTCAAAAGGGTCGCGTTCATGTTTCAGGAGGCCGGAACATAATTACAACAGTATTGCCAGTTCCCAACTGTAAAAACATACCCTCTCTGCAATAAAACACATTCCATCCTGATCGTAAACACATTAGAAAAAGGGGCAAGAACAGATGCAAAGAAAAGACAAGGATGCACAACAGATTAGAGAAGAGTGTTAGGAGTAATAAAGGGAACTTGATAACGGGATCAGAGACACCGTGTCTAATGTATGCATGACTGAAACAATAGACCGGCACGGCAAGATGAGCCTTGAGCGGGGCCATCTGCCTTCGTCGTGTCATTTCCCTCGTCATAAAAGTCATACTCCAAAGAACACGTGTCCCTCGTGTAAGCTTGGGAGTCCCAGGGTCACGAAGCGGACGAAGTCCGTTCGCTGGCTACTTGAGGGCAAGAAACAAAATGGATGCCGTATCTAAAATGGAACCCGAGGGGTCAGATGAACAAACCCAAAAATCAGACGAACCATACGTGGTTGCGTAGCGAAACTGCGTACACCCACTATACTCGTCATTTGCGGTTCGTACATACCCAACTCACCCATATTCGTCACCACCCAAAAGTGTCGTTCCGTCCCACACGGAACCTCAGACGCTCCTTTTGCCCTCATGTAGGCAAGCACTAGTCAAGATCGGAATCTATTTCAATATTCATCAGATCATTCAGTTGCTGCTGGAACATCATTCTATTCATCAACGTCTCCTTGGTAACAGATGGTCGTCTTATACACGTTGTAGCACATAGGCCACATAAGGCAGGACCACACTGTACACAAAGACAACACGTGAACAGAAACGTTACAACAACTCCTACGATCATCAGAATCTTCCAACCCCAAGTTGACATCAGGCCCCAAAACCATCCTAGAAGCGTCCAATTACCTTCGTCCACGTGTATGGACTCGGAGATCTTGTGCAACTTCGAGATGGCTTGGTAGACAGTTGGAGCATTGTCAGGAATAAAAATGCAACAACTCAAATGGATAACTTTACACACACCACCTCTATCTGCGAGAACAACATCTAGAACCATACGGTTCTGCAACGTCATGAGTCTATCCGCCTGAAGTTCAGCTGTGAGATTACCAAGGGCACTTGCAGTAATATTAGCAGTCGACTCTACTACACGTGTCAGCTGTCTTAGGTTCCTACTATTAACCATAGGTCCCCAAAACGGCAAGAAACCCTTAAAGAAGTCTCCTGCTTCTTGACCGGCAGTATCCTCTTTGCTAATAACGCCTCTCACAACTCTAGTCTTGTGATAATCTGAGGCAACTGTGAAAGTCGGTGGTAAAAGATTCGCAATATAACAGGTACCCGAGAAATCACGGGGTAACCATGTATATGCGCGTTCATAACATACAAAATAAGTGCCCTTAGCGGTCAGAAAAACAGGGGAAGAGAGCATCGGCAGAACATACATGTCAGTGCAAGCACTGTTCCCAAGTTGTGCTCTCGGATTTCGACCCAGACCTTTCAAGCAGAAATTACCGAGGTGTGGTACAATCCATATTGGGGACGAACTCTTAAGCTGTCTATCACCCACTGACGTACTATACTCAGCCTCGCTCAGATCCTTATTAGCCTGTACCTCTTCACTTGGGATAAGCGATGCATCGAAAACATCTCTATCTAAATCCGCTATCGCTATCGCCAAAGGTTTGTGATATGGCCCAGGACCAAAATTGGCAGAACGTGGCTCTCGACTGGGGTAGGAATCTAGTGCACTACGGAACATAGTTTGGAATGCTCGAGCCGAACCCTGGGAGCTGTAAGGAAGGACCAAATATGGAATACCCCTATCCATGGTATGTGGCATTAACCCACACACCCAACAATTGGTAGTATTCATCACCAACTGATGCTGATGTAGAAGTTGAACAAAGGAGTTATTCATAAATTCCGCACGCCTAACCTGTTCATGTTGAGGCAGAGGATGAAAAGAATGTGGGGAAACAGTGGTGAGGGAGCTCAGTTTAGGAGAAGAGGTAGGTGAAACAGAAAGTAATAACAACTGTACTCCAAAATACACTCCACCCACCAATAACATAGATACGGTCAGGAACAATAGGAACACCTGAAACAAAAAACATTTTGTACGTACAACTCTTCTTAATTCTGATCTCTGCGCCGATATCCTTTCTACTTCCAACAGCTTAGAGAATGCCATCCTCTACAAACCGTCCGTGACGTACTTGACACACTTCGTTCTGAGTAGTGATTATCAATCCCCAGGAATTCCCAGGAATCGACAAAAGTAACCGACCTAGCGTCAGAAACCTGCTAAACAGAAAGGAGTACCCGCACGGCCCTACGGTGACCCGGATGGAGAGGTTCCCTCGAAAAGTTCAGATTACAAATCTCTTAGCCGTGGGACAGCACATAAAAACTCAAAAAGAAAGGATATAATTGTCCATAATGTTCATAACATCAAAAGCAAATATACAACTAATTTTTATTAGTCCTTGAACGAAGAAAGTATCGACTTCTTCCAGGTCGAGTTTGCTCTACAAACAATTGTTCAGCTGGCGCAACAGTATTTGATGAAGTGGACAACGAGTCAGACCTTGGGCTCTCTGCTACCGATGACTCCACATGTGGGTTTGGCAGTGACAGATCATTCCCCACCGGTTGAGCGTCGCTAAACGGCACAAAGTGCAAAGGAGTCTCAGTTTCTGTTGCCGAAATCCCAGTCCTCACCCAACCATCCGTTGGTAAGGGGATCGGTACCTTTTTCGTATGGCTGGCGTGTACCCAATTCTTCCGGCCCTCCAGTCGAACCGCAGTCCTCGTTGTCAATAAGACTTGAAAGGGTCCCACAAATCTTGGCTCCAAGTTACGTTTCCGACCAAAATTTCGGGTAACAACCCAGTCCCCTGGCCGGAGCTGATGTCCAGGACCCTCTGTCTGCGCCGGTAGAGCTTCAAAGACCTGTTGATGGATTAACCGTAGTTTAGTGGTCAAATCATGCAGGTAATCAATTAACATTGGATACTCAAGACTATCAAAAGCCCTTGGTCTCGGGACCCCCCAAATATTCGCAGGGCGGCCGAACACAATCTCATATGGGCTAAGCCCTACTCGAGAGTGTACGGTCGCTCTGGTCGATAGGAGAGCCAGAGGCAAGGCATCAGGCCATGATAGACCAGTCGTAGCCTGGATCTTGGCGAGTTTTAGTTTTAGAGTACCATTGTACCCTTCAACCAAACCCGCTGCCTGTGGATGATTAGCACTATGGAATTTTTGACGAATTCCAAGACCCTTGCACACACTCTGCATTACACTTCCCACAAACTCACTTCCATTATCCGACCATACAATCCGTGGCATTCCGTACCGAGGAAAGTATTCCTTCAGCAGGATTTTTGCTGTGGACAGGGCAGTGTTATCCTTAAGAGGATAGGCCTCAATCCATCTGGAGAACGCACAAACCACAACCAAAACATACTTTAGGTTATTGCATCTCTCCATATGGATAAAGTCCAGCTGGATAACCTCAAAGGGACAAACAGGAGGAGCAAAATGACCAGGTGGAGTGGGGGTGCCCTTGCCAGGATTGTGCATCAAACACACCATACAGTTCTTAACCACTCTCTCGGCACACTTAGCAATACCCTCATTCCTCCATACAGGGGACAAAAACCTACATATTCCTTTCGCACTGATATGTGACAACCCATGAGCCATCGTCACAACAGCTAGTACGTACGCATCTGGTAACATCCACCTCTGACATTCCGTCAGGTCAACCCAACATCCATGCATGTCCAACTTTCCCGTACTTTCTTTCCACTTAGTCTTTTCGGCTTTAGTAGCTTCGTTCTGAATTGCTTTCACACTCTCAATAGTATTTTCACACATACCAGTCTCCATCGGCCACCTCACTGAACTCGTGACATACATTCGGGTCGCAAGATCCTTAGCCGTTTCCTTAGCAATCTCATCCGCAAACGCATTACCACGACCAATATCACCCGTCACTTTCCGATGTGCACTACATTTAACAATCGCCACTTGTTTAGGCAGTGTAAGTGCATCCAAAAGGTCATTCACAAGCTGCCCATGCTGAATCTTCGTACCATGCGATGTCATAAATCCTCTTTCTCTCCACAATCTTCCAAAGTTATGCGCAACACCGAATGCATACTGACTGTCGGTAAACACATTCACTCGCTTTCCTTTAGACAAAACACACGCTCTTGTCAATGCAATCAACTCTGCAGCTTGCGCTGAATTCTGATTCAATCTCGCAGTTTCCACAACCGTGCTCAACGTCACTACAGCATACGCAGTCGTCACATCGCCATTCGGCAATTTAAAGCACGAGCCATCAACATACAAAGTACCATCGGGATCTGTCAAGGGAGTGTTTTTTAGGTCCACACGACCTTTTGTTTCTTCCTCAGTTCGTAAATAACAATCATGTGGTGGCACATCATCTGATTCCATATTAATCGGCAACAATGTCGCCGGATTCAATACATTACAACGTTTGATCTGTATATGACTTGCCAAAAGGGTCAGCTCGTACCCAAACAACCTTGCACTCGTCAGATGTTGAGTCTTTGTCCAATTCAAAAGAGTATCAACTGCATGCGGAACCATCACCATGAGCATATTATCCATAACAAGACCTGCGGACTGCCGAATAGACGCTGCTGCTGCCGCTGTCGCCCTCAAGCAACTTGGCAACGCTCTAGCTACCGGGTCTAAGGTCGAGGAAAAATATGCACACTGGCGCTGCTTGTCACCAAATTGTTGCGTTAAAACACTCAACGCACAACCTTCCCTCTCGTGAACGTATAATGTGAATGGCTTGCTGTAATCAGGAGTACCTAACACAGGAGCCGAACACAGTGCATCACGTAGTTCAGAAAAACTTTTCTGACATTCCTCCGTCCATGGCAAAGGAGTCGAAATGTCCTTGCATGTGAGAGCTATCAATGGCTTCGCTAACAGTGAAAAATTCGGAATCCACTGTCTGCAGTATGACGTGATACCTAAAAAGGCACGCACATCTCTCTGGGTCGTCGGCACAGTCATTCGAGCAATTGCTGCAATTCTTTCAGGGGTCAACCTTCTTCCCGCCTTTGACAATAAGTGACCTAAGTAGGTAACTTCTTGACAACAATATTGCAATTTAGAAGGTGACACTTTGTGGTGTAAGTCACAGAGATGCTGTAATAGTGACACAGTAGCAGTCTTGCAAATTTGTTCAGTATCTGCAGCTACCAACAGATCGTCGACGTACTGAATCAAAGCCGCACCAGTCGGCAGCACAAATGCATCTAGTTGACTTTTAAGAGCTTGGCTGTATATCGATGGGCTCTCACAGTAGCCTTGAGGTGCGCGTTTGAACCGGAAACTGCGACCTCCTAACGAAAATCCGAACAAATCACAACTTTCCTCAGCAATCGGAATGCTAAAGAACGCATTCTTCAGATTGATTACCGAGAACCATGATGCAGAGGCTGGAATCAGAGTCAGTAAAGCTGTAATGTCTGGAACCACAGGAAACTGCGGGACAACAATTTTATTTACTTCCTGTAAGTCAATAACTAGACGGTACACGGGAGGTTTGGACGGATCAGTTCGTTTCAAAATAGGCAACACGGGACTATTACACACGTTACCTCGTGTCTCCTCGATAACATCTTTACCGATCAGATCATAAATGATCGCTAATAGTGCCCGTTCACCATCAAGGGAAATACGATACTGGGGTATGCGTGGTAAGCGTGCATCAACTTTCAATTGAACAACATAAGGTGGGATATCCAGCAGGCCCACATCATTGGGACCCGTTGCCCACAAAGAAACCGGAAGAGAACTCAATTCCGGTGGGAGCTTATCGATCGAGAGATACATAGGGGAAATCACATTCTCACCCAATGTAAGCTCCACACCCGTAGGAGAGCAGTACAAAGTCGCATGTAACCTCTTCAACAAATCCAAGCCCAAAAGATTCTCACCACAACCAGTAGTCAAAATCAAAGGAGCTTCTAACTCATAAGACCCAATCGTAAGGGGCAAGGGGCTAGAAACTGGATTGCTAACGGGGGCGCCAGAGAATCCAACGGAAACATTCGTTAAGCCAGACAAAGGCGCGCCAGGGAGTTTCGAATGCATAATGGAACTTTTTGCTGCACCAGTGTCCAACAGAAAAGGCTCAACGATGCCCAATGTGGCTACTGCAACATAAGGCCCTCTCTGATCAACCGGAACCGATACTTCTCCCTTCCTTTGTCTATGGCTGTCCTAGTAGATACCATCGGTATCAACATCACGCTCAACGTAATAGTCATCCACATGATACTGTGCAGATCTACCGGACGATTGTTCACGTCGATCGAAACAATTCTGCGAGTCTGAGGAAGTAGCAAAACGCTCGGCCTGATTCGGAGTAACTCCACGACCTCTACCACGTGAAGCTTGTTGAGGACCACCACGACCTCCTCGAGCTGACACACCATTATTCCTATCACGGAGAACCGGACAATTAAACTTCAAATGGCCCTCCCCTCGACAATACGCACATTGATTATATCCCAACACAAAACGAGGTGCGGGAGAGTCATTTCGCGTCTGCGATCTAGAGAACTGTGATTGCGATCTATTTGGCTGTTGTGAATCATTGAAATTTGAGCACGGAGGATACGCTTGCTGCAATAAGACCTTAGTTTTAAGATCCTTTGTTTTCTTATCTGCACGTTCACTTTCCTCCTTGTCCCTATTTTCGTAATATTGGGCCGTAGCCAATATTTGAGCAGTGGTGGAAACAGCCCATGAACTCTCAGAATTTTTCAACTTATTGCTTAGTTCGGGCAACAAGTTCGATACAAACTTATCAACAAACAACCGCTGAACACCTTCTGAACCCATGTCCTGGCCACTATGATCGACAAATGCTTCCTCGAATCTCGTAAAGAAATCGGAAACGCTTTCATCCCTCTTTTGCTTGCACGCGGACAACTTGTCCCAATTGACGCGCATCGCCGGCATAAGCGTTTTCATAAGGGTAATTATCCTCTGGGGCAATTCCACAATAAGCTGCTCAGGCTTAGCCCCACCAACTTGCTGAGCGTCTGCCGCTGTAAGGGCAGCCCAATCACCGCCTAACTCGGCCGCGTGATTCTCGTGACGAATTTTCGCCCAAATCGGCTGAGGCACTACATTGCCAAACAACATGTCAATATCAGCAAGGTTCATAACAGTAGCATCCACCAATTGGGACAGCTCCTTATAATAACCCGCTGGATTTTTACGGGGATCAGGCAAAGTTTGCTTCACCTGTAAGACTTCCGATCGTTTCCAAGGGAGGTGTATCCACACTCTCTGAAAACGGCCTGGGACAGCAGGGTTAGCAGTAGGATCACCTGGCATCCATACTGGGGGAACTTCCCGCATCGGATATTGACCAGGTTGTGCCATCCACGCTGCAGTCTCTTCCTTAAACAATGCTCGAGGTTGCACTGTACATCGAAATGATAACAGACGTTCTAGAGTTTCTCGAACCTTGTCACCTACGATCACACCAGTTGTGAACCGATGCTGGAGATCAGAAACCTCTGACGGTACATTATCTACCACATCATGATCCCAATCCTCCTTCAACGATTTACACAATTCCTCAAACACGAATCGTTGAGTGGGCGCATTAAACTGAGAAAATGTTTCAAACACTACACGCGAAGAGTATTTAACAGGATTACGAATCCATTTACGTGCCATTTTTACCAGCGATTCACTTTCCCTATCATCAGGAAGTTGACTGCGCCGCTGAGCGGCATCTGAAAGAGTCGAGCCGAGTATTGGCCCAAAAAGCGGAGAATAAAGAGTAGCAACAGCAGTCAGGAGACGACTACGAACAGAAGGAGAAGAGGAAGAAGATGCAGGCGCAGCAACAGTAGGGGTGGAGGCAATAGAAGTAGATGCGGCACCAGGAGTAGTGGGAACGACAGACGGAGGAGGGACTTGAAAAGGCGCAGTAGGAAGAGAAGCCGGTATCTGCGGCACAAGGGGATTCGGGAGAGCGGGAGGAACGGCGGGCTGACCATCGGCCGCCAAAACAGCAGGTGGAGGAAGAGGTAGAATCACAGGGCCCAGAGTATCGGGAGCATAGGGAGGTGGTGATTTCAACAGATAAGACAATAGCGAATCCTCTACCGCTTCTTCTCCCGACTTATCGACATTAGACGGTAGCACCGGATAACATTTATCCACCGCCATATGATGAAGTCGAGCACTAACTTCCTGCTCTTTCTCATTTTTGTCTCGCTGATACTGTTCAGCATCTTGCATCACCGCAATAACACCTTCTCTTTTATTTTTCTTACTCTGTTTGATTTCTTTCTGCTTGGCCTCTTTCCGCCATAACCGGAAGGAATCAAACATGGCCGGCCTAACCTTCTTTTTAAACAGTTTAGCTTCCAAATTATCTAAAACAGCAGTTTCGAAACTACCATGAGATGGCCAACTAAGAACGCCATCATTTTTAGTGTAGCGGACCCAGTATTCATTATACACGATAGGACCCACGCCATGGCGACTATAGAGCTCGTAAATTGGAGTTCCAACCGGAGGTATCGGACATGAATCCTCCAGCCGGGAATCCATTCTGCAACATTTGAGAAACCCAAACAAAGTACTACGGCTAGGCATCGCGCACACTAACCGAGTTTACAAACTTCAAGGGCTATCGAATTTATGATATCCTCGCAAAAAGGTTTGCGAGACCCTCGGTTTTTGGCAATTGCAATCGTCAAATAAAACCCAACAACTAAGAACCACGAATGCTATGGTACCATGCAAACAACAAAGGAACACTGGGAGCGACCCACAAATACTTAACTGAAAGAACAATGGCGTCACCAGGAAGGCCCGTCTATCGTCTCGCCGTACAAAGGACTACGCCAGGCAACAAAACAGGTCGACAGTCAGGGCATCAGTCCGTCGCAGCCGTCAGGAGGCGGGGATCTTCGCGGGAAAAGACGTCGGGCCACTTATTTCGACAACTGGATCGATGAAGCGGGGTGCACCTTCCCTCGGAAATTTCACACGAAGTTCCTCACGATCGTCGGGCTTTGGACCGGTACCGTTGATGTCGCCCCACGCTGGGCGCCAACTGAAGGACTGGGTTTTTCTAAGACCCAGCGGTGCCAGGGAACAACACCTGAAACCTTTGCGGGTTACCTGTTCTGGCGTACCAAACACAGAGACACGGGACACTTCCAGCGACGTCAGAGATCAGCGTTTATTTACTGCAGGGATACAGAGGTCACAAGAAGTACACAGCGTGTAGGTTCTCGGAGACTGCTTCGATTTGCAAAAGTGGATCGCTCCTTTTATACACGTTTTTCCCATAGCACAGTATAGTGAACAAAGATTACAACTCAGTTCCCATAATAAACTTCAAAAGGGTCGCGTTCATGTTTCAGGAGGCCAGAACATAATTACAACAGTATTGCCAGTTCCCAACTGTAAAAACATATCCTCTCTGCAATAAAACACATTCCATCCTGATCGTAAACACATTAGTAAAAGGGGCAAGAACAGATGCAAAGAAAAGACAAGGATGCACAACAGATTAGAGAAGAGTGTTAGGAGTAATAAAGGGAACTTGATAACGGGATCAGAGACACCGTGTCTAATGTATGCATGACTGAAACAATAGACCGGCACGGCAAGATGAGCCTTGAGCGGGGCCATCTGCCTTCGTCGTGTCATTTCCCTCGTCATAAAAGTCATACTCCAAAGAACACGTGTCCCTCGTGTAAGCTTGGGAGTCCCAGGGTCACGAAGCGGACGAAGTCCGTTCGCTGGCTACTTGAGGGCAAGAAACAAAATGGATGCCGTATCTAAAATGGAACCCGAGGGGTCAGATGAACAAACCCAAAAATCAGACGAACCATACGTGGTTGCGTAGCGAAACTGCGTACACCCACTATACTCGTCATTTGCGGTTCGTAGATACCCAACTCACCCATATTCGTCACCACCCAAAAGTGTTGTTCCGTCCCACACGGAACCTCAGTAGTTTCGCCATAGGCATTCGCCATAGTGCTACGGATCATACACACGCGGGTACGGTCCGTAGCACTATGGTAGTGTCGCCATAGGCATACGCCATAGTGCTACGGATTGTACACACGCGGGTATGGTCTGTAGCACTATGGTAGTGTCGCCATAGGCATACGCCATAGTGCTACGGACCGTACCCGTGTGTACGGACCGTATCACTGGAGTAGTGGTGCCATAGGGGTACGTGTTGAACGCACCGTACCTGTGTGTGGATGGTGAAATTACATAGGGGACACATGAGGGACAAGTATAAGGGCCTAAATGCATGCTGATTGTCATGAAGACCGAGTTTCCAGTTCAAAATTTTGCATCAGGTGGCCAGCAAAAGTCGGTTGGAGACAATATACAATGTTGCAAAGTGGTTGTTGACTTGACATCATGCTCAAATTTTGAACCATGCAAAGGCCCTCACTGGGGTAGGTTTAAAGGGATTGGAGGAAACATAGGATGCAAATGAGATTGACCAATCACTCTGTACTCCTGTGAATGAAACAGCCCAGCAAGGGAGATAAAAGGCAGCCAGGACCCATGAGAGAGCACTTGCCTGCACAACCTTTCATTCCACACTCTGCTGCTGCTTATCGTTCCTCTGGCACCATGTCAAGGTCTGTGGAGAGGGCCCAGCCTTTCACCCAAGAGGAGACTGAGGCGTTGCTGGACGTCATCCTCCCACAGTACCCCAGCCTGTATGGCAGAGCAGGGGAGCAGGTGAGTACTGACTCCACTAGCTTTGACTGTGCCCCTTTTTTTGTCTGTCACTTCTGGCATTGTGTCCAGGTGTGACAGACATGCAATGTTGTTCATGGTGGGTCCTAGGGGGGGAATGCCTTAGGTCTCCCATGCAGAGCATGATGTGGTACATATCTGCACTCCTCACTTGCATTGTGCTTACTGTGACAATCACTGCATGGTGCATGCCACATTCAGCCTGGCGAATCCCCTTGGGAATGTTGTTTCTATAGTCCTGCTGTGATTCTGGGGTCCCCCCAGTGTGACAGGTAACTGTACCCACAGATGTGTGTGAGTTGAGTGTACCTGTGGTGATAGTGTCCAAATGATGTGTACGTCCCCTGGACATTGGTGTGTGTGTAAGTACCCTGTCATGTGGGTGAGTGTCTATGTGGAGTGTTGCACCCAAGCTGCATGGAGGATGCATATGCCCTACCCATCTGATGTGAGCAGGGAGCTGTGCTATGTGTCTGATGTGCTGAGCTAGCCCCACACCTGTGACTCCCCCCAGTCAAGTGGCACATGTGCAGAGTGATGTTTGTACCCGCAGTTGCCAATGGCAGGTGATTGTCCTGTGCCTGTGTGTGCCTGTGTACTCCGCTGAGGTTGCGTCAGTGGCCTGGGGCATGTGACTGCTTTGAGGTGCAGTCCAAAATCCTGGTGTTGCTTGTGATGCACAGTGTGAGCCATGATCATTGATTCTGTCACACCCCTCATGCCACCTGTGTACTTTCAATGCCACGTAGTGCATTTAACCTTCCCCAGAGGAGAATGTCCCTACGACAAAGGTGCAATGAGTTGGCTGCATACTATGCCCTGTTCAAACAAGCCTAATTGTTCTAATGTGTGTCTCTGTGACATGGAGCAGGTATATTGATGTTGTCTCACTTTGTCATCCTCACAGGTAGCCGCCTACACCAAGGGGAAGATCTGGAAGCGGGCCGTCAGGGCCGTGAGGTTGATGGAGGGTCTCAGTCGGCGCCTGGTACAGGTGCGGAAACGCTGGCAGGACGTCCTGTGCTGGACCAGGAGTATCGCCCGGGTCCTGCTGGGGGACTCACCACCACACCCCCACGGCGGGCACCGGCGCCAGACCCACCAGATGAAGCGTGTCCTGGCGGTGGTCTTCCCTGACATGGATAGGCGGTTACGGGAGAAGCAGCAGCAGGAAGGGGGTAGGTACATGTGTGTTTGTTGTGTGTCACCAGCTTTTGGGGGTGCTCAGTCGCATGGATACACTACCAGAGTCAATATGTGCTTTGCATTTTCAGTTCCCCAAAGTCATCCACTGCAGTTCTTCCTCCCTTCCCCTCCTTGACATGTGTTCCCTGGTCTGTGTGTAGTCACTCTTGCACAAGGTAATCTAGGCTGGCAGCTAATCAAAGTGCCCAATGCTTGCAGCATCATGTGTGGGGGTGGTCTGTGACATCCGTTGGGACCTTGCATGTGCCCTGTCCAGTTCAGTCATTTGGGGGTCCATGATTGTTGGCACTGATGCAGTCTCAACATAGGAGTGTGAGGCTTAAAATGAACTGCCTTGCAGCATGCATGACCGATGTTGTGGCCTCAGACATGATGTGCATGAGGGGGAGATATGCATAGTGCGGGGACAGTTGCTCCTGTTGCAGTCAGATCTATCCAGGCCCATGGAGCAGTGTGGCCACTACAGTCCCCTGAGACACCTTTTCCTAGGAATCATGTGTGTCATCCAACACTGTGGACATTCTCAGTGTCTTCAGCATAGGTTTGCCTCAGTGGCATTGTACCCTGGTCTCATTTGTATTTACGTAAAGTGTGCTACATGTGTCCACTGTACAGGGTGACCCAATGTGGCCTGTGCATCCTCACACTGGCCAGTGCCTGTGTGTCTGTGTACAACTATCTGATGATGGTTTTTTGTCAATAATATGTGTGGTCAGCCCCACGAGGGGTAGTTTGGGTGCAAATAGGATTTAATGGAGACCATTTCTGTGATCCCTGATTAAGAGGTGTAAGTCCTTCCTCTGTCTCAATCATATTGTATCAGGTAGGGGGGGGGGTTGTGCGGCCAAGGCCTACATGTCCAAACCTTATTTGTCTCCTTGCCAGGTCTGGCCTATGTGTGATGATAGTCTGATCAGACACTCAACAAGTATTGACCCAGTCATGTTGTGCAGGGTTTAATGTTTGTGCTTTGCAGCATGTGTCAAAAGTTAAAAAACATGGTTCCTGCTCATCCATTTTTGGCAACGGTGTGTGGTCCAGATGCTGTGCTCGACTGTCCACAGACACTAGCTTCTCTGTATAATTCGATATCAAGTTCTTTGCTGTTGTGTCATGCTCTCCATTGTTTCAAAGTGGCATGGTGGGTCAACCAACTGTGTAGTGCAGGGCCTACATATGTGCGTAGTATTGTAGATGTTCCTCATGCTGCTTTTCATGTTATGCACTGTGACCTATGTAGTTTGGACTCATGTGTCATATGTATACAGGTGTCTGATTATTTCCTGTCTCTTCACCTTGCTCACAGCATCGTCGGGGGACACCGAGGGAGACACCGGCACGGACGTGGAGGAGGGATCCAGCACCGGTGCCACCAGTGCTGGGGAGTCTGGCGCAGCAAGTGGCACGGAGGGCGAGGGGAGTCAGGCGGAGGACCTGTCCAGTCCCACCACCGACTATGACGCAGACGGGTCCGAGGCTGAGCTCCCAGAGGGGGCGGAGGCTGCTCCCACAGCTGAAAGCAGCAGTACATCTCTCGCCGCCCCCTCCATTCCCATCACCGCCCTCCCACTTGCTCGGGTCCCTCATGTCCGTGCTAGGCGACAACATGTCTCCTTCGTGCCAGGCACCGCACCCCCTGCCCCTGTCTCCCCTGCTGCCGTCAATGCCGAGTCTGTGGACATCCTGCGGCAGTTGCAGGTTGGTCAGACATCGCTGCTTAATGTCCTCCATGGCCACCCCAGACTGCTGACACAGATGGTGTCGTACATGGAGGGCATGTCAACAGCGATGTCTGACCAACGCATGTTGCTGAGGTCCATGGACTCGTTACTGACGGCAGCAGTGGGTCTCCTGCAGCGCTCCGTCCCCCCCTACCCCTGCACCATCCGCACTTCCCACTCACATGCCTGTCCCAAGCACACCCAGACGTCCCCATGCACGCACCCCACCAGACACAGGCAGCACACCAACAGGGAAGGCCAAGCGCACACCTCCTGTCACGCACACACAGGGGAAAGTAGGCACACCCACTGGGTCAGGGGGCAAACGGCACACATGCAGACACAGTGGGAGTCCGCAGTCCTCATGACCCACTTCCTCCAAAACCACTCCCCTTAGCTCCCCTGCCCAACAGTCGGACAAGGATTCCTTCATGGCCAGTCTGTCCCTCAGCCCCAGTGTGACACCACCCCGCAAGCGGTCAAGGAAGTCCCCAGGCAGGGGAGTTGAGTCCCCCCCTGTCCACACCCTCCCCAGTGGCGCTGCAACCCATCCCTCCGACCCCCCCTCCTTGGGGCCTGTGGTTCCTTCGAGTGCAGGGGAGAGGTTGGAAGATCTTGCAACCGTGTGCAGCGCCATCCTAACCACCACCTTTGGCGCTGCCCCACCCTCTGTGGTGGAGTCGTCTGTCCCTGCACCCACAACACCTACCCTTGCCCCTCCTGTCCCTGCGGTGTCTGGTCCTTTCACCCCCACATGATGCCCCCCCCCGTGGATGAAAAGGAAATCTGAACTGTGCAGGCAAGCTAGGGGACACGCGTCCCAATGTGTCCCCCCCCAGGAATTTGCTTATGGACTGGCCTATGTGCCTTGTATATAGTGTACATTTCGAATCCAATAATTTTTCATGCTGAATAAAGCATTTTGTTTTTCATTAGCACACAAATGCTTTTCTGGTATTGCTGTTGGTGCTGCTGCTCCCTGAGTTGGGGTGGTGATAATGTGTTAGGTGTCTGGGAAATGTTGTAGTGTGCTGCTCATGGGGAGGACTCTGGTATCTGCGTGCCATCACAAGGTCTCTGCAAATAATCTTTGGTCATGTAAGCTCTTACTGTATGGTGACATTGTCCCAAGGAGTGTTCCTTCCTCTGTGGCACCTGACGTCTTCCCTACAGGATGTTTCCCAATTGTTGTGCTGACCTGTGTCTACATTTCCTTGCTGTGTGAGGGATCCCTTCAACTTTGCCCATGCCTGCTGATCAATGTCTCCGCCTGCATCGTCTGTGCCATCCTTGGTAGTCACTGTACTTGTGTATGGAGTATGTTGCCATGGCTTCATGTGGACATGGTCCCTTTTCCGCACTATGCATGTGTGTACACCCAGCCTAGCACACATGTGTTACTTGTTCTGCAGGGTATTTGGTCACCTGACTGACAATTGTGGGCATTGTATCTGTGGGTACTCCACCCTTTTCCTTCCATGGGAGGCATCAACTTCTTGGCTGCCCCAGCACCTGTACATTCCTATCAGTCCTGGAATGTGGGTGACAGTGTGTGTTCCCTTAGGCTCTCTTAGTTTAGTGGGGTTTAACATGAGGATACAGTCTTGTTGCATGATCTCAGTGTGTGTATTGTGCTGCCACCGCCAGGGGTGGGTATGCATGTGTAATTTGTCATCACACCCACATGTGGTGTGTCATGCAGTGGGGGAAGGGCATCCATCCTCATGGGAGTGGGACACTGCTGTAAGTGATGTGTTGTCATGGCACTCTCAACATAGTCGCACATTGTGGATGCCTTCATGCACCCATGGAGTTTTACTCATCGGAGGATGATGTACACACCCCCATGTCTCTGTCCACTGCTGGAAGTCCTCTGCACCCACCCCTCATATGTCTGGGCACTGCTGGGAGTCCTCTGCACCCACCCCTCATATGTCTGGGCACTGCCGGTAGTGATAGGCACCCACCCCTCATGTGTCTGGGCACTGCTGGGAGTCCTCTGCACCCACCCCTCATGTGTCTGGGCACTGCTGGGAGTGCTCTGCACCCACCCCTCATTTGTCTGGGCACTGCTGGGAGTGATAGGCACCCCCCTCATATGTCTGGGCACTGCTGGGATTGATAGGCACCCACCCCTCATGTGTCTGGGCACTGCTGGGAGTGATAGGCACCCACCCCTCATGTGTCTGGGCACTGCTGGGAGTCCTCTGCACCCACCCCTCATATGTCTGGGCACTGCTGGGAATCCTCTGCACCCGACCCTCATATGTCTGGGCACTGCTGGGAGTGATAGGCACCCACCCCTCATGTGTCTGGGCACTGCTGGGAGTCCTCTGCACCCACCCCTCATATGTCTGGGCACTGCTGGGAGTGATAGGCACCCACCCCTCATGTGTCTGGGCACTGCTGGGAGTCCTCTGCACCCACCCCTCATGTGTCTGGGCACTGCTGGGAGTGCTCTGCACCCACCCCTCATTTGTCTGGGCACTGCTGGGAGTGATAGGCACCCACCCCTCATGTGTCTGGGCACTGATGGGAGTGATAGGCACCCACCCCTCATGTGGCTGGGCACTGCTGGGAGTCCTCTGCACCCACCCCTCATATGTCTGGGCACTGCTGGGAGTCCTCTGCACCCGACTCTCATATGTATGGGCACTGCTGGAAGTGATAGGTACCCACCCCTCATGTGTCTGGGCACTGCTGGGAGTCCTCTGCACCCACCCCTCATATGTCTGGGCACTGCTGGTAGTGATAGGCACCCACCCCTCATATGTCTGGGCACTGCTGGGAGTGATAGGCACCCACCCCTCATGTGTCTGGGCACTGCTGGGAGTGATAGGCACCCACCCCTCATGTGTCTGGGCACTGCTGGGAGTCCTCTGCACCCACCCCTCATATGTATGGTCACTGCTGGGAGTGATAGGCACCCACCCCTCATGTGTCTGGGCACTGCTGGGAGTCCTCTGCACCCACCCCTCATATGTCTGGGCACTGCTGGGAGTGATAGGCACCCACCCCTCATATGTCTGGGCACTGCTGGGAGTGATATGCACCTACCCCTCATGTGTCTGGCCACTGCTGGGAGTGATAGGCACCCACCCCTCATGTGTCTGGGCACTGCTGGGAGTCCTCTGCACCCACCCCTCATATGTCTGGGCACTGCTGGGAGTCCTCTGCACCCACCCCTCATATGTCTGGGCACTGCTGGGAGTGATAGGCACCCACCCCTCATGTGTCTGGGCACTGCTGGGAGTCCTCTGCACCCACCCCTCATATGTCTGGGCACTGCTGGGAGTGATAGGCACCCACCCCTCATGTGTCTGGGCACTGCTGGGGGTCCTCTGCACCCACCCCTCATGTGTCTGGGCACTGCTGGGAGTCCTCTGCACCCACCCCTCATATGTCTGGGCACTGCTGGTAGTGTTAGGCACCCACCCCTCATGTGTCTGGGCACTGCTGGGAGTCTTCTGCACCCACCCCTCATGTGTCTGGGCACTGCTGGGAGTCCTCTGCACCCACCCCTCATATGTCTGGGCACTGCTGGGAGTGATAGGCACCCACCCCTCATATGTCTTGGCACTGCTGGCAGTGATAGGCACCCACCCCCCATGTGTGTGGGCACTGCTGGGAGTGATAGGCACCCACCCCTCATGTGTCTGGGCACTGCTGGGAGTCCACTGCACCCACCCCTCATATGTCTGAGCACTGCTGGGAGTCCTCTGCACCCGACCCTCAAATGTCTGGGCACTGCTGGGAGTGATAGGCACCCACCCCTCATGTGTCTGGGCACTGCTGGGAGTCCTCTGCACCCACCCCTCATATGTCTGGGCACTGCTGGGAGTTATAGGCACCCACCCATCATGTGTATGGGCACTGCTGGGAGTCCTCTGCACCCACCCCTCATATGTCTGGGCACTGCTGGTAGTGATAGGCACCCACCCCTCATATGTCTGGGCACTGCTGGGAGTGATAGGCACCCACCCCTCATGTGTCTGGGCACTGCTTGGAGTGATAGGCACCCACCCCTCATGTGTCTGGGCACTGCTGGGAGTCCTCTGCACCCACCTCTCATATGTCTGGGCACTGCTGAGGGTGATAGGCACCCACCCCTCATGTGTCTGGGCACTGCTGGGAGTCTTCTGCACCCACCCCTCATGTGTCTGGGCACTGCTGGGAGTCCTCTGCACCCACCCCTCATATGTCTGGGCACTGCTGGGAGTGATAGGCACCCACCCCTCATATGTCTGGGCACTGCTGGCAGTGATAGGCACCCACCCCCCATGTGTCTGGGCACTGCTGGGAGTGATAGGCACCCACCCCTCATGTGTCTGGGCACTGCTGGGAGTCCCCTGCACCCACCCCTCATATGTCTGGGCACTGCTGGGAGTCCTCTGCACCCGACCCTCATATGTCTGGGCACTGCTGGGAGTGATAGGCACCCGCCCCTCATGTGTCTGGGCACTGCTGGGAGTCCTCTGCACCCACCCCTCATATGTCTGGGCACTGCTGGGAGTGATAGGCACCCACCCCTCATGTGTATGGGCACTGCTGGGAGTCCTCTGCACCCACCCCTCATATGTCTGGGCACTGCTGGTAGTGATAGGCACCCACCCCTCATATGTCTGGGCACTGCTGGGAGTGATAGGCACCCACCCCTCATGTGTCTGGGCACTGCTGGAAGTCCTCTGCACCCACCCCTCATATGTCTGGGCACTGCTGGGAGTGATAGGCACACACCCCTCATGTGTCTGGGCACTGCTGGGAGTCCTCTTCACCCACCCCTCATATGTCTGGGCACTTCTGCGAGTGATAGGCACCCACCCCTCATATGTCTGGGCACTGCTGGGAGTGATAGGCACCCACCCCTCATGTATCTGGGCACTGCTGGGAGTGATAGGCACCCACCCCTCATGTGTCTGGGCACTGCTGGGAGTCCTCTGTACCCACCCCTCATATGTCTGGGCACTGCTGGGAGTCCTCTGCACCCACCCCTCATATGTCTGGGCACTGCTGGGAGTGATAGGCACCCACCCCTCATGTGTCTGGGCACCGCTGGGAGTCCTCTGCACCCACCCCTCATATGTCTGGACACTGCTGGTAGTGATAGGCACCCACCCCTCATATTTCTGGGCACTGCTGGGAGTGATAGGCACCCACCCCTCATGTGTCTGGGCACTGCTGGGAGTCCTCTGCACCCACCCCTCATGTGTCTGGGCACTGCTGGGGGTGATAGGCACCCACCCCTCATGTGTCTGGGCACTGCTGGGAGTCCTCTGCACCCACCCCTCATATGTGTGGGCACTGCTGGTAGCGATAGGCACCCACCCCTCATATGTCTGGGCACTGCTGGGAGTGATAGGCGCACAACCCTATGTCTCTGTCCACTGATGTGGATCGTAGCACGACACCCACCCACCCGCCCACATGCTCTTCAGGCCTGGGTATGGGCCGTACCCCTACGTCACCCCAACAATGGTGGTACGGCCCGTACCCACGTTCTGAAGGCCTGGGTATGGGCCGTACCCACAATGTTGGGGTGCCGTAGGGGTGCGGCCCGTACCCAGGCCTTCAGAGCGGGTCGCACCACGCGTACCCCTACGACACCCCACGAATGGTGGTACGGCCCGTACCCAGGCCTTCAGAACGTGTGTACGGGCCGTACCACCATTGTTTGGGTGACGTAGGGGTAGGCGTGGTACGACGTGTACCCACGTTCTGAAGGCCTGGGTACGGGCCGTACCCCTACGTCACCCCAACAATGGTGGTACGGCCCGTACCCAGGCCTTAAGAGCGTGGGTACGGGTCGTACCACGCCTACCCCTCTGTCACCCCAACAATGGTGGTACGGCCCATACCCACGTTCTGAAGGCCTGGGTATGGGCCATACCCACAATGTTGGGGTGCCATAGGGGTATGGCCCGTACCCAGGCATTCAGAACGTGGGTACGGGCCGTACCACCATTGTGGGGATGACGTAGGGGTACGGCCCATACCCAGGCCTTAAGAGAGTGGGTACGGGTCGTACCACGCCTACCCCTACGTCACCCCAACAATGGTGGTACGGCCCGTACCCACGTTCTGAAGGCCTGGGTACGGGCCGTACCCACAATGTTCGGGTGACGTAGGGGTAGGCGTTTAAAAAAAAAACTTTACTTTTCTTACTAGAACACTTTTTCTTTGAACATCCATGTTGTACTGGATCTAATATCTCTTTCACTTTTTTTCTTTTCAAATAAAACTCCTTTCTTTCTTTTCTTTTTCTTTGTTGTTTTCTCGTCATTGTATGTCTTTCTTAATAATGATGCAAAATATCTGTAAAAAAATAACAGTTTTGAAAACAGATTAATATAATTAAAATAATTTTATATAAATATTCACATGTATAATTATAAAAATATTCACATATATAATTATAAAAATACATACAAAGAAACTACATCAATGATTTCCACAATGGAACAGTACTACAGGCATAATTCTGGTAGTCTGGGGTCACGCGTTTTAATATAATGAGGCCCTTGGGTTGGCTAGGTTCAGGGGGTATTTCTTAAAAAATAATAGTTGAGAACCCACCAATGGTTCCCAGAGAGAGAACTACAAGCCAGCGGGCTGGCTCCTAGAGCAACACGTGCAAGTTCACTAGCTGGCTCGTACAGAGAGAGCTACAAGCCGCATCATAGTGAAACTGTTGCGGGCCGGCGGGCTGGCTCGTACAGGAAAAACTGCAAGCCAACTCGCTGCCTCGTACAAAGAGAGCTACGGGCCGGTTCACAAACTAACAGTTGCGGGCCGGCGGGCTGGCTTGTACAGCAAGAACTGTGAGCCAACTCGCTGGCTTGTACTAATAGAACTACAGGCCGGTTCACAGACGAACAGTTACGGGCCGACGGGCTGGCTCGTAGAGGAAGACCTGCGAGCCGACTGCCTGGCTGGTAGAAGGAATGCTGCCAGCCTGCTCGCACACAAACAGTTACGGGCCCACTACTATAAGTAAAGCTGCGGGACGTCGACTTCCAAAGGCATAGGTACGGGACGGTGATGTGGGGATATTGAATGTGAAGTGGGTATCTCGTAGAGAGAGAGAGCTGCGGTATATTTCTAGTGTTCGCTTGCAAAGATACAACAGCGACCTGGCTCGCAGATGAATAACTACGAGCTGATCTGTAGTTTGCAGCGGGACAGCTGTGAACCGGCGGGCTGGCTCGTAAAGGAAGACCTGCGAGCCGACTGCCTGGCTTGTATAGGGAGTGCTGCAGACCAGGTGACAGACGAATAGTAGTGGGCCAGCGAGCTGGCACGTAGAGAAACACCTACGAATAGACAGGCTGGCTCGTAGAGTGAGTCCTGAGGGCCGGCTCACAGAGGAACAGTTGTGGGCCGGATCACACAGCAACAGCTATGGGCCCATTAGTATAGGTACAGTTACAGACTGTCCACTTATAAAGGGATAGGTGCAGGACGGTGATGTTGGGAGAGGGAACGTGAAGTGGGTATCTCATACAGAGACATCTCCGATATATTTCTAGTGTTCGCTTGCAGAGATACAACACTGACCTGGCTCGCAGACCAACAACTGCGAGCTGACCGGTAGTTTACAGAGGCACAACTGGAAGCTGGCAGGCTAACTCGTACAAGAAGACCTGCGAGCCGACTGGCTCCCTTGTAGACAGACAGCTGCGGGCCAGCTCGTACAGGAACAGCCGAGGGCCGACTAGTATAGGGAGAGATGCGGGCCGTCCACTTGTAAAGGTATCGGTGCGGAACAGTGATGTGGGGCGAGGGAACATGAAGGAGCTATCTCATAGACACAGAGAGCTGCGGTATATTTCCAGTGTTGGCTTGCAGAGGTACAACTACGGGCCCAAGAACTCACAGAGAGACAGCTTATTCCGAAAACCATGTAATATTTAAACATTTGTCACGTCCCTTTTGTACCATTCAAACTCATTACAACCTTCTCTGCACACTACAGATCCCACCAACACCCCAATAAAAATGTAAGTGCTATTTTTATACTGGATAAAGCTCTATTATTTATTTTCTATAATTTTTATAAACACAACTGTTGGGTACACAAAATGGAGAATGTGAGATGAGGAGAGTAAACAGAAGTGTAATTCCTAAACTTTTATTCTATGTTTTATTTAATATACATATATTCAGACCTTTGAGTGGGATAACAAAATTGCAGATATCTGAAAGGCGCACCAGTGTACAGCACAGCTAAGACCCGGCCCACTTAAAAGCCTGCGTATATTTAACACAGAAACACAAACTAACAATTTTCATCACTTATAATCACAGTTACTTTACTAGTGTGAACAAACCGTACAGAAAATAAATGTGTTCAAACATTTTTTTTCTTTTTTATCTCTCACACATTTATAAAATATCTCTTCTAAAGAAACGCCCCTTTCCACCTTTATTTTGTAACAACGAGCAATAAATAATCTTTTTAGCAGCATCTAGTCACTAAATACTAACGCGTTGCAGTATACCTAAGTGTAAAGCACAAGCACTATTTAGATTATATCTTAAAGCATCATCAAACTATTCTAACCGTACATACATACAGAAAGCAACATGTATGTTTACTTTCTCCATTTACTCTCCATGTAATCTGTGCACATTATCAACAGGTTCGAAGTATAACACCTGTCTTCACTTATATACAAATCTACTTCACAGTGTAAAATATAACATTCCAAACTATGTATATGTAATATTTCCAACATTTTACAGTGCAGTTTTATACCATTGAAACTAATTTTAACATTCCCTAAATACTACAAACCCTACCAATATGGCAATACACTTAGAAATCCTATTTTATAATACAAACAGCTATATTAGATTATTTTTATAAACAGTACCGCTAGGGGCACAAAATAGTAGTGGGAGCTAGACAGAGTAAATAAAGGTGTAATTCCCAAACTTTTTATGTATCGTCCCTTTACTATACCTATATTAACAGCTTTAACTGGGATTATACATTTGGCAACTGTCTCAAATGGGTGTACGGAGTTCAGTACCGACAAGACCCGCACCAATTAAAAGCCTACGTATATTCAGCAGACAAACACACCCTGACATTTACCTTCACTAATAATCACATTTGCTTTAGCACTATCAACAAAATCATGCAGAAAATATACATCAAACATTTTCATTTATTTCTTATCTCTCACATATTTATAAAAAATGTCTTCTGAAGAAATGCTCCCCAACAACTTGCATTTCATAAAAATACCAAAATCCAAAGCCTCCCAGTAACACACCTGTTTTAACTTATATTGAAATGTACCTCTTTATGTAAAATATGAGACCACAAATTGTCCACATAACATTTCTGGTTTTTGTTCCATCTCTGTTAAGTTAATAACACATGCATTTTCTAGTATAACCCCTTCACCACTATTTCCAGACTAAGAAGAATTTGGAAACGTGTGACATTCTGTTTATCTCATCGCAATACATATACAAATACAAATAAAACCTAAATATAATTTTCAAAACCATACAGTCTTTTACAGATGACAAGTTACATTTTATTTATCTGAGAAACTCCTAAACATATATAAAGTAATTCTTTAACAATTACTCACACTTTATACATGTTTTAGAACCAATGTGAAACACCACACTTCACTAACAATATTACTTAGAAATAAAAAATACTTTCAAAGTTAAAAATAACGCCTCAAATATTAACCACTACTACACAACACATAGCACACCTTAATATCTAACTTACAATCGTAGTTGGTATGCAGATTCCAAATGTCACAAAAGTATGCAATTCATTCTTTGTCACACAGTACATATAATGCACCGTTCTCGTCAAGAATGGAACCAGTAATGGCACAATTTCCCTGTTGCTCCACACATTAATACATGTAAAGAACAAATCAGAATAGTTCCTTGATTTTTTCAAATTGCAAAACATCTCTCTATTGGTTATTTTTGAACTTCCCATATAATCATTTTTTTAAATCTAAGGACACATACAGGTGAGATGTTAAACGTATTCTATCAACACTTTCTAGAACACTGTACGGCACCTGCAGGTTAAAAGTTCATCATTGCTTAGAGTTCAAACAGTGCTTTCCATATACAAGTAGCAGGTGTGGTAGAACTGAGCAAATTTTATCCTATCATATGAACTCCACGTTCAAACTGCTTTTTATTAACCAATGACAACGATGCTTTTCCACAAATTAATATCCACCCTAGTTTTTAGAAAACAATGCTTTGCATCTCCCAATCAGTTATTGTTTTGTATGAGAAAAAAAGTAGTTCCCCATCTTTAAACATATCTCTGATTCTACAAATGGACTGCATGAGCTACAGATATCTATCCATACCTCCCAGCCATACCTTCAAAATGCTAGTGTGGATCATAGGACATAGTTGGTGCAAGAGGTATGCAGAAGAGAGACGTATTGACTTAGACCTAGGTTTACAAAATGTAGACATTAAATGGTTTGCACAGAGAGGATTGAAGTGGCACCAATTGTTGTCTTTGGTTAAAACCTGTTTGCATCTCCAACTGCCTGACCTCATGATTGTGCACTGTGATGGAAACGACCTAGGCACATTAACTGCGGTAGGTTTGGAAATACTAATGAAGGACACCTTTCGACAATTGATGTTGCTTTTGCCTCAAACTGTCTTTGTATATTACAATATATGCCAAAGACAGAAGTGGAAATGGTCAAACCAATTTTGTCCTCAGATTGAAAAATCTAGGAAGAATGTCAACAAAGCTGTGTCTGCATATCTCAGAGCAAATTTTCTGGTGGAAAATCACCAGTATACTGGATGCACTGCTGACAATACTTTATATAAGTTACACTTTGAACTGCAAAAAAGAATTACAATTTAATCGTTATATTGAGACATAGTTTTTTTTATCCATGATGTACTAATGATGAATCAGATATGATACATTGTTCTAAACAACAACTGTCTGAAGTGTAAATCATTACTTCATTACTTCATTTATAAATAACACAAATTCTGATACTTGATGATGAACACAAGTGTCTGATTAACAATTGAAGAATACTTCAAGGTTGCTCAGCTATGCCCAATGCATTTCGGGATTAATAAAATCCCTTCTTCAGGGGCCACTGAAAACATTAAAGAAAAGACATGAGAAATTTGTTGTTAGATTTGTCCACTAACAATAAATATTTTTTAGATACATCGTCTATCAATGTACAGTGATGGTAACAAGGTCCCTTTATACAAATTACCTAAGGCAATGCTGAAAATATAAAGTGCAAAAGATTGTGAAAACTCCTAATGAAATTCTGAAAATTAAGATAAATTGTGCATGTGCTTTCAACACCCTCATACCATGTGCAAGACCAACCCGAGATTTGTAAATCAACCGTAACGCAAAGTAGTATAAATCCCCAACCTCTGCCAACACAATATTATACTCACTGAAGAGCTTTGACAACCAGCAAGCCTTGCTTGCGAACTCTGAAAATAAAGAGAAGAAGAACTATTGCGCTGCGAAATGAAATGACGAATCTATGAATCTGAGTACCTTATGTTAAACTTTCACCAATCTCATAAATATGCTCAAAAAAGGGACCTTGTCACAAACTTCACGTATGTTGCTATAGTTGGTTCCTCTATCAACTATTAGTGGGTGTATTTCTTGAAAGACGCCTGTCTTCTTGCATGGGGATCCCAGAAACAAATGTGAAACAAGTGCACTGTGGACGGGAGTGACGAAGTCATGAATCTGAATGCCTTATGTTTTGTTGTCACATAGTTTGCAACATTTATTTAAATAAGTTACCTTGCCTAGCTTCACATTAAAGAATGCGTGTCTCTGTCACCCGAATCCGTCTAATGATGGAAATGATTCACAAGATGGCTTTTCTCTTAGAACGTTCTATGTGCGTATGTAATATAACGCTCAAATTCTGTGCCGCTGTTCCCTATAAACATAAGAGCGTAGTCTTATTTTCTCATAACCGTATGGCAACATATGTTTAAAATTCCTTGTTCCTGAACTGTATCAAATTATGCCAACACGTTTGACTCACCGCCACAAAGTAGAAGCCACCCGTTCTCGTAACGTTTACATGCCGCGTTTCCTGATTGTTAGTTCACTGCAGGATTGCCGAATGAAATAGATGCGTAGTTGCGGACTATTGTGAGATTTGAGATGGCCACTAAAGAAGGACTCTGAAACTTCTTATGCTAGCGCCACCTTGAAATTAGGGGTGGGCGGAATTTGCGAAAGCGACTTTCGCAAATTATCGCGAAAATGTTAAAAATCTCCGCAAACAAGCGGAAATATCGCGAAGATGCAGAAGTTTTTTTCCCGCCCGTACGCGATATTTTCTGCATGGTTGCGGGTCGCTAACTTACCCCTGCGGTTGGTCGCGGGCGCGGCCATCTTGTTTTCAGTTGTCTCGCGGTGCATGATCGCGAGAAGAAAGACGTGATCGCGCGACACATGACGTCACTGCGGACGCGAACTGTCGCGAGACAGCGCAAATGGCTAAAACAATACAACATCTCATGGAGAACGCGACCGGATCGGGAAAACTTGTCGGCGAACGCGGGGATTCAGGAAAGGCGATCGCGCGCGCGCGAGAATGTATTATTTTACAGCGCGAGCAAGAACCAAATTATCGCAAAGCTGCGGAATGCGGAAATTTTGACATTTCCGCGCTCTCCGCGGAACGCGGAAATGCCAAATTATCGCAAATTCCGCGAACGGAACGGAAATTTTGCCCAGGCCTACTTGAAATGTAGATTTATGTCGTATAATAACCATTGTGGTTAACCGTACATAATGTGTAAAAAGATTTATGTTGCTGCTGAATAAGCTTGCCTGAATTTAAAAAGGGTGCCAGTGCTGACGTAATATCAATAAAAAGTTGTGTAAATGAAATATAGATGAAGCCCATAGAAATAATTGAAGTGGAAATGTGAGTGTGCTAGTGTATAATTCGCCGATATGGAGTGGTGCTGAATGAATTTCAATTTATCAATGATGATGACCGAGAAGAAAATGGAATGTACACAAGAAATGACCTCCATCCCAAACAGTGAAAATCAGAGATTGCAGTGAATGGAACGTGTGATAGTGTAAAAATACCGATTTGTTAAAGGTGCTGAGAAATTATCTGTGTCTCAGTGGTGATGTCGAAAGAGAATAGAACGTGCTGTACTAATATATTAAACATACGTGTCCTCCATCAAAGACAGTGTGAATCGCCATAAGTAAATGCATTCACAATCTAAGCAGAGTACATGATGAGTTTTAATACATTATCAATTGTTTCATAGGAAGCATTGCATTTCAATGTTATCATTAAGGCCACTTGGCATTAATGTCTGCAAAAATGTTGTCCACCACACTTCTCTTTGACCTAGAAATCTGGCATTGTCTGCACCTAATTTGAAAACTGGTATTTTTAGAATCATGTATCTCAATTTTGCATTTGTATGTTGACGTTCTGTCCAATGTGACACGAAGTGTGATTTGATACTTTTTGTGCGTATGGTACTCTTATGTTCTGTAATTCGTACCTTAACTTTGTGTGTAGTTTTCCCCACATAGAGGAGCCCACAAGGACTTTTATGGTGTATATTACATTACTGGAGTTACAATCTCCATTGTACCTCAGTGTAATAGGTTTCCCTGAGTGTGGGTGATTAATGCTATTCCCTGTTATAACATTATTACAATTAACGCAGTTGAAACATTTACGCATCCCTGTATACCTTGCGTGTTCTGAGACTTTAGATTCTGATAACATTTCCTTGACATTTTTACTGCGTGTGTATGCAAACAAAGGCTCTTCACGGAATAATCCATTGAAATCTGGCTCATGTTTCAGCAATTCCCATCTTGACCTTAGGATTTTTCTAATGGTGTATGATTAGTTGAGAATTTGGACACAAAAACATGTCGACTTTGATTCATTTTAGATTTAGTAGCTAGTAGTTCTTTACGTTCCTGTAATTGTGTCTTTGTCAGTGCTCTATCCAATGTGCTTTGAGGATATCCATGCTGTTTGAATTTGACACATTGTTCGGCCAAAGCAGAGTCTAGCTTTGCCTTGTCAGATACTATTCTCTTGATTCAAAGCGTCTGTGAGTGTGGAAGACTTTGTAGTAAAGAAGGACAATGAAAACTGGAGAATAACAAAAGATTATTGTGATCCGTTGATTTAGTGTACACTGATGTTTGGAATCCATTATGTTTCTTGGTTATTAAAACATCCAGAAATGGTAAACTGTCTTCACTAATGTTGTAGGTAAATTTAATCCATGCATTTTTGGAATTTAACTAATTGATTTGTGATTTCAAAGATTCTTTCGCGTTCTTCCAAATGAGAAATATGTCATCTATGAATCTGACGTAAAACGCCAGATTAGTACTCCATAATTCTTCAGAAAAAATGTAATCAAATTCAAACTTGGACATGAACGTATTCGCATACGATGGAGCCCCTGAAAACCCCATAGAGGTACCGCTAGTTTGTAGATAGTAATCTTCCCTCCATTGGAGGTAACTGTGTTGTAAACAGAATGTTAATAATTCCAAAATTTAAACTTTATTGACTCCAATATCTGGTAATTGGAATAGTGCCCATTCACATGCTTCTATTCCTTCTTTCAGAGGTATTGAAGTGTACAATGATGTCACATCGATAGTACAAAGAATCCATTTGTGAGAGCAATGGTCACTAGCTTCTTCAACTAATTTTAGAAAATGCGTGGTGTCTTTGACGTAGCTTCTCCATGTCTGCACAAATTTCTGCAGAAAAAAGAAAACAAATTGACCAGCTGGTGTAAAAATAGAATAACAGCCTGAAACTATCGGACAAAATGGCGGATCTTTGAGATTTTTATGTACTTTTGGCAACATATACAACTTTGGTCTCCTTGGGTGTATGACGTTGAGGAAACTGTGTGTATTTGCTGTGATCCATGACATTTGTTCTGCATGATCCAAGTTTTGATTGAGAGTTTTCATGATCATGAATGTTGGATCTTGATCCAACTTAATGTAAGTTATGGTGTCTTGTAAATGTTGAAGTACTTTTTATTCGTAAAATCCTTTGTCCATGATAACTAATGCTCCCCCTTTATCTGCCATCTGAAATGTGAGTCTCTGATCCTTTGCTAGATGTTTAATGATGCTGATTTCGTGTTTTTTGAGATTAGTTTGAACCCTCGGTCGTAAATTGAGTTTAGCAAAATAATTTCGAATCAGTGTTTCAAAGGAATCCAAAAGTTTATTTGACATTGGTGCCATGAAGGAACTTTTAGGCTTGAAAATTCGCAGCTCCGATTTCTGATCACTGCTTCTCATTTCTACAGATTCTTGTGAGGGAACTACATTGGTGAAAAAATGCTTGAGTCGTAAATTTCTCATGAATTTGAAGGTGGAGACCTCAAGCTCCAAAGAGTTCGTGTGATGCGTATGGACGAAAGATGCGCCTTTATTGAGTACCCGTTGTTGGGCTGATGACAATTCAACCGAAGGTATATTTATGACGAGACTTTGCCTTTGCTCCTCAGGCTGCGTGCTTCTGCTTCTTTTTCTTTTGCTCCTCCTTGTTTTTTTGGTTCTGGTGGTCGTCCTATAGTTGAACTGCTCCCTAAAAAAGACTTAGGTTGAGAAGAGGCTTCAGCTCCACTTGATTGTGCACTTGACCCTGCTGTTTCTTCTTGTAATATCCCTGGTGCTCTTGATGGTTCGAGTTCTTGATCTGAAACTACTGATTCTTGTGAGGAAGTATTGGGTTTTTGATAAGGTCGTCTGCGGGCGTACACCTCTGCCCAAGTGTACACCCTCATTGAGCTTGTAGTCTATTGTGTCACGGCGAAATGTTCTCAATTTTCTCTCTTGTACTTCCTTACCATACGCGTCCAATTTGTTGTTGAGATCATCCAGTGTTAATTTCCAATAATCTGCATCACATCTGGTTGATAAATCTGATTTGATTGTATCCACTTCCTCCTCAAGTTCTCTGGTGGTCCTGGATAGTTCTTCTATTAATAATAAAATCAAATCTAGTGAGCATTTATTAAGCACCGCTTGCCACTTTTCCATAAAAACTTTGTTGAACTGAAATTTATACAGCAATGGTTTTATGGGTAAACGTAATCCTCGTGGAATACGCTGAACCTTATGATATTGGATCAGTGTTGATGCGTGTAAACGCTGACTCAAAGCACTGCGTGTGATGAATTCTAATTGACGAATCTGTTGCGAGATAGAACCTGCCTGGACATTGAAGGATGGTGCATCCTGTGTTAGAGCGTATATGTCATTGACTTGTGTTGCTGAATAGGTAAGTGTGTCTGCTCTATTATCTGTTAGATTAGAAATGCTTTCAAATGACATTTTGGGAATTTTTTATATGTGGGTGCTGCTGACTGAATGAGGCAACTGACTAATTCTAGATATGGAAGTCTGCGCACTCCTCAATTTTTCACACAATAATCACTAAATAATACAATTCACTCGAGAATGCATGCAACCCGGTGAAAAGGTAGCCAACCTAATTACTAGAACACATTTTTCTGGTGGAAAACCACCAGTATACTGGATGCACTGCTGGCAATACTGTATATAAGTTACACTTTGAACTGCAAAAAATAATTACAATTTATTCGTTATATTGAGACATAGTTTTTTTATCTATGATGTACTAATGATGAATCAGATATTATACATTGTTCTAATCAACAACTGTCTGAAGTGTAAATCATTACTTCATTACTACATTTATAAATAACACAAATTCTGATACTTGATGATGAACACAAGTGTCTGATTAACAATTGAAGAATACTTCAAGGTTGCCCAGCTATGCCCAATGCATTTCGGGATTAACAAAATCCCTTCTTCAGGGGCCACTGAAAACATTAAAGAAAAGACATGAGAAATCCATTGTTAGATTTGTCCACTAACAGTAAAAAAATTTTGGATACATCGTCTATCAATGTACAATGATGGTGACAAGGTCCCTTTATGCAAATTACCTAAGGCAATGCCGAAAATATAAAGTGCTGAAAATGTTTATTGTCAGTGGACAAATCTAACAACGAATTTCTCATGTCTTTTCTTTAATGTTTTCAGTGGCCCCTGAAGATGGGATTTTGTTAATCCCGAAATGCATTGGGCATAGCTGAGCAACCTTGAAGTATTCTTCAATTGTTAATCAGACACTTGTGTTCATTATCAAATATCAGAATTTGTGTTATTTATAGATGAAGTAATGAAGTAATGATTTACACTTCAGACAGTAGTTGTTTAGAACAATGTATAATATCTGATTCATCATTAGTACATCATAGATACAAAAACTAAGTCTCAATATAACAAATAAATTGTAATTCTTTTTTGCAGTTCAAAGTGTAACTTATATACAGATTTTTCAGAAGTGCATCCAGTTAACTGGTGGTTTTCCACCAGAAACATTTGTTCTAGTAATTAGGTTGACTACCTTTTCACTGGGTTGCACGCATTCTCGAGTGAATTGTATTATTTAGTGATTATTGTGTGAAAAATTGAGGAGTGCGCAGACTTCCATATCTAGAATTAGTCAGTTGCATACCTCAGAGACCATAGAATGAGGTCGATCTACAACAACAACATACGTTTTGATATGGCTAATATCTACAGAAGTGATGAAGTACACTTCATAGATCAGGGAAATTGAGTTTTTCTGAATAACCTGAAGCTGTGCATCCGCACTTATATGTAGATCTTACTAATAAACATAAGGGCTCTTTTTAGAGCCGCCTTATATTCCCAGTATCGGTTCGCAGAGAGACAGCTGCGATCCGGCTAGCACAGGGAGACCTGCGGGCCGTTGAGCAGCCTCGCAGAGGGACACCTGCGGCCCGTGGGATCAGCTCGCTCGCACAGTGTGAGCTACGGGCCGTCGGCTTGCAAACGTACACCAGCGTGCTGGTTCGCAGGAATCACTGACACAATATCGAAAGACTAAAAATCGACCTACAAATATATCGATACAAAATAATCGATCACATTATTATCGACATCATATACTTATTTAAAACATTACAAAAATATCGAACACACAATTTCGAACTACAGAAATATAGGTACACAAAATATCGGCAACACAAATATCGAAATCCTAAAATATCGATGCTCAATAATATACATATACTTCATAACAAAATATCGTAAACTAAAATATCGACCACTAAAATATCTCCATTTTACTAATATCGTCTATATAACATTTAATGAAAACCTAAAATCAAACTACATAAACACCAAATAATGTCTTTTATCTCTACACAAAATTCTTATTAAACAATTATATATTTACTACATTTAAAAATGGATTTAAATAATTAACTCTTTACTAAAACATTATTAACAACATTCCTACATTAAACAACTATATTATTAAATTATACTTTATCAATTCATGCATCCAATACATAATATAATGTTTAGAAAAATACATATAGAATAATACACCACAAAACCACTAATTAGCGTTTTCCTTATTAGGAAACTAACTACCAGAAAAAAAAAAAAAAAAATCGAACTAACCAATAAAAACACTCCGAATTCAAACTGACCAATAAAACACATATTACAACATCCAAAGCACTATAAAAAGAAGTTCAACTTCATTCACAGTCCAAAACCAAAAAAACGAAATTGAATGAAGAGGAAAATAGACTGGATTGCAACTACAGATATAAGAAAATCAACATACAGGAAATGTTTAAAACTATCAAAAGTAAGTTAACTATATTATTCTCATAAAGACTCAAATAGAATAAATTGTAATTACAATATACATACACTATAAATAAATTAATGTCTTCTTTCTATTTCATGTTTTCACTACAGGAAACTCCAAAAGAAACTAAGAAAATACAGAACAGCACCAAAAAAGATACAACTAAAAAGTAAGTATTTCACAACCAAAAATCAACTAATAGATTAAAATACCACCCTAATTAAATCCCAATTGCAAATCCTCTAACCATTCCCTATAAAAATATAGAAACAATTATTACAACACATTTCCTTTTCTTTTCCAGACAAAGAAAATACTAGAGGAAAATCCCACAAATAAAGAATCAGGAGCATTCTACTCAAACACATCAAAACCAACTTTGTAAGTATATAGTAACTAAATCTTGTTTTTTTCTACTGAAAATTAATATAACATCATATATAATAACTATAATATATATTTTTCATAGATAAAACAACATCAAAATGACTGAAGGAGCTGAATTCATAACAAGCCAGAAGGGAAAAATGTTACTATGCTATATGGGGTACACTTACACACAGGAAAAAGTGTATGGTTTAAAAGTTAACTGGAAATGCACTAAATACTACTCTAATAAGTGCTATGGGCGTGCTACAACACGACAAACAACAGTACTATACACTAGAGAACATAACCACCCACCAAACATTACTGAAATCGAAGTCAGATCTGCTTTAGAAACTATAAAGGAAGCTAGCACAAGTTCTCAAAAACCTACCAGTGTAATTTTAAAAGAGCAGCTTCCCAAAATTCCTAAAACTGCTACTACACAAATGCCATCTGTAACTTCACTCAAAAGAACTATTGCACGTACTAAAAAAACCACTACTACTTCAACCCCAATTCCTCACACATACAGTGAAGTTATTCTAAGTCCAGAACAAAGTATAACTTTAAACAAAGAACCATTTGTCATTTTTGATAATAAAAACAATGACAAAAGAATAATAATATTTGGAACAGCTAATAATCTCTGTAAACTACAAGAATCACATAACTGGATGATGGATGGGACTTTTACCATATGTCCCAAACCATTTTTCCAACTATATACAATACATGTCATATATCACAATTGCAATATACCATTAATTTACACATTATTACCAAACAAACATAACTCCACATACACTGAACTATTAAATATAATAAAACAAAAAACAAATGACTTTTCCCCACAAAAAATAATCCTAGATTTTGAACATGCAATGATTAATTCTATATTAAAAACACACCCCCATACCTCCATACAAGGCTGTTACTATCATTTTAATCAATGCCTATGGAGACACATGCAAAAATCAGCCCTAAGCATTGAATATGCAACTAATTCATCTTTTGCATATCAAATAAAAAAACTGATAGCACTAGCTTATGTACCTGACACAGACGTAACAGAACATTACAACATTTTAATAGACAGCGCCTTCTACAAACAAAATGAAGAAAAACTAAGTTCACTATTGGACTATTTCGAAGATACATGGGTCGGCAGACTACATAGATCTGGCCACAGAAGAAACCCTAAATTCTTAATTCCCTGGTGGAACGTATACAGAAGCACCTTAAATGGAGAATCCAAAACTAATAACGCAGTTGAAGGATGGCATAACGCCTTCCTACAATCAACAGGCAGAACAAAACCAACACTAGAAAGATTTATATCATGCCTACAAAAAGAACAGAGTTATCAAGAGTTCCGAATGGAACAATCCATAACTCAGCTAACTCCAAAAACCTCAAAACAAACTAAACAAATGTATAAATATCTAGAGCAACAAGTAAAATTGTACCCTACTACCAAAGGCCTAGAATACCTAAACATCATAGCTAAAACACTTCTTTAAAGTACAAATACAAATAAATGACTAATTACCCATTTTCAATAATATCAAACACATAAAATATATGTATCTTATTACAAAAATAATTACTGTGTGTAACATATTTATACATATTGTCAAAAATATATTAACACACATTAATAATATTTGTAATAAAATAAAAAAGAACAATAATATTAAACAATACCCACCCACAAGAAATAATAATAAATTAACTTACCACGTTTATTCCAAAGTCTGAAAAATCAATTTCCGGCTTACACAATCCAAACATAAAAAAAAAGGTTCCCAAAAAAAAATGCAAAAATACAACTGGCGATTAAATCCATAAGCCATTCACCAAATATCCTTCGAAAATCCATGAAAAACCCGAAAATAGCTAAAAATATTAAAAAACGATCCATGAAAACCGAAACATTTAAAGTAGTGTAAAAACCATATTGTTCAATAAAACGAACACACACTTCTTTAAAAAAAAAAATGAGTCCATCCGAAACGAATAACCTAGAAAAGAAATAGTAAAAACAAAGCAACTGACATTCCCACCCACATAAAACAACACATAAACACGTACTAACAATAATACTAGATTTAAAACACTTCTAAATATACATTAAACACCTTAAACCTAACTTTCGAAACATGCCTACACATAGTTAAAAACACGTAAAAACACAACACGCAACTCTAACACATAACATTTCCAAATATAACTAATATATGTACAGCTACACTAAACATTATCTAACTAGGCTCAAAAGTAAATTTAAAACCATCTAAAACACATAAAACAAACCTTACCTTTCACGACGCGAAGTAACTCCCAACCGCGAGCTTCCCTTCAAACCAAATGACCCAAAACAACATTACCCGGTTACAAAATAGAGTGTCCAAAACATAATAAAACATTTAACTATACTAAAAAGCCCTAAATAAATCAGGTAAAACAGTAAATTCACACACAAATATTTTATATTATTTAGCAAAAATATACCTATTTTTTTAATTTACCTACAAATTGTCAACAAATGTTCCTAATTTGTAAAATTATATAAATAAATATTTTAAAATTTAAAATATTTATTATTATAATTTCTAAAAAGATAATACTACAGAACAATGTATGAAAAATTGTTAAATTTTTTTTGCATGAATGCTAAAATTTTATTTATGTTAAAAAGATGTTTATTCCAAAACATTGTAAAAATAATTAATATTAATATTTTACATATTAATATTAATAAAAAAGGTATAACATGTTTGTACTACAAATATTAAAATGTTGATATATGAAAATATTTGTTAAAAGTTTTGTATAAAGATTTACAAAACCTATTGCTATGTTAATTTTAATTTAAAACACTACATTGTACAACATTATTAATAATCTTTATAATTTACTTAAAAATGTTTGAAAATATACTTAATGTACATAAAATTTGTTCTGACCTATATTCAATATGTTTGAATGTAATTACAATGTAAATAATGCTATTTCTGAATGATGTTACTCAAATGAATAAACAATAACAAATTTAAAAAACTACAATAAAAACCATGTTCTTGTCTTATGAATTGTGTTTCTCTGATTATTAATATTAATCTTCTATTATGAATATTTAACATATAGAATAATTATTTTATAAAAAATTACAAATCAATCAATATTATAAAATTACAGAATACCATTACCCATTATTCCAATACAAAATATTCATATATTTTTCCTAATAATAATATTAAATATTCCAAACATATCAAATTAAAAGGTTACATGTATATATTATCCTAAACTATAAATATAGAATTAATTACTACAAATCCAATATATAAAAATACAATACAAATAATATTCACTTAAATATATTTTTATAACTACTATATCAATGTAATTTAATTAAATTAAATACCAGACAGATTAGAGTAGTTGCTGGACACTGACCATAAACAATTTACTATTCCCACTCCACTCTATAATAAATAAAAGTAGATGCTTGACACTGACCATAAATAATTTACTATTCCCACTCCAGTCTATAATAAATTAGAGTCGGTGCTGGACACTAACCATAAATAATTTACTATTCCCACTCCAGTATATAAAAAATTAGAGTAGGTGCTGGACAGTGACCATAAATAATTTACTATTCCCACTCCAGTCTATAATAAATTAGAGTAGGTGCTGGACACTAACCATAAATAATTTACTATTCCCACTCCAGTCTATAATAAATTAGAGTAGGTGCTGGACAGTGACCATAAATAATTTACTATTCCCACTCCAGTCTATAAAAAATTAGAGTAGGTGCTGGACAGTGACCATCAATAATTTACTATTCCCACTCCAGTCTATAATAAAATAGAGTAGGTGCTGGACACTAACCATAAAATATTTACTATTCCCACTCCAGTCTATAATAAATTAGAGTATGTGCTGGACACTGACCATAAATAATTTACTATTCCCACTCCAGTCTATAAAAAATTAGAGTAGGTGCTGGACAGTGACCATAAATAATTTACTATTCCCACTCCAGTCTATAATAAATTAGAGTAGGTGCTGGACACTGACCATAACTAATTTACTATTCCCACTCCAGTCTATAATAAATTAGAGTAGGTGCTGGACAGTGACCATAAATAATTTACTATTCCCACTCCAGTCTATAAAAAATTACAGTAGGTGCTGGACAGTGACCATAAATAATTTACTATTCCCACTCCACTCTATAATAAATTAGAGTAGGTGCTGGACAGTGACCATAACTAATTTACTATTCCCACTCCAGTCTATAATAAATTAGAGTAGGTGCAGGACACTAACCATAACTAATTTACTATTCCCACTCCAGTCTATAATAAATTAGAGTAGGTGCTGGACACTGACCATAACTAATTTACTATTCCCACTCCAATCTATAATAAATTAGAGTAGGTGCTGGACACTGACCATAAATAATTTACTATTCCCACTCCAGTCTATAATGAATTAGAGTAGGTGCTGAACACTAACCATAAAAAATTTACTATTCCCACTCCAGTCTACAATAAATTAGAGTATGTGCTGGACACTGACCATAAATAATTTACTATTCCCACTCCAGTCTATAATAAATTAGAGTAGGTGCTGGACACTGACCATAAATAATTTCATATTCCCACTCCAGTCTATAATAAATTTGAGTAGGTGCTGGACAGTGACCATAAATAATTTACTATTCCCACTCCAGTCTATAAAAAATTACAGTAGGTGCTGGACAGTGACCATAAATAATTTACTATTCCCACTCCAGTCTATAAAAAATTACAGTAGGTGCTGGACAGTGACCATAACTAATTTACTATTCCCACTCCAGTCTATAATAAATTAGAGTAGGTGCTGGACAGTGACCATAAATAATTTACTATTCCCACTCCAGTCTATAAAAAATTACAGTAGGTGCTGGACAGTGACCATAAATAATTTACTATTCCCACTCCAGTCTATAATAAATTAGAGTAGGTGCTGGACAGTGACCATAAATAATTTACTATTCCCACTCCAGTCTATAAAAAATTACAGTAGGTGCTGGACAGTGACCATAAATAATTTACTATTCCCACTCCAGTCTATAATAAATTAGAGTAGGTGCTGGACACTAACCATAACTAATTTACGATTCCCACTCCAGTCTATAATAAATTAGAGTAGGTGCTGTACACTGACCATAACTAATTTACTATTCCCACTCCAGTCTATAATAAATTAGAGTATGTGCTGGACACTGACCATAAATAATTTACTATTCCCACTCCAGTCTATAATAAATTAGAGTAGGTGCTGGACACTAACCATAAAAAATTTACTATTCCCACTCCAGTCTACAATAAATTAGAGTATGTGCTGGACACTGACCATAAATAATTTACTATTCCCACTCCAGTCTATAATAAATTAGAGTAGGTGCTGGACAGTGACCATAAATAATTTACTATTCCCACTCCAGTCTATAAAAAATTACAGTAGGTGCTGGACAGTGACCACAAATAATTCACTATTCCCACTCCAATCTATATTGAATTAGGATTACTATATATGTTAGATTTTTTCAAACAATTACTAATTTGTAAACACTACCCACCCTTATCCCCTATAAATCCTACATCACTCTTATTAAATGAATTATCTTCTTAAAATTGTTAAATGTTAATTAAAATAACATTTCTAAATGGAAATAATTTTTTATGAATAATAAAATTTTTATATATTTATAAAACACTCCCCACCCTTATCCCCTATAACCCCAAAATACCACTTATGAAATTTATTTTATTATTAAAAAGATTAAAATTAACTTTTATTAAGAAATTAGAACTTTGCATTATATTTTTCAAAAATAAAATATTACATATATTTTGAAAGCACTCCCCACCCTTATCCCCTATAACCCCCAATTCCCACTTATGAAATTTATTGTATTAGTAATTTATTTAATTTTAATTTTTAAACCCAAAAATTAAATATCATTTTTTTTTTATAAAATATTAAATATTTCTCAAAAACACTCCCCACCCTTATCCCCTATAACCCCAAAATCCCACTTATTAAATGTATTTTATTAGTAAAATGTTTAATTGTAAATTTTAATACAAAAATTTAAATTTAAATTTTTTTGAATTCAATATTAAATAATAAATATATATCTAAAACACTCCCCACCCTTATCCCCTTTAACGCCAAAATCCCACATATTACATTTATTTTCTTATTACAATTTTCACATTTAAAATTTTAAAACTAATTTGAAATGTTTTTATTTCTAAATATAATATTTCAAAATTTATATCATAAATTATTACATTTTATTACTAAAATTTTTAATTTTTAATTTTCATACCAAATTTGAAATTTTTTTTTTAATTAAATATTAAATATTAAATATATATCTAATACACTCCCCACCCTTATCCCCTATAACCCCAAAATCCCACTGATTACATTTATTTTATTATTACAATTTCCACATTTAAAATTTAAAAACACATTTGAATTTTTTTAATTTTTTTTAAATATAATATTTCTAAATTTATATCCTAAAATATTAAATTTAATATTTATTTCCAAAACACTCCCCACCCTTAACCCCTATATACACAACATCCCACTAACAATATTTTTTTTCATTATTAAAATTTAAATATTACTATTTTGTTCAAAATTTAAATTCAAATTATACAAATATTTATTAAAATATTTTATTTCTAATATATATTTTTAAAACACTCCCCACCCTTATCCCCTATAAACCCAACATCCCGCTCCTAAAATTATATATCCAAATTAAAAAAATTATATTAATAATATTTCAATAATTATATCCTAAAATATTAAATATAATATTTATTTCCAAAATACTCCCCACCCTTAACCCCTATATACACAACATCACACTAAAAAATTTTTTTTTCATAATTAAATTTTAAATAATTGAATTTTGTTCAAAATTTAAATTTAAATTCTACAAAAATTTATTAAAATATTTTATTTCAAATATATTTTTTTAAAACACTCCCCACCCTTATCCCCTATAAACCCAACATCCCGCTCCTAAAATTATATATCAAAATTTAAAAAATTATATTAATAGAAACAAAATTGTTATTTTTAATACACTTAAATAAACATTTGCTGACACTTCTAAACAATAATTTTTTACAAATCACAAAGTAACTTAATACTATACTTTTTCGATATTTTTACTACACGATATTATGTCTTTCGATATACTATACCTCGATATTTTACTACACATCACAATCTCGACATTTTTTACATCGATATTGTTGACAGAGATATATTGTTCCATCGATATTTTGACTTCGATATTTCTGTATATCGATATTACATTTCCGATATTTTGTCTACTCACCGGTTCGCAGAGGGAGAGCTCTGGTCTAACTTGCAAAGGGACACCAACGGGCCAACGGCCCTGTTAGCAAAGACACACGTATCACCTAACGGACTGACTCGCACATGCACAGCTAGGGACACGACGGCTCGCAGACGCACAGCTGCAAGCCGACGGACTGCTACTGTTTTATGCTTTAGGGTAGTACAGTGGTGTTTGGGTAGTGTAGGGGGTTGTGCCGGGGGTAGTATTTTATGCTTTAGGGTAGTACAGTGGTGTTTGTGTACTGTAGAGGGTTCGTGCTGGAGGTAGCGTTTTAGGGTTTTATGGTAGTTCAGTGGTGTTTCTGTAGTGTGGGAAGTCATGCAGCGAGTACTGTTTTAGGATTTACAGCAGTGCAGTGGTGTTTGTATGCTGTTTGGCGGTTCATGCTGGGGGTATCATTTTAGGGTTTAAGGTAGTGCACTGGTGTTTGGGTAATGTAAGGATCGTGCTGGAGGTAGTATTTTAGAGTTTACAAAAATGCAGTGTTGTACGGGTAGTGTAAGGGGCCATGCTGGGACTAGTGTTTTAATGTTTAGGGTAGTGCAGTGGTGTTTGTGTACTGTAGGAGGTTCGTACTGTGAGTAGTGTTTTAGGATTTAGGGTAGCACAGTGGTGTTTGTGTAGTGTGGGAAGTTATGCAGTGACTACTCTTTTAGGATTTAGGGTAGTGAAGTGGTATTTGTGTACTGTGTGGGGGTTCATGCTGGGGGTAGCGTTTTAGGGTTTAAGGTAGTGCAGTGGTGTTTGGGTAGTGTAAGAATCATGCTGGAGGAAGTGTTTTAGAGTTTACGAAAATGCAGTGGTGTTTGGGTAGTGTAAGGGGTCATGCTGGGAGTATCGTTTTAGGGTTTAGGGTAGGGCAATGGTGTTTGTATAGTGTAGGGGTTCGTCCTCGGAGTAGTGTTTGTGTTTATGGTACTGCAGTGGTGTTTGTCTACTGTAGGGGTCATGCTAGGGTAGTCTTTTAGGGTTTAGGGTAGAACAGTAGTGTTTGGGTAGTGTAGGGGGTCATGCTGGGGGTAGTGTTTTAGAGTTTAGGGTAGTGCAGTGGTGTTTGTGTAGTGTAGGGGTTCGTGCTGTGGGTAGTGTTTCAGGGTTATGGGTAGTGCAGTGGTGTTTGTGTAGTGTAGGGGGTCATGTTGGGGGTAGTGTTGTAGGGTTTAGGGTAGTCTACTGGTGTTTGGGTAGTGCAGGGGGTCGGGCTGAGATAGTGTTTTAGGATTTAGGGTACTGCAGTGGTGTTTCCGTAGTGTAGGGGGTTCTGCTAGGGGTAGTGTTTTAGAGTTTGCAACAATGCAGTGGGGTTTGGGTAGTGTAGGGGGTTTTGCTGGGGGTAGTATTTTAGTGTTTAGGATAGTGCTGTGGTGTTTGGGTAGTGGGTCGTGCTGGGGGAAGATTTAGGGTTTACGGTAGTGCAGTGGTGTTTGGGTAGTGTATGGGAACGTGCTGGGGGTAGTGTTTTAGAGTTTATGACAGTGCAGTTGTGTTTGGGTAGTCTTTGGGTAGTTTAGAGGGTCATGCCGACAGACTGACTCACAGAGCTCCGAGCCAACGGACGGGCTTCTAAGACATAGCCATGACCTGGTGATGTCGGTAGAGGCAGCCTGAAAGGCATATCTCACACAGACACAGATGCCAATGTTGCCTCGCAGAGGTAAAACTACGAACCCGATGACTTCTACATGGAGAGATGCGAGCTGAAGGAGTAAATCACAAAATGGCTGCCAACACTTCCTGGTTTCAACCATTCACAGTCAATAAGCCGCAAACTGCTGCTTGTAACCCCTCAGCCAATCACATGTCAGAATTCTCAAATATTGATATCTGTAAAATTTGATATTTCTCAAAACCTACTGAATGGATTTACACCATTTAAACAAAAGCGTGCTTTCTGAACCATCGCCTTTCTCCCTGCCAAATTTGGAATAATTCAGTTCAGCAGTTTCACCTCTAGTCTTCTGGAAAGTTTTGTATGGAAACTGGATGGAGAAAACACATTTTAGGACCCTCTTTTTTCTCAGCCCCTCCTACACCATTCAACCCCAAACTTTTAATATAAGAGCTAATCCAAAAAAGGAGAAACTTTTTGGATAATTTCATAAAGATTCGTCAAACGACGCCAAAGTTACAAGCACATACAAGGCTCCAAAAGGGGGGCCACGCAACCCCCCGCCCAACATAAGTGAAGCCTCGGGCTGCGCGGACCCCAACGGATCCCCGCAAACCCTGCGAGCCCCTGCTAATATTTTTAACAAAAATACCCCCGGAACCTAGCCACCCAAGGGCCTCATTAAAATGAAACGCGAGAACTGCGACCCCAGCGCGAATGTTTGCTGATTTTTATTTATTTTTTAAGGATTATTTGGGCCCTGGGGGTCATTTTGGGACCCCCTGAGCAGACCTAGGGGTCAGGGTTTTTCTACCCTGCCCCCTTCTCTTGTTTTATACCTTTGCTTCTCCGTTTTCAGGTGACTCGCTTCTACCGAGCCACAAGATGGCTGCCAACACTTCCTGGTTTGGAGTGCTAGCAGCCAATCACAGTGAAGCTCGCGCAGGCGACGTAGGCTCCGCCCAGATATCGAAACCTTTATTTTTCTAATTTCTCAACAACTACTGATCGGATTTTCACCATTTTTAAAAAGGTCGCTTTCTGACCCAAGCTCTACATTTCTGCTAAATTTGAAGTAATTCAGTTCAGTAGTTTCGGCTGTAGCCTTGCACAAAGTTTCCTAAGGGAAATTGATTTTTTGACTCTTATTTTTTTAATTTCTCAAAAACTACTGAACAGATTTACACCATTTAAAACAAGGTCGCTTTCTGAACCAAGCTCTACCTGTCTGCCAAATCTGGGGTAATTCTGTTCAGCAGTTCGAGCTGTAGCTCGTTGCAAAATTTCCAACAGAAATTAACAGCCCCCACTTGATGACTCTCCCCCAAACTTCCAGGATAGGAGCTGACCTGGATAGACTTTTCTTTTCGAGAATTTCAGGAAGATTCGTCAAACGACAACAAAGTTATTAGCAAATCAAAAAATGTTTTTGCTATGGAAACTAGGTTCTAAATACAACTACCTACTGGCAACCGCCGGTAGGATATATATATATATATATATATTCACTGAAAAAACCATAGGTTTCAGGGGTGTTATAGTTAGCTGGACTTTTCACTTGTACAAAACCATTCAAATTCCCCCGTTACAGTTAGTTCGGCTAACTATAACTCGCGCGCCCGCAATGCACTGCTGATGACGTCACATATTACATCACTCATGACATGGTCAGTGACATCACTCATGACATCACTGATGACATCTCAAATGACATCACTGATGACATCATCCAGTGAATGTGTGTTTTTCTGAAAATTAAATATGTTTTATATATGTATGTCTCAAGGTCGATGGAAGAATAAATGGGTATATAAGTGTCTAAATGGATGATTTGTTTTAGAAAAATTGATTGTGTAACTGACTGATTAAGTGTATCATAGTGAATACATGGCTTAGTGAGTAATGTTTAAATATGTAAATATCTGTATGAGTCTCTCACTTTGTGTATAAGTGGCTGCATGGGTTGGTGAGTAGCTACATGGGTGTCTATATAGGTTATTAGTTGGTTTTTTGAGTATCAGTCTGAGTGTCTGCATGGTTCGGTGGGGGTATTACGTAGTGCATAGGTGCATGAATGAGTGACTCACTCTTTGTATGTGTTGAAGACAGCATGTGTGCAGGACTGTATGGGTGGATGAGTGAGTGTATGGGTGTGTTAGTGAGTGAATGACTGTCTCAATAGTGTCTTTATGAGTAACTACATATGTTTTAAACTAGTATATGTGACTATTGGTGTATATAAGTGAGTATATGTGAGAGTGAGAGATTGAAAGAGTTCCTGTATGAATAAGTATGTGTTTCTATAAGTGATTGTTTAAAAGACTAAGTATGTGTAAGTTTCCGTAGAAGTAAGTGTGGTGGTGTATGTATAACTGTATATGCAAATAAATGTATGTTTGATTCTTTATTAGCATGAGTGACTATGTGTGTGAGTAACTCTATGGATAAGTGGCATTGTGTAACAGGATGTATAGGTGTATGAGTACATATGATGAGTGAATACATGTATGAGTGACTGTATAGGACTGTTGGTGAATTAGTGGATGTGTATGTGGATCTTAGAATTACTGAAGAGGTTGTTGTAACTGGTATTGGTATGTCCATTGTTTTGAAAAGTTTAGTCTCTATTTTTGAATGTGTGTATCAAAGGTTATATTAGGGTGAGAGGAGGTCTGCCACTCTATCACAAGGATGATGTCATCAGTGATGTCATTTGAGATGTCATCAGTGATGTCATGAGTGATGTCACTGACCATGTCATGAGTGATGTAATATGTGACGTCATCAGCAGTGCATTGCGGGCGCGCGAGTTATAGTTAGCTGAACTAACTGTAACGGGGGAATTTGAATGGTTTTGTACAAGTGAAAAGTCCAGCTAACTATAACACCCCTGAAACCTATGGTTTTTTCAGTGAATTTCTGAGGTTTTTTAAATGCTAATTCCTAACTATAACGTGCCTGAAACCTATGGTTTTTTCTGTGAATTTCAAAGGTTTTTTAAATGCTAATTTCTAACTATGCCTACAGAGATAGGACATGTGAAGAAAGAAGAAAAAATGCACAGAAAGAAAAAAAAGAAGTGCAGAAAGAAGCAACAGAAGTCCTCAAAGACGAAGAAAAGTGCAGGAAGAAGGATAACATGCAGAAAGAACAAAAAGAAGAGCAGAAAGAAGCCTTGTTGCAAAATCATCCTGTACCCTCAACTTTTTCAGACGGATACTGGTGGTAACTGAGTCTGACTAACCAGTCCTAGAGCCAGTGCTATGTTAAAAGACACTTAGAATACAGTGAAAACACCTACATACACTAGAAAACATTATGCGTTGGTGTCCCCCTGTGATTAGCATGACCTCCTCTGTAAGCCCCTAGTATATAATAGGGCAGGGGGATTAAAATTACCTCTTAAAACAGGCCACAGGGCGTTTTTGCACACGTTAACTCAGGCCCCGTCCCCTCCCTTCACCACTGTGTAAACACGCCCTAGGTCCGTTTTTAGTTGGGAGATTAAGTTCATTTGAATCCTGAGGGTCCCTAGGGTCCAACTAGCCCACTAGGTACCTCCAGTAAGTGCCACAGAGCTGCGTTGCAGAGAGGTGTAAAAAGTGGCACGGCCTGGACCACCTCTCTGCAATGCAGCTCAGTGGCGCTTACTGGAAGCACTTGGTGGGCTAGTTAGCCCCCAGGGGCCCTCAGTATTGAAGGAAAATTATATCCCCAATTTAAAACGTGCCATAGTGCGTGTGTGCACACGTCACCTCAGGCCCCGTCCCCTCCCTTCACCACTGTGTAAACGCGCCCTGTGGCTCTTCTAAGTTAAGAGATTAAGTCCCCTTGAATCCTAAGGGTCCCTAGGATCAAACTAGACCACTAGGTACCTCCAGTAAGCGCCACAGAGCTGCGTTGCAGCGAGGTGTAAAAAGGGGTTTGGCCTCAGAACACCTGTCTGCAGCGCAGCTCCCTGGTGCATACTGGAGATGCCTGTTGGGCTAGTTGGCCCTCAGGGACCCTCAGTATTGAAGAGGAATTAATTCCCCAACTTACAACTCGCCAGGGGGCGCGTTTGCAGAGTGCTGCAAGGAGGGGGCGTGGCCTCCGGCACGATGCCAGTCTTTTATTTATTTTAATTTTTTAAGAAGGGGGGCTGTGTGGTTCCCCTTCTTATTCTAATTTATTGGCCCTGATGACCCCATCCCCCAGGGCCTGTCTCCTAATTATATTTTTTTGACCCCAATCCCCAGGGCCGGCCACTGTTTTTTATTATTTTAAAAAAATATATATTTATAGACACACCTAGGACAAGAGGAGATTGTAGACAGGAGACAGATAAAATAAAGCCCATTTGAGCTTAAAAACATTGGACGTTTCCTGGTTGAATCGGGTCTGTTGGCATATATGGTTGTACTACCATTGCCTCTTCCTTCTGCCCACAATGGTCTATTACATTGCCACAGCCTCTCTTGCAAGTCCTGTATTGTTGGTTGGTTGCCCCTGCCCCCCTTTCCACTGCCCTCCATAGTCTGTTGTGCTGCCACGGCCCTTCCTGCCTGCTCAGTGTGGTTAAATTGTTGCCTTTGCACCCTCCTACCTGCCTTCAATTTTCAGAGTCCGTGCCCCTGGCCTCTGCCTCTCAACAGTATCCTAATGAACAACCAGATTGCTAACATTCTATATTTATTACAAATGTGTGGAACGCCTGACGTCATCTTGATGTAATCAAAACTGTAATACCTAGAGCATTTCCTTTAGAAATTACATATATGAGAGGGTCTTATTGGCATCAAAATTATGGTTAGTGCTCTAAAAGACTAAAATAAGGACATATTTTCTGAGTTTTCAAATAGCGAGAAAGCACTTTTAAATTATTTGTTACCTTTATGTTTTTTTATCCAGTTGACCACTTGATTAAATGTTGCACTTAGGGGAGAGGATGTGGTGTTACTTCCAGAACTGCAGACTTTGCAACTGGGGAACCAGGTTGGAGTTTCTGCTTCAGCTCGACATTCTGGGATTCTGGTCAAATCACTTAGTCTCCCCATGTCTACAACCAAAATGAATTTGTTCTTGTGTGATGTAACCAATGCTCATGTAAAGCACTCCAATACCTGACAAGTCTGCACTATATAACACTGCAAAAACACAAAATAATAAGTGTTTTGCACACGTCTGTCATTGGGCTATATTTGGGCTACATCTGGGTGATTTTGGGCTACATTTGGGCTCTTTTGTCTCCGGTGGCCATCTTGGGAGATTTATTTGTTATGAAGTTTCCTAATTTCCTCATGTACTGCAGTCTCCTCAGTAGGAAATGCTTTCAGTTTTTTACTTTGATTCCATCATGAAGGTATTCAGATATGTCACACATTTGCCATAAATTCTGAATGTTAGCACTCTAGTTGCTCATTAGATCACTGTAGTAAAACTACTGTTCACCTTTGAAGTCTGCTCCTGGTATTAAAAGTGCATGTTTCAGTCTGCATGTCAGAATTTTTTAATGAAATAGAAGAGGATTTGAGAAGTCACTCAAAATGTGCCCTCATTTTCTTTCTTCAGCATTAATCATAATTTCTATGGCAAAATGAACCCCCTCATTGTGTTCCTTTTTAAATTAAATCTTTTAAGTGTTACCAGTTTATTCCAATCAAGATGGCTTCAGGTGTGCCATACTTTTGTCATAATGAAGATAGTAAGCGCTCTAGTTGTTTTTAAGAACACTCTGGGACATTCTGTCATTGGGCTATACTTGGGCTACATCTGGGTGATATTTGGGCTACATTTAGGCTCTTTTGTCTCTGGTGGCCATCTTGGCAGACTTATTTGTTATGAAGTTTCCTAATTTCCTCATTTACTTTAGTCTCCTCAGTAGGAAATACTTTCAGTTTTTTACTTTGATTCCAAAGGCATTCAGATGTGTCACACATTTGCCATAAATTCAGAATGTTAGCACTCTTTTTGCTCATTAGATCACTGTAGTAAAGCTACTTCTCACCAGGGAAAACTGCTGCTGGTATTGAAAGTGCATGTTTCAGTCTGCATGTCAGAATTTTTGAATGAAATAGAAGAGGATTTGAGAAGTCACTCAAAATGTGCCCTAGTTTTTCTTTCTGCAGCACTAATCATACTTTTTATGGAAAAATGAACCCCCTCATTTTGTTCCTTTTTAAATTAAATGTTTTAAGAGTTACCACTTTAATCCAAGCAAGATGGCTTCAGGTGTGCCATACGTTTATCATAAGTAGGACTGTTAGCGCTCTAGTTGTTCTTTGGAACACTCTGGGAAGCTGCAGTAGAACACAAAGGAATCAACTGACAGTCTCTGCGCTTGTTGGATGTACATGTTTTACTGAGAATGTCAGACTTCATTCTCACATGACTGAGAAAGATAATGTGAATTTACAGAAAATAAGCTCTCAGTTTAGCTTATAGATCACCTTTCAAACCTCTGTGGGAAAAGCATGAGAAAATATTTTTCTCTCAATCATGATATCCCAGCAGAAGGCTTTTTCACATGGTGAAATCACCTTAGAACATACCACAATTCCTAAAATGAGTATGGTACCATCAACAAATGATTTATAATGTAACTAAAGTCTTAAAACCTTCTATTAACTGCAATGCTTTTTAATGAGGTGCTATCATGTATATTGGTCCCAAGATGGCTGCCAACACTTCTTGGATGAAGTGCTGACAGCCAATCAGATCTCAGGATGAGATGTGTGGTTAGGCTCCGCCCACATATATATATGACTTTACTTTTGATTTTCTCAGGAACTACTGAACAGATTGACACCAGACCTGCAAAAGGCACATCCCTGACCTGAGGACTACCTCTCTGCCAACTTTCAAGTAATTCTGTTCAGCCATTCGGGCTGTACCTTGGACTAAAGGTCCCTATGGAAAATTGCATGGGGAAAATGCATTTTGGGACCCCCCTTTTTTCTCAGCCCCCGCTTGACGAATCCTCCCGAGACTTTTAGGGTAGGAGCGGAGCGGAGCGCCCCACCTATTTTGAAAATTTCACGAGGATTCGTCAACCGGCGCCAAAGTTATTCCAAATAGAATGTTGCGGATTTCCTATGGAAACTAGCTACTGGCGACCACCAGTAGATTATATATATATATATATATATATATATATATATATATATATATATATATATATATATATATATATATATATATATATATATATTCACTGAAAAAACCATAGGTTTCACACATGTTATAGTTAGCGGAAATTTTACTGATAAAAAATCAGTGAAATTCCCCCGTTATAGTTAGTGCAGGCAACTATAACTCACGCGACCGCAATCCTCTGCTGATGCTAATACTGTATTTAGACACTTATTTGCCCATGTCTTCTTCCATACATTTTTAGCTATACATACATTACAAATATTTTTTTTTCATAAAGACACATATGTCATCAGCAGAAGATTGCGGTCGCGTGAGTTATAGTTGCCTGCACTAACTATAACGGGGCAATTTCACTTGTTTTTTATCAGTAAAAATTCCGCTAACTATAACATGTGTGAAACCTATGGTTTTTTCAGTGAATTTGCAAGGTTTTTTAAATGCTAATTCCTAACTATAACGTGTGTGAAACCTATGGTTTTTTCAGTGAATTTGTACGGTTTTTTAAATGCTAAGTTACTTTACGCCATTCGTGGCGTGCGCGCCCACTTAACGCAGTTCGTTCCGTGCGCGCACGGTGCGCTTCGCGCACCGTGCACGCACAGTAAGCACGCGGTGCGCTTCGCGCACCGCACGCCCACTTTACGCAGTTAGTGCCGTGCACGCACGGTGGGCACGTGGTGCGCTACGCGCACCACGTGCCCACGTTACGCTAGATGGGCCATGTACGCACGATGCGCTTCGCGCACCGTGCGCACATGGAGGACATATGATGCACTTCGTTTTGAAAGGTAATATTTAAATTTTTCGTAATTTTTATAAGCCATGCACAAATGGTGCCCTTCGAGGAACCTTTTGCACACGGGGTGGAGAGAGTGTGGATAATTTTTTCTTTTATTATTTTTGTTTAAAATATTCTAGTTTATCACATCTCTGATAAGCCATGCAAAATTGGTGGCCGGCGGCCACCAATTGCACACGGGGTGGGGAGAGTGTGGATAGTTTTTTTTTTTTTATAATTTTTTACCGTACACGTACGGTAAGCGTAATCGGCGAAATTAGCGAAAAAATAAAAATTGCATTTTTGGCCTTGGGGGGTCTTTGGGGACTCCCTCAACATGGCTATGTGTGTGGGAGCTGTCTAAACAGCCCCTTTACATGTTTTTTGGCTTTATTTTACAACCTAACTCTCAGTGCGAGAGAGAAAATGGCGGCCGCCGCTTCCTGGTTTCGGCCGATTCGAATGTTTACTAAGATCTAAGAGCCAATCAGAATCGCGCTCGCGCATGCCACCGTACGCGTACGGTAAGCGTACCGTAAGCGCACCGTAAGCTGGCTCAGATATATATATTGATTTAAAGGCTATTTTCTGAACAGATTTACACCAAACCTACAAAAGGCACTTCCTTGACAGGCGCCAAAGTTATTCAAAATAGAATGTTGAGGATTTCCTATGGAAACGTGGTCCTAACTATAACTACCTACTGGCGACCGCCAGTAGGTAATATATATATATATTAATAATCAAATTCAAAGCGAACTATTGTGCCAGAACTCGGCCCCCACTGGAGGGGATGAATTGAGACACCACAACTCCCAGCATACATCAAGAATTACTCACCTGCGAACAGTATGCCAAATGGGATAAAAGAGGCGTGGTGTTTGTGCACGAGAACTGACAGCTTTTTCCCTATGATTAAGAGGCATGCTGCCTCGAAACGCGTCAGGGATGCAAATTGAACTCTGTTTGAAATAAGCTGGTCCTGAAAATAAAAGTTCATGCTGAACAAAACTTCGTGGAGTGGCGTCCTTAAAGCTGCAGGACATCTTTGAATCACTTTCAACACGGCAGTCCAGCCGTGGAGGATGCACCGCCCGCGTGAATGGTATGGCGGGGCTGCTAGCTGGAATCTTTCACAGCGAATGTGCGGCACGAAGTTTTCTCTTATTACTGGACCTTGTTTCTATTCGGAGGCCCACTGGAGGGTTAAATAATCAAATTCAAAGCGAACTATTGTGCCAGAACTCGGCCCCCACTGGAGGGGATGAATTGAGACACCACAACTCCCAGCATACATCAAGAATTACTCACCTGCGAACAGTATGCCAAATGGGATAAAAGAGGCGTGGTGTTTGTGCACGAGAACTGACAGCTTTTTCCCTATGATTAAGAGGCATGCTGCCTCGAAACGCGTCAGGGATGCAAATTGAACTCTGTTTGAAATAAGCTGGTCCTGAAAATAAAAGTTCATGCTGAACAAAACTTCGTGGAGTGGCGTCCTTAAAGCTGCAGGACATCTTTGAATCACTTTCAACACGGCAGTCCAGCCGTGGAGGATGCACCGCCCGCGTGAATGGTATGGCGGGGCTGCTAGCTGGAATCTTTCACAGCGAATGTGCGGCACGAAGTTTTCTCTTATTACTGGACCTTGTTTCTATTCGGAGGCCCACTGGAGGGTTAAATAATCAAATTCAAAGCGAACTATTGTGCCAGAACTCGGCCCCCACTGGAGGGGATGAATTGAGACACCACAACTCCCAGCATACATCAAGAATTACTCACCTGCGAACAGTATGCCAAATGGGATAAAAGAGGCGTGGTGTTTGTGCACGAGAACTGACAGCTTTTTCCCTATGATTAAGAGGCATGCTGCCTCGAAACGCGTCAGGGATGCAAATTGAACTCTGTTTGAAATAAGCTGGTCCTGAAAATAAAAGTTCATGCTCAACAAAACTTCGTGGAGTGGCGTCCTTAAAGCTGCAGGACATCTTTGAATCACTTTCAACACGGCAGTCCAGCCGTGGAGGATGCACCGCCCGCGTGAATGGTATGGCGGGGCTGCTAGCTGGAATCTTTCACAGCGAATGTGCGGCAGGAAGTTTTCTCTTATTACTGGACCTTGTTTCTATTCGGAGGCCCACTGGAGGGTTAAATAATCAAATTCAATGCGAACTATTGTGCCAGAACTCGGCCCCCACTGGAGGGGATGAATTGAGACACCACAACTCCCAGCATACATCAAGAATTACTCACCTGCGAACAGTATGCCAAATGGGATAAAAGAGGCGTGGTGTTTGTGCACGAGAACTGACAGCTTTTTCCCTATGATTAAGAGGCATGCTGCCTCGAAACGCGTCAGGGATGCAAATTGAACTCTGTTTGAAATAAGCTGGTCCTGAAAATAAAAGTTCATGCTGAACAAAACTTCGTGGAGTGGCGTCCTTAAAGCTGCAGGACATCTTTGAATCACTTTCAACACGGCAGTCCAGCCGTGGAGGATGCACCGCCCGCGTGAATGGTATGGCGGGGCTGCTAGCTGGAATCTTTCACAGCGAATGTGCGGCACGAAGTTTTCTCTTATTACTGGACCTTGTTTCTATTCGGAGGCCCACTGGAGGGTTAAATAATCAAATTCAAAGCGAACTATTGTGCCAGAACTCGGCCCCCACTGGAGGGGATGAATTGAGACACCACAACTCCCAGCATACATCAAGAATTACTCACCTGCGAACAGTATGCCAAATGGGATAAAAGAGGCGTGGTGTTTGTGCACGAGAACTGACAGCTTTTTCCCTATGATTAAGAGGCATGCTGCCTCGAAACGCGTCAGGGATGCAAATTGAACTCTGTTTGAAATAAGCTGGTCCTGAAAATAAAAGTTCATGCTGAACAAAACTTCGTGGAGTGGCGTCCTTAAAGCTGCAGGACATCTTTGAATCACATATATATATATATATATATATATATATATATATATATATATATATATATATGTATATATATATATATATGTGTGTGTGTGTATATATATGTATATATGTATATATATATGTATATATATATATATATATATATATATATATATATATATATATATTACCTACTGGCGGTCGCCAGTAGGTAGTTATAGTTAGGACCGTGTTTCCATAGGAAATCTCAAAATTCTATTTTGAATAACTTTGGCGCCGGTTGACGAATCCTCGCGAAATTTTCAAAACTAATGGGGCGCTACGCTCAGCTTCTACCCTGAAAGTTTCGGGGGGATTCGTCAAGCAGGGGCCAAGAAAAAGGGGGGGTCCCAAAACGCATTTTCCCCATGCATTTTTCCATAGGGACTTTAGTCGCAGCTACAGCCCGAACGGCTGAACAGAATTATGTGAAATTTGGCAGAGAGGTAGCCATAAGGTCCATGAAGTGCCTTTTGCAGGTTTGGTGTAAATCTGTTCAGTATTTCCTGAGAAATTAGCATTTAAATCAATATATATATCTATAAGCGCGCAGCGTGCGCGCACTGAGCAAGTACTGTGCACGCACCTTGCCGTGCGCGAGCGCACTTCTGATTGGTTGTTAGATGTTAGTAAACATTCGAATCGGTGGAAATCAGGAAGCGGCGGCCGCCATTTTGTCTCTCGCATAAAGAGGGGGTGATAAACAAAGGGGGAGAACTTGAAAAGGGGGCAGAGTGGGGAGATATTGACCCACTAGGCATTGTAAGGGGGTCACTGTAGGACCTTGTAGGGCAAAAAAAAAGATTTATATTTTGAAAAAAAATATCGCCGAGTGCGCGCACCCAGCGCGCACCCGAAAAAAACTTTTTATAAAAAATCGCATTTAAGTGTTTAGATATAAGGTGGCTCTAAAAAGAGCCCTTGTGTTTATTGTTTGTTTTTTGGTACCTACAAGTAAGTACCGATGCAGAGTCTAAAGTTCAAGAGGAAGACTCTGTTCCCTTCATCAGTGAAGTGTACACCATCTCCTCTATAAATGTCTTGCATGTTGTAACGCAAGTTGTTGTGGTATATAGATCCCATACCATAGTCTCTGAGGAAAGCAGAAATAGATTTGTTGACGTGCTTCCTTGCTTTGTCAATCTGCGGACAAAATTGGTTGGACCAGTTCCACTTTTGCCTTTGGCATATGTTAGAATATACAAAGGCAGTTTGTGGAAAAAGCGCCATCAATTGCACAAAGGTGTCCTTCATAAGCATTTCCAGACCTACCCCAGTTAAAGTGCCTAGGTCATTACCACCACAGTGCACAATAATAAGGTTAGGCTGTGGGAGATGTACAAAGGTTTTCACCAAAGGCATTAATTGGTGCCACTTTAACCCTCTCTGACCAATCCATTTAATATCTACATTTGGCAAAGCAAGGTCTCTCACCATACCTCTTTTTTCTGCAAATTTTTCACTCCAGAAGACATAGCTGTGACCTACAATCCACACTGTGAACATCTTCAAAGGAGATCTGGATGCACTCAGGAGGTGTCTTTCAGTAGAATGGCAATATGAAATGAAAGACAGTTGAAAAATGGGGGCACACATACTTTTTTTTATAAAAAGAACTCATTGGCTGTTTCAAACCATTCTACACTAAAAACTAGGCTGTATGTTTAAATTTTAAAAAGCATGTTTTGTATTGGTACAGAAAAATGTGTTACCAAAGAACATTACTATGGATTGGCTGTTAGGTTTGAAAAGTCAAGCACTCTTGCTCTTTGGATATGAAACATTGTCTGCTGAACTTCTGACCTCTCTCTTCACAGCAGTGTTCCATGACCTGTTGCTATGGTAGCAGGCAGAAGTCAAGTTGGGGGAAGGGTACATTTGGAAAGGGGTTGAAGTTTTCATCCAATAGAAATGTGTGATTTCATTTGAAAAAATGTGGGAAGCACTGAGATTTGAAATTAACATGTATATGTGGGAAAAAAGAGAGGGAAACTGTGCCATTAACTGGTTCTGCTGAGAGGAGAGAGGTGTTCAGCTCAGAGATTCTGGTCTGATAAACTGCTGTGTGACTGCCACATTTCTTTCACAACTAACTAATTTTAAAGGTGAGTTATGAGTTTGAGAGGGGGTGTTTGTGGTTAATTTAGATATAAAAAAAGAATTGTGAATATTTGTTTAAAGTTGTGATTTACATTTTCTGTTTTGGGAGATATTTAACTGTTTTGAATATGTAAAATATTATGGAGTATGTTTTCACCCTAAGTTAATGTGTATTGGTAACAATGAGGAATACTGTTTTGTGCCTACCATCAAACCATGAGTCTGTGTGCAGAGAAGAATTGTTGACAGAGATTTAATTTGTGTTGCTGTTGAAAAGTGACTTGCAGTTGAAAGAAAAGAACAGCTTCTTTTTAATTGTGATGGTTAGCATTTAGCAGAAATCACTTTGAAAGAAAAGAGAGGAAAATGGCAGCACATTTGAAAAAAGCATTAGTTCTGTAAGAATTGATAACCCAGGAAAGGGGCAGCCTGTGTTTTGTGCCTATGAACACAGCATGAGTCTGTGTGTATATAGGAATTGTTGAATGAGATTTAATTTGTGAAGTTGTTGTTCAGTAAGAAATGCAGTCCTAGGAAAGGGGCAGCCTGTGTTATGTGCTTAAAATGATGGCATGAGTCTGTGTGCACACTGGAATTGTGGGCAGAGATTTAATTTGTGAAGATGTTGTTCAGTAAGAAATGCAGTCCCAGGAAAGGGGCAGCCTGTGTTATGTGCCTAAAATGATGGCATGACTCTGTGTGCACACAGGAAATGTGGGCAGAGATTTAATTTATGAAGTTGTTGTTCAGTAAGAAATACAGTCCCAGGAAAGGGGCAGCCTGTGTTATGTGCGTAAAATGATGGCATGAGTCTGTGTGCGCACAGGAATTGAGGGCAGAGACTTAATTTGTGAAGATGTTGTTCAGTAAGAATTGCAGTCCCAGGAAAGGGGCAGCCTGTTGTGTTTACACAAATTATCCCTTAGCACACATGCACTGTTACGTACATCCCTGCAGTCTTCATGCAGTTCTGGAAGTCTCTTTGCTCATCTGTCTTGCACTAGACAATACACAGTCTTCAGAAACACACTCTTGGCACACACGCAGCAGCTTCTCCAACACTCTCATGTGTAGTACTCAGCTCTGTGTGCTGTTTCAGATAGCAATGTGTAATGCAAACACATTCAACGTCACCAAGGCCTCATTTAAATTGATCTAGTCTAATCACTCACCCTGTAACATATGGTCATGGTCTTAAGGAGCTGTTAGGACATGTGCTCTTTTTTGCTTCTGTAAATGATAAGGGAAATGCGTCAGGCTGTAACAGTAATTTGGTACTATTCAGGGACACTGTTTTGTTCCAAAAAACATAGCATGAGTCTGTGTGCGCACAGGAATTGTGGGCAGAGTTTTAATTTGTGAAGATGTTGTTCAGTTTGTAATGCAGTCCCAGGAAAGAGTCAGCCTGTGTTATGTGCGTAAAATGATGGCATGAGTCTGTGTGCACACAGGAATTGTGGGCAGAGATTTAATTTGTGAAGATGTTGTTCAGTAAGAAATGCAGTCCCAGGAAAGGGGCAGCCTGTGTTATGTGTGTAAAATGATGGCATGAGTCTGTGTGCGCACAGGAATTGTGGGCAGAGATTTAATTTGTGAAGATGTTGTTCAGTAAGAAATGCAGTCCCAGGAAAGGGGCAGCCTGTTGTGTTTACACAAATTATCCCTTAGCACACATGCACTGTTACGTACATGCCTGCAGTCTCCATGCAGTTCTGGAAGTCTCTTTGCTCATCTGTCTTGCACCAGACAATACACAGTCTTCAGAAACACACTCTTGGCACACACGCAGCAGCTTCTCCAACACTCTCATGTGTAGTACTCAGCTCTGTGTGCTGTTTCAGATAGCAATGTGTAATGCAAATACATTCAACGTCACCAAGGCCTCATTTAAATTGATCTAGTCTAATCACTCACCCTGTAACACATGGTCATGGTCTTAAGGAGCTGTTAGGACATGTGCTGTTTTTTGCTTCTGTAAATGATAAGGGAAATGTGTCAGGCTGTAACAGTAATTTGGTACTATTCAGGGACACTGTTTTGTTCCAAAAAACATAGCATGAGTATGTGTGCGCACAGGAATTGTGGGCAGAGATTTAGTTTGTGAAGTTGTTGTTCAGTAAGAATTGCAGTCCCAGGAAAGGGGCAGCCTGTTGTGTTTACACAAATTATCCCTTAGCACACATGCACTGTTACGTACATCCCTGTAGTCTTCATGCAGTTCTGGAAATCTCCTTGCTCATGTCTCTTGCAGCTGACAATACATAGTCTGCAGAAACACACTCTTGGGACACACGCAGCAGCTTCTCCAACACTCCCATGCGTACTACTCAGGTCTGTGTGTAATGCAAACACATTCAACGTCACCAAGGCCTCATTTTCTTTGCTCTACTCTAAACACTCACCCAGGTTGCAGATACTTATGGTATGAAGTAGCTGTTAGGAAATGTGCTCTTTTCTGCCTCTGTGATTTTCCAGGTAAAATGTGTAAGGCTGTAACAGCATTTATCACTTGATCTACCAGAGTAGTAAATGTGCAAAATTCTGTTTTCTGCTTAGAAGCACACCACGAGGCTGTGTGCGCACAGGAATTGTGGCCACAGATATAATTTGTGTTGCAGTTGTTCTGTTAAAAAATGGACTTGCCGGAAAGGGGCAGCTTGTTTTTTTCAACTGTGGTGGGTAGTACTGTGCACAAATTAGTAAATCTGAAATGAGAGACAAATGGAAAAACATTTGAAAGTCTACTGGTAAGCAGAGCAGAGATTTCTTAAAAAAGATTTTCAAAAAACAAAAAAATGGCAAAAACAAAGAGAGTTTTATGTACTAAGCAACAACACAGTCAACAGCAAAAAAAAAGCTAATGTACAATCAGAAGTATGTCAAACAGATTTAACACGAAAATTAGATTTTAAAAACATTCGTCGAAAAATGTTTCATAGAAGAGTGATGTTAAATTTGCTAAAGGATGTGAAAAAATATAAGAAAAAAACAAAATTTATTAAAAAAAATTTTTTTATAGAAAATATTGTAAGTAAGGCTTTGGAAATAAAAAGAAAACTTTTTATTCAAACTTTGAATAGGATGCGTAGATTAGAAAAATTAGTGAATGCAATGAAGTCACAAAGCAAAAGGAAAAGAGAAGTGAAAAAAAGTAACTTTTGTAAAGTGTTCTTGGGAGAATGGAAACACAGTTCAAGTACTGAACCATTTTTTAATGAAGAGAGTTATCTTCAAAGTAATAGTTTGTTGCATGCAGTTGACACCAATGGTAGAGCATATGAAGTTAGGGATGGTTGTGTGATGCAAAAAGAGAAAATGGTCCCAAGAAATGAGGAAGAAGTAATGGCTGCTGAGGCTATGGGGAGACGTCCAAAAGCCCCAGTGTACACTTGGAACTGTAGTAGTATTTGTACTGTGCATCAGGAATCTATTGATAAATTACGTGACTTTCTAAGAGAATATAGTAAAAAGAGTGTAAAACGGAAGATGAAGGTGCTTCAAACACTAGATCCATGCAGAGTGAGAGAAAAAACTGGTTTGCAGGGACATTCTCTGGCTTGTCTATCTAGAAAAGTGTGTAAAAGTGTTTTTCATCATTTTAGGATGCTGGCTGTTCATCATACTGAAATGAGAAAGTGTGTGAGAACATTGTATTTTGCTAAAAGTCCAGCAGTAAAGTTGAATGAGTTGAATAATGCTCTGTTCCGTGGATCTGTATCAGATGTAGTGAAGGTTACTGATGAGATTCAGTTTTGTTACTTTGGTCCAGAACAAGAAAGTGCAGAAAAGGACACAGTAAATGAGGAAAATGAGGAACAGAATGTAGAACTCATTATTACTAAAAATTTTGAGGATGAAATGACAAAATTTACTATCACCTCTAATGAAAGACCAAATATTACTTGTATTTGTTGCCGCAGAAGTCATTATAAAATTCAAACAAGGAGTGTTGATCTGTATAAAAAAAGTGAAAATGAAGATAATTATAAGTGGAAGGATTTTGCAACATATATATTTCTTGAAAATTGTTTTGAATTGGGTGAAGATCAGCGTATTTGTAAATACTGTTATAATAAGTTAGAAGAAAATAGAATGCCGACCAGAGCTGTACATAATAATTTAGAATTGGATGCTATTCCTGCCGAACTTTCTGAATTAAATACATATGAGTCGATACTCATTCAATGTGTTCATCCGTTCCAGACCATAGTACGTATGGAGCCCAAAACTGGTAAATTACCTCCTTCTGATTTACTGAGAGGTTTAAAAGGAAGAGTGGTGTATTTGCCCTTGGATTTGAAAAGAAATATGGAAACTATTGATGCAGATACTTTGGAAACTGAACCATTAGTAATTCTGGTTAATGGTGTACCTACAAAGAATAAGAAGATTTGGCAAGAGCTGGTGGATGTACGAAAAGTACAAAGAGCAAATTTGTATTTGAAAAAAAATAATAAATGGTATGAATCAATTTATATAGAAGAAGAAGAAGAAGATTTACAAGAAGACACAGAAACACCAACTGGTCAAATTGAAAAAGTGGACAAGTCAAAAGAAGAAGAAATTTATGAACATTTTAGCATACATCCTCTTCATTCAAAAGAAGTTATGGGAGACACTATTGATCTGTTTCAGATGAAGAAAGCAAAAGGAACTCCCGTGAGTGTATGGGAGGAGAGCTTGGAAGCTCGATGTTTTCCCCAGCTGTTTCCTACAGGAAAAGGAGGACGATATGATGAACGTCCAGAACAGATTCCAGCTTCTGAGTATCGGACTACAAGACTATATGCAGAAGATCCAAGATTTCGTCAAAGTATTCCTTATTTGTTCCATCTTTTATTTGAAAGCGACTTGTCTGCATTATCTTATGCAGTAAATCACATTTTAAAAAGTGGAGTACATTTACAAAATGTGTCTGCTAAGGATTTTATGGAGAAAGTGCAGCACCGAGATGATCATTTGGAAACACAACTGATCAATCTGATGGCTTGTCAGCGTGGGACAAATGAATATTGGTACCGACGCCATGGTGAATTAAAATGCATGTTACGGAATTTAGGAACTCATACATGGTTTCTAACCCTAAGCTGTGCCGAGTACGCTTGGGATGATTTACTGGATTTTCTAAGAGAGGCAAATTCAAACATTAAAAACATTGAATACAAGACAGCTGGAGAACTGTGCTCATTGGATCCAGTTAATATTTGCAGATATTTCAATCATAGATTTGAGGCTATGATGTCCTTCATCTGCAATAAAAAAAATCCACCTCTTGGAGAAGTAGTGGATTTCTTTTGGAGAAAAGAGTACCAGGCAAGAGGTGCTCCTCATATTCATATGCTGTTGTGGATCAAGGATGCCCCAAAGTTTGGAACAGATACTGATGAAGCAGTGTTATCTTTCATTGAAGAATATGCAACATGTGCTATACCTAAAAGCACAGAAGAGAAAAAGTTAAAAGAGCAAGTTTTACGTTTTCAAAGTCATCGGTGTGGAAAATACTGTCGACGGAAGTACAAGATGAAAGATAAATTCTACACAAAGTGTCGATTTGGATTTCCTAGACCTGTTTTTTCAAAAGGAAGAGTCAACAGTTTTATGTCAGCTGTGCGACATACTATAACTAGAAAATCTCCCAAAAATACCTACAACCTAAAAAGAAATAAAGAGTCAAAATTTATAAATGACTTCAACCCAGTCATTTTATCCATGTGGAATCCTAACATGGATATTCAGTATGTGGCAGACAATTCTATTGCTGTTGCTCGGTATGTGACATCTTACATCACTAAATCTGAAAAAACAGAATTGAAGGAAATGTGGGAAGAGATTTCTCACGAGAAGACTGTCAGTAAGAAGCTGTACAGTTTCAGTTTAAAGATGTTATCGCATCAAGAAATTGGATCCTACGAATGCTCAGATAGGTTATCATCTGCAAGTCTTTACTCGAAATCCAGAAGAATAATTTGGGTAAGCTTAGGCCTTGCAGGAATGAGAAATCGGGTACTGAAATCTGTTGGAGAAATTGAATATTTGTCCGAGAATGACCCAGAAAGTACAGATATTTTGAAATCGAACATGTTGGACACATATTACCCAAAGAGAAGTCATCATCTTGAGAACATGTGTCTCTATGAAGTGCTGCAGAACTACATTTATTCACGGAAAGCCACAGAAGACATCAACAATGGAAAATATAAAGTCATTGGTGAGGAAGGATGTTTGGTGAAGCAAACAAAAGGAAGTTTGATAAATCACAGGAAGCTCAGTTGCGAAACTACTGACAAAAAGGAATTTTACTACTTGGCTCTTTTACAGCTGTTTAAACCATGGCGTTCAGAGGACGAACTACTGGGAGAATTTCAAAGCTATGAAGATTCCTTTAATGCTTGCAAAGACAGCATAGAATGCAGTACTTTCATAACTTATGTCCAAATGTTAAATGAAGAAAATGAACAGGAAGCAAAAATTGCAGCTGAAGTAGCTAGAGACAGTTCTCAAGACAGCCAAAGTTCAGGAACACTTAGTCAAGATCCCCTAGGACAACCAATCATAGAAAATGAAGCTGCAGTAGCCATGACTGAAGTAGAAACGGCTATGAATCAAGCACAGGAAGATTCAATCGACTTACTAAATCTGGAACAACAACTGAATGAAGAACAAAAAGAAATTTATGAAGAAGTCATCAAAAAAATTGATCATGGATTACTACATGAAAAGAAAGAGTGCTCATGCACATCATTTGAACCAATCAGGATGTATGTGAGTGGACAAGCTGGAACTGGTAAAAGTTTCTTAATAAAAGTCATCAGAAGCTATCTACAGCAAAAAACAGCTTCAAATTTGTCTTGTGTGGTAACTGCTCCAACTGGGTTAGCAGCCTATAACATAAAAGGAATTACCTTACATCGCTTGCTAATGTTACCAGTGGAGCATGAGAACAACATAGAATACCACAAGCTAACTGGAGAAGCATGCCTCGAAGTTTCAAGAGTGTTGAAGAAGATGCAAGTTCTCATTATTGATGAGGTGAGCATGGTTTCAAATTTAATGCTTGCCTTTGTGCATTTAAGAATGCAACAAATTCTTAAGAGAGACTATGACGTGTTATTTGGAGGAAAACACGTCATCGTTTTTGGGGATCTTCTGCAGCTCACTCCAGTTAAAGGACAACCAGTGTTTAATACTGTGACACATGAAGACACGAAGAAGTCATTAGGAAGCATTGGTAATGCGAATATTTGGTCGTTCTTTGAGTACAAAGAACTCACTACCAATATGAGACAAGCAAACGACGAAGATTATGCAAGTATTCTGAAAGATATCAGAATTGGACTACTCACAGAAGTTGGCAAAAAAGCATTACAGAGTCGGTTGCTACATAATTTATTTCCAAATGAAGAAATAGTTGCAGAGAAAATATACCAGAACATTGCAGAAAAAAATACTGTAATCTGCTTAATGCCAACACTACGTGAGTGCTCAATATTCAATGAGGAACTTTTGAAATTGGAAAAGGAAGAGATTAAGAAAATGGAAGCAGAGGACAAAATTCAGCATGAAAGAATTACTTTTACATTAACAGGCAAACTGAAAAATAAATTGGATTCACTAGAGAAGAACATTTCCAAAACAGCTGGATTAGAAAAAAATCTATATGTTTGCATGAATTGTCGAGTGATTTTAAGGAGAAATTTGGATGTAGAAAAAGGTTTAGTGAATGGAGCTATGGGAAGAGTTGTAGGTTTTATTAATTATCAGAAAAAAGAAGGAATTGAATGTTTAAAAATAAAATTTGATCAGATAGAAGAAGTTAAAGACATTTGTCGTTGTTCAGTTCGTTTCATGCTTGTGATAGACTTATATGTACGTAGGAAGCAGTTTCCGTTTTCTCTAGCATATGCTGTAACTATTCACAAGTCTCAAGGATTGACTGTAGATAGTGCTTTTGTAAACATTGGTTCTACTGTGTTCAAAGAAGGTATGGCATATGTTGCTTTGTCACGAGTGAAAACATTATGTGGTTTATTTATGATAGACTTTGATGACTCAAAAGTTAGTGCTGATACAAACTGTGTAAAGGAGTATAATAGATTAAGAAGAACCTATGCTCCTCATTTAGGTCAGTATCCTGTGATTGAAAAACATGTTGCTTCTCGGAAAAGGAGATTTGAAAATATCTGTAATGTGGATGAACAGAACAAAAAAAAAGGACAGTGATGTGATAGCAAGGAAAAAGAAAAAGGACAGTGTTGAAGAGGTTGTTGGTTGCCATTTTGAAAATAGCTCTGGTGTCAACTGCTATGCAAATGTAGTGCTGAATGTTGTATTTTATCTTGAAAAGTTGCTAGAACAGATAATAGTAAATCATGGAAAAAGATTGTGTTCTCTGCTGAGTCTCCTTTTTGAGAAGCTGAGTACTGATAAAACTGAAATTGAAAGTGCTACTGATGTTAGAAATCTTTTAGATGTATGTTGTGGTTCTACACAGTTTAAAGAAAATGTCCAGCAAGATGCACAGGAATTCTTAATATATATTTTGAGTGTACTTGAAGATGAAGGAGTAGAAGTAGAAAAGTAATTTGGTGTCTCTTACAAATGGGAACATTGCTGTGAAAATTGTATGAACACATGTAGTAGTCATGTTGATTCAGAAAGGTTCATATTTTTACCATTACCAGAGAGTGAATCAGTGACTTTTAGTAAATTAGTTAAAGATGCCAATCACAACATGGAATGTTCTGAATGCAAATCTGACATGTTTTCCACGTTATTTTTACAGAAATATGGTCAGTATGTAATTTTAATGATGCAACGTTGTAGAGCTGATGGTTCAAAATTGGATACTTTAATAAAGAAGTTTACAGGACAACAATTATCAATTTCTGGAAAAACTTTTGTTACAGTTGCAATAATTTTTCATGAAGGACCTACTGTAACTTCTGGACATTACACAGTTTATCTTAAATGTGAAAAAGGCTGGACACTGTGTAATGATTCCCAATTGATTTTCAAGCAACGTTTGCCTTATGATTTACCCAATTCTTATTTAATTTTTCTGAAACCTAAATTTTGAAAACTAAAAACTGCATCTGAAGAAAGCATTTTTTGTAATTTTAAAGGATTATAATTGAAGATATCACTTAAAAAGGATTTTGAGATTACTATTTGGCCTACAGGAAAAGTAATAAAAACAATTGTGGACTCCTTTGACAGAAATTATTTTGGCATGTGTGCTTTTGCGACAAGGTTTAAAGACGGTTTGTCTAGAAAATTTTAATTCATCTAGAAAAGTACTTGTAATATATATGTAATATTTCTAACAAGGTATATTTTAGTGAGGAAAGTTTTAGGGCTTTTTTTAAACAATCTTTCAGATTGTTTTTTTTTTGCCCTCTGTTAAATGATGAATACAATTGTTTTCACTATTTAAAGTGAAAAATAAAAAATAAACAATTCTGAAGGGCAAAAAATTGCTTTGTAAAATATGTAAAAACATGTGATGCTTTTTGTAATGTATGATTGAATATTAATACTTTTTTTCTTTTTTTGCAGAACTGGAAAGAAAAAAAAAAAAAATTCTGTTCCCTTGCAAAATACTTTAAAAAAATAAAATTCGAATTTTTTTTTTTTTAAAAATATGTGAAAAATATTAGTATTACTCAATCCTCCCTTTTCATGCTTCCATTTCTTCACCTCTTTTTGTACATAAAATTTAGGGGTTTAGTTTATAAGTGGCTCTTAAAAGAGCCCTTGAGTTAATGGAGGGAAACAGGAAGAGAAAAACGAAAAAAAAGAAAAAACATCTATGGCCTACTTGCACTCATGGGCATCAAATTTTCTCTGAATGAGATCAAGACTGGTCTCACCCACAGAAATAAGTTTACCGCAAACAGTGCAGCGTGTGGACAACCTAACAAAACAAGGTGGTCCAAAACGAGGTGAAGAAGAAGGCAAAGGCACCACTGCAGCTGAAGTGCTCGCCTGAGCTGCCGAAGATGTGCTCGGCTGAGCTGCTGCAGATGTCGTCGGTAGAGCAGGTGGAGGGTTTGCTCCAGAAGCTCGACGAAAAGTCACTGGATGCATTTTGTCAACATGCCTCAACATAGTGTGAATGCTAAAACAATATTTCTTATTAGGATTCCCACGTGACAAGACTTTTTGACAAAGTACACATGTAACTTTAGGTGCATTTACCTTCTTAAGTCCCTCTGGAAAAGTGAAAAACTGCCATATGAAGCTGTCTTTCTGCTTCCTGTTCCTCTGCCTCTCAAGAGTGTCCTGGTCACTGTCTGAAGATGGTTGCTGTTCAGCCATTGTCTCTCAACAACAGAATAGCTCCTTCTCCAAAGGAATCAGAACTAATAATGAGGGGAGTAGGTGTGGTTTGGGAAGAATCTAGAACTGAAAGTACATCAAACCAATCAAAAGTGATAAATCATGATCACATGACTTGCCATGAGGGGATTGGGTGTGGTGTTGAAACAATCAGAAACTGAAAGTAATGTTAACCAATAAGAAGTGTTCTTTTATTAAGCATATAACCCGAGGTGCGCGCACTGAGCAAGCTCCGAACGCGCACCTAGTGATTACGCATGCGCGAACGCGTCGGAGCACATGTACATACGTCATATGCGCGCACGTAACGTGTATACGTTGAACACGCGTATACGTGAAAGTTATTGCGCGTAAATTAAGCGTATGCGGAAGTAAACCGCGTGGAGCGCGTACGACGCACACACGCATGCGTACGTATGTACGTTTACGTTCCGGGTGCGCGCTCCTAGCGCGCACTATAACGTATGTATGCGTACGTAAATAACGTACGACGGTATTCGCAAAAATGTGCGAAAACGTACTAGGAGCGCGCTCAGAGCGCGCACCTCAAGAATTTATAAAAAAAAAAAAAAGGTGAAAAATGAATTGCAAAAATTAAATAAACTGTTCAACTTTTTCCTAATTGAAATTTAAAAAAAAGAGCAAAAACAAATAAAAGGATACAGATAATATATAAATGAACACCTAGTAATTTTATTGGTATTATAAAAATAAAAAAATATTTTAAAAAATCAAAAATTAGCATTTAAAAAACCGTACAAATTCACTGAAAAAACCAAAGGTTTCACACACGTTATAGTTAGGAATTAGCATTTAAAAAACCTTGCAAATTCACTGAAAAAACCATAGGTTTCACACATGTTATAGTTAGCAGGACATTTCTCTCATACAAAACCAATGAAATTCCCCCGTTATAGTTAGTTCAGCTAACTATAACTCGCGTGCCCGCAATGCACTGCTGATGATGTCACATATTACATCACTCATGACATGGTCAGTGACATCACTCATGACATCACTGATGACATCTCAAATGACATCACTGATGACATCACTGATGACATCATCCAGTGAATGTGTGTATTTCTGATAATTAAATATGTTTTATATATGTATATCTCAAGGTCGATGGAAGAATAAATGGGTATATAAGTGTCTAAATGGATGGTTTGTTTTTGAAAAATTGATTGTATAACTGACTGATTAAGTGTATCTTAGTGAATACATGGCTTAGTGAGTAATGTTTAAATGTGTAAATATCTGTATCAGTCTCTCACTTTGTGTATAAGTGGCTGCATGGGTTGGTGAGTAGCTACATGAGTGTCTATATAGGTTATTAGTTGGTATTCTGAGTATCAGTATGAGTGTCTGAGTGTCTGTATGGTTCGGTGGGGGGTATTACATAGTGCATAGGTGCATGAATGAGTGACTCACTGCTTGTATGTGTAGAAGACAGCATGTGTGCAGGACTGTATGGGTGGATGAGTGTGTGCATGGGTGTGTTAGTGAGTGAATGACTGTCTGAATAGTGTCTCTATGAGTAACTACATATGTTTTCAACTAGTATATGTGACTATTGGTGTATATAAGTGAGTATATGTGAGAGTGAGAGATTGAAAGAGTTCCTGTATGAATAAGTATGTGTTTCTATAAGTGAAAGTTAAAAAGATTAAGTATATGTAAGTTTCTGTAGAAGTAAGTGTGGTGGTGTGTGTATAATTGTATATGCAAGTAAATGTATGTTTGATTCTTTATTAGTATGAGTGACTATGTGTGTGAGTAACTCTATGGATGTGTGGCATTGTGTAATAGGACTTATAGGTGTATGAGTACATATGATGAGTGAGTACATGTAAGAGTGACTGTATAGGACTGTTGGAAAATGAGTGGATGTGTATGTGGATCTTAGAATTACTGAGTAGGTTGTTGTAACTGGTATTGGTATGTCCATTGTTTTTTAAATTTTAGTCTCTATTTTTGAATGTGTGTATCAAAGTTATATTAGGGTGAGAGGAGGTCTGCCACTCTATCACAAGGATGATGTCATCAGTGATGTCATTTGAGATGTCATCAGTGATGTCATGAGTGATGTCACTGACCATGTCATGAGTGATGTAATATGTGACGTCATCAGCAGTGCATTGCGGGCACGCGAGTTATAGTTAGCTGAACTAACTATAACGGGGGAATTTCATTGGTTTTGTATGAGAGAAATGTCCTGCTAACTATAACATGTGTGAAACCTATGGTTTTTTCAGTGAATATATATATATATATATATATATATATATATATATATATATATATATATATATATATATATATATATATATGAATAAATACTCCTCTCAAACCAGGAATGACGACGCCATGTCTTGACAATCTGTATCAGATTTTAATCAACGGCAATGTCGGACGCGTTTCGCCTGAACCAGCAGGCTTGTTCACCAACAAAGTTTTGTCAAAAAAACACCATTTTAAAGCTGTGCACATGATCAGTCACATGATAAACTACAAATAAAGTGCATTGAAAGACAGACTTGTAGTTCATTTAGGTTCATCGTCAAATCAAGAGCAGGCATTGCGGAATTAATCTCAATTGTCATTCCACTGGTACCACAGCTTTTTCTGCGTAAATACGCACTCAATACTGTACATCTTGTTATTTAATTTCCATACGCCAAGCCTTAAATATAGCCCTAGTGGGCATACATGATAGTTCTTGCTGCCTTCTAACCAATTGAACCCAAGTGGGCATGCACTATACATGATTTTACAACCTCTTAAAAGCCAATCTGGACTTCTCTTGTTCTATCTAATAAAGTGCTACCCAGTGTAAAATTACGAATTACGGAGGACCAAGAAGGGGAAGAGGCAGAGGAAACAGAGGCGGAAAGGGGCCAAACAACACCAGTATAGTCGGGAAGAACAAGAGAAAGTAAGCGATGAATCTCAAAGTATGAACCAAACAGCAGTCATCAACCTAAGGTCTATTCCCCTATCTGAAAAAGAAAAGAAGATCCTACAATTGGGATTGTCCTTCTGCCCACCACAGGAATTTGATTATATGTCAACAAGAATTGACACATTCAAATACACACGAATGTTAAAGTTGAAAAAACATTTTGCGTTAGACCCTGGAAAATATAGAACAACAGGTATCCATAGAAGAGTGGCTACACAAGGTGAACTGTGCAATCTACAAGTACAGGATATGGATCTAATGTGTGATCTGGAACAAATGGGATCCAGGAATACCAACGATGAAATTTTGCCACCAGATGAAAGACACTGTAATACAGAAGAAATTGCCAACGAACAGGGGATAGAAATTGGTGCAAGTGAGACCACGCACTTTCGGCCACGGTCACAATTCATTCCCATGTCTGCGAGAGACTCGATAGACGTTTTCAATGAATTGGTAGTAAATGATTTTAAAAATTTGGAAAAATGCACTGGCGCAAGATATAAAAAATGGTCACAACAGCAGAAAGAGTGTATGGATTTGATTAAGAAACTGTTCACGAATACCAATTGTGTTGTGCAAAATGCTGACAAAGGGGGGAATATAGTCCTGTGGGGTAGACTACAATACCTGGACGAAGCATACAAGCAATTGAACAACAAAGCTAATTATGTTAGAGTTCCCTCTATTATTATGTCAACGCAACATCAGTTGTACAATTCCCAATTGCAACAATGGTTGGAACAAAATTTGTTAACACGTAAAGAGTTTTTATATCTAAAAATCAATAATCCAGTAGTACCCGTTTTTTATTTAATACCCAAGGTACATAAAGATCTTGTTAATCCGCCGGGTAGGCCTATTATTTCAGCCATTGGCAGTGCCTTTGAAAATACTTCCAAATTCATTGATTCCTTTCTATGCCCAATGGTCAAACTATTGCCCTCTTTTATACAAGATACGGGCGACTTTCTGAAAAGCATTTATGATCTACCATGGGAAAAGGATATGCTTTTATTAACTATCGATGCACAACATTATACACAAGCATCAGGCATGCAGATGGCCTGAATGCCATCAAACATTTTCTAGGCACACGGCATATTTCATTATGAGCACACACACAAATGTTGACCTCTATGATAGGTACCTGTTTAAAGAACAATTTTTTTCTTTTCAATGGTGAATTATTTCACCAGCTATGTGGGACAGCTATGGGCACCTGCTTCGCCCCCAGCTATGCGAATTTGCATATGGGCTGGTGGGAGGAGCAGGTGGTCCGACAAGAACACCAGGAGGTATGGCACAACAACATACTACATTGGAGTCGGTATATAGACGACTTGTTTGTCGTCTGGAAAGGTCCTGAGTCATCAGCTAGGCAATTTGTGAAACAGCTGCAAATCAATAATCTTAATTTGAAATTCACTAGCACTATCAGTGATGTAGAAGTCAATTTCCTTGATCTTACAGTTTATGTAAAAGATGCCAAGCTTCACACTAAAATCTATCGGAAACCGACGGCAGGCAACACGTTGCTTCATGCAACAAGTTTCCATCCACACAATTTGATTAGAAGCATTCCCTATGGGGAATGCTTGAGAACTAAACGTAACTGTAGTGAACATGAAGTCAGGGAGATTGAATTGACAAACTTACATTCCCGTTTTAAGTCTCGCGGATATGGGGATGAATGTATTGAGGCAGCTGTGCATAAAGTGAAGGACAAAACGAGGGAAGATATTCTTTTTAAAACAACAAGGCCTAGCAAGAAAGTCAAGAACAGGGAAAACGTATCAAATGATTGTAGAATGATAACAACCTACAATAAACAACATGGCCAAGTAAGAAACATTTTGTCAAGACATTGGCACTTGATCCGGAATGACCCCATTCTGAACAAAATAGTATCCGCTAGACCTTTAATAACTTTCCGAAGAGCAAGATCCTTTAAACAAATGTTAGTTAGCAATATGGCTCCTAAACCCATTGTGACATACTCCAAAGCTACTTGGTTGCAACGCAAAAATGGTTTTATTAAATGCACTAAATGCAAAGCGTGTCATCATGGTAAGAACACCGCAAAATTTGTAACAGGTTGCTCGAAAATTGAAAAAAACATCAAAGGGCAATTTGATTGCAAAACTGATTTTGCCGTTTATGTACTTAACTGCCCATGCAATTTATCCTACGTGGGCAGTACCATCTTACCGGTGCATAAAAGAATTTTGCAGCATCTCCGAGCTATTAAGAATGGGGACAAGGCGCACCCTGTGGGTCGACATTTTGCAAAATACCATGAAAATAATGTTCTAGGTCTTACTTACTTTGTCATTGATGCAATTGCTCCCAATATCAGAGGGGGCAACAGGGAAAAAGATCTAAGAAAATTGGAATCCCACTATATTTTAGAATTAAATAGCAGAGTCCCGACAGGCCTCAATATGGAAGAGGACCTGTTTACACATCTATAAGGACGGGGGATCTAAGTCACCAGTACATGCCATTGCTGTTTTCTTTCTGTAATCTCTCTTTTTGTAAATTGACAATTGAGATTAATTCCGCAATGCCTGCTCTTGATTTGACGATGAACCTAAATGAACTACGAGTCTGTCTTTCAATGCACTTTATTTGTAGTTTATCATGTGACTGATCATGTGCACAGCTTTAAAATGGTATTTTTTTGACAAAACTTTGTTGGTGAACAAGCCTGCTGGTTCAGGCGAAACGCGTCCGACATTGCCGTTGATTAAAATCTGATACAGATTGTCAAGACATGGTGTCGTCATTCCTGGTTTGAGAGGAGTATTTATTCATATTTCTGACCTGGTTTGCGAGGTCTGTTCGACGACGCACCCGCTGATTAGGAGTGCGGCGGCTGTTCGCAAACGTTGAGGCAGTATATATATGTATATATATTCACTGAAAAACCATAGGTTTCACACATGTTATAGTTAGCTGTACATTTTACTCGTAAAAAAACAATGAAATTCCACGTTATAGTTAGATCAGGTAACTATAACTTGCGCAACCGCCACTCTATCACAAGGATGATGTCATCAGTAATGTCATGAGTGATGCCACTGACCATGTCATGAGTGATGTATTATGTGACGTCATCAGCAGTGGATTGCGGGCGCGCAAGTTATAGTTACCTGATCTAACTATAACGTGGAATTTCATTGGTTTTTTACGAGTAAAATGTACAGCTAACTATAACATGTGTGAAACCTATGGTTTTTTCAGTGAATTTGCAAGGTTTTTTAAATGCTAATTCCTAACTATAACGTGTGTGAAACCTATGGTTTTTTCAGTGAATTTGTACGGTTTTTTAAATGCTAAGTTATGTATTTATTTCTAATTTTTGCGCGCACGGTGCGCACCGTGCGCGCGCTGTGGGCACTCGGTGCGCTTCGCGCACCGAGCGCCCACGTGGCGCTTTTCGTACCGTGCACGCCTCGCCATTTTTTACAAAATATCAATTGTTTTTTTCTCTCTTGGGGGTCCTTAGATTTATATATTAAATGTGATTGTTAATTCTTTTTATTTTTTTTTACGGTACGCGCACCCCGCGACCGCCAGTAGGTAATATATATATATATATATATATATATATATATATATATATATATATATATATATATATATATATATATATATATATATATATATATCCATACATACATACATACATATATATATATATATATATATATATATATATATATATATATATATATATATATATATATATATATATATATATATATATATATATATATATATATGTGTTATATTTGGAAGGGGCCGCACCAGTCAGCCTCTGAGTTTATTGATCAAATCAAACACAATAAATTGAACCTGAACTTTACCGAGAATATTTGCACCAGACAAGAAGAGTTCTTAGATCTCCAGATTTTTGTAAGTGAGGATACATTGCAAACCAGATTATTCTGAAAGAAGACAGCAGGTAAGTCAACTCTTCATGCAGGGAGTTTTCGTTCAGTCCATCTAAAACCCAGTAACGCCTATTGAGAATTACTTAGACTAACAAGCAACAGCAGCATGATAGAGGATTGGAATGCAGTGAAAGGAGAAATGATTGAACGTTTCAAACTATTAGGAAATTCCAATACAGTGTTGGATGCAGCTCTAGCCAAGGTCCAAATGAAGATTGGGAATGTATCCTCTTCCATGAAGAAAGTAGGAAGTATGAAAAACAACCAATAAGGATGATCACTACCTACAGTGAACAGGAAGGTGCTATCGGGAAAATCCTACAACTACACTGGCATTGGATACAGGGAGATTTGGTGGTGGGTCCCTCAATGCCTAGAACTCCTCAGATAACTATTAGCAGAGCACCATCTATGCGTGATGCATTGGTACGCAGCAGTCCAGAGGTTGAAAACCCAATATCTTGGTTTCAACAGAAAAATGGGTTCTATAAATGTCATAAGTGCAAGGCATCCACTAAAGAAGCAAACACTAGAGAATACATCACACCATTCAACATAAAATCCACAGCAATCGAGGGAGTTTTTAATTACAAAACTGAATTTGCAGTTTATGTGCTATCCTGAAAATGTGGTCTGTTGTATGTGGGGAGAACTGTTCTTCAGTTACACTGTAGGATACTCCAACATCTGAGAGCAGTGAAAAATAAAGAGTTGTCCTACCCAGTAGCCAGACATATACATGATATACATGACAATGACGCAGAATTCATATCATATTAAGTGATAGATCCTGTCCCAAACTCCATAAGAGGAGGCAGTCAGTCGAGAAAGAAAACTTAGACAACTTGAGAGCAGATACATTGTTAATTCGAATACAAAATGTATGAACTATATTCATTTTTATGAGAAGAGACGAGTAAGCTTCTACCTACAAATTTCCAAATTAAACAACAACCTCAAATGAGAAAGAGTCAAATTTTTGAATACTGAATAGTGCCCCATCATCCATTCTCTTTAACACAACTGCATCCGTCCATGATTCATGTATACTACGGTGTTTTATGTTGTTGTGCGCATAACATATTCTCCCACCTTGTTATGAGTGTCTATTTTTTGCATATAATGTCCCCTGTCCATTCCAGGGTTAATACACCCTATCTTGTCAGCATCAGTGTCCATCAATGTGATTTGTATTTATCAATCATATGAGGCTGCCAAGACCTATTGTGTTTCAACTATGTGCCTTTTCATCGCAGTCTCAATTTTTGGATGTGTCTGCAATCAAAACTATTTTGAATACGCCCACACTTACGGCCTTTTAGAAGATGAATTTTCCATTCACGAATTAGCTCTTGAGGAGAGGGCTGCCTATTCCGCCATTGTCACTCGTTCATGAGTACATTATAGATAGATACGCAGATTGAATACTTCGTATTTACATTAGAGTTAATGTGAGACTCTCTCACTCAATATTTGTCACTCTTAATATGCTTAATGCGTTCATGATTGCATTAGAGATACACAGGTTGTATACTATGTATTCACTTTAGAATTAATGTGAGACTCTCTTACTCTGCATTTTACTCCAAGCACGATTTACAGCTCTAAATGTGCTTGCAGTGAGCAGCTGCACCTAACGTGCACGCAACCGCTCGCGTCTTTATCTAGCTCCTCCACCCAGCTCGGTCCCACTAACACTTCTGGATTTGAGATGGCAGGTTGAGGTACGTGTCCTGATCAACGCAGCTTTCCCAATATCCACACCCTTGTTTGCCTAGAGTGATTCGTCACCCCCACGGCCTTTAGATTGATTTTGCTTCTTCAGCTTTATTATCGCGCCGAGCGGCCTCACAAAGGTGTCACCGGTACTCTTTTCTCAATAACACGGCCAACTCTGCAGAGCGCCTTGGTGATTTAATGCTACAGGGTCAGATATTTTTTGTTTAGAGTGATTATACTCCCCCACGGCCTTTAGATTCTTTCTGCTTTCTCAGCTTTACTAACACGGCTTCATGGAGGTGTCACTAGTACTCTTTTTTCCAGTAACACGGCCATCTCGGCTGAACTGGGCATTCAATGGAATAGGGTCAGATATTGGGCACACAGAGTATACGGATATTTCCTAACCCTGGGCTTAGTGGGCATAGTGGGGCTACGTGGTGCGCCACGGAGTTTAAAACAAACTCTGCACGCTCCGTGTAGCTCCGCTAAGTGCCACCTGCCTCCCACCCGCCTGCCACCCGCCCGATTAACAACTATTTTACAAGCTTAAAAAGTTAATGCGCTAGACCACTCTTTGTTAGATAGATCTCCCATACCATATTAATACTAATTTCTACCCTCCTGATTTTGACTGTGATATCGCTATAGACCACTCTTTGTTAGATGGATCTCCCATACCGTAGTAATACATGTATCAGCATCCCAGGGGAGTCTCTCTAGACTCGACTATATCCTCACCCAGGCCAGTAACCTTCGATACATCCAAAGGGCAGCAATATAGCATGAGGAGTGTCGAACAACTCTCTGGTGGAGGTGGTTTTGGAAGGGCCCCCAAGAGATTACTCCCTCCCCCCCAGAATTGAACCATGGTACCTTAAAGATAGTAAGTAAAATATAGGATCTGTAGACTCAAAGGTAACACTCTGGTAAGTATTCAAAACAGTGATCAGGGGCCATGCTCAGGCTCAAATAGGCATGAGAAAGAAGGACCAAAATCTGAAACGCTTGTCACTAGAGGATGAAATTACAGCCCTAGAAGCTCAATTGGGGAAGGGTGGCATAGAAGACTCGGAAATGAGACATAAACTGAAGGTGAAGCATAAGGAGTTAAAGGACATAATGGAGGACAGTGCCAAACCTCTGGCACAGGCCACGCACCTTAGACTGTAGGATGTGGGAGATAAGGTGAACAAACTACTGGCATGGTTGGATAAAAAAAGAATTGAGGGTAATTGGAATAATGGATGAAGTAGGCCAAAAGCATGTGACGGGTGAGGAAATTGCAGAAGCCTTCTCTGAGTACTATGAATCACTATACTCTTCCCCCTTAGAACACACGGAGGAGGAATGCACAGATTTCTTCTAACAGTTGGTCACAGTAGCAACAATTTAACAGTATGAAAGAAATTGTGGCATTCACAACACCAAATTTGCAAATCCGCAATTTATACAGTTTATTTTCAATGCATCAATAACTTATTATCGACAACACAATTATTCATACATGTGGAACAAAATTCTATTTGCAACAGTGGTACTCTGTTGCAGGAGGAGGGTTTAGAGTGTTCTGGATGAAAGTGAGTGAGTGAGGGTAATAGATAAGGGAGAGGTAATGTGACATATATACATTATATTTACATAGTGAAACCTGTCCAGCCTATAACAGGCCAAATACTCAAGTATATGAATATAGCACTGTAAGGACACTGATAATAAATTTCAGTCGTCAGATTGTGGTAATAGTCAACGTTTCGACCCCTTTAAATGTTCAAGGTAGTTCAATCCTTTGTGTGGGGTCTGCATCAGGACAGTGTGAGAGAGCACCTGTAAGTAAGTGAATACTCCATGTTAGAATTATGTCCTAATGGCGTGATGTGAATGCTCATATAAAAACAGATATTAATTACCCAATCTAGCAACAGCACGAAGAATCAAGCTGTGAAGTCAAGGTGAGTGGGCTCCATGAATCTCCTATGTCAGAGAAGATGAACATTAGAAAATGGACTAACTGGGCATAATAAGACAACGAATGCCTGTCTGGAGAGAAGCGAACTCACTTGGTACGGGGCAAGGCACAGTCATAAGTACAAGTACAATCATCCATGGTTAGAAAGTGGGTCAGCAGATCCCACAAAATCACAAGGCAATCCTCAAATGCAAAACTACATAGAAGAGAACAATAGTATTACTACGGTATGGGAGATCCATCTAACAAAGAGTGGTCTATAGCGATATCACAGTCAAAATCAGGAGGGTAGAAATTAGTATTACTATGGTATGGGAGATCCATCTAACAAAGAGTGGTCTAGCGCATTAACACAGTCAAAATCAGGAGGGTGGAAATATTAAGGGTGGGCGGAGAGCTCCGCTCCTCTCCGCTCTGCCCACGGAGTGTGTGGAGTTTTTCCTACTCGGCGCTCTGCGAAGCAGGCAAAACTCTGCACACTCCACGGCGGGGCGGAGTTGACCGGCCTCCGCCCCTCCCACCTGCCCTATTAACAACTATTTTACAATCTTAACAACTATTTTACAAGCTTAAAAAACACGATATAAAGTAGTAAAATGCCTTTCCTGAGCTTCGGCGTCCCAGGGCTGCCCTCTTCCTCCATCTTGACTTCTTGATGACAACTGCGCATGCACCCGCACCCGCGCATTTATCGCGAGAAATTCACATGCGTGAGTGCCCGCGCATGCGCAGTTGTCAGCAAGTTGTCATCAGGGAGTCAAGATGGAGGAAGAGGGCAGCCCAGGGACGCCGCAGTAAAATAGTTGTTAATCGGGCGGGTGGCAGGCGGGTGGGAGGCAAGTGGCACGTGGCGGAGCTACACGGAGCATGCAGAGTTTGTTTTAAACTCCGTGGCGCACCGTGTAGCCCCACTATGCCCACTATACCCAGGGTTAGGAAATATCCGTATACTCTGTGTGGGCGAATATCTGACCCTATTCCATTGAATCCCCAGTTCAGCCGAGATGGCCGTGTTATTAGAAAAAGAGTACTAGTGACACCTCCATGAAGCCGTGTTAGTAAAGCTGAGAAAGCAGAAAGAATCTAAAGGCCGTGGGGGAGTATAATCACTCTAAACAAAAAATATCTGACCCTGTAGCATTAAATCACCAAGGCGTTCAGCAGAGTTGGCCGTGTTAATGGGAAAAGAGTACCGGTAACACCTCTGTGCGGCCGCTCGGCGTGATAATAAAGCTGAAGAAGCAAAATTAATCTAAAGGCCGTGGGGGTGACGAATCACTCTAGGCAAACAAGGGTGTGGATATTGGGAAAGCTGCGTTGATCAGGACACGTACCTCAACCTGCCTTCTCAAATCCAGAAGTGTTAGTGGGACCGAGCTGGGTGGAGGAGCTAGATAAAGACACGAGCGGTTGCATGCACGTTAGGTGCAGCCGCTCGATGCAAGCACATTTAGAGCTGTAAATCGTGCTTGGAGTAAAATGCTGAGTAAGAGAGTCTCACATTAATTCTAAAGTGAATAAATAGTATACAACCTGTGTATCTCTAATGCAATCATGAACGCATTAAGCATATTAAGAGTGACAAATATTGAGTGAGAGAGTCTCACATTAACTCTAATGTAAATACAGAGTATTCAATCTGCGTATCTATCTATAATGTACTCATGAACGAGTGACAATGGCGGAATAGGCAGCCCTCTCCTCAAGTGCTAATTCGTGAATGGAAAATTCATCTTCTAAAAGGCCGTAAGTGTGGGCGTATTCAAAATAGTTTTGATTGCAGACACATCCAAAAATAGAGACTGCGATGAAAAGGCACATAGTTGAAACACAATAGGTCTTGGCAGCCTCATATGATTGATAAATACAAATCACATTGATGGACACTTATGCTGACAAGATAGGGTATATTAACCCTGGAATGGACAGGGGACATTATATGCAAAAAAATAGACACTCATAACAAGGTGGGAGAATAGGTTATGTGCACAACAACATAAAGCACCGTAGTATACATGAATCATGGACGGATGCAGTTGTGTTAAAGAGAATGGATGATGGAGCACTCTTCAGTATTCAAAACGGAAAGTTGGGCATTTGTGGCATCAAGTTCGTTCAAGCCATTACTCACTGTATCCATAGTATACATCCACTTACATTCCTGTATGTTCAGGATGGAGTTGATGTTCCCACCCCTTACTCCCAGAGACACCATTTCAAGGATCACCCACCTAATCGACTCTGGTTTGTGTTCAACCAGGGGTGCTCCCACTGTGCCACATCGTATCCTGCTACAATGTTGCAAGATCTTAGTCTCTTGGCTTTCTGTCTTGTTTGACCTATATACATCTCATTGCAGGGTCATAAAATGGCATAAATCACATCTGTTGAGTTGCAATTAGTGGATACCTGTAGGACTATAGTGTGTTGCTTATAGCAGAAGTGTTTCATTTCGATCGTTAGTTTGCATGCTTTGCACTGAGTGCATTTAAAATGGCCAATAATCTCTGGTAGTTTCCACAGTGTCTGAATAGTAGACTGGGGGGTGTTTCAAGAAGGGATTTGACCACATGGTCTCTGATGTTTTTTGCCTTTTTGAAGGAATGCATAGGTGGATCTGGTATCTCTAGATCATCTGAAATAAGTTTCCAGTGTCCATTGATAATCTTCTTGATCTCATTACTGCGAGTGCAGTATGTGGTCATGCATATCATCCTTTTGAGGTCTGTTGGGCGTTGTTTAGGTATTAGCAGAGAATCTCTGTCGTAGTACCAGGCCCTCTTCCTTGCCCATTTAACCAATATTTTGGGATATTCACCATCCACAAGGCGGTTAATTAGATCTTCTGATTCTATGAAGTAGTCATCCTTCAGGGTGAAATTTCTCCGGATCCGAAGAAATTGACCGAAAGGCAAGTTGTCGCGTAGGCCCCTCATGTGGTGGCTGGAGTATCTGAGTAGCATGTTACGTTCGGCTGGTTTTCTATAGAGAGTAGTGTACACATGATCATTCTCTGTTTTTATGGAGATGTCCAAAAAGTCTATGGTGTTCTTATCCCAATGGATAGTAAACTTGATAACATCTGATCTGGGATTCAACCATTCGAAAAAGCCTTGAAGTTCCGTTGCATTGCCTGTCCAAATGAGGAGAACATCATCTATATAACGTTGCCAGTGTGTCACATTATTCTTGTATGGGTTGATATGGCTAAAGATGGATTGTTCCTCAAAATCATCCATGAAGAGGATAGCCAAATCAGGGGCAAAGCCGGCACCCATTACCTCTCCCTTATCTATTACCCTCACTCACTCACTTTGATCCAGAACACTCCTACCCCTCTTCCTGCACCAGAGCACCACTGTTGCGAATAGAATTTTGTTCCACATGTTTGAATAATTGTGTTGTCCATAACAAGTTATCGATTCTTTGAAAATAAATTGCTTACATTGAGGATTTGCAAATTTGGTGTTGTGAATGCCACCATTTTTTTCGTACTGTTAAATTGTTGCTACTGTGACCAATAGTTTACTTTACTGCAGTGTTGACCCTGGTCAGGTAGCATTTTGGGTTACCCCATTTATACTTAACAGATATCCTCAAAGACATACGGATGCTGGCACTGTCCAAGACAGATAGAGAAATGCTGGAAGGTGACTTGACAATAGAGGAACTTAAAAATGCAACAAGCGCATTGCAATCTGGGAAGGCGGTGGGACCGAATGGCTTGCCAGTTGAACTTTTCAAACTAATGTTGGATAAGTCAGCTGACTACCTACGTGAAATGCTTACACTGGCCAAAGCAGATGGGGCCCTCCCACCCAACCCGAGGGTAGCAGTGGTAGTAGTAATGCCTATGGGAGGGTAAACCCCTTGGGAAATGTGGGTCCTATAGGCCAATTTCTTTGATAAACTATGAGGAAAAAGTACTAGTGAAAGCCCTGGCCTGACAGTCATTACATCACTTGTGCACTCCGATCAGTGCGAATTTATGCCTCATAGAAGCATAAGACCCAAAGTACGCAGATTGTTTGGCGTCCTACACCCAACATCAGCCGGGGGGTTGGATCTGACAGCCCTTCTATCCCTGGATGCCAGAATGGCATTCTATTGTGTAGAATGGAACTATCTATTCACTGTACTGGGCCATCTGGGCTTCGAACCCAACTTTATTGAATGGGGTAAAGCTTCTGTATAACCAACCCCTGGCAAGGGTAAGAGTCAATTCCACAACATCGCATGCTTTTGAACTACAAAAGGGAAACCAGGCAGGGCTGCCTGCTGTTCCCATTACTCTTCGCCCTGACGCTAGAACCCCTTGCAGATTGGGTGAGGGTGGACCCCCTAATCTGGGGGATACCAACAGGGGCTGAATGGGAAGAGCGCAGTTTTATATACTGACATCATCCTGCTTTACTTTAGGAGGCCAAAGTCAGTAGACAGAATACTCCAAATCTTTCGCATATATGGGAACTATTCAGGGTATCGTATAAATTGGGACAAATCACTGCTGTTCCTAATGGCCCCGGTACTCACAAAGCAAAGTGCGACACCGCTGGGACGCAAAGGCTTCTAATACTTGGGGATTAATATCAGCAGGGACCCACAAGCATTCTATAACAGAAACACAGGAAAGCAATTAGCCCGGTTTGTATCAGACGCTGCACGATGGAAAACACTCCCACTGACATTAAAGGGCTGTGCAGCTCTATCCAAAATGATGACCCTTCCCAGATTCATTTATGTCATGCAAAACACCTCCAATGAACTACCGGACACATTCTTTCACAGACTAGAAACTGAATTGAGAGATTTAATCTGGTGCTGGGGTACCCCACGGGTAGCCCTTAAATAATTACAGAGAGGAGTTTACAAAACGGGTCTGGCTGTTCCAGATATCAAAATATATTACTGGGCCACGCAAATAGTATACGTTAACGGCTGGGTCTTTGGCGACAGGGAGGAACCAGCCTATAGGGTGGACAGAGAAGCCATGGGGCCATGAGGATATCTGTCTGTCCAGTATGTTTTAAGGAAGGGTCCAAAACCTCCCAACACATTCTCAAGCAGTGGTGAGGAGTTGTTGGGGTTGGAGAAACTGGGAGAAATATGGCGAGGTCAGGCCTATATTACGTTTGAAACCCTGCAGCAGGAGTACAAACTTACACCGGGAGAATGGCTGAGGTACCTCCAACTGGGCCACGCTCTTGAGGGCTACATTCAAGAGGCATCCCCCCTAGAGGACAGATTGTTGACAGAACCACTGCTCTCCAAAGCCATTTCAATAATATACAAAAAGATCCTTAATAATTAGCTGGATCCATTAGGGGTCTGAGAGCCCACTGGGAACAAGACCTGGGTAAACTAGAGGAAGATGAATGGGTAGATGCAATTCAAGGACAGAGGGAGGTAGCAATTCATGCCAGATTTCAGCTAAGTCAATTAAATTTCCTGCACAGGGTCTATTATCCACAAACCGCACTGCACAGGATGGAACACAGTGAAACCGAACAGTGCACAGACAATGTGGACATGAGGGGACCTTCTTCCACTTACTTTGGGAATGCCCAGAGATACAGGCTAATTGGCAAGGAATTGGGAAGATAATGGCAGAAGTGGTGGGGATAGAAGTTCCAATAGAACCAAAGTGGCTCTTATTGCTGATCCAGAGTGAGCACTCTTGACCTAAGTACATGACATAATGGCTCGAAGATGCAGCTGTGGTTGCCAAACGCAACATCGCCAAGCACTGGGGAGCAGTTGCCCCTCCGAGAGGTGTCAACAGGCTGAACATACAATCTATTTAATCAGAGGGTGCCTGAAGAAATCGGGGAAAATCTGGGAAAACTGGAGGGTCAATAGAGGGACGTAGTGTGTAGGTAAAGAGGGTTGAGATAGCGGGAGGAAAACATATAACCTGTAAAGTCATCTAAAATACATTATTGAAACGTTGATTACTGAGCATGTTTAATAAAAAGATTTTTTTTTAAAAAGAATAGTCCTGACTCCTCTTTCATTTCTATTATATGTAGTTATGGCAAAAACCTGAGAAGAGAACATGTTACTCAGGACCTTCTCCATCATGGCAAATGTGGAGACATATATGCAGAGTTCCTTAATAAAGGAATCCCCAAACAGGAGGCCTTTAGCAAGTAGACCTTCTTGCTTACTGGAGAGACTGCTAAGCTTGGGATCTATTTTTAATAAACCTTTTTGCTTCTCTTGCAAAATGTAAATGCTGGCATTGCCCAAAACATATATAGCCCACTTTGCCCAATTAGAGAGGGTATCCAGATCAAATTGAGTGCCCCCAATTCTTGCCTCTTTGGCCTGATCCAATATCCTTGTAAGGGGAGCAACCAAGTCTAAAATCCTGACCAGGCCCTGCTAACCCCTTTCTTCGTATCCTTTTCGAATTTAGTAAAAAACATCAACAGATTTTGATCAATGATAGGAGTAGCTGTATTGGTATTGAGAAGGGAAAGATAGGGACATTATGACTTTAATGTTTTCCTAGAGGATTTATCTCGACCATGGCGAAGATAAGATTAAACATGCTCAGCAACATGCTCAGAAAGGAATCACTCTGTTAAGGAGGGTTCAAACATGGCATCCCAACGATGGTCAACTAATTCATTAGACACTGGGTGATTATCACTACCAACATCAAGAGAAATGTTATCCCTTTTCTCAGGAGGTCCATAATAAAAAGGATCTGAAGATCTGTCAAAATTGTGCTGTCACTCAGGACTTCACCACCATCCTCATCACAGTCATTAAAATGGGTAACCTGAAGAGGGGAAGAAAGAAGCCCCAAAAAAGAAAACTCTTAGTGGTAGGACCACGTTTTAGTGAAATGCCTTAGATAAACCCACCAGTGGTCGCTGCACATTTCTTATCCAGTTTTTGAGGGAACGTCAGTGTGGGGAAGAGAACATTTTTGAAATAGAAGCGTCTACATTTTTTAACACATTCAGCATAGAGACAGAGACCGCCTGCTGAATAGAATCCTTAGTAAAGGACTTCATATTTTCTTTAAATGACTGATTTTCTTCCTCCTCAGCCATTATAAATAGTGAAAAGGGTTGAAAATATCAATTCCCCCCACTAAATAGGTACAAAAAACCTCCAGCCAGAATAACTAATTAAAATAAAGTGTAAAGAAATGCCTGAACCAAACTGCGAGGAAAGGGTTAATTCAGCAAATACTTATAGGAGAAGAAACCTGTAAGGGGTGTGGCTCTGAGGAAAAAAGGGATTGTCTACTAGGGAGGAAATATTCAGCTGCCGAAGAGTCCACTGCCGAGAGGACTTGAAAGGAGAAAAACAATGTTAACACATAGTCGTCCAACAAAACACCTCAGATGCAGAATTTTTTTTAGGGGGCAGAGCTGAGCAAAACCCCTTTACAGGAATGAGAGCAAGGCCGGGATGCCCCTACTGGCCAAAATACTTGGGGCAGCACGGAGTGCAGGCGGGAGTGTGAGTGCAGGCTCAAAGCTGAATTGAAGAAACGGGATTGAAAAACACAGACGTTTCATTGGTTGTGGTATTATGATGCCGTTGTTTGTAGTTTTTTCACCAGGATTCCCGGGTAATGTAGTTTTTTCTCTTGCTTGGCTGCTGTTAATAAAATAGCAAGAAAAGATAGCATAATATGAGCCTCCAGATAATAATATTAAAGGTCATGTAACATTGCAGAAACATATAACCGATTTTTTAACTACCTGTAATATCCTAATATCAAGGCAATATCGAGAGTAATTGCACATATTAATACATTAATTTGCTACCCTTTTAAAGAACAAAATCCTCAGGGAGCGTAAGCTCTTCCTCCATCATGGGAGGTAAGGCTTGCTTGTCAAATCATACAATGACTGGAATTCTTGATTCAAGCATCTAGATTTTAAGCAACATTTAGCGGAAAATGTATTGTAAATGCATTGTTTGTCCTCTTTTTAGGTCGAGCCTAGGGTTGGTGTGCATGCGTTGCTCTGCAAGACATGATGTATCTACAACATGTGTTGTAACCAAGTCCATTGCTTGCCTTTGGTTCTTTGTTGTGCCATTCCTAAATGCCGTATTGGTCCATTGCTTTCGATTGTCCAGCCTTTAGGTGCTTGGTTGATTGATACCCAGGCGATTTCACTCATTGTTTACTTTGTTTGGCCATCCAACCTTCGGGGTTCCTACTGGCCCAGCACAAGATAACCCCTCCTACTGTCTTGGGAATTTACATCAGCCAAAGGCAGGCCTCCTCCCGCTGGCTGCTTCATGGCAACAACCACTGCTCTCATAAGGTCACGATCAGTTGTTTATTGGCACTCGGTCTGACCGCAGCCCTGCAGTGCTGCTCCCACCGATGGCCAAGTTACCCACACTGTGGGAGCTATGATGCAAAAGCTGGCCGCCACCCACTGGTGAATATTAATTGATTTCTGAGCTGCGCCGGCCCAGGGAAGAGAGTCAGCAAAGTGAAGCTCGTCAGTCAAGGTATTCATGAGAATTCACTTTACTCGCAGGAATCAGGAACATCCTAGACCGCCCCCCCCCCTCCCCCCTCCCAAAAAAAAGTTTTATATATGCACGCTACTGGTAACCTGCTCCTGAAGGCCACTCATGGTCTTTCTGTCTTCCACAGCGTTTTTTCTGTGCTACCGACCGGTGATGAAAAAAACTTGCATATTTACATTCAGTCCCATACATGATTGAGGCCTTATTAGAAGACAATGGAAGGAATACATTAACCCAATTATTTGACACCAATTTCTTTTCAGGACAAAGCAGCGGTTGGTGGTAGCTCCAAACGAATGACATCAGTCCTGAAAATGTCCTGCAGGGGGTGGGACATCCAATTTTAGATAATATGAATGCTGCCTTTGCGTACTGTCCCTTGGTTTACAGTATGGCATGCCAAGAAAAAGCTGCTCTTTTATCCATAACTCAAGTGGGCATGTAGGTCAGGCCCATCCCCCAGGTCATGCGGGCCAGTCCGTGATGGCTGCTTGGCTCACTACAAGCTTGATCTAGGCATGAAACTAATAGGCACAATTGATACAGTAGCAGACGTTGCCACTGGTAATATAAAGAGTTTTCAGCACTTCGGGCTGTAAACCAGAGGTATGCAGCTACTTGGCAAAACCAGAAAAATTAAACGTTGCCTACCAGTATCTCTTAAGATTTTGTTTCAATGAGAAGAAACATTCTGGCACCTAAGCAATGGGAGCTGCATTTTAAACATGAATCTGCAAATGAAGGGAGGTAAAATAGAGAACGAGTATACAGGCAGACCCAGTGTGGCGGCTGCCCACCTTTCTTTTCTATTTATTTTCTTTTGTAGCATTCTCGTCATGCCATGCTTTAGCTTCAAACATGTGAAGCTAAAGTGTTGTGTGCCCCAAATACTGCAAAAGTAAGTAAATTGAAAAGAAAGCAGAACCCAACGAGCTTTATTAAAACCTGTGCAGTGTTCCTTCCCTAAAATCTAACACACGTAATCAATTCCAAATGTAAAGGGCTATTTCAGTCGAGGGTACTCCTATGAGAACCATTCCCATAAAATTTGGGGCAATAATATGACTGTGACGTGACGCTACTTCTTGAGATGTAATTTTGCATTGCCGATGTTCATTAAGTCTCCTCCCACATAAGTTTAAACATTTTTTCTAGGGTTTCTTCTCTGGAAAAGAGGGTCTACTTCACACTCTGCATTATATTGTCTTGAGCAGAAATAGTTTCTGGGGGCATGGCTTTGGCGCCATTGACAATGGCTGCCTTTACGTGAAGTTCCGCAGTGGAGTGAAGGAATGGGAAGTCTTAAGACGGCATTATCCACTGTTCAGTTCTGCAAATGGATCCTGTATGGAAATGAAGGACTCCTGCGCATTTTGTTGTGAACAGGAGTGTCTGGGGGAAGCGAAAGCCAATATTTTTTCTTTTTCTGTCGTTCCTCTCAGGTCCAGTGACTGCCATTTTTTTTTTCTAACACTCTGCCGCCTCAGGCGCTCCTCTCCCCACGGATTCACAAGAGCTTATCATGTGACGCTGTTCCACAACATTTGCTTGTTTTTCCCTGAGGCTCAGTGACAATTGAAGGTTTTTTACGTTAAGAAGGCTTTTTTGTGGCATGATTAATTTTTTCCCCTCTACAAGCTATAAATTGGTTGTTCACTGATGCTTTACTTCACCTTGTCTTTTCATTCTAATTGCAACTATCATGGGACTTTCTGAGGTTTTACTTTTTTATGTCAATATGTGTTCTTCATCTAATTCATTCATGAGAGTGCCACTGATAATACATTGTTTATGGCAAAAATATGGTCTACTCATCGTGGTGTTGAAAACACGCCTGACTCTTCCCCATTAGCAGACTATAATGCTTTCAGTATTCTTCAGGATAATATGGAAGACTCAGAGTCAGGTGGTGCGCCATCCAACACTCCTTTTCAAGCCTCTAATCCTATACCTAATTTGTCATCCTCTTCTGCATCTTTGTCAGGTAAACGAGTTAAGAAGGATCTACCTTCCCTTACTATATCTCCACTACCAATATCTATGGAGTTAATCCTTGAGGAGATAGGTGTGCTCAAACAATATATGGAAGAAACAAATATTCCCCTTCAGAATGTCGACAACAAATGGTCCAATATGGAACAAGAAATTAATCAGATAGAGAACCGATTGGACGTTGTTCAATCTGTTGTGAACCGAGTACCTTCTATACATATAGAGATCTCGCAACCTAAACAACAGGTGGAATAACTTGAAAATCTTAATAGATGCAAATTCTTGCGCATTTATGGCCTTGTGGAGGGTCTTGAAAGCCCTAATCCTCTCTTCTTCTTTCAATCCTTCCGCCCGAAAATGTTTGGTTTTCCTGAATCTACAGCATTGAATATCTAAAGAGCACATCATTTAGGAAATAGCCCACGATCATCATCTCTGTCAAATAAGCCAAGAGGTGTTATTCTGTATTTTTTGGAATACACTGACTTACTTAAAGTTTTACAAGCAGCAAAACTTAAAGACAAAATCTCTTGCCAGGGATCCACTCTTTTCTTCTCTCAGGACTATGCCACGGCAATGGCGGATCGAAGGAAGAAGTTTCTGTACATGAGACCAGTGCTTCGGAGTTTGAATGCCAGATATGATCTTTTTCATCCTCGCCTTTTTAAGGTGACATAAAAATAAAACCACCAATTAGTGTTCGTCTAAAGCAGTTCCTGGATAATTGTAAAGAAGAAGAAATGGAAGTCGCCCGTATATCGACTGCTTGATTGTTCTGTTAAAATTGCCTTTATCTATATTTTTCTTATCTTCTCTCGTTTTACAGTTGACCTATTATATTTCTTTATAACCTATCCTCTTTTTAATGTCAGGTGCGCTCTTCATGGCTCCTTGGTATGTGATGTTCATGCCGTATGGATGATGTCTCCCTTTCCCGTTTTCATCCTGGAGTTTCCTGGTTGGTTGTGCCATCTTTCTTATGTGGCTCCACCAGCCCCGTTCTCATTGTATGTCTTTTTGTTTATTCCTTATTTTTTCTCTGTGCTGGTCTTTCCATTTTACCTTTTCAGATATAGGCTTTTCTTATGATTCTCTTTCAGGTTTCTCCATATATATATTATGTATCTCTTACTTCTCCTTTTATTTTTCCTTCTCCACTTGCTTTTTTCCTCTCTTTTCTTTTCTTCCTAATGATTTCTTGATATTTTGTACATACACTTTTCTCTAATATGCTAACCATCTCTACTGTTATCTTGTTGTTTCCTTTTTGCGGAAATTTATTTCTTATATGCTATTAATGCAATTTGCTGATTGTTGTTATTTGCATAAAGGTTTAGATTTGTTACTGTATATTTAGATGTCTTTAAGATTTATATCTTGGAATGTTAAAGGTTTGGGATCACCCATAAAACATCAAAGGGTTTTATCTCACATTTTTGGTTTGAAGGGTGACATTGTTTTATTATAAGAAATTCATGTAACTCAGAAGGAAATATCTAAACTTAAGTGGCAATGGGTGGTTCCTTATCTTTTCCTCTCCTGGTTCGGGGAACCGTAATGGTGTAGCCATTCTTTGTCACAAACTTTTGGATATTCAAATTATAGGTCAGGATGAAGATACTGAAGATGGGTTTCCGCTTCCATATCAGTCAACAAAATCCCTATGACTATTTTTTATTTGTATGCCCCTACTAATCCTGATAAACTTTTTTGGCCCCAGATTTTATCTAAATTAATGTTATATAGCAATGATTATCTACTAGTTGATAGTGACTGTAACATGGTTTATGACCCCATTATTGATAGACGTTCTAATTCTAAATGTATTTCTTCTCATGTACATTCTCAATTTACATCTACTGTATCTCAAAGATCCCTTGTTGATGCCTAGATAATATGTAACCCCACGCTTCAATATACTTTCTTCTCTCCTGCTCATTCTTCTTAAACTCAAATTGATAACTTTTTTATTTCTAAAGCTCTTACACAACATGTTTCCCACTCTGATATAGGTTCTATATTAATTTCAGATCATGCTCCTGTCTCATTGGACTTAGTCTTTCTTCGCTCTATTGAGTGAGTTAGGAGATGGAGATTCAATTACTCCCTTCTATTAGACCCCAATTTTGTCCAATATTTTTTTAATTTTCAGACACGTTTTTTCTAGAAAATGAAACCCCACAGACCTCTCCTCAACTTTATTTGTGACACTCTAGAGACTTCATTATTTCTTTCATAGACCAGAAAAGGAAATCCTTTTCTAAGAATATACAATTACTTAATTCACGTATTAAACAATGAGAGCACTCTTTTTATTCTACGAAATCTCAATCTGGCCTTGATGAACTTATCAAGGCCAAATTTGCTTTTAATAAGCTTTGCACTGAATCTGCCAATTTCCAGTGCTAAATACTATGATGATCAAAATAAGGTGGGGACGCTTCTTGTTAACTATCATAAGATTTAAAAAGATTGTACTAAAATTGATTCGCTTCTAACTTCTGCAAACAATATAGTTCATAAAAATGAAGATATTCTTTTAGAATTTACAGAGTTCTTCCAAAATCTCTATACTCCTGAATTTCTTCCTCGTCAAGATGATATTCTTATCCTCCATCGCTCCTCCTCCTTCTCTTAATGTGGATTTTTCTACATTAGATGAGGATATTCAGATTAATGATATTCTTAATGCTATTGAGGCTATAAAAAAAGGATAGGCTACTGGACCGGATGGGTTCACTGCAGAATTTTACACACATTTCTCTAAAATTCAATTTCCTCAACTGTATCAATTGTTTCTGTACTTTATCTCTACCCAGAAATCTGGTGGGTCTTTTCAGGAGGCTTTGATATCTCTTCACCCTAAAGAAAATAAAGATCATACCTTGTGCAAAAACTATAGGCCTATTTCTTTAATCAATTTGGACTATAAAATATTTGCGAAAATACTTGCCCTTCATTTGGATTCTTTATTACCCCATTTGATTGGGAAGGAGCAATGTGGTTTCATACAGGGTAGACATTTATCTGACAATACTAGATTGTTCTTCAAAGTAAATCAAAGATATATAAATATTCATTAGCAGCAATTTCGCTAGACGCTGAGAAAGCGTTTGATAGAGTTAGTTGGCCCTTTATTTTCTCAACACTTTCTTGGTTTGGTTTTGGCTCAAATTGTATTAACTATGTTTCTCTATTATATTTCTCCCCCAAATCCTCCATTCTGGCTAATGGACTTATGTCTTCATCATTCACCCTTCACAGAGGTGTTTGACAAGGTTGCCCGTTATCTCCTTTATTGTTTATTCTTGCCCTAGAACCCTTTTTAATAAAAATTAAGTCGAACAAAGTTATTAAAGGATTTCTCTATGGTGACAAACATTTGAAACTTTAAGTTTATGCGGATGCCATACTACTTTTTATTTCAAATCCACAGACTTCCTTACCAGCATTTTTGACAGAGGTAGATCAACCAATCAGGGAATATAAGCGCACTATTCACCTGTGAGGGTCTCAAGGCGCTCAGGGGGGCTTTGCAGATCTGTTTAGCTGAAGAGCCAGGTCTTGAGGGTCTTCCTGAAGGTGTTCAGGGAGGGGGCGGGTCTGATGTCTGATGGTAGCTCATTCCAGGTCTTGGCTGCAATGTGAGAGAAGGATCTTAAGCCTGCTCTGGCTCTGAGGATGCGCGGGGTTTCGGCAGGTGCGAGGTTGGAAGATCTGAGGTTTCTTTTGGGTACGTGGAAGTTGATTCTGTCGTTGAGGTATTTGGGTCCGTAGTTGTGGAGGCATTTGTAGGCGTGAGTTGAGGATTTTGAAAGTGACTCTATTCTCCATAGGGAGCCAGTGGAAACTTCGTAGGTTTTGGCTGATGTGTTCGTGTCGGGGGATGCCGAGGACGAGTCTGGCGGCGGTGTTCTGTATTGTCTGGAGTTTGCGGAGTAGGGACTTGTTGATGCCGGCGTAGAGTGTGTTTCCATAGTCCAGTCTGCTGGTGATGAGTGCCTGGGTGACTGTCTTCCTTGACTCAGAGGGGATCCACTTGAAGGTCTTGCGGAGGATGCATAGAGTGTTGAAGCAGCTGGAGGTCACGGCGTTGACCTGTCGGTTCATGGTGAGTGATGAGTTGAGTACGATGCCAAGGTTCTTGGCATGGTCTGAGGGGGTAGGTGGGCTTTCGAGGGCATTCGGCCACCAGGTGCTGTCCCATGCAGAAGGGGTGGTACCAAGAATGAGGACTTCTGTCTTCTCAGCATTGAGCTTCAGGCAGCTGTTGGTCATCCAGACTGCGACGTCTTGCATTCCTTTCTGGAAGTTGAGTTTGGCAGTGGTGGGGTCTTTGGTGAGGGAGAGGATGAGCTGGGTGTCAATGGCGTAGGATACGATGTTGAGGCCATGTTGTCGCACGATGGCTGCGAGGGGAGCCATGTAGATGTTGAAGAGGGTGGGGCTCAGGGATGAACCATAGGGACTCAGCAGGTGATTTTCGTGGGGTCCGAGAGGAAGGGTGGGAGTCTGATCCTTTGGCTTCTTCCGGTGAGGAATGAACGTATCCAGTCCAGGGCTGTTCCTTGTATGCCTGCATCGTGTAGTCTGGTGACTAGTGTGCGGTGGGAGACTGTGTCGAAGACCGCTGATAGGTCGAGTAGGATGAGAGCTGCGGAGTGGCCTTGGTCCAGAAGGGTACAGATGATTTAGCTCTCATCTCATGTTACAAACTAAATGCTGATAAGGGTGAATTTCTTCCTTTAAATAAACTATGTTTTCCTGCTGAGTTGTCCTCCTTCTATTTTCATTGGAACTCGAATAACTTTAAATATTTTGGATTATGGTTCAATGCCTCTATTAAAGAAACTGTTACTCTAAATTTGAAAGAGGTACAATCAATATTATCTTCGTCTACATCTTGATGGCATCATTTATATCTATCATGGTGGGGTTGTCTAGATACTATAAAAATGATGTTAGTTCCTTTAATATTGTTCTATTTATCCAATATTCCGAGTAATATTCCTAGCTCTTACTATAAGAAATTACATAGTATTTTATCAAAATTTCTATGGCATAATAAAAAGGCCAAAATGTCTCTCTGTAAACCTAAAAGACCTAAACAGATGGGAGGGGTTAATTTTCGAGACTTCCATTTCTATCATACTGCTTTCTTTCTTAAACAATCTTCCTTTCTATTGTCTGAAAATTAGTCTATAGCCTATCCTTTGTGGGTAGACGTTGACAAATCTTTTTTTATCCCTTTTCTTTTGAGGAGTATATTTCCCTTTCTCATACTCCTTTAACATTATCTTTCCCATTGTCAAAAATGTGAGTAAAATTTTCCAGCCACTTTTCTCATCTTCGCATGATGAACGAACACAGTTTTTAAATTCAGCAATTTGGTATAATAAACACATTAAGATCAATAACAAATTAGTTTTTTTGAAAGATTGGTTAACCAACGGACTTAGATGGACTCATCAAATTTTTCAAGATTGGATTCTGTGTTTCCTTTTTTAGTAATTCAATCTTGCTTTTCTCTTCCTTATTCATGTCGATCCAAATATTTTTCCTTAATTACAGTAGCTCAATCCTCTTATAATAAATGATCCTCTAACCCTACACTTACTCCCTCACCTCCTGTTATATAGTTGATTTTATGCAATTCTCCTTCCGCTTCTCAAATATTTAAACATTTAACTTATATTTCCACTACTCTAGATAAATCAGAGGTAGAATGTAGTTGGGAGTCTGATTTTCAAAAATCTTTCCCTATTCTGGTGTGGAATAAAATTTGGACTAAAATAAGGAAGTGTTCTAGAGCAGTGAATACCACTCAAACTATGATTTTCATTTATAATAGACTTTTGATTACACCAGCCAAACTAAATATAATTGCCCCTAATATTCCTTCCACTTGTTGGTCATGTACTGTTTCTCCAGCAGATCTCAAACACATGCTATTTGAATGTCCATCTATTCATAGTTTTTAGATATGAATCTGTTAACACTATCTTTAACACACATGATCCTTTTTCTTTAACTCATATTTTTCTGTTGAGCATTTCAGAAGTTTGGTCGTCTCAATCCAGTGATGTGCGTATAATTGATTTACTCCTTGCTATCGCCTTTCAACAGATAACCAAGTCGTGGAAAGATGCGTCTGCTGTATCTTTTCGGACATGGTGGTATGGAGTCTGCTACAATCACAGATTGGACAGAGCCTATGTACATCCTATCACTCTTCCTATTAAAAGAGATCTTCTCTGGTTACTTATAACACATTTTTCCAATTCTTCTGCTAAAAAGACATCTAATTTATTATTTTCTACTTTATTGTATTATGTTCTGCATATATATCAAATAAAAGCATTTTTAAAACTTAAGAAATAGTTTCTAAATTATATAGGGCAATATGTAAGTAATCATGCATTCCTTGCATCAAGGAGGGCACACCTTTAGGCATCTGTCCAGGATGCCCACCTTGCCTGCAAGGGTCTGTAAGTGACAGAGTGCCGGCATGCAGTGGCAAACTAATGGACAGTGGGGCACCGGAACAATGAAATGGAGCCCCACCGTCAGCTTGTTAAGTAGAATAAAGGTAAAATCGGTGGTGTTCATTGGGCACTTAAGTCTCCTGGGCCCCGAAGCAACTGCGATGGCCATTGATAGCTACGGCCCTACAGGTCACCATGGGGTGGGTGGCGAAGAGATTGCTGCTCTGCAGGTAGTGCTGATTCCTAAAGAAACGTAGTACCTAGTGACTGCCATCCATGATGCCAATCCCGCAAATCTTCAGAGTATAACTCACCAGAATGTGGCCATCCTTTGAAGGGGAGACAGCATCCATTAAAAGGCCGGCATTTTGTTAAGGCTGCCTCTATGCTTTTCAAAAATAGACTAGTTAAAGATGTTTAAACCACAATATCTCTGCGTTTCCTGTTGATAACACATCATCATATCCAAGAGACACATACTGTGTAATTATTGAATCAACATCCCTATCTCGCTAATCTCGGGGCCAGAACCTATAAATGCTGTGCTAGCACGATTACAAGGACAGGGAGACATTTTTCTCCATATTTATTTAATTTAGTTACGCACCGGCAGAAAGTTTTCGCGGAACCCTTTCACTTTCTAAATGATTTGATTGCTCCTATATCATGCACTCACCATTTCAACCACTTCTCTATCCATACACTTACACACTCATCCACCCCCTCACTATCCATTCATCTACTGGACCACTGACAATTCATCCAAGTACTCAGTAGCATAGCCAGTGTGTCACGGGCCCTAGAAAAAGGAAGCAAATGCCCCTCGGCTGCTCTCTGAATTATAAAATACAGCAATATTCAAGGTTCAGTGGCCCCTCGGGCCTATGGGCCCCAGTATTTTTGGACCAGCTGCACCAATGGAAGTTGCGCAGTTACAGCTCCTCAATATCGATGCTACTATATATTCATCCATCCACTCAGATATCAATACATTCCTCAAGTGACATACCCATGTGTCATGCACTCCCTAATCACTCACATTGCCATCTATTCATCCACTTCCCCACTCATCTATTCATTGATTCACTCACCTACCAACCCATCGTCCATCATTTACGCATCTCAACCTACTAACAAATTAGTTCACTAACATAACCACCTAAAAACCTACTCATCACTCAATCATTCATCCAGTCCAGTCACCCACATCCATTCATCTACTCATTTCATCTACTCATCCACCCATTCAAACATGCATTTAAAGGTTCACTTCCACATTCTTTCATATACACTATTAATCCAACAACTCACCCCCATGCACTCATACATTTGATTCATCTACTCACCCACCTTTCCATGCATTCGCTCATCATTCAACTCAGGAGTGACCCAATCTTCCACTCAGCCACCATCTATATGTTGCATGGCTAAGTACTTATAAGGTCTCAAAGGCGAGACCAATTGCATTGTAAATACTTGTTATCGAAATGCTTGGTGAGAGCTCTCTTCAAGTCACGGTTATGGCCCCACCACTTTCAAATGGGGCCATCAAGAAAGAGAGTAGCACTTTTGGTCAATTAAATTATTAAATGGAATTAGGAACATTCATTGCCTCTATGAAATTTTTAAATGAAGTGATCGCATATGCTATTGTTAACAGTGTGGCTGTAAATTAGGACATGCTGAGCTCAATAAAGTAGAAAAAACGATTTAAAATGCAATATCAGAGAGAGATATGTTTTAGTCAACAGTATCAGTTGTAAGGTTATTTTAGCATGCAGACCTTTTCAGAATATAAGTATGGGTCTTTATTCATTGTGAGCTATATGCACAAGGATTGATTATGCAAATTACATTTGAAAAAGTCAAACAGAAAAACCTTCCAAATGCCGCACAGAACAGCGTGTACTTAGCATCACAGTTGTTGTCATGGAGAGCGCTAATCACATGATGCAAAATGCTGCCGGAGCATGCTCAGTGAATGAATAAACAAGGGCCATTTTTCTTCCTTTGTTCCAAAAGCTCTTTTAGACTTCCTGTCGTCAACCAAGGCTGTGAGGAACGCTTCATTTGCATCATATCTGAAAGCAAGGCACCGCAGACGGACAGTGGTGTGTATTGTGACTGCTAAAACCTAGATTAATGCCGAACAAAACAATCTGCACTTGGTTTCTGTGGGAAAGTTCAGCCTCCCGGAGAGGATACTTTTCTCTAGAGCCCAGTACGTTGAATTTCTTCTGTCTGAAAAGTAAAAATTAGCCAGCTACAAATCACAGCAACAAGTTCTCCTCTATCAAAAAAAGTCTAGCAACTTTTCTGGCTACTTGGAGCCCCTTTGTGCCTCTCCCTACACATCTGTGGTACCAATAATTGCCCTCCACAGGATGGTGAAAACATTTCATCTGCTCCTGCATCATTAAATTGTTCAGAGCGGCCTTGTTTTGTAATGCAGTTAGACGTTAAAAGCGACAGCAAAACAAATCTTTGTTTCCGACAAGGAGCTTGTCTGCTACTATTGTCATTGTGCCGGAGCTGAGCTGCACCACATTTCCATGGGGGAAAAGAGTGCCCAGAATGCAAGATGAGGCCTTTGTGCATATCCCACAGCCTACTGGAGCTACAAGATGGATATATATTCACGACCATGCGCATACTCATACCCCAGGACAAAAGTCCTCTGTTGGTTTCCCTTTTCTAAGCTTAGGTTGGGGTAATTTGGCGTCTCTTTCCAAATAGCCAACGCCAGTGCATTTTTTTGTAATATGGACAGAGTTCTGTTTTTGAAATGACATTGTAGTTGAGTCTTTAGTGTCTATGATTTACACATATCCTCTAATCTAATGAGATTCCAGGCCTTACAGGGATTTTTGAGACAACTATCGAATGGCCACAGAAAATGAAGGGGGAAAATACATGGAAAAGGGTTACATTTTGAAGATGTCATCTGAATTGTTCCCCAACTATTGTATACGCTCCCTTGCCCTAGAATACGTGGCCACTAAGCGTGCATACAACGTGCAGTGTTTGCAGTGTATCATTTGTAAAAAACTAAAAAAACTAAAAAAAGAATAGAGTGGCGACCAAGCCACTACTGCTGCTGAATGCTGGGGTTGCGAAATGGTAAGGTGGCCTAGTTTTGATTTCACCTTATGCCTCCTTCTTCCATCTTACCACCATGGTACAGAGATGGGTGTGGTCTGCCTAGCATAGGATTTCTCATGGAGGCATGCTCTTCCAGTAGATAAACCCTGAAGGATCCACGCATTAGGTTTTGGTGTGCACTGTAGCACACATGGAATGAATGCATTTTATGTTTTTTATTTGAGAAATTAGCACATTTCTCCTTGTTTGTGACTTTTTCAAGGAGGAGATGGTTTTTTACACTAAGTCCTATTATTATTATTATTATTATTATTATTTTAAATGTATAAGGCGCACAGCTACCCAAGGGTTTCCCGGCGCCGCCTGAGAGGACCAAAAGAGAAAAGGGGAACTTTATTGATTGAAATGGCAAGTTTTCAATGCCTTACCAAAATGAATAAAAGTAGTCTCTTGTTTCAGCGATAAGGGAAGGGAATTCCACAGAGTAGGGCCCAGGCAGGAGAAGGATCTGCTGCCCATACGAGATAATCTATGCCTAGGCACTGCAAATCTCGACTGAGTGGATGAACGGAGAGAACGAGCTGGGGCATATTGATGGACAATAGTATTTATGTATTCAGGGGCCTTGCCAGTTTTGATTTTAAACATATAGGTTAAAGACTTAAATTTAATGCGTTTTTCAACCTTGAGCCAGTGGAATTTTCGTAAAGAGTTAGCAATGGGGTCACATTTCGGAATATGGCAAAGTAGGCGGGCTGCAGCATTTTGAACAACCTATAACTTATGTATGACATCCTTATTGGCTCCCAGGAAAAGGATGTTGCAATAGTCCAAGCAAGAGATGAAAAGAGCCTCGACTACCGTTCTTTGGGTAGAGACTGGCAGCATCCACAAAATTTTCCAGAGCCATTAAAGATGCCAAAGCAGGTTGCAGCCACCATTACCGCCTGATGTTTCATGCAAAGCCGATCATCCATCACAAAACCTAAGTTGCGTGCTTGTTGGACGGGCTGAGGAAGGAGGCCCAGTTCAGATGGCCAGTGTTGGGGGCCCCATAGTTCTTTATTCCTCCCTAGTATCAACACCTCGGTCTTTTCCCCATTAAGTTTTAATGAATTGACTTTCATCCAGCATGCAATTTTACAGACTCCTGCTTGAAGGGATGAGGGCTTAGACACTCCTTCCACAGAAAGGGAGAAGATTATTTAGGTGTGGTCAGAATACGAAAAGATTGCCAACCCTGACTCGGTGGCGATGTCAGCCAAAGGTTTCACATATATATTAAATAATAAGGGGCTAAGGATAGAGCCCTGAGGTACCCCGTAAGGGGACATGTGGATTTTGGATGTTGCGGCCGAGGAAAAGACCTGATATGTGCGGTCCTCCAAGAAGTGCTCCAGCCATTTTAGGGCCAGCCAACCACACCAATGGATTATAACGCTTGCAATAGTACAGTATGAGAAACAGTGTCAAAAGCGGCACTCAGATCTAATAGTATGAGTGCCACAGTGTCACCTGCATCTAAATGACTACGCAGCATCTCAGTAACTCCTAGAAGCATGGTTTCCATCGAGAAACCTTTCCGAAAACCTGACTGAGAGGGATGTAAGAGCTCATGGGACTCAATGAACTGAGTCAATTGTTGGTTCACATGTTTTTCCCAAATTTTTGAAAAAATAGGAAGCAGAGAGATTGGGCGAAAGTTAGCTAGCTGTGTTGGATCAGTGCTTGCTTTTTTCAACAGTGGAAGAATCATAGCGTGTTTCCACTCAGGTGGAATCATCGCTTCTTGCAAGGAAGCATTCAGTAGCCCTGTGATCAATTTCTTGGCAGGTGGCTCAATTTTCTGTAACACGGTGACAGGAAGCAGGTCTAGCTGGCATCCTTCTTAGATTGGGCTTTGCATTTATAAAAACCTCAGGCTGTTTGCATTGATCTGCACCAATAAAGCCCAGGCAACGTTTCAATGACACAAAGGGATGCAAAGTAGAGCAAACATTTTGTTTTGTTCTGTGAAAAATTCACCTTTCCAGCACAAAACACATGTTGCACATGATAGGAAATAGCATTCACTGCTTTGTTTCATTTTGCATCGTGCTAGAGATAGTGCAAATTAGTAAATGATTTGGTGTACTTTTGATGTGTGAAAGAGTGCTCCTCTTTTGCAGTTAAAGCACTCTAAATACGATGGAATAGCACAACAAACAGCTAATAGCATGAGGTGATAGCTACGCCCTTGACTCACTTCCACTCCCTCACAATCTACAATCACTTGCTCCTATTAATGTACTCACACTCATTCACTCACTCCCTCAACCTCACTTTCCTTATTCACGTACACTCTCAAACTCAGATTCTCATTCACTTTCACTCATTGACACTCACACAATCACCTTTACTTAGTCCCATTTACTTTCAATAATTCACAGACACACTCACAAATGCATCCTTACATAAACAGAGAAACTTCCTTTATTTACCTTGCTTCCTTCGCTGGCGTTTTGGAGGCTCCAGTGCTGCAGCTGAGCAGGAATCTAGCACTGGACATTGGAACCATCAAGCCATGATTCCCAACGAGGAGCCAGACAGAGCATTAAGAACATGTTTGAAAAGGGAAAGACCCACCTCAATCACTGTCCCAGATCCTTGATAGGAATGGAACCACACCCCTATAAGAAGATGGGACATAATTGGTAATTCTGCTCCTGCTGCTCTGTGTGGTTTCTCATTGCCCTCAGGGGTCCATTCATATGTGCCCTGACAGCCTGCCTCTTTCTAGCAGATATACTGTGCTGTCAGAAGCATATGCAGTATGTCTGCTGGATAAAATGGATTGAGCCTGTTTGAGGGGACAGTAGTTGAAATTCGTCCCGCAGACATGCGCAATCCAACCATCCTGCTACAGAGTGCTGTATTTTAAAACAACACTCTGTATCTGGATCGTGCCGCTGCCCCTTATGTTCCCTCCTACTGCCAAAGTCATCAGGACCCTGGAAATCAGGCTGAGAGGGCAGACATGTGCACGGACAGTGTTCTTGAAACCATGAAAGTTGTATTTTCATGAACACTGCCAAATTGCTAAATTAAGGATGTGTAGGGTCTCAAAGAGGCAGGGTGAAGAATGTGGGGACTCACAGGAGGCAGGGGGCTGCAACCTGGAGCCCCTTACAAGGAGCCACCACTGATATGATGTCTCCTTTCAGCCACCATCTTCTCCATGGCAGCATGGGTTTCCCCTGGACAAAGCAACACGAGGGCCCCGGTCAGAAATTGGTAATTCATCCTGACAAGGATTGGGATTGCTCTTTGAAGTGGGGTCTCACCAAAGTCACTAAATAAACCTGTACTTAACCCTCTGGTATTTTGACATAAAAGCAGTCAAGCCTAATTCAGAGGCAATGTGTAAAGTATTTATGCAGCACTCAAAAAGTAATAAAGTGAAAACACAAAGAAATCCTAAACCAATTTAGAAGAATAGAAAACATTTAATAAATACAATTATACCAAAGCAACAGAAATCCAATAATTAGAACTGGAGATATGAATATTTTTAAATGTAAGGTTAAATATAGTGCCAAAAAGAAAGAAAGCACCAACTACGGCCATCTGGCTGTGCTTGACCTGTCCAAAGTAAAAAGTTGACGTTAACCGCGATGGACTATAGGTCGAATGCAGGGACCAGGTGCATCCAGGTGAAATGTTTTACCTGTGGACTTAATCTCTGAAGTATAAGTCAAAAAGCCTCAGTGGGGCACGGCAGAAGGTTTTGACCAAAGAGTGCTCCACATTGTCGGAAAGCTTCTGGAACTGTTGACTTTTGGCAGAAAAGCTCAGAGCAGGAGAAATTTGAATTCCTCACCCAGAGAAGGTCCTTTGCTGGCTGGATACTTTTCGACACCTTTGCCCAGTGAAGATTTTTTGGCCATCGGACTTAATCACTTTTTTGGGAGCTCAGATTCATCCGGTGGGGCAAGGCCACAGCCTGTAGCCGAAGAGGGCTCACAAGGCTGGGCACCTTCTCTGCAAAGTCCCACTGAATTAGATTTTCTGCTGTGAAGAAGAAAGTATTGGGAGAAACCTGAATCATTGGCCCAGTGGCTATGCAACTTCATCAGCTTGGCAGGTAAGTCCTGGTCCTACGTCGGTTCTCAGAGCAAAACATTGGCAAAAAGATTCTAAATCATAGCCCTGGGTTTCAGGAAACTTTGGGGACAGAACTTGGGATCAATACTTACTCTAGCAAATGTCAGCAGCAGGTACCATAGCAGGGCCAGTTGGAAGTGAAATCATAAAATGTGACATTACAGAGGGAGCAGAGATAAACCTATTTGTTCAATACTTCAAATGTATTTAGTATTATCTAAGGTGTGATCGGCACCACAGGAAAGCAAGGAAGAAATATTTTCAGGGAAAAGAAACCTCACCGATCAATGTGGCATGCTTCATCATAGAATTCTGTCCCACACTAGGCATGCGTGCAATGCTTAGCATACCCCTCACTATGGGCTCTTTAGTCAGGATCTTTCCACTGACTATGTTACATACTTGTGTCAGTGATAATAGGGGTGGTAGCGTCAGATGGATGAGACAATTAAAAGTGTCTATTGCTCCCACAGGACTATAGACCTTTGTTTATGGGAACTTGGGATATATGGCAAGATTGCAAAATCAAAGTACCATTTGAACCTTAGGAGTTCTGTGAAACTGGGCACCTGGGCAGTTGCAAGAAAGGCCTCTGGAATCTTATTGTGTTCCTGTAGCTCAAACAGGTGGACAGCCAAGTGACCCTTGGAGTCACTTATCGGATCCTGGGTTCAGTCTTCCTTCAGGTTCTTCACACAGTGGAGTAGTCCTTTTTGTGATTCAACCAGGTCAAGGAATGTTCTGAAGTGGTTGCTTAGGATACCACATTTATGCCCAGTAACTGCCTGTGGGTAGATGAAACTCCTGGCCACTCCCTGACCAATGAGGCATAAGTTCCCAGGGGTGGTCCTACCCACTTTTGCAGCATTTCCTTTGTGGTTTACTGTAAACTATCCCACAGTGACCCAAACTATGTAAATACAATGTGGCAGAAACTTTCTTCCCTTGGTCAGAGCTTCCTCTGCTCACCCAGAGGTGTGATTATGATAATCGGCAACCCTTCCCTTGTGGTCACTCAAAATTGGTTTGGGAGCAACTTGTCTCCCAGTAGAATTGGTGCCTGTCTGGCCAGCAGGATAATGCATGGGGCAGACCTAGGTGTGAGTTACATATTCTTGTGACAGGATAGGCACCTATTGAAGTGTAATTAAGTTTCCGGCCACAGTCCGGCTATATTGTCAGGAAAGAAACATCTCCCCATACCCAAGCCCTTTGCCCACTGTCTGGGAGCAATAACATCTCACCACATAAGAACCACTAATAGTCAGGTGACACTGAACACTGACAGAAAGGCACATTTGGCTTAGGTAGGAAAATGCCAACTTTCTAAAAGTCAAGATATCCTGAGCACTTGTGTGCACCCCACCTGCAGCACTGCGAAAGTGGGAAAACTTCCCTTCTTATGTCCATTTCCTCCAGCGTAATCAAATATAATCTTAAGATTCCCAAAGTAATCATGACTGTTGAACACTTTTCAAATTTCATTAAAACACTGCTGAGACAGCATCCTTTCACCTTCCAACTTTATTTAAGCGTCTTCCAATGTTTACTGAGTGTCCATCAAGGCTTTTTCAGTGCAACGTAATTAATCAGAGGTGAAACACCGACTAGGCTCATCGTGTTATGTTCCCAATGCATTTCGAGCCTCCTAGGCTCTTCGTTAGGAGTTTCTACAAAAATAATAAAAGACAATTCAGCCAGTTGTATCCTACTAACCTTCGCTATTAGATCACAGACATAATAAAACGATCATGCAGTGCTCATCTTATGCCTGAGTCTGCCACCTCCCACTCAACCCAACATACCAGAATTTCCTAACTAATTAGCCAAACTGATCAAGCAACGTGCAATCCCCTCCCTCCTATTACCAACTCTATGTGCCCTCTGTGTTTCACCTCTTATTAATTATGTTGCTGTGAAAAAGCCTTGATGGGCACTCAGTAAACATTGGAAGACGCTTAAATAAAGTTGGAAGGTGAAAGGATGCTGTCTCAGCAGTGTTTTAATGAAATTTGAAAAGTGTTCAAAAATCATGATTACTTTGGGAGTTTTAAGATTATATTTGATTACGCTGGAGGAAATGGACATAAGAAGGAAAGTTTTCCCACTTTCGCAGTGCGGCAGGTGGGGTGCGCACAAGAGCCCCAGGATATATTGATTATATAGGCTGTGCCTTGGGACGGTACACAGCAGCTGTCAAGCACGCATCAATGGACGACAAAAAACTTGAAAAATTAGTACACTAAGGGAAGGTGTGCATTCTTGAATAACAATTCTTTTGCTTAGCAATACTATCGTCCCGATAGCAGATTGCACCCCGAGGACGAGCACAAGAGAAAGTAATTTGAAATAAAGAATTTTTATACACTGTTGGGACGGCTAAAAGACTAGAGTGGACCCATTGAATATTCGATAAGAGAACAATTTCCAGCACAATCTTGAACAATTGGCCTTTGCTTTTGTATTGTTTATTTGTAAATGAATGGATGCACGTGCGATGGGTGTTAATACACGTAGTCACGGTGTAACGTATTTATTGGCACAAATGAGGGATTATGAATTGTATATTTTTGCATCACTTTGATTTTTTGATTCATATTCACATTATATATAGAAGATGAGGTGGAGATGGGATTTTGTATAGATATGATCGTATCACTAGTGGGAATCGGGTAGCGAAGGGTGCATTGTGGGGTTAGCAGTTTGGGAGTAGCATCTAAACAACCGCAGGCAGCGCATGAGAACAGGTTACATGGTTCACAGTCTAATTTGGATTGGGTGGCAACAGGTGAGGAGAAGGTTAAAAACTAACAGATTAGGCTAATTCTTTTACGATATTGGGGAAGGCGGATGAGGAGGTCAGGCTGCCGGCTGCGGTGTCATCGAGGTATTTAGTATCCATATGAAAGGGAAATCAAAATAAGAGAGGGTTTACAGTCACTATGGGGTGGTAGTTTGATTGTTTTATAGCGGGTTTTAAACATAGGAGATTGGGTATGAAATAACAGTTTATTTGTTTGTTTTAGGATGTCGAATATGAAAGGGCACGTAGAGTTGGTAATAGGAGGGAGGGGATTGCACGTTGCTTGATCAGTTGGGCTAATTAGTTAGGAAATTCTGGTATGTTGGGTTGAGTGGGAGGTGGCAGACTCAGGCATAAGATGAGCGCTGCATGATCGTTTTATTATGTCTGTGATCTAATGATGAAGGTTAGTAGGATACAACTGGCTGAATTGTCTTTTATAATTTTAGTAAAAACCCCTGTCGAAGAGCCTAGGAGGCTCGAAATGCATTGGGAACATAATACGATGAGCCTAGTCTGTGTTTCACCTCTGATTAATTACGTTGCTGTGAAAAAGCCTTTATGGGCACTTAGTAAACATTGGAAGATTCTTAAATAAAGTTGGAAGGTGAAAGGTTGCTGTCTCAGCAGTGTTTTAATGAAATTTGAAAAGTGTTCAAAAATCATGATTACTATGGGAGTTTTAAGATTATATTTGATTACGCTGGAGGAAATGGACATAAGAAGATAATTTTCCCACTTTCGCAGTGCGGCAGGCGGGGTGCGCACACGCGCCCCAGGATATATTGATTTTATAGGCTGTGCCTTGGGACGGTACACAGCAGCTGTCAAGCACGCATCAATGGACGACAAAAAACGTGAAAAATTAGTACACTAATGGAAGGTGTGCATTCTCGAATAACAATTCTTTAACTTTCTAAAAGTGGCATTTTCAAAATAGTAATTCAAATTCTGACATGACCATTATATTGGAATTTAAATTACTATGTTTTTAGTGCTTGAATCATTCTTCTAGCTATTCCTAAACTGAAGTTGTGCATCATAAGGTGATCTAATGTATCCCAGATCCTTGCCACAGTGAAAAATGCCTTTAGAGCTTTATCATTGCCAGGACATGTACAACTAAAGGACACATCATATGCCCAGTTTTAAAATGCCATGCATCCTGCACAATGCGCAATTAGGGCCTACCTTCGGATGACTTATAAGAATTCAAAAGTAACGTTTCAGCCTTACCCATAATGGTTTATTTTACCAGGTCCAAATGGCAGTTTAAAACTGCTCTACATGCTGCTATCTGAGACCGGAGAAAGATTTTTCAGGTTTACTTTACTGGGTGCACAATAAATCCTGTAGACCACTAGTAGCATTTAATTTATTTAGGTATATGCCAATTTGACCTTGTTTAAAATGGAGAACACAAGCACTTTACCACTGGCTAGCAGTAGTAATGTGTGCAGGGTCTAAGGGCTAACAAAAACGGGTTCAGCTACAGAAGGCAATCACCTGTGGGGATACCATGTAAACCATAAGCATATCAAACACCCCATTAAACACATCCTTATTGGTGAAGGAATGCTTTCATTTAGTAGCTTCTTGCCATTTGGTGGTGATTGCTACCATCATGCACTACATTGTGCTACCTGATGAAGTGTGCCTGCAAAAATAGATGCTGTATTACTACACTCTGTATTGGAAAAGCACACAACTTTGGTTTCCCCACACTTTATCAAGAATGCTATATTGTTTTACAACGAATGCTTCCTGTGCCCTGTATTGCCCATGGGTAGCTGGGGTCTGGGACGTAATGCCCTGACTGGTATGCACTGACATGACACCCTAGTCTTTCCTACCATACCCACAGAACATTGATGTCCCTAGACCATTAGGGCCTTACAAGATGGCCCCCTACGCTTACCCCTCAACCCTCATTAGGTTCCAGGAAACATAGTCTGCAGAGTCCTCTCCTTGGGGCATGGTTGGAGTCATGCTCATTTGGTTGGTTTGCAAAGTTAACTGTTATGACCTTTCACACATTTCCCCCTTCCCCTCGATACCCAGGTTTTTGTGGCCCTTCCTCTGCGATCCTGCATGCTATTAATGAAATCCAGCGAGTTTTGGCAATTCACACAAGATCTGGTGGCCATGTTGGGTGTGTCATTGTATAAAAGCAGCCCCTATGGTCTCAGCCATGCTTGGCTTCAAGTCTCCATCCTGGTGAAGTCCTGCATCCAGTTTCCAATTCAACTTACCTTCATTTTGGGAGCGGCGGTCTTGCAAAGTCATCTCTCCTCATCTCCTCGGACTTCACCCTGATCTTTGGCTCTTCCTCCTCTGGCTGTGATCCCTGTAAGAAATACAAAAGTACAGAAAACCGGTCAGTGCACTGAACCTTTGGTTATAATAGTTTAACATACAACAGAAAATTGAGGAAAAGACAAGAGACTTTTTGTGACTTTTGTTTTTTCGCCCTCAAGCTGAAGTCTTCTAAAGCACTCTAGGTTAAAACCTCAGACCAGGAACTTAAATAGGAATTTGGCAAATGCTATAAACTTGTCTAACAATAGTAATGGCATCATTCTTCAAAAGGTGAGTGTTTGTCTGGGAGGGTCAGAGTATAAATAATTATAAAATGGTGTATTTATTATTCCGTTACCCAATTACCTCTATGCCCCTTAGAGAAATCATCCAGAAAGTGACTGGAACTTCGAAGTGAAAAGAATGTTGCTTAGTTGTGAAAAAAAGCTGAAGGTTTTGTCTTCCCTGTTCTCATCAATCTCCTTTCCCTACCCCCTTCACCCCTGAAATGAATCGCCAACATTCGTACAAATAGTATTATGATAGTTCTTCTCAGAAGGATTGGTTGAATTTTCTTTGCTCCTACAGATCCTGTACTTATGGTTGCTGGAATCTTGACACATTGATGAGACTATCCATCATTATTAATACATCAATGTTGCAGCTGCACTGCTAAGGACTAAATATACTAAGGTAAGTATTAGAATTAAATGAAATTAGGAGAAAGGGTTAAATATAAATGAATGTTAGCATTTAACAAACGGAAAGGGTCACTTAATTAATTAAAATTAAATAACAAAGACGAGTATTCGGGTGGAAGTTTTTCAGAGTATACATTTTTGGAGGGGTTATTTACTTTGAATTCAGTAGATATAAAAAAAAAGGGTTAGGCTAGACTAAGGGAAAAATAGAGGTATTAATTAAATGCAATTACCCCTATTTAAATTGATTATTGGTTAGAATCAGCATTAGTTTAGGCAAAGCCATGAATTAAATTGAAATGTAAAACCTTAAGAATTATAGAAAGAGATAGTATCAAAGTATGGTAAAGGATAATGCAATCTATATGAAAGATAATCCAAAATGTATAACATTTAGGTCTAGAATTCAGATTAGGATATAGATAAATAATAAAAAAAACATAACTAGTATCAATCAGATTTTAAATTAGGCAAAATAAAAAATATATATATATATATAAAATAGTATGAGGGTGAGAATAAGGGTTTAAAAAGTGCTAAAGAGTGCCTCAAAATGGCTTGATTGGTGCACCTTTTTAATGCACGCTGCCTTTTAAAGCACACACTCAAATATTCAGATTTTGTAGAAACACAGACAAGAGATGTAGCTTTTGTTACTGAGACTTGTGCTGATTAGTCCTTGGGCCCTTATTTCTTAACAACAGTGCTAACAGGCTACTCGGTGTTTAGGCTTGATGGGGTAGGCAAAAGAGGTGGCAGCATTGCTGTAATCTACAGAAATGTGTTTAAAACCTCTTTTACGGGGCTTAGTAGCTCCAAGGAACTTGAAGCACTGGCTTTTAAAATAGAGATCAATGACTGTTTCTCTTTCAATGGTATACTTTTATACCATCATCCAGTTTCTCATGCTGCCTTTTCTACCAATCTCTCCTACCTATTGCACTTAAGAATTGACTCTCAGGTGATTTTAATCTTCAACTACACTATTTAGCTAACAATGATTTGGCCGAACTCACCGATATTACGAATAGCATATGTTTAGAGAAACAGGTCACAGGACCTACTCATTCTGCGGGGCATCTACTCGTGGTTTCTTCTCCGACTGCCCACTTCTTCAAACAACCAAGACCCTTTACTTGATCTGGTCTAACCACCGTGCAGTAATGTTTACCATCGATCTGGTCTCGAATGCAGTAACTACTAAGCAACCTTTACCTATAGGCTCGCTTGAAAATGGCATAACATGATCTAAAAGTGACTTTAACCGTGACCCTGCTGCCGAACACCAACAACTTGGACACGGCGGCCATATATGACATCATTGGTTGGATAAGGCCCTGGATAAGTTAGCACCAGTTAGGCTCCACTAAAATGTCAGATCATCTCTCTTTGAACCTTGGTTCAAAGAAAATCTGAGGATCCAAAATCAGGCATCGTAGGCAAGAAAGGAAATTTAGAGTCCATTATACTACTGCTGGAGCGGGTAATACAAAATGTTGTATGTTTATATTAATCCGAATAATCAATTAATTGTAATATTATTAATCCGTTTGAAGTGTTAACTCACCAATTATATTAACAAAAGAATTACACGTGGGAATTGCACCTTGCATGGCTATATTAATTGTTAACTAACTTGAGTACGCATATTAATAGTAGAAAACTAGAATATTGCATGTTATATGTCGCTTTGGTGATGTATTTTTGATTTGTGCTTTATTTAGTGAGTATAAACCGCTCTGAGTGTTGCTTCTGCTAGATAAATACACACACATATGGGTTTTAGCAAGGGGATAACATTTTATTAGCCCTTTCTATGTTTTAATTTACGTTTTTTGTGTTTCTTTTGCTTAAGTTGACCATTTCAGCCTAAACAAGATGGCTGAACGAGACGTTAAATGTGACTGCCCTGACAACACGAGGTTCTGGGTGAAGTGCGCAGGCCTCACCGCCAGCAGCAGTGGCCTGGACCTGACCCCGGGAGAACATGTACCCTCAAAGGACGCTCCGGGAACCTATCCAAGACCAAAGACAAAGCTCAATTTAAAAGCCGGAACAAGCAAGTTTGATGACTTCATCATTCGACACCCTGAGAACTGTACCCCAACCCCAAATGGACCAATCAGGACTTTCTAAACCCCGATCTGGATACTTTTTGACATTATTTTCATTATAAAAGTAGGTAGGGAATTGAGCTTATAAACGCTATCGCATCGCTCGCTCTTCTTTGACGAACTCGATTTCCTGACGTTATGCTGACGGAGAGGACGGTGACACTGCTGGACAGCTGTTATCCTGAATTTTTGAATTGCTGAATAAAATTTTTCTTTGACTGATAGACTTAGAGGACGACTTTAGTCAGAATAGGTAAATATGATGCTCTGAAATGCTGATGATGATTTCTAACGTTTCTTGCAATATTTCTTAGATAAAGAATATTTGATTAATTGACAAATGTGCTGTGTCGATTATTTTAAGAAGAGAATTTGATGGGATTTAAAGACTAGATAAATGACTGTGAATCTAAACCTTCAAACAACTAAATGATCCATCTCCTTATGAGAGGGATATCTTAGGTCTGAGGTCAATGTGTTTAGAGTAAGGTAAAGGTATTCCTCTCATGTCAGCGTTTGGAAGCGTATTTCCCTCAAGAAAAACAGATCAACGGAGTGTAAGTATATTGGTGTTATGGTCCCCACCAATGAATGTATTTGAGGGAATTTGATGCCAAGGTAGTTGGTCTGTGCCGAAGGGGGAATTTGACGCTCCGCACTGCAACACTGCAATAGATGAAGAAATGAACAAAGGCTCCTTAGCCATTTACAAAGAAATGATTTTAAAGAGTAAGCTAGATACTACACTAATAAAATAGAATCTGCAGAAAATTCCTCTAAATAACTTTTTGCTACAGTGCAAAGCTCCCTTGCAATGTAAACAAAAACATTAACCAAACGTTCTGCGATTCACTAGCCACATTCTTTGAAGACAAAGTAAATGCAGTCTTGAATCTTTTTTCTACAAATTCCATGACTCACATCGAAAACTTCTTTGATACTCAATCCAAGAAGGATGAACCTATGACTACTTTATCTATCATTTATGAACTTACCCCAGATGAACTTTTAAGATTATTTGTCCAAATCAAGTCAGGTTCCTCTCTTAGTCCTTGTCCCACCCAAAATATATCAAAAGCCTAATTTGGAGCCCCTCAAATCCAAGTAATTATCAACCAATCTCACGTTTTCCTCTTCATTGATCATTGAAAAGGCAATCCATTCTAGGCTGGCCTCTTTCATTGAGGAACAGAGCCACTTGGATCCCTACCAATTTGGATTTAGAAGCCACCATAGTACAGAGTTGGCTCTTATAAGTGTGATTTTGTATATATTGACATTCTAAACGCAAATTGCACCATCTTTTTAAATTATTACTAATCGTGCTGCTTTTAAACAGGCACTTTTGTCTTTTAAAACCTGCTGCTTAAATCGTTTGCACATTGCATATTTGCACATCGTTGATCGAGTGATTTAGCTGCCATATTGGGGAGTATTTCGCTGTTTTGTTTTTGGCTGGTATTCCAGATGCTCGACCCAAGCGGACCCGGTGTAGGCGGGTCCGCATTGCACCTGGGCTGACGCGTCAGTGGGGGGGCGTGGTCTAATGCATTCAAAAGAGGCGCTGGGACGGCCGTGCAGCGGGCGCGCCGGCACCGCGCCGACGGCGCGCCAAAGGCAAGCCCGCCTACGCCCGTCCGCGCCCGGACCATGCCCAGCGCCAGGACCCCTGCCCCTCCATATACATACCTTTATAGCAGAGGTGAGTTGCTGGCTCTGGACAACACCCTATGCAGGCCCCAGGACTGGGACCTATCTTGTGAGGTTTCAGAGCTCTGGTCCTGCACTAGATGCGCTCTTCAGAACAGGGGGCTTCGCGAGGTGGCAGGCCTGAATAATCTGTTGGACAGGAAGCACATAGTAGATGTAGCGAATAAGGGTGGACTTAATGCGCACTCCGCGTCTAGAGCTAAACAGCCCCAAATATTAAGCTGTATTTTGGTAAATGTCCGATCGCTACACAAACACAGCTATCAAATTTGTGATTTGATTGAGAGTGGCGCGCCTGATATAATTTTTTTAACTGAAACCTGGACGGACAATACATCCGGTCCAGATTGTAATATTGCATTACAAAAGTGGGTATGTTGTCACTTCCCAGGATAGAATAGGTATTGGGGGGGGAATAGCAGTTGCTCATTTAGCACACCTAAAAATTAGTGTGGAAACATACCTAGATCTTCCCGCGGAAGTACTTTCTTTTACCATCTATGTAGGCAACTTCGACAAATTCCAAGGAGTATTAGCTTACCGTCCACCTGGGCCCAAGTCCACTTTTCCTGCAATGCTTATGCATTTTTTGGAATCCCGGATGGATCACCATCCTTTTATTATTCTGGGTGATTTCAACTACCATCTTGAACTCACGGATCAGCCGGAAGTGGCTGTGCTGATTGAAAACTTAGCAGCATTAGGTTTTAATCAAGTAGTTAAGGGCCCTACTCATAGCTTGGGCCACACTTTAGATGGCATTTTTATTAACAACATGGACCTGGAGATTGTCAATATTATGACTCTTCCTTGGTCTGATCATAGGGAAGTCTATTTTAGTATCATGACTGGAGTATCAGTATTCCCCCCTGGTCCCAGGTTAGAGAAGCAAAAGATCAGACCATGGTCTCAGGTGACCGCGGACAATTTTCGCTCTGTACTGGGAGGTTCACGTCCCACCTACAGCAGAGATATTTACGAGGCGGCATTGCTCTTTAATGGATGGCTGGCGGCGGCGGCTGATAAGGTAGCACCGGAGAAGCTGCTTGGCTCTAGGAGAACCAAACCATCCGTGCCCTGGTACAATAACGAACTTAAGGCCCTGAAGGGCACTTGTAGGAGGGCAGAGCGTCTGTGGAGAAGGGACTACAGTGTTGAGGGAAAAGAACACTATAACTGCGCTCTTACTGTCTACAGACAAGTAATAATTGTAGCCAAAAGTGCCTTTTTTGCGACTAAGATTAGGGAAGCCGGTAACTCGGCCAAGGAGCTTTTTAAGACTATATCTGCTCTTTCTAAGCCCCCTCAGGATAACTCCTATCGGCCTGACCAAGAAACATGCCAAAAGCTTGCCGTGTACTTCCAGGATAAGGTACAGGCAATTCACAACGATTTCATGAGCTCGTTCTGCAGCTCGGAGTGTCGTGGCCAGAGGCAGGAACCTAGCCCCAAGGGCAATATTGGCCTTGGGAACTTTGCCCCTATTACAGAGGAGGAAACGTGCAGGCTGATTACTTTAACAAAATCAGGATCACCCTTGGACCCTTGCCCCCCTTCAGTTTTGCATCTTGCGGCAGAGTTGATTGCAGAGGAGTTGTCCCCGTTAATTAATCAAGTAATTGAATCCGGCAGTTACCCTTCAAGTTGGAAGAGGGCAATAATTAGACCACTGCTAAAAAAAACCACTCTGGATCCCCATATTTTAAAGAACTACCGCCCAATTGCTGCATTGCCTATGGCTGCCAAGATTCTGGAGAGGGAGTTAAACCGATCCTTAACGGAATATCTTGGTTCCCATGATCTGCTTGACTCCTCTCAGCACGGTTTCCGCGCTCAACACTCTACGGAGTCAGCACTTCTGGTGGCAGCAGAGAAAATTTGGAGCATAGTGGACGGGGGAGGTAGGGCAGTCCTGGTGATGCTAGATCTGTCGGCTGCCTTCGATACCGTAAACCACGCGGTTTTGATTCGGAGGCTCCAGGAGATTAGTATTCAGGGAACTGCACTGTCCCTCCTCTCTTCTTTTTTGGAAGGTAGGGAGCAGAGCTTGCTATGGGATGGTTTGCAGTCAAACATTTTTCATTTGCCATGTGGCGTACCGCAGGGTTCAGCCTTATCACCGACGCTATTCAATATCTATGTAGCTCCCTTGGCCAAGCTCATTAGGAAACATGGTTTTACGATAATCTCCTATGCTGAGGATTCCCAGCTCATAGTTTCGGCTGCTGAACAACCGAATGACATGGCTTTCAATTTCCATAGCTGCCTGTCTGAAATTATGAGTTGGATGCGGGATAGCTTCCTGAAAATTAACACTGAGAAGACGGAGATTATAGAGTTTGGCCATGGTAGCCCCTTGTGGAATGGATCTTGGTGGCCGGTGGAGGCGGTGGAGTGCCCCTGTCCGTGCCCAAAGTTAGAAATTTGGGCGTGTTGTTTGATAACCAGCTCAATTTCTCAGCGCACGTGAGTAACCTGGTGTCATCCTGTTCCTTTTTAATAAGGACCTTGTGGAAGATCCTTCCTTTTATTGAACCTGACCTTCGCAAGACGGTGGTAGTGGCCCTTGTGTTGTCCAGATTGGACTACTGCAACGCCTTGCTGTTAGGGATAAATAAGACTTTGATGAGGAGGTTGCAGACTCTTCAGAATGCTGCAGCAAGACTTCTGCTAGATGTCCCCAGAGATCAATCTATCTCTGTGGGAATCAAAACACTACACTGGCTTCCGGTTCAGCAGCGTATAGATTTCAAGGCTATATGCTTAGTACATAAGGCTGTGTTTGGGGGGGGAGCCAAGGATGTTCAGAAGCTTTTCATTCCTTATTCTTCGGGTCGGGTGCTAAGGTCCACCACTCAAAGTCTTATTAAGATAAATCGGATCAGGAAAGCTAGATGGGGCGGTAGAGCTTTCTCCTTCCGGGCTGCTGGTCTCTGGAAAAAGCTTCCTTGTTCATTGAAATCAACAGATAACCATCAAGCATTCAGAAAACTGTTAAAAACATGGCTCTTCGATGAGAACCGCTGCTGAGGATGGTGTCTTCTCTCTCTGCTTACCAGCGCCAAGACGCTTCGGCATTCGTTGCGTTATATAAGTGATTATCCTATTCTATCCTATCCTATCCTATAAGTGCAGCAGAACAAATCAGAAAGACCCATGATTCGGGTGAAAATGCTGCTCTGATTCTTTTGGACTTATCGGCAGCATTCAATATAGTTGATTAGGATATTTACCTTTTTGAGCATCTAATGTTTGAGCTTTTACTGTGGGGGGCCTCATATATTGGGACTCACCCACAGTGAACTCAGGATGTAAGAGACTGCATGGGGATTTTACTGGTGTCCCCCTGGCTTGACCAGGCCACTGCGCAGAAGCTGCAGTAAGGGACACCGGGCTGGTTACATGCAGACACATGTGTACATGCGTGTGCACATGTGTAGGGGCTGAGCAGGGGAGATTCCTAGCGTGCTATAGACTGGTGCGGCAGGACTTATGCAGAATGGGGTGGTGACATGGAATAGGCTTTATACACTGGGAAGAAACATGCCAGGGAAAGTCAGTGTGTTTTACTGTGTTTCATTTCATTATTCCCCTATGTGGATGTGGAGCCCATGGCTAGAATAACTTCCATAAGGCCTAGAGATTCCAGACGCGCACTAAAGTCCACTGTAGCGGAGGTGAAAAGGAGTATTCTGCAGAGTCCAAAGTCATATTTGTACTGCTTTTGGGTCATCCAGAAATGTCACATTTCTCTGAGTCAGTCATAACCAGGGCCAGGCTGAGGGTTGACCTCAGCTGGATGGATTGATAATCTTTCTTCCACAAGCTAAGGACTCCTCTCCACGAAGAGTAGAGTGGTGGGGCTACAGGCTCATCCATCCGCAGCTATCACTGGGTGCCAGGCACCAGGCTGCACCAAGGAGGGAAGGCAGCGAGGGGGGAAGCTTTTTCAGAGACCATGTGGCAAGAGACCCTGATCGACGCCATTTTGAACAAACCCAGAGGCTGGGCAAGAAGGAGGGAGCAGGGGCAGGGATGTGATGTGTCACTTTTTGATAGGACAAACAGAGACTACCTGCCAGCCCCCTACTACATTTTTAAAAAGTGTTTGCACAGGAAGAGATGCTCTCTCTGGGGTGTGGTCCGCTGAGGCGGAAGGTGCTGGAGACTGGCAATGGGCAGTTGGAATGAGGAACCCCCTGAATGCCCCCCAGGGCCCTAACCACACCAGAATAAGAGCCCAGGAATGGTGCGCAGAAGCAGGGGCCTCTGCGCAGGGAGAAGAGAGGCCCAGGAGGAGAGCCAGGAAAAAGGCTGGCACAGGGAGCCAGTGAAGACCGCTCCCTGCAGAGTGCACCCTCTTGGAGACCCGGAGGGTGAAGGATAGTGCTCCCAGTGGCTGGGGGACGCCACCAGGAGCAAGAAGACGTGAAAATGGGGAAGATCGGGCCCCCAGGGGCTGAGATATGGCCCCCGGAAGGTAGGCGACCTATGACCCCTGAGAAGACTGATGACGAAGCACGTGGGGCTCTGCCGCTGGTCTCAGAGATGCCCCCGGGGTGGGTCAGGTCCCCGGGGGCTGCCCCCTGAAGAAGGGAGGACGGGGAGTGCAGTCGAGCACCCCGTGAAAGTGCCCTACAGGAGGGCCAGGAGCCCACCCTGGCCCCTACCGAAGATGGAGATGGGGGAGCGCTGTCGTGCCCCCCCGCGAAGAGGTCTGTGGGGGCTTGGGACCCCAAAGCAAAGTCGGGGAGCGCCGTTGCACTCCCCGTGAAGATATTCCCCACGGGGGGCCAAGAGCCCACACTGGGCCCCGCCAACGAAGAGCCACCTGGGAGCACCGTCGCACTCCCTGTGATGAGGAGGCTGTGATGAGGAGGAGAGTCCCAGGTCCCCATCTCTGGGCCCCAAAGTGACAGGATGGAGGGGAGCGTGGTTGTACCCCCGAAGATGTCCGGGGCGCAGGACCCCAACCCCGGGCCCCAAAGATAAGGAGGAGTCCGGAGGAGTGCAGCCACACTCCCCCGAGGTCCGGGCCAAAGCTGTGTGTCTGCCCGCAGGAGCAGGCAGACGAGAAGAGTCGTGCCAGCTCCCGCAGCAGCACGCGAGGGTGCTGGCCGGGCGGGCTCCCCAGGCTGCCCTCCAACACAGAGAACCTGCAGGGGGTCCCGGGTGAGACCGGGACCCCAGAAGACAGAAGGGAGGAGCCCGGGGGTCCGAGTGGGACCGGGCCCCCGATCAAGCAGCAGAGCAGCCAGGGGTGGGCTCCCTGAACCGCAAACAGTCACCTGGGGGTCCGGGTGGGACCGGGCCCCCCACTGAGGGTGGAAGATGCAGTGAAGCTGCCAGCGGCCGGATCGCGGCTTCCCCCGAAGCAGCAGGGGAGCCGCCACTACGAAGTGCAAGCCTTCCCATAATGCCTTGCACACCAGGACCGGCCTGCAAGGTCCAAACCGCATTTTCTCAACTCGTGGTGGCCCCAGGAGGACAGGGTCACAGGAGTGCAAAGGTGCCGGGGGAGCTGCTGGAGAAGTGCAGTCTCCCCCCAGCATGAAGAGAAAAGTCCCACCCTAAGTGTCCTGGGGGCTTAAAAGAAACAACCCCTCCAGGGCTCAGCCAAGATTGCATCACCTCCTGGGCTGGAACTTTTGTTCTACAGCTGGGGTGAATTGAGGAATGCATTAAGGAGTGAAAGGCATCCCCTGGAGGTGAAGAGGTGTAATTGCACCTGTAATGCATTTACTAATGTTATTTCTTTTAGGGGGACTGAAGGTCACATGTGTAATGTGAAGTACCTATGTAAGCTGATGCCTTTAGGGGCTGTTAGACATTCCTGCTAGGGTGTCTGGCTGTTTATGCGTAATCCTGTGATCATCTGTGATGCCTTTAGGGGCTGTAATTGCAATCCATTTTAATGATACCCAAATGTTATGAGTACTATCATTCTAAAGTGGTGCTTAAACATGTATTCTTGCTGCTGCGCTTAGGTGAAGATCCCAGACTGCTAGCCCTTAAGGTGTAGAGGTGCATACTTAATGGTCAGTAGGAAAAGCGTAGTCAGGGTTGTGTGTCACCAAGACAGTGTTACCTAATTTAAATGCCTGTTGAGATACTTAGGGGTGTCACCACTGGGATGGTGCCAGTGGGCAGGGCCCTCGCTCCAGACTATGTTCAACTAACTGCATTGGGGGGCAAGATAATGTGCATACATGGGAGTGGTGGTACTAGACCCCACCCCTCCGCGGGAGGGGTGGAGATGTTATGCAATGTCACAAAGTAATTCCAACAGCGTATGTATATTTGTAAATTGGTGCATGGTATTGAGTAGTGTGTGTGTTTAATAAATGTACTCTTACTTTTATAAAGCAAAGTACAGACTGGACAATCAATTATTGAGTGTTATTTTTGTGCACCTGCAAATGGCGATTACTATCCCACTCCACCTCCCTTGAGTAAGCCTCAGACTGCTCTGCAACGCTACCCTCTGGGAGTCAGGCGCTACAACTGGGTGTTTGGTTCCCAGTGAAGGACAAATGTAGTCATGTTATTTGTGCAGGCCTCACAGATACTGCCTCGTTTTCCAACAACCTCCTTTCCATTATCAGGATTAAAGACAAAGTCTATCTTCTTCTTAAGTCATTTGTGGCTGACCAAAAACAATTTGTTGCATTCAAAATTTTTAAATCTTCCTCCTTCACTTTTCATTGTGGTGCCCCCCAGGGTTCGTCTTTAAGTCCGACCCTTTTTTATGTGTACGTGGCTCCACTGGCCAAACTGATCAAGTCATTTGGATTCTCAGCAGTAACATACGCAGATGATGCACAAATTGTGGTCTCTGTGTCAACAAACCCTGCAGAAAAAGCAAGGCACACCCATAACTGTATGCAGGAGATAAGGAAATGGATGGCCAGAACTGCTTGAAGCTGAATTCAGGGCAAACCGAAGTTCTGCACTTTGAGAAAGACAATTCCTTTTGGTCCCTCAATTGGTGGCCGACAGAACTTGGAGTACTTCTAACACCAGTCACCAAGGTTAAAACCTGGGAATGGTTTTGACAACATCTCACCTTCGAGTGCTACGTAAATTTCGTCACCTCTACCCCCTTTTTTATCATGAAACTCCTGAGGAAATGTTTTCCCTTTATTTCAAAGGAATTGCAGAAAACAGTCACATCCTCATTAGTGCTTTTGTGAAATCTCTTTTTTTATTCTTCTGTTCAAATGACTTTGATAACATCTTAAATACACCTCAATATACACTAAGATTTGAAACCAAACAATAGAATCCACACTAATCAGTTAAGCAATAAACTGCCAATAAGTAATCAAAAGTGGGCACTAATGTTTAACAAAATGTGCAGCGATTTTCATTTGTATGCAGTTTGCAGTTATTTGAGAACTTGGAGGATCATGATTCTGCCATTATATAGTTCACGATCACAATCTAATTATGATCCCTTGGAAAATCCCCCAAAGCACAATACTTAATGCAACCTGTGGGTAAAGAAAACACGTCTGACAAATAAAGGTTTATGGTTGTGTAGAAATGTTGCATTAGAGCTTTCATTATATTAACATGCTACAGACATTAGGTCTAAAGTTCCATACCAGGGGAGCTAGCCATTGGTACTGAAGAGGGACAAACATAGGCAAAACTATCTGATAAAATTGGGTTGTGGGTCCTAGTGTACAAATCTCATAACATTAATTGGCACATTCTTTTCCAGCAAGCATGTCTAGCAGATGCTGCAACTCTTCACAGTAAGGCAGAGACCCCAAAATGTGGTCAGCTGTGGTCATGATTTGCTGGATGGAGGCTTTTGGGTAGAGAGCAAGAGGAAAGGTAAGCCATGCCACAGCTTGAAAAAATAAAACATTGGCACCATAAGGAAAAGTACATATCCGGAAGAGTCCCGCTCTGCTCACCTGCTATTACTGTAGGATCATGGGATCCATAATTTGATCTTTGCCCAAGATTTAAGAGGACTTTTTGTTGACTTGTGTACATTTCACTGACTCTTTAGCTAGATTGAGGGCTGTCCTTCTGGCAAGTCCAGCAGCACCAGCAGGGCAGGACATTAGAGCTTGAAAAGGGCTATCAGGTTCAGTGCTATAGGTTTCGTTGAAACAGGTACCATACAGTTCACAAGATTGGTGTTCTAATTTATATTCACAGTCCTTCTCAGTTGAATAGCAGCCACCTGACATTTAGTTAAAGTGCACCACTTCGTTTTGAAAGTCCACTCAAGTTGGGGCAGATTTTCATCCTCAGGATGTAAGATTAGCAACTTCTATTTATTTGAGGTCCTCGTTACTTGCATATGTAGTAGCACAGTTTTGACATCCATTGAGGACTGAGGCCAGGATCTCTGCGTCAGCCGTCATGTGGTGCTGCATATGAATGCAACCTTTCAATATTATAGAGATCACAGTGGCAAAATAAATATTACACCAGCCAGACTTAATGGGCCTATTAGTTTAACTAAAAGTTTAACTTTTAATTGTGTTAATACAATTTGGGTTAACTACATCCACAAATATGTGCTACAATTAAAATACCATTAATGGAAAATTCTATTCTAATTAATTACTGACTAAGTATCAGAGCCAGTGAGCACACTTTAATATGGAAATGCCTACATGCACTGGGTTTGTACACTTCTGAATAAATAAATATGAGTAATTCATAGAATATCCATGGTGGAACCTGGTATGTAAATTAGGCAGGTAATTTTCAATGAAGGCTGGAATTTCTTTAGTGAGATTTCTCACTAAATCACATTTTGTCCAGAGGATAAAACAACCTTAACGTTGTCAGCTTTAAAGCACATTTCTATATCCTTATTTATCTTGACTGGAAGTACTCGTATGTTAATGGGCTTTCCTGGGAATATCTCAGTGGAATTTCAGATTTTTACTTTAGCCCGGATAAGCTATTGCCCGTTAGTCATGTATGTATGGCAATTTATCCATTATGAAACCAAGGTATTGTGCAAGTTTCAAACTCAGTAAGTGGTCCTCCCCATCAGCTTTCCTCTATAAAAGGGAGGATACTGGAGTACAACGTCTAATATTATTAATCCTCTATGATCTTAGAGATCAGGTGAATTATAATATGACATTTGAGATGCCTGAAACAAGCATTTTAAGAGGTTAGTTAAATTTGTTCCAATATTTTGTATTTTTCAGGATGAGACAACCTATGCTCTGTGTGTTTAGACCTAGAAATTGCACCCATAGGAAAATAACTTTTCCTTTTTAAATACATTTTTATTTTAGGAAAATTTAGCATACTATTATAAGCAAAGGATATGAGGCTAAATGTAAAGGTACACTCTTCGTAATTAAGTTTACTCAATTTAACTATAAACCTAGGCAGAAAACAATACTTGCACTATACAGACTAAATTTATTACCTAATATCATTATTGAATACTTAAGGGGGCAGTAAAATGCATACAAAGGAGTAAGTATACAAAAGGCAAAAAAAACATACATGGAGAAAATACAATACACAAACCAGCAACATACTGTACACCAACCATCATTCTCAGGCATACAATTTTAAGTTCAGATATAGGGGCCTATTGAAAAACTGCATTTCATAGTACATTTAGAAGTACTAAAATATTTTTATGTTAACGCATCAGAATTGGGCCCCCTTCATGCTCCCTGTGATAGACCTTTCTTGGGCGCATAAGAAACAAAAGGAGTTAGGAACAATTTCAATTTACAATTACAGCGCAACCGATTTGGTCACACAGTAAAGCTCATTGTTAATAAGTGGGATTAAGTATAGATTTATTATAAATTAAGAGCCAAAGTAATATAAATCCATCCCATAAACATAGTATAAAAATACAGGATCACCAAAAGAAAACCAAATCCACGCACAAGGTCTATCCTCAATAACAGAAAGCAAATGAGGAATTCAGTAAAAATAGTACAAAGTATAAGAGAAACTGCTTGATTATTAGATTAAATTTAGTCCTCCTGCCTTTAATGCATGGGAGAAAACGAATTCTCCTTAACTAACCTACACTAATTAAGGCTAGAAAAAAGCCCTACTTAGGTCCAATAAATTAGAAAAGTGTCAGCATAGCAGAACTTCTGTAGAAGTTCTCCATGGAAAGAATATTGCATAGCATAAAGCCACACAACAAGAGCAGCACGTAGAGAGCTAAACCTATACTAACCTGCAAGGAATCTGAACAAAGCTAAAGATTATTGCCTAGTTGTACCCACAGAAATAACCTTCTAGAATCCCAAATCAAAGGTCTCATTAGTGTCCACCTTCAAATGAGACCATTGGTAGCTACACTCGTAACTCTCTTCTTTGATCCACATATTTGAAACATCCTTGGATTCTCCTTATTACGCACAGACACTAGAACTTCATTGGCTCGGTAGTCCTCGCCAAGAATACTCCATTTGATCATCCTTATCTCGTTCATACAATGTGCCTTTGTTCATTAGTTCATGCAACTGCATCTGCAGAGGAAAGAACATGTTTCACCCCAAGCAAATATTCACTTCGAAGGTTAAATGTCGCGAAATCCAAATGCTTAAGGCCTTTGATCAATTTTAGTAAACCAAGCATTTCAAAATATGTTGGAACTGTTTGATTACAGATACATAGAAAGTCACATTATAAATGCAAAAGGCTTTTTGAATAAGTAAATTTTCCAGTAGATAATAGATGCAAAATGTTATTTAAGTAAGTACGTCGATACATGAGGAACTACCATATTATTCAAACCTCACACATATAGATATATATGAGAACTGCAATTCAGTGTTGCTATAAAGGAAACGTAAATATGCACACACATATAAATATTGCGGTTACATGGTAACTGCACTTTCTATATTGGTTCAAGTGCACTACAGTTCATTAATCATATTAAAACACATAAATGCATGAGGTCATAAGTAAACATATATGTGGCCTAATCAATTATCAAAGGGTGGAGCCAAAATTACGCTGCTTCAATTACGTACTACAACATTTTATTCTCAAACGTACATGCATGGTCTCTGCCTCCACTGCTCCTATCTTTTATGTGCGACGATCTCTGGCTGGACTGTGGAGATCTCTGCACACATAGGATGGTGTTTGTCTCATAAATGTGGGAGAGGGCCTGGAAAATAGGAAATATTTGTGTCTCAATAGGAGGGCATCCACCCATAAAAGAGTAAACCCAATGCTAATAACAAGAAGAAATTCTATAGTTAAAACATCCAAAAAGGACCCCAAACTTTTGTAAAAGTATTCCAGCTCTTGGCAGACCACTAGGGACTTTAAATAGAACTACTGTATATATAAAATATAAAATATACATTTATTCAAAATATGTCCCTGCAATAAAAAAGTCTTTATTTCATTTTAAAAAGGTTACTTTATTGTTAAAACTAATAATTACATTGTTTTAAATTATTCTATGCACAACATGTATTAAACTTTAATACATAATAAATCTAAACATTTTACTTTAGGTATATTTAATAAAGTTTTTAAAAATAATTTGAATATAATTTCATGTATTTCAATGAATGAAGATAATAGTGTTGTATCATTTTTTTTATTTTGTTCTACAATAAAGAAGTATATTATATTAATTTGTAATATTATTTAATGTAAAAATATTTTTACTATTGTTTTTAAGTTAAATAAACTTTTCAACTTTTCCCTATATATTACCATAGGGAGATCTCCCACAATGGAGATAACTGCCTAAATTTGAACATTTAAACGTATTAATGTTACACTTCCAATGGTTTAGGCTACAACCCCTGGTATTAATGGTGGAGGCATATAAATCTATATTTTTCAGTAAATTTACACTTGCAAATCGGAACAAGCCAAAAGCAGTAACTTTACTACAAAGTGTACGTAGAAGTATCAGTAGTAACATTCTTTAATGTGTTCGTTTCTAAAACCACATACAACTCAATAAATAACCCTGAATTAACAAGAAAAACAGTACAAGGAACAAGCAGTACAATAAATAAACAGTAAAAAAAACTAGTGACAGGAGATAAGCCTATATGGTGTAGCATTAATATCACAACTGTATGTTCTATGCTTTCTTTATTTCCCACAACCTAAGAGCCAACTTGTGACATGACCAATATGTTTTGGAATGGCACCCTTGAAAGAAAAGAGAAGTACCTCGTATATATTTCTTATACCTTTAGTCTTAAAGATTGTTCTTAGTTATTTCCTGTGATGCGCAAGCAACTCCGGACATAAACAAAGGATGTGCTCCAGAGATTCCTCTCCAAAGTTACAAAGCCAACATATATTTGTAGGACAAGTAGGGGTTTCCCATGGTCCGTCAACCTGTCTGAAAGGTAGAGGTTCAGTCTAAATCATGAGTAGGATTATTTTGCTTCAGTATTCATAATAAAATCCTAGTATGGTTGCCATTGCATAGTGAACATATCTACTGTATACTGACATTTTTAAAAGGTTTTTCTCTGTCGACTAAGCAGCAGAAAGTGTTTATTTCAATTTTAATAACAGCTTTCATGCAGCCCTTGTCATTTTTACTAGATAACTTATGCCGGCAGTTTATACTTAGTCTTTAGATTTTTTATGTGACGTTCTGTGAACGGTGTATTTGACTCTACATGTTGCTTCTTTTAGGACATGACATTTTGTAAGAGTAAACTTGCATGTGTTGATTTACTCAGGTGTAAGTATACCTTTGAAAATGGCCCCATAATATTGATCATTTAGGAGCGAATTCATATGATCTATGATCTCTAAGTTAGACTTTTCAATTATCCAATAACTGATACTTAATTGACTTTGTGCTTTTTAAGGAAAACTTGTAATTTCCATCATAATCTTTACTAGTCTTTAACTTGGAGCTCTGGTGATTTAGAGAATTAAGAACATTGATGCTACTCATGATACTGCTGAGCCTAATTTTCCTGCCCAAAAGCCAGCATAAATCTAAAAAAAACCTCCATCTTACATATATGGGCTATGCTACACATTTTTAGAAAGTGTATTACGTTATTGATGGGTTTACAGCATCGCCAACATATACTAATAACCATAGATAAGGTCATTTAAAATTTTACAGGAGCCCAGTATGTTTTCATTATGATGTGATGTTGAATATACACTATCCCAACAGACTTCTTGTTTTCTATACTACAAAACAACCCTTTTTTCCCACCTAAACTTAGCTATCAAGCAGCCTTGTAGCTTATTTTTTAAAGGTGACATTGACATGCAGAGCCAGTGGCGGCTGGCTGAGAATGCAAGTCAGCAAACTATGAGCCTCATGCCTCACCCTCTGTTCTTCCATATTCATAATACCTTTAAAGTAGAACAAATAACTTCACATTGAATAGTGCTCTTTTTCAGAAGCAAACCATCTTGAAATTCAAATGTGCATGTCTGATTGTGGGGACTAAATCCTAATATTACAAGTTTTGTTGAGGTAATCATGTAGAACTTGCATTAGCAAAGTCAATGGTTATTGACTTTCCAAATGCTGGATACTTTTGTAATGTACTTGTATTGGCAAAGCCAACACCAGTGACAGGCCATGCTAGAAGTATTGAACACATTACCATGAATACTTCAAACATGGTTGCTATATTGCATTGTGTAAGGTGATGACTTTCGTCATCAAGTTGCATGACTGCAATTCCACTCAGTATGATGGGCAATGATGGATTTGCCACTACAGATGGCTCTTCGCAGAACAAGCCTAATACAACGCTTTATGTTGAAAAAACATCAGCTAATCTTGTACACAAATCTAAAAGATCATAGTTTTCAAGGACACCTTGGCAAAGGAATAAATAAATCTTCCACAAAAGTTCTACCGTCCAAATTCTAAATTAGTCTCTAAGCCATATGGAACTTTGTTATTTGGCCCTAATCCACTAATAATATCTTGCCACATGCATTTTTTTAATACCTTTCAGACTACATCATTCTGAAAAATAATATAGAGAGGCTTGGGGATATACAATTGTGTGTTAATGGGAAATGCTCAATTTTATGGAGCATATAGTAAATCCAGAGAAAACACATATTTGGTAAAACAGGTATAGGGGAGGAAATTCATATTTCCGCCCAAGAAATGTGAGGAGTTTTCTTTTCCAATCAATTCACTTTTATCAATCTTTTTCTCTATTAACTTGTACTGAAATCCATGGAAGCTCATGTCAGTTGTTGCTCCAGTTGACTTTCATATAGACAATATGGGCAAGATGTGTCAAAGACAAGCAATCTGTGCCCGCCCAGACTAGGACCACTCCCAGCGCCATGGATCCTAGTCCCCAATGCCTCCATAGCTACGACCCCAGCACCCTCCACACTCTTAACTCTGGACATTCCACCGCCTGCCACCTTGAATCACTAAAACACACCCAAGGCCCATTCCCCTGCCACAACTGTACCTTCTCCTGCCTCTACACACCAGACGACTCTCAAGAACCAGACCCGACCACCTCAGTTGCATCCTACTCAACACCAATCCCTCAAAAGACATGCCATGGAGCTCTGAGACCTGCTCGACTCCATCTCCCCTGACGGCGCCTTATTAATGGAAACCTGGATGAAACCCACTTCAGCCCCGGACATAGGGACCGCCACGCCCGATGGCTACAAAATCATCCATAATTACAGTGTCAACTGGCCACGAGGCGGCATCGCCATCGAACACAAAAACACCCTCCGTCTCACAACCAGCTCTGATGACCACTCACCTGACATGGAACAACTCAACTTCTAGATCCAGACCAAACCGAATGCCACCCTCCGCAGCACCCTCATCTACAGACCTCCCGGACACCACTCCCCCTTCAGCAAAGCCATACTCGACTTCATCGTTCACCATGCTCTCTCTACAATGGATTATATCCTCCACGGCAAACTCAATTTCCACCTCGACAACCTCGACAACCACAACACCTCATCCCTACTGGGGACCCCCACCACTTTCAGAATCAAACAACTGGTCACCTCGCCAACCCACTCAGCAGGACACACGCTCAACCCCATCTTCATTGCAAGCAACAACATCTGTCAGTCACACCTCTGAGCCATATTGGACCGACCACCACTGTGTCCACTTCTCCTTCAAGAAACCCACCGCACGCCACCACACCCACCCCTATCCTCGCAGAAGTGGAACAATATCAGCAAAGACCAGCTCACTACCTCCCTCAACAAAACCCCGTCACCAACATCCACAGTTGTCAGCACCTCACCACACAATCCACAATTGGATCTCCAACTGCGCTGACACACTAGCCCCCTTTAGTAAACCCTCAGGCTAGCAGCCCTCCAAGTAAGCCAGGTGGTTCTCTCCCACTCTCCAAGAGTCCAGGCTCACCTGCAGACGACTCGAGAAAAGATAGAGGAGCAGCAAGATTGTGGCGGACCACGCAGCTTTCAAAACTGCCAACCCCACACACCACCAGCTCATGAGAACAACAAAGAAAGTAGCAATATGAAATATATAGAAGATATTTTTACGATTAAAATGACACCAAAATGACAAACGACCAATGTAGGGAACCAGAGATATAAACACTTTCTAGTGCCTAAATGCCAAACGCGCCACTTTGGGACATCCGGTAGTGCTTCACCGGACAAAGTCAAAGTTTCAGGCTGACTGTGAGGGAGCATCGGTCAGATATTCCTAGCAGTCATGTTTTTACCTTCTGACTTAGTAACTATTTTGGAGCTTTTTCTCTGGACATCGAGCAAGACTCCTCGTCAGGACTGCTTTGGGTTTGACTATGGTGGTTTGGCTCAGCATTATGCCTCGGTCAACTCCTGAAATTCTCATTGAGGATGAAAAGCTCTGGAGCGTCAATGGAGCAAACCTGAATCTCAGCACGATTAGCAGTTCAAAGTCGCCAACTTGACTCTCGTCGACAGGACGGTCCCCTTTTGGAGCTTGTTCCCAAAAATTATCCAAACTTCTGGATCTTCCTACAGAATGTCTTTTGGGGTTCTAAAGTGTCCACAACACCAATTCAAGGTTCCAGAAGCCCTGAGTTGCTTCTTGGGATGTCGGGACTACATCTCCCACAATGCACCTGGCCAAATCCTTTAAAGTCCAGCTGAAGGTGAGCTGGTGTCTTCTTGCTGGAGATGATGCAGGTGGATCTCTTTGAACCAGGTGCTTTCATGGAGTCCACTCCTTCACATTTTAAAACAAGGCAAATTCCTTAGGGCTGTAGTTTCAAAGTGTTCAGTTGGTACAGTAATTTGGAATGCAATCCCCTTCGAGAAGGCCAGAGTTCCAGCATGGCAGTCCTTCTTCTTCTTCTTATAGATTCAGGCAGGGATCTGAGGTGCTGGACTGCTCTCCCATATTTATCCAGTGTTCTTGGGTGACAAGCAGGGTGGCAACCCTGACCAAAAGGGTGCAGGGTGCCATCCTCAGGTATAAAATCTTTCTCGAAAGTGTGATATAGTCTTGTCTCAGAAAGAACTAGTCTTTTAAAATCCAAAATGGAGACACTCTCTCCTCGATGTTAAAATCTGCCTAAGCCAACCAATTGGCATGGCAGTTTCCCTAGCACTCGTTTCCAGCCCATCTGCAAATTCAATTACTGACCCTGTAGTCTGGCTGTGGATGCAGAATGTGGGGGAGAGCCTGTGTCCTGTCCTGTCATTCCTTCTTTGAAGACCAGTTCGGCTACTCCACCCACATCCTGCCTACTGCTTTTCAGCTGCAGATAGTCTCCCACAAGATGTCCTTTGTCTCTATGCACGCTGTGTCACACTTCATCAGAGCAGTACGGCTCAACCTGACAAAGGCTGGTCTCATCAGGAGAGGCTGCTTGAAGGCTGGATTTTGGTTAATCAGAAAAGAAAGTTCAGTACCTTTTTTTGTGATAGTTATAATAAATCTAACCTTGGCAATTTGTTAGATTTATTCTATCATTTTAATACTTTGAAATATATTTTTAGATGGCTCCTGTCAATAGTTATACATTTTTTAAGTATTCCCATGTTAGCCTATGGAGCCAATGTGCTACATTGGGGGAAAATGAAATTGTCAGATATCCCCTCACCAGAACATCTATTAAAATGTCCCTGCTTATAGATACAAGGCACCCTATCCCTTGGGCATTTAGGGGAGATCTTAGGGGTGACTTATATGTAAACAATAAGGTAGTTTAAGACTTTGAAAGTACCTTCAATTCCAAAGTCGAAATTTTATATAATTTAATTTGAAAAGCAGCCTGCTAAGCAGGTCTGCCTTTAAAATGACAGCAGGCAACACAGCAGTGCACACTTAAGTACATTAAATCTGCTGGGCCTCTCAACCTACATGCCCTACCATATACTAGGGGCTTACAGGTGTGTTGTCATAGAAATTGTAATTATATAGTATTACCATATACATTTTACACATATCACTGGCCGTGGGTTGGTTAGCAGAGCCCAGGGCACAATCAGAGTCAGTTACCACCAGTATCAGTCAAGAATTGGGGATGATCAGGGCAAAAAGGATGACTTTCTCACACAGCATCCCTATGACGAAAGGTGATGGGTAACTAACCTACACCCTGATAGACCCCATCAGCTAAGTGGAAAAACCTGGAAAGCCCAGCTGCATTGGCATGGGCAGTCCCAGTTCTGTGTTCCATGTGAACTCCATCCCTGTAGGGAAATGAACCACCTCGACAGTTTAGAATTCTACCCCCTCATCTGCATGAGCCATCTGAGATGTCTGCGGACAGTTTGAACACAGAAGTGAGTGCCAAAAAGGTTTGGTCTCAACTTCTTCAGGGACCACACCACAGCAAAGTCTTCCCTATAAATGGCACTCCATCTTTGTTCTCTGGGGAGAAGTCACCTGCTAATGAAGGCAACTGACTGATTTAGGCCCTCCTCAGTTACTTGTGCGAACATTGCCCCAATCCCTTGTTCTGAACTTCTGAATCATCTGTGGGAACCTCAAATTACTTTATGTAGTCAGGGGCCGGTAACACTCGTGCTGAACACATAGCCTCTTTCAGTCATGGAGAAATGAAAGGAGGAACCTCTTGACCCCAACTCAGGGCCCAGGACTCTGTAGAGTTGGCCCCAGACCCAGTGGGTCCACCCAAGGGCCAGTGAGGGGTGGCCCCTTACTCCCCCTGGGGAACAAGTATGGGACACCCTGGACTATTCTGCGACCACCAACAAAGTGACAAAGGAGAACAAGTTCAGGGAGCCAGGGGGACCAGCGCTTGGAGGACTGCACCACTTTGGAGGTGGGTGGGGTTGTTATAACTGCCCCTGCTGTATGGAGCTCATCACCAGGAGTAAAATGAGCCCAAGATTGTCCAAGTCGGCTCAAAGTGCCCAAATTATGGCATTCTATTGTTTGGCAACATTTGGCCTAATTTTCCTCCCTCAAAACATGTGGGCTCTGCTGTCGTTTGGTAAATTTTCAAGGGGAGATCAAGGCCCAGGGGACTGTACAAGAAAGTGATATCTACAACACTGGGAGAGAGGGCTTGCGTAGGGCCCCTTCTCCATGTTACTATCATGCCTGGAACCCAACCCCTTGGAGGATTCATGTTGCAGAGGCCAGGACCCCATCCCCGGCCCCAGTGTACTGCAAGCTGCGGTGAAGCACAATGGCACTTTCCCCGCAGCTTGCAGTACACAGATTCCAAGGATGGGGGAAGCTGTTGCACTCCCCCTCAGGAGGTGGACGGTTGCCAGGACCCCATCCCTTGGCCCTGTAGTATCCCTGGGCCCTGGGATGTGGCCCCAACAACACCCTCTGCACGCTGCAATGAGCAGACTCCAGTTATAAAAATGGTGAAGTGCATTTTTATAATTGATCACTACTGTAATAACCAGTGGTTTCTCCTCCGGGTGGAGGATAGCATAAGAAAAGAAACCCAATGATGATGTGTCACGTTTCTAAGGCGGAGAATCAAGATATACCACCACACGACTTGAGACGTGAATGAGGGTTTTCTATTGAAAGGCGATAAGAACTCAGAACCCTGGTTACTCAGGTACAAGTGATCCATTCCCCATTGATTTACTAGTTTACAACAGGAAGCTGAATGGATCACAGCTCCTTCTTCCTTCCTCATTTTGATTAGATATATGTAATATTCACCCCTTCATGGAGACTCAGCCCATAATGCTTTGCTGGGCCCTTTGTTCTACATACAGTTCAAGCCTATATCTCAGCTTGCGTTGGTCCTAGAATGATGGAGCCACCACTAAATCGATCAACTTGTTGTGCTCTTGCTCCTCAGATCATCTTCTGAATCCTCATCCTAGGTTGGGGGGACCCTAAAAATCATCACCTTTTCCCCTGTTCAAGGCATTTGTAAGTTTCCTATGGTTGAAACTTTTGCTATAGAGCTGGGAGTAGTTCGTCCTCCAGGGGCCTTGTGTATGGTAACATTTTAAAAAGACTGAAAGGCCTAAAAATGTGTAATGCATTGTTCATGTAGTTACATCCTCTGGGGGCTGATTGTCTGGATATACTGCAATGCTTTTTGATCATGCTGTTTAACCGTGATACTCTCTAGGGTTTGATCTGATCATTACAATTTAATGCCAAGTATATGGAAGAATGAACAAACACTGAGTTAATTCCTAATAAATGTTTTATTGGGTTTTCGTGATGATTGCCCAGGTTTTTTGCTACATCCTTATCACACGTATGCCAATAATTCATGACAAAGTAATATAATTATTTCACAATGACTGTTGACACTCACTTGTGTTTGGGTGACCCACTAAGGGATTACCGTTGATTACACAATTTCATCTATGGTCTGTTCTATTTGCCAATGTATATATTAGTAAATTAATGCACAGTATTTAGTAGCGTGTGTGTGCAATAAATGTACTTCTCCTTTTTCTACACAAAAAGTACTGACTGGGCGATCATTTATTGAGTGTTAATATTGCGTGCCAGGGATTGGTGATTACTAGCCCACACCACCTCCCTTGAGTAGGCCTTAGGCTACTCAGTCTCACTGCCCTGCTAGAGTCAAATGCTACAATGGGCTGTTTGGTTCCTGCTGAGGAAAATTGAGGAACTATTACTTGTGTTGGCTACACAACTAGTAGCCCAATTCTCAACAACTGGTTTGCGAGTTTACATCAATACTTTATTAACGTGAAGCTGACAGAGTGTTAGTTTAGGAAGATTCTAAGGCCCAGATTTACGAAAAAGTCAATGAAAGTTGCTGCGCTGCGTTGTGTGACAAGGAGCGAGAAAGAGAGCACCATATCTATAGAGATATGACACTCTCCTCCCCTCTTCCTAATGCCGAAACATAATTGTGCTGACGTGCACCACGCACACGCCTCTGCACCATAGTGCAAAGGTGTCTGCATAAGTCTAGTATAGGTTTTGTACTGGAAGAATGCCCTTCCAGTAGACAATACTATGCTTAGACTGCATTTAAAACTTTTCCTACTTTGTATGTGTGTTATACAGTGCATCACACAAGCAAAGGTGGAAAAGAAAGGAGAAATAAAGGTATTTCTCTTTTTAAAGTCTGTTTCAAGTGGTGATATTCTGTGACGCAAAACCCTGTCTGCTTGTGTTAGTTTTGCATCAAAAACTATGGGCAGATGCACCTAAATGCCCATGTAACACCCATTGATGCCCCCTTGACCACGGGTTTAACTGGGATTAAAAACCTGGGGGTCTCTCAAAGGGGCGTGCCAAATGTAATTAAGGGCGTGGATTAAAAATGCGTCAGCTAAAAATCTGTGCTTTGCATAGTGAGCCGCCCAACTTGTATTTTGCTGTTTCTGCCATTGCATCCAGATATATGATACAACAAGTAACATCATACCTACAACAAGTCAGGACTAATGGCTTTGTCAATGGTTTTTAGTTGCATAAGATAAATAAGCAGCAAATATGGCTTGTATAATACTGAAAAAGCTTCCACTTAAAGCCCTGGTTGCACAACGACAACGTTGCTGCTCCTGAGTTTCAAAAAGAGAAGGGAAACTGTTGTATCTCTATCTTTCTGCATCTTATTACCTTTCTCAACTAAGTGATCTCATATAGAATGTTTGTTGTTGTCGCTTACTACAGAAACCAGAGAGAAAATGACTCTCTTTAAGGGTTTTCCCTTCCCCTACAACGCTCACCTGGCATGCCGCAATCTCCACTAGTGAGAAGTGAGCAGTGTGAGCAGGCGCACATCGATGTGCCTGCTGTCACTGCAGTCTGGAACAAAATGGCCTCCCTGTGCCAGAGCACAAAACTGAGCCCAATAGAGACCCGTTTCGAGCCTCCCTTTAAAAAACTGCTGGTGCTCAGCACCGGATAGACCCGGCCCACTTAAAGCTCTGCCCTTGTCGCAGAGTCACTGGTCTGAGGTACTTTTTCTTACAAAACAACACCAATGCCAAATCTCAACACAGGTTCCCCAGTAAGGTCCCCCAAATAATAAAAAGGGAAATCCAAGAAGCTCTCTACCGATAAGGACGGTGTGCTTAAGATGGGAAGCAGCCAGCTGCCTAGAGATCAAGAAGAAGAAGTGTGCATGGGTCATTTCATAGCGCAAATTAAGCCCAAAGTTGGGGCCTTTTAAATGAGCACTAGTTACATTGAACAAGGTCAATTTCATTTTTTTTATTTTTTTTTATTTTGCAAAAAGGCAAAAATAGTACAGAGAGAGAAAGAGAGGAAGAAAGAGAAAGAGAGAGAGGGAGATGTGTGTGCGTGTTTGTGTGCGTGTGCGTGTGTGTGTGTGTGTGAGACAGATAGAGAGACAGACAGACAGTTAAGTGATTTTTCTGGAATGCTACATGAAAGTAAAGAATCGATTCTTTTGCTTTTATTTCTTTACAGCCTCAACCTTTCTAAATTCTTTCTAAAAATAATTTTGAATTGTCAGGAACACTATAGCAAGGTTATGGTTTAATCAACCTCAATTTTAAAACATTAACCTGGGTTGTGGTTATCTGAAGACGTGCACTAAGTTGTAAGCTGCAGCTGCTCGATTTACCACGTTCTTAAATCCAAAGAGTGGAACATTTGAGATTTGACAGCAATTCTAAAGTGTTTTATTGTGAACCTAAGCAATATCTTGCTTTAGTCATAAGAGAGAAAAAGAGGTTTGCAAGAAATCCCTTCATGTAGCTCAATGCGCCTTTCAATACAAGCTGCGTGTAAAGATGATGCGGAAGCAATTGTAATTCCAAGGATTTATTCCAAAGGTACAAGAACAGGCGAGCGCCAGGCTACACAGTCTCCCTTCCAGGACATCAGACAGCATCTGACGTTCTGGACTGAAAACTGTCCAGAACCCACAGGGATTTCATGCCACGCTCCACAGATACATTAAAAGAAAACAACACGGTAATATAGCAATACACAACACATCCCCCACCCTTGGAAAATAAAATAAAATAAAACTGAAAGGAACTCACATGGCAACCATAAAAAGGAAAGAAGAAAAATGGAAGGAAGAACTTTTTAGGAAAGAAAAGAAAACCATATTGGTAACCAATATAATCAAAAATGTGAGTATATTCAGCAACATACTACTTGACATATTCCTTAAGTCATGCAGGTAGAACTCTCTTCCTTTTACCAATGTCCACACCTATGTCCCCACCTTCCTTTACCAACTCCGTATTAATACTAGAACTACCGGGAACCCCCTCCCCCCCACCTCACGGTGGGGAAGAATTCCGGAGGAGTGGAATTCTTTTCACCAATCTCCATGGTGACTTGGACATCCTTGGATGCCCCATTCTGTTTCTCGATCTCTTTTGCAACACTATCTTCACAACCCAAATCAGCTTGAATTTTACTGCAATCAAAATAATCTTCCACCCATTCAAAATTAGATGTATACTCAGAACTGGATGTACTCTCACAATGCATCTGATCCGAATCAAGGGCAACATTTTTCAGGTTCCAAACCCTTCAATCTTTAAGTCTAACAGCATTACGGAGAACTTCCACCACCTGTTGTGATGCTTCAAACATACTCTCACCTTTAGGAACTTTATTGGGTCTTTTAATTTTGACCCAGTCACCTACCCTTACAGTTACATCCTTAGAGCCATGATGTACATCATAGTATTCCTTACTCTTACCATGTGCTATTTCTAAATTATTCTTTACTTCCTCTGGTGACAATTGTTCAATCCCGCCTCTCATTATCCAGTTGGGACAGAACTTACATCTAGGCCATCTACCTCTCATCATAACAAAAGGTGACAAACCTGTTGTAGAATGTTTTGTTACCCTGTAAGCCCAAACGGCTTTTTGTAATTCCAACTTCCAGTCCAAATGCTTACTCATTGCAAATTGGATTACACCCTTGAGTACACGGTTAAAGCGTTCTACTGTACCATTGCCACTAGGATTATAACGTGAAGTTGTCTTATGTTTGATGCCACACTTTTGGAAATATTCTTTTGCTGTATTGGAGGTAAATTGTACCCCATTGTCACTTAATACACACACAGGTAACCCTTCTGAAACAAATATTTTATCTAAAAACTTTAAAACAGTGTGTGTATCTACTTTGTCTACAATCCTGACTACAGGCCATTTGGTGAATAAATCAACCGCTACAATACCATACTCCTTCAACTCACCTACCGGTCCAAAAATATCAATTGCAATCACTTCCCAAGGAAGACTGGGAATCAACCATTCACTCATTGGGGGTCTCAACGTATTTAATAATTTGTCCTCAGAGGAACAAATTGGGCATCCTCTAACAAACTTCTCCACCTCCATGTCAACTCCCGGCCACCAGAACATGCCCTTAACAACGAGCTTGGTCCTGACTACCCCAAAATGTCCTTTGTATCACAACTCTAAAATTCACTTACGTAAACTTCTAGGTGGAACTATTCTATCACCTCTAAGTAGTAAATCTTTATCCAAAGATAATTCTGTTCTCACATCCCAATAGGCTTTTTCTTCCAAACTGATATTATGTTTCTTTGGCCACCCTTTACAAATATGGTTAGAAACCGCTTGTAAAACCTCATCCTTAGATTGTCCATCCACCCATTCAGTTTTAGTAATGACTGGGGTGCCAGAATCTTGAATAAGGGCAATGCTAAAATTACCCCAAGGATCATCCTCACACTTCTCTAGAGGTGCAGGTAGTCTGGAGAGACAATACGCAACTATATTGTCCTTTCCAGGTACATAAATGATTCTATAAATGTATTCCTTCATCCTCATGGATATTCTTGCCAGTCTAGCAGAAGCTCCCACACTAACCTCACTAGTCAAAATCTTAACCAAAGGTCGATGGTCAGTGCGGATGATAACTGGCTTGCCCCACACAAAAGCTCTAAAACGTTCTAACGCCCAAGCACAGGCTAATGCGTCCCTTTCAATGATGGGATATCTGGTCTCCGCAGGAGATAAAGCTCTTGAAGCAAACAGAATCATTTTTTCATGACCATTATTTTCCTTCTGCGACAAGACTGCACCCAGTCCTTTATCGCTTGCATCCGTGGTCAAAAAACACTCTAAGTTTGGAACAAAACAATTTAAGGCATTCACATTACCCAAATACGTTTTGATCATCGAAAACTCTTTTTCACAGTCCTTTGTCCATTCAAACTTTACATTTTTTTTCAAAAGTGAGCGGATGTTGTATAACATGCTAGCAAAATTAGGTATACATTTTGAGCAATATTCACGCATTCCCAAAAATGATCTAACTTCCTCCTTAGTGCAAGGAGCTGGCGATCTCATTATTGCATTAATAAGTGAAGGTTTGGGTTTCACACCCTCGCCACTAATAGTGTGTCCTAAGTAAGATACTTCTCTCTCACCAAATTTACATTTGCTGAGCTCTACACTCAAACCAGCATTCTGTAAAATTCCCAAGACCTTATTAAGCAATTCATCATGTTCTCCTTTGTTTACAGCAGCTACCAGAATATCATCTTGAAAGAAACTCACACCCTTTATTCCACCAAAGAGTTTGTGCATCAGTCGCTGGTAAACAGCCGCGGCTGAGGTGAGGCCAAATGGCATACGTTTGAACTGATAACACCCAAAAGGTGTAATAAACGCAGTGACCTTCCTTGATTCTGGCACCAAAATAACTTGATGATAGGCTGCCGATAGGTCAATGGTTGAAAACCAGCTAGCTCCTCTGAGTGAGGAAACCATTTCATTAATTTTTGGCAGAGGAAATTTCTCCATAACAATGTTATTGTTTAGGTGGCGTAAAGCAATGCACAGACCAATTTTTCCGTTGCAATTCCGCGCGACAACAACCAGAGAAATCCATTCCGAGCTTTCCACCTCCTCAATCACGCCCTTGGCTAACAAATCTTGTAACTCTTTGTTGACCTCATCCCTTATCAGAATGGGGATTGGTCTCACCTTATGAACTTTAGGTTCAGCCGCTTCTTTAAACACTATTTTATGTTCAAACCTTTTGAGTGCCTCTAATATCTTTCCAAAAACACCTGGAAATTTTTTAGCCAATGAATCCCCCATTTTGCAGGTTTTGTCCATTATCAAAACTTTTTCCTCACTATTTGGGTCTAAAACAATGTGTAAATTCTTTTGATCAAACCAACCCAAAACTGATGGTCCATGTTCTGCCACACCTAATTTACCTCTTGCTGATCTTCCTTTGAACAGGAATGTAAGCCATCTGAAACCTAGCATGTTAATTTTTTCCCCCGTAAAACTTACCGAATTCACATCCGTAGGATATAAATCCTTCCCCATTTTACCTATAAACTTTTCTTTCCAGACCGCCTCATTTACAATAGTGTACGGCGATGCAGAATCCGCATATACGTTAATCCTGACACCCCCCAAAGACACTTGACATAGTTTCCTTGTAAACTTTTAGCACAACTGTCTTCACTGTCCACTCTAACTTCATTGTCCTCTTCACCTTCCCACACAAATTTCACATTACTTCTTCTACGGCACATTTTGCTAAAATGACCCATCAACCCACAAATGCCGCATTTCTTCTTTAACGCTGGGCAATATTTACTAAACGCTAAATGTTCCTTGCTATTGCAGCGGTAACATCTCCTCTCATCTTGTCTCCATTGTTTCTGTGCAGACTTCTGAGCTTGAATAGGCCAACGTTGTCCTAGATTCTTATTTGCAATCTGTAATTTAAAAACGCCACTAGGATCCTTTCCCGACTCTTTAACCACAGTGGCACATCTTCCTGACATCTCTGATTTCCTCACTATGGCCAAAACATCGTCTAAGAGTGCATCCCCGTTGACCCACAATCTGTCTTGTAAGGAAGAATTGTTGTTGTGCATGACCAGTTGGTCCCTAATGAGATCGTCATGAAGATTACCAAAATTGCAATCTATTGCTAGTCTCTTGAGGCCGTCGAGCCATTCATCCACAGGTTCCTCCTTATTTTGTTTCCTTTGGAAGAATCTATGTCTTACTACGCCGATACACACCTTTGGAGCTTAATATCTGTCAAGGTCTTTTAGTGCCGCCTCAAACACATTCACATCGCTACCAGTGACTTTCTGCATTCGTGAATATGTTTTTAAACCCACAGGACCTAAAGAGTGAAGTAGCAGTTTTTTTTTGGGTCCGGTTTCATCTTACCTTCCTCATCAATGGCTTAAATATAATTCACAAAATATTCTTTCCATTCCATCCACTTTATAGTGGGCTGTGGTCCATTCACCCAAAACGCATGTGGGGGGCTTATAGTGAAACTTTGTTGAGCCATCGTTTGTACCTCTGTTTGGGGTGCCTGGTCTCCTTGATCCATAAACAGTTCCCAATAATTCAGAAGTGGAAAATATGCATTAAGAACTTGTAGAGATCAAAATTCTATTGTAAGAGGTGACTTGCAAAATTTACAAAAGATTGTTCCACCAGTATATTACTTTTTTTTTTTTTTGTTTCCCTTCTTTATATCTATTTATTTATTCATTTGTTTCAATAATATATTATCTCCCCCGACTCTCTCACCTGTTCTTTTCCTTTAATTCTTGCCTCTCGATGTCATCCACGCATGAGTTTCCGATTTAAATTGTATATTAGCTGTTATTTATTATTTTTTTTCCCTTATGTTTTCAAATTGCTGCTGTAGGAATCTAACCTTCCTCCTCTTACAATCGTGATTTCCCAAAATGGCCGCTACATTACGCGAGGTCGCGTTGCGTGACCTTGCGCGTCGGTGGTGCTGTTGAAATGCGCATGCTCCCGCGTTCGTCTTCCTATTACGGAGCGAGTGGGGTCCGCGCTAGGTGGAGGAACGTTGCTACCGCTTAAAAGATGCGGCCGATAGCCCCAAGAGTCCACGCTACTATGTAAGTAATTAATCTTACATCCAATACGATCGGCACTTCGCAGCAGAGCTAGGTAGAAGTCACAGAGGGATAGATGATATCCAAACCCCTCAAAACGAAATGATCTATTCCTCGATGAAAACCTTGTTGAATTTCCTCTCCTCTTTTCTTTTCTTTTGAGATGAAAATAATGACAAGATCTTCGTGGGTTCAATCCGTATCGTCGCCAATTGTAAAGATGATGCGTAAGCAAGTGTAATTCCAAGGATTTATTCCAAAGGCGAGCGCCAGGCTACACAGTCTCCCTTCCAGGACATCAGACAGCATCTGACGTTTTGGACTGGTAACTGTCCAGAACCCACAGGGATTCCATGCCACGCTCCACACTTACATTAAAAGAAAACAACACGGTAATAAAGCAATACACAACACTACAATGTAGGTTTCAGCAATGCACTCATCTTGCCTATTCTATTTACAGCACAGCATCAGCAGATTGTCAAGGCTCAGGTCCATTTACAGACCAAGGTTTGCTTGGTGCATTGCTGTATGGCAAAAGCAAATTCCTCAGTAACAGTTTGAACGGTGTAAATAGGCTAGGGATAATTAGTTAATAAGAAAGTGTGTGGGGGGGAGCAAGGAACAGAAGAAATTAGATGTCTGTAGCCAGGGCCAGCCCTAAATTGGATTTACTGGGACAGCTCTATGGGCGGAAAGAAAATTAGGTTTTTGTTGTGGGGGCTGGAGGTCATTGCTGTGTGATGGCCGGAGGTGTTAGGAAGATGGGTCTAGGGCAGGTGGTTAATGGGCCGCTCACATTTATGCTGTGGTAGATTAAGGGCTGATTACAAAGTCTTTAAGGGGACCCGATTGAGACTGCATAACTCCTGCTGCGTCCATCAAAATATCGGCACCCCTGGCCTCGGCCCAGCTCGCCCATGCCCAAGGTCTGCCCTCTCAGTAGCTCAAGTATTGTTCTTTGAATCCTTTAGCTGAACAGCACAAAACAGGTGCCTACTCACAGATAGAAGAGAATTTGCTTCTGCTCAAATTGATGAGTCACATTCACCTTTCTAGAACAGCTTATATAGAAAACCACATTGTGGTAATAGCAGTGCCTGGGACCAACCAGCACTGGTTTCATTTGAAAACTGCTCAAAACTGTACCTTGTGCATGTTTGTAGTGTGTGTAAACCTGCAGGTCGAGTGCAAAAGACTCAGTCTTCCAGGAGAAATTAGATGGCCAGATGTGAGCAAACAATTAGGGTGGGCGTAACTGGAGTAATTCCCTCTGTCACTGCAAACTTACTCGCAATTATGTGTAATTACATGAGGAGTGTAATCCAGCATTTAGCGCTATTTTCTTAATGCAAAATGGCCCATCATGTCCAAAATTGGCCCGAGGATACATTTTGTACTACAAAAATACACTAAATGCTGCAGGACATGAACATCAGTATCCAGGGGCTCATCCTCTCTTAGTTCGTTGTTCCTGTGCGCCTGAGGTAGGATTTTTGACCCAAATTACTCTAAATTGCGCAAACTGTCGTAATTGCATAATTTCTGTAGTCTAGCAGCACACGAGCAATGCGTAATTAGTGAAATTACTCCAATTACTCCAGCATAATTAAAATTTCACCCAGGCCCAGTAAACAACTAGTTTAATATCCATCAGTTTTCTGATAAAGTAATGGTAGATCAGATTTTTTTCCTACAAATACAGAAAAGAATTGTTGGCCTACTTATCACAGGTCTAAAGTAAGCATTTACCACTAGATGAGTTGACTGAGCTCTATCAAACTGCTCAGAAATCTTTCATCTGGGCAGCCTTTTTGAAAGCATAGTATATCATTCATGTAGATGGCAGCATGTTGAAAATCTTAGTAGAAACAGCTAAATGTTTTTGGGAATTGTCTCTCGCTCACACTACAGGGCAGATTTACTTTCATGCAATGCAATGCAGCAAGGAAACTTGCTGCGCTACTTTTGCATGAAAGGAAGACACCACAAATGCGCCATATCAGCTAAGATGTGGTGCATTTCTGTTGCCTCCTAGTGCTGGCGCACCGTGTGCTGCCAAACACCTACACAGGCAGACTTGCACCATGGTGCAAGGGTGACTGTGTTATAGACAGGATTGTTTTGGTGCAGGAAGTGACACCTTCCTGCACAAAAACATTCCTTAACACCAGTTTCCTCTTTCTCTGTGTCCAACAAAATGCAGCTCACATGGAAAGAAGAAATAACAAGCAGAAATAGATACATTTCTCCTCATTACACCTCACTGGTGCATTCCCAGGTTTACAAGTTTTTGTAAATCTTGTAATGTGCCAAAAACCATGCGGGAATAAATGAGAACACCCATGTTCCACCCATCGAACACCTTCCCAAAGTGAGGTAACTCAAGGCAGCACTTTGCATAACTTTCTAGTTACCAAAATAATTTGCATGCCTTAGTAAATAACAAAAAAATATTTTAAGTCGAGACTGCGTCACAAAAGTGACACAACCCGGAACAAAATGTTAGTAAATCTGCCCCTACATATCAGTCAAGTCAGAATACATCCCAACACACTTCATAGTGGAAATTTGGCATTCTATGAGTCTAATGAATTTCAGCAAACACGCCTTAAAAGAACTACTGTTTCAAGCACTCGGCTTGGGTATCCATTTTCAATAGATCATTTCATGATTTTTGCCCTCTACTTAATTGTACTAGATTCTGAGAAAGCAGAACGAAAAAGTCCAAAACTAATGTCCAAATAGTAATATAGTTGCATTGGAAATGCAAACATAAGATAAATTAAAGATGTTTTTTCAGAGCGACATATGAAGTGGAAAACATTCAAATTAGTAAGAATGGAGAATCTTCAACCAAAAATGCATACAAACCTTCCATCATGTATGTTAGTGTTGTCTGTCATATAACCCAAATGTAGAATATCCAACATTGATAAAATCTTGTCAAATCAATACCTTAAATCATTCATTAATATCCTCAGTGCAAATACATAAAAAAGAGATGAATGGAAGGGAAATATTGCATTTAAAAGGAAAGCTGAAATTATGCAGCCAAAGCACCCTATAGCACTGACATTACAGCGTTGTCAAATGTGTTCTCTAGATCAAGGAATGCCAAGTAGAATATGCCCTTCTTTAGATCTACATACTTGTTAGTATCAAAAATAATATACAGTACTGCTCAGTTGTACACTCAGATTTAATTAAACCAGCTTGAAATATTCGCTTTGGCACTTATTGGATGTAAAATTATAAGGAAGCTACATAATCTTTTCCATACATTTGACCAATTCCTCTGTACACTAATATCAGCTGAGATACCAACATTCTAACATTGTATCTATATTGTGAGGTAATAGCTGTGATGATGCAAGATATTTAAAATCCTAATGCACAACAGATTTACTGATTAAAGACACCAAAACCCTGAAAGTGCACAAGTGGTGGCCGCCGCAAAACAAAAGTGGTGAGGTGGGGAAGTGAGAGGATAGGGGGGATTGAGGGTAAAAACAAAAAATTAAAAAAACTTACCTCTCGCTGCCCGACGTCGATGGCCGCCTCTGTGTTTCACTTCCAGCAGTCTCTGGCTAAGCACAGGCTGTCCAGCCAATCCAGACACTGCTATGAGAGCAGCACCAGGATTGGTCTGAGCAGCCTTGTTTGCCACTCCGACACTGCTGTGGGTCCTGCAGCTTTTCTACATCCCGCTGTGATGACAGCTAAACTGGAGAAATAAAAGTGCACATGTCTGTTTGGTCGGCCCAGGACGGACGGGCAAACTGACATGTGCACTTCTAAGTGACCACCACCCTTGCCTGTCATGACCTGGGCCCGCCTGCACGCACCGTCAGCCAGAGCCCCTCACAGAAAAATAAATTATAATATTGTTTTAATATCATATTCTTTTTCTGTGACTGACTCTGCCCAGTGGGGCGATGCTCCTCCGTCATTATGGAGGAGCCACTCCTGAAGTGCACTTTTCACACGTTAGACACAGTCACACATGAAACTGAGGCAAGTGTAATAGAAGCACCGTAAAAGTGTGGTTTAAAATGTAAATTGAAGAAAACATACATACAAAGAAATACTAATGCATATAAATGAGTTGCACTAATAAATTTCGTTATGAACATGCTGATTATTAGCATTTACTGATGAACATTGTGCTAAGGGTCCAGTGTTTCTAATGCCTTCTGTAAGAAAGCACCATTTAGAAAAGTTGCTGCAAAAATGTGTAGAAACTGGGTACAATCTTGAAATTTCGCATAATAATACTAATGAGTCTATAGTTTATAAAAAGTGAACAGCAAGTTTTGTTTTGTGCATTTAAAAAATGATATATGAAAACTGAGAAAAATTGTGGTAATAGGGTATTTCTAAAGTTAGATATTTCCATATAATAATATCTGTTGAAAGTTCTGCATATTTCCTATTGGAATTAATTTTATTACATTATATTTGATATTGATTTAGAATTTATTTAATTTGAAATGTGTAACGCCAATTTTAAAGCTTCTCCAAAAATATTTTTCTCTAATGGTAACCTTTCCCCTGACCTAATAAAATGTCCCTTTTACAACTAGTGAAATGCTGTTTTATTTGTTCAGTACATGTGTAACATTCAAGTTTCCTCAATGTTCACAGTGAATTATTCCTGTGGGAACAGGATTACAGCTGCTACTATAGACTGATACTTTGTTTTTCTTTTTAACGGATGTTAGGCCTATAGGGACGTCCAAAGCTTTCATTTATCATGACTAGTATGGGAAAGCATCTTGCTGTTGCGAGTTTTCTAGGTGACAATATGTGAACCTGAGCATATGACACGCTTTTGATGGTGGTGTGATGCTACATCACTGGGACTTTGTTAGAGACTTTCTGAAAGAAGAAACCCCAAAGGAGGGGCAATATTTAACATCATTGATTATAGTTTATTGACAAACGCCATTATGATTTTTCCAACTCTGAGACCTTAACGTTATGCTGAATGACTTTTGATTATTACTAAGAACTATCCTCTTACTTTTGGGCTGCATTGCTGATGCTACAGTCGGTAGCTGACGGACTGAAACCTTTTTTACTGAACCATTTCATTTTCATTCTCCTTTGTTTCTTTTGTTCCATGCTAATTGACTCACCCTTAATTGACTTTAAATCTGAACCATTTCCCTTTCTTCGTAGGATTTGAGCTGTTAGATGAACAAACTATCCTTCTACCTTTAATGGTAGTGGGACTCTGTAACTCTGTAAACTGTTTGTTATAGTAACCATCTAATAAAGCCTTGCCTAAATGTTTGGCGCTTGATTGCAAGCTGTGATATTTTTAACAGAAATTCTTGAAAGATTGATTATTGCTCAGGATTTTGAATCTCTAATGCATTAGCCAAATTAATCTTTTATCTGTCTGAATCTATTATTGAGTCTTGTTGGTTCTTCCATTTAAACTGTGCTATCTTATTGATGACTTACATGCGTTGTGGGAAGAATCAGCGAGCTCTGCCAGAACATCAAGTATTACTTCTTTTGTTCTGTGATGCTGTTGCAGAGCTTTTGGTCTGCATAATTCTAGTCCAACGTAACTTCCCTAGGAGGTTGGGTCTTCCTGTTGCTATTCTTTATTTCTACAGTATGGTCTTGAGAGTGGTGCACCTAAATCTGATCTCAAATTTGAGAGTTGCTGTCAATAGTCCTTACTGGACAACTAACAGGGCGTTTTGGCCACCCTAATTTCCAGCCCTCCTATCGGCAGCGAAAGATTCATCAGAGGATCATTGCCTCTGTGATAAATGGAAATGCTGTGATTGTCTAATCGGAAAGGGCCCTATATGGTTAGAGTAGTAAGGAGAGTAAGCGTATAATAACATTTTAACACGCTTGCGCTGGAACAGCTGCTATTGGTTTTCCCTTCATTGCAGGGCAATAACCCTCTTACCACCTGGCCACTTTGACACTCTCACAAATTACAGATTTCATCGGTTGTTGTGATCTACGGGAAAGATCAGAGGTGCTGGGCGAGGGAGATTAAAGGCACAGAGGTTCAGACAAGAGAGATATTACAGACATGACCGAATCATTGTGACATTGAATGTACAGGGGTGAGACACATTGAAATCCCAGACACGCAAATGAGAGGCAAACAAATCAAAACCACATGGTGGAACAAAAATTTGAAGTGATAGTGCTTTCAGATAGCAGACACTGAAGTGAGACACAGAGGAATAGGAAACACAGGACTAGAGTTTGCAACCACATGGGCGAAAGATTGAAAGATAAGAGGTATAAGAGTGATTTATAGTCAAATAACAAACATATATGTTTAGGAGTCAATGAAATAACATATGCACAACAGTGAGAGACAGGCAGAACATGGCATAAGGGGAGAAGTAGGATGAGCCAAAGGGCCAACAATGTCAGTCATAGAAATCAGGCACAGGAACAGGAAAAAATAGTTCACAGATACATAGGTATTTGAAAGAGAAATAGGAGACTTAGGAATGGGACAAGAAGGGATCAGAATGAGTGATCTAAGTGAGAGAACAGCACATGACCCAGAAACTGTGAGCTCATAGCCATCCTGACAATAGAAATATCATTGGTTCTAGAATGAGAGATGTATCATAGTCACAGTGAAGATGGAATAATAAATGAGAGGCATATGGTTAAGAGACAGAAAGATTGATGGCATGTTAAGTGTGAGACAAAGCAATCAGTAACAGATGGATGAGCGATAGCGTGAATAAAGTTCGATATGTCTAAGATATTTAGATCAGATGAACTGAGAGATCATTTGTATGGGTGTTTGAGGAAGGGGTATGTGGATGATTGGCAGAGAGGTCAAATGTAGAACGTGGAGCACCATGGAGATCAGATGATTAGAAGTCATTTACAGAAAGATCACAACCACTGAGGGAAAGATTCAATTACATTCCATAAGCTTTATTTGATTGTTTCGCAGCAATCATAAAAGCACATCCAAAATATGTAAGAAAAATGTGGTACTGGTTGAGGGGGTGAAAACCTTCTCAAGCAGCAACCACAATTATTCTCATTCACAAATTTACCAGTCTTAGACTTGGAGTTTCTGGTTGGCTACGGTCTCTTCTCTTTTACGGTACTATGAGGGTAAGGGCAAACAAAGGGCTTTCGCAAAGCGGGGAGGTAAAAGTAGTACACCCCAGCAGTCCTTGAAGTGGAAGCCACTAGGTGACCCCTCGTGAGCGGTATACTGTGGGTTAGTCCCAGCCACCTGCAATAGTACACAGTGTGGTGGCAGAAACCTCACAGATCTCGCTTAGTTACAATACCCTCATGTGATGCCGGCGCAATCTGGGCTGTCCTCGGCGCAGACTTGGTGGTCCTCCAGACAGGTGCGGCAGTATGCTGGACAGGCTCAGCGGCCCATGGCTCAAAGGGGGTGATACAGTAGCGGCAAGCTACCGGCAATCTGGCCCCACACCTTGGAGCAGCTAATGTCGATGTACTACGGCAGTCCTCCTCACATGGGAGGATGGCTGCCATGACACCACAGCTGAACTCCAGTGATCACAGCAACAGGTAGGGCTGTGCTGGCAGGCTTCCTTTGGTGCTGTAGCATCAGTTTAACAACTTAGGATGCTCAGACCTGACGAAAGCATCAGTTCTTCAATAATCCTCCAAACACACTGGAGATCAGGTGACAGAAACACCAGCACCTAGGTAGTCCCTAGAACAGGTTGGGGATCAGGCAGAAGTTAATTTTAGCAATCAGGCATAGCTTATCTTTGTCAGGCTGTCAGACTCACAGCAGGAGCAATTTGCAGTCTTTTATGATCTTGAGACTTAACAGTGGGAAAGCCAACAAGTCCTCGGAGTCACTCTGGGTTCAGATGATTTGAGACCATTCCTTCCCCTCAGTAGGGTAGAGACCAGCAGGCACCAGGTAAGCTCATCAAAGTAGACGAACAGTCCCTTGGAACATTCAGCCCAGGCAATGTGGCAATCCTGATACTCTATTAGGGTTCGTCCCAGGTCCAGGAGTGTACTCTTTTGGTAGGGCCAGAGCCCTAGTACCTATATCCGAAAAGTGCCTTTGATGTATTGGTTAAATTTAAATGACCTCTCTGAAGTGACTACGGATCCTTTTCAGCCCAGCCCTGGCTCCAGACTACCAGTAGGGGCAAAATCAGCTGTTTGTGTGAGGGCAGGACACAACCTATTCAGATGTAAATGTTAGCCCGCTTCCTGCCCAGGAAGGCTATCAGTATCCAGACGAATGCAAGCTAACAGTATGCAAATGAACGCAGATGAATCTCCTGTCACACCCAGCATTACCTGTACTGTGGCTGTCTAGTGGGAATGCACAAAGTATAGCTGTCACACAGCCAAGATGTGTATTGGAGACAGGCCATCAGGCAAAAAGAGTTCTAAAAGTGCAATTTCTAAAATAGTAATGTGAAAGCTAACTTCACCAGTAAGGAGGATTTATCATTACCATTCTAAACATACACACGTGACAAAACTACTTCTTCCTGATCAGGAATTACCACTTAAAAGTATAAAAGGGAATTCCCAATGCTAGCCTGTAAGAGGAGTAAGCCTCAAGGTAGTGAAAAATGAAATAGGATGTTTGTGTTTACCAAGACATGCAAAACATAAAAACACATCTGACCTTTTACTTATGTAGAAGTTCTAGAACCCTGCCTGTAGGGCTACCTAGGGGCTACCTTAGTAGTGAACATTCTATAATAAAAGGGGAGTTTTGAGTTTAAGGCTTAGCAGGTAGTTTTAAATGTCAAGCCGAAGTGGCAATAAACTGCCACCACAGGCCTTGCAGCGGCAGGCCTGAGGCATGTTTAAGGGGCTACTTAAGTGGGTAGCACAAGCATTGCTACCGAGCCACTATTAGCATTTAATTTACAGGCCCTCTGCACATGTAGTGGACTTTACTAGGGGCGTATAAGTAAATTCGATATGGCAATTGGGTATGAACCAATGCTACAATGTTTTCGAGAGAGAGTACATGCACTTTAGCACTGGTTAGCTGTGGTAAAGTGCCCAGAGTCATAAAGTCAAAAACAATGAGGTAAAAACAAAACATGTGGAAGGCAAAAGGTTTGGGGTAACCATGCAAAAATGGTGATTTCCAACAACCATTAAAAAAACTAAATTTAATTATGTAGATGAATGGCCTTTTTTAGAAGGTCCCAAATGCAAAGCACACCACGGGGCTGAGCAGCATACATAAAAAATAAAGTGTGGATTTGTGCTGATAAAAACTGTGTGTTTTTAAGATTGGCACTAAAAAATGTGTTCAAAAGACACAATATTTACAAAAAAAGGTGAAATGTGTTAGAGTCTGTGCGGGAAACTTGTTTTAGGGGCAGATTAGAATTGATCCTGAATGATATTGTCTCACAAGAAAGCACAACTGGCTTCTTATAGTGCCTAGCCTAGGGACCTTTCCCAAACATCTTTTGCATAGTCAAGGTAGGGTACTGAGCCACCATAAGTTTGAATCAAGACATAGTCCCTGGAAGTGGGCTTTTTAAGTTCAACGTTTTCTCGATTTCCCTTACAGAGAGACAAGAATACCTTTTTTTGTACCCTTGCTGCATCTTCCTTAGCAATCAGACTTGGAGAGGTAAACAATTCAGGCTTGCCCAAGGAGTCAGTGACGCTCTTGCTATGTCTTAAATAATCAGGTTGTATATATAAAGCATGGCTTGTCATCTGAGAGGGTATCTAGGCGCTGAATGAAGGTCTCAGTCAAAAAAGCCAGGTCTTGAGCCCCTTCCTGAAGTCAGTCAGCAAGGGCGAGGTGCAGAGGTGGAGGGGTAGGTTGTTCCAGGCTTTGGCAGTGAGATAGGAGAAGGAGCGTCCTCGGGTGCGGCAGTGGTGAATGCTTGGGGTCTGTGTGAGGGTGACGTGCGGAGCAGAGGTTCCTGGCTGTGGTTGGTGGAATTGCAGACAGTGGTTTACGTAGGCGGGTCCTTGGTCATGGTGGGATTTGAAGGTGTGTGTTTGGAGCTTTAACTGGCATCTCTTGTGGAACGGGAGCCAATGGAGGTCCTGTCGGTGCAGGGTGATCTGGGTTCTCTTGGGCATATTGAGAATAAGTATGACGACTCCATTCCGGATTGTCTTTATTCTTTTTATGATGTCAGTGGTGGTGCCTGCATAGAGGGCGTTGCTGCCATCCAGTCTGCTGGTGATGAGGGCCTGCGTTACCATCTTCCTGGTGTTAATGAGGAGACGCTTAATGCTTTTGCAGAGCATGCAGAGTGTGTGGTAGACGGAGTTGACCTAACATTTCATTGAGAGTTTGCTGTCAAGGATGATGCTGAGGATGTGGATGTAGACATTTGGCTTGGGGATGGGTCGAAGTACCAACGGCCACCAGGAGTCATTCCAGAGGGCGGTGTGTTTGCCGAAGATGACGACTTCTGTCTTGTCTGTGTTGAGCTAGAGGCAGTTGTCCTTTATCCAGGCTGAGACGTTCTTCATGCAATTGTGGAAGTTTGTCTTTGTCAAGGTTGGGGTCGACTGAGAGCGATAGTAGGAGAATGTCTAAGCCATTAAATATCAAGGCACAAGCCAGGCAATCAGTAATAACCATACGATTCAAGTAGGCCTGTTCATTTCCCCTTTGAGATCCAGAAAAGTAGCAGTGCAAGTATAATATAGTCCTCAACTTCATGTATGCAAAAGTAGAAGCTTGAGGGTGGTAGCCCTAACAATCACCTTCAAAAGCATAACTCTTCACTCTGTAATATCGAGCACTCACTATAGCTCTGGATGGATGCTCTGTAGTCAAAACGGGGACACATTTGTGTCTGCAAACTTCAAGAATAGGTAGCACAAGCTTATTACACAAATTTCTGGCAAGCTCAAAAACACCCCCCACAGACTGGTTAAAATGTGTGCCTCTAATTGAAATGCAAGCAAGCCAAGTGTTCCGCACATCAAAGTTCACCCCTAGGTATGGTTGAGAAGTCATTAACTCTCAAACTAGGCTTTCCTTTAATGGTGGTTAGTCTAACTTCAGAATATTGTTGGCTGCAGACCATGTAATGGGTCCTGAAAATATTGGTCTTGAGGTCTAGACTGTCCATAAACTTAACAAAGCAGTCAATAAGGCCACTCAAGCCATTGCGTTGCATGCAATTAACACTGCATCGTCAGTGTAAAGTAATGCCAGAGCAAAAAAAGATCTCAACTTGGGATGGTCCTTGCCATTAGTAATCAAAAAGTTGCTCACCCTTCTGATATATAAAATAAATAAAATAGGGGTGAGTACACAGCCTTCACAGACCCCTGTAGCTAACTTAAAGGGAGCGGTACACTTCCCTGCCGGGCTGCGTCTCACAAGGCAGTTATGCCACTTTGTAGGCCACGTAAAAAGTTCTTGAGGGGATCGGGTAGACCTATTCATATCAGAATGACCCATAGCTCTACTCGGTAAACCCAATCAAAGGCACTACTAAGGTCCCAGAAAGAGAGATATATGGACCCTCTTTTTTCTGCTGTGTACTTTTCAATAAAGAGCTGTACGTTTAAACACTGTTCTTGGGTATCTAGTAAGCCTGGGAGGAGTTTGCGGAGTAGTGGCACTCCACGAAGTGCAAAAAAGACTCCGCTGCACTACACGGAGCTGTGCCAATGTAGGAGTGCATTGAATAAATGCTGTTTGCTGTGATTTTCAGTGCCAGATGCTTGTCTGCACTGTGCAATCATCGTGAACAGCACAATGCACAGCGCAAGCGGGCGCTGCTTCCTTTCTGCCACTTGAGTAGATTTTTACTTGAGCGGCAGCTTTCTCAACCCGGACAGTTTCTCAACGTGAGCGGTCGCGAGCATACATGACCACTGCCAATGAGAAATCTGACTGCCCCCATTGAGAATTCTCACTGGGAGGTTGATTTTTCACGATTGCACACTCCAACTTTATGTTAAGGATGGCGAATGAGGAAAAATCTCGCCGGTCGGTGGATTTTCCTCGCTCGCGCTCGACAACTTGACATTGATGAACGCAAGTGAGGAAAAAACCTCTGCTACGCTACAAGGAGTTTTACAGAACTTTGGACCGCTGAAAACTCTGCAAGCGGAGCGGAGTTCACCACCCAAACTTATTACCTAGTCCTTCTCTAAATACATATTGCACCATAGTCATCACTTTGTTCTCTTTAGCCCAAGCCCCTATCCTATGGATGACTATACGCTCTACAATCTTGATCTCTGAATCTAGTAAAGAAATTGGTTCATAGTACTTGGGATCCTGCCTATTGCCTTTCTTATAGATTAGAATGATAGTTACTGACTGCCATGAGGTTAGAATGCTAGTATTGGCAGCTGAATGGAAAACATTAGTTATAACAGGTCAACATTAGATTCATACAAATCCATGGGCATCCCATCCAGTTCCGAAGCCTTATTGGATGGGCTAACATTAATGGTATTTACTACTTCCTCCATGGAAAAATTAATACTCAACAGGAAGGTCAAGGGAACCTCCCTAACAATCTTGGTACCAGCCTTACCAGACAAATAAATAATGCTGAAGGTCTCCGCCCATCTGTCTGTACTGCTATGGTGCCAAGCCCATCAGAGTTGGTACTCCTATTAAAGTTAGCATTCACAATTCTCGCTCTACAACCTCGAACTTTACAAGCCTCAGTCAGATTTTGCCAAGTTTCTTCTTTACTTCATACTTTCTCTTCCTGATGGACATTCCTATACACTGTTCTAATGCTAATAATGCTTCTCGGAGGGGCTTTCAAGACTTAGTGTAAAAACTTTTTATGTGTTTTACATTCTTTATTGAACCGTCCTGGTAGAGAGCTTTTCTTAGTGGGGACTGAGCTTAGGAGAACTGAATTAATAAATGTATTACATTTGAAGGAACCCCCCATAACAAGCGAGGGTGGCTGATTCAGAGTTAACAATCAGTTCCCCCCTTTATCCTTACTTTCCAAGCCCTTAAGCTTCTTCTCAGCAGTCATTCTGTACCTAATGGTACGCACACCAAAATCACATTCGGGTTATGATCACTGGCGCAATTTTCCAAAGTTCCACCCAAATTAAGTAACTCATTAATATACTTTGAAATAAAGGTGAAAGCTATGACTGTGCTGTGTCCCCTGCCTGCAAAAGTAGTCATGTGGTCCAGCTCATCCCCTGAAGTTTCCAGCATATTCAGGACGTCGAAGTCTAACAAATGCCTGTACTGCATGGTTCTCCTGTCTTCAATTCTAGATATATTTGACTCCCTATCCTAAATTAGGAAGGGGTTATAACAAGTACCATTGGTTCCAATTTTAGCATTGAAATCCCTTTCCAAAATAACAATGAATTCTTTAAGAACCGAAAGTGATATTTTCCTTAAGATTGCTAAAACATGGAATAGGGTATAATTGTCTCCCTCCTTATTCAGAAAATTGACTGAATGATAAAAGATGATCAAAATAAAAGTAGTAAGGAAAACAACCCATGAAACTTGAATTTCCAAAAGAGATCAGGTAATAGATTCAAGCTAAAACACCCCCGAATTTTGAACCATGGTAAGCAATCCTCCCTGAGCTCGACCGAAATTAGATGGTATAGCAGGACTGCAAACAATTTGACATCCATCCCAAACACTATCATCAGTGAGCCACGTTTACTGGAACATTGCAATGTCATATCTTTCAACAAAAGCTAGCCACTCATAATTGGGTTCCTTGAACCTAAACCCAGAGATATTCCAGCAGAGCAGACTAGTCAATAATTCCCTTTAGGTAGTATGAGACTGGACTGTGTTGTAATAACTTGCTCTTTAAATTTAGGCCCCTTATCTCCATTATCCTTTGGGGTCAGTCAATTAGAGTCAACTAGACTGGAAAGCACAGAAAAACAATTTGAAACTGGCACATTCTATTGGGCCAGGCCTTGGCACCGAAGAAAGTGGTAGTCAATTGGAATCAGGTAGGTGGTGCCTATCAAAAACTGAGCAGTAAGAAATTAATATTTCTGTGGGTATTGTGGTTAGATCGGTTAAAGATAAGCTGATGCGCAGGATATTGATATTTCAAAGTAATGACCGCACAATTGCCCTTTTTTTGCTTAACACTAGGGCCCATACAGTCCACTCTTCAAATAATGAGTAGATTATTGTAGTCAGTAAGAGAGAAACTTGTGTTCTTAGTTAGCTATTTGCATACCTTATTTTATAATTGGGGGTAGAATCTACCCTAGAAATGGTAAGGGGGAACATTCGACAAAACAACTATGTTTGGATAGCATTCTTAGGGAAGATTGAATTGATGACGAGAGCATAGACTACGACTACAACTCAAATCTGGCCTCTTTGTTTGTTCCTCTGAATTGCCCCTTCTTGCTACTAACTGGCCCAGCTGAGTCCATATATGATCCTGAGTGTTGGGAGTGTTCACTACTGTTTGAGATGTACCATTTGGTATGGTTGTAGCATTAACAGCAGTGATTACATTTCTATGCATTGAGGGAAGCAAACTTGCAACGTCAGTTTGGGCACATGTCGTACCTGATGCACGAAGCCTTGGTAGGACACTGAAGGAGCTGTGCTTGCTATTATTATCTCCTCCAATTGATTTTCCAACCCAAGCAGTCTCTCTATCAGGGGAGCTAAGTATTATTCCTCAGTTTCTTCAAATCTTACAGCCATCACCTCCCAGATATCTGTGGAGGGGTCGTACACCAAGCACTAATTAGAGGCATTACATTTGTTTTTCCTTACTGTCTCACCAGACTCCCATTGACATGGTTGCTTTTCCTAGCCAGGAGTTTCATCCTCTTTTTTCTTTTAACTGCAGGGCCACCATCACTTTAGATGGAGCTATTTTTGGGATTAATTCCCTCATGCTAGGGTTCCCTCAAGGAAGTAACAGTTGGCCTGTTGAGTGGACAGACTCTCACTTGACTTGAGCAAAAAAAGCCTCTTAGCTGGATAAGATACGATAAGATAAAGATAAAATAGGTTTATAAAGCGCTCGATTGCCATGGTGTCTTGGTGCTGAGGAGTATGAGAAAGAGGCTGCTCTATTAGTCTTGTTACTTATTTGTGAGGAAACAGCCATGTTTTAAGCAATTTCCTAAAAAGCTGTCTGCAACCTCATAGCATTTGGCATTTTGTTCCACACGGAAGCTGCACAATGGGATAGACTCCTACCTCCCCATCTAGCTCTACGGATTTTAGGGATTTGTACAAGCCCCGAATTAGTGGATCTTAGATTTCTCAGGGGGGAGGGGGGTACCTGGCAAACACTTTTTGTATGTCCCTAGCAATGCAATGCTCTTATACTAGCGGAGGCATGATGACCTTTAGGGATATTTAATAGGTCTAGGTCTATCTTCTTCGTAATCACCCCCATAGCCAGCCTTAGCCAAGAAAGAATCATAAGTGGTGTTGCTAAAGTCATTTGAAGTTATAGTACTGGCAAATTTTCGTTTCCCCATCCTATCCAACAGAGGATAGAGCACAAAACTAGAAATAGGTTAAATATACTTACAAAATTCCCAGTGACGAAAAATAACAATAGGAAAGTTACTTTCACAATAAAGTTATCATGTAAATAATACCTTCTGGCTACTGGTACCATGAGGTGAAAATGACCTCTCAAAATCAAGAGCCAAGAGGGGTGGCCCAGCCTCTTTTAGGTAATGATGGATGAAGAAGGGCCTGGTCTTGATAGTCTTTGCTCAGGCTGTGCCCAGGCATGTCCCACGCTGCAGGAGAAGACGTCACCCTTAAAAGTGCTCTGATCTCGCCTCATGGGTGCTGACAGGGGAGTGTGGGCCTCATAGTCCTGGCAGCCTCCTCCCACAGCATCAGTGGTCCGGGGGAAAATGAGGTGCGCTTAAAAGTGCCCTGGTCCTGCCTCCTGGGTACTCATAAGGAAGCCTGGGCCTCTTAATCCAAACAGCCTGCTCCCACAGCATCGGTCCTGTTCTGTGGGTGCTGGCAAGGGAGTCTGGGTCTCGGACTTTGGGCAGCCCGCTCCCACAGAATCAGGCATCCCACGCTGCGGGAGGAGGAGTTAGGCTAAATGCCCTCTGTTTCCGCCGCCTGGGTGCTGGCAAGGGAGTCTTGACCTCTTAGTCCTGGCAACCAACTTCCACAGTATCAGGCTGTGTTCATTTAGCTTTTGGCATATCGCCCACTGGTTCTGGTGGGTCAGCAGAGGCCCCACATCTGCGCCACCCGATACCTAAAGATCCGCTTCCTATCAACCGGGATGATATTGCTGAAAATGCTCCTATTTGCACTTTTGTTGTAGCAAAACTGAATGCCCGGCAGGCCTCTAAGTTGTTTCTGAGAAATAGAAAACAACGGCTCTGAGGCACAGGGATTTTTACCCCTGACCGTGAGAGCAAATCTAGAAATTCCTTCTTCAGTCTGCCATTTCTATAAAAATAATGTGGCAAGAAAAGGAAAATTATGCTGATTAATGCGCCACATTTTGTGATAGTTTCTAGTTCAAATGGACTTTACTACTTTGTCAGTTTTACAAATGGGAACACTCTCTGCGAAAAGATTTCACCTTAGTATCACCAATTTAACACCAAATCAAGTAATAAGGAACTAAAAGATGCCCAGTCATCCTTCGTGAAGGACCTACTGTGCACAGGAAAATGTGCCACCATGTTTTCCACAACTTTTGATCAGTTTGAGATACAAACTTTTTTTTTTTTTTAAATAAAATCGGTCTATTATGCAGCAGATGATGGTTAATGTTGCAAATGCAGCAAACCCATAATTATGTGAAAAATACATAATCACAGAATTCCAGTGACCCTGATTATGACATAGTGGTGAAATATGGATTGATTAGAGGCACGTGGCTGAGACAAAAGGGCATGGCTCTGTTTCTTGCAACATTGGTATGTCCCTTACAAAACTTCTGAGCTTTCACTACTTAGGCCCTGATTTATATTAGCCCACCGCTCTGCCATGGCAATGGAGTAAACTACTCTGTCTCCATGACGGAGAGGCCGCCCGCCTAAATTATAATGACTGCCTGTTGGAAATTGGGTTACTAGTTGAGGAGGCGAAACCTTACTCAAGCAGCAACCAAAATCTCTGTTAGGGTGAAATACAATCAAACCCCAAATTAACCTTTGCCTAACCTTCTGGTTGCTTGGCACAAAAGCAGTCAGGCTGAACTTAGAGGCATTGTATTTATACAGCACTCCAAATAGTAATAAAGTGAAAACACCACACAAGAAAAATCCCACACCAATTTAGAAAAATAGAATAAAATGTAAATACTTTTTTGAGATCTATTAGAAATTGAGTTACTGGTTGACTGGGGTGGAAGCCCTGGTCAAACAACCACAATCGTAGTCAGGATAAGGAACAGGCAAACTCCAAATTAACCTGTGCTCATCCTATGGTAGCTTGGCACAGAGTAGTCAGGCTTCACTTATTGGCAGTGTGTAAAGTATTTGTGCAACACTTCAAACAGTATGATGCTGGGATTCGGTGGAAACAGAACTATGCCTGGGATTACAGAACGTCAGTATGGAGGGACTGAGTCACCATACCAAATCAGTACCTATGAACCCCAATCCTAACTAGCTCATAGTGCTTTACCTGCCCTCCTAACCTTCCCAGTGTGAAAGGTAAGTTAGCACCCCAGAACACAACACTCTAGTCCCCTCAGGGAACCGTGGAAACAGATAGTTACCTTTTCGTTTTCTCACTAATGAATGTCCATATTAAAAAAAACAAAGACACAAGAACAGTTTACAATATTTATTGAAACTATTGTGCTCTATTATAAAACAACCACACTGCTACTAGAAAAAGCATGCATGCCAGCAAAGTGAATAGTATCACAAGTAAACTATATACAATGAGAAGCCCTACCATGTTTAAAGATATACCTGCCTCAGCCTATCCTCACTAGGTGGGCACAGTGAAATATCATAGATGTCTTGGATTAGCATCGAACCCCATTACTGGTATTATTGTTAGATAATCTGTATCTCAGGTAGCGCAAGGCTGGCAAGTTCATCTAAGGACCTCTCCTCTGCAAGAGTTCATCTCCCTGTTTTCTTTTTTTTTTTTTAATTCTTTTTATTTGCAGTTTTCAAAAACAAACTTAAAACAACATCACTCACTATTGTGTACATATGACAAGCAATGACGATACGCCTCCACATCGAGCAGCTCATCACAATTTGGGTACCATCACACGTACTCAGTGCTACATTATAAAGTGCGTGGCATACAGGAGCCGATCGACCCATCCCGCCCGCATGCGGCATCATAAACCAGTTCAGCACCCAAAATAGTCCCCCCGAGAAGTACGGTCATCTCCATCTTGCGTCCGCCTTAGGGAATAGTATCGAGTCACAGCGCCTGCAGTGTAGCTTGCTCCAACCATTGTGTGAAAGGCCCCCAAATGTCCTTAGGTCGTGAACGCAGCGGCATAAGCTCCCAGTACAGGGCAAGTTGTGTCTGACAATAGACTGCGCTCGTGACCCACGCACGAATGCTAGGTGACGTAGCAACTCCCCAGTGCATCGCAACTTGTCTTCTAGCTAATAACAATAGCATCGCTGGCAGCTTGCGGTGCTTGGGCTTAATCATGTGCAAAATACCAAGCAGCGCAGCCTGCGGGGTGCACGGGATCTGTAGGCCAGTGAGTTCGCATATAATCTCTACTACCCTTTCCCAGAATGACGACAATGTAGGGCAGTGCCATGCCATATGCAAAAAGGTGGCGCCATGAGTGTAGCAGCGCCAACATTCATCCGTGTCTCTTAAACCCATTCGGTGCAGTCGACTAGGGGTACGGTAGGTCATGTGTATATATTTGAAGTGGATCAGGCGCAGCCTGTAGTTGGGGGACAAAATCTCAAGATTCTTACAGCACAAGTCCCAATGCTGTTCCGAAATATCCATACCCAACTCCGCCTCCCACAAGCCCCGCGCCGCAGGAAGAACCACGGGATGGCAAGTCTGCATTTGCACATACAAGCGGGATATAAGTTTGCGCCCGGACTCCACAGCTAGTACATTTTCCAAGGCAAGCAGGGCCGGCGGCGGCGCCGGGAACGCAGGAGACAGCCTCCGGCACGAGTGACGGAGCTGATAGTAAAGAAGCGTGTCCAGCATCGTCGGAGCCTCTGCATTACACATCTGCTCCGTAGTTAGGAAGGTGTCTCCCGGAAACAAATCGCCCCCAGTGCGGAGACCCAGCTCTTCAGCGCGCTCCCCGGTCTGCATGCTGCGCAGCGGCGGCCACATCGGATTCCCGTGCAGGGGCACAGAAGGTGAATAAAGAAGGTCAAGTCCGGCCCTCCGCCGCAGCCCATCCCATGCCCACCTGAGTGCGTGTACCGGGTCTATGTCTGCGCATCTCCGGGTGTGTGGCACGTAAAGTGCCACATTCAGCGGCAGCGGTGCTACTCTGTCCGTCTCTATCGCCACATGTGGTTGAAACGGTGTGGGATGCGCCCAGTAATGCAGGAATTGAGCCTGTGCACAGTAAGCATATAAGTAGAAGTCCGGCGCCGCCAAGCCTCCCTGTCGCTGTGGGAGAGTCAGGGTCTCCCATGCCACCCTCGGTTGCCTACCCCCCCAGGCAAGCTCCACCATCTGCGAGCGTAGCCGCCGCAAAAAATGTGCAGTCAGGGGTAGAGGAATATTCCCAAACAGGTAGAGGAGTTTGGGCAGGATCACCATTTTGGCCACCGCAATTCTGCCAGCCAGCAAAAGGGGCAAGTGCTTCCAGCGGTCGACCCTCTCCTCCACCCAATTCATCACCCGTCCATAATTCTCCGTCCATATTTGCTGTTTATCCGTGCTAATCCAAATCCCCAAGTATCGCACCGGGCCAGTGGCCCATTTCAGCGGGCAATCTGGAGTAAAGCGGGGAGTCCCGGACGTCAGGGGCATAATTACCGACTTCTCCCAATTTATATTCACCCCCGATAGTTGACCATAATGCATCAGTTCTCCTGTCAGAGGGGAGAGGTTCGTCTGAGGATCAGTGACATATAACGTGATATCATCAGCATATAGTGAGATCGTCAGTGCCCTCGACGAGAACCCAATGCCTCTAGCCGCGTGATGCTGCCTGATGCGAGCAGCCAGAGGCTCCGTGGCGATGGCAAAGAGCAGAGGCGATAGGGGACATCCCTGCCTGGTACCCCTCTGAATCGCAAAGGGTGCCGAGACGAGCCCGTTAACTCTCACCCTGGCAGTGATGCCAGTATAAAGCAGCCTAATGTAGCTAATGAAGGCTGCACTCACACCCATGCGCTGCAGCAGCGGAAACAGGAACCCCCATTCCAGGGAGTCGAACGCTTTGGTGGCGTCCAATAGCACCGCCGCAGCCTTAACATGTGGGGCCAAATAGTGTAGTACCCCAAAGAGGGTACGGAGGTTGTGAGAGGTCGATCTGCCCGGCACAAAGCCAGACTGGTCCGGACGGATCATGATGGGCAGCACCGGCTGTAGCCGAGTGGCCAGCATTTTCGCAAAAATCTTTGCGTCAGTGTTAATTAATGACAGTGGCCGGTAGGAGTCGCATTGTTGGCTATCCTTGTCTGGTTTCAGGAGGGTGACGATGACAGCCTCTCTAAGCGACCCAGGGAGCACACCCGACTCGAACGCCTCCGCATACATCGCCAACAGCCGGGGGACCAGGAGATCTGCGTACTCCTTGTAGAACTGCGCCGGCAGTCCATCCCGGCCCGGCGCTTTTCCGGCCGCCAACGAGCCTATGGCCTCCCGCACATCATCAGCCTCAAAAGGCCGATCGAAATAGCCTTGTTGGTGCGCATTGAACCAGATAAGCTGTACAGTATCCAAATATTCAGCAAGCTCCACCGGCGTGCGGGCCACCCGCGACCTGTAGAGGTCTTTGTAGAAGGTCCGAAACGTATCCAGGATTTCAGGGGGAGTGCATACAGTGTCCCCTCCCTGTGTCATCACTGAGGATATGAAGGGAGATGGTCTTTGAGCGCGCAGGAGCAGGGCGAGCGTTCTACCCGGGCGGCCCCCCTCACCATATCTACGGGCCACAGCATGCTTAGTCAGGAACTTAAGTTCCCTGTCAGCCTCCTCCTGATATTCAGTGAGCGTTGTGCGAGTTTCGGCCAAAGTGGCCGTCGAGGGGTCCGAGCAGTATTGCACCTCTAAGGAATGTAGGCGATCCTCTAACCTGCCTAGCGAACACCTGATAGTCTTTAGGACCCTGGCCTGCCCCGCTATGCAGTGGTCTCTTATCACCACTTTAAAGGCGTCCCACAACGTGCCTAGAGAAGCGACAGATCCCTCATTCAGTTCAAAATAGTCAAGTATTTGCTGATGAATCTCTTCCCGAAACACCTGATCTGTCAGGGCAAGTGGTGGTAGCCGCCACGTGAAGGGCGTGATGTATGGTTTGGGGACAGTCAGAGTTAGTTCGACAGGAGAATGATCAGAGAGGGTACGTGCCCCGTGAGTGACTGCGGAGACCCATGCATGCACCTGCGGGGTTAAGAGCCAGTAGTCCAAGCGGGACCAGGCACCTCTGTGCGGGGTAAAGCAGGTGCCTTCCCGAACCGCGGGGTGCAGCACGCGCCATGTTTCTAATAGAGTGTAATCCGTCATTAGGCCCCGGATGATGCCAGCCGCTAGCGGATGATGTGTGCGTGCCACCCCCTCCCTATCCAGCTCCAGTGAAAGTACAGCATTGAAATCACCACCCCACAAGCAAGCACCCCCACCCAGGGATTGCGCCAGGTGCCAGACATTCCGGAAAAAAACAGGGTCATCAGAGTTGGGGCCATACACATTAATCAAAGTGATCGGCATATGAAAGAGCTGTCCGAGTAATATGATGTAGCGCCCATCCGAATCAGCTTGCACTTTGAACGTCTGCCAGGGAAGGCCTTTACGGATAAGAATGGCCACTCCACGGGAGTAGTTGGAGCAACCCGATGTGTGTACCTCTCCCCATCGTGCATGTCTGAGCTTGTCCCCGGAGGCACGGGTCAAGTGGGTTTCCTGTAGGAAACATATATCGATTTGGTGTCGCGTCAAATGTGCATGGGTCAAGCGTATTTTGCGGTGATCGTTAAGACCACGGATATTCCAGGTAAGGCAGCGCAGTGCGGTCAGGGCGGCCTGTGCGTGCATTTCTCATGGAAGCGTGTGGTCACCGAGGGACCCAGAGGAAGGGCCCACCCGCAGGTATCCCGCCCTCCCGTCTTGTGAGTCTGCAACCACAGTAAGTCTGCCCGTGTCTGGACTGCATCGTCATGTAGTGGTGTAGCCAGAAAGTGTAGTGATGTAGAACCAACCAACAATAACCCCAACCCCCCCCACCCACTCCAACCCCCCAATCAGGTTGAGATAGCATCCCCCCCCACCACCCCCCCCAACTGGAATTGTCTTTCAATAGTATCTCGGGAATCATCCCACAGGGGCGTGGGGTCACCGGCTCACTCCCCAGTCTATCAACGACCGGGTGGCCGGACATTTCCGTCTAGCATTGAAATCAGTATCTCAAGGTACAGCCTGGAAGTCCCTGCATGCTTCTCATCACAGGTTTCCGCACGGTACTAGTAGCGTTAATCGTGCATGAACAGCCCAGTCTCAGGGGCGGGCCCATCACCCTCTGCAGGTCTCAGGAACACTCAGCGTTGGGCAGAGGGCGCGTGTGCCTTTGTATCATATTATTCAATGTCACTTAGCTGTCCCATCGGCGGATTCTCATGGTCATCTCTCTTCTCCCGTTGCGAACGTTCCGTCTGTCTCGCAAACTTGATCGCGTCCGCCGCCGTAGTGAATACCATGGGCTTCCCTTTATGATGGATACGCAGCTTGGCCGGGTACAGCATTGCATACTTAGTCCCCACCTTCTGGAAGATTTTCTTGGCCGGTATGAATTCGCGCCGGGCGGCCTGCACAGCCTGCGTAAAATCCGGAAACAAGGAGATAGCCATGTTTTGAAAAGTTAGTTCCCCCTTTTCACGTGCCAACCGCAGGATGGTATCTCTGTCCCGGTAATTAAGAACCCGGGCCAGGATTGGCCGCGGCGGAGCCCCCGGCACCGGCCGTGGCCCCAGCGTGCGATGTGCGCGTTCAACCAAGAACATGGCCGACAGTCCCTCTCCAAAAAGTTCACGGAACATGTCTTCAACAAATAGTTCCATATGGCCAATGTTAGTGGATTCGGCAACCCCAATAATTCGTACATTATTTCGGCGGGAGCGAGCTTCCAAATCTTCGTTGCGCCCACGTATCACCTCCAGGACCCTGTCCATGCGGAGCAACTTCTCCTGGGTGTCTCCGTGGCCTTCCTCGCAGTCCGCGATCCTCGCTTCCATCGCCGTGATACGCTCCTCATGTTTGTCGACCCTGTGCGACATGCCATCCAGCCGCTGGGCCATGGAGTCGAGTTTTCCGTCAATTTCCTTAAGGCAGCCCTTAAGGTCACGGAACATACTTTTGACATCATCGTCCGGTGTTGGGTCCAACTGTGTTTCAGGGACCACCGTCTGCGACTCCGGCACCGCATCGGTGCCGCGGGAAGGCTGTTTCTCGAAGGGGAGCTTCCTCTGCTTTGCGTCCGATTTCCCCATGGTTCTCCCCCTAGTGTCCGCCACTTATCAACAATGGCGGTGAGGGGTAACAAGCCACAAGCAGGCCACCAAGCGCAAGGTGGAATGGTAACCACACAGGCACCCCCTCCGCACGAGGAACACCGCCAAGTAGGGAAGACCAGGCCAGCATTCGTCCCATTCAGGGCGCGGGTCTGCGTTAGTCAGGGAATAATGGCGGCCTAACCGTCCACTCGCCCAGTAGGCCTCTCCAGCGCAGTGTCTCCCCGGCCTGCAGGCACACGATGGTTAGAGCAGGTCGTCGGCAGGTACCGGTAGCCGGATATCACCTTCTGCGGGCGGGGATCGGGCCCACCCAGCGGGCGCCACGGCTTACTTCTCCCAACTCCTCACTCCAGCAGGCCCATCGGCCCAGTCACCGGATCAGGGCGTAGCCACGCCGGGTAGGCCTAGTCATTCAGTCCGCCAGCTCGGCCCCCTCCAGTCACCAGTTCTCCAACAGTGGCCAGGTCTCAGCACGTCCGGAAGTCACCGCAGCCGCTCGGGCGCCAGTCGCTGGGTTCACCACGTCTCAGTTGGGTCCACGATAGCCGCCTCGTATCTGCCCGATCTCGGCCTTCGACCAGGGCCTCGCGTATGAGAAGACTCCGCCCAGCTCGGCGCCCAAAAAGCCGCTCGGCCAGCCCGGCCGAGTAGCTCCGGATCTCCGAGGCCGATTTCAACCGCAGTGGCCCCGCTAGGATCACCTGCACCAGGGCACTTCCCGCCGTGTAATTTGATGGTCAAAGAGCAAGGCAAAGGTCGGATTGTCTGACGGATTAGGTGTCCGGCCGGCAGAGCCCCGTTACACGGCGGCCATCTTGCAGCTCGGCTCGGCCACGCCCCCCGTTCATCTCCCTGTTTTCAAATGTATATGATACGTAGTGTCTTTTGTTAAAACAGCAGATGTGAATTTATGTTGAGTTTGTGTCTAAATGCCAAGCTACATTGCTAACCCAGAACAGAAAGACATGGCTCAGTGTTGTTTGACCTTGTATGAGAAGTTCAGACAGAGTCCCAGTGAGAAGAACCAATAACAACAACATGTTCAGTGTTTTGATAAAATAATATTGTGGCACAAAAATAAACATGCTGAATGTAACTTGTGCAAAGCAAAGCAGCATACAACTTGCAGTTGTGCTAAAAGAAGGGAGAACTAAGTGTGCCCTAAAGGGAACTTACAACAAGTGAGTAAGTAAAAACACCACACAAAAGATCCCAAACCAGCTTTAGAAACATAGAGAGTGTTTTTTAATAAATAAAACATGACCAATATGAATAAAATCCAGTAAGTTTAACCGGAGATATTCAATTTTAAGTTTTAAGTCAAAAGAGTGTGAAAAAGCACCAACAAGTGACATCTGTTCGCGCCAGGCCTGGAAAAAGTCACATGTTCAGGCCAAGGGATGGCTACAGGGATCCAGTTAGACCTGCTGTACAAAGTACCTTAAATTCTGGTTGTGGAGCTTTGCTTGGCTCTGCGTCGGAGATGTGCTGTGCAGCTGAAGTGATGTGTCTGTTCTGAGATGTGGTGAGGATGCAGTGAGAGATCCTGTTGATAGACATTGTGGATCCCATTTACGGGGCTTGCAATGCAAAGTCCGGGGTGGTACCACTTGGCAAGGTAGACTCACTGATGGCAGACCCCTGGTCCAGGGGCAAATTTGTTAGAAGCCTGTTGTGTCCTAGAGGCTTCAGATCAGGAGGCCAGCCAACTAGTTCTTAAATCATTCTGGATTCAAGAGCTATAGGTCCAGGCAAGAGGGGAGCAGGCAGCAGGTCACCAGGCAAGAGGGGAGCAGGCAGCAGGTCAGCACAGCAAATGAGGAGTCCAGCAAAATAGCAGTCCAGCAGAGTGGCAGTCCATCAGCAGCACAGCCGTTCTATTTCCTTGCAGAGTATCCACATTTCCAAAAGTGTACTGATGTGATGGTGACTGAGGTCCAAGTGGAGAGAAGCTTCTAGAGGCATGCCGTTTAACTGCACAGATGGCCTGCCTTCCCTGCTCTGGGTCCAGACTAACTACAGTGGGAATCCAGCCCTGCAATCCATTCAGGTGTTAAACTAAGGCTGGCCCCAACTCCTCCCTCTCATCCTGCCAGTGATGGCCCATTCAGTCACAGCAAAGCTCCAATTGTGTGTGGCTGTCTAGGAGGAATACACATAGCCCAACTGTCAACTACACCAAACTGTCAAACTCAACCAAGACAATACGAAAATCCTACTCATATCCAACAAAGAGCAGACCCCCCAAATCACAGAATGGCTAAAAACCATTGATGCTCTCAACTGCAATGTCATCCCTGCCGACTCCGTAAAATCACTGGGAACCACTCTGGACCCAAACATAGACATGGTCAAACATATCAAGAACACCACAAAGAGCGCTTTCCTCAACCTAAACTACTAAACAAAATGAAACCCTCCATCCCTCCCACTGACCTCAAACAAGCCACACAATCCCTGGTTCTGTCCAGATTGGACTACCGTAATGCAACCCTCACAGGCACGGCAAAATCTCACTTAGCTCTCCTCCGATCAACTCTAAATGCAGCAGCCAGGATGGTCACGGGAGTAAAGAAATACGAACATATCTCCTATGCTCTCAGGGAGCTAAAATGGCTCCCAATAGAAATGCGTGCAAGCTTCAGAACTGCTTGCCTCACACACAAAACTCTGCACACAGGCAAACCTGCCTACCTGGACTCCAAACTTAATAAGGCTGGTCAGACAAGGAATCTCAGGAGTACTAACACTCTACTTCTCATCCCTCCGAAAACTCGAAAACAAAAAACGTTATCACTCTCCTTCTCAGGTAATGCACCCAAAATCTGCAACGCTATCCCAGTTTATATCAGGACCAACTCCTCCTTCACAAAATGTAAAAGCCAGCTCAAAGATCTCTACCTCAACCAATCTTTTCCGAAGGGATAGCTGCCGCCCAACGCAGAATCTTGCCCATTGGAAAATATAGTCACTTCGATATGAAGACTTTTAGACCACCTGCCTCTTGACTCGCGCCTTTGTTCCCCCTCCCGGAACCGGATTCGGCACGAAGCAATTTCTTTACTATTGTTCTACCTCTGTATTCATCTGCTACCTTTGTCCCCCCTCTCTGAACAGGACTTAGTCACAAATCAATGTGTTTACTATTGTGTTTATATTGTTTTACTTTGGACTCTATTGCTACATGACAAAATGTTGTAAAGCGCTCCGATACCTCCGGGTCTGGCCAGCACTATATAAAACCCTTAAAATAAATAAATACACCCAGTCACATGGGCAGAGACAGGCTGTAGCCACCAAATAGCTAATGTAACATAATGGCAACTTTCTAAAAGTGTGATTTTCAGAATTGTAATTTAATATCCTACTTCACCATAAGTTAGGATATTAAATTAAGATTCTATAGACACCACCAGTTATCTGTGGGCATTTGGAAATTGCACTTATAAAATGTAATAGGGTAATCCTAATGTCATCCTATGGGAGAGATTGGCCTTGCACTAGTGAAGCATGAATTCAAGAATTTTTCACTACCAGGACATGTTAACTTAAAATTACATGTCCCACTTTTGAAATACATCACACCCTGCCTTCTGGACTGTCCAGGGCCTACACTAGGAGTGATGTATTTGTATTTAAACTGAAGGTTTTGGCCTGGCAAAAAGGTTTATTTTGCCAGATCGCCATGGTACTTTAAACTGCACACAGGTGCTTTGCAATAGCAGGTCTAAGACATGTTGAAAGTGCCACTTTAAGTGGGTGGCGCAGTCAGAGCTGCAGGCCCACTAGTAGCATTAAATTTACAGGCCCTGGGCACATCTAGTGCACATTACTTGGGTCCAGCAAAAGGTTTGTTTTGCCAGATTGAAATGTCAGTTTAAAACTGCATGCATGGACTCTGCGCTGGCTGGCAGGAGGCATGTTTAAAAGGACTACTTAAGTGGGTGGCACAAGGGGTCATCCACAAGCTCTTACTGCCTCAGGCCTTCTTACTGACATCGACACCCCACTTGCTTAAGATAGCCTTTACTTACTGGAGGAGCGCCGTGAAGTACACTATTCGGACACCTCCGTATGCTCCCACTATTCCGCTACTAGGTATTCCCACACGAACGGGACTGGTCACTACCCATGCTTTACAGGCATGGGCTGATGCAGGCATTACCATGGTAGGAGAGGTCTTTTCTGAAGGTGTATTAATGACACATGCCACGTTTACAAGCGTACATGGTGCACCCGATACACTTTTCCTATTACATGCACACATATCCAAATATATACGCACTACATGGTCACCAGAGGGTACTGAACCAACCACGAACATGCTTCTTACCATGCACACCTAATGGGAAGTGCGGCAGGCCTGACAAAATGGTTGACTCACGGGATTCAGACTGAAACGGCGATCTCATTATGACCACTATGCGATAAATGGGAAGAGGACGTGGGCCATGCATTTACAGACAAGGAATGGGACACTGTACTGGGACACCCCAAAAAGGTGTCTCGTAACCCCAAATTTAAATTTATTCAACTAATATTACTCCACAGAGCTTATTTAACCCCACGCAGATTGTGCACTATGTTCTCGGGTCCAAGTGATGCCTGCCCGCGCTGCTAAGCACCCAACGCGGGGCTGATACACATGGTATGGGACTGCCCTAGACTGGGGCACTACTGGACAACAGTATGCAAATTACTGACGGATATAGCCCTAGTGCGTCATAACGACACACTGGAATACTGCACACTGGGACTAGGGCCCCGCGTGTAGAAGTGTAACCCCGTTAGTCGATTTGCTAATCTTGCGCTCCTTCTAGCTAAGAGAGCCATAACTACACGGTGGAAAGCTGCTAGGGCTCCGTCCCTGCAGGATTGGCATACGGAGGTGGTGAGATGGGGTAGGGCGGAGGGAGCTGAACTAAAGAGGGAAGAGTTTAGAGGCATTCGAAAAACATCGATATCGTTGAGCTGGAATGCAATCATGGAGGAATATGCAGTGATAGATATATTATCCTACTAAGGGGTTGCAACACTATCTGTTGAGGTCTTGGACCAATGACAATGGGACACATATGCTCCTTACAGCGTCAGTGGGTTCTATTACTTATTATAACAGGAATGCACAGTACACCTAGGACAGATTGTGGAACCAAGATAAACTCATGTTTCAGATCTAGACGTGTGAAAATGCTACTATGGACACTTGAACTTGCGGGGGGAGGGAGGGTTGGGTAAGTTTTGTTTGTATGGAATAGATGTGTTAGGTAATAATACATTTGTTTAACCATGATATGTCATGCTGGACTTCTGATGTAGGCAAAAATGCTGTGTACTATCTGTAACGGCCTGCTGATAGAGAGTCATTCAAGACTTAAGACTTTATGCAATGTCATATGGGGTATCTCATAGACCTATTGCAATGTGAATGTGTACTCCTTTAAATTGAATGTCAACAGATGTGACTAAGCCATGTACCAATGTGCTTATGTATCGCTCTATAATGACTGGGTAATTGCTGTGAAAATCAATAAAAACATTTTTTTTAAAATGGGTGGCACAATCAGTGCTGCAGGCCCCCTAGTAGAATTTAATATACAGGCCCTGGGCACATATAGTGCACTTTACTAGGGATTTATAACTAAATTAAATATGCCAATTGGGTATAAGCCAATGTTACCATGTTTTGGGAAAGAGCACGAGAACCTAAGCACTGGTTAGCAGAAGTAAAGTGTGCAGAGTCCTAAGGCCTGCAAAAAAGAAGTCAGCAAAAACAAGAAAATGGAAGGCACAAAATTTGGGGAAAACCATCTCAAGGATGCCCGGTTTAACTGCCAAGCAAGCAGTCATTTATAAAGGCTTTGGAGGGAACTGCTGGCATGGTGATTCCTGGTTTTTATTTTTTTGGTTTAAATTTGTTTTATTATTATTATTATAATTTTATGTTCATTACATGACAGCCAGTATTCTTGTTATACATCACTATTAGCATAGTATCATTGTACAGTTCAATGCTTTTATGGTGTTTTACAGCTTGGCCATTGGTGCTATGTTGCAGATCCAGTATGCAATGAAATGGCGTAATGTCTTAATACCCATTAATAAAAGGAAAAAAAGGTAAAAAACAACTTAACCGCGATCAACATGAACAATTATGTTAAATAACAAGCACTCCCTCATTTATGAACCACGCACATTGTAAATATGCATCACCCCACCCAGCACAGTAAATACAGTTACACGTCAATGAATTGCTCCAGCCACCCACCTTCGCTTATATGGTAAATGTATGTAAATGCCAGGGTCTGCCAGTGATCAGGTTTATTGTCAGTAGGCCCTATCGGACTCAGATGCACGCCAGCTGTGTTGCTGTCTGCTCCTCATCGCTCGCAGTCATGTCTGCTTCTGACTCTGAGTGCCCCTGTTTTGCTGTGCGAAAATCTAATAGGATTACATCCCATGCCAGCACCAGTGGATGCTTCCGCAGTCCAATCACATCTTCACGACGGAGTGTTATGCTCGCCACCTGCTCCCAACATAATAAGGAGTGATACCAGGCTTTCGTTGCAGGGGTAATGGAGGATTTCCAGCGACGCGTAAGTTATCGCTTAGCCACTATGAGACCTAGATCTATATACCTAGATGTCACTTTATGCTTCTTAGATCTATGGCAAAGGCCCAGAATGCACACTTCCCACGTCCAGTACAATGTTCACTCTGTACACTGGGCCAGACACCTAGTGACCTCTTACCAATATGCTCGAATAGCTGTGCATGTCCTTTGCATGTGTAAGAGGTCTGCTCCTGTCTCGTTGCATCTTGCGCATTTGAAATCTGCATGGGCAAAGAATTTGTTTATTTTTGCCGGCGTTAGGTAGACTCTGTGTATTATATAGTATTGGATGAGCCGGAACTTCATATTACGGGGGAACCGTGTGGGACTTTCAAGTATTTGGCCCCACTCTCGGTCTGTGGTGGGCCTCTGTAAGTCCATATCCCAGTGGGCACGTAGAGGGAGTAATTGCAGCACCGTGTGAACTCTAAGAGATTCTGAAAAACACTTGGCAAGGTGGCGACCATGCCTAGCTCATGTAAATATTGTATGGCTAGATGAGTGACAGGCTCCAATGCTATATTTTCCCACTGCTTGCCAAGTGCACAGATCATCGCAGCGTGAAGAAGGAACTGGCCGTGTGGTAGACCAGAGGTTTCCTTCTGGTCTACGAAGGAGACGAGTTGCCCATCGTTATATAGGTCCCCTACTGTTAGAATACCTGCTTCCTCCCATTACGTGAGTTCCACGCCGGATATTGCACGATGCCTCCTGGGAGTGCCTAGTATAGGGAGAGACAGTGCATATGGTGTCATCTGGCGCATGAGGCAAAGGCAGCGGCGATAGCACCAATACACCACTCGCAGCAACAGTTGTGTGGGCGCACCACCTTTTCTGTTGGGGTAGAAAAGCGCTACTAGTTGGGGTTGGGTGTAGCCGGGCACCTGTGTTGCTGAGCCAGCGTGCTACCCACTGGAGCTGTGCTGTCAAATAGTAATGCTCCATGTTGGGCAGTGATAGGCCTCCCGAGCGGTCGATAGGTACATTTTAGCCATCTCCACTCTGCTACATGATCCATGCCAAATAAACTGTTGCATGTCTGACTCCAGGTCTCTGAACAGCGGCGGCCTAAGATGCAGCGGCAAGTTTGTAAAGTGATAGACTAAACGCAGTGGGACTACCATTTTCAATAGAGCAATTCAGCCCATGACCGCCAGTGGTAGGGTTTTCCAAAAGGTCATCTGTGCCCACACTGCTGTGATAACGCAAGCCAGGTTGCCCCAAGATATCGGAACGCCAATGGTTGCCAGCACACAGGTTTGCCACTGATGATTAAGTGCGGACCCGGGGTAGTGTCTGCAAAGGGGTGTAGTGATGATCGTTATCTACCTATGTACAACGCTAAGTTAGCATAACCGCGTTAGATGTTAGAAAGCCATCTTGCCGCTTTTGCTGCTTTTGCACCCGACACTGTAGTCACATGTTATTAGAATTGAGAAATGCTTACTCGACTTTGCTTCACATGAGAACTGTCTGTTGTTAACATCTTAAACAGTGAATAGTGACCTTGGTCTGTACACAGTGTAACAGAAACAGTCTGGATCGCTAGACGGTGCATGTTGTTGAGTTCAGGTTGATCGGCCCACTAGTTTAGCCATAACACGCACGCAGCTGCAAATACCTGAAAATCGAATGCTTTTAATATTGCAGTGTTGCATGTTTTTCAACACATTCGGAAGAAGAGCGTTCCTAGGAGCAGAGCATAGCTGATCCTGTGATGGGAATTCTCTGAGCTGATCTATACGGTATGGGGTTCCCCCTTCAAGCCTAGAGACCTTTTATTAGTCTAATAATACTATTAGTGTGTTAGAGAAAGGAAGGTGGCCTAGAGCCACTGTCATTTTATTATGATTGCTCCTTTCATTTTCTATGGTATTGTAACTATGCTGATGGTTTTGATTTTAATCGTTTGTCTGCTAATGTTATCCAAACTGCTGCATATTAGGACACGAGGTTTATAAAATAAACTCTTTAAACTTGTCCCGTGTCTCTGTTTATTCTGTTGTGGACTGGTACGAGAATAATTACGAAAAGGTGTTTCTGATTCCCACCATTCCTGAGAAATATACTAAGTCGCTTGTTCTGGGTTGTTTATACATTGGGACCGCCGAGCTAAATCTCGGATAACGAATGGAACACTGATGCTGGCCAGATAGGGGTTCTGGGTTCTGAGGTGAGTTTTTGGTACACCGCAATTCACTGAGGGCCTGGGTTCCTGCGCATAGTTCCGCGCATAAGCAGAATCCCTGCAACATGGCGCACCTAACGTTTGGTCTATTGATTTGAGACGCCTTAGTACTGCTTGTATTAGTCCACAACACCCTCACTCTGGTTTCCCGATAACGGGAGTGACGGTTTAACCTACCTGTGTTTCGACTAAATAGGTTAATTCAAGCTTGATCATTAAAAAGGTTATTTAATCTGAACCCTAGTGCTACTGATTTATTGTAGATTTACTGTTAGAGTCCTAATGGCGGTCGAAATACCGGCTCATAGCCGGGGACCCCTGAAACGTCATCTGGCGAACTATGGGGTGCCAGACGATGGTATGGCTGTAATTTTTGTAGTAGGTGCCGATGCGTTGTTCCCATTTGAGTTGTTTTACTCTTGGGTTACTCTGCCGGCGGTGAGTGAGGATGATGATACATTTCACAATTACACTCCCACGGCACTACCAGCCAACTATACGCCGTATAGGACTCAGGAAATTCCTATTTCTGCCTGGCAGCATAACATTTGGTTTAATGGCGCCCTTCCCCATGCGGTTACTCCGGCGAGAATGAGCCCTTTGTCAATCCCAGGGGCCACATGGCCGGTGTTAGCCGGATATACGCCTCATCCCCGCTACCTGCAGGTAACGGTGGATCAGTTGCGTGTACTGCACACAGCCCTTATTACAGTACATAGGGCTCTAGTGCAGTACGTGTCGCGCAACGTGCAGGTGGTCGCTACTGCTGTTGCGGGACAACCGACGGACCACCACGCGGCGGTTATTAGTCCTGTTATGGTCAATTCTGCAGTGGGCAAGCGACCACAAAATAGGGATGATTTCTAAGGGTGGGCGTAGTGGGCGTAGTGGGGCTACGTGAAGCAGCACGTAGTGTGCCCAAATCTACGCACACTACGCGCTTCGCGTAGCCCCACTACGTGCCACCCACCTCCCACCCGCCATTCTTTTAAATAATATGAGCAATGAAAATTAAGTAAAGTAAGTCGACTTACCCGTAAGCGCGGCGTCTCCGGGGCTCCCTCTTTCAGTTTCTAATTTCTTCTGGCAAATGCGCATGCGCGGACGCCCGCGCATGCGCATTTCTCGCGAGAAATGCGCATGCGCGGGTGTCCGCGCATGCGCATTTGCCAGAAGAAATTAGAAACTGAAAGAGGGAGCCCCGGAGACGCCGCGCTTACGGGTAAGTCGACTTACTTTACTTAATTTTCATTGCTCATGTTATTTAAAAGAAGGGCGGGCGGGAGGTGGGTGGCGGGTGGCAAGCAGCTACGCTTCGCCCTCGGCGTGTGCGTAGCGCTGCCCTGCTTCGCCTACTTCGGAAAGTGCGAAGCAGGCAGCGCTACGTACACTACGTGGGCGAAGCGTAGTGCTACGCCCGGGGTTAATGATTTCCCTTATTGGCTTGCTGAGAAGTTTGATCAAATAGAAGCGGTTTATCCGCGTACATCTCCTGTGGAGAAGCACAGGATCCTTACCATTGCTTTGCCTAAAGACTTAGTCCCAGATATGGCTGACTGCGTAAACTGGGGTAAGGTCTTTGCAGCGACATACGCGAAGTGCTTTGGCACTCCGTCTCTGTCGGTGCTGCCCTCCGTGATTAAACGTGTTCAAGAGAATCATGGAGCGGAGGCTGCTATTGAATTGGGAATGCGGCTTGTCGGTGTGTTCGATGTGGTTGCAACCATGATTATGGGTAACCTCAAAGGAGATGCTATGCAATTCCAAGTGCTTCATAAATTAGACGCAGTGAACGACGACGACAAGCCGAGGGAATTCGCGAAAATTATCGCGAACGCCTATAGACAGGTTGGTCGTAGCGCCTTAGGTGTTAAACCGACTGTGCAGATTGGCCCCCGGCTTTCGTGTTAGCTGCTCCTAGAGGGGAGGAGGTAATCCTCCCGTCCTTTGCGCACACGGTGCCTAAGGTCCTAGCTGATAAGTATGCCGGGGAATGGGCTCAGGTGCAAGCGCCTGCGTTGTATCGGACTCAGGTGGGTTGGGATAAATTGTCCCCTGGCCATGAGATTCCATTGCGGACTACGCCCCAGCCACAACCCCAATACACCATGCGTCGTGAAGCTAGATCTCACGTAGCATCGATCCTTGAAAAATTGGAATATCAGGGAGTAATCGAAACATGTGTGTCACCTATGAATAATCCCTTATTTACTGTGAGGAAGCCTGACGGGTCGTACCGCCTAGTCTTGGATTACCGGCACCTTAACTCACATTGCCGGACCTGTGCAGTACAGAACACCCACAGTTCGGCTCTCGTCGATAGTCTTGTGAGAAAAAGGTTTAAAACCACACTTGACATTTCCAACGGCTTTTCCAGCCATAACCTGTCCTCTCTTAGTAGTGAGTGGACGGCTTTCACCTCTGGTGGCAAACAAAAGCAATTCAAAAGATTACCAATGGGCTATAAGAACAGCCCGGGAGTCTTTGCCGCTCGCGTGGTCTCCCTCTCAGAGGGTATAGACCCTGATGCGTACTCGTACGTGGATGACATTTATCTCACGGATGATGAGTTAGACCCGCATCTCCGACGCGTTGACCGCATTATTGTTTTGTTTGCAGACTTTGGGTACAAATCCAATTTTGCGAAGTCGCACATTGCAGAGTATACGGTGTTGTTCTTGGGGTACGAACTCAACCATGAAGGTCGAGGATTGGCTCCGCACTTTCTAGAAAAATGCGCATGCCTCCGTGCTCCTACTTCACTAAAGAAATTACAATCCCTGCTGGGTTTTCTGAATTTCGGTCGAACTTACATCCTGGATTATGCCCAGCGTATCAAGCCGCTTTACGCCTTGGTACAACCTACTTTTTCCAAATCCTGTTGGCTGCCTGAGCATTCAGCTATCTTGCAGTTATTGCAAGCTGATCTTCTTGCTTCTAAGTACTTACTGACACGTGATAACCACACTAACCTGGTCATAAGAATAGTGCCCGGCGCAGTTGGTTTCACATACTTAACGTTCAATGAGGGCGACACCGTCCCCATTGCTTCCAAATCTCACTTGTACACTTCAGCTGAACTGCGTTTTTCCGCTGTCGAGAAGGTTCTGACAGCTGTGCAGATGGCGATTCTGAAAGAACGAGCACTGTCGTAAGGGAAACGCATGTTGGTGGTAACACCCTATCCTGCCCTAGAGGCAGTGATGAAAGCGAGTGTACCGAATTCTAAAGCTTTGCAATGGACCGCTTCCATGACATCGCCGGACGTCACTTTTATCTTTGACGCGGCGCTTCAGACTCAGGAGTTTTTGCAGTATGAATTCGTTCATCCGGCTCCTCTGTCCTTGCGCCCGCTCAAGGATTACCATTGTGTCATATACACTGACGGGTCTGCGCAACCCGCAACTGGATCAAAGCACGCCTATTCAGCGGCTTGCGCAATTGTAGTCGGTACTTTCGTAAATGGTGAATTCCTGTCCGATGTCGTGCACACGCAGTCATTGGGTGATTGTACCGCTCAGTTGGCGAAGCTTCGTGCTCTGGTGCTTGCGCTGGAGTTTGCTGATCCCCGGGTCACTACTCTTGTTGTTAGTGACTCCTTTTACTGTGTTCAGTCTTACAACGACAATCTGCACTTTTGGTCTCAGAATGACTATCGTGATTCCAGGGGCAGCACTATTAAGCATAAACTGCTTTGGGTTCGAGTGGCAGATCTTAAAGACCGTCTGCCTCTCATGAATGTTATTCACACTCTTGGTCACCAACACGTTGGTGTCCATGCTGTCGGCAACAGCTTAGCTGACGAGGCAGCAAAAACAGCAGTGGCAACATACTTAGTAGCAGCAGTTACAAGATCCAAAAGTAAGATTGATGATGACATCTTGGCAGCTATTGCTGCCACAGAGCAGGGCATGAAGCCGCCGAAAGGTTTCCCTGCTTGTTACCATTATCACTTAAGTCCTGATAAAGTCCCATTAGTGAAGATTATTGACGTTGGTGACAGGTTGATTCCCAACGCGGACTGCAGACCTTCTTTGATATCAGCGGCCCACGAGGGCATGGCGTCTGCGCATGCCGGCGTTGCGGCTACTGTATCTTTGCTACAACAACGTTACTGGTGGTGCGGTTTGTACAAACAAGCCAGGGCTTATGTTCTTAACTCTGACATTTGCCAGCAGATTAAACCTTCTTCTGCGGCGCGTCCACCACAAACTCAGTTGTACATATCTAGTAAACCATTGGGTTGTGTTTATTTAGATCACTGCGGTCCTTTTACCTCTGATACTGCTTTCAAATAAATCTTGGTTGCAGTGGATTCGTGCACACGTTTTCTGTGGGTGTGGCCCCAAAGGAGTGCTGATTCTCGCACTGTCATAAAGGATTTGCGTGTCTTTGTTGGAAGTTTTGCGTGTGGTGCCTTTCATTCTGATCAGGGCCCGGCGTTCGCCTCTAAGGCGTACAAAGAGGCCATGAGAAATTTTGGGGTCCAAGTCATGTTTTCGTCTCCATACCGGCCTGAGGGCAATAGTGTGGTGGAGCGAATGAACCGTGACTTAAAGCAATCTTTGACAGCCTGAGTTTTGGGTACTGGCCGGAACTGGCTTGCCCACTTATATGACGTGCAACGTGCACTTAATAATCTCCCTAGAAGGTCTCTGGGTGGGCGGACCCCATACATGATGCTCTTTGGTGTTCGAATGTTTGTTCCAGACCTTGATGGTCTAGACATGGCGGCGTCAGCCGCACCCTTTGACGTAGATGAACACTGTGCTGTATTGCAGACTCTACAAGAAGCCAGAAACAGTCTAGCGAAGGAACACGTACCCTCCTCATCTGAAGCTGAAGTTCAGATTCCGGTAGTCGGCTGGCTACCCCGAGTTGGTGATCTGGTCCGTGAGAAGGTGGAGAACAAGAAGGAGTTCGGCCCCTCTTATCGTGCACCGGTTCCAGTGCTTGGAGTGCAGGGTACAAGAACTGTTATTTTACCTCCTCTTCCTGGTCGAAAGGATAACAGGTACATTTCGATTGACAATGTCAAACTACAACGAGTGGCCGATTCTTCTTAGTATGACTCCGGCGGTTTCCTGCCCTTCGATGCTGAGAAATTTTGTTGTGGCCCGAGCTTCGGACATAGTGCCTGATGTTGCCATCAAGATGCATGCCGTTGCTGGTCCCTTGTTGCCACCAACACCTAGTGGCATACTTGATGAAGTTGAGTATGCTTATCCTGCGGATGTTACCTTGCCTGCTTTACAATCCACCACAGTTGCCCTCTCACATGACTCTTTTGATTCTCATTCAATGACTTCCATTGCCCCGTCCAAAGTTTCGATTTTTATGGCTTGGTTCAAAAGACATTTTTTAATACCACCTTGGACTTACATTTGGCTGGTGCTCATAAGTGGTTTGTTGTTTATGTCCATTGGCTTTGTGGTAGTGTTTTTTTAGACTTATCAATGGACACTACCTGAATGAAAGGTCTACACTTCGACTTATTGATGGAACTTTGGCCCCCCACTCCTCATCTTACATTATGAAGAGGGACCAGACTTTTGTGAACATTACTGCCTGGCCTGTTTGTGATGGGATCGCTTGGGATGCCGTTAAATTTCAAATTCATGGTCCCACTGAAGTGATTAATGTGCCCAATGTATTTCGTGTTTCTATGGGTGATGTCGTGAAGCAGAACATTCACTCGGATGATTGGGATGTTCAAGCCATAGAAGCACTGTTTTCTGATTTGAAATATTATGCGGCGTTTGATGCTGAGGATTTGTATTTAGATACTGCTAATTATGATGAACAATTTTGTTATCAACATTATGGCACACATTTCCTGCACAAAGCAAATACGTTTAGAAATTTTGTAAATTTTACACAATGGGAACACTGCCCCGCCCCTAGGATGGGCAGTTCTGCCAAGTTAGTGGAAAAATTCACTTATTTTTCTGACTTTAGTGTGGCCCATCCAGCCTCCTTTTATTTTGAGGTTGCGCCTGAGGCTGCTTCTAAAGTTAGACGGACACACACCAAATTGTTTTATTCCAAGTTCTTTATGGACGAGTTGGCAATTGGCGGGTGTGATCTGTGGAAAGCTACAGTCGATCTTAAATCGGTTTGGGGCTCCAAACGATGGCAAGTACAGGGAACAGAGGCTTTGCATCGTGCCTGCCTCATCCCGAATCATATGTTATTTTTAAATTCCTCGATTTTTCAGGAAACCTGTTTTGGAATGGCTACGTCTAAAAAGTTAAATTCTCCCTTAATGCCAGATCTGTGTGCTTATCCCATTTGGGGTAATCATACAGATCTATCACTTGATATGTTGCAGACACAGGTTTCCAACACGTCCTTCAATATTTCTACATTGCATCCGAAGGGGTGGTTGGTGTGGCAAATGAGTTCGGACTCCTGTCAACATAGGTTTCTGGATTTGAAACAGGGGTATACACAGGTTCGTGTGGACCCCTGTTTTGAAACCTCTCATACAGTAACTACCTACTCGGTAGGGAAGTTATGCCAGTCTTGGCTGCAACATTCCACTTTAGCGTCTGTTAAACTACATTTAGCTCGATTAGATGACAAAATAGATTTGAATGATTTTGTTAAGGGTCCTGCTGTTGGCAGACCCAAGCGATGGGTGTATGCTGTTTATAACGAGGTTTGGAAGTTGTCCCAAATTGAGGCTGCTTCCAGATTACGTGCAATTGATCAAGCCAATATGGAAAAAGTACTGGCTGTTATAGATAATAGCATTAACACCCTGTCTTCCAGAATCTATACTTTAGATAATATTGTTTCATCTGTGGTAGACATTGTGCAGGATGATTTGTCTGTATTGTATCATGGTCAGAACCAATTGCGGTCTATTATGCAGTTTGCATGGACATTGCAAACATTGAAGGCAGTTAAAGTCCCTTGGGATTATATGAATACTTCATCTTTATTCCTTCCCTTTAATTTAACTGCGAAACAGCAATTCATGTCCATGAAAGATGCTACATATTCATTGCTACACATTGAAAAGTTAGAACCTTTGCCTTTCTCTGTTGCCGAATTAAATTCTGCCGTGTGGCTTGTCCATGGGTTGATCACGTTACCGTTCCCCCTGTTCAAGTTTAGTTCGTGCATGAAACATTATGCTCTAGGCAGATACGAACAGTTTGGTACTGCCGTCCTGCATGAAGTTTGGTCGCTCCCTTTCACATACAGATGTGTGAGGGACGGCAAGAAGGTTTACTTGAAAGGTGAGGAGTGCACTTCTGCACCGGATCACTCTGTTGTGTGTCGGCACATTCAATTGCATGGTGCATGTAATGTGCACGCCCCAAATTTAGCTTGCGTCCTGAAAGGGATTCCTGTGCCAGTTATTACTCCATCTTTTACGCTGCTTGCTAACGGTAGTTATTTGCTTTTGAATAATGAAGCTTGCTGTGGGATGTTAGTGGGAATTCCCTACATCGTGACTGTATCACAGAAGGTAGTTTGCTGTAATAACGTCCTTTTCCCACCCTCGCATGGCCGGCTGGATATATCCATATGGCCTTCAATTCCAACCTTGAAAGCAGAGTTCAACAAGATGAGCAGAATAAGGGCCCTTGTGTCTCAAAAAGAAGTCGCTTTAACTTCGTCCCGGGAAACATTTGTCCTTCACGTAGCAAACACGCGCACTGAGGTGCAAGCACTTTTGAATACTGATCTTCCACTCCATTTTGGGACCTTGATTAATACTATCTTTAAATGCCTCATCCACAAGTGGAATAGCTCATTTTTTTAAAATTGTGGGCTCCGGACTCGTGACCTCTTTTCAAACTATTTTTGGAGTGATCCCGGCCTTTTTTCATTCTATTTTTTCCAGTGTCTTTATGCCTTTACTTCTTGCCCTCATAGCTGGAATACTATTGTTGATCTGGGCCTTGCGCTATGGATGCACAACTTGCGTGGCACGACAACATGTCGCGGCTGCACCATCTTCGTAACCAGATGATTGAATTCTATGGCGCCTTGCCGCTGGCGACTCTGAGCGCAGCCTATGGATTGTCTTTTCAGTTTGCCTACTTTACTTGTGTGCAGCCTGTCTTTCATTGCCTAGATTGTCCGTTCCAATGGGCTCTGGATTTGTGTCTGTCAAACCCGGTGTCTCCTGATCCGGATTATGTTCGGCTTATGAGCCCCTTAGTGGCCCACGAGTTGGACTGTTCTGGGGTCGGGATTATAGCCTGTGCTGCAGCACATGGAGTTCTTGGTAATTGGGACATCGGAGCGGCAGCGATTGACTTCTTAACCAACAGTTACCTTAAGGTACACCCCGGTTGTCCTCGCCAGGTGCTGGAGGCTCCGGTGGTTGAAGAACATGTCTGTTCTTTCCCCGTCCTGAACTGGATGGCAGATACTTTTGCGGAATGTTCCAATGATTTCCTCTTGGAAGCAGTAGCAACGTATTGTACATACACTTTGATGGATTGACTTTTGAACTTCCTTTCGGTCCTCAGTCCATCATCGATTTTTAGTTAACTACATGGTTTTTTTTTCTCTCTACGTTTTAACTTTTTCCATGGATTTTTTTCTCTTCGAACTTTTTCACTTCCCTTATATGGACTTCTAGTTCATGCCCTTGATTCCGTTCTATCGAACTTGAACTCTGCGTTCTTGCTAGTGCACCCCTAGTGGTTAGTGGTCCGATCATAGGGGGGGTGTAGTGATGATCGTTATCTACCTATGTACAATGCTAAGTTAGCATGACCGCGTTAGATGTTAGAAAGCCATCTTGCCGCTTTTGCTGCTTTTGCACCCGACACTGTAGTCACATGTTATTAGAATTGAGAAATGCTTACTCGACTTTGCTTCACATGAGAACTGTCTGTTGTTAACATCTTAAACAGTGAATAGCGACCTTGGTCTGTACACAGTGTAACAGAAACAGTCTTGATCGCTAGACGGTGCATGTTGTTGAGTTCAGGTTGATCGGCCCACTAGTTTAGCCATAACACGCACGCAGCTGCAAATACCTGAAAATCAAATGCTTTTAATATTGCAGTGTTGCATGTTTTTCAACACATTCGGAAGAAGAGCGTTCCTAGGAGCAGAGCATAGCTGATCCTGTGATGTGAATTCTCTGAGCTGATCTATACGGTATGGGGTTCCCCCTTCAAGCCTAGAGACCTTTTATTAGTCTAATAATACTATTAGTGTGTTAGAGAAAGGAAGGTGGCCTAGAGCCACTGTCATTTTATTATGATTGCTCCTTTCATTTTCTATGGTATTGTAACTATGCTTATGGTTTTGATTTTAATCGTTTGTCTGCTAATGTTATCCAAACTGCTGCATATTAGGACACGAGGTTTATAAAATAAACTCTTTAAACTTTTCCTGTGTCTCTGTTTATTCTGTTGTGGACTGGTACGAGAATAATTACGAAAAGGTGTTTCTGATTCCCACCATTCCTGAGAAATATACTAAGTCGCTTGTTCTGGGTTGTTTATACATTGGGACCGCCGAGCTAAATCTCGGATAACGAATGGAACACTGATGCTGGCCGGATAGGGGTTCTGGGTTCTGAGGTGAGTTTTTGGTACACCGCAATTCACTGAGGGCCTGGGTTCCTGCGCATAGTTCTGCGCATAAGCAGAATCCCTGCAACAGGGGTGTAGACATGACTTATCCCAGTTCACTTTTAATCATGACACCAATGCAAATTGGACCAGCGTGTTCTCGATTGCTGTGCAGGATTGCCCAACATCTCTGAGATATATGAGCAGGTCATCGGAATAAAGCGAGACTGCATGTGTGCCGTCCCCTAAGGGGATTCCCCATTCATCTTGAGTGCTGCGTAGTGCCTCTGCCAGTGGTTTGACGGCCAGCAGAACAGCAGAGGGGAGAGTGGGCAACCCTGTCTTGTGCCACGTTCGATAGGGACCTGTTCCAATACAAAAAGACCAGTCTAGATGTTGGCTATTGGACGCGTATATAACAACTTAACAAGGCCTAAAAACACATCTCCCAGATCGTATTTATGCAACACAGGAAATAGGAACCCCCACTCGAGGGTGTCAAATGCCTACCTCTAGGTCTAAGACCAGACACCCAGCATGTGGCCAATTATCTCCCGAGTGATGCGCCACTCAGAATAACTGACACAAGTTCAATGACGTGCTACGGGTCGGCACAAAACCATTCTGGTCTACATGTACCAGCTGAGGTACCAATGTGGCCAGTCTATTCACCAATAATTTCGCCACCACTTTGTAATCAGTGTTAAGTAATGCAAGTGTAAGACCCGATCAGCTCTACATCTCTGTGAGGCTTGGGCTGAGACACCAGCAAGGACTCGCATAGAGTGTCTGGCAATATGCCTGCTTCCTGTGCCTTATGATACACTGCAGGGAGATGGGCGCCAAGGTTTGCTGGTATGCTTTATAAAATTTCAGCTTAGCTCGCTGCTCTTCTGTGATGCAATGCAGAGTCAGGGGAGTAATAAATGAGTCCAGGTCTGCAGGTGTTGCACGGTGCGCTGATTGATAGACTCTGGTGTAATGCGTTGTGAACTCATTGTGAATGCCGCGCTGTGTTTTAAGCACCGGACCGGATGCAGGCCGCTGTCTCAGTATTGGGGCATGCATTTGTTCCTCCCGAATCATGCGCTCCAACAACCTGCATGCTCTGTCTGCTGCCGTATTAGTGGGCGCAGCATGGGATGCATAATTTAAACAATGCAAGCGCTCTAGTACAACAGCGTGCTGTAGGCGGCGCACGTCTATATCTGGCTGTACTGCTTTACCCTGTGCCAGGTTAGCTTCAAGTCTAGTCAGGTCATCTTCTATGTGTTTAAACTCACTGTCTAGTTGTTTCCTGGTGCTCCAGCTCAGTCCCATACACTGGCCCCTGACGACCGCCTTGCCGGCATCCCTCAGGACACCTGTGTCTGTGACCGATCCCTCATTATTCACAAAGTACTCCTCTAACGTTGTGCCTACCGCTGTTCTGAATGGGGGATCCTCCAGTGCCAGAGGCTGAAGCTTCCATATGCGGCAGATGGGACCTTCATCCTTCCCCCGCGATGTCATAATGTGTGGGTTATGGTCTGAATGTGTTTTGCCTATGTAATCTGCTTTAATGCATTTCTCAAGAATCGTCTCGCTCGCAACAAAGCGGTTGATACGGACGTGTAGCCTGTGTGGATGTGAATAATATGAGTATAGCCACGCTTGCGGATTGAGGGTTCTCCATACATCTGCCAGGCCCCAGTGGGGCCATTCCCCTACATGTCTAGCGTTAGAAGTCGCCTCTGTTTGTGGGAGTGGTGGGAATGATCTATCATGTGCTGTGTCTAAGACTGAGTTGAAGTCACCCCCCAGCAACCAAGGAACATCACACCAGTGTGACAGCAGGTTCGAGAGTTTGTGCCAGAATGTACTCTGATCTGTGTTCGGGGCATATATGCAGCCTAACACTACACGCTTACCATTGAGGAGGCCTTTAGCGAACACGTATGTACCATATGTATCTATCACCGTCTCCTCTGATTCAAAATGAGAACCGGGATGCACCCATATCAATGCCCACCCTTGGGTAGGCCGAATAACCTGTGGCCAGTATGTGACCTCTCCATCTCTGCTGCAGTTTGCAGATTTCCGGTTGCAAGTTGTGTGCAGCATGATGCTTAAGATATGCATACATTGCATAACTGCAGGCTGGCGTGTGGATACCCCTGACGTTCCAAGTGACTACGTTAGTGGGTGGCATGTGGTATGATTAGAAGGCAGCATGCCAGGCAGCCGATGTGCTGCGCAAGGTATGAGGTGATGACACGTTGAGTGTTGTGTACGTGTAGAGTATGAATGCCAGATCTGTAGATGTGCAAAAGCATTAACTGCAATCAAGGATGTGAGCAACATGTTCTGGGGGTGCAACTGGGAAAGAGCAGAGAGACAACGTGTGTTTTCCCAAACAATTAACAGCACCATACGGTGATTCACTGCTACGCACGCCGCTTCAACCCTTTTGGGGGAGATGGGGATGGGTCGGGTGCAAGTCGTGCGGGTGTCAGACCTCGCGAGCCCAGACCCGCAGTGTACGCTGACGTGCGTGCACTCATGCCGTGTCTCATGTTATTCGCTTGGTTCTTGTGGCGTGGGTTGCATGTGCATCTGTGCCAGGCCTTTTGTGATGTGGGACCGCAGGTGCGCAGTGTGACGGTACATGTGTGTGAAACATGTGCATCATAGGTGCAAACATTGTTACATTCTCACACTTGCAGATCCACGAGCCACATTTAACTGCTAGATCAAATCGTCTGCAGTCTGGGGAGTCACATCAGGGAGCGATGGCAGGTCTTCTTTGATTGGCCACCTGGCCTGCGAGCTATCCTCACTTAGTGACTGCTCAGAGGAAGCATCTGCATCTCTGCTGTTTTGCCGGTTTCTCAAGTCCGCTTCTGCATGCAGCGCATCTCTCCTTTCTCGCAGCACTTGTTTGTGTGTGGGGGCACCGCCGGGTGTTTTGGTGAGTCAATTGTGCACGCCCGGTGACTACCGCGGCAATTCCTGCAGGCTCTCACTTGCGACTCCACGTTGCCATGCCTCTGGTTTGGGGAGGTATGAAGGCCCTTTGTTTCAAGCCAGTCCATGCATCCTCTGCAGTGTTAAAGAAGTGTGTAGCTCCATCGGCCACTACGCGCAGCCGGGCCGGGAATATGATAGAATACTTCAAATTTAAGTCTCGCATGCGTCTTTTGACTATAAGGAAGGTACTTCTCTGTCTTTGTACTCCCAAGGTGTAGTCTGGAAAAAAGAGAACCTACGAGTTGTCCACCGCGACCGCCTCCATTTTTCTGGCTTCCCGGAGCACTGCATCTCTATCCTTGAAGTTCATGAGGCGAAACAGGAAAGGTCTCGGCCCTGCTCCCGGCAGCAGATGCCTCAACGGCACCATGTGTGCTCTCTCCATGGCAAAGAAAGCAGAGAGCCTGCCCTCCAGCATCAGAGGCTGCAGCCAGGACTCTTTATATGCCACCGCGTCTCCGCCTTCCGCGCCTTCTGGAAGTCTCACTACACGCACATTGTTCCTACGAGAGCGGCCCTCAGTGTCGTCGGCCGCCTTTCTAAGAACTGTAGCCTGGAGGTGAGATGATGAACCTCAGTGGTCACTTCTTTGGCTATTGGGGTAATTTCCTTCACCACTGCAGCTAGTTCATTGACTCTCCCTGACAGTTGCCGGTGATCAGTGTGAAGAAGCGTGAAGTCTGCGATGACCTTATCTATGCGACACTCAAGTGATGTGCGAGTCTGTGTCAGCACCTCGCTGATCTGTGTCATCGCTTGGAGCACGGTGTCCAGTTTCGATTCCAGGCTGGAAGTCTTGGAAGTGCCTGATGCCTTCAATTGCTGATCACATTGAGCCGGGCCTGAGGATGCCGTTCCCATGTTCGTGCACTGTCTGCCCATCATGCTGAAATGGAGATGCCACTACTTGGGAGGGCAGAATAGCACATTGTGAACTTCAACACGCGTCGACACATCTGGGAGCTTCGCCCACAGGACTGCAACTGCTATTTGAAAGTTGAGGTTACAATTAACTGCACATAGAGGGTGAATGCTTGCTGCGTGTGATTACTGTGGCAGGAATCAGCACTACGACTCTATGGAGCCTGGTGTCAATATTCATACACTGTCACATTACACCACAGCTTCTTGCAGTAGCAGTGGATACTTGTATATAAATGTTTTCCCATAGGAGATGTGTACTTTCAGGCGCTCATTCATGCATTCTAAGCTGGAGCCAATCCGACCAGTACCCCAGTTGCGAGTCCATGAATATGTATGATACTGGTCAGGGGTAGAGTCCGCAGTACCACCAGTGCCTTGATACCAGCAGCCAGAGCATCAGGAGCTCATCAAGTTCGCCTGAGGGCGCAGTCTCTATGTACTCTGTGACAATGGGCCCGCCCAGTAGTTCTGTGTTCCGTGTACGTGGGGCCCTCCCGCCGCTCTTTCTCTCAGCATAATGGCTGACAGCCCGAAACCGGTCCTAGGATGCTTGTTTCCAGTCCAGGGAGGACCTGGCCTGGCAATTCGAGCTGGACTGTTCTCATTGGGCGCAGGGTCAAGACTGATTTGCATATGGCTGGGTCCAAACTGGAATGGCATGGTGAGCAAAAAAACGATGGATTTAGGTCCAGATCTCTGTACTGAGGTGAATGTGTGACATTGTTCTGCATTTTGTCCGTCAATTGTTCTTTTTGCACTCAGCGTAATTGTGGCCTGTGCAGAGTGCACACTTTCACGCCACGCGAGCATACGCCTACTAGGCACCCAGGATAGGTAGAGTGCCGCTTGTCTACTACAGCCAAATGCAGGTGGCCAGGCAGTTTCTTTCTCGAGTGGGTACTACCGCAGGCAGGGTATGTGGCGTGGCTTCAGGGCCTTGCTCGTTGCAGGTGACTTCAACATCCTACGCTCACGCTACCGCTTGGCCCACGGCGGCGTCTCCCCAGTAAATTCTGGGCGAAGGGCCACCCTTCTCATGGCTGAGTGTCTACAGAGGAGGGCGTAGGAGAAATGAGAGCAGGGAAGGGCAGGGTAGGGTCGGCACTTCTGTTCGCGTCTTCCCAGATCCGATCAGGGGCTGCTGGGGCGTGTCAACGCCGTGGTCGGGCACGGCTATCACTGCCCAGATGAGCCTTACCCCGTCTTCGCTGTCCACTGCGGGCGCGTGAGGCCCATTTCGATGTTGCCGGCTTCTGTGTCACACTGGCAACCTTTCACGCCGCTGCCCGGAGCTGTGTACACTCGGCTGCAGCTTGGGGATATGCAGCTCGCACTTCCGTCTGGTCCCAGGCCCGAGACTATGTCACCCTCTCTATACACTTGACTGCAACTCGGCTTGTGTAGCTCCTACCGCCGCCAAACTTGCGGTGATTGCATGCGCCCATATACTAAGCTTGTTGGGCCGCATCTGGTAGCACAATGGCACTTCTGTGCACAGGAGAAATGATGGATTAGCGGGCCTTGAGATGGAGCCTAGCTAATGAACGTCCACCATCTTGGCTGGCTAGCCACGCCCCCTGGCATGGTGATTCCTGTTACTGCAATTGTTCAGAGTCCTAACACAGCAAAAACCAATTCAACCAAAAATGGAGGACCAAAGGCAAACGTCTGTGGATGACCCTGCAGAAAGGGCCAAGTCCAACAGTGATGTTTGTGTATTAAAAAGGAAGGTTTAGGCCTGGTAAAATGTATTTTGCTAGGTCGAAATAGCCATTTAGAACTGTACCCACAGGCTGCAGTGGCAGGCCTGAGACATGTTTAAAATGGCTACTTAAGTGGGTGGCACAATAAGCACTGCAGGCCCACTATTAGCATTTAATTTACGGACTCTGGGTAAATGTAGTACCACTTTACTTAAAAGTAAATTTTATATGCCAATTGGGTGTGAGCCAATTTTACCATGTTTAAAGGGGAGCAGAATCACTTTAGCACTGGTTAACAGTTGTACAGTGCATTTAGTCCTCATGCCAATAAAAAAGAAGTCAGCAAAAACAGAAAAATGTAAGGCAAAATGTTTGGGGAAAGCCATCCCAAGGATGCCTCATCCAATACTGCAAGCAAGCGGTCATATATAAAAGCATTGGAAGGAACTGCTGTCATGGTGATTCCTGTTAATGCATTTTCCTCTGTGAAATGGGTGTCAGCAGGACCCAACCCTGCAGACTAGAGTATTTCTTTTTTCTTTACAAACAAGCAAAAAAGTAAGGCTCCCCTCACCATGGGAGTCTTCTCCCATGGCAAGGGGAGCATTATTACAATTTTTCTGTCCCTCACCACCAGATTTTGCCCCTCAAGGCGAGACAAACAATGGCTACATGTCCGCTCATCTAAATGGACAGGTGGACATGTAGCCATTTCTCCAATGGCCCTTTCTCCACAGGGCCATCGGAGTAGTTTGGCAATGGCAGATACGGAGCAGTCTTTGCCATAGCTGAACTGAAGGTCTGCCCACATATAGATTGGGCGGGAGTACTGCTATCTTGGCGATGAGGGAACTCCGTCGCCACCATGTGACTTAGTTTCTTTCCCACCAACATATAAATTGGGCCCTTAATCCTGACGACTCTCATGTAGATCCTCTTTTCAGACGTTGGGTTGCATGCTGATACCGTGAATGTTATCCTGCTTACATGTTTGCTTAGTCAGTCAGCCACTCCTTATCTGTACGGGTCTTCTCACCAGTATACTGTTCTTACTCTCAGCCGATGGGACACCCCTGCATCGTCTTTGGGTTCTGATATAAACAGAAGCATAACTTTTGCTGGTTCAGCCTATAATGCAGGCTTGTATTTATGCTGGTTATGGTAAACAAAAATGTCATTTATTACCCAACTATAATTTGCAAACCAAATTTGCATATCGAAGTGATTATTCCAGATAAGTGTACCAAAAGTCATAGTCCCTGTAACTGGGAAATGTGGATTTGGGCTATCAATCTAATCAATCATACTTGTGCACAAGATTATTCAGCAAAAGCATACTTATTATTTATTTATGGAAAGCAAGACAATAACAGTGAAAGGGCTTGTGTTTCATAAATATAAAGAGCAGTAGTGGTATGCAACAGATGGTGCACTGACCATGTCATTTTTGCTTCAAAGCATTACAAGTGTCCATCCCTACATGTTAAAAAAATGTATCAGAACAGCGATCTACACTGAGATAGTTTTATAGATCAAAATGTTCCAGCAGCAGGCAGCTTGTGCCAGCATTCAGATTGAATTAGGCCACCATGTGTTACCGTGTCAGTGCATGTTTATATGGGATTCTAAGTCCAATGTGTACTGAATTTCAATCTTGCTTTTCTCTTTCCCCTTTTCTTGTCTCTAGAGATCTATTTTACCACTTATGTCAATGATTAATCAGTATTGTTAGATTTTGTACATGCTGATATTGACAATTTATAAATAAAGATGAAAAAAAAGACTGTGTACACCATTATTCTAAAATGCATGCAATATGGCCACGGAGGACCAAAATCATCCAAGGATTATAGGTCTCAGGAGCCTAATGTCATGTCTCTCAACACAGGACCATTTTACCTTACAGAGGTGCTATGTTTAAGCCTTTTGCCGGCCACATTTGGCAGTCTGAAAGAAACACCACCCCATCCTCCTATGGGTCTCTGATGCACAGCCCCAGGAGTTATTCCACTGCAAAACGTCCTGTTCCACTGACAGAACAAAGAGAACATCAGGGTTCCTTCACCAGTTGAGGTAGGCCTCAGCGTGTGCGATTAAATCAGGTCAGCCTGGCCTTCTTCACCCCGGACACCATTAAACTCATCTACGTAGTTCCACAAGCATCCTCACTCAGCCCGACTCTGTTCAATGGCTACATGAACCTCACTCGCCTGCATCATCCATGCCCATGGAAGCAACCTCATATCCTATGCTGACAATACCCATCTCATACTCGTTCTCTTTGACGAGATGCCAAACACCTGGGCTCATTACTCCACCTGCATGACAAAGTCTTCAGGTGGATGAAAACCAACTGCTTCAAGCTCAACACAGACAAGACAGAAGTAGTAATATTCGTCAAAGACACCTCGCTCTGGGTCTGCACCTGGTGACCTGCTGAATTCAGACCCACTCCATTCCTGGTAACCCATGCAGATGATCCAGAGCAAAGCGTGCTAAAAACCTTTCTCATAACGTCATATAATTTCACTAAACTAGGCCGATAAACAACGCTTTCATCTCATTACGATACCACTAACACAAAGTCCACCGATGAATCTTTGGTTGAGCTAATAGGGACCAGAACTTGAGAGAATGTGGGGCAATCTCATTATGAGGACCTGGAATATTAAATTGTCAAAACAATGATAACTTCGTCAAACATTCCTTCTTTAAATGACAAAATATAAATTGTGAGGCGAGAAATATTACTAAAAGAATGAGACAAAATCAATAAAGATATTTCACAAAAAACATTTCTCTAAACCCTTTAAGAATAGGCAAGAGCAAGAAATAAATGCCTTTGTGGTTATTTTTAATATATCAAAAAAACACATGTAGTCTCACATACATTACAGTAGATTGTATACATCGGTGACTCGCCTGTGGAAAAGATGGGAGGGAGGGAAAATTCAAGATAATACAATTCGAATTGCAAGTTTCAAATCATACCAACCAAGTATGGTAGTTTGGTTCATTACGTCAAAGCCCGTTGCATAAAATTCTACAGATGGAGTTAGTAACCCTTCTACTGAAAGGTTGATCTCTGCTAACTTTGCCAGCCGACAAAGTGTAGATGTCGAGTTTGCAGTCAAGAAAGTTCAGTTCAGAGTTGGCATGAAGGAAATTTGAGTTCAGTCCCTCAGCATGCCATGCAGGGAATAAGGAATTCTGCAAGCAAACCCCTTGCTCCTCCTTTGCAGGCAATTAAACTCCAAATGTTCTCCGTATACACCCATAAATGTTTCTTTTAACCAAATTGTTGAATGCTCATTGGTCCTTTCAATGGTCTGCTCATGGTGTGATCAATACATCATCTAAGAAATCCGGAACTAAGGTAATCCCTTTTGAATATCATCAGATTTGTTAAAGTTTATTTGTAGTAAACTTTTATCCTTCCCATGGAAGTTTTCAAAAGAACCTTTCTTTAGATACTTTCTGTCATAAAGTCGAGTAATCTTCCTGGGTTTGCTATCTATTGTTACAAAGTCTCTTCATACAACGTACAATAGGAAGAAACATCCTTTGTTAAAAAACAACTTCACAGTGTTCAGAATAACTTCTCAGTAGAACTTTTTTCTATATTCTTGCATAGGCCAGCAGAAAAACAACATTTTTGAGAACTACATGAAAATTTTGCCTAATAACTGTCACGTTAATCACTATGACACTATAACCAAACTCATTAATAAAAACCATTTGCAATGCACTTTATCAAAATTATTGTCACACATTAATTAGGAAAACTTCTCATAACATATATTTAGCCTTACTACTATCCTACGAATCAACACCGAGTCCTCTAGTCTCACGAGCTTCGGAGGCAAAAACAAAATTGGAAAGGTCAAAATCAACGTGAATAGAACTTCCATACAAAAAAATAAAAAGTAAAACATCGAAAACCTGAAGAAAGTTCCGCTAACCTCCTTTAATCATGACTCAAATCTTGAGAACTCCTTGTAATCGCTCCTAGGTCTTCTACTTAACTGCTGATCAGCAGTGTAGCATGCCTCCGGCATCGCCTATCTCATTTTAAACCAAGAAATTGACGTGGCGGTCCTAATGGAATCTTGGCTCACCGAAACTTTATCACCTTGCATGGATCTACTAGTTCCCCCAAACTACAACATCGTGAGACTAGACAGACGAATAAAAAAAGGGAGAGGTATCGCTTGCATTCACCTCTCTAATCTCGCCATTACGCAATTAAACTCCAAAACATTTGACTCCTGCGACTATCTTGTTCTTTCCATAAGAAACAAAGCAAATCTTCCATGCATTGTACACACATTCTACCACCCTCCAGGTAAGAACCACACCTTCATAGACAACCTAATGGAAATCATCACTTCAAGCTCTTCCCCCAAATCCAAAGATTAATTTCTGGGGGACTTCAATCTGCATTGGGAGGATCTTAACGATAGTCAGGTTAATGTCTTTAAAGAATTCCTAGCAGACCAAAATCTCTGGAAAAAGCTGAAGACCTGGCTTTTCTCGCAAGCTTACAGTTAGACTTGGCCTTCTCTTAGCGGTGTCTCCAAGGATGGAATAAGAAAATATATCATCGCCAAGAAACCTATTGGTGAACGTGCGCTCTACAAATTCTCAATAACAAAAAAATAACATAACAAAATCTCACCCAAGCATGCACTCTCCCAACTCACTGCAAAGGATCTACACTAGGCTGGATCATCTCAAAGGAAAATGAAGTCAATATAATCTCGATCTCTCCATGCGATTGGTCAGACCACCATTCTATTACCTTCAAATTCCAGGAGTTATAAAGGAAAGAACTACACAATTTGCCAAACCAAAGAGTTGGATTAAAGATAGAAAAGGCCTAGACTATGAGAAACTGGCTGCGCGTTGCAAGAAGGATCTTCCCCCACCGTCTAACATTACAAATGTCAGCGAACTTTCGGACCACTACACTGCAACGATGTCAGACATAATCGATTCAGTTGCACCTAAAAACTGAGAAGAATCATGGATAGAGACAAAAATCCTTGGTTTAGTAGTTCCCTGAACAAGGAAAGGAGAAAGCTGAGACTATCCGAATGGAAATGGAGACAACACTCATCATCCCCCCAACTGAAATTACTTAGAAAGACCTGAATTCTCAAATTAAAAAAAAGATTTCTTTAGATTGGAACTGGAGAAAGCTCAAAATAGAACACATAAACTGTTTGAAATGATAAAGCTGCAGTTGAATAAATTGGTCAAATCCTCTAAAGAAGCAACAGAACCCCTAATAAACTGTGAGGAATTCACGTCCTTCTTCACAAACAAAATCAATTCATTGGGGAGTGAGTTTAGAGCAGCTGCTTTCAACCTGCCCTCCCTGTCGGCTTCACAAATCTATGAACCTTCACACTTCCTCCAAGCAGTGCCCAAAAATTAAGCTCAATGGTCTTCCTTCAAGTTATATGAAAACACCAACATCTCCAAAATCCTCTCGTCTACAAAGCCAAATAGCCACTTCAATGATCCTCTCCCTTCGAAATTCTCGACGACAACTAACCAATTTGTCATCCCCATCTGGACTGCGATATTCAACGCCTCTTTGTCTCAAGGGTCCATACCAGACTGCCCAAAAACTCGGCAAGTAATCTCCATCATAAAAAAACCAACATTGAATGCTGCTGACCCAAATCATTTAAGGCCAGTATGCAATATTCCCTTTTTTTTGTGAAAGTGCTAGAAAAATGTGTGCATCAACAACTGTGCCAATACATCTCTAAATGTATTCTTCTAGAGGGCTGCCTATCAGGTTTCAGACCAGGCCACATTACGGAAACTACAATACTTCATATAGTGAATGATGCCTTGCAAGCTCTAGACCAAGACAAAGCCTGTCTCTTAATTCTTCTGGGCCTTTCATCTGCGTTCAAAACCACAAACCATGATAAATTGCTTGATCAACTCGGAAGCAGGATGAGACTGTTGGGAACTGTCCTTGAATGGTTGAACTCTCTCTTGGAGAACAGATCACAAAGATTTTTAGTAAATCAAAAGCTCTCATCGCCATTCCCTATTACGATTGGTGTACCGCAAGGATCAACTCTTTCCCCAACTCGCTTTAACCTCTACATGGAACCACTGGCTGAAAGACTGCGACACGCCAACATCTTGTTTCATATGTATGCTGATGACACACAGATTTATATTAAAGTCTTGTTACTGGAGGAGATCAAGTCAATGAATGAAGTGCTAAAGATGACCATTCAATGGCTAACAAGTAATCAGCTTAAACTAAAAAAGCAAAAAACAGAATTCTTATTATTTTCCACCCCAAAATCTCTTATGTAATAAAGGAATGGACCAAACTGATCACCGCGCTTAACCTCACCGCGATCTCAGTGGACTCAGCCAAATCACTAGGAATCACGTTGGATAAGAACCTGAACATGCAAAACTACATCAACTTGTTGGCTAAAAACGCCAGGTACCACCTGAGTTGTCTTACAAAACTGAAACCAGTCTAAGAAACGTCAGACCTCAAAATGGCAGTTTAGGCGTTTGTCATTGGAGGATCGAATACAGATGTTCAACTATATCTGGCCTTCTCAAGATCTCAACAGCTCCGCTAAAAGCCTGTCTCAACGCAGCCGCAAGACTCATAACTGGATCTAGAAAATGTAATCACATCTCTCCGCACTTAAAAGCTCTGAACTGGCTACCATACGGAGCCAGAGTACAACTCAAACTGGCCTTTGTCACACATAAAGTGCTACACTCAAAAACATTGGCATGGCTTTCTCAGAAAGTGATGATTTGCGGAGGAGGCAGGTACACCTGGAGCGCAAAAGATCTTGTGCTGAAATCTCCACTCTTCCAGAAGAAAAAAACATACAAAAGAGCTTTCTCAGGCGCTACACCCAGAATCTGGAACTCGCTGCCACCAAACATTAGAAGAATACCATTCCATTCAAAATTCAAGAAGGAGGCTAAGATCTTCCTAATGGGTAAATTCCTACCATTACTATTTGCAAAGAATCAACTAATTAGTCTGTCTATTGATTAATCATTCCGTTCCCTACAGATGTACAATCAGAGTGCCCTTTAATGGCTTCCTGAATTGATGTGCACTGGGATCTACACAGTCTTTTCCAGGGTCACCTATCTCGTTAAGCTGCTGAGGCAAGCACTCAGCTAAACTTTGAACTCTGAGTCTATTGATGGTAAAAGGTAATTTGTAATTTGATGAATTCGGTCAGTGTCAGATATTTTTGAAAGTACAGAGAACTTTTACTGTCCACTGTTTTATCCTGTTTTATATTGTTCTTCATGGGTAAGTTTATGATGCTTGCCATTTGTCATGATCAGGACCGTGCTATATCTCTGTTAAACGCTCTGGCACCCTAACGGGTCACGTTCGTGCTGAATAAAACATTAAATAAATAAATAATAAATATATTTCAAAAGTACATTATTTACGTGTCTTTCTAATGATCACGTTTTCTCTACGCGTTATAGACTTTAATTATTAAGTTCAAACCGTAAAACACATTAGTATTTGTTATTTCAATAACTTGTGATTCTTTGGCAAATCCCTAAGCATCATTATGCATATTTCATTTCTTTTTTCAACACATTATGGTTTAATTTATATCACGTTTACCTTTATCTTATTCATTATTTTTTTCATATCACACATTTATCACTCAAGTTATTCTTGTCAATATTTTTCTTATATTTAGGAAGCATAAATCAAGGTTTACGAACACTCTGTATACTTTTACGATGCAGTTGAACATTATCACATTCATATTTTAACTCATTATCATATCAACTTTATGAATATTAGTCATAAATACAGTTAGTAAAGAGAAGTGCTAGAGGTAAACATTTTTTAACAATTTATGCTCCATCACAAAGCACCTCAGATAATAATCGACAACCAACCTACCATGACCAGCCAAGTGAATGCATTCTTGTTTCCTGCTTCCATACACTCAAGATGCTGAAGAAATCTTGAAATGGCTCCCCACCAACACTTACAGAACCGTCACCCAAGCACTCATCAGCAGCAAGCTGGACTATGGCAATGTACTCTAAGCTTGAATCAACGCTTAACTGACCAGAGGGCTCCAGACCATAAAAAACTCTCCTGCCAGGCTCACCCATAACCTCCCGCCCCCACACTGCACCTCAAAGAGCTCACTGGCTCCCAGTCCACAAATGAGTCCTCCTTATACTCATCACTCACACATATGAAGTCTCACGTACCTCAACAACCACTTAGACTTCCACAAACCTAGCAAACACCCCTGCTGAGCTGCATTCCTACACACACACATACACCCACAAACCCACCCCCACACCCCCACACACACACACACACGCACACACATCACTGCATATTCAGAATCAGATCTGTCAGACATGCCTTCTCCTAAAGAATGGCATGCCCCTGCACATCAAAGCCTCCTCCTCAGTTTGTCGATTCCATAAGAAGCAGACAACCTAGCTCTTAACATAGCCCTGACCCTGCCCATATAGCTCCTGCTTCAGCAGCAGGAAAACCTCCCAGGTGAATTGCACCCTATACTAATACATGTGACTTAACATACCACAACATATCCAATTGGTGAATGGCCAAGAAAAAATCTTGAACATGAAATGCTTTTGGATATCCACATTGAAAGGGAACCCCTTTTTGGTGAGTAAAGCAAAGTCCAGCAAACAATTCTCTCTTCTAGGAACTTGGTATCATTGGACATAGACACATCAAGTATGGCTGTACTGGCTGCAACTGAAACAGGCAATGAAGATTGTACAATTCAGAGGGGTTCATACAGGGCAAGCTAGACAAAATTGTTGAGGCCATTGTTGAGTCAGAAAATCACACTGAAGGGGAAGCTATGAAGGAAGTGGCCTGATTTGGGTCATTAGGGTCCCTAATGACCCCCTACCAGCCTTCCATACCAAATGAAGAGTCAGTCAGACAGTAGAGAATACAAATCAATATCTGTTTATTCGGGTACACTCAGAGTGGAGCCCTCTCTGTCCAGTCGCTAGGAGTGCTGCAACGGGACTGAAATCGACAAGCGTAAAGATACATTATGTACATTTCGTAAGACAGACCTATAGTGTAGTTTTCCAGGCAGGTGCTGCACAGCATTGGAATGCTCGAGAAAAACAATCTCATTGCTCATATTTTACGCAAAGTAACAAAGTCCAAGGTTGTTCCAGTCGGCCCCGTCACCAGCAAGTGGGACAAGGGCTCTATCTAGTGAGAAAGGTATGCGCTAATAAGAACAGTCTATTCATTAGCAAAACCCAACCTTGGAGAAATGATATCTAGCAGAGACCTTTTTTCAGAAATAGCAAAGGATTAGTTTTGATAATTATTGAAAATGGCGTCTAAACAGAAAACGGTGCCACGAATGTTAACTTACATAAGATAATGCGCAAGCAGAAACATTTCTATTTTAACAAGGAGACGCTGTGGCTCTGGACCTTGGAAATCTGCAGGAAGACCACTGCAATCTAGGAGACAGGATCTGATATAGTGATGTAGGAGCTGCAACCTCATGCTGCAGATCTGCAGACGGAGGAGCAAGAACTGAAGACAGAGTTTTATTCCTGGAGGATAGGGTCACAGATGCTAAAGGGATGACACACTGTAATAATTTGCAGATAATAGGACTGCCTAAAGGTGTTTATCGTAATATGGTGCTCTGTCTCAATTGCAATTGAGAGAGCTCACGTAGTCCCTGCTAAATCTCTGTTGCCAGCCTCCTGCTCAAGATCTATTGTTGGTAAGATTCTGAAGTTTCAGGACACAAACACAATTTAGCAATTTGCTAAAAAAGAGGGGCACTTCACTGTCCAGAATGGGAAGGTAATGACATTGCCTGATTATATATTAGCAGTCCAGCAATTTAAAGCAAGCTTTATGGGGCTAAAGTAAAAACGACATACAGAACCATGATTCCTGTTCCCAGTCCAGTTGACAATAATTGTGAACCAGTTTGCACATTAATTTCACAGAACCGGATGCAGACAGGTTTTGCATTGAGTAACAAGCTGCCACTTGGGGATGAGCGAGCTTCCACTTCCAGCCCGGCCCCTATGCTTACAGAGACCATGATGAAGTGGAACTCGGCAGGATGGCGGTCCTAGATATCGTTATCTCTCTCCCAGATGCAACATGAACAGTGGCGGCTCTGAAGTAGCTGCATCTTTCTGACAGATTCTGGAGGGTCCATCGTTAAACAACACTCACATCCACTCATTCTACCTCACAACGTCATTCCAGGCAACTGGTGACTTCTTATGATCTCCCTGAGGTCTTAATTCATATGTCAAATCTATTCTCACACAGATCTGGGATGGATCTGTGATTAAACAATGTGCGAGACTCCAATACTTAAGTGTGTTTCCTGAGATTCAGAAACCTATGAGAAACAATGTGCCATGAGGAATTGCTACCTAGCTGATGTGTGCTGGAACATCTACTGACTTACTGGGAAGGCCACATGGGAGAGTGCTCCCCATGCGGAGGATGTCAGTATTATGGGTCAGGGTTAAAGCAGAGCGTGCAATCCAAAAGTTTTGCCGGGCAATGCACCAGGCTTTATCTCATCACCTGCATGGCCCTTATGCAAGGTACATGAACTAAATTGAATGTTTGTTTGCAAGTTTGGGATGCTGGGAGGAAGTGTTGGGGTTTTTCCCTGGGGGAGTTGGGGAGTTCGGCGGAGATGAGTCATTATGGTTGGTGCTGATGCCACGAGGAATTTGTGGCCCTGTGACTGTTGTAATGTTATCTTCTTCAGAGATGGAGGACTTCTGGGTGATCACAGTTGACTCGCAGATTAATTTTTAGTGGAATCATTTATGATTACTAGATGGAGCTGAACACATATATATTCCTAAAATGGAATGTTCATGGAATGACCACTGCAGACAAGCGACATAACCTATATTTCTTTTAATGACTCTGAGGAGCCTACATGTCTTTTTTCTGAAGAAAACTGAATTAACAGAATTTGAAGGAGTGAAACTGCCGGCTACATAGTAGGGCCATGCTGTGGCCACAAGCTTCTCCTCCTTTGCTAGAGAATAGCATTAGTATGTCATGGGTAAATTTGAAACTACTAATACTCTCCATGATAAGAAGGATGGATACATTTTGATCGAGGGATGGTTAGATGGCAACTCTGTGGTTCTGGGAATTTGATATACCCCCAATGTGAAACATCCATTACAACGCAGTCATTACAATGACCTACCTTTACAACGCAACTGTTACAACACAACTGCCTTTACATCGCATGCCATTAAAACGCATGCCATTACAACGCATGTCACTACAACGCATGCCACTAAAACGCATACCATTACAATGCATGCCATTAAAACGCATTATAAGGTAAGTAGTGAAGATTTTTTTGTTTTAGGGTGGGTATGGGTTTTGGGATACATGGGAAAAGGAATTTTTCCCCCTACACTATCCAACATTTTTCCTACAATTGCACTCACTGGAGTGGTAATAGTCATTTTTACCCCTACACTATCCAACACTTACCCTAATGTTGCCCTAAAAAAATTATGTGTTGTAATGGAATGCGTTGTAATGGTAGTTTAAAAAAATGTGTTGTAATGGCATGCGTTGTAAAATAATGCGATGTAATGGTAGTTGCGATGTTAAGACTGTGTTGTAAAAGCATGTGTTGTAAATGCTTGAGTTGTAACATCATACATTCACCCCCAATACCAAAAAGTTGCTGTTTCATTAGTCAATATCCCAAATGTTAGCAAATTGGCCACAACACCATGTTATATTGAAAAGTGGTTTTAATAGGGTTCTGGATATACTCTTGTATCGGTCTCACCCCTGTTACAAATGCACCGAACCTTCAAAATAGTTGTGAGAGAGTGGTTGAAACACAGGTCATTAATTTACATATGGAAAAATAGGAAAAGCGTTTATGCATGAATATTCCTTGAATTTATTTGGACATCTATTAGGACAGTGCATTGCTGCATTTATCTCATTGGATCGGAAGAGCATAACAGGAGTAAAGTGCTGGGTGGTGAAATTGTGAGATAGGAATGCATTACTTTCAGGTGCCTAGAGCAGCAGATGTGTCATTTGGACATGTATGGTCTGGATGACAACACTGAGAAAGCCATCAGGGCTCTGAAGTCTCAAAACACATCTAACGAACATTACTACGTGCATTTGCTGGGAGAATTGCCCTAACTATGATGGCAAAGCTCCCACATCTCTTGTATGATTTCACAAACTTGCTGATCATTATTCCTAGGATTCAAGTCAAACAATCCTTTGAAACACAGGAAGATCAAGTGCTGCACTGGGGCAGCTGAAGCAACAAGCGGGACTCAGAGACTTGGGAGTCCCTTGCAGGGAGGGACACCTTCCTGCACATAAACAGTCAGTAAAAGCAATTTGCTTCTCTTATGTGTGATGCAGAATGCAGCACACATAGGAGCAAGAAATGAGGAGCACATACAAAGAGCAAGAAATATGGAGAAATAAAAGTATTTCTCCTTGTTGCCCCACTCCTACGCCTTCCCTGGGGAGGCATAGGATTCTATTGCATTCCCAGGTTTGCGACACTTTGTAAATCTGGGAATGTGTAAGGTTCCATGGATGTTGCGTGGCAACACCCACAGCAAAACCCATAGAACGCCTCTTTCACACAGAGTAATGCATAAGAGGGGCCCACATTTACAAGACGTGAAAAGTCACGCAGGGTGCCTTTATGTGGCCTTGTAAATATTGGCAGGCCTACTGTGCCACAGGTGCATCTAAAAAAGTGGCCCACTGGTGGCGCAATGGGCTTGTAAATGTTGCTCTGTGTATTTGGCTTAGCTCCTAAACTAAAAGTAGATAACGGAAAGAAGTGATTTCTGATCTCCTTTTAATACTAGCCAAAGTTACTATCACCATGAATCAGAGACCGTGTTTTGAAGGAAAATTTCAATTAGATGCACCTACTATAAGACATTCTTCATTGATGAGCTGTTTTTCTATTTTGTGTCTCATAGTAGATGTATTGAGTTGAGATTTGTACTGCATAAACTGTTTTTTACAATCTTTTTTATAGTTTAGCTTTTGATCCCTATTGGTGCTCATGAATTTCATATGTATGAATGAATAGGGTTCTTATAAAGTGCAAACTGTCTCTCCTAATGGAGCATCCTGACACTAGACATAGGCCTAAACCATAAGAAAGACTGAGATTGGAAGAAGTCTTAAATTAAAGAATGGCAAAGAGAGTCACAGGAAGCAAAGAGCCAAATCTTCAGGCTTTTCTTGAATGTAGCTTTGCTATCTATAGTACTGAGAGACTTCAGAAGTTGGTTCTAGGCTCTAGTGCCAAGTACCAAAAAATACTTTCTCTTCAGTCTGAAGGGTGGAGGCTTTTGGGGATTTGCAGTAGAAGACCTCAACACCCTGTGCATTTTGTAATGCATAAAATGGGCCAGGAGATATTGTGTTCCACTGAAAATGAATCCCCTAAAAACCAATAGGAGGATTTTAAAGACTACCCACTTATGTATAGGCTCCCAGTGAAGTTTTCTCAATGTAGTGAATGCAGAACTCCGCATAGAAAGTTTTAGTACTAATCTGGCGGCATCATTTTGTACCATTTGGAGCCTGTGAATTAACTGCTTGGAGGTGCTTGCAAAGGCCACTGTTTTCTTGGCAGTAAATGGCAGAAAGTGAAATACTTTTTGTGTGTGACTTTATCACATGAAAACGCACTCCAGCCACTTCTACAGCTTAAGGGTAAAAGGAAAGGGTGGTGTCAAACTTCACCACCAAATTCTTAGCAGCTGGAGGAGGAGGGACTGAAGTAGGCTACCAAGGGGTGGGGGAAAAGAGGTTAATCTAACCATATAGTCCAATTTCGGTTCTGTCCGAATTACATTTCAAGTGGTTGTTCTGCATTCAAAGAATACCATTAGTAAGGCAATTTTAAAAATGGTGTTCAGAACCAAATGAGCTTTTATCTTAGGATAAAATCAACTGGGTATCATCAGCATAGGAAGTTGTCACTATGCCAAATGAAGTAATCAGGGAGATAAGAGTGGACATATAAATATTAAATGATCCTGGGCTCAACAAGGTGCCTTGGGGAACTCCAAAAGGCACTACACTTTCTACTGATAGAAATTACCCTAATGAAATTGTTTGTGTCTGATCTACTAAAAAAGCATTTAATCCAAGAGAGAGCCTTGTGTGAAATGCTGCATTCCTGAATTCGCTAGAGGAGTATTGTGTTGGAAATGGTGTTGAATGCAGTGGAGACATACAATACAATCAGGACAGCATTTTTCCCAGCCTCTCAGGTCATTTTGAACATTTCAGACACCTCCAACAAAGCTGACTCCATGGAGTATTTTGGCCTAAAACCAGATTGTTGGGGGTGAAGTAAACTCAAATCCTCCAAGTATGAAGTAAGCTGACCATTTACAATCCTTTCTAACATTTTGCTCATAGACGGGAGTAAGGTCAAAGTTTTAATACCGTGTTAGGACCTGCTAAGGATTCTTTTTGTAGAGGTTTCATGGCAGTTAACTGCCAAATTTTAGGGACTTCCATTGTTGTCAAGGTTAAATTCAAAATCTGGTTAATCACAGGATTGACTACCTCTATAGTGTTATGATGAATGGTAGAAGGGCAGGGGTTGAAAGGAGAATCAGACTTGCATGAAAGAATAGGTTGGCAAGATTATGCAAGAGTGATTTCCTGAAAAGTAGCCATTCTTGCAGTCATGATATTAGGGATACAATTAGGGACTTGGTCAAAAGTTGAGGTATGCAATAGGAAGCCTCGTTGGATGTTCAGGATCTTATCCTGAAAGAAGACCGATCCGATCACAGCGATCTTGAGTACAAGGTATTTACCTAGTAAGATCTTTGGGATGTAGAAAAGATTGTGACATTTTAAATATCATTTTTGGGTCATAATGGGCTTCTTCAATTTGCATAGTGTAGTACGCTTTCTTAGTGGCCCTAATTTATTATGTGATTTGAGAGCAGATTTTAAACAGGGCAGGGCATTGGGTTCATAAGCCTGCTACCACTTAAGTTCAATTGTTTAGAGTGCAGCTTCATTTCTGTTACTGTAGTGGAGAACCAGGGAGCAGAAGGGATTGATTTGTGTTTACTATCCTGAAACGGGGGGGGCTAATTCCATGGCTGTGTTTGAGATGTAGTTGTTTAATAACTTAAGATCGTCGGCCAATGTTCCAGTGTGAACTGGAGCAGTGGAGGCTAGTTGGTTAGACCGATTAGGATTAGTTATCATTTTATTCAATTTTCGTAAACTAAGAGTTTCATATTCAGTGGTAGGAAGAGCAGAATTTTGAATATTAGGCGGGAATTTAAATGGAATTAGAGTATGATCCGTCCAAGATTGAGTAACGGGGGTGTCCATTATTAACTGTGAGTAATTGGAGCAGACCCCATCCAGAGTGTGTCCAGCTATGTTAGTGGCTGCAGGCACTAATTGTGTAAGACCGACTTTATTGAGATAATCCCAAAAGTTGGCTACTTCAAACATTTCTATAGCCTTAAGATAGTGGTTTAAATCTCCAAGAATAGTACAATTAGCATGGTGCAATAAAAGGGGGGCTAGAGCTTCTCCTAAGGTGGTTAAGAATGAAGGTCCTGAGCCTGGTGGACAATATTGGAGACTTCCAGCAAAAGATTGCGATGGGCTGATCCAGAAGCAAAATCCCAGACTTTCTGCTCCTTTAAGGGAATTAATATCAAAAGTGCTACATTGGAATGTTTCAAGAAAATGTATAGCCAGACCACCTCCACAGCCTTCTGGTCTGTCACGTCTAACAATAGTGTAAGTTCGGGGAAGAGCTGAAAAGATGTCTGGGTTCCACCAAGGTTTAAGCCAGGATTCCATAACAAAAAGAAAATCAAATTGGGAGTCATTAATTATATCAAAGACTTCTTGTGAGTGTTTACTGAGAGAGCGAGTGTTTATAAGTCCACAAGAAAGGGTTCTTCGGCTAACTGTAGAGGTAAAGAATGTTTCAGAAGGGAACTCTGGAGAGAGGTCAAATTCGCTTTTACAAAACATGCAAGATACTGGGTCCTCTAAACAGGTTGGTTCCCATGACTGCCTACACTGAGGGACTTTATTATTAAGCACTATCAGAAGAGTGGAAGAAAGTGGCTTACAATTCAGGATAGTGTGTATGTTTATATGTTTGAACTAACATTTTCATTCTCATTAAAAATATTCAATTTGTTTTTGAAATCTGGGTAAAACAAATAACTTTGGTTCATTCTGCTTACATTTTCCCAACTGCAGAAACAGTTTAAGGACTTTTTTCCCCAGAGTTTCATATAGCGCAAACATGACTCGAAGGTATTAGATCACTTTACATGAGCACCAGTTGCGTTACAGACAGACACATTCATTGTTGTTGGGCACAGGGAGATTAAGTGATTTGCCCATAATCACAGGATGTTGAGCGTCCCTCCCGAGACTCGAATCTGGTTCTCCAGCTTCAAGATCAACAGCTCTAGCCGCAAGGCCACATCTTCTTCTGATTCATACCTGGGCCTGTTCCAGGAGAATGTAGCCTAAACCTTTACAGTGAAAACTGCATTTGGACATTTCTTCATTGTGAGGTCACTCTATTTCAGATATGCAGTGTGCCACTCTTTTATATACTAAGCATGCTGCCTTGTGGGCTTGCAAGACACACTGTAGGGATGACTTATTATTACTTAATAATTGGTGTTCCTAGAGAGGAAAGACATTTTTCACTTCTAAGTGGTGTCAAAATCCGTTTTTTGTGTGTGATCACAGCCACATTTTTGCTGACTGCAATTGCTGGTTGTTTATCTCTGCACATTGGGGTACTTCTGTCCAGTCCTCGGAAGATGTGCTCTGACTCATCAAACATGGTAAAATTTGCTAATCCCAGCAGGGGTGAGGAAAATTTGCATAATTTGCGTTTGTGTTCATATACAAAATTACGGCAAATTAAGTAAAAATTACAGCAAATTAAACGAAATGCAAATACTCCATTTTGCACTACCGTAGTGCGAAATTCATCCTTATATCACTTTTTGACTTAAGGATGCATATAAACAAGAGCATCCCGAACAACAGATGTGTATGTTATGTTGTCCCTGTGCATGCCTGGTAAATTATTATCACAAATGTCTGCGGATTTCTGACTGTAAGTCTTTACTGTGAATGATGCAGGCTTTCTAGGCCTCGTGGAATTTAAAATATGCTGCAGTAATCAGAATAATTTTGGCAATGTCACCTTGCTCTTTTCATGCAAAATTACTGAAAATTATGCTATCTCATCTTTTTGCATAAGTATGAATAATTTGGCACAAAAATCCTACTGCAGGAGCACAAGACAAATTAGTTTAACAAGCACGAGCAGCTTCTGGCTGCTGCTGTTCAGGCTATTTTGTATTTAGTGCTATTTTCTTACCACTATATACATCCTCTGGTCCTTTTTGGATGCAAGGGTGAATTTCGCGTTAAGAAAGTATGCTATTTGCTGGTTTACACTCCTCACATAAATCCACGTAATCTTACTAATTTTGCTGTCATTTCACATAAGTATGCCACAGCAAATTACACAAGTTAATCACACTTTAAATAGTTATGTAAAATGGCATAGCGGTATAATATTGGGATTTTGCATATAAAGTAAAGCACAAATTCCCATAATTATGCAAATTATGTCAGCATAATTTATATTTTTCTCTGGCCTAATCCCTAGTTGGCATATTTACATTTTTAGTGAGGCCATAGTAGATGGTTTAGCAAAATAAACTAATACCATGGAAAGTTAAATGCCACTGGTCAACTGCAGCACCTGTAATGCCATCTACTGAGCTGACAAGGAAAAGCATGACTTCAGGCATACATGTGTAGTTTGAATGCTCCAGTTTTTAAATCTGCAGACAAGCTTTTCAAAATAACCCATGTTGACCCAAGTGCACCTTGTAGCCCACAAAGTATGATGTCTAGTTTTCAAAAATGGTATATGGAAGAATTTAGTGTTGGTATGTTCCTTCAATGACCAACACTCAAAAGCTATTTTCACTATATTACAATACCTGCTCCTATAAGGAAAACAAAAGTGCAACTATGCTACTATTTTTGCTACTTTGGTTTGGGATAAACGTAAAAAATTATTCAACTACTATTTTCAGAATTTATAAAAATATGATTCAGTAATGAAGTTGGAGTTTTCATCAATATACAGGAAAAGTACATTTTAAAAAGTAATACTTTGCTTGCCAGAAGCCCCAACAGGCTAAATAGTATTAGTCTGTCAGCAGATGCTCTGTGTAGGTGCTCTTCTATTAAAGGGGGGGGTGAAAACTGCTCCCAGCACAGAAACAATGGTTTGGGCCTTTTAGCAGGAAAACCTTGATGTGAGGAATGTGACTCATTCTCTTTTCAGGACGAGCAGTTGTGAGGTTTCAGGAACTTAATTACCTTTGAAGGAACCAGAGGGAGGCTGTCCATTCATAGTTAAGCATAATGAATACCGGGAAAGAGAGGCCTTGCGGTTCCAGGGCACAGTATAGCCATCCTGATTAACCCTGGGCGAGACACTACGCTTCGCCCACGTAGTGTACGTAGGGCTGCCTGCTTCGCAGTTTTCGAAGTAGGCGAAGCAGGCTAGCGCTACGCACACCCAGGGCGAAGCGTAGCTGCCTGCCACTGCCACCCGCCTCCCGCCCGCCCTCCTTTTAAATCAAACCCCCGGATTTACAATAAATAGTAAATTAAAGAAACTTACCTGAAACGCGGCGTCTCCGGGGCTCCCTCTTCCATTTCAAACTTCTTCTGACTAATGCGCATGCGCGGACGCACGCGCATGCGCATTTCTCGCAAGAAATGCGCTTGCGCGGGCGTCCGCGCATGCGCATTAGTCAGAAGAAGTTTGAAATGGAAGAGGGAGCCCTGGAGACGCCGCGTTTCAGGTAAGTTTCTTTAATTTACTATTTTTTGCAAATGCGGGGGTTTGATTTAAAAGGAGGGCGGGCGGGAGGCGGGGGGCGCGTAGTGGGGCTACGCGAAGCACGTAGTGTGCGTAGATTTGGGCACACTACGTGCTGCTTCACGTAGCCCCACTACGCCCACTACGCCCACCCTTAATCCTGATACCAACACAGGAGGAGGAGGTGCTTGTCTCAGAACTAGTTTAGTGTGTTCAAGTAGGAGGGGACTGCTAATTTTCCCATACAGAACCCTAGGTGAGCCAGCAGCACTCTCCAGGGGCAGAAGGGTTTGCTGTGTTGGATTTTCCTAAGTATAGTGCACTGTGGAAGTGCGGCAAATTAGGGATGTTTTTCAGCTGGAAACTTTCTGCCCATTGGTTATGAAGTGCCCAGGAGTCATGTAACCCCCTATCTTGCGAATTCTACAAATATGGCTCCTCACCTCAGACCCATCAAAATACTTTCTGGAGCTGCTGAAGAACAGAAGAAGGCTGAACCTGCTGTCTGTGACCTGTGTGGAGACTAAACGAATTGGGTCTGCTCTTGGGTTCCCAGGACAAAGAAGTGAGCTTCATGGGTCAATTGGCTGACCTCCTATGTAGCTACAGAGACAGAAAAGGTTGCGTGAGGCTTTTTTCTTGACACAACCAGTTGACCAGTCACAGCTAAACCTGGACTGGATCCTGCTGGTGGCTTCTGCTGAGTTGAATCCTGGCCCCTAAGATGCTGTCCCGAGATCCTGGGAGCATTAGCAAAAACCAAGAGGAACTGCTCCATAAAATCTGTAAGTCGGGACTCAGAAAATATTTAAACTTCCGCATTTTAAAAGGCTTTGCTGGATACAGCTTCAGGCTTGCCCCATTGAGTGTTTTTAGCTCAACAAAAATAAATTAAGAACCTGATTTAGAGTATGACAGACATGTTCACTCGGCCACAAATGTCACAGATATCCTGTCTGCCTTAGTGCAAGTATACATTATATTGTATGGCACTTGCAATATGGTGGACAGGGTAGCTGTCTAGTTTATGATGTACCCCCAGACCAAACTCTAAATCAGGTTCTAAGTCCAAAGATGGAATTTGTTTTACCAGGCGAAGATGTAAAATGTATCTGACTGATTACAGAATTTCAGTGAACATAAAATTAGAATTTCCCTGCTCAGAGTTTTTCTGCTAAATCCAACTACTTTAGCGTAATGTCATCCATTGGCTATCTGACTTTGTTAGGACTTTGCGGGATACAGCCTTCATATATGCCTCATTTGACGTAAAAACCTGGACCCTAACCAATTGCGGTATCCGATGACCGCTCAATCTCAGTAGGCCTCAAATCGTGCCAAGGTGCCTCGCAGTGAAAGACCCTTTGCAAAAGGTAACTGGTCACCTTTCAATTGCAAATTACTGTATTCATGTGTTAAACTGTTGCAAATGCAGTAACACCTTTACTATTGCAGTATTCATTTGTATGAAACTTAAGAAATAGGTAATTAATAATGCCACAGCTTGTGTTGCATTATGCTGCATAATTTGCCTTTTGCTGGATAATTTAATCAGTCACATAAGTTGGTCCTACATTGCCACATCTTTTTAATATTCCTGTATAGAACAATTTAATTAATTGCATAATTACATAAGTGAGTGCCATTATGCTCTGCTAGTCATCAATAAATTAATGGTTATTTCATATTTTTGAATATTTGTTAACAATATGATTTTTGACAGCCGTCCATTAAAATAAATTATCTTTTGTAGCTATGGCTGAATAGTCAAGGGCAGGAATTTAGATATTCAATACTGTAATCCATGTGTGTGGTTTTTGTCCCAGAAAATGAATTAAACGCTCTAGTTTGCAAGGATAAACAAACTGAGAATTCAAATACATTCTTCCCATGATAGAACACTAGCTATAGGCCTAATCAGTGATCCCTTCAGGCCTCTAGAAGATGCACAGAAATATGCTGCTATTGTGGAATGGTTAACTGAAAGAAAATAATGCTCTACCTCCTTGCCTAGGATTACAGAACTGGAGGGTCAATTCGTTAGTTAAATGTCAGTGTAATCATTTCCACTGATATAAATAAGACCTTTCTACTTCTATGTGCCTCAGTGTCTGTGTGTATTTCAGCACACACTGATTTTATTACACAGCACTGAGGTTCCGATATCGTTTCCTTTCAATAGCCTTTATTCTGGTGTAAGATCGACCATAAAAACACAGACTTAAAAATACATCACAAACAATCAGTGTGTTTTAGGAAAAAAGATATTTTGGAGCCTGTCTCACAGAACTATGAGGTATCTATCATACATAGAAGCAACATTTAGCATGTCATGAAATATTAAATTTTTTGTCAAGTTAATAGCAGCAAAGTATAGTTAGAGACATCTAGCAGGTTTGACATATTGTAAAACGTTTCCCGTCTCAGGTTAATTGCAACACGGTGTTTTAGCGAGGACTAGATTATTTTCTTCTTTTTTTAGCGATTCACTCCTTCTTAATAAAAACAAAGTGCTCCTATTTTAAGATGTAATATAAAGATTAGTTTACAAACAGACCAGGTGTTTAAATGCCATTAAAATAAAATTCATCTTATAGACTAAAAGGACATCATTCATATGTAAAAATCCATATAAAACTTCTTATAAAGCGTATCTCTTTCTCAGTTTAACGGCAGCAGAAATATAATTAAGAACAGCAAAGCAGGTTGCAGGCAAAGGTAAGCGTTTAAAAAAAAGAAATTGTGCTTATTTAATATGTAAGGTGCTCGTGCTTTAAAATTGGAGGCAAAAAGCAAACTTTCAGTGATCTGTATAAAGTGAAAAAAAGCCTAAAATGCACTTTCGATTCGGAGTGGTGCAATTACATTGGCAGCTTGGCAGGCATGTGAACGAAGATCCTGGGAGGGGAAAGGCCACTAAAATGAATCTCATTGAGTCTAAGTCTTGTTAGATAAAATCTGTATTCTGGATTCACCACCCATGTTAAATAAGGCTCCATCCCAGGGGTTGTGGAAATTGGCATGTAATGGCGATTGTGGCCTCCTCTCATTGCAAAAAGAAATGTTTCCTTAACTATAGCCTTGGTTTGGGATCGTATTTCATTTAATATAGATATAATTTATTTTATGACTGTAACGGCAATGTAAAAACTAGGGGTGGGCGGAATTTGCGAAATCCACTTTCGCAAATTATCGCGAAAATGTTACAAATTATCGCAAACACGCGGAAATATCGCGAAGATGCGGAAGTTTTTTTCCCGCATGTTCGCGAGATTTTCTGCATGGTTGCGGCTCGCCAACTTCCCATGTGGTTGCTCACGGGCGTGGCCATCTTGTTTTCAGTTGCCTCGCGGTGCATGATTGCGAGAAGAAAGACGTGATCGCGCGACGCATGACGTCACTGCGCGAGACAGCGCAAATGGCTAAAAACAATACAACATCTCATGGAGAACGCGACCGGATCAAGAAAACTTGTCGGCGAACGCAGGGATTCAGGTAAGGCGATCGCGCGCTCGCGAAAATGTATTATTTTACAGCGCGAGCAAGAAACAAATTATCGCCAAGCTGCGGAATGCGGAAATGTTGACATTTTCGCGCTCTCCGCGGAACGCGAAAATGTCAAATTATTGCAATTTCCGCGAACGGAACGACATTTTTGCCCAGGCCTAGTAAAAACTATGTTAACTTAAATTGTTATTACACGAGTTAAAAAGCCACAGATTTTCCCAGGTCTGGTTAATGACTGTTAAAAGTCAGAGGCTATGAAATTCGGAGTTCAGGGGGAGTAGCAGAGATGTCAGAAATGCTAGCAGGACACCAACTGGAAAAATCGACAATCAAGAGACTATCAAATCGTTTTTTTCTTTCTATACTATAATATTTTGCTGTTTCTGTTTGAACACAGACTGCTAGTGCGATGTAGCCTTTTAAGCTGCTGAATTTAAAAGTAGATGCTTTCTTTGTGTCTCTGGCAATAAAGCGATGTTTTTTGTAACATTAACCTTGTGGCCATGTTGTTGAGTTTTAACACAAATAAATAATAATTCCAGCTACACACATTACATAACTGTAAAACATTAAAATGCTCATGCAGTTCCATACCTTACAAGTAATTTACAGCATTTAATTCCAATAATCTATTACCCGTCTGGTTGGCTATAAAAACTTTCTGTATATGTTTTCTGACTGGCAGAATTTTGTGTTTGCCACAATACATATGTGGTACAAAAGGGGGTGGTGATGGACGGAGCATCAGAACCAATCAAACACTCACAACTAGTCAACAGATCTGGGTTTGATCCATCACCGTTCTTTAGCCCACTCTGCCACCCCAGTTCAGACATAGCCATATGCAAATCAGTCTGACCCTGTGCCTCATGGGAACAGTCCAGCCCGAACTGCCAAGCCATGCCTTCCCTGGACCGGAAACAAGCTTCCTAGGACCGGTTTCTGGCATTTCAGCCGTCTTCAGCCAGGCTTGCTTGAATCCAGTGGCAAAGTGAGCAAGGGACTCACGTCTGAGCATACCCTGCCAACTTATGGCGAACAAAGCGGTACAAAAGGGGGTGGTGATGAACGGAGCATCAGAACCAATCAAACACTCACACCCAGTCAACAGATCTGGGTTTGATCCATCACCGTTCTTTAGCCCACTCTGCCACCCCATTTCAGACATGGCCATATGCAAATCAGTCTGACCCTGTGCCTCATGGGAACAGTCCAGCCCGAACTGAACCAGTCCTAGGAAGCTTGTTTCCGGTCCAGGGAAGGCATGGCTTGGCAGTTCGGGCTGGACTGTTCCCATGAGGCACAGGGTCAGACTGATTTGCATATGGCCATGTCTGAACGGGGCTGGCAGAGTTTAAAACTGCAGTGAGAGACCTGGAGACATGCTTTACATGATTTACAGGGCTAGTGCAGTGGGTGGCACAATGAGTGCTGCAGCTCGCTGATGGCATTTAATTTACAGGTCCTGGGTACATGTGTTACCATAGACTAGGGATTTATAAGTCAAAGGTATACCAATTTGACCATGTTTAAAGAGGAAAGCCCATCACTGTACCATTGGGTAGCAGAAAGCAGGGCTAATCTGCACAGTCATCTACAGCCAACAAAAATAGTGTTCTTTAGCCAAAGGCTGTGCAAAGCATGGGGTTGGGCACAGGGCCTGGCCACATGCCAGGCCCTACCTTCACCCCCTGCTTACGGCGATTAACATCTTACTTTACATTAAGAAACATAGAAATGCCCTGAAAAATCCAAAGGTTAAAGTGAGGTTATAGTTAGGAATTGTAATATTATGTTACTTTACATACATTTACAAACCATAGAAATTCACTGAAAAAAACAAAGGCTAAAGGGACGTTAAAGTTAGTAATAAAATGGTACCATTTTAAACAGACAAAACCACTGAAGTTCACCAATTATAGTTATCTCAAGTAACTATAACTTAAGCACTGAACTTAAGCCCTGAAGTAACTATAACTCGCACCCCTGCCTTGCACAGTCTTATCTTCAATTATGTCATTTCAGATTTTGTAGTCATGTTAATGATCCCACAGATCATATCACAAGCAATGTAATATGTGGTATAATTAGCAGTGCATGGTGAGGGTATGAGTTATAATGTACAGTTTTTAGGTTCTCTAATAAGGACAGTGGGGTGTGTTTCTGGGTTACACACGGAGAATGTGAACAAATATGCAGGGTAATCAAAGGGGATTCAGAGAATCCTGGGACCAGTTTAGGGGTATCACCCTCATCAGTATGTCCAGAAGTGGGTCCCTTGATTGCTGTGCCACTGGATTCAAGGTAGCATGGCTGATGAGGGATGATACCCTGAAACTGGTCCCAGGATGCTTGTTACTGGACCAGAGAGGACCTGGCCTGTCAGTTTGGGTTGGACTGTGGTCCAGAGCAGGGTCAAGACTGATTTATATATGACTGGGTTTAAACTGGGTTGGCATAGTGAGCAAAAGAACAATAGATTCAACCCAGATCTCTTGACAGGGAGTGAATGATTGAAAAGTTTCAGCACTCCGTCCTTCATCTTGTTATGTTTGGTGAGGGAGTGGTCTCCACCATAGCCAATCCGAAGGTCTTTCTGCATTTAAATTGGTCGGGCAGATCTACATGGCGACATGTATTTTCTGTCATCATTGAGATGGACTATATGCACTGCCAAAATATAAATGGGGCCCTAAATCTTTATTGAAGCTTGCAGTTTGATTTCAGCAGTTACTACTACTTGTATATGCGAAGCAGTAAATAGGAGACTGCTGAGGGGCTAAAGGTTGATACTGGAGTAGCCCATCAATGATCAAAAAGTGAATGATGTCAGTCTTGCTAGCCCTGCCATTTTTCTTATTTGTTATCCATGGACGTTTGTATTATCTCAATGGTCTAGAGATACCTATCTGCTGAAAGAGCTTACTTCTGGCTTATCACGATTTTATTAATGGCACAGTGTCCAGGGAAATAGTAAGAGATTGGTTAAAATGATTTAGGAGTTATCTTGGTACGGAACTTGATGTCGTATCTGGCACCAATCTATGATATGCATCAGGATCATGAGCGGTGGATTTCTGTAGCAGGGATTCTATTGAAATTGCTATTGAAAACAAAACCTTAGCGTATATTTAGAGAGATGTATGTCAAAGAATTGCAATATATTTGATGAGGAATTTATCTGATTGGAAATGTTCTAGTCTCTGTTATTGCTGAAAAAGATCTGCATCAAGAGGACAAGAGACTAGCTGTTCTGTAATGGAATAAAATACACAACTGTTGGAAATGTTGGAACACTTGTTTAAGGTCCCACTAGAAAACACTAAACCTAAACATTCAACTATGCCACACCTGAATAAGTTATATAAGAGATGTCTACTGTTTTAAGATGGTTTCCAGACAAAAACCTATGCATCCGCTGGCTTCCTGATGGTGAAGCAAAATATCAAATCATTCCTTAATAAAGGAATACCTGTACCTAACAAAGGAATACCTGTAACAAAGCAATACATCTTCTTTTATCCATTAAAAATGCTTTCCATCAAAGTTGTTGGCATGACCCTTTTAACATAGATGTCAAAATTACATTTTACTCCATCAACCTTAACCTGGGGGTCCACCTGACTCAGAACTGTGTGAGTGGACCAAAAGTTTGGGAGACAGGATACTCTGTCGCCGTTGAGACAGAGTACCCTGTCAGCCAAACTCTAAATTGGGCCTTAAGCTTGAAATCCATGTGCTCTGATAGGGCTCTCATGCTAAGAAGTTGAATTCTGAAGAAACAACTGCTTCAGCATAAAGCACTGGAATCTTAAAATGTATAGGGGAAAGAAGGGTCAGCTATGTCTGAGGCACAATAACATTCCTCTGATTGTCTGTGGCAAGCATTGAAGTAAATTCACAACATGTCTTTATGGAAATCTTGTCTAATCAAATGTCAAGTAGTTTGAAATAACATAGTTAAACACGAAGACAGATGCCAGTAGACTAAGCGCTGTGTGATTGCTAATTAGATAATGTCTAAATAAAAAATGTGGCCATGTCTGATTATGCACCTGATTTATTCATGCCAGTATGTTAATAGTTTCGTGCGAGTAGTCTCTGTTAATAGACTTAGCATAAGGTAATTGCTTGTATAAATAGGAAGGGCATGACTCAAGGAGAGAACAGAATACAAAAGAGTTCATACTGCCGAGGTTGAACAAGTACTTTAAATCAGTACATTTATTAGAGCCACTCACACACATATGTTCAGAAAAATTTAGACATTTTTCAAATGTATTCATTAGCATTCTTCTTATTTTTCTATAGTGTATTTAAAATGTGGCATTACAGAATAGGCGTTTATGACCGAAAGTACACAGTGACAGGCAATCCAATTTCCTTCTGTTTCTTTAGATTGCATAACTTGTCTTACAAACACATCACAAATACAGAACACCCAAAGGGATGACCACTGTAGAATAATATACCAGTGCTCTTGTAGGGAGGTGGTTGCAGGAGCTAGACACCATCCCTTGTTTTGACCTCGCGAGCTCAGTGCACAGTACTTACCTTGCGCAGATGGTGGGCAGCAGCACCCATTTTTGGATACCAGTACTTATTTATCAACCTCAGACTTTGGCTCAGAACAAGAGCTAGGAAGCAGAAAAGTGGGAAAGAAGGAGAAAGAGAAATGCGGATAAGCAGTGATAGAGAGAAAGCAGAGTTTAAACAGGTCCTTCAAGAGTGTGATTAAGGGACAGAAAATGCAGGGTTGTGGAAGGAGTAGGGTGAGTACAAACTAGGCTTCCTTGGTGTTCAGCAAAACTGGTCTTTGGCAGTGTCATAGTCAGGCTCCAAAGAAAAAACCTTAGACTCCTTTATGCATCTTTTTTCACAAATTAAGCATTGAACAAAATCCTTGTCAACGCAACTCAAGTATACCAGTACCTACACCGCACTGTTGAGTAAGAAATCACACCATTGAACACACCGAAGTACACATAGATCAAGAAAGCACAAACTAACATTCTTTTTACCCACACACACTCTCACACAAGCATTTAGAAAATAATATTTCAGTGTCAAAATATCCTATCTTTAACAACATATAAAAATACTTGCTACTCAATGTGCACATTTCTGTGGATTCTTTTTAAAGTACAGATGCAACAAGAAAGTAAGAAAGGCCTGTTTAGAACTGAATTGCCTATGAAATTAACTGAAATCTGTTGCAATGAGACAAGGATCCAGTTCCAGGGTAACTTAAGATGGTATTTATTCAGAAAATAGGTTGAAGATAAAAGGTACAGAGAGCACCACCATGAGCAGCCTTCCTGCTGTGCAGCCCATTCTCCAACTGACAGCCTCACTCATCCAACATTCCACAACATCATCACGCACCAACATTCCACACCCCAATCACACTGGCTGAGCAGCAGGTACAACAAAATCCTTAAAGCTTTTCCAATAAACTATGCTTCCCAAAAAATATAGAGGGTGGTGCTGCCTGAGTGACAGGACATGAAGACTCCTCGAGCATCCTCATTATGGGGCAAGATATCTGCCCCCAAAAAGGTACTCCGCCCATGTGTGGAATGCTGCTCTGGGTGGGAACATTGCCATTTGACGAATCCAGAAAGCTGCCGTGAACACCCTAAAACTAAGGAGGGTGTAGTCTTCTCTTACACCATCTAAAATAGCTTGACCAATTGTTTGAACAATAGTGGAGAGATCGTATCTTCCAGCTTTTTCCACTGGCATTCCCCATCTTTAAAGTCACATGCTAATTCCCTGTAGACTAATGATACAATCATTTTTTCTAAAAAAGGTTTGACAATCATTGTTTGCTATATTCCTCTTAGACCTGGCTTTTCCAGCGGGATTATGGCCAGACGTTTTGCTTTGTGGCCCACTGTTCTTAACCCTGTTTTGGTTCGTTTTATGACTCTGGGCAATTTACCACTGCTGATCAGTGTTAAAGTGGATATGCTCTCTGTCTAAATAGTGATTACGGATTGGTGTTTCCATAATTGGCTTATTTGGTTTACTCTCAAGTCCCTAGTACAGTGCACTTTGTGTGCCCAGGGCCTGTAAACCAAATGCTGCTAGTGGGTTTGCAGCACTGATCGTCCCACCCACACAAGCCGGCTTGCAAAAGGGTCATAGGCCTGCCACTGCAGTGTCTGTGTGCAGTCCAGTACTGCCACGTTGACCTGGTAAGTGCATCCACTTGCCAGGCCCTAACCTTCCCTTTTCTTACATATGAGTCAACCCTAAGTTAGGCCCAAGGTACTCCTGTGGGCAGGGTGCAGTGTATGTGAAAAAAATGACATGCCCTGATGTGTGTGGCATGTCCTGATGGTGAAATATTGCCAATTTCGTTTTTCACTATTGAAAGGCTATCTGTCCCATAGGATAGAATGGGGAGTTTACTTATAACATATTATCAGTATAACTACCCATGAGAACAAGATAGGAAAATGGCGTTTGGTATGCCTGAACTCAAAATCTAAAGGTGCATCTATTAGTAAGGATGATTTTTACATTCTGGGTTTGAAAATACCACCTTTAGCAAGTGGGTATTTTCTTGCTTAGCCATCCAGTGTGCCTCCTCTAGGGTTGTGTATTGACAGTCTGGATTTGGAGTGACAGGGGCCGGGGATGTGCATTCGGTTCAGATAGCCACTTGGGTGGGTGATGTGTGTCCTGCCTTTCTAGGGAGGGTGAGTCAGGGCTGTGCTGAACAGACCTGGGCTGTATTTAGAGTAGAGGGAGGATATTTCGTTTACACCTGAATGGGCCTGGTCTGCCTTGGACAATGCTGTCCCCATCTCCTGCACCAGAGAGGACCAAACTGGTTTTGACAGAGCACAGAGCCTCTCTGACGGATGTATGACGTTACAACGCATGCTTTTACAACGCATGCCGTTACAACGCATTTTTTACAACGCAAAATCTGTTACAACGCAAGTCTTTACATCGACTTGCAGTAGATGGCGTGCTAACATTAAAAAAGGGTAATTTACTATTCTAACTCCAGTCCACGTTGCAGTAGGGAAGGTGTTTGGATAGTAAACTACACTATTTTTAATGTTAGCACGCCATCTAGTGCAAGTTGATGTAAAGACTTGCGTTGTAATGGCATGCGTTGTAACAGATTTTGCGTTGTAATAGTTTCGTTGTAATGGTAGTGCGTTGTAAAAGTTGCGTTGTAAAGGTTGTTCCCCCTCTCTGACACCAGAGAACAAAGAGAAGTGGACTATAAATGTTGGGGACCAGACCCCTGAACTTTAGATCACTTTTGGAATTCAAGAGGAACCTCTGCCAAGGAGAAGAGCTGGGAGAAGCTAGGGGAGAAGTACTGCCCTTTGCTGTGTGCTGTCTGAGGGTGGCCTGCAGAAGCTGTTTCTGCCAAGGAGCAGAACTGTGTGTGTATCCTGCTTGACAATATATCTCCAAGGGCTTGAGGTAGAGCGTGCCCCCTATTCAAGAAGTCTCAGGAACAGCAAAGACTTCACCATCCTTCTGTGCACCATCTCTGGAACCACTGGTTTCAGTCGCCGCAGAAGAAAAGAGCAGCCGACTCTATCACCAAGTCCGTCGCTGGATTAGTGTCCTGATGGCACCGCAGAAGGCACTGACGCACTTCGCACTATATCCTTGGTCTCACCAATGCCGCTGGGTGACCGTCACTGAGCCGTTGCTCGCACCGAGTCCTGTGGGCACCGCACTCTGCATCGCCCCGCTTTACTCTGCCCGGACATCACCGACACCATCGCTCCCCAACCCAAACACGGACCAGCTCGGTTGCCTGCACCATGACCTGCCAGCACCGCATCGAGCACTGCCTCACTCTGCATCATAAGCACTGGCCTCACCGACGCCCTTGGATGAGCATCACAGAGCCGCTGCCTGCACTGCGCTATGAGGGCACCGCACAATGTACTGCTTCCACCTCACATCGCAACCACGGTGGTTGACCCAACGGAATCGTACCAATGGGATTGGCCTCAACGAGAAAGGTACTGTCTATGAGTCTGTTGATGCTTTAGCTGGCCCGTACTGATGCGGTTGAATGGAACTGTTAGACTCTGTCGTTTTCAGCATCACGGTAGCCCCGGACGGAACTACTGACTTAGAAGAACTGTGTTCTGCAGCTACTCCTCCAAATTGAAGGCTATCTTGCAAAGTAACTATTTTTACAGTATTGTATGTTGGATTTTGGTCTTGTTTGGTTTAGATAAAGATTACTTATTTTTCTAAACTGGTGTGGTGTCCATTTGTAGTGTTTTCACTGTATTATTGTATGTGTGCACAAATGCTTTACACCCTGCCTCTGAGATAAGCCTGTCTGTTCGAGCCACGCTACTAAGTGGGTGAGCTTGGATTATTTTATAAGTGTATCTCCCTTATCCTGACTAGGAAGAAGGGTCCCTATTTGGACAAAGGTGCAAACCATTGTCAACTAGAGACCCCCATTTCTAGCAATTTCCATATAGTGATCTAAGCAGGGCTCTGATTTTTGTTCTCCGTGACTCACACAGACGTTAACTGGCATCAAAAGTAATGAGTTTCCACTTTAATACTGCATTCTTATTTTTATTGTTTTCATTACTCCTCACTAGTGCATCTGTTGAAACTATATAATTTACTCCTCAATCTTGATTATTGATATTATCCAGAACTCTGACAATCCCCAATACTGTAAAAGTATTTCTGCTACTCATTCCTACCCCGCCTCTTCATGCTCCGAATTAACCAACCTTTGCGTTTTTTGCTCCTCATTAATTAGTCCTAATTGCATAGTGATTTCTCCTGCAAGTATGGTTTGGAGTACACAATATTCTACTTTATTATATGCATATACTAAATAATTCTTGTTCTCAGAAACTGAGAACTGTTCAAAGGCAGTGTCACTTGTTACAGACTAGTAAAACATTTTTGGGGAGGAATTAGCTTTTTAGGCACTCAAATTGCAACTATACACTAGCATAGCCCCACAGAAATTGTGCATTTACTCCTGACCATACATGAACATGAAATAGAGTAGAAAATAATTAATCTGAGAAAATTGATCAGGGCCAGCAGAGTGAAAGTTAATTCCTTCCACTTTTAATGTTGCCTTCACCATATGTCTGGAGATTGAAATCATGCAGATATTCCATCCAGTCCTTGCTTTAGTTTCAGAACATAACATTGGTTTTGAAGACTCTAGTGATGGTTTTCCTGTGCTGTTAACGACTTCCATTACATTAAATAGGGTGCTGCGAAATGGGCTGATTTCACCAATAAACTACTATGTGGGTCTATAAAGTGCCTATTCTAGCCATACACACTAGCTGATATCAGAGTTTGCACAATAAAACTTACTATTAGTATTAGTCTTTGTAGTCTCCTGGCACTTTGCCTTCTTTTTAACATCAAGAATAGGACTAAGTCAACTGGGTATTACTACTAAGGGAGTATTTCTTTAAAAATAACATTTAAAAAAAATATATATATATATAAAATTTAACAGTATATACTTGTATGAGAATGTCCTAGACATTCTACAATTATTTCAGCTGTGCATTGATATGCAGTGAACAACTTGCTCCCTTCAATACCACTGTTTCTATTAATATTACATTTAAACAATGCTCAGGAGCATAGTCCTTTTAAAAGACTTTCTTGGAATATTGAACTTTTTATTACATGACAGTGAAATGTATTTGTTTGATAAAGAATAACTATGTACTAGAAATATTAGGGCCTACTCACCAAAGAATGTTTGAGTGCATAAATTAATACTACTTGAGTACTGACGTGAAAAGTGTAGGTGTACATTTTTGGTGTGAATTGAAATGGGTAACGAGGAGTGGCTGACAAATTGTACTACAAAATGGGAGGAGAGAAGTGAAAATTTAGAGAGCCACAAGGAGAGAATGCAACTACATAAACACATAAAATAGTCGTCTGGCTGACTCTGCTAGGAGAAGTGTGGCATAGCGACCAGGGCGGCTGACTCCGGAGCACAGGGGCTCACGGTTCGATCCCCAGCGCCAGAGGTAGCTCAGCTCAGCATCATGTTACTCTGGGCAATAGCTCACTTAATCTCCCCGACTGCCCCCAGCGCCCTGAGACCCTTATGGGTGATTAATTTGCGCTTTACAAATACCAGGTACAGCTGCTGTTCACCAAAGTGACACCCATATATACTCTGTGAACCCTATACTCCAAACAAAATCAGATATATTCCAGGCAAGCCACACACCAGATGATGACATCAACAGATGCTACATAAAACTCAATGGAGGCATCAATCAATCAATCACATAATTTGTAAAGCGCACTACATTCCCGTGAGGGTTTCAAGGCGCTGGGGGGGTGATGCTGCTATTGGTCGAAGAGCCAGGTCTTGAGTTGTCTACTGAAGGGCAGCAGGTCTTCGGTTTGTCGCAGGTAGAGGGGGAGGGTGTTCCAGGTCCTGGCGGCGCGATGGGAGAAGGATCTGCCTCCGGAAGTAGTTCCCGGATGCGTGGGACCGTGGCCAGGGCGTGGTCAGCGGAGCAGAGTTTCTTGTTGGGTACGTAGAAGGAGAGTCGACTGTTGAGATAGGCTGGGCCGGTTTTGTGGAGTGCCTTGTGTGCGTGGATCAGGAGCTTGAAGGAGATTCTTTTGTCGACGGGGAGCCAGTGCAGGTTCCTCAGGTGGGGGGTAATGTGGTCACGGCGTGAGACGTCGAGGATCAGGTGTGCAGAGGCGTTCTGGATTCTCTGTAGTCTGTTGATGAGCTTGAACGAGGCTCCGGCGTAGAGGGCGTTTCTGTAGTCGAGTCTGCTACTGACTAGGGCCTGGGTGACTGTTTCCTCGTGTCATGGAGAGTTTCGAGTCGAGGATGAATCTCAGGTTGCGTACGTGGTCGGTGGGGGCCGGGGGGGACCCCAGTAATGTGGGCCACCAAGAGTCGTCCCATGCGGAGGGGTTGGACCCGAGGATGAGGATTTCCGTCTTGTCTGTGTTCAGTTTGAGGCGGCTGTCCCCATCCAGTCTGCGACGGCCTTCATCCCCTGGTGGAGGTTGGGTTTGGCGCTGAGGGGGTCCTTGGTGAGGGAGAGAATCAGCTGAGTGTCGTTGGCGTAGGATATTATGTTGAGGTCGTGCTGTCGGGCGATGCGTTCTAGTGGTGCCATGTAGACGTTGAATAGCGTCGGGCTGAGGGAAGATCCTTGAGGGACGCCGCAGATGATCTCGAAGGCCTCGGATCAGAACGGGGGGAGGCGGACTCTCTGAGTTCTGCCGGAGAGGAAGGAGGTGGTCCAGTCCAGGGCCTTGTCTCGGATCCCTGCGACGTGGAGGCGCGTGCGTAGTGTGCGGTGGCAGACGGTGTCAAAGGCGGCGGAGAGGTCCAGGAGGATGAGGGCCGCTGTCTCACCGTTGTCTAGTAGGATCCTGATGTCATCTGTGGCGGCGATTAGGGCGGTCTCGGTGCTGTGGTTTCTGCGGAATCCTGATTGGGACGAGTCCAGGATGTTGTTGTCTTCGAGGTGACGGGTGAGCTGGGTGTTTACTGTCTTCTCGATAACACTAGCAGCAGTAAGGGCAAAATAGGAAAATAAATATTTACATAGAAAAGAATACACACAAATATGTAATATTAAAATAAGTATATTTCTTCAGAAGCAGGAATGTATTTTATGCACTCATATGCACAGAAACACACAGAAATCAGTAACTATAGGGAGAAATATTAATTTCAGACTGAGTAGATAAACCACATAGCTACCAGAATACATTCACATTCAACATATTAATTTAAGGTCAGGGACCCAATTTTCATGACTCTGTATCATCTATTATTAGGTAAAAACCAGACCAGCAACTATAAATCTGCACACAGCCGTGCAGCATAAGAAAGCCAGCCACAACATAACCATGTTTTCACCATGTTGGTGAATGTCTTTGGTGCCTTGTCCTTCAGTCTGAGAAACAATTAGTTTAGTAGGGTAGAGAGAACCCGCAGGCAAAGGATAAGTATCTCTGGTGTGTCCAGGGCAGCAGCAGTGGCAATATATTACTTCTCTCCTGAGGTAGTCGCTGATATGGTTGAAGATTGGGAGCAGGGGCTCACTTCACCTACTTCACGCTTCAAACCATTCCTGCACATGTCAATGGAAAGGCTACAGTTGGCAAGGGGATTCTATTCCATTGCTCATTTTCCTTGTATGATAGATGCTTTTGATTGCATCCATGTGGCACTTCAGTCACCCTAACACAGGAAGCCACATTTCTGTGGCTAGCACTCCATCATTGTGTAAGCTATCTGTGATGACATGGACGGCCTCACTGTTGTGCACACTGCCTTTCTTCGGTCTACCCACACCAGCTAAATGTCCAATAGTCTGCTATTGCACATCTGTAGGGTGCTGGGGATTTGGGTGGCAAAAGGCTACTGGGGATTTATAGCCTATTTGGACCAAAATATGTACCTCTTGAATGGCTTCACAAGAATATTCACTCATGACTTCACCCTACTCCAGTGCACCAATGATAGCAAAATTGTTACATTCTTTTAAAGAATGTCTGTTACATTATTAGGATAGTTATATTTTTAAAAAATCGCAGGTGATGCTGAGTACGGCCTCTCTCCCCAACTCCTCACCCCTTTCTGACACTCAACCACCGTGTTTCAGAGATAAAACAGGGCACACGCACATACACAAGAGTCATACTTGAACTCAATTATGGCATCCTAAAGTCAACCTTCAGATGTCCTGAATATAAGAGTCAGTGTTCCATTCCTTCTCAGATGTATTGTGCAAAAGTATTGTAGCCTGTGACATGTTTCACAGCATTGTCATTTTATGGCTTACATGTATACCTTACCCCTCAACTATGGCCCCTTCTAGGTATCCTAATGTCCTCTCACATTTCACATGAGCTGATAATTTGCCTGTAGTTTCAGTGTTCAGTCAATGATGAAGGGTGGACTATGACATCATCAACACCTTCCATCCTTAGGCCCCTCTTGTTTACCATCACGATGGCACAACCAAACTTGCAATTGAGAATGTCATATGCATCTGCACATATTTCACATACTTATTCATCAACATATTTAATCAAGCATCTAAATAAATGTTCCATCCACACCTGTAATCTACTCACAGATCAGGTACATGTAATGTTTAGAGAAAACCATCTAACATGTGTACGTTTTAACCCATACCTTAGTTTGCACCTTTTACTCCTATTTTTCCAGTGCGTTATTTCACTGGGAAGTGCTGTGCTGCACCACTAGGGTTCCCTTCATAACCCTGGGCCCCTACACTGTTTCTCTTTTTTCCTAGTTTATGTGCCTATCTGACATAGAACTATGAATTAGATTCAGATTTCTCCAAACAATAGGCATAGAACAACATAGTAGAGGTGGATTTTTCTACCAACCACGGCAAAGTATAAGTTACATAGTGGGAATGTAAGTAAGGCCATTCCTTAGTCATCCTTAGACCAGACCAGAGCACAGTTTGTCTAATCATCCTGCTACTTTCAGTCAAGAAGCCCCAACCCCTTACGGTGGCTGGGGAGAAACAGAAGATGACCCCCAACTTGAACCTATGTCAAGTCAGGGAGTGATGCAAGTGCTGGGGCGCCCTCTGGGGCTGAGCACATTAGAAAGCCCAGAATATGATGGGGGTCTTCTCTCAGCCCAATATTCGGCTCCCAGGGTCAGCACACTGCACAGGAGGATTTTGAATACACCTATTTGGTATTCCACACTTAGCTGGAACCTCAGTAATATCTGAACAGGAGTAAGTCATTGCAATTAAATAGTGTCCTGTTTTATCAACTAATTTTAAGTGTTGTTGTGTCATGTCTCAGGTTCACTGGGTCTTGTCATGTTCACGTTATCAGATTCTGTATGCCATGTTGTGATCCATAAAGTGTTATTAAGTGCACATGGTCAATGTAAATATTGTATACCTCTCTCAATTTTTGCTAAATTGTTTCTAAAATGCATATAGTAAATGCAGTTATTTCACATCTTGGTTTGTTTATTCACCTAATCAGGTTCTGTTCTGAGAAGACTGAGAACTTATGCATAACAACCAATGATATGGAATACAATTCAAGATGGCTGCCACATCATTGCACAAGTCATGCGTTAAGATAAGCAGCGTACCACAGCAGTTCGGGCCATGGGGTGCTCCCCAGCTGATGATTGCCTCAGAGGTTGAGCTAAGCTGATACTTTCTTCCATACTATATGTCTCTTACATATATGGGGAGATGACCCACCACCCAAACAAGCAAAAATGCAGTTAACATTGGGCCTTAGTGTTGCAAAATGAAACATAGCATGCCTATGGGGCGATGGAGCCTCCATCGGTGTGGGAGTGGGAGCGAGACATGGATTGGTGTATGACCAACAAAATTGATTAACCTGGGGAGAGGCTGTCCACGTAAATGGGAGAAGATATGGGCAAGGGTGTAGACATCGCACTGCCCCAACTGGCGGAACCCCAAAGCGGGACCCCCCCTTGAACTAAAGAGCCACAACTTTAAGGTGCCAACTTGATCTCCAACCTCAAAATCAATTGGACTTTGCTTAAAATATTTTCTCAAAGGATTATCTCTTATTCTAAAAGAATGTATAACCAAATATGAAACAATATTTACTTCACTGCTCAACGTTAATTGTTAATGTTGTCTGTATGCTACTTGTATTTTCTTTGAAAACAATAAACAGAATTGGGGAAAAAAAATATGCAGCGTAGTATCACATGGTCCACTAGGTGTCACCTAACATGGACATTTTACCAGGACTTTTGGTGTTCCTCCCCAAGCCAAGCAGTAGAGAGGAGTGCCTAAATACACCACCCACACCCAATTTTCCCTCAAATGTTTTCCTCTTTGTGCGGCAGTGTAAGATCTTTGTGCACTGTAGACAAGGCTATGTGCACCAAGAAACTGACCATGCATGTGAGTGCAGCTACAGAAATCAGTGGCAAATACCATTTTAAACTTTTGTTTACAGTAAGAGTAAAAAAGGTGTATTTCTACATATACAGCTCCATGTATACATATACAGCTCCATGTAACAGGGTCTTGAGAAAGGTTTGCTATGTAGATACACACGCAATGACATGAATTGTTCACACAGGCAAATACACTCCATTTTTTGAAAAGGACAGATTTTACTGAACATTCTCAACTGGAGTACTGTTCTTTCTACTTTCTCATCATCAGTGTGTAGAAAATGCTTGAAAGTATGTGTGAAGGAGCTGAAAAGATGTGTACATATTTTGATCCTGGACTTCGGTGAGACTAAAGACAATATGCGGTACAATTCTCTGAAGTACCAGTTAGTCTATTTTTACAGACCAGCACGGCATGTAACTCGGTTACCACCTCAGATACATTACCCATTAACCATTACAAATCGATTTCTGCCCCTCTCACAACTATACCAGCTAGACTGACTTGAAAATAGGGTTAAAACCCCTAGCCAATCTGAACAAAAAGCAGATGGCCATCTTAGTAACATCGTTTGAGATGCTGGGTCGAATCCGGTACATCATGTTCCGGGCGTACCGTGGGAGACTGCTCCGAGGAATCGTCCTAGACCAACACAGTTATAGGTGTAGCCTCATTGAATGTGGCAGGAATAGCTGCAAACCTGAAAATGCAAATTGGCTAAGCCTTATCAAATGTTATGAAGTGGTGTGTGTGCAAGAAACTTGGTTGACAGAAAATTATTTGTAGATGGTTTTGTATCCTATTATATTCCTGCCATACCTGGGTCTGCAGGAAGGGGTAAGGGAGGTTTAATTACATTGATTCCCCTGGTCGAATTATGTGGGCAAATCTTGATTCGCTCAATTATCAACTTATTTTTATCACCTGCCATTTACATCAGTTATTATTGATACATGTCAATAACAATGTCTTTGATAGCAGTAATATTGTGATAGTCAAATCACTACATAAGCATGTGGAGCGAAGTTTAAGTAGTAACAATGGCGACTATCTGATTTTATGGATCGGTGATTTTAATACAAAGCTTTGTTTATGGTCTATTGTAGGGTGCTGTGGTTTAATGGATGCAAATGGGGATCCGATTACCCATTTTTGTCATAGCTTGTATGGAGAGAAAATCAATCTGCTTCGTATGAAATACATCCTGGTATTTACCTTTGATTCTCTGTTTGAAAAACTAGCCATCAGCCCTACATATATTGGGAAGGGATCAATCATTCAATCAGGGGGATTGTAAGCGTGTTACTCACCTGTGAGGGTCTTAAAGCACTGGGGTGGGGGGGGGTGTCCTCAGAACTGCTTATCCGAAGAGACAGGTCTTGAGGGTTTTCCTGAAGGTGCTCAGGGAGGGGTGCATCTGATCTCTGCCAGGTCTTGGCCGCAATGTGAGAGAAGTATCTTCCACTTGCCTTGGCTCTGTGTATGCGTGGGGTTTCGGCTAGTGCGGGGTTGGAGGGCGGAGGTTTCTTTTGGGTACGTGGAAGTTGATTCTGTCATTGAGGTATTTGGGTCTGGTGTTGTGTAGGCATTTGTAGGCATGGGTGAGGATTTTGAAGGTGACTCTTTTCTCCATGGTGAGCCAGTGGAGCCTTAGTAGATGTTGGCTGATGTGTTTGTGCCGGGGGATGCCCAGGACGAGTCTGGCGGCGGTGTTCTGTATCGTCTGGAGTTTGCAGAGTAGGGATTTGTTTATGCTGGCGTAGAGTACATTTCCATAGTCCAGTCTGCTGGTGATGAATGCATGGGTGAACGTCTTCCTTGACTCGGGGGGTGGGATCCATATGAAGGTCTTGCGGAGGATGCAGAGGGTGTTGAAGCAGCTGGAGGTGAAGGCTTTCACCTGTCGGTTCATGGTGAGGGTTGAGTCAAGTACGATGCCAAGGTTTCTGGCATGGTCCGAGGGGGGCGGTGGGCTTCCAAGGGCCGTTGGCCACCAGCTGTTGTCCCATGCTGAGGGATTGGTTCAGAGAACGAGGACTTCTGTCTTCTCGGTGTTGAACTTTAGATAGCTGTTATTCATCCAGACTGCGACGTCCAGCATTCCTTTCTGGAAGCTGAGTTTGGCGGTGGTGGTGTCTTTGGTGTGGGAGAGGATGAGCTGGGTGTCATCAGCGTAGGATACGATGTTGAGGCCATGTTGTCGGAGGATGTCGGCGAGGAGGGCCATGTAGATGTTGAAGAGGGTCGGGCTTAGTGATGACCCCTGTGGGACTCCACAGGTGATTTCCGTGGGATCGGAGAGGAAGGGTGGCATCTAATGTTTTGGCTTCTTCTGGTGTGAAATGGTCGGATTCAGTCCCGGGCTGTTTCTAGTATGCCGGTGTTGTGTAGTCTGGCGATGAGTGTGCGGTGGGAGACGTTGTCGAAAGGCTGCTGATAGGGTGAGTAGGCCTGGGCAAAAATTTCGTTCCGTTCGCGGAAATTGCGATAATTTGACATTTTTGCGTTCCGCGGAGAGCGCGAAAATGTCAAAAATTCCGGTTTCCGCAGCTTGGCGATAATTTGTTTCTTGCTCGCGCTGTAAAATGATACATTCTCGCGCGCGCGCGATCGCCTTACCTGAATCCCTGCATTCGCCGACAAGTTTTCTTGATCCGGTCGCGTTCTCCTTGAGATGTTGTATTGTTTTTAGCCATTTGCGCTGTCTCGCGACAGTTCGCGCCCGCAGTGACGTCATGCGTCGCGCGATCACGTCTTTCTTCTCGCGATCATGCACCGCGAGAACAACTCAAAACAAGATGGCCGCGCCCGCAAGCAACCACATGGGTAAGTTGGCGACCCGCAACCATGCAGAAAATCTCGCGAACATGCCGGAAAAAAACTTCCGCATCTTCGCGATATTTCTGCTTGTTTGCGATAATTTTAAACATTCTCGCGATAATTTGCGAAGGTTAATTCCGCAAATTCCGCCCACCCCTAAGGGTGAGTAGGATAAGTGCTGTGGAGTGGCCTTGGTCCAGGAGGGTGCGGATGTCATCTGTAGCGGCAAGTAGGGTGGTCTTGGTGCTGAGGTTGCTTCAGAATCAGGATTGGGAAGGGTCGAGGACGGCATTGTCTTCGATGAATTGTGTCAGTTCCCCATTGACTGTTTTCTCTACAACTTTGGCCGCGAATGGTAGGAGCGAGATGGGCCGGTAGTTATTGAAGTCGGTGGGGTCAGCTGTGGGCTTCTTGAGCAGAGTCCTGACTTCCGTGCGTTTCCAGTTGTCTGGGAAGGTGCCTGTTTCGAAAGTGGTGTTGATGGTGCATTGTAGTTCGGTGCGATGGCGGGGGCAGCTCTGTGGTAGATGTGTGGAGGGCAGGGGTCGGTGGGTGCCCCTGAGTGGATGCCTTTCATGATTGAGGTGGTGTCTTCGCTCGTGATAGGTGTCCAGGAGGAGATGGTGGACTGGCTGGTATGTCTGGGGGATGTTCTAGCTTAATAGATTTCATTTTGTCCTCCCAAAATTTTAAGAACTTGGTTAGAGATTATGTCTGTGTAGTTTCCCCTTTCAATGATCGTAAACTACTTGCTATCATGATTAGTAATTTCTTTAAATAAATAAAAATATGTCAGATAGTGAAGATTTGACTCTCACTGGCTCATACTAGCAAAAAAGGGGTGATCGTGAGCTGGCCTAAAGTTGATATGGACCAATTTCTCTCGGACCTTGTGGGGGCAGCTTCTTCCGACTTTATGGTGTGTCTAGACATGCATTATTATAGGGGGAGCTATGACACTAAATAGTTGAGATAAAATTAACTAATAGCAGATTTAAAGAGAAAGTAAAATGGTTCAATTTGAATTACCTAAAGGCACATTATCAATTCAATTTCTATTAAATTTGGCTTTATTATAATACGGAACTCCTATTGAGTTCCACATAAGCTATAACAGATAATAGAGCAATTATATAATATACATATTAGATCCACAATTAAAAGAATATAAAACCTCCAATCAGTTGCATCCATCAAACAAGGTCAATGATAGTTATCCTTAGAAAAGTGACAGTGTGCATAGCACCATAGAACATCATATTTCAATTCACAACACAATAGAGGCACTTTATGCTAACCTATTCCAAAATCATGAGGAAGCAAATTAATGCTCATGACTCAAGCTTATTCAATACCTACATGTTTCAAACCTTTCTAAAGTGCAACGTGCATAGAGCAATGTGCAAAGTGCAAGTAAAACATAACACAATGATATAAATACATCCTTAAACATCAGCAGACTGTCCTTTATAAAATTACAATATGCAAGACACCATATAGCACCATTTTTTTAATCACATCATATTAGAGGCTTTTTGTGGTCAAATATTTCCAAACACTGCAGAAACTGATAAGACATACAAAATACTTATTCAATAACATATTCTTTGAACCTTTATAAAAACAATGTGCAATAAGCAGTATGAGAAATGCATGTTATACATAAAAGAATGTTATAAATACAATGTTAAAAAATATAGCAGTATATATAAATAACTTTGAAATATAATGATGTCACAAATCAAAGTATAGCAACTAAAATCCTAATAGATATTTGTTGGACTTGGCCCTTCTGGCAAGTTCACCCCTAGAACTTTTTGCAGTATCCTAGCCTTTTTCCTGTGTTGTACTAGTGGTTTTAGGCCTCTAGGCGCTTTCACACTGTGTCCCAGTGGAAAGCGCGTGCGCTCTGTGTGGTTGAATGAGACTGACCTGCCCTCCCATAGGAATGCATGGGGGATCTGAGTGACCGTGCTAGTTCCTGATGCGTGGGGAGTGCAGGGCCGAGTTTGGTATGTGCAGACTCCTGTGATGAAATGCTGCGCGATGATGTGTGCGGCGTCAATGTACCTAGGTTGGAAGTGCCACTTCTAGAAGTGGGCATTTCTGTGTGCAGTGTGAGATGAGTGCCTTGTCTGGCGATTGGCTGCCTGAGGTCATGTGACGGGCTAGGGAATCCCCAGAGTCAGGAGGAGTCACCCAGTGGTGAATGGGGAGATCAGCAGGTAGATGGGTGGGAGGAGTATACCTAGGACCTGAATAGGGCTGGGCTTTCCCCACACAATGCTGGCTCCGCCCCCTGTGGTGCGACTGATGATCCTGGCCTGTTCTCTGAATAGGGAGAGGGGCTGAGCAAAACAAAGCGCTCAAGAACCAGTTGTATGTGGTTCGCCCCTTCCCTGCACCTTCAGACAAAGGATTTGGTGTATAAAAGAGGGGCTGTGACCCCATGAAAATGTTCTTGCTCTGACTCGAATCTACCAGGGGTGTGCTGCTGCTGGGGCCCAGGGGAAGGCTTGCCTCCCTCTGCCCTGCCCAGCCCCTGCATACCTGGAAGACTTCTGGGAACTTTTTGCTGCATTCTTCTAGCGCCTGGGAGCGCTTTGCCTTGGATTTTGGTCCTGAACATAGCGCCTGGAGAGCGCTTTATTCCCCCAGAGAGAGGAGCTGGGGCTGTGCAGTGTCGCACTGCGAGCGAGGGAGAGGGAATCCCCAAACTAGGGATTCCCCCATGATGCCGGCCGTGCGGGAGCCCACCCCGCTTATTTTGTCGCTTTTTGGTGAGCAGGTGCCCACCCTGCATCTTTGTAGCACGTGATGGCTTGCTGCGGGTGCCCACCCCGCTTCATCTTTATTTAAAACTGCGGGTGCCCACCCCGCACTGTGCCCGCAAACGTTCACCGCCGCGGCCCCGTTCGGCTGAAAACCGGAAGTCAGGCGGCCAGACGCCTGGAGCGGGGCGGGACTTCCGCTTGAGGAAAGGAAGTCCCGCTTGCCGCCCAAGATCCGCCCGGAGCCTCGCAGGCTCCATCTACAAGTCCCGGTCCCGAGATGGGGAACCGGGTGAAGCGTGGTGAGCGTGGCGGACTCCTTCAAGGAGGGCGGGAGCCCACCCCGCCTCCGCGAGCCGATAAGGTGAAGTCCCAGGAGGGGGCCCGGGTGAAGACTGCAGCGCGGGGCTCCCAGGAGTGAGGGAAGCCCCGCGCCGCACCGCGAGAGGAGTTCAGTCCAGCCTTCGCCCCTAAGTGACGAGGGCTGGGGGGGAAGAGGGGACCGAGGCACCAGTGCCGGTGCCTACAGCCTGAGCGGCCCCACATGGCAGAGGGCCGCTCCAACGTATGGGGGCATGTTTATTTTAAGAGCCCTAGCTGGCTCCAACGCTACGGGGGCAGAATGCATTTCTGAGCCTGCGTGGCTCCAACGAAGGGCACATTATTGTTGAAGGGCTCGGAAGGGCCCGTGTTGTCCCCAGTTTAGCTTTTAGAACCCTGAGGCTCCAACGAGGAGGGCAATCTTTGTCTTAGAGCGCCAGTGCACTCCACAGTACTTTGGGGCAAGTTCCTTTGCTATATTGGTGCACAATTATTTCAGAAGCCCGTGCGCTCCATGGGAACATGTTGTTTCTAGAGCCTAGGTGGCTCCCACGTTGTGACATTGTGTCAAGGACCATTTGAGAGCCGTGCCTCATATTACTTCCACAGCTGCGCAGCACTTAGTGCCAGCTGCAGCGTTTAGGCCCTGTCCTTGTCCCCAGCTGCCCAGCAAGTAGTGGGCAGCTGCTACGTTTAGGTTCTGGCGCGACCTGGACCCTAATGTGATTGAGGTGTTATTGCGATTCATGCTAATGTGATGTGGTTCTAGGAAATGTACTGTGTATAGCATGTTTTGCGCACCCTGTGTTTTATACCTCTAAATGTGGTCATTTCTGCCTAGGAGGTTGTGTTACCTGTTTAGGTGGATGTTAGGGAGATTGTACTTCCCTGTGCGATGTAGGCCCCTAGTATAGTTATACTTAGGTGGTAAGGTCTAATGCGTTAGACGTATGAGAAATTGCATAATGTGATGGATACAGGATAGGTTTCATACCTGATGCTAGTGTGATGACGCTGAGGTCATTATTGCGCCAGTAGATTCTGGTTGGGTTCTACAGTGCTAATTTGTGTTATGTTCTACATGTACACTTGGTGATTTGTGCTAATTATGACAGTGGCCCATGTGGCCCTGTCCTGTGTAAATAGTCCCTTGTAAAATTCTGCCCAGTGCCAGTTGGCACAGTGTAAATTGTGTGAATATTATCTAATGTGTTTTGGTATAATACAAAGGCTATTTTTATATAATACCTTGTGTGGAGTTTCTTTTGTGGTGGGCCTTGGGTGTTGTCGCTGGGTGCGCGCGCAAACGCTTTACACATTGCCTTCGGGATAAGCCGGACTGCTCGTGCCAAGCTACCAAGGGGGTGAGCAGGGGTTATCTTTGGTGTGTAACTCCCCAGCCCTGACTAGAGTGGTGGTTTCTGCCTGGCTTTGGCGCAAGCTCTAGCCAACCAGAAATCCCATTTCTAACAATATTCAAGAAGTATTAAAAAAATTGGAAGACCTTATTACAGATCAGCTCGTTTGGGGGGACACGTTAAATGTACGGGCCTCCAAGGCAGAATGGATGTTGAATTCAATAAAGATAGGCCTTAGAAAATAACATCAAGCATTCTGCAAGTCAGGGCACACCAACAATATGTGGTTGCGATCCTGGATGTATTGCTGGCACAACTCAGAAATCCTGGCCTCTTTCAGGGTTTTGTCCCAAATGCCCGTAATCACACGAAGAGGGATGAGATTCAATCTTGGTAATAGAATTGCCCTAGAGCACAAACAAATGAGGGCTTCAGGTGAATAATTTGTAAAAAAACAAAATATAAACTCTGGAGCTCAATGCACTGCTGTTGATGTACACATCCAAAAGTGGCGCTGCACCCTTTGTTTAGTGTAGTACCCTATTGGCAAGCTGTCCTGCTACAGGAGAAAATCATTAGGCCTTGTGTTATTTTGCATTCTTCTACGGTCTAACGGGGAAAGCAAAAAGGAATCAGGATGAAAGGAAAAATAGGTCTGGACACAGTACTTACTCCTGACATGAAGTAAAGCAAGTTTTACCTGCCAGCACTCACAGACAAGTGGCTTGCCAGTGGTTTAGCTGCTTTCTGGTTGGTTGCAGCCTCACTCCTCACTACTGAAGCCTGAGCACTGCAGTGGTTCCGCAGTGGCAAGAAAGGGTGCCCTCCAGGAGGGGCTCTTAAATGCAGGGGGTGCTTACCCAATCCCTTGCAGTGCAAGATACTACAGGATTTTCTTAGAAAAATATGTCTGCATCCATCTGCAATACCCACAGTTCGACTACTAACTCTTAAACATCTGTGATAAAAGCTATGATGGGACGGCAACAGCGCCCTGAGACTCTTCCTGCAGGTCCGACTGTAATCGCCCCTCATAAACAGTGAGTGACCCTTGGGCTGAAGACGGGGGCCAGTCCTTTCCGTGAGGGGAGCTCCCGGAGCGCCACAGAGCTGTGAGTGGGCTCGCTGCTTGTGCGGTGGGGGGTCGCTATTGGGACTTTGGCGTCTGCTGATGGGGAGCTGTGCTGAGAGCCCTAGCTGTGAGATAAGAAAGTTGATGTGAGTTTAAGTAGTAGTTTAATGTGTGTTTTATAAGACGGCGGGTGAATGTTGAGGATGTTCCCTCGTGTTGGTGTAAGTGAGGTGGTAAATGAAACCTATGATTGGCTGGCATGATGGAATCAACTAGAAGTGAGAAACGCACTGCACATGTATAAAGAAATAGCACGAAGATGTGGTGGTCTACCATTCAATGGCTGCTTGCAGTCTTACTCACAAGAGAGCAGTGCCACCATGGCTGAGCCCAGGTCTAGGCAGGGAACATGACTAATCTTAATGATGCTGCCTGCTGGGGGCACATATGACTTAGTATGCTTGGGGCAGGGTCACAAAAGACTTCTCTAAATAAAGAAAGCACATATATAAAATTAAGCACTGAGTGCTTGTCATTTGAACACAGCTTTAGCTCGGACTTAAAACGAAATATTGGCATGCAGTGTGCCATGCCAAACTATGCTAATTAGTGCACGACCTTTAAAAATATATTAATCTGCAAGCCACGGGTCATGCCCTGAGAGTCATCGCTGCCTGTGAAGCTCAGCAGCTTCTCTCAGAAACTAGTACAGCAAATGGCACGTGAGAAAGCCACATGCTGTGCAATTTGTGACCCTCGGCGACCCTGACACACTGCTGCCTGTGTAAGAGGCATGCTGCTTGTGTTCCCCTCTTCCACATTGGTCGGTGCTTTGAGAAGATTGCAGCCTTTGCTCCCTGTGCTCGTTTAAGCAAGTGATCTTTTTTCCCCAATTGCTCGCATTTTAACAGCAAGAGCTGCAAAAGGTGTCTCGTGAAGTATGAAGTGCACGCGCATCATAATGGAGTTTGCGCGTTCAGGGTGAGGGTTGTTGCACATGCACTTACCCTACAGGGAACACTGTACACAACCTTCATCAGCCACGGTAAGCTTAACACGTCACACCATTGTCTTTAAGCCTTCCTTCTTTCATCATCTTTCCATGGTACCAAAAGCTGGTACCTCGATTTTTAAAGACACGGGGGCAGATTTATAATAACTGGCGCATCCCTGCATATCAGCAGGGATGCGCCAGTTATTGTGCATCACAGCTCCGCCACCATGGATGCGCCGCATTTAGAATGCGGCGCACCATTGTGCAAAAACGGACAGATGCGTGACGCATCTGTGCCGTAAAGGCAGCACATTGCTGGAGTTGCGTCGCAAGCGCGACGCAGCTCCAGCAAGGCTCTGGCGTGCCCCATCTTTATAATGCTGCGTCAATCCTTACGCCTGCTTCAAGCAGGCGCAGGGTTTTGACACAGCATGGGCTCAAAAGTGACTGAGTGAAATCTTGTAGATTTCACTCGGCCACTTTTAGGAGGCGTTCCTGCGACGGAACGCCCCTCCCTGCGCAGGAACGCCTACTTCTGGTGCAGGGCTTTACAACGTGATGCATCTTCCAGATGCATCACGTTGTAAATACCGCGCAGCATGGCGCTGGTTTTGCGCCGCCGCTGCGTCACAGAAGTGACACAACGGCGGCGTTAAAGTGGCGCAAGGGGCTTGTAAATCTGCTCCAAAGTTGGTTACCTTTCTGTAGATGTCATGTAGATAAGGGATAGGCTACTTGGGCCGTTTTTCAGGGTTAGATTGAGTATACATCTCTGTAACAACATATAACAATATATTCCACTGCATGTTATGTGCTACACCATCACTTCATGCAACCAATTTGGTGGTTGAAATCAAGGGTTTAGCTACACTGCTAATCTTTTTAGGAGCCTAGATTAGTATTTTATGTACAACTAACGTCTGTTGCAAGTACAAAGTTTGTTCACCTTCTAGCAGGAGCATAAAATAATTCCAGACAATTGGGGAATATTGGACACAAAAATGTAGTTGCTATGTCATTGAATGACCCCATAGTGTCCCAGCGATTTATGTTTTTAAGGCCAAAGTACTGTCTCCAAACATAAGGACGATTCTTGTGTGCCTGCCCGATATCACACTTTAGATAGGCTAAAATAGTATACCTTGTTGGACCTAAAAAGTGATAACTTCAATTTGGAAAAAGATAGATAAATAATTATGCCACTCATTTGAATTCTAATTTAAAATCATCTTTAAATGGAAAAGTCAGATTTTAAGTTACCATTACGAAAATGCCATTTTTGGGAAGTTGCCATTTTCCTGTCCAAACCAAACATTGCCTTCCTGCCAGTGTCCAGGGTCACATGCATGTGCATGGCTCTCCTGTGTTGTACCAGACTCCCAGACATGGAGACAAAGGGGGCCTCGGTGTAGAGGGAGTGGATCTTCCTGACAGGAAGGCTGGGGAGGAGTTGTGCCCTGCCTTGATCACATGTCAAAGGACCTTGCATGCAGTATACACTAACACACCTGATACCAGACCTACCCTTGCCTTTGTCACCCTAGACAAGGGTGGCCCCATAATACAAAGACTCTCCCTACATATAAATGTACCACCTTCAAAACCTCCCATCAGAACATTGCTGGACCTGTAGAGGATTCAGAAGAAGGACGTTTGTGCTAGCTGAGGAAGGATGTCTGGACCTGATTACCTTGAACCCAGGATCCCTAGAATTGACTCAAAGGGTCAGTTGGCTGACCTCCTGTTTGAGCTATTGAGACACAACAGGCTTTCAAAGGCCCTGCTGACCAGCACCACCAGGACCTGTGTGAACCCTGCTGCTTGTCTCTTTTGAAGTGGATCCTGACACCCCAGAGGTGTCCCTAGGTCCTGGACCCATGGCTGGCCTCAGTGTCTACTCCTCCTACCTCTAAGCTGAACTCCATGTGAAAATCCAGAGGTTTGGGACTCTATGCGAATGCGAGTGGGCTACTTGCATCAGCAACAGTCATTGCGTCTCCCACAAATGCAAAGCTCTGCCAGTGACTTGCTCTTTGTGCCAAACAGCGGCCACCTTCGTCTTGCACTAACGCTAAGTTCCAATGATGACTGCTCCTTGCACCAACAAGGATCTCCTCTGATGTCTGATGCTGGGGAAGGGGAGAGCACATCTGACAGGCAGGAGGCAGCGGGGAGCGGGGAGTAGAAGGGGACTGGCGGTAGGCCCTGGCCGCCCGCACCTTGGCTCGGCATGAGGGAAGGCTCTGTTTGCTTAGGGAGAGGTTGGGCTCCTGTATCTTATTTATCAGGGAGGAGGGGCGCCTCGGACGAGGGGTAAGGGACGGGGGCACACTGACATAGGGTGGGGGAGGGGGGGAGGGGACTGGGTGGGAAGGTTGTTCCTTCTCCTGGATAATTGGTCTTGATGATAAATATGTGGTACTTCCTGGACGGGTGGAGGCAGGGGGATGTTTGTTGAGTTGTTGATTTGGAAAACAATAAAAAACGTTTCAACAAAAAAAAAACGAAAAACAAGGATCTCCTCGCTGACCCCACCAACACGAAGCTCCAGCTGAGGCTCCTCGCATGGACTTGGACTCTGAGAACGTAAACTCTTCATGTGAGCAAACCTGACCCACACTCCATCACGGTCTGCCTGACCTTGTGATTTTGACCCAGTCAAGCGTAAAGAGATCCCAGCGAGTGGTGCTTTGAGAAGTCATTTTTACCTAGGACTTTAATAATGCATAACGCCAGTTCTACTTACTGGATTTTTATTGTTTTAGTGTAATTTTATTTTGCTTACAAAATGTACTCTATTGTTCTAAATTCATTTGGGATGTTTCTTCGTTGTGCTTTTACTTTATTGCTGTCATGTGCTGCATAAATACTTTATACATTGCCTCAATTTAAGGCTGACTGCTTTGTGCCAAGCTGCCAAAGGTTTAAGCACAAGTTAATTTAGTGAGTTTTGTGGTGCACTCTGATTAGGACTGTGGTTGGTGCCTGAGTGGGGCTTCCACCCCACTCAACCAATACCCCAATTTCTTACAATGCCATATTCAACAGTATTTAAAACATTCCTTCACACCTTTGTACCAAACAAAATTTGTAGGTAGAAATGTATTATTTTCCAAATGTGGACATGTGTCTCCACTTCCTCTTTTGTGAACTCATCAAGACCAATGTATTTCAGGACCAAAACTTACATACTCACTTATCTCTCAAGTAGAGATCAAGTTGAGGTGGCGAATGGAGGATGACGGCTATGGCGAATCCCACCTAGCATAGCGGCAAGTGACCGCACTGCCCCTCCCTCTGCTTTAGAACAGTTTCCTATGCCGGCAGTTAGGAGACAATGAAACATGGAGGCTCTTTTTTGCTCTTTTTTGTGTGTTTTTGACCTGCACGGGCCCCCTGGCTTGGAGGGGTCCATGGAAAGGAGTTTGAAACAGTTAGCAGAAGGCGGTCTGTGAGGGGGTAGAACCGCTTTCCTACAGACTGGCAATTAAGATGAGTGGGCTCTCTGCAATCCAGAGTCATTTTGTTTCTCAGGGATTTTCTTTTGCTACTGCTGCCTGGACGCCCAAAGAATCCCCTGGTTGGTACTAGTTTGGATGCCTAGGAGCACCACCATGCTTGGTCAGTGAAACAGGGGGATTTTTTGTTTTAAAGGAGCATTAACTATTGGCAGTTGTTATCAAGTTGTTATTGAGCTGGGAGGGCACTCTCGGCTGCAGTATGCTACTCCGCAGGCGCTGAATTATTGCTCAATATACATATTAGAGAGGATGGAAAAAGAAGCAGGCATAGAATTTGGCACACAACTGTGCGCAACTGGATGCTAGTGGGCAGCTATCTCCCCTATAAGAGTGGGGAAAAGCATTGTGGTTTGGCTTTCTGGCCCTTGTTATGATGGGTAAACATCTAAAGATTGCCAATGTGATGGCTCATGTTGACTCTAATGTGGGTCTTAAAACAAAACCTGATTGACCCAGATGAAAAAAGCCTCAACAACTGCAAGAAACGAAAGGTCACAAAAAGCAAGTCGTGACTCGGCCCCAATATCAAGTCCTCCGAGCTCGGAAGATGATGTGGTAGAGCTCAGGATGGGGGGGGGTCAAAGGTGATCAAGCCCTGGAAATTCTGGAAACACCCCAGCTGGAAAAGCCGACCGAGGGACTGGGTGCTGAGGGGTTACTCCCAGCTCAATCTGACTTAGTTGATAAAGTGGATATTGCTGGTGAAGACAGCTGGACAACAGGAAATTTAGAGGAGAGGGCGAATCAAGAGATCGCAAAGGAAGATTCCTCTAGTTTGCCTCAAGGTAAAACCAAGGAATACCCATTATTCCTGAAATCCAAAATATCCTCATCGCCTGCGCAAGCTCTACTACTAGAGCAAGAATCTGTCAATAATATACAAGCGAGCGTGCCACTAACCATCCAAGCCCCAACTCCGCCTCCTGGGCCCCTAGAACAACAAAAGGGGGTCTCAATGGATGGTCAGCCTCTAGCTTCCATGTTGGAGAAAATTGCAGAGGCAGGACAGCAAGCTCAGATTCAGCTAACACCGGCAGAACCTCCAGGAAAACAGGTATCAGAGGAAGGGACCATCATCCAATATGACATTAAAACCAAGCTGAATCTCATCTTGGATGAGATACGCAAGCTGAAAGAAACACAAGCAAATAAGATAGCAGCATTACATGTTCGCCTGTCAAAAATGGAAGAAGCAGTTGGTAGCTATCCTGCAAGAATACAAGAAGCTGAATATAAGATATCCCAGCTTGAAGTTCAGATTTCCTCGATGCAGCATCAGGCTACTTTGGATAAAAAACAGAAACATTCACCAGAAAGTAAGCTAGAAGAGTTGGAAAATCACTCTCGATTATCTAACCTGCAGCTCGTCGGTGTTCCAGAAGGCTGTGAGGGAGCACAAATGCATCAATGGATCAAGACATTTATTAAGGATAATGTGTTGCCCAAATTCTCAGGAGATCTCACTATTACGAGGGCACATAGGGTCCCAGCCCAGTCATATCCAAATTCAAAGCTGCCACGAACAATTCTAGTAAACTTCGCACGTTTCCGGATCAAAGAACAAATATTGACCAGGGCTATTCAAAAGAAGCAATTCTCAACTTGCAAAGTGCCTAGCTGCCTAATTTTTTCGGATACATCTGCAGCGGCGGTTCATTATCGGAAGGAATTTGTTAAACTTCTGTACTTGTTTAAGGCACAGGGCTCAGGCGGCTATAGCTCAGCAATCTAAGCTACGAGTCTTGGTGCAAGGAAATTTCATATGTTCACAAATCTTGACGAGGCTCAGGAACTGCTCAGAAAATTACTACGGAAAAGTAGATAATGAAAGAGAATTGGGAATGGTTGCTGTCTATTTGTTTTTAGATTGATTGTTTTTCTCTGATTTTATGAGATATAAGGGGGAACAGGTCACTTCAGGGTGCAATACCATGGCACCCAACTTGGGGTAAAATTAGGGTGGGGAGGCAAGGGGTATGGTGGGCTATTCCCCAATTGCCAGGGGTAGGAAGGGGCACGGGGAGTTTGTGAGGGTTTGGGTCGCGTTAAGCAAAGGGGAAAAATTTAGCAGGATAAGTGCAAGCTTTATAGGATGTGTTTTCGAGTTATCAAGATACTACGTAGAATATGTCTTTTGGGATATGACGGAGATAAAAAGGTTAATAAGGAAGATAAAAATTTAGGAGTGGTTGAGGTCGAGATATGTTTCCAAAGATAAATCAAAATGACACAAAATATAACAATAATTACATGTAACCTGAATGGTTTGCTGAATCCATGTAAAAGCTGTGCTTTTTAAATTTGCTAACATCCCTCAACCCCAAGCATTATTTCTACAAGAAACCCATTTTAGGACGGATATCCCCAATATGCGCTGGCATATTTTTCGTCTGCTAATTTAGCGGTTCGAGGGGTCAGGATTCTATTATCAAATACAATTAACTGGCAAGTTATGGAGGTTTTACGAGATGGGAAAGGTAGATGGTTATGGGTGAAGGTAAAGGTTGTAGAGATAGTGTTAAATTTAGTGAATTGTTAAGGTCCTATAGATGATGAATCCACCCCACTTGAACAAATCTATCAATTAGCAGTGAATATGGGTGGTGACTTTAATTACATTCATAACATGACACTTGATACCTTGAATAAAACAAAACGACAATTAAAACCTACATCGACAAAGTTAGTGATCACCAATTTTGCCTCAACAGATCCATGGAGGCAAGGGCACCCAGGTTTATCTCAATTTATATGTTATTGCTCTAGCTATAGAACAGAATCCCAATTGGATTTTGTTTTGGTAGATAAATTATCAGCTAATGGCAAAACAGAGATTCTGGCCAACTCCTTTTCTGACCACAGTTTGATTTTCCACATCAGCTGATACGTATGCTGAAAGGAGTATATAGCCAGGTGGCAGGCAAAATTATTATTAATGGAGCAGAAACAGGGATGGTAAATAATAATCGTGGAACCCGACAGGGATGTCCGTTATCCCCCTTTTTTTTTCCCTGTTTATTGAACCCCTAGCTGCAAAAATGTGTAATAATTTATAGATTTTGCCTCCCATGGAGGGGATGGCAATAATTAAGTCATATGCAGACAACATAATTTTATATCGGGGGTCCTAATATACAGGAGGTGCTGGATGAAATCCAGAAATTTATGCAAGTAGGAGGATACAAAGTGAATCAAGCAAAAACAGAAATCCTTACATTTAATTTGGAGTTCTACAATTAGATATCTGGGCATCTTTGTTACAAATGATTATGGTCAATTATTTCCAATGAACTATAGTAAGATGCTTGCGAAAGTGAAAAAATTACTAGATAAATGGACTCTGCTGCAGCTATCAATGATAGGATGGATTCCGATGGTTAAAATGCCAGTGCTCCCATTGTTTTTGTTCCTTTTTAGTAATCTCCCCTTAAAAATTCCAAGTTCCTATTTTAAAGAATTGGATGAAATGATCCGGAAGTTTGTTTGGAATAATAAGCAGCCCTGGGTTAAATTAGCCACACTACAATTAGATGTAGCACAGGGGGGATTGGCACTCCCATATTTTCCAACATACTATCAGGCCTCTTTGATTAACCTGGTGTCACAATTAGGAGAGCAAAATTCAGTTTTTTAAAACTTCCTTTTAATTTATATGCTGAAGGAAAGTGCCATAAAATTTCAAGCTTTTTTACCGTCAGCAAAACTCCCCAAAAGGACTAGATATAAGGTGCTATTGGTATTAGCAGCAATAACTCAGCTGTTTTTTAAATCTCGAGATATTCCAACATACCGTGCTTATACTCCTATTTTCAAGATTGTGTTGCAGGAAGTTTAATGCCCACTGGACTCTACCAACTATGGCAAGAATTAGGTTTTGTTCGGCTCGGGAATTTTTATAATCATGATAGATTAATTACATGGGAAACAATGTGATTACAATCCAGTAACCCACGCACTGCTTTCTATATGAGTTTTCTTTCGATGGTGAATTTCCTCCAAAAGAATTATACCATGCTAAGCGAGGCTGCAAGTAAAATCACTCGGCAGGTGTTGAATAAAATGTGGGTGTAGGATTTTGGTATCGTTATTACATCAGAAGGCTCATAGTGAAGAGATTATTATGAAAGAACTCCAGAAACTTCATTCTGAGACAGGGTGTAAATTTAACACTAAAGAATGGCAGCAGCTCAGTGAGATAACGAGTAAAGCACTACGAGGTGCTAATTTTCAAACAATGAATTTGCTATCCAGATGGATGGCATATTACACCCCATTGAGATTGCATAAGATGTTCCCAACGAATCGGAAGCAATGTTTTAGATGGAAAAACAAGATGAAGGGGGCTGGGTACATATATTTTATGAGTGTATTGGTCTACAGCAATTTTGGAAGGATGTTTTTAGTTTGATTTCCCGCTGTTTATCTGTAACAATTGTTCCATTGTGTATGTTGGTTTTATTTGGTACATTGGGGGGGGGAGGTAAAAGGCCTAAAGAAAGGTCAGCAGTATTTTATAGTAATATCTATAGCAGTTGCAAGGTCACTCATTCTACAAAACAAAAAAACAAGTAATCAACCAAGGATCGACCATTGGGTTAATAAAATGTGCAGGACTTGAGGAGGCCTATGCAAAGTGTGTAGGAGCCACTGTAAGATTTAGAGCTATTTGGGCAAACTTCTCCTCTTATTTTATGACTTAGCAAATCACATTCCAATTGTATAGCACTGTCTGTAGGGACTTGATCTTTGCACTACATTAAAATATTTGCTGCTAGTTGCACAAGCACTTGAAATAATTTGGGATACTAATATAAAATAGAGAAGTAGTTGCTATATTGATTTTGAGATATTAATTGGGCAGTAATGGCTACTATATGTATTGGTTTTCCTAGAAAACTACCAGAAGGAAAGAAATGGCAGGTACACTATGTGAATATGGTCTAATGTGGGGGAGGGTCGAACATATTTCATATATACCAATTTTTATTAATGCATTTTAGGAACAGGATTTTTATCAATCGCTCAACAATGGATGATCATTTTGATTGATATTTGGTATCTGCTATTTTCATCTTTGTATCCATCCTGTAATGTTGTGTTTTCTGTTATTCCTGCTCTAATAAAAATAATATATAAAAGGAAAAAAAAAGTAGAGCTCAAGTTATGCATGTTTTTTTCCTTATCATTTTGGTTTCAAGTTAAATTCATCAATACAACTTTCTTGAGCATGTACATCTTTTGGGAGCTGGATATGCACAACATTCCCCTCTGGCCAGATGTAGGAAGAAATTGTCAAATATCTGGTTATGAAGATCATCATGTAATTGAGGAAGCATTAAAATATGCACATCATGATAGCAGTTCCCAAAATGAGTTAATGCTACCCCCCTTCTTCCTTAGGTAATTGCAATTTTTTAAGACTGATTCTTGTGGATTGTTCTTGCAAGACAAAGCTGCTGATTAACCCTTTTATTTTAATAAAGAAGCTTTTCTAGAAAATTACTCATGGGAATGTTGAGAAAAAAAGCAATAGCAATGGAAAAATACTCATTTTATAAATGCAACTCTGCCTATTATTGCAAATTAATAATTTATGATTTCTGTCATATAGTTTTTCCAAATTATCAGATACCCAGATTCCCAGCTATTTTATTGCCATATTTACATAGTTAAAAGGAAGAAGGGAAGCCAATATCTAAAGAGTTGTATTAATCAAAAGTATCTGTCTTACTTTTATTCGCTGTGTACCCTCATCTTTAAAAACGTTCTCAATAGCTAAAAATAATGAGTTGATCCATGGCTATTATACAAAACCATCTCACCTGCATATAGTTTCAATTTTGTATCACCCTGAATTCTTATCTCTTGGAAGGATTTTATAGCCAATGCTAGAGGTTCAATGTATATTGGAAAAAGCAATGGGAAAAGAGGGCAGGCATGTCTGGTGACTTGTGAGATAGCAATTTCATTTGTTTTAATTCCATTCACTATAAATGTGGCTCTTGCACATTCATATAGAGCTGCACATTTCTGACTCATATAGCTGGGAATCCCACTGCCTGAAATACTCTAGATTGAAACTTCTAGCATATATAGTAAATGTTTTTTGCCATCTAGGAAAATTATAACGGTGTCAGTTTTTGAAGAGGTGAAAACATCAATAGCTTCTATTAAAAAAACGAGTTCTGGCATATAATTGACACCCAGGTATAAACCCGTTTTGGTCTTTATGAAATAATTGGGGAATAAAGGAACCTTTACGCAAAGTTATCATTTTAAGAAGTATTTTGCAATCCACGTTTAATAGTGTTATATGGCGATATGAATTCAGATGTACCAGGTCTTTCCTTTTCTCAAGGAAATGTATTAGTACTCCTTTATCGAAAGATGATGGTGCCTCGCCTTCCTTTAACAAATAGTAAAAAAGATGTGTCAAGGACTCTTTAAATTCTTCTAGCAACATTTTATACCATGTGGCAGAAAATTTGTCTTCCCATCAGGCTTTTCCTGCAGCAAGCGATTTTATGGTGTAGGTTATTTCATCTTGAGTAAGTGGCTTTGTTACAGTGGTGAACTACACTGCATTCAGTACGGGCATCTGTAATCAACTTAAATAGTCTACTATCTCTATATCTTAGGGATTTGGCTGGTCTTTCTAAAGTTTTCCCAAAAAAGCTCAAATGCCTTCTCTATAGCTGGATGGATGGATATATCAGATGTTAAGCAATTATTACATTCTATTATTTGGGATACCATGTTTTCAATCTAGTGCATTTTGGTTTTCCAGGCTAAGATTTTAACTGCATCTTCCCCATCCTCAGAAGCCTTCTGCCTTATGTTACATGAACTCAGTATTTCTCTTTCAAAACATTAGCACTTACATTTTTCTTTAGCTTTTTCCCTGCTAAAAAAATTACTTTGACTGTTACTTAAATTCAAATTGTGTTCGCTGTGAGATTGATTTGCAATAACAGTAATTAGGATTCTTAAATTTTCTTCATGTATGGCGATAAAGCAATAGCTTCTCCTCTTATCATACACTTGTATGACTCTCAAATATTCTCCCAAGATGTCATCCCAGTATTTTGTTTGAAAAAAAAGTTTGCTCTATCTGTTTTTTGTTCTATGAATTATACATTTGTAAACATCGTCATGTTCAATTTCCAATTTCTGGAAATATTAGATCTAGCCTTGATGCAGATGTTTGATGTGATTTTAGGTGATTCCGCATTTTTAGAAATTATAAATAAATCTATTTGTGAAGCTGTTTGGAGCTAAAAAAATAGGTAAAATATTTCTGTGTGCCATAAATGGAACCCCCAAGCATCAACCAATCACAACTATTTCTTTAGCTGATGGAGGGCTCTACTATATTGTTGTTTCCACTGGGTTCTGTTGAGTCCACATTTATTGACTGTAGAAAGGTGAAGTCACCCCCCATCTTAATCAATTTAGGAAAGTCCATTAGTACAGTGATGAAATAATAAATTGATTCTGGGCCACCTTCCAGAGGGCCTTATTATGTAATTATCGTAATGTTCAGATGATATAGTTCAATTGTTATAGGCACCTATCTCGCAGCCTCATCTTATATGGGTTTTAAAATGTTGCCTCCAAGCATTTTTGATTTCAATATTGCTACCCCTCTTTGAGCTGTAGTGGGTGAGGAAAATGTTAATAGCTTTAGGTGGTACCAAGCCTGTTTTGTTAAGCAAGAATTGGGAATATGCTTAGAGAGCCATTTTAATATGGACTTCATTTTCCTTAAATTGTCCAACCCATTTACATTTACTGATATCAACTTAACATCAATGATAGCATCTTATTTTGTCTAATATTGCTAAACAGAGTCTAAAACTAATATCTGTTGTCCAAAATAAGCCTGAAAACCACATGCAGTAATGTTAAAAAACAAAACATTTTTCCTACTTCCCCGCCAAACCTACGCTCCCCATTCCAAACCTAGTTTCCATATTGGCTTAAATGAATACATGCCTAAACAAAACAACACCTATTCATTATGATAAAGACTGCTTGACAGCTGAAACGTGTTGCTGTCTGGAGGTACTTGATGCAATGAGTGATTAACCTTTTCCTGTCTTGGATGTCGTCTTTCTCATATAATGGAGGAAGCTTTCTAAGCATTTAAATGTGCTCCACCAGCGATCAGGTGCTGCTGGCGAAACCGCAGTAATGAGTGATGTCATCAGTGATGTCACTGACCATGTCATGAGTGATGTAATATGTGAGGTCATAAGCAGTGCATTGCGGGGACGTGAGATATAGTTAGCTCAGGTATAAATAGTAAACACATTTCACCTTTCCTCTCTCGTCCATCGTCTATTATCAATGTAAAGCTAAACATTGAAATTTTCTTCCTTGATCTCTTTCAAAGCAGTCTTATGCTGTTCCAAAGTTCTTACCTCTGTTACACCTCTCTTGTTGTGTTTCGTAACTAAATCACACTCTTACTTAATTAGCATGAATAAACAGCATCCATATTACTTTTAGCACTGATTTGTATAATTGCTTATAAATAGTTACCATATGTTGTCTCTTTCTGATTTTCAATACTGAATTAATTTCCTAATGTCACATTAAAGTCAGTCAGGTGTGGAGAATGAAAATCCTCATAATTGAAGATTACAAACAGACTACAGGAGTGTGAATATGAGAGCTTGAGTTGTTCATAGGTTTCCCCTTCCCCAGCTGAATTAGGGAAAAAGTGCGCACAAAAGAGTTTTCTACTTTCATCATCTCAATATCTTCTTTGATCATTCTTGTATGTACATTATCTCTAAAGCCACTAACTAAATGGTTTCCATGTACTTGTATCTCATGTGCTAAATTTGTATGGTTAATTTTAATTGCAGCATCACTATTTCTGTTGTTTAAACATTTCCCACAGGAGACAGGAAGCACACCAACAGGCCAGCTAATATTACTAATAGTAATGTTAATAACACCATCCCTAACATTTTGCAGCACATGCTGTGTTCCGTCTTCATGTTGAAAACTAAACCAAAAATATTTGTGGGAAAAATGTATTTCTTCTTCAGTCTATTATAAAAATTAATATTGAGTTTTTGTAAAAGGAAGGAAAGAATTTCAAAATTCATTATATGGGTTCAAGTTCTTTAAAAAAATCAAAAATCTCTCTGTGTCCTTATTTTTTTTCTTTAAAAGTCTTTTATTTTTTTCTTAGTCTGTAAGCAAAATTCTCATCACTATTGTGATTTTCATCTAAATTCAATATTTCTTAGGGCTTGATTACAACTTTGGCAGTGCAGCGCCGGTTCTGCCCAGCTGCTACACCACCAAAGACACGATCGGACTGCCCATCAGAGTAAGAGTTTCTTCTTGTCTGTCTGGCTTTGTTTTTGGCATTCCAACAGTGGTGCCTCTCAAAATGGGCACCGCAATGAGAACACCAACAACATTTCCTGCATGACATGGACTGAAAATTCCAGGCAGTGCAGGAACTAGTATGCATGCTCACAGGGGGGCTCATGCTCTTCGCCAGGGTTTTCAAGGAGGAGGAACTGCTATGAAAACCCTGGAGGAGAGGAAACTCCTCATATGCTTAACGGGACCTCCAAAGTACCACCAAGCATATTAATGACTCTACACCACAGCAACACCACCAGGGAACGGCCGTTCTCTGGCTGCTGCGGAGTGGCAATGATGGTCCGACCCCTCCCCCGACTATTCTGGTGATCTGTAGACCGCCAGACTTGTAATTAAGCCCTAAGTCTCTTTTTACTTCTGAATCAGTCTCTAGATCTGATTATCTTTCAAAAATGTTATGGCACTTATTCAATTGGCAGTCTTCAAATTAATCAGTCTCTTTATCCTCTTCCGACACTGTAGCTCGATACACCCCCCCTGGAGGTGCATACTTTCGATTGGGATCTCTCCTTCTGGATGATCTTTTACTAGTCAATGTTTTACTCTCATTAGTCTCCCAGGCTGACTGCTTTCCTATCACCAACTCTGACTTACAATGTTTTTCTTGCAAATTCTCAACCTCGGATTTTCTACAGCCCTTACTTCTTCAGTGACAGTGTTTAGCATTCAGTTTCACTCACTCGGTCTTGTATTCTGTTCAGGCTTTCTTTCATCTGCTCTTTCCTCAACAACTATTCTTCTCCAAGAGGGAATATTTTCAACTCTTATATTCAGTTGCAAGTTTGACAAGTTGCAACTGAATATAAGAGTCGTTTGAAGCATAGCACCAGCCTTTCACTCAGTCCATTTTGTAACTGGGTTTCCAAAGTTTTCAACTCTTCATCTAAACCTTCAATCACTTGCAACTGTTGCTTTAGATTTCTCTCTGAATCTTTTACTTGATTTTAAATTTGATCTTCACCAGTTACAAAAACAACGTCCCCCCTGCCCCCCCGGATACACGCTGCAAACGTGACTTGGGCTGTTACTCAAACTGTCTCTTTGTTCAGTAGTCTATGCACCTCGATCATCAACTTCTGCCTCTTCCACTGCTTCAGCTGCTTTAACTCTCTTTGTATGAGCAGTGTGGATGCATTGAGGCACTCCTGCACACTGACGGCACTATTGGGAGTCAGGATAATCTGGTAAGGGCAATTCTACCTCTCATCTAAACAGCCTTTATGAACATGTTTACAGATGAGAATCTAGTCCCTTGCATTCAAGCTCTGACAGGGTGTATCTCTGTAGTCTTCTGTGACTGCATCAACTTGGTGAAAGACAGATTTTACCACATCAGCCAGACCTTTGTAATAATTCTGAAGGATATCATCAGCAATTCTAAGAATGCAGCTGAAGGTACATGTGCAAGTTTCATTCATCTTTCCATGATTATATTTCATGGGGAAATAAACATGTTTTCCTCTTTGGAGTGCTTTTCATTTTCAGTAGCACAAAGGGAATTGCATCTAGCCTTCTTAGACCTATCGAGGAACAGACTTTTGCCAGTTTGTTCTTGGGTGTACCGTTCATTCTTTCCACCACCCCAGAGGACTATGGTCGGTAACTGTAGTGGAATCTTTGACCTCAAAAGCTGTACAGATTATCTTTAGCACTTCATTTTTAAAGTGAGTGCCACAGAAGTTGAGAGGCTAAAAGGTGGTATCAACTAGGCCTGGGTGGAGCTTGCATAGTTTCACTCTGCTAAATTCAGCAGAGATACTGAAAGACTCAAATTCATGAAGTTCTGGAAGCAAGTGGAGTTATATTGTGAACCTCCCAGTAAAAATAAAGTGATGAACAGGACTTGATAGGGCCAGTGAATCACCTACATCAATGCATAATGAGGGAAGTTGTAATTTTCCAGGCCAAGCGCCCACTTACCAGACACCTTGTGGTCATGAGCTAAGGATTCCAATGTGTCCTCGCTAATGGGGTGCAGGAAGAATGGGGTGCCACAGAAGGGTAAGAGGAAAACAAAGGGCAGGAGGGCATGAGACCTTTGAGTAGTCTATGCTAGGAGCTTTGTTGTGGTCTAGGCTCCTGGGTGGTGTCCTTGTGTAGGTAACATTCATAGAGCCTGCTGGTGAAGGTGAAGAGTATTGATGTACACACTGTACCCCTCAGGCTTGCAGAAAGGTCTGGGAGTACAGAGCTTGAGTTAGGGATGCTGTCATCTCAGTCACAGGGCGTGTTGTGATGGGGAGGCTCCGGGTCCAGGCACAGTGCAGGGTAAGCAATCAGCATCTCAGGATGTCCCTGCCTTATGGCTGAATCTCAGCGGAGCTCCGATGTAAACTGAGCCTGGACCGGTAAGCCTCAGACTATGGAGCTTGAAGAGCTCCTGTGTATGTCAATTTCCCTAAGATGATGTAGTTCTCTTAGCCCATGTGTCTAGTGAGCCCCAGAACTTGCAGAGTCTGCTGATCCCATATGTCTGTCTAGTCATCCCCAGAGACTGCGGAATCTGTTGAACACATGATTTTAGTTAGCTCCTAAGCCCCTGTGTATGGACCGCTCCTGAGACTGTGGAGTCTGCCTAGCTCCTGGATTGAGCCCATTATTGAGATTATGCAGCCTTCTCAGCAACTATGTCTGGCCACCCTATTATACTATGGAAGTTGCCAAGTAGACGTGCCAATGGGATTGGGCAGCCCCTTAGGCTTTTGAGTTTTGGCACCAATATAAAAAAAACTAATTTTCGTTCCTGCAGTGGTACCCCCTTCAATAGCAGGCTCATGCCTTGAAAGGAAGGCGCTTTAGGGAAATAGGAATAGGGCTGCCACAGAGAAGGGATAACATGCATGTCACTTTCCAGGAATAGCTGTCAGAGCAGGCATGTAATGAGCACCTAGTGCTTCTAGGAACTACAGTTTTCACAATGCAAATGAATGCAAACATTTAGAAATGCTTCTAAGTGATGTACGCTTGGGCGTGCTTCTGCTCTGTGCACTGCTACAAGGCTGGGTGTCCAGCGGCATGCCCATGGGTGTTCAGCAACAGTCCTTCTCTGGGGGTGACTGTAAGTGCTAAAATTCATAGATCTGGAGTGCTACAGGAAGGTTTCCATGAGTCCGGGGGCTGCAGTCAGGTGGTGCTAGGCAGCCCAGCTCCTCGGCCCATTGTGTCTACTCCACTTCCAATGTCACGTGATCCACTACCCACACTTCTTGTCCCACACAGCAGAGCTGGAGACCCACCCCCCCTAGCCCTGCTCACTCCGGACACCAAGCTCCCCTCAGGACCAGAAGAGACTCCAGTGGGGGCTGAGCCATGCACTTGACCTCCGCAGAGCCTCCCACAAGCTTCAGAGGCAGTGCAGGCAGGGCATGTAGCGTGCCCCAGAAATCAGCCCATTCCATTACCGGCAGTACAGGAAGTTGCTCCAGATTGGGTTGGAAAAAATCGTTTGTAATTGGATTGGTTGGGGAAATTCTTTTAGTTGTCTATTGGCTGTGAGCTCCAGCGATGGTAGAGTGGGCAAAGATTGGCAGTGGAAATAGTTTTTAAAATGTTTATTGGCTGTGAAAACACAGCAATCAGATGGGGAATGCTTAATTAGTTGTTCTTTAATTGCGAACCTCCAACAATGGTATATACCACTGGCACAATACCTTTTAGCAGATGTTGTCCCACTACCCTTTCTGAGAGAGTGAATCGATTACTCTCTTTGACTTGAAACTTGTGCAGAGTGGCAAAACTCAGTGAACTCTGCCTACAGAGTGGAGCTTACTGCCCACACCTAGTATTAACTCCTTCAACAGCAATTTGGCTACTGTAAGGCTTTCTTCTATCCTAGTGGGAAACGGCTCGGTCCATTTAGAGAACAGAAAACTACCAAGATATTTGTAAGGCCATTGCAAAATGGCATCTCAATAAAGTCTCCATGCAATCTTGTAAATGGACATCCAATTTGCCAAAGAGATTCATGGCAGTAATGGTGTTTTTACCTTGATTGTTTAAATGACAAACTAGCGATTGTTCACGTACATCTTCGGCAACATGTGCAAATCCTGCATTTTCACAATACCTCTTAAATAACCTGATTAGACTATCTCTTCCTGCATGAGTTTGATTATGCCAATATTTACACATGGGCTGTAGCACTGCATCAGGTACAACATATTTTTGATCTTTATTCACATATAAATTCTGATAATTCTTTTTGTAGCCCAATTTTATCCATTTCAACTTTTCATTTTTAGTAGCATCTCCATGTAAATCTCTTAACTCGCTTAAGGAAGTCTGCAAGGATATCATAAAGAAATAGATCTCGAAGTTTGAATATTATGTGACATTATTCCTTTTCATGAACCACTGTCCCTTCCTGCAAGGCAAAATATTTTGCCATTTGGTTGGCATATTTGTTTCCTAAGTGACCAAATGTTTTCCAGCATTATGGGCTTGGCATTTTACAACTGCTACTTCTTTTAGTTTTTGAATTACATCCAAAAAAAACTAATATGCTATACTAGGCTTTATTGGAGGGTCTAAAGATGTCATGAACCCTCTTTGTGACCAGAGCTGACCATAATCAACCACACCTCCAAAAAGATATTGAGTATCTGTATAAATTATCACATTTACATTCTCTGGCAAGCAGAAAGCTTAATGTTTGAGCAAATAATTCTGCTACTTGTGCTGATGTCAAACTTGGTAAGTAGATGCCTCTAATTGTTTCTGAAACAGAGCATACTCCATAAGCTGCTCTCAATTCTCCATATGGATCCATTAGACAGGAACAATCAACAAACAGAGTGAAATCTCAAGTGGTATCTGCTTAATTTCTGTTCTTACTTCAGTGCTTAATTTAGTCACCTCCATGCAATTGTGCTCTAATTTGTCATCAACAATATTTTCGCATCTTCACATTTGTCTGAAATCTGAAGCAGTACCGCTAGATTCAGGATATTGCAACTTCAAATTGAAATGTTGGCTGCTCTAAGTATCACCTATTCATAATGCATTAGCCTGCTATTTGTAATGTGCTGTGTTTTTATTCTTGTTAATAGGATTTCAGTACGGACAGAAACAATTAAAGCATGGCTCATCCACAATTCCTTAACTTTGCTCTATTGCCAAATAAACTATTGCAACCAATTTCAGACATTCTGGAATACTTAAAGCAACTGGACGAACACTCCAGGAAGATAAGTAATTGGACGCATGAGCCCGCCGAGTCTTTGTGCAAGTATTGAAAGTGAACACCCATCTTTTTCACAGCAAAACAAATAGAAAATCATATTGTAGTCAGGACTCCTGACAGTGGACACATGACACAAACTCTCTTTCAGTTTTTTAAATGATTCAAGTCACTTGTCATCAAATGGGACCTGATCTTGAGTATCATTACATGTCAGCCTCGCAAACTGCTTTGCTGTCTGGAAAACATTTGGAATCTACTGACAGCAGTAGCCAACAATTCGCAGAAACATCTGAACCTCCCTTTCGGTAGTCGGAGGACTCAAGTTCAGAATTGCAGAAATGTGTTTTTTCAAGACTTTTCACACACCCTTCTCAATATGGCATCCAAAATGGATAACTTCCTTCTCACAGTACTGCATTTTTGTTGAGAAAACCTTATGCTAATTGTCTGCCAAATGATTCTACAATGCAATTGTATACATTTTACACTTTTCTTTAATTTTAGATGCTAACACAAGGTCATCTATATACTGAAATAGTACTGAATCACATGCTGTTTTTAAACTTTCTAAATCCTTTTTAAGCATCTGTTAGAAAATTGAAGGGCTCTCTGTATACCCTAGTAGGATCCTACACCACACAAGAACTTTGTTCCAAAATTGAAATGCGCAAAGGGACTGCAAGTCCTAATGCAATCATATTGAAATGAATCCTTGGCACAAGACAATGACTGTGCACCATTCTGCTTCTGCACAAATTTGGAACAGTATTACGGCTGGATTCAGTACCACAGGACAGCACGGGAGCACAATTTTATTAATCTTTCAGAGGTCTTAAATAATGCTCCATTTGCTGCTCTGTTTTTCAATTCCCATTACAGGAGAATTGAACTGTCATGGACCTTCTGGAGGATTCCCTGCTCCATTATTTTCTTAATTAATGGTGTAATTTGTTCATCAGCCTCTTTAGTTAGTCTGTACTGTCTTGTTTTGGGGAATACTGCCTCTAGTTCAATCTTTATTTTTACTGGTTCTTCTATTATAATCAATCCAATTTCTTTCCCTGTAAAATCATATACTTCTCCAACAGTAAGGGCCTGATTATGGGTTTGGCAGACAGAGTTACTCCATCACAACTGTGACGTATATCCCGTCCACCGTATAACAATTCCATTATATCTTATGGGACTTGTAATATGGCGGATGGGATATCTGTCACGTTTGTGACAGACTATATCATCCACCAAACTTGTAATCAGGCCCTAAGTCTTAAATCAGGAGGGAGTGCTTCTTTTGTCAAAGCTATGTACATCTCAACTCTAGAATTCTCTGCGCTGATATTAAAAAGTGAATCCTCATCCTGTGTTTCTACTTCAACACTATCAGGTGTGTAGTAAATAACACAATTCATCTTGCAAAGAAGGTTTCTTCCAAGCAAGTTCAATGGGTTTGAATCACATAAAATAAACTAATGTTTATTCCATATATATCCTATTTTGACTGGTACATCTACTGAAACTCTATTAACAATATGTCTATTGCTTATCCCCTCCAACTTGAAATTCTCTTCCACGTGAGGGTTAGGTTTGGAATTTCCACAGAACAAATTGAAGAAACCCAGCATAAATCATACCTGAAACAGGATGCCCATTGAGTTCTCTGGCCTGTCATCAGTGAGGATAGTGGTATTCTGTTGGTGATCCACATTACATGGCATTCTATTTCACATGTTTTGCTGCATTACCAGAGCTGAGGGTATTGGCATTCAAAAATGTTCTGATTCTACTTATTTTTGTTTGACATTACATTATTTTTCTACATCTGATGATTTTGTTGTATGTTGTCTTGAATTCTCTGTGAAGTCTGTCAAGATTCCCTTTTCTAATGCCCAATTCACCCACAAAAATGACAGGCTTCAGTCTTTTCAACATTCAAGCATTTCCAACTCCTTGTCAAACTGCACCATTAGATTCATTCCATTCATTCTATTTTTCACAAAATTTGTATTTGAACTTATCTGACCCATTTCTAATTGATTTGTCTGAGCAATCTTCAGCTTCTCTTTCAGCTTTTTTATGTTCCTTTTCAAAAAAATCACTACAGTTTTAGCTAATTTCAAAATCTCATTAATGCCCTTTGTCCACCAAAATAATTTACTTTGCTTAATATGATTGCTAATCTCTGATCTCAGCCCATTCACAAAAACATAAACGAAACTTCCAAAAGCATCCTTCTCTGGATTTTTGACTCCACTATGCTTTTTAAATATCTGCATCAACCTTTCAGAATAAGAATGTACTGACTCATTAACTTCCTCTGTTTTCCCTATAACCTTTTCCAAATGTATATCTTTTTCTGGTATTTGCAAAGTTATGTGTGAAAGCAAACAAATCAGCTCTTGTCCCCACCTCTTAATCACTTACTACACTTTTTCCCACCATCGCTTCTTTGTTCTTCATCTTTTTCTTATTCATCTTTCCCTTTTTTCATTTCTTGAATTATTTCTTTAAATCTTTTCAGTCTTGTGTTTTCTCTATCAGATTTTAATATGGGCTCTTACTGAAATGAGATCCAGCTCCTTCATTTCATCATGTGTTAAATCAATTTGTAATTTTGTTTGACAGTCTTTATTTTACTTATATTAATGTCTAATACATCAGCCAATTCTTCTAATTTATCATGCGCTTCTTTGGAGCACCTTGCTGCCTCTTTGATCAAATACCTCATCTCAACAGCATTATATGTCAATATTCTGTTCAAATCCACTTTACTCTGAAGCAACTCTCCAAATTCTGCCATAAGGATCCAAATACATATCTCCTATGGGAGGTGGCTCTTTTACCACTGTAGAGAAAGCACGCTCTGTCCCACTTGTACTAGGCATTGCCATTGTAGCTGGGACTTCTGCCGGGGCATTTGATACAACTCCAGTGGGAGCTTGTACTGCTGCCGTTTATCCCCTTCCACCAACTCCAACAGCAGTCTGAATCAGTTCTGCTGGTCTGTCTGTGTAAGGAGGAGGTCTTAAAATCAATAACTCATTAAAGATTTTCTCATCATCATCTCCTTATTCCTTATTCTCTTTCAATTTATCTGTCTTAACTTGTTCTGACTCTGTCACTATAGCCGGAAATGTATTCACGTTTACCATTTTGTCTATTCTCAATGCTTTCTCTTCGACATCCAGTCTGGGCTCTAACCAGCCCCTGAAGGACTTCTTAAATGATCTATGTTTCTTTTCTCTTTCCTTCCCTGTTGCTATGTCATCCCATTTATTGAGTGATTTGAACTGTGTAGTTCTAGGCATTGGTTTCATATTGTACATGATCTATCTCAAAAAGTGTAATTCTTCAAAGTTAAAAGTGCCTTTCAAAGGAAACTGCAGTTTTTAATTATGTGCTGTAAATTTATTCCATTCTGGAATTTAGACAAACGTATAATACATGACCTCTCCCACCATTTCAAATGCTGGTGTGCCTTCCTTCAGCATTTTCTGACCCTCCTTAGGATTATCTTCTCTCTCTTGGGATTAAGGTTTGTCAATACTCCATCCATATTTACACTTACACAAACTAAAAATAATCTAAAATATCAAAACAACACTGAAAATAAACTTAGCGAGTAACAAACAATTGCTGGGCAGCTCTGTCAAAGGCCACCCAATCCTAGTGCAACTACACTGACAAACAAAAATCAGATCACAGTTAATGATGACATCACACAAATGCCAGTGCAGCTCCCTGACTGCACAGCCAATCACTGTGTGATTTCTTCATGAACAGGAAAACAACTACAGAACACAATAAAAATATAAAAATCAATAAACCCCTTATCTGTGTACTCTAGAAAGGAAAATAAGTCAGTATTTCATGAGTTAAAATGCTCAACATTACAAACTTGATTTCCAGTGAACAAAGAAATAGCACCAGGAAACAAGGTTGAATCTCACACATTATACAAAGTTCTCTCTAGGCAAAGTTCTGAGTAGTAGAATTCTACCTTGCATTACTGTCCTAATACCTCATGCACTCAGGGCAAGCACAGTAACCCAAGTTAATCTCTCAATCATGAAAATGAAAATTTTGAATATGGTGCCTACCAATATGAAAAAGCGCCTCGCTCTACACACAACAATACAGACAAGGTAATAATAATATTATTGTCTAGGGATCTTGGATTAATGTAAAAATTCAATAACCAACTCAATTCTCTCCTGTAAAAGAAAATACATCAAATGGGTTCACCAGTATGAATGGTATAATATCAACATAGTAATTACTGCACCAATTGGAGACCCAATCATCATCACATAACCAAACAGCTCACCACAAAAACAGAAATCCATCATTACAAAGCAAACAGACTTATGCTTTCAAATTCTCCTCATTCATACTTACACTCTAGTTCATTCAGAACCACTCAGTAATACCACTCGCTACCCCACAGAAGGATCCCACACCAGGAAATTGGCAAAGCTCCAAAACTCTTTTCTCCTCATTTTAAGCATTAATCCCTTAAAGTGGTGGTGCTCTAATTCTAACCATCCTCTGCTACCACCTTTGTGGGAGTCAAACCCCAATAATTTCCCTGAACCTCAATATTTGTTCACCCTGATTTCTAGCAAAACAACTTGGCGCAAGCTTCCCCAGTTGATCTAGTGTTTAGAGACTACACTCCTAAGCAGGAGAACACAATGTTAGGAGTGTTAAACAGAGCAAATTATTGAATGTGTAAACAACTGAGTTCTGGATCAGAAACAGAGCTAAAAATTGATTTTAAAACAGAACTGTCAAAATCCAGTACAGAGAAAAATGCATGATATGCCATAAAGACTTAATGCAGAATTATATGTAATATGAAATTGTAAAACTCATTAATCCCTAATCAGGCAGTATCTAAGCAAGACTTCCAGTGTCTAACTTGTTAGGATCAAAGATACATGCCATAAAGAATCTAAGTGAAATGAACATAGAAAATAAAGTTTCAGTGACAGCAGTGCTGACAACAGCTTTATAATCCCAACAAGTAAAGATATCAACACAAGCAGCTAAAGCCTAAGAGATTTTGTACACAAATCACACTTTCTATTCACAGATTCTGCAAATTCAACATAGTATGATCATGGTTAGTGTGGCATTGGCAAATCAGAAACTACCACCTAATGTTCTACTAATTAAGCGCTAACCATTTCTTAAGGTAAGAGAAATATTCCATCTTCCCTCTCAGCAACTGCCCTCCGGAGATGATCAACACAAAATGAAACAACCCTCTAACAATGGCTTATATAATTTGCACATTCACATGAACACTTCTAGTGGCAATCCTTGAAAGGGTTTATTTTGGGTACATGATGGAAGCTTCCTTCACAGTACATGCTTTCTAAGAGCATTGTATACCACTATCATATTGACGTCATCTACCCAGTGCTGCACCAAGACAAAGTGAGGGAAGACTTGCAGCGGGACACTGATCCAGAGGGGGAAATGGGCAGGAGCAAGTTGAACCGAACACCAGAAACTACATCCATATTTCGAATAATGGCATCTTGCACAAAAATGTGGCAAATCTATTTATCTCATTATTTACTCTTCTACATGACTTAGGTAATGTGTTTCAAGTGCAACATCATTATTTGATATGTTACAACTCTGCGCATTAAAAATAGTAATTTTGAAAAATAATTTTCCTACAGAATTTTTCACATTTTGGAAAGTGGTACAGTTGCACAGGCTTTCCCATACATCCATTCATGTATTTTGACACTAAAAGCTATTTACAAAGACTTGTAAACCTGGGTTTGCTCCAAAATTTTGAACCTACCCAAAAGAGGCGTAACGAGGAGAAACATATTTCTCCTCGTTACTTCCTCTTTCTATGTGTACTGCATTCTGTAGCACACATGGAAAGAAGAATATTCCTCTAAGGATTGCTTTTGTGCAGGAAGATGTCCCTTTCTGCACAAAAGCAATCGTGCCCATATTGCAGGCAAGCTTGCTTTGTTGTGAAAGGGTGCCTGCGTTGATGATAGGCAGCACACAATGCACTAGTGCAAAGAGAGAGCAGAAATGGCCCATACCTTTACAAATATGGAGAATTTCTACTCTCTCCATTTTACGCATTACAGGCAACATGTTCCCTTGCTGAGCTCTGCTGTGTTAAATAATAATAAGTGTACCCATAGTCTTTTTGTTAGAGCTCAACATCCCCCAATGAGGCAATCTGGAAACAGCATTTGACAACGTTATATCAAAATGTGGCACCTCTGCATTGAGGACTAGCTGACACTCTAGAAAATTTGGAAGTTCAAACATTTTTTAAGTCCCAACTTTTCAGAGTGTCAGGGGCAGCTCCTCTTGGTCACATCTAAGGGCCCCATAGCCAGAGGGAGAAAACTTAGGGGCCAGGTCTCACTCCTGCAGAGGTCACCCAGGGTCCAGTCGGATTCCAGTTACTACTGGTGAGCTGTTTGCATTTGAAAAAAGTTGTTGCATCCTTGTACCATACAGGTCAGACAAACTGACCCTTGGAGTCCACTTATGTTTACCATCGGACCAAACCCAGAGCTTGACAAAATCCGTTTTGCTACCTGTATGCTTACCATCTCCAACTGGATGACAGCAAATTGTCTCCAGTTGAATCCGGAAAAAACTGAGGTCATGTTAATGGGTAAAGCCATGGACATTTGGTCAGAGGATTGGTGGCCTGCTCAGTTGGGCCTGGCCCCCTTCCCCAAACAGTCAGTAAAAAATCTGTGTCTAAAATTAGACCGGGTCCTGACTATGAAGGATCACATTGCGACTACCACGAGTTTGTACTACTATGGTCTCCGGCTTCTTAGGAAAATTCTTCCTTATTTGCCTACTCCCCATCGCAGAACAGTTGTCCAGGCGGTGGTAATTAGTCGCCTCGACTATGGAAATGCTTTGTTGGCTGAAGTGGGAGAGACACTTTTGGCCAAACTCCAAGTAGTACAAAACACTGCAGCAAGGATGATGTTAAATCATCCTTCAGGCTCATCTTCGGCTCCTTTGCAAAGTGAATTGCATTGGCTGTCAGTGAAGAAGAGATCATTTTTTAAGATTTGCTGCCTTACATATAACGCACTGAATGGAAGAGGTCCCCTATATTAGCGGAAAAAATTAATAAAATATTCCCCTTGTAGGAATCTTAGATCTTCTACTCAGGATCTCCCCCAGGTCCCTCAAATTCGCCTCGTCCGTACAGGTGTTAGAGCCTTCTCATATCTTGCGCCAAGATATTGGAATGAGCTCCCTCCCTCTTTACGCAAAATGCCAAGCTACAGCATTTTCAGGAAACAGCTGAAAGCTTTTCTCTTCTAATAAAGACACCCACATTATACCGGCCTATTTCAATCTCTCAGGACAATCCCCTAGTTAGCACCGAGATGCCCCAGGGTGATTTGAGCACTTTACAAATAATTAACATAACATAACATAACACTTCTTAGTCCTGAGTGCAAGTAGGAGCAGGTCTAATCCTTCAGGTCTGTCATACGTGTCTCAAACAGCAATGCCAGTCATATTTTGTTCTTCCACAGGCCTAGGCAGTGTTCTGATGAGCTGTGGGTGAGGGGCCAGCTTTGTAAGGTTCACTAGCCAGTGAGGGGGGAGTCTGAGGCACTCCGTAACCAATGAGGGACAGCACTTCCTACTTTTGAAGCAGATCCTGTTTGCCTTACTGCAAACTACCCCACACTGCACCACTCTGAGACAAATCCAACATGGCAGAATCTTTGTGCTTATGAAGGAAAAGTGTGGGCCATATATTGGTGTGTTTAGGGAAATGAGCACTCACCTCCTTTTCAGCTACTTAAAAATGGCTTCAAGATCAGCTGCCCTGCCACCTGGGATGGTGCCAAGCTGGCTACAGATGGCTCACAGAACAAAAGGCTTCTCTTCCCAGTTATCACTTAACAATTATCTATGAATGGGCAGGCCTTACCCTGGCCACTGTCAAAGTAATGAAGTGTCTGGACCCTCCCCAGCTGTCCTTCATGAGCTTATATCATTCACAAATCTCACACCCACCCTTTCCTGTGAAAAGGCCCAAGCGATTGTACTGGTTCTTGGAGCAGTTGTCATATCTCATTAAGAGTAAGCACTGGCAGGCCTACAAATGCTTGCTAGCCTACTTCACGCTTGAGCTTGCCGAGGTGTAACTTTTTAAAAGTCACTTTTGCTCAATATTTATTACAAATCTGACTTCACCATTGAATTGGGTTTTTAATAAACAGTAAATATGGTCTTTGAATTATTCCAATAGCTTTTCCTAAACCTGAGATAGAATGATTTAGATTTTTTCTAAACTCAAGTTTTTCTCACAGAAAAGCTAGAGTCCTTTAAAGTGAAAATAGCTTTTAGGGGGTAGTCTCTGTAACTATGGCTAGCATTAAATTCTGACATGTATCACTTTTAAATACAAGGCACCTTCTCCTGTGTGCTACAAGGCCCACATGAGCGTGCCATTTAATATTGTAATGTCGAGATTTTTGCTGTCAAAAAGGGCCTGCTTGTGTCAGGTGACACAGATAAGCCTGACACCATGTTTTTTTTGTCAGTATAGTGGATGGCACACTAAGTGATGCAGGCCTCAGGTGGTATTTAATTTTCCATACCACAAGTATATTTCCCTGCACCATGTACTATATACTATGGCTTCACTAAATACATTACTTGGGGATTAGCTAATTTTACCATGTTTTACCAGTCAGCAACAAATGAGGTCGACCATGCAAAAAGAGATACTTTCTCATACACAATAAAAACAGTTTTTGAGGGTGTGTGCAGCTGATTACATCATCTACATGAATATGTTGCTGCACAATTGTTTCCCATTTGCTCACTACATCAACTCTGATTTTCACGCAGCATTGTGTTGTATGAATTCTAGTTGATGTGAGGCACATACGGGTGGGATTTAGGCATTTATTTTAGATTTTCACTTTTTTTGTGCCTTCACTAGTTGGTAACATTTGGTGCACTAATTTGCCTCGGCTACTTTTCATTGCCAGCCTCAAAATACCACTAAGCTTCATGAGTCAAGCAGTAAAAGCATACACCACCAAAAAGCAGGATAAATATTAGATGGCTTTCTTTTGCACAGTACGTGCATTGTGGGACCTATCTGACTCCCACAGGAGGTGTGTGGTTGTTGTGGCAGACAACCAGTCCATGGGAAGATAACCACAAAGCCTACACTCATGATGGCAGCACCATTCTGCCCCCTTCTCCCAAGTGGTGCTATTTCTGACCATTGTTCCTGTGGAGTAATGGTTGGAAGTTAACCTTATGTTTATCTGACCTATTTTCCAGCTTTCCCTAGTGGAGACAGGGAGCATATTTATGAAAGAGTTGCGTTGCCCTTGTGCCACGCAATGGGGTGAAGAGCAACACAATTCTTAAGTAAAATGGATCAAGCCATGCAAGAACACCTTGTGTGGCTTGATGAATGTAGATTAATTTCTGTTTTGCGATACTCTGCCCCAAGATGGCATTCCATGGGCGAAGCGTGGGTGTTCCCACGCATCCACCCAAGGATTTTGATGAATTCCATATTTACAATAACTTGTAGACCTGGGAATGTGTCAAAAATGCTTTGCCTCCTTAGGTGAGGCATAACGAGGAGAAATATCTGTATTTCTCCTCGTTACTTCCTCTTTTTATATGTGCTGCATTCTGCAGCCCACATAGAAAGAGGAGAATGGCTCAGAGGATAGTCTTGTGAAGGAACGTGTCCCTTACTGCATAAAAGCAAGCCTGCTTACAACGCAAGCACCCTTGCACTATGGTGCACGAGTGCCTGCATTGGGACTAGGCAATATATTGTGCGTCAGTGCAGGGAAAAGACAGGAATGCGCCGTATTATGTTAAATATCACGCAGTGCAGCAAGGTGACTTGCTGCACTGCATGATATTTTCCTCAATATGTCCAAGGATACATTTTTTAATTCTTCTCCAAGCCAGCATTACATATTTTATATTAAAGAGTGATACATTTCATTTTGTTAAATGTAGGGACGTTGACTTTTGCATATCTCTCATCTTTTAGTGTTAACCAGAGTTGATGGTATAAATAGGTAATCACATATTCTTCAAACAAACTACACATACCTTTGCCATCTTGACCAAAAAACGAACATACAATGATTTGAAATATTTATGCACTGGTAAATAGCATGATTATGCCACTGTGAGGTTTTTGTATGCAATAGAACGTCATTTCTATCAACTTTGAAAATCATACGCTCTGTATGTAAGGAGGCCTTCGGGAAATAAAGTTGAATTAATACGTCCATCTGTTATATCGGCTGTCAGTTGGGCACCCCAAGCTATGCTGTTCAAAGATTAGCATATTTTATTACCTTAGGGCCATCCTGTTTCCTCTATACCAAATTACAGTTAAACTGCGTCAAAAAAGGACGAGCCGGATCCGCACTGACCGCCGATTTAAAAAAAAGTGTACGAACAGTCGTTAGAAGTTTAAACATTTCAGAATGCATTTCTGTGACGCATCTCACTCAGTCACCTACGGTTAATATATGTACACTGCACACATGCAAGAACATTTCTTTTTTGTTTTATGAGGTTCATCAAACTGTATTCTCTCCATTTTGTTCTACATAAAGTAACATGTTTCAGAAGGAATAGCTTTAACAAAACAACTTAGTGAAGGTTTAACCTGACTATAGATTTAAAAAAAATAGCTAAATTTTCTATAATAATTGAGTGGAGCTCTATCTTTCTTGGTGCAAAATACAAATTTGACGTATTACATTAAAGTCAATGTCAGGTTTATTTTCAATAAAAATACACATATTGATATATAACAAATTTAACAGAAGGAAAGAATAATTTGAAGAGCATAAAATAATTTTGAAAAATCAATTTACAGCCGAACTTTAACAATTAATTCAACGTTTTGGAAAAATGCTTGTACAAATACAAACATTCTTCTTTTCCAAGACCCGTTCCTTCGTTCAGATTCATTTTCACTTGAACTGTATTTTCACTCAAACTATATTTGTAGGTAAAATAAGTTCCAATGGAAAGGTTTAAATTTAGATAAATTCCTAGAGCCTTTTGACAGAATGAACTAGACTTAAACGGTCTGTGTACCACTGTAGATAATGCAACTGCCAGAGAATGGAAACAACAGGTCCATATCGGCAGTCATTCAACAGCTGCATGGAGCAGGTGGTAAATGATTGGAGGCTGTCTCTTTGCGCGTGCACGGGGGTGCATGGAGGTAGAGAATAGTGGTAGGTCAGATCTCCTTTCACTTCACCTGGGAGTGCATGATGAAATATGCAGGAGGCTGGTGACCATGCTCAACAACTAGCTGAAGGTCCTGCAGCTCACAAGGGAAGTCTATGCCCAAGGTCTCCGGCTGATACTACATTTCACAGGGTCACTTGTGTGGACCACCTGTCCCAGTGGACACAGTTTCCACGGTGCTCTCCCCTGTTGTGGCAGTCAATGTTGGTAAGTAGCTAACTACTGCATGCAGTGAGGTGGAGATTTTGGTGGTAGGGCAAGGACAATGGAACTCAGACCTAACCGTTGCATTGTGAGTTCTCATGTTTATTGTAAAATGTGCTGATTCCCAAGGACCCAGAAGCATTAAAGAAACCTGTTTTGCAAAAATATAATATGGCTGCCGAGACAAATCTGGAACATGAAACTGTTGAATCACAGAGCGTTCTCCAGGTATTGTTTATCTCTGTGCACTGCTGACAAGTTGCACACATTGCTGTTCCCGGCAATTGTTTTTAATTTTGTTTCATGCTCGTCACCTTACCTTTGCTTTCTATGTTGCTATCCTGTTCTTGGCTTCCCCATTCCGCTGTGGTTCCGGCTCACTGATTGGAGGGAAGCCTGCTCTCTGGCTTTGTTGTCTGCATTTTTGGCTCCCCCTCTACTCTCGTATTTGCACTTTATTTGCTGGCTATTTCCTAGTCTCCTGTGGTTTCGTCCTCGAGCGGAGGGAATCCTTGTATGCCTGCTGGCATTTCACACAACTATGTCCACCATCTTTTGAGTGGTTAGCAGTCTAGCTTCTGCAGCTCTAGCATATGGTTGCCTATACATTGCTGGTCTGGCGCGGATGCGCCGCCGGCGACCCAAGGGCGTGCCAAAGGCAAGCCTGCCTGCACCCGTCCACTCCCCACTGCCACCAGACACCGGGAACCCTGTCTCCCCCCACCCCCCCATAGAGGTAGGACTAACTACTATATTGCACTACTCCAACGACACACTCATAAAGTTTAATACTGAAACTATATCATCAAAACTGGCAGTCGTATTGTGTCACACGCCCTTATCACTAGAACATGGCATGCCCACTAAGTGCAGTTCTTGTAGTTTTGCCTTTACGCCTTCCCTTCGGGCATCATCTCTGGGTCTTAAGGGGGACATTACTGCTCAGTATCATTTTATAAGCACCTAGGGGCTTATTTACAAGCCCCTTGCGCTACCTTTGTGTCATTTTTAACATGGGAAAAGTGAGATACGGGTGGCGCAAGGGACTTGTAAATAAGCCCCCCAATGTTTACCTCTAAGTGAACAACAACACACTGATAAAACGCATTCTGTGATAAAAGACATTTATTGCAATGTCAGTTCCCTTCCTAAACATACAACTCAAATATGAGATCCCATAATTTACCATGAACCCGATTTATGCTTTTTTTTCTGAAACTTGGCTTAATCCTTCTACCATTCCATGCATTCCCAGAGCCATCCCCACAGATTATAGTTTACTCAGACTAGCCCGAGTGACAAAAAAAGGGGGCGGAGTTGCTATTGCTTTTTGTAGCACAGGTAAGGTCTCTTGTTTAGATACCTTTTGTGAGGATTGGGTAGAGCTTTGTCTATTTAGTTTGGAGGTCTCAATGGGAGAATCTTTGAATTGTGCCTTAGTTTATTGTCCTCCAGGACTCAAAAAATATTTCAGCCATAAACGTAGGGAATGCCTTGCTCCCCATGTGCTTGCTTCAAAAAAATGTTCTTCTGGAGGGAGACTTTAACTACCATGCTCAATCGGTTAAAGATCTTGAAACCCAACTTCTTGTCTCTGATCTTGAGACATTAGGGCTGTCCCTGAATGCTACTGGCCCCACTCATACTGCCAGTCATACACTCAATCTTATCTTTACCAATGTCTTGGACCTTCAAGTTAACTCTCCCCTTCTCCTAACTTGGTCAGATCACTCTATGATCAGCTTCCAGATTTCTTTTAATGCAACACAAACTAGCAGGAATAATGAACTCCAAAGGCAGAGTAGGCCCTGGAAGAGAATTTCATAGTTTACATTCTCTTCTACTTTTCGCACTTAAACCAACTCAGAATTTTCATATATCAATAATGCGCTAACATCTTTTAGCACTTTAAAAATAATTGCAGCTTTTAGATTTTTCATTCAACTAGACCTGACACTTTATGGTTCATGAAGCAAGCAAAAGAAATCAGCTTGCAAGAAACTGGAGACGAGATGGTGTATATCCACAGCTCCCTCTGACAAAACAACCTACAAATCAGCTCTAAACAGTTATTACAAAAAACTTAGAGCCATTCTTAAGTCTCATCTCCTCAACAGAATTGACATCGCCGAAAATTCCACCAAATAACTATTTAATGTCCTCAATGAGTTCACACGGCCAACAGCCTGTATTTTTTCCACTCCAGTCTCACAAGAATAGTGAGATGCCTAAGCTATTCATCTTGAGGATAAAATTGTGAATATTGACAGGAACCTCACCAACTATCCCTTTCCTACTGTCCCTTTGGCTACGACTCTTTCTCTTTATAATTCTTCCACTATTCTGGATCATTTTGAATCCATCACTCCATTATTAGTTTCAGACACGATGAGCAAGTTCAGTCTGGTGCCCACGCTGACCCCTCTCCTCAACACATAATGGTGGCACTTGCCAACTCTTTGCTCCCCGTGATTACGGCACAGTATAACATTTCTCTTGACACCACCATTTAACCTCAGGGATGGAAGATAGCACAGGATATGCCCATCCTGAATAAACCTAATCTGGACCCTCTAAATGCTGCAAATTACTGGCCCATTTTTTTCTCCCTCACCTTAGTAAGACCCTGAAAGCTTGGTCAACAAATAACTCACCCAGTATCTGGAATCCAATACTCTTATAGACCCTTCACAATTTGGGTTTGGAGCTTCAAATAGTATTGAAACAGCGCTGATTGGGATTTTTGACACCATAAGACTGTCCCTTGATGAGGGCTGTCCAGCCAAGCTGATGCTACTTGATTTTTCGGCTGCCTTTGACACCATCTCACACTCCCTCATGATTTAAAGACTGTCTGAGATTGGTGTCTGAGGCATAGCCCTTGGTTGGCTTCAAAGCTTCCTCAGCAATCATACTCAGACTATCAATCTAGGTCCCTTCAATTCTCGGGTCATGTCATTGGGTAGAGGAGTCCCTCAGGGCTCTTCATTAAGCCCTGCACTTTTTAACACCTATGTGGCACCTCTGGCTCGAATAGTAAGGTCCAATGGTTTTTATGTCATCTCATATGCAGATGACACACAATTGATCGTCTCCATTGGCCCAAACCCTGACTCTATTAAACCGATGTACAGGGAATGAATGAGGAAAATTGCTTCTTGGAAGTCCCACTATTGCCTATAGCTCAATTGTGATGAATCAGAAATGGTGCTGTTTGGCACGGCCCATGACTACTGGATGAATGATTGGTGGCAACCCGAATTAGGCACTTCTCCTCAACCCAAAAAGGTGGTCAAAACATATGCATTCTAAATGATGACAACCTCTCAATGAGAGAGCAGGGGAAATACACATGCGGCACCTGTTTCGGGACAATGCACGTGTTGAGTAGAGTATTTCAAATGGCTGCCTCTCCACAGAAGAAAGACTCTCATGCAGGCTCTTGTGATATGCCATTTAGATTATGGAAAGGCCCTACTTGCAGCAGCTAAGGATTCTCTACTGTGTAGACTACAGTTCAGAACAGCACAGCCCATCTTTTCCTTAAGCTCCCACCACGCACCTCCTAGGAACCTACTCTTAGATCATTGCACTACATTCCTATTAGGAAGCATGTGATTTTCAAACATCTGTGCTTGGTACACAGATCTCTTTCAGGTGAAACATTTTTCAAAAGAAGTTTTTAATGAATCGGCCAACCAGAAATTTGAGATCCAAGGATCAATTCTTGCTCTGCCCATGCCTTATTTGTACAGTCAGACATGGCGGTCCATCTTACTCATATTTGTGTCTGTTCTGATTTTGTCTGTTTCAAGCTGCTACCTAAAACCTAGATCTTTTAACCGTATTTCTTCTCTTTCCCTCTCCTCTGGGTCTGTGCTTCAGCCCTAAGATACCCCTGCGGGGGTGATTTGTTGCCCTATATCAAGTTTCAATAGCATAACATTACAGATCACTGTAAATAACAGCATACTAGGCATGACTAGGAAACCATATCAATGCCACTTTCCAGACTATCTGGCTTATAGCATCCAACAATTCCAGGACAAAGAAAGTTCATTGGGAGAAGTGTTTCAGGTGAAATAATACCTATGGTTATATCTGACTTGAGAGGTAGGGGCATTCTATGGTGCTTCAGGATCTTGGACGTGATTAATGGTCAAGAAATCTACAATGGGCCTTCTTTCCTTTTACTGTGACCCTACCACACCACTGTGAACCTGTGGTGCTTCTAATGCTTGGTACACAAAATAAACCTTCATGATCAAGTGTCTGCTCTGGAACTCTGTGAGGTTGTATAGTGCGCAAGTAGGGCACTTGGAAAGAAGGGCATACGTTTTCCATCTCCACCCAAGATGTAAGTTTGTAATCTTTTAACTTAATCAAATATCCCATTTACAAACCTCTTATAGTGAAACAACATCAAGTCTTACAGAGATCTGGAATTTAAAACTAATATATTGTTCACCAAGAAAAAACACTTTGTTTAGGGGGAATATATTAACATTATGCCTCCCATTTGAGGACCACAATGCCTGGAGACTTTAATTTATAGTTTGTGACAAGGAAGACAAAAGAGGGAAAGAAACCAACACTATATGCTAGAGTTGGGCATTTACTACAGAAAATGCACAAGGCCCCTCACACAGAGGAAGAAAATTCCCTGCACATTAGAGCCATTTTTTGTTTGTTTTCTAAACTCAAACGTCTGCTTTGGAAGATTGTTTCTAGAATGCAAAAACCTTTGCTGAGTGGATGCATCAACTATGGTGCCTTCTAAGCAAAGTTTCACTGGTTTCAATCGAGCCACTATGATGGCACCTATATGTAAACCATTGAGATCCCAATCTACCTATTGGGCAGTCTCTAAAGATCTAGAGGATTTGTTCATAAAGAGTGCCGAGGCCCTAACTTCCCGTAGCCTGGTGGGGCTACGGGGCACATGCAGGACTTTAAATTAGGCCCTCTTCATAAAGTGGGAAAGGCTAAAAACACTTTGTGACCACCCACAAATTGGTACATTTGTGAGTGCTGTTAAACTTCTACAGCATTCCAGCACTATGATACCCATTACCCAGGAGGAGAGTTATTCACACAGAAATCTCAGTGCGAGTAAACAAATGTATGTCTGTGAAACTGACCTCTGAGAATGATTTAAAAAATTGCACTTGGACAAAAGGCTATTTGTGAAATAGCTCTTATATACTTGACCAATATAGGAGCCTACCAACATAGACTGAAAGAGTCAGAATGGAAATTAATTCAGAGGTACTGCGAAAATATGGGCATTTATTTTTCAATACTTGCTTTTCTGAATGGAATCACATATTAGAGACAGTACTCATTTGCATGAGATAAAAAAAAGAATATTAATTTATGCAATATGGACACTGATTCACTATAAACTCAAACACCCCACAACGAAAAAATCTTGGGTGCTGTGAAGCACTGAACAATGGATAAGTATTGACTGCATTTGATATGATGTGTGTTTAACCTGTACTAATCCCCAGCAAAATGTTTGAATCAATTGTATTGGCATATATACAGTACCACCACGAGTACTCCATTTGGTTTAATGTATGCTTTTATAGCTTTTGAAAAAAATTCCATTTGCAAAAATTGCATCGCAATCAAGCAGCCAATCTAGATCAACACAGCTTACATTCTATAAGATGCTGGGAATTTCCATGGTATGTCTTAATGGTTTTCAATATAAAATTAAGAACAAGATGCTGAAAGAATACAGGATTTATTGTATTGTAGGGGCATTATGTTATGGTGGACAATGTTATAAATCTAAAGTCATGCCTGTTAGATCTGGCGGTCTCTAGTTGGCAGGGGTAGGTACCACTGTCCAAATTGGGACCCTTGCTTCTAGTCAGGGTAAGGGAGTTACACTCTTTAGATAACCCCTGCTCACCCTCTTGGTAGCTTGGCACGAGCAGACAGGCTTATCAAAGGCAATGTGTAAAGTATTTGTACCAACACTCACAGCAACACAGTGAAAACACCACAAATGGACTCCACACCAGTGTAGATAAATAAAGTACTTTTATATAAACTACACAAGACCAAAACGACAACATTCACAGTTCAAGAAAATGGTTTCAAAAGAGTACTTAGCTTAGCGACAAAATAATCCATATTAGCGTTGATTTTAGCCAACAGTACCTGGTGATGCGATAAAAGTTCCTAGCGGCGCTCAGGCGTAGAAAAACAAGCAACAGCGTCACTCCTGAGACCCTGGGGAGGCAATGCGACAACCCCGCTGCACGCAGCGGGTGTGTGCGACGAATCCGGTCTGTATGGGAAGTGAGGCGATACTTGTATGGATTCCAAGGCGTAGCTTCTCCGGTAGAAATGTACTCGCAAAGGCACGATGCGACGATCTTCGATGGTTCTGCTATGATATTCGCAGTGACGAAATACAGCCCGCTAATGAGTGGTGCGATGATTTTCGATGGCTCTGCAATGATGTTCGCAGCGACAAAATGCGGCCCGCTAACGAGCGGTGCGACGATCTCACTCAGCGGCGGCAGGCTCTGCGACGATTCTCGCAGCGACGGGAATCTTCCCGCTCCGGGGGCGATGCACTCCGAAGATGAACGCGGCGTTGACGTTGCAGCGGCGACAGGCACTGTGACGATCTTCACGTTGACGGAAATGTTCTCGCTAAGTCGGAGGTGCGTGAAAAAGTTGCAGATCTTTTGCTTCTTTTCTCTTGGTCAGCTTCCCAACAGCAGGCACAACTTCCAGAGGCCCCACAATTGGATCAAGCACTCTAGCAAGGGCAGAACTCACACAGCAGAGTTCAGGGGGAAGCTGGGAGTGAAGTCCTTTTGTTCCTGGGACTTCTTAACAGGAGGCCAGCTCTACTCAGGCCCTTGGAGATTCCTTCAAGCCAGGGGACACAGCACAACGCAAAGTCCTTCCCCTCTCCTTGGCAGCAAAGCCACTGAAGGTCAGCCTTACAGCAGGTCAGTCCTTCCTCTTCAGTCTTCCAGCTTTCTCCTTGGCAGAGATTCCTTCTTGATTCCAGGATGATATAATTTTCTGTAGTCTGGGTCCCAATAAATATACCCCAAAATCCTTTGCCCTCTGAAGGCAGAGGGGCCTTGGCCTAGTCAGAACCAGTTCTGGTCAGTCCTGGAAGCACTCTGTTTACTTGGTTTCTTCTTTCCTTTGAGAGAGAGGGGCAGGGTTGTCAGCCGCTCAGCAGGGGGTGGAGACAGCATTGTGGAAGGCAGGCACAGCCCTATTCAGGCCCAGGTGCTACTCCTCCCACCCAGCTACAGGGGAATTTCCCTGTTCAGCCCTGGGCTGACTCATTCAGCCGCTGAGAGCCACCCCTGTCCCTGTCACTCACAAACCAGACAGTCAATTCACAAACAGGCCAAGGCACACAGAAAGGGCAGGAAAGGAAACAGCCACTTTCTAAAAGTGCTGTTTTCACACACAGGATTTAAAAAACATCTTTCCTAAAAGATGTGTTATTAAATTCTGAGTTCAGGGATACCAGACTTTAATTTTCCCTCTTGCTCCTATGGGAAGATATGCAGGTAAACATTATACTCAGCATTCCCCATTATAGCCTATGGGCAAGATAGCCGTTCAATAGTGAACAACGAAAATGGCTGTAATTCAATAACAGAGCATGTCACATACACCAGTACATGCTCTACCTTTCACATACACTGCACCCTGACCAGGGGGGAACCTAGGGGCTTCCATAGGGGTGACCAATGTGTACAGAAAGGGAAGGGTTAGGCCTGGCCAGTGTGGACATTGGTCAGGTCAGCATGGCAGTTAGCAACTGCACCCAGGCACTGCGGTGGCAGGCCTGTGATACCATTATAGGGCTACTCCTGTGGGTGGCACAATCAGTGCCGCGGGCCCACTAGTAGCATTTGAATCACCAGCCCTGGCAAACTCAGTGCACTTTACTAGGGGCTAACAGGTGAAACAAATATACCAATCATGGATAACCAATCAATATAACAATTTACCTAGGGAGCACTTGCACTTTGACACCGATCAGCAGTGGCAAAGTGCCCAAAGCATCTCAACCAGCAAAAACGAAATCCAGCACAGAGTCAAAAATACATGAGGTAGAGGCAAAAAGTCAGGGGAAACCACGCCAAAGATGCCAGGTCTAACAATGCCTCAAAAATTATGTAAGGGTCTATCGAAGGCATTCATGACCTTGAAAGGGGACAACCATTATTTAGGAAACCACTGTCTTCTTATTTTTGATCCTCACCAAAATATATTTATGTTTAGTTCATGATCAGGCCAGTACAACCTAGTGGGAGAACAAACATAATTGTTCACAAAATTTCATGTGCATGATATATGGCGGCTATATCATCCACAGTAGAAAGACTTTCCTTTACCAGTACAAAGTTTCTTCTATGGAATACATACTTTTTACTATCATGATTTTTGTTGAGGTGCAGTAGCGGCTGGTAGGGAACAGGAGTGGCAGGGCATGGTGAAGGTGGTAACAAAATATAAAATATAGAAAACATCTCTGTCCTCATAGCTGCTGGCTCTCTCTTCTCTGTTGGTTCGATCAGGAACCAGGAAGCAGCAGGAAGCACCCGGGATCCCAGGCTTCCCTAACCCAATCACAATGCTGCAATGCAGCATTGTGATTGGTTTGAGTTCTGTTATTTAGCACTCAGACAGGTACAGGGAGCCTGGGCATGTTCCCCACCAGGCTGTGTAATGCAGCATGGTGGGGAGCATGCTAAGTTTGCATGACTGCTTGCCCGGTCCTAGACGGCCGGCCAACCAATCATGTGCACTTAGTGTGCACAAACCACTCCTCCCCCTGTGCCACCAGCCCCACCTCCCCCTAACCCAGCACGCACCTACGGATTTTTTTTATAATACCTGCTCTAAGAGCAGTGGGGCAACACTCCTCCACCTTAGCAGAGGAGCTGCCCCTATTGAGGTGCATGGAGTCATCTAATAAAAAAATGCTTTGAATCACAAACGTGTGACAATAAAGACCGCTCTTGGTTGCCTAGTCATTGAAGTATTTCTTTAAATTGCAACACTACAGGACAAATAGTTCTTCGATTTTGAGCAATAATGAGAAATTGTATGATTTTTGTGTTATGTAAGATACATGTATGGATGTTTTATGAGGTGGGCTAATTAGCTCCTCACGGCAAGGAGAGGACAAAAGATACAGTTCAATTGTAAATAAATGTAAGCAGGCTAAGAGGTATGTTGATTGATTGAACATTACAGATTATTTAAACTCTGTCAAAACAATGCTAACAGATCTAAATTGCTGTTCAGACTTGGAGCTAGCCATACTATCCTATCTAAACACTATGGGCCTGATTAGGATGACGGTCGGAGTTTCAACATCACTGCGGTTTCGGAACCAACTGACCTCTGGTCGGCGGTCTGAGACCGCAATTGCAAAGACTTGTATTTTCCTATGGGAGTTAGTGTGGCGGTCGGAAACTGGCCGCAACACAATCTCCAATAGAGAAATGAGAGTCCCTGTAACTTCCTGCACTGTGTGGCAGGCACCTCATGGTGTCTGCACACGGTGCAGGGATTTACAGGAGGGCACTATAGGTGCCCCCTCTGCCCCCAACCAGAGGCCGTGGAAGAAGGGGGGCCTGCTAGGGGTCCCAAAGTTGCTTTAAGACAAGCTTTCCATGTTGAAAAGCCCAACATGGAACGCCTATTGGAAACTGACATCATAATCCCTATGGCGGAAACACCTTCCATGCGGGATCATGTGGTGGTTTCAACTGGCCGACAGACTCCTTCAGCCCATCGGAAGCTGGTCCTGCCGGAAGCCAGTCTGATTGACCAGCCTGTTTCAAATCCAACCATTGGTGTTGTAATACGGTGGTCAGATTTGAAAATGTGGATATTGGTCGGAAAGCCTCAGAGGCTTTCTGACCGACATCCAAATTAGGCCCTAAGGGATTTATTATAAGTACGGTGGTCCACAGGATCAGTTCCGTGGCAGTTACGGCAATGCCATGGAGTTCCAACCACCATTGTTGTAATACGGCGGTTTGACCACTGGTGTCTCCCTTCCTCACATTTGTCAATTTTGCTGCTTCTATAGGTCTGTGTTCTACTTACATTAAGTTATTTGTGAAAGTACAGAATTTCTGACAATTTTATATGTAGAGCATACCTTGCGGATCATTAACTCTGAATGTTGGATCCTAAAGGTTGAATAAGAAATGTGGAATAACTTCAGAAATCATATTTGCTGCATTCAGTTCTCAGATAGTTCCTCACTCTCGGCTGCATTTTCGCCTGGAGATGTAAAAATTTTTTAGCAACAAGATCCCCACGAGAAAATGTCTGGACCCACAGGTTTATTTCATTCCCGTAATTTCGAGGGCCGTGGAAGCTCCTTTTGCGGTCCTATCTGAGATTACAATCACCTCGTAATGGGACCTCATATGTCTGCTATCTTTGTATTTCCCTGGAGACACAAAACTGAGGACCTGTTGCGCCACAACCGATTTGTGTAATGGCACCAGGCGACAATAATAAATTCAAATATAGTTCTGACAGATTTTGCTTAATCGCCATCCATATACAACGTCTTCTTATGGAAGGTAAACTTGAAAATAAAGTTTCGGAAACAACATAACTTTTAATTTGCTCCTTGCATGAACTTGATCAGCACAATGACAAATGGCTTCTTTTGTGAGATGAACATTAGTCAATTTTCCATGTACTTCTTAAGCACAATGATAAAATGGTTCCTTTTGTGAGTTGAACATGTTAGCCACTTTTCTCAGCTGGAAAATCAGAGTTTGCCATATGTATGGTATTTCTTGCTAGGATTTTTAATTTTTTTTTTAGAGAATATACAGAACTGTTGACAATGGGCACCACTGTAATGTCGTGACACTGACGCGATACGCTGAGGCGTACGCGTCAGGTCACGTGATGTGTAATAATAAAATAGGAGTCGCGCACGCACGTACGCCAGAACGGCTGCGGCGGTGGACCACACCACCAAGCTCCGTGTCCCCGTGTCCTTATTGTCCCGCGAGACCCCCAGCAGTGGCGGTCTCCACACGACACACGACACAACACACCACTGACTACTTAAAAGCAAAATGTTCTATTTCAGAAAATACCTCAGTGTCTACAATATCAAGATATGTTTTAATTTTCGTAACTTGCAGCGTAGTGTACTTTCGGCAGTAACCCCGCTTAAAGAAATCAAAGGCTGATAGATTGTTTTGCAGACTCATAAAGTAAATGTAATGTGACTTCAGTATGTAGCAGAACCTTAAGATGGGAGTTATTGTTCAGATGAATGGGAGAAACTCGTCAAGGAGTTCTCCAACCCCAGCACCGGCAACAACGACATCACCCCGTCACAAGATCTCTGCGACTCCCTCGCCTCATTCTTCCACCGCAAGATTGCCGACATGCACAACAGCTTCGGCGCACCCTCCTCGCACCCAACCGTTGAACCAACGCACCCCACCGCCACCCTCCGCACCTGGACCGCAGTGACCACCGAAGACACAGCCCGCACGATGAACACCATCCACTCCGGATCTCCGACTGACCCCTGCCCCCACCACGTCTTCAACAAGGCCGACTCCACCATCGCATCCCAACTCCGAGACGTCATCAACACCTCCTTCGACACCGCCACCTTCCCGGAGAGCTGGAAGCATGCCGAGCTCAGCGCCCTACTGAAGAAACCAACAGCGGACCCCACCGACCTCAAAAACTTCCACCCCATCTCGCTCCTCCCTTTTCCTGCCAAAGTCATCGAGAAGATCGCCCAACAGACAGCTTGCCGCCTTCCTCGAGACGAATGGATCCCTCGACCCCTCGCAGTCCGGCTTCAGAGCCAACCACAGCACCGAGACCGCCCTCATCGCAGCCACCGACGACATCCGAGCCCTTCTCGACAACGGGGAAACAGCGGCACTCATCCTCCTGGACCTCTCCGCCGTGTTCGACACTGTCTGCCACCGCACCCTAGTCCAACGCCTCAGCAACACCGGCATCCAAGAGAAGGCACTGAAGTGGATCATCTCATTCCTTGCTGGAAGAACACAGAGAGTCCGCCTCCCCCCGTTTCGTTCCGAGGCCACCGAAGTCATCTGCAGTGTCCCGCGAGGATCATCACTCAGCCCCACCCTCTTCAACGTCTACATGAGACCTCTCGCAGCCATCGCACGCCAACACAACCTCAACATCATCTCCTACGCCAACGACACCCAGCTGATCCTCTCCCTAACCAGAGACCCCGACACCGCCAGAACCAGCCTCCACGAAGGGATGAAAAACGTCGCCGAGTGGATGAAGAACAGCCGCTTGAAACTGAACTCAGACAAGACGGAAGTCCTCATCCTTGGACCATCACCCTCCGCCTGGGACGACTCTTGGTGGCACCCAGCCCTGGGCACCGCCCCCAAGCCGACAGACCACGCACGCAACCTGCGCTTCATCCTGGACTCCTCCCTCTCGATGACCAGACAAGTCAACGCCGTCTCCTCTTCATGCTTTCACACCCTCCGCATGCTCCGCAAGAACTTCCGATGGATCCCGATCGAAACCAGGAAGACGGTCACCCAGGCCCTCGTCACCAGCTGGCTGGACTACGGAAACACCCTCTACGCCGGAACCACAGCCAAGCTACAGAAAAGACTACAACGCATCCAGAACGCCTCCGCCAGACTCATCCTGGACATCCCTCGATGCAGCCACATCTCCGGCCACCTGAGGAACCTGCACTGGCTCCCCGTCAACAAGAGGATCACGTTCAGGCTCCTCACCCACGCACACAAGTCTCTCCACAACCTGGGCCCCAAGTACCTCAACGACCGCCTGACCATCCACATGCCCACCCACCAGCTACAGTCCGCTAGCCTTGCCCTCGCCGCCATACCACGCATCCGAAGAACCACCGCCGGAGGCAGATCCTGCTACTACCTGGCGGCCAAGACATGGAACTCCCTCCCCATCCACCTTCGGCTGACCCAGGACCACCTCGCATTCAGGAGACAACTCAAGACCTGGCTGTTCGAGCAGTAGCGGCCCCCTTCCCCCAAGCACCTTGAGACCCTTCCGGGTGAGTAGCGCGCTATACAAGTGTTATGATTGATTGATTGAACTGTGTGCCAGAGAAAGGATTTAAGTCAATAGGCGCATTATTGCCTTTTCCCCTGCGCTGGCGCCCTTTTGGCTGCCAAGCGTCAATGCAGGCCCCCTTGCACCATGGTGCAAGGGTGCCTGTGTTGTAAGGAAGATTCTTTGTGTGCTGGAAGGGGCACCTTCCTGTACAGGAACAATCCCCTGAGGCTTTATCTTCTTGCTATGTGTCCTACAGAATACAGCACACATACAAACAGGAAAGAAACGAGGAGAAATAAAGATATTTCTTCTTGTTGCGCCTCACCTGAGTATGCAAAGGTAGGGTAACCAACCGTACGTAAATTTCATGGACAGTCCATAAAATTCACCCCCTGTCTGTTGTCCATGATAATATCTTTAACGGACGCCATTTGTCCGTTAGTCTGATGATTTTAGGTAACAGCCATAGAAGTGGTGCCTTCAAACAAATAATGTTGTGCCTTTCACTCTCCGAAGCTACCTAGGATTGGCTTGAAAGCCATAAGCCAATCCTAGTGCTTGCTGCTCCACTGCAGGACCAATGAGAACAGCTTTAGGGTGCCCAGGACCTGCAGAGCACTCTTTCGGTCGTTCGTTTCCTGTTTACACTACAGGGTCTGACTCGTGCATTTTTGGGAGAGCAACGCCGTGTGCCAGGCCAGCAGAATCTCAGGCCTTGAAGAACCGGAGCACAGAGATACGTTGGAAAAATGTGCTTTTCATGTATTTGTAGGTCTGAAAATTATGTCTGTCTGTTTTTGTATATTTCTGTCTGTCTCTGTTCACTAGTGAATGCCTATCTGTCTGTCTGCCTTCTACCAAATGGTTTTCCTCTTTGTTTGTCTTTACCTGTTTGTGTCTGTCTTCTAATTGTCAGTCCACCATTACGGTTGGTCACCCTTTGGCTGCTGGCTGGTGAGTAATGACATTACCGTAATGTGCATCATCTCTGAACCCTCTGTGCACTGGAGCTAAAACCCCGCCCCCTGTCTGTGTGGGAGGAGGAAGCGCCTTTACTTCTACAGAAGGCGCTACTTTATCCTTATGTTAACAGCTCTATTCACATTCTTTCCCTGCCTAACTGCTCGGACATCAGCACAGAAGGTCACTCACTGCATGGACACGCCTGTCTCACTGTATGCCGGCCACTGGGTCACTATTTTAATGGCAACCCACGCAAAGGAACAGGGCTACGGAATACACCAGCTAGCACCTGCTTAGATAATTAAAACCTATAACAACGGTCTCATATGCAGTAATTTCATCAAACATTTTACTATTTCTAGCGACTAGCTACATAAAGTAATAACAAAGCTGGTTTGCAATTTTAAATCAAGCAATAATTACACTCCACGCTGACTTGAAGCACAAAAGGCAATTTATTAGGACAAGGTTATCATAACTCCAACATGTATTAAACATAACAATGCAACTCTATAACTTTATTCAACAATAAAAACCCATACCTCAATCATTCTCCAATAGTCTCACCCGTTTCACTTCTCCCCATTCTTGCTGTAAACCTCTCCATACATCCCTTCTCACCTTCATAGCCCACTTAAACATCCTCTCTTGCCTTTCTTCTGCTGCACCTTTCAACCAGCACTCCACCCGTATTCACCTGTGTACCCCCTCCCTTGTGGGGTGGCTCCGCCTGTCCATGACTCACCATTCCTCCAAAGTTTCGCAACCTTGGAGCCTTGTAACCCGTCCTAAATTGGCACGCTTAACTCTCACCCCTTCTCCTGTCCAACTGCGGGGTGGGTGGGTGGATCAATTTAAACTAAACCCTCCCTAAACTTGTGGAGCGAGGTGTTGGGAAAGAGGGCGTGACCTTCCTCCCCAACACCTTTATAGGCACCACAACCTGCCCCTAAACCCTCCCTAATGACATCCCTCCCACCCAGTGGTCGAAGTGGGGAAAAAAAAGTAGGGGAACTGTGGGCGGAGACTCAGGGGGCGGGAATAACCCAAGGATTGGATTAGTGGGCGGAGTCGGAGGTGTGGCTAGAAATAGCAAAACATACCAATTTTTGAACGTTTGGTATTTTACTGACCAGTTACAGCTTATAGCGTTATTTAATTCAAAGACTCAATAAACATGTTTATTTGAGGTTTAATATATAAGTTGTTTATATTTAGTTCATTTACAATGTGGGACATGTTTCCAATCACAGAATATTCCAAATACGCTTATAAGTGGAATCATAAGCCATTTGTCTCCGAGCCATGCAGTTTCTTTCATCTGCACTTCTCCTCCCTTTTTCTAACCATTTCTGAACATAAAATTCAGGTTTAAATTCTATGACAGGTGGCCCCACGATATTTATGAACATTGTAGAAGACAGACGATTGATTGATATTCTGTTCCGCAGTGGTGTGAGCACATCATTCATTACACTAAAGCCCCGTTCACATTCAGCAGTTGAGGTACAAAAGGTGTTATAATGTGCATTAATGGTTTCAGGCTTTCAGAGATGCAATTTTTATTTTGTTTGTACTCTCTGAAACCAAGGATGTACTGCCTGGTATCAAATACATGCAACCTGCTACAAAGGTTTTGTAATCCTCCCTCACTGTATAAGATGTCTACTGGATCTGGCCAATAAACTGGTTGTAGGAGTTTCATTCTATGTACTAACTCTTGGTATTCTATTTCATCATTGTTTGTGGTTGTGCATCTAGAAACATTTGATGCATTAGACATTGTCATCCTTTTTCGCAGGTTATTTGCTAAGCTCCTAAAGAACTGTGCCCTATTGATGCTAACACAGCCTTTGTTCTGTTGCAGTCATACACCAGCAAACTGCATCTGTTCAGCAGCATCTAATGCAGTTGTAGCAAACAAAGGGCCCAGGTGCATCAGCCATTGATTCAAACACTAAAATCTGCATCTGTATTGAACGATCGGCCTCCTATATGGTCATATCATGCCGCTGCAGCCTTCTGGATAGGTCACCCAATTCTGTGAGAGCATCATATAAAATGCCCATATTTTCAACAAACACCAGGGAGGTTAATAAACGGTTTAAACCAGCATATTTCCTCTGCTCAATGTCACTCCTCGTTGAGTCTTCGGAAGATTCCATGAAATGTTTAATAAGTCCTTTGTAGTTATTCCAAACAGCTCTCACAGATCTTTCACTTGAGGACACCCAGCGTACATCTAGCACCTTTCCAATTGCCAGAAGTCTTACTTCTACCTCCAGAGCACATTCCCCAAGCTCTCTCTGATTTTTCGGAGAGGCATGGTAGGTGGTATATAGTTTATCAAAAAATAATTTGAGCTGATTAATGCCTGCGACTTCTTTACAAACATCACCCACAGCAAGCTCCAGCTTGTGGTTAGCACAGTGCCATACACTCAACTGTGGATATTTCAGTTTCAGAAGAGTTGCCACACCGGATTTCCTACCTATCATATTGGAAGCACCATCTGTTACAAGCTGAACCAAACTACTTTTTAAATACTCATCAGTAAAACCGTGTCTCTCTAAGCATGCAAGTAAGGTATCTAAGGTTAGATCTGCTGCTGTGCTTGGCAACTCAACAAGGTCCAAGAAAAAGGTCAGTGGCTCATTGTGTTTATCAATACATGCTCCTACACAGATAATTAGTGTGGTCAATTTACTATTTGTGAGCTTAGGGACATATTTATGGGAATGGTGGCGCAGGGCAGCACAGCAAGTTACTTTGCTGCGCTGCCCTGCGTCACAGGGAAAGGGCGGGAATGTGCCGTATTTATCCAATATGGTGCATTCCGGTCTTTTCCCCATGCACTGGCGCCATTTCGACAGCCTAGCTTCAACGCAGGCCCACTTGCCCCATGGTGCAAGGGTGCCTCCTTTGCATGCAGGATTGTTTTTGTGCAGGAAGGGGCACCTTCCTGTACAAAAACAATCTTGAGAGGCTTTTTCATCTTTCTATGTGGGCTGCAGAATAAAGCAAAGTTTGAAAGAGGAAAAAGCAAGGAGAAATAAAGATATTTCTCCTAGTTATGCCTCCTCTGGGGCGAAAAGCGTTACAACAAACAAATGATGGACGGAATGCTGACAATGCAGACATTCTCCCCCAGTCAAGAGATCTGGGTTAAATCCATTGTTCTTTTGCCCACTACACCACCCCAGTTCATACATGGCCATATGCAAATCAGTCTTGACCCTGTGCCTCATGGGAAAAGTCCAGCCCGAACTGCCAAGCCATGTCTTCCCTGGACCGGAGTCAAGCATCCTAGGACCGGTTTCTGGCTATCAGCCGTCATCAGCCAGGATAGCTTGACTCCAGTGGCGTAGTGAGCACGGGAACCACGTCTGGGCATACCCATCCCACTTAGGGCGAAAAGCGTTACAATAAACAAATGATGGACGGAATGCTGACAATGCAGACATTCTCCCCCAGTCAAGAGATCTGGGTTAAATCCATCGTTCTTTTGCCCACTACGCCACCCCAGTTCAGACATGGCCATATGCAAATCAGTCTTGACCCTGTGCCTCATGGGAAAAGTCCAGCCCGAACTGCCAAGCCATGTCTTCCCTGGACCTCTGGGGCAGCGCAAGATTTTGCCGCATCCCAGGATTACAAGTCCTTGTAAATCTATGAATGCGTCAAAAACCGTGGGAGTTGTGTGGGAGACTTTTATTATTGCAGGAAAACTACTGCGTGACAAAGCCACTGCTGCTCTAGGGTGTGCTGCTTTGTAGACCTGCCCGCAAGAATGGTGGTGAACTTCGGTATGAATTGTGGTGGACAGGGCTTCAAGTTTACCCAACTGGCCACCGGTAGGGTTCACCTGCTGTTGCTAAGAGACCAGGGCTTCTAAGGTCTAGTGGGGCCTTCTAAAGTCTATCATGGGTGCTCCCTCAGGAGTGGTCTGATGGACAAGGCATGAAGGCTGAACCAGGTTCCCCAGTTCCAAATTTGGTAGCTCTGGCCATAATGCCACATCCTATCCCCACCGAACACCCTTCTGCCCCACTGAGTGAAACTCGCACTGTCTTCACCTACAACCCAATTCTGCCCCATTATAGGCACCTGGATGTGACTCATTTCAAATTATACAGTGCCTGAAAAAAAGTAACAACATTCTGGGAAAAGCAAATACTCATAGGGAATGCAGGATTATGTAAAGCATGCAAAATATAAGCAGGAACGACATGTTACCTTAACGCTTTTACTCTCGTTCAGAAATCAATGAGTATTTACTGTCTTAAACATTGAGGACATGAATATAGGGCTCCTCCTGTACACATGTGTTAAGCAGGGCTCAGAGACAAAGGAACTCTTCAAGAGAATCTGATCTGACTCACGGAAACCCACAAGGGCTCCTTCTTATCCACAAATTGTGCACTCTTGATTGTCAGCGCCAGGATGCCTGTTAGGTGACAGTGCGCTTTACAAGTGTGATAAATAAATAAATAATTCTTATTCATGTCAGCCAGCTAGCTGCTCAAACATAGTATAGCACATATGTATTCAAGTGTCCTGCAATGAAGAATGAGTGCGAGTAAGTAAATGTGGGTGTGAATGATTGAGTGCCTGAATGTAACTGAGCATGAGTGAAAGAGTGTATGTCGATGAAAGTGAGAGAAAGTGAGTGAGAAGGAGTCACGTAGAGTAAGTGAAACTGTAAGTTAGAATGAGGTAATCAGAGTAGGAAAAAGTGGTGAGACTGAGTAAGTGAGAATGTGATACCGAATGTTGAAGAGTGAGTGCAAGTGAGCAATTTTGAGTAAAAGGGAAAGTGAATGAGAATGAATAATGGGGGTAGTGAGCCTGAGCAAAGTGGAGGTAAATATTTACTTATGGGAGGAACATATTGTGCATCTTGAAAAAAAATGTGGTCAACTCCTGGGGATGTTGTCTTGGCACAGTAATGTCTTTTGAGAGAATTTGTGTAAAAATGGGGTGTTGAAAATAAAATGCAGTATTTGACCCTATAGTCTTTTTTTCAAAATTATGTTGGGAGTAGCAACACCCAGACTGCAAATCCTCCGGGCCCTCCTTTATCTCTTCTTAGTCTTACAAGGCCCAGTAAATCGCACTCTTTTCCAAATCTCTTTCTAAATATTATCACTCTCAAAAACTGTATTTTCTATGTAATTTTCCTTTGATGGGAAGAGGAGGTTTCTGAGGTGGTAGTATCAGGCAAGTGACACTACTTGGGCTCCCTCTGTTCGAGCCTTCATGGAGGATCCCTCTTCATTGCTACCTCCACCTGACCCCAGACTCCGCAACGCACTCCCTTACAGGCTTGATTATCCACTACTCCTCTCCAGTGCACCTTATCTCACAGCTGACCTTGGGCCGCAGCCCCATATCAGGAACCATTGGGCTCCACTTTCATTTTTCCCAGTAAAAACATTAGTAAAATCACCTTCAAACTTAAAACATTGAATATAGCAGTAAATATAATTAGCACACACTTTAAAGTATGTTCCACAGTAGCCCTTATGACCCGACTGCTAATTAAATAAACAAAAACAGAAAGGCCATGACAAGGCCGGCTTTAGCGCTGATGCGAAAGTCTTTTTTGGCGCCACACCAATAATCACTGCCATACGCCACAAGTGCTCCTCATCTCCCCATAGCCCCTCCCCCTCATGACCTCCTCCTCGGATTCCCTCACTGCCACCCTCCACCAATGCCCCTCATTTCGCTGTAGCCCCTCACCCTCATGACCTTCTCATCAGAATCCCTCACTACCATCCTCCAGCAGTGCCCCTCATCTCTCCCTAGCTCCCCCCTGCCCCCCATGACCTCTTCCTCGGATTCCCTCACTGCCACCCTCCAACAGTGCCCCTCATCGCTCCATAGCCACTCCCACTACCTCCTCCTCGGATTCCCTCACTGCCACCCTCCAACAGTGCCCCTCATCTTTATGTAGCCTCTCTCTCATATGCATTTTATTTGTTGTGTAGCGCTACTCATATAAGTGTAGTGTGTGTCAGTACTTTACACCACGCACACATTATACAGAGACAACGAATCATACAAGTATGTAAATCAGCCTACAGGGAATGTCACATAAGCCAATGAGGATTACAAGGTTTATGAATCACATGTCATCCATACTGGTGGGCAGTTATTTTAAGAGGGTTTGGTCTGGAGAAGCACAAACTCGGGATTTAAAGAGTACTCCAGTGGTTAGGGGTTGGCTTTACTGATAAAAATGTATATCTGCCCAAAGATACTCATTTTAGCAACATTAGAATAATGAAAGACTGGGGAAGTTCTTACTATATCACAAAAAAAAAACGCGAAGTTCTAACTATATCATTCAGGTTTGCATATAGCTCTTTGATGACAGTTCATTGGTCACTGTCCTATGTTAGGATTGTAACTTCTGAACTGCAAGTAACACAAGGATCTCTGTCACAATGACAGTAACCCACTGAGCTTCCACATAAAATACAGTTCATCTGCACTTAACTACTAACAGAGAAATGATTGCTCTCCAGCAGGATCATTAATCCCCTGCGTTATCTGGGCATTTTTTTATTGTCCTATTGTTGTCCTGCATCAGCCATGATAATGATAAAAACGGATTAAATGAAGCACACACGAAGTATATGTCCTGCTGGGCCTGTGCAGATTTTAAATAGAAAAACAAATAGTGACACATTCTCCTACCTACTCCATTAGTCAATCTTAGTGTCGCAGCCTGAAGTGATAAGCAGCTGCAGGGGTTGGGAAAGGTGAATCAAAATAAACAAACTTATTTTCTCCTGCGCTGCATAGAAAAAGAATATCCACGCAGGCGGACAGTAGGCAAAGGTTACCGCAGCCAAAGAAAGGATTTGTCGCCTTTCGCCATGCCCCTGTTGGAGATGAAGGGGTGAAAAAATAGACAAAGCCTCGTTAACATGTAAATGGTCTTTTAAAGACCTGTGAAGTACTCAGGCAAGGCTGCGATAATCTCAAAAACTGTCTGTGTGTGCGCGCCCGGGCGCACACACACGACGGGGGAGGTAGGGGGCTTCTTTGAAGCACTTTGAGCCCCATGGCATTTCGCGCCTGCCTTCAAGCCCTTACTAGAACCGGGCCTGAATTAGGGCAGTCCCGGGACGCTTTTTTTAAATCAAGAAGTAGGGGAACGGACTAGCATAATTTTTAAAAGTAGGGGCACGCCGTGCCCTTCCGTTCCCCCCCACTTCTAACACTGCTCCCACCATGTCCTTCCGGCCAGCGTGAAGATTCCCAGGGGGAAGACTGGTCTGCGACCTTGCTTCCCCCCGGGGGCCGACATACTCTGTAAATTCAGCCAAAGCTGGTAAGGTTCCATTACCCCCTGCAAAGAACTTCTCAAGTGCCACCATTTTGCCTTTCTGTCCGCCTAGCTTGCTGTCTACCTACCTTCCTTTACAGAGCGAATAAAGCAGTATTAGCTATAAGATCTTGAAAGTGAATACCAAGGAGTATGAAACTGCCACAGTAATGCTATCTATATCATTCTGTCTGGATTACGTTGGACTGTACATCACAGTGTAATTCCATGCACTTTCTGCATCTCGGTGGTAATATGTCTGATAGATGCTGGCCATGTGATTTAATTTCTGTTGCACCATTAAAACTTACATAATCAGTAAAGCACAAGCCGTGTCTGCTCCCACAACATACTGCCTATTTGTTGGGGTTGTTCTCTAACAGGAACACAAAGCGATGAACGGCCACTCGCGTCCTTTGTAAGGGTTTCTAGGAATCTGTAAATATTAAATGGCCTTGTTACTCACTAGGAGTAAACACTGCTCCTGTTATGGTGCTTTCAAGCGAAGTTCATTAAATGGAAATGGCTCACATATACATATAACATAGTCCCAGCAGTGGTCAGAGGAACCTGTTTCCTAGCATGTTAGGGAGATACTCAATAGTTTCTGCAAATGTTCCTTCCTATACTGTTTTCTGGCACAGGTTTGAAATTCCACAAGCATAAAGTTTGGGAAAGTGACAGGAGTTTTGCTGAGAGAAATCAATACCATCCTTTCTTACAGTGGTATCCAACATAGAATTTGCTTCCATGAACCCACATGGGGCATATGTTTCTTTATCTTGAGAATATTCCACGGCTTTATGTTTGTGGTGATGATGCCAAGTCAGGTAGATTGTGGCACTGCCCTAGCGGATTGTCTACCGGCCTTTCCTACTGTTTTGCTAGTACAGTAAATCTCTCCATCTACTGGGTCTGCAGCCCATGATATTACCTATACCAGTGCATGCTTACATAGTTCTTGTATTACACAATGGATGTAAGAGTACATTTTTTACAAGGTTAAACATGAAGGAGGCTATTAGTCTACCTTTCTTGAACTGTACAATAATGAGCTCTCAATTATATCCACTGTGTGTTAATGTTGCTTTTTCATGGCTTCCTATGCCACCAGTTTTATGTTGCCTCATATGGTTGGTCGGGTGAATATGTGTTGGACCCGGCCCTTCTGGCAGGTTCACCCCGAAACTTTTTGCTTTTCATTGATGACTTGGTTTAGTGATTTTTGGGTTTCTGCGCACTTTACCGCTGTGTCCCAGGGTAAAGTGCGTGCGTGTTATGAGGTTGGCCTGCCCTCCCATAGGAATGCATGGGGGAATGTATGTGTCCTGGTAGTTCCTGATGCGTGGGGTGTGCAGGCCCGTGTTTGGTATGTGCGGACTCGTGTGAGTGAATGCTGCGCGTTGATGTGTGCGGCGTGCATGTACCTGGTGTGGAAGTGCCACTTCTAGAAGTGGGCACTTCAGTGTGCAGTCTGAAATGTGTGGCTTGTCTGGCGATTGGCTGGTGAGGTCAGGTGACGGACTAGGGAATTCCCCAGAGTCAGGGGGAGTCACCCAGTGGTGAATGGGGAGTTAGCATGTTGATGGCTGGGGAGGAGTGTACCTGGGTCCTGAATAGGACAGGGATTCCCCCACACAATGCTGGCGCCGCCCCCTGTGGTGCGTCTAATGACCCTAGCCCTGCCAGTGAATAGGGAGAGGGGCTGAGCAAAACAAAGTGCTCAGGAACCTGCTGGAACTGGTTCGCCCCTTCCCTGCACCTTAGACAAAGCCTTGTACTGTATAAAAAGGGGCTGTGTCCCCTTACAGTTGGTTCTCTTGCAGGATCCACTTGAGGGGGGGCCTGCTGCTGCTGGGCGCCAGGAGAGACCGCCACTGGGGACTGCCTCCCTGCTGGAGGGCCCTGTGAGCTGGCTCTGGGCCCAGTCCTTGCCCCCCTGCTCTGGGAGCGCTGTTTTGCTGGACCTGCTATTTCTAAAGCGCCTGGGAGCGCTTTTATGGACTTTATAGCGCTGTGAGCGCTTTAATTCTGGAAGCCGGTGCCCACCCGGCGTTGCCCCGTCCTCGGCGATTCCGAAGTCCCCTGGCAGGTGCCCACCCTGCCAGGGACATTGCTGTGGCTGTAAGCGGGTGCCCACCCCGCGGGATATTGTTTTTATTATCTCGAGGGAGCCCACCCCTCTTACGGCAGGAGAAATCACCGCAGCGGCCCGAGCCGCGGCCGAGCAGGAAGTCAGGCAATCTGGGCTGTGACATGGGCGGGGCCTAGCCGGAGTCCGGAAGCCCTCACCCACGTTGTTGGCCTGGGAGGAAGCGACGCTGCTCCGTGAAGTGGAGAATCCAGGCGGGAGCCCACCCCGCACTGGACGGTGAAGGAGGAAGTCAAGAGTCCGGGGAGTGGTGCCGACGTCCGGAGGTTTCCAGAGTCCCAGAAGCGGGACTCCACCGTAGCGCTGCCGGTGACCAGCAGCCAGCGCCTTCATTCCGGTGAGTGGGACTTAGCAGCTGGGGGCGGGGAGCGAGACGGGCACGGTTCTCGGTGCTGCCCCGTCCCCCTAGCAACGTCCGAGCAGAGGGCGCCAGGCTCGTTCCCCTTTGTTCCGCTGCCCCGCCTGACAGTGGGCAGCGGTGGCGCGCCAGGTACAACAGTTGCTCCTGAACCCTGAGAGACTCCACCACCACGGGGGCATCCTGGGGGCGGTCCGAGCGGCCTTGGAAGGCAGCGGGCCGCTCCAACGTTAGTGGCACCATCCTTTTCGAGCCCACGAGGCTCCAAACGGGGGCATTTGTTTGATTAGAGCCCAGAGAGGCTCTAGGGGGCATTTCTTGTGGTCTTGAGCCCACGTGGCTCCTACGTTGCTTTGGGGGCATTAGTCCTGCCCAGAGCCCGGTGGGGCTCCAACGTTGGCCCCAGTAACATTGGCTTACAGCTGCCCAGCACTTAGTGGGCAGCTGCCACGTTTAGGTTGGGATCTTACGCTTTTTGGCTTGCGCAGCAGGCGCAGCTTGACTGGGACAGAGCGTCCTAGCCCCGACAAGGCCAGTTGGCCTAGGGACTGCCACAGATGGTGGCTTATGCGTGTTTCCCTTACCTGCACCTCTGAATGTATTTCGATGCGTCATGTGCCATGGCTTTACACCGCTGAATGTATTTTATGCATCATGTGTTTTCCTTCCTTACACCTCTGAATGTTTTTATGCATCATGTGTTTCCCATTGCTTTACGCCTCTGAATGTTTTTATGCATCATGTGTTTCCCATTGCTTTACACCGCTGAATGTATTTTTTTGCATCATGTGTTTTCCTTCCCTACACCTCTGAATGTTTTAGGCAACATGTGTAATGTGCGTTTACCCCTACAGGTATTGTGATCCATAGGTGGTTGTTTGTTTTCTCCTAGTACAGGTGGTGCTAGTGAGGTTCTAGTTCCCTGCGTGACAGTCTCCTAAAGTAGTTAGGGTTGCGTAGGTGATACTTTCTTGTCACCAGTAGTTACTGGTTGTGTGTTATATGTGTACTTTGTGCTACAGTAATTTTATATTCTAAAAGTGCTGGTTCTTGACAGTGGTCCATGCGGCCCTGTCCCCTGTATATATATATAATCCCTTGTAAATTCTGCCCGTGCCTGTTGGCACCTTGTAAAGTGTGTGTTTTTATCTAATGTGTTGTGTATAATACAAAGGCTATTTTTATAGAATACCTTGTGTGGAGTTTCCTTTGTGGTGGGCCTTGGGTGTTGTTGCTGGGTGCGCGCGCAAACGCTTTACACATCGCCTCAGAGATAAGCCTGACTGCTCGTGCCAAGCTACCAAGGGGGTGAGCAGGGGTTATCTTTGGTGTGTAACTTCCTTGCCCTGACTAGAGTGGTGGTTTCTGCCTGGCTTTGGCGCAAGCCTTAGCCAACCAGAAATCCCAGTTCTAACAATATGCTAATGTCTAAAGGTTTTCTCTGTCTAGCATGCTGTCTCATTGTCACTGTGGGGCTTATTTATGGGGAATTGGCGTAGGACTGCGCTGCCCTACACAAATGTGAAATGGCAGGAATGCACCATATTTGTGCAATACGTTGCATTCCTGTCCTTTTACCCTGTGCTGGTGCACAATGGCTGTGTAAGGCCAATGCAGGCACCCTTGCACCATGGTGCATGGGTGCCTCCATTGCATGCAGGATTGTTTTTGTGCAGGAAGGGGCACCTGCCTGCTTAAAAGCAATCCCAAGAGGCGTTTTTCTCTTTCTATGTGTTCAGGATACATGGAAAAAGGAATAAAGGAGAATTACAAATATTTCTCCATGTTAAGCTTGCTCTAGGGAGACGTAAGGTGTTGGCGCTTTCCAAGGTTTTTTTCATGAAGTAAATCTGGAGCAGCATCAAACCCCACAGCTTTTGCATGGGAAAACCCACCGCAAAGCCCATGGAACTCTTCCCTGACGGAGAGTAAGGTAATGCAGTGACTTGCACTGCGTTGTCGTACTCCATATCTATGAGGACGACTATCACACATAGATCACGGCCTTATGAGTTTCAGTTGAGAAGGTGAATGGACAATATAGATGCCTTTACATTTTGTTTTCAGCTTGTCACAAGTGCTATGTGTTCAAGAATAGAGCACAAATGTTAGGCCATGTCTTCTGATAAATTTCTGCTTATTCCTTTAACATGTCGATTAGTGTTTACGAAATTCTCTTACTTTTCAGTCAGAGACATAATAAAAAGTGGACTACTTGACAATCTTGTTGTGGTGGTAAAGGACATGTGAAAACAAAGGATGTAAGCTGTCAATTTTTTTGTAAAACACAGCAACCTCTAAATGCCTCTAAACGAACTTTTTAACCTAATATAAACTTATTTTGACTTGTATTTATGTTTGTCTATTTACTTACTTATATACTTTTGTGCGGCCTCCTTCGTAATGTCTGTTAAATGTACCCTCTGTCCCGACATTTTTTCCTGAATTTTGACCCCATGCCCTGAATTCTTACACTCACCATCCTGAATTTTCACCCATGCCAGTTGGTCACCGTATGCATAGGTAGGTTTCTGGCACCTTCTCAGGTCTACTACTTCTGGTAAATTGGAATATGGATGTTGCTTGTGAGCACCCATGCAACGCCCATAGAAACGCCTCCCTGGATCTGACTAATGCAACACTTCAATTTGTGCTGAGTTGCAGTACTCCAGATTTATGAAGCCACTTTGGGCCACACAAGGTGGCCTTGTGTGGCATTATAAATCGCATTTTTGATTTGCGTCACTCTTTTACTAAAATGCCCCTAAGTCTACATTCAGTTTTAGAGAGGCACTACATAAGGATGCCACAGACTACAGATATAAGTACAGGGAAGAGCATGCTTTTAGTGTTTTTGTGTCCCAGGATTCAAGATGACTGAAATATGGGCAACAGTAGTAAAATACTCCTGCTAAGAGAGCGAGTAAGTCCAGCACCATGCATGACCAGCCATTGGTACTGCAATAGTCCTCCATTGAACATAATGGAGGTGAGGACTTAAAATAAAACCCAATAAGAAATACCATTAAATTAAATTACAGTATTTAAAATAGTTACAAATATAAATGGTTAAAATGTAATGGTAAAATATAACTAAAAATAAAACTTTTTAATTTTCATTTAACATATTGTAATATTGTAATTATTTTTTAAATTAAAAAGTTAGAAATGAGAGTAATGTTTTTATGATATTATATATTAATTACTTTAAAATAATGCTAAAAATCAAATTTATTTGTTCATAATTCAGAAAAAAACATACTTTCTTTTTAGTTTCTTTTTTTGGTAATTTAATTTTTGGAAAATAAATTAAATTTAATATATACAGAAAAATTTAAATTAAAATGTACATTGATTAATTAATGCTGTAGATTTCTATTCCTTCTACATAGAAACTAAATATCTAAAATCAATTTACAGTAATACTTTTTACTCATTTTGTTCAAGTTAAATACATTTTATACTTTTACCTGAATTTTACCATGGGGAGAGCTCCTCCACTGGGGTAAAGATCTTCCAATGGAAAAGTAGAGAGAACATGTAAAATGTTTATTTTACAGAAATGAAAATAGTAAACTATTTTTATGCTAAACAGTGATGCCAATTAATTTTAAATGCCGAGCATAATAAAAAAAATGCTTCAAAGCTATTAATTTACAATTTTAATAAATATTGTATTTAAATATATTAAATTACAAAACCACTATTTATTTAAAGATGTATTTAAAAAACCCACGTTCAGTAAAAAGTTTATACTTATATTTAGATTTGAGAAAAAGTGCAAACGTTATGAATGAAAGTAATTACATTTAATGTATTTATGTATCATAAAATAAACGTACATTTATTTTAAAATTAAAAAAGTCATTATAAAATTGTATTATAAAATGATATTCACTATTTTCAATATATATACATGTTTTAACATTAATTTTATATATCAATATCTGAAAAACTTAAATAAGCTAATTCAAATTAGCATTATTTCTTGCAGGGTTCTATTGTAAGCCTGTGCTTCAATTATTTTCTATGGAAGGGTGTTGTAGTATCAGTGGTTGGCAATGTGTGGTGCTGGACCTAGTACTGCTCTTTTTTTAATATAGTAACTTTACGCTTACGATAAAGTTACTTAAAAGCGTATGGGTAAACCTTTAAGTGTAGATATATGCATGTATATGTTTCCCATTGCGACTAGGTTGCTGTGTGTGTGCAGAAAAACTTCCAAGTAATCCCTTGTTGAATGGGAACATACTTCAAGTACTATGTACCTCAGACAGCCATGGGTCACTTTTCCCCCAAAAAGGGGTCAGGCCCTGGGAGATGGGATTCCCAGGGCCCAAATAATAGTAAAAGAAGGGGGGACACACAGCCGCCCTTCTAAAAAAATGTTTTTAAAAAAATCGGCATCCACCGGAGGCCCCGCCCCCTCACTGCACCACTCTGCAAATGCGCCCCGTGGTGCGTTGCAAATTGGGAAATTAATTCCCCTTGAATCCTGAGGGTCCCTGGGTGTCAACTAGCCCAACAGGTGCCTCCAGTAAGCACCACAGAGCTGCGTTGCAGAGAGGTGGTCCGAGGCCATGCCCCTGTTTACACCTCTCTGTAAAAACACGGCTTCTGGTGCACTGCTGGTGGGGCGATGAGGTCCTCTTGTGTCCTGAGGATCTCAGGACACAAGTGGACTTCATCCTCTGAGCAGCAGTGCGCCAGAAGCCATGTTTGCAGCGTGGTGTAAAAAGGGGCGCGGCCTCGGAATACCTCTCTGCAATCCAGCTCTGTGGCGCTTACTGGAGGTACCTGGTGGGCTAGTTGACCCAGAGGGACCCTCAGGATTCAAGGGGACTTAATCCCTTAACTTACAACATACCAGGGGGGCGTTTGCACAGTGGTACAGGGAGGGGGCACGGCCTGATATAACAAGTTAGCAATCTTGCTGTGTGAGATTTACTGGAGGTAATAAAAGGGGTAGTTAGCCCCCAAGGTTGATGTTGGGGGTAAACTACCCCTCCTGTTACCTCCAGTAAATCCCACACAGTGGGATTGCTAAAAGGTGTTTGGAGGCCACGCTCACCTTTCTCCACCACTCTGAAAAGGAGACTGCTATGTTATAGTTCGAAATTAACCATTTAAAAAACCTTTGAAATTCACTGAAAAACCATAGGTTTCGGGGACGAAATAGTTAGAAATTACCATTTAAAAAACTACTGATATTCGATGAAAAAAACATAGGTTTTGGGTACGTTATAATTAGAAATTAGCATTTAAAAAACCTTGGAAATTCACTGGAAAAAAACATAGGTTTCAAGGACGTTATAGTTAGTTGGACATTTCACTCGTACAAAACCAGAGAAATTCTGCCATTATAGTTAGTTCAGCTAACTATAACTCACGCCCCCGCAATGCACTGCTGATGGCGTCACTTATTACATCATTCATGACATGGTCAGTGACATCACTGATGACAACTCAAATTACATCACTGATGATATTATCCACGTGAAAATCTGATGCACCTCCTCACACCCTAATATACCTTTGATACACCCACTGTAAAATACAGACTATCATTTTCGAAACCATCGACACACCAATACCAGTTCCTACATACAAACTCACTGAATCCTAGGTCTACACACACATCCACTCATTTACCCATACAATCACTCATACATGCAGTCACTCATTAATACAACACTATCACATGCACTCATACACCTACACAGACACTCACACACCACCACTCATTCAGAGTTACTCACACACCTAGTCAGTCATGCAAAGAATCATTCACACTTCCATTTACTCACGTATACAGTTATACACACCACATCACTTATTCATACAAAAACAAACGCATACTTACTATCTTATACAATCACTGATAAAAGTACACACTCATCCATACAGCCACTCTCACAATCACTGACTCTCTTGTATAGTCATTTATATTCTCCAACTCTCACTTACACTGCTTTTTACATATGTAGTTACTTAGACATGTACCTCTGAGATATCCATTCACCCACCAACACACCCATACACACACTCACCCACCCATACAGCTGTTTCGACATGCACCTTTGAACCCATACACCCAGTGAATCAACCACTCAAACATCTATGCACAGAGTCACACACCTCCCACCCACCCACACACACACTCAGGCACGCATACAAATACTCAGTCAACCAATCGATAACCCATATAGACACTCATGTAGCTACTGACCAACCCATGCAGCAGCTTATACAACAACCGACAGACTGATACAGACATTCACCCATGCATTCAGTAAGACACATTTAATCAGTCACTTAAACAGTCAGTCACGCACCTACTAAATCCTCCATCCAGACACTTATACACCCACTCATTCTTCAATACACCTTGGTATATATATAAAACATATTTAAACTTTAAACAAACACACAGTCACTGGATGATGTCATCAGTGATGTCATCAGTGATGTCACTGACCATGGAATGAAAGAATTAATAAGTGACATCATCAGCAGTGCATTGCGGGGGCACGAGTTATAGTTAGCTGAACTAACTATTACGGCGGAATTTCTCTGGTTTTGTACAAGTGAAATGTCAAACTAACTATAACGTCCCTGAAACCTATGATTTTTTCAGTGAATTTCTAAGGTTTTTTAAATGCTAATTTCTAACTATAACGTACCTGAAACCTATGGTTTGTTTTGTGAATTTCAATGGTTTTTTAAATGCTAATTTCTAACTATAATGCCCCTAAAATCGATATTTTTTTCAGTGACTATACTTATAAGAGAGAGAGGAGAGTCCGCCCCAGTCTCTGAAACCAGAGGGAACAAGGGCAACACGACTTCACAGGAGTGGTTGACAACTGAAGGAACATTGGGCAGAAATCTCGTGTCAGGGTGAAAAACAAGACGATCCGGGAGGACATGCAAGAACGTAGAAGAGCGCAGAAAAGAGCCTAGTTCCCCGATCCAACTGCCGAGACAATAGCCAACAAAAACACCACCTTCAAGGTGAGGAACTTCAAATCCACTGAACCCAAGGGAGACACCCTGAAGGGCTTGTACCACCAAGGTAAGATCACAGTAAGAAGACTGGCAAATAGCCCGAGGATGCTGCAAAAAGCAACTCCTAAGTAAGCGAGCCACCAAATGATCCAGCCGTCCAGCACCAGACTGTAAAAACCCGCAAGGCCACCCACTTAGCCCGCATGGTAGAAGGAGCTAGGCTCAGGGAAAACCCCCAAGCAAGGATATCTAGGACCCGCAAGAGATCCACAGACACAGGATTAACCCCCTTCCCCACACACCACGAGAAAAGAAAGATCAATGGTGGAAATAAGAAAGCAGAGTAGCAGGACGGCTGGAACCATGAAGTAATTCCACCACCTCAAGGGAACAACCCTGAGCTAGCAAGTTCACCCTCTCAAGAACCAGACCTGAAGATGAAGCCGAAACAACACCCCGCTTGGGAGCAGGGAGCCCGACAAGGGGTAAGGGAGATCCAAAATCGCCCAGCACTCCTGGACAGCGAATTCCTTCAGAAGAGGAAACCAAGGACGGCAAACCCATTCGGGGACCTTCAGTAGAAAAAATGCCCTCTCCTGGCGAATCTTGCACAGGACACGCAGAATCAAGGGAATCAGGAGAAATGCATACAGCAGGGAGTCTAGCCAACTGAATGACAACGCATCCAACTGCTATGCCCCTGGGAAAGGAGGAAGAGCGCAGAGGCATGGCAGTAAAGCATTGAACTCGTCCACGTACAAATCTACAGTCGGGTGTCGAAACTGGACCTGCAGCTGATGGAAAGGAGAGACCCTCAGGGAAATAGCAGCCATCGGCAGAAACACCCTGCTCAGGTGATCCACTATGCCGTTCTCCCTCCCCGGGAGATGCACAGCCCTGAAGGATAAGACCGAAGCCTCTGCCCAAGACAGGAGCTCCAGAGCCAGGAGCCGAAGAGAGCGAACCCTGCAGCCCCCAGATGATTGATGTGCCCCATCACCACCTGATTGTCCATTTGGACCAAAACAAGATGACCCCAGAGAACCGGAGCAAACTCCAGGAAAGCCAGGTGAATGGCCTACAATTCCTGAACACTGGAAGAGCAACCCACCTGGAGATGATCCCACTGACCATGAACAGACCAGGAATCCAAGGTCCCCCCCAGCCAAAAAGGCTGGCATCGGTCGTGACTACCCCAGATGGAGACACCATGAACAGGAGACCCCCGGATAGATGGGGCTCCACCAACCTCAAGCCCAGATTAGCACGAATCTGCAGGGACACCACCACCAGGAAGTCATAATTCTCCGAACAGGGATCCCACCGGGACAGGAGATTGTTCACCAATGGGTACAAATGGAGGCGAACCCACGGCAGTACATTGATGGTTGCCCACATCAACCCCTGAACCCTTAACCACTGATGTACAGGGGTGTAGTCCTGACCAAGTAGACATCCCAGGTCCCTCCATAAGTTATTCCTCCTCTCCACTGGCAAAAAATACATCCCCAGACCATGTCCAGGTGACCCCTGATGAACACCAAGTCCAGGGATGTTGACAGGTGAGACTTCTTGAGGTTCATCAGGAAACCATGAGAGGGCAGGACTTCGCAGAACCTCTCAACATGAAGAGTTCTGTTGTGAAAAGAAGAGGCAGAGATCAGCCCATTATCCAGATAGGGAAAAACTCTAATCCCCTCCCTGTGGAGGGACCCAACCAAAGGGGCCAAAACATTCGTGAAGACCATAGGGACTGAGGAAAAACCTAAGGGAAGTACCTGGAACTGGAGGTGGTGAGCCCCAATGCAAAACCGGAGGAAATGCTGGGAAGACAGGTGAATGGGCACATGGAGGTAGGCATCCAGGAGATCCAGGGAAGCCACCACCTCCCCCTGAACCAGCAGTGGGAGGATCTCCTGCAAAAACAGCATCTTAAATTTTACATGGGGAATGAAAGAATCAACCGACTTCAAATCCAGCACTGGTCAAAAATCCCCAGACACCTTCCTCACCAGAAGCAGGATGGAATCCCCTCTGAGAAGCTGGAACAGGCCAAATGGCTCCTTTTACGAGTAAGTCTTGGATACCGCCCATCAATGCCTCCCGTCTTCCTGTTGCAGAAGGTAGAACCGAGGCACAAGAATCCTGAAAAACAAATGTGAAAAACGCGACAAAGGGGCAGGGTAGAAACACCCTGACCCCCAAGGCCTGCTCAGGGGGTCCCACAAGGACCCCCAGGGCCCCCCAATTTTTTTTTTTTTTTTAAAACGGCGAGATTCGCGCACCCAGCGCAAATTTCGGCCAAAAATCAAAAATAATTCAGCGCGGGCTCCCGTGCTGAATATTCTAATTTGCCCCTGGGGGCCAAATCCCGGGGCCATAATTTTTTAAAAAAGTGTGGGCGGGTCCCAATCCACCCCACACTGCCCCAGGGACCGCCACCCCTGGGGCTTTATTTCAATGTATGCAGGGGGCTCATGGCCCCCCGCAGCCCCGGGGCTTGTTTTTTTAAAAAATAAAAAACCCTGTGTGGGGGGGGGATCAAGCCCCCCCACACACCCCGGGGACCACCACCTCCCCGGGGCACTAAATATTTAAAATAGGGGGTCGGTTACGGACCCCCAAGCCCCGGGGACCACCACCCCCCGTGGCTTTAAATTAAGTGGGAGGGGGGCCAATGATGGCCCTGGGGACTGCCACCCCCCAGGGCCGGCTTTTGCAGTGTCCAGTGTGCCCACCCCGGGACACTGCTGTTTGCAATGGCAGGGCGGGAGCCCCCCGGCTCCCACCATGCCATTGCAAACTGCTTTGCTTCAATGAAGCAAAGCAATGCCGGCTCCCGCAGTAAGCGGGAGCCGGCTGGGACCGTGGGAGGATTGGGACCCCCCCATGGTCCCCAACAAGGTGACCAGGCACCGGGGGATGAGGTCCCTGGGGCCAGTAGTGGCCCGGGTGGGGGGCCACGTGGCCCCCTCCTAAAAAAAAAAAAAAAACGGCACCGGGGGATGGGGTCCTCAGGGCCAAAATGGGCCACAGGAGGGGGGCAAGGCAGCCACCCTCCAAAAAACAAAAAAAAGGGCCATGCCCCGGGGGATGAGGTCCCCGGGGCCAAATATGGCCTCGGGAGGGGGGCAGCGGGGACAAAAAGATTGGGGGTAGGCCCTGGGGGATGGGGTTCCCAGGGCCAATAAATTAGAAGAAAAAGGGGGGCTACACAGCACTCATTCTAAAAAAAAGAAAAAAAAAGAAAGGATCCCTCCTTGCACCACTCTAACTCCCCTTGAATACTGGGGGTCCCTGGGGGCCAACTAGCCCACCAGGAACCTCCAGTATGCACCAGGGTGCTGCGTTGAAGTGAGGAGTAATGAGGCCACGCCCCTTTTTACACCTCTCTGCAACGTAGCTCCATGGCGCTTACTAGAGGTACCTGGTGGGCTAGTTGGCCGCCAGGGGACCTCAGGATTCAAGGGGACTTAATCTCCCAACTTAAAACGCGCCACGGGGCGCGTTTGCACAGTGGTGAAGATAGGGGGCGGGGCCTGAGGTGATACTGTGCAAACACGCCCTGTGGCGCATTTTAAGTTGGGGAATTCATTCCTCTTCAATCCAGAGGTCCCCTAGGGGCCAACTAGCCCACCAGGAACCTCCACTAAGCACCACGGAGCTGCGTTGCAGAGTGTTGTAAAAAGGGGCGTGGCCTCAGAACACCTCTCTGCAATGCAGCTCCCTGGCACATACTGGAGGTACCTGGTGGGCTAGTTGGCTGCCAGGAGACCTCAGGATTCAAGGGGACTTAATCCCCCAACTTAAAACACCCCATGTGGTGCGTTTGCACAGTGGTGAAGGTAGGGGGCGGGGCCTGAGGTGATATGTGTGCAAACATGCCCTGTGATGCGTTTTAAGTTCGGGAATTAATTCCTCTTCAATCCTGAGGGCCCCTGGGGCCCAACTAGCCCACCAGGTACCTCCAGTAAGCGCCACAGAGCTGCACTGCAGAGTGTTGTAAAAAGGGGCGTGGCGGACCCCCAAGCCCCGGGGACCACCACCCCCCGTGGCTTTAAATTAAGTGGGAGGGGGGCCAATGATGGCCCTGGGGACCGCCACCCCCCAGGGCCGGCTTTTGCAGTGTACAGTGTGCCCACCCCGGGACACTGCTGTTTGCAATGGCAGGGCGGGAGCCCCCCGGCTCCCACCATGCCATTGCAAAGTGCTTTGCTTCAATGAAGCAAAGCAATGCCGGCTCCCGCAGTAAGCGGGAGCCGGCTCGGACCGTGGGAGGATTGGGACCCCCCATGGTCCCCAACAAGGTGACCAGGCACCGGGGGATGAGGTCCCTGGGGCCAGCAGTGGCCCGGGTGGGGGGCAACGCGGCCCCCCTCCTAAAAAAAAACAAAAAACGGCACCGGGGGATGGGGTCCTCGGGGCCAAAATGGGCCACAGGAGGGGGGCAAGGCAGCCACCCTCCAAAAAACAAAAAAAAGGGCCATGCCCCAGGGGATGAGGTCCCCGGGGCCAAATATGGCCTCGGGAGGGGGGCAGCGGGGACAAAAAGATTGGGGGTAGGCCCTGGGGGATGGGGTTCCCAGGGCCAATAAATTAGAAGAAAAAGGGGGGCTACACAGCACTCATTCTAAAAAAAAGAAAAAAAAAGAAAGGATCCCTCCTTGCACCACTCTAATTCCCCTTGAATACTAGGGGTCCCTGGGGGCCAACTAGCCCACCAGGAACCTCCAGTATGCACCAGGGTGCTGCGTTGAAGTGAGGAGTAATGAGGCCACGCCCCTTTTTACACCTCTCTGCAACGTAGCTCCATGGCGCTTACTAGAGGTACCTGGTGGGCTAGTTGGCCGCCAGGGGACCTCAGGATTCAAGGGGACTTAATCTCCCAACTTAAAACGCGCCACGGGGCACGTTTGCACAGTGGGGAAGATAGGGGGCGGGGCCTGAGGTGATACTGTGCAAACACGCCCTGTGGCGCGTTTTAAGTTGGGGAATTCATTCCTCTTCAATCCAGAGGTCCCCTAGGGGCCAACTAGCCCACCAGGAACCTCCACTAAGCACCACGGAGCTGCGTTGCAGAGTGTTGTAAAAAGGGGCATGGCCTCTGAACACCTCTCTGCAATGCAGCTCCCTGGCACATACTGGAGGTACCTGGTGGGCTAGTTGGCCGCCAGGAGACCTCAGGATTCAAGGGGACTTAATCCTCCAACTTAAAACACCCCATGTGGCGCGTTTGCACAGTGGTGAAGGTAGGGGGCGGGGCCTGAGGTGATATGTGTGCAAACATGCCCTGTGGTGCGTTTTAAGTTCGGGAATTAATTCCTCTCCAATCCTGAGGGCCCCTGGGGCCCAACTAGCCCACCAGGTACCTCCAGTAAGCGCCACAGAGCTGCACTGCAGAGTGTTGTAAAAAGGGGCGTGGCGGACCCCCAAGCCCCGGGGACCACCACCCCCCGTGGCTTTAAATTAAGTGGGAGGGGGGCCAATGATGGCCCTGGGGACCGCCACCCCCCCAGGGCCGGCTTTTGCAGTGTCCAGTGTGCCCACCCCGGGACACTGCTGTTTGCAATGGCAGGGCGGGAGCCCCCCGGCTCCCACCATGCCATTGCAAACTGCTTTGCTTCAATGAAGCAAAGCAATGCCGGCTCCCGCAGTAAGCGGGAGCCGGCTGGGACTGTGGGAGGATTGGGACCCCCCCATGGTCCCCAACAAGGTGACCAGGCACCGGGGGATGAGGTCCCTGGGGCCAGTAGTGGCCCGGGTGGGGGGCCACGTGGCCCCCCCCCTAAAAAAAAAAAAAACGGCACCGGGGGATGGGGTCCTCAGGGCCTAAATGGGCCACAGGAGGGGGGCAAGGCAGCCACCCTCCAAAAAACAAAAAAAAGGGCCATGCCCCGGGGGATGAGGTCCCCGGGGCCAAATATGGCCTCGGGAGGGGGGCAGCGGGGACAAAAAGATTGGGGGTAGGCCCTGGGGGATGGGGTTCCCAGGGCCAATAAATTAGAAGAAAAAGGGGGGCTACACAGCACTCATTCTAAAAAAAAGAAAAAAAAAGAAAGGATCCCTCCTTGCACCACTCTAATTCCCCTTGAATACTGGGGGTCCCTGGGGGCCAACTAGACCACCAGGAACCTCCAGTATGCACCAGGGTGCTGCGTTGAAGTGAGGAGTAATGAGGCCACGCCCCTTTTTACAACTCTCTGCAACGTAGCTCCATGGCGCTTACTAGAGGTACCTGGTGGGCTAGTTGGCCACCAGGGGACCTCAGGATTCAAGGGGACTTAATCTCCCAACTTAAAACGCGCCACGGGGCGCATTTGCACAGTGGTGAAGATAGGGGGCGGGGCCTGAGGTGAGACTGTGCAAACACGCCCTGTGGCGCGTTTTAAGTTGGGGAATTCATTCCTCTTCAATCCAGAGGTCCCCTAGGGGCCAACTAGCCCACCAGGAACCTCCACTAAGCACCACGGAGCTGCGTTGCAGAGTGCTGTAAAAAGGGGCGTGGCCTCTGAACACCTCTCTGCAATGCAGCTCCCTGGCACATACTGGAGGTACCTGGTGGGCTAGTTGGCCGCCAGGAGACCTCAGGATTCAAGGGGACTTAATCCCCCAACTTAAAACACCCCATGTGGCGCGTTTGCACAGTGGTGAAGGTAGGGGGCGGGGCCTGAGGTGATATGTGTGCAAACATGCCCTGTGGTGCGTTTTAAGTTCGGGAATTAATTCCTCTTCAATCCTGAGGGTCCCTGGGGCCCAACTAGCCCACCAGGTACCTCCAGTAAGCGCCACAGAGCTGCACTGCAGAGTGTTGTAAAAAGGGGCGTGGCCTCTGAACACCTCTCTGCAATGCAGCTCCCTGGCGCATACTGGCGGTATCTGGTGGGCTAGTTGGCCTCCAGGGGACCTCAGGATTGAAGAGGAAATAATTCCCTAACTTAACACGCGCCACAGGGCGTGTTTGCACACGTCACCTCAGGCCCCGCCCCCTTACTTTACCATTGTACAAATATTCCTCTAAAATCAGCCGAACTCCGAATTCCGATTTACTCACCTGTTATCAGGAGAAAACCCAGGGCTGCATCTTTTAGACCAGAACTGACCCTGAAAAGTAATTCTAAGCGTACTTATCAGTAACTTGTATTTATTTCCATAGGAATCCATTGTGTGGTTTTCAGCAGAAAAGTTTCTAAGTGTCCATTTTTGAAACGTACAAATATTCCTCTAAAATCAGCCGAACAACGAATTATGATTTCCTCACCTGTTATCAGGAGTGAACCCAGGGCTGCAGCTTTTAGTCCAGCACTGACCCTGAAAAATAATTCTAAGCGTACTTACCAGTAACTTGTATTTCCTTCCATAGGAATCCATTGTGTGGTTTTCAGCAGAAAAGTTTCTAAGTGTCCATTTTTGAAACTTACAAATATTCCTCTAAAATCAGCCGAACTACGAATTCCGATTTACTCACCTGTTATCAGGACAGAACCCAGTGCTGCATCTTTTAGATCAGCACTGACCCTAAAAAGTAATTCTAAGCGTACTTACCAGTAACTTGTATTTCCTTCCACAGGAATCCATTCTCTTCTTTTAAGTAGAAAAGTTTCTGTGTCTATTTTCACAAACTAAAAATATTCCTAAAAAATCGTCTGTATGACTTAAACACATTCTTTCAACTGTTTACAGGAGATTCAACTGTGCTGGATCCAGGATCCACCACTAAGTGAGAAAAAGTAACGATCCCACTACTTACCTGCTGAGTGAATTTTCTGCCATAGGATAACATTGGTGCAAGATGGCGGAGTGAGGATCTGTGCCGAGTAGCTCACCTGGAGGCTCCTCTCTCTCCCTCCTCTGGCGAAATGTCTGCGATTTGAGAGGCTGTAATCGGATGCAACGCTCATACTCAGGAAGACAACGGGGGCTTTTCCGAGGAGTAAAAAGAAATCGAACCGGCTTTGGAGCTCTTTTGAACCTGGGAGTGGCAGCAGCGGTGGTAGCTCTCACTGATGCTAAGGCTCTCGGACACTGTTTGGCTTTTTCGGCGGATGATTCGAGGTCTGCTTGGGAGCTCGGGGCTCGGCTGGCTTAGCCTTAATCTCCGTGCTGTCTCTCATACTTGGTGGCTAAGGAGAATGTCTCCAAAAAATCCGCCACGAACGACGCGGAATAGCAAGCAAACAACAGAAGCAGCGACCCCTCCGGCTGTAACTGTCCGAGCAGCAGTGGCGGCTGTGCCTCCCCCAATTGTTCTGGTCACTGGAGCTGCTGGAACTCCCACGCTAATGAATGACGGACGTCTTGCTATGGAAGGGGAGCAGACGGATTTCGAAATACTGTCAGTACCATTACCGCCAGCCGGGCCATTGCAGCAGGAAAGAGGAAATACCAGCAAACAGGTGCTGAGACCACCTATTTTATTAGCGGGCTCGCCTATAAAGAACCCTGGTAGAAATGTAGCCAAGACGGCGGTTAAACCTTCGGCAAGAAGAGGGGGGTCGGCCGGGGGAGAAGCAGACTGTGTTTCTTATGCCTTAGAAGCTACCCCCCTAAAAATTACTCCCGCTTCTAAGGAGGTACTCCTGGGTAATACAAAAACATACGATGTACAGGGGCTTAAACAATCAAATTCATCTACCTTTAACACTCCTCTCGTGGAGCCTGAAGGGATACTTACTGGCCCCTCAACAGAACAGACACGGGTCGAAGAGCCAATTATCACTACAACGACTGAAGCTGCTGAAACTCCGTGTTTCGGCTTAAACACGGTTGTACAGATTTCGGCTGGAGGGGTGAGCACCGCCACTTTGGATTCAATATCTGTCGCCAAACCTATTAGAGGCTCTCAGTATATGTTGCAAGATACTGGGACACTTGAAGTAGCGGCTCATATCTCCGGGAAAGGAGAGATAGCAGAGGGGTCTGCGGTGCTCACTGAGTCCACCGAACATACCGAGCATACGGAGCATACAGAGCTTTCTGAATCTATTGAGCAAGATTCCTTCGAGGATTATGATGTAGAGACCGGGACAGAGGATGAGGTGGGGGAGAGGGGAGAGAAGTACTATCATACAGATAGCAAGGCAAAATCTTGTGCAGGAAGAGGATGCAAACTCAAAAGCAAGTCCAGGGTTAAAAGAGGAGGCAAGGCTGTTGCTTTATCAAATCGGCCTATCATAAACAACAATCAAAATTCAAAGAAGATTTATCTGGACAAAAGTCCTTTAAGAAAATGGATTGAAGCAAAAGGCTTGGTTAAAAACATGACGCTGAGATTGTCAGGGGCAAGCCCTATAGAGTCTATAGAACCTACAGAGTTTCCGCCTACTATAGAAACGCTTCATCCTGCCGGCAGTCCCACTATATTGGAAAATAATGCCCTAACTGCCCCACTTAACCTGTCACCGGACGGGCCAATTGATCAAGAACAGCTCCTGACTCAAGAATATGTGGGCGACCCCCCAGTACGGGTAGGTGAAAATTTACAATCTAATGTAATCGCAACTTTTTCATCGACGAGCAATGCCTTCCTCCCCTCTACTGGGAGCTCTTCTTTTGCAACGATATTTCCTCCGGCTAATCCAGCTATGGGCAAACATCAACGTATTGTTAAAAATGGATCAGGGCAAGAAGCCCTCTCTTCATTAGATACCATACTCCAGATCCTGAGTGACCAACGGGTTGAAGCTCAGGAGCGCTATCTTCAACTGAGGGAGGACAATAGCAAAGTACAATTTTCTCTGCAAGAGCTTACTACTAAACTGGGGGGGATTTCGCAGGATGTTGTCGGACTTCAACAACGGGTGATTGAGATCGAGGAAACAAGCACAAAAACGATGGCTGCAGTTGACAAACATGATACCCAGCTGTCAGTGCTCCAACTGAAGGTCGAAGATCTGGAAAACCGTCAGAGACGATCCAATTTGAGACTCTTTGGGATACCAGAAGGGTCTGAGGGCTCTGATCCGAGGGCTTACTTAGTGGGGTTGCTTCATAAAGCTTTCCCAGACCTTGCAGATTGGGACTGGGACTCACAAATTCAGCGTGCTCATCGCCTACCCTTGGTTCTTAGAAATAGGGAAAATCAGTTTCCACGGCCCTTCCTAATTTTTTTGGGTAACTTTTTACTGCGCCAAGCAGTTTGGCAGAGAGCACGTCCTAATGCCCCTATAGTTATAGGCGAATTTTCAATTTTTGCGCGCTCTGATCTAAGTAAGGAAACAATGGATAGACACTGGATGCTCCGTAAATTGATTGATCCTATTAAATCCAGTGGAGGACAGGCGTTTCTTCAGGAACCTGCCCGTCTCAAGGTCATCAAAAACGGACGTATCCATTTCTTTAACGACGCAAAAGAAGCTGAAGCGTATATCTCTAGTATTAATGAGGGCAAGAGCTAGGCTCAAAATTAACCTGAAGATTTAGTTCTAATCAAAATGTGTAAATATAATTCATAAATGGGATGTGTTTGCCGGGCCTTACACTTAGAAACATTGGTTGATCATGGGGGTCTTCTCGTTTATTATGGTTACGAAAAGCGTCTATTAAGCTTTTTTTTAAGTCTTAATGTTTTCTTACAGAGGAGGGAGGAATGATGCCTCTTAAGTGACTTGCTACGTGCGCTGCCTTTCCAGCGGCAGCCGTTAATGAAGGGTGGCTCTGGGGTGAGAGCCAGGGGGGTGAAGGGAGGGAGGGCTGGGGGGGGGGGGAAATCCAGTAAAAATTGTATTGTTTTCAGGCTGATGGGGAGGACTGTGGTGAGGACATATTAGTTTTATTTGTTTGGTTTATATGTAAAGAAATAGGAAACATATCAGGACATCTGGAGATGGGTTTAAGGTTTTTTTCACTTACAAATGTATGAAATAAAGTACCTAGCTTGGAACGTAGCGGGGCTAAATAGCAAAAACAAGAGATTTCTGATCACAGAAAAACTAAAACTACACAACCCGCATATTGCTCTTCTCTCTGAGACACATATCGCTGGGAAGGATAAGAAACTACTTAATCAACTGGGATATGATATTGTGGTATGCTCTACCCTCGGGTACTCCATTAGGGGGGTGGCCATCCTCAAGGATAAATGTTTTAGGATTGAAATATTACAGACCTCTTGCGATAAGGATGGCAGATGGGCGGTTGCTCAGATTAGCCTTGAGAACCATAAATGTGTTTTATGTGTGGTGTATGGCTCTAACACAGACGAACCGTTGCTCTTTGACCAGCTGAATATTAAACTTTTGGATTGGGAGGGAGACCTTATCATTATGGGGGACTTCAATTGTATTATGGACTATAATATAGACACAACCAGGCCTGGTAGCTTCCAAAGGATGCGCAAAACCAGGTCGTCTATCTTTGACCTATGCCGTATCCATAATATCAAAGACGCATGGTGGCATTTGTATCCAAAAATACCGGGATACACATATTACTCAGTGCCTCATAAACTTTGTTCAAGACTGGACATGGCATTAATAAGCGATAACCTATTAAAGGTTAGCTCCATGGTTTTATGCCCCCGAATCTCCTCGGATCATAACGCAATAATGCTGATATTTACTATAGCACACACTAGGACCTTTCCTAGACCATTCTCCTTTCCAAGATATTTAGTTTCAGACTCACACTATATGATGCAACTTAAATCGCACCTCATAGAATTCATAGACATTAACATGGATTCAGCTGCATGCTGCACGGTTTGGGACGCTTGCAAAGCAAGTATTAGGGGTTTTACTCAGGCCTACGTGATTAGACAAAATTTGGAACGTAGAAAGTGCAACGCCCTGTTGATTTAAAAAATAACTACCCAAGAAGAAATACTGGCTTCAGCACTCCGATTAAACTTATTAACGACTACAGAAATTGGCCTTAAACTTGGCCTATTAAAAAATGAAGCAAAGACTAAGTTTATTCAGAAGAGGAGTACCAGCATTCATAAATTTAAAATAGCACAATATGAGGGGGGGGACAAAATTGGTAAAATTTTGGCCTATAAAGTTGCTGAGGACAGAGCACGTACTTTGATTACAAGTATCCGGGGGGATGGCAATAAAATTTATAATCAGCCACCAGATATACTAGAACAATTTGCTGATTTCTATAGAACATTATATACCCCAGAAAGCGCACCTAATTTAGATACAATTCGGGATTATGTTGATGAGCATTTAATAGACTTACAGAATATCTCAGGAATGGACTCACTGTCTGACAATATAACCATGGCAGAATTACATCAGGCCATAGCCTTACTACCCGCAGGAAAAGCGACGGGGGAGGACACAATACCTTTGAAAATATATAAAGCATGTTTAGCAGAACTGGAATCTCTGTTATTGAAGGTATTGCAATCTGTTGGGCTAAATGGAAAAGCTCCTAAATCATGGAACAGGGCGAAAATAATTTTTTTTCTGAAGAAAGACAAGCCGAAGGAGGAGAGAGGTTCATACCGACCAATATCTTTGATAAATACTGACGCAAAAATATTTGCAAAAATTTTAGCATTAAGATTGTCCCCTATCCTTCCTCAAATTATTAACCCACAGCAACACGGATTTATAACTGGGAGAGACACCACAACGCATGTAAACATGGCTATTACGGCATTTGATGTAGCAGAGGTAGAGTCCACCCACTCGGCATGATCTTGTTAGACGCCGAGAAGGCTTTTGACCGAGTGGGGTGGGACTATCTCTGGTGCGTTCTGTCTAAAATGGGGTTTGGGGGACAATTTTTGCGGGGTATACAGGCTTTGTATGATAATCCAACGGCCTGTACTAGCTGCGGGGGCCTGACCTCTTCAGATTTTTTAATCTTACGTGGCACCCGTCAGGGATGCCCCCTATCACCCCTCTTATTTGCCCTTTCATTGGAACCTTTTTTGTTTGCTCTTCAGTCCCAAACCCAGATTGCACCTTTTAGGTCCGGTTCACAGGTGCTAAAAATAACAGCATATGCTGACGACATTGCGGTCTACTCACAAGATATTGTGGAGGCAATACAAGGTATCGTCTTAGAGGCAGGTAAATTCGGGAATGTGTCTGGGTATAAACTTAATCTACAAAAGACGCAAATCATAGCTAATTATACCCCAGCCGTGGCGGATCCTGAGATCTGTAAAGTTGCTACATATCTAGGGGTCAAATTAACGGCCAAACTACAGGAAATTAATAACATAAATTACAACGAATTAACTAAATCCACTATTCTACTATTAAAAAAGTGTCATAAACTCCCTTTGAACCTAATTGGCAGAATTAATCTAATTATGAGGAAGGTAATTCCTAAATTTGTGTATTTATTTCGATCTATCCCACTGGCTCTAAATAATATGTTTTTTAAGCAACTAAATGGAGCACTCAGCAGATTTATCTGGGGCTACAAAAAAGCGAGAAGGTCGCTGAATCTTTTGAAAAACAACACGAATGTGGGAGGGCTCAATTTTCATGATTTCAAGCTGTATTTCTGGTCTGCTTTTGTTATGCGCTTCCGCTCTTTACTTAACGGAGGAGGGGCACTTTTCTATCATTCCTTTATGTTAAAACATGATTCAAATATGTTCTTGCTACGAGCAAACGACCCTAATTATTTCAAAAGAGTCAAATTTAAGACCGCAAGAGACCTAATAAAGATCTGGGGCAACATATTAACTTTTTGCAAAACAACCTTCTTCCACTCAAAGCTACAGCTGTGGGGCAATCCGGGCCTTCCGGGAATTTTCAACGATAACAACGCTCATAGTTGGTCTAGGTTAGGCATCAGTGTCTTAGGGGATTTATATGGTACACAAGGGTTTTTAGATTTTAACACTCTTAAATTGTTATACGACCTACCCGAAACTATGAGGTACAAACATCTACAGATGCACGACTATCTGATCAACAAAAAACAGGTTCTGGAGGTTTCAGATAGTGACATATGGACCTGTCTACACTCTTCGAAAAACAAATCAGTAATAAGTAATACTTACAGTCTCTTAAACGGTCTTAAATCAAACGATTGCTTTAAACTTGCTGATAAGTGGGGTAGGTTACTAGGCTTAAATATAACATCAAGAGAGATAGAGTGTTCCCTGTCAAATATCAACAAGCGTGTACGATCATCCAGTCTAAGGCTACAACAATTTAGAACAAGCTGCATGCTATACTATACGCCCGAAAGAATCTCTAAATGGTCCTCTAACAACTCCTACAGCGATCGCACGAAATGCCCCAAATGCTCCGCCGAGGCAGCCGACCTGGTACATATGTTGTTTTCTTGCCCTAGCCTTAAGGCCTTTTGGGGGGACATTCAGAAGGTTCTGAAAATTAAGCTGATTCAGCTACCCACATTTACTGCTGCTTCGGTTTTGTTAGATATCTATCCTATCTCTTTCCCACAGGCTGCCCTGGTTACTATACTTATGTCTTGTGCCAAATTAACTTTGGCCAGAGCCTGGACCTGCTCCGAACCACCTACGGTCTGGGATTGGTGGGCACTGGTAATTGAGATTCACTCGATGGAGCTAGCATTAGCGAACCTTAGGGGAATACGCTCCTTGAGCAAATATGAAAATAATTGGGGAACCTTTGTGGAATAATGTGGCTCTCTCCATCTGTTTAGCACAATCAAATATCAAGCTTCAAATGCGCTTAACAACGAGCTTTTTCTTTTTTTTTTCCTTTTTCTATTCTTTTCTTTTATAAATTCGTTTCCAGGGCTATTTATTTTGGTCTTGTGTTGAAAGAATGTTATAATTTATCAGAGAATTCATACTTTTTCTTTCTATTTTTATCTGTGTTTGATTATATACATATGTCCGTCAATACATGTATTAATGTATGTTTTACTTGTCAGCCTGTCAACAAATAAAAATTTTAAAAAAAAGGATAACATTGGTGATTCTAGGGGAAAAAGTTTCTAAGTGTCAACTTTTAAAATACAATAATAATCCTTAAAAATCAATACTGTAACCAAAACGCTTTTACTCAACTGTTTACAGGAGATGTCCAAGGACTGAATCTAGCATCCAGTCCTGTGGTTAGAAAAGTAATCCATAAAGTAACTAATTGCATTTGACTAGAAATTCCCAATGAGCTCAATGTTGCTTTGTGTTTGAAATTGTGTTGCCCATTGCAACAACTGTCACTACTGTACTTAAAAGTCTATTGCCTATTTGCAAAGTATTTAAACTAAAGTAATTCATTCTGAGAAAGTATATTTTATATTGTAATGTATAATGTAATTAAAAAAATAAAATATCTAAAAATAAACAGTTTAAACAATGTAGTAAATCAGTATATAAAAAATCAGTATAACAATTAATACATTAAAAATTATCATTTACAAAACCTTTGAAATTTACTGAAAAAACCATAGGTTTCAGGCCTGATATAGTTAGGAATTAGCATTTAAAAAACCTTAGAAATTCACTGAAAAAACAATAGGTTTTAGGGGTGTTGTAGTTAGCTGGACATTTCACTCGAACAAAACCATTGAAATTCCTCAGATATAGTTAGTTGTACTAACTACATCTCGCGCGCCCGCAATCCACTGCTGATGATGTCACATATTACATCATTCATGACATGGTCAGTGACATCACTGATGACATCTCAAATGACATCACTGAGCCGCTTCGTACCCTGAGACTTTGCTGCTGATTTTCCCACCTACCTGCGAGGACTACATTGCCCAGGGGGCTCAGCGGGACTCATCACTCATTGCACCTGTGTCCAGGGTCTCAAGGCATTCAAAAACAGCTCGCCGCTCCCGCTGCGCGGGAGCCGCTTCCTACCCTGAGACTTTGCTGCTGACTTTCCCACCTACCTGCGAGGACTACATTGCCCAGGGGGCCCAGCGGGACTCATCACTTGTTGCACCTGTGTCCAGGGTCTCAAAGCATTCAAAAACAGCTCGCCGCTCCCGCTGCACGGGAGCCGCTTCGTACCCTGAGACTTTGCTGCTGATTTTCCCACCTATCTGCGAGGACTACAATGCCCAGGGGGCCCAGCGGGGCTCATCACTCGTTGCACCTGTGTCCAGGGTCTCAAGGCATTCAAAAACAGCTTGCCGCGTACTCTGCGCGGGAGCCGCTTCGTACCCTGAGACTTTGCTGCTGATTTTCCCACCTACCTGCGAGGACTACATTGCCCAGGGGGCACCTGTGTAAATGGTGGTAGGACATAAATTCATCTCATAGGTCACGCACCGCGGGACGCGCGCGGGGGCGCGCGCCGGGCGAAGCCCGGGCCAAGGACGGGCCCGTTTGAGCCCGTTAGAGGCTGTGTGAGGCTGGGCTGGGCACACCCTCTTTCCCGCACCCCTTGGCGGCCTCGCTGCCTATGGTCTGACACCACCGCTACCTGTATATTAATTCCATTTCGGTTTCGACCTGATTGTGATACACGTAGTTTGTGAGTGTTACTCTTGGCATAGGCATTATGGCTACTGGATCTACGAGACTGCCTTCCAAGGGTTGCAACGTTGCTGGGACTCTGGAAAATGTCATCACCTGTGCTAGTAACGTCCTTGCCTACGAGATTGCTGCCACAGAACGCCGTTTATCATTGGACCCACTATCAGGAAAGCGTTCCTCATTGGGAGCCATTAGGCTAGTACCTTCCCCCGAAAAGTCTATGACTTTGCATTCTGATGGTCCATTAGACGAACCACTGCTAACAAATTTAGGCTCCATTGCTGGCCCTAATCTATTCACTTCCTCTGATGCCAGCCCACAGAGTCCAACCTATTAGGTCCCGAGCCCCTTCCATCCGCCCCCATCTTTACTAATTTTGCTACAACTAGGTCAATGTCGGACCCGAGTGCAAGAAGTAAGTGCTCAGGTACGAACCCACCAGTTTCAAAGGGGAAGAAACGAGAAGGGGGCCCTACGAGAAATTCTACTAGGAAAAAACAAAAAAGCTCCCCTAGTATAAATTTTGGTCCTAACACTTTGACACAGGAAAATGGCTCACCCAGATGCCCTATGCTGGACCTCGCGGTCCCTACCACACTTCTACCGATAGGGGAAGAGGATCCACGGGGCCCCACTAATGATGCCTTTTGGGCAAAAATGGAATCCGTAATTGCTGGGAGCCTGTCCCCTTTAATTAAGCGTTTATCCATACTGGAAGATAAAATAACGTCGATAGCCAATGCCACTAATTTGAACTCTGCGGCAATGGCGCAGTTGGGACAGAAGGCCCTTTTTTCACAAACTGTCCCCTCATGTTTCGACAAACCAAGTGAACTAGCTCAAGTCCCTAATCCTTCTTGTAATTCACCTCCAACTGGAAGGGACATATTATCCAATAAAGATGGAAAAACTGTTCTTCCACCCCCCCCCCCAAAATGTGCAGGCCCCAGGAGACATGAGTCGAATAGGGCGGCCTTTACAACAACTCGTACCACCTTCTCCTAAGGATTCCAGCAAAAATATACCCACAAGTCATAGGGATCTGTCGAGAATTGATTTGCCCCCAGAGTGCAGCCCCTATGTTGTGGTTCTAACAGGCGTCCCTGAACTGCCCCCTGATAGAGCTGAACCTTACTTGTCCCTGAAGCATAAGGTAATCCACTGGTTCAACACAAATAGACCCCTCCCGCCTAAACTTAATGGGGAGATAATGATGGTACGCAGAGTGGCGTGGGTAGGCCAGGGTGTGAAAACCACAAGGGGAGATTGCATTGTTGTTAACTTTAGGGAAAAAAGGTGGTTAAGTACCTGGGCGGTGGCCAAGAATAGTCAATGGAATCCAAACTTCCTTTCTACCACACTTTTACCCGTTGGAAGTATTTAATTATAGGATGGGCCCAGTGAAGCCATATGAGGTTACAGGTGGGCTGGGTTCAGGACCGCAAGGAATCCCAGAGGCATTCCAACATGATTTACGTTTTAATATACCATGTCACAATAGGTTCAGCCTGCTTGATTGTGTCGATTGACTGTTGCCAGCTGTCGATGCTGGACCTAGCGATCCTGTGCAGGGGGAGGCCCTCACCTGGGTGAGTGTGCAGGAACCCCCTCTCTGTCAGGTTAGTCCAAAGATTGAAGGTGTGACATCACGGAAGGACAGGAATGTCAGGAGTTTAGAACGGGGTGACTGCAGTCTCCTCGTATCTGCCCTGATCCCTGAGCTAGATGATAGTTGTACCAAAGGGATAAACCACCAAACAAGGGTGAACAAATTGGAGTTACGTTACCCAAAGATAACGGAGATCTACCCCGTCTCTTCTTCCAACTATTCGACACTTCCTAGGCTTTCCACTCCTCCAGGGCTAACCGACAACATTAGGGAAAATATGAGAATTCCATCTGGAGATATTCCCCCCCAACCCATACATTCTGATATCCATTGCTCAAATCATGCTAAGGGGCTAAAAATGTTATCATGGAATGTGGCGGGCTTATCCTCCTTGATGGACTCCGACGATTGGGGGGAGTTCATTGATGAGCACGACATCTGTCTTTTTCAGGAAACGTGGGCATCGAAGGCCTACCACCGCCTAGGGTACGTTACGTATTGGGAATCGGCAATGAGGTCCAGAAGGGGGAGGCCATCTGGTGGGCTGACTATATGGGTGCGAACGCACCTGGGCTGCGTAATCAGGAAGATCAACACTGATTCGGCTGATATTATGTGCCTAGCAATGACCTTTCAGGACAATCACGAGCTGAGTTTGATTAACATCTACTCTCGCCCAGTGAATTATGGCCAGGTTTCCAGTACCCTCACTAGCCTAGAGGAATTCCTGAGCTTATCCACCAACCTAGGACACCTGATTATCGGTGGCGACTTTAATTGCCACTATGAACCCTTGAATGGGCTGTCCATTCCAGTGTCACAGGAAGAGGACCAAGTATGGGCAATTCCCTTATGTAATTCTTACACTACGGAGGGTCGGACACCTTTGGTTCTCCAACTCACTTCGTTAACCCTCACTTTTTCATTAAGAGCATGCAATGGTAGATTTCCGGCAGATAATCCAGGCAAGTTTACATTTGAGAGGAATGGACACGCTTCCATCATCGACTACATAATGTTTAGTATGGGATTGTGGTCTAGGATCCTGGAATTCGAAGTAAAACAACCCTGTGAAAGTGATCATAACCCCATTGTCGCAATTATGGAGGGTTGTAGAAATAGTTCTCAACTGGGCAGAGACTTGCTTCCTCTAACGGCCATGGTTACAAGTTGTGGCGCTCGAAGAGTTAGATGGGAGAAGATCGCCCAATCCCATACGGAGTTAAAAGATATGTATAGGGAGATCTACCCCCTTCTGGAGAGGGTGCTGGGTGATGCTGCTTTGGGAGAGGGATCCTCAGCTCAGGCAACGATAGGATCTACACATGCAGATCTCTGTGGCATCCTGGCGACCCATTTTTATCGAGAAACTAGGAGGAAACCGGAGGCAGCCACGCGGGGGAAAAACGCATGGTAAAATAAATCCTGTTGGGAAGCCAAGTTAGTTCTCCTAACAAATTGAAAAAAAAGGGAAATAAGATACTGATCAAGGAGGCGAGGATACATTTTAAGAAAGTCACTGAGGAAGCTAAAAAAGATTGGGAATTTAATAGATGGGAGGAGATCTCTATCGCGTTAAAGAAAAGGGACTCAAGGTCATTTTGGAATTTGGTTAAAACAGGGTCATCAGGTTCCCAACAAGCAGTACAACCTAACTTAGGGGAGGAAATATGGCGTCATCACTTTGAAGACCTTTATGCTTTTAAAACAATAGAACTAGACTTCCCTGCTTCCCTGCCTAATGAAATCTTACCCCCTAATCTGGGTGCGGTTCAAATGTGTACACTTGCTGAAGTCAAAACGGCTCTGAGTAAAGTACTCCCAAATAAAGCCCCAGGCCTAGATAGGATCCCAGGTGATCTATACAAGAGTGAGCCGGACATCTGGGTTCCCTATCTATTGGCTCTTTTTAATGCAATTTTGGCTGGAATGCCGCTACCCCCGACTTGGGCCGGCGCCGAGATAATACCCATCCACAAAAAGGGCTCCCCTCTTGATCCGGCAAACTATAGACCGATCAGCTTAATTGATGTGGGCCAGAAGATTTTTGCGCGCATTTTATTAGGGAGACTCCAAGAATGGATGGATGAATCCAACATTTTAACACCACTGCAGGTGGGCTTTAGAGCTAAAATGTCAACAATAGATCAACTGTTTAGATTACAGATGATCCATTGGAAATCTATTATTCTAGAAGGAGGCAGCCTTTATCTCTCTTTTGTAGACCTAAAGTCTGCCTTCGACATGGTAGATCGCCGACAGCTGTGGGAGTTGTTAAAAGGGATGGGAGTGCCCCCCCACCTATGTTACCTTCTAGAGCATTTACATAAAGACACCTTTGCCAGAGTCAGGTTCGGCCTAAATGGGGAACTAAGTTCCCCTTTTCGAGTTGAGAAGGGAGTTAGGCAGGGCTGCGTATTAGCACCAACCCTTTTTTCTCTTTTCTTAAATGGGCTGGTAGATGAACTCTTGGATTTAAGAGATGTAGATGCACCAAGGTTGGCGGGCAGGAAAATACCAGCATTAATGTTCGCAGATGACACCCTGCTCCTGTCCAGGACCCCTATGGGGATGGAAAGAGTCCTGGATGGATTTGCTTCATTCTTCAGGAAAAGGAACCTGGTCATAAATGTCAGCAAGACCAAATATATGGTTCTTCACGTGGACGCTACAAACTGCCCCATCCCAAAACTGGATGGTCTATATCTAGAACGGGTGAGCATTTTCGACTACTTGGGCTTGAATTGGGTCCCCAGATATCAAAAGCTAATTTAAAATTTACACAGATAACAGGGGGCATCCTAAAGATGTACAAAGAAAGCCCATTAAAGCTAATTAGCCCACTAGTAGAGGTATACAAAACTCAGGCGAGAGGGGTGGTGGTATACGGTGCTGAACTCTGGGGTCATGACTCAGCCCAGATATTAACCAAGTCAGAAAACCATTTTATGAGACAACTACTGGCACTACCTACGAGTACCCCCATCCACCCTCTCAGGATGGATTTGGGCATATACCCAATCGCTGATCTGGTAGCCACACGCCCGGTCATGTATTGGCGCCGATTATGGAGCACTCCCGAACTTGCAAACTTTCGGGAGGAACTGAAATCTATCTTGATGCTCCCAAAGGCAGGCGACATTCCGTGGCTAGCCCATGTAAAAAAATCTTTGAGGGCAATCGGGAGAGAAGAACTCTGGCATACACCTGAGGAGTTATGCCCTGCTCTACCAAAAAAGATTTTGGCCAAAGCTCTGGAGGAATATAATTTAATGCAGGTCCTGCGGACAGAAAATAGAACCAATCTGACCTCGGTATTCCTCGAGGTGAAGATTGGATACAGCTTTGAGCCTGCATTAGACCTGATCCATCCGTTAATTGTTAAGAAACTTTACATGCAATTTAGACATGGATCACTTCCTCTTTTTTGTAGAATGAATAAGTGGGCTGGTTCCTGTAGACAGCCTTGTGCCGGGTGTGGTGTTGATGAAGAGACAGAGGTACACGTCATATTTTTCTGTACAGCCTATACAAACCCCCGTAGAAAATGGATTATACAGCTCGCCAAAAATTTGGGGGTAAGAAACTATAGAGATTTGTTTAGGCTGTTCAAATACGATCCATCGCCTGTATTTGTTACAGTGATTGCTAAATTTTTATTTTCAATGTGGTTGATTAGAAGACGTTCAATATCATGATAAGGTATCCCCTTGTACCATCCTCTTAATATACTGTAAAACTTATTGTTTTGGTCTAAGTGTATACCCATATGTCTACCCAACCACACTTTTAATGTTGTTCCTTTTATTACTTTTATTGTTTTAAAAATATTGTGATGTATGAACTTTTATGGCTGATAGCCGAAATAAAGTTTTCTGACTGACTGACATCACTGATGACATCACTGATGACATCATCCACGTGACAATCAGATACACCTCATCATACACTAGTATAACCTTTCATCACTGTAAAATAAAGAGTGCCAGATTTAAAACCATTGACACACCAATACAAGTTTGTAAACACCCTCTCAGTGATTCCTAGATCTATACACACATCTAATCACTTACCTATAGATTCACTCATACACGCTGTCAATGATCAATAGAACACTATCAAATATACTTATACACCTATATCGACATTACACACCAGCACACATCCTAATCACTTATGAAGTCATCCTACTCACTTATGCAAACAATGGATCATACTTAGTTTTACTTAGCTATACACTTATAAAAACACCACTTCATCTATTCATATAGATAATAGCTCATACTAAATGTGTTTTAAAATCACTATTACAACTATACAGTTATCCATACAGTCACTCACACAATCACTGAGTGTTATGTATACTTATCTATATACAACAACTGACACATACGCTGGCTTTTGTTTTTCTTGTTTGCTGGACATGTACCATTGAGACATATATTTGCTCATCGCCACACCCATAAAGATATTCACTCACCCAAACAACTGTTATAACATGTAGTTTTAACTTCATATACCTACTGAATCAACTATTCACACATCTTTGGGCAGGCACACACCCCCCACCGAACCACACACACACATTCCTTCTCCTACACAAATACTCAGTTAACTAATCAATAAATAATATAGACTTTCACGTAGCTAGTAACCAACTAGTGCAGCAGTTTACACAACAACTGACAAAGTGATACAGATATTCACACAGTTTAGTCACTATCCAAAATATTTAGTGAGTCAAGTAAACAGTGAATCACCCACCGGCGGGGGCGCCGGGATTAGGCATGGTAGGGCATCAGACACGTCAGAGCTTCACTAGAGGTGTAAATACATCCCATGTGGATTCATTGTATGCATAGTCGCCTTTGAATGAATATCACGTAAATCGTCATGGTGATAAGTACATACGGTTTGTCCAGCGTGTCCTAGGTGTTTCTATAAATATATATCTTTAAATAATAAAAAATAAAGGCCGGCCACGGGGGATGGGGTCCCTGGGGCCATTAGTGGCCTGAGGAGGGGGGCAACGCAGCCCCCCTCCTAAAGAATAAAAAAAAAAAGGCCATGACCCGGGGGTTGGGGTCCCCGGGGCTGATTAAGGCCTTGGGAGGGGGGCCACAATTTTTCTTTTTCAACAAAAAAAATTAGGGTGCAGGCCGTGGGGGATTGGGTCCCCAGGGCCAATAAATTAGAAAAAGAAGGGGGGCCACACAGCCCTCCTTCTTAAAAAAATAAAATAAATTAAAGACCGGCATTGCGCCGGAGGCCACGCCCCCTCCTTGCAGCACCCTGCAAACGCGCCCCTTGGCCAGTTGTAAGTTGGGGAATTAATTCCCCCCTCAATACTGAGGGTCACTGAGGGCCAACTAGCCCAACAGGTATCTCCAGTATGCGCCAGGGAGCTGCGTTGCAGACAGGTATTCTGAGGCCACGCCCCTTTTTACACCTCTATGCAACGCAGCTCTGTGGAGCTTACTGGAGGTACCTAGTGGGCTAGTTTGACCCTAGGGACCCTTAGGATTCAAGGGGACTTAATCTCTCAACACAGAACGGCCACAGGGCGCGTTTACACAGTGGTGAAGGGAGGGGACGGGGCCTGAGGTGACGTGTGCAAACACGCCCTGCGGCGCGTTTTAAGTTGAGGAAATTATTCCCTTTCAATCCTGAGGGACCCTGGGGGCCAACTAGCCCACCAGGTGCTTCCAGTAAGCGCCACTGCTCTGTGTTGCAGAGAGGTGGTGCAGGCCGTTCCCCTTTTTACACCTCTCTGCAATGGTGCTCACTGGACGTACCTAGTGGGCTATTTTGCCCCTAGGGACCCTCAGGATTCAAGAGGACTTAATCTCCCAATTTAAAACGGCCACAGGGCGTGTTTACACGGTGGGGAAGGGAGGGCACGGGACCTGAGGTGACGTGTGCAAACACGCCCTATGGCGCGTTTTAAGTTAGGGAAATAATTCCCCTTTAATCCTGAGGGCCCCTGGGGGCTAACTAGCCCACCAGGTGCTTCTAGTAAGCACCACTGTGCTGCGTTGCAGAGAGGTGGTCCAGGCCATGCCACTTTTTACACCTCTCTGCAACGTAGCTCTGTGGCGCTTACTCGAGGTACCTAGTGGTCTAGTTGGACCCTAGGGACCCTCAGGATTCAAGGGGACTTAATCTCCCAACTTAAAATGGCCACAGGGCGTGTTTACACAGTGGGGAAGAGAGGGGACAGGGCCTGAGGTGACGTGTGCAAACACGCCCTGTGGCGCGTTTTACGAAGTAGTTTTAATCCCCTGCCCTATTATATACTAGGGGCTTACAGAGGAGATCATGCTAATCACAGGGGGACCCCAACGCATAGTGTTCCCTAGTGTATGGAGGTGTTTTTACTGTATTCTGAGTGTCTTTTAAGATAGCACTGGCTCTAGGACTGGGTAGTCAGACTCAGTTACCACTAGTATCCATCTGAAAAAGTTGAGAGTACAGGATGATTTTGAAACAAGGCTTCTTTCTGCTCTTCTGTTTGTTCTTTCTGCACATTATCCTTCTTCCTGCACTTTTCTTCGTCTTTGAGGACTTCTGTTGCTTCTTTCTGCATTTCTTTTTTTTCTTTCTGTGCGTTTTTCTTCTTTCTTCACATGTCCTATCTCTATAGGCGTAGTTAGAAATTAGCATTTAAAAAACCTTTGCAATTCACTGAAAAAACCATAGGTTTCAGGCACGTTATAGTTAAGAATTAGCATTTAAAAAAACCTTAAAAATTCACTGAAAAAACCATAGGTTTCAGGGGCGTTATAGTTAGCTGGACTTTTCACTCGTACAAAACCATTGAAATTCCCCCATTATAGTTAGTTCAGCTAACTATAACTGGCGCGCCCGCAATGCACTGCTGATGACGTCACATATTACATAACTCATGACATGGTCAGTGACATCACTCATGGCATCACTGATGACATCTCAAATGACATCACAGATGACATCACTGATGACATCATCCTTGTGATAGAGTGGCAGACCTCCTCTCCCCCTAATATAACCTTTGATACACACATTCAAAAATAAGAAATAAAATTTTCAAAACAATGGACATACCAATACCAGTTACAACAACCTATTCAGTAATTCTAAGATCCACATACACATCCACTCATTCACCAACAGGCCTATACAGTCACTCATACATGTACTCACTCATCATATGTACTCAAACACCTATACATCCTGTTACACAACGCCACTCATCCATAGATCCATAAATTAGAAAAAGAAGGGGGGCCACACAGCCCTCCTTCTTAAAAAAATAAAATAAATTAAAGACCGGCATTGCGCCGGAGGCCACACCCCCTCCTTGCAGCACCCTGCAAACGCGCCCCTTGGCCAGTTGTAAGTTGGGGAATTAATTCCCCCCTCAATACTGAGGGTCACTGAGGGCCAACTAGCCCAACAGGTATCTCCAGTATGCGCCAGGGAGCTGCGTTGCAGACAGGTATTCTGAGGCCACGCCCCTTTTTACACCTCTATGCAACGCAGCTCTGTGGAGCTTACTGGAGGTACCTAGTGGGCTAGTTTGACCCTAGGGACCCTTAGGATTCAAGGGGACTTAATCTCTCAACACAGAACGGCCACAGGGCGCGTTTACACAGTGGTGAAGGGAGGGGACGGGGCCTGAGGTGACGTGTGCAAACACGCCCTGCGGCGCGTTTTAAGTTGAGGAAATTATTCCCTTTCAATCCTGAGGGACCCTGGGGGCCAACTAGCCCACCAGGTGCTTCCAGTAAGCGCCACTGCTCTGTGTTGCAGAGAGGTGGTGCAGGCCGTTCCCCTTTTTACACCTCTCTGCAATGGTGCTCACTGGACATACCTAGTGGGCTATTTTGCCCCTAGGGACGATCAGGATTCAAGAGGACTTAATCTCCCAATTTAAAACGGCCACAGGGCGTGTTTACACGGTGGGGAAGGGAGGGCACGGGACCTGAGGTGACGTGTGCAAACACGCCCTATGGCGCGTTTTAAGTTAGGGAAATAATTCCCCTTTAATCCTGAGGGCCCCTGGGGGCTAACTAGCCCACCAGGTGCTTCTAGTAAGCACCACTGTGCTGCGTTGCAGAGAGGTGGTCCAGGCCATGCCACTTTTTACACCTCTCTGCAACGTAGCTCTGTGGTGCTTACTCGAGGTACCTAGTGGTCTAGTTGGACCCTAGGGACCCTCAGGATTCAAGGGGACTTAATCTCCCAACTTAAAATGGCCACAGGGCGTGTTTACACAGTGGGGAAGAGAGGGGACAGGGCCTGAGGTGACGTGTGCAAACACGCCCTGTGGCGCGTTTTAAGAAGTAGTTTTAATCCCCTGCCCTATTATATACTAGGGGCTTACAGAGGAGATCATGCTAATCACAGGGGGACCCCAACGCATAGTGTTCCCTAGTGTATGGAGGTGTTTTTACTGTATTCTGAGTGTCTTTTAAGATAGCACTGGCTCTAGGACTGGGTAGTCAGACTCAGTTACCACTAGTATCCATCTGAAAAAGTTGAGAGTACAGGATGATTTTGAAACAAGGCTTCTTTCTGCTCTTCTGTTTGTTCTTTCTGCACATTATCCTTCTTCCTGCACTTTTCTTCGTCTTTGAGGACTTCTGTTGCTTCTTTCTGCATTTCTTTTTTTTCTTTCTGTGCGTTTTTCTTCTTTCTTCACATGTCCTATCTCTATAGGCGTAGTTAGAAATTAGCATTTAAAAAACCTTTGCAATTCACTGAAAAAACCATAGGTTTCAGGCACGTTATAGTTAAGAATTAGCATTTAAAAAAACCTTAAAAATTCACTGAAAAAACCATAGGTTTCAGGGGCGTTATAGTTAGCTGGACTTTTCACTCGTACAAAACCATTGAAATTCCCCCATTATAGTTAGTTCAGCTAACTATAACTGGCGCGCCCGCAATGCACTGCTGATGACGTCACATATTACATCACTCATGACATGGTCAGTGACATCACTCATGGCATCACTGATGACATCTCAAATGACATCACAGATGACATCACTGATGACATCATCCTTGTGATAGAGTGGCAGACCTCCTCTCCCCCTAATATAACCTTTGATACACACATTCAAAAATAAAAAATAAAATTTTCAAAACAATGGACATACCAATACCAGTTACAACAACCTATTCAGTAATTCTAAGATCCACATACACATCCACTCATTCACCAACAGGCCTATACAGTCACTCATACATGTACTCACTCATCATATGTACTCATACACCTATACGTCCTGTTACACAACGCCACTCATCCATAGAGTTACTCACACACATAGTCACTCCTACTAATAAAGAATCAAACATCCATTTACTTGCATATACAGTTATACACACACCACCACAATTACTTCTACAGAAACCTACACATACTTAGTCTTTTAAACAATCACTTATAGAAACACATAATTATTCATACAGGAACTCTTCCAATCTCTCACTCTCACATATACTCACTTATATACACCAATAGTCACATATACTAGTTTAAAACATATGTAGTTACTCATAAATACACTATTGAGACAGTCATTCACTCACTAACACACCCATGCACACACTCATCCACCCATACAGTCCTGCACACATGCTGTCTTCAACACATACAAACAGTGAGTCACTCATTCATGCACCTATGCACTACGTAATATCCCCCACCGAACCATACAGACACTCAGAAACTCATACTGATACTCAAAAAACCAACTAATAACCTATATAGACACTCATGTAGCTACTCACCATCCCATGCAGCCACTTATACACAAAGTGAGAGACTGATACAGATATTTACATATTTAAACATTACTCACTAAGCCATGTATTCACTAATATACACTTAATCAGTCAGTTATACAATCAATTTTGCAAAAACAAATCATCCATTTAGACACTTATATACCCATTTATTCTTCCATCGACCTTGAGATATACATATATAAAACATATGTAATTTTCTGAAAAACACACATTCACTGGATGATGTCGTCAGTGATGTCATCAGTGATGTCATTTGAGATGTCATCAGTGATGTCATGAGTGATGTCACTGACCATGTCATGAGTGATGTAATATGTGATGTCATCAGCAGTGCATTGCGGGCTTGCGAGTTATAGTTAGCTGAACTAACTATAACGGGGGAAGATCAATGGTTTTGTACGAGTGAAAAGTCCAGCTAACTATAATACCCCTGAAACCTATGGTTTTTTCAGTGAATTTCTAAGGTGTTTGAAATGCTAATTCCTAACTATAACGTGCCTGAAACCTATGGGTTTTTTTTTCAGTGAATATATATATGCTCAGTGTGCCTGATGAAGGAACCAGTGAGACCTTTGAATTACACCCCTGCGGGCACTCGAGCTGGTTTGTGGCCCGTGCTCATTGATATGGGAGCATCACTTGATGTTTGCAGCGGTTTGGTAATTTTTCACCCGCTCACTCGAACTTCAAGTCCCAGCATCCCTCTGCCTGTGGGAGTGTCATCGCTTTGCATTAGCACATGATGCGGAGGAGGGGCATGTGTAATTTTTAAACAGGAACAGGAGCAACAACAGCTGTACTGTTTGCTGACGACTCTATGGAACCGGCACTGACGAAGGCGACTCATCGCTGAAACGCGTATGCCATCGTTTCATGAACTGCCAGCACATTTACATGTCTGTATCTCATGGACTGCCAGCAACGCGAACTTTGATCTTAATAAAGCCTCACAAGATTCCGGAGTGTGCCGTGCTTTTCTTTAAAGGAACAAGCGGTGGTCTTTGTGTTTAGTCCGCAGGCTGGAGGCGGACAAACGGCACACCCTCTCGATTTGGAGCACCTTGGAGAAACCAGCATTGTGGTAATTTTGTTTTTCGGCAAAACAAGGCGCCCCCCCAAACAGCTGCACCGCCATTTGGCCATACGGACTGTATTGGGGAGAGAGGAGGCAACTCAGTGTGCCTGATGAAGGAACCAGTGAGACCTTTAAATTACACCCCCGCGGGCACTCGAGCTGGTTTGTGGCCCGTGCTCATTGATATGGGAGCATCACTTGATGTTTGCAGCGGTTTGGTAATTTTTCACCAGCTCACTCGGACTTCAAGTACCAGCATCCCTCTGCCTGTGGGAGTGTCATCGCTTTGCATTAGCACATGATGCGGACGAGGGGCATGTGTAATTTTTAAACAGGAACAGGAGCAACAACAGCTGTACTGTTTGCTGACGACTCTATGGAACCGGCACTGACGAAGGCTTCTCATCGCTGAAACGCGTATGCCATCGTTTCATGAACTGCCAGCACATTTACATGTCTGTATCTCATGGACTGCCAGCAACGCGAACTTTGATCTTAATAAAGCCTCACAAGATTCCGGAGTGTGCCGTGCTTTTCTTTAAAGGAACAAGCGGTGGTCTTTGTGTTTAGTCCGCAGGCTGGAGGCAGACAAACGGCACACCCTCTCGATTTGGAGCACCTTGGAGAAACCAGCATTGTGGTAATTTTGTTTTTCGGCAAAACAAGGCGCCCCCCCCGAACAGCTGCACCGCCATTTGGCCATACGGACTGTATTGGGGAGAGAGGAGGCAACTCAGTGTGCCTGATGAAGGAACCAGTGAGACCTTTGAATTACACCCCCGCGGGCACTCGAGCTGGTTTGTGGCCCGTGCTCATTGATATGGGAGCATCACTTGATGTTTGCAGCAGTTTGGTAATTTTTCACCCGCTCACTCGGACTTCAAGTCCCAGCATCCCTCTGCCTGTGGGAGTGTCATCGCTTTGCATTAGCACATGATGCGGAGGAGGGGCATGTGTAATTTTTAAACATGAACAGGAGCAACAACAGCTGTACTGTTTGCTCACGACTCTATGGAACCGGCACTGACGAAGGCGACTCATCACTGAAACGCGTATGCCATCGTTTCATGAACTGCCAGCACATTTACATGTCTGTATCTCATGGACTGCCAGCAACGCGAACTTTGATCTTAATAAAGCCTCACAAGATTCCGGAGTCTGCCGTGCTTTTCTTTAAAGGAACAAGTGGTGGTCCTTATATATATATATATATATATATATATATATATATATATATATATATATATATATATATATATATATATTTATATATTACCCACTGGCGGTCGCCAGTAGGTAGTTATAGTTAGGACCAAGTTACTATAGAAAAATGGCAACATTCTATTTGCCATAACTTTGGCGCCGATTGATGAATCTTCGTGAAATTTTCAAAACTAATTCTTTGTTGAGATCAGCTCCTATGTTGAAACTTTGTGGGTGATTCGTGAAGGGGGGCCGCGAAAAAAGGGGGGTCCCAAAACATGTTTTTTCAATATTAATTTTCATAGGAAACATTAGACAAGGCTACCGGTCGAACGGGTGAACGGAATTAACCCAAATTTGGAAGGGAGAAGGGTCTTGGTCTTGAAAGCACGCTTTTGTTTATTTGGTGTAAATACGTTGAGTAGTTTTTGAGAAGTATCGAAATTTACAGATATCGATATTTTGGAATTCTACCATCTGATTGGCTGAGGCGTTACGAGCACAAGCTTGCTGGTGATTGGCTGCCAGCGGTGCGAGCGGTTGCAACTAGGAAGTGTTGGCCGCCATTTTGTGATTCTGCTGAAGCAAGTAAGAGGAAAAAAGGGAGAAAAAAGTGGGAAAGAGGAGGGTAGGAGCACTGTGAGGTTTGTAGGGTCGGTAGGGTGTGCTTTAGAGGGAGTGTGAAGCAAATTATTTATCCCTACTGGTGTGAAAGTGCTGTTTTGCCCACTGTGAGATGATGCTGAGGTGAGGTGCCGGTACACTCTGGGATGAAACCGGGCATCTAAACTGTGAGCTGAGTGCTGTAAAGTGATGTGCTTGGGGCGCTGTAGCATAGTGGGCGCTGTAGCATATCTGTGCAGGTGGTGTTAGTATGCGTTTAGAGTATAGCGAGAGTGGGAAGCAAAGTACTCAGTGGTAGCGGTATGAAGACTTAGGGATGAAACTGTGAGTGTAAGTCGTGAGTTTATTGCTGTGAAGTGATGTGCTGTGGGCGCTGTAGGATACTGGCCACTGTAGCATACCTGTGTAAGTAGTGTTAGTGTTCGTTTATACTATAGAGGGAGTGTGAAACGAACTATTCATCCCTATTGTTCTGAAGAGTCAAATGTAGTGTTTTAGGAAGCAGGAATAAAGGAATAATCATGAAGAATATAATGCAGAAGGTTGCAATGCCACAGAAGGAAAATGGTAAAATGAGTTGTGTCTAAGAAAGTGGTTGTGTGTAATAAAGGGATGGAGATTGAAAATTATATAGAAAGTCTCTTTATTTAAGTGCCATAATTGGACCTACTGGTGCAAGAGCTAGGGTATCCAGCTGATGCAAAGTTGAACCACTTCTGCTGTATTCAAACGTAAGCTCCGGCATCGGTGAATTGTATATTACATGTTACAGTTACATGTAAAATAAACAATAGCTAATACAGTTGAATGACTCTACATTCTATAAAGAAAATAAAGGTAGGATACGATTACCACATGTATCATTTAAGAAAAGAAAGAAATAAAAAAGAAATTGCTAAATGTAGTCATCAAACTTATAATGTACCTTGGCAGTACTTTTTTGTAACAGAAAATTAACAACTTTAGAATAGTTAGCATTCTGTTGTACAGTAGATTCAATGTGGTGCGTGTCAGAATTGATACAAGTTCTACCCACATTGGAACTTTGAGGATGAATACAAACATTTCGCTTCTGAGAAGCACATTCAGTACCTTTGTAGTCAAACCGTACATTATTGTCTTCAGCTGTTTTAAAAAAACATTCTTGTGTATAGAGCTAAGGCATTGAGCTTTGACAAACTCCAATTGCTTCTGCTGTAGTCAAATCGAAGCTCCTGCATCAGTGAATTGCACATTATATGTTACAGTTCTATGTGACCTGTAGAATAGCTATTAGACGTGAATAAATACATTGTATAATGAAAATAAAGGTAGTTTACGATTACCACACTGTGCCAACCAGTTCCTAAACAAAGTCGTCTTTTTACATTTTTATTGTGAGGTTCTGAGCAGAGGCTGACTTTGAGTAAAATTGTGTGAAAGGGCTTTGTGAATAACAGGCAAGCAGAGAGGTGTGTGCACAAAGAATAGACATGGTTTCTAAATGGGCGTCGGGTTTAGGTTAATTTTGGAAGTAAATTTGCGAATTTGCATAGGCCATTTATCACCGATTCCTGGTTAGACTGGAGACATAGGGGGGAATAATGAGGATAGAGGTCAAATATCTGAGTATACTTAGAAAGTTATTATATCAAAGTAGCAAGATTGAAGTGTATTATAAAAAAATTAAAGGAAAAAGTTAAAAAAGATGGGAAAAAATCCATTCAAGATTAATGTGAGTTTCTTACAAGTCTTGGAGATTCTAGTACAGAAGTTCTTCAGCTGCTTGAGATGCGTAACATTCCAAGAGGCTATTGTTGCCATCGTATGAGAAAAGCGAAGCGATCCAATTCATATCCTCAAAGGGACAGTAATGTTCCTCGAATGTTGGAGCGGTAATTTGAATGGGCAGGCAATGTGCGATGTTATGAAAGGTCGCACGTTGCAGGAGATCTTTCATGGCTGCGCAGGAATCCCATTGTGCTGCGATTCCTTTTTGCATTGCATTCGCCATTGCTCCGCTGCCAGAACAATCACGTTCATGGTTTTCAAGATACTACATTACCTGCTGGATATCTGGAGCGATTGTTGAGATGTTGGCAAGGCATACATCCATTCGCCAGTCGAATGGACAAGTTTTGCAATCAAACGATGGATGTACGCATATTGCATAAGTGTAGATAAATGTTATGTTGTAGCTAGCTCCGATAACAGATAGAGGCAGGCAGACAAAACATTTTTCAGTTTTTTTACAGTATTGATGTAGCTTGGCGTAGAGGCGCATTCTGTCGGACAAAGTTGTTACCATAGAGAGCGTAGCCATTTCTAGAAGTAGAATTAGTAGTAGGATGGCCGCAAAGAGGGTGAGAATTAAGGGCACTGTTCCTGTTATTCCAGAGATGATCGAAAGAATGTCGGAATGTAGTCTGCTATTAAAAGAAGAACAGTTTGAAAGCGTGTTAGAAGGCTGTAGGAGACTGTGTTAAAAAAGTGTGCCAGACCTTGAGTGTGACATGTGTTGAAAATTGTGTAACAATTCACAACGTGTAATTGGCGGTTCGTATTTAAAAGGGAGTACATTTTATTTGAAATTCGTGCTATCTGCAGTCAATAAATTTCTTTTGCAGAAGTGAGGGAGACTTATGTTCTGAACAAAGGTACTTTTAGTTTGGTTTGTTTCTTGAAATGTGTTTTCAAACTAGAAATTGAAGGCCAAGTTGAAGTTTGGGAGTGAGTTTGTGTGGGTGGGAATAGATATTGCCACAGGAAGTTACTGTGTTTGAAACAGTAAGGACATGCGGTATGCCAGCTCATATTCCGTAGGAGTGTATGTTATTGAGAAGCAGATAACTGTCGTTAGAAAGCTGTGTGAATGTTGGTGTTATTTTGGGAGTTGGCGTCCTTTTAAGAAAGGACGCAAGATTGGTGGCTGTGTAGAAGCGTCGTGTAGTTGGACATTCTTGGATAGTAATGAATGACTGCCATTGTGGTCGCACTATTCACCTGTGAGAAATACGTTTGTATGCTCTTTAAGATAGCGATATGTAAATGGAATTAACCACTGCTCGTGAATAAACGCTCTACCTTATATAATGACATTCAACATGAGAAACAACATGTGCACTTAGCAAACTCAATGACACTACATACTGTGGGAACCATGGCTAGCCATGTATACAACTAAACATGGCATGGCACCTCTGCCTCACTATGCAGAATGCGGGGAGAGATGAGAGCAAAGTATGTGCGAAGGTGGCAAGTAATTCTCGATTATAAAAGTATACAATGCAAAGTCTTGAGGGGATGTGCCGGACAGACTTGAGTATGCAGAGCACAGACATGTACATGTCTACATACACTGATGGTCTATTGAGTGAAGTGGACAGTGGACGCAACCATGATAGTACAGTCAGTAGGGAAGATTACGGAATGGTAGCACGTACGTGCCTCCTCCTCCCCCCAAATGTTTAGGGAAGTGGGCTGGCTCACCGTATGCAAGGCTAGCATAGGGGTATGAATAAAAGGCACGTTTCTTTGGGTGTGGTTCTCTTCCGGATTGGCAAACGTGTGTGCCAGGTCTGCGAAGCTTACACCGCCACGAGGCTGGCGCTGTGAGCGAAGGTGGGTGCGTGAAAGATGCTCTCAGCCTGCTGGTACTCAGAAACCGGCATGGCCGCTGTGACGCATATATGCCCCACAGTTCACCTTTTGACACCGCTGTATGTGAAAGAGGGCCGACCACGTGCCGGCGGAAGGTCCTAGGCCGAGGTCTGCGAGCCCGGAAGGCTCCCGAGATTAATGCTGGCTACCGCAACACAGGCACACAGAGCCCAGCCTCAGGCCCAGGAGCATGGAGTGCTCTGTATAATAGTAACACAGTAGTCCGACAGGTACCGACAGTGGAACGGTGTTTTGATACCATAGTGGATGATGTTAGAACTGTATCTGAGAGTGGAGATGAAGGTACTCCCTTCGACGAGCTGCAACCAACTCTGGGTCCCAACAGTGGAACGGTGTCTTGATCCCATAATGGATGATGTCCGATATTACCTGCTGCTGAGTTTTCAGAGAACTCCCTCCGTTGAGGTGCATCAGACTCTGTGCTTCTGCAGCTAATTGCTGCACATGAATATTGGGCTTGGTTGACTGCAGTCGGTGGATTACACCACGGTACAGCAGGTCGGAACAGTGAAACAGGGTCTTGAATCTATGATTGAGGATGTCAGAAGTTAAAGTCTGTGATGATTTCAGTGTACCCCCTTCGATCAGGTGCGACCAACCCTAGGTCTGAACAGTGGAACGTGTCTTGATCCCACAATGGACGATGTTAGAACTGCATCTGCGAGTAGAGATGGAGGTACTCCCTTTGACCAGCTGCAACCAACTCTGGGTCGCAACAGTGGAACGGTGTCTTGATCCCATAATGGATGATGTCTGATATTACCTGCTGCTGAGTTTTCAGAGAACTCCCTCCGTTGAGGTGCATCAGACTCCTTGCTTCTGTATCTAATTGCTACACATGATTATTGGGCTTGGTTGACTGCAGTCGGTGGAGTACACCGTGGTACAGCAGGTCGGAACAGTGAAACGGGGCCTTGATTCTATGATTGAGGATGTCAGAAGTTAAAGTCTGTGATGATTTCGGTGTACCCCCTCCGATCAGGTGCAACCAACTCTATGTCCGAACAGTGGAACGGTGTCTTGATCCCACAATGGACGATGTTAGAACTGCACCTGCGAGTGGAGATGGAGGTACTCTCTTTGACCAGCTGCAACCAACTCTGGGTCCCAACAGTGGAACGGTGTCTTGATGCCATAATGGATGATGTTAGAACTGCATCTGAGAGTGGAGATGAAGGTGCTCCCTTTGACCAGGTGGAACCAATTCTAGGTTGCAACAGTGGAGCGTTGTCTTGATTCCACAATGGAAGATGTCCAATATTACATTCTGCTTAATTTTTACAGAACTCCTTCCGTTGAGGTGGATTAGACTGTGTGCTTCTGTAGTTAACTGCTGCACATGACATGATTATTAGGCATGGTTTATTGCAGTTGCTGGAGTACACAGCCGTACAGCATGTTCGAACAGTGAAACTAGGTCTTTATTCTATGATTGAGGATGTCAGAAGTTAAAGTGTGTGATGATTTTTGTGTATAGCTTCTGATGAGGCACAACCAACTCTAGGTACCAACATTGGAATGGTGTCTTGATCACACAATTGACGATGTCCGATATTACCTTTTGCCGGTTTTTCACACAACTCCGTCTGTTGAGGTGCATCCGATTCTGTGCGTCTGTAGTTAAGTGCTGCACATGGTTATTGGGCTTAGTTGACTGGTATTGCTGGAATACACCGCGGTCGAGCAGGTCCAAACAGTGAAATGGGGTCTTAATTATATGACTGAGGATGTTAGAAGTTACAGTTTGTGATGATTTCTGTGTACCCCCTCCGATGCGGTGCAAGCAACTCTAGGTCCCAACAGAGGAATGGTGTGTTGATCCCACAATGGATGATGTTAGAACTGTATCTGTGAGTGGAGATGGAGATATTCTCTTCTACCAGCTGCAACCAACTCTAGGTTCCAAAAGTAGAACGGTGTGTTGACTCCACAATGGACGATATTAGAACTGCATTTGAGAGTGGAGATGAAGGTACTCTCTTCGATCAGGTTCATCCAACTTTAGGTCCCAACTGTGGAATGGTGTCTTGATCCCACAATGGATGATGTCCGATATTACCTGCTGCTTGCTTTTTTCAGAAGTTTGTGTGTTGAGGTGCATCACAGTTTGTGATTCCATAGCTAACTGCTGCACATGATTATTGGGCTTGGTTGACAGTAGTCGGTGGAGTATACTGTGGTACAGCAGGTGCAAACAGTGAAATGGGGTCTTGATTCTATGATTGAGGATGTCATCAGTTAAAGTCCGTGATGATTTTTGTGTACCCCCTCTGATCATGTGCAACCAACTCCGTGCTTCCGAATCCAACGGTATGTGGCTGTGATTTGTGAATGACCACTGGATTTGGTGTAGACTGCAGTTCACAGGGTTCACAATCTAGATTGCGTGGTGTTTGTATAATTACAGAATCCAGTAGTTAAGTAATTAGAACGTCTATTGAAACATACACAATATTGTTTTAGTATACTTGCTTCAAGAAATTTTTTATATCAGTTATAGGTTTAGTAAAATGACCAAATTTATCTTGGAAGTCCAAAGGAACAGTGAATAGTGTAGACTGTGGAGAGATGAAATCCCAATTTGAATTGTTTTTATTTATTCATTGTAGAGTTCTCTGTAATTTATGTTGTTTTATTTTGTAAAGAGGGATTGTGTGTGTGAGTACTGCTTTTAATTAACAATGCAGACAGTAGTGTTCATAATTCAGATCGAGTTGCTATTGTAGATGATGCAGTCCTTTAAGAGTAGAGATTGCTGTAGTGTGCTCTGTAGGGGTGGGCGGAATTTGCGAAATTGCCTTTCGCGAAATTTCGTGAAACGGCAAAAAATCTCCACGAACACGCGAAATTTCGCGTGCTCGCGGAGATTTTGGGCTTATTAATGCGTTAATGAATTTGAGCTTCAACTCGGGCACCTGCTTTATTTATATCTGTAAGTGCTTCCTGTTGAGGTTTAATTTTTGTGACAGGAGCATGGTGCCAGAATGAATCCTGCCCTGCATATTTACCCAAGAAGAAGCCACCATTTTGTGCAATACCTCTACTCAACTGGAGTACTTTCTACTGGCTAATCAGTAAGTGCTACCTCGTTGGGTAAATGTATAGTGCTTTTCCTACACTACAGCTGCGTAAAGAGCCAGAAGAGTTGTCTCAGGTGACCATGTGTGTCGGTAACTTTGCCACCGCGCCGATGGGAGCCGGGGTCCCTCCAGTGAGCTGTCCATCATAGTGGGGGAAAGGGCGGGAAGACGTTGCACACCGCTGGTGTGTGGGTCGGGCCCAAACAGACAGAGCTTCCATGCAGTTCACATGCCTCTTGTTTATAAAGGGCCAGAGACCGATCAGAGCAGCAGATAAGGAGACAGAACCTCCTGGTGTCAGGAACTACACGGGGATTGCGCTCGAGAAACTCATGGATGCACAGAGCTCCATCAAGGATTACAGCAAATTGTTGACGGTAGATATGGGGAGAAAACACACCTGCCTAGCCTCGACCGTGCTTTGTGCTGATTAATGCGGTACTGAATTTGAACTTTTTCAACTCGGGCACCTGCTTCATTTATATCTGTAATTGCTTCCTGTTGAGGTTTAAGTTTTGTGACAGGAGCATTGTGCCAAAATGAATACTGCCCTGCATATTTACCCAAGAAGAGGCCACAGTTTTGTGCAATACCTCCACTCAACTGGAGTACTTTCTACTGGCTAATCAGTAAGTGCTACCTCGTTGGGTAAATGTATAGTGCTTTTCCTACACTACAGCTGCTTACAGGGCCAGAAGAGTTGTCTAGCGACCATGTGTGTCTGTAATGTTGCCACCTGCCACCGCGCCGACGGGCGCCGGGGTCCCTCGAGTGAGCTGTCCATCATAGTGGGGGAAAGGGCGGGAAGACGTTGCACACCGCTGGTGTGTGGGTTGGGGCCAAATAAGCAGGGCTTCCATGCAGTTCACGTGCCTCTTGTTTAAAAAGGGCCAGAGACCGATCAGAGCAGCAGATGAGGAGACAGGACCTCCTGGTGTCAGGAACTACACAGGGATTGTGCTCGAGAAACTCATGGATGCACAGACCTCCATCAAGGATTACAGCAAATTGTTGACGGTAGATATGGGGAGAAAGCACACCTACCTAGCCTCGACCGTGCTTTGTGCTGATTAATACGTTACTGAATTTCAGCTTCAACTCAGGCACCTGCTTTATTTATATCTGTAAGTGCTTCCTGTTGAGGTTTAGAATGAATCCTGCCCTGCATATTTCCGTTCCGCCGCGGATCGCGGAAGATTCAACATTTTCGCGTTCCACGCGGAACGCGAAAATGCCAACATTTTGCAAGTTCCGCGAGTGGAACGGAATTTGTCACCCACTCTTAGTGCTCTGTCTGCACCACTCATACGCATCATTGCAGGCTCGGCACACGTTTTGTTTGCTTCATGCATTGTAAAATGTAGAGCTTAAGTCAATGCCACGTGACTGTGGGCCCTTGCTGAATGCTCTCTCTGGCCTACACAGCAGACTTCAGTGTTCACATTTGACATTGAGTCGGTATTGTAGATGATGCAGTCCTGTAGGAAAAGACATTGCTCCAGTGTGCTCTGCCTGCACTACTCATACGCATCATTGCGGGCTCTGCACGCGTTTTTTTTGCTTCGTGTATTGCAAACTGTAGAGCTCAATTCAATGTTACGTGGCTGTGGGCCCTTGCTGAACGCTCTCTCTGGCCTATACTGCAGACTTTAGTGTCCACATTTGACATTGAGTCGGTATTATAGATGATGCAGTCCTGTAGTAAAAGACATTGCTCCAGTGCGCTCTGTCTGCACCACTGATATGCATCATTGCACACGTTTTTTTTCTTCGTTTTATTGCAAACTGTAGAGCTCAAGTGAATGCCAGGTGGCTGTGGGCTCTTGCTGACTGCTCTCTCTGGCCTACACTGCAGACAGCAGTGTTCACAATTCATATGGAGTCGCTATTGTAGATTAGGTAGTTCTGTAGGAAAAGACATTGCTCCAGTGTGTACTGTCTGCACCATGCATATGTATAATTGCAGGCTTTGCACACTCTTTTGTGTTGCTTCGCTGACGACAAACTGGGTGGGTGAAGTCACTTTACGTATCTGTGGGACCTTTGTGACCGCTCTCTATGGCCTACACTGCAGACAGCAGTATTCATAATTCAGATTGAGTCGGTATTGCAGATGATGCAGTGTTGATGGCAACAGATATTGCTCCTAGTGTATGAGTGGATATTATACTGATGTAATGATGAGTCACACCATGTATACGTGACTGTATCAGTGTCTATCTGGCTCAACAATATATAGAAAGGAATCAGTGGATGGATATCTAGTATCTGGTATTGGTGTGTCTATGCTTTTCAAAACGGTAGTCTGTAATTTAGAGTGCATCTATCAAAGATTATATTACAGTGTGAAGAGGTGTGTCAGACTATCATGTGGATGATGTCATCAGTGATGTCATCAGTGATGTCATTTGAGATGTCATCAGTGATGTCATGAGTGATGTCACTGACCATGTCATGAGTGATGTAATATGTGACATCATCAGCAGTGCATTGCAGGCGCTCGAGCTCAACTAATTATAACAGGCAAATTTCTCTGGTTTTATATGAGTCAAATGTCCAACTAACTATAACGTCCCTGAAACCTATGGTTTTTTCAGTGATATATATAAATATATATATATATATATATATATATATATATATGTATATATATATATCCACACGAAAATTGCTCACACAATGAAGCGCCCACTCGACGTTGAAATTTCACCTTTTTATTTCAACTGACAGCAGCGAGTCCAGTGCACCGACACAAGCAGGGTTTCTTCAAGCCTTTTACTGACGCGTTTCTGGAGACATTTCTCCCTTCCTCATGGCTGGCTTATGGAGGAGAGATTCAACTGCCTTGCATTTTCATGTGTTTGCAAATTACATAGTCCCGCCCTCTGGGGCGTGTTGCACCGTGGCATTCTGGTTCTTGTAGTGAGGGTAATTGTAAACCATAGTGGAGGCAGCAGTCACTCAACCTTCCCAAAATTAAAATCCATCAGGTTGCTCGTACCTCATTGCGCTGGACGCGTTGCTTTTCTTGCGCCAGATTGAACGGTGACGCCGTTCCTGTGTGGTGTCCTATTCTAAGAACATCCGGACCTGCACCGTCAGCAGGGGGGCAGCTTCGTGACCGGAGCGGGCCACTCAATATTCACACGAAAATTGCTCACACAATGAAGCGCCCACTCGACGTTGAAATTTCACCTTTTTATTTCAACTGACAGCAGCGAGTCCAGTGCACCGACACAAGCAGGGTTTCTTCAAGCCTTTTACCAACGCGTTTCTGGAGACATTTCTCCCTTCCTCATGGCTGGCTTATGGAGGAGAGATTCAGCTGCCTTGCATTTTCATGTGTTTGCAAATTACATAGTCCAGCCCTCTGGGGCGTGTTGCACCGTGGCATTCTGGTTCTTGTAGTGAGGGTAATTGTAAACCATAGTGGAGGCAGCAGTCACTCAACCTTCCCAAAATTAAAATCCATCAGGTTGCTCGTACCTCATTGCGCTGGACGCGTTGCTTTTCTTGCGCCAGATTGAACGGTGACGCCGTTCCTGTATGGTGTCCTATTCTAAGAACATCTGGACCTGCACCGTCAGCAGGGGGGCAGCTTCGTGACCGGAGCGGGCCACTCAATATCCACACGAAAATTGCTCACACAATGAAGCGCCCACTATATATATATATACATCAGCAACACTACACGCCACCGCATTCACAGACGAGAAGGCAGACCCTGAATTATTGCCAAGAGAACAGGTTTATTTTCAGAATGCCCGCACCAACGCCATAACGCGTTTCGGGCTCCTCCGAGGCCTTGATCACATGACATGTTCCTGAGCCATTTTTCTATTTTAAAGTGACAGTGCACAGGGTCACACGTGAATGATAGACATAAAAGTTACATTTCCTGAGAGATACGTGAGCCTAATAACATCTGAGCCACAAAATAATTGATCCGCACTGCGGAGGTACCATACATATGTGCAAAATACGCAATAAATATTCATGTGATCATAAATATTTAAGACAAGCATAGCAACTTGAATAAAATAAATTATTTAATAAGTTGAGATTAAATAACAATGACAGTGCTGATAAAAACATCAATATAAAATTGTCATAAGAAAAATCAGACAACAATAAATATGATATTAAATTAATTAGTGGCCAATTAAGACCCACTAAAAACTCTGTCATAAAACACATGATGGTATAAAGGTATGGCTAGTTATTCGCTCATGTTCTATTTGCAGAACTGAATTGCACACTTGCTTTGTCAATATGTTATTGTAGGTTCAAAGGTCCTGGCCAAGTGTGCACATGCTCATACGTAACTTTTAAACATGTAAACTGCTGGTGCTAAAAAATAATAATAAAAAACGTGCTTATTACCCTCTTTAAATTACAGCCGTAATTAAAAGAAGTAAAATTATACAATAAGATTTCTATGTTGCTACATTAAAATTCAAGAAAGGCGGTACCAATGCCAGCTAAAAAATACTGGGTATAAGAACAGATATGCTTAAAGGCAGGTAAAGAAATCCTCACTGATGTTAAGACCATGTGGTGTTTTACAGTTAAGCTCCAGGATGAATTTAGTTTCCAGTTTCCTAAGCAAATATTCCCGATTGCCTCCCCTTCTGAGGGGCAAGACAGGGTCCACCACGAAGTATTTCAAAAATTGTATATTACTATCATGATGTTCCTGAAAATGTCGTGCCACCGGATAAGTGGCATCCTTGTTATTGATAGCTCTCATGTGCTGGAGTATCCGTTTGTGGACCTGCAGCTTTGTGCTTCCCACATAGCGCAGGCCACATGGACACTCCAGCACGTAAATTGCAAATTCTGTTATGCAATTCAAGAATTTGGTGATGGCAACAGGCTAAGGTTTGAAGGGAGTGGTGTATGTTTTAGTATTCAAACCTTGTTTGCAGGCTTTGCAGGTGGCACACTTATAAAAGCCTGCCCTGCTGCCAACCAATTTTTGGTCATTTTCACCTCAGGGCTACTCTTCCATTGCTCATGGAGCAAGCTTTCCTGTAGGAAATGCTTGGAGTTGCTGTCAAGGAGCTTCCTAAGACAGGGTCATTAAGTACCAGAGGCCAGTTTTTATTGACAATTTTGCAGAGAGTTTTATGTTGGCGATTAAATGTTAATATTAATCTGGTTGGCTCCAATGTAGGTTAATTCCTAGAATTGTCCTTACATTTTTTTGAGTTTTTAGGCATTAATGTCGCTGTAAGTGGTTGTTTTTTATCCTTCTCAATAGCCTTAGTGACCACCTCTTCTGAATACCCCCTCGCTATGAACCTGTCCCTGCTACCCTTTTGAGCCTGCAAGCATTCAAGGTCCGTGCTAAAACTCCTTCTGATCCGTAGCATCTCTCCATAGGGGATGCTAATGAACAGATGGCTGGGGTGGTGGCTAGAGGCATACAATACAGTGTTGCCTACAGATGGCTTCCTATGTAGGCGAGTTTCCAATTTACAGTCCTCAACATATATCTCAACATCTAGAAACACTATACTGGTTTTGCTCATCTGAGCTACAAACTGTTAGTTTAAGTTGTTGTTGTTAATTTGAGATACAAATATTTGCGCATCAATTTCACTTCCTTTCCAAATTAAAAACAGATCATCGATGTACCTATACCAGCAAAGGACATGCCTGTCTAGGGTTTCTCTGTGTGTGTCCCGCTTGCACAGAAAAAGGGGAAAAACTGTATGAAATTATGAAACTGTCTTGGGCAAATGAGCCCACCAATTCCCGTTGCTACTCTTTATAAACATGACCAGCAAAATAAATGGTTATGTATTTGTTACGGACGATGCATGAATGTGCAATTTCCTACTAGAGGGGCATATAATAATTGTGTACTAGCCAACTAGACGCCAGGGATTTTTTGGGGCAAATTTTAATTAGGGTGGAGGCATTGGCATGCCCGTTTTGGGCAACCCTAACCCTAATTAAAATGTGCCCAAAAGAATCCCTGGCGTCTAGTGGGCTTTCTGCCCAGCCCCCAATCTCCCCCCCCCCTGGGGTGGCAAAAAGCACACTCGATGCCTGGGATTTTTTGGGGGCAAATTTGAATTAGGGTGGGGGCTTTCCAAAACGGGCATGCCCATGCCCCCACCCCCTCCCCCGCACAAATTACAGCCTTCCTGCCCCCCCTGGGGGACAGATGAGGGCATTAGGTCTGCAAGGCATTCTGGGTAACAGAACCGGGTGAGAGACACTCAAGTCACCCCATCCTGGATTCCCCTGGGTGTCTAGTTTTCAAAAATGTAAAGGTTTGCCAGGTTTCCCTTGGTGCCGGCAGAGCTAGGGTTCAAAATCTACAGCTAGGAACTTTGCAAAAAAAGGGTCAGTTTTCACTCTGAAAATGTGGTGTTTCCATGTTGCGTTTTGGGCCGTTTCCTGTCACGGGCACTAGACCTACCCAGACAAGTGAGGTGCTTTTTTTCTCGGAAGACATTGGGGAACATGGGGTGGGTGGAAATGTGTGGATCCATGCAGATTCCAGAACTTTCCACCACAGAAATGTGAGGAAAATATGTTTTTTTGTTTGACAAATTATTAGGTTTGCAAGGGATTCTTGGTAACAGAACCTGGTGAGAGCCAGTCAAGTTAGCCCATCCTGGATTCCCCTGGGTGTCTAGTTTTAAAAAATGTATAGGTTTGCTATGTTTACCAAGGTGCCCGCAGAGCTAGGTCTCAAAATCCACTGCTAGGCACTTTGTAAAAAAAGGGTCAGTTTTCACTCTGAAAATGTGGTGTGTCCACGTTGCATTTTGGGCCGTTTCCTGTTGCGGGCACTATGCCTACCCTCACAAGTGAGGTACCATTTTTCTCTGAAGACTTTGGGGAACGCGGGTGGGTGGGAATTTGTGGATCCACGCGGATTCCAGAACTTTCCACCACAGAAATGTGAAGAAAATATGTTTTTGGGACAAATGTTTAGGTTTGCAAGGGATTCTGTGTAACAGAACCTGGTAAGAGCCAGTCAAGTCACCCTATCCTGGATTCCCCATGGTGTCTAGCTTTAAAAAATGTATAGGTTTCCTAGGTTTCCTAGGTGCCAGCAGAGCTAGGGTTCAAAATCTGCAGCTAGGCACTTGGCAAAAAAAAGGGTCAGTTTTCACTATAAAAATAAAAGTGTGTCCACGTTTAATTTTGAGCCGTTTCCTGTCGCGGGCACTAGGCCTACCCACACAAGTGAGGTACCATTTGTATCAGGAGACTTAAGGTAACACAGAATTGTAGAGCAACTGTTATTACCTTTTGACTTTCGATGCATTTCTGCCTTCCAAATGAAAGACAATTTGTAAAAAACGAAGTAATTTTGAAAAATGACCTATTATTCTCATGCTAGTATGGGTACTCACAATTTCGGAAATGTGCAAATGTCTACTGTTTCTAAACTCTATATTTTGTTCCTATTTCATAAATACATAAGTGTCTTTCATACAGATTTTTCCATGTATATATTTTCCCAAATGAATTGCTGTATACCCGATACATAATAAAAACCATTGCAAGACGCTGCTCAGTTATTGGCTCAGGGTTCGTCGGGGTCTTGGTGAACCTACAAGTCCTATATATCCCCACAACCAGAAAGGTACAGTGGATGTAAAGGTATATTGCTTTCAAACAGCTCCCATAATTTGAAGAAGTTACAGGTGAAAACGTTGGCACTAATGGCTGCTTTTTTCAACTAATTTTCAATTTTGCCTATATTCAACTATTAGTTTCTATAAAGAAACCTTGAATGATCTACACAAATAACCACTTGCTGATTTGAAAATGTTGTCTACTTTTCAAAAATGTATAGCTTGCCAGGATCCATTTTTGCTTTCGTTCCCATTTCTACCGTTAACTGGAAGGAGGTTGAAAGCACAAAAAATAGCAAAAAATAGGCTATGTACCAGAAAAATGCCAAAACTGTGTAAAAAATGTTGGTTTTCTGACAAAAGTCTGCTTGTCCCTGAAAGCTGGGAAGTTGGTAATTTCAGCACCACAACCCTTTTTTTATACCATTTGCAGGGAAAAAACAGACACTTTCATCTGTAGCCCTTTTTTCAAATTTTCCCCCTCAAAAACAAAATTTTGCTGTATTTTGGCTAATTTCTGAGTCCCCTCCAGGGTAATCCACTAAACCTGGGTACCTTTAGAATCCTCATGATGCTGGAAGAAAACGATGCAAATTTGGCGTGAATATCGTATGAGGTCAAAAAGTTACAGGGGCCTAAGCGCGAACTACCTCAAATAGCCAAAAAAGGGCTTAGCATAGGAGGGGAAAAGACCTAGCAGCGAAGGGGTTAACATTGACTGTTTGGTCCAAAATATGTTGTGAACAAGGCTGTTACAGCCGAAATGCGTCTGTCTACATGCCACCTCTAAAATAAAGAATTTCCGTTTCATGGGAGTGCGTCTTCTTTTGCAGATACTTGGGAGCTGTACTATATATATATATATATATTCAGTGACCGCTGAAAGAAGAAGCAGCAAGTGAAAAAGGACACACCGCTCGGAAAGAAAGAACTGAGGTAAGAGAGTGTGTTGAAGAGAAAAGTTGCCACATTGTTTCACACCGGTGATACTTCAGCTTAGTGTCGGAACTGTAACTGCGCCATAAATCCGCATCACAGGTTTCAACAGGAAAACACGCGGTCAAGTGAGCGCTTTAACAGTTACAGCAAATTCAGATTTACAACTGCGCGAAGCCATTATTGCGAGCAATTGGGGAAAACAGACGGGCAGGCAGAAATGGAGAAACGTGAAGCCAAAAGGAATGAGATGTTGGGCTCGATGTTTGAAAAGGGCAGTGCAGACCAAGACCCGGGAACATCGGGCATGACAGGAAAAACGGACATTAAAAGTAAAATACGTGCATGGGAAAAATTAAGCCGCAAAGAGATAAATAAATCCTGGGAGTTAATCACTTTGAAAAAGTATTTGGAAGTACAACGAATCCCTAGAGGGCTGAGAATAATGCTGATGCCAAATCATCAAGACGCATCAAATGAATTACTGCAGGAATGGGGGGATTTCGTCTTGAAATCATCGTTAGGCCTAATTGAAATATTGGTAAAGCACATAGAAATTGGCCTTATCAAAATAAAGGAACAACTGTGTGAAACAGAGAAGGAATTATCTTTACTAAAGATGACCACTGAAATGGTAAAGTTTAAGGAAGAGTTGGAAGTGCAAATCGATCAACATGAGGACTCGGTAAGAGAACAAAAACATTCCAAATTCATCAGGGATGCAAATGATTACGCTGAGGGGCGTATCTTCACTTTTTCTCGAAAGTTTGATGCAATGAAGGAACAAGCAACTTGGAACATCGCAACAAGCTTCTCAAGCAGTGCCTCCTCACTAATCTCCAATGAGCCCAGTGATGGGGAACAACAATCTGAATCAAACAGGAGCAAGTTATCTTTTTTAGGGGACATGCGCCTAATATTGCAACAGAGGCAATGGGAACAAAATCGACCCACATTTCAGCAACAAAGGGGAAGAGGAAGAGGACGGAAATGGTCACAAAGAAACCCAAAAGAAGGGGCAACAGAAGCAAGTGTTACCGTGGAAAAAATGGGAACAGAAACGAGGAGCATGCGCAGGAAGAACAAGTAAAGAATGAATTACAAGTAGTGAATTTATCCAAAAGACCCATTTCAGATACAGAGACTCTGCTACTAAAAAGGGGGATACATTTCTGCCCCACAAGTAAAATGGACTTAGCACAAGTAAGAATCGATTTGTACCTATACATTCGTAAGATCAAACTGGCCAAATTTTTTGGAGAAAAAAAACATTATGGAAAAATTAAAACATCGGAAGAAAAAACAACTAGTGTACAAGTAAAGGATACAGAAGGTTTCTTGACACTTTTAAATTTGGATGTAATGGAGGGAGAAGAAATCCCATTAAGCATGGCAGTTACACAAGGAGGGGCAGGTCTAAGTGGGATGAAATCGAAGTCCAGATTTTATCCTCAATTAACACCAGGAAACAAAATAGATGTGTTTCAGGAAGCGGTTATTCAAGACCTATACAAAATAAAGAGACCAGCATTTACCGACAATTTAACCAAGATGGAACGGGAAGCCTTACGGAATTTGACAATGGATGATCAGATTGAAATCAAAATGGCAGACAAGGGGGGAAACATAGTAATAATGGACAAAATAGCATATGTAGCGGAAGCACACCGCCAGCTAAGAAACACAAATTACTATGAAAAATTGAAAAAGAATCCTACCTTAGAAATAAAAGAAAAAGTTGATAAAAAGCTTCAAGAATGGGTGGGACGAAAATTAATAAATGAAGAAGAATGCAAATATTTAACAGTACCCCATCCAATCACAGCCACCATTTATTTCTTGCCAAAACTTCATAAGGATCACAAAAAACCACCGGGCAGACCTATCCTGTCAGCGAAAGGTTCATTGTTAGAACCAATGGCAAACTACATTGACTTCTTCTTAAACCCCTACGTAACCCAACTCAGCTCCTATATACAGGACACAACAGATTTGTTAAGACTACTGCAAAACACTCCCTGGCAGGACACATACCAGCTAGTCACAATGGATGTCATATCCTTATACACAAATATTGAAAATGAAATGGGCCTTGAGGCATGTGACTATTTTTTGAAGGAACGGAACATCAAATACAGTGAACATAACAAAATGCTCCTTGATATGTTATCAATATGCTTGAACAAAAATATCTTTGTTTTCGGAGATGAGGTGTATTGCCAGAGCAATGGGACTGCAATGGGATTTTCTTTTAGTCCCAGTTATGCCTGTTTAGCGATGGGATATTGGGAGAAAGAGGTTGCATGGTGTGAAAGTATTGACAGAATGGTGAATAAGGTCGTCAGTTGGAAACGGTTCATTGATGACCTATTCATCATCTGGGATGGCACGGAAATGGAATTCAAGGAATACTTTGAGTTATTAAATAACAGCAAAACAAACATAAAATTCACATATGAGATCAGTAATGAAAGAGTGGTATTCCTTGATACGGAAATATACATCAAAAATGGCCACATACAAACAACTTTACACAGAAAAAGTACAGCAACCAATGCCACCCTGGAGGCGACAAGCTTCCACCAAAAAACCCTAATCTCAAGTATCCCTTATGGGGAGTTCTTGAGAATTCGGCGAATATGCAGTGAAGAAGAGGAATGGCGGATACACGGTCAAAATACAATGGAAAGATTCAAAAAAAGAAAATATAATACCAATACAGTAAAAAAATGTTGGGAAACAGCAAACAGCAAAACGAGAGAGGATTGTCTATCCAGGAAACCAAAGATAACAGAATCTGAGACCATCCGGTTAATAATGGATTACTCATTGGAAAGTAAACAAATAGTGAGCATCTTGAGAAAAAACTGGAAGATACTACAGTTGGATCCTACTGTTAAGGAAATAGTGGGAAAGCATCCGACGGTAACATACAGGAGAGCGAAGAATTTGAAGGACCATCTAATTCATAGCCATTTCAAAGGAAAAGAAAAGGAATCCACATGGCTGAAGACAAAGGGTTTCATAAAATGTCACATGTGTAAAGCCTGTCAGATCGCCCAACAGACAAAAAATATTAAGATGGCAAACAATAAGATCTGGGAGATTCGCCAATTAATAACGTGCAAAACACAATACGTGATTTATGTGTTGGAATGTCCCTGCCCATTGAAGTATGTGGGGAGTACCATCTTTGAATTGAAAAAAAGAATACTGGAACACATAAGAGCCACAATACATAAAGACAAATCAAATGCGGTGGCAAAACACATGGAACAAGCCCATCAAGGAGACTGGAAAAAATTGAAATACTATGGAATTGAGACCATTCCGAAGAAAGAACGTGGGGGAGATCGAGAAAGGCAATTGCGACAGAAGGAGTCACGGTATATCTTAAAATTACGCACATTACATCCGCACGGCCTTAATCAGTCAGAAGAGCTCTACATACATCTATAAAAAAGAAGGAACAAACATGAAAACTGTAAAATGTAAGAAAATGCAGTCAAGGGATGATAACATCGAAGAGCAAAATGAAAAAATGGAAACTAATGATCCAAAAAGACTCATCGTGCATAAGATGAAGCTCCACCAGAGGAGATAAAGAGAAAAGACAAGCGTTCATGAAGGATAATGTCGATTGAACTTTTCTTACTAAAAACAAAACATTAGAGTGTAAATAAATAAGAAAGACGGACATAATACAAAGAAACAATGGTTTTCAAAACTACATTCTCCAGAATGCAAAGGGGTGTTTGAAAACCGCCAGGAAATGATGTAATTTCAATTGAACTTAAAGAGGGCGGGATCAAACAAACAGTTGATCGTGAGCAAGGTATCAGGAATACCGAAACGCGTAATACCGAAACGCGTAGATCAGCCATTGCCTGTACCCCATGCAGTGAATTTATAAGAAAATAAAGCGCATAAAAGGTTGTAAAGAGTGCATCCCGTTTTCTTTCCGGCTGGAGGGATTTTTGGTGGATATATATATATCTATATATATATATATATATATATGAATATATGTATACACAGAACGTAAAGTTAGATACCTAGAAAGGTTTAAAAGAAAATCAAAAAAAGTGAATACTTATATATTATTCAATGCTGTTTCATGGAGCACCTCATAATATCCTGCAAGGGATATTTAAATATGTTTGTTTTTGATGATGTCCCTAGAAGGGTTAGGGGCACCACCAATTTTTTTTTATTTTGCGAGGGAATACAGGAAATTTTGCAGTAAGTCTCCTGGGTCATTGAATTCATGACCCCAGCAGATCCAATCATATTTTTTAATGTACTTTGCAGGCTGGAGCTTTTGCTCTACAGCTGGGAGTACTGCTAAATCTAGGGTCTGGTTCTATGGTTGCTTTTTATGTGGCCTGAAGATGTACAAAAAAGATGTAAGGTCCTCTTTTTGTTTTAATTAGTTTTTGGCTGAACTCAGAGACATGCTTTCTTTCTTTTTTGGGTCGAGCCCTGAGCCAGCACGCAAGCGCTGCTCTGTGGTTGATCTGTGGTAGTTGAGTACGTGAGGAAAGCCCTGCCCATCTTTTTTATTGGCTTGTGTCTTTGTCCTTCCTAAATGCTGCTTTCCGATTGGTTTATAGGCTTGTTAGTCCCTCCTTATAACAGCCATGTCGTCATTTGTATCCTTCCATGGCCACTGGCCCCTTTACTTTGAGTGTCCCATGGTGTGTGTTATTTAGATTGTGAGCACTATTTTATTCCCTTGCCTCCTCCCCCCCTCCTGCAGTCCATGCCTTCTCACTCCCCCGCACTCCCATTGTTCATGCCTTCTTGCCCCACGGCCCCGCCCTCCCTCCCGTTTGCAATGCAATAGGTCTCGCTTAAATGCGAGTCCTATTGCATTGCAAATGCTTGTTTTTTCTTATGGACGAACCACCTCATTAGTTTCTGATGAGAAGCAGCATATTAAAAGCGACCCAGACACCAGTGTTTGATGAACTCCGTGATGAGCTTTGTGTGGCCCTTGATCTTACGCCGGTGGCAGCACTGCCTTGGGACTGACTGGTTTGTAAAAGTCAATTTTTCAGCTTTCTTAGTTTCCCTTGACACACTGTGGCCGATGACTAGTTGTGCCCAGGTTTTCAGTTAGCTTTCTGTCAGGGTGGAGGTCCTCACCACACTGCTTCTGCCCAGCTCCAAGGCAATCAGCCAACAGGGTAGCTCTTGAGGGCAAGCGCCTGCTGTTAGATCTGTGTATGTCATGCAGGTGACCAGTTTATATTCAAACTCAGCTTGTATTCTCTTTTAAGTTTTAAGCGCTTGGAGCAGCCAACAAGCACCGAGTCCCTTTCTTGTTTAGGATGGGGTTCTAATCCCATCTTCCTTCCTGGTTGATTCATTTTTCTGTACTTTAGTTTTAATATACTACAAAATCAGTGGCAGAACAGGGAAGCCCTTAATTATTGACATGGCCACTGGAATTTTGAGCTTTTGTTGCTGTGGTGTTTGCCGCATAAAAATGGATTTGTCACACATTCCATCATCTGCTGCATGCAGGCAGGTTCGGGGCTCTTAACCTAGCAGCAGACATAAGTCGGCCAATACATATCCTTCTTAAGTTCCAAGATACCCTCCCTATAGGATATACAAATACACATAACACAATTTGCAGATATTAATAAAAGAAAACGTTTCTAGCTCGCAAGGCTCACAAGTTATAAAAAACGCCACAACACATGTTGCTGTTCAGTGGAAGGATTGACAGGTCACATTTCTATTACTTATTATTGTATTTAGGTGTCAAACTGATTTTAGCGAGTTAAAGCATTTGACCAAATAGTACCCTTATTTTGTCACTATTACACGTTAACACTATCACAAAGTGTGCCGTGATACAACACTTTGGGGCATATCAACAAGGGCTTTATCTCTGCTTTTTTGGCTTTAACCCCTTCAGTGCCCATGACGAGCTGGACTCGTCATGGGCTGCGGTGGCGCTGTGCCCATGACGAGTCCAGCTCGTCATGAACTCCGCCCGCTAATGGAAGGCGCGGCACTGGGCGGGGAAAGGGGCGGGCATGCAAGGGGTTAAAAGCTAAAAAAGGAGAGATAAAACTAGCACCCTATCATGCAAATTTGCATGTTAGCACCCTTTTATTCTACGCTTCCCCTTGCATCTCTAATGAGATGCAAAGGGGGCGTTCCAGAGTAAAATAATAGGAGAAATGTCGCTAAGCGACATTTCTCCTATTATCAAGAATGTCGCTAACCCTGTTAGAGACAAAAAAAAGCAGCGCTAACCGCGGTTAACGCTGCCTTTTTACATCTGGTATTTTTCTGACTTAGCCATGATATCCTATGGAAGGAGGATATCATGGCTAAGTTTGCCTGTCTCTATCAACAAGGTAACGTGAGATTATCACTGGGTTTCCAGCGATAATCTCACGTTAGCCTGTTAGCCTGAGGATTTTTATCGCTATTGAGATAAGCGTTGCTAAGAGCACGCTATCTCAGCGATAAAAATTCACGCTAGCCGGCGATAATTATCCTAGCGCTAAGTGCGCTTAGAGATAATTATCGCCGTTTGTTGTTGATATGCCCCATAATTTTTCTTTTCTTGCCACATAATTTGGTCTTCCCCACCACATAACTTGGTCCTCTATGACCATATAATGCCAGGGGCCCTGATAATTGGCATAGTTTGCCTCATATCTTGATGGTTTATGCTGTTGAGCGGTGCACCTCAATTCTGAAAATCATCAGATAAGTGAGAGAATCGCCAGCTGGAATTGTTTCTTTGAACCAAGACACGTCTTGTTAGAATAATTTTCCTGAAAAAAAATGTATAAATGCATGGATGCGATTAAGATAATGTCGGTAAACCAGTTCCTCTCCCAGTCGGCCAATATGTAAAACTGGAGATTTTGCGACTTAACAATGCCTCTCGAAGGAGTCAGAAAGAGCCCCACCTAGGCCTGATACTGCCGGAGTTGTTTGTCCAGCCCTACCGCCCCTCAGAGTCCAGTGACCTGCTATAATTAGATAACCAAGTTTCTCTCCAGGGCAGGCCCATGCGCCACTTTAATATGATTTTTTGTGAAGGCTGGATAGTTTATTTATTTAGCAATACATGACGTTTCTTCCTGGCATATTTTACATAAGGTCAGTGGTGGTAATATATAAATCAGATGGTGACTGAAGGATTAGGAACATAAACTGGTTTGTGAGGAGACATTTAAACAGAGAGAAAAAAAAGTAAGACAAACATGCATAGCATAGTAACAAGGCAGACCTTTTATATTTTTAGAAGGCAAACAGCTTGCGGAACGCTTATGTTTCACATATCAATGCTTAAGTTGCTCATGTTATTGCTTTGCATTCTGGGGTCTGTAGTCCTGTTTGTAGTATTGTAAAACCTTGGCTAATCGTTTAAGAATGCAAAGTAAAAACCTGGAATGTTTCCAACCTGATCTTTGCTTGCATGGCGCTGGCTCTAATATTGCTTCCTTAGCACTCTTTCTTGTCTCAGCAGAGTTTATGCACAGGTGTGTTGTAGTTAAACTTTCCCACCCACACAAGCCGTTTTACAGACGCACTCCATAGCAACCATTTTCATTCTGGCTTTAGTTAAGGAAATTGGAGACGTTTTTAGTTCGGGCCTGGGCAGTGTATGCGTTGCTCTGCAAGGCATGCTGTATTGAGTTAGGGACTTGAAGCTCCGCCCACTCTCCGTCCACATTTTACATTGGCTTGTGTCATTGTCCACTGTAAACTTTGGCTGTTCGTTGGTCAAAAGGCTTAGTAGTCCCTCCTTAGTATTGCCTTGTCTCATTTTGTAACCTCCTATGGCGACACCCCCTGTTACTGTTGTAGCTTTTAGGCTTTAATTACAGCCTCCAAGCACTATCTTCTCAAATAGCTTTGTTCTGCCTGCTGTTGTTCTCTCCTAATGCTTTTAAAAAGTTTACAGCACGCATTTGCAATGCGATAAATCTTGCATGTGCAAGAGTTACAGCTATTGACATTGTAAATGACAATGGGCCTCATGTAGGTAGCCAAATACCGGTCGGTAACGGCCGATTTTCGGTAATTATACCGTTACCGACCGGTATTTTGGCTATTGGTATGTAGGGGGACAATTTTTGGTTTCGGAATTTACCGAATCGGTAAAATTACCGAATCGGTAATAATACCGAATCGGTAATGTTACCGAATCGGTAACTTGTCCGATTCGGTAATTTTACCGATTCGGTAAATTCCAAAACCAAAATCGAGATGTAGGGGGAGTGTGTGGGTGTTTTTAAGAGTCGGTATTTACCACCAACTTATAGTTGGTGGTAAATAATTAATGTATGTGTATGGGCATTTTGAAGCGCGTAGCAGTGTGCAATGTGGCATACATACATGCCCTTAGGGCATGTATGTGTGCCACATGTGCACACATGGCCGAATCAGGGGTGCAACAGGGTGTCAATGTGACACCCTGCCACCCTTGCTTGTTCTCCACCATTACCGAATCGGTATTTACCGATTCGGTAATGAGGCATACCTTCCCCTCAATTGGAAGGTATGCCTCATTACCGAATCGGTAAATACCGATTCGGTAATTACCGAATTGTAACGAATCGGTAAAAAATACCGACTCATTACCTACATACGAGTTACCACTTCTAAAATACCGATTCGGTAACGTTCGGTATTTTAGAAGTGGTAACTGGTATGCTACCTACATGAGGCCCAATGCCTTTTATTTATCAACACATAAATAAAAAGCATTGTCATTTTCATTTACAATGCCAGTAGCTCAAATTCTCATAAATGTGTGACCTATTGCATTGCAAATGCTTGTTTTTAAAACCAATGTTTTTGAATATTTACATTCACATTTTTCACTCACAAAATGTATTAATAAAAACGATGTAAAAAATAGTCACAGACATGTTTTTTAATGAAACTTCAGTAATAATTTTTAGTAATCAACATTGCATTGTGTGAATTATTGGAATATACATTTGCTTAACATTATTGGGGATTTTTGGAGTAAAATTACAGATCTGTATGAAGAATTGGGTTGTTGGTTGAGTGGGGGTGTTCACCTTGTTCAAGTAACAGCCACAAAGGTTCTAAATTAACCTAGGCCTAACCCTCTGGTAGCTTGACACAAAAGCTGAACTTAGAGGCAATGTGTGAAGTATATAAGCGGCACACAAACAGTAATACAGTGAAAACACAATGAAAGAAAAATGCCATACCAAGTTAGAAAAATAGAGTGAATTGTAAGGAATTAATTGACAACACAATGACAAAATCACATTAACAGAAACAGAGTTATGAATTTTTAAATTTTAAGGTTAAAGTTAGCCGTTTCAAGATCAAAGCACCAACTGTGGATATCTAGTCGTGCGAGATCGGGTCAAAGTAAAAAGAAATGGCTGACCGCAATGGAGAACAGGTCGGATATAATAAGTTGATTGGACCTGGTTGTCGCTACCCTTCAGAACATTTGTGGAAAAATGCCCAAAAAGGTTCAGTGGGGCAAGGCTGCAGATGGTGTCTGAGAAGGAGGCGTTGTTGCTGGATGAAGTCGTGGTAAAGAATTTTTCATTCTGACTCTTTTTTTGCAAGTCACAAACCTCAAGCAGAACAAAGATGCAAATTGTAACTGGGGAGGGCTCCATGAGACTAGATCCCCCTTCTGCGAGGGACCTCTGAACAGGATTTGCAGCTGCATAAAAGACTAGCTGGGGCTGCCGCTAAGTCTGGCCAACCGGCAATGCACCTTGAGTGAATCAGTACCATCTCTCACCACAAAGCATTTTATGGTTTTACCACTTGGATTCTTCTATCAACCTTCTGCCCCCTCCAACTGCTGCCTCAAGCAGAACTCTGACTTCATCTGGTGATTCGGCTGGAGCACTAACATCCAGTTGAAACCTATAACAGGGTTGATTGTCTTTCCACATTAAACAGTGTGGATCGACTAAAGACTACTGATAAATTAAGCAGGAAAAATCAGAGTGGTATCATGACTGTTTTGGTGCATGAGAGGGGGTTACACACAGAGTCAGACAAGGCATCTGTGTCTTTAGATGTTTCTGGGCCTTGTCTTGTGGATGTCCTGCTAGTTTCATCAGCTGGGGTTAAGTCCTCTGCAACAGCCCTTAATGTGCTTTATTGGAGTGTAGCTGGTCTACGCCATAAATGTATTACGAACGAATGGGTGGTTTTCACGTCCAAGTTTAATATTCACTGTATACAGGAAACATGGGCAGTGGAGCCAATCCACTTAAATGATTTTAAAACATTTCACGATTAACCACCACAGGGACAGCCCTAACCACCTGAACCAGAGGCAATCAGTATTTTATCCTAACAATGGTTCATAGCGTACACAAAATTATCATAACACAAACATACTTAAATCACAAATAATTAAGTCAAACAACCCTACACACCTAAAAGTTTTAAAAAAAAGATAATAGAAAATGCTGCCCTTCTATAGGAAACAAATTTGTTTATAGAAACATATACAAAATATTTATTTAATAAAAAAGTAATATTGTGAGGCTCAGACATGTAAGCTGGTACATATAACAATTAATAGACATATACAACCAGACAGGTGGCATACAAAAAGAGGTTACATAAAAGTAGGAGTTCCTAAACAACACTGGAACTACAACACACAAAACAATGTGTCCTCCATAAATTGTGGCCACAATTGCATCGGCGATGTTTCGACCATTGTCATAAGTACATGGTCATCTTCAGGACAGTTAAATAACTGAGCGTCCCACCAGACAATTTTATTTGCAGGAAAGGAACAAGCAGAATACAACTCAATGCTTGTATATAAAAATTTATGTTTGTGTAAGATGAAAATATTGAAAATATTAACTAGGCGAACTGTATAATTCAGCTTCTTTCGACTCTTTACCTCAGCGACTGTTTTGTGGTTAATCACACATAGCTAGTCGTGGGTGGGAAGTATCTTATCATTGTCTTTCCCGAAAGCGCCCAAACATCACTTGATTCCGTCGCAACTCAATTGCCGTATATCAAAAGTGTAGGTGATATATTGGCAAGTAAATGTGCAGACCTACCCCAGGTGGGCCATCGGCCAATACCAGTGCTTTTTTATACCAATGACACGGTACTAATGGTTCGCACTGCCATTGCCCTGCAATGTTTGGTTGATGAGTTCGCTCAGTTCATGCAAAACCCTGGGCTAAAAATTAATATTAGTAAAACCTTCGCCATGAAGATCGGGAAGAAGGCCACTAGCTGTTGTGACATCTTTATTGATGGTTCCTCAATTCAGTTCACAGAGTCATTTTCATATCTGGGCATTGTCTTCAGCCAATTGGGGTCTTGGCAAAGGGGTGATTAAATCAAGGAGACTCCACTTTATGAAAACAATAATGGCTCTACTAAGTTTTGCTAGACAGCTTGGCATTAAACATCTGAAGGAATTGATGACAATTTTTAAGGCCAAATGTAGATCCACTGCTATGTATGGGGCTGAGCTCTGGGAGAACAGAAAGATTGATATTCTCCAGCTTGAAGAAAATGTCTTTTTAAGGTCTCTCCTTCCTCTCCCGAAAAGTAGCCCAACCTATGTGTGTCATTCTGAACTAGGAGCCCCTCATATAGCAGATTTGACTATGATCCAGCCAGTGCTATTATGGCACAAAATATGGTCATCTGAACATACAATGCTTAATCGAGCCATAATTGCTGACTGTCTAAAATCCTCACATGCCCTTAACATCCCTTGGCTTAATTATGTTTACAACTTTTTGACAGACCTTGGCCATCCCGAATATTTAAATCTTCCCGAGAGTATGGCCAATGTTCAAAGAAAAGCCTTGAAACTGAAATGCATTCCATTATTGGAGGAAACTAGATTAGCTTCCGAAATCTGTAAACCCACTATGTTGAGGAATCAAATGATCTTGACTAGTTTTTATATGCAACCATATGTAGCCAATGTGCATAATCCGCGCCACAGGTTTGTGTTGACCCGTTTTCGGTTGGATATTTTCCACTGTTTCATTTGTATTCCTACTATTAACAACCCATCACTTGACCTGGGGAATTGCACGTGTGATGATACCTCACCACAGAATACCATGCATACTGTGCTTTTCTGTAAACACTTTTCAGGGCTGAGACAGAAACTCATTAAACCCTTGTTATTACAGCTGGGTTTTACACAACGCCGCCCAGCTTTTATTTATCTGCAAATGCTACCGAACTTATATATGTGCTGTAATGTCACGATGTCTGCTGGCCGTTATTAATTACAGGAAGCAGTTGTAAATAGTAATTAAGTGATTATGCAGGGATGACAGTCTTTTTAATATTCATGTTTTTATACTGTATACGTTTTTATACTCTGTTTTAAATTTGTATTTTGGCTATTTTAAACGGTGTCATGGATGCATTTCTGTAGCTTTTATGATTCACCTTGTGATTTTGAATAAAGCTTATTTTGATTTGATTTGAGTGAATCAGTGAGCAGGTAGGTCCCAGTCTCCCTTCAGTTCTTTGAGCAGTTTTGAACCAAAAAATGCTTAACTCCCAAATTATGGATTTTGACAGCAGGCAACTTTAGCACCAATTCCAAGGATCCAGGACTGGAGAGGCACCTCTTGGAGGATCAGGACTCACTCAGCCTTTGTCAGGTGGGCGTTCAAGATGGTTGGACCTTTTTCTGTTCCTGAGGCTCTAAGAAGGAGGCCAGCCAACTAGTCCTTGAAGTCACTCTGATAGACCTGGGTTCAAGCAGTGGAACAGGGCTCAAACAGCAGGGCAGGCCTCTGAGGGTTCAAGGCAGGCTTAAGGAAGCAGAGCAATTCTTCCAGGTGCAGCAAAACAGTCCTTTAAAGGGCACAGGAGGCCACAGTAGCAGACAGTCCTCTGACAGTCCTTTCTCAAGCCCAGAAAATGAACTGAAGAGTGGGTCTAAAGCTCCTATTTTTATACCTTGTCCCATCTTTGAAGTAGAAGTGTCTAGAGATTTTTCTTTGAAGTGCTTGTAATTTCCTGCCTCTCCTGCCCTGGCTCCAGCCTGACTGCAGGCGCAATGAAGTGGTGTGAAGTCCTTTGTGTGAAGATGGGTCTGTACACAGCTCCGCCTCCCATCCTGCCAGTGATGCCCATCCAGGCACACCTAATCCTCTATTGTGAGGCTGTGTTGGAGAAATAAACAACGTCCAACTGCAAACTACACCTAGTCATGTAACCCATGAATAGGCTGTAAGCACCAAATAGTTAAGCAGGAAAATGCCAACTTTTTAAATATGACATTTTCAGGATTGTGACTTAAAATCCAACTTTATCATTAAAGAGGATTTGAAACTGCAATTTCTCAAACAACAAATATGAAAGTCCTGCTTGCTCCCAATGAAAATATAGCACACGTTAAATGTAATAAGGCAACCCAATGTTATCCTATGGGAGAGGTGAGCCTCACAGTAGTCAAAGTCAATCAGATAGAAAATGTCCATAAAAGAATCACAGAGATAACATTTAGAAAGATCTTCATAAGAGCATTCATCTTTAAATTTCATACAAAAGGATCTCATAACTTGAACAATTAAATATACAGACACAGAACACCAGATACTAAGCTAGGCATCAACTCAGTGGCTAATGAGTTGAAAACATTACCGGACACATCAGGTAGGGGATAATTAATGAACTATTCATTTTCATATCCTAAAATGTCCAGGTATAGCAGCTGTTTCCTTCTGTGGATGGCATAAGTAACATAGTCAGAGACTTGAGTGGATAGATTCACATTATCAAGGGCACGCATAAAATTAAAAGCATCTTTATAATAAATAATTTTTAATTTTAAAAACAATGGCTGCAGTATTTGTTTCCTCACATCCCTATAAAAACTACAAAAGAGTGAAAAATGTAATGTAGTCTAGTTGGACTTGCTGTCACATGGGCATATGGGTAGCTTTTTGAAACAAAAGCCCATCTAGAGAAATGCAACCAAAAAGTACAATGTGCCTATGCACAGTCTTGTTAATTAAAGTCTGTGTTGAATATTCAATACTAGTGTGAGGTAGCTCACACAGTCGATTTAACACACTCGGTTTAACACACTCTCTCTTTTTCCTATCAGCCATCGTTTTCCCAATCAAAACCATTTTAAAATCCTTTTTACTAAATTGTAACACTACCGCTGGATCATCAATGCTCAATTTCCCAATCACCTCCTTTAGCATACTGTTTTCATGTGCCAACCTTGGTATTCTTGGTCTACATTCCAAAGTAAGAAAGTCTGTTATCATCTCTTTGGTGAATTTAGTGCCATCTGTGCTCCATGTACTTTGCCAGAGTATGATGAGACTTATCTGTAAGCTCTAAATAGGAGATCACTAATTCCTTGTGAGCTATATAGGGGAGGTTGAACAGGGCACAGCTACTAATATGCATAGGAAGAGATGCTTCTGTGTCTTCAAAATTTACACTTTATCAGGCCCCACGGGGGGCTCCACAATTGGCACTAGGAATACATTTACTTCTGTATATGGTCAACAGCTCTCTAATGGGCATATTCCCAATTTTTTATTGACACCTAAAAAGGGCTTTTGAGGATCTCATACATTTCAGTTTTGCTGCTTTCACAAGTCCCCCATTGCTAGAAAAATTCACACCTAGATATGTAAAACTTTCTGTTGCAGCAAGTGCTTCTACCTTGATATGAAGAGTTTTCTTCTTGGGTTTCCCTTTCCCAAACATCATGGTAAAGGTTTTTTAGATTCATTTTTATATTCTTTTCCTCCATGTAGGTGGTGAAACTGTCAATCAAGAGCTGGAGACCATTACCAGTTTTAGAAATCAAGACGGAGTCATTCATGTATAGTATTACCAGTGTTGGACATTGGCTGACTTTTGGGGCATCTGAATTTATCTTTTGCAAAAACTCATCTACCCCATTAGTGTAAAACAAGAATAAAAAGGGGGCAAGGACACAGCCTTGCTGAATTCCTCTGGTTATTTTAAAACGTGATGTAACTTCTCCCCTTGACCTGTAGCATACCCTCAATTTTAACTGTGCATATAGCTGTGACAAAACGTTCACAATCTCAATGGGACCCCCCATCTTCACCAGTGACTACCACAGCTTGATGTGATTAACCAGATAAAATGCACTGCTCAAACCAGCAAAGCAAAAATGGATGTTGCCTTCTTTCGCCAGGGTCAAAAATAAATGTAGGGGTTTCTCACTATCAGAATATGTAAAACTTAAAAAGACATGTCCAAACTTTTGATTACAATGCACTCGGCCCTATGGGCTGCCTAGTGCTTACCATAGGGGTGACCTATCTGTAATAAAAGGGGGTTTAAGGCTTGAAAAGGAGGTATTTTTCCAAGGGGAATTTGAAGTTTAAAATTGCATTGGGGCTGCAATGAGACAAGTATTAAGAGGCTACTTAAGTGGGTGGCCCAAAACGTGCTGGAGGCCCACTAGTAGCATTTTATTTACGAGCCCTTTAATATGGTTGTATGAGTAAATTAAAATGGTAATCAGGTGTAAACCAATTTTACCATATTTTGGGGAGTGAGCACAAGCACATGGCAAAAGTAAGTTCATCAAAAATAGGAGAGGAGAAGGCAAAAACTTTGAGGGTGACCCTGCAGAGAAGGCCAAGTCCAACATGACCCCCTGTAGCTAAAAGCCAGGAGGACTAATCAATACCTTGATTGGCTTCCCTGATTATGCAATAGAACATGGACAATAGCCCTCCACCGCAGAAGCATTTGCTAGTTCTATGCGCCTCTAAATCCAGTTGGATCCCTCTGTCTACACAATCCTGAGCCACTAAACTGACCCATGGGGAACCCTTCTCTTTATTAGTGGACCCATCTGTGAAGCCCCCAGCATTAACTTGCTCACAGATGTATCCCAGTAGGCAGCGAGTATCACCATGGTGAAAAAAATTATATGGCCCTTTCCATTGCTTGTATCAAACTTCTGTTCCCAACCCTAGATAAACTCTCCTTATAGGCACAGCAACCAACAGCGGCTACTGACTTCCAGGAGGGAACACACACCCCCTTAAAGGTGAAACACTCTGTCTGTGTTGTTCAGGGGTCTGCCTGGTGCAGGTCTACAACCCTCTGTCTCTGGGTTAGTGCAAGGAGCTCCCCCAGTCAGAAGTGGCCTCACCATGGTCAGTCTTGGGGTGCTCTGTTCTCAGAGCTGACAACACTTGACCCACTGGTTCTCCCACTGTCGACCCTCTGGTGCTCCTACTGTAGACTCTTTCCACCAACAGCCCCTTGATCTGGGCCTTGATACCTTCCATGTGGGAGTATTATGTCCGAAACATAGAGGCCACCCCTCCCAGTTCTTTTAATAAGGCGGTAACTCATTTTGTAGAAGGTAGCCAATAAGCATCTGGGGACTGTATGAATCTCGCATGGCTATTACCCAAACCATTTGAGGGGTACTAAAACCATGGGGCAGACAAAGCCCTACACAAAGGCCTGCCTTACCCAACACACCTGTCCGGTGTAATGATCTGTAGAAACCAACCCTCCCACCAACATAGTCTGGCTGGCACACATATCCCTCAAAGCAGTGGACAGGGATCCCATTTACCCTGATATGGTGGAACTGACAACCTCTACCCTAAGTATTCACCAGTCTGCCCTCTGAATCTATCTCCCAACTAAGGACCCGATTACGATGCAGTAGGAAACGGCTCCAACCCTCGATCTGAGCTGTTTCTAGAGCATCGTAATCAGCTGTTCGAATTCCTTTCCAACGGACCCATTTTGATGGGGTCGTTGGAAAGGAATCACACCAGATCTCTGAATGGACTCGGAGAGCCCGCCTGCCATTTGGAAATCTTATAGTAATCCTTCGGGCGGCTCTTTCCGCCCGAGGGATTACAATGACAGATTCCAACAGCTTTTCTGGGATGCTCTTTTCGACACAGAAAGGCTGTGGAAATCCAACTTTGGGGGCCCCATGCAAGGCCTCCAGGTGGCAGCCTAGGGGGCACCAATAGTGCCCCATGTTGATCCCTGCACCCGGTGGCAGGCACCTTGAGCTCTTTACAATGTGAGCATGCATTCTGGTCGAAATGCATGCTCCCACTGTAAAGAATAGGAATTCGAAAAACAGTTTTCAGTCACATCCTAATTACTGGGTTGGGACCGATGACAGAAGGTCGTTCGGTTCCAGTTCCCAAACAATGTCGGACGTACTCAGGTCCGTTCAACATCGTATCAGGCCCAATGGAAGACCAAGGCATGTTCTACCACCTGCCCTGGGCCCTATCAGCCCCTAAGGCTGCATTTGCCCCTCCTGTATAGTTCCCTTCTCACCAGTGCGTGGTTTCTTGGTACAGACTAGGTCCCCTTGAATTTTTTTCCAATTAGAAACAATCAAAGCAGTCAGAGGCACTCAGAGGCACCCTTGGCCACTGCCCACCAGAACCTCACCTCCTATCCTTGCAAGGGGTATGGGAACCTTTTCTTCCTCCACTATTCTGGGACCTATCTGGGTCACTCCAGACCTCCCGCTCACTCTGCTGGGCGGAATCTGAAATATCCCCTTAGGATCAATATTCAGGGACCTCCTTAGACACTCTGGTACTAATCCAGAGGTCTGCCTCATTTGCAAGGTCTTTGGGGTTGGGGAGCTTGCAGTCAATACGATGTTGGCATAGCTCTGGAAAACAATGACTGGCCATGTGCTCATTTTGTGCTGCTCTGTTAACATCCCCTCATAAGTGTTTTCCTCATGTCCTTCACCCAACCGTCCAGCGCCTTTAAAAGGTAGTTCACAAAATCCTCACAAGACAGGTGGCCTTTCTGCCACTAAAACGTATGCTTTATTCCTCTGGGGTGAGACCAAATTTGTTGATAAGAGCTGCTTTTATAGGGATGTTGGACATCTGGTCAGCCACTTCTAAAGCCAACAGGGTATCCCTCCCAGGAGCTGGCATGTGCCTCTATAGCCTCCCCCCTCCCCCAAACTCCACTGGGAATCTATGCATTATTAGGGCTAGCTCAGAGGCAGCAAACCACTTATTATTATCATCCCCCACCTCAAAGCTGTGCACTGGGGGGGTAGTTTTGGCAAGGCATTGAGTTGCCCTTACGTCACGCTAGTTGCCACAAGGGCAACACAATCCCTAAGTCAGATTTACCAAGTAACACAGGGCAACCTTTGCTTGGTTAATCTGGAGTAATGCCTGGCAGCGCTAGTCAATGCCTTGTGTAACTCTGTCATGGGAAGGCATTCCATGGGTGGCGAGTGGGTGTGCCAATGCATCCACCCGTGGATTTTGGAGCAGTCACAATGTGTTTGAAGCACACGAGTAATTACGCAAGGAAATACGTTTAACCAAGAGTGCACGTCGGCATCTATTCAGTGCAGTCACAAATTTACCAACACTAGTAAACCTTGGAATGTGTCAAAATGCTGCGCCTTCCCAGGGGAGGCACAATGAGTAGAAATATCTTTATTGCTCCTTGTTGTTTCCTCTTTCTAAGTGTGCTGCAGGGTACAGCCTGAGAAGTTTGTTTTTGAGCAGGAAGGAATCCCTTCCTCCACAAAAAAGAATCGCCTGCAATGCAGGTGCCCTTGCACCATGGTGCAAGGGTGCCTGCACTGGCGCTATGCACCAGATTGTGCCCCAGTCTGTGAAAAGAGCAGGAGCCTACCATACCTTGAAATATTTCGTGCATTCCTACCCCCTCCCTTTCACGTGAAAGTTGCCTTTTTGTGTTGTGCTGCATGAAACCTTGGTAAGTCTGGCCTTTGGGTATGTGGACCCTTTTGTCTCTTCTGGACACTGTGTTGTCACTGCCACCATTTTGGCTGGACTCTGAGACTTTTTTGAGCTTTAGGTCCAGCAACTTCTGACTTACTTCATGAGCCCACAATATTTGTATTTTACCCAGATATATCTCCCTATCCTCCTCAGCTCTCTCTCTGCCTCAGCCCTTGTTGCTTTTGTATCCAGTTCCAGCTGGGACAGCTGAAGCTTGAGCAGGGGGTGGGAGGACAAACTGCTTTCTGTGCTTGAACAGTAGAGGACCTCACTCTTGTGGGACCCCCGCTCTCCTCCAGTTCTGAGGTCAAGGGCAGAAGATGCTCTTCTTTTCCCAGATCTGGAGCTGTTGTCAAGATATCCTCCTCCCAGGCTCTGAGGGCTATCTGAAACTCAAACTTTAGGGAGCCCTTAGCTGGTTTAATCCAGTCTCCCTGCACAAACATTTCAGCTTAGCCATAATGTAGCTTTCAATATTGTCAATATTGAAGACCAACTTCATAGGCAAGATTCATAGGCACACAAAATGGAAGGCAGGAATTAGATTTGGGAAAAGGAAAAATATGGCCAATCACGGAGAAATGAAAAACGTTGAATCTGGTATCAAATTATTTATATGGGATTTTGTTGTTGTACAAATCACTTTTTATAATTTGGTGTTGCAGAAGTCAGTGCGTGGCATAGGGTTGGCTAGAGAAATAAAGCAAACTAGTTGTAATACATGTTATTTATGTTTGCTGAGAAAATTCACATATGCTGTGAGAAACAATTGCAGTGTCACATCACCCAGAGTCCTAATGCCAAGAGACCACATTCTGCACATTCTGAAAAAGTATAGAAATGATTAAGAAATATTTTCTTACTTAAACACACCACTCTCAGTTTGCATTATGAGCAGAACTGCATCTGCAAACAAATCACATTTAACAATATCTCAAAGCAAGACCACATATTCTAATTAATCAGGCATTCCATAGCAGTGCTCTTGCAGGTTACATGTACTTATTTTACCTGTATTAAGTCTCACATTAAATCATATTGAACAAAAAACATTAGCGCTGTCTTGTCAAATATAAGAAATACAATAACACAAGGATTCAGCGATTTATGTTTCACGCCAGTAGAAACATGCTCAACGCTTTTTCCTGCTGTTTGATCAGTTATATGGTTTGACAACTGAAAGTCTGCTCAGTTACATTTAAAAAGGAACAAAGTGCTGCATCAGGAATAGCACCTGAAAGGAAAGGCAAGGTGAAGAAATCATGCGATTAATTTCTTAAGGACAGCCGAGCATGCTTCTTTAGTTCCAAAATAAACTTTCTCAAGAAAGGGTACATCCCCCCCGAGGCAAAACTTTGCATCAAACAAAAACAATGCAATTGGATTGACAAGGAGTTCTACAGTTTAGATATTCTGATCTCTGCAACATAGAGAGAGAAGGGAAAAAGACCACCCTAGTAAAAATCTAACTAAAATTGTTACTTAAAAAGATTTGAAGAAAAATATATCGCACGTGTGAACACTTTCAACCTAATCCCTTAAATTTGCTGTGGGCAAACTTGTATTCTCCTCTTGGAATAAACGCAGGAAATAGTTAGAAGTGACAATAAGAGTGGTGGATTTCCACAAGCATCTGTAAATAAATAGCTTCTAAACAACGTTTACTAAGAAGTTTATCTGTTGTTTATTTATCCAGAACACTGTTTGCCTTGCAGTATTTTACTTCTGAAATTGTGTAGCAATAAAATTTAATATATTCTATCACAAGCTCATGGCCTAACAAGCGCACTGCGTTACCTACCTCTAGTCCAAATATTTGCATTTTAACGAACATTGCATTTTAATTAAGTTTTATGGGCATCGACCCCAATTGAATGTTTACTTGAATTGAATTGGAGAAATATCCACCAATTGTTAGTAAAGGAGGCTAGAATGTATATGGCAACAGAAACCTGTAAGCAAAAGGCAAACCATCTTAAGAAAGGATCAATTGAGAAACACGGGATGGTAAAATCAGAATCGTCGGTATCAAGGAAACTGAGAGAAAATAAAGAGTGAAACTGAGAAAAAGGGACGGCGGAGGTTACATCAGAAATGAAAGTGCTGCCAACTGGAAAACTTGCAGAAATCAGACATTTTCATCACAGTAAAACATGATGTAAGAAAGCGTTCCATGGAAGAAGCTGCCATGGTAGTATGTTGGGAAAACTCCATAGGTGTGAGGGTGCCTAGTGAATTTCTGACCACCTTTTCAAACTCTCAGATCAAATTCTGCAATCCACAAGCACACCAACTCATTTAAATTTGAGCTAAATTCAATTCCCCTCCCTGGAACAAATTAACCCCCTTTCTTACAAGGCTGAATCCCTGGTTAGATGCATGAAGTGATTTGTCCCTGTGAAAGTCTGGAAGTCAAAAGGTTTGAAAAGTTTTTGAGTCCCACTTCAGAAAAGAACTTTGTCACTTTTCTAAAGAAAAGTGTTGACTTTTCTTCAAGTCCCAATGCAGAAAGAAGCATTATCAATTTTGAGAAGAAAATAAAAAGTTCTAACAACGAGGAATTTAGGGCCTCATGATGATGCTTGTGGGAACGCCACCATCACTCCGTCTGTGGTGGTCCTGCCACCATCGGTCACTGTGTTCCCGCCCACCTCATCATGATGGCGGACGGTTCTTTGGCGGTCGGAGAGAACGACCGCCACGGATCCGATGGGCTCAAGGAGCCCGTTTGATGGTCGGAAGTGGTGTAATATCTACAATGGTGGGGGTGCATTGCCAGGCACCGCCATAGGTATTACAATATTCCTTTCGGCCGGCCCATTCATGGGAGTGAACCCGCCATGGAAAGGCTGGCAGAAACAGACATTAGGGGCCCGTAGCAGCCCCCCTTAACCTCTGAGCCTCAACTTTGATGTTTGGGGGCACCATACTTACATATCCCTGCTCCATGTGGCAGGCATCGTAGTGCAGGGATCTGTCTGATGTGTATTATTTGTACTGCGGCATGTGCTGCAGCCCGCAGCACCCACCGCAATACAAATTATACACATTGCAACTGCCTTGAAGGAAGTTGCATTGTAATTCCTATGGTGGGACTGCCAACAGCAAGTCGGGTGGTCCTATCGCCAATATGATCGTGGTCAGACTAAAGTCCAACCACCAACATGATGAGGACCCAAGTCATGTTCTTGGAGCTGCTATGATCCTTGAGTAGGACAAAGCTGAAATTCAATCCAACTCAATGGAACTGCTAGTCGGATACTTTTTATGGTGGATCCTGCTGAAGCTCTGAAGAAAAAGGTTTCAAAAGTTTCCAAACTTTCTTTGGGTACCCAAACCGTCACAGGAGTCCACTACTAAGGCCCCCAGGATCTCAGGAAAGGGGTACCTAGAGACTCTCAGGGTGTCAGGCAGACCAGTCTTGATCTAATTGCTACTAGTCAGCTGGGCATTTCCGGGAAAAGGACTCTTGTATCTTTTTGTGTTTCTGTAGCCACACTGGAGGTCAATCACCTAACTCTTTTAGTCCAACTGTTTGTCCGGGGTACACGCGGGAGCTGGCCCAGTCCTTCAGGGATCATTTCAGGTCTCTGGCAGCAAGTTGACTCCTCTTCTCATTCTACATGGAGACAGCTCGGCCGCGTCTCGTGGTCATGGAGGCAGGGTAGGCTCCTGCCCTCCTTCCGGCACCACTCTTCCGGCTGGCAACTTCCTCTTACTGGCCATGCCCCGAGTCAAGCAGCTGGATCTCGGCAGCGATTTCTCTCCTGGCGAATGCGGGGTGGGCTCCTGCTTTCAAATAAGCATAAATGTGGGGTGGGCTCCCTCTAAAAGGACATAAATGCAGGGTGGGCTCCCACTCCACCACACATCAGCAGTGCGGGGTGGGCTCCCGCTTCCCTCTGGGAATCCTCACTCTGGAAAGCAGAAATGCGGGGTGGGCTCCTGCCTCCAAGGCATCAATTCGTGGAGAATCCCCACGTCAGGATTCCCTCCAAATATGTTACAGCTCAGCGCTGCACAGTCACAGCACTCTCCCCGTCCTGGGAGAGATAAAAAGTGCTCACAAGGTGCTCAGGCAATGTTTTAGGGGCACAAGGCTGGGCCCAGGCAGGCCAGCTCACAGGGCCCTCCAGCAAGAAAGCAGTCCCTTGTGGCGGTTCCTCCTGGGGCCCAGCAGCAGCAGTCCCCAAGTAGCAAGGAAGCACAAGCAGCACACATGGGGACACAGCCCCAGTACTTATGCCATATTTTCCTTTGTTCTGCACACAGAAATGCCAACTTCTAAAAGTGGCATTTCTAAAATAGTGATGATAAATGTGCGCACACCATTGCACAGCATTTATTATTACTATTCCAACCATCCCAAACTTGACCATGCTGAACCTCTCATATCAGGAATTACCACTGAAACACTTATCAGGGAATCCCCAATGCATTCCTATGAGAGGGCAGCCTCACAGCAGTGAGAAACCAAAATGGCTGTTTGTCACTAGCAGGACATGTCTCGCACTTAAGGTACATGTCCTACCTTTACCTACAATGCACTCTGCCCATAGGGCTAGCTAGGGCCTACCTTAGGGGTGACTGACATGCGGTAAAATGGGGTCAGAGATGTGGCACACACTTTAGGTGTCACGTCACAGTGGCAGTAACACTGTGGGCACAGGCCCTGCAATGGCAGAGGCCTGAGACAGGTTTGAAAGGCTACTTTGGTGGGTGGAGCAATCAGCGCTGCAAGCCCACCAGTAGCATTTAATTTACAGGCCCTGGGTATCTGAGATACCATTTTACAAGGGACTAACAGGTAAATTAAATATGCCAAACAGGTTTAGACCAATCTTACCATGTTTACCACGGAGAGCACATGCACTTTACATTGAACAGCAGTGCTAAAGTGCCCAGAGTCTTAGAACCACCAACACTATGTCAGATAAAAGGCTAGGAGGAAGGCAAGAAGTTCAGGGATGAACCTGCAAAAAGGGCCAAGTCCAACACACAACAAAACAAGAGAAAAGTGTAATAAATAATGGTGAACCCTCTTGAAGCTTTAATAGGTTCTTCATTGACACCGCATACATAACTCTGGCAATGGCTCCAATCAAGTTGTAACTGCCACTGACCCATGCAACATTTAACATGTCACAACCAGGCAAGAATGCCCTTACACTCTAAGGGCACATGCATCAAGATAAGGAATTGCGATTTCATAATAGCAATTTTTAAGGAATCGCTATTTAAGAGTTGCAATTCCTTATACATGTATCGCAAAATTAATATCAATTTCTACACATTCCCTAATAGTGAATCGGAAATTGCGATTCGCTATTAGGGAATGCATTCCCATTAATTCCTCTAGGCCTAGAGGTCAATAGGAATGAATGGAAAAGCATTTGCAATTTGAGATTACCAAATAGGTAATCGCAAATTGCGAATGCAATTGCAAGGGTGCTATGGGGCCTAAGGCCCACTGAAGCACCCCCTAAAAAAGGTAAGTGTGCACATGTGGCATGTGTATGTGTTACATGGCACTTGTTCCAAGTAAACACAGATTTTTTGAATACCACACACCTCACTATTTACAATAAAAAAACACAACCCAGAATAATTCAACTTACTAAATAAGAGCTGATAAATTTACCATTGTCTCATGAATCCTAAAGCTACAGACTTCAAATGATTTAGAGCACTTTTTCTCTTGTGTATGGTATCACAATACCAAATCCTTCCATCCCTTACTTTCACAGCACAGCATTGCAAAAAAGTCTGATGATTCTGTGTGGTCTTGTAAATTTGAAAAGCATCCTTGGACATCACTGTTTTTTGGATCATCACCATGCTTCCTACTGATAGATGAAACACTCTAACACCCTTCCTGATGTCATAATTATGCTTCCATTGCTCAGTGCATCTTAACTCTCTTCCACCACCACACCTCACAGGCTCCTGTGACACACTTTTATCCTTTCCATAATGCGGCCAACCTGGGGATAACTATGTGCTCCTTTTCCTCCCTCGGAAAAGCTCAAAAGGAACACTACCAGTGGTTAAATGTGGAGAAAACCAATATGCACATAAATATTTTTGAGTCCCTCTCTCCAATCTCTTCCTGCTTTCACCTCTAACTACATACCCTCCTTTAATGCCTTGTTGAATTTTTCCATAGTGCCATTTCTCTGGATGATACAAAGCAAAGGGGAGAGGAGTTGGCGTAACGGCTTGGGCGGTCAAATCTGGGGAAATGGGTTCGAGTCTTGGCAATGACGCGCAACATCCTATGATTCTGGGAAAATCACGTAATCTCCTCGTGCCTAATAATAAAATGAATGTGTCCTCATGCAATGTAACTGGTGCTCGTGTAAAGCGCTCTGATACCCGATACCTTCGGGTCAAGTTTGCGGTACATAAAACTCTGTAAAAAAAAAAAGGACACTGTCAATGTTTAAAACCTCTATCTTGCAAAAATTCTTCCATTCCAGCTGATACAAACTGGGGGCCATTGTCAGTAAACATGGTATTCGGCAAACCTCTACAATTAAATATCCGTAATTCTTTTGGTGTCAATACTTGTGACAATGCCAATTTCTACCCAACATGAGAACTGATCAATTAATACCAACAAATACTTTGAACCTCCCATCAAATGTAGAGGCCCAACAATATCTATCACAACCACTTGCCATGGCTTAAATGGCTCATCCCTGTAGACCATGGGAGGATTACTGACTTTGTACACCTTGTCACTCCACACACAAGCACAACAAGTACAACCGACTCTCTCATTAAGGTAAGTGCTGAATGCACTTCAGCTGTTACAGGCACACTTCCCTCCTCAAGTTTGATTTGAGGTACAAAACCCTTCAAGCATTCAAGCTTGTCCTAAACACCTTCAGAAACTCTTCCACAAATGTGTTGAGAGATTTATCCACACCACTGTACACAATTGTACTTCCCTTATATAGTCTTCTCTCAGCATTACAGCCTTAGGAGAGTAGGGATCCAGTATGATATTTAAATCCCTCTGATATTGCCAACTCAACACAGTGTCCCCTTTCACTGACAAATACACCTTTCCTTGAATCGTGTTAGTTTTGTAGCTTATGTCTGTTTCAAAATATCCTCTGAGCTCAATCGTCTGTCCGCCATACACCCCAGGAATTACATCAGGACACCTTAACTTGATTTTAGAACTAAGCTCCTTATTGAATAATTCATTAGACATAAGAGTGAAAGATGCCCCAGAGTTGAACAAAATTTCAACACTCGAACATAAAAATACAATATGATCTTTAGGATCTTTTCTTTTCCATCCTTTGCATAAATCAGATAAAATGAAATCCTCAATTTGCCTAACAGAATCTTGAGAGGCTGATATCCAGGAGGAACCACAACATTTTGCGAAACGCCCATTCTTATTGCAATATTTACACACCACATCCAGGGTATTTATTTAAGGAAGCAACATGCCCCGGATTCATACAACAAAAACAAACACCTTCAAACTTTGGCTTTTGAAATAGTAGAAATTGTGAAGTTTTGATCTTACTTTCTTCTTTAACTCTAGACTCATCTTCTTTCACTTCAACCTTATTCACAACATTCTTTTTTCCTTATCCAACTCCTCCACACATGCTAACATGTGTTCAATGCACTTAGCAATAGTGATTACCTCATGCAAGGATGGGTCAACCTTTACCCATTATTCTTTTCTAATCTTGTCACTTTGACTTCTCAGCATGATTTGATCTCTAATGTGTTCCTCCAATCCTACACCAAATTTGCATGTTGATGATAACTTTCTTAAGGACGTAATATACTCTTCCACACTTTCACCTGACTTTTGCTGCCTGATGCCGAAGTGATAATGTGCCAAGATGGTGCAAATATTTTGGTAAATAGTGCAAGTCTAGTTTTGTTCATGCATGCCTTTAATATGTTTAGTTCATCATCCTCTGTACCTAAATCTGGTAGATTGTCAAACACCTCTTGCCCTTCGTGGGCTAAACAGTGCAAAACTAGGGAAGTTTTTCTCTCAGAAATTAGATTTGATCCACACACTCTAGCGTATTCCATACATTTTTTTTCCATTTCTCCCAAGGAATTGGAGGATCTTCAGGTGTAGTGTGAAAAAGCCTCAGTGGTACCACATTCTCAGTGGTTAAATTGGCATTAAATAACAGCAAAACATTGCAATAAAAATACCAAATAAATGTCCATTATAAAAAACAATAGAATGGACGACCTACATAAAATTGAACAAAGAAAACACTTACTCACTATAAGTGTACATATATTGTGGAATCAAGGAGTAAAGATCAATCATCATGAAAGTGATAAATTATATACATTGGGCCGAAGCCCATGGCCATAGTCCAGTAATATGTGAAAGAACTAAAATGAGGAATGGCTATCGCCGTAAAGATACTCAAGAAATGCAAATGAACTGAAGGTAACTTTGGGCGTGCCCATTGCCATGATAGCGTACAAGCACTCTGAATTGCAGTGTGAAAATCAAATATCACAGTGGTGATGGGCAGGAAGCAGTAAATGAACATTTTGCTTCAGACGTACCTGTCAGCGTGGTGACAGAGAAACAGTAGCAATTAAACTGACCACTTGGGTAGGTCCAGGAAGAGGTTCAACCCTCATTTAGGCCTCAGTTATTCCATCATTAAATTGGATTTAAAATATCTATTAAAAATAGTAATTACATTATTTTTCTAGCTGGTCCCATTCCCTACATAGCAGTATTACTGTTTTAGTCTGCACTCTAGTTTTCTACATAAAACAGCTAGGCCTGGCACAATGCAAATAACTTTTGGAGTCGTGTCACTATTGGGACATGGTAAAATTAATTTTCTACATGTGCCCATTTTTAATTATCATGCTACTTGCATGCCATGTTTTCTTTATGTTATCTTACTCATGTAAAGCGCTCTGATACCTCTGGGTCTAGCCAGCGCTATATAAAACTTTTAAAATTAAAAATTAAAAAAATACCTGGCGTTCATAATGCAAGGCCTAAAAAATAGGGACTTTCTAAAATTTAAAAAGGTACCCTTTACTTATAAAGGGTTATTTTGATAGGTCACACTGCTCTTCTACCCTGCAGCAGTCAGACTACACAGGTTAGGCCTGTAGCCATGCTCTCAGTGCCACTGTAACTTTCTATGGAAGCTGGAGCATCATGAGGTCCCTCAAGTCCAAGATGCTCTGCCATTAAATATACATCTACAATCAAACAGGTTCAGACAATTTTTTCATACTTAAACCAATTTAATATTTGGTAATCCATTTTCATGATGAAATGTTTCAACAACCAAGTTGAACAAATGGCTGTCAGGCTTTTCTTCAGAACACAAGTCCCATTTTTAATTAGCATGCTCCCTGCCTTCTGAGATATAAGCTCTGCATAAGGGGAACATACTAATATTTATAATGGAGGTCTTTACTTGTCAAAAAGAGTTATTTTTAGACCTGGGTGTAGTACGCGGAGTTTTGCTATGCTGAACTCCGCGAAGTTACATACTCAGCGATGTTCTGCGAGTGGCTCAGTGCAGTGCGAACTGCAGTTTGTGCTGGTATTTCTGCCGCTCCGGTAGAAATTCTACCCGAGCGGCAGCTCGCGCTCACGAACTTACTGTTCGCGATCGCGAACTAACCTTTTGCGATCGCGAGCGAGGAAAAAACTCCGCTGCACATCGCAAAGCGGAGTTTTCTGCACTCCGCGAGCTCTGCAGAGTGCGGAGTGCAAAAAACACCGCAAACTCCGTGAACGGAGCAAAGTTCACCACCCAGGCCTAGTTACTTTGACAGGTCACACTGCTCTTCTACACCTCAGCAGTCAGACTACACCGGTTAGGCCTTCAGCCATCTCTCAGTGCCACTGTAGTGCACGGCACAATAGGTACTGCAGTCTACAAGTGTCATTGAACTTTCTATGCCATGAGATTATTTCTGCACCACATTCCCTGTCCTTATAGAAAAGTTAAATGTGCCAATCAGGTTTGAAGCCAATTTCAACATGTTGTAGGGGTCAGAACATATGCACTGGGCACTGGATAGCAGTGGCCCATTGTTAAAGTTCTAGATTACCAGCAGGAGAGCCCTCCAAAAAATCTGGAATCCACAACTGATTCCAGCCTCACATTTACCCAGAACATTTTTGCTTCTTTCGGTATATGAATTGTTCTCATGAAAAACACATGATCAACTGTGTTACAGAGGATCTCGCAATTCCAATGGGACTGATAACTTCGGTTACAGGTCACATTAGAATTACGGTGGCAATCATAATGAGAGCCACAAATCACTGTGTTATAATTGCATGCTGCTCCAAATAATATAGTTATAGGGTATTTTAGATGGCTTTCACTCATAACAGGCCACAGAATAAACATAAGCATAATGGAAAAAGTGTGCAAGCATACTGAGAAAATGAATACCATAATTATACATGTATGAGAACAAAAAAATGTTGAATGGCTGGTAATGCAGTTGTCATTGAGACACTGAATACCTTTACCAAATGCATACCACCTTACTTGATAACAAACATTTACAAATGTATTGAATTTGGCTTTGCATTATGGGAGATTGATTGGTAAATTAATAGATTCCTGAGCATCCTTCATCAAGAGAACTACTGACTTGCTCCCAAACTACAAACTTTTTTTCTAAACCTAATCGAATTCACCCCTGTCAACATTCTTTTCCTTGATGGACATCTTAATTAGAAATTCCGAACGAAAAGTGAAAAAGATTAGAGATGATATAGTATCCTTGGAGAAGGACATTAACGAGACAAATATATGACGAACGTCATACAAAAGAATTATGTCATCCTAAAGAAAGAATTGGCTAATTACCAAATTTATCTTAAGGACGAAAAATTACAGAAGATACAACGAAATCAGGGCGACTATGAGAGAGGGCGGATTTTTACTTTTGCTAGGAAGTATGATGATATTACTAACAAACTGACCCAGGTCCCCAATAGTGTAACTAAAGATCCGAGTATATCCTCTAGTTCTACTTCTCTTGCCTCAATAGAAAGTGACTTAAGCGAAGGGTTGAGTTCCAGTATGACTAATTTGGACCCACCGTCTGTTTGTTTACGTGAGGTCCAACGCTTCCGCCTTGGGAACAAAAAGAAAAACTATGTAGATGAACAATACACGGGCCGGCACAAAAACAAGAATTGCAAACGGACAGAACAAGTGAATGATGAGATTGTGAACCACGATGTGGGCAGTGAAAATGTGGCAAGCAATTGTGTGGTGCTTTTAAAAGAATAAAGTGCTTTTCAATAAAATAATTATATTGACTACAATCAAGTAACACAACCATCTGTTATTTTCATCAGGGAAGCTATTTATGAAATATATTGATCTATTCTTTAAATATGATGCACTAGGATACCTAAATATAAGAGTACTTGTTCTTCTCGGGTGCAGGGTCATTTTTTTTGTTTAACATTCTTTCCCTCACCTGGGCATGGCTTGGGGTTTCTCGTGGACCCAACATTACTACTGCTGTTCACTTAAAAATTATGCGCCAAGAAAAACCAAATAAAATTGGTGATGGGCCTGCTAGTATACAAATCACCTCCATCTGTATTTCCAGAGTCGCTACTAATTCCTTCTGCATGGCTAAAACTATTCTTTCACAAGGGACTGCTTATGAGCCGCCCACCAGGCCCTGCTAAATATTTTGGTTTCACACTAGATGAGTTTGTGTCTTCTTTCTTCCTTAATTATTTTGAGACCTTTACTTTTGGGTGGAATCCCAAGATAAACTTGAGGTGTCCTAACTGATTGATTCCACCTCTCTGCCTGGACTCATCTAGTCACTGCTTCCATACAGCAGGCAGGGCACAGTCTAGATGCTTGACATTTCTGTTAGGATACGTTTAGAGGCATGTATCAACAAATTAACATCCATTATTAATAAATGAAACCTGTTGGTGGGTTTGGTTTGACTCAATCAAAATTATGATTATTCCTGTTGTATTATATATTTTATAGACAATAACTAATAATAGCCACCTCTTTTCTTTGCACAAATAAATTCCCTACTATCCACTTTTCTTCAGAATGAGAAAAAACCCAAATGTTTTTATCAAAACTTAGGAAAAATAAGCAAACATGTGATATCAACTTTCTAGACCTTTAACTTATCAAATTGCAGTTTTAAACCACTTTCCTTACTAGCTATCACCTGTTCAACATTTCCAACCCTTTTATTTGAATTTAGAAGATCACTTTATATGCCAGTTTTCTTTCCTTCCCCTCATGACCATACACTTTCTCCTTTTCTATACTTAAGAATATTTGTAGACTTTCGGAACCATTGACATTTTCCTACACTAACAAAAAACAATAATGTTTACAATCAACTACAGGGTACAATACAAATATTAAAATAAGTATTAGAACATTTTTGGAAAGAGGGAGAGTCATAGGCAGAATATGGGTATACTGATTATTTAATAAACACAATTTAAATATAAATTATGTTTCAGAAGCAAAACATATTTTTAATCTTATGCCCTTTTTTGCAAAGAGTTTTAAATCTCTTATCAAAGGAATATCCTGTGCTTATAATAGTCTTCTTTGCATTACATTAACAATCCCTTTTAACCAAGCACCAACAATATTACCACCAAAGAATGTTAAGATCATTAGCCAACAATCAAGGTTTAACTTTCCAATCAGCTGACAAAGGAGGTGCATTGGTGGTCATGGATCGAATATATTAAGAATCTAAAGTCAACACACATGTCAGATGAAAATACATGCATACATTTTGAATCTGCTCACACCAAATATTTTCAAACTGTTTAAGCTAGAATCTCAGAGAAGCCCTTATCTATGGATTGGATCAATGAAAACACCAAATGGTATATACCCATAGATTTTCCAGGTAGACCAAAGATGTACACGTTACCCAGAATCTCAGAGAAGCCCTTATCTATGGATTGGATAAATGAGAACACCAAATGGTATATACCCATAGATTTTCCAGGTAGACCAAAGATGTACATGTTACCCAAAATCCACAAGCGTTCCTCAGATCCACCTTTTAGATGGATTGTATCCATTTGTGGGTCACTACACAGACCCCATGGAAGATATTTGGATACATTTTTTCAACCCATACAAGAGTGGAAATCGTACATTCAAGACAATACTGATTTTCCCAATTGTCTTATTCAAATGCCATCCAGCAATATCACCACATTGAGCCATTGATGCCAATTCCTTATATACATCTGTTCCCAATAGTGAGGGTATAGATGCAGTAGGGCCCTTTCATGAAGAAACCGGAGGTGCCAACAAATTGTTCTTATTAGAACCACTACATTTGTCTCTTTACCATACCTATTTCTGTTGGAAAGGTGAATACTATCTCCCAAAAAATGGAACACCTATGGGTTTTTCTGGGGCACCTAGCTATGGGAACATCTTCATGTCCAAATTTGAAGATCAATACATCTTAGTGAGCAGTCATGGCAAAATCATTTAGTGATATACTTACGTTACATTGAGGAGATCTTCCTAATATGGAAAGACTCAAATGAAAGCTTACAGGACAACATTTCCATGCCGAATCCAAGGAACCTGTTCCACCTTTTGCTTTTCACTCGGCGTCATGTAGTTAAATTAAGACCTCGCTCCCGGCAAAGAACGCTTCAAAATTCTAGTGTTCCTGGACAGGCGTGTAAGCTTCCTGTTGACGAGTTGACATCTTCTGGTTCCTTGGACCTCTGCTGCTCCTCAGCCTCCTTCTGGCAGATTTGGCGGTGCAAACGATGGACCCTGGTCACGGTGGTGTTTTCCTCGACCCGTAATTATAGCAAATTGCTCTCTTTCCAAATCGGGGCAGTAGCAGTTGAATCATCAGACTCAGGCAGCAGCGGTGAACCATCAGTCTCTGGCAGCGGCAGTGATAAATTTACGGACCCCGGCAGTGGCGGTAATCTCCTTAAGTAGTTTTACTAACCACATATACCCGGCAGCGGTGGTGGGTTTTTTGTAGCACTTATCTCGTTTTTTTTTATGTGACTGCAGATTTTGGGATAACCAGTGACCCTCTCCCAAGACAAGAACACAGATAATTAATTATAAGTATACAAGTATGGTATACTTATTTATTCAATCATCCTCTCTGTGAGGAGACGCTTCCTTTTGTTTTTTTTATTTCTTCCCCTGCAGTTTAAGGAGGTAATTTTTGTTGGTAACAAGATGTTGAATTAGTTATAACTAAGTAATGTGAACACCGAAGACTTTTCTGAGGGAGTTCCTCAAGATTTATTTGGACTTTCTTGACTCAAAAACCTACAATCTAAGCTGCAGTTAAGCAGGAGAAGGGAAACATACAATGTAGGTTACTGAGATATACTTGTCTATTTATATACACTACTTCCCTATACTGTCTTTTAAGTATTTATGCTTTCTTTATTGTTTTTTCATTTCAGAAAATCTTCAAACCATTGTGTCCTGTGCTTGCACTGAACATTGGTCAGCATTTCTCATATGTTCTCTTCCCTTCTTCCCCCAGTTTACCACTGACACTTTGACATTGATGGGTTCAGTGAGTGACTGGTGGGGTGTAGGGATCTAGCCTCTTCCATATCGCCCCTGCGGAACTGGAACTCACGCATTCAATTTACTCATTCAATCAGCAACAAATCCATTTAATTCTTACATGTATTCATCAAGTTAACACCCACCGGCATTAAAACTAAAGTGTTTAAAAAATCAACTGACCGCAATAATGCATTACACTTCCATAGCTTTCACCCCCAACCCCTTAAGCAGCACTTGCCATTTTTCCACTTTTTATGAATCAAAAGGATCACACCTGGTAATGAAACTTTGGGGAGGAGTTCTAGCTGAACTCAGATTGGAGACCAATCCCTGATGGCCTTTGGTTGCATCAAGGAGCATTTGCTGAACGACTTCAAATCCTACTCGGATTGGAGATACCAAAGGCAGATGCCATGCGGGTAATTAACTTACATCTGCTTCCTGCTGGTGCAACATGACTGGAATGCAGTAGTCTTAGGGGTAGACATGTCCCTATCACATATTCCAGAGCTGATCTCCTGATCCATGTCAAAGGATGAGAAAGACAATGACCCAACATCAGTATGTTGGCGGGGTGCCTATGTGTATGGCTGAAAACCATCACTTCAGGAGAAGAGAGAAAGCCACCACAGACGCCGTTGATGTCACCTATTGGCACATGGAAGCAATTGCAAAAAAGTGTCTGGATTCCAGAATGTATACTAGTCTCAAAGTTTCAGACTTTAGTTGAAGGTCCCTTTTGCATATAAAATAAGGCTGGTCTACATTGTTCACTGTGGCCAATCATTTAAGGAGGACAAAGAATGATTCTCAATTACTCTTTCACAATGCTAAAGAAATGAGGCAATTCAGTTCTGCTTGAATTGTTAAAACTCGCAACGTTTGAGGAAGTTTGTGAAATTTAAGCTGAAAGTCATGAAATTGTTAAAATGAGGAACTTGGACCACATGAATATTTAGCCCCCACAAATTGAGATTTCAGTGACACCATCAATCCCATTAATTATGTGTTACTGTAAAAATAAGTGATTACTTGTATTGTTTTAACACAAATGACTTGATTAATTAGTTTTATATCCTGAAAGGAAGAGGGTCTGGCAAGTTTGTGTTGCTATTTTATAAACATTTATATATCTCTTTTTGGCAATACATCTTTATTAGTTTAAGACAAAAAAGAAACAGGGGGAGCAAGAGAATTTGGGTAGTTCGAGAAGGGAGAAGATAAGGGAATAAGGGGAGATGGTAAGTCTTGTATATTTCTTAAAGAACCAATATTTCAAACCAGGCAAATATATGTAATTCCATGGTATACAGCATCGGGAGGTCAAAATGCTTAGGTTTTGAGCATTGCAGTCAAGAAGTGGTAAGTATGTTTAGTTCCGAAATAAATAACTTCTAATAAACCACACAACATGCATATGCAGTTGATCGGCAAGTATAAAACTTTTCAAATTAATAAAATATATGGTGTTCTTTCACAAGATATTCCTTTACTTAGTGTTTGAACCCCAAGTGTCAGAAATGGCATTTCTGGTTGGATGAGGTATGCTTCCAGGCAAGGCCGTATCTACCACTCTAGTCAGGGTAAGCTAGATACATACTAAAAGATAACCTGTGCTCACCCTCTGGTAGATTTGCACAGAGCAGTCAGGATTTTCAAAAGAGGAATTGCATAAAGTATTTGTGCAACATACACACATAGTAACACAATGAATAGACCATAAACAGACTCCACACAGGTTTAGAAAACTAGATTATTATATTCTGAACAAATCAAGACCAAAACTACACAATTCCAATGTATAAAAGTTGAGATATTGAATTATAAAAGAATAAATGCAGTAAAGAGCTTAAAAGCAAGCAGCACTAAAAAGGTTACTTTAGATCACGCTGGAGAGGGGCAAAGTTAAAACTCAGGCTGACTGTGATGGAGCATCAGCCAGCTACAGGACCCACTCAGGCCCGGTGAACAAAGTACATCTCCTGGTCGCAAACAGCAAGATGCATCAAACGTCTCCATGCAGTGAAGGTGATGCAACAGTTATGAAGATGAGTGCCGGAGTCGAGAGGCATCAAGCGATGTGCCGGATTCTACCACACAGTAAAGGGGATGTGTCGGTCCACACAAAGCTGCAGCGACAGCTTTATGCTGTACGATACATTGATCTCTGGTGGTATAGGGGTGGTTCTGATGCGATGCAACAATTTTAATCTGACAACCAGGTTGATGCACCAGTTCTGCTACACGCAGGCAGGAGATGTGTCGAAATCCATGCTGCAAGTACGTGGGCCACTTCCAGTGAGCCAGGCACAGGAGCAGAGGTTGACACTTTGATATCCGTTACTCTCAAGCAACAGGAGGGAAACCAACAAGCCCTTGGAGATCCCTTACAGTCAAGGCAGAGTCTACCTCTCCTTCAGCAATGTCAAAGAGCTGCAGGCAGCAGGGCAACAAACAGAAAAGTAGGCCTTCCATATCAGCAGTCCAGTTGAATCTTTTAATCAGCACAGCACTTCTTCTGGCAGAACTTCAGTTACAAGTCTGGTCGTGTCTGATTTTAGGGAGTCAGAGACCCAGTACTCTTCAATGTGGTGGTGACATCAAAGAAGCTCTTTGAAGCACAAATTATCCCTTTCAGTGTGGGATAATCAGTCCTTTGTGTGGGGACAGGATATAGCCTATTCAAGTGTAGTGTGAGCCACTGCCTTCCTTGATGCAAAGGCAAGGCCATCAGAATGCAGATGTATGTAGATGGGTACACAGCCATACCTCTACCTCCTATGTTGTGGTTGTCTAGAGAGAATGCACAAAGTGTAGCTGCCACTCAACCCAGTCATGTATTGTAGACAGGCTGTCAGGCACACAGAGCAGTAAGGGCAGAGAAATGTCCACTTTCTAAAAGTGGCATTTCTAAAACAGTAATGTTAAATCCAACTTCACCAGTAAGGAGGATTTATCATTAACATTACAAAGATATCAAACATGAAGTAACTACTCCTTTCTGATCAAGAATTACAGCCTAAAAGTGTATATGGGAATTCCCAATGCTAACTATGAGAGGAGTAGGCCACACGGTGGTAAAAAACAAGTTTAGCCATTTGTCACTATCAAGACATGCAAAACATACAAGTACATTCCCTACCTTTCATTTACACAGCACCCTGCCCATACGACTAGCTAGGGCCTACCTAAAGAGTAACATATGTGTAATAAAAGGGAGTTGCAAGCTTGGCAAGTAGTTTTAATGGCAAGTTGAAGTGGCAGTAAACTGCACACACAGACTCAGTAGTAGCAAGCCAGAGACAGATTTGAAAGGCTACTTCTGTGTGTGGTACAATCAGTGGTGCAGGCCCACTAGTAGCATTTAATTTACAGGCCCTGTGTATATGGTATACTACTTTACAAGGGACTTACATGTAAATCAAATATGCCAAACAGGTGTAAATACCACGTATAGAGGAAAGACAGTACATGCACTCTAGCACTGGTCAGAAGTGGTAAAGTGCCCAGAGTACTAAAGCCAAAAAAAGAAGGTCAGAAAAAGAGAGGAGGAGAAAGGCAAAATAAATTTGGGGTGACCCTTTAGAGATGGCCATTTTCCAACACCAAGTAAGTTGAAAAGGCTTGTTTATTCAGGAGGCCACTAACAACTCATCGCTGTCCAGCTCTGCAGTGACTGACACCCACTGAAATGATTACATCATGTCTATTGTAATCTCCTGTCCCCAGAGATGAGCCCCTTTACATTATAGAACTGCTACAGACATTAGTGCAAAACTATTAAAGCTATTAGCTCACTCTATACTAAAACACTATATCTTCTTGTAAACAAATTAAATTGTCATAAACAAAACTACACATAAAACAAAGCTAAAATTCTAGACATATAATAAACTGAGTTTGATAAAATTATGCAGGCCATTAGAAAGATAAAAAATAACATGAGCAGCAACATACCACCCTAACTCAAGTGAGTCTTTAATGAACTTGCAGGACGCTCCTTCACCCCTCATCTCCCATCTGGGGGTCCCCCTCTCTCCCTTCTTCTTTCTCCTCTGCTCCTTCTTGGCCACACATGGGTGTCAGTTCTAAAGTTACCCAAGGAGCTTTAACTGATCATGCCTATAGTGCAGTCCTCCCCCCATCCTCCTGCACCTTCTCCAGCTACAGACACTGATACAGACTCCTCTTCTTCTCAGAAGTCCCATGCTTGCAAGCGATCCAAGAAACACAAACATTCCCATTCCCCTTCTCCTTCTAGCCCCTTCACTTTTGACCTATTTTAATTGTCCACCCTAGATCCTCAGATTGAAAACCTGCTCCTGCAGTGGCTGATTATATGCATTTGAATCTTCTCAAAGGCTTTGACAAAGAAGTCCGGTCCTGTCTAAAATCTGAATTCCCTAGGCCTGATCTCCCTCATAAAGCTGCTCTTACCCCTGACATCGATACATGTTTCCTTTGTTGTGGTTGGTCAGCTTTAAACCAGCGTAATCGGAGCCTCCGGCTTGCCATAGAATAAATACATTCTAGCATGCGCAACAAGAATTTTAGATTCTATTAAGGATACAGAGGCGTGGATCATCCCACCTGTTGGGACGGATAAGATGTTTGATTTCATTGTTCGCTATGTTACTGCTATGCATGGACAGATTCTTTTGGTCTGCCTTTGTGATGCAATATGTGTTGAGATTTGATTCATTCTATTTTTCTTTTCAGGATCTGAATCCAAGCAAAACTGATACACCTGTGGAAAGCCGTTTTCCTGTGGACTGCATTCACGGCTCTGAGTGCTTTATTTAAATTTCCTTCATTTAGGAGATGTCATGTCCTCGATTTTGGTAACTCTTTGTTGAGAGTCATTTGAACTGTTTTCTAGTTCATCTCATGGACATGGTTCTTAATTCCTGGGACTGTGTTTTTCATAAAGAAAGAGTCAGGCAAGATGGTGCCTCTCTATTTTGTAAGTGATGCCAAAAGACTATTAGTGGGTTAACAAGAGGTGTGGTTCAAAGCCTCATTGTTTTTTCATTTGATGCTAATTTTGGAGTAGTAAAGATTGAGAAGCATAATCGGAGCCTCTGTGTCCTTAATAGAACCTAACATTTTTGTTGCAAATGCTAGAAAAGTTTCTAGTGCTCTTCCGAAGCTGAGCTCTCATTGTCTTTTTCAAATCTTAATGACCAATTGATTAGACATCAGGTTAAGGTAATCAAGGAGCAATAGCTGTCAAACACAAAGTACGTACCATCCCTTTGAGCTTAAGGGAGGAAAAGGAACTAAAACAATTACTAGATAAAGGAATAATTGAGCCTGTAGAGTCTTCACTGTGGTTTTTGCCTTTAGTAGTTGCCCAAAAGAGAAGCGAAGATTTAAGAGTATGTGTGGATTTAAGCAGCCTGAATAAAGAAATTCGGATAGACTCTCATCCCCTTCCTAATATTGGTGAGTTATTGGTAAAATTTGAAGAGGCTGAATGGTTCTCGAAAATTGAATTAGCCTCAGCATTCCATCAGGTTGAAATAGATGAATTGTCTAGATAATTCACTGCATTTAATTCGCATTTGGCAACATTTCAATACTGCTGCATGCCTTTTGGGGTTGCATCCACGGCAACGGATTTCCAATGGATTATGTTTCAATTGTTGGGAGATATTGATGGTGTGGTGGTTTTGCAAGATGTTGATTTCGTTTATGCCAATAATCTCCGGACCATGATAACAGTTTGTTCAAGATACTAAAGATTTTTGATGAATGGGGCATTATAGGCAGGAAACAGAAGTGTGAGTTTTGGATGAAAGACATTGAGTTTTGGGTTATGTAATCACTGATGAGAGTATATTTCCAAGACATGGGTTGGTAGAGGCTGTAGTGGATTGCCCTACTCTGAAAGACAGAGATGCACTTCATTCATTTATTGGTCTGTGTGACTTTTATGTGAAATTCATACGTTATTATGTGTCTTTCCACTGGGATATGTGTCAAAAAACATTTGAATTCGTAAAACAAGAAATGACTAATGCTAAAGATCTTAAGCCATATGACCTCATGCTTCCTTGCATCATTACAGTTAGGTATGGCTTGGGCACTGTTTTAACACAAAACAATGATGTTGAGAAGTAACTGTTATGCTTCCAGGGTCCTTCGAGATGCAGAATTGCATTGCACAGTCTTTGAAAAAAAAGTTTGGCATGTGTTTGGGCAATTGAGAAATTTCATAATTATGTTTGAGGAATGAAGTTTATGCTGCAAACAGATCATAAGCCCTTGGTGTATATTTTGAATGGTCATGTTATTAAGTACACCACTCTGCGAATAGCTAGGTTAACAACTATGTTACTTCAATATGATTTTGAGGTAAAGCATGTTTCAGGCAAAACTAATCCCAGGGCGGATTTTTGATCTGGATTACCCTTGGGGGGTGAGGACTTTGTATGCCCAGAAGATGATCTTGAAAATGGCTTTATTGCTTATATTGATGTATGTCAGTTGACTGTGTGATCTGAAAATGTTTGGAGGGAAGCCAGTGACAGGCATGAAACTCTTAAGAGAATCCAAGCTTATGTGCGTGAAGTTTGGCCTAAGAAGAATAAGGCTCATACAAACATTAAGCCTTTTATCAAAGTTTCGGCTGAACTGTTTGTTGAGGATGGTGTTGTGTTGAGAGGGGAGAGATTGGTACCACCCACTGATGTCTTTAAGAAGGTTATTCTTAATGATCATGATGGACAATTGGGTTGCACCATGGCGAAGAAAAGAGTCAGGTATGTTTGTTAGTTGCCTTTCATGAATAGAGAGAAAGGTGAGAAAGTCAAAAGTTGTGTCATATTTAGTAGTTCTGAAAGCAATCCTCCTCTTAATCCTATTGAGTTTCCGATTAGACCTTAGAACAGGGTACGCAAAGATATGATTGGTCCTTTCCAATTTTTGTCATCACATCATTTTGCTTTCATTTTAAATAATTTTTATAGTAAATGGCCAGAAGTAAGATTTGTTGCTGCTAGGAAAGCAGAGGGCGAGAAGCGTGTTTTTGAGAGAAGGGTTTCCAGAGTTCTTTGTCTCAGATTATGGGATTTCGTTTGTAGGTTCAGGCATGTCTAATTTGAGGTTCAGCATCTCAGGAGTTCTCTCTATCACCCCCAAATGAATGGCCAGGTTGAACACATGAACTGAGTGCTTAATGAATGCATAATGTGGACTAAGAAATATAAGTATGCTATTGAAGTATCAGTCAGGTCCATGTTGTGGCTCATTACCAGCTACATCAGGGGTGGGATCCTGTGTTATTGCCAAAGAATCCCTCGTACAGGAAAGGTGACTTTTGGTTTGACATCCAGTGGAGACTCGTCCTGCTCATCACCAACTTTTCTATGTTGTAATCACCAGGTGACATCAAGTAAGTAGAAAAGCCTTGTTTAGTCAGGAAGCCTCGAACAAGTCACCACAGCTCTGAAGTGACTGGAACCCACTGACAAGATTACATCATACCCATTTTACCATCAATCTCCAATCCCCTGAGCTCAGGCCCTTAACATTCTAGAACTACTACAGACATTATGGAAATCCGTTAAAGCTATTAGCTCAACCTACATTACAACACCTAGTTAGCTGAAAAATAAATGACGTCATTGCATCTAAGTCAGCAGCTACAGTAATGATTTCCAAGAAAGACAGTCCATGAAATATATCCTTATTATCCTATGACACAAGTAGTGTAATACTTTTTAGCTCCTGTGCTAACTGTGGGAGTTAAGAGGATGAAAAGGAATTGATCTATTATAAGAGACAAGGTGGTTGGTAATACTTTACTATAAAGGACATTTCGCTGGAGCATTGTAGGATATGTTTAGGGTCCACCAATAGCAGAATAATTCTTAAGAAATATATCCTAAGTTAGTTTAAATTCCTCTAGATAGTCTGAAATCTTCTAGATCTGTTTATTGTAAACAGTCATCACCAGCATCCACATACCATTTGTTAATTTTAGCGAAGGGATACTTCCACCAGTGATGAAGAATGAAGAGTTTTGGGGCACCTAAGAAGGTAGCGAACCACCTGTGAGTATGCTTGGCAATCCAAGAATGTCTGTAACATCACGTATCAATGCCAGTAACAATGATGAAATAAATTAATTATGGATACGTGGGTCAATTTCTGCCAGATTAGAAGTTAATAGGGTTGTATTTTGTCACAATACATGTGCCAAATCCCAGTGAGGAATAGTGCATCTCCAGCAAAAGTCATCAGGTAGTAGACCTGCTCTGTGTATCCTTGTTGATGACCAATGCATTGAGTGCAATAATTTAAAATATAAGAACTTCATCATGGCTTCTAGGAGTAATCTGTCATGTGTTTATATGAAGTCAGCCCAATTTTCCTCGGTGTATTCCTTTCCTAACATAACCTGTGGAGGTCTCAAGTGGTTTACAGTATAGGAAGTCGATTAGAAGACTATATAGCTCTGCAGCCAACCCTATGATACAGGCAAAATATGAGCAAATTACTTAGTATTGGTAAAGTAGGAGCTTCAAACAGAGGAGGTCCCATGCAACTGCATATAATGCAAATAATGTCAGCCTGTCAGACTAAAATCCTTTCTTAGGTGTAGAAGTATCTAAATTCGCCATTGATCAATTCTGGTGGGCCCCAGGATAGCTCAGTCCTGGTTCTCTAGGGCTTAAAAAAAAAAAGTCCAATATTGCCCCATAATGGAGAAGACATATGTAGAAGAGGGTCAGACCAAAGACAGTTATGGCTTTGTGACCATGCCTTGAGCATGCCCGTTGTCTTAGAGTCCTTTTCATGATATGCTCTAGAAGAAAGGCCATAGATGGGCAAAATATGATTAGGACAATATAAAATGTTTCTATCTCTGATCACAATTGATGGCATAGTTATACAGTTTCATGTTTGGAAAACAGAGACCATCTGAGGTAATAGGTACCCGTAGTGTTCTTGTCTGCAAACGATGTCTGACAGAACCCCAGATGAAGCATTTGATATGTGCATTAATTTTCTGCACTATGTCCAACTTTATCAAAAGTAGAAGCATACCAAAAACATGTTTGCAATGGGGTGTCACAGTTATTTTTATTACCTGAATTTTGCACCGCATGAAAAAGTCAAGTTGGGTGAATCTTGTGAAATCTGCTGCTGTACATTTAATAAGGGGGTTTAGAGAACTGCCAGTTATGTTTTCAGGTCCACTGCTAGTTTTGATTACCAAGTATGTGAGACCGCTTGTGACTCATTTCATTGATTAGCCATGCACGCTGGTCTTGGCGGTGATCCTGGTAAGTGGGAGGGCTTCATATTTCCCCCAGTTGATCTTGTACCAAGAGTACTGGGAGAACGTGTGAATAAGGACATGATGGACAGCATAGAGGAGGAGGACTCAGTGATTGTTAATAGGATACTGTTGCCATATAGAAGTATTTTGACGTGGACTGCTGGCTTGTCTATCCCCAGTCTTCTTGATGTTGAGTGGATAGCAATGGATGGAGGTTCCAGGGCAAGTGCAAATAAAAGGGTGACAGCAAGCTTCAGTTCCTGGTCCCTCTTACGATATTAATGGAGCAAGAGAGATGTCCACCACTGCTCATATACGCATCAGATCTTGGTGCTAAAATTGTGACCAAGTCCAACCCTCTTAAAGAAGTTGAAGATGTAATTCCATCCAATCCTATTGAAAGCCTTGATCTATCTGGTATGAACCACACCTAAAGTTAATTAGAGGAGATCTTTACTCAGCCTGGTGGCAAGGAGTTTGGGCAGTATTTTAAGGTCCACAGTCATTAAAGTTATGGTCCTGAAGCTAACATAATCAAATATATTCCTCCCTGGCTTTGGTAGTAGGGCTTTGTTGGACAGCATTCCTGAAGATCCCACAACCTCTGATACTTTAAAGGCTTAATGTAACAGGGTACTAGTAGAGGTTTGTTTGTTTTTTTTTTTTTTGTTTTTTTAAACCGTTTATTACAGGACTCAAAAAATTGTACAAGTATGGGCCTACAACCTTCCGGCCGGCCGCTAGCAATAAAAGGAGCATACGGTATACATTTGTAAAACACATGGTGCCGCTGCCGAGCATTTACAGGAGATAACATCGTTGCGTGTCACATTATGCAGCCCCCATCATACGGTTCCATTTTAAATTTAAAGCACAACAAACACAAACAAACCCACAAGGCAATCCTCAATCGAAATAGCAACACGTGCTCCCCTAGAGGGGGGAATCTAGCCATCCATAGGAATCTCAAGAGGGGGGGGAGAGATCAGAACTAGGATTGGGGACACCCGATGCCCAGGTACCGGGGGGATGAGTTGGCTAAGGGGACGGGGCCGGCGATGGATCAGGCAGTAGGGGTGGAGCACAGATTCCCCCGCGGTAGGCGTTCCAGGGGCCCCACACTTTCACCCATGTCGCAGGCTTACCTCTCGCCACATACACCACCTTTTCCCGAAACATGCACCAGTCCATATGCTCCTTCCAGGCCGAGACTGTCGGGGGGCTCTGGGATCCCCACAGCTGGGCAATATCACGCTTGGCAACCATATATCCCAGAGTCACCCACCACGTCTGCGGCACCGAGTAATCGGTAGGCTCCCACACATTCAACAGGCATCTCCTCGCTTCGGGCAACAGCGCCACATGCGTGACCACTCGCAGCACCTCATGCACACCTCGCCAGAACCCCTCCACTTGCGGGCACTCCCAAAGGATATGCAGAAAGGTCCCCAGCGCACCACACCCACGCTTACACAAACCGTCCTCAGCATAGCCCATACGCAGGAGCTTTGGCCCCGTCATATAGACCCTGTGGAGTATCTTGAGCTGGACGAAACGAAGGCGAGCCGGTATGGCCACCTCTTTCGGGGAGGCCACCGCGGAGATCCAGTCCTCGTCGTCCAGCTCCAGCCCATCGGCTACCCAAGCCTCACGAAGGGCAGTCAGCAAGTCTGAGCGATCGTTGATTAGTTTTTTATAGATCAGTGAGATCGTGCTGTCAGGGACGTGTCCGTCCAGCACTCTATCCTCCAGGGGGGAGCACTCCGGGATGGAGGCAACGTCCGGAAAGACGGAGCCCAGCGCATGCCGGACCTGCAAGTACCGAAAGTACTCGCTGCCCTGCAACTGAAATTCCGTCTGCAGCATCTCGAACGTTTTAAATCCTCCCCTCGTCCAGAGATCCCCCACTCTGCTGATGCCTATTAAATCCCACTTCTCAAAGCCCTTCGAGGTCCACAAGGAGCCCAACCGCTCAGATGCGTATAGTGGTGACGCCCGGGTCAAACGGTCCTTCCACCCCATTGCAGTATTAGCCACGTGCCACACTTGCACCATGACACGCGTGGGGCCCGTCAGGCGAGCGTCGGGCGCGCTAGAGTAGAGCGCTCGATTATAGTCACCACCTGGAAGTAGCATCCTATCCATTTCAAACGCAGGGTTTAAGGCTGGCCCATATAGGCCCTGATTAATTGCGGCTAGCTGGGAGGCCCAATAATACCGTTTAATATCCGGGAGGGCAATCCCCCCATCATACCAGGGGAGCGTCAGCTTAGCCAGGGCAATACGTGGCCTCCCGTCCCAGAACAGGCGGCGCTGCAAACTCTCCACTTCCCGGAAGTAGCGCGCTGGGACAAGGTCCATCGTGTTCTGTAACGCGTATAGGAAACGCGGCAACGACATCATTTTAAACAATGCCGCCCGGCCGAGCGGCGAAAGCGGCAAACGCCGCCAGCGTGCGACATCCTCTTTCAGACGCTGGAGGGGGGAGCAAGTTCCGATCATACCGAGCCTCCGGGTCCAGAGTAATGAAGACACCCAGGTACCTAAATCCCTGCGGGGCGACCTGGATCGGACAGCCCCGCGGGAGGATAGGAGCCTCCCCAGAGAGAACATACACACACGATTTAGCCCAGTTGATGACCAGACCGGAGTTACGACCGAATGAATGCAGAACATCAACTAGTACTATGAGTGATTTACGTGGGGAAGCTAGGTACAAGAGGATGTCATCAGCGTATAAGGATACGCGGTCCTCATACTCGGGGGTCCAGCGGAGACCACGGATGGAAGGCTCCCACCGCAGCCACTCCGCCAGGGGCTCCAAGGCAAGTGCAAAAAGGAGCGGCGATAAGGGGCAGCCCTGTCGAGTGCCTCGGCCCAGCTCAAACGGAGCCGATACTCTTCCGTTCACCACCACCTGCGCCAATGGGCCCGAATATAGCAATTTGACCCAACTGATGAACCCTGGGCCAAATCCAAACTTCGCAAGCATCGCCCAGATATATGGCCATTCAAGCGTGTCAAACGCCATGGTGGCGTCTAAGGACGCCAAAATGGCCGGCTCCCGTATAAACGGGGCACGTGCGAGCACACCGTGCAAACGCCGCAAATTAAGGGCCGTGTTGCGATGAGGAATAAAGCCAGACTGGTCCTGATGAACCAAATCGCCCACCACGCCGACCAGCCGATTGGCCAGTACCTTAGCGAGAATCTTGGGCTCCGCATTCAGCAGCGAAATGGGCCGATAGGATGTAACCCGGTTCCGAGGTCTCCCCTCCTTGTGGATGACCACGATTGTAGCCAGACGCTGGTCCGGCGGGAGGGAGCCCACCGAGTGCACCGCCAGGAACATAGCCCGGAGGTGGGGTGCCAGCGTATCCGGTCGTAACTTATACAACTCGATAGGGAGACCATTCGGACCCATGGCCTTGCCGGAAGCGACCGAGCGTATGGCGAGGGCAATCTCGTCGGAGGTGGGAGCGGCGTCCAACGACACCCTGTCCTCCCCAGAAAGGGAGGGCAGCGCAATATCACTGAGCAGGGCGAGGGAATCCTCTTCCGAGCAGGGAGACACCGGGGAATACACCCCATGGAAATAATCCGCAAAGCAGGAGACAATTTCTTCTGGCTCAGTCACACACACACCATCCGTTTTCTCAATCAGCGGGACCACACGATTCGCTCTGTCTTTTTTGTCCAACCACGCTATAAGCTTACCAGCCTTATCACCCACATCATACAAACGCCCCTGTTGCTCTCTACTGAGGCCCCTGGCCGCCTCCGTGACGAGGGCCCTGTAGGCCACCTGCTTGAGTTGGAGGACATGTAATGCAGCATCCGTCACCCCACCTTCTAAACTCCCCTCCAACTCGGCTATTTCAGCCTCCATCCGGGTCACCTCCTCCCGCTCGCGCCTCCGGGCATGGGAAATGAGGGATAGGGCCTCTCCTCGGAGTACTGTCTTGAAGGCCTCCCATAGCGGTATGGCCGAAGGCACAGACCCCACATTCTCATCAAAATATCGCTGAAGGGATTTAATCAATGCAGCGCGAATGGAGGGGTCGCGCAGGTACCAAGGATTGATTGGGACCACCCTACCCTCACCCCTCGGAAAGACATCAAAGTGCAGTAGGAGCGGGGAGTGGTCCGAAATACCCCGTGGCAAATGGCGTACCTCTCCCACCCTCCCAACATAGGCCGCCGGGACGAGGACATAGTCTAGTCGTGAGAGACTACCATGGGCTCCCGAGTGGAAGGTATACTGTAGCTGCGCGGGGTGTTTTAAACGCCAGCAGTACACTAATCCAAATGTATCTAAGAGGCCGGGGAGCCACGCCTGTGCCCGGGGGAGGTCCCTAGGGGGGTGACGATCCAAAGATCCAGATACCACCGCATTGAAATCCCCCCCCACAACCAAAAGCCCCCCCGGAAGGCCAAGGAGAAGGCGCCCAAGGTCCGCGAAAGTGGTCGACTGCAGCCCCGGTGGGATGTATATTGACACAAAGACAACCACTTTGCCCTCCAGTCTTCCCACCAAGACCGTATAGCGTCCCCTATCATCGTGGAGCACCTCATCAATCTCCAACGGGAGCGAGTTCTTCACCATGATGCCCACACCCCGTGAGCCGGACGTAAAGCCCGAGTGAGCCACTAGGCGATAGCCACGCCGATTCATGGCGCAGAAGGAGTTACCAATGAGGTGTGTCTCCTGCAGAAAGACTACATCAGGCGAGATTCGCTTCAAAAATTGCAGGACCACACCCCGTTTGATCCTGTCCCCCAGTCCATTCACATTCCAGGATAACAAAGTTAGTTCCCTACCCCCCATCATATACAAAAGCCATCATTCGTACCCCGGAGAGCACTTTAAAACCAACACAATAATACGTTTGCCTTGTGGTAAAAACGAACAACACCCCATCCCTACCCACCCACCCCAACAGAACTCCCCCCTCCCTGCACCCCTGCATGAGCCCAAACAGCCCCCCCAACGTGCAGTGTGCCTGTCGCCCCATGTGTAAATAGACTAACTAAGCCCCCTAGAGGAGGAGGGAGAACCCCCAAGAGACCCAACACAACCTCCATAGGAGGGGAACTTACAAAAAACTGACGCAGAATTAAAAGTGGCATCATTTTCGTCCAGAGTGAGGCCCATTATGAGACCCTCAGTCCTGATCCAGCGTGCCGTCTCCCCCCGCCGCCCCCCCCCCGCCCCCCCGATCACGATCCCCGGGCAGAGTATCCAGCCAGTCCCCGGCCGCCTCGGGACGATCAGAGAAATGCGTGCGACCATCCACCTCCACACGCAACTTGGCCGGGAAAAGCATGGCATACTTGAGGTTTAGGTCCCGAAGACGGCGTTTGACACCTAGGAAGCTCAGTCTTTGCTTCTGGACCGCTGGAGTGAAATCAGGATAGAAATTAACCTCCATATTGTCTAGCTTGACCGGTCCATGCAGTCTGGAGGTTTGCAGGATAGCGTCTCTATCCCGAAAATTGAAAATCCGGGCGATGAGAGGTCTCGGAGGGGCTCCGACATTCGGCCGACCCCTGGGAACCCTGTGAGCCCTCTCCACAGCGAAGAATTTACTCAGCCCCCTTGGCTGGAGATGGGTAGCAATCAGGTCCTCCACAAAAAGATCCGCCGCCGCCTCCTCGCGTCCCTCGGGCACCCCGATAATGCGGATGTTGTTCCTCCGTGCCCGACTCTCGGAGTCCTCCAGGCGTCGATCCATTAGCGCCGTCGCCCGACTAAGCCGGCGCACCTCCGTTTGCAAGGCCGCCACATCTGTCGTTAGGCCCGATGCGGTGTGGGCCAAAGAATCTACTCGGTCATTGGTTTTGGAAAGATCGGCCCTCACCAGGCCAACATCCACAAGGACCGAGTCAATCTTCTGCGCCAGTGTATCAAACCGCTGGCCCACCGAGGCCTTCATCTCGGCAATGGCGCCCATAACATCTCGCAGAGTCAAATCTGCGGGCAGGTCTGGGGCATCAGGAGGAATCTCAGGGGGCTTGCGCGGTCCATCGGGCGATCCCTTCTGGAGGGTATAGCGGTCCATACTGTTGGCCTGATGGACGGCGCCGCGCCGGGTCGATTTGGTCTTTACCCGGTCTCCATCTTGTTTCGTGGCCATGGCCGCCAGTCTCCCAGTCGCACCAGCCACGTCGTGTAGGGCAGGAAAACAGACACAGGCTCCGGGGGGGGCCCCTCGGGGCAGCGGGGTGGATCACAGCCCGCAGGCAGGCAGGGTCTCCCAGCAAGGCCACACCACACCAACACCAAGGCCTCCGCGACCCAACCCTGCAGAGACAACAAGGTGGTGCGAAAGCGAAAGTGAAAGTGCAGGGCACGCGAGTCGCCAGGCCCTGCCTGCCGCTGTTGTTCACTTTGTCACTGGATCACCCCACTGCGCAAATCCGGGGTCCGGCGAGGGGAAGGCCGCACACTTCAATCGGTGCTCACTCCGGTGTCCGAGGTCCGATTCGGAAGCGGGAAACGGGTGCCACCTCAGCTCAGGTTCACCAACTTATTCCCCTCATCCAGGGCAGGATAATGTCAGGATATTCGTAGGAGGTCGCGGAGGTCCTCGGGAGCCTCGCACCTACGCGGCCATCTTGGTTGCGCGCTAGGCTCCTCCTCTCCTAGTGGAGGTTTGTTAAGTTCGTAGAACTCACCTAGATATCTGTCTTGGTTTAGGGAGCTGCAGATAGGTAACACAGTGATTGCTTCACAGGTCTTATCTTCAGCAATTTCTCCCTTTAGCGGTTGTCCTGCTGTCTTGTGTCAGGGTGGGGATTTTTAAGTGTTGAAGCAATTCCTCTGAAACTGCCTTAGTAATCAGGATGAGTGGAGTGGTATAGGTAATCATAATAGGAGACAAACACTGTAGCTATTTCTACAAGATCTATTAATAGGGTGTCATTTGCAGACCTAATTGCAGGAATAGCAATTTGAGATGCATTGTGTTTTAGTTGGGCAGTGAATAGGCATCCAGCCTTCTGCCCCCACTCAGTGCAACGAACGTTAAGTTTGACCAAGGCACACTCATTTTCCACAGTCCCATTGGAGAGCGTGTGCGTTGGAGGTCTACTCAGTCCTACTTGATGTCCTGGGAACTCATGAGAGGAAAGTATCATCACAAGTTAATGGGTGCAGAAGATGACAGATGTCTATTACATGTTGATCTCCTATCAGATCCTAGAGGACTGCTCTGTCATCACAAATTTGTTCTGTCCAGCGGGCCAGATTTGTTAATGAATTGGTAAAGTCCATGCCCAACCCTAAATAGTCTTGGTCCTGCCAAATTCTAAGAGAAACCTAGATAGGGTGTCAAAGTAAGGCTCTCTAGAATAATTAGTTAAATATATGAAACCCAAATGGATTGTGGGCTTTATGAGATGTAATTTTACAGCTACGGATCCTTCATGTCTGTCCAAGTGTGTATAATCCTGTGAAAGATGGAATAGAAAATAAGAATAGCAATTCCACATTTCTTTGAACAGTTGGATGAATTAGAGGGTTAATTGTGTGCCTCTAGTGTCTGGGTTCTGCTGCCTATCATTTCATCCAGTCCCGTTTTAGGCTGGACAATTGAAGGAAAGATAGATGCATCTCCTGTAGCAGAGCAATATCTGCTTTCTTGGTGTGAGTGTAGTGCAGCACCTTCTTTGTCTTAAAGGAATAAAAGAGGCAATTTACGTTGAGAGACAATATGCAAGGGCTTGAACTCTGGGACATCCATGCATTAGATAACTATGTTTACATGGATGTCAGTACAGGAGGCAGGGAATTGGGCGTTCTGTAGGTGTTGTACATGGGTCTATTGCAGCACTACACCAAGAACAGGATAGGAAACTAGGAGGAGGAAGATTTATTGTGTGAGTTGATTATCAGTGTATGGCACGTGTTGTGTTTGTTTGCCTGGTCAGTGATTTAAAGCCTGAATGAGACTACAGGAAAAAATCTGGGGTACATATTTGTAGAAAAGGGATTTAGCATGGGATAGTGAGGGAAGGGGAGCCTGAGTGTAGCGGAGGTAGAAGAATGAAAGGATAATGGCGGGTAGGTAAGAGACCCAGGCCGATGGCAACTGTAAACTAGGAGCTGGTTTTAACTCTATCGATCATTCTGCCCTGGGGTACTTAAATCAACATTTTTGATATGTGGCCTACCACATTGCAGTAGGCACTGAGTATAAGCATTTGCAGGCTCCTGACTACTAACACTTGTTAAAATGAACTTGAATATGGGTCACCAAAATGCAGCAAAGGGTGCCAAAAAGATATGAGTCTCCTCAGTTTCACAGGGCAGATACTTACCCTTTATTCAAAGAGGATGAGATTGGCCTACGTCATGGATGCCTTTATTGCACTGGTTAGCAGTGGTAAAGTGCTCAGAGTTTTTAAGTCAGCAAAAACGAAGTCTGAACAAACACGGGAGGAAGGCAAAAAGTGTGGAGGGGACCCTGCAGATAGGGACATTCCCGACACTGTCAGTGTTTCTGAGATGTATGGATTCCTGGAGCCATCCTGGGGAGAGGAAGAACCACCTTTTTATTCCCAGGGTCCGATGAAGCAGTATTCATTTCTGATGTTTCCAGGTAGTCTAGTAATTTTTTCAGTTCCTCCACTTCTTCATTCCCATAGGCCCTATCTAGGTCTAGTAGTCCAAATCTGATCTCTAGTTTTCACTAGTGGGGTCGAAGTGACAAGAAGAGTTTGATTTGCTAGAGGAATCAGCAAAAATGTGAAAAAGGTGCCCATCAAGTCAATTGGGCCTCTCGGTTTTTTATAGTGACCTGCAGTATAATTTTGATCTGTTCTGGTCAGAGAAAACATAAAATCACTTGGCATAGTTTACCAACAGGGGGAATTGATGGGAACAAATCAGTTGGACTCCTCGAAGTGCCAAGCATCATCGAAGGCACAGCCCTTGATATGCAGCATGAAAGGGGTCCCCCCACCATGGCTGCTTTTTTGGACTTTTCAGGCCTGCTGTGGATTCCAATGTTATCATGATATGCCCTCTTGTCCAAATCAGTGGTCTTTTTTCTTAGGTGGCACACTTCTTGCCTTCTATCATGAATGACATCAATACGTGTTTTACAATCTGCGATCCTTGCTTCTACCAAATTCAAGTTTGTGTTACAAGATGATAAATCCGGGGAGGTTTCAGCATACCTCCGATGAGAGATCCACTATGGTAAAGTCAAAGTTTGTCAATGTTTAACTGATGAATTTAAGTTCTTTGAGGATGATACCCATTTTAAGTTCTCACGTTCCAACAGTGTCTGCACAGTCAGTTTGGTCCCCATCTAGCTGGACAATAGAATGACATTGTCAGTAGGACTTTTTTCAAAGTCCAATTGTGAGCTGTATCACATGAGGTGTGTGACGCCTGTTCAAGGATGTCCAGACCCATCCAGTAATCCAATTTAGGTTGGAGGGCGAAATCTGCCCAAGCTGAAGATGTGGTGTGGTGCTTACATCAAAATACGGTAAGACTTTTTAAGTGCACTCCATCTGTTTCCCAAAAGAACAGCTGGGGTCAAGAGCTTCAGTAAAAATAATTAGCTGGATATGTTCACCTTCTATAGACTCCACACACCCACTTTCTGAGACACTCTGAGATAAGTCTAGGTGGTCACACCAGCCTATTTGTCAAGTATAAATTGAAGATGGAGGTCAGTCCCCGCTTAGGACAAAGTGCTGAACTCTCTACAGGATAAGGCAGAGTTGTTCGGTTTGTGTTTGTAAAACCCTTTTTCTCCTTGAAAAGGGCAATGCCCATGGATTCTGCTGGTTATACTGCGCATAGTATGTCAATATTCAGTAAAGCCTCAAACCTAATTAGAGGGCTTTTAGGATCAATCTATCCGCATTGTTGTGCTGGTACCCCAGTTAATATCCAAGAATAATGTCAAAATGTTCCAATGCCTTGGCGGCGCAATATGGGAGTTTCCACCTCTTATTCTCCATTGGTAGTAGGACAATCAGCATTTGTGCCAACTTGTGCTGTTTCATTTCCTTTAGAGCTCACATTGGTTGATCCAGGCTCTCTCGGTTTTCTGGATGAACCCCATGCCAGCAGTCACATGAGGCTGTGGTGTGTGTCATTCCCCGCTATCCGCAGTGGCTCAAATTCTGCCTCTTTATTCTCAAGGAACTCTGTTGCCATGATCTGCCATCTGTTGAGCTAGTAGTTTCCCCCAGTCTGAGAACATCAGGCCCAGGATGAGCACTTGGAGGAGCTTCATAAAAAGACTGCCATCTTGCCTGAGGCCAAGCTGCAGCCCTAAACATTTTGTTTTTATTATTCAGTTAATGTATTAGATCGTGCTGTATTGGTATTGGTATAATTTTATTAGTTGCCAGAAAACTTATTTGAACTATTACTATGTACCCTTTCACAAGCAGTTCTTCATACACCACTTACAAGATCACAATATTTTAGGAAAGGTCTAATGATTTATTTGACTCTTTCTCTTGGTAATGCTTGCAACATTTTGAAATCTCTGTACACGAAAGTGGACTATTACACTACATACAGACAGGTCTGTTATTCTTTCAGTTTCAAACTTATATTTGTTCATCAAAAACTTCAGGGTAAATAGCTTACATAAAATATATTAATTTCAAGCACACAATCACATCTGCATGAAATGAACACAAAGAAAATGAAACAGATTGTAATGAGCTTTGAAGGTGGCAGATTCTGGAGACCAATTTTAAACTGAGGAAATTTAATCAAATATTGTGTCCTGCAGTGAGTTTAGATTATTAATATGTGAAAGTGTATTTTCATTTAGCAAGTAGTTTAATACAGAAGGAAATCATGCAGACTTGTAAATTAAAATATTTATACCTGTTTGCAATCAAATTCCAAACATATTGAGGCCTAGCCATGAAAGCATTTTTGAGTATGTAAAGTAATACTCCAGTAGCACTACTGAACATAAATTCTATTTACTGACCTCCTAGCAGAGATTACTGTCTAGACTTTCTCTATCACTTACGTGTGGTAGACGTCATTGTCAGGAGTGAGGAGAGCTGGACAACTCTGCATACGGAAGTATAGTTTACAGGTGTAATCGTAGGATGTCCAAGGGGCAGCCGTACCAAATTGGGCAGTGACTACTACTAAAGGGGTAGAGTTAAGGGGAAATCAAAGAGCGGGTTAAGAGAGGTACATTAAAAAAACGTTTAAACTGGACCCACAAAAGAGTAAATACAACGCTGTTTACTAAAGTTACACCTACATCTACTGTAGTAGTGTTAATGACAAAACAGGTTTAAATCGGCTCCAGCCTACCCTCAGAGTAAATAAAGCACCACTCATGGCCAAACCCAATGAGTGAAAAATACTTTGATAGCAATGAAAGGCGGTAGGAATCAAGACAAAAACTACACAGGGAAAATCAGAAAATAAAAAAAAGCTATAGGACTAATTCAGAGTTTGGTGAATGGGATACACCATCACAATTGTGATGGATACCTTTCCACTATATCAATGGTGCATTATATTTTATAGTACTGGTAATAAAGTGAACAGGGTATCTATCATGTTTGAGATGAAATAGACCAACCACCAAACTCTTATTAGGCCCTATGATTTTATGGTTATGGCTATGATTGAGGGGGTAATTCTTACTTTTCTCAATGACAGTTCTTTCCTGTGGTACTGGACAGATGAAATGTCAGCAGAGTGTCCACTCTAAATATATTGCATGGTGTGATGGCTTTAACCTGATGGCACCTATTCTATCGGCTCGTTGGTGGTATCTTTCTCTTGATTGAGACAACAGGGGCTCCATTGATGGACAACTGATAGTTTACCCCAAATAAAGCAGGCAGACGGTCAGTTTGGTGGTCTGGGTATTATGTAAAGTTTGTGATGGAGTACCGTGTCTGCCAAACTCATAATCAACCCTTGAAGCTATGATGTTATGAAGGATAGCATGAGCTATGGCCCTCTCACTAAGGGCCCGATTACGAGATTCGTGGTCTTACCAGCCATCTCGTGGCAGTCCGAAATACACCGCTGAGTTGGTGATCTCTCGCCCACCATTTAATGATGTTCCAACTGGCCCAGCACTGGTGTTTCTGATAGCGGTGAATATTTTTTCATATGTGTCAATGCTGGTGTGTATATTTTGACTGCACAAATGAAAAATGTACACATGTCCATGACACATGTGGAAAAAAAACATGTGCGAGTACTTTACCATTGCTGGAGTCCGGACCATATGTGCCCTAGCCAGTCAATGGGTGCAAAGTGCGAAATAAACTTACCTGGATTTTATTGCCAACAGGGGCATTTTCTTTGGGGTCAAGTTGAAGCTGAGATGGGTGCCCCGGGAGGAAGGGATCCATGTGGGAGACTGAAGGGAAGACAAGGAAATGGGTGAGTATGCATCCCGATTCTGTTGATTTCGCTGACTCAAAGCAGGTGGTCTCCCTGCCATAGTCGGCTCGATTGAAAGGCAACTTGTAATCTGGATGGTGGCAACCTTGTCTGTACTGCTCTCTGACAGCTGCTTTCCCTCTACCATCATGCGGCAGTCTGCGGATAGCTGGCAGCATCGGTGGCACTCTAGCCATCTTTCCTTAAGCAACCTGCCAACATCGTAATTCAGTGGGCGGACTGCCAGCTAGGTGGGTGGGGAATCTGACATTGCTAGGATGGCAGGACCATCACCGCCAAGATGGTAATTAGGCCCTATTCTTTTTATCGTTGGACTGCCTGTTGGCTCTGTCAACAGAAAGCTTCCTCTGATCGCCCAAAGGAGTTGGGCCTGCCAAAGGAAGGGTCCTACACCACCCACTGCGTATGGGGTTGACTGTGTAATCTGCTTTTTTCCTGTCTGTCATCACCACATAAAACCTGTGGTTAAGGGGGAGATAAAAAGGAAAACCCCACACCTTGGAAGAGGACACCCAATGTGTGGGGGAATTAGTTTTTTTGTTTTAAGGAAACAATCTCAAACTTTTGGAGTTTCTACTTCAGGGGTCAAAAGGAATTAATAGTCCGGTGCCACAAACTCGAAACACTGACACCCCCCTGTTCAAGTCTTATATATAAATGTTCAACATGAGGTAAAGTTTCATAGATTTCTTACAGATCAAACTGTTTTTAGGTGCAAGCATCCACCCTGAATGGTGATTGGAAAACCTGGGGTTCCTGATACCACTTCATGTGTGGGACTCCTTTACTTTTAAGTGATGTAGGAGATATGTTTTATTTAGAAAGCATAGACTGACAAATAGGTCAAGAGTGAAAAAGTGTTTGCCTTGATAAAGGAGTGGTCCCCTAAACACATGTTCATTGGCTGCATCTGTTCCTGATGAAGGCTCAGTAAATAAAGACTGAATATTTTAGATGAAAAGAGAAGTAAATCTGAATGAATGAATGATTGATGATTCAGTTCCATCAGCTTTATTCGGATGAATTACAACCATAAAAGCATTCTAAAATATGTAAACATAATGCATCAATTAATCAGTACCATGAACATGTAAGACAAAGTAAACATTGCATGGAAATCTCATAATGTAACTTTAGTAAAAAGCAATAAAAAGTTACAATTTAGGTGTATAGATAATAATATAGTATAGATTTAATCATATCAAGAAATTGAGGAGGGGATAACAGGAATGGCAATTACTCAATCAAATCAATCAAAATAAGCTTTATTCGGAAAGTTAATTTCAGTCCATAAAAGCAGGTACAATATTATATTTCAACACTTATACATTAAAAGACACATAGATTGAAAAAAAAAAGGATCTCTTGTGAGCAATACTATTTAGAATATGTGCAAAATGGCAATCTTTGAAGGAAACAAGATTAAATATCCTTTCCAGTTTATAGATACATACATTCAACTCTCAATTTGATTCTGTAATATATAAAAATAGATTTAGAGGTAATATAGAACAATATGTACAGTGCAATAAATGTACATACAAAACCACATACTTAAAAAAATATCAAATAATGTCGTGACGTGTTGGTAAATCAGGGATAGTGAAGTTTATGCCACTTTGAAACGGAGAAAAAGAAAAGATAGCCCCCAGCTGCAGTATTAGGATGCATTGGGGGATATACCCAAAACAACGTTTGGTATCTAATAGTTACAATACTCCGTCTTAATATCTATAAGTAACATCTTACTCTATCTTCGGTGATATTTAGGCACTTTCGCCGTTGAAAGAGTCTAGATCTATGCTATTTCGACATTTAATAAGATTTTTTTAAAAGAAGGTAACATTTTAATTTATGCAATCGTTATCAAGACATTGGAGAGCCATGTATGCTGGACGACATTGTCGGAGGCCCCAGATTTTCAAAATTGGAATTATCCATTTCCTTCTCAAGTCTTTATAAAATTTACAAAATAAAATGATGTGGATTGTTGATTGTTCGGAAACAGAGTCACATGGGCAATTTGGTAGTTTTTTAGACCAGTTATTAACAGTTGGAAAAGTTACCAGCCTATGGAAGATGTTTAACCGAAATCTGGTAAGAACAAATCTATCATATCCATTTTCAATTCTTTGTAGATAGAGTTGCATACCAAATGAGGATAATATCATAAGATTATAGGTGACAGTCAGTTTTGGGGCTTCGCTCGTAAATCTCAGCCTCTCCATGTGAACCAGACAGCATTTCTTAAAATCTTTTCTTGAAACAGCTAACATAGAAAGTGGATTATTAAAATATTCGGGTTTGCCAATGTCTGTCAGGAAGTCCCTCACATATCTGATCCATTCTATGTCGAGGGAATGGTCCAACTTAAGAGCATCCTGAAGCACTAGCTGATTGAAATAGTTAGACTCTGATTTCCAAATACGATGCCAGAGGATCGCAGGTTGAATTTTTATAATAACTGTTAGGTAGGGGACTCCTAACTCAGCATGGCAGACATAGGTAGATATGGAACCCGGAACAGCCAATAAATATCTAAAAAATGCATTTTCCACTTTCTGTAATTCAGAAATGTTGCGATGGCCCCAAATCCCTGCCCCATACGTTACTACACTCATGCATTTTGCGTTATATATTTTAATTAATTCCGGAGGAGCTCTTTTTCCTAGTTTTTGTGAGAAATTAACAAGGACGGAGGTGGCTCTCATAAAAAGAAGTTTTCTTGATATAATTGCTTGGATCCAGGAGCCCTTGTCGTCTATTAAAATCCCAAAGTATGAATAGGTAGAAGTAGTTGCCAATTTGCTCCCATTTAGATATATATCCTTTCTCTTTTTATTACCCTTGCCACAATTCATCACGTAAGTCTTTGAGACATTTATCTTCAAGTCAATGTCTTGCATAAAATTATTGTAGGACTCCAATGCCTGCTGAAGAGCCAATGGTGTCCTCGCTAAAATAACGGCATCGTCCGCATAGAGCAATGCTGGTATGCGTCTGGTGGCCGAATTTTGTTGCACTTGGGGAACGTCCTGGCTTCCTACCAGTAAGGCCTTCTCAAGTCCGTTAGTGTATAGGGTAAAAAGAAAGGGAGCCAGGACGCACCCCTGTCTTACCCCTCTATACACCCTAAATGGCGATGTGCATTCGCCCGCTGAACCAAATCGGACACACGCTGAGGCGTTACTATAGAGAGCTTTCAGAAAATCAATTAAGGGTTCCTCTACCTGCATTTCTTTTAGAATACTCCATAATTTCCTGTGGGAAACGCAATCGAAGGCCGAGGAGAGATCCACAAATGCTAAGTGAAGTTTTCCTCTCCTCGCCTTCGTGTATTTACCCATCAGGATAGCGAGATTAAGGCCCTGATCAATTGTCCCCCGGCCTTCCCTGAAGCCAAACTGTAGGTCAGATAGTATGTTCTTTTCTACGGCCCATGTTTGCAACCTCGTGAGGAGTATCCTTCCTGCTACTTTTCCTAATGAATCTAAAAGTGAAATAGGTCTGTAGCAGGAGGGGTCCTGTCTGCTGCCTTTCTTATAGATAGGGATCATGATAGATTCAGTCCAGCTTTTAATTAGGCCCTGCGAAGAGGTTGCATTAAGAACGCGTGTTAATAGCGGAGCCCACAAGTCTGTGTTGTATTTATAATTATCGACAGGGACCCCGTCCGGTCCTGGGGTCTTAGAACCTTTGCTTTCATTCAATGCTACTAACACTTCTTTTAGTGAAAAGGATATCTCAATTGGGTGGACCACAGTATGTTCAGAGAAAGGAAGTGTTGGGCTATTCATAATTGTAATCACCTCCGGAGAGCCAAAAAATTTTGTAAAGTGGCTCACCCATTGGGATTCATCTATCGTTACCTCTACAGAGGGAGAATTTTCAGATAGGAGAAACGGTGATCTAATTACTTTCCAAAATGTTTTGCTATCTTTTTGAGTACTGGCCCTGTGTAAGTCTTCCCACAAAGAATTTTTCATTGACTTTTTCCTATTCTTAATAGCCTGATTATATAGTTTTCTTGCCAGTTGGATGGCATGTTTATCCCTTTCCTTATTATGAATAGCTTTTTTTAATGCACGATGGGCTTTCGTGCAATTGGTATCAAACCATCTAAATTTCTTTTGATCTCTTTTTTTCTCTATAAACAAGCAGTTTTTTATTGTTGCCGTGATGTGTTTGAAATTTTCTAGAACCAACGAAGCAGGGGAGTTCTCATTTAAGGTTGTCAAAATGTGACCTAGTGCACTAACCACTACAGAGGATGTAATAGTATCAGGATCTGCAAGTTCCCATTTCAAAGAGTAACCATTCGTGCTATCAATGGCCAAATTAGCACAGGTATGTTGGCGTTTTTCCAAATTACTTTTATTATACAAATTGGGGTTTTTACCTGTCAATATTACTGTTTGTGGAAAATGGTCACTAATAGCTATCTTATGTTTTATAAATTGTTTTACCCTACTGCCAAGATTGTTTGAGACCAGAATGTAATCTATTACCGAACCTGCGCCTCTCCCATTATATGTTGGTAAAAAAGGAATGGGAGGAGTTACCATTTCATTGGCGAAGGACAGGTCAAGCATAAATACGGTCTCATTCAGAGCTCTACCAAAGATGTTGTGGGAGAAGTGGGTTAAATTGCAGTTTTCCTCGTCACTCAAACCACATAACTGGTTGTTATTATTGGAGCACAAGTTGACATTAAAATCTCCTCCCCAGACAATCTGTGCGTTCCCTGAACCTAGAATCTGAATATTGTACATTATTTGTCTGAATTGATCTATTACTTCGGTCTCTTTCTCTTTAGGGATGTTATTGTAGAAGTTCACAAGCGTTATAAAATCTTTCCTGTCCGTTGAAAGGGTAAGGATTTGATAATAAGAGTCAGATATTTCTAGCGTGATTTTTTCCGCTATCACCAGGTTGGAAACGTATATACATAATCCTCCCTTTGATCTTCCATAACTGGAAGGACAGGCTGGAGTATGAAAGGTTTTAAAACCGTCAATGTGAATTTCATTTTGAGACCAAGTCTCTTGGAGACAAAGGATATCCATATTCTTAGTAAAATCAAGAAAGAGATCATTATGAAGTTTGGAATGTAAGCCCGCTATGTTCCAAAAAGTAATGTTAATCTGCCCTTCCTTTTTCCAGGGTGTTAATGATGACTGGGAATCTAATCCTGATAAATCTGGGTCGGGTAAAATAAAAATCGTCGGTTCCTCTCTATTTAAAATAATGGCGGGAATTTCTACAGGAATTGATTTATTCTGCGCATATCTATATAAATTGTTATCTCGACCTTCTGATAGAGTCTCTGGCTCAGATGTCGCCCTTTGGGGTGAACTAATCGGGCCAATATCCAATTTTCCAGGTGGAGCCACTAAATCATTTCTTATCTTTTGGGGTAGTCAATCCAGATCCTCTAATGAGGTAAGTGGGCTAAAAAGATTGTGTATTGAAACACTATAGTTTGGATTGGGCATGGTCTGACAGTGGCCCAGTTTCACTAGATCAAGGGGAGGTCGATAAAAGAAACCTAGGGAAAGAATATTAATCCCTATTTCAAGAGTACTTCTACTCTCTTTCCCCAGGATCTTTTCTACTAGCCAAGGCGAACGGAAAGTCAGTACCAGACAGTCACCAGTAAAAGGTTTCCTGGTTCTACCGATCCATCCTATCCTACGTGCCATCTTGAACTCTTCAAACAGGATTCTGGTGTCTCCCACTCTGTCCCCCAACCAGTGTAGTGCTTTGTTTCTTAGAGATTCACACGTCTCCTGTTCCTGCTGCCCTAGTTGTGGTACATTTGCCAAGATCACTGTGTAGGGAGTGCAGGCTGGTGGGAGGTCCAAGTGTACGGGAGGTGAAGGTTTTATATATAATGGTTTGGAAGCATATGGTGTTAATTTGTCAACAGCTGAATTACGGATGGTAGTGTGGATTTGTTGTGACTTAGATGTACTAGGATGATTACTAATTTCGTTTCTAATGGTGACTCCGGAAATATCGGGTTGGGGCTGGGGTCTTCGCATTTTCCTGATGTTGTTCGCCTCGCTATTAGTAGGCTTAGAACTAGGGGATAGAATGGCCTTATTATTGTTATTGGCTGGGAGTTTGGCCAAAAGGGACTCTATCCGATGTAATCTTACACCAATGATCTCGATGGCTCCTCTCACAAAAGAGTCTAAGCTTTTTATGGATAAGAGTATACCCTCTAAATCAATCCCCTTAGTATGTTGTTTTAGTGTTTGTTGTTATGGCAGTTGTTGTAGGGGTATGAGGTATAGGTATGGTATGATGGTTGTCATGGCCATTTTTCCTTGCTATACTATCCCTATCACTGTGTATACTTGATTTACCCGAATCTCTCATACCCTTTCCTGGCTTTACAGCCTGTTTCCTAGCTATCTTTTTTTTCCTATTTGTTTGTGGGGGAATTGTATCTCCATGATTGCTATGCACTGTAATGTCACATACATTTTGTTGAATACAACCATTAGCTAGAGATCCGGTGACGTGATCCGCATTAGAAACAGAGTCTTGGGTAGGAGTAGCTTGGTCAACTGTCACTCCAACTTCTCCAGTCATCAGTGACCCTGCTGCTAGAGTTTGTTCCACTGTGGAGATTTGTTTCTCTATTGCCCCCATAGCCCCAGTCAAGTATGTTAAAAGTGTTTGCTTTTTGGGCTTCTTTATGTCCTTCCCCTCGTGTAGGTCACTACTCAGTGCTTTCCTTTTGCCCATACTGGAAGGATCTTGTTAATTAGTTGGAGCAGTAGAGGATATCAACTTATTTGCCCTCTTTCATACAATTTACAATTATACAAGTCTTAGGGATTGGACTCCGGAGCTGTTTCTCTCGATACCAGAAGTTACCTTCAGGATTCCTCCAGTCCGACTTTAAAGGTCGATGTAGCTTGCGGAGAGGATGCAGCAAGGCCACGAGGGAGTGCCCGGTCCGGTCTCTCACGGGCACAGACGGGCAAGGACGGGCTCGCCCTTGGCCCGGGCTTCGCCCGGGCGCTGCCCGCGCGCGTTCCGCGGTGCGGAGAGCACTCCTCGTTCTTATGCCCCTCGGTCAATTACAGATGGTGTCACTAGCGTGCGCCGGGTGTGAGCAGGGCTGCTGGGAGTTGTAGTTTAGCCCAGGATGCCCAGCCGCTCTCCCCGGTTCGCCAGCGCAAACTCGCCTCCCTGGCCTGGGAATGAGGTTCCAATGGGTCGATGGCAGTTACTCCCTCAGTAGACTCACAGACGGGAGAACAAACAGGTAGGAGTGTTCCTGGTGTGCGCGTCCCGCGGTGCGGAGAGCGCTCCTCGTTCTTATGCCCCTCGGTCAATTACAGATGGTGTCACTAGCGTGCGCCGGGTGTGAGCAGGGCTGCTGGGAGTTGTAGTTTAGCCCAGGATGCCCAGCCGCTCTCCCCGGTTCGCCAGCGCAAACTTGCCTCCCTGGCCTGGGAATGAGGTTCCAATGGGTCGATGGCAGTTACTCCCTCAGTAGACTCACAGACGGGAGAACAAACAGGTAGGAGTGTTCCTGGTGTGCGCGTTACTCTATGGATATATATCCTATATTGTTTCATAAACTAGGGCCTCAAGGTGTGAATTAATCTTTCTTCTTTTAATTGCCAATTGAATATAGGCAACCCCTGCTTAACAAACTCTCTCATTTTTTAGGCTACAAATGAAATTAAATGCAGCTTTATAAGAATATAATTTTCCACTAAGAAATAGAGGACGTGAAATACTCTTCCTAATGTTCTTATAAAAATTGCAAAAAAGGATAAAATGTCGAGTTGACTGGTGCGACTTTCCATCACAAGGGCAACTTGGGCACTTTTGATTCCATTTGCCCATGGCAGGGAAAGCTAATAAAAAATGCAGATGCCCAGTCTTAATCTAGTAAGATAAAATCTATGTTGTAAGTTTGGTACCCAAAGTAGAAGTTGTTGTATGCCTATTTCAATTGGCCCTTCACTATATGACTTAATCGTCTGCTTTGATGTTTCATCAATCGCCCTTAACAGTTCTCTGATTCCTATAAACCCCGTTTTCAATTCATTCTTACTATGGCATAGTACTTTTGTAGGGACATTAATATCAATATTCTCATCAAGCTCGTTTAGGAGTTTGTTGACATATGACAACCAAGGAATTTATTTTCTACATTCAAGGGGAAGGCAGTCCATTATGATGTCCCGGGTAAATGTAGTTCAATTTTTACTCCAGTTCCCATGCCAACCAGTAAGTGAGGCTACACTGATGTAATCATCAATGTAGGGGGGCTGCCAGTTCCTTTTGTATAATATATGAGGGGGTTGAGTTGGGGACTGCTAATAATCTTCTTAAGAAGATGTTTTCTTGAGTCTGAAGTGAAGCACGATTAACCATTCCCCATAGTGCAGCAGCCTAGCAGATTCCAGGTTTACACTTACTCTTATAGAGAGTCAATATTTCTCTTATTCACTATCTTTTTTTAAATCTAAAAATAGCCTCTGTTGACCGTAAAGGTTTTGATCTACATATTTCAATGTGTGGTCCCCATTTCGCATTAGATGAAAAAAGTAAGCCCAGGTACGTAAAAGAGTGTGTTTTCGCAATCCGCATCTCCTTAACATAATGTATCTTAGTTTTTGGTTTCCCTTTTCTGCAGACCATTGTAAATGTTTTTTTAAAGATAAGCTTTAGGTCCTTTTCTTCCAAACATTCAACAAAATTCTCATGCGGATAATAATTTACATATTTGAGATAGTTAAATGATAATCTCGCTATGGGAACCCATCTACTATTGATGATATTGCTTTACCTGCTGTGGAACATTTATAGCTTTGGGAGTTTGTTTAAAAAAAAAACCAAATGTTTAAAAGCTTGGTGGATGGCTTTCAAAACTGATAAAGGCTGTCCAGCAAACAATTTATACCTTGAAGGGAACCACCATGGCAGCGGCTCCTTTCAAGGTGCAGAGAGAACAGTTAGGCAAGTGGTCATCTCTAAATGTGGGGGTCTCTTTCCTCCAAACAATAAACCAGGCGCAATGGTTCTATATGGTCAATTCTGTGAAGCCTAGCTCGAGAACCATCGTTTTATTTATTTATTTAAGTTTTACAATGAAGTAGCATAATACAAAATACTCATATGTCTGTAACTGTATGATGCATGATAAGAGAGCAATCATTTAGCCAGGAACAATTATGGCATCTAATTAAATGCAGATGTTAAAGCACAGAGTACACTCTAATTTAGCAAAGAATGCACATAGCATAAAATAGCCACCTATTATTAGATATTTTCCTTCTCATAGACTGATATACTTTTTGCTCACAAATCCCTATAATTACACCAAATATCCCTAATGCTCTTGATTTTGTTTTTCACAGGTCCTTGACCCATGCTGTTTAACTAGGGAGGTGCTATCTCTTACATCTCAAAGGTATGCATGGCAGCTAAAATTAAGGCTAGTCCTCCAAATCTAGTTTCAATATTCAAAGGTTTTGGGATTATGCAAGCAGAAATAATTTGAGATTGTTAACTGCACACGTACTTTAGTACCAGAAGTAAAGAAATTGTATTTGTTTAAATGAATAAAACCAGTACAAAACGCAATAAAACTGTGTAGAATGTGGTCATACATAAGTAAACTAAATATTTGGCACATGCTTTAGCACCAATTACTGGAATGTTTAAAGTATTGAGAATCTAGAAAGCTACTTACTGGGTAATTTAGACTCTGGAGGTTGACATGTTATCTCATGACGTCAGCAGAAGTCAAGCCCTCTGCCACCCTGGTGGAGGACCACCTTCCAAATTTAGAGACACCCACCAAGCAGGTGCAAAACTCAGGGGCATATTTTTATGCTTCCCCTATTTACAAGGGTGGCGTAAATAAGGGGCAGCATCAAAATTAGGACCAGGGAAGTCCTGGTCTTAACATGGCGAAACAAGGAGAAATGTTTATTTTCTCCTAATTTTTGCTGTTTCTATGTGTGCTGCACTGCTCAGCACACATAGAAACAGCAAATCACCATGAATGATTGTTTATGTGCCGGAAGTTATCCCTACCTCACTAAACAATCATTCAATTAAAGACGATTTGCAATTCCAGTGTGTGCTGCACAATGCAGCACACATAGGTGTTACAAATCACTATTTGTGATTGTTTAGGTGCAGGAAGGGACACCTTCCTGAACATAAACATTCATTCCTTCAACACAGGCACAATTGCGCTATGGTGTAAGGGAACCTGGGATGGCACTAGGCAGCTGAGTTTAGGGGCGGCACTAGGGAAAATGCAGGGATGTGCTGTACCATTGTAAATAAGGCACATCCCTGCATTTTCAGAATGGCTGAGCGTGGCATTAGCAATTTTTGCTATTCACTTGTAAATATGCCACTCTGTACCTTCACCAGTGCTGTCAGTGCAGCAGTTTCAATAAAGAAACAGAAGTTTATTAAGCAAACACTGTCATTAATACACTCTATCTTCAATGTTTATTTTCTGGAAACAAACTCCTAAAACATGATTTTTTCTTTCAGAAAACAATTTAAAAAAACATTCTCCCTGAGCAGGAGGTTGAAGGGGTCTTTGTGCATGTTGCCTAGCCAGGACCACCATGCCCTGTATCGTGATCTCTGGTAGAGAAATGTAGTGGTGATCACCCCACCCTGACAATCACCACTTTGGAGGACATGTCTGAGGCTTCTAATGCCATAGCTAGCTGAGGCTCCACCCTCAGAAACCCTGTTAGTTTCCACCTATTAAAGGAAGGTAATTTGAAATTGGGTACGGGGGTAGCACCATCATTTTACAGTGGTGCCCTCTGCAAAACCAGACACTAAATGACCCCTAACATAGTCCTGCATTGTGTGACTCTATTAACAATTTAATGGTCTAGATGAATGTAGGCACAAATATGAGTACTCCAAACTTTCATGCAGAAAAGAATTGCGTTGACGATTGTTTGTACAAGGTACTTTAAATAATATAAATATGTTCTAAAGATGGAGATATGGCAAAAAGGTGTGATATATTTTTATCATTGTTACCACATAGTCTGTATATTTTGAGGGCGGTACACTAGCTTTGAAAACATCTTCTGGAGTCCAGAATAGAGGGAAAACTGCAGCCCAATTTCTGGATTTCTGGTGATATATCTAATAATTGTATTTGCAGAGACAGATTGTGATATGTGCTTACCGTATATTTTTCTACCTTCTTATTTCTCATATTGGATACACACTCTTCACCTGAGAAGAGATTTGTTTGCTTCATTCACATGGTTCTCAGGCCATTCTGACATTCAGGCAGTTCCACAGTGAGCAGCAAGCTAGGTGGCTGCTTTTAGAGCAGAATGGACGCCATGACCAAACCATGACCCCAGGCTCATTTTAAATCACAGCCTTGTGTAACGTGGAGCTTTCTTGAACATACTTGACAGGGCTGATTTTGGTTTTGAATCTGGTCATGTTTATTCAGATACATTTTTAAGTCACCCCTAAGGTATGCCCTAGGTAGCCCATAGGGCAGGATAATGGGTAGGTGAAAGGTTGGACATGTTCTTTTAAATTTTGCATGTCCTGGGAGTGAAAACCCCCCAAATTTGTTTTTCACTACTATGAAGCCTACCCTTCCCATAGGATAACATTGGGGATTCCTTATTACATTTTATAAGCTTTAATTCTCAATTGAGGTTAGGTGGATCTGTCATGTTTGGTACCTATGGAATTGTAATTATAAACCCTCTTTAATGGTAAAGTCAGATTTTTCATTACAGTTTTGAAAATGCCACTTTTAGGAAGTTGGCATTTTCCTGCCCGTAGCCCGTTGTGCCTTCAGCCTGTCTTGGGTCACATGACTGGGCATAGCTGGCTGTTTGACTTTGTGAATTCCTCCGAGACAGTCACACAGTAGTGGAATTAGTTGTGCCTTAATGGGCTATCAACTGGGAGGATAGGGGGCTAAGCTCAGCACAGCCCCACTTGCACTTGAATAGGCTGTGTTCTATCTCCTCACAATAGGCCTAACAACCCTATATTGTCACTGCAGCAAACTTGGAGCCGTGGCAGGGGAGTCAAGATGTTCCAAGAACTTCAAAGGACTTTTCCAGAAGGTTCACTTGTCCATGTGACAGCTCTAGTGCTGATTGGAATCACATGGTTGAGAACAATGTTTGGACACCAGGGTATAAAGATAGATCCACTGGCCCTACCACTTCAGTACACCACTAGACCTGGGGATAATCTGCCAGGAAGAAGGGCTGCTGCACAATGAAGGACTACCACTCTGCTGGATTGCTGCTCTGGATGAACTGCTGCCCTGCTGTGCTGACCAACTGCATGCTGTTCTGCTAGCCTGAGTGAAATGGACTGGACCTGCATCACTTGACCCAAGAATTCAGAGTGACTCCAAGGGCTATTTGGCTATCCTCCTGATCTGAGGTTTCAGTGGCATAAAAGACTTCCAATCACACAGCTTCTGCATCTGGACTCTGGCATCTGTGAATCTGCCCTGCCAAGTGGTACCACAACAGTCTTGGACCCTTGGAAATGGGCCTGAGGTGCTTGCTTTGGCAAAACTGATGCATCCTCTATCGAACTGATGCATCACCGCCGTTTAGCAGATCAGAAACGGCATATGTCGCCTGTTGCATGAATCAGAACCGGTGCATTGCTTCTACTGCTTGGATCTTCACCGATACATCCCCGCTGCTGCGTGGTTTGGAGTCAATGCATCGCCTCTGGACCCGCCATTCCACGACACTCAACCCGGTCCAAGATCCTTGCATTCACTTTGATGGCAGCCTCGACAACTGCGACAAACCTCTGCACCACAGCACCCATCTCACTGGAACAGACGCATCGCCGCTGCTGCGAGGATTCAGACCAGTGCATCACTGATGCTGCATGGATTGGCATTGACGCCTCACCATCTCTGCACCGCACATACTCACCATCGACAGGATTCTCGGCATTGACGTAACCTAGATTAAGGAACATTTGTTCAACAGGCCTCACTGTGTCGCAGTAGTAGGCGTGGTTGGCCTGAATTTTTTACTTTGTCCCAGGCCAGTGACCAGATATCCCAAGTAGCGCTTTTTGCTTCTAGGTGCTATTTTCTTATTGGATTTTAGTGATTTTGGTCTTGTTTTATTTATTTAAAAAATCACTATTTTTTTTTAAATGGTGTGGGATCTTTTTGTGTGGTGTTTTCACTGTTTGAAGTGTTGCACAAATACTTTATACACTGTTTTCAAGTTAAGCCTGACTGCTCTGTGCCAAGCTACCAGAGGGTGAGCACAGGTTAATTTGTGGATTGCTGGTGCCTTACCCAGTCTAGGATTGTGATGACTGCTTGGCCAGATCTCGCACCCCAGTCAACTAAGTGCCCAATTTCTAATATGTAGTCTCTGTAGCTCACCTATGCTCCTTCATTGTTGGTCTGAACTTGTGACTATCCCCTGGTCCGGAAGGACCAGATAACCACTAGCAGCACCCTGTGCATCTTGCCGCCATTTTTACCTAAACATTTTTACTTAAATAAATATCTTGTTTGTTGTTCTGGTATCATATTATTTATTAAAATGTAATCTTATTTTTTGCTTTTGTGCCAGCCTACCAGAAGGTTAATCACAGGTTAATTTAGTGTCTTTTGAGGTTGTTTATTATCTGAGTGGGTCTTCCACTCCTCTTAACCAATAAGTCAGTTTCTTACAAACTGCATAAATGTGTAAAGAGATATTACAATTCCATACCTGAAAGCTCATAGACTCATGTACTGTTGCAGGGGTTCTTGAATTTTAATCTAAGGTTATACTCATCATACAAACCCCGCCAGTGGTTTTATGGACATTTGTTAGATGATGTGAAGAGGAACTTAGGAGCTAACATTTAAATATATTTCCATAAACTGTGAAACCATTAGGCCCCATAGGAAATAAGGAGAATTTAAATAATTTCAAAAAGGATTTTTTAACAGACTTTTGATTAACACAATGGCATTAATCCATTAAGGATTCAAATTCCAGCATAATTAGTTACAGATGTAAATGGTCCAAATGTCCATATTTCAAAAGAAGGACATATAGAATGTTAGGAAGAATTACATAAAAAATGCAGCATATCCAGAAAGTGTGTTCGACAGAGGAAATCCTTATTCTAAATTAGAAGATATGATTCCGGAAAAAGGGCATTTAGTTTAGGTAAATAAGGTAAAGATTCAACTTCAGAAAACCAAATAAAGGTCTCTGAACGAGAGAACAAGAATGCTTAAGCATAAAGCCTTTACACTCAAGCTATGGAGATCAGCAGAGGAGAGAAGGGGGTGAGAAGGGTCTTCTCAGCTTGAAGTCATCAAATGTCTCTCCCTAGTGCGCAAGAACTCTAATCTAAGGAACACAAACTATTATATTTTGACAAAAACAGTAATTTCAACATTTCCGTTTGTTCCTACTCTCAGAAACCAATCAGTTCTCTCCATACTCTGGGAGCAGGTACACACCCCGCTTTCTCATATTTATAAAATGATCCATGCATGGCTATGTCCTTGAATTGGTTCACCGTACAGATTGTCGGCTACAGTCAGCTCTTTCCTGGAGTCACACTCCACAGCTTCTTCTTTAATGAGAACCTCACTATCAGTCATCTAATACATAACAATCAACTATTCACTAACTAACAAAAGTCATCTGGAAAAACTAGTATCTGCAATGGAAAAGAACACATAATTTGCAAATCAACTGAATATGAAATGTGCATGCCTTTCAGCCTTTCACAGGTAAAAGTCGAAAAGTTGGCTAATGTTAACTATTTAACATGTTAACTCTGGTGCCACTCATATTGACTAAATGCAGTCACCTACTACCTTCTACAATTTATATGATTAATATGCCCTTATTTAGCAATTTAAATCTCATTCTACTCATAGATGCATTTATTAGGCAAATTAATTGTATTTGCTCTCCCACTTGTGAGTTTAAAGAGTCTACGGGAGAAAATGATATCTGGGGGTACTTGGGAGGCGGTGAGAGTGTTAGGATAAGGAATCTGTTAAGAAGTAGACTGTAGGCGGGCATAAGTTCACAAATTCTTTATTCCACCAGCATAACAGCCAGCCATACATGCCTTCTACTTCTTACTGCCGCCCTCCACATTCTAAACTCCACTGGCAACCCAAGCCACGCTCATAGAACTATGGGAACCCAAGCCAGGCTCATGGAACAATGAGCGTCACCAGCTGCACCCAGGTTACAACAGAATCTGATCATTATATCTGTTGCCATCTATTTTCCAAGGGTGAGATAAACCAGACGAGAACTTTGTGTCTGATTCACAAAGTTAAACTTATACTATTCACAAACTACAAGTTTAATTTTACTAATTGTAATTTTATGACTTCTGTGACTCTTCAGCCGGGCGGAGAAATCCTCACATAATAAGATAGGACAGGCCTATTGTTGTGATCTCTGTAGAAAGACACCTGGAGCCAGTATGTATTATCAGTCTTCTTTATTCAGTCTCCAGTTCAGGTTACATCTGTCTCTACTCCAGCCAGCCTAGTGTGGTACCAGCCCCACCAGGAGCAGCCTCCCTAGCTGCTCAGCCCATCTTCAACTGCCAACACTCATCCACTCAGACACCCAGGCATTCCATGCATCACAGGCACACCAACATTCTATGACCATCTCACGCTCTGGCTGAGCAGCTAGTGGCAGCAGTGCTGGACTACAATATTAATCAATTAAGTAGGATATAACACCTATCTTTTTATGTGTGGAGTTTTCAACCCGGAAAGGCCTATCTTTTTATGTGAGGAGTTCTCTGCCATGACTCGTAAAATTACTGTTAGAAATAATTAAACGTAGTTTGTGAATTCCAAAAAGTAGTGAACTTACACAAAAGCATAAGTTTGCCCTTGTGAATTAGGCCCTGAGTCTTTTACACCCAATATCTCTTCGAGTGATGAGTGTTTTCAGGCATGTGGAGTGACTGGCTATCAAACGTCACTGACAGGTCTGGTAGCACAAGATAACAGGAGTTACCTTCATCCAAAACGAGAGTGCATGATTTGAAGAACTGCAATGTCAGCACAATGCTTCCCTTTAGTTCAGTTGTTAACATTCAGAAAGTGTTTTTTTTTTTATGTTATGTGTTTCCCACAAGTCACTATACCTTCTTAAAGTTGATGTTTTGCTTTCTCATTACTCTGAATTTACCTCTTGTTTCAGCTACAGTGATATAACAGCCCCTGGTGTACACACTGCAGTCAACACCACAGATAATTTCAGTGCACATCTTGAGCAGAGCAACTTTTCCCCTCTACCATCCGTCGGTCAGGTAAGATTGTGACCATCAGTGGAGCCGGTGAAGATTGAAAGTTAATGGGCCCCCTGCAAAACCTTCTTTGAAACATGGGGCAAAATAATGCATTTTTCATCACAATGTTTAAAATAAAATGCCAAAAGAGCAACTGTCTTCAAAGGTATTTCCACAGGAAATCGCTAAATATTTGAGACACATGTCTACCTTCTTCCTCAGTGGTGTGTGCACCAGGCAAGAGGGATTGTGGTTGGCGTCTTCTTCATGAAAATGTTGTGAAACTAGTACATTTACCTCCATGCGAATTCGTGTCAGGCGCACACATAGAGGACAATGGGATAGGCCTGGTCTTATTTTTTGAGAGAATGATACTCGTACTTTTGTTCAAATGTAAAATAAGGCTCACACACCCATGTGACAGCTCTGGTGGTCATGGGAATCACATGGTTGAGAACAATGTTTGGACCATGCGGGATCGAGGAGAGGCGGCATGTGCTCCTGAACAAAGTGTTTAAATATTAAAGGAGAGGATGTGGTCCGTCGGCTTAAACTGCCGACTTTGGTGCAGGAAACCAGAGTTCGAGCCTCGAGGTCGCGTCCACAGCCTGTGATTCTGGGCAAATCACTTAATCTCCCCGTGCCTGAATATGTAATGTGAATACGGTGCTCACGTACAGCGCTCCAATGCTTTCGGGTCGAGTTCGCGCCATAAAAATGATGCAAGAAAAAAATAACATGAAAATGAGTAGGACCATTAGTATGAGCAGTAGGAAAGAAAACTCTTATTCTATGTGCCATTTTATTTGCATCTTCGCAGCACTGCAGCAACAAGTGTTACAACTGCCCGTTTGTGTTCGTCATATCAACCAGAGAATAGTAAAATGTAGGAGTTATGATTGCCAGGTTTCAAATCTGTTATTTGAAGGTTGCCTAAAGATCAAAGCAACATGTTTTTAATTCTTTGTGGTATCACTAGCTTAAAAATTCGCCCTGCCTGCAGAGATTTTTTAAAATATTTCAAAGCAGAATCAAAAGACAGATTGAAGTGAGTTATATGATATGTACACTCACATAACACTATGCACAGTCAAAACAATTGTGGTGTGTAAGAAAATCCCTTGACACAGCTCTGGTGTGTGGCCGGATGTAATCTCAGTTTCCCCATTGTCAGTAATTCACATTGTTTTCTGAAGGGTTTATATCCACTAAATAGTGCATGCCTTGTGGCTTTTTTAAAAGCCCCTTGCGCCGCGGGTGCGCCACATTTTGTGACGCTCTGGTGGCGCAGGATCCTGCTCCATATTTACCAAGCAGCACTAAGTCACGTTTTTGGACTTAATGCTGCCTTATAAATATTGTTCCCTTTAACACAGTTTTCTGCGTTACAGGGGCATGCGATGGGTGCTGCTGGGGGCGTTCCCAGCAACTTCCATGGCTTTTTGACACTGCCCCAGATTTACGCGAAATCGTTTTTCCTTTTTCTTTGTGTGCTGCGCTGCACACATGGAAAGAAGAAAAAGCCTCTTGTGATTGTTTTTGTGCAGGATGGTTTGCCTTCCTGCACAAAAACAATCATCCACAAAACAATCATCTCCGCAATGCAGGCACCCTTTCACTATGGTGCAAAGGTGCCTGTGTTGGCGCACGGCAGCCCATTGTGCGCTAGCACAGGGGAAAAGGACGAGAATGGGCCGTACCTGATAAATACGGTGCATTCCTGCCCTTTTCTTTTGCCATAGGGCTGTACAGCAGGAAGGCCTGCAGTGCTGCCATACAGCAGTAACTCATAAATGAGGCACCTTGTTTTTTTGGAAGACGCGCTATGGATATCTGCATTGGTCATGGTGGCGTTTCCTCGTCCTACTTCAGCAGCGGCGCTCCGATGTGAACACGACATAACAGCTGAGCATAGTTGATGTGAGAAGCCCATCTGAAATGCCATAGTTCTGTCCACCTTCTAATAGAACAGTGAAGGCCTTTGAAAATAAATCTTAAAATGTTGATCTTTTTTGCATTTGTTAATCTGATCCGTGTTGCACATTAATATCGTACAATGTACAATAATGCTCAGTATTTCAAAATAGTTAATCGTGTTCCTCACTCAAATTGTTTTACGCTTGGAAATTAGTCATATATCTTTTGCAGAAAAATGCAAATATTGATGATTTGACTCCTTAGGGCTTAACTAAAACCAGATTATCAGACCAGAGTCAGGAATACATGCAGGGAAACTGCTCCAAATTGCATAGTATCACAGTATGGGAAAAATAGGAAAACAGCTTGGAGCCTAAAGTCTAATGGCACTCAGCATGGTATATCTTATAGCAATTTATAGGTGTGCAGACAGAATTCAAAAGTGCTTTTCTTGTTACGAATACTAAGGCCTGTAGATTAAATGTTACAATTGGCTGCAGCACTCATTGTGCCATCCATTAAAGGTAGAAGTGCAAAACAAGTTACAGACCTGTCGTTTCAGCCTAAGTGAACTGCTACTGCCACTTGGATCTAGCAAAATAAACATTATGCTAGGCCTAAACTTATTTTTTAATAAATATAAGTCACCACAAAGTTAGGCCCTATAGGGCCAAAAGACAGGAAGCATTGTATTAAAAAAGTTGGATATGTATATTAACAGTTTTACATATCCTGTTTTATAACCTCCAAAGTCATTTTTCCCTGTTGCAAGGTTGGCGCACCCATTGGAAAACGCTGGGTTACATAATGATGTCATATTTTGCTTATTTTAAGATTGGAGCCAGCTAGAAAAATGATTCGAGGACTCCTTTTAATAGTAGTTTAGAATCCAATTTAATAGAAAATTCAGATATGATTGAAAATTACACTTTTAGAATGTTGTCATTGTGGGAAACTGGGTCTTTGATTGAGGGGGGTGGAAATCCTTCTCAAGCAAGAGTCACAACCCGTGTCCAGGTGAACCACAAAACTCACTAAATTACCCTCTGATAGCTTGACATAAATGCAGTCAGGCATAACTTAGAGATATTGTGTTAAGTATTTATGAAGCACAAAAACAGTAATAAAGTGAAAACACAACACAAAAAACAATCCCACACACATTTTCAAAAATTGAGAAAATTGCAATAAGTAAAATTACAACTGAATTAAACCCAATAAGGAGAGCTGGAGTTATCATTTTTTAAATATTTAAGTGAAAAATAGTGCCTAAAAGATCAAAGTGTCCACCGCAGGTATCTGGTTGTGTGAGACTCGGGTAAAGTCAAAAGATAATTTGACTGCGATGGAGAGCGGTTTGGTTACAAGAGGTGGATTTGTCCTGTGTCGGTGTACCTTCCGGCTTGAAAGAAATTTTGAGGAAAAGTTACTAAGAAGGTAAAGAGCAGCCAGGCAAGGCAGCCAGCGGTGTCCATGGAAGTGGCATCGTCGTCGCAGTCACGGAGAGGCCTGGGCATAGTTCAGATAGTTTTGCTACGCAGAACTCCGCGAAGTTACAAAAAAACTCAGCGAATTTCCGTGAGTGGCGGAGTGCAGTGCGAACAGCAGTTTGTGCTGGTATTTCTGCAGCTCGGGTAGAAATTCTACCCGAGCTGCAGCTCGCGCTTGCAAACTTATTGTTCGCACTTGTGAACTTAACACTCGCGATCGCAAACTTACCTTTCGCGATCGCGAGTGGGGAAAAAACTCCACTGCACATTGCGAAACTGAGTTTTCTGCACTCTGCGAGCTCCGCGGAGTGCAGAAAACTCCACAAACTCCAAGAACAGAGTGAAGTTCACTGCCCATGCCTAATCACGGTGAAGATTTCTATCTTCAGACTTTGTCATTTTTTGGGAAGTCTAAAATCTGCAATGGGACGAAGCTGCAGGCTGGAAGCAACAAGGCTCCATGAGGCCAGCTACTGTGGCTGACAGGACACATTGAACAGGATTTGCTACTGTAGAGAAGAAAGTAGCGGGAACAGCAATGCATCGCTGGCAGGTAGGTCTCAGTCTACTGTCAGTTCTTTTTAGTGAAAATCTTTTAAAGTCCCACGTTTCAGATTTTCAATCAATCAATCAATCAGTGTTTGTGAAGCGCTCTAGGCGCGGGGGGTGTGAGCAGCTCCGTTGGGGTCATTTGAAGAGCTAGGTCTTGTGGTCCTTTCTGAATTGGTGCAGTGTCGGGATCCATCAAAGGTGAAGAGGGAGTTCATTCCAGGTCTTGGCTGTGAGGTAGGAGAAGTATCTTCCACCTGCTCTGGTCCTGTAGAAATGTGGGACGGTGGCTAGGGCGAGGTCAGCTGAGTGCAGGTTCTCTAGGGAGCGTGGAAGGAAATTTGAGCAGTAATGTTTTGGGGCCTGGTGTTGTGGAGGGCTGTGTAGGCATATGTGAGCAGCTTGAAGGTTATTCATCTTTCAACAGGAGCCTGTGGAGGTTGCGGAGGTATTTGGTGATGTAGTTGAGTCGTGGGATATCGAGGATAAGTCTGGCTGCTGCGCACTGGACAGTCTGGAGTTTGCAGAGGAGTTTTTTGTTGATTCCAGCATAGAGGGCATTGCCGTAGTCCAGTCTGATAGTGATGAGTGTGTGGGTGCCGGTTTTTCCTGGACTCAGGGGGATCCACTTGAATGTCTTCCAAAGTATGTGGAGGGAGTTGAGGCATGCGGAGGATACAGCATTGATCTGGTGATTCATGGTGGGTGAAAAATAGAGTATGATGACAAGGTTGCATGCATGGTCCATTGGAGTGGGTGGGTTTCCGAGGGCAGGGGAAAACCAGGTGTTGTCCCATGCAGAAGGGGTGGAGCCGAGGATGAGGACTTCAGTTTTCTCAGAGTTGAGCTTACGGCAGCTCTTGCTCATCCAGATTGTGACGGTTTCCATCCCTTCTTGGAAGTTGTGTCTGGTGATGTCAGGTTCCTTGGTGAAGGAGAGGGTGAGCTGGGTGTCATCGGCGTAAGAGATGATGTTGAGCCCTGGGTTTCTGACGATGTAGATGTTGAAGAGTGTGTGCGGCTGAGGGAAGATCCTTGGGGTACTCCACATCTGATATCTGTCGGTTCTGGGACGAAGGGCCAGAATCTTATTCTCTGTGTTCTGCCTGAGAGGAAGCATCATATCCAGTCTAAAGCCCTTTCTTGGATGCCGGCGTCATGGAGTCTCGTGGCTAGTGTGTGGAGGGAGACAGTGTCGAAGGCTGCTGATAGGTCCAGGAGGATGAGGGCTGCCATGTGGCCTTGGTCGAGGAGGGCGCGGTGCTTTGGTTGCTGTGATATGCAGATTGAGAGGTGTCTAGGATGCTGTTGGCTTCTATGAAGTGTGCTAGCTGGTTGTTGATGGTCTTTTCGATGTCTTTGGCAGCAAAAGGAAGCAGTGAGATGGGCCTGACGTTCTTGAGGTTCATCAGGTCTGCGGAGGGCTTCTTTAGAAGGGGTTGACTCTTTATGCTTCCAGTTGTCGGGGAATGTGTTAGTGTCCAGGGAGCAGTTGACAGTTTGGCGCAGCTCGGGTACAATGGCGGCCATGTGGAAGATGTGGGGTGGGCAGGGGTTCGAAGGAGCTCCAGAGTGGATGCTCGTCATTGTCTATAAGGTGTCCTCTTTGGTGCGAGGGGTCCAGGTGAGACAGGTCTGTTGGGTGGCGTTGTTGGGGTTGGGAGTTGAGGTGGTGCCGTGGTCTTGGCTGTGCAATTTGTCATGGAGCATCTTGATCTTGAGGTGAAAGAAGGAGATGAGTTTGTTGCAGAGGTATTGGGAGGGAGGGACGTCTTCTTTTCCTGTTGGGTCTAGTGAAGTCCTGTATGATAGCGAAGTGTGGGGAGCACCTTTAACACATCTTCCAAGGTATCAGGACTGTTTGGGCACAACTTGGGATGTCAGACCTCACTCCAGGTAGAGGCCATGTGCAGGGTTCAGGGTGTCAGGAGCTTGTTATGTCCCTGTAGCTCACCCATATGGCCAGCCAACTGCCCCTTGGAGTCACTCTGGTAGTCCTGGGTTTAAGCAGGAAGTCAGACATCAAGCAGCAGGGCAGTCATCTGAAGGTATAAGGCAAGCTTCAAACAGCAGGGTAGTCCTCTGATAGCAGCAGGGCAGTCCTCTGAGGTATAAAGCAGGCGTCAAGCAGCAGGGCAGTCTTCTGGGGGTCCAAGGAAGTCCTACTGATGTCCACCAAAGCTCCAGCAATGTACTGCAGGGTTGGTATGAAAGCCCAATATTTATACTTGGTGCCAGCCTTTGAAGTGGGGTAAACATCCAGATTATCCACACATCTGGTTTTGGAAAGTTTTTTACATCCTTTACTGAGACTCCAAGTGGCCTAGGGCAACAAAAGGCTGGTGTCAAGTTCATTTGTGAGTGTGCTGGAGGCAACTTTTTGCAATGTTAGTGGGGCAGGGAACAGATCCACCCCACACATCCTGGCAGAATGGCTGATCCTGCCAACACCTAGTCCAGCTTTTGTCTCACTATCTGTGAGGAATATGCAAAGGTGAACTGCCAATTATTCACAGTCTTGCAAGGCAGGACATAGGTTGCAGGCACCAACTTTTAAAAACATTTTCAGAATTTTGACCTAAATTCCAACTTTACCATTAAAGAGGAATTAGAATTGCAATTCCTTTGAGACCAAACATGACATTTCTACCTGTTCCTATTCCGAAGCTAGCAATTATTAAATGTAATAAGATAACCCAGTGCTATCCTCTGGGAAAGGTAGGCCTGACAGTAGTGAAAACTTAATTTGGGAGTTGTTCCTCTACCACAGCATGTAAAACTTAAAAACACTTGTCCTACATTTCAAATGCAAAGAATCCTGCCCTATGTATGGTTTTAGGGCCATTCGTGAAGTCACCCCAGGGAAGTTTTATCCCTTTTGTTAGGGAATAGCCGGGAGTTTCCCCCACCCACAGGTTGGCAGTGAACATTCAAGTACCCCTTTCAGCTCACTCCTGGACCTTTGAGGTCAGAAGAAGGAATGTTCTGCTGCCTGAATCTTGGCAGACTGGACCTGCTTGCCTTGAATACAGGACCCCAGAGGCAACTCCAATAGTCAGTTGGCTGACCTCCTGTTTGAGCTGTAGGGACACAACAAGCTTCCAGAGGCCTTTCCGCAACTGCCCAGATGACCATTTCAAAATGAACATGTCCTGGACCCTGCTGCTGGCCTCTGTTGGATGGATCTTGACCACGAAGTGCTGTCCCCAGGTCCTGTAACCCTCGTTAGTGTCAGAGTGTTCTCCTCCTAAAGATTCCTGAAGCCTGTGACTTAGACACTGTGGAGCTTATTTACAAGCCCCTTGCGCTGCCAGTGCGTCACTTTTAATATGGGAAAAGTTGTAGCACCTGCGGCACAAGGGGCTTGTAAATAAGCCCCTTTGTGCAAGCATTGTGCTCTAAGATCAGACATGTGACCCAGATGAACCTGTCCAGTCAATCCCGCAAAGGTGCATCATTGTTAGGCCAAAGATCGATTGCTCCTGCTACATTCTTCTCCACAGCAGAAAATATGATCTAGTGGGACTTTGCAGAGAAGGTATCCTGACTTATGGCACCCTCTTTGGCTATAGTGCAAATGCAATGGTGGTGGTCTATCAATTAACGTAAAGACATAAGGCCTGACTACATTTTAAGTAAGCCAAGGCTCCATTTTCTGTATTTTTACAGAATCATCAAAATGTCTGCCTTTGATGCAATTGTATGGTACCACTTTACCCAGGACCTAGTGACGTGTCAGGGATTACCCCTTTGTTTTGTAACTTTTATGCAGATGTAGCCTGTCCTTATCTTTTCAAGAACCTGTGAAAGGTTTGAGTCATTTACATATAGACATCAACAAGACACCTGATACAACATCAGTCTAGGACCAGTGCCTTATAATATCAATAGTAATGTAGTCTGTTGTAGTATTTTTACCTTAATTGTTTAAAAGAATGCGCTTTAGACAAGAATCTTGATGCTCATTAGTTATATAAAACTTTCCTAAGGTGATCTTGAAAATTCCATCTTAGATAAGCTATAGTATAAAAGGACTGCCACTTTACCACTTGTCAGGAGAGTTTTTCACCCCAGAATATCACAAGCAAGATACTGCCTGAAATTATCCTGCCTGCCAGAGATGCTTCCGCATCTCACTCTCTACTGAAAGCTGAGACTGAACTCGATTCTGGGAGAAGCTGAGACTGATGCGACGCCTGTTTGTCTTTCGCACGGAACACGGCCTCCTTGACTCCTGATAATTTCAGCGTTTTGCTGTAAACAGATATGTAGTGCGCTCATTCGCCCTATGAAAATCTAGCTGCAAGATATTCTACTCCACGCTCTCCAAGCATAGCGCATAAAAGTAGGTTTCAGGGCTTTAGGTTTTTAGATTACATTTTAACCATGGTTTGCAGCATGCATTTGTGCTGATTTAATTTTACTCTGTGTGATTATTTTAGATTTACTGATCAACCGGGTTCATCTGTTGAAATAAAACATGCTTTTCAGTTAATGTGTCTTTTTTTGTAGTGCAGCCTGTGTGTATGGCATTGAAGAGAATGAAATGGGTTTCTATTCACCAGTGTCCCTAGATCCATGTTTAGGGACAGTTAGTAACCAAAAGCATTTGATGCCAGTTCAACCATATATTGGGTCTGATTCTGTGGGGATGCAAATACCTGTCTTTCACAATAAAGCTTTAGTGCATTGAACTAAGTTCAATTGAATCACCCTTCAGTGTGAAAAGCCAGCAAATCAGTTGATGCAACACAATCATCTGAGGGAGAAGCAAACCTCTGTGAGGTGCAGCACTCTGCATTCATCATTCTCCCACCCACAACCACCCAGATGACAACCTTCTCCATATTGGACATCCTGATGGCCATGCCAGATGGACAAACTTGTCCTAATTGAGGGGAAGACAGGAAGGCCACATCCTGTCCTCTGGAAGGATCAGTTATTCAGACAACTGTCATCTGTACAGAGGGATATTGGTGACATAGATGTAACTCTAAATGAGTTCGCTGACAACATTCAAGGTATCCCTCAGATGTTTGACAGGCATGCTCATGTCTTGGAGAATGTTGAGAAATGTTACCAAGCCATAGCAATGTTGCCCTGTGATCATATTTATTTTGGGGAGGAGAAGAGTGCAAAGCAACTTGTCTTGAACGTACAAATATTCAAAGCAATAACAAACCAGGCAATGTCAATCTGCAGTGTCATGGTAAGCAGAGGACTCAACTCAGACACCACAACATCCAGTCAGACCTAAACAGCCACAAATCAACCTTCACTACCACCTCCATCTATTAAAATACATCCTCAACCACAAACACAACCTCAACCACAAGATCAAATACACACCTTTTTGAACCTTTGTGTAAACCATCCAGCCATCTTTATTTTAAATACTTTTACTTGTAAGCACCTTCAGGAATAAAGGTTCATAGTACCCAACTGCCACTTATGTGTGCTTTAATATGTGTGTTGCTATATAAAGAGCGTGTGAAATATATGTGCATGAACGTAATTTTAAAAAACAACTATAGATCTTGAATTTCACATTAATGTTATACAATTACATGCATGAATAGGCACATACAACTGACACATCCAAAATATGATTCTTTTGTATATTAGATTTAGGATATCAAATGTATTTCAAAATGTGTATTTTTTGAGGCAGTCCTTGGAACGGCGTTAAAAAGAAATTCTTTAGAAGGATGGGTAAATTGAATTTGGATGAGGGTGTTAATATATGTTCTGAACATCAGGAAATAAGTATTTGTACAAGGAGAAGAAATATTAAATGTTATTATAAAATGAGGCCCACACTAAAAATTCCTAGAAAATAGACAAAAAGTATCAATGCAAAGTAAAATGCATAAAACAAGCACAGTTGTTCAAATTGCATTGAATTTCAGACTGAGTTTGAGTCATTGAGGAGGAATAACAATTCCTATACTCCCTCATGTATCTATCTAGACAGGCTATCTAGACAGTTGGTCCCGTAAGAGTCCTGCATGCGTCCCGTGGTATCTAAATTAAAAAAAAATAGTTTCTGATTGGCTGAGAGAGCTTTTTCTCCTGTCTGCCTTTTCAGTCCCGTGGGAAAAAATAATTTGATTAACTACCCTCAACTTGAAGAAATATTTTGTGGCTGCAATTACAGGATGGTCCCTATGCCCTGAACTATTACAATAAATATAGGGGAAGGAACACGCTGACCCCTGGCCCTCATGCAAGGACCCAGGCAGACCCTCTCATGGGCCTCGAAATTAAAAAAAACATGTTTTTCATACTGCAATACTCCAGCAGGACCCAGAGCAGCCTTCTTGTGAAGTACTGTAGTACTCCGGCACAAATTGTATCTTGGGATCGTGCAATCTTAATTGGGTGAAGGTGACACTTGGCCATGGTATTGCAGAAGTATTGCGGTACAGCAAAAAAAAGAAATGACTTGTGAGGTGAAGGTCTTCAGGGCGATTGCCACCTGAGTGAGGGTGGGTGCAGGCTCTCACTGGCCTGCAGTCCTGCAGCCCACCCAACACTGCGTTTCTGAAGGCCATTTGCAGCAGGGTCCCAGGAGTTCACTTGAGTTGTGTCCAATCTGTGTGGTGAAATCTATGCTGTGCATGGCTGCTTAATGCAGGGTTTAGGCCATTCATGAGGGTTTGCAGCAGGCCCTGCAAACAACCTGACACCGGCATAGCTGAAGCCGTGTGTTGTAGGTGCTTGGCCACCAGTTGGGTGTTGGCTGCAGAGTCTGACTGCATGTTGGTTGCATATCCTGTGGACAACAGCACGCTGTGCACTGCTTAAGACCTTGTGCCACAGGGGCTTGTCCAACCATGAGGAATTCATTTCAGGACCAGGCATATGACTCGGCCCTGGGGCCAACCCCACACAGGCACAGCTGAAAGCTATCTGTGGCTGGGATTGGTTATCAACAGAGGAGGGCCTGACTGCATATGGTTGGTGGGGCACCTGCAGGATTTGGGTGCAGGGCTTGTGGCCAACTCAATGCTTCACACTGCTGAAGGTCATGCACCGCAGGGGCTTTAGTGTACCCAGGGGTTTAGCGCATAGCCTAGCCAGGCCCTGTTGCCAACCCCAGGCAATGCACAGCCAAAGGCCATGTGCAGCAGAGGCATAGCAGTACATTATAGGTTGTCCGGAGGCCAAAGGATGTGCGCAGCATGGGGGATTGGATGCCTATGCATGCTTGGCCGCAAAAACTGACTGCATGTGGGGGATGGATACCCAACAGGATTGGGTGCAGGGCTTGTGGCCAACCACATGCTGTGCACTGCTGAAGGACATGCACTGAGGAGGCTTAGATACCTACGAGGTGTTGGAAGGAGGGCACATAAAAATCACAGAAATTCACTGAAAACAAAACAAAGGATTAAGCGACGTTACAATTAGGTATGGAAAAAACTCCTTAAGTTACATTTGAACAAAGTCATATATGTCGTTGTGTTATTGCTTTTTTAATTGGAAAGAAGAGATCAACCTCAAATGCAGGGAGTTCTTCTAGATGACGATCACTCTCCATAGTTGTGATATCCCACCAATTGCCCTCATCCATGGATTTGTCTTCTGCACCCTGATCATTTTTTACGGATGAAGTACTTATTTTTCATCATCATCAGTATTTCCACAATTCAAGCAGAGAGACTGATTCTTTCAACCATGACAGCTGCACAAACTGCACTGAACGCATGCTCTAAAGATGCACTGGCTACCGGAGATGCTAGATACTTTTTTAACCAGCTGCTGAGTTCTGGCCACAGTTCCTTCTTCCCATGCCAATACGTCAATGGATTTTGATCCAAGTACATCTCTGTTAAGTCATCCAGACAGTCTTGGACCATTTTTTCCGACTGTCACTCTTGTTGACACTTGCCGTGTCTCTGTTGCCTGCATCTGTACACTTGATTTAAGTATTGTGATATGAAACCCTCCCATTGCAGATTTTTTAAAGTGAAGATGTTGTTGATGTCAATTTAGTAGTAGATGGGAATGATGTTGCCTAATAGCAAGGACACTGCTGGCAGTAGAACACAGGTTGCATGCAAGTGAAGTAGGCAAAGCGAAAAGTCAGTCCATAACTTACGCTAAGCGTCGCTAATGACAAGCATCCGAAAAGTTGTTGCATTCGGTCACAGTACAGTTGCAATTGGCCAAGTCTGTGCATTACTATATGCTGGGCAGCCATTGCGTAACAGGAGCAGAAGAATCAGAACGCCACTCGCTAGCGCTAGGATTAGGGGGAACCCACGAAAGGCACTGGGAAAAATAGAATGAATAAAGGCCGGTATTACTCCAAAAACGTCTGAAAAGGAGTCATAAGGCCAGATCCCACAAGTTTAAAAAAAATGAGCAAGGCCGTCTATGTCAGACTCCTTAAATATTTAATGTATCAGTTCCCCAAAATGAAGTGGGAGATTCATGTTCAGCAGTAACTGAATCTCACTAGATGTTCTAGCCACCTGCAATTCGAAGGTCTCTCGAGCCGAAGTAAGAGCCACTTCTTGTTGAAACAATAGCGCTTTGAGTCTGCTTAATTTATTGAAATCTGTTTTCAAAGTCGGAATGGAAGGCCAAATGAAACATCGACATTCCCATGCATGGGCGGAAAAAGCACATTGCTACAACAAGTAACACTTTGTGAAACTGTTACTATATATGGGATTCCTGCCTGTAAACTACAGCAGTTGTGGTTATTCAAAATACGATAACTGCCGTTAGAAAGCAACGTGAGAGCGGGAATTAGTCCTGGGACAGGAGTCCCTTTAGAAAAACAAGCCAGATTAGGCGCGGACACATTACAAGCGCCATGCAACTTAACTTGTTGGCAAACTAGGGAATGTCCTACTGTGGAATCTCAGTCCTCCCCTGTTAGGAAAACTTCCTTACCCTCCCGTTGACATCTGTATTTGAAAAGTAGGGAGCATAATTCATGGAGAAATGCACTACCCAGGGGTTCAAAGTGGCCAATTGGGAAATGTTTCATGCAAGAATTAAATTGAAACAGCGAAAAGAGCAGAGAGATAACGTCATTAATTACCCATACAGCTGAATTGGTCTCTGCTACAGAAAATGGCAAGTGTTCTAATATTTAATGTGTAACAGCGTGTATGTAGCGTCTTTCATGGACATGAATCCCTGTTTATCAGTTAGATTGAATGGTAAAAACAAAGCAGAAGCGTTCAAATAATCCCATGGTACTTTCCCATTTTGAGAGTTTGTAACGTCCATGCAAATTGCATCCAGATCGTAATTGATTTTGACCATGATATGACACAGATACATCACTTTGAACAATATCAATAAAAGATGAAACAATATTTTCTAAAGTATAAATGTGGGAAGACAGTGCATTCATGCTATTGTCGACTACTCCAAGGACTTTTCTAAGTCTGCTTTGTCAATTTGGTGCAGATGGAACGCTGCTCCTATATGCGAAAGTTTCCATAATTCATTGTAAGCCTCATAGAAGAATCTCTTTGATCTGGGAGTTTTATGACCAAAGATAAAGTCAGCCAAAATGATGTCACTCGACAAGAGAGACAGGTGTTGTTTCACCGACGACAGAGTAGAGTGTTCCAACCATTGTTGGCATAATTTTCCCACTGAATATGTGGTGACAGAGTGTGAATGTGGGTAATGGGGATCAGGTCTAGTTTGCGTGAAACCGGTCTTTGCATTATAAAAATGCAGTAGACATGCATTTGAATTGGTTTGCCACAACAACCTTCCTGAGGGGTCAACATAAGAGATATTGAAACTGTCATCTCAAAACAGAGCTTGTAATACATCGATGGTTCTATTGGTGTGTTTACGCCAATTGTCATACTCCACCAATGACGGAATGGATGGAGCATTCAGATTCTTGGCAGTAGCCAAGCCAAAACCAGTAGTTTGATGCACTGTATAATTTAAAAATAAAATTTGAGTCAGAATTAGGCAGGCACGATGCAAAGTTTCAGTTCCCTGGACCTGCCAAGCCTTAGTGCCCCAAATCGATTTCAAATCAATGGTATATTTCCAGTGATCATATCCCTGTAAGGCCAATTCAGTTCCATAGGAATTGGAATAAATTAATTTTGTGTGTGTCAGAATACATTTAAATTGAGACGGCAAGTTCAATTTAAAGAATTAGGATTCTGGATTGGACATGTTGTAACTAGTGAAACAGGTGAACTTATTTCTAAGCATTTTTTAACTTCTCTGTAAGGGAGTTGGACAATGTTCCCACTGCATGTAATTAAAAGCAGGCCTTAATGTGTTTGTTTTGTGCAAGAAATGATTGCCATAATGTTGATAACAGAATAAATCAGCATAATTGGCAGAATTTAAATATAAATCTTCAGCATCAAAGCAGCATAATACTTTAAATCAGAAAACAATGAATGTACTGTTGTACATCCCAATCATCAGAATGTATGTCCTGTGTTACCACATCTCCTAATGAAACGCAAAACATGTATGGTATCTTGAAGACTTCCGTCGGACCATGGACTTCGAATGCAACTTTATCCCAAACGATGCCATCTGTAACAGGGAAAGTTGAAATGTTAACAAGAGCTTGATCACGTTTATGATATGGGACAATGTATGGGGATCCAGAATTCCATCGACCAACTTTACAGCAGAGCATTCTGGCAAGTCACAAACCCAATCGACATGATGAGGAAAATAAAGATAAGCACCAACCAGATGTATATCCAGGGTGGGACCATGTAAGTCTTTTCAAACCAAGAGTTGAAAATACTCGTTTTTAGTCATAAGAGAAGCTCGTACGGTCCCCAAAATAACCGTGTGCTCCCATGTTCATTAACGATGGTAGCACAGGATCAGCTTGATGATGTTAAGGAATGTCCGGTACTGCAATGTGGGACTCATCCGCAGGATATGCATACTCGATGTCTGCGTTGGAAGAGGAAGAAGGCACAACAGGCAAAAGGTCAATAGTAGTCTCCATCTCACCCTCAACAACACGGGCATTAGTCAAAGAGGCTGAAGCCATCGGCATCAAAGAAAAAAGTTTACATGAAACACAAGGAGTCACACTATCCAGGATCGGCCAGATGGTGCAGTTTGACACTGTCGACAGAAATGTATTTTTTTACTTTGGTTCCAGGCAAAGGTGGTAGAATCACTGTGCGAGTAACCTTCTGTTGTAAGTTGGCCTCCCAGGACCTGCACCTAATCCTCTCTTAATTTAATCAGTACAAACCCGGAGCTTTGTTAGGACCAAAGATGTAGTAACACCTTTGTAAATTTATTGAGGATGAAAGGAACAGTCTTAACTCAGAGACACAGTCTCAATGTATGAGGGTGTCCAGAAATGAACAAAGAACAAAGTATAACGAGTCCGGTATCCACTTCCACAAGTCTCCCTTCTTCAGGTAGCTTCCATTCAGCTCCTTGTTGGATTCCTGATTTGCTTGGCGTCCCCGGGAGAAAGTAAAGAAAGACAAAACAACCACCGGTCAGTCATATGGCTTACTTTTCGGTATCTGTGGTGCTGACCCTTCACCTGAGCAGACTATCACCATGGTTTGTGAGGGAATGAGGACGTGAGGGAAAGAGCGGTCCTAACTAGTGCCCGACTTATGTAGGCCATCCTCCCTTGTCTCCCCTCCCAGCCAACCTTTTCAAATATTGAACGAAGAGCACTTGCCTGAAGCTACGGTCCTCCGGGATCGTAGCGTGGGGTATCTCGGCGTCCTGCTTCTCCTGGGGACGTCCGGATACAGAGGCGATGCAGGCTGGGGGCCCCTGCCCCTTCGACTCTTCCTTTTCCCAGCTCCACCGGTTCCTTTCGCCTCCCGGCTCTCCCGACTGGACCGGGTCCCGACCTTTCGCCGCTTCGCTGTCCTCCTCTTCCTCCGTCTCTCCTCGGCCCTCCTTTTCATTCACCTCCTTTCCTTCTCGACTCGTTGGTTCCTCGCCTCTTGTTCCGGCGCGCGACGTCAGTCCCGCGTTGGCCGGCGTGTCTAGTACGCTAACCTCCTTGTCTTCCGATCGGGGCACCGCCATCTTGAAGAGCACGGAAGTCTCGTCTTCCGAGATGCCCGTATTACACCTTCAATCCAAGAACTCGGGCTTGTGCACGATATGAGGGACCAGATTCTTTTATATTCTCCAGCTTTTCTCATACCAGATCTCCAATCTTAGGAAGCAAGCTGGCGACCGGAATCAGCATTAATGTTTCATTGGAAGAGGGTATATGTTCTGTTGCGTAGTTGTCTCATGTCTTTTGGAGGTCCTGTAACATAGTGGAATGGTTATCTACATTAAATGTTGTAGTGCTGCCACAATGTCCAGACTATCAAGGTCTGGCAGAAACATTTTAATACCAAAGAGCATTTCCTATGGGTCCGCCCACCCAGAGATCTTATTGGGAGATTATTAGGTTCACGTTGAACTCCATACAAATAGGCCAACCAGTTCCTGCCAGTACCTGAGACTCTAGCTGTCAAAGTTTGCTTTAAGTCACGGTTCATTCGCTCCACTATTGAATTGCCCTCAGGCCTATATGGGGACAAAAACTGCACCAGCACCCCCGTAGACTTCATTGCGTCCTTGTACGCCTTAGAGGTGAATGCTGGACCTTGATCAGAATGGAAGGTGCCACAGGCAAATGTCCCGACAAAGACACACAAATCTCTAATGACATTTCGAGCATCAGCGCTGCGTTAAATGTATTTATATGCAGCATCAGAAGTCAATGGACCGCAGTGGTAAAGATATACACAGTCAAACGGCTGATTTGAAATATATAGCTGTGTTTGTGGTTGTCATGAAACCGTAGACGGTATGATTTGTTGACAAATGTCACAAGAAAGCACATAATTACGAGTTTCTTTATATAAACCACGCCACCAATAACGTTGTTGTAAAATAGAGACTGTCGCAGACACCCCGGCATGTGCAGAAACCATGCCCTCGTGTGCAGCTATGATCAAAGCAAGTCTTCACTCCATGTTGGGAATCAGCCGATCCCCAACTGAGGGAATTGTAGCAGAAGGAACTTGTTTGGCAGACAAATGATAAGAATACTTTGAAGGGAAGCCCTACAGGTAAGCAGTTCCATCCAACGTAGCGGCTATAGCTGCCAACATTTAATTAACTATCTTGGTCATGGATCTTGTAACTGCTGCAATGGAACACGTAGCTCCTGCAGATTTGGCTGCCTTGTCAGCCAAAGAATTACCAACAGCATGTTTTCCCACACGCTGATGGCCAAGAGTATGTATAACCTGTGTGAGTGGCAGACATTCTTTAAGCTTTGAAACTCGAACCCAAAGCATTTTATGCTTTTTTGCACTGCCTTTAGAGTCTCGAGTTATCATTAAAAGACTGGACACAGTAGTAAGAATCGCACACAATAAGAGTATTCACATTAAGATCAGCAAACTCGAGAGCTAGAACAAGAGCACGCAGCTCTGCCAATTGCGCCGTACAGTCCGCAAGGGCCGGTGTATGCACAATGGAAGACTTAAATTCACCACTTAAATTCATCACTTACAATTGAACCAGGCACAACAACACAAGCTGTTGAATAAGCATGTTTGGACCCGTTGGCCGGTTGAGCCGGTTGAGCCCAGCCGTCGGTATAAATGATACATTTGTACTCATCCAAAGGAAGCAACGACAACGGAGGAGGATGAACATGTTCATACTGCAAAAACTCCTTTATCTGAAGAGCAGGATCAAAGATAAATGTGACATCAGCTGATGTCAAAGAAGTAGCCCATTGTATGCAACGGGGATGTAAAGCTTTAGAGTTTGGTACACTCGCCTTAGTGACTGCTTTTAAAGCAGGGACAGGCCAAACCATAAGAATGTGTTTCCCCTGCACCAGCGAGCATTCTTTCAGAATCACCATTTGGACCGCAAACAAAATCTTTTCAACATTCAAAAACCGCATTTCCACTGCTGTGTACAAATGTGATTTGTATGCAATAGGCACTGTGTCACCTTCATTGAACGTCAAGTAAGTGAAACTCACTGTCCCCAGTACAATACGTATGTCCAGGTTCATGGAATTATCACGCGTAAACAAGTAGTTAGTCGCTAGCTGATCTGACTGCAAAGATTGTAGAATAGAGGTATGTTCCCGGAAGCCAGCAGGCAGAAGAATATGTAGGTTGTATCAACGCATAGAGTGGTTTAATACGCTGGGCATAACTGGGGGATGTATGTCCTCTCGAAATTTGAAAAATCCCAGTAAAGACTGAAGCGTCTTCAGTGTTGACAGAAGTTGCAATTATGCACATTTCTCCAGAAAGTGGGGGGCTAACCCCCTATCTTCATTATGGAGCTCATGGCCCAAAAAGAGCACGGGAAAACAAGTGATGTGTGATTTTGCAAAATTGAATTTGTATCCATGGTCGGCAAACAACAGAAAAATTCGGTCGACTCAGACAAGATGCGGAATCAGTTTGTCGTCCGTCAGATAAATATCATCTACGTACAAGAACGCATTTGGATTTATGCTGTGCAATGAAGACACAACATGTGCAGCAAAGGCCCCAGGGATATTCTCACACCCCATAGACAAGCACGTAAATCTTTTTTGATTTCCGACGGTGCTAAATGCTGTCAAGTCATGGCTCTCAGGGGCCAAGTTATGACTCTAGAAACCATAGGATATATCCAGTGTTGTTTTGTATTTTTTTACAAATAAGGCTGTTCACAAACACAGAGCTTTGTGTGATCTGTACTGCAAATGTATGAACATGGCTATTCAAATTTCGATAATCTAATACAATGCGATATGAACCGTCCGGCTTCGATAAAGTTAAAAGAGGATTATTCATCGGTGATACACAGGATTCAATTACTCCTTGATATTGCAATTGAGTTAGAATGTCACAAACGGGAGCCTTAGCCTCTCGTATGATTGCAAGTTGTGGTTGTGGCTGTGGCATAAACCGTAATAGTATCTCATGCGCCAGTGAATTTCTATCCCAGCCCACCTGGTTACGGTACTCTGCTGGGGCCAGGGCCAATACCCACTCAGATGCGTAAGCCTGTTTAGCTTTCTCAGGGACATAATGTGAAAAACTTGGAAGTAGCACGTCCTCCCCATTAAAAGTGGCCAGAACAAATGGTGGAGGCCAATCTGCCTCCGCCAACAAAATGCCATACGAGGAGGTTAGATTTTCCCAGAAAACTGCAGTAATTTACACTGTATATCACCTTCAATTTGGAAGACAATTTCATAGAGTCTATCTGGCAGTGCAATTCGAGTATCTGCTGTTTCTACTGTAAAAATGTATCAGTTGCTCTCGCCTCCATGTCAAGACTAGGAGTAGCATTGTTACCGTCTGAGGCATACTTTGCTGTTAAAGCAGCAACCTTTTTCTTTTGATACGGCGGTCAAAAACAAGGTTTTTGGCTTTTATGTCAAAGTGTCAAAGTTGTTCCTGTCTCTGTTGCGTGGTCGCACCTTTGCTGCGATCCTGGAGCTACCCACCACCGTCTTGAGAGTTCGATGTGTCCTGTAAAGAACGAGGAGAGCACTGATCATTGACTTGAAATCTATCAGGAATCTTAATTTTCGTGCAATCGCGCAAATCATACATTTGCTCAGAAGAATCAGGTATTGGTGAGCCAGCACACAAACCTTGCTTCTGTTACTGCTGTCCCTGTTTTCTATTTCTCCAGTTCTTTTTTGGAAAGAACGGGCACCCATCCTTATCAGTCTGTGCTTTTTGTTGAGGTTGAGTTTGAGTAGAAGGCTTAATTCCCAGAATATAGCGCCCTAAGGTTTTATAAGCTTTAGCAATAATCTTTGGCAATTTGCACTGTTTGTCTGCGTCCCACCAGCCTCCAAGCATTGCACCAATTGTAAGCTTACAGCTTCACCCTTCACTTTAGCAAGGATCATATCGCAAGCAATATCGAACACCCCCACTAGTCTCTTTCCCAACTCCAGGGCCACTTCAGCCCCATGTTCATCCTGAACACATTTTACCATGGAAGGGAGAACGGTCATTGAGGGAGAGCCAAAACACATTGAATAAACAGCTGCAAAGACTCTACCCCAAGTGTTACAATCAGCTAACTCCGGAACAAGGCCTTTAGATAAGCTCAAGGTCAGAATCATGTGCTTCTCCACAGGAGTGGTATTTGGAAAAACAGCTTTGAGTTGCCCACATTTTTAAGGAAGCCAATAAGTAAGCTCATCCTTATTTTGCGGACGCTTGCCCATCACTGAATTAATCATTGCAGGACTGATAACTACACCGCTGAGCCCCGGTGGTTGTGCAGCAACTCCAGCTGGCCCCACCTGTATGTTGTGTGACATGAACTGTATAACAGATCTATGTACACATATTAACGAAGTGTGCAATACGTGCAGCTCTGCGACTGTAACGTTAAGATAATTTGGATGCGAGGTATACCCAGCCAAAATGGGCCACGTGGCCCCATCAATCGACAAGGGGCCTAAACGGACTGCTGTCAAAGGGTGAGGAAGGGCTCCATTCAACCATATGGTGTGTTGCCAAGCTGTTAATGGAACTTCAAGAGATCGATAAGGTTGATAATCCCTGGTAGTGCAGTGGCAGTATATTTGTGAAAGAAATTGTCAGTTCCATCCACTGCCGGAAAGGTGACCCAAGAATAAAACACCTCAAAGCGGTGCACTGCATCCGCCTCAACGGCAAAAATGAGATCAGTACCCCATTAGGGACTCCATGTTGAGTCAAGTAAGTGGTCACTGGAGCACGGTTAGGACGCACTATGGCAACCGCCATAATCAAAGCAAGAGATTAACAACCTATGAGTGGCATCGCAATAACGGCAAAAGAAAGAAAAAGGACCTTTTAGAATTCAAGCTTGAAAAACCTTTCACATCACACAATAGGAGGCTACACCGTCACAGCTGTCTCCAGAAACAGATGTGAAGGGATTGTGGACAAGTACAAGCACTACTCAGAAGTCCCACTGATAAGTACCAGAAAAAACGTTGGTGGCGCCATGTTGCAGGGATTCTGCACAGCCACAGAACTATGCTCAGGAAAACAGGACCTCAGTGTGTAGGGGCTGAGCCTTCCTACCGCCTCAGTACCCAAAATCCAGAACCGACTAGCTACAGTGTCTCATTCGCTCTCCTACATAATCACAAAGCTACAAATGATTAGACAATCCAGAACACAACACTCCAGACTCTCTCAGGAATCGCAGTAGCAAGACATACCCTTTCACTCACTCACTCGTACTGCTCCACAATAAGGATTGACAGAGTCTCTGTTATTGTTCAAAATGTTTATTTTAACTATAATGATCTATAATGTAGTATACAAGCCAGTACCAGCAGCAAAACGCATAAACCTTAAACATTTAGCATTTTTGCAATTCCATAGATTATAAAAGAGATGTCATCATATACAGACGGTGGATAAAGGACTATAAGGCCTAACCACCCTCCCTTTGGCTAGAAGAAATTTTATTATATAAAAGAAGATCTCTGGGCTTTGTCAGCAGACCCCATACCTTGGTGCTTAGATGGTTTTTCTACATCATGGGAACAGCATAGCTCTTCTCCCTGGAAAGGTCCCTCTCCAAGTGTGTTTTAGAACAACATGCATCCCCATAATACCAAAGCACGAGTTTCCAGCAGTAGCAGCAGTGTTAGCATGTTTTGTCTGGGTGCTAGGGACTGACCAGAAAAGAATCACAAGGGGCATTTTTTATAGACCTTTCACATCGTGTTCAGACTAAACTCCATAAGCAGGCAGAGAATGTAGAAAGCAGATGGTTCTCATGTGAAAGGCACAAACAGAGTCTTGCAAAATAAAGCCATTTAGTAACATGCGCAAAAGCAGCATCATGGCTGCAGAGCTCATGCTATCTTAGCAACGTCGACAATGACCCTAATGGCCATATGACAATCCAATCACAAGACTTCACCGTCATCTCCTACACCATTGACAACCAACTCATCCTCTTCCTGATGGACAAGACAAATACCATCCGAACCAACTTCACCAAATGCATGACCATGGTAGCAGACTGGATGCGAACCAACTGCCTGAAGCTCAACTCCGACAAGATGGAAGTTCTGGTCTTCAGCAACAGGACCTCCCCATGGGATTCCACCTGGTGGCCATCTGACCTAGGACCAAGACCCACACCCATAGACCGCACAAGAAATCTTGGAATCACCCTAGATGACAAGCTCAACTTGATGGCTCAATTCAGCTCAATGTGCACCTCCTACTTCCATATCCTATGGATTCTGCAACAGAACTTCAAATAGTTGCCTCAAAACACCAGACTGACCGTCACACAAGCACTCATCACCAGCAGGCTTGACTATGGCAACACTCTTTACACCGGAATCTCCAAACAACTCCTACAGAGACCATCCAGAATGCGACCACAAGACTCATACTGACATCACACCACACTTCAGGACACTTTCTGGCTCCCGTTCACAAGCAAAGCAAATTCAAATTCTCATCCACACATACAAAGCCCTACACAACACAGGAGGAGAATACCTGAACAGCAGCATTCACTTTCACCAACCCACCAGACACCTACTTTCTGCCTCACTCTGGCTCGCACAAACAACCCGCATCCACAAAACCAAAACTGGAGGTCACTCATTTTCCCACATCACACCCAAGACATGGAATTACCTCCCTCAACACATCAGAGCCTACTCCTCGCTTTGTGAGTTCCACAAGAAATTGAAGACCTGGTTCTTCATTTAAGAACCTTGGGACCACACACCTACACACCTTGCCCAAGTGCCTGGATACTGTCTTGGGTGATTAGTGAGCTATACAAATCAGCATAATATAACATAACAATTTCACCTACCTGACCGGTTTATTACATTATACTTTTTGGGATTCTGTAATCCCTGTATCTAATTTATTTACAATCGGCAACTTGTGATGCACCCAGTCACCAATTATAAAGAAAAGACAGCAAAACTTGATTATTATAAGTTGTTACAGCTGAGTTCTGATGTCACAATGCCTGCTGCCAGAGCCATTTGCTTAAAAATACAAAAACAACACATAAATATGCAAATCATACACTAAACAAATAATACATTAATGAGAGAGCAAGAGAGAAATAAGAATACCCATATGCAGAAGAACAATCACTGTAAATGTATTACAAAATCTAAAACAATTAAGACAATAACGCTCAAAACAATATGCTGGTATACAAACAATACAAATCACAGACCAGACAGGTGGCAAACAAAAAAATACACGTTACAATGAGGGTACAACATATACAAAATGAATGTGTCCTTCATAAATTTTGGCCACAAGGGCGTCGACGGCGTTTCAACTACTGTAAAATTACACGGTCATCCTCAGGACTAAAAGTTCCATTGAGCGTCACAAACAATTCAATATCTATTAAAAGAGGACTGCAACCATAGTTACTTCAATTGGTCCAAGAACAGTTTCACAACATCAATAAAATGGGCGGATATAACTTCAACCAGCCTCAAAGAGTCAAGAGTTCGAAAATTCAACCCGTCTCAGAGAATCCAAATTTGTTTAAGTTTAATGGCATCAATTCTTGTAGTTAGGGAAATGGTGTCATGAATCGGTGAACAAAACAAAACACCACATCAATCAACAGTCCGAACCTTGAAGCGGCAGTAAATTCAGGCTTTCTGTGGACATGAAGCTATAGTCATCTTCGCTGTTGGTAATTAGCAACTTACACAAGGATAAAATGACTAAACCTTCAGCCCTACCAAATGTACTGACCCATTATGTTTAGGGCTCCTGGTTTTATGATATTTCTTTTTTTGACTTTTCCGTCTGTATTTATCCATATTTATTTTGTGTCCACTTTATCTGTATTTATCCATATTTATTATGGGTTTTGGGAAAAAAATAAAGCTGAAACTGGTATATTTCCACATTAATGTAACCAATAAATATGCAGTCATGCTTGAATGCCTGCCAGGTGTCAGTGATAGGAATACATGCAGAAGATAAATCAATCCACTTATATGAAAATATGCACATTTCAGTATCAGCCTTGTGCTTATGTACTTCTGTTTAAATCTCTTTACTAAAATTACTTTTTTGTAACCCACTTACCCATCAATCCACACAGTTATTGGCCTGGCAGTCATGGCAAAGTGTATTTAGAATCACTCAAAAAGCACCCAATGTTTGTTTTTCTCTACATTTAAAAATAAATACAAACAAAAAAATAAAGGGTTTTCTGTCTGTATTTATCTGTAAAAATCAGTAAAAACTGAAAACAGGGAGCCTTAATTATGTTACACTAAGTGGGATAGTGACTTAAAAATTGATATTTAAGTACTAGTGCCCAGGTCTCTCTTGAAGCAGCAGTTTCATTGATGTCAGGTCATAAGGTTGAGGTTTTGTTAGACCTGGCATCTTTGGTGTGGTTACCCCTGACTTTTTGCCTCTACCTCCTGTATTTTTGATGCTATGCTGGATTTCGTTTTTGCTGGTTTAGATGCTTTGGGCACTTTGCCACTGCTGATCAGTGTCAAAGTGCAAGTGCTCCCTTGGTAAATTGTTATATTGATTGGTTATCCATGATTGGTATATTTGTTTCACCTGTTAGCCCCTAGTAAAGTGCACTGAGTGTGCCAGGGCTGGTGATTCAAATGCTACTAGTGGGCTGCAGCACTGATTGTGCCACCCACAGGAGTAGCGCTAAAATGATGTCTTAGGCCTGCTTGCAGTGCCTATGTGCAGTCCAGGACTGCCATGTCGACCTAGCCAGTGCACCCACTGACCAGGCCTTATCCTTCCCTTTCTGTACATGTCAGGCATCCCTATGGTGGCCCTAGGTACCCCCCTGGGCTGGGTGCAGTGTATCTGAAAGGTAGGGCATGTACTGAGGTGTGTAACATGCCCTGGTAGTGAATTACAGCCATTTTAGTTTTTCACTGCTGAGAGGCTATCTTGCCCATAGGATAGAATGGGGAAGGCTGTTTACATGCCTATCTTCCCATAAGGGCAAGATAGAAAATCCAAGTTTGGTATCTCTGTGTTCAGAATTTAATTATACATCTTTTTAGCAAGATAGATGGTTTTTAAATTCACTGTGTGAGAATTGCACTTTTTAGAAAGTAGCTATTCTCCTGTTTAACCTTCCTGTGTGCCTGTGTGCTGGTTGGCTGACTGGTGTCATGTGATGGGCTTGGTGGCTCCAGGAGCCTGGATGAGTCAGCAGCAGGGTGAATAGGGCTGCCTCTGCCAACACAAAGCTGGCTCCACCCCCTGCTGGCCAGGCTGAGGACTCTGCCTCTGCTGGCACAAAGAAGGCTCCACCTCCTGCTGAGCGTCTAACGACCCTGCCCCTCGCTCTGAAAGGAACCAGGTGCTCCAGAGCAGAGCACACCCAGGAACCGGTTTGAGCAGGGGAATCCCCCCACTGGAACAAAGAGAGACAAAGACTTGGAGGGGTATAAGAAGAGGACCCCAGACACCTAAACTTTAGATCACTTTGGAACTAAGAAGAAACCTCTGCCAAGGAGAAAGCTGAAAAGGACTGAAGAGGAGAAGACTGCCTGCTTGCTGTTTTGCTTTGCTGCCAAGGAGAGGGGAAGGACTTTGCTGTGTCCCCTTCTTTTGATTCTGATCTCCAAGGGCCTGAGAAGAGCTGGCTCCCTGTTAAGAAGTCCCAGGAACAAAAGGACTTCACCACCAGCTCCCCTGGAACTCTGCTGAGAGAGTTCTGACCTGCCTTGGAGTGCTTGCCCGGTCTTGGGGCCTCAGGAGGTCGTTTTGCTGTGTTTGGGAGCTGGGAAGCAGAAGCGTGAACAAGAGTGACTGGTACCCAACGCATCATCCGATTGCGTGTCGCAAGAACGAGAGTGCAAAGAAAATTTCATCGCGGCACCATCACAACACGCAGGGTCCCCGCATCGCCGAGTGCGTCGAGCATCGTCCCGAAGCGTGAAGATTCCTGCCATTGCGAGGGTTGTCGCAGAACCAGTTTGCGAGCCGCACCACTGCCGGTGCGTGAAAAGTCTCCAGACATCGGGTGCGTCGACGCAGAGTCCCGTTCCGTGGCGCATCGAGAGTTGCGGCGCCGGAAGGCAACGCTGCGCCACGCATCGCACCACATCGAAGAGTATCGCATCGAACCTGTGCGTGAAGCTTCCCCCTAAGAAACCTACGCAACGAAGGCCAAAGTCATCGCATCCTCCCCTTACAGATCGGAGCCGACGCATCCACCTCTGCTGCGTGAAGCAGGGCTGCTGCAAAGCCTCCCCAGGATCTCAGGAGTATCGCATCGCCTTTGCAAGCTTCCTTGTTATAGCTTTTGGGAACCTTATCGCAACTACAGATACTGTTGGGCACGAAAGTGTCACATTTTGTGCATTGAGAGTCGCATTGTGCAAGACACTGACTTTTACATCCTGGAGTACTTTCTGCAAACTCTTGAAATATCTTTAAAGTAACCTTTTTGAATTATATGTTGGTTTGTCTGTAGTATTTGGTCTTGTGAAGTTTTTATTAAAGATACATTATTTTTCTAAAACTGGTGTGGTGTTTTCACTGTGTTACTGTGAGTGTTGGTACAAATACTTTACACATTGCCTTTGATAGCCTAGACTGCTCAGGCCAAGCTACCTAGAGGGTGAGCAGGGGTTATCTTAACAGTGTATCCCCCTTTCCCTGACTAGAAGCAAGGGTCCCTACTTGGACAGTGGTACCTATCCTGCCAACTAGAGACCCCCAGATCTAACATTGGTGGTCAGCGGTGAGGATTGAACTTGTATTTGTACTTGACCCACAGTAATTGGTGTACATCACTAGTTTAAGTGCAGACCAATAGACAACCACATACTATATTTTTTATCCTATTTTTGAGTAACTCTTCAAGAGCATCATGTCTCAGGTGGCAACAAGTGAGAAGGCAGAATTGGAGTTTTCCATTGCGGATTTGTATTCGTACGGAGTTGTAGAGCTCAAGCGATTCTGCAAAGACCGTGGTTGCCCTTTTAAAAGTGGAGCTAGAAAGGATGAGCTCCAAAAAGTCTTGAAGGCCTGGTGGGAGGCCCAAGAGGAGGATGATGCAGATGAAGAGGATGGTTTTGTTCCCCAAGATCTGCCCGTGGGCAGAACAGTCTCAAGGGCTGGCAGCTCCCATTCCAGTAGAGGGCTCACTCCAGAGGAGTTGGAGGAGAATCAAAGGGTGAGAGACCATGAAATGGAAAAAATGAAAATGGAAATGGCAAAGGAGGAGAAAAAGAATGCCCTTGCTTTTGAGGAAAGAAAATTGCTTTTGGCTCATGAGTTGAGCATGAAGGAGCTGGACATCAAGGCCAAGCAGGTGGAGTCCGGTTCAAATGGTGGCAGCGCACAGTCAGTGCAGGGGGGTAAAGTATATATCCCCAAAGATTTAGTACAGAATTACAATAGGAGTGAAGATATCTATGCCTGGTTTACATCATATGAAATAGCATTGAGAATGAATGGTGTGCCTGAACAGCATTGGGGGGCGGGCCTGTGGAAACATTTTGAGGCTTCTGGGAGGAGTGCTCTAGAGCCCTTAGAATTAGTAGGTACCATGACCTATCCCAATATAAAGGAGGCCTTATGTCTCAGGCATGGACTTACTCCAGAGCAGTATAGACTGCAGTTTAGGAACTCTAAGAAGAAAGAGTCTGAGACTTGGATGGAGTGTGTGAATCTGTACTCGCGGGCACTGGAAGGTTGGATGAAGGGCAGCAAGGTAACGGATTATAAGGGGTTGTTACATTTAATTAGTTGGGAGCACTTGAGTAGTCTACGTGTTCCAGAGCTGCGCCAGCATCTGTTAGATAGCAAGCTGACGGACCCCATTGAGCTTGCTAAGGAGGCGGACCGCTGGACCAGTACCAGGGTCCACAGAGGAATTGTGGGTACCATTGCCAAAGGTGGGCAGGGTCCCCAGCAGAAGAGTGGGGGGGACAAGGGTAACCAAAAGGAGTTCTCACAAGGGCCCCAAAAAAGTTCCCAGGGTAACCAGTCCCAGCCCCCCAAGTCAAAACCCAAACCAACCTGGCCCCCTAAGGGCAGGTCGGATAACAAGGGTCCCATTAGGTGTTATCACTGTCAGGAATTGGGTCACAAGTCTCCTGTGTGTCCCAAGAAATCCCAGGCACCCTCTGGTGCTCCAACACCGGGTATAGCTAGTGTAGCTTCTGGTGGGGATTTAATTTCTAGCGATTTGGAGGGATTAGCAGTTATGTCCCTTGTCTCTTTAGGAGACACAGAGATGGTCCAGGAAACCCCTGTCCCTGATAACACTAAGAAGTACAGGCAGTGGGTGACCCACAATGGGAGGAGGGTGGAGGCTCTCAGGGACAATGGAGCCAGTGTGACTACGGTCAGGTGTCAGTGGGTCCCTGAGGAGCTGATCATTCCAGACGTACTTCACCCAGTAGTGTCAGCTGACAACTCTGTGCGCCTTTGCAAGGTAGCACATGTTCCCTTTGAGTGGGGGGGGTCTCAGGTCCTCTCAGAGATGTTGTGAGTCCATCAATGCCGGTAGACTGTCTGCTAGGTAATGACCTGGAGAGTTCCCCATGGAAGGAGGTGGAACGCCAGGCTCATTTGGAGATGTTGGGTTTGCCTGAGTGGGTCTGTGTGACCACCCGGTCCATGGCAGCCAGACAGGGTTGTGAAGCAGACCTGGAGCCTGAAACAGTGGCCCAGGTCCCTGCCAGAAAGAGGAAGGGCAAGGGGCGTGGTACGTCCACCCCCGCTGTTCCCACGGTCCAGGAAGTAGCAGAACCTACGGGGGATGCCCTGGAGCCTACAGGGGAACAGGTCGCTGAGCTGGGAGACATACCTGAGCTGACCCATTGGCAGCAAGAGGGTGGTCCCTCCAGAGAGGAGTTCTGCCGTGCGCAGAAGACATGCCCTACTCTTGAAGGTCTGCGGCACCAGGCTGCAGACCAGGCAGCAGGTGCTGATCCGAAGAACTTCTTTCTCTACTGGGAGAATGATTTGTTGTATAGTGAGCCTAGGTTTGCTGAGCCCAGTGGATCACGTACCCTGGTGGTACCCGCAGGGTTCAGAGACTTCCTACTGGGTCTGGCTCACGACGTGCCGCTTGCAGGACATCTCGGGCAGGACAAGACCCGACAAAGGCTTGCCACCCACTTTTACTGGCCCGGGATGAAGACGGACGTCGCTTCCTTTTGTAAATCATGCCAGACTTGCCAGGCAAGTGGCAAGGCTGGAGGAAAATGCAAAGGCCCTCTCCAGCCTTTTCTGGTAGTGAGCACCCCTTTTGAGCGGGTGGGGATAGATATTGTGGGGCCACTGGACCCCAGGACAGCCTTAGGCAACAGGCTCATCCTGGTCTTGGTGGATCATGCCACCCGGTACCCGGAGGCTATCCCTCTCAGGACAACCACAGCCCCGGTGGTGGGCTGTGCGTTGATGGGGATCTTTTCCCGTGTGGGTTTCCCCAAAGAGGTGGTATCTGACCGGGGTACCAACTTCATCTCCAGGTATATGAAGTCTCTGTGGGAGGAGTGTGGGGTAACTTATAAGTTCACCACTCCTTACCACCCTCAAGGAAATGGGTTGGTTGAAAGGTTCAACCGGACCCTGAAGGACATGATCATGGGGCTGACGGAGCCCATGAGACGGAAGTGGGACGTCTTTTTGCCATGCCTATTATTTGTCTACAGGGAGGTACCACAAAAGTCTCTGGGGTTCAGTCCCTTTGAGCTTTTGTACGGGCACCCTGTTAGAGGACCTCTCAGTCTGGTGAAGGAGGGTTGGGAGAAATCCCCTGGGAAAACCCCCCAGGATGTGTTCAGCTATGTGCTGGCCATCCGCAACCAGACACAGCGCTTCCGGGCCCTCGCTCAGGCGAACCTGGAAGCCAGCCAGGATGAGATGAAGAGGTGGTATGACCAGCATACCACTCTGATGGAATTTCAACCTGGGCAGATGGTGTGGGTGATGGGGCCAGTGGAGCCTTGCGCGCTCCAAGACAAGTGGACTGGGCCATATGAGGTGGTGGAGCGCAAGAGTGAGGTGACCTACCTGGTCAACTTGCGATCTCCCAGGAACCCCATGAGGGTCCTACACGTGAACCGCCTCAAGCTCCATTTTGAGAGGTCTGAAATAACAATGCTACTTGCTACAGATGCAGGGATGGAGGAGGATAGCGATCCTCTTCCTGACCTCCTGGAAGCTAAGGAGCAAGATGGGTCAGTGGATGGAGTGGTCCTCTCGCCCACCCTGACCCCAGAACAGCAGAGGGACTGTCGCCATGTGCTGGGTCAGTTTGCATCTCTGTTCTCCCTGACCCCCGGTATCACCAACTGGTGTGTCCATGACGTGGACACGGGAGATAGCATGCCTGTGAAACAGAAGTTTTACCGGGTGGCTGACAAGGTCAGGGCCAGCATCAAGAAGGAGGTTTCTAAGATGTTGGAGCTAGGGGTGATTGAGCCCTACAGCAGCCCCTGGGCTAGCCCAGTGGTACTTGTACCGAAAGCTGCTGCGCCAGGTGCCACTCCAGAACTTAGGTTTTGTGTGGACTACCGTGGGCTCAATGCTGTCACGAAGACTGACGCACACCCCATCCCCAGAGCTGATGAGCTCGTGGATCGGTTGGGAGCTGCCAACTACCTCAGTACGTTTGATTTAACTTCTGGGTACTGGCAGATTGCCTTAACTGATGGCGCCAAGGAGAGGTCTGCGTTTTCAACGCCAGAGGGGCACTTCCAGTTCCGTGTCATGCCCTTTGGGTTGAAGAACGCCCCTGCCACATTCCAGATACTGGTCAACCAGGTACTGTCCGGGCTGGAGTAATTCAGCGCCGCATATCTGGATGACATTGCTGTGTTCAGCTCCACTTGGGAAGAACACTTGCAACACCTCTGCGCAGTGTTGAAGGCTCTGCATAGTGCAGGCCTCACTATCAAGGCCAGTAAGTGCCAGATAGGGCAGGGTTCGGTGGTGTATTTGGGACACCAGGTAGGAAGCGGCCAGGTGGCGCCCCTACAAGCCAAGATAGATACCATCCGGGCTTGGGAACCCCCCAAAACCCAGACAGCGGTGAGAGCCTTCTTAGGACTCACCGGGTACTATCGCCGTTTTGTCAAGGGGTATGGCACCATTGTTGCTCCCTTGACAGAACTAACTTCCAAGAAATTACCGAAGAAAGTGATTTGGACCAGTGCCTGCCAAGAAGCTTTTGATGCCCTGAAGCAGGCCATGTGTACAGCACCTGTACTCAAGGCGCCTGACTTCTCCAAGGAATTCATAGTGCAGACAGACGCTTCTGAGCATGGAGTGGGAGCGGTGCTCTCACAACTAAATGATGAGGACTTGGACCAACCTGTAGCTTTCATTAGTAGGAGGCTACTTCCCAGGGAACAGAGGTGGAGTGCGATTGAAAGGGAAGCTTTTGCTGTGGTCTGGGCGCTGAAGAAGCTGAGACCCTACTTGTTTGGGACTCACTTCCGGGTTCAGACGGACCACAGGCCCCTCAGATGGTTGATGCAGATGAGGGGTGAGAATCCTAAGCTGTTGAGGTGGTCCATTTCCCTACAGGGGATGGACTTTACGGTGGAACACCGCCCCGGTACAGAACACGCCAACGCTGATGGTCTGTCCAGGTTTTTCTGCCTTAGCGATGAGAACTCCCAAGAGGGTGGGTAGTTCTCCCCACTTTCAGCTGGAGGGGACACGTGTTAGACCTGGCATCTTTGGCGTGGTTACCCCTGACTTTTTGCCTCTACCTCCTGTATTTTTGATGCTATGCTGGATTTCGTTTTTGCTGGTTTAGATGCTTTGGGCACTTTGCCACTGCTGATCAGTGTCAAAGTGCAAGTGCTCCCTTGGTAAATTGTTATATTGATTGGTTATCCATGATTGGTATATTTGTTTCACCTGTTAGCCCCTAGTAAAGTGCACTGAGTGTGCCAGGGCTGGTGATTCAAATGCTACTAGTGGGCTGCAGCACTGATTGTGCCACCCACAGGAGTAGCGCTAAAATGATGTCTTAGGCCTGCTTGCAGTGCCTATGTGCAGTCCAGGACTGCCATGTCGACCTAGCCAGTGCACCCACTGACCAGGCCTTATCCTTCCCTTTCTGTACATGTCAGGCATCCCTATGGTGGCCCTAGGTACCCCCCTGGGCTGGGTGCAGTGTATCTGAAAGGTAGGGCATGTACTGAGGTGTGTAACATGCCCTGGTAGTGAATTACAGCCATTTTAGTTTTTCACTGCTGAGAGGCTATCTTGCCCATAGGATAGAATGGGGAAGGCTGTTTACATGCCTATCTTCCCATAAGGGCAAGATAGAAAATCCAAGTTTGGTATCTCTGTGTTCAGAATTTAATTATACATCTTTTTAGCAAGATGGTTTTTAAATTCACTGTGTGAGAATAGCACTTTTTAGAAAGTAGCTATTCTCCTGTTTAACCTTCCTGTGTGCCTGTGTGCTGGTTGGCTGACTGGTGTCATGTGATGGGCTAGGTGGCTCCAGGAGCCTGGATGAGTCAGCAGCAGGGTGAATAGGGCTGCCTCTGCCAACACAAAGCTGGCTCCACCCCCTGCTGGCCAGGCTGAGGACTCTGCCTCTGCTGGCACAAAGAAGGCTCCACCTCCTGCTGAGCGTCTAACGACCCTGCCCCTCGCTCTGAAAGGAACCAGGTGCTCCAGAGCAGAGCACACCCAGGAACCGGTTTGAGCAGGGGAATCCCCCCACTGGAACAAAGAGAGACAAAGACTTGGAGGGGTATAAGAAGAGGACCCCAGACACCTAAACTTTAGATCACTTTGGAACTAAGAAGAAACCTCTGCCAAGGAGAAAGCTGAAAAGGACTGAAGAGGAGAAGACTGCCTGCTTGCTGTTTTGCTTTGCTGCCAAGGAGAGGGGAAGGACTTTGCTGTGTCCCCTTCTTTTGATTCTGATCTCCAAGGGCCTGAGAAGAGCTGGCTCCCTGTTAAGAAGTCCCAGGAACAAAAGGACTTCACCACCAGCTCCCCTGGAACTCTGCTGAGAGAGGTCTGACCTGCCTTGGAGTGCTTGCCCGGTCTTGGGGCCTCAGGAGGTCGTTTTGCTGTGTTTGGGAGCTGGGAAGCAGAAGCGTGAACAAGAGTGACTGGTACCCAACGCATCATCCGATTGCGTGTCGCAAGAACGAGAGTGCGAAGAAAATTTCATCGCGGCACCATCGCAACACGCAGGGTCCCCGCATCACCGAGTGCGTCGAGCATCGTCCCGAAGCGTGAAGATTCCTGCCATTGCGAGGGTTGTCGCAGAACCAGTTTGCGAGCCGCACCACTGCCGGTGCGTGAAAAGTCTCCAGACATCGGGTGCGTCGACGCAGAGTCCCGTTCCGTGGCGCATCGAGAGTTGCGGCGCCGGAAGGCAACGCTGCGCCACGCATCGCACCACATCGAAGAGTGTCGCATCGAACCTGTGCGTGAAGCTTCCCCCTAAGAAACCTACGCAACGAAGGCCAAAGTCATCGCATCCTCCCCTTACAGATCGGAGCCGGCGCATCCACCTCTGCTGCGTGAAGCAGGGCTGCTGCAAAGCCTCCCCAGGATCTCAGGAGTATCGCATCGCCTTTGCAAGCTTCCTTGTTATAGCTTTTGGGAACCTTATCGCAACTACAGGTACTGTTGGGCACGAAAGTGTCGCATTTTGTGCATTGAGAGTCGCATTGTGCAAGACACTGACTTTTACATCCTGGAGTACTTTCTGCAAACTCTTGAACTATCTTTAAAGAAACCTTTTTGAATTATATGTTGGTTTGTCTGTACTATTTGGTCTTGTGAAGTTTTTAGTAAAGATACATTATTTTTCTAAAACTGGTGTGGTGTTTTCACTGTGTTACTGTGAGTGTTGGTACAAATACTTTACACATTGCCTTTGATAGCCTAGACTGCTCAGGCCAAGCTACCTAGAGGGTGAGCAGGGGTTATCTTAACAGTGTATCCCCCTTTCCCTGACTAGAAGCAAGGGTCCCTACTTGGACAGTGGTACCTACCCTGCCAACTAGAGGCCCCCAGATCTAACAGGTTTATAAACAAAAACTAATGTAGTGGGGAAGAGTAACACCTCTTGAATGAGAATGTTAAGGCCAGACAAGTAATGGATGTGTAAATGTAAACCAAAGTTCCAGGTTCACCAAATTAAAAGTAGGTCTGTGCACACACGTTTATGTCTCTATATACATGTGTAGGTTAACTACTTTCCAAGATTCACAAACATTCCCAGACGTATATCTGTAAAACTGAGCCTGGCACAGATCTCGTGGCATTCTTTGGGGGAGGGGATTTGACTATTCCCAAGGACTTCTATTTCCCCTGAACACAATTATCTATAGTGAAGAAGTCTGCACAGGGGCAACAGGCCTCCCGTGCAAACGTAAATTTTCCAGTTTTCGCATCAGCAGTTTGTTTACTCCAGCTCTTCGCAGGAGTACATCTCTGAACATTTCTCGGATGAAATATCAACGTAAAGAAGTTTGGGAATGCCTACAAACGTAAAGATTTGTGGACGTTCCTTAACGCCCCAGGCAACTAATGTCTTCAAATGGACGAGTGTGATTTAGTTGTGCGGACTTCTGCAGACAGGTGGTGGAGGAATCCAGACTAAATGCATATTACGTTTACCAGAATTCCTTTGTGGATCCTGGCAGGTATACAAAAAGCACACTTTTGTAAACTTACATTTACGGCAAATTGTACCTTTGTTACCTCTGTTTATAATCTGCTGTCAAATACAACAGTGCCAACAAAATGTAAAGATTTGAACAGAAGAAAATATATTTTACATGTCGACATTTTTTGTGTGTGCAGATTTATAGAGCGTGAGTGAACTCGACCGGAAGGTATTGGAGCGCTTTACAGGAGCACCAGTTACGTTACACAGGGACACGTTCTTCATTTTTTGGAAGGCACGGCGAGATTAAGTGATGTGCCCAGAATCACAGGGAGCTGAGCCGACGCTGAGGCTCGAACCTGGTTCCCCAGCTTCTAAATCGGCAGCTCTGGCCGTAAATCCACAACCTCTCCCCATTATTATTATTTGTGGTGAATTTAGATTTCTCAAAAAAAATTCCCCTTTCTAGATTATTTTAAGGATGGGTAAAAAGGTACATAGAGCTTAGAGAGACATTCATCTTTGCCTTTTAAATGCCCAATGAGCAGTTGACTTTGACACATTTACACTATAATCGCGCTTTCTCCTTTGCGATTTACTGTTTTACACTCCTGACATCATGAAACAGAATACTGTAATTATATGAGCTATTTTCACACTCTGCTCTTTTCAATGTCACAACATTCAGCACTTTGTGACATGCTTTTCATGGCACAACAGGATAGTCGTGCAAGAGAGTGTGCATGGTCTCTGATCTCTGCGAGTAATTGGTTGTTATCAATGCAGATTTGTAAGGGAAAAATCACCTCAATGAATGGGAACAAAAGCATAAATGCATGAAATAAACTCTTACGTAATGATACGTTTCACAATCGTACTACGCGCTTTTTATGTCATTTTCTTGGAAAATGCAAGCTGTATTCGGCGAAATTACTCAATCAAAAATAATTTACTGGTAAATTAATTCATTAAATTACTCACTTTCAAACTATATATAAGGAGAGAGACCAGGAATATTTTATTTTCTTAAAATGCCACAAATTACGTTTTCTACCTGTTGTTGAACTTGAGTTGCACAAGATGTATCCCAGGGCTTAGTAATGCACATTTATTGAGCTATCACTCCCCACCACGCAGGCCATGGGGAAGCATTTGTTCTAGGTTGCTTTACTGACTCGAACACTGTGGTAAATGCATTAATGTTATGAAGTTGATATTACCACGATTATCTTTTTATTGTTTTTGTCTGATAATAATATTAGGTTGCGGCTGGTGATTGCTCATAAGAAATACACTTTTGGAAAAAAACTATCAGCTGCTTAAGCGCACTGTGAAGGTATCGTAGTATGAGTAAAAGATATATTATTGGGGTGGAAGAAAAACACAGAGATGTTCCCAGAAAATAACACGGGATCTTACAGAATTCGTTAATGAATCTGGGGTGCTCTTGGGTAGATTAGGACAGAAGGAAATATATTGGGCCCTATGGGGATTTGGCATAGGGCTGCACATCAATTCTCCTTGCTGTGCTGCCCTATGTGAAAGTGAAAGGGCACGAATGCAATGTATGTATCTAATATGGTGCATTCCTATCCTTTCCCCCAGCACTGGTGCAGTTTTGGCAGTCTAGCCTGTGTTGCCGGAAAAATTGTTTATGTGCAGGAAGGGATGCCTTCCTGCACAAAAACAATCCTGGAAGTCTTTTTCCTATTTCTGTGTGTGCTGCAGAGTGTAGGACACAGGGAATAGAAAAAGTACGAGGAGAAATAAAGTTATTTCTTCTTGTTGCACCTCGTATGGGGCGGCGTGAGGTTTTTGTGCATCTCAAGGTTTCCATGGTATGTTAAATCTGGGCAAGCGTCAAAATCCATGTGTAGCATGGGAACACCCACTGCAATGCCCATGGAATGCCTCCCTAACACAGAGTAAGGCAACACTCTTTTTGCACTGCCTTGCCTTTGGCTATATCCATGGTGTAATTCAAAGCTGCACAAAGTAGCTGTGTATGACCTCATAAATATTATTTTGTGATTTGCACTGCTGGAGCTTTACGAAAGGTGGCACGATGGTGGTGCAAGGGGCTCATAAATATGCCCCATGGTGTCCAGAAGTAATCATATCAACTCTTGTCATTGGCAGATAAGTGTGCCATTTTGTAGGGCATATGAACCACTCTAAAAATATTAGTCTGCTGCTTAGGCTGAGGTGGTTAGCCAATGACGTCCATGATTACACAATACATGCATGCTGGAGAGGGACCTGGGATTGACGAATACTGGCTGATTTGTTATAAGGACAATGTATTGATCTACACATAAAACCATCTTCTATCAACAAATACATTAATCTGGTCACAACATCAAGTCTTCTACATAGTCTAAAATGTTCAGTATGCAAGGCTAACACTTCCATGTAGCGATGTAAGGCATCAGATGTATGACAGCACCACTAGGTCATGGCAGATTACAATAAAGAGTCTGAATATGTGTTTTTCTAAGGTAAAATTCTCCTGGGTTGAGGGCCTGATATATTATTTCCATTCACACACCAGGTTGTGAAATTTCACACACATTGGTCTTTGTAAGGGAATGACATTTGTGCAGTGACTTATGTGCCAAGTGTACATTTTTAGAGGGGGTCAATATGAACTGCCTTATGAATAACAGCTAGGTAGGTTCCAATTTGTGACCCCATTTTATTGGCTGTGAATGCAGGGGTGGAAGGAAACCTGCAAGCAAAATCAGACCTCTATCAATGCACTTGCATTCATTCCTCAATGGGAAAGTTTTTTTTAAAGAAGTCTGTGTCATTTAAAGGGACATGTCCTTCTTGTTTGGTAAAACATTATTCCTTTTTTAGAACATATCAGGGGGACATAGGCAGTAGCCTCCATGTGGCACTGTCCATTTCCCCCGAGGCTTCCAACACGATTCCCTAATGAGAATCAGTTTCATTGGGATTACTTCATGTTTGCAAAATCAATTCATCTGTCGTTTCTGGATGCAGCACTGCAGAGCTCCACTGCCTTTTACTGATACCAACAATCAAATTAAGCAGAGAATGTGTGGTGGGCTAAATGGTCCATCCCACATGAGCTGTTTAGGCTTTGGTGTAGGGGTGACAGGAGGATTTGAATTGGCACCACAGCCAGTAGCTCTCTGCTAGAGCACTGTGGATCTGTGTCTCCAGCCTATCTTGCTGATTTGGCAATGATTTCCTCATTGTTGTGTTTTGCACTGTTTGCCGCTCTACTGCAGCTCGTTTCCCACCATTTTCCTCCCACTTCCCACCTACCCCACCCACTGCTTCAGCGCCACACCCTCCTCCCAGGACCTACTTAATGGAGGCTGCAGTGTGGCCGAGCAGTGGACATGCGCAGAAGGCACTTAAGCCCATCTGCGCCCATCCTCACCTGGACCACTCTCAGTGCCAGAAATCCTGGCTATCCTCCACTCGAAAATACACTCCGAATCCTGAACCCCGACTTCACAACAACAACTGCTGCCACACCTCACCTCGATCTATTGTAGGACCTTTTCCCTGCCGGCATTGTCTCTTCTCCTGCAACAATGAAGCACCCACATGCATGACGACCACCACTACGCTGACGATCACTGCTTCAGAACAACTTGACTGCCTCTTGCTCACCACACGATCACTCTGCAAACACACCACCAAGATTTATGACACCATTAGCTCCCTCACCCAGACATCATCTTCCTCACTGAGACCTGGCTAAACCCCACATCTGAGTTGAACATCGCCTCAGCAACACTGGGCAGCTACAAGATAGCACACAGAGACCTCATCAACAAACAAGGAGGTGGAATCGCCATCAACCACAAAGAAACCATCCATTCCACCACCACCGTAGATAATACCACCCCGATCATGGAACACTTTAACTTCGAACTCCAAACTGACGGCAAAATCACCATCAGAGGCACACTCTCCTACAAACCTTGCACCAGCTTCTGTGATGCCAACCACAAACTAATTGCCATGCTCACCTTTGTCTTCAAATACTACATCTTCTTCAGAGAGCTTAATCTTCACCTCAATGACCTCAACTACACCAACAACATAAATCGCCTCGAAAGCATGAACAACATCGGCCTCACCCAACTAGTCACCAGCCCCACACACCTCCCAGGACACACACTCAACCTCATTTTCATGTCGGATGTATGTCGTTGCAACGCACACTTTTACAACGCATTTTTTACAACGCAAAATCCATTACAACGCATTCCATTACATAGCATGACACTACAACGCATTTTTAAAAACTACCTTTACAACGCATTCCATTACAACGCATACTACCTTTACAACGCATACCATTACAACGCATAATATTAAATTGCATTTAAGCTAAGTATTAGATAGTATAGGGGTAAAAATTACTATTCTAACTCCAGGGGGTGCAACAGTAGGGAAAGTGTTGGATAGTATAGGGGTAAAAATTACTATTCTAACTCCAGGGGGTGCAACAGTAGGGTAAGTGTTGGATAGTATAGGGGTAAAAATTACTATTCTAACTCCAGGGGGTGCAACAGTAGGGAAAGTGTTGGATAGTATAGGGGTAAAAATTACTATTCTAACTCCAGAGGGTGCAACAGTAGGGAAAGTGTTGGATAGTATAGGGGTAAAAATTACTATTCTAACTCCAGGGGGTGCAACAGTAGGGTAAGTGTTGGATAGTATAGGGGTAAAAATTACTATTCTAACTCCAGGGGGTGCAACAGTAGGGAAAGTGTTGGATAGTATAGGGGTAAAAATTACTATTCTAACTCCAGGGGGTGCAACAGTAGGGTAAGTGTTGGATAGTATAGGGGTAAAAATTACTATTCTAACTCCAGGGGGTGCAACAGTAGGGAAAGTGTTGGATAGTATAGGGGTAAAAATTACTATTCTAACTCCAGAGGGTGCAACAGTAGGGAAAGTGTTGGATAGTATAGGGGTAAAAATTACTATTCTAACTCCAGAGGGTGCAACAGTAGGGTAAGTGTTGGATAGTATAGGGGTAAAAATTACTATTCTAACTCCAGGGGGTGCAACAGTAGGGAAAGTGTTGGATAGTATAGGGGTAAAAATTACTATTCTAACTCCAGGGGGTGCAACAGTAGGGTAAGTGTTGGATAGTATAGGGGTAAACATTACTATTCTAACTCCAGGGGGTGCAACAGTAGGGAAAGTGTTGGATAGTATAGGGGTAAAAATTACTATTCTAACTCCAGGGGGTGCAACAGTAGGGTAAGTGTTGGATAGTATAGGGGTAAAAATTACTATTCTAACTCCAGGGGGTGCAACAGTAGGGTAAGTGTTGGATAGTGTAGTGTAATATTATGCGTTGTAATGGTATGCGTTGTAAAGGTAGTATGCGATGTAATGGAATGCGTTGTAGTGGATTTTGCGTTGTAAAAAATGCGTTGTAAGTGTAGTGCGTTGTAAAAGTTGCGTTGTAAAGGTTGTTCCCCTTCATGTCCAGAGATAGAGTCAAGTACGGTCATGTCACTGAGCTCACCTGGACAGACCAGACGATGTTCTACTTCATCATCACAGGATCCCCTGGCACCGCCACCAAGCCACCCAGCACCTCACACTGCAACTGGAACAGAGTATCAGAGAGCCAGTAGATAGACACCCTCAATACCTCACACCCTGATACCACAACCAATCTATAACAGGCTGTCACGAAATGCTGTGCCTGGGTCACTGATTGCCTGACAGAGTCACCCCGGTCAAGCCCAACAAACTCAAGAGATACTCTAAACTAACCCTGGGCGGTGAACTACCCTCCGCACGCGAAGTTTGCGTAGTTTTGGTAACTTCGCGGTTCGCGTAGAATGCGTAGTTACAGAATACTACGCAATCTGCAACGTAGCGTAGCTGTTTTTCTTCTTCGCGTGCTCAATATGCGTTCTCGCGCACGCGGTAACGGCTTACTGTGATTCTGCATTCGCCGACTCGATTTTCTATCCGTTCGCATGCGCCACGAGATTTGTAATATGGCCGCATGATCCCGCGAGAGTGTGGGAACGCGAACACTTCATTCGGACGCGTGAGCTGACTTCTGGCGGCAGTCTTGGTAAGATCGCGATCCCGAACACCAGAAACTGCAATCTGGCGAAGAATATCTCTCGAGCATCATAAAACCTTCTCGAAAATGATTATTTGGCTAAAAAAACTCCTCTGATTGTGATTTGGCTGTAGTTTTTTGTGCAAGGAGTCCTTTTTCTTTTTTTACTTTTTTTTCCAAGAGGAAGGAAGTGCCCATGAGTCTCCAACTTCCTGTTCCTGTCCAGCAGGCTCCTCCCAGTGCTTTGTCCATGTGCTGTTCACTTTCATTTGGATTTTGGAGCTGGAAAGATAACGTTTTGTGTCTGTCTGCTGCATCATAGATCATTGGATTTGATTTGAGGACTTTTGGAATTGAGATTTTACAAGTAAGTTGGGGGATTGGTGGACTTGTTTGTTTGATTGGGGCTTGTACGTAATTTTTTTTGGCATTTTCATCGATTTTAAAATGTCTTGTTGTTGTGGGTGGCCTGTAGTTTCAGTAGGGGCCTAGTTGTTTTCTTTTAAGTTTCAGCTAGTAGGCCCAGAGTTACCCATGGGTACATGTTTCTGTGGTGTCTGTTGAATTTTAGTTTAAACATCATGTAGGGCATGGATGGCATTGGATTGAATTGCTAAATGTGGTTGGGGTGTATTTCACTTTTTGGGTGTGTGTGTTGTTAATAAATAAATACCTTTGTTGTATGTGTGTTTGTGCTTGCTGTGTAACTTTCCAACCTTTTGTAGCCCTGTTGATTTTCGTTTTTGCATTTTTGTATTAAAGCTGTGTTGTTTAGCAGGCCTACTTTGTCTGGTCATATAGGCCCGCTTGAGTTCATTGTTTGCCATGGCCTGTTGTGACTGACCATCAATGTGGCTTGGGGCCATTTTGTGGTGGTAGTTTAGTAGGGTGCTGCTTTTTCAATATAGGCCTGCATGTCTTTTCTCTGTTCCCCTTGGCTTATGCTTGTTGTTGTTGTGGCCTGGCCATGTGGGTCGCTGCCATTTTGTGAAGGCAGGCAGTGTGCTTTTGCCATCGGATTGCATTGTCTGTCTGTGGTTTTTTGGGGTGGAATTTCAGTTTTTTGGTGTGTGCTAAATAAATAGGCCTTTTCAGCCAGTAGGTAACCCTAGGTGTTCAGCTCACGCAGTTTTGGCAACTCCGCACTGCGCGACAACACAGACTTACGCTTTTTGTCTTCTTTGCGCAAGTTCCCCAGAGTCTCCAACTTCCTGGTCCTGTCCTTTGTCTTCACTTTCTTGTTATTGTGGCTGGCCTAACCATTTGGCTGGGGGCCTTTTTGTGGTGGTATTTAGTAGTGTGCTGTTTTTGCCACATAGGCCTGTGTGTCTTTCCATTGTTCCTCTTGTCTGCTTCCAAATCGATCCCCATTGCCAGCTGCAGCTCCCTGATGCTGCATCCATCCCATGTGATGCACAAATGTAGGCCAAACACAGGCTCCACTACATTTTTGTTTTTGTTCTTTGCTATTCTTATTCTTCTTGAGTGTACACAGTACAGTACACCAGGAAAGCTCTGGCCTTGTTGTCAAAGTCTCATAAATGGCTACACTGTTGTTCACTGAGTTACTAAAATTTATTTATTGTGACCACCACTACACACAAAGAAGTTATATATTATATTAGTTTGATTGTACTATTTTTTGACTGATTTTCTTCTGGCTTTTTTGCTTTTAGGTGCACAAAAGACTGAGGAGGAGATGTGTCATCATCGCCCGTTGTGCTGCCAGACAGACGTCCTGCTGCTGTACACGACGTGACGTGTGAGTGACCTGACCAGACATCTCTGTAACTTGTGCAACTGAGTGCTGCTGACATCTGAATAAGATGGGCCCAAAGAAAGCAGGTAGCAGGTCCTTCAGTACCAAGAAAGTTGCTATTGAGAACAAGGAAACGAAGAAGGAAGTGACACTTATTTCTGGTGTGCCGCCCAAAACATTTTTTGGGAAACCGAAAAGGATGCCTGCTGCAGCCAGGTCCGGGGGGAAAGCTGGGGCCAGCACCTCCGCATCGGTGGCCCCAACCCACCAACCCAGGCCCAAGCACATGAGTGTGGAAGAGGTAGCCAGCCTAATGGTGGAAAGCAGTGATGCTGAGCCTGAGCTAAACTTATCGCTATCTCAAAGTAGTATCCAATCAACGCAGGAGGAAACTCAGAAGATAAGTGCTCAACAACAACAGCCGCAACCACCGCCCGCAATAGTAGTTGTTGTTCTTCCCGAAGTAGGGGCAGTTCAGTAAATTGAGCCTCATGCAGAGGAAGAAGAGGAAGCCACTCATTCAGAAATTCCATTGTCTTCCAAATCCCCACCAAGGAAAAGGAGGGTTAGTCCAAGTTCTTCGCCTAGCCCCCCTTCTGATGATCTAGATGCCACTTGGAAGCCACAAACTGAGTATGAGAGGGAGACACGTCCCAAGACCAGGCTAGGGAAAAGGAAGGTTCCAGAAAGCCTTACACTTATGGAGGTTGATGTAGAGCAGCAGGATGATGATGATGATGATGAGCCAGTCATCACGAACATCACTCCCGGCCCCGAGGAGATGGAGACCAACATTATTACCCTATCCAAAATCGCTGCGAGGGATGTAGCACGCATACCTCCATCACAGGTAACACCAACATGACCTACAGCTTCCATATTTGCATTAGCAAAGGCCCGTCAGCGACCTACATCCAGCACAACCACCACCTCAGTAGAAATATGTAGTGGTACAGCACAGAGTCAAATTCAACGCACACCCTCCAGTTCATCCGGCATTGGAAGTAGCACCTCCAGCAGGAGGCAAAAGTTAAGCTCTCCAGTTTGGGACTTCTTTACGGTTAGTGAAAAGGAGGAGAACATTGCTATATGCTCCATTTGTAATACCTCTGTTAGTCGGGGTAAGCTTGGTACAAACTATGGTACCGGAGGCCAAATAACCCATCTGAAAAAACACCACTTGATCAACTGGGAGGACCACCTTCGGGGCATAAAGACTGCAACCATTGGAGTTGGTGGGGATAAACGAGTAGAAGAAGAAGATCCGATCACGGTGGGAGAGGAAGGACAGGGAGACATTCTCTCTGGTAGTGGTAGACAAAGTAGCCCTGTCCCCAGCAGTGCAGTGTTATCGTCAACCACATCTTCATCAACAATTCAGTGGCACAAGAGTAAGAGTCAACCTGAGACAGCAACTAGTACCGCAATGAAAAAAAGTGCGACGTTGAGCCTAAGAGGAAGGAAAACCATGCAGCCCACCATTATCAGCATGTTTAGGCCGGTGGAGGGGCAGTACGAACGCAACCACCCAATAGCACGTTTGTACAATGTGAAGCTGGCTAAAATGTTTTCACTGGACCTTCACCCTTTTTCTTTTGTTGAAGTGGTGGGTTTTCTGGAATTTGTGACAGCCATCTGCCCAAAATGGCAGATTCCCAGCCACTACTATTTTGCCAGAGTTGCTGTTCCAGCACTACATCACGACGTGCTGGAATTGCTTGGAAACGCCTTGAAGCAGAGTACTGTTCATAGTATCCACCTGACAACAGACATGTGGACCAGTTGCCAAGCCACTGGTTACATGTGCATAACTGCACACTGTATCTCTTTCGTGGGGGTTAAAGAATAGATATCTGCTGGTGTTGACGCTGCTGAGATTTTTGATGCCACTCGCAAACATGCAATTGTAGCCATGTTTGCCATGGAGAAATCTCATACTGCTGCAAACATTTTGGATGAGTTTAACAGCAAGGTCTTTGAGTGGCTGCGCCCAAGAGGGCTTAACATTGGTTTTGTTGGCACGGACAATGGCAGTAATGTAGTTAGGGCCATGAAAGATGGCTATTTCAGGGTCCCGTGTTTGGCACACTGCATTAACATTGTTGTTCAAGACTTTCTGAAAAATAAATACAAAGTCAGCAACTTACTGGTCACCTGTAGAAGAATATGCACACATTTCAGCCATTCTTTTAAAGCCCGGAAGCAGCTGAGGGTCATTCATTGTGAGCATAAAATGCCAGTAAAAGCACTCATCCAGGAGGTGCCAACACGTTGGAATGCAACGTATTACATACTTGATCGTCTGTTTGAGCAGTACATGCCACTCAATGCTTATGTCATGCGAAGATTAGGGGATCCTACTGTCAGAGGCATGACCGTTGAGATGGGTCAATGGGACCTCATTAAATGCCTGACAGAGATGCTACTTCCTTTTGAGGTCTTCACACGTGAAGTCAGCAGGGAAGACTGTACTATGGGCCAAGCTATCCCATTCTTGCACATGCTAGAGCAACAGCTGAAGGAGGTGTCTGAAATGTATGCATGTGTGGATGACAAACAAGACGCACATTATTTGGTGAAATCCTTAGCCGTTCGCTTATCTGAAAATACAAGGATTCTAAATAACATTGTGTCACATCCACATTACATTACTGCCGCAATTTTGGATCCACGGTACAAAGCATTTCTGAACAGTAAGGCAGTAATTCCTTTTTCAGAAGTGGATGTTGCCAAGTACAAAACTTTGATAGCTGAGCAAGCCATTGACTTTGAAAACGAACGGCTCGTAATTAGAGGCCCCCCCACCCCAGCCCAGAACAAGTATTCCAGGGCAGATTCCAGTCTTAAGTTCTACTTCAGAGCCTGAGGGCAGTGCGTTTGCCTCCCAGCAGTCACCGACACCAACACTACCAATAACATCAACAGCAAGAACAGATCATCCACACTATAATCGGCAACTGATTGGTTTCTATGGCAGGGGTATGGTAAGTCCAGAGCTGATGCAAAGGCAAAAGAGGCCGAGCACATCGGAACACCCCTGAGCATTGAGCGGATGGTCCAGGTGTATCTGGATGACCCAACAGAGGTCTTCATAGATGGATATCCATTGGTGTATTGTTATGGGAAAAGAAGCCAATGGACAGTGCTCAACAGGCTGGCGATAAAGTATGTGGCTTCCCCTGTCGCAAGTGTCTCTTCTGAGCGATTTTTCAGTGCTGCTGGTGCCATTGTAATGGTGAAAAGGACCAGTCTCTCTCCCAAAAGCATGGAGAGGTTAACCATGATCAAAATGAATCAGCACTTTATACCAATGGACTACAAAATACGTGAATCACAGCAGGAAGAGGAGAGCGACTTTGATGACAGAAGTAGTGGGTTACATGACCTACTTCTGTCCGAACCACCAGAGTTTGAGGACAAGCTCCTCTTCCCTGACAACTAGGCTTTCAAATTGTTACTTTCTACCTTCCTTTATTTGTGTGTGTATCTGTCTTTCTCTGCTTCCAATCAAATCACAACAAATGAATCCATCAACACCGTCTTCTCTTTTTATTTCCCTATTGGAGTTGCACCTCTGTTCATTTTACTGCCCACTCCTCAGAGTCCTGCTCCATCTTCCTGACTCACCCTAAATACATTTCCCTCAAGTCAGACATTGGATGGAGAATAGTACAGGAAAAATTGTTGCCTCCAATAGTCCCTCCAGAAGAAGTGGAACGTGACTATAGGTATCCTCCTTTGTTTCCAAGCCGAAACTCGTCCCTGTCAGAAATAGGCTACCGCCTCGGCAGGCATAAAAGCACATCAATGTCAAAACAGAAGGAACTCGGCAGAGAAAGACAAGAGACTCTTTGAAGAAACTTGCTGACATGTCACATTTCTGCAAACTCAATTCAATTGAACCATGACCGCTACCCAGGCCGCGGCCCATCTCACAGCACTGACCATGATGATGTGAACGAACTTCAACTGCAACAAAGAAGTGCCGCAGATGAGTAAGAAAACTAAAACAGCGACTAACACTCAAAATGAATGTTGAGTAATAATGAGGCCACTGGCTCGGTACACACACCTGTCAGAAAGAACTAGGCATCTGACAGCAAAAGAAAAGAGCAAGACAGGTAATGTACTAATGTTGGCAATGCATGCGTTGTATGCAGACTCAGAGTGATTGCTGTTTTTTGTGTTGATGTTGATGACGTTGTGCATGAAGTCGAACTGAACTAGTAATTAATCTACCAACCAAAAGTGACTCAAGTGACAGTCAATGTTTCCCTTCTTGTTGTTTAATAACCAAACTGACTCCTACTACTACTGCAGGCCAATATCCGTTGCAATTTTTAATATGGAATATGGACTTAGTCGGAGTCGTACTCGGTATACTACAGACTGAGTTGGATTTGGCCAACACGTACAACAACACCATGATGATGAGTCATGACCATATTATCTTCGCACTTTCACAGTCAGTCAGTTGGATTGGAGATGATTGATGGAATAACTCTGGGCATTTCAAATCAAGTGGCATAAAACGGTAAATAAGTCAACAACCACAGCAGACCTACATGTCCGTGTAGTGGTGGAGTCGAGTAGTGCAGTGGTATGACTGACAGTGGTGCATTGCCATTGATTTGATTTATTCACTTAATTTTGAAAATGCTAGGTTGCTGTATATGTGCTTTGTCTGGCTCTGTCAAACTTTCAGCTAAATGGAGGTTTGGTCATGACCTGGTGCCGTGGTGTGGCATGCTCTGTCCTGTTGTTGGTGTAGCTTGAAAAATGCTGTAAACAGAGTAGACAAACATGATGTATCTATCCATGCCGCCTCAGTCTAAAAGTGTTCTCTTCTCTGTCTGACTCTTGTTGTACTCCACCGTAATTGATGCATTTTTTTTATTCATTGATTTCAGAGTATCCCATTTGTTTTTCCATTTACACTTACAGGCCGGCTTCTACCCTGTGCTATACTTGGAAAAACAACGCACACTTACCTTCCCAATGAATCTACATATGCCAGGCAGGCAGTGGCAACACCCAAAATTGATGGGCGGAGCATCCATGGAAGGGACTGAGGACCAAGAGGAATGCCGAGATGCAACTCCCCATTTGACCAGGATAACACATCTTTTAAACAATTTGATTCATTTTTTGTTATTATTAATTATGTTTGCTCTATGCTTATAATTCATCCCTACAGCTATTTCAAAATTTTCTTTGCTATCTTTAAAAGTAAGCCCGGTACAACAGAACAGAACACAAACTGTATGTAATCTGTGTCTCTATGAGGGCAAACAGGCAAGGCAAAGTGCATAATATTAATATACTGATGCTCTGCACTGTCTAATTGTCTAGTAGTAGTTAGTAAGTTTTACTTATCATTAACCATCAAGTTATTATCATCATCATCATGCATGCATTTCCTTTTTCACCCTTAACACATTTATGGATATGGTAGTCTACAAAGATTGTGTTTTCTTTTGTTGTTTGTCCATGCGTACTGTTTTTTCTTTGTCAAACCTTTCCCCAAACCCCCTTCCCAACCATTCATCAAACCCTAACCCTCTTCCCCCGGGCTGTGTGATTTATTGAGGTGTGACTACATTAATGTACACCAATAATTGATCACACGCTTGCTGGGGCGGAGGTGGCAAAAGCAACACTAATTCAATTTCAAGGCAGGTGGAGGATGTTTTTCTGCTTGCCCACCAATGATGATACGTATATTTGTGAATTGCGAGTTAACTATTTTAACAAAGGAACGTAATCCATCATCATTAATTGCTGGCATCGATTGTCATCCTTCCTATTACACACAGCACTAAAGGTTACGCTTGTGTCTAGTGTAGGCCTAGTTGAGTGACTTGAAAACAACTACAGTTTGTAACTTGTTGTACTAGGCTATCCCCCACACCATTATGTTTTATTTACTTTGCTCTACTACTCCTCCCAGAGGCTCTCTCAGGTGCCTGACTGTCTCATTTTCTTTTTTTGTAAATGCTACTGCCAGTGTCTACTACTACTACCACCAAAACCATGGCATCTGATTCTGCATTCTCTTTGGAAACCCAACCTGCATCGTCAACGTCATGCAGCCATTGCTGTGCCTAACTTAAACATCAATCACAGGTAAGAAAAGAAAAGATGTTTGGGGGAGGTATAATAATGGACTAGGACAGGAGGAGGAGAAAGTGACCGTACTACTAGGACAAGTCAATCAGTGAGGGGTACAGCATCTATCTGTTTGTGTCTTACAAAGTCAGCCAATTATTTAAATCAAACACTGGCTGTGGCCCTGAAGCAGCAAGGAAACAGTGTGACATAAAACAGTAACCCCACCCACAAAACATTAAACCACATCCTATGTAAAGTAAAATATATATAATTTAATCCCCTAACAAAAATAAACTATGTAAAAAAATCTCACAACACCTGACCCACCCCTCTCCCTAACCCCAACCAATGTCCAAAATGAAAGAGTCCAATTGTCCATAACCCCAACGCCCGATACCCACCCACCAAAAGAACCGATAAAGAAGGGGCAATTGAACAGGGTCTTTTTCCTAGCGGTGGGCTCTTCTCTCCAGGACCTTCAGACGCTTCTTCACCTTCTCTAGCTCCTCCTCCAGCCGCGCATTCCGGAGGAGCATGCGGCGCGCATATGCCCTGCAGTTGCAACTAAACTAAGCCTATGTACCACCTGACCTAGCCCACATATTCCGGACGGGCCAATTGTTCAATAAGTCTGCATTTAAATTTTAGCCATAAAATATGCATAGGTGTAGGACACATGCATACATTTGTGCATAGCCATACACCAAATTGTTGGTTGGTTGCGTCTGATGTTTTCATGCTAGTGATACTGCTAGCCTTACCAATCACTCAACAAACTACAAAAGGTTCTACTAAGGACTGGGATAAGCACTAAGCAGCACTCAGCGACAGAGAGGATGCATCACGCAAACCTCTAAAAAATGACCAACTAATACTAACTAAACCTATCAATCCATCCACCACTATCTCTTCTTAGTGACAGGAGGACAAAGGAAGGACTAGAGTCTCTCTAGCAATAGCATTACCTAACTTAATTTCTCTAAGTAAACTCTTACATAATCAATCAGCCCAAGCGAGCGCAAAGTTGCAATCAAGTAAGAGCAGAGCCGAGCACCTGTGTCCTACAATCACAGAAGATTTTGAAACGTAATTTACCTGCAATGTAAGCAGCATTATTCTTGCTATTCAGAAAAAAATGATACACAATACTTATACTACTAGTATACTAGTATATGAGCTACTCATCAGGCCCCACGACCTCGACACCTAGCAGGTCCAGCAGGTCCTGCTCCCGGTCCAAGATGTCGGACCACCGGTGGGACAGCTGGTGATGGGTGCGCTAGACCCCTGATTCGCGGAACACAGCCCGGTGCACCTTTGCCCACCGGCGGTGATGCTTCTGGGTCTGGTACCCGGAGCCAGGCCTGCCGCCTGCTGCCAAGGTCAAGGGGAGGTGGCGCTGAACAAAAAAAACAAGGGCGGCCACTTCCACCTCTCCAAAAAGCTCCCAGGCCTGCACCCCTGGATGGCGCAGTCTGCCGCATGGCAGGTGGCTCTTGGGCGCAGGCGCCTTGCGCTTGGAGCGGCCGTTGGTACCCTTAGGCATGGATCTGGGGGTGAGCGGGAGGCACAAAAGAAAATAAGGGAAAAATAAAGTTAGGGGAAGGAGTAAAAGAAAGTAATATAAAACAGTAGAAAAGTGATAAAAAACACAGTAAAAGTAGAAATAAAATTCAAAATATAGACTTAGGGACTGAGAGTGATAGCTAATAAATAAAAAAGATCAGAAAAACAGTTTAAAAAGCTAAGGATGGCAAAAAGATTGAGGGAGGATAGAAAAGCAGGCCCCAGAACCATAGCATAGAGTGAAAAAACAAGATGACCGCGCCCGTCGCGACCGCGTGTGTAAGTACGCGCGATATTTCCTCGCGAGCACGCATAAAACATCGCGAACATATTAATCACGTTCCCGAACTTGACATGCGTATCGCGAACACGCTATACGCAACCTGGAACAGGAAATAAGACATCGCTAATGGGCGGGACAAGTCAAAAACAAGATTGCCGCGCCCATAGGCGACCGCATGGGTAAGTTCGCGAGATACTATACCCCGAGCACGCAAACAGACTCCCGAACACCAATACGCGTTCGCGAGCAAGAAAAAAGCATTGTGAACGGACGAGACAAGCAACTACGCGCGCTCGCGTAGCTACGGTTAGCTCGCGAAGCGCATGTGCAACTTCGCGTAGCTATTCATAGCGCAACTACACATACTAAGCCCTAAACAGGCCAGTTGGTACATTTCAGAGTGGAGAACCACTAAACACAACTGCAAGTGACTGGAAAGAAAATGGAGCACCAGCAGGAGCCCACAGACCGAGCCACATTCAAGACATTCCTCAACCAATACTACCAACTCCTGAAAGAGACAAAAAGGAGCCCCCTTGCATACCACATTTAAGCCAGTTCTAACCACAGCAAAGAATTCTTTGACATTGTTAGAGAGTACTCCAACCCCTCAGTCACAAAAACATCATAACTCCTTCCCAGGAACTCCATAACACCCTGGTGGACTTCTTCCATGACAAGATCTCCACCATCTACAAAAATGTCAAACCACAACCCACTGCCGCTGACATCTTCAGCATCCTTGCTCCCAAAGATGCAAACCTAGTCCATCTGCTCCCCACTTGGGACCAGCTCGCCACACAAAACTTCACAGCCATCGTTAACTTTGTCCACTCAGGAGCACCCACGGAGCCCTGTCCCCACCACATCTTCAACCTCAGGAGCAAGATAATGAGCAATGAGCTCACCACCATCCCCAATGCATCCATCACCATGGCCACATTCCACAAAGAATGGAAACATACAGAGGTCAAACTCTTTCTAAAGAAACCGCACACCAACCTCATTGAGCTCAACAGCTACCATCCCATCTCTCTCCTCCCCTTTCCCGTCAAAGTCTTTGTTAATGCCATCAACCACCAACTCACGGAGCCCCTGGAGAAGAACAACTTTCTGGACATCTCCTAATTCGGATTCTGCACCAACCACAGCACCAAAACTGCTTTGTTCGATGCCACTGACAACATCAGAACCCTCCTTGACTGGGGAGAAATGGTGGCCCTGATCTTCCTTTACCTCTCAGCAGTGTTTGACACCATATCCCACCACACCCTTATCAAGAGCCTTCACCACATTGGAATCCAAAGAGATGCTCTCAAATGGAATGCAGTCTCTGGAAGAACCCAGAGAATCTATCACCTCTCACCTCAGAACCTAAGAACATCATCTGCGACATGCCTCAAGGCTTGTCCCTCAGCATTACACTGCTCAACACCTGCATGACCCACTTGGCCTACATAGTCAGAACCCATGGACTAAACATCATCTCCTATGTCAACAAAACCCAGATCATCCTCCTGCTATCAGAAGATCCCTTCCTCACGATGGCCAACTTCTGCATACAGCAACCATGGCCTGAACTTCCATCAACTCTCCAGATACCTACACTCCATCTCCCTCTCCCTCTCCCTTGCTCTCACCCTGCATCCACCAAAGCAACAGTGTAGGAATGCTCCTTCTCCTACCTCACTGCAAAGTCCTGAAACGATCTCCCCCTTCAGCACAAGACCTCATCCTCTTTGCTGGGATTCAGGAAAGGACTCAAGACCTGGCTGTTCAACTGAGCCCTCCATTAGCAGCAGTGGTCCCAGCACCTGGATTACCTCACGGTTGATTAGCTGTGCTTTAGAAGTCCTGTTTGATTGATTTATTGACAAGCAGAAATAACTTGTTAATTTTTCTCCCTCCTTAGATAATTATAGAAAAGGTATAATCTTTCTGCATGTTTCTATATATTCCGAGCAATTGCAGCTTTTCCCATTGTTTCTGGAACTGTGTGCTTCTTTTCCTACCAATTTTTCAATGAAGCCATGTTTGAATGATTTTAAAACCAGATAAAACAAACCAGCTGCAAACATATTTTCCGAAAATACTGATTTTTCCATGTACTACACTGTTTTCAAAATATCATTACCCAATTTATGAACTGGGAAGTGAATTAAAACCACAGAAGGGCATTCTTTTCCATGTCTTGTTTGCCTGCTCTTACCCAAAATGATTAGAAACAGACTTTCAGACTTTGAAATTGCTGTCAAATCTGAAAAATAAAGCAGCAGTGTTTTTTGCCTGGGTCCAAGCATGACTTTTTGCTCCATCAAAAATGCTGTTTAATCCAAAAACTGTGAGCAAGGTGATATTGAGACTTTCAGGAAAAATGGAGCAAATGTAATAATTTACACCATGGATTTTCTCGAGTTTCTCTCCTAGTAGCTGATTGATTAAATGTCCTGTCGTTTCCACCCCAGCTCCAGATCACACAAATGACACACAGAGTTCTGCAATACACTTCTTTATTCTTCTGCATGCAACCGTTAACAGAACGCACTACGTCACAAACTTTATTTACCACAACCTGACACACCCCAATACCTCCCAACACATCACGTAACTTTGTAAGGAGTCTGGCAAGTACCACAGGGTCCTTCTCCTCATAATCACACAACACTACATTCCCCAAATTGAAATTTCAAAGATGATTAGGTGCATTTCAGTGAAGCACATCATCTGTACAAGCAGGGCTCCCATCATTTTCCCAATGAGCTGTTTTTTGGATGAATCAGTTGGGATTTCCTAGGGGCATTAATTTCCAAAGAGCAGAGTTAAGTATTGAACACCCTCTGACGATTACTAAAGCACTGAGTCTGAAAGGACCTTCACTGAGTCAAAAGAAAAATACATTCTTTATATTAGTAACCCAGTCTGGGCTCAGGTGGTTCATGATTCTATAAGTGAAATGCTCATTGGGAGCCAATGAAAGGACTATATTATTATTGTTGAATATTATAACTTTCTCGGAATATACTTCTGAAGATTTTAAACACAGATCATTTAGGCAGCTTTATCAGGCGAAGAGTTATGATCAGCTATGCAGGGATATTTTCAGATGTTCCAATAAACTGCATGCCTCAATTAAGATTCCAGATGGGAAAGGTGTCTATGAGGGAAGGCTATACTTGCTAGGCTAAATAAGGAGAAGAGCAAGTAACGTCTCTAATCAGATTATTGCAATAGAGCAGTACATGTGTCTCTACAAAGTGGTGGAAATGAAGACACAAAACCACTGAAAAAATAGATTGGATTTAACCTGCGCAAAGCAAATGAAACATGTATCGAAATGGTGGTCTGAAGTTACAGGTCCTCTTTGTTTTTTTTTAGTTTCCATGGTGAGAGAACAGGGATTGTGATACAACCAGTATAAATTGTGCATCTTGTAGTAAAAAATTTGAGCAGTAGCCTGAGGAGCATATTTATCAAGAGTATCGCATCACCCTTGCACCACGCAAGGGGGTGCAGGGTGACACAAAACATATGTAAGATTTACCAAGCCATGCAAGGCCACCTTGCTTGGCCCTGCGTGGCTTGATAAATCTGGAGTAATGCAAGGCAGCTCAAGTCACTGCCTTGCGTCACTCTACCTAAAAGAGGTGCTCCATGGGTGGAACGTGTGTTACCGCACATCCACCAATGGATTCTGAAAAATTCCCAGATGGACCAATATTGGTAGACCTGAGAATTCATTAGAATGCTAAGCCTTCCCAAGGTAGATTTAATGAGTATAAATCTTTATTTCTCCTTGTTTTTTACTCTTTCTATGTGTGCTGCATCCTGTAGCACATATAGAAAGAGTAAAATGCCTCAGAGGATTACCTTTAAGCAGGAAGGTGTCCCTTACTGCACAAAAACAATCGTGGCTGTAACACGGTCACTCCTGTCACTATTGTGCAGGGGGGCCTGCATTGGCGCTAAGCATCAGTTTGTACACCAGCAAACGCAGAGAACAGGAATGCACCATTTCTTAATAGATATGGTGCAGGTGTCTTGCTTTGCTGCGTTGAGTGAAATAGTGATAATAGTGATAATAGTGATGGGTTTATATAAGTTGAAGTTCAGAAAAATAACACATTCAAGTCTAATTCCTTAAGGAAAAGTGTAGCTGTTGTCAGTGAATGAAATATAATAATTTTTGTTTGTGGCACATCGAAGGCATTAGTTGATACTAACTAGCTTTAGTGTTTTCAAAATGTATCAGCAAGCTCGTCAAGCAATCTGGCTTGCACACACTCACAATGATTATCCCTGGTATTTTACAAGTAAATAGTATGCATTCCATATTTTACTTGAGTCGGTTTGCGGATTCCTGCTCCGATAAAATAAATAAGACCCCCTCTGCTATGTATTGTAACAGCTCCAAAGCCTGTTTCTACATAGAATAAAGACTGGTAGTGCTTTGACACCTAAAACGTGTAAATCTGGATGAAACATATGAGCTGCACAAGAGAATTGGTATTATGCTCTTTCTATGAAAGCAACAGAGAGCACATGAAGGATCACTTCTGAAATTCTGAGTAATAGACCCTGGTAAAGTAAACCTTCTGTAAGCAATTTAAACTAGTGAAATAATGCTATGCATACCTGCTTTTCTGTTCAGAGGACATCTCCACTGTTATTGCCTTGCAATGTGGCTACTTCTTCTCAACACAACACACCACAATCAAATTGTGGAGTGGCCGAAACTTCTGGCAGGAAATAAAGATCATAATTGAAACTTAACTCCCAATTACATCAGATTTCAAACAAAGGGAGATTGGTTAATATGCATGCACCAATCGATGTCCCGTCATAATGAAACTCTCTTATGCATTGACAGAGTTGGACTAAGGTGGGTGCTGTGTGAACCAAGCCCCTAAGATTGAAACATGTTTTCCTTGTGCCACCTTTTAGGAGCTGAAACAATCACTCCCTTAGATTCACCACATCTTACCACCATCCAAGGTGGCTTAATTGCTTCCAACATAGAGTTTATTTCCAAACTGCATATGCTTTTCAAATGATTCTGCACAAAAGAACTTTGATAATGCTGCCAATTTCTGGAGTTCAATTATATGCCATGTTTCATTGACAAATACATGCCATTACAGGGGACTGCCATGTTCTCTGGTGTGGCTGCTGTGGCCCATGTGTGGCCTACTTGTTGGTATCATTGTTTGATAATTTCCCTCACTTTCAGTGTTTGAAAAGTTAGGATTTTTTTAATTTCATTATTTGTTCAGTTTCCAATTATTGAAGATTATGTATGTGGGGGTGTTCTATTGAGGAAATATTTCTTGATAGAGTTGTGGGATGCCTGCTAAAAATTAAGGCAATCATAGTGCCAGACTGCAGTGGTAGAGCTGCTACGCCTAACAGAGTTGGCTGCATGCTGTTCCTGCTCGTCGTGTGACTTGCTAGTTATTGTGGCCTGAGCAAGGTAAGGTAAGCTCTAACTTCTAATTTCTAATGTGGGTCTATTGGGTCTGCGAGATGGTGTTGATGCATTGATAATGTGTAATTATATTTATAATTAGGTAAGCTGTCACTGAAGTTTAGGGTCTGTTTTCCTTGCCAAACAATAACTTTGCCAGTATGCGGAACTCCACGGAATTCCAGTTTTTCGGTAACTCCATGGAATTCCACTTAGTGAAACTCCACAAGTTCTGCCCACTATGTATACATATATATATAAAAAATCGAGGACGTGTGGTGTGGTATTTTGGTGCGGTCACAGCACCTACGAGCACCCATCTCTTAAGTTGTCCGGCGGATTGTGGCAAAGTTTGGTAACACTAAAAACATTTTGGAAAACGCCGAACCACCGCGCTGTTGAAATCTGCTTATCCAGCACTGTTTGGGACTGCAACTTTGCGGGAGGTCCTCGCTTACTGAAGCGCTGGCCTAAGCACAACACAGAAGTAAAGCGGTGATATGAGGATTCCTATCAGCAGCCCTCCACCCCCAGTAAACATCAAGGTGGGCATGAGGGAACAGCGGACACTGCCCACTGGGGCAGTACTAACGTTGAAGGTACACTCCACACAGGCTCGGTACTCTGGGCTTCAGACATCCCCCTCACTGCCTGTCATCAATGCCTCAACCAATTGAAGCGGGCATGTGACTATTTCAATGTGGGTGTGGTACTTACCTGATGTTTGGCGGGCATCTGATGAAGCTATTCAAGCGAAATGCGTCATGCTGTGAGCCAAATAAAGGGGCTGTTGGAGAGTTGAATCCGTGTGTGCTCAACTTCTTTAAAAAATCGAGGAAGTGTGGTTTGGTATTTCGGTGCGGTCACAGCACCTACGAGCACTCATCTCTAAAGTTGTTCGGCGGATTGTGGCAAAGTTTGGTAACTCTAAAAACATTTTGGAAAACGCCGAACCACCGCGCTTTTGAAATCTGCTTATCCAGCACTGCTTGGCACTGCAACTTTGCGGGAGGTCCTCGCTTACTGAAGCGCTGGCCTGGGCACAACACAGAAGTAATGCGGTGAGATGAGGATTCCTATCAGCAGCCCTCCACCCCCAGTAAGCATCAAGGTGGGCGTGAGGGGACAGCGGACACCGCCCACTGGGGCAGTACTAACGTTGAAGGTCCACTCCACACAGGCTCGGTACTACGGGCTCGAGACATCCCCCTCACTGCCTGTCATCAATGCTTCAACCAATCGAAGCAGGCATGTGACTATTTCAATGTGGGTCTGGTACTTACCTGATGTTTGGCGGGCATCTGCTGAAGCTATTCAAGCAAAACGCGCCATGCTGTGAGCCAAATAAAGGGGCTGTTGAAGAGTTGAATCCGTGTGTGCTCGACTTCTTTAAAAAATCTAGGAAGTGTGGTTTGGTATTTCGGTGCGGTCACAGCACCTACAAGCACCCATCTCTAAAGTTGTTCGGCGGATTGTGGCACAGTTTGGTAACTCTAAATCATTTTGGAAAACGCCAAACCACCGCGCTTTTAAAATCTGCTTATCCAGCACTATTTGGCACTGCAACTTTGCGAGAGGTCCTCGCTTACTGAAGCGCTGGCCTGGGCACAACACAGAAGTAATGCGGTGAGATGAGGATTCCTATCAGCAGCCCTCCACCCCCAGTAAACATCAAGGTGGGAGTGAGGGGACAGCGGACACCGACCACTGGGGCAGTACTAACGTTGAAGGTCCGCTCCACACAGGCTTGGCACTCCGGGCTTGAGACATCCCCCTCACTGCCTGTCATCAATGCCTCAACCAAACGAAGCGGGCATGTGACTATTTCAATGTGTGTATGGTACTTACCTGATGTTTGGCGGGCATCTGATGAAGCTATTCAAGCGAAACGCATCATGCTGTGAGCCAAATAAAGGGGCTGTTGGAGAGTTGAATCCGTGTGTGCTCGACTTCTTTAAAAAATCGAGGAAGAGTGGTTTGGTATTTCGGTGCGGTCACAGCACCTACGAGCACCCATCTCTAAAGTTGTTCAGCGGATTGTGGCAAAGTTTAGTAACACTAAAAACATTTTGGAAAACGCCGAACCACCGCGCTTTTAAAATCTGCTTATCCAGCACTATTTGGCACTGCAACTTTGCGGGAGGTCCTCGCTTACTGAAGCGCTGGCCTGGGCACAACACAGAAGTAATGCAGTGAGATGAGGATTCCTATCAGCAGCCCTCCACCCCAGTAAACATCAAGGTGGGCGTGAGGGGAGAGCGGACACTGCCCACTGGGGCAGTACTAACATTGAAGGTCCGCTCCACACAGGTTCGGTACTCCGGGACTGAGACATCCCCCTCACTGTCTGTCATCAATGCCTCAACCAATCAAAGCAGGCATGTGACTATTTCAATGTGGGTGTGGGACTTACCTGATGTTTGGCGGGCATCTGATGAAGCTATTCAAGCGAAACGCATCATGCTGTGAGCCAAATAAAGGGGCTGTTGGAAAGTTGAATCCGTGTGTGCTCGACTTCTTTAAAAGATCGAGGAAGTGTGGTTTGATATATATGTATATATATGTGTGTGTGTGTGTGTATATATACATATTACCTACTGGCGGTCGCCAGTAGGTAGTTATAGTTAGGACCACGTTTCCATAGGAAAACCTCAACATTCTATTTTGAATAACTTTGGCGCCGGTCGACGAATCCTCGCGAATTTCTCAAAATAGGTGGGGCGCTACGCTCCGCTCCTACCCTGAAAGTCTCGGGGGGATTCGTCAAGCGGGGGCTGAGATAAAAGGGGGGTCCCAAAACGCGTTTTTCCCATGCATTTTTCCATAGGACCTTTAGAACGAGCTACAGCCCGAACGGCTGAACAGAATTACTAGAAATTTGGCAGAGAGGTAGTCCCTAGGTCAAGGAAGTGCCTTTTGTAGGTTTGGTGTAAATCTGTTCAGTAGATTCTGAGAAAATAGCCTTTAAATCAATATATATATCTGAGCCCGCTTACGGTACGCTTACCGTACGCTTACGGTAAGCGTACGGTGGCGTGCGCGAGCGCGATTCTGATTGGCTCTTAGATCTTAGTAAACATTCGAATCGGCAGAAACCAGGAAGCGGCGTCCGCCATTTTGTCTACCGCACTGAGTGTTATGTATCAAACATGATGGCCAAAAACATGTTATGGGGATGTTTTGACAACTCCCTCTCACATAGTCATGTTGAGGGAGTCCCCAAACATCCCCCAAGAGCAAAAACGGCATTATTTTTTTTTCGGCAATTTCGCGGGGTACGCTTACCGTACGCTTACCGTAAGCGTACGGTAAAAAAATAAAAATAAAAAAAACACTATCCACACTTTCTCCACCCCTTGTGCAAATGGTGGCCGAAGGCCACCATTTGTGCATGGCTTATCAGATCACAGAAATTTCCCAAAAAATTTCAACAGATTACCTATCACAAGGAAGCGCATAATATGTCCTCCATGTGCGCACGGTGCGCGAAGCGCATCGTGCGTACATGGCCCATCTAGCGTAACGCGGGCACGGCACTAACTGCGTAAAGTGGGTGCGCGGTGCGCGAAGCGCACCGCGTGCTCACTGTGCGCGCACGGTGCGCGAAGCGCACCGTGCGCGCACGGAACGAACTGCGTTAAGTGGGCGCGCACGCCACGAATGGCGTAAAGTAACTGAGCATTTAAAAAACCGTACAAATTCACTGAAAAAACCATAGGTTTCACACACGTTATAGTTAGGAATTAGCATTTAAAAAACCTTGCAAATTCACTGAAAAAACCATAGGTTTCACACATGTTATAGTTAGCGGAAATTTTACTGATAAAAAACCAATGAAATTGCCCCGTTATAGTTAGTGCTGGCAACTATAACTCACGCGACCGCAATCTTCTGCTGATGACATATGTGTCTTTATGAAAAAAAAATATTTGTAATATATGTATAGCTAAAAATGTATGGAAGAAGACATGGGCAAATAAGTGTCTAAATACAGTATTAGCATCAGCAGAGGATTGCGGTCGCGTGAGTTATAGTTGCCAGCACTAACTATAACGGGGCAATTTCATTGGTTTTTTATCAGTAAAATTTCCGCTAACTATAACATGTGTGAAACCTATGGTTTTTTCAGTGAATATATATATAGATTATATTGATTCACTGAAAAAACCATAGGTTTCAGGGAAATTATAGTTAGAAATTAGCATTTAAAAAACCTTTGAAATTCACTGAAAAAAACATAGTTTTCAGGGACGTTACAGTTAGTTGGTCATTTCACTCATACAAAAACAGAGGAATTCGAACATTATAGTTAGTAGAGCTAACTATAACTTGCGCCCCCGCAATGCACTGCTGATGACGTCACATACTACATCACTCATGACATGGTCAGTGACATCACTGATGACATCACTGATGACATCTCAAATGACATCACTGATGACCTAATCTAGTGAATGTGTGTTTCTGTAAAGTTTAAATGTATTTTATATATGTTAATACCAAGGTGTATTGAAGAATGAGTTGGTGTATAAGTGTGTGGGTGGAGGATTTAATAGGTGTGTGACTGACTGTATACGTTAATGATTAAATGTGTCTTACTGAATGCATGGGTTAGTGACTAAACTGAGTGAATGTCTGTATCAGTCTCCCAGTTGTTGTGTAAGCTGCTGCATGGGTTGATGATTAGGTACATGACTGTCTATATGGGTTACTTATTAGTTGCATGAGTATCTGTATGGGTGCCTCGGTGTTTCTGTGTGTGGGTGGGTGGGCGGTGTGTGCCTTTCTGCCTACATGTGTCAGTGGATAATTTACTGGGTGTATGGGTTCAAGAATGCATGTGGAAATAGCTTTATAGGTGAGTGAGTGTGTGTATCAGTGTGTTGGTGAGTGAATGTATGTCTCATTGGTATATGTGTGAGCAACTACATATGTGAAAGGCAGTATATGTGAGTGTTGGTGTATATAAATGACTATATGTGAGAGTGAGTAATTGTGAGAGTGGCTGTATAAATGAGTGTGTGCTTGTGTCAGTGATTGTATATGTATAAGAGAGTAAGTATATGTTAGTATCTGTACGAATAGGTTAGATGGTGAATGTATAAATGTATAGGTGAGTAAATGGCAGTGTTATTGATTCTTTACAAGACTAGCTTGGTGTGTCAATAATTCTATGGATGAGTGACTATGTATGAGTGTTTGTTTAGGTGTATGAGTACATATAATAGTGCTGTATTGATGAGTGACTACATGTATGAGTAACTGTATGGGTGAATGAATGAATGTGTGTGTATAGCTAGGAATTAGTCAGTGGGTATATAGTAACTGTCATTGATTTGTCTATGGTTTCGAAAATGGTAGTCTGTATTTTAGACTGGGTGTATCAAAGGTTATATTACGGTGTGAGAAGGTGCATCAGATTATCACGTGGATGATGTAATCAGTGACGTCATGAGTGATGTCATTTGAGTTGTCATCAGTGATGTCATCAGTGATGTCACTGACCATGTCATGAGTGATGTAATATGTCATGTCATCAGCAGTGCATTGCGGGGGCGCAAGTTATAGTTAGCTCTCCTAACTATAACGTTTGAATTTCTCTGTTTTTGTACGAGTGAAATGACCAACTAACTATAACGTCCCTGAAACCTAAGGTTTTTTCAGTGAATTTCAAAGGTTTTGTAAATGCTAATTTCTAACTATAACGTCTGTAAAACCTATGGTTTTTTTCAGTGAATTTCAAACGTTTTTTAAATGTTAATTTCTAATTATAATGTTCATTAAACCTATAGTTTTTTCAGTGTTTTTAAATTATCATTCCATTCTCAACCTGGTTAAAACAGCCGATATCCCCAGTTTTCCAGCAATAGCTCCCGCCCAAAAAAATTGCCACAAATGAGACCAACAACTAACGCAAATAATATGCAGAGTAGGCGTTCCTGTACAAAAATAACACAAAAACACCACTTCCCGATATTTTCAACGAGCAGCCAAATCTAAGGTGCGTTCCAAAAACAGGCGATAAGCTGCGTTAGCAGTAGGAATGTAACATCTGCCTTTCACTGGTGTAGAGTAGGACGACTACCTACAGTGTGAAAGCGAGCCCAGCCCAGAATCACATCTGAAGACCAACACATGTCATAGAGCTACTGTTCATGCACCTCTGACACCCAAGAAGGCCACAAAACCCACTGCCACCACCCTCAGGGCCTCCCCCGGACCACTCCCCTACTACCACAGAGGCAGCGCACAACAGGACAGCGGACCTTCCAAATACGGCATGGCCCCTCAGCCACACAATAGCTGAATGTAGCGAGATGTGGCAACCAAACATGTGTGAATAACGCAAGTCACCCACCAATAATAATGCACACAATACCAAGAGTACAGGGTGACAGATTGGCGCTTGCGGCCCAGGTAGCAGCAGTATTACAACAGGGACACCCACATCAATTGATTCCTCCTACAGCCCAGGACAGAACCATGCCCAGAGCTCCGGAGTCATTGTTCACAGCCTCATGCAGGACTGGCATACGCCAGGCCAGCCTAATCACATACAGGGAGGGACAACAGCGCTACATGGCCCAGCTTTTTATTGTAGTGATCTGCTGCTCACAGGTCTAGTTCTCAGTACTCCACAGCCACTCCTTGATGGCTGGTTTACACCAACATCACACCCATCAAGCACAGTCATCACAGGACACGTGCTCCTACCAGTAAAAATGAATGGACACACGTGTTCCACGCCATTTCCATTTCAGACCTGGTGCACCAGATGCATTGCAGCCGGCACAGGCACACCACCATGGGACAGTGAATTTTGGTCCACTGAGGTAGGGGCATTGTAAGTGTTGAGTGGGTGTGCAGCCTGCGATAATGCCCCGTCCGGTGGTCCGGACAGCTCATGTTTTGTGTGCCCTGCTGGACCGCAGTGTAGGCCTGAGCCATCGAACAGCGGGGGCCTACCGCCACATGCGTGGACTCACTGGTCACTGAGTTAGTGGCACCGCAAGGGCTGAGCGAGTGTGCAACCTGCGATGATGGTGGGTGCACTAGCATGTCCTCTGCCATGGCAAATTAAAGACGCAGCACCAAATGTAAGACCTGTTGGCCTGCAGAGCGGGGCTGCAGGAGGTGGAGGGTGCCCTGTCCGCGTAAAGGTGATCAGTGAGGCCTGGGTGTGCAGGGGCGGGCAGACACCTCTGGGCGGTGGGAGTGGATGAGGTGCAGCAGCCTGGGTGTGCAGCGACGGGCAGACACATCTGGGCAGTGGAAGTGGATGATGTGCAGCAGCCTGGATGCACAAAGGTGGGAGAGCGATTTAGGCGTGCACAGTCGTATATACTCTACCATTCTGGATTCTGTAGTATGTTTCTGATGTGGGAGCTTGAGGGCTCCACTAGGTACTGGCACATGGTTGGAGACACAGCGGTGGCGTAAAGGTGAGCTGTGAGGGTTTTTTCCACAGTGTGGGCACTCACTGTCCCTCCTCATCTCTTCCTTTCTCTCCCTCACATTCTTTCTCTCTCTCTTCCTCTCTCTCACACTGTTTCTCTATTTCTCTCTCTCACTCTTTCTCTCTCTTTTTCTCTCTCTTTCACTCTTCCTCTGTTTCTCTCTTCCTCTTTCTCACACTCTTTCTCTCTTTCTCTCTCTCTTCCTCTCTCTCACTGTTTCTCTCTCTCTTCATCTCTCTCACTCTTTATCTCTTTCTTCCTCTCACTCTTTCTTTCTTGTTCTCTCTCTCTTCTTCTCACTCTCACTGTTTCTCTCTTTCTCTGTCTTTCTCTCACTCTTTCTTCCTTTTTCTCTCTTCCTCTCACTCTTTCTTTCTCTCTTTCTCTGTCTTCCTCTCACTTGTTCTTTCTTTTTCTCTCTCTCTTCTTCTCACTCTTTCTTTCTCTCTCTCTCTTCCTTTCTCACACTCTTTCTGTCTCTCTCTCTCTCCTTTGATGGATGCATGGCGCACAATCTTATCTTGCTTTTTGTCTAACAGGCTGTGTTTCACGGATTGATGTCCCCCCAACACGGAACTCCCGCCACTCAGTGCCACCAGAGCCGAACGCATGTGCAGCCTGCGATGATGCGTGGCCATCCTGACAATCAACACCCAGTCTGAATTGTGAGCTCTGCTTTACCGCATGATCGCAACGCCTGACAAGGTTGCTTCGGCAAGTGGTGCACCCTCTTACACATATGCCGGTGGCGGAAGGTGAGCATAGAGGCTTGTTTCTGCAGCAGCTGGCAGTCACATCTGGGCGGTGGAAGTGGAAAGTGTGCAGCAGCCTGGGTGCACAAGAGTGGACAGACACTTCTGGGCACTGAGAGTGGATGGGGTGCAGCAGCCTGGGTGCACCGCAGCGGGCAGACACCTCTGGGCAGTGGAAGTGGATGGGGTACATCACCCTGGGTGCGCAGATACGGGTAGACACCTCTGGGTGGCAGGAGTCGATGGTGTGCAACAGCCTGAGTGCGCAGGCTGGACAGACACCTCTGGGCGATGAGAGGCAATGGGGTGCAGCATCTTGAGTGCGCAGGGGCGAAATAGAGAATTACGCATGTACAGTTGCATGTACTCTGCCATCACTGTTTCTATACTATGTTTCAGATGACTAAACTTGAGGGCTTCATTATATCCCGGCATGTGTTTGGAGACACACCAGTGGCAGAAAGGTGAGCTGTGAAGATTTTCTCCACAGTGTCAACACTCACTCTCCCTCTCCATCTCTTCCTTTCTGTCACTCACACTCTTTCTCTCTCTTATTCTCTATCTCTTCCTTTCTCTCTCACACACTTTCTCTCTTTCTCTGTCTCTTCCTCTCTCTCATTCTTTCTTTCTCTCTCTTCCTCTCTCTCTCTCTCTCTCTCTCTGTCTCTCTCTCACACTGTTTCTCTCTTCCTTGTATCTCACTCTTTTTCTCTTTCTCTCTCTCACTCTTTCTCTCTTTGTCTTCTCTCTCTCACTCTTTCTTTCTTTCTTTCTCTCTCACTCTTTCTCTCTCTCTCTCTCCTTTGCTGGATGCATGACGCGCCATCTTATCTTTCTTTTTGTATTTCAGGCTGTGATTCACAAGTTGTCGAGGGATGACACGCCATACCTGTACTAGGGGTGGGCGGAATTTGCGTAATCGCGTTACGCAAATCTCCGCGAAACGGTAAAAAATCTCAGCGAACACGCAGAAATTCCGCGAACACGCGGAATTGCTTGTTCGCGATACTTTTTTCCTGTTTGCGATCGCTGTTTGCGTGCTCGGGGTGAAATATCTCGCGAACACGCATATTGAGAACGCGAACAAGCAAAAAATTTCGCGAAGTCGCGGAACGCAGATTTTTGGGCAATTTCGCGTTCTCCGCGGAACGCGAAATTACCCAAATTCCACAAATTCCGCGAACGGAACGGAATTTACCGCCCAGGCCTAACCTGTACCTACTTTAATTTTGTTCTTTTGTTTAAAGAAAATGCTTTATACGTAAATCCATACATGACTAAGATTCTTATTTATCCAGCCTCACAAGCATCTTCTTATTAATAATTGTACGACATTAGCCATTTTTTTATGTTCCAGATACCCTAACGTGACTGTCACATTTGTTTGTGGGGGGTGGGAGTGAGGGAGAATGGCGGACAAGGAGCTGCTGCTGGGGGATGTCGGAGCAGTGTTGGATGTCTGACCTGCATGATCGTTGGCTCCATTGCATCTGTTCTCAGAGACTTGCGAGCCGGCGGGCTGGCTTGTAGATGAAGAGCTGTGAGCCGACTGGCTGGCTCGTAGAGGGAGAGCCGCGGCCCATCAGTTTGCAGAGGGAGACCTGCGGGCCAGTTCGCAGAGGAACAGCTGAGGGCTGACAGGTATAGGGAAAGGTGCGGGCCGTCGGCTTCCAAAAGGATAGCTGAGGAACAGTGATGTGGGGAGAGGGAGTGTGAAGGGGGTATCTCGCAGAGAGAGACCTGCAGTATATTTCCAGTCTTGGCTTCACAGATACAACTGCGGGCCCAAGAAGTCACACCCAAAGAGCTGTGAGCAGACCGGTGGTTCGCAGAGGTAGACTTGCGTGCCCAAGAAGGTTATTGGGGGTATGCTGATGATGTGGGAAGAGGGTGCATTACCTGTTGACGTGGGAAGAGGCAGCGTGAAAGGGGTATCTTGCACAGACAGAGCTCAGGTATGTTTTCAAAGTTGCCTCGGACAGATGCGAGCTGACAGACTGAATCACAAAATGGATTTTCAATGCTCACATAGTGTAAGCCTGGGCGAAGCACTACGCTACGCTCGCGTAGTTTGCGAAGTTCGCGCTACTTCGCACTACGCAAACTGCACGTAGCACAGTGCGAACATGCGTAGCGTAGTGTTGCATAGTGCTGCGGTCATTTTTTACTTGCTCGCGGTCCTCAATGTCAAGTTGGCGACCGCGAGCAAGCAAAATGACATCCCGGCGAGACTTTTTCCTTGTTCGCGATCAGCAACATCAAGTTGGCGATCGCGAGCATCGAAAATAAACCTCCCGGCAAGATTCCCAACGCGAGGAGGTCAGGTTTCTCATTGCGAGGGGTCGCGTATGCTCGCGACCGCTCGCGATGAGAAACTACCAGTTTGCGTTGAGAAAGCTGCCGCTCGAGTAAAAATCTACTCGAGCAGCAGAAAACGACAGCTCGCACTGTGCAAGATGCCATTGTCAATGATTACACAGCGCCGGTTGCTTGTCCGCACTGTGCAATCATTGAAAACAACATCTTGCACAGTGCGAACATGTTACTACGCAGTTCGCGAAGTGCTACGCGTAGCTCGCGTAGTGCGAACTTCACTTTGCGTAGCTTCGCGAAGTGCTACTTCGCGAACTACGCCCACCCTTAATATAGTGTGACTTATCAACAGTTCGCACCAAGGCTCACAGAGGGACAGCTGTGGCCCATGAGCTCAACTCGCAAAGGGAGAACTACGGGCTGTCCGCTCCCAAAGGAACAGCAGTGTACTAGCTCGCAGAGGTAGAGGCACAGCATCGTACTAGCTCGCAAAGGTAGCTGCGAGCCGACAGAGTGGCTTCTAAAGCCATAGCTGTGAAGTGGTGATGTGGGGAGAGGGAGCGTGAAACGGGAATCTCGCACAGACAGAGCTCCGGCATATTTTCAGTATTGCCTCGCAGAGGTAGAACTACGGAGAGATACGAGCTGATGGACTCAATCACAAAATGGCTGCCAACACTTCCTAGTCTCAACAGTTCACAGCCAATGAGCCGCAAGCTTGTGCTCGTAACGCCTCAACCAATCAGATGTCAGAATTCTCAAATATCGATATCTGTACAATATGATATTTCTCAAAAACTACTGAACGGATTTACCTCATTTAAACAAAAGCGTGCTTTATGGACCATGACCTTTCTCCCTGCCAAATTTGGTTCGTCCGCTCGCAATGAGGCACAGCAGCGTACTAGCTCGCAAAGGTACAGAGATGCGAATCGACGGACTGCCTTCTAAAGGCATTGCTGCGAACTGGTGATGTGGGCAGAGGGAGCGTGAAAGGGGTATAAACAAAAGCGTGCTTTCTGGACCACGACCTTTCTTCCATCCACATGTAGCGCATCCGCTCGCAAAGAGGCACAGCAGCGTACTAGCTCGCAAAGGTAGAGAGCTGCGAGCCGACGGACTGCCTTCTAAAGGAATAGCTGTGAGCTTATGATGTGGGCAGAGGGAGCGTGAAAGGGGTATCTCGCACAGACAGAGCTCCGGTATATTAAATTGCCCCCGGCACCTTTGTTTTATATTTTCACTCAATGCGAGGCACAAGATGGCTGCTAACACTTCCCGGTTTGAAGTGTTAGCAGCCAATCAGAGGACACTTCCTGGTTTGAAGAATTAGCAGCCAATCAGAGGCAAGCTCGTGCTCGGGAGTTAGGCTCCGCCCAGATATATATTTTTTCCCTTTAATATCCCAAAAACTACTGAACAGATTTACACCATTTCAACAAAAGCGTGCTTTCTGGACGAAGACCTTTCTCTCTGCCAAATTTGGCGTAGTTCCGTTCAGCAGTTTGACCTGTAGCCTTGTCTAAAGTTTCCTATGGAAAATGCATTGAGAAAACACGTTTTGGGACCCTCCTTTTTTCTCAGCCCCCCCCCCCTTGACCAATCACCCCCAAACTTTCAAGATAGGAGCTGATCAAAAAGTGAAACTTTTTGGAAAAGTTCGTAAAGATTCGTCAAACGACGCCAAAGTTATAAGCACATGAATAAATGCTTTTCTTTTGGAAACATGGTCCTAACTATAACTATCTACTGGTGACTGCCAGTAGATTATAGATAGATAGATAGATAGATAGATAGAGAGATAGATCGATCGATCTATCTATCTATCTATCTATCTATCTATCTATCTATCTATCTATCTATCTATCTATCTATCTATCTATCTATCTATCTATCTATCTATCTATCTATCTATCTATCTATCTATCTATCTATCTATCTATATATATATATATATATATATATATAGTGATACCAAAGGGGGCGATAGACGGAGCGCTTGAGCACATCAAACACTCACCCCCAGTCAACTGATCTGGGTTTAATCCACCATCATTCTTTAGCTCACTCCAGCACCCCAGTTCAGACATGGCCATATGCAAATCAGTCTGACCCTCTGCCTCATGGGAACAGTCCAGCCCGAACTGCCAAGCTATGTCTTCCCTGGACCAGAAACAAGCATCCTGGGACCGGTTTCGGGTTCATAACCCTCATCAGCCAGGCTATCTTGAATCCAGTGGCAAAGTGTGCAAGGGACCCACATCTGGGCATACCCTGCCAACCTATGGTGAACAAAGCGATACCAAAGGGGACGATGGACGGAGCATTTGAGAAAATCAAACACTCACCCCCAGTCAACTGATCTGGGTTTAATCCATCATCATTCTTTAGCTCACTCCACCACCCGTGTTCAGACATGGCCATATGCAAATCAGTCTGACCCTGTGCCTCATGGGAACAGTCCAGCTTGAACTGCCAAGCCATGTCTTCCCTGGACCGGAAACAAGCATCCTGGGACCGGTTTCGGGTTTATAACCCTCATCAGCTAAGCTATCTTGAATCCAGTGGCAAAGTGAGCAAGGGACCCACGTCTGGGCATACCCTGCCAACTTAGGGCGAACAAAGTGATACCAAAGGGGGCGATGGACGGAGCGCTTGAGCACATCAAACACTCACCCCCAGTCAACTGATCTGGGTTTAATCCACCATCATTCTTTAGCTCACTCCACCACCCCAGTTCAGACATGGCCATATGCAAATCAGTCTGACCCTGTGCCTCATGGGAACAGTCCAGCCCGAACTGCCAAGCTATGTCTTCCCTGGACCGGAAACAAGCATCCTGGGACCGGTTTCGGGTTCATAACCCTCATCAGCCAGACTATCTTGAATCCAGTGGCAAAGTGAGCGAGGGACCCAAATCTGGGCATACCCTGCCAACTTATGGTGAAGAAAGCGATACCAAAGGGGACGATGTACGGAGCGTTTGAGCAAATCAAACACTCACCTCCAGTCAACTGATCTGGGTTTAATCCATCATCATTCTTTAGCTCACTCCACCACCCCAGTTCAGTCATGGCCATATGCAAATCAGTCTGACCCTGTGCCTCATGGGAACAGTCCAGCCTGAACTGCCAAGCCATGTCTTCCCTGGACCAGAAACAAGCATCCTAGGACCGGAATCAAGCTATCCTGGCTGAAGAGGGGTGAAACCCCAAAACCGGTCCTAGGATGCTTGTTTTCAGTCCAGGGAGGACCTGGCTTGGCAGTTCAGGCTGGACTGTACCCATGAGGCACAGGGTCAAGACTGATTTGCATATGGCTGGGTTCAAACTGGAACGGCATGGCGAGCAAAAAAAATGATGGATTTAGGCCCAGATCTCTGTACTGGGGTGAATGTATGACATTGTTCTGCATTCTGTCCATCAACTGTTGCTTTTGCATTTGTCACCCTGAGTGGGAAGGGTATGCCCAGACATGGCTCCCGTGCGCTCCATGCCACTGGAATCAAGCTATCCTGGCTGAAGAGGGGTGAGACCCCGAAACCGGTCCTAGGATGCTTGTTTCCAGTCCAGGGAGAACCTGGCTTGGCAGTTCGGGCTGGACGGTATGATCAAACAAAATGGACAAGTTTCATGACTCAAAGCAAACTTTTTCGCTGAGATTGTTGAAAACAACGTGAAAGGAAGGAGAGCACAACTGCTGTGTAAGAAACCCCTCACCCACCTACCTAGTAGGTGGCATGCTTCATCATCGGGGCCCAACTGGATTGTCTAGCACAATCCAGTTGTGCTACAACGCCTGAGATACAGCGGAGCAGGGTTATGAGCAGTGAGTGGAGTGCTATATGTGAAGTGATTAAGAGTTAAAAAGTCTCTGGGAAATGCCCTATGAAAAAACTTTAATTATAAGGGTCCCAGGACTAATGTAAAAAAGGTAGGGGGGATATAATAAGGAATGTTATTTTCCTTATATCCCTAGAAACTAAGGTCAACTAGTTTCAGCCTTCAACATAGTTCTAGAGGCTTTCGTCAGGACCAGCCAAAATTGAAGAAAAATAATTTTGGTGAATGGCCGTAAAAATAATATATAGGCCAAGTGTAAGTATCAGCACACACCCTAAAGTGTGCTGTGAGTGTTGTGGTGAGGTACTCACAGTAACTCCGTTTTTGGTTACTTGAGTAGAGAGGTAGTTAATCCTCTGGATTTAGAACGCCGTATGGATCTCCGCTTGCAGTTTGTAAGGGAGACCAGGTCCGAAATACCTAGGGCGGCGATCGGTTCCGCTGTAAGCGGAACCGATCGCCGCCCTAGGTATTTCGGACCTGGTCTCCCTTACAAACTGCAAGCGGAGATCCATACGGCGTTCTAAATCCAGAGGATTAACTACCTCTCTACTCAAGTAACCAAAAACGGAGTTACTGTGAGTACCTCACCACAACACTCACAGCACACTTTAGGGTGTGTGCTGATACTTACACTTGGCCTATATATTATTTTTACGGCCATTCACCAAAATTATTTTTCTTCAATTTTGGCTGGTCCTGACGAAAGCCTCTAGAACTATGTTGAAGGCTGAAACTAGTTGACCTTAGTTTCTAGGGATATAAGGAAAATAACATTCCTTATTATATCCCCCCTACCTTTTTTACATTAGTCCTGGGACCCTTATAATTAAAGTTTTTTCATAGGGCATTTCCCAGAGACTTTTTAACTCTTAATCACTTCACATATAGCACTCCACTCACTGCTCATAACCCTGCTCCGCTGTATCTCAGGCGTTGTAGCACAACTGGATTGTGCTAGACAATCCAGTTGGGCCCCGATGATGAAGCATGCCACCTACTAGGTAGGTGGGTGAGGGGTTTCTTACACAGCAGTTGTGCTCTCCTTCCTTTCACGTTGTTTTCAACAATCTCAGCGAAAAAGTTTGCTTTGAGTCATGAAACTTGTCCATTTTGTTTGATCATATTGTTCTGGGGAAGAGGACAAGTTTTCCTTTTCCTCGCTCTCTTGTTGTTCTCATTTAATCGGGCTGGACGGTACCCATGAGGCACCGGGTCAAGACTGATTTGCATATGGCTGGGTTCAAACTGGAACGGCATGGCGAGCAAAAAAATGATGAATTTAGGCCCTGATCTCTGTACTGGGGTGAATGTATGACATTGTTCTGCATTCTGTCCATCAACTGTTGTTTTTGCATTTGTCACCCCGAGTGGGAAGGGTATGCCCAGACGTGGGTCCCGTGCTCTCCATGCCACTGGAATCAAGCTATCCAGGCTGAAGAGGGGTGAGACCCCGAAACCGGTCCTAGGATGCTTGTTTCCAGTGCAGGGAGGACCTGGCTTGGCAGTTTGGGCTGTACTGTACCCATGAGGCACAGGGTCAAGACTTATTTGCATCTGGCTGCGTTCAAACTGGAATGGCATGGTGAGCAAAAAAACGATGAATTTAGGCCCAGATCTCTGTACTGGGGTGAATGTATGACATTGTTCTGCATTCTGTCCATCAACTGTTGTTTTTGTATATATATATATATATACACACACACATTTATAATAATACCTACTGGCGGTCGCCAGTAGGTAGTTATAGTTAGGACCTATTATCCATAGGAAATCCGCAACATTCTATTTGGAATAAGTTTGGCCTCGGTAGATGAATGTTTGTGAAATTTTCAAAACTGGTGGGGCGCTCCGGTCTGCTCCTATCCTGAAAGTCTCGCAGTGATTCGTCAAGTGGGGCCCGAGTAAAAAGGGGGTCCCAAAACGTGTTTTCCCCATGCAATTTTCCATAGGGACCTTTAATCGCAGCTACAGCCCGAACTGCTGAATGGAATTACACCAAATTTGTCAGAAAGGTAGACCTTGGTTCAGAGTCGTGCCTTTTGGTTAAATGCTGTAAATCCGTTCAGTAGTTCCTGAAAAAATCAAAATTGAAATCACATATATATCTATGGCCGCGGTGCATCCGCGCACCCTAAGCGCACCCTGCCGAGCACGAGCTGTATGCTAATTGGCTGTCAACACTCCAAACCAGGAAGTGTTGGCAGCCATTTTGTGCCACAGTAGAACCAAGGCACAAGAAAGCAGAAAAAAAACTCGAAGAACGCAATAAGGGGGCAGGGTAGAAACACCCTGACCCCCTAGGCCTGCTCAAGGGGTCCCACAAGGACCCCCAGGGCCAAATAAAGCATTGTTTTCAAAACAAATCATCGAGATTGGCGCACCCAGCGCAAATTTTGGCTGAAATTTTTTAAAAAACCAAGCGCGGGCTCCTGCGCTTCGTTGGTAATTCGCCCCCGGGGGGGACAAGTCCTGGGGGCATGATCAAAAAAAGTGTGGGGGGCCCCAATCCCCCCACACTGCCCCGGGGACTGCCACCCACCCGGGGCAAAGCATTAATAGTTGCGGGGGGCACATGGCCCCCCCGCATCCCCGGGGACTGCCACCCCTGGAGCTTATAAATGTAACGATGGGGGGCCGCCCCGGGGACTGCCACCCCAATGGGCTCGACTTAATTTTTGATTGCGGGGGTGCACTGCCCCCCGCAGCCCCAGGGACCGCCACCTTCGGGGCTTTAATTTTTTTTAAAACATACCCTGTGTGGGGGGCTCAAGCCCACCCCAGCTCCGGGGACCACCACCCCCGGGGCTTTGTAGATGGTGGGATGGGGGTGCGCGGCCCCCCTCCTGGAGCCTTGTGATGGCTCCTGCAGTGTTCCGGGGTGCCCACCCCCAGACACTGTAGTTTGCTATGGGAAGAGAGAGCAGGAAACCTGCTCTCTCTTCCAAATAGCAAAGCAAATTGCTTTTCCACAGGGGGAGCTGCATCTTAGCAGCTCTCCGTGTGGAAAAGCAATGCCGGCTCTCGCAGGAGGTGGGGAGCCGGCGAGACCGTGGGAGGATTGGGGACCCCCCACAGTCCCCAACAGAGAGGGTCAGATGGGGTCCCCAGGGCTACAAGTGGCCCGGGAGGGGGGCCACGCACCCCCCTCCCCAAAATATAAAATAAAAAATAAAAAGGCCGGCTCCCGGAGATGGGGTCCCCGGGGCCATAAATGGCCTAAGGAGGGGGGCAAGGCAGCCCCCCTCCAATATGAAAAATATTTTTTAAAAGGGAGATGGGGTCCCCGGGGCCGATTATGGCCTCGGGATGGAGGCCACGCGGCCCCCTTACCGAATTTTCCATTTAAAAAAATTAATTAGGGGGAAGGCCCTGGGGGATCGGGTCCCCAGGGCCCAAAAATGAAAAAAAGAAGGGGGGCTGCACAGCCCCCCTTCTTTAAAAAAGAAAAAAAAAGAAAAGACCGGCATAGTGTCGGAGGCCATGCCCCCTTCTTGCAGCACTCTGCAAACACGCCCCCTGGCCCGTTTGCAGATGGGGAACGAATTCCCTTAGAATACTGGGGGTCCCTGGGGGCAAATTAGCTCACCAGGAACCTCCTGTATGCGCCCGGGGGCTGTGTTGCAGAGAGGTGTTCTGAGGCCACGCCAATTTCACACCTCTCTGCAAAGCAGCTCTGTGGCGCTTAATGGAGGTAGCTGGTGGGGTAGTTGCATCCCAGGGACCCTCAGTATTGAAGGGGAGTTTATCCCCCAACTTAAAACGCGCAACGGGGTGCGTTTGCACAGTGGTGAAGGGAGGGGGCGGGGCTTGAGGGGACATGTGTGCAAAAACGCCCTGTGGCACTTTTTAAGTTGAGGAATTAATACCTCTTCAATCCTGAGGGTCCCTCGGAGCCAACTAGCCCACCATGTACCTCCAGGAAGCGCCACGGAGCTGCGTTGCAGATTGTTGTAAAAAGGGGCATGGCCTCTGACCACCTCTCTGCAACGCAGCTCTCTGGTGCATACTGGTGGGTTAGTTGGCCCCTAGGGACCCTCGGGATTGAGGAGGAATTAATTTTCCAACTTAAAGCGCGCCACAGGGCGTGTTTGCAGACATGTCACCTCAGGCCCCCCCTTCCTTCACCATTGTGCAAACGCGCCCTGTGGTGCGTTTTAAGTTGAGGAATTAATTCCTCTTCAATCTTGAGGGTCCCTGGGGGCCAACAAGCCCACCAGGTTCCTCCAGTTTGCGCCAGGGAGCTGCTTTGCAGAGAGGTGTTCAGAGGCCTCACCCCTTTTTACACCTCTCTGCAACACAGCTCTGTGGCGCTTACTGGAGGTACCTGGTGGGCTAGTTGGCCCCCAGGGACCCTCAGGATTGAAGGGGACTTAATCTCCCAACTTAAAACGGACACAGGACGCGTTTACACAGTGGTGAAGGGAGGGGATGGTGTAGGAAAGTGGCTCTATATGTACTAGACCAAAGCAAAATCAGCCGAACTACGAATTCCGATTTACTCACCTGTTATCAGGAGAGACCTCAGTTATGCATCTTTGAGCCCAGTACTGATCCTGAAAAGTAATTCTAACCGTACTTACCAGTAACTTGAATTTCCTTCCATAGGCTAACATTGACTGGTTTCACTTGGAAATTCTTCTAAGTGTGGAGTTTTGGAACTTACAAATATTCCTCTAAAATCAGCCGAACTACGAATTCCAATTTACTCACCTGTTATCAGGAGAGACCTCAGTTAGGCATCTTTGAGCCCAGGACTGATCCTGAAAAGTAATTCTAACCATACTCACCAGTAACTTGAATTTCCTTCCATAAGATTTCATTGCCTGCTTTTTGCTGAAAAAGTTTCTAAGTGTTGATTTTTTAAACTTATAAATATTCTGTACAAATCGTGCCAACGATAAAAAACGTAATTACTTGCCTGTTTTAGATAGAGGTCCCAGTGCTGAACCTAGGAGTCCAGCACTGGATTACAAAGGTAACGTGAACATTCTTTACCTGCAAATTTAATTTCCTTCCATAGGATAACATTGGTAATCCCAGCTGAAAAGATAAAATTAAGAAAATAATATAAATATATTAAAATAAAAATATAAAACAAAAAAAATAAAATGTCAGTTACAATATTTAAAAAATCATTTTTTTCCCATTTATATTAAAAATATATAATGTAATTTAAAAAATAAAATATGTAAAAATAAACAGTTAAAAAACAGTAGAAAATCAGTATAAAATATATATATATATATAACTATTATTACATTTAAAAATTATCATTTAAAAAACCTTCGAAATTTACTGAAAAAAACCATAGGTTTCAGACATGTTATAGTTAGGAATTAGCATTTAAAAACCTTAGAAATTCACTGAAAAAAACGTAGGTTTCAGAGCTGTTATAGTTAGCTGGACATTTCACTCGTACAAAACCATTGAAATTCCTCCGTTATAGTTAGTTTTGCTGACTATAACTCGCGCGCCTGCAATCCACTGCTGAAAATGTCACATATTACATCATTCATGACATGGTCTGTGACTTCACTGATGACATCACTGATGACATCTCAGAAGACATCACTGATGACATCACTGATGATATCATCCACGTGACAATCAGATACACCTCATCATACAGTAGTATAACCTTTCATCACTCACTGTAAAATACAGAGTACCATATTTGAATCCATTGACACACCAATACAAGTTTCTAAAAACCCACTCAGTGATTCCTAGATCTACACACACATCTAATCACTTACCTATAGATTCACTCATACATGCTGTCAATGATCAATAGAACACTATCAAATATACTTCTACACCTAAATCGACATTACACACCAGCACACATCCTATTCACTTATGCAGTCATCCCACTCACTTATGCAAACAATGGATCTTACTTACATTTACTCAGCTACACACTTATACAAACACCACTTCATTTTTTTATATAGATAGTAACTCATACTTAGTGTGTTATAAAATCACTATTACAAGTATACAGTTATCCATACAGTCACTCATACAATCACTGAGTCTTATGTATACTTATTTATATACAACTGTGACATACACTGTCTTTTATTGTCCTAGTTTGTTGGACATGTACCATTGAGAGATATATTTGCTCATCACTACACCCATAAAGATATTCACTCTCCCAAACAACTGTTATAACATGTAGTCTTAACCTCATATACCTACTGAATCAACTATTCACACATCTTTGGGTAGTCACACACCCCCCACCAAACCACACACACATATACTCTCCCATACAAATACTCAGTTAACTAATCAATAACTAATATAGACTTTCACATAGCTAGTAACCAACTGGTGCAGCAGTTTACACAACAACTCACAAAGTGATACAGATATTCACACAGTTTAGTCACTATCCAATATATTTAGTGAGACACTATAAATTAGTCAAGTAAACAGTCAATCACACTGCTACTAAATCCTCCATCCAGATATTTATATTTATATATCCACTAATTCTTCAATGCAGATTTATATATATATATATATAATACATATTTAAATAACAAACCAAACCACATTCACTGGATGATGTCATTTGTGATGTCATTAGTGATGTCATTTGTAATGTCATCAGTGATGTCATCAGTGATGTCACTGACCATGTCATGAATTATGTAATATGTGACATCATCAGCAGTGGATTGTGGGAGCGCGAGTTATAGTTAGCAGAACTAACTATAACTGAGGAATTTCAATGGTTTTGTAGGAGTGAAATGTCCAGCTAACTATAACAGCCCTGAAACCTTTTCAGTGAAAATATATATATATATATATTACCTACTGGCGGTCGCCAGTAGGTAGTTATAGTTAGGACCACGTTTCCATAGGAAATCCTCAACATTCTATTTTGAATAACTTTGGCGCCGGTCGACGAATCCTCGCAAATTTTTCAAAATAGGTGGGGCGCTACGCTCCGCTCCTACCCTGAAAGTCTCGGGGGGATTCGTCAAGCGGGGGCTGAGATAAAAGGGGGGTCCCAAAACGCGTTTTTCCCATGCATTTTTCCATAGGACCTTTAGACAGGGCTACAGCCTGAACGGCTGAACAGAATTACTAGAAATTTGGCAGAGAGGTAGTCCTCAGGTCAAGGAAGTGCCTTTTGTAGGTTTGGTGTAAATCTGTTCAGTAGATTCTGAGAAAATAGCCTTTAAATCAATATATATATCTGAGCCAGCTTACGGTGCGCTTACGGTACGCTTACCGTACGCGTACGGTGGCGTGCGCGAGCGCGATTCTGATTGGCTCTTAGATCTTAGTAAACATTCGAATCGGCCGAAACCAGGAAGCGGCGGCCGCCATTTTCTCTCTCGCACTGAGAGTTAGGTTGTAAAATAAAGCCAAAAAACATGTAAAGGGGCTGTTTAGACAGCTCCCACACACATAGCCATGTTGAGGGAGTCCCCAAAGACCCCCCAAGGCCAAAAATGCAATTTTTTTTTTTTCGCTAATTTCGCCGATTACGCTTACCGTACGCGTACGGTAAAAAATTATAAAAAAAAAAAAACTATCCACACTCTCCCCACCCCGTGTGCAATTAGTGGCCGTAGGCCACCAATTGTGCATTGCTTATCAGTAAGGTGATAAACTAGAATATTTTAAACAAAAATAATAAAAGAAAAAATTATCCACACTCTCTCCACCCCGTGTGCAAATGGTGCCCGAAGGGCACCATTTGTGCATGGCTTATAAAAATTACGAAAAATTAAAATATTACCTTTCAAAACGAAGTGCATCATATGTCCTCCATGTGCGCATGGTGCGCGAAGCGCATCGTGCGTACATGGCCCATCTAGCGTAACGTGGGCACGCGGTGCGCGAAGCGCACCGCGTGCTTACTGTGCGCGCGCGGTGCGCGAAGCGCACCGTGCGCGCACGGAACGAACTGCGTTAAGTGGGCGCGCACGCCACGAATGGCGTAAAGTAACTTAGCATTTAAAAAAACGTACAAATTCACTGAAAAAACCATAGGTTTCACACACGTTATAGTTAGGAATTAGCATTTAAAAAACCTTGCAAATTCACTGAAAAAACCATAGGTTTCACACATGTTATAGTTAGCGGAAATTTTACTGATAAAAAACCAGTGAAATTCCCCTGTTATAGTTAGTGCAGGCAACTATAACTCACGCGACCGCAATCTTCTGCTGATGACATATGTGTCTTTATGAAAAAAAAATATTTGTAATATATGTATAGCTAAAAATGTATGGAAGAAGACATGGGCAAATAAGTGTCTAAATACAGTATTAGCATCAGCAGAGGATTGCGGTCGCGTGAGTTATAGTTGCCTGCACTAACTATAACGGGGGAATTTCACTGGTTTTTTATCAGTAAAATTTCCGCTAACTATAACATGTGTGAAACCTATGGTTTTTCAGTGAATTTGCAAGGTTTTTTAAATGCTAATTCCTAACTATAACGTGTGTGAAACCTATGGTTTTTTCAGTGAATATATATATATATATATATATATATATATATATATATATATATATATATATATATATATATATATATATGTATGTATGTATGTATGTATGTTTGTATAGATAGATAGATAGATAGATAGATAGATAGATAGATAGATAGATAGATAGATAGATAGATAGATAGATAGATAGATAGATAGATAGATAGATAGATAGATAGATAGATAGATAGATAGATAGATAGATAGATCCAGAATTCATCTCGGTTTCAGCCTCAGTATATATACTCAGTGAACAAAACAAAGGTTAGAGGGATGTTATAGTTAGGCTGACATTTCACTCGTACAAAACGAGGGAATTCTGCAGTTATAGTTATTTGAGCTAACTATAACTAATGCCCCTGGAATGCACTGCTTATGACCTCACATATCAATCACTCATGACATGGTCAGTGACATCACTGATGACATGCGAAATGGCATCACTGATGACATCACTGATTACATCCTCCAGTGACTGTGAGTGGTTCTAAAAGGTTTATGAGTGTTAAATATATATACAACAAGGTGTATTGATGAATCAGTGAGTGTATGAGTACCTGAATGGATGATTTAGTGGGCACGTGACTCACTGTATAAGTGAGTGATTATTATCAGTGAATGTATGGGTGAGTGACTAATTTGTGTGAATGTCTGTACAGTCTGTCAGTTGGTGTGTAAGTGGCTGCATGGGTTGGTGAGTGGGTACATGAGTGGTTATATGTTTCATTGATTGGTTGTCTGAGTACCTGTATGGGTGTATGAGTGTCTGTTTGGGTGGTTGAGGGGTATGTGACTCCCTGCATGGATAAGTAAGTTTCTCTTGGCCTGTATGAAGCATTAGTGCACTTTTTGGCATACTTGCACAGAGGTATGAAAGCAAGAATCAGAATTAAAGGTAAAGGGGGAGTGTCAGAAGATGATGACATCATGAGAGGTGTGATGCAAGGCTGTGTTTTAGCCCCACTCGTATTTATTACATACATTATCAATCTCCACTCCTTCTTACTCACTACCACTCCCGCTATCCCCAAGATGGAAGTTTTTTTTTACCAGCACTATTTGTATGCTGATGATGATGTGTTGATGGCCCACACCCCAAAGGAGCTCTCCTTTTTAGTGAGTGGCTTTGTTAAGTTTATGGCATCATTAGATTTGGAAATTAATTTTAAAAAGATCATTCATTATGTTGTGTTTCCTAAAAAAACATGACATATCATCTCTAAAAGTAGGCGACTCTGGTTTACATAGCACAAGCGCCTTTTTCTTATCTTGGATTAAAATTTAGAGATAATGGATCCTGGAAAGTACATATAGCAAACAGTGTGAGTAAATTCTCTAAAGCCATAGACTCGCTACTTAGTTTACCTCGCCCCAGGGGAGGGAGAGCTTTACTCCCTCTACTCCAGATTTATAGATCTCAATGTCTTCCCATCTCCACCTAAGGGGCTGAAGTCTGGAGAATTGAGAACTGCCATCAAACCCAGCTTGCGGAGCACAGATTTTGCAGGAAGATTCTGGGGGCACCGATTTCTATTTCCAGCTTTGTTTGTCACAGTGAGCTGGGCATCCCCTATGTTGAGGATTATATCAGCAAAAGACACACACTTGATGGACATAATGCAGAACAAATCAGAACATTCATCCCCAGTCAAGATATCTGGGTTAAATCCATCATTCTTTTGCTCACCATGCCACCCCAGTTTAGACCTGGCAATATGAAAATCAGTCTTGACCCTGTGCCTCTTGGGAACAGTCCAGCCCGAACTGCCAAGCCAGGTCCTCCCTGGACTGGAAACAAGCATCCTACGAGCGGTTTCAGGGTTTCACACCTCATCAGCCAGAATAGCTTGAATCCAGTGGCACAGTGAGTCCGGGACCCACGTCTGGGCATACCCCGGGCACTTAGGGCGAGGAAGCAAAAGACAGACAATTGATAGACGGAATGCAGACTAAATCAGAACATTCACCCCAGTCAAGAAATCTGGGTTAAATCCATCATTCTTTTGCTCACCATGACACCCTAGTTTAGAACTGGCCATATGCAAATCAGTCTTGACCATGTGCCGCATGGGAACAGTCCAGCCAAACTGCCAAACCAGGTCCTCAATGGACCGGGAACAAGCATCCTAGAACCAGTTTTGGGGTTTCACTGCTCATCAGCCAGGATAGCTTGAATCCAGTGGCACAATGAGCCCGGTACCCACATCTGGGCATACCCAGCACACTTATGGCGAGGTAGCAAAAGACAAACAATTGTTGGACAGAATGCAGAACAAATCAAAACATTCACCCCCAGTTCAGAGATCTGGGTTAAATCCATCATTCTTTTGCTCACCATGCCACCCCAGTTTAGACCTGGCCATATGCACATCAGTCTGGACACTTTGCCTCATGGGAACAGTCCAGCCCAAACTGCCAAGCTAGGTCCTCCCTGGGCCAGAAACAAGCATCCTAGGACCGGTTTGGGGGTTTCACCCCTCATCAGCCAGGATAGCTTGAATCCAGTGGCACAGTGAGCCCGGGACCCACGTTTGGGCATACCCGGTGCATTTAGGGCGAGGAAGCAAAAGACACACAATTGATGGACGGAATGCAGAACAAATCAAAACATTCACCCCCAGTAAAGAGATCTGGGTTAAATCCATAATTTTTTTGCTCACCATGCCACCCCAGCTTAGACCTGGCCATATGCAAATCAGTCTTGACCCTGTGCCTCATGGGAATAGTCCAGGCTAACTGCCAAGCCAGGTCATCCCAGGATTATATCAGCGCCTGCCCGTTGCTCCTTTGGTTGGCAATCTAGAACAATACAGAGGGAGCAGGTATGAAAGATGTTATAAATGATTGCCTCTCCTATAACAAAGGTAGAAAATGTTGTTAGCTGAAGTATATTGAATCTCACATGCACAAGCTAGGCTGTAAACAACTGTTTGAGAATCCAGGCGCCCACATACTATTAATAAAAAACATCTGCAGACCTCCTTTCAATTTGCACATGCAGAGAGGTTGAAGAGGGTCAGGCAAACGCAGAGTGACAGCCTATCTGGGTAGCATGCCCCACCCTAAAGTTACCTTACTAGTCCTATGGGTTATTGGGAGCGTAATTTGGTATTCCACCGTAGGGAAGGCACAATCAAGTATTTACTTAGCTTCCCATTAGGCTTTCAAGCAAATCTGGATATTCGCCGATGCCCATGCAATGGGAGATCTGGCCAATCAACATTACACTTTTTATTTATCTGTGATTTTTATTCATTGTATACTATTACCAGTAATTAGGAGGGTACACATCCTTGATTTTAGAGAAGCCTATGATGTATTGCTCCAGCTGAATAACAAGGATGTTTTTAATTGTGCTGGTGTGTTCTTGAAAATTGCCGTGCAGGCGCGGCAATCAATGTCAGCCCTAGAATTTTAACACCACACTGTTTTAGAGACTGTTGTTTCTTTTTTACATGGGAAGACATTGACTGATAAGAAAGAACCTGCTGTTTTTAATTATTTGTTTATTTTTTCCTGTGTGTACTTTTTTGGATACTTATGTAGCCGAATAAAGATTTTTTTATTGAATTGGACGAGTGAGTGGGTGGGTGAATCAGTGGCTGTATGGGTTTGTGAGTGCATCTGTGAGGGACTGTATGGGTGAGTGAGTATGTGTATGACTGTGTCGGTGAGTGGATGGAAGTGTCAGGGGTATATGGGTGAGTAACTGCATATGTGAAAGGCAGTATAGGTGAGTATTAAAGTATATAAGTGACTGTATGTGTGAGTATGTTTTAGTATCTGTATGAATAAGTGAGTTGGTGTGTGTATAACTGTATACGTGAGTAAGTGGCTGTGTGATTGACTCTAGGAGTGAGTGAGTAGTTATGTGAGTAGCTCTCTGGGTGAGTGAGAGCATGTGAGTGGCTGTGTGGCTGTATGATTAGATATATCAGTGGCTTTATTAGTGAGTGAGTTGGTGTACGAGTGTCTAAATGGGTGACTGAGTAGATGTGTGTAGATCTATAAATCAGCGAGTGGGTATGTAACTACTGGTATGGGTGTGTCAATGGTTTTGAGAATGGCAGTGTGGAAGTTGGAGTGGGTGTATGAAAGGTTTTTATTTACAAAAGTTTGTTCTTTTTTTAAAGGAAAAATTAACTGCATCAATAAATTAATCTTCTACAAATACATTAAATTACATAATTCATATTTCTAACTCATACAATTTAAGCCTAAACATCATACATTAATCAACTTCTCATAATAATTCATATTGATGTTTCTTCTAAATAGTTAATAAAATACCGCTAAGGTTTCATTCTAAAACATTAGCGATGACAAACATTCATAAAATCGAATTCATAGACTGTCCCAATACACCCCATTAGCCCGATAATACAAGCTAAGCCTTTAGATTGCTAAAATATTATCTACAGTCAGACTTCATTACGAACTATCTACTGAAGGCCTATTGCTGTCGGACAACTTAACCATATTTTATTAAAACGCCTATAAGCCCCTATTCTTTTTGCATAGAGGAGCTCATGCCGATACACATTGTCCATCCTATTGCACCACTGATTAAAAGTAGGTATTTTGATAAACTTCCAATTTGCTAACACTAATGATTTGGCCACCCAGGATGCTATTAAACAGAGCTGCTTCAATTCAGTGGCCAGATTGGAGGCAGCCAGAGGAAAGCCGAAAAGAGCTCCCATCGGATCTGGTAATATCACTCTACCTACCCATTAACTTATTTCAGCAAAAATCCCTGTCCAAAACTCATTCAATTTAGGACAGATAGATATTATATGGACCCAATCGCCAGGCTGAGATCTGCATATAAAACAAATGGAATAGGCAGTATGGTACAATTTGTTAATTTTTTCAGGTGTATAATAAAGCATCCATTTGCAATAAAAGCTCATACGTTTAAAATTAGCAGTGCAAATAGCTATTTTACTAAAACAATTATAATAATCCCAGTCTGATTTTGTAATGCTACAACCTGCAATATGTCCTATTCTATTGATGTGCTTTGATATTACTTCAAGTCCTGAGCATTGACATAGCAATCTATACCAATTGCCAATTTCTCTAAGCCGTGCAATAAAAAAAGCGTGACCTATTTTCTGTTAAACAGAAAAAAATTGTTTCTGTGGGCAATCAACAATTAATTAATAATACATAACAGCACAATCGCAATAATCGAAGTTCACGATTACTGTCCAGGGGTACTTTGCCCCTGAAGTTTGGATGGCTGGTACACGGTGAGCTCTTGTAATGGTTAAACCCTGTTCCTGGATCCCAGCTTCTGTATAAGCATGCTTTCTTATGAGTTCAGAGATGAAACCGATCATAGTTTGGCCATTTTCGCATTCCTCTGGAATCCCACTGAACCTCAAGTTTGAGCGACATGACCGATTCTCTGTGTCATCAATTTTTACTTGCAGATCTTCCAACTCATTTTGGAATTTCGAAATAGTGGAGTCCTGTGCAGGTCTTGCATCTTCTATATCCAAAACCCGCTGTTCAACTTTGGAGAGTCTTGTTGTTAGGTTTAACATGTTCTGATTGATTAAATTTAATTGTAGCTCTGTCTTTCTGCTTGTTTCGGCCTGGGAGACCTTTATTACTTTAAGTTCATTCAGAATTTGATGTAGCAGTGGCTCAGTGGTGGAAAGGCTTTCATCTCCAATGCCCACAATTTCAGAATCTACAATTACCTGTGGAACAGCCACCACGGACTTTAAGCATATCTTATTTCTTGTCACTTGCTGCAAATCTCCTATTTTGAGAGTTGGTGAAGAAGAAGTACAGCTAGTCGAGATTGGATTCCCGGTACCATCCACCACCTGAGGCGTGAAATTATTATTGCCAAGACCCAACTCTTGCACACCGATGTGGGAATTACTGTCTTTATGGGGCTCTTTCAAATCGGTTACCTCAAAAAGAGGATAGGTCTGTGGCTTGAACCCTCCCTGTACTCTCTCTTTGGGTCTGCTCGCAGGTACTTCTATTGACGGACCTGCGTCCGCTCCTTTAGCTGCAGAGTCCACAATTGAGCTAAACAGCTTAGAAGCCGCCAAGGGGGATGTTATGCCCTTATCATCAGTGTTTTCTTGTGGTGTACATGAACTTTCACCTATAGTGAGCTCAGAGCCCAAAAACATAAGGGGATCCGTAAATGGAGAGAGCGGTGTTGCGGCTGCCATGTTTTCTTGATCCTTACGCTGCTTGCGAGTTGTTTTAGCTGAAGTTTTGACAAAATGGGGTTTACTTGTAGAATCTCTGGAAATCCGTTTCATCATCCAAGTTTTGCCTATCAATCTATCACTGAGTGAATTTTCAATGGCCACAAGCTGCACCCACAGCTACATGGGCCACTTCTGCAGCCTCTATACAACTTACTCCCCCCCAAAAAAGTGAAAACAATTTTTGCAAATTTTTGCGAAGGGATATATTCCAAAAAGCGTCTACAGCCAATAATAAATCCCCTCGCTTTTTTTTAAAGTCTTTTTTGAGTCTTTTTAAAGATCTAAAAGCAGTTCCTTAATAGTTCCTTATGCTGTTCAGCTCCTGCGGTATTTATGAAGAAAAAAACAAAAAACAATCTCTTAACCACTGCTCACTCACCACTACCTGGCATGAAAAAAACAACACAGAACAGGGTGAGTCCTTAGGGGATTTCAATCCGAACCGGACCGGCCAGTTCAGCTGCTTCCACCGACGTCAGTCATCCACCTAGATTAATCCCCCGCATTGGGCACAGAAAGCTCCTCAAGCCGTTTGCTGAAAACCTCAGGAGCCGGTAGCTCCGATCGGATCCGATGCTATACAGGACTGCCCATTCCTGACTTCCCGGTCCATGGTCTCACAGGGGCAGGTCGGGCGCCGAAAGAACTGCAGTGCCTTGACTCTGACGCCATCGAGTTTCCGCCAGCCATATCAGCCGCCGAGCATGACGGGAGCTCCCAACGTGGCAGTTCACTGGTTCAGGTGAATGAAAGGTTACATTGGGTGTACAGAGATTCTGTGGATGATGTCATCAGTGATGTCATCAGGGATGTAATTTAAGATGTCATGAGTGATGTTACTGACCATGTCATGAGTGATGTAACATGTGAGGTCATAAGCAGTGCATTGCAGGGGAGCAAGTTCTGGTTAGCTCAGATAACTATAACTGCTGAATTTCTCTGGTTTTGTATGAGTGAAATGTCTGCCTAACTATAACGTCCCTGTAACCTTTGTTTTTTGTCAGTGAATTTCTATCCTTTTTTTTCTAATTTTATTTCCTAACTATAATGTCCCTGTAACCTTTGGTTTTTTCAGTGAATTTTGAAGGTTTATTAAATGCTAATTCTTAGTCATAATGTCCCTGTAACCTTTGTTTTTTTCAGTTTCTAAGATTTTTTACATTCTATTTCATAATTGTAACATCCAATTTTTTTGAAGGGAACCTCTAAGATTTTGATATTTTCTTTCAATAATAGGGTATTGTGTAATATATTTAAATACCAAACATTTTTGGATTTTGTATGCTTTTATCTGAAAGTACATTAATTACTGGTTTTATTTTTAACAATTTTGTGAGTCAGCACAACATTGTCACATTTACTGTGGAGAATCTATGATCAGTAAATGTATTTCACATACTAAAAATTACACTTAAAGAAATATTTTAAATAAAGGTTTAAGTCTAAATATTTAGTAAAATATTGTTCTAACTTTTCTTTCTGTGATCAATTTAGAAGAAAGCCACCTTTACAAAATAAATTATATTTGCGACTAACGACGTCATCGTGGTGAAGTCGGTAATCGCTAAGTGAGCCTGGTTTGTACCAAGTGTAAAACATATATAGAGAGATATATTCTACGGTATATATAATGGTATAGGTGTATTAGTGTATTTTTCAAACTCATGCTTTTGTAGTGAGGTTCCAGAATAATCGTCTTCAAACACTATTTTCTGTTTCCACAAAGATAGCGGAATTCGCGATGACGTCGGTTATCATGGATACTGCGTGTTTTTCAACAACTCTGAAACATATATGTAGAAGTTGTGAACACATTTACTATAGCTGTTCACTATTATTGTATTGAAAGTTCTGTTTTTCTTTCCATTAAAAAGAATACTTTAAACTTGCATTTTGAATTTCTGCTTCACCACAGTAATCGCGAACATATCGGACCCTGTGAATATCACATGACAAGGGAAAGCAAGGAATATAATTGGATAATATACTTTTCAGCAAAATCAATAGGAAGTACACACCCACTCCTCCTTCTTGAATCTTCTTTCATAGAACTTTATTCTGAGCAGGTGGCTCAGTCTTGGTGTGGAGAGTTTTGGGCCTTGTTTTGCTTCAAAAATGGCAACACAGGAAGGAGATGGGGGTCAGCAGCAACAACAAAAGGACCAGGATGTGAAGGAGTTGGAGACTGAAGAGTTAGAAAAAGAGAAGCCTCCACAAAAGAGAGCCAGAGTGGCATAGGATTTTTTTATTCCCTTCAGGGGAATTGAAAACTGCTGCCAAACTTGTGTAATCCACAATCTGCAACAAAACCCTCTCTAGAGGGACGAACAAGAAATGTTCATGAGGGACAACGTCCATGTTATATCATCTAAAAACCTATCACAAACACCCCTCCAACTGTCGATCAAGCACAGGGCAGATGGAGGACTATATACTTCAGTTGCAGCATCAACAATTACCGGCCAGAAAGTCCCTTCAGAGGTGCAGACTACTGCAACAGATATGGCTCGAGAGTTTTCAAGAATGGCCATGTGCTGCATGGACTGTAGTGTTGTTATAAGTGCTAGTGAACAGTGCCTTACAGCTATTCGGAATGCTGTAAAACAGCATACATGTTAGTTTTTCTTTCCCTTTTATATGTTTTGCACATTTTTCAGTTCACGTTTTTTCAATTCCTCCTAACCCAGTTGCCATTTTTGATTAAAAAAAATTAAAACTTTACAAAAGCACAAACAATTTCTTTTTAAAAAGGGTTCCTATTGGAACCGCCTTTTACAGTTAAAAAAAGTAGGTACACATGTTGGAATGAGTGTATGACTGGTGTATGGATGATTGAATGAGTGCATAGCTGGTACAAGGATGTTACAATGAGTGCAGCAGTGTTGCCTGAGTGAATCTATGAGTGCATAAGTAGTGCCTCAGTGATTGAATGGGTGCAAAGGTAGTGATTGGATGAGTGCATGTGTGCGTGGGTAGTGCCTGGGTGAATGGGTGAGTGCATGTGTAGTGCCTGAGTGAACGGAGGAGTGCATGGGTAGTGCCTTAGTGAATGGATGAGTGCAATTGTAGTGACTGAGTGAATGGATGAGTGCATGGATAATGGCAGAGTTAATGAATGAGTGCATGGATAGTGTTGGGGTGATGGATGAGTGCATGGGTAGTGCCTGAGTAAATGGATGAGTACATGGGAAATGCATGAGTGAATGGAAGAGTACAAGGGTAGTGCCTGGGTGACTGGATGAGTGCATGGGTAGTGCCTGGTTGAATGTGTGAGTGCATGGATAGTGACTAAGTGATTGGAAGAATGTATGAGTAGTGCCTGGGTGAGTGGATGAGTGCATGGGTACTGCCTGGGTTAGTGGATGAGTACATGGGTAGTGCCTTAGTTAATGGATGAGTGCAAGGGTAGTGTCTGGGTGATTGGATGAGTGCATGAATAGTGCCTAGGTGATTAGGAGAGTGCATAGATTGCACCTGAGTGAATGGATGAGTACATGGGTACTGCTTGGGTGAATGGATTAGTGCATCGGTAGTGCCTGGTTGATTGTATGAGTGCATGGGTAGCACATAGGTGACTGGATGAGTGCAAGAGTAGCACCTGGGTGATTGGATGAGTGCAAGGGTAGTGCCTGGCTCATTGGATGAGTACTTAGGTAGTGCCTCAGTGAAAGGATGAGTGCATGCATAGTGCCTGAGTGAATAGATGAGTGTGCAAGTAGCGACTGGGTGACTGGTCGTGCACAAGGGTAGTGCCTGGGTGAATAGATGAGTGCCTGGATAGTGCCTAAGGGAATGAATGAGTGAATAGGTGGTGCCTGAATGATTGGAGGAGTGCATGGTTAGAACCTCATTGAATGGATGAGTGCATGGGTAGTGCCTGATTGATTGCATAACTGCATGGGTAGTGCCGAGGTGATTGGGATAGTGCATAGATAGTGTCTGGATTAGTGAATGAGTACTGTTTGGGTGATTGGATTGGTGAATGGATAGTGCCTGCTTGATTGTATGAGTGCATGGGTAGTGCTTGGGTGACTTGATGAGTGCAAATGTAACACATGGGTGACTGGAGGAGTCTATAAGTAGCACCCTATTGAATGGATGAGTGCAAGCATAGTGCCTGGGTGATTGGATGAGCACATGCATAGTTCATTGCAGATTGGGTGAGTGCATGGATAGTGCCTGGGCAATTACATGAGTGCATGGGAACTGCTTCTGTGAAGGGATGAATGCATGGGCTGTGGCTGTGTGAATGGATGAGTGCAAAGCTAGTGTCTGGATGAATGGATATGTGCATGGTTAGTACCCAGGTTAATAGATGAATGCATGGGTAGTGCATGAGTGAATAGATGAGTGCATGGGTAGGGCATGAGTGAATGGATCAGTGCAAGGGTAGTGCCTAAGTAAATTAATGAGTGGAAGGGTAAAGCCTGAGTAATTACATGAATGCAAGGGTAGTGCCTAAGTAATTTCATGAGTACAAGGGTAGTACATGGGTGATGGGCTGAATGCATGGATAGTGCCTGGGTGATTGGATGAGTGCATGGGTAGTGCCTGGGTGATTGGATGAGTGCATGAGTAGTGCCTCAGTGAATGGATGAGCGCATGCTTAGTGGCTGAGTCATTGAATGAGTGCATGGGTAGTGCCTAAGTAAATGGATGAATGCAAGGAAAGTAAATCCGCTTTTTCCAATCCATGCGAATTAATCTGCCTGGGCGTCTTGCATGGAATTGGAAAACACTGATTTACTCTGCACTACTTTGTATGTTAGAGTGTGTACTCACTCCTCTTGGATTCAATCCTCAACACCTGAGTAACCTAAAAGGTGTACCCTCAGCAATTGCTGTACAATTCCTCAACCTTTCAACTCTATAATGCGCAGTGTCCTACATTTTCCTGCACCAGGAGCAACTTAGCCCCATTGCCTGTATATTTTTCCACTGTTGACTTAGCAGTGCCAGGTTGCTCCTCCAATGGTCCAGATGAAGACCCCGTTGTAAGGAATGAATTGCCTTCCTCCAGTCTTAGGGGTCGAAACGTCAACTTTACTTATTTTCTGACCCAGATTTACTCATTCAGCCCGGAAGCGGAGAACTCATTATGCATTCATGGCATCTCATTGCTTGGGTTATTTAGTAAGCCTTTGATACATTGTTAGACCGGTCATTCTCTTTTTTGTAAACACTGTAATTTTTTGCTTTCACATCCCTAACCCTTCACGAGCACTACCTTGAGCACTTTACTCACCTTTTCATTTTGGAGCAACTATTGAAATTGCAAATTTTTGATTTGTTCATAATACAAACCTTTTTCATAACCAATATTTCCTGATCATTGTTCTATTTAATATTTGTTGGTTGTTTTCGTTAATTTGTTTTCCCCATGAGAAATTCACCAGTCAATTAGACCACTTGTTGTACATATTGAGTGAATGGATGGGCGCATGTACTGCCTGAGTGAGTGAGTGAGTGTATGGGTAGTACCTTGGTGAATGCATGAGTGCATGGGTAGTGCCTGAGTGAATTGATGAGTGTAAGGGTAGTGCCTGGGTGAATGTGTGAGTGCATGGATTGTGCCTGGGTAATTAGATGAGTGCATGGAAACTGCTTGTGTGAATGGATGAGTGCATGGGTTGTGACTGTGTGAATGGATGAGTGCAAAGCCAGTGCCTGGATGACTAGATATGTGCATGGTAAGTGCCTAGGTGAATAGATGAGTGCAAGGGTAGTGCGTGAGTGAATAGATGAGTGCACGGTTAGTGCATGAGTGAATGGATGAATGCAAGTGTAGTGCCTGGGTCATTGGATGAGTGTAGGGGTAGTGCCTGAGTGAATGGATGAGTGCATGTGTTATCCCTGAATGAATGTATGAGTACAAGGGAAGTGCCTGGGTGAATGGATGACTACATTAATAATAACTGGGTGAATGAATGAATGCATGGATAATGCCTGAGTGAATGTATGAGTGCATGGGTAGGGCCTGAGTGAATGGATGAGTGCAAGAATAGTGCCTGGGCAATTGTGTGAGTGCATGGGTATTGGCTGAATCCTTGAGTGAGTGCATGGGTAGTGCCTGAGTAAATGGATGAGTGCATGTGTAATGCCTGCATGAATGGATGAGCACAAGGGTAGTACCTGGGTGAATGGATGAGTGCATGAGTAGTGCCTGGCTGAATGGATGTGTACATGGGTTGGGCCTAAGTGAATTGAGGAGTGCATGGGTAGTGCCTCAGTGAATTTATGTGTGCAAGGGTAGTGCCTGAGTCAATGGATGAGTGCAAGGATAATGGCTGGGTGAATGAATGAGTGCATGGGTAGTGCCTGGGTGAATGGATGACTGCATGGATGGTGTCTAGGTGATTGGTAGTGTGCATTGATTGTGCCTGAGTGAATGGATAAGTTCATGGGTAATGCTTGGGTGATTTGATTAGTGCATGGGTTATGCCTGGTTGATTGGACTAGTGCATGGGTAGCGCATAGGTGACTGGATGAGTGCAAGAGTAGTGCCTGGGTGATTGGATTAGTGCGAGGGTAGTGCCTGGGTCATTGGATGTGTGCAAGGGTAGTGCCTTGGTGAATGGGGGAGTGCATTCATAGTGTCTGGGTGATTGCATAGTACATGGATAGGCCCTGAGTGATTGGATAAGTGCCTGAGCAGTGGCAGGGAGTTTAGATGAATTCACATGCAGTACCTGAGTGATTGGATGACTGCTTAGGTAGTGGCTGAATGATTGCACAAGTTCAACTGTTGTGCTTGGTAGATGGGATGAATACATGTGTAGAAACTCAATGAATTCATCACAAGATTAGTGATTTGACACGCTTAATATATCTCTGTGAAAAACTAGAAACAATGGATTAGAATTTAATTTCAAACATTGGGCAACCAAACAGCATACAATATTTTTTAACCAAAACTTTAATTCAACATTGACAAATGATTTTCTGTTTTCTTCCTGTTTTCAGCTTTCATACTTGTTCGCTTTCAACAATGCTTTGTATGAAGACTCATCATTAAACAGTGGGGAAATAAAGCAATCAATGGATTGTAAAAAAAAGCAAATGTGCACAGTAGATCATTACAACTATGTCATACTGTTCACTGCACTCACTACAAGCTTTTTATTACTGGCTTGCTGATAGGTTACTTCCTTAATGATAGCAACTATGTGTTCAGGTCAAGTCAATCCACTTTATTCGATTAATTAAACTCATAAAAGTACAATACACAACAATCACAGACAATAATAAAAACATATAAGCAAAATGTATAAAAAAACAGTATCACTTGTGAGAATCATCGTATCCAAATTTTTCAAAAGTTAAAATTTCCATAAATATTATCAATAGGGTTAAAACATAATTCATCGGGTTTCTATTTTTCTTGAGCCTCACAGCAGCAACAAGAAAACACGCAATATTAAAAATATCCCATGAATTACTCAGCATCTGCAAATAGAATAACGCTGGTCTGACCTGTAAAAAAACCCTTCCTCTCAAAATAGGTATCAAAAACTTCATGCGAATATCAGTATAAAAGTGACAGAACGTCATAAAATGTAAAGTATCCTGAGGTGAATAATTGTCATATTGACAGGGTACTGCGTCCTCAGGTTTACACCACCCCGGAAAATCACCCAGTGAGAGATGAATCAAATTAAAACGGAACCTAGTTAGGAGCCAGCGATGGAAAGGCTTATTCACAATTACCAAGTAGGGTTCAATAAAAATAGTTGTTTTTATCAAAAGGTGAGCTCTAACTAAAGGTTTGCGCAGCTCCTGTTCTTCCCGTTCCAACATCAATAAATTCTTAAAGTTAATTTTCACCCACATCTCATCCTCCTTCCGGATTTTTTCGGGGGCTTCAAATAATTCAGGCTGCCCTAGATAACATACGTTTAACATAGGACAACCACTTAATTTTACTTGACTTATCTAAATTGGCGTAATCCCGTAAGATCTGGTGATTCAGGGTTAATTCAGGATTTAGCCAGGTTTTGAGCCAACAAAGCAACGGAGCTGTGCTCAAGATGTCAGAAACATAGCCTAACCCCAATTCCAGATGTATAGCAAAAGTTAGGGTAGATTGTGGTACAGACAGGAGACTTCGTAAAAATGTGTTTTCGGTTATCTGAACCCCAACCTGCTCTTTAAATCCCCATATAGAGGAACCATAGGCCGCAATAGACAGGCACTTTGCTCTATATATCTTTAAAATGGCCTCTATAGGTCTGGCCCGCAAACGCTGTCCAAACCCTAATAAGCCTGAGGAGGATCGGATGACTGCATTTTTAAAAAAAATGTGTTGGTGTATCCAGGAGGACCTATCACCAAATAGAACCCCTAAGTAAGTAAAAGAGGGCACCGGAGACACTTCCAACCCATTCCAATAAAAAGATTTAGCTTTTCTAGCTCTGTTACCTGTTGACATAATATGTGACTTTCCAATATTCACTACCAGGTCCAAAGACTGCATGTATGCTCAAAAGCATCTAGGAGCCGCTGGAGGCCTACCGCTGTACGTGCTAAGAGAACAGCGACATCCGCGTATAGGAGAACCGGGATTGAACAGTCTCCTACACATGGAATATCCAGGGTCGCCTCCACTAAGGACTTATCCAGTTCATTAATATAAAGAGTAAAAAGCAGGGGCGCCAGAATGCACCCCTGACGGACGCCCCTGCCTGATTGAAAAGATCTTGTACAATTACCAACCTGGGAGATCCTAACCGATGCTGACAGGTCTTGATGAAGATCAGCCAAAAAATTTACTAAACAAGGATCAAGGCCCTTTTCCAGCAAAATATTCCATAGCTTTGACCTGTTAACCAGGTCAAATGCTGAGGATAGGTCCATAAATGCCATCCTCAGACAACTTTCTTTAGCCATGGTGTATTTACTTATTAATAAATATAAATTAAGGCACTGATCCATGGTGCTTCTACCTTGTCTAAACCCATATTGGAGGTTAGATAGGATCTTCCTCTCGTTATCCTAGTCTGTAATTTTAGTTAAAATCACCTTACTTAATATTTTGACAGAGGAGTCTATCAGGGATATTGGTCTGTAACACCGCGGATCCCCTTTCGGACCCTTTTTAAAAACAGGGATAATAATCGATTGTGACCATGACACAGGGAACCCTAGCGAACCAGAGGCGTTAAAAACATTGGCCAGAATTTTCGCCCAAAATTTGGGTTCACTTTTATAAAGATCTGCAGGGACACAGTCTGGACCAGGTGCCTTACTGCTAGAAGTCTCTCTTATGGCTTTCTCAATTTCCTCCTCAATAAAAATGAGTGGGCTATAGCTTGGAAAAGTGATGGCCTAGGGGTGCTATCCAGTACCTCATTAGAGACATAAATTGCCTCAAAATGGGACAGCCACTGGGCCTCTATAATATTGCTTTCCTGTACCTCGTTATCCACACCACAGAAAAAAGGGGTGTTAATGATTGCCCAAAATCTTGAGCTATCCTTTAGCACCTTGACAGATAGTAGCGCATTCCACGCCTCTGCCTTGATCTCTGCTTTCCGGCAATGAACTGCTATCTTTTACTGCTTCCGCAAACCTAGCTATCAAAACCCTGTCACAAGGTACATTTTTCAAGGCTAAGATTAGGGAGCCGTGGGCACGCGAGCAATTATCATCAAACCATCTTATACCACAAGTAATTCTTGATTTAGCTTTAACGGTTAAGTCACGTGCTATCTTTCTACAAATACCATCAAAGGCTTTAGGAACCGCATCCTTAGCACTAGAGGGGTCAGCACATATTGTAATGTTCCCTTTACTTTTCTCACACAAGTCCATAAAAAAAGTGTCAGGCGTAACTTTGGACCATCTAAGCCTCCTCCCCTGATCACAGGTTACCACACTACTAGGAACCAAGTCCTTTCCTCCTTTGCCCAATAAGCCACAACTTTTATCCAGTTCTAAAGTGACAGGGTTATGATCACTAAAAGGCGACTCCCGGGCTTTATAAAAGACTACCTTACCTAGTAGCATGGGGGACAGAAATATATAATCAATGATGGTTTCTCTGGCCTTAGATTTAAATGTGGGACACCGATCAAGATAATTAGCAAAGCCGGGTTCAAAAAGGTCAGCTTCGGTCAAAAGGGACTCTAAGCCCTCACCCCGTGCTGAATGTTCAAAGTGGAGGATCATCGCATAATTATATCCATGAAAGTCATCAATTAGGCAATGCAAATCACACAAGTGTATATTAAAATCACCCATAAGTAGTACATGATAAGAAGTGTATTGCTTTGACCTATAGTCTTCTAAAAAGAGTTTCAAATTACTCAGGTGTTGGTTCATAAAATCACTCTCCCCAGAATTATAAAAATTCACAAATAGTAAGTCAAGTCAAGTCAAAAATATGTTTATTTAGATCATAATCTTTAAACAGGTGCAAATGGAAAATTACTGGTTTAAAATATTCTACAGCATGCAACAAAATAATTACAGATTAAAATATTCTACAGCAAATTTATAAAATTTCCGTGCACGGAGTACATGTCTTAAAGGAAGGTACCAATAAAACATCACTTTCTTTGGATGGTCCTTACCCTTTAAGAATTATTATCATATTAAAATCAACCTTTTCTCTTAGACAAGCTATATAATTCATTTATTATAACATTTCAAAAATTTTACTCATATATTGTTAGAAATCTTTGTACTACCTTTATATAATTCCCTAGAGCAATTGCGATTTCGATAGAGGGCATTTCCGTGAGGAAATTGACCGCCTGTGCCCGTGTTCTTATATCATATTTTAAAAATATTGGGTGCAGACATAGTTTACGCTGTTCTTATAAAGTTATGCAATCTAACAGGATGTGCACTATATCCCCTTTTGTGCCCAGCCTACACTTGCAGCACCCTGTATTGTCCAACATTTTCGATTTAGTTTCATTGTTTACCAGCCACGGATTAATCCCAATTCGCATCCTTAATATCTCCTGTCTATACCAGTGGTTTGGTAAGATGTCCAAGTAAGGGAACCAGTTTTCCTGAGACCAGGAGCTCATCATAAACTCTACTGATTTTTTCTTAGCCAGGTATTCCAAGTCAGTTCTTCTAGAAACTTCTTGCCCATTAAAATTCAGATCACTTTTTGTGCACTCTATTCGTAGCGATTCTCGGCATATGACCACCTTTATACACTCACAGGCCTGTGCCATTTTCTTCCTGCACGTTTTTGTCCATTTTAGATTACTACATTCAATCTCTTTTCTACACCATTGTGCTACTTTCTGGCCTTTTTCATTTTCCAAACGTTTCCAAAATTTAATCACTGCTATTTGTGATTGTACCCCCCAGGCAGTTGTTCCTAGTTCAGTTCTTATTGCTTAGATCATTGATGATGGGGGCAGGGACAGAAGGTTTTTCAGGCATTTTCCTTCCTCCAGGTCCCAGACTCCTTTACCGCTCAAATAAAGTATTTCTGTGCCATAGAGTACTTGTGGAGGTATCATTGCACTGAAGGCCTTTAGTAACTGACAGTGAGACATATCCCCGTAATCATGGTTAAACATTTTTAGACCAGAAATTGATGTTTGAGCTTTCGCTTTTTGGGCTTCTAGATGTGTATGCCAGTTTAGTGTCTTATCAAACCACATCCCTAGGTAGCGATATTTATTAACAGATTCCAGTTTAAGATAGTTAAGATCACCTAAGAACCAATTAAACTTTATGACCTTTTTTCCAAAACATAACATTTTTGTCTTGTCCAAGTTTACTGTTAAAAATTTCCTTGCACAATATTCACTAAAAAATGTCAGCTTTCTTTGGAGCCCCATTTCCTGGTCTAATATTACCAAGTCGTCTGCATATAAAAGGCAGGGCATTTTTTTACCATCTATTCTTGGGCTAGCACTACCCTCAACTTCTAGACAGGCTGGTAGATCAGACAGAAATATAGAGAATAACTGTGGGGCCACAACGCAGCCCTGTCTCAGGCCGTTTTCAATAGGTATTTTTGGCGTTAATGGGCCCTCAGTATCCTTGATTACTTGTGCCCAATTACCTCGGTGCAGTTCTTTTATTATAGCCAGCAGGTATTTAGGTATATTTGTATTCATGAGAGTTTCCCACAGGCAGGCCCGGTCTAATGAATCGAATGCTGCTCGAAAGTCAACAAAACTGCAACAAAGCTTACAGTTTTGTTCCATCGACTTTCTCACCATTGCCCATAGAGCAAAGCAAAGATCTATCGTCGAATGCCCCTCTCTGAATCCTCCCTGTTCAATGTGTACGATTGAGAACTCGTCGACCCAAGCATTTAGTCTAATTAACACAATTTTAGAAAATACCTTTTCTCCTATATCTATAAGGTTAATCAATCTATAGTTTTGTGGCGTGTCCATGCTACTTTTTTTATGGATTGGCCTGATTACAGCGCCCTTCCAATTCATTGGCATTATGCATTCTACTAATATTATTTGGAACAACTGGGAGAAGAATCTTGCCCACCATTTTATCTGTGACTTTAATATTATTGCTGGGAGATTGTCTGGCCCTGCGGCACGGGTTAATTTCAGGTTCCTTATTGTATTTTCTACTTTCTGTTCGGTAAAATCTAATTTGAAATCTTCCGATATTTCCTGCCAATGCTGGAGCTCTATGACTCCTAAAAGTTCTCGAGGACCATACAATTCCCTTAAGTATTTCTCACAGGCTGTCTCGCTAACAACACATTTAATTTCCCCTGCTGTGGGAGCGGATGCTGCTTTTATCAGTTTCCAAAATTGTCTTAGATTTTTAGCTTCAATTGATTCTAGCAGATTTACCCAACATTTCTCTTTATACGACCTTTTTGTATCAGTAACTATCTTTTTAAACTCAGTTTTCAGCTTATTAAGATAATTTTGCCTCTCTTGGTTGAACTTTTTTCTTTGGCTTCTTAATACTGTCCTTATCTCCTTTTTTTAAATTTGACAGTCAGTGGAGAACCATTTCAATCGGCTAACCGAGATTATTGTACCCTTTCGTTTATCCTTTTTTAGTTCCATCCGGAGACACTGTACTACTTGGACTATCTTCTCCTCGTACCATTCCAAATTTTTACTCCCTAAGTCTCCCAGTTCTACCTTAAGTTGAAAGGACTTTAGTTTTTCCTGATACTCCTCTGTCAGTCTTGTCGTCGCACGCTTGGGGTAGTCAACTTCTTGTGGGATCACTTTTTCTCTAGGTTCCCTCCTTCCCCCGTATACCGTCAATTGCAACGGATTGTGGTCGCTGCTTTCATTTTGGTGTAACTTAAACTCCCGAACCAGTGGGAAATTCCAGGCTAGCATCAAAACATAATCAATTGGGCAGTTTTGTAAACCTATTTTGAAGGTCTTCTTTGCCGGGCAGTCTGTTTTAAATCTGCCATTTAGGCAAAAGAGACCCTTCCTCCCTAAATAGTTTACCAATTCCATATCCTGTTTAGAGGGATCACATGCTGGAAAACAGGCATAGTCGATTCCATATGCATCCAACAGTTCTCTGTGCCAAAGATCGGCCTTTTTTGGGTGCAGCTTATGGTTAAAATCCCCCATAATTAACAACACGTCTGAAGCATGGTTTTCTAATAAAGAGTCTATATCCTCTTTGGAATTAACCATCTCAATTACATACTCTGCAGCATTATCCCACTACATGTATACATTTATAACAGTTACATTTTCATATTTCTTATCCAAGGTTAGGAGGTCTAATCTGCATTCCAATATCCATTTACATTTAACTTTTAGCAAGGTTACATTGCTTATTACTTTTGTTGATATAAGAGTCATAATTCCCCCCGATGGGCGACCAAATCTTTTTTTCTTGGCCGGTTGGTTTAGTTGAAGTTAGCCCTCGAAGTTAGGGGTTTCGTCGCATACCCAAGTCTCTTGTAGACAGGCAATTTCCACTTTATTTACTAATTTCTTTATATGCTCTTGTTTTATCCCATTGCCTAAGCCATTTATGTTCCATGATAAGAGACTTAGGATATGCGACACCCCCTCATCCTATTCTACCTCACTTAGACCACCATCTTCAGCCATTCCCTCCATATACCTCTCGGAGGATTCTCACAGGTTGCTTCTTTGACTCCAATTACCCCATGAGTCTTCCTTTACTGTGTTATTTACCACTATGTTCAGGCGGCTACCCTCTTCTTCATTATCTCTCAGTAGCCTCACCTGTCTCCTCCCAAGGCCTGCATGGCTTTTAGGAAAATACTTCCTGATTGTGCAATTCTCTTTAGTTCCCTCTCTGGGATTAACCTTATTCCCACATGGAGTATCTCACTTGCTGCTTTCTCAATGGCCATTTTTACCAAATCAAAGTAAAGTAATACTCTTGTTATTTCCTTGCCATTTGTATTTTCTATGAAGCCCACCTGTCTCAGATCTTTCGAGCCAATCGCACTCAGGCTTGAGCATTTAGAGAAGGAAGTCAGGATTTGCACCCTTTTTAATGGGTTAATTTTCCTCAGTTTCTTTCCCCTTTGTCCTGATAGCGCCAGTTCCAGGTACACCCATTTGTTATTACCCACCTCTAATCCTTTCTTGGGGGTTTCTGGGTTTAACTGTCTACCATTTGCCCACCCAGGGTGCCCCATTTTACTATCCAATTCTGCTAGAACTTGGGGATGTGGTGCTTCATCTGGGTTAACAAACCTCTGATAGTATCGGGTTTGTCCCCCTAGGGATGGTTTACTCTCTGGTTTGCAAATTTGATTTTTAATAATCCCTCATTTAAACCCTTACTACTCTGGCTCTTCCTTTGAACGCTTGGGGCATTTATTTTGTTCTCTGCTATCGGAGATCTAATTGGTACAAAAGTCAGGGCAGAGGCATTTAGGCTTTGCTCTTCCACTACCTCTCTTGCTTTCCTTTTTCCCTTTAATGCTGTTTTGGGGACCCGCTTCTTGCATGCATGTGGACCCTTACTTATTCACATCTCCTTTTTATCAGCATTGGGCATTTGGATATATATACGTTATCTGGTGCTTCTGCCGTCTCACTCACTATACTTTGTTCTGTGGGCTGGGGAGTGACTATTAATCTTAACATCTGTGGCATTTGTCCTTTAATTCCTATCAGCTCCTCTTCGATCTTTTTTAGGGACAGCTTTTGTGATTTTTAGACTCCATTATTCATCATTGTTACTTCTAGAATTCCCTGAAGGGGTTTCTGTAACATCAAGAGTAAGTCCATCATGGAGGATGAGGGTGAAGCTGACAGGACCGAGTCCTGGAGACTGTTTATCTCAGGGATAGCTTGGCTTCCTGTACTTGGAGAGTCCTGCTGGATTGCGTTTTTTAGCTCATTTAAGTTTTGCGATACTTGGTGGTGTGAAGCCCCTAAAAGAAACTTGGACCCTGAGTTTCATTTCCCAATTGCCCTGGATTCTGCGAAGTTTGCAAAGAAAAATGTTTTGGGGATGATGAAAGACATGGTGCTGCTAATTGTAAGTTTTGGCTCAAGAAGGAATGGTTTATTGGCAGGGGATCCTCCATTTCTTCTTCTGGGAAGACTCCCATTCCTTTCTCTCTCCGGTGCTCCTCCTCAGTTTCCAAATTTATTGCGTTCTCAGTCCGGTGCTCCTTCTCCGTTTCCAAGTTTATTATAGGTTGCTCTGCCATTTTATAGTGTTTCCCTACAAAGTCCTTTATGGATTTAGTGACTGCAGTGCTACCTTTCAGGTTGGATATTGAGGTGCTACCATTTTGGGCTTGCAGGGCTTGTTTTGTAGCTCTTTTGTTTTTCCTCTTCTTTCGTAACCCCTTACTATTATCCTCGGGAGAGGCCTGGCTTTCCTGTCACTCTTCCAGTGTCCTTGACCCCTCCCCTAACTCACTCCTCCCTGGGCTTTCTGCAAAAACTTCCTTGCGTAGTTTTTGCTTCCTTTTCGGAGCCATCGTCCTTTTAATTTCAGAGCTACTTGGCTCAGATATTGCTTTGGAGCGTAATTCTGACTTTGCCCCCTGCAATTATCCCCTGTATACCGCCAATTCACAGTTTTAAAGATGCTTAGCGGCGTGGTGGGTTACTACAGTTATTCTCTCACTCATGCGCACACTTACCTCTGTTGTACCGGTTGCCCGCCCAGCCTACCTAGCCGTTCTTTTGAGGAGCACTTTATCTGGTGGCCTTCCTTTTTCTTCTGTTCTGCCTGGGGTTCTTCTCCTCTCTTTGGGCTAAATCGGTCCCTTCCCCACTTTTCCGAGGCTAGAGACCGATGGCCTGTATAATGATGCCCGGATCTCGTCAGCGCTCATTAGCGCTCGTTGGTGCCTCGGCTGCAGCGTCTCTGCTGCAGCGCGCCTGCCTGCCCGCTGATCCCCTGAACCTCCAGCTGGGTCTGGCAGTACGGGGAGGCTGCGGGGAAGCTCCGGGAAGGCTCTGATTGTTCTCTGGGGCGGGTCGGATCTCAGCTTACGTAGCGCTTTGTGCTTTGTGCTTCGTGCTTCTCTGACGACCCGCGGACCCGATATTGGTCAGCGATCAGTGACCCGGGCTGCGCACGTCTCGGCTCGGCGCTCTGCTCACGTCGGCTCACGTTTCACTTCCCGTCCGGCTTCTCGCTGGCTGGCTGGCTGGCTAATCGGTAGGCGGAAACACGGCAACACAGCGACAACAGAGAATTAGCTAAAACATCACCATGTAGAGGAAAAAAACATTACTTTGTAGCTGGAGTTGAAGTTGCCATATCAGTAGAAAACTACCTTTAGAACTCAACCGCAGATCATGAAACCTTGAGGAGGGTGCTGTGACAGCGCAGGAACTCAGTTTCCCTGTTCTCGCACTACGATCGGCATCCCCACTCATAAACTGGTAACCTGGGTGTGCTACAAAGTTTCACAACACAAACAGCTCACAAATAGTAACTTTGGGTAGTTGGGCTTACTTACTTCTACTGTCAAACAATTAAAAGAGTCTGTCTCAATTCTTTTTATAGACCCCATTAATTTCAAGGAGAAAAGAAACATGAGGCCACCCTTTGCTCTACCCGCTGGGGCGGGACGAGCAGATAAAAAAATAAGAACTAAAACCATCCAACCAGAAGTTATCCCCTCTGTCCCAAGTTTCCTGGAAAGCAATTATATCATATGTTTTTATAAAGTTTAGCCAGTTTAAGTCATCTCTTTTAGACCTTAGGCCCGCAATATTCCAACTAATGATTCTACAGTTAAAGGGGTTTTCACCCCCAGTATCATCTCTAATAAAATTGTTGGGGCTTAATACAGATAAGCAGTCCTCTTTCCCAGTATCGACTCCAACAAAATTGTTATAACATAATACAGATAAACAATCCTCTTTCTCCTCTAGTCAGTCATTCATGTCCAACCGGCTAAGTGGGGAGAATCTATTTGAAAGTGGTAAACCTTCCTCATTAGGCCTTAACAGCAGTCCTGACATTTTAGGCAATACATCTCCCCCCCCACAAAAACTTACAGGGCCAGGGACAGAACTTGTGATACAAGACAGGCCCAACAAGGGCTGACGAGTGCTTTTAGCACTTACCCTGATAGGGGCGCAATATGCGCTTACTGGTGGGTAAAAATAACCCACTGGGAGAGCCCTTATGCCTCCTCCACATAAATCAGTAGCGTCCCTAAACAACCTGTCGATTATATCCCGCTTATTAAAATTAATTATAATACAGTTGCCAGGAACTTGTTTGGGTCGATTCCCCACCCAGGACACCCGTCTAGCCATTATGATGTGATTAGAGATCTCGGATTGACCAGAACAATAATGGTCACATCAATTTTTTGATTTATGCAACACAGCCGCCGTTGATTCATTATCAGAGGCACCTAAAGGAGGGACCCCAACGAGAACTGCAACCAGAGGGGTGGCTTCTGGGGGGAGATCAATTCTACTATCAATAGAAGTTTTATGGTTCTTACGTTGAATATGATTCTCCCTAGATGCTGTAGACAGTCCAATTAATTGCGAGCTATCAGTACAAGAGACAGTATTAGATACGTTTATTCCCCCTAGACCCAAATCTTGGGGGACATCAAGCCTACCACCAGAATTCAACTTTACACCCCCCCCCCCGGAGTGGCGGCAGGTGAATTCCTAGATGTTTCCCTCGAATAGTGGTCCTAGTTGCTACTGTGGATGTAGGTAGCGGGCCTGAGTTAATATTAGTTTCCGGGGGGTGCATTGTGTCCCTCATACATGAATCCATATAAATATCTTATTTCTAAAATATCACATTCTTTCTTTAAGTCAGCCACACAAGAGTTCATAGTGTCAAATACATCCTTAGCAATAGTAGTCAATATGGATTCAAATCGGGCACTGAAAATGTCCTCAATAAGAGTCCGCAATGTCAATTGAATGTTCTCATCAACCCCCGGCACCATCTTAAAAGTACTGTTTTTAGGACCCTTATGCCGCTTGGTTGCTTTTCTGTTAGTACATTTTGCCCCTACAGACCCCTCAATAGGGTCCCTTTGAGTCCTGCCCTCTGCCAATGTAGAAACCCCCGAACTTTTATCCACACCTTCTGGTGCTACAGTATCGAGGGACAGGGCTTCGCTCCTCACAATTGGGCTGCTAATCAGTACCACCAGTTCCAAAGGTACGATGACAAAGTAACAGATGCATTAATCCCCTCGTCAAGATCTTCGCTTGTGCCCAAACCCAATTCCTATTCCACGTTGGCTATCTCCTTATTCAAGGCACCCACGGCCGAGGTCAAGTATGGGATAGTAGAAAGTGATTTTCTAGAAATTTTAGCTTTTAACCCCCCCTGATCTTGATTGCCCAGATGTTTGCGCTTACCCATTGATGCACGTTGGAGGGGCGGCCCAGCCCAGCCTCTTATGGGCTCTGACGAGCGCAGACGGGCCCTCCCTTGGCCTGGGCTCACGCGTGTGCGTCCCGCGCTACGGGAGCCCTGGCCCCCTTTTAGGTGCCTCCTGGCGCACTGGTGATGGTGCGCGGCATGGAGCGCCGCAATGGATGATGGGAGGCGTAGTTTACTGGCCTCCGGTCCACCTGATCCCCAACCGGCTTCCCTGGCTCTCCTCCGAAGTTTTTAATTTCAGTTCCTAATTTAGTACCATCTACTCTGCATCGTTGTAGCACAACTATGATATAATTTCCATACCTTTCCATACATTTGTAAAAACAACGTTGACCTAAGATCTGATCTGCAGTTCGGACAGAACATATGTTGATGGGCATTTGTAGTAAAATCTTTAAATGACACATCTTTACAATCTGGTAATGTCAAGTACAGGAATCATTCTGAATTGATTTCAGTGCTAGACGTAAACTCACAATCTTCACAGTTATGGGTCCATTTATAAGTTAAACCAAATAATTCATTGATATTCACATCTTCATCATCTAATATTTCTGGCATTACCATTAGAAACTCTTGAGCATCCTGCTGAAAATTTTGATAGAACACTACTGATCCAGTACAGTCATCTGTGCATTTTCTTATTTCAGCAGCAGAATGTATAATACTTATATCACCTCTCTATTCTTTAAGTAAACTACATAGATGTCAAGACATCCTTTTATCTACTTTTCTTTAATCGAATTCGTAAAAATAGGAAAATTATATAGTCCATTTAACACTACATTTGCATAACAGTTTACTCCAGATTTATTATCAAAGTGATAGCCTTGTATTTCACCATTGTGCTCTAGTTTTCTTTTCTTTCCTCCTTGTTGATTTTCTTTTTGTTCATCTTTCTGCTCAACTCTGATAGACTGTTTTGATATTTTCACTTTTGACGCAGTATTGCTTTTTGAGCCAAAGGATACTGGCCTAAATGAGGAGCAAATTGATCTCTTAACAGATTATGCTCCGTTACACGGCTCACATCAGCACTTACTTTCTTCTCATCAAAATCAGAATAAACCAGACAATGTTCTAATTTTAGACAAAGCAACATATGACATTCCTTCTTTGAATACACTGCTACCAATGTTAAAAAGACCTGTGTTCACACTTAAACCTTGCTATTTGTGAATAGTTACTGCATAAGCTAAAGACACTGGGAACTGCTTTCGCTGGACATACAAGTCTTTCAAAAGTAGGAAACATATAACACATCCACCAATTTGGTTGACTTCAGCAATATCATCAAATTTTATGGCTAAGTATTCCACATCATTTCCGTTTGGATAATTAACACATTTCTTAATAGACTTTTCTAAACTATCCCCTTTCCATTGTAGATTTTCTGTTAGTAGCACTGTAACTTCTTGATGTTCCATTTTATCATTTTCTCTACTTTCATCAATCTCTTCTTTTTCCAGTTGCAATAATTGTTCATTGAATTTACTACACTCTTCAAGAGTTGGCATCAAACAAACAATAAAAGTCTCTTCCTTAACAAAATTATGCATTACTTTAGCAGCTGAAATATTACTTGGAAACACATTTTGATGAGACAAGTTTGTAATACTGTCTTTCCCTCTGATGTGAGGACTCCCACTCTCATATCCTTTAGTATATCTGCATAATGCATATCTGATGCTTGCCGCATATTTTGGATTAACTCTTTGCATTGAAAGTGTTCCTGTTAGAAATGGGATTTCTGGTTGGCTAGGGCTTGCGCCAAAGCCAGGCAGAAACCACCACTCTAGTCAGGGCTGGGGAGTTACATGCCAAAGATAACCCCTGCTCACCCCCTTGGTAGCTTGGCACGTGCAGTCAGGCTTATCCCGGAGGCAATGTGTAAAGCGTTTGCGCGCGCACCCAGCAACAACACCCAAGGCCCACCACAAAAGAAACTCCACACAAGGTATTATATAAAAATAGCCTTTGTATTACCAAAACACATTAGATAAAAACACACACTTTACAATGTGCCAACAGGCACGGGCAGAATTTACAAGGGAGTTATTTACAAGGGACAGGGCCTCATGGACCACTGTCAGGAATAAGCACTTGTAGAACTAGCACTCTGTAGGAATAATACTTTCAGAACATAGCACATACAATCACTGTAGCATCAATTTAGAAGATATAGCGCACAACCAGTAACCACTGGTAACGGGTAAGTACCACCTACGCAACCCTAACCACCTTAGGACAATATCACGCAGGGTAACATGAACACACTAGCATAATTACTACTAGTAAATCAATCTCCAATGCATAAACACAGTTTAGGAAGGAAAATATCATGAAGACATTGCGCAGGCGCAAAAGTACATAGATATAAAAAGCACCAGGTACCCTAGGCGAGGGCACAACACAAAATAACTGTCCCCAGGCCAACTGGCCTCTCAGGGGCTCAAACGCCCTTTTGTCCAGCAGAGTCAGGGCTAGATAGCGCAAGCCAAAGCGCACAGGGGCACCACCTAAACGTTGCAGCTGCCCACTAAGTGCTGGGCAGCTGGAGAAATGAGCGTGGGCACCCCTGTGCCGTTTAAAACAAATGTGGCAGTTTTTGGAGCCTCTCTGGGACTCTAGACAAACGAAACGCCCCCTAGAGCCTTCGTGGCTCAAGAACAATGTGCCCCCAACGATGGAGTTCCGCTTCGGAGAACTTGTGAGCCTCGCCGGCTCTAAAAACGATGTGTCCCTTCGTTGGAGCCTCTCGGGGCTCACGGACAATGCCCCCTATGTTGGAGTCCCACCCGGGGGACTCGTGGCAACACCGCGGCCCGCGTCGGAGCCTCACAGGCTCAAGAAGCACTGCCCCCCCACCGATGGAGCGTCAGGCGCTCTGCAACCAACACCGCTGCCCCCACTCACCGGGACTCTGGCGGCTCTTCAGACACTCCAGCGGCGGAGAAGCACTTTCCTCCGGTTGCGAGAGCGGGGTGGGCTCCCGCCTCTCTTCAGTGATGATCCGGGTCTCCCTCAGCTCACGGGAGGCCCGACTACTTCCGGGGGCGCGTCACAAGCCCCGCCCACAATCAGGGGTTTTCCTGACTCCTTCCGGGTCGCCGCAGGCAGCGCAGCAGCCCAGGGTTTCTCGGCGGTGATACGGTGACAATGAGGGGTAGGCTCCCTCGTCCTTAATCATTCGAGCGGGGTGGGCACCCGCTCGAGGTCGCAATAATGCGGGGTGAGCACCCGCCAAGAGCACAGCAAACTAAGCGGGGTGGGCTCCCGCTCGATCTTGGCAAAAACGGGGGAATCCCTACGTCGGGGTTCCCCCGTGAAGTTATCGTAGCGCTGCTGGGGCCACAAATAGAGCGCTCCTAGCGCTATAAGTAAAATAAAAGCGCTTCCAGGCGCTAGGTTCAGTCAAGGTCTTCAGGAAAAAGTCTCAGAAGGAGGGGGGCAAAGACTGGCCCCAGGGGCCAGCTCACAGGGCCCTCCAGCAGGGAGGCAGTCCCCAGTGGCGGTCTCTCCTGGCGCCCAGCAGCAGCAGGCCCCTCTCAAGTTGGATCAGCAAGAGAACAAATTGTAAGGGGACACAGCCCCTTCTTATACACCTTTTCCCTTTGTCTCAAGGTGCAGGGAAGGGTTGAACCAGTTACAACTGGTACCTGAGCACTTTCTTTTGCTCAGCCCCTCTCCCTATTCAGAGAACAGGCCAGGGTCATCAGTCGCACCACAGGGGGCGGAGCCAGCATTGTGTGGGGAAAACCCAGCCCTATTCAGGACCCAGGTGTACTCCTCCCACCCATCTAGCTGCTGATCTCCCCATTCACCACTGGGTGACTCATCCTGACTCTGGGGATTCCCTAGCCCGTCACTTGACCTCAACCAGCCAATCGCTAGACAAGGCACACATTTCACACTGCACACAGAAGTGCCCACTTCTAGAAGTGGCACTTCCACACTAGGTACATGCACGCCACACACATCATCGCGCAGCATTTCATCACACGAGTCCGTACATACCAAACTTGCACCTGCACTCCCCACGCATCAGGAACTACCAGGGACACATACATTCCCCCATGCATTCCTATGGGAGGGCAGGCCAACCTCACTACAAGCATGCACTTTACCCTGGGACACAGTGGTAAAAGTGCGCCGAAGTCAAAAATCACTACACCAAGTCACAAGAAAAAGCAAAAAAGTTTAGGGGTGAACCTGCCAGAAGGGCCAAGCCCAACTTTTCCCAAATGTTTATATTTCCAATACTTCCTAGTGAATTCCTTGTTACAATATGTAGTAGTTTCTTGAATACAGTTTGTCCTTTTACAGGAGTTAGTTGTAGCAGGTCTCCAAAGAATATTTAGGGGGTGATTAGGATGGCGGGCAGACTTACCTCCGTCCGCCACCCTAGCGGTAACAGGACCTCCCGCCTGCCATGCAGCAGTCCTGCTACCCCAATTATGATGCGACCACCACCGCGGTGGTCGCATCAGGCATTTTAAGTTGCAGCGGGTGCTGCTGGCTCCAGCACCCGCCGCAATGGTAAAGTGCCATGTTGTGCATTGCCATGTAGGGGGGCACCATGGGTACCACCCATGTGCAGCCCCCTACCCCTCTGGGAGCCCGCAACGGGCCCCCAAAGCAAATCCCCACCAGCCTTTCCATGAAAGGCCTTTAAAACCCAGCATCATAATATGGATGGCGATGCCTGCTCGGCACCACCACCATATATGTGCCCCAGTTCTGCCCGGCCGGCAATCGTAACGATTGCCGACTGGCAGAAACGCGGCAGACAGACTTTCCGACCGCTGCGTTACCCACCGCCATTGTAATCTGGCGGTGAGTAAATCAGGTTACGATGGTGGGCGGATCACCACCGCTGGGCCAGCGGTGGCGATCCACTCACCAAGAAGCTTTTTCCATTTCTAGCTTGACCACGTATGCACAATAGAACTTGTTTATATGTAGAACATGCACACTTTTTATTCTCATGGAGAAATCCATGTTCTACTTTACCTCTTCAAAAATGTCTTTCTGATCTGCATCAAATTGCTTTATTAGTAGTTATAGATCCACAGTTTCTCGTCTTACTTGGTGTATTGCATTTTCTACTTCATTCATAACTGTTGCAGCTTCATTTTCAAAGATTGGCTGTCCAAGAGGATCTTGACTTCCAGGTGCAGATCTCTGACTTCTCTGAGATCTTTCTCTTGCTATCTCAGCAGCAATTGTTTCTTCTTGTTCAATCTCTTCTCTCAACATTTAAAGATGCATTGGAAAAACACAGCACTCAATGCTGTCTTAGTTGTTGTTTGGCAACTTAGCTTTAGATGGTTGATTACATGTCCTTTGTTATATCTCACCAAACATCCTACAAATCCAGCCACAGCAAATTTACCTTCATCTATGTTTTCACTGACATTACTTCTGAAAGTATAATGTTGAAGTATTTCATAAAGACACATCCTTTCCACATGACGACTTCTTCTTGGATAGAATGTGTCCAGCATGTTACTCTTCTGAATATCTGTACTGTGTGGATCAAACTCTGCAAGATATTGAATTTCAGGAATAGACTTCAGTACTCTGTTACGAGTATTAGCAAGCCCTAAACACACCCATACAACTCCTCTAGATTTAGAAAACAATCTAGCTGAGCTTAACCAGACTACACATTCATAGCAGGAACCTATCTCTCTGTGAGAAAGCATTGTCAAACTAAAACTGTACAATTTCTTTGTAAGACTCTTTTCTGCTGAAATCTCCTCCCACATCTCTTTCATCTCAGTTTTCTATGACTTTGTTATATAAGATGTAACATACCGAGCACCAGCAATTGAGTTGTCTGCAACAAACTGTACATCCATGTTTGCATTTCACATCTTCAGAATCACAAGATTGTAGTCATTAAAATACTTGGACAACTCTGTTCTTCTTAGGTTGTATGTATTTTGTCAGTGATTTTCTTGCAAGTGTATGTTAGACTGCAGACAAAAAGCTGTTGACTCTTCCTTGTGAGATAACAGGTCGTGGGAATCTGAAACTACATCTTGTATAAAATTTCCCCTTTGCTCTGTATTTTCAATGACAGTATTTTCCGCATCTATGATTTTGAAATCGTAGAACTTGTTCTCTTAAAATGTTGTCACTACTCTCCTTTGGGATGGAACAAGTTACATACTACTCAATAAAAGACAACACAGACTTATCACTGTCTGTTCCAAACTTTGGGACATCTTTTACCCACAAAAGCATGTTAACATGGGGAGCACCTTTGGCTTTGTACTCTTTCCTTCAAAAGAAATCAATCACTTCACCAAAAGGAGGTTTTGTTTTTTTCAAGATGCAAGCCATCATTGTTTATAATCTGTGATTAGAATATCTGCAAAGTTTTGCAGGGTCTAGTGAGCAAATTTGTGTAATTTCTTAGCTTGCAAGGATCCAAACTTGTTAAGCACTTTTTGTGTTTTAAACTTCACCTTTGAAATATATGTAGGAATTTCCTTAATAAATCAATGGATTGCTGTCTAATACTACAAACACTACTACCATTTCATTTGTATAAAGGGGCCTGCCTACGCCTCCCTTTTACCTCTTCTACAATAACTTCTTCTACATTTCTAGGTACCATCGCCTCTTTTGCTATAGGGCTGCCATTCTTAATTTCATAACATCGTCCGCTTTCCTCAAAAGCATGAACTCGTCTGTTGTCCTGGAGATAGCTTTCTTCATTAAAGAAAAGCCCTGCGCTAGAAGTATGTATCTATTCTCCACTAAAAACTGTACAAAATATTCTTCTATTCACTAATCTTTTCTTCTGGTTTTGTCTCCTCATGCACAACAATATTTGGTCAAAAATCTTCATTCTATTTAGCACCAAAAAGAAAAGCTTTCTCTTCAAAGCAAAGGCCTTATCAACTACTCTCTCAACTCGTTCTTTCCGATTCAGTGCATCTCTCCTTCTATACTTTTTCAAATTTATCAGTAGATTTACAACTGCTCTACTATGAAACATTCTGGCTCTGATTTCCTTAAACTACTTCTGTCCCCCGGGTAAGGTGCATCTATGTTTTATACAATCTTTTCTGTTCTTGCAATGTATGCTTTGTCCACTCTTATTGTGTCTCATAGTCACAATTTCATTTTCCTTATTTTGTCATCTTTGCAAATGTACACATATATTTTCAAGAAATAATTTTGTCTTCTTACCAGTAGTTCGTTTTTAGAAGTATTTATCCAGCCTCCATTAAAAACTGTACAAAATGTATTATTATTCACTAATCTTCTCTTCTGGTTTTGTCTCCTCGTGCACAACACTATTTGATCAAGAGCCTACATTCTATTTAGAATCAGAATGAAAAGCAATCAAATTAAGGTACACAAACCTCAGTACCGTGCTAAAAAAGTACCAAATAACGACAGGCAGCACACTTTTCGACCTCCTCTGACATTCACTTCCAATGAAACCTCAACCAGTGGGATCTCCTCCAGAATGATACGGTTCCTCTGCAATGAGATCAACTATACCAACCAGACCTCACAATCACACAGAGAAAATGTCCCTATCTCATGAATGCTGTTAACGACGTCTCACAATCAGCACCACAACACAGCAGACAACTACACCCAATGTTGTCTATATTGACAACTTGACTTTTTTCTATGTATCCCGCAATGTTAGGCTATGACAGACATACTAACCACTTCAACTTCTCTGCAGCAAGAGTCACATTCACACAGCAATTTAAATCATCTGCGCGAAACACCACACAGCCACTGCAAAATACCACAATCTAAGTATAAGCAATTGCAATGGTCACGCCGATCAATACTCACACCCCTCTGCCGCTAAAGCTCCTTTCCAAACCATTGGAACTTCATCAATCTTTCGACAGAACCATGAGCTTTTGGGGTTTGGACAGTGCTTGGTCAATTTCTAAATAGCACGCCCTAACTCTCTCCCGTCAGTGGAGGGCCATCTGATGCGCTACAAAGTTGGTGAAGCGTCTTTGGCCTGCCATCTTACCATTCCTCGACTTGTGGACCTTTTTATCCATCTGAGAGATGAGAAGAGTTAACATTACAGCAACCAATTTCAATTAACAGTGTAACCCATTTGGCTACACAGTAATGACCAGGAATTGGTAGCTATGGTTAAGAAGGTGTATTACAAATTAGCAATCAAATTAAAGTACACAAACCTCAGTACCATGCTATAAAGATACACAACAACAACTGAGAAACCTAACATCCTAAAGAAGGTTAAGCCTACCAGTATTAAACAAAGAAGAAGTTCTGTCACAGCAATACAAAAGATTAACATTACAATCTGGTGCTCAGATATGAGTTTTCAGTCCTCTCTTCTATACATGACTAAATGTAGATGTGTCTAAGTTAAAGTCCACACTAAAAAAACGGTTCATTAGACTAAAGATGTTCGATAATAAGGGAACTGCAGAAAAATAGAAAAATCTAAGGAAACACAGGAAGATGTCAGCATTGCAGAAGCTTGGTCAAGAGTCTTCTTGGGTCAAGGAAATTTTAAGTGTCTAGCCTAAGCCACACTCAGCAAGAATCAGAGGGAATAAACATAGAGGTCAAAACTGTAGGAGAGTCGGATCTGCTTCATATGGTTACCCCCACTTTTTGCTTATGTTTCACTGTTTTTCGACTTTAGTCTGGCTGGGGCCCTGCTATTCAGAACCCCAGCCTAGCCACTTCCTCTCTAAATTGATTCCTTGTTCCTTAGGTACACTCCAGATTGGATTCTGGGGTACCCTTATAAGTCCCTAGTATATGGTATACTATGTACCCAGGGCATAGGTACCCAAGAGGCCTACCAGGGGCTGCAGCATGTATTATGCCACCCCTGGGAAGACTGCCAAAATGACACCACAGGTCTGCTACTGCAGCCTGGGTAAGGTGGTGCATGCACCCCTTACTGAGATATAGGTTCACTATATCTCACCCTATCACTGCACATATACCTCTATCAGTCACCCCTATGGCAGGCCTTATCAATCCTGAAGGCAGGGTGCTTGGTTTTAAGTGAGAGGGTGCCCATGCATGCATGAGCAGAGCCCCTCTGCAGCCTTCGGAATCTATTCTCCGGGGTTGTCTGTGATGCAGCCTGACCATATACTCTTAACTGCATTATAACCTCGCGGTAAATGCTAACTTTGGCTGCACGGAAACATGTCATGTTTGGTGTCAAACACCTTGGAATCATACCCCCACACCAGTTACTGGTGTGGAAGTATGATCCCACCCTTCTAGAGGGAGAGACATGACAGCACCGGTATACCCGGTACCAGCTAACAGCACCCTGGCATCACAAAATGGATGTTGCCAGCCACAGACACAAGTCTGGCCTCCTGCTGCTGACCGAAACTCTGGCAGGTGAGGCCTGGACAATAGGTTTCCTGTCACAGGGAGGTGTTACCACCTCCCAGACAGGCCTTAGTGGATTGGGGATGGGTGGGTGCACTCCAAGAGTGCTTTGAAGTCCAGCACTGGGTGCACATTTGGTGTCCCTGTGCATAGTCTAGTTCAAACCGGTTGCAGGGGCTACCAGCCCCTGCTCTGGCGTGAAACTGGACAAAGGAAATGGGTGTAGCCACCCCTCTTCCTAAACCCTCCCATCGGTAGGTCCCCAGAGTTAGTCCAACCCCTTCCTTGGGTATAAAGAAGGAACCCCTGACTACAGGACTTTAGATTACACCTCGATGAAACTCTGATACAGAAATCCTGGAACTTCGACGATCTACGCGACTAGATGACTGAAGAATCTCCATTGGAGTAAAGGAGTTACTCCCCTGCAAGGCATGCACCAAAGACGCATCTGACCGGTTTGCATCTCCGAAGCTCCCGCCGGACTCCGAAGTATTTGCAACACAGGAGGTGCGTTTCCAGATTTCCTAGAGGCTGACCCGATCCCCAGCAAAGCTGAGACTCGTAGCCCTCGTGGGTACCGTGGAACCAGAACCCCTGGACACCGTGCACATTTGCAAGTACTTTAGCTTCTCGACATCCCTTGAGGCTGTGCATCGGGCGTACTTGTAGCCCAGACCCCGAGCTTGGATCTCTTCGGACACTTCTCCTCTTGACGGCAGCAGCACTTTGCAGCAACTCCCATTCGAAAACAACGACGCAACCCAACACCATTTGACACCTATGCACCCAGCTTCCCTGGGTTAGGTAACATGAGTACTCTGGTGCTCCCGTAGGTGTTGGCCCTAGAACCATCTAAGTCCAAAAGGGTTTGTTCCTAGTCCACCTCTAAGGGTCCTTAAACTTTAAAACTCTAAACGCGACTTTCCCCATAGAAAGTAAAGGAGCTCACACACGTCCCCCGTGGGTCTCCTGTGTCACTACCTTGGGTGGTTCCTTGGGGTCCCAGCGATTCTACAGGCTCTAGGCCTCGTGTGTAGTCAAATCGTGGTTCTTATACCACTTTCTAAATATTTGGTTTGGTTCGCCCCTAGGGCCTATCGTATATTGTGCTTTGACCTCTAGCCTCATAAAGAGACTAGTAGGGTGTGTTTAGTAATAAATACATATATTTTCTATACACCTGGTGTCGTTCTCCTTTCATTTAGCCATTCAAGAGATTATAGACTGGTAAAACAAGCTGCTTTACATTGCTTCAAGACTTAGCCTGAAGGCGTCCAAAAGAAACAAGGTTCCAGGAGCAGGACTCAGGGGCAAGATGGCCACCGACTGACTGCAGTATACAGTCGCTCCAAACCACCCTCCTTAATTTTGCCCACAACAAGGGGAAAATAAGGTAACCTAGAAGAATGCTGGAATGAATAGTAAAATAGACCTCTCCTACCTGAGTGTCGAGATTTTGGCGCTTCGGTGGGTTACTAAGACAAGAGCATTACTCGGCAGTGGACTGTTCCCTTTTCGATGTGAAAATCAGCCGGGAAAATTCGAAAGGAATATGCCTCCCAAAGTATCCAAACCCGCGAGAGACACCGGGGCAGCTAAACGAGCACAGCCGCCAGCAGCGGATGGTAAAGGAAATTTCGTAAAGGAGAAAGACAAGGAGGCTTTGATGCTTGCCGGCCGTCCGCCCTCGCTGCTTCGTAAGGGTCCGAAACCGGCAGACGCAGAGCTTGATAATGGCGGCATTAGCAGCATAAGCGAGGAGATTGTCACGTCGAAAAGAAGCGCCCCAGGAAAGGACCCGACTCTTAGACAGCCTTCAGTTAAGGAGTCGTTCGCAGTGAAGGTCTCAGAGCCCGCGTATCCTCAGGTATCGACTGCAATACAGGGAGCAGCAGGGCCGTTGGACTCTGAGCAGACCCGGAAGCATCGGCAGAGACAGAACAAGCAGGAAGATGCAGAGGTGGAAGCAGAGGCATGCACGGGTGAGGAGATGGGCTCAGAAAAACGGAGCGACTCCCTTGTTCAAGGACTAAGTAAGACAATACAAAAAACGAATGTTGGTGGGACATTGACTGGGGACATAAAACCGGGAGGTCTAGCAACTAAGAGTATCCCTGGGAAAGCGGTCCCGGCAACACCCGATGGGGAGTGCTTTTTTTCAGTGAATGAGGATTCTGATTCAGAATCCTACCTTTCTAGTGAGCTGGGTGACGGAAGTCAAGATGTAAGCTCTGTTTCAGGTACTGACTCAGACTCCGCAGAAAAATCCTCAGTTCAGAAGGCACCGCCAGGTCATGCTAAACCCCAGAGAATGAAAAGGCGAGCTAAAACAGACTCCCTAAATAGCCCTCTACTTCAAGCACCTGATCCTAAGCTTTGCTGGGATTATTCTGCAACGGCTTCATTGTATCAGGAAGAGGAGGCTGAGGGGGGGGTCAAAGAGGTTGTGAATGAGGGTGCCTCTACTTCAGCACCCTCATTGGGGTTACTGTACGAGACTCTTATCCAGATGCAAGCAGAGGCTAGAACTGAAAGCCGAAGAGCTAAGGTGGCGACAAAAAAGATACAGAGCTCCATGCGGAAAATGAATAAAGTATATGAGGAATTGGCGGATAGAGTATCGCATGTGGAGGAGCGTACATCTAGACTAGAGGATGATGTTTCTCGATGGCAGACTTTGAAGGAATCGCAGGAAAAGATGTCAGAAGACATAAGGTGGAAACTGGAAGACTATGAAAATCGGCAGCGTCAGAACAACATTAGACTACTAGGGGTTGCCGAAGGACTCGAGGGAGAGAACATAAGAGCTTATGTAATAAGTCTGTTAAGGGGGGCTTTTCCAGATGTTACTAAATGGGATTGGGAGAACGAGGTACAGAGGGCTCACCGATTCCCATTGATACAAAGGAAGATATATGGGGGGTCACAGGTTCAAAAACCTAGGGCTATCCTTATATATATGGGAAATTTCTTGGCTAGGCAAGAGATTTTGAATAAGGCAAAACCAGAGGCAAGGCGAAGTTATGAGGGGGCCACGTTTTTTGCAAGGCCTGACTTTTGTCACGTCACGGTGGAGAGGAGGTGGCGTCTTAGACAACTGATAGCCCCAATACAGAAGCTGGGTCATGAAGCATTTTTACTTTATCCTGCAAGACTTAAGATCATTGTCAATGGAAACATTAAGATGTTTACCTCTGAGATAAAAGTCCAGTTGTATATCGATGAGCTCAAGGGGAAGAAGGAGGGGTAGGTGATTTATAGATATTTTAGTCTTATTTAGGAATTTTGGGGCTTGGAACTCTCTCAAAACTTTAATTTAAGTTTCCTCTATCAAATTTGATGGTGTTTATATTGAGGCTGGGTATTATTATTATTCTGGTCGAGATAGAGAGAGGGGCAAGTAGGCTTACGATCTAGGAGGGTGGGGAGGGGCGACATGTCTGCTGTTATCAGGCGACCACACATAGGTCAGGATTGACCTATTTGCCTGTAGCTGGGGGGGTGGGGGTGGGGGGCGGTGGCTCGAGGAAGGAAGGGAGGGTTAAGGGGAGGGGGGGGTCGGTTTTGTAAGTTAAGCATTGTTCACAGCATTTTTTACAGTATACATCACATTGCAGATTCACAAATATCAATTAATGTTTATTTTTGTCACCTTAAAGTATTGGTTTTTCTAAGTAGGGGTCTGCTCGATGTATTTTAATGTTGTGTGGAATTGCTTCAATTAATATATGTGGGCTAAATGATGTTAACAAAAGATTGAGAGTGGCTGCTTTAATTAAAACTCTCCGGGTTGATATCTTGTGTCTTCAAGAAACACATATTGAGGGAGGAAAGGGATATCTTCTGGAGCAACTGGGGTTCCATTTGTTGGCATCTTCTAAACAGGGAACTAAAACAAGGGGAGTCGCAATCCTAGCCAAAGACAGGGATGTTGTTGTAAATAGAAAAAAAGAGGATCAAGGGGGGAGATGGGTACTGGTGGAAATAATATATAAAGGAGCAAAGTGCACGGTAGTTACATTATATGGTTCCACTGAGGATGACCCGGAGGTCTTTCAATTTTTAGATACTGAGCTGGCTCAATGGTCAGAACCTATAATATGTTGTGGTGACTTTAATATACATGATCCAGGTAGTTCATTTGCACAGGGAGGGGGAAAATATATTGGCAGAAAGAAGAAGATGTACAGAGCCCTATCTGATATGACGCACCACAACTCCCTAATTGATCCATGGGTTAAGCTATATCCCCATAGGGAAGGTAGCACCTTCTTCTCTGCGCCACATCAAGTTATGGTTAGACTTGATTATTTTTTAATCTCCAGCTCCCTTAGTTCAGGATTATTGATGGAAAAGCAACCTAGGATTGTTTCAGACCATAATCCCCTGATCCTAGAAGTGAATATAGGGCAGACTCAAAGGAAAAGCTCACAGTGGACATTTGAGAGAGCAGTATTAAAAGATGATGGATACAGAGAACATATGAGCATATGGATAGAGAGTTTCTGGGCAACAAATCGAGGAACAGCAGCCCCAGGAATGGTTTGGGATACGTTTAAAGCAGGTATCAGAGGGGAGACTCTTAGTTATACTGGTTATAAACGTAAGTTGGATAAAACGAGATTAGATGACTTGATTAAGGAGCTAGGGAATTTAGAGAATGAGCTGGTACAGGGAATTCGATTAAAATTACCTTTAGAGGATCTTCTGCTTAAAATCATGCTGATTAAATCCGAAACTATGGAGAGTATTGCAACAAAAACAGTAGTCAACTACTTAACAAGAAAAGAAAATTCATATGAATTAAGCGAGAAGGTGGGGCACATACTAGCTGTCTGTACAAGACAGAAAATAGCTGCGGCAGACATTAAGGAGATTATAGATGGGCAGGGTAATCTGGTCACAGATCCTGATGCCGTTACAGAAGTCTTTAGGCAATTTTACTCAGATTTGTATTCACGAGAGGGTGGTACTCATTTAATTGATGTTGATGTTGAAGGGTATACTAGAAATATAGCTTCACCCAAACTACTGCAGGAAGAGAAAATGGCTTTAGACTTACCTTTACAGATGGATGAAGTGAAAATAGCACTGAATGAGCTACCTTCAGGTAAAGCATCTGGTCCCGACCAAATCCCACTTGAGTTTTATAAGGTATTCCAACATATCATAATTAAGGACTTTTTTAATATTCTGAGGTTAGCACAGGGAGGGGAATCAATTCCGGATTCATGGGGGGGAGCAGATATTATAGTAATCCTGAAGAAAGGAAAGTCCTCGATACTCCCCGGTTCTTATAGACCAATCACGTTAATAAATGCAGACGTTAAGATATTTTCTAAGATTATGGCTAAAAGACTTGGTAGAGTTATTGAGAGTATAGTTAGTTCAACACAGCACGGGTTTATTCCGGGGAAAGGTACCACCCATCATATTAGGCGGTTGATCACACTATTTGATGCAACGGTGGTCCTGGGAAACCCTATGGCAGCCTTATTCTTAGACGCAGAGAAGGCGTTTGATAGGGTTTCCTGGGATTACCTTTGGGCAATCATGAGATGGTTTGATATAGGGGAGGGGTATATACGATCAATACAGACATTATATAGGAACCCTAAAGCTAGGATAAGAGCCAATAGAGGGTACTCCTCAACATTTAGGATAAGCAGAGGGACGAGACAGGGTTGCCCGTCATCCCCATTATTATTTGCCCTTTTTATTGACCCATATTTACGTAAACTAGAGGCCAATGTTAAAATACCTGTAGTCTCAATAAATGGAAGAGCCTGTAAAATTTTGGCGTATGCAGACGATGTAGCCATCATAACATCTAATCCATCGGAGGCTATTAGGGAGGTGGACGCTGAGGCTCATTATTTTGGACAGCTGTCAGGATATAAAATTAATAGTACTAAGACACAGATTGTTAAAAATAAGTATACGCATTGTATGGACAATCGAGTTGTAAAATCAGCAGTATATCTTGGGGTTCAGATTTCTGCAGAGGTGGAGAATGTGGTAGAGCAGAATATGACCCCTCTTATGGCAACTGTACGAGTAGAACTGGAACGAATGAATAATCTTCATTTATCTTTGGTTGGGTGTACAAATGTTATTAAGATGTTAATATTGCCAACATTTCTTTACTTTTTCAGATCCATACCTTTGTTTTTTGAAGTTAGGTGGTTTCATGCATTAGAGTTAATTTTGAATAGATTTATTTGGGCTCAGGGGAAAACACGTAGGGCTTATAAATTTATTTCTCTTCCTAGAGAAAGGGGCGGGTGGGGTGCACCAGATTTTAGGTTGTACTATTGGGCCGCAGCGTTACAATATATGCAGGGTCTAATTGGGGGGGGGTTACACGATTGTTGGGATATTAATAGCTCCATGGATATTTACGCAGTGGTTTTTGGCGAAGACGTTGGAAATTGTTTTTTGAACTGTATTGATTTTTCATATTACAAGAGGACTAGGTTTAAGACTGTTAGCGCAGTTATTAAGATTTGGAATGCATTTAGGAAAAAATTTGGTATGGGTAGGATAAACAGATATACTCAACTATATCGGAATAAATCGTTCCCGGAAATGATTTTTGCAGATAATGTTATGGCAGAATGGACGAGTAAAGGGATAGTGCAGATAGGGGACATGATGGGACAAGAGGGCGTTGTACAGTTTGTGGTCTTAAGAACTAAGTACCAGTTGGATATTAGAATTTTTTTTAAATATCTCCAAATTAGGAGTTTTCTGAATACTAAGAAAGGGGGGCCTGCTGGGTTTGGGAATAATGTAATATTGGACAAAATAAGCAGGGGGCAGGGCTGTACAATACGGGGTTTTTATGCAACATTAGTAGAAACTAAAACAGATGATATCGATAAGTTTGCTAATAAATGGGTGGAGAAGCTCCCCATCGAGTCGGGATTTTTTCAGGAATCATTGACTTTGGGATATACCGTTTTGTGTTCAGCCCCACTTCAGGCCCAGCATTATAAAACAATATATGCTCTGTATTATACTCCTGCTAGAATTCAACAATGGGGAGGTACCAATGGGACGAGCTGCGCAAGATGCAACTCCGTTGGAGCAGATATTATTCATATATTTGCATCTTGTCCTCAGCTATACACATTAAAACGGGATCTGGAAATGTTTTTAGCTACATACTTAGGCATCCGAGTTGCGCTTTCACCAACCTTAGTGCTACTTGGGATTAGTACAGACCCATCGGTCCCACATCGGGAATTCCTCTTTATAGCAATGGCAGTATATAGATTAATGATTGCCAGGGCTTGGCTGGATGTAAGACCTCCGGACATGCGTCAGTGGTTGGCAAGTTTATTGTCTGCTTATAATATAGAAAAAGCAATCTATGCACGTAAGGGTAAAAAGAAGAGGCAGCTTGGATTAAAAATCTGGGAGCCTGTAAGAACATGGAAGCAGGGAATGGTGTTAATTTAAGGATGTTGGATTGATTGTTAGTTTAAATACCTTTATGATATAGTTGATCACATATAATATATAATGTGAATATTGGTTGAATTAATATTGTTTGTAGGGTTACTTTTCAAAAAGTAATATACTGTATTATGCTGTGATAATGATGGATTATTGATGGATGTAAGGAAAAACTTTTGAAAAATTCAATAAAAATGAAAAAAAAAAAAAGACTTAGCCTGAAGGCTGCTCTCCATAGCTACCACTAGTATAGCTTTCAAATAAGTTTGTGTTATAATTATATCCCTTTTACTACACTTGTCCTTTCCTTATTACCTCTCTCCTCCTTTGGAATCTTCCTCCCTTCCTTCCCCCCCCTGCTCTCTATTCTCCGTTGGTACTTCCCTTCTTTTGGCCGAGAGGCTGCTTTAGAATGTTGGGAACGTTCCAGTGTAGCTCACTTGAGACGAACTGTGGAACGCTGTGGAGGTGGAATAAAGAAGATCTTACTTACTTCATTGTGCTGTCATCTTTTTAACACTGGCGACAAGAAGACTGCGTGAGGGAGCAGTTTCCACCTCCATCCCTTTGATATTCGAGCTCGGAGTGTCATTCATACACCTTGTGGCCCACGAGGTCAGGTACTTTTAATATAGTCAAAGTAAATGTTATACCATTCCTGGTAGCTTAACCAGCGAAGCGGTGTGTGGTAGAGCTTGACCACTGGGAGTTGACTTTACGGCACTTCGAGAATCTTACTGCTCGTGCCTTCTGTACTCAGCTCACGACGTCCTCTGGCCCTCATGCTGATTTTCGGGCGTTTAGTACGCTGAGAGGTACGTCCAACAGTCACCTTCAAATCTTTGGGTGTTCCGTTACTTTCTGGCTCCTGGTGTGCTTTCAAGGACTATCGGCTTCCAACGCTGAGAGAATCCTCCTTGATCGGCTTTCAACGCTGAGAGAATCCTCCTTGAGTGGGCCATTTCCTTGACGTTTCCCTGCTCCTTTGTGCGTCTGGTGTAGGTGGGGGCCCAGTGTCGAGCTTGGGAGCAGAGACAGCTGTTGCTTGGGGGCACGAAGCGGACGGCCTTTCTCTTCTTCCTCGAAGTGATTGAGTCAGCTTCCTTGTTCCGTGTTTGTCTATTCCGGCGCAGTCGTCCTCAGTTCAGCTACGCCTGCAGTGTCATTAGAGGCGGGGCTGGTTCCTCACGAACTGTTAACCCCTAATAACCCTATATTCTACAGTTTACGCTTTCAACGGGGCTTTGTGTGAAGATTCAACATCATTTCTTCCTCACTGCCTTTTCTGTATCTTTACCTCGTTTGCGGTGACAGGCACACCACTCCAATCTGTAGCAGCCTGTCATCTCCATTGTACAGCAGATGCCATCCATTATTAAGCATTCTGAGGAAATTGATGTTGTTTCTAAATTAACGGTGACAGGCACACCACAAATCTTTAGTAGCCTGTCATCTCTAATTCGGCGGAGGTCAACCATTCCGAAGCGTTCTGTGGTAGTTTTGACAGTGTTTAAGACATACTATCAACTGGAATCTTCGTAGCATTTCCTCACTCCAGCCAGTTGCAAAGTGACAGACTCTGTTCAGATTGTGAAATTGTCGTTGGAATATTCCTGTGTAGATTATCAGTACATATATATTTTGTTAAAATGGCGGCAAATATGTCTCAACCTCCTCCATACTTAAATTAGTTTTCAGAACCTAATTGTCCTTGGAATGAATGGGAAAAAGTGTTTGAGTCATATTTAATAGCCATTGGGGGTGAAAGATTTGGTCCGATAAGAAAACAACACATAATGTTGCATAATCTTGGGTCCCATGGCAGAACAGTTTTTGATACGCTTCCTGACATCCCGCAAGATTCCAACTTAGCAGATGATCAGTTGGATCTTTATCACTTGGCATTGTTAAAATTGAGGTTACATTTTGGTGATAAAGTGAATATTGTTCTTGAACGACACAAATTTTTTAGCAGGGTTCAGGGAAAGCAGGAAAGTGTCTCAAGTTATGTGGCTGTACTTAGGGGTCTGAGTGAGTTGTGTGAGTTTGAGAATCTTAGAGATTCACTAATAAGGGATCAGGTGGTTAGATGTACTAACAATCCTAGGATCCAAGAAAAACTATTACAGAAGCAACCTGATCTTAAAAATACTATAGAAATAGCAAAGTCCATAGAACACACAGCGCTATGCATCAAAGAGATGAAAACACCTACCAATAGTGAACAGGTGTCAGAGGTAGCCAAGTTAAACCTTGAGGATACGGTATGCAAGGTGAAAGAGAAAAGTAATGAAAACTCACGTAATGATGATAATACTAAACTAAAATGTTATCGCTGTGGCAGCAGCAATCACTTAGCTAATAGTCCGAATTGCCAAGCAAGATCGTATATTTGTAGGAAGTGTAATAAAAAAGGTCACCTGGCTAGGGTGTGCCACAGCAATCAAAAGAAACCTCATGTTAGCAGTGATGCTAATGATAGTAAACAAGAGAGTGTGAAGAAAATTGTATTTCAGATTCATGATGGCGGTGCGATCAATCAGATTAAATATCCCCAATGTGATGTCAGATTGAATGGTAAAGTGATTAAGATGTACGCAGATTCGTGTTCACCGTTTACTCTACTTAATGTGTCTGATTTCAATGAAATGAACATGGGGCAAGAGAAAGAATTACAGGTTGCTGATATTTCACCAAGCAGTTACACGAAAGACTCGATTCCTATAAAAGGGATGATGCAAACCCTAATTTCTTTTAAGGACCGTTCCACTTCAGGGAAAATTTACGTTGTGGAGGAAGAGTCCAATCTGCTGGGTTGGCAGCATCAAAAAGAATTAGGAATAAGATTAGACCCCAACAACCCAGAGCAGGTGCTGGTTGTTGACCAGGATGTGTCAGGTAGAGAAATTTGTAAGAAATTCCCTGAGGTATTTACTGAAGAGTTAGGACTTCTCAAACATTATCAGCATCGCATAAAACTCAAACTTAATGCTAAGCCTAAGGTACATAAAACTAGACCTATACCACACCTCATGTGGGAACCATTAAAGAAGGAGTTAACTAAATTACAGAACTTAGGGATAATATGTCCCATAGATTGCTCTGAATGGGTTGCCCCCATTGTAATTGCCCGTAAGGCCCATGGAGAGGACATCAGATTATGTATTGATCTTAGAGACCTAAATGACAGCATAATAGTTGAGAGGCACCCATTGCCCCGCATACACGAAATACTCAGTACGATGGGCAAAGCTACTTGCTTTAGTGTGCTAGATTTATCAATGGCATACCACCAGGTAGAGTTACACCCGGATTCGAGAGAACTTACGGCTTTCACCACCCCTTTGGGCACATTCATGTTCTGCAGAATGCCATTTGGGTTAGCGTCTGCGGCTGCAGTATTTCAGAAAATCATGCAGCACGCACTGGAAGGCATACCCAATACTTTATGCTTCCAGGACGATGTCCTAATTTATGGTGCTACCACAGTAGAGCATGATAAGAACTTATTTCAAGTACTTAACAAGTTTAAGGAGGCTGGTCTTACACTCAAGGAAGAAAAGTGTAAAATAGGGGTGAGCACAGTTGACTACCTAGGACATACTATCACCAAAGAGGGTTTTAAACCTAAAATGTGCTTAGTGGAAGCAGTGAAGGATGCCCCTGCCCCTACTAATAAACAAGAACTCCTGTCTTTCTTAGGATTAGCAGAGTATATGGCAAGATATGTAAAAAAAATTGCAGATCTCACCAGCAATATCAGAGATCTAACTGAGGGTAACACACAATTTAAGTGGCAAGAAGAACACCAGAATGCTTTTGAGAAATTGAAGGCAGCTATTCTCTCCACTCCATACCTGTGTAACTTTGACCCCAATAGGAAGACTATAATCACTACAGATGCTAGTAACAAAGGTCTTGGTGCTACACTATCACAAGTAATTGATGGTAAGGAATGCATAGTTGCGTTTGCTTCACGTGTGCTTACCAAACCTGAAAAGAACTACTCCGTAATAGAAAAAGAGGCCCTATCATGCTTCTGGGCCATTAAACACTTTAAATTCTACTTATGGGGTATAAAATTTATTGTGCGCACTGACCACAAACCTCTTATTTTTATGTTCAACCCGAAAGGGACTCACAACAGCACCCCAAGAGTAGCAAGGTGGGTGTTAGGGTTGGAGGGCTTCTGTTTCAAGGTAGAATATGTTGCAGGAGAACACAATTTGGTTGCTGACTTCCTTTCAAGAGCACCTTTAAATGTGGAAGAACAATTTGGGATCACGGAATACCCCATCCTGGAAATACACTCATCCACTATTAACTCTGATGAGTGGTGCACTTTGCAAGAACAAGACATGACCCTTACACAATTGAAGAATTACGCATTACAGGGGTGGCCAGACACGTGTGATCAACTCAACCAAGAAATTAAGAAATATTGGGAGGTGAGATATTAAATTAATTTACACCAAGACCGAATTTGGAGAAATGACAAAATTATACCACCATCAGGGATGAGAGAAAAAATCATTGATCTCGTCCATGAAGGACATCTAGGACGTAGTTTGACTAAGTCTAGACTTAGGCAACGTTATTGGTTCCCAGGAATGGATTCATTAGTCGAGAGCAAAGTAAAGAATTGCAATGTGTGCGCGAACAGTGACAAGTCCAAGGCTACTTCCAGAGCGCCGTTATCCCCAGTATCTATACCTTGCAAACCATGGGACAAGCTAGCTTTGGATATGATAGGTCCTATCAACAGGAAAGGTGTGAGCAAAAGATTTGCATTTGTGTTAACTGATTATCACTCCCATTGGGTGGTTATTAAGATGGTTACTCAAACTAATACTGAAACACTCATAAATTTCTTGAGGGACACTTTTGCATCTGAAGGAATCCCCTCAACCATTGTAACTGACAATGGAGTGCAATTCACTTCTTTAGCTATGTCGTCCTTTCTGTCTAAGTTAGGGATCACACAGCATAAGACAGCTCTTTATTGTCCCAGGGCGAACGGCATGGTTGAAAGAGTCAACAGAATGATCAAGGAGCATATTCAACTTGCTTGTTATAATCAATTGTCAGTGGAATTGGTGTTGCAAGAAATGTTATGGGCATACCATACCACTCCCAATCAAGTTACGGGCATATCCCCATTTTCTTCTCTTAGAGGGAGGAAACCTGGAACCAAGTTCTTTCCTAATTGGATAGGTGGGGGAGAATCTGTTGAATATGATGAGGAAGAGAGGAGTAGGAAGGTTGTTTCCAACCAGACCAAATACAAACAGTACTATGATACCAAGAAGGGTACTAAGGAACAGAAGTGGGATATTGGTGACTGGGTGGTTGTTAAAAGGCCCACTCGCAGTGGGGAGAGTGAATCTAAATTTTCTGAACCTATGAAGATTGCAGAAGTTGGGCAGAGTACTGTCATCCTTGAAAATGGCCAATGCTGGAGTATGGACAGACTATCCCGTTTTTCTGTTCCTATCTCTTAACACCGCATAGGTTTCTTGACCTTTCATTAGCCTATGTTGTATAACTTATTAATGATGTTGTATTATAACTGCCTTTACCTTGCTTATGTTTACAGGCCTAAGGTGATGTTCCCGTTCCTCTTCTTTAAGGGGAAAGATGTGTTATAATTATATCCCTTTTACTACACTTGTCCTTTCCTTATTACCTCTCTCCTCCTTTGGAATCTTCCTCCCTTCCTTCCCCCCCCTGCTCTCTATTCTCCGTTGGTACTTCCCTTCTGTTGGCCGAGAGGCTGCTTTAGAATGTTGGGAACGTTCCAGTGTAGCTCACTTGAGACGAACTGTGGAACGCTGTGGAGGTGGAATAAAGAAGATCTTACTTACTTCATTGTGCTGTCATCTTTTTAACAGTTTTTCTTTAACCTATCATCAATAAGGGGTTGTTTGGACTGGTGCAAGGTGCCCACTATAACTAGTGGACAGCATAGACCAGACCAACTTCTCACAAAAACCTCTCAAAGTCCAAGGAAAAGTGCTCCCATAAGGCAGTGTAGACTCCAATTATTCACACTAAAATCATTCAGGTAACACACCTCTGATTGCATCATCAGGGGTTTCATTGTCCTTCTCCATTCTGATGTTGTAAACTAAAACATCGGCAGGATATTCCATACTGAACATGGGAACAATATTATCCTTGCTCCACCAAACCCCGTGGTTACATTGCTGAATAAGACTCTTCAGTTAATGATTTGGCTCTCCATGTTGTTTCGTCAAGGGCTTTGTTGTAGTTTTGTATATATATTATTCTACCCATGTATTGTTCCAGTGCCCCGCTCCAAAGAATGGTTGGAATGTTGGTCGTTGGTGTGGAGCTTACAAGAACAGCTGACGTAGCATTTGAAGCTGTCTTTCTTCATGCTGAATAAAGCCTTCCAAGTGTTTATTCTGCATTTTCATTTCTTCATCACTGGCGTCGTTTGCTATGCTGGGGGCAGCAGTGACGGCTTCACCTTTATCAAGTATTTAATGCCTCAATTACATGAATGACAGAATTTCAAAATATATGCACATTCAACAGGCAATTAAAGGTCACCGGAACTCCCCTTGGGGCCTACACCCAAAATCAAACCCCCCCCTCCCAACCACTGCCATCTGAGATTAAGTCTCACCCTACAGATACTCTAATGATAGTGTGAATGTAATTAGGGGTAGGCATGTCTTTGTAGGGGTACTGGCCTCATCGCTAATATTTTTTCCGTATCCCATGTTTTTCGTAAAATATCCCTTGATGCATTCCTATTTCTCCTTTACTATCTCACACAAATGCACTTATCTTTCACCCTTTTCCCTAACCTTGGAAATACCCCTGCAACATACTATGTCTTATGTATTTTTTCCATGTGTTGGACTAAAAGAACAAACTAATGCTCTTAATTTAATTGATTTCCGGTGACCTTTAATTGCCTGTTGAATGTGCATTTATTTTGAAATTCTGTGTTAGATGGATTAAATTCATAATATACTTAATAGTTGAAGTATATTCAGATCTGTTAGGGACCATTTGTTTTCTTTACTGATCGATACCTAGGTCCTTTGACACTTAACTGGGTTACCCCATTTTCTATAATGGTTCGAATTCATGAATGACAACTTCATTATCTTGTGAAATCAAGATAAGATAAGGAAAGCTATTGGGGGCGGTTAGCCAAGCTAGCTTCGGCAATTATTGACGATGGTGTCGGCGGACCATGTAGCACAGCTCTTATGAAGTGTATTTTCCAGCGAGGCTGTGAGAGGCCACAATTTAAGATAAAAGTATTGTTAACAACTTGTTTTAATACAAAAGGCTCTCACCGATCGTGCTGCAAGGTTTCTCGCACCCTCTTCAGCTGATGTCTCAGATACATTCTTTGTTGCGGTGTAAGCAGAGGAGCTTCTACAGGAAATCATTGATTTCCAGAGACAAGCGGTGGCATGGAAGGCTGCTGAGTATTGGCGCCTGTGAACCCGCGCCCCTTAAAGTCCATCGGGCCTGTCATTTTGGCAGGCTCAGCTTGGTGAAAGGTGCAGTTTTGAGGAGAGCTTTTCTGGCAGTAAGGGTTATCCCGCAGCCATGATTGTTGCTGCTATTTCCCCTATCACGTTGACATGCACAGCTCTCCGGTGCCATTTGGTTGATTGACCTGCTGAAAGGCAAGGTTATCTCTATATTTCTATGCTGCCGTGATTTCCAAAGTCATTTCGCCTGTCACACTGACAGACACAACTCTCTGGTGCAGTTTTGGTGCTGAAAGGCAGGGTTATCTCATTCTCTACGCGACCGTGATGCCCACAGCCATCTTGCCTGTCATGCTGATAGGCACAGCTCTCTGATATGGTGTGCAGCGCTGGAAGGACTAGTTTCTCAGTTAGCCTGTTAAGCGGGATTAGCGCATTTCTGCACTGACAGGCACAGCCTTTACATCAAGTTTGACTGGCACAGTTTCTTTTAGCCTGCCACGTTTCTATTTCCCTTGGAGTGTTTTGGAAGGATGTGTATACCGCAGCGCTGACAGGCACAGCCTTTTTATCCTTTTTACATGCTCATGTTCAGCCATAAAAGTATAGTAATTGTAACAGTATAGGAATTGTAGTAAATAGTTCTGTATCCTTCTGCGTTTCATATTTCTTTATTCTGTAGTTTCAGGTACTTTCTCATTGATCTATTTCATACAAAATAGTATAGGGTGTATAAACACAGGATAGTTACACGCAAGACACATGCAGGGAAGTTGTGAAATTTAGGGCCATCTCACCATCTATGGGTTCATTTTCTTTGCTGGGTTTTTTATTCTGGGCAAGCATGGCTGCAAAAAAGCCTCCTCCATTCCTAGATGAGATTAGGGAACCTACCATACACTGGAAAGAATGGGGGAAATTGTTAATTTCATGTCTAATAGCAATAGGGGGTGAAATGTTTTGTCCCCTCAGTAAGCAACACATTTTATTGCACAATATTGGTATTCAAGGGAGGAAAGTGTATGAAAATTTGAGTTTTTAGAGAATGATTCTGCTGGGGAGGAGGTGCGAGAACATGTGTATGCGTCAACCCTTCGCAAATTAGATAAAAATTTTGGGCAAAGAGTAAACATTGTTTTAGAGAGACACAAGTGTTTTTAGCAGAGTGCAATAATGAGTAGGTTTCTAGTCACATAGAAGTGTTAAGAGAAATGGCTAATTTATATTAATTTGGATCCTTAAGTGACTCCCTCATCAGGGACCAATTTGTCAGGTGTATTAATAATCCAAAGATGCAAGAAAACAATTGGGCAGGTAATCCTGATTTAAAAAATGCAGTGGAACTTGCAAAGAGTGCCGAACACACTGTAGAATGTATAAAGGAGATGAAGGAGTGTAATATTTCAGACACAATAAATGTGGTAAAGAACCGTCCTAGCCTAGATATCACAACTGATGAGGTTGGTGAAAAAAAGAAGAGAAGAGACCAGCTCAGTGGAGAGGAAAGAAGAGATAGAATGAGGTGTTATAGCTGTGGTAACTATAACTATTTAGTTAATAACCCAAGTTGTCCAGCATGCACTCTAGTGTGCAGGAAATGCAACAAGAGGGGTCATTTTGCTAGAGTGTGCAAGAATCTCAATATAGATATGAAAAATGTGGATTCTGTTTGTGAAGTAGAGGAGGGAGAGAGCAGGTATGTATTCCAAGTTGTGAGCCAGGATGTGGGGAGTGAAAGGGAAAAGGAATACAACTACCTCACTTGTGATATTGCTTTGGGTGGCATAAAGGTACAAGTTTATGCGGATTCATGCGCACAATATACATTAATTGATTATAATAAGTTTAAAGAAATCTTTCAAGGAAAAGACTATGTAATCCAACAGGCTGACATTGAACCAGGGGGATTCAAAAGGGACCCTATTCCCTTAGTGGGGATGATAACCATGCAAATCTCCTTCAAATATCGCACTACTGAAAGAAAGATTTACTTAACACAAAAATGATCTTATTGGACTAGGCTCACCGAAAAGATTTGGGGATCAGACTTGATCCCAACAACTCCCAACCTGTTTTCTTTGAATTTTTTATAATTTTTATTGAATAATAAAAATGGTACCAGGAACACAGTCAACATAAGGGATGAAGTAACATGGTAAAATAATCAATCAATGGAAGCAATAACACAGAATATAGAAAAAATGAGATTATAAACTACAACCTTATGCAACGGTTTAAAGGAAATAGTATTATGGTACCTTACAAACCAATAAGTATCAGAATAATTTTTAGAGTAATAATGAGAAAAAAGAGAGAGGTAGGAAAAGGGAAGAAGGAAGACAAGGGAATAAAAAGAAAAGAGGAAAGAGAGGGAGAACAATTCACAGGTAAGAACTAGTGTAAGTGAGAGTGTGTAGATAGAAAGGTAGTAAAAGGTAACCAAAATAAGTCAGACTTAATTCTCTGGGCTACAGATGAAGATGAAACAGTGTAAATTCTGTGTTCATCACAAATAAGGTTCCACCATGTTAACATGCATATTATGTAATTGTCTTTCCAACAAGTAAGTATAATTTTAAATGCAAGAGCATTGAACAGATCAAACAATTTTGGCTTTAGCACTGTATCATGAAAATCAAACTATATGGATCCAAGAAAAACATTTTGAAATGATAAGGGGATAGCAAGATGGAACATGTTTGAACATTTGGCCCAGCTGGATTACCAAACTTAGATACTGAAACAATAGAAAATCAAATGAGATAGTGCACCATTGGTGGAAAGGCATGACCAACAAAGGAGGGAAGAAGATGGGTTAATTTTGTGCACAAATACTGGTGTTCTAACAGCTCTATTGTAAAGAAAATATAAAGATTGAGTGATATTAGCAGCTCGTGAGGTGGAAAAAAGTTTATGACATAATTTGTCCCACTTTTGAGGAGAAAAGGTGTTGGACAGATCAAGTTCCCAAGCTAGTTCAATGGGGGAATTTGGTCTTTCAGAGATACGGGAAAATAAAAGTTTATATATAGATGATGTTTTGGAAGTAGAGTCAGAGTAGATGTTGTATAGAGGGGTTAAGGGAATAAATAGAGTGTCCTTAATAGAAAAGATTTTAGATGAAAGAAATGATTGAAGTGTCTGTGATAATTGAAAGTATTGAGATAAGCAGGAAGAGGGTAAGTCATAAAGGTCTTGTAATTTATTAAAAGGCAAAACAGAGTTCTGGGATACAAGTTGGTGAACATATAACATATTCTTCTCTTTCCAGTGTTTGAAGTAGAATGATTTATGGCAAAACCTAATAAATTTATGGTACCAAATAGAGGAGTTAAGGAAGGCCTGGTGAAAGTAGGATCCATCTATAGACAGCGAGTGTAACAAGTATTGGGAGTATTATAAAATAGGATATTTAGATATGAAGGTACAGTTGAACATAAAACAGATGTCATAGAAAGAAAAATCATGTTATAGAGAACGTTAGAAATTAATCCAACTAGGTATTATAGAATCATGGTAGTGTCTATTTAGTGCATATACTTGTATGACTAGAAAAGCAGTGTGATGTAGCTTAAAATTAGGAAATCGAACACCCCCTTCATTCTTTAGTTTGATTAATTTAGTTAAGGCAATGCGGGCAGGTTTATTGCGTACAGATGGAATTAATTTGATTAAAAAAATATTGTGAATTTTAAAGGGTAACATAGATACCAGAAATAGAATAAGCGGTGCAATCATCATTTTAATAGTATGTAACCTGTCCCACCAGGACAGATGTAGGAGGGCCATGAGGAGAGTAAATTTTGAATCTTAATTTTCAAAGCAGTAAAATTATGGATAAGAGTATGGGAATGGTAAGGGAAAAACATTTGCCGAGATATTTAATTTTTGGTGGACACCATTTTTAAAGTTGGTGTCAGAAAACATGACTTGATAACATAGGGAATTTAAAGGTAAAATTTCAGTTTTAGAGAAATTTAATTTGTATCCAGATACTTTAAAATATAAGTCAATCCCCTGTAAAAAAACGGGGGTGAGGAGGTTAGGGATTTTAAAAGGTAAACTAAGATATCCTCTGCATAAGCAGACAATGTAATTTCATGAGAATTATGAAGAAAACCAGTTATCAAAGGATTATGGCGAATGCGCTTACGGAAGGGTCCAAGACATAAAAGAGGAGCGAGGGGACAGCCTCTGTGCAAATTAAAATAAGGAGATAAAAGACCATTAATAGATACACATGCACTGGGATCAGAATATAGTAATTTGACAAAGGAAATACATTTAGGGCCAAAACCAAATCATTGAAGAGTTTTGAACGTGAATTGCCAATTTATGAGATCAAAAGCTTTTTCAGGGACAAGAGATAAAGCGGCTAGAGGATCAGAATAATTGCTTCCCAGAATGAGAATATTAGATAGAATTCTAGCATTGTGTGAAGAGAGCCTACCCTTTATAAAACCAGATTGGTCAGGGTTAATAAGTAGGGGTGGGCGGAATTTGCGTAATCGCGTTACGCAAATCTCCGCGAAACGGTAAAAAATCTCCGCGAACATGCAGAAATTTCGCGAACACGCGGAATTGCTTGTTCGCGATGCTTTTTTCCTGTTCACAGTTGCTGTTTGCGTGCTCGGGGAGAAATATCTCGCGAACACGCATTTAGAGAACGCGAACAAGTAAAAATTTCGCAAAGTCGCGTAAAGCTGAATTTTTGGCAATTTCGCGTTCTCCGCGGAACGCGAAATTACCGGAATTCCGCAAATTCCGCGAGCAGAACGGAATTTACCGCCCAGGCCTATTAATAAGTAGGGGAATAACCCCTTTCAATCTAGAGGCAAGAATTTCTGGAAAGGTTTTGCAGTCACAATTGATTAAGGAGATTGAGCAACAATTTTGGCAAAGGGAGAAGTCTTTATTAGGTCTAGGGAGAATTACAATAAGGGCATCAAGAAAGGAGCCTTCGGGGGAGGAGCCTAGCGCTTGACCAAGATGGCCGCGTGAGCTTAGAGCTCCCGAGACCCTCGCGCCCTCCGTCGACTATCCTGACTCTAATCCTGATGGTATGCATGGCACCGTGTTGCTGAGTTGTCAGGGAGGCGATTGATGCTATCCGCGGTCGGATCGCCCATCGGGAACCGGACTTATGACTGGCGAAAGATTGCGGCCTAACTCCCGGAGATGCCAGGGGCTAGAGTTGGCAGGATGCCCGACTCCTAGTTGATCAACAACGGCCTGGTGAGGTGTGAACTACCGGACGGAGGCCCTCGCTCTTTCACTTTCGGTTTCGTTCCCTTTGTCTGCCCGGACACTGTAGTGCTCTGGGTGGCTCTATAACCCCAGGGACGCTCGGTGGGCTACTTTGGCAGAACAAGGCGGACCTGCTCACTCTTTATACCTCTCTCTGAGAGGGGACGGTCCTCACTGCATTGGACTGCCTGGAGTCCATTATGTCGGGCAAGGCAGAAGGAGATCGGCTGAAGACTAAGTCCACCAGGCGGGGAACGTACTCCCAAGTCAACAGTATGGACCGCTACGCCCTCCTGAAGACATCGCCGAGTGGATCGAGCCAGGCGCCGGATGCCCAGAAGGAGGACTCGCCTGGGACCCCGGAGCTCTCCCTGCAGGATGTCATGGGCGCGCTTGATGGGATGCAGACCTCGATGGGGAGGCAATTCGAGGCCCTGGCGCATAAGGTGGACGCCATCCTGGTGGATGTCAACTTGATCCGCTCAGACCTGGGCAAGACGAACGAGCGCGTTAAGGACCTGGACCACAAGACCACGGGCCTCACTGATGAGGTTGCGGACCTGCAGAACGAGGTCCGGAAGCTGAGGGCCGAGAGTGACTTCGCCGCCCGCCGGCTGGAGGACTTCGAGAGCCGGTCCAGGCGCAACAACGTGCGCGTAATCGGGGTCCCGGAGTCCTCGGATGAGGCTTCGGCGGACCTGCTTGTGGAAGATTTGGTCCTCAATCATCTGAAGCCTAAGGGCCTTGGGAAGTTTTTTGCGGTGGAAAGGGCCCATAGGGTGCCGGGCGGACGGCCCAAGGCGGGTGCCCCGCCGCGGCCGATTGTCGCCCGGCTCTTTCATTTTCGAGATCGGGACGCTATCCTGCAAGCTTCGAGGGTGACGGGCCCAGTCCCCTTCCAGAATGCGTCGGTGAACTTTTACCCGGACTTTACCCAGCAGGTGCAGAGACAGCGACAGAGCTTCCTGGGGGTGAAGCGAAGGCTTCGGGAGCGGGACCTAAAGTATGCCATGCTTTTCCCCATCAGACTACGGGTGGTGCATGAAGATCGGACATTCTTTTTTGACTCTCCTGTTATGGCCGATGAATGGCTGGACGCTTTGCCCCGGCGACGGACCGGGGACGACACAGCTGAGCATGGAGACAGTGGCCGGGATGGACAGGGCTGACAACTCAAAGCCGGCCTGACTTGATTTGACCATATTTGCAGATTTGAATAGAGTGCAGTAACTGTGGAGGGTTGCGGGAGGACGAGGGGTGCTCTTTTCCTCCCTTGGGGTACTTTTTGTAGATTTTTGTTTTTGTAGGGCGACAGGCACACTGCAAGTTGGGGGGGCTTTAAGCTGCAGCAGGGGTGCAGGGTGGGGGGAGTTACGGGGAGTTTGAGTTTGTTGTTGGGGGGTTTATTTCTGCAAGGCATGATGATTATCCTCAGGGCTATTCCACGGCGGTGCCTCGGGTGTGGGGTGGGCCTCTTTCCGTTTGAGGATGGGGGGTAGAGGCCTAAGTGTTATAAGCTGGAATGTTAATGGTTTGGGGGATCGCATTAAGAGGGGGATTGTTTTGCAATTTCTGAAACGCTCAATGCCAGACGTTGTACTGCTGCAGGAGACGCACCTCATAGGCAATACGTGCTATGCCCTGAATAGGAAGGGGTATAAATTCATTGCACACTCGGGATTCTCTTCTGGGTCCAGGGGGGTGGGCATCCTCGTTAGAGCATCGCTGCCTTTTGAGGTGGACTCCACCATTGTTGACGATAGGGGGAGGTTTGTGGTGGTGGCGGGGCGGTGGGAAGGAAGGACTTTGGTTTTGGTTTCGGTTTATGTCCCGCCGGCCCTGCAGGCCGCCACATTTGCTGAATTGGGCAGGGCTTTGCTGACTCTCCCGGGGGGCATGCTGGTAGTGGGAGGGGATTTCAACGCTGTGGGTTCCGGACTGCTGGATAGATACCCGCCCAGGGACACAGGGGGGGCTCAGAAATGGCTTCCAGACCTCCTAGACACGTTTGGCCTGATAGACTGCTGGAGGCTCCGGCACCCCACACAGAGTCAATACACGTTTCACTCCGGGGCGCATGGTAGCCTCTCCAGGATTGACTACCTGCTCACTCTGGCCGCACATGCCTCGTTGATATCCGAGGCGAGGCACATGGCACGTGGTATCTCTGATCACTCGCCAGTGTGGATCCGGCTGGATCTCGGTCGGGAGGGAGGAGGGAGGGTGGCCCCCATTAACCCTTGGTATTTCCGAGACCCCAAGATGCGCAGCGCCCTGGTAAAGAAGGTAGATAATTACTTTAAGGACAATCTGGGATCCGTGGACTCGGCGATCTCGCTGTGGGAAGCTTTTAAGACCGTGCTTCGGGGGGAGGCCCTCTCCCTGGTGGTGACTGCCAAGAATCGGAGGGATTGCGAAGTGCGGCAAGTAGAGGAGGAGATTGCGGCCCTTGAAGGGGATATGGAGGAGGAGGTCACAGAGTCCTCATTGCATGAGCTTTGCTTGAAGCAGGCGGAGTATAGGGACCTGGTGACGGACGCCGCCAAGACCCTCAGCAGGGAACAACAGGGCCGTCTGTATGATGTTGGAGATAAGGCAGGGAAACTCCTGGCGTGGCTGGACAGGAAGGAACGGGTCAATAGAGTGGTGCCAGAGTTGATTGGAGAGGGGGGAGAGGCGATTGTGGAACCTGAAGGGATTGTGGAGTGTTTCGCGGAGTATTTTCATAGGGTTTATTCCTCTGTGTCGGACAGGCCGCCCGAAGACTCGTCTGATCTCCTCCGTGATATCGAGTTGCCCTGCCTCTCTGACATAGATAGGGACGATTTGGATGGCGACATCACGGTTGACGAGGTGGCGGGGGCGATTCGCGCGTTGAATTCGGGTAAGGCCTCTGGACCGAACGGACTGCCGATCGATCTGTACAAACTGTTCCCGGATAGGGTCGCCCCTCACCTGCGCGCCATGTTTTTGGAGGCGCGGGGAGATGGGATCCTTCCGTTGGATCAGCGGCTGGCGTCGATCGTGGTCATACACAAAGAGGGTAAACCCCGAGATAGATGCGCCTCCTATCGGCCCATTTCACTCCTCAACGCTGAGCCGAAAATTCTGGCCAAACTCCTGGCTATCCGTCTGATTAGGGTACTTGGCGATCTGGTCCACCCGGATCAATCTGGCTTTATCCCGCACCGAAACACAGCATTGAACCTTAGGCGTCTTCATGGCGTCATCGCCAGGGCGGGCACGCTGCGTGAACCGGCTGTTGTGGCATCTCTCGATGCCACGATGGCCTTTGACACGGTGGAGTGGGCATATTTATGGGCCGTGCTGGCCAAGTTTGGTTTCGGTCGTGGGTTTGTGAGTTGGGTCCGGTTGCTGTACGAGGGGCCACTAGCGAATGTTGTGGTGAATGGCCGGGCGTCTGCTCCGTTTCAGCTTGGAAGGGGTACTCGGCAGGGCTGCCCCCTGTCGCCTCTGTTGTTCGCCCTCGCCCTTGAACCGTTGGCTGCGTGGATACGTTGGCACCCGGATATACGGGGCCTCCGGTGGTCGCCTGATCACGAGGACCGTATTTCGCTTTATGCCGACGATATCCTGCTGTATCTTGCCTCACCGAAGAAGTCACTTATAGTGGTCTGTGACGTACTCGCATCGTTCGGTAGGAACTCGGGGCTTGTGATTAATTGGGGCAAATCGTACTTGTACGTTCTTAGTGGCGAGGTCCCACCGATCCCTAGAACATGTTCGATACAGGTTGCCCAGCAAGGTTTTGTGTATTTGGGGATTTTTATATCCATGGATCCTGTTGTGCGCTATGAGAGGAACCTGCTCCCCCCCTTGGCACGCTTGAGGCGAGATGTTGAAGGTTGGCGGAGGCTGCCGCTCTCCCTTGTTGGGCGTGCGGCCCTGTTCAAAATGATGTCTCTTCCCCGCTTCCTCTACGCCCTCCAGAACACCTTGGACTGGGTACCGGCTAAATACTTTCGGGAGGTCGAAGGCCTCCAAAGGACGTTGCTGTGGGATGGGCGGCCGCGAATAGCTATTTCAAAGTTGACGCTCCCATGGTACGATGGGGGCATTGCGCTCCCAGACATCCGACGGTACTACTGGGCCACGCAGTTGAGCGCGATCAACCATGGGTTTTACGGCCCTGCCCTCAGCCCTGGGTATGCCATAGATAGGTGGCTGCTGCGCGGCGGCAACTACTACAGGGCGTTGTATTCGCGGTCCCTAGACTCGTCCCTCACGGGGCCCACAGGTGTGGCGGTGCGCGTATGGAAGATGGCGACCGACTCGCTGGGCTGGAAGGACAGGCTAACCCTCGCTACCCCATTGTTTGAATCGGAAAGGTTGGGAAGACTCTGGCATACGAAGGGCTTTGATAAGTGGGATCTGATAGGGATATCCAAGGTGGGGGATGTGCTGCATAAGGGGAGGGTGAAGTCTTTCGAGGAGTTGCAGACTGAGTTTGAGCTAGGGCCTTCAGAGTATTTTAGGTATATCCAGCTGCGTCACGCCCTCCGATCAGTCCTAGTGGAGGGTGAGAAGGTGCCGGAGTCCTCTCCCCTTGAGGACCGAGTCCTTGATGGTCATATGCCCGAGAGTACGATTTCGCTCATATATAAGAAGTTGATAAACGTCCGGGCAGACTTGCTATTGGGGCTGAGAGAACAGTGGACCAGGGATGGCCTCGAGTTGGATAATGAGGACTGGCAGTCAGCGGTTTCTTCGCCTAAGGAGGTTGCGATCCCGTCGCGTCTGAGGCTGGTGCAGCTTAAAATACTGCACCGGGTGTATGTTACGGGGCCAAGGCTGGTCCACATGGGATTCTCGGAGGATGGCCTGTGCAGAAGGGGATGTGGTATGGTGGGTACTTTCCTGCACATCATTTGGGAATGTGGGGTCATTGTGGAGTTCTGGAGGAGAGTCCATGCAGTTATGGGGGAGGTGACGGGCATTGTGGTACAGCCGGAGGCGCGGTGTTGCCTCCTGAACGTTTGGGGGCCCACTGACCTCGATGAGGCACAGACCCAATGGGTGACTCTGGGTAACATGGTGGCTAAGAGGGATATCGCGCGATTATGGGGCTCCTCGGGTCCCCCTACACTGACCGCGTGGAAGGAGAACATGGATTGGAGCATGTTTAGGGAGAAGACGGTCTACCGCTCTAGAGGTCGCCCCCGGAAGTGGCATGCCATCTGGGGGCGGTGGAACCAATACAGGGGGGGAATATGCCTTGCCCCGGATCTGGAACCTCCCGAGGAACAGCTTTCCCCCTGACCTACCTTCCAGCACAGTTTGGTTTTGGTACCCGTTCTGGGCCTCTGCTGTTCCCCTTCTTCCTCCGCACACAGTCTTATACTTAGTAGATGAGTGGGGTCCTGCCTCCCCTGGGGGCTTTCGCCATGGGATTTCAATGTTCTGCCTTGCTGGGGTTTGTTGTGTGTTTTTTCTGTGTTTATTTAAAATTGGACCTTTGCATTACTCTTCGTACTGTATCCGGGACGCACTACTGTATCTAACTTGCAATGCTGCCGAACCTTCGGGCTGTCGGCTGAATAGCTGTGTCCTGAATTTCGAAATAAAGGTTTTCAAAAAAAAAAAAAAAAAAAAAAAAGAAAGGAGCCTTCAGGTTTAGAGTGCAGTATAAAGGAGGGAGAAAGTAAGTCCAGAGCAAAAATAGATGAAAAAGAGGAAATGAGTTTAATAGAGAAGCCATCAGGACCAGGTGCCTTAGCTCTTTTTAAGGATTTAATTTCATCTAGTATCCCCTGAAGAGTTATATCTTTTTTCAAGACAGCCATATCATCTGGAACAGAGTTAGGAGAGGGGAGGCCATCAAAAAATAACTGCATGTAATTTATGGTGGGAGGGGTGTCGTCCATATGTAATGAGTGATAATAGGTCTTGAATGCTTTAACAATATCTGAATCAGAGTGCAATAGAGTGTTAGTATGGGTATTAGGAATAGGGCCAATGGCTTTCTTTTCTGATTTGACTTTTAAATAATTAGCCAATATTTTACCCACTTTGTTTTGACCCCCATGACATTTGGATTTTATCTTAAGTAGGAAATTACAAGCATTGGTTGTGGACAATTTATTCAGGTCAGGTTTAGCCTTAATTAGATCCCAGAAGTAAATAGGAGATTTGGAAGTATAATAAAAGTGTTCAAGGATCTTAAGATGATTGAGGGAGGAAATGTATTGGGAGTTTAATGACGTTTTCTTTCTAGCAGTGTCGGCGATGGTGAACGCTCTAAATGAGGCTTTAAAGGCATCCCAGTTGTTATGAATAGAAGTATAACTTGACTTGTTAAATTGAAAAAATTCTTGTATAAAGGAAGTAGCATTTAGAATAAAAATGTGATCAGATAATAAAGAATTGTTAAATCTCCATCTATCCTGTTTGGGAATGGCAATGGACAGATCAAGAGAAACTGAGACCGGGGCATGATCGGAGATAAAAATAGAACCAATCTCAGATGATTGCAGCAAGGGTAATAAAGATTTTGAAATTAAAACATAGTCAAAGCGAGACATAGTATGATGAAAATTAGAAAAGAACGTGAATTCATAACAGTCTACTAGTTCTCTAGGCATCATAGAGTGGACGAGAAGCAACAGAAGATAGAAATGCTTTATGGGATTTATCAGGTTTAAATTTGCAATCTGATTATCTGTCAGAAAACGGGTCGAGCCAATTATTAAAATCTCCAGCAACAATTATATTGGGGTTAGTTATAGAAAATAATTTTAGTTTAATATTGTGCCAAAAATCCCGGTCTGGCTTAACCGGTCCATAAATATTAAAGAAGGTGACAAGTTTATGATTGACCGTGACATGTAGTATTACCGATCGTCCACTCGCATCATTTTCAATTTATAAAATTTGTAGTTTTAAAGATTTATGACAAAAGATGGCAACACCACCTTTACGATTTATAGCTGGTGAGAAAACAACTTGACCCACCCATTGAGGCTTGAGTTTAAGAGATTCAACATCATTACAGTGGGTTTACTGCAAAAACGCAATCTGACAATCAAGTTTTGATAGATGAGAAATTACCTTTTGATGCTTGTCGGGATGACCCAGACCGCGAACGTTCCACAACACAACATTAAACATAGTAATGTTTGAGGAACAGGGGAATAAGCATATTGATGATGAACTGCAAGATACAACAGAGGAGATGAAAGACAATGGTCATAGAAATCAGGAGACATAGTTGAAATAATAAGAACATAAGAGAACAAATAAAATGATCATTTATACAGATAATAAAAGAGGGGAAGGGTGACAGTTGAAGGAGGGAGAAAAGAGATAGAAAAAATAGAAAAAGAAAAAATGGGAGAAGATGTATCTGAAGGAGGTAAGGAAGTCAGAGATTTAGAGAATTATAAATATGATTAGGCCGCATAGGACATAGTGAAGGTATAAAGAACAAAGACCACAGCAAAAAGATAACGAACTTTGAAGCATTAACAATTTAAATGAATTAAGAGCATTGAGCATTGGTATCCATAGGTATTCTGGTAACTGAATGCAGAAACAGTTTTAATTTAGATGGATCCTCAAATGAACGAAAGACACCTTCATGTGTAATCTTGTGCAGACAGAGATGTAGGATGCTATAACGAATGTTCATAGATCTTAATTGTGGACGAAGAGCTAGGAATTCTTTACGTCTGGCATTGGTAGCATTGGAAAGATCCTTTGATATGAAGATGTTATGACCAGACCAGACAATACATCATTTTTCTCTGGCGATTTTTAATATGTGCATCAGGTCAGTGAATTCTAGAAAAAGCATAATAATACCACGTGGTTTGTTGGAGTGGGGTTGAGGTCGATCAAGACAATGTGCCCGCTGGATATTGAGGGGAGTCGAAGATTGAAGGTTGAGAAGATCAGACAAAAATGTCTTTAAAAAAGAAGGAAGATCCGGACCCTCAACATTTTCAGGTAGTCCATACAGTCGAAGGTTGTTCCTTCTGTTACGATTTTCTAAATACTCAGTATGAAGTTTAAGCTTATAGATTTCTTGTTCCAATGAGGGTATTTTAGTAGCCACATTTAGACAAAAGGTTCAGCGCTAAACAACAAATCTTAAAAGTTTAGCATCAATGTTCAAAGCAGTAGACACATGGAAAGATATCCAAATCCAAGATGTGAGTTTCTCTTTATTTCTTTTTTTTCACAAAGGCAGAAGATCATAGCCAACGCGTTTCTTCTCCCAAAGAGACTTCTTCAGGGCTATTGAAAGATACATACAAATACAATTTTACAATTTGTTTACAAACATACAAAACACAGTCAATACAGTTAAAGAGAAAACACATGTATTCACATACATGGTGTCAGCAATTAAAAACATATATATCTCTTTAAATTATAAAAAGGCCTATATACAATAGGTTTCATCGGGGACAATTGCAAAAAGAATACTACCATATATTTGGCACTACAGTAGAGCGATCATAGTGTGTATCAAGAGACATAATTCATTAATGAGCCATTATGATTGATAACATACCTTCCCAAAGTACAAACAGTATATTCATACAGGCGCTTGTATATATCAATTGTTTCAAAGTCCCGTTTTCGGAAGGATTCTATGTGATGAACAATGTCTACAAATAATGAATGTACAATACAAGTAATGCAAACACCGAATAAACATTTGGAAGGCTTTATTCAGCATGAAGAAAGACAGTTTCAAATGCCACTTCTAAACTGAAACATCGGCAGGATATTTCACACTGAATAATATCATACTTGCTCCACCAAACCCTTGTGGTAACATTGCTGAATAAGACTCTTCAGTTAATGGTTGTCTCTCAATGTTCTTCGCGAAGGTCTACAGTGTTACATCTAGTCTCTAACTAACAATTCGTATGAATACCTGCAAGGGAAAAGTCTTGTGAGCAAAAATGGAAAACATTATTTCATGCTGAATTGAAAAGAGGCCTAGTGAGGGCCAGTTAAACTATTAAATCAAGGGTGCACATTGAATATGTGTGTACTCAGGGTTGGCTTTAGTGCTGGTGGAGCCCAGTGCGACAATCATTTTTGGCACCCTCACACCCCATGACGGCCTCCTCGGATTCTCTCACTACCACCGAGCAAAAGTGCCCCTCATCTCTCATCTTGCTAAACACAGCTCCCCCTTCTGAGGTCAGCGCCCCCTCCACAGGTCAGCGCCCAGTGCGGCCACACCTGTCGCACTGCTCTAAAGCCGGCCCTGTGCATACTCGTTAAAACACAAATGAATATATCTTTTGTCAGTACATTACATTCTTATTGCATGTGGCATGCGTTCAATCTTTAATGAACATGTGTAAGTATAGCTAAGACGTACATTTTATATGAAATATAAGTGTAACATTAGTACACACAATACATACATCCACTATCATTTCTAGAGTAATCACATTCTGTATACGTGAGGATGGTTTCTATTCAATCACCTAAACAGTAAATCTCGTTTAATGAGTTAAGGCACACAGTTATCTATGAATTCTCTAATTCTATAGTGAATGCACTTCAACAATGTTGTCAAGTAGAACATTTTGTATTAATGTCGTTAGGCCACACAGGAAACGTGCTAAGTGCACCTTTAGGTTATGTATTTGTGACGTATAAAGTTGAGGGGGGGGGTCAAATTTATGCTGTACCACTTATATATATATATATAGAAACAATGTCATGTATTATGTATCCTATTCTGTTACTTTCTAGGGAAAAGGAAAGTATGAGTGTCTTAAAACGATAAAGCCCATAAAAAGATTCAGAAAGGAATGCAGGGACTTGTGCCTTGAAACACAAAAAGTCGTTAACAGACCACATTTCTTGTAGTGCCACATTACACATTCTGAGTTTTTAGCTGTTGTTTTGTTTGTTTCCTGGGTGGCACAGGGAATTAGCTGTGCTCCAAATCTGGAACTCCTTGAGCAACTGTGTGGGCATTCGGTTATTCAAGAGAAGAAAGCCAATTTCAGTCTTCATTTAGACTGTTTTGTGCGCCCATTCCTTTAGCTGTGTAGCTCTTCGACCTCTCTCAAGAACACTGGGTTTCGTTTTCCTGGTCTTCAATTCAAATTGCCAGAATCCAGACTTTCGTGTAAAGAAAAACAGTCACAAGCAGAAAGGGAATGAAAGCGCTGAATGAAAGCATGCTTGAGCAAACGTGGCGGAGAGGAGCATAGAAAGCCGGAATCTGAAATAAGCAGGTCTTGTTCAGTATGGAAATGAATTCCATTGTGAGGCGCTTTATACATTTTCGTTGTGCATTTAGGAAATTGCACTAGACTAGTCCCATTGTTCGACATGATATGGTACACGAACAGAAAACTCAATACAGCAGAAGGAAAAAATAATGTAGATTTTGCAATTGTAAATTATCAGTAGAATGATGGCGGAAAGGTGAAACACAATATCGAGAGAGGCGTACCATTATGTTTTATTTTTTTATTTTATTTTTTTTAAACAGGAAAATAAACGTTTCGTGCAAAAGTAGTGCCTGGATATTTGTGAACAGATATGGCTTAAAAACATGGGGCATATTTACAAGCCCCTTGCCCACCCGTACGTCACTTTTCCCATGTTAAAAATGATGCAAAAGTGGCGCAAGGCGCTTGTAAATAAGCCCCATACTGTGGCGCACCACAGCTTCGTACATTTAGGTTATGAGTGTTATGTGGTAAAATTGTTTGTAATAGATTATTGGCGTTAGTCCTGCATTCAGATCACTGAACAAACCATTTATTATGTTCATAGCATATTTGAAGGAAGTAAAGGAACAGGTCCAGCTACCGCCTTTCTAAATGTCATGAACAGAAACGTTACAGCTGACAGCAGAAAGCACAGCCTGCCTTAAGAAAACAGATCACACTGCACACTGCTGCCAAATACTACATACTCCTTTCCCAATATGAACAGTCAAAGAGACCTTAAGCCCTGCAAGAGGTGGGATCCATGCAGTGAGACACAGTTGTATGCTACAAGCGTGCATGTAGGAAAGAGGACCCTTGCTGCTTTGAGATACCTGATGACAATACGCATTGGCAAATTACCTGGTGTAGGACACCAGCCTTTAGTCTTTGTCCATGCTTCTTTTGTCATGGTTTTTGCAAAACTTTACTGTTGGAAAAGCTGCTGAGCCCTTATTCATTACAAAATGTCTAAAAATAAAAGTATGTTTGGAGTCTCAAAAAGCCTTAACATTCAAATAGTTGTCCCTGGAAATTAAGGGAGGTAATTTGTGTGTGAAAGGGAAAAATGTCATCACTCACAGTGAAGTTAGCCATTAAACGACCCATTGCCCTATGCTGTTGTGGATGGAATTAGAATGTGAATGACACAACTGCAGACCAATGGAAGAAGAGGGCTTGCAGAAATACGTACATATATCACATATGGATTGAGTAAAATTGAAAGGTCTTGGCTAACACTAGACCTAACACCATAAAGTAGAACAAATAATGTACTACAACTGTGTGTAGTATAATACATACAAACAACATTCTCCATTGCCAAAACTTAAAAGGAGTTCTTTCTGCAAGCAATGCTTGTTTTATGCAACTACTACAGAAAGAGAGAGGTGTGCCTACTGAGTGCTACTCATAAAAAGTATCCTAAAAGATGTAGGCCTCCCTTTAAGTCCATTTGTATATGCTAGGCTAAGAGACGATTTCTTTAACCACTGTTGACATGTGGATATTATCCCTTTTGAGAATGATATTCAAAAGATTTAGAAAGGTGATAAAAAGCCTAGCATTATTGTGCTAAAGAGGTACCATTGTCGTGCTACAATAATTCTTGGCTGCTATTCTCTCTCATGATCTGTCACTTTCAGTGCCAAATTAAAACTCCCATGCTTAGAATATTTGCCTATGATCACTTTTCTCCATTTGATCATGCTACAAAGGTTATTGCATTTCCCAGCTATGCAAATGCAAAGTCTGGGCGCAATGTGATGCCAACTTGGAGTGGTACGATACTAATGTTAAGAAATACCACTTCTAGATCATCAGAGCTGTTTCTTTTGCCAAAAGAGGTGTGCCAAACATACAACCTTGGATCCCCTATTTTTGTGTTCTGCCTCCACCATAGAGTATGGGCATGGGGGAACAGGAAGGAGTGGGAGGGCACTGCTGTGCAGCTTTGAACTGCTAAAACATCCAGAGTGGTCCTGGTACCAGGTAGTGAGAGAAAAAGAGAGAGAGGGAGAGAGAGCAGGTGGAGGTGAAGAGCAGTAGGAAATTATGTGCAGAGACAAAGAGAGAGCAGATGCAACAGACTGGGAAAGAGAAAGTGCCATGTAGTTCCCAAGGGTCTGATTCACAAAGGTAAACTGACACGAAAGTCTAACCTTACAAAGTCCGGTATTCACAAAAAACATTCAGAATTAGTAAAGTTAGACTTTTGTCTCAGTTTAGCTTGAGTTTTGGTCTCATTTAGACTTAAGATAAAAAATTAAGTTAAACTGAGACAAAGGTCTAACTTTACTACTCGTAAATGCCCTTTGTGAATACCAAAAGTCGTAAAGTTAGACTTTTGTCTCAGTTTAACTTAAGTTTTGATCTCAGTTAGACTTAAGACCAAAACTTAAGATAACTGATACAAAAGTTTAACTTTACTACTCGTAAATGCCCTTTGGGAATACTGAAAGTCGTAAAGTTAGCCTTTTATCTCAGTTTACACTTGTGAATCGGGCCCAATGAGTGCAGAAAGAAAAGTGCCCTAGAAACCTATGAAAGAAAGAATGATTCCTTGTTGTAAATCACAACAACCGTGGATCCCCTACAGATATGTATGACATGCTAAAGCCATGGCAGGTATGATACCCTTTGGGTGCTGGATTGCCATGCACCGGCATACAGCACATTTAGGCACTAGGGGCCTCATGTAGGTAGGTAAATACCGGTCGGTAACGGCCGAAATTCGGTAAATATCCCGTTACCGACCGGTATTTAGCTATTTGGGATGTAGGAGGCATAATTCAGGATTCGGTAAATTACCGAATCGGTAAAATACCGATTCGGTAAATACCGAATCCTGAATGTAGGGAGCACTCTAAAGAGTGCGAATTAGAATTAAGAATTCGTTATTTACCACCAAATACAGGTTGGTGATAAATAACGAATACCTTGCAAAACGCTATATTTTGCAGATGTAAGAGTGCCATGTGGCAGACATACATGCCCTTAGGGCATGTATGTGCGCCACATGTGCACACATGCAAGAATCAGGGGTGTAACAGGGTGTCAATGTGACACCCTGCCACCCTTGTATATGCTCCCCTCATTACCGAATCGGTATTTACCGAATCGGTAATGGTGACTGGCTTCCCATTGATTCCTATGGGCCTCCAGGCCCATAAGAATCAATGGGAAGGTATGCCCCATTACCGAATCGGTAAATACCGATTCATATTTACCGAATTTTTCCGAATCGGTAAAATTTACCGATTCATTACCTACATCACATTTACCGATTCATAAATACCAAATCGGTAAAATTCGGTATTTATGAATCGGTAAATGTGTTGCTACCTACATATGGCCCTAGATCTCTTCTTGTCCCTACACCATGAATATACCCAGTGGGGTAATGGGATAATTATAATACATCCTACAGGCACTAGATCAGATATTGCGGAACTCTTGGAGCCTCAAGCACGTTGTACCTCATGCAACACATTAAGTCGCTAGATCTGACCCAGGGCTAATACTATCAACACACCCACTGGGGTAATGGGACAGCTGGCAAGCAGCCATCTTGGGACATCAAACAAGAGGGAGCATGGGAGAACATGGGATAGTAAGCAACCTCAAGGACGATGGACGCAGAACATAAAGATCTGGAAGAACTATAAAGGAAATGAGAGAACGAAGATTCAATGGGGTTAAGGAATGAAGATATTTTAGACTATACCTAAAAAATAAATGCACCTTGAGCAGAGAATAGTATCCAATGTCACTGAGACCAATAGCGAGCAGTACGAGAATGAGGAATTACAGTAAAAGTAAACTAATACAGGCATTTTAAATGGATAGAAATTAGTTAGTTCAATAGACTGACATATAATGCAGCACAGTAATAATGACTTGATAGAAATATAGTTTTCGGAAGTAGTTCAGAGGAAAGGAACAAATTAATTGTTCCTATTTTACGGATGTATGATGGATGACAGTGGCAGGTCTTTGACTAGAGGGGATTTGAGGAGCAAAGTCGAGAGAAGCTACAAATAGAACAGCATGATTTCTGGAAAGACAAATAGAGACATGTTGATTCAATGAGGGAGAAAAGGAGGAGACAGAAAATTAAAGTGGGGAGAAAAGAGAATTAGATCCAAAGCTAAAATATTAGAGACTTCAGGAAAATAAAATTATATAAAGAAAAGTGTAAAGAACTTAAGAAAAAACCTGGGGGTGTGGAGGGGACGTTAGATTGAAGAGACAATGCAGAAGAGAAGGAACCTTTCCAGGAAACTGAAAATAAATGATCAGTTCGATAAGAAAAGAAAAGTATAGAACTGAACCACAAATACCCAGATAGAAAGAGAAGGAAGAGTAACAAAGTGGTTCATCGTGCGAAAAAGCAGATAAATCTACTAGAATCAACACCAAGGACTGTTCATTGTGATGAGAATTACGTATAAAATGAATTATAGAGAGCAAAGCTGTCTTAGTTGAGCAGTCAATATGAAATCCAGATTGAGCAAAGGGTATGCATATGCAATAAAATAAATAACCTATGCATCTAGTTGCAGAGGTCAGACCTATTGGCTTTGCCAAAGCTCCTTTATCAATAAAATGGATTGGTGAATGCAGCTCCACCTCCAACCCCTTCCTATAGTGCTACTGCAGAGGTGCTCTGTTTTGATTTGTGCTTATGTAGTCTCCCTCAGTAAAATTTGCAATTACTGCATGTCCTGCTGCCAGTACTTTCAGTCTTCGAACATTACACACATCCTTCAGAAATCCTACACACTAGCTGTGGGAATCATTCTTCTCTTTTTAAATTGATATTTTTCCACGTCAGTGACGATGTGGCCTTTAGGCTAAACAAAGCTACAGCTCTGATGTGTGTCGGCCAAGCTCTGCTTCTAGCATAATGAGGTAAAACGAAAATAAACTTTGGCCTTCTGTGCATTTCGCTGGTGGTTACATCTGAAAGCACTAAGTGGCAGCACATCTTGTGTGACAGCTGTTGTCTGAGTCCATGTTAAACTGCTCAGTATTCAAGATTTATGATTCTGTGAAAAACACAGATGTCTTTTTGAGTTTCTCGGCAAGCACCGCACACCGGCAGTTTTCCCCAGGTAAATTTTAATAGGCGGAGGCGCCAAATTCTGTAATATTTGTCCTATTTGCTGATAACTGGTGCCGTGTATCATATAGGATAAATTCTGAAGCCTGTGGTGTGGGAGCTTGTCGGCTTCAATACATATTTCGCCCTTCTATGCCATTCCTACTCGCTCCACGATAGTAAACAAGTATTTAGAATGCAATAGGTCTCGCCTTTCCGAGAGTTTAAGCTATTAGCATTGTAATTGACAATGCCTTTTATTTATGTTTTAAAAACCAAAACTTAAATAACAGGCACTGTCATTTACAATGCCAATAGCTCAAACTCGCGTAAATGCGAGACCTATTGCATTGCAAATGCTTGTTAGGAGAGTCAGGAGAGGTAAAAGTCTAGTCCCTAGCACCCACTGATTAAAGCCAGTTTTGACAGTGCACTGATTAAAGTCAGCTGTGGCAGTGCACTACTGTAGTAGTTTCTGGTGTTGTTCTTGTAAGTGCACTTCATTCTTGTCTGATTTGGAGTAGAGCGTTCCACTCTGGTCTCAAATGTAGATTGGTTTTGTGGTGATGGGACCCTAGTTTAGTTCACCATGCTTAGTTCAGGAAAAGCCAAGTCTCTGCTCCTTCCTGAACTTCAGATGGTCTTGTATGTTATCTTTGTTGGTATGAAGTGCCAGTGTTTTGCCAACTCTACTGATGATGTTCTGCATATGGTCATTTTCTTAGAGGATGAAATGATTAGAAAAGGTGTTAGTCTTGATCAGAGGGCTCAGTTCTTTGAATACCTTTAGAATTTAACTAGTAGGAATTATGGTCCGTTAATGTGGGCAATGTATAGTCCCTTGAATGCAGAATGTCTAGCTATAGGTAGGCAGTGTAAAGCAAGAAACACTGGAGTGATGTGCTCCATTGGAAAAGGGCATAATTGCTGTGGTATTTCGAATCCTTCGCAGTTTATGGAGTACAAAGACAGGAGCAAATAGGTACAGGTCATTTGTATAGGTTACTCACAATATCACAAGGCTGAGAATGGCCTGTAATTTCTGTGGGTATAGTAGGTGAGGGAAGATGAATCACAGTGTTTGCTTTGGGTAGAATGCACACTTTGTGGCTTGATTGACATGTAGCATCAGGAATAGGTTTAAGTCAATGGTTATGCTGAGGTTTCTCACTTCCATTGATGTCACTGGCGTTCCCTTCCAAATAGCAACTCCATAGACATGTACGAAGGATTTGCAACCACAATTGCGGTCTCAAACCACTCACAAATTACCACCTACTTCAAGTAGGTGGTAATGCCTTCGCACATGGGAAGGGGTCCCCAGGGGACTCCTTCCCCTTCGCAAATGCATGCATAATTATTTATTAAGGGCAGGCAGTGGTCCCAGGGATCATTGCCTGCCCTTAAAAAATTCAACGAAAGTGTTTAATTTAAATTTGTTTAAATGCATCCCATTTTCCTTTAAGGAAAACAGGATTCATTAAAAAAAAAGCTGCTTTATTTAAAAGCAGTTCCAGACATGGTGGCCTGCTGAGCCCAGCAGGCCACCATCCCTGGGAGGGCCAGCCATTCCAAATGGGGTCGCAAAATGCGAGTGGCTCAATATTGTTCATGAGCCTCGCATTTTGCGACCCCATTATGAATCGCAAACAGTGTCCAGGAAACTGTTGCATATGCCAAATAGCGAGTCGCAAATTGCGAGTTGCAAAAGCATCGCAATTTGCGAGTCGCTATTTGGCGGGTCGTACATCTGGCCCAATATTATTTAAACTCAACTTTGCTTGCATTTCCACTTGGTAGGCACACTATAAAATACGTTGAACATTCTACACAAGGGCTAAGGTCGTTACGCAAAATGTTGTTCTTTGTTATTGGTTGTTAGGTGATAGAACTATTATAATAGAATAAACAATAGTGGTCTGACTGGGGCTTTGTCATGGCAACATGGATGATGTGTATTATATATACAACATCAGTTCTTTGTTTAGACAGGGGACATTTTGATGGCACTGGGAGGTCACCCACATGCCCGAATTACAGCCCAGCTGATTCCTGGCTACGCAATGCAAGGGATGCTGCCCAGCTCTCCCCAAGATGGGCAGCCTGATGACACTTACCCACAGGTAACGTGGATTTAGATCACCCTACAGGGAGTTGGCAGATTAACCCTCCCCTCCTAGACACACTAGATTAGCAAGCGCTAGGTAGGAGTACAGTATATTACAGTGCTTGTATGCAAGCATATATTGTCTGTAATCATCAAAATGGTTGAGCTGTTTATCTTTTTCACCATTCTCGTAATGCTAATTCCATTATTTTGTTTACTTCTATTTATTATTGCAGCTCACATATTTTACTCATGAATCACAATACTTCAATAAATATTGAAACTGCATGTTGTCTTTTTCTTGTGAATCTCTTTGGGCATGTGTTAGAAATGGGATTTCTGGTTGGCTAGGGTATGCACCTAAGCCACGCAGAACCCACCACTCTAGTCAGGGTAAAGGAGTTAAAACCCAAGATAACCCCTTGCTCATCCCATTGGTAGCTTGGTAGAGCAGTCAAGCTTATCCTAGAGGCAATGTATAAAGCGCTTTTATGCAACACACACACGCACCAGAGATACACTATGCACAACACAAAAAGAGACTCCACACAAAGTAATATAGAAATATCACATATATTGTGTATAAAACACATAGACCACAATCACATCAATCCCTTTGCCAACTAGGCAATTGTCATGATATTACATAGATCATAAATCACTTTGCTAACCAGGCAATTGTAATAACATCAAAGTTAGTGCATTGAGTAAATACTTATAGGTTGCATACGTCATGAAATCATAATGAAATTATTATGCATAGCCACATCTTATAACACCACTGTACATATCAATGTAACAACAGGAACATGAGGCAGTGGAATGGTGTGCACCATCATCGGTATCACCTTATGGCATTAAGGACTTCAAGGGATGTAAATCCTGCCAAGATGCTGTGTGATCCTCTGTTACTAACCCCTGAGCTCTCCAGGCTGTTCCTACTTCTAGGAAATGTTTTAATGGTTTCCGCAGAAGCAGGCAAATGGCACAAGTGACAAAGGTTAAATGCTGGTAAATAGCACTGCCCATATCTCCACATTAGGATTTAGCACCTCTGTGCTAATTGGCCCAGAGCACACCGTACCGGTGCGGTAGCACTGATTTGTATGTTTGGGTCACTAGCCTGTGCCTCACTCGCAAATGCGGCTGTACTTTTAAAACCTCGAGGATTCCTTCCCACTCGGTTGACTGGCCTTGAAGTTGGAGAGGGCATAAAACGTCAGCCTGGTGTGGGAGCAGCAGGATGTTCATGTTGGTCTTCCCCTGACCCAGTTGGGACACTCAGCTCACCAGCAAGACTCCATCCAGAGACGGGAGGGGCTGGAACTGGGCAGCACTGCGGTGGAGGCTGCTTCTCCCTCTGGCTGCTGCGGGCTGGATCTTAACACTAGTCTACCTAGGGGCGCTGGGGCAGAGTTGCAGGCTTCCAGAGATTCCTGCCAGTATGCTGCTTTCCTCGATCGGGGCCAGCCTGACAGCTCCTTGCTCGACCTGCCCTTCTGATCGCAGCCTCGGCTGGCAGGAGAGGAAGAGGGGTGGGCTTCCAGATGATACCGGGAAGGAAGCTCCCTGGGGTCCTCGAAGTAGGGGCTTAATTCTGGTGCCACTGCGCCCTTCATTGCAGGCCTCTCTGACCCCAACAGGCAGGCACTACTGCACAGTGTCTCGGTTTGCCTGCAGCAGGTAGAGGACAGGCAGACCCAGCAGTCAGAGAAAAGTGCTCCTTGGTGAGCACTTGGGGCACCAAAACAATAGTGCAGGGAGTAGTTGAGCATACATGGTCCTTCTTAGCAGCTCAGCATAACAAAGCTAAGTCCCATGGCAGTTCTTTCTGGCAGCATAGCAGTTACCTCCTGGCAATGTGCAACATGTAGAGCCAGCAGCATCTGCTTACAAGTCCCACACAGTGTCTAAAATCGTGGGGTCACAGCCCCTAAACTTATACCCACAAAGTCGTGGTTCTGGGGGGCACTTCAAACAACTTTAGAAGTGCACACCACGCCCATTCAAACCCCATCCCTGGCTCCAGACACACTATGGGGGGGGGGGGCAGAGACAGCACTGTGTAACGTAGGTACAGCCTATTCAGGTGCAGGTGACAATTCGTCCCACAACTCTAAATGCAGACCAGGTCAATTCAGGTTGGCTATGAGCCACCCAGGAAAGGCAGGACACCCCTCAACTCCCCTTGTGACTGTCTACAGTGAATGCACATCCCCTGCTCCTGTTAGTCCAAAACAGATGTTAGATACACAGCCAGGCTTTGCACAAACAGTCAGAAGCACACAGAAATACCCACTTCTGAAAGTGGCATCTTTACAATAGTAATAACAAACCCACTTTCACTAATAAACAGGATTTATCACTACTATTCCAAACATACGAAACATGGCCACCCTACCCCTTTCATATCAGAAATTACCACTGAAACACATATCAGGGAATTCCCAATGCAAACCTATGTGAGGGGCAGCCTCACAGCAGTGAAAAACCAAATAGGCTGATTGTCACTACTAGGACATGCCACACAACAAAGGCACATGTCCTAACTTTTACCTCCACAGCACCCTGTCCATAGGGCTACCTAGGGCCTACCTTAGAGGTGAGCTATATGTAGTAAACAGGGAGTTTCAGACTTCACAAACACTTTAAATGCCAGGTCACTGTGCACTGTGCAGTGGCAAGGCCTGAAACAGGTTTAAAAAGCTACTTCTGTGGCTGGCGCTACCACCGCAACAAGGGACTTACAGGTAAATTAAATATGCCAAACAGGTGTAGACCAATCTTACCAAGTTTACAAGAGAGAGCACATTCACTTTAGCACTGATCAGCAGTGCCCAGAGTCATAAAAAAAACAAAAACAGGACAGAAAAAAATAAAGGAGCAAGGTAAAAAGTTCTGGGATAAACCTGCAAAAAGGGTGAGGTCCAACAGTATGCATAAGTAACCGAACAAAAGGGTTCTAGATCTGTTACCATGATTTCCATGGGGAGACAGTGTTGTCATGTTATGAGGTAGCATGATATATTTTTTACCTTGTTTGGTTTGGGGTATAGATGGTGCACTGTGAGCCAGCAGGACTTAGGCCATTATATCTAGATGGTGTGAGTTGAGTCAGTCTGAAACAGTTCTGATGTTAATGTTGTCCAACAAATGCAGTTTTTCTCGCCAAAATATAAGCTGTACAGCAATGCATAGAAACCTTTTCATGGATCGGTTTCATACTCTTGTGACTGCAACATGGGAATGGTTGATAGAGGCATTTTTTTCATTTCACATGTTTACCATCAAACCATCAGCTTTTCAACTATTCTGTTCCTTCCCAAAAAGCTCACTGATCAGACATGCTAGTTACTCCAGCACCACCTCTACTGTTGAAAGGCAATATTCAAAGAATTAAAAATAATAAAGGATTTCAAGTTTGTAAATACACAGTAAACAAAAAAGACCTATTATCTGCTTTGCTGCTACAAAAACTTTTTTTTACTGCTTAGAGTACAATTTAATTTCTTGTGAAATGTAGAAAGAACCCCAGGAGCACTCCCAGGTATCTGTGGCTGTTGTAGTTAGACAACAGCTCCATTAAGAATAATCACAACATTGCCTATTTTGTAGTGTTTTTTAACAGTAGATTATGTCCAAGATAATTTTGAAGTGTAGAAACAGCTGAAAAACTAAAATACTGCTTTCCTGGTATATTTCACAGTAAAAAGAGATATGTCTGCTTCTGTTCTGTCCTTTGAAGCTTGATGAAGAAGAACTGCCATCAGCAATGCATAAGAAACACAGTATACTGCAACAGTGGCACAAAATAAAAGCAGTGGTTTATTTGAATGAGTGGTAGCTGGTACAGCCCACCGGCACTCATTTTTGGGGATCAGCACTTACTTTTCTGCATCAGACATTGACCAAGAGCAAGAGAGGGAAAAATAAAGCTGAATAACAAAGGAAGAAAGATGGAAAAAAAAGGGAGACAGCGGTTACCAGCAAGAGTGAGATAAAGAGGCATGAGGTGGTTTCAAGACTACACAGCCTCGTCATTGGGTTCGCCCACATTTATTTGTTCTGGCTGCGGGTTTCTGAGCAGAGCTTTGGAACTGGCGTTCATTATATGACAAATTATGTATTGTTAAAGTGCTCAAAAATGACGAAAGAGCAGATGGTATGTAGTATCGTTCAACATGAGCAAACCTTATGGACTGGCTTCAGACAGGATTGATGATGAAAGTGTCCAGCACATGTTGGGTGAAATATTGGAAAATGGGAACACTGCAACATTTTTAGTGGAATACAATCATTGGTCAATATTCTGCCAGTCTTATATTTCTGTGCTACTGGATCCTTTCAACTAACAGTTGCTGTGTCAGCTGGAATCTCACAGCCTACCTTGTCATGTATATTGATCAAAGTGTTGGGAGAAGATATGGAAGTTGCAACAACACATCAGGTTTCAGAAAACCAATGATTGCTCTTAGGGGAGGTTTCTATGCCATTGCATCCTTTCCAAATGGCCCACAGGTCACTCGTGGAGTGGAGGCCAGAGATCTTCGGTTGTCGTACTTTGATATTTGGGACCACGTAGGAGACAGGGCCCTACCCCTGTTTATTCATGTATTAGCAAACCGCGATTGGTCAATGCGGTATGTACAAGCGCTTTGCATAACGTCCCATTGCCAAATGCACTATGTATACGTTATTATATATTGAGTCCGTGGGTTCCATCTTGGAGCGGTGGCCATCTTATAGTTGCCCTCACATAGACTACACTCTAAGAACAAATACAGGCCTCCAGAACACATGTACTTTCCTTTGACCTCTCTGTGACCTGGGCAGCTTGGCTCCGCTGCACCAGGTCAGTCCGGTCTCACGAGCTCCCCGTCCCCTGGGCACCTGTGATTAGCATCAGGGCTTGACACACCATAAAGTCTTTTCATCCTACATCAGCCTCCGGCTAATCTCTTTCACACCTGACTGTTCCTGCTTTATGGCTTGTTTCCCAAAACAGGAGATGCTCATGTTTATTGGGGTCAGTTGATATCTGATGTGGGATCTGAGCCTTGCTGGGTAAATAATTGCGGGCTGGCTGAACTGAAATGTGAGATTGCAATCATGACTCTGCTTGTTCTTTGAAGTAAAATATGTGAATGACCAACTGCAAGAGAAGGGCGGTGTTGCCCAGATTCTGTATAAAAAAGGAGACTGGTTTCTGTTCTAGGGGACTGCCTCATTCAGTTGCTAAGGCTTCTGTGCGACGTAGTCTCACTCATTTAATGTTTAATAAAGATGTCTTTTTCATATTTCAGCTTCTTCTGCCAGTTTCTTTGTTATATTACCATGAGAGCGTCTTTTATAATACTACAGCAACAGGATAACCCGAAGTCATAGGGTGCTATCCCTGGCACCGCTGGGGTCCTAAAATCCCCGGTACTTCAGTTGGCGCCCGACAGCGTGGCATCAATACAAGTGACTATCTGGAGGAGCGATCTTGTCAGAGGACAGAAATCTACTGGGGAGAACAGGACAGAAATCCACTAAGCAGGTACCGAGGTTCTGGGGGATTCTTTGTCTCTGCAGCCCAGTATATCTCTGATCTTTCTGACTTTGACTCTCCAAAAGATGTCACTCCCGATTAGAACCTTTTTTGGCGTGAGTATTATAAAAGACGTTTTGTTATGAAGAACTTGACAGTTAGAATTTGGATAACCTTTTGATTAATAAAAGTAAGAGTTAAGTATAAATGGGTCGCTCCCACTCCTTTGGTTCTTTGGGTCTTTGATTTGGTTATCGCAATTACCAAAGCCGAGGGGTTGGTTTCTTGGTTTCTGATTTGGTCATTGCAATTACCAAAACCGAGGGTCTCGCATATTTGCGAGTGTATTGGTAGAGATAACCCCTTGAAGTTTGAAGCTAGATTAGTGAGCTATAAGATGCCTGATCTTAGCAAATTTGGAAATGTAGCTTTTGGTTTGTATAGGTTTGGATATGCGAATTGCAATTTGCGTAGGCAGGTAATGAGGAGATATTTCTCCATTTGGTTTTGATTATAATACTTGCGTTTTCAGCAGTATTTTTGGCATGCCTGTTTGTAAGCTCACATGGAAAAATGTGTTGCTTTTTGTTTTGAAAGGTACCATAGTGTAGGAAATATCTAAATAGGTTAAATTTAAAAACATATTTCTTCCTTGGTGATTGTGTATCCCCAGGGAATTAAAATATGACATAATACAAAACAAGGATCCTTCGTTCTGCGCAGTTTCATGAATGAAGATATGCAGAACGATTTTGTGTGGTGTTCTGCTAGGCAAAGCTAGTGAATTGAGCGCATTCACTACTTCTTGGACATGCATCTGTCTGTGGGGCTGTTTATGCAGCCTTTTGGAACACTATTGAAAAGCGTTGCTTGTAAATATGACCTACAACTAGTATTTGCAAATGGTTTGTTTCAAGTATAGTCTGTGAGCTGTTCTTTCTCTCTGTCATGCGTATTGATTTGTAAGTCAACTGTGTGTTTAAATGTCTGTGGTTTTTTTCATTAGTTCAACTTCCGTAAGTAAATTGCGACGGCGCTATTTATGAAAAATGGCTAAAGCGCGCTGTATTGTCTGTTTAACCCCTTTCTGTTTAGGTCTGAAATGAGCTCAATATGTGTTTGTGGGTCTTCTGATGTTTCCAGTCTGTTAAGTAGATTGCTGGTTAATTAATATCAAGTAGAAACTTAAAACAAAAATCCAGAAATGAACAATGTGATGTGCTACAATAGCTATGTGTTGCTCTTTAATTTATAGAATGAGCAATTGTGCACATATACAAAACTGCCGTTAAATGCTTAAAGGATAAAATTAGAAACACATTCAATAGATATAAATCAGGCCCCAAAAACGAAATTATCTATTTTTGCAAAAGTAAATAAATTTACAGCATTTTCCTTAGATGCATTGTATTAGATGTTCACAGGCAAACTTTTCAGCTGCAGTATATTTGATAGAAATGTTCATTCAGCCAGCACCTTCCCAGTTGAACACGGGTGGAATTTGGCAGAACCGTCCTTTTAAATGAAAGTGGCGCAAAAATGTGACGCGTTTCAAATTGGGCTTATGCGCTTAGTCTTGTGAGTTAAATGTGTCCAAAATGATAGGCAAGGGATGCAGCTTGTTTTTTATACATGGAATTATCACAAAAACGAATAATTGGGATTTTTTAAGAGAAAATTATTAATCATGGGAAAAATTATTTTAAAACAATAAGTGCTTTTCAAAATCGTTTTTTGATATTTATAAAGCTTAATACTCATACTATGACCTCCTAGCATTAAAATTTGATTTAAGTTGTGTTGCATCACTAAAATGACAAGCATTCGCGCGTACAATTTTCCCTTGGCGCAGGCGCAAACAAGCTCATTTTTATAAAGTATAAGTTATTATTTCCAATGCCTGACTCATGGGTTATGTAATAGACATTCTGGTAATGCATATTATGCAAGAAAATTGTAGGATATTCATTTTTTAATGCTTAAAATATCAAAGTCGAATTTGGGTAAAAAGACTGTTTCAATTGCATTTTCTTTCATTCAGAGTACTGTTTAAAGTGTCTCAGGCTTCAGTAAATGCATACGTTTAGGTTTTGATATATATTTACAGGTTGTGCCTTCTTATGATTCAATGAGTCAATGTGCCAGTACAAAGGCTTGTTTTAATATCAGGGTTGAAGGTTCTAACTTTAGCTGTGTCTGTCACAATACTACTGAACACGCTATGAAAAACAGGACCTTTTTAAAACTTGGAGAAATTAAATAAAATATGGTGTCACAACCCGCAACTATTTGATGTTAATAAAAAACGGCCTTAATGGAGTTAGCACCCACATAGAGAAAGAGAAATGGAGAATTCTTTTTTGATGAGGGAAAAAGAGGATGTTTGTGAGCAGGTACGTGATGAAGTCAGTAATGATAGAGGGGTGGAGAAATGTAGAATTACGGTTATAGGAACTAGGTAATAAGTAGGAAGGAGAAGAACAATTGGGAAAATAGAATGCCGTGGAGGGAAGAGAGATGATGAAGGGGAGTAATAAAGACATGAAGAGTAGCGTGAGGAAGGTTGTATTGACGAAGGGAATAAAAAGGAATGTGGTATCGGTTTGAGTAAGTAGGAGGGGAAAGATGAGATTGCAGGTTCTAGCAGTAGGGGTGAAAATATTGTAATTACCTGGCGGGAGGCACTGAGTTTCATATGCTAATATGAAAGCGACAAACAGAGCTTGAATAAAGGCAAGTGACTAAATGATGAAGAAAATATCAAAACTCATTGCGAATACAATTCACAGTGCCAGTGGACTGGGGCAGAAAGCGGTCTCACTTGCTGGAGTTCAGTCTAACTTTAGCTGTGCCTACTGAGACGTTCATTCATTTAAGGTTGATGAAATGTGTACCATTGCATAGGATTGCAACAAGCATTTATTCTAAAAACTGGTATGTGTGTTATTAAATTTTGTGAATTATTCACAGTACATGTAGTTTAACAATCTGGGAATAGGGATAATTTTTTAGCGCCTAAAAAGGAGAAATTATTTTTCAACATAGAGCGAATTATTGCAAGTTAGGAGGAATTAGGAAGGCCTTCTGGCTTTGACGAATTCAGAGTGTCAGAAGCTGGGGGGTTGGGAGAGCTGCAGAGGCTGGCTAGGTCACGCTGCTGAGATGCTATCTTTCCCGTAAACAATGGAGTTGACATTTATGACCTTTTAAATTAGGGCCTTGCCTCTGTGGAATGCAGAATGCCCTTGCTACACGGGCCTCTAAAGGTGGGGTTTCTGGTTTCTCCATAGCATCACTAAAACTAAAGAACTTAATTCCAAAGGGAAAATATAGCAAAGGGGTGTTCTTTGAAAGTCCAAACATCATGTTAAATGCTTTGCTGATACATTGGTGCTCTAAAAAAAAAAAATGGAATGATGCCTGACAGTTAATAATGGCAATTTATTTTTGTGTATTTGGTTCTCTCATGAATTGTTCTTGCTGGTCCTGTATGTTAGAAGAGAAACAGTAAAGTTATATTTGACAGCAGATTTCCATTGCCTGGTGATCTACTGTCAAAAAGGAGGGTAAGTATTTTAAACCTGACAAATTAAACAGGCCCAAATATTGGGTTTTGGGCTGCAGTTTTACAGTGCATAAAGTACATGACATGGTGTTTGTGTGTCACCGCTTATTACATATGCTATTGTTTTGTCTATGCTTTTTTGTGCTTGATACACAGCAGGTATATCTGATGGCTTGACGTTTTGTGCGTTTTTATTATTTTTTGCATGTTTTCGTTGTTTTTGTTGCTGCTTTTTGATACTATTACAAGTTTACCTGTTTTGTAAGGGGATGGTCATGACGATGCCCATCGCTACGCAACAGTTGGTTGAACTTGTTCTGGTTACTAAATTCCACAGCTAATGATATTTCATGCTGTGAACATGAGAGGCAGCACTTTACCAGTGCATGTTTAAATTGGCAATAATGGTATTACAGAAAACTAAAAGAGATCTACAGGATCAAAGTGTGTCACTTACTGCCCTTTCCCTTAATGGAACAGGCAGCCTTACATTTATGTATCCTTGATTGGACCTAAGGATGAAATTATAGATCTGTGACTCAAGGTGGCCTAATTTCTATATTACATTAGGTAATGGTGTCCTGTCTCCTTAGTAGCATATGGCCTTTGCTTCTTAAAAGGAAACTAGGTTTTCATTTTTCCCTGCAGAAGGAACTGGAACATTAGCTAAGATTGCCGTATATGGTATAGTCGCCAGCGGTAGAGTTAAAATGTATGTAACTTTGGCCTTTTGTGTACCACCCGTACTCTTGGTGTAGTGTCACATCCCTGACTATCACCCAAGTAAATTCTTGTCCTTCCTATAGATTTTTATTTTTTATTGCTTTTGTTTCTTCCCTGCCCAATGTCGCATTATGCTTAGTGATTGGGGATTTTAGTTGTGTCCTAGTTCCAATTCCCTTTTCCGTATTCCTTTCACCAGTCAGCCCATTTATTATTGTAGGTGTATTGTTCAGGTACATACTTCCAGACTGCAGTGATGCACCAGGAACCCCCATATTATGTACAATTCCCTTTTGCATGACCAGACTGGTTTCCAAGAATTTTCCTTAGGCCTGCTTCAATGTTTTCCAGCCTGACTGTCAGGATAGCGATAGACTGGCTAACTGACTCAATATTATAGTAAGACAAGTTTTCCATCTCAAAAGGAGATATCTTACGTTTACTTTTTGAACATGACAAATTTTCAATGTCTATTTTTAATGTGGTTTTTACCATTTTTGTTCCTGCTGCTTTAATTTTCGGTGGGATCAGAAGTTTCTAATCATGCAAATATCAGGACCCTCTAGTTCTTGTCTTTTGTTTTCATATCTGACTATTAGCCTGTGTATTGCCTAGTGCACCTGATGTGAAAGGTTTCTACATGCCTATAATAATCTGTACCACGTGATTTCTCTATTGAGATGTCCTGGATAAGGAATTTAGAAACACTTATATGTAATCATTGAAAAAAAATGTGTTTGCCCTATTAGACAATGCCACCATATGTGAAGACATCCATGTAGACAGAATTCTCGTGTAGTTATCTACCCTTAGATGATGGAGGCTCTCACACGGAAACCCAATTGAAAGGCTTAGAGACACTGTTTTGCCTACTACCTTTATATTTGTATTGCTTTTTGACAGTGTATTCTAGACCAAAATTGTCCCATGGCGTGTGGCCGCTCTTTTGAAGATCACAGGCCGTCTGTTTACAGTCCCCTTGTTATACACTGAACTGTTTAAAGCATCGCACTTGCTTCATCAGAAGGCGTTCAACATCAGAAATGAAGGAGGAGCTGGTTTTGCCACAGAACCAGAATTTCAGTGCACAAGAGCGCCTGTCATGTGCTGGTAACCTCTGACAGTGTGCAGTCCCTTGAGCCCCTTGGCCTGAGTTTTTGGCCACACACCCCCCTCTTTTCCCTTTGCTCCAATGGAAGTGCAGTGCACCGGCGGATCCAAGATTGACAAAAGGCACTAATTCAAGTGCCCATGGAAGAGCAGCCTGAGCGTCCTCTGACACTGAGTGACGAGTGTTGGAGTCTGAGAATGGTCCCGAATCTGCACGAGATGACCTGTGCCCTTGATCAATGGAGAGCACACTACCTGTAGTGCCTGCCGCAAAGGAAAGATACTGGCGCACTGCCTTGGGACATTGAGACTTTCGTGTGAGCTGTGGGTTTTTGCCAGGAGGGCACTCCAACTAAATAGTACTTCTCTCATGAAAGGCTTGAATGAAGAGGCCCATGCAAAAGAAAACAACAGAAGAAGATTTGATGGACAATAGAAGCCTGCCAGAGAGGCTTTTTGAACGGACTCTGGGCCTAGTTGGTTTCACAAAAGGTTTCCGTGTGATGGTATAGACTAGGTGTTAGAAACTGATTGTTTTGCTGGCATTGTCTTAAAGTACTATTCTATTCAGTATAAGCAGAATAAAGTCCATTTTCTGGGGAAAGAGTACCCCCTTTTCACCTCAGAGCATTGATGAGGGTCACCACTGTTTCACCTGAACATAAAAATTATTATTTCATTTGTAATAGTGGTCACTACTTTCTCCCGTTGTCTATATGTTTTTAATAACGAGTTTTCCAGTTAAACATGACGTTGTCATTTATGGATGGGATTGTTTTTATCTACCCAATTGACTTCTGCACCCGCTTCCCAACCTATGTCCTTTCCTACTACTGCTTCTTTGCATTCTTTTCACCCTTTTCCTGAACATGAGCTGGTTAAAAGATCAGAATTCGTAAGCAATTCTTCTATACAGCTTCTGCATCGACACTAGTTAGTAGTGAACATCACTAATTGTTGGGGGTGTGATCTTATGCCACCTAGATAGAGGTATTCCTTATTTTGTCCTGCCATATGTGGCCTTTGTGCTTCTTCGTGTTCAAGGAGACCTGTCCAGAGAGAGAGTCCAAGTACTAGGATTTTGCTCCATCAGCAACATCTTGATGATCTGGTGAATATAGACCTGGACTAAGATCAGTATGAGTATAGTGATTGCCTATGTAAGGGCAAAAGGAGGGTCTGTCGTACTTTGATATTTGGGACCACGTAGGAGACAGGGCCCTACCCCTGTTTATTCATGTATTAGCAAACCGCGATTGGTCAATGCTGTATGTACAAGCGCTTTGCATAACGTCCCATTGCCAAATGCACTATGTATACGTTATTATATATTGACTCCGTGGGTTCCATCTTGGAGCGGTGGCCATCTTATAGTTGCCCTCACATAGACTACACTCTAAGAACAAATACAGGCCTCCAGAACACATGTACTTTCCTTTGACCTCTCTGTGACCTGGGCAGCTTGGCTCCGCTGCACCAGGTCAGTCCGGTCTCACGAGCTCCCCGTCCCCTGGGCACCTGTGATTAGCATCAGGGCTTGACACACCATAAAGTCTTTTCATCCTACACCAGCCTCCGGCTAATCTCTTTCACACCTGACTGTTCCTGCTTTATGGCTTGTTTCCCAAAACAGGAGATGCTCATGTTTATTGGGGTCAGTTGATATCTGATGTGGGATCTGAGCCTTGCTGGGTAAATAATTGCGGGCTGGCTGAACTGAAATGTGAGATTGCAATCATGACTCATGCTTGTTCTTTGAAGTAAAATATGTGAATGACCAACTGCAAGAGAAGGGCAGTGTTGCCCAGATTCTGTATAAAAAAGGAGACTGGTTTCTGTTCTGGGGGACTGCCTCATTCAGTTGCTAAGGCTTCTGTGCGACGTAGTCTCACTCATTTAAAGTTTAATAAAGATGTCTTTTTCATATTTCAGCTTCTTCTGCCAGTTTCTTTGTTACATTACCATGAGAGCGTCTTTTATAATACTACAGCAACAGGATAACCCGAAGTCATAGGGTGCTATCCCTGGCACCGCTGGGGTCCTAAAATCCCCGGTACTTCACGGTGCAGTAGGTGCCCAAGGCTGGGGCTACTATGAGTCCAAAGCACAACTTCGAGGAAGCCCAGGAAGATGATGTACTGGCAAATGTTCACTGTGTCCAGGGGTCATTGTTCCACGTCACCCACGATAGCCACGAATTCATGTCTGGAGGGGACCTGGCCTGACCGTTTTGGCTGGACTGTTATCGATTCTCTCCCTTTTGGCTAAGATCAAGTGTAGCCGTTCTAGCTAGACTGTTCGTATTGAACCGATCACGATCAAGAGTGCTGTGCATCAGGCTGGTCTCTGTCTAGAGCAGGGTTACTCATAGTACGGCCCGCGGGCCGCCAGCAGTACTCTGGTGCAGCTGTGTGTGAGTGCTGGGAAGCTGTCTCAGGGCGGCTGTGTGTGCACTGGGAAGCTGTCTCAGCCCAGGCTGAGGGCTGACACACACACACGGGTGAGATGACAGAGGGTGACGGAGAGAGGGAGAGGGAGAGGGAGAGGGAGGGAGACAGAGGGAGGGAGAGAGACAGGGAGAGAAACAGGGAGAGGGAGGGAGACAGAGAGAGAGACGGAGGGAGGGAGACAGAGGGAGGGAGATGGCAGGAGGGAGATGGAGGGGGACGGAAGGAGGGAGACTGAGGGAGGGAGAGGGAGGGAGAGGGAGGGAGGGAGACGGAGGGAGACAGGGAGGGAGGGAGACAAAGGGAGACAAAGGGAGACAGAGGGAGAGGGAGGGAGAGGGAGGGAGACGGAGGGAGATAGGGAGGGAGGGAGACGGAGGGAGACAGACGGAGGGAGATGGAGGGAGGGAGACAGAGGGAGACAGGGAGAGAGACAGGAAGGGAGAGAGACAGGGAGACGGAGGGAGGGAGACGGAGGGAGGGAGACGGAGGCAGGGAGACGTACGGAGGGAGAGGGAGGGAGACCGAGGGAGAGAGACAGAGGGAGAGGGAGGGAGACAGAGGGAGAGAGACAGAGGGAGAGAGACAGAGGGAGACAGAGGGAGGGAGATGGAGGGAGACAGAGGGAGGGAGGGAGAGAGAGGGAGGGAGACGGAGGGAGGGAGATGGAGGGAGGGAGACGGAGGGAGGGAGAGGGAGACAGAGGGAGAGAGACAGAGGGAGAGAGACAGAGGGAGAGGGAGGGAGACGGAGGGCGGGAGAGGGAGGGAGATAGAGGGAGACAGAGGGAGGGAGGGGGAGGGAGGGAGAGGGAGGGAGAGGGAGGGAGGGAGACGGAGGGAGGGAGGGAGACGGAGGGAGGGAGAGGGAGGGAGGGTGGGAGAGGGAGGGAGAGAGAGGGTGGGAGGGAGACGGAGGAAGACAGGGAGGGAAGGAGATGGAGGGAGACAGGGAGGGAGGGAGACAGAGGGAGAGGGAGACAGAGGGAGGGAGATGGAGGGAGGGAGACAGAGGAAGACAGGGAGGGAGAGAGACAGGGAGGGAGACGGAGGGATGGAGACGGAGGGAGGGAGACGGAGGGAGGGAGATGTACGGAGGGAGAGGGAGACAGACAGAGGGAGAGGGAGGGAGAGAGACAGAGGGAGGGAGAGAGACAGAGGGAGAGAGACAGAGGGAGAGAGACAGAGTGAGGGAGAGAGACAGAGGGAGAGAGACAGAGGGAGACGGAGGGAGGGAGACCGAGGGTGGGAGATGGAGGGAGACAGAGGGAGGGAGGGAGAGGGAGGGAGATGGAGGGAGGGAGATGGAGGGAGGGAGACGGAGGGAGGGAGATGGAGGGAGGGAGAGGGAGACAGAGGGAGAGAGACAGAGGGAGAGAGACAGAGGGAGAGGGAGGGAGAGGGAGGGAGGGAGATGGAGGGAGGGAGACAGAGGGAGACGGAGGGGGAGGGAGGGAAACGGAGAGAGACAGAGGGAGAGAGACAGAGGGAGGGAGACAGGGAGGGAGACGGAGGGAGGGAGACGTATGGAGGGAGAGAGAGGGAGACAGAGGGAGAGAGACAGAGGGAGAGGGAGGGAGACAGAGGGAGAAAGACAGAGAGAGGGAGACAGAGGGAGGGAGACAGCGGGAGGGAGACAGAAGGAGGAAGACAGAAGGAGGGAGACAGAGGGAGAGACAGAGAGGGAGACAGACAGGGAGACAGAGGGAGGGTGACAGAGGGAGGGCGACAGAGGGAGGAGGGCGACAGAGGGAGAAGGGCGACAGAGGGAGGGTGCCGGAGGGAGGGCGAAGGAGGGAGAGAGACAGGGAGAGAGACAGGGGGAGAGAGACAGGGAGAGAGAGACAGGGGGAGGGAGGGAGGGGGAGGGAGGGACAGGGAGGGAGAGAGAGGGAGGGGGAGAGGGAGAGAGAGAGATCTGTGTATGCTGGGTCTGGTGGCTCAGTGGACGAAGGCGTCTGCTGCAGGGACCTGTGTTCAACCTCATGGTCACAATTCTTTTTTGCTTTAGCCCCGCCCCTCCCCCTCTGACCCCGCCCCCACCGGTGCGGCCCTCGGCCAGAAACCACACTGTAAAGTTGGCCCCCGAGAGAAAGTTTTTGAGTACCCATGGTCTAGAGTGACACAGTGGGTGAAAATGACTGGGGGGCAGCATGAGCATCACCTTGCTGTTTGTTTCACTAGATGTCCTTAGTAAGATGGGTATGCCCCTTCAGTCGAACTATAAACTAATATTTTTTTATAACCTTTATATTTCAATGTCATACCTGTATCTTAAACTGTTACAGTTACCTATGATGTTACATTTTCTTAGTCTCTCCTGAGGGGAGAGACCTGTTGACAGTGCCTGCAGGACAGATGGGCCCTCCAGAATAGGCCTGTGCCCAGAAACTGGGGCATAACACAGGAAAGAGCCTTGTGTCCGTGGCACTGAACATGCGTTGAGTACCTGAATCAAAAACCCCACCAACTAATCCCAGGAGCACCCACCTGATATTATTACTGGTATGGGGCTGCCTTGGTCCTTCTGCCTCTTTGTATTGTTAACCCACCTTAGTAAACATCGATGGAGGCCATATGTCTGGGTCCCTTGGCTGACCCCTCACACTGTTTAAAGTCCTCTTGAGATGATGACCTATTGAGGCCAGGATGAGACTGTGTCTATTTGAATTTAGTGGCCTGACATGGGTTGGTCACCTGGACATTGCTAACTTCTGCCCTCACGAAGAGAATGAGGGCGATATAACACACTGTGACTGGGGCGACTGTGGCAGCGCCTAGTGGGGGTATCATATGGGTAACCCCCAATACCTTTGGGAGTCGTAGACATTGGAGCTACTGGAGTACTGCATCAGCATTCCTACCCATGACCTTGATGGCGGTCTTCTGTTGGAGCTAACACGGGGTCCCTACACATTGATACTTGTGAAACTTCCATCTCCCTCTAGTGTATTTATAATGACTCAACCCCTCTCTCTGTCCTGGGTAAGCCTTTGCCCTCGACAAATAAAGCTGTGCCTCCTACTAGTAAGTAGTGATTGCCACAGGACTCTCGCCCACACTGCTTGTGCTGTGTCCATAGTCCCATCCTTGATAGAAGAGGCTAGGAATCTGCAAGCGGGTTTGTTGGTCTCTGGAAGTCCCCCTCTCTGCTTGTTTGGCCTTCTCTGAGGACTGGAGAGCTGGGACACCTGTCAGGCTATGGAATCAAACTCCTACAACCATGGTGCCAACATGGGGAGACTGAGACCTGCTCTTCCAGATAAAATGATGCAGTCACCTGGAAGAGCTCTAGAACCCCCTGCCTCCTATAAATTGGACATCATATTAGAAGTAATTAGCGCCACTTGAACGTCACTGGAAGCTAAGATGGATGGAAGTCCACTGGATGTGGGACTCCTTGGAGCCAACCAAAGGAACTGCCTAAACTCATCACCCAGACTGAGAGAGAATCGCAAGACCTGTATCCCACTACCCAAAATCATCATCGCCAACTCCTAGAGTTGATAACTAGATACAATTCCTGGAGGGTAGAACTGAGTATGTAGAGGGATGCTCTCCGGTGAACATCCTCAGGAGATAGGCCTACTAGAAGGTGTAGAGGGACAAAGCACAATGGATTTCTTTGAACACTGGATCAAATCGTTTACACCTGTCCCAAATATCCACTCTTTGTCTCAGTCAAAAGGACACAATGTAATTTTGGCAAATGCCATCAACTGTGCATGGCCCCTCAGCCCCCTTCAGCCCTTGGTCACCAGGCTCCTGCATTATAATGACAGAGACAAAACACTTTGAGCCACATGCCTAGCTGGGAGCATTGCATTTGCTCTTTCCTGATTGTACTATGGCTGATCAACAACACCGGGCCTCCTTCCAAGGTATGAAGAGAAATGTTCAAGACAATGGCATAAAATGCTCCATCCTCTTCCTGTCAAAACTTGTAGTCACAGAGCTGAATGCTGTCTGGGACTGGGATTAAGGTCGGAGTGCTTTCCCCCAGGCTGATTAGGTACACAGGAGAAAACTGAGTGAGCAGTTTGCCACTGTCAATAGCCTGATTGAGATATAGAGCCTCAACCTCAGCACTAGTACCCCGGTGCAGGTCCAAGATGTTAAACATTAGGCCCAGAACATTGCAGCAGCTTTTGAGCCTACACTGGATCTCTCGTCTCATACATCTTTTTCCTCTGAAGACGACGATACTTCTTCCTTTCTGGGGCCGCTTTGCAAATGGAGGTCCCCTCCCATGGTGACCACTCAGACTGCGGCGATCTGTTGTGATATCACATTGTTGTATTTGGGTTTCCCCTCACGGGTGCAACCACATCCCCACAGTGTTCCCATTTGTTTGAACCTTGGGGACTTAAATGTCAGTAAAACTCGCAATCTGGGTTTGGCTCCATCTTGAGAAAAATTGCCTTCAATGAGATAACCTTCCTGCTCCTCCACATCCCCATCCCCCCGGCCGGACTTCACCTGGGTCAACCATTCTCATCATTTTGGGTATGCCTCTCTTGTTATTTGATTCATTGCTGTTTGAGCAACTCACATTACTGTTTGGGCAATTAGCCATTTGCTGGCTGCCCGGTTTGGTTTTCTCTTGTACTCCTTTAGCTCCCCACTGTCCTAATCCTTCATGAGTGGATTATGCTGTTACTCCTAAGAATGGACATTAACAGCTCAGTTTGCATGAGCACCACACCACTGAACGAAGGTGCCTCACTTACCCACATTTCATGCCTCCCCCCCTGAAATACGCCTTATATACTAACATCCTGGAACAACAGGGGGATGCACACCGCACATTGATGCTACAAACTACAATCCTTTCTTACACATAAGGGCACACAATTAGTATTCTCTCAAGATATGCACATTAGAGCCCTAGAAACAACTTGCCTTCCAAAAGGATGGCATTGGCATATTTTCTGCACCACTTATTCTGCCTAAGCTGTAGGGGCTCTGAGCTGCATCTAGACTGGGGTCCCCTTCACAGCTAAGTCCACTATTATACACCCAGCCCACAGGGAGGTTTGTCGTGGTACAGGGCTCCCTAGATGGGCTCACTCTAGTTCCGGGTAGCACGTATTCCCGAGTATAGAACAGTCTACATTCTTTGCCCGCCTTTCAAATAAACTTGATATGTGGACACACCTCCCTTGAGTGTTATGTGATGACTTTAATGTAGTCTTAGCAGATACCACCCTCCATTACCTCAGGCTCCCATCTGAGAATTCTTTGGAAATGGGGCATTCAGCTGGGTCAGATGGCCAAAAGTTGAAATCACATAGTACTATAATAGAAGAGTTGATTACTGCTAGGGTGGCTACTAACTCTTGAAACCCAGGGAGGAAGGCCTGAGAGGGTTGAGGGGGATGATACAGAAGTAGGCAGGTAAGAGGAATTTTGAGGGAGAGGGACCGAATCACTAAGAAATCAGAGGTGTCAAAGGGAGGAAAAGTCAGGGGCTGAAAGGGGAGTTCTTTACGGGCAATCAATGCGACACCCCCGCCTGCTTTGCCAGAGGGTCGATCGGCGCGAAGCACGTAATAAGTGGCAGGGAGAGCTGCTAATAAGGAAGGAATGGAGGTATCGCGAAACCAGGTCTCTGTAAGGAATAGGAGATCAGGTTTGTGCTGGTCAAGTAGAACGAAGAGATCATGATTGTGCTTGACCGCAGAACTTGTGTTAAGGTAATATATGGAGAGGGGAGTGGGTTTAAGTGCAGGAAGGGACTCGGAGCAGGAAGCAGGGGGGGAGAGGGAGGGTAGAGGGAGGGAGGGAGAGAAGGTAAAGGGCCCGCGGTGGACAGTCCCAGACTGTCTATGTTGTTGATCGAGGAATTGTCGAGCGGCCATGGTGCCTGAAGTCCATGTAGTTGTGCCGACGTGTATTGTCTCTGTAGGGCATGGTGGAGTGGCCCTGGGCCCGGCCGGTCATGGACGGGCACAGACGGGCTTGCCTTAAGCATGCCTTCGGCGCGCAGTCGGCGCGCCCGCTGCGCTCGTCCGCTGCGCGTCTGCCAGTGGCACATAATTTATGGTAGAAGAGGCAGCGGCGGGGGGCGTGGCCTCTGTCAAGGGGCGTGGCCTCGGCGCTCGCCGGAATGGCGTCCAGAGGTGGATTTGATCGGTTTCAGCCGCAACAGCGTTAGGTCGGCTGCGCGGGAACACAAATCAAGTAGTGAATGATTAAAAAAATGCAGGACACAAATGAAATAAATTTTTTTTTAAAAAGTACAAGACACACTCCCGGCTTCCGCCTCAGGAGGTTCGAGTGATCAGGGGAGCGCTAGTGTTCAGCGTCCTTTTATACGTGGCGGCGGGGGGCGTGGCCTCTGTCAAGGGGCGTGGCCTCAGCGCTCGCCGGAATGGCGTCCAGAGGTGGATTTGATCGGTTTCAGCCGCAACAGCGTTAGGTCGGCTGCGCGGGAACACAAATCAAGTAGTGAATGATTAAAAGAATGCAGGACACAAATGAAATAAACAATTTTTAAAAAGTACAAGACACACTCCCGGCTTCCGCCTCAGGAGGTTCGAGTGATCAGGGGAGCGCTAGTGTTCAGCGTCCTTGTATACGTGGCGGCGGGGGGCGTGGCCTGTGTCAAGGGGCGTGGCCTCGGCGCTCGCCGGAATGGCGTCCAGAGGTGGATTTGATCGGTTTCAGCCGCAAATGCGTTAGGTCGGCTGCGCGGGAACACAAATCAAGTAGTGAATGATTAAAAGAATGCAGGACACAAGTGAAATAAACAATTTTTAGAAAGTACAAGACACACTCCCGGCTTCCGCCTCAGGAGGTTCGAGTGATAAGGGGAGCGCTAGTGTTCAGCGTCCTTTTATACGTGGCGGCGGGGGGCGTGGCCTCTGTCAAGGGGCGTGGCCTCGGCGCTCGCCGGAATGGCGTCCAGAGGTGGATTTGATCGGTTTCAGCCGCAACAGCGTTTGGTCGGCTGCGCGGGAACACAAGTCAAGTAGTGAATGATTAAAAGAATGCAGGACACAAATGAAAACCTAGTTTTAATTTTGCTATTTGCACGACTCAATTGCACTGCTTTTATGGTTTTAAAGGTTCTACCTACTTTCTTGCTGCATTTGTTGAACTTGCATCGCTGCATTGCGCACTCTGTCCGGAATCCCTCTTCCGGCCTCATTTTCTCCACTTCCGCCGGTTAGCGGTCTAGTGGCTTACGTGGGGATACTTAAACAACATGCTGACGCGCCCGCGCAGCGGGCGGGCGCACCGATGGCGCGCAAAAGGCGCGCCTTAGGCAAGCCCGTCTGCGCCCATCCGCGCTCAGGCCGGGCGCAGGGCCTGTTCCCCTGGTCCTTCGCCATTGGATAGAAGATGCTACTCAAGAGAGGAACTGCACAGGTTAGACAAGGTGGACAAAGTCTTACACTGTCATAAACTGTCCCCGTGTCTCCTCTATAATAAGAACATTGCTGCAGTTGTAGCCAGAGGGAGCTCCGTGTGTAGAGAATGTCTCACCCCCCTCCCTAAGTTACTAAACCTACCGGTCAAACCTAGTCCATATCCAATCAGGTTTTGGATAGAGGTATTGGAAGAGATGCCAACTTGAAATGTGCTTGATTGAACGCTAGGTCATTGGTGAAACACTCCTCGGAATGTGCCCTGTTTCTGGTGGACAACGATATCAAGCGGGCTTTTGTCACAGAAACTTGGTTTGATAGCACTTCAGGTCCGGATCTGGTTAAAGTCATCCCATTGGGTTTTTACTGTCATTCCTTGGATCGCACCCAAAAAAGGGGTGGAGGGCTCGCGGTAATATACCATGAATCGCTCACCCCACATTTCTCATCTGTTTGTGTCCAGGGCTGCGAAGCACTCTCTTTTAAAATCTTCTCAGCACATTACAAACCTTTCTCTGGGATCCTAATCTATCGTCCACCAGGAGAGAGGAAGGGATTTATGGATTCCCTCAACGGGATACTAGAGGAAGGTCTGAGCTTAAAATCATTTGTAATGCTAGGCGATTTTAATTTTCATTTAGAAAAACCTGACGATCCAGACACTGTCAGGCTTAATAACATCATGGCCATAGGAGGTCTTGCACAACTGGTCTCGTCTCCGACTCATAATAAAGGACACACCTTAGACGGGATTTTCCCCAATAATAGTGATCTGGCTTATATTTCTACCCTTCCTATCACTTGGTCAGATCATTATATAGTGAATTTTGAGATAAAATGTGCCATGAGATATCCCACGGGTCCTAAACCAATAAAGGAAATCATTACGAGAGCATGGGGCGAATTAGATATCAAAATTCTTGAATCCTCTCTCATTGACACTATGTATACAGCACCACTGGACATTGAAGAGGCCACGTGTACTTATAACAGCTGGCTAATGGATGCCTGTCTTAAAATGGCACCTCTAAAAAAATGGATACCGAAAAGGGCCTCTCCCACTGCCCCTTGGTACACAGGAGAGCTCAGGGAGAAAAAACAGTTATGTAAACAGGCTGAAAGGATATGGCGGAAGAACTATGCCATGCCGGATAAATCAGATTATAAATTAACCATTTCTAATTATAAACAAGCTCTGATGGCGGCTAAGAAAGAATACTTCTGTACCCAAATTATTAACGCTAAATCCGACACTAAAGAGCTGTTTAAAATGGTTATTAAACTGTCAAATACTAGGTTGCTGAGTGACTCTGTTGCTCCGGATTTTTGCAACGTCATCGGGGCGTTCTTTCAATCTAAAGTTGAGTCAATCTTTATCTCTCTGTCAGATTCGATTGATCTAAATGATGTCAAAATGGAAGTCTCTCATCTCCCTGCCACCACCTTGGACTGCTTCTCTCCTTTGCAAATTGAGGACACCGTGAAACTTATGAATAGTATTAAATCTGGTGCCCCGAGTGATCCCTGCCCCACATGGATTATTAAACAACTAGCTGATACCACTTGCAGGGTCCTGACACCCTTACTTAATGGCATAATTCAATCTGGTCTTTTTCCAAATGTCTGGAAAAAAGCTTCAGTGCTTCCGCTACTGAAAAAGCAGTCTCTTGATCCTAAGGACCCTTCAAACTATCGTCCCATCTCTAGACTCCCACTACCAGCCAAAATATTGGAAAAATCCATAAATAGGCAACTTAGTGACTTCCTCCAGCACAACAACTTGTTGGACTCCTCACAATATGGCTTCAGAGCTCTCCACAGCACTGAGCTGGCGCTCCTTAAGTCTACAGAGGAGATCAGAGAGGTGATGGACAAGGGAGGCAACGCGATGCTGATTCTCCTAGATTTATCTGCGGCCTTTGATACCGTGCATCACACGGTATTACTGAATCGGCTATCAGAGATTGGAATTAGAGGTCAAGCATGGAATCTGCTCAACTCCTTTCTTAAGGACAGGGTACAAACCGTTGAACTCAACGGTAATACCTCTGAACCCTTTTCTCTGCCTTGTGGGGTGCCGCAGGGATCATCTCTTAGTCCCACTCTCTTTAATATCTGCGTGGCACCCCTGGCTGGTATTATCAGAGCTTTTGGATTTCAGCTTACCTCCTACGCGGATGACACTCAAATTGTACTGTCAGTGAAGGAGGGAGCTGAAAAAGAAACTGGAGCATGCTTCTCAGACTGCATGGGCGCTATCTCCAGATGGATGTCGGCCAATTGTCTCAAGCTGAATTCAGCTAAAACTGAGGTTCTGAGATTTGGCAATAACCCCTATATGTGGACACCAGATTGGTGGCCTGCGGATCTTGGTCTCTGTCCCACACCCCATAGGAAAGCCAAAAACCTGGGCGTGGTGGTAGACGAAAAACTCAATATGGGAGACCAGGTCAGCAAGGTGATATCTGGATGCTCGCTGATATTGAGAATGATCAGGAAAATCAGGTTCTTTCTCTCCGAGGGGAACCTAAGAACTGTGGTGACTGCATTGATATTGTCACGTCTTGACTATTGTAATAGTCTTTCTGTCAACATTCAAGCTCAACATCAAAATAGGCTCCAAACTATTCAGAATGCCGCAGCCAGACTGTTAACCAAAACCCCTAGGTCGGTCTCAGTCAAAGGAGAACTCAAAAAGCTACACTGGCTCCCTATTCATTTGAGATCTAGATTCAAGGCACTATGTATTGTGTTCAGAGCCTTGAACGGGACAGGTCCACAGTTTTTAAGAAACAAGTTTTCCTGGTACATCCCACCCAGAACCCTTAGATCAATGGGCGCAAAACAAGTGAAAACCCCTAGCTTCAAAAAAGTCAACTGGGGAGGTAGAAGCTTTTTAACCAGTGCGTCCAGATTCTGGAATGAACTTCCTTTTTCACTAAGAAACTCCCCTGACATTAGTGTGTTCAGGAAGGGTCTCAAGACTTGGTTCTTCTCTCAGTTTTAGTCATGTTATCTGCTTAGGTAGTCAATGCTCAGCGCCAGGACACCGGAATGGTAATCGCGCGCTTTATAAATTCTAATAACATAACATACCTGCAGCTCACGAAGCGCATTAAACAAACTCTCTGACTCAGTCTGGCACTGCGATGAGGAGAACAACTAGAGGCACAGGTGAAAGTCCAACAGAGCACTAAAGAAGTGCAATGGGGGCAATACCTATCAGTGTGTGGGAGCGGGGTTATAGGCATAGGCATAAAGGGCAAGATAGTTTGTAATTTGGTACACCTTAAATGAATGATACATCATCCAAGTTAAGAAACAATGCACTTTTTCCCTTTTTACATTTACCTGATGAAAATTCACTTGTTTAATGCAATAACATCAGTCAGAGAGAGAGAGCGAGAGAGACAGAGTGTGTTTGTGTGTTTCTTCTGTACAGTGCTCCAAGGTCCAAGCCAGAAACTTGAAGCATTGTGAATATTCATGTCAAATAAAAAAAAATTGTATTATCTATCAGAAAGAATAAACATTTGTCACCATGAAGCATCATGTGATTCGAAATACAGGCCCAGCTTATTCATGTATGGCAGCAAGCCTTGCCATATTTCTCAAGCAAGCACATCAACCAGCTATTCATGTTTTGAGGTTCTGGAAGGGGTAGCAGGTTAGTAACCTTACATTTTAGGTATTTTTAGCAAGATATTTATAGAGTTTCTTATTGCTCAAAAGAGATAATTTTTTATACTTATCTCTTCCAATGCAGCTCATTGTTGGTTTTAGTCAAGAGGAAATGTCAGTCCAAGTGTCACTCATTTGACCAATGAATGTCACTCATAAGTACATTGAACCCATAGAAATGTCCCACATAAGCATTCTGAAACCTAGCCAGCTCTGGGTACCTTTAAACAAAACTGAATCTAAAATATAGTTTGCCCTCAATAGGCAAAACTGGTGGAATAGGACTCAGTGAAGCAACTGTGCACTTTCCTACTCGAATCTGGTATTACTATTATCCAGCGCCATTTTTGCCATATTTAGAAGGCGATCTGGGAAATTAGGGAATATCTGGCATTGACATTGTCATTGAGGGTCAATGTCTGTAATACAAGGACATTGAAAGGTGGTGAGATGCACACCAAGCGTAATCCAATTTGACCATGCTTAAACCAATTCAGAACATTTTTGGCGTGCAAACTTGTCCGCGCTCCGCCCCATTCCGCTGCAATATCAACAAAACACGAGGGGAACCTGTCTGATTCCACCAAGTTGCACAGCTTCATTACGGAATGAATTAAATGAATTAAAGTCAAATAGTTTGATCCTTTATTTATCCATGTTTTTTTCTTCTTTTTACTTTTAATCCTTTTTCCACGTCTGTTCAATTCGTTTCACTCATTCCAAGGTTTTACGATGGTATCCACACAAACACAGGAGCACCACGGAGTTCCACATGTCACATTTTTATTAAATATAACCCAATGCATTTCAGGATTAGAAATCCCTTTGTCAGGGGCATCTACGATAAAAAGATCAACAATAATAATAATTTTACAATGCTACTTGCAACCAAATTATTTCCATTTTGCTCAAATTAACGTTCAATGCAACATTACAAGTGTGGATAAAGGCGCTACATAAAGATAACACTCTCCAAACCGTTTTTTTAATACTTTTTAACTGAAACACCCATACTAGTTATCTAAAATTATGGGGCATATCAACAAAAACCGGCAATAATTATCGCTAAGCACACTTAGCGCTAGGATAATTATCGCCGGCTAGCGTTGATTTTTATCGCTGAGATAGCGTGCTATTAGCAACGCTTATCTCAATAGCGATAAAAATCCTCACGCTAAGTGGCTAACGTGAGATTATCGCTGGAAACCCAGCGATAATCTCACGTTAGCTTGTTGATAGGGACAGACAAACTTAGCCATGATATCCTCCTTCCATAGGATATCATGGCTAAGTCAGAAAAATACCAGACGTAAAAAAGCAGCGTTAACCGCGGTTAGCGCTGCTTTTTTTGTCTCTAACAGGGTTAGCGATATTCTCGATAATAGGAGAAATGTCGCTTAGCGACATTTCTCCTATTATTTTACTCTGGAACGCCCCCTTTGCATCTCATTAGAGATGCAAGGGGAAGCGTAGAGTAAAAGGGTGCAAACCCTGTTGTTGATAGGGTGCTAGTTTTATCTCTGCTTTTTTGGGTTTTAAAGCCAAAAAAGCAGAGATAAAGCCCTTGTTGATATGCCCCTAAATCTGTTGACAAAAGCTATATATACTCATTAGGCTTCCGTGGGGTAAACCAACGCTATTTTTCTATCACATCTATTTGTTTACACTTTGAGCTGTTTGGCTATTAATTTCGCTTAGCGTGACATATGATAAACTGCGTTCCTTGTTATAAAACCAATACTTCCAAAATCTCCATTGCATTTTAAATAGTTTGCCGAATTCCAACAAAACGCATTCATATTCCTGTGCGTGCCGAGGCACGCTTGTCTCTTTAGATTGAAAAACTGCATCCATTATTCAAAACTCGCAATGTATCTCCCCTCCTAACAGCCCCCAGGTGATTAATCGCGTGTGCCTATACTAAACACAAGGAACAACCCAAAACTCTGGAATGGTGGCGTGACGCTCTCATTCTTCTTCCTCCTTGACTTACTCTAACCCTTGTGTTTTGTAATACAAGGAACCAGAGGTGACACACATATTTCCCCTCCAGAAAAAGGCGTGTTCCGAATGAGAGAATTCAGGGGCATATCAACAAGGGCTTTATCTCTGCTTTTTTGGCTTTAAAAGCCAAAAAAGCAGAGATAAAACTAGCGCCCTATCAACAACAGGGTGCTAACACGCAAATTTGCATGTTAGCACCCTTTTACTCTACGCTTCCCCTTGCATCTCTAATGAGATGCAAAGGGGGCGTTCCAGAGTAAAATAATAGGAGAAATGTCGCTAAGCGACATTTCTCCTATTATCAAGAATGTCGCTAACCCTGTTAGAGACAAAAAAAGCAGCGCTAACCGCGGTTAACACTGCTTTTTTACATCTGCTAATTTTCAGACTTAGCCATGATATCCTATGGAAGGAGGATATCATGGCTAAGTTTGCCTGTCCCTATCAACAAGTTAACGTGAGATTATCGCTGGGTTTCCAGCGATAATCTCACTTTAGCCTGTTAGCGTGTAGATTTTTATCGCTATTGAGATAAGCGTTGCTAATAGCACGCTATCTCAGCGATAAAAATTCATGCTAGCCGGCGATAATTATCCTCACGCTAAGAGCGCTGAGCGATAATTATCACCGGTTGTTGTTGATATGCCCCCAAGTGACCTTCAGGAACTGAAGGCAAGGCATGGACAATTCATTTGTGCATTTTCAAAAGACAAACTGACCCTCCTAAATGAGCAGTTTTATTTCTATGAATCAGCTCCAAGATTTTAGGCTTATTTTGCCAAAACAATTTGTTTTTCATACTTTATTATATTATCGACACAAAACAAGAGGCGAATTCAAAGGACCACCTTCCTTGAAGAAATTAAGGACAACTTGACTCTTAAGTGATTAAAATGCCAGCTGCTGCAACTGTTTAGAGACCACAATAAGTAGTAAGCAGAAGCAATTTGCTACAACTGCATTCGGTTGAATGGATGCCTTGCTTTCCAAGCTCTTATTGCACAACCTGTTCACATCCACGGTTCTATGGCAATCCCGCTGTAAAACTAATTGCAATTCTGTGCTCCTGTTTCCGTCAGCCAGCTAGAGAGAGTTAAGACAATGCCATGAAGTGGGTTTCAGACTTGCAGAATGAGCCGGCTAGCGTAATTAGAAATGCTTTAATCGTGTACTGTATTTAATAACTGTTTAATTCAAAAGCAACATTTTGTATGTTTTTAGCAAGCGTCTTCTGATCACACAATCGGTGACTGGCACTGCTTAAATGGACTGCCTAATTCAATTAGATAGGTCTGGCACCCAAAACTGTTCCAGTAAAACTGACAAAGCAATTTCCTTGGCTCGTCTCTGTAGACAACAGTGAATCACACTGCATTTGGGTCATTTTTATTTGCTACTTTACTTGGAAAATATTGGATTTTGAAAGGAAACCTATCGGAAATTGAAAAGCAGTTACCGTTTATAAATTTGAACCAACATGAACATCCCTCTGACTGCATGTTTGATATTTATTATCCAAGATGTAAGAAATTGGATTTACAAGTTGTGAGGGATGGAATAAGTCCATGTGAGAAATTGTGATTCTGGTTGACTGGGGTGTGAGCCCTGGCCAAGCAGCAACAACAATCCTAGTCAGGATAAGGGACAAGCAAACCCCAAATTAACTTGTGCTCAACCCCCTGGTAGCTTGGCACAGAGCAGTCAGACTTAACTTAGAGGCAATATGTAAAGTATTTGGGCAACACTTCAAAAAGTAAAACAGTGACAACACTACACCCAAAAAGATCCCACACCAATAGAGCTAGGGTTATGAATTTGTAAAGAATAAACTGTAAAATAGCCCCTAAAAGCATTAAGCGCCATCCGCGACTATCTGTTAACAGCTGACCAGGTCAAACTCAAAAGTTCAGGCCGACCGCAATGGAGCACGGGTCGGATTGGGAGCCAGATTAGGTCTACTGAAGGATTACTTTCTCAAGTTTTGTGCCAAGAGTCCAGTTGACATCAGAGAGGATCAACTGGAGCCTCCTGGAAGTCTCGGAGGCGATAAAGGAGGTGCTGGATTCGGGTGGGAGAGCGATGCTGGTGATGTTAGACCTGTCGGCGGCCTTTGACACCATCCCTCATGAGGGTCTGCTTGTTAGACTCTCAGAGATTGGTCTTCGAGGGACGGTGCTCCAGTGGTTTCGATCTTTCCTGGCAGGCCGTCGACAATCGGTCTGGGCTTCTGCTTGCTCCGCCGAGATGTCGCCATTGGGTGTCGGAGTTCCTCAGGGCTCTGTCCTGAGCCCAACTCTATTTAATATCTTCATGACCCCTCTGGCGGCCCTGGCGGAGTCTTTCGGGGCCCAGATCGTTTCTTACGCCGATGACACCCAGCTCCTCTTCACCTGTGAAAGGGGTGCGGACTTCGATGGAGGTAGGATCCAGGGTTGCCTTGAGGCTGTGTTTCAGTGGTTCCATCATAACAGCCTCAAGTGCAACTCGGATAAATCCGAGGTCCTCTTTTTTGGGTGCAGCTCGGACCCGGACTGGAAAGTGTGGTGGCCTGAGAACATGTTTCCACCAGCAAGTTCGTCCCAGGTAGCGAAAAACCTTGGGATTAAGATCGACAATGGCCTCACACTACGCTCGCAGGTGATCGGTCTCACAGGCACCTGCTTTGGCCTTCTCCGGATGCTCCGCAAGTTCCTTCCCTTGTTATCGGAGGAACACAGGAAGATCACGGTGCAGGCAATGATAGGCTCGAGAATAGACTATTCCAACGTTCTCTATCTTGGCCTGCCAGAATACCTGCTCCAACGTTTACAGGTCGTTCAGAATTCGGCAGCACGTGCTATTTTTGGACTATCTCGCCGTGCCAGAGCCTCGGGCCTTCTGGAGGCTTTGCATTGGCTTCCTGTCCGGAAGCGGATAGTTTTTAAAACTCTCACCCTGGCACACAAAGCCTTGCACACTTCTGGAGCAAAATATCTTCAGAAAAGGCTGTCATTTTACCGTCCTGCCAGGTCGCTTAGGTCTGAAGCCTTGTTTCTTGCTGTAGTGCCCCGCGTGAAGAGAGCTCGCATCGGTGGCCGCTCCTTTAAACTATTAGCGCCTCAGCTGTGGAACAAATTGCCTGTGTCCCTGCGCAGCACCTCTAACTTGTTGGCCTTTAGGAAGGGGCTTAAAACTTGGCTTTTCACTTCTTAGTTTCAGGTCCTATCAGGTTTCCTCTGTTTCTGTTTCTGTTCTTTTTCCCTGTTGTGTTTTGAGATTAGTGTGCAATTCAAAGCGTCGGGACACTCTTTCGAGTAGCCGCACACTATACAAAATACCTGTATAACATAACATAACATCACCTGGAACAAGTAGAGTGTTGCTGGCAGTGATTGGCATGGCATGAAGAGCAGTCCAGGCCTCATGGACGGGCAGGCTGAAGCTTCGCATTAGTGGTCCTCTATGGGTGATCAATGCTAGCTGTGCAAAGAGACGGGCAGGCACTGCTTTTGCATGCAAGCAGCGTGGTACTGGTGCGAAATGGCCCATTTGCAGTTGCGAAGAGCCCAAAAGCTTGATTTTAAGAGTCCGTGAGCCACACCAAGGGTCCAGGACCTGAGGGGCACCACTTTGGGGAGCAGGCATTTTCTGCAGATGAGCCAAAAACTATTTGTGGTCCTCCTATGTCCCTCAGGCTCAGATCATGAGGCCAGCAGACTAGCCCTTTGAGTCACTCTGAGATCTTGGGTTCAAGATGAAGTTGCAGTCCAGTTCTTCTTCCCCAGGCAAGAGGGCTGCAGGTAAGCACAGGTGGGCAGAAGATTCTTCAGAGCATCAGTCCAGCAGAGTGGCAGCCTTTGTAGCAGCCCACCAGTCCTTTTTCCTGGCAGAGTATCCAGAGGTCCAGAAGTTCACTGAAGAGTATTTGTCTGAGGTCCCTTTTTTGTACCCTGGTGCCCTTGGTCTGGAAGGTGGGAGAAACCCCTAGACAGTGGCTTTGAAGTGCATGAAATCTCTGACCACCCCTGGCTCCAAGCTGGCTGCAGTAACAATGCAAAGTTGTTAGGCCTTTTGTGTGAAGGCAGGGCACAGGCCTCTCCATCCTGTCAGCAGATGGTCAATCCAGGCAGACCTAACCGCTCTATTGTGTGACTGTCTGGGAGGAATTCAGAAAGTCTAACTGTCAGCTACACCCAATCATGTGACCCAAGACTGTTTACAGACACAAAACGGCTGAGGGCAGAAAAACGCAACCTTCTAAAAGTGGCTAGCCATGACAGGGGCTGCCCAACTGACCTACAACCAGGAACCGTAAAAACATGTGTAACCAACAAAGATTGCAGGGGATAGAGTAATTATATGCAGAGATTGCAAAATACCAATATAAAGATATATGAATGTAAAAGATACAAATCAAAAAAAGAAATATAGGTGCCCACACACAGACCTGTTTAAATTATTATTAGTAAGTAAAATTCTCAAACAAATCACAATACAATATAAAACACATTTCAACTCAACACTATACTCAAACAAATACATTCAAATGTTACACAGTGTCATCAGAAAAAATGAGAAGAATGGCAAAGGGTCTTCGATTTAGTCAAATAGTCCATACAAGATGGAACCAATTATGGGTGACACTCCATTCCCAGTTTGCCAATAAAGCGTCAATGGCATTTCGACCCTAACAATTTAAGGGGTCATCATCAGGACAAAGATAACTTTTGAGCAGAAAAACCAAGAAATGTTCTAGACCATCAAATGCAACAAAAGACCGAATAATGTTGCGTGTCAAGGAAATCTTCCTTACAAACCCTGACCAAATCACTGCAAACATATGATTCTCCTGAAGAACAGGAGACCACCGGGTCCTTTGACCATTGTCCCTCGTAATACACTGAGGAAAAATACTAAATGATCCAAAGGATCATGCTTACAATTCATTCGAGAAGCATCAATCTCACAAGAGACTCCCTGAAGGAGGCTGCGGGACTTGGACATGTTTTAAAGGACTACTCAAGTGTGTGGCATAATAAGTGTTGCAGGCCCACTAGCAGCATTTAGTTTAAAGACTTTGGGCACATGTAGTGCTATTTTACTAGGGACCTACAAGTAAATGAAATATGCCAATTGTGTATAAGGCAATGTTACATTGTTTTTAGGAGAGAACACACACACATTAGCGCTGGTTAGCAGTGGTAAAGTGCACAGAGTCCAATGGCCAGCAAAAACAAATTCAGTAAAAAACAGAAGGAGAATGGCAAAATGTTTGTAATGACCCTGCAGAGAGGGCCAGGTCCAACAGTCCTCAGTTATCTATCTCCTGGGAGCCAAATACCCAGTGTAGCACTTGACTCTCTCAAGCTAGTGAAGCAGAGTAGTCAAATGATGACAAAGGCGTACTCGGAGTGAGTGGTATGGGCAAGTACCCCTAGCTCGCTTGTGTGTCACTAAATCACTGTCCAGTCAGTGCTTTTTCTTACAATAAGGAAAAATACTTTTATTACACATGCACTACTAAATAGTTCATATTAATTCAAATATATGTAATCAGGTAGGTGGAAACGCTTTTGGTGACACCTTCAGAACAGCTTATGTCCCAAGCAAGCTCTGAACCCACTGTCACATCCTAGGTCAGCTTCTAGGGTGCTTCTATAATTCCTGCAGCTCCTCTTCCTACAATACTTTAAAACCATTCGTGGTGCCCTTACTCATCCTGGATTATTGACATTTTTCGAGCACCCCAGAGAATTCTGGTGTGCTCTATTGGCTGTAGCAATGTATAATAAATAAGTGGCTTTTTGTTCATGTACACTAGTGATGTGTGCATTTTTTCATTTTTTGAAGCCGTGCACTGCACTTCTCTTTGAATATGGGTGCCAGGGTCCCACCCAAGATTCCCACAGGCCTTGTTATTTGTTCGGGCCAAAGTGTGAGTCTCAATTCCGGTGCTGCCTTGGCAAGCTCCTGCAATCGGTACACCTTTTCTGAGTGCTGCAGAGGCAGTGGCACCTTCTCCCACTATCCTGCCTGCTGGATTCCACTGCAAGTCAGACCAGTCAGTCCTGTAGTTCATGCCAAGGGTGGGAATCCTGATTCCTGGTGTGCCGGCTATTCCAAGCATGGCCATTGGGGACAGGAGGATCTTCCAGCCTGATCTGTAATTGGTCCTGCAGGCATGAGGCCCCTGTGACAATACTGATTGCACTGGTCCCTGAGAAATGTGGTTCTTAGGGGTGAAAAGTGGTGCTGAGGAGGATGCCCATGCAAAACCCTTTCCCATCAACCTTAAAAATGCAGGATGTGCTGTTCCCCAAAGATTGGCCCTCCTTGGGGTATTTTAGGAAAATCTGTGGAATGCTGATCCTTCCATTCTCTGCATAATCTCCCTTAGGCACCAGTCTTCCTGCTTCATTTTCCCTTGCCCATAGGGCCGATTTACATAAGAGCAGGGTTGTTTTACTCCTGCTGGCAAGCTCTAGCTACCAGGTGCATTTTCATCAGATTTCCTGGCCAACAAATTGGCTTTTGTTGAGGAACTGGATTCCTACACCTTCAGTTTGTGCACATTTCCTCTGTCTGGGCCCCTGAAGCTCTCTCCTGCTTGGGGGGGGGAGGGGGGGGGGTCATCCACAGGCTCACCACAGCTAGCAAGCTGGCCACCCTCCCTTCCATGCTTCTGTTGGTCCCCCAGCCTCCTGTCTGCTTGAAAGGCACCTTTATGTCACTGGAGTCAAGGGTCAGTCTACAGGAGTCCCATCTAAGTTTCCCCATCAGGTCTATTCGCCCAACTATTCCTCAGGAGGCATAAAGGGGCCAGCGCCACTGACCTTGGAGGGGCCCATCCTACTACTGGGGGCCAGCTAGAGATAAAGCTCTTCAGTCCATCCTTGCAGTGGCATCAGGTGGCCTCTCTTTCCAGCTAGACATTCTTTCTCCATTGTCCCCAGTTCAATGTTTTCTCAGAAGGATCTCCCTGGTGCAGAGGTTAAGAGGTTGTGAAAATCCGAATATTTGTCATACATGTACGTTTTAATACGTTTGTGAATTGTAATTTTTAAGCTATTCTTTATATTATCAATGTAATTATTTTAAAATGATTTTACTTCTTTTTTATATAAATATATAGATATATATGTATATGTGTGTATAAATATATATATTTATATCAAACACAAAGGTTGCCCCATTGGAAGGCCTCACTCAAGGGGGATTCACACTCGTTTGCCGCCGGCAGTGGCACCGTAGCCCATCATGCTTTACTCCATCTCGTGCCAAACGCGTTTCGGGCGTACCTCCCGCCCTTGATCACTGGCTGAAACAACAGGAGACACAGGCTGATTACTTGCACATAATTTATTTGGAAATTCAGTCCCGCCCAAATAGGCGTCATCAGGGAGCATTATGGTCTTTGCAGTTCCTTGTTGGACAAAGTGCAACTACCCAGTGGTTGCCAGTATTTCCCATTGTTAAAAATGTCAAGCCCCAGTGGGCAGAGCACAGCGTGGTGAGAGCCGCAATGACACCAATATATACCTGCGGCTCAGGCCCCGCTCGTTCAATTCACTGCTCAAAATCACGGGCAATGTAGATCCACTCCTCTTAAAGCGGCGGGGCCTTCCGCGACCGGACTAGCCGCATATTACATCAAACACAAAGGTTGCCCCATTGGAAGGCCTCACTCAAGGGGGTTTCACACTCATTTGCCGCCGGCAGTGGCACCGCAGCCCGTCATGCTTTACTCCATCTCGTGCCAAATGCGTTTCGGGCGTACCTCCCGTCCTTGATCACTGGCTGAAACAACAGGAGACACAGGCTGATTACTTGCACGTAATTTATTTGGAAATTCAGTCCCACCCAAATAGGCGTCATCAGGGAGCATTATGGTCTTTGCAGTTCCTTGTTGGACAAAGTGCAACTACCCAGTGGTTGCCAGTATTTCCCATTGTTAAAAATGTCAAGCCCCAGTGGGCAGAGTACAGCGTGGTGAGAGCCGCAATGACACCAATATATACCTGCGGCTCAGGCCCCCCTCGTTCAATTCACTGCTCAAAAACACGGGCAATGTAGATCCACTCCTATTAAAGCGGCGGGGCCTTCCGCGACAGGACTAGCCGCATATTACATCAAACACAAAGGTTGCCCCATTGGAAGGCCTCACTCAAGGGGGTTTCACACTCGTTTGCCGCCGGCAGTGGCACCGCAGCCCGTCATGCTTTACTCCATCTCGTGCCAAACGCGTTTTGGGCGTACCTCCCGTCCTTGATCACTGGCTGAAACAACAGGAGACACAGGCTGATTACTTGCACGTAAATTATTTGGAAATTCAGTCCCACCCAAATAGGCGTCATCAGGGAGCATTATGGTCTTTGCAGTTCCTTGTTGGACAAAGTGCAACTACCCAGTGGTTGCCAGTATTTCCCATTGTTAAAAATGTCAAGCCCCAGTGGGCAGAGTACAGCGTGGTGAGAGCCGCAATGACACCAATATATACCTGCGGCTCAGGCCCCCCTCGTTCAATTCACTGCTCAAAATCAGGGGCAATGTAGATCCACTCCTCTTAAAGCGGCGGGGCCTTCCACGACCGGACTAGCCGCATATTACATCAAACACAAAGGTTGCCCCATTGGAAGGCCTCACTCAAGGGGGTTTCACACTCGTTTGCCGCCAGCAGTGGCACCGCAGCCCGTCATGCTTTACTTCATCTCGTGCCAAACGTGTTTCGGGCGTACCTCCCGCCCTTGATCACTGGCTGAAACAACAGGAGACACAGGCTGATTACTTGCACGTAATTTATTTGGAAATTCAGTCCCGCCCAAATAGGCGTCATCAGGGAGCATTATGGTCTTTGCAGTTCCTTGTTGGACAAAGTGCAACTACCCAGTGGTTGCCAGTATTTCCCATTGTTAAAAATGTCAAGCCCCAGTGGGCAGAGTACAGCGTGATGAGAGCCGCAATGACACCAATATATACCTGCGGCTCAGGCCCCCCTCGTTCACTTCACTGCTCAAAATCACGGGCAATGTAGATCCGCTCCTCTTAAAGCGGCGGGTCCTTCCGCGATCGGACTAGCCGCATATTACATCAAACACAAAGGTTGCCCCATTGAAAGCCTCACTCAATGGGGTTTCACACTCGTTTGCCGCCGCCAGTGGCACCGCAGCCCGTCATGCTTTACTCCATCTCGTGCCAAACGCGTTTTGGGCGTACCTCCCGCCCTTGATCACTGGCTGAAACAACAGGAGACACAGGCTGATTACTTGCACGCGATTTATTTGGAAATTCAGTCCCGCCCAAATAGGCGTCATCAGGGAGCATTATGGTCTTTGCAGTTCCTTGTTGGACAAAGTGCAAATACCCAGTGGTTGCCAGTATTTCCCATTGTTAAAAATGTCAAGCCCCAGTGGGCAGAGTACAGCGTGGTGAGAGCCGCAATGACACCAATATATACCTGCGGCTCAGGCCCCCCTCGTTCAATTCACTGCTCAAAATCACGGGCAATGTAGATACGCTCCTCTTAAAGCGGCGGAGCCATCCTCGACCGGACTAGCCGCATATTACATCAAACACAAAGGTTGCCCCATTGGAAGGCCTCTCTCAAGGGGGTTTCACACTCGTTTGCCGCCGGCAGTGACACCGCAGCCCGTCATGCTTTACTCCATCTCGTGCCAAACGCGTTTCGGGCGTACCTCCCGCCCTTGATCACTGGCTGAAACAACAGAAGACACAGGCTGATTACTTGCACTTAATTTATTTGGAAATTCAGTCCCGCCCAAATAGGCGTCATCAGCGAGGATTATGGTCTTTGCAGTTCCTTGTTGGACAAAGTGCAACTACCCAGTGGTTGCCAGTATTTCCCATTGTTAAAAATGTCAAACCCCAGTGGGCAGAGTACAGCGTGGTGAGAGCCGCAATGACACCAATATATACCTGCGGCTCAGGCCCCCCTCGTTCAATTCACTGCTCAAAATCACGGGCAATGTAGATCCACTCCTCTTAAAGCGGCGGGGCCTTCCGCGACCGGACTAGCCGCATATTACATCAAACACAAAGGTTGCCCCATTGGAAGGCCTCACTCAAGGGGGTTTCACACTCGTTTGCCGCCGGCAGTGGCACCGCAGCCCATCATGCTTTACTCCATCTCGTGCCAAACGCGTTTCGGGCGTACCTCCCGCCCTTGATCACTGGCTGAAACAACAGGAGACACAGGCTGATTACTTGCACGTAATTTATTTGGAAATTCAGTCCCGCCCAAATAGGCGTCATCAGGGAGCATTATGGTCTTTGCAGTTCCTTGTTGGACAAAGTGCAACTACCCAGTGGTTGCCAGTATTTCCCATTGTTAAAAATGTCAAGCCCCAGTGGGCAGAGTACAGCGTGGTGAGAGCCGCAATGACACCAATATATACCTGCGGCTCACGCCCCCCTAGTTCAATTCACTGCTCAAAATCACGGGCAATGTAGATCCGCTCCTCTTAAAGCGGCGGGGCCTTTCGCGACCGGACTAGCCGCATATTACATCAAACACAAAGGTTGCCCCATTGGAAGGCCTCACTCAAGGGGGTTTCACACTCGTTTGCCGCCGGCAGTGGCATCGCAGCCCGTCATGCTTTACTCCATCTCGTGCCAAACGCATTTCGGGCGTACCTCCTGCCCTTGATCACTGGCTGAAACAACAGGAGACACAGGCTGATTACTTGCACGTAATTTATTTGGAAATTCAGTCCCGCCCAAATAGGCGTCATCAGGGAGCATTATGGTCTTTGCAGTTCCTTGTTGGACAAAGTGCAAATACCCAGTGGTTGCCAGTATTTCCCATTGTTAAAAATGTCAAGCCCCAGTGGGCAGAGTACAGCGTGGTGAGAGCCGCAATGACACCAATATATACCTGCGGCTCAGGCCCCCCTCGTTCAATTCACTGCTCAAAATCACGGGCAATGTAGATCCGCTCCTCTTAAAGCGGCGGGGCCTTCTGCGACCGGACTAGCCGCATATTACATCAAACACAAAGGTTGCCCCATTATATATATATATGTATGCATATATATGTGTATATATTTGGTGTATGCATACATAAACACACACACACACACATATATATATATATACAGATCTAGATGTAGATATAAGTACATATATACACACATATATATGCATGCATAAGTATATATATATACACGTACACACATATAAATATTTATTATGAAAAATTAATATACAAAATCAATGTTTGGCCAGTTTTTGAGTAGTGTGCTGCTCAAAAGAAGGGACACTGTATCTTTAAGAGACTGGTGTGGTCACAGGCATGCTCCAGTTGGAGCCAACACCTATGGATTCAAAAGACCCACCACTAATGAACCCTTCAGTGATACCGGCATTGAGAAAGGCAGTCATCAGAAAAGTGTCTGCCATAGTGTTTTAACAACTGCACAAGTATATTGCTGTACTTATGTCCATTGTGGTGTGTGGAGCTCACTCTTGAACCAGAGTGAGTCTTGGAGGGAATATATGTGTATATGTATATACATGTATAGATATATAGAACCATGTTCTCGTCTCCCGAAAAGAGCGAGCCCACGCGGCTACATCAGGAAACTCGCTTTATTTAAAAGCCAAGGCGTAGGCATGACGCGTTTCGTCGTAATGACTTTCTCAAATGCCGCCATAAAATTGAGGTTCCCAGGTGTCCACTATAAAACACAGATGCCTTGCTGCGATTGGATGAGGCATCGTGACGCATAGAGGGGGATGTCCTGAAACCTGGTGCTCCGAGTTTCTGTCAAGCAGTCAATCGGCGTAATATATATATATATATATATATATATATATATATATATATATATATATATATATATATATAACGGCACTCCTCTCGTATAAATATATATTATCTACTGGCGGTCGCCAGTAGATAGTTATAGTTAGGACCGTGTTTCCATAGGAAATCTAAACATTCTATTTTGAATAACTTTGGCGCCAGTTGACGAATCCTCGCGAAATTTTCAAAACTAATGGGGCGCTCCGTTCAGCTCCTACCCTGAAAGTTTCGGGGTGATTCGTCAAGCGGGGGCCGAGAAAAAAGGGGGGTCCCAAAACGCGTTTTCCCAATGCATTTTTCCATAGGACCTTTAGACACAGCTACAGCCCGAACGGCTGAACAGAATTACTTGAAATTTGGCAGAGAGGTAGCCATATGGTCAAGAAAGTGCCTTTTGTAGGTCTGGTGTAAATCTGTTCAGTATTTCCTGAGAAAACAGCATTTAAAAGCATATCAATATCTATACGCGCGCAGGGTGCGCGCACCATGCGCGCACCGTGCGAGCACCCTAACCTGCGCGAGCGTAATTCTGATTGGTGGTTACATGTTAGTCAACGTTTGAATCGGTCGAAATCAGGAAGTGTCGGCTGCCATTTTGTTTGTTTTCAGTGCGAGAGTGAAAAAGGAAGGTGGCGAACGTGAAAAGGGGACAGGGTAGAGAATTCCTGACCCCCTAGCCTTTGTCAGGGGGTCCCTGAAGGACCCCAAAGGCAGAATTTTTTTTTTTTTTAAATCGCGGGGGTGCGCGCACTGTGCGCGCACGGTGAACAAAAAAAATTTTTAATACGTAGTCTATTGTAAAATAAATATATTAAAAAAAATAATAATACATAAATATAATAGCATTTAAAAAAACGTAAAATTCACTGAAAAAACCATAGGTTTCACACACGTTGTAGTTAGGAATTAGCATTTAAAAAACCTTGCAAATTCACTTAAAAAACCATAGGTTTCACACATGTTATAGTTAGGTGGATATTTCACTAGTAAAAAACCAATGAAATTCCCCCGTTATAGTTAGTTCAGATAACTATAACTCGCGCGATCGCCACTCTATCACAAGGATGATGTCATCAGTGATGTCATGAGTGATGCCACTGACCATGTCATGAGTGATGTAATATGTGACGTCATGAGCAGTGGATTGCGGGCGCGCGAGTTATAGTTATCTGAACTAACTATAACGGGGGAATTTCATTGGTTTTTTTACTAGTGAAATATCCACCTAACTATAACATGTGTGAAACCTATGGTTTTTTAAGTGAATATATATATATATATATATATATATATATATATATATATATATATATATATATATATATATATATATATATATATATATATATATAGATACATATATATACATATACACACACATATATATGCATACATTTATGTATACATGTAAACATATTTATTATGAAAAAGTAATATAAATAATCAACAACAATACAAAATGCAGGGGCAGTGAGAACGAGTCCCGGCTGGGAAATGGCGCTTCCTGCTAGCGCGTAGGTCCCGGTGATGCTCCTCCCCCTCGTTTGATGGCAGCTTTCCTGGTTTGGCGTGCTGCTGTGTGAGAAGACGCTAAGCAGCTGCGGGCTGAAAACCTTACCGTGCGCTGCCTCGGCTGTTCTCCGGCACCCACGCGGTCCTTCAAGGAGCGGTACTGGCTCTGACAGCGGAGATGGTGCAGGACTTGAAAGTCAGCTCCGGTTCTTAATATCCCTCTAAGCTGACCGCTGAGCGATGAGGGCTGAGGCTTCACCTTTTTTCATCTTTTCGGCTTGTCGGCACTGGCAGGTGGAGAGTGAATGTGCGGTGCTTTGTGCTCTGCAGGCAGGGAGGCAGGACAAGTGCCGAGAAGTACATGAGAAGTGCAGAGGTGTGGCTCTAACAAGGAGGCTGGGCTGCGAAAATACGGGAGAATGCTGCACGAGAAGTTTTCAAGGACTGAAACCCAAGAGATTCGAGTGTGGATTACGGCAAGAGAGAGGCAGGAGGGCGGCATTATCAGTGAGTCTAATACTGAATGAAAAGTAACTTACAGAGACTTGGGCTGGTTTTTACTTCTGTGTGTTTAATTAACTGCCATACGATGAGGAAACAGTTGAAGCTTGCTGCAGCTGCGGCGAAAGCAGATGCCGCAATCGTAGCCAAAACTAAAACGCGTTTAGCCAAAGCTAAGCTGAGCCAGACTATAACAAAAGTTGGAAGTAAAATGCATCATGGCGAGTCTTCCTTTATTTCTCAAAGCTCAGAAACTGATGATTCAACCTTAAAGGAGTTAAACGTAACAGAGACTTCGGGATCCTTGCCAAGGGATAACAACCTACTTTTTTCGCCAGGAAATGCTCAAGTTCGAAAAAATCAAGAACAGAAGAATTCTAGAGATTTCCTACTTTTCGTAAAAAAGGTGATACTTCCCATTACTTTGCCCCAGACTGAGAAGCTCAGCCAAGACTCTTCTGTTTCTAACACGGTAGCCTTAATCGGAAATAAGCCAATGCCAGTAGCATTACTAGAATCACAGCCAGAGCCTGAGCCAGATTTTGCTCAAGGGTCAGTATCTTCGTCTTTTTCAGCAGTTCAGGGTGCACCAACATTAATAGAGGATCAGTTGACGACTTTATCAGATCCTGATGCGGACCAGCTTAATAATACTTCTTTAACTGTGGCAACTGTGGTAATGGCTATTGCTACTCCACTTTCTCGAACTCCGCCTTCGTTCCTCTCTGCCTCTAAAAAGGATATTTCAATTCAATCGAATAGCGCCGCACCAGCCCAACAGGATCTACAAGCTCAGCAAGGCCAGCAAGATTAACAAGGCCAACATGTACCTTCAGTCCTAAGGAAGACTAAATCACAAGATTTGTTGTTGTTTGAAGACAATAATGAGCCACAGCAGGGTGCTAACGAAGGCGATTCTGCATTTAAAGACATACCAGCCATTTCATATCAGATGGATATCAAAACAATGCTTAATATGATTCTTGAAGAAATTCGGGACATGAAGAAATCAAAACAATCCGAAATTGCTGTCATACATCAGCGTTTAGGGAAGAAAGAGGAAGCAGTCGCTAGTCTTCCAATTCGCATTCAGGAGGCAGAGGCAAGAATCTCCTTGGTTGAGGATCAAATGAATGGGATTGTACAGCAGGTAGATCAGGTCTCCCGTGAGAAAATTAGTATGGAAAATAAAATTGAAGAACTCGAAAATTTCTCATGTAGGTCTAATCTACGCATAGTGGGGGTTCCGGAGTGACTTGAAGGAGCAGATACACTTAATTGGGTTGAGTCCTTTTTGAAGAAGGTTGTGATTCCTGAGTTTTCAGGCGATTAACTGTAACAAGGGCTCATCGGGTTCCAGCACATCTTCCTCCCAATTTGAAGTTTCCCCGCACTATACTTGTTAATTTTGCAGACTACCGCAAAAAGGAAAGAATTTTGTCCAAGGAATCCAATTGAGACAGTTTGAGATTGAGAATGGGGCTAAATGTAGAAGTTTCTCCGATATGACTGCAATGGCTGCAGGACGCCGCAAAGACCTTGTAAAATTATTGTATCTTTTCAAAGCCCAAGGGGCACAGGCTTCCATTGCACAACAATCCAAACTTAAAGCCCTTGTGCGGGGCAAGTTTTATTTGTTTACACGCATCGAAGAGCCGCAGGAGCTTCTTAAGGCTATTTCAACTGGAAAATAATTTGATGCGATTGACTATTATTTTGATTACAATCATGTCCTTATTTGTTTCCTTATTTGTTTCAACCAGGAGTGTATTATTTATCCTGCTGTCTGCTTGAAAAAATGTTGTCTTCTTTTTTCTCTTTCTTCTTGTGGATCATGAATTTGTGGGTTTGGGTCCATCTTTTTTGAGAGGGGGGAGGTAGGTCAATGTAGTAATTACACAAATCCAAAAGTGTAATTCAGATCTGTTTATTCTGGATTGGTATCTTCAGCACAGTAGTCCAGCTCAAAGCGCTGCCTAACAGTAATGAGTCATACATAGAACTCCCTTAATAAAGAATCCAAATCCTGTCTGGACATTCCAGCTCACATGCTAGCCAATATGAAAGGCCCTATTTAACTTCACTTAACTCTACAGTCACCTTTGGTGCGATTTCAGAGCACCAACACTAGTAGTTGGGGAGGGGGGGAAATTTGGTTAGCGGGGTATGCCGCATTTTCCAAGGGTGGGTTGGTTAGTGGGAGTGGTGTAGGGGGAGGGCAGTTCGGGCAATAGTAGAAAAGAGCAGGTGCTATCAGGGAAGAGTTAAAATGTGTAGATATTTATTGAGTACAACATTGAAGGTCATTAAGTTCTTTATTCTTTCCTTTCTTTGTCACTTGACAGAATGATATATCCATTAGGTGTCAGATTGTATCTGTTAATGTTAATGGTATGCTGAATAGATGTAAATACAGAGGAATAATTAGGTGGCTAGTCACTTTAAAACCTCAAATTCTTTTTATTCAAGAAACTCATTTGAAGACAAATTCCCCAAAATGTTATATACCTGGAGTGTTTTCTAGAGGTTTTTTTGCTTCAGCAAGTGCTGCAGTGAGGGGAGTTGCAATATATTTTTCACATGAAATTGATTGGGTATTTCTTCATGAACAACGGGACCCTCTGGCGAGGTGGATTTAGATACAGGTCAAAGTAAATGAACAGCTTCTGTATCTTATTAATTATTACGGCCCAATAACAGATAACATCTTCGCTTTACAATCTCTTTTTATTCTCTTGATTGGGGTCTCCGGGCAAATAGGGCTTGGGGGTGATTTTAATTATATTCAGGATCTGAAAATGGACACCTCAAATAGGGGAAAAAAACAATTGAAACCCAAGATTAAGAAGGACTTCGATGCACTCCTAGAAGACCTTCAGTTAATAGATGCAAGGCAATTACTTAACCCGACAGTTCGTAAATATACTTGTTCTCCACGCCAACATCAGACAGCATCCCGAATTGACTATTTATTGATTTCATGATCATTAACTCTTAGGGCTGCTAGCATTGGTGTAAATGCTTTTTCAGATCATTCTTATGTTCAGATTGGGCTAGAAATCGGTGTTTTTAAAAAGAGCAGCGCCAAGTGGCAGATGGACCGTTTGCTCCTTCAAGATCCATTATGGCTTGAACAGTTTAGGCTTTGGTTAACTGATTTTTTTAATATTAATGAAGGGTCAGCTGATATTTTTTTCGTTCGGGGCGCTTTTAAGGCTGTGGCCCGTGGTCAGATGATAGCTGCTTCTGCTAGGAAAACTAGGGCACGGTTAGACAAAATTACGCAGCTTCAGTTGTTAATAGATAACGCCTCTAAATTTGAAGATTCTTTATCTCGGGGACAGCTGGAACAGGCCAGGAAGGCTTTTAGAGATTTTTTTGCTTTAGAAGAAATAAATAGCTACCAGACTTATATGCAGAAGGTATACGAAGAAAGCCAAATGGTTGGCAAGATGCTAGCTTAGTCAACTAGGGCTCGTCAAGAATCCTCCTGTATTGTAGAAATAATAGATCCTGAAACTAACGTTATAGTTAATGAAAAAACAAATATCGCTCGAACTTTTGCTGATCATTTTCGATAAGTATACACTACAAAAAATTCTGTTAATCTGGATCTGGATATGGTTCAGGAGTATTTTGATCCACTTCAATTACCAACTATATCCCAGAGTGTAGCCACGCAGCTTCAAAAGGAGATTACAGAGGCCGAGATATCAGTAGTAATCAAGACCTTGGCGGGAGCAAAAGCTTGTGGTGAAGATGGAATTCCTGTCGAAGTCTATAAAACCTTTGTGAACGAGATAACTCCTTTTTTTGAAAAAACAATTTGATTATATCAAAACGGGGGGGACGGTATCTTCAGAATTTAAGAGGGCAACAGTAATTAGCTTCGTAAAAAAAAGTAAACCTCCTAATAATCTTAATTCATTTCGACCAATTAGTTAATTGAATGCTGATTATAAAATCTTAATGGAGATTTTGGCCCAACGTTTTGTTTTTGCAGCAAAGGAAGTTATTCATTTTGATCAAACGGGGTTTATAGCGGGTCGCATGATGACAACAAATACTCGTTTTTTGATCCAAGCTTTAGATTATTTTAATATTAAGAAGACACCAGCTTGCATCATGCTGAAAAAGCTTTTGATTTAGTTAACTGGGACACCTTATTTTTTGCACTTTCTAGGTTTGGGATTCCGTCTTCAGTGATTGCTATGCTTTGAAATATTTATCACGGGACGCAGGCCCAGATAATGGTCAATGGGGCCCAGGCAGGGTTAATCTATATAAATCGCGGGACTAGGCAAGGTTGTCCTTTATCACCCCTTTTATTCACATTTTTTATTGAACCACTCGCAATTAGAATGCGATCTAATAGGAATATTAAAGCCCCGATCGATGGAATGGCGAAATTAAAACTTTGCGCTGACCATGCCATTCTGTATTTGTCCCCAGAAAAGTCTAATCTGTAGACAACACTGGCAGAATTTCAGAAATTCGAATTAATAGGGGGCTATAAGATTAATCCAAGCAAAACCAAAATTTTAATCTTGAATTCCAGCCAGATGATTTGAAACCACAAGCATTAAGATCGGACCCTATACGGCATTTGTTGGATCTATGTCTCGGGCCAATATGGGCAGTTAGCTAAGCTGAATTATGATGCTACCAGTATAAAGATCCAGAAATTACTCGATAAATGGACCAATCTTCCTTTGACTTTGATAGGCTGAGTGGCACTCATTAAGATGTCGATTTTACCTCTTTTGATATTTCTTTTTTCTAACATTCCGATTAAGGTGAACGTCAGTTTTTTAAAGGGATCGATTCTGTGATCAGGTCATTTATTTGGAATAAAAAGGCAGCAAGAGTTAAGTTACCGATTTTACAACTAGATACTAAACTAGGTGGTTTAGCTCTCCCAAATATGCGTTTATATTATGAAGCATCATTTTGTGATTACGTAGCATGTTTATTGTCTAAACAGAAGCAGGTTGATAATTTTTTCATTAATAAAATGACTCAAGAAGCCGGAACTCAAGTTCCTACTTTTTTGAAGACCTCCAAACTTCCAAAGAAAACAAGATATAAGACGTTAGTGGATTTCGCATATCGACTTCGTACTGTTTTTACACAAAATAATTTTTCAGGTTTTTTCTCCTTAAAATTAACTGAGTGTAGGGATTTAGGTATATATATCCATCCCATCCAGTTGAAAATATGGAATGTTTGGGGATGGTTAATCAGTTTGCCATACAGGGCAGGATGATTACTTGGGAAGAAGTGCAGGCCAGAGGTTCTAGTAATAACAAACCCTCTTTTTTTGAATTTATTCAAATTATTCATTGGTTGAAAAGATATAATCTTATATTTAATACCCCCCCCCAGTCAAATTGACTGGGGTGGGTAACTGGTATTGTTTATTAAACTCCCAAGATGAGTCCCCTCTGGTTTTAAAAATGTTGGAGAAAGTTACATCTCAAACTCAATGTGTTTTCTCCTATCAAGATTGGCAAAAGATATCAATTACAGGAAATAAGATACTGAGAGCTAATTACAAAAGAATGGCATTTCTCGCTCATTGGATGGTATACTATACCCCAGAAACGTTGAATAAAATTTACCCAGAGGTTGAAATTTTCGTTGTGGTACCTTATCAGAAGGGGGATGGCGGCATATTTTTTTTTTTTTGTCCCACGTTGATAACATTTTGAGAGAAATTATTTGAATACTTTAGTAGTGCGATTAAAAAAACATATAAACCTATAGTAGAACCTGCTCTGTTTGAGATACCTAGCAGGGAGGCAATCCTTACTAAAACTGAGAATCATTTCCTTTCTATTTCAATGTTGGTAGCTCGTTCATTGATTTTAAAGAACTGGAGATCACTCGAAATACCTTTGTTCGAAAAATGGCTTATGAAAATGAAACGTACGAAGCTTTTTGAAGAAACTTATGCTAAACGAGTGGGGGCAACTACGAAATTTGCTCGGATTTGGAAATATTTTCTTGACTGCTGAATAGATGATGAATTTTGTTGTATATGTTTCTCTTTTTTTTGTGCTGTTTAATGAACCAAAATGTGTATTTTTCAATCAAATTTGTTGTATTTTATAAATTTTGTTTGATTCCCGATAGCTCTGCTCAATAAACACAATGATATATACACATTTGTCCATTGCTGATTATGAGATTCATAGAGTTTGCGATTTGAAATGATTTAATTGCATAATATTTATACAAATTCCACTTCCTCGCAAAGTTGAATCATTTAATTGTTAAGCCAACAAAGTTGGGAGCAGAGTTTGGGCAAAAACAAAAACTAAGGCTGCGATATAGTACTTTTCTTATGTTGGTGTCAATGTTACAAATATTTTAATCATTAGGGGTTTGTTCTGTAAATCATCCAAGGTAGTCATCTCTTTGTTTCTAGTTTTAGGTGTATGTATATATATATATATATATATTATCTACTGGCGGTCGCCAGTAGATAGTTGTAGTTAGGACCTATTTTCCATAGGAAATCCGTACCATTCTATTCCCAATAAGTCTGGCGCCGGTTGACGAATCTTCGCAAAATTTTCCAAACTTTTGGCCAGCTCCGCTCCGCTCCTACCCTGAAAGTTTTGTGGTGATTCGTCAAGCGGGGGCCGAGAAAAAAGGGGGGTTCCAAAACACATTTTCCCCATGCAATGTCCCATAGGATCTGTCACGGACCATGTCATGAGTGATGTAATATGTGACGTCATCAGCAGTGCATTGCAGGGACGCGAGTTATAGTTAGCTGAACTAACTATAACAGGGGGATTTCTAGGGTTTTGTACGAGGGAAATGTCCAGCTAACTATAACGCCCCTGAAACCTATGGTTTTTTCAGTGAATATAATAATATAATAATATATATATATATATATATATATATATAACCTACTGGCGGCCGCCAGTAGGTAGGTAGTTATAGTTAGGACCTAGTTACTATAAGAAATGGCAACATTCTATTCGCAATAACTTTGGCGCCGATTGATGAATCTTCGTGAAATCAGCTCCTATGTGGAAAGTTTGGGGGTGATTCATCAAGGGTGGGCCGAGAAAAAAGGGGGTCCCAAAACTTGTTTTTTCAATGTTAATTTCCATAGGAAACTTTAGACAAGGCTACAGGTCGAACGGGTGAATGGAATTACCCCGAATTTGGCTGGTAGAAGGCTCTTGGTCTAGAAAGCACACTTTTGTTTTGGTGTAAATCCGTTCTATAGTTTTTGAGAAATATCAAAATTTACAGATATCGATATTTGGGAATTCTGTCATCTGATTGGCTGAGGTGTTACGAGCACGAGCTTGCTGCTGATTGGTTGCGAGCACTGCGAGCGTTTGAAGCTAGGAAGTGTTGGCCGCCATTTTGTGATTCCGTTGAAGCGAGTAAGGGGGAAAAAGGGCAAAAAATGTGGGAAAGAGGAGGGTAGAAGCACTGTAACCTTTGTGGGGTGTTTAGGGTGTGCTATAGAGTGGGTGCAAAGTGAACTAATCATACCTACCGGTGTGAAAGTTCTAGACTACGAAAATTAAGTGAGGTATTGGCTAGTGTGTGAGGTTTCTAAGGTGAGCTTGTGCGCGACTCGAGGATTAAAGCGTGAGCCCACACTGTGTGTCTTATGCTGTGAAGTCATGTGCCCTGGCCGCTGCAGTACAGTTGTGGAAGTAGTGTCAGCATGTGTTTATACCTACTAGGATGAACTATTGACCCATAGTTGGCTGCCATTTTGTTATTCCGTTGAAGCGAGTAAGGGGAAAAAAGGGCGAAAAAAGTGGGAAATAGGAGGGTAGGAGCACTGTAACCTCTGAGGGGTGTTTAGGGTGTGCTATAGAGGGGGTGCAAAGTGAACTAATCATACCTAGCCTGTGAGAGTGCTAGGCTACAAAAATTAAGTGAGGTATTGCCTAGAGTGTGATGCAGCTAAGGTGAGGTGGTGCGGGACTCGGGGATTAGAGCGTGAGTCTAAATTGTGTGTCTTATGCTGTGAAGTCCTGTGCCGTGGCTGCTGCAGTACAGCTGTGGAAGTAGTGTCAGCATGTATTTAGAACTACTAGGACAAACTACTGACCCGTACTGGTCTGAAAGTTCTGGGGTACGGAAAATATGTGAGGTAGTGTGTAGAGTCTCATGCTGCTAAGCTGAGCTGCTGCCGGACTCTGGGATGAAAGCGTGAGCCCAAACTGTGTGTCATATGCTGTGAAGTCATGTGCTCTGGCCGCTGTGCCACATCTGTGCAAGTAGTGTCAGCATGTAGTTATAGCTACTTTGAGGAACATTTGTTTTGAACATTGTAACTTGTGTATGGTGCTTAGGGGGTGTTATATAGGGAGTTCAAAGGTAAATTTGTGTGTATGAAATGAATTTGGTATTTGGAAAGTGGAAAGCACTGACTCCTATAGGTCTGATGGAGCTGGGGGCGTAAGGTGAGGTGCTGCTGGAGTTGGGAATAAAGCTGATGAACTACTGACCCCTATTGTGAACTTTTAACGTGCATGTGCCTTTGAATGTTCGATAAAATGTTGCAAAAGTATATCGTTAGGTTTAAAAAAAATGATGAACTTTTAACCTGCAGATGTCGTAGAAGGTTCCAGAAAGTGTGGTGATAAAATAGGTTGAACTTGTGACCTGTATGTAGCGCGGAATAATAAGTAGCTTTTCAGAAGTAAAATTCAAAATTAACCAATGGAGGTAAGTTTTAGAATGTCGTTGAAGGAATGAAGTATTCTGATTTGTTCTTTACATGTATTTATGTGTGGAGTGACAGAGAAATCGTGCCATTCCTGGTTTCCTTCTTGTTGAAGTCGGAGCTTCACATGTACTATGTGAGAAAGAGAGAATTGTATGCGTGTGTCATTTGAAATCTGGACAACAACTACAAAGTTGAGTTAGAAATGAACATGGTGTGTTATGTGTTTTATAGTATTGATTAAGTATTTGAGGTGATGTTTTTAATTTTGAAAGTATTTTTTATTTCAAAGTAATATAGTGTTAGTAAAGTGTGGTGTTTGATATTGGTTATGAAATATGCATAAAATCTGAGCAGTTGTTATAAAAGTATTTTATATATGTTTAGGAATTTTTCACAGAGAAATGTAGTTTGTCATCTTTATAGGACTGTATGTTTTGAAAATGAGGTACAGCGTTAATTTGAGTTTGTAATGTATTTGGGGAGATAAAGAAAATGTTGCATGTTTGCAACTGATACTTTTTGTGGAAATACTGGGGTGGGGGTGGTAGGAGACGTATGTGTTAATAAGTTAAAAGCGATAAAACGAAATGCAGAAATGTTATGTGGGCAGGTTGTGGTCTTATTTTTGACACTGAGAGGTAGGTTTGAATGTAAGTCAGGGTAGGTTGTTGTGCAGTGGGGCCGTGTACAGTGTTTGGAGATTACATGGAGAGGAGATGGAGATAGGAAAAGTGATAGGTTCCTTTTATATGTACGCATAGTTTGAATCATGTGATCCTAAGTTGAGATAAATATGAATATGGTTTCTGGTTTGCATGTGGGTATAGTGAATAGTTTTTTTAGTTTCTGACAGTGAATAATAAAAAGGTAAAAAGGTAGATATACTAAAATATATGGTAGTAATTATTGTCTGTTCTTATGGAATAGAAGTAGTTAGGGAGTGCTTCTTTAGAAGAGATATTTTATAATTGTGTGAGAGATAAAAAAAAAATGTGCGGTATATTTTCTGTATGACTTTGTTGACATTAGACAACTACATGTGATTATAAGTGATACTATTTGTCAGGCTGTGTCGCTGTGGCGGATATATGTAGGTGTTGAAGTGGTTCGTGTTTTACTGATGGTGAGCTTCACTATCCCTTTTGAGACACTCGTCAATTTATTCATTCCATTTAATATCTTTAATATAGATACAGTAAAGGGACTGTATATCAAAAGATTGGGAATTAGAACTTTGTTTACTCTCCCCATGCCCTGCTATACACACTACAGAGTGTTTAAGCGACTTTCGTAACATATAGATGTCTAGCTAGTAAAGGTGGTGTAGTTCGACTGGGCCTATTTATAAACCGTGCTATGGGATGGTTTATGTTTTACCCGCCAATTTGTATGTTTGAATACGTTTTGCTGATAAGTGTTCTGGCAGACACCTATTAAAATTAACATATATGGGTATAGTGGCGCTACTGGGAATGGTGGGGGTTTCTGTTTGATTTTGTGCGGTTATTAAGCAAGGTCGGGGGTGGGTGTGGGGGAGGTTGTTATGTTGCTGATTGAAACACAGAATATAGTAACTTGCAGATGTCGAGCTACTAAAGGTGATCTAGTTCCACTGAGAGCACTTATAAAGCGCCCTATGGCATGGGATATGTTTTACCCGCAAATTTGCATGTTTTAATACATTTTGCTGATGAGCATTTCAGGAGACATCTATTGAAATTAAGCCTCTGTTTGGCTATAGTGGCGCTTCTACATTTGCTGGGGCTCTTTCTTGTATTGGGTAAAGTTAAGCAAGGGCGGGTGTTGAGGTGGTGTAGTGGTACTGTGACTATTTATAAACCGTATTATGGTATGGTGTATGTTGGAGTAACAAAATTATAAGTTTTAATAGCTTTTGCTGATGAGCGTTCCGGCAGACACCTGTTGACATTAAGTCTATCTATGGCAATAGTGGCGGTAACGGGAGTGCTGGGGCTCATTGTTTGATTTTGTAAGGTTAAGCAAGGGATGGGTGGGGGTAGGGGAGGTGCGTATGTTGCTGATTATAAGGCAGATATTTGTAACATAGGCATATGTAGTTACTAAAGGTAATGTAGTTTCACTGGGCCCATTTATAAACAGTGCTATGGGATGGTTTATGTTTTACCCGCCAATTTGCATGTTTGAATAGTTTTTGCTGATAAGTGTTCTGGTAGACACATTTTAAAATTAAGCCTGTGTATGGGTATAGTGGCGCTACTAGGACTGGGGGGTTTCTGTTTGATTTCGTACTGTTAACCAAGGGCGGAGGTGGGTGAGGTAGTAATGTTGCGTTTTGAAATACAGAATATAGTAACATGGAGATGTGGAGCTTCTAAAGGTGATGTAGTACCACTGGAAGCACTTATAAAGCGCCCTATAGCATGGTATATGTTTTACCCGCAAATCTGCATGTTTTACTGATGAACTTTTCAGGAGACATCTGTTGAAGTTAAGTCTGTGTATGGCTATTGTGGCGCTTCTACGTTTGCTTGGGCTCTTTCTTTTATTGCATAAAGTTAAGCAAGGGCGGGTGTTGAGGTGGTGTAGTGGTACTGTGACCATTTATAAACCATCTTATGGTATGGTGTATGTTGGAGTAACAAAATTATAAGTTTTAATAGCTTTTGCTGATGAGCGTTCCGGCATACACCTGTTGACATTAAGTCTATCTATGGCAATAGTGGCGGTAACGGGAGTGCAGGGGCTCGTTGTTTGATTTTGTAAGGTTAAGCATGGGTGTGGGTGGGGGTGGGGGGATGTGCGTATGTTGCTGATTATAAGACGGACATTTGTAACGTGGGCATGTGCAGTTAGTAAAGGTAATATAGTTTGAGTGGGCCTATTTACTAACCGTGCTATGGTATTGTTTATGTTTTTCCCGCGAATTTGCATTTTTGAATACTTTTTGTTGATAAGTGTTCTGGCACATACCTGTTAAAATTAAGCCTGTGTATGAGTATAGTGGCGCTACTAGGAATTGTGGGGGGTTTTGTTTGATTTTGTACGGTTAAGGAAGGGCGGGGGTGGGTGTGGGGGAGGTGGATATGTTTCTGATTAAAACTCAGAATTTAGTAACGTGCAGATGTCGAGCTACTGAAGGTGATGTAGTACCACTGGGAGCAGTTATAAAGTGCCCTATGGCATGGTATATGTTTTACCCGCAAATTTGTATGTTTTAATACGCTTTGCTAATGAGCGTTCCGGTAGACGGTTGTTGAAATTAAGTTCTTGTATTGGTATAGTGTGTTTACTAGGTTTTGTGTGGCTCTTTATTTAATTTTGTAAAGTTAAGTAAGGATGGGGAAGAGGGTGGTGCAGTGGCAGTGTGCCCATTTATGAATCTCTTCATGGTATGGTATATGTTTTTCTGGCAAATTCCAATTTTTAATACTTTTTGGTGATGAGTGTTCCAGCAGACAGGTACAGAAATTACACAAGATTTCTGTGGATAAGACATCTTCTTGCTGATAGACACTCTTGTACTGTGGTAGAAGGCTGATAGCATTGATGGAAAATTATGAAACTTGGTGCCAATGTATATTTTAATAGAAGGTTACACTGTTTGTTTGTTACTATGGTGTAGTTAGGGTTCTAAGTGGGAAAAAAAGTGGGGGTGCTCTAAAAAGGGGGCAAAGTTCTTAAAGGGGTGTGGGCTATGCAAGTTGGGGCATGATCTAAATCAAGATAAGTATCATTGTGTGCTTTAGAAAATCCTCTCCAATTATCGAAGGTTCGGAAAAAAACATTGTTTAAAGGATTTCCCTTTCTTCTACAACGTGGGTAACCTAGTGTGATGTCTCCAGTTCTCAGTAGTGAGCAAAATAAGCATGCATACATCGATGTGCATGCTGTCACTGCAGTGTAATAAAAAATTTAAAAAATTGACTATCTTTGTGAGGGCCGAAAATAGAGCCTGGTAGAGAGTCGGTTGGAGCCTGCCTGAAAATAAGTGCCAGTCCCCAGACCCGGCCCAATTAAAGCGCAGTATCCATGCATCCTAAGCACTGCGCCATTCAACCATCTTTTAATTGATGCATATATTCCTACTTATATATATACATAAATCTGTTTATCCGCTTATCTGAAGCATCTATGAGCGCACTCGCCTATAGTAAGCACTGTGCCATTCATGCAGCGATACGCCTATATATGCATAGATATATCTGTCCCAGAATCAATCCTAAGCATTTATCAGCCCACCCGTCTATGGTAAGTACTGGTCTTTGCATTCATTCATCCTTCCATCCATCCATACATTGATACATTGATCTATGTATCTATCCATTGATGCATCAGGCCATGCATCCACTCGCCCTTTATTCAACTATATGTTCTTATTTCCATGCATCGTCCGCCCCCGATCCTAAATACGATGTATTATACTCATCCAGCTACCCTCTTAAGGCATTGAAAAGGCTTTCGAAAAGCATTGACAGGCACATTTTATAATAAAGAATAACAAAGCTTTGAGTTATTCTTTATGGAGCATACTTCAACACCCTTCTCTGGTGGTGTTTTAAACAAAGGTACATCTAGCGAAAGAAATGTTAAGGAGCTTTTAAGTGTAATACGTTAATTTAGAAACATAATGTTTTCTCGAGTTTTTTATAGGTACACTGTTTGAAAGTGGCCGTGACTGACAGATACTGAATACCTGTACTTCTTATATTTGAGAAAGTATACCAGAGAGCTAATTTGGGATGGTGAGAAACTTGAGTTCTATATTTCCATGTGAAGTACAGTATAGGAATATAAAAGTCATTGGAAAGCTTTTATGTTCATATTAAAGAGGGGGTGTGAGAACTTAGTGAGGCAGGCAAAGTGTGTGTTTTCGTAGCACTAAAACAAGACCGTGTGAAAGGTGAGAGCAGGTTCGTGCTCGAGTTGCCTTGTTGTGGTCATTTGCAGAGGCACAACCAGAGGGAAATTTCGGGGGAGCCTAATTCTTTCAGCATTAGGCAGAGTAGGCATGTAGGGGTTGTAAAAAGGGGTGAAAAAGAACAGAGTCTCCTTTACAAAAAAAGAAGACCGGTTAAGTATTCGGGTGCGGCTCTGTGTGTGCGCCCGGGAAGCTGTGTCAGAGAGTCCGGGGCAATGGGCGTTGCGCACCTGGTGGTCTGTCTGCTAATCACCCCACGATGATGTTGCTGGTGCGTTGCAAAAAGAGAAGGGAAATACTGAGAGAAAATAGCTCTCTTTAAAGGATTTCCCTTCTCCTACAATGCGAGTCACTTGGCATGATGTCTGCACTTCTAAGTAGTGAGCAATGTGTATGCTCTCACAGTGTCACTGCAGTGCAATAAAGAAAAAAACGGATTACGATTGTGAGGTCTGAAAATAGAGCCCTATAAAGTCCCGTTTTGAGGCTCCCAAAAATAGTGCTGGTGGTCACATCCCCACAGACACTCCCTCCAGTTAAAGCCCTGGGTGCAGTGTTATGTTTGCGAAGTTGTTGATAAAATTGTTAGGTAATAATGGACATTTTTATGTGTGCTGTTTGGTTGATAATATCATTCTAAGTACATAGATTAAAATGTTTAAAAATACTATTTATAAAGTTAAGTGCGGTGGGTTGCAGAGAAAGTGGTGTGGGGTGGTGGGGTGTGGCGGAGAGGTGAAAAGTATGAGGTAGTGCAGGAGTATGTGAATAATTAAATAAATGCTTGCTGTATGTTCTATGGCACTACTTGTCATCCTAGTGCTCATCTGTCGTGCTCCATCACGTTGCAGCTCTGGGTCTGGAAGTTGTTAGTGGAAGTTTTGCAATTGTATGTTATAATTTTAACATAGTGAAGAAATGTGAAAAATAATTGAATCTATTTTTTGTTTATCAGAAAATTATTTCATTTGGATTGAAATTTGGAAATGCCTAGAAGAAGTGAAAAAAAAAGAAAAGAGAAGAAAAATACATATTTGACAAAAAGGGAAGATCTTGCAGTAGAAAAAAATGTGACTAGTAGAGAAACTGTGCGAGTAAAAGCAAAAGACAATTTTGAAAAAAATATTACGAACATTTAATGAGAAAAACATCACACAAAGCAAAAAGAAGATTTTTTCAAGTAAGGTGAAGCAGAGTTCAATTTCAAATATGAGGAAAAGGAAAGATGATAAAGAAATAGTATCTGGTACTCGGAGAAAAAAACAATTTCAAGAAATTCGTCAGAGACTTTTTCGATCTAGAGTGATTCAGAATTTATTGAAAACATGCTGCAAATATAAAAGAAGAATGTTCCAATTCAAACAGAAGCAGTGTATTGAAAGTATAGTGGATACTGCTTTCAATTTGAAACAGAAGTTGTTCATTTTGATTTTAAAGAGAATGAAAGTATTGGATAAAATAGTCAAAGTATTGAAAGACAAAAGTAGAAAAAAAGACATGTGAACAGAACCAACTTTTGTAAATTATTTAGTGGACATTGGAGACATACTCCTAGTACTGAGCCTTTTTTTAATGAGGAAAGTTACTTCCAGGAAAATAGTTTATCATTTGCAGTTGATACTGGAGGTCGTTGCTACGAAGTTCAGGATGGTGTTCCTCTACCAAAGGAGGAAATGGTTGGTAAAAGTGCAGAAGGGTTAATGGCTGAAGAAGTGCAAGGGAAACGTCCACGAGCTCCTGTGTATAAGTGGAGTTGCAGTAGCATTTGTAGTATTCAACAGGAATCCATTGATATAATGGGAAATTTGCTACGAGAATGTACTCAGAAAAGTATAAAACAGAAGATTAAGTTGTTACAAGGATGTTTAAAAAAAATGTGATGATATTGAAATGCGATATTTTGGTCCAGAAGAGCAATTCATAGAAAGTGAAAGTTTGACAATTACAGATGTTGGAGGAGATGAGAAAGTGATTAGCACTGATCAGTTTGAAGAAGAAATTGGAAAGTTTAATGTAGTGTGCTCTGAAATACCAAACTATGTTTGTGGTTGTTGTAGACGTACTCATTATAAAAGTCAAAGTTGGAATGTTGATTTGTATTTGAAAAGTGCAAAGGAGAAAAATAGTAAGTGGGAAGAATTTGCAACGTACTTGTTTGTTGAAGGTCGATTTGAGTTAGGTTGTGATCAACGTATATGTAAATATTGTTACAACAAATTAGAAGAGAACAAAATGCCTGCTAGAGCAGTGCATAATACGTTGGAGTTAGTAGCTATTCCGCAGGAGCTGGCCAAATTGAATACATATGAGTTGGTTCTAATTCAATCTGTTCATCCTTTTCAAACTATAATTTGGATGGAGCCTAAAACAGGTAAACTGCCACCAACAGACTTGCAAAGAGGGCTGAAAGGAAGAGTGCTGTACTTACCTTTGGATTTTAAGAAAAACGTTGAAACTATTGCTGGAGAGAAAGAGGAAGATGAGGCAGTAGTTATTTTAGTAAATGGTGTACCCACAAAGAGTCGGAAAATATGGCAAGAATTTGTGGATGTTAATAAAGTTGAAAAGGCTATCTTATATCTTATAGAGAACAATATTTATTACAAAAATGTAATGTGCATGAACAGGTAATACGTTTAGAAGATGATTTTAAAATTTCAAGTGGTCAAATAGAGAAAGTGGACAAGTCAAGGACTGAAGAGATTTATGAACATTATACAATACGCCCTTTGCATTCAAAAGAAGTGATGGGAAGTAGCATTGAGTTATTTCAAATGAAAAAAGCACAGGGATCTCCAATGAGTGTATGGGAGAAAAGCTTGGAAGCTCGTTGTTTTCCACAGTTGTTTCCTACTGGAGAAGGTGGACGATATGATGACCGACTTGTATGGATTCCAGCTTCAGAATATCGGTCAACAAGATTATATTCTGAAGATCCTAGATTTTGACAGTGCATTCCATACATATTTCACCTTTTGTTTGAAAGTGAGCTGTCTTCTCTCTCGTATGCAGTGAATCATATACTTAAAGCTGGAGTTCCTGAATCACTTCTTTCTGTGAAAGAATTTGTGGAGAAAGTTCAAGAAACAGATGAAAATTTAGAAGCACAGTTAATAAATTTGATGGCATGTCAACGTGGAACAAATGAGTATTGGTATAGTCGTCATGGAGAACTCAAGTGTATGTTACGGAACTTAGGTACACCAACATGGTTTGTCACACGTAGCTGTGCAGAGTATGCATGGGAAGATTTGCTTGAGTTTTTAAGAGAAGCGAATTCTAATATAAAAAATGTTGAAATAAAGACTCCTGGTGAACTGTGTTCATTGGATCCTGTAAATGTGTGCAGATATTTTAATCATAAGTTTCAAGCTATGATGTCTTTTATCTGTAATAAAAAGAATCCACCTCTTGGAGAAGTTACCGATTTCTTTTGGAGAAAGGGGTATCAAGCAAGAGGTGCACCTCATATGCATATGCTAGTATGGATCAAGGATGCACCTAAATTTGGAAATGATTCTGATGAAACAGTATTGTCTTTCATCGGACAGTATGTGACATGTGAGATTCCAAGAGAAGGAGGAGATAGAAGCTTGAGACAGCAAGCTTTACGTTTCCAAAGTCACTGTTGTAGAAAGTATTGCAGAAGAAAATACAAGTCTAAAGGAAAATTTTACACCAAATGTCGGTTTGGTTTTCCCCGTCCAGTCATTTGTAAAGGAAGAGTAAATTCTTTTTTTTCTTCTGTGAGGCACACAATGACTCGGAAATCTACAAAGAATATCTACAACTTAAAAAGACCAGAAGTGTCAAAGTATATCAATGACTACAATCCAGTCATTTTAAAAATGTGGAATGCGAACATGGACATCCAGTATGTTGCAGATAACTCAATTGCTGTTGCACGTTATGTTACATCGTACATAACAAAATCTGAAAAAACAGAGATGAAACAAATGTGGGAAGAAATTGCACAAGAGAATAGTCTTAGCAAAAAATTGTACAGCTTTAGTTTGAAAATGCTTTCCCACCAAGAAATTGGATCGTATGAATGTTCAGACTGCTTGTGTTCTTCAAGTTTATATTCAAAGTCACAAGGAATCATTTGGGTAAGTTTAGGTCTTGCCTGCAACCAAAATAGAGTGTTGAAATCATTGGAAGAAATTGAACAATTAGCAGCAAATGAGCCAGATAGTACAGACATTCTTAAAACTAATATGTTGGACAGATACTATTCGAAAAGGAGTCAACATCTGGAACAGCTATGGCTGTATGAAGTACTTCAGCATTACAGCTTCAAAAGAAATGTTAAAGAGAATTTAAAAGAAGGAAAGTTTGCAGTAGTTGGATGTCATGGTTGCTTAGTACAACATGCAAAGGGTAATCTTATAAACCACAAGAAACTTAGTTGTGAAACTCCAGATAAGCGAGAATTTTACTATTTAGCACTTCTGCAGCTGTTTAAACCATCGCGTAGCGAAAGTGAATTACTTGGAGAGTTTGACTGCTATGAAGATTCTTTTAATGCTTGTAAAGATAGCTTTCGATGTCCAATTTTCCCTACATATTTAAAAATTTTGAATGATGAAGTTGAACAGGAAAAGACTATTATAGCTGAAATAGCTCATGAAAGTTCTCAAGATAGTCAAAGTAGTGGTCCATGTAGTCAAGATCATCTTGGAAAACCAATGCTGGAAAATGAAGCAGCGATTGCTATGCATGAAGTCGAAATTGCAATGCAACAAGCACACGAGGAGAATATAACATTGGAAAAGTTAGAAGAACAAGTAAATGTTGAACAGAAAGAAATATATGTGCAAGTGAAAGAATGGATAGAACATGGTTTGTTGCATGAAAAAAGAATGTCTGTGTTCATCTTTTAAACCTCTTCTGATGTATATCAGTGGTCAAGCTGGGACAGGTAAACGTTTTTTCATTAAAGTTTTGACCAGTTATCTTCAAAAAACTACTGGTTCACATTTATGTTGGGTGGTGACAGCTCCAACTGGATTAGCTGCACACAATGTTAAAGGAGTTACTTTGCATAGATTATTGATGTTACCAGTGGAGCATGATAATAAATTAGAATATCAGAAGTTGTCTGGAGAAGCTTCTTATGAAGTGTCAAGAGTGCTGAAGAAAATGAAACTTTTAATTATTGATGAGGTGAGCATGGTCTCAAACTTAATGCTTGCTTTTGTACACTTAAGAATGCAACAGGTATTAAAAACAGATTGTGGCATTCTCTTTGGGGAAAAACATTTAATTGTATTTGGAGATCTGCTACAACTAACCCCTGTAAAAGGAGAACCAGTGTTTAAAACTCTTCTACATGAAGACACTAAGAAATCTCTGGGAAGTATTGGAAATGTGAATCAGTGGTTACATTTTGAATATAAAGAACTCACAATATGCAACAAGCAAGAGATGAAGATTATGCAAATATTCTAAAAGATGTAAGAATTGGTGTTCTAAGCAAACATGGTAAACAAGCTTTTGAAAGTCTTCTACTAAAGAACTTGTTTACAAATGAAAACACACCAGCAGAAGTAATGTACAAGAAAATGAAAGAAAAAAAGTCTATAGTTTGCTTAATGCCTGCAGTGGAAGAGTGTTATACATGTAATAGAGATCTTATGAAATTGGAAAATCAAGAAATAGTTCACATTGAAGCTATTGAAAAAATAGAGCATCAAGGAATAACAATTGTTCTTTCAGAAAAACTACAGGCTAAATTGGATTCTTCGGAAAAGTCTGTATCAAAAACTGCTGGCTTAGAAAGGTTTAAGTGTAGATAATGCTTTGGTAAATGTTGGAAAAACTGTGGTTAAAGAGGGAATGGTATATGTTGCATTATCTCGAGTTAGAACGTTGTCTGGTTTGTATTTTGATGAGAACAAGGTTAGTGCTGATGTTAATTGTGTAAGAGAATATAATCGTTTGAGAAGGCTTTATGCTCCCCATTTAGGAGAATATCCTATTTATGAGAAACGTGTTGTGTGTTCAAAACCCAAATATGTTGAAGAGTTAACTATGGTTGAAAAGCAGAAAGAAAATCAACAGAAAAGAAAAGATGTAAAGAAGCAGAAAATACAAACAAGTGATGATGTTGTTGGATACCAATTAGAAAATGCTTCTGGTGTCAACTGCTATGGTAATGTCATTCTAAATGTTATATGTTATCTTGAAGATGTTTGTGGTGAAATTATGCAAAGTCAGGAAAAAAACTTTATGTTCTGCACTCTACGCTTTATTTCAAGAATTGAGAACTAATAGAAGTAAGATTCATTTTGCTTCTGGTATTCGCCAACTGTTGGATACATGTACTGGATCTTTAACGTTTAGTGCTAATATACACCAAAATGCACAAGAATTTCTGATGATTATGCTTGGAGTACTAGAAGATGAAGGAATTCAGATTGAGAGTTTATTTGGACTCAGTTACAAATGCAAAATGCGAACAGTGTTCGTTAACTTCAAGCACTATAGTTGAAAGAGAACGATTTCTATATTTGACAATACCTGACTGCAAATCTGTACCATTTTCCAAACTACTAAAAGAAGCAGATCACAAGATGATCTGTTCTCGTTGTAAATCAACAATGCTGTCTACATTATGCCAATAAAGATATGGAAAATATTTGATTATAATGCTACAACGCTGTAGACCAAATGGAAGAAAAGTGGAAACCAAAATTAAAAATGTTGTTGCTAGTCAAGTATCTATTTCTGGAAGAACTTTTGCAACAGTTGCTATTGTTTTCCATGCTGGAAGTACTACCACAAGTGGACATTATATAGTTTATTTAAAGTGTAATAATGGTTGGAGTCACTGCAACGATACGCACTTGGAAATGAAACCGAGATTGCCTTGTGAATTACCCAACTCATACTTGATATTTCTGAAACAAAGATTTTAGATACACCATTCGGCTTGGTGGGAAGGTGTAAAGATACTTTAAGGAATTCATACTGGATGCTTTCAAAGTGAATTTTTTGATACATTATTTGGCGTATTGGAAAATGTTCACAGAAACTATAAAGTAAAGTTAAGATTTGAAGATTGGAAATAGCATTGGATGTGTTATTTGTGTTGATTTTGTATTATATGTGTGAGAATTAGTTGATTGTTTTTTTTCCCTGCTGTTTATGATGAAACTACTCTGACATCACTGTGAATAGTGAAGTTAAGTAGTAGTTGATGACAGCAAAAAAAGGGAGAAAGATTGTTTTCTGAATGTTACATTATTTTGTATTATTTAAAAACTCACTGTAATTTGTGAAATATATTACATTACATAGTAGTTTTGCAGTCTATTTTATTTAGTTGAAAAGTTAGAAAAACAGTAGTAATGACAAATAGCACAATAGTAGTTCGATATTTAAAAAAACCTTTGAAATTCACTGAAAAAACCATAGGTTTTTGCGGACTTTATAGTTAGGAATTTGAATTTAAAAAACCTTAGAAATTCACTGAAAAAACCATAGGTTTCAGGGACGTTATAGTTAGAAATTAGCATTTAAAAAACCTTAGAAATTCACTGAAAAATCCATAGGTTTCAGAGATGTTATAGTTAGTTGGACATTTGACTCATATAAAACCAGAGAAATTCGCCTGTTATAGTTAGTTGAGCTAACTATAACTCGAGCGCTCGCAATGCACTGCTGATGACGTCACATATTACATCACTCATGACATGGTCAGTGACATCACTCATGACATCACTGATGACATGTCAAATGACATCACTGATCACATCACTGATCACATCATCCACGCGATAGTCTGACACACCTATTCACACTCTAATGTAACCTTTAATACACCCACTCTAAAATACAGACTACTATTTTCGAAACCATAGACACACCAATACCAGATACTAGATACCCATCCACTGATTCCTATCTATATATTGTGAGCCAGACATACACTGATACAGTCACTCATACATGCTGTCTCTCATCATTACATCAGTATAATATCCACTCATACACCTATACATACATTCACACAGTGCTACTGATCCGTAGAGTTACTCACACATCTACTCAGTCATGCCAAAAATCAATCACACACCCATGTACTCACCTATGCAGATATATACACACCACCTGACTTATTTATACACACACCACTTACCTTATTGATATAGATACTATCACATACTCACTCTCTTATACAATTACTAATACAAGTACACATTTGTGTATGTAAACACTCTTGCATTCACTCTCTCTCACGTATAGTCAATTATACACCCCAACACTCACATATACTGTCTAAAAACATATATAGTTACTCACATATATACAACTGAGACATAAATTCACTAATCAATACACCTGTACACACAGTTAGCTACCCATACAGCCCTTCCGAGATGCAGTTTGGAATGTATAGAACCGGTGAAACAGCTATTCAGACATGTATGCACAGAGTCAGACACCTCCCACCCACCCAGATAGACACTCAGACACCCATACAGATACTTATACAAACAATAAATAACCCATATAGACACTGATGTAGCTACTCACCAACCCATGCACCTGCTTACACACCAACTGAGAGACTAATAGAGACATTCACACAGTTTAGTCACTAATCCATGCATTCAGTAACATACGTTCAATCAGTGACTTATAGAGTCAGTCGTGCATCTACTAAATAATCCATTCAGGCACTTAAACATTGAGTCATTCTTCAATAGACCTTGGCATAGATATATATGTAAAATATTTACAGTTTACAGAAAAACACATTCACTGGATGATGTCATCAGTGATGTCATCAGTGATGTCATTTGAGATGTCATCAGTGATGTCAGCAGTGATGTCACTGACCATGTCATGAGTGATGTAATATGTGACGTCTTCAGCAGTGCATTGCGAGCGCTCGAGTTATAGTTAGCTCAACTAACTATAACAGGCAAATTTCTCTGGTTTTATATGAGTCAAATGTCCAACTAACTATAACATCTCTGAAACCTATGTTTTTTTTAGTGAATTTCTAAGGATTTTTTAAATGCTAATTTCTAACGATAACGTCCCTGAAACCTATTGTTTTTTCAGTGAATATATATATATATATATATATAAATATATATATCAGAGAATGAGGATCTTTGGATGAAGCCATCAGTGCTCCACCTCTTGCCACTTCAGGATGCTACGTGCTACGCTCACACGATGCATAGCGTTTGAAGGTGGACAGATGCTGTCACCATAGTGCAGTCTGCTGAGCGTGCTGAATTGTGATGAAGTGCCTAACTAGGTGAAAGCAGACTACAGTGGGAGGCCACATAGTCAAGAAAATGCGGCGTGCCCGGAGTCTGACTAAGGAGTCAAGGACCACATCCCTGAGACTTCAGCTTACCATGGGGAGCATGCATCCATCCAGATTTTGGAAGGATGACATGGGCGGTGCCTTGGCCTGGTTCAGCCCGATATATATTTAAAAAACTCTGCTGGCATTCCTCTGCCTCTCGTGATTGACAGGTCAAGTAAGGCTTACAAGACAACAACATTTCTCTGTAGCTGTGGCCACCAGGTTTCCCACTTGGGGGTAAGTGCACGCGCTATGCTTTAGGCAATTTCAGGGTTGAGAGGCACTACCTGGTTGGGGGTCGCAGGGGAGTGGCACAGGGTTTCTTCAACATCTTGTAGGCACTTTTAAAAAAGAACATTGGAAGACAACATTGTCCATCATCAGGGAGCGATCCCTAATTTAAAAACATATAAACAAGATATATGAACTGGCGTGCACTAAAAATGCGAAGCCATTCAAAAACTTCAGGCATTACAACTCATTTTAATGCATCTGTTCTGACTCAAACAGTCAAAATGCGAGTGGGATAGGCAGCCGCACAAGCTAATCACACAGCCTCTTCAAGCAAAGATTGTACAATGTCTAGAAATACAGAAGAAGACGATATAAGTGCAAATGCATGTGCCTGAGGTCATCTCCAGGAAAATTGCCGATTCTGATCTGGGTCGGAAAGCTCTCTGACTGAGCTGGAGCCGGAGTGTTTTCCGACCGAGCTGGACTCCTGCAGTCCAACCGAGCGAGTACGATGCGGCCGCATGCTGCCGGACTCGGTTCGGTCGGACTCCCATAGAAGTCAACGACGTACGACGCTTACACGGGCTCCCATTGACTGAATGGGTACGTCTCGCACAAGGGCTCCCCCTACAGTGGGTACGCATCAGTGCCATCCGTAACATACATGCCTGTGTTGGGGAGACCCTTGGGTCTCACCCTGTGTCCAAGTCGTAAGGTTGCGGATGACGGTGGGTCCGATGTGGACCCCCAAAGGCAGTTTCATGGACATTTTGCGAGCCGGAAACTTCGGCTCGATCCGGCTGTCCGATGCATGCATCGTGCTGGCTCGGTCGGAATTCGCCTCCATTGCACAGCACTGTTTGCTTTCGGATGAGACGTATGGAGTGTTTCGGCCCTGGAAACGAGTCAGTCGGCGATTTCGCATTTCTTGCATCGTACTTGCTCGCTCACACAGCTGTACGAGTCAGTCGTTAAACACTCTTACGGCTCGAACTTTTTACGTCCGGATCGCGTTCGGAGCCCTTTTGAGCGAGATCGGAATCAGTCCCTAAATCGTGCCTACATGTAAAAAGTATATGAGTGAAGTAACTTTACAGAGAGGTTTCTAGCTTGGCAGGCCCATGAGCCATCCACCAATAATTGGATTGACATCTTGAAATGCCCTGTTACTGGCATAAGGAGTAAGGATTCGGCAAGGGTGGGAAAACATGTTATATGATTACAGGTGGATTTATACACAACATCAATTAATTGATAAAGAATGCCTTGAGGAGTTTCTACCGGACCAGAATATCCTGGTACTATCTGAAGAAGAAGGGTCGAATATTATGCGACCTTTTTCCAAAGAAGAACTGGTTGAGGTTATTAGGACTCTCCCGAATTGCAAAGCCTGTGAGCTAGATGGTTTCCCAGCGGAATTTTTGTAAGATTTTTTAGAATTTTACTGGTCACCAATACAATGCTAGAGGGAGGCCCTATACCGGAGTCATTTTGTAAGGTGAACGTTTTTTACAAAAAGGAAAATGATGATGAGGACCCGAGTTTTTATTGCCCAATCACACTATTAAACATGGATTACATAATCATCACAAAACATTTAGCTAATAGATTTAACTTAATACCATCAAAGTTAATTCATTTAGACCAGAATGGTTTTATAGCGGGGAGGCAGTTAGGGACAAACACACATTATTTGGCTGAAGCATTAGATTATTTCATGCCTAATAATATACCAGCCTTAGTGCTTCTGCTAGACAGAGAGAAAGCCTTCGACCTCGTAGTCTGGGAAACGTTATTCCATATTTTGTCCAAATTTGGTATACCACCCCAGATCAGAGGGTTGATAGAAAGGATCAGCCGCAATGCAGAAGCTAGTATCATTGTCACAATAGAGTTGGGAAAAATAAAGGTCTTGCATGGAACCTGACAGGGATGACTGCTATCCCCTATTTTATCTGCCTTCTTTATTGAAACACTGGCAATAGCGATCAGAGAAAACGCCGATATCTGTCCCCCTCTGCCACTGATGGGGAAGATAAAACTATATGCCGATGGCATTATGTTGATCGTCGACAGCAGTAAGGCCACCCAGGAGAAGGTATTTGAGACTTGGGATTGGGAGGTTCTGAAATTAATAAAAAAGAAAACTGAAATAATGTTATGTGGGTGTAACCCAGATGTTCTGCATTCAGATATCGTCTTATGTGTGAATTCACACCCAAACAACTATCTGGGAAATAAGTGGCCGATTATGTTGGTGGGTGGATCGCCACCGCACGCATGGCCGTGGCGATCCACCCGCCAATCTCCACCACCCGCCTCCCATTTCCCCCCACCACATTACGATGGCTGGGGGACCCCGGCGGACGGAAAGACTGTCTGCCAGTTTTCCGAGGGTCGACTCATCGACCGGGCAGAAAACATGTTTAATATGGTGGCGGTGTCTGCAAGAGACCGTCATCCATATTTTGATGCGGGCGGAGATCAGCCTTTCCGTGGTGGCAGAAAGGCTTACGGTCTTGGTACCCCCAGCATTTGCATGCACAAGGTGGCAGGCACCACGTGGTGCCTGTCACGTTGTGCATTCAAATGCACAACATGCATTTTTTACCTTGCGGCAGGTGCTGCTTGCAGCACCGCCCGCCGCAATGTAATAAATGCGGGATGCACATCCTAATGCCAATGGCGGGACTGCCGCACCTATGGTGGGCGGTCCCTTTAGCCATTGTGGATCGCAATAGACCCCTAAGTTCTCATCATGGATTGAGGATCTCTATGATTGAAATTTCACAGCTGCTTTTACAAATACAAGATATATTCATACACTGGAACGCTCTTCCTTTGACCATTTTGGGAAGGGTCTCCTTGATTAAGCTGTTTATTTATTTTCAGCTATCCCATGTGTCTTAACTGCATCCTTTTTTAAAAAGGTAGTGTCCATGTTCACGTCTTTTATCAGGCAAAAATAAAATCGCCAGAATTGCACTAAGCAATATATGAGGACCTGGAGAAGGTGAAAGGTGGGTTGGCGCTCCCCAATCTTATGGATTATTATTTTGCCTATTTTGCACGCTACATGTCCAGGATTAAAGCAAAACCCCACATGGGAATATTTCAGAATTATTTTATGCAGCTGATTTTTACAGAACATCAGATAGGTAATGTGCTAAAATTTTGAAATCACACAAAAAAGTCTGATATAAGAGCATGCAGTGGTTTCTTCGGTAAAAAGGGAATTTTTTATAAGATATGCTATTCCCTATATGAATGCCGCAACACCCCTGTCAAAACCCGTCATGGAATCAGGGACTAAATTGCCACGGGAAATAGTCCAAATGTGGGCAAAAGTAGGGTTTAGGAAAATATCAGACTTTCTTTTGACAGAAAGATGGCTGACTAGTTCAGAAATCAATGAGTTAATTCAAAATGATTTTCTCCTCCTCAGCTCATATAGAATGTTGTATAAAGTTTTCAGCAATTTGGGATTGTGCCAGATAAATTGTAGTAAAAATATGGTATTCTCATTACTCGAAGCTGACAAAGATAAAAATCCTGTGGAATGGAAAAGACTCCTAGCTTCTAGAAAAAGTCTGTATCTTACCCAGAAAGCAATTGAAAAATGGGGAAAATACGATGGTCTGCAATTAACAGCTAGTATGTTAAATTAAGTTAATAAACTTAATTAAGTGTGTTAGAAGGAGTCAATGACGTTGGATGTTATAAATGGCTGCTATACAGAATCCCACAATTTCTTTCACAAGTTAACCCTAACTTGCAGAGTCCCTGTTTTCATTGTCTAGATGGGCCTGCAGCCAACTGGGTTCATATAATTGATCAGTGTCCCTTCTTCCTGGAGTTCTGGAATGAAATATTCCAGTATTTGGAGACCGAATGGCAAATCATACTGGTATCCCGCACCTGGCTGAAAATCTTGGGATACAATCAGTCGTTCGGCCTAATTATCAAATAGGCAAAATTAGTTTATGTTGCAATGGCCAGAACCCTCCTGTTCAAAAAATGGTGATCATGACAGGTTCCAACAAAAGGGAATTGGGTGCGGAAAATAACGTAACTCAGTTACATGCATGCGTAATGGGGGGATTAAGAAGTTTGATAAATCATAGGGGTGGTATTTATTGTAAAAATAAGGGCTAGAGCAGATGACTTGATTGCCATATTGCTTTTTTTGCAGATTGTAGCTCTGGATGAACCTATGTATTTGACATTCTTTATCTTAGGAGGCTGCTAGAATTATTTATCTTATGTTTTATCTTATGTGTTTTTTTATCTAGTACTATTCCTCTTCCTAACCTTGTTTGTATTTTGATTATGTATGGTGTATTGATTGATGACTGGTGCATGAACAATATTTATGTATAGCTTTGAATCGACGTATTGGTAACTATATTTTGAATATCAATAAAAAATGTAATAAATAAAATAGAGAATTGGAGTTATGGAAGAGTGCATCTTGGATTTTTTTGCCCCTGTGTACTGAGAACCCAAGAGGAAACAATCTTGATGCCCAATTGCAGCTAGAACTCTCATATCTTATGAAGTGAAGATGTGAAGAGGTTCTTTAACTACCACTTTAATAGTGAACTAATTCACATGGATGTAAGCAGTCCTGGTAGAAATGTTAATAATGTCGGAGTAATTTTGATAAATTCAAGTAACAATATTTATGCAAAATTCCAGAGATTACACCATTTTTCAGCACATTACTACGAATTTGAATATGTTCCGTTTTTTGAATGAGATCAGCAGGTCCATTTATGTGGGCAGTCAACAAACGTTTTAGGTAGATTTTTTGCAGGAGTGGACTATTTGGGTGATTTTTGAGTGGCAAACTACAAATCCAAACGTGAGCATCAGTTTTTTTGAATGCGAGCAACTGGTTTTCAACTTAAAAAACATTTTCGAGTTGAATTTTACATACTATTCAGGTTGTATTTTTAGTGCAAAATTTATTTCGCATAATGATGCATAATGATGCATAATTATGCATAATTATGCTACATCGAATTACACAAGTTATGCCCACCCTTAGATTTAATACGAACTCTGACTTGATTCTCTTACATGTAGTACTTTGGTCAAAAATAGTATTGTAATCTGAATTGCACAATTATTATTCCCTTTTTTGTATCTTGAACAGGATGATAGCTCTAAACTATTAATCATAATGACATTTTCATGCACATGACAATTTAATATGGTCAGTGACTATTATATCACTATCTCTGCATTTATTTGCACATGCCATCCTAACTGTGAAATAGATTTTCACTTTATGCATATGCTGGGTAATTATGATAACATTCCTTTGCATATGTTACTTTAGTTGCAGGATTTATTCATAATTGAATCACATGCTTTCTTTCCATCTGCATAATGACCAACAATTGTGGTATCACTTTTTGGTACATTCATTTACATACTTTGGTTAAGAAGATTACTTTGTCCTTATGTGTTTGTTGACTATGAATTATGATATATTTTGAGATATACTACATTCAGTCAGAAAGTAAATTAACTATAATTCTTTTGCCTAGCAATGGGATTGTAAATTAAAAGTGAATTCATAACTTTAACCCCTTCGATGCGCATGACGGAGCGGTTCCGTCATGCGCGTCGGTTGTGCTGTGCGCATGACGGAACTGCTCTGTCATGGCCCCGCACGCGCACGGAACTTTCAGCACAGCGCGGTAATCCGCGCCGCGCTGAAGGGGTTAAGCAAAGGTCACTTTAAACATGGCCATTACTGTAATGGGAAGCTTAATTCAAACTTGTTGACTTTCATACAGGTCACGTAAAGGTTTATATGCTATTTAAGCCATTTTCATCAATATTTATTAGGTTACATATACATTTAGGCACTGTATATGTTGGTCCACTGGAATATGCGATTCTGCTCCTCCTGCATTTTTCACAGAATGATGAATCTGCCACATTAGTCATATAACCCATCATCTGCTTCAAAATCTGCAGATTTGAACCCAAAACTTGTTTCTAGTTTAAGTGGATTAAACATTACTAAAATGTCGCAATTGATGCCTCCTCTCAAAAGTTGACTTTTCATCTTCCAGGTGCTTCCTGTTGCATTTGGTTGTTAAACAGGTTCTAATGAGGTAAAATCTTTGCCCAGAGAGTGTTATCATCTCTTAGCATGAGTAAGAAATGGCAAAATAATGAAGCAATACTAGCACAAAATATGCCACATTAAAGAGGCTGCTCCAGATCTTTGGACTCTTCGGGGGGTACTCAGGCTATCGGATCAATTGGGATAAGTCCCTTCTATATATGTTGTCGGATGGACCTCCCTCGCACCTGTGGCCTGACTCCAAACTCCAGATTAAAACCTGTTTTAAATATCTGGGAATACAGATTGAAAAGTCTGATGTAGCGTTCCTGGAAAATAATCTGAAACCGCAATTAAATCGCCCGAAAAGCGATGTTGTACATTGGAGGAAGCTGCCAATCTCCCTGATGGGAAGAGCTGTTTTGTTCAAAATGATGTCACTTCCGCGTATTTTATACATTATACAAAACACCCCATGCCCAATACCAGAAAAATTCTTTGGGGACATAGACAGTGAATTGAGAACATTGCTGTGGGATGGGGGGCGCACGGATAGCGTTGGCCAAATTGCAGAAGGGTTGTATGAGGGAGGATTGTCCATCCCTGATATTCAAAAGTACTCTTGGGCGTCACAACTGATGGTCATTAATGACAGGGTCTTTACAGATAGGAATGATCCAGCATATAAAGTCGATCACTGGGCGATGGGGGCGGAAGGCTACTTGCGGGCACTATATGGTAGAGCGAGACATGATGGTATGCCCCCGCACACTCAATTAGTATGGATGGTGTGGAATAAGGCCACTCAATTCCTGGGTTGGGCGGGACGGCTGACGGAGCAGACACCCTTGTGGACCAGTGAGATGCTTCAGGAGGTAGGTCAACTATAGGACTTCGCGAAGTGGAAACTAATTGACATTGTTCGTTTGCGGGATGTGAGGTGGAGACATGCTGTGTTGACGTTTGCAGAGCTGCAAGCAGAATTCGAGTTGGCCGCCTACGGAACATTATATATACTTGCAATTGAATTATGCACTGGGCAGTTATTTTAAGGATGGGGACCAGATCCCCGAGTATAGCCCATTAGAAGACAGATTATTGTTGGACCCAATCCTGGAGAAGGCATTGTCCTATATTTATAAAAAAATTATAAACAACTCACCAGACTTATTAGCCAAGGTGTGAGAGGTGTGAGAGGCGTGGGAGTCCGACTTGGGATTACTGGAGGATGATGACTGAGTGTTCAAGTTTCAAGTTTATTTTATTTTTGCATAGTTAATTAAAACCGTTGCAATAATACCATTACAAAATTCCTAAAACATCTGTGTTTAAAACCAATAAAAAAGCTAAAGCGAGAAAATTCATTCCAGTTTAAAATCATAGTTCAGTTATGCTAGTCAGAGAAAGTCATTGAATCGCTGGATGCTGTAATGTGCATTTCTCAGAATTTCCTTACTCCAGCCCTGCTTGCCCATTTGTCACATCTTTCATATGGACTCTGCTTGTTACAAGGTTTGACTCTCTGTTGCTTGTAGGCATCCTTGATAAGGTTCCGCTAAGTCCTGTTACCCGTCTGCTGGTCAGCTTGTGGCGGCGGGCTTTATAAAACATTTTGGGGTATTTTTGACATTTTTTGTTCAGCCACCATCAGAAATGTTACCGATCTACAATTTAGTTGGATATTTATTGGGTTTAAGCAGGCCAGAACTGCTTGCCTTCTGGTGTGGATGCCTTTCTGTTTAAGGGGTTCTTTAAGGAACTGTTGCCGTGCTTGGTGCAGTTCTTCGCATAGGCAGATTAAATGAAGAATGTCGCCATTGTTGATGTTACACATCCTGCAAGCATCTAGTCCCTTTGTCCTCAGCCATGGTGGTAGATGCTGGGTGCATGGAAGAATCCCCAGTCTGTACCTTAAAAAGTTCATTTTTATGGCTCTGGCATAACCCTGATTAAAATATGGTTGTGGGATGAGTGATTTGTAGGAGTTGAGGGTCATCCAGGCATGAGATCTTTTCGAGAAGCTCGCCTTGTCCTCCAATAAGGAGATTAATTTTATGTTTTTCCAGACTAGTTTTTTGAAGTTAGAGTGGCTTAGTTGCGCATTCCAAAGACCAGAGAGTTTGGTAGATTCCAAGGCAAACTGGAGGTAGTTTCTTGCCTGAGAGAACTCCCTGTGTTGTATGTCGTGCCACAGCAGATAGTTTAGCGTGTTTGTAGTGGCACTTCTTATCTTATGCCAACAGATGCTGCAAGTGCCATACCTGGCTAAGACTTGTTGTTGAAGGCCAAACTCCAGCCTTATTTGAGTGGGTGATGTATAAAGCGGGAGGCAGAACATCGTTCTGTAAGCTTTAACCTGCGTGCTATCCAGCTCTTTGGCATCTCTTCCCTGCATCGCCTCGCCACCAAAAGTGATTGAGGGGAGAAGTTTGGCCTGGACTACCTTCAGTAGCGGAGTCAAAGTCGGTCCCATCAGTTGGTTTGCAAGATTTTTTCATCGTCATGGCGGTCAATAGACCTTTCCTTCTTATTTCTTCTTTCTGGAGCCAAAACGACCCTTCCTTGTCGAATGTAACTCCCAAATACTTGTACTCACAAGCTAGGTCGATTTTATTGCCGCCGAAGAACCAGTTCCTCTGTGGGTTCTTTTTGTTATTTATTGACATTGTCCTTGTCTTGCTCAGGTTTATTTTTAAGTTGTTTTCTGTGGCGTATTTCTGCACTTACGTCAGTAGACGTTGAAAACCTACATGAATATGACTGAGCAGAACTACGTCATCTGCGTACATAAGATTGGTTAAAGTTCTCCCTTCTACTCTTGGAGAGTGGGAGTTACAGGCGTCAAGCACCTTTGGGAGGTCTGCCATGAATAGATTGAACAGGGTTGGAGCAAGCACACAATCCTGTTTCAGTCCTTTTGTTGTGGGCACTTTTGAGGAAAGGTGGGTACCACCGCCTAGTTTCACCTGCACCTAGGTGTCCGTGTGTAGAAGCATCAGCATATTTAGGGTCGTCTGTGGAATGCCCCATCGCGCCAGTTTCCCCCCCAGTCTACCTCTCTACACATTGTCAAAGGCAGCACTAAAATCAATGTAACACAGGTGTAGAGGTAGCTTAGATGATTTTGCTGTTTCAATTATTAGAGAGATTGCGAGGATATTTGGAGATGTTCCAGTCGTTTTGCGGAAGCTGGTCTGATTCAACGGTATTATCTGGGTCGTCTCAGCCCAGAGTGTGATCTCCTCTAATGTGGTGCCCGCAAAGTATTTAACTTCATTATCAATCAGAGCGACTAGGCGGTAGTTGTTTGGCTCGGCTTTGTCCCCTTTTTTGTGAATTGGGACTATTGTCGAGCCCCTCCAGGATTCTGGTATTCTGTTTAGCAACCTAATTTCCAGAAAGAGAGGTTGTAGGATATCCGCCCACTCTTCACTGTTCGCTTTGAACAGGGCAGGTGGAATGCCATTCGGTCCCGGGGCACCTTCTTTCCTACCTTTAGCAATCTGCTTTTTAATTAAGTGTGACAACGGGTGCCTTGGTGCTCCTGGAGGTTTGGTTTCTGTGGCTGTATAGTCCTGCTCCCCTAACTCAGATACGCTAGGTTCAAGTTGACCCTCTCGAATCCAGCTGATGACCGTTTGGACTCCTGCATTTTCTGTGTGGTTAAGGAAGTGACTAGTAAGATATTTTATCCAGATTGCTTCAGAAATGTGAGACCCTATGCCCTTGTGTTGTGGGCAAATTATCCCGTTCACGGTTTTCCAGAAGCGGGCACTGTTGTTGCTATTCGTGTTGTGTAAGAGTTTTGCCCAAATTTTGTTCTCGCCATCTCTCTTGATGTTCCGTTTCAATATTTTAAGCGCTGCCCTTTGATGTTTCAGGGATTCTCGTGCACTAGTGTTCCCTGGGGATCTTCTCAGCTTGCGCAGAATCGAGTTTATTGATCTTTTGAGTGACTTGAGCTGTACTCTCTGCTCTTTCTTTAAGTGTTTTTTTTCTGACTTTTTCTGATAGTTGTCTTTTGTGGGGAGAGTAACTGCAAGGTTTTCTAGCAGTATGGCAGTAAAATGACCTCAGTAAACGATTTGGTCATCTGTGCTCGGGGCTTGCGAATTAAAGAGTTGTATTGCAGCTTCGGCCTGTTAGTTTGAGTTGTTTATCGTGCATTTGATCCTTTTTAGATTCACGGTGTGAGTAGGCCCCAAAGATATATCTGGCCTGATTAGGCTCGGAGTTAGTTGAATTTCCTGGGGGAGATTATTGCTATCGCCCTTGTCCCCCATTCTGAACCCAAGGTTATATGGGAACAGCACAAGGCTTGCAAAGGTGTAAACCAATAGGGAGCTTGTTGTCGTAGAATAAAAAGATTCAACTGGAGGAGAGTCTTCCGGAAATCTTCAGTTTAGTCCGTGGAGATTTTGCTATTCTTGGTCATCGAGGAAGCGGCTGTTACGGCATTTTTTCTTTCCGACTAGTGGGACACATTGTGTGGGAATGTTGTAGATTCTAGTTAGAGCCAGTGCCTCCTCCCCTTCTGCCAAGCCGATGAGATAATGGTTTAGGTCCCCCGTCAAGATGAATTTTGGGATTTCCATCTCAGTGGCATACTCGGCCAGTTGGTTGGTGAGTCTAGTCGAGTCTTTCGCTTTGCTTTTCGGATGGACATACGAATTAATTATGCAGACCTCCATTTCTTCTTCATCAAAAGCAATACTAATTGTGACTTCTAGAATTGCACTTGACATCGAGTCCATAAGGGTTACTGAGGCTATGCTCGTTGTGGAAACATAGGTGGTCAGTCCTCCGGAGCAGTGGCCAAGCCTGCCGGTCCTAGTTGCTGGTGTGGCAAAGCATGTGTAACCCTCAATGTGCTGTGGGTCCATGAGCCAAGTTTCTTACAACATGATTATATTGAAGGTAGTAACATAGTTCAAAAACTCAGGGTCTTCTATTTTTGTTGCTAATCCATTAATGTTCCACAAGCATATCCCAAGGGCAGGTTCCTTTGCTTTGCTGTAGGCTCTGTCTTGTAGATTGCGTCAGTCTTCCTCTGAATGTATAGTTATTGTGCGAGATAGTACATCCCTTGTAGGACCTTGGTTTGAATAAGTGACTGCCCTCGACCATAGATCTGGTCAGTCCCACTGACTGCTGGTGCCCCCTTGTTGCGATCCTCCCCGCGCGCCTCTGAGTACGCTGTTTGAGTGTGCTTGGTTTTTATTTATTACAGGGCTTGCAATGCTCAGTAGTGGAAATGGATAGGCTGGTTATTGAAAAGGGGCAATGTTGATGCCCCAGTTTTGGAATATCCCCAGTTCAGCTAGGATTATGTCTGCGATTTTTTTTGTGGTCCATGCTGTCTTTGTTGCTTCTGGGCTTTGAGCAGTAGGTATGAACTCTACGGAGAGTAGATTTGTTGTGTCGCTGGCTGTAGGTATGTTGTGGCCGTCGATTCACTGGTTGGTTTTTCGAGCTATGTTTCTGCTTGGTTGCTTGGCCCTTCTGCCATGGGGTTCTTTGTGTTTGGTTTGGATGTTATAAACATTAGGGATGTTTGCTTTAGTTCTTGCCCCCTGTCCTGTACCCTTTTTTCCAGTGGCATCCAGCTAGGGCTGATTTTGGTTGGGTGATGATCATTTCAATCTCTCTGAGCGGTGATTCTTGATTTGGCCTGTTTGTTGTTCCACAAATTTCTCTTCTGGGCCCTGTGTTTAAGTTTGTGTTGGTGATTTTTGCTTTCTTTCGATCAGCCTTGTGGCCCCTAAGTTGCATATTTCTCCGCGTGTGTGCTCTGGGAGTGCAGGTTCGTTGGATGAGTCCCTTGGTTCACCCCTTAAATCTTGGCTGTTTGTTAACTGTTGGTTCTGGCCTCTGTCAGATTCTATTGTTGGAAGAGTGATTCTGGTTTCTTGTCTTTTTGCTTCTTTTTGTTCTGTTTTGTCCCTTAATGGCGGTCCTTGTCCTTTTGCTTCTCCAGTTTCCATAGGTGCCCTGATTGCAATTGGCTGTTTTAGGGCTGTTCCCTGTGCCAAGAGGTGTTTGGAGGTGGTTGGGGGCAGCTGTGCCTGATTTATTAGGCCTGCGTCTCTGAGGTTGGTGTCATGTTTGTTCTGAGGACTTGAGAAGATAGGGAAGTATTTAGTTGCGTTTATTTGGGGATTCTGGTTGCGTCCTTTCCTTTTCTGTTGGCGACGTTGTTTGGCATTGAGTTTTGGAAGCTCTCTGTCTCCGGGCCTTCCCATCTTCTCCGTGTCCGCCTCAGGGTTGCCTTTATGCGTGTTACCGGTTGTTTTACTGTTGATTGCTCCCTCCGTGCTATTGGAGATGCCCCGGTCTTTTGTTAAATTTTCTGCTGTTGCGCATTTGATATCGTTTATCAGACCACTTAACATTGAGGGAGGTGTGGATAATTTGTCAACGACCTGATCGCAGTTGCAGCTGAGGTAAGTGTTTGCTTGTGCTCTTGTTATCAGGCCATTCAGGTTTCCCAGTTTTTCGTCAATGCCTGCAGTGAAGACTGTCAGTGTGTTCAAGAGTGTTAATTGGATCTCCATCTATTCTGATTGATGTTGCAGTGCTTTGATGGCTAGTTGTATTGTGTTTAGTAGTGACGTCCAAGTGCCAGTGTTTTGTTCCTTTCTAAGCTCTTTCTCCTTTATGCTTTTGTTGTTTTGTTCTGCCGAGTTGGAGTCCTGGGGAGACTCTTGAGGAGAGTCTTGGCGAAGGTGCGTTCTCTGTTCTTGGTCTGAGTTGTAAGTAGCGAGCATATCTTCCTATTCCTGTGTATTTAAGTAGGAAACGATCGCCCTGCCCTCTTCTTTCTGACTTAGGTCCGGTATCCCTACGCATGACCCTCCATGTTTGGTAGGCACACTTCCTTGGGCAGGGGGTTGTGGGATTGGTGAAAGTCTTATATTTGCTCGATCTGTTGTTTTGATAGGGGTGCTATAACTTCTTATCGACATGTTGGTTGAGGGGCTGGAGTTAAATTCACTGATTTGTTCCCCATCTTCTCTCCTTAAGTCTGCGCTGGCTTCCCTCTTGACCTTGGTTTTTTTGGTGGTCCAGTCTTCAGCTCTGGGGTCAAGTTGTGACGGTGAAACAGCTACTTTTTGGGGCTTGTGTTCTGCAGTCGGAGTCCTCTGAATGCTGCCCTGTCGGCTAGTTTTTATCGAGGAGCATCCTGAGTTGGTTGCGCTGATTTGTGCCCAATCTTCTCTCCTTGAGTCTGTGCTGTCTTCGCTCTTGACCTTCAATTTTTTGATAGCATAGTCTTCAGCTTTGGCATTAAGATGTGACGGTGCATCAGCTATTTTTTGGGGCTGGAGTTCTGCAGTCGGGCTCCTCTAAGTGCTGCCCTGTCGGGTTGTTTTTGCTGGGGAGCACCCCGAGTTGCCAGACATTCCCACAGAATCCGCTGGGGTTGTGCTACCTGCTTCCTTCGCCCCTGTGGGGTGTGTTGGTGATTGGTGTTTAGGCTCCAATTGCTGGCCTTGATGCTGTAATACCCCGCGTTTGTCTAGGGGCAGAAGGCTTGGAACAAGTACTTGTGTTTGTAATGGTAGTGGTAACAATGGCGACTGCAAGCCTTTGAGGGTTGCATTGCTGGAAAAAAGAGCTGACCCTGCGTCCTTTAGAAAATTGAACTCTGTACAGATCTTAGGTTGGTAAGAGCATATGGCGCTGGTAGGTTGCATCCATGCTGTTGGCTCACCCTGATCTTGCTCGGTTGCAATGAGCTTTTGCTCGGCAGTGTCCTATGCGCTGGGATTTTGTTTCTTTCCCTTTTTCCCCTTTGGTTTGGGCGGAAAGGCCTCCCTTGTTCTTCCCGACCTCATGGGTCCGCCTGGGTCCGTTAGATTGCAGAGATTACAGAAATATAGCAGCCCTCCAACAGGGACTGAACAGGGCCTCAGTAGCTGGCTGTCACACTTCAGATGCTCCTATTCTTGGGCGTGTGGAGAGGAGCTAAGGAGCTGAGCAGCTGGGGGGCTAGAGGAGAGCTGAAGGAGCTTAGGAGTGTCCAGGTGCCAGGCCTACTTGAGTCCCTGCTCTTGCTCTAGAGTTTACTCTGAGCCTCAGTCCCATAGGATGCCCTCTGTCTTCTGTTCTCTGTCGCTCCTCTTCTCACCTTGAACTCTCTGCTCTGAGTCTGCCCTGTGCCACTATTTGCTCAGTTACCCTAGTTGCGGCAGAGTCCAGATCCAACAGGTTGCCTGTGCTTGTCCTGATGCTTAGGCTGGTGGTTTTTCCCAGTGACCTGTGCCAGCTTTAGCTCAAAACTACCCTCTACCCCCCCCGTGGCAGGCAGAGGAGAAGGGGGCAGTGGGCAGTGGGGTGATGCGAGGAGCTAAAGAATGGCAGCAGAGGGTGCAAAAAGCCAGCCAATAGTGCCAACCTCCCCACCTTTTTTCTGGGCTACTTGAGCGACGTGAGCGCAGCTGGAAGCTGCTCACAGCACTCCCTGTTTCCGTGATTCCGTGTACAGGGGCGGATCCTCAACGATAGTGGACTGTGCACAAGCCCACGCAGGGGAGACTATGGCTCACACTGTTTGCCTTCCCGGTGTTACATTGATTGCATTGATTGAGTATGTATGGCGCTTACTCTGTAGGAGCACGCAGTTAGGTGTTAGAATGATGACTGGGGGAGGCATTGCGAGTCCCATGGAGGTGGCAATCCGAGCACACTTTAGATTGGTCCAGCTGCGGATCCTGCATAGGTCCTACTGCACCAGTGCCCTTATGTTTAAACTGGGGTGCATCTCCACTGAGGAGTGTCAGAGGGGGTGTACGCAGAAAGGAACGTTTTTCCATATCCTTTGGGACTGCCCGATAATACAGATATACTGGCGGAAGGTGGTTTGGACAATGTCAGAAGTGTTGAAGCAGGAAGTCCCTCTGGATGCCAGATTGCTTATATTATGTGTGTCAGGGGAGCTGGATTGGCCCAAATATCAATGAATCTGGCTACAGGTGGCAGCAATGGTTGCAAAGAGGAATGTTGCAGGGGTGTGGGGGCAATTAAACCGCCTTAAGTCTCCCAATGGAAAAGGGACTTGGACTGGTGTTGTGCGGCAGAGAAGACAATTTATTACAGCAAGTAATGTCCCAAGTAATGGGAGAGAATTTGGCTGCCATGGGAAGCTTACAGGGGATTGGGGATAGTTCTTGTCTAGTTTGGCGGGGTGTGGGCAGGGACCAAGGGGGTGAGAATTGGGCCCTACTAATGGACTGTCATTCCATAATCTGTCTGTGCAATGTAATATGTATATCTGATTGAACGTGAAGGTAATTCAAAGACTGTTTGTGATCATGAATATTAATGCTAACTATAACTCACGCCCCCGCAATGCGCTGCTGATGACGTCACATATTAAAATACTCATTACATGGTCAGCAACATCACTGATGACATCTCAAATGACATACCTGATGACATCAATGATGGCATCATCCAGCGGCTGAGTGTTTCTAAAAAGTTTAAGAATGTTTATATATATATATATATATATATATATATATATATATATATATATATATATATATATATATATATATATATATATATATATATATATATATATATATATATTACCTACTGGCGGTTGCCAGTAGGTAGTTATAGTTAGGACCACGTTTCCATAGGAAATCCGCAACATTCTATTTGGAATAACTTTGGCGCTGGCCGACGAATCCTCGCGAAATTTTCAAAATAGGTGGGGCGCTATGCTCCGCTCCTACCCTGAAAGTCTCGGGGGGATTCATCAAGCGGGGGCTGAGATAAAAGGGGGGTCCCAAAACGCATTTTTCCCATGCATTTTTCCATAGGACCTTTAGACACTGCTACAGACCGAACGGCTGAACAGAGTTACCTGAAATTTGGCAGAGAGGTAGTCTACAGGTCAAGGAAGTGCCTTTTGTAGGTTTTGTGTAAATCTGTTCAGTAGATTCTGAGAAAATAGCCTTTAAACCAATATATATATCTGTGGCAGCTTACGGTGCGCTTACCGTGCGCTTACCGTACGCGTACGGTGCCGTGCGCGAGCGCGATTCTGATTGGCTGTTAGATCTTAGTAAACATTCGAATCGGTCGAAACCAGGAAGCGGCGTCCGCCATTTTCTATCTCGCACTCTGAGGGGGTGGAAGTAAAACAAAGACAAAAAACATATAAAGGGGCTGTTTAGACTGCTCCCAACCACCTAGCCTTTATGAAGGTATCCTCAAAGAACCTCCAAGGCAAAAATGAAATTTTACATTTTTCCGAAAAATCGCCGATTACGCTTACCGTACGCGTACGGTAAAAAAATAGAAGAAAAAAAAAATATCCATATTCTCCACACCCCGTGTGCAAATGATGCCCGCAGGGCACCATTTGTGTATGGCATATAAATCAACCATTGCACCTCAAAAAATCAAACATTACCTTTCACAACGAAGCGCATAATATGTCCTCCATGTGCGCATGGTGCGCGAAGCGCATCGTGCGTACATGGCCCATCCAGCGTAACGTGGGCACGCGGTGCCCACCCTGCGTGCACGGCACTAACTGCGTAAAGTGGGCGCGCGGTGCTCACTGTGCGCGCACGGAACGAACTGCGTTAAGTGGGCGCGCACGCCACGAATGGCGTAAAGTAACTTAGCATTTAAAAAACCGTACAAATTCACTGAAAAAACCATCGGTTTCACACACGTTATAGTTAGGAATTAGCATTTAAAAAACCTTGCAAATTCACTGAAAAAACCATAGGTTTCACACATGTTATAGTTAGCTGGACATTTTACTGATAAAAAACCAATGAAATTCCCCCGTTATAGTTAGTGCAGGCAACTATAACTCACGTGACCGCAATCCTCTGCTGATGCTAATACTGTATTTAGACACTTACTTGCCCATGTCTTCTTCCATTAAATTTTAGCTATACATATATTACAAATATTTTTTTTTCATAAAGACACATATGTCATCAGCAGAGGATTGCGGTCACGTGAGTTATAGTTGCCTGCACTAACTATAACGGGGGAATTTCATTGGTTTTTTATCAGTAAAATGTCCAGCTAACTATAACATGTGTGAAACCTATGGTTTTTTCAGTGAATATATATATATATATATATATATATATATTCACTTAAAAAACCATAGGTTTCACACATGTTATAGTTAGGAATTAGCATTTAAAAAACCTTGCAAATTCACTTAAAAAACCATAGGTTTCACACATGTTATAGTTAGCTGGACATTTCACTTGTAAAAAACCAATGAAATTCCCCCGTTATAGTTAGTTCAGATAACTATAACTCGCGCGACGGCCACCTTATCACAAGGATGATGTCATCAGTGATGTCATGAGTGATGCCACTGACCATGTCATGAGTGATGTAATATGTGACGTCATGAGCAGTGGATTGCGGGCGCGCGAGTTATAGTTATCTGAACTAACTATAACAGGGGAATTTCATTGGTTTTTTACGAGTGAAATGTCCAGCTAACTATAACATGTGTGAAACCTATGGTTTTTTAAGTGAATATATATATATATATATATATATATACAGGCCAAGGTGTACTGAAGAAAGAGTGGGTTTATGAGCATCTTTATGGATGATTTAGTGGGTGCGTGACTGACTGTATAAGTGAGTGTTTAAACGTGTCTTAGTGAATATATGGTTGAGTTACTAATCTGTGTGAATTTGGGTATCAGTCTGTCAGTTGGTGTGTAAAGTGGCTGCATGGGTTGGTGAGTAGGTACATGAGTGTCTAAATGGGTTATTGATTAGTTGTCTGAGTACCTGTATGGGTGCCTGAGTGTCTGTGTGGGTTGGTGAGGGGGTGTGTGACTCCGTGCATGGGTGTATGGTATGGATGCATGAGTGCATCTGTGAGGGACTCTATGGGTGAGTAAGTGTGCATATGGCTGTGTCAGTGAGTGAATTATATCTCAGTAGTATTGGGGTGAGTAACTGCATACGTGAAAGACAATATATGTGAGTTTTGGAGTATATAACTGACTGTATGTGTCAGTGAGTGATTGTTAGAGTGGCTGTATGGGTGAGTGTGTGCTTGTCAGTGACTGTATAGGAGAGTAAGTATTTGTTAGTATCTGTATGAGTAGCGAGTGTGTGTGTTTCTGTATGTGTGAGTACGTGGCTGTATGATTGAGTGTTTGGGTGAAACATATGTGATTAGCTCTATGGGTTACTAATAATATATGAGTGGCTGTATGGTGTATGAGTAGATATATCAGCGGCTGTATTGGTGAGTGACTGGCTGTATGCGTGCATGTATGGGTTAGTGAGTGGATGTGTATGTAAACCTATGAATCAGTGAGGGTTTATGTATGTACTGGTATTGGTGTGTCAATGGTTTTAAGAATGTTAGTCTAACATTTTAGAGTGGGTGTATGAAAGGTTATATTGGGGCGTGTGTAGGTGCATCTGAGATTATGTGGATGATGTCATCATTGATGTCATTTGAGATGTCATCAGTGATGTCACTGACCATGTCATGAGTGGTGTAATATGTGATGTCATCAGCAGTGCATTGTGGGGGCGTGAGTTATAGTTAGCCCAGCTAACTATAATGGCTGAATTTCTCTGGTTTTGTATGAGTGAAATGTGAGCCTATAACGTCCCTGAAACATTTGTTGTTTTCAGTGAATTTCTAAGGTTTTTTAAATGCTAATTCCACCCTTCCCATGTCACATGTTTCCAAAGGCTTCAAAGGCTTCAATACGTGTGCCTGTGCCTTTTGCTGGTGACATGATACATAAAATGAAACCTAGAAATAGTAGAATAACTGTGTTTTGGACTGCATGCTCTGTACGTTTCTGTACAAGAAGGTGTATGTATTCCTTTCTGCTCATAATACAGGGCACGTGGGTATTCAACAGCCTATGTCAAAAGCAATGTACTGGAGACATATTGACAAATGGTTTCATAGGCTTGGGAATGTGGGTCCCTTTACTGCAGCTTTCTTGGAATTAAAGGAGTCCTGTTCCTTGGAAGAGTATATGGATGACATCAAGCCACCAGCTGCAAGAACATTGTACATTGAACTTTGGTTTGGTAGCCTGCCGATTCAACCATTTATGGCGAGATGGCCGCAATCCCCTACTGAGCCGGAGATGAGTTGTCCCTTTTGCATTGGAAGCTATAGCATATTTTGCTCTTCTGCACCCAGTACCATTTGCAAAGGAGGGTCTGGATTGTTCCTCTTTGTTGCAATCTAGGGGTCAGGGAACACAATTCTGCATTAAGATCCAATACAGCTTGTCTAATAGTTTTTGCTGTCACTCAGTTTCTTTTATATATGTGGAGGCGCAGATTAAAATGGGCTACAGGTTGTATAATTTGCTCTTTTTAATACTTGCTGCTGCTGCTATTTCTAATATCATCATGTCTTCCCCTTGGTATTGTACTGTTTATATCACCATATTCTTTTTTAAAATATTTATTGTTTTAGTATGCTTGATAGTGCTTACTTACTTCCTGTTTTTGTCTTGTCACTAACTTGAGATGCTTTAATATTTTAACTGTGTTTTATGATTTGTGCTTTTATAACTAAAGGTCAAATAAAGTTGAATTTGACATGAATTAAAATAGCACAGTATATTTTCACACTTATACTAACCAACAAATATAATGTTTTTTATAAGCAAAAAGCATCACACATTTAGCAATTAACATAATAAATAACACATTTTGAAACAAGAAATAACTATTTATATATGTTTTACTTAAATAACTGCCTACATTATACCTCCACAAAGTAAACAGCACACACTGAATATATATCTTGATATTGGAATAATTATTAATGTTATATAAATAATTATCAATTAAACAATTAATAGTAATTTACTAATAATATAATAATTATATTTAATTATTTCCTACCCTATATCCCTAGAAACCCAACAATGTGTAACTAATATATTTTTAAAATGTATCTTAATTACATAATTTACATAATCATAACTTAAAGAATTGATAACAATAAATTAATTATATTTATTGAACTTTCCATCCTTTACCCCTACAAACAGAAGAACCCTCACCTCGTATAAACTTAAAAAAATGTAATTGCACAATTTATAGAATTATCAATTAAATAATTTTAATCATTAATATTAATTTTTCATTATCATTATTTTCATTCACACCCTTTACCCTTACAAAAACCACAACCCGCACAAAAACATTTCTAAACATCTTAATTATTTACAAAATTTGCTAAATTAATTATCAATTAAATAATTAATAATAAGTAAAAGTAATTATTAAATAATTGTAATTAAATTGCCTCCCATCCCATACCCCTACAGACCCAACATACAGCACCTAAAACTTAACATAATTAAAATAATTATTACACAATGAACATAATTGTCGATTAAATATTTAATATTAATTAATAATTAATGTTTAATTCTAATTAATTCACTTCCTACACTGTACCCCAATAAACCCCAGAAATTGCTATGGCACTAAAAATACAAATAAGCTAATAAATTAAATTTTAAAAAACAAAGAATTTACAAACTATATTAAAAACATTAACAATAATTATAAAAACAGTTTATAACATATACAATTAAAATATGTACTAAAATACATAAAAAGAGTTAAAAATGAAATTATCACCAAAAATACTTTTGTAAATAATATCAACAACATAGATATTTTTTACTTTGAGATTAAATAAAATAGATATTTTTAACTTCGATATTACTTACCTTAACATCGATATTTGTGTCCCCAATATGTTTGCACATGATATTTATGCATCACGATATTTCAAAGTTGATATTTCTGCTACTGGATATTTTTTTTATATTTTGTCCGAATCCCATCTCCTTCAGCTTACTGTCACTGGAGAATAACAGAGATTTTCAGTATGTCCAATACATGCTGCTAATGCATTTTGTTTTTAGGAACTTTGAGGGGCATTAAAAAGATGGTTCTAGCAAGCGTTCAGCCACTCTGATGTACGGATAGTGAATCAAACAAGAATACAAGGTTTAGCTCAAATTGAGAATCTTTGAGCAGTAAAATAATTGAGAACAAACAGTAAGTTCAAATTCTTGCATTATGTTTATTTAGTATATCCACCTTAAAGCTTTCATCAGGTGGATCCCTATGAATGGGTTATTTAGGAAATGCATCAGTTGGAGACATTTTTTAATATTCAATGTTGTAAAAGAAAATTTTTAAAATATGGAAAACCAGAAAAATATAAAACAAATGTTCAATTTGAATGAGATGCAATTATCTTTAGGCCATAACCACCATATGATTTACAAACACTGATGAGTGTATCATGATTGGAAATGTATTGCAATTATTTTAACTAAACTAAAATGTGGCAGCTAACATTTACAAAGATATCATCTCTGAATGAGCACATAACAATGCATCAAATATTGACTCATTCTCCTTGCACACACCTAGTGCTCTGTATTCCCCAACCTGCTTCACTTACCTAGCCCAGAAATAGTGCTTGAAAGTGCTAAGAACCTAACTTCCCTATATGATCAGCTTTCTCTTTTTTATCCATATGATGCATGCTCAGCTTCCATTTCAAATAGAGTCTCTAATCACACATCAAGTGTTCTGAAAGGTTGAAGAGGTCATATGTAGAGGCAATATTTCAAACCAAAAAAAGGTTTAGGGAAAACAAACAGTTGGATGAAGCATTTATTTATTCATTTCGTATAAGGCACCTCTAAGTCATCAACATCAGGAGGCAGTGAACTGTACAATACATCTCCAAATGCTGGAAAGTTGTAGACAAGAGACACTCATCAAATAAAATCATATCATAATACATTTTTTGAGACATACCAGAGATGACAGTGATTACATGATTGAGACATGTTGCAGAGGAGCATTAGAGAAGGGTCTTTTGAGAGAATACACAATGTTGTGGACCTACCCAACATTACACTGAAAAATGATGTACCTTGTTAAGTTCCACCAGAGACAATAACATTAGAAGCATTCAGTAACTTGAGGGTGTTAGTGCCAAAGTTTTCAAACTTCAGGACTATTTCCTCGGATGGCAGGTCATGTGTTTCAGTTGCTAGAGTGCTTCCCCCCTCTGCAGTTCATAGTCAGCAAAAAGTTCAGATTCTAATTTTTCCTCAAATTTCTCTGCACCAGTTCAGTTACATGAGTGTGCAAAACAGCTGTACTTCAAATATATATATATATATATAGACAAATTCCTCTGCTGCAGAACCACCTCCCTTTGTACACAGTACCATCTTTGTCGCCTCTTCACAGGCGTGATGTTTTAAAGGAGCAGACAAAAAGGAAATATCCAGCTTTTCCTGATCAGATATTTCTGTTACGGGACTTTCTTCATTTACCAACTACAAGTTAGGCCGACAGGGACAAGCAGGCTTCACTGTAAGTACCTGAATTCCTCGTGTCTCCAAGAAACTAGAAATATTAGCACACAAACCAGTTTCATATTAACAGTGATAAAAAAATTAAAAAAGAGAACAATCTCTTTACATACTTCTGTTAGGTGGCCAAGAATTATTGAATGGACCAATAGGGATTAATTTACCTCTTCTACTGATCCATTCGGGAGTAAGTCAATCAAAGGGGAATTCAAGGTAAAATCAATCGAAGAATTATAAGAGAAAAAAAGGAAATTCCAGCAATGTCAAACAGTTCTTTTTTTGAGGGAGGTTCACAGGCAAAACTATCCCACATCTCTTTCACCACAGAAATCTAAAACTGTGTGAAATTTGCTTCCTTAAGCATTTCTCTTTCCTTCCCAAATACACTTCCAAGGCATCCCACTTACTCCAAAAAGGATTAAAAGACATTTCCACATCGAAACCCTCATCAGTGCTACCTCTCCATGTGGCGTTTGACTCAGGGGGTCTAGATGAGATGTTTCTATAGGGGATATTCACAAGAAACGACGCAGGTATAACCTGAGCTCACGTTCTCCCCTCTCTTGAGTTTATTGTTTGGGACCCCTTTCTCAACCAGGAGTTGGAAGTAGGCGTGATAGACAGGACATCAGCAAGGAATGGGGATTGCCTCCTTCGTGTTTGTTGCATAAGCCTTCCTAACATTTTTTTCCACAAAAGGTATCCATGTTAAATTTTTTTAGTTTTCCTCTCCCATATTGGGCATTCTAAAGCTAGCAATGGTTTGTGAGTTCACAGAGAGGAAAATGAGAAAACAGCCAAAATGTAGCAACATGTCAGAATCATTTTTATCAATCGCATCAAAGCTTTGCTGAGTTTTTCTGAACAGGCATAATTGTAAATATAATCTTCTACCACGGTTTTTGACATTTTCCTATTTTTGTGGTATTTGCCTACTTGCTCTTTGGTGGAAACAGGTGTGGATCCTATGGGCAAACCAGAAAAGCTATACACTAGCAAAAAGTAGACAAACTTCTGAATTCAATAAGTGGTAATTTGTGTTAGATCACTCGTGGTTTTCAAAATAAAACGAATTTAAAAACAATAAAAGTAATATGGAAAAAATAGAAATAGGTGATGATGGTTTCATCTGTAAATATTTTGCCTCAATAGCCAGTCTACAAAAGTAAAATAGTGTTATGTATTTCAGACTCTTCTGTTCACAGGGCATATCGTGTTAGTTGTTTGTCTGTAAACATGTAGCCCCATCAGTGAGTTGCAGCTTAAATGTTGTTTTTATTGTGAGCCCACCATGCATCAATTCATATGGAAAAGTCTGATGAATGTAAAATAGATGAGAAAGAAATCTAATCATATCTGAAATATGTCAAAGACAATTAATGTAGGAATAGTGGTTATTTGTACAACTCTGCATTTCAGGTTATCCATATTATCCAGCAAAATGTGTTCTCTCTTGCACACTGGCTCACATTTGGAAGCCAAAGATTAATACATTCAATTGATAATAATAAATGTTCTACCATTCTGTGTTCTCACATTTCTCTTGATGAAAACAGTTAACCTAGGACAGGAAAAGCCTTAAAGCGTAAAAGGAAAATCAAGGTTTTTCCATTGAAATTCACTTTTTCTTGTGATGTGTATGGCTCCTACTATTTTGTCTTATCCAGAATGCCTAGCAAATGTCAAACTTTATCTAAAATAACAGATTTGCCTTAAAGTTCTATGAAAGTTCCAGAAACTGCATGGACTGACAACATTTGCAGGCCATTCTAGGTAAGAAAGCATACTGGAATCCAATGGGTTTGAAAATGGTAGTGTGGAAGTTGGAGTGGGTATATGAAAGGTTAAATGGAAGTGTGAGTGCATGCAGCAGCACCTTCAAAGTCTTAATCAGTCCCAAAGTCTTTAGTCATTTCTACAGCAAAGTCTTTAAGCATAGGATTAGCACAGTGCCATCCACGCTGAGCTGTAAAATGACAAAAGCCTTTTACCACTCCTGGCACACTATTACAGCTTTGGATTGGTAAAATACCATCAAAGCCAACCTGGAATTTAAAAACGTAACCCCTAACATGTTTTTTGCTATTATTGTAGCTCTGCAGAGAGGTTTAGCTTTATCCAGACACAAGGAAGCACGCCGTATAAGTCAAAACAATAGACTTTCAGGCATACAGTTTTGCAAAAATTATGCAAAAAAGAAGCAGACAAATCTGGGTAGTTTCCACGTTTAGGTGGAAAGCAGCTCCTGTATGGAACACCCTACACAACACCAGCAACACTCTAAATTTGCTCACCTCAAATTTATGCTTTTCTATCAACATTTTTAAGCAAAGGATTAGCACTGTGCCATTCATGATGAGATAGAAAAGGATAGAGTCTGTTGCCATTTTCACAGCACAGTCTTCAAGCATAGGATTAGCACAGTGCCACCCACAATGAGCTCTAAATTGACAAAAGCCTTTTACCACTTCAGGCACAGTATTACTGCTTTGGATTGATAAAATACCATCCAAGCCAGCTTGGAATGAATAAAAGCAATCCCTGACACATATTTCGCTAAGAAAGGCTTTGCTGTAGAAATGGCCAAAGATGTGTCCCTTTCTATCTTGGCATGAATAGCACTGTGTAGATAGATAGATAGATAGATAGATAGATAGATAGATAGATAGATAGATAGATAGATAGATAGATAGATAGATAGATAGATAGATAGATAGATAGATAGATAGATAGATGGATGGATGGATGGATGGATGGATGGATGGATGGATGGATGGATGGATGGATGGATGGATGGATGGATGGATGGATGGATGGATGGATGGATGGATGGATGGATGGATGGATGGATGGATGGATGGATGGATAGATAGATAGATAGATAGATAGATAGATAGATAGATAGATAGATAGATAGATAGATGCTCCGAATATGTTCATTGACACCTAGTTAGAGCATTGCAATTGCTTTTTCAGCAACACAATCTCCTTGACATATTAATGTATTTTACAAAGTAAACATTTCAATTAAGTTGGGTCCAATGAACTGCACTATAAATATGAATGAGATTTGTTTGGCTGGAAAATAACGTTTCTTATAATGTTAATGAAATCAGTAGTTTAGAAATAAAAATTTTAAATGAAAAACCTATTATAAGTTAGTAATAGTATATTAAGTCCTTACACCTCATTATAGATAACATCTCTTCCTAAAAACAAAACATGCCAAGTGTCCCTCCGATAACCCCTCGGTGTTTACAGCAGGAGACATGTCTATCCCTCAGGCACTGTAGAATCTCAAGCTGCTGTAAATGCTGCATAGTCTGTGAAGTGAGTCACCACATATAATCATGACATTTGTAATAATCAGTGCCTCCAGCTATTAGCCCAGCACCAAATATAGATGTCAAGAAATTAAAGCACATTAAAATCCTGCCTTTTCTTTGACTGTTCATTCTCTCCAAAGCCTCACAAGGCTAAGTTTTTAAAGAGAATGGGCCCGATTCACAAAGGTAAATGTACATGTTTGGTCTAAACATCTAAGTTTACACCTTTGGGAATTCACAAAAGGGATTTACGAGTACTATCTTTATGTCTGCACTCGGGCTGGATCTCTGCCCCGAGTGCAAACATAAAGATTCTAATCGTAAATGCCCTTTGTGAATTCCCAAACTCGTAAACTTAGATGTTTGGTCTAAGTTTAGACGAAACGTCTAAATTTGTCTTTGTGCCTCAGACCCACTGTTTACCTTTGACTTACAAACTGTAAGTTAATTTAGGTGCCAATGTCAAAGTATTGGGAGTACACCAAAAGTGAAGGAACGTTGACACTGAACCTTTATACAAAATACAAATTAGCTAATATTTCTGTTGTTTTTCGGTAAATTTAATTATTTTGCTTAGGTTATCTATACATTAGGAAAAGAATCAAGTCCCATTGTTCAGACGAGGAGAGTCCTTCAAGAGTGGCATGCACAATGGCCTTGTCTAACTTGACAAAAGTAGATTTTCAAATCAATTTAAAATGGGATCACACAATCAGACCACTGACATAATATAGTGCCATGATATAAGTGAACACTAATCCTCTGGGGTAACAGAACATTAAGAGAGGCCCATATTTATGTAGGGGTTGCATCACTTTTGCACCACCCAAAATGGTGCATGCGTGATGCAACCCCATAATATGATGTATCAAGACACACAAGGCCTCTTTGCATGGCCCTGAGTGGATTGATAAATGCAGACTAACGTAATGCAGCGTAAATCGCTGTGTTGCGCTACTCTGCCACAGGAAGGCATTCCAAGGTGTAATGAGGAAAAATATATGTATTTCTCCTTCTTAATTCATCTTTCTATGTGAGCATTGTTCAGCACACATAGAAAAAGGAAAATACCTCAGGGAAATGTTTGTGTGCAGGGAGGTGTCCCTTGCTGCACTAAAACAATCCTACATTGTGTGCCACTGCTAGGAAAAGGCTGGGATACACAATATAGTGATAAATACGGTGCATTACTGTCCTTTCCCTGTTACAGCGCGCAGCACAATAATTTGCTGCGCTGCTCTGCATTACTTTTTGATAAATATGCCCCTAGGTTATAAGTAGTGCAGAAGCAGAAGGAAAATGACAGACTACAGCACACCTTAGTCGACAGGAAAGTGACGGACCAGAAGCACCCTTACCCTACACCATAATCTATAAGTATATGGCACTAAGATCCTGTCCAGGAGAGTCCGCACTCCTTTGTCCCCCTGAGTCCTGCTACTTACTTTTGTCTCACTTTACTCCTAGTCTTCATTAAAGAGGTATGTAGAACCCTCAGCCATCCTAGCTTGCATGCTTCTCCTTAGAACTCAATAAACCCCTGAAATTGTGTTGCTGATTTGTTTTCCAGAAGAGATTGACAGCATGAAGTAGAACTGAAAGATTATCCGAGCACTGTTTATAATAGACGTTAAGACTGCATTCAAGCAGTTTAGAAGAGAGCAGTTACAAAGGCTTCATTACTTAGCAAACAACTTACACAGTTAAGTTAACTAAAATATATTTCTAGAATGTTAACATGCACATGAACCCCTTTTGCTATTTCACCATTTTTGCCAGGGCTAACTTAAAATTGGAGGAAGGGGGCGTGCGGATCCCCCTGCATCCCGGGGACCACCACCTCCTTGGGCTTTCCTTTTTTTTAAACAAAGAAGGAGGGCCGCATGCCACCCTTCTGGAGCGTTCGCAGCCCCGGGGTCCACCACCTTCCCGGGGCGGTGGTGCAAACAGAAGGAGGGGGGCGATGTGGCCCCACTCCCAGAGCCATACATGGCCCTGGGGACCTCCCCCAAGCTCCTGCTATGTCCCAGGGTACCCCTTGACAGCTCCAACCAAGCAAAAAGTTGTTGCTCAAATTCCACCAGTCCATAGTTGATGACAATAGTTACCATGTGTGAAAGAAGGCAGTAGAGTTTAAATGTAAGAAGAAGCACCAAAATGTACCTGTACATGTTCCTTTGTGTACCAAAACTTTATTATGTGTTGGCATTGAACTGATTCTAACTCGTTTTCCGTATATTGATAATTTTCCCTGAAATACAAAAGGAGCTCCTGGAATTCTTTCCTTCAAAAGTAAGGACAGTGGCAGGCAGAATGGAGAAGGAGCACTTTGCAGCTGAAAACCGCGAGGCCCTGCATGAGCGAAAAGTCTGCCAAAAAGGGAATTCTGCAATCTGATTGCTTTGCATTAATAGGCCATTTATTGACACCGATGGTGGTCCTCCTTAGCAGCGTGGTTATGAAGATACAACAGCCAACTGAGTTTATTTTTGTCAATGTCAGGTTCCATCTGGAATACCAAACCCCAACAACATGAACCCAACTGAACTTGCAGCCAATTCTCCTTCCCTAGCTTCCCTGCTGAGCTGCCTATTTTCTAGATAATAAAGCAGGCGCTGAAGCGGAATTAAGAAGTTCCTGTACAAAAGGGCAATCAAGAAAACAACCTTAAGTAGCAGTGTGCAACTAGTAATTTATGCCACATTGCCCATTGCAGAGCCTGTGTTCATTAATGTTGTAACTTTTACTTATTTCTTGCTGTCTGTTAGGACATGTAAATACAGTAAGCTTTGGAAGGCATCGTTTGCTTCCTTAATAAAACATTTTCACACAATACATTTTCGGTTTGCCAGTGGAGTAAATCATATGAATGAAATACACCATTATATATGTTGTTTTAAAAATAGCAGTTGATCAGGAGTACACCAACAACCCAAAAGGCGTTCTTTAGAGGCTGTGAACAGTGCATGCAGACATCTAGGTCCATAAACATAGGCCTAGTTTCAGTAGCACAGTTTTCAGAAGAGGATTGAATCACTACATACCGATGGCTGGAAGGATCTGTTTTTAAGAGTGGTGGAAATGGGATGTTTTGTATTGATAGTGGGTTGTATAAATAGCAACCATTCAGTAATATGTACCAAGGTTTTTTCCTGCGGACTGTGGGCCTCATTTACAATAAAATGGTGCAGCGTGGCACCACAAGCCATTTTGCTGTGCTGAGATGCATCGTTTTAAAAGCACAGGAATGCGTCGTATTAACAACAATACAACGTATCCGTTTGCTTTCCCCTGAACTGGCACACAATTGGCTACCATGCGCCAGTGCAGACACCCTGGCGTCATGTTGCAAGGGTACCTACAATGTGGGGATAATTGTTTTTGTGCAGGAAGGGACACCTTTCTGCACAAAAACATTGGGCTAATTTCCGAGGTTTTGGCTCAGGGCAGCACTGCAAGGAATCTTCCTGCATTGCCCTGTGTCAAAAGAAAAGGGCAGGAATGTGCCAGATCTATGATATATGCCGTATTCCTGTCCTTTTTCCGTGCGTTGGTGCACAATGGGCTGACATGGCTGCCACGGTGCAAGGGTGTCTGCGTTGTAGGGAGGGACACCTTCCTGCACAAAAACAATCACAAGAGGAAAAAACTAGGAGAAATAAGGATATGTTTCCTCGTTGCGCCTCCCTAACGCCACCCCTGGGGTGGCGTTAAAATCTGATGCATTCCCAGGTTTACAATTTCTCGTAAATCTGGCAATGCTTCAGATTCAATGGATGTTGTGTGTGAACACCCACATCAACACCCATGGACGCCCCTTTCATGCACTGTTCTGCATGAAAGGGGCATGTTTTTACAAGGCCATGGAAAGCCATGCAAAGTGGCTTTGCGTGGCCTTGTAAATATGCTGTGGCACATTGTGCCACTGGACCATCAACCATAGGAAGCAGATCCTACTTTCCTACAAGGGGGGAAAGCTGTGTAAGTATTCATTAAAATTTGTCATATATAACACCATCATCAATTATACTTTTTTCACAGTCTCTAGGTGAATTTGGACCTTTGGGTCTGAAAATTGTTATAGTGTTCACAATCCAATTGAACTGTCTTTTAGTTTTCCAAATAAAGTGAAAAGTCCATTATCTAAAGGAACTGTTGGCCTACGCACAGCAATGGAGGGTTAATGCTCAGGTGGCGAGCTGCCTATATTCCAACACTTTATGCTGCCATTGTCAAAACAAATGTGGAATAGACTGATAATGCGACTAGACTCTACTAGTAGATGCATTGTTTTACTTAGTATTGAAGAGTGAACAGCAGATGAAGGCCATATCTCTGGTCCAATATGGCTTTAGAGATAGGTTACGTGGGGGCGTGGCTGAGACGCCGCGCAAGATGGCCGCTTAGAGGGTTCGCTCCGCCGCACCGAGACGCGCGTCGGAATATTTACAGCGTTTCCTGTGGAGTTCGCCGCCTGTAACTGCACGCATCATGCACCGGAAACTTGACTGCCCCTGGTGAGCTTTCTCCCGATGTTCAAAGGGTCGCGTTTGACGATTTTTCCACGTTTTTTGTATCTCCTCACAACGGCCTCCATTTTGTCTCCTCGCAAGTTCCTAAACTACCTCAATGTCGGGAATTTGCTTACAGGGACGCCTCTTACATGCTGGCTCCTCTATTGTTTCAATGGACTTCCGGCTGTTTTTTGTCCTTATTATTAATTACCATTTAATTCATTGAGGAGGAATGGTTCAATTGTTCTGCTTCAGGCTAATGCATCTATAAGGCTCTATTTGCTTCCTTATTGGCTGCCATCACAGTTCCTAGCCCTCCTGAAGCCTTCTATGTGTGCGCATTTTTTACGCTGGAATGTTGACAGATGTCGCACCTCTGCCTGTGCCCTCTCATCATTAATATTTCACGGCTCTCTGTGTCACTGTTGTGGTGCATTCACTCTCTCATTATGCTGGATGTTTTTCTTGCTGAAAGGATGCTTTGAATTACCTGCTTTCCGTGGATGACTGTTTTTGGGAGGAGTATTTCTGGCGCCACTGTGTTCAATTATCATAAAGTTTCTTTGTTCATTCTCCTCATGGAAGGTCTTCTCTCTATGGGCAAATTGCGCCATCTAAAGTTTGTTTTTTTATACCTTCAAAGACTGCTCCATCATCTCTCTCCTCTGTTCCGGGCTCTCCTTCTAATACAAACCAAATGGCGGGTGCCACTCCTAATCGCTCTTCCTCCACGCAGCCCACTTCAAGTAAGCCTTCCCCACCTGCTGCGTCATCTAAACGCCTGAGACATGACCCACCTTCCCCAGACAAAACGCCTTCTCCCATCTCTATGGAAATACTTTTAGAGGAAATTAGTGCTTTGCGCCCGTTTGTGGAGGAGACCAATAACAAAATGCAGTTTCTTGAAGAGAAATGGTCATCAATGGATGGCAGAGTGTCGTCTGTGGAACAGCAGGTTTCAGACATACAAGTCAATTCTCAACGTATCGCCTCTCTGGAAAAATCGGTCCTTGCTCTTCAGCAACACACTGAGGACTTGGAAAATAGGAACAGGAGGAATAATTTACGCATTTATGGTTTACCGGAGTCTCTGGGAGGTGACGACCCTGTGACGTTCTTCTCCTCCTTTCTTCCGAAGCTTCTGGACATGCCATCTACCACTTCTCTCAGCATCCAAAGGGCACACCGGCTTGGTCCCCGTTCAGCTGCATCAACTAAGCCCCGTGGTGTCATCATTCTTTTCCTCAGGTTCACGGATCTACTTTCAGTTCTCTCCGCAGCCAGATCGAAGCGGCAGATCTCTTGGTTGGGTCAGAGAGTGTTTCTATCTCAAGATGTTTCCAACGCTACTGCTTCTAGATGGAAAGAATTCCTAAACCTCCGTGCTCCTTTGTGTTCTATTGGTGCTAGATATGGTTTATTTCATCCCTGCTTTTTCAAAGTCACTCACCAGAACCAAACATGGACTTTCCTGGATCAAGCAGAATTGAAGAACTTTATTTGTATTCACACCAACAGTGGCATGGATACTTCCTCTTCTTCTTGTGGCTGACTGCTTAATTTTCTTTTTCCTTACAGGTCTTCTTTTTGAGATTATTCACCAGTTATTTTTCTCATCTGTTATATGTTTGCTATTTTTGCGCTTCTTGTCTCTTGTTGTTCCTATTAACAGATTTTCTGTGGTTCCTTTCACTGTATGCCTCTTCTTTTAAGTTTGTCTTTTCCTTATCAGTAAGTCTTTACTGTATCTTGTATCTCTTTAAGTTGCTTGTTCGTTGACATGTTTTATATAGCCTTTATATTTCCCTGTTGTTAATTGTTTTTCTATATTGCTTTCTACAGGTCGGTCGAGTTACTTACCTCCTTCTCATGTAATTCCCTTTTACGTCTTCGTCTTGGTGCGGTTGGGCTCCCAACTCTCGTGGGGCTCGTCTTGTTGAGTGTCACCATTGCCCCATCATCCTCATCCTTCTCTATATCCCTCTCAGGTATGTTATTCTCAGTCATCCTTTTTGGATATGTACTGTCTCTGCTTGTATTTCTTTCCTCTACTCCTTTCCCCCTTTTCCTTTTCTTTCCTCTTTACTTATTGGTCCATTTGATCTTTTCTTGGTTTACCCTTCTCTCCTATTTTTCTACTCATTCTTTTTTTTTCTCACATTTCGGCTTTTTGATGCATGTTAGTATTTTTGTGCTTTTTGTTTCTATTGTTTTACTACTTTGTGTAAATTCAAAGTTGTTTCTTGGAATGTAAAAGGTTTTATTAATCCCATTAAAAGGCAGAGAGTCCTTTCCCATTTAGCTTCCTATAACCCTGACATAGTTCTTTTACAGGAGACCCACCTTACTGATGTTGAATCTCTTAAATTAAAGAGGAGTTGGGTGGGTACTGTCTTATTTTCACCTGCCAATAACAAAAAGAATAGAGTTGCCATTTTATGTCATAAGAAACTAAAATGTAACGTTTTATCACAAGAAAAGGACACTGATGGTCGATGGATACTAGCTAAATTGTTAATTAATTCTATTCCATTGACTGTCTTCAATGTTTATGGCCCTACACAACCAGATTGTTCCTTCTGGCCTTTAATTACAAAAAAATGTATCCAGCATAAGGATTAATCTTTTATTTTAGGAGGAGACTGTAACCAGATTGTTGACCCATTCCTTGATCGTAAATCTACAGTCCACTTCATACCTCACAAACCTCACAAACAGTTTCTTGACACTATTTTGCAATCACGCTTTATTGATTCTTGGCGACTCACGCATCCTGATGCTTTGGACTACTCTTTTTTCTCTCCTCCTCACTCATCTTTTTCTCGTCTTGACTATATTTTTCTTTCTCCACCTCTATCTCAAAACTTATTGTCTTGCTCTATTGAGCCCATCGTCATTTCGGACCATGCCCTGATTGTAACGGACCTTGACTTGCTTCCACTGCGTCCCAAACCCTCCCGTTTGCGCTTCAATAGCGCACTTCTCACTGATCCCAACTTCTCTTCTTCTTTTCGTTCCTTCACTAGGGAATTCTTTTTATTTAACTCCAACCCTAGTACACCTCCTCACATCCTCTGGGATTCCTTTAAACAATGGCAAGAGGGTTTATTATCGATTTCGTCTCTAGGAAAAAGAAGCAATATCTTCAAAAACTGAAAACCTCTCTTGCGCTCAGAAAATCTTTGGAACATAAATTTTATACCTCTTCAGATAAATTTATCCCACCAGATCTTTTACGTGCAAAATTAGAGTTTAATAAAGTTACCACTGATAATGCTTCTTCAATTCTTCTTCGTAGCAGTGCTCATTATTATGGAGGCCGTAATAAATCAGGGAAACTCTTAGCCAATTACCTTAAATCGCGTAAGGAGCGTACTCTTATAGAGTCTGTTTATTCCTCTGATAATACTCTCCTATATAAAGATAAGGAAATTGTTGACCAATTTCAATTGTTTTATCAACAACTTTACACTCCAGAATCTCCCCCTACTCCCTCTCTCATTCAGAACTATTTTGAGACACTTCCTAAACCTTCTAACTCTCATCTCAATTTTCTGGATCTTGAAATTGACCTCTCATTACACGAACACTCCACCGCTTTGACATCCCTTACGAAAGGTAAAACACCTGGGCCTGATGGTTTTCCCGTTGAATTCTATTTGCCTTTTTCTGATCTTTTGTTGCCCAATCTTCTGATTCTTTTTCAGTCTTTTTACTCATCTGGTAAGGCGGAAGGCACTTTTCAGGATGCCACCATTTGTCTTATCCCGAAAGAAGGTTGTGATCCCCAATTATGTAAAAACTACCGTCCGATCTCTTTAGTCAATGTGGACTATAAATTGTTTGCTAAGATACTTGTGTTGCATTTAGACCCCTTTATGCCCCATCTCATTGGCAAGGAGCAATGTGGCTTTGTTAAAGGAAGGCTAACATCTGATAATTCGCGTCTTCTTCTTAATGTTTTAAATAAAGCCTCATCTCTTTCAACTCCTTTAGCCGCTATTTCTGTTGATGCGGAAAAGGCCTTTGACAGAGTTGATTGGTCTTTCTTGTTTGCTTCATTACGTTGGCATGGTTCTGGCCCCAATTTCATTTCACTTATCTCGCTGCTATATTCTTCGCCCAAGGCCTCGGTGCTTGTCAACGGTCAGCTCTCTTCGCCCTTTAATCTTCGGCTTGGTGTTCGTCAGAGCTGTCCTTTATCCCCTCTTCTTTATGTCCTGGCTCTTGAACCATTTTTATCCTCCATACGTAGCAATACTTCTATTTCTGGTTTTTCTTATGGTAACCATCAACTGAAGCTTTCTGCATACGCAGATGACATTCTCTTGTTTATTTCCGATCCAGAAGTATCTGTTCCCCCTTTATTATCTGCATTCGACTCATTCTCCCTGGTTTCAGGATATAAGATTAATTCTGATAAAACTGAAATCCTCCCTCTCACCAAAACCTGTCTTCCTCACTTTTTCTCTTCTACTGGCTTTGCTTGGAATAGCTCAAAGATTAAATATCTTGGTATTTGGTTCTCTAACTCTATTCCTTCTTCAATTAAATTAAACATGTTGGCAGTTTTATCCAGAATTGAACAACTTTTCAATACCTGGAACCCTCTTTTTCTTTCTTGGTGGGGTCGACTGGACTCAATTAAGATGATGATAGCTCCTATTCTAATTTATATTTTTTCCATGTTACCCGTCCACGTTCCTGCTCTCTATTTTAAACGTATTGATTCACTCCTTTCAAAATCTCTCTGGAAAAATAAGAAATCTAGAATTTCTCTGGTAAATCTTCGTAAGTCCAAACCTAATGGTGAAGTTAACTTTCCAGATTTCCGTCTCTATCATAAATCTTTCTCTTTACGTCAGGCCTCGAGATGGCTTTCATCAAATTCTTCTCCTTTTACTCCTCTTTGGCTCCTCGTTGAACAAACATTATTATATCCCTTTTCCTTTGGTGAAGGGGTACGTTTTTCTGCCAGGTCTCCCTATTCCTCATTTCCCTTATTCAAACATACGTCATCTCTTTTAAGACCCTTGGTTCACCCTTCTATCGTTACGCGGGACTCCTTTCTAAACACCCCTATTTGGTAGAATTCATTGATTCTCTTAAATAATAGACCCATTTTTTGGAACTCTTGGAAACAAAAAGGTGTTATATGGGTTAATCAACTCTTTGATGGGTCGTTACCTTGCTCCTTTCCCCATTTTCAAATCTTGTTTCACTGTCCCGCTCTTTTTTGCAGTAGTTTACTACTCTCATGGCAATAATTCTTGATCGTTATTATTCTCTTCCCTCTTCATTATCATCAGTGCCTCCATCTCCTCTTCTTAACATTCTCACGGCCCTTCCTAAGGCTTCGCTTATCTATACATTTTTCGTCTCTCCTGACCCAGAACGCACCAAAACCAAAGTGGATCTTTCCTGGGAAACAGATTTTGGGTGCACTTGGTCTGTTGCTCTCTGGGATAAGCTTTGGTCCAGATCCTTAAAAATTTCTTGTTCTGCTTCTCTTACTCAATCTTTATTTTATCTATATCATAGACTTTATCTCTCTCTTCTTTCCTTATCTCGTTTTATACCCTCTTCTGATTCTAAATGCTGGACTTGTGGTAATTTGAATGCTGATCTTCTTCATCTGTTCTTTTTCTGTCCTGTTGTCTCTGCTTTCTGGAGAAAAGTTTGGTCGTACCTCTCTTGCATTTTTGCATTTTCTGCTTCTTTCTCAATAACTGTCCTCTTTCTGGGTAGTCTTTCTGATTCTTTAGATATACCTGCACACTCACATGGTCTTTTTGACCTCATGCTTGCCCTTGCATTTCAGCACATATCATCTAACTGGAAGACTCTCACAAATATCTCCATACAAGGCTGGTGGAAAGCTGTATGTCATTTTCACAGACTTGATGTTGCCTTTGCTTCCTCTTGCAAACCAACGCGCAATGTTGACTTTTTCTGGCTACCCCTTACTACATACCTAGATCGCCTGGCTTTGAAGAAATCTACATATATCAACTCAGAAAATTTTAAACCCCCTTGAAGGACTTCAACTCTCTCCTTCTTGTTATTTTTTATTGATTTTCCTGTTATACCAGTTTTTTATGCTGATCATTTTGTTCATTGTTCACATATATCATCGGATCATATGCCGTAAGTCACTTTTAGTGTTTATATTTGGTCATAATGTTTTTCCTCCCCCTCCTCCCTCTTTCCCTTTCTCTTTTCCTCTTTCTCTTCCTCCACTTATCCTTAAAATCTTCATAAAATGCTTTTTGTCTCCTTAACACTGATATTAGCATTGTTAATGATTTATACAATGTTTGAATATATTTTTTGTTTATGCTAATGTCTTTACTTGTTAACCAATTTTCAATAAAGCTTTTAAACATAAAAAAGAGATGGGTTACGTACTCAGGAGCAGTGCCTCAACCTACGCCTGATTATTAGGAGCTATATTGTGGCAAAAAGGGGTCTCTCTTTTTATCCTTCTTGGATCTGAGAAGCTGTTTCAATAGGATCAATCAATCCAAATTATGGAATATCCTTATCCAAATCGGTTTGTCTCAGGAAATGGTTGACTTTCTAAAAGCTCTGCATTGTGAAGTAAAGGTTTCAGTAAAGTATGGGACAGAGGGGGAAAACACAGAGCATTTTGAGGTGGCATAAGGTATATGCCAAGGGTGTATCTTTGCCGTCTTCGCCGTCTTCGCCCCAGTTTTAATTTTGATATATATTAATGGCCTGAGCAACCATCTGCTTTGTAAGGGGAAGGACATTCCCCAAGTCATTTGTACATCTGTGCCAGCCTTACTATACACAGACGAAGTGGATTGAGAGGTGTAATAGAATTGTTTGGGCAATGTATAGATAGGCTAGATCTACAAACATCTCAAAGACCCATTATCTGGTGTTGTCCTAAAACAAGCAAACCGGGTTCCGTCTCATAAATAGAAGGTGAATTTATAAAGTTACTGAATTCCCTTATTTGAGAGTTATATTTGATTTGTAAATTACATGGTTGCCTTGCCTCTCTAACAGATGGTTAGGCTTTAATCACTCCGTGGCCACACTGTCTGATTTTGCAGAGAACATTAAAAGCAAACCAATTCGGCTCTTTTTCAGAAATGTATGAAAGCAAATGTGTGCCAGTTCTGATTTATGATGGAGGTATTTGAAGCTATCAAGATACTCTAAATTGCACACAGAAGATAAGTAATTGTGCATGTGTCTTTTAGGATTATCATATTCTACGCCTCATTTTTTTACACATGAGGAATTGGACTTAAACTATTTAGAAGATTGAATCAAACGTGTGCCATTGTTACTCTGGTTCTTAATATGGGGCAATAAACATGCCACCTTCAAGCAAGAAATTATAACTGACTGCTTTTCGTGTGACAGAGGCTTTAAGATTGCAAGGCTTAAATACCTACATGATCTTTGTACAGCCATTGGTAGATCAGTCCTGTACATGTTGCCTCAGCTGATGGGGAAGGCCAATGTAAGAGCTGTGAATAGATTGTTTTTGATATTTTTTTAAATGGAAAGAGAAGGGAAAGAAATGGAGAAACCCATGTTGCAGAATTATGCAGTGATCTAAAGAACTGTTGGCAATGAACCGTATTTAAGTCTGGTAAAACAAATCCTTGAGAAAGAGTGTACCTGACAAAGTTTCAGCCAGATACAATTAGATGCCATCTGTCTTTACCCCTTGGCCAATACGATACAGCATCTATTACAATTTTTCCCAGTGATGAAGTGTCTCGTCAAAACTTAGCACACTTTTTCTTTTTTTGTAAACACTGCAAACCTTTTAAAAAAAAGTTTTTACATCAGATCTATTTGAAAGAAAAGAAGTTGAAAAAAATCAAGAGAGACGACAGAGACTACAATGACGGGCGTGTTTACACGTTCGAAAAAAAAATTGATAATGTCCAGGGAGGGGAAGATAAAAAGAGATCTAGGGATGATCGGGAAGAGAGAGATGATGTGCATTCTGTAAGTAGCGTTTCTTCCTCTTCCGTGAGCAGTGTAGCCTCAAATGTACAACAAGAAGTCCCTTTAGGAGAAGGAGCTTCTTCCCTACAGAAGGAGCTCGCAAAACTTCGGATCAGCAGCAGACTCCAACAAAAAAGAGAACAACCCAAATCAGGAGGGGAGGCAGGAGGTCAAAGGGCAGGTACAGGACGAGGGCCAATCAAGAAAATGAACACATCAGTGAAGCCTTAACTGAGAATGGTAACTTGTCATGTACCCTTATGAGACCAGACGATACGAATAATGACTTTGAACTTAAGATTGTAAATTTGTCCATTAAAATTCTTGACAAAGATGAAATGGCAATCTTGAGTAAAGGTTTGAATTTTTGCCCCACCCAGGTCGGGGATATGACTGAAGTACATATCGATCTGTACAAATTTGTAAGAGCATTGAAATTGAGAGATTATTTTTCACATCAAATACCAAAGACATTGCCTCTGATCAGACAAGAGAATTCCACCCACACTATTGCGGATGTACGTAATGTACAACTTTTGCTTAGTTTGGATGATGAAAACTATGATATGCCGACTTTACTAAATGATTTAGAAATCAATCAAAATTTCAATATTGATAGTGGTCTCAAACCAAGATCTAAATTTGTGCCCACTTTCAATTACCATCCAAATATTGACATGTTCTATAATAAAGTAAGTGAAGATTTGTACAAACTGGAGATACCAGGTAGACATGTACAACGTATCAGCCACAACATTACCGTCACTGAACGAAAAGCTCTCAATAGATTACAATCAGATAAATCTATTGTTATAAAAGAAGCAGATAAAGGCGGTAATGTTGTGTGTAATAGCCTGGTGGGCAGCGTGGCAGTGGCCCCCGGGCCGCGATGACCAACCTGTGGGGAAGTGGATGGCTTGTCAGAAAAAAATGACGGAAACAAAAATAAAGTTTTGTTCAAAGAAGTCTCTGCTTCTTTTAATATCTTTTTCTCAAGTGCTGTGGTAAAGTACACACGTAAGTCTAAAGAAGTAGAGTAGGCAGAACACCAAAGGTTTCTCGTCCCTTGCAGGCCGTAGTCTTCCCTTGTGAGGTCCGGCAACTAATCTCACTTCCTGTTGTTCTCTTCTCTGGCTGATCGTACAGGATTCCGGGCCCCAGAGACATGGAAGAATAACAAATAAGCTGTGTTACTGGTTGGTTCATGCGCTAGTCTTCTCTTGTGCTACCGTCACCAGGGATTGTGTTCCTAAAAGGGTTTTAAGTGACTAAAGGTGCTCGTTCTAAGTGGGACTGGGTGCTGTTTGGTCAACAAAAGGAGCATTGGTCAGTAGCGGCAAAGATTTCACCTCTAACCCTCTTGTGCCCCATTTACAGCCCCATGCAGCCCTGCCCAGCCCACCACCACAACGATCCCCGAGCGCTTGGACCTTGGGCGTCTTCGGTCGTAGCTGTGCTTCCGGGTCCTTCGGTGTTCGGCTCTCCCGTCTTCTTCTCTTCCTCGATACCGCTGGGCTCCACTCGCTCTGGTCTCTCGGCTGGTTCTCGATTCCTTCCTAACTCGTTCTCCGCTCCGCTCTCGTCATCCACCTCCTTCCGTTCAGTCTCTTCCTGTTGGCGGACAACTCCTCCTTCGTTCCCCGCCTCTTTTCTGTCCTGGACCGCCCTTCTCTCCGCCTTCGTTTGGTCGTCGCACCAATCCCGTGTCAGCGACGTGGGTGACGTTTGGTTGTGCGCCAGGAGTGCTTGGGCCACTAGACCGCTCCGTCCTTCCGGTGGGGAGTCGCTGTCTACGTCGCATGAGTTCCGGGGTCCTGGCTCACCGGAACTCTCACATTGTGGTTATGAATTATTGTGATTACATGTCTGAGATTGACCGACAGTTGAGCAATACTCATTGCTATGAGCCAATTGCTAGTAATCCTATCAAGAAAGTAACAACTATGATTAATATGAGATTGTGTGAAGGGAGAGATGTTGGCTTATTGTCTGAAGATGAGCTTAGATATCTTAGAATCGATAATCCCAAATACCCATGCATTTACATCCTACCTAAAATTCATAAGGGCGGTACTTTTCCACCTGGCCGCCCTATTATTTCAGGAATTGACTCTCCGTCAGAAAAACTCTCAGAATTTGTTGACCGTAAACTTCAAAAACATGTCTTAGATCTTCCCTCATACATCAGGGATAGCAAAGACATTCTGGTCAAATTTAATGATTTTCAATGGTCAGATGAACTTTACTTCGTCACTTTTGACGTTGAAAGTTTGTATACATGTATACTTAAGGAATTTGGATTAGGAAAGGGGGCAAGATGGCGTCTGCGCGAGTCTTCGCGCCGGCTGTGTGAGCTGATTCTCCTCTGTCCCACAGCTCTGCTCTGCTGTGCCTCGCTTGCGATGAGATGAGAACGGGTGTGCGTTGCTGAAGAGAACGCTTCTCACAGAAAAGCCGTTTTATTTTTCCTCCGAGCCCGGACTTACAGAAATATTAAAAGCTTGCTAAAAAAACGCTGGTATCGTCTGAGGCGTGGATGCTGGAGGCAGTCACCGCTGTTGCCGTGCTGGGGAGGCTGCGAAGAGCGTGGTGGGCGGCGACCAGCACAGGTGTACCGGCTTGGCTTCGTGGCGAGTACTTCGCTTGCAAGGAGACGGTTTTGTCGAAGACGGGAGAAATGGCTCCAAAACAGGTTCGCAAGGGTCGCGGACAGGACTTAAAGACTTCTATTCCCGCAACTAAAAAAGGTGAGAGAGACTCCGGCGTTCACCCAGGGAAAGTTAAGCACACAATTATGACTTTGTTCTCTAACACTAATATTGAGCAAAACCGCTCAGCGATGCCGACTAATGAATCTTCATTGCTTAACAACTGTTCTATACCACAGCTTGATGTTTCTGCCACAAATGAAGTTTTGAACGACGGGGAAGATAGCAACATAGTAACAGTTGCGAGCAATAATGTAACTGCAGAGAAAGAACCTAACTGTTTAATTCCTCTCGAAGTCGTATCTGTAACGGATAATTTAACCCTTGAAGAGCCTGTTAGACCTATGCCAATAGAGGCTGAATCCGGAGATTTCTACTCTGTCTCAGAGAATTCAGCGTCATCGTGTGAGGATTTGGTAATAAAAGGTATGAGTCAGATGTCTTTTGAAGGGGAACGTGAGTCTTTTGAAGACGAGGTGAATGCCAGTGGCGAGCCTGGGGAAGAAGACACCCCTATTACAGTAAGAGGCCGGGATACACCTTCAGTGGCTGGTATTCTCGGCGTTGCCGATTTTCAAGCAGCCCAAACGGCTGATATCACTCTTACTACAATTTATCAAACAATTTTGAGCCACATGGACAAGACTGCATTAGATAGCCAGAAGATACAAAATTCATGTCGGAAACTACAAGGCTCAATCAGGCGGCTCGTGAAGGCTCAATCTGACTTTGGTGAACGATTCACTGAAGTTGAAACACGTATATCTAATATAGAAGATGAAATGTCCAAACAAAAAAAAACTACCGAGCTCCTGGGTAGCAACAGAGACGATGTCCTTTGGCGAATGGCCGATTTGGAAAACCGATCACGACGGAATAACCTAAGGATAATGCAGATTGCGGAAGGTGATGAAGGGCAAGATCCACGGAAGTTTGTGGTGGATTTGTTTCAGAAGGCTTTCCCTGGTCTAAATAAATGGGATTGGGATAGAGAAATTGAAAGGGCCCACCGATTCCCTTTTAATGTTCAGTCTCGACCCGGGCAAAGCACAAGATCCAGACCGAGGCCGATCCTTGTTGCCTTCAACAGCTTTCGAGCAAGAGAAGATATTTACTTACAAACTCGATTGAATAGTAAATCTATGGCAGACGGGTATACTTTTTTTTGCGGTACCTGACTATTCGAAGTACACCATGGATATTCGTTGGCAACTGCGACAATTGGTGGATTCATTCCAAAAGGAGGGTGCGCAGGCTTACATTATGAATCCCGCAAAACTTAAAGTGACTTATAAAGAGAGATCAAGATTTTTCACCAATGTCGCTTTAGCAAAAGAATATTTACATTCTTTGAAGAACCCTTGAAATATACAGTTATATTCTGATTATAATTGGTGAATGTATGGGGTTTACCAGATCTATTGTGGTGTGTTTGATGTATTAGATAACTATATTTTGTGATGTTTAGTATGTTTAGCAATGTCTCGGGTGGTTAAGTACTTGCCAAGAAAGGCGGGCAAGACTAGATTAGACAAGATTGCGGGGGGGCATAGAAGGTAGGGGGTTGTTTCCCCAGAGTTGATTTTCTTTCTTTTTCACAATAGAGCAGGTAGAGCTGTGGGGGCCAACAGAGGGGCTGACACTCACTCCCATCCTTAGGACTGGGTCCTTTAGCCTCGATTAAGGGAGAGGGGCAGGGGTCACCGGGGTTGGGGAGGAGCAGAGGGTGGGGGGGGTAGGGGATGGTGGTGGGGGTGGTTGGGGAATAAGGGGAAAAAAGTCCTTGGCGGTTTCAAACGATAGCTTAGTAGCGGATAGTCTGGAAAGATTTACATGTATTAAGAGCTTATGTTTGTTTAATCCCCAGTTTGAGCGGAATGATACTGTATTGTGGATATTAAGAAGAATCCTTAATGTCTCGTAGTATAAAAATCTGCTCGTTTAATGTATCTGGGCTTAACTCCAGCAATAAAAGACGCCAAATAGCTGCAGAAGTTCGATTTATTCAACCTGATATTCTTTGCCTGCAGGAAACACATCTTTCCTGGGATAATAGGCTTTTGATAGCTGATCTCGGTTATACGCTGAATGTAGCCTCCCAACAAGCTAATAATACTAGAGGGGTTATGATTTTATCGAGACCAGGATATTGTACAGTTGGGCGTAAATTAGCTGACAAATGGGGTAGATGGGTGATTGCAGAGTTCATAGTGCGGGGTAAGATTTTTACTATATGCTCCATATATGGCTCTAATATGGATGAGGCTGAAGTCCTTGAGTTTTTAAATATAGAGTTAGCTAATTGGGGAGCACCGCTAATTCTATGCGGAGATTTGAATATAAACTTAAGTACCACGGAACTAATGAGAGGCTTAGTTCATTTTCAGGGACGCAAACCACGAGTTTTTAAAGCTTTATACAACTTAGTTAAGGATCATGGCCTAGTGGATATCTGGAGCAAAAAATACCCCTCTCTTCCTGGATACTCGTATTACTCCGCACCTCACAAGAAATTAGTCAGACTAGACTATTTTTTTATATCCTCTAGTATTCATACATTGACAAAGATACAGATTTATCCCAGAGTTACTTCAGATCATTCTCCCCTTATGATTGATTGCTCAATTTTGGCTGAGATGAATACTGTAAAAAACTTCTCATTTGATAGGAAGCTTTGTCTTGATAGACAATTTAGAAATCACATAAATGAATGGATGACAGAATTTTTCAGGATTAATCTAGGATCGGCGAATATCCCGATAGTCTGGGATACATTTAAAGCCTGCTTTAGAGGAGAAACGACGAAATTTGGATTATACAATCAAAATAAAATACGAGCGCAAATGAGAGGGTTTTATCAGCAATTAGAGGCAGCGGAAGTGGGTTTGGCTACAGCTTTGACAAAAAAAGATAATTTAAATCAGATATTGCTTATGGAAGAGACAATTGCACAATGTAAAGTTACTATCACAGGAGTATGGGCCGAAGAGATAGCGCGCAAATATTTAACAAATAGAAGACATATCTATGAATATGGGGAAGCTATCGGCCGCTCTCTAGCTCTGAGATTAAAAATGAAGTCCACCTCTCGGGTGATTTCAAGAGTTCAGGATCAAGCCGGGGTGGTTCGTGAAGCCCCCTCGGAGATCCTACAAGTATTTCATCAATTTTATTCGGAACTGTATACTCAGCAATCAAACTCCACCACGGCTCAGATCCCTGATTGTGCAGTGTTAAAACAACTAAATAACATTGAAGCTGATATTTTAGATAGCCCCTTTACTATGGAGGAATTAGAGGAGGCTGTTAGTCAAATACCTAATGGGAAGGCTGCCGGCCCTGACTTTATTCCGGGGGAGGTCTATAAATGTTTTTTTGAACCACTGAAGAATGTATTGTTAGCAACATTTAGGATGGCACAAAAGGGAATAGCACCCGTTACTTGGAACAACGCCTCTATAATCGTTTTTAGTAAAAAAGGGAAACCTCCGGAATTACCTGGATCATATCGTCCAATATCTTTACTTAATTGTGACAGCAAATTATACTCTAAAATGTTAGCCAATCGTATATCTAAGGTTATATCATCATTAGTCACTATAAATCAGCATGGCTTTATACCTAAAAGAGGAACGGTCTCTCATATCAATAAAGTTATTACTTTATTTGACTATGCTGACGTGAAAAAAAAGGACTTAGCTCTGATACTTCTCGATGCTGAGAAAGCTTTTGATCGCGTGGAATGGGTTTATCTGTGGGAGGTGATGAAACGGATGGGTTTTGGAAGTGCTTTTTTAAAGGCAATTCAGGTATTATATAGTGCACCAATTGCCAGAATCTCAGCTATGGGCTTAAAGTCAGAGGAAATTAAAATTACTAGAGGAACAAGGCAAGGGTGCCCCTGCTCCCCTCTATTGTTTGCCTTATGTATCCATCCTTTCATCATAAGCCTACAGAATTCTTTATGCATCAAACCCTTTCCAGTTGCTGATATTTTATTTACAGTATTTGCATATGCGGATGATATAGCCATAGTAACTACTGATCCCAGGGAGGCAATAGTGGAGATCGAATCATTGGCCAAAGATTTTGGAAGTATGTCAGGATACAAATTAAACGCGGAAAAAACCCAAATTCTTTGTACAAAGAATATACAATTTAATGATTGTCGGGTTACTAATGAAGTAACCTATTTGGGTATTCAAATTAAAACTCAAATGCAAGAAATTGTCGAGAGTAATTGGGAAGTGAGCATAGCCCAGATTAAACAGTCATTAGATAAATGGAGCAGACTTCAATTATCCATAATCGGAAGGGGGAATATAATCAAGATGAATATTTTAGCCAAAATATTATATCTATTTCGCAGTATACCCTTGGAATTTCCACTTAAACATATACAGTATTTACAAAACATCTGTGGGAAATTTGTTTGGGCCCCCGGTAAACCGCGTAGATCCATGAAATGGCTTACATTGCCGGAAGAAAGAGGAGGACGTGGTATACCTGATTTTCTTTTTTATTATTATATTTGTTTTTTACAAAAAATGGGATATATATTGACAGGGGAATCTTCAAAGAATGAGGCGGATAGCCCATCTATTTTCTTTTTACTTTTAGGAGCACAAGCAAAAGGTTGTTTATTAAAAGAACTAGAGGGCAAATATTACAAACATACACGATTTAAGACACTTGTCTCAGCATTTAAAGTGTGGAGAAATGTTAAGAGAATAATTAAACTTGGTAAAATTACATATTACACTCCTTTTGAAGCCTATAAATTACTCCCCTCGGTGTTTTGGGATGATATCGCTAAGATATGGCTTAAAAAAGGGATTTCAAGAATTGGGGATTTATATCATAAAAATGCTATATTTGCAACATATGCAGAATTATCAGACAAATTTCGGCTCTCACCGGCGTTCTTTTTTAAATATCTTCAAGTCCGTGATTTTTGTTTAAAAAATCACATTGAGGCACTTCCTAATGACTTAATTGAGGGAATCCGGCTTCAGAAAAGGATTGGTCCATTATATGCGATTTTAAACGAATACAAAAATGATGACATGCAAAAATACAACCAGTACTGGACTATACAATTGGAAGACCCTCAAATTGATATAGGGGAATCGCTATGTCTTGCTAAGAAAATCTGTTTGGCAGCTAATTTAAAAGCCCAAGTCTATAAAACTATTTTTAGGTTATACTATACTCCTAAACGCATGGCGACTTGGGGCGAAAAATATGATGGTAAATGCTTTCGGTGTGGAGAACAAGAAGCAGACATGGTGCATATCTTCTATAATTGTACAAAACTGATGCATTTTACTGCTGAGGTTGAAAGATTTATTTCATTGGTACTAGGTTGTCCGTTAAAGATTTCTCCATCACTGATGATATTGGGAAGATGTCAAAGTATATACAGCCATCAGGTTTTAAAAGAACATTCTTATTTTCTTTTTCTTGCAATGACTGTTGCCCGGTTATGTATTGCAACAGAGTGGTTATCACCTGAGGCTCCGACGTTTGAATTTTTGGAGAGCTAAGCTGTATCGTATGTATGAAATTGAAATGCATTTATATGCCCTAAAAGGAATCAGGAAGAAACGTTTAGGTATTCTAATTTGGGGAACCCTTATGAATTTTTTGTCCGACGATATGGGTATATTGTAGTATGTGTGATTTGTTTTATCTTTCCTTGCTCTTTTTCTTTATTTTTATGCCGCACTCTGCTACATCAATTCATGTATGTTTATATTTGTGAATCCGTCTTGGAAACAATAAAAAAAAAAAAAAGGAATTTGGATTACTGGCTGTCCGCTCCTTTCTGGACAGAGAAGGAGCGGAACATTATGATTTCAACCAGATGTTATTAGAAATTATTGATATCATCTTAAGCAATAATTTCTTTTTACACGTTACTGCTTGGTTCCATCAGATACTTTGGACTGCCATGGGTTCAAAATTTGCTCCCTCTTACGCATGCCTCTTTATGGGGTTGTTTGAGAGGGAGTATGCCTGGCACAGATGTGCCTCCCCCTGGACCGAACATATCGTGTTCTGGGGGAGGTACATTGACGATATCATTGTTCTATGGTCTGGATCCATTGAATTGCTAAACGAATATTACATCTATCTAAATGACAATACTTTTAATGTAAAACTGACTATGACATATGAGAAAATGAAAATCAATTTTCTTGACATACAGTTCTACATAAAAGAAGGGGTTATACAAAGCACCCTTTTTAGAAAAGAAACTGCTTGCAATGCAGTCCTGCACGCTGAAAGCGCACATTCACGGTCAGTTATCAACAATATTCCCTACGGGGAGATGATACGTTTTAGAAGGAACTGTAGCGAGGAACATACCTACCATGAAAATGTGCTTGAATCAAAAAGGAGATTTCTGAAAAGAGGCTATAATCAGAGGGTACTAGATAGGGCAATTGAAAAGGCACAACAACTCAAAAGGGAAGACACATTGCGTGATAAACCTAAACAAACATCACTGGTCACAAGGACAAAACAGTCAGGTTTATTACTCAATACAACACCAACAGTAATAAAATCTATACAGTACTAAAAAAGAATTGGAGCATCCTGAAAGACATTCCAAGCTGCAATGAATGTTTGCCCAAGAGACCTTCCATTACCTACCGTAAAGGTAGATCCTTGCGTGATGTGTTGTGCCCTAGCTATGTGACCAAGCAATATAACACCTGGTTACCTCCAAAGCCAATGGGCTTTTTTTACCTGTGGGTCCTGTAATGTATGTCCGTTTGGGAGAAATAAAACTACTAATTTTATTTACAATACCACTAAATCATATCATATTGCACATTTCATTAACTGCAATACGACACATGTGATATATGTGTTGGGATGCAATTGCAATATTATTTATGTGGGTAGTACAGTACGTCCACTAAAGATTCGAATTCAGGAACACCGCAGGGCTATACTCAATGGAGATAGCCGTTATCCTGAAAGTGAACATTACATGGGAATTCATCCTAATGACAAATCATTTTGGTTCCATGGCATTGACCATGTATCCCTTGGGGCCAGGGGTGGCAATCGAGAACTACAAGTCAGACAGAGGGAGGCTAAATGGATTTGCCGCTTGAAAGCGACCCAAATGGGGCATAACACTGATACCGAAATTCATTATTTTCTTGCTTAGAATAGAAATGAATATCATTAGGGAATCAAATTGTCTAGATTAAGTATCATCCTTTTTAAGTACATATACAGTATTTGAATGTTGGTCATCCCCTTTTTTCTTTCATTTTTCCTTTCTTTTTTCCTTCTTTCTTTCCCTATTTCGGTTCTTTTGCCCTATTTTCCTATAATATCTTCACTTTTGGCCATTATGAGATGGTAAATTGAGTAATTATAATTCTCTTACCATTAAGGGGGACCGGACCCATTGAGTTCGACAACATATCCATTCAATTATGATATTGTGATTGGTGTTACACCCTAGAATAGACATCTATTAATATCATTACGGTAATTGGAGCTATACACTACTAATACATTTTTTGAATAGATATCCTAAATGGATTAGGCTTTTACTTCACAATATAGTTTATCATATTGCCTATATTTACTTTATCTTAATATTTATACGTATAAATATGGCCGCCATAGATAGGAACTTTTTGTCTCCTTATTGATGGTCTTCTTATCATGCCCTCTTGACATATATAATTTTTATATCTCTGGTGCAACTATTTATTATCCATCACTATACCTCTGTTCTTCTACTCACTCATTTGAAAAGACGTTCCTTTGGTCTTAGATCTATTTATTTGGACTGTAGCCTCTTACTCTGTTCTTTGCCAGCGCTAACATAAGATTTAGGCATTCTAATATGGCCGCCATGATATGGACATCCCGTTTTACCGATTCTTGGTCCTTCGTTTATGTCTGCATTGGACACAGCGCAATTACGTCATTAATTTTTGACAGCGTGCCTTTTTAAACAGAACGAAAGGTCGCGGCGTCTTTATACGGATTTACGCCGTCTACAGTTACCAGGCTGACCCTTTTCTCATACTGCTGACTAGGTAAGCTACTTGACATTTGCTCATCCCCAGCCCCGCAAGGATTAGCCGTGTGTGTTTCTGTGTACGGTTTATCCTCTTGCCTCGTAATACCTTAGGGCTCACGCTACTATTGCCCGTTACTAGTTGCATTCCATATGCCATTTCATTTTGTACTTTCGCGTGTTATATTTAGAAACGGGCTGTTTTCCCGCTTAGACTTCTACACTCTGACTTTGCAATACGACTTCTACACTCTGACTTTGCAATACTGATTCTTGTGAGCTATCTACTTCATGCGGGCCTTATTTTAAAATGTTTTTCTCTAGAACAACAACTCCGTTGCACAGCGGACACTTATGTTGCAATTCCTATTTACTAGTAACGTAACTGTCGGTTTTGTGTTAAGATATGCACTTTTATTTATAATATACTATGTGTAACATTGGTTATTAAATATGACATTTAGGTGTTATTTTCACTGTTGATGTTATCGTGCACAATGAGGAACTCCTGTTAGCATGTTTTAGTCTATGCCTTTGCCCCTGGTGCGCTAATTATTTAGGGTCCATCTATGACATTTTGGTTTTCAATTTGTCCTCAGCAAAGGCTATTGGCTATCTTTCTATACACGATTTCATTAATTTTTGGGGTAATTCGATTTAACCTATTGGTTTCATCTTGTTTTCAGAATATTGACAGCGTGACCTAATGGTTCTCACTCATTATTACCTGTGTTAAATCACTGTTCCTGTTTTGATGATTCATTCCGTATCTTACTCTCCCTCCATTAAGGTAAGGTCTTTTGGTTTGATTATTATTTATTTTTATTTCTGTCCCTTGGTCCATGCATATTTTATGCATGAAATTAGTGTTCTTCTTATGTTGCATATTGATTTATTACGTAATTATGCAATTTAATCTTTCCAGGGATCACTTCAGGTTTCATATATACCTGCCTTCTTTGACTATTAGGAACTCTTACTTGACACGAGCTGAATATTCTTAATCATTGGTCCACTCTTCAGAAATACATGGAGTGATTGAATCGAACTTTCGTATTAGTGTTTATACACACCACAAGCACTGAACTTGAATTTTGATCTTCTCTATGAAATTGTTTTGATATTCTTAGCAAGGTGAGATGCTTCTTTTTATCTTTTCGGTACTTTTCTGACTCTGTCTAATATTCAGGATTTATTCTAATATCCTTCTTTGGATTACTCTAGTCCGTTGTTTCTGTTTCAAAATCGGGTTCTATCACTCTCCTTGTTTCTTTTCGTTTCGTAATCTTGGATTTTTACTTTTCTGCATACTTCTTTTCAGTTTAAAAATCTTTCTCATGTCTATTCCTTATAAATTTACTTTTCGATTCATATTTTTACTATTACATTTGGGTCTATTTGTATCTAAACTGTATCATGATGAAATTGGCAGCTATTTCCTTTAGTTCTTTCTTCTCCTTCTCTTTTATTCTATTTTTGGATGATGCTTTTTTCTTTTCTATTCTTTACCTGTATTATTCTTTTAATATTATCTTTTGACTAAAAAAACATGATAAACATGTTCTTTTTCTGTGAAGCTTGAAGTATATAGTTTTGCTTATTATTTAAAGTATGTTATTATTGTCTTCAAAAGTCTTATCTTGGTTCTGGGTCATTCATTCTTTGGTACTTTTGTGTTTTCATGTATGTGGTTATGATTTTCGTTTTATTATTTATATAAAAATACTTGTGTCTGTTTTTTTCAAATTTACTGCACTTCTGAGTGTTTATCTTTTTTGTGCTTTTCAATGTACATATATATGTATATTTATGTGCAAAAAAATGTTTTTATGATTGTTACAGCCCTGACGAAGTTACCGTGGCACTGGGGAACGAAACGCGTTGGCTGTGTGCCGTTTTTAGAAAAACAACTGCGATTAAAAGAAGAATTGATTTGGACCTCAAGTGTATTTCCTGTCTTGACTCCTATTAGAGTGCACCTTCCATTTGTGTTTGGACTGATTTAATACCTGTTCTTAAACTATATATATTTTACCAGCATAAAACATCTTTGTATTTTTTACGTGTGTTGTCCAATCCATCTGCTTGTTATTCTTCGGGCTGTTTTAAAAAAAAAATCTGCTATATTTAAACTCCATCAATTAAACTTTTTTACTTTATGTTGACAAAAGTCCAATGTAGATAACCGGAGACATGATTTTTTAAAGTTAAGATAAAAAATGTGCATACTAGAGCCAAAAAGCAGAAAGCAGCAACCGTGGCTTTCTGGTCACACTGGACCGTGACAAATTCAAAGTTTTAGGCTGACCGCAATGGATCGTGGGTCAAATAGCTTGATTGCTTGGTCCCGGAGAAGATTTTACCTTCCTACATAGTCACTGTCTTCAAGCGTTTGTTCTCACCGTCATGCGTAGGGGTCCTTGAATCCAGAGTTCATGTCATCGACGGTGGTCTTTTGCAGCGCAATTCCTCAGTGAGTCCTGCAAGTCTTTGTCCTCGGTGTCAATGGCGAGGAGCTCCAGGGCTTTCAGTGGGACAAACCAGTGCAGTCAGGTCGAGTCATAGTTCGACACTGTCAGATTGACTCTCGTCGTTGATGGCGGTCTTCTTCTGGAGCTTTTCACGAAAACTTTGCAAAAAGTTCCAAAACTTTCAGATCTTATTCTGAAAGGTTTCCTGAGGGGCAGAAAGTATCCAGCTGCACTAGCCAAGTGTTTAAAAGCTCTGGTTTGCCTCTTGGGGTCTGAGACTCAATCTCCTACAATACACCTGGTCAGTCCAGCAAAATCCAGGTGAAACTGGTCAGCTGGAGTAATCCTTTCAGTGGATATTGTAGGTGGCTTCTTCCAGCACTTTTCTACCTGTTGCTGCTCAGGGTGTTCACTTCTTATCCTTTAAGATAGGCACAGTCATTCCTTGTGTGGAAGCCTTCTGTGGTGCGGTCTAAGGGAACAGCAGGGCAGTCCTTCTTCTCCAGATGTTTCAGGAAGGGATCGGAGGGGCTCCTGCAGATCTCACATATTTATTCTACATTCCGGACTGGCAAGACGGTGGACACCCCAACCAATCGGATTTAATTTGCCACCCTCTGCTATGACCACTTCCTGCGTAGCATATTTTTGACCCAGAATGCACTGTTCGCCAAAACTCAAAATAAAGAAATTCTCTCCGGAGAATGTGTGTCTGGCTAACCAAACCTACAGGTGTGGCTAGAAATTTACTACACTAGCCTTCCAGCTCCTCTCCTAATCTGGGTCTGGTGACATATATTCTCCTGCCTTTGAAGTCCAGTTTACCTCCCCTGCCCCCTTCCTCTCCCTGGCTTCTCCAGTAAGCAGATCATCTCCCACCAAATGGCTGTATTGTTGTAGCTCCAGGACACTTGACACCTACTCAGATGGCAGCCAGGCTCAGGCTGCGAAAGGCTGACCAATCAGAAGCCGCTGCTACAGGGATGATTTAGTTAACTTCAGGATAGTAACTTCTAAAACAACTTTCCTGTAATAATTATAATAAATCCGACACTGGCAAGTTGTTGGATTTATTGTAACCATTAACTCGATACTTTGACTAATATTGCTATCTAACTCCAATCAAAAGTTAGACTTTATTAAAGTTTAAAAAAGCCTTCCAATGTTAGCCTATAGAGCTAGCAGCACAACAATGGAGAAAACGACTTTGGCTGTTTTCTCTCCCAGGGCATATAAAACATGTTTTATATTGTCCCTGCTTTTTATAACAATGCTCCCTGTGCTTGGGACACATAGGGCAGACCTTAAGGGTGACTTATATGTAATAGAAAGGTTGTTTGGGACTTTGGAAGTACTTTTAATTTTTAAAGTCAACTTCGGGCATCAGTTTATTTTAAAACCAGCCTGCAAGGCAGACCTGGCATTAAAATTACACCAATGCACCTCAGCAGTGCTCACTTAAGAGCATTAAGTACACTGGAGTTTCAAACCCTAACTGCCATATCATATATAAGGGACTTACAGGTAGGCTGCCAAGGCGAATTAGAATTATACTAATTCACCTTATACATCTCAAGGACAGAGCACTAGCCCTGGCCCTGGGCCTGGTTAGCAGAGCCCAGGGCACTTTCAGAGTCAGTAACATAAAAAAATGGGGGTGATCAGGGCAAAAACAATTGTGTCCTTGAAAGGGGTGCAGTCTTAACTCACACCAGCAGATTGATAGAGGTTCTTGCCATAGCCCTTTTTTACGCAATAGTGCATAATTAATTATGTACTTGTAGATGGCTTCAATATCTACTCACATTTGTGACACACTCAATGAAATCCAAATGGGCTACATCCAGAATAACGAAAAGAGGGAGGAGATCATTAAAATTGTCTCTGCCACATGCAAATGAGCTCAGTCAATCCAAAAGGAGCTCTTGAACAAAGGATGAAGGTGCCATTGTGCGCTAATATGAACAGTGGAAGAATGTATGTGCTGTGTCACTGTAAGCTTTGCTGCCCAAGAAAACAGCTAATGGTATCTACTGCTTAGAGAAAAAAATCATTCATATTATCCTCAATCTGTCAAGGGAACTTCTAATTAAATATGACAAAGCTTCACAACATTGCTTGTTAGTTGACTGAAACTGATTGACAAGCAAGGATGATTGCATTTTTAATTAGCATCAAATTTGAAAGTAGGTATATATCACAAAAGGCACAACAACCACCCTAATAGTTATTTAAAACTGAAAATAAGAAACCAGAATGAGATTTAAAAAAAGTATCAACCCATGATGCAGAGTTATGAAGAAGGCAGGCAGAGAAAATAAAGGAACAAAGTAACATGCAATGGCCCTTGGACTGAGACACTGTGTGTGCCTTTTAAAGTACAGAGCAGAATGGTGAAAACGGAATATGATGCCAACTTTTGCCTGGCGCCAATGTTTGGCACGGTGGACCCAAATGTGATGAACCAAGAGCAGGTTCTTGCCTGAGCACCATTATCAAACTAAAAGAATAGCTGCTATATTTGGTTGTAAACACTCCTTATTAAACTGATCGTCATTGAAATTATTTATTCAGTTAATCGTCTAACCATAAAAGACACAAACACAGTGTTAGAAATGGGGTCTCTAGTTGGCAGTGGTTTGCACCCTGTCCAGGTAGGGACCCTGACTCTATCAGGGTGAAGGAGTCACACACCTAACATAACCCCTGCTCACCTCTTTGGTAGCTTGGCACTAGCAGTCAGGGGCAGTATGTAAAGTCTTTGTACACACACAGTGAAAACACTGCAAAACGAGTCCACCCAGTTTAGAAAAATAGACAATATTTATCAGAATAAAACAAGATCTAAATGGCAAAAATCCAATATCCACAAGTCAAAATATCACTTTTAAATATTAAGCAAGTTTAGTCCTTAGATATCTCAGGATGCTTACGTTGTAGCACAAAGTACCTTAGATGTGTCAGAAATCAAAGATGGTTCAGGGTACAGGGGAGTTAAGATGCCCAAAAAGCAAACAATGCATTGGTTCCTTACTACACAGGGGAGTTGATACGTCAGTTTCCAGACAAGCGACCTTGGTGCCCTTGTTGCCGTGCGGTGTCGATGACAAAACAGCACTTAGGCACGATGTGTCGAAAATCCTCATGCGCTGCCTCGAAGTGTTAGCAGTGACGCAGGCACTATATCAATTTCACAGGCGCGAAGCAGGCGCTCCATCGAAGGTGGGTGTCACAGACTTCAACCACACGGGGCTTGAGACTCTTCTGACATGCTGTGAGGGTGAGCAGAGGCCTGCGGTGAAACCTGTGGTCAATGCTTCAAGCGGGAGCCACGCTTCATGGCAGACAGCAGCAATGCGTTGATCTTTTACAGCAGTGCATCAAGAAAACAGGCAATGGGAGGTGATGCATGGATTTTCTCCTTGAGATCACCAGGGTACACTGCCAAGGGTACAGGAGGATTTGGCACCACTTTGCAAGTCAGAACTCTCAGCAGAAGAGGACAGAAACTGGCAGGTGAAGTCTTTGCTGGCCCTGAGACTTCTTAACAGGAGACAAGCACACACAAGCCCTTGGAGAACCTTGGAAGCAGGATACAGAATGTAAAGTTCAGTACTGTCACTCCCTGGATAGAAGCAGCAAGCAGCAAGCCAGCAAAACAAAGCAATAGGCAGGGTAAACATACCTCCTACAGCATCCAACTACTCTTCCTGGCAGACTGTCCTCAGTCAGAAGTATTCTGATTTTGGGGTGTCATAGGTCCAATACATATACCCCATCCTTCATTTGAAGTAGGCAAAATTCAAGGGAAAGTCTTTGTAGTGCACAACACTGCCTTTCCCTGACAAGTCTCAAGACACTCTAAAGCAGGGTGGCGACAGCTTTGTATGAGGACAGGCACATCCCTATTCGGGTGTCAGTGACAACTCCGGAGTCCTCCACTCTGGCTCAGGAAGGTCCATCAGCCTGGTGATGGCCCATCAGCATATGCAAGGCACACTCCAGCTCCCTGTGTGTGACTATCTAGAGTGAAAGCAGAAGAGCCCAACTATCAGCCAACTCAGAAGTGTATTCTACAGACAGCCAAAGGCACAGGATGAGTGAAAAAGAAAATGCCCACTTTCTAAAAGTGTCATTTTTAAACACGCAATTTAAAAACCAACTTCACAAAAAGACTGATTTTTAAACTGTAAGTTCAGTGATCCCAAATGGAAATTGAACTAAAAAGACATTTCACAGTAATCCTCATGTTACTCTATGGGACAGATAGGCCTTGAAATAGCGAAAAACTAAATTAGCAGTATATAACTATTAGGACATGTAAAACACACCAGTACATGTCCTACCTTTTAAATACACTAGACCCTGCCAATGGGGCTGCCCTGGGCCTACCTTAGGGGAGACTTGCATGTAGTAAAAGAGAAGGTTTGGGCATAGCAACTTGCCAGGTCGAAATTACAATTTAAAACTGCACACGCAGACACTGCAGTGGCAGGACTGAGACATGTTTTCAGGGCTACCCATGTGGGTGGTGCAACCAGTGCTGTAAGCTCACTAGTACCATTTGATTTACAGGCCCTGGGCACAGTTGGTTCACTTTATTAGGGGCTTACTAGTAAATCAAATATGCCAATCCTGAAGAAACCAATCACCAATACAATTTAGACTGAGAGCATATGCACTTTAGCATAGTTAGCAGTGGCCCAGAGTCCTAGAACCCAAAGAAACTAGGCCAGAAAAAATAGAAGGAAGAAGGCAAAAATGTTGGGGCTAATCCGGCAAAAAGAGCCATGTCCAACACACAGTATCAAAAAATTCATATAAATTCTGCATCACAATTCAATCCATTACACAAGCTATATTAAACATTCCCCATATATATAAGACATACATGCCATTAAAATCAGCATAAAAAGAACAGATCATCATAACAAATTCCTTATTTTATTATCACACTACAAATGCTTGGATACTGCCATTGAGTAGTGCCATGGTGAATCGGTTCCTCCCTGAGCTCCTGAAACTTTGTGTGGCAAAAGGCTGCAGTGACGGGGCAAACCAAGCAGTGGAGTTAGGATAAGTGGAATGCGGCTCAGCTGGCTGCAGATTGTCAGTGTCAAGACTACCAGTTGGGGAGGACTCACACAGAAGCTTAAAAACAAAATTGTCAGTCAGAGCGGTGTCCTTCATTACTGCTGGCGGACACAGTCTCCGTTTTGGAAGAACCGGCATCGTTTCTGCAGTGGCTTCCTGGCTAATAAGTATTCATGGTGGAGGAATTTTGCGAAGAATGCCAGAGCTTTCGATGACAAGATGGAGAGCGTAGGCTCTAGATCTAGTACAGCGGCTGGTTCAGCAGGAGTTTCCGGCTGGCCAAAGCAAGATAGAGTTGGTGGTAGTGGTGGAGTCTAGCGATTGTGCAGATGGAGCTGCAACTGCAGCTGCGAATGGGCTAATGAAGTAACAGTTAAAAAAAGACTGCAAGTACCTTGTCAGGAGGCAGGAGTGCTATGAATACAATGAAAGTGTGGGACATCTATTAGCGGTACATACTTGACAGAAGGTGGCTGCAGGCTATATTAAGGAAATGAAAGATATAGGTGGCAAAATGGTCTCAGATCTGGAAAGATTAACTCAGGAGGAGCAGGATTTGCTATGTGCAATATTTATGGCTGATAAATTGAGAGCATCCCTGAATGATTTACCCTCAGGGAAAGCATGGGGCACTGATTTAAATCCCATTAGAGTTTTATGAAGTATTCTGCTCAGCTTTAATTTTAGATATGATGCAACTATTTGTGCAGGTGGTAAGGGGGAGCATGGCTCCTGAATCTTGCTTGAGTGCCAATATTGTGGTAAAGAAAGACTAAACACTGGTTTGATCCCGGATCATAACATCCTATAACATTGATAAATAGATACATGCAGTTCCATTCTAAGATGCTGGATACTCGGTTGAGCCAAGTTATAGGTGGTATTGGCGAACCAGCATGGATTTATACAAGGAAGGAGCACCATGGATCATATCAGTTGTGTATTTATGCTCCTTAATGTAGCCGAGCTTGTGAATCAACCTATGGCTGAGACCTTGTTGGATACCGAAAAAGCATTCAACAGTGTCAAATGGGTGTATCTCTGGGGAATTATGAGAAGGATGGGATTCAGGATGCATTTCATTAAAGCATTAAAAGTACTTTATAAAAATCCAGTTGCCCAGCTGCAAATCATGGGTGATCAATAAAGATTAATTTGCATTGACAGAAGAACAAGACAGGGTTGTCCCTGGTGTCCTCTGCTATTTGCAATATACATAGACCCTTTTATTTGTAAATTGAAAGCTAATTTAGCCATAGTTCCTGTTAAATATCATGGCTGGAACATGAACATTTTGGCCTATGCAGACAATATCTTGGTTGTTTACACAGACCCATCGACTCCTTTGCAAATGATAGAGGACGAGGCTGCAGAGTTTGAGAGATATTCAGGTTATTTCCTTAATAGGCAGAAAATGCGATTGGTAGTGAATCATTTCATCGCTAGTCAGGATCTAAAGGTGGTAGAACAGGTGGTCTATCGGAGAATAGAGGTTAGCGTAAAAGTAGATCAGGTGGTCAAGAACAGTATTGGACCAATATTAGTTAAGGCAAAACAGGATTTTGAGATATGGCACAATCTCCACCTGTCTATTGTAGGTCGCTGCAATATAGTAAAGATGCTGTTCTTGCCAATGTTAATATACCTGTTTAGGTCTATCCGCTGGACTTTGAAAACGTTTGGTTTAAAGCATTGGATACTTTGGTTTGACAAAGATATTACACCTGTTTACGTCTATCCGCTGGACTTTGAAAATGTTTGGTTTAAAGCATTGGATACTTTGGTTTCCAGATTTATATGGTCCTACTGTAAAACAATGAGCGCAACTACATTTCTGACATTATCTAGAAAGGGCTGGTGGGCTCTCCTGAATTTTAAATTCTATTAGTTAGCTGCCGCTCTTCAATATATGAGGGTTCTTGTGAGCAATAGGGAGGAAGTGCCTGAACCTTTATGGGGTGTACCAGCAATTTATGAGCTAATAATTGGATCTGAAGCTAAATGATGTTTGCTAAGGTTGTTAAAAATTCAAAATTGAGAGATGGAACTGGTATACTTTAATACAAAGGAATCCCTCGCTTCCAGCAATATTTCATGAAGAAGTCTGTTTTACCAGATGGGAGAAATTGGGCCCATGTAAACTCTGAGATCTTGAGGAATGGAGGGTTAAATGTGATCTACCACCACAGGTAATTTTTTTAATACTTGCAAATTCACAGTTTTCTGTTTATAAAAATGGTGGGCCAGAGGGTTAGAGAAGATATAATTTTTGGATCTTCTGCTTGGGGAAGAAAAACTCTCTATTAGTAAAATATATGGTAAATTATGTGATTTGGTACCAGACGATCTCGAGAAGCTCAACACTAAATGGCAGCTTAAGCATGGAGCAGATGACTTTACTTTTTATAATTCTTTGGAGCTAAGTCGCATGATAATGTGCTCTATGGGGTTATAAGCACAGCATTACAAGACAATTTGTTATTTATATTTCACCCCAGTGAAAACTGCAAAGTGGGGGGGTGTAAACTGTCCATGCTGTTAGGCCCACTCAGAGGATATGGTTCATATGTTTCGTATATGTACTGAGATTGAAGATTTCTAAATTCTTAGGAGACATTTATAATACTAATGTGGATTTGACTCCTTGAGTGATGTTATTGGGTGTGGATATGGATTTCGATGTAATGGGAGCAGAGGCTTTTATATTCATTGCAATGGCTGTATTTCAAATCTGTATCATCTCAGCATGTCTGGACCTGCAAATACTATCTTTTCAACAATGGCAAGGAAGATTTTTTTTCTATCTTCATTTTAGAGATGGCATTATATAACATAAAGGGAAAAAAGTTAGGCGATAGGGGGTGAAGATCTAGGGTCTCCTTGTGGAATGGTTTTGTTCCACGGAAGGGAGCTGAATATAAATTAGGAGGGATCCTAAGTCATTGTTGAGGATGGTTTAGTTAGAAGGGAACAAAGATGGACAATTTGATGGAGACAAATTGCTGGGTTTTTATTTTACTTTCACCTTTTCCAGTTACTGTATTGTAGATGAATATGAATTTAGCGTAACATTTGTTTTCAATATATTCTATGGCTTTAATAAATGATGATATATCATTGAGGACAATCCCTTCATATCACATGTTTTGTATTCTCTTTATACCACTTCTGAAAACCTTCCCAATTTGTATGACTATGAAATATGTAAGTTCATTAATAAAGATATTGTAAAAAATAGGTTAAATATTGGATAAAGCGCATGGTTTGTTTGCATTTGCTAAGGTTCCCAAGCCTCAAAATTGGAACCGAAAAGCTGCGCCTAAAAAGGGACATAAAATTTACAAACCAGCAAAAATTGCATTGTGGACCGGAAACCAGTTATAGACATGGCAATAATAAGCTCTAGGACCTCCACACCTGGCTGGTTCAGCAGTCGCAGAACATTAAAAGGCTCTGTAGAAACTGCTGGCATTGTCTCAAAATATGGAAGCCAAATAGTGATCTGTCTGTTGGGGATCCTTTACTTGACTCCAGTTACTCCACCCTGTATTCATTCCTACTCCTCCCTAAATTTCTACTGCCTCAAAATGTAAAGGTCTAGTAGCATGAGGTGATAAATCCTGAATTAGTAATCATGTTTCGGTTGTGGTCACTTTCTATTCAGTAAGTAACATACAAATCCTGAACCATTCTTAAGTTTATATTGTGATTTTAGTATTTGTTGTGGAAAATTACATTCCGTTGATTGTCTCAAATAAATCTTTCATTTAGAGCTCTCTAAACAACCTTTAGGAAAAGTTACACCCATGCTCTGCTTCTAATTAGGCTTCCCTAAATTGAACGGCATTTCTGTGATGCCATAAGATAGTTTCTCCTTAAAAAGCACCCCCCATTGGCTCATACAATTTTAATAAGGTAACATATAGATGTGCAATAATTCATAAGGATACAATTGTCATAGCAATATTAATCAGCCCTTTGTTAATATAAATTTGAGAATAAGATAGGTTGCTCATTGAACCATTCTAGACAATATTTACTTTGTAAATTTAGGGGAATTAATATTAATGCCACAATGTCAGGATTTCTATTTCAAATCATAAAGTACTATGATCACTCACAGCCAATCACCTTATAGAAATATTCAACTCAAGCGAGATCCTATTAACAACCAACCTCTTTAGATGCCTCTTTCAGTCACAAAGGGCAGGCTAGCAAATGATCTATTTCAGTCCGGATGTTAGAAAGCAATCTCGTTTTATGCTACTCAGCAGAATGAAAATGAGTAATGAAAGCATAAACATCTCATACGTAGTTTGTGCCCCAGTCTTGCTTCATTATAAGAAGGTTATTGCAGTTCTTTTCCTTTATAGTGCACTTCAGAGTGGGGTCCATTATGTTGTTTTTTTATGCTGCAGCCTTAAACCTTGTGAAAGTGTGCAGGGGAAATTTAATGACTCAAATTTGAATTTTAGAAAACAAATTTTCTGCCCCATGTGGGCTACGTCATCAACTGTACACCCTACTAGTTTGAGTACTGGGGGAGCATGACTGCGGAGATGCTGGTACATGGACATTGATTGTGAAGCTACTTATTTGATAATAAGGTTACATACAAACCTTGCTATTGTCTGAGAGTACCCCAGAGTGCATTGCTAAAATTGTATCATCAGATTTAAATGTAACTTATCCTAGTGCCCTCGGGCAACTACATAAAAGCCTCAAGTATTTACAACCTACTCATTGAACATAGAGACAATTATATCAATACCTTTGCCCTCAAACAGTGAAAGGTTCCTAACCCTGAATATTAATGTACCTGTAAGTATGTGCTTCCTTAAACCAGGTCACTGTATCCATTGGTGCATATGTAAGCTGAAGAATCAATCTGCCAGATTGGGCTGCTTAACTATTAATTCTGTCTAGGATACGCTATGTTTCACCATTATGGCTAAATAGGAGGTGCTCCAAGGTATGGACTTGGTACAATAATAGTTGGTTTCACAGGATGTTTCCAAGAAGAAGGGTGACATTTCTGGAGCGATACATCGGAGCCTTGGGGCCTATTTTAGAGGTTACTTCATCACAAACAAGATGGCTCTCCTGTCTGCCTCGTTACAAGTGAATTATGACCTATGACACTGGTAATAAGGCCGATGGGATATCTGTCGCATTTATGAGAGAGTAACCTGTCCACCAAACTCTATATTAGGCACTTAGGGCCTGATTCTGAGTTCAGCGGTCTTACCGCCATACTACTGCTGCGGCAGTCCCATGTACTTAGACAAGTTGGAGGTCTCCCATCCGCCCTATTGCGATGTTCCTGATGGGCTGGCTGTCTCTTTGGTGACGGAGTCCTGGCGGACTGACATTTTGCTGCTGGAAAGATAGGTAAGTGCAACGTCTGTATATCTGAAACACATGTATGTATGTGTGTGTGTTGTAATGTATATAGTAAGTCACGTGTACTGTATGTTTTGTTGCATGTTAACACACAACAAACTCTTACCATGCACTACATAGGAGAAGTGACAAAGAAGCGTACCTTTGAATCCGGCAACAGCTGGGTTGCAGAGTGTCATCATCTGTGTTTTCACCTCTTTTTAGGCCTTTCCGCTGATTTGGGCATGGCGGTGTTGCCGCCAGGAAAAGCTCAATGGAAAGGCAAATCGTCATCTGGACAGAAGGAACCTTGGCGGGACTGCTCCAGGACCGGCCTCTGGCTTTTCCGCCATCAACGTGGTAGCAGGAATCTCATCGGTGGCAAAGGTCCAGCTGCATTCTTGTAGCCGAAGTCCCAGCATGATCATAATTTGGCGGTTGGACCGCTACAGCAGTAAAGTGGGAAGTCTGCCAAAATAGCGACAGCAGTGCCTTTCTGTCAAACTCGGAATCAGGCCCTTAGTATTTTATGTTCTAAATACATTAGACAGTTTGTTAAATGGTCTGAAGTAGAGACATAAGAACCGACTACATTTCAAGTACGGTGAGGCTCCATTTTCTGTATTATTGCAGAATCATCAGACATCTTTGGCGCCGTCTGTCCTTATCTCTCAAAGAACCTGTGAAAGAGTCAAGTCATTTTAACAAGACACCTGCTGCAACATCAGTCTGGAACAAGTGTCTTGTTATTGCAATTTCAAGGTCAAACCAAGGGCAATACCCAAAACAGTGTAGTCTGAATTGTCATATTTTTAACTTATCTGTTTAAAAGAATGCATCTTAGACTAGCATCTTGATGCTCATTAGTTACATTAAACATTCCTGAGGTGATTTTGGAAATTCCATCTTGGATAAGATATGGTATAAAAGGACTGCCACTTAACCACTTGTAGGTAGAGGTTCTTTGCCACTGATTATTGAGAGCAGGATACTGCCAGAGAAGATACTGCTTGTCAGAGATGCTGTCGTATAGCACTTGCTAAAGAAAGCTGATATTGAGCCTGATCCTGGTAGGAGATGATGCGACACATGTTTGCCTTTCACAGTAAACATAGCCTCCCTAACTTCTGATAATTACAGTATTTTGCTGTAAACATGTATGCAGTGTGCTCATTACCTTAACAAATTCTAGATGTGAGTTATTCTACTCCATGCTCTCCTAGTGTAGTGCATAGAAGTACGTTTAAGTTGTTAGGTATTTAGATGACATTTTAACTATGGTAGAAATGTTCATTTTATTCTTGTTGTTCACATTTGCATTTGTGCTGCTTTAATCACATTCTGTGTTATTATTTTAGATGTGCTGGGCAACAGGGTGCGCCTGTTGAGATAAACACGCGTTTTAGTTCAAGTGTCTTTTTTCTTAGCGCAGCCTGCGTGTGAGGTATTGAGAGGAACGAAAAGGTTTGTTTCTAATCAGCACGGTGTCTCTGGATCCCTGTTTAGGAATTGTTAGTAACTGTTAAAAATGGGGTTTGTGGTTGGCTAGGGTACATACCCTAGCCAACCAGAAACCCCATTTCTAACTTTGGTTGTCAGCGGTGAGGATTGGACTTGCGTTTGCACAGTACCACAGTGACATATGGTTACACTACAAACTATGCATTTAGACAATCACGTGTTTTGGATTTCTCCAGATTTGTTTTTCTCTCATTTGCCATTTTTTATTGTGTACTCTTGCTTCAGCTCTTATACCTAGGTCTCTTGTTTTGCACTGTTGGTTGTGTTCCTCGCCAGAATGGGGTTAGTCTATAATGAAGATGACCTATATTTCTAAATTGTGGACGAGGTAAATGGTCTCTGCAGGGAAAGAGGGATACCAGTTGAGGGCAACTTCCGCAGAATGCTGTTCCTCTTTAAAGTGGACCACAGGGGAGAAGTCTTAGAGCCCTGGGGGACCATGAGGGATTACCCCCTCGCATACCTCAGTGGTGGTTTTGAGGGAGATCCTGAAGAGTCTGAAGGGGAGGAAGGATATGACAGGGCAGGGACACCAATAGGTAGAGAGGACCCCGTAGAGAGGGAGTCCCTTGCTGGGACTCCCTCTCTACGGGGGAGTGCCAGGGGTAGTGCCCCATCACTTTCTTGGTCCCTAGAGGAGTTGGTTATCAGGCAGAAGGAAAGGGAGCACCAGCTGGAGTTAGAGAAGCTCAAATTGGAGCATGCCAAGCTGGGTGCAGAGCTAGCACAGCTAGCAGTGGAGGAGAAAACACTAGAGAATGAAAGGGCCCTAGCACAGGAGAGGATGGTGGAGGCAGAGAGTGCCTTCATCAGAGAGAATCTAGCTCTTGAGAATAGGTTGTTCCCTGAGTGTAGTTTCAGTGTTCTGGATTCACCAGTGAGGGTGGAGTCCAGTGGTGCCAGCACTGTTGTGTCCAGTGTAGAAAGTTCCACTCCCAGATCACAGATCACAGATCACCAGTCTTGGGAGGAGTTTGTGGATGAATGGTGTGATACACTGGAGCGGTGGCTGATGGTTAGCACAACAAACAATGTTGAAGCGCTGTTCAATCTGATTGTCAGAGAGCAGCTGTTGGAGTGTGAGGTCTTTGATCCCAGAGAACGTGCACAGGAGGCAGACCTCTGGCTGGGTAAGAGGGTCTGGAAAGGCATTTGGGAGTGATCCAAAATGGAGTGGCTCAGGTATTTCCCAACCGAGGGTGGTGGAAAAGGTTCGTAGTAGCCCAGATCGGTCCCAGTGTAGTGGGAGGGGTGTAGGGAGCCACGTCCTACTCAGAAGAGAAGGAGTTGTAATGGGGTGTGCCCCAAGGTGCCCAAAGCCCAGTCCCAGAGCCTGGTTGGTTCAATGAGTGAACGCCAGGAGGGGAGCATAGTCTGTACTGGAAGGCCAGCCGCTGAGGGGGATCTCCTATTGTCAGGAGAATTTGGAGGGGCATCTGTAAGCAGCTCTCCACCAGTTCTGGTGTCTGGCAGCACCATTCCTGAGTGCAGGGTGCGAAAGCCCAGATGGAGAGGTGAGAGGGGGAGTCAGTCCCCAGTGGGAGAACCAGTGGGTCTGGGGCCAGCTCTGAGAGCAGGGCTACCCGGAAATGACCATGGTGACACCGCTTCTGGTTTGGGGGTTCTTCGCGCACTGTCTGATGGGCAGGGGTTGGGAGATCAGCACCAGGCAGACTGTCACGCAACATATGAGGCATGTGTTACCCTTTGGGGGCATGTGTGCTCCCCAGGAAGTCCTGGCTTGCCAGGCAAATGCTCAGCCACAGGGTGTAGTCCCTGGGCTGGGCGGATAGGTTCAGGAGGTAATGTCTGAACTGGAGGGAAGGACCACTGCTAGCAGTGTCCCTACTATTTTGTCTTCTGGGGTACCACTCCGGGTGGGAGTGTGCAGAACTCTGGAAGGGAGTGCAGGGGGTGGAAGTACTCACCTCTGGCCCAGGGTTCAACCTGAGGGTTTGGTCCTTTGGTTGGGAGACCAGTTGCAGGATAGAAATCCTGAAATGGTGGGAGAATTGTGTGTGGTCCTGGCCGCGGATAGCTAAGGAGCCCCCATGGGTTAGCTTAGTTGGTCCTGAGAGCAGAGAGAAAGGGATCCACATGGGTTCAGATTGACGTAGAACTGGAAGGTGCCCCTGCAGGTGTGGGCCATCATCCATGTTCTATCACCCCAAGCAGGGAAGCCCATCAAGGTATTGATTGGTCTACCCTGGCTTTAGGCTGGAAGGGGGTTGTGATGGACTTGGCCCTTTTAGCAGGGTCATCCCAGAACTTTTTGTCTTCTTCCTGTATTTTTTCTGACCTGTTGGTGGTTTTCTGACTCAGGGCCCTTTATCACTTCTGATCAGTGCTAAAGTGCATGTGCTCTCTATGGTAAACTTGGTAAGATTGGTCTACACCTGTTTGGCATATTTAATTTACCTGCCAGTCCCTTGTTCAGTGGTATCCCATATACCCAGGGCCATTAAATTAAATGCTACTGGTGGGCTTGCAGAGCTGCTTGCGCCACCCATCTAAGTAGCCTTTCAAACCTGTCTCAGGCCTCTGCTACTGCAGGGCCTGTGTGTGCAGTTTATTACTGCTGTGACATGGCACATAAAGTGGATGCCACATCTGCTGCTCCCCTTTTACTACATATCAGTCACCCCTAAGGTAGGCCCTATCTATTGGGCAGGGTGCGGGTAGGTAATGGTAGGAAGTGCCTTAACTGTGTGGCATGTCCTGGTGGTGACAAACAGCCTATTTGGTTTCTCATTGCTGTGAGGCTTCCCTCTCATGGGGATGCATTGGGGATTCCCTGATATGTGCTTCAGTGGTAATTCCTGAGATGAGATGGGTAGCGTGATCAAGTTTGGTATGTTTGGAATATTAGTGATAAATCCTGCTTATTGGCGAAAGCAGATTTATTATTACTATTTTAGAAATGCCACTTTTAGAAGTGGGCATTTCTTTGCGCTATGTGCCTTTGTGCCTGCCTGATGTGTATTGACCGTCTGGTTCTGACTGACAGAAGAGAGGGGTTGTGCATTCAATCCAGCCAGTCCCTGGTGGGGTTGAGGTGTATCCTGCCCTGCCTGGATGACTCAGTGCTAGGCTGAATAGACCCTGGTTGCATTTAGAGTAGCAGGAGGAGTTTTCCCTTGCACCTGAATAGGCTTGGTCTGCATTTGGAGTGGTGGTAGGAGTAGCACCTGCACCTGAATAGGGCTGTGCCTGCCTTCAACAATGATGGCTCTGCCCCCCCTGTGGTGTGTCTGGGGCCAAGGCTTACACTAACAATGGAGGTTGTTGTGCACTTGTAAAGATATTTTAAAGTGCCCCCAAAACTGGTTTGGACTGGACGCATTGCCCTGCGACAGGGAAGAACAAAGACATTGTCACTACAAGTACTGAGGCTGTGAACCCATGTTTGGGGAACTGCTGGAACTGGAACAGAGGACACTGCATGGGTTGTGTGACTGGTAGGCTGCTGGACTGCCTGAAGGAACTGCCTTGGGACTGACCTATTCTTGGGGGGCTGAGATAAGGAATGCCCCTGTGCCCTGGAACCCTTGTTCTGGCCTGACTGGCTGCACCTTGCTACCATATCCCCAGTGCTCCCCCAGGAGTGCAGACTTGTGTGCTTGTTTTCTTTGGCTCATGGCCCTGAACCTAAGCTTGAGGGGTGCATTGTGACCAGCGTTGCTGAGCCCCAGGTGTGGGCTCTTGCCTTAGTACAGGGTGTGGAGCACTTCATCTTTACTGTGCCCCTCAACGCTGTGCCTGCACACCAGAAGTGCAGGGCGGGTGCTTTTAATTTGATTGGCAGGAGCCTGAGAAGTGGGCTCCAACCTCGAATATGGCAGGCACAGTCGCTCTGAGCCTGGTTGTGGGTGGGGAGAGCTGAGGGGTCGCAGCACCCTCCCTCTCCCAGCTAGTGCTAGCCTTCGTGTCCAGGTATTTCCTGTCCCGAGTCCACGTCGTGAAGTGCTCCACATTCCCAGCATTGCTGCAGCTGCGCCGCATGGTCGCAGCAGCTACACTTTTATCTGATGTTGGGGGCATTTCTTGTGGAGAACTACTGCCTCATAAGTTAATGGGGACACTGGTAATGGTGGTTATGCCTAATGCCTGATGCGTTTACAATGTGGGCGCTCCGCAAGTGTTATGTGCAGTATTGGTGATCTGCATATGTCTAAGGTGGGCAGGAGGTGCTCATGATATGTGTACGATGGCAAGTGTTTACTATGGAGCACCTACATTTCTGCATAATGTGTGATGCTAAGTACACTCATAGTAGGTACTGGTCGCCCTAACTGAAATGTTGATGACAGTGGCCTGATTAGCCTAGTGATTTATGTACATCCCTGTGAGATCATGACAAGTGCCTAGTGGCACAGTGATATATGTGATTGTGTTCTAATATGTTTTTATGGCTAATACAAAGGGTAATTTTATATAACGTTGTGTGGAGTTTCTTTTGTGGTGTGCCTAGTGTGGTGCTGCTGTGTGAGTGTGTTGCGCGAATGCCTTACACATTGCCGCTGGGATAAGCCTGACTGCTTTGCCAAGCTACAATGTGGTGAGCAGGGGTTATCTTCAGTGTGTAACTCCCTTGCCCTGACAAGAGTGGTAGGTTCTGCCTGGCTTAGGTGCATACCCTAGTTGACCAGAAACTCCATTTCTAACAGTAACCTAAAAGCATTGATGTCACTTCTGCTTTGTATTGGCTGGGGTTCTGTGGGGCTGCAAAAACCTGTCATTTACATTCAAGCATTGGTGCATTGAACTATATTCACTCATGTCACCCATAGATGTGAAAACAAACCTTGTAGAGTGAGGGACACAATTTATGCTGCAGGTGGACCATATTTAGAATCTAAAGAACCAATATCCACACATTCTGACACAACGATTTTACAATACAGTACAGGTCAAAATAAAATTGCTCCTCAAATTAGTCATTGAATGATATCCTTCAGTTGCGAAATCTCTTCCTTTCACTCCATTATTTATCTCTAGGACGAAATAATAAGACCATTCCCTGTAGACATTTCCTGTAAATGCATGTACCATGTTTCTTTACAAGAGTCACATGTAGGCTCACTGCTTGGATTTGTCAGTTCAAGGATATCCAGCCCTTTCAGGTTATGTAATGGACGTAAGAAGCAGAGGTGTGAATATGGGTACAAGAAAAATCACAAATAGCCTGTTGATAATTCTCAGTCCCCACAGGACTTCTCATGTATCCTTTATCAGCATTGGTGATCAAGAAAGCAGAAGCATCAGGTCTTTCACAAGCAACATTTAACATACCTCATTCTCCTCCCGCCTTTTATCAAATGATCATCACCATGGACTTTGCCAAAGCTAAGCAAAACTTTGGCCTGATATCTTTCGGCACAAGGATAGACAATTCCCGAAATAAGGTCAATGGCTTAGAGCCTAATTTATCGTTTGGCACATGCATATTCTTTCACAAGAGAGACGATAATCTTGTCGGTCTTATTACAAGTGCAGACTTGTAAAAAGGTGGATAGGATATCCATCACGTTTGTGTTGGAGTACCCATCCACCAAACTCCAATCCAGGCTATTACAGTCCAACACAATTTTCTCATATTCCTCATTGAGGATTAGATTTCTCATCTTCTCTAGACACAGAGACAATGTAATATCTTATGATTATCTAAACTTATCTGACGTCTTGTGTATAAAAAATCATCATTGGAAAGGCATAGAACTAAGGGCATAAAATATTTTAGACCAATGAAGTCTTTACAGTTCCTGGAGGTTAAATGGGAATAAACGTGGTCATGAATCACACTCTTGCCGACGACCCAGCTACTCACAAATGGTAACCACGTTTGAACGCAATCTCCTCAGGCCTGGGAAGATGCTCAGTGATTTGTTGGCACCTGTTCATATCCTGGGGTAAATATCGTGAGAGAGGCAGACTACTAATCTATTTGACCTCACACAAACTTAAACTGGTGTGTAAGACACGCCCCTTGCTCCTTACCAATAGGGGAAACATTCTTCAATTAAGATGCTAATCAAGCAATACTATTTCTAATGTTCATTAGGAATCGTACCTGTTCATTACACAGGGAGAAGAGGGATGTGTATTTTCTTTTAAAGGACCAGTTTTGTTTTGCTAGTGGAGTGAGGAGTGCTTAGGCTTGTGAGATAGCTCTTTTTAGTAAAGAAACTCAGAACCTTTTTCATTTTTCACAGAAGTTACAGAGCTTCATAGTGAAACAATGACATCAAACTGTTAGAAAGGTGGATGTTTTAGGTGTTGGAATTGATACTGCGTAGGACGGAATGTCCCTTCTAATTAAATAATAATACATAGTTTGTTTAGACTAAAAAAATCCATTCATTTCTCCATGGAGGTAACATTCAAATATAATGAATACAAAAGAACTGTTTAATTTTATAAGACACTCATAAATCAGTAATTTATTTGGCATTTTATTGTTTCTCAACCTTCCCTTGGTCAGGACATCATTTTTTCATTTAAGAGAGTGTCATAAATTAGCCTGCTATTTCCCATAGATCGTAACTACCAATACAGGAGGCATTGTTAAATCTGGCTTGGTAGAACACTACCCATTACATGTCTTTTGGAGAATAAGAAGCATTAACTAATGTTTCCACACCCATTGCTCCCAGTATTTTCCCAATGTTTCACACAAAGGTTTTGGCTTTTACTCAGCAGCCAAAGTGTTTGAGTCAGGCACGACACCTTGTAATCCAAATGGGGTCTTTAACTACCGTAACTGACCCCATCATTTTACAGTGACCCTGCTAAATAAAGCCCTGAGTAGTGTCATCTACATAATAACAACCTGGAAGGTACACTTGCTTGTAAATAATGTATGTACCTGGCAGCCATCAAATTGATAATTGGTGTAGGTCCTTCAATCTCAATAACTGGGTACATATCCAGAGTTTAGAGTTTCTTCTCCATGCTTTGATTAGTAGTAATATAGTTGTTATTTCATTAATAATGTTGTGGCATTTCATTCTGATAAAGCTTTCTGTGACATTATTGTTGTGAACAATATCGAATTGCCTGCGGAGGATCATTGCCTTAATCCTAAATGGTATGGTTACAATTAGCATGTTGTCAGATCAGGTCATTACTGTAACAGAGGTAATATTTCTTTCTTGTTCAGGTGATTTAATTAACCATAAGTATCTCTCATTATAGAAATGGATGGGGACATCTAAAATAGAGTCTGTTTTCATACCAAGGTCATTGTTATAAGTGTGTGTCCTCACTTTGGGCCATATGTAGGTAGCTAAATACCGGTCGGTAACGGCCGAAATTCGGTAAATATCCCGTTACCGACAGGTATTTAGGCATTTGAGATGTAGGAGGCATGATTTAAGGATTCGGTAATTTACCGAATCGGTAATGGATCTGTAAAATACCGAATCGGTAAAATACAGATTCTGTAAATTACCGAATCCTTAAATCATATGTAGGGAGCACTCAAGTGAGTGTTTTTTTGTATTCAGGATTCGGTATTTAGCACCAAATACAGGTTGGTGATAAATACCGAATACCTTTCAAAAATCTATTTTTTGCTGTTTTGACAGAGCCATGTGGCAGACATACATGCCCTTAGGGCATGTATGTGCGCCACATGTGCACACATGCACGATTCAGGGTTGAAACAGGGTGTCAATGTGACACCCTGCCACCCTTGCAAATGCTCCCCCTATTACCGAATCGGTATTTACCGAATCGGTAATGGTGAATGGCTTCCCATTGATTCCTATGGGCCTCCAGGCCCATAGGAATCAATGGGAAGGTATGCCTCATTACAGATTCGTTAAATACCGATTCAGTAATACCGAGTTTTTCCGAATCGGTAAAATTTACAGATTTTTTACCTACATACTATTTACCGATTCTTAAATACCGATTCGGTAAAATTCAGTATTTAGGAATCGGTAAATAGTATGTTACCTATATATGGCCCTAAGTACATAGTGTGATATCTAGGTGCTCATAGCCTGCTAAAATTTCCTAGTATGAATTTGGACTAGTAAATTGTGTAATATTCTAAGAGCACTTCCATTTCTCCTCCAGTAGTTAGTTATGCTCGGGATTGGGTAGTAAGTTTTTACATGTTTAATATATGTAGAAGAGTGGGATATCTGTACATGTTTAAATATTAATATTGCACAGATATGTGATGCGGTGATAGTGATTTGTGATATCAATGTAGATGGAAATATGGGGCTATGATTATTTGGGGTTAACACATCTGTAAAAGAGCATTTTAATTCTCTCATCCCCCAAGAAATTTATTTTTGAAAGCCCTTAATAAGAGTGTGTATTACAAAAATGAGCATCACACATTTCATTTAGGAGCTAGCATTTTGAAAAGCAATAATAGAACACTGGAATGTTGGGAGCTCCATTGAAAACATTGAAGTGTCTTACGACTTATAATGGCTGATAAAAGCTGTCTGCTCATGACCATCCAATGCTTGTCTTTCAGTTGTTCCTTTTTTAATTTTGAAATTTCTACCCTTGCGGGACCGGGACCACAGACACACCTTAGGAGGGCTTAAGGCAGAAAAAACCAATGCGAGTGCCGACTAGGGTGCAGCCAAGAAAAAAAACAAGCACAGGGAAGTTAATTCGGCATCCAGGGAAAAGGGGAGCTCACGGCGAGACTAAGCCTTAGGGAACCTGGTGGCGGGTGCCTTAAGCCCTCCTACCTTGTGTTTGCGGTCCTGGTCCCGCAGTCACGTGGTTTTTAATTTACCGGAGTTTTGGTGCTGTTTGCCTCTGGCGCTTCAATGCCCGGTGCTGCTTCCTGCCGCTTCGCAGTGCCTCACGGTGTCATAGCCGGCGGAGGAGGACGTGAGGAGGGCGGTGGCTCTGCATTGGATTTCCCGCTTGTGGGCTGCCTTTGATTTTTGGAGCTGGCTGATCAGGCTGGGAGACGTGCACGTTGATGGATGGCTGTTTCAAACTGCCGATGGTATCCGCCTTGATAGGCGTGTCTCAGCCACGATTTCGCTTTGAGGGACTCCATGTAGGATTAACCCCTGCCAGGCGCCTCTTTTAGCTTATTATTCAGTCAGGAGGGCTGGGTAACTCTCTGTTGCTTCGAGAATACTCTTTCTTTTCTAATCTTAGTCACCCTCCTTCACTTCTTGTCTCCCTGACCCCTTTTTCTGATACTGCTCTGTCCATGAGCCCTAGAAGGATTAGATAGAAGTCACCATAGCTCCACTTCACCTCCAAAACAGTTGCCTCAGAGAAGAGGGAAGGCAAAATCTACCACCTTAGCTGTTGTACAGGAACACGCAGATGGTCAAGATACATTTTCTCCCTCTTTCTTCTCTGAGATTATGGCTATTTCACACCCACAACCTGAGAGCTCAGCTGGTGAGAAGGGTTTGGGAGTCACTAGTAGATATACTCTGCGACATAAATCCTTTTACACCTCAGGGTTGCTGACAGGCGTACCTATTATTTCCTCTTCTGTCTCCACTTCTGGAAAGACAGCCATTTAGCATCCTGGTAGGAAATTTGGGGTGGGTCAGTCCCTCGATACGACCACGACAGTTAAAGGAAGCCCTGGCAGTTAGGATAACTCAGTCTCTTAGATCCTACTTTGAAGTACAAGCGAAATCTCAACGAGCGGGTTCAGCCATCCTTGAGGTAGCAGAGTCCTCTAGTGACAAGGATAATGGGGTGTTGATTGAGACTTTGGAGGTTGAAATGGATCCCCAAAAGGATGGCTTCTTAATTGATGGGGTGATACAAGTAAAATATCTCTACCTCTAACAGATGTCAGGTCTTAGATGATGGTGAAAGTGACTTAGACCCCGATTCTGTGGGGTCCGCCTGCTGAGAGGACACAAACTTCTATCTTAACAATTCCTGGAGATGTACCGGTTCTAAATCATTCTAAGCAATTGGATCTAGCAGAGATGTTGGAAGCACTGCCTCTGGAAATCAGGAATAAGTTAGCCATCTCAGAAGTGAACCAGGCCAAAATACAAGCATCTTGCGAAACCTTAGAGGCTAAAATGTCGGCAATTACTGAGAGAATTTGTGTGATGGAAGCCTCAGTGGAAGCTCTGAATAAAGAAGTTGAGGACAATCGATCTGATATACAGTCGTTAAAAAAATGGAGAGTAAGTCAGATTAGACAAACTTGAGGCCATAGAAAATAATGCCAGACGTAACAACATTAAAGTTCTCAACATTCCAGAAGGTCTAGAGGGTGATAACATTAAAGGCTTTTTTTTTAATAAAACTACTAAAAGAGTTTATCTCCTCTGTCGACCCCCAGGAGTTAGAGGCTGACATCCAGAGAATCCACAGAGACCCCTTTACAAAAAATCTGAATAGGAAAACTCCCCGAAGAGTCTTGGTTAACTTTAAAACTTACACATTAAAAGAACGCGTATTAAGCGAGGCTTTAAAAGCTGGTAGCTTTACGAAAGGGGAGTGGGCCTTTCGGATCAGGTCAGACCTGTCGAGAAGCACACAGGACCCACAGTGGGACCTGGGGAAATTTATGCCAATTGGGTGCAACAGTGCAACTGAGATTCTCAGCCTCACTTAAGGTCATGGGGAAAAATAAAATGTCTATTTTCAGAGACCCTAAAGAGGTTGGGATCTTTATTGAGCAAATGAAAGCTCAGGGATGACAGTTTTTCTTGGTTACTTTTTTCTTTTTTCGGCAATTCCGGTGGGTGAAGTGAGATCCTAAGGGTACAATTTTCCATCATACCCAAATACCTTTAGGGAGGGTTCCTTTTGGGGTGAGGGGGGCTTACACGAGAAGCAAATATATGTTATATATTTCACTGCATGGGGAGCATATTAGGGAAAAAACAAAAAAAGTCATCATATTATTGTCACTTTAAAGGAAGTTGTAAATAAGAGTGGGTCGGGCTGTGACCGAGTCACTCTTTTGGTGGATAAAGAAGATGGATTAGAGAGCCCTAATGCCTGAATAGAATCTAACTAGAATCTTAACGTGGAATGTTAATGGGCTTAGAGCAGTGAGTAGACAAAGGAGAATCCTCCAGTACTTGAGCCAATCAAACTATGACATTATTATATTACAGGAAACTTATCTTACTAGTGATGAATTGGAGGCAGTGGTATCCAAACAGAAATGGATTGATGGCTCTCTTCATACCACCCAAACATCTTATATAAAAGGAGTTGCCAATATTTTTAAAAAAGCAGCTAAAATAACACTTGGGTCTTTTAAGCTAGATAACAAAGGGCGATGGATTATCACTGATATTAAGATTCAGAACGATTGGGTGGTTCTAGTGGGGTACTATGGACCAAACATAGACGATGATTCATCTTTGAAAAACATCTATACCCACCTAGTGCAATCTAACCTGCTGGTTATTATGGTTGGTGATTTTAATATCCTCTTAAATCCCTCACTTGATAGATCTAATGGGGCGGGATTAGTTTCCACTAAAATGGGATCTTTTATTAGAGTCTTGAGAAAGGATCTAGGACTCGTAGATATTTGGAAAATTAAAAATGGGAGTGCAAGTGGCCCTTTAAGTTATACATTCCATAATAAAAAACATGGTCATCACTCTAGAATTGATTTCTTTTTAATAGATACTAGGCTGACAAATAGTGTTAGGTCAGTAACACATATTCCAGAACACCTTTCAGCCCTCTCAGTGGTGTTGATGGAATTGCAAATAACAGGTCATTTGGCAATAAGAAGATGGACTTTCGATAGAGTCCTTCTTTCTGATGCCTTAGTAATGGAACAATTAAAGAGTGATACCCTGTCTTTTTTTTAAATTAATGACCTCTCGGCCCCCCTTCAGGTAATATGGGATGCCTATAAGGCATACATCAGAGGCAAAGTGATAGGTTTATCGGGCAAAAAACAAAAGAATTGTTAAAGTCACTGGAAATAGATATTGCCAGAGCAATGAATAATCAAGCCTCTAATCAAAATAATGTAGAGCAGGTGGAGGAAAATACAGAGGTTATAGCTAAGAGGAAGACTCTGGCAGACTACTTAGACAATATCATTAGGAGGAGATGGGAGGTCAGCAAACTAGCTAATTAGGAATACGGAGAAGGGTGCGGGTAACTCCTAGCCTGGAAATCTTGTACTAATCAAACAAGGAACATAATTAAGGAGATTCTCAATATAGATTCTGGGGAGGTAATGTCAGATAATACTAAAATAGAAAAAGCATTTGAGTCTTATTTTCAAGCACTATATAAAGAAGAACAAGTGGCTTCTGACTCTCAAATTAAGAACTATTTGGAGAGAATAACTCTACCCTCCTTGTCTGGAGATCCTTCCCAACAGTTGAATGCAAATATTTCTCTAGAAGAAATAAAGGCCACAATGAAACATCTAAAAAGAGGTAGAGCCGCATGGCCGATGCTATTCCCAATGAATTCTAAATTGCTCTTAGTGATATTCTTGCTCCTATTCTGTGGAAACTATTTGATAGTATTTTCTCCAATGACACTCCAATCCCTAATTCTTGGGATGAGGCCGCGGCCACTCCAATTCTAAAGCCTAATAAAGACCCCAAAAAATGTGAGTCGTATAGACCCATCTCCCTGCTGAATTGCGATTATAAAATCTTTGCGCAAATTTTAGCAGGGAGACTAAATACCGTATGGGATATTTGGCCCATCCTGATCAAAACGAGATCATTAGGGGCCGTCAGCTTCATGATTTAACTCATGAGTTGATAGGTGTGATTAACATCGCTTCAGTGAACAAGCTACCCCTTACTATCTTTGCATTCGATGCAGCCAAAGCCTTTGACAGGGTGAGTTGGCCCTGCCTACGCCATATAGCTCACTCTTTCGGGCTGGGAGATAATTTTTTAAAGGCCATCAGTAATATCTACAAAACCCCCACAGCAAGGATAGTAGTCAATGGAAACCTAACTAATTTAGTTAGGCTGGAGCGATGGACCAGACAGGGATGTCCTCTTTCCCCATTACTTTTCGATCTCTATATCGAACCTTTGGCTTGCATCATCAGGGCTATATTTTTGCTCCGTTTGAGTATGAGGGGTGGGTGAAAAAACTAGCTCTTTATGCAGATGATGTGATGATTTTTACAAGGGAAAGGCCAATTATTCTGCCACGGTTGGAGCAGCTTTTGATGGATTTTGGGAGGATTTCCGGATATTCAATTAACTCACAAAAAACTGAAATTATGATGTGGAATTTGCAATCCAACTCCCCATTAGTTAAACAACAACTAAGATACCTGGGTATACAAATTACGCAGGACATTAATACGTTGGCCCAGGTCAACCTTGAGTTAAAAAGGAAAGAGACCGGAACCTTATAAGAATCATGGGGCAGTCTCCCACTGTCGATTTTTGGTTGTTCCATCCTCGTCAAAATGTCAATCTTGCCAAAATTTATTTTTATTTTCTACACAATTCCTTCACTATTCAGCCCTAAAGTATTAAAATAAATACAAAGTGAGATAAATAGCTTTTTTTGGTCCAATAGAGGGGTCAGGATTGCGTGGAGAAAACTAAGATGTCCAAAGCTGGATGGGGGTATAGCTAGCCCTGATCGCCATCTTTATTGCTGGGCTTCTCATTTAAAAAATTTGAGATGTCTTTTCTTTGACTCCTCCTGCTTTCCCCCCTTTCTTTTAGCTATGCCCAAAAATGTACCCCAGGGTGGAGATGGGCTCCTTTTTAAATTTGGGCACCCCAAATACTTTTAAAAAGTTAAATTAAAGGTTCTGAGCTCTGCTTTTGAATTATGGTAAGTGCTGAGGAAGATGGTCAAAATCCCTTACTACTGTTCAAGTGCTCCTATTTGGAACTCCCCGAGCATGCCTGAGTGCCTTAAGGATAGGTTGTCAATCCTACTTCTGGAAGAAGGCATTGAGAAATGGGGTCAATTACTGCAAAATAACAAACTACTCTCATGGGACCTCCTAAGTAATCGCACAAATCAAAGGCTGTCCAGATTTTAATTCTATCAATTACTGAGCTGGACTGTAAATTTGGGCAAGGATGGATCTGTGAATGAGGAATTTGAGAACATGTTATTAGACCCACTTCACCAACGCAAACAAGTATCTAAATGGTACTGGCATTTAGTGAAAGGAGAACCCCCGTTAAGGCCTATGGGGGAGCCCTGGAGAAGAGTATCAATGTGCACTTTATTAAGTGTTGTTAAAGCCACCCCATTGAGGAGAAACCATTTGTTTACACTTCATAGAGTGTATTGGATCCCGAAGAAGCTTGCCAAGCTAGGTGGTGGAGGTGTAAAGGTCTGCTTGAAGTGTTCTTCGGGGAATGCGGATGACGTGCACATTCAGCAGTGTCCCCAGATCCAGGGCTTCTAACACCATGTGGGTAAGACGATCTCAGAAGTACTTGGGCAAGAAATCAAGGTAAGCTTGGTTTTGGTTATCTTTGGGATCTGGTCTGAGAAGAGTATTAGTTGTAAGCACTCTAAACTTCAAGCTTCACTTCTATTTGTTTTAATTCTTCTGGCTAGGAGAGAAATTTGTTTAAAATCGGTATCCTTAAACCCTCCGCTATTTTTAGAGTGGGTTGCTTTTGTTAAAAGAGTCCACAAATTAGATTTGGGCTGTTTGTCAAGGAAAAGATCTAGATTTTTGGGGGCCTGGGAGGACTGGGTTAATAATCTTGATAATTCAACTTCCTAAAAATAAAAAAAGTCCAATGATTATGAAATAAGTGAGTTTGAGGGATGGTGGCTACAATCAGGGAAGTAGATAATTCTACTTCCCGTCCTAACCCCAGAAATATTGTAGTAGGCTATTCCAGGAGTCCTTGAGGTGGTAAGAGCTTCACAAGGCGGTGGTTCCTCTTTGTTTGGACCCAGGAAAGTGCCATGGACTGCTTTAAGACAACTCACTTGTTTATGAATGAGGACACAAAAAAAAATAATTCTACCCTTAGTGGGCGGTATGTACTAATAGTCTTATAGCCGCTCCGCCTTGGGCTAAACCGGCACTTAAAGGAACTCTTCAGGGCCTTTAACAAATGCTGTAGGCGCTGGGTGAGGGCTATACAGATATATATGTATCCCATTCTTATATCGGGAAGGTACAATGGTAGCATGCATATGTACGTAGGGCACACAAGAGATATTTGTGTATCACAGCAATACAATTCCTGGAATGTGTTTATATGTCACAAATGTATGGTTCATTTTGTGGCATTCACACAAGTATCAGCAGTGTGTTTGTGGTAGAGTTTCCACAATGTTTAAAGGATTCGAAGCAACATATGCTGAAGGCCCATAGGTATCCAGAATATGTCTTCATACTGCATATAAAAGTTGAGAATGTTTACTTTCTTTCGAATTGATTTTGCGAGTTTGATATATTTGGTCACAACAGTGCAGTCCACAGGCAAAATAATCAGTAATTATATTGACAACGTAATTGTAGACGTTTTGTGTGATGTCCTTGAGAGATCATTTTTGATGTTGAAAGTGTAAGCACTGCACTGGAGGGAGGAGGTTTGGTTTCGAATGGGTATTACTTTATTGGACCTAAATATAACTCTATTTTTTTTAAATCAGTATTTATTTTGTAAAGACGGCACAGAATCGGATTTTAAGAAAGATTTTTACTCTTTTGTCCTTGTTGGAAAGGAAACATCATAGGAATCTAAAGCAAGCAGCACAATGTTGTGCAGCTGCCATTCAGCATTCTCTTTTGAAGACTTCAGTCTATGTTTTCCGTTCTTAAAAATATGTTTCTTTTTTGGCAGTGAACCATTAATTTTTAAACGATTGTGCATATAAGCAAAAGGGAGAATCACAGATGGTGAGATTAATAACAGATTTCTGTTTGTTGCTATTCTTCAGATTTTCACCTTTAGGGCATTCTTAGTATGTGACCTAGAAGTGTTGAAATATGTGATATGATTGCATTACATATCATTTTATTTATGTTAAATTAGATACATTGAAAAGCTAAGCCAATACAATTTTTACTCCATTACTTATAATGTCCATACATCGTTGACAGATAAGCCGCTGAAATACATTTGAAATAATATAATGCAGACATTTTATTCACATTTGTCAGAAATCAGGTTATTCATTTCTGAATGGGGTGACACCTACCAACTTAATAAACACAATCTGCTTAGGTAAAAGCACAGTTCTGAGAGGCTCTCTTCCCAAATTTGGTAGGCATTGCCCACACAGCAGTCAATTCTCATAGAAGGGTGTTAAGGACAAGCAGCATCAGCAGTTTTAAAGTAAAGAACACAATCCAATAAAATCCTGGAACTAATTCATAAAAATAGAGAAAGGAATTAATTTGCAAAATGGCACAAAGATGATTAAAATAGGGTATGGGAAATGGAGATATGAATTCTAAACATTTTAAGGCAAAAAGCATCTAGAAAAAGTTAAGCACCATTTAGAAACAACTGTTGACTATTAACTAGCATGTAGGTTTGATTACAGGATTATAGCAATCCGGCAGATGCAGGATGCACAAGCAGGTTTTGCCGGTCGAAGTTTTAACTTTAGGACTTCGTCAGTGAAATGAAGTCAAAAATGCCCATTGAGGCAATGTCCACGGCTGTGGCTTGCGAGAGCCCTTCAAAGTTAAATATTATGTCACTGAGCTCCAACTGAAGCTGTTGCGTTTGGTTCCAGAAGCCCTGAGTAGAACAAAGATGGATGTATTGTTCGCCAAGGATGCTTTGCCGGTTGGTAGACATACCACCTCTCTCTGATCAAATAACTTACCTTTGTGGTTTTTTGGAAATTCAAATCCTCCAGCCGGGCAAGACTGAAAGCTGTACCCACAGAGGGCTTCACAAGGCTAGATACACTTACAGCAAAGTCCTGCTGAACCTGTTTTCAGAGCGGTAAAAAAGCTGTGAGCTATAGTCCGGCTTTCTTGCCCACCTTAGGTGGCAAATTTCAGAATAAGCCTGAGCATTTTGTCCCAGTCTTCCAGAGGTGGAAAAAATTACTAATTTCTTTTTTTCTCCAACTGTTGAGAAAGTTCCTTCTGGTCAATCCTGTAGTCACTAGCCCCTCAAGGCAGGATTTTAGGCACATATCTCTCTCTGTCCAAGTATTCTACAGGATCCTGTCCTCTGTGGTCTGCTGAGCCCCTTGTCTGCCTAGTGCATGTACCGCTCTGAAGGTGCGGAGGCCATTATTCCATGGCATTGGAGAACCATCGGGATCCGATGAAGGGGCAGCACAGACACCTCGAACCCCATCTCTGAGCAGCTACACTTGATAGAGGCTCATGTTAGATTGCTGAGTTCTTCCTTCTTTGACTGTGCAGCTCTCGGTGAACACCAAATTTCACTATCAGCCTAGGGACAGGCACAGAAAATTACGAGCTCCAGTTGAAACACAACGCTGCCTCCAGGAGAGGGCAGCCTCTTCCTGGCTGTTAGATCTGGGGGTCTCTAGTTGGCAGAGGTAGGTACCACTGTCCAAATTGGGACCCTTACTTCTAGTCAGGGTAAGGGGGATACACTCTTTAGATAACCCCTGCTCACCCCCTTGGTAGCTTGGCACGAGCAGACAGGCTTATCAAAGGCAATGTGTAAAGTATTTGTACCAACACTCACAGTAACACAGTGAAAACACCACAAATGGACTCCACACCAGTGTAGATAAATAAAGTACTTTTATATAAACTACACAAGACCAAAACAACAAAGATCCAACATACACAGTTCAAGAATATGGTTTCAAAAAGAGTTCTTAGTTTGCGACAAAATCATTCACCTTAGCGTCAATTTTAACCAACAGTACCTGGTGATGCGATAAAAGTTCTTAGTGGCGATCAGGCGTCGAAAAACAAGCAACAGCATGAGTTCTGAGACCCTGGGGAGGCGATGCGACAACCCCGCTGCACGCAGCGGGCGTGTGCGACGAATCCGGTCTGTTTGGGGAGTGAGGCAATACTTGTATGGATTTCAAGGCATAGCTTTTCCGGTAGAAATTTACTCGCACAGGCATGATGTGACGAAATTCAGCCCGCTAACGAGCGGGGCGACGATTTCACCAGCGATGATCTGGGTTGGCTCTGTGACGATATTCGCAGCGAAATAATTCGGCCCGCTAACGAGCGGTGCAATGATTTTGGCTGGCTCTGCGACGATGTTCTCAGCGATAAAATTCTGCCCGCTAACAAGTGGTGCGATGATCTTGGCTGGCTCTGCGACGATCTCACCCAGCGGCGGCAGGCTCTGCGCCGATGTTCGCAGCGATAAAATTCTGCCTGCTAACGAGCGGAGCGGGGATCTTGGCTGGCTCTGCGACGATGTTCGCAGCGATAAAATTCGGCCCGCTAACGAGCGGGGCGACAGTTTCACCAGCGATGATACTGCTCAGCGGCAGCAGGCTCTGCGACGATGTTCGCAGCGATAAAAATTTGGCCCGCTAACGAGCGGAGCGACGGAAATTTTTTCGCTTGAAAAAGTGTAGATCCTTTGCTTCTTTCTTCTTGGTCAGCTTCCCAACAGCAGGCACAACTTCCAGAGGCCCCACAATTGGATAAAGCACTCTAGGAAGGGCAGAACTCACACAGCAGAGTTCAGGGGGAAGCTGGGGGTGAAGTCCTTTTGTTCCTGGGACTTCTTAACAGGAGGCCAGCTCTACTCAGGCCCTTGGAGATTCCTTCAAGCCAGGGGATACAGCACACAGCAAAGTCCTTCCCCTCTCCTTGGCAGCAAAGCCACTGCAGGTCAGCCTTACAGCAGGTCAGTCCTTCTTCTTCTTCAGTCTTCCAGCTTTCTCCTTGGCAGAGGTTCCTTCTTGATTCCAGGATGATCTAATTTTCTGTAGTCTGGGTCCCAATACTTATACCTCAAAATCCTTTGTCCTCTGAAGGCAGAGGGGCCTTGGCCTAGTCAGAACCAGTTCTGGCCAGTCCTGGAACATTCTGTTTACTTGGTTTCTTCTTTCCTTTGAGAGAGAGGGGCAGGGTCGTCAGCCGCCCAGCAGGGGGTGGAGCCAGCATTGTGGAAGGCAGGCACAGTCCTATTCAGGCCCAGGTGCTGCTCCTCCCACCCATCTACAGGGGAATTTCCCTATTCAGCCCTGGGCTGACTCACTCAGCCTCTGGGAGCCACCCCTGTCACTCACAAACCAGACAGTCAATTCACAAACAGGCCAAGGCACACAGAATGGGCAGAAAAGGAAAACAGACACCTTCTAAAAAGTGCTGTTTTCACACACAGGATTTAAAAACCATCCTTCCTAAAAGATGTGTTATTAAATTCTGAATTCAGGGATACCAGACTTTAGCTTTCTATCTTGCTCCTATGGGAAGATATGCAGGTAAACATTATACTCAGCATTCCCCATTATAACCTATGGGCAAGATAGCCTTTCAATAGTGAAAAACGAAAATGGCTGTAATTCACTACCAGAGCATATCACCTACACCAATACATGCTCTACCTTTCACATACACTGCACCCTGCCCAGGGGGGTACCTAGGGCCGTCCATAGGGGTGTCCAATGGGTACAGAAAGGGAAGGGTTAGGCCTGGCCAGTGGGGACACTGGTCAAGTCAGCATGGCAGTTAGCAACTGCACCCAGGCACTGCAGTGGCAGGCCTGTGACACCATTTTAGGGCTACTCCTGTGGGTGGCACAATCAGTGCTGCAGGCCCACTAGTAGCATTTGAATCACCAGCCCTGGCACACTCAGTGCACTTTACTTGGGGCTGACAGGTGAAACAAATATACCAATCAGGGATAACCAATCAATATAACAATTTACCTAGGGAGCCCTTGCACTTTGACACTGATCAGCAGTGGCAAAGTGCCCAAAGCATCTAAACCAGCAAAAACGAAATCCAGCATAGCGTCAAAAATACAGGGGGTAGAGGCAAAAAGTCAGGGGAAACCATGCCAAAGATGCCAGGTCTAACAAGGGCACATTAGGAGTTTGTGGAGCCTTCTTGAAAAGGGCTTTAAGGGAGGCTTGGGACCTCCACTTCTGCCAAACTGACACTCCTGTGTGCGGCCCCTCCCACCTGCCTGTGAGATGAAGAAACGGCTGCTGCGGACGTAAACGCCATTGATTTGTTTTTATTGTGCCAACGCCCGTGATGTGGGTTAGTCGCCAGTCCCATTTACAACCCGACTAGCACAAGCCAACAGCTCTGTTACATAGATGGGGTTTGATGCTTGAGTGTGGAATGCACACATACACTCTGGTTGCAGTTTGGAAAGTGTGTCAAATTGAGCCAGGACTGTGGAACATTTCAACGGCGAATGAGAGGACCGCTGCTCAGGATCAAGGACCATCTTTCCTGATGAATCCTGTCGAGACAGGATTGACCGACTTGACCAAGCCTGTTGAGGCCACTGCAGCAGCCTCCAGTCGGACTTCTTCACCAGCCATGCTCCAGGAGGCGCGTGGCATCCCAGGTGCATAAGCGTTTGAAGGGGCTGGGGAGGAAGGGCGATAGAAGGAGAAAACACTTCAGTGTGATAGATTAGAGGAATCTGTTACAAGATCTTACGGAAGGATTTAACACTTCTTCCCCTTTCCCCTATCTTAATTTATTTTCCTCTTTCAGTAATCCTTTTCATGTTCCCATGACACTATTCACTTTCCACCGGCGTTTTTGCAAGTCTCTGCTAGTCAGTGGTTGAAATAGCATTGCGGCTTTAGCGTGAGAGTGTTGCTTACCTCGTATATATATTTTCCCTTTACCCGAGGGGAAGTTGGTGACTGTTTGGATTGTGGACTTATTCAAGAAGAAATACACGCTGTTCAGGATCTGTTAGCCTGCACCACCACTTGATCTTGTTTGCTGTCTGCTGGGATGGGACTCGGTCCCCAGCCTGCTTTGCCTTCCAGAGGGACACGGAGGGGCTTCCTCCCACTTATGCCCGTCATAGCCCAACAGAGGCCAGGCAACCCCTCTTTTGCCTGGAACCTGGATGAAGGAGAGCGATAAGACTGTGAGACGGGAAGAGGGCATTATTTTACGCCTGCTGATGGTCGACTGTTTGGATTGCGACCTGCCCCCCGTCTGGTGGATTTTGAAAAAGAGGCTGCTGTTTGCAACTCCTGCAGGAAGTCTGTATAACTGTGTGACTTCGCTTTCCTGAATTGTGTTGCAATCTTAACAGTGGTGGGAAAGTAAGTGGAACTCTTTGTGCTTTACTGTTTGTGCATTTTACACCAAGGTCCTTTTTTGTCACAAACTGTTCAATACTCCATCTATTGGTTTCTTAGTGTGGGCGGGGCTTGATTGCTCCTTAACCCCCCCAGGGAAAACTCTTGCTGAAGTTTCTTTTTGTATTTCTCCTTGACTCGTGGTCAGGAGACCCTGCGCTACTGAATCCCGGAGTTTAATTCTATCTCTGTAGCATAAGGGAACTTATAGCGTTTTACATCATTGTATTTGGTATCCACCTTGTTCCATATAGTAACTTGAACTGATTGAATGCTGGTCTAAACATAAGACCACGCCAGCCGCAAAACCTGCAGGCACCACCTTGGATGGTTCTCTCCAGAAGGCAGTGGGGGTTATTACGAAGGAAATCGAACAAGCAAGAGGCAGATTTTCATTAGTACCCGCAGCTGATTTATCCACACCAACTCTTCTAGACTCCAACAGAGATCCTAACACAGATCCTTTGGGAACGGATGTTGATAGGAGGACCGCAGTGCCACTCTCACCTGTTGTGGTAATCAGGCACAAGGATGATGTCCTCGCAAAAGATAAGCTAAACATGTGTGACTCCAACCACATTCCAGAGGAGACTCCTCAAGTAATAAGGAGGAAGAGGAAGAGAATCGAGGTGGTGGGGCTAGGATGTAAACGAAAGGACCATTTACCTGTGACCAAAAAAACAGACAAGACCTGGTAACAGGGGATAGGACCAGAAGGGGCCAGGGTAAAGGGCCTGCACCAGATGGGGTGGGCATTCCTCTAATTAAAATCAGTAAGTTAATAACTGAGGACCCTAATGTGGATCGTCTAGATCATATCCACGATCAGCTTGCCCTTGTGCTTTGAGAATAAATAAGTCACTGGCACATGACTCACAAAAGGTTGAGGCTATTAAGCGGAGTAGCACAGCGGCCTCACCAAACAATAGGAATGCCCCCCAAAATACAATGTCCTTAAATCCCTTAATGTGTGGCCCCACCTATACATCGCCCTGTGAACACCTGTGAACATTCTCCCTAAGCAGCATTCCCCCCAGACAAAATCACAAGGTTAGGCAAGGAGACCAACATTTTTGCAATCATGATCTGCCAATTGGGCCAAGTCAGCAAAATCCACTTCACAACCCAAATTTAGAGTTCCCAGGAAATACATCTCCAAATAGGGAGGGTGAAAAAGCTATACTGAACATACTACCAGATTGCACCCCCAATAACTTAGTACTCATCGGAGTCCCCTATTTCCCACCAGGCCACCAAGAAAACTGCCAAAGCCTCATTAATAAATCAGCTCATTGGTGTTGCAGTAAACTATTGCCCCAGGTAAATCTGATAATATCATCATGGCCAGGCGAGTGAGCTGGGTGTACTGCACGAAAAAATCAGCTAAGGAATATTGTGTGGTTCTTAATTTTAGGGACCCCGGGTATGTGCATTTCCTTTTGAAGGACCTTAATGATGCAACAGGAGAGAATGACCTTATAAGGGTCTACCCGTTGGGCATTTTCTACCCACCTAACAGGGGCAACATCCAGAGTAAACGGCCCCCTACCCTAGGCCTAAGAACTTATGCTCATCCACAGCAATTGTCGTTCACCCACTCCAATAGCTTTGAAACTCTATTAGGCCTTACTGATATTGCTTGACTGCTAGCTTATCCTAAAGAGGTAGCCGAGGAGGGGGGCGTGGCACAGGCAGGTAACAATCCAGGCAATGGCACTGATGTGGTAGAAACTGTAGAAACAGGGCGTGCGTCTTTAGTACGTCCCATACCGTACCACCCACACTAATAGAGTTAGTGCTACCGAAAACCTGGGCAAATCTACCCCCTGCTTTAAAATCATCTCATGGAATATTGCAGAATTCTAAGATAGGGAATGAGGAGTGGCTAGGGTATATCAGAGGCTTTGACCTCATTTACCTCCAGGAAACCTGGTCTAGAGATGATATATCCTTTGATGGCTATCGCTCCTTCTGCGTTTCTGCATTACCTTCTGCCACAGGAAGGGCTAAGGGTGGGAATGCGGTTTTTATATCAGTAAAATATGGATCTCTAAAAGTCCTTCATATAAACTCCTCACCCTGCATCAACTAATTATGATCCATAATTTAATTAAGGCCAAAATACTCCTGGTGAATTGGTACCACAATATCTTTGATCCAAATAACTGTAATACCAACAAGACCCTACATCATGAGATCACGCAAATCACTGGGAAATGGCAGCCGCTATGCATCATCTGGGTAGGGGATTTTAACTGTACAATTTGTAAGCACAGCTCTCAACGTGTGTTTGGGCTGGAAGACACAGAAGGACAGCCCCAGCTCCGTTATATTCACTCATCCCAGGGAGAAGCCCTAAATTCTGTTCCAATAGGGAACGATGTATGCCTTATAAATTGTTGGGCCAAAGATCTTTCACTGCAGTGTCCCACTTATGTTGGCTGTGGCAGGCTAGTTCCATCGATTTTGTGCTAACATCTAGAAATGTCTTTAAGCTTGTTCTTGACTTTGTGGTAGAACCGCACTGTCTGAGTGATCATAACCCCCTTATCGTCTCCCTCAATTTAAAGACCCAGGTGGGGAGGGCGATGATCACCCGAACCATTACCACCAGAAGAAGGGAGTCAGGCTGAATTGGGGTAAGATCGATCCCCTCAAATTTGAGGGATATATTTTCAAAGGCTACTCTCACTTAATTATGGGGTGTTTGAAGTCAGACTATCCTTCAGAGGATGTTGTTCGAGAGTTTGAGTCACTATGCACTGAAGTAGCCATGAGGCTGATGAATAGTCCTAAAAATTGGGAAATCCAGGAGGCCCGTGGTTTAATTCCGATTGTTCTAGGGCCCATAAAGATTTAAAAAGGGTGCATCATGTTATCCCCATAACAGAGATCTAGTTAAAGCAGCAAGGCACAAATATATAAAACAATAATTGAGGGTAGAACAGCAGAATTGAGAAGTCTAGCATCAGATGATCTAGAGAGAGCAGGAGCCATAAGAGACACAAAAGAATTCTGGGAAATTATAAATCGCCCATTATTTACTAAAGGAGCTAGGCAGATGGATTAACTGATCCTGGGAGACGCTTGGGTAGCCCACTTTACTGGCATCATTAACCCCCAAAACAAAAGGGTTTTGGAATACGTAAGGGATTTGCCCGTAGATTTATTTGCATTTACCCAACTCAGTCTATCTATTACAGTAACTGAGGTTGTGGAGGCATTCGCTCAGGGATCCCATCTGAAAGCACCGGGTCCTGATGAGGTCTCCCTTCACCTTTTTAAAAATAATCCAAACCTGTGGGCACCCCTGTTGGCTAATGTATTTAAGGACCAATGCCCGCATCCTGCAAGGAGGCAATAGTGGTCCCTATTTTAAAGAAGGGTAATAGAAGTGAGCCGGCGTGTTACAAGCCAATTTCTCTTATTGATGCCACAGCTAAGGTATTGGGTAGAGTTCTCCTCCCCAGTTTGGAGACCTGGGCAACCACCACAAGAGTGATATCCAATACGCAATATGGTTTCAGGAGGTGGCTTGGCATGACCGAGCAATGCCTTTATTTGTCTTTAATTATCAACAAATACGAGAAGGCCAGAAAGGGTTCGATCCTCCTGGCCTTCATGGATTTGTCTAGTGCCTTTGGCACTGTTAACTGGGAGAAACTATGGGATATGCTGGAAAGTTTGGGTGTGGAGCAAGCACTGGTGTCGCTCCTCTGTAGTCTACATTTTAATACTTCAGTCTCCATAAGATACGGGACACAAGGGAAAAAAACTGAGCAAATAGCTACAACAGAGGGTGTCCGTCAAGGGTGCATCCTATCACCTTTTCTGTTTTTAATATATACAAATGGTCTGGAGGCTTCCCTATTAAGTAGGAAACTTGATTTCCCCAAAATTGGCAGCAAATCTGTCCCCTTGCTATCTTATGCTGACGACACAGTGCTAATGGCCACAACAGCGAATGGCCTTCAGAATTCCCTGGATACTTTTATTGATTTTATGTTGTCACTTGATCTTAATGTGAATTTTATTAAATTATATATTATGGTATGTGGCCTAAAGAGTGCAAACACTAAGATTTTCGTAGCATGGGACAAGAGAATAGAAAAGGTTGAGAATTGTATGTACCTGGGGATAAGCTAAGCTGGGACCCGCTTGTGACAGTAAGAGCCCACTATACAACTAGGGCTGTGGATGGGCTATTTCGGTTTGCATTCAAATTAGGCCATAAGCCTGTTATGGAAATAATCATCCTTTACAAAGTCAAATGCCTTTCGATTACGACATGTGGCGCAGGGGTGTGGGGGCATCACAATATCCGCCAGCTACAAACAGTGGAAAATAAATCCACTAAAAGACTTATGATATCACATAATAGTGCCCCTAACCGCCTATGTCAGGACGAATTGGGATTAGAGCATATAGAAGATCGTATATCTTGTGCCCCTCTACTCCTATTGAGGTTCCGTGAGAACCGTAATTACATTTTTGGGTTGTTCGAATATGGACGAGTTTGGTATCTACGAACCGCGAATGACGATTTTAGTGGGTGTACGCGTTTTCGCTACGCTACTATGTACGGTTCGTCTCATTTCTGGGCATGTCTGTCTGAACCCTCGGGTTCCATTTTAGATACGGCGTCCATTTTGTCTCTTGCCCTCAAGTAGCCAGCGAACGGACACTGTCCGCTTCGTGACCCTGGGATTCCCAAGCTTTCGCGGAGGACACATGTGCCTTTGAAGGTGTTTTTATGATGAGGGGGATGGCACGGCAAGGGCGGATGGCTCCGCTCGAGGCTCATCTTGCCGTGCTAGTTTATTGTTTCAGTCGTGCATACATTGTTTTTTCCTTTGCATCTGTTTCTGTCCTTTCCTCTAATTCGTTACGGTCAGAATGGAATGTGCTTAATGTGAGGATAATGTGTTTTTACAGTTGGGAACCGGCAATGCTGCTGTAATTATGTTCCGGGTTTCTGAAAACATGAATGCGACCTTTTTGAAATTTACTGTGGGAATTGAGTTGTAACCTTTTGTTCGCCATGTTGTTCAATGGCGAAAATGTGTATAAAAGGAGCGATCCACTTTTGTAATTTGAAGCAGTCTCTCAGAACCTACACGTTGTGTACTTCTTGCGATTTCTGTATCCCTGCAGTAAATAAATGCTGATCTTTGACGCCGCAGGAAGTGTCCCGTGTCTCTGTGTTTTGTACGCCGGAACAGGTAACCCACGAAGGTTTCAGGTGTTGTCCCCTGGCACCGCTGGGCCTTAGAATAGCCCAGTCCTTCACTATGGGCGAAAATTTGAAGAAATAACGTTCTCACGATAAATAATAACAGATTGTCAAAACTTGGCCAACTCTCTCGAAATACCATGGCTTCATTTTGTGAAAGATAAATATCACGAAAGAAATCCAAAGATGGCATGTGTGGTAAAGGTAGCTGTGTTGGAATGTATTTGTTGTAAAGGCATTTTGTTGTAATAACTGTCTTGTACTGGTTGTTTCCCCATGCAGCAGCTTTAGACATTAGCAGCCTCAGGAGGTACAGTGCTTACTCTGAACCCGCCCGAGGCTGCTTGGAAAAATTACGAGGTCTGGTGTCATTTGTGGCCAGTTTCAAGAGACCCCAAACAGAGAATACAGGGCTGGCACCATGTCAGCCTTGTTTGCAGAGCTTTCAAGGGACGCCATAGCACACGTGTCAAAAAACACCTCCCTGACTTCCTTCCTGCCTGCCTTGTCTGATGCCCGTGTCTGACTCGGAGCATCATCCATCAGGCAGGCAGGAAGCAGGACTGGTGCAAGACTTCCACATTTGGTATAAAATGCTATGTAACATCGCCACTGATGCTACTTAGCATTTTAGAAGAAATGTGAGTGCCAGTAATAGGTTGGGCGTGGCCGCCGTGACCAAGGAAACAAACCACCGTTGTAACAGTCCTTACTACACAGATTATGCCATTGCTGAGTGTTCATGGTGACTGCATCGACCTCTTGTGCAAGCATGAACAGTTGATTCTTACCAGTTTAAATTGCTTGACATTAACATTGGGATTTAGAGCCTTTTTACGAGAGTGGCCCCTGGAAGACCGCCAAGCACTGGTGAACCCATCCACCAGATTCCCAGTTGAATTCTGGGTGGGTGGGGAGTGCGGCTTCACAATGGAGGGTATGTTAGGCTCATATGAATACAAAGGATATCACAGCACTTGTAAGTGTAATCTAATGTATAAACTTTATTCCAATAAGTCAAGGTCAGGAGATGTTTGTGCGTGCCCCATAGTGCATGCAAAATTGTACAATTTTAGGGAGGCATATCATGTGCCACTTGACGCACCCCTTGGGCAGATTTCTTCGGGGACCCTGTTGGGGGCTCTTTTCCATGCCTTTTCGCCAAGCATATGATGGCGGGGTCCCTGCCATTAAATGCTTGGTGGAAAGGCAGGTCGGAATCTGCTCAGCGGTGTGGGTATCGCTGGGATTCTTGCCTGCTTTCCACACCGCTGTGGGATCCTGGATCCTGTTGGTGGTGATGGTCTTCTGGCGGTCCCACCTCCACCATCATAATACAGCGGTTGGACCTCCGGGGTGGTGGCGGTCAGATCCCCACCACAAGTACAGCAGTCCCAGTACTGCTGAACTGGTAATCAGACCCTAAATATACACATTCAACCATCACTAGAACCTCAAACCATGTAGGTAGAAATACGTAATCAGACTTGTTTCTGTGATTGAGCAGTTTTAGCCCTATCATGCTCAATAGTGTGATATGTGATGCCTTTAAGTTCCGATTAAAAAATTAACATTTCCTGCACTATGGCAAGGCAACAGGCTGAGATCAATCATAACTGTGATCATAAATTTCAGTCAGTTAGTTGACATGAAAATAGGAGTGGATTGTTGGAGTCAAGTCACTACTTTCTACAGGGCAGCCAGGCTGCCGTTTCATGGACTCAGATATAATAATATGAACTTTTTTTGCACGATTTGTGGTGTGTCCATCAGACTGTAAATTAAATCTGCTCAAAGTGGAAAAAGAGAGTCAATCTTTTTTTCTCTTATTTTCAGAGTAATGGCGCCACTTACATTTTTCGGCAATCACCAGCGCTCTCTATGGCACCCAGCCGTATCTGTTTATCGGCCCAAAAAACTGCAGTGCCTCAGTGAAGATAATTTGGAAAGTGCCTCCAGCCACCGCAGAATCTTTTCCCAGTGGTACATGGTGTTGGAGCTAGTTTCACGGGTATGGCAATGGCAAAGTTAGTAGATGTCCTCTATCTTCCTATCTATTGGTCACTGGAGCGGAATCTCTTGTATATCATCACTGAAGAACTTGGTTTCTTGGCCAACAGGGAAGTCGGGAGACCCCAGTTACACTTTGGTCCTCTACTGGGAAACTTCCTTGGCCATCTGTGTCTTCTAAGCCACTTCCTTGGAAATCTGTGTCTTCTGAGCCACTCAACTTCGTGCACTTGGCTGCTGCGATTCTCCTTCTCTAGCTGACATCTTCTGTGAGAAAAGATGGTCCATTCTCCCCTTTCAGTAGACATGCAGACCCACAGGTTCTCCAGCAAGTTGTGCAGATTTCAGGTTACTGGCTATCAGCTAAACCAGTCCTGGATCACAACAGGTCTTTGAGTACATTAGGAAGTAACCCCTTCCTTGGAAAAAAACTGCTTGGAACTCAAAGAAAGTGAGAAGTGTTTGGTCCCACTATTAAATGTCGTTTTCATACAGGGGAAGTGGATCCACTGTCTACAGTAGAGGAAAGGCTTTCGGGTGGTTGCGTTTCATAATTTCATCTTAATTCTGAAATGCAAAAATTCTTTACTTAAAGTGATGGCACTCACAACAGGTAGTGATGATGCTGGATCCAAGCAGTCAAAACATGCGCTTAATAGGCGTGAAGCATTTCCATGGCCATCATGAGCCTCCTTGGATGGTTCACTCAAAGAAAGACAAAACACCCAACCCATGCCGAGGTATGTCCCTCCAAATAACAACTGATTTGACTGGCTGATCCCCATTCCCCTGTCATCATCCAAATGTCAGTGCTCAGAAAATACACATTTTTAGAATGATCAAAGTCAGCAAGTCTGACAATTCTTTTTCTTTAACCACACCTGTACATTATTTAAAGGTCCCCGAAGGAGGATCAACAGCACAAGGGAAATTAACTCCCTTCTCTCTGAGGTTCATAGTCAAGTTAATGCCTGGGACTGTGAAGTTGACATGAATATTTTCCTTTTCGCAATGAACTCTATGAGATGAAAAACCAATATCTACTGGCCTGTACAAACACTTTGCTTGCCAGTAGGAGCTGGGACATCACATGTATAGGAAAATGTATGTTACTCTATGGTCGCCCTCATTTTGTGTGATTCATGCTGCAAGTTATTTACTCTGAGCATTGCACACTGCTAACCAGGCACCAGTGCATGTGCTCCGACCCCAAGAATATGTCAAATTGGCTACCCTGTGTTTGGCATATTTAACTTACCTATACACCCCTAGTATATGGTACAAAATGGTACCCAGTGGATTGTAGCACATATTGCATCACCAGTAAAATGATAATGCAACTCTTGCCTCCAGGCCTGCCATGCAGACTGGGTAGGCAGTTTTAAAAAAGCCAGTTTGACCTGGCAAAATAAGCTGTCTTATAAGTCACCCCTAGAGAAGGCCCTAATGCCCATAGGGCAGAGTGTATGGTTGACTCTCCCATAGAAGAGCACCTGCTTACATCATACCACTTTAAAATGCCTAAGTTCGAGTTGGAAATAGCTAGAAAGATAATTCAATGACTGAATTTTTAATATTAATTTAAAATTGTCAGCACAAGCCAGAAAAACAAGGTGGGTCAAATTAAGAATAACTGGGTTCCAGCAACCCTTTTTTGCAGATCACAGGCTCACCCATGAAGTACAAACTGCACCGAGATGCATACGAGGAAATAAAAGCAGGCAGCAATATTCTAAACCTGTCATAGGCTGTGCAGATGCACCATACATCTTCTGACTAGCCTGCCATACGAGTGGGCGTGGCAGCACAGCACATAGCAGAACGAGCCGGTAAATTAAGATCGGTCAAACTAAGAAGAACTGGGTTCCAGCAACCCCTTTTTGCAGTTCACAGGCTCCCCCATGAAGTGCAATCTACCGGTAAATAAAATTTAAGAACCAAAACTAGAGAAAATGAAACTCAAAACAATCATAAATGGGCTGCCTAAGATGGTGCTCAACTTCTGATGGAGCCAGGCAACTCCAAAACTGCACAGAGGTGCATACAAGGAAAAAAAGCAGGTAATGGTATTCAAAACCTGTCATAGGCTGCGCTTATCCGCCCTATGATCTTCTAAATAGCCACAGTGAAGGTGGGCATGTCCAGGACTCTTTTAATAATGAGCCAACTGCCCCAAAATAGTGTTTCTTGAAGAGTATGAAGATGCTGAATCCCATTTAATAAATACTTTTCCGATACTCAAACAAGGAAATCAGAAGAATAGCCCTTGCTTTCTAAACATAAAAAAACTCTTTATGAAAAAGAGGTGTACTACTAAAAATCTACCTCGTGTATAAAATACCAAGGTTCCTGAAAGCTCAGGTGCCAGAGGAAATGGAAAATAACCAGGTGATTAAGCCTTCACTTGAAGTTGCTCCAAGTGGTAGTGCCTATAAAATAGAAGTTAAGACTTAAATCTGGTGTGCAAACTATGGGCCTGATTTAGAGTTCTGTAGATGTGGTACTCTGTCATAAATGTGATAGATATCCTGCTGGACGTATTGCAAGTGCATCATATCCTATCCCACTTGTAATATGGCACCCAGATATGTTGAGAGATATTTTGAATTTAAATTTGTTAAAAATTAACCCTGGGCGTAGTTTGCGTAGTCGCACTACACTACGCGAAGTGCACTTTGCACTACGTCGCGCTACGCATAGCTACGCAAACTGCGTAGTGCGGTAGGGAAATGCTTTACGCAATGATTGCACAGTGCTGGATGCTTGTCCGCACTGTGCAATCATTGCGAATGGCATCATGCACAGTGCAACGCGGACTGGTGGTTTCTCATCCCGAGGGGTCCCGAGCATATGCGACCACTCACAATGAGAAACCTGACCTCCCCACATTGAGAATCTCACCGGGAGGTTAATTTCCACGCTCGCGATCGGCAACTTGATGTTGACAATCGCGAACGAGGAAAAAGTCTCGCCGGGATGTTGATTTTGCTCGCTCGCGGTTGCCAACTTGATGTTCACAACCGCGAGCGAGCAAAAAATTCCGGCTACGCTACGCATTTTTGCACTGTGCTACGTGCAATTCGCGTAGCGCGTAGTTACGCTCGCTATGCACACTCCGCGAGCGTAGCGTAGTTTTCTGCCCAGGGTTATTAATAATAACCCTATTGTCTTCCATATTCCAATACCTATTCTACTTTGCTAACAGAGAGATAACAGACTTGATGTTGGCACATTCAAACTGGGTACATGTGAGGGGCAATGGAATACCTTCTTTTCCTTGGTCCAGTTTTACAAATAAATTAGGTTTGGAGTTGAAGATTTATATATTTTTTAGAAGTGTCATGATAGGAATTTTATTTTTAGGCTTGTGTATGAGATTAGTATGAATTAATATGTGTGTTTGATGGCATTATTAAAATCCAATATCAAACGTACTTAAATACATTTGATATACAAACTTAATTAAATGAATACGATTCGTGAAACATAAAAATTCCTGTGTGTTACGTTGAAGTGGACTATCTGAAACAAGCTTTTTGGCTAGAGCTGCCTTTTTAAGATGTAGCCTGCACCACTTTGTCAAACTACATTCTCCACTGAGCAAGAGCAAGGTACTGATCATAGCATAAACTGAACCGATGCATGTATAGCATTTTTATCCGCACTCAACTGAACTCACAGGAAATGCATTTCAAAAAGGCTTGTGGTCCAGTACTGCTGATCGTAACTGCTTATTATATAAATACATATTTAAATATCATCTCGGAGAGCTCTCACAATATCGCAACCAAATCACATTCGACATGTGGAAATTTCAAAAGTGAACATAGCAAAAGATATCAGAACTAGCTTTTTCCTGTCAATGTCAAAAGTGAAAATAGCAAAACGATTATGGGCCTCATTATGAGTTTGGCTGTGCTGGAGCGGGACTGCTATGAGAATAGAAGATTTTATCCCTTTGAAATCCAACACTTTTCCTACTGTTGCCCAGATCGGAGTGGAAATAGTAAATCTTTCTCTCTGAAGTCCAACGCTTTCCCGACTGTTGTATACACTGGAGTAGGAATAGTAAATTTAACCACTCCGAAGTCCAAACCTTTCTCTACTTTTGTACAGACTGGAATGAGAATAGTAAATTGAATCCCTCCGAAGTTCAATTCTTTCCCTTCTCTTTATCGTATTTTTAGTAAATGCGTTTTTGGGGGTTTTTACATTTGTAATATTTAATTTACTGTCCAAATAAATTAACATATTTTTGATTTTTGATTTTTTATATATTTTACGGTTTCATTGTGTATGTATCATATATATATATATATATATATATATAGAGAGAGAGAGAGAGAGAGATACAGAGAGAGAGAGAGAGAGAAAGATATATATAGATAGATATATATGTATGTAAAATAAGTAATTTTAATTTATATGCTATACTATATATATATTTCTTGCATTTATTTAGATAAATACAAGCACATATATATGTGTTTGTGTGTTAATCATTTATATGTTTATATATATAGTATTAAATATTAGTGCAATTTATTTAGTTTACAATACATTAAATGTATAAATTAAAATATTTGACATTTAGTGCTTTAAACTCTATTTATATTAAATAATCAATATTTGTGTATATTTTTGGATGATATTAGTGTGAACTAAAAATAATTCCGATAATTTTGTGCTTAATATAATAAGTATAGCGATATTATATTTTTGACACAATATTCGTGTCAAGTCATATTGTTTACCTCAAGATTGTGTCAGTGAACCAAAAAATGAACATCCGTTATCTGCAATTGCATCAGGCAACCTCTACTGGGGTGAATGTGTGCTCTACATGTTATGTTGTGCTTAGCAGTGTCTAATCATGCCCCCAACTTGCACTTTTTGAAAGGGTACCAAAACAACTCTATGTAGCTGCCTCCTCACTGATAACAATTAAGTCCATTCTTCAAAATGAACTCTACTATGGTGGTCTATTTTAAAATGCTTATATGTTCTAGGTGTTCTACTGTATGTTGCAATGTACATCAGTCCGCAGCCTCCAGGTGAGCTTGGTGCTAAACAAGGACAGACATAAAGGAAACTTCATAGGAGATTTAGTCGCTACTACCAGGGACTTTTTTAAATGTAGGTCTTATGGTCTGTTTTAAATCACATTAAGCGTGCAACACGGGTAAATATTGAAAGAAATTAAATTTATTTTAAAAGGAGGGACTAAGATTGCTCTAGAAAATTTAGGCAAAGTGGGTGCAAGTGGTTTTGGTTATAGCACCCTTCATCAATAGCTTTGGCCAAAATTAGATTTGATTTAAATATATATTTTTGGGAGTTTGAAGCACTTTCTGAAGAATGTTTTGGGAAACCAAAGAATCATTGTAAAACGGCTGTGTCATTAGAAATTGCAGGGTCTGAATTGCTGGAAAAGAAAACATTTTACTTGGGAAACTCACATTGTGTGAGGGGAGTGGTTTGGGCTGCTAAGGCAAGAACTATACTAAAGTATACAAAAAAGGGATGGGCGGATTGCTTGAATTAATCTCAGCCACTGGTAATCACTTGGGCTGCACCCTAGTCAATCATTATTTTGCACACCATGCCACTTCAGTTTGGACTCAGCCATATGCAAATCAGCCTTGACCCTGCTCAAATGGGACCAGTTCAGCCCAAACTGCCAGGCCAGGTCCTCCCTGAACCAGAGCATAAGCAACCCAGGGCCAGTTTCTCCCTAGTTAGGACTCATTAGCTAGGTATAGCTTGGTTCCAGTGACACAGTGTGCGCTGGACCTACTTCTGGGCATACCCTTCTCATATAGGGCGACACACTAATGTCTATAAAAAAGTGATGGATGCAAAGTTTGAAACAGTCTTAGCCATTCGTAATGACTCCGTTACCTTGCTTCAATGGGAACAGTCCAATCTGAACTGCTAGGCCAGAACACAATCGACCACAAGCAACCCATTATCGGTTTCACCCTATGATCGAGAATGATTTGCATATGGCTGGGTCTAATCTTAGGTGACATGGTAGGCAAAAGAATGATAGGCAAGGCCGGGCTGGCTACCGGGTGTTTTTTGCTGGTGTGGCAGGGTGGGGTCCAGGCTGCCGGCGCTTTTAAAAGTGCAATGCAAAATAAATAGCTTTAAAGCGTACCTATTTAAACGTTTGTTTTGCATTGTTTATTGAGGAAAGCCTGGTAGCCAGTCCGGCCCTGATGATGGGTTGAAATGCTACACTAAGCTAATGCAAGTGGTTAGAATTATTGCAAGCATCCTCTCATCACCTTTTGTGTGGCCAAGGGTATGCTAAGACACGGGTTCCTTGCTCACTGTGCCACAGGAACCAAGCTACAATCCCCAATCAGTTCAAAACCAGTTTTGGCTGCTTGCGTTCTGGCTCAGAAAGGAGCTGGCCTGAAAGTTCGGGCTAGACTGTTCCTATTGAAGCAGGAGCAAGACTGATTTGCATATGGCTGGGATTAATCTAAGGTGGTATGGGGGCAAAAGAACAATGGATTGGAATGCTATTCCGAGCAATTGCCAGTGGTAGACTTATTGCAAGCATGCTCCCATCACCTTTTTATGTGTTCGAACGGAAGAACTGCGGATTCATGGAACTTAGATAGACTGACTATGAACTGAAATAAACCATTATATATCATGGTGCATCCAAAATACTCCAATATTACAATGTTGTTTACCAATAGGATATTCAAATAGTCAACCTTTATAGTGTTGTTCAAATACATTGAGTGTACTCAATGGGTCCACTTGTCACCGACGATCACTAATATTCAAATATGTCAGGATTGCTTAACATATAAGGAGACTGTTTACTGTGCCAGTCCCTGTGATAAAGGCACCACCACCGCGCAATTCTCTTCAGGTGGTTAACCGTGCTACACATGCACTTCAGATATGTACAAAGGGTATTGGCTGGTCTTGGATCCCACCCTCCACAGATAGCTAGCCCACAGTGTACACAGTTTTTGGCTATACAGAGCTAGGGTTGGCCAGTGGTGGCTAAATCCCAGATGCGCATACTTTGACTTTGTATATTAATGGTTTGCGGAAGCTAATCTCCACTCTGCATTGCCCTTGGACATCCATAATGAGAAATCACCGCATTGAGTGTGCAGAAGAGTATGTAGAAACATTTCCTTTTATGGATTAATGTGGATGATCCCTAAAACAACTTTTTATGTTCTTCAGATTTAGTATTTTTGTTGAGTTTTCAGACATTTTTTCAACAGAGTTCGCATAGACTTCTAAATAGAGACTTTAAAACTATAAACAAAGCGTTTTTGCCTTTATTCATATTTTCCGTATTGGTCTTCCATCATTACTTTGTCAGTCTGGATTTTGTTCACCTCAACAAGCACATTTGCTTTACCCTGCATTCTGTGGAATGCTAAGAAGATGAGTCAAGTGTTGTTCTCGTCTTCAATTTGGCCCAGCTCCTCCCTAGAAATATTTTTGGGTGTCCCTCCGTCCAGGATGTTTAGGTCTCGCCTGACCCAGCGCATGCGCTGGTCTGGCGAGACTTATTGAGAGGGCTCCAAAAAGTGCTACCAGGCCAGCCTAGAGCTACAGTGCATGTGCGCGGGCGCGCGTGCGCCACTTTGATGTTTGATCGCCATCGAGATCACTTTTCGCGGCCGTACGGCCGCTTGGCATAGCCAATAGGTCTCGCTTTTGGGACCTTATAAGTGTTTAGTTATGCAACTGTTGCATGGCTAAACAGTTCTAAGGTCCCAAAGGCGAGACCTATTGGCTATGCCAATGCTTGTTTTATTTAGTTGGCAAAATTCCACTTTGATCTAAAAAAACAATAGTCACAATAAGCAACGAGCATTTTGCGAAGTGTTACATTCATCTGGTCCACATATATTTATACCACTTTAAATAGTATATAAATATGTCTAGGGCTGGTAGACTTTGAAGCAAGTTTCGAAGGGTACCTTAAGATTGCCCACGAGCCTTGAGGTTCATGAGTCTTGACAAGTGTTTGTGAACTTTAGAGGGGAATCAAACTTCATCCTTGAGTTCTGGGATTTAGGAATCTGGAAGAGGGTATTTTAATTCCTTAAAACTAACATATGACACACTTTTAGCTTTGCTAAACCTCTTCATCTAAGCTACACAATAAGTATCCAGTTATGGACTTTCTCTTTACTGATGATTGGTAGCAAATGCTTTGGTTAATTGAAACTGCATGTCCAAGAATGCTCCAATTTGTTACATGAAAGCCAGAGACGAAAAACATGAAGCCAGGCATTTTAGTTATAGTGTGACTAATATTTGTATTCCAGCTTTTTAAAAATTAAACATATCTTCCCATGTCACAGTATGATAAAAGAAAATGCTACACACATTCAATATATTTTTACTGTCCTTAACACGTATGAGGTGTTTATAATGTCTTTTTTCATGCTTGTGTTTTCATGCAAAAGAAAAGTTTTCAAGCTTTTGGTCACAGTGCTAGCAACCACCAGAAAATATATTTCCTGATGCCTAGCTATGTGTACCTGTTTAGTTTTCTTATTGGCTGTTGTTTCCAAGCAATAAGTCACTGGCATCGTGGAATCAGGATCAAGCTTACCATTCCAGGGCTGCGCAATTAGGCAGTGGCATCACAGAGGATGCCTGCACTGCCCGGAGATGTTGCTCTTTGGGACACTCTGGGCCATATGTACAAAGAAGTGGCGGAGTGAGGCGTTAGCCGTCATGGCTTGACATCTCACTCCACCAGTTCTGAAATGAATGGCTGCAGCATATTTACAAGAATATGGTGCAGCCTTGCGTTTCCCCCTGCGCTAGTGCTAAGTTTAGCAGCTTAGCGCCAACACAGGCAAGCTTGTACCATAGTGCAAGGGTGTCTGTGTGCAGAGGAAGATTGTTTATGTGTAGGAAGGTGTTCCTTCCTGCACATAAACAATCTTTAAGTGCTTTTTTGTCACTTCTATGTGTGCTGCTTAATGCAGCACACACGTAAATTACAAAATGTCTTTTTTTTAAAGGTTTGTTTATGTACAGGAAGGGGCACCTTCCTGTACATAAACAAACCGTGGCATTTTGCTGTTTCCATGTCTGCTGCACAAGGTAGCAGACATGGAAAAAGCAAAAACGAGGAGAAATAAAGCATTTCTCCTTGTTTCGACAAGTTAAGAACAGGTTTTCCCTGGTTTTAATTTTGGCTCTTCCTCTTATTTACGCCACCCTTGTAAAAAGGGGGCAGCGTCAAAATCAATGGGTGTTGCAGTGGAACGCCCACCGCAACACCCACTGCCCACCTCTTTCACGCTAAGCATAGCATAAAAGGGGGCCTTATTTACAAGGCAGCGTTAAGCCACGTTAAGAGCCTAATGCTGCCTTGTAAATAAGGTGAAGCACCTATCGCCACAGAAACGTTGGAAAAAAAGACGTTCCGTGGTGATAGGGGCTTGTACACCCTGGGTGGCAAATCACTTCTGGTCCCAACTGCTCCTTTTGGAGTTTGCGGAAAGGCTTTAAGTGGATGTTCTAATGCCTTGAGGTGGAGCGAGGAACATGCTATTAAAGCCCCTGTATCTAGCAGGCCTGCCTGTGACAACAGCTCTTTCCTTTTTAGTTTCACGTTCTTTTCTCCTCTACAGGTCATGTGGAGCATGGCTCAACAAGCGTAGAAGCCTTTGGTATAGGCAGAGAATGAGAGAAAAACTGGAATCTACAGGACTCTAATTCAATGAACCACCATCTGGAGATGTGGGACTCTCTGGACATGTACTGACTGGGACTTTGTGAATCTGTGTCTCCAGGGTCAATGGCACTGGCCTCCCCAGTCCCCTTGGTTGACAGTAGAAGGGTGGACTAGAGGAGAGGGTTCACCTGTAATGTATGTGGAATGGTCCTGTGGGGATGACCCCTAAAGGGTAACCACCTGACTACTTATGGATACATAGGTACTCTGCAAGTGGTGATGAGGTTGCAGGGCCTAGAAAGTGTGGGCCAGGAGGTTGGCCTCTCTTGTGGGCAATGGAATGATGACCCTTAAGAATTGTAATCTGTATCAACAGTATTAAGAAAGAATCAATGTAGATATTTTTTAATGTCTTTGAAAGATGCTATTCTACTGAAATGATCTAACATGCTGTGTGTTTTAGAGTTTAGAAAGCTTTATTAAATATCATAAGCCAAGTAAAACATCATTACAGAGGAAATCAAAGGCAATGTAATAGAACAATAGAATACATGTGAGATCATACAATATTAACAAATGCCAATAGAGAAATAGGGAATATACTTAGGGGAAAAGCATTTTTAAAGATGTTGATTGGTGGGGAGGGAGGGTAGAGGAGAAAGGAGAAGAGAAAGAAGGGAAAAGAAAAGGGAAAGGCAAGCATTGTACAGGGAAACATCATGTAACTATCGTAAGCTAAGAAAATGCATATATAAAATAGATGAAGCTGTATGTTGAACATGAACAAAAAGAGAAATAAAAACAAGCTATTCAATGGACAATCTGAGAGAGAAAGTTAGTTAATGGCAACCATAACAAATCTTTTTTGATCAAAAGAGGTACAGTGGTGGCAAAAGCACGATCCAGCCGATGGTGGTGGCATAATAGGTTCCACCAAGCATTGTACGAAATCTTTGAAGTATCTTTCCAATTGGTCGTAATTATCTGTAGAGAAATGGCTATATACAAATCTATAAATTTACGTACAATACTAGAAACATTCCATATAGGAGCCAAACCACCCAGGAAGATATGAACAATCTCAAAAGTGTGGTCAGTAGCTAATATTTCGTTTAATTTAGACCAAATACGGGACCAAAAGGATTTAACCAACGGGCAATGAAAAAACATGTGAAAAAAGTCACTATTGGCCGAAGGGCAAGACCAACATTCTTTAGAGTCAATTAATTTGAAACGATATAAATCCGAAGGGGTAAAAAAGAGTTTGTTATAAAAAAAGTACAAAGTCTGTGTGGTGCTGGCAGAACGTGAAGCAGTGTGCAACTTTGACCACAAGGAATTCCAAACCTGAAGGGAAATTCATGAGCTAGATCCGATTCCCAGGAAAGTTCAAGTTTAGACTTGGTTCTTTCAACAAGAGAACATGAAAGTAGTTTGTAGATAGCAGCAGCTTTAAGAGGAATAGAGAAGTCTGGCAAAGGGAAAGTGGTTGAATCAGTAGGAGAGAGGGAAGCACTATGAGAGATAAAGAGACCTAAAGAAGTTTTAAGCAAGGGGTACTAAGAGGAGTGTGCATTGGAAAGATGAAAGAAGGCACAAATGTCAGAGAAATCGCGCAGAGTATTATTGCTAAGTAAGGGACCGTAAGTAATAATGCCTTTATCAATCCACTCTTTCCAAAAAAGTGCTCTGCGGTTGATCTTTACGGATTTGTTATACCAAATTGGGATTGAGGAATGAAACTCCAACTGCGAGAGGGAAGAACGAAAAACAGAAAGAGCAAGTGCTTTAGAGTGCCTGAAAATAGGAGTGAGAAAACGTTGCGGAGGAAGAGTTAATCGGGTAGCCGTAACAAACGAAAAGGGCGGAAGCTGCACAACTTCTAGAGCGCTCCAGGCTGTTAGAGGAGGGTCAGACAAATCAGATAGGAAAGGCCAGATTTGTTTCAAAGTAAAGGCCGAGTGAAATCGAATAAGGTTGGGGAAGTTAACTCCACCTAAATCCTTGGGCTGCTGAAGACGGGAGAGAGAAATCCTCGCCTTACGTTTATTCCATACAAATGTTGTAAAAATACGGTTGATTGTTTTAAAAAAATAAAGTGGAAGGGAGATTGGAAGCATTGAAAGGTAGAAATTGACAATAGGAAGAAGCATCATTTTAATAGTGGCTAGCCTCCCCCACCAGGATAAAAAAAGGGGGGACCAGCTATCTATTAGGGAGGAGAGCTTTTTAATTATATCCTTCTGATTAAGTTTAACAGTTTCTCTAATGGTGTTAGCGTAAAGAATTCCTAAACATTTAATAGTACCAGAGTTCCATTCAAAGCCTGAACCCTGGAACATATAAGGAAGGCAAAATTTGTTAAGTGGTAAAACCTCAGATTTATCTATATTGAGTTTATAACCAGAAACCGAAGAATATTCCTGTAACAAGGAAAAGAGTGAAGGTAAAGAAGTGGACGGATTAGAAATGTAAAGCAAAATATCATCAGCATAGGCCGTAAACTTAATATCAATGTTCTGAAATATGAAACCAGTATGCGATGAAGAGCGTCAAATTTTTTCCAAGAAGGGTTCTAACGCAAGAATAAAAAGAAGAGAAGAAAGAGGACAACCTTGTCTGGTACCTCTATGCAGAGAAAAATACGGGGATTGAGACCCATTAACCCAAATAGAAGTAGAGGGAGCAGAATATAACAATTTAACATAATGAATAATAGGAGGGCTAAAGCCATGCCTCCTCAACGCACCAAACATAAAATCCCAGCAGACTCTATCGAACGCTTTCTCAGCATCCAGTGTAATGGCTGCAATTGGGGAGTCCATCTTTGAGGCCAAGTGAATAATGTTGAGGAAAGTTGTCGAATTGTCAGTAATGGATCTACCTTTAACAAACCCGGATTGATAAATATTGGTGAGATCAGGAATAACTTTATTAATGCGAGAGGCCAAAACTTTAGCATAAATTTTACAGTCAGTATTATTTAAAGAAATTGGTCGATAATTTTTGCAAAGGGAAGGATCTTTATCTTTTTTAGGGATTAAACATAACATAGCCTGTGTGAAAGAACCTTGGGACTCTCCCTGAGCAACAAAGGAGTTAATCAAAGAAAATAAATGTGGCAACAGGATATCCTTAAAATGGAGATAAAAACGAACCGTAAAACCATCTGGGCCCGGAGTTTTATCTTTGGGAAGAAGAGTAATAGCATTAAGTAATTCTTTCTCCGAGAGAGGAACGTCCAGGGAAGAGAGATCCAAAGAACTATCCAAGGACCTAGGGAGAGACTGAAAAAAGGAGTCAATTTGAATGGGCGAGGGAACGGATTCAGGCGTATAAAGTGAGGAGTAATATTGAACAAAACAATCGAGAATTTTATCGCCAGTATACTGAGGGTTCCCATGTGAGTCAGTAATAGTTATTATTTTAGACTTTTGTTTTTTAATTTTAAGGTAAGTAGCGAGAGACTTGCCAGCCTTATTGCGTCCCCCATACATTTTGGAATGAAAATTGAGAAGGTTATTACACGCAGAGTGCCAAGAATGTTTGTTGTATTGCATTTTTGCCTTGATGAGGGAAGAGAGTGATTCTGAGGAATTGTTGGTAAAGTAGAGATGCTCTAGGTCTTTAATTTGCTTAAGAATTTGAGTCGACTTTGATGAGGCTGTTTTCCTTTTCCGCGAAACAAAAGCAATAATAAAACCTCTAGCAGCAGCCTTGAAGGAGTCCCAAATAGAGTGAAAATGAGAAGTAGAATGGAGATTATTTACAAAAAAATCCTTTGCAAAGAGTGTAAATTGCTCAACGAACTGTGAATCTAGGAGGAGCGAATTATTGAAGTGCCAACGCCTGGAGATGGGAGTAGATGAGGGAAAGTCCAAATCAGTAATAACCGGAGCGTGGTCAGATATAAGAATTGAGCCTATTTCTGAGTTGGTCATAAATTGGAGTAAATGCTGCGTGAGAAAAATATAATCTATACGGGAATGTGAAGAATGCACTGGAGAGAAAAAGGAAAATTCTAAAGTGTCGGGATGGGAAAGTCTCCATGAGTCTATAGGACCTCTAGAGGAGATAACCTTAAAAAAGGACTTTTGCATCTTATTGGGGACATATCTGGTGTGAGATTTACGATCCAAAAAGGGGTCCATGAGTTGGTTTCAGTCTCCACCCACCATCAAATTATCACTTGCATGAGAGGAAAGAAGCTTAGAAAAATCCCTCCAAAAGGATACATCTACACCGTTAGGACCATAAACATTGCAGAAAGAAAATTGTGTATTATTAACAGTGACATCTAAAAATAGCCACCTACCACAAGCGTCATGGAATTCATTGTGCAACTGAACAGTTAATGACTTATGAAACAAAATAAGAACACCATTTTTACTATTTACTGCTGGAGAACAGAACGCCTCCCCAACCCATTGTCTACGTAGTGAAGACAAATCTTGAGAGTTAAGGTGGGTTTCTTGTAACAGCGCAATATGACATTTCAACCTTGCTAAGTGAGATAAGACACGTTGTTTTTTGACAGGATTACGAACACCTTTAACATTCCAGGAAATAACACGAAGACCGTTCATCTCTGGAAATAAAGTAAAAATAAGCAGAAAGGAGTATGGAATTTAAGACAGAGTAGAGAGTGAAAAGCAAGCTGAAAAGAGAAGTTGAGAGAATGTGACACTGAATAGAAAGCAGGAAACAAAGAAATTAAAGCAGGTGACCACCACATAAAAAGTGAAAGATATAAAGGAAGATAAAAACAAAGAAGTACCAGGTTCGGAAATAGAAGAAAAATAAAATGTGGAGTGAATCAGATAGTGAAGATGTTGCCAAAAAAATAGAGATGATAAGGGTAACAAGAAGTGAGGGAAGGGAGGAAAGGCAACAAAAAGGGGGGAGAAGCAAAGAGGAAAAAGGGAAAAATAGAGAAAAGAGAATAAGATAGAACAAATACTGTACATGTTGCCAAAAAAGTAGAAAAAAAGGAGTAAAAAGAGAAGGGAAAAAGGATGAAGGATAAGAAAGAGGAAAGGAGAGGGAAAGGAAAAGGGAAAAACAAAAGTAGAAAGGAGAATAAGAGGGAACCAAGTCCCCCAAAAAGTACCAGAAAAAAGATGGCAAAAAGCCAAGAGGCTTTAACCATATTACACATCCAAACGAAAAACATTAATGTGGGAGAGGGGCAACGCAGAGCAAGACAGCCGAACTCGGAAGATTCAACAAGAAAGAGCAAGCCATCGTGAACAAAATAAAAGAAAAAGGACAAACCATGGAATGAAGTATTTAACAAAGGCGACAAAATAGGACCAGTAAAGGAACTTACCAACCAGTTAGGGAGAGGAAAACAGCAGCAGGGTAAGACACACATTATATACCACAGAGCAACACAAATGGTAACCTTGACAACGACACCAAAAGGGGAAGATCTGCAGGGAGAGAAAAAAAAAAAAAGGAATGAACACAAGACATGTAAGAACTAACCTATACAGTTTAAAGTCGGGTAAACAAGATACAGAATGTTAAACAGTAGCAAGAAAAAAAACAATTAGGTTTTGCTCAGTTCCATGAGTTCTCCTTTGTGAGTATGAATAAACTTCTTCAAGTCCGCAGGGTCTTCAAAACTGTAAGATCTATCTTTATAAGTCACCTTGAAAAAACAGGGGTGGATCGAAACCATAACGTGCATTCATGGCTCTCAACGCAGGACGGAGGTCCAAAAATTCCTTTCAACGAGAAGCAGTGGGCTTGGAAACATCCTGAGTGAAGAAAACTTTGTGGCCAGACCAGATCATTTGCTTATGTTGCTTGGCTGTTTGAAGAATCGTCATAAGGTCTGAGTAAAGAAGAAAATAGGCGATGATTCCCCGAGGTTTAGATGTAGTAGAGGTGTTCCGTGGCCCCAGACGATGCGCGCGCTGTATGTTAAAGTCTGAAGATTTCGGGAGGCCAACAATTGGAAGAACTTGAGTTTTCAGAAAGTGGATCATATCCGCCCCTTCAGAACCCTCCGGAACACCATAAATGCGGAGATTGTTGCGCCTATTGCGATTTTCTAAATCTTCTGTGACTCTTTTGAGCTGGCTGATCACCTTAGTGAGTGTGTCAACTCTTGCGACTACATCCTGCGCATCACTAATCTTCTGCTCAACATCAGAAAGTCTTGTGTCTAGACTGGACCATTTATCATCTAGCCTCTGAAGAGTAGTAACAGTGTCTGTCATGAAAGGACGGATAAGGCGTAATTCCTCCATGATGTCTTCAAGAGTAAGAGGCAATGGAGACTTACTAGGGGAAGGTGGGCCTTTCTTGGACCGCTTGACAGACGAAGAATTAGAGTCTTTACGACCCCCTGAGGAACCTGCCTGAGGTTTACCTGAGTGCGCAGTCTCCATATTGAAGAAGGTGCAGCAGAAGACAACAGAGGAAGGCAGACCACCACAGCAGCCAACACAGCATAAATGGCGAAGCCACAGTAATAAGTGTAAGTATGGCGCAGAGATTTGAAGGTTTCAGCGTAACACAACAGTGTACATCGTGGAAATTTAAGGCGCTTAGATACCACAGGGAAGCAGTGAATTGTTGAAAAAAGTGGACGTCAGCACCAGCAGCACCAGAATAGAGAAGACCATCCGTCCCGAAGATTCTGCACCACACGAACAGAGCACCTCACAAAACAGACAGCACGACTCGCCGCGCAAATTTCAAATAAAGGGTATTTGACAATGTTCAATGAGAGTGCTCAAAGTCGTTAATCACATGTTTGAGAAAAAAAAAAAACAAATGCCAGAACACTGCATCATCCATTGTCAGACAAAGAGGTCGAAGGAAAAGAGAAAAAAAGAGCAGCCTGCAGTAAAAATCTCCTCAGAAAGAACTGCACTGGGCATATTCAGACAGGCTTCAGGAATCCCACTGCTCGAGCAAAACCCGATATACAGATACATCAAAACTGGAGGAAGTACCTGTTGGGCTTGAGGCACCATGCCAAGAAGAGAAATGTCCAAGAAGCAGTTGGGCAAGGAGTGCAGCTCAATGCGCCCGTATTCCTCGCGCCGCCGCCATCTTAGGTGACACGTCTGAGGAGACACGAGCGTAACGATAAAAAGAGATGAAAACGCACTCCACTGGCGCCACGAAACATCCTTCGTGATCCTACTGCATTCCGTCACCGATAGCCGCCGAAAGAACCGGCTGACACAAGCTCCGAACGTCAGAGCACAAACATTGTATCGGAGACGCTCCGGAGCTTCAGAAGAATGCGGCCATCTTGATTGCGTGCAAGCCACGCCCCCCATGCTGTGTGTTTTAACCTTATAATTCTGTTTTTAACTAGTGTGGTGACACCCTGACAATGCCAGTACTGCTTACTTTTCCTAATTATACCCACTATGCTGTGTTAACCACATGGTCAGGTGTTGTGCTTTTACAGTTAAGGGTTTTCTAGTGCACATACAGATAGAGGTGCCCCCGTGGCAGGGGATACAGGCTGCATTCATGGGGTTATCTGATGCATGGAAACTTTCTTTGAGGTGTGCCCCTTATGGTTATGAAGCCCTATAGGAATTGTCACCATAGGCTTTGTCACCTCCCATTCTTCACATATGTGTAAGTATATGCTTAGTATAATAGTATATGTGATAAAGTAATTTTCCTTTGTATAACAACAAGCACTGACTGGACAGTAATTTATTAAATGTGTGTTGAGTTGTTGAGTGCTGGGTCAGTAGCCCCCAGCACTTCCCTTGATTAAGCCTTGGACTACTTCTCCTGCCTACCATTAAATTCAAGTACTAAAAAGGGCACGTGGTTCCCAGAAAGGTTCTTTGAGGTAGGTCACCAGTGGTGAAAGAACACGATTGAAGCATTTATAGCCATTATCCAATGTCTATCCTGTGTCCCACCAATATAGATACCTGACACTGAGGCTTGGAAGTTTTTTACTTTGGCGACATTTGTAACTGTGTTCAGTGTTGCTGGTCTGCACGTTACTCAAGCCTTGTTCTGAGTGGTTGAGAGTAATACAACAATAAGGTGGATGGTTTTAATATGATTGACCTGTGATAAATGATAAACAATTTCAGATAGCATGAAGATTATGTTGAAAACTAGTTTTGAAGTATGGCAGGGACAAAAGGCTCCGTCTGTATACAGTGTACATGCTTAAAAGCGTCCCCTTGTTTCAGGTATATACAGTTTTTTAACAACCCAATTGATTTCATTCCAAGACCGCTTGCCCTTGTATGTTAGGAATTAGAAATACTCCCAGACTCTCTGCTTTGTTTCTGGCTAGCCCAGTTTAGCTTCATTTGTCTTCCAGCTATGTGGATTTTAAATCCTCAAAGGCCTTAGCTGCACTAATGATTAATTTACCAACATACATTTTCGTACAGCTGGTTAACTATATTTCTGACTGTCTTCAACCCATTCAGAATCATAAACTGCTCTTCTACATGTGCCCCACAAACAATTGTACACCAAACCCACTGTTGGGACAACCCACACTTCTCCAAAAAAGAGGCAGCATTTAGACATCACTAAACATATATTGTACAAGCCCCTGCCAGGTCAGTGCTCACACAGGAACCAATGATAAAACATCACTCGCCTCAAAGGTGAATTATTTTATTAGGCAGCCCTCACAGGAAGTACCTCGTATTTAGGAGCTACCATGTGTATGGACCTCGGGACCAGCCGGGACCATCTGTCATTTCATGTGGTTGTACCATACATTCTTTTTGGCTTCCTCTCCCAGAGTCAGGAGTCCTTAAATATTGCCACCATGCTTGTGCATAAGCGGGCCACCTTTACATTAATAAGCCTCTCACAAATACATATTTATATGTCCCGGTCCATCCTTGAGCATTTACATACATGGCCAAGGGCCGATGGTGACTCAGATTGAATTTTCTAATGGTAACATGTTTGTCCAATATGATAGCCATATTGATACTCGGGGGGATCCAAATACAATAGATAAAACCTTCATGCATGCATGAACCAGGATACATTCATGTTTGTGGACTCGGGTCTAACTACTGGTAAGCATGTGCATACCAGGCCAAATTTACATTGTGAAGCTTCTCATAACTATGCAACTATATGTTCCTGTCCCCTATCACTCTCTCTAGTGGCATACTATTCTTTCAACATGGCAGCCACAGTGAAACTTGTGGGTCCATAAATAAAACCACTTTGTGCATGCCAAAGCCAGGTTCCTGTCACGCATGGGGACTCAGGGAAGACAATTGGTTCCAAGCAGCACCACCCACTCAGTACTTGATGGCCGCTGCCGGGGCAATTATTGAAAACACCTGATTATGATTACGGGGATGGTTTAGCCTTAAATACCTCTGGCTTGCTCTCTTTCATTCTTGTCCCAGGCGAACATAGGTGGGGTAGGTCTCTGGCGCTCTCCCCGCAGGACCACTTGAGGAAAGCTTCCTGTTAGACTTGCCATCTTCGGGGTGGTTTCCCCTGACTTTTTGCCTCTACCTCCTGTACTTTTAATGCTGTGCTGAATTTGTTTTTGCTGGCTTAGATGCTTTGGGCACTTAGCCACTGCTGATCAGTGTCAAAGTGCAAGTGCTCCCTGTGTAAATTGTGATTACAATTGGTTCTCCCTGATTGCCATTTTTGATTTACTGGTAACTCCCTAGTAAAGTGCACTAAGTGTGCCATGGCCTGTACATATAATGTTACTAGTGGGCCTGCAGCACTGATTGTGCCACCCACATGAGTAGGCCTTAAAAGGTATCTCAGACCTGCCATTGCAGTTTCTGTGCACAGTTATAAACTGCCATGTTGACCTGGCAAGTGCACCCACTTGCCTGGCCCTAACCTTGCCTTTTCTTACATGTAAGGCACCCCAATGGTAGGCCCAAGGTATCCTCACTACTGAAAGGCTATCTGTCCCATAGGATAGAATGATAGGTACTTTGTAACATCTTTACAAGTATAACTTTTCATTGGGACAAGATAGAGAAATTAAGTTTACGATATCTGAACTCAGAATTTAATAACACATCTTTTAGTAAAGATGGTTTTTAAATTGTGTGTTTGAAAATGCCACTTGTAGAAAGTAGGCGTTGTCTTGTTTAACCATTCTGTGTGACTCTGCCTGGTGGTGGATTGACTGTCTGGTTTTGGAATGAAAGGGGCTGGGGATGTGCTTTCACTGTAGACATCCACTTGGGGGGAGAGGGGTTTAGGTGTGCCTGGCCCTTCCTGGACTGAGGGCAGAGCTGAATGGGGATTGGCTGCTTATAGAGTGGTGGGAGGAGATTTCCTTGCATCTGAATGGGGCATGTCTCCCTTGCACAATACTGTCTCCACCCCCTGTGGTCATACTGCACCAGTGAGGACAGAACTGGTTTGGACTGGGCTCAGAGACGCTGTACACAAAGAGAACAAAGACAATATGGGGTATAAGAAGTAGACTTTAATCCCCATAACTTTATATCACTTTTGGACTCAAGAGGAACCTTTGCCAAGGAGAAGAGCTGAAGAGCTGTGAGGAGGAGCAATGCCCCATTGCTGTGTGGATGCTTTGCTGGGTTAGCCTGCACTGGCTGCTTCTGCCAAGAAGAGGACAAAGACTGAACTGTGCAGTGTATCCTGCTTGAAGATGATCTCCAAGGGCTTGGTGTAGAGCTTGCCTCCTGTTCTGAAGTCTCAGGGACACGAAAACTTCACTTCTTCTGTCCTACTTTACATGGAACTGCTGTTTTGGCTGCCACAGAGGGAACAAGCAACACCGATGCCAGTGAGCAATGCCGCGACCGGCAACAAAACCGTGGGCACCACACGTGAAGTGCATGATGCAACGCTAAACTGTATCGACTCCACCGAGGCCACTGCCTATACTGGAGCTGAGAGCACCGCTTGTGATGCTCCCGACCTACTGGCCCTACTCGCAGCCCCGCCCTCACTGACGCTGGTGCCTCATCATCATGGAGCTGATACCTGACATGGGTGACCTCCCAAATCCATCGACCCCTCACCATTGTAAGGAACAGACTCCTTGCCACCACCGCAGCATCACCTCCCCGGCAACAGTAAGGATCCGACGTCCCACCTCCCCTGCCTCGCAGTAAGCAACCAACGGTTCACCTCCCCTGTGGTCTTAAGGTACCGATGCCTCACCTCCCCTGTGGTTGTAAGGAACCGATGCCGCCCAGCGTCAACAACGAATCACCTCCAATTCCCTCTTCCAGCTTCCCAGCCCCACACTGGTTTAATTACATTGTGGCTGTAGAAACCTAAAGAGGGAAAGGGGAAGGGGACAGAGAAGAGACATCTATGCCTTCAACTGGTTCTTCTCAGTTAATGTTCTTCATTTTCAGTTGTAAACTGTAAATAAGAAAAACTGTAAACTTACATGGCACACATTTCTTTTTAGAATTATTAAATAACAGAAATGTCTAATTCCAACTCCATTCTGGGACACCTACCCTCTATTCCGTTACCTATTGCCTCTCTTATGTAGTGTATTCATGTTAAAATTTAAGTATGGTTTTCTTGTGGTAATTCTCTTACTTATGTTCTTCTTTATTTTTCAGGGACCATCACTGGAGTCTGAAGAGTTGGAACTTTTCCCTTTACCTCACTTTGTATGGTAAGTATGCTGTAATATACAATACTTCAACCTCCTGTTTTATTTCTTGGAAAGGGAAACAGTTGCTGCCTCAAACCTCAACATACTTGTGACTAATACATAAGGTCAGAACTAATTGCCCAGCCAGGGCTATACCAATTAGGCAACTAAATTCGTAATGCCCCAAACGAGCGCTGGAGAGCTGCTCGAATTCTAGTATACGCACTAACACCAACTCGCGCACGCACAGGGCTGCATACAGTGCCTGCGCTTCAAGAAACACTGTCTTCTTAAGAGCACAACCAAAGAAGCGAGGACACAAGTCTATTGCTTAATTTGTTCTCAAAAACAGACACTACTCCCTGAGACACTTCAGGGTTAGTCATGCGCAGTCCTGAATAAATAGTTAGGGGTCCATTACGATGGCGGGCGGACTAAGTCTGCCAGCAACAGCAACTGAGCATGGGATTGACCGCCAAAGTCGCGGCGGTCCCGCAATGCAAATTAGGATGTGCCCGCCACACTGGCGGACGGATCCTGGGCATTTGACATTGCGGGTGAATCTGCTGGCTGCAGACCTGCTGCAATGCAAATGCAGTGCCTACATCATTGCCATGCACTACATGGCAGGCACCACGTGGTGCCTGCCACATAGTGCATTGCAATGAGGGTGGGTACCATGGGTACCCCCCATGTGCACCCCCCTGACACCCTGGGGACCCGCAACAGAATCTCATGTTGAAAACTAAATGACGAACTAACACATGTGATGACAATACCCTGACTAAACTAGCGTGCCGCATAACATGATGCTGCCATTACCTCCAAGGATTCAGGTGATGTGCGAGGTTTCTTACTCCTCAGCTCCAAACGTTCTAATGCTGCCTTCCTGTTTTTAGCAACACTAGAATGCTGCACAAACCTTCCTCACTCCTCCTCTAGCGGCCATCTTGGGATTTCTTCATTGACCAAACCTAAGCCTAGCAACTCCATTTCTAATCTTATGGTATGCGTGATGTGTAATTACATAAATGGACCTCTGACTTTCTGTGACAGCTGGCGTGGTTCTGACAGTACCCCACTGAAAGGAAGGCTCTCTCAGTCTGGGTTTGTTGGGAAGTTTTTTATTAAAAGCTCTCACCAATCTAGGAGCATGAACATCTGTACGCTAGCTCCCAAGACCTCACTTCAGGACCATAACCCTTCCAATCAATCAAGTAATAAAGTTGTCCCTTCTTCTCTTTGGAGTCTGAAATTTGCTTAACCTCAAATTCTTCTCCTTCAGTAGTCTGTATTGGTCTTGGGGGTAAGATTGTTCTTAAACCTTCTGTAACTCTCTTTAACAAAGAGACATGGAAGTTTGGATGAATCTTTGATGTGTCTGGTAATTTTAACTTGTAAGTCACTGTACTCATCTTTTTCTCAACCTCAAAGGGCCCAATGAACCTTGGTTGGAACTTCCTGTTTCCTTTAAGTCTTAAATGTTTCTAATTTAACCACACCTTTTCTCCAACCTGTAAATCTGGTTCCTTACTTCTCTTTTTGTCTGCATAAAATGTGTATTCTTGTTTTGCCTTTACAAAATTTTCTGTTGCTGCTTTGTGGTTGTAAGTCATGTGGCTAACTAAATCTTTAACAGCTGGAACCTCTGCTTCTTGAAGGTTTACTGTTAGATTGGGATATCTGCCTGTGTTCAAATAAAAGGGGTAATAACCTGTAGAAGAGTTTTTTGCGTTATTGTGTGCAAACTCTGCCACCCAAAGATAATCTGGCCAATCCCCTTCTTGATCTAGTAGATACAACCTAAGGTATTGTTCTAACTCCTGATTGGTTCTCTCAGTCTGACTATCAGCCTCTGGATGGTAACTAGTTGTGTATCTAGTTTCAATATTTAATTTCTTGGTGAATGCCTTCCAGAAATGAGATAAAAACTGAGAAGCCCGATCAGATACTAGAACCTTTGAAATTTCGTGTATTTATACTATGTTTTGACTAAAGGTATGTGCTAACTCCTTAGCTGTCGGTAACCTTTTTAGTGGAACAGAGTGAGCCATCTTTGTGAATGCGTCTACACAGACTAATATAGTATTGTACCCCTGACTTGAGGGCAAGCCCAGTCTTGGTTAAAGCCACAACCCCGGGCTAACTTTGCTATACACTAAATAGGCCGGCTAAGAAAGGGGGTGGCTTAGCAGTAATATATCAAAACGCATTAAACGTGACTTTTAACTGCTCATCTAATATGGAATGCGAAGCACTGGATTTCTGTTTTTACCTTTCTCATCACTATACTTTTAAAGGTACCCTTGTCTATAATCCACCTGGTCCCAGAAACCGGTTTTTAATGCAAGCTGGCAGCTGGTTGAAAAACGAGCTAAGTGCATGCTCATACACAATACTAGGAGATTTCAAATTCCATTTAGAAGTTGAAAATGATCCAGATACGTCAAATTTACAAGATCTAATGAGTAGCGTTGACTTAAAGCAACTGGTCACTGGTTCCACATATAAGGCAGGGCACACACAGGATGGCATATTTTCCAATAATGGGCAGCTAGTATTCACTGACATTCTCCCTGTGGTCTGGTCTGATCACAGGGTGGTGCTATTTGAGTTGACGCTGCCTGACTGAGGTACCAAGAAACCAGTAAAGAAGCAGGTGGTCAGTCGAGCATGGAATCGGGTGAAGGCCGATGAACTACAGGACCTGCTAGCCTCTACCTCATCTGCTCTTCCTGTTGATCTAGATGAGGCCATGTCCGTCTATACTAACTGGCTGGAAGCAGCAAGTAGCAAGTTAGCTCCTAAAAAAATCCTCCGACACAATAGGGAACGACCCACGTCACCTAGGTATACCCAAGAGCTTAGAGAAAAAAAACTGACCTGTAAGCACTTGGAAAGAATCTGGAAGAGGGAGTACAATGAGAGTGAAAAAAATGAATACAAACAAAGCTTAGCACAATATAAGCAGTTACTTCAAAAAACGAAAAAAGAGTTTTTTGCTGATAAAATTAATTCTGCAAAAAAATCAACCAAAGAATTATTCAAAACAGTTATGGCTCTAGCACATCCAGCCCCCCCTCCCATTACAGCGGATCAAGAATTGTTTGATAAGATAGCTAATTTTTTCTTTGATAAAGTCGATGCTATTTCCTCTACATTCGTAGGCTCAACAAAGTAGACATCTCTGGCAGACACAGTAGATCTGAAGATTGGAAAAAGCACAGTGCCTCAGTTCCTTAAGTTTACACCAATCACAGTCTCAGATATCTGTAAACTTCTGGTGAAAGCAAAATCAGGGTCACCATTAGATCTGTGCCCTTCCTCTATTTTAAAACTAGCACCTGAACCAGTCACACTAACTTTGACAGCCATCATTAATGCCATGTTTGCGGAAGGGTATTTCCCCAAAGCATGGAAATCGGCATCCATACTACCTCTGCTAAAAAAACACATATCTAGATCCTAATGACTCCAATAATTTTAGACCCATATCTAGGCTCCCACTCCCTGCTAAAATCTCCGAAAAAATAATGAATACCCAGTCGGTTTTTGGAAGAGGGACGGGTTCTGGGACCCACCCAGTATATCTTCCGGGGGGACTCAGCACGGAGTCTGCTCTCCTTAAATCCACTGAAGAAATCAGGACTACATTGGATCAGGGAGGAAAAGCTGCCGTGATTATGCTGGACCTCTCTGCGGCCTTTGATACGGTCCATCTTGTCTTACTGATGGACCGGCTGCAAGAGATCAGAGTAAAGAGCACGGCCTGGAAACTAGTCAAATCGTTCCTAGCCAATAGAGTACAGACAGTCACCCTTGGAAACTTTACTGCCAAACCTTTCTCGCTTCCTTGTGGAGTCCCTCAATCGTCATCCATGAGTCCGACTCTTTTTAATGTATATGTGTCGCAGCTAGCTCCCCTGATTGAATCCTTCGGGTTCAATCTGACTTCTTACGCTGATGACACCCAAATTGTAGTATCACTGCTTCCAGACAAAATACAGGATACGGCGTCCTGTTTCCATAACTGCATGACAGCTGTGGGTAATTGGATGGCCCAAAATTGCTTTAACTTAACTCCAGTAAAACGGAGGTGGTACTTTTCGGCAAAGATCCAAATTTCTGGACCCCGGCATGGTGGCCGGACTCAATTGGTCCCCTTCCAACTCCCACTAGCAAGGTAAAAAATCTAGGAGTCTATATAGACAATAAACTCAGTTTTAAGGATCAAGTGAATGCAGTGGTCTCTGCCACATCGTACATTCTGAGATCCTGCAAAAAAAATTGCCATTCCTACCCAAAGACAGCCAACAAACAGTTGTTACTACCTTAGCCATGTCCAGACTGGATTATTGTAACAGCCTATATTGAAATATCCAGGAGGGGATTATGAAAAAACTCCAACTCCTACAGAATGCAGCTGCCAGACTGCTCACTGGCATCCCAAAATATGCCTCAATCTCGGCGGAGATTAAAAGGCTCCATTGGTTGCCTGTCAAAAAGCACATTTTGTTTCAAGCCCTGTGTGTGGTCCATAAGTCCCTTCATGGAAGCTGACCCTTTCACTTGATACAACGCTTCCGCTGGTTGTACCTAAAAGATCATTGCACTCCTCAGAAGCAAAATTAGTCTCAGTACCCTTTGTAAAAAAAGCTAACTGGGGTGGCAGAAACTTTTTGATCGGTGTAGCCAAGGCATGGAATGATCTCCCTCTGTCTCTCAGATGCATGACAAATCTTTTGGACTTTAGGAAGGCCTTAAAAACATGACTTTTCACTGCCTAATTGCCAGTTAATACCCCCTCCACGTTTAGGCCACTGCAGGACATCAAATACAGTGCCAGGACACCTTCAGGTAGCAGTTGCACTCTAGAAATGTCATTAACATTAACATTAAGTCTAAGGTTACTGTATGCCAAGGATGAAGTGGATTTGGCAGTGGCTGTAACAAGCCTTTTGGGGAATGTCTTTCAGGCTTACCCCGAGCACAGATTTCACAAGTAACCACATACTGACGAATATCACTAGTCATATTTGGCCACCAGAATCTTCGTTTAAACAAATCTTCAGTCTTTTGGATGCCCTTCTGTCCAGTTAATACATGATCATGACATTCTTCAAGAGCCTTTCTTGGTAAATCAAACATGGGTAGAAATAGTGCTCCATCCTGGAAGGGTAAATTGTCTCAAATCTCTCTGGACGACAACTGATCTGCCCAATCTTTCATTTCTTCTTCACTCATGACCTTTTGCACCGAATCTTCCAAAGAACTCTAAAGCACAGCTCCTATAACTCATCCTTCTGCTATGATGTTTTGATCCTTAATTTCTTCTTGTACCATTTCCGTGCCTATTCTGGACAAAGCATCGGCCTTTCCATTTTTTGTTCCAGGACGATGAGTGATTATGAAATCATAATCAGCAAAGTACAAATACCATCGAAGTTGCCTAGGAGTTAGTGTTTTGGCAGATTTTTCTTTTCTTTTTATTTCGATTATCCGTGTACACCGTGACAACATGTTTCGCTCCAAGTAGATAATACCTCCATTCATTGAAGGCGTCATTAATAGCCAGCAATTCCTTTTCAGTAATGGTGTCATTCTCCTTAGCCGGGGTTAATTTTCATGAACGAAATGCCACAGGATGGAGCTGACCTGTTTTCTTATGTCTTTGTGATAAGACTCCTCCCAAAGCAAAATCGGAAGCATCCGTTTCCACATAGAAAGGCTCGGACGGATCAGGATGCAACAAAACCGGGGCCATGGGGAAAGCCTTCTTTAGAAGTACAAATGCTATTTCTGCCTCCTTGGACCACTCAAAAGGAATTCCTTTTCTGAGTAATTTAGTGATGGGAATCGATTTCTTAGAAAATTCTGAAATGAACCTCCTGTAAAAGTTTTCAAATCCTATAAAGCTTTCCACTTCTTTGACAGTTTGCAGGGACTTCCACTCTAGGACTGCCTCTACCTTATGTTTATCCATTGTTATTCCTTCAGGAGATAGGACAAAACCCAGGAGCTCCACAGATGTTACACTAAATGCAGACTTTTCCAGTTTCACAAATAGGCTGTTTTCTCTTAATTTCCGTAAGACTCCTTTCACATGATCCACATGCAGTTCAATACTTTCCGAGTAGATTAAGATGTCATCTATGTACACTATTGCGCACAGGTCAATATACTCTTTGAAGACATCGTTGATGAAGTGTTGGGAAGCTGCCGGAGCATTACATAGCCCATAGAGCATGACCTGGTATTCAAATGGCCCATACTTTGTTCTAAAAACTGTCTTCCATTCATCTCCTGCTTGGATTGAACAAGGTGAAATGCCAATGGGAGATCCAATTTAGTGTAGATTTTTGACCCCTTCACTTGATCAAGAAGAACTGATATTAGTGGCAAAGTGTTTCGATTTTTAGCTGTGATTCGGTTTATAGCTCTGAAATTGATGCATGTTCTCAATTCGCCCTCTTTCTTTGGGATAAAAAAAGTGGCAAAGAGACTGGGGACTGGGAGGGTCGGATAAATCCATTTTCCAAGTACTTCTGGAGATACTCCTTCAGGTGTTAGTTTTCCTTCCCCGTAAGAGCGTAAATATGGCTACAAGGCAGATTTGCTCCTGGTTCAAGCTCGATCTTACAATCGTAAGTACTGTCAAGAGGAAGTTTCTCAGCCTCCTTCTCACTGAAGACGTCCTGGTACTCTGCATACTCTTGAGGTAATTACACATACAGTAGCTCCTCCATTACAAAGATAAGTAGCAGACGTTTCCCTATGATTCTGCATAGAATTCTGATAAAAATTTTCTTTACAAAACTCGGAGTCCAATTTAATTGTTCTCGAACTCCAGTCAATGGTGGGGTTATGCTCGGTGAGCCAAGGCAAACCTAAGATTAGTTGAAATTGCGGAGCATCTATTAGGTTTGATTGCAACTTTTCACAATATCCTTCTGTTGTTTCCAATTTGACTGGCTTAGTGTGACTCTCAATTGGCCCAGAAGAAAGATTTGTGCCATCCGCAGCCCAAACAACCTAGCTTTTCTCTTTTCTTAAGGCTCTCAAACCAATCTTCTCTGCAAACTTCAAGTAACAGAAATTGCCTGTGGCTCCTGAATCCACCAACACGGTGATTCCCTTCACCATTCTGTCTCTGATCCTTAACGTCATGTGCATTACTAAGTGAGAAGAGGAGGATAGCAAGGTATTCACCAAAGTGTGATCCCATTAGTCCAACTCCTACTACTGATGGTGCTGCCAGTTTTCCTTCAGCAACTGTCTTGGCTTCTTAGAACAATTTCTGACAAAATGTCCTCCCACCCCACAATAAAGACACTGTTTGTTAACTATTAGATTTTCTTTCTCTTCCTTAGACAGAGGACCACGAATAGTTCCAATTTGCATGGGTTCAGTACTATGCTGCCCTTCATTTGCTCTGGTTACTTCAGTTTATGCTCGATCATATCGCGGTATACTGGGTCGAAAACTCTTCTCTTCTCTCCCTTTCTCTCACTTTGACGGAAATCTATTTCTAACGGAAGGTCAATGAATGCTGAAATATCTTTGGGTCAATTGGGGACTTGCGCCAGAGCGTCTTTCATTTCTTCCCTTAAACCATGATAAAATACTGCTGCTCGCTTCTTTTCTGGCCAGTCCATTTCCACTACCAGCTTGTTAAATTGAGGCAAATAAGCTATCAGTTCGCGATTTCCTTGCCTGAGTTTGAGCAACTCATTGTCTGTAGCTTGAGAGACTCGGCAACGTTTAACATTTTTAATGGAACTCTTTTTTTAATTCTTCCAATTCATAAAGTATGAGATCATTTCTTGACACCAATGGCATTGACCATGAAGTTGCGTCACCACTAAGGTATGATAGGATGAAGGCTACTTGTAATTGTGCATCAGGGAAGACTGCTGGCCGGCACATAAAATGTAATGTACCTTGTGTCCAAAATATTTGTGCCTTTTGAGGATCTCCAGTATAACCTTAGACTGTTGATAAGTAGTATCACTATCAGTTTCTACTGGGTGGGAAGGAAACTTAAAACTAGGTCCAGAAACTAAACTATTCATCTTTATGGCTAATTCTGAGGTCTCTCTTCCAGAATTCATGATATCTTGTTTTAAATATCTATTCTCTTCCCTGACTGCTATCATTTCTTTCTGTATGCCTTCCAATCCTTCTCCTAGATTTTTTAGATCCAAACTTTCAGCCATTGTGCTCAGGTGCAAAAACTACGTGGGCACTTCACTCTGTCAGATCAGCTTCCACCAGAATGCACAGGAGCAGAATTGCTGCAAGACCCAAATTCCTTCCCAGCCCCACACTGATTTAATTATGGTGTGGCTGTAGAAACCGAAAGGGGTAGGGGACAGAGAAGAGACAGCTATGTCTTCAACTGGGTCTTCTCAGGTAATGTTCTTCATTTTCAGTTGTAAACTGTAAATAAGAAAACCTGTAAACTTACATGGCATACATTTTTTTTTAGTATTATTAAATAACATAAATGTAAAATTCCAATTCCATTCTGGGACACCTAATAATAATAATAATAATAATACAGCATTTTGTAGAGCGCGAACAGCTACCTCACAAGGAGGTGTCCCGGCGCTGAAGACCGCTGGGGAACCCGTCCTGGCTTTCCCTGTGAGATGGTCCCTTTCTGGGTGTCTCCAAGGTGAAACCAGGCATCCCCGGCGTCTGTGGGGGGCCGTTGTAGAGATGAGGCAAGCTTAATGCCCAGAGTTGCCGAGTGTGGTCCTGGTTAGAGTAGGTACCGAGGCGAGAATTAACGAGTCCGTTTTTGACCACGGTCCACGACCCTGCCGCGTCGGGAATTGAACCCTGGTCCCTGGCCGAATCTCTGCTTACGGGTCTGCCGCCTCTAACCAGTGAGCCACACCTCTCTCTACACACTATGGCGTTAGCTATTGCCTCTCTTCTGTAGTGTATTCATGTAAAATTTGAAGTATGGTTTTCTTGTGGTAATTCTCTTACTTATGTTCTTCTTTATTTTTCAGGAACCATCACTGGAGTCTGAAGAGTTGGAACCTTTCCCTTTAGCTCACTTTGTATGGTAAGTATGCTGTAATATACAATACTTTAACCTCCTGTTCTATTTCTGGGAAAGGGAAACAGCTGCTGCCTCAAACCTCAACATACTCGTGACTCATACATAGGGTCAGAACTAATTGCCTTAGTATCTGTAAACTCTGCTGCTGTTCAACAGGAGCCTGGATATTGTTATTTACACCCAGCCAGGGCTATACCAACTAGGTGACTAAATTCGTAATGCCCCAAACGAGAGCTGGAGTGCAGCTCGAATTCTAGTATGCGCGCTAACACCAACTTGAGCACGCGCAGGGCTGCATACACTACCTGCGCTTCAAGAAACAATTAAGCCTGGGCAAAGCACTACGCTACGCTCGTGTAGTTTGAGAAGTTCGCGCTACTTCGCACTACGCGAACTGCACGTAGCACAGTGCGAACACGCGTAGCGTAGTGTTGTGTAGTGCTGCGGTCATTTTTTGCTTGCTCGCGGTCCTCAACGTCAAGTTGGCGACCGCGAGCAAGCAAAATGACATCCCGGAGAGACTTTTTCCTTGTTCGCGATCAGCAACATCAAGTTGGCGATCGTGAGCATGGAAAATAAACCTCCCGGCGAGATTCCCAACACGAGGAGGTCAGGTTTCTCATTGCGAGTGGTCGCGTATGCACGCGACCGCTCGCAATGAGAAACTACCAGTTCGCGTTGAGAAATCTGCCGCTCGAGTAAAAATCTACTTGAGCAGCAGAAAACTACAGCTCGCACTGTGCAAGATGCCATTTTCAATGATTGCACAGTGCCGGTTGCTTGTCCGCACTGTGCAATCATTGAAAACGACATATGGCACAGTGCGAACAAGGTACTACGCAGTTGGCGAAGTGCTACGCGTAGCTCACGTAGTGCGAACTGCACTTTGCGTAGCCTCGCGAAGTGCTACTTCGCGAACTATGCCCAGGGTTAGAAACAATGCCAACTAGGCAACTAAATTCGTAATGCCCCAAACGAACGCTCGAGAGCAGCTCGAATTCTAGTATGTGAGTGAACACCAACTCGTGCAAGCTCAGGGCTGCATACACTGCCTCGCTTCAAGAAACACTGTCTTCTTAAGAGCACAACCAAAGAAGCGAGGACACAAGTCTATCGCTTTTTATGTGCTCAAAAACAGACACTACTCCCTAAGACACTTCAGGGTTAGTCATGCACAGACCTAAATAAATACTTAGTGTTCTGTCATGCGCACTCCAATCCAAAATACAGACACTAACATTACCCGAAACTGAGCGCTACACTACACACAAGATAGAATCTCACGTCGAAAACTAAACGACGAACTAAACACATGCGACAACGCTACCCTGACTAAATTAGTGCGCCGCATAACAGAATGCTGCCATTACCTCAGAAGATTCAGGTGAAGGGCGAGGGTTCTTACTCCTCAGCTCCAAATGTTCTAAAGCTGCCTTCCTGTTTTTAGCAACACTAGAATGCTGCACAAACCTTCCTCACTCCTCCTCTAGCGGCCATCCTGGGATTTCTCCATTGACCAAACATAAGCCTAGCAACTCCATTTCTAATCTTACGGTATGCCTGGTGTGTAGTTACAAAAAGGGACCTCTGACTTTTTGTGACAGCTGGCGTGGTTCTGACACCTGGTGGGATAGACTTGTAGGTGCTAGTGAACCAAGCCCTCACCCCGGAAGCGGCCAAGCGCTACAAAAAATACGCAGGGACAGTGATGCAAGTACAAGGAATCCAGACACTGGAAGATATGGTCGAGACAAGGAGGGCAGTCGAGCAGTTCATCCAGTGGGCATTCACCAGCAAACGGTCGAGATCATGGGCGCAGGCCCATCTGTCAGCAATTGCCCTCTTCACTAAGTTAAGCACTGCCCAGGACCCCACAGCCTCTCACTACATCAAAGCAGCCATGAGTGGGTGGTAAAGGTCAGAGGGGGTAAAACAGACAGCAGGCAACCCATAGACTTCACAAGATTGGACCGGCTCATGGATACACTGGGGTCGATAGTAAAGGGTCACATTCAAGCTAAACTTTTCAAGGTGGCCTTCGCAACTGCGTTCTTGGGGGCATTTCATCTCAGTGAGCTGGCGGCCCCCAGGAAGTCTGGGCCAGCAGGGCAGTGCTTGGAAGCAGCCTACGTCAAATCCGGCTTAGCGGAGGTGGAACTACTCCAGAGACGGTCGAAGACGGACAAGGCCGGCAAAGGGACAGTAGTGCATTTGAAGTGCATCAAGGACCACTGATACTGCGCAGTCTGCTGCCTCCTAACTTACATGGGTATGCGACCAGCAGGGGTGGGTCCACTTTTTAAGCACGGAGATGGTAACCTCCTAAGTAAATTTCAGTTCACAGCAGTGTTGAGCCAGGCCCTCGCCAGGGCAGGGCTCCCCACAGCAACATTTGGCTCCCACTCATTTAGGATTGGTGCAGCAACAGCAGCAGCTCAACATGGGATGACCGAGGCAGGGATACAAGAAGTCGGCGATGACGGTCCTGAGCATACAGGACCTACGTGAAACCCCAATTATTGTTGAAACTCTTGGCATAAGACAAAGGGGCTGCAAAAGGGGGACATAACCCCCAGTGCGATAGGCCAGCTGACATTTGTAATTATTGCTTCAGCAGGAAGGCGCCCCCACCTTGTATGGGTAGTGGGGCACTCTTTCGTACCCATGATGCAGTCTTGGTAGCAGCCGGGGGCCACAAGCAGACGGGAAGGCCAGTCAACACATGCGTCTGATGGCTGAGGCATCCGGGGATGAGAAGGAACCAGTGTCCAGAGGCCCTAAGGGATTTGCAGGCAGACACTGCGTGGCACCCGGACATCTTGATAATTTCACCTCAGGGTAACGACCTAGCCCAACTGGGGAGGAAGGTGCTCCTCCAGGCCATCCAGACGGACTTAACAGAGGTGGCGAGGTGCTTTGGTAATACGGCCATCATATGGTCAGAGCTGATCAGTAGAATGGCTTGGCGGGAGGCCAAATCACACAAGGCGGTTAAAAACTCGAGGAGAAAGCTAAACACCGCAGTTAACAAGTTCTGCAAAACCAATGGCTTGGAAAGCATCAGGCACTGCCTCATCCACCCAGGCTGCCCAGCGCTCTATGGGAGGGACGGGGTTCACCTATTGGAGGAAGGGATGCATGTGTTCTGTGTTAACCTGTGGGGCGCAATGGCTCTTGCAGGCTGCATGTAAAAAAATGTTTTAAAAGAGGACGGCGTGAGGGGGTGCCGCAGGAAGATGTTAGCCTCCCTGACGGCGTGGTGGATAAGTAAGTGTACAAAGGTTGGTTATTGAGACACACTGACAGGGCAGTGTGTAGGAATATGGCAACTCACTTTGGGATGCCTTCCAGCAGAGTGAGTAGGCCTGACAAAAGGGGGTACCAAACAGAGACGTCACTCACAGCCCAGACCCCGCAGGGCGGCGGTAAACAAATGAGACTAACAAGGTAGCGAGTTGAGGCCTAACTCCGGAGAGGAGCTACTCCCCACACGCAAGGAGCAGGGAAACCAACAAAACAATTTTATGACCCAGAAGTGGCAAGAAAGTAGATAAGCCTGCAAAAGAAGTAACTGAACAATAAACTGTCGGTGCGATTTACAAATTTATGATGTACAAATGATTTACGACAAGCAATGTGTTATGACAAGCAAATTATATGATTTATGACATACAAAGTATGACAGTTCAAAATGATAATTTATGGTCAGGAGTCATAAAATTATGATCAAAGTATATGCCTGTATTCGTAATAAAACTGCGGCCAACAATGACCACTATAACCATAACGCATGTTGGCTGTTTATTATGAGAAATACAGGTGATAGAAGATTGCATGCTATACTGGAGTGGGCACAGTGTGGGGTTATTGCAGAGGTCGCCCCCGAAGGGGGTCTCGAGGGCCGGCTACATAACCACTGCCGAGCCACCAGAAGGATCGGGTTCTGGGTGCCCCAAAGCTCCCAAAAGCAGATGGGAGTAGCCCTTCGCGCCCAAGGTGTGCCAGAGTGGCGCCACACCCCCCTCCCATTTGGGGGCCAGGCGAGGTACGAACACCCCAATGGGGGAGACCGCCGGCAAAGGCGGGAATACTGAGGGGGGTTATAAATCGCCGCTCACCCCGTACAGCTCCTTATCTTTGTGGAGCGGGAGAGCGGCGCAGCAAGGAATTTTGACCCACCCACCCACCCAAACCAAAGGAACAGCAGTGTTGCAGTGCTGGACAACAGACAAGCGGATAGCGGATAAGTAAGGGTACAATGGTTGGTTATGGAGACACACCGACAGTGCAGTGTGTAGTAGTAGGGCAACTTCCTTTGGGATGCCTTATGTCAGGGTGAGTAGGCCTGACAAAAGGGGATAGCAAACTGAGATGGAACTCGCAGCCCAGACCCCGCCGGACTGCAGGGTACAAATGAGACTAACAAGGTAGCAAGTTGTGGGCCTAACCGGTGAGAAGCTACCCCCCACACGCATGGAGTGTGAAAACCAACAGTACAATTTTATGACCCAGCAGTGGCAAGAAAGGAGATAAGCCTGCAAAAGAACGAACTGACGGTGCGATTTACGAATTTATGATGTACAAATGATTTACAACCAGCAATGTGTTATGACAAGCAAAGTATATGATTTGTGACAAACAAAGTATGACAGTTCGAAATGATAATTTATGGCCAGGGGTCCGAAAATTATGATCAAAGTATGTGCATGTATTCGTAATAAAACTGCTGCCAACAATGACCACTTTAACCACAACGCATGTTGGATGTTTATTATGAGAAATACAGGTGATAGAAGAATGCATGCTATACTGAAGTGAGCACAGTGCGGGGTTATGGGAAGAACAGTACCTCTTCTGATTGTTCAGTGACTATAGAGGGGTGTCACTAGTGAGTATTCTTGGAACTTAGTCCAGCACTGTATTACACACACGACCCAGCCAGACTGATATGGGGAGGGTTACTACCTTTTCTTTCTTGTGGTTAGCACAGTTTGGGTATTCTATTATGTGGTTAGCACAGTTTGGGTATTCTATTATGTGGTTAGCACAGTTTGGGTATTCTATTATGTGGTTAGCACAGTTTGGGTAATACAGTCGCTGTTCATTGACAGAGTCATTTCGTGGAGTATGTTTGTGACCTCCGAGTAACTTTAGGAAGTAGAGTACAATGTTGTCTGATGTTTCTGTACAGTTGCCTTGTGCTGCAGGAGTTAAGAGGGAGTATATGTTGTGATGGTAGTAAGAAATGACTTGATGTTTGGTCAGATGTTATTTGCGCATTGTTGCGGTACTGACAGGTTATATTTTGAGTCTGGTTTGTTATGTTTTTCTTGTGAACTATGCATGAACTCTTCAGCTGACATGTTGTGTGGTATTCTGTTTTTCACTGCATGGTGGAACTGATTATGTCATTGGTTGAGATCTCATCAGAGATATATTCAATGATGTGATTTGAGATGTAAATTATATTACTGATGATATAATGTGAGATGTTATCAGTGAAATCGTGTTTGGGTTCACAGGCAATGAATGGTGGGTGTGTGAGTTATGTTTTGGAAATTTAGGGGATTTTAGGTTTTTCATAGGAATGTTAACATCATGTTTCTGAGATTCTTAGCAGCAAATGTTAATAGGTTATGAGCTACTTTAAACACAACTTACCTTTAAGAAATCGATTTCGGTAAATATACAACACACAGACATTTAAGTTTCATATTGCAAACTTTAAAACAGATTCGATAAGGGAGTCGTTGGTGTGGCAAAGCTTGCAGAAAGCTGTCAAAATGTGATTTTTCCATTTCAAATTCTCGTAAGAATCCAAATTTAACCTCTGGAAAAATCTGTACCAGATGTGTCATTCTTATACTGGGTACTGTCCTTTGTATGCTTTTTGTGATTTTGTTTACATCTAGGTGGGGTCACACCTCACCTGCCGGGGCCTGTGGGCTCTGGAGGCATTGAGACTGGCCTGAGAGCTTGAGAAAAGGCAACAGCCAACGCTCATTGGACAGTGCCAAGGGCCAAGCCAGGTGGTCTTTGAAGACAGGGAGTGCGCATAGGCTACGTCCAAAGAATGAGACTGGGTAAAATGCTCGAACATCCAGGCCACTCCATCCTGCCAGTTCTGAACGACCACTCGAACAAGACACAAAAATGAGTTTTTCAAATAGATGTCTGAAACTCTTGAGGGAGGATGAGTGGTATAATATGGTTCTTCGATGGAAAAGGTGCCAACCGTGTACATTCTCATAGATCTTGTACGAGTAGCCTGCGAGACAATAGCGTATCATTCACACAACGTAAACAGTTCTGAAATGAAGGGGCGTGACGTGAGGTGCACGTGCGCATCTTCTAATTGCCTATCATCACCCTGCTTGAATTCTGACAGCAGATAGCACCTGCTCTACCATGGTCGCATGTACACTTACACGCTATAATGGCATGACACTAGTGCACCATCGGTGCTAGCATTTTGACCAGAGATACAACTTCACACAGCACACTTCAATACAACATATGCTCAGAAACAAAACGGTTCCTGTTCATTCGTTGTCGTTTTGGGTCCATGTCTTTGCAAAATGCGGCAGAGAGCATCATTTTCTTTATTTTAGACGGATTTGAACCTTTTCAGCGGCAGGGCGCTTGAAATCTTGAGATATTGCTTTTACAGCTTTTAGTGCCACGGCTCCACCGCTCTTTGTATCCCCTCGAGCAGCGAGAGGCGAGCAATATCCGCCCAGGATGTGATTTGTAGGGGTAGGTCTTGACTGGTGCTCCCCAGCGAAAAGCCATCTGATCCACAGCTTCATTTCATGGGCAATTGAAAGGCTGCGTGGCGCTTCGACGCTCGGCACAGGGCTGGCTTTGATCCACGGAGAAAGAGGGAAGGAGAGAGTAGGAGAAATAGACTGTGAGAATAAGGGAGGGGCTGGGGGGAGACGCAGGGGGAGTAGGAGGAGGCAGGTTGTTATCAGATCACTCAGGCAAAAAGCAGAACATTTGCAAATTATCCACTGCGTGGGTAGCAAGGAGAGGAGCGTAGCCACAGCCAAGCACCGAAAGACCCGAAATCCTCTCAGAAAAACGTAAATACATCTCTGTGCGTAATTACCTCACGCTCAACCCTTAACTAATCGGCGCTGCATCGATTTTTTTTGCTGCTGCAAGACGGGGAGACATCACTCACTCCACCAGTCACAACAGCACTTACTGGTGAGTAGCGGGACTCTTTCCTCTGATTTTGGTGGGCTGAGGGGGAGTGGGGGGTGGGGAGAGCATACTCTTGTTTCCATCTGCCTAATTGTCGCTTTAAGTGGAAGATACAGAATGCTGTGCTGAGATCAATGCTGGCTTTCAGACTGTGTGGGTTCTGTTGCTTGTATCATTCTGTGACTAGTGGACTCACAGTTTTTTTTTTTTTTGCATGTGTAACAATAATGAGATGGTAGGAAACGCATATTGGACTCTCAAAACCAGCTTAGCGCGTAACCACATGTTTACCATATGAAGCTGTGATTTCATTAGCTGCCTGCCCCTGAACTATGATTTGAAAGTTTTAATTAGCAGGCTGAGCGTTCCGAGTGCATTCAGTGGCACGCATTTTTATGTAGCTGCCTTTAAAGGGAAAGCAAGCGATTCGAATAAAATGAAAGCTCTTTTAAGATTCGTTTCATTTCTCCTAGGCTGAAAGGGAGTCATGACAGCTGAAAAGACTATCCCGGTAATTAATGGCAAGCCCGAAGATGCTATGGACCCGGAAGCGTCCAACACCAACCTGGTCCACAGCAACGACAAGAAACTGAACCAGAGGGGCCACTGGAACAACAAGGTGGAATTTGTGCTGTCCGTGGCCGGGGAGATTATTGGACTCGGAAATGTGTGGAGGTTTCCTTATCTCTGTTACAAGAATGGAGGAGGTAAGATGGCATCACGGGGACGGTAGTTCCTCTTCCTCACCTCAAACCAGCGCACAAGCACGCAAATTTCATAAAACAAGGCGCGCGCTGAACCTGTTTGCATCCTCAGCTGAGGTGTTTATACAAAGCGAAGGCATCCGCTGATTGGGCTGTCAAAGTGTCTTATTGGTCAGACTCTCTCCCCGGGATCGCTGCTGCACGTACGCTGTTAATCAAAGATAACATATTCCTGGGAGAGACTAGATAGGCGGTGATGCACCACAGAGCTGGCTTGTTTACTATTCAGCCATGGGTCACACTGTGTGACACGCTTCTGGCTCCTACTTACTGGTGCAATGAGTTTTGGCTATCTGTTGCAAAAATAAGCCATCTTTGTAGTATTAAAATAATTTATTTAGCAGAGTTGGTGCGTAATATACCAAAGTCGTCGAAAAGTTGTTTAATGAGGAATTGCTCCTAGAATGGAGGAAGTGGTCACATTAGAAAGATGTGAAGGAGAAAGTCCTGTATGTCTGTGTATGTTTTCTGCAGTTACTAGTGGGGGTGAGGTACAGGGTATACATTATCCATATATCTCTTCTGTTTAAAAAGCTTCTCTGCCATGGAATTGGTCGTGGCCATTTGGCTTATACAGGGGCACAATCAGCAACAAAGACATTTGTGCAAAATGTGGCCATTTTAAAAGCATTTTGAAAGAATCTTAAAGGAACAAAGGGCAGAGAAAAGAACATGGGCTCAGAGACAAGTGGAGGAGTGAGTAAATGTGGAAGCACGACTTATAACTAACTGGTGGATAAAATTGTGATTGTTACATTCAAACATGTATGTAGATTCTCTCTTCCAACTATACAGCCGATGTTTGGTTTTATGTTAAAATAACTAAGACATTTCGCCCTGGGCCAGAATTTGTAAATATCGTTTGGCAGGAGAAAAGTATTTGATGGACTAGGAAAATCCGCAAACTGAATGTGATTTTTTGATTTGGTGAAAAAAACCCATATATTTCATGGGCAACGTACAAAATTATTAACCAATGTTGATGGTACCAGTTGGGATTAGTGTACGTTCTTACACATTACAGTTTAATTCATTGATTTATTCTTTGATTCATTCATTCTTTGCTATGACTATGCCAAAAGTCCACATGTAATACTTAATGAAACACTTCAATAAATAAACAATTAAATAAATAAATAGTCCCATTTTGTTTTGAAATAAGATATGTAGTATTTGCAAACATCACTCAAAACTATTTTAAAGCTAAGAATTTGAGGGCGCTTTCCCAGTACTACGCAGACACATTAATGGGGGAAATGACCTTTGCTGGTATTCTGGTGAAGATTTTCATTCTAAAGCTGCCAAATCCAGATTGAAGCACATGCATGTGCATGAGGCAATTGTTCACACTGTTAAATCAACTCTTAGACATGCACAAGAAACCAACTCAGGTATAGTAAATTAGAGGAATTCAATAAACTGATAGGGTTTTATGGATCACGATTTGTTTAAGAATAGTTGTTTCTCCCCCCCTTAACCCGTTTGTTATAATGAGGGTTTCTATTGTACTTTCCCAGACTGACAGGACAACCTACATCTGGATTATTCAATCGTAAATTTAGGATAGAAGATAGAAGCAGAAACAGGATTGGACATTTCTGAGATAACCCACAAAGTTATGATAAAACCTATTAAAGATATTGGACTGTTTTTGTAGTGTAAAATTCACAACCGTATGTAAATATGTCACCAAAACGATTGCATAAACACTTTATGTTTCACGAGTCAGTTTTGCATGCTCTCTCTGACTTTTCCATGTGCAAGTCTAGTTTATGCCTGATGACAATTAAATAAGAAAACAATAAAAAAAGGCAAATAAAACAATTACGTGAAAAATAACAATTTCTACTTTTTGTACATTTGGATATTTTCAAATATATGATGCATTATTGTTTTATTGCTATGTGGAATATTTATGGAACACACACTCATTAGTATGGACTTTCTGCACTTTTGAAAGTCCGATGGTGACTTTCCCCAATGGTTCCAATGGTTCTACCTCAGATCAGTGTCAAATTTGGTTTGTGCAGAAGAATAGTCAGCAGATGGTTAATACATGGTATCTAGTTTTAAAGAAATGTCAAGGGATATTATGATATACTTCAATAGTGATTATTAGTATAGCAAGTGGAGTGCTTTGTTGGTGTTTTCTTTCAAGGTATCATGTGTTGTTCAGGTAGTAGTCTACTGTATATTAACTACACTATATCATTTGACTCAAGAGCGAACAATGGTACAATATGCATTTCTAAACTTAAGTTTTTGAACTTTTTCAAGAGTTTACATGGTCTTGAAATGGCTTTCAATTTTATGGTGAGAAATGAAAAATTGTATCATGATCCATGTTCTCGAATTTGTAGGTCTCTAGTGACATAGGAACTTTCTCCTATCAGTATTGTAATATTTGCTTGTATCTTAGTAGTAGAAGAATGTGAACTTAACATCTTGCATCCGTGAGAGAACTATGTTGGAAAGTAAAGTAAATGGGGTGGAAACATTTAATATTTTTTACTTCTGTTTAAAAGTTCATGTTAAATGTTCAACTTCATCCAAATCTGTATGCACAATTTTACAAAATGGTTTAAAAGCAACCAGGAAGTGCAAAATGAATACAAATTAAAGAGTAGAAATAATAATGACATCTTTTCAGGCATATTTCATTGTGTTACATAAAGGGACAGGAACAATGCAAACTGTATTCCAAAGATTGGTCACAAGTACAACAATATAACAAAACCTGACAAAAAAAGAAAGGTAGTTGGAAGGAAAAAATGACTTGATTTGCAAAATGACATATCAGATGACGACACAAAGATGAATGGTAGTGCAATCAAGTATCAGGGCTTACAAGTTGTACATGTGTAAACAATGTAAATACAATGATATCAAACATGGCGGAAGTCTAGGAGAAAATGTAGCTAGGTGAGATTAGGAACAAAAGTTTGAGTGTGCATATCATAGAGTAAAGACTCAATTAAACATAGAAAGGGGAGACAACTTTTGCAGCAGTACTTTTTATAAAAAGGTAGTAGTAGCACCCGTTTTTTCAGTATTTTCTATTTATAGGTGACAGCTGGCTGTAACAACTAATAAAGGCTATTACACTACTAGTAAAAAAACTTATACATTTCACGGGATTGACATAGAAAATCTCAAAACAGGAGTGATAGGTAAAAGTCAATAAGGCAATATATGGTAGGGAAGGAAAATATTTCCATGTTGACATATTAAGATGGTGACAGTAAGTCACAGATCTGGATTTGGCATAGCAAGTAGCATTTATGAAATCATTGAAGGAATGTAATAGGAACCCTAAATGCATGTTCGATTACCAGAAGAGTTTATATAGTCAACAGCTTTAGCATGACGGGAAAAGAAAGACGTCTGAATATTGGGCCTGTGAATCTCAGGAAAATGATATTAATGAATGTAAAGAACTTATCAAGAACACTGAAATGACACAAGTTAAAATAATCGATTTAAAACTGCCAAAGACAGTGCCTGAAATTTAGTGTGTACAAACAACTACAGTGAAGGTCTTTATAATACAATTATGAAAGGTGGCAGATGATACAAGAATAACCCAATTGGAGGGACATTGATGCTGATCTTACAATGAGTATTGAGGAAATGGGGCTGGGCCCTTATCAGGCAGGCGAAAGGCTGGGTCACATCCAACACATTATAAGAAGATTTACATATCTTGAAATGAGTGCAATTTTCGTTATATTTCCCTGGACTGAAAACAGTCTTAGGGCATCGTAGATGATGAAAGATAGGGGAAAAACAGGATATATAATGAACCTGTGAGCTTGGAAATATAATGGAAAAGGCACATGTGACAATAAATAGAATTTTGCAACGGATCTACAGATGAGTTTTGGGTGAGGTTTGATAATAGCTGTTTCACAAAAAATAGGAACATTTTGCTATTAATGTAAAATTGAAGAGAAGAGAGAGAAATAATGGTCAGGGAGAGTTAATTGAAAAGGTGGCCATAGATACAATTAATTCGTAATAGGATAAATCATGTGAAGTATATTGTAGTCCAGTTCCTGGATACCCTCATGGGAGATAAGCTGCGCCATTCAAATTGACATATTATAACATAGTGTTGTACATTGTGTGGTTTGTTAAATAAATATAAAAAGCATACAAGAGAATTTGAAAGAAACATAGGTCTCAGAGATTGTGTATGCATATTTGGAAAATTATGCTCATAAGAGAAACGTAGTTCATATAAACTGGAATGCATTGACCTGAATTGTTTTTAAAGTGAATGTGAGTGATATGTCGGAGTGGAAGTGGTTAAACTAAAGGCAATCACAAGGTCTTTATGACTTATCAAAAATGAAACCTTGAAATTTGTGTTTTTATAGATAATTATTTTCCATAAGATAAGTTATACATAATAGTTACAATATTGAAGAGGTTAGAAGAAAAGACTGTCCGGTATAATCAGGATAACTAAAATATTATCTGACAGAAATATTTTGTCCTAAATATCACATAAAAATATCACTCCGTTTGAGTTATTAATAGACCATCTACACCCAATTGAACAATATTTCAGTTAATTCTATTTTTACAAGATTCTGACGCACAACCAACTGAAGCAACACAGCAATACAAACTCATTGCTTATTTTCTTTTACTTCTCCATTCCAGGCATTAAGATACAATATTGTATAAGACGAGTTTAATAACAAACAACATAAGGTATGAATTGGAAAATGTACTGGTATCATGCTGTTAAGCTTCGAAAAGTTATGAAGCAATATACATCTAGAGAGAAAATGGACATTTGTAAAGCTTTGAAAAAAATGTTGATGTTCATTCAAATGCCACTGGCCCAAATTGATGTAATGATTCCCTTTTTCACCCCGCAAAATGTGAAATAGCAACAGGAAGTAACAGACCTACGACAGAATTAATTACAGGAAACTGACATATGATGTTGCACCACACAACTAATCAAATTAGCACATTTTATTAGTTTGATGAACAATAAATTATGGTTAAGCAAAATCTTTCCAATCTGTTGTTACAATTTGTGCCAGTCAGAAACTACAATCTATAGCCTGTGCTTCTTTGGAAGTTCCTAAATTCTCTAGGAGGGTTGTGGCAGGTAGTCCCATGGGGCCCTTAAGCTGTGGAATGATCTGCCTGTACAGATACATTTGTTCTTTGACTTTTATCCCTTTAACAATTTTTATAAAATTCATCTTTTTGAGTTTTTGTTAGCACCTTCTTTCTGTGCTCCTACCTTAGTGTTTCTAACACCACTAAATACCTCTGTGACGGCAGTGCTCTGCAATTAGAAACACTACATTAAATACTAACAATTGTTAACATGAATCACATTTAATTATTTGAAAACACATTCTTAAAATACACCTAATTTGGCTATTAAGTAAAGCTCAACTTAGCAATTCATGAACAGTAGCTTGCTATTAAAACTCTCCATTCATGATGTCCTTGGCTTTAGTGGTGGCAACATTGCCAAACTCATGGGTTTACACTGCCAGAGATGCCGGTAAATGAAGACAGCAACAAACATAATGCAAAACAGTTCAGAAAAAATATAAAATAAGACAAAGGACAATTTAAAAATTGTGATGAGATTGCAGCCAAAAACGAAGTACAATATTAAAGAACAAAAATATATTCACTCATCTGGAAAATATTCTTTACTTTCTAATAGTGTTTTAGATTTAGTGATGTATATTTAATTTATATTTGAAGGGAAATTGGTTTGGAGATATTCAGGAAAAAGTATGGACTGACATCTTTTGTGTGTTATGGCTCTGCGGCTGAGTCAGGCTTCTAAGTGCCATAAGAGTTATCGTACAGAGTTTGTGCCTATATAATTTATATTAGGGCATCATTTCATTTTATTGTATTTGTGTGAATAATTCACTCAGCAGAGCGCATTTCATAGCACATAACACCCAGACTTTTTTTTATAGGTCACAATTCTATGAGAGTGGAGAACAGTTATCAGAGCATTGCCTTAAATTCTTGCTTCACGAAATGGACTTGGTTTGCACTCAGTATGGAAGTTAATTCTCTGGTTTTGACATGTTCATGAAATCATCTGGTACAGTTTCCTTGAGAAAGCAAGCAAGACATTCTGTGAACTATGCATCTCTGCTATGCAATTTTGCAGTCACTTTGAATCAAGCATGTCTAAAACAGTCTTTACACTCACTGATCCGTGCAATAAAACGTTTACCGGAACAGATTGATACAATAATAAGGCTTTTGAATGCATTTGAATGTCACTTTGAACTGGCCAAGGAGTGCAGAATTATATTTTGAAGTGTTTTGTTGTTTGCCAACACGGTGTTAGCACTTGATGCCTCCAACTTGGCTTATATTTGTGGCTCACACTACTAGCACTCATGAAGCAGCTGAAAGTGAAAACAAATGGTCCTATCACAATGTATTCAGGGCTCTAAATGTAGGTGCATGTTGAAAATACCTCCATGTGTGCCTGCCAGTAAGTCACAAAAGGATTCAAGGCAGGCATACATTGATTTACTGATACGGATTTCTCTGCCATGATTGCAGAGAAACCTTCAGCAGAAAAACCCTCACAGGGTGTGGAAAGTGAATGTTCCAAGCCGAAGTTTGTGTAAGTTTAAAAATCCCCCAAAACATGAACAAAAGGGACATTTACACACTTCTTTTAGACTCACCAACCCTGGCAATAGTCACATTTTCAAATGCCCAGGGTTGGCATAATTCTCCTCGAGGGTGTGATGGGCGACTATTTAACCATGGATTTTGAGGGGGGAATGAAAGAGAGACACAAAATGTTCATTTGAATTGGGCACTGTGTAGATGTCACAGATGGGGAAAATGAGCCTGTGGAAGATGTCACCTTACAGCCCCAGTGATACAGCTGGAAATCTGTGTCTCGTGCAGCTTTGAGTTGTACTTCTGGGAATGTTCGCGAAGTGTAAAAAAACGAAAAGTACATTCAAGTGGAGATTTAAGTCTTCGTGCATATATATCTAAATATTTTTGTGGATCAGGCCCAGTGTCTCCAAATGGGAACACCCACATTCAGTGTTGATTTGGCCACCCTAAACATCATATTTAATGTTCAGTGCCTAATTTGAAAATATCAAGTGCCAGGGCTCTCACCAGGAGGCCACTGCAGCTTGCACTACCCATCGCCTTTGTCATCTCTGCCAAAACAGCTACTAACCATCTCTCTCTCGCATGTAAATGCGACAGGTCAGATTATTCCAGGTCCCCAAAGCAAAAGGAATGGCTGCGAACGTAGGTATTAGCAATTTTAATGTATATTGTATTCCTAAACTACCGTTGTTCTGCTCATCCCTGAGTTAGATGAGCAGCGCCACCAAGTAGTAGACTGTTCTAAGTATGGTATTGACAATTAGATGCTGGTGCTGAGCACCAGAAACTAATTAAGTGCCGGTGCTTAGCACCGGAAAGCTCCTGCTCAAATTAAGCACTGTATAATGTTGTGTCTTCTGGTAAATGCCTGTAGCTAGAGGGTACAGGAGGTTAAGGAGCTATGAAAAAGGCTTTCAAATGAAATCCATGCTTTGCTCTGACCAGGGACTGCTTGTCCATATTGGAATTCCCATGGACAGACTGTCACATCAAGGCACTAAAGAAAGTTTAGGTTAAGTCACTATTTTACTATTCCGTAAACCCTTAACCCATACCCCTCATAAGATTCAAGTTGTTATTGACAAATAGCAGAATTTCCTTCATACATTTTTTACATAAAAATTATAAAGCATAACCATTACTTCAAAAGGGAGCAAGTGCACAGCAAGAAAACATACTATTAAAACAAATGAATAAAAACAGGCAAAGCGATCCCATTTAAGAAAAAAATCCACTAAAACGACCGAAAGAGAATAGACTGATAAACACAGAATGCTTAGAGAAAAGTTTGATACTACGATGAGGCTTGCTAGGAAAATGATGATGGCTTTGCACCTATCCGCTCAAGGCTGTCTTAATTTTCAGAACTAAATTTGCCGCAGGGGCAGTTAAAATGAATAATGAATGAAGAACGTTTCTCTCTCTAACACCCAAGTCTTTCGAGCTGCCGAGGGGATGTTTTGTTTCCCTCTAACTCTTTTGAGTGCAAAAAAATATGTTTGACCCATTGGTGATTTGATTACTCAATCAGTCAAATAATCTTTATTCGATCTAAATAAGGGCATGAAAGAAAACACAAAATTGGTGCAATAGTGACCGTTCAGATTTATTGTCACATGGACATAGTGATACGTCATTCACCTCTATATTGGATACATTTTATGTTTAAAGCATGTTTTATTGGTTTTATATACATATATGAAAATATTAAACGATGCAGATTAGCTCACCTACATCCGACGCCGGCGAAGGAGAAGAAACAGAAATAAACACAGAGAGAAAGAGCGCAGATGGGGAGACTCCGAAGAGTGAGAAGGCGATCGGGGCGAGGGGCAAGGGTGAGGGAGGGGAGCTGACTGAGTAGCCAGTTGACATCTATGGGGTAGGCCATGGTGTGCTTTCTGAAAGATAGTGATGTCTGGTTGTACATGAGAAATTTCGATTGTGTGGGGCTTATTGAATGGAAGGCAGATCTACCGGTAGCAGGAGTAATATGCGAAGGTAGGTGGGGCATGTCAGTTCCCTGAATTCCTTACCCAGGTATCTAATACAGGGTCCACATGTTTTGTCAAACTGTGGTAGCTGCTTCTTTGAGACTGCAGTACGCTTTTCCATGCCAGCAGGTCCCAAAGTTTGTGAAGCCAGTCTGTGTGATGTGCTACTCTATCCGTGCCCCATGTACTGAGGAGAGTTTGCTTAGCTGCACATAGGGCTAGTGTTATCGCACATCCCCTCACCTCAGGGCATTGGGGAAACACTTAATTACGTAGCTTGGAAACCTAGGAAGAGTAGTGTTAAATATTGTATCTTCAGTGTCTAATAGACCCTGCCAATAAGCTTGTATCCTGGGGCAATGGCGCGTTAACGTCCCATGTCCCAGGATCCCCTCCAACATGTGAGGATTCCCCTCGACTTCCAGTGTGCAGTGCGTTCAGTTGTGTAATACCAGTAGTGTACCAGTTGGAGAAGAGTCCCGTTTCCTGTGGTGCTGTGTACCGCTGTGTTTGCTCGCTTCTGGATAGCTGACAATTCTTTTGGTGTGAATTGCAGTTCACATGCCTTCTCCCATCTCAATTGTGCTGCTGATTTTGTGTGAGTTTGTGTCACATTAAAAAGGTGTATATGTCTGACAGCAGTCTTTTATCTGAGTGTCTAGTGTTAAGCCATTTTTCGAATGGCAACAGAGGTCTGCTTGCATGTGGTTGCAGCGTCGGTTGCATAATCCAATAGCGAATGGTCAGGTATTGCCAAAACGCAGAGGGAGGTAAATAGATCACCCACTCTTTTACAGTTTGCAAGTTGCTATGCTTTGTAGGCTGTGCCGTGGAATGCTTTTGGTAAGACTGGATTTCTCATTATTCGGGTTAATGGCAAAATCCATGAGGATAGCCTCTTCGAGGGTTGCACTGTGTCCCAGGTGCCCACTGTGGCATGGAGCACTGGGAAGACATGTGGTCAGTGGACCTGGGGAGCCAAGGGATTTTCCATAGGTGGATCACAGCGATGGCCTGGTCGATGAAGCACCAGTGCTTCTCGGTAGAGGGTCTAGCCCACTCAACCAAGTAGCGGAGCTGCATCGCCTGTTAATAGAGTTTAAGATGGGGGAGCCGCAGACCACCATCCGCAGGGGACAGGTATGTCAGGCGCTTGGCGATACTGCTCCTTTTCTCTGTCAATATATACTGCTCCAACAGGTTTTGCAGTTTATTGAGTACATGTGGTTGGGGGGACTTCCAGGAGGAGCAGGGTTTGCATAACATAGAGTATCCTGGGTAGGAGTGCCATCTTGACCACAACCAATCTCCCAAGCCAGGACAGCTTATGGTCTATCCATTTCTGCAGTTCCGCGCACATCTGCCAGTAGGTGTCTATAATTGCCATTGGCCATCTGTCTAATCCTGGAATGGATACGGAGGCCTAAATAGACTACCCCCGTGTAGCCCACAGGAAGGGGAAGAGGCGTCCCAGGGTTTCGTAATCTGGAGCTAGCATCGTAAGGTTTAGGAGTTGTGATTTTTGGGCATTGATCTTGAAGTCAGACACCTTCCCAAAGGCATCCAGTTCTTGTAGTAGTGTCGGTTAGGAGCCGAATGGGTCAGATAGCGCCACCATTACATCTTCGGCATGTAATGCCAATTTGTGGTTCCTGCCACCCATCATCAAGCCATTGATCCTTGGCTTTGCTTTCTCCCGTCCCGTCAACGGTTCCATATACAGAGTGAATAAGAGTGGGAACAGAGGACATCTCTGCCTTGTTCCCCACTCAAAATCCAAGGGCTGGGACAATACGCAGGTGACCTGGACTGCTGCCTGGGGCTTCAAATAACCACACCATATCCATTGTATGAACTGGCGCCTCAGTCTTCTAGTCCAGACAACAGCCTGAAGATAGGGATAGTGCACATGATCAGGGATAGTGCATCCGTTCAAACACTTTCTCAGCATCAATGGAAAAGAGAAGTGCTGTTATTCTAGAATGCTGTACCATATCCACAAGGTGGTACTCACATTTTGTGTGATCACTGCATTTGAGTTCCAGGATAAAACCCACCTGATATGTATCTGTAAGGCCTTGCATCATGGGGGATAAGTGGGTTGGTAGTAAAAATCTTAGTGTCAACAGTGAGTAATGATATGGTTCTATAGGTAGAGTATTTGGTAGGGTCCTTGCCCGGTGTCGGTGTGACTGTAATTGTGGCTAACTTCATTGTATCTGTCAAGGAACTGACATCACTGAATGAGTGGTAGAGGTGTGTAAGTAAAGGGGCTAGGGTGGGAGCAAAAAGCTTGTAATATTCCGATGGATAACCGTCCTGACTGGGGGCCTTACCCAACTGAAGGTGGGAGATCGCTGCCAACACCTCATGAGCATGGATATCATTCCCCAGGCCAAGGGCAAAATGCCTATCTAAGTGTTCCATCGGGGCTTGATCTAGATATGTCTTACCTCTCCCACTGACAGATCCTCCGATAGGTCTGTATAGAATTATTGAAATGCTTGCGCAATGTGGTCCTCCTGTACTAGGCTGTCTCCCTGTGTGTTTACAATTCCCGCTACCCTCTGACTGTTTGCCTGTGCTCTGAGTCTGTGTGTCAGTAAGCCTCCCACCTTGTTCCCTCCTGCATAATACTTCTGCTTGGTTTGCAAGAGGGCATATTCTGCCCTATCCATGTCTAACGTCCTGAGTTCTTTCCTTACTATTATGAGCTTGCAGCACGTCTGGTGGTCGCCCAACTGTTTATGCAGCCCCTCCACCTCCCTGTCTACCCCAGGGCAGTATGCTTTGTCCTTTTCTCTCTGTTATAGTGGGCAGGAATGGCGATAAAGTGGCTTCGCATTACCGCTTTAAAGTGTCCCATAGTACTGCCACTGGCGTATCCGGGGTATCATTAGTCTCCAAGAAGACTCTTATTGCCTCAGTGACTACTGTTGTGTGGTTGAGAAGTTTAAGGTTTATTCACCGCTTGCGGCTTTTGCATGGAAGGTTGGGCACACATAGCTCAATTTGTAGGGGCAAGTGGTCTGAAAGGGCCGCTACCCCGATGTCGATATCCAGTATGGAGTCTTCTGGAAAGCAGGTAGTTAGGAAGAGATCAATTTTCACATATATTTGGTGAACTGGTGAAATAAAGGAGTAGGACCTCTTTGTCATGTGGTGATTGTGCCAAATTTCGATGAGGCCATGAGTAAGCAGTTGGCGCTGTCCTTGAGGTGATAACATGCTTGTGTGGCCCACCCTTTGTACTGAGCAATCTAATGATGTGTCCAACTGTCCATCACCAGATTAAAATCTGCCCCCAAGAGGACATCGGCATCCATGGTCTCCATTACCCGGCCTATGGCCTCCAGGATGCAGGATTCCAGGTGGCCGTTGGGAGTGTAAATTTTGATTAGGGTGAAAATGTAAGACCCTATGGCTATGTGGAGGGTGAAAAGGCATCCTAGGATTTTTGCCACTGTGTGGAGGACTCTACCCGCAAAGTGAGTAGCTATGAGGGTCACTACCGCTGCCTTCTACCCAACCCCTTCCGAGAAATACTAACAATCAAACCAGCACGATCTCATATGTTGCCAATTTGTCTTAAGCAGGTGGGTTTCCTGGAGCAGCCAGATTTCATATTTAGATTTACGCAGCATAGATAGGAGAGCCAGGCTTTTAGATGGTGCATTAAACCCCCTCACATCATAGCTAAGTACCTTAACCAGCAGTCAGGAAAAAGGTAAGGTGAGTGGTACGAAATCTGTGCCCAACTGTCCCATCATTACCCTGGGGGCACGGTATGGAGGGAGAATATAAGGTTAGCAATAGCAGAAGGTAATCTAGAACATCTAGAGAAAGAAAAAAGGCCGCAACAAAAGAACAGCTAGCACTCACTGGAACTTTTCAATGATCCCCTCTCTGGGTCATCTGGGGTACAATGAACAGGGTCCATGGCACATGTCAAAGAGAAAAATCTATCAGGCCACTAGGCTCATGAGCCCCACCGCCCCGCAGGCACATCTCAATTCCAAGAATGCAGTTGGCCACCCTAGCCCATGTAGACAAAGAGGAAATGTTCTGCGGGCACAAGTCTTCCCAGGATGCTGCCTGCATCCCATACCCAAAATGTATTCCATTATTCACTGGTCGGCTCTCCCAGAATGTCGTTTCTCCAGAGCTTATCATAGCAGGGCTTTCTTTTCTTTACGGCTCTGGGTGTTGGAGGGCTTGGTCGTCTTCTTCTGCTTCGACCTAAGAGAGTGCTGTGTTTGTTTAGTAGAAGTTGTCATCTTATCGATGCTGTCATCCTGATCGTCTCCCGGGGCAGTTGCATCGAGGTCTATCAGATCTTTTACGTTCCCCATGGTACAGCCAGAGCGGGTCTTGTTGTCCCATACAAAAAGTTGAGGCAAAAGGGGTGGCCCCACCAGTAGCAGATTCCCTTCTTTTTCATAAATTCGGTGAGTGGCTTCAATTGACAGCATCTTTGCAGTGTAATGGGGGAACAGGACCTGGTAAAGCCATACCTTAGTACCCTCAAAGTCTATGACATTGTGGTCCAGTACTGCTCTCATGATCGTTTCATTCTGTGTGCAGTAGTGGAGGCACGTGAGGATATCCTGATGCATCCCAGGGGAGCGCTCCAATATGACATCCTGTGGCGCAAGAGTGGGGGCTACATGATGAAAAAGCCTGCGGAAATTCGCAACTGTGTATAGTGTGAACCCCTTGATACATCTGTTGACTCTCCTGGACCTATTTTCAACGTCCTCCAGTTGATACCTGACTTCAGCATTCCTATCTTGGAGGTCCAAGAGTTCTCATCTATGAGAATCCAGTTCTTCATCCCAGGAGTCACCAGCGTGTTTCAAGGAGTCAACCCTGTATTCCAATTCACAAAATTTTCTCCTGAGGTCTTTAACATCCACCGCTATTTCCTGTGTAAGGTTTGCAAAGTCTGACCTCTGTGTGCCAAAACATGGCCTACAGGAACGATATAGTGATGGGGGCTTCTTCCTCCGCACGGTCTACCGGAGTGGGCTCCAAGGAATCAGGTCCCACTTCACTTGCCAGTAATTTCCTGGGTGGGGTTTAGAAAGCATGTCCTTTATGGAGCCCTCATTTGTAGTGGTGGTCTGAGGGATAGTCATCATCAGGCCCCAAGGTGCCCACTGTTTCTCCTGGTGTTATATCACACCTTGTACAATTATCAGGGGGCATGGCACCAATGGCTGTCCCCTGATGTCCAGGCAGCTCGCTACTCGACTTGTGCTTAATCTGCCATTCAGGCAGATAATGGTCTTCCTGTAGAGGCAAGTTCCACTAAGAAGGTGCCACTCGGCCAACCATGTCCCAGCGGTCCACAGGGCTGTCCACCACCAATGTGTTACTCTTCCGGGGGCCCTATGATCAGGCCTTTCTGATCAGGGCATCTCACCCCGGTGGTGCACCCTCAGGTCTCCGACCATATACATAGGTGCATGCGTGTGGGCGAAGTTCAAGCGAGTCGCCCACACTCAAAGGCACACCCGGTCTCCTCTCACTTGCTGCAACTGCTGCCGCCATCACCCGTGAAACAAACTGCCCTCTTGTCACGCTGCGCTCAGTGCTCCTGAACTATGGGGCATTCACAAGTCAGCCTGGCACTCCTTCCACGCCAACACCGCTTCTAGGCTTGGGCTTCGTGGGTACGGCATCACTGCAGGGGCGAGGAAGAGCCGCTCGTACTTCCTGGCCAGGACGACTCACCTCAGAGGCCTCCACACTTGATGTCGCACAAATGCACACCCCGGCTGGTTCCTGAGCGATTGAGGGCAAGAACACAGCACCAGTTCCGGCATGCTTTGTACACTGACTCTCCAAATCATCATGAGTTGGCGCTGGTCCTTTCAGCCTCCCTCCACCGTCACAGTCTTCTGGTTAAGTTATGCCACCGCCATCTTGTGTCATCTTCAGCTTGGGGTCTTGGGAACCGTCTACAGCCACCTGCAGCAAGTCACCAGCAGATTCATCCGACTCGGGCAGCTCCCACGGCTCCAAACACCCTTTTTGCAGGTATTTCGGGCCCAAGGACCACCGCTGAGGCTGTTAGATAGACAGCGGATGGCGGAGCTCATAGAGGATGCAACCGTCTTGGCCTTAGATACATTAGAAAAATGCAAAAGCCAATGTATTGTTCCTGCTCTAAAACAAAAAAACGATCTCTTCTATTGAGAGATAACTAAGGTTAAGTATAAAACAGTTTCCACTGATGCATAAAATCTACACCACAGTGCTTTTATGTAGTTCAACTTTCATTCTAATTTCTTTACAGTGCTCAAAAAAGTCATCTTTAATTTTTAATTTTGCTGAACTATTGATGTTACTAGGATCGTTAAACAGAGGGGACAGCCCCAGGGTGTCTAGTGATTTGCAGATATAACTTAGCCATGGAATAGAGGTACTCTTCCCCAGGCTGAGGCAATCCAAAATGATGAACCTCCACACAGATGCCGCTGGGTTAGTCCATATACTGACCCACAGCAATAGTAAGGCCACCTGGACCTTGTCTGCAATATATCCCTGTTTGAGCTCAGAATAGATGATGAAACGTGGGGTAAATAGTGGTAGGTGCGAAATTCTACAAAGAATGCAATGTTCCTTCACCTCCAGGGAGGTACTGTTATGAACGCCCCAAATCCCGGATCCATTTATGGCTGTCGAAACACACTGGGAGTTCTACACTTCCAACAAGGGTGAAATAGTCCCTCTGCCTCCAGATCTAGTAAAATTGAGCACTGTGCCTTCTGACCCACTGTGTTTAAGGCAGGAGCTATTAAGCTGAGAGTGGGAAGTTCCTAGACAGCTAAAAATGATGCCTAAATAACAAAAAACTTTAATGCTGATGAGAACCTGGCCGTTGATATTTAATCTAGTTAACCTGGATTTATTGGGTCACATGGCATAATGTGTGACTTATCATAGTTGGTCTCTAAATAAAGGTTACTCATAAAAAGGACAAACTGATCCACCAGTAATCTCAAAGCATTTAGGGTATGTGCTAAAAGGACCGCTCCATCAGCGTACAGTAGCAAGGGCACCTGCATGCTTGGGGTCCTTGGGGTGTCTACCGGGTTAGAGATCACATAAGTGGATGAACAGTTTTTATTCAGGATGAAAAGCAGGGGCACGAATATACAGCCTTGACACACCCCCCATTTTAGAGAAAATTCAGGAGACAATTCCCCATGTACACTCATTTTTTTTTATCATCTGTTTTTATTGATTTTTCAAACACAATTACAGGAATTCGATTTACTTGCATATGAGTTCCTTCGTTGCAACAGCATTATATGGTGCACATGATAGGGACATAGTTGGGACGCAGCATAGAGACTTCACCCAGTTGCTCGGAACCCCTAATAAAGTACAGATCTTAAGCATTGGTGTGTGCGGCCAATTATTCCCCTACATGAGCACGTCAGGATGTCCCATTGAGTCCCTCAGCCGAATCCATATCTACTTTCAAGAAACAATAATGAAACAAACATAGAAAACCTCAACCACCTCAAATTTAGACCAGCTCCATTGTTCATATCACCGTCTCCGCCCCCGTTTACTCCCCCTCTCCCCTGGTAATGTTCAGTGAGTAAGCTACGGCACATAATCCTGTGTGTAGATGCGTATTCCCACATCACCCAATCTAGGTGTAAATCATGCGTGGAACCCTACGAGGTCACTCCGACGGATCTCCTGTTGCCCGTCCTGGAGTCAACCCCCCCCTGTCTGCTCATCCCTCCCATCTCCCTCCTCAACATGTCTGAGCGCCTGAAGTAGCTCCTCCCACTGCGCGGCTATGGGCGTCTTCCTCAACCCTAATGTCGCCTCCCGTCTGATGGCCGTCCCCTCCGCTCCAGCCCATGCAGCAAGTGAGTGCCTCCATGCCTGCAGATGAGGCGGATCTTGTGCCTTCCACCTCCTGGTTATGAGGCGCTTTGCGACCGCAAGCCCCAAATCCAGAAACCGAGACGTCACCTTAGTTGTCTCTGTCCTGCGAAAGTGACGCAGCAGGTAGACCACCCAGTCAAAAGATATGTCCCGTCCTGTTATAGTGCGCAGGGAGTCATGAATTGTACGCCAATAGGAGTGTAGTTTACAACAGTCCCACAGCATGTGTATGAGATCAGCCCCCGATTCAGCGCACCTAGGGCACCTTGTGTCCGTGCAACGGAAATAGCTGTTAAGAACCGCGGGGGTAAGATATGCCCTATGTATGACAAACAGTTGTATCTGTCGGAGGCGCATATTTCTAGGTATACGCACCGGGTCTTTCAATATGCATTCCCAGTCTTTATCCGTCAGCTGCCTCCCCAGATCTACTTCCCATTTGTGCCTGAGCGGCTCTAGGATAATCGCCGTGTGTATCCTCAATGACGCTGCAAACCATCGAATCAGACGGCAGCCCCGTCCCAGGACGTGTAAATACTGTATAGTGAGGTGCTGGCTGGGCTCTGCGGCCATGTCTCCCCACCTAGCAACCAAAGTCCTAACTAAGGAGTGATAAGTCAGGAATTGTCCCGGTGGTAGTCCCCCCCTTCCACAACCAAGTCACACGAAAGGAGCACTCCGTCCCGGTACAAATCTCCTAGGGTCTGAATATCTGCCTCTCGCCATTGTGTGAGCGCGAGGGAGGTGAGCGGTCCCGTCCCACTGGGGGTGCCTTCTAACGGCAGCGCTGGCGCATATGGGAGCACGTGCCGAGTAAGGAATAGGCTCCTGCGGAAGCAGCGATACGCCACAGCAAGGAGGAGCGGGGTTGGGACAGCACTCCTGGAGGCTGGATGGAAGAGCACCAACAACCGCTCAAGTGAGTACGGCGGCAGTACGGACGCAGTGTCCTCGTGACCCCTATCCGCGAACCAACAAGCTATCCACTGCAGCTGGGCCGCTAGGTAATAATGCTCGAAACAGGGTACGCCAAACCTCCTTGGTCCGTAGGGAGATAGAGTTTCTTGAGCGACATCCTGTGTAGGCTATTCCCCAGATGAAGTCCCTGAGAAGTTGTGACAACTTAGTGAAGAAGGCCGCTGGGACATAGAGGGGTAGGTTAGCAAAATAATAGAGAAGCCGCGGGAGGATCACCATTTTGGACAGCGCCACTCTACCTGTGACCGTGAGCGGCAGCGCGTTCCGGAAGCGTATCTGGGATTTAATGGCCGTGAAGGTCTTACCCAGATTGCCATCTAGTAGGTCCGCCGGTTGGCGGTAAATGCGTAGTCCCAGATACCTGAAGGTGTCTCCCCTCCACTGTACTCTGGTGCCATTTAAGATGTAGCCGGGGTCCTGTCGCCCCTCGCCGAATGCGTAAAGGCAAGATTTACTTGCGTTCACCCGAAGTCCCGAGAGGGCAGTAAAGTCACGCAGAATATGGGCTAGTTGAGGTGGGATGTCGTCGACGTCTCTTACGTACACCAACAGGTCGTCTGCATAGAGTGACACCTGATGGACCGCGTCCCCCAGTGGTATGCCAGCCCCCATCTGTTCCCGTATAGTCGCCGCCAGGGGCTCCATCGCCAGGGCCAACAGGAGCGGCGATAGTGGGCATCTCTGTCGGGTTCCCCTACAGATCGGTATGGCGTCAGAGATATACGGTCCCAGTCGCACCCGTGATAGAGATCAGGGTGTATATAATATCCCTACTTCCACAGATAGAGTAATCTCACAGTTACACGCACATACATTCTTCATACACTAGGGCCCATTTCACTAACATACGCTCAAATACTCTACCAGCAATAACCTGTGGAAAGAAAAACTCCTAAACACCCTGCATCTATATCGGGGTCGATAAGATCTGGTTATTGAGACTGCCCTTAAACATAATCTAAACAATCTATACAATAATAATCAAAATAGGATACTCAATAATTGACAAGAAATAATAACCAACACCATATTTAAAATTATATTGCTTTATCTAAAATTAATCAAAGAAAATCAATCAGAATAAATCATTTTTCTCATAGTTACCTATTCTAGCTAAATGTCAGAACGGGTCAGGACAAGTCTCTCGGTAAAGTCTCTCAAGACGAAGTCCTCTCAGCAACGATCCTCACCAACGCAGATTCGGAACGCGGCAAAAGGCAAATGGCACGTGGCAAAGCCCTCTCTAGACTAACAATTCTTATAGCAAGTCGAACAAAGGAAAATATAATTTGTATTAACTTCTTCCGTCAAACCTCTGAGCAAAGCGAGAAGGAAAGGATGTAGCATCGCTACATTTGAAAATCTCCGCTCAGGAAAAATCACAAAATAAACATAACGGAACAGGAACCAAAAAATACATTTGTATCTTGTAACTTCCACGTCTCCTCGGCAATGAGATCACAGTTCAGAGTCTTTCTTTAAGGCTCATTTGTTTCCCAAAGCTGCCAAGGACGCTTCATTTCATTTGGAGATCGCCCAAAACTGCTGCTGTCCTCACGGAAAATTTCAACCAGGCAAAGCAAGGACTGTGGTCAGCTGACTTCAGGACCATATTCAGCAAGGCTCTCTCTCGTCACAAATTCTACTCGAGGCCAGGCTTTACGTATCGGCCATCTTTGTTTAGGCCACAATAGGCCACAATAGACCATCTTAATTAAAAGAGACAAAAACAACGTTACCACAGCATAGTGATTGAACAGTGTTAACCCCACTAATACCCTTATGTGTATGCAATTATCTAGCTCTTGCAACATAGAAAAGCATTAATTCGAAAAGCGTTTCGTGCTTAAAAATAAACAGCACTCAGCAACGTTTAAACATGAAAACATGCACATTATTGTTAAACAGCACACTTATGCATTCCCACGTGTAATTCTCTCTTGTTAAAACAAACGAGTTGATTAGTATAAACACTTACACAAGACAAATAATTAATAATTAATAATTAATAAATTAATATAACAAATAGACATGCCAGAGCTTCAAAACCCAGTTACTTTCAAACTGAAAACTCTGCTCTAGCAATCCCCCCTTTGGTGATTTTATCACCAAATAAACCCCAAAAAAAAAAATTAGTGAAAATTTAGTCCCATTTTAGGAGAAATCGGAAATGTCTTTTTCTCCTTACACAACACTACACACCAGTCACTCTTTCATCATCCCTCTTTGTTTCTAAATAAACACTCTCCCTTAATTCTTCTAATTCAATTTCTTGTGGTTCTCTTTTCAACCTTTTGTTTTTCTTCTCTTTATTCAGTTTCTTCTTCCCTCCCCTGTTTTTACAACACACACACACTAATCTCAGTATCAGTAAAGCAATAATTATGCAAGTTAAAGGAAACAATATTCTACCTATAATAGTACTACCTATTTTTGCAATAAAATCTTTAACAGCTATCATCTTATTAGCTATTTTAGTCCATAAACTCTCAGCTTCAAGTGGTACTAATTCTTCATGCAAATCAGTAATATTTTTGATATAGACCTTCAGGTCTTTGCAACAATGTTGAACTTTCAGCATTCCACAAACTCCACCCTCCTTGGCCAATAAAATATCAAGGGCAAGTCGATTTTGCATTGACATGGCACGTACGGCACTTAATTCCGTATTCACTAAAAGAAACCCTCCAGCGGTATTTGTCGATAAGCGATCCACCACTGTTGACAGTTTCCGAATTCCATAAGCATTTAAAGAAATTCCCACTGCTGGAATTAACACCCCAAAAATATCACCCACAATTTCAGACCAGGTTTCTCTTTTGAAACGCATTAGTAAATTAATATGTTCTACATCTGTTATTTTATCTATATGAAAAATCTTTGGAAAGACCAAACCCACATAACACGTGCCATACCAATGGTCAGGCAACTTGTAATAAGCCTTGTTCCCACAAACATAATACACTCCTGGGAAAACTATATCTTCTCCACCTCTGAAACCCCAACCTGTTGCAATGAAGTACGTATCATGGCACTCACTAGTCCCAACAAAATATGTATCATATTGGGATTTCCTTCTTGTAATGCATAGTTTACCCTTCTGTGGTACATCTAGAGCTAAAGTTGGACTAGCCCCATTTCTCAATTCTTTTCCCATCTCAATGTCCCAAATTGTCTCACTCACTTCATATTTCCCTGCTTTCTCATGCATGTTCAATCTCCTTTCCTCTACCATATCCAGGAAAGCTTTCTCCTCTTCTTTCAGACTGCAAGTTAAATTATTCTTAAAAATGTAATCTAATGTTAATCCTTTCTCTTCAATAAAAATTTCACCAAAAGTGTTAGCTTCTTTAGCTGGATTCAGCTCTTTGTTCATTGGCAAATGCCCCAAAAAACTATCTCTGTTAGACATCTTATAATCTACTTTCCCTAACAAATAAAAAACACTACTTAATATACTACATGAAATACCATATGTAGCTGGCAAATGATGATAAGTAACACCCTCTGAAACGGATGCAGGTAATTGCATACAAACGTAGCAATCCCTTACTTCCATTGTTTTCACATATTCGTACAATAACTTCGAAAAAACATTACTAGAAAAATTATTAATTGACCTATCTTTGTGTATGTAAGTATTACTAATTCTATTCAAAACTACTTTTTGCGAATTCTTCTCTATATCTGTCATATTTTCTGTATGCATTTCAAATGTAACTTTAAAAGTAACTAATAAAACTAAAACTCCCCACAGTAGCATTAATAATCCAGTACAGCAGCAGCACATTCTACACCATCTTTTAAAGAAGGCACATCTACTTTGATTATCCTCTATGTTAGCCATTTTACTACTTTGACCTAGTCTTTTGACTTAGCCTCTACTACTCCACTACTATTATACTTTGGATTACTTCAGACAACTGAATTTCAGACTTTCTCTTTTCACTTTTCCTCCAAGTGATTTCTCAGTTCACTCAATTTGGATATTCATCAGTTTTCACTCCTTCTTCTTCAGTAACATCAAATTGTATCAGATCATCAACAACATCTTGTGCATCTGACTCTTCTCCAATGTCAGTCAGGATAACTTTTAAGATTCCTTCTTTTTCCTCAACCACTTTTCTCAAGATCCCCTCCGGATTATCTCGAGTCACTGTTTCTTCTTCTCCTTCTTCAGAAAGTGCCACATAAGACCATTCCGGTGATCTGTACTTTTGGTTGGGTCTTCTTATTCTTTTTATTTCCTCAGGTTCTCCTGATTCTACTTGCTCCTTTCTTTTTACTTCATTTTGACTCGATACTTCATTCACTTGTTCAGCATTTGATGTATTTGTTCTTATTACTCTGTATCTCAATCTCTTTACTCTGTTATTAGGCCAACGATCTCCTTTTATCACCTTCTTCGGCCTAATTTCTTTATTGTTTCTTTCTCCAATCCAAGTTCTCTTTCTCAGAACTCGACCTTCTGTTTGTTCATTCTCACTCTCATCCAATTCTGTTTCAAGTGCCTTCTGTTTTCTTTTTCTAGCAGTTTTCTTTTCTTCCACAGTTTCTTTCACCACTATTGGAGACTTCCCTACTCCTGTCCCTCCTCGGGTCTCCAACACGCAATCTTCTTGCTGTCTACTTGTCCCTTCACCTAGCTTATTAGAAGAATTCCCTACACCTCCTCGGGGGTCTTCCGCAATCTGTCCCTCTCTATCTTTTTCTGACCCTGTTTCTTCAAGTATAATCTCAAGTGGTTCTTCAGTCTCCTCCTCTTCCGATTCAGGAGTAATCTCTGTGGAATTGTTCTTTTCTCTTCTTTTTTCTTCACTGCTTTTTGAAATTTCAGGCTCTCTTACAGAATCTGATCTCCTTTCTGAGACTCCCAATGGTTCTCTTGGAGTTTTTTCTGCTTCTTTTCTCACTGGTTCTGGGTCTTCATCATCACTGGAATCTGATTCTTCAAAGTACTCTTTACCAGTTCCCTCTTTTGGGTTTGGAACTCTCAGAGTATGACTCGCATGCACCCAGTTTTTCACACCAGCACACTTCACTGCAGTTGTCGTAGTTAGAATGACTTGTCTCGGCCTTCCCCACCTTGGAACTAAGCAATTTCTTCTTCTGTGCACCTTAATCCTCACCCAGTCTCCTGGACTCAGATCATGAGCTTGCTTCTTCTCAAGTGTGGTAGCTTCTTCTCCAACCTGGTGAAACACAGAATGAACTGCGTCAGCCAGGCCTTTACAGTAATCCAAAATCATGTCATCAGTTATTGTCATCAACTTATTGACAGGTACAAATGCATGGCGCATTGCACGTCCCATGATTATCTCGTGCGGACTTAAACCAGTAGTTCTATCTGGAGTAGATCTAATAGTCATTAGCACTAGAGGCAAGACGTCCGGCCATTTCATGCCAGTGGCTAAGCACATTTTACCAATCCTATTTTTGATTGTGCCGTTTATCTGCTCAACCACACCAGAAGCCTCTGGTCTGTATGCACAATGTAGCTTCTGCTGTATGCTTAATGCTTCACAAATCAAACTCATGAGTTCATTATAGAAGTGTCCACCTCTATCAGACTCAATCGTCACTGGAAACCCGTACCTAGGAATCAACTCCCTTAACAGTAATTTTGCCACTGTCACTCCATCATTTCTCCTAGTCGGATAAGCTTCAACCCATCTTGAAAACAAACAGACTACCACTAGAACATACCTCAGTCTATTCACTTGGGGCATTTCAATGAAATCAATCTGCATTCTTGTAAAAGGACCTCCTTCTCTGCCTATTGTTCCCAGACTCACCACTGTCTTTTTCCCAGTGTTAAATTGCTGACAAATCAAACATCTTTGACAGATGCTCTCTGCAATTGTCCTGAACTTTGCATTGTACCAGGTCTGCTTGAACAACCTTATCATCGCATCCCTCCCCAAATGTCCCTGGCCATGATACATCCTTGCCATTGACGACAAAATGGAGTTGGGCATTACTGGTCTGCCATCCCTATAGACCCAAACATGGTCTTTTTCTCTTGGGGCACATCCTGCCTTAATCCAATCTTTTTTCTCTTCCTCTCCTGCCTCATCCTGCAACTGCTTCACTTCATCCAATGTCTCTAAGGCATTAGTAAACATCACAGAGCAAAAAGACATTTCCCCCTCTCGTTCCCTATTAATTGACTGATTCGATTTTGCACAGTATTGAGCAATGTCATTTGCATACCGGTTTCCAACCGTGATAAAATCCTCCCCTTGTCCATGGGCAGCACACTTTACAACTGCTAACTCCTTAGGCAGCTGTATCGCCTCAAGTAATTTCCCAATTGCTTCAGCATTCTTTATTGGAGTTCCACTCGATGTCAAGAAACCTCTTTGTAGCCAAAGCTGGCCAAAATCATGCACCACTCCAAATCCATACTGACTATCAGTCATCACAGTCGTCCTCAAATCTTTCCCTATTTCACAAGCTCTTGTCAATGCCACCAATTCAGCAACCTGTGCAGATTTCACTCCTTTCAATGGTGATGCTTCCATAACCTCTGAAACTTTGCACACCGCATATGCTGCACATAGCACACCATCATCATTTCTCAGGCATGAACCATCCACAAACAACACATGATCACTCTCATGTAAGGGAAGATCCCTTATGTCTGGTCTCGGTTTTGTACAGTACTCAAGCACATCCAAACAATCATGATCATCTTCTGTTTTCACACCCACATTTTCAATATCCGGCAAAAGTGTCGCTGGATTCACATTTACACATCTCTCAAGAGTCACATTTGATGCTCCTAGAATCACTTTCTCATATTTAGTCAACCGACTATGTGACATGTACTGAGTTCTGCTTCTTGTCAAAAGAATTGCCACATTGTGAGGTACGAATACCCTTACAGGATATCCCATTATGATTCCCTCACTCTGTTCCAGACTCCTGCATGTTGCAGCCACAGATTTCAGACAACCTGGTAAACCCACAGCTACAGGGTCAAGTGTCGATGAGAAGTACGCAATAGGCCTTCTCAGTAATCCATGCTTCTGAATTAACACTGAAAGTGCACATCCATTTCTCTCACTGCAGTACAATTCAAACTCCTTTTCGTAATCAGGCATACCCAAAGCTGGAGCCTCACACATTTTATTTTTAAGCTCTTCAAATGCTGCCATTTGTTCCCCATCTAGTTCCAATGGGTCTGTCATCTCACTTTTTGTCAGTTTAATCAGTGGCTTTGCTATCAGCGAAAAATTAATTATCCACTGACGACAATAACCCACCATCCCCAGAAACATCCTCACTTCTCTCTGGGTCTTTGGAGCTTTCATTTCCCTGATGATTCTGATTCTGTCATCAGTCACTTTTCTCAGACCTTTTTCAATATTATGTCCAAGATAATGCACCTCTTTCTTGCAAAATTGCAATTTGGCTGGAGATACCTTTAACCCTCCATCTGCCAGATGATTCAGTCAAGCTATGGTATCTACTTCACAAGCTCCTCGTGTCTTTGATGCCACAAGTAGGTCATCAATATATTGTACTAGTACTGAATTTTCAGGCATGATCAAACTCTCCAACGATTTTTTCAACAACTGAATAAATATCGAAGGACTCTCTGTATACCCCTGTGGGATTCGACACCATGCTAAAATACGCTGGCCAAACCTAAATGCAAAAATCGGCTGGCTGTCATGATGCAATGGTATTGAAAAGAACGCATGACACAAATCAATCACTGTATACCACTCAGCATCATGTGGAATCTGATACAGGATCACTGATGGATTTGGCACAATAGGACAACATGCCACCACAATTTGATTAACTTTTCTCAGATCCTGTACGATCCTAAATTTCCCATTAGGCTTCTTTAGCCCCATTATCGGTGAATTACACGGACTACTCAGTAGTTCTCTCAGGACTCCCTGCTGAATCATTTTCTCAATTATAGGAGTTATTCCCTCAATTATTTCTGGTGTCATTTTGTACTGAGGAATGTTAGGATATGTAATTCCCTCTTTCACTGCAATTTTCACTGGATCTACATTATTCATCAATCCCACATCCTCTCCAGTAAAATCCCAAACTGTCCTTTTCACTGTGTCCCTCAGCTCTCGAGGCAAATCCTCTGGATCAAACACAGCAAATGCACCAATTAACTCACTTTCCCTATTTTCTAGAGGCACTCGGTACAAAACATCCTCATCTGGTGTTTCAAAAGCTATTCCATCCGGTGTACAGAAAATTGTGCAATTCATCTTGCATAACAGATCCCTACCTAACAGGTTCACTGGACTCGTGTCACAGACAATAAATCTGTGCATGTCTGAAAATTTCCCTATCTGTACTCTTACTGGTTCCGTAAGACGTGTTCTGATTTGTGTATTGGCTACACCAACTACTTGGATTGCTTCATCCGAGAGAGGAAGATTTCTAATATCTGTTGACCTGACAGTTGATCTTGTCGCACCTGTGTCTACTAAAAAAGTAACACTCTCTTCATTTATTTTCCCATCCACAAATGGTCCTGCCTGGTCTATTTCTAGAGTTGCACCAAGTATGCACTCTTCCTCCTCTCTTCGGCACCGTCAATAATCACCCTCAGATTCACTCCCTTCATTCTTTAACAAGTACTGTTGTACCTGATTAGAACGCCTTTGTTTGTTTACCTGCTCATCATTGTAGAATCCCGAATCCTGATTATACTTTTGTGCTCCTCTATTCTGCGGCAAGGGCGGTTTTGGCTCTTGACTCTGCTGTCTCACAACTTTCTGCTGTTGCTGCTGTTGATTATTCCCCTCGTTCTGCACCTGTTGATTTAAGGTTTTACCCTCATTATTCACTAATGGTGGATTCATACAATCATTCCTCCAATGTGGCCACAGTTGTGACAAGGAAACTTTTTTTTCGCTTCCTCAAGATTCACTTTTCCTTTCCCTGCATATCTAGGTCTATTCCCTGCATTATTTCCTGGATTATTCGCCTGTTCCATCAACTGTGCTTCCTGTCTTTCTGCAACTTTCACTTGTGCCCACATTGCTTTCTCTTTCAGCTTTCTTTGTTTTGCTTCAATTTCATCACTGAAGTATTTAGCATGTCTCAGAATCTCATCTATTTTCTTACTCTGCCAATCCACTGTATGCTCACGAATTCTCTCACCAATTTCAGGTCTCAGGCCATATACAAATCTGTATACAAAATGACTCAAATCTTTATCACACAGGTGTTCATCTCCACTGAATTGTTTAAACGCCAGTATCAGCCTCTCGTAAAAAGCATGAACTGATTCTTTTGCTTCCTGTTGTGTTCTATCTATTTTTACCCAATCTGTCTCTTTTGCAGGTACTTTACTCTTCAGGTATACCATCACCTGATCGTACTTTCTCATTACCTCCGGATCTGGTGCTCCTGTTCTTGGATCTCTTGGATATTCCTCAGTAGGCCAACTCACAACTATTTTACACTCAGTCCACAAATCTGCTGGAAGAATTATATCAAACAGACTATTCAGGTCAATCCACAGCACTTTTGACAATTTCACAAACCTATCTACCTGCCTATACCACTCGACGGGCTTTTCTCTCAATCGAGGGAAATCATTCGTAAATGATAAAATATCCTGTCTGGTCCATGGAACATGTACATATCCTCCTCCAGGTATTTCTCTCATAGGATAATTATCCACTGATTTCTCTTTTTCTCTCACTGGAAAAGCTGAATAAGTTGTTCTATCTTCAGATTCCTCTCTTTTCTTATACCACCTATCCTTCCATTTTTCTACATCTCCCCATCTTCGCAATAATGCAACCATTTCTTTAATCTGTCCTGTTCTACCAGTTGCATTCAAATTTTCAATATCTTTTTCTGAAAAATCCATCCTGTAGGTTTTTTGCAAAGCTTTAACCTTATCAATGTCAACTCCCTGCTCATTCGCTATTGCTCTTAACCTGTCATGTGTATTTCTCGCTCTCCAGGTAATGTTTTTACACATAAACATTAGTTCACCATCATGATGACTTTTAAGAATTTCTGTTGGAACTGTCCCTGTAACAAGCTCTTCTAATTCTACCCGTAACCTAGCCACATCAATTGCTTGCGAATCTTTATCCTTTTTCTGAAGAACTTTCATCCAATCATTCAAATCTTCAGCTGTTATTGCAGTAGTTTTTCTCACTGGAACCACTCTCTTTTGCGGTTCTAAAATTGGCATCCCTGAACAACTAGCTTCACTAGCATCTAATATTTCACTACATGTGTCATGTCTGGATTGTCTCAGGTCACTACTTCCTGCCCTTTTTCCTGAATCTCCTGAAGGACCAACTGAACTTATCAAATTATTCCCAACATATGGAATCACCAAACCATTTTCACCTATTCTCTGCTTGTCAAACACAGGCATAACCGGACCTATTGTTACAGGCACCGTAACAGCTTCTAGATTTTTCGTTAACTCCCTAATCTTTTCAGTCAGCTCTGTTGTAGTTCTAGCTAATTCTCTTGCATTTTCGTCACCACTTCGATTCACTTTCTCCCTGAAAGAATTACCACTTCTTGATTCAGATGTCACATTTTCTGTCTCAATGATACAAACTGTATCTCTTATTGGAGAAACAACTGGTGTACTCTCTTCTGGTTCTGGTCTATATGGAGGTGGTCTTTTGTAAATCATGTCATTCAAGACTTCATCCTCATATTCATTAACTCCATATCTTCTCATTTCTGACTCAGGAACCCTCTCTGCTCCTTCTTCAACTGTTCTCATTGGATATAAGCCCTCTGACATACTAGCATCTCGCCACCTTTTCATTCGATCATGATGAGTCTCACGATCATGTCTCCTCCCAAACATGTACCTGTACTGTCCTCCAGATCTCTGTTTTTCTCGCTCATGTACTTCCTCTTCCCATTCCACTAAAGCCTCAAACTGTGTAGGTCTTGGTTTCGGGTCAAGACATAACATCTTTTCCCGTAAATTTCTCAACACGGCCAAATTAAATGAACCATGTTCTGGAAATGCTAGAACACCATCCTCTTTAGTATACCTAACCCAATTCTCCAACCATATACAGGTATGATACCCATATCTTGCAGCCATGTAGGATGCAGGTGTTTTCGGTGGAGGTAACAATTCACCCTCTCTCGTCTTAACATCTTTATCCTTGTTAAACCACTTTTTAATTTTTCCAAAGAATGTTTTCTTCTTTTTCTCTTCTTGGTAATACATTTTAGTTTTTACCAAAACTTTCTACTCTTTTCCGTATTATAAATATACAATACAGATTTTCAACCAATAACAGCGCGACTCACACTAACGCACCAATCCTGGAGCGTCTACGTCACTAGAATAGCTCTTCCAATCCTTGCGCGACTCACACCAACGCACCAATCCCAGCGCGAACCCTATTCTGATCTGTTATCCAATCAGAGCGCGGTCTTCCTGACGTCAGCAGTCGCTGCAGTCGCTTGTCTCCTGTCTCCTGTCACTCGTCTACCCCTCCTTTACAAAATCTTTTCAGTAGACTTCGTGTCAAAAGTTCTACAAAATCTATTAGTTACAACATATAAACATCTCCATTGTCTGCTTCGCTAACCACAGAATAGTAAAAGAAATCTATTTCACAAGAACCTCTCGTTGACACAGTAGCACATCCCTCTACTCTGCCCTTCTAACATACATTCATTAACTGTTTCCTCTAGGACTTGTCCAAAGAGTCTTACAATCAACTAAATGTATATGCATTCACGCACATTCATACAAGAAAATATAGTACATACACACAGAATCCTGCTTCCCGAGAACAGCAAACAATCTGCTCCACTACAGAATTATAACACACGTTAAACAAGCAGTCTACCCTGCCCAGTTCCTCAAACAAGCTCAGAGAATACCTATTACTCCTCCCGCGATAAGCTTTAACGGCAAACCTTACGGATCCCTGGGACTTAAGACCAGAGTTTCACAGATAACCTTCACTACCATACACACTCCTTATATACCAGAAATATATTCTAATAGTAACATACAATAATGTCACTGATTCCGAACCCAGACAATGTGAATTTTCCTGCATACATACAGGACCAACAATCCCGTCTTTCCCGAGAGCAGCATATACTTCCCTCTGCCCTACTACGGAACTGCTACCAGCTTCCATATTCCAGAAGCACTACATATAACTCAACATGACAACTCCAACATATAGTATTAGTACATATACCAACATCAATAATCAATAATCAATATGTAATCTAATCAGATCAAGACAATCATCAATAACCATCCTACTCTGCTACCAGGAAATTGATAGAGATCAGGGTGTATATAATATCCCTACTTCCACAGATAGAGTAATCTCACAGTTACACGCACATACATTCTTCATACACTAGGGCCCATTTCACTAACATACGCTCAAATACTCTACCAGCAATAACCTGTGGAAAGAAAAACTCCTAAACACCCTGCATCTATATCGGGGTCGATAAGATCTGGTTATTGAGACTGCCCTTAAACATAATCTAAACAATCTATACAATAATAATCAAAATAGGATACTCAATAATTGACAAGAAATAATAACCAACACCATATTTAAAATTATATTGCTTTATCTAAAATTAATCAAAGAAAATCAATCAGAATAAATCATTTTTCTCATAGTTACCTATTCTAGCTAAATGTCAGAACGGGTCAGGACAAGTCTCTCGGTAAAGTCTCTCAAGACGAAGTCCTCTCAGCAACGATCCTCACCAACGCAGATTCGGAACGCGGCAAAAGGCAAATGGCAAGTGGCAAAGCCCTCTCTAGACTAACAATTCTTATAGCAAGTCGAACAAAGGAAAATATAATTTGTATTAACTTCTTCCGTCAAACCTCTGAGCAAAGCGAGAAGGAAAGGATGTAGCATCGCTACATTTGAAAATCTCCGCTCAGGAAAAATCACAAAATAAACATAACGGAACAGGAACCAAAAAATACATTTGTATCTTGTAACTTCCACGTCTCCTCGGCAATGAGATCACAGTTCAGAGTCTTTCTTTAAAGCTCCTTTGTTTCCCAAAGCTGCCAAGGACGCTTCATTTCATTTGGAGATCGCCCAAAACTGCTGCTGTCCTCACGGAAAATTTCAACCAGGCAAAGCAAGGACTGTGGTCAGCTGACTTCAGGACCATATTCAGCAAGGCTCTCTCTCGTCACAAATTCTACTCGAGGCCAGGCTTTACGTATCGGCCATCTTTGTTTAGGCCACAATAGGCCACAATAGACCATCTTAATTAAAAGAGACAAAAACAACGTTACCACAGCATAGTGATTGAACAGTGTTAACCCCACTAATACCCTTATGTGTATGCAATTATCTAGCTCTTGCAACATAGAAAAGCATTAATTCGAAAAGCGTTTCGTGCTTAAAAATAAACAGCACTCAGCAACGTTTAAACATAAAAACATGCACATTATTGTTAAACAGCACACTTATGCATTCCCACGTGTAATTCTCTCTTGTTAAAACAAACGAGTTGATTAGTATAAACACTTACACAAGACAAATAATTAATAATTAATAATTAATAAATTAATATAACAAATAGACATGCCAGAGCTTCAAAACCCAGTTACTTTCAAACTGATAACTCTGCTCTAGCACCCGCACCGTAGGATCTTTATAGAGGAGACCCACCATTTGCAGAAACCCCAAGCCCAGGTCGTATCTCAGCAGCAGCGCCGAGAGATATCGCCATTCCAGGCAATCAAATGCCTTTTCCAGATCTAATATTAGGCAGCCCGCCCTAGGCCACTCCTGTGTACTGTCTGCCGCCACCCTAAAAAATCTCCTTAGGTTCAAGGACGTGCTGCGTTTTGGCACGAACCCATTCTGGTCTTTGTGGACTAAGTGCGAAACCACCGGCGCCAAACGCTCCGCCAACACCTTGGCTAGGATCTTACAGTCAGTGTTAAGGAGCGCTAGCGGGCGGTAAGAGCCTAAGTCCGCGGGATCCCGATCCGGCTTGGGTAGAGACACCAAATAGGCTTCACGCATCGAGGGAGGTAGCGCGCCCACCTCAACCGCCAGCCTATATACCTTGAGGAGGTGCGGCACCGGTAGGCTTTGTAGAACTCCGTAGGTAGCCCGTCTGGGCCCGGAGTTTTCCCAGTTGCCATGGAGGATATGGCTTCCCCTATCTCCTCCAACGTAAGAGGACAGTTAAGGGCCTCCATATGTTCTGCAGTGGGCGTAGGCAGCTGCGCCTGTCCAATGAACCGCTCTAGATCGTCTCCCGAACAGCGACCTCGCGCGCGATACAACTGTGTATAGTGGTCTACCATGACCCTATGAATTTCCCGTTGGGTGCACCTGAGTTCTCCCTCCGGCGTGCGTATCGCTGCGATTGGGGTTCGGGTGGCCTCCTGTTTTAAGAGCCAGGCAAGCAGCCGGCCTGCCCTGTCAGCCGAGGCGTGCGTGCGGGCCGTGTGTGCCGCATAATTCAGACACCTCAGGCGCTCCAGGAGTGCAGCGTGATTGGCGCGCAGATCTGCCAGTTGTTTTGCGCGTTCACCTCCACCCTCCCCCTCCCATTCGTACTGTAGCAGCCGGGATTCGAGACGGGTAAGCGACCCCGCTAATTGTCTCCGCATATTCCACGTGGCTCCTAAGCAGTGACCTCGGACCACTACATTAAGCGCGTCCCATTCCACCCTTGTGTCGCTCGCTGTGCCCTCGTTGAGCTCGTAATAGGAGAGGAGAGTGTTGTCCACTGAGGAGCGAAATTCTGGATTCTCTAGCGCAGTAGGTTGAAGTCGCCACGTGGGTATGGGAGGACGACCCGCTTCCCAGCTAAATTGGAGCCACAGGGGGTTATGATCAGAGTGCGTGCGCCCCAAGTATTCTGTGTGCACCACTAGTGGCAGCAGCGCGGGAGATCCCACTATCCTGTCTAGACGCACGTGTAGGTCATGCGTCGTGGAGTAATATGAATAAATACGATCTACGGGGCACAGGGCCCGCCAGATATCAAGCACCCCCCACTGCGAAAGCCAATCAACCAATGCGCGTGCCGTGGAAGCAGCAGACGTCGCACGGAGCAGAGGAAACGACCTGTCCAGGTGCACATCTAGGACAGAGTTAAAATCCCCTCCAATCAGCCAGGGGAGCCCGGCGTAAGGAGTCAGCGCCAGTGATAGTCGTGTGAGGAAGGGTATTTGGTCGACGTTCGGAGCATAGATCGAGGCCAGTAGCATAGATTGGCCGTTCAGTGTTCCCTTCACTGACGAACGGAACACCCGCTCTGACCCACACAAGGGTGCCCCTGGCGTGTGCCGAGTACACCATGCCGTACACCTGGCCTCTCCAGCGCCTTCGCAGCTTCTCTAACTCGGGCTGTGTCATATGCGTCTCTTGTAGCAGAGCAATTCCAACAGAGTGTCGCTGTAGGTAGGCGAAAATGGAATACCTCCGCGTGGGAGTGTGCATGCCCCGTATGTTCCACGTAAGAATGTTAACGCGTGTCATAGCGCAGCTGTGTTGTGATTGGGGAAATCGGGTTCGGGGCTTGTGGCAGCCGGCATGCGCTGCAGTAAAGTAAGGGAGCTGTAGTCTGAGGCAACAATATCAACATAACGATAACAATTGCTTAACGGCTGGGGCGAACCTCACAAGTGTGTCCGTCCAAACTTACGTAACCTTACGCAGGTGAAAACTAGGTCAGGGTGTGACCTGGGGGAGTATGCGTGTGGATGAAAGCTCGCTATCACTATCCCTGTGTGCCTTTCAAGTGTGGTGCGCCGCTAAGAAATGTTACCCAATGATGATCGGTGCAGCTAGTGAGGCACAAGCAAAGTCCCCGGGAACCACTCCCGTCTACTGTTCACCCCTGGGAAGTCCCGACATGGGCGAGCAGCTATGATCTCAAAAATTCCCCCTCCCAGATCGGCAGGTCTACTAGGCCAGGTCCTTCACCTAGTCTCTCCCCCTTCCCCACCCATGTACATCAGCCAACTGCAAGATACTTGCACGAGCGGTACTTCTCAGGCCATCTCTCAGTCCAGGATACCATCTGCAGTCTGTGGGGTGACCACCGGCCCACTAAAATCTTCAGAGTGTGTAGTCGACGGTGACGTTGACCTGCTCACCAGCACTTCGGGTCGCTCCTCCATATCTAATGGGTCTACCTGACTCGGACTGGCAAGTGTCGTGACCGCCTGCAGTACATTTTGGCGCTCCAGCCGCATTTTCTCCGGCGTTGGAGCCGCTGACCGCGTTGGCATCTCGCGAACTGTTCTGCGCCGCTTGCGACGCCCGTCTCTCCTGTTTGGTCGGGCTCCGTCCCCTGGGTCGGCCGGCCTCGGCCCATTCCATAGTCCTTTCTCCTCCAGCCAGTTCCAGACCTCCGCTGGGGAATCAAAATAGTGAGTCTTCCCTTTGTCCACCACACGCATCTTAGCAGGGAACAACAGCGAGTACAGCAACGCCAGCTCACGAAGTTGGCATTTCACTGCCATGTAATTATTTCTGCGGCGTTGCACCAGCGCGGTGTAGTCCGGAAAAAGCATAACTTGGCCGCCGCTCACTGAAAGACCATTCATATTGCGAACTTCTCTGAGAAGGGCGTCCCTATCTCTGTAATTCAGCAGCTTGAACAGGAATGGGCGCGGTCGGGCTCCTGGTGGTTGCTTTTGGGCAGGCACACGATGAGCTCTTTCCACCGTGAAGTGGGTCGACAGTTTCCCTGGCGGCATGACTGTACGTAGCCAGTCCTCCACGTACTGCTCCGGGTTTCGCCCCTCTTCTCCCTCCGGCAGGCCCACGGCGTGAACATTATTGCGACGGGAGCGCCCTTCTGCGTCCTCCGCCCTGTCTTCTAGGGCGTGGATACGATCCAACATATCTTGTAGAGCAGCGGCATGACTGCGAGTGACCGGCTGTAGCTCTTTTAGTGTTTGCCCTTGGGTGGCGACCGTGTCTGCCAGTTTGCGATGGTCCGCGTGGAGGAGCGTGAAGTCGAAAGTGACTTTATCTATGCGGTTCTCCAGAGACGTCCTAGTGTGGTCCAGGGTTGTCCCTATTCTCTCCACTGCGGCCAGTACAGAGTCCATCTTGGCTGCCAGCGCCGCAGGTGACGATCCCTCTTCCATCTCTTCTCGATGGCGGGTGCGGTCAGAAGTCGGTGCCTGCAGCGGGCTCTGCTGCAACCTGGCGCGCATACGGCCCATCACCAGCTGCTGCGCCGTGGGCATCCGCCACCAATTACCAGTAGACTCGGTGCACCCGCGGCGTCCTCTCGCCAACCGCCCCAGGACAGTGGCAGTCGGTCGGTAGATGATGTTCGCTTAGCCAGCGCCCCCCAGTGAAGGCTCACAGGTTCCGTCTTCACAAAAGGCTCCGCACGTGTCCAGCCACAGGTAGGATCCGCCGGTGGGGTCCACAACAGGCTCTAGAAGCTGGCCGGCACCCACATGTGCTCTCCGACACTGCCCTCTGCGTCCGCAGTGTATAACAGGCGCGGACGCTCTCTCGCTCAGGGACCACGATCTAGCCCCCCGCTCGTCCTCCACGGTATATCACCCAGCAGGAGCCAGGCGGGGGCAGCACACCTTGGCTCTCCAGGGGCAAACGCACCCCGAGGTGGTAGGCAGCAGTCAGGTGGGAACTCCTTAGCTGGAGGCAGTGGCACCCCCCCGCGAGGCAGATCTCCAAGTATAGCCTCGCCCTCCACCGTCTTCTCTACACCACAGGCGTCAGTCCTTCAGCCTCTCACAAGAGCACGTCCAGCAGCTCCCACCGCAGACTCACCGCTCGCAGCGCCACACCGGGACAGCAGCAGCCGCCTCCCAGCACTCCTCGCCGACTCCCTCCTCCAGCTGGAAGCGCAATGACAGCGGGCCCACTGCCGTATGTGCCCCACGATGACAGAGTCCTTTGCGCTCCCTACTCAGCCATGCTTCCTTCGCGTCATTTAGCTGGCGGTGCTGTGCATTCGTGGGGAGCCTCTTCTACCTTTTCCTTCTCCCACGGCTGCGGGGTTATCCGCGGCCTGTCTCGCCGCGATTTCACCGCGTCCGGCACGCCATATGGCTTTGTCCGTGTCCTGCACCCCGTTCTGCCCTGCGTTGAGCAACCCTAGTAGGCAGGTCGCAAAATGGCCGCCGCCGCCCGGGTCCCGCGTCTCACAGCGGCCCCCAACGCCAGTCCAAGGTCTCCGGCGCCCAGTGGTCCGCGAGCTCGTGAATTTCTCCAGCCCCCAGCAGTTGTCTGACGCCAATCACCTCCACAGATGACGCTGCACAGATGCGCCGCTCACCGGGGTCGGTTTCCGTGTCTCCCTCCGCAGGGGCGCCCCCACATCAGCAGTCCGTCACAGGGCGCAGCTCAGTGCCCCCAGCACCGCAGCTTCAGTGCGCCAGCAGCCTCCTCCACCGCATCCGCATGTCAGGGTCTGCATCCGGGGGATCTCCCCTGCCAGTCGCTCGTCTTCGCCCAGCGTTCACTTCCGCCCTGCGATTATCTCCGGCCACCGCAGCTCCGGGAGCGAGCCCCACGGCCCTCCCAGTCCACCGCCATTCACAGTTCTCAGGACCAGGCGTCACCAACACTCCGCGGCTCGTTCGCCATCACCACAGCGCTCCGGAGCCTCGCCAGCACCCCTGTCACTCCGCACCACCTTGCCGCCGGCATTTAGTGCAAAGGCAGCACCTCAGGATCCCCGTGAACAGGATAACTCGGGGAAAAGGTAGCGGAGCTCTACAAGATTGCGTCCGCCATTGTGGCCCGTTAGCCATGCCCCCCCTCCCCATGTGCACTCGTATGTACTCTTGCAGTTAAATCTTCGTGTAAGGAGTGTAACAGATTCACTAAAGAGTGTTCCACCCCTAGGTCAATTATCATTGTCCACAGCTTGGTCCTGTTTACCGAGTCAAAAACGGTGGACAAATCCATGAAGGCCATGTAGATAGGAGAATGCCAAGCATGGGTCTATTAACAAGCTCAAGTTCAAGCATTGCTCCACTGTGCCCAGAAAGGGTGAAAAGATGCCCTTATCACTAGACCATTTAACTAGATGATTGTAGACAGCTCTCCTAATGATTGTAATCGTGCTATCTATAAGTGAAGAGGGTCCGTAACATTTGGAAGACGAATGATCACCCTTTTTAGGTCTCGCCTGACCCAGCGCACGTGAGGGCTCCAAAAAGTGCTACCAGGCCAGCCTAGAGCTACAGTGCATGTGCGCGGACGCGCGCATCGCGCTTTACCGCGATTACTTTCACTTTCGCGGCCGCTTTGATGTTTGATCGCGATCGCGATCACTTTTGCGGCTGCACGGCCGCTTTGATGTTCTCCGTGAGGCTTCAATAGATTGCAGCAGTTAAAACAAGCATTGGCATAGCCAATAGGTCTTGCTTTTGGGACATTATAAGTGTTTAGTTATGCAACTGTTGCATGGCTAAACACTTATAAGGTCCCAAAGGCGAGACCTATTGGCTATGCCAATGCTTGTTTAAGATGGGAACAATAGTAGAGGAGGTCCAGGAGTAGAGGATGTTGGAAGGGAGGTAACTGTTAAAAGTCTTTGTGATCAGGGGTTCCCATAAGTCAGGCATGCATTTTATGAGATCGATTGGGAGCTTATCTGGGCCAGGTGCTTTTCCACCCGTGCTCTGTTGTATAGCTTGATCAACTTCCTGAAGGGATATAAGAAAGGGCAGTGACTGCTGCAGTCTTCTGTGTAGCGCAAGTACCAGGCCCTGGTCTTCCTCAAAATGGTATACAGCAGTGAAATGTGATAGCCAATCTGAGGCTATAATGTTACACTGCAGGGAGGGGTTTTCGGAGGTATTCCTGGATCTAATTTTCTTTATTAGGTCCCAAACTATTTTGCTGTCGTTCTCTGCTGCTGCTAATTCCAAGAGTCCCAGTCTGTTTGTTTATAGAACTCCTCTTTTCTAAATTTATTAGCAATTGTATATTCACAGCATGCCTGCCAGACCCTTGAGGAGACGGATAGTGCCTTCCTCATTCTGTGGTTGGTCGCTGAGCAATGCTCTTCGAACCATCGAGGGACCCTCTTGTCTGGACAGCTAGGCTTAAGTAAGGCCTGTTTGACACATTGAGTTAAATGCTATAGTGACTTATTATCTCATTGCTGCCAGCATCAGTTAACCAGTTCAGGAACAGACCCTGATTCAGTTTAAATTACAGTGTTGGGGTTTCAATTGGGTTTTAAGCCACCAATTAAGGCTAAGGCCATCTGTTGAAAAATGAGTATTGGGGATCACATACATTTTACGTTGAAGTCTGCTCACTGCCAATTGAGCTAATATGCAGAGTGCAACATGATCACTTCTATCAGTTACTAACACCTCCCCATTAAGAAATTATGGCATAAAATCTTTGCAAATATAGAAACGATAGTTGTGGCACGACCTGTCCCTCAAAAAGATGGATTTGGGATTACCTCCCCTCGATAAGTCTCAAATACGTCTACTAAATTGTGCATCATAAAACGTGTGTTCAGCTTGGTCCCCCTGTCATCCTGGGGTTTTCCACGACCTACCATATACGCTCCTGATTCCCATACACACCCTTTTAGCTTAGCATTAAAATTGCCCCATACCAAATAACAAAACTGTCTTTGTTTGTTGCCTTCCTGAATTTGTAATTTAAATACAAATTAAACAAATCAGTCAAATGAATCCAAACAGAGTTAAATAATATGAAAAATGTGCCGATCCATCTCATATTTTTAAAACTAAGAAGGCTGGGACTCTAATTTAGCAACTGTTATATGAACGCTTAATTTTATGCTGACCCATACTACAAGATGCCTCATGGTCTTGCCTATAATAAAAAGAGTAGCAAGCTTGGATTAGTAGGCATACCCATTAAGTTGGGATTGTCAATTTCCCATTTGACCTGCTACATTCCAGATAAGTGTGGATACTGGGCATCCTTGACTGAGATCTTAGGAGGCAATTTGAGCTTTATGTCCAATGGCTAACATCACCAAATTCAGATCTTGATTTCCTACTTCCGGAATTGAGTTACGTCTGAAAGAACATCGAACTTGTTAGATGTAGAAATAGAAAAGTGGGTGCTAGGTAGGCCTGGGCGAAAATTTCGTTCCGTTCGCGGAAATTGCGATAATTTGACATTTTCGCGTTCCGCGGAGAGCGCGAAAATGTCAAAATTTCCGGTTTCCGCAGCTTGGCAATAATTTGTTTCTTGCTCGCGCTGTAAAATAATACATTCTTGCGCGCGATCGCCTTCCCTGAATCCCTGCGTTCGCCGACAAGTTTGCTTGATCCGGTCGCGTTCTCCATGAGATGTTGTATTGTTTTTAGCCATTTGCGCTGTCCGCAGTGACGTCATGCGTCGCGCGATCACGTCTTTCTTCTCGCGATCATGCACCGCGAGACAACTCAAAACAAGGTGGCCGCGCCCGCAAGCAACCACATGGGTAAGTTGGCGACCCGCAACCATGCAGAAAATCTCACGAACACGCGGGAAAAAAACTTCCGCATCTTCGCGATATTTCCGCTTGTTTGCGATAATTTTAAACATTTTCGCGATAATTTGCGAAAGTGGATTTCGCAAATTCCGCCCACCCCTAGTGCTAGTATTGATTGAAGAGATTATGGGAGTATGTGAAGGCGACTTAGCTGGAACTCCAACCAAATGTATCATATTCGGGAAAGGTGCAGACGGGATGCTGATGACCTTGTGCAACCTTAGGATAGGTGCTTGGATGACCTGACAGGGAACCTGCTATAGGGCAGCACTTCTTTCCCATGTTTTGGGGGTGTTTATAAACAAAACCTAGGGGAGCAGGGTAATGGAGCTTATCTTTGAAAAGATAGAGTTTATTTAAATAACAAGTTATGGGCCAACAATGGAAATCTAAGATTCAAGACAATTCAATCCCCCACAATGTAAGTCATGTTCTGCCCAATCCAAGCGCACTGTTATATCCTGGCTTTGTATTTATGCATGTGTTCTCCCACTCAGCCAGTATATCTTGGGGTAGTCATTGATGTTTTCTCTTTTTGTTTCTGTGATTGTCCTAGAAGGGAGGATGGTCTTCTCACTTTTGTCTTTTTCAGTTATGTTTTGCATCTTCTTGTGGTTTTTCTGTTTTATCTTTGGTGTACAGTGTTTCCGACTTACTCTTTGTCTTTCTTCTTTACTTTATCTTTTCACTTGAAGCAATATATTTGTTTTATATGGAAGAAAAGGGGATATGTTATATCCTGGCTTTGTATTTATGCATGTGTTCTCCCACTCAGCCAGTGGAATGTTCAGTTTATGAGGTATCACAGAATGTTGGGAGCCAGCGAGTCAGTTGGGAAGGGCTGAGCAAGAGACAAGCTGCTCCTGGTGGGGTTTACCTTGGGCCTACTATTGGTCTTTGTACTGGTCTTGACTACCTGTAATGGATTGATCTGGATTACCTGGAACTAACTACCAATAAACATCCTAAGATCCTCCAAACGTCTGGACTCAGTCACTACACGCACCTTCAGACAAATAGAGTCTTTAGTGTGATAGAATGACAGGCCCTTTTGGAGCACCAACCAGTCCAAAGTTTTGTTGAATAGTTCCTCATAAGATTCAGACTGTGAGGCTCGAAGTGGCGGAACCGCAGTCAAGAGAATTACATAAGGACAGGTTTAAAGAGGAAGATTGATTACCGCCCAGTCAGATTTAACAATTGTAACAATGTTAGTGTTCGAAAACGGCTCATTCCCAGTTGGACCTGTAATAGTGAAACCTTCTGTGGGATTAACCTTCTTTGGGGGAACACTCATGGCTGTACCAAAGGATGGGGCTTGAGAAGACTTCCCTGTTGTAATATTATTTCCTGATGGAACGGATGGCATGCAAGAGGGGGTGTTTGTTTCACCGGTGTGAGCATGACTGTTAGTTTGGAGATGTTTCGGCCCTTCAATCCGGGCAAGGGGATTACCATCATCGGGAGTTGAATGGTACGTGCAAAGATGTAAATAATCAATTTTGGCATGAATAGAGACTAACCGTTGGAAAATGGGTGAGATTTCTGGCCTAAGAGTCTGACTAAATTGATCAGAAAGATTTTTCAATTGGTGTTTCCAATAGACTTGACGGTATTAGATGAACTTTCCTCGGCACATGGCGCTATTGGCACTGATGGCAGTTCTAAGGAGCTGTCCACTGACATCTTCAAAGGTTTTGAAGAGGCCACGTGTGATACAGAGGCGAGACTACTAAATTGTCTGGGCTAAGCCACGCATTTAGATTTTCTTGGTTGTACCAGTGTGCGGCCATGGCTCTGTGTTAAAGTAGAGCTCAGGGAATTCAAAATGACTAGAGTGTTTGCAATTTGATTAAGACCCATGTTTGAAACACATACATTTAACGTTGAGAAAGTCGCCGGGGAAAATAGGGGTGGGTATACTGTCTCAGGGCCACCACCCAACCTAAGAGAAAGTCTCCTCTCTGTGAGGGCTATCTCAGTGCTGATCACGCTCTAGCATGCAGTCAATTGAGGTGGTATTTATTGGGGGAGTAGATGCTGGCACACAACCATCACGTTTCTTTCTGCCCATGTTCACCCTGAATAAACAACAAAAAAGAAAAGCAATATCTCCTACCAGTCAGTGAAAAGTTAATGTTTGTGAGTCGACAGACCTGGAATAGAATGTGGGCTTTCTTGCACAGGAGGAAGTTGGAGAATCCACGAAAATCAAAATAGTAATGGGATGAAATTGTGGCACCGTAAGACCAGACACTCCAACAGTGTACTGAGGTGAAAGACCAGGAGGGATGGCCCAGCCCAGCCTCCTCTGGTCTCTGGCGGGGACGGACAGGCCTGCCCTTGACCTGTGCTTTGCCACAGGGCAAGAGACTGCACTAACAGTGCTGGTGAAGGCTCCGTCTCCCGGTCTGCAGCTGAGTTCAGTGAAGACCTGGTGCTCCCTGGGACCTTGAGTCCCATCAGGGAGGATGAAAGCAGGAAGTTTGAAGGCATGGACATTAGCAGAATTTCTTTTATTAATTGTTTACATAGAATAATAATGCATTGCCATGACTTTAAAAGGAAAGCTGGGCTCCGATCCAAGTGCACAATAATAAAACTTATTAGTAAAACAAATGAATAAAAACAAGCAAAGCAATTACATTAAAGAAAAAAAAACACTAAATTAAAACAACTGAAAGAGATTAGACTGATACACAAAGAATGCTTAGAGAAAAGTTTGATACTACATGAATAACAATATGGATTGCTAGGCAAGTGGTGGTGGCTTTCCCTCGCACCGCTCAAGGCTGTCTTAATTGACAGAACAAAATTGGCCACAGGGGCAGTTAAAATGAATAATTAATGAATAACGTTTCTCCCTCTAATGTGGTTTTATACCCAAGTCTTTCGAGCTGCGGAGAGGATGTTTTGTGTCCCTTGTTTCTAAATTAAGTGACCTGCCTTCTGAGCTTCAGCTATAGAAACAAAAAATATGTTAGCTATATAAAAAATATTATTTGCAAATACTGCATTTGTGTAGTATTAGAGTTTTAATTTAAAAAATACAAATAACATTGAAAGGCATGCCTAGCTGCAAACCTAATGCAATTTGTTTGGTCTGTAACAGAGATGTACCTGTAAATTGTGCTGTACAGTTGCATGCTGCTTTGTAGGCCAGAACTATGTTTTTTTGGCTGCAAGAGAAGCTAGTCAAGGACAAACAATGTGGGGTCTTAAGAAGAGAAAACCATGGGGATATGACAGATTTCTTTAGGGTAATTTACAATAAGAGATAAGCGGCACATCCTGAGGCCTTTGGATATCCTAGATAAGGCTCAATCTGGACTTATCCCACAATCATGGTTACAAGTGGAGAGCAAAGTTTTACCAGCTCTGGGCTTTTTCCTTCAACATGTGTGCTATGTTAAACCAGTTGAAATTTGTGTGGGTGACAAACTGAAATATTCCATTTCTCTGCACCTCAGAACAGAGACAAAATGTGAAGCATTACAGCAATATCCCCAATCTGACCTGTAGGATGCGGAGTGAGGTGGTAACACCAGACCAGACAAAACCCAGCCTGTGGTATCAGTATTTGAGCAGGCTGTACTAAATCTCTTGTACATTGTCACATTGGTAAGAAGGGCCAATTGTATAAAAAGTAAAGGTTGGCAATTACAGAGTGGTGCAAATAAGTAAAGTTACTTCTGGGACTCATTATGAGTGACCAATCAGAACTGCTAGATATTCAGTTTTATTGCAATTGAATTGAGTGTTTCACTCTGGGTCGTTATCTGCTTCTAGAAAGCATAATGTCCTCGTAAAACTCCCTAAAAATGAGGAATTCCCATGAAAAGTGTGCACCGAATTACTGATTCTTCCTGTAGTTACTCTTTTCTGAGATAAATCACAGAGTTCCACTCCTAATACACCGGTGTTGTCCACCCTTGAGTTATTGACACCCTATATATTGGTAACTCCAGGCAGTGGTGGGGCTCTGATAGACAAACCGGAGTGCTTGTGATGAGGCTCAGATTTCCTTCTGTTATCATTCATATTATCACATATAAAAAGATCCAATCTATTATTAACAATTCTGTTAGCTTAGTTTTGGTCAGGTCCCCCTAATTTGTGAGGAATATGGAGAACAACCTGAAAGAAATGACCAGAGAAAAATACTACAGTCTATTTTATTGAATAATTTACTGCGTAAAATAATGAGAAATATATAAAAGTGTTGGAGAGACAAACAACAATATTGAATGAGCTCTTGTCTTGAAAAGATTTGCACCGATTAAGAGATAGCCAGTGTACATTCGCTAGGTATTGTTTATTATCTAGTTTAAAATAGAAGAAGTTCTGCCCGTGGCAAAAAGTTTGAATACACTACATGCTAAAATTACAGCAGCAATATACATTGTGATGCAAAATTGATTTGAACCCTTTCTTTCTGTTAGAAAAACGAAAATATATTTCCTTTTGGATTTTTCACCAAGCTTGTCTTGTGAAGGACAGAGTGCTGTCATGGCCATAAACACATGACCCAATATTCTTAATTTAAAGTCTGAGATACTCCTTCACAAACTTCGCAGATGCCCCGTTGACAATTTTATAGTGCCTTATACCCTAAGGCACCTCTAATACAGTGGACAGATTGACTACAATGTTTAACAGAGTATCCCATCCGCCAAACTCCAACTAAGGCCCATTCTCTTAAAATCCAGCATGTATCCCTACTCAGAACTAGTCTCACTCTAAGGAACCATGGTACCAAAAATAAAACAGATTTATTTTGAAGAAAAAACGTCATATTTCCATCTATGCCCATAGTATAAAATACATAGAGACCCCACACTACTGCACCACCCCAGGACATTTTTATAATAAAGATTTGAGCCTTTTTGTGAGCAAAAATATTTAGAAGATGTAGAGTACTTACAGGAGATGTGAAGAACCAATGTTGGAAAAAAAACATCGTTAGATTTTTTTCCGATGTGGGGGGGGCTGTCACCCACCATTTTTGTACCCTAAGAATTTTCCAGACTTTATCCAGCATTAAGGAAGGGCAGCAATCCGGTAAATAATTGCTGTTGTTTTAATGGCAAGACAGAGGCTCTGGGCGAGAACATCTTCAAATTATTTTATGTCGGGCAAAGTGATGACAGCAAACCACAACAGTTCATACAGTTGTATGAAAGTAGGGGGAACCACCATCTAAAAACTTGGAAAGAGTAGTAGAACTTGAAGAAAAGTGATGGTTTTGTTAGATATTGCTTAGGTCTCATGAGATCCAGTAGGATGGGAAATATTAACATGTTTATCATCACATTTTATGAAACTATGGTTATACTTACCATATAAGCCAGCCTAAGGACTCAAGGGCACTGCATTCCTCTGTGTTACACCACACATTCAAATATGCCAAGTGAGTATTATAGTACCACATCTACTGCACATGCATTTTCTTGTTACACACCAAAGGGCTAGGGCCCATTAAAACATATGTGCATTTCAGTAGCACTAAGCGACTGCAATAAACTGTGTTGTCATAATGTAAATTGAAACACCCACAACACTTTAAACTTGTAAAGTCAACATTCATCTCAGTGTCCTGTGTTGTATGGGGTGATGTCTACTTATAGATATAGTTGAATACACCAATCTATATAATGGAACATAGACTCTCTACCCATGATCATGCATTTGAGAACTGTAGGTCCCAATTCAGTCTTGGACAGAAGCGGAATAGCATAGACATTTTATTTCAAATGTCAGTGCTACATATGTTATGTCATGCAGATTTGCAGAGCCAGGGGTGGGTATCCTGGTACTGAGCATGTGTGAGTCTACCCAAAAATAATTCAAAGTGCTGTGGGTAATGCTGTTGCAAAAAAAGACTAAAGTAGGTGGGCTACCTCAGGGGAACCTAAACCAACTTTGGAATCCCTTAAGGTTGTTTAAGAGACCCTCACTCACTGTGGTACTTCGGTGGCATGCTTCATCATCAGATCGGCACATAGACACCTAAAGTGGCTCAGTGGGCTCAACCTCCTCATGGTGGGAGCACTTCTAGAGTGGATTAATAGTGGGATCTGTGAAATGTGTATTAAAATCACCTCCAATATCTCAAACCTAATTTTGTTGTGTACCTGGGATTCGCGGTAAGGTTAAAAAAGGGGGGAGCGATGTACTTGGGGGTCACAATGATCCCTAGCTTTTACTGTGAAAGTGTGGTCTATATGTTTCTGCCACCTGAGCCCAAACTGTGTCTCGTGGCTTTTCTCAAGACCTAATTGTAACAGGTCCCAGTACATCAAAGTATAAGCGGACACTATCCTATGTTATGTGTTCACAAAGTAAGTGTAAATGTGCACAGCTAACCTCATAATACAGGCAAGTCACAAACGTACACCATTCCTGGATCTAGTTAATAGAGCCCCACAGGACAACTTAGAAGTGGGCAAACCCTGTAGTCACACACTGCTGGTAAAAAGGGGACCGGTATGGAAATTCTTCTAGATAAAATGCTCTTCGATTGTAAAGAGAAACAAACTCTAGCCCCCAGCCTGCGTGTACCACTTACTTCGTCAATGGTTCCTGCCCGGCCTGCATAGATGCCTACATTTTCCTCCTCGCCCTGCATCTTGTAGAAGATGCGTCTTCTGTTGGATTTTAAGAAATGTAGAGCCCCTCCCAGTGTGTTTTGACTCTGCCCCTCACATGTTTGTTAGACATTCCACGTATGGTGGGTGGGGCAGGTGCAAAAGCTTCAGTGTCTATTCCTATACCCAGGTCAACCAGGGCAAGTGTGAGGGGCTTAGAGAAACTGGCACTCAAACCAAAACAAAATGCAACTAAAATGCTTATTGCACATAATTGAAAAAACTCAATTTGAGATGCAAAAATGGTTCTCAGGTTGATGAGCAAGGTAAATGCCTTTATTGGTGCAATTATTATGTTTCTCGAAGGTATGTGGAAAGGTACCCCATAAACCTCCAGAATGTGGTGGCCCTAAAAAACAATGCTTTAACCAAAGGAAAGTGTAACACCAAAAAAGATGTGCCTATTCCATGTAATAGAAAACACTCAATATGAGACACAACAATGGTTCTATGTATAAAGATGAAGGTAAGGGGAATGCACTCATTGAGAATAAGTATGCTTCTTGATGTTACTTGGGAAGATACTCCATAGTTCTCCAGAATATGATGGGCTAAGCAAAAAATGTAAAAATTTTATATTAATTTCTCAGGGCCAACCATGGGAGGTTATCTTTCAAACCAGTTTGATGCATCTGGAGACAATAAATCCATCGCTGCTCTTTTTCAAAGAGAATTATCTCTGTCTGTTGGGATTCTCCATGGTCTCCAGGATGACCCATTTAAGGTTCTCTACAGTGTGTTTCAATTCAAGACAATGGTTACTCATATTATTTTTACATTGGATGTTGCTTTTGTGTTCCCCTATGCAAACATGGATCTTTCTGCATGTCATATCGATGTATCTCATTTTGCATGGGCAAGAGATCATGTACACTACATGTGATGTGTTGCAGTTAGTGTGTTTTTACAGGGCACAGTACTTTCCTACCAAAAATCAATGGACTTTGTTGCTGTGGTCAGTCAACAAATACTACATGAATCGCAAGGGAAATTCCCAACTACTGGTTGGAGACCCCAAAGCTATGGTACTGTCAGTGAATTTTTCCACGGAGTACATGGGCCTTTATGTACTAGTTTGTCCCTCAGATTCTGGCTTTTTGTGTGCAAACCATTGTTTTTCAATATTCATTGACCCTGTATTGATAATGCGCCAGTTCTTGATGATAATTCTTTTGACGTAGTTAGAAGCTATGTTATACTTTGTTATGTAAATCTACCCAAACCTAAATCATAGTAGGACTACAAAAAACTCCAGGTCTCCAGCTGATTGTGGAGTTCAAAAAATGAGGATGCAGCATATATGTATAGCGGCTGGTTATTCCTCGCTTTAGGGGCGATGAAGGAGAGAGCTTGACTGACAGATCAAGGTTTCCAAATGCACAGGATGTGTACAAGAAGGAGTCTAGACGAGCTGAGGTGTCTGGAAGGGTTGTGAAAGCTTGTAGTGCCTTGAAAGTGTGGGTGAGAAGTTCAAATTTTGCTCATTTGTGTATTGGAAGCCGGTGGAACTCTTTCAGGTATTGTAAGATGTGAGTGAATTGTGGAAGGTTGAAAGTGATTCTGGCCAATGAGATCTGAGTAGTCTGCAGCCTTAAGGTGAGTTTTATGTTGATTCTAGCATAGAGGGTGTTCCCGTAGTCCAGCTTGCTTGTGAAGAGAGAGTGCGTGACAGTTTTCTGGGTGCTGATTGGGAACCATTTGAAAATCTTCCTCAGCATCTTCAGGGTTTGGAAGCATGAGGTGGTAAAGGTGTTGACTTGGGCGGTCATGTTGAGTTTGCTGTTGATGATGATCCTGAGGTTCATGGTATGACTGGTGCAGATGGGTGGTGGTCCTTGCTCTTTTGGACACCAGTTGGAGTCCCATGGTGAAGTGCTCTTCCCATAGATCAGGATTTTGGTAATATCGGTGTTCAGCTTCAGACAGTTGTTCTTCATCCAGTGGGCAATTTCAGTCATGCAGGCATAGAGCTTGATCCTGATACTAGGTGTTTTGTCTGTGAAGGATAGAATTAGCGGTGTATCGTCAGCTTAGGAGAGGACGTTGATGTCCCAAGAGTGGATGGTACTGGATAGAGGGATTATATAGTTCAGTTAAATATATGACAGAGCTCCTTAAGTTTAAAGTGATCTGATGCAGTGTTGTATCTTACAGTGCACATAGACTGCTTATGACTTAGAACATATCTTTAGTGTTCCAGTACAAAATTAACACACTTGGAATTACAGATGCTATAAGGCATTAGAGTGCGATTTTACAGATTGACACTTCATGTAAGGATTTCAACATGCACTGATAATGACATGAAAAACAACAGCACTTCACATTTTTTTACAATGAATCTCTGCAGAAACACAGATTCCTGCAGTAATTCCCCTATCATCAGTGGAAAACTAGCAATAATGTTGTAATGCTACATCCTGGAGTAGTGGTTGTGGTATTGCTGAGTGCATGATTTCCAGGTTGGTGTTTCTGTACATATATATACTTTGAAGATTGTGATGACCCGAAAGTAAATGCACTACAGGCATGGGGAGGGGTATGGCCTTACGGCTTGAGCATTCGACCTCGAAGCTGGGGAACCAAGTTCGAGTCTCAACAGGGACCCTAAACATCCTGTGAATCTGGGCAAATCACTTAGGGCCTAATTACAATGTCAGGTGGACTTGAATCCACCCAACACCATCTCGGTCCTAAAACTGACCGACCTCTGGTCAGCGGTCCCGATGCGACAGAACACTGTTCGGTCCCATCCCTACATTTCCCTATGAGAGCAGGCATTACGGCCATAATACATGCTCACAGAGGGAAATGGAAGGTTCTGTTCATCCCTGCACTCTGTGGCAGGCCACCTTGGCCCCCAACTTGAGGCCACATACACAAGGTGACCCTGCTGGAGGCCCCGAAACACGCTTTCGGACATAGTTTCCATGTCAGACAGGCCGGCATAGAAACCATGCCAGAAACTGTGTATCATAATCCCAAGGGCAGAAAGGCCCGCCCTTTGAGATTACGAGCCAGTTCCGACTGGCCTACGGGCTCCTTGAGCCCGTCAGAATCCAGCCAGAGTGACCAGCCGGTTTAGTTTCCAATCGCCAGTATTGTAATGCAGCGGTCGGAAAGTAAACCGAGGGTTGGAGCCTTTCCGGCCTGCATCGTAATCAGCCCCTTAATCTACACATGCCTAACAAAATGAATGTGTCGTCTGTAACGCAGCTGGTGCTCATGTAAAGTGCTCTGATACCTTTGGGTTCGGTTTGCGCTATATAAAACTCTGAAAAAAATGGTACTGCAATCATCACATGTAAATACTGCAGCAACACTTTCAAAGCAATGTTCATCCTAAAACTGCCATGGCTGGCTTAGTGGTCAGGAAGCTCTTATTCTATAGCTGCACTTTCCACGCCAAAAATCATCCCATTATAATTCTAGAATTCCACAGGCAGGGTAAAGAAAAGATTTAAGAATCGGTCTATCTTACTGCGAGAATGGAGGGCAGGGATGGATATGTAAATGGCAGCCAAAAGGGTCACCTACAAGGCAAGGGCTCCCCGAAAAAATTTCATACGGTGTGGGGCAAATGGAGGAGGTACTATGGTCTCGACGCAATAGTGGGAGATACTCCACTGCATGACTGCATGTCTGTGCTGCAAAAGGATATGTAAGATATATGACAATTCATTGTTTTGTATAATGACAAATAACATCGAAGGCTGTTTGACTATAACCAAAGTTAATTATGTTATGTTTGTTTTAGAAAATGACAATAAAAATATTTATTTAGAAAAAAGAATCAGTCTATCTTCAAATTCATTCCGGTGTTTTTGTACTTGTACTCTTAGTATTCACAAACCAGTCCTCTATTGCTCTTAAGCCCTCCTTGTATCCGACAGTGCCTCACGTAAAACCTGTTTTATTTCATTTAAGTAATAAACTTTTTGATGCCTCTACTTGTGCTGCTGTCATGTTTACTATTTAATGTAGAACAAGCTCATTGTTATCCATTTGCACTATAATGCAGTTTAATTCCTAAATATTGCATTCCAACCACCATTATCTACCCTATGCCCAACATATAACATTCCACCGAAATATTCGGTGTTTCTTAACCCCTTCCGTGTGAATTTTCATGCTGTGCAGGGTTTTTAATGAGTGGGCGGGGTTTGGACGTCCCCCGGCCGTCCTCCGCACACGCCCACCATGACGTCGGATGGCCGGGGGCCGCCCGAAGCATTCAAGGGGTTAAAATCTGTATTGTAACTATTGCGTTTGTTCTGTTTCCATTCAACACATGGCTGACTTGTGCTTGGTGTGCTCACAATCACTTTATGTTCAACTCTCTGAAAACCTGCTGGGTGAAGTACATTAAACAGCATATAAAAATAAGAATAAATATATAAATACATAAATAAAACCCACCATCTTTGCTCATAGTCTGTGAGGTATCAATCCACCCTTCATGGTACTCGTGCCTACATTCAAGAACTGTTGCAAAAAAACCCTCTTTATTTATTTATTTATTTAAGTAGTTTCATCCAACTCAGTGTATTGCCCTTTGATGAGTTCAGGGTGCCAGGGCTGGATCACAGAAGTACAATTCTGGAGGGGTTATATAGAATCCAACCTCAGGAGAGGAGGTCGAAATCTTCATTATTAAATCTTATAGACCAGTGTGGTAAAAATTATTGGAATGCAAGCCAGAACAGTCTAGTTTCAGAAGTCTTCAGAAAAACAGGTAGCATTAGTGCGTTGCCAAGCTTGATTTCATGTAATCTAATGTTTTGTTGGTGTGGTTCAGTAATTGGAACATACATTGGGTGATCGAGTTTGCCGCTGTTAAGCATTGTGTCTTAATTGGATGATAATGGGGTTCCAGTAAGGACGATTTCCACTGCGTACTTTATGTACCACACAAAAGTCCTTACACTTGAAATTTTCATTCACTGGTAGTAAGTGTAGTGATTTAAAGGAAGGTTTATGTGGTCTATTCTCACAGACTATCAAATAATTTCTTCATGAGCCCGTTCTGTATAATGTTGTAATGTAATAAGTGCGTCATTGCTAGGGCTATTGTCAGCTCAAACTATATGGTTGCTTTCGGGGAGTGGCAGAAGTGTTCTGAGCTGGGAAAGCTGAAAGTTGGCATATAATACCAGTGCATCTTGAAGTTTTGTGATTACATAAATAAGAAGCCACAAGCAATCTTAATGAGCCTCAAGGATCCAAGTCCACCCGAAAAAATAATATTAATTACCATGTCACGTCACCCCATCACTCTTCCAAATGGTCCATGGTTCCCATGCTTCATCACTACTCAGCTGCCACCATTTGTTTCTGCCGTATTGAAAGACTGACAACAACACTGTACATTACAAGCAGCCTCTGTATTCATGGATATCTTAATAATACAATGTCTTATGTCTGATAGCATCTTCTTTAGAGCTGGGTGAGGTGTTATGCTTTGCGCTCTCAGGTGAAGACAGGAAACTTCACCTGTCAAGCAAGTGAGTAAACATTCTCAATTACTTGTGACTTTGCTCGAGACTAATTTTTCTTGCTGGCTCTTGAGCACTTATGATGTCCTTCCACATGAAATCGTGCCTGCAACCCTCCCCAGACAGTTACAATAAGTAGGAAAGTGCCTAGAAAGGGGACAATGGAGGACATGAGAAGGATTGCCACAGGATTGCCACAGGCATTAGTAGTGTGGGATGCCTGTAGTGTCCTAGCATGGACACGTTCTAGTGTTCACATGTGTGTAATACACTCTACACCCACCCAGCACCTACGTCACTGGGTCAGGTGACTAGGATAATAAAAGGGCCGAGCGCACGTGCTCGAGGCCAGTTAACCCACTACCCCAGCTATGTGTCTGTCTCCGTCATTGCCGCCGAGCATGAGGCCCTAGGGCCCAACATAACAATGGCAACGAGGGTTGTAAGCCCCAGCATGCAGCAGCAGCCCAGCTGATCGTGAGGGGGAGAGGAGTGCCCCCAGTGAGGACACCCCCCCCCTGTGAGAAGGTGCGACGCGCCGAGAAGCCGGCAGGGCGAGGCGGAGCCCTCAGCATGCCCCGAGGCGACCGGGAGCCCACCCCGCACCTCAGGCGCCCGCCACTGTGACCCTGGTGGGGGGGGAAGCGCCCCGAAGACAAGCGGACGGGCCCAACATAACAGATGCCTGGGGGCTCAGGGCAGAGAAATGGGGTCTTTAGCATAGGCATTGCATTCCTCTCTGTGCGCTGAGCAACCAAGTGGCAGCAAGAACAATTTACTGCTACTGCAAATGGCCGCAAAGTCTCCTTTTTCTTTTTGTTAGAAACTTCTCAGCTACAAAGCTTGCAAAATTTAAAAAATATGAAAAGTTGTGAGTCATCTCATTTCACAACTTCCAATGCTCCTAATCATGGTATGGCTATGAGATAAAGTTGCGGTGCTGTATATTTTATGGGTTTCCTTGGAGTGACTCTAACAAAGTTGTTTTCATAGATATTTCCTAAAATGTATAATAGAGAGTAGCACAAACTTACACCAAAATTGAGCATTCTGGATGTATGGGTCGAACTGTACAGGGGCGGCCGTATGAAAGATGGGCCATAAACCAATATTCTAATTCTTCATCTTTAGCCAGGCTGTATACATCTGCAAACATAAATTGGTCAAATTGCAGAAGTACCCTCCATTTGTAACGTAGTTAGTGATTGACGCCCAAATGTCTGTCATAAAGCCTGGACATTGTATAAAGTGTCATCTTTTTGCTAAAAGGAATATATATGAGAAATGCAGGCTGACATGCATCCACATGGCATGCATAAAAGTCTACAAAATCAATGAATTCCGAACTTTCATTGCCGGAATAACCTGTGTGCACTGCAAAATGTATTTAACAACATATGTTAACGATTAGAATCCGAAATTCATTGTTTGAAACCAAATTGTTTACAACAAATAAATCTAGAATATCTTCCTTGTTTTACAAATCATAACCTTATATATTTAGTGCTATATTTAGTGATATGTTTCTCACAACATTGTCATGAAATCAAAATAATGTATTTGAATGATGCTCAATAAAAAGTAAGAAACTATTGCACACCATATTATTTTGTAAATACCATCATTGTTGGATTCTTCTGTACAGTCCAGAAGGGAAAAACATTGATGCCCTATGCATTTCGGGACCCTTAGTCCCTTCCTCAGGGGACACTATGTACAAACACATAAAAAGAATGTAATTAATCACAATCAATATAAAATTCACCATACTCTGGTACTATCATTACCAAAACTTACTGGGAGGTACAACAAGTCTCTCAATAAACTAAAACACCCCTGTGCTTATGCTGTGGCCGACATGCGTCAACATCAAAACTGCTACTATGCCCACTTCATCATGGTGAGAAACACCTTTCCAAACAGATTCGCTCAATTCAAATTGATACTGTGTGATTAGTGATGCCCATGTTATAAAGCAGTACTCACAGATGGAAGGTGGACCGAAGTTCCTAAAACAGCAAAGACAAACGATTATCAAGGACACCCATCCTACGGTAATATTTTTGGGCAAATGAACTAAAGCTTCTAAATAAAACAAATCAGCTTACTTGATGTTGTTTTGTAAGAAACAACAGCAACCGCTTCAGAATGAAAGGTAATACTGCCACTATGTGGAAGCCTGCGAACATATAAATAAACGCGTATTTAGATTCAACGCCCTTAGTTGTTCGTCCCTGATTTTCTGCATGGTAAATTAGCAATCTTCGCATAACTGTATCCACATACAGCTTTGTCTTTCGACTTGAAACGTGCTCAACTCTGCTGCATCAAGCTTACCCAAATACAGCGCCCTACAGACTAAATACCATGTGTTCTTCGGCGACTGAATGACATGGTCATGAAAATATGACTATGTGATTCATCCTGATGTCGGTGGCCATCTTAAACAAGGTAGTGCACCTTTTAGAACTGAAGAGACTACAAATGCGAATGAGTACCAACATAAGGAAAACAAACATACTTCTATAAGGCTACCGCAAACCCGGTGCAGCCTGTGGCCTAGTGCTTGATAATAATCAGCGACGGTTTAGCCATTATCCGTAATATGATAAACAGCTGTATGTCACATGAACAATGACCCATACGCTACGCGACCAAGACATAACCTCAGGCAACCACGACCTCTCTGAGATCAGTGATCTATATAGTCTGGACCTTTGTGATTTTGACATCACAATAATATTCAAATATCAGAATGTGAAATTGTTCATGTTGTTGCATGTCTAAAGAATGATACATTTGTGTTGCATTACATCAACATCAATGATTGGCCAATCCTAATGCAAGCGATTGTTATAACATGCATTTCTTCAAAACCTAGCATTGCTAGTTCTGTACATGTTTAAAATGTGTAATGTAATGTAATGTATGCTGCACATACTGGCTAGAGGGACTAAATCTGTTTATAAAAAACAGCTCATCTCCAGTTTGTCATTCAGACCAAGAGGAATTATAGTAGTGAATTTTGTTATCCAAAAGGTTTCCCTTTGAAGTAAAGTTTTATTTGGATCTGATGCTGGTTTCGGTGTCACAATTTCTAAAACCAAGAATCGTATTTGTGCAATATTATGGCGTTCAATTATCCAGTAAGCTGCTAAGCTTGAATTCAGGTTCTTCTTGCGTATAGTACTTTTGTGCTCAGAAATCCATATCTTCAATTTGACGGACTGGAAAAACTTCCAAGTGCATATAGGTTTAGCTCTTTACCCAAGACAATTTGGCTACTCTGCCTTGTCATTGGGGGAGAAGGTGATCTTATCCTTTGACCCACAATAATTTGATGTAACCTGCCCTTGTCTTTAAAAGCATGCATCTGTTCTGGTTCTTGTAAAGAGAATCTGGAAGAGAATCTATTTCAATTTTGTGTCACTGTTTGAAGACACATTGCATTGTTCTTTTAGCCGGCTCTGCAACTGGTTACTTGAAAGGATTACCAGGAGTCAAAATATAACATTGGGTAGAAGTTGGCACCAATCATTGTGGGTGCTAAACAAAACTTCTGATGCACAGAGGAAGTGATGAATGTGGATGAGAGCCCTTTGTCCTTTGGTGGGATTTCATTAAAGATAATGTATCCGTCTATCCGTGGTTAAAGAAAACTCTGCTTGTTGTTTCTACCTCTGGATTTAGTACTTTCTCCATATGACATTGGATTTTTAATTACCTCCCAATTCTAAACTAGGCCTTAGGACTTCTGAAATTGACATGATCCATCTCACACACGAAACATTGTATTTCCAATCCATTTGCAGCATGATTATAAAGATATGTAACCATTTTCTTAAACATTACTTTCTACCACCAAAGTTTCTAATACACCAATAGAATGTGTGCTTATCATTAAACTCTAGCCATACAACCTATTGCATTGGTTGAGGCCCCTCATTGTATTTCATTAAGATATTAGTGTTTTCTTTTTAACTATAAGCAACCCTAGTGATAATTTTGTGTTCTTATTGTAAAGGTGTTATGTTCATGATATTATGAATCATGACTCTGAGTGGCCTCATGCAGACGGAGTTTTTTGCTGCTAGTGATTTTCACACTGTTGGTTATCAAGTAGGCAATAGTAATGACATTTAGCAAGCTACTAAAAAAGGCAGCACATTTTTCACAAGCTACAGAATGAATTGAACGCTCCTACCTGCAGAATAGAGATTAATAGCAGACAAACTTTTATTTAGAAAGCTTCAGTGGCTCAAGCTTTAAATTTGGTCACCCATAGTAAAGGAAAACCAAGCATAACTTAGTGTGCCTTTGGACTACCTCGGTTTCAAACTATAATACATTATATAGAATGTTGGAATCTTTTATAGGTCAGTGTTTCATCAATGAAATGCTAGTCAAATGTCAACCTTATTACCGCACACCACAAACTTTTATCATGACTCATTTTAACCTCTGTGTTCAGAACCTGCTTGAGGTGGAATTTTAATACTGTGTGCAAGAAATGTTCTGAATGAGGTAAAACCCTCACTATGATACGTATTTCTCAATATTTTAACATATGTTTCACAGTGTACACAGAAATCACCCTTTCAGAAAGTTTTTCAACATTTCCAATAGTAAGGCATTAGATTCTCTAGTTGCAACAACTATTGTCCACTTTTAATGTGTAGAAGGGGGGCATACCAGACACATTCGTGGACCCTAATTGGTTGTTGCATATTCTAAGACAGCACAGATGCCAGAGTGTCAATACCTAATAAAAGCACCAGTGCACTATGGATTGATCTGTGTCCATACCCTTGCCTTGAAACTCCACTCCTCACAATCTTCGTTCCCCTCTGACAGTTTCCTATGTAAGCTGGAGTGGGTTGAGCCAGAGACACTTGCATACACTGATATGGGTTTGGACATTCAAAGACAGCACAGGAGCCGAAGTGGAACTACAGAGCTTGTGATGTCAGCATTTCAACTACTGGATTGCGTGAAGATTGAGAAAAGAGGTACTATCATCTCTACTAGCTGAATGCATGGAGGTTGGTTAGGGGGCCATGCTGTCAGTTGAGAACACCAAAGTAGTTTATCAGTGATTTGCAACTTTTTAGAAGTACCTAGAAAATGAGAGGGACAAGAGAAACAATTACTAGTTTGCAGATCTAGATTTAAAATGACATTCTGGGATGGATGGAAAAGAAGCCTTTTTTAAAGTCTGGAATGTCCGGTTTGTCCTAGAGCCCAGTGGATACTGTTATTTCAGAATTTTGCTGCTGTGTTGTTGGAACATACTGTGTTGAAGAAGGCTCTCCTCAAGGCTCGACTGATGCTTTTTGTGAGCATTGACAGGTTGAAGGTGAATCAAATTAGTCATGTCCTATAGTCCCTTACAATTCTAATCTTTGTCTATCTGATAATGGTACAGAGGGATACAACATTTTAAACCTCATTTAATATACCTTTGTTTGTCTACATTGTTTAGAAACCATGACTGCTCTGTTAATTTGCCATTTAAAAGAAACTATGTATCCAAGTGGAGCTGTTACAGACTTTAGACACATATGCAGCTTATGTTGATGACTGATATTTGGACTTGGCCCTTTTTGCAGGGTCATCCCTGAACTTTTTGCCTTCCTCCTATATTTGTTCTGACCTGTTGTTGGCTGTTTTATGACTCTGGGCACCTTACCACTGCTGATCAGTCCTATAGTGCATATGCTCTTCCTATTGTAAATTGATGTATGGATTAGTGATTCCATGATTGGCTGATTTGGTTTACTTGTCAGACCCTAGTACAGTGCACCAAGGGTGCCCAGGGCTGGTAATCCAACTGCTGCTGGTGGGCTTGCAGCACTAGTTGTACCACCCACAGAAGCAGCCTGTAAAAGTGTGTATAAAGTACACCCACTTGCCAGTCCCTAAACCTTCCCTTTTAATATTATCAGACACCCCTATGGTAGTCCCAAGGGCAGGGTGCATTGTAAGTATAAGGAAGAACATGCCCTAGTGTGTGTGGCGTGTTCTAATAGTGAATTACAGCCATTTTCGTTTTTCACTATTGCAAGGCTATCTGTTCTCCATAGGCCAGAATGGGCAGTTTGATTATTACATTTTATAATCCTAACTGACTCAGGGAACATGGTAGAAATTCGAATTTAGTATGCCTTAACTCAGAATGATAAAAAACATCTTTTAGTGAAGTTGGTTTTAACATTCTGTCCTTGTCTGGAGTTTGAGTGACACGGCTGGGGAATTCCAGGAGACAGGGTGAGGTGGCCCAGTGGTGAATAGAGAGATCTGCATCTAGATGGGAGGGAAGAGTTGCACCTGGGACCTGAATAGGGCTGTGCCTTCCCTCCACAATGCTGGCTCCACCTCCTGTGGTGTGTCTGATGTCTCTGCCCTGCACTCTGAAAGGAAAGAAGGAGTCAGGTAAACAAAGTGCTCCAGGACTGACCAGAACCGGTTTGAACAAGGCAAAGGCCCCTCTGCCCTCAGAGGATAAAGGATTTTGGGGTATAAGTATTGGGACCCTGATCCCAAGAATTTAGATCACTTTGGGAAACAAGAAGAAAACTCTGCCGAGGAGAGGAACCAAGAAGAAGCTGAGGAGAAACTATCCCTGAAACTGGGGGATTGGCCTGCATTAGTTGCCTAACTGCCAAAGGGAGGAAAAAGGAACTGTGTGTGTACTTTTGCTCAACTTGTGAAGGATCTCCAGGGGCTTGGAAAAGAGATGCCTCCTGCTGAAGTCTCAGGAACCACCAGCTCCCCAGAGTTCTTTGGAAGTGCCTGCTGCTGTTTTGGGGCCTTCTGAGGGACTGCGTGTCACAAGGAGCAGGAAGCGCGACTCAAGAAGGAGAAGCGTGCCGCAGTCGGAGCTGTTGTCGTCCCATCGCGTAAAGGGTGTCGCCGCTGCAGTTGTCGCATCGAGCGGAAGCGTCTCGCATCTTCGAAGAAGTGTCTCGCAACGCTGAAGAAGCGTGTTGCCATCGCAGCCATCGTAGCTGACGCATTGCACCGCATCAAGAGAAGAGTCTTGCATCGAGGAAGAAGCGTGTCGCCATCGCAGCCATCGTAGCTGACGCATTGCACCGCATCAAGGAAAGCACCTTGCATCCACGGAGAAGCGTGTCGCCATTGGAGCTGTTGTCGGCGCATCGCGTAAAGGGTGTCGCCGCTGCAGTTGTCGCATTGAGCGGAAGCGTCTCGCAATGTCGGAGAAGAGTGTCGCCGCCAAAGCCGCTGTCATCGCATCGCATAAAGGGGTGTTGCCGCTGCAGCTGATGCATCAAATCAAGTCTTCTCGCAACATCAGATAAGCGTGCCGCATCTGGAAGATCTTCACATCTTTATTTCTTTGCATCAAACGTTCATCGCATCAACATCGTTGCAACACTTGTTTCCCTGCGTGTCGCATCTAAAGGTACATTGACTTTGAGTGTCGCATTTAAGAACTAAAGAGAACTAAGCTAAATTCTACCATCTTAAAGTAACAGTATTGTGGATTTTTGTCGTTTATGGTCTTGTGGTAAATCTATATAAAGAAGACTTATTTTTGATATAAAACCTGTGCGGTGTCCATCTGTAGTGTTGTCACTTGATTACTGTAAGTGTTCACAAATGCTTTACACACTGCCTCTGAGATAAGCCTGTCTGCTCGTGCCAAGCCACCAAGGGGTGAGCAGGGGTTATTTTAGGAGTGTAGCCCCTTACCCTGACTAGAGGCGTGGGTCCCTATTTGTCACAAGTGCATACCTGTGCCAACTAGAGACCCCCAAGTCTATACTGATTGATTGCCTTACCTACATTAGTTTGTTCAATTTAGAAGGAATGAACATTTGGAGACCCAGATTTATAAGTGCACCACAGTAATGAAAAACTGTCAAAGTTACCCATGATATTAAGTATCCTAGTAGAAGATTTAAAGATAGAGGATTGCCATAGACGTAAGTAGGCAGATAAAGCGAAATTAAAGATAAATAAAAACAGGTTTGGAATTCTAAAGGCAACACTAGGGTGGACAAGGAAGGTACACAGGCAGTGTGTCAAGCAGGGAATTTTGCAGCAGCTAGAGAGGAAATGTATTAGTAGCCTGCACCTTCTTCTGAGCATAAACCATGTGATAGTGTCTCTCTGTTAACAAGAAAGAATACAAAGGAGTTGTAGAAACAACCACATGTGTAGAGAGCATCTCAATTTCTTGGTGTGGTTCAGTCTTCAAGCATAGCAATACTAGTATGGTCAACAAGGTTCTTTTTGATATTCAGAGAGTTTACACAGCATTAGCAGCAAAGAGAGCCTCATTATTATGGCCGAATAAAGTTTCTCACAGTTATGAATCCCATAAGCAACAAAGAGATAGGGTAAGCGTGCCCACTCAGGCTCTAAAAACGTTTTTCATATTAACTTTATGAAGAGAAGCAATGACTATAGAAATATGTAACCTGTCAGTGGGGGGTGTGCAAGAGATTTATTACCGGAATGAATGAGGGGATTCAGTAGGAATTATTGCAGGTTGTATGAAGACACTTAATCCAGAGTTAAAACATTTCATACATATTTGTATGAAATGCACAACAGTGTATGAAATGGTCACACATATCATCCGATAAATAAAGAGCCATATATAGAGTTGCTATGAAAGAAGCATGATTATCCCTTCTAGGTCAACCATGACAATACTATAGTCCTGTGTAGTTATGTTATATTATAGTAATTTGTAAAGCGCACGGCTCCTGGGCAGAGTGTCCTGGCGCTAGGCATGGGGGAATCGGACTGGCGGTGGAGTTAGATGTTAAAGAGGTAGGTTTTGAGCTTCCTCTTGAACATATTGAGGCTGTATGTCAGCCGAAGATCTGGTGGGAGTCTATTCTAGAAAAGAGGTCCTTGATAGGAAAAGGATCTCCCACCCATTCTGAGGTGACCAATGCGGGGCACCATTGCCAGGAACGCTGAAGACAAGCGGAGGGTTCGAGCTGGGCTGTACGTACTGATTTTCTTCTTGAGATATGATGCCCCCGTCCCATGCAAGGCCTTTTGCTTGAGGTCCATGGTTTTAAAAGCCACCCTCTTTTTTACCGGTAGCCAATGCAGGGCCCTTAGGTGAGAGGTCAAGTGGGACCTGGGAGGAAGCCTGAGCAGCATTCTAGCTGCGGAGTTCTGAACCACCTGTTGTTTATTAAGGAGATAGTCCCGGAGGTCGAGGTACAGAACATTCCTCTAGCCCAATCTAGATGTGACCAGGGCCTGCACTACCTTCCTACCAGCAGACTTGGATAGAAGCGGAAGGAATTTTTTCAACATGCGGAGCACGCTGGAGCAGGACCCAGCAAGAGCTTGAATCTGCGGAAGGAAGGAAAGAGCACTATCTATTTTGATTCTGAGATTGCTGACACAGTTTTGAGGGAGGCCAGGGTGTGGCAGGTTATTCGGCCAACAGGGTTCCACAAAATTGTGGGGGACATCTCCAAAGGTCACGATCTCTGTTTTGTCCGGTTGCATCTCAGATGGTGCAAATCCAGCCACTGTAGTCTACATAGACTTGCTCGTACTAAAAAACGGTGATAGCGAAGGTGATTTTCTACAACAAAGGAGATATATCAGTCATAAATTAGCAAGACACTGTGGTACACACCAGTCAACATAATCAATAAAAGTTTCAAGAGTGCAAAGTCGCCATTGAGTGAGTTGCATTCAGAAGGCTGAAAAAAGCAGAACAAATTTGTCAAACATCTGTAAACGGAGCTGATAATTATCATTCAAACAATTTTTTGAAGTGCCTATTAAAGAATTACATTTTAATTTCCTGCTTCATTTAGAACACTGTATGAGCAAGTGGTTACAGAAAACCAGCTCAGTAGTAGCTAGAATATGACACATTTGTAGGTAGGCATCTAGAAATAAACTGATTATACATGGACCAAGAACAACATAACATGGTTCAGGGGTTATGTGTAACATAAAATGAGTCAGAATAATATATGAGCCCATACTTTCATTTAAAGTTCCATAAATCTCAAAATGTCAATCGACATTTGAATCTTTAAGCGAAAGATGGATAACTTTGCTTCTTATTTACAATCATCCTCAAGTCTGTCCACTGTTGTGTAGCAAATACATCCATCTGCTTTTCTTGTTTGAGAGTAGATGTTTTAGGTTACATCCTCAGGATTGTTGTCTGATGACATCCACAACCTGCAATTACAGGTCATCTTTTGTGTATTTGAAAAATCTGCAGTGCTCTACCAGTGGCACTATCAGGACTTACGACTGGAGGGGAAGAGAGAGAGAGAGAGAGACACTGACATAGAGGGGAGAAAGGAGGAAGATGTGTAGAACGGGAAACAGCGGTTACAATGCTGTCGGTACATCGCGGTGCCATTACAAGGCGGTCAGTACAACAACCTCGCTGTTACCATGAATACCATTACAGCGCAAGTCATTAAAACGACTTGCTGTAGGGGGCTTTAGGTGTTGGATTTTGAATCCAACACCTTCCCTACTGTTGCACAGACTGGAGTTGGAGTAGTAAATTATACTATTCTAAACTCCAGCACCTCCTTTACAGCAAGTCGTTTTAATGACCTGCGTTGTAATGGTATGCGTGGTAACAACACAGTCATTGTACTGACCGCATTGTAAAGGCATACTTTGTAAACGCATGCGTTGCAACATCATATATTTGCGCAGAACATCAACATGAAGGAGAGAGAGGAAGAAGTCCAGAATACAGAGGAGATGGCGGGAGAGAGGTCCAGAGACAAGGCCATGGGGGTGAAAGAGAAATTGGAAGACCACAGTGAGGTGGAGGAGATGCCCGACATGTGGTTACAACACTGAATGGTGGACACCACATGAGACACTATTGTAGCCTGCCACAGTTCAGGAGAGCTGTTTCCAGTGCAGTGAGTGCTCGGGGCATGGCGGGGAAGCATACATTTGCATAAAAGGAACACTTGCATGAGGGTGGATTGGAGACACACATGAGCTACGAGTGCCAATACCACAGTCGGAGATGCAAGATAGGAAATTTCCGTTTTGGCTGGGCACTGGATTTAAGAGATAGAGATTTCCATTTTTCCTTTTTCCCCCTTCCAATTCCTGTCAAAACCTTGCCCTTATACACTTCCTGTGCACTTACATGTGACCCTCATAGTAAACATCAGCACTTCCTCCAGTTCACCACGATGGCCTTAACTTAGAAAGCACCCACATAGGGAAAGAAGCGAGAGAGAGAAAGAGAACGAGAGCATATAATGCTGCACCTTGGGTGATTTGGTGATGGGAGAAACCAATAATAGAGTAGAATACCGTTCTTACTGCATTGGCCTCATTTTTAAGGAGACTGGCAGCTGCACCAGTATACAATGAACCTATGGATAGACAAAAGGAAATAACTCCTATGCCTGTCAAGATCAAGACGTCACATCCCCCTGCCACACCTTATGGACATGTATTTTGTTCTATATGTTTAACTTAAATATCTGCAACGATATCCACACACCCAAAAAAAGCAAACATTAGCGGGATATGTAAATCTTTGAAGCCATAATTTTGCCCTTCCCTCTGACCGGTAACCAACGTACAAGACTCCAAGAAGGAAGCACAAATGCTGGCTAAGAAACTCCAGAGGAAAGACTACCCCAAGAAGATTATTGCAAAAGCTCACAATTGGGCACAGAACATCCCAACAGATACCCTTTTGGCGACCAACATGAAACAGGACACCGAGGCCTTGATTTTAGTCAGTACTTACCATACCTCATCCAATGGATGCAAAAGGATTGTCAGTAAATATTGACGGATCCTTACATCCAACCAGTTGTCATTCACAAACCCCATTTTTCCTTCAGAAGGAATACAAACATTAGAGACAAGTTGGTCCACAGTAACACATGGCAATGGGCCTCATACAGACAGGACACTCTATGGGCCCTCCCGTAGATATCATGCCATTTCCCTTGCGGTAACTGCTCTGTGTGCCCCCTTTCAAAACAATCAGAAACACTAGACCTTCTCCTCCGCACACTCTGGGTACAAAGAGCACACACCAATTGTAACAGCAGCAATGGTGTGTACATTATTGGGGTTCATGTGGCCTCTGCTATATTGGTATGATCACCAGAAAAATAAAAGTCAAGATTGGCGTGCACAAAGCATGATACATTGCAAAAGAACATCAACCAGACTCACCACTCACTATTTTGAGAAAAATCATGGTGATAAAGACTTGTGGTGGTCAGTGATTGAGAAATTCACCCCCCAAATAGAGGTAAGCAAAGAACTTCTTGAGAAAAAGCAGAGGTGGGTCTACTGACGTCAGACTAATAAGGGAGGTCTTACCAATGACATTCTATGGAACAACTTAGCCTTAAGTAACCATGACATAGTTATGATGAATAAACCCCAACAAAATTGTACTAAAAAGGATTACTCTACACTTAAACTTTTACTTGGTGAAAGTCACCATTTGTACTCTTGAGAACCACGCTTCATTTTGGGCCTGATTATGATGTGGTCAGAAATGGCTCCGACCGTCGGTCAGAGCCTTTCAGACCGCATCATAATATGCCGGTTGGATTTCTTTCTGACCACCTTAGGCGGTCAGAAAGGAATCTGAACAGTCATTCCGACGGGCTCCGAGAGCCCATCTACCAGGAATGCAGCCAGTAATCCCAAGGGCGGCTCCTTCCGTGGCTGGGATTACGATGTCCGGTTAGGCAGCCGTTCCGTGCTGGTCTTTCTGACACAAAAAGACTGTCAGAACTCGACTTTGGGGGGCCCCAGCAGGGCCCCCTTGGGTGCATGGCCTCCGGTTGGAGGTGAGGGGCCACCCATGGTCCCCTCTCTTGATCCTTGCACCCTGTGGTAAGCACCATTATCCCCCCATTACAGGCACCTTTGGGTGCATGCCTCGGGGTGCATAGATGAACTGTAACTCCTATTTTACAATTGGAGCCTGCATTCTGTCCGGAATACATTGTAAAGTATAGGAATGCGGCCGAACATTGTTCGGTCGCATCCTAATTAGTCAGGACCAGTTATTACTCAGGCTACTTATGAGTCACTTTTAACTCCATGGTCACTCAGTAGAACACACCACTGGCACTCAATTACTTTTATCTCTTTAACACCTACTTGGTCTGTCCTGGCTCTCCCTATTTGGTTCTTTTGCAGCCTTCTACCATTATTTGAGTTACTGTGATTTCACCATTAAACATGGAAGCAATGCCTCCTTTCATCCACTGGGCTCTCCATGTCCTGAGCCCAATACGTCAGTTTATTAGAGTAATCAAGATTAGATTTGCAATTAGCATTTCCTTATTTATTTCTTGACTTAATATTCAGATTGTTTTCAATCATTGGTCCCTATTGTTAGGACATTGCACAAGCATGTATTTTAATCCTCCTTTTACACGCCCTGAACTTATTTTTCCCTTCATTTTAGTTCCATTTAGTGTTTGGCCGTGTCAACCTAATTTTGATATACAGATCCTAAAATTCCTCTGCATGTCATCAACACGGGCGTTTTTCCCTTTCGGACACCAAGTACCACCACTCCTTCAATCAGAACACCAAGCCGTCAGCTTTCATTTATGATGCATTCACCTAGCGTGTGTCAGAGTATGTGGCAATTGAACCCACCCTGACCTTCAGGAGTCAGGGTGAACCTGGTGATGAAACATGCAACTACTAGAGTGGGCAAGGGTTGTATAAAAAAAGGATTATTTTATTTTTTTCCAACTTCTCAACTGAAGTGGTGCCCACTCACTGCCGCATTTTTCCTAATTTGGCAGAGGGGTACTCTGGTGTTTGTTGTATATTACCGTGGGCGAACTTATCCCCCACATTCCTTGTTGTACAAGAAGATCTCCCTACCCTTCCGGTAGTCTTAGGATCGAACAAATTCCTACCACTCCAACCCTTGGGTGGAATATATGGAAACTAGATTGAGCACTTTTTATTTACATACATTCTTGGTTTTGAGCAGTAAAGCTCCAGGCCAAGCTGTGAATTAGGACAAAGTCACAGATTTAGATTCCATATGCTAAAGCGGCGATAATGGGCTTGATGATATGCCGCAGGGAATTCCAATAGAAGCCCATGTTGACATCAGAACATGGGCTTCTATGGGAATTCTCATGGGCATATTATCAAGCCCATTATCGCCGCTAAAGCAGCGATAACGTTAATGCCGTTTCTTGATAATATGCCCCTTGGTCTACAAGGAAGCAGATCAGAGCTACGTTCATGTGCTATCATTTTAGGGTCTGCTTATGGATTTAGATTGAGCTGAACACGCTTCTCATCCAGTTGCGGCTCTGCAGGTAAGCGCAGTGAGGTGGGCGGGGCAGGCGGATGCCGACAGATGACCGAATAGGATTTAGTTATTTATTTAATTTTTGCTATTCCTTCGTCTGTCGACATCATAGGCCACGCCCCACCCCACTGCACTTACCTGCAGGAGATGTGACTGTTCTCATCACACTCAGGCTGCTATAGAACACTTTATTTGAATATGCACAGAGTTTGCTAAGGAGCACAAAAACTGTTGCTCAGTTTATTTGGGAAAGATTCGGTGTGCACTTGCTGAAACATAGGATAGCTTGAGTTTGTATTTGCTGGAAAGCTGAAAGCTTTCATCTAGCTGGAAATGATACGATGGTTATCAGCAGAATGGTGAAGATCATGGGCATTCTTATAGAATGCTTAGCATCAGCTTAATTGATAGAACCTTAAACTTTTGTTCATTTATTCTGTTAGTCTTTACACAATTAGGCATTTGTTGTTGTAGACATAAGTATGATCAGATGAGTGTAACATAAGATGTGGCAATTATTTAATGAAAGCAGATTTATACCTCCTTTCACTTTCTGGCCTGTAGTACACCCTGATGCAGATAATATTTGTGTCATGGTGTAGGTGTTGTTTGCTTTCATCTCCACTACCGCAACAAACACATTGAATTGCAATTGCGCCAATTATAACTGGAATTTTGGTACAAACTAACCCCGTAAATGGTGTCAAACAGAAAAGTGAGCTCTGACCCAGGGCCCCAGCCTTTCAGGGGGAACCTTGATAGGTCAGGCTCTGTTTGCCACACAGTCCTGCCCTGATGACCTTGAATGATACTTAAGATAGATTGTTTGAAATATCATTTACCTTTAATTTATTTTTATTAGGGTTGATGTGTGCGAGTCGTGTACAGAAATCTGGCAGAGAAATTTTGTGTGCATATTTTTAATGCCATTCATAAAAAGTTCCCAATAGATCAAAATAAGACCTCACCCACGAGAAATGGCAGTGGGTCACGAACATTATTCTCAATAATATTAGTGAGCTGCTGTTATATTACAGTATTGAAAATGCAAATCACTATTCCTGAATATTAATGAAAAACACATTTAGAATGTGGACCAGTGTGCCTGTGCAGTGTAAGTGACCTGGCCAAAGAGAGCATGCAAAAGCGGAAATTGGATCATAACTTCTAAGCTGTTGTGAACAGGGGCCCCATAATACATTTGGCCCAGGACCCTGAAATCCTTAAAATATCAGAGAGTCCACCTAACCCACATTCCAGTGTCCCTGAATGCCAATGTATGTGAAACTTAATTGGTCGGAAGTTTAAACATGTGAAACTATAAAGTGATAACAGTATATCTTTTGCTCGTTTCAACCAGAGGAGTTTTGCGTTTATAGAATGAGATGTTTAGTCTGACTGTTAACAAGGAGAATTTTCCAATTTGACCTTTTACCTGTTATATTATGTGTCTTATTGTCAATCAGTATTTGCTGTTAATCTTTAATTTTACTGTCTACATTACAGATACACCGGAAAACATTGCAATTTGTATTTGTTAGAAATTTCACGGAAAGGACATTAGTTGCTGTATTTCACAATGTTTTTTTTAGTTACCATTACTAAAGTAATGCCTCACTCGATTCTGTAACACATTTACGTTATAACAAGAAAACAGGCAAATGTTAAAGGTTGAACAGACCTTTACCTAAATTTGTATTCAAACATAAGCAAACAATGTTGTGTAGGTACAATAACCTCGTAAAAGGGAATGTTGGACTCCTGCTTCATGTCACATCAACCCTTTATTTGCTGTTTGCTTTCATGAGCAAGGAGCGCAAGCATGACATTTACTTGCATTTGCCTTTGCCTGATAATTGTGTATTAAATAGCCAGCTTTGTTTTTAATTATTTTCAAATTTCTTATACCAGTCTAAGAATTCTAAAATATTTTGGACAATGTACACCAGTTTAGCAAAGTTTAGCGTCAACATTTCATATTCTAAATGGAGGCAATTCAGCAAATAAAAAAAAGAAGTAAATCTGGAGTGGTCAAAACAACCTTCAGTATATTCCAGAATAGTTATAGCCTGATTCTTTTTATAGCTTTAAGTCAAGCGGAAAACTGAGTTTGTGCAGCACCATTTCAGGATTGCAATACGTATTTTTCCTTCTGGATCCCTCTGGTGCAGAGAGACCCTTCGGCTGAGTCTTGCTTTAATGTGCAGGCATGGCCGGCTTTAGGGCAGTGCGACTGGTGCAGCTGCACTGGGTGCTGACCTGTGGAGGGGGCGCTGACCTCAGGAGGGGGCGCTGTGTTTAGCAATAACTTATGATTGGAGAGATGAGGGGCACTTTTGCCCGGTGGTAGTGAGAGAATCCGAGGAGGCGATCATGGGGTGTGGGGGTGCCAAAAATTATTGTCGCACCGGGCGCCATCAGGGCTTAAGCCATCCCTGTAGTTTGTAATAAATCACATTTTAGGGCTATTTGGATCTGTAGGTGAATTGTGGCCCGAGCAGCCACACTGCTATCAGAAGAAATAACGTTGGTTCACTTCGGAAGCTTGATTTAAACAGCAACGCAGTCCTCTGTGAAAATTTCAACCGGCAAATTATTACAAAATGGAAAACAATAATGCAATATAAGAAATAAAAGAAAATGTCCATAGCTAAATATGTTTAAAAAATCAGTGGAGAAGTTAATAAAATTTAAAATCACCTGTAACAGGAAAATAGTGACAGAGTTTCTAAGTGATGTCCGGATATGTAGCCAAAACCTCAGAAATTCCGCATTTTAAGTTACAGCTGAAGGTGAGACCTTCCTATTGAATCTGTGAATAGGAACTGTATGCATCAAATTCCAACGTTTAGATGAATGTAAGCTAATCTGTAGTTGCAGTATTTAACTCACATAGATTGCATGTGCATACTCTGCACTTCTCATGATTAAATCTGTGTAGTATATGCAGCACTCCAATAATGATTTCACTGTGCATTCAAATTTCTCTTTACTACTTATTATCATCTGCATCCCTCTTTCTTAATGGTTCTCTGGCTTTTTGGACTCCTACTTACTTGTTCTCCTTTTCACATTAATTGATGTGCATCAAATTAATGAAAGCAAAAAATGTAGGGGTATCAGTAGATAACAGACTCACGTTTAGTGATCATATAAGTGCCGTGGTATCTGCATGTTTCCTGATACTGAGAATCTTAAGGAGAAAAAACCCCTATCTTTCAGAAGGAAATCTCAGGATAGTGGTCAAGGTACTTGTCATGGCACGGCTGGACTACTGCAAAAGCCTCTATCTGAATGCCCAAAACAGCACATCAACAGGCTTCAGATGGCTCAAAACGCAGCAGCTAGGCTGTTGTCAGGCACACCTAAATTTGTCTCTGTGAAAAAAGAATTAATTCAGCTACACTGGCTTCCTGTGAAACAAAGGGTACGTTTTAAGGCCCTTTGTACGGCCTTCAAAACCCTTAACGGAACAGGCCCTGACCATTTGAGGCAAAGGTTTAAATGGAATGTCCCCGGTAGGAATCTTTGGTCCACAGGAGCAAAATACGTCCAAATCCCTACATTTAAAAAAGCCAGTTGGGGAGGCAGGAGTTTCATTACATGCACATCCAAGGCTTGGAACGACTTGCCGTTCCACCTGAGGAATGCTGCAGATCTCCCTTCCTTTAGAAAGGGACTGAAGACTTGGCTGTTTACTCATTGACTTTTTCTCCACTAACTCACAGGCAGTGCATAGCGCCATGACACCTCAGGGTAACCTCTGCGCTCTATAAATCCAATTAACATAACAAATGCTTCCAAAAAGCGTGTTACCAAACAAGCAGATGTCTCTCTTCCACGATGGAACTTTGAACAGGCCTCTTAAAAGCAGATGTCTCCCTAGTCCTTCTAGTGATAATGTACATCACAATGAAGAACATTTATTGGCAAATTAATAATGAGTTAGGCGAAGTACCCTAGAGGTTAATACAACTTCCAATTTCTATAGAGTCTCTGTGTCCTTTGTAGCTATGAGTATGTTCTACTTTCAAAAACAATTCCCAAAAGTAAAACATAAGTTTGATTGCTGTGCTTTCCATTTAAAATAGTCACTTACTGGTCTCAAAGCATAAGGGGCTCTCTTATTTATGTTGTTCTTGTTTGGAATTAGACCATAAGAGACCATAGTTCCTTTAGCAAGGGTATATGCTTAAGACATTTTCAGAAAATCTCTCAGTCAGACTCTTTCAAGAGCCCCAGCCATCATGATCTTTAACTTTGAGGAGTGTAGTTTAAAACAATACTCAACCCTTCACAGGTGTATAACTGAGGCCTTTTGCAAATATCTTATGTTATGTTGTGTCATGTGTATTCATATAGTTCACAACTCACCCAGGAGGGTATACTGACACTGGTAGGCATGTGCTACAGAGGCTGTGTCTTGTGTCTCACCTAGGTGTTTGATGAAGCAACTACACACATCAAGTGATGGAGAGAAGTACTGGACAAACAGTGAGTTAAGGATAATTCCTAATCGAAAGCTGAGTAGTGAGAAATACCTGGCATTCAATGAATGTGGAAGAAACAGTGCAGTGGAATTAAAGAGATTGAGAGGGACCCTGAATACAATGAGTGTTAAATTCACACTTTACAGACTGAGGGCCTCATTTATATGTCGGTGGTAATGATACTGCATCGTAAGTGTAATGAAGTATCCTTGCTGCCAATATAATGGTCGTCCACCAATTTTAAAAGCGGGCAGACTGGAGTGTGGCAATGAGCAGAGACTACTCCATGGTTCGGCACTCAGACAGGCAGTGGGAGCCTGTGCATGTTCCCCACCAGGCTGTGTATTACAGCCTGGTGGAGAACATGCAAAGTGCTCATAACTGTTTGGCCGGCCACACCATCATGCTCACTGAAGTGCTCCCCACTCCTCCCCCTGCTCCATGAGCAGCCTAGCCCCACCCCACCCAGCAAAACTGCCTCAGCAGGGTAAAAAAATAAAATCATCACAACAGCGTGTCATCATTTTATTTTTCAATTTTTGCACTTCTGATAGCAGTGGAGCAATGCTCCTCTGCATTAGTGGAGGAGCCACCACTGGTCACCACCAGAAAAACCCTGCCAGTAAGGGGCATTAAACACATAAAAATGTCTCCCTTGCCATGGGAGATGACTCACATGGTGAGGGAGGCATTGACCCACTTCAGGTTTTTTTTGTTGAAAATAAAGAGAAAATACATTCGACAGGCAGCTCCTTCATTTTGAAGGAGCCATGCATCAAACTTAAAAAAGCATTGACAGGAACTGCCGCAATAGTGGTTCCTGCCAATGCTTTAGAAATGACCACGGCTTGACAGGCGGGGCCTCCATCAGGGCAACAGTGTAATTTACTCCATTTCCCCGACAGCGGTAACACAGTCTGCCAAGAAATAAATTAGGCCCTGAGTGATAGAGAAACTTTGTGTAGACAAAAAGAGGAAGCAACACACCATGCAGCAAGTGGGGGTAGAAGTGGAAGGTGGAAGATGATTGGGGAGAGTGCATTTGTGTAGATGAGTAGCTGATTACACTTTTCTAAGACTGCATGAGGAGAAAGCAAAGGGATAACACCGAGTTGGGGAAAAGCATGCATGGTAAACTGGTGTGTATTCAATGACAGGGAAAAAGTAATGCACAGATAACGACTGGGACAGTGGCACTTTATATACACTGAGTGCAGTGAGTAGCTAAGAAATATCAAGGGTGCATTGAAAGAGGGAGAAGTATTATGCAATGGATGAAGGGGCAAGTGACGTATGCACCATGGAGACTGAAAGTGAGGATGAGTAAAGGTAAAGCACAGTGCAGACTGGGTGAGTCATTGCAAGTACTGTGCATGAAGGGGTAGGATATACACTGTGCAGAAAGTTACTGGGCAGGCCATGAATGAGTGAATAGCACCTTACAGCAAGTAGAAGCAAATTACTTTCCAATCGGAAAGTAGATTGAGTGACGTAGGAGCAATGTGATGAAAGACTGATGCATATTAATAAGAGACACTGTGAAGATCGGTGGAGGTAAGGCACTGTGTAGCTGTACAGAGAGTTATAGATAAACATTATGCTGTGGGTGAGTGAGAAACTCTGTGAAGATAACATGTGAGAAACACTCCACTTGTAGTTAGTGAAGGCTAATTGTGGAGGAAGCATTGTTAAAATAGTGTGTGCAGTTAGTGAGGAAGAAGTTCTCTGCACAAAGTGAGTGGCTTAGGACCACCACCGAGTCATTGAGTTTTGAAGAGTCAAATAGAAGCACATTTCAGATGTTGGATTGAGGAGCATCAGACCCAGAACATGTGAACAGCATTGTGCAGTGAGTTTGATGGAAACACGAGCTGGCTGAGACAGTGGGGGAAATAGAAACATTGAGAAGACACCAGTTACTTTGATACACCGGCCACATAATGGCCCCACCTCCTGGGGCAACACAGGAAACACCATCATGTACCTCAGCAGATCTATAGCAGGACATTAAGAGAGGAGGCACAAAAAATATTCCTCACTAAAGGAGCAAAATGATGTATGATAGCTCTGTTGTGAAAATGAGTTGAGTGAGCATGAACGAAGTAGTGTGTACTGAGTGTAGGAGACCTGTTTTGCAGATACTGGATGAGGGACAGGCATTTATTCCTTTACCTAGTCAACACCACACCCCAAATAATGATCCACTTCCTTACAACAGTCATTTAAATATGGTGGTATTTTTATTAGGTGCTTATTTTTGGAAATAAATCCTCAGTTGTCAGCAAGGAAGGTAAAACAATGTCCACACACAACATCTGTCTGGAGAGCGTACTGGTTTGTCCAAAGACTTGAGCCCAAGAGATCTAATTCTGTATTTGAAGACAAAACAGAATTACTTGATGTCTGGATATAGTTTTAACTGCATTGACACAATCCACGTTGATGTTGGGGAAACTATTCAATTGTAATACACCCATAATGGCTTAGGATAATCTACCCCCCTGTCTGCCAAAAAATGCAGTGGTTCTAATGGAGGTGTTTCAGTTACTGGTTTGATCAGCCAAGACCATGCAAGATGTTTGTAAAGTAATTTGAGAATTTAGGGAGATAATAACTGACAACTAAATGTAAAGACCCACTAGCCACAGTACAGGTCCAGCCCAGCAAATGCTGACTGTTAGATTTGGGGGTCTCTAGTTGGCACAGGTATGCACTTGTAACAAATAGGGACCCTTGCCTCTAGTCAGGGAAAGGGGGTACACTCCTAAAATAACCCCTGCTCACCTGCTTGGCACGAGCAGACAGGCTTATCTCAGAGGCAGTGTGTAAAGCATTTGTGAACACAGACAGTAATCAAGTGACAACACTACAGATGGACACCACACAGGTTTTATATAAAAAATAAGTATTCTTTATATAGATTTACCACAAGACCATAAACGACAAAAATCCACAATACTGTTACTCAAAATGGTAGTTTTAGCTTAGTTCTCTTTAGTTCTTAAATGCAACACTTTTAGCTCAATGTACCTTTAGATGCGACACACAGGGCAACGAAAGTGTTGCAACGATGGTGATGCGATGAAAGTTTGGTGCAAAGAAATAAAGACGTGAAGATCTTCCTGATGCGGCACGCTTCTCCGATGTTGCGAGAAGACTCGACTCGATGCGTCAGCTGCAGCGGCGACACCCTTGTTCCGTGATGCGCGACAGCGGCCTTGGCAGCGACACTCTTCTCTGACGTTACAAGACACTTCCGCTCGATGTGACAACTGCAGCGGCGACACCTTTGTTCCGTGATGCGATGGCAGCAGCTCCGACGGCGGCACGCTTCTCCGTGGATGTGAGGCGCTTTTCTTGATGCGGTGCAGTGCGACAGCTACAGCGGCGACATCCAAGATGCGATGGCAGCGGCTGCGACGGCACCACGCTTCTTCATCGATGCAAGACACTTCTCTCGATGTGGTGCAATGCGACAGCTACAGCGGCGACATCCAAGATGCGACGGCAGCGGCTGCGATGGCGACACGCTTCTTCGGTGTTGCGGGGCGCTTCTCGTGATGCGGTGCAATGCGTCAGCTACAGCGGGGTCACCTTTGTTCCAGGATGCGACGGCAGTGGCTGCGACGGCGTCACGCTTCTCCTCCGTGAGTCGCATTTCCAGCTCCTTGCGACACGCAGTCCCTCAGACGGCCCAAAACAGCAGCAGGCACTTCCAAAAAACTCTGGGAGCTGGTGGTCGAAGTCTGTTGTCCCTGAGACTTCAGCAGGAGGCAAGCTCTTTTCCAAGCCCTTGGAGATCCTTGCACAAGCTGAATGAAAATGCACACAAAGTCCTTTCTCCTTTCTTTGGCAGTCAGGCAACCACTGCAGGCCAATCCCCCAAGCAGCACTTCAGCTTAGGGATAGTCTCTCCTCAGTTTCTTCTGGTTCCACTCCTCAGCAAAGGTTTCTTCTTGTGATCAAAAGTTCTTGGGTTTGGGTCCCAATATTTATACCCAGTTTCTCTTTGTTCTCTGAAGGCAGAGAGGGCTTTGCCTAGCCCAAACCAGTTCTGTTCAGTCCTGGAGCACTCTGTTGACAAGGCTCCTTCTTTCCTTTCAGAGGGCAGGGCAGAGACATCAGACGCACCACAGGAGGTGCAGTCAGCATTGTGGAGGGAAGGCACAGCCCTATTCAGGTCCCAGGTGCAACTTCTCCCACCCATCTAGATGCAGATCTCTCTATTCAGTCCTGTGCTGACTCACCCTGTCTCCTGGAATGTCACCAGCCCCTGTCACTCAATCTCCAGACAAGGAATACACAGCCTAGCAGAGGCAGGTTTTGAATGTTAGACAAGAAAATACCTACTTTCTAAAAGTAGTATTTTCAAACACAGAATGTTAAAACCAAATTCACTAAAAGATGTATTTTATCATCCTGAGTTCAGGCATACTAAACTCGAATTTCGACCTAGTTCCCTGAGTCAGTTAGGATTATAGGATGTAATAATCAAACTGACCATTCTGGCCTATGGAGAACAGTAGCCTTGCAATAGTGAAAAACGAAAATGGCTGTAATTCACTATTACAACATGCCACACACACCAGGGCTTGTCCTACCTTATACCTACAATGCACCCTGCCCTTAGGCCTACCATAGAGGTGTCTGATATGAAGAAAAGGGAAGGTTTAGGGACTGGCAAGTGGGTGCACTTGCCCAGTCAGCATGGCAGTACCAGACTGCACACAGGCTCTGCAATGACAAGCCTTAGACACACTTTAACATGCTGCGTCTGTGGGTGGCACAACCAGTGCTGCAAGCCCACTAGCAGCATTTGGTTTACATGCCCTAGGCACACTCAGTGCACTGTACTAGGGTCTGACAAGTAAACTAAACCAGCCAATCATGGAATCACTAATCCATACATCAATTTACAATAGGGAGCGCATATGCACTTTAGCACTGATCAGCAGTGATGAAGTGCCCAGAGTCTTAAAACAGCCAACAACAGGTCAGAAAAAATATAGGAGGAAGGCAAAAAGTTCAGGGATGACCCTGCAAAAAGGACCAATTCCAACACAACCCCCTTCCAGCCAAAACGCAGGGTAGACCAATCACTACCTTGATGGGCTTCCCTGCTTTGGGCGATAGAACCTAGACCTGGCCCGCAACTGCAGGGGCAGACTCCAGTTCTACACCAATCTGAACCTATTGGAATCTCTCTGTCCATACTCTCAGGGCTCACCAAGCTAATCCATGGGGAACCCTTCTCCTCACCTGTGGACACCACCTGTGCAGCACCTAACGTTAACTTGCTCACAGGTGTGTCCCAACAGGCAGACAGCAGAATGCCACAGTGGCCAATGACAGTGTTCAGTGATGAGACCCAGGCCTTGTGCCTCTCAGGGCTCTCAAACTTCTGTGGCGTCAGAGAGTGGGGGGCAGTAGTCGCAGGTGCTTGGCACCCTTTGCCCATTCTCCCTCCTGTCTGGTCAGGATTGTCATCCTGGCACTGACCCACCAGCCCCACGCCTGTACCCGGCGGCTGGACATGAGACTGGGGAGGGCTCTCCCACACCCGGTCCTCCTCTTTGGGGCTCTGTACCCTCCCACCTGGAGCGATACCCCCTTCCAGAATTGCCAGGGCACCTCTGGCAGGTGTCCTGCTCAATTCGCCCACCAGTTCAGGGGTTCTATCCTGCAACTGGGCATCCAGGTCAGGGGGGACACCCTGAACCTGGTCCTCCAATCTAGGGTCTAAACCCTCCATTTGAACCGGGGTCAGAGGCGAGGACTCCCTCCCTCTGTACCCCCTTCCAGAATACTGCCCTCTCCCATCAGGAGCGGTTAGAACACTGTTTACAGTTGTCCCACCCTCCAGCCAGGTCAGACAACACCTGAACCTGGCTTTCCAACCTAGGGCCTAAACTCTCAGGCTGCACCGGGGTCAGAGGCGAGGACTCCCTCCCTCTGCACCCCCTTCCAGAGCACTGCACCCTCCCACCAGGAGTGGTACCCCTAGAAGCTACATCGGTCAGGACACTGATTAGAGTTGCCCCTTCCTCCAGTTCAAACAACACCTGAACCTGGCTTCCCAACCCAGGGACCATCCCATGCGATTGAACACTCGCCCGGCGCACCAGGACTTCCTGGGGAGCACGCATGCCCCCCGAGGATAACATATAACTCATGTGTTGTGTGATAGTCTGCCCGGCGCAGATCTCCTGACCCCTGTCCATCTGACAGTGCGCGAAGATCCCCCAGGACAGAAGTGGTGTCACCATGGTCATTTACTGGTGACGCAGCCCTTCTGGCTGGCCCCTGACACACTGGTTCCTCCACTGGGGACTCTTTCCCCCTCTCACCCCTCAGTCTGGACTTCTACACCCTCCTCTTAGGAGTGGCACTGCCAGACACCAGAACGGATGGAGGCCTGCTTACAGACACTCCCAGTTCACCAGACACTAGGGAATCCCGCACAACGGGCAGCCCTTCAGGACAGACTAGGCTCCCCACCAGGTGTTCCCTTAAAGAACCATCCAGGCTCTGAGACTGGGTTTCGGGCACCTTGGGACACGCAGCACCACACTCACTCCTTTTCCACTGAGACAGGACGTGAGTCTCTACACCCCTCCCACTATACTGGGATCTAGCTGGGCTACACTGAACCTCTTCCCCCACTCTGGGTTGGAACCACTCTTCTTAGGATCACTCCACAATGCCTCTCCACACCCTCTGGAATCCACCAAAAGGTCTGCCTCCAATGTGAGCTCCCTGCGGTCAGAGAACTCACTCTCCAAAAGGTGTTGGCATAGCTCTGGAAAACAGGGACTTACAATATGCTCTCCCACAATTGGATCACACAGCCCCCTACAAGGGTTAACCAAACTATCCTTCACCTCTCCATCCAGTGCCTCGCTCACGAACTCCACACCACTCAACCGAGATTGGCAAGACAGCATCTGACTGTCTCTGTCACTCAACCCACACTCTTCTGGGCAGTCTTCACACTCACACACCAGGACTTCAACCAAGGGGGAACCCCTCTCCCTGCAACTCTCATCTAGAGTCAGTAGAGTGTCTCTCCTGCCACTAGGACTATGAACTCCTGTGCCAGTTCCCCAATCTATCCCAGGGACACTGCGCACCACTGGAGCTACCTCATATCCTTGAACCTCCTGGTGTAAATTAACCCCCTCCTTCAAGTCAGGCGCCACATCTCTGGGTGTGTGTACTACTCTCTCAGCACTAGATAACTCTATATTGCTGCCACCATCTGAGCTGGATTCCTCCTCCAACTCAGCAAAGCTCAATCTCTGAGCTACACATATTTCTTGTTGCTGGGCTGAGACACTCATGGTCTCAAGCCTCTCGAGCTCTAAATCAAGCTCCCTCATTCTCAACTCATGCTCCATTTGCATTTTCTTTTCCTCTAGGGCCAATTTCCTTTTCTCTAACTCCAGTTGTCCACTCCACTCGAGCTTGTCCCGCTCCATTTCATGCATCCTGCACCTCTGTCTGTCCTCCAAATCATCTGGGGACAGACCTGTGGCAGAAACACTGCTACCTGCTGGGGAAGGTGCATTCCTCCCTCCTGGGCCCAATGGCCCCTCCAGCTGCATTACATTGTAGCATTCCAGTTTCTCCTCCTCCCAATCATTATCAACAGATGCTATGGATGCTGCTTTACACATGGTGGCTAAACTTGGCAGTTCTTTGCGAAAATGGAAAATCCCAGAAAAAGAAATCTACAAAAAGTATGTGGTCGCGTTTTGGTCTGCACTCACTAGTAGTGTTCACAAATTACTGTACATGAGTCACAAATGCAAGTCCAGAATCCTCACCGCTGACCACCAATGTTAGATTTGGGGGTCTCTAGTTGGTACAGGTATGCACTTGTGACAAATAGGGACCCTTGCCTCTAGTCAGGGAAAGGGGGTACACTCCTAAAATAAACCCTGCACACCCCCTTCGTAACTTGGCAAGAGCAGACAGGCTTATCTCAGAGGCAGTGTGTAAAGCATGTGTGAACACATACAGTAATCAAGTGACAACACTACAGATGGACACCACACAGGTTTTATATCAAAAATAAGTATTCTTTATATAGATTTACCACAAGACCATAAACGACAAAAATCCACAATACTGTTACTCAAAATGGTAGTTTTAGCTCAGTTCTCTTTAGTTCTTAAACTCAATGTACCTTTTTAGATGCGACACGCAGGGCAACGAAAGTGTTGCAACGATGGTGATGCGATGAAAGTTTGGTGCAAAGAAATAAAGACGTGAAAGATCTTCCTGATGCGGCACGCTTCTCCGATGTTGCGAGAAGGCTCGACTCAATGTGTCAGCTACGGCGACACCCTTGTTCCGTTATGCGATGAAAAGTGGCCTAGGCAGCGACACTCTTCTTCGACGTTGCGAGACCATTCCGATCGATGCGACAACTGCAGCGGTGACACCCTTGTTCCGTGATGCGACGGCAGCAGCTCCGACGGCAGCATGCTTCTCCATGGATGCGAGGCGCTTTTCTTGATGCGATGCATTGCGACAGCTACAGCGGCGACATCCAAGATGTGACGGCTGCGATGGTGACACGCTTCTTCCTCGATGCAAGACATTTCTCTCGATGCGGTGCAATGCGACAGCTACAGCTGCGGCATCCAAGATGCGACGGCAGCGGCTGCAACAGCGGCACGCTTCTTTGGTGTTGCGGGGCGCTTCTCGTGATGCGGTGCAATGTGCCAGCTACAGCGGTGTCACCCTAGTTCCGGGATGCGACGGCAGCGGCTGCGACGGCGACACCCTTCTTCTCCGTGAGTCGCGCTTCCAGCTCCTTGCGACACGCAGTCCCTCTGAAGGCCCAAAACAGCAGCAGGCACTTCCAAAGAACTCTGGGGAGCTGGTGGTTGAAGTCTGTTGTCCCTGAGACTTGAGCAGGAGGCAAGGTCTTTTCCAAGCCCTTGGAGATCCTTACACAAGTTGAATGAAAATGCACTCAAAGTCCTTTCTCCTTTCTTTGGCAGTCAGGCAACCACTTCAGGCCAATCCCCCAAGCAGCACTTCAGCTTAAGGATAGTCTCTGCTCAGTTTCTTCTGGTTCCACTCCTCAGCAAAGGTCTCTTCTTGTTTCCCAAAGTGATCTAAAGTTCTTGGGTTTGGGTCCCAATATTTATACCCAGTTTCTCTTTGTTCTCTGAAGGCAGAGAGGCCTTTGCCTAGCCCAAACCAGTTCTGCTCAGTCCTGGAGCACCTTGTTGACAAGGCTCCTTCTTTGCTTTCAGAGTGCAGGGCAGAGACATCAGACGCACCACAGGAGGTGGAGCCAGCATTGTGGAGGGAAGGCACAGCCCTATTTAGGTCCCAGGTGCAACTCCTCCCACCCTTCTAGATGCAGATCTCTCTATTCAGTCCTGTGCTGACTCACCCTGTCTCCTGGAATTTCCCCAGCCCCTGTCACTCAAACTCCAGACAAGGAATACACAGCCTAGCAGAGGCAGGTTTGGATGGTTAGACAAGAAAATACCTACTTTCTAAAAGCGGTATTTTCAAACACAGAATGTTAAAACCAAATTCACTAAAAGATGTATTTTATCATCCTGAGTTCAGGCATACTAAACTCGAATTTCGACCTAGTTCCCTGAGTCAGTTAGGATTATAGGATGTAATAATCAAACTGACTATTCTGGCCTATGGAGAACAAGTAGCCTTGCAATAGTGAAAGACAAAAATGGCTGTAATTCACTATTAGAACATGCCACACACACCAGGGTTTGTTCTACCTTATACTTACAATGCACCCTGCCCTTGGGCCTATCATAGGGGTGTCTGATATGAAGAAAAGGGAAGGTTTAGGGACTGGCAAGTGGGTGCACTTGCCCAGTCAGCATGGCAGTACCAGACTGCACACAGGCTCTGCAATGGCAAGCCTTAGACACACTTTAACAGGCTGCTTCTGTGGGTGGCACAACCAGTGCTGCAAGCCCACTAGCAGCATTTGGTTTACATGCCCTGGCACACTCAGTGCACTGTACTAGGGTCTGACAAGTAAACCAAATCAGCCAATTATGGAATCACTAATCCATACATCAATTTACAATAGGAAGAGCATATGCACTTTAGCACTGATCAGCAGTGATAAAGTGCCCAGAGTCATAAAACAGCCAACAACAGGTCAGAAAAAAGATAGGAGGAAGGCAAAAAGTTCAGGGATGAACCTGCAAAAGGGCCAAGTCCAACACTGACTGTGTGTTTTGATTTTAGAACAAACAAGGAGAGCCTTGAGAGTACTAAGAGCTTTATCAATCTGAGCAATAGGAGTTCTTGCTGTGCCTCTACACGGATGAAGGAGATCCCACCCATTAACCTCTGTTATTTTATTTTTTGTTTCTTAATCATTATCTGTGACCAGCCATTGTGAACAATTGTTTCTCATGTTGCATAGACATTTAGAAATGTGTGTATGTTAATTTAGGTTAGGTTGATTTGTATGGTGCAGCATATCAATCATCAGGGTATCCAGGTGCTGGAGCAAGAATGTAGACCCGGCAGAGCTCCTAGCTGAAAAACCAGATCTTCAGTTTCTTGTGAAAGTTGAGCAGCAAATGGGCTGTCCTTGTGTGTTGCTGAAGTTCATTCCATGTTCTTGGGGGCGATGAAGGAGGAGCGTACTCCTGATTTGCTCCTGTGGATTCAGGGGACATGTGCAAGGGTGATAGAGATTGAGCGTAGCTGTCTGGATGGATGGTAGAGTTAAAGTTGATCTTTGAGGTACACCGGTCTGCTGTTGTGGAGGTCTTTGTAGGCCTGGATGAGTAGTTTGAATTGGCATTGTTTTTGGATGGGTCGCCAGTGTTGTTAAGTGAGGTAGGAAATGACATGAACACTTCTGGGGACGAATAGGATGAGTCTGGTGACAATGTTTCTGATGGTCTTCAGTATTAGTGTGATTGGTTGGAGATACCGCTGTAGATCGCATTGCTGTAGTCAAGCCTGTTGGTTATGAGGGCCTAGTTGACAGTGCATCTTGTGTGCATGAGTAGCCATTTGAAATTCCTGCGATGCATTCTGAGAATGAGGCAGCAGAATGCGGTCACAGCATTAGCCTGTTTCTTCATAGTGAGTTTGTCATCTAGGATAACACCAAGGTTTTTGGAATAGTCTGTAGGGGTGGGGGTGAGTCTTAGTTCGACTGACCACCAGGAGTAGTGCTATGGGGAGCTGTTGTTTCTGCAGATCTGGATCTCTGTTTTGTCTGTGTTGATTTTTAGTCAGTTCTCCCACATCCAGTTGGCCACGTTGTTCATGGAGTAGGTGAAGTTAGTTCTGATGGTGTTGTTGCTTGTCGGTGAAGGAGAGGATGAGCAGTGTGTCATTGGCATAGGAGACAATGTTGATGTTGTGGGCTCTTATGATACGGGTAAGGGGTGCCATGAACATGTTGAAAAGGGTTGGTCTGAGGGAGGATATTTGGGTGACTCCGCAAATGAGCTTCTTGGGTTCAGATTTGTATGGAAGGAGGCATACTCATTGAGCTCTATAGGAGAGGAAGGAGGTGATCTGTGGAACCCTGACAAAATGATGTACAGGAAGTGGTGCTGTTCTAAGTGGCGGGAGAGTTGTCTGGTTATCTCTTTGTCCAAAACATTGGATGGGAATGGTGGGAGCAAGATAGGTATGTAGTTGCTGAGTTCTTTCTAGTCTGCTATGGATTCTGCATGTTCCAGCTTTCCAGGAAAGTTCTGATAAGGATAGTGTATTGGTGATGAAGTTGTTGTTGATCAGTGTTCTTCCCAAGTTATAAATGTGGTGAGGGCTGGGGTCCATGTGGAACCCTGAATGAATGGTCTTCATAATTCCTGCGGTGTCTTTGTGGTGAGGGGGCTCCTGTTTGTTAGATGATGGGTGTTCTTGGTGGAGGTGAGATGATGTCTTCTGCTGTGGGTTGGGGTGCAAACTTACTGTAGATCTTGAGTATTTTGTTGTGAAAGACGTTGGAGATGTTGCTGCAGAGGTCCTGTGAAGGGGTAATGGTGTTTATGTCTACAGTTGGGTTGGAGAAATCTCTGACGATGTTGAAAAGCTCTTTGCCGGAGTTGGAGAAGGATTCTAGTCTCAGTACGAGGGCTGTTTTCCTGGCATATTTAATCTGACCATGACACCTTTTGAGTGTTGATTTGTAGGCGTCTCTACAGGTGTTGTCTCAGCTGGTTCTCCATTTTCTTTCTAGTTGTTTGCAGTAACACATGGAGTTTCTTAGATCTTCTATGTACCAGCAGACTTGAGTGTTTGTTCTTCTTTGCATAATTTTCTTTAGGGGAGTCAGTGTGCTGGTGCAGTCTGAAATCAAGTTGTTGACTATGGTTAGGTTGTCCTGTAGGTCACCGGTGAGAATAGGCTGGTTGAATCTGAGGGTGTGGGTCCAGTCTGCCTCTGCTATGTTGTTCCATGCCATGAGGTTACTGGCTGGCTTCAGCTTGCTAGAGTAGAGGGCCTTGATATGGAGTGGTCCGTTTATGTAAGCGGGGTGAGGTGGCTGAAGGTGATCTTGTTACTGGCTTTGAAGATGGGGTCGAGGGTGTACCATGCATTGTGAGTTGGCCCTCAGATGAGCTATGTGAGTCTGATGTTGTCGAGGCTTACGAGAAGGGTGGTGGATTTGGGGTCCATAGGGTCGTAGAGATAGAAGTTGAGGTCGCCAAGCAGTGAGTAGTCAGATCTGATGGCAATGAGAGTGATGAAGTCGGTGAAGAGGTTACTGAAGTTGGTGCATGGTCCTGGAGGTCGGTAGGCGAGGATGCCTGAGATGGTCGTGGCGTGGCTGATTTGTAGCCGTAAATGCTTGTGTTCCATGAATGTTGTGGGTTGGTCTGTTGAAGTTTGCAGGTGATGGTATCTTTTTGAATAATTGCAAGACCTCCTCTGGAATTGTGGTGTCATTCTCATCAAGCGACGTTGAAGCCAGGAGGGATGACCGCAGTGATGGCAGTGGTGGATGATGGGTGTAGCCAGTGTTTGATGAGAAAAAGGATGTCTGAAAAGTGCATGTCGATGAGGTCCTAGAACTCTGTGGCATGTTTTCAGAGAGATCTGGTAGTGAGGAGCATGCATGCGACGTGGGGTGAGGCATGTGTGGTAGGTGGTGTAGGAGTGATGCTGCAAGAGAAGTGGCAGTGAGCACATAAGAAATGTACTACTGTAGAGTGAGGTGTGGGTCAGAGGCAGCAGTTATATCAGCATCTGGTGTTAAGTACTTGCAAGTCAGGGGAAGTGTAGCGGCTGCTGTTGGATGATTAGGGTTTGTTCAGCTGGGTGCGACCCAGGCATTGTTGGGTGCAGACAGGCTTGCCTTTGGCACGCCGCTACACGCCATTTGTGCACACCTACTGCACATGCCCACAACGCAATAGAACATCGACCACCATTAAGTAGATACCTGGAGTAAGAGAAGCACAGTGGTGGGGTTTGAGAGGGGTGGGGATCCAAAGGCAGGAGAGAGACACGAGAAAGATGCAGGAGAAACAGGTAAAGTGAGGGGGGAGGAGGGTGGCAATAAAGCACAGGAGTGGGAGAGGGGGTGTGTCTCTGGAGCGAGGGGAGAAGCAGAGGAGAAAGTATGAGAAATACAGTCAAAGAAGTGAGATAAAGCACCAAAACAGACACAAAAGACAAGACAAAGCAACAGAACAGGTACAAAAGACAGGGCAAAGCATAAAACAGGCATAATAGGAGAGTGAGCAAGTGCAAGAGGACAGCAGAGGGTGAGGTAGAGAGAAGAAGCACAATGAAGCGGCACCTTGAGGCAGAGAGCTGGGTCTGAAAGGGTCTTAGACTGGTTGTCTGACCAGTCCAGGTAAGTCGGAGCTTCAGCCTAGGCACTGCTCAATGGGGTCACACAACAGCCACCATTAGGAAGGCTCCAGGAGGGGGAGGAGTGTGGAGTAGGGCTAGTAGGGGCGGGACTCCGAAAGGTGAGAGGAAGGCATGAGGAAGATGTGGGAGAAACAAGAGAGGTAAGGAGAGGGGAGAGGGAAGGAGGGAAGGAGGGAGATGGGAAAACACAGGAGACGGGAGGCAGGGAGAGTCCCTGAAGTGAGGGGAGAAGAGGAGGAGAAAGGAGGAGACAAACAGTCATGGAAATGAGTCAAAGCAACAAAACAGTTCCAAAATGAGTTTGAGCACAAAGCGAGCACAAAATACAAGATGAGAACAAAAGATGAGATAGAGAAAAAAACAGGCACATAAGACAAGACAAAGCAGCAAAATAGGCGGAAAAGACAGGGCAAAGCACAGAACAGGCACAATAAAGGGGAGAACAAGCAAGAGTGGAAGAAGTGAGAGGGAGAATCCAAGTAGAGACAAAATGAGAGCACAAGGACAGCAGTGGGAGAGAGGAGGAGTACAATGGGTGGGGCCTAGAGGCAGACAGCCAGGTCAAAAGGAACCTTAGACTGGTTGGAGGACCAGTCTAGGTAAGTAGGAGCTGGGGTCTAGGCACCCATATCTGATACATGAATTGAATCCAGTTTTTTTCCAATGGCATGTTACATTGGGATAAATGTAAGCTATTAAAAATCCCAGCACACAAAGCACTGTTGACTAAAAGAACAGAACTAAGGGCTTTATTATGAGTTTGGCGGTCTGTGAACCGATGGACCCGCAATCGTGGTCCGACTGCCGCAAGCTCGGTGGTCCAACCGCCGTATTACGAGATGGGTGGATTCCTATGGCAAAGACAGGGACTGAACCATCGACACTGTTAGCACACACTAACCACACCACTGGGTCGTGGTCGAGAAAAAGCAGCTGCCATTAGGCAGTACAGAGGAGTTTTACTGACATCCGTATTACGAGTTGGCTTTCCGATGAGCCGACCGTGGTGGTCGGTCCGTCGGCTTCGAGACGGCGGAATTTAAGGTTTTGGTTGTGCATATGTACCCCACTCTTGTTCTACCCATCAGAGTTCGATGTGGATCTCTTTCTCTAGGTTAACCATTCACAGCAGCATCTTCAGCATGAAGAATACGACTTTGCAGAGAAATACAGGTAAGTCCATTTTGTACCGTATACCCGTTGCCTGGATTGGCCACATATGAGGCATACTCTGGCAATGGGTAGGTGGTATTCTTCCACATGTATCATGCATATGTGTACATTTGATATATGTGCAGTCAAAATGTACATACAGGCATCGATTGATATGAAAATCCATCGCCCAACCACATCCACAACGTGGGCCCTGCGTTCAACTCGTAATACGGCAGTCAGAGGATTGCCAGCGCTGTGGTCTTCTAGTGGCCACGGTGTTTGAGTAGTCAGACCCCCACATTCGTAATCAGGCCCTAAGTGAGAGTCACACATGATATAGACATGAAGCCACTTCAAACTAAAGATTGTGATTATGTGACTGGAGGTCAGAGCAATTACTCACTAAAACAATAGCAAATGTATGAATAAGGACTATTCTTACACAGAACCTGTGGAACAGGGCATCATTGGTGTATGAACTAAAAGCATGGAGTGACAGTAGAATGCAGTAGTATAAATAACTCCATAGAAGAGCCATGCAAGACTGTACACTGGACACTGGCACGCTTCTTCTATGCATTCATTAATATCAGTTGCAAAATGGTTTGCAGCTCCTCTCCTGAGGGATAGCCCAATGTCATGTACAACACATTTCAAGTTTTAAAAATAACTCTTTTAGCAGGTTGGTGAATTGAGCTGATATATATTGAAATAGTTGATAGCCCTAAATACCCATATAGGAATACCAGATGGCACAAGTGATTCGAGTCTGGACACCCCAAGGGGCTTTTGTTAACAGGTCCCACTATCATTTCGCAAAGTGGCCATAAATGTGCATCTGTAAAAATAGTTTATTATTTAAAAGGTTGTGGAAATTGTGGACACTTAAATGATGTTGTAAAATGGAGAATAGCATGATAAACAAACAGAGAAACACATTGAATTAAAGCATTGTGCATTGTGCGTCAGTCCCTTTGCTGTGCATGTAGTAAAATTATCATATGCCTTTTTGTACTTAATTGAAGCAACACTTATTGGGAAAGTAAACATGCATTGACATAGACATTCACCTGAATTAGGTGGATTTAAATTGCCCATATCCAAGATTGTAAAGAATATAATATCAAAGGAAATTTTGCAGTTTCAAATTAGAAGGAATGCACAAAAATGAATGGATTGGGGTGTCCAAGATGGTGCCCAAGTGGGAGCACTGCCGGCAGGCTCCACCGCTCGACTTAGATTGCCGACGGATCTGCCTCGCTTCTGCTAAATGCGGCCAGTGATTCCTTTAGGAAAAAGTCACCAGATGCCTTTGAGCCCATGAAATCAGCCCAAGAAGTAGCACAAGCCCTGAACCACATGGTGGTAGTCAGAGCTCCGGGCCCATGAGCAAGATGCAAGATGGTGGCAACCAGAGCAGACTTGCAGCCTCACATGCTGGAGTGGGCATTTCCGAGGGGGCCCTCAAGAAAGGTGCACTGACTCCCCTGCACTGCCACCCTCCAGGGGCCTCTGAATCTGCCTCCACTTGGTGACGCCAGTGAGGGGGCCGTCTGTTGTATGCACGTCAGTGACCCCTGCCTCCCCCATGACATCGGAACCCGCGGAGTGAACTGGCACCGCAGTCTGTATCAAGCACCTGAGCTACCCTACTTGACACCAGTTGCAACCACAAGACATCACCACTAGCAACTAGAGTCCTCAATGTGAAGGGAGCAGCAGAAGGGAAGTCTGTATCAACCTCCCCACCCCTGTGAACCACTGGGCATCGTTACATGAGTAATTGCTCCACGCACGGGGGTGAACATCCATCTCATCAGCATTGAGGCTACTACTTGCAGTTTTGGGGAGAGGCACTGGCAGAGGGAGTGCAGCACCAAACTGCCACACGAGATGACGATCTCCTTCAACACCAACAACACTGGGTAGGAACGCCAAGGTACACTAAATCTCCCAGAGTCAAGGAGAATCAGCCACATGAAGGTAAAACTATGGCAGGGCACAGGAGCAAAAAAGATCTCACTTTGAAAGACCTGTTCACAAAGTTCCCTGCCAAGAAGACAGATCAGATCCAGGAAGCCACATCCCCACCACAGTGGTGTTAAATACATGTGGGGCCACCCATTCTGTTGAATCTTTATGTGGAACAAGGAAACACACACAATACCAAACATAGGGGAAACAAAGTTGATTATAGGACTAAAAACCGAAGAGATCACCTCCTCGGGCACCCATCACAAAACACCAGGGTTCCCAGGAGCTGGTGGGAGGGCGTCCTGCTCCTCCAGGAGGTGCACAGGCAAGCACGGCAGGCACCCTGCAGATAAAAGCTGCAGAGAGCACTCTTCTCTTATCCACCATTGGCAGCACCACAAGTCCTCACCAGAAGGAGATTCCCCATGAAAGCCAGACCATGACTCATCATTAGATTGTGCCTACTCCTGCTGGCCCCATCCCACTAGCCTCAGACCATGGGCACCGCCGGTCCTCTGATAACCTATGACTGAACTCAATCTGAAGGGCATACACATCCCAATATGCACATCCAACGACCTACTTTGTCCTGAATGACCTTCAGGCTGGCGGGTCCTCCACCCCCTCACTAAGTGCCTCACAATACTCTTTGATCGTGGCCACATCTCCCATTCACGCTATTGCTTCAACTCCCATAGAGGGAGTAGTTGAATCCCCCAATTCGCCCCTGAGTTTTCACATTTTCCCCTCCGTTGAACAGTCTCCCTGCTACTGTGCACCTATAGAGGTGGACTGATTGACAACTGGCCAAGGGTCCGGCATCCACTTCCCTCACACCCCATCCACTAGGCACACGTCCACACCATGATTAAAATACTGGCTGCAATGGCCCAACGATAAGGCTAGCACTCCTTAAATGTGACTAGAAGTGGATGAAGTCCTGCTGATTTGATCAGCAGTACTTCTCCTCCTGCCCAGGGAAGAAGGCAGGGGTTGAAGAACCAGAACCTTATGGGCCTGGCGGCGCAGGGTACGCCTTAATCTCCTGAGTTCACCTGCTTTGTCGAACAGAGACACGGGACACTCCGTTATGTGTAGAAGATAAGGTTTATTAGCTGCAGCTAAGTACAGTTGTCCCAGAAGTACACTCGGTAGGTTCTCAGGAGACTGCCACTTTACTTCGTGGCGCACAATCTTTTATAACACACATATTCACCAAGAACACTCCCAATGCATACAGGGTTAACCAATGAGAAGAGTGTGAAAACAAGATATTAAGTAACTCAAATAAGCCCCTCTCCCAACTGTGTTTGTCACCCTTCCCCACAAGTTAATCAGTGGTAGTGTTTATAAGTCGACTTGCAGGTGGCAGGACACATTTGTATGCCCCGGAGGACAGTTGTGAAATGAGAGAATACGAGTAAAGAATAGCGAAGGCCAGAGGATAAGATAAAGTCAGGAAAGAATGGTGCGAACCAACAGATGGTCGAAACAGGGATCAATCAGACCAGACGAGCATTAGTGGAGTCGGCCGGACCCTGACACCAGCTATAAACAGAGGCAGGAGGTTATTTGACATGTTGCAGTAGGATGAGGGAAAACAACACTTCGTTCACCGTGCTGCCTGAGTGAGGGCAACACAAAATGGCGGAATGACACAAAATGGTGGCTAAATACGAACGGGATCCGAAACTGAATTACCTCAGGAGATGGCTTGGTATACCATAAGGGCATCGTCAGGTATATAAATGCAACAGCTAGATCCGATCAATTTACAGACTCCACCACGCTCCGCAAGAATAACATCTAGAGCAATCCGGTTCTGTAATGTCATGAGACGATCCGCCTGAAGTTCAGCTGTGAGATTACTCAAGGCTCCCACAGTGACATCTATGGTGGTCTCAACAACACGAACCAATTGTCTCATGTTTCTACTGTTGGCCATTTGGCCCCAAAAAGGGAGAAATCCTTTAAGGAAATCACCTCCCTCTTGTCCTGCCGTGTCCTTAGAATCAATAATCCCTCTGCCATATCTGTTTCTGTGATGTCCCGAAGGAGCAGTGTATGTAGGAGGGAGAAGAAAGGCTATATAGCATGTTCCTGAAAAATCCGTTGGTAGCCACGTATACGCTCTATCGTGGCAGACAAAATACGTGCCCTAGGATGGTACTAACGGTGGTGAATTCTGAGATGTGTTAATGTATGTATAGGAACAAACACTTTTTTCTTGTCCAGTGTCAGTAGTCTGGCCATTCATTTGTAAACAAAAGTTACCTTGATGAGGCACAGTCCAAATTGGTGGAGATTTTCCCTGTTTAACTCTATCTGTAAGGCTAGTAGCGTAACGAGTCACGGTCCAAGCATCGTATGCCCGTTTCTCATCAACAGGAACCCTACTATTCTCCACAATTCTAGCCATAGCCACTATTCCTTTTATCAGAGAACTATGACTAAAATCGTGTCCACTACCATATGAACCAGCTGGACGTCTAAATCGGTTCTGATATGCATTTGAAAACATCACAAAATAGGCCCAAGCGGAACCTTCATAAGAAAATGGAAGGGCTAAATATGGCATCCCTTTTTCTGTGGTATGAGGCATAAGACCACACACCCAACAGTCGGTTGTGTTGACAACCAATTGGTGTTGGTGCAACAACTGGACAAACGAATTGTTAAAATATTCTGTTCTCCTGATTAGTTCATGTTGGGGAAGCGTATATAATTGATGTGGGGAGATAGTAGAAAGAAAAGGCAAGGGAATAGAAGTAGGAACAGATTTGTGCTGCATAACATGAACAATCCAACCTATTCAAGCCAATAAGATACTAGAAAACATAAGAACACACAATGCTATGCCACATTGACTGTACACTAATTTACAATATTTCTTTCTCATCTCTTCCTCCTTATTATTTTTTCCCAATTTGACATCCATCCTCTAAAATTGTTGCTCACGGCAATCTTCCTTACTCACTTGGCTGTGATTATTAGCCGTCCTATGACACTGCAAGTCCTGGGGGCCTAGCCACTATACAGGTCACAAACCAAGACTCCTACTGTGACCCTGCAACTTGGACAGATGATACATGTCACGGAAAAGATGAAAATCGAAGGTGTCCTTGACCAGTCTAGGCCTTAAATTATATCGAGTTCTGTTCAGTACAGTTTGGTCCTGAAATAGTGTCTGTGGATCTGTAGTGTTCAATCGGAGATGTGGCGGTACTGCTTCTTGTAAAACGCCGTCATCTTCTTTTTCAGACCGAGCTCCATCTAGGTGTGCACTACTGAAAGGTACAAACCGAGGGACCTTTTCGCCTTCAAAATCACCTACACCCTTACGGACCCACTGGTCAAAAGGCAAGGGCAAGGGCATCTTTTTGCAGTGCACACCATGGATCCAGTTCTTTTTCCCCTCGATCTTCACTGCTGTACGTGTCACTAGAAGAACCTGTCGAGGCGCCTTCCAACGAGGTTCCAAATTCCTTGTCCTCTGAAATTTTTTCACACAGACCCAGTCTCCCGGCTGGATAGAATGACCTGGGTCTGTGGAGGCCTCTGGTAAAGCGTTTTGAACCTGTTGGTGGAGAACACGTAATTTAGTGGTGAGGTCATGCAAGTAGTCAATCAGCATTGCATACTGTATGTCAGAATACATTTTAGGGCGAGGAACTCCCCAAACATTTGCCGGGTGACCAAAAACAAACTCGTATGGGCTGAGTCCCAAACGAGAATGTACAGCTGTTCTAGTGGATAGGAGAGCCAAAGGTAAAGCGTCGGGCCAGGCAAGTCCCGTGCTAGCCTGTACCTTTGCAAGCTTAAGTTTGAGAGTGCCGTTATAGCACTCTACCAAACCCGCTGATTGGGGATGGTTCGCCGCATTAAATTTTTGGCAGATACCAAGACCGGCACACACCTTTTTCATAATTTGGCCCACAAATTCACTCCCATTGTCACTCCAGACAATGCGTGGCAAACCAAACCTAGGGAAGAATTCTTTCAGAAGAACTTTGGCAGTGGACAAAGCAGTGTTGTCTTTCAGGGGGTAGGCCTCTATCCATCTGAAGAAGGCACACACCACCACCAAAACATATTTGAGATTGTTGCATCGTTCCATGTGGATATAATCAATTTGCAAAACCCTAAAAGGATATGTTGGGGGAGCAAAATGACCTGCTGGAGTTGGGGTTCCCTTTCCTGGATTATGCATCAATCAAACAATACAATGCTTCACTAAATTATCTGCACATTTTGGAATCCCTTCGTTCAGCCACACTGGAGCCAGAAGCTTACATATTCCTTTAGCACTGATGTGGGCTGGACCATGTGCCATAGCAACTACAGGCAGTACATAGGCATCTGGTAACAGCCAACGCTGATGTTCTGACAATTCTATCCAACATCCCTTTGCGTCTAACATTCCTGTACTCTCTTTCCACTTACTCAACTCTTTCTCTGTAGCCTCTGCTTGAATCGATCTCACACTTTCTATTGTATCCTCACACATTCCTTTTTCCTTGACCCAATTTGCAGGGCCCGCAACATACATGCGACTTATAGCATCTCTGGCTGTTTCTTTCGCTACCTCATCCGCAAACGCATTCCCATGACCAACATCATCAGTTATCCTCTTATGCGCACTACACTTTATGATTGCTATCTGGGTAGGCAAAGCAAGTGACTCAAGGAGATCAGCTACCAACTGACCATGCTGTATTTTAGTACCGTGGGAGGTAAAGAATCCTCTTTCCTTCCACAAACGACCAAAGCTATGTGCCACACCAAACGCATTCTGGCTGTCGGTATATACATTCACTCTCTTCCCCTTAGATAACACACACGCTCTGGTCAAAGCTATTAGTTCAGCCGCCTGAGCTGAACTATGTCTGATGCGTCTGTCTCCACGATTGTATGCAAGGTGGTAACAGCATAAGCTGAAGTTGTTTCACCATTAGGGAGTTTAAAACAAGAACCATCCACCCATAGGCTCCCATCCGGGTCCATTAATGGTGTATCCTTCAAATCAATCCTACCTTTTGTCTCCTCCTCAGTACGGAGAAAACAATCATGTTGTTCCTGAATACCTTTCTCTTCTGGAAGAGGTAACAATGTGGCTGGATTTAAAGTGTTACATCGTTTGATGTGCACATGACTAGCCAAGAGCGTCAGTTCATACCCAGACAAGCGAGCGCTTGTAAGATGCTGCGTTTTTGTCCTATTTAGCAAGGTATCCACTGCATGTGGTACCATGACAATAAGGATGTTATCAAGCACCACTCCAGCAGACTGACGAATAGAAATTGCTGCTGCTGCTGTAGTTTTAAGACAACTAGGCAATGCCTTGGCCACTGGATCTAATGTAGCCGAAAAGTAGGCACATGGCCGCTGCTTGTCTCCAAATCGTTGTGTTAAGACTGACAACGCACAACCCTCTCTTTCATGGACATTGAGCGTGAAGGGCTTACTGTAATCCGGAGTACCCAACACAGGATCAGAGCACAGGGCAGTACGTAAATCAGAAAAACTCTTCTGACATTCATCAGTCCAAGGAAGTGGTTGGGGTGTGTCTTTCAAAGTGAGTGCCAACAAAGGTTTAGCCAACAAAGAAAAATTTGGAATCCACTGTCTACAATAAGAGGTAATGCCCAGAAAGGCACGCACTTCTCTTTGTGTGGATGGCACAGACATTTGTGCAATTGCCTGAATACATTCTGGGGTCAGTCGCCTTCCCTCCTTTGACAAGAGATGACCTAGATAGGTAACCTCTTGGCGGGCATATTGTAATTTAGAAGGTGAAACCTTATGGTGAAGGTCAGACAAGTGATGCAATAGTGCAATAGTCATGTTTTTGCAAATATCCTCTGAATCAGCAGCAATCAATAACATCCACATACTGAATAAGGGTAGCACCTGGCGGCAAAGGAAAATCATCAAGCTGGCATTTCAGAGCTTGGCTATAGATGGAGGGACTTTCGCAATAGCCTTGGGGTGCGCGCTTGAACCGGAAACTTCGGCCTCCTAAAGAGAAGCCAAAAATGTCCCTACTCTCTTCAGCAATGGGGATGCTGAAGAAAGCATTTTTCAGATCGATAACAGAAAACCAAGCTGCCGAGGCAAGTATCATAGTTAACAGGGCAGTGATATCTGGAACAACAGGAAACTGTGGTACAACAGTTTTATTAACCTCCCGGAGATCAATAACAAAGCGATAAACAGGAGGCTGAGAAGGACCAGTGCGTTTAAGAACCGGGAGAAAAGGACTATTGCATACATTTCCCCTTGTCTCCTCGACCACACCCTTCTGAACCAAATCATAAATATTAGCAAAAAGTGCTTTTTCACCATCAATGGGAATTTTGTATTGAGGGATGCGTGGCAATTTAACATTGGGCTTGATGGTAACCACATACGGTGGGATCTCAAGACAACCAACATCATTTGGACCCGTGGACCAAAGTGTCGCAGGGAGAGAGAGCAATTCAGGAGGAAATTGTTCTTTAGACAAATACATTGGAGAAGTCAGTTTCTGTCCCAAAACGAGATGCACACCAGAAGGGGAACAATATATCGTTGCATGCAATCTTTTCAATAAATCCAAACCCAATAGATTTTCGCCGCAACCAGTCGTTAAAAGAAGCGGCGCTTCCAAATCATAAGAACCAATTGAAATAGGCAGAGGACAAGAGACCGGGCTATGAACTGGGGCGCCAGAAAATCCTACGGATACGTTTGTTAAGCCAGACAAAGGTGCCCCAGGGAGTTTGGAGTGAATATTTGAACTTCTCATCGCACCAGTATCTAAAATAAATGGCTCTGAAACACCCATTGTAGTGACATTAACATAAGGCCCATTCTGATCTACTGGAATCAATACAACTCCCTCACTTTGTCTATGGCTGTCCTAGTTAGCGTGAAGTCCGTCATTCTCACCTTCAACATAGTAATCATCATTGTAATACTGTGTAGACTGAGTATTTTGCTGATCAAAGTAGTTCATAGAATGTGGAGGTGGAGGGGAACGCTGTGTCTGGGGTGACATACCTCGACCTCTACCCCTGGGCGCTAACTGGGAACCACCACGACCTCGTGGAGTAGATAGTCCTCCATTACGCTGTAATAAAACCGGGCAGCTGTTCTTAAAATGACCTTCCTCCCTACAATAGGCGCATTGGTTAGGACCTAACAAAGGCCGCGGAATATAGGGTTCAGGCTTTTGAAACACCCTCTGAAATTGGGGAGGCTGTTGAAACTGGCGCTGAGCAGAGCAGAGCGAGGAGGATAAGCTTGTTGCAGAAGAACCTTTGTTTTTAATTCTTTAGTCTTCTTTTGCTTGTCTTTTTCCTCTTTGTCCATGTTTTCGTAATACTGTGCAGTAGCCAATATCTGAGCCGAAGAAGAAACAGCCCATGAGCTTTCAGAGTCTTTTAACTTATGTGACAACTCGGGGAGCAAATTGAATACAAATTTATCTACAAATAATCGCTGTCCACCCTCCATAGTCATATCCTGACCACTGTGATCAATAAACGTCTCCTCAAAACGAGTGAAGAAATCGGAGACACTCTCATCTTTCTTCTGTTTACACGCGGCTAATTTATCCCAATTAACTCGTAAGGCGGGCATCATTGTTTTCATTAAGGTAATAATCCTACCAGGGAGTTCTGTGATCAAAACATCAGGCTTAGCACCACCCACTTGTGCTCTATCCGAGGCAGTTATAGCATTCCATGTACCACCCAATTCTTGAGCGTGATCCTCTCTACGAATCCGAGCCCATAACGCTTGTGGGACTACATTTCCCATCAACATGTCAATATCGGCTAATTTCATAATACAGGCATCAACAGTGGGAACGCCGGATTCTTGTTCTCATCTAATTATCTACAAGAACGCACTCAGGTCGCCAGGATCTTTTTACTTGCAAAATAGCGTAGAGGGAAGAAACACAATTATCAAATCGTATTTACCGCAATTTGACATTTCAGAAAGAAAGACTCATAATCTGGGAGGTTGACCTTTTATTATCAGCAAAAACATCTGAATATATAGGCACCTCAATAAAAGGAATAAAAGATAAATGGGGACTAACACAAATGCTACTCTATGAAGTATCCGCATCCGACTAAAGATAAACAGGATTACAGCTTCCAAAAGCATCAAATACCCTATGGCAATTGTGATATCGAAATTTAAAGTCATGAATCAAATCATTTATATCCCTACTCTATTCTAAGGTGACATCCCTACTCAACATTCCCTTCCAGGTGAGGATCGCATAAAAAGGTGTCAGCAGTGAAACTTCCTAAGAAGTCTTCACCATATGAGAGCTCGATCTTTAATGCTCCCTTCAGTCTCTCTCCTAAGTCTCGTCTGCTCAACCCACGGGGCTCTGTCCCTAATACAAAAACCCCAAAAACTGTACACGCCCTTCAGCACACCCCTCCAGGCAGCTTCTTCCTTCAGTAGATTTCCATTTGGATCCTTTCATCTTCCTTTCCATGAATTCGACCTTGGGTCCCAGGCCTTCTCTGTACCAGGAGTTGCAACTTTACATTCCAATCCACTCCCTTCCTGTCTACTCCTTCTGTCTCCATTCCATTTGAATAAAGACTTATTCTAACTAACGAGCTACATGGCCTTGTACCTGCAGCCAAACGCTGAAGAAAAAAAAAAACCCTAACATCATGAGGTTTCACAATTCACTGCAATTTAAGCTTTGCTATAAGCCTGTCGTCCTAATAAAACATGGCTAAAATAAATGAAGGCCTTCACTTTACATACATGGTTAGTCCTCAAACTAAACACACTACAATTACCAACTTCTAATTATTCGTCTCATACCTATGAGAACTATCTTCTTCATTCCTCTAACATGACTTAATGTCTCTTAATGCATGACATTATTATACTAAGTATTACACATACATCAATACATTTCGTGATAACTGGTGGCCTTTTCTCTTCTCTCTAGGCCTGTTTACATTTCTACTTTGCTATTTCAATGAATACATTTCTATTACTCTTTGATAACATGCGTAGTTATATGCGGGTGCTCACTAACAATGAATATGGTGCACCCCTACAATTTTCGCATCAGCAACGCTCTATCAGTTCCCCCCTTTGATGACAACTTGTCATCACACAAATTCATTTATACCGAGGTGGTAACCATCCCATTGTGTCGGAAACCCTCCATTCTTTTTAGGTCCTGATATTGATTATCTTGCATATGCGCCATTCGTCTTTCATATCCCCTGAGAATCCTCTCAGCTCTGTTTCCTCGGTACCACGTGTACGCTCTCACAAGTCCCCACAAACAGATCACACAAACTACCACAATCAAGATTGGTTTCAGCACATATCTGAGAATTCCTTTCCCTAAATCTGCAAACCAGCTTCCCACATGTCCAAATCCTTTCCCAATCTTCTCCCACACATACTCTTCTGCCAATATTGCAGCCTCTTCGTGAAGTGTGGTAATGTTGACTATATATTTCCTCAGCTCCTTGCTGTTGTCTGGAATATACGTGCAACATTCTTGGACCTTCAACAATTTACAAACGCCGCCCTCTTTTGCCAATAATACGTCTAATGCAAGACGATTTTGTAAAACCATTGTCCTGATCGATAACATTTCTCCATCCACCAACAACAACGACTTCTCCGTGTTCATTGACAATTCATCGACCACAGTTGCTAACTTTCGTATTTTCACATCATTCAAAATCACACCCAGACCGGGTATGATTGCTCCAAAGATATCACCAATCACAACTCCTGCACTTGCATCTCTCCGTGCTCTAGAGTGGTGTCCTGTTTCTAGCAGAGTCAAATCCTCGGCATGGTATATCTTCGGGAAAATAACAGCCAAATAACAAGTCCCATACCACTGCTCAGGCAACCTCACGTATGCATTCCTTCCACACACATAATACACTGTCGGGATGACCTGTATCTGACCCTGCAAGAAGTTCCTAGCTGAATCTTCCATAGTAAAGGTATGGGCACATGTGCTGTGTCCAACCCAGATTTTGTCCTTGTCCGACTGCGGACGAGCAACACACAAATTTCCTCTCTGTACTTGATCTAAAGCTATGGGTCCATAACTTCCCCTTGACTTATGCAGTTTCTCTTCCTCTGTCTAATCTGTTGACTTCTTTCCCCCATCCTTATCTTGGGTTAATTTTCTATATCTGTCTTCAACTTGGCCAATAAATTTCTTTTCAGTGTCTGACACTGAACAGGTCAAATTGTGTCTATGTGCATAAGCTGTATCCAACAGTCTGGGACAATTCCTTATAGTAACCAGCAGAGTTTTTACGGGGATCCGGTAAAGATTGTTTGAGGGCCAAAACATCAGATCTCTTCCAGGGGACATGTACCCATATACGCTGGAAGTGAGCGGGAATAGCTGGATTATTACCTGCTTGCGCAACCTCTTCCCTCCATATCGGAGGAACCTCTCTCATTGGGTAATGTTTCAATGTCTGCCGAACAGCAGGATCAGAATCAAGAAAAGTTTGTGAAGGAAATGACGACCTAAAAGTAACAAGTGTCCTTACGGCGTCCTCAACGTTAGAACTCACAATGAGTCCTTTATGGAAATTAGCCTGAACATCCAGCAGACCCGGGGGAAGTAAACCCAAATCCATATCCTCCCATTCTTTAGTGAGAGTGTCACACATAACATTAAATACATATGTCTGCGTGGGCGCCTCCCACTGATGAAAGGTGATCATGATATCTTTCACACTATACTGGGGACCCTTCTCGAGCCATTTGCGAGCGAGAGAGTCCAATACCACCCGTTCGTCGGAACCTGGAAGTTGACTACGAGACTGTCTTCGAGAAAAACCCGGAGACATGTTCAGAGTCTCAAAGAAAGGGGACAAGAAACACGTAACAGTATCTGTTATTCGTTTGCGCACAGTAGGAGAATTAGACATAAGGACAGGGGACAAGGTATTAGGCGATACAGGAGAGGAACTGGCAGTTATAAAGGGGAGCCGAAGGCAAAGGGGATTGAGGTTCAGGAGATGGAGACAAAGGAATCCGTGGCACGAGAGGTGGGAGTGGCAATACCGGAGGGGGCAAATGTGGGAGAACCAGCACAGGTGGGGGAACAACAGGCAACTGAACAGGTTGTAACAATGGGGTGCATTAGCACCTTGTACATAGGGTGGAGGCAATCTCAATAGGTGAGACATCAAAGGGTCTTCCTCCAGATCCTTACCTTTATCAGAAGGGGAATTAGGCAACACCGGATAGCATCTATCTATTGCCATACGATGCTGTCTCTGTGAAATCTCCATTGCATTATCAATCTCATTATCTTTAAACTGCTGGGCAGCCTGTATAATCGTCATATTTTGTGCTTTCTTATCTCGTTTTGCCTGCTTAATTTCTTTCTGTTTGGCTTCCTTACGCCAGAGGCAGAAAGAGTCAAACATTGCCGGCTGGGCTTGTCTTTTGAACAATATCGCTTCCAAATTGTCTAATATGTCAGGCTCAAAACTACCATTTTGTGGCCACTGTAGAATGCCATCGTTCTTCGTGTATCGGATCCATGCCTTATTAAAGGCAATGGGGCCGACACCATGTTTTGAATAAAGCTCATAGGTGGGAGTTCCAACCGGAGGAATCGGACAAGAGTCCTCCAGCCGGGAATCCCTATCACAACCAAGGCAACAGAATTTCCTAAACTTACTCAGACCAGGCATCGTTATTTCACTGGACTGTTCACAAACATCAAGGGGTTAAATCAAAAATTATAGCACAAACGTACTCACCCCTCGGCTTCGGCTTTTGCAATAGCCGAATCAAAGACCCAAATCAAAACAAAATAGTGGGAGCTACCCACCAATACTTAACTAGGTGTCTTCTTACACCAACAGAGGCCCGTCTAATGTCTCGCGATACCAAACATCATCAAAGGGACCAAAGCAGGGCGGCAGTCAGGGCAGCAGTCGTCAACAGCCGTCAGAAAGGAGAAACCGCGCTGCAAAAGACCTTCAGACCACTTCGACATACAGGGGTCGCTTGACGTGGTTCGCGATTCCTCCAGAATTTCTTGTGGGGCTCCTCACGATCCTCGGGCAAGAACTGCTACCTCTGAAGCCGCCCCACATTGGGCGCCAATTTGAAGAACCAGAACCTTATGGGCCTGGCGGCACAGGGTACGCCTTAATCTCCTGAGTTCACCTGCTTTGTCGAACAGAGACACGGGACACTCCGTTAGGTGTAGAAGATAAGGTTTATTAGCTGCAGCTAAGTACAGTTGTCCCAGAAGTACACTCGGTAGGTTCTCAAGAGACTGCCACTTTACTTCGTGGTGCACAATCTTTTATAACACACATATTCACCAAGAACACTCCCAATGCATACAGGGTTAACCAATGAGAAGAGTGTGAAAACAAGATATTAAGTAACTCAAATAAGCCTCTCTCCCAACTGTGTTTGTCACCCTTCCCCACAAGTTAATAAGTGGTAGTGTTTATAAGTTGACTTGCAGGTGGCAGGACACATTTGTATGCCCCGGAGGACAGTTGTGAAATGAAAGAATACGAGTAAAGAATAGCGAAGGCCAGAGCATAAGATAAAGTCAGGAAAGAATGGTGCGAACCAACAGATAGTTGAAACAGGGATCAGTCAGACCAGACGAGGATTAGTGGAGTCGGCCGGACCCTGACACCAGCTATAAACAGAGGCAGGAGGTTATTTGACACGTTGCAGTAGGATGAGGGAAAACAACACTTCGTTCACCGTGCCGCCTGAGTGAGGGCAACACAAAATGGCGGAATGACACAAAATGGTGGCTAAATACGAACGGGATCGGAAACTGAATTACCTCAGGGTAGCGATCCTTCTTGCCTCCTCCTTTCATGGGTAGGTGCTCCAAACACAGGCGGAGCAGCCAGGGAGACTCCTTTCCCTACATATGACACAACACATGCACACCTTTACCTTAGAGACCATTTATAATCCCAATGAGCACCAAGAACAGTACATTCTCAGTGCCCATGGCAGATACTGACTACCCTAGACACTGACGTACTGATAGGTGGAGACTTCCATTTAGTCCTAGATATATTCCCTGATCACTAAGCACAAGGAATACCACCGATTGGAGCCTTCACTCCTGAGGTCCTGCACTGGCTATAGATGGCGTAGCTACAGGATATATGGCATTCACGCAATCCTGCTACCAGGGAATACACCCTCTTCCCTGCCACACGTGTTATATTATTTTAAATTTCGATTTGTATAGCACACTAATCACACAAGATGGAATCCAGGTGCTTGGGAATGTGTGTAGTTTTGTGGTCCCCAAAGTACTTATGGTAAGATACAGGTCTTTACATTCTTGTGGAATTCAAGAAGTGAGGCGGAGGCTCTGATGTGTTGAGAGATATTGTTCCATGTCTTAGGTGTGATGTAGGAGAATGAGCGGCCTCCAGTTTGATTTTGCGGATGCAATGAATGTGTGTGAGTGAGAGTGAGGCAGAGTGTAAGTGTCTAGTCGGTTAATGAAAGTGTCTGCTGCTGTTGAGGTATTCTGGTTCTGTTTTGTGTAGGGATTTGTATATGTGCGTGAGAAGTTTGAATTTGCTGCACTTGTGAATGGGGAGCCAGTGAAGCTTCCGAAGGTGCGATGGGATGTGGGTGCAGCATGGAAGGTCGAGTATGAGTCTTTCAGCAGTGTACTGGATGGTCTGAAGTCTGTGTAGGAGTTGTTTGGAGAGTCCAGCTTGAAGAGTGTTGACGTAGTCCAGCCTGCTGGAGATGAGTGCTTCCGTGACGATCTGGCTGGTGTTCTGAAACAACCATTTAAAGACTTTTTGCAGGATCCATAGGATATGAAAGCAGGAGGTGCACATATCGTTGACTTGAGTCGTCATTTTGAGCATGTCGTCTAGGGTGATGCCTACATTGCTTGCGTGGTCTGTGGGTGTTGGTCCTAGCTCTGATGGCCACCAAGTGGATTCCCATGGGGAAGTCTTGTTGCCGAAGACCATAACTTGGAGTTGAGCTGTAGACAGTTGGTTCGCATCCAGTCTGCTGCCACGATCATGCAGTTGGTGAAGTTGCTATGCTAGATCTGATTACTTACTGACCACTGCATGCCTCGCCAACATGGCTACTCAAGTAGAGATTTGGGTTGCAGTGCTCTCTGACCACTCCCCTGTCTCAATTGCGTTATCTGTCCCAGAAGGGCCCATGACACACAGGACATGGCACCTGAATCCCAAACTATTAATGTATGGATCTACAGTCAACGAGCTTATGGAAATAATTCCCACCCTCCTAATCATAAATGACAACTGAATACCTCCATCTCACTGCTATGGGATACCCTGAAAGCAATCCTTTGAGGCACACTGATAGCCATATTCATGAAAATCTATGGGCCCTAGAGGGAGAAACGCAAGTGTAAAGACCTAGAGAACACTCACACCAATCTGGCTCCTATAAAGTGAGGAATCAACTCACCCTGACGAGAAAACAACTTAAAGCCCTAAACATGGATAAGGCGGAGTATGCCCTGCTTTGCACGAAAGGGGGTAGGCTGGTTGCAGCAAAGGGGTTAGGCTTCTAGTGAAACAGTTGCAGAACAGAGAAGTAGAATTCAGGAGATACACAAACTTCCGGTACAAATAATTCAAATAATGCATATAAACATAGATATAGTGAGCGCTTCTATGCAGACTTGTATGTCGCAGAGACTCTAGACACAGATGAAGCAGATATCAGTATTTTGCAAGTTATTTAGTGATCTGCATTAGCTTTGTCTGTATGCCACACATTTAGCCTTTGAACAAAGACTGGAAAGGTCCGAAATGTGTCAGGAAAAGAACAATTATTTCAATGTAAACCGCCGGATTTGTTTTAGCCGCAAATAAAAAGAAACCTGCATGAGGAGTGCAACTCTGTTTGAGGACAACGGTTTTGAAAGTATATCATGACCCAGTTGAATGCTTGTTGTCGAAACGCATAGGTCTGGTCCTTTCTAAATGCACGTGCAGTTTGCAAATATATAACAAAGAAAAATAAATAATAAAAACCTGAAGAAATCCACTTACCTGTTTGTCTTCCTGTGGCTGCCCGTTTCTATCTCAAGCAAATCCACAAACTGAGATTGCGAGGCCCGACAATGCATTTTCGGCGCAGGGAGTTGAAAGGCTACCCTTTGCAGGGACTTGTATTTTGCAAGAAGCACCTTTATTTGATGACTGGAAGTACTCGTAGTCGGGCACTGCTGAAGGCCAATGGCTGAGCAGTGAGCTCAAAAGACCTGAAGAATAGTCTGCAGAGCTTGCTTTAAGAAACTAAAGGTCCAAGCAGTCGAAATGGAGTAAAGCAATGTGAGTGCTGGTGTGTGACAATTCTATTATTGCTCTTTCAGGAATATAAGAATGGCTGTCAGTAGTTGGACTATATGCTATAGATAGCAGTTATCATGACGACGTTAATGTTTTTTAAAAGACGATGCTAGTTTTTGAATGCAACAGCATGTCAAAAGCTGAACAATTTGTGGGGTTAAGCAAGTCACTTGGAAATATGCAGGGTTCACATTATGAGCTAATTGGAAATAAGAACTTTCCACATTGGAGATATTATTGGCAAGGACTGCTTTTTGTACTGTCATATTTGTATTTATTATCCAGCAGCACTCACGCTACGAATGCATTGAAAATAAGAATCTCCCTATTGCTAATACACAGACTGCAAAATCTGTTTATTGTGCCGAAAATCAAAATAATGTTACTTATTTTAGTACATCAAGTGATGGTAAAACTGAAACATGAGAAACCGAAAAAAAAGACTGAGGTTAAAGTGATTTGTCTATGTTTATGTAAGTGACATCAACCTGCTGTGAAGAGTTAAATGCGGGAAGAAATGGCACATTTTTAGGTTGACAAAGGCTGTGGGATCAGGCAAAACACATTTCCTAAGGACTTGAGTGTGGGGTTTCTCTTAAGCACCTGAAAATAAATCCTTTTTTCTACATGGGAGTGCGTCTTCATGTCTAAGGGCAAATTTGGTGATATATATATATATATGTGTAAATAAGAGGGGAGGGGTGTGCAGCCCCTCTCGCTGAGCCTTTTTGGGTCCCAGGGACCCCTTTGCCTAGGACCAAATGTAAATAGAAAGGAAGGGGAGCCACACAGCCCCACTGCCAAGGCTTTATAGGCCCTAGGGACCCCATTCCCCAGATAGTGACTTATTTAGTATGGAGGTGGGGCCACATGGCCCCCCTCTCCAACTCTTATTATGCCTCGGGGACCACATCTCCTGAAGCCAAATATAATGATGGGAGAGGAGGCCACATGGCCCTTCAGGTCAAACCTCCTCAGGCACCGGGGACCCCATGCTCTGTGGCTGTCTATTTTTGTGAAAAGCGGAGGGGTCCACATGGCCCCTCTCCCTGAGCCTATTCTGGCTGCGCAACCCATCCTCCGGAACCTACATTATTTAATGGTGGGTTCCCCGGTTGCCCTCCCGGGGCACACACTAAGCACAACATTGGGGTCCATGAGGGGAGCCCCAGAGCCGGCTTTCCACTTGGTGTGGGAGATGGATTACTCCCACCCAGAGGGAGCTGCTATTGTCGCTGTTTCCTATGGGCAGGAGCAATCTGTTGTTCTGTTTACCTGCCCTTATCTGTACGAGCAGGGAAACAGTTCTCAAGTCTGTTCCTAGCCTGCTGGAAACAGGCCTAAGGTCTGATTATGAGTTTGGCGGTCCATCAGGCTGCTTAACTCGTGGTGATGGTCCCTGGGCCGCCAGACTGGCGGTCCAACTGCCATAATATGAATATGGCGGTGGAGCCATGACAGAACCACCGCAACTGCTGGGGATCATGCATCCCACAGTGGTGGTGCGGTGGTCAGAGGCCCTAATATGCTGGTGGTGCTGCTGTGGCACCACCAAGCATATTAAGAGTTTCTTCACCACCACAGTTTTCATGGTGGTGAGGCAGACATGAAAACTGTAGCAGTGAGGAAACAAAGGGGGCTCTACAGGGCCCCTTGCTGCCTCAGGGCCATGGGGTGCCTGCAGGGGGGCACATGTTGTGCCCCCCTGTGTGCAGTCAACCCGTTCCTGCACAGCATGGACATTAAGGTCTATGCCGTGCAGGAACGAGCTTTGGCATTTCCATTGCAGTGTCATTTTAATAGGCACCACCACTAGAATGCCAAAGGGCCACCCGCCACACTACAACATAAATTGTAATCTGGCAGGCAGCCGTCAGTCATATTTGTCGGTCGTGGAGCATGGCGCTGGTGTGGCGTCCTGCTCCAAAATCACCAAACTTGTAATCAGACACTTAGTGTTTGCTCTCGTTCGGTGGGAGATTTAAAAATGCTCCAACCAGACAGGAGCAAACACGTTTCCCTGCCCGCGCCAGTGGGGGCATGGAAACCACTGTGTCCTGCGGTGGGCCCCCCGGGACACATCAATTTAGCCGGCCCCAGGGGGTGGGGTCCATGGGCCATTAAAGGTTATGAGAGGGAGGCCGCATGGTCCCCTCCCTTTTTAATAATTTCATGGCCCTGGGAAATGGGGTTCCCAGGGCCTTTTAAAGACTCAGGGAGGAATGCTGCACAATCTCCCTCTCCTTAAAAAATACTTAGGGCCCTGGGGCATGGGGTCCCTGGGGCTGAAAATAACTTGGGGAGAGGGGGCCACATGCTCCCTCCCCTTAAATATATCCAGCCCTGAAGGATGGGTTCTCCGGGCCGTAAATGGGCTGGGTAGGGGGGCCTATTGATGCCCCCTCCCCATATATGTTTTAAATATTGGTTGCTGCCATTTTTTTGTTTTTTTTGCTGCAATCCCACAAAATTGGCTGATTATTTTTGTATTCTGGTCTGGGTAGGGGGGGTCCCTGTGGGTCCTCCCAATGGGTCCGAGGGAGGCAAGGTATCCGTACCCTGCCACCTTGTTTTATTTTTTTGAAAAAGTTTAGGACAGAGGACTAAGTCCCAAGTCCTGTAATGTAATTGTTAGATCTGGGGGTCTCTAGTCGGCAGAGGTAAGTACCTTTGTCCATATAGGGACCCTTACTTCTAGTCAGGGTAAGGGGAAACACACTGTTGATAACTCCTGCTCACCCCCTTGGTAGCTTGGCACGAGCAGACAGGCTTATCCCCAAGGCAATGTGTAAAGTATTTGTACTTCTCACAGTAACATAGTGAAACACCACAAATGGACGCCACACAAGTTATTTATGAAAATATAAATCTCTTTATCTGATTAGGCAAGATCAAAACGACATGAAACCCACATACATAATTAATCCTTTTTCTCAAGAAGTGTTCTTTGGAATGTTCTTCCAAAAATAAATGTACTTGTAAAAGTAGTAGTCCTTTCAGGCAACTAGAATATGCTAAACAAACAGACTTCCAATGAAGTTAGCACAAGTTAATTACCCTCAGCACCCGTTCACTGTGCTATGATGATTGGGATACTCTCCTTCAAGAGCCTGCTAGCTCTATGATCCCTTATGGCGAAAGTATGCCCCAGATCATCTTTGACGTGAAAGAAATATGCCCCAGATCGTCTTTGACGTGAAAACAATATTCCCCAGATTGTCTTTGTCGTGAAATAAATATTTCCCAGATTGTCTTTGTCGTGAAAGAAATATTCCCCAGATTGTCTTTGTGCACAAGCCCTTTTGCTCACAGAAAGCGGGAGGCCGAGAGCGCTCTCCCGCAGACCCGCACCCTCATCCCCAACGGTAACACCAATACGCTCCTTTAACTGATTTGAGCGGTTACCTGGGTGCGCGGTCTCTTTCCTTCCTTCGGTTCAGCAACAGCTGATCGCTGGAATACCTCGCTCTTCCTGGAACTCAGCGCAGCTCCTGCAGGCGATGAGCCCCTCGTTGCCAGGCAACATCCCGCCCTGAGTCCAATCCCAGCGCGGCTCCTCTCTGGCATGGGTGGGGGAATCGGAACAGTGCTCCCGAGGCTCCCGGGCCAGCGGCGGTGATTTTCAGGCACACAACGCTTCACTACGGTCACGGCTGGCAGCCCACACAGCGCTTTTCCTTCCCTCGGCAATCAGGCTCATTGGCTGACGACTCGGGCCAGCGGCGGTGATTTTCAGACACACAGCACTTCTCTCCAGTCACTGCCGGCAGCCCACACAGCGCTTTTCCTTCCCTTGGCAATAAGGCTCATTGGCTGACAACTCGGGCCAGCAGCGGTGACGGCCTCGCATATAATCACAGTGCCCCTCTGAACACAGGCAAACGCACACCTCTCTGTAAGGGTGAGTTCAAAAGCCAAGCACTCTTAGTGAAACAGGTAGAGAAGCCCTTCTCAGCAACACTGGCTCCACGTCGCACACCAGCTGGACACAAGCGCCTGCACGCAGCGCCTCTGGGTATTCCTTGTAACCATTATGACCCTGTGTTTCTCATAACGGGAGGCCAGCTCTTCTCAGGCCCTTGGAGACAGTTATACTTCAGAGGGGACAAAGCACACAGCACAGCTCCTCTTCATGTAGGGGAACACAGCACACTGCAGAAAGTCCCTTAGTCATCTTCCTCAGAAATAACAGCAACTGCAGGTCAGCTCCCAGACACACAGCAATGGCAGCACTTTTCCTCAGTCTTCCTGGCTGCTCTTCTTTGGCAGGGATTCCTTCTTGATCACAAAGCTTTTCCTAGTCTAAAGTTTAGGGGTTTCAGTTAATATATTTATATCACAAAAGTCTTTGTTCTTCATGTGTGAGGGGTCCTGGACCCAGTCCAAACCAGTTCTGTGGGCACTCTGCCAGTGCACATCTTCTTCTTTTGTGAGTGTGGGCCAGGGCCATCAGACACACCTCAAGAGGTGGAGCCAGAATTGTGGAAGGCAGGCACAGCCCTATTCAGACCCAGGTGCTACTCCTCCCACCACTCTACATGCAGATAGGTCTATTCAGCCTAGTGCTGACTCACCCAGCCTCCTGATGCCACCCCAGCCCCTGTCACTCACAAACCAGACAGTCAATCCGCAAACAGGCAGAGGCACACAGAAAGGTTGAACAAGAAAATAGCCACTTTCTAAAAGTGTTTTTTCCAAACTTAGAATTTAAAAACCATCCTCCCTAAAAGATGTGTTATTAAATTCCGAGTTCAGGGATACCAGTTTCCAACTTTCTATCTTGCTGCTGTGGGAAGATATGCAGGTAAACATGTTACACAGCATTCCTTATTCTATCCTTTGGGCAAGATAGCCTTTCAATAGTGAAAAACGAAATTGGCAGTATTTCACTATCAGGACTTGTTACCCACACTAGTACATGTCCTACCTTTCACTTACACTGCACCCTGCCCAGGGAGGTACCCGGGGCCTACCATAGGGTTGTCCAATGTGTAAGAAAAGGGAAGGGTCAGACCTGGCAAGTGTGTGCACTGGCTAGGACAACATGGCAGTTAACAAACTGCGCACAGGCACTGCGGTGGCAGGCCTGAGATACCATTTTAGGGCTACTCATATGGGTGTCACAATCAGTGCTGCAGGCCCACTAGTAGCATTTGAATCACCAGCCCTGGCACACTCAGTGCACTTTACTAGGGACCTAATGGTAAAACAAATATGCCAATCATGGATAACCAATCACAATAATAATTTAACCAGAGAACACTTGCACTTTGGCACTGATCAGCAGTGGCAAAGTGCCCAAAGCATCTAAACCAGCAAAAACGAATTCCAAAACAGTGTCAAAAATTCAGGAGGTAGAGGCAAAAAGTCAGGGTAAACCACGCCAAGGATGCCAGGTCTAACAGTAACATTTTGTATTATGTTGGTGGCAGCCAATCAATGCGCTCACACCCATGGCAGTCTGACTCCAGTGGGAGCAAGATGGCCCAAGGGAAAAAATCTCCCTAGGTTAATCAGAACACTTTGTTTTTAAATTGGCACTCCCACAAGATTATCGTGAGCCTCTCGCGGACCCAACCATCCAGCTATATAATTATAATTGTACCTTTATTTTTCAAAACCTACTGAACAGATTTACACCAAATCACTAAAAGCACAATCTGCGCACCAGGATCTAGCTTCATGCCAAATTTGGTGTGATTCCATTCAGCAGTTTTTGCCAGGGCACTTGTTAAAAAGTCTATGGAAAATGCATGGGGATTTTATGTTTCGGGAGCGCCTTTTGTTGAAGATTGCATTCTCCCATCAGATTATGTCATTCGGTTATGGTACTGGGTTATCACAACTGGTTATATTCTTTCAGTGCTATTTGTTGAGGCACATGCACAGGAATACAAACTGTTGTGGGAAGGAGGGGTTTCCAGAGAGAGGGTTGCAATACAAACACAACACTCAGAATTGCTTGTAAAGTCTACTGTGGTTTTAATGCAAAATAGCCAGTGAGCAATTAAAAATATTGCAATCCAATTGCTATTTCAACTGGCCAGAGGCATTTTCAGTTGGAGCATGAAATTCTTCAATCCATACTAGTGTTACACATTTTTATAAATTTTTTCTCAATGCAAGTCAATAGGAGTGAGAGCACTTGATAAAGTATCATCTTGACGATAATGACTAATAATTAGGTGCCCATGTTCGTCTCATGGGAAGGAGGTGAGAAGTCCTTGAGAAAGAGATGCAAGTAACTCTAGCATAAGCTGACACCACTACTTTTCAAAATTCTTGCTTCATCAGAATGAGACTATGCTCTACTAAAACAGTTCAGTAAAAGTGAATTGAACAACAAGGAGTTACATGGTCACAGTGCATTTAAAATACAAGCATGAGTTTAGTGTTCAAGCTGATATAACAACAACATTGCAAATGATATATAAAATGTGACAGTGCATGTTAAAGTGCACAGAATTGTCAACATTGTCATAGTAAACATATATGTATTAAGGCACATATATGTGTAAATTCCATTTCTCTGGCCCCCTCTTTTTTCCTAGGAGGCAACATTTGTACAACAATTCAATGACAAGAAAGCTTAGGATTTCAGTTTTAAACTCTTCATTGTCAATGTCGTCATCATCTTCAAAATTCTTTAAGTGGATTACCATGGGCAACAGCTTTATTTCTGCAAGCATGTTGGATGACACACATTAGTTTAACTAACACATATAAGGTAAGCCTGGGAAACTGTTTATTTACACCAGAGTAATTGGAGTTATTTTGGTATTTTTGCATTACTCTTTTTACGTGAATGTACAGCAAATTGTGTGATTATGCCGGTTAACGTAAATATGAGTATTGTGCCAGAAAAGGCTACGACAAGGGCACGGGAACATCAAACGTTGTGAGCGTGAGCGAATGCTGGCTGCTGCTGTTCATTTTCTGTTGCATTTAGTGCTATTTACTTTGCAGAAAATGCATCCGCAGGTGCATTTTGGATGCCAGGGCACATTTAGCGACAAGAAAATAGTGCTAAATGCTGGGTTTAGCCCCTCACGCAATTCTGTGTAATCATGCACAATTTTGCTGTAGTTTCGCATGATTATGCTCTGACAAATTATAAGGGTTACACCCACCCCCAATATAAGGTCTCAACAATTAAAATGATTTGCTGTCACAATTGTAAAGCTACAAGAGCATGGTTTTCTTGAAATCTAACTGATTCATAATTGACCTCGAAGAGAAAGTGGTCGCCTTGGCTAATTCATCTAGTATTGCAGCTGTGTGTCTAGTTTCATATATAGACTCCCCTGCACCCTAGTTGGGAAAAAGAATAGAAAATATTCTGTTAATTGCAGAGATCTCGCAGTGGCCTGCTGTCTTTAGAGAGGATGAAAAGCAGAGTGTCTGATAGCAGGGGCAATGTAGTCGAAGTACCAGACTCAGCCCACTCCTGAACCAACAAAGGATATGCTTTCCTTCTGAAGATGAAATGATCATGTCCATCTTGAGGTCAGCATCTGTGAAACACCATACCAATGGGAAATCAATAATCGTAAGGGGTTCTTTCAAAATCTAGTGTGTTCACAGCAATATCACACTTACTTCAGGCCATAAAAACACTCTGGTTGTCTGCTTTACAGTGACGAGTAACATCAGCTCTGCAATGGCCAAGGAGAGTGTTATGATTTTGTAGTCCTTGGAAAGATGGGAAGGAAATGCTAGCACATTCTGGAAGTCTGTTACCATGATAATCAATCATTATTTTGTATAGCGCTACAATCACCATTGACGGTATCCAGGTGCTGGGTTGTAGGGCTCAGTCGAAAAGCCAGGTCTTGATTATTTTCCTTAAGTCTGCCAGCGGGGGTGATGACAAGAGGTGGAGGGGAAGGCTGTTCCTGGACTTAGCGGTGAGGTACGATAAGGAGCAGCCTCCACTGTAGCTTTAGAGGATGTGCGGTGTCTGTGCGATGGAAGAGGAGTGAAGGTCTCTGGAAGTTCAGACAGTGGCTGATGTATGCTGGTCCTAGGTCATGGAGTGCTTTGTAGGCATGTGTAAGTATCTTGACTTGGCATTGTTTCTGGTCAGGGAGACAGTGGAGTTTTCTAAAGTGTGGTGTTATGTGGGTCCATTTAGGCAGGTTGAGGATGAGTCTGACAGCTAAGTTCTGTATCGTCTGTAACCTCCTCATGAGTTCGATGGGGGTTCCTGTGTACAGTGCATTGCAGTAGGTCAGCAGGCTGGTGTCTAGGGCTTGAGCGACTGTTTTCCTTGTGTCGATGGGGAGCCATTGGAAGATTCTTCTGAGCTCATGGAGAGTGTGGAAGCAGGCAGAGGAGACAGCATTTATATGTTGCTTCATCGTGAGCTTTGTGTCAAGATTGATGCAGAGGTTTGCTGGAATGATCTGTCGGTGTGGGAGTGGGTCTGAGTTCTGCTGGCCACCAAGTGTCATTCCAAGAAGAGGTGTTGTTGCCAGAGATCAGCACTTTGGTCTTTTTAGTGTTTACCTTCAGACAGTTGGTCTTCATCCGGTTGGTGATGGTCTTCATACAGTTGTGGAAGTTGGTCTTCGTGGTGGTGGGGTCTGCAGAGAGCTAGGGGATGAGCTGAGTGTCGTCAGGGTAAGGATATGATTTTGAGGTTGTGGGTTTGACAATGTCAGCTAGAGGTGTCATGTACGTGGGGCTGATGAATGAACTTGAGAGATGCCGCAGATGGAACAAATCAAGGCTAGATTAATCTTTGTCAAAGGGTGCACCAATGAAGGCCATACTGCTCCCCTTGTCAACAGGCAAGTGATAGCAAATACAGCAGTAAGAAAGATACATTTATAGGTAGCACTTCTTACACAAGAGTACATGGGAGAAGTACTCATACACTGAGCAGATGCATTGCCCAAGAGCAGGCACAATACATTTAGGTATTTTGATAACTCCTCATTCCATTGCAAGAATGTATCCCATCAAAAGCAATATACTGAGGGCAGCAGGAGGCAAGGAGGCAAAAGTGAGGGCTGCCACCATGAGGAAGGCGTCTTATGGCCTGTTTTCATTCTGAAGCTTTCGCTAGCTATGATGGGGCTGCACCCTCCATGAACTCTATGATCAACTGGAACAGAACGCACCTGTGCTGTAGATTGAACTTCAGAATTGGAGTCTGCATTGTGTCTGGTCACTCTCACACCTCTTTTTGGTGCTAGCCACTCACATCCAGATCCTGTGCTCCCGTAATAGGATTTTAACATGAACGCCTTCTTAATTATGTAGCTTTCCATAATGGTGGAATCCTAATCATTTTGCATTACCAGCGTTACATGAAATGCTGGAAATTACACAGAGAATGCTGGTGTAAATGGAACTTTGCCCCTGCCTAGTTGAGATCTGATTATGGATGCTGCTTCACGCCTACATTTAGGAGGTGAGAATATTTGAAGTCAAGATTTGTCTGATCACCTTATTGTCCACACCTGGGCGTGATAATATGTATACAACTCAATAAAAAAACATTAAAAATGTATGGACATGTGGTACAGTTTTTCTTTGCTACAAAAAAGATTTGCATGGCATAATGACAGAGGAAGTCTTTTCCATACGCAAGTCAGAAGTCTTGACTCATTTCTCGCTTCTGCTAATTTCCGCAGTAAGAAACATCAGAAATTAAAGTGCCTAAAGTTATGATGGTGGTAGTGCATTTATTGTGGGACACAGTGCACAGTACAGAATTGGCATCCAGACACATACTAATCATTTTACCGCATCTATAATATGGCGCAATTTTTATTGTCTAAAAAATCTTGTTTTTCAAGCTTTTGTGTTCATCAAGAAGGCACTTAGCTTGCATCACCAACCTTGAAAACTGGAGAAGAAGCGCAAACAAAATGCCAACTTTTTTTTGTGACAAATCTCAAGAGCAACAATTCTACATGGCTGGTTGATAGCGGTTTAAAGTATTTTAGCCCACTGCTGAGAGCTATAATGGTTAATAAAGGCCCTAAATCTGTTTTATAGGCCTGAGCCACAGATGAGGGTCTATTAAGAGACAGTTGACCTTACACTACCAGTATAGCCTTGGGAAATAGAGTTATACTGTTAACTAAAGATTCCACCCACTGATGGTAGAAGGCTCTAAATCAAAAGGGGAGAAATAGAATGGTAAGCATTGAACAGTAGATCAGAAGGTTTATTCCAGCCATTATTGATCCCGAGACAATCTAATATATTCAATGGAGCTCCTAACATTCTGAAATTATAATTTATTTGATAGTTGCCTCATTAGGTGCTGTACTTCCATTCAAAAAGAATGACATGTTTACTAGTAAGTTTTATTACTCCAAGCCCTAGTCTTGTTTGAAACTTGATCGCACTAGTGCCAACAATTTGCAATCTCCTGCTGATTTTTTCATAAGCATCTCCAATTGAGGACCAAATTGTCTGGAACTCATGAAGGGAGGGTGCATTATTAAAGACTTCTGGGAGGCATCACACTTCCTGGAAAACACACACATAAGTGTCTTCTGGATGCCATTGCTGCACCAAGTAAGTTGAAGGAAACATCCGAGAGGGAGAAGGCTTGTTGGTTTATAATGGCAAAAGTAGATAACTAGTCAACACCATTTTATATTTATTCTAATAATAACTGAAAGTCTTTTAATAAAGGCTTAGTGGTGTATTTTGTGTAGGTGCTTGCTCCTATAGCAATATTTGAGGCTGCATTTAATCTCTTTATTGCTGAATCCACTTTCTTGTCTACTTCTTCCAGGAGTACTGCTGCTTCCAATATGATTACTCCTTCACAGGATAAACCTACCCACCTTAACTGTTGGCAGACATTAGTCCTCAACGTTTTGCAGTGGGTATCTACAAATTTGAAATCTTGGGAATGACTAATGGTTTACATCTCCCTATTCTGTAGACAGTACTTTCTTAATTGCAGCATGCATTGGTAGCGACTCCTGTTCCCTTTGCTGTAATAACTAAAGAAATTCTCTTCATTGCCTGCATATGGGCTTCTGAGAAAGCTACATTCTCACTCAAACTCTCAGAGCTCTTGCCTCAAATTATCCCTTTACTTCTTTATACTCAATTCCTCCTTAAGAATCCTTGGGAAGATCCATATATACTCTGGGATTTGTCGGGGGACAGACAACATCTCTGTTATGAATGCTACCTCCACCGCCTGTTCAGTCATGTTCTGTATTGATGCTAATGTAATAATTTCCTGCTGTAGAGTTTCAGGACTTGCCTCCTCTTCCTCTTTTGATGAATAATCTGTGTGCTTTCTCTTTTTGACTTCCTTACGGTCTTATAACAACTACTGTGGTCCATTAGACCGCCGTAGTCGTGGTGACCGTCCGTGGATCACCAGACTGGCAGTCCAGCCGACCTATTAGGACTTGGGCAGTTGGACGGCCAGAGGACCGCAGCAACCACTGGGGATCTGTGATCCCCCGGCAGTTGTGCAGCGGTCTGAGGCTGCAATATGCTGGCGGTGCCGCAATGGCACCTCTAAGCAAATTACGAGTTACCCCACCACCACAGTTTTCATGGCGGTGAGCCTGTCATGAAAAGTCTGGCAGTGAGAAAACTAAGGGGCACCTACAGGGCTCCCTGTTGCCTCAGGGGCTCAGGGTGCATGCATGACGGCACATGTTGTCACCCCCGTCAGTATGCACTCCCTGTTCCTGCACGCTATGGACTGCACTGTCCATGCCGTGCAAGAACGTGCTTTGACACTCCCATTGCGGTACCTTTCTAGGGCTCAGATATGAGCCTTTGAAAGGCACTGCCATGGGATCACCAAAGCACTGCACACCAGACCACAAATGAACTTGTAATCTGGCAGACGGTGTGCGGATGAGTTTGGCGGTGTGGCAGCTGGGTGCTGGCAAGGCGGCCCACAGCCACACCGCCAAACTCGTGATAAGACCCTTAGTCTCCATTGTTTTGCTGCTCTGCTACCAACAGAAGAACGATCAGGCTCTTCCCATATACACTCTTTGCTAAGCAGCCAACTTTTGTTATAAAAAGGCACTCTCGCGAGAACAGAAAGTGTAAATATGGATAGGTTTTAATTTTGTTATCTACTCACTTGTGCCTGCCTCAGCCGAGAATTGCCATGTGAGCTTTTTATGTATGAAAATAATATAACATAAATTGTGGCCCCGGACTTCTATCTGCATGTGTTTCGCCATTCGTTTCATTGACTGGGATGCTTGGCTGCCCCCCCTCAGGATAAATCATAAAGTTTATTAATTACAAAGATAAAACCATTCAACGCTTTACAGCTTGCAACGTCATTGCCGCAAGCAAGGAACTAGAAGGGACTGAGGTGTGACCCGATATTGTAGTTTAGAACAGAAAACTATGGGTGGCACTACTTGTACTATTTGAGTGCCAGGAGCAGAACTCCACCAGTAAGAACTTGGAGGAGGAAGGCTGGCGAGGGAGTATTTGTCATCACAAACAACCACTGGTGTAACGAAACTTGAGGGGGCCTCCCTGCAAGGCACGTGGGCCCCCCTTCTGGGGTCAATCAGGAGCTCTGCAGCCAGAGTGCCGTGCTGAGGGGGGCGCCTGGAGCTTGGGCCCCCCCCCCCTCGCACCGCAGGGGCTGCAGGGGCCTGTTTTACGCCCCTGGAAATACGTGCTTTTAGATACATCAGCAATTGGAATATTGGGCAGTCACTTGACTGGACGCAAGCGGAATTAAATTAAAAGTCAATGTGTGTTTTCAACTAAGAACTCTGTGCTGCTAAAATAATTGGATAAAAGTGCGTGCAAGTGTAAAAATACATATTTAAGTTTACACGAAAAGCACTCCTTGGAAAATGTTGTGGCTAACGATCAAACAGCTATTTCGAATTTGACAGTTTTTTAAACATGAAAGACAAACATTTGCAATAGGCTTAGGCGCTGTAAGGACATATTATTGCCTATTTTTGCCAGCAAGCTTTAGAATTGTAACAGTGATCTGAAATAAAGGAAGAGATAGGAGGCCCACGCAGCTAAGCCCATGTCCCATCCACAGGCTGGATAACACACATTAACTGAAATGCTCCTTTCACAGTCACTCCAGTCTCATGTTTCAAGTCAGAATATGATTTAAGTCATCCCCCCCCCCCCTCATTTTTCCTGTCTGGGTTTACTGGCTTTAAGACAGAGCACATACACTGCTAAACAGTAGAAAGGCGTCTGTGCTTTCACCCAAACATGCTTTGCAAGGGATTGCCATATTTGGCTCATTTAACTTTCATGTAAGGTCATAGTAAGTCGTGCAGTAAATGCACTCATGTATAGGAAGTTAAACATTACCTGTGCCTGTAGTGTGCACTTACACCATTAAAATGCATAACAAAAATACGGCTGCCAGGCGCACCACTGTTCTCTAGTGTGGCAGCAGTTTAAAGGCACTGCAACAACATATGGCATTTTTTTTTTATTCCTACCCAGAGAAAATCATATACAAGAATAAATATCAATGAGTCACACGAGTGATAACATTCTGTTAGTGCAAATACATATAATCCCTTAAAAAAATCTGATTCAGAATAAGAGAAGTTACAAAATGTTGTATAGGCACGATTCCCACTAGACCATTAGAAAATAAAACATTGCACTTCATGGTTATTTAAATAAGACCATTACATCCACATATAATCAAGGATAGCCTCAAGATTGGAGTAGAAAGCCTAACGCCACCGGCCTTTTTTTTTTTTTTTTTAAATTAATACCATACTATTAGATTATTCCCTAACCATCTCCACTTTTCCCATTATTAGGCCTCCTGGCTTCTTTGCTCCACTTTGAAATAAATGACCAAATTTTTCCCCCAAGGATCCGGGTTGTCTGCCCCGCCATGCATACAATACCGTCTCTTGATTATGCATCCCTAGGAGCCGAGCTAGCCACATCTGGAAAGTAGGTGGCTCGGCATCCTTCCATCTGGCAGCAAACATTGTCCTAAATACTGCTGTGCCGACAAATATACAAAACTCCTGTGCAGTATCCAACTTCAGAGAGCTATCGTATCCCTTGAGTAGCAAGGTAGGGGTCCGATTAATCATAAAAACAAACAGTCTTTCCCAGAAGCTGACCACCCCATTCCTCAAAGGAAGTAATGTATCACACTCATAAAACATGTTGGTCAGTGTGACCGGACCGACCCCACACCTAGGGCAATTATTATCCGCTCTTTTGCCCCAGTCAAATAACTTAGCAGGTGTAAAATATAAGTTAAATACAGTTTTATAAAGCTATGCCTTTAAGCAAGTTGATAAAAGTATTTTAGCAATTAATGAAAGTGTCATGTAAATATCAACATCAGGGTTGTTCAGCTTCCTCGCCCAGGTTATCTCAGTCTTTTCTATATCGTCCGGTAATTCATCTACCAGCAGGCTATAACTATTCCTTATTCTACTGGTCCTCCAATTAATTACTTCTAGCATTGGTATCCTATCCAAATTTAAAGCTGATCTAAGTGTAAAGATATTTAAAATAATGGTTATTTGGAATGCCGAACCCCTGCTGCAATTTGGAAAAGTGAGAGGCTTGCTCTCCCTCGTAAAGGTGTCCAACAGTGACCAAACCTAGCTTTTCCCATAGCATCATAAAAGGGGGTTGGGAAGAGCGAGGATCGTCACAAGGTAGTATACCGGCAAAGCTTGGGTATCGGCATGAATTTTAGCACTCTGTTCCAGATCCTCCAAGCACAGTACACTACCTTGAAGCGAACTTTTTGGTAATAGTTCTGCTGCACCTGTCTCAGTTGCAGCCCGGCGGCCTCATTCCCTATAGCGAGCTCATATATCGTTGGTATTCTAGCCTCGCTTCCCTTCTCCTTGTCCACATCTACTACAAACAAGGTAGACATCTGATGATGGAGAGCGGCCCAATAATTGAATGTAATGTTCGGGACTGAAAGCTCCCCTCTACCTTGTGGAAGAGGTAGACATTTAAGTGACCTTCTCACCTTTCCATATTGCCAGATGAAATTAGAAAAGATGGGCTCCCAGGTCTTCAGGATCCATTCACCCAACGCTAGTGGAATTGATAGAAACAAATATACGATTTTAGGCAGCATAGTCCTTTTTTAAAAACTCCCTCTTCCAATTACAGATAGATGCAGCCCGTTATTTGCTTTAAATCCGTAGATATGGACTTTATCAAGGGGTCAAAGTTAATTTTACCAATTTCATCCGCCTTCGAGCTTATGCGGACCCCAAGATAAACTGCAGATTCTGCGCATCTAGAATCATTAAAAATTATATTCTCTGTGCAAATAACAACTGTCTTCTCTTCATTCAAGGTATAACCTGATGTTTGCCCAAATCCTTCGCTATAAGTGCAATTTCCCTAATTGCCTCTGTCGGATCGGTAGTTAAAATAGCAATAGCATCGGCATATGCAAGCACCTTAGTCTCGTAGCCCCTGCTTACCACCAACATAATCTCCCGGCTCCATAGCAACTTTACCAAGTGGTTTATATACAAAGCAAATAAAGTGGGGGATCGGGGACATCCTTGTCTGGGTGAGAAGCAAGGTGGCGGTCGCCTAGAGGCTGAAGCGGCACGCAGACCTCTAGAGAGCCCCGCCTAGTATATACATGCGGATCTGAGGAGATGACTCACGAAGTGGAATTGGAACATAGACCCCGGAGTCTTGGGGAGTTATTTACAGCTGATTGGCACAATAGTCAGGCTGGTGATTCTGAGACACCTCACAAAACTCAACAGATTGACGCCGGAGCACCCTCTCTGCCATGTCTGCCTTACCGATATAGCAGCTCCTGTGTCAGCGATGGACGGCATGGGGCCAAAACCAGTCGGTGGAGCCTCCAGGGGGAAGACCAATCGCTCCACACTCAAGGGTCATTCGGAGGTGGGGGAGATCAGCATCGATGCCGTGGCGCTTCCAACACCTCGACAGGGAAGCTGAGTTCAGCAACCCGAGCAGCGCAAGCAGATCTCGGAGAAGAAAGGAAGATACGGGGCTGCTGGGTAACATCGTCCTGCCAGCTCTACGGTGGTGGAGCTCCTGCGAGGTCCCACAGCGAAGACAGTACTGATTGATAGGGATACAGTACTGAGCAATGCCAGCCCTGAGCAAGCGGTAGGAGTGGCACAAGGTAGGCCCGTGATGGATAATGCCCTCTCCCACTGACTGCTAATGGGGGGGAGCAAAGCAGCACTGACTTGGTAGTTCCTGGCATCCTGGCAATTAGCTTATTGGGGGAGAACATGGAAGGGGAGATGGGTACTAGCCCCCGGGCCGGGTGTGGACCTGAATCAGTTTCAATTACAAGCCCAGCCATTTCAATGCCTCTACCTCAACCTTTGGCAGATCTCAGGCAAGGTGGCTCACTTCATCCTTCAAGTTTAACTCTGACAGAGGGATGTCAGGGGGTAGAAGTGCCTGACAAGGTAGACTTGGAAAAGGAGTCAAGTGACTATTTCTTTTCTGTGTCAGATGGGGCTGAGTGGTCGGATGATGGCTCTGGTACCTCTACTGATATCAGTAATAATGACAGTGACCTAGATGAGGTTAATGGCACTTGGGCCAGGACCATACATAAGATAGGGAGGAAACTGGGAGACAGAGACCTCACTTGGGATTATACCCCTATGAACCAATTTTTCAGACCATCATCCAGCGGACCATCTGTCTCGGATATAAATGGACTAACTCCCCCAATGCTGGAAGCCATCTACCAGGTGATATCATGCACCGGGACGAGATACGTCAAGATGGTCGTAAAGCATAATCTGCTTTGTGAAAAATGCAGAGGGTGGACAGGAAGTTGACCAAACCTTGTAGCGGTATTGGTGAGCAGATGACGGATCTTGAGACAAGAATTGTTACCACAGAGACTGATCTCGCAGCCACCCAGGAACTAAGTCCCATGAATCCGAACTAATTGCCATATAATGAAAACTAGAGGAGCACGAAAACCGCCAGAGATGGAACAATTTACAGGTGCTTGGGGTGGAGGGGGGAGATGCTCGCTCGTATGTTGTGGAATTACCAAGGGATGCTCTCCCTAAGTTAATAGATTGGAACTGGGCTCAAGAGGTGCAACTTGCTCATTGTGTCCCATTTGTACAAAAGCAGCCATTAAGGTGCAATGCCACAAGCTATTGTAGTGTACTTTGGGAACTTTTTACTGCGACAAGCAATTTTCGAAAGTGCCAGGCCCAAAGCAAGGAGTACCAGGGGTTGAGTCTCGTTTTTTGTCTGGCCAGACTTTTGCCATACTACCATTGAAAGGCGCTGGCGGTTAAGTCAACTGATTAAGCCCTTCCAGGACAAAAATGCACAAGCCTTCTTACACAATCCAGCTCGGCTAAAAGTGATTTGGGGAGGGGTGGGGGGGCAAAACAGTTTTTTGTATCGGAAATTAAAGCTAAGGAGTATTTGGATTGCCTTACAGCTTAGAAGTGGCTAGACTAGGCTAATCATGAGAAAAAAGTAGACACTATCAAAAGAGGGGGAGAGATGGGGATTATGGAAAGTTAGCAGAAACAGGACTCAAAGTGGGAGAACAATGACTTGAGCTGGTATGTATTCTCTCTCAGGGAAGCATGTTTTTGGTGTTGAACACAAGGGTGACAATTAGAGGGCTCTCGGTCATGCGCACTGCATCCATCACGCACAGACTACAGTCTGAGTGCTTCTCAAGGGTGGTGGTGGGAAGAGGGGGTGGGGGTGGGAGAATGGGTGAAGAGGTGGGGCAGGGGCAGGGGGGATGGGGTGGATTCAGGGGGAGAAACATAAAGAAAAAACATACTTAGAGATGAGATGAAAAATGTTCTGTAGAAGAGTCACTCTATTAATGGATAAAAATGAATAGCAGTATATCAGGTGGGTACAAAGCCAGGTTCAGGTGGGGAGGGTAAGTATTTGCTCATTGAATGTGGGAGGACTGAACCATAGAGGGAAAAGGTCAAGATTGGCTGAGCTTGTGATGATGAGTGTCTTTGATATAGTGTGCTTGCAAGAGACACACATTCCATGGGGGAAGAGGGGTTTAATAGGCATTGGGGGCTATAATATGCTGGTTTGCACGTCTCAGAGTTTGAATACTCGGGAGTGGCAATTTACGCGAAGACTCCCTTAGGACAGGCTAAACGCAAGGCTTCAGATGCACTGGGAAGGTGGGCTATGGTGGAGTTAGATGCTGGGCTTACAGGATGTGCAGTATATGGTTCAACTCAAGATGATCCAAAGATCTTTGAAGACCTTGAGGTGGAGCTGGCAGCATGGTCCTGCCCAATAATTATGTGTGGAGATTTTAATATATCCATGAACCCCCACCATGGACAATTAAATCAAGGGATGTATCAAGGTCGAAAGTCTAGAGTGTATAGGGCTCTGACATCCCTCCTGAGCAGCCATGGCCTGATCGATATCTGGACTATTAAGAAGCCCAATAATCCAGGATACACGTATTATTCCTGCCCCCATAGGAAGTACATAAGGATTGATTATTTCCTAGCTACAAGGGATCTACTTAACGGAGGTGGAATTAGGAAACTCACAAAGGTGATCTCTGATCACAATCCATTAACTCTGGAACTCGAAGGTAAAAGGTTCAAAAGAACTCGAAATAAATGGACCTTTTATAGGAAGTTCCTTGTAAATAGCGTCTATATTAAACACATCAAAAAATTGTCTCTAAGAGTGTTTTTATATCAATAGATATAGTGCTAGCAGGGGGATTGTGTGGGATTCTCTTACGGCAGGCCTTAGGGGCAAAATGATCCGTTTTATCGGCAGGCCAAGGAATCTGTGTGAGGTGAAGAATGAGCAACTGATGCGTAACCTAGCCAAAGCTGAAGAAGAACATGTGTCGTTAATAGCTGAGGTGGTCCAAATTCAACATCAAATAATTGCCCTTAACATGGAAATAAACAGCTGGCTTACCCAGAAATCGACGGAAGAGTCCCAGACCCAGCAACATAATTCTTATGAATATGGTGAACTATTGGGGAGGAGGCTAGCCCTACGTACCCAACAGCAAACAGCGCAGAACGTAATATCTTCAATTAAGAAGGATGGCCAAACATATACTGACACAACTTAAATACTAGGGGTGTTTCAGGACTATTACCGACTGCTGTACAAGGAAGACACGGGAACAGCGGGAACATCGCAGGCTATGTCCCAAATAGTAACTAAAGCAGACCTTGGGGCAGTTTTGGATAGCTCGACTAAAGACGATTTAGAAAAGGATATTGCACTAGAGGAGGTTCAGGTAGCACTGCAAGATCTGGCATCAGGGAAGGCTGCTGGTCCCGATAAGATTCCTCTTGAACTATACAGGATAATGCAAACTCTGATAGCCCCCCTATTACTTGACCTGTTTAGGGTTATACAATATAGTGGTTGCCCTCCAGAATCTTGGAAAGAGACTGATATTATTATCTTACCAAAGAAAGGAAAACCAACAGACAGTCCTGTTCATACAGGCCGATATCCTTAATAAACTCGAATACCAAAATTTACTCGAAGATACTGGCTAACCAGCTCAGGAGGGTCATAGGACATCTGGTCTCCCCTTGGCAGCATGGCTTCATCCCGAGAAAAGGAACAACGGATCACATCAAGAGAGCCATATCACTATTTGATATCATGGCCGGGACTGGGGGACAGATGGCCATGATCTTCCTTGATGCCGAGAAGGCATTTTACCGGGTAGCCTGGAGGTTTCTGTGGGGGGTACTGGAGCTAAAAGGCTTCGGTCCACAAATCATAAAGGCCATTAAAGCCAGGTACTCCGATCCAAGAGCCCGGCTGCAATCAATGGGGAGAAAATCCAGGAACATATTAATGTCCACTAATCTTTCCTAGTTCAAGGGTCTTGTTTCTCTTTACCAAACAGTTTGTCACCCTAATGGCCTTGTCATTCCCTGGGAACTACCGGGCTCTTTAGAAGTTGGGGTAAGATGGATTATTAGTAAGGGTCAGCATGCAACTACCACTAGCAATAATGCCACCAACACAATCTAAGGTTTAGTCAAGGTCTAAATAAATTAGCCCCTGGCTCAACCCTTGGTAGTTGTCTTCGAGCAGGCAGACTTAACTCAGGAGACAAGTATGAAAGCATTTAAAAACACCAATACATTAAATAATTAAGAGACAACATACAGTAAAAATCCCACACCAATTTATAAAAATAGGAAATATTTGCATCTTTAAAATGACACCAGAGCAACAAAAATCCAATATAGGGAACCGTAGATATGTATTTTTAAAGATAAAACACTTTCTAATGCCTCAAAGTTTGAGGCCGGCCGCGATGGAGCCCTGGTCGGACAAACTAAGGGGAGGACCCGGTCAAAATGTTACCTTCACACTTAGAAACTTTTCTGGAGGAATTTCTCCCCACAGCGAGCAAGGCTCTTCATCAGGTTGGATTTACAGCGGGTTCGCCGGCTTGGTTCGACCGGAGCTCTGATCAACTCCTGGAAGTCTTGAGCTTCGGAACGTTCAGCAGGACGGAATTAAAATCCATGCCGGGTAGCAGTTGGACGTAGTCAGCTTGATTCTCGATGTCAAGTTGGTCCACCTATGGAGATTTTTCCAAAAGTTGCTCAAAACTTCTTGAACTTCTTGCTGAAGTTCCTCATTAAGGTTCAAAGTGTCCAAAACACAAATTCAATGGTCTAGAAGTTCTGAGATGGTCCTTGGAAGTTTAGGACTATAATTCCCACAATGCACCTGGCCAAATCATTAAAAGACCACTGGGCGCACTCCAGGTTGGGGACTTCTTGAGGGGGATGGTACAGGGAAGGTCTGTTAATCTGTTTCTTTCAGGGAGACCTCTCCTTAATCCTTTTTGAAGAAAGGAAAAGTCCTCAGGGCTGTAGTTCCAAGTGTGCAACAGGTGCAGTCTTAGAGGGCAATCCTTTGGGGGTGCAGCCCAGCATTCCAGCAGGGCAGTCATTCTTCTCCTTGTAGGTTCAGGCAGCAGATCTGAGTTGCTATATAGCTCTCACATATTTATTTCATGACCTGGGGCGACAATCAGGGGGCACCCTTGTCTATTGAGTAGCAGGGTGTTACCCAGAAGCATGAAAGTTTCCTCCTAAGTGTGGCATATTCTTGTCCCACAAAGAACTTTACTTCAAAAGTCAAAATGGAGAATTCCTCTCCTTGTGAGTAAGACCTGGCTAAACCAACCCACTGGTTTGTCTCCTTTCCCTTAAAACTCCCTTTCCAGGCCTTCTGTAAATTCCATTCCTGGGGCTGCCATTGCCATTTGGCTAAGGGGTACAGGAAGCGAGGGTAGCACTGGCTGGCATTCCTTACTGACCTGCTCTCTTTAAAGCCCAGTTTGATTTACCCAGCCCTCTTCCTGGACTGCTCTTTGCAGCTGCAGAGCTCCCCTCATGAGATAAACACTGTTTCTATGCAGGATACTTATCACCTCATCAAAGCAGTTTGACTAAGCCTTTCAAGACTGACCAATCAGGGGAGTCTTCTAGAAGGCTGGATTTTGGCTCACAGACAAGAAAGCACTATAATGTATTTTCTGTATTAGTTATGATAAATTCAACAGCGTCAAGTCAAGTTGTTGGATGTATTATTCCCAATCTTTTAAGTCCTTGAAATCTTATTTTAGCTCACTCCTATCAACAGTTACACAGTATTACAATATTTCCATGTTAGCCCTTGGAGCTAAAATGCTACAATGGGCAAAAACGAAATTGGCAATTTTTCCCTCACCAGGGCATATAAAACATATTTTATTTTGTCCCTGCTTATAGTTAATGGGACCCCACCCTTGGGGCACCTAGGAGAGACCTTAGGGGTGACTTATATATCAAAATAAGGTAGATTACCACTTTGGAAGTACCTTTAATTCCACAATCGAATTTGCTTAAAATGTACTTTTAAAGACAGGCTGCAAAGCAGGGCTGCCTTTGAAAATGACAGCAGGCAACAGAGCAGTGTACACAGGAAATCTACTGGGCTTCTAAACCTCCTTGCCTTATTATATACTCAGGACTTATAGGTAGTTTGAATAACCCTTGCCTTAATATATACTAGGGACTTACAGGGGTCTCAATGAGAGCACTGGCCCTGGGCCTGGTTAGCAGAGCCAATGGCACAGTCAAAGTCAGTTACGATCAGTATCAGTCAAAAATGGGGGTGATCAGGGCTGCCATTTTTGTACCAATATTCCATAGACTGAAGAAGTGGACTGATAAGGAATGAAGAGAACTGGGAAAAGCAGGGGATTTGGGAATAGCATTACCAAATTGTTCCAGGACAAGAGCGAGAGAGATAGCCAGTTTCACCATGTATTCCACATGAATTCACAGCACTATGATACTAAAAAACAGGATTGGCAGTGTAAAACTCAGACACAGCTACACACACTTTTATTAGTGATGCCTTGATTATCCAGCAATATCATAATGCATTCTGGGTGCTGTAGCCTTGGCGTGTTCCCATTGCACTGGCTGACCTAACATATCTGAGATTAATGCTTAAAAGTTGAGGACTAATAAAAATGCCAATGAATACATGGAATAAAGTGACTTCCCTATATACAGTACACCATCCACATCAAATAAACTTCACTGGGTACAGCGTTTGTTTTCATATTTGTTGATGTCACAATGAAGTAGTCCATTCCACACTCATTGCATTCTCCACTGTTTTTTTTTTCTTTTTTTTAGGATTGATATTTTTTGCTTACTAACTGTGGGAGAAAATTTGATGTGATCCATCTTGTCCATGAATTCCTTATTTTCTCCGCAGTTAAAGTGCCACATTTGCTTTCTTGTTGATTTTTCTTGTACCTTTTGAGGGGAGACTAGATGCAGAGGGCACAGATGCAAAGTTCTTTGAACACGTGTTAAAGTAGAATTCAGGAATATATGTGCCAAAATGATAGCCTTAAGTATACTGCTGAGTTTGGGGCATCAATATTTTACAGACAAAGTAGAGCAGTTTCTTGTATGCATCTCAGAAAAACATAGAACGTTTTCTTTATGCACAGGTGTACTTTAATGAATCAGATAAAAATCCTCACATTCCCAAAACAATGTCCCATCCTTATCCATATAAACTGCTGAAAATCTTCTTCAGTCAGAACAGTGAGCACGTTTCACACATTTTTTGCCAAAAATGTTCATCCTGTATTGTTTTTTCTTCAGTTTCCAAACATGTACATGGTAATACCTCCATAGACATCATCACACATCAAGAGTCACAGGACATCACTAAATACCCTGCCAAAGAATGCTAGGGCCAGAAACCTTTGAAGGGATGATATTAATGTGAACAGAGAAGATCTGAAAATGTTCCTACATAAGAGAAAATCTATGGGGGTCACAAAGATGCGCTGGGTACTCATGCCTAAAAATAGGTACTTGAGTTTTGATCAAGCTGCCTCATGACCTCTTTTAAATCTATTTTTTTCCTAACCGCCGTAACTTAGGTTGAGGCTACATTCTGAGTTTATTTGGATAAGTTTCCTTTCCCTATAAATCTCATTCTGACCTGGTCAAGGGTATCATATGGTAAAACCGATCTTGGGCCCATATGACGAAGAGCTGTGCTGGTTTGTAGGAGTGCAGAGCACCTGTTTGTTTGCATTGAAGATGTCTGAAGTACATACACGTAACTCAGAATTTCTCTGTGTAAGTGCATTAAACGCAGACAACACAAATTGGAAACTATGAACAGATTGTGGCTGTGAAGCCCGAATATCGATGGGACAGGATAACATTACTGTGATATTGTGAGATAAAATATCAAAAGGTCAGTACACAGAGTGAGGTAAGGATTTACTTTCTTTAACTCCACAGCTGCTTACCTTTAAGATGTATATTTATCCAAGGTACGCTGTGTGGTGTCAGATGTACAGAAGGTATAAAAACCAATATTTTGTCCCTCGATATTGTTGTAACGCTACTCTGTTGCTACAAGATTCGGTATTCGATATTTCCAGCCAACACCTAGCGAACAGGAAATGCTTCTTTAAAGTTTCAGCTTGTGCTTTCCTATAGTTATTGGATTAGTTAAGAGAAAATCCCAGTTATTCATATGAACTTTAGACACCTCAATCGCAAAATAACAGGAGCTCAGCTCTTTTCTCTTAGGGCCTCATGTAGGTAGCATACCAGTTACCACTTCTAAAATACCGAACGATACCGAATCGGTATTTTAGAAGTGGTAACTCGTATGTAGGTAATGAGGCGGTATTTTTTACCGATTCGTTACAATTCGGTAATTACCGAATCGGTATTTACCGATTCGGTAATGAGGCATACCTTCCCATTGAGGGGAAGGTATGCCTCATTACCGAATCGGTAAATACCGATTCGGTAATGGTGGAGAAAATGCAAGGGTGGCAGGGTGTCACATTGACACCCTGTTGCACCCCTGATTCGGCCATGTGTGCACATGTGGCACACATACATGCCCTAAGGGCATGTATGTATGCCACATTGCACACTGCTACGCGCTTCCAAATGCATACACACATACATTAATTATTTACCACCAACTAAAAGTTGGTGGTAAATACCGACTCATAAACACACACACACACTCCCCCTACATATCATTTCTGAAATCGGAATTTACCGATTCGGTAAAATTACCGAATCGGTAAAATTACCACATCGGTAACGTTACCGATTCGGTAATTTTACCGATTCGGTAGTTTTACCGATTCGGTAAATTCCGATTTCAGAAATTGACCCCCTACATACCAATAGCCAATATACCGGTCGGTAACGGTATAATTACCGAAAATCGGCCGTTACCGACCGGTATATGGCTACCTACATGAGGCCCTTAGTGTCTTAATGTAAGAATGTCGGATACTTTTTATGCAGTTGTCATGGCAACATATGGTTATTTACACATATGTTATGAATATATAATTTCCTTCATCTATGAAGTTTTCATATGAGCAAACCTTAAAATTAAATACACCTGTCGATTTTGATTTAAATACATCAGCCGCTAATAAAACATAATAAAACATACAGTACTGCAGATTTACAGTGCTAAAAATTGTCAATTCTATTAGAGGAAACTTGTTTTCAGTATCCGTTTTTCTGTGGTGCACGCCTTTGAGAAAGGAGCTGGGGGCTCCGAAACCGGTTAGGCACGAGCAATGCAGATATGTATGCGTTGGATCCTCCAATAAATTGTCCTGTGGATTCACTGCTGTGGAGTGCGTTCTTAAGCTGTTGGTCAACATTCTGTAAGATGTTTAAGCGGCACGTCCAAGCCGTGAAGATCTGCACCACCTTCAAATTCATGAAGTGACTGCGGGGCCGGAATTGTTTCGAGTTCTGTGGCAGCACAGCAGCGCTTTGTTAAATAAACCATCGCACACATGCCTGCAGCCCACTGGAGGGAAAAAAAATATGCAATAATTTCCACATTTGAAACGGGCCCTATCAAGGGGGAAAAAGGGCTGATTAGAACCACGAGTACCAGCATGCAAAGCGAAATGAATTACTCACCTGTGAGACATTACTGCTGAATTAAAAGACCCACTGGAGGGCTGAAACTAATGGATGCTGCCTCGTGGAAATGCCAACAAACAATCCGTTTTTCTGTGGTGCACGCCTTTGAGAAAGGAGCTGGGGGCTCCGAAACCGGTTAGGCACGAGCAATGCAGATATGTATGCATTGGATCCTCCAATAAATTGTCCTGGGGATTCATTGCTGTGGAGTGCGTTCTTAAGCTGTTGGGCAACATTCTGTAAGATGTTTACGCGGCACGTCCAAGCCGTGAAGAACTGCACCACCTTCAAATTCATGAAGTGACTGCGGGGCCGGAATTGTTTCGAGTTCTGTGGCAGCACAGCAGCGCTTTGTTAAATAAACCATCGCACACATGCCTGCAGCCCACTGGAGGGAAGAAAAAAAAAACGCAATAATTTCCACATTTGAAACGGGCCCTATCAAGGGGGAAAAAGGGCTGATTAGAACCACGAGTACCAGCATGCAAAGCAAAATGAATTACTCACCTGTGAGTCATTACTGCTGAATTAAAAGACCCACTGGAGGGATGAAACTAATGGATGCTGCCTCGTGGAAATGCCAACAAACAATCCGTTTTTCTGTGGTGCACGCCTTTGAGAAAGGAGCTGGGGGCTCCGAAACCGGTTAGGCACGAGCAATGCAGATATGTATGTGTTGTATCCTCCAATAAATTGTCCTGTGGATTCACTGCTGTGGAGTGCGTTCTTAAGCTGTTGGGCAACATTCTGTAAGATGTTTACGCGGCACGTCCAAGCCGTGAAGAACTGCACCACCTTCAAATTCATGAAGTGACTGCGTGGCCGGAATTGTTTCGAGTTCTGTGGCAGCACAGCAGCGCTTTGTTAAATAAACCATCGCACACATGCCTGCAGCCCACTGGAGGGAAAAAAAATATGCAATAATTTCCACATTTGAAACGGGCCCTATCAAGGGGGAAAAAGGGCTGATTAGAACCACGAGTACCAGCATGCAAAGCGAAATGAATTACTCACCTGTGAGACATTACTGCTGAATTAAAAGACCCAATGGAGGGCTAAAACTAATGGATGCTGCCTCGTGGAAATGCCAACAAACAATCTGTTTTTCTGTGGTGCACAGCTTTGAGAAAGGAGCTGGGGGCTCCGAAACCGGTTAGGCACGAGCAATGCAGATATGTATGCGTTGGATCCTCCAATACATTTTCCTGTGGATTCACTGCTGTGGAGTGCGTTCTTAAGCTGTTGGTCAACATTCTGTAAGATGTTTACGCGGCACGTCCAAGCCGTGAAGAACTGCACCACCTTCAAATTCATGAAGTGACTGCAGGGCCGGAAGTGTTTCGAGTTCTGTAGCAGCACAGCAGCGCTTTGTTAAATAAACCATCGCACACATGCCTGCAGCCCACTGGAGGGAAAAAAAATATGCAATAATTTCCACATTTGAAACGGGCCCTATCAAGGGGGAAAAAGGGCTGATTAGAACCACGAGTACCAGCATGCAAAGCAAAATGAATTACTCACCTGTGAGACATTACTGCTGAATTAAAAGACCCACTGGAGGGCTGAAACTAATGGATGCTGCCTCGTGGAAATGGCAACAAACAATCCGTTTTTCTGTGGTGCACGCCTTTGAGAAAGGAGCTGGGGGCTCCGAAACCGGTTAGGCACGAGCAATGCAGATATGTATACGTTGGATCCTCCAATAAATTGTCCTGTGGATTCACTGCTGTGGAGTGCGTTCTTAAGCTGTTGGGCAACATTCTGTAAGATGTTTACGCGGCACGTCCAAGCCGTGAAGAACTGCACCACCTTCAAGTTCATGAAGTGACTGCGGGGCCGGAAGTGTTTCGAGTTCTGTAGCAGCACAGCAGCGCTTTGTTAAATAAACCATCGCACACATGCCTGCAGCCCACTGGAGGGAAAAAAAATATGCAATAATTTCCACATTTGAAACGGGCCCTATCAAGGGGGACAAAGGGCTGATTAGAACCACGAGTACCAGCATGCAAAGCGAAATGAATTACTCACCTGTGAGACATTACTGCTGAATTAAAAGACCCACTGGAGGGCTGAAACTAATGGATGCTGCCTCGTGGAAATGCCAACAAACAATCCGTTTTTCTGTGGTGCACGCCTTTGAGAAAGGAGCTGGGGGCTCCGAAACCGGTTAGGCACGAGCAATGCAGATATGTATGCGTTGGATCCTCCAATAAATTGTCCTGTGGATTCACTGCTGTAGAGTGCGTTCTTAAGCTGTTGGGCAACATTCTGTAAGATGTTTACGCGGCACGTCCAAGCCGTGAAGAACTGCACCACCTTCAAATTCATGAAGTGACTGCGGGGCCGGAATTGTTTCGAGTTCTGTGGCAGCACAGCAGCGCTTTGTTAAATAAACCATCGCACACATGCCTGCAGCCCACTGGAGGAAAAAAAAATATGCAATAATTTCCACATTTGAAACGGGCCGTATCAAGGGGGAAAAAGGGCTGATTAGAACCACGAGTACCAGCATGCAAAGCGAAATGAATTACTCACCTGTGAGACATTACTGCTGAATTAAAAGACCCACTGGAGGGCTGAAACTAATGGATGCTGCCTCGTGGAAATGCCAACAAACAATCCGTTTTTCTGTGGTGCACGGCTTTGAGAAAGAAGCTGGGGGCTCCGAAACCGGTTAGGCACGAGCAATGCAGATATGTATGCGTTGGATCCTCCAATAAATTCTCCTGTGGATTCACTGCTGTGGAGTGCGTTCTTAAGCTGTTGGTCAACATTCTGTAAGATGTTTACGCGGCATGTCCAAGCCCTGAATAACTGCACCACCTTCAAATTCATGAAGTGACTGCGGGGCCGAAAGTGTTTCGAGTTCTGTAGCAGCAGAGCAGCGCATTGTTAAATAAACCATCGCACACATGCCTGCAGCCCACTGGAGGGAAAAAAAATATGCAATAATTTCCACATTTGAAACGGGCCCTATCAAGGGGGAAAAAGGGCTGATTAGAACCACGAGTACCAGCATGCAAAGCGAAATGAATTACTCACCTGTGAGACATTACTGCTGAATTAAAAGACCCACTGGAGGGCTGAAACGAATGGATGCTGCCTCGTGGAAATGCCAACAAACAATCCGTTTTTCTGTGGTGCACGCCTTTGAGAAAGGAGCTGGGGGCTCCGAAACCGGTTAGGCACGAGCAATGCAGATATGTATGCGTTGGATCCTCCAATAAATTGTCCTGTGGACTCACTGCTGTGGAGTGCGTTCTTAAGCTGTTGGGCAACATTCTGTAAGATGTTTACGCGGCATGTCCAAGCCGTGAGGAACTGCACCACCTTCAAATTCATGAAGTGACTGCGGGGCCGGAATTGTTTTGAGTTCTGTGGCAGCACAGCAGCGCTTTGTTAAATAAACCATCACACGCATGCCTGCAGCCCACTGGAGGGAAAAAAAATATGCAATAATTTCCACATTTGAAACGGGCCCTATCAAGGGGGAAAAACGGCTGATTAGAACCACGAGTCCCAGCATGCAAAGCGAAATGAATTACTCACCTGTGAGACATTACTGCTGAATTAAAAGACCCACTGGAGGGCTGAAACTAATGGATGCTGCCTCGTGGAAATGCCAACAAACAATCCGTTTTTCTGTGGTGCACGCCTTTGAGAAAGGAGCTGGGAGCTCCGAAACCGGTTAGGCACGAGCAATGCAGATATGTATGCGTTGGATCCTCCAATAAATTGTCCTGTGGATTCACTGCTGTGGAGTGCGTTCTTAAGCTGTTGGGCAACATTCTGTAAGATGTTTACGCGGCACGTCCAAGCCGTGAAGAACTGCACCACCTTCAAATTCATGAAGTGACTGCGGGGCCGGAATTGTTTCGAGTTCTGTGGCAGCACAGCAGCGCTTTGTTAAATAAACCATCGCACACATGCCTGCAGCCCACTGGAGGGAAAAAAAATATGCAATAATTTCCACATTTGAAACGGGCCCTATCAAGGGGGAAAAAGGGCTGATTAGAACCACGAGTCCCAGCATGCAAAGCGAAATGAATTACTCACCTGTGAGACATTACTGCTGAATTAAAAGACCCACTGGAGGGCTGAAACTAATGGATGCTGCCTCGTGGAAATGCCAACAAACAATCCGTTTTTCTGTGGTGCACGCCTTTGAGAAAGGAGCTGGGGGCTCCGAAACCGGTTAGGCACGAGCAATGCAGATATGTATGCGTTGGATCCTCCAATACATTTTCCTGTGGATTCACTGCTGTGGAGTGCGTTCTTAAGCTGTTGGTCAACATTCTGTAAGATGTTTACGCGGCACGTCCAAGCCGTGAAGAACTGCACCACCTTCAAATTCATGAAGTGACTGCGGTGCCGAAAGTGTTTCGAGTTCTGTAGCAGCACAGCAGCGATTTGTTAAATAAACCATCGCACACATGCCTGCAGCCCACTGGAGGGAAAAAAATATGCAATAATTTCCACATTTGAAACGGGCCCTATCAAGGGGGAAAAAGGGCTGATTAGAACCACGAGTACCAGCATGCAAAGCAAAATGAATTACTCACCTGTGAGACATTACTGCTGAATTAAAAGACCCACTGGAGGGCTGAAACTAATGGATGCTGCCTCGTGGAAATGCCAACAAACAATCCGTTTTTCTGTGGTGCACGCCTTTGAGAAAGGAGCTGGGGGCTCCGAAACCGGTTAGGCACGAGCAATGCAGATATGTATGCGTTGGATCCTCCAATAAATTGTCCTGTGGACTCACTGCTGTGGAGTGCGTTCTTAAGCTGTTGGGCAACATTCTGTAAGATGTTTACGCGGCACGTCCAAGCCGTGAAGAACTGCACCACCTTCAAATTCATGAAGTGACTGCGTGGCCGGAATTGTTTCGAGTTCTGTGGCAGCACAGCAGCGCTTTGTTAAATAAACCATCGCACACATGCCTGCAGCCCACTGGAGGGAAAAAAAATATGCAATAATTTCCACATTTGAAACGTGCCCTATCAAGGGGGAAAAAGGGCTGATTGGAACCACGAGTACCAGCATGCAAAGCGAAATGAATTACTCACCTGTGAGACATTATTGCTGAATTAAAAGACCCAATGGAGGGCTAAAACTAATGGATGCTGCCTCGTGGAAATGCCAACAAACAATCTGTTTTTCTGTGATGCACAGCTTTGAGAAAGGAGCTGGGGGCTCCGAAACCGGTTAGGCACGAGCAATGCAGATATGTATGCGTTGGATCCTCCAATACATTTTCCTGTGGATTCACTGCTGTGGAGGGCGTTCTTAAGCTGTTGGTCAACATTCTGTAAGATGTTTACGCGGCACGTCCAAGCCGTGAAGAACTGCACCACCTTCAAATTCATGAAGTGACTGCAGGGCCGGAAGTGTTTCGAGTTCTGTAGCAGCACAGCAGCGCTTTGTTAAATAAACCATCGCACACATGCCTGCAGCCCACTGGAGGGAAAAAAAATATGCAATAATTTCCACATTTGAAACGGGCCCTATCAAGGGGGAAAAAGGGCTGATTAGAACCACGAGTACCAGCATGCAAAGCAAAATGAATTACTCACCTGTGAGACATTACTGCTGAATTAAAAGAACCACTGGAGGGCTGAAACTAATGGATGCTGCCTCGTGGAAATGGCAACAAACAATCCGTTTTTCTGTGGTGCATGCCTTTGAGAAAGGAGCTGGGGGCTCCGAAACCGGTTAGGCACGAGCAATGCAGATATGTATACGTTGGATCCTCCAATAAATTGTCCTGTGGATTCACTGCTGTGGAGTGCGTTCTTAAGCTGTTGGGCAACATTCTGTAAGATGTTTACGCGGCACGTCCAAGCCGTGAAGAACTGCACCACCTTCAAGTTCATGAAGTGACTGCGCGGCCGGAAGTGTTTCGAGTTCTGTAGCAGCACAGCAGCGCTTTGTTAAATAAACCATCGCACACATGCCTGCAGCCCACTGGAGGGAAAAAAAATATGCAATAATTTCCACATTTGAAACGGGCCCTATCAAGGGGGAAAAAGGGCTGATTAGAACCACGAGTACCAGCATGCAAAGTGAAATGAATTACTCACCTGTGAGACATTACTGCTGAATTAAAAGACCCACTGGAGGGCTGAAACTAATGGATGCTGCCTCGTGGAAATGCCAACAAACAATCTGTTTTTCTGTGGTGCACGCCTTTGAGAAAGGAGCTGGGGGCTCCGAAACCGGTTAGGCATGAGCAATGCAGATATGTATGCGTTGGATCCTCCAATAAATTGTCCTGTGGATTCACTGCTGTAGAGTGCGTTCTTAAGCTGTTGGGCAACATTCTGTAAGATGTTTACGCGGCACGTCCAAGCCGTGAAGAACTGCACCACCTTCAAATTCATGAAGTGACTGCGGGGCCGGAATTGTTTCGAGTTCTGTGGCAGCACAGCAGCGCTTTGTTAAATAAACCATCGCACACATGCCTGCAGCCCACTGGAGGAAAAAAAAATATGCAATAATTTCCACATTTGAAACGGGCCGTATCAAGGGGGAAAAAGGGCTGATTAGAACCACGAGTACCAGCATGCAAAGCGAAATGAATTACTCACCTGTGAGACATTACTGCTGAATTAAAAGATCCACTGGAGGGCTGAAACTAATGGATGCTGCCTCGTGGAAATGCCAACAAACAATCCGTTTTTCTGTGGTGCACGGCTTTGAGAAAGAAGCTGGGGGCTCCGAAACCGGTTAGGCACGAGCAATGCAGATATGTATGCGTTGGATCCTCCAATAAATTCTCCTGTGGATTCACTGCTGTGGAGTGCGTTCTTAAGCTGTTGGTCAACATTCTGTAAGATGTTTACGCGGCATGTCCAAGCCCTGAAGAACTGCACCACCTTCAAATTCATGAAGTGACTGCGGGGCCGAAAGTCTTTCGAGTTCTGTAGCAGCACAGCAGCGCTTTGTTAAATAAACCATCGCACACATGCCTGCAGCCCACTGGAGGGAAAAAAAATATGCAATAATTTCCACATTTGAAACGGGCCCTATCAAGGGGGAAAAAGGGCTGATTAGAACCACGAGTACCAGCATGCAAAGCGAAATGAATTACTCACCTGTGAGACATTACTGCTGAATTAAAAGACCCACTGGAGGGCTGAAACTAATGGATGCTGCCTCGTGGAAATGCCAACAAACAATCCGTTTTTCTGTGGTGCACGCCTTTGAGAAAGGAGCTGGGGGCTCCGAAACCGGTTAGGCACGAGCAATGCAGATATGTATGCGTTGGATCCTCCAATAAATTGTCCTGTGGATTCATTGCTGTGGAGTGCGTTCTTAAGCTGTTGGGCAACATTCTGTAAGATGTTTACGCGGCACGTCCAAGCCGTGAAGATCTGCACCACCTTCAAATTCATGAAGTGACTGCGGGGCCGTAATTGTTTCGAGTTCTGTGGCAGCACAGCAGCGCTTTGTTAAATAAACCATCGCACACATGCCTGCAGCCCACTGGAGGGAAAAAAAATATGCAATAATTTCCACATTTGAAACGGGCCCTATCAAGGGGGAAAAAGGGCTGATTAGAACCACGAGTCCCAGCATGCAAAGCGAAATGAATTACTCACCTGTGAGACATTACTGCTGAATTAAAAGACCCACTGGAGGGCTGAAACTAATGGATGCTGCCTCGTGGAAATGCCAACAAACAATCCGTTTTTCTGTGGTGCACGCCTTTGAGAAAGGAGCTGGGGGCTCCGAAACCGGTTAGGCACGAGCAATGCAGATATGTATGCATTGGATCCTCCAATAAATTGTCCTGTGGATTCATTGCTGTGGAGTGCGTTCTTAACCTGTTGGGCAACATTCTGTAAGATGTTTACGCGGCACGTCCAAGCCGTGAAGAACTGCACCACCTTCAAATTCATGAAGTGACTGCGGGGCCGGAATTGTTTCGAGTTCTGTGGCAGCACAGCAGCGCTTTGTTAAATAAACCATCGCACACATGCCTGCAGCCCACTGGAGGGAAGAAAAAAAAAACGCAATAATTTCCACATTTGAAACGGGCCCTATCAAGGGGGAAAAAGGGCTGATTAGAACCACGAGTACCAGCATGCAAAGCAAAATGAATTACTCACCTGTGAGTCATTACTGCTGAATTAAAAGACCCACTGGAGGGCTGAAACTAATGGATGCTGCCTCGTGGAAATGCCAACAAACAATCCGTTTTTCTGTGGTGCACGCCTTTGAGAAAGGAGCTGGGGGCTCCGAAACCGGTTAGGCACGAGCAATGCAGATATGTATGTGTTGGATCCTCCAATAAATTGTCCTGTGGATTCACTGCTGTGGAGTGCGTTCTTAAGCTGTTGGGCAACATTCTGTAAGATGTTTACGCGGCACGTCCAAGCCGTGAAGAACTGCACCACCTTCAAATTCATGAAGTGACTGCGTGGCCGGAATTGTTTCGAGGTCTGTGGCAGCACAGCAGCGCTTTGTTAAATAAACCATCGCACACATGCCTGCAGCCCACTGGAGGGAAAAAAAATATGCAATAATTTCCACATTTGAAACGGGCCCTATCAAGGGGGAAAAAGGGCTGATTAGAACCACGAGTACCAGCATGCAAAGCGAAATGAATTACTCACCTGTGAGACATTACTGCTGAATTAAAAGACCCAATGGAGGGCTAAAACTAATGGATGCTGCCTTGTGGAAATGCCAACAAACAATCTGTTTTTCTGTGGTGCACAGCTTTGAGAAAGGAGCTGGGGGCTCCGAAACCGGTTAGGCACGAGCAATGCAGATATGTATGCGTTGGATCCTCCAATACATTTTCCTGTGGATTCACTGCTGTGGAGTGCGTTCTTAAGCTGTTGGTCAACATTCTGTAAGATGTTTACGCGGCACGTCCAAGCCGTGAAGAACTGCACCACCTTCAAATTCATGAAGTGACTGCAGGGCCGGAAGTGTTTCGAGTTCTGTAGCAGCACAGCAGCGCTTTGTTAAATAAACCATCGCACACATGCCTGCAGCCCACTGGAGGGAAAAAAAATATGCAATAATTTCCACATTTGAAACGGGCCCTATCAAGGGGGAAAAAGGGCTGATTAGAACCACGAGTACCAGCATGCAAAGCAAAATGAATTACTCACCTGTGAGACATTACTGCTGAATTAAAAGACCCACTGGAGGGCTGAAACTAATGGATGCTGCCTCGTGGAAATGCCAACAAACAATCCGTTTTTCTGTGGTGCACGGCTTTGAGAAAGGAGCTGGGGGCTCCAAAACCGGTTAGGCACGAGCAATGCAGATATGTATGCGTTGGATCCTCCAATAAATTGTCCTGTGGATTCACTGCTGTAGAGTGCGTTCTTAAGCTGTTGGGCAACATTCTGTAAGATGTTTACGCGGCACGTCCAAGCCGTGAAGAACTGCACCACCTTCAAATTCATGAAGTGACTGCGGGGCCGGAATTGTTTCGAGTTCTGTGGCAGCACAGCAGCGCTTTGTTAAATAAACCATCGCACACATGCCTGCAGCCCACTGGAGGAAAAAAAAATATGCAATAATTTCCACATTTGAAACGGGCCGTATCAAGGGGGAAAAAGGGCTGATTAGAACCACGAGTACCAGCATGCAAAGCGAAATGAATTACTCACCTGTGAGACATTACTGCTGAATTAAAAGACCCACTGGAGGGCTGAAACTAATGGATGCTGCCTCGTGGAAATGCCAACAAACAATCCGTTTTTCTGTGGTGCACGGCTTTGAGAAAGAAGCTGGGGGCTCCGAAACCGGTTAGGCACGAGCAATGCAGATATGTATGCGTTGGATCCTCCAATAAATTCTCCTGTGGATTCACTGCTGTGGAGTGCGTTCTTAAGCTGTTGGTCAACATTCTGTAAGATGTTTACGCGGCATGTCCAAGCCCTGAAGAACTGCACCACCTTCAAATTCATGAAGTGACTGCGGGGCCGAAAGTGTTTCGAGTTCTGTAGCAGCAGAGCAGCGCTTTGTTAAATAAACCATCGCACACATGCCTGCAGCCCACTGGAGGGAAAAAAAATATGCAATAATTTCCACATTTGAAACGGGCCCTATCAAGGGGGAAAAAGGGCTGATTAGAACCACGAGTACCAGCATGCAAAGCGAAATGAATTACTCACCTGTGAGACATTACTGCTGAATTAAAAGACCCACTGGAGGGCTGAAACTAATGGATGCTGCCTCGTGGAAATGCCAACAAACAATCCGTTTTTCTGTGGTGCACGCCTTTGAGAAAGGAGCTGGGGGCTCCGAAACCGGTTAGGCACGAGCAATGCAGATATGTATGCGTTGGATCCTCCAATAAATTGTCCTGTGGACTCACTGCTGTGGAGTGCGTTCTTAAGCTGTTGGGCAACATTCTGTAAGATGTTTACGCGGCATGTCCAAGCCGTGAGGAACTGCACCACCTTCAAATTCATAAAGTGACTGCGGGGCCGGAATTGTTTTGAGTTCTGTGGCAGCACAGCAGCGCTTTGTTAAATAAACCATCACACACATGCCTGCAGCCCACTGGAGGGAAAAAAAATATGCAATAATTTCCACATTTGAAACGGGCCCTATCAAGGGGGAAAAACGGCTGATTAGAACCACGAGTCCCAGCATGCAAAGCGAAATGAATTACTCACCTGTGAGACATTACTGCTGAATTAAAAGACCCACTGGAGGGCTGAAACTAATGGATGCTGCCTCGTGGAAATGCCAACAAACAATCCGTTTTTCTGTGGTGCACGCCTTTGAGAAAGGAGCTGGGGGCTCCGAAACCGGTTAGGCACGAGCAATGCAGATATGTATGCATTGGATCCTCCAATAAATTGTCCTGTGGATTCACTGCTATGGAGTGCGTTCTTAAGCTGTTGGGCAACATTCTGTAAGATGTTTACGCGGCACGTCCAAGCCGTGAAGAACTGCACCACCTTCAAATTCATGAAGTGACTGCGGGGCCGGAATTGTTTCGAGTTCTGTGGCAGCACAGCAGCGCTTTGTTAAATAAACCATCGCACACATGCCTGCAGCCCACTGGAGGGAAAAAAAATATGCAATAATTTCCACATTTCAAAACGGGCCCTATCAAGGGGGAAAAAGGGCTGATTAGAACCACGAGTCCCAGCATGCAAAGCAAAATGAATTACTCACCTGTGAGACATTACTGCTGAATTAAAAGACCCACTGGAGGGCTGAAACTAATGGATGCTGCCTCGTGGAAATGCCAACAAACAATCCGTTTTTCTGTGGTGCACGCCTTTGAGAAAGGAGCTGGGGGCTCCGAAACCGGTTAGGCACGAGCAATGCAGATATGTATGCGTTGGATCCTCCAATAAATTTTCCTGTGGATTCACTGCTGTGGAGTGCGTTCTTAAGCTGTTGGTCAACATTCTGTAAGATGTTTACGCGGCACGTCCAAGCCGTGAAGAACTGCACCACCTTCAAATTCATGAAGTGACTGCGGGGCCGAAAGTGTTTCGAGTTCTGTAGCAGCACAGCAGCGCTTTGTTAAATAAACCATCGCACACATGCCTGCAGCCCACTGGAGGGAAAAAAAATATGCAATAATTTCCACATTTGAAACGGGCCCTATCAAGGGGGAAAAAGGGCTGATTAGAACCACGAGTACCAGCATGCAAAGCAAAATGAATTACTCACCTGTGAGACATTACTGCTGAATTAAAAGACCCACTGGAGGGCTGAAACTAATGGATGCTGCCTCGTGGAAATGCCAACAAACAATCCGTTTTTCTGTGGTGCATGCCTTTGAGAAAGGAGCTGGGGGCTCCGAAACCGGTTAGGCACGAGCAATGCAGATATGTATGCGTTGGATCCTCCAATAAATTGTCCTGTGGACTCACTGCTGTGGAGTGCGTTCTTAAGCTGTTGGGCAACATTCTGTAAGATGTTTACGCGGCACGTCCAAGCCGTGAAGAACTGCACCACCTTCAAATTCATGAAGTGACTGCGTGGCCGGAATTGTTTCGAGTTCTGTGGCAGCACAGCAGCGCTTTGTTAAATAAACCATCGCACACATGCCTGCAGCCCACTGGAGGGAAAAAAAATATGCAATAATTTCCACATTTGAAACGGGCCCTATCAAGGGGGAAAAAGGGCTGATTAGGACCACGAGTACCAGCATGCAAAGCGAAATGAATTACTCACCTGTGAGACATTACTGCTGAATTAAAAGACCCAATGGAGGGCTAAAACTAATGGATGCTGCCTCGTGGAAATGCCAACAAACAATCTGTTTTTCTGTGGTGCACAGCTTTGAGAAAGGAGCTGGGGGCTCCGAAACCGGTTAGGCACGAGCAATGCAGATATGTATGCGTTGGATCCTCCAATACATTTTCCTGTGGATTCACTGCTGTGGAGTGCGTTCTTAAGCTGTTGGTCAACATTCTGTAAGATGTTTACGCGGCACGTCCAAGCCGTGAAGAACTGCACCACCTTCAAATTCATGAAGTGACTGCAGGGCCGGAAGTGTTTCGAGTTCTGTAGCAGCACAGCAGCGCTTTGTTAAATAAACCATCGCACACATGCCTGCAGCGCACTGGAGGGAAAAAAAATATGCAATAATTTCCACATTTGAAACGGGCCCTATCAAGGGGGAAAAAGGGCTGATTAGAACCACGAGTACCAGCATGCAAAGCAAAATGAATTACTCACCTGTGAGACATTACTGCTGAATTAAAAGACCCACTGGAGGGCTGAAACTAATGGATGCTGCCTCGTGGAAATGGCAACAAACAATCCGTTTTTCTGTGGTGCACGCCTTTGAGAAAGGAGCTGGGGGCTCCGAAACCGGTTAGGCACGAGCAATGCAGATATGTATACGTTGGATCCTCCAATAAATTGTCCTGTGGATTCACTGCTGTGGAGTGCGTTCTTAAGCTGTTGGGCAACATTCTGTAAGATGTTTACGCGGCACGTCCAAGCCGTGAAGAACTGCACCACCTTCAAATTCATGAAGTGACTGCGGGGCCGGAATTGTTTCGAGTTCTGTGGCAGCACAGCAGCGCTTTGTTAAATAAACCATCGCACACATGCCTGCAGCCCACTGGAGGAAAAAAAAATATGCAATAATTTCCACATTTGAAACGGGCCGTATCAAGGGGGAAAAAGGGCTGATTAGAACCACGAGTACCAGCATGCAAAGCGAAATGAATTACTCACCTGTGAGACATTACTGCTGAATTAAAAGATCCACTGGAGGGCTGAAACTAATGGATGCTGCCTCGTGGAAATGCCAACAAACAATCCGTTTTTCTGTGGTGCACGGCTTTGAGAAAGAAGCTGGGGGCTCCGAAACCGGTTAGGCACGAGCAATGCAGATATGTATGCGTTGGATCCTCCAATAAATTCTCCTGTGGATTCACTGCTGTGGAGTGCGTTCTTAAGCTGTTGGTCAACATTCTGTAAGATGTTTACGCGGCATGTCCAAGCCCTGAAGAACTGCACCACCTTCAAATTCATGAAGTGACTGCGGGGCCGAAAGTCTTTCGAGTTCTGTAGCAGCACAGCAGCGCTTTGTTAAATAAACCATCGCACACATGCCTGCAGCCCACTGGAGGGAAAAAAAATATGCAATAATTTCCACATTTGAAACGGGCCCTATCAAGGGGGAAAAAGGGCTGATTATAACCACGAGTACCAGCATGCAAAGCGAAATGAATTACTCACCTGTGAGACATTACTGCTGAATTAAAAGACCCACTGGAGGGCTGAAACTAATGGATGCTGCCTCGTGGAAATGCCAACAAACAATCCGTTTTTCTGTGGTGCACGCCTTTGAGAAAGGAGCTGGGGGCTCCGAAACCGGTTAGGCACGAGCAATGCAGATATGTATGCGTTGGATCCTCCAATAAATTGTCCTGTGGACTCACTGCTGTGGAGTGCGTTCTTAAGCTGTTGGGCAACATTCTGTAAGATGTTTACGCGGCATGTCCAAGCCGTGAAGAACTGCACCACCTTCAAATTCATGAAGTGACTGCGGGGCCAGAATTGTTTTGAGTTCTGTGGCAGCACAGCAGCGCTTTGTTAAATAAACCATCACACACATGCCTGCAGCCCACTGGAGGGAAAAAAAATATGCAATAATTTCCACATTTGAAACGGGCCCTATCAAGGGGGAAAAAGGGCTGATTAGAACCACGAGTCCCAGCATGCAAAGCGAAATGAATTACTCACCTGTGAGACATTACTCCTGAATTAAAAGACCCACTGGAGGGCTGAAACTAATGGATGCTGCCTCGTGGAAATGCCAACAAACAATCCGTTTTTCTGTGGTGCACGCCTTTGAGAAAGGAGCTGGGGGCTCCGAAACCGGTTAGGCACGAGCAATGCAGATATGTATGCGTTGGATCCTCCAATAAATTGTCCTGTGGATTCACTGCTGTGGAGTGCGTTCTTAAGCTGTTGGGCAACATTCTGTAAGATGTTTACGCGGCACGTCCAAGCCGTGAAGAACTGCACCACCTTCAAATTCATGAAGTGACTGCGGGGCCGGAATTGTTTCGAGTTCTGTGGCAGCACAGCACCGCTTTGTTAAATAAACCATCGCAAACATGCCTGCAGCCCACTGGAGGAAAAAAAAATATGCAATAATTTCCACATTTGAAACGGGCCCTATCAAGGGGGAAAAAGGGCTGATTAGAACCACGAGTCCCAGCATGCAAAGCGAAATGAATTACTCACCTGTGAGACATTACTGCTGAATTAAAAGACCCACTGGAGGGCTGAAACTAATGGATGCTGCCTCGTGGAAATGCCAACAAACAATCCGTTTTTCTGTGGTGCACGCCTTTGAGAAAGGAGCTGGGGGCTCCGAAACCGGTTAGGCACGAGCAATGCAGATATGTATGCGTTGGATCCTCCAATAAATTTTCCTGTGGATTCACTGCTGTGGAGTGCGTTCTTAAGCTGTTGGTCAACATTCTGTAAGATGTTTACGCGGCACGTCCAAGCCGTGAAGAACTGCACCACCTTCAAATTCATGAAGTGACTGCGGGGCCGAAAGTGTTTCGAGTTCTGTAGCAGCACAGCAGCGCTTTGTTAAATAAACCATCGCACACATGCCTGCAGCCCACCGGAGGGAAAAAAAATATGCAATAATTTCCACATTTGAAACGGGCCCTATCAAGGGGGAAAAAGGGCTGATTAGAACCACGAGTACCAGCATGCAAAGCAAAATGAATTACTCACCTGTGAGACATTACTGCTGAATTAAAAGACCCACTGGAGGGCTGAAACTAATGGATGCTGCCTCGTGGAAATGCCAACAAACAATCCGTTTTTCTGTGGTGCACGCCTTTGAGAAAGGAGCTGGGGGCTCCGAAACCGGTTAGGCACGAGCAATGCAGATATGTATGCGTTGGATCCTCCAATAAATTGTCCTGTGGACTCACTGCTGTGGAGTGCGTTCTTAAGCTGTTGGGCAACATTCTGTAAGATGTTTACGCGGCACGTCCAAGCCGTGAGGAACTGCACCACCTTCAAATTCATGAAGTGACTGCGGGGCCGGAATTGTTTTGAGTTCTGTGGCAGCACAGCAGCGCTTTGTTAAATAAACCATCACACACATGCCTGCAGCCCACTGGAGGGAAAAAAAATATGCAATAATTTCCACATTTGAAACGGGCTCTATCAAGGGGGAAAAAGGGCTGATTATAACCACGAGTCCCAGCATGCAAAGCGAAATGAATTACTCACCTGTGAGACATTACTGCTGAATTAAAAGACCCACTGGAGGGCTGAAACTAATGGATGCTGCCTCGTGGAAATGCCAACAAACAATCCGTTTTTCTGTGGTGCACGCCTTTGAGAAAGGAGCTGGGAGCTCCGAAACCGGTTAGGCACGAGCAATGCAGATATGTATGCGTTTGATCCTCCAATAAATTGTCCTGTGGATTCACTGCTGTGGAGTGCGTTCTTAAGCTGTTGGGCAACATTCTGTAAGATGTTTACGCGGCACGTCCAAGCCGTGAAGAACTGCACCACCTTAAAACAATCCGTTTTTCTGTGGTGCACGCCTTTGAGAAAGGAGCTGGGGGCTCCGAAACCGGTTAGGCACGAGCAATGCAGATGCGTTGGATCCTCCAATAAATTGTCCTGTGGATTCACTGCTGTGGAGTGCGTTCTTAAGCTGTTGGCAACATTCTGTTAGTTGTATTAATGTATAAAAATATTTGTTTAATACGATTTTTAGTAGCGTGGTATTGGGTTTTTAGGGAATAAAGTTGGGTAGATTTAAAAAAAAAAAATCAAATTAACAATTATGTTAATAATTTTAGAAATTCATAAAATAGAATTTCTAATTTTATTTTATTATTTTTATGTATCTTTTTTAAATTGTACTGGCATGAAATGAATAAAAATAACATAAAAGTGTATAGCAAAAAGTTTACAAAATAAAATATTTGGAAATATTTGTATGTACAATTTTATATTTAGGTAATGTTTGTGGGAGATTATTTTAAATAGTTGAAATTTCTTATTTCTTTTCAAATTTTTAACTTTATTTTAAAAATATATTTTAAATTAATAAAATATAAAAAACATAGAATTTTAGAACTTTATTATTGTTAATTTTGAAATAATAGTTTAGTTGTCATTTTATGGTTTACAGTTTAGGAATGGTATAAAAATATTTTAACTGTTAATAGCAATAATAAAAAAAATCTATGTTAATATTTCATTTTGTAAATATAGCTTTGTATTTTAGGTTAGTCTGTTTTAAAAACGTGAATAAGTATGGAGTATTAATAGGGTAATTTAATTGTTTAAATTGTATTAATTTGTTTGATATGTTTTATTTTGAGGTGGATATTGTAAATTTCACCTCTTTAGCATCCAATACCTTTTTCAAATAGCCTTAGTGTGATTGTTAAATGTCACCCTTTTAGTGTCCAACACCTTCCCCCAATATGGTTACATAGGAGTGGGAATAGTAAATATCACTCCTTTAATGTCCAGTGCCTGCCCCAAAATTATTTTGAACTGGTGTGGGAATAGTAAATGTCATGCAACATCCTAACCCTCGGGAGTCCCAGGGGAGGGAACTAGAGGCACAGGGTATTCAGGGTGAGCTGGCCTCCATACTAAACATGTATACACAAAAGAAGCTACCCTGAGTGTAAAATGACCGAGGCTTAAAAGGTACTAAGTAGAGTACCTGGCATTTCACAAAAAGTGAAGGACTGTCCTCACACACCACCAGGTGTCATGCTTCATCATTGGCAGTCCTCGCTCTCTAAAAACTTGGTTTGATAGAGAGCGGGCCTACACCTGGAGACAGGGAGGCACTTCTAAATCTAAGTGGGGGCCTGTGACAGTGAGTTATTATTAAAAATCAATATAATTGCCAAAATGCATTTATTTTAACAGGCAACTACTTGATATTAAAAATGGAAAATATGGTGATTAGGGGAATTAGTACCCCATCACCGTAGCGATTAAAGTCGGCGACATGTTTCTGCCCTTATGGCCCAAGGGGTCCGCGGCATTCATCAGGACGGAAAAAAATGAAGTATTGTGGGCTCCTATTTTACCAAAGAGTTGTTACGAAATTACCACTGGGTAGGTTGACCTGTGTCAAACTCTACCTGAAAGAGTTTCCTGAAACCAGATCACCATTGTTTCCATTTTTAATATCAAGTAGTTGCCTTTTAAAATAAATGCAGTTTGGCAATTATATTGGTTTTTAATAGTCACTCACTGTCAGGGCCCCCCACTTAGATTTAGAAGTGCCTCCCTGTCTCCAGGTGTAGGCCCGCTCTCTATCAAACTTAGTTTTTAGAGAGCTTGTACTGCCAATGATGAAGCATTACACCTGTTGATGTGTGAGGACAGTCCTTCACTTTTTGTGAGATGCAATGTACTCTACTTAGTACCTAAATAGTAAATGTCAACCATTAGTGTCTAACACCATCCCCAAACTGGTTTAAATTGGCATGGGAATTGTAAATGTCACCCTTTTAGTGTCCAACACCTTCCTCAAATTGGTATAGATTGGAGCTGGAATAGTATATAGCAACCCTTTAGTGTCACCTTCCTTGGCATGGATTAGAGTGAAAATAGTAAATATTATCCCTTTAGTATACAACACATTTCCCAATATGGTTGGATTGGAGTGGTAATAGTATTGATAAGTAAACCCTTGGCAGACATTATGGGTGACGCTATATGACAAATTTCGTAGAAGCTATTTAATCCTAGCAAAATTACTTAAGCCTTGAGAATAATAATTGCTAATTGGTTGTCCTGAGAATTAGGATTGACACTTATTAACTCCTGATATGTCTGTGTCATAGGACTCCAAGTCTCTACAGTGTATGTAAGTGTTTCCTTATCGTTGAGTGATTGTATATGTGTGGCCAGGGAAAAACACTTAGTTAATGTGTCCTCTCCTTCTCTCTGTTAACTGCAGGTTTACATGTGTTGTAGGCTCTTAGCAGATATTAACCTTAGGACAGAACCCTGAAGATTCAGCAATGGAGGTTCCTTCCCGAGGTAAAAAACTACCAATCTGTTGTTTATTGTTTTAACCACTGCCCCATTCCCTTGGGTGCACGGTTGGGAGATCGGTGCATAACTTGTCTCCTTTCGAACACCAAGGGTAATGGTCAGACTAGCTTCGTTCCATCGCCCCTGTCACCAAGTCAAATCAAATTAGTGCGCACATGTATATTACTAAATGGTTTGACAGTTGTAACACCGACACCTTGGATTAGAGTGGAAATAGTGTTACCCCTTTAGTGTCAAACACCTTCACCATATTGTTGTAGATTATAGTCAAAATATTAAACGTACTGTTTTATGTTGGAGTGCGATTCTTTGATTTTATATTGTTATTCTGAAACCTTTTACTAATTTATATCTGTATGCAGTAGCAATACTTTGTATGTTATTGTATTAGTACTGTTGGTAATTAGAACTATATTAATAAAGAATGTTTAGTTGTATGTTTGTAAACAATAATATGAATTGAATTGTTTTGTGTTATAAAGACATAATACATTTTTCAAATTTTATTTATGTTTTTAAACTTAGTTTATTGTATATTTTGATATTTTAATTGTATATATTTCATCTAAAAAACAAACATTACTTTACAGTTAAGTAAATAAAACATGTATTTTTAATTAATTAAAGAAATGTATTTTTTAAAAAACGTAGTATTGAATATTGTAAATTTTCACACAAAAAATCAGTTGTTTAACAGTTTTTTAAACATTTCTCATATACATTTTTCAATATTATTATTTTATCATTCAATATATATTAACTAATTTCATATATTTTATACTATTATTTAATATACACTTTATGCATTTTTTAGATTTTATCACAACATTTTTCCACATGTTTAATTTTTTAAAACTTTTTAAAAACATTTTTACTATATTTCCTATTTCTTTCTATGGAGAGATCTTTTTTGTTTGTTTGATTAATTTAGCGGCCATTTTTGTTTACCGCTACCTTCTATTTTGTAATTTATTTCTGTTACTTTTTGAAAATTGTCCTGGAACATGGTCACATTAAGGTGCTGCTGTGCCTCAGAACAGGTAAGTCATTTTTAAGGATTTTTAAAGGGTTTTTAGGGTTGCTCCGTTTAGGGGAGAGGTCTAGAAAATTGGTATACTGGGGGGTTTGTGTGTATTTCAATGTATTACTAATACTGTTTTTCACTAGTTTGCAGTTTAGCATTTTTGTACACTATATTTGTAATGTATCACTATGCCATGTTAAATTAAGTTATCTCAACTCAACTAACTCAAAAAATACCGGCCAATCGCCCATTGCCAGCTAAGGTACTGAAAAAGATCATCAACAACTAACTCATGACACACCTGGAGCTGAAACAACTACTCAACAACTCCTAATTTGGCCATCACAGCACTGAATACACTCTGATCACAGCTACCAACAACATCCAAACTCTCCTTGACCGAGGAGATGCAGCAGCTATGATCCTCCTCAACCTCTTGGCAGCCTTCAGCACCACACCACACGCTAATTGAAAGACTCCACCACATAAGCATCCAAGTGGACGTGCTCAGATTGATCACCTCCTTACTCACCGGAAGAACACAGAGGATCCCTGTTGGACCTGGCCATTTTTGCCTTCCTCCTGTATTGTTTCTGACCTTGTTTTGTTGGCTTTAAGACTTTGGACACTTTACTACTGCTGATCAGTGCTAAAGTGAATATGCTCTCTGTATAAAGTGTTATGGTAATTGGTTGTCCATAATTGGTATGTTTGCCTTACTAGTAAAGTCTGTAGTAAAGTGCACTATGTGTGCCAGGGCTGGTAATGCAAATGCTACTCGTGGGCCTGCAGCACTAATTGTGCCACCAAAGCAAGTAGCCCTAAAGAGAGAACTCAGACCTGCCACTGCAGTGCCTGCATGAAGTGTTTCAACTGCCATGTTGTCCTTTCAAGTGCACCCACTTGCCAGGCCTTACCTTCCCTTACCAGGCACATCAGACACCTCTATGGTAGGTCCAAGGTACCCCCCTGGGCAGGGTGCGGTGTCTGTGAAAGGTAGGACATGTACTGAGGTGTGTACCATGTCCTAACAGTGAAATACTCTCCATTTTGTTTTTCACTGTTGCAAGGCCATCTTGCCCATGGGACAGAATGGGGAAGGCTGTGTAATATGTTTCCAGCCTATCTTCCGATAGGCTTAAGATGGAGAGGTGAAGTTTAGTGTGCCTGAACTCACAATTTAATAACACATCTTTTTGTGAAGGTGGTTTTTGCATTGTGTGTTTAGAAACCGCGCTTTTAGAAGTGGCTGGTTTCTTTGTTCTAACAATTCTGTGTGTCTCTGCCTGGTTGTGGATTGGCTGTTTGGATCTGGAAAATGTCTTGACCCAGGGGAGGAGGTGAGACAGCAACAGGCTGACCTGCATCTGGAGTGTAGGGGGCAGGAGTAGCCCCTGGAGGTGAAGAGGCCTGGGCTGCTGCCATAAAAGAATGGCTCCACCTCCTGCTGAGTGATTGAGGAACCAGACCCCCACTAATCAAAGGAAGAAGGTGTCACTGACAGGGAGAAACCCAGAACAGGTTTGGACAGGGTTCAGTGCCCCCCTGAACACAAAGACTTCAAAGACATTTAGGGGTATAACTAGCTGAAACCCCTGAACATTGGAATGATCAAGACTGAAAAGGATTGAAACGACTTTGTGGTCATGGAAACCTCTGCCAAGGAAGAACAGCTGAAGAGACTGAAGAGAAGGACTGTCCCTTGCTGTGTATTCTGGGGCTGGCCTGCAGTTTGCTGATTTAACTAAGAAGAGGCTTAGAAACTTTGCAGTTTGTTGTGTCCCCCTGCTTGAAAGGACTTTGCTGTGTGCTGTGTCCTGAAGTAACTTGTCCCCAAGGGCCTTAGGAGAGCTGGCTCCCTGTGGTGGAAACACAGGAGCATAAAAGTTTCCAAGTGTGTCTCAGCGACACTGTGTGCGTGTGCTTTTTGCAGCCTGAGACCTTTGCAAGAACTTCCCCGTGAACGTGTGCACCCAGAGTGCAAGTGAGTCTCAGCGATGCTAGGTGCGTGTGCTTCATGCAGCCTGAGACCTTCGTGAGGATTGCCCTTTGATCGTGGGCACCCGGAGTCCAAGTGAGTCTCAGCGACGCTGTGTGCGTGTGCCCTGTTGCAGCCTGAGACCTTCGTGAGAAATTGCTCCGTGACTGTGTGTCCCGGAGCAGTCTTGTTCTCTGCATCGATCGACAACGTGACCAGAAGTGCTGTGATCGTCATTGCCATCAACCCAGACCGCCATCCTCAGAGGAGCTGTGAGAATTCAGTGCTGCTGGCCCGAGCCTGCATTTGCCAAGGAGAGACCTCGAACAATCACCGTTGGTGGTCCAAGTTCCACTGCCCAAGATCAACGAAGTCGCAAAGGAGGCCCAAGCCACGAAGAGAGGAGAGTGAGATCGTACCACCCCAGGTAACGCTCAGTGAGCGTGCATGTGTCACCGCCTGGGGTGGGGTGCGGGCTATGAGAGAAACGCTCTTGGCCTTTCCCATCTTTGCAGTGCGAGCCTCCGCTCAAGTCCGAGTGGCAGTACCAGGGCGGGAGTGTGGAGCTGCACTTTTTTTCCCATCATAACAGTGTTGGGGCATATTTTGGCAGTAGCTGACCGTGAGTCAATAAAAGTGGCATAGAGACCATCCAGAGCACTGCAATCGGTGCCGGAGTGCATTATTTTTGCATTACGAACTGCCTGATTGTTGCATTATGAATTGCATTATTTTTGCATTACGAACTGCCTGATTGTTGCATTACGAATTGCATTATTTTTGCATTACGAACTGCCTAATTGTGGCATTACGAATTGCATTATTTTTACATTACGAACTGCCTGACTGTTGCATTACGAACTGCATTATTTTTACATTACGAACTGCATAGCCCTGCATTAGGACTGCATTTGATCATCAAGAGTAGCTCAGTAATACTGCAAGAACCTACAAGGGCTAGCTGGCCTAATAACCGGCAGGGTGAAATATTACAAAAACGCATATGTTGAATTTTTATCAAGTGGTCCCATACTATATATTTTTTGTATAAACATATAATTGTTTTTTATGAAACTCGTGTGGAGTCCATTTGTGGTGTTATCACTGGGTTACTGAGAGGGTGGTTGCAAATACTTGACACATTTGCCTTGGAGATAAGCCTGGCTGCTCGTGCCAAGCTACTGAGGGGGTGAGCAGGGGCTATCTGAGAAGGTTTCCTTCCTTTCCCTGACTTAGAAGCAAGGGTCCCTATTTGGACTAAGGTACCTACCTCAGCCAACTAGAGACACCCAGATCTAACATTGGTGGTCAGCAGTTGGGGATTTGAACGTGTATTTGCAAATTCACTGACAGTGATTGGTGTACATCACTGGTTTTAGCGCAGACCACGACGCAACCACATATCGCGTTTTTGATTTGTGGTTTTTATTTTTGAGCGACCTTTAAGCCACACATCATGTCTCAGAGGAGTCAAGTAGTAGCCAGTGAGGTTGCAGAATTGGAGTTCGACATTGAGGCATTGCTTACCTACAAAGTTGATCAATTGAGGCAATTCTGCAGAGCTTTGGGATGTCCCATGAAAAGTAGCGCCTAGAAGGAGGAGCTGCAAATGGCCTTGAGAGCCTGGTGGGAAGCCAAAGAGGCTCAGGAGACCGGTGATGCTGAGGTGGATGAGGATGACCCAGGGAATGGATTTGGTCCACAGGATTTGCCAGTGGGAGGACCAGCGGCAGGGGCTGGTAGTAACCATTCAGGGAGGTGCTTTTCCACAGAGGAGATGGAGGAATACCAAAGGGTCAGAGAGCGTGAGTTGGAGGTTTTGAAACTAAAGGCTCAGGCGGATGAGAAGAAGTTGATCATTGAGAGCAAAAGGTGGGCAGAGGAGAGCAAGAACACTCTCACTTTGGAGGAAAAGAAATTGCTTTTGGCCCATAAGTTAAGAATGAGGGAGCTTGATGTGGAGCTTAAACGGCTCAAGGCCATGAGTGTCTCAGCCAAGCCAAAAGAGATGTGTGTAGCTCAGGAGGTGAGCTCTGCTGGGTTGGAGGTGGAGTCCAGCTCAGATGGTGGCAGCAAAAATGTAGTGTCTAGTGCTGAGAGAAAAGTACATACGCCCAGAGATGTGGCGCCTGACTTGAGGGAGGGGGTTAACATACACCAGGGTGTTCAGGTTTATGAGGTAGCTCCAGTGGTGTGCAGTGTCCCTGAAGTAGATTGGGGAACTGACACCGGGGATCATATTCCTAGTGGTGGGAGGGACACTCTACTGACCCTAGAAGAGATGTGCAGTGAGAGGGGTTCCCCCAGGGTAGAAACCGTGGTGTGTGAGTGTGGAGACCGCCCAGAGGAGTGTAGGTTGAGGACAGAGACAATCAGACACTGTCTTGCCAATCTCAGGAGAGTGGTGTGGGGTACTTATGTGAGGCGCTGGGGTGTGAGGCAAAGGATAGCTTGCTTAACAACTGTGGGGGCTGTGTGATTCATGTGTTGCAGAGCATATGTTAAGTCCCTGTTTTCCAGAGCTATGCCAACACCCCGTGGGGTGCGAGTTCTCTGATTCCAGGGAGCTTGCACAGGAGGAAGACCTTTGGGTGGATTCCTGAGTGTCTGAGGAAGCTTTTGGGAGTGACCCAGAAGGGGGTGGTTCAGGTTTTCCCCAACCAAGTGAGGTAGGGGAGGTTTGTGGTAACCCAGATAGGTCCCAATGTAGTGGGAGGGGTGTAGGGTCCCACATCCTGTCTCAAGGAGTGGGACAGGGCTGTCTCCCAAGGTACCCGATACCCAGTCCCAGGACCTGGTTGGTTCCATAAGGGAACACCAGGAGGGGAGCCTAGTCTGTACCAAGAGGCTACTTCCTGAGGGGGATCTCAAAGTGTCAGCCGAACTGACGGGGACTGCTGTAATCAGCATCCCACCGGTTCTGGTGTCTGGTAGCACTGCACCAGTGGGGAGGGTGCAGGGGTCAGAGAGGAATGCAGGGTGTGGAAGAGCCCACCCACGTCGTTTGTCCAGCCAGAGGGTACAGACCCTGGGCTGGCAGGCCAGTGTCAGGATGCCATACCTGACTTGGCAGAAGGGAGAGTGGAGGAAAGGTGCCAGACACCTGGGGCTACTCTCCCCACTTTCTAATGCCACAGAAGTTAGAGAGGCATGATACCTGGCTCTCATCACTGACAGCTGTCAGTGGCCACTGTGGCTGGTTGTCTTGGTGGACAGAGTTGCCCCTGGGAGTGGGGCTGGAGTCACACCTCGAGGGTGGACTGGGCCACACCACTGTGTTGGCCATGTGGGTACTGTCTACCAGTGTGCACACATCTGTGAGCAAAGTAAGTTTAGGCGCTGCACAGATGGGGTCCCCAGGTGAGAAGATGAGTGCCCCCTAGGTTAGCTTAGGGGGCCCTGAGAGTATGGACAGAGGGATCCAACTGTGTTCAGATTGGCGTAGAACTGGAATATGCCCCTGCAGTTGCAGGTCAGGGTCCGTCTTCTATCGCCCACAGCAGGGAAGCCCATCAGGGTAGTGATTGGTCTACCCTTTGTTTTGGCTGGAAGGGGGTTGTGGTGGACTTGGACCTTTTTGCAGGGTCATCCCTGAACTTTTTGCCTTCCTCCTGAATTGTTTCTGATCTGTTTTTGTTGGTTTTAGGACTCTGAGCACCTTACTACTGCTGATCAGTACTAAAGTGCATATGCTCTCTGTATAAAGTGTTATGGTAATTGGTTGTCCATAATTGGTATGTGTGCCTTGCTAGAAATGTCCCTAGTAAAGTGCACTATGTGTGTCAGGGCTGGTAATGCAAATGCTACTCGTGGGCCTGCAGCACTAATTGTGCCACCAAAGCAAGTAGCCCTAAAGAGAGAACTCAGACCTGCCACTGCAGTGCCTGCGTGAAGTTTTTCAACTGCCATGTTGCCCTGACAAGTGCACCCACTTGCCAGGCCTTACCTTCCCTTTCCAGGCACATCAGACACCTCTATGGTAGGTCCAAGGTACCCCCCTGGGCAGGGTGCAGTGTCTGTGAAAGGTAGGACATGTACTGAGGTGTGTACCATGTCCTAACAGTGAAATACTCTCCATTTCGTTTTTCACTGTTGCAAGGCCATCTTGCCCATAGGACAGAATGGGGAAGGCTGTGTAATATGTTTCCAGCCTATCTTCCCATAGGCTTAAGATGGAGAGGTGAAGTTTAGTGAGCCTGAACTCACAATTTCATAACACATCTTTTTGTGAAGGTGGTTTTTGCATTGTGTGTTTAGAAACCGCTCTTTTAGAAGTGGCTGGTTTCTTTGTTCTAACAATTCTGTGTGTCTCTGCCTAGTTGTGGATTGACTGTCTGGATCTGGGAAATGTCTTGACCCAGGGTTGGAGGTGAGACAGCAATAGGCTGACCTGCATCTGTAGTGTAGGGGGGTGGAGAAGCCCCTGGAGGTGAAGAGGCCTGGGCTGCTGCCATAAAAGAATGTCTCCACCTCCGGCTGAGTGACTGAGGAACCAGATCCCCACTTATCAAAGGAAGAAGGTGTCACTAGCAGGGAGACACCCAGAACTGGTTTGGACAGAGGTCAGTGCCCCCCTGAACACAAAGACTTCAAACACATTTAGTGGTATAACTATGAAAGCTGAAACCACTGAACGTTGGAATGACGAAGTCTTAAAAGGATTGAAACTACTTTGTGGTCAAGAGGAACCTCTGCCAAGGAAGAACAGCTGAAGAGACTGAAGTGAAGGACTGACCCTTGCCGTGTGTTCTGAGGCAGGCCTGCAGTTTACTAATTTAACTAAGGAGAGGCTATGGGACTTTGCTGTGTCCCCCTGCTTCAAAGGACTTTGCTGTGTGCTGTGTCCTGAAGTAACTTGTCCCCAAGGGCCTGAGGAGAGCTGGCTCCCTGTTGTGGAAACTCAGGGACATAAAAGTTTCCAAGTGTGTCTCATGCCCTGTGATCGTGGGCACCCAGAGCTCAAGTGAGTCTCAGCGACGCTGTGTGCATGTGCCCTGTTGCAGCCTGAGATCTTAGTGAGAAATTGCCCCGTGACTGTGTGTCCCGGAGCAGTCTTGTTCTCTGCTTTGATCAACAGCATGACCAGAAGTGCTGTGATCGTCATTGCCATCGGCCTGCACCGCATCCCCAGAGGAGCTGTGAGAATTCACCGCCGCCGGCCCAAGCCTGCCTTTGACAAGGAGAGACCTCAAACCATCACCGTCCGGGGTCCGAGTTCCACTGCCCAAGATCAACGAAGTTGCATCGGAGGCCCAAGCAGCGAGGAGAGGAGAGTGAGATCGTACCCCCAGGTAACACTCAGCGAGCATGTGTGTGTCGCCTCCTGGGGCGGGGTTCAGGCTACAAGAGAAATGCTCTCGGCCTTTTTCATCTTTGCAGCGCGAGCCTCCGCTCAAGTCTGTATCACGGCCCGTACTTGCTAAGGAGTGGCAGTACCGGGGCCGGAGTGTGGAGCTGCACTTTGTTTTCCATTATAACCGTGTTGGGGACATATTTTGGCAGTAGCTGACCGCGAGTCAGTAAGAGTGGCATAGAGACCGTCCAGAGCGCTGCAATCGGTATCGGAGTGCATTATTTTTGCATTACGAACTGCCTGAGTGTTGCATTACGAATTGCATTATGTTTACATTACGAACTGCCCGATTGTTGCATTATGAATTGCATTATTTTTGAATTACGAACTGCCTGATGGTTGCATTATGAATTGCATTATTTTTGCATTACGAACTGCCGAATTGTTGCATTACGAATTGCATTATTTTATATTACGAACTGCCTGATTGTTGCATTACAAACTGCATTATTTTTACATCATGAAGTGCCTGATTCTTGCATAACAAACTGCATAGCCTTGCTTTAGTATTGCTTTGGATCATCAAGAATTGCTCATTAATACTGCAAGAACCTACAAGGGCTTGCTGGCGTAATAACCAGCAGGGTGAAATATTACAAATATGCATATGTTGGGCTTTTATCGTGTGGTCTCATTGTATATCTTTTTTAAATAAACATATACTTGTTTTTTATGAAACTCATGTGGAGTCCATTTATGGTGTTATCACTGGGTTACTGAGAGCGGGGTTGCAAATACTTTACACATTTGCCTTGGAGATAAGCCTGGCTGCTCGTGCCAAGCTACCAAGGGGGTAAGCAGGGGCTATCTGAGAAGATGTCCTTCCTTTTCCTGACTTAGAAGCAAGGGTCGCTATTTGGACTAAGGTACCTACCTCAGTCAACTAGAGACCCCCGTTCTAACAATCCCCCTCCCACCTTTAACCTGTGGTGTTCCCCAGGGCTCATCCCTCAGCCCCATGCTCTTCAACGCATACATGACCCAGCTGGCCAAAATCATCAGATCCCATGGTCTCAATATAATTCCATACTCAGACAATACCCAACTCATCCTCTCACTCACCGACAACCCAACCACCACCATAACCAACTTCCACAGATGCATGACAAGCATCTTTGACAGCTGCAACTGAACACTGTCAAGACGGAAGTACGGATATTCGGCAACAACAGCACATGGAACTACTCCTGGTAGCCATCAGACCTAGGACCCACACCCACTCCCTTCAGCCATGCCAGAAACCTCAGAATCATCATTGACAACAAGCTCACCATGAAATCACAGATCAACACTGTCTCCTCTGCCTGCTTCCTCACTCTGTTCATGCTACGTAAGATCTTAAAGTGGCTGCACCTGCACACAAGAAACACTGTGACACAGGCCCTCATCACCAGCCGACTGGACTACGTCAATGCCCTCTAGATAGGAATCTTAGGAAAGGCCTTTCCTGACAAACCCATATCACGCCCCACCTCTGGCAGCTCCACCGGCTTCGTGTACAGAAGAGATGCCAATTCAAGCTGCTGACCCACTCACACAAGATTCTATACAACCAAGGTCCTGCCTACATTAGCCACAACCTGAGCTTCTACCAACTGTAGGGAAGAGTAGGCTCTGACTCCCTCTCAGTTGCCCATACAGGCTGCATCTACCAAAGCAGAAGTGGTTGGACACTCCTTCTCCCACATCACAGCAAAGACCTGGAACAGCCTCCCCAAGCAACTATGGATCATCACCTCACTTCCAGAATTCCAAATGGCCCTCAAGACCTAGCTGTTTGAATAAGGCTCCAGGACCTTCAAGTGCCTGGATTCCTTATCAGGGGATTAGCTGCACTTTATAAATCCTGATTGATTTATTGAGGATCTCTGGGGTTGGGGAAAGCACAGTTACATGGGAAAACATTTCTTCACTGTGCATTCTTCCTATGTGGAGATTTACTCTATAGAGTTTCGCATTTGATAAAAAATGATGAATGGCAGCTTTGCAGATATACATATGGGAATGTTTGTGAATAGAAAAAAGTCAGTCAGTTGATCTTTATTTGGTTGACGAAAAAACAACCTTATAAGTACATCAGTAAAAACAATATACCAATATAAAATAGAGACAATAAAAGCCGGTCACATTATAAAATCCAAATCATCTTAATACTGCTAAAAAATACAAAATAAAAAGATAATCAGTCATCATCTGATATAGTGTAGTTAAAAGGGATAACAGGTTCATGATCCATTTTAAGCTTTCCTTATTTGTATTGTGTTTAGTATAAAAAATGCTATATTGTAACACAGGAAGGGATCGCCTAGTGATGCCAAATACTTCATCGCCACTTTATAAGATCTGATATTTCAGGTCAATAACAAAGGTTTTATATACACTGCCCTGGGGTTCAGGTACAATTTACAAAATAATAAAAAGTGCAAGGTGCTCTGTTTACTTTGTCCATCGCAGGGACAGGGATATGTGTTGGGTGTACATGATCTCATGGAAGGAAAGGCAACAAGGTGATGCGCTATTCCACATCTCAACCTTGTTAAAACAAATCTGTGCTTCATGATGGTTACAAAGACCAGGTAGTTGTTGTCTCCCTTCTCCTTATCCAGTGACTTATAGAATACGACCAATGATTTAAACTCATCATCTGACTCGTGTTTATCTTGCCTATTTTGAATAAATATGCTTTTAATCCTGTTCTTAGATAATTATGTAAACAGGATAGGGTCAGACCAAATTGACAATTTAAATAATTTGCCCAAGCAGGAGTTGATATATGATAACTAAGGTATATTTAAAGCCTTATCCATGTTTATGCAGTCGAGAATGAAGTTTCTGGTGAAACTAGTCTCTTCCCTTGCCCATATCGATGTCCATAATAAGAGCGGTTTCACCAACAATTGGTCTTCAACAAACCGCTGTCCTACCTCGTTATGTACTATCTTATTAGATGCGTAGGGTGGCAAACATAAAAATCATTTTAAAAGTGTATTTTCCTCCATTTGTAATCGGTGGCCATTTACATAGACCCAGAGACCCGCCCCATAGGTTGCAGTTGTCACACCTTTTGCATTATAAATGGCAACAATTTCTCGAGTGGGTCTACTACCCAGTTTAGAAGCAAATTCAAAAATCCCCTGGGAGACCCTACTCATTTTGGCTCTGGTATTTAACATATGTTGTTGCGAAGAACCATTTCCTGCAAATGAGATGCCTACATAACAAAAGGAATTAACTGAAACGATTTGGATATTATCAATATAAAAAGGGGGGGGGTTCTAACAGGGTTTTCGTCTTTGGTTACATATCATGGTAAATGTATTGGTTTTGTTTATAATATTGTTTTTAGAAGCCATATATTCCCCAAAGATGTTCATCAATTTCTGCAAGGCCAATGGAGTTCTAGCTGAAAGTACTGCATCATCTGTATAGAGCAGCACAGGTATCGGTTGCCCACCAGCCATAGGAGTATCGGCCTGTACTGACTGTAAATGACTGACCACCCCATTGATAAATAGTGAAAACAACAGAGGTGCCAAGACGCAGGCCTGTCGGATACCACGCCCCACTTTAAATTTCGATGTACATTCCCCCTGCGGGTTAAAACATACTTGCCTAGCTAGTTTCTCATGGAGTCATGATAGAACCCCCACAATGGGTCTAGGTGCACCTAATAAGATCAGATTTGCCCATAATACATTGTGATCCACCAGATCGAAGGCACTGCTCAGATCTTCAAAGCATACATAAAGAGCTCATGGTTTGACCCTAGCATATTTCCCTAATAATAGCTCAAGATTGATACACTGTTCTACAGTCCATATCTGTTTCCGAAAACCATATTGGGCCTGTGTTGGGATCAATTGTTCCTTTGCCCAGTCCTCTAACCTTAATAACATGACTCTACTCATTAGCTTTATCGAGGAGTCTAAAAGTGAGATTGGGCGGTAGTTTTTTGGATCATCTCTATCACCTTTTTTTATATATTGGGATAATAATAGATGTCTCCCAGGAAGATGGCATACAATCGGTTGTTGCAGTATTGAAAACCCTAACTAAAATGGGTCCCCAAAGATCTGGGGCAGATTTGTATACATCCACTGGAACTCCATCTGGTCCCGTGGCCCTGCCCGCTGCGCTAGCCTGTAGCGCTAGCATAACTTCTTCCAAAGAGATTGCGAGCTTAGCTACCCCCAAATCATGTTTCAGCCCAGTCAAGTCCTCATTGTTTGATCTAAAGATGTTAGTGAAATGGGATTCCAAGCTATCACAGTGGAAATTACAGATGAACACCAGTATGTCTTCGTTTTTTAAAAAGGGCACATTCACTGTGTTCCAAAACAGCTTGGTGTTCTCTGTCTCTGCCGCAAGGGCAAGGTTAACCCATGCATTATCTTGTAGTGTTTGTTTGACAAAAAAGCTTTTTTCATGAATAGGGCTCAAAGAGCCTACAAACATTTAGTGTATGTAAACACCTGTGACTTGATGACATACTTGGTTACAAGCTGTTGCAATGGCAATAAAATTTGCCATATCAAATGTTTTAAAACTTTTACATTTCATCAAGACTTTGATATTTAACTGATTGATAGGGCTTTGACTCTTTTGCACAGTCATGCACCTAGAGACCTCGGGTAATAGTGTGTGTAACAAATGACATTTAACATAAAATGTGTTTAGACAAATACGTAATCAAAATATTTATAGCGTATATAACCCAATATCAGCTATATCACTAGTAGTAAATTAGCATTCGCACTTCAAAATTATCAATACAAAAACGTAGTTTAGTTTTAAATCTGGGGAAACAAACTTTCTGCTAATTCACTACATGCTGTCAGTTTTCAGTGGACAGACACCAGAATTATTATACGGAACAGCTTTTGAAGATATTTTTTAAAGCCATTATAATCTACATATAGCTCAATAAAGTTTTTCAAGTCCCCTAGAAGACACCCACTCTAGTCTTTTTCTATGGGAACTCTTTCCCTGCTGGCCAGGTTAAGCATTTCAAATATCCAATATTCAATCATAGTTTGTCTCCTACACTTCTACTACTGAAGTAGTAGAAGTAGTATCAAAACTGCCCTGTTCCAGAAAGCATTTATGATTCATAGTTTATCACTTTTGGGATTTTTCTATCATCATCCAATCAATTTAAATGATCACCATCTTTTTTAGTGATTTGTTTTCTAGTACAAGCTATACTCTCAGCAAAGTCTCATTCCACCGTTCTTCAAGCATGTCATCTGTAGTTAACTTGGAGTATCTTTGGTTCTTTTACCCTTCTAAGTGTTATCATCATTTGCCAGTTCAAATTTGTGTATTGTAACAAGACACCAATATGTTCCATAACTTTTTTTCCTGCATCAACACATGCTGCACTTTAATGTTCACTTTGGACATCTCTCTCAAAAATTCTAATGAAGTTTTCCTTGGAATTTTTATTTCCATTGCATTTATCCATTCTAAGCTGCATCAACACAATCATATCTCAAAGGTTCTTTGGGCTGTAAAGCAGCCTTCCACTAGAAATTTCTAGGAGTTCTAATCAGGATTTCAGTATGTTAAAACATATGTCTACTTCTGTGTGTGCCTTCTTAAATGCAATGTTACATAGTTCTTCAGGAAGTTTGTGAAGATTTTGAATGGTGCCATTAGATTTAATTTTAATGCATGCTACTAATCATCTAGGTTGTAGAGTGTTAGAAATGGGATTCCTGGTTGGCTGGGGTTTGCACCCAGGCCTGGCAGGAACCACCACTCTAGTCAGGGTAAGCTAGATATACATAAAAAGAAAACCTGTGCTCACCCTCTGGTAGGTTGGCACAGAGCAGGCAGGCTTAATTTAGAAGGTAATGTGTAAAGTAGTTGTGTAATAACTCATACCGCATCACAGTAATTACACCACAAAAAGGCAGGTTAAAAAAATAGATTATTATATTATGAACAAAACAAGACCAAAACGGTAAAAATCCAATCTGTAGAAGTCAAGGCCATCAGAATGTAGATGTATGTAGATGGGTACTCAGACACACCTATCCCTCCTGTGTTATGGCTGTCTAGAGGGGATGCACACAGTGTAGCTGTCACCCAGCCCAGATATGTATTGAACACAGACTGGAAAACACACAGAATTGTAAGCACAGCGAAATGTCCACTTTCTAAAAGTGGCATTTCTAAAACAGTAATGTTAAATCCAACACCACCAGTAAGGAGGATTTATCATTACCATTCCTAACACATGAAACATGATAAAACTACTCTTCTCTAATCAGGAATTACAGCTTCAAAGTGTATTAAGGAAATATCAATGCTAACCTAGGAGAGGAGTAGGCTTCATAGTTGTGAACAATGAAGTAGGCTGTTTTTCATTACCAGGATATGCAAAACACAAAAGTACATGTTCTAACTTTTACTTATATAGCACACTGCCATTAGGGCTACCTATGGCGCCTACCTTAGGGGTGACGTATATGTAATACATTGGAGTTTAAGGCCTGGCAAGTAGTTTTAAATGCCAAGTTGAAGTGGCAGTAAACTGCACACACAGGCCCTGCAGTGGCAGGCCTGAGACAGGTTCGACAGGTTACCTCTGTGGGTGGCACAATCAGTGCTGCAGGCCCACTAGTAATGGTATACTACTTTACATGGGACTTAAACGTAAATCAGATATGCCAAACAGGTGTAACCCAACTATACCATGTTTAGAAGACAGAGCATGAGCATTTTAGCACTGTTCAGCAGTGGTAAAGTGCTTAGAGTCCTAAAGACAACAAAAACGAGGGTAGGAAAACTTCCAACATAGAGGAAATATGTATTACAAGTTACCTGTTATCTGCCTTTATTGACTACGAGTTCTGTTCAACTGTTACACAATACCTTTCACTATGCAGGGTCCCTAAATGCTAGGACTGAAACGATTAATGATTATGTTGCATATGTATATGTAAATTATCTGGACTTAATTTAAACTAGGTCTCTGCAAACGTTTTATCACACTAGTGAAATTTGTAAATCCCAAAAATCTATTCAAATTGTGGCATTCTCCTGATGGTTTATTGCATTTCTTTTTCACGCAAAATGCATATTAACATAAAAAGGTCATCTGAGATCCCAGGAAATCACTTTCTACTCTACAAGCATAATTTTGCATTTGGCATAAAATGTGGGCAAAAGTGTTTGGCTGTGATTGCTTCCTTTAATCTATACATTAGCCCACCTGGGTAGAAACAGTAAGAGAACAAGGTTTTTTTATATCTTTAAAAGAACACTAAGATCTGCAAGTAATTGATGTCCTTAAGAGCCCAGGATTAAGAGTTCAACTCTATAATAAAGTGGTGGCTTTTGGGTATTGATAAGATTATCCCAAGCTTGAGTACTACATAGAAGAGATAGCACCTGGGTAGCAGCAAAGGATGTTTGCCAGAAAGATAAAGGGCATGCAAGGTAATATATTCATTTTAGTAACACTATCCTGCTAAACCATGAAATAAATAAGCATAATAATTTACTAAGGATAGTTCATATGTTTGTGAAGGGATTTTGCCATTTGACTAGCGTGAATTCGGAATGTGTGATTTGTATATCCAGGTTTGTGAATCTATTCATTGATTGTTTGAGTACATAAGTGTCTTTAAATTCATAGATAAGTAGTAAAGATTGAGGGGCATATTTATGGGAAACAAACGCAGCATGGTGCAGCAAGTTAGTTTGCTGTGCCACGCTGTGTTCGTTTCCAGGCACAGGGATGTAACATATTTACAGCAACATGTAGCACCTCTGTGCCTTTCCCTGCGCTGGCGCACAAACTGCTGCCATGCGCCAGTGCAGGCACCCTTGCACCATGGTGCAAGGGTGCCTGCGTTGTGGAGAGATTGAGGTGATTTCCTCTTCCAATGCGTGCTGTGGAATGCAGGACGAATTGAAAGAGGAAAAACCGAGGAGAATTTAAAACATTGCTTGTAAATCTGGAAATGCATCAGTGCACACAAGTGTTTTGTGGGAACACCCACAGCAACATCCATGTCACGCCCCTAACACGCAACATGTTGCATGAAGGGGGAGAGATTTACGAGCACACGTAAAGCCACACAGGGTGGCTTTACGTGTGCTTGTAAATTTCATGCAGCAGGTTGCGCCGTCCGTGCGTCACGCAACGTGACGCACCGACAGCGCAAGGGGCTCATAAAAAATCCCCTTAATTCTACAGACTAGCGCAGCCCCTATGTTGACGTATCTACTAACAGCTTTCTTCTAGCATCTGACCTGGAGAATGAAGTGATGTCCCTAAGTATAGACAGTCACTCTTGAGTTTTGTGGTAGTGGTTCCTTCATAAATATGTGGATATAGCTTTGCTTTCATTTGTTTTTTATTGTTGCCCGATCTTTGGATATTTCCAAATTGGCTTATAACATAATACAATGGTACATTTAGCCTACAGATAATAAATAGGGCTCCCGGTTTTCCGTTTTTACTGATTTTTACAGATAAATACAGACAGAAAACACTGTCTCTCCTGTCTGTATTTATTTTTAAAAGCGGTAAAAATATATATAGGTTAGCTTCTTTTGAGTGATTCACCATGCTGAGATTAATGACATTCAGGCCAGTAGCTGTAGATAATGACAGCATGGGGAGCTACAAAGCTCAACGAGATGCAGTTAAATCACTGCATATCTCAACATGTATATGTGTTATTACAATTTTTTTTAATGTGGGTTTCTTTTTTTATTAATTTTGGCTGTGTATGTGCTAAAACCTGACTGGCATCAAAGTATGAGTCCATGTTTATCCGATAAATAAATGCAGAAATATACGAGCTATCACCTCGTCTGTTTACAAAACACAAAATAAATAGGAATAAATACCAATAAGATGGTCAAAAAATAAATATGGATAAATACAGATGGAAATGTTAAAAAAATAAATACCATAAAACCAGGAGCCCTAATAATAAAGGATGCATGAAAGGTGAGCTGGCAATCATGAATGCATTGTGGCTCAAATGTGATGAACACTGAGAAACGGCTGATGAATTTTGGGGAGGTTGCTTATGTTCAGAGCAGACCAACAGCTATTACACTCTAGTACTTCCACAACATTGCTAACAAAGTAAAGATTATACTTTGATATATAATCTAAGTCTAAAAATGCCAAAATAAAATTGATTACAAATCCTGTAATATGAGTGTAAAAATAACTGCAAAAAATAACTTAAACTGTGGCGCACAGTGACTCAAGGCATTGTATCAATTCACTTGTCATTATTGAAGCCTGCTGGTACAACACAAAATGAAGCAGGACTACACGAGCAACTGTGCTACCCTTGTTAAATATTAACACCCCAAGTTTTTATTTTTTTTGCAGTTTTATATGAGTACCAGTTGCATTACAGACGGTCACATTCATTTTTAGGTAGGCTCGGGGAGATTAAGTGATTTGCGTGGAATCACAGGATGTTAGAGCCTCCTGCAAGACTACCCGCTTCAAAGTTGCAACCCTAGCTGTTAAGCCACACCCTCTCCATATTGGAAGGGCTGCAATCCAACTTTTCCCTCAAATTAAAGGACCACATTATTCTACCAGATTTCAATACTCTAACCATGTATGCAGGCAATGTTGTGTGTCCTCCGCACCATAAAATGTAATGCAAGTTGGCACTTAAATAAAGTGGACGTCCATGTGTGACAAACATATACAATTAAGTGGGGTATCTTTTAACAGAACTACATTCATGCCAAGCAGCATACTGTACTACACATGCCTATCTTCAAGGAGGATATTTTGCAAGAATCAAGTTAGTCAAACCATTAAGTGAATCGAATTAAGAAAGCTAATTTATTCAATCCCAAATTGAAGTTTTCATTTCAGGCTGAATTATTTCAGCTACCATCTATATAAACATATAAAAAATACCTACAGTTAGTAAAATGAGATTTACCTATGCTTCAAATAAAACACCCTCCCTAATTAACAATTAATACACGCTGGACACAAACATTGTCTGGAGGGTCTTGGCAGCATCAAAGAATGTTACAGCTGTACGAGCTAATGTGCCTAATGGAACAACATTAGTGCCAACTGCAGGTCACACATTTGAAGCCTAATTAAGCCTTTCATCCTTATGAGATTGAAAAAATTAGAACCACTGAATAGTGTAATAATAACACCTGTTTACAGCTACAAACGTCCATAAAAAACAAATGTCCTGCAGTGCTTCGTGTTGAAATCTTGGGATTCTTTCTAAACATGCAGTTTGATCACCCAGCCAAATACCTCAAGTAGACCAGGCGACGAAGGACGCTCAAGAGCAGAATACTAGTGAAGTGAAGATCCAGTAATGAGGAAGGATGTCCGACTTCCCTACCTAGACTTGGTAAACCGTGATAGCCATCCTTGCTTGTCAGCAGGAGCATCTTGAACTGCGGCAGTCTGGTTAAAGGTAATCAGCAGATCATGGAATACCACACTGAAGCAGGTGCTACAACATTTTTTAAGCACTAATCATTTCATTATGTAGAAGTGGAACGGTCATAATCTACGCAAATTAAAACCACCACAGTCCCTGAAAGCACTCGTTGAAGTAACTCAATAACAGTGAACAAGCTTTGGCAAAGCCAATAGGTCTCTCATTTTTAGCTGCTAATGCCGAAGTATTGGATTTGCCAATGCTTTTTGCCCTTGCCCTTTAGTATCAGTAAATAGAGAAAAAAGAAAACTATTTTTAAAATATAAAAATGCAATGACATTGAGCTGCGCAAATGTCAGAAAGCCAGCGCCTTTATGTGTCATGATACTATGATGGCCCAATGTGATGATATAAGTGCATGCATGTGCCCCAACACATGCACGTGCCTATGGCATGAGGTGGCCACCATTTTCATTTTTTTATGGTTCCAAGATGGCAGATGAGTATCTTTAACTAGTAATTACAAATAAAATAAGTAAAACACCTTTCAGCATATTGGGGAATTGGAAGCACTGGAGGAAGTTAATTGTAAAAAAAATATATATTTTAAAACAAAAGATAGAACATTAAAAAAAAAGATGAAAAAGCTCTGTGGGATGGGAGGAAAGCAATGTAGGAGCTTTAATATGGTGTGAATTGGCAGCAGGGATGTGAAGGGGAAAGCAGTGCATGGGGAGAGAGTGATCAAACAAAAACACTTAGATGGACTGTAAAGAAAAAAGATAAATAAATCCATGAATGTAAGCAGTGGCAGGATACAAGTCGTCCATTGAAAAGGATGGTTAAGGCACTATGCACCAGTGGAGGGACAAACACAAGTAAAGAAAAGAAAGACGACAAATAAGAAGCTAGAAAATTAGAATGATAAAAATCCAAAAACCGGTAACTAATGGACTGGCCCAAAACTCAATGTAGGTATTGGCATTATTCCTAATCGGTCTTCGACAACAAACACCTGAAAGCTGTCTGTAGGTGAGATCTAAAATTATAGGGCAAGTCGATTGTGACAAAACACGGGTCCAAACAAAGAAAATAAAATATGGTCAGGTACACGGTTGGTAAAATGGTACAAGAGGAGCTGACTGGCATGCTTGTAAACCCGCTGTTGGTTAGGCAGGGTCTATGCTTTGCAAGGGGCCACCCCAGGAATGAGAAGCAGAGAGTACCAATACAGAGCCACTTTGATGGATGAGAGAGACACACACTGAGAGACTAACACGAGAAGCAAGAAAAAAAACACGACTGAAACAGAGAAAACAGCCAGACGAAAAGACACAGGCTCTATCCGACAGTCTATACAGAGCTACAAAATAACTACAAATCCATCAAAGGCAGTGAAATGAAACAAAAGACACAAGCACTACATGGTAAAATAGGCACGGATGCCATGCAAACATCATCCTGGAAGGTAGTAACTGAGCCAGCGAGCCTCCACGCAACAGGAGATCGGGTTCTACTGTTGTTCCGGGCCAATCCGAGGCACCTTTGAGCTGCCCTGCACACAATCGCAAAATAGCTCTGCCCAATTAGTTCCACATGTCAGTCCGGCCTGATGATGCGTGCACGTGAACGTGTCACCACACGTACATGCACAGGGCATGCATTGGCTCCCATTTTGTTTTTGTTCTGTTTACTGTCCCAAGATAGTGGACACTACCTGGAACAGTAAATACAAATTAATTAAAAACCTAATTTGAACAGGATTAAAAGTGCTGTTTAAAAATTTAGCAGCTTGCCAGCAAATGTGACTTGGTATGCCATCCAAGTAATAAAAAGCACGTTTTTTAAAGGACCGCCGTGGGAGTAGTGGGAGTTCAAACTCAACAGAGGAGAGATAATGGTGTCTCGGCAGGAGAGCACCAGAGGAGGCTAAGGGTGGGGAAGAGGAAATTAAAAATGAAAAGGAAAACAAAAAAGCAAACTGGGGGTTTACTTGACAAGCTTTTAGCAGCGTGCCTTTTTGAAAGGAGAAGCAACATACAAGGCAGCGAACACAAATCATATGCACTCCTACAGGGTGCTGACAAAAAGGAATATCAAGTGTGAGCAATGGAAGGATACAGATCATCCAATTAATTGAATTATAAAGAACAGGTGACAGCTCCCTGTAGATTAGACCTAGTGAAAAGAAAAGTTAGCTTCCACTGCTAACACGATATTGGGTGTCAGATTCAGGTCAAAATTATAAGAATCAAAAATATTTTTAGAAATTATTTAGGTGTAGGATGCCACCTGAGAAGAGCACAACAAATGTCCACTGGCTGAAACCTACTACAAGAGTCTTGATACTGTTAAAGAACATTCACTAAATGGGGCATCAGTTCCCACATCAAGGATCAGTTTGACAAATTTTAACAAGTCAGCTGTAATTCACCACTAATCCTTTATAGTGTGCTACTCGCCAAAAAACGCTTCAACACCTCATCAGTAGTAGCAATCGCTATATAAAATGCATACCTTTTCACACTTCTCTCCCTTCACTATCCTTCTCAAGTCAAATAACTGACTAACATATCCACCATTCAAATTACTTTCATATTTCACCATACTAAATCACCATTAATCCGTTATGGGTTCTAGAGTAGTGAGATACTTGCCAAAAAAGTGTTTATACGCTTCATCAGGGGTAGTAAGCACTATATAAAAGCAATTACAATACAATGCACTACAATTGTTATGAAAAGTATTTTCATACTATCAAATAGCTGAATGAAAGAAGAACATCAAAATCCTGCATGCACTGGAGCAGGATTCCTTTTGGGGTTGATAGGCAATTCAAAAGAGCTAGATAGAGGTCCAACTGTCAAGCAGCTCACACCAAGCCACAGGCTGTTTGCTGTAATGAGACACAAGGGCCTTGGTTATTCTACATCTTCTTGCACTGAGCTCTTTCTGAGAGATCTTACCCACTTTCTGCATGCCTCCCTCACACTACTTCTCCAAGACGGATAGAATAATCATCTTCAGCATGCCACAGGATGAGAATAGAAAAACTGGTAGTTAGTTGAAAAACTACTAACTACTTCATGATCATCTTACATAGTGTGACATGCATCTTGGAATAAGTGATAGACTAAAGACCTGCATGGAGGTAAACTTACACCTTTGTGTAAGTTTACAATGTTTTGGGTATTCACAAAATATATCTTTAATTTCACTAATAGTAATTTTAAGACCGCAGAGTATCCCCAGTCGGGTGGAGAACTACGCATATACAAAGATAGGACAGGCCTAAAGCTAAATATGTATCAAGGCCTTACATTTTTTGCTTTTTGCTTTAATAAGGCACAGGGCATTTCATTGAATGGCATTAGAAGAAGGCACCATGAAGAGAACTGCCAGTAAGTTGAAGTATACATTTTGCTTTAATGTTTGTCATAATCAAAATTGTCCCTAAGGAAATTAATCAATAATACTTGACTGTTGTGTGAACAAGGACTGAACATCACTTAATTCAAGTACTTCCCATCTTTTATAGGGAAAGGATTATTGATGTTATACCATTTGTTATAATAGATGTCTTTTCCCGGTCACTTCTTCTGTATCAGCTATTATTCACTTAAAAATGTCAAAGGCGATTTCCTATTCACATAAAATAATAAATTGTTAGATTTCATCATAAAAGAATATATGATTAGATTTCATCTTGGCTATTAATGCTTGGACCTCAAAACAAAGGTAAAATTCTGCTCCCTATGACAACCTGTTTGTGCAGGCCTCAGATTTCCATGCAAGGGGACATTACTGCCCCTGTTACTTATCAGGTCTTGTAAACTCTGCTCCCTAGGTTAATTTCAGGAGCTCAAATCCTGGCTGTTACCGCAACATTCAAAATTCAATGCAATAGGCCTACATGTTTTTCCACATTTCTGATCTTCAACCCAGTGCTGTAAGTATTTACTAGGCCCAATAAAATAGCTCTACCCCACTCGTTTTTGGGGTATATATGGATTACACATTGTTGAAACCTAGGATTTTATATCACTCTAATATCAGTACCAGTATTACTAATATTTATGTCACTGGAACCACAAAGGTATAAAATTCAACGTTATGATAATAAGTAGGAGCTATGTGGAGCAAATATGGTAGAATCACTCCTATGGTGAGCACATGAACTAGTAGCCTGACAAATCCCTAAAGCCTACTGGGAATGCCTGATCCTGCGCCTCCCTTCAAGTCAGCTATAATAATGGCAAAAAATAATATGTTGCACACTTACACATGTGGACAGTTCGTAAAAGCCCAAGTTATCAGTTGGCCTGTCTTTGTCTCCTTATGCACTAAATAAGAGACAATCCAATTGTCTATAAACAGGAATCTCTTTCTGTTATGAATGGTATGCAATACTTTATACAGATTTTGCACCTGTTTGCACCACCTCTTTATTTTGAGCCAACTGTTACTAATAGTATTACAAATCGAATCATGTGTTCATCTGCAGCATGCCTATATACAAAAGTGTGAGTAATTTAAACATGTAAATTCAATCTTATACTTTTAAAGTTAGAAATGGGGTCTTCAGTTGGCAGTGGTTTGCACCCTGTCCAAGTAGGGACCCTCACTCTATTCAGGATAGGTAAATTGCACACCTAAGATAACCCATTAACCCCTGCTCACCCCCTTAGTAGCTTGACACGAGCAGTCAGGCTCATCTGAGAGTCAATGTTTAAATTATTTGTGCACTCACACAGTAACACAGTGAAAATAGCTAATATTTATCTGAATAAAACAAGACCAAAATGACAAAACTCCAACATACACAAGTGAAGATATGAATTTTCAAAGATGAAATACATGTGTGGTTCTTAAAAGTCAATGGATGAGCATGATCAGGAAAAAGTACCTTAAATGTGTCAAAATGTAAAGATGATGCTGTGTCAGAATCGGGGCTATGCATCGGGGACTTCGATGATGCGGTGTTCAAGACTTCTGCCTGTGTTGCATGCCGTGGTTGCTGCATCAAGTAGGCACTACGCTCCAGTGTAGGTAGCAGCGACATACCGAGTTTTGGTGGCGCTGAACCAATTCCAAACAACACATGTATCATCAAACTCCCTTCCAACGGCCAAGGAAATGTATGCAATGCCACTTGGCAGTGTAAGAGTCACAGCTGCAGAGTCCAGGTGATTGCAGGCAAAGTCTTTGATGGCCCTTCTTAATAGGAGGCAAGCTCAAATCAAGCCTTTGGAGAACCGTGAAAGCAGTATGTAGAAAGCAAAGTCCAGTCCTTTCACTCCCAGGACAGAAGTAGCAGGCAGTAGGCCAACCCAGCAAAGCAAACAGCAAAGCAGCAGTCCCTCCTGACAGTAATTCAGCTCTTGGTCCTTGCAGAATGTCCTCAACCTAGAAGTGTTTTGACTATATGGTGTCATAGGTCCAGTACTTACACCTATTTAGGCATTTGAAGTAGGCAAACTTTAAAGAAAGGTCATTGTAGTGCAAAAGACCCTGCCCTGGCTCCAGACACACTACAGGGGGTGGAGACATCTTTGTGTGAGAACATGCACAGCTCTATTTAGGTGTCAGTGTCAACTTCTCCCACCACTCTAGCTCAGAAGGCTCATCAGCCTGGTAATGAACCATCAGGATATGTAGGGCACACTGTAGCCCCATTTGTATGAATGTCTAAAGTGAATGCACAAACAGCCCAAATGTCATCCTTACCCAGACGTGTATTCAGGGGTAGTCAGAGGCACAGAATGGCTAAAGTGGGGAACAGCCATTACAACGCGGGTTTTACCACGCGTTGCTATTACATCGCATGCCTTACAACGCATGCGATGTTAAAACGCATGGTAAAACCACGCATACCATTACATCGCATGTGCTTTTACAACGCATGCGATGTAATGTGGCGGCTATCCAAGTCGTTGTGAGGAAACTCAGGCGGTTTCCTCACAACGATGTGAAGCAAGCAGGAAGGAGGAAGCAGGATCCCACGGCGACGCTGCAGAGGAGAGAGGTAAGGGGGTTTGCGCTTGGGGTGGGAGTTAATTGTTTGGGTTTAGGGTAGTGTAAAAGTTGTGTTCTGTGTGGTTTTTTTAACGTTTTAGTGTGTTTTTGTAGTGTGGGTTTAGGGTAGTGTAAAAGTAGTGTTCTGTGTGTTTTTTTAAAATGTTTTAGTGTGTTTTTGTAGTGTAATGTAGTGTATTAGGGTTTAGGGTAGAGTTGTAGTGATTTAGGGTAGTGTTGTAGAGTTTGTGTAGTGTAGTGATTTAGTGTTTTAGGGTTTAGGGTAGTGTAGTAGTGTTTGTGTAGTGTAGTGTTTTTTTGGGTTTAGGCTAGTGTCGTTTTTTAGGGTTTAAGGTAGAGTAGTAGTGTTTGCGTAGTGTAGTGTTTTAGGGTTTAGGGTAGTGTAGTGTTTGTGTAGTGTGGTGTTGTAAGGTTTAGGGTAGTGTAGTGTTTTAGGGTTTAGGGTAGTGTAGTAGTGTTTGTGTAGTATTTTAAGGGTAAAGGATAGTGTAGTTTTTTAGGGTTTAGGGTACAGTAGTAGTGTTTGTGTAGTGTTTTACGGTTTAGGGTAGTGTTTGTGTAGTGTTGGAGGGTCATGTAGTGTAATGTAATTGTAGGGAGAGGACTGGGGCGGGGAAGGGTTGTGTAGGGGTAGGGTAGTCACTTACCTTGCAAACTAACCACAAATATAGCTTTACCACGCATGCCTTTGCGTTGTAATGGCATGCGTGGTTAAAGGCATATTCGTGGTAATAATTTGCGATGTAATGGCATGCAATGTCATTGACATCGCGTAGTAATACCCGCGTTGTAATGGCATGTGTGGTATTACTATGCGATGTAATGACATACATTCGTTAAAGTAAGAAAATGCCAAATTTCTAAAAGTGACATTTTCAAACCTGCAATTCAAAAAGCAATGTCACTAAAATATGTATTTTTTAATTGTGAGTCCAGAGACACCAAACTCCAATTTTCTATCAGCTCCCAATTCGAAGATACACTTGTAAAATATTATCAGGCAGCTCCAATGCTAACCTATAGGACATATAGGCCCTGCTGTAGTAAAAAATGAATTTAGCAGTTTTTCGCGCCACAGGACATGTCAAACACAACAATACATGTCCTACCTTTTAAATACACTGCACCTTGTCCATAGGGCTACCTTGGTCCTACATTAGGGGTGCCTAACATGTAATAAAAGGGAAGGTTTGGGCTTGGCAAGTGGGTGCACTTGCAAGGTCGAAATGGCAGTATACAACTGCACACCCAGACAATGCAGTAGCAGGCCTGAGACATGTTTGCAGGGCTACTCGTGTGGGTGGCACAATCAGTGCTGCAGGCTCACTAGTAGCATTTGATATAAAGGCCCTGAACACACTCAATGCACTGTACTAGGGACTTACTAGTAAATCAAACTTGCCAGGTCGAAATGGTAGTATAAAACTACACACACAGACAATGCAGTGGCAGGCCTGAGACATGTTTGCAGGGCTACTGTTGGACCCGGCCCTTCTGGCAGGTTCACCCCGAAACTTTTTGCTTTTTATTGGTGACTTGGTTTAGTGATTTTTTGACTTCTGCGCACTTTACCACTGTGTCCCAGGGTAAAGTGCATGCGTGTTGTGAGGTTGGCCTGCCCTCCCATAGGAATGCATGGGGGAATGTATGTGTCCTGGTAGTTCCTGATGCGTGGGGTGTGCAGGCCCGAGTTTGGTATGTGCGGACTCGTGTGAGTGAATGCTGCGCGATGATGTGTGCGGCGTGCATGTACCTAGTGTGGAAGTGCCACTTCTAGAAGTGGGCACTTCTGTGTGCAGTATGAAATGTGTGGCTTGTCTGGCAATTGGCTGGTGGAGGTCATGTGACGGGCTAGGGATTCCCCAGGGTCAGGAGGAGTCACCCAGTGGTGAATGGGAGTTTAGCATCCTGATGGCTGGGGAGGAGTACACCTGGGTCTTGAATAGGACAGGGCTTTCTCCACACAATGCTGGCTCCGGCCCCTGTGGTGCGTCTAATGACCCTTGCCCTGCCAGTGAATAGGGAGAGGGGCTGAGCAAAACAAAGTGCTCAGGAACCTGTTGTAACTGGTTCGCCCCTTCCCTGCACATTGAAGACAAAGACATTTACTGTATAAAAAGGGGCTGTGTCCCCTTACAATTTGTTCTCTTGCAGGATCCACTTGAGGGGGGGCCTGCTGCTGCTGGGCGCCAGGAGAGACCGCCACTGGGGACTGCCTCCCTGCTGGAGGGCCCTGTGAGCTGGCTCTGGGCCCTGTCTTTGCCCCCCTGCTCTTGGAGGACTTTTTGCTGGACTTGCTATTTCTAAGCGCCTGGGAGCGCTTTTATGGGCTTTATAGCGCTGGGCGCGCTGTTTGGCTTCCTAGCGTTGTGTGCGCTGTGATTCTGATAGCGGGTGCCCACCCCGCGATCCTGCCGTTTTCTGACAAGTTCGGCGGGTGCCCACTCCGCCGTTGTGCTCGTTACGAGGGAGCCTACCCCTCGCCGAGAAATCACCGCCGCGGTCCCAGCGAAACAGGAAGTCAGGCGTCCCCCTGGGGGCGGGCCGCGGGACGGAAGCCTCACACTGAAATCAGGAAGCGGACGGGAGCCTACCCCGCGCTCCTGTACAGCGAAGATCCAGGCGGGAGCCCACCCCGCGCTGGACGAAGGGAAGGAGTGCAGATAGAGCTGGTGGGGAGGGGGCGCGAGGCACATTGTCGGTGCCTGCCCCTCCGCGTTACTAGAAGCCTCGACGTTCCCACACAGCCGGAGAGCAGAGACGACGCGGGAGTCTCCCGAGCAGCCCGGTGAGTGTCTAGAAGGGCTGGGGGACTCCATGCATGTGCTAGGGGTGCGGGGAGCCGTGCTTACGAGCCCCGTGAGGCTCCAACGAGCGGGGGCATTTTTCGTAGTTTCTGGGCGCGAGGGCTCCACCGACGTCTGGGGGCATTATCCTTTTTGAGTCCAGGAGAAGGACTCCAACGTGGGGGACATTGTCGTTTCTGAGCGCGTGGCGCTCCAATGGGTCCACAGTGTGCCTTGAGCCCCGTGTGGCTCTAACGTGGTGGCAGGGTTTGGTCGAGCCCTGTGAGGCTCCCACGAGTGGACAAATACTGGTCTAGAGTCCCGTGAGGCTCCATTCATACGGGGGCATTTCTTGTCATAGAGCCTACGAGGCTCGAGGGGACATTTGGTAGGGACACGAGTGACGGCGATTTGTGTGCCGAGGGCACAGGGGTGTCTACACTCAGTTCTACAGCTGCCCAGCACTTAGTGGGCAGCTGCCACGTTTAGGTGGGGATATTTGCGCTATTTAGCTTGCGCAGCAGGCGCAGCTTGACTGGGACAGGGCGTCCTAGCCCGACAAGGCCAGTTGGCCTAGGGACTGCCACAGGTGGTGGCTCATGTGAGTTTTGCGCTAAGGTTCCTAACCTGCACCTCTGAATGTATTTTATGCGTCATGTGCCTTGCTTTACACCGCTGAATGTATTTCTATGCATCATGTGTTTTCCTAACCTGCACCTCTGAATGTGTTTTTATGCGTCATGTGCCATTGCTTTACACCGCTGAATGTATTTTATGCATCATGTGTTTTCCTTCCCTACACCTCTGAATGTTTTAGGCATCATGTGTAATGTGCGTTTACCCCTACAGGTATTGTGATACTTAGGTGGTTGTTTGTTTTCTCCTAGTACAGGTGGTGCTAGTGAGGTTCTAGTTCCCTGCGTGACATTTTCCTAAGGTGGTTAGGGTTGCGTAGGTGATACTTTCTTGTTACCAGTAGTTACTGGTTGTGTGTTATATGTGTATTTTGTGCTACAGTAATTTTATATTCTAAAAGTGCTGGTTCTTGACAGTGGTCCATGTGGCCCTGTCCCCTGTACATATAATCCCTTGTAAATTCTGCCCGTGCCTGTTGGCACAATGTAAAGTGTGTATTTTTTATCTAATGTGTTTTGCTATAATACAAAGGTTATTTTTATAGAATACCTTGTGTGGAGTTTCTTTTGTGGTGGGCCTTGGGTGTTGTTGCTGGGTGCGTGCGCAAACGCTTTACACCTTGCCTCAGAGATAAGCCTGACTGCTCGTGCCAAGCTACCAAGGGGGTGAGCAGGGGATGGCTTTGGCGTGTAACTTCCTTGCCCTGACTAGAGTGGTGGTTTCTGCCTGGCTTTGGCGCAAGCCCTAGCTAACCAGAAATCCCAGTTCTAACAGCTACTTACATGGGTGGCACAATCAGTGTTGCAGGCTCACTAGTAGCATTTTTTTTTAAAAGGCCCTGCACACACAGTGCACTGTAGTAGGGACTTACTAGTAAATCAAATATACCAATCATGGAGCAAGCAATTACCATTTAGACATAGAGCACTTGCACTAAAGAACTGGTCAGCAGTGGTAAAGTGCCCAGAGTCCTAACATCAGCAAAAAGGAAATGCAGCACACAGTCAAAAACTGGAGGTCAGAGGCAAAAATTCAGGGAAAGCCACACCAAAAGATGCCAGGTTCAACACTTTTGAATAACTTCACTATGTTTACCTATTCACCATTTACAAGTGTAAAGTTACTCAAAAGTGTGGACTTACGCATCTCCAACGCCTGAAATCGGACATGGAGACAAATTTACGAGTGTAGGTTACTACTGCCAAAAAGGAGCAGTAGTTAATCCAGCACAACACCTGCCAAACACTGGTACTGGTACCTTGATTTGAAAATAACAAATAATGTTAAATTAAAATAATTTTGTGTTTAAAAAAAAAATTACATTCAATTGAATTTTGAAAGTATAACAAATTAATTTCTTTAAAACATTTTGGTAACCATTTTGGATTTAATTATTAATGTATAATAATTTTCATTAAAATACAATTACATTATGTTTTATTAATTCTATTCATCACCTTTAGTAATCATTGTAGGTAGGATTTTGTTAATTTAAACTTGTTTAGTTTAAACTTCAGAATATAATTTGTATTTAATATATTTACATTAGTTAAATCCTTAATTCAATATTAAGCTTGTATTGCTGAAGCATGCTTTTACATTTTAAAATAAACGTATACAAATAACTAACATTAATATTTGATAAACATGGTTAACTTTCCTATACTTTGCCATTGGGAGAGCTCCACCACTGGGGTGGAGATCTATTTATGGTGAAATAGAGGGAACTTTCTAAAAGTTTATTAAACTTTCCAAAAATGAAGAAAACATGTTTATGTTGAGTACAAATGTATGACTGTTGGAATTCTCAAACTTGCTTTAGGTTATTTGTGTATACCAGAATCTGTCACAGCTTTTTATATACTTCTGGTAAAGGTTTGAGAACTTTGTTTACTCAATAGTTACATGTATATATTTTTGCAGATGAAAAGGTGCAATTTTACATGATAACTTTTACATCTTGATGAAAACATTTTCTCCCACGGAGAACGAACTACCCTCGCACCATCTCTAATGTTAGTGGCTGTTGCCTTTCCTTTGTTGTCTTGGAAAGTTATTTACTCTTACCATTTTCCTCAGTACATTATGGACTATTTCCAGGGAGGAGTTTGTGAACTCATACAAATCTGTAAGGTTGCAAGGTATTCACGTTGTGCCTTTCTGACTTTTAACACCCACTCACCTGCCATAGAAATCTCCAGGTGAGTAAAGATGCACAAACAACATTTATTAGTTCAAAACACTTAATCAGCACTTGTAAAATATACTAATTATGCAATTAAATTAAATGAACATGCACAAGTGACAAAATCAAGGAAAACAACATTCTAGAATGCCTATTGTTGGTGATTTTTAGTGATGTGTAACTGGGAAAAGATGAATGTTTTTTCTCTTGTTTGGGTAGCCCATTCAAAATAGCTTTCTTGTTACCTATTGTTCAGCACACCTTCCTACCCCAGTGTGAGAGTACCACAACTGAAAGTCCTGATGCCATGGTGTGTGGTAACTTACAGTATGGTAATACTGCACTATTTTGTAATTCATCATCATTCAGCCCAACCACCTGACCTGCCCATTATTTCTCTTATATGATTAGCTGCACAATGAGAAACTATCTGAAAAATGTTGGTGTTTCTAGATGTTTACCATCTTTTTCTCGTGACCCATCCTCTATGTGCAAAGGAAGAACTTCCACAACCGTTTTGGAGTTTTTGTATAGACAAATCCTATCTGGAAGAGTCAATTGTACCATTTCTTGTTTCTATGATTTTACCCTCACAAGTTACACTTTTTGTTCATCTAATTTAAAGTTAGGTATGCAATTTTTTAAAGAATCAGTTTCACAGCTTTCAGAGAGAACTAAGCACCGGTATTGGAATAAAAGCAGGTGCTTTAATCCAGAATCGATTGTGTCCCATTTGTAAAACTGTTACAGTGCATTTTTGGGAGGTCAAAAGGTGGCGGTGGGGGTGAAGTGTGCCAAGAAAATAATAAAGGAGGATGGATGCTCCATGTTACTTCTTAGACACATTTGCAGAGCTCTGTGAGTCTCAACATGAATGGCAGGAGTGTTAATAGGGTAGGCCCTGGGTAGTGAAAGAGAGAAAGACTTTATTTGTACATGGACATAATGGGCTTCAGGTACGAGATATTAACAAATAGCGGTTATCAACCATATCTTAAATATCAAACAAATGGGGAGAGGACAATGTACACCACCAGTTTTTAGGTTGAAGTAAATGCAAGCGAGAAAACTGAAAAACATAATAAATTTGAGTAAAATAATAGGAAAACATGTTGGTTGTATTGTTGCCCATTGATAGTGCTAATGTAATCGTGTGCACATTCTGTTTGTGCTGTTAGATTTTTGTTCCTGGTTTTTGCACCAGACATTAATTGAGGTCCATCTTGCCTCAGAGATATTTCCTCTCTGAATAGCAGAGCTGTAAGACCTCTTAGTGTTGTAATGTCACTTTGCTATGTATTAAGCTATATCATGATCAGTCCATGTGCTATATTTAGGTAGACACTCAAAAATTTGGTTTATGTGCAACCATAAATGAGTGCCTGTAGAAAATAAAATTATTTTTAATAAATCATTTTCAACTACAATCTTGTACAATAGCACTGGGAATTGACAAGAGGTTAATCTTGGTATTGCTAGAGTTTCCTCTACCACGACCATATGGCTAGGTAGCCACTACATATATAGGTTTAATATTTACAGTTACATTTATACTTTTTCTTATGTCCTCGATATCCTGACACAGGCACTTGGGGCTTCTTCATCCTTGGTGAAGTTAGAAAGTTCTGAACAAGGCTTCTCTAATGAAATCCAATTGCAGCTCCACAGCGAAAAAGCCTGACCATGCACAAGTCACTGCCTTTATGAAAGACATACTTCTATTAAATGTCGGCTTGGCCTTCCAGTTTTGCTGCAAAGTACCTCAGCCATTTAGGAAACATCTTCCATGTTTGTCTCCAGTAAAGCTGATTTCCTCACTGCAGGAGTGGACCACTGTGCGTCGTGGAGGAATTTCTTGTGTACGCTCAACTACAGGATTAGTGCCAGTCCTTGGTAAATGAAGGCATACAACAAACTGCCAGTACGAATGTATGGCATTATAACGCAAACATTTACAATGCATTCCATTACAACGCATACCATTACAACGCATACTATTACAATGCATAATACTTTTAGGGCAACAGTAGAGTAAGTGTTGGATAGTGTAGGGGTAAACATTACTATCCCCATTCCAGTGAGTGCAACAGTGGGGTGAGTGTTGGATAGTGTAGGGGTAAAAATAACTATTCCCATGTAACCCAAAACCCACACCCACCCTAAAACTTAAAAAATCCCCATTACTTACCTTATAATGCGTTGTAATGGCATGCGTTGTAGTGACATGCGTTGTAATGGCTGCGCTGTATTGGCATGCGATGCAAAGGCAGTTGCGCTGTAACAGCCACGTTGTAAAGGTAGTGCATTGTAATGACTGCGTTGTAATGATGTTTCCCTACCAGTGCTCATGGTGGAGCTATAAATCTCATGGACATTTAAAGAAAGCCTTCAATAGACATAGGGGGTATGTATAAAATAAATGCTGATAACACGCAAATGGGAACATATACTCCACTCAAGCAATGTTAAATCGGAAGACCATGGTCATTGATTGATAGGTATTGGCCTGCTACACAATTGGAAGGGGTACCCTGCTACTGGTTTTTCTCTAATGTTATGACTACCCCCCAGTGCTTGCCGCATGACTTGGTTTTCCTTTGCTGCAAGTGGTTTCTATAGGTTTACCACTCCTAGTGTGAACAATGATACATCTATATTACTTCAGCTATCATCCCCACGCAGAAACAAATGCACACAGCGATGGCATTATGAGAGGTAAAGAGCAGTACAAAAGTGGAAGGGCAGCTAGTAAGAGACCGAAGCAGAGACAAGACCAAAGACCAAACATGGTTAGAGGGCATTAATTTGCAGTAGTGGAATATCTGAGGGGATGCAGGTCAGAAAGGTGGTAAATTGGCAAAGCTGTGTATGGGATATGATACTAAAATAGCAGAAGAACTACAGATTACAAACTGAGGTGCAGCGGCAGAGCTGGGTTTTTATCTTCATGCCATAAGACAACTCCTCACAAATGTTAGAGCAGACCCATTGTGGATTTCTTGGACTGACAACAGAGGAAATAAAGAGATCTAGAAAGGTTTGTAGACTACACCCATGTGGGCGATTAAGTGGAATATTCAGAAGAGAGATGAGTGGGGATTGCTACATGCACTAACCTACTTTGAAATTCGGGATTCAGTTAGAAACAAATTATGAAAGTGCTATAGCAAATGTTGATGATCCAATCATCCTTTGCATGTGGCTTGGTAGAGAAGTTAATATCCTGGAGCAATCCGGTTAGAGATAAAGACACTGATATCAGGAGTAAAGCAAGTCTCCGCAAGGTAAAGTAGGACCAGTTCGTTCATGACCATAGTAGCAAAACACACTTGCCAACATTTTACAGCAGATATGAATTTACACATGAAACATTTTATTGAATAATAATTCTTAACTTATGTCTGTTTATCTGCATATTGTGAAATTGGTTTCGGTGAGCTATTGACCTCATTTCATAAAATGTTGAAGGCGCAAAAGGTGGAAACTTGCTCAGGTGGAAACGATCAGTCAGAGAAGTTGAGGATCTGTTGTGTCCAATAGAAAGTTATAGCAGCAAACAAGTAAAGATTGATGTTGTTCAGCAAGGATTCCAACGCCTTGAAGATATAAACTGCCTTAATTTACTACATGCCCAATGCTGTTCACCTGGTAAATGCTATAAAACGTAGATAAAGGGAAGGGAGGCAAACACTTGATGCAAGCTAATGTCTTAAGTATACAGGAGCATGCACTGGAGAAGAAGCTGTGACCGGTACTCCAGAGACGTTCTGACCTAAGGGAATGATGTACGCTAATGGGACTTGCTATAAGGGTGCTGGATTGCTTAGTAAATTGGCACTAGTCTACAGTGACTTTCTTAGGTAGTGCATTGGTTGCCAGAGCCTAAGTGATATCGTCGCTGGAAGTAGGGATGCTGTAGGTGCTGCAGCATTCCCAAAATTCCCACACTGGAGTTCTAAAGGAGAAGAAGCATTAAATATGACCTTCACGTTTGTTCAAAGGTAGAGGTCAAATGGCAGTATAGTATTCTGACAAAATGATGCTTATTCATTTAACTTTTACTTCTCTTTCTCCTACTGCAAAGTGTGGGAATTTTGCAAAGTGAACTATGTGACAACTTGGCTGCTGTGAAAGGAAAGGCTGTAGGTTGTCGTTTTTTTCTACCACACAACAAAATGCAAATACCTATAAATGAACTGTACAAATATATCACAATAAATAAACAGGAAAGCACAAATAAATTTAAAAAAAAAATCTGTAGTGTGATGGAAAAAGATTTTAATACAATCAAAACAATTAAAGACACTATTCGCTGTAACCCAATTTTCCTACATTATGGTTTGAACGCAATTTTTTTTTATCAGTGAAAGTGTATGTCTTTGTAAATTAAGTGGTCAAGTCAATAGAAAGTGTGCTGCCATCACACAATGCTTTTGTAATATATTTGAAGTAGTGTGCTCCTAAAAGCAACACCAGCTACCTACTACACCATTACCACTCTTCTGCTAAATAGGTGTGGCTAATTTGTTGCTTAGACATCACCACATCATTTTTCTGATCACACATACATGATTTTCAGGTGTTGAGAAATAATGGTTCTGCTTGATATGTCACAAGAACCTCCTAATAATTTCCTGTAAAGCCCGACTTCTTAAAGTCTCTTAAAAGGAGGGAGAGACCCGCCAAAGGACCCTCTAGAGATTGCCAGTCTCTCCCGCTTGCTTGCTAAATGATGTATATGGCTAGTATTAACTGCACAACTATTTAATGGTTCATCACCAGCATTTCGTGTCTTTTATTGAACATCACCCAAGTTTTAAACATTACAAATACATTTGTATTCATGGTTATTATGGGGTCATTGGATGATATGAAAATGTTATCAAGCATCGAAAACAACTCCACATATGTACCTTTTTAGACTTTGTTCATCCTGATGCTACTGTATTAGAACACGGTTTAAATGTAATAGAGTTGATGTTGATCAAATATGTTTATATACTGTGCTATTATGCATACACCTCCTTGTTCTACATCCTTTGTTCTTTTAAACATGCATTTTTTGTTGATTGTAAAATAAAATCTTATTGATTTATTATTTTTAACGTTGCCTAAAATGGAAATGTTACGACTTTTGATCACGGATCTTTGGTTTGTTGGGAATATTACACTGCATTACTGGTATAATAAACATCACAATTGTTTCTTTTCAGGTGCCTTCCTTATTCCATATGTCATCTTCTTCATTTTCTGTGGTATTCCAGTATTTTTTCTGGAGACTGCACTTGGACAATTCACTAGTGAAGGAGGCATTACATGCTGGAGAAAAGTCTGCCCATTATTTGAAGGTAACATTATATTTTTACAAAGCAGAAGTTACTTCTCCACTTAAGTTATCTAAAGTCAGATTTGTATTTAAATGAAGTTTTTTACAAGTAAGAAATAATTTTGGAATATTTGTTTAGTATTTTCCCAAGAGGAGACAGGATATAAAGATTTTAAACACATCTAGGCCTGTTTTAGGAACATTCTAGAAAAGCATGCACTGCGAAATAGCTTTTGGGTTTTCTTTCATTGTGGCAGCACACTACCTCCAATATGTAGTGGGTCATATATTTAAATATTAGCATTATGCTCTTTGGGCCTACGAGGCCCTCTCATGAAGAGTCATATGAATATATGAAAATAGGCATTTTTTCTTGCTATGGGTAAATTCAGGGTATTTAAACAGCAGCTCAGCCATAGCAGAGTAGTGCTCGTGGCAGGCACATTCCTTTTTCATGTATGTGGATGTGTAAATACACAAGAATCACATCCACCCAAGCTTAACCCTTTAAGAATCATCACATCCATCCAAGCTTAACTCTTTAATATTCATCACATCCACCCAAGCTTAACTCTTTTAGAATCATCACGTCCACCCAAGCTTAACTCTTCAAGAATCATCACAACCACCCAAGCTTAAGAATCGTCAACCCATGCGCATTACTCACTAGAGAAGAAGGCTCTTAGGTAATTAATAAAAAAAAACACAAAACACACTTGGCTGATAATTGAAAATAAGAGCAGCTGAGGTGTATTATAGCTTCAAGATTTGCATTTTAATTTCCCAACAAGGAAAGGGGCAAAACAACTGAATTGACGTTTAATAATTTCATGTTGAAAAATAATTCAAAAACCAAACAACCTGATGCAAAATTCAAAACTCTACATACAGAACTACAGTCAAAATCTATATCTCCACGAATTGAATAGATTCTTAGCAATCAGAGATTTATGCACTGTTTTATCAAATAGCCACTCATCAGCTATAGATATTCTAGTGTGATATTGAGATGGTCTCTGTGAGGTGCAGCAAGAAACAATTGCCTAATCAGCTGCTTTGGAAGGAGCAGCATTATACAGCAATGTTTCTTCCAGTTACCAGCAGGCCCTGATCTGATTGATGTGGGCAGCATAAAGGATATCCACTGAGCTGCACCGTCAGTGGTAGCAGGCAGAGCATTCAAAAGAGATGCTCAAGCTGACACCATATCACCCAAGGGTGTGATCACAGAAGCAGGTGTCAGGCATAACAGGAGAAAAACATCAGTCACTTCTTCCTCATTAAAAACCACAAATGACATGAGGAAGAGAAGAAGGCATTTCTGTAACAGAAGAAAATTCATGATAGAGAAACAAAGATAAAAAAGCTCTTCACTCCACTAGCAGAAATCCATGCACAGCTTACTCATGGAATTTGAGCTTAGGTTTGGTGGGGGAGGCGTAAAAATGGCAACCTGCGGTTTCCATCAATTTCCTTGTGCTCTCTTAGTGAATAAACCGACATTTAGAAATAAATGCTCATCAGATGTCTCACTTTAACTTAAATGTATTTAGATGGTGCCCAAGGTTGCCTTTTTCCACCATTACTCTAACAACCTTGTGGACTTGTTTTGGAAACAGGCAAATCAAATATTTAAATGGTAAATGTTTTGGATAATGTAGGAGTCTGCTTTCATTTTGTAAATGTCCCATTGAAAGTGACAGGTGTGTGTGTGTGTGTGTGTGTAATAATAGAAACAGTAGAGAATAATGGTGACAACAGAAAAGTATTGATGTTTTGAAAATACAGTCTCTTTGCTGTTTCTCAAAATAATCCCAGACATCAGGTTTATGATGCAAATTCACCTTTCTCTTTTTCAGGTATTGGATATGCTACCCAGGTCATAGAGGCACATTTGAATGTTTATTATATCATTATTCTGGCATGGGCAATTTTCTACCTGTTCAACTGTTTTTCTGCAGAGCTTCCTTGGGCCACATGTGGACACGAATGGAACACAGGTATGATGTCTTTTGTGTTTTTAATGCATTTTACTACATTTAGTTTTAATGTGTATTACCTAGTTTTTTTGTGTTTATCTCATATGTATTAATTGCTGTAACAAAAAAGCATCATGCAAATAGGAAAGATCGCTTGAGGTGTAAGGTAAAGCAGAAAATCCCAAGCAACACCATGAAAGGTAACCCTGGGCGGAGTTCGCTGAGTTGCACTACGCGGAACTCCGCGAAGTGCAAAAAAAAAAAAACTCTGTTGCACTACGCGAAACTCCACAAGCGGCGGAGTACGATAGAAAAATGCCGCTCACGGTGATTTTACAGTGCTGAATGCTTGTCCCCACTGTGCAATCATTGCGAACGGCACCATGCACAGAGCAAGTGGTCGCTGCTTTCCTTTTCTGCCACTTGAGTAGATTTTTCCTCGAGCGGCAGCTTTCTCAACGCAATCGGGCATTTTCTCAAAGCGAGCTGTCGCGAGCATAAGCGACCACTCGCAATGAGAAGCCTGACCCCCCACGTTGAGAAATCTCGCTGGGATGTTGATTTTCCATGCTCGCGCTCGCCAACTTGATGTTGACGATCGAAAACGAGGAAAAATCTCACTGGGAGGTTGATTTTCCACGCTCGCGGTCGCCAACTTGACGTTGATAAACCTGAGCAAGGAGAAAACTCCGCTCCGCAACGCGAAGCTGAATTTTTCTGAACTCTGCGATCTCTGCGAAATGCTACTGCAGAAAACTCCACAAACTCCGCGTGTGGAGCAGAGTTCACCGCCCAGGGTTAATGAAAGGTACTTGGGTATCCCACAATAAGTTTTCTTTGCATGTTAATATAATATACATTGTCAATAGCCGGAAAATGCAATGAAAATATCAGCCAGCTGCAGTCAGTACATATGGTATATCACAAACATAATTTAACGGCAATTCTGTTATTGCTAGCGGTGGCACATGTAGATGTCATTATGGTGGTCTGTCATCTGAATGGTATATAAAGGTTCTCAAAGGTAATTCCCAAACATCTGATCCACTTCTTGTGTTACTGAGAAGTCTTTGCACTCCCTGAATGTCACATTTGGCTTGTAACCATTGCATCATACCAGATAACCACAGCGGTATGAGGGACTCTTTGGCTGCTTCTTTCTCATCCCTATCCACCTCTTGGCTAATGCAACCCGAAGTGCAATGAGCATTGTGGTTTCTTTACCCTTCTTTTTCTTAGGAACAATGCTGAGCAGGCATATTCTGTGGCCCTGAGTCGAGTTTCTCAGACTACAATTGCTGTTTATTAAACATAATAAGATCCAAAAATGTTGGGTTTGGAATTTATCGGGTGTGATAAATAGCACTTATTTCGCATTTTTGAAGAATAATAAGCTGATTTTGGTGTTTACAGAGGCAAAATCTCCCTGTCACAGTAAATTCTGAGGGGCATTTTTACAAGCCCCTTGTGCCACCAGTGCATCACTTTTAACATGGTAAAAAGTGGCGTACTGGCGGCGCAAGAGAATTATAAATATTGTTTTTCCTTGTTAAATTGCAGTAGTTTAGACCTGCCAAGATGTATGGAAGGGTGAAGTATTTAACATACCCAGTAATTACTGGGATAGGTAAATGCAACTCGGAATTCTGACCTCTCCACAAACAGGGGTTTTGAGCAGGTGTCAGAAAAGACCAACACAATTAAAATCAGGGCTTTTATGTCATAGCAATACTCTATCTCATTAAATGAGATGCCTATCTCTTTTTCCACACCTAGGGCAAACATCACCACAATCAGTATTTAATGTATGCATTCGTTGCAGGGTCTTTATCTTTAAACACAATGTACACATTTATAATAGATCACTTTTATGCTAGCATTCTAAGTATGCTCTTACCAGTTCAAATGCAGCTTTACAATCATTCCAAAAAAATTACATTCATCAGAAAATATCCATAATTTCTCAACACCCTTTCAATTGTTTCCTTTATGTGTATTTTTCAGTTAGAAGTATGTTACATATTTAGTAGGACTTGTTTAACTTGGTGAAATGTAAGCGCAAATTTGAACATTTGTCGGTGCTGCATAATTATTGAACATGATAATTATTGTTTGTTTGTGTTTCTGTATTTATTTCCACTTACACAATGCCAGATACTCTTTGAAACCAAGAGTTATGCATTCTTAGAGTAGATCCTCGGGGGCTAATAAAACTAATCACAACATGCTGACTTCAAGAATGCCTCCATAGATTATAGCAACAAACTACATGGCTGATTAGCTGAAAATTCTGGAAGAATATATCTTTTCCATTGTGACTTTATAGCCACTGGAAAAGAGAAGTAGCTGTTGACTGGGGACCCCAGGCCACACTTCACATTTTTAAGGTTTAGCATAAAGACTGTTTAGCTGTCTGTCAGACTTTAATAATGTAGGAAAACCTACACCGGTAGAGTGGGGCAGTGAGTCATTCCCATTCATTCATTGCTTTTTTGCTTGTGTCATGCACATTTTTGGATCAGACCACAAAACATAAATTTGGAAATTGGAATGCCTAGCATCATGCATGATAGTATTTTTCTCATTTACATGTCTAAGTCCAAATTGTGAAGGTCAGATGCCGGCGGATGAAGGAGGCCACCTCAGTAGACATTTCTGTAACCATTAATGACAGTGGGGAAAAAGCCATCATTTATGGTGGTTACTGCAGTTGCTGGTGGGATATAAGATTCTGGAGTCAACAGCATCATAGTCTCTGTAGAGTTGCCTCTCACTGGAGCCTCTGCTATCACTACAACTCCCACCATCTGGTAGAGACATGTCCACACAATAAATTCTATGAGTGCTCTATTAGTGAAAACAAAGTCTATCTGTACTTGCAGGGCAGAGATGTAGAGGCAAACATCCCAATTCACCCAGAACATATCAAGTATAGTGAGCAGTACCTGTCCTATTTACACACCTGTTTGTTGAGCTGGGGACTTCAAAGCTTTGTATCCTGACAACTTCTCGATTGAATGAGTGAATCTCTGCCTCTTCATGGCATTATAAGCTGAAAATGAGACTGGATACGCCTTTGATTCAGCCAACAACATGAAGCAATATCAATCTTGTAGGCTTGAAATATCTGTTTTCTTCATTCAAACCGAGTTTTCTTTACATATGAAATCCTACCCATTAGCATTTTAATAAAAATGTCTACTGTACTTATAGACCTAATAATATTCACAACTGCTGTGTCTTGAAAAAATGACATTTGCTTTACTTTTGTCAATAAATTAGCACATTTTCTGTTGCCATTTACAATTCAAATTTAAATTGTCCCATCAGTGTAATTCAAAATGAAAGCATTAAAAAAAAAATACATTAGCCATTTTACCATTTCAAGATGGTTGCCCAATTTCTGCTCTGCAACCTTTGTCAGATGAAATAACACTTCTTATTCAGTGTGCATCACTCCAAAATAATCGCTACTCAATGACTTTTAGGATGTCCTATGGGCATTAGAGATTTATGAGCTTCAATTCTAAATCATAGACAAGAACTGTTCCGGATTCCAGTACTAAATGCTCAGACATTACTCTGACAATGTTGCCTCCTGAGTAAGTTACAGGTGTAAAGTGGTGTAATGTCCTCCCCAGCCCAGGAGCATATAACAGACCACGCCACACACGGAGCTCTGATTTGTATGTCTTTATTTTTCCACATGCAACCGTTAAATGTACGCACTGGGTCAAAAACTTTATTAACCACACCCAACAGATTATGTAATCTGTGTAAGGAGTCTGCCAAGGACCACTAGAGGCCTCATACACACAAACACAGGACACAACATCTACCCTTTGTTAAATAAAAACTATAACTCCTCGATGAGTCATGAAAGTGCTCATAGCAGTCTTTCAGATTTAGCTGCAAGAGGGACAGGAGGGGCACTTTTATCTGGCATCGATGGAGTAGAGTCAGATGCTTGACTTGGGCACTAAGGATGTCTTGCCTCACTCACAAGATCTGGAGCTGATGAACATCGAGGGCAAATGCTTAAAGTGTTTCTGGTTATGGATTTTCCAGGACATTGGCAGTTACTATATGTCCTTTGCTCGCCACAACTCTTAGCAGTTCAGCACCAAACAGAGTATCAATCTTGCATGCCCACTTTTGCTTGACAAGAACCTGGTTTCCCTTCTTAAAGACTATGTCTCGAGCGCATCAGTGCTTATTGGCATACGCCTTCATTTTGCATTTGTGAAAGGTGTCAGCGACACAAATCTCATCAGGGTTTATTTACTGACTGGTGGTCCATTGTATTATCTTCCTTTCAAGAGATCTTCTGAGTAGCAAGGTGGCAGGACTTTTTCCTGTCATAGAGTGAAGAGTGGAAGGGTAGGTATAGAGGGCTGGGCGTAAAGCTGACTTGAGGTCGATTACTTTAAGTGCAGGGTGCTGAACCACTCTTTTCAAAGTACTCATAAAGCATTCAACAACGCCAGTTGCCAGCAGCCAGAGAGGTGGGCTTTCTGATGTTTGATGTTCAAAAGATTAAGAAATTCTTTTAACTCTGTGCTATTGAAAGGTGGACAGTTATCAGATTTGAGAATGGAAAGAACACCCCATGCTGCGGAAATATCATCCAGCTTCTCTATGACTTTGTCATGTGTGGTTGATGATTAGTCTTCCACTAGAGGAAAACATGAGTACTCATCGACAACTACAATGAGATGATGTCCATTATTGAGGGGTCTGAAGAAGTCCACCACAATCCTCTTCCAGGCCTGCTTAAGGAGATCAGACATATTCAGCAGATGCTGAGTCATTTTGGGAGACAGACAGTTGCACAGATGACAAGCTTTCAGTTCTCTTTCAACTCGTTCATCAAGGCGCAGGAACCACTCTCGATCCCTGAGTGCTCTTTTAGCGGCAGCAATGCCACGATGTCCTTCGTTTGGTAGTACCATAACATGTTGCCTCAGGATTTCAGGGATGATTATTCTTGCCCTTCTTAGTATGACACCATCATGTGTAACAAAGTCATTCTTGAACATTCTTGAATTTCTTGTACTGAACATCATGTGTAAGAGTTTGAGTATGTTTCATCCATGATTGCTTTGCAATTATTTCTTTTAGGTTGAGCATGCCTTTGTCAATATTAGTAGCAGTAAGAATCTGTTCAATAGAAAAAGCTGCAGGCCCACATTATTTTACTATAAAATTGATGTAGGCCCCAGCTGCTTTGGACGTTGTAGTATGACACTGTAGCAGCACTCGTAAATAGTAGCCTGATGATCCGTGACAATGGTAAAATGCTTTCCCTAAAGAAAGACATGGAAGTGTTCACACACCCATACTACAGCTAAGTTTTCTTTCTCAGGTTGAGAATAAGCATGTTCAGTCTGAGATAGTTTCCAGATAGCAGAGGCCACGATGTGTCTGTCTATTGTATTGGGCAAGGATCGTGCCCAACCCCACCGGACTTACATCTACCACAATCTCTGTATGCAATTTTGGATCAAAGTAATCCATTTCAGTTGCATTATGAACTGCATGTTTTGTTTTCCTGTAACTTCAGTCACATTCAGATGTCCATTCAAATGGAACATCTCCCTTTGTTAGTTCTCTCAAAGGGGCACTCACAGTGGCAAAATCACAAATGTACCTGGAGCAGTAGCTGGCAATGCCTAAGAGGGATCACAGCATGGTCACATCTTCTGGAGGGCAAGTAGACCACAATGCTTGTACCTTTTCAGGGTTAGGAATAATTCCCTTTTCAGAGAAAACATGCCTCAATTAATTTGCATCTATTTTTTTGAAACTCACACTTCTCTGCATTTACTGTGAGACCTACATCAGCAAGCAGATGGCATACTTGTGTGAGCGCTTTATCATGATCCTTTCGTGTAGGCCCAAACACCAATATATCATCACTGTAGCCAAAATCATGTATGACAGGCTTAATTTTTTCAACAAATAACATCCTGAAGATCTCTGCAGCCGATGAAACACCAAAACTGAGTTTTTTTATATTTGAACAATCCAACATGAGTTCATAAAGTTACAATAGTACCTGCAGTTTTCTTCCTGTTCAAGTTAATGGTAGCCTTTGTTCAAATCAAGGCAGGAGAAAACTTTGGCCCGATTCAGCTGCATTATCATGTCCGCACTGTGTGGCCCTGGATGTCTTTCTATTTTGATTACTTTGTTGGCCTGTGGCATATAAACACAAATGCGCACTGAACTGCCACTGTCCTTTTTTAGCACCACCACAATGGGTGAAACCCACGGGGCTGGACCTGTAGATCCCTTGATGATTTCATTCTTTAGCAGTGATTCTAGTTCTTTCCTAATAGCATCCTGAAAGGGAAAAGCAATGTAACTTTATTGCTGTACAACAGGGCGAATTTCTTAGTTAATGTGAAGCTGCACCTTCATTGTCTTAAGTTTCCGAAGTCCATAAAACAATGTCGGGAATCGACTCACTATTTCAGAATGGGCATTCAAGTTGTAGTTAATAGAGATCAGCCCCATGTTAACAGTAGTACTGAAACTTAATAAGCATGCAGTGGATGACGTACCTTGAAGGACATGAATTGGTGCTTGCTCTTTCATTTTCTTGTGCGGCATGTTCGCTACAAAGGATCCTTGACTCTGCAAGTATGTGCACCTTTGTTCTTGACAGTGTGAGACGTAGTTTCAGAGATAACTCTTTGTACTTTTCTGCCGGCATATTGTTTATCGATGCACCACTGTCTATAATAAAAGTTGTAGGGCAAGCTTTCACCTTGAGCGTGAATTTATGACAATGTTTAAATGAACTTTGTTGCTTTGTGTGTCGATACTTCTTAGATTTGTGTTCATGCTTGCAAGCGATCAATCCTACATGCACACGGTTATGTTAATGAACCTTTGGTAGAATAATTTGATTTATACTGATTGACTTCGTTATGTTTCCACTTGCCTTAGTCGATGTTGCTGTTTGGCCTTGTGGGAGTAGCTAGAGTGGTTCTGCAACTTTATGACGTCCATCTTCTCGTCTCCCCGTGACACTTTCTCTTTCGCTTTGCAAACCATTATGAAATGGTTTTCTTTCCAGCAGCCTTTGCATAGCTGTCTGATGGCAAGACATTTACCTTCATGTGGAAAGGAGAATCTACAGCAGAAACACAATTTCTTTTTCTTCAGAGACATCACTCTGTGGGCATTTGCCTTGTGTTTCTGCTTACTTTTCATACTCAATGCTGGATAATTCTGTGTTGTCCCATCTTTCATATTAGCAGCCTGTTGATCAGCAGATTCCTCCACTCTTGCTGCCATGAGCGCTTTCTCCAGTGCTTCTTGCAGAATGCGTCGTCAGAATGATCGGGAGGGGCAACCATTGATAGTTCGAATACGCATGGCTTGTTCATCGTTGAATTCACAGAACTTGCAGTGCTTGATGAGCGTGTCAAGTCCGTCAACAAACTCATGCATCATCTCACCAGGTTGCTGTCTCGCTTGGTTGAAAATGTACCTTTCATAGTCGTTATTCAGCATTGGATTGAACTTGGCTTCGAACATCTTCTTGATTTGATAGTATGATACTTCATCAGCTTGTGATACCTTCTTTATCACTTCTGTCACTCCATCACCTGCAAGGTTCTTTAACGATTTGATGAACTTTGGTGCCATCTGCTTCTTTATCAGCATCTATGAAGTCATCAAACGTTTTGATCTAGGCAGTCCATCTAGCTCCAATATTCTGCTTATTGGTGGTATCAAATGGAGCTGGTGGTTTCAGGAACATGGTTTTGAGCATTTGGCACTTTTCCCATCCTCCATGTGTTTTAGCATGTGCTGTTCAGACAGCTTGGCCCTGTGGCACCTCTGCAAGCATCAGCCTGCTCACTAGTACTCATGTAGTCACTTCCAAGCTGAGGTCAGCTGGTGTCATGTTCCTTGATCATGGTGAGTAATGGTTTCCCTTCTTGCATGTGCTCTTCATCGCTCTCGACTTTATGCATTACAACTGGCTGTCGCTGCCTACAGCGTTTCCCTGTGCTTGGTCATTTTTGCCTTTACCGCTTTTCTGCACCTAGCTGTCGCTGCCTTTAGCACTTCTTCGTACCTAGTTGTTACTGTCTTTAGCATTTCTGCTTTGTATCTGTGTTCGCTATGTTTTATGCTGTGGTGAAAGTATCTCTTCTTTCGGCCTTATGAGTAACTGTGCTCCTCGGTAGGGCCTTCACCTTCTTCCTGGCCCTCTGAAAAGCTGGAGTTGCGCTTTGACCCCATTATTGCCAACTGCATACTTCTTGTGGCGCACATGGCACACACAAGCAGTTTGCTTGACCACAACAAATTCTCAGGGAGAGCAGTCTGTATTCTTGGGGTCACGTATCCCATCTTCGTCACCGGTTGTAGCATCCTCCCCAGCCCAGGATCATATAACAGACCCCACTACACCCAGAGCTCTGGTTTGCACGTCTTTATTCTTCAGCTTGGAACTGTTTACTGTATGCACTGCGTCACAAACTTTATTACCCACACCCAGCCACACCAAAGAGATTAAGTAAAATGTGTAAGGAGTTCACCGAGGATCACTAGAGTCCTTGTACACAGAAGCACAGGACACAACAAGATGTATTTAACAAAAAAGCAAGATTCCTTTATTACATGTTGTGGTTTTTCTGTTCCTCTTTATTAATAGCTATTTTGTTTCTTAACCAATTCATTAACAGTAAGTATAAGGTAAAGTGCCCGTGCTTTCAAGACGTTTTGAACTCAAGTCAACATTCCATAAAACTTGATAGGAATGAATACTTTGTACAGTATTGAGGTTTTACTTTGTAGGAACTCATTAATAGAAAATGTCATAACAGCTTCAGCAACTCTCCAAGAACACTCCCAGCCCAGCAGCCTTTGACATTACCTCTTACTGCTGTGACGCCACATCAGCATGTCGAGTGCTGCAGCTTGCACTAGGCAATCTGGTTGAGATGAAAAAGGGCCACCATTTGTTGTGAATGCAGAGAATAAATTCTTTAAACTGGCCCATCTGCTGTGACTAGGAGAGACATGATTGTCAGTCAAGTTGCTGCATCTGTGTGCTGCATCTGTTTGAAGAAGCTAAGACCTCATAGTCACAGTTAATTGTGTGAGCGGCAACAGTCTGTATTAACTACAGTTAACTATGTGTGGTGTGACAGTGACTGTCAGCTATGTGTGATGAGGCTGTCTGTAATGATATGATGTTGTTTGTGACTTTCACATCATATAGTCAAAATTGGCTGTCAATAAAGTGGTGTGTTGCAATGATGACAATGTGGTGTAGGAGTCTGCAGTGACTGCATGTTTGATGTGATAGTGACTGTTGATTGTATGTGAAGTGACAGTGTATGAACTAAGTAGTGTTGCATATGCGATATCTTTTTGCATACTTCACGAAGGTGGGGGGAGGTCTCCTGAAAATGGATGTATGGATATTATATGGTCTTGAACTGGCACATGGTCATCTCTGTATGTGTAATATTTTGTCTGGTTCTGAGAGGGAATGATCACAGTGTAGATGAAGATGCAAGTTCTAAGTTATAAAATGAACTCCACATTTGCAATGAGAAAAGATTCTCAAGAACAGTTTTTGCATTGACTATCCTTTGGTGCTCAAATATCTGTCTGAACAAGGATATATATCTAATTCTGCCTTTTGAACTTATCACATGCTGTTATAATAAGCAAGCTTCTTATATGCTATATGTTGAGTGCCATACTCTAATTTCCCCTGAACCAATATAAAGGAGAATAATATCACTTATCATTTTCCCTAGCTCCTTGCTACCCTAACTCCTATTAATGAAGAAAGAACAGTGTCTTCCTATATTAATGCATGTTGTCCTGCCTGCCTCTACTACCAACACACTAAGTACAATGCCACCATTTACTAAGCTATGCCAGACCTCACTGCCTCTAATCACCTATTTAGAAAGTTCCATACTTCCCCTTACTCATGTGCCAGATTGTCCCTGACCATGGAGTTAACGGCACCTCCAGTATTGTTAACTTCAGGGTTGGGGAAAATCAATCCGAATTACTGGGCTACTCATTAAGAAGGCATTCTTCATAGATACGAAGATATAGCTATTTCTTAGATGACTTTTCCATTACTTTTTTGTAAAATTTTGTATTTGTATAATTCTATAAACAGTGCAGTACATTATATATACTGTAACATCAACAAAGTACTGAGCATACATAATTATTTCAACCATACAGTACTTTAGAGATGCATACGTGTTGTCCACAATCATCACCAGTTTTAAGATTGTTCCAGGTACTGTGCTTGCAACTAATGAATGCCTCCTAATGTCTCAGGTTTGCCATGTATATCGTGTTATGCAATGACCTCAGCAAGAAGTGTTCCAATAATAGCCATTTGTTCCAAAACAATAGCGTGCTCTACAAATTTCCCAGCCACACCACAGGAATCTCATGGGGAATGTACAGTGACCCAAGCCTATATGAAGAATGAAAAACAAGCATGCAATCAATCATGGGCGTGTATTCCCCCTGTGATTAGAAGGATTTGAGCGGGCATCAGAAATCCTTGGGAAGTGAGGTGGCAGGCTTTAATGCTGCATACGTTTCTGATCGTTCATTACAGAAGACCATGTCTATCAACCAGTCATTTTTCTACGGGCTCTGTGTTATTCCCCCAGCACATAGTAACTCTATGTTTAGCTAACAGCAAGGCCATTGCGATGAATCTTCTATCAAGGCTGCAGATCAGTTGAACACAACTCAGTAATGCCATCCTCGGGCTAGGTTCAAGTCTTCTGACAGTCATCTGTGATATGCAACTAAGAATCCTCCTCCAGTATTCCAGCACTGGCCAGGACAGCCATGTCATCTGCTGGTCTATTATAACTTGTTTTTCAGAATTTTCATAAGCTCAACATAAATGTTTACAGTGTAACGATTTCTCTTTGAAGTTGCCCTGGCTGTCCTTTGTGCTGAATGGGAACTGATGATAGTGGATTTCCTGTTCCGGTTGCTTCGTACCGGAGAGCTGTGTTGGAGCGTTGGAGCATTGGAGCTTGGTGCTCCAACCTGTTGGCGGAACTGTTGGCGGAGCTGTGTTTTCTGGGTGCGGCAGCTGGTTTCGAGTTCCTTCAGTGGAAGCGGCCCAGAGGTCCCAGAACCGGGTGAGGTTTGCGGAGGACCTGTGCAGCGGCTGCACTCTTTTCACTAGTCCCACTTAGGGAAAACTCTTCGGGCAGCTCCGCTTTCTGGCAGCTCCTAGCGAGTGGAAACAGTCCCCAGCTGATCAGGCTAGGCTGCTGCTGTCACACAGTAGCGCAACCAGCTTCAGCACAGGCAGCAGGAAAAAATCAAGCACCCAGCAGAGTAGAGCGGCTTGGCACTGTGGGGAAAAGACTGTCCCATTTAACAAAGCGAGTCTGCCAAGCCGCTGCCCCTGCCCTTGTCACAGCTCAAGGACATCTGTAGCAAGCAGGTGGCAGGGTGCAGAGCTAGAGAAAGTCAAAACACAGAAGCACTGCCCCGTGTGGATTCTGGTTCCGGTTCAGAGCACACAGACCAACGGCGGGCGAGTGGAGTGGAGTAAAGCGAGGAGTGAGGACTGATTGGGAGTGGTGTTTTCTTTGGGCCGATCCATGGCTCCCATTAGCGTTGTCCGGCTCTCGGAAAAATCTGCGTTGGGTTTCTCTCTTGGCCGATTCATGGCTAGCAGCTAACGGCTCCAGCTACGCAGAGGGGGTCACGAGCGTAGGTGGAGCTTCCCACAAAACGCCCCCGCCCCCGCCTCCTGTGGCAAACCTCGTCTGACAGGAGGTGAGGGGGGTAAGGTGTCTCATTGCAGCTCATTGAATCTTGGAGAGTAAAAATTGGAGAATTGAGACCTGGACAGCTAATACAGCCATTACAGACACCATAATACCATAACAAAGGTGAGTGGAGCAGAGGAGTGGAGAGGAGTGCAGAGGAGTGCAGAGCAGAGAGAGTGTGGCTGCTTTTTAGTGGCGGCCGCTGAGTGTTGAGCCCAGCAAACTGCCAAAGCGGCCCAACTAGGTTGGGTACGGCTTGCGGTCTGCTTGTGTGCCCTGCTCCTGCTCGCCTTTGGAGTGTGCCTGGAGTATGCTCCAAGCGTATTCTCCCCTTAAACTCACCCAATCCCCCCCCACCTTTACTTCCATGCGGTACTTTTTCAAGGAATACTTAGGACCAGGCAATTAAAGAACATTAGCCACAAGTACCAAACAACAAATCAAGAAGTAAGCAAGAAGTAAAGCAAGGGAAGTAAAGGAAGTAAAGGAAAACAAAGGAAGTAAAAAGAGCAAGGGAAGTGCAAAAAGAAAGCACAAAAGTGAGGGAAAAGGGAGCCTTGAGATATGAGATCTGGGAGAGTTAGAACCGAGGTCAAGCAGAAGAAACAAGCTTGACAAAACAGTAGGAGAACCAGCAAAAGAGCCATTGTTTCACACACAGACGTGACACAATTGGATATAAATCTGGAATCACCATCAATAGCGTCTCCAACAGTGTTATCAACGCCAATAAAAAAAGCCAACAGGAAGGAGCTCGAAAATCACGGATTTCCTAATTTCCCCAAGTTTCCGAGCTCAGAAAAGAACAACTAGACCTCAGGATCCAATCACAAAAATGTCGTCCTTAGCTGGATCCACAATCACATCCGACATGGTGGGAGCACAGATCAACATTTAATTGGAAGATAGCTGCACCACTCCAAAGACTTTGAAAACAACTGGCAACCAAGCAATCGTGGTAGCTCAGATAAACGCAAGTGAAGCACCACAAAAATCACAAACGAGCCCCAAAAAAGTTGCGCTAGAGGCAATTACGAAGAGGCGAGCAGCAAGTCTCAGGGCACTCTCTTGTACCCTTGGGGCCAAATCTAGTGAAGGCCAGGCATGCGTTTCTTCCAAAGTCAGTGTGGACTGCATGGGCAAGAGAGATGAAAACATCCTTTGGGGACAATCAGTGGCCCTGCCTAAACTAGCTTCTGAAACTCAAGAATGCCTAATAAGTCCACTCAGGCCAAAATACGAAGTCCAGATGGCAGAAACTCCTCTCTTCACTCCAAATGACCAACCATTAACAGGGCTCCTCTATGATTATGATTATAATACCATACTCTCACCAATAAAGACAAGACCAGGAACCGGACCAATAGTTCACCCAAGAACAGATCAATCAATAAAGTCTCAAATGGGGTCTGGCTCCATTATTCAACCAAGCACAAGCCCGATAAGAGACTTCAAGGACAACACTATGATCAAACCAGGAGACGATATCCACTTTAGCCAGCGACTGGACGCCAATCAGACAGACCATCTTTCACTCTCACAAGCTCCGTTATGGCCCCCATTCATTAATATAATGGAAACCATCTTGTCAGCATTATTCCAACATTCAGAAAAACTAGAGTTGCAAGTAGATCTACAAGCTCTCGAGCTACATGTTTCCGGCATAGAAAGAAAAATCCAAGTATTAAATTCCATTATTGAGCGGGTGCAGAAAGACCCTCACACAACGTATCATGAGTACCAATGTTCAAGCACCATGTATCAACTAAAGTCCATCCCGGCGATTCTGACAGATATACTGACAGAAGTAAAAATAAAAAACAACATACATGGCCACACCTGTTGATAGCATCCTTACTAAAACAGCAGTGACTCAACAGAACCCCACATTTCCTCCGGGCACCTTGGAAAGCACGGAGGAAATGGATGGCATCCTAAGAGATTCTAACTCAGATACGCAGACAGAAACATCAAACAACACGTCAATACGAAGTAATCTTCAAAACAACCACAACTATGACGGCCTAGCGCCTGACGTAGCAGCTTCAAAATGACAGCAACAAAACCCCAGTAATCAACTAACAAAACGGGAATGTAAGATGAGAAAGTCAAGGCAAAACAAGAAAAAAAGATGTCAAGCAATAACTCAGATTTTCCAAAATAAGTCCCAAGAACGATCCACCTCAAGTGGCCACCAGACGAATCCACTGGAAACAACCCCTGTAAACGGGCTAGTGGAAGACATGGCAATTAAGCACAATATTGAAAAGCCATCTGAACTCAGACATCAATATGAAAATCACAGAATGAATATTCCATCATTAGACCTGACAACAACGCAGACAATCAATCACAAAGCCCTCTGGCAACCAGTCCCTTCCATCAAAGATCAAAATAAAGATGGCAAATTACTGCAAATTCCATGAGTATATCCCAATACTTTCCCAAACAATCAAAAGCCCAAACTAGCAAAACTGTGGTAGAATTGCAGCACTCACCAAAACTCAGGCATAGCTCGGAAATTCAGACTGATCACTCCCCAGATCACAAAAAATAAAATCAGATAGAATCAATCCTGTCGTGATAAATACAACTGGCTCGCAAATTTCAGCTGAGGGGATTCTTCGGTCAGGTGAAACCATACTCAGTGGAATTTCTGTAAGTCTACATCATCATAGAACCGATCGCCGTAAAAGCAACGAAGGACAAATTTGACCTGAAGGTCTAGTGACGTTAGAACTGATTCCACATTACATTTCAAGAGGTAACCACGACATTCTCAATCGTAGTGCAATATTAAAGCTTGCAAATTCCACTGAAATACTAAAACATCTAAACACAAACCACATCGTAAGCATTCAATTCAAAACACTCTCAAATATAAAAGGCAGGGAAATGACAGTCGTAACCTGGAGCGACCCAAAAATTACAACGGAAGTTTGGAGTCACAGAGATTTCTTTGTTAAATGGGGAATCAAAATAAGAACCACAGAAGTAGAACGATACCCTGGCCCTCTAAAACCAACAGCTGAGTTAAGATCAGCAATGCATAGAGGATTACTCTGGGGGGCAGTAGGACCCACAGTAAATGCCCAGGAGAGATGGTCAAACCTACGTATCATCCATCGAGATGCACCAGAAGCAACCAGTCAAGGCCGAAAATGTATTTTCCCACCCACCCGGGGTATGGAGATAAAGGAAAACAAGGCATAAAAAAGTAACCGACAACTGTGCTCTTGGAATATCAATGGCTTAGGCAGAAAGGCAGATGAGGTAGATTTGCAAACTTTAAAAAAAAAAATAAGATATACTCAGGAAACTTGGACCACGGCACCTACGCCAATTAACGGTTTTAAAGAATTTCAGCAAACTGCCACTAAAGGTAACGTATCAGGCAGACCATCTGGCGGCCTATCAATCTACCTTAGCACAGGCATACCATGGTCCCAAGAATTGATCGAGCCAGGACAAACCTGGATACAATGTATAAAAAGTTTACTATTGCAAGATCCACTTAATGGTTTGAAACATAACAATGAGGAAAAGCTCTTAATAATATGCAACATATACATTCACCCATCATCAAAAGCCAAACTGGAGAAAATTATGACCCTCAAAGCATTGATCAAATCATTGCAATCCACTTTTCCGCAGGCAGGTATCGTGCTGTCTGGCGACTTTAACATGTTCTTACTCCAAGTGGACCAGGCACAAAAGAAACAACAAACTAAATCCAATGGGCAAGTGTTTCCCCCAGTAATCACAAACTATCGTAAAAAAGATCACTATGGCCAACTCTGCGCTTCAATATTAGCCGATACAGGGATGATAACTTTAAACGGTAGCTTCCCGCAAGACCAACAAGCGAAACCAACCAGAATATCTAAGCAGACACACTCTGTCCTAGACTACACAATAGTGGACAGTGGGTTATTATAAAAGATCTCTAGTTATCAAATAACTATTAGACTAGAGAGTGATCACAGCCCTCAGTTAATTGACTTTCATATTCACACGTCAAGAGCAGCAGAAAGTAATAATCTGTCTGAAGTCCCGAGCCCGTACAATCTAAAACGGCTTGCTTGGAGTGGCAAAAACCAGGGTGAAATAATGAATTACCTAAAACATTCACCGTCGATCACACAAGAACAAAACTAGACACAGCCATGGGTAACTTGAGACAATATGATCACAATGCTGATTGCCAAATTTCCATCACAGAACAGACACCATGGAAGTAACCAAAGGACAAAAACAACAGAGCCTTTAGACTCCTTAGCGGTGAAGAAAAGGGCATTTAACCGAGAAATGAGAAAACTATGTGGAAATGCCCTAACAATGAGCGAAGGGGAAAAGCAACAAATACATCAGTTAAGGCAGGATAAAAAAAAATAAGTTTGGATGGCAAAGAAAACACAACAAACCGAACTTTGGCTAAAACTATTGGAAATAAGTAAATCAAATAATAACCCAAAATTCTGGGCGGAAATAAATAACATAGCAAACGGATCTTTCCGTCAACATAGCGCAAATATTCTAGAGGCAGACTGGATAGCCCATTTAACCAAAAATAACATGGACAGAAACATCAATTATTAAATTAAGAATACAGATCACAATGTAGCGTATCAACTAAAAAACGACAACTCAGAAAACCTGTTTGAGGAAACCTGGATCCGAACTAACCAGGTCGCATTGATCATAAAAATACTAAGATCTAACGGAGCCCCAGGTCCAAACGGCCTACCAAATGGTCTATTTAAACACGACAAATCGTTTTGGGCAGAATTTTTTACTCCACTATTCAACCATGCTTTTCAAACAAACAGCATACCTGCGTCTTGGAGAGACAGCGTTCTGCATCCAATATTCAAAGCGGGTGCCAGGTCGGATCCGGCGAACTTTAGGCTAATCGCCCTAATCGATGTAGAAGCTAATTATATGCATCAAATCTCCTAATAGCTCTGGAACAATGGGTCACTACTAGCCAGATCATTCCAGTCACACAGACAGGCTTTAGACCTAGTACAAATACGATGTGTAACCTTCTTGCCTTGAATCTCCTTGTTGAAAAAGCCAAGCGAAAATCCACCAAATTGTACACTTGCTTTGTCGACCTAAAAGCAGCGTTCAACATTGGTACCCAGACAACTCCTGTGGCGAAAAATGGCAAAATGGGGAGTTCCACCACTACTACTACGGGCCATTGTTAATTTGTACACATCCACTTGGGTTCAGATAAAACTGGGTAATGGAGAATGTACCACAGCAAGGATCCCTACGTATATCGGTCTAAAGCAGGGATGCGTGCTGGCTCCTAGTCTTTTTAACATCTTCACCACAGACCTAGACAAGAGGCTATCAGCAGTTCAAAGTGACCCCCCGAAGATCGCTCACTGCAGAATAAGAAGTTTGCAATATGCAGACAACATCATTCAATGCAGTCAGAATCCTGTGGGCCTCCAGCGCTCGATCGCAAAGCTGGTGGAATATACCAAGGAGCTTGGTTTGTCTCTCAACTACAACAAAACCAAGGTTATGTGTTTTTCAGCAAACACAGCGCCCAACAGAAAAATGGGCCTCCAGCGCTCGATAACAAATCTGTTGGAATATACCAAGGAGCTTGGTTTGTCTCTCAGACACAACAAAACCAAGTTTATGTGTTTTTCAGAAAACACAGTGCCCAACAGAAAAAAATACCAGTGGTATGCAGCAGGAAACAGAATAGCGCTGTGTGCATCCTACAAATACCTGGGAGTAGTGGTCGACACAAGGTTCACACTTAAAGAACACCTAAACTCTAGAAAACCTCAAGCAAATAAACTTGATTTGCATTAAATATGTTAAAACTAAAATTAAAGTGCCCATCAAATTCCCATCTACTAAAAGTCATTGTTGCCAAGTTTCTCCCAACTCTTACTTATGGCTCCGAACTATTTAAAGGCCAAGACGCCAACTTCCTGAATCCCCAGCAATCAGGCCTATTTAAACAAATCTTCTGGATTCCGCAGTTCACGTCACAAGCTCAAGTTCGCTAGGAATTCGGGTTATCAAACCAACATCTAGTCAGACAAGCGGCAATAATAAAAATGTGCTGGAAATTAAAAGCACAACAAGAGGATTTCCTGTTGGGATATTGTTGGATGGAAATGAAGAACCAACAAAAAGGAAGAAAAGTCTGGCACACCGTACTTAAGCATTAACAATGCTTGGCATGCATGACGCTTGGGAAACCGACTATAGTTTTACCGCAGTCAAAAAATGAACCAATAACGCAGCAAAACAAAAGGCTTGGATAATGGATAAAGCTGCTCTATCGATGAAAAAACATGGCTCGATGGTTTTATCTTCATATGGGATTTGATCGCCCCAGCCGTATCTTGTCCAGCACAAAACTCCATCAATCCAGCATCAGCTACTTTTGATCAGGTTGGGAGCTTTTGCTTCAAAAGACCAGGTCCCAACATGGATACAACCATTGCCAACCATGCTTTGCAGACTTTGTGGACAGGCTGAAGTCCCTCATACACCTAGTGTGTATTTGGCCAGCTATGAACAATCTGAGGTTGCATTATTTACTTCATGTATTCCGCTCTTTTCAAGTCAGATCATGTTGACCGGCCATAATGCTACTACTGAATAGCTATTCACTACAGACCTCATGCAAGGCAGCCAGATTTCTGCAGAAAGTTAGTTCATTATTATTAAAATCAAACACATCGCGTTCACATGAGTGTTGTTTTAGCAGCACAGTGATAAGTACACCTGCTATTTGCATATGGCTTTTAACCATGAAACAGAAGATACCTATACCTACACCTGCCATTTGCACATGGCTTTTATTCACGAAATAGATGACCGTTAACATCTGGAAATGAATGCACATGATATTGGACAGGAATTTGAGGTCTTGTAAAACCTAGTTTAAATTTGTACCTTGCACATGATTTTAGGTACGCAGTTGCGGATTCAAGCACATCTGCACTTTTTCCATACAATCATTGCAATGAAATCTGATGACCACCTACAATGAGTGTCACATCGTATAGTCATATTGCAATTTTGATGACTGTTAACAATCTGAAATTAATGCACAGGACATTGGACAGGAATTTGCAATCTTGTAATACTTATTTTACACTTGTACCTTGCACATGATTTTAGCTATGCAGTTGAGAATTCACGCACATTTGCTTTTTTTGCATACAATCATTGCAAAGAAATTTGATGACCAGCTACAATGAGCATCACACTGTATAGTCGTATTGCAATTTTGCCCATGATCCCAGCGCATGATTTTAGATATAGGACAAATGATGGTCAAAATTGAGAAATAGTTTGTACACTGAATATTGCTGATTAATGTTGATGAATGTAGAACTCTGCAAAAGGGACATGTTCTCCTTTTATTATCCATTCATTGTTTTTGACAAATCGATGATTTTATGACAAAATTGTAATGGTTTTATTTAACTACATGCAAGATAAATATTATTATTAATCTATATGTAATAATTTATGACTATGTCTATTAGAGAAAAGTTTGGTTTGCATGCAGCAGCATAACCAAATCTTAATCCCTCTCCTGTGAAAATCTATGCTGTATTGCACCCACAGTCTTTAGGTATAAGATCTGAGAGTATAGTTTGGAAACTCAGCTAGTGGCATCCTGGGATTTTATCATTTGGGTTAATGGTATAAGCTCCTGTGGTTTGGACTGAAATCCGGGCATTCTTTTGCAGGCAGTGTGCTTCTGTCTGTAGTATGAGACGGTAGCCTGAAGATCTCACCTCCCACTTGAGACTGTTCTAGTATGATAAACTAGTCTTCAATATATAGGTCACTAATGTCCACAATCCTATTTTAACCACCAAATTTAGCATAATATGTTCACTCGTAATGGGAAATGTGCAGTTCTATGCTAAGGGTAATGCAGGTGAGTACAACAAGGAGACTCCCACATTTTTCTACAATTGGGCTGATGCCAGTAGCGAAGATATTGACCCTGTGCTGCAAAGTAATACATTACCAAATTTTGCACATCAAAGTCTAAGTAACATCTTATATGGTAGGACTATCATTTCCATCTGATTCTAGGCTGCTTCTCTGCCCATACTCTAATGATGATGTGCGATCTCAATGTATGAAAAAAAAACTTTTTAATGGTATGGGGATTTTCATGAACAGGTAGAAAACCCTGGGGAGAACAGCCATCTTTATAAGTGCTTTTCAGGTTGTGATAGACAAAGGGAGCCAAATTCAAGAGTTTATCTGCAGTGTCAGTCGCTCAATGGTGGGGCCTTGTTTTCATCAGCGGATTTCTCCTAGAGTAGCTCTTGAGTTTTCAGCCGGAATCTCCAATATAGGCTTTTTTATATGTTGAGTGAATGAAAACAGCATGGTTTTATCACAGTTTATGGTTATTCTGGGTTACCTTCTAAATTGTATCACTTCCCTGAACAAAGGTGACAATTATTCCCCAGGATCCTTGACAAGCAGTAAAATATAATCAGTGTACATGGAAAGGAGTATCTGCCCCATATGGAATACCAGGCCTTTGTGTATGTGATATTCCTGTAGATGTCTAGCATAAGTAGGATCTGAGTGGGCCCCAAACATTCTTGGGTCTCAAAGTTGCAGGCTTCATAGACAATGTAGACAGAGGGTCCAGAGACATTATAACTAACAAAGGGGAAAGCATGAAACCTTGCCTAGTTCCCTTGGCTACATCAACGGCCCGAAACATTAACACTTTTGCACAAACTCTCACCACTGATTGCATGTATAGCAATATCTGAAGTTTAAGAATGGAGCTTGTGATACCATAACTTTCCAGTGTGGCCCTCAAGAAGAGCCTTTCTAGGGTAGCAGCTGCCTCCATTTTGGAGTCTAACTGATGCATAATGGAGAAGTGCACAAGTTAATTTCAATGGACCCGTGCAGCACAAAGCCCGATTTTATGGGTGAGACCATCATTTCCATCAACAGGGATAGCCTAGTTACCAACACCTTAGCCAGAATCCTATCATTGTTGTTCAGTAGTGACAGAAGGTGATAGGATGTTCAAATATATGGGTCTCTTTGAGGGCTTCGGGAGAACTCTTATGATGGCCTTTTGCATTGAGGATTGCATGATTCCATTCACTAGAGCCCCTTCATATATTTTGAGTAGATGAGGTGCTAAAATATGTTTCAAAGTCGGATAGAATTTGGCTGATAGGGCATCAGAACAAGGTGACTTTGCCCGCTAATCTTTCAATTGCTGCAGTGATCTCATCCAATGGCACAGATTTATTCAGAAATACTGCAAAGCAGTTGTCTAGTCACACTAGCGCATTTGTATCTAAGTAGGTCTGTCCGGTGACGTGAGATAAATATAGCCATTTATAATAATTAACAAGTTATTCCACTATGCCATCCCTAGCTGAAACCTTTCTACCTTGTTCTGTAGTGAGCTGCAACATATGGTTTTGTTGGTGATCATATCTTAGTAGACATCTGGCCTGCCTGTCATCTCCCCCACACTGTACTGGTGGGTATCACTATATTTGCCCATATACACCAACCCTCTGTTGGTTAATTCACTGCATTTTTGCAGCAAGGGGTAGTTTCTTTTAGAACCTAAGCTTAGGGAATCAAGGGTGCCTTGTGTTCCAGTCGCATAGGTTCCTCCACTAGGCCCAAGAGCTGTTTACATAAGTCATACAAGATGCTTCAATGCTACTGGTATGACCCTTTTATATACCTTGAAGGCAACCAAAAGCATTGCTACAGCAACCCTTTGAGGCTTCCCTTAGCTGAAAATATTCAACTATGGCTGTGCGGATCTTCTCTCTAAATACCATCTCCAGAAAAACCTCTGAAGGAAACCTCCACTGTGTAATTTGTAGCTTGGGCTGTGGTATATGAATTAACAGAAACACCGGGGAGTGTTACGAAAGAACTCAGGGTTCATATGCTATGTCTTCTACCCAGGAGTTGTCTATACGAGACACAAATTTATGTGGGAAGGAATAAAAGGAGAACTTAAAACCCATGGAGTTATGCAATCACCATAAATCTGTCATCCCAAATGCCTTTGATTTTGTCAAGAACTATATTGAACTGTAGTTTATGTGTGTCAGTTCTGCTGGACCTGTCTACTACTGGATCCAGTGCCGGGTTAAAGTCACCTCCCCACATTAGAGTCTCCACTTCTGCATCTCTCAGCATTGCATTGCATATAGTGTCAATATTAGGTGGGTATATACTCACATCATGGGTTTCTTGTTGTGTAGCATACTCTTTAGGATAACATATCACCCTTCTCTGCCTGTCTAGTGGTTAAGCAGGCACAAATCACCTTGCCCCTTTATCAAAATGCACATCCCCTCGAGTATGAATTGTATGATGAGAAGTACATATGTGATCCCCATTTCTTAGTCAGTATTGGAATGTTTTTTGGGGAGAGGTATGCCTATTCCAGCACTGGTAGGTATATTTTGTGCCCATCAAAGTATGCCATTACTCTCCTGATTGTTTGTGGACAATTCAGCCGCCAAGCATTCCAAGTAGCAAATTTCTCACTACCTGCTGGTGACATAAAATTTGATTCAGTGCTTGCTATCTCAGACTATACATAGTTTTCAGCCTCAGTACCTCCCTTTAACCACAAACTGCATCTCAAAAGATATGACAATATAAAAAGTGATGCAACCAGCTTTACATCACAATAAACTCCTCATTTTAGGTGACCTAAACATACATCATGATGTTTAACCTAGTGCAAAAGGTAAGCGCCCCAAAGCACCAAGCTGGTCATATCTTAGACCCAATTTTCACTAATATAACTGACATCGAAGTAGGGGCACCATGGCCAGTTCCTTGGTCAGACCACCACTCAGTCCCCTTCCTTATTCTGTTTCAGGGCCCCTCGGCTGAGAGGCCCAAACATATAGGCACCTGTAGGAAATGGGCCAGTTTCAACCCTAACACATTCGCAGAGGCACTTCTGAAAAATGAGCCCAAAACTGATAAGGACATAAATATAGCCAATGGGCAGATTGAAACATGGATAACCGATGCACTAGATGAGGTAGCACCATGGACCACAATCAATACTAAGAGGTCGAAAGCATCGGCACCATGGTTTAATGAATCATTAATAAAGGCTCAAAAAAAGTGTAAACACTTGGAACGCAGATGGCGGAAGAATTACTGTATTAAAATAAAGGAGGAGTATAAAACAGAACAAAAAAAATACCACACACTTATTAAGAAAACACAATGTGATTTCTATACCGAGAAGATTGAAAGGGCTAAAAACTGTTCAAAAGAAATGTTCTTCATACTGAAAGCCCTAGAGTCAACCGAAAAATTAACGGAACCAACTACAGCATCGGTAGAGTCCAGCAATAGAATTGCTGATTTCTTTGCAGGGAACGTGGCAAAAATATATGACGCCTTCCCTACAGAAGCACGTCAGGACAGAAACACTGAATGCAGGCCGAATACAGTATTTAAGGGAGAAACCCTGGATGAATTCAAGGTGCCGGAGCTAGAAGTGATGAAGAGCCTAGCTAGCGGAATTAAATCCAGATCCCCACTGGATCCAGCATGCCCTGAGATCCTAATGCAGGGAGGCAACCTCATTATGCCATTCATCTCAGAGTTAATTGCTCGCTCCTTTGAACTGGGAGAAGTCCCCCATAAATGGAAGCAAGCAATAGTACTACTACAAAAAAAACAATCTACGTCCAATCTCGTTACTACCCTTCTTCGCAAAAATTGCAGAGAAAATAATGAATAAACAGCTAAATAACCATATAGACAGGAATGCCCTATTTCACCCCTCGCAATCAGGCTTCAGAGCCGCGCATTCTACTGAATCGGCTTAGCTCCTGGCCACTGAAACACTAAGGCAATATCGGACAAAGGACAGACAGCTGCACTGATCCTGTTGGATCTAAGTGCAGCTTTGGACACCGTCTCCCACTGCCTCCTTCTCCAAAGATTAGAGACGTGCGGCATGAAGGGCTTGGCATTGTGATGGATGACATCTCTCCTGTCTTCACAATGTTTCCAGGTTACTCAACACTCGTATACATCCAAGTGTATTCCCCTGTTACAGGGTGTGCCACAGGGCCCAATTCTGAGCCCCACTCTGTTCAATTTATACATGGGTCCATTTGCAGATATAGTGGAAGGTCATAACGTGACTATTGTATCATATGCTGACGATACTCAGCTAATTGTCTCACTGTCTCAAAATCCTGAACGGACAGCCCACCAATTCTCCCAATGTTTGGAGGAAGTAGCAGCATGGATGTCTAACCATTGCCGGAAACTCCATGGAAACAAAACAGAGGTGCTGATTGTGGGAAAGGCTCCATCTGTCTGGACATCTGCGTGGTGGCCTGAGACACTTGGTCAACTACCAACCCCTAATGCAGAAGTGAAAAACCTTGAGTGTGGTTTGTCTCCAAACTGACATTTGATAGGCGAATCCGGAAAGTGACGGGTAAATGCTTAGGGACCCTGAAAGTCCTGAGGAAGATCTTCGATCTAGTACCGGTCAATGCAAGGAAATCAATAGTATATTCCACAGTCACCTCCCAGATGGACTACGGTAATTTACTCTTTTTAGGTTCATCCAAAAAAGGGCTACAAAAGCTTCAATCGATACAAAATGTGGCAGCCTGCCTAGTGATACATCTCCTAAAAAGAACATCTATAACAAAAGGCCTGGCAAGCCTGCTTTGGCTACCTGTGGAGAAAATAATATTGTGCAAGGCAATGTGCTACTGCCACCGAATCCTGTTGAAAAAAGGTCCACGGTATCTCCAAGCAATGATAACAGCCTACACACCCAGCCAGAACCTTAGATCCAAAGGAAGGGCTTTGGTAATTGTACCGAGAATACAGAAGGCAAGGATGGCTGGACGCTCTTTTAGATATCTGGCAGCCAAACACTGGAACACACTGCCAGCAGGCATTAGAACGGATCCCTGTGAAGCCACCTTCTGCAAATACCTAAAGACATGGCTTTTCCCTACCATCAAACCAGAATAGACTTTCCAGATCTTCAGTCATCTGTCCGAGAGCTGAGTGGATTACTCTATCCTTTTCATTTTCGGCCATATGATAGTCTGCTGCCAGAGCAGGGACACACCGGAGCACACCAATCTCAACCATTTTGGGGAAGGTATTGGGCACTAAAGGGGCTTAATTTACTATGTCCCTCCCACCTATACAATCTTGGGAATCTGTTGAACACTACAAGGGTAACATTTAATATTCCTAAAAGACACTACATCATTTTTCAAAATCATTAATAGCAATAAACATAAAATAAATATAACTTACAGTACATATTACATTTGATACAAATACTCCAAAAATAAACATACAACAATCTATAAAGAAATGTAACAGAAAATATGAACATTTAAAAACAAATTAAAACAAACATTTAACAATCATGCAATTACATGTAAACTTATAATTATATTTTTAACAATAAAACAATTACAATATTAATTTCGAAATTTCAAATCTTTTGAAAATAATTGAAGTACAATACTTAAGAAGTAAAATATTAAATAAAATATAATTCTAATACCAAATACTTCAACACTCCCATCACCATATTCCTCTATAATCCTAACATCCCATTACTGAAAATGTTATGAACCACTTTATTGAAAAATAAAAATGTAAAACAAATAAAATTACATTTTTACCAAAATATATTATAAATATACATTTATTATTTATCAGAGATGTGAATGTCTATTAAAAAAGTGAAAAATAATGTATACTTTAAAATGAAATGGTAATAAATATTAAAATATTGCATTAATGCATTTTTTAAATATCTCCCTTTGATTTATCATAAACATACAATATACATAACAATAATTTAATATAAAAATGTAATAAATACATGTAATACATTTTAGAAATCAAAATGTTTTTAAATACATTTAAAATTCAAAAGAAATACATTCTTAAAATGTAAACATTATCATAACAACAAGAAACATGTTCCCTTTACATATACAGTTAAAATGATACATTTCAACATTTTGAGATTACTAAAAATATATTGAAATTAAATAAAAAAAATATTTGCACAAATATTATTAAAAAATCTCCCCACCCTTTTACCCATATACCCAGTCTGTTCAAACACCATATATACCATGTAAGACTTTTACCCTCTTGAGCCCTAGTCCATGTCAAATAATGTGGTCTCTTCATTTATTTCCATAAAATCAAAGCCAAGCAAAGGACCTGAAAGGACAGACCGACTTACAACAAGGAATACTGATTTAATGTGCAAACTTATATACAAAATATATATTGGCTGATTGGGTTTAAGTAACACCACTTAAACCATTTCACTTATTTCAAATTTTACAATTGTCAAAGCATCACACCGTAGCAGTGTAATACTTCATTAATGGCTTTATTTAGAGTTTGTGGAAGGGATACTCTGTCACAAACAGAAGTGGATGTCCCGCACTCTGCATTACAAATATATTATAATCTACAGCACCTGTGATACAATGGACAGGATATTCACCACATTTTGAATGAGAACCTAATCATGCCCAACTATAAATATAGGACTCTAAGGGCCTAATTACGTGGTGGTACAGCGGTGGCGGTCTTATTACTGCCACATTATGTCCCTATTGGTCATGCCGCCCTGGGACTGCCAACACCTCCATTTCCATGGCTGTGGCATGGTGGTCCATCCAGAGGCGTCCATATGACTTGAGGGACTGCCATGGTCCCACCGAGCATATTACAAGTTTCATCTCCACCAGGGTTTTCATGGCAGTTCCTCCTCCATGAAAACCCCAGCAGCTAGGAAACTCTTGTGTCGCACGCCCTGTGTGCATGCACAGATGTTCCAGCATGGCATGGACTTTTCAGTCCACGAGGGCAAACAAGACAAAATCTGCGGCAGCCAATTGAGCAATATGGGGAAAGGCCAACCGACGAAACCGCAATCTATAAAGATATCTAACTATGCCCAACCGCTAGCCCATGGCTTAGAGAACAGAAATTAACACCAAGCAATGGACAAGGACAGTTCAGAGGGAGCGGTCGAAGAACCCCAGACGCTGGCAGATGTAATTTGCGCTGTACAGTCGACGAGAGATGAGATGGTTAGAAAGATCGATGCGGTCGCCATAGATGTCAATTTACTGAGATGTGACCTCAGGAAGGTCTCAGGTAGAGTGACGGCCACAGAAGAAGATACCGCAGTGCTGAAAGAACAAGTCAAGAGCCTTAGTGCCTCGGTAGTGGAGCTGAAGTGACAGGTGATTAAACTTGATGATCGAGTGGAGGATTCAGAAGGTTGGTCACGAAGGGGAAACCCTTGATTCATCAGATTTCCAGAAAAAGTAGAAGGCTCTGCTGTGGATCTATTCCTGGAGAACTAGATCACCTGGGAAATGGCTCCTAAACAGTTATCGAAGTTCTTCAGCATTGAATGAGCGCACAGAGCGCTGGTGCCCCCCTCGAGACCTGGGGCACCCCCCCGAGCTATCATCGCGGAGTTATTTAACTTTAGAGAAAGGCATCTTTTGCTCCAGCTCTCCCGCAGCAGACAATGGTTCTTCTTTGAGGGACACTCCCTCACACTGTAGCCAGACTACACACAAAGGGTCCAGGAACAGAGGAAGTCTTTCATTGCAGTAAAACGATGGCTCAGAGACCTGAACCTGAAATATAGCCGCATGTTCCCAGCGAAACTCCGGGTGGAAAGTGGAGGCTGTACCTTGTTTTTTTTTCTCTGCAGAGGAAGCACAAGTCTGGTTAGATGCCAGAGCTCCAGATGGAAGATGCTTAGTGCCTTCCACGAGTCCTATTGGGACGCCTTCTTTGCATTCCTCTGTGAGGGGACACAGACAGCTCAAGCGGCAGAAGCAGCACAAGAGAACGATGAGTCTAGATCAGATTACGGTACTTCAGGATGGCACATTGCAGGCGTCAGATTCTGAGGTGGTACTGGTTTCAGTAGAGGCGGCGACGAACATGACACAAGGCAAGGTAGGACCAGGCAGTGGCTGTGAATTATTGTATTTGTTGGACATTAATGGGTGAACAGTACAGATAAGTTGTTAATCATCTGATTGATCGAGGGAGGTCACCCGAGCCGGGTCTGAGCAATTATTGTTGAGGTTCTGGGGAGGCTTATATTTTTGATCGAGGTTTTTTTTTTTATCTTTGGAGTATGAGTCTATCTCCTGTTTTACCCCAGACTTGCACTGACTAACGGGTTTAAAAGCACATTACTATATTTCTGGTTTGGGAGCAAGGGCAGCCGGCTGACCAGCGATGCCCCCACTAGAGACCAGGTCCATCTGGGAAGCTTGAGAGTAATCTCGCGCCCTGACGTTATCTGCTCTCTTGCACAGCACTCTATGAATATCCCCACTGGCAACTCATACCAGACTAGATCAGGCCGTGGCCCTCGGTCTGTTGTCTGGATATTGGAGAGTATGAGGGAGGGGGAAGGGGGTATGGGGCAGTATGTATGGTTTCTTATAGGACTTGTATGCATATATGGATCTATACTGGTGCCTGTGGGTGGGGGACGGGTTAACCACAGTTTGGTTGTGACAATTTGGTTTGTTCAGTGGGGTAGTTTTAGGGTCACAAAAGGTCACGCCATGATACACGGCTCCTGGAACAGACAGGGAAAATACACTGACATGAGAGGGGCTCATATCACACACTCACAGATACGCCGCCATGGCAGCTCAAATGTTAAAATTCCTTAACTGGAATGTCAGGGGAATGGTGGCTTTGGATAAATGCCGCAGGATACACGCCTTCCTGAAGAGATATAGGGTCGCAATTACGGGACTACAAGAGACACATATATGGGAGAATGAATGTCCACGCGCCTAATTTGGACTGCCCCGATTTTTATCCGGCAGTCTTGAAAGCGGCAACACCGTACATGGGAGCCGAGATCCTCCTGTTTGGTGACTTTAATTGTATATCTGATGGGATGCTGGATAGAGAGCCCCTAGAGAGCACACAAAACCACGTATGGCGAACTCTCTCATGGGAATTTTACAGGGGATGCAGTTAAGGGATGAATGGAGAGTGCGTAACCCTGCCAAAAAAGAGTTCTCTTGCTTCACCCCCACAGCTAACACCTTCTCCGGAATTGACAGCTGTTACCTCTCACCCGGCCTTTCAGCTGCAACAGAGGCCATTTCTTACTTACCACGTTACATATCCGACCACGCGGCTCCGAGTGGAAGCCCTTGCGGACCCCCCATATGTGCAGACCATGAAGGAGGCCCTACAGCATTACTGTGTTGAAAATTGGGAGTCCTCATCCACTAGATCCACTGAGTGGGAGGCTATGAAAGTCGGGGGTTTGTATAAGAACCACTCACGGGGGCCAAATGCAAATACACGCCAACATTGACACTTTAGAAAAGAGACTAAAGACCGTAGAGAACACACTTCATAAAACACCGACAGATGGGGAGAGTGGGCACGAGTTCGGGCGGAGCTACACGAGGCTTGGTCTCGGCTAGAAAAACATCAATACACTACTTATACGCAGAGGCTATATAAGGAGGGCGACAGGTCGGGAGCACTACTGTCGCTACTGATTCGTACGGAGACGGAGCAGAAGCTGGTATTACAGCTGCGTAACAGTGAGGGAGATGTCCGGCACACACAATTCTTGCAGAGTTTGCATTTAAACTACAACAGACTACAAGACTATCTTAACAATATAACGCTTCTCAACCTCGAGGAGGAAGTCGCTAAGACCCTGGTGGGACCACTGTCTAGGGAAGAAATATTGGCAGCAATTAAAAATCTGAAGTCGGAGAAATGTTCGGGAAGTGACGGTCTCCCAGACGAATTTTAATAAAATGTTTGCACCCCAGTTGGTGGATCACCTCTTAGAAGTGCTTAACGAGGCATTGTCCAGAAAGGAGCTTCCTGGTACCATGATGGAGGCACTAGTGTCCATGATCCTTAAACCAGAAAGGGATCCCCTGGCTCCGGGCTCCTATAGACCCATTTCTCTTTTAAACATTGACAAGAAGATACTGAGTGGAGTGCTGGCGGCATGACTCCTCCCATACATGACCCGTTTGGTCCACCCGGACCAGGCAGGGTTTATTCCTGGCCAAAACATTACACACAACTTATGACAACCAGCGCACGTATGGCACGTATGACATACACCGGAATTACAGAAGGCAGATTGGGCCCTATGCCTTAAGCCTATGACTGTTGAGTGGGATTATATCTAGGCAGTACTTGAGCGAATGAAACTGGGAGACAAATATCTGAGCTGGTTGAAACTGCTTTTCATTAAACCAACTGCCCGTGTCTGCCTATGCAACCAGGTGTCGGATAGTTTGGAGCTTCGAAGAGGCACTCAGCAGGGTTGCCCCCTGTCGCTGCCCCTTTTCGCTCTTGCTATGGAGCCTCTAGAAATTACACTCAGAGATAAGATGGGGCGGTGGGATATTCAGCTGGGTCCAACAATACATGTGGTGTCAATGTACACCGACGATACCTTGGTGTACCTTTGTCAACCAAGAGAGGAGGTTCCGGTACTCGTCAAGGAGTTGGCTAGTTTCGGGCAAGATATCAGGACTTTGCCTAAACCTGGAAAAGTCTAAACTCTTCCCCATGGGCAGCCTGCAAAACGTAGAGGAGGGTGAGTTACCCAGCGTGGGGATGGCCTGGATTAAAGATACAGTGCGCTACCTGGGGGTTAGGCTGGCACACACATAGGCGGTCTATTTGGAGCAGAATATGGGCAAAAGCATGGAGGGAATCCGTAAGTCAGTTGGGCTTGGCGAGATTTGCCCTTATCCCTGTTGGGAAGGGTCCCATGATAAAAATTGTGGTTTTGCTGCATTGCTTATATAATGCAGAATTCCCTTTACCGCATACCATGGATATATTTCCGCCAGCTGGATCGCCTACTGATTGAGTTATTATGGGGGACCAAAAGAAAAAGAGTGAAGCGAAACACATTACAAAAGACATGTAAGCGAGGAGGACTTGAGATCCCTCGACTGAATTTTTACTACATGGCGACCCAGCTGCAACATGTGGTGCAGTGGCTCGACGAGAATGATAATTGGGAGAAGAGGCTATTGATGGGCACAAACTGGGGGGTAGCGCTCCCTGACCTTCTCATGATGGGATCATGGGTACCTGAACAATTTCCATATATCATCAGCCATGTGGCCTTAGTCTGGGAATCTGCAATCAGGAATGTGGTGCGTCATGCACCCTATGCTCCTGAGGCCCGGCTTTGTATCGTGGTACCGTTCAAGCAAATAATAGGCCTGGGCGGTAAATTTTGTTCCGCTTGCGGAATTTACGATATTTTGACATTTTCGCGTTCTGTGGAGAGTGCGAAAATGTCAAAACATTCGCAATCTGCCGTGAAATGGAAGTATTTTGTCATCAGTGATGTCATTTGAGATGTCATGAGTGATGTCATGAGTGATGTCACTGACCATGTCATGAGTGATGTAATATGTGACGTCATCATCAGTGCATTGCGGGCGCGCGAGTTATATTCAGCTGGACTAACTATAACGGTGGAACTTCAATGGTTTTGTACGAGTGAAATGTCCAGCTAACTATAACACCCCTGAAACCTATGGTTTTTCCTGTGAATTTCTAAAGTTTTTTAAATGCTAATTCCTAACTATAACGTAACTGAAACCTATGGTTTTTTAAGTGAATTTCAAAGCTTTTTTAAATGCTAGTTTCTAACTATGCCTACAGAGGTAAGACATGTGAAGAAAGAAGAAAACACATACAGAAAGAAGAAAAAGAAATGCAAAAAGAAGCAACAGAAGTCTCCAAAGACGAAGAACAGTGCAGGAAGAAGGAAGACGTGCAGAAAGAACAAACAGAGGAGCAGAAAGAGTCTTTGTTGCAAAATCATCCTGTACCCTCAACTTTTTCAGATGGGTACTGGTGGTAACTGACTCTGACTAACCAGTCCTAGAGCCAGTGCTATGCTAAAAGACACTTAGAATACAGTTAAAACACCTACATATACTAGAGAACACTATGCGTTGGGGTAACCCTGTTATTAGCATGACCTCCTCTGTAAGCCCCTAGTACATAATAGGGCAGGGGGATTAAAACTACCTCTTAGAACGCGCCACAGGGCGCGCTTGCACATTGGTGAAGGGAAGGGGGGCTGGGCTGACGTGTGCAAACATGCCCTGTGGCCGTTTTGGTTTAGGGGATAAAGTCCCCTTGAATCCTGAGTGTCCCTTGGGTACAACTAGCCCATCAGGTATCTCTAGTTAGCACCACAGAGCTGCGTTGCAGAGAAAATGGGCACGGCCTAGACCACCTCTCTGCAACACAGCACAGTGGCACTTACTGGAAGCACCTGGTGGACTAGTTGGCCCCCATGGGCCCTCAGGATTGAAGGGGAATTATTTCCCCAACTTAAAATGCACCTTAGAGCGTGTTTGCACACGTCACCTCACGCCCCGTCCCCTCCCTTCACCACTGTGTAAACGCGCCCTGTGGCCGTTCTAAGTTGAAAGATTAAGTCCCTTTGAATCCTAAGGGTCCCTAGGGTCAAACTAGCCCACTAGGTACCTCCAGTAAGTGCCACAGAGCTGCGTTCCAGAGAGGTGTAAAAAGGGACGTGGCCTCTGAACACCTGTCTGCAACGCAGCTGCCTGGCACATACTGGAGATACCTGTTGGGCTAGTTGGCCCTCAGTATTAAAAGAGAGTTAATTCCCCAACTTAAAACGCGCCACGGGGCGCGTTTGCACAGTGGTGAAGGAAGGAGGTGTGGCCTGAAGTGACATGTCTGCAATCACACACTGTGACGCAGTTTAAGTTGGGGAATTAATTCCTTCTCAATCCTGAGGGTCCCTGGGGGCCAACTAGCCCACCAGGTACCTCCAGTATGCGCCAGAGGGCTGCGTTGCAGAGAGGTGTTCAGAGGCCACACCCCTTTTACAACACTCTGCAACCCAGCTCCGTGGCGCTTACTGGAGGTACCTGGTGGGCTAGTTGGCCCCCAGGGACCCTCAGGATTGAAGAGGAATTAATTCCCCAACTTAAGCCGCGCCACAGGGTGTGTTTGCACACATGTCAACTCAGGCCCGCCCCCTCCCTTCACCACTGTGCAAATGCACCCCGTGGCATGTTTTAAGTTGGGGGATTACCCCCCCTTGAATCCTGAGGGTCCCTGGGGTGCAACTAGCCCACCAGCTACCTCCATTAAGCGCCACAAAGCTGCGTTGAAGAGAGATGTAAAAAGGGGCGTGGCCTCTGAACACCACTCTGCAACGTAGCCCCCTGGCGCATACTGGAGGTTCCTGGTGGGCTAGTTGGCCCCCAGGGACATTCAGTATTCAAGGGGAATTCGTTCCCCAAACGCGCCAGGGGGTGCATTTGCAGAGTGCTGAAAGGAGGGGGCGTGGCCTCCGGCGCGATGCCGGTATTTCTTTTGTTTTTTCTTAAGAAGGGGGGCTGCGTAGCCCCCCTTCTTTTTCTCCTTTTTTGGCCCTGGGGACTCCATCCCCCAGGGCCTGCTCCCTAATTAGTTTTTTAAAAATTAAAAAATTGGGAAGGGGGCCGCGTGGCACCCCTCTTGAGGCCTTTATGTTATGTTATGTTAGGCAATTTTATTAGGCACAACAGCTGCCTCAGCTAAGAGGCGTCCCGGCGCTAAGCAACAACAGAGCAGAACGCAAAAAACACTCGAGGCCTACAAGGACGGAAACAGGAATGTCTTGATTGCTTTCCTGAAATGGAGATAGTTAGTAAGCTCCCGAATGTGAACCGGCAAAGAGTTCCACAGCAGGGCCGCTCTATGCCAGAAGAAGCTCCCGCCAGCACGGGCTTTCCTTACTCGGGTAACCACTACTAGACATTGTCCCATAGAACAAAGTGATCGTGGGGGAATATAAGGTAAAAGGAGATCGGACAGAATATAAAGGGATGTCAGCTTCAGAATTTTAAAGTCAAAACAGAGTGCCTTAAACTGAATGCACCTGGCTACCGGTAGCCAGTGAAGGCGACGAATAGCGCTGGTCACTGAGCAGGTTCTACGCAAGCCCAGGAGAGATCTGACGGCCGCATTCTGGACTCTCTGTAGCCTCTGTATTTCAGATTTATTTGTTCCTAAATACAGCGAGCAGGCATAATCGAGCCTTGACAAAATCAGGGCCTGAATAATGGCCTGCCTGATTGCAGCATCAAAAAAGGCCAGAATAGGTTTAAGCCCACGTAGCAGACCAAAACAGGTGCCTGCCACTCTCTTCGTCTGGATCTGAAAGTTGAGTGAGCTGTCCATCCAAACCCCCAAGTTCTTTAATACTGGCTTGGGGGTAGGTGCCGTGCCTAGACTGGCAGGCCACCACAGGTCACTCCAGTGACCATGGTTCCACCCCCACCAACAACACCTCAGACTTGTTAGTATTCAGTTGTAAACATGACATGGCCTTTTTTTATTTTTTTTTGGAGGGGGGCCTCTGGCCACTAATAGCCCTGGGGACCCCATCCCCCGGGGCCAGCCCTCTCCGTTGGGGGCCATGGGGGGTCCCCAATCCCCCCACAGTCCTGCCGGCTCCCCGCCTCCTGCGTGAGCCGGCATTGCTTTTCCACACGGGGAGCTGCATGTTAGCAGCTCCCTGTGTGGAAAAGCAATTTGGTTTGAATTTTGAAAGAGAGAGCAGGTTTCCTGCTCTCTCTTTCAAAATTCAAACCAAGTTTGCTATGGCAGGGCGGGAGCCACGAGGCTCCCACCCTGCTATAGCGAACAGCAGTGTCCCGAGACACTGCAGGAGCCGGCCCTGGGGGGTGGCGGTCCCCAGGGCCATCCTTGGCTCCAGGGGGGCCGCGCGGCCCCCCTCCCACCAATTTCCAAAACCCCAGGGGGTGGTGGTCCCCGGGGCTGGGGGGTCCGTCACGGCAGACTACCTACTGGCGGTCGCCAGTAGGTAGGTATAGTTAAGACCTATTATCCATAGGAAAATCATAACATTCTATTCCCAATAACTTTGGCGCCGGTTGACGAATCTTCGCGAAATTTCCAAAACTAATGGCCCATTCTGGTCAGCGCCTATCCTGAAAGTTTGGGGGTCATTCGTCAAGCAGGGGCCAAGAAAAAAAGGGGGTTCCAAAACGCGTTTTCCCCATGTTATTTCCCATAGGAAATTTTAGACACGACTACAGCCCGACCTGCTGAACGGAATTACACCAAATTTTGCAAAAAGGTAGCCTTTGGTTCAGAACGCGCACTTTTTTAAAATTTGTATATAAATATATATATATATATATATATATATAGATAGATAGATAGATAGATAGATAGATAGATAGATAGATAGATAGATAGATAGATAGATAGATAGATATGTTGAGCACCATCTTCTAAAATTGAGCCAAGTTTTCTGATTAGAAATTGGGGAAGGGGAGTTTTTCTTGGCATTGATGAACCTTAGTGCCATTTGGGAAGTGAGTTTTTTATTGGAATTGGTGAACATGAGCTGGTGTGCCTTATTAACAATGGTAGGGTTATGAGGAGAGGTTGCTGGTCCATGTTAGAATTGTTGGGCACTTATTTAACATCCTTCAAACTGTGGCCTTTTTCTAATGTCCATGACGGTAAACAGGAGTGTTCTTTATTGATAATTGGTGAAATTCCCTTTTCTTGAAAATGTGGAATAAGAATCATGTATTTTGGCTTTAAATGTGTATGTTGTATTGTTGTTACAAAATTGTGGATTATATCAGGAGCATTCAAAAATGTTTTTAATTGTTTTTTTTCGCATTTAGAGGAAGTCAGTTTTCATGCATTAATGAAGTTGATGGGCATCTGTACAGTCCTAGTTGAAATTTGGGGTGTCTTCTTTAGTCGTGGTTGTAATGCTTGTGTTTCTATTACATTTAAACAATAGTATCTTTCTCCTGAAAGAGAACTGCAGGAATAAGTGCAGACAGACTAACTCTTAAAATATTTGTACAAACTAGCAAGACTTAACATAGTTGTACAACTTTGTTGAGTCTTGCTGTGCATAAAGTGCAGCATCACATTTCACCTGCTAGGCTACTTCAAATGAAAACAGAGGACGCTCCTCCATTTTAATGAGTGTTATAATAGTTTGTAAAGTCCATGCCATGCTGAAACATAGGTAACATGCCCATCCAAAAGCCTTGAGGCAACTGGGGGCCCGGTAGGGCCCCCTTTGTTGACTCTCTGTCACCCTTCTAATGGTGGTCTCACCACCATGAAAAGATAACTGAGAGCAAAATCGTAATATGCTTGCTGGTGCTGCAGAGGCACCACGAAGCATATTGCAGCCTCAGACCGCCACACCAGTGCCAGGTATCTCCAATCCCTGTCGGTTACGGCGGTCCTAACGCGGTCCGACTACCGTAGTTGTAATACAGCGGTCGTACCACTGGTGTGGCGGTCCCCGACTGCCACCGCACCTCCACCGAGAGTTAGGACTGCCAAACTCGTAATTGGGCCCTAAGACTTCATAGTCTTGTTGTCCCCTCATGCCTTTTTCATCTACTACAAGATACTCCCAGCTCCTTTATCCCACTCTTGCAGGTTCTTTTTCATCCCTGCTTTCTTTCTTGTTTGTCTGTGTTTTTCAGTTTTTCTCTTCCTCTTTCTTTGTTCTGTTTGTGTTATTTTGTATCTCTTTCTCTAGGTAAAAGTTTGATGAGGAAAAATAAGTGGCAGTCCTCAAAAATGATTGCTGATGAGCCACAGCTGTAACCACTGGCTCAAGTTAAGTACTGACTTGCAGTCATTTCTCTAACCAGCCATCCCTCCAAATGAGATGGAAAAGTGGGAGTATCCAAAAGGGGTGGGGCCTGAGAAGTGTAACTAGTAATTCTTTCTAAGAATTGTGGCCCATGTAATTAAGGGCATGGCTTAAACCTAAAATTTTAATTCTGTGTTTCCCAGTATGACACTCGACCAGTATTTTGGTGCATCTGAGTTTTCTGTTATTGCATCCAGATATATGACCCTCTGAACTGATAGGCACTATGAGAAACTTACACTGCCTTCAGCCTCAGCTCCAAAGATCTCACTTGTTGCACTTTATAAACTCCTGGAGGGGACTCAGTTTAAAGTATGCACTATACAAGAGTGATATGCTGCGTGAAAATAAAAAAAAAACCAGCAAAACAACTTTTTAGAAGATGCAAACACTCTTAGTGAATGCAAGAGTAAGTAAAGCATTTGAAATATAAACCGGGAGGACTTTTCTTCCATTAATTGTTCAGAAATCTATCAGTGTTTCTTCCTGGAAAGTAAAAAAACATGAATATCGGTCCCAACTTGGAGCAGTTTCATTTTCCATTTTTAATTGCTACCAGGTTTGAGACCAGAGGAACCCTGCCACATAAAGCCCTGCAATCACCTACTCCATCCATCCTCTCACTAGCCCACCCGCCCATTTCTGCTTTCTGACATTCATCTGCTCCACCCAACCACACAGACAAACTCTCCAATTATTGAAGCACTTCTACGTATAAAAAATCTCCATGCCTAAATACTTTGACAATGGTTCTTGAAATTGATCTATGTCTCTTGAGAATTCCTGTTTAGGACTAAGCCTGGGCAAAGCACTACGCTACGCTCGCGTAGTTTGCGCTACTTCGCACTATGCGAATTGCACGTAGCACAGTGCAAACACGCGTAGCGTAGCGTAGTGCAGCGGTGATTTTTTTGCTTGCTCGCGGTCCTCAAAATCAAGTTGGCGACCGCGAGCAAGCAAAATGACATCCCGGCGAGACTTTTTCCTCATTCGCGATCAGCAGCATCAAGTTACCGATCGCGAGATTGGAAAATAAATCTCCCGGCGAGCTTCTCAACGTGGGAAGGTCAGGTTTCTCATTGCGAGTGGTCACGTATGCTCACGAACGCTCGCGATGAGAAACTACCAGTCCGCGTTGAGAAAACTGCCGCTCGAATAAAAATCTTCTCGAGCGGCAGAAAATGACCGCTCGCACTGTGCGGGATGCCGTTCTCACTGATTGCACAGTGCGGACAAGCATCCCGCACTGTGCAATCAGTGCGAACAGCAAACTACACAGCTCGCGTAGTGCTACGCATAGCTCGCGTAGTGCGAAGTACACTTTGCGTAGCTACGCATAGCGCTACTACGCGAACTGCGCCCAGGGTTATTTGGGACAAGGCACCATCTAGCGGATAATGTAGTAAATTGTGCCATTCCTATTGTGGCTATATTTAAAACCAACCTTCCTTTATTTGGCTGATGACGCCTTTCACCTCCATTTATTTATTTTGACAGTCAGACTTTCGGCTTTGTTACTAATCAGGACCTATATTGGAATTGCACCCTTTTTATATGTCTTCCTGCGCTGATTATATTTAAGATAAATAATGAAAGTAAGTTTTGCTTATGTTCGTCTTTACTTGTGTTTCTTCCTTCACAGAGAATTGTGTGGAATTTCAAAAGTTGAACATGAGCAATTGCAGCCAGTCCTCTTTGGCAAACGCTACTTCTCCAGTCATGGAATTCTGGGAGTAAGTGGATATCTATCTCCTTTTCGTTACTGTATTTATCTGAAATATTTGTTCAAAATCACTACTTGGTTTACTTTCTTTTTCAAATCTCTTTCCAGTTTCCATATACACCTGATAAAGTCCATATATTTAAATCAACTGTTATAATTAGGCTCCTATTTCCCAAAACAAATATAAATACTTTTCTTATTTTGAGTAAAGAAATCTCCACTGAATTGCTAAAGGTAAAGACTGAGAAAGGAATGGATATCTCCACATTTCACTCCCTGGCTCTGCACAAAGTCCATGCACCAACTCACACTTTATGTACAATTTGGTAGTGGTTTTGCTGGTATATATAATTGCATGTGAAATTTTCTCAGAACACCATAGCCAAATGACAGCAGAACGCTCTACTGGTTCAAAGGCAAACATATGGTCAAGAATTGTTTGAAGGTGTAGTGTTTTGTAAAGACCTGTGTCTTCTGCGCTATTGTAAGTTGAGGAAGTGTTGGAACCAGCTTGATGATTACAAGGATATTGTTTCAGATCCTGGGTTTATTTGTTTGTATTTCGAAGGCTTGTGGATATAGAAAGGCAATTCAATATTCTTGGTGTATTTGTCTGTATTTCGAGAGTTTGTGGATATAGAAAGGCAATTCAATACAGTTAGCGTGTGGCATTCACTTTCTTGCATACCAAGTGATGTGAAGAACAGGGCCGAACTGGCATTTTGTTCCATTGGGCATTTCCCCTTTGAGCTGGAGGGATTGGTGGGTGGGATAATAGCCCAGGATCGCTCATGGTGCCTCTGACACTTTCTTTCCTTCACTGAGATTAATTGCAGCCGGCACAGAGATACGGAGAGAGGGAGAGGAAGGAATGATGGATGGATGAGAGTGAGAGATCAGAGAGGCAGAAAGGAGATGAACGAATGAGAGATGAAGAAATTAGGGATGAATTTTTTTTAAAAAGAGAGAAAGAATGAGGAGAGGAAGGGTGCAGGACTGCTTTAAGGGCTGCTTTTGAGTACTCTAGTCCAGACATGGTAAAGAATCAAGTATCTTATAGAAATAAGAGCAATAGAGCACCATCAGAAAAGCCCGATAGTCTTTAATTTCTCAAATGCTTATCTACTTTGGTGAATACAGAAGCATTAGTGTGGCCACGGATGGGGACAGTTTGGCTTCTGCAAAAATGCAAGAAATCCAATAGATCCACTGTCAAAAGTGTGTGCATGAGTGTATGGAATCACTTAGGGGGTTATTATAACTACAGCAGTCCTATGAACCTCCTTAGCCCCAGTGGCAGTGCGGGCAGAGTTTGGCGGTCGGATTGCCAAAGGATTGCCGCAACCGCTGGGGATCCGGGATCCCTCAGCGGTCTTGCAGCAGTGTGAGGCCACAATATTCTGGCAGTGCCGCTACGGCACTTCCAAGCGTATTATGATATTCCTCACTGCCACAGTTTTAACGGTTGTGAGTCCACCATGAAAAGTGTGGTGGTGAGGAAACAAAGAGGGCCCTGCAGGGCCCCCTGTTGCCTCAGGACCTGGGGGTGTATTAAAGGGGGCAAATGGTGTGCCCCCCTGTCTGTGTGCACCCCCGTTTCTGAACGGCATTGCCTTCACAGTCAGTGCCATGCAGGAACGCATTTTGGTGCTCCAATTGCGGTGCCTTCCTAAGGAATATGACACTTTACAACGCACACATTACAATGTGTGTCATTACAACAAATCTTTTACATCGTAAAATCCATTACAACGCATGTCGTTACAATGCATGTCATTACAACGCATAATCCATTACAACACAATTACTATTATAACTCTGCCAGGGCGTTACTTTGGGGAATGCGTTGTAATGGATTATGCGATGTAATGACATGCGTTGTAATGGATTTTGCATTGTAAAACATTTGTTGTAATGACACGCGTTGTAACGTGTGCATTGTAAACGATGTTTCCCCTTTCTGAGGCTCACACACAAGCCTTTTAAAGGCACCGCTGTGGCAACGCCAAAGCAGGCCCGCCCACCAGGATTACAACTCTTAATCTGGAAGGCAGTGATCGGATGGGTTTGACAGTGTGGTGGCATGGCGCTGGTGTTGCGGCCCTCTGCCAAGCCCCTAAACTCATAGTGAGTCCGTTATTATTTTCCTTGGAAATTTCTGTCATGCTTCACATGGCTGCTTTATGTTTGAGTCCAGATGCTGTAGCATGGATGCTGCATGCATCTTCAGCCATTCTCTGATACCCCCATACCGTTGGTGTCATAATTCTGTTGATTGAAACATGGCAGTCTTTGTGCCAATCATAATTGTATAACTATTTAATATTTTATGTTTCGAGTCATATGTGCCAGTCCCATACATTCCAACAACCCATTAATAAATAATATTCTTCATTACTATTTACCATTTGCAAGAATATATTATTTTTTACGTTATCAAATGCTTTTTCTTGGGAGTTTGTGGGCTATTTTCTTGCTGCAAGTTTATTTGAATGTGTCCTAGTCTCAGCGTGTTCTACCTTTTCATTTTAACATTTATTTTGCTCCATTGGAAGTTTATTCTCTTCTGTGTGACCCAGTTCTTGATGTTTTCATTTTCAAACATACTCGTGTGTTTTTTTTCTCTGATGACCTTTTCCTTGGTTGTTAATTTTAATATCTCATTTTGTTAATGTGAGTAGAATGTTTCCATTAAATGTCGGTGTTCTTTTAATTCCTTTTTCGTGTCAATGAGTCCCTTGTCTGTACTTTATTCCATCTTCATGTTTGGCTGGGGCAAATGGAATAGCAATAGCAGAACATTAACATTCAATTCGTATTTGTCTCTGATAGTCCAGGTCACATGGTCGCTGAGAGGTCTGGGCTGTCTCATGAGTGCACTTTGCTGTCAGAGTTTATTTACTTCTGTGCAGAGCCAAACTGTTGTAAACGATCCAAAAGTCAATGCCATTTTCTTACTATTGCTAATATTTGCATGGTCTACATGAAAACGATTCACACAAGCTGGATGTATTCTTCTATTTATGTTTGTGTTTTTCAGCTCAGTTTATGGTGCTTTATGGGGGTGTCAAGGTGCTTTCGCTTGCCATTAGGAATTGATGGGATATGTTTCCTCGTCTAATTATGCGCATATATGGGAAAAACAGGATTACTTATTAGCAATATACATTATACGAGTTCAAAAAGAAAACACACAGAGTAAAATATGTAGAACACACATGTAGAAACATTGCTTTTTAAGGTGTACTAAAAGGTTTTGATACTTAAAGTGTTTTTAAAAGTAAACTTATCAATTGTTTTCTTTTTATTGAATATTGAAAGGTGAAGTAATTCTCTAGTAGCTCGTAAAAGGAAACATACATTCTAAGTAAAGACATGCACAGCCCAGTGCCCACATCACCTTCCCAGCTACGTAATTAACATCAGGCTTGACGAGGTGGCAACCTTTCCTTTCTTCCCGTTATTATTTTTCTTCCCTGCTGCATGTTACTGACTGCAGATGCCGTCTCACATTTTCTAATTTGTTTATGCTTACCTAATAATATTAATAATGTATAGAGTAAGATCATATACATTTAATATAATAACAATATTATATATTATTATCATGATATGTGTTACAAGCACTATTTATGATACGCATCAAGAATATTCTCTAATAGATCTGGTGTTTTTCTTAGTGAGTCCTAGATACACACACACACAGAAAAACAGATAAATTAACGCTTAATAAACATGCCACCAACGTTGTGCTATACAAGAACACATCGTGCATAAGACTACAACATTCCAGTTTTCAGTTTTTCACCAGAAGCATCAATCTCCATGGTCACAGTGCAAATAAAGAAACATGACTATTTCAAAATCTATGAAGAGATAAAGTTGTTTGAAATTGTTTTATCTCCATTTATTCCTAGTTGCTCACTTTATTCAGCAAATTGCCCAAACTTAATTTGCCCAAACTTAATTTGCAACTTTTAAGGGGTTCTTTTATGAATCAAATATTGGTTGAATATTGAATAGAAAAATACTATGCTACAAAAAAGCTGTAGCGTGAACACAGACTAATAAAATATTGTAAATGTAAGTTTATGTAAGTAAGTATAGCCTTAATACATTAGCAATTCTTTACTTGTCCTTCACACCACATCTGGATACCTTCACTAATTATATAAAAAAATGAAGTTAATTATTATTACGTTTTTCTTAAAATAATTTTCTTGGTCAATCTGATACATATGTGGCTAATAAAACATGTTTAGAAAATAGTTTTTATATATATGTATGTGTGTATGTGTGTGGGTGTATGTATCTTTGTATGTGTGTGTGTGTGCTTGTATTACTTGTTTGGCTGTATTTACTGACAAACTACAGTGGTATAAAAACCCACATTTCACAGTGAACTAAGAAATCTGGGAAATATTTCCTTTTCCCTGTCAAAAAACAAGGTTAAGACAGCCCCAAAACCACTCTGCAGAGCTACATAATTGTCTAGGCTAATAGGATGATATAGCATAGGGGACCATGTTTAGCAGCAAGATTTTCCTAATAATGCAATACAATTTGCAAATGATGTGGCACGTTCTCTGGGGGTATTATTTCGACCCATTTTAGTTAGAAAAGAATATTATTTGTGAAAACTACAAATTTTGTAAACTATCTGGCAAATTATTTGGCAAATGCAGTACATCCGTAATTATGTGGTAAATAGTGCAGCCACAGAGTGGCATAAATCCACATGGCCTTACCGTTTTTTATGATATTATCAACAATTCATGAAAGGTAATTCTAAATATTCTAATTACAATCATTGCCCATTGTTAGCTGTAATTTGAAGAAAACAAATTTTTCAAGACACCCACCCCAAACTCAACACAGCCTAATGGTTTATGATGTCATCAGAGCCCCTGGGTGACAATATTGGACCATCCTACAGTGTTACTTGTTATGTATACTATATATACATTAAATACCAATCACCCCTCCCACTCCATAAAGTCAGGCAACGACACTCCAGAGCTTACTCCTTAAATCCTTTATTCCATAAAGTGCAAAGTGCAGAGGTATAAATACAAGTGTCAATGCGTTTCGGCTTTTCAGCCTTTCTCACGGTTGTATGGAACAAAGGATTGAAGCAGATAGCTCATAAGTGCTGTCCCCTGACTTTATGGAGTGGGAGGAGAGATAGATTCAAAGCTCTGTAGGGGCAGAGGTATACACGGAGCACCACTGGCGTTCTAGTGCCCGACAGCAATGCTGTGGTTTCTGGAGTAATATATATAGTATATAGTCATATATATTTAAATATATATATATATACACACACACACACACATATATATATATATATATATATATATATATATATATATATATATATATATATATATATATATATATATATATATTATCTACTGGCGGTCGCCAGTAGATAGTTATAGTTAGGACCGCGTTTTCATAGGAAATCTCAGAATTCTATTTTGAATAACTTTGGCGCCGGTTGACGAATCCTCTCGAAATTTTCAAAACTAATGGGGCGCTCCGTTCAGCTCCTACCCTGAAAGTCTCGGGGTGATTCGTCAAGTGGGGGCCGAGAAAAAAGGGGGGTCCCAAAACGCGTTTTCCCCATGCATTTTTCCATAGGACCTTTAGACGCAGCTACAGCCCGAACGGCTGAACAGAATTACTTGAAATTTGGCAGAGAGGTAGCCATAAGGTCAAGGAAGTGCCTTTTGCAGGTCTGGTGTAAATCTGTTCAGTATTTCCTGAGAAAGTAGCATTTAAAAGCATATCAATATCTATACGCGCGCAGGGTGCGCGCACCGTGCGAGCACCCTAACGTGCGCGAGCGTAATTCTGATTGGTGGTTACATGTTAGTCAACGTTCGAATCGGTCGAAATCAGGAAGTGTCGGCCGCCATTTTGTTTGTTTTCAGTGCGAGAGTGAAAAAGGAAGGTGGCGAACGTGAAAAGGGGGCAGGGTAGAGAGTTCCTGACCCCCTAGCCTTTGTCAGGGGGTCCCTGAAGGACCCTGAAGGCAGGATTTTTTTTAAATTGCGGGGGTGCGCGCACCGTGCGCGCACGGTGAAAAACCCCCCAAAAAAAAACATTTTTTTTTAAAAAATCGCGGTGTGCGCGCACGGTGAAAACCAAAAAGAAAAAAAAAAAATTTTAATACGTAGCTTATTGTAAAATAAATATAGCAAAAAAATAATAATACATAAATAAATTAGCATTTAAAAAACCGTACAAATTCACTGAAAAAACCATAGGTTTCACACACGTTATAGTTAGGAATTAGCATTTAAAAAACCTTGCAAATTCACTTAAAAAACCATAGGTTTCACACATGTTATAGTTAGGCGGATATTTCACTCGTAAAAAAACAATGAAATTCCCCCGTTATAGTTAGTTCAGATAACTATAACTCGCGCGACCGCCACTCTATCATAAGGATGATGTCATCAGTGATATCATGAGTGATGCCACTGACCATGTCATGAGTGATGTAATATGTGACGTCATGAGCAGTGGATTGCGAGCGCGCGAGTTATAGTTATCTGAACTAACTATAACGGGGGAATTTCATTGGTTTTTTACGAGTGAAATATCCACCTAACTATAACATGTGTGAAACCTATGGTTTTTTAAGTGAATATATATATAGATATAGATATATATAGATATATAGATATATATATTACCTACTGGCAGTTGCCAGTAGGTAGTTCTAGTTAGAACCTAGTTTCCATAGGAAAAGCATTTTTTAGAAACACAATATATATGAAATATTGATACAATTAAGGTAACGTAATCAATCACTGTGGAACAAACATATTGCACCTAAAGCAGCATTATTACCAAAATTAATTTCAAAATTAGTTCCAAAGCCATTACTAGTACAAGAAAGGCACTATCAAAATAAAAATTTGATTATTAGCCTCACAGAACAGCATTAAATTTGTTTCCACAAAAAAAGCGATGAGGTTCTACAAAATCTATTCAAATTAAGCATTCTCATTGTCGGATCTAAGTATACAAACAGCAGTTTTTTCCTTTAGGAAAACTATCTACATCAACCTAGAACACGTCATACACAGTGCAAGAACCACAGAAGGAAACATTCAATACAGAGGTTCAAGGATGATACAGTACATCCTTTTTTCCTCAAAAATAGTCACGCAAAGGCAGATCTAATATTGCAACCAAAAAAAACAGATGAAGGACCCAAACATATGAGAAAAGGGGAAATAAAGGGGTATTTTTCTGCTACTGCGCTTTAATAAAAAAATGAGTGTAGTGAGATGGAGAAACTTGCAAACTAACAAGTGTGTGAAACAGCAAGGACTGGTTCAAGAAAAACGATAAAGTTTAAAGTGAAATGAATCCTTGTATTTCCTCTTCTGAAAATGACACCAGGCTCACCCAGAGCACATCTTTGAGACATATGCCCCAAAGGACTTCAAACCAATGCTTTGCACCAGTTCCCATCACTTCTTTTTTAAGTTTGTTGAATGAGCATAAAAAGAAGAGTCCATTCTTCAGTAGGAAGTCTTCATGAAGGAGCGACCACCACCCTATATTCAAGGGCAGCTCGGTATATCGTAACAGTCATGCCCTTTGTCCATGTCCTGAACCCCTATTGCATCATATTACGAGTACATAGCTTAGGCAAATGTAGAAAGCACACAAATAACATTACTGGAGACAGGAACTAAGCACATATCATGTGGGATTCAAGATCATGAAGAACGGTTTGCATTTTTTTAAACAATTTAAAGTTACACAGAGATGTTGATTCATTTGCTTTCTAAGGTCTTTGGAGACCTTGCAGTAAGTATGAATAGTAAGGCACTATTTACATTTAGGCATTTGAATTGAAACACATGCAGGCTATCAGAGGCCTCCAGGCTGTTAAGTACACACACACACACACACAAAATGTAAAGCACTTCATGCATGACCTTTACAAAAAAAAGAAAATCAATACCATATCACGCAAAAGCTTTTTCCACATCAAGAAGAGAAAGAGATTGCTGCAAGGACAATGCCAAGGTTAACCAGGTTATATATATATAACAGTAGCTATTATTATTATTACTATTAATAATTACCTTAATTGTATCAATATTTCATATATATATATTGTTTCTATTTTTGATGTAATGTTTTATACAAAAGTGATAAACACTAAATTCAACATATTATTAGCCTTTTATTTGCACTACTTCACATACATTTTCATCCGAAAGATTCTGTAGGCTTCCAAGTTTCATTTTATATTAGACCACGTAGAATGAGTTCACAAATGAAGTGATGTACAGGAGAGCAAGGTGATCCTTGCATGTTTAGCAACAGTAGAGAATAAGAGCAGACACTAATATCAGTGAAGAACTATAGACATCTGTGCACAAGTAACTGGCCTTGTTTGTTGCGAATCTTTTTGCCAGAACTAATGGAACACTTGGCAGAAAGGAAAGGCAGTGAGAGGAATTTGGGTTGCTAGTCCAAGAGTCTCTCAGCGAAGAAGAAAACGTTGAGGTAGTTTTGTCTCCAATTGTATTTTTGTGCCACAAATACCTGCTACCTTTTACAATAGATCTCCTAATCATCCACCCTTTCTCTTTGCATCACTCCTTCCTTGCACCTCACATCATTTGAATCTGAAGATACCTACTGACTTCCATTTGCTCTCTGAAGCGAGCTATTGCTTGCATGATTGTGTTACAAACACACAATAAACAAATGAAAAGTCGCAAAAAAAAGGAAAAGCATTTTTTGATTTGCTAATAACTTTGGCGTTATTCGACAAATATTCGCGACTTTCTCCCCAAAAAAAGTACATCCAGGTCAGCTCCTATCCTGAAAGATTGGGGGTGATTCGTCAAGCGGGAGCTGAGAAAAAAAGGTATCCCAAAACACGTTTTTCGTGTGTTTATTTCCATAGGACATTTTGAGACAGGCTACAGCCCGAAATGCTGAACGGAATTACATCAAATTTGGTAGAAAGGTAGCTCTTGGTTCAGAAAGCGACCTTTCTTTTAAATGGTGTGAATCCGTTCAGTAGTTGCTGAGAAATTAAAAAAATAAGAGTCAAAAAATCAATTTCCCATAGGAAACTTTAGGCAAGACTGCAACCCAAACTGCTGAACTGAATTACCCCAAATATGGCAAAAAGGTAGTGCTTGCTTCAGAAAGCGACCTTTTTTTAAAATTGTGTAAATCCGTTCAGTAGTTGCTGAGAATTTTTTTTAAAAAAGTTTCGATATCTATGGCCGAGGAGTATTTGCGAACCCTTCCGACCACGACCCTCACTGTCATTGGCTGCCAACACTCCAAACCCGAAGTGTTAGCAGCCATCTTGTGACTCGATAGAACCGAGTCACAAGAAAACAGAGAAATAAGCCTGAAAACCAAGAAATGGGGGCAGGGTAAAAGCACCCTGACCCCCTGTCCCACAAGGACCACCAGGCACAAAAAAGCATTTAAAAAAAAAAAACGACCGAATTTGCGCTGGGTGCGCGAATCTGGACACATTTTTTGAAAAAAACGAAGTGTGGGCTCCCGCACTTCGTTATGTTTAAGCCCCCGGGTGGGCCAGGTCCCGGGGGCTTGCAGTAAATGTACAGCGGTGATGTCACTGACCATGTCATGAATGATGTAATATGTGACATCATGTGCAGTGCATTGCGAGTGCACGGGTTATAGTTAGCTGAACTAACTATAACGGTGGAATTTCTATGGTTTTATAAGAGTGAAATGTCCAGCTAACTTTAATGTCCCTGAAACCTATGTTTTTTTCAGTGAATATATATATATATATATATATATATATATATATATATATATATATATAAAGATCCACAATTCTTCAAGCTTATAAAGAACGCCAGGACACTTTGGAAATGCAGTGTATGATACCGACTGCACCACCATTGGTGCAGTCGGTATCATTCACTGCATTTCCAAAGTGTCCTGGCGTTCTTTATAAGCTTGAAGAATTGTGGATCTTTATATTTCAGGGCTCCGATACCCTGTGCGAGGACCGCCCTACATTGACAGCCTCTTTACATTATCGGGATTGGTATTGATATATATATATATATATATATATATATATATATATATAGAATATATATATATATATATATATAATATAGATAGATAGAGAGATAGATAGATAGATATACGCACACACACAGAAAACATTAATTATGGGTAACTGTGTAATATAGAGCTATATTACTATATAGAGGTTTTGGTGCAATTTATAAACCACAAGTAGGAAGTTTCAGTTGTTTATAAATGTCACCTGGACTCCAATATGGCATGATAGGACCATCTTGCAAATATTACTCCGTATTTTGTTTACATTACATGAATAAGTTATTTTAGTACTCTTTAAAATGATCTGAATGCTATCTTTTTAGTATTCATTGTTTTCCGGAGTCTGTCAATGATTTGAGACGGGTATTTGTTTGGGAAAATGTACTAATATTTAAAATGTTTTTTATGCAACAAGGTATTTTACCATAGGTCCAAGTCATAAGGTTTAACAAGACATATATAAAGACAGAAAATTGTGTGCAATGTGTAACAGAGGAATTTTTTGTTATCAGTTTACACTGTTTATTTTCCCACACTGGACAGGATTAATTGGTGCATGCTTGCATCAAGGATGGGTCTGCAAGAGTGAGCTTGTCTGGTGTGATGATTAATGCTCTGAGAGTTGAGCTATTATTATGAATGTGTTTTTATTATGAGCACTGAGAGAGAAAAAAACAAAATGCTGAGTTAAACCATCATTTAACTTTGTAATTTTTTTAGGGAAGCTAAATAACCTGTAAATAAATTCAGCACTGTGAATTATGGAAAATAATTCACAATTATTCCTCTTTTTTGTGAAATTCAATCTTTGAAACCACTGGCAAACATTCAGTATGAAGGCTTACCCACTGCATGGAACTGTATTGAGAAAAACTTAAGAATAAATTACCTTCATTTTCTGAAATAAAGTCTAATGAGAAAATCATTCCTCATCAAGGCAGTTATATGAATTATTCTTGACCCACCATCATCCAAACGTGATCGCAAAATTTTCAAAACCAACATTAAAATTAGCAGCGGTCCGAAGGTCTCAAGTATCCTGTGTACCTAAAGCAGCATTCATTTTCCCTGTTGGCATTTGTTATGTCCTAATTTCCTATTCTTCCTAGAGAGTGCGTCAATTGTCAGCATTTTATTTAGTACATTATGTTTTAATGAGAAGGAACGAGTGTCTGAGTGCGTGCGACTGTTTAGCTGCTGAATGAATTAAAAGCCAGAAACCTTCCTATCAAAAATATATGAATAATTTTTCCCTGGACAGTCTGTTCAAATAGTCACAATTCCCCAAAACATATTTTTTTTAAATGACAAGGCATCCTAACCTTTTAGTGGGTTAATTTTTTGGGGCAAATTGGGCTATGCAAAAAATGTGCCCTGTGAGACGTTTTGCTCATGGAATGCGTTTATAAATCAGATTTTCATGCCTGTTTGTGAATCAGATCCACAGGGCAGATTTTCTGGCATTCCAAGTCTTTTGGAATTTGAGGTATTCATTAACCAATCTTGTGCAAAATGTCATGAACTACCAAAATGTCACAAACGTGAAAAATTGTGAAAATGGAGGATTTCGCAGTTTTTTTAGATTTGGCTTTTTGCAAAATCATAAATCACCCAGTCCTAGCCCATTCTTACTTGGTGGAAGCCATCAAAAGAGAATCAGACAGTTTGAGCCCAGTCTTACCTGTTGGAAGCCATAAACAGAGAAGAGTCTTTTTAAATCGTAAAAGAGGTTTTAGTGATTTGCCTTCATCTTCCTGTTAGACAAGGAACTTTAGTACTCTATTGGGATGTAGTATCTGTAAGAAATTGGGATGTTGTTTCAACGTTATGTAAACCCTGGTCAAGCATCAACCACAATCATTGTCATGGTGAGGCTCAAGCAAACCTCAAATGAATATGTGCTGACCCCCTTGGTAGCTTGGAACAGAGCAGTCAGGCCTAACTTAGAAGCAATGTGTAAAGTATTTATGCAGTACTTCAAATAGTAAAACAGTGAAAGCACACCACTAGACGAGCCCACAAATAATTTAGAACAATTGAATACTTTTTAATAAAAAAATGATAAAAATCCAATTAGTAGAACCAGAGATATTGAATTTTAAAAGTTGTGGTGAAAATAGCACCAAAAACACAAAGCACCAATTGGGGATGTCTGGTTGCTTAGGACCGGGACAAAGTCACAAGTTCAGCCCAACAGTGATTGAGTGGCTACAGGAACCCAGTTAGACCCGCTGAATAGAGTACCTTAATACATGGTTGGAGAGCATTGCATTAATCTGTCTCGAAGTTGCGCTGCTCAACCGAAGCGATGCATCGGGTCCAAGATGTGCTGAGGCTGCGGTGCAAAGCCCTGTTGCATCGTTGTCGAGGATTTTGTCGCTGGGACTTGCAATTTAAAGTTTGGTTTAGGGATGTGGCACGCAGCTGGTGATGCCTCAGTTCTGAGGAGCTTCGAGGCTGTGATGCAGAGTTCGGTGTCATCGTCAAGGCTGCCGTCTACAAAATATGCAAGAACCTGGGCTGTGGATGCACCATGCTACTGGGTGATGCATCAGTACCAAGGACTGCAGTTAGTGATGTGGGTCTTTGCAAAGGGTCCATCTTTTGCAGCAGCGGTGATGCGTTGGTTCTGCTCAGTGATAAGCCACTCAGCAGAAGAGATGTGTTGGTTCTGCTTGGGGATGGGTGGCTCATTATAGAAGTTGCATCGTTTCCGCTAGCGAGCACCTTAGGACTACTTCCGAGGGTCCAGGACTGGGGTGGCACCACTTGGCAGGGTAGATTCATAAAGTACAGGTGCAGAGTGGTTGGATGCATGTTCTGTTCCTGAGGCTCCAGATCAGGAGGCCAGCCAATAGCCCTTGGAGTCACTCTGAGTTCTGGGTTCAAGAGATGCAGGTCCAGTCCTTCTCACCAAGGCAAGAGGGCAGAAGGCAGCATGGCAGCACAGCAAAGCAGGAGTCTAGCAGAGTGGCAGTCCTTCAGCAGCCCAACAGTTCTTCTTCCTGGCAGAGTGCCCACAGGTCCAGCAGTGTACTGAAGTGGTGGTGTCTGAAGTCCTTCTGTTATACACAGGTGTGCCTTTGAAGTGGGGGAGAAGCTTCTAAAGGCATACATTTGAAGTGCACAGATACCCTGCCTTCCCTGTGCTGGCTTCAAGAGAATATGTAGCCCTTTGTGTGGGGGACAGGATACAGTCTAATTAAGTGTAATTGATGTTGGGCCCAGTTCCTCCCCATCCTTCCAGTGATGGCCCCACTCAGTCACACCTAAGATCCCATTGTGTGTGGCTGTCTAGGAGAAATACATAAAATCCAGCTGCCAACCACACCCAGTCATGTGACCAGAGACAGGCTGCAGGCACCATATGGCTAAGGCAAGAAAATACAAACTTTATAAAAGTGGCCTTTTCAGAATTGGAATTTAAAATCTGACTTCACCGTAAGTTAGGATTTTAAGTTAGAATTCCAGAGACACCAAAATTGAACCAGTTATATCTTCACATTTGGAAATTACATGTATAAAATGTAATAGGTAATCCGGATGTTTGCCTATGGAAGAATAGGCTTTACTAGGGTCTTAGAAGTAAATAAATATACCAATTTGGTTTGAGCCAATATTACCATGTTTAGAGGAGAGATCACATGCACTTTAGCACTGGTTGGCAGTATTAAAGTGTTCAGAGTTTCTAAGGCTAGCAAAACAAGGTAAAGAGAATGGAGGAGGAAGGTAAAAAGTTGGGGGAAAACCACCCGAAGGCTGACAGGTCTAACAGCAGCATTCTGCCTTCACATTATAAATCACCAATGCAAAGATAGCTTTTTGTGAGCATGTTTATCATAACACCTTTGCTGATTATTTGAGTTTGTACCAGAGAGCATCCACTGCCTGTGTGCCTACTTCTGCCATGGGGCCACGTGAACTATTAGAAAAACCCAAAGTTTTCTTCAGTCCTCACAGGAATCTAAAGTCTCAGTGATCCTAACAGGGCATAGCAGAGAAACGTGAAGCAATGGTTCATCAATTGCTATGTGATTATTCTGCAGTTGTCCACAACATATCAGAAGGATGATGCAGACCTCCATGAAGGTGAGTGCCATTACATACTGCACCCACCCTCATAAATACTTTGATGGACCGCTTTAGGGGGCCTGGGTGTAGAGTGCCATGCAGATACAGCACGTACCCAGATGAAATCAGTGATTATACAAGGTGTCCCTTCTGCCTGCTTTTAGAAGAAGGCAGGAGAGGAATCCAGATACCTCGTTAACCACTCCCAAAAAACACGGTACTAGTTGTGCCACTTCTCCCTAGTTTTTACCCATGTTGCTCAAAATTATGGAGCATGCACAAGGACCAAAGGACTCTTGTATTTGTATAAGGTCGCTTTCCCATTCAAATGAGAAAGTGCCCACTTCTTCTGTACACCAGCTTTGCACACACATCACTCCTACAGAAGGTACCAAAAACATCAGTGATGCCTTTTGTGATACCAAATTGCCTTGGGACAACACCAAAGAGAGACCCATTGCCCTAGCAGTGTAAGTAGGATCATATACTTCCTATTGTATTGAGGCAGTCTTCAGTGAATCATATTTCAATTATATGTAGTAGCTATAATGGTTTTTTTTGGCATACAGTTTGTAAATGAATCCTATATTTGTTATTCAGGCTCAGCATCATTGTATAATAATTCTGGCGCAAGGCTTCTTGGTTTAGAGTACTTTGCAGGAGCAGTAGACACAATTATAAGGAAGCCTGTGCTTAAGATATTAGTTAAAAATGATCAGGCAGTGTGTTCCAACTAGGAAGTAGAATGCTCTCCTTGGATGAAAATTGTTGTGTGTCCACCCTACATGCAGTCCTCTGTGGTTAGCATCAGTAGTGAAAAAGTGCTGCTTAAAAAAGTAGTATCCATGGAAGAATTTGACAATGAAGTGGGGCAGAACTCTTGCACCTTGCTTAAGTAGTTAATTTAGCGGTTCACAGGGGTGATTTGAGCTGTAAATGCAGTTCAGCTGGTCGATAAATAATTTGCATGTTGAGCCAGCACAGTAGCAAACCTGGTAGAAGTTATAGTGTTAGGTAATGTGGGAGAGAAGTGAGACATATACTAAATAATTACCTGTTTCTCTCTCATGGCTCTGGCACAATAGGATCTCTATTCTCCTATCCAGGAGACCCACTACTGCTGATACAAACGTGTCTGTGACATAGATGGATGCATCACGTAGCGAGGAAATTAGAATGGCACATCACACTTCCTTTTGAGGCCTTCTGGCAACTAAAAAGGAAGCACTTAGGCACTCTGCACTAGCACATGCCTATTGTGTCCCTGCAAGTTTGTGCACTATTGTCCTTAAGCTGCAGCGTTCTGGGCAATAATGTAACCTTATATAGTAAACTAAATGGCAGAGGAAATGTTCTCCTTGTTGATTTTACTTTACAGTTAAAATTAATTGTAGAGTCTTCGAATTTGATTGGGTTTTTTGGTCAACAGCATGCGGTCTAGAGTTGTAGGACAGGTTCGTTTTTCCCGGGTGCTGAATTTTGTGTAAGTCGGTTCTGACCAGCGACCCTTCCTATTTATGAACTAGAATGTAATCACTTGTGCAACTGATGGAAGTTTGGAGCCCTGGCCATGTGTGGGCGAGGTATTATTAACTCTGCTATCAGCTCACAACAACATTTCACCAACACCTGAATTTTAATGTCCTGTTTCCATTGCTGCCCAAATGTATCGTTCAATGTATTTTTTTCTCAGTGGCTGCTTAGTGCAGATCAGTACTGAAACCCTATTTTTAATTCTGGAATTGTCAGCTATTACCTCACACCCTTAATTTTCATATCGACAATTTGGCATTGAAAATTCCTGGAGTCTGCATCTACTTCCTCAGTTTCCCAAGTAAAACTTGTAATACGTGGTAGCACACTTAAATACTGCACCATGTAGAATCGACATTTTTGGATTGCAGAAAATACATCACATCTTCCAGCCCAACATTCCCCAAGGATAATGTCACTGGTAACAGGTAGTTTTCCATCCTCGGTTTATTCAAATTAAATAAGAAGTAAAGTTAATTTATTTTAACATTTGCTTTAACAATGTAATGCTGAAAGAATAATTACTCATTAAGAGCCTATGAGTTAATGTATTTAAAATATAACAAATAAAATGTGAATATTATTTGCTTGCTTATGTGAACAAAAGTAATTATTTGGCATGTAATTGTGCATATTAACAGGATTGGATTGGAGAACCAAATCAGACATGGCAAAATGCCCAAACCAACCTGCTCCCTTTGTGTCCCTGCACAGTCTTTCTCTTTGCATCTATCTCTCTCTTCTCCACTCTCTCTTCTTCTCTGATCACTTTCTCCCTCGCTTTCTAGCTCCCTCTGTCTCTTGAAGCCTCCCCGTGCCCACTGCAATGAACCTCAGGGAGATGGGGAACATGACAGAGGGTCTTGCAGCGGTCTTCCCCTTTCAAAACCAAGGACTCCGAGCCACTGGGGAAATTCCCGGTGGAATTAAAGGCCAGTCCGGCCTTGTATATTGAAGCAGTAAATCAATGTTAATAATCCCTATTAAATGACTATAAGAATGCAATCTTCTCTTCCTTGAGCACCCATATAGTTTGCTTTCTATGTACCTATTTGATGAGCTTTACTGGGGACTAAGGACAGTATTTCTGCCTCATACCTTTTGTGCTACTTTAAATTAGATAATTACTTCACCCCAAATAAACCACAGGGGAAACATAAGTGAAGCTGAGCACTGATCTGTACATGGAGATGTTGGGCCATTAAAATAAAAAAGATCTTATCTAGAAATAGTTTGCGGATTGCAGACTAGATCCCTTACAGAACATGTTGCAATTTTAAAAGTAGTCTGTAGAAAAATGTTCAGTTGCAAACAAGCATGTGCTTTGAGCCTTTAAAATACAATAAAATCTATCCTTCATAAATAAGACCTGGTTCCAGCAACTTCATAAGTAACAAATCAAGTTTAAAAATCGTAGATCCGTTTTTGTAAGATTTGTATTTTTTAATGAAATGTTGACACCGGTGTTACTTTCAACTAGTTTGACAGTGAATCCAGTACACAAAGGCATGCTCAATCTAGTTTTCGATAGAATCGTTCTAATATGGGAACCGGGTTTGAAAGCTCTGCCGGGAATATCACAAATAGAACACAGACAAGAACACCGCTCTGCTAATTCACCAATGATGCGGGGCTACTGTTCTTTATAGAGGAGTCACTTGTTGACTGTCAGGCAATCAGTCTGTGTTGGAAATGACCATTGGTTGTGTGCTGTGACGGATTTTTGCTATGACTGTATTGCTGGCTGTAGACCTCTGTGCCGCTAACCAGTGGTAAAGTGCTTGTACTCCACCTTTCAACTAGGCCTGGGCAACATTTTGATTGCACAGGACTAATAGAAGTAATTAACTTAATTTTGCTTTACTCTTATGATGCGAAATTACCAAAAATTATGCCATTACCCCGTTATCATAATTTTGCAAAATTCTAGGCAAAATGCCTTCATAAGAGCACAGGAACATAGTGCGAGCAGCAGCTGTTCCTGTGCTGTTGCATTCAACACTATTTTCTTAGTGAAAAATGAATCCCTGGGTCAATTTTGAATGGAGGGATGCATTTCAGGCTATGAAGATAGCACTAAATGCCGGGTTAAATTTCTTGCATAATTTTGCATACTCTGTTAAGCGAGTTACACCCGTTCCATCTTTTACCAGGTTAAAATTGGCATACCCCTGATAGGTATTTTTAACGTTCTTATAAGTGCCTGGTATAATGTACCTAGGAATCCCAGGGCCTATAAGGTAAATGTCACTAGTGGACTGCAGCACCCATTGTGCCATCCACTGCAGCGATAGTACAAATATAACTGCAGGCCTTCAATTTGAAGCCTGGCTATGAAGTGTGAAAACTGCTAAATTAACCCTCTAAAAAAACATTTGACAGGTCAAAAACTTCTTTTTAAGTCACCCATTAGTAGATCTTACTACCCATAAAGGAAGGTGCATGGTATTTAAAAGTAGCACATGTAAATGTTTAATGTTACATGTGTCCTTACAACAAAAGTACCACAAAAGCTATATTCACTGAAGCGAGGCTCGCTGCTCTATAGAAGAGCACTGGGATACAATATTAAATGTAATAATGTTATCTCTGGCTAGGAAATAGCTGTACATGTAATTCTTGGACTCTTGAAACATTTCCTTATTAAAAGCCCAATTCAATGGTGAAGTCAGGTTTTTAATAAATACTTTGGAAAAGATGATAATCAACTGAATACTTCCCTTGATGAGGTATGAAAAACACTCCCAGAGCAAGACATAGGCTTGGATGTGGGGAGGAGTTTCTGTTTTTCCAGCAGATGGACCAACTGGGCGGTGCTTTGGAACTTGATTAACTTCAATTGGGCTTACCCTGTCTCAGGCAAATGCTAGCTGGCACTTGGACAGGTCATTCCTTTGTTCCCCCAACCAGGCAAGGTCCAATCACAGAAGGATAGCGGTTGCCCCCAGAACTGGTTTAGAGTGACCACAGGGGAAGCGTTCCTCATTTCCATGGCAACACTCTCTGTAGTGGGCACACAGCCTCTGCACAAGGGGCAATGGTTGTCACCATCTTAGACCAGAGGATGCATCTTACGCTAAGAAAATACAGTTAAATGCAATGGAACATGAACAGCAGCAGCCAGCAGCTGCTTCCTAAGCTTGCTGTCTCTGTGCTACTACAGTTGGCCTTTTTCTAGCAAATTACTCATATGTATGTGAACTGACATAATCATATCAATTTTGGTCATTTTGATTCAAAGAGTAACATGAAAGAAACAAAGTAGAACGGTAGGGCTATGCTTAGAGTGATAATTTTTGCAAACCTGAGAATAGGTTTGTAAGGAGTATTCTCAATCTCCTAAGGGTGCCCCACGCCTCCCTCAACTCTTGGATCTGGGGATTGTTCCCATAAATCACTTAGTTATGTCTCATCCCATATTATATTGGCACAGTCTATGGTCCACTGATGAATTAGAATCATATAGAATTGCGAAAATAGTGCTCTAAAAATCCCCAGGTTGTGAGAGGATTGCCCATATTGAGGCAACATTGAACGAGATAGGCCTCCCTTGACTTTGGGATCAACCTACTACAGCCACAAGAGTACTCCGCTCCCTTGATAAAGAGTTAATAAAAGATTATTTGAGGTTGAAGGAACTGAAATGAGTTAATGCAGGTAGTTTAACCAACCTTTTTATAGATATTAAGGGCCCGATTTGGATGTTGGATGTAGAGCCTCCGACCAGCTGTTGCAGGCTCTCAGCTCGACATCCTGAGGTTTCCCTCTGACCACTGTATTTTGATTACGGTGGTCGGATGGAAAATGCATGGGGTTTCTGCTCCCCTTCTGATGGGCTCTGTGAGCCAGTCGGAACAGGAGCAAAATAGTAATCCCTTCAACGATGGTGGAGCAAGGCTCGGTTCTGCCGTCGGTATTACAATCTCTGTTTCCGACAGCCAATCCATGTTGGCCTTTCCGACATGGGTTGGCTGTTGGAAAGTGACTTTGGGGGCCCCTAGCAGGGCCCCTTTCCCCCTGGCCCTCCGCATATGGGTTTGTGGGGTACCTATGGTGCCACCCTCAACACCCCCGGTGCAGGGATGTTTACTAACTTCCATTTTTCAATGGGAGCTTGTGCTGTGGGTGTTTTCAGCCCGCCTCACAAGCTCCGATTGGAAAATGGATGTTTCTGACCGCACTATGTGCAGTTGCATCCAAATTAGGGTGTCGGACCCGCTGACCTATGATCGGACGATTCCTTCTCCACAATGGTGTCGGGCGGGCGCAAGTCCCCCCGCCATCGTAATGAAGGCCTAAGTTTGCTCCTGCTTACAAAGTGTTATTAAATATTCTTTCAGCTCCGATCCCCTTGCAAAAAAAATTGAAATGGCAATATGGGGTTTTGCTATTGAATAGTTTCTGTATTAAGTGGCGTACCTAGCACTGTAGTTTCAATTTCTGTCCTTCTTGTAATTTAGCAGTTGAAACCACACATCTACTCAGAACACTCATCATGGATTAGGCCAGTGTGTAAACTTTTTGAATTTCGTCACTATGAGTGTGCACTATGCACTTTACGCTTAGATAGACACAAAGACGCTGTTGCAATGATGAAATCTCTTAATGCCACTTGGTTTATCCGTATGCAAGATGTGCAAGCATGTAAGCCCTGACTTTTATTAGTGCATTTTTATTGTTGCTTTCCATGCTACTTGCTGTTATATTTCTGTGGATTTTCCCTTTTCCGATTTCCATTATACTTTTTTAGTGAGTGTGTCATTTTTCTGCTTATGTGTCGCTGGTATTTATTGTTTTAACTCATTGTTTTACTATTTTATCAGCTGTGTTGTGTTTTATGAATCTACTCCAATTAAACTTAGCACACAAAGGCACAATGTGGGAGGAGACAAAAAAAATAAAAGGTGGTGCAGTGATGAAGGTTGTCTATCAGACAGAGTCCTCACTTAGCTCATCTGCACTTGGACATATTGATTATTTGATACAGATCTCTTCTGGTCTCTAAAGGAGGAGGGACTTTCTAGTCACTCTGCTCTTACCAAGAGGAAACAGGCAGCACTCAGCTTCATGTACGAGAAGCTCCTCTGCTGACGCTAAGCTACAGTGTTTATGTCCATATCTTAGCTTCTGGTTAGCAGCCAGTTGTCATTCTCATTATGAGCCACTGTAGTTCACATTGATAAATCCAGCCAACCAAGATGGGGCAGTTCTGCATCAGAATGGTTTCAGAGAAAGGCGCCTCATGTCTTCTTCTCTGAATTTACTCTGGTGGTCAGAGTCTGCATGCAGCTGATCCTGTACAACCACCATAATTCTTCTCTTATGGGAAACCTCTGTCACATTCCAATTGGCCTTTGAGACAAAAGGGTCAAAACATGGAGTGAGGTATGGGGTTGTCCTCGATATTTATAATGCTATCAGCCATTCTCCATCTTGCAAGCGCCATCCATGCACCATTCTAACTATCAGTTAAAGTACCCTGCTGGCACGTGCACTGCTCACAATCTATGTCGCATTCACAAATATTGTTATGCTCCCAATCATTATTGGTAAGCTAATGGACACAATGTTCACAAATGTTTGCATTAATTTTACAAAAATAATCAAGAAGGGACCACATTTAACTCATATAACAGAGAACAATAGTTCCTGTGGTCAATGTGTATAGTACACTGTTAGACCTGGTACCATTGGCGTGAGTCTCCCTTCCATTTTTTCACTGATTGCCTCCTCTGTTTTTGATATGTTTTGCTGGTTTAGATGCGTTGGGCACTTGCTCCCTATGTTAAATTGATGTATTGATTAGTGACTCCATGATTGGGTTATTTGATTTACTTGTCAGACCTTAGTATAGTACACCACGTGTGCCCAGGACCTGTAAATCAAATGCTGCTGGTGGGCTTGCAGCACTGATTGTGCCACCCACAGAAGCAGCCTGTAAAGTGTGTCTCAGGCCTGCCATTGCTGAGCCTGTGTGCAGTCTAGTACTGCCATGTCGACTCGGTAAGTGCACCCACTTGCCAGTCCCTAAACCTTCCCTTTTCTACATATCAGACACCCCTAATGTAGGACCAAGGGCAGGGTGCATTGTATGTAAAAGGTAGGACATGACCTGATGTGTGTGGCATGTCCTCATAGTGAATTACAGCCATTTTCGTTTTTCACTATTGCAAGGCTACCTGTCCCCATAGGCCAGAATGGGCAGTTTGGTTATAACATCCTATAATCCTAACTGACCCAGGGAACATGGTAGAAATTCGAGTTTAGTATGCCTGAACTCAGAATAATTAAATACATCTTGTAGTGAAGTTGGTTTTAACATTCTGTGTTTGCAAATACCACTTTTAGAAAGTAGGTATTTTCTTACCTAACCATCCAGCCTGCCTCTCCAAGCTTGTGTATTATATGTCTGGTTTGTGAGTGACAGGGGCTGGGGAGACTCCAGGAGACAGGGTGAGTCAGCACAGGGCTGAATAGATCTATCTGCATGTATAGTGGTGGGAGGAGTAGCACCTGGGTCTGAATAGGGCTGTGCCTGCCTTCCACAATGCTGGCTCCACCTTGTGTGGTGTGTCTGAGGACCCTGGCCCACACTGACAAAGGAAGAAGGTGTACACTAGCAGAATGCACCCAGAACTGGTTTGAACTAGGTACAGGACCCTCTGCCTTCAGAGGACAAAGGATTTTGCAGTATCAATATTGGGGCCCAGACCCCAGGACTTTAGATCACTTCTGGAACAACAAGACAAACCTTTGCCATGGAGAAGAACCAAGGAAGCTACAGGAGTTTGGACTGCCACCCTTCCAGTGTGCTGTGTTGCTGGGTTGGACTGCAGTGGTGTCTTCATTGCCAAGGAAAGGAGAAGAGACTTTTGAAGAACTTTCATAATCTTGCAGAATATTTCTCCAAGGGTGTGAACTAATGCTTGCCTCCTGCTGAAGTCTCAGGGACAAAAGACTTCACCACCAGCTCCCCTCTGAATTTCCTTGCTGGGAGTTCTGTCTGCAGAAGCCTGCATGTGGCTGAGAGCTGGAAGCGCGACTCAACGAGAAGAAGTGTGTCGCAGTTGCAGCTGTTGCTGTCGCATTGCCGGAGAAGCCTGTCGCCGCTGCAGAGGTCACCACTGCATCACCAGAGAAGCGTGCCTTCGTCGCAGATGTTTACTGATGCATCACCGGAGAAGCGGGTCACCACCACGAGGGTCGCCGTCGCATGACCGGAGAAGCGTGTTGCAGGGCCTGTCGCTGCTCCAAAGTTACAGAGTTCGCCGCACGGCTGCCGGGCATGCACACATCAACTTCACGTCATCGCATCAACGACGCCATCTTATCGCATCGCACCGGATTGTCGCATCGCATCGAGGCGCCATCTTGCCACATCGTAACCGGAACGCAGTACGAGAATCAACTCATCACCTCCTCTCCGGTAAGGACTAAGGCGCATCCCCTACTCTGCGCAAGCATTGAGGAGCGACGCATCGTCTCCCCAAAGCAAGGAACCGACGCATATCCATCCCTGTGAGCCTTTTGTTTGTTTTGCGTTACGCATCCAGGTACTTTTGTGAGAAACGTGTCGCATTTATCATCAACTTGAACTAAGTGACTTCTACCATCTTTAAGTCTATTTTGAGTGAAGTATTGTGGATGTTTGTCCTTTGTGGTCTTGTGTTAAGTCTATATAAAGAATACTTATTTTTATTCAACCTGTGTAGTGTCCATGTGTAGTGTTTTCACTGTATTACTGTATGTGTTCACAAATGCTTAACACACTGCCCCTCAGATAAGCCTGTCTACTCTTGCCAAGCTACCAAGGGGGTGAGCAGGGGTTATCCAGGAGTGTAATCCCCTTTCCCTGACTTAGAAGCAAGGGTCCCTATTTGGTCAAAGGTACCTACCTCTGCCAACTAGAGACCCCCAGTTGTAACATACATGATAATGATTAAGCTCAATGGCAATATTCATTGGTTAAAGTCTGTCAAAGAGAGAGTCAGGACTACACACAGGACTACACACAATGTTGAAAAACAATTACTGTTAACAATAAAGTTCATCAAAAGAAGTGGGTGGTGTCCCAAGTAAAATGCGAACCTACTATTTACAGGAGTGACAGTTTGTGACATACCTTCGCTTTCACTTCATACAATAACGACCATGGCATGAGTATACAATATTCATTCACTGCCTACTACCATATTAGTAGGGCTAGGGGATGGTTAGTTTTTTTATAAGCGTGTCGACGGCGTTTCAACCCCACAACCAGTACGGGGTCTCATCAGGACCTAGCAATGAGGAACACCTGAAATAGAGTAACGGTAAATGACTGAGTCAGTATTCTTGGGGGGGGGGAAGCAAAATGATGATACTGTGAGGACTGGGTTTACCTGAGGTTTAACAATAGCCTGTCAGTATGAGGAAGTGCACACCAGTATCGGACGTGATCATAAAATGGGAGAGGGTACTCACATGGGGCCCAGTCGGGCACTGTGTGAGGAGAGAAGAGAAGGGTGTGAGGCTCAATATATTGCAATTATGAGCAATTAACAGGGTAATAAATGGCTAAGAACTTACCCCTGTGAAAGGAGGCTGACAGTTCTTAGAGCATGTGGTGAATACATCTGTCCGTGTGTAATGCAAATAATTGTGCAACACCTGTCAAATCATGGTGTGAAATTCATCTGTGAGTAAAAAGAAGAGATTGTCTATGCGCCAAGCGGTATGATGCTGCTTGTACACAGGTAATGCTGGAAATGCCAGAAGGGATCTGTACGCAGTTACCCAAGAGAAGGGGGAGTAGGAGATTCATCTCATCTCTATCGTGGCAGTAGGCCGTATGGATAGGCCACAGTGTTTAGACAGGGAAGGACCTGCCCATCTTGCACGGTCTGCCAAAGTCGGCCTCCTTGTGTTCAGTGACATGATCCAGTGCGCGGGTCCTGTGGCACATTTATAGGTCGCAGGCGCGTCTGCCGTGCCTCGTGCGAGTCTACGTGGCAGGCATAAGTCGGGGAGGGAGAGAGTGAACGAATAATGCACATCTCTGGGATCCAAACTCGGGAGCAAAGCATCACGCTATGGCCGGGTAGTGTCTTCTATTTCCATGTAATGGTGTGAATGAAATTAAAATAAAAAGAAGAGAGATAGGGGCAGAGTGGAAGGTGTTTCTTAGTGGCGGTAATTGTCAGGCTGGTCCCTCATTTTTGTAAAACAGTCAGAAGACCTTGTGTAATGTGCTTACTAAATTGAGGCCATGGCAGCAAGTCATCACCTGTTTGCGTCACAGCCTGTTTGAGGAGTCAGAGTTATCAACGAGTATAGTGATGTAGTTAATGATGTCATTTGTTTAGTCATCTGTGATGTCGTGAGCAGAGATTGATGGTTTATACAGTCATCCGTATGCGGAAGTAATTATCCTGTGTTTGGCTCTGCGCTATAAACATACCATCACATCTACTGAAGGTTGAAAAAGGTTTTTTTTTTTCTTGTGATTGTGACAGTACTACACCAGTACTATCCCTGTAACAAATGTTTGCAAATATCATTTGAAGATGAATTGTGATTTGGTACAAAATGACATGGCTCAGGAATGATGAAATTGCTGAAATGATTGCAATACAATGATTGCAATTGCTGAAATGATTGCCTCCTCTGTTTTTGATATGTTTTGCTGGTTTAGATGCTTTGGGCACTGTGCCACTGCTATTCAGTGCACAGTGCAAGTGCTCCCATTTTATATTCAAAAGGAAGGGTGTTCAGTATAACCAATGGAGACCACACTGGAGACAAATTTCCAGAGTCATTTGTACCCTAGCAGGTAGCCTGCCAGGGCTCCATATTGGCAGAGGACCTGACATCCATCCCCCTGGTAGAGATTTACTCACCTATTCAAGTGATTTCCACTGATAGGAGTGCACCGTCAGGTGTAAAAGATGAATTTAAGGCAAAGTTGAATGCCCATTGTGCGCCATGTTTTGTTTCCCTCAACTCAGCATCCTTTTTTGTGTTTGAAAAACAACGTGCAAAGCAGGAGTTTTAGATTCCAGGAAATTAGTGGCCCTGACATGTAAAGAGCTCTCTCCCTGCATGTCATGCCCATTAGTTGTTTTCACTGCCCATGTCTGCTACATTCACAAGTCAGTCAAAGACAGGGGAACCCATCAATGGATGTTCTCCCCATCTTATTTTGTGCTGGGTGGCCACCAATGTGCCCCAGCAGTCCTTTGACTAATGAGTTCCCAATTCATGGGTTTCCAATAGAGGAATAAGCTGCAGCTACACTGGTGGAGACCTCTGCTTTCCCAACTTCTAAATGGGGTGAGCGAGCTGAGCTGTTGGTGGACCGAGCAGCCTTCATTTTTTGTTACTAAACCTCCACACCCACCGACCTCTAAATGGCCCCCTTTGTCATTTGATATCCATGCACTCTTGTTGTCTGTTCCTGTGGATTATGAAAAATTATTTTGAACCTGGCTACATTTCATATGAGATAGATAGATAGATAGATAGATAGATAGATAGATAGATAGATAGATAGATAGATAGATAGATAGATAGATAGATAGATAGATAGATAGATAGATAGATAGATAGATAATGACCATATGTTTTCCCATCAACTGTACTGTACTTTTAGTTCATTGTCTTACATTTATTTATTTATCTTTTTGTGTGGCGCTAGATCAGCTGTAATGGTGCTTTATCGTGTTCAACGGTAGGTCAAGTTACAGGAAGTTAACCTAATAGCAGTGTTGTGTTTATTTTCGCGTTTAACTTAAAAAATAACGCAAGAATAATAAGAATAATCCACATTTTAGAAACAGTATTTTAGATACAGTGAAAATGGAGAAAAAAAATCTCTTATGTTATTGCAGTCGTGATTGCCTCGATTAACTCCGGTTTCAGAACGAAATGTATTCCCAAGGATTTTACTCCACATTTATGAACACATACATAGTTATCACAGCCATTAATTTCCTCAGCATAATAATAATCCACATTTGTAAAACGCGAACAATCACCCGTAAGGGTCTCTAGGCGCTGGGGGCCGTCGGGAAGATTAAGCAAGCTATTGCCCAGAGTCACATGGTGCTGGGCTAACCTGCCGCTGGCACCGGGGATCGAACCGTGATTCCCGAGTCAGTCGCCCTGGCCGCAGCGCCACACCTCTTCACAGGCTAAGGACCGTTAATCTCTGAATTGATTTCCATGCTGTTTTGTGTCTAATGCATTTTTCACAACACGTGGGAGCAAAGAAAGCGATTGTATGTTGTGCTGGTCTCGTGTAAAACTAAAGCAAGGATTATAATCACAGCATGCTTTTCACCAGATGTCCAGATGCATTTTTAAACCAAGACGAAGATATCAAATACCTTTTCCCTTCATGCACTGGGAAGGAAGAAGGTCTGAAAAGCCAGAGAGCTGTGGTAGATTGCTTTAGCTCCAGATTACATTTTCCTGTCAGCAACTGCTGATATGTCTTGCCACTGTGGAGACTCCGTAGACGTTGCTGCAGGTATCCTTGATATGCTACATAATTTAATTTCTCAAATATGCGTTGTAAAGAAAAATCAGACATGTGCGTTTGTGCATCTGTAAGAAGTTCAGATTTTTTTTAATTTATTTTGGAAATTGTAATAGCCCCATAAGATACAGAAACCTTATGATTAATATAAATGTTCCTTTTTGGTCCTACAATTTGCTAGACATCCCTCTTTGTCAGGCTCTTCTACATCCAAAGAAAAGTTCATACCTCACCTGTTTATAATGGGACCACCTTACGTGCTTGTTGGGATGGACGAAGCCAAGGGTTTGATTGGGAACCAAAAGCAGCGCTGTTAAAAATCTCAAAACCCGCCCCGCCCCCAATGCATTCTCTGCCTCTCTCCTCTTTTCATCCTCTCTCTCTGTCTCTCGATCTGCCGGTCCATTCTATTTCTTTTCCTATTTATCTCTTTCTTAACCTCTCTTTCCCTCTCTTCCGCTCTCTATCTTTACATAATTTTGACCCTCTGAAAGTGACATCCATTATAACTATTGACAGGTCCCCAAATATAAAGAAACACATTGTGATTGACAATGTCTGACCTATAACAACATTAACAGTCAATGGTGTTCAGGCATTTTGCAAGCATCACACTGTGTCACACTGTCAGGATCATTTCAGATTTTAAGGTTTTTGTATTTCTAAAGTGCACTGTACCGGTTTCATAATGAAAATAGTCAAAGTAGTGGATTTATGTGAACCAGTGGCCTAGTAAAGCCCTGTTGGTGTAAGTGTGTCCTTTGTTCTTTAATAATACACTTGTCGCGTTTCTGATCATTCGTTGAATCCAGCATGAAATATGCATGCGTGATCTAGAACATATATTCATCAGCATGGTGGTTGAAATTTATGTTCAGTTTATTTGTCCAGGGCAAGCCCTTATTGTTCATCTTCGTTTCGTTAACATATATTTATTTGTAATTTTGTGCAGTCAACACGCTTCCTCTTGAATGATTCGACACTTTAAAAGAAAAGGGCCAGACCCATTGGCTCTGTTAATGCTTGTTCTAAATTGCTAAAGTGGTTTGCAGTCATTAAAGGGCACGTCAAGGCTACGCCGACCTGAACCAACAGCTTTTGACTCAGAAGTTTGCTTTAAGCATAGGTGTACCTTCAAGGCTAAGTTTTCAATATGCAAAAAGTGCTTTTTAATGCTATGCGCCCTTACCACTGTCACACACCAGGATAGGAAGGAGAACACATAGCACGCAAGGGGCTGAGCTCCTCTGGCATTAAATTACACATCATCAGGGCCAACATTTTCCAATAAAACAAGTTGGTGCAGGAATTTTATTAAAGATGAGCAAGTTGTGAAAAAAGCTTTTACTATAATCGGTAACCATGGCAATTCACACTTCATGCAGTACTGAATTCCTGTAAACATATATAATGTTTTTGTCATGCGGTGCTTCTTTCGAGGAAATGATTAACTATTAAATATAGCATTGCCGGTTTCTCTCTGTTTCTGTGGATGATCTGATCATCTCTTCTATTTACCCATAAGCCATCACGGTGCAGCTATCTAGGCATCTATTTACATTTGGACTCTACTCCCCACTGTGTACGAGGACATTCTCTCCTAAGTAATTCCGGTACAGGAGCACGCAGGTTAGGATGGTGAGTAAAAGGATATTTTGATCCATTCCAGGCTAACTTTTTAGAGCAACACAGACCCTAACCAGAGAGTCGCTGTCAATGAGCCATCCTCATACAGCGAAAGGTGCTGGAACTTAGCAGAATTCCAACGACAGGGTTCTTTTCACAATTTTACGACTACTGAGGACATTTAGAAAGGTACCTCAGTTCCAGCGTGAGTTCCAAATACAACCTCACCGAAATGAGAAATATATTCTGCTCGCTCTAGTCAAAGGCGTAGCTACCATCGGTGTAGCAGGTGCAGTGGCACCGGGGCCGAGAGAAAACTCTGAAAGACAATTTGAACACTGATAATTGATGTAATTTTCTATCCCAGTTGAAGGGGTATTTTCCTTCCTTGCACCATGCTGTGGTATCTTTGCTGCGCTAATGCTTCTTGCTCTTGCGCATTCTTCCTTTCTCATTGGTTTGTTATGCCCTAAGAGTAAACGTAGCCTCCACATTTCTGATGTTTAGCATAACAAAGAACCATGGTTCTCATAAAACAGCCCGCTACATTTGTACTGCAGCAACAGGACTTGTAACTGAAATGCATCAAACACTGTGCTCTGCTACAGGGGACAATACGCTCCCTTATGCAATCCCAGAATGATTGCAGTCTGACTTTTATAGTGAACATAATGAAGACAATATGTATGAGGTTAGTTGTCTTTGTGCGTGATCGGAATGTGAACCCACATCGGCCCTGGGAATTGTTTTCAAAACAGCCTCACATTTCACTGTCTGATCCAGCATGGACAGATGCCTGGCCTTCATCGAGGGTTTAGGGTTTTTTCCCCACGCCCCAAAGACAAATCTAGAATAATTGCACTATAGAACACCTAAGACATTGAAGGTACTTTTGTAGGGGAGCGAAAGAAAAACTCAGTATGCCACGTACTTAAAGAACAACATTTCTTTACATTAGTACAGCTTGCATACCCCTTTAAGAAATGTGTGTAAATGTCATAACTCACTGACTACACCAAAGACAAATATTCATGCCACAGAAGAAGTAGAACTCTTTGTATGCAGTGAGCACTACGGAAAAAACACGGACCATCTAGTCATAGGCAAAGTGATTGGTTGTAGGTATTGTTTCAAGCATTGGTGCTGACTCAATATGCCAGAGAACTTACCACACATTGCTGAATGTTGCTGCAAAACGCAAGGGAAAGGCGAATTCCGCTGTTGAAGTGCTGCCAAAGATGGCGGTTGTAGTGCCGCCAATGACATGAGGCTCAATGTGTCTACCAGCTAATGGCAGTGCTCAACTAATCAGAGTTAACTCAATATACCAGTCCATCAGGCGTGATCACTGATGCTCTGATAATTCAGGGCTGCTTATTGTGCGAAAGAGCTGCTCATTGCGCCAGTGTTTTTGGGTAAGGCATAGGTTATCTCTCATGTACATATATTACCAGGATGCCAATGCCCACATTGTCACACAATGAAACGTGCCAATTTCAGTAATAATTTTCACATGGTTTCCAGCATGCAATTCATGATTGTTATCCTGGTGTCCACATTTCCTGCCAGAATGTAAAGCAAAATTCCACTCTGGACATGCCCTCATATATTAAACATCGCCACCATGAAGGTAGCACTCATTGGCTCAGCCGTACTTTCAATTTGCATAGTAAGATAGATGTACTACAAGAGCAAGCAAAACCTACTCACAGCAAAGTCGTTGGGAAAACAACACAGTATGCTCAAAAGTCTCCAATAATTCCCTAGAGTGGACAACACCCCTTATCAGCATATACATGATTGTTCAAACCCACAATAACTGTGATACAGCTAAATGACCATATGTAATATTGAAGTAATTCTTAGTTTTCTGGGTTCATCTTCAAAACAGGTATTATGGGACTCACCTTGGTAACACGTACATAGGGAACAATTCTCAAAGAAATTGCTGTGACTGACTCTTGAAGTGTTACTGACTAGCTCCTGCATTTTAAGAGTAAGTCACGAGTACTACTGGCTTACACCTTGAAATCAAGAGTAATTTAGGAGTACTGCAGCAGTAATTCATGTGTACTCAGAGAACAATCTTTGTGAATCAGGTCCAATGTTTATGATATATCATTTTAGAGCCCACCATTGGGAGGTCTGCATTTAAAGCTATATTATAGATTGCTAATTTTACAACCTTAATCACTCGGAGGGTAGAAATTTGGCAAGTTTATGAAAGTTAATTCAAGTTCTAACTACTTGATAAAAATTACATAGAATTCTATTTATACTGATATTTCACTTTAGTAGTCACTTATAACTTCATTCATACCCACTTTGTTAAACTATTGACCAACGCTAGACTGGAAACATGTGCTACACTAAGACGTTTATCAGTGCAATAGCATTACTATATTTCAATAAAACTCCATCCTATTTAACTGCAAAAGAATGATGTTCCTAAAGGTCAAGTACGTCTGTCATATTAGTTTCTTAACACTGTCCTTTGTGTTCGAAATTACAGAGAACCAAAATGCAACATGGAAACTGGAAACAAGCATGCCCTTTGCATACTAGGGCACATATGTACTAACACATTTTCTCATAAACACAGATGGACAAAACATTTTGATACAATAGGCCCTAGGTCTTCAAATATCTGTGTCGATGAAAAATGAACTAACCTATGGAGTGACAATTCATTCCTTTATTTTACTGATATATTTTCATGTATGTTTTTTTGAGGAGCTATACGGTGACTTGCCTTGAACCTATCTTGAATATAATAGCCCATTTCATCCATGCTCAGGTAAGGGTTAGTTGCAGTTCCTCAGGGCTACTACATATCTTGCAAGGACAGATTAATCCGCCCTGTAGGAGGGATTTTGGTAATCTATAAAAACACCATTACATTTTGTCGCTGCTGATGTAGCCCTACATTCTTTAAATTGCTCACATACAATCATGCATCTGAAAGCTATTCTTGACCATAGAACCTTCAGTTATCCTCTCGGTGTACCTAACTACTTTTTGGAAGTGATTTCCTCTGTATTTATACAACAGTTAGGTGACTTCAAAATGTGTGTCACTGCTCCCTCCACAGTTGCAATGTCAGCAAGCATTTTCGAATACTGTTTACATTGTGGGCTTCACCAATAGTTTATTAAGAGGACCAACATTGAGGAACACGTTAAACTTAATTTTTTTCCCAACAGAAACATATCCCAATTCAAATTTACTTTTATCTAACCTGGACAGATCATTATATAATTAGTTTCTATATTATTCTACAGATTCATCCCATGCTTAAATCCCCAGAGACAGAGGCCCACAAAGGCGGAGCATGGTCCAAACTACAATTCAAAGCAGACCCATGACAACTGGCAGCAAAATTCCCAATTGTGAAAATAACCTGGATACTGATTATTGTGCTTAACAATTTATGAATATCTCACATGCTAGATACCTACTATTCTGGTTAGACCACTAAACAATCATGGAAACGGTGTATTCAGCAGCTTTGTAACAAATGCTCTCAGTGAATCAAGAAAATGGTGTAAACAACTTGAACTAAAATGGTGTAATAAATATGACACCTTTTAAGATAAGTTGATGTATCTGTTTGACCTTAAATGTTATCGAAAATACATTTGTAAAGCCCAAGCCAACCACATAACATATGTTGATATATTTAAAAAATTCAACTAATGATATTTTTTACAATTAATAGGAATCTTGCATCATCCGCAGCAGCAAATAGCTTATCCCTTTCCCCTTCTCATTAGGTTTAAAACAATCTCAATATCCACAAAAAATAGCACTTTCTTACTGAATACATTTCCACCTCTATGAACCTCTCAGTATTTTTTAGACCATCTCAGAATGTTTCATCTTCTCAAAAAAGGGAGCTTTTTCTTCTGGCTCTCATATAGATCCATGCCTTTTAAGAATAGCAAAAGAGGTTAGGACTGTCCTTTGCACTCCTTCAATTAATTTCTGTAAACATTTTCTGCAAAAAGATGTGGAAGGTGACCATGCGGAAAGGGGACCATTACCATGCAACTGTATAAAAAACAGGGCAAAGCCTTCCTTCCATTCTAGCATTGTAGTACATTTGTCCTTCTCCCATTTTCAGCAAAGATGGTAGAAAATGCTGTCAACAATCTGCATTCTACCTACAATGAAGATTACTGAAGGTCATGCATGGAAATGATACGCTCTTTCACGAGGATGATGAATAAGTAATACAATTGTTATTACTGGTCACAGTTTATACAGACACATACACCTCAAGGGCCACCTTCTATTTGCCCCTTTGAAGGATGCACATTCTAGACCCTTTCAACTCAAAGATTCCCCTGTGACACATTAATGGACAAAGGCTGCAGGTGACCTTTAAGTTACAGGCTACAAGATATACCACACATAACCACCGGCAACAATAGCAAACAACAATAACAAAAAAGAAAACCTAATCAAAATAATAAATATACATTTCAAACAAAGTCCTGCGTGTAGCTGGACTTCCATATCAACCTTTCACTCTTCCTTACATTGATAGTATGACCCACTTTTTCTTGTAGTACTTCTTTAGATGTTTTCATTTTCTCACAGCACTAGAACACACTCAAATCCTACTCAAGCTCCATATTCGATTGTCCTCCAATAACAAAGCATTCCTGAAAACTTTTGAAACTTTCAGTGGTTCAGAAAATCTTGATTTGTCACCCAGGTGCACCTATTTCACTCTCACCAAGTCTACACGCACCAAGGTGGTTTGCACTGAATTCCTCAGATCTACATTTTTCTTCCTCTTATCCCTTCTGTCTCTTTGTTTTTTATCCCAGTCATTGTTCTCACCATCCACAGAAAGACCCACATCCTTAACATTCATCCAAAAAGGGCACAAGTTGGATTCTCTTTTCCTGAATAATTCAAAAGTAACCTTCCCAGTGACTGAGTGTGGTATAAGGCGATATACCTCTTCTTGTATCATGTTTAGCCCTGTCCTTGATGTTTAGCCATTTTAATAGATTCTTTCAACACCCTTTTGAACCTTTCAAAACTACTATGCGAAGCTGAGGGATAAAGGGCACATTTTCTGTGCTTTATATTCTTGTCTTTCAAAAACTACTCCATTTCATTTGAGACTAGTTGTACACCATAATCAGTAAGTGTGTATTCTGGAATCCCTTCCCTAGCAAACAATTCCTTCAAAAAGCATATCACATTGCCAGTCTCAATTTTTGGGGAATTTGAGAAATATGTATCTCGGGCCACCTTGAAAAGTCATTGATCAATACAATCACAAAAGTTTGGCCAGTTTTGCAGTGTATACGTCCTAAAAGTGTACTGCGACTTCTTGCCATGCCTTCTTAGGATAATCGCTTATCACCATAGGTTGCACCCTTGTTTTGCATATTTTGTCACTAGCCATACATTCTTGACACTCTAAAATTATTCTTTCTACATGTAAGTCAAGACCAGACCACCAAAAGTGCAACCTAATCAGTGCCTAGGTTTTGCAAATTCCCAAATGTCTACAATGAGCCAGATGAATTAGATTGCCATAATGCACCTGTGAGGAACCAGTCGTGTTCCTCTCTATAACAAACCATGACTCAACAACAATTTCCTTGATATTCCAATACTTCAGACACTCTTCACCAACACCTTTTCTAGATTTCCATCATTCTCAATGAAATGTATCACTTCAATCAAGCACTCATCAGCATTGACTAACCTTTTCCAATCTTCCTCGCTTTATTGTCCCTTCAGTGACCTCATAAACATAGCAATCATCCAAATCCCACACATCATCCGCTACAGTTTTTACTTGAGAATCAGTAACCAAATGAGATAGACAAGCAGCTACACAGTTTTCAGTCCCATCAAATGCTCGATTTGTTCATCATTCCGTCCATCATTTGTTTGCTTAGTATTCCAAATGTAAGGTCTCCTGCTCATGGTTGTTTGAATTTAGGAGTAGTGAGGAGCTTGGCCCCTATGGAATGGAGGTGGAATTAGAGGTGCATTCCCAGGAAGTGCTTTGAGACACAGACATATAGGCCCTGATTCCGAGTTGGTTAGAATAAAGGTGAAGTCGATAGATGACGGAATAGGTCAAATTAAATAAATAAAAACCTATTCTGTCGTCTGTCGACTTCCCCCCCCTCCCCCACTCCACAGCCCCATCGCGCTTACCTGCATCGGTCACGACTGTGGAGGGGTCGCAGAACACTGACCCACACACTGATAGGTGTGTGGCTTTGAGATGGACTGAAATGCATTCATTTCAGTTTAGTCCAAGATCTAATCTGGCTGCAGCATTCTTAAAAAGCATAACCTAGTAGACCTACATATAAAGAGTCATAATAGTCTTGATGGGCTATGAAAAGAGCTTGAGTTACTGATGTGCAACAACTAAAAGAGAGTATGAACCTTTCAGAGGATTCTTCATAAGAGGAAGTATGCAGCTGTTACTGGATTGATTTGTGAAGTGAACAACAAGATAAGATTCTTAAAGATTGTTCCCAAATTGTGGACCGATGAGACTTGGGTCAATGGAGATGCTAGCTCCAAGAGTGACCAAATTGGGTTTCAGGGAGAGAATTTGCAAGGGAGCAGTAATTCTTATTTATCAGAGTTTAGACATTGTAAAATGGCAGCCATCCAGTGAAAAATAGTTTAAATTCACTCCCTAAAGTGAGCCTGGGTGTGTTCCAGATCCAGGTTGAGTTTCAAAACTGTGCATCACCAGTATATGCAAATAGGGTGAATTCATAGTACTGAATGAAACTAACCAAAGATGCAGTGCAGATATTAGAGAAGTCAAGACTAAGAATCGATCCTTGAGGTACGCTATGTTGCATTAATATCAAGTGTGATTGATACTGGTCAAGAGATACTGTATGTGATCTGCTGAATGAGAAAAAAGACAATCATGCTAACGTGTTTACGAAATTACCTATCGTTGCCAAACGCTGCAGCAGGACAGAATGTGAGACCATGTCAAATGGAAGATAGCGGTTCAAAATGATACAGATTTTCTCTTTGCCCATGTATATAGTCGTGCAGATTTCCCTAATAGTTGAGATCAAGACTGTTCCTCTGCTGAAGGAGGCTTGAAGGCCAGACTGGTAAAGGCTGAGAATGGCATGATGTGGTATATCTTGTTGCCTGTAACTTTAAGTACACCTGCAGTCTTTGTCCTTTAATGTGTTATGGGGGAGTTTTGTAGTTGAAAGGGTCTAAAATTTGCATTCTTCAAAGGAGCAGTTAGAAGGTGGACCTTGAGGTGGGTGGGACGTACCTCTGTGTCTGTGCAAACTGTGACCATTAATATATCTTTTATCATTAATTCATCATCCTCCTGGAAGAGTGTATTATATCCATATTGGTGATGATTTGGGTCAACCAGCTATGGATATGCTGTACTGCGCGGCCGCGGACAAAGAAAATTAAAAAAAAATCTGATTTATGGGGAATCCAGAGGGAGGTCTCAATGCCTACAAAGCAATTGGCCAATGGTGGACAACTCATTAAAGTAGATGGTACTTTTCTGGGTGAACTTGAGTATAAATGTAGGATTACTGCAGGAAAGATTACATTTCAACTACAGGGTACAGCACAGTGGTTCCACTAAAAAGATTTTGGAGTGATGTTAGATCCCAATAGTGAACAATCCATTATCTTGAAAGAGTTCATTTCAGAAACTAGTGATTCCAATTCTGATATGGTTAAGAAAATTGAATGTTTTGAGATGTGTGCATGTGAAGTTTTACAATCCGAATTTCCTGAGGTATATAAAAACAAACTAGGGTGTTTAACTGCATACCCTCACAAGATTACATTCAAGGATAATTATACACCTAGGGTGAGCAACGTTAGAGGTGTTCCATTAAGTATGAGGCAAGCAATGTTTGTTCAAATTGAGAACCTCAAAAAAGAAGGCATCATAGAGGATGTTGAGATTACAGAGTGGGTGGCTTTGGTTGTGTTGGCACGCAAGGCTTCAAGAGATGTTAGGCTTTGTAAGGATCTTAGAGGTCTAAACAAGGTTGTTGTAGTTGATAGACATCCAGTTCCCAACATAACGGTAATGTTAACACAATTGGATGGTCAGCTTTTTTTCCACCCTGTATTTGAGCTCTGTTAAATCAGACTTGATGAAGAATCAAAGAACTTAACATCATTTACTTCACCCCTAGGATTGTTTAGGTATACTAGAATGCTGTTTGGTCTCATTTCAGCTGCGGCTGTTTTTCAAAAGGTCATGGAGAGGGTGTTGGATGTTGCTGATCACATTAAAATCTATCAAGATGATGTGTTAATCTGGGGACATACACGAGAAGAACATGATCAGGTATTGAGAACAGTTTTGACAAGATTCAGCATGAGAGATCTCACTCTAAGATAAGAAAAGTGTAGAGTTGGGTGAAAAGAGATTACCTATCTGGGTCATATGTTATCTGGAAAGGGAATACAGCCTAATGAACGTTTTGTTAAGACCATTCACAATTTACCGATTCATGAGAACAAAGATGAGTTAATAAAGTTTTTTTTAGGAATGACGGAGAACTATAATAAATTAATTCCTACATTTTCTAACTGTGCAAATAAACTCAGATTGCTTTTAAAGAAAGGTGTGCAGTTTGTGTGGACATCTGAATGCACAGATGAATATGAGGATATTAAGAGGGCGCTGACAAATGCCCCGGCTTTACAAAAACTTTGACTCTTCGGAGAGATCCATTCTGGTAACGGATACCAGCTCAAATTGTTTGGGGGCAGTTTTTAAAACAGGGGCATAGTAAGGACGAAAGAACCATTATGTTTATCGCAAGGATGATTACTGGACATGAGAATAGATACTCAGTCAGAGAAAGAGAAGCCTTGTGCATTTTTGGGCCATACAGATACTAAAGAAATTCCTGTGGGGTACCCAGGTTGTTGTGCATATAGATCACAAAGCTTTGAAAGATATTTTGGGAAATAGGATTGAATGCAATTTTGAGCAGACTTTGTCGGTGGGTCATAGCGTTGCAGGAGTAGGATTTCAAAGTAGAGTATAATCCAGTGAGCAAAAGAACGATGGATTTAACCCAGATTGACTGGGAATGAGTGGTTGAAAAGTTTCAGCACTCTGTCGATCATCTTGTTTTGTTTGCCTTTGCAAAGGGCATGAACAAAATTTAGAACAAGCTCTCTCTTTCTTTAAGATCTATGACTAATTGCTTTTCATTGCACACACATCTCAAAACTCACCCTTTTCTTCCATCTAGAATACTCCTCCAAATTTTTCATTCTCCCTTTCATTAGCTAAATCTTTCAGTGTCCAGTTCTTGGGCAGCTGTGTTCTCTTATGGCATTCCATTATATACCATGCCTAATTTTACCTTATTTGGTGATGCTTTTAGAGATCTTAAAGGTTGGAAAGTAGGTGACAAATCTGCCCTATGGCATATACTTTAGATCTTAGATTTAATAATACTGGATCTCATACAGGCACATTTACAGACCCACACACTGAAAAAAAAATATTATTTGAACAACAGTGTAAGAGTTTGATTGAAAAATGTCAGAGGGTAATGCACCCAAATCATAACATCTATGAAACTGATATTTCATATACAGGATCAAAGATGCAACTATTTTAACACTTATTTTTTATTTTTTAGTATTATTTAAATACTATAATATAAGCTGTTAAAAATTGGAAGGTGATACCTCATCTGTAAAGTGAAGAATACACTATAACACCATACGTAGTTTTTCTGAAGTTGTAAATAAAGCAACAAACATGGCCTATCTCAATCATAATGTGGGATACTACACAAGGATTTTCTTGAGTTCTGCAAAACAATAACCTCTATCATTATGCCCATCTTTCCGAAAAGTGTAAAATGAATATGGCAATTTATAATATGCCCCCTTTTAAATGAAGATTATTAATATTATAATTATACCATGTCTAGAGGTAATTCTATCATCCTATATGTTTAGTTAGCACAATACTTTATAATTGTCTTACAACAATAGGACAGGGAGTGTCTTAGCACAGCGTTTGTCTAGGTAGGATCGTACTCAATCACACTGACCCTTATTGATGTTAAAAGAGGAGAGGATGATGTAATTATGTTCATATGCTTCAGTTAAAGAGCCTTTGTTAGGGTACAAATGGGTCATCCATGTGGCCTTATTTAATAGGGTGTGGATTTCTCCACAGTGAATGAGTTGTGCGAAGGCATCACATGCTGCCTACGTAAACATAGGTAAGTGTGAAATGGAAGGCGTCCATTGCATGAAAATAATTAAATGCAGCTTCCATGCCCATTTATTTGTTGCAATGTATATGAAGCATTCCGTTTTAAACATCATGAAAAGCAGATGTACAGATCCTAAGGAATGTACTGAGAGGCAAATTAAAATATTGTCATATGTACATGACATAGCCATATGAACTAACAATCCATTTAAACACTCCCAGTCACTGATGATGATGTATAACACTTCAGAATAGTTCATGATATGTATTCTGAAGTAATAAAACAATCTAAATGAAATGTATAAACTTGCAGTACAATTCAGAATAATTTCCTGACCATGCTGACTTTTTCAGGGTCAAAGTATCTGTGAACCCAGTCAAACAATTTGGTATTAAATGTAAATGTAATTTGAATTTGAGTTTAAATACTTAAATTTCAACCCCCCTTTTCAAAGCAATGAAAGGGGTTTTAAACAATAGCATGATAATAATTGTTACCCAGACTGGCAGGTCTAATTTAATTAATGTGAAAATATAGTCTAGATGATTCCTATGCTTATCCTGCTTTCTCCTAATTCCTTTACCATTTGATTTCTTTTGCTAGATTCAGAGTATAACCCATGTTTCATTTAGTCTTAAAGTCAACTGATTAACAACATCGCTAGTTCCTGAATGAGAAAGATCTGTCCCTGTCTTCAGTGTGTAAATGAACGTCATGGGTAACGTGCTCCAGAAACTGTTGGAAAGCAAGGCTTACCAATCGCCACTGTGAAGGTTAAACTTTCTTCAAATGAAAGAAGTGGGTAACCTTTGTTTCACTGGTACCCAAGTTTTGGCATAAACGTTAAATTTGAAAAGTTACAAATCATGGTGAAAATTTGAACCAACATATCTAAACATGGTCAATCCATCTAAGTTCTGATAAATAGGTCTCTAGTATATGTCTTGCATGAACCATGTTTAAAGATTAGGACTGTTGTGGATACATTTGGCTAGGTATATCAAGTGGAAAAATATATACCCTGATAAGGAGTTGAGTTGAACTTAAATACCTCTGATAAGTTGATGAAATAGTAAATCAATATGGTGAAACTACTTTTGCCATACTCTCAATATGGCAATATGGCAAATGTATTTCTACTAAAGATAGTTCCCACAGCAGATGTATGTCTTCCTCAACAAATTGGTGTATTTTTTAGCTGAAATCATGTCTGAAATTGAAGACCCATTGAAGCCTAATTCTTAGTAAGCTATAATTGCAGTTCTATAAATACTAACTTATTCACACCATGCACTTTAACTCTACACAAATGACACAGTATGTGGACATTCTATGTCCCCATGTGCAACATCCTTCCTATGGACATTGTCCAAATGTCTGGGAGCTGTTCAAGTCATCAAAACATTCTTGTAACAAGCATTTGAGATTCTGTGTTCATTACAGGGTGATTTTTCTTCTCAACTACTAGAAGTACTTTCTTTAGTCTGGACAATTAATGAATAAAATGCTTAAAGGAACACCCTATTTTCTCTTCATATCTTTGCTCATTGCAATGATGATGATTGAAGGGAACATGACTGAGTCATACCTTCCAGAGTAGCAGTACTGGAACTCTAAACTCATTGTTTATTAGAGGAATTAGTTCATTTGACGCTGGTTGTAAAAGGCCATTCTGAAGTCATACGTTTATTTATTTTTATTTTTTGCAATTCTTTTTTATTTTACAAGATACATTGATGCATAGTACAATAATACAAACACAGTTCAATTTGTTCATCCATGAAGTCCATTCCCAGGAGACAGTCTCTGTTACCCCCTGAGGCTTGCATATTTCTACTCTAGATTTGTTGATTGTCCATCTTCTATTGCATACCCACAGACAGCATCTACCCCCTTGTAATCTACAGATTGTCGTAGTTCCCATGGTAAAGTCCCCTGTGTTTCACTCAATTTCCCCAGACTCTGTCCCATTTGCCAGGACATCCCCGGCTTTAGTAAATTAATTTCTCTGCCATTCAGCACCAATCCAGGTCTTGTTCACAATCTTTCACTGTTGGGGGCTGAGCCTGTCCGCATGATTTGGCAATGTTTCTTTTAGCTGCTACATCTGCAAGCATCAACCATAATTTATTATATTTTGCCCAGTTTATTTCTCTCCTAACACACAAAAAATGCCATTGGGCTTCTAATGGGATTGCCATTCCCGTTACCTTTGACATTACAGTCGTGAATCGATTGCCCTTCAGATCCTCAGAAGTCTGGGGCAGCTCCATAGTGTTTGGACAAGGTGCCTTCCTCCCCGCATCCCCTCACACACTTATCTGAATCATATTTCCCCATTCGATAGAGTCTCAATCTGTTCGTGTAGGACCTGTGTATAATTCTAATTTGTATCAATCGAAATTGTGCTCTTATAGCTACCCCTTTAGGGCTCTGTATGATCTCCAGTCAATCATCCTCTTCTAGGATCCCAATATCCCACTTCTCCCTAAGGATTAGTAATGGGTCTGGTGTGTTATTCATCATCTTTTCGTAGATAAGTGAGGTGCATTTTCTGATATTGGGTCTACCAGTATTCTGTCTTCAAGTGGTATTGCTTCTGGTATTTGTTCTCCCCTGCTAATGAGAGTTTCATTAGGGCATGTTTCAATTTGAAGTATCTGAATTTTTCAGTGTCTGGCATTTGATATTCTAACTGCAGTTTTGAAAAGTCTACCATATTTTGGTTTTCCCAAATATCCTCCAGATAATCAATACCCAGGAGTGCCCATGCGCGGAACCCCTTTAGGTTTCACACTTCCCCCAGGAGATCGCTGTCCCATAGAGGAGTGTGCTCTGTTATTTTCCCTTACCAGCCCAAAAATTTGGTCGCCTCTCTCCACAGTCTCACTGTTGTTCATGTGTATGTCGGTAATTTATCCGATGCTTTCTTGCTATACAGATCTTCCAGATATGCCGGTTCCTCTCTTCCCGCATATAACCAATCATTGTTCGTCACCAGTTGGGCCGCCCAATAATATTTACGTATATCTGGGACTGCTATCCCCCCGTCGTATGTTCCTCTCTGCAACTTATGCAATGCTATCCAGGGGCTGCCCCCCTCCCATAGTAACAGTCTTATCTCTGAATCTATATTTTGGAAATATCCCAATGGTATCTTATATGGGGTATTTTGTAGTATATATATTAGGCGTGGTAATGCCATAATTTTAAAGATGGCAGCTCGTCCCATTAGTGATAGCAGCAAGTTTCACCAGTGTGCCACATCGTTCCTCAGTCTATGCTTGCTATTGGGGCGTCAAATTGTCATCCCTAAATTAATTTTCTGCTGGCGCGGACGGAAGATAGGTTCCGAGTCTCTCCACATCACGGACGGCTAACACTGTACTATTCAGTGTTTTTGTCCAACGCCTGCTCGCTGGAACCAAACGCCCTGAACTCCAGGGCATCACTAATTTTTAAGTAACCACTTATTAGGGTGCTGTACCGGTGGTAAGTATTAGTTGCTACCACCACCAATAAGTGTGTGTACTTCTCTGGTCCTGAAGAATTGCGGTCTAGTTGACCAAAGCAAGAAACATGTTGACCACTTGAGCGTAATTCAGACACCCTCACTGGAAGATTACGCATGTTTTTGTTTTTAATTAAGAGTGGGACCGTTCTTATTAAAACTTGTTATTTAGGATCTCCACTACTTACTTTTAATACACTCAGTCTCACACGCACTTCACTATAGGGCCCTCACTTGCACTCACCAACCGGCAATGAATGGAATAAAGATCTCCACTAAAAGGCGCCTTTAAGGTCGCCGATCGGGGATTGCAGCGCCGCCCCGATTCGGAGCAGACCTGATGATGATACTTGACATCTGGGCCACCTGCTGACGATACATGACAGCGAGTCTGCCGGATGTGTGAGGGTCTTTTTCCTTAAGGAGGGTTCTCCTCCTGACTCATACAAGTTCATAACCTTTGACAGCCTCTGTAGGAACAGCATACCCTTATTCATTTAGATAATTTTAAAGATGGCAGCTCGTCCCATTAGTGATAGCAGCAAGTTTCACCAGTGTGCCACATCGTTCCTCAGTCTATGCTTGCTGTTGGGGCGTCAAATTGTCATCCCTAAATTAATTTTCTGTTTGTGAGATCACTATTCCCAGATATTTACATTTTGTTTTAACTACTGGAGCTTGTCCTATGTTCGTCAGGAGAGGATCTTCTCCTGCCAGTACAAATATTGATGATTTGCTCCAATTTGTTTGATACCTGGAGTAACTGCCCAATAATTGAAATATATGGAGTATCCAATGTATGGTGGAGCGGGACCTAGTGGCATACAGGAGAATGTTGTGTGCGTATAGCGAAATTCTTTCTTCCCATTCTGCTCGGTATACATTCTATCAATGGGTCGGTACTAACCCATCCCGCTAATGGCTCAAGTGCAAGTGCGAACAACATGGGTGAAAGCGGACATCCCTGTCTTGTAACCTTGTGTAATTTTACTTTCCTAGACACTGTGCCATTGACCCTTACTCCAGCCAGGGGGTCTGTATACAACAGTTGAATCCAAGCTCAAAGACTAGCACGAATGCCAAAACGTTCCAGCATTGCAAATAGATATTGCCATTCTATGCTATTGAACGTCATCTGGGCGTTCTAATGACAACAGTACGGCATCTTCTTCCAGTTGGGTCTTGGTTACGTGTAGGACCCCATATAAGCAACTTAGATTTAGCCTAGTGCTTTGCTTGCCATTAATCCTGGTAGATCTGGGTGGATCAATCCATGGATTACCTTGGTAAGTGCAGTGGCTATGATCTTGGCCAAGACCTTCGCTTCTACATTTAACAGGGAGATTGGCCTGTACGAGGAACAATCCTCCATAGGTTTACCCTGTTTTGGAATGACCACAATCATGGCTGTCCTCTGTTCCTCCGGCAGGCTACCCTGTTGTAGTGATTCCTCAAACATATGCAGCAGATGTGGAGCCACCAGAGTCGCCACTCCCTTGTATAACTCAGCAGGAATGCCATTTGGCCCTCCCGCCTTGCCTCTATTGTAGTGAGCATATGGCACCGCAGATCTCTTCTTCCGAGATATCTTTCTCCAGTTCATCCCGGTCTACCTGTGAAAGGGAGGAGAGATGCACTTCGGCAAGCAGCTCTACACAGTCCCCCTCGGTGCGGGTCATTGAGGATCTGTATGACTGCTCATAATAGGACGCAAATGCCTCTGCTATGGTCTCTCTCTTTTTTCAAGCCATGCTAGTATTTTTGTGGCCTTGTCTCTTATTTCGTATATGCGCCTCTGGGTTTCCCTTACATTTTCCCTAGGCTTTCCTTCGGCTAGGTCTCTTAGTTCTTGTTGCTTTAGTCAAATTAAGTGGTCCACCCCTGTAGCTGGGTCTGTTGATTTTGCAAGTTTCATCTCTAGCAGCCCTAGTTCTTTTTCAAGCGTTTCATATTGGAATGTCCTTTGTTTCTTATTTCCCCGCCAGTGCCTGCACCTGTCCCCGTATTACTCCCTTATACGCTTCCCAGATCACAACTGGTGAATCCACTGACCCCAGATAGTCCTGAAAGTAGTGAACTGAGTTTTCACATATTTTCTCTTGTATCTGTTTAATTTTAAGGAGCCAGGGGTCTATGCAGGGAGATAGGATATTTGTTTTGCTGGAGCCTACTAGTCTCACCTCTACCGGTGAGTGGTCGGATAAGCCTTGCGCCTTATGTCATGCTATGCGCAAGGAGGCTGACGCGAGACTGAGTGTTAGGATATAGTCTAATTGAGAATACCCCCGATGTGATGCCGAAAAGTATGTGTATTGTCTAGATAAGGGGTTGTGTGCACTCCATATGTCCAGTAGCCCCATTGCTTCTACAAAGTCTTTAATGCTTCCCCCCCTTCATTCATAGCGCTCAGTACTCTGTCCATAACGGGTTCCACCACTGCATTTAGGTCACCGCCCATCACCAGCACCCCTTTTGGGAAATTTAACAGTAGTGAACTCAATTTGGGTAGTGTGTTCGAGTGCATTTTGGGCGGTACATACACCGAGCACAGATTGATGACCCTATTCTCCCATATACAGGTGAGTGCAACATATCTCCTCAACTTATCTTGCCACACTCATTGAGGCACCAGGGGCTGTTTCGTTCTGGCTAGTATTCTCGCTCTCCTGGACCCGGAAGTAAACCCGGGATGGGTCAAAAGTTTATACCCAAACCTATTCAGTGCCTTGCATGTGTTATCCATTAGGTGTGTTTCCTGCATGAGGACTATGTCTGGTGCATGTAGTCGGATATAGTGCATCACCATTGTTCGCTTGATTTTATTACCCAGGCCATTTACGTTCCAGGTCATGATCAATAAGTGTCACCGGTGTCACTTGATGCTGGCTGTCAGGGTGCTCCAGTGTCTTTGCTACCTGTATACAGGTTACTTGCATGTGCATATCTTAGCGCCCTAGATGTGAATGTGCGTGTTGTATTTGCTCCATCAAGTTCCCTCCCCGTCCCCATATATGTTACGACTATGCATTTGATGTACTGTAACATTAACCAACAAATGTGAAACCCCAACCAACAAAACTCCCCCCACCCTGCTATCCTGCACAGTGGGCTCTTAACCCCCCCCCCAATTTGCAGAGCACCTGTTGCCCCATAACTGAACCTACAAACTTCGGGCAAGCTTTAGCCGAATACTTGCCCACCGGATTAGACCTCCAACCCCCTTCTGAGAGCTGCTGCACTACTTTTGTTTCTTAAGGACTCGTCGTCATTAAACAGCTTATGTGATCAGCCTGTCATGTTTTGGTGTTGCTTAGTGAATAGTGTCAGTTTATTATTCCTGCATTACCACGTTATTCCTCCTATCGGTAGCAGGCTCTCTATCTCTGTCTTACCCCGTTCCAGTGTTCAACTTGATACTCTTAATAAACATAACTCCACCAATTGTCTCAGTCTTTTGAGCGGTCCGGTACTTTTCCTAGTTGCAAGAGGGTACATGAGGAATCACCCTCTGTCTCTGTCTCGTGGCCTGCAGCTGCACCTGTGATTCAGTTCCTGCATCGTGTCCCTCCTGCTGTTCGCCATCCGTCAAGCCATACCCATACTTCTTCCAGGGTGGAGAATCTCCATATTTTTCCCTCTGCTGTTACTCGGAGGGTGAACAGAAAGAGCATTGAATATTTAATGTCCTTTGCCCACTGTGTTTTCTTTACATCAAGAAGTGATCTCCTTGCCTGCTGCACTTTTGTCATAAAGTCCAGATAGAAGGATACGGTTGCATTGTCTATTTTGAGAAGTGGAGCTCCTCTGGCCACCTGGAGGATCACGACCCGGTCTCGATAATTAAAAATATGGGAAATAATAGGGCGTGGTGGGGCTCCCGGTCTTGTTCCCTGGATTCTATGCCCCCTTTCAATTGAGAAATACTTGGATAGCCCCTTATGTTGGAGCTTTTTTACAACCAAATCGTCCTCAAATAGGTGTGCAGCAGGTCCCTCTGCCCGTTCTGGCATGCCAATTATGCGCACATTGTTGCGGTGAGAGCGACCTTCCTGATCCTCCAGTTTTGCCTCCAGTGCTTTTGTTGTAGTAGTGAGTTCCTGTACCCACTTCTGGAGTGCTTTTGTGTCTACCACTAGTGTGTTTGTATAATTCTCAATCTCTTTCACTTTAGAGCTCATGTTTCGCAGGTCTGCCCTTACCAGTGAGACTTCCGTGGTCACTGTGTTGATTTTCCCTGCTAGGTTTGTTCGTACCCTTTGAAGCGCTGTCATGATATCCTGGAGAGTTGTCCCAGTCGCCTCTGTAGTGGATATAGTATTATTGCTTGGCTCTGTCTCTATGATGTTCACTTGGTCTCTAGGTAGTGCATACTTGTCCAATTTCATTTGCTGGGTTGCTGGGGGCCACGGGGCGTTTCCGACCCATCATAACTCTGGGGATGTTTTTTAATTCTGCAGTTACTTAGATGTAGCCCCTATGCAGTTGTGAGAAGGGGGGTCAAGTTAAAAATCCAGCAGTGGAAAGGGCCCCAGCAGTACTCACCGCCACCCGCTCTGGAACTATCTTGGTTCCTGCCGGCCTGTTGGTCTTCCTGGCCGGTAGCCAGGTATCCCCTCTCAAATTATGTCCATCCCCTGTGCTCCCTTCACCTCTTGCACTGCAGTTTGATTGGCCCTTTCCGATATACTTGGGGATGGCTGGTTTCTCCTCTGCGTACTCCCCTAATGTTTCATTGTTCGAGGAGCACCTGTCTCTGTCTTCCTAAACCCCTTCTTTTAATGTCACTGACTGTGGGTTCACCGGGTATTGTTTATCCTGCTGCATAATGACCTGTTTCCCTGGCTGCAGCTGTTGGATTTCACACCCGTCCTTCTTGAAGTCACCTTTTCTCCCCACCAGCAGTCTTGCAGGTTTCTTACTGGCCCCCAGTGGGTGGTCCGGGTGTACTGCCTATACGTGGGCGATTTCCGGTTATGGGACATAGCCGCAATTCAATGCCATGGCACATTTCACATTCGGGTATAATTGAGCTCGGTGCTTGGGGCCTATTACCTTTGGGCCCAGTCCGTTATCCTATTCGGCCTTTCAACTAGCCGCAGTGGTGTATTTATGTGTGTCCCGTGCAGGGTGAGTACCTCTGTCATTGCCTGTTACCACGCTGCCCCCAGATGTGGAGTTTCAGCAAAGCGGGTCTCGCACGGCATCTCAGGCCATCTCCCTCGTACTCTCTTGGCACTCTGCATTTGGGTGTACTACCTGTATTTAGTCGATTCTACTATGGGACAGGGCAGCAGTCTACTGTCATCGCCGGCTCCTGCTCCGCCTCTCTGCCAATGGTGCGTGTATCATGCGACTATAATTGAGCTCAGTGCTTGGGGCCTATTACCTCTGGGCCCAGTCCGTTGCCCTATCGGCCCTTCCAACTAGCCGCCGCAGTGTCGTTATGCAGGCTGGGTTCCTGTATCTGTGCCAGTCACCGCGCTGCTCTTGGATGTGGAGATTCTGCAAAGCAGGTCTCTCCTGGCGTCCCAGGCTATCTTGCTCATACTCTTCTGGCGCTCTGCGTTCAGCACTTCTGGGCTCACGGTGGCTGGCGGCAGGACCTTCGCTGTCGGATTGCTTCTCGGAGCCCGGCCAACAGGCTTTCTGCTTTCCCCGGGCACGGTCACAGGTGACCTTATCTGCGTAGACCGGGCGGAGCTTACGGCAGCTAGTGGGCTCAGCTACAGCTCACCATCGACAATCCAAATACGCCCCACCGCCGCTCAAACTTGGGCTTTTTCCATCACTGTCTGATTCGGATGGGCTCCCGGTTCCTTATCGGTAGTATATAGCTTGTTGCGGAGGATTGTTTCAGGATATTTGGAGCTTACTAGGCTCGATCCGGAAGAGCTCCTCTAACTTGTGGCCATTTTCGTTTCGCGGCAAGCCAAGCCCCCTCTTTATGCAAAACCGCTAAATTAATTGTCAAAGAAGGTCTTTTTGAATATCTTGATTCTACTCTTCTCTCTCTGATGTGTTCAGAATTATATTCAAGTTGCAGTTGAATGTGCATATTCATCACAGGAAATAGAAAAGGAAGTGGAATAAATACACTAGACCCAAAAACATTTTATCTTTTCAATAAAAATGAAGAGTCAGCCTAAATTTATGGTAACAGAATGAGAGTTTTTTTCAGTAAATTTTTTTGCATCAAATACCCACTGTACATTTAAGTATTCTATTTTATGGTAACATTCTTTCTTATCACTCGGTCTCTAAAATTATAGGTTACTCATAAGCTGTATTTTCCTCTGCTGAAATTGTTTCTTAAAGAAAATTGCTGTTTTGCTTTTAACATTTTCAAATTGGCCACTAAATAGCCATCTTGCCATTTCTTAGTATCTGAAATGCTGCTTTCATCATGCTACCATTTTATTAAAAAGTGGCACCATATTCAAACTAGAGGATGTAAAAGTTCATTTGGTTCTTTTCCCTCACAAAAAACCCTTTAATCATGTATCATTTCATCTTTTTTACTCTTGCAATTTCAACAACATTGATTCTTCCCTTGACATGCACAAATCTTTCCTTCTTGGCACATACATCGTAATATACATGTTCACTAGATTGCTAAAAATGCATTTCCACAAATATCACTTTAATATAAGAAAATCATCACAGACTTCTGACAGATATTTTAGATATGTTTTATCAAATTGCTTCTTTATAGAGACAGCCACTAATGAGAAACTTGAGTTTTTAATATTACAGTGGTTCAGTTTTTCCTCAAGTTGTTTTTCAGATGTACATCACTTGCAGAGTTAAAGAATAATGCCCAACCTCAATGCATTCGTTTTTGGCTTTCTTGCAGCACATTGCTTGCTGACAGGAAAAAAACACATCAGGCACTTCCGGAAGAGAAATTGGTCAAGCCTGGTGAATGTGCAGACGTTTTTTGTATCATTCACTTTGCTTCACTGTGATAATGCAGTAGATTCTGGCCTCAAAATATTTTGGAATATTACACGTGTTTTCTTTATACATTTAGTCATGTGCCCTGTTTTTAATCCGGGTTTTCTATATAAGGTCTTTACTATTGGTTTCTAGTTTCTTTGTTGCTGAAAATATCAAACCAAGATGCTATTTTAAAATTACTTTTATAAGTACAAAGATGCCTACGCCTCAAGGTGCTGTAAGAAGGCAAAAGATAAGCAGCAGGATAATGCATCCTGAAGAAGAGGAGAAAGGAGGGTAATACTGTTAATTATCCTGAATTTCAATAAATAGTATTTGGTTGGAAAGTTCCAGAATTTGGAAGTAGCACTGGTAGGTGTCCCACCTAGATTTAAGTATTTGTAGATCAGCTAAACAAGTACCTTGTCCGTGTATATATCATTTACATTTAGAGGCCAGAAAATATGGAAAATGTGGATACATGGCTGAATTATCAAAAATAATGGCTTTAAATAGACCTTTCCTCCATGAGTAGTCAATGTAGTGAGTGAATTGTGAAAGTAATACAATCCATCCTTGTTAGCCCAATTATCAGGAGGGTTACAAAATGTTTTACCAATTGGACATGATAAACAACTTTTTTGTTTTTGTCAGATACATTGAATTCTTATATTCCAGTCATTCGATTGTCACCTTTACCTCATGGGTTTTAAGGGATAGGTTACAGCCACTATGAATTTCCAGGTTTTGGACTGATATCTCTGGGGTAACTGAGCCTTGGATCATGACGAGAGACTTTCATTCCAAAGGGGTGTTTCAAGAGAAGTTAAGAGCACCTCCATACTGGTAGGATTTATCTTTAGAAGTTGCTGGGTATCCACAAGGATGACAAAGAGAGAAAGATTGTTAAAGACAATAGTTTCTGACTTTTGACTGGTGCGTTGGGAGAGTCCAAAAATTGGCTGTGTGTCATCTGATAACAAGTAATTTAAATTATTTTACTTGTTCAATTGTTTCATCATTCAAATACATGTTTCTTCTTTTATTGCTACCTTTCTTGCACCTCAAAGCTATATTGTGAATTGTGCTTTGTTTGCTTGGTTTCCTCTGGGCGCACAATAAGATTCTGTAGTTTCTATTAATTGCCGGGCACTCCTTGACGTATTTGCTAGCAAAACATTGATTTCCACATAGCAAGAGTATTACATTCCTTTTGTTATGTTATTGAGCTGACCACGTATGCCGGTTCTGTTTGGAAATATTCTTTAGCAACGGAGCAAACAGACAGTTCTGATTTACCATTCTTAAAATCCACAATTAAATCTGTGCTATTGCCTTCCTCCTTGTGTTAATCTTTATTATTTAGCAGGTGACAAATGATGTTTATTTGAGTTAGGTGAAGGTTCTCTTATTTGGGTTTTGCAAAATTCATGACATTTTATGAAGTGTTTCATTTTGCAATTTACATATATTATTGCATGCAAGGAGCCTCGTTTGCTCTGAAAATGTCTTGTGAAAAGTCATTTTATGCTTGAAGCATTCACTTGTCAGTATCCTATGAGACTGTTTTACGCAAAGTATGCAATGGTGCCAAAATAGTCGCCCGAAATACCCTCAAACCACATCTCATTTTGAGTGATTTCAAGGAATTTTGTATAGAAATTGCATGAATATTTTAGGGGTAACAATTAACCAATTTTGTACACCCCTAATTTGACTATACCTGTGTAATTTGCAACATCGATAGAAACTCTGGCCCACCACTGTAGGAGAGTAAACTAACATCCGTGTGTGACCAACACATTTGATGTGTGTAAATTGAGAATGCAAAATAAGTGCAACATTAAGTCTTGGGCCAGTGTGGGTGCCTTGTTATAGTTCTGTTGAGGCATAGTTTATGGGCACCTTTTAAAGAGAAAGAGAAATGAGAGTGAAGCCATAGGCATTATTACCTGCAACACAATAGCGCCAGAGGTAGATGTGTCAATGAGATGAAAGGTCAAGGTCTCAGTATGCCCTTTCTCACTCATTAAAAATAGCCGTGTAGTTTGGTATGAAATCATCCCAGAGGACAGCTCAGAGACATCTACGGCTCTAACATGCTCTGGTTTATGTTTTCCAACCTGTGGGATATGTAAAGAACTGACCAAGGCTGGATCTAAGAAGGTTTGTGTGACCCCAGAATCTAAGAGCATGGGTACAACCTGCAATTGTTGGGTAAAATGATATGGGTGACTGGTATAGTTACATGTCATGGAACCTTATGTATGGTATTAGCCAGGTAAATGGAGGTCGGTTCAAGAACCACACCCAACTGAGTGACCCCTATGTCAGCTGGTCACTCTAACTTTTTCAGTACCGTGTCAGAAGTCAAGGCAAAACCCCTCTGAATTCCCTTTGGTTTGCCAGAGCGTTCTCATGGAAAATGCCCCACTTTACCACAATATAAACACAGGTCTCATTTATTTCTATGTTCTTTTCCTAGTCTGTCAGAGGATCACACAAGCCCCCAGGCTGCATGGGTTCTGTGTTATACTGATTCTTAGACTCTGACTCTTTCTGCTCAGACCGTACAACTATCAGTCTGGGTTCCCCCCGGGTGCATTCCATTAAACTATGGTCAAGCCTGACAACTAAGTCAATGAACTCTTAAAAATCAGAGGGTAAATCTACAATGTGCACCAGGGAATCATTTAAATCATCACTTAACCCTCTATAAAAGAGGGAAGTCCCATTTTCCACTGGTCCAGTGTTTCCATAACTAGTTTACAGAAAGCAGTAATGCAAGTCAGGAGGATCGTACTGCCCTGGGAGAGTGTTAATTACTCAGTATCACCAGTGGCAGTGTGCAGAGGGAGTGCTGCGGGGTGGTGGGGCATGGGAGGGGCAGAGTGGGGGTAGTGGAGTCAGACATACGACGGCCAGGAGTAAAGTAAGTAAATAAATAAATAAAACAGTGTACCTTGCGCTCGCTGCATCACTGTGTACTTACCTTACTCCTGGCCATCGTATGTCTGACTACACTACACCCCACCCTGCCCCTCCCACATTCCACCTCACCGCCCCACAGCACTCCCTCTGTGAGCCGCCACTGATTATCACTGTCCTGGATAAAAGTTTGCATAGCGGAGAGACAACACGTCACCTCTTTAAACACATGTAAATTCGGGTCATTGTCAATTAGCATAATAACCCAATTATCTGTTGGAACCCCGAGATAGGATATGATAAAGGCTGTTTCGGGCAGTATTGGAGTGAAAAGCTCCTGGTTTACAAAGAAATTGCAGCTGGCACTATCCCAAAAAAATAGTTCAGGAGAGGCCAAGGGCACTGGGACTAAAGTTTGTAACCGGATTTGCGTTTCCAAGCGGAGGTGCTTGTTAGATTTCCCAAATCGCTAAAATGTGAGGATTGTAGAACTGTACTTGTGCCCTTGGGAACCACCCCAGTACCCACTTCAGATAACCATAGTGAGGGTGACATCTGACCTGTTCATCCTTAAGCAACTGATTTTCTTGTCACAAAGACTGAACTTCGTGCTGTACATTCCCTAATACTCTTGCTACATCTAAAACACTTGGGGTGTCCTCGGGCAGGACCTGAACCAAGTTGTGAATGTGTATCTGATCATCCATGTTGTCCAAGTGGTGGAAGCATGCACTCACCAGAGTTACATATGCGATAGAGAAATTCCTCATATTAAAAGATAGGGCAGTCTCTGCAGTTGTAAAAATACTACACGTAATACTACATCCTTAGTTTGTAAATAGCAAGAAAATAGTACGCTCACACCAAAAGTGTAAGTCTACCTTTGTGACTAAGGCCCCCAGTTTCCTCAGACACACCGCTGTACGATGCATCCTCAATGCAGGCCTTCACATTGCTAGCCCCTTGTCGATGACATCCTCGAAGATGCTGCATGACTCTGCATTGCAGCCCAGAGGCCCCTCAGAACTGCTGCTGCGCAACGCATTCTTGACTTAAGGTACTTTTGTTCAGTGGGCCTCTCCTGCCTCTGTATCCAGCCCATGCCCTATCTTTTTCTGTCTGAACTCGTGACTTTGTCCTGGTCTGGCGCAACCAGATAACCACAGTTGTTGCTTTGTGCTATTTTGCACTATTTTAACTTAAATCTTAAAAATCGTATATCTCCAATTCTCCTGTGCAGATTTTTGTTGTTTTGGTCTTAAACAAAGAATTACATTTCACTTTATGTTTCTAAATTGATGTGGGATTTTTCTTTGGTGGTGTTTCCACTTTATTACTGTTTTAAGTGCTACAGAAAAAGTTTACAATTGCCTCTAAGTTAAACCTGACTGCTTTGTGTCAAGCTATCAGAGGGTTGAGCACAGGTTAACTTGTGGTTTGCTTTTGTCTCACCCTGATAGAGAGTGGGGTTGCTGCTTGATTAAGGGAATGTGAGTCAATTCCACTCCACAGTTATTCTGAAGCTGGCTAGTCGAGAGTGAGTGAGCTGCTCATCATGGGACAGTTACGTCTGTGACAGAAGTAGCATCCTTGTCAACATGGTACAGTGTCTGGTAGCATGTTGAAGGAGATAATTGTTAGGACAAATGTGACAAGTCTCAGAGCTAAATCAGTCACTCAGAAAAGGATGAGATGCAGGAACACTGTGAGAGATGGGTTGACCCTCATAGCAAAATGTTTCATTGAACTGCCAAAGCCATTGGTTTGCAAAGCGATGATCATGTAACAACATGGTTCCCATCTGCAAAGGTCCATGTTAGTGGCATAACCAAAGGTATGGGCCCCCGTGCCGAATGTGCTCAGTGGGGCCCCTCTGAATGGTTGGACCCCTCCTACACTACAGGGGCCTGCCTGGTATATCAGAGTGGCTTTCCCAAGCATTTAACTATTTCCAATTCCATGCCATTGCATGCATTCTGCAAGGCATGCAATGGCATGGCTTAGAGGGTTGGGGGCCAGCTCCAAAACAAGGTACCCAGGGGGCCACCCGCACCGGGGGGATGCAGGGGCCTCCGTTATACCCCTGGTGCATACCTATTCAAGAAGATTACAGCTCATGTAAGCCAAAATAAATCCTAAAAATCTAGAGATGTCTACGCTCACTTAGAAGAGGGCCATCAGGCATTAGGCCAATATTTACCTTACTTCCAACAAGCATTAGAAAGGAAGGATTTGCAGCCTCTTTCAGATCATGCACTTGGTTGTGCCCAGTATTGTTAACCTCCCGACCTTAATAGCCCTCTCCATCAACTCATAATAATTTCAATATGGCAAGAGTATGGGCATTATGGTCTGGCTTGACAATGCAGCTACTGCCAGGTAATTATGTGAGCATCATTAGAGAGGGGCTGTAGCTTCTCCCACATGTTGGGAGTCACAAGTACATGTTTTGATTAAGGAGAAGTTGTATGCGTCCTAAAAAAAAGTGCTTCCCCTCAAGTGCTTCCCCTCAACCATTTGTTATCATTTTGCCTATTTGTTCAGCTGCATATGCTTGAACTTTCAGGGGTACACACATGACATTGGAATGCTATTAAAGTGTCTTAGATAATTAGATAATGTATGTTGTTTTTTTCTGGTAGCAGAACAGATAGAAAGAGAATAGTCATTAGCCTAAATGGATTTTTAGGTTTGGCTTGACAGTTCAACAGGCATATGACCAGTAAACCTATTCAATATTATACTACAGTTTTTTGGTTCCACACTTGCTAATTATTTGTAATGCGTCACATTACCATAATAACATTGATTTAAAGCCAGATCTATTGGTATTGCCAATGCTTGTTTTGTATATGATATACATGAATAGACGGCTGATAACTAAGTAGATGTACACCTGTATTGTGTTCAGTAAAATACCTTTACTGATGGTAGTTATGTAAATGAAATGTAAATGAAACTCATATTATGATCTATTTCCTTACAGATGCTAAATAAGCTATTATAACTGAGATAATTGCAAACTTTTGTGCAGACATATGCTAGATAATCTAGAAGTACTGGACGGCAAACAAATGGCTACTGATTATCCTCACTGAACATTTTCCTATATTTCAATTAAACCTAATTCAGTGAACGTAGTAGAAAGGCTCATGTTCAACCAGAGGTGGCTCCTCCGTTTGAGCAGACTAGCGTCACCCCACTTAACCTCTTCCATGCTCATGACGTCTCCCGGCCGTCATGAGTCCACGATGGGCGTGTGCGGACGACGGCCGGGAGACGTCATGACCACGCCCACGAATGGAATGTCCAGCACTGCGGCAGCGCAGCGGCGGAATTTGCGCCGCAGCGAAGAGGTTAAAAATCCCCCCAAAGCCCCAGAGATGAAAACAGTAAATGGTAATTCATTGCCATTTTATTTTTCATTCCCCGTCCCGAGCAGAGCGTCAGGACAGGGGCGGGCTGCTGGTAAGAGGCAGCAGCAGGGAGGAGGGTGGGCTGGTATTGCACTCTTCAAAGTGCACAGGCCAGTGACACATGTGCACTTTAAACATCTCTTATTCAGCTGTCCTAAGACAGCTGGGTTAAAGCAAGCCAAAGCCTCCAGAGTGCTGTGGAGCACCGAGTGAGGCCACTCCCACCCATCCTAGCGCTGGTGAGCGCGGAACCCAGGATTGGCCAAGAGAGTTCCAGCATCCGGTTCCTGTGTCAGCGAAAGACGAGGTCCGGAGCGAGTACGTCGCCAAGTTCTGTAAGTTTTTTTTATATCATTTTACAGATGTGTTGACCCCCCGCCCCGTAGATGCCGGCCGCCACTTTGTTCATCAAAAACCACAAGCTGAATTTCTGTGAGTAAGACTGTGTAATGTTCAAGAAGGAGAATAATTGAGTTTTCCAATTACAGATCAGCATGTGGGTGTGAACGGTAGACAAGAACATTGAGACAGCATGCCGAGATGCACCAAAGCAGGCACAGCATGATTCTCTGGTTTCTTTATTTTTAAAAAAAGTCTCTTTAATAGCAGCTGTCTGCACTATAACTATATATGAAATATCGTATTCTTTAATGTACTGAGCCGAGTTTTTCTACTCTAGATGCAAAAGGAATCATCCTGATGCTTTGAAGAATGAATAGGAACACAATTCATAAAAAGAAGCAAGCCAAGTCAAGCTAAATAAATCCTAAGTTTTTAATCTTGCTTCTGACTCCTGGCAGGAACATTTGTTGGCTGATTTAGAGTTTGAGTATGAGTTCTCTGTCTGCAATTTTGGCAGACTTACAACAGCAACCACCACATTTATAGTTGTGAGCATTGCAATGCCCTCCTCTCCAGGTAGGGTTTCATCTTCACTGCACACATAGTAGTCCCATAACATGATGGAGGACATGTCTAAAAATATTAATATCACAATATTTAGCTTCCTCTGAACATCTGACTACTAGTTTCAGGGCGGACTTTCATGAAATTAATGACCACAGATGTTGTGTGAGACCAATGATGCTACATCCTCCAAGTGGCATATTGCCTTGAGCGACCTCCAGACCCTCGTGGAACTTATGGTGAAATGGCAGTGTCTCTGGTTTAAATGTGTTGGTTATTAAGCCAGTGGTTAATTGTACTGGTTGTTGCCAGTGGACCCCACCAGCACTTATTTCGGCGGACTGGGAATAACTGCAAAAATGGAAATGGCTCTTGCCAAAGCTAGAGGTCCACGCTCTTGGCAAAAATGTAAACGGATGTAGTCTGGTACTCAGTGGGACTAGAATTGTGGTGCATACGTATTCTGTTTGAGTTTATATCTAGCAAGATATATATGAGTTTATAATTTATTTTTTTTGCCTTTCCTTTTCTGTTTTGCATTGCAAAAATGTAAGGCTTTTCTTTTTCTCTTCTTCCATTAATGTTCCCTTGTTCTCCCTCTCTTTCTTTTTGATTTCGTAAATGTTATCTCCCTATCTGCTCATTTATTGTATATTGTTTTGCATTTATGGCAACAAAAAAAAAAAGAAGAATTGCCACATCTTGCACAGTCCCAGCCCCCGTCTGAGCCAGCCCGTACCAGCCCTTCCTTCATTTACAATGAGTATAGAAACAGCAGGATATCCAATAGAATTACCCTTCTCCATTGCATTGTAATGGCAGCCCTTTTTCTCGTTCCAAAAACCACAAAAACGAAAGTAGGGCTATTGTGTCCTATCCCGGCTGGTGTGCATACTCCTTGCCCACCAGGATAATGGTACAGCAAAGAGTGGGTTGCTAACAGCGGTGACGGAGACCCCAGGCAGCATTGGTGATGAAGGTAAAGCCTGACTCCCAAATTTGGGAATCAGCTCTTATTTTATTATTAGTAATATTTTTTGTTTTTTACAATTGAAGCACTGATATTGTAGATGAAAAATAAGGCATTTTTGTTAGATTCTCTATTGCAGAAATCCTCTCTTTAGGGTCAACATATTGTTTGTGATGGGAATATCAGAATAGAATCTTGTGACATTGAAGATTTGACAACTAACCCACAACAATCACAATCAATACCAGTGTTCAAAACAATTAATCATCTATTTTATTCCACCTTGCATAAAAAAAACATTTGATCTTGGAGTTACTGTATTGAATCCCTTACATAGCTATTTCATAAAAATGTATTGACTTGAATATTTTGAACTGTCATACAAATATATAGATAATTGAAGGGAGATGACAGATAGTTGTGGCCCTGTTGCACATGTGCAATGAGCACATCAAATACTGAATTGCTCCGATTGATAAGAGGGTCTGTTTGCTACCAGTTGTCAGCGGGGTCACCTGGGCAGCGATCAAGGACACAAGAAAGGGTATTTAAGTCATGCATTGTTTGAGCACCCACATTGCTTCCTTATTTGCTGTCCCACTGGCAACCATCAATGCAACGTGCTGCCTTGGACACAAGCTTCTTTACCCTGCCCACGCGTCCTTAGTTCAATAATTTGGAGGCTGGGGCATATCATAGTGCATGGGTGAGTTAATTTCCTTTATGTGTATCCTCGTGATTTGTTGTATTTATTGCAGACAGAGTCAGGTTTGGCCACAACGTTAGACAACACCTTGGCATCTCGAACAAGAGGGCAGGGGAATTCTGTATACATTTGGCTTTAAATCTTTGATGAATTTGGGGCAGAAGCACTACAGTCTGTAACGCAGGACTTGCCCATCCCCTGACTGGTGGCAGGTGGGACACCTCCTTGTCTTCCTCTGCCAAGGATGTTTAAAGGGCTCATCTGACTTGCTGGCCTTTAGCCCCTCTCCTTGTGAGGGAGCAGGGGAGTTTGCCTTGTAAAGATTATTTCTGGGGGCCCAGTGGCTAGTTCTCGGGCTCCCAAGTCAATTAGCCGGTGCTCTAAGCTCCAGCAGGGTGAACAAACATGATCTTAGCTATGTAGTTAGGTGATTCCAATGTATAGAAGTTCCTCAACTCTTTTCCATTTTAAATGTAAAAGTATGTACATTGTGTGATGGTAATCAAATGTTTTAATTCTATCCTGTGTATAAGAAATGCAGCTTGAGAACTGTTTTCTCAAACATAAAATCTGATTGTCTTCATCGGTGCGATCCCCTACCTGTGCGTATGTTTACCGGTATCTTGGACTGTTAGTGTTAGAGCAAGGCAAGGCTTACACTGATATTTTTTTTAACGTTTCTTTTTTTAAAGCTGTCATATTTTTGCAAGGTTGTTCTCTTTTTTTCTATTATAAATTATGCACTAGAGACCATGAGCCAAAACTATTTTTCAACAACACTGGTAGATGTCTTAAGCACTAACATAACCAATAGGTTTGAACTTTTTATGGCATAACATACATGCATACAAACAAATTCCATACTCATATTGGCCGAGAGGATATACGCATGCAACTCAGCAGACAGAGCATCATGAATATACAATCAACCTACCTGTAAACCATCATTGCACATAGAGCGTCAGACAAACAGGCTCCCATGTTCACAGACTTAGTGGCATCCATAAAAATCAGAAAAAGAGGATTTTGTTAAGTGTTGCTTGCTGGCTTCATTTATATTGCCTTATGCTGCTCTAAGGCCATCTGCAAGTTTTAGATGTGACAGAAGAGTGGAAAGGAGAGAACTAGAGAGATAGAACTATCACATCCCAGGCCCTCTGCTCCGGTCTGAGCCCTAAAAACTACCTCGACCCCCCTGAGCCCTAAACACTACCCCGAACCCCCGATCCCTGAAAAGTATTTCGGCCCCCCCAGCCCTAAAAACTACCCGCCCTCCCCCGAGCCCTAAAAACTACCCTGAGCCCTAAAAGCCACCCACAACCTTTAAAAACTACCCCAACCCTCAAAATCCGGCCCCAGCCCCACTTACCAGACCGCGTCATCTCCCGATCCTTCCCCTTCCTGTGTCCGCCCATCTCACTATCTAGACAATGCACTGCCTTAACCAAGGCATATGCGTGGCAAGCGCGGTTCCACTTGCGGGGAAACGGCACGAGTGGCTTGGCCCGCGTTATAAAGGCCGTTTCCCGAAGGAGAGACTGTACAACTCAGAATTGCCTCTGAAATGTGTTGCTTGCTGAAATTGTACAAAAGTAATGCGAACAAAATGCTGTAAGAAATAATATTTCAAATTAAAAGCATATCAGCAAAGACAATCCATTTATTTCATAGAAATGTAAGCTCGCAAAATAGTGATTTTCACACAAAGATCAACTTTTCATCTGGATGCAGAAAAGTAACAGCTTTGTTTACAGAAGATATTTCCCAGCAGTCAGAAGGAACATGAAATTAGCATTTCGGGGAAATTCCACTAAGCACCATAACGTTCGCAGAATGAAAAACAATGTGTGATAGAGATGTGTGAAGAACATGTTGTCAGGGGTCTTCCATTTTAGTCAGCGAAAAAAGTAGGTCAAGGCAGGAATGAATGCATTTGTAAGACGAAAGGTGTGTGTTTACCAAGAAAACCGGTCACCAAGGAGACGCGGGGGCGGGCAGGACGGTGTGTGTGGTGTTTATTTTGGACTGTGGTTGACTTCTGAAGAGTATAACATTGTTAAGATGCTTAAAATATTATATAGACGGTTAATGCATATTTTGGTTCTTTTTAAGTGGGAGTGAAATAGGTACCCTCGTTGATAACTTATTGTGGGGAACAGGAGGTTGCAAAATAAGTTACTTTTCGAATATAAGTGTGACTTAAGCAGATGACAGGTTTTTTATTAGGATTTTCGTAATATGCTGTATTTACAGCACTCAGGTGTGTGGGGGTGAACTGTAGAGGGAAACACCTATAAAACTGCTAACAGGCTGCAACACATCTTCCACCTACAATAAAAGCATGCGTCATGCCTCTTGGCGATTCCCCTTTTTCTAAATCACTTTTATCTCTCTGTGTTAGACCACTTAGCTACTTTACTTATCTCACTTAGGGGCATATTTACAAGCAGGCCTAATTAGCAAGGCCACGCTAACGCGTGAAACCTTGCTTTAGCGTCAGGATTCTTAACGCCGAGCTTTGCATCTCTAATGAGATGCAAAGTGGGCGTTCCTGACCTAACATGACAGGAGAAATGTCGCTAAGCGACAATTCTCCTATCATCAAGCCCCACGCTATGAAGCATAGCGTCAGGTAACCCCTGTTATCGCTACTTTCCTTACGCCTGCTTCAGGACTGACTTAGCCATGATATCCTATGGAAGGTGGATATCATGGCTAAGTTTGTGAGTCCCTATCAGCAAGCTAACGCCACATTGCGTGAGATTATCGCTGGGTTTCCAGCGATAATCTCACGTTAGGCAGTTAGCGTGAGGATTTTTATCGCTGAGGAGATAAGCGTTGCTAATAGCACGCTATCTCAGCGATAAAAATCCACGTTACCCGGCGATAATTATCCTCACGCTAAGAGCGCTGAGCGATAATTATCGCCGGGTGTTGCTGATATGCCCCTTAGATAGTCATCTTGAAATATAGCATTTTCTTAAAGATGCTTCATTAGCCCGTGACACGAAAGGAAAGTGGAACACTTTTTCAAGCAGTGCCATAAAATCAATGTTTTCCCTTATACAAATTAGTAGCATTCATTGTTATCACAACACTTATTTTAGAGTTTGTCTTATAGTGTGTTTATTGAGCATTGTTGTCACATAAATGGATTAAAATTAACAATCCAGTAAAACTATTTCAAGATGTTACGTCAAGCTTTAGGGTCAAACGAACTATTTTCATGAACAGCTTGTGTCCTGTAAATATGGCAAGAAGAATCATGCTTCTTCTATCTAGAGTTCCCAACCAATCAGGAATGTGTATTTATTGTGAGTGTGACAATCTTGGATTTGCTGGCAAAACTTTCGACAGTTGTTCATTGATTGAAATTCTGGTTGCCTAACCTCCTCTCTGTCCCTGAATGTCGCACACTTTCATTTTAATTAGCGGAGCCTTACACAGGCTCAGCCAATAGCAGAATACAATTGGGCAGGATAGTGTGTATGGCTGCCTTTATGCTCGCCCACCTGTCCTCTGTGATAGGGACTCATCTAAGCAGCACTGGGGCTTTGTGTGAGAGAAGCTCATTGCAACATGGACGCAGATCTATGTGTAGCACTCTCAGCCACGGCCCGTGGAGGGAGTTCCGTGGGGCGGTAAGGTGGGGCGGGGGAGGGGCAGGGTGGGGGGTTCTAAAAACCGGAATATGGACAATTGCAGGTAAGTAAACAATTAAATAAATAAAACGAATTTCGTAGCGTGCGCTGCTCGTACTACATCCTTCGGGCCGATCGTCCTGATGGGAAAGTTGGCGGGGGTGTGGCATTGATCATTCGGTCCACTCTTCAGTTTCAACCCCTGTCCTTCCCTCCCATACCTAAAGTTGACGTCTTAGTGGCCCGCTCGGTGAATCTCTCCGCCCCCCTCACCGTAGTCCTTGTATATCGCCCTCCTCAAACAATGCCTTACTTTCTACCCGCTTTGCAAGAACTACTGGCCACTCTTGTGATCAATAACTCGTCAGTTCTTTTACTGGGCGATTTCAATTATTGGCCTGGTAACCCCAGGGAAGATCAGGCCTCTAAAGACTTTTCTGACACTCTTTGCTGTTTCAACTTTACTCCCCACATTCACGCCCCCACCCATGTTCATGGTCACACTCTTGAACAGATTTGGTCGGCCAGTCAGGTCATTTCTTCGACCACCATTCTCCCCTGTACTCGGTCTGACCATTCGCTCATTTCCTTCTCCATTGATTTGGCAGCCACAGACAAGCCCCCCCTGCCCAAGAACGTCCTTGCACGGAACTGGAATCGGGTGGATCTCAATATTCTTCACTCTTCTCTGGTGACCTCCTCCCCGGATTTATCGGCCCTCCCCCTCGACCATCAAGTGGACGCCATTAACTCCTGGCTATCTACTTCCTGCGACCTGGTCGCTCCCCTTAATACGGTTAAAGCCTGTCGTCTCCATGAAGCCAATAAATGGTTTTCTAGTGATCTTAAGGCCCTCAAACTAGTTCTCCGTCAGTCAGAGCGTCAGTGGAGGCGCAACTATTGCCCCCTTCTGAGAGATCATTATAGGTCTCTCTTAAACAACTACAAGAGAGCTATTCTTTCGGCCAAATTAGAATATTTCTCTGGCAAAATCTTATCAGCGGTTAATAAATCTAAGGAGATTTTCTCTATCGTCCATAATCTGGCCGCATCCGATAGAGTCAACCTCAACCCTATCCCTTCTCAAGCCCTCTGTCTTTCCCTTAATGATTATTTCTTTGAGAAGATTGTCAATATCAAACGGAACATCTCCCCACCATCTTCCCCCCTTCCTCCTTTTTCTCTCCCCCCTTTGTTTTTATCTCTTACTCACTTCCCCCCCATTTCGAAAGAATCTTTTTTTGCTTTGCTTAGGAAGGTCAAGTCCGGTTCCCCTGCCGATTGTGGACCGGCACGCATTTTAAGGGAGCTATTTGCTGGCTGCCCCGATCCCCCCTTGTCCCTCCTCAACTCATCTATCTCTCAGGGAACAGTTCCGCCCCAATTTAAATCGGCCATTGTCATCCCTATTTTAAAAAAACCTGGTTCTGATCCAACCCTCCCTGTTAATTTTAGGCCCATCTCTTTGCTTCCATATTTAGGCAAGATCCTAGAGAGCCATATCATTTCCTGCCTGTCGACCCACATTGGGGACAACCGTCTTTTGGCTTCCCATCAAGCGGGCGGAAGCCCGGTTCACTCGACCGACACGGTGGTCCTCTCTGTCCTGGACGAGCTAAAGAGCAAGGCGGATTCCAACTGTCCTCAAGCCTTGGTGCTCCTCGATTTGTCCGCTGCCTTTGACACGGTCGACCATTCCATCCTTCTCGGCCGTGTCAGGGCAGCGGGCATCCAGGGCACCGCTCTCTCTTGGCTCGCGTCATTTCTCCAAGGCCGGTCGCAGGCTGTCCGGCTCTCCGGTTTCTCTGCCCCGTCTCGTCCGGTGTCCTGTGGGGTCCCCCAGGGTTCTTCCCTTTCCCCTCTTCTTTTCAACCTTTACATTTATCCTCTCATTGTTTCCTTGCTCAGAATGGAGGTCTCCGTGTATAACTATGCCGACGACCTTCAGTTAATTTTTGATCTTTCTTCTTCTACTGATTCCCTTCTTAAATTTCAAACCACACTTGTTTTTATTTCTGATTGGATGAGCTCAAACCACATCAAACTTAACCCGGACAAAACTGAGCTGGTCCTGACTGGTGGTTCCTCCAGCCCCTGGACGTCTGCCTTCTGGCCTTCCAGCTTTGGTCCCACCCCGGTCCCCTCTGCCTCAGTTAGAACCCTCGGCATTAAAATCAGCCAGGACCTCTCCATGCGCCCTCAGCTCAGCACCGTTGTCTCATCCTGTTTTCTGTCTCTCCGGATTATTCGTAAGATCTCCCGTTTTTTTGCCTCGACGCCCTTAAAATTATCATTTTAGCCATGTTTCTTTCCCGCCTGGACTAGGGGAACTGCTTGTATGTGGGCGCTCCCGCCTACGAGCTGCGGCGTCTCCAGACCATTCAGAATCAGGCTGCTCACCTTATCCACCGGCTTCCTAAATTTCACCACACTTCTCCCCTTCTTACGTCCCTTCACTGGCTCCCTATTCTGTACCGTACCCTTTTCAAAATGGGATGCATAGTCTTTATGGCCCGCGCCCGTACGGCCCCTCTCTTCATTAATTCGATGGTCACCCATTACCTCCCAAGTCGCAATCTCCGTTCCTCTAGCCAGGCTCTTCTCACTGTTCCCCGCTTCCGCAAGTCCAGAGCAGGTGGCACTAGGTTTTCCACTCTTGCCCCTCGCTTTTGGAACTGTCTTCCACACACTATTAGATCTATCACTGTTTATCTGCACTTCCGCAAGGCGCTCAAGACTCACTTGTTTGCCCAAGCATTTCCCTCTCACTGATCACCGATGTTTTCCTTTCTGCCACTTGTAATCACTCAGCGCCAGGAAACCGCTTGGTCACAGTGCGCTCTACAAATATTTTCAACTTCAACTTCAACTTCATTCCCAATGGTCATCTGATATATGTGAATTAAAGGAAAAAACAAAAACTGAGAAATCACATTGGAGGACCCAAATCATGGAAAATCAATTTTATGGAAAGACAATTTTAAGGAAAAATCAAAATTACGTTAATCTTGGGTGGAGTTTAGTCGTGGTGAAGAGTTTTGGGTCGAGGGATGGGTGATGTTTGGGGTGTTTAGGGGTCAAGATGGGTGGAGCTCAAGCATATTAAGGGTTTTAAGGTTCAGGGATGGGTGGAGTTAAGGGTGGTGAGGGGTGTTTAGGTTTCAGGGATGGGTGGAGTGCAGGACTCTTGAGAGTTTTTTAAGGTTCATGGATGAGCAGAGTTTAGGGCTAGTGAGGGTTTTTAGGGTCAGTTACTGGTAGAATTCAGAGGTGGTACAGGGTTTTGAGGATCCAGTAATGGTAGGAATTTAGGGGTGGTATGGGTTTCTAGAGGTCAGTGACAGATGAAGTTTAAGGGTAGAAGGATTTTTAGGGGACAGGAATTGGTATACACTAGGAGTATCAAGGTTTGTTAGGGTTCAGTGTATAGTGTCTAAAGGGCTTTTAGGGAGCAGGGATAGCTGGTGTTTAGTGGTTGTGAGGGGGTCAGTGATGGATGGAGTTTAGGGGTTGTGAGTTGTTAGTGAATTAAAAGCATCCAAAGTAATTGTTTGGCAATATAAAATATATAATTCCAAGATATTGTCCCCTGAAGTAAAGCACTGAAATAAATACCCAGGACAAAAATGTTTCTGAAAATAAGACCAACAACCATTGCATTTACACCTTAAAAAATAAACATGCAAAAAACAATTTTGAAAAAAAAAGACATTCTATGAAGTTGTTTCTATGAAATGGTAAATGTCATTCATCCTGCAAATTTCCATTAAACAGGTTAGGTGAAATGGTTTCTCAGTAATGGAATTCCATGAAATCTCTTTTCTTTGAAATCACTTTCAACCAAAGGCAACATCTGAATGACAATATAGCAGAAAAATAGATGAAGAAGACTGACTGAAATCCTCTGTATATGTATACAAATAAAAATGTGGATATATTTTTGTTTGAGTTTATTTTCTTTTTGAAAACCTGAGGCCTGCAACACAACTAAATAAGTTGTAGGCCAGACTTCAAAAAGGTAACTTTTCTGAAAAAAGAAAATTCAGTTTACCACTAGCTCACTATTTGGTTGCAATAAATGATGACCAAAAAAAGAAAATATCGACTTTGGCAGTGCAATTAAAATATATCTTTTAATTAAATGTACCCAGTAAAAAAGTGTTTGCCAAAACTGATTATAACATTTTTAAGACTTTATGTAAAATTGGCCAACAATGTTAAGCTTGTCACAATATAATGCAGACACATTACACTAGAACATATTTCTGTTTTTCTGTAATGTATCAAAAGATTTGTGTTGTATTGTCCCCTCCGTTTTTTTAGCCCATGCCTTTGTTTGGTTTGTTTGCATCTTTCAACCCCTTTATTTGTATTCCTGTGGATCTGTTTTGAGTAAAACTATTTTAGCTATTTATGCAATATACTTTCAGTTTTCAAATTGAGGCCACTTCTGTGTTTTGTTTATTCTGGATTTAATCTGTAGACTGTAAAAAAAAAAAAGAAACAAGTGTAAATTAATTATTAATGGTATTGGGATTTGGGAATTATTATTGTCTCAAGATGGTAAGAATAGGGAAGTCAAACCAATGTATGTTATTGAGCTTCATGGACATATTTTAGGCACAAAAACGTTCTCCAGTTTTTCACAGTTGTTGGAGGAATCAAATTGCTCAGCAGTCATGCACCATCACATTATGAACATTAGCCAGGTTAATTCTCAAACTAGTAATCCATTCAAATATGTTGGGGAAAAAATATTGGAATGTATCCATTGTATACACGTTGAAAATAGATTAACTCAACATAGCTTATATTTTCTAAAAGATACAAAGCAGGTCTAATTTGAGAAATAAACGAAAAACATTTAAAAGATTTTTCATTACAAATATCTGGGTTTGTATTATTATGACAGAATTTTGACTATGGTTGCTGGACCTGACATCCTTGGCGTGGTTTACCCCCAACGTTTTGCCTTCAATCATCATGTTTTTGCTGACTTTGTTTTCTCTGGCCTTAGGACTCTGCACACTTTACCACTGCTAGCTAGTGCTAAAGTGCTTGTTCTCTCCCTAAAACATGGTGACAATGGCTTCCTCCTACTTGGCATATTTAATTTACTCGTAAGTCCGTATTAAAGTGACACTGCATGTACCCAAGGCCTATAAATTGAATACTACTAGTAGACCTACAGCATTAATTGTGCCACCTACTTCCGTAGCCCTTTCAACATGTCTCAGGTCTGTCATTGCAGGCTGTGTGTGCAGTTAAACTGCCATTTCCAGCTGGCAAAATAAACCTTTTGCCAGACCTAAAGCTGCATTTAGCTGCCATATAAGTCACCCCTAGGGTGAGCCCTACACAGGACACAGGCCATGGTACAGTGTATTTTATAAGTTGGACACGTACTTTTAAGTTTTGCATGTGCTGGTGGTGAAAAACTCTTAAATGTGTTTTTCACTACTGCAAGGCCTATCCCTCCCAATGGGTTACATTGGGTTAACCTATTACATTTAATAAGTGATAACTTCCAATTGGGAGCAAGTAGAGATGCTGATATTGATGTCTAAAGAATTATTTGAAATCCGCTTTAATGATAAAGTCAGATTACAACTGCTATTTCAAGTGAAACTTGTCACTTGTAACCTGGCCACACAGTGCGTGAATCTATCAATGAGAAATTTACAAAAATGAAACAATATCACAATGAATTTGTTTAACAATATCAGCAGCAATCTATGTTAATTTGACAATTATATCCATTATATATGTCACTGCTGTACAATCATATATGTTAACATCTGCACCACCGAGCTATATCTCAATTGTAAACCACAAATTAAACAAAAGGGGGGTAAAATGGCCTATTTCACAATTGAAGTTGTAATTTCCAAACATTGTGTGTTGCTCAATGCATTTCGGGATCCCTGTCAGGGGCCACTGTAAAATTATATAAACAAATGATAAGGAAGGAGGAAATATCACAGATCCAGTATATAGTTAAATTCAGGTATTGAAAATAAACTGATAAAAAAGAAATCCCAAACAAAATAAGTGCGTGGATGCAGATGAAATGGTCTTGTGCAAATAGAAAAAGAGCTCCCCATACCATGGGAGAAAAAATAATATAAAATCAGCGTGAATATTTAGTGATGTAACGAAGGCATTCCAGAGTGCAGTTGAGAAAGGTTTCCAAATGTGTTCCAACACTATTTGTGTAACACCTTAATTCGAAGCCAATGTGCCATAAGAAAAGGGTAAGGTCTTCAGTGAATAGCCTGATTGGCTCCTGAAATACTCACAATATGAATGAATTCCAATTCATGTCACCCTCCTCCTATGAAACGTAACTATTGTGCCTCCTCCACAAACTCTGTAAATAAAGACAACTATGAAACATACTTAAAGAGGAAGCTTATGTGCTGAATTTTAAGTTTCATATCTCACTGCACATACGTGTGCACTATCTAAAGGATACAATGCAGCATCATTTAATAGTATTGAAAGAGGTTTGCATGAATGCTGGGAAACAATCGAAATTGGAGGATCTATTATCAGATTTGTAATTTAAACAGAAGGAATCTCCCGATATACAACTAATTAAAACCGCTTACCGCATGACGCTCTAAATGGTATCCAAATGTTCAATCTGACTGAAAAGCTGCATAACAAGTCTACCGTTCTCTCACTGCAATTTATCTGATCTCCGTGTGAAGTTGGCTTCTTCCGCATGTAGCAATGAACAAAGGACTATCACTCTGATCGGATGTGAGGTGGAACGCATAGCTGGCAGATTTCAAGCCACAATTCTAGAAATGCTTTTTTTTGTCCTAACCATTTGGTGACTGCAGCCATAATCCTGGGTCACATGACTAGGTGTAGCTGGAAGGGGGCCTTTGTGTATTACTCCCAGACAATGAAACAAAGGCAGTATGGGCTATCTCTGACTTGATGGGGGGAGGAGCTGTCACCTACGACACTTGTACATCACAAGGTAATGTGATGGTATGTAATGATACAGCATGGGGGATTTTCCCAAGTCAAATATTTCTATGGTAATACAATAAATGGACAATTTAAAGCTGTTTTGTATTCACTATCGCAAATCATTCCCATATTACAAAACTGGAAATTAATCGAAGAATATGATTCTCAGTCCATGATTCTTGCACTGTTTTTAAATAATACAGTTCATTCCAGACAGCTTAATTATGTTGTCCAACTTATTGTCTTCGAACATTATCACAAATGTCATACCAGAACATCATATTATGCATCTTTACATAACATAGTAAAATTGAAACAAACATACGTATCCAAGGAAAAGTACAAACCTTCTAACTACAAAAGAAAATATAAATGTCTTACCTCAAATCATAGTGAGAACAGGAAGGTTAAGTTGTATTTCAAAGTAAGAACATCCTGCATTTAACAACAATGCAGAAGCCAATTACCCTGATAAGTAAACACATAAGAATCAGACACAATGTCTATGAAAGACAATAGTTCAATTGTTATCTATAAATCACTCATTGCTCTCATAAAAACAAGCGAGATTGCACATAACAAAAAGGACAATATAATATGAAGACTGCCCTTACCCAATAAAAAAAGTACAGGCATATCTGTGAAGAAGTAGTTCCATGATAAGACCAATTTTACAAGATCTTCTAACAAAATCCATGCATCATTACAGAGAGACATAAAATTGATGACAATGCATCATTAAAAAGTTCCTGTCTGTGCCCTACCAGAAGCGAAATAATGAAAGCTTGCTATATAGTTCTCCACTTCATTTCAGTTTTCAAGGTTCCTCAAGTACAAAGCTAATATTCTATTCATTTACCATTTTACACCATCACACACTCCCAGGAAATACATCATTTGTTAAATATCAATCCTCCAAAGCACTGATAGAGTTATATATCGAATTTCAAATCCATCACCCACAATACCTAAACTATAATGTGAAATAAGCTATTAAGAGTCTCAGTACCTCAAAATTGAGACCAATAATTTAAGCACTAATAACCTTCTACTTATATACAAATATTCATTTTAGGTATTTGGAAACTTTAGGGGCAATAGTGATAGTTTCCCCAATTGTCATACCAGAAAAACTTCTTATACCATGACAAATTTACAGTAATAGTGATGCCTTTCTGTTTACCCCAATCAACTTAAAAGATAAATCTCTGAACATCATGATTGCTAAATAGTCCACCAAAAACTTCTCTAACATCTAACTTGTTACATGACAAATCAAATACTGAATGTCGTGCTCAAACAGACATTACAAAGACAAAATATCACACAGCTGGCTCCTAGTTGGGTCTCTCTGCACATAACATACCCAAAACCGCCTAACTGAACCTCAGACACTTTACTGCAATCCCTACAATCAGCATCTGATGCAATTTCCCGACATATTAGTCAACTGTTATTCAAAGTGACCAATCAAGTACATCAGTTCTTGTGCCATAAAACATCCCACAAATTAAACTCATCGATTTCATGTGGGCAATAGAGCCCTGAATTACATAAAACACAAACTACTATCGACAAGAAAAGAAAAATAATTGTTGTAACAGATAAAAATTACCATAAGTCACTAAAATAAATAATAAAATATAAGATTGCTTTAGAAAATTTAGTGACTTCTGTTTAATTTTCATGTGTTTCCTACCCGAAGAAATGTGGAGTCAGAGGGGAAATTGGCTTATTGGCGGAGTGTGAAGGGCCATTGGTTCTACTGTTCCCAAATTAGAGTACCTTTTGAGTCTCGTATATACACCTAGCAATTGAAAGCATAATGGCGGCCATCTATTAGAAAATGGTGACCTGCATCTGAAGAGAATCATTGTCAAATTGAATCCTGAACCCATTGCCATTACTGTGGTTTCGTGGGGCATAGCAGTGGGCTTTTTGTATGGTTGGGTACTTCTGGTAAAATCATTCTCATAAAGCAATAAAGATCAACGTAGTCAGCCATGTGCTGGAAAAATCATAGCCAGGGATTATTTAAAAAGCAGCATGTTTAAAGCTCTACAAATGGGACAGATGGGGAGGATCTGGTTTAGCATTTGTAATTCAGTAGGGAGAGAGGTAAATGAAATTAAAAGACATTTTAATTTATAATGCTAACTATTACCCGAAGGTGTCTAGATGTGAATGCTCTCATTGAAAGAAAAAGAGAAGGGGGACTAGAACTACAGAAAATAGAGATACCCGGTTTGAAGGACCTCACTTTTTTTTAAACGACCTAGTTTTTTAGAAGCTTGCAAAAAGAGAGAAGATTAGTTTCTTTCCTAAGTGCCAGAGTCAAAGAGTTTCACATCCTGGCTGTGTCTGCCACGAAACTTCTACCCCCAACCTGCAAGATGCTGTTTTAGCTTTTGGAGTTTAAAAGATCAAGTAGATTGGAGCTGCTTTTTGGGAACATATCACATGAATCTATGTTTAAAATAATCAGGACCAATCCCATGTACTGCTTTAAAAGCAATGCAGAGGGACTCAAATTCCATTTGCCTTCTAACTGACAGCCAATGCAATATTGGCAGGGCATGGGATACCGATTGATATTTTGGGATGGCAAGCAGAAGGTGTGCTGTAGCATTTTAGAGGGCCTGCAATTTATTTAAAAATCTAGATTGCATATTAAAAAAAGTGCACCACAGTAATCAATCTTTTAAAGGAATGAAAAGTAAATCTTTCCTGATTGTTTTAATCATGAAAAAGCAGGAGGAGGTGAATGCATTTATTTGCCCATCAAATGACAATTTATTGTCAAAATAAACTCCTACATTTTTTTACCTTAGTGTCTGGGTTAGGGAGATCTCCTAATTCCTGCAGCCACCAACTAGGTGTCCAAAACGAAGTGTCATGCCCAAATAAAAGAACCTCAGTCTTTCCTGAGTTCAGCTTGAGAACATTTCTGGACATACACTTTCCAACTTCTTGCATACAGCCATGGAATCTAGAAGCGGTGTCCTGTGGACCACCAGCCAGTGATGCCACGATTTGTGTGTCATCAGTTTATGACACCACAGTAAAGCCTAGTGACTTTATTAGAGTGGCAAAAGGGGTGAGATAAAGATTAACAAGTGTTGGACTTAACGATGAGCCAACGGCACCCCACAGAGAAAGGAGAATGGGGTAGACCTAAACCCATCAAGCTCCACTAGTTCTATCTGCGAGGAACGTTTTGAGTAGTTCAAGTGCCCTGCCCCTTATGCCCAAGGCAAAAAGTCGATTGATGAGAAAGCTGTGATTGACCGTGTCGAAAGCCGCAGAGACATCCCACAGGATAAAGGCCGTCCTCCCACCTTTATCCAGAACCTCCCTAATCTCTTCCAAGACATTAATCAGTGCCAGCTCGGTACCGTGTTGGCTTCTAATTCCATATTGTGTGCAGTCCAGGAGATTGTTATCCTTAATGAACTGTGATAGTTCAATATTCATTGCCTTCTCTACGATCTTAGCTGGAAAAGGCAGTTGAGAGATCGTCCTATAGTTGTTGCAGGCCTTGCTGTCTAGATTAGTTTTCTTCAACAAAGGGGGAATGGAAGCTCTCTTCCACTCACTTGGAAAATAACCCTCTGGAAACATCTTGTTGAAGATGCCTTTAAGGTAGTTAGCCGTAACCTCAGGAGCTAAATGGAGAAGCTTTGGGGTACAGGGATCCCATGGCGAGCCTGACCTTGTCTGACAGAAAACAGTCTGAACAAATGAGTCAGAAGTAAGATTAAAAGTTTCAAAAAGAGGTGTATTATCTGCTAGAGAATCCATGGAATTTGTCCCCTCTGAGATGGAGGAGATGGGCTCCTCTGCGAGCATTCCCTCTGCCAAATGAGAGGAGGCAAATGAGTTATAGACTGCTTTTACTGTCACATGGAAGAAATCTGCTAATAGATGGCAGAATTCTTGGTTCACTCCAGTGTTTTTTCAGTTCGAGAAGATTGCTCAGCTTTTTTACTGTTGCGAAAAGTTCTTTAAGGGTATTGAGAAAAGCCTTAATTGTAGTGGAGAAGTAGCTGGTTTATCAGTGGAAACATTTATTTTGTGATCCTGAATTGATTTTTTATAAGAGATGTTATTATTGTGATCATATTGGGTATGCCATTTACTCTCAAGCCTACGGCAGATTTGTTTCTGCAGTCTAAGGCTATTGTCAAACCAAGGCTCGGATGGAGATGTCCATTTATTATTAGTGGCTTTTAAAGGCACTAAAAGGTTTAGATTAACAGTAATCCAGTTATGAAAAATTGGTAGCCTCATCCAGGTCAGCTGGGGTTTCATCTTTAGAGCAAGTTAAATGTGTCCTGAAGGTCTGCGGAGTAATTTTATGCCATGGGCGATTTAGCTTTTTAGACGGAGGGGAGTGCACAGTATTGGCTTCAGCTTCCAGAGAAATGGGAACATCTCAGCTGAATGGTCGACCAAACCAGAGGGGGAATAGATGAAATTCTAAGGTAGGGATTATCTCAGAAAATACCATCCAAAGAGTGGCCAGCGGCATGCGTAGGGGTTTAACAAACTGTATGAGACCTGCACTTTCCAGGAGGTCAATGAAAATAGCGGTTTCTCTATCTAAGGTATCTTCGAGGTGGAGATCAAAGTCCCCTAAAATGGTAAAATCAGGGAAGTGAACTGTCCAACAATTGGTTACTATCATTCAAAAAAGCCCCTCTGGGGCCTGGGGGCCTCTAAATTAAAGCCCCATTAAAGGAATAATGGTTAGTTAGAACAATTTTGACGGCTAAGGCCACACAGTTCGATGCGGCCCATAGGGGCTCACAGGAGACTTTCAGATGATCCCAACAGATAATTTCTAACCTGCACCCCTTTTCATTGGACGATCTAGTCTGGAGATGAAAAACCCAGGAGGAGAAGGCGTAATAAGGTCAGGGTCCGACCCAGCATCTGCCCAGGTTTCTGTAATAAAAGCCATGTCCAGTGCATGATAATCTAAGAACTCAGCAAAAGCCAAGGCATTTTTTTATCAGTGATTTAGCGTTTATGAGCAGCTCTTGAAACATTTTTGGCCCTGTATTAGAATAGATAGTATCGTTAATTTTTGGACGTGAATTAGAAGAAATAGTGTCGAACATTGGGGGGACTAAACATTTAATTTTTATGTTAGTCAAGGTAAGCTGACATTGTGGGCATGTTCTAAAATTAGGTAGGTCTTGTGGTCTCAGCATAGGTCCTGGAACTGCTTACAGTAATCCCTATAACAAATCAATTTGTCTCACGAGTAACAGCGAAGAGTTGCCTGTTGCGAGGGAAAACCGGCAGTGTGGCTGGGGCTGAGCGTGGTCCGAGTGCAGATGGGCACAGACGGGCTTGCCTTTGGCATACCAGCGGCGCATCCGCTATGCACTGATGCACTCTCAGTCCATTTAAGTATCCCTCAATTCTCAACATGACAAAATGAGGGGGTGTGGCCAAGTTCGGACCCTGAAAGCGTGTGGCCAGAACAAGAGTTGGACAACTGAAGAGACAAACCAGGGTCCAGCAATCCCTCTTACCTGAACCAGGCTCCCCTGATAAAGTAAGTTACTGGTAATTTAAAATACATTTTAAAAACTGTGAGAAAAATCAAATCATACAATGATGAAAATGGGTCTTAACCCACTAAAAGTAAGTAAGTAGCACACAGGCAATAAAAAGGAATGCCTTGCCTCCTACCTTTTTATAATATGCTCTTACATGAGAACAAGAGACATTTCTCAGTTGCCCACAATGTCCTAGTAGTGAGGTCGAAAGAGAAAACATCCTTCGGACAGAGCGATGCATTGCCAGATAGGGACTTAACACAAAGAAGAAGGATTTATGCCTTTACTGGTAGCAACCAATAACAATACTGGGTTTTGGCTAATGGCAGTAGAGCTGAGCCAACCATATAGTAAATAACAACAGAATGCTAGTACTGCAAATATCCTTGAAGCTCACTATCAATTATGAGTAGGCATCTTGAAACCAACAAAATGAACCTTAGACCATATAATTTGTCGAATAAATCAATCAATTCTTTAATTTGGTTTTCATATTATTAACCTTCCAATTGTTAAATCAATCTGAAACCTTGAAAAAACATCTAATGGACAATACTGTGACGACTTACAGACCAACACTTTCACTCGTTCACTTCAAAACATTCCATTCATACCTCTCTTTCATTTATTACCATTCACGCAGTCATTCAAGAACATACAGAAAGTTAATTCTCCAAATACATTCAGAAAAACTCATAAAAGCTTTTTGTAAAAACCACAGAAATAAAGCTAAACAATGTCAATCTTATATTTGGCACTTTTGATAGTGTTTAGATTCTTGTGGCCGAAATGGAAAGGTCTACGCGTTTCGAGTCCCCATCAGTTATAGGGCTCTCATCAGGACCTGTAGGCTAGAAACAAAAAGGACTTATTCAGTATATCTAGACACCCAAAACCGTCTTAATTGCAAATGGAAACCTTGTAAACATAGTTCATTACCTCTGATAAGTAGTAAGTAGATCAGCCGATCTACAGAGCAGGTAATTCTGCAATATGACAGAAGCATAAAAAATAGCATCAGGTATGATGAGTTGAGATGTGTCATATTCAATCACACATTCATTCTTCTGAATCTCGTAATTACTTACATGGCGTGTGTATTTTTATCTTGCGTCTCTCGTAATGAACCTAAACGAGGAGGAGGAGGAGTTTTAGCTAACAATTCCAGTGAGTTATAAAGGCTAAATGAAACATGGTAAAATGACAAAAACTTACTTAAACCGCATTAAATGCAGCCTGAGCTGGGAAACGGTTGGCCAAACGGGTCTCTTAGCGTACTGAAAAAAGGGAATGTAAGCCACATGTAAGAATAGGTGGTGTAGCGGTGAACCAATACGTTTAAAAAAACGTTTAATAAACAGTTGTATCGTTACCTTGGAAGAGGGAATGAATCGGTTGAATTCCTTGGCTGGCTGGTCTTTAATGTTATTATCTTTTGTGGTGGAGCACTGAAAAAAGAGTGGTATAATTTCATTTTAAGGACTCCACATTTTTTCAGGTCATATATCTTATTGAATTTGCGTGAAGGGCATGGTGACCGTACCTTAAGGCATCCAGTTTAAGTACGCTCTCTCCGTCTGTCGAATCTGGGTGTTCTGTTCACATGACATGCAGGGCTCGTTTTGTGCGGAAGTAACCGCCATAAAGTCATGGAAGAAAGACTGCTTTTTCAATGCGTCTTATTTATTTTTGTAAAATAGGGATTAATTCCAATTTTGAGAAAGTTATTTTGCTGAAGTAATTAATATATATATACATGCGTAATTCAAAACATCGTTGTTCCCAGAGAAACTAGTTGGATTAGTTTAATCGAGTGCAACTATGCGCGGTACTTGTTGAGTAGGTCGTTTTTTTCACAAGTGGCATGGTGATCGCTGGGACCTTTAAATATTTCAAGAACTTAAAACTAATAAGATAATTTCACACATGCCCAAATCTATGTGAATGATTAAAGATTGGTCAAAGTACTATTGAACGTACTCCATCGTTCATTCCGAGTATGTGTGTTGATTGAATAGATCGAGTGCTATTATACAAGTATAATACTCAATAAACAGGCCTTCTTAGGTAGTGTGTTTGAAGGGTATTGAAACCAGCAAAGCTTTATTGACACTTACGGGGGACAATCGGATCCACAGCCTCCTCCTACGGTGATATGAATGGTGGTTAACTCAATCATAATACAAGTGAATGATACACACATCAGTAATTAGCCAACTTCTAACTTAAGTTAGTTTAAAGAGTTCTGAAAGTTCATTCAAACCATTGGTGGCTGTGTTAAACTGTAAGATGAGCATCGCTTCTCGTCTTGACAATTTCAGTTCAAGGTCACCTCCTCTCTCATCTTGTTCGACTTTTGAAATGACAGTCCATTTTAGATCTTTAATTGAATGGTTATTGGTTTTCCAGTGGTTAACCAATGGCGCCGTTTGAACATTTTTGTTAATCCTTGATTTATGTTGAGACACTCTTATTCGAATCTCTTGACTCGTTTTCCCTATGTACAACAAGTTGCAAGGGCATCGTATCCCATAAATTACGAATTTACTTTTACAATTCGTGAAAGAATCATGTTTCCAATGGATAGAATTGTGTTTAAATTAGGAAACCCTCTTCCGTGGATGCACAAAACACACAAGTGCCACATTTATGATGGCCACGTAGTGGTGGGAGTCCAACATAGTCTCGTATAGTATTCTGTTTTGTTTTAGGCATTGCTGCCCGAACAATTTGATTTGCTATATTTCGATCTTTTTTAAAAGCAAAAAGGGGATTGTGTCTTAATGATTGATCGATATTCTTGATCAAATGCCAATTCTGATTAATGACTTTTTTAAGCATATTTGAATTGGGACAAAAAGTAGAGACACAGACGATTCTGTCAAGTGATGGTTTTTCATTTTTTTCAAGAAGTGCTTCCCTCGGAGTGAACCAAGCTCTTTTCATCAACCTTTTAAGCAATTTTTTGGGGTATCCTCGTTGTTTCAAGTTGTCAAGCAATTTAGATGCATGTATCATATATTCATCTTTGAAGAAACAATTACGTCTTATTCGCAAAAATTGCCCGTAGGGTAAATTCTCTTTAAGGTTCCTGGGGTGATTGCTCGTCAAATGTAGTGCTCTGTTGCGATCAGTTGGTTTTTTGAATAAGGTGGTAACCAAACCATCTTCTGTTGGGTACACTTCAACGTCAAGAAATGGGATCTTCACTTTTGAGTAATTCAAGCTGAATTTTATGTCCTCAGTGCGATCGTTCAACCAGCAGTGGAATTTTTTGAGATTGTCTTCTGAATTTGGTAGTAAGCGCATTTGTCTCAACTGCTAAAAAATGTGAGGCTACTTTGGCATGACCAAGCAATCAGATTGGGGCAAAAAATTAATCACAGTTTAGTAGACCATTAATTACATATAGTTGTGCAACAGATAGTTATTTACTTCAAATATACCAATTATTCCAAATGAAGTTTCCTGCTACAGATTGAGTAAAAAGAGAATGTGTTGCTGTGGAATCATTTTCTTTTTTCATTATTTTAATTTTCTCTTTTGTTGATTTTACAATTTAGTCACTTCTCTCAGAATTTATACTTCATCCACAGAAGTAGTGGTCCTCTGATGGACCTTGCTTTGTCGCAGTGAGAGGTGTGAAATCAGGGTGACAAAAACTCTTGGCCACCTAATGAGGACCAATAATTAGTAGCCAACTCGCAAACTGTTGATCAAATTTCAATAAACTACTCTCAGAACTATGCTATAGACATAGAATATTGTAATTAGAAGACCAAACTTCCTAAAGAAGGTCAGTCTAACAAGAATCATGCATTCTATAAGCTCTGCTGTGGCTCCACAGAACAAGAGCACAAAAACTTGATGTTCTGAAAATGATCCATGAATCTCTGTCGTGCATTAGAAATCTGATAATTGTAAGCACAGTTTCAATGGAAAAAACATTAAGACATGTACAGTAAAAGACTCAGACAAATTTTAGATAATTGTGTTATTATATTAAAGATCCAAAATCAATGCATATAAGTAACATTTTATGCAGTTCAGTCATGAGTCTTACAGCACTTGGCATAAAACCACACATTTAGTCAAATTAAATCTATTGCCAAATAAAAGAATCCATAAAGAGGATGATTCAGATTAGAGTTTCCTATCATTGCAAAGGTGAGATGACGATTCAAAAGAATTCTCTTAGCATGGGAAATAGATCATATTAAAGTCCACTAAAGAAAAGCCCATGGGCATGGGCAAGGGGAATGAATATATAATCAGTAAAGTGAAAGTCTGGTCTCTCACCAGAAAGCTGCAGATAATTCAGCCGGCAAATCCATTAGCAAAGGGAAAAATGAAAGGGCATGGTAGGTCCGACGCAATAGTGGGTAGGTAGGAAATCAAGAGAGAGATTCCATCCCTCCTCCTTTAAAGTCACTTTTTATACCCTAAATAGTTCATTTGAGACATCAACTGTAACCGTACAATGGTCTGATCATCATGCGAGCATTCTTCCGCTCACCAGGTACAACATTGATACTGGTGGCTAATCTGTCAACTGTAGTAGAAAGTGTTCTAATTTTATGTGTGTTTAATGCTTCTCTTACAGAAAGTATTAGAGCTCCAAAAATATCACCCACTATCTCATTTGCACTAACACTTCTCTGCATTGTCCTGTTCTGCTCTTTTAATTCTTCTTCAATTTGTTTCACATGATATATTTTTTGAAAAACAACTCCCACATTACAACTTCCATACCATCCTTTCAGTAATTTATAAAAAACACTCTTTCCACAAATATAGTACACTCCTGAAATGATAGAATCAACTCCTTCAAAATATCTTCCCCAGTTTTCATAAACATTTAGGACCTGATTATGATGTTGGTCAGAGTTGCCTCCGACCGACATCTCTGCGGTTTCGGAACTGCCCGACCTTGGGTCGATGGTCCAAAACCGCAATTACGATGCGACTGCACATGGTGTGGTCGCAAACTCCAATTTCCCAAAGGGAGTTCATGCAACTGCCAGAAACCAGTCGCAGCACAAGCTCCCATAGAGAAATGGGATTTACTGGGCCCACAACCGTAGACCACAGAGAGAAGAGGGCCCTGCTACAGGACCCCAATGTCGCTTTCCGACAGGCTTTCCATGTTGCAAAGCTCGACATGGAAAGCCTATCCGAAACTGACATCATAATCCCGATGGCATAAACGCTGTCTGTAAGAGATTATGATTGGTTTTCGACTGGCCGACGGGCTCGTTGAGTCCGTCGGAAGCCCTTCAGATTGACCAGCCGGTTTTAACTCCGACTGCCTTCTTTGAAATAATGTGGTTGGAGTTTAAACCATGGATGTCGGTCAGAAAGCCTCCAAATGAGGCCCTAAATGTATATCCACATTCACTAAAACCTACAAATTTTGTGTTAATATTTGACCTTTATATATATACATATATATACAAGGCTTTCATTTATGTTGCCAGTCTAAAGGTAATGTAGCCATTCCTACTACTTTTGTATGATCTTCTTCTGGTAAATTTCAAAGAGTTAATTTAGGAGGTGCAGTAGTTTTAATTGTCGCATAACTTCATCTGCTTTCTACTAAATCTATGAATTTCTTTTCACCTCTCCCTAGTTTACATGTTAGGTTATTTCTATGTGCATAAGCCATGTCCAAAGATTGATTTGATCTAAATAGATAAGCCCATATTCTCAGCCAGTGAAGCTTCAGGATGTGAATTTGACCCTGTCCTCAGGCAGGTCGCTCCCCCTCGCCGCACAGCTCCACCAGTGCTGCTGTCTACCCCTGCTGCCTGTCACCACTGCCACTGCCGCAGGTTCGAGGCCCCTCCGCCTCCGCAGTCCGGTACTTTTTGTTCCTTATTGCCCATTCCCGCCGCTGCCTCCCCTGTGGCCCCGCCCCCCTGATCACCCATTCGCCGCCCGGCTCCTGCCTCCCAGCTGCCCCTCCCTCCCACCTACCCTTATATGGTAGCACTGCGCGATGAGGAGAGCGACCGTTGACCCTGTCCTCAGGCAGGTCGCTCCCCCTTGCCGAACAGCTCCACCAGTGCTGCTGTCTACCCCTTCTGCCTGTTACCGCCACCGCTGCCTCAGGTTCGAGGCCCCTCTGCCTCGGCAGCCCGGTACTGCTTTTTTGTTCACTGCTTACCTTATTTTATTTCCTGACTGTGTTATTGTGTGCCCCTTGTTTTTGGCTCCTTTTTGTTCCTTATTGCCCCTTTTTTCTGTGCCCCCTTTTTGCCTTCTGTATCCCAGCTTTGCCATTCCCGCCACTGCATCCCCTGCGGCCCCACCCCCCTGATCGCCCATTTGCCGCCTCGCTCCCGCCTCCCAGCTGCTCCTTCCTCCCACCTACCCTTATATGGCGGCCGCTGGGCGGCCGCGCCGCTGGCACGCCGAAGGTGCGCCTAAGGCGCCCATCTGCGCCTGTCCACACCTGGACCGTGTCCAGCACCAGACCTCACAAACACCACGACTCCCGACGCCGCTACGACACCAGCACCATCCACGCACTCAACGCCAGACAACTGTACACCTGCTTCCTGTCTGCCCACCAAAGGACCCTTCTCCTGCCGGAACTGCAGCTTCACCAGCATCCGACCCACCCACCGTGAAAGAACACAACCACCTCAGATGCATTCTTCTCAACACCCGCTCCGCACGCAAACACGTCATTGAACTCCAGGACCTACTTGACTCAACCTCCCCAGACGTCGCCTTCCTGACGGAGACCTAGCTGAACCCCTCCTCGGCACCCGACATCGCCATAGCCATCCCGGACGGCTACAAGATCATCCGCAGGAACCGCACTAACAGAGTCGGAGGAGGAATCGCCATCATCCACAGGAACACTCTCAGAGTCTCAACCAACACTGACGACGCCCTCAGCACCGCCGCACACCTGCACTTCCCGATCTACACCGATTCCAACACCACCCTCAGAGGAACCCTCATCTACACACCTCCTGGACCCCGACCGCAGTTCAGTGACTCCATCGCCGACTTCATCAGTACGCACGCCCTTGCATCCACAGACTACATCCTCCTCGGGGACCTGATCTTCCACCTCGAGAACAACAACGACAATAACTCCACCACCCTGATCAACAACCTCGCCAACCTCAGACTCAGACAACTCGTCACAACACCCACCCACTCTGCCGGCCACACGCTTGACCTCATCTTCTCTGCAAGCTCCCACGTCTCCTTCAACTACACCACCAAACTCCATTCGACTGACCATCGCTGCATCCACTTGACCTTCAGGAAACCCACCACGCACCACCGCACCCAACAGATCCACCGCTGCTGCTGGAACAAAGTCACCGAAGACCAGCTAACCACGACCCTCGCCTGGAGCCCACCCACCGACCCCACTGACCCCGACACCGCCTCCCGCAACCTCAGACAATGGATTGACGACTGTGCCAACACCCTTGCTCTGATCAAGAACCCTTCAACAGACACACCAGCAAGAAAGCCAGCTGGTTCACCGAAGAGCTCCAGACCTCCAAGCAAACCTGCCAAAAGCTTGAGAAGAAATGGCAACGTGAGCAGACATCGGACAGCCACGCAGCCCACGAGAACGCCATCCGTAGACACTATCCCCTCATCAGAGCAGCCAAAAGATCGCCTAGACAACAATGCACACAACAGCAAAGAGCTCTTCAGCATTGAGAAGGAACTCTCCAACCCAAGCTCCAACACCAACGATATCCCACCTTCGCAAGACCTGTGCAACTCCCTTGCCTCCTTCTTCCACCGCACGATCGCAGACATCCACGACAGCTTCAACGTGACAATTGCCCTGACAGCCACTGAGACCTCCGTCCCCACGACCACCATCCGCACCGATCCCCTGCTCTCCTGGACCAACATAAACGATGACAACACCATCAAAATCATGAACACCATCCATTCCGGATCTCCGTCAGACCCATGCCAACACCACATCTTCAACAAAGCCAGCACGACCATCGCACTCCATCTCCCGAAACGCATCAACATCTCCTTCGAGACAGCGACCTTCCCAGAGAGCTGGAAGCACGCCGAGATCAACGCCTTACTCAAAAAACTCAAGGCTGAAACCAAGGACCTCAAGAACTTCCGGCCCATCTCCCTGCTCCCGTTCCTGATGAAGGTCATTGATAAGACCGTCAACAGACAACTGGCCCGCTACCTCAAGGAGAATAACATCCTAGACCCATCCCAGTCCGGGTTCCGCAGCAACCACAGCACCGAAACTGCCCTCATCGCCGCCACCGATGACATCAGGGCCCTACTGGACAATGGAGAAACCGCGGCCCTCATCCTCCTGGACCTGTCAGCCACCTTTGACACTGTCTGCCACCGCACCCTACGCACACGCCTCCACGATGCTGGGATCCGAGACAAGGCTCTGGATTGGACCACCTCCTTCCTCTCCAGCAGAAACCAGAGCATTCGCCTCCCCCCTTTCTGCTCCAAAGCCACCAAGATCATCTGCGGCGTACCCCAGGGCTCATCCCTCAGCCCGACATTGTTCAACATCTACATGGCACCGCTCACCCACGTTGCCCGACTGCACGACCTCAACATCATCTCCTATGCTGACGACACCCAGCTAATCCTCTCCCTCACCAAGGACCCTCTCACCGCCAAAACCAACCTCCACGAAGGGATGAAAGCCGTCGCCAAGTGGATGAAGAACAGCCGACTGAAGCTAAACTCGGACAAGACGGAAGTCCTCACCCTCGGCTCCAACCCCTTGGCCTGGGACGACTCCTGGTGGCCAACCGCACTGGTAACAGCTCCAACACCCACTGACCATGCGCGCAACCTGGGGTTCATCCTCGACTCTACTCTCTCCATGACAAAGCAGGTCAACGCCGTCTCGTCCTCCTGCTTCAACACCCTCTGCATGCTCTGCAAGATCTACTAGTGGATCCCCACCGAAACAAGAAGAACGGTCACCCAGGCTCTCGTCAGCAGCAGGCTGGACTACGAAACGCCCTCTACGCTGGAGCCTCGGCCAAACTCCTGAAACGACTTCAACGCATTCAAAACGTCTCTGCATGCCTGATCCTCAACGTCCCTTGCCGCAGCCACATCACACCCCACCTGAGAGACCTGCACTGGCTTCCCATCAACAAGAGGATCACCTTCAAGCTCCTCACCCACACACACAAGGCACTCCACAACACCGGACCAGCATACCTCAACAGACGACTCAGCTTCTACACCCCCAATCGCCAGCTCCGCTCTGCCGACCTCACCCTCGCCACCATCCCCCGCATCCGAAGAGCGACCTCCGGCGGCAGATCGTTCTCCCATCTTGCCGCCAAAACCTGGAACACCCTCCCCATCCTCCTACGGCAGACCCAGGACCTGCTAACCTTCAGAGGACTCCTCAAGACCTGGCTATTTGAGCAGTAGCAGCATCCCCCCCCCCCCCAGCGCCTTGAGACCCTCATGGGTAAGTAGTGCGCTTTACAAATGTTTGATTGATTTAAGTTTTTCATTACAGGAAGTTCAGAAAAGATCAGATCTTCATTTTAATATTAATAATGCAAATGATCAGTACCATAAAACAAACTAGTTAATACACTACAAGAAATGCCATAGGCTACTGATGCAGGTAATTGCATACATACTTAACAGTCACTACCATCCATTGTGTCAATCTACTCATTCAGTAAACAAGTGTAGACATTCAGTTTTCAGAAAATCAAGATGTAAAGTCTTATCATTAAAAAAACAAAACAGAATTGGTGCTATTTATTTTGGCCGTTTTAAAAGAAGTTGTAAGTTGTAAGCTTAGAATCTTTTATGGGCACATAACATGGCAAGTATAAAATAATATGCAATGCAATTATTATCAAGGCAATAACCGAAAAGATTCTTGCATATACACGTTTGCATCTGACAGAGATTTCACTGTTAGGCTTCATGGCTTTTTCCAGATTCAGACCGTTTGACTAAAGAAATATAAAAAAGCAGAAAGTAGTTTGAGCAGTTCAACAAAGTTTGGCACAAAAATACTAATGCACAGTGATTCTCTTTGTATGGATAAATATGCAGATCAGATTCGTTGATAAGTATGTTTAGAATAAATTGTACCAGTCCTTCAAGTGGAACACCAAGATGAAAGTTTAAATCCACAGCAAAGTTTGTTTCAAGGAGGTACAGGTGGACTCATGTTGTTACAGCAAAAGGTAGCGAATTCTAGTTCCCATTTGTTTGCTGAAAGATATGTGCATTCAGGAGATGAGTACTTTTGGTTGGATACTCTTGGTCTTTTTTATCTCCTTAGATCTGTTCAAAAATCATCACTGTCACGCTGATCAGACTGCTTGGAGTTTTCAGGAATGGTTTGTGGTAGTAGTGCTTCCATCAGGCAGTTTCTCAGTATCTCACCTCTTCAGGACCAATGATCTCCAGGTACAACTCGCTTTCTTGCTGCACTAAGCCCTTCATTAGGATCTCTCATAGTCAACTCTACTGATTGAAATCCTTTGACATTAACAATAGTTGAGTCTCCCAGACACCCCTCAGGCCAATTGAGTGCTATCCAAGCTGCCTGCTGGTCCTCAGCAGCTTGACTAAGCTGCCCTCTCTGCCTCACTTTAACCACTAGCACATTGGGAACAGGTGCTGTTGTATCAGTGGGGCATGGGTATCTGAGTATGGGCTACGTGTACCCAATTCAGAAGACCTCCACACTTCACAGCAATGTTGCTGACCAGGATCATCTGGTAGGGTCCTTTCCAACAGGGTTCCAAGCACGACTTCAGCATGTGCATCTTCACCATAACCCAGTCATTGGGTCAGATGTCATGGCACTGCTCCTGTTGATTCGCCATGGCAACCTCTCTGACTTTGCAGTAGTCTAATATTATGTCATCTGTGTTATTGATGAAAGTATTTGTAGGAACAGCTGGCTGTCTCATCACTCTGTCCATGATGACTTCATGGGGCAAACATCCTGTCCTCTTCTCTGAAGTACTTCTCAGACTCATCAACACAAGAGGCAATGCATTTGGGCCATTTCAAAGACGCTTAAGCAACACCTTCACCAATCTGGATTCCAATATGCCATTAATCTGCTTCAAGAGTCCAGAAGACTCTGGAAGTTAACCACAATGGAGCTTCTGGTCAACTTGTAATGCTGTACATAACATTTTCAGGACCTCATTGTTAATAGGAGTTCTTTGGTCTGACTCAAGAGAAGTTGGAAGTCCGAAACTTGGAATCAACTCCCTCAACAATTTATCTACTGTGAGACTGTCATTTCTTCGTGTTGGATAAGCGTCCACCCATCTTGAGACAATGCGAACAATGACCAAAACAAATCTCAGACCATTGCAAAGGAGCATTTCTATAAAGTTTATTTGCATTGGTCAAAGAAACCTCCTGATCTCCCTACATGGCTCATTGTAACTTGCGTTTTTTGTCAACACACTACACATCAATGGCACGGACTCTCAGCAATCAATCTGAATCTAGTATCGAACCACACCTGTTGAAATTGGCATCTCTTCCTACATGTGCAGGACCATGATAATGTCTAGCCATAGGTGTTAACAAACTATAAGATAATACAGGTCTGCCATCAGTGTAAACCCAAACTTTGTCTTCCCTCTTGGTGCATCCAGCTTGCACCCAACTTTGCTGTTCAGCTTCTGCCACTTCTTCCTGTACTATATTAAACTCATCCAAGGTATCTATAGTAGTTAACAACAGGTTGCAATTTGTGAAGTAACATTTTAAACAGTTCAGTCATGAGTCTTACAGCACGTAGTATAAAACCGCACATTTAGTCAAAGTAAATCTATTGCAGAATCAAATAATACATAAATAGGATGATTCAAATGAGAGTTTCCTATCACCAGCAAAGGTGAGAGGATGATTTAAAACAGTTCTCTTAGCATTAGAAAAGGGATCAGATTAGAGTATACTAAGGAAAAGTTAATGGGCAGGGGGAATGGATCTATAATCAGGAAAGGTCAAGTCTGGTCTCTCAACAGACAACTCCAAATCATCCAGCAGGCAAGTCCGTCAGCAAAGGGAAAAGGCAAGTAGCATAGTGAGTCTGACGCTTTGGTGGGTAGGTAGGACATTGAGAGAGGGATTCCATCCCTCTTCCTTGGAAAGTCACTTTTTATACCTCAAAACGTTTTTTTATGACATCTATTGTCACCATACAATGGTCTCATCATCATGTGACCATTCTTCAACTCATCAGGTACATAATTGATACTCCAACATAATTTCCCATGTTGCTCATTAGCAATGACTGGCCATTCCGTCCTCACAGGTTAGTTGACAAAGCACCTATTTAATTTGTTGCTCTTTATGTATTAAGTTAAAGGGTCAAGTTTCCATCAATTCACTCACAACGAAGTACAGAAAAAGTGTCTATTGATTTAAGAATGTTCCATAAAAAGGACAGATAAAACAACATTTAAGGAAACATAACAAAAGTCCTTTACCAGGCTAAGAAATAATGTAGCCTAAGGAAAGAGGCTATATAATGCAGTTTAAAGTCATGAATTCTTATTTTGTAAAATAAACTCATAAATAGGTTGAAGAATAATGAAATAAATCAAGCATATCATATAAATAAATAATTGTGCATTGTCAGTGATTAGTGTATACAAATGTCCAACATTAAAAATGACCACTACCACAATTGTAAACTAAATATGTGCAAACTATTCTTAAAAATCATTATAATAAATCATTTTAGGAAATCTAAGACTAATAATACCAAGCATTTATGTTGATAGTTTCAAGCACATGCAATGTAACAATTTTGATTTGCACCAGTTTTTCCTTTGCTATTGTGCATTTCAATGAAGGCACTAGAGATGCTAAGTTTCATCATTAATTTTGTGCAATTGTGTGTTAAACACATTTGTTACATAGATATACTGCTTCATATAATTTGTGTTATATTTGCACCATAGAAAGCTTTTCCATCCATAATTTTTCATAACGACTATGTTAAAGTAATAGGGCAATCAGTTAATAAACATGTTAAATACATTATTCTCAAAATTCTTCTTTTCTATAAATTCAAGAACACATTTACGGTGCTGGTACTTCAGCTTTTCTCAGTTTTAATGTTATTTTTCTAAATATGTGGAAAGCGTGCATTAGAGTTTCATTGTCAAAATCGTTTTTTATGTTGTGTATAGAACGATCAGCTTTTATGCTGCATCACATACAAATCATCAACCTGCCCACATTAGTACATTTAAATGGATCATTCATGGAGGAACTAGTATTTGCCTTGTTATGGCACTATAATAGGGACGCAAAAATGAAGCGTAAATTTGTTTCTGATGAAACAATATTTTTCATAATGAAGATGTAGTAGGAGATACATGGCCAAACAATTTGCTCCTAAAAGAAACTAATACAATTAAAGAGTTCCTAATTGAATTTAGATACATGGCCAGACAATTTACTCCTAAAAGAAACTAATTAAATTAGAGAGTTCCTAATTGAATTTAATATAATCAATCCCTATGTTTCTGAGTTTTAACTCAACAGAATATCTTTAGAGTAGTAAAACTGTTTTCACATGCACTACTAGGATTATTCCAAGTACGGGTACAGTTCTGCCATACCAAAGCATTTTTTAAGTAACTAAGCCGTCCATGCCTTAAGAGCCAGTACATCTTCTAGAGATGTCCTAAATGCTGATATGTTTATGATTGCTCCAGAGATTAATCCAAAGCAAAACAAATGATTATAATTTTTTCAGTTAATAGATCTAACAATGCTGACTGGATATTTTGGCCCAGGTTTACATAGAAGCCATGTAACACAGTGAAGCAACTAAAGTTGCTGTGCAGTATTGCATGAAAGCGAGAGAGCAGAACAGCACTATATCTAGTAAGCTGTGGCATAGTTCTCTCTCTCCCTGTGCTAGCTCACTTTTGACTGTTATGCACCAACACAGAATCCCTTGCACCTTATTGCAAGGGTGTCTTCATTGTAGGGAGCATATGTCTTGAACTGGAAGGGGTCTCTTCTAGTACAAAAATTATTCCTTAAGGTATTCTCCTCTTTGAATGTGTGCTGTACAATGCAGCTCACATAAAAAGTGGGAAAAACGAGAAATGAAAACACTTCTCCTCAATACACCTGGTCAAATATGTGGAGAATTTTGACACACATACCTGTCTTCAATTCTTTGTAGATAGGGATTTTTGTCAAAGGTCATGAGTGGTGCCATGGGACCGGCAATGTAACACCCGTGGAACACCCTCTTAGAACCCTTGGAATGTCCCCTTGCAACATGTGGAATTCCTAAATCGTGATTTATGTTGGATTGTAAATCCCACCACAAAACTATGCATTGGGTTTGCATTAAAAAAGTAACATAAACCCAATGCAAAGTGTTTGTATAGCTGGGCCCCTACCTTTTAAAATATGGTGAAGCTAAGGATATTATTAAAAATGCTCCTGCTGTCATGACTCTCAGCCCCTTCCTGTATCCAGTATCCGAGATCCCTACACCACAGAACTAGCCAACCTCCATCCAGATTCAAGGGGAAAGGGAGTCCTGAGAGGAGTCATGGACTCGTTAATCTTGAATTCTTGAAAGCTGATTGGTTTATGATTTTCATAAAGTAGATTGGAGCAGCACAGACAATATCAGTGCGTAATGTGCCCAGCACATCTAGCCTACCATCATGTCATCTGGCCTGAAAGTTAGAAAATTCAGCAACAAACATTTTGTTGGGACTAGTTTTTGCCATTAAACATGAAAATACAGAATATTGATTATAATTATTATATTTTTTTAAGTTTATAATCAAATAATTCAGACACGATATCAAGAAAGCAGCTACAATTAAGCCAAAAGTTGTTGAACAAAAATTCAGTGTCTCAAAATAGCTGAAATACCTGATTGAAGCCAACCACAACTATAATGCTTGAACTGAGTGTGGTGTAGGTAATGAAACTCAAAGGGGCTGAGTGACTCTATATACAGCAGGGAAGAAGCACCAGAAGTATCATCTAGTGAAGTCACTACTTCAATGCCATTTATAGATGAAACTTTAAGTTCCTTTGCTATTCCTCAAACAGGCATGTAGTTCATACAGCCAAACCTGCAGCTGCAAGTGATATTAGATTATGGCCTGTTGACGCTTCCCTACAAAATCCAATGTCAAAAGCTATGGGAGCATTCAGCCATACCTTATTAGCTATTTTAAATGTATTAGCAATACAAACGTGCAGGCAGAGTACTTGGAAGTACTTTCTAATTATATGATTGTTTTGATGAGATAAAATTAATCTAATTGGTTTATTTAACATTGCTGTAAGGTGATGGATATTGGCACATACACTACACCAAAATGATGCAAGATAAAGGTCATATGTGAGTGGCAGTGTGTATTTCAAAACACCTGCTTATATGACAAACATACATAGCTGCCAGAAGCACCACTGTGCTCTGGCTAGGCTGCAATTTTAAAACACCGCAGTAACACATGGAAAGGAAAAAGTGTCTTGCCAAATAAGAAATCCTATTTGTACATATTAATTGGCTATCCCCAAAGTAGGCCCTGTAAGCCCACAGGGCTCTGTAATTAAATAAAATAAAAAAAGTGTAGCACTAAAAATGAATTGGAAATTGAATTTATAGAATACACTAACAACTGTGGGTCTTTTGATGCTATTGAACATTAGAAATTAAAACAGGGGCCATAATAACATTAGAAAAGCCATGTTGTAATGTTTTCCTGATCATGAAATGATTAGATATGTGTTGAAGCTTGTGTTGGCACTTTACACTATTACCAAAGTGCCAATTAAATGGATGGAGGGTCTATGAGGGTCCAAGGCAAATAAACAAAAAGCTACAGAATACAAGATTCAAGAACAAAACCATGAAGGTTTCTTTAAAACGATGAATCATTACAAAAAGCTAAAAGGGCAATTAGTTAGCAAATATAAATCACCCTCAATATATTTCATAAGTCCAAAGGAAACTCTAAGATTAGGATCAGCAAGATGACTGATATAAAGTCTATCTCATGAGAAAGCAAGGAAAGGTCAGTCACAGATCCCAAAACAGCACATTTCATAGGGTGACAGGACAAGTGAATCATGCCTTTTATTTGGAATGAAGTGGCTCCTTGGGCTGTACTAATAAAGTTAGATTGGCAGAAAATCACACAAAAAATTAATTACGTATAACAAACTTACTTCTAGAACCCACCTAAAATTAATAAACAAATGTCTCACTTAAGCTACATACAAGGGGAGACAACATTGCCCGGCTAACCAATGAATAATTTTTAGATTAATAGATGCACTGTAAAATCAGCAGCCAGCATCAGTCTTGAGAATTCACAACATAACATAAACATCTTTCACAGGCTTCCTTTGAAGAACCTTAGTTGATACAGTACACCATGTAAAAGATCACATTTTCGTCTATTATGTAAAAAAAGAAAAAACACAGAAAAAGAAAGAGAAATCATGCAAGCCATGCACATTTAAATACACCTTCTTCAGCTGTCAGTGCAAGCAGACCAGAGAGCGTACATTAGTTTTGTGGCCTACTTGTGCTAACTTAAACACATGCAAATGAACATTAATCTTTTTTTATTAAATCTGCTCTAACATTGTGATGCAGATTGTTCCACATTTGTAGGACTTGAACTAAAAAGGCCCTGTCAACAAGATTAGCTAGGTGACACATGGGAGATTAAAGACAAACTGAAGAAGTCAAACAAAACCTTCCTCAAGATTTCATTAAACTCACAGGGATGCATTTGTGAGTGTTTACAGAAAGAGAGGGTTGGGTTATGTAAAGAGCTTTAAATGTGATATGTTGATGGACTGAAAGCCAGTGCAGGTCATATGAAATGGTCCGGGCACCACCTGCTGCCAAACAAGCTGCCTCATTTTTAATTGGTAGTAATTAGGCCATCACACACTTTTTATGCCCAGATATAATCTATTGTTATAGTCCAGCCCAGATCCTAACACAGCTGAGATGCAGGCTTGTCTTCTGTCAAGTGAGAGCAGGGGATGCACTCGCCTAACTCTTCTCATGTGAAAGAGGGAGAGGCTGGCAGAATTTGGAGGGATTGGAGATTATTAGTGAGTTCTTTGAATAAATGGAAGCCTTGCCAAACAATAGAGTATTATTGAGTTCTTTGGATAAAAAGAAGCACTGCCACACAATAAAATCAAATCTTTTCTCACATACATAATTCTAGAAAATAAGAGTGCAGTCTTATCATGAAGGAACAATATTTCTGAAATGAATCCAGCATCCCTGGGCTCTAGGTGTGCATGAGCATGGACAGGTGCAGATGGGATTGCCGCTGGTGAACATTCGGGAAGATTTCAGCACACCAACTTCACGGTCACCAGCTGCAGCTGTACTGAGTTCATTTGATATCTTCCCATTCCTTGTCAGTGCTGGACAATCAGCAAACAGGTGGACAGCCAAGTAAAAACCTTGTCTAAATAGGGGTGTCCTTAGGGAGAACCAAAACCGCTACTGGTGGCTATTTTGAATTTAGAGCTTTTGGGCTGTTATGCAGTAAAGTGAAAAGGCAGTGATACATAAGGAGATACAAAATGAAGAAGATGGGTATAAAGCAAAAACATAGAGTGGATTAGGTAAGAAAAGTGTGACAGTATAAAACTAGCACCTCACCACTGAAGGATACCTGGCTGGAAATTGAGCTGGTGCCAAAAAGCCTACCCTAAGGATATGGGGGCAGCCTGAGTGACCAGAAAGCAATTTTCAGCAGTTTGAGAAAAGTGTTATGTAGTCACTATTTCTGCCTTCAGAAGGTCAAGAAACGGTGCTGATACTTGACAAGGGAGGTTGAACTTGACGAACAAGAAAACCAGGGTCCTAGTCGGAGCTTCATGCCATGCTGAGAACAGGTTCTTCTGGACTTTCCAATAACGATATCCATCCTTGTGGAACCCTGTCTAGCTTGAGGTTCCAGCCTTGCCATTCTGGAGAACTAAAATTGTACCTATGTCCAGAGGTCAAACTGTGAAATGGGGCATCATGGCAAATCTATCCCAATGTGAAGTTACCTCAACACCTATAAAATCCAACTTTGTCCTTGCATTTTTGGCATTCAATCATTCTCTTTAGCATAAGTGTATACTTTAGAACGGCATATCTGACTTTGAGGGACACTCCACAGCTTTACCCTTGGAACCTGGAAAACTTTGATCTCCAGAAGAAAAGGCCAAGTTCAAAAGTGAAACTTTGACCAGACAAGCCACATGGTGTATATGGCCTCTGCTTAATCGCAGTAAGTCTGAAATCACACTTTGTTCCGAGTCAACCAGGGACTGATATTTTTCAATGCCACTTAAGTTTTTTATATGCGCTTTGCCACAGCATTTAAAATAAACTCATATTTATTCTTCCCCTTCTCCAATATCAATCATTTTGTTGTATTTTACCCTATTAAGCTGTTCTTCCTTTTTCAACATTAATTTGTGAATTGTATTATGTTTTTTCTTGAACTTTAAACTTGTGGGTGCTATTTATCAACTGTGCTGTAGGTTTATGTTAGTGTCCTATATGAACTGCTAATTCAATATTCTTATAATTAGCAGTTGTTTGACATATTCATTATAATCGACATGGTAAGATTTGTACCTGTATGCTTGACTATATAAGAGAACAGTGATTAACAATAATGTTATTTTTGTATAAGAAGGACCACCTCATAACTAATAGCTATATTTATGGACTTGGGCTCATGAAATATATTGTAATTGGTTTTAAAATATTCTAAACAATAAGGCAAAAATGAATTGAATTAATATATCAAGCAACTAGTTCTGATTGCAACTGAATCATTGGGCTTTAGAATGAAAGATTTAAAACAATATATACAAATATATTCTTCTATAAGATACACAATATTATTAAATGCTACATGCTTTGGCATAGTCCTAATGCTTCAAAGAGCAAAACCTCCTACATTATTTTAATTTATAAGTGCCTGAAGACTTTATGTTACCTGCGTGGAGATATGTTTAACAAAATCACTGCATACAAAGGATTATTGCACAGGCATGTATCAACACCTTTTCAGCTCATAGGTGTTATATATGTTGGAGTGCTAGTACTGTTACAGTTATAAATTGTCCTTACCATGTTGAGTTTCCCTTGTCTTTTTTTGTTTTTCTCATATTGGATTAATATATATTATGGTGCACAAATAACTTTTCAAAGTTGTAATGGTACACCTCTAGATTGTTAAGTTCCTTATTAGGGGACTTTCACTGTGGCAACTTAATGAGTGGACATGCAGCAGGTGACACCACTTGCTTTTCTGCTCCTGAGAACCCATGTTTTCTCTGGTGTATCACTTGTTTAGTTTTATGAATTTCCATATTGTATTGCAGGAGCCTTTATGTTTTTCACCTTGGCAGGTACACAAATGTGTTCTCTGGACTCAAGTTCTCCTGTGTTCCATTTATTGTGTGATGTCATTGTCTGTTAATTATTAGAATAACTATAATGAATAACAATTAATATCCATGTTATCTGGGACATGGCAAAGTTAATCTTACTTTTAAACCTTTGTTACTTATGAACCCAACTCTTGATTTTAAGAAAATACAATCATGATCCAACTTCTCTTAAAGGATGTCAAAATTATTTAAAGGTTTTTAAAACCAATTATTACATTTTCAATACACTGAATTGATATATATTTTTTACATTGGTTTCTTAGTGGCAGTTTTTTAACTAAGCCTTTTTTCTACTGCTCATCAAACATTGTTTGTGTTTTTACCAGGTGTAGGAATTCAGTCATTCTGTGTGGTCACTCTGGATTTTTAATCTTTTGCTGGTCCCTATGATTTTGCTGTCTTTAGAGCACTGTGCACTTTACCCCTGTTAACCAGTATTGAAGTGCCTGTTCTCCCCCTTTTAACATGGCCAAATTAGCATACTCCTAATTGGTATTTTTAATTTGCCAATAAGTCCCTAATATATGGTAGAAAATGTACCCAGGTCCTGGAAGGTAATTGTCACTTGAGAACTGCAGCACCTATAATGCCATTCACTACAATAGTAGTGCAAACATGGCTTCAAACCTACCATTGTAGCCTGACTGTAGTAGTGTAAAAACTGCAAATTGGATGGTCAAAATAAACTCTTTTGAAAGACTTAAAACCTTCCTTTTAAATCATGTTTATGTAGGCTTTGTAGCCCACAAGGCAGAGTGCATGGTATTTAAAAGTAGGACATGTACAAATGTAATGTTAATGTCTTTAAAGTGTCTAACACCCGAAAGCTATTTTTCACTGTGGTAGACCTTGCTGTCCTATGTCAAAAACCTAAGTACAGACTAAAATCCTGATACTATATCTAGGAATTAAATTGACTAAAAAATAATTTAAACACATATTTGTAATAGTTATTAAAATTCCAATTCAGTTGTGAAGTCGAATTTTTAATTGCCATTAAGTAAAGGTAACTTTAAGAATGATACTGTTTACCTGCCTGAACTGTTCAGCAGGCTAAATAGCATAATCCTTTGCCAGTTCGTTTACAGTGATTAGCCTTTGAACATATGTGAAAACGGTGAAATGCCATCAGGAGCAAACAATAGACTGACCTGAAGGGACAGAAATGACACCTGCTTCACAGATCTTCTGAGCAACGTATAACACTTGAAAGGGAGAGAACAGGGTGACAAGCCACTGTCTGGCTGCTGAAGGACCATGCTTTGTCCTACCAGACAGATGTCTCTTGGTTTTACATATAACGTTTCGGGCACACTTGAAAGTAAGTGAATAGAATTTGAAGGCAACTCTTTTGTATCAACTGTCTGGTTGAGGAAGGACTCTGCTTTGTCCTACCAGAATTCTGTCTCTGGGTCTTACATATAACATTTGGTGTATGTTTGAAATGAGGGGAACGGGGTGCCAAGGCAATTGTTGTGTATTAATTGTTTGGTTGCTGAAGGTCCCTGCCTTTGTCCTACTAGACTTCTGAGTCAAGGTTTATAGTAGGTACAGTAACTGCTTCAAAGGATTACCATAATACACTCATCACACATGCCACAGCCCTCAGAACCCAAGTTTAGCATGGCTGAAGGTTTCCACCATGTTGAAAATTCCCAAAGTGGATATGGTTGGCCACAAGAAGCTTTACTCCATTGGTAAGGGCATGACAAGTAGTCTTTCCTGCCACAAACTAGTGTTTGTTATAAATGAGGCACCTTCAGAATACTTTCTGGACCTGCAGTCGATCAGAAGAACTCTAGACCTGCTATCTGTGACTTGAGAGTAGACATGAAGGACTGGATTGCTCCCTCTTGAACCTAAGACAAAGAATTGGACTCCAAGGATCAGAAGCCTGACCTCCTGTTCAAGCTACAGGGATTCAACAAGCTGCAAGAGGCCTTTTCCAGGAAGTGCCAATCTGACCAGTGACAACTGGACCTGGACCGGACCCTGTTGTTGGCCTATGCCTAACAAACTCTGAGTCTCTAAGGTGAAGTCCTGGAGACTTTAGATGCATACTCCTGTGGTGGATAGGACCTGAAAAGACTATGTCAGAAGATTAAATATTTGACCAGGACAAACCTGATTGGTTTACCCGACCTGTACTACATCGCGGTTAGCCTCAAAATGCATCGAGGTCCCCGTCTACCACTACCATTGACTATCATTAGTGTATTGTGCTTTTTGATGTTTTTCGTATTTAAAACTTCAGGTTCCCTTAGCGGATTTTTGTCATGCTGAAGTCATTTTGTTTTAAAATGTTACTCTATTTTCGTAATTTGGTTTGGGATTTGTATTATTTAGCATTTTGACTTTATTACCATTATTGGTACTGCACACATACTTTATGCATTGCTCTAAGTTAAGCTTATCTACTCTGTGTCATAGCTACCAGGGGGTTGAGCTCAGACTAATTGAGTGACTTTTAGGTTTCACTCTGACAATGACTGTGATTATCCCTTGAGGGGGGTAGTCACCTTTCCCTCCAAAATAATATTCTCGTTTTTTACACTATGCTAGTCACTTCTTTGGCATTGCAAATATTATGTTTGCGACAGTTGACTTGATTTGTGTCCATCTTTTATGCCAGGCATGTGTACTGTTTATTGCATTTGCATGTTTGTCCATGTGTGTTCCTTTTATAAAAATGTATTTCTGTCTGTGGATTTTAAATTGCTTTCAGTTAATTGGAATGTGTTTACATACCCATGCTTTGGTGGGCACTTACAGGCAGATAAATGTATGGGGCAGATTTAAAGTTTGGCAGGTAGGGTTCTCCACCATAAATGCAACAAAGTATCCTGTCCAGCCAGCCAACTGTCTGCCCTCACTATTAAGGATTGGGGGGATAGTCAGCTTTCTGTCGATGAAGTCCCCATTGGCTCCTTCAAAGAAAAGGGTTCTCTGACAGTCCAACTGACAAGGACTCCTCAGTGGAAAGGCATTACATAACAAAAGTTCCTTTGCATGGGGGTCATTAATTATTATTTTTCTAAATAGCAAACTCACACTGTGGAAGTTGGTTTCTGAAACACAAATACTTTGCTAAAGTTTGGTCATTGAACATCACAAATGATGGCAACCTTCCATCAAACGTTTCTACCTTGTAAAAATTCACCAGGATATTTGTTCCTATCAAGGTACAGAGCTTGTGGTAAATATTTCGTTACCGGTACTATTTTTTATGCGGTAAAATCTATCAAGAATAACTCAGTAAATATAAGAGGCAGAATCCGTGGTATTAGAGGATTTTAAAAGGCTTTATTCCTATAAAAAGGGAGACAATTCGAATTGTGGGCCTTCTATTCCATCACCACGAAAGTTTAGGAAGGAAGGAACATATATTATTGACAGGTAGGCAGTTTTATAGAAAACACATTACAGTAAAACAGATGCAAGAGGCGTAACAACTGATAAAAGGTGCATACGTAACTAATAGAGGGCGTAATTTAATAAACGTCATCATATATGATGTCATAAGTGGGTGGATCCATAAAAGAATCCTGCAATGTCAGCAGAAATATGTGGCAGAGATGCGCGCGCAGCTGCATGACGTGTGATTGACGTGCAACTAGAGGGTGAAGGAGACTTGACATTTAGCTCTACATGTGGAGACAGAAGTCTGGGGTTATGTCAACCTAATTCCAAATCATATCTAATATCCTATGTTTAAAGAACTGTGTTATCCAAAAGGAAAGGTCTCTTAGGATAGAATCTTATTCTATACTGACTATACTGACTATTAGTGCATGTACAAGCGTCTAAGTGTCTACACTAGATGCGAGGGGGTAGGAATATTCCATGGTAACGGGGCTATGAATTACTTGCATGAGGACAGCGAAGCCTGGCCCTTTGCACGGGAGCTGGAAGAATGTTTACCTAAACTACTAGACAGGAGGAGATAATCTTGAAGGTGAAATACAGTTTTTGGCAGGCGACAGGCTGGATCAGGCACCGTTAGCCGCGCAGGGAGTAAGACAAAGTTCATGGTCACAGATGCGGGCTCAGACTGGAGCTTTCAGAGGCAGAAGGCAGGAAAAGGCTTGATGACAGAATTCGGGCCTACTCGCCTGAATCTGTGAAATGTGGAAAGTGAACCACATAAAGTCGGTGGCCTTTCATACTTAGGAATGGAATATCTGACCCATTCATGGCGGATCTGAAAGAGGACATGTTGACGATGGACGCACATATATTTGCGTCTTCAGAACTGGAGCAGGAGGGAACATACATGTACTTATAGCATGCACATGGAGCCGTTGGGGTCTATGATAGGGGACATAACTGATCACAAAATTCATATTTCCTCATTCCCTCCTTGTCCCCTTCGGACCCTTAGGAGATATCGATCTTCATCAATCCATCGATCTGTTCATATAGCATCATTTGTTCTTCTTTCTTCTTCCGGGATCTCGAACGAAAACTTGGATGTGGGATACACGAGGTGGCACACAGACCACAAATCGCTGGCCCACATTGTAGACATAAGCAGCAACTGAATAGTATGAGAAAGCCAATACCTATGAAGGATAGTATTCTCCATCCCCAGGCTGACAACACGCCCCAGAACCAACCGGACCAAGTCCAGGTGCCTGGACTCTGGTGTATCTGGCTTACAATTTTATGAAGGCGGGTTATGGCTTTATATACTGACGGCGAATTTTCTGGTATGAAAATGCAACAACTTGATCCGATGACCCTACAAGCTCCGCCCCTATCGGCCAGGATGACGTCAAGGACAAGACGATTTTGAAGCACAACAATCCGCATAGCAGACTGCTCTTCTGTTAAATTGCCTAAGGCGGAAATAGTTTCGTTCACTACGGCTTCAAGGGTTCTGGTTAATCTACGTATCAGCTTACTATTAGTGACTGTACCTATATAGGGAAAGAAACCTTTATTGAAATCTGTGTATTTCTCCCATGCTGTTTCAGTGTAATCGACAATTGGGAGATCTCTCTGCTGTCTATTGTGTACTAAGTGAGTATTTCTATGATAATCAGGAGGAGCTAGGAAAACAGGTGGTAGAAGGAATGCTATGTAACAGGTACCATCCCAATCTAAAGGTAGACGTATATATGCGGTCTGGCCACATATGAAGTAGGAATGACGAGAAGCTCTAAATGTAGATTTGCCTTGATCACTGAATTTTATTACAGTGGTGCATTTACTATGGCCCATGTGTATGGAGCCATTCTTTTTTATACATAATTCCCCCTTTACTGGGAATACTGACATGGCAGGCAAGATTGGTGTAGCTTCAGATTCAACGTTCAGGATCATGAGGTTAAGTGTAAAATTACCTAATCCATATACTTCATTTTCTAGATCAGTTCCTGTTCTTTTGGGAAGTCCCTCCTTGTTAGGGTAGCAGACTTTAAGCAAAACTAAGTTCAGGTTGCCCCATACCCAGTTGTCTTGATAAACCGCGGAATTTGAATCCAGGGAATTAATCAAACTAAACCATGCTCCGCAGGAGCCATTGTGTGTGAACGGATAGGGAAAGAGGGGCAAGACTCCCTTATAGTTCTGATAGGGAGGGAGTCGGCCACATATCCAACAATTTGTGGCATTGCTGGTTTGATGGGAATGATGTAACATACTAATAAAAGTGTTGTTGCGCAGCGCAAATCTATATGACAACTCATGCGGAGGAAATTCACTAAAATAATGTTCTGCAGTTATATTATAAGCATGCTTAGGAATAGGGTAATACATGTGCAATAGGATGCTGACAATGATGATCAAAAGACTTAGAAAAAACAAAATTAATAATGTTACTGTACAATGACTACGAAATGATTTACAATACGCTTGCTTCTTGAGCAGCATTTGATTATTTCTTTCTCTATTCCGGTCCAGAGGATACATGTCAGAGACAAATTCAACCGATTCACCTTGGAGAGGACTTAAACAATCAAATTGTCTGACTGACTGGACCTCAATTTTAGTCTATATAGTTCTGAGTTCGATTGCTCAACCAAAGGGAGCTTTGAGTCTGTCTTTGAGGAAATACAGGGTTTAGTCTCTATATTGGATGGTAGTCAATAAAATTTCTTGATATGACTCGAGTGCAACCATCCTTTTCTTCCCTCGATTTTCACGGCTGTCCTGGTGGTGAGTAAAACTAACTTCGGTGACTTCCACCTAGGGTCCAGTTGGGTCTTCCGGTCAAAGTTCCTGACCAGCACCAAGTCCCCAGGAACCACGTCATGGGGCTTCACCTCAGTATTGTCGGGAAAAGCTGCGGATACCTGTGAACGACAAGATTGTAGTGCAGACATCAAGGAAGCCAGGTAATCTGTCAGCATATTACAGTCAACGTCAGTTATTTTACGAGGTATAGGTGTCCCCCACATATTTGGTGGTCTACCGAAGATCACCTCATACGGGGATAGCCCTGTTCGAGAATGTGCTACCATTCTCATGTAAAAGAGCGCAACTGGTAAGGCTACTATCCAATCAACTCCTTTTTCTCTACATATTTTGGACAATCTAATTTTCAGAGTTTGATTATGACGTTCTACGAGACCTGCTGCCTCGGGATGTCGGACACAGTGAAATTTCCATTGATACCCTAACAAAAGGGAAACGTGTTTCATTAGTTTGGATGAGAACGGCTGGCCGTTATCTGAATAGACAACACGTGGTAAACCGTACCGTGGGAAGAATTCTCGAACTAACTGTTTGGCAGTAGTCGGGGCAGTGTAATCTGAAACCGGGTATGCTTCTGTCCAACGGGAAAGAGCACAGACAACTACGAGAACATATTTGAATCCTCGACATCGTTCCATCTGGATATAATCCATCTGGAGGACTTCAAAAGCATGATTAGGAGGTTGAAATCCACCCTGTTCTACGGGGATGCTTTTACCTGGATTAAACTGACAACATATCATACAGGTACGAACTTTTTGTTTAGCTGCGGCTCGCAAGTGTTTGTTAAACCAAATGTGTTGAATGCTGTCTAGCATAGCTTTTTCTCCTAGGTGCGCTGGACTATGTATAGTGTTAATGATGACTTGGACCATTGAGTCGGGAAGAAACCATATAGATTTTTCTTTCGTCATCCATCCTTGATCTGTTTGGATCCCTCCTAATTCAGTCCATTTCTTTATTTCTTCTGGTGTAGCGTGTGTCTGTATGTCAATTACATCAAGGGCGGGATCCTTAACTGTCATGCAATGTGTTGGTGTCGGAACTATTGTCTTTGTCATGTCAGTTGTGTGAGTCTGATTCTGAGCAGTCTGTTTAGCTGTTCTGTCAGCTAGGTCATTACCCTGAGAAATGATATCGGTAATTTTTGTGTGGGCTTTGCATTTCATAATCAATATTGCAGTAGGTAGATGAATCGCGTCTAATAGGGCTTGAATGAGGGGTCCGTGTTGAATGTGGGCACCGTGAGAAGTTAAATAACCTCTCTCTCGCCACAATACGCCGAAGTCATGGACAACTCCAAAGGCATAACGTGAATCTGTGTATATGTTGACTTTTTTATTTTTGGCTTGAATACAGGCTTGTGTCAGAGCGGTGAGCTCTGCTGCTTGAGCTGACAAAGTGTTAATACAATTTGTTTCAATGACTTCAGTGTCTGTTGTGACTGCGTAAGCGGCCACTAGTTCTCCTGTATTTGTTCTCATACATGACCCATCTACATATAATGTCAAGTCCGGGTCTGACAAAGGGATGTCTGTCAAATCTTGTCTGGGTTTCGTCGTGATAGTAATGACTTCGACACAATCATGTGCCAATGGATCTGTTCCGCCCACTGGTAACAGTGTGGCAGGATTTAACGTATTACAACGTCTGATTTCTATATGTGGCTGAAACAATGTCAGTTCGTAACCGGTGAGTCTCGCTATAGTCAAGTGTTGTGTCTGTGTGCGGTTCAAGAGAACTTCTACTGCGTGTGGTACTTGTACTGTCAGTTGGTGTCCTAACACTATGGCATCGCTTTGTCTGATTGCTAAAGCTGTTGCTGCCACTGATTTCAGGCACGCTGGAAGTGCCTGAGCTACTGGATCTAATGTACTAGAGAAATAAGCACATGGTTTGTGCGATCCTGCTTGTTCCTGAGTGAGTACTGACAAGGCAGTACCTTCGCGTTCTGTAACGAAGAGTGTAAACTGTTTACTGTAACATGGTGTTGCTAGGACAGGTGCTTGGCATAAAGCTTTCTTTAAGCTTTCAAAGGCGTGTGTATGTTCTTGAGTCCAAGGGAGGACAGTCGATATGGCTGCCTCCTGTGTTGTCAACTGGATGAGTGGTTTTGCTAGAAATGCATATTGAGGGATCCACTGCCTACAGTATGAAGTGAGGCCTATAAAAGCCCGTACCTCCTTTTGTGTCTTGGGTGGTGGCATGTTAGCGATTAACTGGATGCGGTTGGATGTAAGCTGCCTTCCCTCCTTGGACAGCGAGTGCACAAGGTAAACAACTCGCTGGACACAGAATTGCAGCTTAGAAGGGGACACCTTGTGCCCCTTGTCAGCCAAAAATTTTAAAACCGTCAGTGACGCTTTTTCACATTCAAGTTCGCTTCGGGCGGTGATCAGCAGATCATCGACATATTGAAGCAAGGCAGTGTTAACTGGCATGTGGATACTGTCAAGTTCTCGTTTCAGTGCTTGGCTATAGATGCTGGGGCTTTCTGTAAATCCTTGAGGTGCGCGTGTGAATTTAAAACTTCGTCCATTTAAACTAAATCCGAATAAATATTGACTTTCCGGATCAATTGGGACACTAAAGAAAGCATTCTTGAGATCAATTACAGTGAAGAACGTTGCTTCTGAGTCAATAGCTGTGAGTAATGAAGAGATATCTGGGACCACGGGGTATTGTGGCACAATACATTTATTTAATTCGCGCAGATCAATAACTAATCGATATACTGGTGGAGCTTTTGGATCCGTTCTTTTAAGAATCGGAATTATCGGAGAATTACATACATTGGAGTCTGTTTTGACAACCACTCCTTGTGCAATGAGCTCGTCAATGATTTGCAGTAAAGCCACAACAGCATCTGGTGGTAACTTGTATTGTCGTATTCGTGGTAGTACTATTCCTGATTTCAGTGTAACTCGATATGGTGTAATGTTCATGCAACCAACATCAGTGGGGCCTTGTGCCCATAAATGTGTAGGTAAATTCTGCAGTCGGTGATCCATGTCTCTGGATACGTAGTGACCTTTAAAGTCACGTAAAAATAGTCGTACTCCTTCCGGAGAACAACATATTATGGCTCCTAGAGCTTTCAATGTTTTTATACCTAACAAGTTTTCTGGACATGATTTAGTAAGCAATAAATCTGTAGTACGTGTCAATGGACCAATCGTAAGTGGAAGAGGTTGTGTTACGTCATTAATTATAGGTTTTCCTGAGAATCCAAGGGAAATATTCTGTGAGCCTGAGAGGGGTGCCCCTGGAACTTCACTGTGTCTTATAGTTGTTCTGCTTGCCCCTGTATCAAGTAAAAACTTTCTGTCTTCCCCTAATAGTTCACTATGTACATAAGGTCCCTCTTGGTCTACAGGAACCTCAATAAGGGGTAAGCCAACTTCCCTCTCTAGGCTATTTCATGTGTATCGCTGATAATCGGGATAATCTGTTTGTGCATACTGATACATTTGTTGTGTTGTTGCTTGAGTTGCAGCAGTAGGCTGCGTTTGTGGTGGTACTACAATCTGTTGTGGAGCTGCCTGTTGCGGAGCTGACCTAGGTTGTGCCGGCTGAGGCGTCTGTTGTTGATTCTGATCCTGTCTAGATGGACGTGGTCTCTCATGTGTTCTACCTGTAGCAATATTATGTTTCAGGACTGGACAATCGTGTATATAATGACCTGGTTGTTTACAATAGTTGCATGTCCCTTTCGCAGGGCCTGCGGAATCACCCTTTTGATGACTATCAGCTGGAACTGACTATGCAACAAGCATTTTCATTTTCGTATCTTTCATACGTCTTTGTTCGTGTTCTTGTTCTTCTCTAATTCTATTGTGATGATATTGTAACATCTGTAGCATCTGTGATGGGGTATTACCTTGCCAGGTACTTTCGAATTTCAATACTCTATTCTTGACTTGTAGCAGAGAATTTTCAACTAATTTTGTCACAAACAGATGTGGATATGACTCACTACTGGCTTTTATGCCACTATTTATACTAAAACATTTTTCAAATCGGGAATAGAAATCACTAGTGTCTTCATCTGGTTTTTGTTTACAGGCTGAGATTGCACCCCAGTCTTCCTTTTTCGTAGTTAATAAACGTGGCAATACCTGTATTAGTAATCCTGCTAGTGCTGTAGTCTTATCCCCAAGCCCTGCTCCTGCAGCTCGGGCCTTTTCTTCGTTTTCTAATGCTGTCCAATCTATCTTTTGGTCTCCTACCTCCCATTCTTTTTCTTTGAGTTTTTCATAAACACCTGCGGGTAATAGGACTTTTAATATTTTCATAATATCGGGGTAGGTATACTCTCCCATGAGTAACATGTCTTTTATCTAACGGTGGAAACCTGCTGGATCTTTGTCATGACTGGGTACTACTTTCTTCATTTCTAATAATTCCAGTTTAGTTATAGGCGTGTATACAAACACACGTGTGAAATTATCGTCGGCACCTCTGATCGGGTGCACTTCGCGTAACGGGTTCTGTCTATCTATGTGATACATTTTTCTTCCCATTATGGGAACTGAGACGTGTTCTGGGCATACGAAATTTAAATATTGGTTTCGGGATTCTAGTATTTCCTTAATCAAATCAGTACCTGACCCTCTCCATATGTTCGTGAGTAGTTCTGTCAATATGTCAGGTAAGGGTCCTGGATCGGAGTGTTGGCCTTTATATAATATAAGGAGGTGTTGAATCATGTATATACTAGCTAAACGCTGTTCATATGGGTCTAGATTCAGAAACGTGTGTGTAAGTACATCATCATTGTATTCGCCGGGACTGTCAGCCCACTGTACTGCTGACCTGGCTAATTCTTGTTCGTCCATGGAATCGAGCACGTGGTACCCCCTTCGATCTCGGAGTAATTTATCAGCGGCTTGGAATAAGTGTTCAGGGGATTTTGTATTTAGCATAGGGTTTGGAAGATGTCTATTATATTCTGGACGTATTGGACGTATTGGGTCGTTAAAACCTCTGGTATTATTATGGGGTCTTCCTTTACTTACATAAGCTATCGTGTCTACTTGCTCTGATTCTTGCTCCTCCTCCTCTCTGTTTAGATCAGCGGCGTCTACCTCTAATCTTTCTTCGTGTATTCGTTCTACCTCTTTGCGAATCTTTCGGTACATAGCTACTATACATAACTGTTTATCATGTCTTCCTTCTGATATATTCCGGCCCCAAGTGACAAGTGTTTGCATTTCTTCCGGATTTACCCCAGGCCGGTCTTGATTTCTAATTACACAGTTTATGAGGAAACGTAACAGTTGTCCCTGTACCTCCGCTTTCTGGTACTCCATGGCTCTGCTAATACTTTCAGGGCCTCGCCCTGACTGGACAAAGTGATATATATTTTCTAAATGTGTATTCATTCCTGGTAACTTCGTTAAATATATTGCAGCTCGTCGGATACGTAATGATGACAGCAGCATTTCGTCCCGTTTACCGGGCACAGGATCATATCTACAATCTACTAGAAGTTCCTTAAGCATGTCGGGAGTGGCTAGTTTGGGCGTACGTTGGAGGGCTAAATCTCTAAGGGAAAATTTATTTCCTCTGGGTGGCGTAAAAAAAATGTCTGTCGTACCTCCTGTAGCACCGTCTGGGGTGCTGGACGTGAAAGGATTTGTTGAGGGTGAGACAGCAACCGTCGTTGTGGGAAAAACTGTAGAAACAGATGTGCTTGTCGGAATGTGTGTCGAAGCGTGTTGTTGCGGAGGTACAGACGAATGTTCTTGGCGATGAGCATCATCGGCAAGCGGTCTATGTGCTGCGGTATTAGCATACTCGGGAGCTGCGTCATCTAAATAGCGGGAAAGGAAAACATCTTCTGCGGTTCTGGGATGCCCCTTGGGATGTGCTTTTATCGGAAACAATGGGGTTGGCAAGTCTTTTGGTATTTCTGGAGTAGCCTTAGGTAACCCTTCGGCCAGAAGTGGATACATACCATTCATAAGGGCGTTTCTTTGTCTATTTACTTGTTCTGAGTTTACTCGAGTACCTTCCTCAAGTAATAGATTTTCTCGGACTTTATTTGAATTCTCCTTACCTTTCTCTTCCTGTCGGTGTGCTTTTTCTGTACGTCTATATGATTCTTTACGCCATAATTCAATGGCATCTTTCTGTGACTGTCTGGCTTTCTTTTTCCATAATTCTTCTTCTACTCTCATGATGCAATCTGCATCCCAGGTCCCCGCTGCGGGCCATCTCTGACTCTCTGGTAATTCTTTGGTGTAATCTACCCATAAATCAAGAAATAATACGGCATCTAGGCCATGCTTATGATACATAAAGTATCCTGGAGTATCCCTAGGTGGAATGGGAACAGCTTCTTCGAGTACACCTTTTCTAGTTTTGATCTGTCTTAGTTTCGAAAAGAGCGGCATTTTTAGATCTTGTTTCTAGAACACACTTTATACGAGAAAACACAATAATGAACAGTCATTCATACCACAATATATAGAACGTATTTAAAACATTTAACGCTTAATAGTTTTACGAACAATGATAACTAATAAGAAACTAGTTATTGACATTATACTGACACTGGATAATATTTATTTATATGCACAACATACTATATATACTGCTAAACAGTACAGATACACTGCTAAAACAGTGCAGACCGGATTTGTGTACCCAAACCCGTCTTGACCGGCACAGACTATGTGCACGTTAAATGCCTCCCCGGTAATGGTACTCACCGGGTAGCTCGGAACGGAAGGCCTCGGAACGGAACTTGAAACTGGACCGGACTGGATTCGACTCGACTGGACTCGGAACTTCGGAACCTGGCGGGTCTCTGTATACCTCGGATCTTGCTCTCTCAGCTAGGCTCTGGTCGGGATACTTCGCACTTCTCACCGCCTCGTCTGGGTGTTGATCGCAGCCTCAGTCGTCCCCGCTTGGCCGGAAGGAGACACAGGAAATCCTGCAGATACGCGTTTTTGTTGTCCGTTCAGCTGTGGCAGGAGACCGGGCCTGCAACGCACCGCCGGCGCGTGAGATGAGAAAGTGTCCCTGTTCGGGCGCCAATTTATGTGGTAAATATTTCGTTACCGGTACTATTTTTTATGCGGTAAAATCTATCAAGAATAACTCAGTAAATATAAGAGGCAGAATCCGTGGTATTAGAGGATTTTAAAAGGCTTTATTCCTATAAAAATGGAGACAATTCGAATTGTGGGCCTTCTATTCCATCACCACGAAAGTTTAGGAAGGAAGGAACATATATTATTGACAGGTAGGCAGTTTTATAGAAAACACATTACAGTAAAACAGATGCAAGAGGCGTAACAACTGATAAAAGGTGCATACGTAACTAATAGAGGGCGTAATTTAATAAACGTCATCATATATGATGTCATAAGTGGGTGGATCCATAAAAGAATCCTGCAATGTCAGCAGAAATATGTGGCAGAGATGCGCGCGCAGCTGCATGACGTGTGATTGACGTGCAACTAGAGGGTGAAGGAGACTTGACATTTAGCTCTACATGTGGAGACAGAAGTCTGGGGTTATGTCAACCTAATTCCAAATCATATCTAATATCCTATGTTTAAAGAACTGTGTTATCCAAAAGGAAAGGTCTCTTAGGATAGAATCTTATTCTATACTGACTATACTGACTATTAGTGCGTGTACAAGCGTCTAAGTGTCTACACTAGATGCGAGGGGGTAGGAATATTCCATGGTAACGGGGCTATGAATTACTTGCATGAGGACAGCGAAGCCTGGCCCTTTGCACGGGAGCTGGAAGAATGTTTACCTAAACTACTAGACAGGAGGAGATAATCTTGAAGGTGAAATACAGTTTTTGGCAGGCGACAGGCTGGATCAGGCACCGTTAGCCGCGCAGGGAGTAAGACAAAGTTCATGGTCACAGATGCGGGCTCAGACTGGAGCTTTCAGAGGCAGAAGGCAGGAAAAGGCTTGATGACAGAATTCGGGCCTACTCGCCTGAATCTGTGAAATGTGGAAAGTGAACCACATAAAGTCGGTGGCCTTTCATACTTAGGAATGGAATATCTGACCCATTCATGGCGGATCTGAAAGAGGACATGTTGACGATGGACGCACATATATTTGCGTCTTCAGAACTGGAGCAGGAGGGAACATACATGTACTTATAGCATGCACATGGAGCCGTTGGGGTCTACGATAGGGGACATAACTGATCACAAAATTCATATTTCCTCAAGCTCATCACTGATCCTATAGTGATCTCTAAATTTGGTGGATGGACGTCTATCTGGGTGACATAAGTAATGTCCCCACCACCCTGACAGACTATACTATGTCTGGCAAACTCTAAATCAGGCCCTAAGTCTTCCCTTACGTATGGGTGTTGTGTTGACAAGGTGGCTATGTTTGACTGCCGAAATTGCACTTTTATGTGCCAGTAACTTGTACTAGTTGATTTTGGTTCTTTGTCCCAATATCGTCTTTAGCATATCCATCTAATTTAGAAACCTTACCCTCGCACAGTTAAACTTATTACATTTTTTGTTATCCTGGGTATTTTTGAAAAACACAGTCCAATATTCAAGATTAAAGTCTCAGTATAGTGTGTGGGTGTCCTGGTTAATCAATGTTGTGAGTAAGTTGCAAAATTTACAAATCAGCGGTTCTTCTTTTGTGATATTTATGAATGAAGTGTAGCAGAAAGTCTCTGCAAATATTCCAAATCACTATTACCATAGCCACCCACTAGAATCTGTGCCCAGAGTCAAGGTGTATTATGAAAGCTTGTAGTTAATGATTCTGCAAACATTTATGGAACTATGTCACCAATAAATATACGAAGACTTACCAAATCTCCGAGTCATTTTTGGCTTAGCTATGTTTTATTACATTGTACCGTATCCCAGTAAGCAGAAAAATGCACTTTCCAATGGCAAAATAAATGAAAAAGTGTAACATTCAGCAAACTACATGAAAGGGAAAATTGGTAACCCCCCAAACCTGTTGAGAGGAAATGCAAATCACACACCGTTACTAGATACTGAATACAGATATTAAAATTGAAATAACTAATCTCCTCACGTCTACCGATCCATTTATTGGCATTGCTTTGTGTGGACAAAATTACTGTTTGACTTCACGCTGCAAGGGAGTATCGAGCAAGGAAAGAGCATTCCTAATTTTATTGAAATGATTGAACATTTATGGTAATGTTATGTAATTAAAATCGAGAAAAAATGATATGCACCTAAAGAGCTGGATTTAAGAAAATGACCTGAATATACAAGTATATGGAATCAAATGTGTTACTATTGAATGGTTAGAGTTTTGCCTGCTGCACATAACCACTGTCTGGTAGGCAGAAAATGCTTCACCTATGCTTCCACTAAGCGGGGGGTATCTTCAGGCAGGGCTTTTGGAATATGACAGCCCCCAAATATGTGCATTTGTGGCTGGTCATCTGCATCTGGGGCCACTGAGTCAGATGTGCTATTTCTGTGTTGTTTTTATCATTTTTCTTATTTCACTAAGAGGTTTTAAACTTGTTAGTTTTTTGGATGAGAAACATAAACATGGATAGTGACTGAAAAATAGTAAATCTGCACCCGTATAAGTATTTTCTTGCATTGATGCAAATTTACTACTTTTTGGAATTCACAAACATTGGCAGTAGTATGCTTGCAAAGCTATGCCAGCCTAGGATTTCCAGACCTACCACGGGCAATCAAGCACACAAAAGGTGATGGAACAAATTCTTGTAAATAGTCTAGTCACTGGCAATCACTCGGGTAGTGTTCAAATTAAAAACTAACAATACACCCACACAATGGGAAATTTGAGATTCACCCCCACCTGAATCTCACTGACTAAGCTACGCCCCTGCTATCAAGTGTGTGCACTTTGTAAATGCACATAAATATGTGTTCTTTAATGAATTTACATATAGCTTCAGATATAAGGCAATGCCTGAAGGGCTTGTATAACAGATCAGTGTTTGGGTTGTTGTTTTTTGGGCTATTTGTGGGCTGGTTTTATGGTCTAGTGATTTTTGTTGTTATTACCACAAATATTTCATGCAATCACAAATGCATTCAATTCCCATACCATGCAAAACACAAATACAGCTTGCCCTTACAAGTTCAAAACTGCCCTGATTTTAAATGTTAGACACTATTTTATCTATCTCAGTCACTAATGCGGATCACTTTCAATGTTGTGCTTTGGCCGATTTTCTGTTCCAATCTGACACGGATCAAGACGTATGAGCTGCACGTTTCACAGACGAACATGTGTTATGGTTACAAACAATTGTTTATAAATCCCTCTTCTAAATTTGTTGAAAACACAGCAAGGCAGTGACAATGTGCACATTTTCTAAACAAATACACTGTGATACCCAAATATATTTTGAATGTATGTTCAATGGCCATTCTGTCATGCAGTTTATTTTATGTTGCAAAGTGAAGATTACAAACACTTTGCTAAAAGGCAAAACGTTCAATGAAAGATAGGTTACTTAGCAGCCACAACACTCCTTGATGCTTTCATTCCCAAATCACCTCTGCTCACCTACTTCAGAAGGAGATAGAGTGGCACGGAGCACCTACCATTGTAAATAACTATACCCCTCAACCCCCCCATCCCCAGTGTCCTGCTCACTGACCAATTCAAAGATTGACTGCAGGCTTTTGAGAGGGTTAGTAAGAGGTCTACGCTACATGCCAACAAGAGGCTGTTTTAGCCATTCTTGCCACAACCAGCTTATATTTGGTCTAGAGATTGATGATGGTGGGCACTGGCACTCACCTGTAGGAGTCTAGGCACTGGCACTCATGTTTAGGGAACATGACATAGGTTTCATCATCAGATTTTGATCAAGACCAGGAGAGAGAAACTCAGCCAAAGGAGAAAGATGGGGAAGAGAAACCTAGGCAACCAGTCACAAAGGGAAACACAGGGATAAAAAAGAAACTGCTACAGTGAGCTAAAGAGACAAAAAGTGTATGGTGGTGAATAAAGAGGCATGAGGTGGAGTTGAGACTCGGCAGCCTTCGCATTCAGAAACTCATACAATTGGGCAACCCTGCAACAGGCTCCTAAGATAAATAGGCCTCTGCATTTTTTTTAAATGAAGCAGTGGCTTAAAGGTGAAAAATCAGAAGGCCCTGCTCCTATTAAGAATACAATCCTGGACAATGGTCACTCCTCCTAATTGCTCAGCACTTCGTGGGCTTCGGAAATTCAAGTAATTAAGTGACCACCTGTTACATTTTATACCATCTCATAGCCTATCCAGAAACGTGTTGGTGCATCAGCATGTGTCTGAAGAAAGCGCTAACTCTGGGTTAGATATCTCCCTGTCTCAGAGTCACTCATCTAATGAGTCTCTACCAGCCTGGCAATAAATAGGGCCAGAGAGAAGGGTTGCCTGTATCAATATTATCAGAGAATGCAATCATCTTTGGAAATTACTGTGGTATAGGCAGCCAAATAAGAATAAATATAGTGTACCTTCATTTACTCATCTAACATATAATGGCTTGTCTGCTAGTGGTGAGAGAAAGCGTGACACCTGGGCTGTCTATACCCAATCCTGAAAAGCATCCAGGACCAGTACGAAACTAGCTTGTCTAAGGTACGTCCGGTTTCCCATAAATATCTTGACTGATATCAATGCTTAACTCTTGTTGTAAGTGGTGAGGATGCAGGCACAACATATCGTGATTCAAATGAACTAAAGAAATACATCTCGTAAGTCCAGACTTATCTACTTTGTGGCCAGAGGGCTATGTTCCTCCGAATTTGCCTAATTAGTGTGCTCGAAGTTAGTAATATCCAGAGCTCAGGCTTTAGTGCACTGCATGATGTTGGCCTTTTTAAATGTGCTTTTAGTTGTAATGGGTAGCCACATGAGTGTGATCAGAATCAGGGGCATATGGTCATACCTTCTGGATCCTGATATTAACTTCCCCCTTGCAATAGCCTACTGGGTCCCACGTGCAATTTGGCAGCCCTTGTCAGAACTGCATTGTCATAGTAAATGCCGGAGGGGATTAGGGATTGCTCCATTGGTTTGAAATCTTGGATGCGAGGTTTATCCACCTATGTAGGTTGATCTGATATTGAGTCTGTTTAGCTAGTGAGTTTATGTGGGCATTAAGGTTAAGGATTTTGTCCAGAGTGAATCCCAGTGATTTGACACAATTGATGATCGAAGGTTTGCAGTTCAGTAGGTTGAGATTTTAAAGCAAAGATTGTCTAGGTATTGAACAATTAGCACAGGAGATTAGAAGGAACTCAGGTTAGGTTTTAGATATTTGAGAGCCATCCAGAATTATATTTTTGAGAGAACCCTATCCGATTGGGCATTTTTGGAGGGAAGGAAGTTTCATATAAAGATATGTTTCCTCAGCTTGTATGTGACAGAATATATAAAGTTTCAAAAGTGCTGCAGGTGGCTTAATGTATTGGTAAGAGAGATTGGCAGATAGATTATATCCTTGTGGAACCCCTTGTGAAATATAGAAAAGGTGTGAGAGCAAATTAGATAACGTTACTTGTTGACAGCAGTTTCCTAGGTAGGTGGCAACTAAAAATGCTTTCTGTACCTGTTCTGAGTTCTGACCACACCTCCAAGCTAGGAAGCATCCAATCTGTTCTATGAAAATGATACGAAATGGTTATTTTTTTTAATTTACATTTTTATTGCAAGCATATGGCTGCCGCATTTACGTGGTGTTATTTTTTATTTTTGTTTGATGTGCTTGAAATAAAATAGGGAGAAGAATAACATTTATCCATTTCACCAGTTTTTTTCCAAGAACAGGACACTTGGCTTCGACAATACTTGTTCTATTTGTCTCAGCAAAAACAGACTCATGCTTGTTTTCACAATAGGCAAAAAAGGCAACGATACATAATTTGAGAACCACTTGGGAAAGCGTTATTTGCATGCAGTTAGGGCCGCTAATGGAATGTTGGACTAGATTGCCTGCATTATACAGACCTGGTGATTACTTCTTTGCTGCTGCACTCCACGCTGAGTAATGTGCAGGCAGATCTTGTAACCTGGGCAATTACTAAATGCGGTACCTGTCTGCAAACTGAAATTATGTATGAGGTGGCTCTTCACAACCTGTGGAAACAATACAATAAGTGCCATGAAGAGTGCTGTTCCACAAGCTATTACCCAGCAAATTGCCCACTTTTTATATCTCGCTGTATGTCATGGAGATTCATTCCAATTCTCTATTTACAGTATGTCTTTGCCTCGTTGAAACAGCAATTTAACTTCTTCTGGATGCCCTGGGTGTAAATTAGAGATGTCCACACAATGCATTTAAGAAGCTATAATTCTGCATTTGTCATGTCAATTTGAAAAATATCGCAAATTGAAATGGTTGCTACTGATTAGTTGCCATGTGACATAAATTGCACAGAATGCACAACACCATATAGTACCACATGTTACACTCACCGCACAATGTAGCTATGCATAGGGACAGAATGTTCACATGTCGGTGCATCTGCAGTGTTCATTTCCATCATTCTCACTTAGCCCTTGTACAATGTTAAGGGAGTATTCCCACATGTATACGATACAACTGCTTTTGTACAAAATCCTATTACGGAGTATGCGTGATCCCAAAGATAACCCGCAGCTGTGTAAAATGTCTTTCGCATGCAGTCCCTGCTCCTCGGCTTTTAAAATGGGGCCTAAGTCGGAACCTCAGGCGTCCTCTCACATAAAGTGGGCCCTCAACTACTAATGTAAGAGTTCTCGGCCGTAGTTTTGGACAGACAGTTGTCTTAAATAGTTAAGCGGCAGCACCGGTATTTTACCACCTTAGACAACTGAAAAGTATTGCTTGTCAAGGGAATTTTGAAGAAAAGTACTGTTTTTGGCTGGAAATGTAGAAATTTGTGAGCATCTTTAAAGTAGTTACTGAACACAGCATAATAACGTAACACAAAGTAAGATAATAACACAACAAAAAAGATGACAGAACACAACATATCGAAACATTCAAAAAAGGACGCAATAGAGTTCAACACAACACATCCACAGTGCAGTAATTAGGCACAAATAACAAAAGCAAAAACAGCAAACAATAACACACCACATCACCACCAGAACAGAATGCAACACAACAAACATGCTGCAAAAAATATTGTTGTCAGACATCACCACCTCCCCAAGTCTGCTTTCACAGTCTGGTGGTACAAGTTGTTTGCACTAAGGATATGTAATAGCCAGTCAGACATAATTTGTGATCAGAATACAGCAGGTCGGGAAAAAATCGGAGATTTTTCTCCCTCTTACGGGGACGTGTTGCTCCTTCCTCATGGTGCACTGAGATTTGGTTTGTGCATGTTTATTCACTGACAATGTAGGTTTGAATTGTGCCATTATTATTGGAATGGAGGGGCTAAGGAAAACAGCTACTTTGTTTTAAGCACACACATGAATTCAGTACAGTAGCTAATAAAACCTAGCATCAGCTCAGAACTCTATGAACTGAAGGCAGGCAAGATTTAAAAAGTCTATGTCAGCCTGCTCCTGTTATCCTACTGAGTTCAATCAAATTAGAACTTTGATCTGGTTAACAATGACACCTAACACCAACTTTCAAGTTTCAACATTTGTGTGATGCGCACTCTATGAATGGTCATTATATGTAACAAACAATGACAAAATTACTGTTTTTAACACCAAACCCATTAGTACGATAAACCAGCCGAAATGCTATCAGTGGTGCGATACCTTCATCTTTCAACTCAATGTTCTTTACTTTCCCTAGTCTTTTTTCCCCCCAAAAATCATTTTTTTATGCTCCCTGGGAAAATTTCACTCTGGCTTTGTGCATTTAAGGGTGGCTCCTCCGTAGTAGTGCAGGAGTGTCGCCCCACTTCAATGCCCCTAAAATCCCCCCACAATGAAAAATTAATTACCATTTTATTTTTCTTTGTCTCCTGCTGAACCGAGTGACAGGATGGGGCAAAGCCTGCTGAGTGATAGCAGGGAGGAGTGGTAAGGGAGGTCTGCCTTTGCACTGTTAAAAGTGCACGTCTCTTTGGCGGGCTGGCTCAGGATGGCCAGCCAGACATGCGCACTAAAACCTTTTCCCGTGTATTCCAGTGCCTGGCTGCTGTAACAGAAAACGTTCATCTCCGGAGTAGTACATAGAAAATATGGTACATCAAAGATGCCTTCTCTAATATTAGTTTGCACCTGAGCACGGAGGGGTGTTGGTGTGCATTGTATGTATGTATGTATGGGATAGTTTTAAAGCGCGGCTGCCACCCAACGGGTATCCTGGCGCTGTACAAGACCTTTGAAACAAACAAGTATTAAAAATGGTCCTGTCTTTGACCGGAAGCCAGTGCACTGAAGTCAAAGTGGCCGAGATATAATCATTTCTCTTCAGTTTCAAAACCCTCATAGCTGCCATGTTTTAAACCAATTGCAGGTTTTAGTGCTTTCTCAGAGGAATCCAAATAGATAGGAGACTAATAGTCCAATCTCACTATGATTAAAACATTCAGAATTTGGACATCATTTGCTGGATGGCCCCTTTCAGACATAGAACTGCGCAGTGTGAGATGTTTTAGCAGTTCTCCAGCAACAACTAAACAAAAAGATTCCAAGAAGCTATTCTCCCAAGCCTTTTCTAGTGCCTACTCTTAAATTCCATGAGTGAAAACAAGAACAATGATTCAAACCCCATCATTAGGAGCTGGTACAATTCACCTGCAGACAAGGAAGAAATTAGGACAAGTACCCATTCAGTGATTGAGAGGCAGAACATTGAATGCCATGTGCCTGGTACCCAATTTAAATGAAAACATCTGCAGGATGTGAATTTTATTGTAGAAATGCAGGGATGCATAAAACAATTGAGAATCAAATAGAGAATAAGTTGCAGAATATAACAGAATCACAACCTGCACAGGGCTTGAATCGTTGTATGCCTTACTATGTTTTTTTATATCCTAGCATGAAGAAAAGGCCTTGGACTGGGGCATATGACAGTGTTATTTAAAAAGGAATAAGAAGGTCTCTGTTGCTTAAGGGAACACTCAATAATATTATGGTGGAAAAATAAGGATTTTTCAGTGGAACCACAATATACCAAGTAAATGAAAGGAAGCTTTCAAGTCTAGGAGTTTGCTTTTTGTAATCTAGACATCATACACATTAACACAGGTCGTTCCCTCATGCTTGATAAATTGACCAACCCTGAAACTTTGACATCCACAGTAAAGCCCAACATTTCAATCATTCTTTCCTCTTTTAGTTGGTGGCTACATTTCACTGCCACCCCAACATATCATAACTTATTGAAGGGAATTCATCTTTGCCCTGTAAATGAATTGTTTCTATTTGTATGAAGTCGTTAAAATAATGGTTAACTTTGATTTTGTTTTCTTGCTGTCTGTCTTTATAAAATGGTGTGTGCACCTAAAGCTACCTTGCTGAACTGTGCTAAATAAAAAAGGTGATTGTTAACTGACGAGGCCACACACATCTACATGGGTACTTTGTAGAAGAACAAAATATCTTAACTACAAATGTGTACATTCCTCCAATAAGTTGTAATATAACCTCTGATTTGAAGAACAAGTGTGACCTTACTTAAATCATCCTAATAGATAACATGAAGACCATAGCCTATTAAAAAGTAAATATTCAGACATATCTTACCCCAAAAATAGTATTTGCCACAGATTAAAATGCCATAATAAATCAATGCATAATTTGTACAAAGAATATGTGCCAGGGCCCTATGTTTTTCTCAGAAGCCCATCACCATTACTGCCAAATGTCAGGCTGGCACAGTATCAAGATTGTCCAGTCTTGAATCTACCTCATGCCTCTTTAATACATCTCCCTGCACTCCCTTCCTCTTTGTCTCCTTTTGCAAATTCTTTTTTCATTCCTTCTTTCTCCCTTTGTCACTGTTTTCCTCTATTTCTCTTGCTTCTTCGTTCTGCCTTCCTCTCTTTTGTTTTGGGTAAAAAACACAAGTCACATTGCTCAAAAATGAGTATCAGGGGCTGCACCATTAACCATCGGCTGAAATTGAGCACTTTGTTAAACCAACAAGAAATTTCTTTACACCTAAGCTAGAAATAAAACGTGAGCCACTCACACGTAATATTGCAGGAATAATGCACCAATTAAGCCTTTCAAATCAATTTATTACTATTTGTAGCAAATCAAAATTCAGAATCGACCTATCAAGAAGAATTTTGCATGATGACTGCAGATATAGCCAATGATGACTCCAAACTGTCTCTCAATCCTGATGCATCGTGGTGGTATTCCCTTTTGTAAAATCGACTTCAGTGGCGTAGCAAGAGGGCGCATAGGCGGTTCGCCCTGGATGGCATTAGTTGTGTGGGTAGCGGCCTCCCCCACGCTCTAACCTGCGGCCATCATGGCAAATGCAGGAATCACCAGCACCCCCCACGCTCTTAAATGTAAGGGCCACTACGGGCGGCCAAATGTCTAGCTACGCCACTAAAGGACTCTCTCTAAGGTCCTATTGGCATGCTTCATCATTGAGCCCTCACCCAGATGCTGGCTGTATCTGGGTGGGTTCCACCTTGAACCTCAATGGAGCTCCTGTGATTTTTTAGAGTTAAGGAACTATGTATTAGTAATCAATCAATTAATCGTTATTCAGATTATTCAAAAATCCAGAAAAGCATACAGACAGACAACAATATTGATCAAATAAAAGCAATGGATTGCAAATGTGAACATTTAGTGCAATTAACAAAATATGTTAACGATGCAACACCTTACTGTAAACACAAATGTGCAAAGAAAATGCTTGAGGTTGAAATATTTCATATACATTTAAATACCATTAGGATATACCAATAACCGCAATTAAAATTAGTCATAAAAAATAATGTGAAAAACAATTGAAAGTTCTACACACTGAATGACTAAGGGCCTTCTGCATTTTAAGTACAGACTTAATGAAAGTGAGAATTGCACAGCTGGAATGGGCATCATCCAATTTACATAAAAAGTTAAAGGCCTCCTGATAATGGACCAAGATTTGTGAAAGAAATAGTGGCCGCAGTTCACATAGTCTAATGTTTTTATATAGTGTGCAAAACAACAGGAGGTGAATGGTTGAACGGTTGGCATTCCAACACATGGGTACATAGGTAAGTGTCATGACCAAGCTTCTGATTTAGGAAATGCAACCACATACTGTAGTACCCGAAAGCGTAGTCTAATCAAATAGAATCTGTCCTGCATCTTAGTTACAATAATCTGATAGAATTGTATCCCACGTTTCCATAGTCCCCGGCAGTATCTATCAACTTTTATCATAGATCTCTCATGTAGCTCCATCACAACCTACTTCTTCATTATTAAAGCTGCTCGTATATCATTTTTGCTGTATTGTGATATACTCGCAGGGGATGCTGAGTTGATTATCGTAGTCCTGCAATAGGCTACCTATATATCTCAGCCACAGATTTTTCTCATAACGATCTGATTCTGGTCAGTCCCTTATAATCTCTCCCGTAAACTTTGCAGCCTTCTTGACCCAAATAATATATCATTCAATTATTCTACTGAGGTTTCTGGGTAACGTATGTTGGGGTCGAGCGCAGGAACGCCAAGGGCCTGCATAGGAAGAAGTTCTCGTGTGAGTGAACCAAATTACTACTAGCCATACACTATACCAGGGCTCCACCAAATGCAAATGTGAGGTATTTTCTTTTATATATTTACATCATTTCTCTAATAGGTTTTGTGCCATGTTTATAGGCAAATCTAAATATCATATCAGGGGCTCTTATAAACTTAAGATCTGTTGATTTGACTTGCTAACCCCAAGGAGGATAATATTTCCAGATCACTAAAGGTGCTTACTTGTTCAAGCTTCTAGCCCACCACAAAATTACTTCTACTCTTCTTTTTGCTCTTTTGCAAACCATAGTATATGTTTTGTTTAGGTTCAGCTTAAGATATCTGCCATCCATGTAGGTCACTAATTATCTATCAGAAGTTGAGTCCATTTGCTGTCCTTGACAGCAACACGGCATCATCTACATATAATAAAATGTATGTGACTCGAGTTATAATACTAGGGGTGTCAGCATTTACCCTTTGAAGAAAGGCACCACCCCATTTATATACAAAGAGAACAAGAATGGGGCAAAAACGCAGCCCTGCCTGGTTCCTTTTGTCCCACAGAATTTGTCAGTGCATTCCCCATGAATAGGACACTTTAACTAGCACACTTTTACTCCACGTACCATTACCCCGCATTTTTTACACCGCAAAATCTTTTGCAATGCAGGACTTTACAACGCAATCCATTACAATGCATTCCCCAGTACAACGCCTTTTACTTTTCTAACTCCACTGGGGTGTTCTGTCCCCGTCCTCTTCTCACTCACGGAGCCTATCGGCAATTAACATTTTCACCTTTAACCAAAGCCTACCCTTGATGGAGGAGGAACGGAGAAAAAATAGCCTCTCGGGAGAACAGAATCTCCTCCATCCCACCGCCGAAACTAAGTGCACACCCCAGATGGGATGTCTTAACCAAAATTCCTTATTGTCTTCAATCAACTCCACCTTATCAACGGCCATCAACGCGCTCACCTGGCAAACACAAAAATTGGAAATACAAATGGATACCATGCAGGCAATCGCGATAGCCATGATTAACATCGAAGCTAAAATCAACACACTAACTGGAAAATTGGATTTGCTGCGGTCATTACCACCCCCCAGGTGTTCGTGCTTACCGATAGTGGAGAAGCTTAGTTCACTACCAGAAGTTTTAGCAACCATTATCACAGAACTTAAGCAAAGACATCAGACCACCACAGTCCAGTCCCACCAAAGAACCCCTGAAAGAACATTAAAGTATGTAAATGGAATTAACGGCCCAGCGAGTGTGGCAAGCGCCCCTAATGTACGATTACAAACAGCAACGAGGAATGTGTACTTCTGAGTGGGCAACACATGCCCAGTAGAAAATATCACCGAGCAGAATAAAACCCAAGTTGGCATACCCACCCTGTGCATGGATACACCTCCGCCATCCTCACAACTGGCAGCAGGGATGCACCAAAGTACATCAAAATATGAGGAACCCTGCACAGGCGAAACCTTGCACAGTAACGCCGGCAGAACAATCAATCTGGAACTTACTACAGAACCCTCCAAAGCACTATCATGTAGAGCAAAGTAATGCTTGAAAAAACAAGCTAAAACCAACAACAATGGAGTCGGATAAAGGATATACAGCTGGCCTGAGAGAACCAATTGGCCATCATAGCCAAAAAATACACACAAATAGGTTCTCATAATAAAGAACACAGAGCCACAGAAACTCTATCCGATTTTTCAAAAGGAAACCTGTAGAACCAGGCCGGAAAATGGCCAGCCAAATAATACAACAAAACCTAAAATAACTACAAATCCACACACCAATGAGGGACTGTCAGACAAGACGGAAGAGTGGATCCATCATGCGCCGGTAGTGCCATCACAAACAGTCAGCACAGGTACCTCTCCTATGAAGCAGTATCAAGATAGTGATAAGCAAGAAACCCGGCCCCACGCCACGGACAGAGAAATGCCAGCCCCCCCGCTACCGAACCAAAATGACCTTTGGGGGACCAAAGTCATCCAAAAAGATATCAGAGCGACCATAACAAATGCACAAGGACCAGCCATATATTCAACTGACGAATGCCAAAGGGCACAAGGGCAAATGAAAGAAGAGAAAAATATCACAATCTTCACTCCCGAATACACCTCACGGGGAAGCGCTCATATTTTAAACAGGTCCAATATTTTACAAATATTTCAACATATCCCTGCACTCTCCTCGATCATGACCGAAGACCTCATCCAAGTACAATTTAGGCTATTGACCAACAATGAAATAAAAGGGTCGTCAATACTAAAATGGAAAAATGACTCCATACCACAAAAAATCTTGACAGAAAAAGATCGCTTTGCGAATTGGGGGATCAAGGTACACATTCCTAAAGAGGAAAAATACCCGTTTATTTTAAAAGTTGGCGCCAACATCAAAAATACAGAGAGCGCACAAAAGTCCTGCTTTAAAGGAACAAACTACATTGCTCGCACTACAGCTTTCCCCAACTTAAGAATACATCTTTCACCTAATTCCACTCAAAGAAGGCGCATGTACACAGAAAGTGTAAAATTGGATCCTGAAAGAAACAACAAGGAAGGAACACCAATAACCCGACCACCATTAAGAACAAATTGCTCCTAGCAAACAAAGAAGTGATCCTCGCAGTTTTACTCAGAGGGACACTGTGAAAGTAATTTCATGGAATTTGTATGGGTTGAAAACCACATTACAGAACACAGAATCAGTTGACTTTCTACAGTCTGGGAATCTGATATGTCTCCAAGAAACATGGCTGTTAACCTCAGCGGCCATTCCAGGCTTCACGGAATTTCAGCAGCCGGCAAAAAAGTACAACATATGTGGAAGGCCATTGGGGGGGACTATCAATATACACAAGAACCAGTAGTAACATAAAAGCAGCACCACTACTCAACACGGGTATAGCTCAAGCTACTCTTTTGCAAGGCTTCAAATTGAATGGCTGCCCAATAAATATTGTACTTGTGAACATCTACTTCAACAGTAATGAATCATCAAGACCCAGTGTCATAAGGGCTCCAGTGGACACACTGGAAGAGCTACTAAGCAGTCAGCGAAACTGCGGGATTATAATCACCAGGGATTTTAACACTTGAAACTTAGGGACTACACCGAATGACGCCCTGCCGACGGACATGGCTGGAAAGCTAATGAATACATTTATAAATACATACAGATTAAAACCAATACAAATCCTCAACCCCCCCAAGGTTGTCTTGAATATAGAACTACAGGGGAAAATCAAAACCACGATCGACTATATCTTCGCGTGTAATCGCTTGCATGGACAAGTGTCAGAATCTCAGAAACCCATGTTCCAGATGAGTGACCAACTCCCACTGGCCATTGTCTTTGCACTACAAATGGGCAGGCAACGGCTCATTACCATAGTGGGTCACTCTAAGGGAGAGGAAATTCACACCTTACAGAGGAGAATAAAATGGAATGCAATCGATACAACAGTCCTATGTAAGTGGAAAAGCATCTGGCCCAGACTCGCCCACGAACTCATTGCAGGCAATGTTTGCAAAAATTGGATTAAACTGGTGACAGAGGTGTATGAACTTTTGACATGCAGACAAACAAACATCCGGTGAGCCTCAGGAGAAAGGATCTATTGCCAACCACAACCCCAGTGTGCAAAAGTGGGGCCAAGCAAGCGGGCCTTGAGATCAGCCATCCGCACCCACAAGCAAGAGGGAAAGGACAAAACATTCCCAAATCAACTCCTAATCAGGAAAATACACAGGAAAAATGTATGGGATAGCAAAAGACAACAGCAAGACTCCGAATGGTTGCACATTCATAGCCTGCTGACCCCAAAACAAACAGGCAGAATTTTGGTCATACATCAATAGGCTCTCAGGGCATGGCCATGATAGGTGCAATGTGGTTCCCAGCCACTCATGGATTACCCATGTGGCTATATTGTATTGTCGCGCGCCAAGTAAGGCTCAACCACAACAGCAACATCTCTATAGCACTGATGTTTTGCGAAATACTCTCCCTCCACCCATAGAAGATACAGCTGTACAGCCAGTAACAGGGAAGCTCTTGTATTGTGAAGAAACCTCAGCGCACCAGGTTGAAGCGAACCGTGTTACACTAATTCTAAAAAACATCAGAAAGGACGGGGCACCGGGTCCCAACGGCCTACCAGGACACCTCTTCAAAGAAGACTGCAACTTCTGGGGTACCATACTTACGCCTCTTTATCAGTATTGCCTGACCAACTCAATAGTTCCGGAGGCTTGGAAAAGTTCTCTGCTGCAACTCATTCACAAAAAGGGAGACACCGGGGACCCAGCGAACTACAGGCTGATTGCTCTCCTGGACATCGAGGCAAAAGGATATGCAAGCCTCCTTCTGCAACATTTGCAGGAATGGGCTGACGATAGTGAAATCCTACCAGCCTACTAATCTGGTTTTAGGCCTGGAGCATCAACAATGGATAACATCTTAGCTCTCGCTTACTTAGCAGAACAGTCCACTCAGAAAAAGCAGCTTCCACTCTTTGCATTTTTTGTGGACTACTCTGCGGCATTTGCTGGCGTTTACCGAAGCCTGCTGTGGTGGAAACTGCAAAACTGGGGGGTACCACCAATACTGCTAAAAGCAATAATCAGTCTCTAAACCGGAACTTGGGTACGGGTGAAACTCACGACAAATGCAACCACTAAAAAGATCCCAATAGATCGAGGGCTGAAACAAGGCTGACGCCCCTCCTTTTTAATCTACACATTGCGGACCTCGGCAATACATTAGCCAAGGCTAACCTTCTATCTCCTAAAATTGGCTCGACTAGATTATTTTTAATGCAGTACGCGGACGATATTGTGCTATTGGACCACACCAAAACAGGCATGCAGCGATTACTGGAAGCACTAAACAAGTACAACAACATTAACGACTTATAGGCAAATGCGGGAAAGACCAAGGTAGTAATATTTGGGAAGTATGCCAATAAACTCAGACAACATTGGAGACTGGGCATCTTGAAAATAGCAACAACGACCAAATACAACTACCTGGAAGTTTGGCTCACAAGCAATGGGAAACCCACGGCACACATCGCTTCCACTGAAACAAAAGCTAAGGCAGTGACATATGCCCTATGCAAACTGAATTCTAAGCTAAGCGGGCCATCCACTAAATCCATCAGCAAGTTCATATGTGGCAAGCTCTTAGTAACAACTTGGAATGGGAAACAACCTTTACAACGCAGTCATTACATCGCACTACATTTACAACACAGTCATTACATCGCAACATCCTTTACAACGCATGTCACTACAACGCATCCATTACATTGCATGTCACTACAATGCATGACACTACATCGCATGTCACTACAACGCAGGCATTACATCCCATGTCATTACAACCCATACATTACAACGCATAGTACCCCTACACTATCCAACACTTACCCTACTGTTGCACCCCCTGGAGTTATAATAGTAATTTTTACCCCTACACTATCCAACATTTAGCCGACTGTTTCACCCCCTGGAGTTAAAATAGTCGTTTTTACCCCTACACTATCCAACACTTACCTTAAATGCAATGTAATGGTAGGCGTTGTAATGATATGCGTTGTAAATGTATAATGCAATGTAATGGAAGGCGTTGTAAATGTAGTTTTAAAAAATTTGTTGGAGTGGTATGCGATGTAAATGTATGCGTTCTAAAGGATGTTGCGATGTAAAAACTGCGTTGGTAAGGCATGCGTTGTAAATGTATGCATTGTAACGTCATACATTCCTTGGAACAAGCCAACTGCCGAGAGTTTAAGTGAATTTTCTATATACCATCACATGCTCGGAATGCACTGGTCCGATTGGAATTCGGGCTAAACAAACAGAGAAACGAGCATTGGGCCTCGATTGTGCGGTTCTATCGAGGGGTATGTGCGGCCCCTCCGAACTCAATGAAAGCAATTTTTAAAAAAAATTTGAGGAAGGAAATAACTCGTGGGCCAAAGGCCTGCACACTGCCTGCACTTAATTGCACCTTGACATGTCCAACTGGCAGGATTTTATTCATCAGCCCGGTACCCTAAAATCGATCTTAAAAGAACAAGTTAGACTACTCTGTAAGGAAGAGGACATGAAGGAACTGAAGCTCTCCGGCAGCAACATTAGGATACTTGCTACCGCCTAAGGCAGCCATAGCTTGACGCAGCTTTAAACAAGTACATTTTAAAGCAAATCTTAGCAGTGAGACTCAAGGTGCTGCCGATAAAAGACATTAACATGCGCCGGAAATCTTTAGAGGTGGTCAGTACTTGTCGACTTTGCCAACAGTACAAGGAATCCATGGCCCACTTAGTTTGCATATGCCACTGTTTGGCACAGGCATGTCGCACCTTACTGAAACCATTGTTTTTAAAATACTGAACACGCACATGCCAAGATGCAATGAAACTTCTTTTTAATTTGGACATGCCAATGGAATTGGCAAGACTTGCGGAATTTGCCCACAAGGTGAAAAAACCTTTAGGCAACGCCTCGCACAACGCACTTTTTTTAAATCCCCGTGGCTAAAGTGTCGAACATGTACTTGCGCAGTCGTCACGAAATCTTTCTTGGCCCGATACAGATGAGCAAAAATCTGCACTTTAGTGAAAAAACTCTAAGCCATCGCCTGAATCAGGGATTATAACTAATTGAAGGCTCTGACAGTTGACCATTTGCACAGTTTTTATTAGTTTTATCATCAAATGCAATATTTTGAATCTATTTTATTCATGTATTAGAACGTTATACATTAATGGTTAAACACGTATAAATCATAACTGAAGGCTTTAAGTGCTGGAATGTCTCCGCTTGATCTTCATTGTAACAATTTTAATTAATTGAAACAATAAAAATGTATTCATTCATTCATTCACTGGGGCATTACTTTGGGGAATGTGCTGTAATAGTTTGAGGTGTAAAGCCCTGCACTGTAAAAGATTTTGCATGTAAAAAATGCGGGGTAAATGGCATGCAGAGTAACGCATGCGAGGTAAAGTATGTTTCCCTTCCCCTTTCTTCCTGAAGTGTACTCTTGCTGGAATGTAGTTGTACAGGTGAGAGAGGGGGCAAACAATATCTTCTGGTGTCCTCAAGTCCTAAAGGGTCTGCCACAATTTGGTGGGGTTTACTAGATCAAAGGCACCACTCAAATCTGCAAATCTGGAATGAATGTGCCCCAGTTGTGCCCTAGTATACCCACTGTTAATTAGATTCAGGTTAATGCACTGCTCCGCAGTGCCAATATCTTTTTGGAGGTGAAATTGTGAATCCGTTCCAATCTGGCATCCAGGGCCCAGTTTTCCCATTGTTGTAACTGACGAGTCTAGTAAGTAAATTGGGCAGTAGCACCTTGGGTCCCCCTATCCCCTTTCTTAAAGATGAGTACAAATATGTTCTCACTCCATGTCGTGGCTAAATATCTCTTTTCTGCTACATTAAAAAACGTAGGTTAACATAGGCACCCATAACCATATGAGACCTAAAATCATCCACTGGGACCCCATCAGGGCCTGGCGCCTTTCTCAGAGCACTATTTTCTAAAGCCTAAAGTTACTTCTTTTAAACTTGTCTTCAGGTATAAGAATAATGGAGGTGGATGTGTTCTAACTAAATCTGCAACCATTTCTATATTATCTGGATAAAAAATCCCTGCAAAGTGTCTAATCCAGGCTTCTGAAGCAACCAAGGCCTTTACAGTTGGCTGTCCATTATCTTTTAAGAAGGAAGCATTAATAGTTTTCAAAAAACAACTGGGTCACCCGTTTCGGCTGCACATTCCAAATCTTCCCATACCTGTTCTTAAAATTCTTTCTTCCTTACCATTAGAGCTATTTTATAAGCCCTTCTTAATTCCTTGGTACCCCCTCTCAGGCTCCATTTGCTCTACCAGAGCCTGATGGGTTGGCTGGGGTACGTATAGATATAAAACCAACTATGTGGAAACCTTCCGTGAGCCAGGTTTCTTGCCAGAATCACTAAGGGCCTCATTACGATGCCTGTCGGAAAGTCTTCCTACCTGTGGTTGGAGGTTTTCTGACCTACATCTTTGATTGGACTTCCAACCATCTAATTACAATGTAGGTGGTCGGAAGTGAAACTGGTCGGTCATTCTATCTGGCTTCCGACCCGCTCAAGGAGCCTGTCTGCCTGTTGTAATTATGATGACGGTTTTGGACAGGCTTTCAATGTCGGGCTTTCCGACATGGAAAGCCTGTTGGAAAGCGACTTTGGAGGCTACTAACAGGGCCCTCTCCTCTGGTTGGGGGCAGAGGGGGCACCTATGGTGCCACCCTGCAAATCCCTGCACCATGTGGCAAACACTCTGAGGTGCCTTCCACATGGTAGAGGGATTTACACCAACTCCAATTTCTCTAAGGGAGCTTTTGCTGCAGGCGGAAAATACCCACACCACAAGCTCCCATAGAGAAATGTGAGTTTGCGTCAGCACCATGTGTGGTTGCATCATAATACGGTGAACTACGGTCAGTTGGTTTTCAGCCCGTAACGGTGTGTGGCAGATTCAAGTCTGCCCGACATCGTAATTAGGGCCTAAGTGTGCATACAATCCTCTCAGTACATTTTACATCAATCAAGCATGCAAATCATACAAATCCAAATGAAGAACTTCCTTATATAATTATCGTATCATATTATTTTATCTGTTGGACAAAGGGGAGAAAAAAATATGAAGAATTCATTTTCACATTTATCCATTATTAAAAACACAGTTTGTGTTGCATGCTGTGTGACTCACTGTGAACATTTCACACTAATGTGCATAGTGCTAACACCCACCCACACACATGCACTGGTTCCAAACTATAGGTACTGCTGTCATCGTGTCTCAGTTATGTGATTTGCCCCTGTGGAGGACCTGATCTTTTAGTTGTCCTACCCAGTCATTTCATGAAATCATTGGTTGCATTGGCAGATAGTAGCGAAGAACATCGGCAGCCCTCATGATTGTCCCTGCCTACCCACCTTCGGTTGAATTGAATACTCCATGCTTTAACATGCACAGTTTGATGATAGCATATAAATCGAATAAGTACCATAATCTTTTGCCTCATGCCCAAATGTCCCAACATAAGATAAAGGTAATCAAAACCAATTACATCAAAGGCTTTCTCCATATAAGGAAAGAATTTATATTGCAATTATGGATCCCCTACCTAGAATATGAAAGGGAAGGTAATTTTGCTGAGTATAAACCTGTTCTTATCTGGGTGCACTGATTCTAGTAACAATGGTAAATGTTAATAAGCTTTTACTTTCACCAACATTATACAATCCAGTTTTGCATGAACAGAGTGTATGAGCACTCAAGCGGAGGGCGTCCATTCTTTAGCAGTAACACAATGATGGATACTCAAGTTGTAGATGGTGGTAGGTTACTGTTCTTGGCTGCAAAATAAATTTCAACAGCGGCTTTGCCAACTGTCCCTTGTAACAGTCATTGAACTCAATCTACATTTAACTTAGTATAATACCTGCACATATCTTGTTAATATCTGTTCAAGCATTTGCATCTCCCCGTCTTCCCATCTTCTGTTTGTAGTGGTTTGATAGGAGCGTCCACTTCATTGATTACAGCCAACTTATCCACGAGTCTGTCCATTTTACTTGCGCCTGAGTGCTGTCATACATGTATTACATACATTCAAGGGGTCAGAGACTCTTAAATGTTTGCATTCACTAGGATCCTTTGTGCAGTAGGGCCAGTGATTGAGAGAGCCAAACAATCGCCTCTTACTCAGGACTTTCATTACTCTTTCCAGGATGTGTATCTCTTTGTTGAGAACCAATCCTACTCCAATCAGGTTATTCATATAGATGTAACTGAATCAGGATATCTCACATCAAACAAGAATTTCACAAAGGTAGTGTATTATCTCTACCTTCATCGTTTTTCTCTAGGTTGCACCCACTAGCAAAGAGGGCAAGAGCTGCCAGCTCAGTAGAGCAGGTATAGGGCCTCCTCCATTGTATTTAAAAAGTAGGATATGCACTTTTATGTTTTACATGTCCTAGTTGTGAAAAACTCTCCAAATCATTTTCTACTACTGCCAGGCCCATCTCTCGCATATGATAACATTGGAGTTGCCTTATTATATTTTATAAGTGTAATTTCCAAATTTGGAGAGATAACCAGTTCATGTTTGGTATCTTTAGAATTGGGGTGAAGAGACCTGTTTAGAGGTGAAGTTGGGTCTTGATAAGAATTTTAAAAATGCCACTTTTAGAAAGTAGTTTTTTTTCTGCCCTTATCCCTTTTGTACCTATAACCTGGCCTGGGACACATGACTGGGTGTAACTGACAGTTAGACTTTGAGAATTCCTCCCAGACAGTCACACAATAGAGGGGTTAGGTGTGCCTGCGTGGACCATCTGCTGGCAGGACCCTGCATTGTGACTTCAGCAAGCTTGGAGTCAGGGCATGGGGGGGCAGGACATTCCATGCTCTTCAAAGCCGCTGTCTAGAAGCTACTCCCTTTTTCCAGAACCACAACACCAGAGTATAAATGAAGGACCTTGGATACCAATTCTTCAGTACACTTCAGGACCTGTGGATACTCTGCCAGGAAGAAGGACTGCTGTGCTGCAGAAGGTCTGCCACTCTGCTGGACTCCTGCTTTGCTGTACTGACCTGCTGCCAGCTGACGTCTTGCTTGGGTGAGAAAGACTGGGCCTGCATCTCTTGAACCCAGAATCCAGAGTGACTCTAAGGGCTAGTTGGCTGGGCTCCTGTTCTGAAACCCTAGGGATATAAAAGGGTTCCAACAACCTTGCATCTGCATCTGGACTCTGCCATCTGTTAGTCTACCCTGCCAAGTGGTGCTAGTCCAGTTCTGGACCCTTGGAAGAGGGCTTAACATGCTTTGCCAACCTCCATTGATCCAGCATAATCAATGCATCTGCTCCGCTGCTTTCCACATCTCCATGCTGAATTGGAGCATCTCCTCTGCTGCATGAGTTGGACCCGTCTCAAAGACTTGCATTACTGGCATAGTCCGCAATGCCTTCCGAACTGCTGCTGTGTGATATATTTGCGGCACACGCCCTCACATATCTCACTGACCGCAGCCTTAACCACTATGATGGACTCCGCATCACAGCCTAGCAGCTTCTCTGAAACAATTTATCCCTACTCCGGACTTCGTCAATGGGATCCTCGATGTCAACGCAAACAGGATCTTACACAGCTTTGGCTGCGTAGCGCATCTTGAACGCTGATCCATGCAATGCTTCACAAACCAGGATTTAAGGTATTATGTTCAACGGGCCTAACTGGGTCGCTGTAATCGAACACTAACACTGTTGTGGACTCCGTTTGTAGTGTGCTTTCACTGTGTTAAAGTTTGAAGTATTGCACAAATACTTTACACATTGGCACTAGGTTAAGCCTGTCTGCTCTGTTCCAAGCTTCCAGGGGTCTGTCACAGGTTAATATGATATTTTCTTGAGCCTTACCCTGACAAGGATTGTGTCTATTGCTGGGCATCAGTTGGGTACAAATACAGATTATTTAGCAGAAGCTCTTCATTACTATAGGTAAATCAATTTTCTGCTGTGATTTTCCATTGGACGCTGAGAAGGCTTTTGACCGCATGGCCTGGGAGACTCTGCTTAGTACACTGGAGAGATTTAACATACCCTCCCAGACCACACGATTTATACAGAAAGTGTACGAGAGCACAGAGGCCAAAATTATCAATTTTTGGAGGGTAAGGTCCATTGAGGAACTATACATGGTTATCTTCTGTATCCTGTCCGCTACGCTTTTTTTATCGGACCTTTGGCAATGGCAATTCTAAAACACGGCTAGATTAGACCTCCTACACCATGGATAGAGAAGATAAAGCTTTATGCGGATGGTATAATGCCAATTTTAGATATCAGGAAGACTACTCAAGTGTTAAAAGGCTATACAATTAAAAAAAATGCAAACTGAAGCTATTCTGTGCAATAGTGGGGTAGATACTTTGCTTCCTCCGCTTCATGGCTGTATTCATAACTAACTGAAATGCTACTGGGGTACAGATCTACAAGCAAGGTTGAACATTTATATGAGCTACATTTTTGCTCACTGTTATTAAAAGTTAAAGCACTTTTAGCACAATGGAATTAACTCACCCTCACCATCCTGGGGAGGCTAGCATTGATAAAAAACCTTTAGTGAACTTACCAGCTAGCTTGATGTATTAAAGACATAGGATTCCTACCTTGCAGATGTGGATCACTTTCTATGACGTCCTTTGCCAAGAGAGTAGAGGTCAGGGTCACTGCTGACCTGATGAGCTGCACAGTATTTCAGATACAATGTTGAGTAAAAAATATTGAGATGCAGAAATACTGTGTTTTTAATACAGTGATCCACAAATATCATGATGCAGGAATATCATTGACAAGAATATCGATTTTCTAAGGTAAGTAATATCGAAATAAAAAATATCTATGTTGTTAATGTAATGTACAAACATATCTGTTGTTAATATTAATGTTGAAAATATCTATGTTGTTAATATCATATGCAACATATTGTTGGTAATAATATATTTTTTAAATTATTTTTATGTGTTGGAGTATATTTTAATTGTATATGTTATGAATTGTTTGTATAATTAATGGTAATGTACTGTAACATAGTTTGTAAATTTTTCATTGTTTTTAAATTTGATTTATTAGCTTATTGTCATTTTTAGTGTTGTACCGGGTTGTGCAGTTAATAGGGGTACAGGGTGGGAAGTAAATTAATTATAATTAATTAATAATACATTTTTGTATAATTAAATATTTAATTGATAAATAATTATGCAAAATGTTTAATTAATTAATTTTTTTAAGATAAGTTTTAGAAGTGGGTTGTGGGGTTTGTAGGGGTACAGGGCGGGAAGTAATTTACTTATAATTAATTAAAAATTAATTGTTAATTTTTATTAATTATCTAAATGATAATTCATTATGTAAATTGAGTAAATAATAACAATTTATATTTTTGGTGTGAGTTTGATGGGGTAATGGGTGGTAAGGTAATTAATTATAATAATTAATCATTAATGGTAATTAATAACAATTATTTAATTGAAAGTTAGTTATATAAAGAGTGTAAATAAGATATTATTTAAGTTATATATCAGATATGGGTTGTTGAGTTTGTAGGGGTAAAGGGTGGAAAGTTAATTAAATATAATTAATTTATTGTTTTTTAATTTTTAATAATTGTTTATTTTATAATTATTTCTGTAAATTGTGTATTTAAGATATTTTTAAGTTCTATATCAAGTGCGGTTTATTAGGTGTAGAGGTAAAGGGTGGAAAGGTAAATAAATATAATGAATTTATTTTTTGGTAATTATTATTAATTGTTTAATTGATAATTATGACATCTAGGGCCTGATACCACGTGACTAGATGCCGGTGGTCCCACTGCCCTGAATGCGATGCGACCCCCTTCAAAGCAGTCAAAATGTGTATATTTTCTATTGCGGCGTGTGCTGGGGCTGCAGCACACGCCCCAATAGAAAATAAACACATTAAAAGCATCCCTGCACTATGTAGCAGGCCCCATGCAATGCCTGCCACGTGGTGCATGGATGTTTAGGGGGGCAACATAAGTGCCAACCAGACCCTGGAGCGGAGAGACAGGGGGAAGGGTGCCCTGCTTGGGGCCCCAAAGTTACTTTCCGCCTGCCTTTTCATGGCAGGTGAACCGCCATGAATTTGCAGGTGGAAAGGGACATTATATTCCCTCATTGTAGGGGTTACTGACCTTCTGATGCTCTGATGGGCGCCTTGAGCCCATTGCAAGTGCAGTGGATAGTCCCTCTGCCAGATGCCTCCACCCGCCCCATCATAATGCGGCAGGCGGACCTCAGGGGCAGATGTCAGTGGGTCCTACGAGCTGTCAGTGTCGGACCTACCAACATCGTAATCAGGCCCCTAATTTTTAAATTTAAATATTTATATTTTTGGTTATTTAATAAAGTTGTTAAAATATGTTTTAAACTACTCTCTCTCTACTGTTGCACCAATTGGAGTTGGAATAGTCATTTTTACCCTTCCGGAGTCCAAGACTTTCCCTACTGTTGCACAGACTGGAATGGGAAGAGTAAATTCTACCCCCTTAAGCCTAACACTTTCCCTACTGTTGCACTGACTGGGGTGGGACTAGTACATTTTAGCCCTCCTCAGTCCAATGCTTTCCCTACTGTTGCACATACTAGAGTGAGAATAGTAAATTTTACCCACCACAATCCAAAGCTTTCGCTACTGTTGCATGGACTGGAGTGGGAGTAGTATATTTTGCACTTCCTGTGTTCATATCTTTCCCTACTGTTGCACCGAGTGGAGGGGGAATAGCACTTTTTGCCCCTCCTGAGTCCAACACTTTCCGTAATGTTGCTTAGACTGGAGTAGGAATAGTACATTTTACCACTCCACAATCCAACTCTTTCCCTACTGTTGCACTGACTGGACTGGGAATAGTACATTTTACTCCTCTTGAGTTTAACACTTTCTCTACTGTTGGCGTGGGAATAGTTTATTTATTATTTACAAAGTTAATTAATATTGGATAAAATTTATATTGTTGATATTTGTTCGTGTAATTACATTAAAATTTTATGTTTATAAATGTATGTAAGTTTTAAGATTTTTTTTATATTTACTTTTATGCAGTTTAGTTGTACTTTTTATTTTTTCATGTGTATCTATATATTTATATATGTACATCAGTTCTGGGGTCAGCTCCATTGTGCAATATATATATATATGTATATAGTTAAATTTAAAAACAATTAGAAATATATAAGGAAGCGTCCTAGTGTGGTCCCGGATGGGTGTCCCCGAACCCACCCTTAAACACAAATAGCTGTAGGCTGCTGAAGAATTTGATTGTTTATTGAGCGATATTTGTCACCAACGTAGGGAGATGATTTTTTGTATACTTGTTTGAAAATTCTCAGGGGTTTTAAGACAGTCTTTAATAAAATACTGGTAGTGTATCCTCTCCTCTTGCTGCTTTACTTCCTCCATGAGTGTAGTCCTCAGGAGGGATGATGAAGCTGAAAGGAATAAAAACAAAGAAAACAAAACAAGTTCCGGCTAATGCTTTTCTAAGTCATATGGGCTTGGGGTTTGTGCTCCTCCACCAGTGCCCTGTCTGTGAAGTGCCTAGGTGTGGGGGTTTTGGGTGCTCAACTTGTTGTGGCCCATAACCCCGCCCACCAACCCCTTAAATAAAATAAATGTGCAGCTGGAGCTTGCCTGAGTCCAAGACCCTCATGGGCTGTAGTGAGGGGAGATCCAGCCTCCTCGTCCCCCCTGGGAGTGCTGTTCTCAATCGCAGTGCTCTGAGGGTGTCCCTTGTTTTCCGGGGTTGTCTCCTCCTCTTGTGGATCCTCCTCGACCTTCGGTGACTCTTCTTCACTCTCCTTGTCAGTTCGGGTTCTCTCGTCCTCTTCTCTTGTACTTCTTTCACACCGCTCCTCCTCTCCACCACACTCCGTCCACCAGGCGCCCCAGTTCATCTCCGTTCCCCCTTCTTGTCTCTCCTCAATTGTGGTTATGTACTCACTACGTAACTGGTGGGCTAGACCACATCCCTCACTTCTGGGTAGGCATGTAACCACCATTTTGGATATGTCACGATAATCACGGGTGCCGTGGCTGAACTCCTCACAATTTTTTTTTGTAGTTTTATATTATATATGAATATTAAACATGAACATCTATATGTGTGTGTTTGTTTAATTTACTAAATATTTTTATATATTTAGAATTATTATTTGAACATTTATTTTGCATTATGTTAATGTTATATGTTAAACTATTTAATTTTACATATTTAAATTACATATGTAGTTAAAAACTATATTTTTGTATATGTTTTTGCATATTTTTGTACTAATCATTATATGTATAGGAAAGCGATATTCTTGTGATCGATATTTTTGACACAATATTTTGATATCACAATATGGGTTCGATATTGTGTCAGTGATCTGAGCTACACACCAGACCATAAATGCGGCCTTTAGTCCTCTTCCCAATGCTGCTGTTGAGTCTATTGAGTCCCCATCATATTCAAATCCAGAGAGCATTGATTTTGAATTTAAATACTTGATACATGAACGGTTTTGGCAGTCCAAAGATGCGTTTATTTTGGGATTATGTTGATTCTGTTGTATCTCGCTCCCACCCTGTAGCCCATTGCTCTTGGCCAGATTTAATTCTTTGAGGTTTTCATACCTTGTATTTGCTTTTAATATGACTGAAATTTTCATACGCACAGCTGGTGTTCATATATTATAGTATGCATCACGGTTTTGTAGTCTTTTAATAAAAACACATATTAAAGTAAAAAATGATAAGCCTGGTGTAGGCACTAACTAATACATTCAAATCTTAAGTATGTTGAAAGGATTTGTGACTATAAAATGCAGACATTAGCATTATCGTGTAAATGCATGTTTTTCCAATAAAGGTGTGCTGTGTGTTGATAGGCAAAAACATGAGTGTTAGAGGGTTTTACTTTGATTATGTAATATAACGGCTTTTGCTGTTCCTCATTTAGGTAAATTATGTGTTATGCCATCTGCAAACACCGTGTTTTTCTGCATATATACTATATATATAGTAGCTATACAGTACATTAATTTTGTTACTGTAAACCTGAAATGTCAGCAGAACATAGGACCACTAATGTTCCTTTATTACTTCATTATGATAATCAAGTCTTTAACTGTTTGTAAAGGCTTTGTGTTCATTCATTTCTTATATCTAGTGCTCATTGACTGCCCTTAGTTGTCGATTTTTTAGTTCAGAATTTTGATCTGTAGATTGACACGCAACAATGTTTTTAAAGTGATTAGCATGATGTTCATTCCATTGATACTAACACGCCTTCTACTTTGTCATAGGCTTACATCATCAAAGTTCATTGGAATGTGTGGGTTTTCCTTTTTGCTTGTACCCCAAAATCTTTTTTTTTTGGTGTGCAAATGTTGGGAGATGATTACGGGTGCGTTTTGTGATTCGAGTATAAGTAGTTTAATTTAATTTTGCGTTATTTATCAAACAGCAACATGTAACAATTTGAGCAGAGATTTTATTTTAGTACATTGAAATGTGGATGTATTGACTTGATTTTCAACAAACCAATTTTGTCATAAATTAACTGGGATGTTTCAGGTAAGCTGTTATATGATTAGAACAAGAAAAAGTACAGAAACATCTGCATTCAGTACATTGCAAAGCATATACTCTTGATCAGTATAGTGCGCAGATGCCTCCTACGTTGACGTATACATAAACAATAGAGCTATTTACAATGGTTGTACATTCTGTGGTAATAGTTAACTTCTATGACATTCAAGTTTCAAGATGTGGGTGCCACTTTATATCTGGGCAGTGGATAGGTTAGTTTTGGCGTGGTTAGAAGGTGCTTCTTTGATGAGCTTAGTTTACCTCTGATAACGTGTCATAGAAGTACCCATAGAGATGTCTCATGGTTGACTTTGAAGATCAGACTTAGAAGTTTGCAAAGGGCCCTAATGTTCACACAAGACAGCTGGCTTGATGGTGATGGTGTGAAGAAGGACTTTTTCTGATGAAGCTGTACAGTTATCTATTGGAAAAGTTGAAGGACTTGCCAAGGTGATGGAAGGTAGGTGTGAGGAGAAAGGCCCACCAAAAGATTGGTGCAATAACACAGGTTACTTGTGACCAATGCCCTAATCAGTACTTCTCACTTCACATATTCCCTCAGACAGACACAGACTTGACTCCGCATGTATAGCATGCATTCGCAATGCTTGGTCTATTGTCTGGAAAGACATCCTATAATGCAGTGACTATTTTTGAAACACATGACTTTTATTTTCTCACTTGAGTGACTCTTCACTTGACATATGGATAGTGACATGCATGGAGTTTCAGGCCCTGCCATATTTATGGTGCTAAGTTTGGATTAGATAAGCCACTTAGCCTCAGACAAAGCTATCATTTATAAAAGTGATTTAGTGACTTTTTCTAAACTCAATTCATTTTCTTTCACAAAAAAGATGTGTCTATTTAGCTTTTTCGGACGAGCTTATTGCTAAATAGAAGGATAGCACATTACCTTATTCGTGAGTGAGGCGTATGGTAATTTTGGACGGGTCCCTTGATATTTATTACTTTTGATTAACATTTCATGAGTATTGCCACAGCCAGCTACTGAAGAATTCTAGGTGAGCTCATGTTTTATTAATTCCTTCTCAGAAAGAAACATCTGTTCAGGTCCCATTGTCAACCGCAATCGCACTGTTTGATATGTTTACAAGCTATGACTGTCCAGGATTACATTATCACGCAGGATGAAATTATTTAGTTGCGTGCTTTATCACCAGACGACTCTAAGAATGACAACATCTAGAGAACAACAGTAGGAATACTGATAATATTTATTTACCTGCAGGGTATGGCCTGAAGAGTCACCATTTGTTTTTCCTGATGAGACTTGTGGACTGTTTACCACAAGGGTCTAAACGTTAAAAAATTAAATTTCCTCTGACTGAATCTTTGAAAACACCATATGGATGAGCATCTGACAAACAATATATTGCTGCTCAGTATTTTCAAAATAGATTCTGCCTGGCCACGTTTGAGACAATTTACAATTATGTTTTCATCACTTAATGCAAAATTAGTTGTATATGAAAATACTCAACTGTCCTACTGCAGAGTCTTAGGGCCCTAATACAAGTCTGGCTGTCTTACGCTGGAACCACCACCTCAGTGGTCCCAGGAAGACTGCCAAGCCTGTGATGTGAACCCACCTGGCGGAGTTAAATCCAGGGCAGGCAGGCAGTGCGACGGCGGTGTCACAGCTGTGGGTATTGTAGGCTCATAGTAGAGCCTGAACAATACTGCCGCTGAGAGTCTGCAGCATGTATGTGCACAGTGTGGTATGCACCATGTTGTGCATTCCACAGTGTACACAAGAAGGTGCAATTGTAAGGGGGCACAACATGTGCCCCCCGCACGTACCCCCATGGCCTGATTCACCCAGGGGACCTGCATTTCCGCCACCCTTTTCAGTGTGGGGTCCCCACCATAAAATGGGCCGTGGAAATGCAGCATGTAATATGCTCCCACACTGCCATCATATTCAGCCCCTTTTCAGTCAGCCGCTGGAGTGGGATCCTGGCTCCTGGCGGAGGCGGGGTCTTGTGGTGGTCCCAAAGCCACTATCGTAATACGGTGGTTGAACCACTACTGCGAGTCCAGGGGTCCCTAGGACCGCCATACTCATAATTAGGCCCTTAGAATTTACTGGCTGCTTCATTTGAGAATTCATACAGAGAAAAACAAGAATGCATATTTTGCAATGTTTGTTTCTCTAATTTCTGTTACCGTTGTACTATGTACACTAGGCAGGTTTATCAGGTACTTGTGCCGGTGCAAAGTGCGAAGTCACCAAAAGTATCACAAACTGGTTCAAAGTGTAGATTTCCAGCGCCAAAGATTTTTTATGCTAGAAAGTACCCTAAAAATAACACAAACTAATGCTTTGCTCTACTCCACCTTACTTTGCTTCACATGGTAAATAGATGGGCATACATGGGCAGTCCTCTACCATCAGTATTCTTATCATAACAAAATCAATTGTAGACAGAGATTTGTGCCAAAAAGTAACACCTCCCTGAACCAGGCATTAACATGAACAAAGGTTTTATTTCCCCAAACCTTTTAGAACAGCGACTCAAATTTTAGAACAACAAACTTTCACAACCAACCTAGCTTTATTGGACATGAGGAGGGCAATTTTTTCATTATTACTGAAGTATCTTGTAGTAGTGCACATTTTTTAATGAAATGGGCACTAACATTGCACACACATACAGTTTTATTGATAAAGCTATATTGCACACAAATAATAATGACTGGAAATCGGATATCAGTAAATATTTGTCTTTAGTACATCACCAAGTAAAGAGTCTTGATTTATCTTGAACCTATTAAAATCATTGATTACATTACACTGCAGAATCAAAAGGAAAGTACTTGATTTTTGCTTTCCTGGTTGCTAGATTTCTACAGTTTATTTATAAGGTATTTATATTTTCTTGTGTGTTATAAAAAATGATAATCAATGGCCTTTCCTTTCAATCTTTCCTTCGTCACTTTACTATTTTTTCTGAATGCAAACTCAGAGTAGTTTGTAAACACCAATCCCCATGTTAAAAAAATATAAACAGCAATTTGTCAGAAGGCATAGCCTGACAGCTGTTCTCTGTATTTGAAGCACAGCTGATATGACAAGATAAACAGGAGTGGTCCATCCAGGTAAGAGCGTTTGGGACTTGACTGATGAGAACAAGGGAAAATGACATAAATAATCAATTTACCCTTGTCGTCGTATGCTCACTCCCCCCCACCCTGCCCACCATTCTTACCTGCACGGGCCACTCCTGAAGATAAATGCTGAATTTCAAGGCATGTTTACTCATTGCTTGGACTTTCTTGACTCACCTAACATTAGTGGGCTGAGACCCACAGGTTGAGAAACACTGCTCTAAATGTATCAAACAGCATGTGTGATGCACCATACCACACGCATGTAAGGCTTGAAAAGGTTTGAAAGTATGTCCTAGCACAGATTTTTCCACTAAAAAGGTTAAATAACCCCCATGTTTTCATAATGTACTGTGTATACAATTAATGAAAGTAAAATACGGCATTTCCTTCTCCAGAAAATTATATGATACAGGGACAACTTATTACTACATACCATTCCAAATGCATCAGTACCAGCTAAATCATTGTATGAAGAATGTTGTTTTACTTTCTATTAATCAGTGCTTTGACATAGAAAAAGGGATAGGGTTGTGAACTTTACATATAGTTAGAATCTTAAACTTCCCACAATGACTGTGATAAAGACTCCAATAACATAAAGGAGCTAAAAGAATGCCCAGATTTATTGCATGTGGTCAAGGTCAGAGAAGGGTCTAGATGAAGCTTGATAGATCCAAAGGTATAGACAGCCATAGTGGAGGAGGGCAAGTAAAGGGCTTCCTTCTTATATGTGTTCCTCATGAGGAAGTGCATGGCCATCCAATAGTGAGTGGCAATAAGACATTCAGATATATGTCACTATTTGAAGGATGGGAAACTAGGAAAGGAAAGGAAAAGACCATATTATTTTCTGGTGTAGGGCACAGAAGACAGCTTGGAGGGGGATAGAAGATTAACAGAAGTATTCTATATCCTATTTGCTAATAACCAAAATTAGTTTATATGAAGCTTTTTTCTGTGCGTGTGCCTGTTTGTGACTTTACAATTTTGTCATATTCCCAAATTTGTCTATTAGATATAAAATGTAGAAAAGAAGTGGCAATCAAAACGATTATCCCAAAATAGTTTCATCACAATGATATTCCATATATTGTCAAGAACCCAGTGAATTACCAAAAAACAATTGTGGAGGAGGGCATGTTCCAAGAAAATACACCATTTTTATATTATTATTTTAACTGACCAGTTAATAGAGTAACTACATTTCCAATCCGACTCACATGAGAAAAGTTTCAACAATTAAATATAATTGTTCTGTTCACATTCTATATCTGACTATATGAATGTCATAACGTTGCACACATATGAAAATCCTGACTGAGTGAAAAAACGTTGTAGCTTAATTTCTTATCGAAGTAATATCCCACCTCTACATTTGTGTGAATTTTGTAATTAACACAGTCTGTCTGGTGACAAAGATGAGGCAAATACAGAAGATATCTGCAAATTAATTCATTATGTTGCACATTTAAAAAGAAAACCCCTCTGAACTGATTAAATAACTTGTGTCTAAACCAGCATTTTGAGAAATTGTTATGGAAAGGGCTCCTTAATGAGTAACAGGACATCATCAAGTCTAGTTTGTCAGTGCAGCTGTCACCAGCTCTTGATGAACCAAAATAAGATTGTTCAAGAATACTGCAGCAAGGAGATTTGGCCCTGCACACATGCTGGTGGGCAGGGAAACATGTTTTGATTGGACAGGAATTGTGTGCTTACACAGATATAGTACCCTCAACACAACTGTAATTATTTTGTTTATCCAGCTGCCAGAGCTAGCAGCGGTATGGCTGCCCAGAGAAGGTAGACTAACAACATAAAGTACCATGCTTATAATGGTTAGCCTTCTTTCAGGGGCATACACATGGCACTTCAATGCTGTTAAATTGTCCTTAACAAGTGGATAATTTACAGTGTTGTATTGCTGTTTTCCAATCCCAGAATCCTCATGGTTGCCTGTTTATTTGCACTTAAAAAGGCCGGTGTTGGTAATGGGTTTGGTCGGATTCCCACTGTTTCCTATGGGAGCTCGTGTTATGCCCGAGAACCGGCCGTAACACAGGCTCCTATGGGGAAATGGGGTGTGTGAGTGTAAAACCCTGCACCCTGTGGCAGGCACCCCATGGAGCCTGCCACAAAGTGCAGGGTTTTACAGGGTGATACCTTAGGTACCCCTTCGGCCACCAACCTAGGCTGAGGGGACAATGGGGCAGTGCCAGGGGCCCCAAAGTCACTTTACAACAGCTCTTCCATGTCACACAGGCCAACGCGGAAAGGCTGTTGGAAACTGACATAGTAATCCCGATGGCAGAAACGCTGTCCATAGGGATTTACGGTGCAGTCCCGACCGGCATGAATATGCCGCGAGTCTGTCGGAACTGAGCCGGATTGACCGGTCAGTTCACGTTCCAACCTCGAACATCGTAATAGGGTGGTTAGACTGTAAACCAACTGAGTTGGTCGGAAGGGCTCCAACGCGGTCGGGAAGATTCCAACTGTTGGGCAGAGGATTTCCACCCATCGTAATGAGCCCCTATATGTAGGTATTTTGTTATATGGAATTTCACAGACTATCATATTAAGCAGAGGTGATGGTGTCAGTGGCACACCGAAACAAACCATAGGGGATAGAACATTTGCACTTTGAATACTCCTATTAGGGTCTCCTAAAAGAGATTTTATATTGTTTTGATGACTATCATTTTATATATTTTGGAATGTAATTATGGTATTCCTGATGGTTGTCTTGTGGGAAAGCTTATGCCCAACACAGTATGTTTGAACTGGTTATGGCGACAAACCATTGATAACAGTTATGGGCCTGATTGTTTATTATGAAATATTATGATAAGGGCATTTGGCCTGATTTATTGATTGTGAAAAGCACATGTTAAATTTGATGGGCTTTTTAAAGGGCCGATTGTTTTTACTTTTGAATAATCCCACAGAGAGGTATTCTGTTACAATTAATCTCACAGATGACTATAGTAGGTAAGGGTTAAGTTGTTGGTTACCCCTATGCCAATCTGTGAGCATAGAAAGTTTTTACTGTGAGAATCCTTGTTACACACACTTAGGAGAGATAGCATTGTTATTTTCCAATGGTATTTTTGCATACTTTTATGTCTTTATGTCTGTATGTCTGAAGGTTTCCTTGTGGGAAAGCGTAACTGGGCCTCAGCTGGATATGATGGCAAGTTAATGACAAAAGTCATAGGCCTGATCGGTTTACTATGAAAAATGGTTGTGGATGCCATAGGTATGAAAGGCATTGGGTATTTTTGTCCTTTCCTTTGTAACACATATCGTAAAGCCAACAGGCCTTTAAGGGTGGATTGTTTCTTTACAATGTCAAAGCCTGCAATCAGATATTATCTTACAGATTTCGGTCCTCATTTATGAAAAGCGACGCATCGCTGCGTGAAAACAGCGATGCATCACTTTTCATTGCGCCCTCCTTGCGACATGCTGGATGCGTCATATTTACAGTATGAGGCTTCATGTCGCAAGGAGTTACAGATACTTAAGTATTTCTGATGTATCTGTAGGTGCAAAAATGACGCATTGCTGGAGTGTGTCACACAAGTGACGCAACTTCAGCAATAGTTCATTTCACATGAGCAAGTCCCATTTCAAATATGCCTGCGTCAGTCTTACGCCTGCTGTGAGGCAGGCGTAATATATTGACGCATTTGCGTCCTAGAAGTGGCGCAGTGAAATCTCATAAATTTCACTGCGTCACTTCTACGAGGCTTACTTACATCGGAACGCCCACCCTGCATACATTATACCTGGCGCAGGTATAATATGGCGCAGGGGTTTACAAAGTGACGCACATAACTAGATGCGTCACTTTGTAAATATGACGCAACATGGGGCATTTGTTACGCCGCTGGTGCGTCACAAAAAGTGACGCACCAGCAGCGCAAAAGTGACGCAAGGGCTCAGAAATAAGCCCCTTCATTTTTAGGAAACAATTTCTGGTGTTAGATACAACCATGAAGATACAGCTTTGACACACCTGGGAGTAGACGATTTGGACTGTAATAATTCTTGCTAGAATCTCTTCAGAAGGCCAAGCAGGCTTAGCTACCTGCCTGGATCTTATGATAAAAAGATATATATATCTCCTGTAGATACAGAGGGACCCTTTAGGTCACCATTATTTTGCCATTGGTCTGCTTGAGTGTGATTTGCACTCTGCTTCCATCCATGACAGCGTAGTACATGGGAAAATGATTCAGTCCACATCAGCCATTGCATAATTGCCCTATGAATGACAATGTTTTCTGATCACATATGCACATCCACCTAAAAATGAATGCAATTGAGTGTCAGGGCTGGTTGGCCAGTTACCGCTTTTTCTAGATCCCCTATCATTTCTTTGCTTGTTTTTATAATTTAAACTTTTCTTAACAGGATACTATCATCCCATAGTAGTGCTAAAGGGTCACTTGCTAACCATTTCATCTCCAAAGCACCGCAGTTCACTTGGGCTTTCATTTAAACCGGAAACAATTATGGCGCACTGTTGTCTATAGTGTATCATTGTTTAGCATTCCATGATGGTCATCATGTTGGTTGTAAATGTGGAGGCGATTCAACGATAGACTGTCTTCAAAACCACTGCAAGATGGACACCAGCTGATATCTTCAGTTTTGCTGTTGCAAACATATTCCTGCTGTATTTAGACTGGAGGATGTTTTCTTTTTTCTTTTTTTTATTCCTGTATTCTTTTAGTTTTCCTTGGATATGTTGTTGAGTTTGAGTGTGTTTTATTGTAGTTGTGTCGGAGGGTGACTGCATGAATGAGACAGTGAATGGATGAATGGAGGCATGAATGCAAAAACGAGTGAAATATATGACAAATTATGTATTCAGTACATACACTTATCAGTGAATTAAAATGTATTTTCATTCATAAGCCAAACTTACTAGCGATGCCAATGCTTGTTTTAAATGACCTGTGGGAACACATTTTTTGCAGTGTTTCTACCTTCCAAAAATAATTGCGAGTATTTTAGAGGGCTTACTCAATAGTTTACAATTCTCTCTGCCAGAAGTATCTCATTCTTTTAAAGGGTCTGAGTCACCTTCTTCCAGCCTTTAATTACTGTCGCTCTTAATGTTCTGGTGAAGAGGGTTCATTGTCAAACCTTTAAGAAGTTCTTCTTTTGTACTTGTGTATTGCATGACCACATTGTGTGAGTTTAAATTATGGGGACAATTGCCACGGAGGAACCGTGCTTTGAATCTCGCTCTTTCCCACAGTAAATAATATAATTAAGTTAAATGAGGAGAAGTGGGGTGCTTTGATGGTGCAACACACACGCTGTGGTCCAGGTGGCATTCATCAAGATCAGTTCTGAATTATAAATAAAACGGGGTGGCAGAAGGAACGGGGGTGAAGGCGGATTAGGCGGGGGGAAATTAAAGAGCTTTGAACAGCCAATTTGCTATTTTTCAGAGCTTCAGTTGTTCTGTCCTTTATGGAGAAAGGATGGTTTAGAACTTTAGATCACCGGAAGAAGGTCATGATTAGCAACGGTGAGAGTTGTGTATGGAAAGGAAATGGAAACCGCCTAATACTATACTGGAAAGATGAAAATTCTCGACTTTTTCATTATAATGCCTTATTTATCTGGAAGATAACACTCCCACCTCGTTTAACCCCCCTGGAACCTCTACACAATGGGAAAGACCCTCTTCCTGTCTTCTATTAAAAATAGTACAATCCTCAAGGGGCTACAATTTTAAAACCTGAAATGGGGCAAGAATTGTGGGGCATCTTGTTCTATTACTGTCACTTTGCTTAAGAGCATGCTTAAAAAACGGCCATTTTGTTCTTTCACCAACTATTGAATAATGCAGCATTACACCCAGATTATGACCGCTCCACCACACAAGTACACCTCTTAACGTATTTTATAACTTACTTGCAGGAAGTTACTTTTGTAACTGTACAGGATAGGTTAACACAGCTTCTTCCCTGAGGTATTTGTTTCTTGTTTTTCTATGCAACAATTCGTATAGCTCAAATGACCTTGTGTCTCAGACTTGCCAGCTGTTTAGCTCCTCTTATCAAGCTATCCTTCGGTGCACATTCAGCTCTATGTTTAAAAGTATGCACAAGGAAGGAGAGTGGGAAAAAGGACTGTGTGTAATGTGATGCTGACTGGCATTCTCGACATTCTCGTGTTGGGAGTGTTGGGCTCGTGCATGTTATTGTTTGAGCGCTCAGATGCCACCATGGCGAAAGCCTTCAACTCATTAGAAAGTTTTCTATTTTCTGGCCAACCTTTAACAATGTACTCAGAAACAAGTTTAAGAGTGTCGTCTTTATGCTGTGCGTTTAGCCAAGACTCCTCGGTAATATTTGGACAAGAATGCACAGCATCAAGGGTCGCAATGACACACTCCGTATCCTCTGAAATTTCAACCTCTGAGGAATCATGAAAAGCCATGCGAGACAGGCAATCCGCCCTAAAATTGTTCCCCCCAGAAATATGTTTAATGGCGAAATGAAACTCTTGCAATTTGGATAACAGTCTAACCAACCTTGCTGATGCTTTGCCAAGGCCATTACCGGATAGTAATTGCGTCAGAGGCTTGTGATCAGTAAACAGATCAAACTGACGTCCCCAAATGTAATTTTTAAACTTTTCAATGGCCCAAACACAAGCAAGGGCCTCGCGTTCTATGGTACTGTAATGAGTTTCAGACTGCTTTAACATCCTAGAGGAGAAAGCTATGGTGTGCTCCTTACCCGAAACCCACTGCCCAAGAACGTCACCTAAGCCGGTAAGGCTAGCATCAACCATAATAAAACATTTCGAGGAATCATGAAAAGGGTGTAAAGCAGGTGCATCCATGATGAGTTTCTTGACTTGCAGAAAAGAAGAAGAGACTTCCTCAGACCACTCAAACTTTGATCCTTTACGGAGAAGGGCACGTAGGGGCTCTACCATTTGTGCATACCCCTTAACAAAACGGGCATAGTATTCCGCCAAGCCTAAAAAAGACTTAAGTGCATCCTTGTCTTTAGGAGGCGTAGCATGGCTAATGGCTTTAATAAGAGACATTTTTGGCTTGATACCCTCTTGCGAAAGTGTATGACCCAAATATTCCAATTGTTGTGTTGCAAATTTACATTTATCTGCCCTAACAGTCATGCCTGCCTGATCCAATTTGTTCAAGACCAAAGATAAATCGTTCAAATGAGTCTCCCAGTCATTAGAATAAACTAGAATGTCATCCTGATAGGCTTGAACACGTGTGATGTCTTTAAACAAACTGTCCATGATTTTTTGAAATACGCTGGCTGCAGAGGCTAAGCCGAAAGGTCATTTAAGATATTTAAACACCCCAAAAGGTGTGACAAAAGTTGTTAACTCCTGAGAATCAGTAGTCAAAGGAACTTGATGATAAGCAGAGTGCAAATCAATGAGTGAAAAGAACTTAGCCCCTCCCAAATTAGCCAGGAGATCATGAACTTTAGGAAGAGGATGGCAATCAATAAGAATGTTATTATTCAAAGTGCGCAAGTCCGCACATAATCTGACCTCGCCAGATTTTTTGCGGACAATAACAATGGGAGAAACCCATTCAGAGGAGTCACACGGGGCTATGACGCCCTCATCACAGAGTTTTTTAAGAACAGCTTTAAATTCATCCTTTGCACTAAGTGGCAAGGGTCGTACCTTATGAACAAAAGGTTGAGCATCAGATTTTAATCTAATCTGATGTTGAAATCCTTTAATGGTTCCCAACCTTTCAGAAAACAATTTTGGAAATTTACTCACTAGCTTTTTGATATCCGAATTGCGGACTGAAAGACACAAACAGTCAGAAATAGCAAGTGCATCGTTCATGGAACCCGCAGGGCTGTAGCCCTGAGGAGGATCGCCAAGCTCAATTGGACTATTGGAACCTGGAACAAGACGTAAACCCATTTTCACCAAATCTTGCCATCCAATAATATTGCGTCCTTTGACTGCAACGTAAATCTTAGTAAAAATGGATCTACCCAAGCATTCTAGTCTGTAATCAAAATATCCCAACATGTCTTTATCAAACTCCCCAAAAGCCTTTGGATTGACGTCAGTTGGGCATAGAGTGACTGAATCTTTCCATTTATCAAGAAATATAACATCTGACAGAATGGTTATGGGAGAACCAGAGTCTGCCATAACCGGAATTTCCACCTCACCAAAATATGCAGTTCCTAAAGGACCTTTGACACCGTGATGAGTAGCAATGGAATTGCATTCAATAGAAACTACCATGTCTTGAAACTGATTTGAACAATCATCAACAGCTTCAGCATAAGCTACACTATTTACGGTGGTGGGTCTTTTCGAGGATCTACAAGAACCTTGAAAATGCCCAATCTTTTTACAAAGAACACACCTTTTCCCGATGGCCGGGCACATAGGATAATTGCTTAAATGCGATTTAGAACCACATCTATACTTGGCCATAAAGGGTGGTGGAGTAAGAGATCGCTGGTTCATCTCTCTAATTCTCAGACTGACCATTTACTTAAGCTTGCCAGTCAAGAATTAGAAGATTCTGATTGGGTTCATTTATTGAATGACTTACCTTCTAGTGTTGGGGAATCTTCTACTCTGACTCCCATTACACATTCTAGCTTAGAACATTGTGCGGGTACCCGTACAGTCGTTTCAAACTCGAATGCTTCCACTTCCCCATCAGAATTGGGGGTTCATTGTAGGAGATTGCCCACGAAATTAAGTGACTATGTTTTGTCATGATGTCATGATTTTTTGTTGTCATGAACTTTTGTTTTAGTTGGTTCATGCTTGTATTCTATGATGAATTTGGTACTTTTGGTTGAGTTTTCTTTTTGTTAGTTCCTGGTGGGAAGGGAGAAGTTGTAATGTGATGCTGACTGGCATTCTCGACATTCTCGTGTTGGGAGTGTTGGGCTCGTGCATGTTATTGTTTGAGCGCTGTTCTACAGTCTAGCGCTGAACGTTGTGTGCCAGGATTCTGACATGGTCAGTTGTCAGCGATCCTGGTATGCTGCGGAGGCATCTGGTTGTGGGTGCATTGATTTGGAATAAAACTCGCATCTACTCACAAGCCACGAGTCCGAGCTGTAATTCCACACTTCACTGTGTCAATACATCACAGGCATATTCATTATCAAGACCTATTGCAGCGTCAGGAAACCTTTACAGAAAATAAATGCTGAATTCTAGTCACTGGTACGGAAGAAGCTGGGTGAAAACTGGCAAAAGACTCATCATAATGGAGTTTAGGAGCTCATATATGAGCTTTGTGACGCAGTGTAGCAAGTCACCGTGCTGAACTGCACTGCATGACAAGAAAAGGGCAGGAATGTGCTGTATTTAATGGATTACGGCGCATTCCTGTCCTTTCCCACCCACTGTCGCACAATGGGCGCCTAGAGCCAAGGCAGGCACCATGGGGCCTGCGTTGTTGCATGCACTATTGTTTTTGTGCAAACAATCATGGGAGGAATATTCCTCTTTCTATGTGTGCTGCAGAATGCAGCACACATAGAAAGTGGAAAAACGAGGAGAAATAGAGATATTGCTCCTTGTTACGTCTCCCTTGGGAAGGTGTAAGGTTTTGACGTATCCCTGGATTCACAAGTTCTTAAATCGGGGGATGCGTCAAAATCCATGGGAGTTGCATGGGAACTGCAACGCCCATGTAAATGCCCTCCCATGGCACTGAGTTGCGCTACTCCAGATTTTTTAAGCCACTCAGTGTCAAAAATCTGTTTTACGGTTTACGTCGCTCTTGCACCACATTGCGTTGTGTACGGGTGAAGCAAACTGACTCATAAATGAGGCCCTTAGAGCACAACATTTCTGTGGATGATACCAGTTCCAGAACACTCTAGAACCTGACAAGTTGCTGGTTTAAGTACTCGCACTGCTGCTATGATTCTCAAACTGCCTGTAGTTGACTCCCATTGCTGTGGTTTGGAAGTTCTTATCAAGTACTATTGGGAGGAGCAGTGCTTAATTTGTGCTGGTGGTTACAGGTGGGACCTGCCAGCGCTCATTTTTGGAGACCAGTACTCATTTTTCTTCAAAAGACTTAGACAAATAGAAAGGGAGAGAAAAACACAAAAGGGGAAAGAAGGAAGATAGAAAGATTGAAAAACAGTGACCAAGTCAGGAAACAGAGAAACCTGGAAGAGTTAATAAGCAACCCTTGCATTTTGCCACGGGCTTTCGAGAAATCCTTGGGCATCAGAACTTATTATTAGTCAACAAATGAAGCCCTGGACATTCATGTTCCATGTGACTAACTGAAATCAAAAAGAGAGAAAAGGGGCATGTACACACATATTCACATGTACATGCTTTATGAACCGTTTATACACAGACATACCATCAATCACATACTAAACGTTCATACGCAATCACATAATTTAAAAAAGTAGCACAAACTCAGAATATTCACATTAAAATCATTCATGCCAATTTCTCGATCACAGTCCACTATCCTGGAGAAACGAAGGCATGCAATATGCTTGTACATAATTTACATACTATGGGCCCCATTATGATAACGGTAAATGGGACCGACTGCCAGAGGTGCGGCGGTCCTGCTAGGCCCATTAGGATGTGACCGCCACCCTGGCGGTCGCATCCCACATCTATTACATTGCGGCCGGTGGTGCTGTAAGCAGCACCCGCCGCAATGTAAAATCTGCATGTTGTGCATTGGTGCCTGCCACCTTGTGCGTAAAAATGAAGGGGGGTACCATAGGTACCCCCCAAGTGCAGCCACCCACCCCCCCGGGGGCCTGCAATGGGCCCCCAAAGCCATTTACCGCATGCCTTTCCATGGCAGAGTCTCCACCATGGACAGACATACTCACCACAGGCATCCTAATTTGGATGGCGGTGCCTGCAAGACTCCACCACCATATTGTGTGCCTTTTACGCCAGGCTGGAAATCCGACCGGCGGAAAAGTGGCAGACAGACTTTCCGTCTGCCGCGGTACCCCCTTCCATAGTAATATGGCGGGGCATAAATTATGCTGTGATGTCGTGCGGATCGCCACCGCCCGCCACCGACAGCCGGGCGATGGCGATCCTCACAACATCATAATGGACTCCTATGTTCATATAGTTACCTTTTTATTTAACTTAATTGGAATCTCTGCTCTCCTCTACAGAAACTAGAAATGTACTCAATTAAGTACTTTTGCTTGGTTTGACAAATATAAAACATAATCCAATCATTGTGTACCAAAAAGCATTTTCTCCTTTAATTGATTTCAGGTCCGTGCTGCGGGTCCTATGCTCTCTTAATGGTTGGTGCTAACAGAAAAACAATTGTCCCAGAATTACAGAATGCTGGGTGCTCTCCCTGCATCCTGAAAAATGAAAGGGACCATAAAGGGGGTGAAGGAGCATCCCCTGACGCCTTGACTCTGGGGGGGGGTGGCAGATTACCCCCCAATAATTAAAAAAAGTATGTTTTGTCATGAGGTTTGCAGACCTGCAGGCATGCTTCTTTTCGTTCCAGGGTGTACCTGGCTTGGCAGTTCGGGCTGGACTGTTCCCATGAGGCACAGGGTCAAGGCTGATTTGCATATGGCTGGATCCAAACTGGGGTGGCGTGGTGAGCAAAAGATCAGTGGATTAAACTCAGATCTTTGTGATTCGGGGTGAATGTTTGCATTGTTCAGCATTCCGTCCATCAATTGTTCCTTTTGCATTTGTCACCCTAAGTGGGAAGGGTATACCCAAACATGGGTCCCGTGCTCACCGCACCACTGAATTCAAGCTAGCCTGGCTGATGAGGGGTGATACCCTGACACTGTTCCTAGGATGCTTGTTTTCGTTCCACTGAGGACCTGGTTTGCATATGGCTGGGTCCAAACTGGGGTGGTGAGAAAAAGAAGGATGGATTAAACCCAGATCTTTTGGTTTCGGGGTGAATTTTTGCATTGTTCACCATTCCGTTCATCAATTGTTCCTTTTGCATTTGTAGCTCCAAGTGGGAAGGGTATACCCAGACGTGGGTCCTGTACTCACTGCACCACTGGATTCAAGCTAGCCTGGCTGATGATTGGTGATGCCCCGAAACCTGTCCTAGGATGTTTGTTTTCATTCCAGGGAGGACCTGGCTTGGCAATTCGGGCTGGACTGTTCCCATGAGGCACAGGTTCAAGACTGATTTCCATATGACTGGGTCCAAACTGGGGTGGCGTGGTGAGCAAAAAAACGATGGATTAAACCCAGATATTTGTGGCTGGGGATGAATGTTGGCATTGTTCAGCATTCCGTCCATCAATTGTTCCTTATGTTTTGTGGACCCCAGCATGACTCCAAGGTCAGGGAACCCTGTTTTGGGATCACTGTGAACCACAGCAAGAGCTTGTGGACCTTTGTTGGGCCCTCGCAATGAGTCAGCAAACCCTAGATAACAAAGCCAAAAAAAGAAGAAAACAGGAGATCAACCTCTGGATGGCAACCCAAAAGCTGTGTGCAGTGCATTTAGCAGCCAGTGACAGTTTGAGTGCATGGTTGACAGTAGTTCAAACCCGCTATTCACAGCCACCTTGCTGTCTCTGTGAACAAATTGAAAATGGTGCCCTCCAAAGGATGGACTCCTTTTTTCTAAAGGTTGTGTTTTTTGGGTAGTATGGAGTGTTAACCAATATGATACATATTGTTGTAGTGCTCCCGGATTCTCAGATCCAGTGCGTATCCTCCAATATAAAAAATGCTCTAGTGCCAGAACTCTTTTTCTGAGTTTTTAGCTCTTGTGGGAACAGGAACACAGAATTACCTTTCTGTGTGCTACAAGCCCAAAAATGAGTGCTGCAAACCCCTTGTTTTTTAAAAAAGTTTTGTTTGGTAAGAAAATGAATTTATTTATAATGTTTGTGGGAGGAGGTCTCCTAAGTGTATCTTAAAATGCCTATCTATAGCAGCAACTCTCACAATTTACGCATTTCAAGCCATGTTGTATTTGCAGTACATGGAATTGGTATCAAGGTTCAAGGGTATGCCTGTTCAACCCGTGCCTATTTCAGAAAACCAGAGAGGAACTATGAATCCTCATGGGTCATTGAAGACGTTTGATTAGTTACTGACAATTTATTGCCCAAGTAGTTTTTGCCTTTTCACAATGTTCATTACACTCCATGCAGTAGGATAGCTCTGCAGCAAAGTAGTCTGTTTAGTTTCTTTGCTTTTCTTTTTTTGGGACCCAAAGCTTTTTGCTCCTTTGCAATGACAGCTGGACAGGAAGAACAGATGAGAGTAAACATGCCGAGAAGGCAAATGAAGAACTGGAAAATGGTGCACCGAGGATTCAGGATCTCTGCCAAAATCCACTGTTTGGAATTTATTTTGCTACTCCACCTGCTTAAGAAAATTGCCTTCAAAGTAGGTGATGTGTACTTTGTGCAACAAGAGGCGGAGCAGGGGTGGTCAAGGGAAATAAAGATTCAGGCCGCCTTTGGTGCTCCTTAATACTTAGCATGTCAGCACTTCAATGCTGAATAAAGGAACAGATACAGAAGAGATGATTACACCTGCTTCAGCTTTGCTGCACACATCCTAGACAGAGGTTGCTGAAAGATGTCCAGTCACAGGAGCAAGACACTGATCCATGCTTTGAAACTGTTGGCCTGCATTGGTCTAGGTGCAGTCAGGTCTATTCATGTGGAGAACAAAGTAGAAGAGTGTGGGAAAATCAAGTGCTTCTACTCCAGAAGATGTGTAAAAGATTAATTTATCAAGGACATATCCAGTTGTTTCTGTTGTATTTTTGTTTGTTTTTTTACCCAAAAAGGTTCACTTCAGAACAACCTTTAATGAGTTTATGTATATATTACACAGTGGCAGTTGCCACTTTGTTGTTATAGTTAAGTCAGAGTTTCCATATTTTTGCTAATAACATTTGCTTCTTTTGATGATTCTGCACAAAACTTTCCAAAAGAAAGGTTCACCCACCTAGCTCCTGCCAAAAACGTTTTGCACTGGTGCATCAATTGGGGAAAAATGGGTATCCCAGAACATTGATTTCCCATGTTAATTCTCTTAGAAAACTGGGTGCAATGCAAGAGTACCAAATACATCCCCAAAATATAAAACCAAAATGCAAGTTGCCTGCTCATGGTGGGGATGGGCTTCTATGGGGATTGGATGAAGGGTCTTGCGGGAGTCCAGGCCCGCAGCCAACCTCACACTGCACACAGTAGAAGGCCTTGCACAGCTGTGGAGTTGGCAGAATATGATAAAAAAAACAGATATTCACTTAAAATACACAAGGGTTAGAATTACGTTACAGTTAGGTATGGTAATAAAAGCTTACCTTGCTTTAAAAAAAACTACCTCAGTGGCTGCATGATGCCATCATTGATGTTATTTAATATGTTATGAGCGATATAATGTGTGATGTAATAGGAAGTGCATGGCGAGGGTGCAAGTTATAGTTAGCTTAGTAAATATAACAGGTGCATTTCAGTGTTTTGGTTGGTTAGTTTTTTTTTTAACATCTAGCTATAATGTCACTTTAGCATTTGTTTTTTTCAGTGAATTTCTAAAATTATTTTTAATGTAAGCTAAGATCATATTACCATATCTAACTATAATGTCACAATATTTTCACCATAACTAACATCAATGTCACTTTATCCTGTGTTTTTTAAGTGAAACATATATTGATATCTGTATCATACATTATCATTTGTTCTATTCAATCACTGAAAAACCCAAAGGGTAATGGGAGGGTAAAGTTAGGTAAAAATGTCAGTTAAAACATACCCTTTTAAACAGACAAATCCTCTGAAATTCATAGGTTATAGTTATCTGCAGTTAATTTCTAAGGTTTCTTTGGATACCTAAATATAATTGTCATTTTAAGCATTGTTTTTTTCATTGACTTTATAGTTTTTTTAATGTAAGTCACTGCCAATATATAGGCGGCAGGCCTAGTGGTTTTGTCAAGGAATCATTGAACTGTCTATTAATAAACATTTAAATGAAGGATTTCTACTCAAATCAACATTAAACAAGTGTCATAGTGAAATGAAAAATACATTTATTGAGAGCATGGCTACCCGAGGGCATCCCAGCGCTGATAGTGGCAGGCAACAGAAAACCATCCAAACTAGGGGAAGAGCCATGTTTTAACGACTTTTGAAAGGCAAGGTGATTGGGTTTCTTGCCCAAGTGAAGAGGGAGGGTGTTCCAGCATTTGGCGGCATTGTATGAGAACAGACGTCCCCCGCTTCTAACTTTCCGAATCCTAGGAACTACAGCAAGATGTAGATCGTCTGAGCAGAGGCATCTGTTCACACAGTAGGGCCAGACAATAGAATGATTGAAAGGAGGGCCCTTTCTTTTATACCCCTTAAGCCACATAATGCAAACATAATGCCATCCACAAGGGGCGCCTACATTCCCAAGCTGAAGAGCAAAATCTACAGCTCTTTGAATGCTTAAACAAACCTTTTTCTCCGGTCAAATTATGTACACCGAAAGAACGATAGGATGGGATTTTTTTACTATTTGTGGGGGTTACTGCACTGCCCACAGCCTCCCACAACACTTTAAAAACATGATTGTGGTGCCCCAGGCCAGATTAGGGCACCACCATACAGGCAAAAGTATGCTAATTAGCCCTTGAAGGCCATTATGGGTGCTCCGTGCCAGGAACAGTGAATAATAAATGAGGAGCTACTGCCACTCATTTACTATTCTTCTTTTCTCATTTTGTTTTGTGTGAGCTGTTCCAGTCCCACCCAGGATACCCACAGTTTTATGCTTGTAGTGGGGGAGTTCCAGGGCCACTGCAACCCAGTCGGCTCCCTGCAAGTGGATTCATTCACTGGGGCCAATCAGCAGTTGGTCATAGCATTTTGAAAATTATTTTTAACATGTGTGTCCCGGTGTCCACCTGGGGAACTCCAGAACATTTTTAATGATTGGGGCTGCAGGTGGAGCCACATGGCCCCACAGCCCCCTGGACTCCCTGCAAGCAGCCCCATTTTCTTATTTTACTGTGGGCTGCCATGTGTGGGCATCAAGGGTACCCACAAATATTTTGATGTTGGGGGCTACTGCGGGAGCCCAAGGCCCCTGCAGTCACGCCGACTTCTCTCCCCCCTGCCAGCACCCATCCTGGGCGCGGTGATGGCTGACATTGCTCCCGCCCAAAAGTGGCAGCTTTTCTTATTTTTCCCGCTAAAGTGTGAAATGGGAGAAACATTTGTGCTCCCACCTGGCGGGAGCCTTTCGGCTTCTGCCGTGAGGGAGCACAGAAGACTTCACTACCCTCACACTGAAGTCCCCTGTCACAGAACTGACCCCAGGGGATGAGATTCTTTGTTCCATGGCGTGGCTTAGGGAAAGTGGCACATATGTTTTCCTACCCTTTAAGGTTGATAAACAGACCCGGACCTGGGTCACCTTGCCTGTAAATGGCCTGGGGAGGGGAGCCACACCCCCCACATGTAGAATATATTGCACTGCCCCCAGGCCCTTGGCCACGCTGTTTTAAAAAAAAAATGTTTTAAAAAGGCGGGAGTCATTCTTTATAAAAAGTTTTTGTCACAAATTCACTAAAAGATTCGAAAATATATATGTTTTGGCACCAGGCTGGGTTCCTCTGGGACCCCACCCCGCCAGGCCTAAGGGGCAGGGTATCTATCTTAATGTCTGATGGCAAATCAAAAATGTTGTCCCTATGTCCTGGCATATATAGATAATGAAGAGAGGTTTCAAATGGATTCATTGCTATTGATAGCCTGTGAGGAATAGGGGTATATATGACTTCTCATTTCATTAAATTGAAAACCCAATCTGCAATCCAAGGTTACAACAGACTGAAGTCTATGTTGATAAACCCATTGCCATGAAGCAAAACGCTGGGTCATATGCAATAAGAAAAGATGCTACAGCGTCAAGTTCAAAATAGTTTTAAGATTTAGGAGAGAATATTCAATAATGTCAACCAATGGGAATTGACAATTCGCCATCCAAGTTTAGTAAGAGTGGATGTTTACTGTTCAATGCTAATATATATTTTGACTCACATCCCTTGAGAGCCATCTCTCCATCTCCTCCTAACTCATTCTGAAGGATTCAGTCAATGTCCAAAAACGTACAAGTTCAGAGTTGCCATTACCAAATTATTTTTACCATCTCGCAAGTGGGTATGATACATCATGATTTCATATGGCTCACATGTGTTCTAGAATATGTTTGCACACTGTCCAAATACTGCTAGCACCATATAACAAATCACCAAGGTTCTTGATAATATAAACACAAACATCAGAAAAGCAGGTTAAAAATGTGCCACTTTTCTCTTTTACCTGTAGGTAGCTTGCATTCTCTACAGTTACTGCTATTCCTGCAAGTCTCCCAATTCCCACCCACAATGAAGTCTACTGATGGTTGAAACCACCTGCACCCTTAAATCAAGAAAATCAATGTGCATTTAATTCATGTAATAAGTGAAAGGTAGATTCAGCTCACTGTCTTGCAAGGAATCAATGATCTGTTTTGCGAGTGTTCTGTCACCATTCCAAATTATGAAAATGTTATCTATTTATGGTAAGATGTTACTTTTCATGTGTTCCCCTTCTGTGAATCAGGCCCCTTAGCCCACCCACCAGCCTCTAACGATGTTAGCATCTATTATTGTTAGTCAAATAATCATTGATATGAGAAAATTGCTGCATGCTTTTAAGCCTGCATGGTTGTGTGCACATGTGCATAATGGAGGCATATCAATGATTATGAGCAAATATGTTTCCCAATTAATGTAATTGATTATCAATAAAATGTGGATGTGTCTCTACAGCCGGTAGAATCAACACAAACTTTAACAGTAAACAAACTCAGTACATAGCTGTGGTATTTAATAAGCCATTGTTCAAGAATGGTATGGGTCACCCTGGTGGATTATTGGCGTCTTTGCGTATTTTGGCAAGTAAAGACAAGAAGCCACTGATTTGTCTGTTTTAAGAATGTATATTCCTCAAAACTTAGTAACTTTCAATCTAACATAACATCAATCTAAGGTCTGACTTTGGACTTTCATACTTTAGGCTCACACCATCCTGGATTGTATAACTATCTATGTGCTTCCTCACATTATTTATAAATATCCTAGATAACTACACTATCCCCTTATCAGAGGGCTTTATGATGATTTGTGATCCATTTTTTGTTTGTGTGAAAGAATATTACTAATGTGGTCTCTTAGTTTTCAATTTCATTTGCTCTCTGATAACCAACTACTGGAAAGTGTCTATATTGTCACGTGCAAGCAAATAGTTGCACCTAGATTTAGGACTACAATGGCTGTTACTGGGTCTATCAAACCCATCTTTAATTCATTTAACACATCTTTTTTTCAGAAATGGAAATATCTGTGTTAATGCTCTCTCAGTGATATAAAGTCATTAGGTTATCAACAGCACCAATGCAAAGGCCTTTCCTTTGCTTAAATCACTAGTTCTCTTCAGACAAAAATGTCTTGTTGTTCAGCTCACAAATCAAAGTTTGAATTTTCTGATGAACAAGAAAAGATCAATTCTGGTTTCATATAATCAAAGTCAGAATCCGGAAAGAAAGAGAGGCCTAATTCAAGCTCATGTTCAAACAAATATGTGAAGATAAATAAATCACTGTTAGATTTTCTCACCAATGTAAAATTTCCAATTGCTGTCTGACTCGTAGGTTTCCCATGAGGTGTCAAATCCATTTTTCTGGTGCTATCCTCTTCTCCATTTGTGTTGTCTCATTTTTGTTTGGGTTAACTTGTCGTGTTTTGACCTAGATTCTTTGTTTGTTAAAGAATGTAAAATGTGTCTAAAAAGTGCCACATTGTTCAATGCTAGTTGTTGAGACTCCTGCTTGATTGTCAGCATCTGAATTTGCATCAAAACTTGATTCACAAGTCCACTATTCCTGTTTTTTTGGTTGGTTCATTGGCGATATTTTTGAATTTTTGTCTAACGGTCAGTAGTCTACATACTGCATGATCCTTCTTATCTCTTAAACATTTGTCTTTTCATTTTACTTAATTTACCCCTCCTATTTCACCATTCTAATTTCCATGGTACCGCAGGATTTGTTCTTTCAGTTTTGCCAATTTTTCATTGGCTGCACCAAATTCTATTTTTGTATATTTGACTACTAGCTCCATTGTGCCTTTATAAGTTAAAGCCATTAGTCTGGAATTCATTATTTTTGGAAGTTGGTACAATACAGATTTGAAAACCACTATGTACTGACTTCAATATAATTTTCTAGAGAGGACATCTCCCACCAGTAATTGATATTTTTGGACAGTTTTTCAAGCATCTATAAGTTCTTATTAAAGGTCAGAGTCAAAGTCAAAATAGTCTTTATTCAGCTTTCCATAAAACCGTAAAAGATGCAACAATAAAATCAAAATCACAGCAACAAAATTTAATAAATCATTTGAAGCACTTCAGGGTGACCATACAAGACATACAAATATGGGCAACAACACAGATAAATGGGTTAGACTTGATTAAATCTACTTTATATATACAGTCTAAACAAACTGATAATAAAATCCTAGCTCAGCCTTCCATAGATTTCCAGGACCTGACAGCCACCTTGGGAAAGAGGAAACTCTAAAGCTGTAGAAAAAAATAATGCATCACAACACTTTCAAAGACCGAGGAGCTTTAATACCTGCTTCAGATAGATAATAAAATGAGCTCCATAAAACTTACAGAAAAACATAAAGTGCACCAAAGTTTGGGTTGAGGTCGCAAGGGCAGGCCTGAGCACATATTCCCAACCCACAGGGATTTTCTCAAATACAAAGAAGGTGCCATACCGAACACACCCTGCAGCGAAACAGGAGTGACCACTCCCACATAGACAGAGATAAGGAAAAGTACATTACCTGTACATCAGGTATGCTAAGTGCTACCTATCTAAAATTTTGGTGGACTCAGTGCACCATCTTCCAGAAAGGTTGGACTCATTAAATCTCATTTTAACCTTCATCTTATCAGATTTTAATAAAGTGCTAGGTGTGTGGAATATGAAAGACAGTCCTAGCTCATTGAACAATCTGGAAACATAACTTAAACAGGAAACAGGATGACCCCTATTAAGATTGAGATAGTCCAGTACGATTTTCCTACATAAACTGGCCTCTACATTGGTACATACTTTGACCCAAAGCATTAATGGGGCCAATTTAATTTTATCTCTGATAAAATCAAGATTTAAGTCTGAATGAATGAGAAAATGGGAGCTAGGAGAGGAAAGATGAAGAAAGCACCTGCAGTTTCAGTTCTTCTCTAATTGCACGGCAGAAGGTTTCGAATAGCCCCAAACTCCTGCCCCATACAAAGCTGCGATAATGCATTGTGCATTGCAAATTGCTAAAAATCGTGCTATTCAGCACTTCCAAGTCACTTTCAGGAGATTAAAAAGAGCCCTGCCGACCTTCTTAGTTTCAGTCGTGCTGAGGTAACCTGAGAATTTCAGTAGCCCAATGAGTTAAAAATAACACCAAGATAACAAAAACTATTAATGCTGGTCAAGATTTGCCTATTGATGTGCATTGTCGAAGACCCTTTCTTACCTTGGCCCCATGCCATAATATGTGACTTTCCACAGTTGGTGGTTGGATCGCGGTTACTTATAAAAGCCACAAGGGCCTCAACCAGTATACTCAAAGCTCTGGGAGTCTCGGATAAAAGGACTGTGTCATCTCCATATAGCAATGCAGGTACCAGCAGGTTTTGTATTCTTGGCACATCAGTGGTTACACTCGACAAGTGTGAACTCATCTTGTTTAAGTAGAGAATAAAGAGTAAAGGAGCCAGGATGCATCCTTGGCGCACTCCCCCAGCCAGCGGAAAATAATCTTACATTTCACCACATCTAATGTAATCCTCATGAATTGGGGGTAAAAACTTTACCAGAGCGAGGTTCAACCCCCATTCCAACAACATTGACTACAATTTAGCTCTAGAGGGAAAGTCAGATATTAGTCACAATTGTGAAAATGACACTTTTAGAAAGTTGGCATTTGCTTGTCCAAACCATTTGGTGCATTCTGCCTGTTCCTGGGTCTCATGACTAGGTATAATTGGCATTTGGCTGTTGTGAATTCCTCCCAGCAGGACTAGGTGTGCCTGGATGGGCATCTCAGGCAGGATGGGGTTGGTGGAGCTGTGCACAGCCCCACTTGCACTTTGAAAGGCTGTGCCTCAGCTCTCAAACAAAGAAGTTCACACTAGCCAATTGTGCTTGCAAACAGACTGAGACCAGAATGGGAAGGCAAGAAATTCCAGACACTTCCTTGGGGGAAGCCTCTAAAGGTTTCTCCCACTTTAAACAGGGCACCATGTGTAAACAAGCATTTGCAATGCAATAGGTCTCGCATTATTAAAGTTTGAGATATTGGCATTGCTAATAATAATGCAACGCCAATAGCTCAAACATTCAGTAATGCAAGACAGGTACTGTGATCATGTAGCGCTTGGTACTGGAGTTCGCTAGTTTCGATGCGCTCCCAGTTTTCGCATGCAATGCATGCATTAGGGTGAGGATTTAAGCGAATTTTATGGGATGTCGTTTTAATCGGGGATATAATAAGTGACTTAACAGGAGTGCTGTGTTCAAATGCGTTACATGGACATATAGAGCGGTCTAAGTAATAGCATGCTTATGTACGCTGTACTTGAAAAGTTATATTTAATTACATGACGATGTTTCTATAGCGCTCTAATAATATCAAAATAATTGGCGCTTAGAAGAGGTATACGGGTGGTCTGAGATTGGAAATAATGGGGCAGGGACATTTCTCATGTAATGGGGATATGACATGATGACTACGGGTATGACGTGTTTTAGTCAATGGCTGAGCACGTGGACAGACCCGTAGAAACAACTTCATAAACTCAGTGCACCCTTCTCACAACAGCCTAGTTCAGATCGCTGAGACTGGGGTCTTGTGTGGTTGTTGCTATCGCTGCCTCACCTCACACACCAAAATGCAAGGGTATGTGTTTTTATTGCCCGATTAATTGCTGATCATTATCAGTCCAAGGCGGCCGACTCGCTGAGTTACAATTGTCGGGAGATTAAAGTGTAGTTAACAAGTGATTTCTAACTGTCTGAACCATGCGCCTAGCCCGCTGAGCTTTTTAACTGAGCGGTTGGGACTAGTACCAGCATTTTAGACAACAGACTGCGGGGCCTGATGTTTTTGAATCCCGGCTCTCCCGGTAGGCCATATTGTGTCATCCTTGGCAAACCATTTATCTCTCACGGTCTAAGTTCCAATAAATACGAGAGTTAGGAGGGTGTAAAAATTTTCTTATATTAGCAAATACCTGCTAGATCCAACTTTAAATAATTGGGCGTTTTTCATATGTATCACTGGCGGGCCATTACCTTATTGAGCACTGATGACGTAGAGCCAGACAGACCCAGGGTCGGACACTAAAGTCAGTCATTGCTTGTCACTGGAAAACACCTCAGGAAGGAGAAACCGCTCCGGCCTCTGGTGACCTGGGGTCGGGAAGGGATGTGAGGGGTCATGGGGGGACTCTGCAGCGACTAGCAAGAGCTGGGAAGGAATTTGGGACAAAGCCCCTTAGAATGTGACAGCAGACAAGAAAACAATGTGTCATTGGCCCGCCGGCTGCTTACTGTTAACCCAGCACAACCTCCAGCTTTACACATACCCCACACTACCACCCCCTCCTCACAGCCTCCCTTTCAGACCTCATTTAATTAATTCAAGGTTATATCCGCGTTCTTTCTGGGGATAGCCAACGTAGTCTCGCTCTACTAATTGCTGTGTGCTGAAAGTGGGGAAGCGCCATACACACGTTGTAGGCGCGCCGTGAGCGTGCACATCGGCGTGGCCTGCAGCTTGTGCCCAGTGGCGGCACCTGCAGACTTCACCGTACTCGAATGGGTGCTGTGCAGCTCATACAGCCCAGGGAGGGGGCCGCTCGGGCGGCCAAGTCGAGGACACATGGCAGCTGAGTTGGAATTCCTAGCTGCTCTTGCGCGGTTTGGAGAGGAGTCGGAGGTAGGAACCCCAGAGACGCTGCTGCTGATCAGGAGTGTTGTGGGTACTTGTGAATGCTGCCAAGGTGTGGTGTGATTGCCAGAGAGGAGCACTTACTTCGGCGCGCATTGACGGACCAGCAAACGGAGGCTAACATAGCCTCGGTCATTGACCCCTGTTACGTTTGACACTTTCAGCAGCCATTGATGCATGCTTTTATTACAGAAACCAATGTGAAAAGCTGTCTCCGTGGAGCCGAGTGGGGTGGAAGGGAAGGGGGAGGGAAAGTGAAAGTACCGCTGCATGAGGCTTGCGAGGACGGAAGGTATGGTATGTATCAAATATTTGGGAATCCAGTTATAGACCGTCGCCGCTACCGGTGGCGAAATGTTCTTCCTTAGCAGCTAGGGTCACTGTTGCCAGACCCAGATTGCCATTGTGGAAGCATTTGTAACTTTATTCTGCTTCTAAACCAACTCTGTGCAATACTTCCCACAGGGACAGATGGGGCATGTATTTAAATAATGTGAGGAAAAGTGTCCGGGCGTTAACTAGTCTGAGGGGGCGCCTGGAATTCATGTCCTCAATGAAGCGCTTTTCCCCAAGGCGAAATCTACATACATGGAAAACACGTGTGAAATGTGCAGGTACTGCGATCATGTAGTGCTTGGTACTGGAGTTCGCTAGTTTCGATGCGCTCCCAGTTTTCGCCTGCAATGCATGCATTAGGGTCAGGATTTAAGCGAGTTTTATGGGATGTCGTTTTAATCGGGGATATAATAAGTGACTTAACAGGAGTGCTCTGTGTTCAAATACGTTACATGTACATATAGTACGGTCTCAGTAATAGCATGCTCATGTAGGCCGTACTTGAAAAGTTATATTAAATTACATGACGGTGTTTCTATAGTGCTCTAATAATATCAAAATAATTGGGGCTTAGAAGAGGTATACAGGTGGTCTGAGACTGGAAATAATGGGGCAGGGACATTTCTCATGTAATGGGGATATGACATGATGACTACGGGTATGAGGTGTTTTAGTCAAAGGCTGAGCGCGTGGACAGACCTGTAGAAACAACTTCATAAACTCAGTGCACCCTTCTCACAACAGCCGAGTTCAGATCTCTGAGACTGGGATCTTGTGTGGTTGTTGTGTGTGAGGGGGAAAGTGAAAGTAACGCTGCATGAGGCTTGCGAGGACGGAAGGGGGACAGGAGATATGCACACCGCGTGGCTGTACGTGCGCATACACCAACTCAAATCCGCCAAAGCCTGCGCGTGCCCATCTCCTGTCCCATTTCCGAGGCAAGTCAGCAACAATAGATCTTGCTGGCGACAGCAGCGCTTTGCGCTGCGTTCGCCAGGCGAGACCTAAAAAGGAGCCTCAAACCAACTATTTAGTTTACTCCTGGACCAGCAGAAAGACTCTCAGAGGACTGCCGGCTCAAGCAGCCTGGTGTGAACGTCAGAGGACTGCCTTGCTGCACAAAGAAGGACAGCTCTGCTACCTGAAGCCTGCCCTATGCCCTCAGAGGAGAGCCCTGCTGCTTGAGACCTGCCTTTCTGCTTGAACCCAGGACTACCAGCGTGACCGAAGGGCTAGTTGGCAGGCCTTCTGCTCAGAACCCTCTGCCAGCAAAGGCTCCAATCATCTTAAACCCGCACCTGGACCCAGCCTGAGTGACTCCTGACCCTCCAAGTGGTGCCCCTCCTGTCCTGGGTCCTTGGGAGTGGTGCTAAAGGGGCCCACATAGCCCAAATCCAACACTTTGTACTTAGACATTTTTCAACCAAAAAGTGCTCTTGAGAACCAAAAGAAGACTGGGACCTACCTGCTCAAAGATCTACCTGAGGTTCATTGCCAGTCTGTCTGAGTTAGCAGTAGCTCCTACTAAATTCTTCTCCGCAGCAACAAATCCTGTTCAGCTGCTCCTCGCAGAAGGGGTATCCAGCCTCGTGGAGTCCTTTTTTGGCCACAGCCTGCATATTCATCAACTTCCAATAAAACAGACTAAGTTTGAACATAGAAATCTTCACTGAGACTTTTTTCAATCTGCTCCTGGACGAATACGCCTACTCCTCGAACACCGGCAGCTACCATGCCCTACTGAACTCTTACATTCTCAGACAATTTCCTTCAAAACTTCTAAGTCCAACTGTAAGCAGAGACCATGAACAATCCACTTTTTCTAACTGGCCCATGTTCCAGAGCAGTCACCCATAACTTTTGACTTTGCTCCAGTCCCGCGTTACTAGATGTCTGTGGTTGGTACTTTGATCATTTAGGCACTATTTTACACTTTAAACTTTAAAGATTCATAATTCCAGTTCTACTGATTGGATGTTTTGTTGCCTTGTTGCCAAATACATTTTTTTAATCTATTCTCTGTTTTTAAATTGGTGTGGGATTTGTCTTGTGTTGTGTTTTAACTTTATTGCTATTTAAGTGCTGTTATAAATACTTTACACATTGCCTCTCAGTTAAGCCTGACACTTTTTGTCACAAGCTACTGGAGGGTTAAGCATAGGTTAATTTGGTGACTTTTTGTGGTTCACCCTGCCAACAATTGTGACTGTGGCTTGAAAAGGGGTCACACCCACCTCAACCAACAACCCAATTTCTCACTCTAACTATGGACCTTGCCATGTGTTAATTAGCTACAATCAGGTATTTAATTACATTATAAGGTAACATAAGGGCCACCCTCTCAAGGACTTCAACACTAAACACATTTTACAGATTTCTTTATCAAGCATAAGATGATTGAATGAATACATGCAGACCTAGCGCTAAAGCAATCAGAAAGGTAATCAAAATAAGAGAACGTAGTCTCACACGCCCCTATCCTTGTCTGATAAAGTCATGCCAAATAGAACAGTAAATGCAACTTTAGGGATTGGAAGGTTGGGCAGCATCCAAATCTTGGGTGAGTGCTCATTTAAATTCTTCACGAGGTGTGACATGATTGCTTTAAATATTGAAATGTTGGCAGTGACCCCTAAATGTATTCTAGACCCTGTCTGTTTTCCCCTAAACAATGTTGACTGACTGACTGAAATATTTGTTAAGCGCACTAATGCCGAGGCGTCTTGGCGCTGTATGAGGAGAGAAGAACAGTACAGCCTATTTATGACTTAGTATAAAGCCAAGTTTTTAGGGCTTTCCTGAACTGAATCTTGTCTGTTCCTAATCGGAGCTCTGTGGGTAGGGAGTTCCATAATTTTATCGCTTGAAATGAGAACGCCCTACCGCCCCAACGAGCTCTTTTAATCTTATGTGGGTAAACCAAACCTCGACTGCTGGATCTCAAAGTACGTGTCGGAACATAACTGGGAAAGAGGGTTTTCATGTCATCTTCACCTCCTCCATACACAGCTTTGTGTACTAGGCATAGTGTTTTGAACTGTACCCTCCGACGAATAGGGAGCCAGTGCAAAAGCTTCATGCCTGATGATGTTGGATGGTGTTTCGGGAGATCCAGCAGTACTCTTACCGCTGCATTCTGCAATGACTGGAGTTTTGAAAGCTGTCTTTCTCCAATTCCGGCATATAATGCGTTACAGTAGTCAATACGCACCAGGACTAAGGCTCCTACTACTGTTTTCCTTAATGAAAAAGGGATGAAAGGCAGTATCTTCCGAAGAATTTTGATCGTGAAGAAACAGGCCGAAGTGACCTGATTGACTTGGGAAGTGAGATTTAAGTCTTTGTCAACTAAAAAGCCCACGTTTTTCACTTTAATGCTGGAATCGGACATATGCCTGCCTAAGGAGGCCACCATGTATGGTTCCAGATGGATGGTTTTTGGCCAAATTCAATCACCTCCGTTTTTTCAGTGTTGAGCTTTAGGAAGTTAGTGTTCATCCAGCTCATGACACTGGAGAGAAGGGTTCTGAATCTATCCGCAGTGAATTCCACACCCTGTGTAAGAGACACCACCAGCTGGGTATCGTCAGCATAAGATACCAGTTTTAAACCTTGATCCTTTATTAATTTTGCCAGTGGTGTCATATACAGATTAAACAGAGTAGGGGATAGCGCGGATCCCTGGGGGACTCCACAAGGGAGACAAAACTCTTCAGAATGGAGTCCTTCCCAATGGATTTGCTGCACTCTTGAGTCCAAAAAGGACCAAAGTAATTCTAGTGCGGAGTCACTGATTCCCACTCGTTTAAGTCTGTCCAGTAATACCGTGTGATTTACAGTATCGAACGCTACTGTTAAATCAAGTAAGATTAAGATGGCTCTACCGCCGTCATCCATTGCCCTACGAATTTCCTCCGTCGCCATTATTAACGCGGATTCCGTTGAGCGACGTGATCTAATACCATGCTGTGTGGAGTCCAAAGAGCTATTTAAATCTATGAATTCCATTAATTCTTGATTAATGGCCTTCTCCAGTATTTTAGAAGGCAAAGGGAGGCAGGATATAGGGCGGTAGTGTTTGATATCCTGAGGGTCCAATGAGGTTTTCTTGAGGATGGGTCTTATACAAGCCTTTTTCCATCTAACCGGGAAAACTCCAGAACGTATTACTTAATTTAGAAGAGGAACCAAGGAGGTAGTTATTTCTTTGGGGGCCAGATGAAATATATGGGGAGGGCAGGGATCCAGAGGTGATCCTGACTTGATTTGAGTTACTTAATCTATGACCTGTTGTTCACTTAGGGGAGAAAATTGGGACTGAAGTTTCGGGCAAGCAGAGACCTCCGTTGATCCTACTAAATTTTTTTCCAGATTTACCTGTAGATTTTGTAGTTTATTATAAACTACTTGCACTTTTTGTTGGAAAAAAAGGGCCAATTTATCAATAAAGTTTTGACCTGGAAGAAAGATTGTGTCATAAGGACTCTTTGTTAAAGAGGGTACTATTTTAAATAGTTACTTGGAGGACTTCTGAGCCTCCTGATTTTTTTTTGTAAAATAGGCCATCTTGGCCTGTTTTATTACATATTTATACTCCTCCAATAATCTAGTATATTCCTTCCTGTGCTCAGGACTGTAATCGGATCTCCAGATACGTTCCTGGCGTCTGCATTTAATTTTAGTAAGCTTTATCTCTGCCGTATACCATGGTGAGGTAATTAGTCGTCTCTTAAGTTGGATTTTTTTCTCTGGGGCCAACTTATCAATTGCCTGATTGATCCATAGATCAAAGTTAGTAGCCCCACCATTTCTGTCCTCTACAGTGGGGGAGCTATTTATCAGCATTTTTGCTAGCTCGTCATTTTTTATACATTTCCAGGGACGGGCTATTGTTGATATTAGGCGGTCTCTCCGGCCACTCTCAGGTAGGTTTAAGTTAATTTTTAAATGGACTGCAGCGTGATCCGACCAAGGGACACGCTGTATTTCTTTTAATTCAATTTGATCATTACTGGTGAAGATCCCGTCCAGCATGTGTCCAGTTAAATGGGTGGGATTAGTTACAATTTGTCTCAATCCGTAACCTGCTAGATTATCAATTAGTGTGGAGGAATCTAGGTTGTTATAGTGAAAATTAAAATCACCGAAAACAGTAAAAGTTGAGGTGTCAAAGCAAGATTCCAGAAAGGTTTGTAGTGCATTCGTAAAAGGAGCTCTGGCGGTCTGTATAGCAATAGACCTGATAAAAGTTCTGTATTATTATATTTAGCCATAAATGACATGGCTTCAGCCTCCAACGTAGGTTCTTGTCTAAAACTAATTTTAATATGCGAGCGATAGATTAAGGCAATTCCCCCTCCTACTGATCCTTTCCTCTCTACTTGCGCCAGCAAATAGCCAGGAGGGACTGCGATATTCTAGTCTGGTGCAGAGGAGGCAGATGCCCAAGTTTCAGTAAGAAATACCAGATCAGGACAAGTATCCGATATTAAGTGCTCTAATTCATATTTATGCTTTGGCATTGATCTGGTATTTAATAAAATACAGTTCATTACATTAGATATGTTGCTGGTACTATTGACATTCTTCCCGATGCTCCGACTTGTGGATTGCTTAGCAACATGATGTTCAATGATTCAATGATTACAAAAACACATGCACTCTCTGTTTCTCGGATTCTGGCTTGGTCCGGACTGCTCAAAACTCAGTTTGCATGGTTTATTCATTGTTAACCTATCACTAGTCCATGCTCAGTAGCGGCTTCAACAGGCATAAAAGTGATGCAGTTGTGTTAACAAAAATGCCGTGGCACTTTCTCAGTCTTATACTGCCTTCATAAAAAGATATTAACACCTGGCACAACTTGCTGCACTACACACCTTCTTAATACCAATTAACTATGTGTTTCCTAAAGTTATGATCCATCAAGTTAACTCAAGAAAACTAACAAACCTATACCAATTGTCAACGCATCTACGTACTAGTCTTATACAGGCTGCTTCAGAATGCTTTTACTGTGAGTTGTTATGTTTTGACTTCGAAACTAGGTGTTACTTCTTTCCAGCAGCCTACCAATTGAAAATAAATCTTTATAAATTAAAACCTTATCCCTCTTCGGTTTGTAAATGGTACTGATAAAGTTTGATCTTCTCCATTTATATATTTTCATCTATTTTCTCATTGCATTTCGACTTTATATATAAAAATCCCAATCAGTGAAGCTTTCCATACTACTGAGATCAAACTTCTTAATTAACTATTTCCATCTGATGGCCCATTTTCTAAAGCCCCAGATGCCAACTGACATTGATGTTCATTATTTGTCACTGCTATTTGCATGGCACGTTTTTAGTAAATCTGGAAATTGGGTGTGACCAAAAACCAAACAGCATTACTATATATGGCAGTACTTTTACCATGACAACCGTATTGCCATACACTGCAGGAAGTGTCATGGGGATTTCTGGTGGCTTCCACCCCAGGTGAGTGACTATGCCATTCTGGCTATGAGGTAAATGTCACTTAATCCTTTTCTAATAGTGGCATATGTAGGGATTTTAATTACATATCTATATGTTTCTATATTTAAATAGAAATAGCGTACTATTAGGAAATGGAATCATGCTGGTTAGCTGCATATGTACCTATTGCTTATTTTTCTTTACAGGCGAAGGGTTCTAGGCATATCCAATGGAATTGAGCACATAGGAAATTTGCGTTGGGAGTTGGCGCTGTGTCTTCTTGGGGCATGGACGGTCTGCTACTTTTGCATTTGGAAAGGAACGAAGTCTACAGGAAAGGTCAGTTTTCAGCTTTAACGTGAACCAATCACTGATGATTGTAAAAAACGATTTGTAGTGTCAGAGCTTGGATCTTCATCCTATTGCATTCCACATGTTAATTTAATCAGTCTAATAACCCTGATTGTTTTGAGAGAATAGAAGAACACTCTATTATTGCACAGAGTTACATTTTGTTTCATTAAGGCTACATCATTTCCATGTATCATAAATAAGGTTTGGCATAGCCTGGGTGTCATGGGCCTTAATGCAGGCGTTGAAAATGGGACCACTCCCTTGCATCGAAATTGCAATGTAAGCACAATTGGGATGTAGTGGCCCCCCTCATACCCTTTGTGCAAGGTGTCTCTGCATCTGCTGCCCCAGTGATAGCTGCTTCTCTGCTTTGGTGTTTCCAAGTTCTTTTTCTACCTGCCTAACCTTCTTTCCCCTCTCCCATCCTCCGACCCTCTGTTCTCTAATCGCCTTCCTACCTTTCACTGCCACCTTCATACCCCCTTCCTTTACCTTTCACCCCTCCCTTCCATCTTTCACTCTTCCTTATCTTTGTCTTCCCTTCTCTCCTGACACCTTTATTTCTGGACCCTCTTCCCTTGCTCCTTTTGCTCTTCTTCTGTACTTCCTGGCTTCCCCTCCTTTCATTCTTTCACTTGTCATTTTCCTTTCATCCCTTTTATCTATCGTTATCATTACTCTCTTACCCTTTAGTACCCAAACACAGTAGCAACCCTTCGCAAAGAGTAAGTATTTCGACTGACCCCACGCGGGCTCTAAGTTTAAAAAAATGTGAGCGGGTGACCTTTAAAACATCTGCAGCCAATGCAGGGCAAGATGAGAAAGATGGGCCCCTCCCATCACTGCACAGTAATGCAACTGCACCAGTTACACTACACATAGATACATAGATAATGCGTCAGCATTTTTTCTCTTTATATCTGACATGTTATTTTCCTCACTGGTGAAATTACCATTCTCATGAAAAGTGGTTGTTTTAGGGGCTTTGGCATAGCCAACGCTTTTAACATTTCCTCCAACATTGTTTAACGGTAATTGTAGATGTGCAAAATGGGTGCAAAACTATTTGATGATGTATTACTAGATTACAGATTTATGAGAGCATGACCTTCACACTACCTCCACAACCCAACCATGTTTTCACCAAACCCTGGTGTTAGTACTTAAGCAATGTTCCTGAGTGCCACGTTTTCTGTGGTAGCAAAGTCCATCCATATGATTTACATCCACAGGTGGCATTTTATGCATATTTAAGTTGGGTGCAGTTGCAAAAAAAATTTGCCCCTGGGCCTTCTGAGATTAACTCTAACGTGTAATTTAAATTATTCAAACCAATCTGACTAATCAACAAGGTTGCTTATTTGGCTTGTCCTAGGTAAATGATGGGATTCAACTAACACATTAAATGTAATGCAAACAAAAATACCTGAATTAGTTATCTTCCACTGCACCTTATCCACATCATTACCATGTCTTTCAATGCTACAAAAGAAGAGGTTGAACTAGTGTGAAGAGATAGATCTTTGCCACATGCACCTTGGTTGTACAGCCTTATAATGTATAGTTGTGGGCAATTTCGGAAAGTAGCTGTCAGTAATAATGTGATTTGCAGCCCTAGGTTTAATATAAATGCTGTGGCCTCGTTTCCTGAGTCTGATAGGAATTAAAGGAATCAGATCAGGAAACGTCTGGTGACTGACCTGGAACACTTTTAGTTTATGAAAGATAGTTCTAATGGCAGCTTCACTAAACCATGTGGTATTAACACTACAATCAATGTTAGAGTCAGTAATGTCTAGATTGTGACACATTTTATATTGACTAAAGAACATTCATTCATCTTAAACTATGGATTACTTCCTTGCTGCACTTTAGGCTGATTGCTGTGGTGTACAGATTTTCCAGAACAGCTATTGATCTTAAAGGGTATTTTAAAATGTTCTGAACAGTTCACATGGGTGGGAACACAGCCATTGCTTGTGTCTGTGAAAATTGATGCTGTTGGTAGGTCCAACTGAAATGATAGGGCTACAGGATATTTGATGTAAATGTGGATTACCATGCTGGCAAAAAAGTCTTGCATGACAGTGATATAAAATAACCAGCCAGAGGCAAAAGTCTAAATGAATTAATCAGGGGCTAGGTGAACATGATTGGTGGACAAGAACCTATTCCAAATGTTGCTCTCATATCTAGGACATTCCCATACCATAATCAATCTCTTTATTTTATCAGGATGTTTTTAAGCCGCACAATAACAAAAAGATATCTAGGCACTATGGAACAAAAGATCACGGTGCTTCCGGTGACTGTGCATAATTTCATATATTATAATAGGAAATAACCCTATACTGGGTTCTATATTCCAGCAGTTGGATTGTGCTTTAAACACAGACAGCAAACAACCATGTTTTTAACAGCTTCCTACATTTTATCAAACTATTTCACTTCCAAGCCCCAAAGGAAGTTCATTCCACAACTTGGCTACTGCCACAGATAAATAATTGCTCCACCCTCCCCCATTGTTGAGCATCTGAAACTACGAACATTAGACGTGCAAGTATTTGCAGATCACCACGGGATATATAACATCTTTTTAATATTAAGAACTGATCTTCCTACCATATAGCAATTTGTGCTCTAAACATAGACCTTTGAATTGTATAAATTCTTCAACAGGTAGCCAGAACTTGCTGATTTTAACAGATTTATTTTTTAAATTGCTAACTAACCTGATCGACACATTTTGGACTACTTATAATTTCTTTAAAGTTTTGGCATAGTGAGCTGAGATAGATCTTAATACAATTGTCCAATCTTGATTAGTAGGGACATTCAGAACTCTTTGAGAATAGTTGAACAAATGGAACATTCTCTTTCATGCACATTCATGAAAAACAGTTCTTTACAACACACTTTACTGGTTCTTCAAACCTCAATTTGGAATTGTTTTTCACCCCCAGATATTTTTACAGTTTGAGCAGGTTTTGTTCCATTTGAGCTAGGTAAAAAATTGTAATCACTAAATTCTGTGCATGGAATTTTATCCCTTTCACCATTTACCTTTTTATCCCTGTTTAATTTTAGTGTATTCTAGGTCAGCCACTTCTGCACCTTCCTTAACTATACCCTAAGCATCTTCATCTGCAATTCTGCAAACAATTTTCATATCACCAGCATATATGACTGCAGAACAGCAAAATGATTGATTCAAGTTTCGCCAGTGGAGTCATTCAATCAATTATTCAATCAATAAATAAATCCATTGGGATTTGTAAAGCACGGCTAATCACCTGTGAGGGTATCCAGGAACTAGGCTCTTGTTGGGACGAGTCGAACAGCAGGGTCTTGAGTCCCTTTCGGAATTCCGAGGGAGAAGATAATGTTTGAATGTGGAGGAGATCATTCTAGGACTTGGCGGCAGGGTAGGAGAAGGAGCGTCCTCCACTGTAGCTTCAGTGGATGCGGGAATTGAACCCTTGTGGGGAGAGGACAGATCCTTGAGGTGCACTGTCCTTTTTGTCTCATTTCTTAAAGATGACCCTCTAGTTCAACTTGGATTGATCTTGGAGACAGAAAAATATCAAACCACTTCAGCACACTACCATGAACACCAAGGTTCACTAACCAATCTAACACAATCCAATGGTCCACAGTGTTGAAAGCACCCAATAGATCCAGCAAGATCAGAGCCAAAGGAGTGCCCCAGTGTTCTCTCATTCTGAGATCATCCACAACTACCATATTTACAGATTCCTTACTGCGTCCTACTCTGAAGCTTGTTTGCCAGATGTGCAAAGCTGCCTGAGATTCAACGTAATATGAGACCTGGTTATAAACAGCTTGTTGCAGATGTTTTGCAAACAAAAAGAGCTGAGGCGCACGTCTATAATTTTCAAAACAATCAGGATTCAATGAAGCTTTCTTTAATCATGGGATGACTCGAGCAGCTTTTAAGCTCAAATAAACTAAGCCAGTTCTCAATGATGAATTATTAATATCACAAGCCGACCCTTGTGATTCCAAGATTAAAGCCTTCTGCAGTTTGGGGTGTAAGATATCAACTCCAGATCCTGAAGTTCTGCTACAATTAATCAACATTAGGCAATTAGCCTCAGACAATACCATCAACTGAGTAAAATTATTACATTCCTGAGGAGATAATAAAGAGGAACAAGTAGCATCAATAATTGCACTTAATTTTTCAGTTTTTCTCAACAAAATATTGGGCAAATGTATTACTATTCAAGGCTGGTTTCTTGTTACAATTCCTTTAGCTTGGGATTTGAGTTCTCCTTTCACTTGGAACAATGCATTTGAGATATTAGGGGGCACATTTACAAGCCCCATTCGCCACCGGATCATCACTTTTTTGGACAACCCGGTGGCGTAGTGCCATTTCCCCTATTTACAAGGTGACACTAAGCCAAGTAACGTGGATTAACGCCACCTTTTAACTATGCCCCTTTCCGCCGCAGTCCTCCATGGCAAAGGGGCGTGCAGTAGGTGTTGCAGTGGGCATTCCACCACAAAACTCATTGCTTTCTTATGCTGCCCAAGATTTACAAGGCTGAGGCAGCGCCAAAAACTTACACCAGGGAATACCTGGATCAGAATGGCAATACGAGGAGAAATAATTAATTTCTCCATCTTTATTTATCTTTCTATGTGTGTTGCATTCTGCAGCAGACACAGAAAGGGCAAATCACCATTATTGATTGTTTATGTGCAGGAAGGTGTCCTTTCCTGCACATAAACAATCACCCCTGCAGCGCAGGCACCCTTGCAACATGGCAGGGTGCCTGCGCTGGTGCTAGGCAGCTTTTTTTGCACCAGCACTAGGGTGAACACAGAGGTGCACCATATTCTTGTGAATACTGCGCATCTCTGCATTTAAAAAATGTCAGAGCATTGCGTTGCTGGTGTTGTTTTGTAAATACGCCCCTAGGTGCCTGAAGTACCCATTCAGAGTCGCACCTTGTTTTAGTAGTCTTTATGGCATTTGTAAACCAATAAATCTAAATTTGTCAGACATTTGTTTTGGAGCACGAAATACCTCTAATCTCCATACCTTTAATCTCCATACCTCTAATCTCCATTGTCCCTCTAAACAGTGCAAATATTTTCGTTCTCTATTTTACCGCTGACTCATCTTCCTGGAACTGTGGTTTCTATAACTGTAGTCAGTTTATCATCACAAACTGTAAGGAGGCTTTCAGAATGTAGTACTGGTTCCTTCAATACATCTCGAGCTTCTACTATTGTAGAGAAATTTTAATTGAAACATGTTCACACTATTTTTGTGGAATCGTTTATGCACTTCAAAATACCCGGTCATATGGCAGCTAAAAAGAAGAACCGAATGATCAGACCAGGGGACCAGCGCTGTTGGATTAATGGTACAATATTCATTATCAACCCAAATTATATAATGGTAATTACCTTGTTTTATGTGTAGGAGCAATATTAGTCAAATTAAATTTAAATAGACGATAATATCTCTAAACGTCAGTCAGATCATCAAAATGAATATTTAAATCTCTTAGAACAATATTCAGTATATTCCTCAATGTTAATGATATCAAGTGTGTATTCAAGTGATCGAATATCAACCCAGGTGAGCTGGAGAGAGGGCTAAAGCTGACATAAATATGGCATATGTCTGTGGATGAATCACAACTTTCATTTCTTTGGCTTCCAGATCTGAATGTATGTCTTCATCCGCCTTGACACAATTGAATGGTATTTGGAGATTGCCACAAGGCTGCCAGCCCATTTGTCCTTCCTATCCGCAGCAATTACGTGATATCCTTGTGCAACTGGCTCTTTTCAGTTACTAACACAACCCCCTCTTAAACATATTTCTGTTAAACATAAAAATCTACATTAGTCATAAATAATATGCTGATTACTGACTGCCAAGTAGGCTTTATTCAACACCACTTTACACTTTTGCGACTGCTCACTTGAACTTTAATGGTAACCCGCTTTCCGTTTAATGGGTTACTTACTGCTGACATAGCTATGAGATGGTCATCTGCTTGGTTGATATAAGGAGCTGCCATTCCACCTGTCTTATCATATTTAATACGTCTGTTGATAAAGCAACCTCCGTAGTGAACAGTTCATGCAGTATAACCACAGAATAAGGTTTAAATGGTGCCCTCACTGAATTCCTATGAATTGGACAGTATTTCGGTCCACATGTCCCAGTCCGGTGGCAAACAGGTGCAGAAAGGCTTAATGTTGACATATCTATGACACGCCAAAGGATTGCTTACTGTGCAGACGCATTTGTGGTACACCTAAAAAGCTGATCTGGTTCAGCTAATAACATGGACAAGTAGAATGCTAACAAAAATGGCATTCTAGTAGGTCTACCAGAAGTACAAACATGCAAGACAAGCAATCAAGCAGTGGAGATTAGGAATCTCAGACACTGGTAAATCCTTGGGTGACATCACCGTCCACTTTTTTTTTGTCCACCATGCCACCTCAGTTTAGATGGCCCTCAGTGGCAGGCAAGTCTATTTGAAACAAAGTGCCCAGTAGTCAAAAATATCCATAGTACTACAAAAGAAATTGAAAACAGAGTAAAACACAGGAAAACCCTCTAATGTCTCCAAACCCAACAGACAAAATGTAAAAAGGCTATCACTCCAGGTTTCACTTACTTGCTAAGTGAGCTAAAGTGCTTAGCAGTTAAACAGGCAAAAAAAACATACCTGGTCAAATTAGCACGAATGTGCCTTGGGTCCAATTAAGTAGCGAACATGGTTTTGCATTTAAGGTAGTCAACATATCCACATTAACAGCAAAAACACAATTAAAACAGGAATACGGCCCGGGATCCAAATCTAAAAAGGCAATCGTTTCACTTAGTCGCTAAGTGAGCTATTGCACATAACACCAAAGGAGGGAAAAGAAAATACCCTGGTTAAATAATCAACAGACCTGCTAATACTGCAGAGCTTGAGAAGGTGCTCATTAATTTTAGACAAAAAAACTATTTTTCTTATTTCATGAGAGGTTGCAATGCCAAATTCAAAAACAAACGATAGTAGTGGTAGCCCCAATCTATTGGAAAATGCATAGTAGCTACGCCTTCCAAAATTTAAATTATCATGGCAAAGTTTGCAAATATCCTGAATTTAGTGTTACACGAAATTTGTGAAAATTGTCAAAATTTCACATTTCGCGTAATGTTTTACACACAGGGGGTTGGTCTTCACAGAAAACGTTTTATTGAGAAATGTTTCTGCTTAATCCAGTCTCCTTGTTCTTTTATCTCACCTAACGTTTTTTAATGCTAGGCATACTCTTGCATCAAAAGAGTCACGAGACGCTGGACAATTACACTTTCCACTGAAAATGTAATTTTATTGAATTTTAATAACATTTTATGAAACGTAGTTAAAAAATAGATAATTTCAAGCACCTCAGAAGTAGTGCTCGGAAATCTAGAAGTGTTCACTCACACCAGCAGAAAATTCTCAAAAAAATGGCAGAGCTATGTGTTGGTTACCACAAGAAACTGGCAATAAAATCTATAAAGTGAAAGAGAATATTGCAATCTTGTGACAAAACATTCCGATCTAGAACAAATTCGAGATGCAAATGATTGGATTGCCTCCACTGTTTACTTGATGCGATACAATGAAACATAAGAACGGTTGCTGAAGTCGCGGATAACGTGCCAAAATTGACATGCAGCACTTTGTTTGTACCCCAGAAACATGAAATAAACTACAGTTCTGCGTTCACCTGATTTCAGAAAATATTCCAGCACATGGAGGGGGAGGAGGGGCTCATATACAACCCCCTTGCGCCGCCGGTAGTCACTTTTTTAACATATTAAGAGTGATCACCAGTTGCGCCCGAGGCTTGCAAATAAGCCTTTTGATTTATATGTTTAACAATGAGGGATGGAGTGTACGGGGCATGTCTGTACTACATTTACGGGATGGAAGGTGCAGCCTCCTGCTGACCCGAGAGGCAGACGTGCTTATTCCTGCTGCAAGAGGTGTCATGTCGACAGATTCATATCTGAAGAGCGAGCAGAACTATTGAGTCATTCCACCTGTCGGTCAGTACTGTCCCTGTTGTATTTGCAAGGCCAGAGCCATCCACAATGTTAGCCCTCGGGGTCAAAAGGGCAGAGATGCCATCCAAGCCATGATGTTCTGATAACATTATCCTTTTCTTCCATGGAATAGATGAAGGCTGCTGTTAGCCTCAAACTAACACCAGCTTTTCACCAGAGACCAAAGGCAAAAAAAAAAGACTTGGCAGATTTCATTTTATTGTATGTAACACTTTTGGGGGAGTCATACGTTTTCTGTCCATCACTTATGCTCCCAACCGAAAGATTTTTTAGTATTTTCTGTGTGATTCACAATCCCAATATGCTAGCTCAAGGTCTAAAAACGTATCCAGCTTCTAAGTTGTTTTTTAATCTAAAATTTTGCAGGCTCGATGCTCACAATATAATTCACTATGTGGTCGTAAGACAACAATAAAAACAGTTTTTGTAAGGTCTAAGTGGATACGCGGTCGGTCGTCCGTAGCTTCCGTTGGATGATTTCATCCCAGGGAAGCTTTGGCAATCCAGAAAACATTAGCAAAAAGCAGTGAAACAGGCACTGACCCCAACACTGCACACGATCATGCGTGAATACTAGCAGTACGCGCCTGTGCTGTGGTCAGCGCTTCAGGGAAAGATAGCATGAACCCACGGGTCAGTCCTTCACTGCCACTGCAGAGCAGCGGAGATCCCCAGAAGACTATGGTCCCATGTCACTGCACCCAGGGACACTATACGCCTTTCCCAAATGGTTTCACTCGGGGCGAGCTAACTTTGCACCTCTTCGTATGTGGCACAGTCAGTGTGTTTCCTGTCCCACTGTTGTCCCCCTGCCTCCATCTGTAATATGGAGTGGGGTGCAGGGACAAAGGAGTTCCCTCACTTGCATGGGGCATGCACTCAAGCAAACAAAGCGATACCCCTTCGGATTTTGCATGTACAAAGCAAGCACACAGGCTATTTAGAGAAGGAGCTACACAAACATCTCTTTGGCGTTTTCTAAAGCAACCCTCCTCCCCAAAAAATGGGGACACAAACATCCTGTGCACCCCAGGGAGCTTTTGCAATATGACCCTTGTTTGCATTCTCTTTACTGAGTGTACGAGGACCTTCCCCTCTTGGTCTAATTGTCTTGGGACAAGTCCTCTATTGCAATACATGGGAGAAACAGCGCACACACCGAAAGCATGGTCATCAATCCAAGGCTGTGTCTTCAACTCTCCAGAAAACGAGAAGAAAACTCAGATGGTACCTCAGGATCAATAGAAATGATATCAGTTCAGCAAAGTGATGGCATTGGGTTGATTTTTGGAGAAGAATGTAGAAATGTGTCAATCAATGGGCAACACAATTAGGGGTGGGCGGAATTTGCGAAAGCGACTTTCGCAAATTATCGCGAAAATGTTTAAAATCTCCGCAAACACGCGGAAATATCCCGAAGATGCGGAAGTTTTTTTCCTGCCCGTTCGCGGTATTTTCTGCGTGTTCGCGGCTCGCCCACTTACCCATGCAGTTGCTTGCGGGCGCGGCCATCTTGTTTTCACTCTTCTCGCGGTGCATGATCGCGAGAAGAAAGACGTGATCGCGCGACGCATGACGTTATTGCGGGCGCGAACTGTCGCGAGACAGCGCAAATGGCTAACAACAATCCAACATCTCGTGGAGAACGCGACCGGATCAAGAAAACTTGTCGGCGAACGCGGGGATTCAGGTAAGGGGAACGCGCGCGCGCGAGAATGTATTATTTTACAGCGCGAGCAAGAACCAAATTATCGCTAAGCTGCGGAACGCGAAAATGTCAAATTATCGCAATTTCCGAAGGCGGAACGGAAATTTAGCCCAGGCCTAAACACAATGGGCCCACACTTGGGTGTAGGTTAGTGCAGGTGATTGCATGATGTGGTGAATAGTTACATAATGCAAAGCAGTGCAAGCACCTTCGACCAACATTTGGGAGGAAAAGGATTTTTATAATGAGATTTGATGGGACCTGAGCTCTGATCGCCTTTGCTTTAGGTAACGTCACATCTTCAATAATTCGAGCTAAGTGGGCATTATAGGATATTGAATACTTCGAGCTAAGTGGGCATTATAGGATATTGAAACGGCACAGAATTCCAAAGGATTTTAATGAAAGTCAAATCATGGAAGTCTTGCAAGTAGAAATGCTAAGAATGGGACCTGAATCTGCACTTGAGAGGTTTCAACAATGGGAGGAAAAAAAGGATTTCCAATGCACAATACATCTAACTTCCCAAAAATTACACCACTGGGCGATTGCCTAATTATAGTAATCTGTCTTTGAGGGCATGCCTCTCACCACTCACTTGGAGCTGCACTGTAGCGCAATGCTAAATCATATTTAGTGTTCTACTAAGACAGCCTTTTTGCACAAGCACAGCCGATGACATTATGGGATGTGTGTTGCTTAGCAAAGGATGGGTGTCTCGATGTTTGCCATTTGCACAATGCAGTGGTGCAGATTTCTACTCTGAATTGTCTCTGCTCATTTTTCTATACCTTATCAATCTTTCATCTTCTAACAGCCATGGCCTGTGCAGGTAAGAGGAGAGCGGCGGTGGGGCCAGTTTGGGGGGCTACGAAAGACAACCACGAGGGAAAATTAAATAAACAATTAATTTTCCCTCATCGTCATCATCTGTCGAAATCCCCCCCCCCACACACTCGGCCCCACCACTCTTACTTGCATCGACCACGGATGTCTTCAAATAGTGGGATTTTAGACCATGTTAAAATAATGATTAGAAAAGATAATTTTTAATCTGGATGAAATTGTGTGAGGAAAACGTTCACTTAACAGTTTGTCTGAGGAATCATTTTACATAGAAAAGCTGGGATAAAAGCATCATAATGTGGGAAAACATGCAATAATTAGTGCCCAAACACAGATTCCCGGTTTGATTGTCCAATTTCTTGGAGGCCAAACCAGTAATGGTGAGGTAATTCTGCTCTCGGTAAGTAACGCACTTGATGTAGTAGTAATTGTAGACTGGTACTGACAATGTGGTTTGCCCACACACCTAATAATGATGGCCAAAGGGATCAATGTTCTTTATAATAAGCTCTGTTACTGTCATCTTTTGGTAGTCAACTAGGAGTTCTGCCTATTATAGACATCTCTATTCAAATCAGCTTCAGCCCAGAGCCCTGTGATATCAGAATGCTCTCTTGTAAATTTCTTTCCTGTGATTATGCAGGGCTTATGGAACAGTACATTCCACTGCTTACACATGAGATCAATCTCGGTAGACATAACAATGTGTTTTATAATTTGCATTACACAATGAAATGTTCTTTCATTTGAAATAACATTTTGCCTCTGCTCTCTTGGTAGATTAGGATAAAATGCACTCTTGGGGCTGGAGTAGAGATGCGGAGCGCATCCTCTTCATGTAGAATGAAGTTCATGAATTATGTATAACCTTCCCCTCCAATTACAATCACTGGCATTCTGATTCAGCTTTATAATTCCAAAGGGTTGCCTTTGTGTGTACAATTCCTTCAACTTTTAAAATAATGAACAAATCCACAGGGGCACTACACACAGCACATCTTTCTTCCCTTCTCAAATGCAAAAATTGAAACAAAATTGATTGATTTTAAAATATTTACGGTTAAATTATGCATTCTATGTCTGGGCACATGCTAAAAGCCACACTTGTTAGACTAGACCATTTTTGCAAGGTCACCTCGTTTTTTTTTTGTTTTTTTTTTTTTGCTGAACCCATTTTTGTTAACATTAGGACTCTGCACTTATTTCCTGCTAACCAATGGTTAAGTGCTGTCCCTAAAACATGGTGAAATTGCCATATACCTGATTGGTGCATTCAGTTTACTTGTAAGTCCCTAGTACTACATGCACCCAGGGCCTGTAAATTAAATGAATGCTACTAGTGGGTTGCAGCACTCATTGCGCTACCAACTAAAGTAGCCTTTTAACATGTCTATGATGTGGCACTGCAGCCTGTAGTTATGTTTTAAAATGAGATTGCCACCTGGCAAAATATACCTTTTTGCTAGGCCTCAACATTCCTTTTTAATACTTATAAGTCATCGCTAAGTTAGGAACTAAAGGCTCATAGGACAGGGTGAATTCCATTTATTAAGTAGGCCTTATGTACTTGATTTTTACATGTCCAACAATGAAAAACTCTAAAAGTCATTTTTCAATGTTGGAAGGCCTTTCTCTCCCATTGATTAACACTGGGTTACCTTATTACATTTAATTAGTGCTAACTTGACATGTGGAGCAAATAGGGATATGATGTTTACACTTAAATTAATTGTAATTAAAATCATCTTTAGTTGAGATGTCAGATCTTAACTTACTATTCTGAAAATGACACTTTTAGAAAGCTCAGGAAAAAGTGATGCTGATTGCGACCCTAGCTGTTGCACTGCTACGAAGGAAAAGGTCTTCCATGTAATCAAATTTTTCAGTTTTAACCAAGTAATACACAGTAAACCAGTCACTTTAACATATTGTACTCATCTTCATCTTAGTCAATATATAGAATCAATCCAGAGACAGCTGAAATTCACTAGATGCTTTATTTAATCATTTTCAGATGTTTTCTACAGCTCATCCAAGATTTAACATGTGTATTTCGCAACTTTTCAATTAACCCAATGCATTTTAAACATGTGAGGTTCTTCGTCAGGGGTTGCTGTAAAATTTTAAAAACATACACTTAGCCATACTTTCCAGCACATAATGGACTCAGTCATTCAAAACAAAAGCAAAAATAAAATGTCATCCTTTTAAACCTTTCAGATTCCCCACCCTTAACCAGCCTCACAGTGTCCCAAATAGCGCGAAAACGGCAATTAAACCCAAAAGTCTCCTCTCCTAAATCAAACTATGTGTAATCTACACATCAAATGTACCCTCAACAAATGCCCCTTTCGTATTCACACATAAAAAATAATAATAAATGAAAACAGCCTCTCCCATTGCACGAATCAAATTCTCCCAATTTACCTTGTGAAAGCCAAATGTGGCATTACAGTCTCTTACTTCCTCCCTTCATTCTCAAAAGATTAATAAAGTTACTCGCTCCCTCTCGAGTTGTTCTTTTATCCGCTGTCACAGGAGTGTTCAATGAAACCATGTGACATCCCCATTCTAACAAAGGTGTGCTCGTTACAATAACCATCTCTCCTACAATTCCCATAATACATTACCCCGCTATTACAAAAACCTTAAGGGAAAAAAACTTAGTGCATAAATACTCCATGAATGAAAACCTATTCGCACCAAACCAAAGGTGATGAATTAACCAAAACATAACCTCAAGTTGTGTTGCCTGAAAATTATAATTATAAACAACATCATATTGACTAAAATAGTCCTTAAAGTCTGCAACGTGCATGGAATGATAGAGTCTGTGATGTTTCCAATCGGTGGAATATGCTGATCCTGGTGAACTTTGATCGAGATTTCACTGTCTCCAGAGTGACACTCTCTTCCTTTTAAATCATCTTGTTTTCATCCATAAACAAATGGGGTGCAAACACTTTGGGATGATGAAATTGTTGCTAAGCAAGATACAAGTATAGTGAATGCACTCCTTCCCGTAGTGTTTTAATTTTGTGCTGTAACTGCCAAATGAATGTGTGCAAGCAGCGCTGTGAAACATCCCCTCACAGCATGTAAAAGACAAATGAAAGCTGGCATTTTCTTGTCCAAACCAACTGTGCCTTTTCTGACAGTGTCCTGGGTCATATGACTGTCGATGGCTTGGCTGTTAGGGTTGTGTATTTTTTCCAGACAGTGAGTCAAAGGAGGCTTAGGTATGGACGGGATGGCCAGCCTGACACGACAGGTGGGGAGGAGTTGTACCCTGCCTCACTTTCAATTCAAGGGGTTTTGCCTGCAGAACACACAAAGGAACGTAATACAAGGTCTGCCCTGTCATTTTTCAACCCTAATAGTTTGGAGCCTGGACCAGGGGAAGAACTTTCCAGAACAAGTATTAGGGGTGGGACAGGGATTCTTCCCACACACAGGCTATATCTATATTGGATCTCTAGAGACACTTATTAGAACACTCCTGGTTCTGTAGAAGATTCAGAAGAAGAACTGACCTCCTGCCAGAGGAATACCCTGCTGCTTGAAGCACTGCCTTGCTGTTTGAGAGTACTTGCCTTGATCCCAGTCTACCCAGAGTAAGTCCAGGGGACAGTTGGCTGACCTCTTGCGTGTGCTACACAACACACCAAGCTTTAAAGGCCTCCCTGCAAGCACCCAGGTGACTAACTGCAATTGGACCTGTCTGAACATGATTGGCCTCTACTAGAGTGGGACCTTGCTTTCAAAAGGGCCGCCTCAGGTCCTGGACCCTTGGCTGGCATGAGTGGAAGATCCCTGAAAAAGAAAAGATGAAACTCCTGAATTTTGATGTCCTTGCAATTGCGAACCGGGCCATTATTGCTGAAACTCTGTCACCTGCAATGACCACCGATGCGAAGCTCTGGTGAGACCTTCTCTTCACGTTAACAGCTACCGTACATGATGATCAACCAATGCCAAGCTCCAGCAATGACTGGATCTTCGAGCTACCGCAACTACACTCAACCTCCTCTTTGCTCCGTAGACCTACTCCTCCGGCATTCTTCAAAGAGAACAGAACTCTTCGTGCCAGACTTCAGAAGGTAACTTTCCAGAGGGACTAACCTGATCCCTGTATCTGGCCTTTGCTCTATCATGTTCTTCCTAAATGCGCCACCTTTCCCTGGTCTGGCAAAGTAGATGACTGCGAGTAGCACTTTGTGCTTTTAGGCACTATTTCCACTAAGAGCCTAGATCTTTCTCATTCTGGTATCATTTGTTTTTGTTAAAATGTACTTTTTTTTCTAAATTGGTTTGGGATTTTTCTTGTGTTGTGTTTTCACTTTATTACTATTTGTGTGCTGCATAAATATTTTACACATTACCTCTAAGTTAAGCCTGACTGCTTTTGTGTCAAGCTACCAGAGGGTTAAACACAGGTTAATTTAATGCCTTTTTGTGGTTCACCCCGACAATGATTGTGGTTGTTGCTCGAGCGGGGCTTCCACCCCTCTCAAGTCTCAACCAATTACCCAATTTCTTACAACGCTGAAAATGTGTAGAAACTGGAAAGGAATTGCAAAATATGAGATTTTTCATTTTCTCTTGTGGAATCTTATGCTTTTTCCCGAAAAACATAAATTCAGAAATACTAAAGTATGGCATTATTTTCAGAAGTGCCTTAGGTCTAGAATATTTGAATATGTGTAGCTATTTTGATTGGGGACAGAAAGGTACAGTTCCAAAGTGTCACCAGTCCCTTTACCTCTTGTATCCACTATCAACCAGCATCTAGTTTGTTGTCCTGAGTAAGATAACCATGGGATGTGAGAGGTTCAGCCATTTGAGATTCTTATAACCCCTTTCCCCAGCAGCTAGAAAGGGAAAGATATGAAGCAACTTTGATCAAGTCTCTGACTAGCAGACTGCATGCCCTTTTTTCAATGCTTTCTGCCTTAAGATAGAAAGTAGGATGTATATGAGAGTGAGAGAGTAAAGGTAAATTTTTCTCCATCCCTTTCCCTATCGACCAGTGATTCTATTTAGAAGTGAAATCAAGGTTTTCACATATGCTGACTTCAACTGGCAGTTGTCTGACCTCGTGGTTGAAACAGAGTGGCATCGAAAGTGCAGTTCACAGTCCAGTTGTGAAAGCACCTAACCAAAAAGTGTATAGTCAATCTATTCATGCAATGACTCACCTGGCAACACTCACCTGTTACTCCATTCCCTATGCATACTGCTAATCTGTACCATACCTCAGGGCATGTATATTCTTCCAAAAAGGTCCCTTGATACCAAAGTGTTATCCTTTTACAAAAAAAGCGCCCTAAGTCAGTATAAGCACAGAACACTACACTGGACCAAAAAGTACAGCTTTTCACTTACAATCCTATGTTGTTGTGAATGTGTGTGTGTTTGTGTGTGCGTGTGTGTGTAGGCTCTCACACCATCGTGAAGCATTCACGGCCTGATCATGTCCAAGGTTCCCTCGCTCAGACACAGCATAGCCACCATCCCACTGCCAATGCCTACATGTGGGCAGAATAATCTATATTTGAATAGGGATCTTGGATCCACTGTCAGTGAACCAATCTCTCACTGTATCACACCAAGACAAAGTGTGAAAGGGCGTTGTAAATGATCACTACCTCATGCATACTGATATTCAGTGCATACTTCTGTAGCTTCTTTGCACATGCTCATTCTTCAACACTATGTAGAATCCACATAGGAAAAGGGATTCTTTTGTTTGCATTGGGCCACAGTTGTGGGCAAGTAAGAGATGCCCATGTTAAAATATGCACTATTATTAGGGAGATTTATTTCACCTATAATTCAAAAGTGGTGTCCCTGCAGCTGTTTGTGCAAAGCCATATTTATTTTTACATCTTTCTTGACAGCACAGCCTTATGCACGATCTTCTGTTCCTAATTCAAAGATTGTAGGATTTGGATCAGTTCCCTTTAGTCATTGACTTGTTTGGGGAAGTTCCCTCCTCTGTCGATTGAAGACTATGCCAATCACATCTTCCATAAGCACAGTTGGATAAATATCTTTCACCTCGAGTTATTGGCAATTTGGTGTATCATTCCACTTCCTAGGAAGGGTTACCATCGCAATGTATGAACTGAATTGTTTTCACCATGTAGAAGGATTATTTGCCGTACAAACTGCAGTAATTCAATAGTTTACTTGAGTATGAGCTAAACAATAACTATGCAACTACTCTATTTAAATCATTGTCTGTTATTTCTAAAGAAGATTATATTTTGGCTTAGAACAAAATCAACATTTAATAATTATTGGAAGTGGGAGTCCCTAGCGCTTACCGCCGCCACCAAATGCTGAAGGCGGGAGTCCCCGACCACTCGCTTCAACGTTAGGCTAAGTAAGGACACCTTCTGAGATAGCCCTGCTCACCCCCTTAGTAGCTAGGCACGAGTAGCCAGGCTTATCTCCAAGGAACGAGTGTTCAGTATGCGCACCACGCTCACAGTAACCTCATGATGTCACCACAAATAGACTCCATCCGAGTTTTGATAAAATTAGTATAATCTTTATATAAGCAATTATACGATACGACCACACAATACAAAATCAACATAAAAGAATGGGTAGTATTCTTTACGGTGGGTTGGTAGTTTGTAATCCCAACCACCGCTTCTAACCAACAGTTAAGTTCACTCCTAACCATTTCTAAAGGGTTAGGCCAGTCGTATTGCTAGAATCACACACGTTGCAAAAGGAAACAAATACCTCAATGCGTAACGATATTCTCTTCTACTGTGCAACAGAGAAATAATGCCATACGTAGCACCACAGTCTTGGACTTTGCAATTGAAGGAATAATGCAATCCGTACCACCACCAGCATGCCCTGAAACAAAAGAATGCGTCACGCTACAATCCTGTACAGTGCAATGAAGAAATAATACACTGTGCTACGTTATCCCTAGATACTATGCACTGAAGAAATAATGCAATACTCCACATTAAAATCAGGTAATACGCAAGGAAAAAATAATTAGGCCTGGGTGGTAAATTCCGTTCCGCTCGTGGAATTTGGTTAATTTTCCGTTCCGCGGAGAACGCGGAATTGGCCAAAATTCTGCGTTCCCTGGCTTCGCGGTAGTTTTTGCTTGTGCGCGTTCTCAAAATGCGTGTTCGCGAGATATTTCCCCCCGAGGACGCAAACAGCGATCGCAAACAGGAAAAAAGCATCGCGAACAAGCAATTCCGCGTGTTCGCGGAATTTCTACGTGTTCTCAGAGATTTTTTACCGTTTCGCGGAGCTTTCGGTAGCGCGACTATGCAAAGTCCGCCCACCCCTAAAAATAATGCAGTGCGTAGCACACCAAGCATGTAGTTTGTCAGGCACATATGAGGTCAGGCATCATACGACAGTTCGATAGTTCGTTAGCAGCAATAATGCAAAGTGTAATTCAACAGTTTTACGTGCTCCGTTAACAGTGCCCCAGTTATGGATCAAATGAGGACACAAAAGTACTGCTTCCCTCTCTGGCCCCAGTACTGCCCCCCCTTGGGTCAGCACGGGCCGGGATCCGAGCCGAAGCAATGACTCGCGCAGCTGACAGAAGCGAGAGGCCGAGAGTGTGTCCCTCCGGGCCCTCACCCCACACCAGGTGGAGATCCACGTTACCTGGGGGGGCGCAACCCCACTCTCCTCTCCGACGTCAGCGACTTGGGCCTTGATCCTGAACTCCATCACAGGATGCGGCGGACTCGGGCTGGCGGCTCAGCTCTTCCAGGGCTGCCAGTCCGGGCCGCTGCTGTCTTACTCTGAAGGCACAATAACTTGGCCCTTCTTCCGGTGGTCTTAGTGAGCACCGAGACCCTCCCTCAGCACTGTGGAGACTTTACTTCAAATTCGGTGCACACCCTACCCAGGCACTCCTCACCAGAGCCTTAGGTTGCCCCCGACACGCACACTGCGCGTCCGAGACTCGCCTTTTCTCTGGTGCTCATGATGACCCAGCACTATTCACCAGCACCTCTGCTTTCACCTCGACACGCACCCTGCGCGTCTGAGTATCTCCTCTTCTCCCAGTGCACACAATGTCCAGACACTCCTCATCAACACCCTGGCTGCACTACGACATGCACTCTGCACATCCGAGTCTCACCTCTTCTTCCCAGTGTACACGATGTCCAGGCGCTCTTCACCAAAACCTGGGCTGCACCACGACACGCACCCAGTGCGTCCGAGACTCACTTCTTCTGTTGGTGCACACAATGCCCAGGTGCTCTTCACCAATGCCCTGGCTGCACCCCGACATGCACCCAGCGCGTCTGAGTCTCACTTCTTCCTTTGGTGCACATGAGGCCCAGGCGCTCTTCACCAACACCTGGGCTGCACCAAGACACGCACCCAGCACGTCCGAGCCTAACCTTGTCTCTCCATGCACACCGCGACCAGGCGCTCCTCACCAACACCTTGGCCTGCACTTCGACACGCACCCAGCGTGTTCGAGACTTAGTTTACTCCTGCGTGCCCACGATCACAAGGCACAACTTCTCAAGATGCAAAAGCATGCGCACACCGCGTCGCTTGAGACTTCTCTGGAAACTATTATGATCCTGTATTTCCAAACAGGGAGCCAGCTCACCTCGGGCCCTTGTGTTACAGCACAAAGCACAGTCTTCTTCAAGCAGGGGGGCCAGCACTTCCAAGCACAGTCCCAACAGCCTCTTCGTTAGTTAGAACAGCAAACTGGAGACCAGCTCCAGATCAGGAAGCAAGGATTGGTCTATCCACAGCAGTCTCTTCAGTTGCTCCTTCTTTAGCAGAGGTTCCTCTTGACCACAGAATGGGCCCAAGCCTTTACAGTCTCAATCCATATCTGTTTCATTCCCGCTTTCAGGGGTTTCAACTCTTCTAGTTATACCCCTTAATGTCTTTGAAGTTCGTATGTGCTCAGGTGTCCCTGACCCCTCCCTAAATCAGTTCTGGGTGTCTCCCTCCCAGTGTCACCTCTCTCCCTTTGATACTGGGGGTCTGGATCCTTAATCACTCAGCGGGAGATGGGTCAATTGGTTTATAGCACCAGCCTATGCCTTTTCACCTCCCGGGCTTCTCCTCCGCCTACTCTCCAGATGCAGGGTGACCTGGTGCCATCTCAACCCCTCCCTGGGTCAAGACCTCTCCCAGCTCCTCTCACCTTTCAGTTCCAGACAGACAATCCACATTTCAGAGACACACAGAAATGCTCAGAGCACAAAACAGTGAGAAAACCAACTTCACAGAAAGAAGTGTTATAACACTGTGAGTTCATACATACTAAACTTCACCTCTCCATTATAAACTGACAGGAAACTAGGCTAACAAACACAACACCCAGCCTCCCCATTCTGTCCTATGGGCAGAATGGCCTTTCAGCAGTGAAAAACCGAATGGAGAGTTTTTCACTGTCAGAACATAGCACACACCTCAGTATATGTTCTGCCTTTTACCTACACTGCACCCTGCCACGTGGTTACCTGGGATCTACCACCGGTGTGCCCAATGTGCATGTAAAAGGGATGGTTGCACTTGTCAGGACTACATGCTAACTTAGCATTCTGCGCGCAGGCCCTACACTGAAGGCCTGAGTTCCCTTCTCTGTGCACCTTTGCATTACTAGCACACACAGTGCACATCACTAGGGACTTTTACTAGTAAGGCAAACAGACCAATCATGGCCAACCAATCACCATTTCATTTTAAACAGGGAACTCCTGTACTTTGACACTGATCAGCAGTGGTGAAGTACCCAAAGCATCTAAATTGGCTATTCTAAGTCAGGAAAATGGTCTAGGGAAAAAGCAAAAAGTTTAGGGAACTTTAGTCAAAAAGGCCAAGTCCTACAATAATCAAAATAATGTTTTCCTTTAAAAATAGCACCTGACAAAAATTATCTACTGTTTGCTTAACATTCTTGTTTATTGGTTTTTTTTTGCTGCCTGTTTTACATTTCATGTATGTAGATGGTTTTGTGTCCTTTAGTGGTCTTTGTCACGTGCCACTGTAGTCATTTTCTGTTACAAGAATAGTTGGCCACTATCTTAGATTGGGATTTTCCGTTGAGGATAATGAAAATCTGTTCTAAGAAGGCAGCCATTTTTAAGATAACTCAAGAAGTTAACCATCATTTATGCACCTTTAGTTTGAAATGAGCTGAAATGTAAGCATTCTTTCTTTTCATGGTTCACATATTGTATGAAATGGATACTAAGAAGAAATATTAGGGTAGTCAGGAGTATGTTTTTCTCATGAGAATGAAAAGTAACAGGAGGCATTGTGATAACGAATTTGATTAGGTAGATTTGGTTCACAGCATAATTGGATATGAAGATGCTTGGGCAAGGCCCTGCTTGCACTGTTGCCACCACAAAAGAGAATGAATCCGACTCTATCTTTCACCAAGTCCAGAACATACAATTTGCAGTGTTTTTCCACATATATGTCATTTTTCTCCACTTTCCACAATCACAATTCTGAAAAATTACAAGTTTTCCTTTCACAAAATATCCACAATGGATGCTAACATGTAAAATAACACTCTGTCACTATTAAGGGCGTCTTTATGCCGCAAGATATCTCATCAAAAATAATAAGACATTACATTATGTAAACATTTCTTACTACTTAAATTTTTTAACAAATATGTTTTTCTCTGAGAATGAAGAAAAGGTGTTTGGCATTGCGCAAAAGATGACATGTATTTGTCAAGGGTTGGTCTTTTCTGTGGCAATTAAATAGATCACATCTTCTTTGTGAGAAGATGAGGTCTGTCCTCTAACATTATGTCCTCCTCAAGACTGCACAGAATGATAAATAATCAAAGAAGCCAACAGTCGGATTCAAAAAAGGAGGAAAACGGAACTCAGAAAAAAACATTCTTGGCTGAACAGGTCTGTCAGAATCAAAGGTTGCATTAGGAAATTCCCGAATGGCTTTAAAATACATTTTCAGAGAAAGCTTGGAGACAAGCAAATCCTCTGAAGTGTGCACCAGCAAACAAGCAAAGTTGTGACACACCTCAAGACCCTCTCAACTCCTTTCTATATGGAGAGCCCTGCGAGAGTAGTCAAGAAAAAAGAGAAGTCATTATAAGTGCTAGCTTGCATTCAGAATAAAACAACTAAAAACTTACTAAACAGCTGTGAACCCAGTAGTACATTTCTGGCCTGAATTGCTTGGTGAAAGGAATAGATCTGTCCTGGGGGGGGGTCATCAATTATCTCCAAAGATTCAGAAAGGAGGAAGGAAACGCTACTGAATTTTGAACAAACAGCTAAGAAGCATTAGTGTTCCAGGAAAACGTAGATACAGACTGACAGACTCAGGTACGCACACGCGCATTGAGAAAGTTCACTGTTTGAAAGTGCGTTCAAGAAGGCATATTCCTGAAAGCAATGTAAGGCGAAAGCTCAAACATCACGCCAGAAAACAGACAGAGAATGAAAGCATTGATCAAGGTGTTTGAACACTTGCAATATGGCTTGTTTGGAAAAAGTCTGCTTACTCTTGACACTCTCTCCAGTCTCTGCTCCTGGATTACTTGGATGTAATTGAAAGAGTTACTAAAATTAAAAGAGAAGCATGACCTGAATAAGCAGGTTACTAAATTCTATCACAGGGACCACAACCCTTCTAGGCAATAGAAAACTGCAATTTACATCTATCAAAACAGAAGTCAGAATTCTCCAGAATTTCATATTTAAGTTGGAGATGCACTATCATTGGATTTTAGGACCTGTGTTCCCATCCCTGAAAACATTTGGAATCACTGTTTTAATAGGGTTAGATGAAAAGAAGGACAAATCTTTCTTTAAGATGGAAGTGCCAGTCCTACAATTACTGGAATAATGATTATTCCTGTGGGAAATGGTCCAATTTATTTTGGGATAAATGTAGATGAAAGGATAGAAATAGGAAGATTAGAGACTGAAAAGTCAACTTTATCTCGTCTTGAGCTCTGGAGCTTTCAGAGGTATGAATATGAAATCCTAGCCGGGTGGAGGTTGAAGGTAGTTGGCTTGGCTCTCAACGTCAGGTCAGTCACCCCCAGGAGCTTTTCCACCAAAGTTCTCCAAACTTCAGGAGGAGCTTCCTGAAGGTCTCATTGTAGATTCAAAGTGTCTGAAATACAAATCCAAAGGTCTGGTATCTCCTTGAATGATCTCTGGGATGTCTGGACTACGTTTCACGCAATGCACCTGCCCAAATCCTAAAAACGTCCACTGGACGCACTCCGGGATGGAGACTCTTAGTGGGGATGATGAAGGTGGGCTCCATTAAAGTGTAGCTTGCAGGGAGTCCACTCCTTAATCCTTCTTAAAGCAAGGCAGAGTCCACAGGGCTGTAATACCAGATTATTCCACAGGCGCAGTCAGTCAGAGTGTGGGCCTTTGGGTATAGATCCAGATTCTAGCAGGGCTGTCCTTCTTCTCCTTTTAGTTTCAGGCAGTAGACCTGAGACTGTGTAGCTCTCACAAATGTTTTCTCTATCCAGTGAGATGCTGGATGCCGCTCAAAAGCATGATAACTCCATCCAAAGTGTGGTGTCTTCTTGTTTCACAAAACACTGCACTTCCAAAATCCAAAATAGATGAAATCTCTTCAGAAGGGTAAGAGCTAGATAAGCCATCCTGCTGGTGTGGCAAATTCTATTCCTGGCCTTGCTATCTGGCAGGAAGAGGGGATGTGCCTGGCTGGCATTCCTTACTGTTCTGCTCTATTTGAAGTTCATGTTTTATTACCCATATTCCTGCCTGGCCTGGTCTTTGCAGCTGCAGAACTCCCACCATCAGATAACCTCTGCTCCTGTCAGGCCACTTATCACCTTATCAAAACAGCCCAGCTAAGCTTGTTAAGGCTGACCAATCAGCAGAGACCACTAGAAGACAGGATTTTGGCTTACAGAAGAGAACTTTCTATAACTTATTTTCCGTACTAGTTGTGAAAAATTCAACAGTGGTAAATGCATGGATTTATAATTGCCTACACATTTCTCGGGTTTACCCACAAGATGCTATTGACAAAGTCTTCACAGGAGTTTCTTAACATTTTCTAAAATGTCATCAGTGTAAATTGCCATTGTCTGTAAATGTAAATTTGAAAAAAAGTCAATTTTGTTTCCCATTGCTGAGACATTATAAGGGATGCACTTGTTTCACGTGTGACCCCAGTCCTCATCTGGTTTGAATTATGGCTGGCAGTCTCACCCACTCTATAGCTCTCCTGTCAGGTTTTCACAGATCTAATGGAGATAGTATAAGGAAAGAACCACTCTTCCTTTGCCAACTGACACATACCTCAGTCAAATCCCTGACAGAGGAATTTCAAAGACTCACTGAAATGCCTCTCAGTCACTTCTGTCAGTACAATGCCTGTGTTGCTCGGTGCTATCTAGAGAGCAAGTGAACAACTTCAGTGAGGAGAAGTAGAGAATGCACAGAGGGTGGTGGGGATGTGTGGCAAGAGGCCAGATATTTTTTATATTTGAGTAGAAACAAGAATCTAAGAGACAATGGGTGTAGGTGACAGGTCCCCCCAGTTGTTCTTAAAGTTTGTTTGGGGAGAACTGGGCACAGGTTGCAGAGAGTGGTGATGGTGGTAAGCCAGACAACAGATAAAGATGTTATAATGTTGGGGTGGGATGGATAATTGTGTTGGAGGTTACAGGATGCAAGGTCTGTTTTTTAAAAGAAATTGTGAAAGGGAAGGGATGGACAGAAGAAAGTGGGGACGGGAAGAAGTAAACCAGTTGTAAAAAGGGGCAAGGGACTAAGGCAGATGTGTTTTATATGATTCCCTGTCTATCCCTGCAGAGCAGAGGATTTGAAATGGGAAGTCATACATAACAAGAAATTGTAGATGGGATAACTATGAATAAAGGAGATGTTTTTCTCATTTGGCTTCTTATTGACTGCATAAACAACTTGAGCATCACTCTTGCATGCAGAGATGTTTTAGAGGTTAAAGTTCTAGAAGGTATTGGCTAGAGGAGCAAGTTTGTGATTAGCTAAGCTTAGGTTGCATGAGTCTGCCTTGTAACTATCAGATCTAAATATCAAAAGCTACGTATGTATAGATTTTCTATACCTAACTCCATATATATGTACCTTCACTTTGTCTCTAATATTATGATACTGTGATGTTCCTATGCTCAAATTTCCACAGTACAATTGCTAACAGATAGTAACCTTGCCAGGGAACAAAAGGGTGAGGTGGATTTATATCTGGGAAAGTTGCATAGGATTTTTGTGTTAAACGTCAGACGGTTTTCCATTGGGGGCTTAAGTGCAGCAGCAGACCAGTAAAAATTTGCAAATGTCCATTTGCTTGCCTTCCAGATGTAATGATCAATGCCTTGGTTGATTGGATATGAGAGAGTCTTGCAAATGTTTAAACATCATACCTGGCTGCTAAGGCAATAGTGTTTGTGAATTATTTTAACCCCATAGTGAAACTAATAAGTATACCAAGGTTTCTGGCAAGTGGTTCAGGGGAATAGGCCTTGGACAAATATACCCTGTTTGGGAAGGTATGTAAATATGGAGGTGATATTTAATTTCTGTTGTTGGCAAGTTCAGAATTAGAGATGAGGCAATAACTAAATTATGGATTACCCTGAGTCATTCAGAGATCTTTGCCAACAGATTGAGAATGTAAGATGGGAACAAGAGAAAGATCAGCCATGTATAGATGATCAACCAACACAAATAAGGAGATAGTTACTTCTTAAATGGAGAATAAAGGAATTATTGGAACACACCCTTGAGTGATCATAGGGAGTTAGTGAAGAGAATGATGGTCCTCAAAGAATGGAGAGCAAGTGGTCAGAACAATACTAGCAGAACCAGCATAGATCTGAACTAAGGATGACAAGGGTAGATAGCAATGTGGAGTGATCAACAGTATTGAATACACAATAGAGGTCAAGTCTAAAGAAAATAGAGCATAGCTTTCTGTACTGGGAATGAGTAATGAAGTTAGCAATATGAGAAAGTGCAGGCTCCATGAACAAATGTGCCCAGAAGCCAAATGTAATAGTATTGAGCACATTTTTTGTGTCAAGAAAGAAGGTGAGGTAATTGAATTGAGATGTTCTAATGTGTTTAATAATAGGGATTCATTTAGCAGTAGATAAGAGAGAAACAGCAGAGTTATACTAAATTTGTTGGAAGTGGTAGAGGTCTGGAAGTAAAGCCATGAAAAGCACACCATGAGTGTCTCTAATAAATATTATGTTTAATAAGAAATAGAAGGCAACTTCTATGGATAGGAGGGGTTAAGGATGACAGGTGTAGGGGCAAAGTAGTGTGTTGCTGGTGTGCACATGTTATTTAATTTTCATTTTTATTGTGCTTTTTTAGATCCTGCGCCTAACTGCTATAAAGCACAAAGAATTATAAAACACGGTACATAACTATCAATGGCAAAAATGTGTCATGCTTAGCAAACTAAAAGATGTATAGCAGAGGACTGTTTAGCAAATGGGTTGACAGACAGACACAAAGGATATATATATATATATATATATATATTCAGCATACGGTTAAAGTCGATTTCAGCAGAAACCACACTGCACTCCCAGGGGATTGTTTCATTCGGCTTTTTTATTGATGAGTTCACATCTACGCGTTTCGGTGGCCTGCCGCCACCTTGTTCACGATAATGAAAAACCATTCGTTCCTCTTTTTAAAACAGACATGTGACGTACAAAACATAAACGAGGGACTATCAAATTATTTCCTCAGCATGGTAAACGGTAGGTTAAAGGCTCCCGCCATTTTGAAATGTGTTTTCATTTCAATGCTTTGTACATATTAACTACATTAGCATTATAAATAGGTATTCCAACATAATATTTTCATTGGCGTAAATTGCTTGCAATTATTTACACACGCAATTTCTTGATCATATATGAATTTAAATATACAAAAATCAAAACCTTAAAACATTCTGATTTCTCAACCTTTCTACAAGATAAACCGCAAGTGCTAACGATTATCTTCTTTTGTTTATAAAGTGCTAGTGCTTATTAATGTAAACATTTACACTTGATTCCAAAATAAAGTGCTAGTGCATACATATCCTCTGTTTACAAAGTGCTAGTGCTTTAAATGTAAACAAATTGTCTTTATTAATCTATTTAATAAAGTGCTAGTGCTTCAAGTAAATCAGTATAAACTTTAAAAAGGTTAAAAAGGTTTTTTTGATGTATATATAATTCCCTACCTGGCCAACATAAAATTTGTATAGTTTCCTCTTAAAACGAATAATTCATTGAATAAACGGCATCTCTTACTTTAGTATTGATTCAAGTTGGAGTTTCTCTTTTAATCTTCATTGAACTTTTTTCCAGTTACTTTGACTATACATATTTTTTAACAACTATAACATTTCTTAATATAGACAAGTGTGTAGATCTTCATCCACATTTAAACCCTGGGGTTCCCTACAATTGAACTCCAAAATATAATAAGTTTCTTATTTACGGAGTTCCTTTTCTCGATCCCCTCCTTGTTTTTTCTTAGGGATCTCTGCAATACAGCTGTATTGTAGACCTGTTGGATCACTCTGATGGAACCTTTCAAAATGTCTTGCGATTGGATACGTTCTATCCTTATTTACAATCGCTCTTCTGTGTTGCAATACTCGTTGGAACACTGGTAAGGTGGTGCTCCCTATGTACATCTTTTGGCAGGGGCATTGTAAGGCATAAACCACAAAACTGGATCTACACGTTAAGAAGCCTCTAATTTTAATAGTTTTATTAAAAGATGTTTTAAAATGCGTCCGATTCACTCCATGCTGGCACGCCTTACATTTAAAACATTTCCTAAAACCCATTTTCCGTGTCAACCAAGTAGGTGGTCCCAATTTCTTACTTTCAATGTATTCACTGTTTACAATTCGATCCTTTAATGATTTGGATTTACGGAAAGTAATCTCAGGATACTTTTTCATCTTAGGACCTAGTATTGAATCATTTTTCACAAGATGCCAGTGTTTATTTAAAATCATTCTGACTTCTTTGTGATTTTTGTTGAATGTAGTAATAAATCTACAATCACTTTGTCCTTGTCCCAAGTTCCTCTTTTTCTTTTTCTGTTCCGTTTTCGAGGGTTCAAATAAAACTTTTTTCCTATCTAGTTTTCTTGCTTTTGAGGCTGCCCCTTCTATTATATCCCATGGGTAGCCTCTCTGTAGGAATCTTTCGCTCATTTCCTCTTCAACTTTTAGGTATTCTTCAAGGCTGCTACATGTTCTCCTGGCTCTATAAAACTCACCAAAGGGAATACTTCTAATTAACGGGGCTGGATGTGCGCTCCCAGCATGTAAAATTGTATTCCCTGAGGTGGGCTTCCTAAAAACAGTGGTTTCTAGTTTTCCCTCAGCAGCCTTTACTCTTACGTCCAAGAAATCTATACAGGATTTACTATGTTGTCCAGTGAATCTCAAGTTAAGGGTGTTACAATTTATCTCATTAATAAACACTTCAATTGATGCTTCCGTGCCCTCCCACAGCACGAAAACATCGTCGATAAATCGTACCCACAAAAGTATATTGTCACTCCAATGTTCTAAGGGTGGGCCTCTGAGCACCTGCTCCTCCCACCAGCCCAGATGTAGGCTGGCATAGCTGGGGGCGAAGCAGGTGCCCATCGCCGTCCCTTGTTTCTGTTGAAACATTTCTTCTCCAAACAAGAACATGTTTTTGGTTAAACACCATTGCATCATTTCCAGAATCATTTCATTTTGTTTAAAAAACCTCAAAGGCCTCCTATTTAGATAAAATTCAGTTGCTTTCAAACCCTCAGTGTGCCGTATACTCGTATAAAGAGTAGCAATGTCAAGCGTTAATAACACCATACTGTTCTCATCCCATCTTATATCGAAAATACATTTTAAAAAATCAGTAGAATCCTTAATATAAGAGGTCAAGGTCTTCACTATAGGGTTTAAAAAGTAATCTATATATTTTGAGGTATTTTCAAAAAGGCTTCCACAAGAAGAAATAATAGGTCTTCCCGGTGGTGAAGCCACATTCTTGTGGACTTTGGGAAGCATATAAAAAACTGGGAGAATTGGATTATTTTGTTTTATAAATTTGTACTCATCCCAGTTCAATAAATCCTCTTCCTTCCAAACCTCTAATCTGGTATTCTTCTTTCACCAAAGTAAACTCTCGCATATCAATCCTTTTATAACATTCAGTATTATTTAATTGAGTAAGGGCTTCTTTCTTGTATAATTCTCGTCCCCATAATACAACGTTCCCTCCTTTGTCGGAGGGTTTCACCAACACACCATCATCTTTAATCAATTTCTCCACCGTTTGCTGTATAATTTCTTTTTTAGGATCTCTTTTCTTTTTGTGATCCGCTAAGTTACTATACAGTGATTTCAGATCCCTCGTCACGTTTTCAGAGAAAATGTCCAAATTATCTCGCGTTGTTTGTGGCAAGAATTTAGATCGTGGTCGAAATGGTGTGTGGTCACTACTCAATAATTTAAATGTACCTCCTTCATTTAAAGTTTCTGTCTGCGAGGAGTCCATGGAAGGACAATTATTTTCATTGTACAGTTCCATTAAATCGCCAAGAGTTGCAGCATCCAAGGTGTTTAAGCCACTCGAATTTGTAGTTTGAATCATTTGTGACTGATCTGTAGGGGTTCTGTCAAGTCGTTTATTCGCAAACATTTTGGCAAGTTTTAATTTTCGTACATATTGATACAAGTCCATTCTACTATGGGGATAATTAAATTCATTATCATCACAGTATGATAACCCCAATTCCAACACAGACTGCTCTTCTGTTGTGAGATTAATAGTGCTCAGATTTATAATGGTCTTGTTTTTGGTTACTTCGTTGGTTTTTTCATGTTTGAACGCATTGAGCGTTTTACTTGCCAGTCTGGTGCTCATCCTGTATCCTTCTCCTCCCCTTCTCTGTTTCCTCTTCCTACACCTCTTCCCCTTCCGCGGCCCCTCGAAGGTCGGTGGTCTGTCTGCAGTTCCATTTGTAAAAAACGGAATTCATCTGTCACCGCCAGACGAATATCACTTTGCCCCTTCCTTCTATCAGGTTCTTGCTCCTGTTCCGAGCCTGTATCGGAGCTTAGCTCACTACATGAGGCCTCTTGTGGTATTGCAATTCCACTTTGGATTTGTCTCCGTCTGACAGAATCAAATTTTTTGGCAAAAGTGTATATTCTTCCTGCCTCATAATCGAGTCGGTCACGCGTACATTTTGTAGCTTTTCTATCCTTGGTGCGCTTCTCATATTTTTCTAGTCGTATTTTTTGATCTGTTTTGAATTTTTCTATTTTTGCTTTCTCAGCATGTTTCCCAAAGATATCATTTAATTCCTTGATTTTCTCCACCACTTCCCCATGCTCTTTGTCAGCATACTTCAACAATATGCGCATCATGTTGGTCGAGCTGTTCGCACTGTTCTCTGCCCATTCGCTCAACATGTCAACATGTCAATATGGGGATTCTCATACGTTGGCGTAATCATAATTCATAGTCCTCTTGGGACTCTTCCTACTTGTAAATACTGCCTTAGGGAGGCCACCTCCCACCACCGAGATATTTCTCTTTTTTTTAATTTTTCAAAGTCATGTAACTGTTTCGTCAAATCATTAACTCCTCCCACATTTGAGACATTACTGTTTTTCTCTTGCGTTCTTGGCATATTTTCAAAGAGCTTTTTTGCTTCTTCTTCGCGTGCCGCATATTCCTCATCACACATTTTTACTGCCGATGTATTCCCCTAGATTCTTCACACTGCGCTTATAATCACGGAAAGCCTTCTCGTGACAGTTCAATGTGTCCAACTCGACTCCCGAGCCCTCCCAATTACGCCACGCTTACCGGAGCCTTCTGTCGGGTGCTTTAATCTCCTTCCGCAATCCTCCGATCGTGAAAGTCGACGAAAAACTTCTCCCGGTTTCAAGCTCCTTTCTCCTTTGTAAATAACTGGCGAAATTCAAACGGGTTTGCTCAGGGGGCACGCCTGTCTTCAAACAATGCACATTGGACGGATTTTCTGGCGTGCTTCCTTAACGTCGATGGTGCAGAAAGGAAAGACGGCCGCCCCGTCTTTTAACATTCAGCATACGGTTAAAGTCGATTTCAGCAGAAACCACATTGCACTCCCAAGGGATTGTTTCATTCGGCTTTTTTATTGATGAGTTCACATCTACGCGTTTCGGTGGCCTGCCGCCACCTTGTTCACGATAATGAAAAACCATTCGTTCCTCTTTTCAAAACAGACATGTGACGTACAAAACATAAACGAGGAACTATCAAATTATTTCCTCAGCATGGTAAACGGTAGGTTAAAGGCTCCCGCCATTTTGAAATGTGTTTTCATTTCAATGCTTTGTACATATTAACTACATTAGCATTATAAATAGGTATTCCAACATAATATTTTCATTGGCGTAAATTGCTTGCAATTATTTACACACGCAATTTCTTGATCATATATGAATTTAAATATACAAAAATCAAAACCTTAAAACATTCTGATTTCTCAACCTTTCTACAAGATAAACCGCAAGTGCTAACGATTATCTTCTTTTGTTTATAAAGTGCTAGTGCTTATTAATGTAAACATTTACACTTGATTCCAAAATAAAGTGCTAGTGCATACATATCCTCTGTTTACAAAGTGCTAGTGCTTTAAATGTAAACAAATTGTCTTTATTAATCTATTTAATAAAGTGCTAGTGCTTCAAGTAAATCAGTATAAACTTTAAAAAGGTTAAAAAGGTTTTTTTGATGTATATATAATTCCCTACCTGGCCACCATAAAATTTGTATAGTTTCCTCTTAAAACGGATAATTCATTGAATAAACGGCATCTCTTACTTTAGTATTGATTCAAGTGGGAGTTTCTCTTTTAATCTTCATTGAACTTTTTTCCAGTTACTTTGACTATACATATTTTTTAACAACTATAACATTTCTTAAAGTCAATTTTGTTTCCCATTGCTGAGACATTATAAGGGATGCACTTGTTTCACGTGTGACCCCAGTCCTCATCTGGTTTGAATTATGGCTGGCAGTCTCACCCACTCTATAGCTCTCCTGTCAGGTTTTCACAGATCTAATGGAGGTAGTATAAGGAAAGAACCACTCTTCCTTTGCCAACTGACACATACCTCAGTCAAATCCCTGACAGAGGAATTTCAAAGACTCACTGAAATGCCTCTCAGTCACTTCTGTCAGTACAATGCCTGTGTTGCTCGGTGCTATCTAGAGAGCAAGTGAACAACTTCAGTGAGGAGAAGTAGAGAATGCACAGAGGGTGGTGGGGATGTGTGGCAAGAGGCCAGATATTTTTTATATTTGAGTAGAAACAAGAATCTAAGAGACAATGGGTGTAGGTGACAGGTCCCCCCAGTTGTTCTTAAAGTTTGTTTGGGGAGAACTGGGCAAAGGTTGCAGAGAGTGGTGATGGTGGTAAGCCAGACAACAGATAAAGATGTTATAATGTTGGGGTGGGATGGATAATTGTGTTGGAGGTTACAGGATGCAAGGTCTGTTTTTTAAAAGAAATTGTGAAAGGGAAGGGATGGACAGAAGAAAGTGGGGACGGGAAGAAGTAAACCAGTTGTAAAAAGGGGCAAGGGACTAAGGCAGATGTGTTTTATATGATTCCCTGTCTATCCCTGCAGAGCAGAGGATTTAAAATGGGAAGTCATACATAACATGAAATTGTAGATGGGATAACTATGAATAAAGGAGATGTTTTTCCCATTTGGCTTCTTATTGACTGCATAAACAACTTGAGCATCACTCTTGCATGCAGAGATGTTTTAGAGGTTAAAGTTCTAGAAGGTATTGGCTAGCGGGGCAAGTTTGTGATTAGCTAAGCTTAGGTTGCATGAGTCTGCCTCGTAACTATCAGATCTAAATATCAAAAGCTACGTATGTATAGATTTTCTATACCTAACTCCATATATATGTACCTTCACTTTGTCTCTAATATTATGATACTGTGATGTTCCTATGCTCAAATTTCCACAGTACAATTGCTAACAGATAGTAACCTTGCCAGGGAACAAAAGGGTGAGGTGGATTTATATCTGGGAAAGTTGCATAGGATTTTTGTGTTAAACGTCAGACGGTTTTCCATTGGGGGCTTAAGTGCAGCAGCAGACCAGTAAAAATTTGCAAATGTCCATTTGCTTGCCTTCCAGATGTAATGATCAATGCCTTGGTTGATTGGATATGAGAGAGTCTTGCAAATGTTTAAACATCATACCTGGCTGCTAAGGCAATAGTGTTTGTGAATTATTTTAACCCCATAGTGAAACTAATAAGTATACCAAGGTTTCTGGCAAGTGGTTCAGGGGAATAGGCCTTGGACAAATATACCCTGTTTGGGAAGGTATGTAAATATGGAGGTGATATTTAATTTCTGTTGTTGGCAAGTTCAGAATTAGAGATGAGGCAGTAACTAAATTATGGATTGCCCTGAGTCATTCAGAGATCTTTGCCAACAGATTGAGAATGTAAGATGGGAACAAGAGAAAGATCAGCCATGTATAGATGATCAACCAACACAAATAAGGAGATAGTTACTTCTTAAATGGAGAATAAAGGAATTATTGGAACACACCCTTGAGTGATCATAGGGAGTTAGTGAAGAGAATGATGGTCCTCAAAGAATGGAGAGAAAGTGGTCAGAACAATACTAGCAGAACCAGCATAGATCTGAACTAAGGATGACAAGGGTAGATAGCAATGTGGAGTGATCAACAGTATTGAATACACAATAGAGGTCAAGTCTAAAGAAAATAGAGCATAGCTTTCTGTACTGGGAATGAGTAATGAAGTTAGCAATATGAGAAAGTGCAGGCTCCATGAACAAATGTTTCCCAGAAGCCAAATGTAATAGTATTGAGCAAATTTTTTGTGTCAAGAAAGAAGGTGAGGTAATTGAATTGAGATGTTCTAATGTGTTTAATAATAGGGATTCATTTAGCAGTAGATAAGAGAGAAACAGCAGAGTTATACTAAATTTGTTGGAAGTGGTAGAGGTCTGGAAGTAAAGCCATGAAAAGCACACCATGAGTGTCTCTAATAAATATTATGTTTAATAAGAAATAGAAGGCAACTTCTATGGATAGGAGGGGTTAAGGATGACAGGTGTAGGGGCAAAGTAGTGTGTTGCTGGTGTGCACATGTTATTTAATTTTCATTTTTATTGTGCTTTTTTAGATCCTGCGCCTAACTGCTATAAAGCACAAAGAATTATAAAACACGGTACATAACTATCAATGGCAAAAATGTGTCACGCTTAGCAAACCAAAAGATGTATAGCAGAGGACTGTTTAGCAAATGGGTTGACAGACAGACACAGAGGATATATATATATATATATATATATATATATATATATATATATATATATATATATATTCACTTAAAAAACCATAGGTTTCACACATGTTATAGTTAGGTGGATATTTCACTCGTAAAAAACCAATGAAATTCCCCCGTTATAGTTAGATCAGATAACTATAACTCGCGCGACCGCAATCCACTGCTGATGACGTCACATATTACATCACTCATGACATGGTCAGTGGCATCACTCATGACATCACTGATGACATCATCCTTGTGATAGAGTGGCGGCCGCGCGAGTTATAGTTATTTGATCTAACTATAACGGGGGAATTTCATTGGTTTTTTACGAGTGAAATATCCACCTAACTATAACATGTGTGAAACCTATGGTTTTTTCAGTGAATTTGTACAGTTTTTAAATGCTAAGTTATGTATGTATTATTATTTTTTTTATATATTTATTTTACAATAAACTACGTATTAAAAAAAAATAATGTAATTTTTTATTTATTTTTTTGGTTTTTCACTGTGCGCGCACGGTGCGCGCACCCCCGCGATTTTTTAAAAAAAAAATTAAAATGTTTTTTTCTGCCTTCGGGGTCCTTCAGGGACCCCCTGACAAAGGCTAGGGGGTCAGGAACTCTCTACCCTGCCCCCTTTTCAAATTCGCCACCTTCTTTTTTCACTCTCGCACTGAAAACAAACAAAATGGCGGCCGACACTTCCTGATTTCGACCGATTCGAACGTTGACTAACATGTAACCACCAATCAGAATTACGCTCGCGCACGTTAGGGTGCTCGCACGGTGCGCGCACGGTGCTCACATGGTGCACGCACGGCGCGTGGCTATAGATATGTATGTGCTTTTAACTGCAATTTTCTCAGGAACTACTGAACAGATTGACTCCATATATGCAAAAGGCACATCCCTGAGCTGAGGACTACCTCTCTGCCAAATTTCAAGTAATTCTGTTCAGCCGTTCGGGCTGTACCTTGGACTAAAGGTCCCTATGGAAAATTGCAGAGAGCAGCAGAGAACCGCAGAAGCGGCGAGCGAGCGAGCGAGCGTCAGAGCACCAGAGCACCTGAGAGCCGCGGAAGTGGAAGTGGTGAGAGAGCTGAGCCCGGTCGAGCTGCAGACCTATCCCGACCGGGTGCCTGACCCCCCCCGGACCTCGTCGGGGACCTCCAACCCCCGAGGCGGCGCAGCATCCGAACGAGAACAGCTCTAGACGTGAGCAAGCTCAACCTCCACCGAGCTCGCACTGAAGCTACGTAGGGGCGGAGACAGTGCACGGGAGCTCTGTTGCTCTGAAGCTCTGGCCCAGGATCAGCCGCATCATCGGAAGAATCTCTGCGGCTACCTGGCTACCTGCCTGCCCGCCAGCACCCGCACTGAACCCTGACCCCAGACGGCATCAAGGGAGTCTCGGTGGTTTGCCAGGATCAGGCACAAGCCCATTGTCTTATAAAAAAGAGCCAAGCGCAAGGTACCTGCCCGACTCACTGAGTCCTGAGCTAGGACCCGGCGACTTGTGATCCGCGCATCGGGATTGCACCCACTGCCCTCCAGTAAGTACAGCCAGCCCGTCCAGCAGCAGCAAGAGGTGAGGAGAGGAGCAGAGCTGATACCTACTAATTCACTGGTTCTGACCCAGCCAACGCTCCCCTGACCCCAGTCCCCCCCAGGAAACCTAGGGGGGGAGCCAGAGCAGGCTGGAGACCCTGAAGACGCGACGCGATGCACGGCAGGCAGGCAATCTAGGAAAACTGCAGAGAACCACAGAGAGCTGCCAGCAGCGATCCAGCGAGCTAGCAGGAACAGCCGGGATAGCCCGGAAAGGGGCAGCAGGACAGCAGGTAAGCCGCGAATCGCGAACCGAGAGCTGTGAGGGGAGGCATCGGGGGAGAGAGGACCAGACCCCGGACCAGGACTCAGGACCCGGGCTGAGGTTGAGCAGTTGAGCAATTCAGCCCACAGAGGCCCCCACAGGGAACGGATAGCTTTGAGTCGCTAAATAATAAGAGCACAGGAAAGCATAAGCGGCGACCGCAGAAGGCAGGTTAGCAGAGCAGTAAAAACGTGGACAGTCCACCAGTAGCAATCAAAAGTAACACAAGCCACAGGGAAGGAACGCCAAGAGTTGAAAAGGAGCCCAACAAGGCACAAAAGCAAGGGTAAAGGACAACAGAAGCACCGGCGCAGATTATTAGTTGACAGAACAGGACAACGCATACAATAGGACAACATGAGGTCAGGAAGAGAAAGAAAACCCCCAACTAAGCAAACAGCGAAGAACAACAGGAAAAACACATCCTCAAGCGTAGGACCATTAACAAAAAACAAACGACTATCCAATAGCCCCAACGACATAGACTTACAAGGGAGTCTTAACACTAAAATTGACTCCTTCACAGATGAAAAACAATCAATAGAGACAGACCAAACCAAGACCTTAACTTCCGATCTACCACTAACCAAAAAAACGAGAAAGAGACAGGATCTAATCAACTTTGCAGGTCAGCATCCAACAACTAAATATGATTTCCAACCAAAAATTTACACCAAATTCACCTTTTTAAAGAACCCGGGAAATGAGATTTACTCATCAAACTATTCTGCAACAGGTTTGCAAACCCCATTGCAACCCGCTGACGCAAGTAAACCTTTGCCCCAAGCCTATAATCAAACTGTAGTCGAACTACATAAGCCTCCAAGTCTAAGGGAGAATAAAGATCAAATCATAGATAAAACCGGGGTCAGAGAAGAACTGGAACCAGACGACATTAACCTATCGCCGAACGAAGGCGTAACTATACCAGGTGACATCAATCCAGCCCCGTTAACGGAAGGTCAAATCCAGGAACCAATTGCACCCCGTAAAATGCAAAAAGATGTCACACCAGGCAAACTTGTTTCAGAGCTGGATGACTCACCAGGACCTCCTGGCAACCGTACCCCAAATAGAGAGATCTCCCCAACTCAACTTCCAACTCTCAGCTCCGCACCTACAGAGATAACGGCCAAGATGTATGCAAAAAAAGACTCAGAAATCAATCCATCCAGCGCCCACGAAGTTTGTTTTGAGTCAGAACTAAATTACCCCTTTGACAACAAGGGTCAAGTTCCTGAGGAAAAAGTAACATGCCCAAAAAATTCCTCCCCCATCAAAGCAACAAGGGACTCATTCTTCTCGGAAAAAGATATGACCTTCCTGGTAACACAAGAATGGAACGATCTAGTGGCCGCTTATAACGCAAAACAACCTGCGAACCGTTCAAGAACTGAGAGCATACACCAGTCCCCAGAAGGGACAAGAGATCCGACTGACATCTTCTGGACAACTTTACTTAATACAATTCAACTATCATCCACAGCCCTCCAGTATCAATCAGACAAATTAGACTTACAACTGATAGTTTTACACAACCTGGCGGAGGCTACAACGGGGATCGAAAGAAAACTCGCCGATCTTAACGGCCTTATCAAAAGAGGACAAGAGTCAGCAAAACTGACTCAAATTGAAAGAACTAATTGCGTATGCTCACCGATAATCGACAAACTATCTTCATTACCAACGATGCTAGGAAATCTCTTGGAGGATATAAAATCAACAACAACAAAGCCATTAACAAACAATGCAAGGTTGGAAAGCCCATCTTGCGACATAATTCTAACTGTACAAGAAAACGACTTAGTCGGCGCCACACAGCAACGGCTCCAGCAGCCAAACCTCGCAAAAACAACAGAAGCGACCTCAGAGAACAACTCTGCAAAAGGTCAAGTAGACCTAGTGCAGGATCTAAAAAACGTGCGCACCCGAAGAAAACAAATAAGGAAGGGTAGGTATAATAAACCAGCTAACCAACCGCCCACACAAGAGATCGACCCGGTAACCCCACCAAAGGTGCAGGATCAGCCGGGAGCTACATCCCAACTTATGGAATACAAAAATCCCTCACCTCAACAGATAAATCAATCAGTTAAAGAGTCTCCATCCAAAACAAGAATAGGAACTTTGACCATTACAAACAACGAAACCAGGGAACAATCAGGGCAGGAGTTACAGTGCCACCCAAGATCTCCAACCCACAAGACCAATAAGGGCTATAGCGCACGCCAAGCAGAGGAACCACCAGCGGACCCAGAAGCCGGCAAATATACCAAGAGGAATCTGAAATCTCTAGAACATCGGCCACAGTAATCGCTCACCCAACAAACAGCACACATCTCACAACACAGCCAAAAACCAAAGAACTGAAAGGCAACTTGCAAGCAGACATCACAACAGTAGAAGATAGCAGCACAACCAAAGAATCAAAACATAGCACAAGAACAATCCATAGTTCAAAATTACCCAATACCCAGAGTTTACAAGAGAACCATACAACTAATCAACAATCACACCAGGAATCGCGGCCCCCAAGCGAATCTGAATCTGATATAATACTTTTTATACCCGAATTTAAATCTAGGGGAAGAGCAGACACCCTAAATAGGGGTAATATACTGAAGTTAATTAATTCAATTGACAAATTAGAAAATATAAACACCCTCGACTTGCTCGCCATCGAATTCCATCCAGCCCAATCGCCCAATGGAAATGAAATAACGAAGACCTTCTGGACAACTAATAATGTTGTTAACCAAATAATGCAGGAAACAAGCAGATTCTCCCATTGGGGAATCAAACTCCAAGCAGTAAAAAGGCCAGCATATCCTACTCCGCTACTTGAAGAAAGCCACCGGGAACGCCATCAAAATGTCAAATCGATTTTGAAAGGTGCTCTCAGTCGATCGCCGGGAGCAGGAAACCACCAAACTAATCTTCAACGACTAAGCCCTAATCAACTAGCTCTATGCAGAACAACTATAACACGGACCGTAAATTGACATACAGCACCAGCACCAACTACCAATTTAGGAGATACCTCCAGATCTAATCTTAAAATTTGTAGCTGGAACATAAACGGTCTCATGGACAAACTAGAGGACCCCAAAATAATAAATTATTTTAACACCTTCAACTTGATACTCCTACAGGAAACATAGGAGACAAACGAAATATCACTACAAGGCTATACAAGTCAATCACACCCGGCAACCAGTAGCTCCCCATTCGGACACAGGTCAGGAGGATTGGCAATATTCGCTTCAATAACAACAATAGGTGAAATAAAAACAATTACAGTAAACCTAACTCCACCAAACGCGATACAGGTATTATCATTAACACTTACATCCAACTCAACCACTAAAGAGCTATACATCGTCAATCTATATATACATCCAAAGCACAGACACTCCGGTTCAACGGAACTCGTCAAAGTACTAACAAAATTAATGGAAGACAGGGATATGGAAAAGACGTTTATAGCAGGCGACTTTAACCTTCATCTCTTTGGCGACAAAACAACAGACGATATGACCAAGGAAATGGACAAAGTTTGGGAAATTCCAAGTCAATCTTTCCCGACCCGAAGCAAACCTACAAAAACAGCTTCCCAACTGTTGAAAGAGCTAGAGCAACTAAACTTGAGAGTACTCAACGGTCGCCACGAAGAGGACATTCCACCGGCACCAACATTCTTCTCCTCAACAACCACCTCATACCTGGACTATATGTTGGTGACTCTTCCACTTTACGAGAAAATAAGTAAATTTAGAATAGGAGAAGGCTCTCAAAGTGACCACCTTCCTTTGGAAGCCAATCTGAGCTTGACTTGTGAAAACAAAGCAGAGGTGCAAAAAAGCCAAACTGGCATAGATTACACAGTAAACTACAGACGAATAAGGTGTAAAACGTCAGATATTGAGAAGTTAGCGGCCAGCGCAAAAGCCATCATACACCTAACACCCAGCCCACATTTTAATTTAACCAACATCTGGGCAAATTTCACACAGACATTGGGAGCTAAACATGGGACTGAACTAAAAACCCACAAAGGACACACCTCACGGTCAACCTTCGGAAAAATAACAACGCCAGAGATAAAAAACATAAAACGAGGTATAACAAAGATCCTCAAGCGACTCCGGAAAGACCCCAACACCGATACCCTACAACAGGAGCTTCGTACTCAAAAAGCTCAATTAAAAAAGAAAATTTGGGCAAGGAAAAGACAACTGAATGAGGACCTCTGGGTAAAAATCGCCTACAGTTCTAAACAAAAGAACAGCTCTAACTTCTGGAAAATAATCCATAATCTTCAGCACCCGGGCCACAAAGGAATAGACTCTAATATATCAGAATCTGACTGGGCCAATTTTCTAGAAGCACACTTCAATACAGTTGCTCTGGAAGAGGAGACCTCCATCGGCGATGATCGGCCTGATGATACGCATCTGAACCTAGAAAAGGTTAGCACATCCATTAAAGTAGAAAATTCACTTTATATGAATAAGTCAACTCACCACCAAGCACAAAAGGAGTTCAGAGAACAACCACCACCATCTGATCTAATAGAGTATAAGGAGGATACCCATTACCCAGAAATAGCGGACAGAATCATATCCCAAATATCTAAAGGTAAAAGAGAGGGAGCCCCCGGTCCAAACGGGATACCGCCAATATTGTACAAAAACGATGCAGCATTTTGGAGCAAAATTCTAGCACCAGTCTTCTGTGAAATTAGAACAACAACTATAATTCCACCATCTTGGAAAGGATCAATCATAAGCCCGATCTACAAAAAGGGGACCAGGAATGATCCTAGAAGCTATCGCCTGATAGCACTTATCGACACCGAGGCGAAATACTATGCTGGCCTAATTCTGGAGGACTTAACAGCTTGGGCAACTGGAAAAAACATCATCACAGTAACCCAAACCGGGTTCCGAAGCGGCCATGGAACTACAACAAACATCATGGCGCTAACCCTTTTGATAGAAGCGGCGAAAACCACCAAAACCTCCCTATTTCTAAGCTTCATCGATTACTCCGCCGCCTTCGATAATGTAGACCGGCACAAGCTTTGGCAGAAACTGGATAAATGGGGACTTCCAGGACCGCTTTTACAGCAGTTGGTAGAGCTCCACACCAACACTTGGGTCAGGATCAAACTAGGTTCTGGGAGGCTTCTTTCCAGAAAAATACAGACCAACAAGGGGCTGAAACAAGGCTGCGTCTTGGCCCCAATGTTATTTAATCTTTTTCTAGCAGATCTTCCAAGAGAGCTTACAACAATTACATCTCATGCACCACGGTTGGGCGACATATTATTGTCTAACCTCCTCTACGCCGACGACTTGGTCCTCATCAGCCGGTCCCCTATTGGCCTTCAACATCTTCTAGACAAAACAAACGAATACTCCAAAGGTAATTCATTAACAATCAACCTAAACAAAACCAAAATAATGACAATAAATTATCATAAAAAAAGGAAATGTCTATGGCGTTTGGATAGTCAGAAACTAGAGCAGGTACTAACCTACAAATATTTAGGCATCATATTAGACTGCAATGGATCCTTTAAACAGCAATTAGAAGCCATTCGTCGGAAGGGCACAACCTTCTCCATGTCGATAAAGCCACTCCAGAAAGCCCTTCCAGACCGGTCCCTCGGCCCTCTCTTGCAGGTAATAAAAGCTCGCTTACAACCAATGCTTACCTATGGCTTCGAATCAATGCAAGGCAAAGACGCAACAATATTGGATAACATCATCAGTCGTGCATATAGGGTAATATTCCACCTTACAACTTACTCGTCACCAGCTCAAATTCGCCTAGAGTTCGGCTTACAAAAACAAACAGTGGAGAGAAGAGGCGCATACATAAAAAGCTGGTGGAAAATTAGAAAAGCTGAACAAGGAACACTAAATGCACATCTCTGGATTGAACTGATAAAACGAGACAAATCCCCAGCAAGGACCTATTTAATGGAATCACTGGCCATCTTGGGTCTAACAGAACTGTGGGAATCTCCAACCGATGCCGGTACCTTCAAAAGAGTGGTAACAAAAGTTACCAAGGCGATCTCATTGAAAGAGGACAAGGCAACTTTAGCCAAGAGAGAGCATGGATGGGGAGTTTTGAAAGATTACACAACTCTCAAACCACAACAGTACCTAATAACGGGTCTCACACACAAAACAAAAAATAAGTTCCTTAACCTCCGCCTAGGAAACATACCCATTATGCCACACTTAGCACCCTGGAAGAGAGATAAAACAAAAATTCTTTGCAGACTATGCCTATCTGGCAAGGAGGACCTAATACACATTATCTGTATTTGTAAAAACCTTTTGGACATAAGGCATTCCCTGCTCCGGACCCTTTGGAACCAGAGGAGGATAACCAGCTGCAGACAGGCCGTGTTGCTCTGTTTTAACCCCACGGAAACTCAATTAAATTGCAGAACAACAAAATTTTTTGAAATAGTTGCGGACAGACTCAAAGAAAAAACCGGACACCAATAGACTCAAACTAAGACTTTTAAAAAATCTTTTAAAGACCTCAAATCAGCTGATATTCTCCTTTTAATCGGTTGTTTTAAATCTAAACTTTTTAACAATGAAACTAAGCTATTAAATGTTGTGAGTTTTTATTAACTGTGCAATAAACAAAATCAAATCTTGAAAATCAAATCTATGGAAAATTGCAGGGGGAAAACGCGTTTTGGGACCCCCCTTTTTTCTCAGCCCCCGCTTGATGAATCCCCCCGAGACTTTCAGGGTAGAAGCGGAGCGGAGCGGAGCACCCCACCTATTTTGAAAATTTTGCGAGGATTCGTCAACCGGCGCCAAAGTTATTCCAAATAGAATGTTGCAGATTTCCTATGGAAACACGGTCCTAACTATAACTATCTACTGGCGACAGCCAGTAGATAATATATATATATATATATATATATATATATATATATATATATATATATATATATATATATATATATATATATATATATTCACTTAAAAAACCATAGGTTTCACAGATGTTATAGTTAGCTGGACATTTCACTCGTAAAAAACCAATGAAATTCCCCAGTTATAGTTAGTGCAGGCAACTATAACTCACGTGACCGCAATCCTCTGCTGATGACATTTCTTTCCAGTGCTGGTGCCTGTTAAAGTCGTCCCCAACACTTTTGTGGTGTGATGGGAAAGCGGACGGTTTCTTGATAGATATCTTATGAAATATCCTTCTGCAGAGGTTGAGATTGTACAGGAACTAATCAGCTGTGAACAGGACACACGTCAAAGATTTTCGGACGAACAGAGTGAATGTCAAACTAGTATGCCACATATTTTGAGTAAAATAAACTACAGCAACAAGAGGTGTTGGACAATCTGAATTATTAGCACGTTGTTTTCATTATTTGCAAAATTATTGTCACCACGATGTAAACTAAAAAATGCACGTCAGCTGCTGAAGTTTAAAAGTAGCAAGAGTGTAGCCGGTAGTTGATAGTCTGTGCTTAATTTAGGAATTAACAACCGTGTTTAGTAGCCAATAAAGCCCTTGCCGCTCCAATAAGAAAGAGTGCATTGTTGCCCATGAAACCTCTTTGTACTCTGTTGGATAGATTTGGAAGGCATCCATTTAGTTTGAGCCTTGGTGCACATTTTCGAGGTGGATAGAATTAGTTAGTAAATTACAATGTTGAAAACATCAACACATGAGCCCAGTTGAAAAGCGGCAGCTTCTATAAAAATTGTAGAAGCCATCTATTAAGTAAATCCCTCTAGCAGGCAAGCAAGCAGAAAGTGTTTACAGGACGTTTCACACATTATCAAACAAAGGGCATTCAGGGCTGAGATGCTGGACCTCTTAATGTTTGTGTTGTGGGAAGGAGGAACTAAGGCTTTGCTTTGGAGCACAACATTGTTTCTCTCGAGGAATTCGCTTTTTTTTAAGAAATAGATATTCAATGTTTGTACCTCTTTTACGTAGCACAACCACAGTTTTTTTTCCATATTTAGGCTTATATTAAATATGGCAGCAAAATGTCTCCAATAAAATTCTGAACACCACTGATTACCGTTTCAAGTGATTCAGCTCTGGTGATAGAATATCAGGAACATTGTGGTTTATTACATTTTTAGAACCCCCAAACTGAATTGCTATCTATGGAAGATCGTTGTATGTTCATTTTCCTACCACGTATTCATTGTGAATATCTTGGAAAACAATTGCATTTTATGTTTTTTCGGTTACTCGACGAGCTCAACTCGATATTTAACAATAGTGTCCAAAATAAATTAATTACATGAATATGGTCGCATCACTGAATTTAAACTGGAAGGTTTGTCATGGAGACAAACATCATATTTAATACTAGGTCAGCATGACAAACGTTGACCATACCCTTTAATTTTAATCGAAGACAACTGTGGTATATGGGTTACTTGATCTGCCTTCAGACAGCCAGAATCAGCGCTCCCTCTTCAGGATTTCCACATGTTCATTTTCATTATTTTAGCTAGGGACGTTGCTCCCAGGAAACAAATGCTAACTTGATAAACAAAATTGTTATTGTAGTGGGAGCATATCCAACATACGGTGCCATACGTAAATCAGTAGAGAGCGTTGTGTACAATTGAGATCGGATACAAGATTGGGCAGAGCTGAACACTGACGCTGTACTAGCCGGCACCCATACACCAACGAGTTAGGAAGTTGTTTAGAATATTTACTGTGTCAGGCTCCAGGAGATTAATGATGCTGATTTAAAATGTGGTGGGAAGTCCTCCAGGCTGAGTTGTCCAATGAGTCTGAGGCCTCCACTCAGAGCTGGCTTTAGGGCAGTGCGACTGCTGCGTCCGTACTGGGCGCTGACCTCAGTGGGGGAGCTGTGTTTAGCAATAACTTATTATTGGTGAGATGAGGGGCACTTTTGACCTGTGGTAGTGAGAGAATCCCGGGAGGCGGTCATGGGGTGTGGGGGGCGCCTAAAATGATTGTTGCACCGGGTGCCACCGGCACTAAAGCCTGCCCTGTCTCCACTTCTCTGATGGAATACTGCTTGCTGCATGGACTGCTTTAGAGTTTGGTGGACGGGTACTCCATCACAAACATGATGGATATCCCGTCTACCTTATTACAAGTGCATTGGATATAATGCACTTGTAAAATTGCGGACCAGATATCCTTTGCAAGCATGATAGATATTCTGTCCCCCTAATTAAAAGAGCATTATTATATATTGCACATGTAATAAGGTGGATTTGACATCTGACATATTTGTGACAGAGTATCCATTCGCCAAACTATCAATCTGGCCCTTAGACATCCCAGCCAGGCAGGAAGGGACTTTTGGGCATTTAGGATGGGGAGACTCTGCAATTGGGGAAGAGATCTCCATATGGTAACGTATAGGGAAAAAGTAACAAAAAAACATTATTTAACATGAAAACAATACTAAAAATATTTATTATTAAATATTCATGTAAATTTATTGCATTTAGTTATTTTAAATATAGCACAAAATAACAAATGCTATAGGAGTAGTACCTTCATTTTGAATTCATTCTTTAATTAATTTAGATATATTAAATTATATTGAAATTATTTTGGGAAGTTTATATTAAATAGTAAATCCACATAAAGATAAAAAAATATGCTTTGATTAACATCGAAAAGTGATGTTTAGTAAGAATTATAACTAATTAAATTATATTTAAAAATGTTGCATTCATTTTTACATTTAAATGGTTTTTAAAATATTTTAAAATTTAATAATATTCACTATTTTTATATATTTTTAACATTATATTAAATATATTTCTATTTAAACTATTTCAAATAATTTGATTTAAGTTAAGATTATTTCCTATGAGATTTTCTTTAAAGTCCCACCTGCTATTATTTTCTATAGTATGGTGTTACAGTATAGGTAGTTGGCATGTGTGATGCTGGATTTACATCTTCTCCTGTAACTCATGAATCTGAGGTAGAGGCATGTAAGTTACACTTTTTGGGCATTTATACAATCTGATTTTGTGAATAGCCAAAAAGTTCTAAACTTACTAAAAAGTGTAAATTAATTAAAAGTGTAAGTTATCTTTGTACATTAGCCTCTGAGTGATTCACAGGATGTTAAACCGATGCCAGGACTTGAAGTGGGTCCTAAAGCTCCCAAGACAGTAAGTTTGCTTTATATATTGTAAAAAGTATGCCTTAAAGTTAATAAACCTTTAAGCATGATTGTCCTTACACTATGTTAAAGCCAGGAGATTTGGTCATTTAGTTAAATAGATTCACATGACCTTTTGTGTTGCCAATCAATATATAAGTCACTATAAAAAAGAATTGTGTGATTTTTCTAATTTGTCAATTGTTTTTGGTTGGCTTTCGTTTTATGAATAAGATGTTTTGATGATATAATATTGAACTGTGGGTAGGGGTTTGGGATGCTGGAACGTGTGTGAAGTTAAATTGAGGGGTGTCTGAAGATTTGTTTGAGAGTGTTCGAGAGTGTTGGAGAATGTGGTGTCTGAAGGAGTTTTAAACAGATTATTTTTTGTTTAAAGTTTATTTCATACATGTGATGCTTTGAGTAAAAATGTGGATTAATTCATACGTAAAAAGAGGTTGTTTGTGGCATTGTTTCAATTCAATGCACTGTTAATAACGTTAGAATTGTGGATCAGTACTGACTTTTTGGTGTTTTTGATTTGAATAGGGCTCAGCCTTACTGATTTAGAGCCTAAACCCCCTGTGTTCCCTGGTATATACTGCAGCTAAGACTGTACCCCGAGTTGTGCAGTATTCTACAGAAGGATCCATCCCCATTGGCAAGCAACTAGTCAGTATTCTATGTTTTTTCTGCTGGACTAGATGGGGAAACACCACCTCAAGCTGATTAGTGCAAACAAGAATGAAATATCCTCCAGTTTGATGGAAACATTTCCTATGACTGCATTTAGCATTTCAGAGAATGATGCCAGATGTAGCCAATTGGGGATGTGCAGCATGAGCAGTCCATGCAGGATTAAGTGTTAGTGTTCGCATCACCCACTGTGTAAGACATCTCAATAGTTTTACTAAATATTTGTATAGTGGCCGCACCTGTGCTACTGATAAATTACCAGCATTAGGATGTGGTGTGTATTCGGCTAAGAATGGCCATGTTGCTCCCTCATTGCTAAGGGGACTAAGTTTAACATTTTCTGTTGTGTGGGGTAGGGCGCAATTACACCGCTTTATACATTCTTGGTATGTGAGTGGCATTTCTATTTCTTCATATGGTGTATAATTTTCAGGTATCCTACCCTATTTGTATGTGTGAAATACCTGTGTGGTGTTATCAGTAGCTGGGATTGTAACCCAATAATATAACACCTCTGTACTATATGCATTGTTCGCCTCAACCACAAGGGTGACATCTCCACCTGCAAGTGTAAGACCATGTTTCAGCATTTCTGCAGTTCTCAGCAATGTTAAGTCCTCTATTTTCAGACAATATTGTAAATAAAAAATGAATTGACAAATAGGATTACACAATGGGAATAGAGCCTTTGAAGAGTTCAAGCTTGAACAACCTACAGCCAATACATAGGGGTTACCTACTCAGCCGAGGAGGATAGTCCCTACCATCACAAACGTCTAAGATTAGGAGGTAAGTAGGGGTCTCAGAGAAAGTACGATAGAACTGCTCAGCTGATCCATTAAATAAAAAACAATTCTACCAACATTGATGGTGCCATGTCATGTGGTTTCCACTTTCTTGTAGGAACTGCTTGTTTGTTGGGCAACATAAGTCTTGGGAAAGTGCAAGACTGATTCTGAGCACCCCTTCAGGATATGTTGTCCTAAACGCCAGCTTTTCTCACTGTACCACCATAAGCACCCCTAAACCTAGATGGGTGGTGGTAGGTTTTGGCCACCACAGACCATGACAACCCTGAACCCCCCAGAAATTGTGGTAACAGATCTAGAACCCTTTCGCTCAATAACACATGCTCTCTTTCTTTTAGACAAATATACAAGGAATACACAAAAGAGTGTATTTCAATATTTATTGAACTAATGTGATCCTTGTATTGAATATATGTGCTGCGATGATTAATAGAAAGAAGCAGATAAGAGTAATTAGCAGTGTTAGAGGACATTGAACAGAATGAACAGTTCCATTATCTTGCTAAACAATATACATATATATATATATATATATATATATATATTCTGAAAACAAGGTTACCCCTGGGGTGGGTATTCCCAGACGTGGGACCCATGCTCACTACGCTACTGGAGTCAAGCTATCCTGGCTGATGACGGCTGATAGCCAGAAACCGGTCCTAGGATGCTTGATTCCGGTCCAGGGAAGACCTGGCTTGGCAGTTCGGGCTGGACTGTTCCCATGAGGTACAGGGTCAAGACTGATTTGCATATGGCCATGTCTATACTGGGGTGGCGTAGTGGGAAAAAGAACGATGGATTTAACCCAGATCTCTTGACTGGGGGAGAATGTCTGCATTGTCAGCATTCCGTCCATCATTTGTTCGTTGTAACGCTTTTCACCCCTGGGGTGGAGGCACACTCAGGATCGCACAGGTCTAGCAAAAACAACCCCTCAGATCTGCTGCCGACGCGTTTCGGGCAAACCGCCCTTCTTCTTGGGCAGCCTTCGATTCAAGATTGATGACGTGCAGACAACCAGCATTTTCCCTCTTTTATTGCTATGACTCTAAAATAGATAATTACAAAGCATTATGGGGCTGGTAGTTCTATAATCAATCAACCCCCAATGGGGTGCCGTCATCAATCACCATGTGTAGAATTTAAAAGAGTGTGCCTCCACCCGAGGGGTAACCTTGTTTTCAGAATATATATATATATATATATATATATATATATATATATATATATATATATATATATATATATATATATATATATATATATATATATATATATATATATATATATGTACATATTACCTACTGCCAGTCGCCAGTAGGTAGTTATAGTTAGGAGCTAGTTTCCATAGGAAAAGCGCTTTTTCTTTTCCCAATAACCGGTTGATGAATCTTCCCGAATTTTGTTTTAAAAAGTGTCCAGTTCCGGTCAGCTTCTGTCTTGAAAGTTTCGGGGTGATTTGTCAAGCGGGGGCTGAGACAAAAGGTGGGTCCCAAAACTCATTTTCTCCATGTTCATTCCCATAGGAAACTTTAGACAAAGCTACAGCCCGAACTGCTGAACTTAATTCCTCCAAATTTGGCAAGAAGGTAGGTCTTGGTTCAGAAAGAGCCCTTATTTTAAATGGTCTAAATCCATTCAGTAGTTCCTGAGAAATTAGAAAAAGAATGGGTTTGAAAACTGTCCTTGATAGGAAACTTTAGACAAAGCTAAGCCCGAACTGCTGAACGGAACTACACCAAATTTGGCAACAAGGTAGTATTTGCTTCTGAAAGAGCACTTTTTGTTAAATGGTTTAAATTTAGTAGTTGCTGAGAAAATAGAAAAAGAAAGTTTCGATATCTGAGCACTGAGGAGAAATCACACACCCTCCCGGGCAGGAGCTACACTCTGATTGGCTGCCAACACTCCAAACTAGGAAGTGTTGGCAGCCATTTTGTGACTCGGTTACCGAGTCAGAAGATAACTGTGGCAAAAAGGATGAAAAATAAGAATAGGGGGCAGGGTAGGAACACCCTGACCCCCTAGGCCTGCTCAGAGGGTTCCACATGGACCGCCGGACCGCCAGGCCGCCCCTAAATTTTTTTTTTTATAAAATAAAATCAAAGTCGCTCTGGGTGTGCGCCTCCTGCCGTGAAAAAAAAACAAGCGTGCGTTCCTGCACTTCGTTTTTCAAAGCCCCCGCTTGGGCCAGGTCCCAGGGGCACTCAGCAAACAATTTGCGGGGGCCTGCGGGGGCTGAAACCAAAAAAATGTGTGGGGGGTCCGCAACTCCACACACTGACTCGGGGACCACCACCTCCACCACCGGGGCTTTGATAATATACTGCGGTTTGGCACTGCCCCCCCCCCGCAGCCCGGGGGCCACCACCTCCCTGGGGCTCTGTTTTAAAATAAAAATGATGTGCGTGGGGGGAAAGAGCCCCTCCCCAAATGCCTCAGGGATCACCACCTCCCCGGGGCACTTAAAATTGAAATTCGGGGGTCCGTTTTGGACCCCCGAGGATCACCACCTCCCCGCGGCTTTAGAAATATTGGAAGGAGGGCTGCGCGGCCCCCCTCCTGGAGCCCATAGTGGCCCTGGGGACCGCCACCCCCCAGGGCCGGGACACTCCAGGACACTGCTTTTTGCTATGGCAGGGCGGGAGCGCAGCTCCCGCCCTGTCATACCTAACTCTACTTTGCTTCATTGAAGTGAGAGCAGGGAAACTTGCTCTCGCTTCAATGGAGCAAAGCAAAGCAAAAGCAATACCGGATCCCATTGGGGCTCCCTCCACGGTCCCCAATGAGTGTCCATGCCCCGGGGAAAGGCCCAGTAGGGGGACCACGCGGTCCCCCTGCTTTAAAAAAAATATATATATATATAAAAGAATTGGCCATGCCCCGGGGGATGGGGTTCCCGGGGTGAATATAAATTAATGGAAGTAGACCTTTTTTTTTTTGCCAAAGTTTGAAGTCGCGACTCGAGCAGGTCACACAGCGCTGCCCCCTAGTGTGAACGCAATGGGTGCGCGGCTCCAAGCAAAAATAATTAAGATCTTTTTTTTTAAAAGCTTGGTTATATGTTGGGTTATTGGGTGGCTCTAAAAAGAGCTCTTGTTTTCATTGGGAGATTGTTGTCGCTACATGTAAGTGTGGATGCAGATCTTCAGGTTGTTGAGAAACACTCTGTTGCCTTGATCAGTGAAGTATAGTCCATCACTTCTGTAGATGCCATCCATATGGAAGCGTAGACTGTTGTTATAGATGGAGCCCATCCTATGGTCTCTGAGGTAAGCAGAAACAGCTTTATTGACATTTTTTCTAGCTTTCTTTGGCATATGTTAGAGTATACAAAGACAGTTTGGGGGAAAAGCAACATCAATTCTGCAAAGGTGTCCTTCATTAGCTTTTCCAGACCTACCCCAGTCAATGTGCCTAGGTCATTGCCACCACAGTGCACAATCATGAGGTCAGGGGGTAGGAGATGCAAAAAGGTTTTAACCAAAGGAATTAATTGATGGCACTTTAATCCTCTCTGTCCAATCCATTTAATGTCTACATTTTGCAAAGCTAGGTCTTTGTCAATACCTATGTGTGCAGTGTACCTTTTGCACTAGAAAACACAGCTGTGCCCAACAATCCACACTGAAAGCATCTTGAAGGGATGACTGGAAGTAATGAAAAGATGTCTGTAGCTGAAGTAGTCAGTTGGTAGAATGAGAGGTATCTAAAATGGTGGACAAGATGCTGTTTTTAAGAAAGTAGAGAATTGATTGTCTGTTTAAGAACTTTGTACATCAAAAAATAGGCTGCACTTTACTTTCTTTAAAAACAGGTTTCTTATTGGCTAGTAAAAAATGTTTGAAAGGTACAGTAGAAAGAAAAAGGTCATATTTTGCAAAGTCAACCACACCTGCTGTTTGCATTTGCAACATTCTGTGGTGAACTTGAAAATATGGTGAACTTGTGACCTGTCAGTTTAGTCGAATGTTCCATGAAGTGTTACTAAGGAAACTGGCATTAAGCAGAATGGGGGTAGAAGTCAGTTGTTAAGGGTTATAATGTGTAACCAATAGATGTGCTCCCGCCTGATAGTTCAGACAAAGGAGCTTTCAACCCTAATGTTATTTTGTCATCTGCTTGCGTTAAGGCAATATGATATGGCTTGTTGGGGGTGGGGTAGGATGTGTGCGACTTTGGGATTCATGCTTGACATGTCTTGAATGTGACAAATGTGCGGCATCACTTTGTTTTATGTTGCCTCACAGCTGCACCTCCCTCCCTCCAAGCCTATTTACTTGTGTGCGCTGTGCGGTTGTATCACTTGCACTCCTACGGCACATCATTGTCATGTTTTTCTGCACATGTCCACAAGCCTGACAACGACACACTGATGTTTAAGGTTGTCGGTCACGTGAGTGTAGGCCTATGGTAAGGATAGGGCAGACACAGATGTAGAGTTCATGCCTGGTGAAGTCGCGCTGTGAGTAGGGCTAGGCATGTGGCTCATGCTGCGGCAATACAAATGCACACAACACTTGGCATGTATGAGCCAAGACCCCAAGTGGTCTTGCTCTCCTTAATTTCTCCTTTCGTGCGAGCCCGCCCTCCGGGTGCATGCTACATTGCAACATTGTTGATTGTGAGCCAGGTGGCGCCGACACTAAAACACAGACACACGCATTAGTTACTTCCTTGCCGAGTTCAGAACGGAACCACGGCCAGAACCGTGGGCAAATTCTGCACACCCCTACACTGTACTGGCGTACGGTGGCTCTGCAAAGCTACATAACCAAGGTCTTCCCCACTGCCAGAGGTAACATGGTTGCGTCTGCTGTGCACAGCACAATGGAATGTGGTAGGGCCCGGGGCCATCAGGCATACATAATGAATACACAGACACAGTTAGATAGATAGTGTAACTGGCTACGGGCACGTGCGCCCAGCCCTTTTTTATTACCAGGGTCACATGTCCAGTGATGCCTGTGCTGGATGTGTGTGGGGTGAGTGTAAGCCAGCCCTCAGGGAATGGTTGGTGCTGGCAACAACTACAACAGTGATCATCGGATTACACACAGAGATTCAATCATAAAGGGTCCATGACTTGTGGTGCACTGAGATAGGGGCACTAGAGATGAGCGTGCTCATGTGAAGAAAATGTTAATGTCCCTTCGGGATATTCCTGCTACCTGAGGTGACATTGTTGCGTCCGGTGTCTACAGCACAAAAGTCAATCATAAAGGGTCCATGAGTTGTGATGCACAGAGTTAGCGTCACCTGAAGAGCTCAGCATGTGCGCAGCCAGCAATGATGGTGTGTTCTTGCAGGTCAGGATTGGATTGGATATGTGTGAGACCTGTAGACCGCAGTGTAGGCCGGAGGCAGCGGTCAGCAAGGGCCCACAACCACGTGGCATTGACTTGAGCTGCACAGAGTTAGTGGCACCTGAAGCACTCAGCGTGTGTGCAGCCAGCGATGATGCGTGGTCTGGGCGGGCCGCACTGGATCCAATGTCTGATGCCTACTGGACTCTGCAATTAATGAATCAAGGCTGAATTTGAATTGTGAGCCCTGCTGACCCCAGTGTAGGCCTAAGGCAGCGGTCAGCAAGGACACACAGCCACGTGGCGTTGACTTGAGCTGCATAGAGTTAGTGGCACCTGAAGCACTCAGTGTGTGCGCAGCCAGCAATGATGCGTCGTCCGGGCGGGCCGCACTGGATGCAATGCCTGTTGCCTACTGGACTCTGAAATTAATGAATCAAGACTGAATTTGAATTGTGAGCCCTGCTGACCGCAGTGTAGGCCGCAGGCAGCGTTCAGCAAGGGCCCACAGCCACGTGGCATTGACTTGAGCTGCACAAAGTTAGTGGCACCTGAAGCACTCAGTGTGTGTGCAGCCAGCGACTCTGCAATGAATGAATAAAGGCTGAATTTGAATTATGAGCCCTGCTGACCGCAGTGTAGGCATATGGAACAAAAGATGAAATATGTATGGAATGCATTGTCGAAATATTGGATCTTCTGAGTACAATCTTGTTATTAGAAATTAGAGTTTACAAAACCTTAGAAATTCACTGAAAAAAGCACAGGTTTCAGGGACGGTATAGTTAGTTGCCTACTGGACTCTGCAATTAATTAATCAAGTCTGAATTTGAATTGTGAGCCCTGCTGACCGCAGTGTAGGCTGGAGGCAGTGGTCAGCAAGGGCCCACAGCCATGTGGCGTTGACTTGAGCTGCACAGTGTTAGTGGCACCTGAAGCCCTCAGCGTGTGTGCAGCCAGCGATGATGCGTGGTCCGGGTGGGCCCCACTGGTAGCAATGTCTGTTGCCTGCTGGACTGCGTCATCTGCAATCGCGACTCGATCTGAATGGTGAGCCCTGCTATCTGCAGTGTAGATCGAAGGCAGTAGTTAGCACAGACTTAACTGCGCAGTGCTGTGTTGCTGAGTTTGAGGAGGCCGGCGGTCACGGCAGCGGCCTTGTGGCAGGGTGAGGGACGCCGCACTGGCAGATGCATTGGCCTTCCCAGAAGTGAACCACGCCCAGAACCCCGGCCTATTTATTCACACTCCTATGCTGGAGTGGACTATGCCGGACCAGCCCACTCCGACACAGCTACATGACCGAGGTCTTCCCCACTGCCTGAGGTAACATGGTTGCGTCCACAACACTACAAACACCAGCAGTATATGTCCACATGGACAAGTCTGTGCTCTGCATACTGAGGTCTGTCCAGCACATCACCCCCACACTTGGCATTGTGTGCATTCTTATTCATGGGTGACTTGTTGCCTTCACATATACTTGGTTCCCACCTCTCCCCACATTCTGCTATTGTGTGGCTGAGGGGCCATGCTGTTATCGGAACGTCCACTGTCCTGTTCTGCACTGCCTCGGTGGTATTCGGGGGGGGTCACCCAGCCGCTCTTTAATTCTTTTTTTTTTTTTTGGGCCCTGGGGGTCCTTGTGGGATCCCCATGAGCAGGCCTAGGGGGTCAGGGTGCCCACTTTTCTTGTTCATTTACCTTTTTCTAAAATATTTCCTTGTGATTCGCATGTAGCTACAACAAACTCCTAAGAATCACAAGGGCTCATTTTAGAGCCACCAAAACCCAACAGTGGGGACTTATTGCTGAGTTATCGGCACTTTAGCGCAGCAAAAGTGGCAAAAGAATTATCGCCCAATTCTCAAGTTGGTGCACACTGCCACATTGCCCACAGGCTGACGGTACCAACACAGCAGACAACCAACATCCCTCAGCAGACAAAGCTGCAGGCTGTGCTGCACCTGTTGGCCTCTGGTACATTCAAACCAACAACTGCCAGAGTTTGAGGAGTCTCACAGCCAGCCCTATTAAACTTCCTCACACATGTTTTGGATGCATGTCCACAAAAGGAAAGGCGGGCCCCTGTATCCGCAGCACATGCTCGTCCCAATTCGCAGTCTTCCTGCTCAACCAACCCCAACCCCAGCTGTTCCCTTGTGCCTCTGTTCTCCAGATCCAAGAATGTGATTTCTGAAATGGGTGTGCGACAGGTCATGAAGTCCAGTAGTCAACAGTAGTGGAAAAACAGTACTTTATTACAAAACATAAATTAACAACACGAAAACATCAAACAGCGAGTGACATTCCCAACGGGGAACATCATCAGGGCAACCTATGGATTCAAATAACTGCAGATCATCCTGGAAATCCCAATACAAATCAATATTTCGAAAGTCCGGATTCAGAAACCTGTTGGATGAATGGTGAAAATGGTAAAGCATTAGTATGGTCACAAACGTAATCTGGTACAATGTATTGCACTTAGACAAACTAGAATCCTTACAGGTATGATCAATCCTGCACAAAAAGAGTGTAACAGAAGTTTGTGTGGTCGTAACCTTCATAGGAAAGAAACGTAAGGTTTTGACCACACAAACTTCTGTTACGGTCTCATCATTATGCAGGATTTATCATACCTGTGAGCATCACGGTTCATTTCAGCTTGATACACCTGCAGCTTCACTTCACCCACACTGCGCAGGAACAGCTGGAGAGCAAGCAAGGTAACCACGTCATAGCAGGCTTCACCACATGTTGGGGGCAATTGATTGCACACATGTACTACTTGTGCCCTCTGCCAACACTGCACACAATCACCGCAACAGAAACCACATACGTTCTAACAATGTGAAGGCAAAACTGGACCACGAGGGCCTGTACACTAATGTCTTCGCAAACTTTCCAGGCAGTGTGCATGATTCCTACATCTTCCGCAAGCACCCCAGCCCTAGTCCCCAGACCGGTCCGCCGCCCAGTGATGACTGCCCAACCCTGCACACCCAGACCTCAATGCTCACCTGCTGCCACCGGCGTGTCTCCAAGAGGGCCCACCACGTGCCGGAGCAAACACCTCAGCCGTCGCAGAATTCCACGGCATAGACCCCCAGCGCATCCTGCTGCACTTCGCCGAGGAGTCTTGTTTGTACAGCCTGCTGCCTTTGGTGTACACGCGGTCCAGCTGAGCTCACAATTCAAATCGGGTCTTGATTGCCAGGATTGCTTATCGAGGCTTGTGCATCATCCCAGGCTGCACACCCGCTCAGCTCTGGTGGCACTAACTCAGTGCAGCTCAAGTCATTGCCACGTGGCAGGAGGCCCCATGTCGGCCAGAATGCTTCGGCTGCCACTAACTCTGTGCACCTCAAATCATCGCCATGCGGCAGGAAGGCCTGTGTCGGCCAAAGTGCCTCGGCTGCTACCAACTCTGTGTACCTCAAGTTATCGCCACATGGCGGGAGGCCCGTGTTGGGCAAAATGCCTCAGCTGTCACCCACTCTGTGTACCTCAAGTCATCGCCATGTTGCGGTAGGCCTGTGTCGGCCAAAGTGCCTCGGCTGCCCCCAACTCTGTGCACCTCAAGTCATGGGCCCTATATGATTGAATATCGTGGTGCGGACGCCATTATATCACCTCCAGCAGTGGGGAATGTGATGTGGTAGGTCCCTAGGCCCTCATGCATAAATAATAACCACACGGACACACCCAGATAGAGAGTGGAAATGGTGTCGAGCACGTGCGCCCGGCACTTTTTATTGACAGGGTCACATGTCCTGTGACGCCTGTGTGCTGGATGGGTGTGGTGTGAGTGTAAACCAACCCTGAGGGAGTGGCTGTGGCATGCCGACAACTAGACCAGTGATCAGGAGAGCACTACAGGGAAGACCTGGGACAGGTAGCGTTGTCCCCCCCATAAGCGTAAGCGGAGTGGGCTAGCCAGTCCAGCGTAGGGGTGTGAACAATGACCCCGGGTCTCTGGGCGTGGTTCCGTCCTGGGGTGGACAAGGAAGAAACCAATGGGTGTGTCTCTGTTGTAGTGTCGGCGCCACCCGTAGCGCAATAGATAATGTTGCACCCTGTGACTCAAGTCCCACAACATGAGCAACATGGACGTAAGAGTGAATCACTGAACCTACATTCATCCATACTTCTACACTTGCATGATCATAGACATCTGTGTGAATGTGAAAGTTTAATGCACATTCAGTGAAGTGTTGTCTTAAGGTATTTTCTTCTCTTGTTTTTGGTGTAGCCAGTACTATGTACTCATCCAATCACTCCGCCAATTCCCAAGCACTTATAAATTCACCATGCACTCTCCTTGCAGTACTCTAATCATTCAGTCAGTACCCATGTACTTATGTAATGACCCAAGCACTAACACATGCACTGCTACATTCCTCTGTACACTACCCATGCAGTCCTCTAACCAACTACACACTACTCATTCTCTCCTTCAATTCCCCAAGTAGTACCCATGCAATCCAGCAATTACCGTGTCACTCCTCATGCACTCCTCCAACCGCCAACCAGTACTATGTACTTATCCAATCGCTCCGCCAAAACCCAAGCACTTGCAAATTCACCATGCACTCTCCTTGTAGTACTCTAATCATTCAGTCAGTACCCATGTACTCATGCAATTACCCAGGCACCAACCATTCACTGTCCCAATCAACGAAACACTACCCATGTACTCATGGAATAACCCAAGCATTACCCATGCACTGATGCAACGTGAGGAATAAATCACCCTCTATATGCAGGGGGTCGAAACGTAGACAATCTACCACCTGTCCGCAAGCTCAAAGAATTAAACAACTAAAGCAATATGTACTTTTGAGCTATGTTCATACATGGGAACAACTGACCTATGTCAGGCTGGAAAGGTCCAGTTCTATGTAACAACAAATGTATATATGTCACTATACCTTTACCCTGTCATTCACCCACTGACTCACTACCATTGACCCTACCCATCCTTTTCTTCACAATGAGAGCACTGTAAATATTGAATGCACTACTACTGATTGGAGCAACTGTGTTGCTAACCATTAATGCTTTGACTTTATATTGCATTTAATGCCTGCATAATTCATGGAATTAAATTCCTGTCTTTTGAATCATATTGAGGCTCGAAGCGGTGAATGCATTTTCCATTGTATGTGTTTTTACAAAAAAGTACTACCACATCCATTTCTAGAGCGTATTGTATTACTGACCCAGGTTGGGTAGGTTTTCATGGGTTTACCCCGTTAAAACTCAACACAAATGGTGCAAGTCACTTTGCGAGCATTCACCTTCTTCTCGCCCCCTGGCACCATAAAAAGGGCCCACACAACACTCTCTTTCCCTTTTTTAACTGGCTTCATGATCTCGTCATCCTCCAGATCCAATGGATCGATGTCTCTATGAGCAGATGCCATAATGTGTTTAAAGAAATCAAAACACACAAAGAACAGAAATTGCCAGCAAGACTGCCATATAATAAGAGGAATATCACAAGGATGGATTCTCCCTCTTACAGAATTAAAATATTTTAAACCAATCAGATTCTTTCTTTTCCTGCTGATACGAAGTGGCGTAGGGTGCGCACACCCATCGCTTACGCATCACGTACCCGTGAAATATTGTACATGTAATTATAAACTATAACTACATTTTTAAACACTATTTTACAAAGGATATTAGTGAAAGTGTTTATACAATTCTGATATTTGCACTTTATATAGTGAGATTTCACACTTTGAAATACACCTAAGTCGTGACCCCGGCGCGATCCCAACGTGACCCGGAAATACGTACGGGGCTGGGCCGCTTACAGTATGCGCATTCATCGCACACAGGTCAAATTTCATATCATTAACATTATACTGAAAAAATAATTTCTAAAAAGTTTTCTAAATTAAATTAGTCAAACACTATAACCAAACTATGTATTGATAATTTCGTTTAATACTATTTCTTACTTTTCGAATTACGCAGAAGTCGCGACCGCGGCATGATGCTGGCGCGACCCTGGCGTGACTCCTGAAATGTACAGTAGCGAGGTGCGCGCCGCCATTGTGTAGGGTGCGCATATGCTGCGCGAGTCCTGTGAATTAATTTCAAATAAAACAATGAATATAGTTTTCCAAACTTCAAATTATTCTCAAATTTTGTTTAATATATAAATATATATGTAGTAAATATAAAAAATCATATGATTGAGGCACATTATACTTAAAAATTCTCATTTAAAAAATCATTGAAATTCACTGAAAAAAATGTAGGTTTCAGGCCCGTTATAGTTAAGAATTAGCATTTAAAAAACCTTAGAAATTCACTGAAAAAACCATAGGTTTCAGGGACGTTATAGTTAGTTGGACATTTCACTCGTACAAAACCAGAGAAAATCAGCCATTATAGTTAGTTCCGCTAGCTATCTATCTCGCGCCCCCGAAATGCACTGCTGATGACGTCACATATTACATCATTCATGATATGGTCAGTGCAATTACTGATGACATCACTGATGACATCTCAAATGACATCACTGATGACATCGCTGATGACATCATCCACGTGATAATCTGATGCACCTCCTCACACCCTAATATAACCTTTGATACACCTACTCTAAAATACAACCATTATTGAAATAATAGACACACCAACACCAGTTACTACATACTAGGCCTGGGCGGTAAATTTCGTTCCGCTGCGGAATTTGCAAAAGTTGGGTAATTTCGCGTTCTGCCTGAATTGCCCAAAATTCTGCGCTCCGTGACTTTGCGGAATTTTTTGCTTGTTTACATTCTTAGAATGCGTGTTCGCGAGATATTTCCCCCCGAGCACACAAACAGCGTTCGCGAACGGGAAAAAAGCATCGCGAACAAGCAATTCCGCGTGTTCATGAAATTTCTGCGTGCTCGTGGATATTTTTTACAGTTTCGCTGAGCTTTGTGTAGCACGACTATGCATATTCGGCACACCCCTACATACCCACTCACTGATTCCTAGCTCTACACACACATCCACTCATTCACCCATACAGTCACTCATACATGACTCATACGGCCGACCGGGGCTAGGGGCCACGACCCCGGCTCCGCTGTCCCCCACTATACGGAGATACAGTTCCCAGGCTCTCCTTCAACTTAGAATGAAGGCCTCCCCTCTTTGCGCCCCTTCCTGCAATCCAATAGATCGCGGATTAGCCTGCCCCCATTGTGGTTTTCAAATCCTCCGTGATTCTACGGATAAAAACACCCCAGTTCGTATGTATTTATTGAACTGTAGATCACTCCCTAAACATAGCACAGAGGTTTCGCTGTTTTTAGAGGATACTAAACCAGATGTTCCATTTTTAACAGAAACCTGGCTCCACCACGATTCAGACCCCGACGTCATCAAATCACTACCTAAGGGCTATCGAATTCTACGTGCCGATCGCCCCACCAGAGGAGGTGGACTTGCTATTATTTTCAAGGATTGCTATAACTGCCGGTGTCTGCCCAACTCTTTTCTCAATTGTGAAAGTTTAACCTTCTCTCTTGATCTTTCTGCTACCTATACCTTTTAAGGAACACTTATATACTGCCCACTGGGGCCGATGGGGCAATTTCTTCATGCCCTTTCCCCCTCATTGGCTGACTCGGTATGTAGTTCTGCAAATTACACTCTCTTAGGAGATTTTAACATCCACCTTGACAACACTACCGATCATTATGCCATAGATATGGGCGAGAATCTCGCGGCATTACAACTCCAGCAGTTAGTAACGAAACCCACCCACTGTAAGGGACACTTGCTGGATCCTATCTTCAGCAACTGTACTGACCTTCTGGTGGAACACCCCATCCCGCTACCCTGGGCAGATCATCTTCTGATCCCTTTTTGTCTGTCAATTATACATAGCCCCCCCCCGCCATTTAAAGCCATTCGGAAAGAACGGAACTGGTCTAAACTCTCACCAGCGGACTGGGCTTTGGCCCTCGAGTCATCTAGAACGTCCCTCGATCATGACCCTACCCTAGCCAATCAAAATTTTAATAATTGGATTCTGAATTCGCTAGACATTACTCTCCCTCTTGAATGCATCAAACCCAAGCGCGGCACCAAAACTGCCCCTTGGTACTCCCATGACCTGCGAGAATGCAAGCGCCATTGAAAGAAATTAGAGAGGAAATGGCGCCTGGATTTCTCACCCTCCAGAAAAATTGCGTACAGAGCTGCGATAAAATCTTACAAAAACAAAATTTCAAACGCACAAGCTGTTTTCTTCGATACTAAGATCACTTCAGCCGCCTCTAAGCCTAAAGAAATCTACAATATCGCAAAAACTCTCCTTAAACTTCCAGAAAAGCTTCCCAACCCTGGTGAGGCTCAACTTCGTTGCAATAACCTGGCTGAGATTTTCCATGGAAAAATCCAGGCTATTTACACCACCTTTCCTACTACCAAGACCTTCCCAATGACCGTCGAGGATGCTGAGACGGAGGTGCCGCCCACTGTAACATTTGAAACACTCCCCCCTCTGAATCAGCTCACTCTACAGTCCTTGATGTCCCAGATTAAATCTGGTTCCCCTAAAGACCCTGCACCTCCGCGATCTCTGATGTTAGTCAATCCCGTCATCCTCCCCACCATCATTGAACTGCTCAATGCCTCCCTTGCCACCGGCATAGTCCCGCTCCCTTGGAAACAGGCTATGGTAAAAGCCCTGCTAAAAAAAACAACCTAGACAGCAACAATCCGGCAAATTATCGCCCAATCTCTCTCTTACCCTGGCTCAGCAAGATTCTGGAGAAGCACGTCAATGGGTCCTTGATGGAGTTTCTCGAGACCCACCATCTGTTGGATCCTTCCCAGACTGGGTTTTGGCCCTTGCATGGGACTGAGACTGCTTTGGTTGCAGTGACAGAAGAGGCTAGGAAGATTATTGATCAAGGAGGCACGGTCGCCATTCTCCTTCTTGATCTTAGTGCTGCTTTTGACACTGTGAACCACAGCATCCTTCTCCAGAGACTCTCTAATTTGGGAGTTTCTAATCAGGTCCTCAGATGGTTTAATTCCTTCTTGTCTGATCGTTCCTTCCAGGTTTTTGAGAGCAATGCCACCTCCCCCTGTAAACCTCTAGATTTTGGAGTGCCACAGGGCTCGTCATTGAGCCCAACGCTCTTCAACATTTATATGACTCCTCTGGCTGTGATAGTCCGTCCTTTTGGGATAAAAATTGATACCCAGTTAGTAGTCGCCTTAAACCAAACTCAGTCACAGACCAACATTAACTTGAGGGACTGTCTAGAAGCAGTGGCCTCCTGGATGACCTCATCCTGTCTTAAACTAAACGGAGACAAGACAGAGCTGATGCTTCTGGGCAACTCTCCCAACACCATCAACAACTTCCTTTGGCCATCCAGCCTTGGTCCCACTCCTATTCCTAAGGAATCAATTAAGAGTCTGGGTATTTGGTTGGACAAATCTCTCAACTTCTCCTGCCAGGCAGGTAAACTCTCAGCTACCTGTGTCAGTATGCTCGGGCTCATTCGAAAAATTCTCCTCCTACTTCCCCTTAAAGTCAGACAAATTATGACCCAAGGTCTTATACTCTCTTGTTTGGACTATGGAAACGCCCTCTATTTGGGGGCCCCTCAGTCCACGATCAACAAGCTTCAGGTCATTCAGAACTGTGCAGCACGAATACTTCTGCAAGTTCCCCGTCATGTCTCTATAAAACCTGGTCTAAAGAAACTACACTGGCATCCAGTCAGAGAAAGAATTTCCTTCAAAAGCCTATGCATTGCTCACCGCACTTTTTGGAAAACTGGCGCCATTTTAAATCATTCCCTGATTTCCCCCCACCTTCCCACCAGACACCTTAGGTCAGCGTCTTTGTATCTGACCACGGTGCCGAAAATTAAGAGAACCAGAGCTGGCGGGCGACTGTTCTCTTATAACTCATCAAAACTCTGGAACTCCCTGCCTCTTAATCTACGCTCTGACTCCAATCATCTTTCCTTTCGAAAGGGTTAAAAACGTTGCTGTTTACCACCACAGAAGAGGTCCTTTTATTCCCTACGCATACGCCTACTTTTTAGCGCTGGGATGCCTCAGGGTAGCCATCGCGCTTTATAAAAACTCCTTTCATTCATACATGTGGTGACTCATCAGTACAACACTATCATATGCACTCGTACACGTACACCTATACAGAGACTCACACACCGCCACTCATCCATAGCGTTACTCACACACCTAGTCAGTCATGGAAAAAATCAATCACACTTCCATTTACTCACCTATACAGTTATACAAAAACAAGCTCACTTATTCACACAGACACTAACACATACTTACTCACTTATACAATCACAGATACAACCACACACTCATCCATACAGCCACTCTCACAATCACTCACTCTCACATTTATATACTCCGACACTCAGATATACTGCCTTTCACATATGTAGTTACTCACACATGTTCCACTGAGACATCCATTCACTCACCAACACAGCCATACACACACTCACCCACCCATACAGCCCTTCACAGATGCACTCTTGAACACATACACCCACTGAATCACCCACTCACAAATCCATGCACGGAGTTACACCCCCCCACCGACCCACACAGAGACTCAGGCATGCATGCAGATACTCAGACAACCAATAAATAACCCATATAGACACTCGTTTAGCTACTCACCAACCCATGGAACCGCTTACACACACACTGGCAGACTGATACAGACATTTACATAGTTTAGTGACCCATGCATTCACTAAGACACGTTTAATTACTCACTTATACAGACAGTCACTCACTTACTAAATCATCCATTCAAACACTTATACACCTACTCATTCTTCAATACACGTTGGCATATATATATATATATATATTACCTACTGGCGGTCGCCAGTAGGTAGTTATAGTTAGGACCCTGTTTCCATAGGAAAACCGCAACATTCTATTTGGAATAACTTTGGCGCCGGTCGACGAATCCTCGCGAAATTTTCAAAACTAATGGGGCGCTTCGCTCCGCTCCTACCCTGAACGTCTCGGGGGGATTCGTCAAGCGGGGGCTGAGAAAAAAGGGGGGTCCCAAAACGCGTTTTTCCCATGCATTTTTCCATAGGACCTTTAGACACAGCTACAGCCCGAACGGCTGAACAGAGTTACTTGAAATTTGGCAGAGAGGTAGTCTACAGGTCAAGGAAGTGCCTTTTGTAGGTCTGGTGTAAATCTGTTCAGTAGTTCCCGAGAAAATAGCATTTAAATCAATATATATATCTGTGGCAGCTTACGGTGCGCTTACTGTGCGCTTACGGTAAGCTTACCGTACGCGTACGGTGCCGTGCGTGAGCGCGATTCTGATTGGCTGTTAGATCTTAGTAAACATTCGAATCGGTCGAAACCAGGAAGCGACGGCCGCCATTTTCTCTCTCGCACTCTGAGGGGGGGAGGAAAATCAAAGGTGGAAAACATTTAAAGGGGCTGCTTAGACAGCTCTTAACCACCTAGCCTTGATTAAGGTGTCCCAAAAGAACCCCCAAGGTAAAAATATTAATTTTAAAATTTTTCAAAAAAACGGCGATTACGCTTACCGAACGCGTACGGTAAAAATTAATTATTAAAAAAAAATTATCCACATTTTCCCCCACCCCGTGTGCAAATTGTGCCCGAAGGGCACCGTCTGTGAATGGCGTATTATTAAAAGAACATTTAATATTTAACATTTCACAACGTAGTGCTTAATATTTCCTCCGTGTGCGGACGGTGCGCGAAGCGCATCGTGCGTACATGGCCCATCCAGCGTAACGTGGGCACATGGTGCGCGTAGCGCACCGCGTGCCCACCGTGCGTGCACGGCACTAACTGCGTAAAGTAAGCGCGCGGTGCGCAAAGCGCACCGCGTGCTCACTGTGCGCGCACGGTGCGCGAAGCGCACCGTGCCCGCACGGAACGAACTGCGTTAAGTGGGCGCACACGCCACGAACGGCATAAAGTAACTTAGCATTTAAAAAATCGTACAAATTCACTGAAAAAAACATAGGTTTCACACACGTTATAGTTAGGAATTAGCATTTAAAAAACCTTGCAAATTCAATGAAAAAACCATAGGTTTCACACATGTTCTAGTTAGCTGGACATTTTACTCATAAAAAACCAATGAAATTCCCCCGTTATAGTTAGTGCAGGCAACTATAACTCACGCGACCGCAATCCTCTGCTGATGACATATGTGTCTTTATGAAAAAAAAATATTTGTAATATATGTATAGCTAAAATTTAATGGAAGAAGACATGGGCAAATAAGTGTCTAAATACAGTCTTAGCATCAGCAAAGGATTGCGGTCGCGTGAGTTATAGTTGCCTGCACTAACTATAACGGGGGAATTTCATTGGTTTTTTATGAGAAAAATGTCCAGCTAACTAGAACATGTGTGAAACCTATGGTTTTTTCATTGAATTTGCAAGGTTTTTTAAATGCTAATTCCTAACTATAACGTGTGTGAAACCTATGGTTTTTTCAGTGAATATATATATATATATATTCACTGAAAAAACCATAGGTTTCACACACGTTATAGTTAGGAATTAGCATTTAAAAAACCTTAGAAATTCAGTGAAAAAACCATAGGTTTCACACATGTTATAGTTAGCTGGACATTTTACTCGTAAAAAACCAATGAAATTGCCCCGTTATAGTTAGTTCAGCTAACTATAACTCGCGCGCCCGCAATGCACTGCTGATGACGTCACATATTACATCACTCATGACATGGTCAGTGACATCACTCATGACATCACTGATGACATCTCAAATGACATCACTGATGACCTCACTGATGACATCATCCAGTGAATGTGTGTTTTTCTGAAAATTAAATATGTTTTATATATGTATATCTCAAGGTCGATGGAAGAATAAATGGGTATATAAGTGTCTAAATGGATGATTTGTTTTTGAAAAATTGATTGTGTAACTGACTGATTAAGTGTATCTCTCACTTTGTGTATAAGTGGCTGCATGGGTTGGTGAGTAGCTACATGGGTGTCTATATAGGTTATTAGTTGTTTTTTTGAGTATCAGTCTGAGTGTCTGTATGGTACGGTGGGGGGTATTACGTAGTGCATAGATGCATGAATGAGTGACTCACTGTTTGTATGTGTTGAAGACAGCATGTGTGCAGGACTGTATGGGTGGATGAGTGTGTGTATGGGTGTGTTAGTGAGTGAATGACTGTCTCAATAGTGTCTTCAGGAGTAACTACATATGTTTTAAACTAGTATATGTGACTATTGGTGTATATATGTGAGTATATGTGAGAGGGAGAGATTGAAAGAGTTCCTGTATGAATAAGTATGTGTTTCTATAAGTGATTGTTTAAAAGACTAAGTATGTGTAAGTTTCCGTAGAAGTAAGTATGGTGGTGTGTGTATTACTGTATATGCAAGTAAATGTATGTTTTATTCTTTATTAGCATGAGTGACTATGTGTGTGAGTAACTCTATGGATGAGTGGCATTGTGTAACAGGATGTATAGATGTATGAGTACATATGATGAGTGAGTACATGTATGAGTGACTGTATAGGACTGTTGGTGAATGAGTGGATGTGTATGTGGATCTTAGACTTACTGAAGAGGTTGTTGTAACTGGTATTGGTATGTCCATTGTTTTGAAATTTTTAGTCTCTATTTTTGAATGTGTGTATCAAAGCTTATATTAAGGTGAGAGGAGGTCTGCCACTCTATCACAAGGATGATGTCATCAGTGAGGTCATCAGTGATGTCATTTGAGATGTCATCAGTGATGTCATGAGTGATGTCACTGACCATGTCATGAGTGATGTAATATGTGACGTCATCAGCAGTGCATTGCGGGCGCGCGAGTTATAGTTAGCTGAACTAACTATAACGGGGCAATTTCATTGGTTTTTTACGAGTAAAATGTCCAGCTAACTATAACATGTGTGAAACCTATGGTTTTTTCACTGAATTTCTAAGGTTTTTTAAATGCTAATTCCTAACTATAACGTGTGTGAAACCTATGGTTTTTTCAGTGAATTTCTAAGGTTTTTTAAATGCTAATTCCTAACTATAACGTGTGTGAAACCCATGGTTTTTTCAGTGAATTTGCAAGGTTTTTTAAATGCTAATTCCTAACTATAACGTGTGTGAAACCCATGGTTTTTTCAGTGAATTTGCAAGGTTTTTTAAATGCTATTTTTTTCTTTTATTCTTCATTTTTTTCAAACATATTTTTAATTTAATTTTCTTATCTTTTATAAAGACTATGCTTAAATTTTTAAAATCCTTAAATATTTTTTTTATATATATTTTTTAAAATAAACATGTAAAATGTATTTCCAGATTTTTTTTTTTTTTTGATTTTTTTTTTATAGTACGCGTACCGTAAGCTCACGGTAAGCGTACGGTTTACGCAACGTCCGTAATCTATCTACGCTGCTTGCGCATAGTTACGTACTTTGCATAGCCGCGCGTACTGCGCGTGGGACGCGTGCGCGCTTACGCAATACGCGCACGTTACGCGGAAGTGCCGGGAAATGACTGTTATGCGCATGCGCGCAAGCGCGTGTCTTTTTTACGCGCACGCGTACTTTTTGCCGTAAGCGCTCCGTAAGCGTACCGTAAGCGTACGGTAGGTCATGTGATCATGAAACACAACTTTTGATTGGTGGAAACTACTTTCAGTTCTAGAACTCTCCTACACCACACCCATTCCCCTCATTTCTGCTTGTGATCCCTTGGAAGAAGGAGCTGGTTTGTCTTTGGGATACGATGGCAGAACAGCAGAGCCCTTCTGAGAGTGAGGCTAGCACCAGCAGCACTGTCTTGAGGCAGAGAGCGAGGAAAGTAAAGCCTTCTTATGTTTGGGATTATTTTACTTTTCCAGAAGGCCAGCAAAAGGTGAATGCACCCTTAGTTACTTGCAGGCTGTGTCAGCGTGTACTTTCTAGAGGTAATCCTGACAGGAAGTATTCCTTTGGGAATCATACCATGATCAGACACCTCAAGGATGTACACAAAAGGACACATGGTCATCTTTTTGGAGGTAACTCTTCAGAAAGACGAGCCAGTACATCCACAGCAGCTCAGCCTGGACCATCATCTGCAGGGCAGACTCCTTCTTCTGCAGGTCAGGTGAGCCCTTCATCTGTGGGGGGAGAATCTCCTTTTGCTGGCCCTCTGGAAATTAACCCTCGGTTTGCGAGGGTTGAAGTACGGTGCGCCACTTGTCACGATCTAATTACTTATAGGGAGACCAGTATTTCCCTAGTGAACAATAAAATAGATCAGCACACTTGTCGTACCGTCTAATATTCCCAATCTTTCTTTCCTCTGTCCCTGCATGAACACAACGGCTCTTTTAAGAGCCAACCTTATCTTTCATCTTTTTTTTACATATGTTTTTAAAAACTTTTTTTTATTTTTTTTTACCGTACGCGTACGGTAAGCGTACCTTTTTTATTTTTTTTTAAAAAAACACTAAAAATCATTTATCACATTACATTGACTTACCATACTCACTCAAAAAAATATTTATTCATTTGTTTTTTTAAAAAATAGTTTTTAAAATGGTTGTAGTTTTCAAAAATTTTCTATATCGATCTGAAAAAAAAGAAAAAAGTATTAATATTTTTATAACAATTTATAATACAGTACACATATTTACATTTTTTTCCAAAAAATATTTTTGCCTCTTTTAACAATTGGAAATCACTTTTACAGACTGACACATTATGAAACCACTATTTTTGATTTATTTAATTGCACGTGTCCAAGCTGTTTTTTTTTCAGACCACCACCATGTGCATTCTCTGTGACTGCCTACACTCCACCAAGGGCAACCAGCCTTAGTGATGCTGAATGTATTTGCATTACAGACTTAAACCTGAAAACCCCACTGGCTTGTAAATACTGTGCATGACTATACACGGCAAGGACATGGGTGTGTGCTAACCCTCTGCTTATTCCCCCAAAAATTCGCTCCCCCTTTCCATCTAATGCAACTGTGAAATCACCAGAGCAAGACGCAATAAATCTCTGCCTATAATTCTTCTATGCACACAGAGTCATATTTTCACATTAGTCCCAAAACGAAATTTCTTTGCCAATTTGAAAGCACACTTACTGCTCTTTTTTTTTCAGGGGCAAGTGTAAATCACTTTTACACACTGACACATTATGAAACCACCATGTGTAACTACAACAAAAACAATTCCCATTTCTATTATTCATTTCTTAAGTTACCACATACATACCCTCTCAAACTGTAAACTCACCTTTAAAATTAGTTAGTTGTGAAAGAAATGTGACACTCAAACAGCAGATTATCAGAGCCAGGATCTCTGTTGTGTTCACCTCTCTCCTCTCAGCAGAACCAGATAATGGCAAACTTTCCCTCTATTTTTCCACACATATACATGTAAGTTTCAAATCTCAGTGCTTCCCCCTTTTTTTCACATGTAATCACACATTGCTATTGGTTGAAAACGAACCCTTTTCCAAAAGTACCCTTCCCCCACCTTGACTTCTGCCTAGTACCCTTCCCCCAACTTGACTTCTGCCTGCTACCATAGCAACAGCTCATGGAACACTGCTGTGTGCAGTTAGGTCAGAAGTTCGACACACAATGTTTCAATTCCACAGAGCAAGAGTGCTTGACTTTTCAAACCTAACAGCAAATCCATAGTACTGTTCTTTGGTTACACATTTTTTTGTACTAATACAAAACATGCTTCTATTAATTTACACATACAGCCTAGTTTTTATTCTAGAATGGTATGAAACAGCCAATCAGTTCTTTTTGTTTTGAAAAAAATATGTATGCCTCCATTTCCAAACTGTCTTTCTTTTCATATTGCCATTCTACTGAAAGACACCTCCTGAGTGCATCCAGATCTCCTTTGAAGATGGTGAGAGACCTTGCTTTGCCAAATGTAGACATTAAATGGATTGGTCAGAGAGGGTTAAAGTGGCACCAATTGATGCCATTGGTGAAATCCTTCATGCAAATCCAACACCCTGACCTCATAATAGTGCACTGTGGTGGCAATGACCTAGGCACTTTGACTGGGGTAGGTCTGGAAATGCTTATGAAGGACACGTTTGCACAACTGTTTTCACTTTTCCCTAAAACTGCCTTTGTGTTTTCCAACATATGCCAAAGGCAAAAATGGAACTGGTCCAATCATTTCTGTCCACAGATTGACAAAGCAAGAAAGCACGTCAACAAATCTGTTTCTGCTTTCCTCCGTGACTATGTTATGGGTGCCATTTACCACAACAACTTGCGTTACGACATGCAAGACATTTATAGAGGAGATGGTGTGCACTTCAATGATGAAGGGAACAGAGTCTTCCTCTTGAACCTTAGACTCTGCATCGGTACTTACTTGTAGGTACCACTAAAAAAATGACTCCATAAACACAACAGCTCTTTTTAGAGCTCCCTAATTTCTAAACTCTTAAATCTGCTTTTCATTTATTTTTTTTTATTTTTTTTACCGTACGCTTACCGTAAGCTTACCGTACGCGTACCCCGTGATTTTTTTTAAAATCAATAAATATTTTTTTTGTACTTTTCTGTCCATCTTTGACCCCCTTACAATTGTTAGGGGGTCTGTAACTCTCCTCATTGCCCCCTTTCCTTGTTTTCACTCTTTTTTTTCAGAGTGAAATACACAAAATGGCGGCCGCCGCTTCCTGGTTTCGGCCGATTCGAATGTTTACTAAGATCTAAGAGCCAATCAGAATCGCGCTCGCGCACGCCACCGTACGCTTACCGTAAGCGTACGGTAAGCGTACCGTAAGCTGGCTCAGATATATATATTGATTTAAAGGCTATTTTCTCAGAATCTACTGAACAGATTTACACCAAACCTACAAAAGGCACTTCCTTGACCTAGGGACTACCTCTCTGCCAAATTTTGAGTAATTCTGTTCAGCCGTTCGGGCTGTAGCTCGTTCTAAAGGTCCTATGGAAAAATGCATGGGAAAAACGCGTTTTGGGACCCCCCTTTTATCTCAGCCCCCGCTTGACGGATCCCCCCGAGACTTTCAGGGTAGGAGCGGAGCGTAGCGCCCCACCTATTTTGAGAAATTCGCGAGGATTCGTCGACCGGCGCCAAAGTTATTCAAAATAGAATGTTGAGGTTTTCCTATGGAAACGTGGTCCTAACTATAACTACCTACTGGCGACCGCCAGTAGGTAATATATATATATATATATAAAACATATTTAACCTTTACAGAAACACACAGTCACTGGATGATGTCATCAGTGATGCCATCAGTAATGTCATTTGAGATGTCATCAGTGATGTCATCAGTGATGTCACTGACCATGTCATGAATGATGTAATATGTGACATCATCAGCAGTGTATTGCAGGGGCGTGCTCACAACTAGACCTGTGATGAATCATGCCACCTATGATCTTCCCCCTTTGGGGATTTTGTGAGACACCAATCCTTCATTTCTTAGATTGTCTTCGTGCTAGTATAGACCGAGGAGTTCTTGTGTTATAATTATATTGATGTCAATACCCATGGCTATACACAAATCCGAGGAGTTCGCCCCCCAGGCATGGACACATGTGATGCGTTATTGTTCAATAAATCTTGCATTGCTCTCAGGGGTTCCATGTCTTCTCCCGTGAGGTTGGTTTGAGATGTTCTATATGCAGTCCTAGGCATTTGGCTGGGCCTATTTGCAAAAAAGTCCTCAATTTTAATTTTCTGCAGAATTTATAAAGTTCCACCCGGGCTGATGCAAGATCCATGCAGTAGTCAGGGCAAAATGTCAGTCCCTTATTTAACAGTTAGGAAAGTTTCCCATTAAGATTCTTGCTGGATAAGTTGATCACCAAATTATCTTCCTTTTCCAACGCAGGGTTAATGCTCCTCGTTATTTCCCTTTCTTTCCTCCCCCTCTGCCTTTTCCTGCTGTGCCTTGTTCTTTTTGTTCCAACCTTTCGTCATTCCAAAAAAAAAAAAACCTTCCTTTTCAACCTTCCCTACTAAGTCCCTCTCAGCCACCTTTATTAGGTTCCTTTCTATTATCTTCAAGCGCTTGGACGCCCCCGGGCAGCAATTTGAGCTCTATAAATGTACTTCCGTTCCATTCCATTCCATGATGGGGAGGGGGGACCTTTTCCTCTTCCCATCGTCGTCATGTGCAGCAGCCGCATCTCCCCTGGAAAATCCTTTTTGATCTGACCATCTGGGTTTCCTCGTCCCTCCGAGCTGACCTCAGAACTTTCAACACTTGAGATTCTTTGTTGGAGCAACAAAGAATCTCAAGTGTTGAAAGTGTGCTTGGATCTGTTCCACAGTTTATTTCTTGAAGTTTGAATCATAACGGCGTGCAAATGTATAGACTTTGCCTGTGGCATAATCAACTCTGTCTCTATTGAATTTCTTCACAGTTTTCAGCTGGATCTACTTTTCATGTTTTTCTAATCTATTCTCAAGTTCCTCTAATGCCTTTTTCCACTCTACAGTTTCAAATAATTTTTCTAGGGATTTTTCCAGTGCTGCAACCTTCTCCATTGCTGCTTTTAATCTCTTCTCCAAAAACAACAGTTGATGGACAGAATGCAGAACAATGTCATACATTCACCCCAGTACAGAGATCTGGGCCTATATCCATCGTTTTTTTGCTCACCATGCCATTCTAGTTTGAACCCAGCCATATGCAAATCAGTCTTGACCCTGTGCCTCATGGGAACAGTCCAGCCCGAACTGCCAAGCCAGGTCCTCCCTGGACTGGAAACAAGCATCCTAGGACCGGTTTCGGGGTTTCACCCCTCTTCAGCCAGGATAGCTTGATTCCAGTGGCATGGAGAGCACGGGACTCACGTCTGAGCATACCCGTCCCACTCGGGGTGACAAATGCAAAAACAACAGTTGATGGACAGAATGCAGAACAATGTCATACATTCACCCCAGTACAGAGATCTGGGCCTAAATCCATAGTTTTTTTGCTCACCATGCCATTCCAGTTTGAACCCAGCCATATGCAAATCAGTCTTGACCCTGTGCCTCATGGGAACAGTCCAGTCCGAACTGCCAAGCCAGGTCCTCCCTGGACTGCAAACAAGCATCCTAGGACCGGTTTCGGGGTTTCACCCCTCTTCAGCCAGGATAGCTTGATTCCAGTGGCATGGAGAGCACGGGACTCACGTCTGAGCATACCCGTCCCACTCGGGGTGACAAATGCAAAAACAACAGTTGATGCATCTCTGCATGGATTATTTGCATCTCTATTAGTTTCATAGAGCATTCCGTGGTGTCACTTTGCCATTTGAGTAATAGATCTGAGTCCAGGTAAAAAATTCTTAATCCCCTAGGAATGCGCTTGCATTCGATGTATTTCTTAGGGGTGATACTTTGCCACTTTTTATTCACCTCCATTATCCTGGCTTGCTCCAGTTCTTTCAGTTGCTGTTTTGGTGTGTTCAATGTGTTTGAAATCTGACTACACCCTGCTCTTTCTTGTGAGTCTCCGTCGTCATTAAACATATACTTTAGCATTGATTCATGTTTACTCCACATATCAGCCATGTTCTCCAAAGGCAATTCTTGTGGTTATTGTCCCTGATGAAAGAACAATGCCACAATGTGCCTCTTTAAAAAAGCGATAGGCCTCTGTTTATTGTCAATGTCAGTATCAGAAGTATGCACCCAACAAAATAACGTTTTTTATACAGTTGTCACCTCATGCATAGCGGATATGTTAAACACTAGCAGGACTCCCTTTCAGTTTCGTTCTGGGTACAAACACCCTGACCCCCAAGGCCTGCTTAGGGGGTCCCACAAGGACCAAAAAAAGCAGTTTTTTAAATCGTCCGAATTTGCGCTGAAGTCGCGAATTCGGTTGAGAAAATAAAAAAAATGAAGCGTGGCCTCCCGTGCTTCGTTATTCTAAAGCCCCCGGGTGGGCCTGGTACTGGGGGCATGTCTATTTATTTAGCGGGGGCCCCGGGAACCGCCACCTCCCTGGTGCTTAGTTTTTTTTAATGCGGGGGGATCGCAGCCCCCTGCAGCCCCGGAGACTGCCACCTCCCCGGGGCTTTGTTTTAAATAGGTGTGGGGGGCTCCTGCCCCCCACGCTGCCCTGGAGACAACCACCTCCCTTGGGCATGCCTAATTAAGTGCGGTGGGCCTTGTGGGCCCCCCAAGCCCAGGGGACCGCCACCTCCCCGGGGCTTTCTTTATTAATGGGGGGCCTCACAGGCCCCACCAGCCCGGGTACCAGCACCACCAAGGGGTCTTGATTAATTAGAGGTAAGCCCCGGGGACCACCACCTCCTCGGGATTTTTATTTGATGGGAGGGGGGCCATGCGGCTCCCCGCCTGGAGCCCTTGATTGCCCTGGGGACCGCCACCCCCCAAGGCCGGCTCCTGCAATGTCCATGGTACCCACCCTGGGACATTGCCATTTGCTATGGCAGGGTGGGAGCTATGACGTCTTCGGAGGCCATGCCCTCCTTTCTCCACCACTCTCCAAACCCGCCTCCTGGCAGACTATGGGATGGGGGATGAAGTCCAATTTACTCTTGAGGGAGTTTGGGGGCCAAGAAGCCCTCCTGGTGCCTCCTGTAAGTCCTACGCAGTGGAATTCCTATGTGCTGATCAGAGGCCCAGCACCCTTTCTCCACCACTCTGCAAATGCGACTAGTATTTAAAGAAGCATCTTTCTGCACCTCTGACTTAGTGTTAGTTTTAATCCCCCTGCCCTATTGTAGACTAGGGCCTTACAGAGGAGGTCATGACAATCACAGGGGTACCCCAAACCATAGTGTACCCTAGTGTATGTAGGTGTTTTCACTGTATTCTAAGTGTCTTTTAGCATAGCACTGGCTCCGGGCTTGGTTAGACAGAGTCAGTTACCACCAGTCCCAGTCAGTAAAAAGTTGGGGGCACAGGAGGACTTTCCAACAAGGCCTCTTTCTGCACCTCTGTTGGTTCTTTCAGCATAGCTCTTGCTACTTTCTGCACTTTTCTTTGTCATTCTGGACTTCTATTGCCTCTTTCTGCATTTATACAGAAGGGAACTCTGTTAACATTAAATTTTGTCAAGGTTCTTGAGTGCGAGTGTCATTTGCTTCAAAATTGATTCTGGCCGCTGGCTTGGCCCAACACTCGCACCCGCTGCTGAGCGATCCGAATCCAAGCCGCATTGTCGACAATATATACATATATATATATATATATTCACTGAAAAACACCATAGGTTTCAGGGGTGTTATAGTTAGCTGGACATTTCCCTCGTACAAAACCCTAGAAATTCCCCTGTTATAGTTAGTTCAGCTAACTATAACTCGCGCCCCCGCAATGCACTGCTGATGACGTCACATATTACATCACTCATGACATGGTCAGTGACATCACAAATGGCATCACTAATGACATCTCAAATGACATCACTGATGACATCACTGATTACGTCATCCTTTGAGTATGTGTTTCTGAACAGTTTTATTATGTTTAATATATATAGGGAAAGGCCTGTTGAAAAATAAGTGGGTGTACAAGTGTGTGAATGGATGATTTTCTAGGTGCGTAACTGAGTCTATAAGTGAGTCATTAAATGTATCTTACTGCAGACTAGTGACTAAACTGTGTGAATGTCTGTATGTGTCTGTGTGTTGGTGTATAAGTGGCTGCATGGTTTTGTGAATAGCTATATGAGTGTCTATATGGGTTATTGATTGGTTGTCTGAGTATCTGTATGGGTGCCTGAGTGTTTGTGTGGGTAGGGTGTGTGTGACTCTGTGACTAGATGTGGGAGTGGGTGATTCGGTGGGTGCAGGTTTTTAAGAGTGCATCTGTGATGGACTGTATGGTTGGGTGAGTGTATGTATGGGCATGTTAGTGATTGAATGTATATCTCAGTTGTACATGTGTCCGTAACTACATATGTGAAACGCAGTGTATATGTGTGTAAGAGTATATAACTATCTATATGTGAGAGTGTGTGATTTTGGGAGTGGCTGTATGCGCCATAGTGCAAGGATATCTGTGTCATGTGCTGTTTGTTTTTCTGCAGGAAGACACAGAATTTGTTAGTATTTTTATGAGTAAGTGAACTTGAGTGTTTTTAACTGTATAGGTGAGTAAATTTGACTGTGATTAATTATTTGCATGACTGCCTAGATGTATCAGTACCTCAATGGATGATTGTCGGTGTGTGAGTGTCTATATAGGTGTATAAATGCACAGAGTGACTGTAAGTATGAGTGACTGTACAGGTGAGTGAGTGGAGATGTATGTAGACCTAAAAGTCAATGAGTGGGGGAGTAGTTATTGGTATTGGAGTATCTATGGTTGTCAAAATGGCCGTCTGAAATTTTGAGTTGGTGTTTCAAAGGTTATATTAGGGTGTGAGAAGATGCACTAATTTATCACATGGATGACGTCATCAGTGATGTCATCAGTGATGTCATTTGAGATGTCATCAGTGATGTCACTGACCATGTCATGAGTGATGTAATATGTGATGTCATCAGCAGTGCATTGCGGGGGCGCGAGTTATAGTTAGCTGAACTAACTATAACAGGGGAATTTCTAGGGTTTTGTACGAGGGAAATGTCCAGCTAACTATAACACCCCTGAAACCTATGGTTTTTTTCAGTGAATTTCTAAGGTTTTTTAAATGCCAATTCCTAACTATAACGCTCCTGAAACCTTTGGTTTTTTCAGTGAATTTCAAAGGTTTTTTTAAATGCCAATTCCTAACTATAACGTGCATGAAACCTATGGTTTTTTTCAGTGAATTTCAAAGGTTTTTTAAATGCTAATTCCTATCTATAACTTATCTCTGAAGATATCATGAAAAGCATTCTTTTTTAAAAGTAGTGTGCACATTAGTTTTGTGGAAAAGCATCTTTGTGATTGGTTAAGAAAAAGCTGTTTCAACGTGGAGTACATATCATAGGATAAAATTTGCTCAGCTCAACCACACCTGCTACTTGCATTTGGAAGGCACTGTTCAAACTTAAAACAATCGTCAACTTTTAACCTGCATGTGTTGCTAAATGTTCAAGAAAATGTTACAAAAAAATATCATAAAGTTTTAAAAAATTGATGAACTTTTAACCTGCACGTATTGTAGAATGTTCTAGAAAGTGTGTTGATAGAATACTTTGCACTTCTGACTTCTATGTGTTGTTGAATATTTAAAAAAACGGTTCATATGGAAAATTAAAAAGAAACCAATAGAGAAGTTTTGAAACCTAAAAGAATCAAGGAACTATTCTAATTTATTCTTTACATGTTTTTATGTGTGCAGCAACAAAATTATAGACACAACAGCACTAGGAAGAGGAAGAAGCAGGGAGTGGGGGGAGGGTGGGGGATGGGCAGAATGGCACACATGCACAATTAAGTACAACACACATATAGACTAACAATGGCCAAAATGAAACACACCAACAAGGAGCACAAGTCACACAACCTGCCAACATCACACCACTGAACGAGCATAGAAGTGAAAACCAGGCTGCATTCATACAGGATGTGTACAAAGGCCAGTCGTTGGTGTTGTGCGACCGTGGTCATCATGGATGAGATGCCCAGCATGTGGCACATGGTCGAGTTCACTGTGTGTTATGTTGCCAAACGGCTGCTCCTCCCTCCCACGAGCCCCTACACATTTGTACGGTGAGCTGTTGTATCTCGTGCACTCGTACGGCACGCCATTGTAATGCCTATTTGCGCATGTCCTGCTACAATCCAACAACAACATCACAGTGCCGTTTGGAGGTGGTGCATGCCACTTTACAACATCGACTGATGCGGCTCTTGTAACAGGCCACACCAGAACACAGAGACACACTTACCGCACTTCCTGTACAAGGACATGTCCGAGACACTCCGTTACCCTTGCCGGATAGGCACACCGCTGCACTGACCTGTGAACCCCAGACCAGCACACGCCAGTTGTGCATGCAGGAGAATGCGTACGTAGCTACACATCCAGGCTCACTGCCAACGCTGAGGTGACAGCACACTATGATGTTGCAGGGCTCGTGCCTATTATGCTAAGACAATGACCACAGGGACACACTTACTAAGATGTGGGTTTGGGGGGCATTGGCGGTCCTGGAGTTGTTGAGATGAGTCTTCTGGCCCTCATGGGTATCCCTGTATCATGCTCATTGACTCTATGGCACCTGTGGGTATTCTGGTGTGGCTCTTGGCTGTGTTCCCTTTCATGGTGCAGGTAGTTGTCCCGCTTAACACCAGCAGAAAGCTGGTGTAAAATCCCTGGTGCTAACGTGTCTTATCGCCGGAATTTGTTTCGCATTGCAATTGGTGTGAAAGTTGTGATGTGATTTTTTTCGTGTGCACAACAATTTACGAACTGAGCAGTTTATCTCGTCAAGATCCACCACCTGATGCACTATTCCCAATCAATATAAATACAATGAGATTTCTTAATAGATTTCGTGTGTACACTGTAAGTGCAGCCAATACCTCAGTGCAATACAATACAGGATTTTAGTATTTAGAATAAATCGCAAAGGTGCACCTCATGTCTTTTTGCACGGGAACGGCTACTCTTTATCAGCACTTTAACGGAAGTAAAGTTGAGATAAATCTAACACACTATTCAGAAGTTGGTGCAAACTGCAGATATCACTAGTATTCCAGCGATCAAATAACAGTAATAAGAACAAGAAACAGTCACACAGCAGTTAAGAGAACAACCAAAAACATTATTAATTTTTTTTTCAAACTTTATTTTTTATAATAATAAATATATAAACGATAAAATATTTTCAAACTTTATTTTTTTATTAACATAAATATAAACAATAAACTAATAAACAAAATGTAACAACAATAATACAAAGCAACAAAGCGGAACACTCCTGTGGGAACCACGGATGTCAACGACAGACCTGGAAAATCAAAAAGATTGTTAAAAAAACAACAACATGGTATTCTCAACAAAATACCACAAGAAACAAATCACAGATATATAAAATGTATACAGCTAACAAAATTTTATAAGTTTAACTTACAAAAACTGTAAATGTTGCCGCTTTAAAATATTTACCGAATCTGAGGAATTTTTTTTGCAGAAGGCACCACGCCCACAACTTTTTTCTTCAGTGGTGAAGAAATTTTTACCTTTTTCCAAGGGGCAAACAAAGGCCAATGCCACCTTCTTCATTCGCAAGATTTGCCAAAGAGTTCTGTTACGAGGGGATCCTAACAAAAAATACTCGTGCGGCACAGCAAGTATGATGAAACACCTAAGGACCCTTCATCCAAACAATCTTGCACGAGAAGAGTGCAAACAGATGAGAAACACTCCTGTTCTGTATCTGTAAAAAAGAATCACAAATAAATGTATATTAATAACTTTCAAATTTATACTATTCCATTACTGTACAAACACATTTTATATAAAAACTGACTAAGAAACTATAGCCCTGAACCACAAGTGTGACAATCGTTAAAACCCTACATGCATAGTGCATACTACTTTGAAGCAGTTCATGCCCTAAAGCCTACCTCACTAAAAGACTACATGCTAACTGACTAAATGATTACAGTACTATAAGGAGACACACTGGGTGAATGACAGGGTGTTTGCTAGAAGAGTATGAATACTAACGAGGGAATTGAAGGTGTGAAACACAACTGTGTAGGTGATTAGAGGCCTGCATCAATACTGCATAGGCATTTAAAGCAGTCCATGTGCTAAGGCCTGGCTCACTGCATGACTACTTGGGTACTGACTGAATGATTAGAGTACAGCAAGGAGAGTGCCTAGGTGAATTTATAAGTGCTAGGCTTTTCGCACAGGGAATGGATTAGTACTTGGTGCTGAATGAGTCACTAGAGGAGTGCAAAGGCAGTCACAAGTGCTGGACTGTATGGATACTGACTAGGAAATTGAAAGTGTGAAAGACAAGTGTCTAGGTGGTTAGAAGACTGCATGCATAGTGCATAGGGGTTTGAAGCAGTCCATGTGCTAAGGCCTGGCTCAGTGTATGAATACTTAGGCACTGACTGAATGATTAGAGTACTGCAAAGATAGTATCTTGGTGAATTTATAAGTGTTTGGGTTTTAGCACAATGAATGGATTAGTACATGGTGCTGAATGGGTCACTAGAGGACTGCAAAGGGAGTGACAGGGTATTTCCTGGAAGTGTATGGATACTGACTAGGGAATTGAAGGTGAGAAAGACAATTGTGTAGGTGGTTAGAGGACTGCATGCATAGTGGATAAGGGTTTGAAGCAGTCCATATACTAAGGCCTGGTCACTGGATGAGTACTTGGGTACTGACTGAATGATTAAAGTACTGCAAGGAGAGTGCCTGGGTGAATTTATTAGGGTTTGGCGCAGTGAATGGATTAGTACATGATGCTGAATGGGTCACTAGAGGAGTGCAAATGGAGTGACAGGGTGTTTGCTGGAAGTGAACGGATACTGACTGGGGAATTGAAGGTGTGAAAGACAAGTGTGTAGGTGCTTAGAGGACTGCATGCATAGTGGATAGGGGTTTGAAGAAGTCCATATGCTAAGACCTGGCTCTGTGCATGAATACTTAGGCAGTGACTGAATCATTAGAGTACTGGAAAGAGAGTGTCTTGGTGAATGCATAAGTTTTTGGGTTTTGGCACAGTGAATGGATTAGTACATGCTGTTGAATGGGTCTCTAGAGGACTGCAAAGGAAGTGACAGGATATTTCCTGAAAGTGTATGGATACTGTCTAGGGAATTGAAGGTGTAAAAGACAAGTGTATAGTATGTTAGAACACTACATGCATACTGCATAGACATTTGAAGCAATCTATTTGGTACTTAGAAACTGACTAAATAATCAGACTACTTCTTGAACAGTGCTTAGGTAAAACTTTTACATTTTCAGTTCTGCCACAGTGAACAGAATAGTACATGGTACTGCACCTTAGTGTCAAATCCTGACTCATTTTATCAATGCATAAGCAAAGACTAGCTTCTAATGCTACTAAAACTTGACAACATGAGAGGTTTTAAATTAGTTATCTGTCAACAAATACACAATGTTACCAAATGCTTCTCTCACAGTGGTTCTCAAATGCACACAGACTCACTGTGTGATTCTAGACAACAACCACTATACCTAGGAGTTTACCAAAAATCATTCACTACTGTGGAAGTGGTAAGCGAACTGCACACAATCTTCATATTTCAGGACTGCACTTTTATGTCAAAGCCTGACTCATATAATCAAAGCATAAGCAAAGACTGGCTTCTAATGCTACTAAAACTTCACAACATGACCGGTTTTAAAACAGGTATATGTCAGCAAATACACAATGTTACCAAATGCTTCTCTCACAATCCTTACCCAAATGCACACAGACTCACAGTGTGATTCTAGACAAGCACCACTATCCCTATGAGCTTACCAAAACTCATTCACTACAGTGCAAGTGGTAAGGGAACTGCACACAATCTACATATTTCACAACTGCAAATTACTGTCAATGCCTGACTCATATAATGAAAGCATAAGCCATAACTGTTTTCTAATGCTACTAAAACTTGACAACATGACATGTTTTACAACACTTATCTGTCAGCAAATACACGATGTTACCAAACATTTCTCTCACAGTGGTTCCCAAATGCACACAGACTCACAGTGTGATTCTAGACAAACAACACTATCCCTAGGAGTTTACCAAAACTCATTCACTACAGTGGAAGTGGTAAAGGAACTGCACACAAACTACATATTTCACGACTACACTTTAATGTCAATGCCTGACTAATTTAATCAAAGCATAAGCAAAGACTGGCTTCTAATGCTACTAGAACTTGACAACATGACAGGTTTTAAAACAGTTATCTGTCAGTAAATACACGATGTTACCAAATGCTTCTCTCACAATCCTTACCCAAATGCACACAGACTCACAGTGTGATTTTAGACAATCAATACTATCCTAGGACTTTACCAAAACTCATTCACTACTGTGGAAGGGGTAAGGGGACTGCACACAATCTACATATTTAAGTACAGCACATCAGTGTCAAGGCATGGCTCATTTAATCAACATATAAGCAAAGACTGGATTCTAATGCTACTAAAACTTCACAACATGACAGATTTTAAAACAGTTATCTGTCAGCAAATACATGATGTTACCAAATGATTCTCTCACACTGATCCCAAATACACACTAACTCACAGTGTGATTCTAGACAAGCACCACTATCCCTATGAGTTTACCAAAACTCATTCACTACTCTGGAAGAGTTAATGGTACTGCACACAATCTACATATTTAAGTACACCACATCAGTGTCAAAGCATGACTCATTTAATCAACGCATAAACAAAGACTGGATTCTAATCCTACTAAAACTTCACAACATGACAGGTTTTAAAACAGTTATCTGTCAGCAAATACATGATGTTACCAAATGCTTCTCTCACAGTGATCCCAAATACACACTAACTCACAGTGTGATTCTAGACAAGCACCACTATCCCTATGAGTTTACCAAAACTCATTCACTACAGTGCAAGTGGTAAGGGAACTGCACACAATCTACATATTTCACAACTGCAATTTACTGTCAATGCCTGACTCATATAATGAAAGCATAAGCCATAACTGTCTTCTAATGCTACTAAAACTTGACAACATGACATGTTTTACAACACTTATCTGTCAGCAAATACACGATGTTACCTAAGACTTCTCTCACAGTGGTTCCCAAATGAACACAGACTCACAGTGTGATTCTAGACAAACAACACTATCCCTAGGAGTTTACCAAAACTCATTCACTACAGTGGAAGTGGTAAAGGAACTGCACACAATCTACATATTTCACGACTACACTTTAATGTCAATGCCTGACTAATTTAATCAACGCATAAGCAAAGACTGGCTTCTAATGCTACTAAAACTTGACAACATGACAGGTTTTAAAACAGTTATCTGTCAGTAAATACACGATGTCACCAAATGCTTCTCTCACAATCCTTACCCAAATGCACACAGACTCACAGTGTGATTTTAGACAATCAACACTGTGAGACCGGCCTCGTGGCGTGGGCCCTCCCGACCAGCAAGCTACCCTGCAACCACACCGATCCTCGATGTCACAGACTTCCGGCCCCCATGGCCCAACATCCCGAGGGCCGGCCAGATCCCCTACACGCATGCCCAGCCGAGGGAGAGCGAAACCCCCCAAACCAGACTGAGAGGCGCCGACCCTGTCACACCTCTGGTCTCTTCCCCGAGGGAGGTTTCGATCGACCACCAGGCCCCCAGTGAGCGGCCGCCTCGCCTGCTGGGTGTCTAGAGTTCCTCCCAGACCCACCTGAACAGATCAAAGGGCCGAGCGACAGGAAGTCCCGACACACCGCCCCCAGGCACCAGACCCCTCTCCGCGAGGACTCCGGACTTCAAAGAGGAGGGGAAGTATAACAAGGGGTGCTGAAGGGACGGGAGGCAGAGAAGACTTGGACTGACTAGAGCCTGCTGACCTGGTCGCGGCTCGATCGCTCTTCGACAGAAGAACTCTGAACCATCTGAGCCCTGCTGACGCTGTCGCGGCTCCACGAACTCTGAACCATCTGAGCCCTGCTGACGCTGTCGCGGCTCCCCGAACTCTGAACCATCTGAGCCCTGCTGACGCTGTCGCGGCTCCCCGAACTCTGAACCATCTGAGCCCTGCTGACGCCGTCGCGGCTCCCCGAACTATGAACCTCCGGTGCCTGCTGAGTGACTCGCGGCCCGCTCCTCCAAGAGAATCGGCAGAGATCGCCGAACGAATCAAAATCCCCTCAGCTCGAGGATTGAGAGCTGTGCGCCGGATACTCCGCAGAGACACTGATTCAAAGACTGTCCCGCTACCCCTTACCCCTCATCCCGAGATCGCTGCCGCTGGGGGCACTAATTCTGCACCTGCCTTCCGGATCATAAAGATCCCTGACAACCAACGATAAAGATTATTATCTTGTAAAGAACTCCTGTGTGGTGTCCCTCTATCCGAAGAGAGTGAGTGCAGCGTGTGCGATCCTAGGTACGAGACCCTTCCAGGAAGGGCCTCTCCGCTCTTGCTCGGCCTAACTCTGGGAAAGGTGGGCCTCCGGGTGGTCGGGAACGTATTCCGCAACCTCCCCGGGAACCGCCTTCCAACATTTGGTGGCAGGCGACGGGATCCGAGCCAACACCTAGAGATCGTGCAGTAGACGGCTAACGCACTACCAAGAAGAAATGGAAGGAGAAACCTCCCTAGGTGCCGCAGGCACCGACCCGAGCACGACATTCCGAGAGGACCAGTTGGAATCTTATATGCACCGAGAACTGAAACAATTTTGCAAAGACCTTGGAATCGCTACCACTGGACTAAGCACGAAAGAGGACTTCCAGGGAGCATTAAAAACCTGGGTCGAGGCGGGGACTCCCCGGACACAAACAGAAGGAGAGCCTCCTATCGAACCACGAAGCACCCCGGGGAGGAACGGCGCCCCCGAGGGGGGCCTATCCCCAGAGGAACTAGCGGACCGAGAGAGAGGTCGCAACCACAAACTAGAACTAGCACAATTAAAAATCGAAGGAGAACTAAAACTGGCCGAAAAAAAGCTGGCGGTAGAACAGTTACGCCTACAAGGAGAACTTGAGGAAAAGAAACGACAAAGAGAACACGAAGAAAGAAAACTCCAACTGGAGCACGAACGTAGCCTGAAAGAGATCGAGCTCAAGGCTAAGAATGCGGAGGCCAGATCCTCGGAAACCCAACCCATCTCCTCCACTGTGGAACCAAAGGTCCACATCCCCAAGGATGTGGTGAAAGAATACTATAAGAACGACGACATCCAGCAATGGTTCAAAGCCTACGAAGTCGCCATGACCTCCCACCGAGTCCCGCAGAAAGACTGGGGGGCTGGGCTGTGGGGCCGGTTCCTGAGCGAGGGGAGAGATACCCCGCTGGACCTGCCCTCCACGGTGATGAACTCCTACAGTCACATGAAAGAGGCCCTAGTAGCCAGATATGGGCTCACCCCTGAAATGTACCGGCAACGGTTTAGAGACTGCAAGAAGATACCCGGTACCACCTGGGTGGAGTACGTGAACTTTTACAGCCGGGCCTTGGACGGGTGGATCAAGGGCAGCAAGGTCTCCACCTTTGAGGAGCTGTTCGACCTAATCGCATGGGAACACTTGTCCGCTAATTGCTTTGTAGAACTGCGCCAGCACCTCCTGGACAGCAAACTCACAGACCCTCGAAAACTGGCCGTCGAGGCTGACCGGTGGGTCAACACCCGGGCCTCCCGGGGTCCCGTGGGAGACTACGGTCGCCACAGTCAGGGCCCCCTCGCTAGAGGGGCGGAGGGAATCAAGGCCGGCCAAGGGAACTCCCAGGGGGATCCCTGCTCAGCCCCCCCAGAGGACAACCTCCACCCTTTCCAGCTCCACCTCCGGCCAGCTCCGGGCCACCGGGGAGGCCGGGGCCCCGAGTGAGGATCACCTGTTTCCGCTGCCAACAGACCGGACACTACGCCAGCGACCCTCAATGTCCCATGTACCAGCGAACCGCCACAACCACCCCGCCGGCTCGACAAATGGCCTCCGTAGCCCTGGGGGAAGAGATGGAAGACTCCGAAGAATGGGAACCAGCCGCCCTGGCCTTGGTCTCCCTAGGGGACCGGGAGATGGTCCCCGGAACGTCCCTACCCGCCAACACGAAGAAGTACCAACAGCAGGTGACGGTCAACGGTCACCGCGTCGAGGGCCTCCGGGACATGGGGGCGAGTGTCACGGCGGTTCATTGTCATCTGGTCTCCGAAGATCAGATCCTGCCCGGCGCCTTTTGTCCCGTCGTATCATCAGACAATTCCGAGAGCCTCTGCCGGATGGCCCTAGTTCCCTTCGAATGGGGGGGAGTCACTGGCAAGTTAAAAGTGGCGGTCCGAACCTCTCAGCCCGTGGACTGCCTCCTGGGCAACGACCTGGAGAATTCCCCGTGGGGACGAGTGGAACGAAGAGCCCATCTCGAGATGATGGACCTACCCGAATGGGTATGCGCCACCACGCGCTCGATGACTCTCAGAGTGCCTTCCTCCGGGGGGGAGGCCATGCCGCTGAGCACCGCCACCATCCCCGAGGTCCAGAATGCGCCACCAGGGGCCAACGACCCCCTTCCGGACGAAGCGACCGTTCCCGACGAGGGGTCCGTGCCTCCCGACCCCGAACCCCTGACCGAGCTCGGGGACCTGCCGGAAATGGCCCAGTGGCACTGCGAAGGAGGCCCCTCCCGAGAAGAATTCTGCCAAGAACAATCCACCTGCCCTTCCCTCATTGGACCCCGACAACAGGCCGAGGCCCAAGCAGCAGGCGACCGGACCGGCAACCACTGGGTATACTGGGAAAACGGCCTCCTGTACAGCGAACAGAAGTCGGCCGAGTTGGGATTGGCCCGAGTACTGGTGGTACCCCGGCGCTTCCGAAGTCTCCTCCTGGGCCTGGCCCATGATGTACCCCTGGCCGGACACTTAGGCCAAGATAAGACCTACCAGCGACTCTTCACCCACTTCTATTGGCCCAAGATGCGAGCGAATGTGGAGGCCCACTGCAAGTCCTGCCTCACGTGCCAGGCCAGCGGAAAGAGTGGGGGGAAGCGCAAGGCTCCGCTACAACCCTTCCCCGTCGTCAGTACTCCTTTTGAGCGGGTAGGAATCGACATCGTGGGACCGCTGGACCCCAAGACCGCCCAGGGCCACCGGTTCATCCTCGTCCTGGTGGACCACGCCACCTGCTACCCCGAAGCCATCCCCCTCCGCACCGTGACGGCCCCCGTGGTGGGCCGGGCCTCGATGGGGATCTTCTCCCGCGTGGGGTTCCCCCGTGAAGTCGTGAGTGATCGGGGTACGAACTTTATCTCCAGATACATGAGGTCCCTCTGGCAGCAGTGCGGAGTATCGTACAAGTTCACCACCCCATACCACCCCCAAGGGAATGGCCTAGTCGAACGCTTTAACAGGACACTGAAAGGAATGATCATGGGCCTCGAAGAACCCCTACACCGGCGATGGGACGTCCTCCTCCTATGCCTCCTGTTCGCCTACCGGGAGGTTCCACAAAAATCCCTGGGGTTCAGCCCATTCGAACTGCTATATGGACACCCCGTCCGGGGACCCCTGAGCCTGGTCAAGGAGGGTTGGGAAACGACTCTCGGGGGGACCCCTCCGGATGTGTTCCGATACATCTTGGCGCTCCGCAACCAGACCCGGAAATTCCGAGAACTCGCAGAGGCGAACCTCGAGGCTAGCCAGGAAGAGATGAAGCACTGGTATGACCAGAATGCTACGCTGGTCGAGTTTCAACCGGGCCAACAAGTCTGGGTCATGGCCCCGGTGAAACCCTGCGCTCTCCAAGATAAATGGACTGGACCCTTCAAGGTGGTCGAGCGGAAGAGCCAAGTCACCTATCTCATCGATGTGCAGTCCCCGCGGAACCCCCTCCGGGTTCTCCACGTGAACCGCCTCAAACCCCACTTTGTAAGGACGGAGTTGAGTTTACTCCTGGCCACCGACGATGGGGCCGAAGAAGACACCGAGCCCCTTCCAGACCCCATGGGGGCGAAAGAGACCGATGGTTCCGTGGAGGGGGTGAGATTATCAACCGCCCTCACAGCCCAACAGTCCGACGACTGCCGCCAGCTACTAAGGCAGTTCGCGGACCTCTTCTCCCTAACCCCTGGGGTCACCAACTGGTGTGTCCACGACGTGAACACTGGCGACAGCCCGCCCGTGAGACAACGGGCCTACCGGGTCCCTGATCGGGTCCGAACCTGCATCCAGGCTGAGGTAGAAAAGATGCTGGCCCTCGGGGTGATTGAACCCTCCGACAGCCCCTGGGCCAGCCCGGTAGTCCTGGTTCCGAAAGCGACTACCCCGGGTATCGCCCCCGAGCTGAGGTTTTGCGTGGACTACCGAGGACTCAATGCGGTCACCCGAGCAGACGCTCACCAGATCCCCCGCGCAGACGAGCTCATTGACCACCTTGGGGCCGCTCGCTACCTCAGCACCTTCGACCTAACCTGTGGATACTGGCAGATTGCCCTCACCGAGGGCGCCAAGGAGCGCTCTACCTTCTCCACCCCAGATGGGCACTACCGCTTTAGGGTGATGCCGTTTGGAATGAAGAATGCCCCGGCCACCTTCCAGCGGCTGGTGAACAGGGTCCTGTCCGGACTAGAGGGGTTCAGCGCGGCATACCTCGACGATATAGCGGTATTCAGCTCCCAATGGACCGAGCACCTCCAGCACCTCCGACAAGTCCTGCTGGCTCTGCGCCAGGCCGGACTCACCATCAAAGCCAGCAAATGTCAAATTGGGCACAGCTCCGTAACCTATCTGGGGCACCAGGTGGGAAGCGGACAGATCGCCCCCCTCCAGCCAAAGATCAACGCCATCTTGTCCTGGGAACCCCCCACGACCCAAACGGAAGTCCAGGCCTTCCTGGGCCTCACCGGTTACTACTGGAGGTTTATTAAGAACTATGGCAGCATCGCAGGCCCCCTCACAGAGCTGACCTCCAAAAGACACCCCAAGAAAGTACAATGGACTCCCCTCTGCCAGAAAGCGTTCGACGCCCTAAAAGCCGCTATGTGTACGGCTCCAGTGCTTAAAGCCCCCGACTACGCCCAGGAGTTTGTGGTCCAGACGGACGCCTCGGAACACGGCATCGGGGCAGTCCTCTCACAGTTCGACAACAAAAGCATAGATCAGCCCATAGCCTTCATCAGCCGAAGGTTGCTGCCCCGAGAACAGCGGTAGAGCACTATTGAAAGAGAGACCTTCGCAGTAGTCTAGGCCCTCAAAAAGCTACGGCCCTACCTGTTCGGAACACACGTCCGAGTACAAACCGATCACCGACCCTTGCGGTGGTTGATGCAGATGCGAGGGGAAAACCCCAAGCTGCTACGCTGGTCCATCTCCCTCCAGGGGATGGATTTTACTGTGGAATATCGCCCCGGGATGGACCACGCCAACGCAGACGGCCTGTCCCGATTCTTCCGCTTCAGCGAGGAGAACCCCCAGGTGGATGGGTAGTTCTCCCCGCCTTTCAGCTGGGGGGGGCACGTGTGAGACCGGCCTCGTGGCGTGGGCCCTCCCGACCAGCAAGCTACCCTGCAACCACACCGATCCTCGATGTCACAGACTTCCGGCCCCCATGGCCCAACATCCCGAGGGCCAGCCAGATCCCCTACACGCATGCCCAGCCGAGGGAGAGCGAAACCCACCAAACCAGACCGAGAGGCGCCGACCCTGTCACACCTCTGGTCTCTTCCCCGAGGGAGGTTTTGATCGACCACCAGGCCCCCAGTGAGCGGCCGCCTCGCCTGCTGGGTGTCTGGAGTCCCTACCAGACCCACCTGAACAGGTCAAAGGGCCGAGCGACAGGAAGTCCCGACACACCGCCCCCAGGCACCAGACCCGTCTCCACGAGGACTCCGGACTTCAAAGAGGAGGGGAAGTATAACAAGGGGTGCTGAAGGGACGGGAGGCAGAGAAGACCTGGACTGACGAGAGCCTGCTGACCTGGTCGCGGCTCGATCGCTCTCCGACGGAAGAACTCTGAACCATCTGAGCCCTGCTGATGCTGTCGCGGCTCCACGAACTCTGAACCATCTGAGCCCTGCTGACGCTGTCGCGGCTCCCCGAACTCTGAACCATCTGAGCCCTGCTGACGCTGTCGCGGCTCCCCGAACTCTGAACCATCTGAGCCCTGCTGACGCCGTCGCGGCTCCCCAAACTACGAACCTCCGGTGCCCGCTGAGTGACTCGCGGCCTGCTCCTCCAAGAGAATCGGCAGAGATCGCCGAACGAAGCAACATCCCCTCAGCTCGAGGATTGAGAGCTGTGCGCCGGATACTCCGCAGAGACACTGATTCAAAGACTGTCCTGCTACCCCTTACCCCTCATCCCGAGATCGCTGCCGCTGGTGGCACTAATTCTGCACCTGCCTTCCGGATCATAAAGATCCCTGACAACCAACGATAAAGATTATTATCTTGTAAAGAACTCCTGTGTGGTGTCCCTCTATCCGAAGAGAGTGAGTGCAGCGTGTGCGATCCTAGGTACGAGACCCTTCCAGGAAGGGCCTCCCCGCTCTTGCTCGGCCTAACTCTGGGAAAGGTGGGCCTCCGGGTGGTCGGGAACGTATTCCGCAACCTCCCCGGGAACCGCCTTCCAACAAATACTATCCTAGGACTTTACCAAAACTCATTCACTACTGTGGAGGGGTAATGGGACTGCACACAATCTACATATTTAAGTACAGCACATCAGTGTCAAGGCATGACTCATTTAATCAACATATAAGCAAAGACTGGATTCTAATGCTACTAAAACTTCACAACATGACAGATTTTAAAACAGTTATCTGTCAGCAAATACGTGATGTTACCAAATGATTCTCTCACACTGATCCCAAATACACACTAACTCACAGTGTGATTCTAGACAAGCACCACTATCCCTATGAGTTTACCAAAACTCATTTACTACAGTGCAAGTGGGAAGGGAACTGCACGCAATCTGCATATTTCAGGACTGCACTTTTGTGTCAAAGCCTGACTCATTTAATCAAAGCATAAACAAAGACTGGCTTCTAATGCTACTAAAACTTGACAACATGACCGGTTTTAAAACAGTTATCTGTCAGCAAATACACGATATTACCAAATGCTTCTCTCACAATCCTTACCCAAATGCACACACTCACAGTGTGATTTTAGACAATCAACACTATCCTAGGAGTTTACCAAAACTCATTCACTAGTCTAGAAGAGTTAATGGTACTGAACACAATCTACATATTTAAGTATAGCACATCAGTGTCAAAGCATGACTCATTTAATCAACACATAACCAAAGACTGGATTCTAATGCTACTAAAACTTCACAACATGACCGGTTTAAAAAAAGTTATCTGTAAGCAAATACATGATATCACCAAATGCTTCTCTCACACTGATCCCAAATACACACTAACTCACACTGTGATTCTAGACATGTACCACTATCCCTAGGAGTTTACCAAAACTCATTCACTACAGTGCAACTGGTAAGGGAACTGCACACAATCTACATATTTCAGGACTGCACTTTTCTGTCAAAGCCTGACTCATTTAATCAAATCATAAGCCAGATCTGTCTTCTAATGCTACTAAAACTTCACAACATGACAAGTTAAAACACTTATCTGTCAGCAAATACACAATGTTACCAAATGCTTCTCTCACAGTGGTTCCCAGATGCACACAGACTCACTGTGTGATTCTAGACAAACAACACTATCCCGTGCACTATACCAAAACACATTTCTTCATCTAGAAGTAGTACTACATTTTAGTATAGAAACATAACATAAATCATTTTAAATTCATAAACAATGACTGGTTTCTAATTCTACCAAAATATAAAAACTGCACAGTTATCTGTTTACAAACACATGAAAAACACAAATGCTTATCACAGAATGGTTTCTACATGCACACACATTGTAGAGAAAAAAAGTACTCCCTACACTTTAGCAGGAAAAATACATTAGTCTGATTAAAATCAAAATAATCTACATACATCCCCTCACAATTAAATAACTCATCTTTCAAGTTCTTTTCTAGATTAATAAGTATATCAATCACTTACCATATTTTCTTTTACAGAATCTCTGCACTCTCAGCAAAAGCAAAGAATGAAAAAGTTTCCCTTTCATTTTCCACACATATACATGTAAACATCAAATCACAATCCTTCGCACATAAACTCAAAAGCAAACACACATTTCTATTGGTTAAACATTTCAACCCTTTCCAACTGAAATACATTTCAACCCTTCCCCCAATCTGCCTTCTGCCTGTTACCATAAAAACAGGTCATGGAACACTGCACTGAGCTCACAGGTCACAAGTTCAGCACACAATGTTCCTACACAAGACAGGAAGTGTGCTTGACTTTTCAACATATCAGCTTATCATATATTATGTTCCTTACAATCTGTTTTTGTTAACCAATAACAATCATACCTTTAAAAAACAGAAATATACACCCTACCTTTCAGTGTAGAAAGTTATCATACAACCAATGATTTCTTGTCGTTTTTCAAAAAACGTTGCCGTGATCCGCGCACCCACCGCGAGAGAATCTGTGCATCCAACGCGATAGGATGCGCGCACCGTGCGCGCATTTCCCAGTGTTTTTTTTTTTTACAAGGGGGCCCCAGGAGGTCCTTCTGGGACCCCCTAAGCACCTCTAGAGGGTCAGAGGATTTCCACTCTGCCCCCTTTATATGTTTTACACACTTATTCCCCTTGCATCTTCAGCCTCGCTTCTACCGAGGCAGAAAATGGCCACCAACAGTTCTTGGTTTCAAATGCAGAGAGACACTCGACAGCCAATTAGCATTCAGCTCGCGATCGGGAAGGTGCGCGCTCGGTTCGGGGAGGGTGCGCACTCGGTTCGGGGAGGGTGCGCTTACGGTGCGGGTAGGGTCCGCGGATCCTCCACGGCCATAGATATCACTAACTTTTTTACCCCAATTTTCTCAAGAACTACTGAACAGATTCACACCATATATGCAAAAAGCACGAGTCCGAACTGAGGACTACCTCTTTGCCAAATTTGGTGTCATTCCGTTCAGCGGTTCGGGCTGTAGCTGCGACAACAGATCCTATGGGAAATTGCATGGGGAAAACGCGTTTTGGGACCCCCCTTTTTTCTCGGCCCTCGCTTGGCGGTTCACCGCAAAACTTTCAGGGTAGGAGCGGAGCGGAGCTGGCCAAAAGTTTGGAAACTTTAGCGAGGATTCGTCAGCCGGCGCTAACGTTATTCCAAATAGAATGTTGCGGATTTCCTATGGAAAATAGGTCCTAACTATAACTATCTACTGGCGACCGCCAGTAGATTATATATATATATATTTTTATATATATATATATATATATATATATCATCAGTGTGAGCAGGATCAACATATCCAGTGAGGCTGCGGCAATGTATAGTCCAGCACCAAGAACTTTGGGGCATCACTAGATGTTTTGGGAGCCTACATCACTGTATGAGGTACCTCGTTGGACTGCAAGTACCATCATGCAGCTTACCTGAGTTCAGCAGTACTAACGATATTCACCTGGTTCAGTAGGAGGAGCTAAGAGACTGGTTTTAAGGAGTGGTCTCTTAGTCAAAGGCAAAGCTATCAACCGTTGAGACCGGCACTGAAGACGGCCATCATGGCCAGAAACGCGTCTGCCTAAGAGTTTCACGGACTGCACGCCAGCGCTGAAAAGCTCAATAAATTGCTTTTGTTTTATCCGGAGCTGTGTCCTGCTTGTTTTTCAACTAAAGCGAGCATTGGTGGTGGATGTATAGCCGGTTTGCTGATCCCGGCCTAGAACACGCCCTCCCGGTCAGGAGCACCGCGTCTTTCAGCAAAACTTTGTTGGTGCAGTACGAGGAGTACAAACGCGGTGCCCCCCCGAGCGAAAACTATTGCCACCAGGCTGTGATTTGCGCGAGGGGAGAGAGGAGGCAGCGAGTGGCTGCCTGATAAGGATAAGGACATCAGTGTGAGCAGGATCAACATATCCAGTGAGGCTGCGGCAATGTATAGTCCAGCGCCAAGAACTTTGGGGCATCACTAGATGTTTTGGGAGCCTACATCACTGTATGAGGTACCTCGTTGGACTGCAAGTACCATCATGCAGCTTACCTGAGTTCAGCAGTACTAACGATATTCACCTGGTTCAGTAGGAGGAGCTAAGAGACTGCTTTTAAGGAGTGGTCTCTTAGTCAAAGGCAAAGCTATCAACCGTTGAGACCGGCACTGAAGACGGCCATCATGGCCAGAAAAGCGTCTGCCTAAGAGTTTCCCGGACTGCACGCCAGCGCTGAAAAGCTCAATAAATTGCTTTTGTTTTATCCGGAGCTGTGTCCTGCTTGTTTTTCAACTAAAGCGAGCATTGGTGGTGGATGTATAGCCGGTTTGCTGATCCCGGCCTAGGACACGCCCTCCCGGTCAGGAGCACCGCGTCTTTCAGCAAAACTTTGTTGGTGCAGTACGAGGAGTACAAACGCGGTGCCCCCCCGAGCGAAAACTATTGCCACCAGGCTGTGATTTGCGCGAGGGGAGAGAGGAGGCAGCGAGTGGCTGCCTGATAAGGATAAGGACATCAGTGTGAGCAGGATCAACATATCCAGTGAGGCTGCAGCAATGTATAGTCCAGCGCCAAGAACTTTGGGGCATCACTAGATGATTTGGGAGCCTACATCACTGTATGAGGTACCTCGTTGGACTGCAAGTACCATCATGCAGCTTACCTGAGTTCAGCAGTACTAACGATATTCACCTGGTTCAGTAGGAGGAGCTAAGAGACTGGTTTTAAGGAGTGGTCTCTTAGTCAAAGGCAAAGCTATCAACCGTTGAGACCGGCACTGAAGACGGCCATCATGGCCAGAAACGCGTCTGCCTAAGAGTTTCACGGACTGCACGCCAGCGCTGAAAAGCTCAATAAATTGCTTTTGTTTTATCCGGAGCTGTGTCCTGCTTGTTTTTCAACTAAAGCGAGCATTGGTGGTGGATGTATAGCCGGTTTTCTGATCCCGGCCTAGGACACGCCCTCCCGGTCAGGAGCACCGCGTCTTTCAGCAAAACTTTGTTGGTGCAGTACGAGGAGTACAAACGCGGTGCCCCCCGAGCGAAAACTATTGCCACCAGGCTGTGATTTGCACGAGGGGAGAGAGGAGGCAGCGAGTGGCTGCCTGATAAGGATAAGGACATCAGTGTGAGCAGGATCAACATATCCAGTGAGTCTGCGGCAATGTATAGTCCAGCGCCAAGAACTTTGGGGCATCACTAGATGTTTTGGGAGCCTACATCACTGTATGAGGTACCTCGTTGGGCTGCAAGTACCATCATGCAGCTTACCTGAGTTCAGCAGTACTAACGATATTCACCTGGTTCAGTAGGAGGAGCTAAGAGACTGGCTTTAAGGAGTGGTCTCTTAGTCAAAGGCAAAGCTATCAACCGTTGAGACCGGCACTGAAGACGGCCATCATGGCCAGAAACGCGTCTGCCTAAGAGTTTCACGGACTGCACACCAGCGCTGAAAAGCTCAATAAATTGCTTTTGTTTTATCCGGAGCTGTGTCCTGCTTGTTTTTCAACTAAAGCGAGCATTGGTGGTGGATGTATAGCCGGTTTGCTGATCCCGGCCTAGGACACGCCCTCCCGGTCAGGAGCACCGCGTCTTTCAGCAAAACTTTGTTGGTGCAGTACGAGGAGTACAAACGCGGTGCCCCCCCCGAGCGAAAACTATTGCCACCAGGCTGTGATTTGCACGAGGGGAGAGAGGAGGCAGCGAGTGGCTGCCTGATAAGGATAAGGACATCAGTGTGAGCAGGATCAACATATCCAGTGAGGCTGCGGCAATGTATAGTCCAGCGCCAAGAACTTTGGGGCATCACTAGATGATTTGGGAGCCTACATCACTGTATGAGGTACCTCGTTGGACTGCAAGTACCATCATGCAGCTTACCTGAGTTCAGCAGTACTAACGATATTCACCTGGTTCAGTAGGAGGAGCTAGGAGACTGGTTTTAAGGAGTGGTCTCTTAGTCAAAGGCAAAGCTATCAACCGTTGAGACCGGCACTGAAGACGGCCATCATGGCCAGAAACGCGTCTGCCTAAGAGTTTCACGGACTGCACGCCAGTGCTGAAAAGCTCAATAAATTGCTTTTGTTTTATCCGGAGCTGTGTCCTGCTTGTTTTTCAACTAAAGCGAGCATTGGTGGTGGATGTGTAGCCGGTTTGCTGATCCCGGCCTAGGACATGCCCTCCCGGTCAGGAGCACCGTGTCTTTCAGCAAAACTTTGTTGGTGCAGTACGAGGACTACAAACGCGGTGCCCCCCCGAGCGAAAACTATTGCCACCAGGCTGTGATTTGCTCGAGGGGAGAGAGGAGGCAGCGAGTGGCTGCCTGATAAGGATAAGGACATCAGTGTGAGCAGGATCAACATATCCAGTGAGGCTGCGGCAATGTATAGTCCAGCGCCAAGAACTTTGGGGCATCACTAGATGATTTGGGAGCCTACATCACTGTATGAGGTACCTCGTTGGACTGCAAGTACCATCATGCAGCTTACCTGAGTTCAGCAGTACTAACGATATTCACCTGGTTCAGTAGGAGGAGCTAGGAGACTGGTTTTAAGGAGTGGTCTCTTAGTCAAAGGCAAAGCTATCAACCGTTGAGACCGGCACTGAAGACGGCCATCATGGCCAGAAACGCGTCTGCCTAAGAGTTTCACGGACTGCACGCCAGCGCTGAAAAGCTCAATAAATTGCTTTTGTTTTATCCGGAGCTGTGTCCTGCTTGTTTTTCAACTAAAGCGAGCATTGGTGGTGGATGTATAGCCGGTTTGCTGATCCCGGCCTAGGACACGCCCTCCCGGTCAGGAGCACCGCGTCTTTCAGCAAAACTTTGTTGGTGCAGTACGAGGAGTACAAAAGCGGTGCCCCCCCGAGCGAAAACTATTGCCACCAGGCTGTGATTTGCGCGAGGGGAGAGAGGAGGCAGCGAGTGGCTGCCTGATAAGGATAAGGACATCAGTGTGAGCAGGATCAACATATCCAGTGAGGCTGCGGCAATGTATAGTCCAGCGCCAAGAACTTTGGGGCATCACTAGATGTTTTGGGAGCCTACATCACTGTATGAGGTACCTCGTTGGACTGCAAGTACCATCATGCAGCTTACCTGAGTTCAGCAGTACTAACGATATTCACCTGGTTTAGTAGGAGGAGCTAAGAGACTGGTTTAAAGGAGTGGTCTCTTAGTCAAAGGCAAAGCTATCAACCGTTGAGACCGGCACTGAAGACGGCCATCATGGCCAGAAACGCGTCTGCCTAGGAGTTTCACGGACTGCACGCCAGCGCTGAAAAGCTCAATAAATTGCTTTTGTTTTATCCGGAGCTGTGTCCTGCTTGTTTTTCAACTAAAGCGAGCATTGGTGGTGGATGTATACCCGGTTTGCTGATCCCGGCCTAGGACACACCCTCCCGGTCAGGAGCACCGCGTCTTTCAGCAAAACTTTGTTGGTGCAGTACGAGGAGTACAAACGCGGTGCCCCTCCGAGCGAAAACTATTGCCACCAGGCTGTGATTTGCGCGAGGGGAGAGAGGAGGCAGCGAGTGGCTGCCTGATAAGGATAAGGACATCAGTGTGAGCAGGATCAACAAATCCAGTGAGGCTGCGGCAATGTATAGTCCAGCGCCAAGAACTTTGGGGCATCACTAGATGATTTGGGAGCCTACATCACTGTATGAGGTACCTCGTTGGACTGCAAGTACCATCATGCAGCTTACCTGAGTTCAGCAGTACTAACAATATTCACCTGGTTCAGTAGGAGGAGCTAAGAGACTGGTTTTAAGGAGTGGTCTCTTAGTCAAAGGCAAAGCTATCAACCGTTGAGACCGGCACTGAAGACGGCCATCATGGCCAGAAACGCGTCTGCCTAAGAGTTTCACGGACTGCACGCCAGTGCTGAAAAGCTCAATAAATTGCTTTTGTTTTATCCGGAGCTGTGTCCTGCTTGTTTTTCAACTAAAGCGAGCATTGGTGGTGGATGTATAGCCGGTTTGCTGATCCCGGCCTAGGACACGCCCTCCCGGTCAGGAGCACCGTGTCTTTCAGCAAAACTTTGTTGGTGCAGTACGAGGACTACAAACGCGGTGCCCCCCGAGCGAAAACTATTCCCACCAGGCTGTGATTTGCTCGAGGGGAGAGAGGAGGCAGCGAGTGGCTGCCTGATAAGGATAAGGACATCAGTGTGAGCAGGATCAACATACCCAGTGAGGCTGCGGCAATGTATAGTCCAGCGCCAAGAACTTTGGGGCATCACTAGATGTTTTGGGAGCCTACATCACTGTATGAGGTACCTCGTTGGACTGCAAGTACCATCATGCAGCTTACCTGAGTTCAGCAGTACTAACGATATTCACCTGGTTCAGTAGGAGGAGCTAAGAGACTGGTTTAAAGGAGTGGTCTCTTAGTCAAAGGCAAAGCTATCAACCGTTGAGACCGGCACTGAAGACGGCCATCATGGCCAGAAACGCGTCTGCCTAAGAGTTTCACGGACTGCACGCCAGCGCTGAAAAGCTCAATAAATTGCTTTTGTTTTATCCGGAGCTGTGTCCTGCTTGTTTTTCAACTAAAGCGAGCATTGGTGGTGGATATATATATATATATATATATATATATATATATATATATATATATATATATATATATATATATATATATATATATATATATTCACTGAAAAAACCATAGGTTTCACACATGTTATAGTTAGCGGAAATTTTACTGATAAAAAGCCAATGAAATTCCCCCGTTATAGTTAGTGCAGGAAACTATAACTCACGCGACCGCAATCCTTTGCTGATGCTAATACTGTATTTAGACACTTATTTGCCCATGTCTTCTTCCATAAATTTTTAGCTATACATATATTACAAATATTTTTTTTTCATAAAGACACATATGTCATCAGCAGAAGATTGCGGTCGCGTGAGTTATAGTTTCCTGCACTAACTATAACGGGGGAATTTCATTGGTTTTTTATCAGTAAAATTTCCGCTAACTATAACATGTGTGAAACCTATGGTTTTTTCAGTGAATTTGCAAGGTTTTTTAAATGCTAATTCCTAACTATAACGTGTGTGAAACCTATGGTTTTTTCAGTGAATTTGTACGGTTTTTTAAATGCTAAGTTACTTTACGCCATTCGTGGCGTGCGCGCCCACTTAACGCAGTTCGTTCCGTGCGCGCACGGTGCGCTTCGCGCACCGTGCGCGCACAGTGAGCACGCGGTGCGCTTCGCGCACCGTGCGCCCACTTTACGCAGTTAGTGCCGTGCACGCACGGTGGGCACGCGGTGCGCTACACGCACCGCGTTCCCACGTTACGCTAGATGGGCCATGTACGCACGATGCGCTTCGCGCACCGTGCGCACATGGAGGACATATTATGCGCTTCCTTGTGATAGGTAATCTGTTGAAATTTTTTGGGGAAATGCTGTGCTCTTATATGCCATGCACAAATGGTGTCCTTCGGCCACCATTTGCACACGGGGTGGAGAGAGTGGGGTTTTTTTTTTTTAATAATTATTTACCGTACGCGTACGGTAAGCGTACGGTAAGCGTAATCGGCGAAATTTTCGAAAAATAAAAAATTACCGTTTTTTGCCTTGGGGGATCTTTGAAGACTCAACTAACATGGTTATGTGCATGGGCGCTGTCTAAACAGCCCCTTTATATGTTTTTGGCATTTGTTTATCAGCTCCCCCCTCAGAGTGCGAGAGAGAAAATGGCGGCCGCCGCTTCGTGGTTTCGACCGATTCGAATGTTTACTAAGATCTAAGGGCCAATCAGAATCGCGCTCGCGCACGCCACCGTACGCGTACGGTAAGCGCACCGTAAGCTGGCTCAGATATATATATTGATTTAAAGGCTATTTTCTCAGAATCTACTGAACAGATTTACACCAAACCTACAAAAGGCACTTCCTTGACCTGAGGACTACCTCTCTGCCAAATTTCAAGTGTCTAAAGGTCCTATGGAAAAATGCATGGGAAAAACACGTTTTGGGACCCCCCTTTTATCTCAGCCCCCGCTTGACGAATCCCCCCGAGACTTTCAGGGTAGGAGCGGAGCGTAGCGCCCCACCTATTTTGAAAAATTCGCAAGGATTCGTCGACCGGCGCAAAAGTTATTCAAAATAGAATGTTGCTCATTTCCTATGGAAACGTGGTCCTAACTATAACTACCTACTGGCGACCGCCAGTAGGCAATATATATATATATAATATATATATATAATATATATATATATTTTATACAGCAAAGAACGCGGCACTCAAAGCTGGCTTATTCTTAATTTAATCATAAGTATCTCACTCCAAACCAACACGTTTCAGCCCTCATGGCTTTTCTCACGACTGGTGTGTTTTTTTGGTTGGTCTGCTTGGAGGGGTTGAGCGGGGCTGCAAGGTCGCCCCATACAGTGATCCATGAATTAAAGTTTTTGACGGCCACCTCAAGGTTGGAAGTGGTGTCCAGGGGGAGGCTCTGAGGGTGTTGGTCAGTAAGTTTTTGGTTACCTTGTTCCAACTTCTGTGGGATGTGCAGTTATGATTGGTGGGGGTGTCAGGGTGGTTGTGATAGAAGAGTGGACAGTTGAGTGGTCAGAACAAGTGATTTCAGAGTCACAGCTGTACCTAATTTAAGCTGCGGTCCATGCAGGTAACAGCAATGGGGCCTGGTATGGGGGGATTTCTAGGCACGATGCTGAGGAAAAATTAATTATTTATTTAATTTTCCCCCTGTATCTTCCCTCGAAATCCCCCCTTACCCGGCCCCACTGCCCCACCGCTGTTACCTTCACGGACCGTGGCTGCCTTATATGGTTGCTGGCTGTGAAGGGTCCAGAAGGTTGTTCATGCTCTAGAGTATGTTGGCTGTGTTTGTGTTGTCGATGTGGCAGTTGAGGTCTCCAAGGAAGATGAAGTTCTTGTAGCTGATGGCCAGAGAAGCGATGAAGTTGGAGACAGCCTTGCAGAAGGCAGGGCGTGGCCCTGGTGCTCTGTATGTGAGGCTACCTCTGACGGTGGTCTTGCCATCTGGGTTGAGTTTGAAGTTGAGGTGTTCCATGATGGGGGTGGTGTCGTCTGTGGTGCCTGCACAGTGGAGGGACTCTTTGTAGATGATGGCTAATCCAGCTTGTTGATGTGGTCCCAGTGTATGATCTTGTGTCCGTTCGGTATGACGTGGCGATGTCAGGTGCTGATGCGGGGTTGAGCCAGGTCTCATTGAGGGAGACGGCATCGGGTGAGGGAGGTGTTGGTGTCCCAGATCTTCGTGGCATGTTTACCTTTTCCAAGCATGCTCTTACTGCCTCTTTCTGTTTGTTTCTGATCTTTATTTTGCTTCTTTCTTCAGGTTTCTGACCTTTATTTTTCCTCTTTATTCTTGTTCCAGAACTTTATTTTGCCTCTTTCTGCTCGTTTTCTGATTTCTATGTTGCCTCTTTCTGCAGTTTTCCAACTTTTATTTTGCCTCATACTGCTTGTTTCTGATCTCTATCTTGCCTCTTTCTGCTCATTGATGACCTTTATTTTGCATCTTTCTGCTCGTTTCTGATCACTATTTTGCCGATTTCTGCTTGTTGCTGACCTTTAGTTTGCCTCTTTCTGCTCGTTGCTGACCTTTATTTCGACTCGTTTCTCACCCGTATTCTGCTATTTTCTGCTGATTGCTGACCTTTATTCTGCATCTTTCTGCTTGTTTCTCATCTTTATTTTCCACTTTCTCCTCATTTCTTCCTTTATTTTGTATCCATCTGCTCATGTCTCATGTTTAACTTGACTGCTCGTTTCTGAACTTAATTCTGCCTATTTCTGACTCTTATACTGCCTCTTCCTACTCATTTCTTACCTTTATCTTGCCTCTTGCTGCTCGTTTCTGACCTTTATTCTTTCTCTTTCTACTCATTGCTGAGATTTATTCTGCCACTTTCTTATTGTTGCCTACTTTATTTTGTCTCTTGCTGCTCTTTTCCCCTGAGACTATGAGGGAGCCTCAATGCCCCTGCATTCCCTGGTGGCTTCCTGAAACCTGCGGAGACCGGCATTGCTGCTGCACAGAGGGAGCTGCTGACAGGCAGCTCTCTCAGTGCAGGAGCAATCATCTCATCTTTTTCACTGCCCGCTTTACAGTGGGCAGGGAAATAGAAGAAACCTCCGCTTCCAGCACGTGAGAGCATCCTGGAGGAGGAGTGTTTGCTCTGACTCGGCGGGAGCTGTCAAAGCTCTAGCCAAATCACAACAAACAGCTATGGATCCCCGTGAAATATACATTTTTTTATCTTATGACATCCCCAAACCACGGTAGGCAACTTTATTGTTGTTCATTGTTTAATCAACATTCTATTTGTGCAAGGTAAAACAAACCTCAACATAAATTCAAGCAATGCCAATTGTTAGCTGCAACTTGCATAAAAATATATCAACAGTCTCCTTCTTCTACAAGCAGGAAGGACCATACCCATTTTACCCGTTACACATAGTTTGCAGATATTAGCAATGCAAATGTTGATAATCAGGTGCATATTAATGATTTATGTATTTTTGAACAACATATGCAGACCCTGTTTTTTTGTTTTTTTGGGGGAGTTTTATATAGCGTGAACTTGACCCAAAGGTATCGGGTATCGAAGCACTTTACATGAGCACCAGTTGCTTACACAAGGACCGATTCCTTTTTGTTAGGCATGGGGAGATTAAGTGACTTGCCCAGAATCACAGGATGTTGTGCGCCATTGCCGAGACACGAACTTGGTTCCCCAGATTTGAGATCGAGCACCCTAGCCATTAAACTACATCCTCAGTCTGTTACTATTGATAACTTACACTGATATTGCCCTCGGGTTGGCAAAATCTCAATCTCACTTATCACCAATTAGGATAGCAAGCCAGGACGACGTAGGGGGGCGAAGTGAAGTGGGCCTGGGAGGGACCCCAGATCTATCGTATATATATGATATACGGGACGTAATCAGGTCCTCCCTTCGCCCTGTGGAGGTCAGATTACTTAAAATCGAACAACATCTAGTCAGGATTGAACGTAGCCTAGGGGGCTTGACCTTTGCACCTAACATCATTCACCATCTAGGGGCCCCAAATATATCGGTTAAACCTAGAGCAGAGAAAGTTCAGTTGGCCCCCAAAGCTCTACCAACAGCCCACTCTGAAAGCCAACCCACAACTGCAACTAACATGCCCACTCCAGTCTGCAACCATAGGAAACCCAACTCGCCTAGTATAACCCAACCGAAAGAGGCTGCTAGGTCACTGACACCTAGGTCCCCTATTAGGGCTAACATCCCCAACCTACCACCTGAAACTGCTCCTTATGTTGTAATTCTAGCAGGAGTCCCCGAACTGGCCAATAACGCAGTTGAGTCACCCACAACCCTAAGGAACAGGGTTCTACACTGGCTCAACAAAAACAGACCATTACCGTTGCACATTAGTTCCAAAATTCTCATGGTAAGAAGGGTCCCATGGGTAGGCCATTTAGCCAAGAACATAAGGGGGGACTGCATTTTAATTAATTTTAATGACACCAAAACTGTTGAGCATATCTGCCATTGGAGACATACCACCTCAGGATCATGCATCACAGCTCTCCCCTTAACCTATTTTTATCCCCCTGGGCATTTTACGGCACCATGGATGGTTGTACATAGGAAAGGGAGGAGTCTCCCACTGGGGAGTTGGTCCACACCCCCATTGCCCCTAGATATTATCCCCACGGAAAATCGCTACAGCAGCCTAGAGGCTGTTGATTGACTGGAGGGCAGTAAACTTATCTTAGCCATTCCTCCGCCTTCCTCAGGTTGTCGTTCACTAGAGTCTATTACATCTTCCGACTACCCGGGCCTGGATCCATTCACCTCATTAACCATACCTAAGAGGTCCACTACTAATCCTGACCCCCTCCAAACCCATCCTCCAAGTGTTTCTACTCCCGGGGTGATCACCCCTAGTCTTCTTAAGATTGTCTCCTGGAATGTAGCTGGTCTACGTAATAAGCTAGATCTCCCTGACTGGAATGAATTCATAGAGGAACATGACATATGTATTTTCCAGGAAACTTGGAGTGTCGAACCACTGTACAAGCCGGGGTTCTGTTGTTTCTTTATATCAGCCATCACATCAGGCCGCGGCCGTCCCTCTGGCGGTCTTATGGTCTGGATTAGGGCAGATCTCAATCTGAAGGTCACCATCGATAGCTGCACCTCGCTGGACATAATGAGACTTATTATCAAAGGTACCCAGAGCTGTTCCTCTTGGGAACTCTTCAATGTCTATTCTCGTGGTACCCAAGGGGGGGCCAAGTCCTCCACCATCACAGCCCTCTCAGAAATACTTTCCACATGCCCTCCTAACTCCTACCTTCTTGTCGCTGGTGATTTTAATTGTTCTTTTGAACCGCTCGCCACAGAAGACATATTGGGCATACAAGACGAGGACACCAGATGGGGCATTCCCTTACTTTCTCTCAACTCCGTAAAAAGATGGTCCCCGGCCGTAATTCAAATGAACGCCCTAGCATTAGAATTTGGCTTAAGAGCTGCCAATGGGCGTACACCCTCCGATCTAGCGGGCGCTAATACTTTCAATAGGGTTGGCAGCCAAAGTAGAATCGATTACATCCTGATCGACAGGAGGGGATGGAAATTTGTCGTTGACATGATTGTAACACCATCAATCAACAGCGACCATAACCCCCTGTCCCTCAGTATGCGGGAGATTTGGCATAGACAAGATACAACCTCTCACTCTGGAATGCAAATGATGACCAAGATGCTCCAGCCCTCTAATTGCAATAGATTCCTCAAATGGTCTAAATTTGTCCTGTGCAATACAAAACTTGTCACGCTGGAGAATTTCCTTATTGACTATACTTCTAGGCTTTCTTCAGTATCTAAGGACATGCCTAGCCATACCAAAGTCTACGAGGAAACTATGAACTCAATTGGCACTCTGTTCCTTGACCATAGGAAAAAATCTAACCCCAGAGTTAAGCCAGAAAATGAGTGGTTCAACAAAGACTGTAGACTAAAGAAAAACAGCCTAATCTCTGCAATTAAATCTAGCAACCCTGGCGAGGTCAGGCAAGCGAGGTTGCTTTACAGGCAAGCACTTACCTCCGCAAAGAAAGACTGGGAGGAACAGCGTTGGGTTTCTCTAAAACTAGTGAGCCACGCAAAAAATGGCGAGCTATTTTGGTCTATCAACCATGCTCAGGCCCAAATCCCTAACCACATCACGGACAGGGATTGGTTCGACCATTTTAGGAACCTGTATGCGGGGGTGGAGGTTGTGGAGGATCCTCCCACCTGCCTAAGGTCCATAGTTGAACTTCCTGACCCTATTCCATTTCCAAGGATTGAGGAGAAAGAGGTTCAAATTGCCATTGATAAGATTGTATCCGCCAAGGCCCCAGGACCAGATGGCATCCCGGGAGACCTTTTCAAAGCTAACACCGAGGGCTGGGCTACGTATTTTACAATTTTTACCAACAGCTTATTGAAGGGATCATCGGTGCCAGAGTCTTGGAAAGGTGCAGAAGTAATCCCCATCTTTAAGAAGGGCTCCAGGGGAGACCCGGCGAATTATCGCCCAATTAGCCTTATAGACTCTGGCCAGAAATTGGTCGGTAGGGTCCTCCTAGAGAGGATACATTCCTGGGTGGATGAAAAAGGGATCTTGACAAAGTTCCAGGCAGGCTTTAGGGCCTGCACCAGCACAATAGATCAAGCATTCAGGCTAATGCTTCTCTATTGGAAGACGGTAATCATCGGCAAGGGCGCCCTATATCTCGCGTTCATTGACCTCAAGACCGCCTTCGACCTGGTCCCTCGTGATCGCTTGTGGTTGATTCTGGAGGAGCTGGGAATTCCCTCCTATATTCTGAAACTTCTTATCCGGATGCACGAAGACAACTTCGCTTGTATCAGATGGGGGACCCAGGGTCAAAAAACCAATAAAATACCAGTGAACAGAGGGGTTCGCCAAGGTTGTGTCCTGGCACCAACACTTTTCACATTGTTTGTGAATGGCGTGGTCTCCTTTCTGCTTGAAGTTGATGCGGATGTCCCCGCACTGGCGGGTGACAAAGTCCCCGCCCTTCTTTTTGCGGACGACACACTTTTAATTTCAAAAACACCGTCAGGACTACAGAAGCTTTTACAGCGCTTCTCTTTGTTCTGCGAGCAGAGAGGTCTTGTCATTAACACTGCCAAAACCAAACTCCTCTATTTTAATCCTTCTAGATCCTCCGGCTCCACCCTGACCCTAGATGGGAAACCATTGGAGCGTGTCAGGGAGTTTGATTACTTGGGAATCAGAATCTCTGACAGGCTCAAATGGCAGCCCCACATAGACAAAATGGCCCTTAATCACAAACGGGTAACTGGAGCCCTGGGAAAGGAATTCCGTGCCTCTATCACTAAACCCATTGCCCCAGTATTAAACATCTATGCCGCAAAGGCAGTGGGTAGTGCTCTTTATGGCGCGGAACTATGGGGCTTCAGCTGTGTAGACTCCCTTGTGACCAATGAAAACAAGTTCTTTAGAGAACTTGTATCTCTCCCTAGGGGTACCCCAACCAAACCACTTTTGAGCGACTTCGGTAGGCGCTCAATTAGAGACCTAACCACCCTTCGCCCTCTGTTATACTGGGCGCGGCTGTGGCGCACCCCTGAGCTTTCCAACTATGCCGATGGGCTCAGGGAGGTTATGAACATGCAAGGAGCACATAAAATTGAGTGGCTTACAAATATTAAAAAACTTTTGGTCGCAATTGGCCTCACCTCTGACCGGCCTTTGGGGGCATCAATATCAAAGGAGGAAGCCAAACGAGCTTTCTGGGCATGGGTGGATGCCTCGGAACTAAGAGATCCTAACATTGGAAGGTTGACAGAGGCATTTTACCAGCATAAATCTACTCCTCTTTTAGAACCTTACCTCGACTTTATCACCAAGCCTAAGGATAGATCTCTTTTTATTCAGTTTAGATTCGGGACCTTCCCACTTCGTGACCGTACCAGCAAGTGGAAACCCCCCCATAAGACTCTTCCAGATTGTCCATTCTGCTCTGGCGCTATCGAAAATATCTCCCACTTTTTCTTCGCCTGCCCAGCCTATTCATTACCTAGAATGAAATGGCTTAGGCCTGTTTGTTTACTCCTAGGAACAAGGGATCATATCGACGCTCTGAGAATCCGTAAAACTTCTACTAACACTACCATAGTTTGCGGGGTGGCCAAATTCCTAGGTTGGGCATGGCTGATGAGACAGAGATTTATTAGTCCCAGTTAAATCCTTTTATCTTTTTTAACTCCCAAAGCTGCAAAATTTAATAAATTTTTAGATATTTATTGTATACTACCCAATTGGATTTTCTTACGACATGTTTTAAAAATGTACTTGTAATTGTTTTTATGTATTCTGTGCTTTTATGACATTACATGTCGAAATAAAGCTTTGATTGATTATCTTTATCTTTTCGAAAACACTTTTGACCAGTCATTTCTTGCCTGATTCTGTGGTGTGGGTCATGGTTTAATTTCTGAATCTAACAGTGTTAGGTTGAAATGAATTGCAGTTGTTAACGCCAAGATCACAATAATGTGATGCGACCTAATAAAAAGCCATATTGTCTATCTTTTGTGGTGTAACTGTTTTACAAATATTAGAGGAGTGTAGCGTTGAAATATTTCTATTAACATTTGTAAGACTTTCTGCTGATGTGCTAACTTCTCCAACTGTTCTTCATCTGAAATAGTCCCACATGTATCCATGCTTGGCATGATTTAGTTTGTAATAAATGTTTAAAATGCACATAAAAATATGTTAAACTGAAAAGAGAAAAAAACTATATGCATTTATCTTGTGTAATTATTTTCGTTTAGCAGAGTGTGGGGAGAATATTTTCTGCGGCTTCAAGATTAAAGGTTGAAAGTTCATCTCAGACACTGCATTGCGGCCTGATTCTGACTGTATATAAATTGCCATCAGTGATGTGGAGTGTGAACATTGGAATGACATGTTTTGTTGCACGGTAGCCAGACAAATCTATATTTAACTTTATCTAGCTTTGTGGCAACTTTCATCATGTCAAAGGTTTGCCTCAGTCTCAGCAGGTTAACTCTTTGCTGAAACTTTCCCTAAAAGTCTAGTTTTACCTTTACAGCATCCATGTGAAGCCACCTTCTACTTAATGAACTGGAAACTCAAAAGCACCATGTGCAATGGTCATGTTCGTATTCAGCAGAAAGTTAATCTTTCCTTGTTCATGATCTACATTGCAGCCCATCAGAGAGATGTATGTAAACTGACACCTAACCAAGGTCACCGTTCTCAACTCACATCTCCTCTGTTTTGCAGCATACAAGGATTGATATAAAAGTCAACTTTCCTGGAAGATCTTTAACTGGGTCAAAGATACAGCAAAATATAGGCCTAATTTGAAAAATGTGCATTTTAAGAAAAATCAGCCACACGAAAATAGGTTGATTAGGACAAATTCAAAAAGTTGCATTTTTTCATCAGTTCTGGCTTACATCAGGAATGCAATGGGACCAATTCACAACCTATTTTAATACCATAAACTGATGTTTAAAGACACAAATAGCCATATGTATTATTTACTTTAGGCACCACCGAATGAATATCTGTAGGAAAATGCCACTTTTTGTATGATCACCCCCGTTGGTTAGACTTAAGCTGCAAATTTTTTGACTCTCTGCACTAGGACTTAGTGGACACAGTGCATGTGATGCGACCGCTAGGCATGTTGAAATTAGCTATACTCCTAATTGGCTCATTTTACTTTACTTATAGGTCTCTATTATATGGTAGACTAAGTGTATCCAGGGCAAGTAAGTTAAACATCACTATTGGACAGCAGCACATATTGTGCCAATGCAAAACATGACTGCAGCCTGCCACCATTAACCTGGCTGTGCAGGTTTAAACTACAAATTCAACTCATCAAAATAATCCCCTTTTAATTGATCTAAATTCCCCTTTTAAACATTAATAAGTCACCCCTAAATAAGCCTTAATGCTCTATAATGCAGGGTGTATGATATTTAAGCTGGGCACATGTAAAATTTTAATGTAAAATATGACCTTACAGTGGCACCACCACAAAAGCTATTTTAACTGCAGCATGGCTAGCTGTTCCATAGGAAGGCATCCGGAGTTGATTATAAAATTGAATACATAATGTTATCTCTACCTAGAAACTGGCTATAAAGTTAACCTGTGGACTTTTTAAAATATTTATTACAAATCCAATTATTGGTAAACTCGGATTTGTACTAAATATTTTACAAAAGTCACTTTTTACCTGCCTTAAGTCTTTAGGTGACCATTTGCATGAGCTTAAAACTGTCCCCCCGGAGCTGAATGGCTTTTTGATGAGGAATGAATCTGATCACAGAGCTGAAACAAAAGCCTTTGCTGTGGGTGGGTGTTCCTTTCCTCTGACAGGATGATCATCTGAGCAGTACCCAGAAACTTAATTATTTTCAAAGAGGTATACCCTATCACAGGGACAAGTACACTTGGGCCTGCCTCCTCTTTTATCCTATTAGTAAACCAGGCACCAATCCCAGTGGGAGAGGAGCTAGCCCCAGAAATGGTATTAAGTTATTACAGAGGCGATGTTGCTCATTTCACTGGCCACACCCTTAGAGGGGCACTGTGGGATAGATTGCAGTAGGTCACATAGGAATTGTTGCAAACGTAGGTATGGATACCACTAGGAATTATTTTCCCTATTGGTTAGAGAGGGGCCAGAAGCCACTGCCACCCACAGTCTTGTGTCAGATATAAATGTGGCACCCCAGGTCAAACTTTTCAGATCACTATTAAACCTATGGAAGAGAGAAAAAGGACTCACCAGCTGTTGGGACCTTTGAGGAGAACCCTAATGACTGGAACTGCTCCCAATTGTGCCTCTGTCAAAGAAGTTGACTCTGGGGATCAGTTAGCTGACTTCCTGTTAAGGAACACATAAACTGCAAAAAGCTCAGCTGACCAATTTCATCTGGACCTGGAGCGTAAGTCTGAAGGTATCTCTTTGACTGGGACCAAGCTGCAAGGGTAAGGTTTGAGGTCCACCACAATGGGGTAAGGCTCATATCCAACCCTTACCCCATTGTGGTGGGCCTCAAACCAAACCCATATGCCAGTCTAGCCCGACCAGTTGTCTGAGGTTTGCACTTTATGATTTCCAGCGCTATTTTTATTTAAACCATTGAAAATTCATATCTCCAGTTCCCCTTATTGAATTTTTGTCATTGTGGAGTCATTTTTTGTCTTAATCTCTATTGTTTTGAACCAGGCTGGGATTTTTAGTGTGTTTTGCTTTTGGCATTTTTACCGTCTTGCTTTACACATTTTCTTAAGTTAAGCCTGTTTGCTCTGTACAATAGCTAGCAGGGGTTGAACTCAGATTTAAATTACTGAAACCTTTACTGGACCTAACACGAACAGTGTCATTATTATTTGTGGTGGACTACCATCCTCCCAACTAATAATCCACTTTCTCACAATACTTGGCAAGAGCATTTATAATTGAATTTATAGGGCGCGCAGCTACCCGCAAGGGGTCTCCCGGCGCCAGTACAGTTGATGATTACGCATCGCAGTTGTTAGTGAGAGAAGAGCCAGGTTTTAAGGTCTTTGCGGAATTTTAACAGAGATGGTTCTAGTTTCAGTGTAGCCGGAAGAGAATTCCACAACCTGGGGGCAACGCAGGAGAAAGAGCATCCGCCCATTCTCGTCAGTTTGAAGCGCGGAATCAGAAAGTTGCCATGAGCTGATGATCTGAGGAGGCGGGATGGAGAGTATTGTTGGACAAGGACCTTGAGGTAACCTGGGGCCGACCCTTGCTTGATTTTATGCAGAAAACAGAGGGCCTTGAATTTGACACGGTTAGCGATACGGAGCCAGTGAAGGTCTCTAAGAAAAGGGGAAATTGGAGATCTCCACGGGACCTTGCAGAGGAGGCGAGCGGCTGAATTCTGTACAAGCTGAAGTCTCCTCTGAAGGTCCAGGGTAACTCCTAAGTAAAGCACATTACCGTAGTCCAGGCGAGAGGTGATTAAAGCCTGGACCACCGAGCGTCTTGTCCATACTGGGAGCATCCATAAAATTTGACGGAGCCATCCCAGGATGGAGAAGCAGGTGGCTGCTACCTTAACCACTTGATGTAGCATGGAGAGCGAATCATCCAGGACAAAGCCAAGATTGCGAACCTGGGTCACTGGGAGGGGTGGTGGGCCCATTTCTGACGGCCAGTGTGCAGGGCTCCAGAGGTGCTTTTGCTTGCCCAGAATGAGCACCTCCGTCTTATCTCCGTTCAGTTTCAGGAGGTTCGGCTGCATCCACTCTGCCACTCGGCTAAGTCCTAGTTTAAGAGCAGATGGAGCGTTAGCTGCGGCCGAGGAGAGGGAAAAAAGAATCTGAGTGTCATCTGCGTATGAGTAGAGGGAGAGACCAGAGTCTTCCACGATGGTTGCTAGGGGTCTCACATAGATATTAAAGAGCATAGGGCTCAGTGAGGACCCCTGCGGGACACCATACGTAGATGAGCGAACAGAGGAGGAAGAGCCGGAAGAAACAACCTGAAAAGTGCGGTGATTTAAGAAAGAGGCCAGCCAAGCAAGGGCAGGGCCAGTCACTCCAGCCGTTCTCAGAGCTCTCAGAAGAATGGAGTGTGAGACCGTGTCGAATGCGGCGCTTAAATCTAAAAGAATAAGTGCCGCAGTCTCACCGTGATCAAGACGGGTGCGCAGGTTCTCGGTAACCCCAAGGAGGGTTGTTTCGGTGGAGAAGTGGGAGCGGAATCCCGATTGGGACGGATGTAAAAAACCTATAGTCTCCACATGAGATTTGAGATGTATGTTGATATGCCTCTCCAGGATTTTTGAGAACATAGGCAGCAAGGAGATAGGCCAGAAGTTGGCGAGCGTCTTGGGGTCTGCACCGTTTTTTTTTTTTAAAGTGGCACTACCAAAGCTCGTTTCTATTCATCCGGAACTATGGATTCGCGCAATGAGGAGCTCTTGAATGATTAGTAGAGCGTCAGGGGAAAGCTGGCGAAGGATGTTCATAGGAATTGGGTCCAGGGGGGAGCCTGAGTTGACCTTTGTTATGCAGGCGAGCAGCGAGTTGGAGTCTAGCAGGGGCCATTCAGAGATCTGTTTCCTGAGATTGCGGGCTCAGTGAGTCCAGAGTAGAGGGGTCGGGAGGGGGTATGGGGAAGGCTCGAGACAGGGCATTGTAGATGGTTTCGACTTTAGATATAAAAAAGTCAGCAATTTCATTGCATTCCACTTCCCCTAGCGCACGTGGAGTGGGGGCGGTATTTGAGCCAGCCAGCTTCTTGCCATAGAGAAGAGGGCTTTTGGCCGGTTAATGGCCTTTTCAATAGACTCTGAGACAAACAGGGCTTTTGCCTTTCGACAGGCTTGGTGGTATTGCCTGAGTGCTGAACGATAGGTTAATTTGTCATTCAGGGCGTAGATCTCTCCAGATGTTTGCATTCGGATTTAGTTACTTTCAGATCGTCCGTGAACCATGGGGCAGGGGCAAGATGCGGGATCGGTAGTCTAGGACGCGGCGGCAAATGGTGATTAATGTTAGAAGTTAACCAGTAGGATACTTCCTGAGCCAAAGAGGTGCACCCAAGATTGGTATCGGGGCAGGTGGCCATAAGAGAGGCGTTAAACGCCAAGATGTTCAGCTTAGACCAGGCTCTATGTTTATTCCTAGTGCCAGGATGAGGCATGCACTTTGTAGTATCAGCAGGCAGAGTGAAATGAATGGCATAATGATCAGACCAATCGAGGGGGAGGGCAGGGGAGGTGCAGTCAAACAAAATATTGGAGATGACAGGATCAAGTAAATGGCCTGCCTGATGGGTAGGGCCTCGGTTGCGCAGTGTTAGGTTGATAGCCTCGCAGTCGGATAGAAACATTCTGCTTAGTCCATTCTGCGAATCCTCTAGATGGAGATTTAGGTCTCCCAGGATAGTGAAATTCGCTGCCTTCATAGCATGGGGGGCTACGCACTCAGCGAATGAGGTTAGCCACTGTGTAGGCTTGTCAGGGGGGCTATAGATTAGGATGCCCGATAACGTCAGTCGGGGGGAAACTGCTATCTTGAATAATGCGGCTTCACATTTCGGGAAGGGAACTGCGTCCAGAGAGCAGGAGTGGATGTCTTTAAAAATAATCGCTATCCCCCCACCTTTCCCCGTGGCTCTGTCTTGCCTAACTATTACATATCCAGGTGGCAGGGCACTTGCTACGTCTGGGCCGGAGCTCGCATGGAGCCAGGTTTCCGTTAGGAACAGGGCATCTGGCTGGGTGGAAGTCAGTAGATCAAAGATGTGGTCTCTGTTTTTAGGCAGAGATCGACAGTTAATACTCCAGAACTTGTAGGGAGGGATTAATGGCGCTGAAGGTGCGATGTAGCAGGAATAGGCAAAGTTGCAATGTGGGCATTTTGACGACGTTTTGAGCGAGCAATCAAGAGATATGCAAGAGGGAAGGGCATTGTTCAGGCGACGAAGCTCCTCAGAGGAACAAGTGATCAAGCTGCAGGATATCGGCTCAGAATGGGCAGAGTGTCGGGGCGCCGGGCGCCTCAGGGCGCGGACGGGCGCAGACGGGCTTGCCTTTGGCGCGCCTTCAGCGCGCCACCGGCGCGCCCGCTGCGCCCGCCCGCTGTGCGGCCGGGAAGTAGCGTGTGTTATATAGGGGCAGGAGAGGGTGGGACTCATCCCAGCACAGGTGCGGTGAAAGACTCAACCCCCAGCGGCGGCAAGCCCTGCCTCCAACGCGTCAGATTCTAGTCGTCTGCGCGAGGAGCGGGCAATGAATGCGGCGGGGCAGGGTGAGTACAAGGCTTGTATTTTAAAAGACACAAAATACAAATTTTACAGTGCACAAAAGAAATCATACAAGTTAAAAGTTTGTGGCTGTCTGTCCTCCGGCTTCCGCATACATATTCTATTACTGTGTAATTGTTCCCAAACATTGGGAAGCAGGCCGACCAAGGCATAGTTTACCAGGAAAGTTTGTGAATGCCACAAACTAGTGAGTGTTTTGTCTTTCACAAACAACTCTCTGACTGTTTCACATCATGAAAGTGGCTAGCAAAGGGGTGTAGTAAGTTTTCCTCCATGGTGGAAAAGGAAGCACATCATCTCCAAACTTCATGCAGGTGTAAGTGAAGGGCTTTCTTTATCAGGGAAAATAACTTTCTCAAATGGAGAAGAAATAAAACAAAATGGCAAAAATGTGCATTTGCACAATGGAATGCCTTTAGCTAATACAAAGGGTGTGGTTGGTGATGGTTTCCTGACATACTAGTGGATGTTATTGTTAATTTCCAAAAGTTGCAGATTTACACACAGGATTAAGATTATATATATATATATTTGTTGTATGAATCAACGCCCAATGCATTTTGCAAAAGTGCTAATTCATAAACTGAATTTGCACTTCAATAAAATTGGGTGCATTTGCAGAAATGACTTTGCACATTTATCCTTGTCCCAGAGCAAGATTTGCAATTGATGTGGGGCCAGAGGTCATGCATGCATCATACCATTACTCTCATTTAGAGAGAATTGTGTCAAGATCTGCACCTGTCATACGTTTTAGTGCCATTCAGAAATCCTAACATGGTTAAGTGCAAAGCTATAAGCAACTGCTGAGAAAGACAGGAATTTTCAGATGCCAGTATTGCTTCCCATTCGTCTTACTACTCATGTATGCCATGACGTCAAGAGTGCTGAATTGCATTTCTACCCCATACCTTATGGGTAGAAATGTTACAAAATTAATTGACATGTATTGCATATTTAACGCCTAATCATGTGAATGCTTCTTCCGTGGGTTAAGTAGTCGAAGAAATGGGAGTCTGCTTTCAGCGATAAGTGGGCAAAATTGCCCCCAACCAATTATTTGTGTCTTGTGGCAAAGCAATGATGTACTTCTCTTCAGTTCCATTCTTTTCTTTCACATCTCAATAAAGATATATCTATCTTTTTTTAAATAAAACATTTTATTTAATTTTATTAAATAACATTTAATTTAAAAACGTATTCATGACAAACAAAATGTTTTTTGTTTTTAAGTAATTAAAGCTTTTTTTCACTTTTTGTTACAATTTCAGCGTCAAGAGCATGTAGTCCACACTTAGAAGGGTTATTATGATAGCGGTTGATCGGACCGCTGACGTTATTGTGGCAGTCAGTAGACCATCTGGCAAACAGTAGCTGGTCCAACTGCATTAGAATGCCAGTGTGTAAAGGAGCACTTCCTGCAAATCCATGCACTGTGTGCCATATGGTGCATGGAGGTGCATGGGGGCACTACATGTGCCTGTGGGCCACTTTCCCGCGGCCCACGGTGGAAGGGGACGCTGTTTGGGGCCCCAACATTCTTTTCCTGACAACGTTTTTTTATGGTGGTTCTTTCAACATGAAAAAGCTGTCATAAAGGGATATCGTATTCCCGAAGGATTGAAAACCGGTGGTCAGAACGAAGGGCTTTCGGTTAGTCGGACCACCACTACAGCCTGTTGGTGGCAGTCCGATCGACATCACAATCAGACCCTTAGTTGAGCAATATACTATTATAACCAAGTAATTGCGTAGATTGTATAGTGCATGTACAGAGGCGTGGAAGCATTGAGTTTCTCGTAGGACGTTTCTAAATTGGTATTTCTGCCCCCCAAACATAAGATATGATAGACTACTGTTCATATTTTCAAGTGTTTTGTATTATTTTTCAGAACTTTTAGCATCATATTTAGATAAAATGCCCTGTTCTTTTGCAAAATTTAGCAATATATCAGTTTAGGTAAAAGATAAAGACAAGGTTGATAACTTGTACAGCATAATCAATTCCTTTACAGTGAGTTAAAGTAATAGCAAGTGTTTTTTATTTAGTATGTCATTCCTTATGTCTACTCTTCATAAACTCTGTAATTGCAGTTCATGTTGTTCAATTTATTGCTCTCAAGATGAGAGAGTCAGCCTTGCTAGGATTACACCTTGTGACCTAAAGATTAAAGCAGATGTCAGCAGTGAGTGTTTAACTCACTGAGCCGCCTTGATGGCATCCAGCTACTTTTTCTGGGCATGTAGGCCCAGCAGACTATGAAAAGTAATTCAGAACTTGGGAAGCAACCACATCTTAGATGCATGTTATACTGTTCCTGATGGTTGAGGATTCTAATGTACCAGAAGTTGAAAGTCAATGCCACTTGTTTGGGTGTTATACAATTACGTACAGAATTAACACATTTACAATTGAAGAGCCATGTAAACAAACAAGTTGCATTTTCTCTAAAAATAATTTCGTTTCCCATGTTATTGCTGCCAATATAATCAAATATGGATGGATGTATCTTTGGAAATGAATGAATGTGTGTCAACAAAACGTAATAAGTATCCACATTCCAAGAATCCATTTTCAGGGGAAACATGTGCTCCCCAAATGTCTCATAACATGGTATGATATTCCTGAAGTTGCCAACGATTAGCACTTTAATACTTATGTCATGTAAGTACATCATGTGATTGTCCATATAGGAATAAAACAGATACACTGGTATAGAGAGTCATAAATTGGTTGAACCACATTACGAAAGAGCAAATTGCATATATTTCTACGGAAAAAAAACATGTCAAAATTAAAAGTGTGATTGGTTGTGCAAGTGAATAGAATGCAGAAGAGGAACCTGACAACAATGTTGTAGGAAATTTGGTTATTAGTTATGCAGAATATGAGGCCTCCACTAGCAATAGATCCACAAATTCCCCTTAATGAAAGCCAACCATCTCATTGTAGCACATGACTCTCTCCAGGGTAGCGACGCAGAGCAGTCGAAGACCTACTCAGGTGAGGTGGTGTAGGCTAGTAGTCATCATTCACTGACATACAATTTTAACACTCAATAAATAACTGTCCAGTCAGTGCTTTTTCTTTAGAAAAGGAAAAGTACATGTATTACACACAATAATAAACACTACACATTTATTTAAAAATAAATTCATAAGGCAGATTAAAAATCCCTTAGATGACATTCTGTAATCATATTTGACCCCAACGGGTCATGACCCCCCAAAATAAGAGTACCCTTCCACCTTTGTCATACAGCATATCGCAATATAGGGGGGCTTCACTTTAAACAAAACAGACCTATTGCCTTTGTCAAGGTTCTTCACAATGACATATATTGCAAGCCTATTGGCTTGATCATTGGTGGATCTGCTTTAAAAGACAAGTAATACACATGCTAAAACCACCATAATTTCATTATAATCATGTATAAAGCAAACCTTAATAGCCATAAGCACTTCAACATTGATGCACAATCACTGTCGGTATAAAGGGTTCATAAAGCATTGCAAATAAGCATGCCAAGCTTTGGTGTCCTATTTATACAACTTTGGGCCACATAAAATGCAACCATAGTATTCAGATATAGGCAGAGTAGTAGTGCAATATAATATAAAACGCATGTAGAACTATTTAGACCTGTAGGCTTAAAGTCGTCCATTCTAAAGGCCCTTTTCTCATTAGCAGAAATTCAAACTGCGCTACAGGCTGAGCTCCATTGTAAAGCTGCAGGTTCAAACTTTTTGCCTCTTGAATTAAAGAGATATTTTTCTGCGGAACTCTCTTTGATAAAATTTGAGAATGTGGCTGTCCAACTAATTCATTGAAGGAAGTACTAATTCTAATTGTTTCAAGAGAGTTGTGGACCCCAACCCATGTGGGCTTCACAGCCCAATATCACTTAGAAATGCAGATGGGAAATTTTAACTGGATTTTTTTGCTATTTGTTTAGCCATTTCGATTTCTTCTCTTGCCTCAGGATGGTAACAGCTACATACTAGGTAGTGACACAACAGGTCATATAAATGCTACTACAATTACCTTTGATATTGCAGCTGTAGGAAGGTGCCAAGCCTGCTTGATATTGTTAGATGCAGAAAAGCATTTGAGTTGACACAATCTTCTGGCTCTTCCTTTGAAAAGGTCTAAAAAAGTATGGATTTTGTCCTAGGTGTGTGGAGAAAATCCATGTATTATATAAACAACTGGCTATGTGATTAATTTACAATAGTTCCACCAGTTTCAGCATCACAGTCATCTGAGAACAAGACAGCAGTACCCTTTGTTACCTCTTTTTGCTCTCTATGTATAACAGCCATAAAAGGAAGTTGGGATAAGAAGAAAAGCCATATTTAATTGGGATTAGTAAAAATTAAGAAATCATGGCAGAACATTTTAAAGGCAGATTGCAATTTATGCCCGGCACAATAATAAATAATAAAAATAGTAATGTGTTTAACTTCATCCTTGTCATGTGGTAACATACAATCTACATACATGGCTCATGACACTCAGTGACCTGTCCACCATCCAAGCATACGTATCATAATTTCAGCACAAAATGGCATATACTCTTTTGCTGACTAATAAACGAATTGAGCAAACTGTTGCTGTTGCGCTATGGGAGAATTTGAATGGTACAAGCAATGAAACACTCAAATAGATGAAGTGTGAGACTCAGAAGAGAAATAAAGAAAACTAAATTTGCATTTGACGCAGCAGAGTTCTACTTTTGGATCTCAATTACTCTCACCAGAAATGCACCTGAAACCGAGCATTTATTTTGTGATATGATGGCTTGTGACAAGCAGACACTTCGCAGTGCAAAGTAAATCCCGGCATCAGAGTAGAGGATTGGACATTTCATGCATAGTTTTCATTTTTACCTTCAGTGGGGATCGAAAAGATTTGGCACAGGTTATTTCAGAGCTGACATACCAGTCACCAAGTTGGCTTGCCTTTGTAGGACTTTCAGCTGAATCTGCCCGGTGTAAGCACGTTTGCATCACTTTAGCTCAGTTTTTGCTGGGTCTGTAGTGGCTGAAGAACAGAGGAAGCATTTTAAACTATATCATGAATGTGATAGGCAGAGGTAAAAATGTATTTTTGGTGCCAGCAGTTGCCAGCGTAGGTTTGTAGGGGACAGAGTAATACGGTCTGATTGCTCTATTTTCAAGTATAGAAAGGTTTCTTGGTTTTGTGGTCTCAAAAGTAGGGTTGAGGTGTGTGCTGCCTTCTCTGGGTGACTTATAGTGGGCTGAATAGGCCTGATCTGCATTTAGATTGGTGGGAGGAGTTGTCACCTGCACCTGAATAGGGTTTTGCCCATCTTTCACAAATCTGTCTCTGCCCATCGGCAGTGTGTCTGGAGGCAAGGCTGGGAATTTAAAGGGGGTGTTGTGTACTTCTAAAGGTTGTTTGAAGTGCCCCCAGAACAAAGACTTCAGAAGTATTAATACAGGGGCTGTGACCCCATGACTTTAGACAAAGTATGGGGCTTGTAACCAGATGCTGCTGGCTCTGCAAACACATTGCCAGGAGGAGCTGTTATGCTGCCGGGAGGAACCGCCATGGGACTTTGCTTGTTGTGCGACCTGCACAAGAGGACCCTGCGTGCTGAACTTCTGCCTCCACTCCAGCTATGATTCTTCTAGTGCTCTCTAAGAAGTGCTATTTTGCCCCTTGTCCTGGCCAGTGGAATGCAGGGTGAGCTCTTTTTGCCTCCCTAGCATGGGAGGAGCTCTTCATTTCTTGACCCTCAACTTAGATTTTTGCAGAGTGTTTTTCGATTGGGCTTTTGGCCCTCAGCCTAAGCGTGTGGAGTGCTTATGACGGTGGAGACAGGAAATGTTCTCCCTTTCTCCTGCATCAGTGTGTGGGAGTACTTCCTTTGTGACCAGACCTGACATCAGCAGTGCATGTGAATGCTTCATTTGTGGGCAAATTGCAGCCGAGGGAAGTCTCTGATGGCAGGCACAGCCACTCTTCAGTGAGCCAGCGCCGCCGAAGAGGAGCCGCAGTGTGAGGTGGTGCAGGACGCTCCCTTGGAGACCAAGGCTTCGCCTGTATGCCCCAGCAGCAAAGAGCCGATGAGGCTGAACTGTGGGGAGGAAGGCACTGGAGAGCCGCGCTGAGGGAAGGAGGATCCCTGCGAGGTTTGAAAGAGATGCAGTTCTTCGGCCTGCTTCGCTCAGCTGGGTGGTCCGAGAGCCGAAGTTCAGACTTTGCGTCCAGCTGCACCACATGGACGCGGGCGGTTGCCTGGATGATGTAATCGCGGGGGTGAGGTCTCCCCTCATTTGCTCCATAGTTCCAGCCCATTCTGCATCAAGCAGCAGCCTGCACCATCTCAGACAGTTGCTGCACCACATATCTGGAAGGCATTTTGTTTCTTGTTGGTCCCAACAAGGGGGACCCAGTGAGGTCTCCCAGCAGGATTCAGCATTAAGAGCCCCCACCTCGTGTTGGTTGATACCTTAGGGGGGCGTGGTAGTAGCGGCACCAGATCCTGGCCTAAGGACTGGGTGAGACCTTGACCAAGACCCTGATTCCTGAATTTGAAGGAATCCCCAGAAATTACCTTATTCCATGTAATAGGGGCACAGATGCGTCAGTGCTTCACGTTGCGGATGGAAATTACCATATAAAGTATAAACGAAATGCAAGTAGGCTGCACCCTATGAATTTATGGGGATGCTTGTTATCTGAGGACATCTATAACACATGGTTGTATTTCATTTTACTATAGTAATAAGTGCCCAAAATGCATTGGGTCAAAAACTCTTCACGTTGGATTATACATTATTTTGAACCTCTGTGTGTCATATGAGCAAAGCCTGGAGGGCACTAATTGAACTGTGAATCATGAAATAATTATGTAAACACAAATTATGAATGATCTTGGAATTACTTTGGAATAAAATGGAGTGAAATTTGGAAGAAGATGCCTGAACTTTATTGAACCATATATGTACGCACACTGTGCATCCTCGGTTTGGGGACCGATGAGGTTCTAAGTGTTTTGCCTTTTCTTGCCTTAGCCATTGGGTGCCTGCAGCCAGTCTCTGGTCACATGACTGGGTGTAGTTGGCAGTTGGGCTTTATGTATTCCTCCTAGACAGCCATACAGAATGAGAGCTTAGGTGCAAATCCATGGGCCATCACTGGCAGGAAGGGAGGGAGGAGCTGTGCGCAGCCCACTTACACTTGAATAGGCTGTGTCCTGTCTCCACACAAAGGGCTGCATAGCAACTGTAGTTAGTCGGGAGCCAGGGCAGGAATGGCAGGGAATCACTGCACTTTAAAGCCATGCCTCTAGGATCTTCTCCCCACTTCACTGTGTATAAAATAAGGACCTCAGGGTGCTTCTGGACCTGTGGATACTCTGCCAGGAAAAAGGACGGTTGAGCTGCTACATAGCCTGCCACTCTGCTGGACTGCTGTTCTAAAGGAACTACTACCCTGCTGTGCTGACCAGGTGCCTACTGCCCTCTTGCCTGGGGAAGAAGACCTGGACCCCAAACCTCACCTAGAACCAGGACTGCAGTGTGACACCATGGACTAGTCTGCTAGCCTCCTGATCTGAGCCTCAGAGGCATAAAAGGCTTCCCAACAGCTCCTGGACCCATCTATAGCGAGTGGCTGACTCTCATGCGGTGTGTCGCAGATACTGGACCCTTGGGGTGGCTCTCTAACTATTGATATCCAGCTTTTAGGCTCTTCACGACTGCTAATCAGCCATTTTGCACCGGAACTACGTCACTCACTCCGGAAAGCGGCGTGAGCCGCTGCCAGCCTATCTCTTCATACAACAGCATCGACAGCCCATGGGTGGACCACCAATGTGAAGTTCCCATCACTGACAACAGAACTGCTCTTCGCGCCACGCTGATCACTGCCTACGACATTCTTTGCTCTATGGTGACCCTTTGTAACCTGAACCGTAATCTTTGCACAGAATTTAAGAACGTAAAACTTCAGCAAGGCTAATCTGGGACTGTATCCGACCTGCAGTCCATCACAGTCGGCCTAAAATTTTGACTTTGATCTGGTCCAGCATGACCAGATAGCTGCAGTTGGCGCTATATGCTTGTAGGTGCAATACTGCATTTTATTCCTTAAAAATTGATAACTCTGGTTCTAATGACTGTCATTTTAGTCTTGTTTTATTTATTTTTGTCACTGTTTTTCTGTTTGAAGTGTTGCACAAATACTTTACACATTACTTCTAAGCTTAACTCTGTGCTAAGCTACCAGGGTGTTGAGCACAGGATAATTTGGGGTTTTCTTGTGCATTACCCTGACTAGGATTGTTGTTGCCGTTCGACCAGGGCTCACACCCCAGTCAACCAGTAACCCAATTTCCAGCAGTGTCATAAATATTTTGAAAATATGACATCCATAAGAGCTCTATGCCCAGTCACTTTATGGAGTTTTATATGTTGTGGAATAAGTGTGAAACTGACAAAGACTTTAGGGCCAGTTGTGTGAACCACCAGGGAACTAGGAACTTCTAGGTTCAATTTCCATAATGATTCCTCATTTCGCCCCAGTTTTCATAGATATATATTTAGGCTGTTTTAGGCACCTTAAATCTCAGAGAGAAAATAAATAGATCCACAATGTTTCCATGGATCTCAAAATGTTGACGGGGCAATAACTGCTATTATCAGAATAAAGAGTCCATTTGTAACAAGGGCTTATGCGTACATAGTTGTGTTGTTTATTTGAGATCTGGAAGACAGCTAAAACTATCTGTAGCTAGACTTAATATAGAAAAAAACCTAGTAAGTATGTTTCCCAAAGAAAACGAGGAGAGAAGTCATAATATTTGGAACTTAAAGGAGGTCAGCTGGCCCACAATTATCGTTATATAACACAGTTTCCATTTCAGAGAGGAAAAATATGCACCTATGTATGTATGTATATGATACGTCGTGCCAAAAGGAAGCGGACAGCCCTACATAGCCAAACATAAGCATAAAGTGTATGAATGATAGGAGGGTTAGCCGGGTTATGAGCAGTTATTGCAGTTATCTGTAATGTTCTTTATATAGGTGAGTCTTCAACTCTTTCCTAAATTACAGCAGTATTGGGGCAGTCTTGATGGAATATTGTTATTTTTCTTTTTTGCACTTCTTAGTCTACAGTTTGATGGTGCTTTGGATGTGGATGTGCAGAGATAGCGAGCTTCTTTGCAAGATATGTGGGGTGCTGGTTGTGATCGGTTTTTAAATGATGCCGGTTGGAAAGGGGAGCTAATGAAGTTCAATCAGGATGGGGGTGATGTGATCAGCTGATGTCAGAGCATGATTTTATAAATGATACAATGCAATGTGACGTACATGTATGATTTATTTTGGATTGCACACTGCTCACAAATGCAGTAAAAAAGGAAGATGTTAATTTTTACTTGCAAATTCATTGATAATGGAGGAAAATCCCTCATATAATATATTTAGGCCACAAATATTTGGAATCAAGTAGAATCTCAAACGGTTGAGGGGGCACAAGAAAATAGGAAAGGAAAATATAGGCACTATAAATTTAGCACAGGAAAAAAAAAATTTGCCCCTGAATGCAATATTTCACCACCCCACTCTAAACCTTTTTTTTGGGAAGCAATAAGTATTTTACCTCCAGAGAAAGTTACTCCTTTATTTTATGACAGAGAAAATCGTTCAGCCATTGATATTATGTCAGCTAAAGGCAAAACTCAACAACTGGCTGTCAATTAACTAGTGAATCGAATTTAAAGGGTTTTCAAAAGTAAAAAAAAAACATAAGAGTGCTCCCCAGATATAGGAAAACGGATTACACTGAAGGTGGTGAACACAGAAGGCTACCAGGCACAAGGTTTTCAAGTTTTGGCTACCTACTGCCATTATAACAGTTTCACATTTTCTGAAATTCTGAGGGTCTCAGAGGCAACAGCAAGAGCCCTGTATTTATGTGCCACGTAAAAAGAGCATGGGTTAAGTCTGCTCCCAGTGAACGTTAACAAACACCTAATGCCAATTTTCTTCATATAATCTGGTTTTGTATCCAAGAACACTTTAAAATTTACGTTTTTTGCTATTGCAAATATTTCTTGTTACAAGCAACAAATGATTATGAACTGTAAGTGATGTGATCCTCTGGTGAATTCTGAGATGTATGTATTTAACCGTGCATAGCGTCCAAATCATCAAAGTGCAAAGATGAGCATCTATAAAAAGTCACAAAATATACGAATGGCAAAGGTTAAGTCCTGGCCCTGCAGCATAGTCCATCTTAGCTAAGTGCAATGCCCTGTCTCCATGCCGAAGGGCTGCTCATTCATAGCCCATGCCTGCAGAGACTCATCATGGCGCATTCAACTGGAATTCCTGTGGTTGGCGTTCACAAGCCTATTGATGCTTCTGGGCAGTTGACAATGAGCAAAACATAATTTCTGAATTTGTAAAAGCAGGCTAAAACGTATCAATTAATGAAATGTCACATTCCTGTGTATAGTGAGAAGGACTTGTTTAAAGTGTGAATTTGTAAACAAATACGTACAGTCACATGTGTACACAAAACAAGAAATGGCAATATGCACAAACATCCATCATGGCTGGCTCAAGCTTTACTGCAGACCACTATCTGAACCAAGACAGAGGAAGGGGGCATGAATAGCGATGTACTTAAGGAGCCTGGGGCCAGATGTACATAGACTTCCGTGTGTGATTTCGTAATAGCGAATTTTTGTGATGCGTTATTCTGAAATCGCAAACAGCTTTGTACAACACTGTGCGTGATTCCCAATGCGTAGCAAGGGACCTGCTTGATTAATATTCATGAGGCAAGTCGCAATTTATGACCCTTGGGAATTGCTGGCACTCACAGGGATGGTGCCCTGCTTGGGTCAGCAGCCCACAGTGTCTGTGCATGCTTTTTAATAAAGCATTTTTTTTTATATTGCAATGCAGCCAGTTATCCTTAAAGGAAAACGGGATGCATTTCGATGTAAAAAAAAAAAACACAATACACTTACCTGGAATTGTGCTAGCCCCCGACTCTACCTGGTCCTCTTCATCTTCCTTGAGTCGGGCGGGAGGAGGCACTTGGGCTCCCAGGCTCTCCACAGCCAATCACGACGCTGCAATGCAGTATTGTGATTGGTCTGGGTGTCCTGGTTTGGCGCTCAGACAGGCAGTAGGAGCCTGAAGCGGAGCATGGGTGGAGAACATACAAAGTACAGACGACACATTGGCCAGCCTGAGATGGCCATCCAAAGCCTCAACTGCACTTAAAGGGTGCCCATCACGTATCTCCCTGCATTGCTCTGGCATCACCGAGACCAGCTCCGCCCGCACATAATCAACTGATCCACTGCAGTAGGAAAATAAAATGATAATAATAATGCTGCGTTATTATAATCTCATTTTTCTTCTTTCAACTACTCGGAAAGCACTGGGGCGGCACTCCTCTGTCTTAGCGGAGGAGCCGCCCCTCTGCATCTCAAAAATAAAACCTACCTTTGACTTTTTTTTCTGTGGGACCACCACCTGCTCCTAAAAAATGTTGGCACCCACATTCACAAAGGGGAAGGGGTCCCTTAGGGAGTAAGTGGCTCTATGATTGACTGTATGGGTGAGTGTTTAAGTATGTGAGTAGTTTTATGGGCGACTCACTCAGTGTGTAGTGCCTGTATGAATGTATGAATGCATATGTCAATGGCTGTATTAGTGAGTGAGTGGTTCTATGAGTGGCAGTATGGGTGAGTGAGTGGATGTGTGTACAGATCAATGAATGAGTGAATGGGTGTCTAAGTACTGGTATGGCTTTGTGAATGGGTTTGTGAATGATTGTGTGTGAGCGGCAGTAGGTGTATAAAAGATTCGACAGTGGTGTGAGTGTGTGTGTCTTTGGAAACATAGTGAGACTTACAATAATGACATGGGAAGGGTTGCTGTTTTATATTTGGCTAAGCCCAACATTCTGAGCAGTCGGTGAATAGTAAAGCTGCCAGAGAAAAGTGAGGTTTAGGACATGTTGGCAGATGGATTAGGTATTAGACCTCTTCATGTGAGTCTCTGAAAAGGTACACTTGAAGTAGGCCATATAAATTTAGGTGTTTAAGTGCACTCTGTCAAGTTAAAAGGTCTGCGTGCTCTTGTGACTCAGGTATGTGTCTACTTGTACATGTATTCTGACACATTCTGTGCGTATGCAGATCTTAGCTTGCAGGCCATTTTTATATTTAAAAAGAAAACTATTGATTGCATATATATATAAATTATATAAACATTTATATAAAAGCATTACAATATATTTAAAAAATCTTTTTGTATATGTATATATATTCACAAAAAAACAGGTTTCAGGAATGTTATAGTTAGAAATCAGTATTTGAAACACCTTTGAAATTGACTGAAAAAACACAGGTTTCAGGGATGTTATAGTTAGAAATTAGCATTTAAAAAACCTTAGATATTTACTGGAAAAACCACAGGTTACAGGAACGTTATAGTTAGGCTGAATGTATGGGTGAGTGACTAATCTGTGTGAATGTTTGTATCAGTCTGTCAATTGGTGTGTAAGTGGCTGCATGGGTTGGTGAGTAGGTACACAAGTGTCTATATGGGTTATTGATTAGTTATCTGAGTACCTGTAAGGGTGCATGAGTGTCTGTGTGAGTGGGTGATGGAATTGTGACTCCCAGCATGGCTGTATGAGTGGGTGAATCCCTGGGTGTATGGGTTCATGAGTGTGTCAGTGAGGGACTCTATGGGTGAGTGTGCATATGGCTGTGTTGGTGAGTGAATGGATGTCTCAGTGGTATGCGGTTGAGTGTATGTGAGTGTTGGGGTATATCAGTGACTGTATGTGTTCGTGAGTGATTGTGAGAGTGGCTGTATGGGTGAGTGTGTGCTTGTGTCAGTGATTGTACAGGACAGTAGGTTTTTGTTAGTATCTGTATGAGTAGCGAGTGTGTGTGTTTCTGTATGGGTGAGTAAGTGGCTGTGAGTGTTTCGGTGAGTGAGTAGCTGTGTCAGTAGCTGTCAAGAGCACCGTATCTGATTCCACAAGAGTCGAAGATGGTCCCAGTGGCCCTCCACAATTGCTCCCAACAACAGCAAATCTCTTGGTAAGAGCAACTGCAGGGGGGGAAAGGGAAGTGGATAGAAAGAGAGACAGCCTTGCTGCTAAGGTTTTCTGGAATCTTCTATACCTCCGTCTACTCTGCTTGTGGCTTGATCACTGTACCTGCGTAGGGGAAATAACATACATGCATTCCTCAATCTACTTTTCAATTCAAGTTATAACCTAATAAATTTAAATATATATGTATATGCATCAATTAATACTCAATTTACCAAAAGACTAAAAGGCAATTGCTTCTGTCTTATATGAAGATAATTGAACTGTAATTCTTGGTAAATGATTTACAAAAGAAAGTGTGACTCAAAAGTCTTACAAAACACTTTAATAAAACATCGGAAACACTATCCAAAAGCGCTACACCAGCGCGGAAACAAGACGCTACTTTTTCCTTGTAAAATTCGTCAACTTCTTCTCACAAAATCTTGCGCTGAGGTGAGACTCTACCGGCGCCTCACAAACTTCAGTTGAAGTCCACCGTTTTCCAGTTGGAGCATGCGCATTGTGTTCTCTGTCCTTCACGTGATGAGAAACACTACACTGCTGGTCTTTATTCTGAACATGCGCACCTTTTCCAGAATTCTTCGCTACAGAATTCTTCAGAATTAATAGACAACGTTTTAGGGTCTTTCTAGAAGCGAGATTAAATCTTCTCCAATGAGGATACTTGGCTGCCTTTCTGAGATTACTACATCTCTGATTTTGATTATTCAAAGTGCAGGCACTATTCACTGAGTTCATGACAGTACCTCCCTCTAAAAGGGTCTCCCCAACTTTTGGTTTCTTTGGATGAATTCTATTGAAATTCTTCATTAATTTAGGAGCATGAATATTAGAAACGGGTTCCCAAGATCTCTCTTCAGGCCCAAAACCTTTCCAATTTACCATATAATACAATTTATTTTGAGAACTCGTCGAGTCCAGTATTCCACTAACCTCAAACTCTTCATCTGACTCTACATTGATAGGTAAGGATGATTTCTTCAATCTTATATTTTGAGGGATCTTTTCAAAAGGAATACATGAAAAACAAATGAATTTTTATTTGTTTTGGAAGCTGTAACTTAACTACCACAGGGCTAATTACTCTCTCGATTTTAAATGGACTGATAAATCGAGGTTGACGTTTTTGATTTCCTGTCAATTTAAGATGTCAAGTGGACAACCAAACCTGATCTTCTTCCACATACACTGGACCTTATCTCCTCTTAGGTCTGCATATTTTTATATGATTCTTTTGCCTTTAACAGATTATCCTGTGCCTTTTTGTAAGTCTCCTGCAAAGTTTCTACTAATTCTTTGACTACTGGAACTGTATCATCTTTTCTCCCTAACACTAAACTGGGATGTCGTCCTGAATTTAAATAGAATGGGGTGTAGCCAGTGAAATCATGTACTGCATTGTTATAGGCAAACTCTGCAGTCCAAAGTAGATCTGACCAATTTCCTTCTTGTTACAACAAATAATGTCTCAAATACTGTTCCAATTCCTGGTTTACCCTCTCTGTTTGTCCATCAGTTTCTGGATGGTAACTGGTGGAGAACCGTGCATTAATTCCTAAATTATGCATGAATTTCTTTCAAAACGTGGACACAAACTGGGACCCTCTATCTGCAATTATAACCTGTGGTACACCATGAGATTTGACTATGTGTTGATTAAACAATTGAACCAACTGGGAGGCTGTGGGAATGCATTTAAAGGAATAAAATGACAAATCTTAGAGAATGAATCAACAAAAACCAAAATGATAGTAAAACCCTGACATATTGGAAGATCCACAATTAAATCTGTCGACACTGTGTGCCAAGGAAGAGGGGCATTTGGTAATGGTTGTAATAGTCCCTGAGGTGCTTGTCTACTGGACTTACCATTAATGCATAGTTCACAGGTTGCTACATACTGTCTTATGTGAGTCGCCATATCAGTGTGTATCAGACGGGTGTGCAGTTCCTGACAGGACGTGAGGGGAAAGGAAGGTATTTCTTTGTGATGCCCTCACACACCCCGGAGGATGTCATGCTTCATCATTGGGCCTTGCTCCTCAATGGGCCGGCGCTGCAATGCCCGACGGGCTCCCGTAAACGGGCTCTTTTTCTGAGATCTTTTTGAAGAAGCTGTTGGATGTGTGGCAGTGTGAGGGCGGGGTAGTGCAGGGGTTAGGTAAGATAAAAAAGGTCGAGCAATCCTACTCTGGTAAAACTTTAATGTTGAGGTAGCGCGAGCCTTATTAAAAGGTATGGGTGCCCTATGTGGATGTAATGTTCCTGAAGGGCTACCAAAGTGAAGTAGGTCAACATATTGTGTGCCCTATTTGCCCCTAATGGGTTAATTGGCAATTCATCAGGACTGAAAACTAAAGTGTAAATGATGCACTACCGTCTGGTACTACAATTTGCTTTTGGGGAACTAGAGGCTACTCGAACCTTACCTTGCCTCGTTGATACCTCCTGCTGTTGCTCTGGGCTCCGGGTGTCGCCGAAGGTCTCTCCCCGCCGCCGCGTTCTTCTCCATCGGTGTGGCCGCAGCGAGGGAGGGACCACAAGCCCCACAAGCCTTTGCGGCAGGAAGCCGCCACCGCCAGCCCTAATTCCGCGCCAGGAGGCGTTTAAATCCAGAGGTCTTTCTCTGCCGAGCGGGCACTTTGCTTTTGGGGAACTAGAGGCTACTCCAACCTTACCTTGCCTCGTTGATACCTCCTGCTGTTGCTCTGGGCTCCGGGTGTCGCCGAAGGTCTCTCCCCGCCGCCGTGTTCTTCTCCATCGGCGCGGCCGCAGCGAGGGAGGGACCACAAGCCCCACGAGCCTTTGCGGCAGGAAGCCGCCACCGCCAGCCCTAATTCCGCGCCAGGAGGCGTTTAAATCCAGAGGTCTTTCTTCGCGTCGCGGGATCGCGCGCGGGTCGGCGCCGGGAGAAGCCCGGGACAAGGGCGGGACTGTCTGTGGCCGTCAGAAGCCAGAAGAGGCTGGGCTGGGCCACCCCCCTGAAGTGCCGCGATACGGACACTGGGACACTGTGTGAAGGTACTGTTACTAATACTAGCTGCAGGTCTGTGGCATCCTGTTGCTCGTTGAGGACGGTAGGGGGCTCCATCTTCCCCTTGACATTCTGTGGCACTACCTGGTAACAGGTTACTGTGGACTGAGGGGAACGCGAGAGAATTGCCAGGGGAAATAATTGTTTATCTCTATTGATCTGTAGCAGTGTGGTATTAGAGTACCCCATGTCTAAAGCTAAACCTTCCTCGACCAATTCAACCATGGACAATTATTTGGTGAAGATGGTTGGTAAAATAAATCAAGAGCGGAGAAAATCATTGGGGCGGGTGGAGGTTATTGACCCTATTCTTTTAGATATCAATCCTCCCTCCCATTTATCTGCTATAGACAATGTTAATGTCAACTATGAGCTTAACGATCATGATCGGATCCATGATATGGTAGATCTTAGTGTGGTTGCCACCGCAGATGACACCAACTTAGTTGACCCACCTCCTGAGGACCTAACATGTACTGCAGACTCTTCGACTGCTGTCACAGCGGCTACCACATCACAAAGAATATTACGTTCCAGCCGGTCACATAATAAGTCACACAATAAGACTGTGCATTCTAGGAGGGGGGGGGGGAGAGCATTACCTAAGAGAATTGATCCTTTAGCCGTGAATTCTACCCAAACCCCTCCCACTGTGATGGATAGTAATCAGGTCATTATTGAAAGCGGTCAGTTGGATCTTCTAATCAGCATGATTGACGCCAAGTTTGATTTACTAATCAAACCTTTAATGAATAAATTAGATATGGCAATTAATGAGGTGGCTAGACTGGGAGGTCTGTTAGAATCTCATCTTAAAGCAAGCACTGGAGCTCAAGCGATCGCTGAAACCCCAGTAAACAGCCATGCTCTCCGACAGGCCTCTGAGTTAATTAATCCAGCGACCAACCCCCCTAAGACCTCACAAGGCGTACAAGTTAATGAAAGTAGAAATGCCATCGATTCTCTGCCGACCTCGGACCAACAAGGATTGTCATATACCCCTGGTCCTGGCGTAAAAAATATAGGTACCTCTAGGCCCGACCTGCCCCCAGCCTGCGCCCCGTTCGTGGCGGTTCTTACCAATGTTCCACAATTTAAAGAAACTGGCCGTAACCATAGTGAAACCCATGTTTCTTTGAAAAATAAAACTGTGGATTGTCTGCACCGGGAATGCGGCTTTCCAGTAGCCTTGGCAAAGGATATCATTAGTACTAGAAGAGTTGATTGGATTGGGAGCTCGCGTAAGACTTGTGGGGGTGACTGTATTATTGTTAATTTCCGTAACCCCCACCTTGCTTCCACAGCTCTGTTAAGAGCGCAATCCTCCCCCTCATTGGACCAAGGGATATCCCTTCGGCCTCTAGGGTATTTCTATAGGCATCATAATACCCGTCCAAATACTGTACATACTGGGGCGAGGGAAAGAGATAAGTATGTTCCCCCTGGTCCTATCTTTACCACGGCAAACCGATTTGAAGCATTGAGCGGACTAGATGGGAATGATTGACTGGGGCCAGATTTGTTTGAGTCAACCATTGTGGCTAATATCACGGGAGGTAAGGGAGGGATTGATGCAGTGAGGGTACCAGACTCAGTGGATGTTAGTGGGACTGTTATTACCGGTGGGAAGTTTGTCCACTGTGAAGGAGAGAACTGTGCCCCTTTGTCCGGTGACCAGCCCAGCAGTCCCACCCCTTCTGATTCTACCAGCCCCCCTTCCCGCCTTAGATCCCGGAGGCAGAGTGTCTGTTCGATTGCTAGTTGGAACATTGCTGGACATTCCTCTAAGATCACTTGTCCAGGATGGGTTGAATTTATTAACACTTTTAACATTTTATGTTTTCAGGAAACCTGGTGTGTTGACCCAATCAATTACAATGGCTTTGTTTCTTATAACCTACCAGCTGAGGCCTCATCATCGGGTAGAGCTAAGGGTGGGTTATTGGTTATGATTGCTGTAGATATACCTGTCAAAGTCAAAAAACATGTGTTGGTTGGTACACATTCCCAGATTTTATGGCTTCAACAGGAGCAGGACAGGAATATGCTTTTAATTAATTTTTATAACAATGTCTTTGACAACTCAAGGTACCAGGTTGTACTTGCATTAGAATCTGCTATGGAAGACATAGTAACTAAATTTGATATTGTTTTTGATATCATCTGGGTGGGAGACTTCAATATAATGGTGTGTCCTCTTGCCACCCAAAGGGTTTGCGGCCTTATTGATTTTTGGGGGGATGGTGTCCTCCATTTCCCTCACAACTCATACGGTAATTCTTTGAACAAAATCTTAACAACATATGACATGGAAATATTGGCTAACCAGACTAATAACTCAGGCGAAGTTGTCCCCACTTACACGGGAAGGAACGCCAATACAGTGATTGATTTTATTTGTTTATCATCCGGTATCGCTCCAAGGTGTTCTACCCCCGTGGTTGTAGACAACATGATTAGCGACCACAACTGCATTACTGCCGAGTTAACTTTATGGAAGGAACGATCTGTGCCTGCCCCATGTACTATTACCAATATTGAGCCCCACCGCCCTAACGGTATTCGTATTAGATGGAAAGGCAATAAAGCGGACATTCAGTCCAATGCCATTGTGTCAAAGTGCCTTACAGAAATAGTTACTATATTAGAACGTGAGGAGGGAAATGCTGAAATCTTGCATACTTTTACCAATCTTAATCTAATTATAAACAGCAACTTCACTGTATCGCATAAGGGTACGAAACACCAGCCCAAGGGATGGTTTGACCACGCCTGCACTATCGCACTTAAAAGACTCAAAATAGCATTGTCAGATAAGAAGAGAGATATCGGAACCATCAGGGAATTACGAGGGATTTATCAGACGGCTATCAAGTCTAGGAAAACTGAACTAAGACAAGAGGCTTGGGAAAAATTAGATCAAGCAGCCTCTACAGCGGATTCTTCTCTATTTTGGGCAACAGTAAACAGCCCTTTTTTGAAGGATGAAAAGATCCCAGAATTAACAGCTAATGTTAGTTCGGAGAGCTGGGTCACCCATTTCTCCCAGATTTTTGATTCGACCAGAACCGGAGAATCCCATGACGACAGATGGCCTGTTATATCCTTGGACATTACTATTGCCGAAGTGTGGGATAGTATTAAATCCAGCAAGGGTGGGAAGGCCCAGGGACCTGATGGGGTCCCTATTGATGTATACAAAACAGTACCTGAACTATGGGACCCACTGCTTACAAAAGTTTTTAATACTGCCGTACGTTCTGGGGTTCCACATACCTGGGAAGAATCCATTATCGTACCGATTTTCAAGAAAGGAGACAGGGGGGATGCAAAGAATTACCGCCCAATATCCCTCCTGGACTCCTCGGTGAAAGTCATGAGCCGGGTACTCATGGTCAGGTTAGAAGAATTGGCCGAGTCCAATAATATCCTTGCTGATTCCCAATACGGCTTCAGGCGGGGCAGAGGAACATTAGAACAATGCCTCAACCTTGATTTAATCATAGGCAAATATACCAAGGCAAAAAAAGGATCTCTTTATCTCTGCTTCGCAGACCTGAGTAGTGCTTTTGATATGGTGGATCACAGTATCCTATGGACCACGCTATTGGAAATTGGGGCTCCAGTGGCAATTGTTTACTTTCTAGCGAGACTTTATGCCAAATTAAATTCTAGTGTCCGCTACGGCCAGGCCGGGGAGTGTACCCCCAAGTTTAGGGTTAGACGGGGAATTAGGCAAGGGTGTGTGCTTGCCCCTTTGCTTTTTATCCTTTTTATTAACAAAGTGGACGCAGTTCTAAAAGAGATTGCGGCTGACGCACCAAAAATAAAAGATTTCAGCGTCCCCGTACTCCTCTACGCGGACGACGCTGTAATTTTGTCTAGGACCCCTATTGGCCTACACCGTCTGATGGACAGGTTCCTGCTGTTCATCAACGATAGAAAGCTGTTGATCAACAAGACTAAAACCTACATTATGGAGTGCGGGGCGGTATGTAAAAAACCTCATGCTTACTTTATAGAAGGTCATAAGGTGTCAACAGTGGACTCTTTTAATTATCTCGGCATCACTTTTTCTAATTCAGGCAGCTGGACTAGGGAGATTAATAATGTCCAGGCTAGGATGGCAAAAAGCTCGCATGGGGTGTTCAAATTCGCTAAAAACATTGGAGATAAACGGATCAAAGATATGTTGACGATATTTCAAATGAGATGTTTATCTGTGGCCCTTTATGGAGCCGGAGTGTGGGGGCATACCAAGACAGGGAACCTGCAAGTAGAGGAAAACCTCTTTCTAAAAAGGTTGTTGTGTCTACCTAAATCTGCCACAAATGATTTGGTTCATAGAGAACTAGGTATCTCCCACCTCTCAGACTTACTGGCACTAAGGCCCTTAATGTTGTGGCGTTCTGTATGGTTAAAAGAAGAGACCTCCCTAAGCAGAGCAATTATTGGAGATTGTCTCTCCATTGATGGCCATATGAAAATTCCTTGGATTAAATATGTCATTAATTGTTACTTCGAGATTTATGGTATCAGTCTTAAAGACGACTGTAACGCCTCCTCCAGTCTGTCTAAAAAAGTGATGAAATCAGTTTTTACGAATTTTATACTAGAGCAAAGGGAAAGTACTAGTAGTAATTTAATTACATGTATGTTTTATAGTAGATTTTGCGAAGATGAGGGTTTTCAGTTATATCTGAGTCTAGTCACTCGACCCTCCCATAGGTACGTTATCACCAGATTAAGGTTTGGGATAGTTCATCATCTGGTGGCTTACCCGTGTATTAAAAAACACCCGGTAGGCCCATGCCCATGCGATAACGTATCAGCTCAAAGCACCATGCACTTTCTTTTGTCATGTAACCTTTATGATAATTACCGTTGAGCCTATCTCAAACCCATCTTTTTAAAATATGGAGTAAGGAACAGAAAAGATGCTATGAAGCTGCTTTTTAAACCACATCCTGATGTATGCTTTTTTACTGCAACCTTCCTCCTATTAGCTATCAAAGTAAGGCCTGGTATGCTCTTTTAATTATTTATATTCTTAAATCATGTAACCTGTCTACATTTTAACCATGTATTGTTTGATGTATTTGATGTGTATTTGTTTTGCTTTTATGGACTTGTGTTTTAAGCTCCGAATAAAGCCTTATGAAAATGAAAATGAAATGACTAGATGCCAGACACGGTAGGGAGTACCCTAGTAGGCTTGTAGTGGGGTATTGTAGATGTGGAAAAAAGGGGGGGGGAAGGAAAAGGGAGACAAAATGGGACAACCAAGTAGTTATTAAAAACAAGAATGTGTGGCTCAGTCGACAAGGATAACAACTGGTTAGCTTCACTTATGATGGTACGTATATTTAAATGTTATCCTAGGCAGGTAGTTTACATTTGTAGAATTTCATTTTGACCAGGTGGTTGACTGGCTGTGAGTAGATGTAAAGCTCTTCTGTGGTCAATTTTGGCAGTGAGAAGAGCATATGCTAAATGCAATGGACATGTGAACGTGCAGGTCCGTGCATTATTAAAAATGGGTGAAGCAAGAACGGATGGCCTCTTGTAGGAAACCAGTATGAGCCAGTGCATTAACGTAAGTGCACCCATGTTTTACGGTTCATGCAGAAGAAATACGTGCCTGTACTAGTACAGTATTGTGGATTTTTCATGTATAGCAGGTCGTTAGTGGTAGTTGCTTGTTAAAACACCACATAACAGAAGAAGGACATGTGTGAACAGAGCGAAAAGCGCAAGTTGGTAGGCATCACTTGCCAGAGTGCCGGGGGCGTCAAGACTGAATGCTCATATCAATGCGGGCTATATCAGAATTTATCGCATGTGAAAATAATGACAAAACCACATAGTTGCTGAATACGTGGTAACATCGTGCATAGTGGCCAATATAAATTCGGGCTAATTCGAATTGGTGACAGTACCGTACAGTGAATAATTACTGCATGCCTCACCCCTAGTGCAGGAGCTTTGGGTTGACGGGGAGGCAGAGCACTTCGTTGCACTAGAGCTGTGGGAGAAAGTAAGCATTTGATCAAGATAACACACAATGGTTGTTGCTTACCAGGACGGTGGGTGTCAAAGGATACTTACTACTGGAGGCAGACAACTTTCGTTCATCCTACCCTTTGCTTCGGGCCCCGTACCAGATACTTTTGGGTTCCGGCTTTTATTCGAGCACTTGAGGCGTGCATAGGCTAGTACGCCAATTGCGGTGGCCATTTTGGACAGGAATTCGTAAGCTTTATTGAGACAAACTTGGAGAACACTCTGTTTGGAGTCTGAGAAATGTGTTGGGCAAAAAGGGCGCTATGGTTCGTTGTAACAAATGAGAATATGTGAAACCTAGTCTCGCATTTATGAACTACGTGTAGGCAGGTGTTGTAATTGTTGCCATTAATGAACCAATGGCGATGTGTGCTGAATAGTTCGTACAAGCACCCAGGTAGAAAGATGGGAGGGCCACTTGTGTAGAACTTAGTGTGGGCTAAGCCATTGTAAGCCAGGAGAGAATATATGGGTCTTAGAATTAGATTCTTGTTATCAAAGACATTCATGTGGGAACGGTTACTGTGGGCTACCAGAACCAATTACTTATTGTGTCTTGTTTGCTGTGCGAAAAGTAGGAAATCAAGGGGACCCACACACCAACATGCCCACAGATGAGTGGAGATGTAGCCTGCTAAAGCCTCAGGGGGCATTAGCTGGGTGTATGTTGAGGCGCTAGCCTGTAAGTGATTGTTGGCACCAATAAATTTAAGTTGGACTAGTTGGGGTTGGTCACATAGTGGATGGATAACCCGGGGTACTAGAAGAATATATGGATGGTGGGTGTAATAATCTCCAGGGATTCAGTTCCACCCACGGGATATCGTCGTTGAGACCCTTGATGTGCACTTTGAGTTTAAACACCCAACATTGTTCCTTCCTGAACAATGCTTCTTTTGTGATGTTGGGGAAGGATTCCAGGATGGTCCATTGTAGGTCGTTTGGGGTATGGTTCTCTTCAACATAGTGTGCACACATCTTAGTGTTGGCCTTTCTACATCTGATGTTGCTTCTATGTTCTGTGATTCTTGTTATACTGGGTGGGTAGTCATCGCTATGTACTGCAGGTGACAGGGGCAGTTTATTAGATAGACGCAGTTGCGTGTGTTGCAGTTAGTGTGCCTGTTTTGCTTCCATGTCCAGTTGTCAGTGGAATGGTCTTAGTTGGTCGAGTGAGGGGACAGATGATACATTGTCCACAGGGATAGTGGCCCGTGACCGGTGGAAGATTCCAAATTCTGTTAAGAGCTGATGGTGTATTCCTTTTTGTTCTAGTATTGATCAATAGATCTTTGATGTTTGAGGTACGTTTGAAACCAAACCTTAGCTTGCTCAACAACAGTTCTCCTATCTGAAGTATTTTCCAATGTTTGTTGATTACCTTTTTTAACATGTTAGATTCTGATGTATACGTTGTAACACATGTGATGAGGTCAGACTTAGGTTTGTCATGTGTTTAGAGTAGGGCCGACCTGTGTGTGTTGCGGGCTCTTTTCTGGGCACTTTGGACTGTGCATAATGGGTATTGTCTCTTAGCTAGGTGTGTACTCAGTTCTGTCGCCTGTCTTTTGTAATCATCCACATGGCTACAGTTTCTTCGTATGCGCAAAAACTGGCCATATGGTAGGTTCTCTCTGAGAGCCTTAGGGTGGAAACTTTGGTAGAGTAATGGGCAGTGGCTGTCAGTGGGTATTTTGTAGGTAATGGTGTCTAGTCTATCATGTTTTTGATGGATGAGGTGCATTTGGTAATGGTTTCAATAATCCCTGAGGTGCTTGTCTACTGGGTTAACCTTTAATGCATAGTGTGCAGGTTGCTGCATACTGTCTTATGTGAGTCGCCATGTCAGGGCACCAAAAAGGCCACAAAAAATACTGCCTAATAAAAAATCTATGGTCTTTTTAAATGCCCTTATGGCCAGCCATTGGATCATCATGACAGCCCCCTTACACCTTCTTCTGAAGATCCTTTTTGGGTAAATATAGAGCATTCTCAAAGTACGGAAGGCCATTCTTTATCTTTCTTCTAGAATCTTCATTTGCCCAAATCTCTATATTCTTAGATTAATAGACTTCTTGTATTTCTTTGGTATAGTCAGCAAACTGAGTGGCACAAACTATCTTATCTGCGGGAATGATTGGTTCTTCTTGATAAATCTTCGCATTCATAGACAAGTTTATTTGTGACAGAGCAACTGCTTTACCATTCTTTACACCTGGCTTGTATGTTATCACAAAGTTAAAATCTGAGAAGTATAATGACCACCGTAGTTGTCGAGGAGTAATTGTCTTGGCTGACTTCAAAAATGGAAGGTTGCGATGATCCATAAATACAGTCACTACATGTTTTGCTCCAAGCAGATAATGCCTCCAATCTTGAAACACATGTTTCAATGCCAACAGCTCCTTATCAGCAATGGAATAATTCACCTCTGGTGCAGACAACTTTCGAGATTGAAAAGCCACTGGACGCAATTGACCGGTTAATTTGTTTCTTTGGGAAAGCACTCCTCCTGTTGCTAAATGTGAAACATCGGTCTCAACATAAGAACCCTACGCAGGATTTGGATGCATCAAAACAGGAGCAGTGGTAAAGGTTTCCTTCAGAAAACAAAAGGCTTGTTCCGCCTCTTCTGTCCCTAAATATTTTACTCCTTTCTTCAGTAACTGAGTAATGGGGCTGACCTTGGCTGGAAAAATTGGGTATAAAGCGTCAGTAAAAATTGGTGAATCCAATAAAACTCTGGACTTCTTCTCATTCTTTGGAGTGGACCAATCTTTTATGACTTCCCCTTTGGACATATCCATTGCCACTCCTTCTGCAGACAAAACAAACCCTAAAAATTCCACTTGCTCAGTGTGAAATGAGCACTTTCCTAATTACACATAGAGATGATTTTCGAGCAACCTTTACAAGATCACTCTGATGTGTTTCACAAGATCTCCATGTTCTCAGAAAAGATTACGATGTCATCTATGTATACAACTGCCACTCGATCCATAATTTCTTGCAGGACATCGTTCACTAGGTACTGAGAGGCTGCTGGAGCGTTACACAAACTATATGGCATAACTTGGTATTCAAAGAGGCCATATTTGGTTCGGAAGGCAGTCTTCCACTCATTACTTTCAGAAACTCTTACTAAGTGATATGCTTCCCTCAAGTCCAGCTTAGTGTAAATCTTCGCTCCTTTCACTTGATCCAACAATTGCGAAATTAGAGGCAAAGGATATCGATTTTTTACAGTAACCTGATTCAAGGCTCTGTAGTCTATGCAGGTGCGGAGACTCCCATCTTCTTTGAAATAAAAAACAGCAGAGATGAAACCGGGGATTGGGAAGGACGAATAAATTCATTCTTCTAATAATTATCCAAATACGTCTTGAGGTACTGATTTTCTGCCTCTGTAAGTGCATAGATGCGACTGCAAGGAAGGATTGCTCCAGGCTCTAATTCAATCTTGCAGTAGTACTCTCGATGAGGTGGAAGTTTCTCTGCATTTTTCTAGTCAAAGACACTGGCCAAGTCTAGGTACCCTTTTGGAATTTTTTTCAACTCCATGACACAGATCGTATTAGTGAGGTGGGCTAGTTCAGAGGCTGGTGAACCTTCTGATCCAGTTCTCTTGCCATGAAAACAATTCTTCTTACAATAATCAGAAGACATCTCTACAGTGCGTCTTTCCCAATCAATCTTCGAATTATGTTTCGTCAACCAAGGCAAACCAAGAATTAGCTGAAATTGAGCAGCATCAATTAGATTGAATCTTAAAAACTCTTGATGATCCTGCAATCCCAACAACTCTATGGTTTCAGTCTCCTGGGTAATGGGACCAGACGCTAGATTCAATCCGTCTACTACTCTCACCACTTCAAAATGTTTCTTCTTGATGGCACGAATTCTTATTTCTTCGGCATATTTGAGGTCGCAAAAATTGCCAGTAGCTCCAGAGTCAATCATGACAGACACCTTAACTTCCATCGATCCAAATCTTGCCATTAGGGACACAATTAAATGCGGAGCAGCAGACTGTAGCGTGTTAGCAACTTGCTGGATTTCTGGAATTGACTCTTTTTTTCCAACCAGGGCAACTCCTCCTACTTATGGGATCTGTCTTTTAACCCCAAATTTGTTTTAGGACTTTTTGGGCAATCATTCACAAACTGCCCGAAAATACCACAGTACATGCACAAATTCATTGACCTTCTCTTTTCTCGTTCTTCTTTAGAAAGAGGTCCTCTTATGGAACCTATCGGCATGGGTTCTTCACCAAGTTGTGACTCTGACTTGTTATTTTCTTTCTTTATTCTATCCAACCGAGGAACAAATGGACTAAATTCTCTTCTCCTCTCGGATTTTCTTTCAAAAAGACAATGCTCTATTTGTAACACCAAATCAATTAGCTCTGAAATTTCTTGTGGTCTTTTTGGAATTCGGACCAAGGCGTCTTTGAGCTCATCTTCGTGTCCCAATAAAAACTTGCAGAACGTTTACTCTCAGGCCACTCTGTTTCCACAATTAGCTTATTAAACTGAGTAATACAAGCAATGAGATCACAATTTCTCAAAAATTCTTTTTGGAATCATTCAAAATCATATAAGACCAGGTCATTACGAGAAATCAAGGTCATAGACCATGCACCAGCATCACCACTTAAATAAGACAGCATGAATGCTACTTCGAAACTGATCTTCAATGAACACCACAGATCTACATAAAAATTGTAAGGAGCATTGTGTTAAGAACACTTGCGCTGTAGGTGGATCCCCACTATATCTTTCTGGATTAGCCAAAGAAACTTTAGGGGAAACAAAATGTATTACTTGAGTTGCTACCTTAGATGCTGAATTTTTACCCGCATCTACACTATTTGATAAAGGAGAAGTTCCTTCCACAATTTCCTCTATTCTACACTTAATTAAATGAGTTTCTTGTTGGGACCTTTTAATTTCCTCTCTCCACCCTTTATTCTCTTTTGCTGTCTGGGTTGATTGAATTTATAAACTTTCTAAAACTCCAGCCAAGGCCTTTAAATCCAACCCCTCTGCCATCACGGCTCAGGTGGAAATAATTTCAGTGGCACTTCAATCTGTCAAGAGCACCTTATCTGATTCCACAGGAGTCAGAGATGGTCCCAGTGCCCCTCCACAATTGCTCCCAACAACAGCAAATCTCTTGGTAAGAGCAACTGCAGAGGGGAAGGGGGAGTGGATAGAAAAAGAGACTGCCTTGCTGCGAAGGTTTTCTGGAATCTTCTATACCTCTGTCTACTCTGCTTTTGGCTTGATCACTGTACCTGCATAGGGGAAATAATATACATTCATTCCTCAATCTACTTTTCAAATTCAAGTTATAACCTAATACATTTTAATATATATATGTATATACATCACTTAATACTCAATTTACCAAAAGACTAAAAGGCAATTGTTTCTCTCTTATATGAAGATAATTAAACTGTAATTTTTGCGTAGAAAGATATGGTTGAATTATTAGTTCAAAAATATTGTATTAGTCTTTTTCACATTTTCGAAGAGATCACTTTTCAAAGTCTATATTCTTTTTTTAAGAAATCCTCTGCTCATCACAAATGATAATTAGTATTCTCTTACCCTGTAGAAGCAGGAATCACGTTCAAGACAAACTGCTGAGACACTACCTGAATCTTCTCTCAGAAAATGTGACTGATATTCTAAATAGCGAGGGCTAAAATTCTATACTGTTTGACTTTTTCTTTCAGGAAATTAATTTTACAGACTTTTGCTCGAGCTCAAGATTATATTTGATAACTTTAGTTTAATGGAGCTTGAAGAGCATTATATATCGGTAAATGATTTACAAAAGAAAGTGTCACTCAAAAGTCTTATGAAACACTTTAAAAAAATATCGGAAACACTATCCAAAAGCGCTACACAAGTGCGGAATCAGGACGCTACTTTTTCCTTGTACAATTCGTCCAATTCTTCTCACAAAATCTTGCGCTGAGGTGAGACGCTATCGACTCATCACAAACCTCAGTTGAAGTGCACCGTTTTCCAGTCGGAGCATGTGCATTGTGTTCTCTGTCCTTTACGCGACAAACACACTAGACTGCTGACCCTTATTCTGAACATGCGCATCTTTTCCTGAATTCTTCGCTGCAGAATTCTTCAGAATTAATAGACAATGTTTTAGGGTCTTTCTAGAATCGAGATGAAATCTTTCCAAATGAGGATACTTGGCTGCCTTTCTGAGATTATCACATCTCCGATTTTGATTATTCAAAGTGCAGGCACTAATCACTGAGTTCCTGGCATTAGCTCTATGGGTGACTGAGGGTGTGCGAGTGGCTGTATGGGTGTAGGAGTGGATATATCAGTGACTGTATTGGTGAGTGACAACATATATATACATACATATATATGGATGTATGTCAATACATCGCGCACCATTCCATCGCGTGCGTTTACCACGCGTATTTTACATCGCAAAGTCCATAACATCATCACCTTTAACATCGAACGTTGTTGCAACGTCAGTGCGTTGATTGCTATTGGGCAGTACATAACTTCGCAGACCACGAAATCGCACGTCCTGACAACGTGTTTTTTGTGTCCCCCCTCCCCCCCCCCCGTCGCTAATTGTTCTCTTTTTATTTTTCCCAATTTTTACGTTTCTTTTGCTGGCAATTACATTTTTGAGGCACAGTATTTTCTATGGGAACTCAAACTGGCACTGTACATGATTTATGACCTGATTCTTTAAACATGGCTAGTTTTTCTTTTCAAACCGAGTTCATGTACGTAATGGAACGACAGAGGTATTTTTAAATAATTTTATTACAGCTGGCAGTGCAGTGTCTGGTTTGCTCCTGCGCAGTGCAGTGTACAGATAGTACAGAACAGCAGAGATTGTTTTAATGTGACGCTGTCTACCAAGTGACAGGTTGTCGCTATCACTAATGTTCTCAGCCTCTCCTCTGCTGAAAGTAAACAATCGCGGATCCGTTTGCTGTCTTATGCTTCTGTCCTGCTCTTTTTACAAGTTGTATTTCAAATTATGATTTGCATGCGGAAGTGCAACTGTTTTAACAGACAGTAGAGCAGTGTGGCTTCAGCTAGAAATAGCATTTGCTATGAAGTTTACAATACAAAAACATGCCTGTGCTTCTTAGAGGAGGCAAAACCTGCACACGATTGCAATGCAGTGAAAAAGTGATTACACATGTATTTACATGCAGTGTGCAAACGTGCGCACCGCATCTAATTCACACTCTGATATTTATTGACCAGGTTAGCACAGCTGTGGTGTGAATGTAGTTATCGGAAGTCTTTCGATGTAAATATGACCTGCCCGGTCTATTTTACTAGTTGCAAATGTGCATGCGTGCACGCACACAGAGACACACTTTTCCCTACCCCCCCTCGCTTTCATAGCTGGTAAAGAATACATCTTGTAATATTACTTCCCCATCCCCCCCCCCCCCAAGAGGTTAGTTCGGACCTGGTCTACAGACTCCCGCATCTCTGCAAGTGAATAGTATAAAACCAGGGTAACATCGTAGTAATTCGGCACCAGAATGCCAATAAACCACTATTGTTGTGCGAAATAAGACTGGGGATTTACAAAGAATTCCATCTCTGGTTTCCTGATAAATGTGTCACGTAAGGTGTTAACCGCCTGCGTGACTCGTTTTTTATCTTTATCATCACATTTATCATTTTTGAACAGTTGCAGAACTAATTGCTTTCTGTTCATGACCAAACGTACCCGTTTTTAATTTGCGTCCAACCATGCACCCTTCATCCATCCACCCTCTCACCCATCCATCCACCCATCATTCATCCCCGCCTTCCATCATTCATCCATCCAGCCATCCATCCACCCCTCATTCATCCCCGCCCTCCATCATTCATCCATCATTCATCCATCCACCCATCATTCATCCCTGCCCTCCATCATTCATCCATCCAGCCATCATCCATGCACCCATTGATGGACATCATGGACATCACGAAGCAGCTTTATTAATAATTATACAGCTTACAATAATGACAGTGTTAATTAATTTTTAATGTGCACGTGTGCCGAATAGCTAGCAATGATGACATTGCGCGGTATTAATCCAACTTGATTTGGTGACGTGCTGAATAGCAAGCAATGATGACATTGCGCGGTATGAATACAACGTGCGATTTACGTTATTTGTAGTTTTATTGAGCGTTTGCAGTCAGCGCGGTATTAATGAATGCATTACAAACAATTCAGGAAACGCGCGTGACGGTATTAATACAATGCAAACAATTCAGTCCTTCAATGCAAACAGAACGCATTAAGAATTTCAGTCACATCACATTAACGAGACTTATGTTACATCGCATTAATGCATGAGCGGTTGACTTTCAGTTACATCGTCATGTTGCCTTTTATTTGTACACTAAACGCGCATCCAGAACAATGATGACATTGCGTGGTATGAATACAACGTGCAATTTACTTTATTTGTAGTTTTTTCAGTCAGCATGGTATTAATTAATACATTACAAAGAAGAGATTGACTTTCAGTCACGCATCCAGAACATCGCATTAACAAAGGAATGCAAAGGAATGATGACATTAACGCATGAGCGGTATTAATACATCACATTAACGTTGACATCGTAATGTTGCGTTGTTGTGGCTTACGTTGCTATGCCTTACGATGTAACCGTGTACGCGTTGCTGTGCCTTACGATGTAAACGTTAATGCGATCTTCTAAATGCGTTGTAATGTTCTCGCGAACTGATCACTTCGTTGTGATGGGTGTTCACCATATATATATATATATATCTATGCATGTATGTATCCTGGGGAGCTCTCTTCATTGGCCTGCTGTTGGGGTCAGCCCACTTTAGCCATTGGCTAACCTCACTGTGAGCGATTACATTCTGTTCTTCCACAAGGAGTACATCCGCACACAAACTAGTTCCAATCAGTTCCAGGAACTCCTAAAGCAATGCTTGCTTTTGAGACCAAAAGAACATTTTTACTTTTATCCAAAATGTGAATTTTTTTATAACCCTGATAACACAATTGCTCATTCAACAATATTTTTTTACGGATAAAGTGACTAAACAAAACAAGCATTCACATTGAAAAAAGACAGGCAGCCAACACCAGACCTATTGGCTTTGCCAATGCTTGTTTGATTAAAGTACCGTCAGTGAGATTAACAAATGCCTCAAGAGGGAAAAGATTAACTAGAGATGCTTCAACTTGTTAAAGTATTCTGACTGATCCTTTTCATCTCCTCCCATTGACAGGTTGTATATGTGACTGCAACATTTCCATATGTAATGCTGCTGGTACTATTGGTTCGTGGAGTAACGTTACCTGGAGCTTCAGATGGAATCAAATTCTACCTGTATCCAGACCTCTCGCGGCTGTCTGACCCTCAGGTAGGACAAAGAAGATAGCTTTATAATTCTGAAAGATGGAAAGGATCTCACATTACTAAGTGATCATATATTAATTGTATTTTCACTTTTTATTGATATTTGCAGCAGAGATAAATATTATAATAGTGTTACCGCATTATAAATAGTTGCGCGCACAACAAATGATATTCATGTTTTAAAAATGTTGTATGATTTATTATTCAGTTTGCATAAGGTATATATTTTCTAATTTGAAATCAGGAAATTATTGTAATTTGAATGTATAATCTGTGCAATATAATTTTTTGCATGATACATAGTTTATAGATTGCAATGCTACATCCAAAAGGCTAGTGTTTGTTGAGACCCTGTGTCACAACTGTAATTGTATTGGAAATCATTCCATCATGCTGGTCGTTTAATGGCAATGGAACCTTAATGGTCTTTCATTTAAGATCAAATAGTAAGGCTTGCATATATGAATGTCATTGATAATGTGACAGGCAAAAAGTATACAGTACCTTCATAGTCTTAGGAATTTGAGAATAAACGAGACATTAAACTAAAATAATTATGTGTCTCAATGAGGAAACATTTATTTCCACACATTAAAAAGTATGCTTCAGTAGTTGTCGTGGGTTTGTCTCTGCAAATCATCTAAATTGTAACACTGTTTCTTATGTATTTAATGCATAAAGGTCAGAAAATAAGAAGTTGAGAAAATTGTTGTGCAAATAAAAAAAAATAACACCTTTCTCTAAGTTTTGTTTCCTACCACAGCAGTTTAACTGCTTTGCTGCATGAATTAGTGTGATCAGTACATTCAAAGAAAATAGTTTGGGTGGTATTCAGTGGCTGAATATGGCGTCACTGGTATTCTTGCCCCGTAATGACAGCTCTGAAGCTTTTAACAGAACTCTTTTCACTTGATCTCCGGTCATAGATCTTAGGTTTTCAGGAACCCTAGAGCAATGAGAACTGCATAGTGTTACTACTTGTGACTATAATTGTTAGTGCCTGAATCCATAAACTAGGTTAGAGTTGCAGGTTATTTGTGGTATTTAAGAGCCTAACAGGTTGCCTGTTCATTCTACTTATATAATTTGAATGGAGAGGTTCTCTCATCAGTATTGGGCATCATCCAGAAGAAGTTTGAACATAATATGCCATACCGTATTTGGGTGTTTCAACCACCTCTGGTACATATGAGGTTACCAGTTCCACTGAGGATGTATCACCCATTTACACACCTCAGGTGAGGTAACGCATGACAATGGGTGAAATTAAGGAAGTTACTTCAAACCCTGTCTTAGGCAAGGAAAGCCCTCAAATTATGTCTACATTGATGTTTTTCCCTTCATATGAAAAAACCCTTTTAAGTAGTCGAAGCTGGCTTCCCTGGGGCATAATACCAGACTTGCCCTCTTCTGTGTTTGCTCCATAGTGGAGCATACACCTAATAGGTATTTGAAAACCAAGAGAGCATGTCTTTTGCCAGATGAGCTCCTTAAAAAAATCTCTGGTGTCTAATTGGGGCATCAAATCCCCATAGCCACAATAATATTGTACCACTGTTTCTACACGGGTGATCAACTCACATGGCTTCATGATTGGGGATAAGCCCTTTTCAACCTTAGTTCTCAATGGAGCTGACATCTGGGTGGTTCATAAATGAATTAGGAATGGTGAACAATGTGCTGGGGCTTGAGTGCCACAGTTTATTGTCTTTTTTCAAGCAACAAGGATTTTGTTGCAGGCCATAAGGAGGATGTGACCTCGACAGCCTCAGCACTGAAAACAGTGTTACATTACATTCACCTGCCATGGTGAAAAAAAGCAAGGTGCCGTGAATATATTTATTCAAGGGTAGAAGATTTCTACTCTACAATTCTGGTCTCTAGGTTTAGGGGCCCCTTGTGGATCTCAACAAGATTTGTGACTATTTTTGACAGTATGATCCATATCATACTAACACGTAATCATGGCAAAGAAGGAACTACATGTCCCAGCTGCCCTGCAAACGACCCACCAATGTAGAACTACACATCACATTGAGTCATGACGTGATACAACATACTTCAATATGTCGCATGCCAGCCTGAAAAAGCTGACAATCAGGGCAGGACTGGGAACCCAAAGCAACCATGGCAATTTTCTGGGAAAAGCCCCTGGGGAAGTACTGCTTGTCCTCAGGAGGCTGGAAATGCTTGCTTGCTGTTTTTGTTACTTGGGACTGATATTGCAGCCTTGCTGCAAAACCGCCCCCCAGCAATAAAACCAGCCCCACCGCTTCAAAACCGGCACCCACCCTTCCAGTCTCCTGCGGAAACACCTGATGCCTGGTATGGCCTGTCTGGCCCTTCTGGCAATACCATCTCTCTGTCACAAGCGAGATCGGCTGGTATGAGGGACGTAATAGGTACTCTAGCAGCCGCTCTACCTTCACGGACTAAGTACTTGCTTTCTTATTATTTTGGGGGGGGTGTGCCTAGACTCCTCCACAATATGTGTCAGGAATATATCTACCTCTACAATAAATCACATCTTCAAAACCACGAGGGATTCCAACAACTTGCCTAGCTTTGTGTGATACTTTAGCTACATCTGCTAATGAACCTTATATTTCCACCACTACAAAGAAATTGAAAAAAGTTGCATTCAACATTTTACTAAACCTCTCTCTAACTTAAAAATTGACAATACTTCTTATACAAAGAATGTAACTATATCTTTTTCAAAATCCAGGGTATTGAAGCATGAACCATCTGGTCTTCCATCGTGAGCATTGGAGAATGTATTTTCCAATTCATTTTCTTATAAATGAGTAACTTTCAATACTTCATATATAAAGTGTGTGAGAAGCCCACCCCAACCAGGCCATGGAATAATGCACAACCCTAATTAGGGTAAGAACAGACACATCAGCATGCTTGAGAATTCTCACAAATTCTCACTCTGAAATGCATGTCAAGTTTGTGTGCATTTTTGCAGTTCCACCCTACACGTCACATGTGCTGTGCATCAAGACATTTGGAGCACTGCCACACACACGTGTAGGATGGTTGTGCAATTTCGTAATCATGTCTTTTGTACACTAGGTCACAAAGCTGTAACAAGGAAAGGTAGGAATTTCCTGTCGTGCCTAAGAGACAACTATACGAATAGAACTGAAGATATGGCTCCTTTGACAGCCTGAGGCATGTCCTTAATCAAATTCTTGGCCCTTTGGGCAGGCAGAAACATGTTGGCATATTTTAAGGATGGTGGGGTCATAGTACTCTGAGACATTCAATGATCTGTTTATTTTTAATCATACCTAAGGTACCACAAAAATAAATCAAGGATACCTCTATGGTATACTTTAAGCCCACCTTCTTCCCATGGTGGGATGAGGTGGCTAATGATGAAGCATGCCACATGACGTGGGTAAGACCACCTCGTCCAAATCGTGTTGTGGCCCACAAATTTCTACCCTATAAATAGATTCACCACACCTTGCGATTTTCATGTTTTGCTCTAGGAGGGTGTGTATTGTCTATTCCTCCTTTTCATCTCAAGATGATTCCAGTTCTAGCAAAACTGATAAAATGGCAGCCATGTGTATGGTCAGTGGTGGATGAAGGTGAGGTACATGTGATGGCTTTTCCATTCACCATATGTGGAGAGGAAAGTTGCACATGTAAGGACCCAAGGTAAAACAATCTGCTTGAGGAGACCAAGGGCCACTAAACTGGGATCTCTCAGTGAGAGCTTCAATTGTCTGCTGACATAGAAAGTGACTTATTGTGACTCATCTGGGTAAATAAGTTGATGAATTTCGTGTGGGGGAGGTATGCATGCAAGTGATTATTGGTGTGCCAGGTGCATATTGTTACCGCTGAATTGACATGTGACTGGTCCTTTGTTACTGTGATATCAACTGGACATACAGGTTCACTTTCAATGTTTAGTCATTGTGTTTCAAGGTCTACAGTAATTCTGTTTGGATCAGAAAAGCTTTGTCATGTCACAGCCAACTGTGGGAGGCATTTGTGTGGACCAGGATGAGAACAGCTTTTGATGTTACTCCTTGGATATTGATATAGTGAGGTGCCGCCATGTTTGACGAGAAATACTAACATACATCAGCTGTAGGTGAAGTCATGGTAGTAGCAGTGCTTTCAATGGCTTTATAGACCATTGAGCTCCTAAATGAGAGACTCCATAATTCATCATCCTCTTCAAACTAGATAGAAATTAAGTTTAAAATTAAATTCCTGTGCACATATTATGGTGTCCGAGGCTTTTTGGCACAACGTGAATCCGCTTTAGCTGCCTGCCTTGAAGAATGTATTAAAAAACATAAATAAAGCTAACAACATATATGCCTACATAAATAGACTTTGGGTCAGCCCTCTTCATCCACGGGTTCCTACACCTTTTCTAAGTGTGCCTGCATACCTGCTTGTCTTACCGGTAGAAAAACATCTGTTCTATTCTGTTACAAACATATGCAATGACTACTTTGTGGAAGCATAGGACCATTAGATTTTATTTTTTTTATTTTTGTGGCATATGTTTGAAATTAAATATATATAAAAAACATAACGATGAAAAAAAAAATTCTTAGTTTTCTTTGTTAATGGGTTTTGATATTCCCTTCTAAAATGTGCCTTTGGCTAACCCATCACTTCCTTTGCTTTTTATGAAAGCAGTTACCTGGTTTGGAACTTCAGCTTGCTCAGCAGTGGGTATTGGTGGGGTGCATGGTATGTAGTGCCGTTTGGCCTTGATGGCTCAATTTCATTTGCCACATTTGCACCATTCATTCTCTTTCATAACATAACAGGTGTATTTGTAAAGCACATGATTACCCATAGGTGTCCTGGCGCTGAATAACAGATGTTTATTGTTACCCAACTTAATGGTACTCATTTTATCGACCACTGATGGATGAAAGGCTGAGTGACCCGCCGGGATTTGAACCTGTGACCATGAGGTTGAACACAGGCCCATGCAAGTGGCTGCTTTAGTCCACTGAGCCACCAGACCCGGCTTGTCTTTCAGTTAGAGGGCGCAGAATCATGTGGTACAAAAAGTAACATAACTACAAAAGTATTTGCAAAGCAATAGAGTAAACTCCTCCATTCCAGATATTTTCAGTGCATCCTTGTCGCACTCCAGACTGACCGAATCTCTTCCGATGCACCATTCACCCCTCGTACCTAAAGGGTGACATCTACTTCGCGAGACCGGACCCTCTCTACTAAGCCTGGCACCTATAGGCCATCTATAAGTTTGAGTTTTTGCACAAATCTTTGGAACCGACAGAAAGTCGCCCATTCATTGCTTCAAGTGCCATCTGGCAGGAATATGTGAATTAAATGGGAATGTCATAGACTTGCTTCACCCCTGATGACCTGGTTGCCAGATATTCTTTTCTTTTTGCAAATCTGAAGAGATTCAATGTTAGATCTTTCTCAGAATTACAAAAATGACATGATTATTTTCATTGTATAGCACCTCACTTTTCACAGTAAAAATATCTATAGATCTGTAAATTGTTTTCGTCATTTACTAATACATATTATTTGTAGTCTGTTACAAATACAGTTATGCACACAAACAGTTAAAATAAAAACATATAAAATCTCAATATATTCAGTCCTGGCTGTATGAAATGGCTTGGTTGGCCGCCAAATACTAAACTCTGAGAAGATGCTTATTCACTGCTTTGGCTAAATTGAGGAATCACTCTATTATTAAAAAAATGGATCCCTCTAACAAGGTCCTTAGTAATAGTCCAGGGAAGGCTAACGACATAAGCAGAACACACATACAGTAAATCTATATATTACACATATTAAACATCGGTTACAGACACATTTTACCCATTTTTACCAATCCAAGAAAATTGCTGAAAATGAGTGTTCTATTCATGACCAAAACGACATAGGTGACATAATCAACTTAACAATTGACTTTAGCACCTCATTTTTTTTCTCTCAGCATAATAAAATAGGAAGCTACAGAATTACTCTCTCATTTAGAGTTATTGATATCAGCTCACTGGAACTGGCAGTCTCCCTTCTGCAAACTGTCTTTACATGCAAAGTACAAGTAAGTCCGCCCCAAAAAGACAATGTATATTTCATCACATTTGATTTTGAGACACAGGATTTTTTTTAAGATTTATAATTTCACTACTTCAGACATTGTTATACCCTGTCCATCTAAGGCCAATTTTGTTGACCACGGGTCAATTAAATTCATTACTCCTCCCTCAAGGGTATTATTAAAAACAAACCAACGGTCCTCCCTTATGTCAGTGCCTGTTTTAGATTTGGAAGATAGGGCTGAGTCTCCTATCATTTTCCAAAAGCACTTCTTTTTACATGTCTAATAATATACAGCATTTACATTCCTATTGCGTGCTTTGCCTTAGATGTAGACCACTTACACTGTATTGATGTTAATACCATATTTTTTTAATATTTGAGAAAAACATTTCTTGGAAAACTTCCTGAACCTGCATGCATACATCTCACAGCCTTAAAAAATGCAAGTGCATCAGTCTCACACAAACCAAAAGTGAAGGGTGTCTCCCAATACAAGTAGTCAAAATGCTCTACTCCTTAGTGCTCATTGGGCACATTACATGTGTTCCTATAGATTCCTCATCCTTATACTAATCATGTGGAATGCTTCCTCATCGTGTTCTCACCTGGTGAGGTACTCACCACCAGGTAGGCTCAACCTCACAGTGGGAGGGAGCATTTTGATATTCTCAACATTCTTAGTGGAATCGTAGGGCAGAAAACATTTAAAAAATCTCCAGAGAACCCTAACTCAATTCTTTAACAAAAGGGACCCTGTGATATGGTTAAAAGCATAACATAACACAAAGAGGCATTTACTGAGCCAATGTGTTTGTTTTAGGTAGAAAGGTTCTATCTGCTGTGCAAGATGTTCGGATTTCACCAGGACCTCTAAGAGATGAAGTTCACAGAGCTAGGATGAGAAGTCCCCACTGAGCATTGATCCATATGTGACCTTTGATCCCAGCAAGCCCCCACATTTCCTCCCATGAGGCCTGGATTATCTGCCCTACCATGATTCTTGAAGTGGATAATCTCAATTTTTCAATCAACTCATCCCGTATAATGGGGTTGGGTAACTATCTATTGCTCTTGAATGCAAGCTGTGCAGATGCATAATTCCATCTCCGTATAGGTAAAATGTGTACCGCTCTGTATATAGAATATAAAAAATTACCCAACAAGGACTTATGACTAAATGCATAATTTAGAGGAAAAGTGGTAAAAATGTGTTGAGCAATGTCATGTAAAAAGTTTGAGGATTTAAAGAATATAAAAGAGCGCACAGCTTATTTTAGTATCAAGAAATAAACATTTTTTTGGTATGGACTATATTTTTGACCAATGCTATTGCTGGGCTTCTTCTCCCATATGCATATGAAAGAAACTGGTGAAGAATTTAAAGATTATTCAATGGAAGATGTAAGTGGACGAGGGATACGCAGGAAATAAATCTTGTAAATCATGAAGATTTGCACTGCCCATAACATCTCTGCCTTCAACTCTTTTCAAATGTGTCAAAGAATGGCAGGGGAGCAATGTTCCGAATTTTTGAACTTCGCTCCTAAATGTATGTGTCTTCCTCCATTCCAAGATTTTTATTTGCATTGTGTTAGATCTGGGGGTCTCTAGTTGGCAGGGTAGGTACCACTGTCCAAGTAGGGACCCTTGCTTCTAGTCAGGGAAAGGGGGATACACTGTTAAGATAACCTCTGCTCACCCTCTAGGTAGCTTGGCCTGAGCAGTCTAGGCTATCAAAGGCAATGTCTAAAGGATTTGTACCAACACTCACAGTACCACAGTGAAAAAACACCACAGATTTACTCCACACCAGTTTTAGAAAAATAAGGTATCTTTACTAAAAACTTCACAAGACCAAATACTACAGACAAACCAACATATAATTCAAAAAGGTTACTTTAAAGATAGTTCAAGAGTTTGCAGAAAGTACTCCAGGATGTAAAAGTCAGTGTCTTGCACAATGCGACTCTCAATGCACAAAATGCGATACTTTCGTGCCCAACAGTACCTGTAGTTGCGATAAGGTTCCCAAAAGCTATAACAAGGAAGATGGCAAAGGCGATGCGATACTCCTGAGATCCTGGGGAGGCTTTGCAGCAGCCCTGCTTCACGCAGCAGAGGTGGATGCGCCGGCTCCGATCTGTAGGGGGAGGATGCGATGACTTTGGCTTTCGTTGCGTAGGTTTCTTAGGGGGAAGCTTCACGCACAGGTTCGATGCGACACGCTTCGATGTGGCACGATGCGCAGCGCAGCGTTGACTTCCGGCACCGCAACTCTCGATGCGCCACGGAACGGGACTCTGCGTCGACGCACACGATGACTGGAGACTTTTCACGCACCGGCAGTGGTGCGGCCCGCAAACTGGTTCTGCGACGACCCTCGCAATGTCAGGAATCTTCACGCTTCGGGACGATGCTCGACGCACTCGGCGATGCGGGGACCCTGCGTGTTGCGATGGTGCCGCGATGAAATTTTCCACGCACTCTCGTTCTTGCGACACGCAATCCGATGATGCGTTGGGTACCAGTTACTCTTTTCACGCTTCTGCTTCCCAGCTCCCAAAACACAGCAAAACGACCTCCTGAGGCCCCAAGACTGGGAAACACTCCAAGGCAGGTCAGAACTCTCTCAGCAGAGTTCCAGGGGAGCTGGTGGTGAAGTCCTTTTGTTCCTGGGACTTCTTAACAGGGAGCCAGCTCTTCTCAGTCCCTTGGAGATCAGAATCAAAAGAAGGGGACACAGCAAAGTCCTTCCCCTCTCCTTGGCAGCAAAGCAAAACAGCAAGCAGGCAGTCTTCTCCTCTTCAGTCCTTTTCAGCTTTCTCCTTGGCAGAGGTTTCTTCTTAGTTCCAAAGTGATCTAAAGTTTAGGTGTCTGGGGTCCTCTTCTTATACCCCTCCAAGTCTTTGTCTCTCTTTGTTCCAGTGGGGGGATTCCCCTGCTCAAACCGGTTCCTGGGTGTGCTCTGCTCTGGAGCACCTGGTTCCTTTCAGAGTGAGGGGCAGGGTCGTTAGACGCTCAGCAGGAGGTGGAGCCTTCTTTGTGCCAGCAGAGGCAGAGTCCTCAGCCTGGCCAGCAGGGGGTGGAGCCAGCTTTGTGCTGGCAGGGGCAGCCCTATTCAAACCCAGGGACTACTCCTCCAACCCATCTAAAGCAGATCTCCCTATTCACCCTGCTGCTGACTCATCCAGGCTCCTGGAGCCACCTAGCCCATCACATGACACCAGTCAGCCAACCAGCACACAGGCACACAGGAAGGTTAAACAGGAGAATAGCTACTTTCTAAAAAGTGCTATTCTCACACAGTGAATTTAAAAACCATCTTGCTAAAAAGATGTATAATTAAATTCTGAACACAAAGATACCAAACTTGGATTTTTTATCTTGCCCTTATGGGAAGATAGGCATGTAAACAGCCTTCCCCATTCTATCCTATGGGCAAGATAGCCTCTCAGCAGTGAAAAACGAAAATGGCTGTAATTCACTACCAGGGCATGTTACACACCTCAGTACATGCCCTACCTTTCAGATACACTGCACCCAGCCCAGGGGGGTACCTAGGGCCACCATAGGGATGCCTGACATGTACAGAAAGGGAAGGATAAGGCCTGGCCAGTGGGTGCACTGGCCAGGTCCACATGGCAGTCCTGGACTGCACATAGGCACTGCAAGCAGGCCTAAGACATCATTTTAGCGCTACTCCTGTGGGTGGCACAATTAGTGCTGCAGCCCACTAGTAGCATTTGAATCACCAGCCCTGGCACACGCAGTGCACTTTACTAGGGGCTAACAGGTGAAACAAATATACCAATCATGGATAACCAATCAATATGACAATTTACCAAGGGAGCACTTGCACTTTGACACTGATCAGCAGTGGCAAAGTGCCCAAAGCATCTAAACCAGCAAAAACGAAATCCAGCACAGCATCAAAAATACAGGTGGTAGAGGCAAAAAGTCAGGGGTAACCACGCCAAAGATGCCAGGTCTAACACATTGCAAAATATTTTCCACAGCACTGCGAGACAATGTTTATTCTAATGATACCCAGAAATAAAAAAAACTGCAGGTTTCTCTTTTGCAGAATTTTATTGCCAGTTAAAAATATATGCATACTTTTTCAACGCAAGTTTAACTTTTGCAAAATAATGTAAACCATACAATATAGGAGCTCTCGAATATATCCGTAGAAGTCTCATAAACGTGCTAATTTACAGAATTGAAACCAGAAGAACCGAAAGGTTCCAAAATTGATCAAATTAAGTGATGACAGGTGAATAAGTCCCTCTCCCTCAGTTACAACATCTGCAAATAATTTTCAGCAAGAAAATGCCATTAATCCGAAGCCCAATTTTGAAGAGCAATATATATGGGAAAGTTGACCTTGACTATAGCTCAAACATTCTCAGCTTTCAAAGAACCCGAGCTTTAATGAGCATTTTCTACCGCGGGAATATGGGTCACATTTCAGCTTTTTATTTAATTCCACAGAACTAACAGAATGCGATGAATGAGAAGCTATTGAGTCTTTTACTAAAGCTATCATTAGATTGGAGGTTAGATTAGACCTTAAAAATGACGAATAAAGTGACATTTTTATGGCAGAGTTCGTGTATTTTGTCCAAGGACACTCTGAAACATGTAGGACATTTATATTAACAGATCACTTTTCGCAAACTTCATTTGAAAAACGTCGGGACTCTCTGCATCTATAACTTTAAATAAATGGGCTAAACTGTGATTCATCGTCGATGATTTTGCAACGGGGGTCATTTTTGTCTCCTGATTAGCTTTAGAGTCTAGTTGAAGCTTCCTCCACACTTTCTGCATATGTATCTCTTCTTGCATCTCACCTAGTCCTCGTAAAATAAAAACATCTTACATGAAATGCAGTTCGAAAAACAAATGAAGCACAAATTTAAGTCACTGAAAAATCCACATTTGTGAGGTTGCTCTCAAACATTTGGTCAGCTGATCATAATGTATCTTCTGCATCTACAGAATTGTTTTTTATCTCCTAACCACTCGGAGCTGTGGATATTGGGGCGAGCTGGAAACTGGCATTGCCAGTATGCTCTACATACTGTGGTAATGTAAAAGCCATCATGACAGAAATGTTGTACATATGGAGGGATGGTGGGGCTTGGCATTGCAATGGTCCTATGACGATAGAGTGGAAACTCTCATGGTCATAATTATTTACATTTAAAAACATGCATAAAATAGTTTCGACGTGATGCATAGTGGGACATTGTGGTAACTAGAGTGTCAATTAGTGCTTGGGGACGTAGGGAAAGGGATAGCTGCACAGGGATATGTTTCCGCATTTTCAAGGGCCTTCCTATATCCAGTGTGGAGCTATACTGCACTTAGAAATCTACAGAAATAACTACTTGGTAAAATGGCCGCATGGCATTCCCAGTAGAACATCCGGAAAGATGTGACTGACGCACCTTTCAAGGCATCATACTTTGAATGTATGCTAATTTCTAAAACGTGTAAATCTACAGCATTGCACAGGAGTACGTGTGTGTGTGTAGCTTTGCTAGTTATATTTGTGAATCAGAGCCACTTAATTTATTATAAAGTAAACATGTAGTTTAAGCAGTGATACATATATTCCAAACGTACATGACTATGCGCCCTCGATTTCTCGACACTGCAGTTGGCAGATACATCCAGAGATTCCCTAGTTCAGGGAATTGAAGCCCACACTCTCCTCTGGTGTTTAATATCCAGGTCAGGTGGACATGCTGCCATTTTTCCCCAGCAAAATGAGCACTGGTTCTTAATTAACACTTGGAAAATGCTATCCGTGTGCGTTCTTGAACAGTTGCCCTTTTTCTGTCTAGAGTTATGAGTTAGTCTAAAGCAACTGTAACTTATCGCCTGCCAAATTGAAGAGAATTTGAATAACTTGGACTCCTTTGTATGGATGCAATGTTGCCATAGAAACCGTGTGATCATCATCTTCTGCACCGTCTTTGATATAAAGTCCCAGGGGTATAACACTATGAACAGAGTATTTTAATCAACGACTTCTGTCTTCGAAATATCCTCTTGAAAACATTTTACAAGTGCATTAGCATACTTGAATAAATTATGAATTTACATATTGTTCTGTACATTTCTTACCTAATGATATCTTATGATAGCATCAGGGCTGTGATTGCATCTGTGATGTCAGAGCCAAAACTTGATTTCCATTGCAGAATGTAAAGATTATATTATTGTTTACTATTACACATTAGTGTTAATTTAAATACACTGGCTCAAGAGAAGGAATTAATATGCTCTTAATCACTGTTATATTTTGACTCCAAAGAGTTGCAAGTTATGCTCTGTTAATTAGACCACTTACGGGTAACCTAATGCTCATGCAACATATTCACTAAAAGAAGTGCAAACATGAACAAATATTCCATTATACACTTAAACTCACTTTTGCCTTATTACTTTTTAATTTACAGTCATCCCCACTAGTACCACTGAAAAGCTCTTACAGTTGTAGCTTTCCAGGCATATTTTTTGAAATGTCACTTGACTTTTCTTGATGATGGTGTTCCCACAATGCGGAATTGGACACAAAGTGCATGTCCATATTGGGGGAAGTCAACACAGCAATGTGATTTCCCAATTATTTCCCTTTTTTACTGTCAAAACTTTGTTTCGGATTGAAAAACCCTTTAAATACACCCCAACTAGTTTGGAGTATACAGTATACCTTGCCACCTACAAAAAAGGATTTTCTACACAACTTTGCAACAGGAAATATTAACTGCTCTGAGGATTGGAGATATATATTTTTTTGTAAATATGTTTATTGGCATTTGTAATCATACGTTCTCATATTGACATATCCAAAATCTAGAAATAACAGTTATCAGTTACATAGTTATTTTTCCTGCACATTTGGACAATGGGTATATAAACAATAGTAGTTTAGACATATAGTATATTCCACAGGTCATACACAATCCATTCCATTTCTTCTTGCAGTTAACAACTAGGTCTACTGTATTCTGTGTATTAGCGGTGTTGCTCTTACATCTATCCCTCATGCAACTTATGTCTTTAACTATTCACTCCTGGGGCCGATCATGAGGACTGCCGTGGTGCGTTCATTGTAATCAATGTCATTATTCTTCATAATATGTATGCCTGTACCTTAATAAACAAGTGAACTTAAACAATTAAGACAGTGTCAGACTGTGCATGTGGGTATCCCTTTCGTCACCTCCATCAACAATGCAAGTTAAGCTCTGAGTAGGGGGGCCCAGGTTGGCTGGGGACTATCCAAATATCAATGGTGTTGCAGATACCTCTGAGTCTCATTGGTCTTTAATGAGATTAAGAAGGGGTAGGGGGAACGGGGGGAAGCTGAGAGGGGGACCCCCGGCACAAGGAGTAGCTTGTCCAAGGGTTGTCAGTCTGAGCCAGTCAATGTAGCTCCCTCCCCCTACTCACCGCTGGTGGGGCCACTCAAATGTTCCCAATTGTGTAAGACTTCCCTCCACACCTCAGTGATCGGGCGCCTGAGCAAACCCTTTAATTCCTCTCTATGTAGTGCTCTGCCCTCTGCTGCTGCCCAACTAGTCACCTCCTGGTTCCAAACCACAAACTGTGGTCCCAGTGCCGATTTCCATGTTATCGCAATGCTCCTCCTGGCGAATGCCAAGGACAGATCAATGAAACATTGTCCCACCTTGCGTTTGGGTAGTCTGGGGTACAGCCCGAGGAGGCACACCCCAGCTGAGTGTGCTAGTGTGCGCCCAAGTGTGTTCTTAATTTTAGTCATCACTGCGTTCCAGAAACTCTGTACAATCGTACAACTCCATGTCATGTGGAGGAAGTCTGCATCTAAGTATTTATATCTTGGGCAGTCTCTGGGTTCCCCACCGAATGCAGCTTGTATTGTTAAACTGCAGGTATTTCAGGCGGGTATTGTGGGATATCTTTTTAGGCGATTCCAGCACGCGGCGCCAGTCTGCATCTATGAGTGTTTGGTTAAGAGTTCTCTCCCATTTCCCCCATAGGACGAGCACAGGGGACAACGAGGCCTCTAAAAGAGAGGCATAAAGCCATTTAATTTGATGGCCAGCTGTACCCAGTGTTATCAATGAGTGAAGCACCCCAAGCATAGGTGGTTCCTCTCTACCCGCACCCCACAACCGTTCAAACGTCCTCACTAGCATTTTATACATAAGGAATTCACCAGTAGGAAGGCCAGAACTCTCTACCAGGTCCACAGAAGGGAGTAAGCAGCGTTCCTGAAACAGATCCCCAGTGTTGTCAATCCCTGCCCCAGTCCAGGCCAGCAGCAGTTCCGCCCCTAGGACCACCTGTGGTTCACCATATGGTAGCCCTATCAATGGCAACACCAGCGTGTACTTTGGACCCACTGGCAATCTAGCCATGCATCTTCTCCAACACTGCAAAGCCGTAATCTGCTAAACCGAGGTGTAAGGGACTTTTGTGGCCGGGTTTAACAGCTTAGCGAGCAGTAATCGTGGGTGTTGCCCAGGTTCCACTAGATACTTTCCCTCCTAATTCACCCCCTTCAACCACTGCGCAACCCACTGAAGTTGGGCAGTCAGCTGATAAAATTCGAAGTCTGGGACCCCAAATCCACCCTCCCTCATAGGGCGTTGCAAGGTTCGCAGAGCATCCCTACACCTACCATCTGCCCAAATAAGATCTCGCACTAGTGCTTCCAGGGGTCTAAACCAACCTGCAGGCATCATCACTGGAAGATTTATGGAGTAATATAATAATCTAGGCAGAATAACCATCTTGGTCAGTGAGATCCGAGCCATTAACAGAAGTCACAGCGAGCCCCAGAAGGCCACACTAGAGCGTAAGGAATGGACAGCCCTTCCCAGGTTTCTTTCTCTCATTTCCTCCAAAGAATGGAAGATCTGAATTCCCAGGTACTTAAAGGAGGACAAGGACCAATGATATACTTCCGGAAGGTCTCCGGGCCTAGGGAGAGGTCCGGCCACTGTAAACAGGTTTGTCTTATGGTGATTAATCAGCAGCCCTGATTGTTGGCCAAAGCTCGCGAGCATTCTAAAAGCAGTGGCCATTCTTGCACAGGCATCGTTCAAATAGATTAACAGATCGTCAGCATATAGAGGTAATTATGTACTGCCATTCAGCTGTATTCCAAGTCCCTCTCCTCCACTACGGAAGAGTTCCGCCAGTGGTTCAACCGCTAGTGCAAACAAAGGGGGACAGCAGACACCCCTGTCGTGTCCCACTGGAGACCGCATATTCTGGAGAGACAGTGCAGCCCGTTCTGACCCTTGCCGTCGGGGAGGTATATCATAGTTGAACCCATTTTTGCCAGCCAGCCGCCATTCCCATTTTCTTCATAACTCCTATGGGATAGTCCCAGCTGACTGTGTCGAATGCTTTCTCCAGATCCACCGACAGCAGAGCTGCTCGCGGTAAGCTTTGGGCCTCCGAATTGTACAGCACCAAATATAAACAACGCAGATTATAGAAAGTGTTTCGGGAGGGAACAAATCCATTTTGGTCAGAGTGGATCAAAGTTGTCATATGTGGCATCAGTCTAAGTGTCAGTATTTTACTGAGTACTTTGAAAACAGTGTTGACGTGGACAAAGGTCTATAATCCCTCACCCATGTCTCTGGGCTTTTGGTCTTGGGAAGCGGTATCACCATCGCAGAATGCGTAGAGGGCAGCAGTTGCCCTAGTCAAGGGCTTCGTTGTACAAAGCAACCAAGCGGGGGCCAATACTGATCTATAGATTGGAGAGATGTTTGTGAATCCTCATAAACGTGTTGTGGCTGTGCACAAACTCACCAGGCTTACCATGTCTCGGAATGACTACTTCACACCCCTGAAGCATAATTTAAAAATGCATAATTCTACACCTGCTGGATATACAATCATACCATGTGTAAATGGATTAAAGCCTACTAGGATATTATGTGAATACCTACCAGTTGTAAATCAAGTCATTTTGTGGCTGCAAATGACTTTGTGAACAAAGCCCCATCCATTTGTTTCCACTTAGCCCTGACTGAAAAAGAATCTTACTACACACACATATTTAATGTGTTCCTAAACAAAGGGACCACAGCCCTACATTAGTCCAACAAAGCAGTTGATTTCTCTAGAGTGGTGCGAGACAAATACAGAGAATGGATTAATTCCTTTCCCTTGGTGATTTCTTACCCATGTTGACAACTCTTTTCTGAGTTGCTGCGAAGTCTTACATTGAACTAATTGTTCTTCACAATCCGCACTGTGCGGACTATTTACCTACGGGAATAGTGACCTGGTCAGCCCATCCTTGGCACCAGAAATAGGTTGCCTCTCCTTCCCTTTTGTCCTGATGAAGACCCGCAAGCGGAGATTTAAAATCACCTTCTACGCACAAGTTGGGTCAAGACGTCAACGCATACGCACAGCAGGAACCTGTATCATAATATATCACCCTGCCCTTTCCTTCTGATGGTGCATTCATGCACAGAAAAAAGATTATTAGTTTGTTCATGGACAGGTCTCGTTATACTGGTTTGTGTTGTACTTAAAAAAGCAGTACCAACATCGAATAGATACTAAGTTGACGATCTACAGCCTGTTTTTTCTCTTTTTCTTTTATTTTAAGCACAAGCACTTTCCTCCCCTTACACTTTTTTCCTTTGAGCAACCTACTCAAATCTCCAAATGATATGTGGTAATGTCTTTACCAAACCTTATTGCATTTAGAAATGTGGAAGTAAATACACTTTGACCAAACTGAATGTGGATGTGGTTTTTCTTTTTGTCCTTTTCTCTTTCAGGGTGCTAACCAAAGACTAATTCATGATCATTAACATATTGATTACTAGCCAGCACCAACTATAAAGTTTGCGTTGTTACGTAATTAGGTCTAGGACCACTTGTTTTTCATAGCTCACATTACTGAGAGACAAAGGGCCCGCAAATCCTGAGCCACAATCAAATCATACAGTTCGGGAGTGTGGTCAGTCAGGCATATAGCAAAGCATGCAGCAGCTGATCGGTCCAAGAATGGTGACAACAGCTTGCTGACATCAGAATGCTGCAGTTCCTGAACCAACATCACACATGGGAGAACACTAACATATACAAACCTTAAAGGCTCTGTGCATGTCAATTCATAACATTATAATTCCACCACTTTTTGAAGAGAAGCGAATTAATGGTGTGATTTATCACTAATGGATCTAGGGAGCTCTGGAGAATTATCTTCACAATACTGGCAGGGGGTGCTTCTTTCCGCTGTTTTTATATATACTTATGCATTTCTTGTTATCATATGTTAATTGCTCTATGTCAATGCTTTACTGTAACTTACCTGCTTGATGCTATGATTTGTAATGTGCACAAGAAGATTGGATCTTGTCAGGTTAACCAGTCCTCAGATGCACTACCTTGAAAACAAACTTTACTATACATAAACAATCTTGAACTTCTTCTGACATTATCATCCATAAATTCAATCCAATATATTCATTCACATAGTCTTGCAATTTCAACCATAAATTCAATGGAATGCCTGCGGGCTTGAATCTAGCAACGCAAGGAGGTATACAATACTCCATGAGTCGACGTGAAAATCTCTACCCAACGAATTTCGGACCATGCATGCCCCTCTTCAGGGGTGACTATAAATATAAGAGACATTCATATCAAAACAAAACATCCTCAAACACTTAACTGAATTATGTTAATAAAGCTACACAACACCAAAAAATATGAAAACCTTAAGCCTTGTCACGTTTTCAAAATCTCTCCCTGACAAAAGTAAAAATGTGACTGCAAACCAGTGCTTAATTTGAGGCAGTGGTTTCCGGTGCCCAGCACGGCACTTAATTGGTTTCCGGTGCTCAGCACCGGTACTTAATTGCCAACACCGCACTTATGACAGTCTGCCACATGGTGGCGCTGCTCATCTAATTTAGCGATCAGCATACCAACTGGTGTTTATGAATACAATATACTAATACCTGCCTCCCCACCCATTTCTTTATCTTTGGGGACATGGAATATTCTGAACTGTCGCACTTGCGGGGCGAGAGAGATGATTAGTAGCTGCTTTGGCAGTGAGGACAGGGGCGATGGGTGGTGCAAGCTGCAGTGGCCTCCTGGGCAGGGCCCGGGCACTTATTCTTTTACAAATTAAGCACTGCTGTAAACATAGCATTTCCAGAGTGTTGAAACACCCATCATGATCTGAATTTTATTTATTTGCAAGCCCCTTGTAAGGTGATACTCCCTGTACCCAGAGCCTGTACAATAAATGCTACCAGTGGGCCAGCAGCACTCATTGTTTTCCCACTAAAGTAGCCTTTTAAAACATGTCTCAGGCCTGCCACTGCAGCCTACAGTGCAGTTTTAAACTGCCATTTCAAGCTGGTGAACGAAACTTTTTGCCAGGCCTCAACCTCTCTTTTTAATACATAAATGTAACACCTTAAGGTAGACCCTAAAGGGCAGGGTGCACTGTACATAGAAAGTAGGACATGTATGTTTATGTTTATATGTCCAACCATTGAAAAACTCCTACAGTTGTTTTTCAACACTGCAAGGCCGATCTCTCCCATTGACTAACACTGGGTTACACTATTACATTTAATAGATGACTGTGTATTGGAAACAGATAGAGATATGCTGTTTAGATGTATACGATTTGTAGTTGAAAATCCTCTTTAATGGCAGTCAGGTTTCAAGCCACAATTCTGAAAGTGACACTTTTAGAAGTTAGCATGTTTCTGTCCTAACCATTTTGTACCTCTGCCATTGTCTGTGAATTGCTCTGCTGTTGGACTTTGTGTAGTCCTCACAGGCAGTGACACAAAAGGGGACTAGTTGCGGGCAGTAAGGGACATCCTACCAGGATCGCTGGGGGCAGATCTGTTCCCAGCCCCACTTACACTTCAAAGGTCTCCAACTCACAAAGGAACTTGACACTAGCCTTAAGTCACCCCAGACTTCTTTGCCCCTTCACAGGGGAAAGAAACAACCTTCCAGAACTAGATGTGGGAGTAGGACAGGGTGTAGCCCCACACACGCAGGCTAAACCCGGTATAAATATTGGACTCTTCAGTTCACTTCTTGACCTGTGGAAAGTACAGATGGAGGACTGTCCTACCCCCCAGAAGACGGCATTTCTGCTACCAGAGGACTGCTCTGCTGCATGAGATCTGCCTTGCTGTCTGAGATGGATGACTGCACGTTCTCCCTTCATCCTAGGCAAAATTGAGTAACCTAAGAGACCTCCTGTCTGAACTACAGGGAATCAACACGCCCCACAGCCCTCTCTGCAACTGCCCAGCTGACCTGCTGCACTGAACCAGTCTGGACCTGCAGCTGGACCTGCCTGAGCCCTGCTGGCCTCTGCCAGAGTAACCTTTTGATCCCCAAGTGGTGCCTCCCCATGTCCTTGACCCTTTGTTGGCATCGGTTGAGCTCCTGCTGAGAGAAAAGGAGAAATCCTGAAGTTTTAGGCTCTTCCCAACTGTGCACTGTCCCATTTGTGCTGAGACTCTGCTTCCTGTGATGACCCGCAACACAAAGCTCTTGTTAGTCCCACTGTTCGTACTACAGCGGGCTCCAGCAATGACCAGCAATGCCAGATCTGCACTTTGCGCTACAGCCAATGCCAATGGTGACGGCCAACAGAAAGCTTCAGCACTGACCATTCACACCTCTAGACTGTCTCTTCGTGCTACAGTGATGACAGCCCATGCTGCCCGGTGTGCTCTTCATGCTACAGGAATGACCATCCACAATGCTCTCCCTGCTCCTTGCGACCTTCTCTACCCCAAATTGAACTCTTCATGCCAGACTTTGATAATGTTATTCTTTTAGCTGGACAAACCTGGTCCCTGCATTTGGCATGCACTACATTGTGGTCGGCCTGAATTTGAAACTTTCCCCCAGTTTAGCACAACCAGAAGACTGCATGTGGCACTTTGTGATTTTAGGCTCTATATCTACTTACAAATTTGGAATTGCGTATCTCCAATTCTACTAATTTGAATCTTCCCATTCTGGTATTATTTTATAAATTGCAATTTCATTTCAAATTTGGGACCTTTGTCCTAAAACCTATATATAACCCTATCAAATATCTGAATTGTATCCACCACAAGTTTATAAAAAATATTCTGTGGACTAAACTCAAATTTTTTAGAGGCTGGAGCAGTGGAAGAAAATTGTATAGCTCCACAGTGATACAATGGCCACATGAGACAATGGAAATAGTATTAATGTAGTTACATAAAATTACTCATGTTCAAGTTTTAATCTTTATTCTCGGTCATTTAGACCATCAAAGATGAAAATACATAACATTGTTTGAGATTTAAAATTTACAATATTGTTAAGAAAAAGTTTTGAAATTGCACACAAGCTCAAAGTTGCATGTTACAGGCATTATAATCCATACTAAAAATCAACCAATATCTTGAGACTTTATACAGTATTCCCCTCTTTTAGAACCCGCGATCGTATATGCCACATAGCCATTAAATACTTTGCTACAGCAAAAACGATCGGAGGTGACATGTCAGTTTTGAGAATTCTAAACGCGGGGAGATATTTCCCAAAGCCCATATTTTTAAGAATAGGCAGGAGCCAATACCTCCTCGCACGTTGATAAGCTTTACAAAAGAAGAGTACATGTAAGTCACTCTCAGAGGGATAGGTGCATGCTGGGCACTGCTCTACTGCTGGTAGATTGGACCAAGAGCTAGTGAAGGCCCTCAATGGCAAGGAGCCATATCTCCAGTGAAGATATAGTTTTCTTGCCAGCGCAGGACTCATACCATCTAATACACTTTCCATTTGGTAGGAATCTTTGAATTGTAAGAATGTATGGGTCAATGATCCCACCCGTGTATTACCTATGTCACTGGTCAACTTCTGCTGGTAATAAAGTTGTGAGAGTGCCTTCCTGGAGATCCTCCTACTTGCGGTCGCAGGGTCAGTCCATAATTCTGGAAGACCCAAACTTTTGCATGTGCTCCTTATGTATTTTAACCAAGGGATGTTACTGGTATTTGGTAGGGCCAGGAACTCTCGAAGCTCATTTCTGTAATCACCAAGGTCCTGGCTGCTCCATATTCGTCGCCAAAAAGCTAAAGGCTTCAAACCTAGCTCCTCAGCAATTGGCCTCAAACCTAGATCCAATCTGAGTGGAAGCAATGGTGTGCTCGAGGGAAGGGCCACTAGCTGTTTAAGGAATTTGTTTTCTGTGGTTGATAGGTTTTTTGCAGAAACATGGCCCCAAAGTTCCACCCCATATACAACTGAGCCCCGTGCTTGGGATTTATAAATCTGTATCATAGGGCCCAGTGGGCGGTAAATTGATTTACCCACCATTCTCAGGATGCCCCCCGTCTCCTGGGATAACTTCAAATTTGCCCTAGTTGTATGAGTTCCCCATGTCATTTTCTCATTCAGGGTTACCCCCAGATATTCAAATGTGGTAACCCTCTCCAGACGCGCCATGCCTAACAAGGGATTGGGGCGTGTGGAGGGAATGGGGTTCAAGATCATAAATTTTGTCTTTGAGGCGTTTATTTCAAGACCCCTCTCAGTACAAAACTCTAGGAACCCGTCGAGTATCCGCTGAATTCCCATGGGTGATTTAGAAAGCAGCAGGGTGTCATCCGCAAACATTATGGCGGGCACCCTGCTGCCATTCAATTTGGGGGCATCGATATCATCTAACCTGGACAAATGGTCAATAACCCCGTTGACAAAGAGGCAAAACAGGGTGGGTGCAAGCACACAACCCTGCCTCACCCCCCCGTCAACGGGGAATTTTTCCGTTAGGCCACCCAACCTCCCGCATCTGACCTGGGCAAAATTATCCTGATGTAGTTTGATCAGAATGGCCAGTATGTCTGGCGGGACTCCCATATCTCCCAGGACGCTCCAGAGTTTGGATCTAGGCACCAGGTCAAAGGCAGCCCGTAAATCCACGAATATCGTGTACAGGCAACCCCCCTCGACAAGTGCCGTCCTCCAGTAAATAAGACTTAGCCGAAAAATTTGGTCCGTGGTGGATACCCCCTTTCTGAAACCAGCCTGGAACGGACTCATAGTGGCAGTTTCCTCTATCCAATTTTCCAATCGATCTAGGATAAGCCTTCCAAAGAGTTTCTGCGAAACATCTATCAAGCTGATGGGCCTGTAGTTGGATGGGAGCAGAGGCGAACCCTTCTTAAAGATCGGGACCACCTCTGCGCCCAGCCAAGTACGGGGTACCTGCATGCCCTTTAAAATCGCATTAAATAGGACCAGAAAATAAGGGGCCCATATATCTGGCTCCTGTTTAAAAAGATCGCCAGGAAGACCATCCAGTCCGGGTGCCTTTCCGGTTGACAAGCCTGTTATGGCAAGCCGAACTTCCTTTATTGTGAATGGATCCCCTGTCATGCAATTATCAGCTAACAGAATGGGGCTGCTGCCCCCACATCCTGGGGCCTCTGTATACAGGGATTGAAAATGCTCCTGCCAGGACTTTGATGAAATATTTGGCTCTATTGCCGTAGCTAATTCTCCAGAACCTGAACTAACAGTTCGCCAGAAATTACTACATGCCATCAGATATGAGTGGTACAGTGCTCAACTGTAAAAATGTAGTGTACTGGTAATAAATATTGAAACCTCCTACTGTTAGTGTGGTGACTACTTCCATATTAATAGGCACTAAGTCAGGGGTGAGAAACCATCATTTTGAGTGAACATAAAGTGGATGAGGTGTCAATGTATATGCTAGGGTCCTGGATGTAAAAAATCCAATATTCTGGGTCAGAATATGGGGTGATGTGATTTCTCTCTTGTTCTTTTTTCACAAAAGTGCAGTTTGTGAATCAGGCCTTATGTCTTTTGTTTACTGATATCAAGTAGTGTGATCAGACATTAAGGAATTCTGAATGACCGGTGATCTGCCATCTTTGTAACAAACAGAGAGAAAAGTTTGCATTTGACAAGCGTGATAGGCTCTCAGACTGTTTAAAGAGCATTGGGGATTGTCCCCATTAACGGTGAGGGTACAAAATGTTTGCCTGCTTTAATTCCTGGTACTGTTGTTACTAATATATGATAATATAATAACAATACCAATTTTGTGACTGCAATTCAAGGAAGGCCTCATTAAAGACAGAATGGCCTTTTTTGGCTATTTGCACTGCTCACAAGTGGGATTTTATTATTAAACATTAAGGGCCTAATTCCGACTTTTGGTGTTGCGGGTGTGGGCAGTATGCCACTGCCGCGGTCCCGTGCCACCAGGAGTTGCTACCGCTCGCCTGCCAGATACAACGTAAATTTAGTCTGTCAGGCAGGCTGCATGACGGTCCAGCGACGGTGCCTTTACAAAGGTAGCAGTGCCTTTGAACAAGGCACTACAATGGAAATGACAGAAAAGGTTCCTGCGCTGCATAGGCTGTTAAATCCATGCCGTACAGGAACTGGTGTGTATCCACATGGTGTGAGGCAACAGGAGCCCCTTTAGGGCACTCTTTATTTCCTCTCCGCCACGGTTTTCATGGCAGTGGAACTCATAATATTGTTGCCTCTGATCCACTGTGCCACTGCCAGGGAACATCGCTTCCCTGGCGGCAGTGATGGTCCCTGGGCTACCACTTGCAGTATATGTGATAAAATCCCATTGAATGCTGAATTCCATGTAGTTTTATGACCAGAAACATCGGTAGCACACAGTAATTCCTTTTTTTTTTGTTGAGTTTAGAAGAGCTTTATGGAAGCAAATACAAACATAGGTGCAACATTACAGTAACATTTGTAAAAATATTGCAAAAGGTATCAAACACAGTGTATAAGCAAGGTAGAGTGGGAACTCAAAACATCAAGATTATCTAAAATTAAAACCAAAGAATGAAAACAGTAATAGCTACCTTAACAGATAGCATTTTAATGTTCCCAATGTGGGGGAAGAAAGGGGGGGGGGGAGGAAGGAGAAAAAAAAAAGGAATCAACCAGACGGGGGCAAAAAGAAAAACAAATACTATACCAGTTACATATGTATACAAATCTGAATACAATCCCTACACAGGTAATAATACAGAGTAAGGACCAAACATTGACTTATAAGCCCTATATAATAAAAAAATATGGTATAATACTCAAGGTGGCTGAAAGACAAAGGATCTGTCCTTATTACGCAAAGAAGAGGAGGATGAATAGTTAGTGAGTGGGGACCACAATGTGTCCTTTTGAAGGAGTTGCTGAGATGTGGTTGCTATCTGACCTGTGATGGTAGCAAAGAAGGTTCCACCAAGCAGAAAAAGATACCTTAGTGGCATCCTTCCAGTTAGAGGAGATTACCTGAAAGGCAATAGCAATTAACAAATCCACAAACAAGCCCGTTTTGTGAGTGCCAAACCAGTTACCAGAGTTGCTCCCCAGAAAAATGGAGTAGATATCAAAGGGAAAATTGACAGAACAGATGGAGGAAATTGATTTACAGACCTTGGTCCAAAATGATGTGATACTAGGGCAAAGAAAAAAGAAGTGTCGGAATGTGCCAGGGGTATTTTTACAAGTCCAGCAGTCCGGGGAAAGATCAGAGCTATAATTAGAGAGAGATACTGGAGTTAAATACAATCTCTGATAAAAAATAATAAAGAGTTTGGGTGGTACTAGCAGTGCAAGATCTGTGGTGTATACGTGCCCAAATGGAGTTCCAAGTATGGATAGAAAGGGAACACTGCAAGTCCGATACCCATAGAAGTTCAATTTTACTTTTAGAGCAGTTGGGGGAAGAGAAATGAAGGTATCTGTAGATATGAGAGGCCAAGCGAAGATGAGAAGATGAGAAGTAGACAAAGGTCCTAAGAGAGGGTCTGATGCGGAGGAAGGAGATCCAGAGAGGAGAGAGAACTGGTGAGTTTAAAAGCTATCGCAAATGGTCGTACTTGAGAAGGGAAGGGATTGGCAGTTGAAATTTAGTCTGAACTTCCTGAGGAGAGAGAAAATGCGAACCTTGCAATAAATATTTAACATGAATGATCCCTTGAGCTGCCCAGACCTTCCAACAAATAGTACAGTTAAAAAGTTTCATGGATTTATTATGCCAAAGAGGTGAATCAAGGAACATTTGTAACGGTGTACGAGATTTGCTAATGATGGGATTATAAGTAAAAATAAATTGTGAAATGGTTGGAGAGCTAAAAGAACGAGGAGGCAAGATGGCCGCTGACTGACCTGAGTGAGAGCAGCGTCAGCTCTCACTCCTTCTGAGGCACCTAAAGATGTGTAGACAGATGGAATAATATGGTTTTGAGAAATCACCTGCTCGGCTTGCTTGGTTTGGGCACTTGCGTGTTGGGGCCTGGGAACCACGGACAGTCTCTGCGGTGGTCAAATGGGTTCGGTCTGACCATCCAGCTGTTTTCTCTGCTGCATCGGAGGCTGTGCAGGCACTGTCAGCTAATTATGGCTCCCAAGGCGAACAAAATGGCCAAAGAGTCCAAAGAGGCTGCAAAGGATTCCTCAACAGACATAGGGCAAGGCTCAAGTCAGGGGCGGCGAGGGGGCCACGCAAGGAAGGGCGATGACAGTGCAACAAAACCGAAAGAAGCTGGTGTGGCAGGCGGTATTCGCCTCAGCGCTGCTGCAGCTGTCGTGGAGGACCCCCTACGGCAACCAATGGTAGTTGACACATTCAGGTCAGTAACAGCCTCTAACACCATCTCCGCCACTCCAGGGGCTCAGAAAAACCCCAGTCTCACGGACGATGTTTTGGGTGACACCGATCGGGATACGGCAGGCAAAGTGGTTGGTGAGGCTGCGCTTGGGGATACGAACTTGGGCCAGTGTACTCTCGCACATCAGCTTGCTGCTGGGATGGCTGCAAATCCTGAACTGGAGTCATGCGGCGTTCAGAGTCAGGAGATCGAAGAAAAGGCATAGGAGAAGGCTGAGAGCTTTGCGGCGGGACTGCAGCGGCAGCTTTCCGGGGAGCATGGCCGAGGCCCTGAGTAGGGAGGAAAGACTTTTGGAAGCCGGGGTATGTTCTTCTCCGGTTAATGTCAGTACACTGGTCAGTGAGATAGCGAACTGTGAGCCTGTATCTATAGAGGCTGGAGTTCAGGATGGCAATGGTGCCTTGGTGTGTTCTGATATGTCATCAGCTGTATCATTGGATAGACAGACGGATATACAGTCTGAAGCACAGCCTGTAACAGTTGATAACGATGGAGATATTCCCACCTGCGGTCTCACTGGTCTTACCGGTCAGATCACGACATCGTGGTCTAGTGCACCCTTATTGTCCCCAGAGGAAGATATGTTCTACTCTTTAAATGATGAATCATCTGGGCTCAGTGAGCTCGATTCATCTGACGAGACTGTCTCAGGGGAGTCATCTGCTACGCAAAAAACACATCGTAGCAGATCTTCTAACTCAAAGCGACGGACAAGGGCTAAAGCTAGATCCTCGAAATCAGATTCAGCCACAGCTCGCAAACTTGAATAGGACTACTCTGCGACAACACTGACCACGAGCATGGCTTATGGATCCAATTCAGCAAATGTAGCACAAGGTGGTTTTAATGGCCCTAATAATTCAGAATCTGTGGCTCCCTCACCTACATTGGAGCTACTGTACGCTACCCTTAAGCAGATGCAGGGGGGCCAGACAAGAGAGCAGAAGATCACTACAGGCCACTAAAAAACTGCAAGGGGTTATTTGCAAAGTTAATAAGCTGTGCACCGATATGACTGAACGGGTTACCCAAGTGGAAGAAAGAACTGCTGCCATGGAGGTAGAAGTTGACAAGCTTCAGATATTTAAGGAATCACAGGAAAAGCAGTCTCTGGATGTATGCTGGAAGCTAGAAGACTTTGAAAACAGGCAACGCTGAAATAATGTACGGTTACTTGGACTGGCAGAAAACGTGGAGTGGGAGAACATCATGCCCTTTGTTGTCTCTTTGTTGAAAGGTGCCTTTCCCGACCTTGCCCATTGGAACTGGGAGATGGAGATTCAGCAGGCTTACCGCTTCCCAATGTCTAGGAGGACTAACACTAACAGCCAGGGGGAGCAACCCAGAGCTATTTTGATCTATGTTGGAAACTTTCTTTTAAGGCAGGCCATAATAGACCGGGCCAGACCAGATTCGAAGCGGACTTATGAGGGTCACACTTTCTTCGCTCGGCCTGACTTTTGCCATACTACGGTCGAGCAGAGGTGGAGACTCCGGCAGATGATAACTCCTTTTCAGGGGTTGGGTTGTGAGGCTTTTTTGTTATTTCCCGCACGGCTCAAGGTTATTTTGCATGGGATGGTGAGAATGTTTTTTTCCTAAATCAAGGCACAAGAATATTTTACTGAGCTTAAGGAAGCTAGGGGGAGGAGGGGAATGGGAAGGGTTATACAAGGGGGCTCAACTGGCACTGACTAATTTTTGATTTTGATGTAGATTCTCGGGACATGAAGTACATACCCGCTTCGGGTCTAATTATTTGTCTCTTGGTTATTTGATTAGGTCTCTGTCACTGATTTAGATAGGCATATGGGGGTGAGTACACATGGGTTTGGGTGGCCTCGGGGGGGTGGGAGGACTGGAGTTGCTTGAGATGTGAGATCGGCCGCCATATATAGGTCATGTCTGACCTATCTGCCTGTAAGGCTTGCAGGGGGGTGGGGGTGGAGTTTGCTTTTCTCAAGGGGGGTCAGAGGGAGGGGATGGGTAAGGGCACAGCACAACACGATACAACACAACACGTGAGGGGAGGTATGGAGATGAGCTTTGGGAATAAAAATGTGAGGAGAATGAGTTTTGTAAGAATAAGATTAAGTTCTGATGTATTAAAAAGCGATAGTATGATGGCGGTTTTCCTGCCTTTGTGTAGGAACTGGCAAAGCATAACATAATGAGTCTGCGAATAGCTTCAGTTAATGTCTGTGGGTTAAACGATCAAAGTAAAAGGCAAAGGGCGGCAATATTGTTTAAATCTTTACGAAGTGATATACTCTGTGTTCAAGAAACTCACATAGAAGGTACTAGAGGCAGCATCCTGGAACGGCTAGGATACAAGCTTATGGTGAATACCAAACATGGCACCCATACAAGAGGGGTAGCAATCCTTACTCGTAGGAGTGATATAAAGGTTATAAGAAAGGTAGCTGATCAATGGGGTCGGTGGGCCATGGCTGAATGTTCAGTGGGTGGTGAAAAACTCACAATTTGTTCAATATATGGATCAACTGGTGATGACCCTGATGTTCTCGAATTTTTGGATGCTGAACTTGCAATGTGGCCTATGCCGGTGATAGTCTGTGGGGATTTTAATATTAATGGGCTGGGGGTTCGCTGGGGTACGTCTGGAGGTGGATATTCAGGTAGGAAAAGAAGGGTTTCTGTAGCACTCATGAATTTGATTAGGAATAACGGTCTTACTGACGCATGGGCTTATTTGAAACCCGAAGACCCCGGTAGCACTTTCTTCTCAGCACCGCATAAGGTAATCTCACAACTTGATTATTTTTTTGTGTCACACCATTTTATTTCAAAACTTAGGATAGAGAAACATCCTCAGATACTTTCGGATCACAACCCAGCCACCTTCACTGGGGGGGTTAGGCAAGTGCGGGGTTGGACTTTCGAACGGGGGCTTTTACATGATCCAGAATATGTGTCCCATATGAAGGGGTGGATTAAGGAATTTGGGGATTTTAATAGGGAGAGCACATGCACAGGGATAGTTTGGGATACTTTTAAAGCGGGGTCAGAGTGGAAACAATGAGCTATAGTATGTACCGGCAAAGGAAGGGGACACAACAAGAGGAAGCAATTAGAAACAATCTGACCAAATTAGAAGAGGAGCTGGCTATTGCTATCAATATGGGCAGCCCAACTGAGGATATACTGCTACAGTTGGCCATAAACAAGGCTGACTGATGCTGCAGAGTGGATTGCTGCTAAAGCTGCAGAAACCGTTTTGGCCAAAAGAGAGCACTGCCATGAGTTTAGCGAGCGGGTGGGGCATACCCTGGCCGTGAGATTAAGACAAAAGACTGCTGCAGGAGAGGTATCTAAAATCTGGGATGTAAATGGGAGCATAGTAGTCGATTCCCTGGGGATCCGAGAGGACTTTTCGGCAATATTATCAATGGCTTTTTTTAGTAATGAACCCTCAGAGGCGTCAAATATAATTCAAGTGTATCTAGATAAGATACCCTTGCAGCAGATTGACTTAATAGATAAGGAGGCACTCAAGATCGTCCTGTCACAAGAGGAGATAATGGGTGCTCTGCAAAGTTTACCATCTAGCAAGGCTGCTGGTTCAGACCAGATCCCTTTAGAGTTTTATTTTAAAAAATGTGCAGATATAATAGGACCTGATCTGGCTGAGGTTATTCGGCAAGCTCAAAGGGGCGGATCTGCTCCGGAGTCATGGGCCGGGGCGTGCATCGTAATTTTTTTGAAAAAAGACAAACCACGGAGGGAGCCAGGCTCTTACCGGCCAATAACGCACTATTTGCTATATATATAGATCCCCTAATATGACTATTGGAGGCCAACAACGGAATTAAGCCTATTGTGTGTCAGGGCCTGGAATCTAAAGTGTTGGCCTATGCGGACGATGTTGCCATAGTCACGGCAAATCCTTCTGCTGCACTCATGGTGGTGAAGATGGTAGCACAGGATTTTTGTAGATTCTCAGGGTATGCACTAAATAAAGCTAAAACTCAGATTATTAAGAATAGGCATGCTATTATGGCTGACCCTCGAGTAACTGAATCTGCAGTGTATTTAGGTATCGCTATTATGCTGGAATTGGGGAGTCTGGTCGCTAGGAATATTGAGCCGGTTATTAGGAAGGCGAGAACTGATTTTGACAGAATTAATAATCTACACATGTCATTAGTAGGCCGCTGCAATGTGGTGAAGATGATGTTTTTACCAAAAATACTCTACTTGTTTAGGGCAATACCGATAGAATTAGAGAAACACTGGTTCGTAATATTGGAGAACATAGTGAACCGCTTCATTTGGGCGCATGGGAAAAATAGGAGGGCTCTCAGGTTTATGTGACTCCCGCGGAAAAGGGGGGGCTTTGCCGTCCCTGATTTTAAAACTTATTACTGGTCAGCAGCTCTCCAGTATATGAGTATATTATTTGGTGCATCCCCTGGCAATTCTGATGAGGAAACAAGGCTTCCTGATGTATATAAGTTGTTGCTCGGGGATCATGCTGCGAATTGCTTTATGAAATTTAGTGAGCCCTGTTATTATAAGAAGATGAAATTTAAGACTTTACTGGCCGCCTTTAAAATATGGGCGGCACTCAAAAAAACAGACTGATCTTGGTAGGATCAATTATTATTCCCAGCTTTATAAAAAACCCATGTTTCCTGAAATATTTTCCGATGGGATTATGGCAGATTGGGCAGAGAGGGGGGTCCAGAAGGTTGGGGATTTAATACAGAAGGAAGGCTTTCGCCAGTTTTGTGATATCCAGACGGAGTATGGGTTGGATAGATGTAATTTGTTTTAATTTTTGCATCTGTGAAGTTTTTTTAGTAAGAAGGTGGGGGGGTTTAATGGGTTTAGTAAAATCAAAGTCATCGATATCATTAGAGATAGCAGGAAGGGCGCCATCAGGTTAATATATGCTGAAACAGTCGCATTGAAGCAAGATGATTTGGTGAAACATGCAGGAAAATGGGTGGAACGGGTGGGTGTCGAACCGGAGAGGTTCCTTGACTCTCGTGAACTAGGTCAGACAGTTATGTGCTCGGCAGGGCTTCAAGCACAGCATTGTAAGACTGTTTCTGCATTATATTACACCCCGGCTAGGATTGCACAGTTGGGCAGGCTGGTAGGAATTAGCTGACTGCGGTGCGATGCACATGCGGCTGATCTTATACACATGTTTGCATCTTGCTCATGCCTTAAAAACCTGCTAGACTCTATCATGAAGTTTTTTGACTTGTCATTAGGGTTGAAAGTTATGCTACCCCCTGGTCTGATACTTCTTGGAGTTAGCAATGATGATGTGCAGGACCAGGCCTATCAATTCCTTTTTCTGGCTATGTCCGTAGTACGGATAAGTATTGCCTCTGCCTAGCTTGATCCGGTGCCCCCGACATTTCAGCAGTGGCTGTCGCGGTTACTCTCAATGTTCACAATGGAAAGAGCTATATATGAGAGAAAGGGTAAAAAAGCGAGACTCCTGGGTCGATGTATTTGGGCTCCCTTAGTGAGATGGAAGGAGTCATAGAAGGCTAATGATCCTTGAATTACAAGGTGAGAGGGACAGGAGAATCTATCTGGGGGGACATCAGCTAGTAAATGTTTTACATTTTGTTGTTTGCTGCATGATTGATATATGGCAGAGTCCTCCCTAATTATATTTTGGAGTGGATGTACTATTGCCTATCTTCTTTTTGATTGTAAATTTGAGCCGGACGAATTTAATGCTTATCACCTTTCTGATTTTTTGATTGTTAAAAAGATCTGGATGTAACCTCAAGGTTTAATATGTTGTATAAGTTTTTGCTGTTGATTGAAATATTAAAATTTGAATATTTTTTTTTTTAAACCAAAGTAAAAGAACGAGGAGGATGAGAGAAATGAGCCAACGAGGAAAAGGGAAAAGGATCAATCAAGGATTCCTCTTATCTATGCCATATTGATATAGGGGGATCTTCCAAAGAGGACAGAATAGGTAACGTTTGGCAAATTAAAAAGAAGGCGTAATATTGGCAAAAATTGGGAAAGTGGACACCTCCCCGATCCTTAGGAGCAGACAAGAAGGATAAAGAGATACAAGCCTTCCAATTATTCCAAAGAAATGTTTCTGGTAAAATGGACAAATAAAAATTAATCACAGCAAGCATCATCCTTTTGATTGAGTCCAATGTGCCCCACCAAGACAAAAATAAGGGGAACCGTTTTCCAGCCATAATACTCACTTTAGATAGAAGTCATCCAAATTAAAGTTGAACTGTTCGGACAATGGAGGAAGAATACTTGATACCCAAGCAAGTAATACTGTTAGTGTTCCATATGAAACCAGTTCCATCAAACATACTTTTTAGACAATATTTATTTAGAGGAAGCACTTCAGATTTGGAGAAATTTCGCTTATAACCAGACAAAGCGGCAAAGGAAGATAGAATGTCTGTAAAGGCAGGCAAAGAAGTAAGGGGATCGGATATGTGTAACAGAATATCATCCACATAAGCGGTAAATTTGAGTTCAATTTCCTTTCTTTTAAAACCTCTAAAGGTGGAGGAATGGCGCAAAGAGTGGAGAAAAGTTTCAAGAAATAGGATAAAGAGCAGAGGAGAAAGAGGACAACCTTGGCAAGTACCTCGCTGGAAAGTAAAATAGGGAGATTAGGATCCATTAACAAAGACTGAAGTAGTTGGAGAGGAATACAACTGATTGATAAAAGACAAGATAGGGGGACTGAAACCATGCCATTTAGGAGCACACATCATAAAAAGACAATAAATGCGGTCAAAAGCTTTCTCCGTGTCGAGGGCTATGGCCGCAACAGGAGAAGAACTCTTAGAGGAAAGATGAATGATATTAAGAAAAGTTCTGGAGTTGTCTGCCAACGTCCTTCCTTTAACAAACCCCATCTGTTCAGGACCAATGAATTCTGGAAGTACCAGATTAATACGGAGGGCCAAAATCTTAACGAAAATTTTACAATCTAAATTTATTAGTGAAATAGGGCGATAGTTTGAGCATGAAGAAGGATCTTAATCCTTTTTTTGGATTAAACAAATCATGCCTTCAAGGAAGGAAACGCGAGCTTCATCATGAGAAATAAAATATTGCAAAAGAGATAAAAGATAAGGCAAAAGAACTTGTGAGAAACAGGAATAGAATTCGGCGGTAAAGCCGTCCAGACGGGGGCCTTATCCCTCGGTAGCTTGGCTAAGGCCGACTTAATCTCGGAAAGGGACACATCTTTGTCTAAAACAGTCTGGGGGGGAAGATCGAGGAGGCAGCGACTCAAAAAAGGTATCTAGGGCTACATCGGAAGGAGAAGATTCAGGAGTGTATAAGGACATGTGTAAAGAATTTAAGTATTTCCTCATCCTTAAAATTATTGACACCAAAATCATCAATGATGTTGACTATTCTAGACCGTTGAGATTTGACATTCAAATAATTTGCCATCAGTTTACCTGCTTTATTGCGTCCACCATAAAATTTGGAATTTATTTGAGTAAAGTCCCAGAAGCTTCCTCAGTGGATTTCTTGTTAAAACTCAATTTCGCTCGAACCAATTTCTCAAGGGTAGCCTCATCATTAGAGGAAAAATAGATATGTTCTAATTGTTTGATATAATAAAGTGTGGAGACAGATTCCCTAAGGAATTGTTTCTTTTTAACAGCCACATAGTCAATGATAAAACCCCTAGCTGATGCTTTGAAAGCATCCCGAATGGTGTGAAAGGGTGTATCTGGATTGACATTAAAAATAAATAATTCTGACTCGAAATCCTTAAAGCGCACCATAAAAGTAGGACCTTTGAGGAGATAATTGTTAAAACACCATCTACACAGTTTGGAAGGTATTGAAGGAAAATCTAAATTAATAAAGAACGGAGCGTGATTGAACCAATTTCAGCATGATGAAGGTTTGGCAGAAGATGAGGGCTTACAAAAATATATTCAATTCTAGAAGTAAAGTTATGTGTAGTGGAGTAAAAAGTAAATTCCAAGCAATCAGGGTTATATACCCTCCAGGCATCTACCAACCCACTGTTTCTTAAGGGAATTAATATCATTGTGATTAAGATGAGTCTCTTGTAACATTGCAATTTTCCAATGTAATCTAGAGAGATGGGTAAGTACCCTTTGCTTCTTGATGGGGTTACCTAAATCCTTTACATTCCAGGAGACAATGCGAACATTATCAGTCATCCCAAGAGGAAAAAAGCATTTAACAGTACCAAGAGATTTCTAAAATTGGTAGAAGTGAAAAATACAGCAAGTAAACAATTGAAGTCAGTAAATAATAAGTAACTGTGCAGTGAAAACAAATATGAAAATGAGATATGAGGAGAGGAGCTAAACAACAAAGAAAAAAGAACAGGGAAAAAGGAACAAGAATAGAATAAAGACGAAGGAAAAAAGTGAAGAGGGTATAGAAGATAAAAAGAGAAAAGCTGACTGGAAGCCAGAAGACTTCAGTCTAGATGAGTAGAATACATTTCCAGATTAAAAGGGACAGCATGGGGAAGTGGGGAGCCGCGAAGGGAAGACAGACAGTGGAATCAGCAAGGTCAGCGAGAAACAGCAAGGACAATGAGAAAATTGAGCAGGAAAAAGAGGAATATGAAATGGAGCAGCAGTTAGAGAAGTAGAGAACAAATTCATATACAGAAATAAATACTAAAACAAGCAAACGTATAAAACGAACAGACTGAATAGAGGGAGTAACACTTACCACAGTGAGGAAGAACTAGGAACACTAAGAGCGGGAAGGAAGGAACGGAAAGGAGGAAACATCAATGACAAAGAAACCATATAGTTATTGAGGAATATACTGCCTGAAAAGGCAATCACACAACAAACACAAGAGAAATAAAAGAGTACCAACAAAACTGGAAAGAACCATCAAAACAAAACCCTGCAAACTGAGGGAAGATAAGCAAGAAAGGAATGAAAAACAATAATTAAGTTGACCGGAAGGCCAATTCTTCTCCTTTAAAGCGAGTGATAAATAGGGGTGGTCGGAATTTGCGTAGTCGCGCTTCACAAAGCTCCGCAAAATGGTAAAAAATCTCAGGGAGCACGCAAAAGTTCCCCGAACACGCGGAATTGCTTGTTCCGCCCGTTCGAGATGCTTTTTTTCCTGTTCGCGACCGCTGTTTGCGTGCTCGGGGAGAAATATCTCATGAACACGCATTTTGAAAGCGCAAACAAGCAAAAAATTCTGCGAAGCTGAGGATTGCGGAATTTTAGGCAATTTGCATTCTCAGCGGAACGCAAAATTACCCAAATTCCACAAATTCCGTTAGCTGAATGGAATTTAGCACCCAGGCCTAGTAATAAACCGTCATAATACCTCAGGGCCGACAAACAGAACTTGAAAATTAAGAAAGGTTAAGCAAATAGGCAATAGAAACTAGTGGAGAAATCAATAGTCAAGTATTCCCAAGGTCCATTTCATCTCCTTTGTGGCGCAGAATAAACCGTTGTAAGTCCTCTGGGCAATAAAATGAATGAGTCATTTCCTTGTAGGTAACTTTAAAAACACAAGGATGTACCAGACCATATCTGGTGTTCATGGAGCGAAGAGCTGTGCGAAATGAAAGAAACTCTTTACGACATGCGGCGGTGGCACAAGCCCCGTCCGGAGAGAAAAAGATTCTTTGGCCAGACCACAACATTTGTTTTCTTTGCTTAGCTGCAGACAGGACCATCAACAACTCAGTATATTCCAAAAAGAGGACAATTATCCCTCTCGGACGACTGACCGACGATGTAGTAGAGGACCCACCAGGCCCGGGTCCAATGCGATGGGCGCATTGTAGATTAAGCGTGGTACTCTCTTTGAGGCCAACTATTTTAGGGATGTGAATTTTAAGAAAGGCAAGCATGTCAGACCCCTCCTCTTCTTCAGGAATACTGTAAATTCTAAGGTTGTTGTGCCTATTGCGGTTTTCCAAATCCTCCGTCTGTTGTTTGAGGAGGGCTATTTCTTTAGACATAGCTTCAACTTTAGGGAGTACATCCTGAGTGTCACTGATCTTCTGCTCCACTATCGATAACCTTGATTCGAAGTTGGACCATTTCTCTTCAAGTCTCTGGAGAGTACCATTGGTCTCAATAACAAAGGGTTTCATAAGCTTAATTTCCTCCATAAGATCTTCCAACGTGATGGGTAAAGGAGATTTTGTGGGGGAGCTGGGGACTTTCTTGTGACGTTTTGAGGCAGCAGTATTAGGTTCTTTTTGGAGGGAAGACATGGTTGAAGAGGCACCCTTCTGATTAAATAGGGTAGATGACTCCATAAATATGTAAAAGGGATATAGCACTGGTGTACCACAACCTCAAAAATTACTTGTCAGGCAGTATGATAACCAGGTCTCTTTACACTTGTTTTCATACGTCTCCCCTCAGTTCAGCAAGTGAAAAACAATAATCTTACAATAGTGCTGAAATGCCTTGAAAGTTTAGTAGATTTGGCCAAGAAATGTCTAGTATGTAATAAGGAGTAGTTACAAAATCGAATTAAAGCATTCTAGGAACCCAGAGAAATTCCTGCCGTTCACTGCAGCCTCCCACTGCAAACCAAATATTGAATTAAAGCATTCCAGGAAGCCAGAGAAATTCCTGCCGTTCACTGCAGCCTCCCGCTGCAAACAAAATGGAGGCCAGAACCGGCATTTGAGAAGACAACGTGACGCGGGGAAAACAGGGCGAAAAACGGCATATAAAACAGAAAAAACAGCTACCTGTGCCCCCGCATCCATGCCTCAATATTCCTCACTCCATATAGAACGAAAAAGAACACAGCCGCTCAGGGAGGAAAACAGCCCCAGCCGACGCGCGGAGCCTCACGGAGTCACAGCCATCCTGTGGCGGCTCAAGCCACGCCCCCAGTAATTATTTTTTTCATGAGGCTTTACTTGCAATTGCCACCTGATTTTACTGAACAGTTTTTTTTCCATTGATTTATATAGCGTGAACTTGACAGAGCGCTTTACATGAGCATCAGCTTCGTTACACAAGTACACCTTCATTTTTTTATTTATATTTTTTGTTAGACACGGGGAGGTTAAGTGATTTGCCCAGAATCAACAGGATGTTGAGCTTCATTGCCGAGACTCAAACCCGGTTCCCCAGACCACCCTAGCCGTTAGGTCATATCCTCTCCCTTTTACAGGGGAGAAATTGGGGCGATTTTACCATGGCCCCAATACCATACTACTCACAATCAAGGCATATGTCCTATTTCTCCTGGCTAATTGCTGCAATTTCTGTAAGGGCTCCAAATATAGAGAGTTTTCGCTGTGGAATTTCGAATTTAGATTTTTTTTTTTATTTCCATGATTAAGCCCTACTGCGGAAAATTGAGATTTAGGAGTTACCAACCTACATGTAGAGCAACAGCTTGGATTATTTTGTTTTGACTGGCAGAAAGCTGGGATGATTGCGATTTGAAACATTTCTGCAGCGTTTAGGCCTCCGAAAATAATACAAATCTTTTATGGAGTGAGGCGCCATTTGTTCAGTTTTCTGTGAATTAGCATTTCAATATATGCTCTGGTAAATGAAATTAGTTACGGTGTTCGCCTCCGAAGGCTACAATGAAAACAAACAAAAACTCCAGCATTTCAGTTCCCTTTCCCCAGTTAGCTATCAATGACGGTGCTGTGTCTATTCGAACTGGTTTTTAAAATAAGCAGAATGTGGGTAATTCACTGCCTAGCAACCCAAAGAGTTCCCCAAGAGGGGTAGAAAGGAAGTGATTTTCTTGTAATTATTCACTTGTACAAAAGCTGTTGTCAGGTAGATAGCTTGAAACCGAGCTGGTGTATTATTCTGCTAACCTAGTTTTATACATTGTGAGGAGCAGACACAAGCCCAGCCTGTACCTTCTGCCTTCTTTCTAAGAAATCTACTGGCAGTTTAATTCAGGCTTCCCAAAACCCAGGAGATAATTACATTTAAAGAAACTGTGCCCTTCAATTCTAAAACCAATTTTTTCTACATCTTTGAAATCATTTGTTATAAACGTTTGTAGTACTGGTGATAAAAACAAGCCAAGCAGATGCAAAAATTTAAACTGGAATAGGACTTACACGTGCACATTCTTTTTCCGCAGTGGAGTAAACATCAATGATTTACCAAAATTAAACGAAATTAAGAAATTAAATACACTGGTGAGCTAAACAAAATTAAACTTTATCAGCACAAACCACAAAGGACCAATTCACAGACAGATTTGTGCCTGGAAGTCTGATTATGTTCACAAACATACTCCTGAATTATTTCACTCCTGTTCAATATTACTCATAAAAGGTGTGACTGTGGGCATAGTAAAACCGGGATGTTCACAAGTGGGTTTTCTACTGGAAAGATTTTTGGAGAATGTGTGTATATTCTCAAGCTCCCATTTCTCCCCATCATAAAAATGGTCGGAAATGTACTCCTGCCAAGGACAGGAGTAAACCTTTTCCTGTGTGAGACAGAAAAGTTATCATCTCTAAAATTGGCAGGTGGATAGGGAAGGGTTTTCTCCACAGGAAAAGCAAAAATAAAAAAAATGTGCAGTGCGCAATGCCATAATTTTACAAAGTGTACACATCCAGAAAACCCTTCATATTGACATAAACAAAAATGCACATACATTTTCAAAAATTGACACTGTATCAGTTTTATAAGAGGAATGAATGCAATCAATGATCATTAAATGTTGGTGCAACAGAGTATAAATACTGCCAACATGAAGGTCTTCCCACCCGATTTAATGCAGGCAGATGTTCGGTTTGGCTATGGTGGTGACTACTCCATCACCGCCATAGCCAAACCTCTCCGATTGCCTGACAGAAAGAGGGCTGTCAGAGAAATGGCTATACCTATGCCTACCCAATGAGGATGGGCAGCCAAGTAGCCATTTGCTTACTGTCCATCACAGCCAGGCAAACCTTGCCGGTAAGGGATAGTAAAAACCAAATAATGCTCCGCTGCCATGAGAAATGACTCCCATTTGGAGAGGAGCTGTACTTACTTTATTTTAAAAAAGAAAATCCCGTTCAAGGATTTTCTTTTTGAAAATAAAAAAGAAAACTCTTTGGTGCTGATTCAGTCCTGCACAGCCAGCAATATGCATTGACAGGAACCATTGTTACGGTTTCAGTGCCATCAGAAGAGCCATCATGGTGGAGAATCCTTTGAAGGCACAGAGATCTCTGTAAGACCTTTCACTAAGGTGGGTGATAGTTTGCCAGTATGCAGAGGTAATATGTTCTGCCTCTTTGACAGATGGAAGGCCACTCACAGTACTCTAAGGGGGATATTCTCAAGAACGTGTGATAATTATTGCAAAATTATCCTAACGCAACTTTGCACATCACAGTCTATCGCGGGAAAATAACGCTGTGTTAACGTATTCCCAACGCAGTGGTACCATGTGATAGTCTGACGTTAACGCCTCAAATGACCACGATAAAATTACCGTGATGGCAAAAAGAGCGAAACACGAATATGGAAAAAGTTGCGATGTGGCCAACCGCGATAAAAATATCAGCCAAGGCCTGCAACTCCCACGCGTCATGCGGGAAAATGCACTATAAAAGCACCGATAAACACAAACAAAATAATTTAAACTGTGTAGCACCATGAAGGAACCCAGAGCAAGTACAGAGGATGACCAGAACCCCACAAGCCCCCAGGAGGACCAGCCTGGGACTACGGGGTCATGGAAGAGCAAGGAGAAGAAGACGAGGTTCAGTCCGCAAGAAAACAGGATCATTATCACGGAGGTGATAGAACACAACCACCAACTGTTCATCACCTCCAACTTCTCATTGGCAAATGAAAATGCAATATGGCAGTCCATCCTGGACAAGGTGAATGTATTCGGAGTGAGGAGGAGGACAATTGGAGAGGTCAAGATGCTCTAGAATGATGCAAAGCGCAAAACCAAGAAGAAACTCGCTGACAATCATCAGGCGGCAATGCCGACTGGAGGTGGCAGTCCAGCGGAACACCAGGAGCTGGTTGAGATGGAGGAAATGGTGTCCACAGTAATCAGTGCGGAGACAGTGGTAGGAGTTGGTGGTCCGGACACTGCTCGACATGACCTGACACAACAGCACCAGGGTGAGTACCGAACAGGGATATGGGCACAATGGCACACATGCACAATTAAGTAGAGCACACTGCACACCCACAATGACTCTGGATCATGTCCCTGATGCCTTTGGCACACCGCAGCACACATACAAACAGCAAGTAGGCCCCCGTCCACTCTGGTCACAAAGGGGTCCCTCCCCACACAGCACCAATCTCACAACCAACCCATGCACACGTGTTAAAACCAGCAAAGCTGCATGTCTGTGAGCCACACTGACAATTCAAGTGACACTGCATGACGAATAGCATGGCTGCAGTCCAATTATCATGACATGGTGCACGCCACGACACTGAGGTGGCTGAGTGTGGAACACATCCAGAAAGGAGCAGGTCACACTCTGACACATCCATGTGCACAAACAACCCCTGACGTCAACATCACATCTGCGGCTAAACCATGTCCAAAAGTTCAAAATTCGAACAAGAGCCAAAATTAGCCAAGTCTGCTACATCTCAGCACTGTAGAAGCACAGAAGTCAAAGGCACACCTCCTCAAAGGGATAAGGGGCAGCAAAATCACAGCTGCAGGGGTGACTCTCCCACAATGCAGCACACACACATAGCAATAACACCACATCAACATTGATGACAATGTGGGACAAAGTGCAACACTTTCACTACAGAACAGAGTGCACAACTGGTTCCGCTTGCGCATAGAAACTGGCCAATCACATCTGGCATAGCAGGAAACTGTGAGATGATAATGTACATGCACAACCTCACATCCGTGATGTAGTTCAAATGTCCACTGTCCCGCATCAAATAGTCAGCTCCTCCCAAACAATGTATATTATCATACATATAAATGCACAGGAGGTTCAGCACTATGTACTATGGTTAGATCTCCAAGTACCTAAATTCTTTTGTATCGTTAACAGTAAAAGAGTACAATTCTGATGAAGCACACGACACATTAAACATATAAGTTTTTTTTCTCTTTTTCTTCTTTATTGATTTTGTATGAAGATTTCTTCCATGTCATATTTCACATTTTCATAGCCAACGCGTTTCGTCTCCCATGAGACTTCTTCAGGGCTCAATGATATGGTGAATCCAATTCCTTTTTATCGTGTCGTTCTTTAGGGTATGGTTTCCAAAATTCTAGTATTGTAAGGCAATTAACAGCATTGAGGCACAGATTCAGACTCAGTGCTGTAACTCCCGTCCCTAACAAACAACTAATTCGCTATAGGCTGGCCACCTTTAGCGAATTAGTTGTTTGTTAGGGACGGGAGTTACAGCACTGAGTCTGAATCTGTGCCTCAATGCTGTTAATTGCCTTACAATACTAGAATTTTGGAAACCATACCCTAAAGAACGACACGATAAAAAGGAATTAGATTCACCATATCATTGAGCCCTGAAGAAGTCTCATGGGAGACGAAACGCGTTGGCTATGAAAATGTGAAATATGACATGGAAGAAATCTTCATACAAAATCAATAAAGAAGAAAAAGAGAAAAAAAACTTATATGTTTAATGTGTCGTGTGCTTCATCAGAATTTTACTCGTTTACTGTTAACGATACAAAAGAATTTAGGTACTTGGAGATCTAACCATAGTACATAGTGCTGAACCTCCTGTGCATTTATATGTTATTGTAGGACTTTGTCCCACATTATTGAGAGTAAAGAGGGTAGTACTCTCTGGTTTCGTGCACTATTTGAATTGTTTACGTTAACCACTAATATTTGTTTGGTGCGGTCCTAATCAGCCTCCACCCTCTCCCCTTGTATGTATAATGTATATTATCATACAGTCTGTATGTAAACTTGAACAATGCATCAACATACATGTCAACACAATGTTAAAATGCATCTCCCCTTCACATTGCAGAGGGACAATCAATACCTCCTGCAGAGCAGACCAGACAACTCATCAGTGATGATGAAGAGGACCTCCACACCTTTGACACCGACGCTGTACAACAGATCATGGAGAGCTACGGCAACCCACCTCCAGGAGCAGGGCAGCACAGCTGCATCAAGTAGACCCCACCCCCTGCACAGACCACACAGCAGGAAGCACCCACCACCATGGCTGGCTCCCAGCACCTCACCAAAGAACACATCGCATTCCAAGGCCAGGTGTTTGACTTCCAGAAGGAGGTGGCTGAACAGGTGTGAGTGGGGTTCGACCTCAAGGCAGCCAAACTAGATGACATATACGTGGGTGTCTAAGTCACAATCCATGCCCGACATCGCTGGAGTCATGACTCTGGGAGGAGAACAACTGCCTAGTCAGAGTGGCCTCAGCGATGTCAGCCGAGAGTTGGCACAGATGCTGAGGATAATGGAGAACATGGAGCGGATGCATGCAAAAAGAATGGCTGCCACGGATGCACCCCAGCGAAAAGTTGTTGGTATCTTCCATGCCCTGCAGATCCTCATCATCGCATTGCTGCCACTAAGGCAGTCACTGATGAATGCTGCTGGCACTTCTACACACACAACTCCGGCCCCTATGTCAGTGGCACCCACATGTCAGACAGATGACATAGAGGACGAAGATGCAGGTGATTTCGCCTTTGTATTAAGAAGGGGCCAGTAGCAATCTTCTCTGCCATGTGCCCTGTTTCAGCTTGGTTCTGTCCTCTGGATCATTCCCTGAAACAACACCTCCCACTGTCCCCCGAAACACTCTGCGACACTCACTTTGGACCTCGACATGGACTGCCATATTTTGTTTGCTTACCAATGACACAGCAATCAGACTGCGGACTGTACTCTTCCTCTTTTGATGTACTTGTCAATCCCTAAATGACCCTGTCTGGCCCTCCACTGGGCTACAATGTAATGTGTGGTTTGCATGGCCATGTACTGCTCCAGCTCCGACACTCCACTGAATGTGAATAAATCATTAAAATTCACACAGATGTGTCATGTCCATAATCGACCAAGTATGAAAGTATGGATGAATGTAAGGACATTGATTGCACAAAAAGGTACACCCTGGGAAATGAAAGCAATGCGCATGTTTGACCGTGAAACACATAGGCAGTGAGATGACTGGGAATGTGTGCACTAGCTGTGGCCTCATTGCTCTGAAACAACAATCGAGCAATTTCTCAACTTTGCCCCTCGCAATGTTAGAAATAGGGCTGTGTATGAACTGGCAAAGTCATTGGCAGGCATAAAGTATTTTCCCTCATCACATTCGACAACAGAACTCGCAAACCTACTCACACTCAACTGGGTGGACACAGCCTGTAGTGATTGATCACATTGATCCACATGGCAAGAAGTTGGACACCGTACTCACATTGCTGAAGACACGTAAAAGCAAAGGTCTATCAGCAACTATCCCAGCCACAATGTCTGGCTCACAGAGGTGGAGCTGGCAATAGGGACTCACCCCCAAGTGAAATGCGTCAGTCAGTCCCTCACTATGAACGGACAATGCTCATTGAGGCACACGATGTGTCATTCTAATCAACACTCATCAGAGTCGAACACTAGTGAAGTTGCGTAGACTTAATTAGCATGTGCGTGTCAGTACAGGCAAGACAAGGGCCACAACATGCAGACCAATGCATCAGACACTAACAGGCAGCATTCGGTCACGGTACAGTTCCACGTGACAGGCGTTATGCATGTGCATTGGGATGTTCTGCCATTGCGTTGGTGGCTCTCTTCTTACCAGCGGCAGTTATGTGGATGATATGCCACAGCTCGGAGCAATGAGTCATATGTGTGTGCAACGTTTGGATGTATGGGTTGTTGTGTACATAAGTGTCAAGGGCATTCCATGCAAGAGTACCTCGAGCAAGGACTTCTGTGTGTGGGGTGTGGATACGTTAGTCTTACATTAGCGCTGTGCGTAGTGTGGGAGTCGTCATCATCTGCTATGGTATCTCTCTCAGGGGGTGCCTGCTGCATGCAAGACCAAGGTTGGAGGTGCAGATGGTTTTCCCGTCTCATGTATTGAGACAAACGAGCTTTCATCCCTAATGTTAGTCTGACTACTGCTTGCATTCTGGAAATGTGATGTGGCTTTTGCACTGCAATTGAGGCTAGGCCTTAGGCTTATGATGCCCCAATAGCGATACACACACAACAGTTGGCATGTATGAGCCAAGAGCCCAAGCGGCGTTGTGCTCCTTGTACAATCCCTTCGTGCACAGCCACCCTCCAGGTGCCTGCAACATTGTCGATTGCGGGCCGTGTGGCGCTGACACTGCAAAGAGACACACGCATCAGTTGGTTTCCTGTCCAGCCCAGAAATGAACCACACCCAGAGCCCACGGATAATTATTCACACCCCTACGCTGGCCTGGCATATGCCGACCCAGCCCACTCGGATTACGTATAAAGGGGGGGGATGATGCTACATGTCCCAGTACTTCACCACTGCTGGAGGTGACATGGCTGCGTCCGCCTGGCATAGCACAAGACTCGGTCATAAAGGGTCCATTACTTGCATTGCACAGAGTTGGTGGCACCAGATACACTGCGGCCGGCACAGGCCTACCGCCACGGGATGGTGAATGGTGAATTTCAGTGCACTGAGGTAGTGGCACCTCAAGTGCTGAGCGGGTGTGCAGCCTTCGATGATGCGCCGTCCTGGCGGTCCCGACTGGTAAGGATTTGTGTGAGCCCTGCTGGACCGCAGTGTAGGCCTGAGCCAGTGGGCAGCACGGGCCTACCACCACATGGCGTTGCCTTGCAGTTCACAGAGTTAGTGGCACCTAAAGAGCTGAGCGGGTGTGCAGCCTGCGATGATGCCGTGTGCACTGATATGAGCTCTGCCATTGCAAAATCAAGACCCAGAATCACTTGTATGACCTGGTGGCCCGCGGTGTGGGGCTGCATGACGTGGAGGCTGCCACGGTCGCGGGTCCCGGGTTTGGAGCTTGCACCGGCACGTGGTGGGCCCTCTTGGAGACACGCCAGTGGCGGAAGGTGAGCAGTGAGGCCTGGGGGCGCAGGGGCGGGCAATCACCACTGGGCGGCGGGAGGGGCTGGGGTGCAGCAGCCTCTGTGCTCAGGGGCGGGCAAGCAATGATGGTGTGTTCAATGATATAAACTCTGCCTTTCATAAATCTGGACTCTGTTTCAGATAAGGGACCTGGTGGACTGCAGTGTATACCGGCACGTGGTTGGAGACACACCGGTGGCAGCAGGTGAGCAGTGAGGCCTGGGTCCACAGTGTCAGCACTCTTTCTACCTCTCCCTCTCTCTCTCTCTCTCTCTCTCTCTCTCTCTCTCTCTCTCTTTCTCCCTCTCTCTCTCTCTCTCTCTCTCTCTCTCTCTCTCTCTCACCCTCTCGTCCTTTCACTCTCTCTCTCCCTTTCTTTTTCTCTCTCTCTGTCCTTTAATGAGTGCATGACACACCTTCTTATCTTGAATTTTATCTTGCAGGCTGTGACTTACAGATTGTCCGGAGAAGACCCACCATGACTCTTCCAAATAGTTCTTTTGAGTTTAATTTGAATAAAATAATGTGTTTGGAAATTCAAAGATGAATGAATGATTCTCCTTTTTCTGACCACACATGAATGTTAATTGTTGTAATTGTGCGACATCAGGCGAATTGTGTTGTGCATGATTTCGTAAAGTAGATGTAAAAAATCTTTGTCCGGGGGCGAGGTGCCTGGGGTAGGGCCCGAGCGGGGGAGTGCTGGGGGGGTGGCAGTGGGTGTTGTGGCCCTCTTGGGTGTCCGAGCTGCATGATCAGTAGCTCCATGGCATCTGCTGTTCTTCTGGTGTGGCTGTGGGCTGGGCTCCCATTTCTAGTGCAGGTTACCTTCCTACTTAATACCAGGAAAGAGCAGGTGTTAATTCCCTGCTGCTAATGCACCTTATCGCATGTTTTGTGATCTTATCATCGATCTGGCTGGTCATTGAGAATGTTGTGAAGTGGTGTTGTTGCGGCTTTTTGCACAGGAACTTCTACTCTTCATCTCATTAGGGTTAGTTGGCGGTGTCATCCATGGCGATGTTTTTTGCGGCTGCTATCGCAGGAAAACTGCTGATATCGGCTGTTAGCACCAGCTTGTGAATAGGGCGAGAAATCTATCGCCACTTTGGCTGCGATAAAGTGCCGCTAACTCAGCGATAATTGCTTGAGAATATGCCCCTAAATGTGACCTTGGTCTTTCATGTAAACTTTTGTTAATCCTTTCTGCAGCTGCATGGCTATTTAAGGGCTGTAAAGGAGCTAACCTGTCTAACAGGGCACGTCTGTCCTCCACGGGCTGTCCATGGAGGACAGAATTCTGTTCAAGCTAGGTTGTCACAAGTTCAGTTACATCTACAAACTGGCAATAGGTATCTCAAGGATGAAATCCTGCCCAGATGGAATACTAAGAAGCCAGAATCAACATTGATTGGTCTTACCTAGAGTAAAACAGTGGCAAAGACATCAAAGAGCTTCCTCTCTGGTGGGGCACCTTACATTCATTGTTCAAAATATCTGGTACATTCTCAATCTGTCCTCCCTGTAAAAGTCCCTTGATATCTGTTCTAGACAACCCAAATACCCACACATACTGAGGGCTCAAAATAAATATCTTGATTGATGATTGCTCTTTTAAATGAAATTTGTAATCAAGAGTCTTTTTCCCCAAAAATGTGGTACTGCCTAATAGATATTCTAAAATAACGTTACCAACCATGTGTCAGAAAATGAGGTCCAAATCAGATTTGTTTTTATGATTCTCTATTTCAATTCATCGTGTTGTGCTATATTCAACAAAAATACACTTTTACAAACTTAGAGATGTCTGGTGCATCTCCAATATCCATTTGTCTTAAATAGGTTCTACTTATTTAACAATTTGCTCCAGAGCAGTCATTTGTTAATTGTTCCCTTTTGTGCAAAATTGACTAGCTCGTGACTTTTATCTCGCAATTGAGAGTATTTCTTTTATAATAAATTTCAGGACCTTGTAGGTATATCACTTTTCAAATGGAAAATCACAAAAATAATTATGAAATCTTCAACCAATTAGCATGGTCTCTCTGGTGTATACTTTGATAAAATCATCAACTCTGCATTTAAGAATTGTGAATAGTTATGTCTGATGAAGGAACATTTTCACCATGATGCCATGTGGCATCTCTTGCAATGTTTCAGCGGGACATCAAAGTCTTCTGCTTACTGTAATTCTTAATTTAATGTTCCCCACCCTTGCCATTTTATGTGACCTCCAGCCCCATTACTCATTTTCAATTTTTTTGTGTGCCCACGTTTTCATTTAGTGATTTCTTGTTCCACTTTATTCTTCAATATAGTTATGTATGCATAAGTAATAGTTAATTACCTTAATATCTTGCCTTTCTCTCATTTTGTGTGAAACCTATGAGTCCATGTCTTGCAAAGAAAGTTAAAAGGTTTCTGTTCCGTTGATAGATGTCTTACTTCAATTCACCTGAATCCTCATCAGCATAAATGAATTAACAAACTTTAAACACCACTTCACTTGCACAGCCATTGTTTTTAAGATGACAGACATTGGAACAGTGCCAAGCGCTTTCTGAATACATATTGTACTCAACTCCAGCATTCAAGAAGATTGACTTGTTTTGCTCTTACTTTGTTGAGTAGAAGTGTACATTGTGCATCTTACAACTGTACATGTGTTTGTAACTGAATGCCAAATTTATGAAGCAAAGTCTATTCAAACCTGGTCTCCTGTAGTGAGCAGTCGGAGTGCATGCTGATCAAGCATCATTTCTGTGTGGGGTAATATCTTTGAGAAAGCACAGCACATGCTTTTCAAGCCTCATTGCAACATGAGGCCATTTTAGGAAGACATCACTGTCAGAGTGAAAGAGGCTCAAATAGGCTCATGCATAAGCGCCTATTGGAATCAGATATTGTTTTCAACAGGAGCTGTCATGTGTGGCCCAGCATGTGGGACAGCTGACATCGATATTGTTAGGCTTACTTGTGTCACTCAGTGTTGTGCAGCTCTCAAGTGCCACCTGCTGGACATTAAATTCTGTGGAATTCATAAAAGCACACAAATTCTATGTACTCATTTTAAAACAGAATTAAGTACATTAATCAGTCATTGTTGGAAAATGAGGAATTAGTTGTGTGGCCTGCACAAGTAATGGGTCTACATTTGTCGTTCTCTGGGAACCCTACACCCCATTGTTGCGCTTGACTCTCAGAGGGTAGTGTTGCAGAGCAGTCCAAGGCCTACTCGAGGGAGTTGGTGTGAGCTAGTAATCACCATTCACAGATACGCAATAATAACACTGAATACATGACTGTCCAGTCTTTGCTTTTCTTTAGAAAAAGGAAAAGTACATTTAATACATACACACTACTCAATACTATGCAACAATTTACACATATTCTAATGGAAATACTTCTTGATGACATTGTGTTTCACACCCCTCCCACAAGAGGGGGGGTAGTACCACCACTCACATGTATAAACATTACCTTGTCCACTAATGTCATGGGTTGACCAAAACATGGAAGGAGGGCCCTTACTACTGGCACCAAGCAAGTGGCTGCCCACCTCTTTATTTCAACAAGCATTGCATAATGGGAACACATGCCAGAATTACATATAACCCTGACTGAGAACAACTAATACTGACAATTAAGTATACAAACTTTAATCACAGTAGCCTGACAGTCTTTTTATCCAACTAAAGCAGTAGCAAGAATAAAATACATAAAACCAAAGTCCTGGGCACACGTTTAGCGATTATATAGTGAAAAAGTTCATTCAATTGTGTACATTACAAAAAATGGCAATGAAGTCCAAGTAAATAGGTTCTTTGTCTTAATTCTTTGTTAAAGCGAAGAGAGCAACCAGCCAACACGTCTTTCATCACAAAGGGAGATAGTCCTGCGACTTCTTCAGGGCTGAACTCAGAGATGTAGAATCTTTATAATCGCTCCGCTGGTGATAATTCCGACCCGGCTGGTCAAGTGGAAAAGTAAAGTGTTAAGTTCAATTCATAAAATGCAAAGACGTAGAGTGATCGGAGGATGCACCACAATACTGGTGATCCTATGTATTGCCCGTGCCATGATTAGGAGAAGAGTAGACCGCTCTGAAAATGGATCTTCAGCGGGTGCGCTGAGTTCCCTCACGGCGACGGTATCCTATTCTGTTCCAGGTATGGACAGTCGAAGAATAAAATACATGTCTAAGCATGACTGTGAGTGAGGAGTACTTATCAAAACTAATCACATGAATAACGCAAGTAAATTGCAGCCCCTGAAAGGCTTCACATTTATAATTACATGACAATGCAATTATAATCAGGCATTATTTCCCTAAAATGATTAGAGACTTAGTGTGGGGACTTCCTATGATGGGGAGTCTGCGCTGCTCCTGCATCTCCCCCGCACATTTTCTTCATCTTCCAGGGGTCACCACAAGCTGAAAACGAGCTGTTTTCCACAGAGAAATGCGGCCTTCCCAGCACTGCCTTATTGGGCGCTTATGAATATCAGAGCAATCATCCAACAATCAAAGTTAAAGGTTTTAGCTAAAGGAAATCTTTTCATTTTTACGGACATACCTGAAGCCCAGTCTCTTTTGGAAGAACTGTGTGCTATCTGAGAGATGCCATATTGGAGATATAAAGTAGACAGAGGAGACTATGAATAAAAATATGAACCAATGCATGATCTATTAGATTAAGGGTGGACATGAGGTGAATCGGAAGGCGCAAAGGGATGCAACAAGATGGCATCCAGTAAAAAGTGGGGGAAGGAGGGAATAGTGGGTAATTCCGACCTCCAGAGGTGGGGGGCTTGGGGGGAGGTGAAGGGGGTGAAGCATTTAGAAAAAAGAGAGTTCTTGTGAGAAGATATCGATTCAGGATCTGTATAGGTACTACAGTGAAATGTCAATTAGGATGGTTGTTTGTTATCATAAGTACTGTATATATCTCTTAAGCACATAAGCACTTTATGCACTCCATTTATATAATGCACTTTAGGTATTTATGTTCTATTGCACTTTGGACTTTAGCTGCTATGAAGCCTAGCTGCTCAATGCTAAAATTGCACAATAGATGGCCATCTCCTGGGATACGGCTCTAAACGTAGGTATACCACCAAGCATGTGGTAAATTTCTATAGGATCATAGAGGTATGACTGTATGCTTGCATGTGTTCTCTCTATTATTATAAGTACTTTATTTACAAATATAGGCATTATCCGATGTTTAGCTGCTACTTATTCAATTGAATACTTTATAACTGCGCTTCAGGCTTTGTTTTATGCTGGCACAAGTCACTTTAAATATCTCAGGTGCTATTATATGTTTCCATGGCTACTTAGCACTTCTGAGGCCCACACTGTGCATCAGGACATATATTGTTAGACCATTAAAGTCCATGTAAATATGTTTACAAGTATTAGAGCCCAGAGAATGTTGGAGGTATGGTGGGCTTTACTTCGGAGCATTTGACAGGATACATTAATGAGTAGGAATAACCGAACAATACTCTCTTTTAATGCCAGTGGTCTCAACAACAGGCGTAAGTCCCATGCAATTGAAGGCTGGCTCAGAGGGTATCCCGATGCTATTTTCTTTCAAGAGACACACTTTCGGAGTATCCTAGATGCAAGTAAAATGTTTAAGAACTGGACAGGCTTCCATTGCTCATCTATTGCAGGAAGTGCACAGAGGGGTGTGGGCATTTATGTAGGTAAGCATGTTCAATTTCAAGTAAAAAAGACGCAGTCAGATCGGGGAAAACTAAATCAGTTAAATCTCACCCTGGCCACAATCTACACACCTGTTTTTGATAACCCACTCCCTTTCTTACAGCTAAAACAGGCCTTATCTTGTATCCCTTGGCCCATTATATGGGGGGTGATTTTAACTTCCTGCAGGATCCTTCAGTTGATTTCACAAGGAAAGAGCGAAAACAAAATAAACCTCAGGTCTCCATCGCCCTGTCTAGCTGTAAAAATGATCTAGATATTGTAGATAAATGGCACCTTCAAAACCCAGGAAAGCGTGAGTACTCATGCTTTTAGGCAAAATATGACTTAGCATCTAGAATAGATTTCTTCCTGACCTCATACGACCTTACTGTCAATAAGTATGATCATATTCTAAATGCTTCTTCTGACCATGCCCTAATTAAAATGGAAATTGCTGTTGGAAGTTGGGAAGGAAAAGTACCAAGAAGATGGTATTTTAATAAATTCAACCTGAAAAATGAGCTCTGGTGCACAGAACTACCCATTGAGATTAGCGCCTTTTTTATATAAATAAAGACTCTGCTCCAACTAATGTAATTTAGAACGCATTTGAGGGTAAAATAAGAGGCATAATCACCTCGAAAGAAATCCTGCAACAAAGGGCAAAAAAAGAGGAAAGAATGAAGATCGAGGCAAGACTTGCCCATGCAACTAGGAGCACACTAAAAATAGTAATCCGAATACTAAGCAAGAGCTACTCCAGGTAAAAATACAAATGAGAGAATACTATTATCAATTAAGAGACGCAGTAAGTAGGACTTACCTTCAGACAGTATATGAAAAGAGTGAATACACAGGGAAGCTTTTAGCATGGCAGGTCCATAACAGAATTTAAAGTATCTGGGATGAGTTCGCTAAAACACGTCTAACTAGAACTGAAGATATAGGGGATGTTTTTTTATAAGCACTATAAGGGTATCTATCAATTAGATCATCATACATCCTCTGATTTTATTACAGGCTTCCTTCATAATTTTCCAGTCCCCCATCTAAATAGGGAATTTAGAGAAGAACTGCTAGAGGAATTCATGAATGAAGAACTCAAATTAGTTATTGGCTCTGTGGCGAACTGTAAAGCAAATGGAGAAGATGGCCTCCCTGTCGAATTTTTTAAAAGTTTCGCCTCAACCCTTAATGTACACATTTTAAAACTTGCTAACCATCTACTTAAGGGGGGTGATCCTCCCTTATCTTTTCATACAGCAGTAGTGGTTAGGGTCCTGAAGAAGGACAAAAACAGGGAGAATCTCAACTCTTACAGACCCATAAGCCTCCTCAATGTCGATTATAAAATCTTCACAAAGCTACTTACAGACAGGCTTAATAGGATGGTGGGCTCACTCATACATGCGGATCAATGTGGTTTCGTAGCCGGGAGAATGCTCTCTACCAATACGAAATTTTTACTAGAAGCACTGTTTTAAAAAAAATAAAAATAGGTCAGAGGATCAGATATGGTTTTTAGATGCTGAAAAAGCGTTTGACTTGGTTTCATTGGATTGTTTGTTTGTATTGTTTGTTTTTAATTTTGGAAAAGTTTGGCTTCCCAGATGGGTTCACACAATTAATAATACGGTTATACATGAACTCACAGGTGCAAATTCCAATTAACTCCATAAATGTAGGCACCTGCCAAATAAGTAGGGGCACTAGACAAGGGTGTCCTCTATCCCCGATTTTTTCCCCGTTATTTATAGAGCCCCTGGCAATAGCAATCAGACATACCGCTCCCCTTCAAGGGATGACTAATATGAAACTTTATGCCAACGATATTGTCCTTTTTCTAAATCCTAAAGAAGACAACCAGGAAATCATGAGGATTTTCTCGGATTTCCAGGCAATAGGAGGCTATAAAATAAATAAGTCCAAGACGGAAATCTTACCGTGCAATTGCCCCATCGATTCGTTATTGCCAAATTTTAGATCAGTCTACAAAACTCGCCCAAAGAGATATTTAGGGATTTATGTTACGGAGAAAGTAGAGGATATATTTCAACTGAACTATACCCCGCTGATCGAAAAAGTGAAACGCCTTTTAACATGAGGGAACCAACTCCCATTATTAATACTAGGTCGAGTGGCACTAAAACATATGTCTATCCTGCCCTTATTTGATTTTCTATTTTCAACTGCTCCATATGCACTACAAGCATCTTTTTTTTAAAGAGATAGATAGTATGCTATCATCCTTCTTATGGTCGAAAAAAACACCTAGGCTGGCACTTAGCACTATAAGTTATCCTGTTGCAGAGGGAGGGTTGTCCTTTCCAAACACGGGGAATTACTACCATGCAAGTTTTGCACATTACAGTTATAGATTTTTATCTCAGTCAGACCCTCCGGAGGTAGATAACTTTTTTATGAACAAGATCTTAATGGAGTATAATATTGTAGATCCAACAAGAATAGTTAAGTACCCTAAGAAAGTATGATATAAGACTCTCCAAAGGATGTTTAAGCAAAAATCTCAATTCCTAACATTTTATGGCATTCCAGGAATAAATAGCTCGACAAGGCTGTCTCATATTTACACGGGGGAGAGAAGTTTAGCGGACTGGAGTCTTTAGAAAATGGGAAGAGAATGGTTATACACAGGTTAGGGATTTTGCTAATGGCAATTCCTGGAAGACATGGTACCTGAGATAGAAATGGGGCTTCCACACTCTAAAGCAATGCTGAAATGGTCATTTATTGCTATTAGACCCTTTTTGGAAAAGTCTGCTGTCAGGAGTATAACATCAAGCATAGGCATTAGTGAAGCTTTTGAAACCCCGATACAACGGTCAGTTAGTGCATGGGTGAAAATCTTTGACGAAAATAAGTCTCTCCCCATATATGAAAATATTCGAGACAGATGGTGGAAAAGGGAAGGGTTGCAGCTCTCAAAAATAACTTGTATTAGAATTAACAATCTAAATGCGTCAGCATTGAGAGGAGCGAATCTTAAGCGTATGCAATTTTATTCAAAATGGTTAATTTATAGGACACTTTCCTTCTTACATATTATCTACCCACAAATTGAAGACAGGTGTTTCCGCTGTGCTAGAGAGAACGGTGACACCTGGTCACATATTGTCTGGGATTGTCCGAATATTAGCAGCTTCTGGGAAGAAATTGAAAACTACCTTAGAGCCCCCATTGATTTCCGTATCTCCATCGATAAATTTACTGCAGTATTCGGTTGCTCTCCCAATATGATGTTAAGCAATACACAAGAAGAGTGCTTATATATTGCAGCATTAGCAGCAAGATCCTTAATCTTACAAAATTGGTAAAGCAATAAGATACCCTCCTTCCAAGCCTGGAGAGCGAAACTTAGTAAAATTAAAGAATTTGAGAGAATAAATGCATTAAGATCAGGGTCATCAAGGAAGTTCGAGAAATGTTGGAGCTCCATAGGGAATTAGTCCGGGATCAAGGGAGAATGATTGTTAGTAGTCGATATAATAAGTGATGAGGGGGCGGAGGACTCTTGATCGAAAAGCTAAACCCGGTAAAGTTTGATTTCTTTTAGTTTAATCTCCAAAACTAATGCTATTCGATCTTACGCACTTATACACTATGTCATTTATCCTTTGTGTACCTCTTGCTTTTAGCCAATCTTTTACTTGTTATGGATCTTTTTAGAAATTGATTGTTTTCTCTCCTCTCTGCAATGTGGTTAATTGTAAGACAGCTTGAGTACCTATACTCTAAATGTCTCGCACTATGCACTTTATCCGGCAGAATTGTATCTTTGTGTTTTCTTGAACTCTCAATAAGAATGAATATCAGAGCAGCAGCTCCACCAGTGCTATGAGAAGAGATGTTCTGGAGGGCCTCTAGGTAAGCGGCTTCTTACTGCAACTCACTTTCCTTGGGATGCCCGGTCCCACCCGGGCACCCAGTGTGTCGTTTTTGTGATGGAGGGCAGCTCGGGGAGCCCCCCCCCAGCCAGTTTCGCCTGCTCCCCGCATGGCCAGCACCCTTCCATGCTGCAGCAGGAGCAGGTCCTTCATTCGGGCCTACCCACTCCTGCGGGCAGACATAGGGGTTGCAGCCAGCCTACTGGTGTTGCAGGAGGGTGCGATGGCACTCCCCCCTCCTCTCCCTGGTCGTAGGGAGTGCTGACGCACTTCCCCTTCTCTCTTCGACCATCGGGCCCAGGGATTGGGTCCAAGGCCCCATCCAGCTTCATGGGTGCATGACGGTGCTCACCAGCTTCATCTTCATCGGGGCCCACGGATGGGATCCTGGGCCCCTGAAGCACCTTCACAAGGGGTGCGATGGAGTGCATTCAGGTAAGCTGCTTCCTGATGCGACTCACCCTACCACTTTTTCTTGGGTTGTTCGGTCCCACCAGGCACCCCTGCATGTTGTTTTTGTGATAGCTGGCAACTCGGGGAGCCCACACCCGGCCACTCTCGCCGGCTCCCCACATGGCCAGCACCTTTTTGTGCTGCCGTGGGAGCCGGCCTTTCATTCAGGCCTGCGGGAAGAGGCGGGGGCTGCAGCTAGCCTTCTGGTGCAGTGGGGCAGTGCGATTCCCCCCCTTTCTGTCTTCAGCCATCTGGGCCCAAAGATTGTGTCCTAGGCCCTCATCCAGCTTCACAGGTGCACGATCGCGCTCTCAGACTTCATCTTCGTTGGACCTAGGTATGGGATCCAGGGCCCCTGGGGCGATGGCGCTCCCCCACTTTCACTGCTTCTGGGTCCACTTCATCTTTGTCTTCTTCTGGGGACAGCCCCTGTGACCTCACCCACCCCGGGGGCACATTGAAGACCGGCAGTGGAGCCCCACATGCTTTGTCGTCGGATAATCAGAAGGCAAAGGTCACCTACCTTCTGAATTAGGCCAATTTTGTCGATCTTGGCTTCTTTTCGCTCCTGGTGGCCAGCTCTAGCCACCTAGAGACCTCTCCTTCTGCCTCCTGGCCCCCAAGATCATGTCCTCAGCAAGGAGTAGATTTCACTGGCTCCCTGCAGCAGCCTTTCACGGGGGTTCCTCTTCTGGGCTTCTCTCCTTGCGCAGAAACCCAGGATTTCTCTGACTATTCCTGGACTCCCTCAGATGCGCAGTCCAGGGGCCTAGAGATAGTCGGGTGGTTCCTCGTTCCAACTGTCCATGGCATCAGCCTCCAATCCCAGTGTTTCTCAGCAAGGGCACATCCCAGAGAGAGACTCTCTTCCTGCGCAAAACCTTTTAAGGAGGGGCGGAGGATCCTGGCAGGAATGCTCCTTTGGCCTATCCTGCAGTGTCACATCACCTTTCTGCCCCTGATCCCAACTTCCTGAACAGGCCTCTGGGATACTTTAAAGAAGGCGTCGTCCAGGGATCCCATGCCACATGGTCTCTGAAAAGCCCACTGCCCCACTTGCTGACATTGCGGCCCAAGCCTGATACAGACCTGATTCGTGGCACTGGGTGACAGCTGCTGATTAATGACCTGCAGCTTTACCTCATCTCTCCTTCCTGGAGAGAATACCTCCATCCTGGGGCATGATTGCAGTGAAGGGCTAGGCCTCTGATGCTACAGCTTAGGGAGGAAGGTAATTAATCCAGCCTGGCAGAGTCATGCAAGGCCCGAGGAATATGACATTTTCCGGATGACCCATAAGCAGTACAGATATGCCTTTGGGCTAAGCAGAATGGTTCTTTTCACACAACTTACAGTGTACTTTTCTTGCGTGCCTGATGTTTGTAGGCCAAGGGGAAATTAAACTATCCTGTGTGGTCACCTTTTCCATTGGAGTATAATGGAGTGTTCCTACAGTGAAACAGTAAAGGACACTGACTATCCCTTAAATGTGTACCCCCTACTTTATAAAGCCTACTCCATGTCACCACCCAACTCTGCATAGTATCTTCTGCACCAATCTATCTGTTCACAGCACCTGGGCTGTGTACAACAGGAATCACCCCCTCGCAGCCCTTACACAGGTGCCCGGTGCCCATATCCTGGCTGCATCGCAGTGGCCTTATGCCACCGGGCAGAAACTGGCAGAAAAATGTGTAGTGCATTTTACCATGAGTTTACAGTAGGTGAGTACCAGGTTATGAGGCTCTTCCACAGTAAAAGGTCCAAAATCAGGTGATCAAAAAGGAAAACAATTTGGGCGGCTTAGATGGTCAGAACCATTTTTTGACACTCATGTATGAGTGATATCATCTGTGACGCACACACACAGTTTGTATTACCACTGTTGTTCTTATGAACATCAAACAAATGTTCAGGTTAAAAGTAAACCAGATACTTAACTGCCACTGCTTGTCAACTGTGATACACAAACATTCTCAAATAACTGGGCTCAACATTATTCTCATTGTGAGTGGAGTTTCACTGGGAAGAGAAGTTTATTTTTCCATATTATAGAAATACTATTTTCTGTTAATTGACCTAAAACTTTCCCAGTTTTGTTTACTTGTTAACAACACATACTTGAGTTTGGGTTGTAGTCTCATAATGAAGTCCTATCTCCCTCCAAAGCATTTGAGAAGAAAAGAATAACCACCTATTACTACTACTATTGTACTTATCAACCATTATATGCACACAAATCTGCAGGTAAATGATGTAATTTACCTGCATAGTTGCCTCTATTATGCTTGTCAACTGTCATACATACTCAAACACTCTATTAACTATTGTGAGCATAATCCTCATTATGCATTTTCTTAATTGGCATTAGGCTTCTTTTGCAATTTTCTTTGCTTGTTAACATCCCATACGTGTATTTGCAAGATAAGCACATATATCTTCGAAGAGCTGAAAAATGAGTGCATAACATGTATGAAAGCTATTCACAGATGTCAACACTTACTTTTGCATTGTTTCGGCCTAGAGGGTCTGGCCGTGCTTGGAATATTGCCCAAAACTGACCATTAAAAAGGTGAAATTAATGAATTGATGAGGCATTATTGAGGTTAGAAAAATATTTAACCCTTTTTACGTCCTCATACTAGAAAGATACATATTTTTCACAAGAGCTCAAAGAGAAGGAGAATCTTTTGACGAATTGTTGACTAAGATAAGATAAGATGACTGTCTTTGACTTGTAATTTTGGCACTATAGCTAATGATGAGATAAGAGACCAAACCATTGTAAAAACCTAGGATAGGAAAACTAAGGAATGATTGTTGGTTATTGGCGATCCTACCTTACAAGTGACTTTAACTGCTGCAAAACTGAATTCAGGGATACATCTATGAATGAGAAGACAAAATGTAAGTGAAATGTAAAATTGTGCATTATAAGCAATCGTAACATAAAGCGGCAAGAGAGAAAATGAGGAAAGAGGATCACAGGTGTTTTAAATCTTGCAACTGGAGCTACATAGCTTCATCAAAGAATTTCCCCACCATAGGGAAAGAATGCAAATATTGTGGGTGAACTGTACAGTTTGCTAAAATGTTTTGAGAGATAATATTTACAGCCCTAAAGTGGATAGACTCAATGACAGTGATATTTTGTGCAAAGACATTTGTTGTAATACAAATAAGAAACCGGGTTTGTTCTTTTTAGAAGCAAAGTACTTAAGGACTGGGAAGAAAAAAGAGACACATTTTTTAACTGCAGCTATTTCAGGGGGAGCAGCTTTCTCTCATGGCACATTCAGGCTTTACTTAGACAATCATAAATAGAAATAGTTTAATTTATTTAATGATGAATTTGAAGAATGTCATATAAAATCAGAAGCCTTTGAAGATTATAAAATCAACATTATTAGCTTTTCAGGGGAAAGTTATCAGTCAAGGATAGGAATGCAGATTTCACGTTCAATGTTGCTATCAGAGGCGTCAATGTATTGGGATGGAAACTCAAGAGAATTGGATACTATCCTAGTACCATGGAACAAGTGCTGGTAGTAAAAGAAAATGCAGAATTATTTTTGGGTGGAGAATAAAGTCCCAAAGTTTTTTCCAAAAGTTAATGAATGAAAAGACCTTTCAGGTAGTCTACCAGTCATTTCATAATCACACCGACAGACACATAAACAATAATAACATAAAGAAAAATATATCTTCAGAGTTGGCGGCACATTTTATATTAGCTAAAAAGCCAAGTGCCATTTTAAGATTATGTGTCAATATAAGGGCACCTAATGATAGTTTTTCCATTGCCTAATACCAATGAAATGGTGACTATATTAGATGGAGCTTTTGTTTTTTTCATATTAGACTTTAGGATTGGTAAACATTAAATTGAGTTGGGTGATGATGCTAAATGGTTTACTACATTTTGACACATAACCTATATCAATTCCAAAGGATGCAGATTGCATTAACATCAGCCGACTTGTCTTTTAAAGATCGGAGCACCACATCAGTAATGATGTTGGACATTTTGTAAAGTGTTTCCAAGATGATATTTTGATTTGTTCTAAAGATGGGAATCCACACAAAAGACATATCATGAAGATTTATGAAAGGTTGCAGGAGGAAGGTGTTTCAATACCAGGTGAATTGTCTGGATCATACAATTTCTGGAAAACGCATTTTACCTAAGAACACATTGGCCAAAGGACCAAGTAAAACTCCATCAACTGACTATTTAACAAAATTGTTGTCATTTGCAGGTTTGTGTGAATATAGCAGTAAATGTCTATGTGGTTTTACTGACAAAATGGAATCATTAGGGATGTTGTTGAGGAAGGTTAAGTAATTTGTATGGGATAAAGATTTAATAAATTAAATTGGATATCATTAATACTCCGCTTTAAAATCCTTCCATTTGGGAAAGAAATGTATTATCACCATGGAGGCTAATATGCATGGTTTGGGTGCAATTTTGTTCCAGAAAGATGAACTGATTGTTGCATTTGGTTCCAAAGCTTTGAATACAAAAGAACATAAACATGTGGTGGTTGTCAAAGAGTTATTAGTGTGTGTATGATACACTGAACATCTTGGAAATTATAGCTGGTGTAGTCAGTATGAACTGAGGTCTGATCACAAACCTTTCTGGGAAATCTCTCACCAGGTGATTGATGGATTTCAACACCAGAGATTGCAAAGCTATGTTCTAGACTTCAGCTATACTCATTTGTTAATAACTACATTTCTGGTACAAAGAATGTTGTGGTTCACTAGCTAGACTTTCTTGTGAAACTTATGTGTTAACTACAGGATGATTAATAATAATTTTGAATGTTGTGGTCAGTGCTAGTAAAATTGTTACTGGCAACTTCAAATTTATCTCTGAGTTATCATGTGAAGAATCTAGTGTGAAAGGCAGTGTGCTCTGAGATGCTAAAACATTTGTCACATGACTGGTCACCACAGAAAGATGACGCAATAATGTCTTGCACATTTTTAAGGAGCTGATGAACTGGAGAGAGATGGCAAGCATTTGTTTAAATTTGGCAATTGGGTTTCACCCAAGGGCATTGGCATCACATTTTAGATTGAGCCTATGATGGTGTCCCAGGAATGTCTTGCTTGAAGAGAATAAGGGAGTTTTTGGTCACCAGGACACGACGCTGCCGTAGTCAGGCAGGTATGGGTAAAAATTGTGCTAATACTGTTCTAGTGATAGGATATTAAAACTAGACAGCAAATCTCTCTTCTTTGTCATGGATGTGGTCGTGCTTTTCATGCTAAAAGATTGTACATCTGGACTATAGAATGAATTAACATGTCGTCTCTTTTTTCTCCTATACTTTTGATTGTCACAAAAAATGGTTAGAAGTTATATGTGTTAGTCAAATTAATCAGAAGTGATGGTAGATTTTCTTAAGGTAATATTTGCTATAGAAAGATGATGGGAAACATTATTATGTGGTGATGGACTATGGTCAACTTCCTTTGTGATGAAGTGGTCATGTGGCATCAAACAAATTACCACAGGACTCTATAACTAAAGGTGGGCGGACAACTTCGTTCCGCCCATGGAATGTGCGGAGATTTGCCCTTCCACCTTCTGCGATAATAGGCGGAGAAACAGGGCAAATTTCCGCACACTCGGGGCATAACGGAAGTTGTCCGCCCGTCTCCCGCCCGCCTGAAATACATTAGAATAACAATTGTTAAGAGTAACCTTACCTTATCGGCGGCGTCCCCGGGTTCTGATCCTTCTGCAGCGCGTCTTCTTCTGGGAACTGCACATTCCTCGGCAATGCCTGACCCAACCCATTAATATAAAGATTAAAAAGGAAGGGGGCCAAGACACAGCCTTGCCTGATCCCCCTCCTAATAGGGAAAGGAGCAGTGCGCTCACCACCCACGCCAAAATGCACTTGTGCCTTTGCACCACTGTAAAGGCATTTAAGAAAGTCAGATAGGACCTGATTAGCCTCAGCCCATTACTCGGGAGAAATGCGCGGGCGCCCGCGCATGCGTATTCGTGAGGAAGAAGCTATCCAGGAAGCAGCAAGATGGAGCCCCGGGACGCGGCAGCTCAGGTAAGTAATTTTCTTTATGTAATGTTTATAAGTAATTGTAAAATGAGGGCGGGAGGCAACTCTGCTCCGCCGCGGGTTGTGCGTAGTCTGCCCCTGCTACGCCTACTTTGTGAAGCGCGAAGTGGGCAGTACTACGCACACTCCACGGGCGGAGCGGAGCACTGCGCCCACCCTTATAAATAAGTCCCTGTGCTGTTCTCATTTACCCTCAAAGCAGCAGTCACTTGGAAATCCTTCATACAAAATTGGACAATGTATATTGATATCTATCTATCTATCTATCTATCTATCTATCTATCTATCTATCTATCTATCTATCTATCTATCTATCTATCTATCTATCTATGTATCTATCTATCTATCTATCTATCTATCTATCTATCTATCTATCTATCTATCTATCTATCTATCTATCTATCTATCTATCTATCTATCTATCTATCTATCTATCTATCTATCTATCTATCTATCTACCCTGCATTGCTGTCCAGTCTCCAGGGTTCAGGGTATGTGCTCTGATACCTAAAACATGGTATATTCAACTTCACAGTAAGGCCATATTGTATGTTGTATGATGCAGGACATACAACAATTGCAAAAAGAACAATTGATGGACAGAATGCAGAACAATGCCATACATTCACCCTAGTACAGAGATCTGGACTTAAATCCATCGTTTTTTTGCTCACCATGCCATTCCAGTTTGGACCCAGCCATATGCAAATCAGTCTTGACCTTGCACCCAATGGGAACTGTCCAGGCTGAACTGCCAGGCCAGGTCCTCCCTGGACTGGAAACAAGCATCCTAGGACCGGTTTCGGGCGTTCAGCCCTCATCAGCCTGGATAGCTTGATTCCAGTGGCATGGAGAGCACGTGACCCACGTCTGGGCATACCCGTCCCACTTGGGGTGACAAATGCAAAAAGAACAATTGATGGACAGATGCAGAACAATGTCATAGATTCACCCCAGTACAGAGATATCGGCCTAAATCCATCGTTTTTTTGCTCAACATGTCATTCCAGTTTGGACCCAGCCATATGCAAATCATTCTTGACCCTGCGCCCAATACAACAATGGCATAGAAATGTGGAATGTCACTCGTGGATGGCAGCACATGTTGTGCCATCCACTAGGCTGACGTGTAGCCGGACTCCTGCAGCTTTTTTTTTATCCCCTACAGGTGAATCTGTCAAAATAACCCTTTTTTGACTGCAAAGAATCCTACATTTAAATATTATTAAATCACCCCAAAGTAATATTTAAAAGTGGTGTGTGCAAGAATGTAATGTTGGCATGTATCTACAGTGACTATCACCCAAATGCTATTTGCACTATAAAGGACAGTAGCTCGCCTATGGCAAAAACTAAAGTTCAGAATAAATCATAATTGCGCTTCAATTTAGGACAAGCTACTAAAATAATTCAAACAATATTTTTAATGTTTATTAAAAATTCAATTTAAGTGTTAAGTCAGATGTTTTGTAAATATTTAGAAAGAGTGTCGTTTAAAAAGACAAATTTTGCCTGCCTATAACCAGAGTGGGCTAATGAGCATTAGCCTGCTGGCAGATGATCATGTCAGGGCTTGCCCTTAATGAATTGTGAAAACTGCACCCAGAGCAGAAGCAATGGACTGGTCATTTTACAAGAGCATCTGGGTATGAGGCATGTGACAGGTATCAGCTAAGGGAGGCTAGTTGGGGATGGTTCTGGAACTTCATTAACTTCAAAGGGACCATGGGGAGGCATGCCCATTCACACTTAATTGTACAGGAAACTGTGTAACAGAAGCCTTTTGTTAGACCTGGCTTCTTTCACGTGTTTCCCCTGACTTTTTGCCTCTACCTCCTGTATTTTTGACGCTGTGCTGGATTTCGTTTTTGCTGGTTTAGATGCTTTGGGCACTTTGCCACTGCTGATCAGTGTCAAAGTGCTCCCTAGGTAAATTGTTATATTGATTGGTTATCCCTGATTGGCATATTTGTTTCACCTGTCAGCCCCTAGTAAAGTGCACTGAATGTGCCAGGGCTGGTGATTCAAATGCTACTAGTGGGCCTGCAGCACTGATTGTGCCACCCACAGGAGTAGCCCTAAAATGGTGTCACAACCTGCCACTGCAGTGCCTGGGTGCAGTTGCTAACTGCCATGATGACCTGACCAGTGTCCACACTGGCCAGGCCTAACCCTTCCCTTTCTGTACACATTGGACACCCCTATGGAAGGCCCTAGGTACCCCCCTGGATAGGGTGCAGTGTATGTGAAAGGTAGAGCATGTATTGGTGTAGGTGACATGCTCCGGTAGTGAATTACAGCCATTTTCGTTTTTCACTATTGAAAGGCTATCTTGCCCATAGGCTATAATGGGGAATGCTGAGTATAATGTTTACCTGCATATCTTCCCATAGGAGCAAGATAGAGAGCTAAAGTCTGGTATCCCTGAATTCAGATTTTAATAACACATCTTTTAGGAAGGATGGCCTTTAAAACCTGTTTGTGAAAACAGCACTTTTAGAATGTGGCGGTTTTCCTTTTCTGCCCTTTCTGTGTGCCTTGGCCTGTTTGTGAATTGACTGTCTGGTTTGTGAGTGACAGGGACAGGGATGGCTCCCAGAGGCTGGATGAGTCAGCCCAGGGCTGAATAGGGAAATTCCCCTGTAGATGGGTGGGAGGAGTAGCACCTGGGCCTGAATAGGGCTGTGTCTGCCTTCCACAATGCAGGCTCCACCCCCTGCTGGGCGGCTGACGACCCTGCCCCTCTCTCTCAAAGGAAAAAAGACACCAGGTAAACAGAGTGCTCCAGGACCGGCCAGAACTGGTGCTGACTAGGCCAAGGCCCCTCTGCCTTCAGAGGACAAAGGATTTGGGAGTATAAGTATTGGGACCCAGACTAAAGAAAATTAGATCATCCTTGAATCAAGAAGGAACCTCTGCCAAGGAGAAAGCTGGAAGACTTAAGAGGAAGGACTGTCCTGCTGTGTGTTTGTGGGCTGACCTGCAGTTGCTTTGCTGCCAAGGAGAGGGGAAGGACTTTCCTGTTGCTGTGTCCCCTTGCTTGAAGAGATCTCCAAGGGCCTGAGAAGAGCTGGCCTCCTGTTAAGAAGTCCCAGGAACAAAAGGACTTCACCCCCAGCTTCCCCCTGAACGCTGCTGAGTGAGTTCTGTCCTTCCTAGAGTGCTTGATCCAATTGTGGGGCCTCTGGAAGTTGTGCCTGCTGTTGGGAATCTGACCAAGAAGAAAGAAGGAAAGGATCTACACTTTTTCACACACAGCCGGCTTAGCGAGAACATTTCCGTTGCTCCGCTTGTTATTGGGCAAAATTTTATCGCTGCGAACATCGTCGCAGAGCCTGATGCCGCTGAGCCGGATCATCGCTGGTGAAATCGTCGCCCCGCTCGTTAGCGGGCCGAATTTGGTCGCTGCGAACATTGTCGCAGAGCCAGCCCAGATTCCCGGTCCGCTCGTTAGCGGGCAGAATTTTATCACTGCGAACTTCGTCGCAGAGCCTGCCGCCGCTGGGTGAGATCGTCGCAGACCCAGCCAAGATCATTGCACAGCTCGTTAGCGTGCTGAATTTTATTGCTGCGAATATTGTCGCAGAGCCACCCCAGATCATCGCTGGTCAAAATTGTCGCCCCGCTCGTTAGCGGGCCGAATTTTGTTGCATCGTGCCTTAGCGAGCAAATTTCTACCGGAATAGCTACGCCTTGGAATCCATACAAGTATCGCCTCACTCCCCATACAGACCGGATTCGTCGCCCACGCCCGCTGCATGCAGCGGGGTTGCCGCCTCGCCTCCCCAGGGTCTCAGGACTGATGCTGTTGCTTGTTTTTTGACACCTGAGCACCGCTAAGAACTTTTATCGCATCACCAGGTACCGTTGGCTAAAATTGACGCTAAGGTGAATGATTTTGTCGCTAAACTAAGAACTCTTTTTGAAACCATATTCTTGAACTGTGTATGTTGGATTTTTGTTGTTTTGGTCTTGTGTAGTTTATATAAAAGTACTTTATTCATCTACACTGGTGTGGAGTCCATTTGTGGTGTTTTCACTGTGTTACTGTGAGTGTTGGTACAAATACTTTACACATTGCATTTGATAAGCCTGTCTGCTCGTGCCAAGCTATCAAGGGGGTGAGCAGGGGTTATCTAAAGAGTGTATCCCCCTTACCCTGACTAGAAGTAAGGGTCCCTATTTGGACAGTGGTACCTATCTCTGCCAACTAGAGACCCCCAGATCTAATACCTTTTGTCCCCTATTCCTCTGTAGCCCATTTGGCATCAGTTCAGCACAAGGAGTAACATGTCCCAAAACCAGTTTGGTGTAGATAAGGAGAAGGGGGAATGTTCATTTCCCTGAAGAAACCCTCTGGCTGAAATGTAAGCTCTCTTTAAGGGCTAAAAGATTCTTGCTAGGTGGGATTTGTCTTGGAATTGTGCACTGTGGTAAAGGATGTCCTGCAAAAGTTGGAAGGTTTTCCAGTGGAAATGTTTTTCTCCTTCGTTGGGGAGGTTCTAGGAGTCATCCCCAACCACTGTCTAGTGGCTTCTAAAAAGTAGCACTACACCCACAGCTCATAAGAGCACTCTCAGGACCTATGGAAAAACAAAAGATAAGACTGGAATTTCTGTTTGGGACCTGTGTGGAGACCTAAAGGGCTGAAACTGCTTCCACTCTAAGACTAGGAAGTGGACTCCAAAGGTCAGTTGGCTGACTTTCTGTGTGGCTAAATGGACTCAATAGCCTGCAAGAGGCGTAGTTCACCAGTAGCAACTGGACTTGAGCTGCACCCTGTAGATGACCTCTGCTAGGATGGGTCCTGACCTCTAAATGCAGGCCCTCAGGTCCTGGTAGCCTTGAATGTTATCAAGAGGAACTTCTCTAAAAAAGTCTGCAAAGTTGGGACTTCTAAGACCTCTGGAGAGTCAAAGGGACCTAGCAGCAGAGGTGTCCGATTTTGAAGGAACATTGTTGGATGCAGCTTTGGGATTGGGCTTGCTCTGCTGGATGATTTAGAGCTCCCTAAAAAAAACTACTTAGGTGTAAATTTACAAATAAATGATACAATGCAGTGCAGCAGTTGAAGCTGCTTTGCTGAATTGAGTGAATGGGAGAGAGTAGAACAATAAAAGACACACAATTGATGGACGGAATGCAGAACAAATCAAAACATTCACCCCCAGTCAAGAGATCTGGGTTAAATACATCATTCTTTTGCTCACCATGCCACCCCAGTCTAGACCTTGCCATATGCAAATCAGTCTTGACCCTGTGCCTCATGGGAACAGTCCAGCCCGAACTGCCAAGCCAGGTCCTCCCTGGACCATAAACAAGCATCCTAGGACCGAGTTCGGGGTTTCACCCCTCTTCAGCCAGGATAGCTTGATTCCAGTGGCACAGTGAGCCCAGGACCCACGTCTGACCATACCTGGCGCACTTAGGGCGAGAAATCAAAAGACACACAATTGATGGACGGAATGCAGAACAAATCAAAACATTCAACCCCAGTCAAGAGATCTGAGTTAAATCCATCATTCTTTTGCTCACCATGCCAACACAGTTTAGACCTGGCCAACTGCAAATCAGTCTTGACCCTGTGCCTCATGGGAACAGTCCAGCCCGAACTGCCAAGCCAGGTCCTCCCTGGACCAGAAACAAGCATCCTAGGACCGGTTTCGGGGTTTAACCCCTCTTCAGCCAGGATAGCCTGATTCCAGTGGCACAATGAGCCCAGGACCCACGTCTGGGCATACCTGGCACACTTAGGGTGAGAAAGCAAAAGACACACAATTGATGGACAGAATGCAGAACAATCAAAACATTCACCTCCAGTCAAGAGATGTGGGTTAAATCCATAATTCTTTTGCTCACTATGCCACCCCAGTTTAGACCTGACCATATGCAAATTAGTCTTGACCCTGTGCCTCATGGGAACAGTCCAGCCCGAACTTCCATGCTCTCCATGCCACTGGAATCAAGCTATCCTGGCTGAAGAGGGGTGAAACCTCAAAACCGGTCCTAGGATGCTTGCTTCCAGTCCAGAGAGGACCTAGCTTGGCAGTTCGGGCTCGACTGTTCCCATGAGGCACAGGGTCAAGACTGATTTGCATATGGGAAAGAGAGAGACAGACAGCAAAGGATAATTAACGCTGCACTAACCTATTATACACTCTGATTTCATAACACACAGAATTCTTTGTTGCCCACCTCCAAGGTCCACTGCCTATAGACCTGTCAACAATAATACAGAAAGAAAAGCAAAGAGAGGCAACACAAAGTTACAACAGCATAAATGATAAAAAAGAGGGAAAGGATTTTTCCGGACTCTTCAGTGTCGTCAAGCACAATATTTTAATAGTTGCTTTGTTCAAAAGAACGATGCACCAATGCAGCCAACACGTTTCACCCTGAATAGGGCTTCCTCAGGGCTGCAAACATAATGTGCACGCAATCAATAACAATACATAATGCAAAATACACATTTTACAAACAGGATATTCTAGATCATTGTGCAGTGAATTAGTTTATAAAAATCATTGAACTAAGTGCGTTCTGAGCCAACCAAACAGTTTGGCAAAACGTACCTTAGATTCAAAAAAGCCGGAAAAAGAAGAAAAGGAAAAAGAAACCAACCACAAATCCCACAGTGACGCATTCTCAGGGAGAGCCAAAAAAACTATAAGAATGCAAAAGAGAACAAAGAAAGTACTTTAAGAAAGAACCTGGAATCAGACACCACAAATTAGGGTGAAGGGCTCTAAAGTGTGAGTAAAACCCAACATCTTCAGGACTACATCATTATCAGTGACTAATTTTGCAAAAAAAAGGAGTCCGTCACCACCATAGATTCCAACCAGTATTTCTCCTCACCAATAAACAACTGTACTGCGGTCGAATATATAGTTTTTTTAGCTGCATAGTTGATGAAGAAATTCGTCAAACCTATACAAACATACTGAAATTCAGAGTCTAAGCCAACCTAAATATATCGATTAAACACAAAACGTTCACCACATTCAAACTGCATGGAAATCAAGCAAAGAAGAGGTAAATGTCGTCATTACCTAAAATTGCTGAAGTATGGGAGGCACTCAAAGTGTATCATTTGTCCAATCCCAAACTGTGGTAAGTTGAAACAAAATAGCTGGGAGAAACATAAATTTACTCAAAGTTGCGCAAAGCATACTTATGGATATAAAGTCCATCCAATGTATATTTCAGTTTAGCGAAGAACGGTGATATTGCTTCATCCTATAAGAGCGCTGAAGGTCCTCACACTCCTACAGTACGGCAGCTCTCAACTCCGGCTAGTATTATTGCCAAAATCGTTTGTTTTCTATACTCACTCAAGGCCCCAACAGAAACGAACCGGCAGGTTGATTAACAACCACATGCGTAGATCCAGCCACGCAGCACCCATATAAAACAAAACAAAACGCACCCATACGTACTTGGTAAGCATATTGCTACTGTAAACCGCACAAGTACTAATATCTCGGGAAATACGATCGGGGCATGTACGTAGTTAAAATCCCCAACCTACTAACCAATCTGGCCTGTTTTAAGAGCATGTAAAAAGATTGCCGTACTTCGCTCCGCGCTAAGTTTAAAAATCAGGATGGCACCCGCTACTAGTACAATGATATGTACTCAATTTTACACATCAAAAGTGGCTTCCAAGAAAACGTGCCAACCCCATCACTCCGACTATCCAATTACAGCGGAAAAAGTCCCATCCATACTTCTAACGCACATTTGAAGAAACCCATACTCACATAGAATTTTCAGACGGTAGACGCAAATGTTCAGAAACGCTTGGTGGGACGCGATCTTTCACGCTCCCGCCAACACGGAAATAGTGTGTATCCACCTGGTGAATCACATGGCTAGATAAAGCCAATCACCTAGCCCGTTTCGCGCCGTGCGTACAGCACTTTGATGCGTCAAAAGTGTCAAATCTTCCAAAGCTTTATTCACACAAATACATTACCCTAAAGCCTGTGCTCGTAAAGAAACTAATTTTTGAAATGGACTCTAATCAAAACAAAAAACTAAACTGACAAAAACCCTCAAGTATATGTGCCCGCTTATTGTAGAAATATACATGTAAGCGGCACATCTAGAATCACGTATGGCTTATGTTTTAAGCGCCAGTTCAGAAAGAAGAGAGGGGACCATGGTATCTGTGGCATGCTCATATACCCAAATCTTACGGATGATTTAAATATAACCGGACAGTGTCCCGTGAACTTGTTGCCATACACTTTATCTGCCGCTCGTAGGCTTGCCACTGTTTCCTTCCTACCTGGGCTTTGCAGCTGGACATCGAGGCTCACCTGAGGACACTGCCGTGGACGCTGTGGACGCTGTGCTGAGTGGGGGTGTTTTTAACTTTGTGTATCCCAGTCCGGGACTGCGAGGACCAGGCTGCTTGGCGGTGTTAGCAGCTGCCTCCTCATCCCGGCCCCTCCCCCCGCAGGCACTTAACGCCTCGCGGCCCCCGCTTCGCGGGTGCTGCTCGTAGGCTTGCCACTGTTTCCTTCCTACCTGGGCTTTGCAGCTGGACATCGAGGCTCACCTGAGGACACTGCCGTGGACGCTGTGCTGAGTGGGGGTGTTTTTAACTTTGTGTATCCCAGTCCGGGACTGCGAGGACCAGGCTGCTTGGCGGTGTTAGCAGCTGCCTCCTCTTCCCGGCCCCTCCCCCCGCAGGCACTTAACGCCTCGCGGCCCCCGCTTCGCGGGCGCCGCTCGTAGGCTTGCCACTGTTTCCTTCCTACCTGGGCTTTGCAGCTGGACATCGAGGCTCACCTGAGGACACTGCCGTGGACGCTGTGGACGCTGTGCTGAGTGGGGGTGTTTTTAACTTTGTGTATCCCAGTCCGGGACTGCGAGGACCAGGTTGCTTGGCGGTGTTAGCAGCTGCCTCCTCTTCCCGGCCCCTCCCCCCGCAGGCACTTAACGCCTCGCGGCCCCCGCTTCGCGGGTGCCGCTCGTAGGCTTGCCACTGTTTCCTTCCTACCTGGGCTTTGCAGCTGGACATCGAGGCTCACCTGAGGACACTGCCGTGGACGCTGTGGACGCTGTGCTGAGTGGGGGTGTTTTTAACTTTGTGTATCCCAGTCCGGGACTGCGAGGACCAGGCTGCTTGGCTGTGTTAGCAGCTGCCTCCTCTTCCCGGCCCCTCCCCCTATACCTTATAGTCGAATTTCCTATCCACGCGCAAGCGGGACGCGCGCGGGTCGTAGCCTGGGGCTAAGCCTGGGCAAAGGGTGGGCCCTCTTCGGCCCTCAGAGGCCGAGCGAGGCCGGGCTGGGCTCGGTCATTGACCCATTAGTACCTGTAGCGCCTGCATACGAGTGCACCTAACGCTTATTATCTATTATGTCTAACACTTCTATTAACGCCGTAGTGGAGTTGACGGGAGCCACGGCAGCTGGCCCATTGGACACATATTTTAAAAAGGTGCTACATGAGGAGGAAAAGGACAATAACTTGGCCAAACGTAGGACTGAGCGTCGCCGCTCAATAGAAAGCCTAAAGCTTAGGACTCCTGATAACTCTAATTTGCAGGTCCCCTTCCGGGTAGACGATAGCAGTGGTGCCATAGCAGACCCTCTTGTATTGCTGAGTGATTTTTGCCCGTTAAGGGACCATGCTCCTACCCTATCTGCCTCTAAAGAGCAGATTATTCAAGAGAACCATGCTACTGGACTTTCTGGTCTTCCCTTAGTCATAAATAAATTTACGCCAGTACTTGGTAAACAGGATAAGAAGTTTACCAAGCCGTCTAAAGCAGCTAAGATCCATGGGCCCCCCCCCCGACTAAGAGAAGATGCAAGAAAGGGGGAGTCCCAGTTAAATCTAAGCATAACCATTCTGAATTCGGGAAACATGCATTGAAGGCCTTAAATCTAACTAAAGGGACAGCAGTTGAAGCAACTATTACACCTAAATTACCTCTTCCAGTGTCACCAGTCACCCATGAACCCGAAGTGCCCCCTATAACGTCGGGTTCTTTCTCTATTGACCCATCGTTATCACCTTCCCCTTCGGTTGCCTGCCAGGATGTTTGGGGCCAGGTGATTAAGTCCCTCATTTCACCGCTTATTGAAGGCTTACTAAGAGTCGAGAAAAGGCTTGCGGACTTGGAAGTCGCAATAAGTAAGAAAATCGATCTGGCAATAGGTCAGGGGAAGGCGGTTGATGCTAGTGGCATAGATCTCACAGCTGTGGTACCTAACTGCCATCCCCACGTTTCCCAGGCTATAGTTGAGCCGTCTAATCAGCTAGCTGCGTCTCAGTATGTGTCCCTGCCACCTACGACTGGGGGCACTCAGAGAGCGCCCGTTCAGGATGATATAGAGGGGGGGGGGAATAAACCTTCACACAACCACTTTGCTGGACAATAGGGAAAATTCCAGTACTGATAAGCCTGTAACATACCACATGCCACAAGTTGACCTGCCCCCCGAAGCTGTGCCCTTGGTGGTTGTTTTGACGGGGGTCCCACCTTTAATGGATAACAAAAGAGAAGGGTATACCGAGCTAAAAAACAAAATCATGTTTTGGCTTAGTAGTTATAGACCTATTGAGGAGAACATTAACGGTGAGATTTTACACATCAGACGTCTCCCATGGCTGGGTGGTAAAAGCAAAAACATCGAGGGAGACATCGTGGTAGTAAATTTTAGAGACCCACGTGTAGTTAAGCATATTCTGGACTGGCCCCCTGAAATAGGTAACAATGGCATTATTCCACGTGCGCTAACCTACTTTTACCCCAGATCAACGGTGTTCCCCCCCTCCCGTATAACTAAGCAAGCCTCACGGTTTCCCATTCTACCAGGTACATTTATACCCAGTCACTTGTCACGCACCTCACACACCACCTATGTTGCTGACCCTTTAAGTTGGAACTTTATTCCTCCTAGGTCCACTAGGAATTATAACAGAGGATGTGGCAATGTGAAGCCTTCCACTTCTTTAGAGACAATGAATCGGTTCGAGGCCCTCTCTAGCCTGGCAGACTGTGATTGATGGCTAAAGTCTCCCCAGGATCGAGGGGGGCGAATAGGTTCATTTAGTCCCAAGGATGATACTCGTGAGATGTGTTTGGAAGTTCCCGGAGCTGTTCCTGTAATCACAGGACAACCCACTATAATCGGATCTGCTATTGGCAGGATTGTATCCCCCTACCTTTCCGTACCTCTGGACCATAGCGCTGTAGACCTCAGGTTGACAGACCCCCCAGTCCAATTAGATCCCATAGGTGCTCAAATCATGCCAGATTCGGATAAGCACGCGGGGGCCCCCTCCGAATCGCATTTAATAGATAACAAAATCTTAAATCTAGTTTCATGGAATGTGGCGGGTCTGCAAAGAAAGTTGGACCTACCTGAATGGAATCTCTTCATCGATCAATTCGATGTATGTTTATTCCAAGAAACATGGAGTATATCCCCACTACATAAATCAGGATACTCCACTTTTTTCATACCAGCTCAGAGTAGCGGAAGGGGTAGACCAGCCGGGGGTCTACATGTATGGATCAAGAATGCCCTGAATTGGAAAGTAACTACTTATGACTCCGGGTGTTGCGATATCCAACATATTTCATTTGAGGGGGTAAACAGCAGGATAGATCTATTTAATGTTTACGCAAGATGGAACACAGGGGATTCAAATTCAAGTACTATATCTATCTTAGATCAGGCATTAGCTATCTGCCCCCCCTCCTCTAAAATTATAGTGGGAGGGGATCTTAATTGTACTTTTGAACCACTGGAAGGTGATGATCCCCTGGGTATTGAGGAGGTGGACTCTAGATGGTCAATTCCGACCTTGTCCTTGGCCCCAATCAAAAAATGGACATCAAAGGTTATACAGATTAATTCCCTAACTGTGGAATATAACCTTAGAGCTCTCAATGGTAGGACTCTCTCTGACTCTGACGGTGCGATGACCTTTAACAGGTTAAGTAGCCCGTCAAGAATTGATTACATCTTATTAGATGTGACACTGTGGAGTGATTTAGTAGATATGGTGGTGACTCCTTCACAGGACAGTGATCACAATCCTTTATGCATGACGATAAGATGGGGGCAGCGGAATAATATCCGGAGGTTATCACACCTGAGGTCCACTAAGGAGGTGACACCATTCCAGGGAAACCGAAGACTGAAATGGGAGAAGGTTAAATCACAGGTTCACAACTTGGTAAAGATTAGGGCGCATGTTGATGACCTGAGTACAGAATTGGTGGTGCTTGATCAGGATCTAGCGTCCGTTCAGGGCACGCTTTTCGTTCAGGCGTACAATAACCTGACAGTGAAAGTAGGGGAATTTTTCTTAATTGGAAAAAATAAGGGCAAGAGAGGTGGTAGGGAAAACAACACAGCTATAACAAGTAACCCTTGGTACTCGGCCCATTGTAAGGATAAAAGAAATGAGATCAGAATCGCCCTGCGTAAAAAGAATCAATCCCTGGTTAGTGTAGCCAGGAAAGAATATGCAAGGGCTTTGGAGCAAGCAAAACGAGAGTGGGAAGAACAACGCTGGCAAGACCTCAAGACAGCTTCTAAAAGAAAGAATTCATCGCTGTTTTGGGATCTGATTAACAAAGCTAGGTTGACTAGTTCTCTACCGTTAGATAGTCATATAACAGGCCAGCAATGGCAATCCCATTTTTCCACCCTGTATGGAGGGTCAGAAATGTCCCTCTCTCCTCCTGATCATGTCCTTAGCGTCCCTCCCATGCTCCCGGTTAGGGAACCCTTTTTGCCCTCTGAGGTGGTGCTAGCCATCAGACATCTCACCCCAAAGAAAGCAGCCGGCCCAGATGGGATCCCTGGAGACCTCCTTATGGAGGACCCAGAGCTATGGGCCAAACTCATTGCAAATATAATGAACCTCATTTCTCACGGATACCCCGTTCCAGACTCGTGGAAGGGAGCAGAGGTAATCACGGTCTTTAAAAAGGGTGCCAGAGACGACCCTGCCAACTATAGACCAATCAGTTTGATTGATGTGTTACAGAAGGTGGTTGGCAGGGTAATTATATCGAGGGTTGGCACCTGGATGGAAGAGATGCATGTTTTGTCCCATTTGCAAGCGGGGTTCCGCCAAAAGGTGGGTACGATGGACCAGGTCTTTCGCTTCTTTGCGATCTATTGGAAGTCGGTTACCATTAACAAAGGTAGCTTATACCTGGCTTTTATAGATCTCAGGATAACCTTCGACCTGGTCCCTCGTGAGAGGCTGTGGGAAGTTTTGGAGAACATGGGGTTCCCTGGACCCCTTTTGAGTTTAATTGTGCATCTCCATGAGGGGAACTATGCCAGAATCAGGTGGGGTACTCAAGGTCAATTAACTGAGAAGATACCCGTGAAGAGGGGTGTACGCCAGGGATGTGTTATGGCTCAAACGCTGTTCTCTCTCTTTGTGAACGGAGTGGTGGATTATCTGAGAGGAGAACCAGCTGATGCTCCATCCCTGGCAGGTGAAAAAATCCCCACACTCCTCTTCGCGGATGACACCATCTTGATCTCTAAGTCCCCGTCTGGCCTACAAAAGCTGTTGAATCGTTTTAGCACATTTTGCACTGATAGAGGTCTCACCATCAACACTCTAAAAACTAAGCTCATGGCCTTAGCTCCATCACCCAGATTTAGAAATAATTTTTTACTTAATGGGGAGCCCTTGGAGCTGGTAGACTCCTATGACTATCTGGGTATTAGGGTTAATAATCGCATGAGCTGGAAGGACCATTTGGCTAAAATGATGTTAAATTATAAAAGAGCTTCTGGGGCGGTTATGAGAGAACACCGGAAATCTAAGAGCAAGCCCTTATCACCGCTCCTAACTATTTATGAGGGCCAAGTTCTCCCATCCGCCCTATATGGCTCAGAACTATGGGGGTTTGAAAATACTATAGAGTTGGACAGAGCTTAAAATAAGTTCTTGAGAGACGCGGTAGCCCTCCCAGTCTCTACCCCGTTAATTCCTCTCCGGGCAGATATGGGCAGGCGCCCTCTCAAGGATTTAGTGCGCTTGCGCCCGTTACTTTTTTGGGTTCGCTTGCGAAGGACAAGGGAGCTTCAGGATTATGCCGCCGCCCTAGACGAATTAATCCAGCTTAATTCCAACAATAGGATTAAATGGCTGAGCAACCTGAAGCGGTTGGTAGTTCTCTTGGGCTTGAGCGACTCCTGGGAAAGCCAATCACCTCCACCCAAGCTGGTGATTAAACAGCTATATTGGGATCTAGTCCAGCAAGAGACCCTCTCCAGTAGTTTTGGGGGTCCACTTACTGAGCGATTCTTGTCCTTCAAATGGATTAGGAGTTTCGAACCACTCTTGGACTATATCAAGTTGCCCTTGGATAGAGCACTTTACTTGAAGGTTAGGTTCGGGATCCTCCCAGTAAACGATTTCACTTCGGGGTGGAAAAAGCATGATGGCCAAGAGAATTCATGTCCAGGCTGTGCAGCCCCTACAGAGTCCGTGGCACATCTTTTTTTTGCTTGCCCAGCCTATAGGGTTGCCAGGAGGATTTGGTTAAAGCCGCTATGCAGGGGTTTGGGCCTTAGATGTCATAAAACGGCCCTGCGGATACTCAGCACTGATACTTCCTCTATTGCTATGGTCTGTGGAGTTGCAAAATTTCTGGGCAGTGCTTGGCGATCCCGTATGAGGCGTTGTAAAACCTACCCTTGTCCACCTATTAGTTAAAAGTCCTTGGTTAGGATTTCTATCATGTCTGATATGTGACTTGTGTTTATCCTTAGTAGGGTATTGGTAAAATGTCGCTTTTATTTTTATGTATGGTATTTTATATATTGTATTGTGCTGTTATATTGCTCTTTTATGATGAAATTTCATCGAATAAAGAATTCACATTATACCGAAAGACGTAACAATGCCTCCTTATGCACTTAGGATATACCAAGAAACCTGACACATACCTCTATATTCATGTCAATATATCATTTTAGATTATGTAACCTCAACATTGGGAAATATTCCAAAAGTCTGCTCCCATATCCTGTGATACTGCCACTAAGTGTTAGCAAGGAAAACAAAGATAGAACACCAAAGTTTATAGAACTGTGAAATTCCAGGTTGACACTAGAATCACATCATAGCACACATGTGTATATAAAAACACAATCTATTTAATTAAGTGCACGTGTAGTGCATTTTAGTGGTCATGAGTATCGTTCTAAAAACAATTAGTCACTTGCTTATAGTACACTAATACTTATTCACTATCATTATGTGCACCTAAATGTACATGTTTAACATATTAGTAATCATTAGTAATCTTTCTTAAAGGACACTTTGTAGATTAGTTAAAAATACTATAAAAACAACAATTATGGGTACATAATAAACCCCACCAAAGAGGAGAAGAAGAAGACACTACTATCATTAACAGTTTTGTTCATCATTGAGTACAAACATAGGTCATCTCATACCAGTACATATTCAATAATCTCAAGTTGTTATACATAATTAGCATTCTAATTAGCCTTATAACATCTAGCGAATACTCTATACGTGACTAAAAATACATACAAACAGCATCATTATGTACCAATTAATCAAGAAAAATCACAAACAAGGAGGAAGAGAACACTTCTTGGACAAACAGAATTTCTTAAACATATAATGCCCCCTCGCATCATCACAAGGTGGGAAGTTCAGAAGCACTTTGTACATGGGATTGAGACCTCTTAACTGCATTACATGATGATTGTATGTCACCAGCACATAACCAAAACATCTGACCCATTATTCCAGAAATTTGTGGGTAAACAAAAAAGAACCCAACACTATCAGATCATACACAGACCAGTAATAGTAAGAAAGAGACCTAATTGTCCTTTCGTTACAATAAATAGTGCATTTCATTATCACAGTTTAGACCAAGACCCACTGCTCTTAATTTACAAATCCAAAGCGCCTCCAGTCATCTAAGGTGCAGCTCTCTATTGCCACCCCTCCTATCTGCTGGAGCACAATCAATGGCATAGTATTTGAAATTTGCTTTAGGGACACCTGAGTTGCACGCATGAGAAGCCATGGCATTGGTACTGTCATTATTTACACATGCTCTCCAGTGGTCCGGAATGCGTGTTTTTAGCTGTCTCACTGTAATGCCCACATAGATTTTCGCACAATTACATATAATGACGTAGACCACATACATTGACTGGCAATTCATAAACTGTTTGATCTCATATACAAACTTATTGTTATATGAGAAACGTACAGTTTTATTGAGACCCATATGGCAAACACCTTTCGGGCGACCCAACCAGTTACCAACAGACATCATTCTGGTCGCTGTGTAGCTGGGACATAATGTCTCCCTCAAAGTGCCTGATCTCTTGTAGGGTATTTGGGATTTATCAGCAAGGAGGGATCCCACACCTGGTGCACCTTTAAGAATTTTCCAATGTTTATGTAAGATTTTAAACAAGTCATTATTAAGCAACACAAAGGGGGAGGTAGGGGGGAAACATGGCGGCAGCTAGTTGAGCTGTTGCGGCACTCTGGCCGGGGTTTCCTGTCCGTGCCCGTGTATGTGAGCATCGGCCCATGGAGAGATTGATGGGAGGACGCGCGTTTATGCAAGATAAGTCCTTTGGCAGTACTTTCGAGTTCAATGCGCGGAGAGAGAGAGTGCCTTTTCGGGCTGGGTGCCACCGCCATTGTCGGTGACGGAGTTGTCGGTCCGCGGGCAGATTCCCTCGGAGCTGCTGTTGCAGCGCCTGCCCCTCCCTCTAGTCTCGGATCGGCTGTCGCTGGGAGGCAGCCAGGGCTGCTTGTCGATTGTCGAGCCCTGTGGCAGGCCGCTCCCGGCTTGCAGCTCTGGAGTCTGGCTGCACTGGAGCTCCGTCGTGGAAGGAAGGCCCGTAGCCTTCTCCTGGGTCCTCGTTCGGAGGGATTCCGCACTGACATCTCCTCAGAGTCTGGTAGGAGGGGTAAGGGGAGTGTGGAGGAGGAGAAAGAGAAGGTCAAAGCCAAAGGTGGCCCTTGGAGGTGTACTGGGACTGGGGGAGAGATTTTTAATGAGATAGCAGAGACAGCAGAGACATTGCAGGGGGTTTGTGGGGCTTGTGACGGGTTAAGGGATTTGGAGGAATTGGCGGGGCTCGTGCCTATGAGTCTGGAGGTCCCTGACACTGGCCCTGTCCTCTGTCTGCCGCTTCCCCTGCAAGGCATTGTTAAACCTAGTATTTCTTCCGTAACCCTGAAGCATGGTGTCAAAGGAAGGGGGAAAGGTGCTTTAAATAGAAAGACCAAACTTGTTGGCGAGACTGTTGAACTGAGTGAGGGGACAGAGGGGGGTGTGGCACGACTGAGCTCAAAAGTCTCCCTATATCTATCGGGTGAGGTTAAGGCAAAACGCGCTTCTACCACTAAACCAGCAAAAGGCTCTAAGACCACCAAAAATATCAAGGCGGCTAAAAATACAGCTAAGAGTACAGCTAATAGCGTAGAGTCTAGGATTACGCCGTCATTGTGGTCCTACTTTAAGGTCGTTCCACAAATTTTGTGCCTCCCTGACCAGCATCTACTTGAAAGGACTTCTTTCATAATGGCATCACAGACCTATCATGAGTCTCCTGTACAACCTACAGGTACAGACTTGATTATACCTCCTCTGGGGCCTGTTCCGGCTAAAACAAACATCTTGCTGTGCCCAGCTGAAGGGACGGATATAAATATAGAGGAGGGCCTGTTTGACGATACAAATGGGGCCCATTGTGGACTAAAGGGCAGGGGCGAGGGTGAGGTGGAGGCTGAGGCTAAGGATAAGATGAGTAGTCTTTCAGACCTTCCCGCTCTGAGTCCCAGTCCCAGTCCCAGTCCCAGTCCTCTAGGCCCACCGATTGCCCTCTAATCTAATATCCTGACTCAAAGTACAAATGATCTGTTACATTCGATGGAGCCACCGAGTGATATCCTGCCGGCTACCCTGTCACAAAATCAAATTGATCTCCCGTGCCCCACAGAGCCATTAACTCTCTTGTCTCCAAAGTATACGGCTACGGTGCCTTTGCCAACGGTGCTTAATTCTGGGTCTCGGCTATCAGGGATACCACATAGTATTGATCCACCACAGGAGGCTGGTCGAGGGGTTGCGGCCTCATTCTCAGAAATACATCTAGGTGGCGGGGTCGACCCATCTCTAGCCTCATTTCTTCAGTCGATGTTTTCATCTTTATCAGCAGATATCAAAAAAGGTTTTGAGGCTTCTACAATTATCCAATCCGAAATTCGGAATTTCTGCGAGTCCTTAGACAGTAAGGTAGTCAGCCTCGCTACAAGAACTGAAGAATTGGAGGATAAAGTGACAGTTATGTCTTTGCTTTTGGATGACGCCAAATTGGGTATTGAAAAGCTTAAAAAGGAGGATCTGATGCTGGCTGAGAGGATGGAGTCCTTGGAGAATAACGCACGTCGTAATAATCTCCGTATTCTTAATATCCCGGAAGGTAGTGAGGGGTCAGATATTAAGCAATACATCACTCAATTGTTAAAGGACTCCCTGAGATTGGATCAGTCGATTGAGGATTTGTCTCTGGACATCCAACGTATCCATAGAGACCCCTTCAGGAGGAATCCTCAAAGAGCAAAACCAAGGAAAATACTGGTGAACTTCCGTACTTACACTCTGAAAGAATCCATCCTGAGTTTGGCCCTTAAGCAGAAGTAATTGACTGGGAAGGGTTTCGATTTCCAGATTCGATCAGACCTCTCAAGGGCCACGTTCGACAAACAGTGGGAGTTTGGGAGGAGGTTAGAGGCATTTAGGAGTTTGGGTGCGGTGGCTCAGCTAGTATTCCCTGCCTCTTTGAAGGTCATGCACAATAATACTAAGCACAATATTCGATCAGTGCAAGCTGCGGATGAACTCCTAATCTCTTTGGGGAAGAGTAGAGATAAGAATAAAGACAGGGGGGGTCCAAGTTAAGAGTAGAGCATTGTTGGAGGAGATGAGGAATAAAATGTTTTGGTAATGCAATGAATATGTTTTTCAGAATACTTTTGGAAATATAGTAATTGGTAGAGTACCTAGAGGGTCTACTTATTGTCATAGTAAAGTTGCAAGGGGTAAGGGAGAAATAGGGAAAAGGAAAGGAAAAGGATGGGGGAAAAAAAGGGCAAAAAGAAAAAGAAGAAAGGAGGGAAAAGAAGGAAAAAAAGGAGGATTATAACACAATATCTTTCCCAATTTTTGCTCTTCCTCTTCTTTTTTTTTCTCACACTAATGTGGGTGTAAAATGTAACGGTAAGGACAGGACAGGAACTCAGTAAGAGTGCTATCTACTGGTATTTTCCAGATAGATATAGTAAGGGTTTCCCATGGGGTGGGGGGAGGTCTGGGGGGTCACGAGGGGGGGTGCAAGTAAAAGTAACATTTTTTTAAAAGTCCTCATTTTTTACTTGTTGTTACTTTTCTCGGATATGGAGAATTCTGGGTCTACAGGGGATGGCTAGTATCGCCAGTAGAGGTTTTTCTTTTTTTGGTCATGGGGTGAATATTTGGATGGGTGATGGAATTGGCCTCTATGGATAAGCTTAAAGTTCTCTTATGGAACATTAATGGCCTGCGTTCTAGTCCAAGAAAGTGGAAGATTATGCAGTATCTTCGAGACTTTGATGCTCAAGTACTTATATTACAAGAGACCCACCTCACAGAAAAAGAGATTCTTTCTCCAGTAAAAAAAAAATAGGTGGGTCGATTTTTGTGTATCTACCACACAAAATTCTAATACTAGAGGGGTCCCGATTATCTTTAAAAAGTCATTAAAAGCAAGGCTAGTTGATAAACTTGCTGACTTGGGAGGGAGGTGGCTTATTGTTTCGGTAATCATAGCTGGGGCCCTAGTTACCATAGTAGGGTATTATGGGCCTAACCAGGACGATCCATCAGTCCTAAGTTCTGTGTTCTCCCATCTCCTTCTTTATCCAGAACCGATCATCTTGGCCGGAGATTTTAACGTGGTCTTGGACCCTATTCTTGATAAATCTCCATCTAATAGACCTACATCTTTATCTAAAACTAGGTCTTTTTTACTTGGAGACTCAAGTCTGGCCTAAGACAGGGCATCTCATTTCATAATTATAAATACCATCACCAGTCAAGGATAGATTTAGCGCTGGTCAGTCAGGAACTAGTTAATCTGGTGCAAAATGTTTACTATCTCCCTTTTCATCTCTCTGACCATGCAGCTCTATGCCTTGAACTAGTTGGGCTGTCGAAAACCATAGTTAGAACATGGTCATTTGACCGCTCACTCCTTAATGTTCCAGATGATATTTCCTTCTTAAAAACCGAAACACAGTATTTCTTTGATAATAATATCGGCTCCGCTTCCTTAGGTTCTGTATGGGACGCATTTAAGGCCTTTCTGCGTGGCCTAATTACTAACAAGGTCTCGCATAAGAGGAAAATCTACAGAGACACGGTCACCTCGTTGGAAGCCGATATGGTTAAGATGCAGGAGAGAATCCTGCTACATCCTGCCGCTCCACCAGAAATATTGGAAGTCTGGCAAAACAATTTACTGACATTAATGGGGGAATTAGGTTCTATCTTGGATTTACGAGTTCTTCAGAGATGGGAGGCCAGTAAGATGGCCCATTTTGAATATGGAGAAAGCGCAGGGAAGCTTTTGGCCTGGAAAGCAAAAACGGATCGTATTAGAAATAATATAGATCAAATTTCGGTTGAAGGTACGGTCCATTCTGCAGATAGGGATATCAGAAATGCCTTTCGTGGCTTCTTCAAGAATATATATCATGAGGATAGGATCATTGATGCGCGACAAGTTGACGACTGGCTGAATGGAGTATCCCTTCCCTCTCTTTCACCTGTTCAGAAAGTTGCCTTGGATTGATCCATTACAGAAGAAGAGGTAACTGGAGCGATCTTACATAGTAAGAAGGGGAGGGCATCAGGTCCTGATGGCCTCCCTTCGGAGGTTTATTCGGCTTTATTACCTACAATAGTCCCCTTCTTAACCCAGCTGTTTAACCAGATTTTTTTGGGTGGGAGTGTATCCTCCTGAATCTTGGAACAATGCTTCTATCACTTTGATACTAAAGCCTGGTAAACCAGCTGATAGCTGTGGGTCATACAGACCGATTTCCATTCTAAATTCGGATTACAAGCTTTTTACATCTATCTTAGCTAAAAGACTGGGGGAGGTGGCACCCTGCATTTTACATCAAGATCAACAAGGGTTTGTGAGGGGCCGCCAGCTCTTTGAGCTGACCTATGATCTGATGGGTGCTATCGACATGGCGACTACGGATTCCTTGCCCTTGGCAGTCATCACCTTGGATGCTACCAAGGCCTTCGACAGGGTGAATTGGACATTCCTGTCGGGGGTCTTGGGGAAATTCAACATTGGTGAGGGTTTCCGTGGAGCGGTTGGTTTGCTGTGTCGGAATCCTACAGCTTCCCTGTTGGTTAATGGTGAATTGTCACACCCCTTTAATATTACCTGGGGCACCAGGCAGGGCTGCCCACTCTCCCCTCTCCTATTCGATTTATACATCGAGCCCTTTGCTCAACGACTGAGGGACGATGTTAATATCAAGTCGTTTATTTATAGGGGATGGGAGAAGAAGGTAGCCCTGTACGCTGATGACATTCTTATTTTCTCTTCAGACCTGAGTACAGCACTACCCGCGGTTTTCGCATAGGCCCGTGATTATGGTGACATGTCTGGATACCAGATTAATGCATCTAAAACAGAGATGATGCTATGGAATGATGCTGTGCCAGTGGCAGGGGCCCAGCCAAGTCGTTCTATGCGGTATCTCGGGCTTACCATCGTTACGGATATAGATAAAATCGTACCACTGAACCTAGATATAGTGACGAGAAATTACAGAAAACTTATGAGGTCTTGGTCTTCACTCTCTCTTTCAATTTTGGGTAGAGTTAACTTGGTTAAAATGTTCATTTTGCCCAAATTTTCTTTCTTGTTTAACACTATTCCATTGTATTTTGAACCTTCTACCCTACAAAAGTTGCAAGGCTACATTAGTTCTTCTATTTGGAATGATCATATACCTCGGATAGCATGGAAAAAAAATCAGGCACCGTAGAGAAAAGGGAGGACTGGCAGCACCTGATTTACAACTATATGCTTGGGCTTTTCAACTTTCCCATGCCAGGATGCTGCTTAAGATGCCGACAAATGTGGGTATAGGTAGCATGTTTGCTGCATTGTTAAGAGGGGTAGGAGTAGACCAGCAGGGTTTTTTGTTTAAATTTGGGGATCCTAAGTTTTTAAAAAGGTTAAGTTGAAGATTTTGTTGGGTTCGATAAAAACATGGGTCAAACTAAGATGCGCAATAAAGGTGGGTTATTTTTCAGGTAGGTCACCACAATGGGACTCTCCGGATTCCCCGGCATGGCTTCTTGATAGTTTGGCTACACCTTTGAGAGAGGCCTGTCTGGCGATCTGGGGAGATCTCTTTTTCGAGGGTGTTTTGCTATCTTGGGACCACATATTAGCTAGAGTGGGGTTGGGTCTACCTAAATTCAAATATTTACAGATGGCGAGCTGGGCCCATACTCAGAGCTCTACTAGGGGTAGATTCCAAATAGGTGGTGAGAGTAGTATAGTGACCCTGATGATAGACAATCCTCCTGTACCTAAGGAGATCTCGTTCTGGTATAATCTGTTACTAGATGAAGTCGACGGGGAGTTTGTCTTACCTGAAACACTGTGGAGTCTCTCTTTCCCTGGAAAAGATCTTGAGAACATCTGGTATTCCTTCTTTAAGATCCTGTGGGATACAGTGAAGCCGGCGTGGCTGTGTAGGAACCATTTCTTTACGCTACATAGGGCTTATTATTCTCCACAGCGGCTATCAAAATTCTCTACTCAATCCACAGTGGCATGCCCTAAATGCGGGCTGCCAGCAGCCTCGGACCTACATATGTTTTATGAATGCCCATTGGTGTTACCTTTTTGGGACGCTATTAGCACTTTCTTGACAACATCTGTGGGGCAACAAATTTCAATCGATGCACCGCTAGCAATTTTTGGAACATCATTGGATGTTCAAGGCCCTGTTAAAAAACTCTTGTTTTATTGTATCCTACTTGCAAAAAGAGAGATTTGCAGGAAATGGAAGGAACCACTGCCTCCCACCTTGTTTGATTTGCGTTCATCAGTAATGCGAATGTCTAAAATCGACCTAGCAAGATCCGGTAACCCTGAAAAACGAGACTTTTGGCACCTTTTGAACTGGTCCCCCCCCCACTGTCCGATGATTAACGCTGCTTGGTCTGCTCTCCCTCCCAGATATAGATATACCCAGAGCATGGTTTCCCGGATCTGTCAGGGGTATTTATTAGCAGCAATTTTGCTCCTATATGGATTATATTCTCGTGGTGAAACTTATGGAGAGTTTTGAATGACACTGAGTGCTATCTCTGCCTGTCAGGGCACTACCAGATTATCTTTGACAGTGTATTTCATTTCTTCTCTCCTAGAGTTTCTACGTGATCTTCCAGGGGCAAAATGAGGACAAAAAAAAAATTGAAAAAAAAAGAAGTCATTATTAAGTTTAGAATAGGTGGTAATAAAAGCCAGGCATTCATTTTAAATAGATCCCATGTTCTTTTTAGGCTTTAGTGTGTCTGTTCACTTAATACACCTTACCCATCTTAATGCTTGGTTTAGGCATTGATCACTGTAGCCTCTCGTTTTAAGCCGTTGCAGTGAGTCATGTGCTTGTTTTTCAAATTGTACATCATCACTGCAATTCCTTCTAACTCAAATCTATTCTCCAAAGTGTATGGCACGCCCCCGAAAAAAGACGTCTTTTGTCCAAAGTCCAGCATCATGGGACCACACATACAGTTTCTCCACCCAACCCATGAACAGGTTTGCATAAGAAGGAGCGAATTTAGATCCCATCACCGTGCCCTGCTGTTAATGATACCAATATTGTATGAAAAAAAAAAATTATTGCTCAGATGATCAAAAATGATCAATAGCCATCTGGCCAAACTCTTTCTTAATACATGTATATAACGATTCCACGTTCATGGTAACCAGCCACATTGTATCGTCTCATTGTAAGTCCTTTACCTTGTTGAGCATATCCTTTGTGTCCTGAATATACTATGGAAGTTTGACAACCAACAGTTTTAGGAAGGTATCTACAAACTCAGATAGATGCTCTGTTAAAGATCCATTCCCAGATATTACTGGGCGGCCAGGAGGGATTTTTTTTGCTCTTTTATGCACCTTCGGTAAAAGGTACAGACATGCAAACCGTGGATGGGAGATCCTCAAATATTGAAATTCAGAATCAGAAAGAAGACCGATCTCCTTCCAATGAGCAAGTCGCATATTAATTTTCACCATGGCATCAGGACAGGGATTGGACCTTAATTTTTTGTAACAGTCTTCATTGCTAAGTTGTCTAATAGCCTCTTGTTCGTAGTCGAACCTAGTTATTACTACCACATTACCTGGGTTAAATCCATCATTCATTGGCTCACCATGCCACCCCAGTTTAGACCTGGCCATATGCAAATCAGTCTTGACCCTGTGCCCCAGACCTGGGTCCCATGCTCTCCATGCCACTGGAATCAAGCTATCCTGGCTGAAGAGGGGTGAAACCCCGAATCCGGTCCTAGGATGCTTGCTTCCAGTCCAGAGACGACCTGGCTTGGCAGTTCGGGCTGGACTGTTCCCATGAGGCACAGGGTCAAGACTGATTTGCCTATGGATGGGTTCAAACTGGAATGGCATGGTGAGCAAAACTACGATCGATTTAGGCCCAGATCTCTGTACTGGGATGAATGTATGACATTGTTCTGCATTCTGTCCATCAGCTGTTGTTTTTGCATTTGTCACCCCGAGTGGTACGGGTATGCCCAGACCTGGGTTCCGTGCTCTCCATGCCACTGGAATCAAGCTACCCTGGCTGAAGAGGGGTGAAACCCCGAAACCGGTTCTAGGATGCTTGCTTCCAGTCCAGAGAGGACCTGCCTTGGCAGTTCGGGCTGGACTGTTCCCATCAGGCATAGTGTCAAGACTGATTTGCATATGGCTGGGTTCAAACTGGAATGGCATGGTGAGCAAATAACCGATGTATTTAGGCCCAGATCCCAGTACTGGGGTGAATGTATGACATTGTTCTGCATTCTGTCCATCAACTGTTGTTTTTACATTTGTCACCCCGAGTGGGACGGGTATGCCCAGACGTGGGTCCCGTGCTCTCCATGCCACTGGAATCAAGCTATCCTGGCTGAAGAGGGGTGAAACCCCAAAACCAGTCCTAGGATGCTTGCTTCCAGTCCAGAGAGGACCTGACATGGCAGTTCGAGCTGGACTGTTCCAATGAGGCACAGGGTCAAGACTGATTTGCATATGGCTGGGTTCAAACTGGAATGGCATGGTGTGCAAAAAAACGATGGATTAAGGTCCAGATCTCTGTACTGGGGTGAATGTATGACATTGTTCTGCATTCTGTCCATCAACTGTTGTTTTTGCAGAGAGTAGAATAGTACCATATCTACAAAGATGTAACAATGTTATTCCCTCTCCTTACACTGGCCCCTAGATGCTGCCATGCACCAAATCATACACCAAAGTGCACGTGTGTCTGCATTGTGTCAGCATAGTTGTTGAGCAAGATGGGGAGGTTTCCTAGAAAACAATTATGCTGAAAGGAAATTTCCTCTTTATATGTGTGCTACAGGATGCTGCACACGTGCATAGATTAAAAACAAAGAGAAATAATAATATTTCTCCTCATTACGCCAGCCTTAGGAAGGCGCTGGATTTTGGTGCAAATCTCTGTCTACTAGTCTTTGCAGATATAGATTTGCATCAAAAGTCATGGGTGGATGCACCACCATCGTTATGCCTCCTTGATTTAAAGCAAGTTAAGGTAGCAGATTGCACTTCGTAGCATTATATTGTGAGTTACTATAAAAATGTAAATACCCAACAATTTGCATTAGCTCTGCATTAGGAAAGAAATACAAATCTGGTGCAAAGGGTTTGTAAAACTGGGCCTAAGACCAAATATAGAAAGATTGACTGGTTGTAGATGCAAGGTCTACAGCAACCACTAAATTTCATGCCAAACCTTTAGTGGGAACTTTCTTCAGGGACTTTCGGACTTCAAAAGGACTTTGGTGGACACAGCCTGCAACTTTGTACTGCAGCAGTTTTCGATTTCGATTTCAGAAACTAATGACCTGATTTATTTTGTGGCTTTAAGGATATTCCATCACAATGGCGACGGAGTATCCTTACCACCCAGAATGTGGTCCGCCTACCGAATTTAGATGTAGACGCTCCTTGGACTAATCTGTCTCTGCCATGATTAAACCCCTCAGACGGCCCAGTGGAATAAGGACCATCAGAGACAGACTTGCAATTCCACCCACCAAATTTATAAGGCTGGAATTAGAGGTCAGTTTTCACTTTCTGTCACAGCCAGGAAAATCCTGGGGGTAAAGGGCAATGAAAACTGTTAAATGCTCCACTTTCCATGGGAGAGGAGCATGTTCTCTTTTCTTTTCAAAAAGACAATCCCACTTCGCTCCATAACGTCAGTTCCTGCCAATGCTTTAGAAATTATGGCAGCTAGCAGTCATTTCATGTCTGAGCAACAGAGTGCTTTACTCCATCAGCCTGGTGGAGAAATAGGCTGCCTGCCCATATCTAAATCGGCCCCTAAGGCAGAAGTTAAAATATTTTAGTCGGCCTAAAATTGCGCCTAGGTCCTGCTCAACCGCAAACAGTGCCTGCTGAAGGGTGCTTGACTTTATCTTGCATTTTTTGCCTTAAAGCTCTAACAATTATTTTACTGATCTCAGGCTTTTCTGATTGAACTTATGTTGTTTTGGTGAAATTTCACTAATTACAAGTTCTCCATTTTTCTAAATTGGTTGTGAGATTTTCAGTGTGCTGGGTGTTGACTTTTTACTGCTTTGTTGGTCCTAAATACTTTACACTTTTAAGGCTGTCTCCTCTGTGGCATAGCTACCAGGAGGTTGAGCCCAGATCCAAATTATTGAAATTGTGTTGTACCTAACTAGTTGGTAGACTTCTATCCACCCCAATGTTTAATCCAATTTCTTACACAAACACACATACACATGCACCCACATTAGAAACACACACACACATATATATGAATCTACATATATATTTATCTATACTTTCATATATATAAATGCACACACACATGCATAATCAGCAAATATTCGCAATACACACAATTTCCAGTTCAGTGGACACAAAATTAAAAGCAAAAATAGTATCCGACAGTGTTGCTTTTAAAAGCAGAGTGGACATTTTTATGTGCCTGCGTCTAACGTAAAGAATGCAGATCAGCACCTCTTTTTTCTGCCTGACCGAAAGTGTCTCTCCAAACAATGCCAGTATGTTATCATTTTAACACAGTCCTCCCCAGTACCTCCTTCTTCTCCTGTTTCTTGATTTGGCTTGGGGAGCGGGGAAATTGAGGAAGGGCATGCCTCTGTATTTTCTTTAAAATTACAGAGTGTCCAGAAGACAAGCACAACTTTCCACTTGTAGTGTGCTGTGCTATATTTTACTTGTGAAAAAATATGGCCAATAAAAAACATTGCATAATGGAGCAGGGGAAATGAAAAAGCCACCTTTTCATTAAAGAGAATCCTCTGGCTGCTTCAAGTGAATCCTGAGCATGTAAAAAGTATGTCACCTGTGATCCTGAATCTCATGGGGACAGGGTAAGTAAGTGTACCAGCGGAATACAATTAACAAAAAGGTCTGTGCGTATAACTAGAGAGTCGCACATTTAAGTCCTGGTTTGTGCTTTGGAGAATAGAGGCTATAGGGCCTATTATGATGTCGGGTGGAGAACACCGTCTCGGTGTGAGATCCGACCGACCATAGGTGGTTCGTTCCATGCCTCAGATTATGATGTGACTGCACATGGTCCAATCGCAAACTCCCATTTCCCTATGGGAGCTTGTGCTGTGGTTGGAAACCGGCTGCAGCACACTCTCCCATGGAGAAATGGGAGTGTGTGTAAATCCCTGCACCGCTTGGAAGACACCTCATGGTGCTTGTTACACTGTTCAGTGATTTAAAGGGGGGCACCGTAGGAAGGGGGCCCTGCTAGGGGCCCCCAAAATCACTTTCTGACAGGCTTTCCATTTCAGAAAGCACGACATGGAAAGCCTTTTGGAAACCAACATCATAATCCTGACGGCAGAAATGCCGTACACATAGATTATGGTGGGTTTCCGACTGGCCGATGGGCTCCATGAGCCTGTCAGAAGCCAGCCAGAATTACCAGCCGGTTTAACCACCATAATTCTAACACGGCGGTCGGAAGTGCTGGTTGTATTCACAGTGTTGTTATATATGATGTCATTTCAGCTGTTGCAGTGATGTTATCAAAGATGGCATATAACATGTCATAAGTGATACAATAATTGAGGCATTTAGCATTGCTTGGGGAGGGCATGAGTTATTGTTATTTTAGAGCATGAGTTGTAGTAAACTGAGATAACTATAACTGGTAAATGTAAGTTTTTGGTAAACATTTTTAAATACTATGTTTTAACTGACATTTTCACTTAACTATAATGTCCATTTAACCTTTGTTTTTTTCTTAATTGAAATGCTAAGGTATTTTTAGCGTAAAGTAACATATTATCTTGATTACCAATTATAATGTCACTTTAGCCTTTGTTTTTTTCAGTGAGTTTTTACTTTTTGAAACACTGAATAAGATATCCATTGTCATGCATGGTGTCAGATTGGGTGCAAGGGCTAACCCCCAGAGGGCACCCAACCACCCGCTAAGCCCCCAACCACCTGCCGCCATGCATTGCTGGCTACATCGTGTAACAATATAAAAGTGTCAAAATTGCCATATAGTATATATGTGTATACAGATATATACATATACATATATATTATCTACTGGCGGTCGCCAGTAGATAGTTATAGTTAGGACCCTGTTTCCATAGGAAATCCGCAAAATTCTATTTGGAATAACTTTGGCGCCGGTCAACGAATCCTCGCAAAATTTTCAAAATAGGTGGGGCGCTACGCTCCGCTCCTACCCTGAAAGTCTCGGGGGGATTCGTCAAGCGGGAGCTGAGAAAAAAGGGGGGTCCCAAAACGCGTTTTTCCCATGCATTTTTCCATAGGACCTTGAGACACAGCTACAGCCCGAACGGCTGAACAGAGTTACTTGAAATTTGGCAGAGAGGTAGTCCTCAGGTCAAGAAAGTGCCTTTTGTAGGTTTGGTGTAAATCTGTTCAGTAGATCCTGAGAAAATAGCATTTAAATCAATATATATATCTGTGGCAGCTTACGGTGCGCATACCGTGCGCTTACGGTAAGCTTAGCGTACGCGTACGGTGCCGTGCGCGAGCGCGATTCTGATTGGCTGTTAGATCTAAGTAAACATTCGAATCGGACGAAACCAGGAAGCAGCTCTGAGTGAGGCAGCAAAAACAAAGGCAAAAAACAACTAAAGGGGCAATGTATTCAGCTCCTAACCACCTAGCATTGATGATGGTGTCCCCAAAGTACCCCCAAGGCCAAAAATTCTATTTTATTTTTTTTCGAAAAATCGCCGTTTACGCTTACCGTACGCGTACGGTAAAAATTAATAAAAAAAAAAAACTATCCACACGATCCCCTCCCCGTGTGCAAATGGTGCCCGAAGGGCACCATCTGAGCATGTCATATGTTATAAAAATGAAAATATAAAAGATTACCTTTCACAATGAAGCGCATAATATGTCCTCCATGTGCGCACGGTGCGCGAAGCGCATCGTGCGTACATGGCCCATCCCGCATAACGTGGGCACGGCACTAACTGCGTAAAGTGGGCGCGCGGTGCGCGAAGCGCACCGTGCGCGCACGGAACGAACTGCGTTAACTGGGCGCGCACGCCACGAATGGCGTAAAGTAACTTAGCATTTAAAAAAACGTACAAATTCACTGAAAAAACCATAGGTTTCACACACGTTATAGTTAGGAATTAGCATTTAAAAAACCTTGCAAATTCACTGAAAAAACCATAGGTTTCACACATGTTATAGTTAGCTGGACATTTTACTGATAAAAAACCAATGAAATTCCCCCGTTATAGTTAGTGCAGGCAACTATAACTCACGCAACCGCAATCCTCTGCTGATGACATATGTGTCTTTATGAAAAAAAATATTTGTAATATATGTATAGCTAAAATTTAATGGAAGAAGACATGGGCAAATAAGTGTCTAAATACAGTATTAGCATCAGCAGAGGATTGCGGTCGCGTGAGTTATAGTTGCCTGCACTAACTATAACGGGGGAATTTCATTGGTTTTTTATCAGTAAAATGTCCAGCTAACTATAACATGTGTGAAACCTATGGTTTTTTCAGTGAATTTGCAAGGTTTTTTAAATGCTAATTCCTAACTATAACGTGTGTGAAACCTATGGTTTTTTCAGTGAATATATATATACATATATACACACACCTATATATATATATCCAGCAAAATTTCTCCAACCAAAGGAAGCCCACATCCCTGCAGGGCGGCTTTACGGCAATGGGCATGGAGCAGCCCGTCATATGGCACATCCACAAGAATAGAAGCGAAGCCCAACTCAGGGACACACAGGCTTTTAATGTGCTTCAGGCAGGCAGAACAAAGCAAACACAAGGAGATGATGGACGGAGTGCTGAAACTTTTCAATCACTCACCCCCAGTCACAGATCTGGGATGAATCCATCATAATTCTTTAGCTCACTTTGCCACCCCAGTTCAGACACAACTATATGCAAATCAGTCTTGACCCTGTGCCTCATGGGAACAGTCCAGCCAGAACTGCCAAGCCATGTCTTCCCTGGACCGGAAACAAGCATCCTGGGACCTGTTTTGGGGTAACAACCCCCTTCAGCCAGGCTAGCTTGAATCCAGTGGCAAAGTGAGCAAGGGACCCACACTTCTGTGCATACCCTGTCAACTTAGGGCGAACAAAGCGAACACAAGGAGATGATGGACGAAGTGCTGAAACATTTCAAACACTCACCCCCAGTCACAGATCTGGGTTGAATCCATCATCATTCTTTAGCTCACTTTGCCACCCCAGTTCAGACACAGCTATATGCAAATCAGTTTTGACCCTGTGCCTCATGGGAACATTCCAGCCCGAACTGCCAAGCAATGTCCTCCCTGGACCGAAAACAAGCATCCTGGGACCAGTTTCGGTCTAACAGCCCTCTTCAGTCAGGCTAGCTTGAATCCAGTGGAAAAGTGAGCAAGGGACCCACGTCTGGGCATACCCTGCCAACTTAGGGCGAACAAAGCAAACACAAGATGGAAGGAGTGCTGAAACTTTTCAAACACTCACCCTCAGTCACAGATCTGGGTTGATTCCATCGTCATTCTTTAGCTCACTTTGTCACCCCAGTTCAGACACAGCTATATGCAAATCAGTCTTGACCCTTTGGCTCTTGGGAACAGTCCATCCCGAACTGCCAAGCCATGTCTTCCCTGTTCCAGAAACAAGCATCCTGGGACCGGTTTTGGGCTAACGGCCCTCTTCAGCCAGGCTAGCTTGAATCCAGTGGCAAAGTGAGCAAGGGACCCATGTCTGGGCATACCCTGCCAACTGTGACATTGTGATCTGCCTCACCTGTGAACAAGGCCACACCCAAAAGCCGAAATGCATCAGGGTTGATGTTCTGCCTTCCTGAAGCACATTAAAGTTTGGCTTCACTTCTTTTCTTGTGGATATATAAATAAAATATATATATCTGAGATCTGCAAAGTTCCGCCTTAGTTACTGCACTTTCGGACGGGTGCTGTGATGCGCGAAAACGCACAAAACATTTCAGCTAAAGGGTAATAATACCAGCACTCAGGGGAGCAGTACACCCAGATTTTATTAGGGTGTAAACACACGCATATGCAAACACACGCAGACGTGTTTCAGCAACCGCCTTTGTCAATAGTTTTACAAGTCCTGGTAATGAAAAACTCTTAAATTCATTTTTCACTACTGCAAGGCCTACCTCTCCTATAGGATAACATTGGAGTTGCTTTATTACATTTAATAAGCTATAATTTCCTAATTGGATCAGGTAACCAGTTCATGTTTGTTGTCTTTGGAATTATAATGACAAATCATGACTTATGGTGAAGTCTAACTTTAAATTCCAATTTTGATAAGGCCACTTTTATAAAGTTAGCATTTTTCTGCCTTAGCCATTTAATGCTTGTAGCCTGTCTTTGGGTCACATGACTGGGTGTAGCTGACATTTGGGCTTTGTGTATTCCTCTCCAACAGCCAAACCCAAAAGAGAGCTCAGGTGTGCTTGGATGGACCATCATTGGCAGGATGGGAGGGAAGAGCTGAGGACAGCCCTACTTACAATTCAATAGCCTGTGTCCTGCCTCCACACAAAGGGATGCATAGCCTATGTAGTTAGTCTGGAACCAGGAGGCAGGATGCATGGGGACTTCAATGGGAAACCTCTTGAAGCTTCTACCCCACTTCAAAGGCACAACTGGGTATAACTACTGGACCTCAGGCAGCAACTCTGGACACTCTGCCAGGACAAAGGAGTGCTGTGCTGCTGAAAGGACTGCCACTCTGCTGGACTGCTGCCCCTAAGGACTGCTACCCTGCCGTGTGTGCTGACCTGCTGCACTCTTGCCTGGGTGATAAGGACTGGAAACTGCATCTGTTGAATCCAGGACCACCAGAGTGACTCCCAGGGCTAGTTGGCTGGCCTCTTGACTTGAGCCTCAGGGACAGAAGTCTCCAACAACCTCGAACACAGCATCCTAGACTCTGCTATCTGTGGGTGTATCCTACCAAGTAATGCCAACCCAGTCATGTCCCCTTGGAAGTGGGCCTAAGGGGCTCTGCCAGCCTCTGTGGATCTAGTGGAACTGATGCATCTTCTTTGCTGTGTAGCGCAACACCGAGCAGAACTGACGCATTACCACTGCTGCATGGATGGGAACTGCTGCAAAGACCTACATCACTTCGCAGCCTCTTTGGAACCACCACTGAACAACGCATCCTCAGCACAGGCGTCCACATCCCTTGTTGAAGGCAACCTCGACGATGATGCCAGACTCCGTATTGCTGCCTCGCAACTCCTCAGAACCAATGCATCCTCCATGACTGACTTCGCATCGCAAGCCCTAGTCGACAGGATCCATAGGAATCCATTGTCTGGTTTTCACCTGAAAAGTTTCTAAGTGTCTATTTTCACAAACTAAAAATATTCCTAAAAAATCACATGTATGACTTAAACGCATTCTTTCAACTGTTTACAGGAGATGCACCAGTGCTGGATTCAGGATCCACCACTGAGTAAGAAAAAGTAACGATAACACTACTTACCTGCTAAGTGAATTTCCTCCCATAGGATAACTTTGGTGATTCTATGTGAAAAAGTTTTAGGTGTCAACTTTTAAAATACGATAATATTCCTTAAAAATCACTACTGTAACCCATACGCTTTTACTCAACTGTTTACAGGAGATGTCCCAGGACTGAATCTAGGATCCAGTCCTATGGTTAGAAAAAGAATCCATAAAGTAACTAATTCCATTTAACTAGAAATTCACATTGAGCTCAATGTTGCATTGTGTCTGAAATTGTGTTGCGCATTGCAACAACTGTAACTACTGTACTTAAAAGTCTATTGCCTATTTGCAAAGTATTTAAACTAAAGTAATTCATTTTGAGAAAGTATATTTTGTCATGGAATGTATAATGTAATTATAATGTAATTTAAATAAAAAAATGTCTAAAAATAAATAGTTTAAAAAATGTAGTAAGTCAGTATAAAAAAAATAAATACAACAATTAATACATTTAAAAATTGTCATTTACAAAACCTTTGAAGTTCACTAAAAAACATAGGTTTCAGACATGTTATAGTTAGGAATTAGCATTTAAAAAAATCTTTGAAATTCACTGAAAAAAACATAGGTTTCAGACATGTTATAGTTAGGAATTAGCATTTAAAACACCTTTCAAAATTCACTGAAGAAACCATAGGTTTCAGGGGTGTTATAGTTAGCAGGACATTTCACTCGTACAAAACCATTGAAATTCCTCCGTTATAGTTAGTTCTACTAACTATAACTCGCGTGCCCGCAATCCACTGCTGATGATGTCACATATTACATCATTCATGACATGGTCAGTGACATCACTGATGACATCACTGATGACATCTCAAATGACATCACTGATGACATCACTGATATAATTTCCTCCTACGCGTTTCGAACCAAAGTTCTACCGTGATCAGGAACTTCGGTTCGAAGCGCGTAGGAGGAAGTCACAAAGTGAATAAACAACATTTATCATCAAGAGGACTGCCGCGTTTTTTGTCTTTGAGGACATATATATATATATATATATATATATATATATATATATATATATATATATATATATATATATAGTTATCTGAAGTAACTGTAACGGGGGAATTTCATTGGTTTTTTACGAGTGAAATATCCACCTAACTATACCATGTGTGAAACCTATGGTTTTTTAAGTGAATTTATATATATATATATATATACATACAGAAGCCCATGTGAGGTGGAGTGTGTCAGCAGAGTGGGAGCTCCATTTAAACAATCAACTGAATCACCACTATGCATCAAGGAAGGAATCACTCACGTGGGCGATAAATTCACAATGATTTTACTACAGCAAGCAGATCTAATGTGTTTTGACTTGTACAATAAGTCTATATACACACTTGGGACATAGCTATTAACAGTGGTGTAAAGAAACTCGAGTGGGCCTCCCTGCAAAGTGCAAGGAGGGGCCCACTTCCGGACTTACTCTGGAGCTCTCAGGCCAGTTGACTGTCTGAGGGGCCCCCTGGAGTTTGAACTTTCCCCCTGCACTGCAGGGGCTGCGAAGGCCTTTGTTACTCCACTGGCTATTAACTTGCATGGATAATCGTGTCATTTAGTCCACTGTTTACCATTTAATTATGGACCCACAACACTTTCCAGATAATTAGCTGCATATTTTGCAAATGTCAGCAAAAATGTTTTCTTCTAGCTCAAATGGATCATTATAATAGTACCAGAGAACGTTTTGAAAAATGCTGCATAATGTCACTTTTATATGCATAATTTAGATAACCCTGCTGCATATTTTGGTCCTCCATTGCTGTTTAATCCCAGTTGTCCTAATTGTGGTAAAGGTCTGCAGAAAATTTGGGGGGGGGCAGTCTTTATATTGATGATGAAGCCCCTATATCACAAGGACTCGTGAAATATTGTCAAATGTCTTGGGTTCCTGTGAAACATGGGTTTTAATTTCGGTGAACAACCTTTACAACGTGGTCGTTACTAGGCCTGGGCGAAAATTTTGTCCGTTCGTGGAAATTGCGATAATTTGACATTTTTGCATTCCGCGGAAAGCGCGAAAATGTCAAAATTTCCGCATTCCGCAGCTTAGCGATAATTTGGTTCTTGCTCGCGCTGTAAAATAATACATTCTCGCGTGCGTGCGATCGCCTTACCTGAATCCCTGCGTTCGCCGACAAGTTTTCTTGATCCGGTTGCGTTCTCCATGAGATGTTGTATTGTTTTTAGCCATTTGCGCTGTCTCGCGACAGTTCGCGCCCGCAGTGACGTCATGCGTCGCGCGATCACGTCTTTCTTCTCGCGATCATGCACCGCGAGACAACTGAAAACAAGATGGCCGCGCACGCGAGCAACCACTTGGGTAAGTTGTCGAGCCGCAACCATGCAGAAAATCTCGCGAACATGCGGGAAAAAAACTTCCGCATCTTCGCGATATTTCCGCGTGTTTGCGATAATTTTTAACATTTTCGCGATAATTTGCGAAAGTGGATTTCGCAAATTCCGCCCACCCCTAGTCGTTACACTGCGATACATTTACATTGCGGTCATTACAACGCAAGTCGTTACAACGACTTGCGCTGGATGGCGCTATACATAAGGAATAGTATGATTTACTATTCCAAAACCTTCCCTACTGTTACGTAGGCTGGAGTTGGAATAGTAAATCATACTATTCCTAAGTCCAGCGCCTCTAGCACAAGTCGTTGTAATGACTTGCGTTGTAATAACTGCGATGTAACGTACCGCAATATAACTGATCGCGTTGTAACGTCACATATTCATTTATTTCACCTGCATTTTCTGTAATAAAAGCAGTGTATGTGTGTGGCAGTCAGTTTGACATTCTGTCCACTGATTCGAAAGAATAGAAAATATAAGGCAGTTAATGTGCTTGACATCCTTAGCTTAACCATGTCCTAGATCACAGGTTATTTTATAGCGTCACACAAACATGAATTGTTCCTAATTGCACTTTTTCCTGGCACATCTGTTAAAATTGTGTATAATAGCAAGGGGCAATTGCCACATCTCTAATTATTGCAACGTAACGGAGTACTGCTGCTCTCAGACCAAAACATAAACTCCATGGTATAAACAGCTACAAAATCACAGTTTGGTTCCTGTTTGAGGGGAAAAATATTGATTAATTCCTTCGCAGTTTAACAAAGAGACAAGTACTTGTCGGTGCTTTCCTCTGGCGAGATAACAAGACACGTGGGAAAATAAAACTGGCTGTCTGCATCCTGCCAGCGTTCCTGTAGCAATAAAACTCCCCCGAATGTATTATATGTTGTTTTTCTTGAATACACGACAACATTCAAGACAGCTATGGCAGTGTGTAGGAGGACTAAGCAAACAAGTAGCCGAAGACAACATGATGAAATATGTATTTTTTTTAATTGATTTGTTATGTTTCATACGACAAGTGAAGACAGCCCTGAATACACCATTACCGGTGCAATTGCTAAAGGCTGAAGGCAAGACTTGTGCGGTTTCAAGATTCCAAGATAAGTTAAATAACGCCTGAATATAAATATTCAAACAGGAGCCAACGAAGGACAAAGAGGTGTCAAGGGCTTTGGAAAAAACAGCAATTAGCTGGTAGAAAACTGGGCCAAAGTGTCAAAACACATTTCTGTTTATATCTGTTCACTGATTGGCAACTGATTGCAGATGTACTGCTCCCATGAGTGCTTTTTTCCTCCTTCACTCTAGTCGTTTATCTCTCCCTCTCTCATAAGTTTTAAATTGACCGATAAATCCCTTACACTTCTCATTTTTACTTGTTTCCACGCAGAAATAGATTTTTTTTATCCACTGAATATGACATTTTCCAGTCCTGTGGTTGAACTTGTGTTAGATCTCCGGTACTTATAATGCCCTGCAAAAGGCTCTCTTGCGTTTTATTAGCGTAGGCAGCGCCTAATAGGACACTAATTGGGGCTTCATGGCACATATAAGGAACAGGGTAATTTATATTTTTTACTGTGTGCTGGAAAAAATATGCAAATATTGATCCTTGAGGGAGAGGCAAAGGTGCATAAACTGCATGGCCAATGAGGCTAATTTTGACAACGGGTGTGTCTGCCATCTAGAGAAGACATACACAGCTGATGTATGATAATTACCTCCCTGTACAACATTCGAAAACATAATATCAATCTAGCTAAAAGGTTGATTACAAAAAATACAGCAGTTTAGTAAATAAACAAGATAAAAAAGATGTAAAATTGAGAGTATAAAAGAAGCAACTCTGCCTTAACTAAAAGGGAGAGAAGCTTCCAATGATAACATAATAGCCATGTGTTTTATTCTTACTGCTTATTAGTACAAACATAAGGGCATAAAGCCATGAGAAATGTTTAGAGGCCCTTATTCTAGAATGTACCTTTGCACCACGAGGTTAGCCACCTGAAGTGGGGGATATGGCACTGGCTCTGAAACATTAACCAGGATATCTTGCGTTTTTAATGGTTGATTTTATAATTCCTCATCGATTACATGAAAACCTCTAGATATAAAATATGGTTTGTTGTATATTTAAGTGGTTCATCTGCTCGAAAAATGCATATCATCAAAACCTGATATTGTGGTAAAATATAAGGGCTAATTGAATTGAGATAACAAACAGCTTACTGAAAAGGACAAATTGAATTAGGGGGTTGAGGAACCTCTCACTAGATCTTAATATTAACTTCCCTTCTTCCATCTTTGGTGATTTGGGGCCAGATGTATGACCATTGAAGCTTGCGACTTGCAAATTGCATTAAATTGTGAGTCGCAATTTGCGAGTAGCAAACATCAATGTACAACAGTGTCAGAGACACTGTTTGTGATTCCCAATGGGGTCGCAAATTGCATGCCTCACGCATATTAATGAGGATGTCACAATTTGCGACCCCATTGGGAATGGCTGGCACTCCCAGGGATGGTGGCCTTCTGGGGTCAGCAGCCCTCCATGTTTGGGACCACTGCCTGCCCTTAAAAAATGTTTGCGCACCCATTTACAAAAAGGAAGGGGTCTCTTGGGGACCCCTTCCTGTTTGCGAATGGTTTACCACCCTCTTGAAGAGAGTGGTAAACTGCGAGTGTTCATTCTAAATAGGGTTCAGAGTCGCTATTAGGAAAGGATGCCCTTGGAACGCCCCTTCCTAATAGTGAGTCTTTAACCCTATTTTACGAGTTGCTATTACATTAGCGACTCACAAAATAGGGTTGGTAAATAGTGCAAAAAACAGTCGTACATCTTGCCCTTGATCATTAGAGTGGTTTTAGAACCCTAATACAGAGAGGCAAACATCTGCGTTAGCTGGCAGTGTGAATTCATCTCACGCAAAATGGAGAACTGAGACTCACCTCTTCAGGTCAAACACCTCTGCCTCCTGTAGAACTATAGATGCTGTTATACCCAGTACATCAAAAAAGATGATTGCTTTAAACAAGGCAGTGTCTGTTAAAAAGGATGGAAAACACTTTATGGATCATTTGATCAGCATAGATTGCAAATCATAAAAGCTAGAGTTTAGAAACAAATATTTCTATCAATGTTGAAAAATGAGTTGCCAATAGGAGCACGTCTCAGCTGTTTCCCTAGCTTTAAAAATATAAGTAAAATTCTTTAATGCAAGGAAGAAGAAAAATTCCCTCCTGGTAGATAATGGTTGTCCAGAAACATAATGGTCCTATACCATAAATAATGTATTTAACCCATAAGAGAGTCTGGCATCACCACTAGCCTTACAAATGGCGAGACAAGAAATACCCTCCCCATCTTCCTTGCAGAGTAGGGAGAAGTAAGAATAGCTGCTTTGTCAGGGCAAGTTATGGAATTATTAATTCTTTAAAAAATACTAATGCCAGCATTAAACAGCTTGGTATTGGTTGGCTATATCTGCTGATTTTGGGCAAGGAAGATCAAAATTACCTCTTACAAATAAGTGGTAATCTAATCAGTAATCTAATTTCAGATGGAAGATTTTTTTCTAAATCTTTCTCTGACTAACTAGGGAAGCAGATAATCAGTATACTTGCATTCTTCATGAATATGCTATCCTGCTTTCCGATCCTTAACAACTTTTGAAGCTAGTTATCGCTAAGGTTTTACTTTGCTTTTTCCTAAGTATGATCAGCATTTGCACAGACTGTCCAACCAAACGTCTGACTACTTAAATGCTGATCTAAAAGCAACATGTTACTTAGTGTATTTAAACAATTCAGCATAATATGAGATTACGACCTTGAAGGGTATTCTCAAAGCCTCTTTCACAGTAGGGGGCTTCAGTACCTGTATCCTTCTATATAAATGTAAGTTATTGAGAAACGTTTCTGCAAGCATCATTGTTGCATCTAAGAAAAGTGCTACAAGGTCCAAAGTTAATGTGGAATATGAGTTAAAGAACAACGTTCAAGTCGTCTGGATACTAAAAAGAAAATCTACCTCTGATGCCCACCAATAGTGCCCAGCGTTACAAGTAAGGGTGGGCTGAGTTGCTGAAAACCTCGGCCTAATTCCACTGAGTTCTGCAGGAGAGTTGAGTATTGCTCGGCCACCTCTCGCTGCTTATAAAGCAGACAAGGGCCTCAGTTTTGGCAAATTCAATTATGTGTTTCACTTGCAGTGCCTGGCAAGAGGTTCTAATTATTGCTAGAATACTATTAGCATTTTTTTACAACTGCTTGAGTCCTGGCTGTTGTGGTGCTTTTTTTGCCTCCAGCTGCTGAAACTGTGCCTCTCTTGTGCCCATTGCCCTTCTCCTACGAAGTTTGAGACCCCACAATCAGGCCAGCGTCTGACAGCTCCTACAGACCCATAGGCCGTGCTATCCATGTCCGGGGGGCCCTGCCTCATGCATGTACAGCTCCACATCACCGGTGTCCAAGGCAGCCAAAGCTCTTCTTGCACCTCCATGAGGTGAGTGATGCTGCGGGCTTCTAGTCCTTTGCGCGGCTTTTGGGTGAGTGCAGCAGGCCCGGGAATTGCAAGGCGCAGGCTGGTTCTCCTGTGTCTCTCACCCTCTGCTGCTTTCACCAAGCACTTCTGAGGTAGAATGTTATGTTAGGGCCGTGGACCGCCCATCTCGGCACAGGAGCTTATACACTGAGCTGAATTTGGCACATTTCACTTCCAAGTCATTTACTCTAAACTGAACCACAAACAGATGGACACGCAAGGCATGCGAGGCACACGGCCCTGGAATGTGACTGCGGCCATGCAAATTTATTAGGAGGGGGTAAGGGAGGGCTGATAAACTACGCCATGCTGTCAATACAGAGTTTTTTGCTGGACGCCATGCTCCAAACTGAGCACGGAGTGGTAAAACTCCACACACTACGTCAGCGGAGCGAAGCTTACCACCCACGTTTAGTTACAAGTACATTGGCTAAAATCTTGGTTCTAGGATCTCAATGGATTGAATAGTCCAAATTTGAAATATCAATGCCTTAATATCTTTGGCTGTATTTTGTTTATTTTTATGCCTCCTCCACATAGATGTATATTCTAACTGACACTGTATGGGATAAAATATCCTCCAACAATTAGAACTACAAGTAAGAGAGCTAATGCAACTAGTAAACCAGATACTTATTTCTTTCAGTTTAAATCCTTGATATTTTCTTTATCAAAATGAAACTACAAACCCTCATCTTTTTTGGCCCATGAATGAATAAGTAATATGAACATCTTACCTTCTCTGAGAAAAGATCACCAACACCCATCTAAGAAGTGTTGAAGCCAAAGGAAAAATATTCTATTCAATGTTGCTGAAATCCAGCACAATTTTGACTTGAAAATGCAGCTCCTGAAAATGTATTGTTGAGGGTTTACTGTCTGCAAGCACTGAACTCACTTAATTTTTCCAACCCCTCCATCTGGTTTTTCCAAATTTCTTGTCCAGGCAGCCTCCCTGTAGCCAATTCCCAATTAACTTTTACCCCTCCACCACACCTCCTTTTCACTGCATCTCAGAAACACCTCAGTACACTTCCCAGCACCCTATTTGATGTCTACCTGATTTCCATTTTGCATTGAAACCTTAGTGAACAACATTTACAATTTCTGTACAACTATTGCTATAGCTAAGTTCAGGATCATGCCTGGAACATTCAATCTCAAACTCTTCAGTAAGTAGAAATATTGCTATGATATTAGTTTCTAAGGTGAAGCTTTCTGACAAATTGCAATTCTGTTATAAAGTCCTTCATTAGTGGGTCTCATAAAAAAACATTATCCACGTGAAACACCTTTTAGTTTTCTCAGTTGGGGAATTCATTGTTTCTTAAGAGCAGGGATGGTGACATTTTTAAAAGATCTGCTGAAACCTTCAGTCTTTCTTAACAGTGTTCACACATATGCCTAAAAAGATATTTAAATTGCATTCATTAAAATCTCTAACCAGCTTCAATTTGAAGTTCTAGAGATATAGAATACTTTTATTGATTTTAAAATCAGAAAAAAATTAAAGAACAATATGCAGTGGTTCGCCATGATTTGGAGAAAAGAAAGATAGCCTAGGGGCCCAACATATTGTTAAACCCATTTCAAAGGTTTGGGAACGCATAGCCAGCATATTAGCAACAGTCCTTGCATGTGCATTGTGGCTCACCCAGTTCTTTGAAAGTAATTGCACTTACAAGTAAACATTATTTACCACCAGTATTAGTGCAGCCACCTGGACATCTTTGGACACTTATGTTTCTTAAAATTTGCCATTCAACCACAGAAAATACTTTTCGAATTTGGGGGCATTCTAGTATGCTGCTTTTAATTTCTTATTTCAAACTCCTTTCAATGACTGGAGTCTAAGTTTATGTCCAGGTATGCCATTTACAAAGAAACTAATCTAGCATGGCAACAGAAGGTGGGGTCTAAGAGACCGGACACCAATGTTTTGTGGTAATTGTGCAGTCTTGCAACTCAGGCTCAGTAAACAAAACTAAGCCAAACCCTGGGGTGAAGGTTTTACCATGCATTTATTATAATACCATGTAACATGAGGAATAGAGAGGCATATGAAGCAACGAAACAAGCTGTCAAACACTGCCCTTTGCATTTACATTGTATTGTGTTATGTTGCTTTGCACTGTGTTGGTGAGGGAAGACACACTCTGTCTTACATCTAAGGCGAGTCGCACAAGGGGAGAGCAGCTAATCTCCTCCTAAATGCCCATTGGGCAGTCTTATATTGACAAGCAAGCAATTGTGCTCTTGAGTTGCTTATAGCTACTCACTGTACTTTTCCACAATATGTGACGCAACACCCGCTGTCGTCCATTGTGCAATGCATACCTTCTCTCTTTTTCTATAAGATTGGACGGACTGGTTCCCAACATCTTATAAATATATTGTTAAGAATTTAAGTCCTTGCTCAAGTGTTACACTGAGATTGTATTATGGAGAGCTAAATATCATATGCTACTCCTAGGTGCTATCACTACTTCCAGGAGCTAACCCTGCTTCTAAGTGTTACACTTAGTGCTCACAAACATCAGTTTGCTACACAACTTGCAACTCATTAGCCACAGATGCTGGCAGTGTGCTTCCACCCACGATAACTGATTGATCTCTTCTGAAGATTTGTTGTTTAAGAATCTCAGGATGTCTATAAAGCTTTCAGAGGTACCTGACCTTAGAAACTATAAGAAGCATTGTAGGCATGCAAAACATAAAAGCATACTGTCTGCTGATGAATGGCAAATCAGTTGGAATACATGTGGTGAGAAATATCCAGGTCTGTCTACTCTAACACTGGTGGCAAGCAAATTGTACTTGTTAGTACTAATAAATATAATGAACTTCATGACCCACAATGCATTTGAAGGAACTGGTGCTGATACGGTGGTAGTGTGTTCCCACTGTCTGGATATAATTGGCTTCTTCTGGATAGCTGTGGCTGACAAGTCAGGAGATGAACCTTAAGTTTAGAAAGATACTTGACCAGCAAAACTATAACTAGCAAATCAAGCATCCCAAAACTAAAAGACTGTTCTCTTCTGATGAGTGGCAAATACGAAGAAACAAATATTTCCTGAGATATCCAGCACTGACTGAGCTATTACTGATGGCAAAGATTTTTACTTGTGATTACACAAGTAATCACAAGTAGTATTGTTAAAAGCAACGGCATTTACCACAAAGCACTTGCGTGAAATGTTCATGATATGCTGATAGTGTGCTCCCTATCCCATACAACTGATATTGTCAAATTTAGGGGTGTTAGTTGTGATGGCTTTGGAAATGATGCAACTAGCTTTGAAGATGGTGTGGGCCAACACGGGGAGCAAAGGAGTTCCATCAGGATAGGGGTGATGTGATCATATTTCTACAGTCCACAACGATGCATGCTGCAGTGTGCGAGATAACCCTAAATTGTGCCAGTTTGGGGCCTGGAAGTCCATGCAGTAGGGCATTACCACTATTCAAATCCAAAGGAAATGTATGCATTGCTAGAAATGGTCCACCAATTTTGTCAGACCTCTGCGGAGGATTCTAAGGGGAGCCAAGGAGCTGTTTCAAGAAAAGCTCCAGATACATTATAATCCTGAAGTAGTATATGGTAGCCCTACAAAACACTAGAGTACTAGTGCCATTTGGAGGTGATGGGCATGTCAAAATAGATGTTGAAGGAGGTTCAAACTGGTATTAAACTCTGAATAGCTCCCTTTTCTGGTTATCACTAGAAAGGAGGATGGAAGGTTAAGATTTTGTGTGGACCGTATTAAAAAGATCCTGATTGATATTTTTCCCCAATCTAACATTAATAATGTGGTGGTATTGCTGAAGGCTGCAACTTATTTTTCTAATTAGACATCAAAAGAGCATAACATCAGATTAGGTTGCATTAATGGACTTTTTTATCATGAAGGTCATTTTACAGTTCACTCATTTGCATTACGTTATCAGTGCCTTTGGGCTGATGAAGTCACACTTTTCAATGATCAAATATGTGTGATGTTTTTCCAAGATGAGATGCTTGTTTTAGGAGAAGCTTTGGCAGAGAATACTACAGTTCTTAAACAGGTCTTCGATTAGGTGTGAAAAGGTAGATATGACATTATGCAAGGACAAATTTCTTGAGATTACATTTTTATGTTTATGCTATTCTACATCCACTGGTGGGGTGAGATCAAAAGCATAATTATTGAGAGCAACAAGGCTCACACCCAAAACAACTGCCAAAAACGAATTGAGGTCATTCATGGGCTTAACTGAGTGCAACAGTAGAGAAAATAGAGTCTATGAGGACTACGTTGTGTAAGGAGAAATCAGTTGCGAGTATTGAGACAGTTTGGAGGGATTTTGAAGATATTAAGAGTGAAAATGTCAATGTCTAGATTTATTAGTCACAAAAAAGCTTACCACAGGATTGATGCCCATACATAAGCCATTGATGCAGTATCATTCCAGAATTATGGTGGGGTGGAAAGAATGGTTGCATTATCTTCAGTGTTCTTAGATATGCTAAAAGGAACTAAGCTTGTTTCAGGTTAATTATAAATGGCAACCCTTCTCCAAATGACCACTTCTCAGATTATTGCTGTTCATTCTCTCCTCATATTAGGCTCTGGGATGTAGCCTGGGTAAAGATAAACTGTTGCAAGGGTCCAGAACAAATTTAAGTTTAATGTATATGAGGTATCAGATGAGTATGTGTGGTCATTACCACAGTCGTAGGAAAAATCCAGGATTGCTTTCCAGTAAATTAAAGGTAATAAAATGACAAGAGATGGAGATTATCAAGTTTACACAATTGAAATGTGTGGGACACTAAACCCATAGTTATAGCTCTGGCACGGACGAGTCAACAGTACCGAACCTTAAAAAACATCTGCTTTTCAATTGCCTAAAACTAGTTTCCCATTGAAAGTCTACAGACAGTTTTTCCACCAGTTTGCACCAACTAGTCTAAGTGAGTAGCCACAAAGTTGGATTTATTTGACCCTGGGACCACTAACAGATCCAGATTGTGGGTCTTAAAATCCTACCTGTAAAATTAGATTGAAATCTTTTCTTTAAATGAGCTGGCCGATCAAGGTAAAAGATCCTAAAAATTGTGACTAAGGTGTGACTGAGGTGTGTCCTTTTTGGGCACTACCATTACGGGCAAAACCCATGGCGTCGGACCAGTTGAACCCTCAATAATTTCATGCTTAAGTAATTATTCAAGGTTTTTTCAACAGCTTATCTTAAATTAAAAGCAACTTGTCTGTGTCTCTGAGCAACAGGATGAACATCATCATTAATGTGTTTCTGCTGAGGGAAAAAAAGCGTAAGTGATGAAGGAGGTTTATTCCTACTGAAAGCTGAACCATTGTGTTGTGGCGACTTTGAAGTCATCCCAGTATTTCCTTTGGCCTGCCTGCAAAGATGGTACCACAGTAGTTTAGACTGGAACCAAAAATTGCTTTGGTTAGGGTAGGTCTAGTTGCAGTGTGTGAAGTGTTTGAAGCACAAAGAATATGGTCTTTGATAATTGGTGTTAAGCACTGCAAGGGAATAGCTACTCTACATGTTTTGTGGAAAAATAGACACCCTGTGAAACTGGAAAACCAACACACATTCATCTAAAGCCATACCTGATCTTATCTAGACATAACTTTTGTTATCTCAAGAAGCGCACAGGTAACTTCAGATGATTGCTCAATTCAAGAAGCATTGTCAAATACAAGTAAGATACTGAAACGTAAGATATTGATAAAAGGTAGTGCAGAGTCCTATATACGTTTGTAAAAAAAGTGGTATCTTATTCATTAGAGACCCATACCCTGCCTAACAGGATCTTTACAAAATCCGCTTCAGGACCTTAGATTTGATGTTCATTGCCCCTAATTCTTCTTAACAACCGGGTGCCTAAAATGCAGTTAATTTCACCTTTTAAGAACATTTTCTTCTTTAAGCACTTTAACATTGTGCTTTACATAAAATAGATATATAGCTTTAGATAACGGCGCTATAGAAATACACGAAAATTGAAAATATTATATATAGAACATGCATTTAAAAATTTTCTAATGTCTTTCAATTGTTTTCATGTTTCTGGATGTTGAAGTGACAAGTGTTGAAGTGACAAAATAAACAGGTGATCGAAAAATATTATTTGACGTCTGAATGCTTAGGATTTCTTTATAAATAGTCTCCCTAAAGAAGACCACTTTAAAATGAAATGTTGTGTTCCTATGAAAATGAAATACTTTTACAGCGTACCTTTCCAATTATCAGCACCTGACATCTATTATACAGTGATAACTGAATTAATTAAATACGTGTTCAATAGTTTGACATTTTCATTCAAAGTACTATATCTAGAATGCTAGTCTACTTACAAACCAAATTAAATGTTTGAGAGTTTTTTTAATAGACGTATGTGACTCCGGTGACTTTTCTGCAATCACCACAAATAGATACCTCTATTTGCACATTGGTTGACATACAAATAGAAACATGAAGAGGTGCTTGTCAAGCTGACAGTCAGTGAAGGTTGAAAAAGATTTGCCCTCTTCCATGTACTTGTCATAGAGACTTGGGGTGCAGGTGTGAGAGGCTTTTGAGAGCTTCCCTATGTGCTTTGCATTTCAAGGCACATCTTGGGGCTTTGATCTGACATTTCCATTTAATTATAAGGATGTAATTAGCAACCCATGAAACAGAAAACTCCAACATTGCCAGCTATTTGGGATTACAGAAACACTCCATCTTGAATAGTGTCTGCTAGGCCAATCACCGCCTGACCTACCCGCCTGCTTCTGTGGAGTTAGAATTCTTGCGTCACACTGGGTGGGATTGGCTTATAGGGCAGTCTGGCAGTGCCAGAAGGGCTGGACTGAAAGGTAAGTGTGTTGGCCGGTTTATTGGCAGTTTGTGCTCCTGTTTTTTGGACTGTTTTTACTGTTGATTTCCCTGATATTACCACAAACATTGCCTGCACAAGCACAAATACATGAAGTCTCCTATTCCCTGAACACACCTGTAAAGCAGTCTTTACAAATGCTAACCTGTCCCGATTTGCATATGTGGCCATTTTATTTTTTTAGCTTTCTGCTTCAATTATGGGAATCACACTTATTTTGGTGCCTGGGCCTGTTTCTGTTCCTGTTCAGCAGTGTTGTCACATGCCATTTACTGTCAAAATACACAAACTTTTTGGTGACTCCATTACAGATGTTCTTGACAGTTACCACCTATGGCTATTTCACATTAATCGTAGAGTAAAAAGAGCACCTAACTAGCAGCACTTGCCAAATAGCTGCAGCTGCTGAAAATGAGCATCCACCAGTCCACACTGATAACTCCAGCAGTCCAAATTAAGAGAAATGAAACATCTGTCATGATTAAGCAACACCAAGGAAGGAATATGCCAACTGTGTTAGCTGACCCGTGAACCACCCTGCCCCAGTCTACTTGCACCTGTGCTGAGAAGGAAAGGCAAAGCCTGGTCTCTAAAGTCTGAAAGACTGTAGCAAACAGAGATAAGCCTGCAGTAGGAAGTTTTCCATACTGGTAAGACTCAAACTGACCCACAAGTTACCGAGAGACAGTTTAGTGAACTTGCATCTGTGCCTAATGTTACCTAAACTCAACTTGGGGAGTGGTTGCTGCAAACACAGGGCAGCACATAGAGTTTGGAGCATACATTAGAGGGTCTACAGCTTTGTTTTTATAGCATATTAAGAGCCAGCGAGTGAGACAGTTTAACCTTGTAACTATACCCTTATTTAACTGTGTATTATTCAGTTCTGCTGTGGTATTACAATACACTCTTTTCTCTGGCACCCACAACTTCCTGAGAAGTCTTTAACTGCTCATCCAGGCTACCCTGAGAGTCAAGTGTACAAAGACTTTACATGGTCAATTATCCTGAGCCAAATTAGGACAGACACCAGTGATTTAGCATTTAGCGCATGCCAGGATCCTGGCTGCCTGAACTGAAATGAACAGTGTCTGTCAGGCTGACCTTTGTTTGGGGGCAAAAGTTGGAGGGGCATGGCCACTCGGCCCCAATGGACCGGCCGCGCCTGCTTAGCCAACTGTGTGAAGAGCAGGCCCAGACCCAACAGTACCTGATGAGGAGTCAAGGCAGCATGCTCCAACCAATATTAGCAATTCTCTCACGGGGCCCACATTATCAATAGCATGAGAGCAGTGTCCTGATTAGTGGATGAGAGTTGGATGAAGGTCCAGCACGGCTCCCCCTGATTGTATTCCAGAAGAAACACAGAGCAGAGTAGGATGAAGCATGGGTTAGTAACTTTTTTATTTTACTGTATCCTTTTTGGCCCACTTAGTGTTCGGATGCCATGACCAGTGAACGCAATGTGCCAGTGGATGACTTAGTTGTTGGGGAGTCAAATTGCAGCTTGTCACAGTGTACATGGAACCAGCAAGCACTGCAGCATGGTGGTAGTCTGCCTCTGCAGATGAGACTCAACATTAATAATGCTTATTCTGTCCTCAACGCAACCTGTGCATACTGGGTGTTGATCTGCATGTCCACTTGCTTAACTATGCTTTCCACTCTGCAGCACTGTTGGAGCTTGGAAAAAATACAAGGCTATGCTAGGTAGAATGAAAGTAAAGTAAACACTTCTTAAGTTATGAGCTATCATCAAGCAGTGAAAGAGGTGTGGCACCACGGCCAGGGCGACTGACTCCGGAATCTGGGGATCACGGATCGATCCCCGGCAGCAGATTAGCCCAGCACCATGTGACTCTGGGCAATAGCTTGCTTAATCTTCCCGATGGCCCCCAGCGCCTAGAGACCCTTACGGGTGATTGTTCGCGCTTTACAAATGTGGATTATTATTATTAGTCGTGTCTTGTGGAGAGCACTGGGGCTCAGCCCCCTTTTCTTTCACCTCCCCAGGGCTTGTCCTCTTAATGGTAAAACTGCTTCTTCTTTAGAAAAAACACATGCACAGAATTTATTTGTCTTGCTGGGAACTGGGGCTGCAGCCTGCCGGGGCCGCTGCCTGCCGCACAGTGCCACTCATAGTGCTTGTTTTTGCAGTGATGCTCACATTCACTAAAACTACTTACTGCCCCCGGGTGGGCCCAAAGCATAGAGTATTTGTTGTTTTCCACATGGTTCTTTGTTCAGGTTATGGGACAGGTCCTTCAATATTCTCCTGTGTCTCTTCTCCACAGAAAAGTGACTGCAGTGTACTATTCATAATAACACAAGACGTAGCGCATCGGAGTTCGAACCTGACAACTGTCGACACAATGACAAAGGGCATGGGCTTTAACCCCCTGAGCTATCCTATCTGTAAGCGGGTATCAGAGAGACAAACAGTGCCAAGTGCCAGGGACGACATGCTTGAGGACAGTTTGGCAGCTGCCTCGAGGGCAGTCAGCTTTCCAAGAGGGTGACAGTGCCGTCAACCTCAGGTACCTGCTGCCACAGCCAAAAGTACGGCTTCCACTGTGGCTGCACTGAGAAATATTTATTAAAAGTGATAGCTAATAACATGAACAATCAGGGAATTTTGAGGTGAAACCAGTGGCTGACAATGACCCTCAAAACGAGAGGGTCATTGGCGGGGTCCGAGAGACAAACCCAGAAGGGCAAAAACCTTGTTAAAAAACAAATTAAAGGTACTTACCCGTTTTTTGCTCTCCTTTATTCTGGCATCAGTACGATGGCAGGCACCTCAAGGAGCCTCAGGTAACCCCTCCTGCAAATCCTGATGCTGGTCTCATGTTGCAGATGAGCAGCATGAGAGCAGCGCCTGGATTGGCTGGAGCGGGCTGCCTCGATGGTCCAGCAGGCCCAGGAGGACTGTGCCTGCTCTCCTCCTGTCTGAGACAGCTAGGTGGAGAGGTTTCCACTTCACATGTCAGGCTGTCCCTCGCAAGACAGATGGCCAAAGTGACTTGAGCACTGTAAACTGGTGGAGTGAGCACCACTCCCCTGCGGCCTGTCAGAGGCAATGCCCTGCCCACAAAAACTTGCTGGGGCTGGGAGCAGTGAAAAATAAAATGGTGATTAATTTTATTACGGTTTTATTTTCACTTCTGCTGCACTGGCAGCAGTGGGGCTACGCTCCTCTGACTTAATGAGGGGGCTGCCGCTGGGCAAAACAGTTGTTGTGTAAACCCTGTACCTGACACAGATTATTATAAAGCAACATTACAGTCTATTAAGTCAAGGTCAATATATTTTTATACGTTCGATCTTCTGAGCTCATATTTGAAAGAGTTTTCATATGTGATAATGACCAAAAAGGAGTGTTGGTGAAATAAAATATTTGCCTTAGATCATGTAATTTTTAAGCGTGGAAGCCGCGATTTACAGAGGATTTCTTGTTTCGCTTTGTACAAATTAGCCAGTAAGTGGGCATCTATTTGTATTTCTTCATGTTAAGGCTTTGATTTTACCCCTTTGCACATTTTTCTTCACTTTTTATGTGAAGTGCATGGGAATCAGTTGGAGGGAGCTGAAAAGAACCTTGAATTTATCACACCCAGAGACTGTCAAGGCCCATCGAAAACCTTCAGTGCCAGCTTGGCACCAAACGTCTGCAATCGGCCCTGATAGTTGTATGTGTGTGCAGGCGAGGGCTAGTGCGAGGGACTGAGGTGCAGAATGGTGCTTAGTCAAGACAGGTGAGAGTGTTGGGTTACCCCAGGGGTGTGGCAGCCCTGAAGCAGTTTTCAAGCAGTATTTAGTTAAGTGCTAGGGGGTTCAAATTAATGAGGGCGTTGCTGCAGCATGTGTGCAACTGGCACATCAGCGGTTTAAATGACAAGAAAGACGAACTAGTAAATATTTAGCGTTTATTAACCTTCTGCCCTTGAGTATAGTGATAACTCCCAAGAAATGCTGTCCCCCCTAACGACCCGCCTCAACCCGCCCCGCTAAGCCCAGCCTCCCACTTCCACACTTCGTCAGCCGCCACTGCATATCTCTAGCATGCACCTGCTCAAAAGTTTGAAATACCATGTTCAAAATTATTACAATAATCATTTACACCACAAATATAAGTAAACTGAATGTGTTACCTTTTTGCCTTTCTTAATGAACAGGAGCGTCTTGAAAATAGTGGAAACTCGTTTTTCTGGAGCATGAATGCCTTCAAATCCAGTTCTTTGGGGATTTGGGAAATCAGGCCTTCCACTTGTTGGAAAATGTGAAATATTTGAGGAACTTTGCAAATGTACTAGTGTGAATTAAACCTGGCAAATCGTGCCTCCAACACCTAAGGAATATACCTTTTCAGAGTGTATCTGTCCACTCATTCAAAAAGCAAAAGCCAGCCACTGCAAGAAACCTATGAGCATAATGATACTATAACAATGTAGTGAAATATTTGAAGTTTAATTCGGGCCTGGCAGAATTATCACGTGCCACGTGATAGTGGCATATGTCAAGCGATAGTCATATATGATCTGGAATGCTCAGATAGAAAGAAAAACAATGCACAAAGTTATTGTCAGGTATGGACATGCTACCTTTCCCAAATAAAGAATGATAGTGGGACATTCAACTCTGTGCCATTGTTAGTGAGAAGTTTAGGGAGATAGTTACCAAGGCAGGTAAAGATAGATTTCCAGTCATTTAGTATTTTTATCATGAAACCACTTAGGCCATGGCCTCACCAAAGAGCTGTTTTTAGGCAATACACAAATGTCTGCACAAAGCGTTAATAGAGAGTTCCTGCAAGCCTACACATGTGTATCTAGATCAAGACAACCTGAGAGTTTGTTATTTTCTGGTTGCTAAAACTGTGCAAGCTGGCTGATGTTGACGAATTTTTAGCAAGAGATTGAGTATTATTTCAAGACGCCCATGGGCCTGATGCACAAAAGGAAACCATGAAGCTTCAGTTGTAAAACTAGTGCCATGTTCAGGTTCACATTTTTGAGCTTTCTTTGTACGCAAGCAGCATGTCTGGGACACTGCCTTGGTCACATCTTTCCAGGCTTACTAATGGTAATGCAATGGAATTTTGTGGCATTGCTGCTCCCCAATGTGGAATTGTATGCAGGGTAAAAATTGGCATACAATAAATGCAGTCTCAATGTACAATTGCACATTTGTATGCTCTTTATACACTGTAAAAACATTATTTTTTTATCATGAAGCAATCAATTATTCTATACTCCCACCAGGGGAGGGGTTTGAGATTTTTGATTATGAAAATGGAAGGATCCCCAAGAACCTCATAATTCAATACCTTGTTAGCTCAAAACAATATTTAATTTAAGAAACTTCAGCCCAACCACTGGCCCTTCGGATCTAAAGAAGCACACATTTCCTGAGAGAAACTTGTGTTAAATATTAAAACAACAAGTCAATATTAAGGGCTCAAAAACAATTATTTAAATTCCCAAAGCAATTTAAAATATTTTATAGCAAAATTACACAAAATTACTTACAATCAAAATAGGGAAACTGCAGATATGAATTGGTAACGTTTTTAGTACAAAAAGAGCAAGAAAATACAAAGCCCCATGACAAAATAATTGCCCAGTTGACTGTGAAAAAGTGCAATGTCAGGCTTACCATAACTGAGTGGAGTTATGTGAATCTTAGTGGCTCCAATCTGTCAAGATTTCGACCTTAACAAATATGAAATTGATTTGTTCTTTACCTCCTCCAGCGAGGTAAGGTAGGTTGCTATCAGAGATGAGGTGTGACCAATCCAGAGAGTTCTCCTTTACAGTTCCACAGTAGCTTTGAACTTCAATGGGAGAACTTCAAATGGGACAAGACAGCAAATCTTGACTGCAAGTATGCAACTTTTTCCAGGAGCCTTAATGCTGTCTCTCAGTTCCCTTTGTCTAACAGGGTTGCAGGTTTAATGACCACTGAGAGAAATTCCTGAGCCTTGGAAACTTAGAGGAGTAGATGAAGGCCCCAGTCCTCCACCATGCAGGAGGCAGACATATGTCCTGTTCTGATTCTTCATGTCTTTTCCAAATTCCAGCAGTTTTCTGATGAGACGTTATTTGATCCCATTTTTACCATGCACACTACTAGTAATTTGACAAACTCGGGATTCAATCCTATAATTTTCCACTGTCCTCCACCCAATTTCCAAAGCATTTCTTGTTTGCCTTTAAACAATCTGTACCTCAGGCCTTTGTTGCTTAAAATGATAGAACCTCTGCTAGAAAGACGAGAGCTCCAAATATCCAGGCAAACCGTCTCAGACGCTTCTGGAAACAGGTTCCCTCAAAATGGGAGTAGGGCTTAAAGGCTCCTCTCACACTAGGCCCTAATTAGCATAACCATGTCAAAAGCAAGACAGCAGCTTAGCCTTCCTGCCATGACCTCTCCCTCTATTGCTCTCCAGCATGAAGACCTTTCAATTTCTCATCAGGATTCTAATTACTGCCACTGGAGTTTGGCAGCAAAAGTGGTTCACTACCGTCAGGATTCCAGGCAGCAAAACCACATACCCATAAAGTGACTTTCCTTTTATGTTTAGCAAATACCTAATTTCAATAATTGAGCTAGTTTTTAATATATATTAAAAATAAAATGTGAATGAACTTTGTGGTATGTTTCTAAGGAGGTTTGCTGGAAAAGAGCATCTAACCACAAATAAGCCTTCTCAATAGAAAAAGCTCCTGAATCATATTGCAAACCCATGTGTGTTATTAGTTATGTGATAGGAATACTCTTAGTGGCCCTGCACAGCTACAACCAGGTAATTCTAATTTACACACAATTTACCACTGTATAGTAGCACACACTACTTCAGTTGGTGGAGAGTCAATTTGACATTAACATTCTTATAAATCTGTTTCAATTTCTGATACTAAACCTGATCGTATTATATTTTCAAAAATGTAATTCTTAATGTTTAGTCATGTCTTCAAAGTACAAGTTACAACCATTTTTCAATAGATAAAACATTTGGAATCTTAATTTCTTTTTTTCTGATGAATAATGACATACAATAGAATCAACAAAACAATTTCAATTTCTTTAGCCAACACAGGGTTCACGGAGGCAGTCTTCCTCCTGTTCATGCTACCTCTATCATCACTTGAACACTTGTGCCCGCTAGAACTTTAAGAAACTGGAACAAATTATGTTAATAGTAAAGGCAAAAAATTCAATGACAAAGAACTGACACCTCTGCGCTCCTCTTCAAAAGACACCTCTGATTGCACTGTCAATAATAGCGCACCTATTCTATGCCCCCCATAAATTGAAAAAAATATTGAGACGGGCCACCCAGACGGAGCACCTTCTCCAAATGTGATTTCTCAGACCAACCAAGCATAATGGGTAGAGAAATTGACTGAAGTCTTCAACTAAGTTCTACAGTCTGAGACAATCCAACACTCCTGGAGAGGGTCCATTGTCAACTTGATTTTCAAAGGGGGTGACAGAACACAGCCAGGTAACTACCACCTAATTGCACTGCTCGACTATGAAGCCAAATATTTTGCCTCATTCCTTCTTAAGGAGTTAACAAACTGGGTCCCTGACCAAAGCATTATTCAACTTAATCAAACTGGATTTACCCGTGGAACTGGGACCTCCACTAACATCATGGCACTGGCACTAATCATTGCTCAAATGGCAACAAAGTGTCAACCACCATACCAGTGTTTTATAGACTGTAAAGCAGGATTTGACTTTGTACAGCGCAACTTCCCTAGACTAAACTATCCAATTTTGGGATTCCACTCTAACGTTCATGTGCAATACAATTGTGATACAAAAACAGTTGCCTCTTTATTAAGACAGGCGATGGCACGCGTCTTTCAAGAAGGATAGCCACACACCAAGGTCTAAAGCAGGGATGTGTCTTGGCTTCCCAGCTTTTTAATCTATCTTTAGCTGACATGACAGCAGCCCTAGACTTGGGCAACTCTCATTCACCCAAACTTGGCAACCTTCACCTTACTAAACCAAAATTGGCCTCCAGTGCCCACTTGATGAATTAAATATTTATTCCAGAGCTAATGGGATGGTCATTAATTGGAAGAAATCAAGGGTAGGTAGTTATTAAGCTAATCAGAGAGGAACCACAATTGGTACATGCAGGGCAAGCGTCTGGAAGTGGTTGATGAGTACAAATACCTTGGAGTCCTATTTGATGCAAAAGACTCTCTCTTTAGGCTCACAAATCCGAAATTTCTCAAAAGGTAACACTGATTCATGCCTTCCGCACCTTGAACGGCTCCATAAAAAGTCCACATCTAGCCCCCTTCCTAAAGGTTGTTTCTGCAAAAGTCCTACCCTGTCCACTCTTACCTAATGCTGCAAGGCTCTAGGAGGTGGTGACTCAGCATTACTGGACACAACTATATCCAATATGTATAGATACATCTTTAATTTACCGTCAAATGCATCGCCAGCACAGATACACCTGTAATTTGGGTTAACAAAACAAGTGATTGCAAGGCATGGTGCCTACATTAAATGGTGCTATAAGCTTAATTAGAACATTGGAATGTAGAACATTTGTCAAATTAATCAATACTGCCCTATGGTACATGATAGTCAATAACATCATGTACTCCACCCTCAGAAGATCTGTTAACTGTGTCATGAAGAAGCTTTTGTTATCTCTATACAAGGAGACACTATCTAAAAGGTTCCATGCCTGGATGTTTCTAAACAACTACAAGATTGTAAAGCCACAGGCTTACCTCAAGACTGGTTATCTGGCTTTTACAAAATGCAACTTCATTATTATCCGTCTTGGATGCTTACCTTTACTACTGCACATTCCACCGTGGCTACGAAAAGCGACTCCACTCTGCGACTTTTGCAGGAGAGAAAATAACTTTTGAGGATGGCCTTCAACCAGACAGACATAGGTTGATGTCGACCAGCAATCCTTGCATGTTTTAACTCAACTAATGCGATTTTAAACTGTTGTTTTAATAAATTCTTATTAAGGGCTGGGTATAAACAGAACCAATCCTAATGTATAGTTTTGAGCCGTGACTTTGGTTTGTACATTCCTATTTATTAGCCATATTTATGATGTGTTTTGTATGCAATGATTTTAATTAACTATGCATAATAAACTATCTATCTTCCTCTTCATACTATCTGTATGATTGCATTATTTTAAAATCAAGTATGGACGTAGACAACAAAAATACAAAAGAAACAAACAGAACATACATTTTTATACAAATATCAATCAATGATAAATCACCTTGTTACAAATATATATTGCAGTTAAAAAGAGTTAACTTTAATTATATAATAAATCAAGACCGATGTATTTCAACGTTTTCATAAAATGTAATCATCATAATTATTTATATCAATTGGTCAGCACCCCTGTAGATCCAATTGATTTGTCTCATAAATGATCCCTATTAATTAACTCATTAATAAATAATTAATTCATGTAAGTAGACCTATTACTATAGTGTTTCTCTTTAACGCGTATATAGTAAATATTAAGGATTACAAAAAGAAAATGACTAGAAAACTAGATGGAAATATAGGAAAATAAGTACAATGTTAATGATACCTTAGCATTGAAGTTGAAGGCCAATCTTAGATAGTTCATTATATTTACATCTCTCATTACATTCTGAATGGAGTTAGACTCTTGCCATGAAGATGATTATAAATTGCTCCCCCAAGAGGAACTCCCACTTCGAAATCCTACTGACTTTGAATAGTTAAATACAGAAAGGAAGCAGGTGGAGTGTCTTCTAATTGTATTTTGTAAACAACCAATTGTTGATGCTATTGTACCCTCCACTCTTTTTATTCATTCTTGCATTACGAGCCATTAAGATTTGTTTTACCAATTTGTTCTTGCCTCAGTACAGGGAAGTCAGCAGTGATTAGAGGGCCAAGACACCAGCCACTGTGGTTAAGTGTTTCCCACTTTGTGATAAAGATCGAGATGTGGAGAAATGTAACCAACTTTTGGAGGGTTTTATACCTTAAAGGTACCTTAGGTTGGACAGAAAGACATTATTCGGCATGGCAGGGCTGTAAATAACAAATTCATCTCCAGAAACATCTTTTTTGCTGTAGAATTTTCACTGCCCAAACTGGACCAGTAAACATAGAGCTACGAAGGACAACAGAAAGATTGTGAGCTCCTTTCCTGAATTAGAGAAAACATCAGAAGAACTTTTAATGTCAGAATTTGCATAAATTATCTTCAAAATAAACTAGATGAAATCAGAAAACAATTGCCACACTTTAATTAAAAACTGTACATCTCATAAGATAAGACTACCAAAAGAGGTATGCTATGTTGCCTAGGATTACTCTATTTGACTATGTTACTAGGAAAATAAATGCTGGATAGCAATGTTTCAAAGGACAACACATTGAACAAGCATAATTCCTTTTTCCAAGGTTAGATGAATACCAATAAGCAGACTGAGCACTCTACTGGGCATACATTGACCTTAAAGCTAACCTTTGTTCTGATAAAGAAAACTTGTGTCTGTTTTGGCTCAAATACATTAGCAATAATGGAAGATCTGGGCTCAATTTTGTTTTGGCCTGTGTGAAATGTTTATTTATGTTATTGAGTGACCACTCACACACTCTGTGTTCTATTGCATTCAGCACTATTTCCTTGGCACAAAATGCCTCGTCATGTTAATTTTGGATGCAAGGGGATGTTTTGTGCTAAGAAATAGCTCTAAACACAGAATTACTCTTCATAGGTAATTCTGCTGGTTATTACACTACATGAAATGACATGAGTTACACCCACCTCTGGTTATTTGTACATCTATGAGTTAAACCAACCTGGCAAAATGTCTGTAATAATGGCAGATGAAATATTGAACAACTTTTTACTGCAGAGGACCGGTCCGAGAAGAAATTATTTTACGGGAGGCAAGTTTGAGCAGAAAATATGTCACAAGAGACATTTTCTTAATGAACCAGTCCTCTAGCCATCGTCAAAAAGGACTTTTGAACACAGGGTATGCCTTCATGTTCAATTATCACTCGGGATACTCCAATATGCCTTTTGTGTAGTTTATACATAATTTAGCATAATTGTCCCAATTTCCTTCTTAATTTTGTAAAACATATACCTTAATTTCACATGCCCTTTATTTTGTTGAGACTGACTTACCGCTTTGTAACAACCCGAACAGAGAGAGTCAACCTCATATACATTCATATTATAACCCTATACAATACATATGGGAACAACACAAAGCTGGCCTATCTCTTTGTTCCTCTCTGCCATAGCTTTATAGTAGGTTATTTAATTAAAGCACAAAATGCATATGTTTATTTGCTGGAAAAATAAAGAACATATTGTATGATGATGCTGTCTTGAAGGATTTGCAGGAACAAAAACATCAAAACATTAGTTAAGAGGGGTGGATGCCCCACTCAAATAATAAACACAATCTTTGTCAGGGTGAAACACATAAAGTTACTCAATTTACCTGTGTTTATACCTTCTGGTAGCTTGGCACCAAGCAGTCAGGCTTAACTTAGAGGCAATGCGTGAAGAATTTATGCAGCATTCAAACAGTATTGACATAAGATAGAACATAAGAAAAATCACAAACCAATTTAGGAAAATAGATTAAAATGTAATATATAAACTGACACCAAAACAACAAAAATCCAATCAGTAGAACTAGAGATATGTGTTCAGAAAGCTTTAGGTGAAAATAGTGTAAAAAAGCTTAAAGCATCACTTGTGGTTATCTGTTTGTGGAGGTTTTGGGGAAAGTCACTAGTTCAGGCTGACCGCAATGTAGCACGGGTCGGAAACAAGGACCAGGTTAGTCCCACTAAAGAGTTACTTTCTCATTTGCTGCATGAAGGGTGTCAGTTGCCTTGAGCTTGTGAAGGGGCTTCCATCTTGAGGAGTCGATCGGGTATCATCGATGTTGATGCTGTAACACTGGAAATTCATTTTGATGGTTGACATGGGTAGTCGCTGTCAAAGTGAAGATCAGGTCATACTGGATGCTCACTCGCGCTCTACTCTGGCTTTTCTGTTATTGTGTAGAGCAGGTCTCGATGGAGCTTTGCTTTGGAGGTCATTGCAGACGTTCATCCCTCGATGTGAAGTGGTCATCTTGAGTTCACGAGGAGCTCACAACTTCTGTATCTTCACCTTTTTATCAAGAGGAGTACTCTCTGATGCCAGCCAAGGGTCCAGGAAATGGGTGAGGGTGCCGGACATGGGTGTGGCTGCCTTTTAGGGATTGGGCCCCCATTAGGGAAGACGAGCATCGCTCCCTTGCTGCCAGTGCAGCATAAGTGAAAAATAAAATGGTAATAAAATGAATTACAATTTTCAAATTATCCTCACATGAAAGGTCACTGAATGAAGGTGTATGCATCTCTGAAAAAAGAGAGTACAAAAAAAGAAATAAAGTATAATTAATATGACACTATAGACTTCGAAGCATCATAAAGCACTGACGGCCCAGAAACCTCAGTTGTCTACTATGCTATTGCAATCATGTAATACCACACACTGCATCTTCCTGCATTGGATGTAGAAAATGAGAGGCTGGTAAAAAAGTGAACTCAGGTAAATTGAGCCTAATCAATTCTCCAAGTCTGTTCCATTACCTACTGCCACTCATGCCAAAAAGATGACTGAGGGGAAAAAAAGATAGAAGCATGTGAAAAAGCAGCTATCTGCCTCATAGAACATTAAAATAAAATGCTAAAATGAAGCGAGAGCTAAAAGTACAATATCTTCAAATACTGCAAACGTGTTCACACATAACCCTTTGTTTTCTATATAAAAGTGCAATATAATAGTGATCAGTTAGCTTTTTGCAACTTAGTAATGAATTTAAGAATTTGCAAAATTTGAATTATTTGGTTTTTGTGTACCTACATTAAATGTGAGCAAAATGATGAAAAACCACATTGTTTTACACAAAATATAATTTTGTTGTGTTGCACTATATTTTAGCACGAGATATGCCCTGGCCTCAATATTTGTTGCAAGGATGCATTTAACAAAAGCACCACGATCAACAGCCACTCGTGTTCTGTTGTTTCAGGGCATTTGTGGTAAATGTTGCATATACATGGTCCATAATTATAGGAAATTGTGTAATGTTGTCATTTTTAGAATTTTGTGCACAAAGTGTAACAAAAAATTCCTGAAATTATGCAATTTAAGATGATGTAATTTAAATTTTGCCCAGTCCTATCAGTGATCATTTTAATTTTTTTGCAACGTTCATGCTTACAATTGTTGTTAGGAAGCTTAGGGCTTGATTTAGATCGATCCATAGTATATAATGAGATTTCTATTTTGCTGGACGGGATATCCATCACAGTTGTGATGGAGAAACCCACCAAGATCTAAATGAGGCTCTTAGTAATTTGAGTACTACTGCAGTCTTAGATCTCTATGTCACATCAAATTATAAAGGAATATAAGGCATTTTAGATATTATGTTATTGGTCACATCATGGGTGTCGTCATCAATAATGTAATCAATGATGTCATGTACAAGATTATGATCAGTGCATTGTGAGGCTGTTACACAGTATCTGGTCACAATGAAAAACCTTTTCAGAGTGAAATTATTTTTATTGAAAGCCAATATATGGTCTGATAATGGTTAATCAATTTTATAATAGATCCTGTTTTTATTTATTTAATATATTTATAAAGCATTTAAATACCGACAAAGGTGCCCAGATGCTACTGATCATAAGCTGTCCTGAAATCCGTATGAGATTATTTATATGATGAAGAGCAAAGTTATCAAAGATTTCTGAAAGGTAGGATCATTATATCATTATCGAGGGCATGTAGGGCTGAGCGCCAAGTTTTAATGGTCAACTATGTGAAAGCTCATAATTCAATGATCAGAGATGGATGCCAGCCAAGGAAGGCCTGATATCTGACGTGCTACATCGTTCTGAACAAGTTTTAAGTGGTAAATCGGGATACCTTCACATTTTGCGCAGTCCTATCAGTGATTTTGTTTTGTAGGGTTCATGTTTAAAATTGCTGTTAGGAAACTTAGGACCTGATATAGATCTTGGCAGGCGTGTTACTCCATCACAATGGTGATGTATATCCTGTCCACCAAAATATAAATCCTATAGAATATAATGAAGTTTATATTTTGGTGGACAGGATATCTGTCACCATTGTGACCGAATAACCCATCCGCCAAGATATAAATCAGGCCGTTATTAATTATGAGAAGTACTACAGTCTTAGATCTCTGGGTCACATCAAATTATAAATGATTATAAGGGAATTTAGATGTGATGTTATCTGTCATGGATGTTGTCGTCAATGATGTAATCAATGATTTTATGTATGAGGTTCTGATCAGTGCATTGTGAAGATGCTACACAGTATCTGGTTACAATGAAAAACCTTGTCAGTGAAATTACTTTTATTGAAAACAGCCTTATAATAGTTCTTGTTTTATTTATTTTATATAATTACAAAGCAGTTAACTACCGGTGAGGGTGCCCTGGTGTTACTGATCACAGACTGTCCTGGAATGCTTATGAGAATATACATATGATGAAGAGTAAAGTTTCCAAAGATTTGTGAAAAGTAGGATCATTATATCTTCATCGAGGGGATGTAGGGATGAGTGTCAAGTTTAATGGTCAGCTAAGTGAAAGCTCCCCATTCAATGACTGGAAATAGATGACACCTAGAGAAGGCCTGATATCAGGTTTGCTACATTGTTCTGAACAAGCTGCAAGTGGCAAATCGAGATGAAGGGAATTCTGACATGCAAAAGTCAAGGCAAAACCCTGTTGTTGCTTGGTGTGTTTGGACAAAATATCAAGTTGAAAATGTTGTGTGAAGGGAATATCATGTCAAGAATATCAAAGACAAAAATATTATGAAGGTAAGTTTCCAAGGGTAGGAAAGGTTTGGAAACTTACCTTCAGAATATGTGAACAAGACCAAGTCGTATTGGTCAAAATGCGTAATGCTGAGGTACTGGCCAGGACTGACTGGTTGCTGTATTCATGAAATTTAAATAAAGCAGTTTTCACTTGTCCCTCGAGTGGTCCGTACCTGTGTTCGTGCGCCGTGGAGGTTTGGTAACGGTCCTGGATTTGCTCTGCTATATATATATATATGTATATATATATATATATCTATATATATATATATATATATATATATATATATATATATATATATATTCACTGAAAAAACCATAGGTTTCACACACGTTATAGTTAGGAATTAGCATTTAAAAAACCTTAGAAATTCAGTGAAAAAACCATAGGTTTCACACGTTATAGTTAGCTGGACATTTTACTCGTAAAAAACCAATGAAATTGCCCCGTTATAGTTAGTTCAGCTAACTATAACTCGCGCGCCCGCAATGCACTGCTGATGACGTCACATATTACATCACTCATGACATGGTCAGTGACATCACTCATGACATCACTGATGACATCTCAAATGACATCACTGATGACATCACTGATGACATCATCCAGTGAATGTGTGTTTTTCTGAAAATTAAATATGTTTTATATATGTATATCTCAAGGTTGATAGAAGAATAAATGGGTATATTACTGTCTAAATGGATGATTTCTTTTTGAAAAATTGATTGTGTAACTGACTGATTAAGTGTATCATAGTGAATACATGGCTTAGTGAGTAATATTTAAATATGTAAATATCTGTATCATTTTTTCACTTTGTGTATAAGTGGCTGCATGGGTTGGTGAGTAGCTACATGGGTGTCTATATAGGTTATTAGTTGGTTTTTTTGAGTATTAGTCTGAGTGTCTGCATGGTTCGGTGGGGGGTATGACGTAGTGCATAGGTGCATGAATGAGTGACTCACTGTTTGTATGTGTTGAACAGAGCATGTGTGCAGGACTGCATGGGTGGATGCGTGTGTGTATTGGTGTGTTAGTGAGTGAATGACTGTCTCAATAGTGTCTTTATGAGTAACTACATATGTTTTAAACTAGTATATGTGACTATTGGTGTATATATGTGAGTATATGTGAGAGGGAGAGATTGAAAGAGTTCCTGTATGAATAAGTATGTGTTTCTATAAGTGATTGTTTAAAAGACTAAGTATGTGTAAGTTTCCGTAGAAGTAAGTGTGGTGGTGTGTGTATAACTGTATATGCAGGTGAATGTATGTTTGATTCTTTATTAGCATGAGTGACTATGTGTGTGAGTAACTCTATGGATGAGTGGCATTATGTAACAGGATGTATAGGTGTATGAGTACATATGATGAGTGAGTACATGTATGAGTGACTGTATAGGACTGTTGGTGAATGAGTGGATGTGTATGTTGATCTTAGAATTACTGAAGAGGTTGTTGTAACTGGTATTGGTATGTCCATTGTTTTGAAAATTTTAGTCTCTATTTTTGAATGTGTGTATCAAAGCTTATATTAAGGTGAGAGGAGGTCTGCCACTCTATCACAAGGATGATGTCATCAGTGATGTCATCAGTGATGTCATTTGAGATGTCATCAGTGATGTCATGAGTGATGTCACTGACCATGTCATGAGTGATGTAATATGTGACGTCATCAGCAGTGCATTGCGGGCGCGCGAGTTATAGTTAGCTGAACTAACTATAACGGGGCAATTTCATTGGTTTTTTACGAGTAAAATGTCCAGCTAACTATAACATGTGTGAAACCTATGGTTTTTTCACTGAATTTCTAAGGTTTTTTAAATGCTAATTCCTAACTATAACGTGTGTGAAACCTATGGTTTTTTCAGTGAATTTCTAAGGTTTTTTAAATGCTAATTCCTAACTATAACGTGTGTGAAACCCATGGTTTTTTCAGTGAATTTGCAAGGTTTTTTAAATGCTATTTTTTTTTTTTATTCTTCATTTTTTTCAAACATATTTTTAATTTAATTTTCTTACCTTTTATAAAGACTATGCTTAAATTTTTAAAATCATTAAATATTTATTTTATATAAATTTGTTAAAATAAACATGTAAAATTTATTTCCAGATTTTTTTTTTTTTTTTTTTATAGTACGCGTACCGTAAGCTCACGGTAAGCGTACGGTTTACGCAACGCCCGTAATCTATCTACGCTGCTTGCGTATAGTTACGTACTTTGCGTAGCCGCGCGTACTGCGCGTGGGTCGCGTGCGCGCTTACGCCACACGCGCACGTTACGCGGAAGTGCCGGGGAGTGACTGTTATGCGCATGCGCGCAAGCGCGTGTCTTTTTTACGCGCATGCGTACTTTTTGCCGTAAGCGCACCGTAAGCGTACCGTAAGCGTACGGTAGGTCATGTGATCATGAAACACAACTTTTGATTGGTTGAAAGTACTTTCAGTTCTAGAACTCTCCTACACCACACCCATTCCCCTCATTTCTGCTTGTGATCCCTTGGGAGAAGGAGCTGGTTTGTCTTTGGGATACGATGGCAGAACAGCAGAGCTCTTCTGAGAGTGAGGCTAGCACCAGCAGCACTGTCTTGAGGCAGAGAGCGAGGAAAGTAAAGCCTTCTTATGTTTGGGATTATTTTACTTTTCCAGAAGGCCAGCAAAAGGTGAATGCACCCTTAGTTACTTGCAAGCTGTGTAAGCGTGTACTTTCTAGAGGTAATCCTAACAGGAAGTATTCCTTTGGGAATCACACCATGAAGAGACACCTCCAGGATGTACACAGAAGGACACATGGTCATCTTTTTGGAGGTAACTCTTCAGAAAGACGAGCCAGTACATCCACAGCAGCTCAGCCTGGACCATCACCTGCAGGGCTTACTCCTTCTTCTGCAGGTCAGGTGAGCCCTTCATCTGTGGGGGGAGAATCTCCTTTTGCTGGCCCTCTGGAAATGAACCTTCGATTTCGGAAGGTTGATATTCATTGCACATTTTGTAAAGGTCTAATTTGTCATAGGGAGACCAGTGTTTCCCTAGTGAACAACAAAATAGATCAGCACATTTGTAGCTTTGAATGATTTTCCCATGCTTCCTTTCCTCTGTCCCTGCATGAACACAACGGTTCTTTTAAGAGCCAACCTTATCTTCCATCTTTTTTTTACTTGTTTTTAAAAACTTTTTTTTTTTTTTTTTTACCGTACGCGTACGGTAAGCGTACCTTTTTTTTATTTTTTTAAAAAAAACACTAAAAATCATTTATCACATTATAAAGTCCTTGAGAGACTACAATTTTTATTATTGACTTACCATACTCACTCAAAAAAATATTTATTCATTTGTTTTTTTTAAAAATAGTTTTTAAAATGGTTGTAGTTTCCGAAAATTTTCTATATCGATCTGAAAATAAAGAAAAAAGTATTAATATTTTTAAACCATTTAATAATACAGTACACATATTTACATTTTTTACCAAAAAATATTTTTGCCTTATTTTTGCTGTTTTCAGAATAAATTGCATTTCACTATTACAGACTTAAACCTGAAAACCCCACTGGCTTGTAAATACTGTGCATGACTATACACGGCAAGGACATGGGTGTGTGCTAAGCCTCTGCTTCTTCCCCCAAAAATTCGCTCCCCCTTTCCATCTAATGCAACTGTGAAATCACCAGAGCAAGACGCAATAAATCTCTGCCTATAATTCTTCTATGCACACAGAGTCATGTTTTCACATTAGTGCCAAAACGAAATTTCTTTGCCAATTTGAAAGCACACTTACTGCTCTTTTTTTTTCGGGCCAAGTGAAAATCTCTTTTTACAATTTGAAATCACTTTTACAGACTGACACATTATGAAACCACTATTTTTGATTTATTTAATTGCACGTGTCCAAGCTGCTTTTTTTTCAGACCACCACCATGTGCATTCTCTGTGACTGCCTACACTCCAGCAAGGGCAACCAGCCTTAGTGATGCTGAATGTATTTGCATTACAGACTTAAACCTGAAAACCCCACTGGCTTGTAAATACTGTGCATGACTATACACGGCAAGGACATGGGTGTGTGCTAAGCCTCTGCTTCTTCCCCCAATAATTCGCTCCCCCTTTCCATCTAATGCAACTGTGAAATCACCAGAGCAAGACGCAATAAATCTCTGCCTATAATTCTTCTATGCACACAGAGTCATGTTTTCACATTAGTGCCAAAACGAAATTTCTTTGCCAATTTCAAAGCACACTTACTGCTCTTTTTTTTTCGGGCCAAGTGAAAATCTCTTTTTACAATTTGAAATCACTTTTACAGACTGACACATTATGAAACCACTATTTTTGATTTATTTAATTGCACGTGTCCAAGCTGTTTTTTTTTCAGACCACCACCATGTGCATTCTCTGTGACTGCCTACACTCCAGCAAGGGCAACCAGCCTTAGTGATGCTGAATGTATTTGCATTACAGACTTAAACCTGAAAACCCCACTGGCTTGTAAATACTGTGCATGACTATACACGGCAAGGACATGGGTGTGTGCTAAGCCTCTGCTTCTTCCCCCAATAATTCGCTCCCCCTTTCCATCTAATGCAACTGTGAAATCACCAGAGCAAGACGCAATAAATCTCTGCCTATAATTCTTCTATGCACACAGAGTCATGTTTTCACATTAGTGCCAAAACGAAATTTCTTTACCAATTTGAAAGCACACTTACTGCTCTTTTTTTTTCGGGCCAAGTGAAAATCTCTTTTTACAATTTGAAATCACTTTTACAGACTGACACATTATGAAACCACTATTTTTGATTTATTTAATTGGACGTGTCCAAGCTGTTTTTTTTTCAGACCAACACCATGTGCATTCTCTGTGACTGCCTACACTCCAGCAAGGGCAACCAGCCTTAGTGATGCTGAATGTATTTGCATTACAGACTTAAACCTGAAAACCCCACTGGCTTGTAAATACTGTGCATGACTATACACGGCAAGGACATGGGTGTGTGCTAAGCCTCTGCTTCTTCCCCCAATAATTCGCTCCCCCTTTCCATCTAATGCAACTGTGAAATCACCAGAGCAAGACGCAATAAATCTCTGCCTATAATTCTTCTATGCACACAGAGTCATGTTTTCACATTAGTCCCACAACGAAATTTCTTTGCCAATTTGAAAGCACACTTACTGCTCTTTTTTTTTTCGGGCCAAGTGAAAATCTCTTTTTACAATTTGAAATCACTTTTACAGACTGACACATTATGAAACCACTATTTTTGATTTATTTAATTGCACGTGTCCAAGCTGTTTTTTTTTCAGACCACCACCATGTGCATTCTCTGTGACTGCCTACACTCCACCAAGGGCAACCAGCCTTAGTGATGCTGAATGTATTTGCATTACAGACTTAAACCTGAAAACCCCACTGGCTTGTAAATACTGTGCATGACTATACACGGCAAGGACATGGGTGTGTGCTAAGCCTCTGCTTCTTCCCCCAAAAATTCGCTCCCCCTTTCCATCTAATGCAACTGTGAAATCACCAGAGCAAGACGCAATAAATCTCTGCCTATAATTCTTCTATGCACACAGAGTCATGTTTTCACATTAGTGCCAAAACGAAATTTCTTTGCCATTTTTAAAGCACACTTACTGCTCTTTTTTTTTTCGGGGCAAGTGAAAATCACTTTTTACAATTGGAAATCACTTTTACAGACTGACACATTATGAAACCACTATTTTTGATTTATTTAATTGGACGTGTCCAAGCTGTTTTTTTTTCAGACCAACACCATGTGCATTCTCTGTGACTGCCTACACTCCAGCAAGGGCAACCAGCCTTAGTGATGCTGAATGTATTTGCATTACAGACTTAAACCTGAAAACCCCACTGGCTTCTAAATACTGTGCATGACTATACACGGCAAGCACATGGGTGTGTGCTAAGACTCTGCTTCTTCCCCCAAAAATTCGCTCCCCCTTTCCATCTAATGCAACTGTGAAATCACCAGAGCAAGACGCAATAAATCTCTGCCTATAATTCTTCTATGCACACAGAGTCATGTTTTCACATTAGTGCCAAAACGAAATTTCTTTGCCAATTTGAAAGCACACTTACTGCTCTTTTTTTTTCGGGCCAAGTGAAAATCTCTTTTTACAATTTGAAATCACTTTTACAGACTGACACATTATGAAACCACTATTTTTGATTTATTTAATTGCACGTGTCCAAGCTGTTTTTTTTTCAGACCACCACCATGTGCATTCTCTGTGACTGCCTACACTCCACCAAGGGCAACCAGCCTTAGTGATGCTGAATGTATTTGCATTACAGACTGAAACCTGAAAACCCCACTCGCTTGTAAATACTGTGCATGACTATACACGGCAAGGACATGGGTGTGTGCTAAGCCTCTGCTTCTTCCCCCAAAAATTCGCTCCCCCTTTCCATCTAATGCAACTGTGAAATCACCAGAGCAAGACGCAATAAATCTCTGCCTATAATTCTTCTATGCACACAGAGTCATGTTTTCACATTAGTGCCAAAACGAAATTTCTTTGCCAATTTGAAAGCACACTTACTGCTCTTTTTTTTTTCCGGGGCAAGTGTAAATCACTTTTACACACTGACACATTATGAAACCACCATGTGTAACTACAACAAAAACAATTCCCATTTCTATTATTCGTTTCTTAAGTTACCACATACATCCCCTCTCAAACTGTAAACTCACCTTTAAAATTAGTTAGTTGTGAAAGAAATGTGACACTCAAACAGCAGATTATCAGAGCCAGGATCTCTGTTCTGTTCACCTCTCTCCTCTCAGCAGAACCAGATAATGGCAAACTTTCCCTCTATTTTTCCACACATATACATGTAAGTTTCAAATCTCAGTGCTTTCCCCTTTTTTTCACATGTATTCACACATTTCTATTGGTTGAAAACCAACCCTTTTCCAAAAGTACCCTGCCCCCAACTTGACTTCTACCTAGTACCCTTCCCCCAACTTGACTTCTGCCTGCTACCATAGCAACAGCTCATGGAACACTGCTGTGTGCAGTTAGGTCAGAAGTTCGACACACAATGTTTCAATTCCACAGAGCAAGAGTGCTTGACTTTTCAAACCTTACAGCAAATCCATAGTACTGTTCTTTGGTTACACATTTTTTTGTACCAATACAAAACATGCTTCTATTAATTTTCACATACAGCCTAGTTTTTATTCTAGAATGGTATGAAACAGCCAATCAGTTCTTTTTGTTTTAAAAAAATATGTATGCCTCCATTTCCAAACTGTCTTTCTTTTCTTATTGCCATTCTACTGAAAGACACCTCCTGAGTGCATCCAGTTCTCCTTTGAAGATGTTCACAGTGTGGATTGTAGGGCACAGCTATGTCTTCTGGAGTGAAAAGTTTGCAGAGAAAACAGATATGGTGAGAGACCTTGCTTTGCCAAATGTAGACATTAAATGGATTGGTCAGAGAGGGTTAAAGTGGCACCAATTGATGCCATTGGTGAAATCCTTCATTCAAATCCAACACCCTGACCTCATAATAGTGCACTGTGGTGGCAATGACCTAGGCACTTTGACTGGGGTAGGTCTGGAAATGCTTATGAAGGACACCTTTGCACAACTGTTTACACTTTTCCCTAAAACTGCCTTTGTGTTTTCCAACATATGCCAAAGGCAAAAATGGAACTGGTCCAATCATTTCTGTCCACAGATTGACAAAGCAAGAAAGCACGTCAACAAATCTGTTTCTGCTTTCCTCCGTGACTATGGTATGGGTGCCATTTACCACAACAACTTGCGTTATGACATGCAAGACATTTATAGAGGAGATGGTGTGCACTTCAATGATGAAGGGAACAGAGTCTTCCTCTTGAACCTTAGACTCTGCATCGGTACTTACTTGTAGGTACCACTAAAAAAATGACTTCATAAACACAACAGCTCTTTTTAGAGCTCCCTAATTTCTAAACTCTTAAATCTGCTTTTCATTTATCTTTTTTTTTTTTTTTACCGTACGCTTACCGTAAGCTTACCGTATGCGTACCCCGTGATTTTTTTTTAAATCAATAAATGTTTTTTTTGTACTTTTCTGTCCTTCTTTGACCCCCTTACAAATGTTAGGGGGTCTGTAACTCTCCTCATTGCCCCCTTTCCTTGTTTTCACTCTTTTTTTTCAGAGTGAAATACACAAAATGGCGGCCGCCGCTTCCTGGTTTCGACCGATTCGAATGTTTACTAAGATCTAACAGCCAATCAGAATCGCGCTCGCGCACGCCGCCGTACGCTTACCGTAAGCGTACGGTAAGCGTACCGTAAGCGGGCTCAGATATATATATTGATGTAAAGGCTATTTTCTCAGAATCTACTGAACAGATTTACACCAAACCTACAAAAGGCACTTCCTTGACCTGAGGACTACCTCTCTGCCAAATTTCAAGTAATTCTGTTCAGCCGTTCGGGCTGTAGCTCGTTCTAAAGGTCCTATGGAAAAATGCATGGGAAAAACGCGTTTTGGGACCCCCCTTTTATCTCAGCCCCCGCTTGACGAATCCCCCCGAGACTTTCAGGGTAGGAGCGGAGCGTAGCGCCCCACCTATTTTGAGAAATTCGCGAGGATTCGTCGACCGGCGCCAAAGTTATTCAAAATAGAATGTTGAGGTTTTCCTATGGAAACGTGGTCCTAACTATAACTACCTACTGGCGACCGCCAGTAGGTAATATATATATATATCCACCAAACTTTTCCAACAAAAGTGATCGACGCCGTGTCTGTGCGCAAAATCAAAGTTTTAATGCCAGCTGAAAATGCTAGACGCGTTTCGCCTGTCCTGCAGGCTTGTTCACTAGCAATACAATAAAGTTACAGTGGCTTTTTTATCCGTGAATGTGATTAAGTCACATGTGAACTACACCAATAAAAATGGACAACAGACTTGTAGTTTTTCATAGTGGGGCACAGGTTAATCAAGGTAAAATACCAAAGTACATATTAGCTTAGTTCCTTTCTTGATAAATTTCATTTTAAATGTCATTATATCACAATACAAGATTATATTGTAACTATTTACGTCAAAATAAGATCATCTTCGTAAAACATTTTAAACCACATTGCCGACCAAAGTGGTCATTAATGGCCTAATCCGGTTGGAAACCGAAAGCAAATTGACCATTTTTGTTTAAGTAAACCCAATGCGTTCAAACAGAATTATGATGATCAAAATTCATTATTCAATGAAGATAAAGCCCAAGTGGGCATATGCATAAAATTGACATACTTAGAACCTGTGTAACACATATTGTCTGTAATGTAACAGTGTCCAAATATCTTAAAACAAAACCTAAAAAAACCCTTAAAAAAGGAGGGGATAGGGAGGAGCCTATAAATGGGTATGCAAATCTTCTTCCATATTTAACCTTTCCGGGATCTTAGTATTGAGTCTTATAATGTAACAAGATTCAAGTCTGCAAAGTTTTTTCTCACGATTGCCCCCCCTGCTGCTAACAGGGACGGCATCAATAACAAAATAAGAGAGACCTGCAGCGCTTCTGGTGTGGTATTGATCGAAATGACGAGCCACGGGGTAGGATTTGTCCCCATTCTTAATGGCTCGCAAATGTTGCAACACTCTTTTGTGGACAGGGAGGATGGTAGAACCTACATATTTCAACCCACAGGGGCATTGAAGCACGTATACTGCATAGTCTGTTTTACAGGAAAATTTCCCTTTTATTAGTTGTACAGACTTATGATCAAAGCCTACTGGAAAATTAGTTGTATTTTTTCCAAAACTGCATGCTTTGCATTTAAGGCATTTGATAAAACCATCCTTTCTGGTTAACCATGCACTGTTCGGTCTCACCCTAGTCTCACTGGGTAACATATTGCTGACTAGAGATTGGTGAAGGGATCTGGCTTTTCTGAAAGTAAACTGTGGTCGTCTTTGTATGGATTTACCCAATACAGGATCATTACGAATGATATTCCAATGCTTGTAGATAATGTTTCTTAGCTCATTTTGTTGGTTGTTGTATGTAGTGATGAATGTACACATATTGGGCTCTGACTGGGATAGTTTAGCTGACTTGCTATCTTTATTGAACAATATCTGCTCTCTAGTTCTCTGCTTAACTTTGAAGGCAGCTTGGTTCAAACATGTTGCCGAGTACCCTCTGGCTTGAAAACGAGACTTCAAACAGGATAGTTCTTTTTCAAAATCCTGTTCTTTGCTACAATTACGTAAAGCCCTGAGACATTCCCCATAGGGGATACTCCTGACTAGTTTCACTGGATGAAAACTGGTAGCATGTAGTAGTGTGTTTCCATCCGTAGCCTTACGGTAGAGTTTAGTCTGTAATTTACCATCACTGACATATACAGTAAGATCTAAAAAGTTAATCTCGCAAGCACTTATTTCACTGGTCAGTTTCAAATTTAAATCATTTGTTTGGAGTTTGTTCACAAACTCCTCTACGTCTTTTATGGTGCCTTTCCAAATGATAAAAAGGTCGTCAATGTAACGACTCCAGTGAACTACATTATTTTGCCACTCATCCTGCCAAAGCGATTGGACCACCTGCTCCTCCCACCAGCCCATATGCAAATTCGCATAGCTGGGGGCGAAGCAGGTGCCCATCGCGGTTCCGCATATTTGGTGGTACAATTCGCCATTGAAAAGAAAGGAATTATTCTCAAGACAGATGGAAATCATTTTGAGTATCATTTGGGTATAGTGCCAAAACCTAGCGGGACGGTTACCCAAAAAATGACGACAAGCATTTAAACCATCTTTGTGGCGGATACTAGTGTATAGCGTTGTGGCATCTATGGTAAGTAATAAAAAATCATCTTCCCATGGAATATCATAGATCCTACGTAAAAAGTCACCTGTATCAAGGATGAATGATGGTAGGAGTTTAACAAGAGGACACAGGAACGAATCGACAAATTTGGAAGTGTGCTCAAATGCACTTCCTATGGCCGAGATGATAGGACGGCCAGGAGGGTTTGTCATGTCTTTGTGGACTTTTGGAATTAGATATAAAACTGGAGTGGTCGGACAGGTGATTTTTAGGAAGGACATTTCATCCTTACTAATTAGGCTTTGTTGATTCCACTCCCCCAATAAGGAATTGTACATAGAGTAACATTCTTCCATGACATTTTCCTTTACCTTAACATAGTTTGATCTATTTGTGAGCTGTTTATATGCCTCTGTTAGGTACTGCTGCCTGCCCCAAAGAACCACATTACCCCCCTTGTCTGCATTACGCACAATGCAATCATTGTTGTTACTCAATTTGTCTACCAAGTTATAATACTCCTTAGACTGTTGAGTAGGTGATTTTTTCTTTGCCTTTAATGATTTACATACATTTTTGATGTCATTGGTGACCAGCTCATTGAACACATCCACTGAATCCCTTGCTGTAATAGGCGTGAATTTGGAGACCGGCTTGAAGTCTGTTAATGTCTCAATGTTCATGCCAATCCCTTCTTTGGAGGCCACTATTGACATTCGGTCACTGGTGCTGGGTACATCCAGAGAGTCACTGGATTGAATGTTGGAAACTTCCAAATGGCCAAGATCCTGTAGTTTCAACATAAGATTCATGTCGTCAACATCCAAGTTCTCATGTTGCATTTGAACACAAGCAGCGGCAGGTGTTGTAAGTTTTTTCGGGGCGACTGCAAAGTATTTTTTCAATTTTAACGTTCTGACAAATTTAAATAAATCCACCCTTGTTTTGACATAATCAATGTCAATTTGTGGACAGTACGAAAGGCCAAGTTTTAAGATGTTTTCTTCTTTTTCAGAAAGCACGATATTCGTCAAATTTACTATTGCTGTACTGTTGGTATCACTCATTTGTTCCCCTTGGCTTTGGGCTTCTCTCTCTCGTTTGCAGAATTTTGAGCCTTTCCGCCTCTTCCTCCTCTGCCTCTTGCTCTTTGTGACCTGACATTTGCGGGGGGTCTTGGACGCAGGTTGAAACGCCGTTCCTCCCTTAAAAAATCAAATTCGTCAACCACAGATGGAATAGCTGTTCCCGCCAGATTACTTGGTCCTTCCTCCACATCTGTGTCAACTTCAGAGCTTGGAATACTGCTTTGTTCAGAATGACGTACATGGCTAGATGACACACTGGCATTCATTCGTAAATTCCTCATGGTCTCAAACTTTTTTGCAAACGTGTAAATTTGACCTCGATCATAGTCATTTTTATCGCGCACAAACTTTTGTGCCTTCCTTTCTTTAATAGATGTTTCCAATTTGGTCAGACGTTCCTTCATTTCCGACATGAATTTCACAATACTCTCTTGTTCTGGCTCCTTGCTCAACATGTCCATGATTTGGTCGATTTCTTCCAGGATTTTGGCACGGTCTATTTCGGCGTATTTAATGAGGATCGCCAGCATTCTGCTCGAGGATTCTTGGCTGTTGTCAGACCACTCCCTCAGCATGTTGGGATTAGGGTCCTCATATCTGGGCGCTACCAGGATTCGAAGCCCTCTCGGAATCCTTTTTACTTCCAAGTAACGGTGCAATGATTTGGCCTCCCACCATTTAGAAAGTTCAGTACGCCTCAACTTTTCTAGTCGTTTCAGACGCGCCATTACATCCGTGGTTTTACTTTCTGGAGTGACTTTTGCAGTTTGATTGTTTCCAGATATATTGTCGCAGAAAATCGATAATGCGGCTTCCTCCCGCTCCTTAATTTCAGCAGCTGACATTCTTAAACAATTTGTTTGTGGAACAGTCCACGCGCACAGAACCGCCAAAGCTCACAAACACTGAACTGTGTGTGACCGTTAAATAAATATTTCAATGGCTTTCCCTTTTCCCCTGCGCCGTACAGCCAAACGCTCACCTCAGCCGGTCTTCCACACGTCTCGGGTCAGCCGACTCGGAACGGCGTGATGTTTCTCAGCTGAGTCGCTATTTGAAAGTCTCCAGGTCGCGATCCCGCTCTCCTGTATCCACGGCACGGGGGGGCCAGTGGTACTTAAACACACTCCACAAGCGAATGGGAGAACCCGCTGCCTCCAAACCAAAGGGCGCGTCGAAGTAATGACCTCCCAATCACGGTCATCAATATCCACCAAACTTTTCTAACAAAAGTGATCGACGCCGTGTCTGTGCGCAAAATCAAAGTTTTAATGCCAGCTGAAAATGCTAGACGCGTTTCGCCTGTCCTGCAGGCTTGTTATATATATATATATATATATATATATATATATGTATATATATATATATATATATATATATATATATATATATACATATATATATATATATTCCCAGTCAACTCGCAAAATCTCCCTCTGGTGCGAGAAAAGAGCCACACAAATCCAGTTTCCAGAAATTCTTGTTGATTTCACAGGGCAAGACGCGTTTCGAGCAAACAAGCTCTTGGTCACATGACCTTAGGTTCAGAGTTCAGTCATTTTATAGAGCCTCAGAAGACATAAACAAAAGACTTTCACACGAAAGAATTACAAAATGTCATTATTTCATAAACTTAAGCTTATTTTCAACGCATAAATCAAAATCATTTAACACTTCATTATTTACATTTTTTTACCAAATGATCAAGTCGTATTTCTACAAAGAAAATGTGTGTACCCAAAGTATAAAGATACTCAAAGAGAGATTATGGTATAGTACCATTATTGTCTCCATAACTAGTCTCTAATTCCTCTGCTAGTGTCAATCTTGGGGTGCGCTTAACTTCAATTTCATATTAAAGTGGCCCAAGGTTCTATATTACCCAAAGAGAGAAGGAGAAGGTGGAAAGGACAACCCTCTGAATCTCCGTGCTCGTATTGTTTATCAATAACAGTGTTGCATGTAGGTTTCATGGGTCCGTTCTAAGAGGGAGAGACAAAAATAGAGACACAAGGTAAAAATAGGGTACAATCCAAATAATTCAGTTCTTAATCATTGGTTCTGCATGTTAATATTGTGACTATAATCACCATAGATGAAAGGAGAAAGTTTTACTATAGTTAATTATACATGGTTTCAATCACTATGCATACAAGCAACATCAAGACTGAACTCAAAAAATCAGAAGGAAAGAACTGGAGTTCCTAAAGACAGAAAGGAAAGTGCTGCACTGATCTCAACCAATTTTAGATTGGGGAATCAAAGGTGTACATGCATTTTTTCATCATTATTCATCCCAAAAGGAGCTACACAACCGGCTTGTAAAATAAATTTTGATTCCAATCTACGTAAAGCTTGGTTTCTGTTCCCTCCTCTGGGGTTCTTAATGACGGTGTCAAGGGCAAAGAATTTAGCCTTTGTCCAATCGCCATCATGTTCTTTGCAGAAATGTCTGGCTGTGCTATAACTAAAATCCTTATTAGTAATAGCCCGCCAGTGTTCTAAAATCCTCTTTTTCACTGGGAAGATAGTTGACCCTATGTACCACTTGCCAGTGATTACATAAATAACATAGTCTGTAGTGCACTGAATGTTCTTGCGAATATACCATTTTCTTTGAGTTCTCTCAAGGATCACTTGTTTCACACTATCGCTGTGGCTGCACGCTTTGCACTTTCCACAACGATTGAAACCTCCTATTTTCTCCAGCCAAGTAGGTTGCTGGTTACAAAAATGCCTCTTGACAATCATGTCTTTAATTGAGGTTCCTTTTCTGTACGTGATTGCAGGGTGTGGGCCAAGTTTTTCTTTTAAAACCTTATCTTGAATCAAAACATCCCATCTCTTCTTGACTATTTGGTGAAATTGATGCGACTGGGAATTAAAAGTGGTAATGAGTCTGATTGGAGAGTCAGTCTCAGTTTGTTTAATCTTAGGTGCTTTGTACAGCGCCTCTTCTCTCTTAATGTCATCTGCTTTTTTCTCTGCTCTTTTAAGGCAAACCCTGTTTCTCATGTAATTCGGCCCGCCAGGTCGAGGGACAGCACCACCGCGATACCCTTGCGGGTCCGGCGCTGTTTATTGGGACAGCTGATTCCGTGAGCTGGAGATTGCCTGGTAATGGGGAGCTGCGATACACTTGAGCACTAATTAGGAACTTATGCTTTAACTTTTGGAGAGGTTTGAACAGATCCACATGGATTATTTAATTTTAATAAACTTCCAGTCCCATAATCCTTTGCTTCGGCGTGAGTATTCTGCCGGCCCACATGGGCGTGACTTGCATTTAAATTTGGGGGATGTACTGGAAGCTTTGTTTGACCCACCAATTGACAGTTTTGCCATGGAAGAAGGGCGGGGATGGCCCGAAACGCGTCGCAAGAGACTGTCATGTGTCTGAGGTGTTAACAGCTCCTTAGTGGAACCACGTCTCCAGTGAGTGCTTCCCGCAAAAGGCAAACCCTGTTTCTCATGTAATTCGGCCCGCCAGGTCGTGGGACAGCACCACCGCGATACCCTTGCGGGTCCGGCGCTGTTTATTGGGACAGCTGATTCCGTGAGCTGGAGATTGCCTGGTAATGGGGAGCTGCGATGCACTTGAGCACTAATTAAGAACTTATGCTTTAACTTTTGGAGAGGTTTGAACAGATCCACATGGATTATTCAATTTTAATAAACTTCCAGTCCCATAATCCTTTGCTTCGGCGTGAGTATTCTGCCGGCCCACATGGGCGTGACTTGCATTTAAATTTGGGGGATGTACTGGAAGCTGTGTTTGACCCACCAATTGACAGTTTTGCCAGAACCTGTTTCCCTGGCTTCCCGCTACCTGTGCCTTTGATCATCTCCTGTTGTGTGGCGTGGTCCCCGGCAGCTTGTTCCATCATAGCCGGGCTGGGCCGGGGCGGACTACAATCCCCAGCAGTACTTGCGGCGGACCCGGAAGCCGCAGGACCCTGTCGCGCGCCTGGAGGCGCTTAAATTTGATTGCCGCCGCTGTCAGAGCGGGCGACTTCAGCAGAACCTGTTTCCCTGGCTTCCCGCTACCTGTGCCTTTGGTCATCTCCTGTTGTGTGGCGTGGTCCCCGGCAGCTTGTTCCATCATAGCCGGGCTGGGCCGGGGCAGACTACAATCCCCAGCAGTACTTGCGGCGGACCCGGAAGCCGCAGGACCCTCTCGCGCGCCTGGAGGCGCTTAAATTTGATTGCCGCCGCTGTCAGAGCGGGCGACTTCAGCAGAACCTGTTTCCCTGGCTTCCCGCTACCTGTGCCTTTGGTCATCTCCTGTTGTGTGGCGTGGTCCCCGGCAGCTTGTTCCATCATCGCCGGGCTGGGCCGGGGCGGACTACAATCCCCAGCAGTACTTGCGGCGGACCCGGAAGCCGCAGGACCCTCTCGCGCGCCTGGAGGCGCTTAAATTTGATTGCCGCCACCGCATCGCGGGTCCGCGCGCGGGTTGGCGCCGGGCTAAGCCCGGGACAAGGGCGGGACCGTCTGTGGCCGTCCGGGGCCGGACGAGGCCGGGCCGGCCTACAACTCTTGATTTTCGAGCCAATTCCAGATCACCTTTACATCTGCAAGAGGACAGAGGAGATAAGTCACGGGGGCGTTCGTGGGCTATACATTGTTTTTAGATAACACCTATTGTTTTGTGCTTGGTATTGGCTAGTCACAAGTGGTTGACTAAGGGGTAAAGCTCGCCGGTTGTTAAAGCGGTTGTTAGACGACATTATAAACTCGTGAGGCCAAAGTTGGACCATGGGAAAAACGAAAAAACCCCATAGTAGAACAGGGGGAGGAGTAAAGGGAACCTTAGATGCATTCATCACACGGGCAGAATCCTTACTTTGCCACGAAATACTATTGACGGAGCGGAGGTTATCTCTCGATTCCCTCCTGGCCCACAAACGATCTTCACTGGGGACAATTGCTGAGTGTGTCACACCTGGGGGGAGTACCCCTGAAGGTCAGAACATCTTAGCCCATAGTAACACCCAGCAGCACGTGACCACAGCACAAGTTCACACACCAACGGTAGTAGATGGGGAACAAGGGGTAATAATATTGGAGGGGTCTTTAACCCCCCCCTGTCAACACCATACTTCTCCCTCGAGATCAAATGTAACGGTGTCAGGAGTCTCCGAGCCATCAACCCCGGGTATCAGGGAAATTAGAGTTGAAGAACAAACTGGGAATGCCACTGGGGTAGAGAGAGAACCTGACATCCCACTAGGGAGAGAAAGTGAAGTGATTACCCGCTCGAAAAAGATGTTACTGGGGACAGACCCCACCCTAGCTCCTGGCCCTATTGTGAATATAAGGTCCCCGCCTAACGCACATCGTAAAGGAACCGAAAAAACCAGAAATGGCATTAAATCGAAAAAAGGCACACTCAGGAATGAGCCCATAGCTACTGAGGACATAAGATCCCGACTTACTTGCACACAATGTGAAACCTGTTCCCCGGAAATTAGAAAGGAATGGTTAATGGAGATAACGAAAGTATTAGAGACCAACATAGAAGCCCTTCTCCTCAAACACTTGGCCCCCTTAGTAGAACATATCAAGAAAATAGAGGGGAAAATAATCAGGTTGTTGGATGCACAAAATAGGGAACATCCGGTGGCCCAAAAAATCACGACTCAGGAAGGGCTGGGGAGCGACTTGCGTCCAGCCAGTGTCGATTCAAATAACAGCAGGCTGGTAGGGAGCAATTTGAGAGCCGCCACTATAGTGAACAAGGACAGAGATACACCCCCTATCATTGCAACCCCTAGATTACAGCAGGAGGGTAAGAATAGTGGGACGGTAATAGCTCACAGTTTACCAGAGGCACAGGCCAAGAGCACTCCGGGTCTTCAGACATTGGACCTGCCCCCAGCCTCCTGCCCATACACAATAGTCCTGGCGGGAGTTCCAGCCCAAACCCCGATAGAGAAGAATCAACAAGCTCCCTGATAAATAAAATTAACCATTGGTTACATAACAACGTGAAGGGAGTTAACCCGAGGAATACTCAAATCCTTATGGCAAGAAGGGTAGCTTGGGTTGGACCATCAGAGAAACAATTCCCAGGGGACTGCGTTATTGTTAACTTCAGAGACCCGCAAATGGTAAAAGAATTACTTGCTTTTAGTTGTGGGTTCTTTGATAGTGGGTCGACAATAAAAATGCTTCCACTTAATTTTTTCTACAGGGACCACTTAACCGAGCAACGACAAACGAATTGGAGAAGAAGGGAAATGCTTAATATAAGAAATAATAGTCCGTGGTCTGGCCCAAACCGGTTCACCCCATTATGTGAGGCAGCAGTGATGGACGAACTGGACTGACTGGCCCATGAAGAGCTTGTAGAGCCCCTACCTCCCTCAGCTAATTTAGTGCACAGGGAATTTCTGGATAGTACGGGAAATACTTTAGAACTTTCCACCAGGCAAAATGAAATTTCACCAACTCCTGTAGTCAATAGCGTGGTTTCGGGAGGGACTTGCATTGCAGGGTTCCTTGACCAAAATCAGTCCACCCTAGCCAGGAGGACAACAAATTACGAGGCGGAGGAACTTAGGGTGGTCTCTTGGAATATTGCAGGATTATCTTCCAAGTTAAAAAACAAGGAGTGGTTGGATTTTAGTCAGAAATTCCATATTATCTGTCTACAAGAGACGTGGGAGACGGATAGTAGTGCTGCACACTTAGAGGGATATAAAATGTTTTTTGTACCGGCCCGGAAATCTAGTATGGGAAGAGCGAAAGGTGGACTAATAATTTATGTGTCTCTCAAACTACAAGGGTCCTGGGAGGTCATGGGCTGGAGTTTGGATCATTTACAGGGCATTAGTTATCGCAGGAAGGGCTTAAGTTTTGTCTTAATAAATTTTTATAATGCAGTTCAGCCAACGCAGAGGTTGAATGAGCGCGAGGATAGATTATCAGATCTACACTCCAGGGGAAATAACCCCCCAACCCTGATTTTGGTGGGCAATTTTAATTGCCATCAATGCCCACATTTAAAATGGGAAGGGGCTAAATGGGATTTCTGCCCCTCTACCAAGGACTGGCATCTAGAACATACACTAGAAGGTAGTAAACTTGGTAATATCCTGGGCTCATATGATCTAATCCCCACGATGGACTTAATCAAGCCCACTAACTCTTATATTATTAACCCAACGTTCAAAGGCAGAGGTAGGGATACCATTATTGATTTTATTTTTGTTTCGAATGATCTTAAATACAGGATTGTAGATTTTAGTATACAGATAAGCATTTTTAGTGACCATAACCCCTTGGTGCTGTCATTGTTGGTCGAGGACTCATCCTCTCAGGCAAAGGCCAGTATGACGAGGGGCAAATTAGATGCAATTGATCAAGGCAGGCGCATACGTTGGTCTAACATAGATGGGGAAGCATTCTATAAAAATCTTATTGCAACCCCCGACAGTGGGATCTGGATGTGTTTAGACCAGGATGTCAAAGGCAAAAATTGATAAATGTCTTTATAAATATGGCAAGGGACATCGACAAGTTACTCAGGGCTAAAGTACCACCTACGTCCAACAGCCAACCGAAATGGTTTGACAAAGCATGCTCCAGTGCCCAAAGAGAATTAAAACGGGCACTTAAAAAAGTACCGAAAGACAAGAGCAGGATAACGGAATGCAGGGCCCAATACAAGCTGGCCATAAAAAGGAGGAAACAAACTATCCAATCTGAGGCTTGGGGGAACCTAAAGGAGGCAGCGGAGTTGAGAGACATGTCTAAATTCTGGAAGGTGATAAATGACCCAATTTTTCAGACATCAAATAGCGAGAAGATGGTCTGTAACATCCTTCCAGAAGAATGGGTTTCTCATTTTAGTAAGCTGTATAATCATGTCAGTGCTCCAACCCAATTAGCCACAGATGTGGGGACTCTGCCAAATTCATGGGTGGAGTTTACAGTGGACGAAGTCAAAAATGGAATATGTGCCCTGACAAGAAACAAGGCCCCGGGGCCAGACGGGATTCCTCCAGATCTATTCTTATCACAGGTTGAGCTATGGGCACCTATATTAGTGAGAATCTTTAATACAGCCGTGGAAGAGGGACTGCCAAGGTCCTGGTCAACTGCCCATATTGTCCCCATATTTAAAAAGGGAAATAAGAGTAACCCACAATGTTACCGACCGATTTCTTTAATTGATGTGTCTGCAAAGGTGCTAGGGAAGGTGATTCTAAATCGTCTTATGGACTGGGCGGAGGAAAAGGAAATTATCACAGACACCCAGTACGGTTTTAGAATGGGCCGCTCAACTACTGACCAATGCCTCAATTTATACAATCTGGTCGCAAAATATACGGTGGCTGGCGAAGGTACAGTTTTTTTAGCATTTATGGACTTGACAGCAGCCTTCGACCGGGTTAATCGAGGGAAATTATGGGAGATTCTAGAGTTGCTAGGGGTAGATTCGAGCTTGATATTCATTTTAAAATCATTGCACATGAGTACTACAGCCCAGGTTCGGTATAGCAACGAGGGGAATTTAACCGACCACTTTTCTTGCACAGGGGGTGTGAGACAAGGCTGCATCCTGGCGCCTTTTTTATTTACATTATATATAAATGGTTTGGACAATGCTTTGAGTACACTGGGAGTTGATTGCCCGAGAGTAGCAAATAGAAGTACTCCGGTCTTATTGTATGCGGATGACGCAGTACTCCTCTCGCGCACAGGGAGGGGTCTGCAATCTCTTATTGATGGCTTCTGTGAGTTCATGGCAAATCTAGACTTATCCCCTAACCTTACAAAATCCTATATTATGGAAGTAGGAAAAAGACCAACCAAGAATTTTACTTTTAAAATTGGGGGACACAAATTAGAGAAGGTCGAGGTCTTCAATTATCTAGGGATCACCTTCGATAAACATCTCAATTTTAATGCATTAACCACTGAAAAATGCAAACAGCACGTGAGCATAATGGGCTCAATCATGAATCGTGCCACGAGATTAGGTAGGTGGTCAGTGCTGGAAATACTGAATTTATATAATTCAATTTGTTGTTCCAAAATCATGTATGGGAGTGAGGTTTGGGGATTCAGAAACACGGCCACTATACAATTAGAGGAAAACAAGTTTCTTAGGAGGATCTTGCAGGTTCCTCAAAGCACACCGGCCCATATTATTCATGAGGAGCTAGGGATCCCGTATATCTCTGACAGATTAAGTTTTAAGCCATTACTGTGTTGGATTAAAATCTGGACCAACCCTGAAGCAAGTCTAAGCAGAGAAATAATAACAGACTGTATTAACAGGGATAAAGGTCATAAGATACCATGGCTTAAATATGTTCAGGATAAACTGGAGTGGCTGGGTTTTGCAAAATATTTTAAGGAACCAACGGCACTAACACCGCAGCTAAAGGTCACGTTAAAAGCAGAATATATGAGGCGGATAGCCTGTGCCCGGGAAGATAGCGAAATTCTGAAAGGGTCAGTGAGATCTCATATATTAACTAAATCTGTTGTAGGTCTCGAACCCTACCTGGCACTGATCTATAATAAAAACGATAGGTTTTTAATGACCAGATTCAGACTGGATCTCTTACATCATATTTTAGCAGTTCCCGCGGGGTACACGAAAGAAATTGGCACAAAGGGTCCCTGTGGCTGCGATCTGGGATCTCCACAGGACACCCTACATTTTGTATTCTTTTGTCCATTTTATGAATACCCGCGGGCTCTTTTTTTAAAAACCATCCTAAGAGCGAATAAATTTACCCAGGTTAGAGTAGCTCTCTTATATTTAAAATTGTCTGTGGAACCCTTCACATTGTTCTGTACTGTACATTTTCTAAGATTAGCTGTGAAACTGAGGAAATCTAGAAGGGAGGCGTAAGTTAGTCTGATTGCCAGATGCTGTAGTTGAGGCATCCGGATTAAAGGCCCCCCGTATGATAGTTTTACATTGTACACAGAACAGGAGATAATTCATGGAGTTTTCACAATTGTTGACTTGCAATGTTTACAGTACTTGGGATGTTATAAGAAGTTTGTTTTAATTAGGCTACGGCTTATTTTAAACTTGATTGATCTTATGTAAACTACGATCCTGCATTTTATTTATTGTTAAAGGGTTGGTATTCCCTACCTGTATAGATGTCAGCTCACTGCACTTTAAAAAAAAACTATGAATTTGTAATTTAGTATAAATCTTAGGCCCAACTCTGCTATTGAGAGCTTGGAATGGTCCATCAGATATGTTTTATTTTAATGTTTTATGATGAATTGTTCACATTATTGTATTTGAAATATGTAAATATATTGTTCTTTTCTGGATGTTTTAATATCCGAATAAAGATACTTTTGATGATGACAGTTTTGCCATGGAAGAAGGGAGGGGATGGCCCGAAACGCGTCGCAAGTGACTGTCATGTGTCTGAGGTGTTAACAGCTCCTTAGTGGAACCACGTCTCCAGCGAGTGCTTCCCACAAAAGGCAAACCCTGTTTTACATATATAAATATATATATATATCTTAGAGGTACGTAGATGTGGAGTTAAGAATAGTAAATCATACTTTCCTATTTGCACTTACCTTCTCCATATTTTGGTCCTCGATATTTTCTGCTTCAATATTTTATCGGACACCATTGCCTGGGCTACTGCAAACCTACATTGTAAGAAAGTGGATATTTATGGAAACTGCCCACCCCAAGGAATAATAACACTCCATGTCAGGTTGAACCCTCAGAGTCATTAACTTAACCTGAGGTTAATCCCCTAGTAGTGATGGCACAGAGCAGACAGACTTAACTTAATTTATGCAGTACCAAAAGAGTTATAAAGGCAAAATAGCAAGAAATACAAATCACAACCAGAATTGGAAAAATAGAGTAAAGTTTAATAAACAAAATTACACCAAAACATAAGAAATCCTAGAGGGTGTACTGGACATATGATTTTTTAGATTTTTCAGTAGAAATAGCACCAAAGACCGCAAAGTGCCAATGATACTCTATGGAAGCATAGATCAGGATCTTGGCACGATTTCAGGCTGCCCACGATGGAGCGTTGGTCAAATATAACATGTGGTTTGGTCCCAGTGAAAAGTCTGGAAGTCAAAAAAATTGTTCATCAGAAGAGGACTTTCTCGCTTTTTTTGAAGAGCAGTGTTGAAGTTTCTCCAAAGTCCCAAAGCAGAACTGGACTGTCACATTTTGAGAAAAATAATCCTCCCATAGTGGGTTGCTTCTAAAAAGTATAACCTGCGACTCAGAACGGAAGACTAGAAACATGAAGAAGGTTGGTTCGCTGGTGCTTTGGAGATTTGTCACCAAGCATTTCCTAAGCCACAATGGAGAATGAGACTTACTCATTTTTTGGAGGTGTGGGTATCTTTGAGCAAGATGAACCTGAATACAGTTCGACGATGTTGAAACTGCCAGTCCAATGCTTTTTGTGGTGGGTCTCACTCAGGATCTGGAGGAAAAGGTTTTAAAAGTTTTCAAACTATCTTCTGGTGCCCCAAATAAACTTCCAAGGACCACAGGCCATGGGTACATTCTATGTTACATATATTAGGCAAGTTAAATAAGTCAACTAGGGATAAACCAATGTAACTATGTTTAAAGGGGGACAAATGGCACTTTACTGCTGTTTAGCAGGGTTAAAGTGCTCAGAATTCTGAGCCCAGCAAAAGTAAATTCCAGAAAAAAGCAAAATCTCTAGGGCGAACACATAGAGAAGGCAAATGTTCCACACACATCAAAAATGTAACCCAGGAAGAATCTTTTTAGTGTTCACTGTTAGAAGAAACATTGAAGAAAGATACATTTTTTCGTTTCAATATGCAAACATTATGGTGAAATAACATAAATGGTGTTACTAACAAATCTTATATTTCATAGTAAGGTTTTTATTAAAACTTCGAAAAAACAAATATATTTATACATTTTATAACCTTTAATGTCAGAGAACAATGGCCAAATTTAAATACACATAAAGCTTTTTATCTTAAAATATGAATTACCTAGTAGAGACAATTTTCTTTCTTTTTACTTGTTTTTTCATATCATCTTCTTTTACACTAGAGCCTCATAATATTAAGATTAATTGGCATGGTAAAGTCTGTGTTAAAAAAGTTTGATAGTTTGATACTTCGATTTTACTCCTAATATAATATAAATTTTGTCCATAATTAATTTCTCCAAAGAGTTATTGTGACAGGAAGGAGAACATTATGCCTCCTTGTTAGTTACATACTTTTGGTACAAGGGGTAAGCAGACAGGGAGTCTTTAGCCATGAAGATAGCTGAGTGACCTATATAGACAGATTGTCTTCTGCTGAAACATGTAGGCGATATAACTTCCAGGATGAAAAAGCCATTCTGTTTTAGAATACATGACTTGAATTTATAATAATGAAATGAACACTACTAAATAAGAGAAATGCTTAGTTTACAAATAGTCATTTTTAACTGGACCACTGCACCTGTCCAGACTAATACCTTATCTCAAGTTCCCAAAGTATCCCTGTTTTGAGCCTACTTGGCTGGTACCGAGTGAAAGGCGACCCGATGGAGAAGCACGCTGCCATATGAAGAGTGAGGGCCTCCTTTAATATCTAACAGATGCTCATGTATGATGTCACATTAGGCTTTAAATAGAGGACCGACTGATTTTGAGGCTTCCCCATTTTTGTGATGTTTTTAATTTTTAATGTGGGGATTGCAAAGGTGAAGAAATGTTTCTCTCATTCCTTCTTGGTGTGAAAGAGATTACTCCACTAGTTACAATCTCAGCACAGGTATGTTTTCTTCTGAATCTCAGTTACCATGACTGAGGTAATGAGGGCCTAATTAGGCATCAAACACTACCATATTCAGTCTTAAATCTTATCAGTTATCAATTTTGCTCAAAGTTTTCTGTGAGGAAATGGGGTTGAGAAAAGTAGAGGAAACTGCACAATTTTCATTGGGTTGAGTGGGAAGCACACACCCTATGTGCATTAATCCTGTTGTTCGGATATGAATTTATCTTAAATAAATGAAAAGGCAAGAGGTGTTTGGCAAAACAGGAACAAGTTGGTTTAATTAAACTCTGTGGCCAGGAGAGCCTCGACAGAGCGCATCTGCTTAAAGTCTCTCAGTGTACAGAGTTTTTGCCATTGTTTTATACATTTCATGTGGTACAATAATGCAATTTCTACTTCCTAAAAAAGCAGCTCAGTCATAAATCAACAAGTGCAGACGTCTGATAAGGACACAGTTGGGTATCAACCTCGGGGAGAGCTAATGTGGGCCAGTGTGTATTTGTCAGATGTCCAGCATAAGGAGCTTGTCATCACCATGTGTTGTGTTCATGTTGTGTCCTGCTTGGTTGAGTGTTTCTATCTACATTTGGTATCTTGCTTTGTGGGCTTTTTGGAGAATGCTAGCCTTTTGTCAAATGTGTTTTATTGGGGTCAATTACCTTGGATCTGTTTGTGGTGCAACTGTTAATATGTGGGATGGAACAGGGTTTTCCCTGGGTACACGTTTGTTTTTAGGTTAAGAGAGACCCCACCTGTGACCTGGTATTCAATAGGCATGGGTGTGAGCCGCAGGACTTGTCTAACCACACATCTCTGACTCTGGGTTGATGGAGAGGTCACCTTGGGTGAATCCGACAGTAATGATAAGTCCTGAAAATAATATGGCAGTCTCTGGTATCATTTTTATAGACATCCTTAACTTTGTGCATACAGTTGTCATAGCATACATTGACATTGTTGTCACTGGTATTGACTGAAAGAATCTAGATATACAGAGAGCATAATGGGATTGTGATCCGAGGTTACTTTTGGGCATACGATCATAAGTGCATTAGCCAAAAGTCTATGATTAGCTAAGATCATGTCAATCCTGGAGTATTGTTTATGGGGGTAAGAAAAAAAAGTAAACCCAGGATTTGTGGGAGACAACAACCTCCAAGCATCATCCATTTGATGAATATTTAGCAAATCTCGAATTGCGGCCCTAACCTGGACCATTCTGGCCCTTACAGACATATTTGTAGAATCAATTTTTTTGTCTAAGATACAATTAAAGTCACCCATTACAATAAGATCGCCAACCCAATCTAAGAGTTCCGAATTCAGATGGGAAAACACCTCGGGACAGTCCGTATTAGGACCATAGACCATACATACTGTGACCATCTTTCCAGAGATAGAGAGTTGTGCAATTACCCACCTACCCCGGCTATCAGCAAGCGTTCGTACTACGATAATTTTAGAGACTTTATCCTTCAATAAGGCAACCCCCCTAATAGAGGCCGTCTGAGAAGTACAGACGATCAAGTCTAAGCCGAGCTGTTTAAAAAGTTTTCTGTCTTTGTAAGCCAAGTGAGTTTCCGCCAATCCAAATATTTGAGGCTTAAATCCTCTGAGCTCTTCGGCAACCAGTCACCGTTTACTAGCCAGATTCAAACCACAAACGTTCCAACTCATGAATTTGACTCTAGACATTACCAGAAAGTTCTACAATACTAAGTAATTTCTCCTCCTCATGTTTCTCGTTATTGATTCTGAACATTTCCTGTGCTATTTTATCAATTCCGTGACTATCTATCCCCAGCCAACCTCCATCCCCCTGACAACAACCCCCACCCCTCCCACCCAGTATCTTGAGAAAGGAATCACCCCCTTAAGCTGTCCTGACCCGACAGCAAACAGAAGATCGTCAACACCAGCCCCCCCAGGGACCCCCACCATGCCCGCACAGCTACCCCCCCAAATAATTCACCATTTCACAGAAATACAATTCCCTCTTGACAGTAGTGACAACAAATAGTGTTGCCGAACCCCTTATACTCGGAAGCAAAAAAGATAAGAGATGGGGGAAAGAGACCGTCAAGCAAAAACATTGTAACAATCAAGGATTAGGAGTGGTTTGCCAATTAGCAAGCACTTTTTTAGCTTCCTGTACCACTTTAAGTCTGGCAGGCTCCTGCAGAAAGACCTGAGAGCAAACAGACTTAAATGCATCCATGAGCTGACGAAGCTGCCATCTCTTATCCATAGAAGATTTACATAAATCAGATCTCACAAAAATTGACATAGAGTCAACTTGAACAGGAGCTGTTGGTCTAGCTTTAAAGAAAATGGCCTGACGTAATAAGAACAAACCTAAAAATATCAGAATGGGCCTAGAGAATTTTGTTTTAGCTTGAACGTTAGGTTTCAAAATAACGGAAGGCGATGCGCTCTTTGAACCTGCGTGTCCATGTCCCAGTCCCCCAGATCCTGGAAGGCTTTCTGTAATAGGTCCACGACAAAAGCACGAGTGTCAGAGCCTTCCCTCCCTTCCGGTACCCCGAAGATCCTGAGATTATGTCGCCGCTGTCTATTTTCAAGATCATGGATCTTTAGCTGCATAGAAACCAACTGTGACTCCTGAGAGGTAACTATTTTAACAGTTTGAGTGTTAATTTCCTCCAGGTCTGCCACCCGCTGCTGCAGTTCAGTTACATCAGCTGTTAAGTGATGGACCTTGGTAGTGACCTCAGAGAGTGCCATTTTAATTTCGACACTGTCTGCCCTTGCCTGCTGAAAACAAGCTTGTGCTTCTGCTCTCTGACTATTTAGAGCCTGCATAATATTAGAGAGAGAGGGCTCGTCCCCCCCATCATGTCTTCTATCCGACTGACTCTGCCCAGAAGTATAACTTGTCGCACCTTAAAGAATGACCTAGGAGCCAGAGGGGGGCAGAGAGTCGATAGAATCGGATACTGTGACTAGAGTATCACGAATAGCTCGCGTTGTGTCCTTAGAAGCAAAGAGTGGTCCATCGGCGAGGTTTTGTCCGTGATTGATGCAGAGATCTTCGGGTGGGGCTTGAGCAGACTGAGCAGACAGAGGGGTAAGTATGTTAGTGAGGACAGTGGTAGAGGTATTAGATGGTACATGGCCGGGGAGGATAAGACTGGTCATCGGAGACATCAGATTAACAGGCAAAGCAGATCTATTCACCGAGGAGGGGGCTGACATACCCCCCTGTGAACCATGATTTGATAATCTGGAGACCATATTTCTCACTTCGCCCTGTGAAGAGACCCATTGATGCAATGGGCTTACACCTGGACCGATCTTAGAGAGGCTGGTTGCACCCTTCAGATGACCAAGTACATCTGTAATTTGAGCCCTGTTTCCAGTACCACCGCGGCCTCTACCTCCTTTATCCAATCGATTTAATTTGGGAACCTTATCTTTTTGGGTTTTAGCCCTCACCGGGGTATTGCCCCCTGGGGTATGCCCGACGTTGTCATTAATCCACGTGCTTGCCCCATCAGTTCCAAGTAACACAGGTTCCGTAGAGGGCGGCAAATCCTTCCCGAGTTCCATAACTGCGTTTACTTGCTCCTTAATGCCACCAGCTACACTGCCGGCTACACTACCAGTGTCGTCGACCAAGCAGTTATTATTAATACACAATCTAGCTGCCTGTATTAAATCATCAGGGTGTTCACCGCATATGTTATTTATGACCTCGGATTGGAGGGTGCATCCTGGAACTGAAGAGGAATTCCCAGCTTTGGCGTCAGACGGGAGAGAATCAGCTGGGTCCACTAAGCTCACCCCACCAGGAGGGGGCTCCCTTCTTGGGTTAGGACATGGCTCCTCCAAAGATTCCTTCGAGCCCCCCCAGCCCTCATCAACTGCTACATTAAGAACTTCGGCCATCCGGGTGGGGGGAGGGCAGATTCGGATCCACAGGACCGGAGAAGCACAGTAACTTTCCCCGAGTGTAAGAGCTTTAGAATAGGCTTCCCGACCTGGAGAACTTTTGGACTAGCTGGCACGATATTACCTGGCAAAGCTCTGTGGGAAGTTGTGACATTATCAACAGCAATATCGGCAGCAGCAATATCAGCAGTCTCAGAGTTAATCTGACCTTCTAGGCAGTCCATTAGAGCAGAATGGCCGTCGCTCTCTGCTTGAGCCCCAGTTTGCCCTCGACGAGCAACCGGGGGGGGGGGCCATCCCTCCGAACAACACCCCTGGAAGCGCTTTCTGTCCTGAAAAACAGCTTTCAAGGAGAACAGCAATTCCACTCTCGCCCCCGCTGCAGATCAACCAGGTGTCGGTAACCTCGTCGCTTACCCGTCGTAATGCACAAAAATCCACCAACGGGAAGCACGGAGCTGCCTGGAGCGTCCTCCGGGCAGAGAGCCTGCCCGCTATACGAGCGCCGTGGATCTCACAGCTGACGCGGGTTAGCCAGCACATCCGTCAGTTTCTTCGCCGAGCCAGCCAGGAGAGAGGCGAACACACCGTCGTAAGTTGTTATCGGCTTCCTAAAAGTCTCAGATTGTATTTAGAATTCTGTTTTTTTAGAATCCCCCTCACATGAAAGGAATGATTAGTTTCCATATAGCTGATCAGGAAAAACAATGATCATCGTAGGTGAGGAGCAATGCAGCAGGCAGGCAGCCTGGGCCCCCGGAGGGAGAGGCGCGTCCTTCAGCGGCGGATACGATCCGCCATCTTCCTTTCCCCCAAAGTCAAAGTAGGGAATTTTCATTTCCCCGGCATCTTCTAAACAACCCGGTTTTCTTTGATCACATGTATCTGGCCCTAACGGACTACATTGCTAATAATAGTCATACTTCTTCTCTCGGGATGGTCTGGGACTGTTTAAAAGCATGCGTTAGAGGGGCTACTATCCAGTTTATTGTCCAGCAAAATAGATCTAACAATGTACAGCTGGGCAACGAACATCGGCAGTATATTGCATTAGAGCAGCAACATACTTCGGCAATCATGACGAAAGATATTAGTGAGCCACTGATTTATGCTCAAATTATTGAAGTCCGGGCCAAACTCTGTAGAACGCTGAAGGATAAGGTTGCTAATAATTTCCAGAAGGTCAGATCTCTGCAGTATGAATATGGAGAGAGGGTGGGAAAGATATTGGCTTACCAACTTGCTGACCGAAGGCTAAATCATATATTAAGACTATCAATGGGGTAGACGGTCTCACTTACACGAAGTCTGAGGATATTGCTGAGCAATTCAAGATCTTTTATGCTAATTTGTATAAGGAGTCTGGCAGCTATAACCATCAGGTGGCCATGAATTATTTAAGAGAAAGTGCTATACCCCTGCTAGATGTATCTCATATGTCGTGCTTAGAGAACATGGCCGATCTGGATGAACTCAAAGTAGCAATTAAGTCTTTGCCTAATGGCAAGGCAGCGGGTGAGGATACTATCCCTCTTGAATTCTACAAAATCTTTGGGGACTTATTGATGCCAGTCCTTCTCGAGTTAATTAACGACATACTGCAGGGAGGGGAGGTGCCTCCCTCTTGGTATAGAACTAACGTTGTGGTTTTTCTCAAAAAGGGCAAACCTGCTGCAGACTTAGGGTCATATCGACCGATTTCGCTTATTAATACAGACGCGAAAATATTTTCTAAGCTTCTTGCCTCACGCCTTGCCTCATATATACATCTATTGGTCTCAGACGAACAGCACGGCTTCGTCCCCAGCAGAGATACGGTGGCTCATATAAATACTGCTTTTGCAGCCTTTGATGTTGCTGGCCATTTGGGTCAGCGGATTGGCATGATAATGCTGGACGCCGAGAAGGCCTTCGACCGTGTTGCTTGGGGGTTTCTTTGGAGTACTATGCTATCTTTAGGCCTCGTTCGGAGGTTTGTCTCGGTGGTCCAGCGACTCTATCATAATCCGTCTGCAGTTATCAAACTCAACGGCTGTACATCTAGCTCTATCAGTATTCAGCGGGGTACACGTCAGGGGTGTCCGCTTTCCCCATTATTATTCACTCTTTATATCGAGCCATTCATTAGACATCTTCTGCAGAATATTTCTATATCTCCAGTCTCATTTAATGGTATGACATTGAAAGTTACAGCTTACGCTGATGATATTGCTGTTTTCACCACCACGCCTGAGGCGGCCATAGTGATACTAACAGCTGAGGCACAATCTTTTGGTTCTTTTTCGGGGTATAAGCTCAATATAAATAAAACACAGTCTATTCTCAACTACGTGCCCACACTTGCAGTACCCCATTTAGGTTTAATTACTTCCACTGTTTATCTCGGTGTCTGTATTAGTGGTCGCACTGAGGACTTTATGGCCCTAAATTATGAACCACTGCTCAAAAAAACTACAGCTGATATGCGCAGGTGGCATAGACTCCCTCTAACTATCATTGGGAGATGTAATATTGTGAAAATGAATATTCTGCCTAAATTCCTTTATCTGTTTCGTTCCATTCCTCTACGAGTCCCAATGACCGTTTTTTAAACGGCTTGATTCTACTATCCGGAGTTTTATTTGGGGCTTCCAAAAATCTAGAAGAGCTCTCAAATACATAAAGCTGACATCTGAGGAAGGGGGTTTCTCTCTACCCGACTTTAAGACCTATTTCTGGTCAGCATTTCTGAATCGCATTCAGAGCCTACTTCTAGGACGAACATGGTCTAAACATGGCTCGCGTACCAGCTTGCATATGGCTCAAACACTGTGTTTCTTCTACATTATATGTCAGACACTAACTACTATAAGAGAGTCCGTTTCAAAATTGTCAGACACGCTCATCATATCTGGCAGGACATCGGCAGAAACTTCGCCATACCAGACTTACACGAATTCATTATGTTTCCGGGTATATTTTCGGATTCGGTATGTAGGATATGGCAAGAGTGTGGAATCACACTGTTAGGGCAATTGTATGATGAATCTGGCTTTAGGTCGTTCTCTTCACTGAAGGAGGAGTATGGGTTACCCCATAACTCCTTTTTTAAGTACTTACAAGTTAGGGATTATTTTCTACAAGGGAAGGGCTTAGCTGCCCTCCCTTACACTATAGAGCTACTACGGGCTATCTTTAAGACCTCGGACCGGGGGCAGATCGGGAAAATATATCAGAGTTTTTTATCTGTAAATAGAAATGATGGTTTACAGATGGCAGCTAAACTACTCATATGTTCGTAATGAACATTAATGCAGAAGAAATCACTGACTCAATGGCCATAATTAATTCTGCTGGTACTTCAATTAATTTAAAGTTACAACAACATCGTACTTTGTTTATGCTATATTACACCCCGCAGGTCATTTCAAAATGGATTATGTCGTATGACTCACTGAAGTCATATTGCCCTAAATGCAATGAGTATGCTGCTGATCTTAGACATATGTTTGTCGTATGTCCTCGACTAGCGTCGTACTGGCATGATGTCACATGTGTGCTGAGTAGGCTGGCCGGTAAGGAGATTCAATTAAATGAGAAGGCCATAGTCCTGGGGGTTGCAGCAGACCCAGGCAATGTATCCATCTCCTTAATCTCAATCATTATCAGTGCTACCCGTTTGTCTATTGCTAGGGTCTGGATCGACGCAGTACCTCCCAAGATTGCTGATTTTTGGGTATTGTTGAGATGTGTGTTTGAAATGGAGCTGGCACTAGCTAAAGCTCGGGGCTCTCGCTCAAGGATTAAATTCGGAAGGGTCTGGTCAAGCCTTCAGTGGAACTAACTTCCTCATAAATTTTTCTCTCCCCCCCCCCCTTCCCCCTCGTTTTTCTTTTTGACAATTTTTACTTAATTATTTTTAAATGGGATGTGACATTATTATGTTCATGTTTACTTCATATATATTCCTTTCTTATATTTTCAGGATATAATATTCTATCCTGATGTATATCTTTTGCTTTTTTTCCTTTTTTATTTTTTTATTTTTTCTCTTCTACTTTTTTATGTGTTAATGTTTTCCTGTGTTATACATGCTTCTCTTGGTTTTGTTGTTGTCTGTGATTTAAAATGATAAAAAAAATAATTACAAAAAAAAAAAGGTATTGACACAATAATATTTGTTTAGGTCATAACGTACATCAACATTATTCTTACTAGTAACAGTATTGCCATTTGTGCATGGATTAAGACATACTTTAATATCGCCATTGCCGGTGCTACTGTGCAAGTACGGGTAATGACATACATTGACATTACATTGACAAGTATTGGCATGGCCATGCAGGCACAGGTTGTGGCATACATTGATATTGCATTTATTGATATTGACATTATTGGGACTGCACATATCATGGTATTCATTGACATCGTATTCACCCATCCAACATTCCCAAGGGTCTAAGGTTAGAGTTGCAGTAGGAAAGTACAAGAAGAATGCAAGAGTTTAGCTATAGTTCGCCACTGACTCAGGTGATTTCAGGTGGATTCAGAGTAGACCAATGATGCTATATGTGACCATAGTTCGGTCACACCACTCAGGGGCTGTTTATACATAGGCCACACTGTCCCACTTGCACCAGAAATGATTGATGTGATCGGAGGGAACTGGAATAGGTTACATGTACCCTCTACCTTCAGTCTAGAACTTTTCAACTGTAAATCATTGACTTCAAGTGTGTGAGTTTCACACAAAGGTCCTGGAGTGGAGACATGTACCTAATGATCTTGAGGGAGGTGGTTCATCTTCCCTGATCAACACAGACTGCAGATTTTCCAGCAATGACAAAATATAACTTTATTTTTGGCCAAATGGCACAGTCAGTCAAACTCATGCTGCTAATATTTGCTAATATCAGGTCACAAGTCTGAATCTCAGCAAGGCCAAATCTCATCCTTCTAAGGTCCATACGCTGAAGTCCATTAGATTGGATGATGTTAAGCATTGTTGCCTATGGCACTTACAAAAGGCAAAACGGTAGCATTGGGTCTGAAAGCAACATATGATTATTTACGACCACCTACAGTGCCAAGTAACCCTCTTATGCCATGCACCATGAAATCCAGTATACATTACATACCTCCTACCATCGTTTATAAATGAATTTTTTGTTAACCCATGAGGTGCTGAAAAGCTACCAAGCTACTGCTGCGCCAACGATGCATTTGACAATCGGACTCTGGTAGATTTCTATGAAAACTGATTCCGCATCCGGGGCTTCATTCAGACTTAAGACAGAAACTCTCTTTTCTCGGTTGACCTATGCTTCTTCCAGCGCTGCTCAAGCTTCCAGCCTTATTAAAAGGCTTGTCTGTCAAAAGGCTTTCCCCTTTCTCGCGTGTTCTCGAGCAAGAGGGGAATCTTTGAGATGCAATCGGCTGTGTCTTATTTAGCATGACAGCAGTGAAGTCATTTAAACCACTGAGGCAAATCAAATCCGATCCTAATGCGTTTCCGAAATAGAAACACTTCCAACTTTAAGCAACTCCAGAAACCAATGCTTACATCATTGCCATGGAAATGGCGTATTTACATTTCACGTACAATCCCTCGATAAACGTAAACGGTGAGGTAGGGCGCTCTGTGCCTCAGAGACCGGAGGTGTTCTACACACATATAGTTCAACTGTGGATGTTCCTGTTTAAGATTTGTTAGATATTGCCTTATCCGCTTGTCACGATTGAGAAATCAAAGAAATGTACATTTTTTTTTGCCTTGCAAAGAATACTGTGATAAACCCGTAGTAGATAATGTCTTGCAACAGGCGCATATGCTTTAATTTTCAGATTGATGAGACAACTTGTATGTATATATCCTTGTGTGGTTTTAATATATAATGTAGCGCTATCACAAGGCAGTGGATAATTTTCGATCACCGTTTTACATCTGGTACTGATGAATAAGTGAAAGAGGAAACGGGTGAGAGTTTACAGTGTAGAGTGAAGCGTACTGGTATGAGGCATGTAGGGAGGGTTTGGTAATTAGGGGAATGGCAGAGATGCAGGTGGCCAGGGTGAAAGTTGGCAAGGGGTGTGGGTGAGAACTTCTAGTCGTGTACTAAATAACTAGATAGTACATAAAGAGATAACTTTGTAACTCCTAGCAGAAGTGGAGGAAGGATGGAACCTGGCAGGCCAGAAATGAAATAATGCTTCATATCGCAGGATCCGTGCAAGAAAATGATATCTGCAAACTGTGTGTATGCATTAGACGGTTTCATATTTTTGCCAGGAATACTGGTGCGCCACAATTCATGGTGGAGTAGGTCTTGATTGTGATCCAAACATGCTGTGGGTGGCTGTAGAGATTTCGAAATATGATTATGATCCTGTTATGCTTGTGAAAAACTCTGATAAGGGGTTCTTAGAAAAATCTGGATCTCAGGGCTGCCTGACTTCAGATCACTGCCCCCCACAAATATGAACGAACCAGAGCACAGAAAGCGATACTGAAGTCTGCTTCCTTTATGCATCAAGAAGGAATAGTACCCTTCATCGTGCACGCAATGTGAACCATGAAGTTGAGGAAAGGGTGAGCCCTTCTCAAGCAACAGCCACAATCCTTTCTAGGGTGAACCAAAAAAGTCGCTAAAACCCTGTGGGAGCATGGCACAAAAGCAGTCAGGCTAAGCATAGAGGAAATGTGTAAAGTATTTATGGAGCACTTACACATTAATAAAGTGAAAACACAACACAAGAAAAATCCCACACCAATTTAGAAATATAGAGTACATTTTAATATATTACATGACAACAAAAATCCAATCAGTAGAACAAGAGATATGCAATTTCAAAGGTTTAAGGTAAGTATTGTGCCTGAAAGCAAAAAGTGTTACTCGCTGTTATCTCGTCGTACGATTCCACGTGAAATTCACAAGTCCAGGCTGACTACGATGAAGTGCGGGCCGGCCACCTGGACCTCGTTCACTGTTCTTGGTGGAGGAGGATGCGAGGAACAGGGAGAGCCTTGCAGATTGCTGCCGCTGTAGTGCGAAGAGTAGGCCGGGCATCTTGGATGAGTGTTGATGTTGCATGAAGATCCTGTTGGGCTTGCAAAAGGCAATTGTTGGAAATTTCCGTTGGCGGTTACCGCAGTCAGTTGATGCTGTAGCATGAAGTGCAGATCTTGCATTGCCGTTGCTGACGGTCGCTGTAGCATGAAGAGCGGAGCTTCGAGTAGGCGGTTGGCATAGGTGGCAATATATTGTCATGAACAGGTCCATTCTCGAAGAGCCCAAAACATCAGGATTAATTCTTTTCTTTTATGAGCAGTTCAAATAATGCAACACCAAGAGCGCAGTATGTAAAGGACACCTATTGGGTATCAGGAACTGACTCCAGCAGAGTCAAGCAGGGCTCAGGCAGGTCCGGTTCAAGGTCTAGACAGGCTTAGTACAGCAAGTTAACTGTACAAGTGCCCTGAGGCCTTTGGAGCTACAGGCTTGGATGATGGACGCAAGTTTAGTCTTCTTTCTCAGACAGCAGGGCAGGCCTCTAGCAGCAGAGTAGTCCTCTGGCAGCAGGACAGTCGTTCATTTGTAGTAACCACAGGTCCAGGAGTGCATTTAAGAGTGGGTCTGAGGGTCTCATTTTTATACCTGGTGCCCACTTTGAAGTGGAAGAAACATCTCGAGTTTTCCCTCTCATACAAGTGTGTGGAATATCTTGCCTCTCTGCACTAGTCCCAGTTTGTCTGGGGGAGAAGAGTCTAGTGCCCTTGATGTGTGAGCTGAGTCCATGCCTTCAAAGTGCAAGTGTTAAAGATGACAGCTCTGCACCCTTGTCAAGTCAGGATGGCACACTCTGACAACACCCAGACCTTCTATTTTGTGGCTGTCTGGCAGTGAGACACAAAGACCAACTGCCACCTGCACCTAGTCATGTGACTCAGGAAACGTTATAGGCACCATATGGTTAGGGCATGAAAAAGCCAACTTTCAAAAAGTGTAATCTTCAGAATTGTGGCTCAAATTCTGCCTTTACAACTGAAGAGGGTTTAAAATTGCAGTTCCTCAGCCACGTAACATGACATTCCTACCTGCACCTAATCAAACGCTATCACTTATTAAATGTTATAGGGTAACCTAATGTTATCCTATGGGAGACATATGCCTCACAGTAGTGAAAAATAAATCTGAGCTTTTTTCACTACCAGAACATGTAAAACTTAAAAGTACACGTACAATGTTTTAAATGCACTACAACTTGCCATAAAGACAATTTAGGGTCTATCCTAGTGGTGACTTATATGTAATAAAAAGGAAGGTTTGAATTGACAGTTTATAACTGCACACAATTATGATGCGACCACTATGTATGCGGTCGGAATCATAATTTTTTCCATTGCGGCTTGCGGTGTAGCCCAAAAAGGACCGCAGCACAAGCTACAATGAAAAAACAGATGTTTTTAAACATCCATGCCCTGTGTGCCAGGCACCATGTGGTGCCTGACACACGGGGCATGAATGTTTGGGTGTGGTGCCCCCTCGGCCCATAGCAGAGGCCCACCGAAGATGGCCCCCAAAGTACCATTCTGGCTGCCTTTTGATGGCTGTCGCCTCACCATGAAAAGGCAGTTGGAATGGACTATCGTAATCTCTACGGCGGTACCTGAGCAAGCACCGCCCTATTTTAGGGTATTGCGTTCCGACCAACGGTCAGACGGGCTCCCTAAATCCATCCGAAGTGTTGGTCGGTCCCTCGATCCACTGCCTCTGACTGCTGCACATCATGCTTTTTAGGCGGCTTTGCGGATGCTCTCGCCCACTGCTGTGTGGAGGTACTGTGATGATTCGTTCACTTGATGTCTTACTACTTATAAGGAGTCACATGACTAATTTCAGAAATTATTACTTCTCGAGACAGATTGAAGTTATACCTGTCCCTTTTAATGGTATTTTGGAACTCTTTGCTGTCCAACTTAAATCAATATGGTTGGATGCTCATTGTAAATAGAACTGCTTGTGACGCTCATTGAAATTCATAGTCCTGAGGATGACCGTGTATTTTTACAGTGGTCGAAACGCCGTCGACGCTTATGTGGCCAAAAATTGACTAAGGACACATTCAATTTGTATATCTTGTTCCTGTTTTTGTAACGTGTAATTTGTGTTAGCCACTTGTCTGGTTGATGATTATAATTGTTTGTATTCCAGCATACTACATTGAGCGCTATTGTTCTTGATGTTTTATAATATGTAATAAATTTGTAATAATTTGGTTAAAAATTGTTTTTTACATATGGGCATTTCTATTTTTTCTTTTTTCTTTCTCCTTTTTTCCAATTTTCGTTTTATGTGGAATGTTGATCTGTTAGGGAATTTTGTAATTTTATTGAAATTGTTTCTTGAGCCTTTTGTTAAGACTAAATACTGACGGCCCCTGGCTCAGGTGTGTTGGGTTGCCCCTGTGGTTTATAATGCACATCATAATGTAGCAGTTGGACAGCGGCACCAAATGTCGGACGGACCGCCGCCAACAGGCCATCGGTGGTAGTCTGTCCGAAATCATAATCGGGTCCATAGTGTCAGAAGAGCTAGGGGTAATATTGTGGATGTGTAAAACTCTTAATAAGAACAACTTCAAAGTAAGACAAAAAAAATCCGGATTGTATAAAATTGACTTTGAATCTTAAGGCTACCAAAAACGATTTCAGTAAAACAGGCAGGGAGAAGGCAAATAGTTTTGGGGAAGAACACTCTAAGGCTGACAGGTCTAACCTTTGTTCATTTCATTCAGTGTATCTAGATACAGACACTCACTTTTGAACTAAGGCAAATTACCAAGAAGGCCTTAGTTTGTTTAAAATGTATACAACATTGTAGTTAGGTCAAAATCCAAATTAAAACTATAATATTTCAACCCTCCTCCATTAACATTCAAGTTTTAATTTACTTAATACATTTGGTTGTACTTGTATTTTCTATTACGAATTTACTAGCAAACGTTGAGTTTTAATAACTAACTATATGGTAAAACTAGAATGAGAGGTTTTGCATGGAGAGTATTTCTGTTTAAATGAAGAAATACAGTATAGAAACATGAAAATAATAGTCATTAAACTCACTAAGTAAATAGTTGATATAAAGAGCACTTTGATAGGTACTTATACAGTATGAAGTGTATTATGGGTTTGTATAATGAAGCCAAATTTGAACATCTTTAAGCGCAGCATTAAGGATTTTTATACAATGTCAAATTTACATACCCAGAATAGATTTGTATTGATGATTATATATTGGGTCAACAGTTAAGTGGTTGCAAAGTAGAAGGTAATACAAATTGAGCGCCTCATTTATGAGGCCCCTTGCGCCATCGGATGTCACTTTTTGTTAAGTTTCCCCGGCGCAGGAGCCTGCTCCAGATTTACCAGGCAGCACTAAGCCACTTTTTTGGGCTGAATGCTGGCTCGTAAATATTGTCCCCTGTACCACAGTTTTCTGCGTTAAAGGGGCGTGGATGGGTGTTGCTGGGGGCAACATCCATGGCAATTTGACACTGCCCCAGATTTATGAGAAAGCGTAAATCTGAGGCAGCGCCAAAAACCTAAGTCTCCTCAGGGGAGACGTAAGGGAGGCACAACGAGGAGAAATATCTTTATTTCTCCTCGTTTTTCCTTTTTCTATGTGTACTACATTCTGCAGCACACATAGAAAAAGGAAAAGCCTCTAGTGATTGTTTTTGTGCAGGAAGGGAAACCTTCCTGCACAAAAACAATCATCTGCTAAATGCAGGCTTCCTTGCACCATGGTGCAAAGGTGTCTGAGTTGGCGCACAGCAGCCTATTGTGGGCCGGCGCAGGGAAAAAGGACAGGAATGGCTTATTCCTGCCCTTTACTTTTGCCATAAGGCAGCGCAGCAAGGAAGGCCTACTGCGCTGCCTTACTGTAAAAACACAGAAATGAGGCCCTGATTTTGTTGATTAGAATTGATAGATGTGTAAATTACTTACTATAAGATGCAACTATCTTGATTGCAACAGTGATGAAATAAGATACTTTGGGCCTCATGTAGGAAGCCAAATACCGGTCGGTAACGGCCGATTTTCGGTAATTATACCGTTACCGACCGGTATTTTGGCTTTTGAGATGTAGGGGGAGAATTTCATGATTCGGTATTTACCGAATCGGTAAAATTACCGAATCGGTAATATTACCGATTCGGTAAATACCGAATCATGAAATGAGATGTAGGGGGAGTGTGTGGTGGGTGTGGGGATTCGTTATTTACCACCAACTAAAGGTTGGTGGTAAATGACGAATAGGTGACAAAAAGCATTTTTGTGCACGTTTAAGTGTGCAATGTGGCAGACATACATGCCCTTAGGGCATGTATGTGCGCCACATGTGCACACATGGCCGAATCAGGGGTGCAACAGGGTGTCAATGTGACACCCTGCCACCCTTGCATGTGCTCCCCCATTACCGAATCGGTATTTACCGATTCGGTAATGAGGCATACCTTCCCATCAATGGGAAGGTATGCCTCATTACCGAATCGGTAAATACCGATTCGGTAATTACCGAATTTTTCCGAATCGGTAATATTTACCGACTCATTACCTACATTGCATTTACCACTTCATAAATACCGAATCGGTATGATTCGGTATTTATGAAGTGGTAAATGCAAGCCCACCTACATAAGGCCCCTTTTCTCTTCAGAGATAATTTAGGGATATATGAAACAGCATTAAGTGGAAAATATCAATGTTGTCCTGCACATCATAAACTGGAGATGCTATTTATGTAATGGAAACAGGGAGGATGAGTTTTAATGTATATAATGTAACAAATAGATAGATGCACACACATTTATGTGTCTTTGTATTTGTGTTTTCAGTGATTGTCTCATTAAATTATGTGTCCTGAAAAAGAGATGAAATTGGAAAATACGTCTTGGCCAGTGAATTTAATAGAGTATGAACTGATTCTGAGAACTGTACCCTCATCTTAATATTTTGAAAAAATGTGTTTCAATATATATTAACTGGTCAAGCTGATATACACATTATATCCAATTCATAACGGTAAACTAAGATCTGAAGTCTAAGTTTAAACCCAAAGTCTATCTTTAGACCTGAAGTCCTAGTTTAGACCTGAAGTCTAACTTAAAACCCTAAGTCTAAACTTAGACTTCCGGTCCAAATCAAAACATGAGGTCTGAAATTATGCTTTAGGTGTAAAGTTGTACTTTAGGTCTAAACTTAGACGTTAGGTGTAAAGCTAGACTTTAGCTTTAAAGTTAAACTTCAGGTCTTAAATTAGATATCAGGTCTAAATTCAAACTTTAGGTCTAAGTTTAGACTTTAGGTCTAAATTTACCTCTGTGAATCTGGCCCTGAGTGTGCAAGGCACCTGTCAAGCCAGTGTGAATGTTTGGAAGAAGCGTATCTTTGCTGTTTGGCTGTGCTGTGTATTTGTAAATAATTCTTATTATAGGAACAATACCTAGTGTGTCTGGTGGCTCTGTGTACTCAGAGTTTAATATAATGGAAGGTGGTGGTAGTTTACCATTATTTATTGGACGTAATTAACCATAGTTCTTTAACATTTCCTTAATACACTAATAAGTGTATTGTATTCTTTGAGTTTACGGTGCTCTTCAGAACTCTGCTATCAGTAGGCAGCATCTTGCAACGTACTTACAAAGAAGTCAACTTATTAGAATGTATACTTATCCACACAAGATTGTATTTGTGCATGAATGGGTGAAGTACGTTTTGCTGTTTGCAGGTTTTTGTCTATTCCAGTTCATTCTAAGCTGGTTGCAGTCATTTTTGTATATGCCCATGTGATTTGAGGCCTGTGGGTTTGGTGATAAATATTCTATATTGATAAGGGTGCTTGTGGGCATGTTATATCATATTTGCCTGATGTATATGTTTTTGTTATCTTCACATGTTCTAAACATGGTCATTTGCCTTCATATATCTGTTTGATTGATGAAAGTCCGTTTCTATTTGGCAAACGTTTCTCTTGAAATGTTCGGTATTGTCTCTTGAAACTGTTCGATTGAGCCCTCGTTTATTGTTAGTAAAATCCTAAAGACGATAATTTTGTCCCCCAATTTGCTGTACACATTTGGAAAATATCAACTATGAAAAATGTAAATTGTGAATTGCACTAAAAAATGACCTTTTTAATCCAAAAGGTTTTTCGGCATGTGGGCTACATTACTTGTTTTTTCTCTTTGTCATGTTATAGAGAACCTATTTATTTTCTATTGTTAATAGTCGTGCCAAAAGCAAAAAATGAAAGCAGAAATAAAGGTGTTGCTTAAAGCTAGAATCACTTAACACATTGTTTCTCATTAAAATCATGATGCCATTGTATTCCAATTACTTGCAAAAGGCCATTCTGCAATGTGCTGGATATCTACATTCAACCTAGACAGAAATGTGGTTTGATCAAAGCTGCGACTCAGCCAGTTACGTCAATATTTTTTGCCTAGCTGAAAAGTGACATCAGTGTTTCTAGAGTCTTTCTGACTATAATAACGTTTTACGTCAGCTTGATTGAGACACTTGTTATTCATAGAATAGAATACAGGGGTCTTATGTGCAGGCATGCATATGTGAAATAGTGGTTGCAAATAGCACACAGATTTTTTTAGATCATTCTGTAATTTTGCGATTTGACCTATGTAGTAGTAGGCCGCTTCACAAAACCTTGAGTCACAGAGGGCGGCAGAATGACGTGCCTAATGAAGAATAATCAGGCAAGTTACCTTTCGTGAATCCGTATGATTGGCTACAAACACAGGTTTGGTGGCCTGCAACGAAGAGCAGACTACAATCCCTGCCTTGCATTTTCAAATAGCAGTTTTTTAGGTCAAGCATCGGCGCCAAAGTGCTGTCTGCAAGACCTCCTGTAATCAGTCTACTGAGTGTAATCCAGCCTCCAGCTTGCAATTGGTTCACTCCTGTGTTGCTATAATTTCCTGGCTCCTTATTGGTTAAAGCTTCGAAACATAATTTCCGGTTTTGCTCGACGAGCACCGGCCAATTACAGTTTCCTTAAACTGATATGTGTTTGTGGGGGACTACTTGTTTATTTAATTTCATACAAGTGTGTGGCCCTTTAGTAAAGTTGCCGCCCGCTTCTTGTTGCTGGACGTATTTGCTTGTTTATTGTGTGGCAGGCGCACTTTTACTTTAGTAAAGCTGCCGCTCGCTTATGGTTGCCGGAGGCACGAGCACCCTACTGGTTTTGCTTTCACTTTTTGTTATTTTCCTGTCCCTCCCAATCAGTGAGCAGGCTCCTGCCTTGGAGCAAAGCCAGCAGGCGGACCAGAGGGAGGGTTGTGCTGCTTGCCTCAGAGCAGGGGGCACTGGTCTGTGTTTGCTCCTCGCAGCTGCCCCGGACGTGGACTGGCTCTGGTGTCCGGCTAAAACCAGAGGTATGAGCTCTATCAGCGCTGCGCTCTTTCACGAGCGCCACGCTAGTTATGCTTTCATTGTGTCTGTTTCCTCACTCCTCCACCCCACTCTCTCTGTTCTAACTTCCCCCTCACTTCCAATCAGTCATCGGTCATCGGTCTCCAGCTTCTAAAAATTACCTGACTAAGGCTGCACTTAAGTCACTTAATCCAGCTCTTGTTCGCCCAATAAACATATGCAGGTATGGTGATATCTTTTGTTAGCATTTATCACAGACCAAAAGGGCTAAAGACTAGCTACATGCTCTTCCGTCAGCGCACCTTAATTTCAGGTGTCCACAAATGTATCATGGAATTGTTTTATCCTGACACGCAGCATGCGGCTGCAAATTTGGGATACCTAACACAGCGTGGAGTTTTCATCTGCTCCTTTTAAAAGCAGCACTTTGGCTTGGAGAGTAATAAACAACCAGATCTTTCAATTACGGAAACAAGTAGCCGAGCGCAGCGGAACTGTAGGGTTCACAGAGCGCTGAACAGGAGGCATGGAATGTAAGGACAGCTTCTGCTTAGCCAAAGTACTCACTCTTATAGCCGGGCACCAGAAGAGCTAGAGCCCTGTAAAAACGCTGTGATTTCTCAGGGTGCATTTAAATTCTACTTCAATCAAGGCATCAGAGACTGATTACTGATTAAGCATGGTCAAAAAGGTGTATGTACGCAAGCATATCTGGCTAGAGACGCCTGTACGGCTAAGATGTCACAAAGCTGCTCCTCCTTACTCCCTGTGAGGCCTAGCTCCTCCTTAGACAGCAGCATGCTCTATCTCACTCATTCTGAGGCCGACTCCGCAGACAACCATGTGCTCTCTCTCATTCTTATAAGGCCCTGCTCCTCCTCATACAACCGTGTGCTCTCCCTCACTCCCTATGAGGCCCTGCTCCTCCTAAGACTACTGTGTGCTCTTCCTCACTCCCTGTGAGGCCCAGCTCCTCCTCAGACAACCATGTTCTCTTCCTTACACACGTGAGTCCCGGCTCCTCCAGAGACAACTGTGGAATGTGTCTCATATCTATGTACCTTGGACCCTGCAACAACAAGCATTTGCAATGCAATAGGTCTCGCATTTTAGAAACTTTCTCCTATTGGTATGGTTAATGACAATGCCTTTTATTGTTGCAAGTTTTTTAATCACATAAAAAAAAGCATTGTCATTTACAGTGCCAATAGCTCAAAATCTCGTAATTGCGGGACCTATTGCATTGGAAATGCTTGTTTCAAGAAGCCAACGTTTCCTAAAGGAACAAGTGCTTTTCAAAAATGTTTTTTACCATTTGGGAACACATGGGGAACAGGCATAGGTCACCTGGACCACTGCTTATTCCCCTGATGCTCCCCAACACATTTCTTAACAGGGAAGCTGTCCAATGGAGTTAGCTTACTGTTTGCAAATGGTTTGCAACCTACTTTCTCATTCCATTTAACAATTAGGAAGGGGTACCCATTTATGCTCCTTTCTAATTATGAATTGAAATACGTTGCGATTTAGAAAGAACTTGCTGAATCACAAAATAGATCAGTAAGTCAGTAAGTCAGTAAGTTCTGAAATATAATTTTGCTATTGTAAACTCTGTGATTTTGTGAATCACTGGGTGTGCGACTACAACATCATTTTGTACATCTGGTCCTAGGTTAGTTCTAAGCCCATTGCTTAGCTCACGTAGAGCTTTCCCAATACCTTGAAAATATGAAAATATGTAATTGTTCAATGATTGATCAGCTTAAGCATTCTCCTATTTTAGTCGATAATAGACCTTTGCACCAATAATCATTTTTCTTTGCATAAAGTAAAAGGAAACAGTGACATATATTGAAATATAGTTACATTTTTTACTTGAGCCCTAGTGTTTATTAATAATTTCATTTTTTTCTAAATTCCATTACCATTAAAAACATATATAGATGCCTGACAGAGATGGGTGAATGTAGAGAATTCACAAATGGAAAGATGTTTGATTGAAGTAGCTGCTCGCTGATAAGATTATTCACCAAACCTGCATCAATTCAAAATCAAGAAATTCAGGGCCATTTAATAAAGTGATGATAACAATTGTTATTTATGTTCTAGTAATGGACATTGCAACACTGTAGAAGCAAGTGCTCTATAATTGACAGTTTCTATAAATTAAATATGGCTTTGATGCCTGTAGAACGCACAGTCATGTATTTTACCATTGTGCTAATCACAGTAATAACTGCTTATATGTTATTGTAATTTCTATATTACAGTTTGAGTCAAATTTAAGTAGAGCTCTTTGATCCTCTGGTTTTTTGTAAGGCTTAATATGCAATCGACAGGTCTTTTTGGATTTAAAAACAGAGAAGTTGTTTAGTTTAGTTGTTAGACACTTTTAAGGGCCAGATTCACAGAGGTAAACTTAGACTTGAAGTCTAAGTTTTGACCTAAGGTCTACCTTTAATCTAAAGTCAAAGTTTAGACATGAAGTCTAAGTTTAGAGCTAAAGTCTAACTAACTTCAGATCTAAAGTACAGGGGCAGCTGCTTCATAGGATTGTTGGGGCAGTAACCCTCCCACTTCATGGATCTGACATTGGCCTTCGATTGGGTGGTGAGAGGGAAACTCTGGGACCAGATGCTAAGAATGGGTGTAGAAGCTCCCCTGGTTCACTTCTTAGCACAGATGAACCAAGACGTGACAGGTAGAGTAAGGTGTGGGGCAGGCGGGGTAGGGTAGGGTGCGTGTTGTCTGTATGTAAATGTGCTGGAGAGCTTCTTGAACGATGGGGTGATTGACGATGAGGTGAGAAACCTTCCTGCACCATCATATGCAGATGTTTGTGTAATAATTTCACGAACATGTGTGGCGATGCAAAGCCTTGTAAATAGATTCAATGAGTTTATGAGTGACCTGGGCTTAAAGACTAATACGGCAAACTCACATATTATGGTGGTGGGGAAAGCACTCTACAAAAAAAGATTCTGTTATACCAATAACAACAAGCTACTCCAGGTTTCAAATGTCTCTTATCTAGGCATACCCTTCGATCCTAAAGGCTCGTGGTCCCATCTATTAGAAGTTAATATGAGGAGCTTTAATGGAAGTCTTGAAGTTCTATTCAGGTTTTCAAGGAAATTGGGTTCCACACCCATCAAGGCTTTTATTAATATTTATAATGCTCGCCGTTGTGCTGTCATCTTGCATGGGGCTAGGGTTTGGGGACATTGTAACATGTCAAACTCACAAACTACTAAAAACGTCTTTCTTAGAAGATTATTGTCTGTGCCCCCCCAGCCTTCCGATTATCATTTGCCATAAGGAATTGGGGTTAATCTCTTTAACAGATCAAATTCAAATTGCTCCACTCATGTTATGGTGCTCGATTTGGACAAATGAAGAACCAGCCCTTAATCGAGCAATAATACAGGATTAATTAAACTGTGATCATGCTCACAAAATACAGTGGCTTAGCTACATTAAGAGTCTCATTGCACAAGTGCCGAGGCACATCAAAAAATCAGTCCAAATACGTAAGGTATGCATTAACCATTATGGTAAATTGAGGAAGTCCATAAGTCGATAATTTTTTTCTTCTGTATATCCTTTATTTTATTTCAGAATCCCATTATACAAGAAACATAGGCAGCCGTCACGTGTTTCAACCAAAAGAACTTTTTCAAGGCTGCAAACAATTTCAATACACATTACAAAGGTTTTTGATATAAAAATACAAACTACATATATAATGTTAAAAAGGTTCATTGGCAAAAAGCCCAAAATATTAGACTTGTGTCCAACTACAACCAAAAAAACAAAGTCTAGCGCCATGACAAAGAAAAGGAAAGAAGGAAAATATCCTGCACCCGAGAGAAAGGAGACACGGTTGCATAAACTTAAGGCTGTATTTCCCAGAAGAGGAGTCGTATAGCCCCAGTGTTTGTGATACCCCAATAGAGATTTTAAGTATAGAAAAGGATGAGCAAATACATACAGAGTTATGCATAGATCCCTGTTATAACGTGACATGCCAATAAAAAATCACGTGAGACCGAAAGATCCACCACCAAGACTGTGATCAATGTAAAAATCAGGATTGCCAATCTCCATTGCATGCTATGCTGGCAGAGTGTAATAATATACTGCATGTTACCTAATAGAAATTGCAGAGCGAGTTGTAACCCCAAAGTAAATTTGTTGGAGATGATCATAACTGCATGGCGGTTATAGAACGATGTTAAAACCTTGTAAATATACAAATAAAAGACGTCCAATAAATACACCATATCTGCTGTACTAGATGATCAGCAAATGTGGGATCGAAATTAAAGTGCTCCATTAGCAATCAAAAGTTATTGCGTGAGTCAAATAACCCACTGTTTTCGCTTTCTCTATTTTAAATATAAGGGACATATTCTAGGACGAACATGCAAAGTCCCAATGTCAGCCCAGCTATGAACTAATCAGCCCAAGTGCAGCTAACTTTACCTGTTGTTGGGGCCAGAGTCTAAGGGACGGAGGAGCGGACAGGGAGTGCAGCGGGAGTAAGGACTACACTCCCCAGGCTCCTTTGTGGTATCCAGCCATGTCGCGCAACCGCCAGCATCATCAGAGCACCAGGAGGCGCTGATAAAGTTTTCCAGGGGCTGTGCAGCACGGGAAGCCCAAGTGCAGCTAACTTTACCTGTTGTCGAGGCCAGAGTCTAAGGGACGGAGGAGCGGACCGGGAGTGCAGCGGGAGTAAGGACCACACTCCCCAGGCTCCTTTGCAGTATCCAGTGCTGTCGCACAACCGCCAGCATCATCAGAGTGCCTCGAGGTGCCGTTAAAGCTTTCCAGGGGCTTCCGCAGCGCAGGACGCGCGCGGGTGTGCCTGGGCCAATGGCGGGCCCGTCCAAGGCAGTAAGAGGCTGGGCCGGGCCACTTCCCTAAGATTTCGCTTTCTTTTCTATATGGGACTAACGTTGCATATTGTGTAATTGCTTTGCTATCTCTTAATATTGTGGCTAGCTACTGCTCAATATGAGTAAGTTAAAGTACAACAAAGGACCAAACGTTGTTGGGACACTAGATGCCTTTCTCCATTGGGCGGAATCATGCCTGATAAATGAAATAAAACTCACAGAACGAAGGCTATCCCTAACACCCCAACCCTTTCAGAGCAGACTTTCCATCACACCGGTACTTACGGATTCTGCCACGACAATTAACAACGAGCCATTACCTTCACCGCCCAGTACTTCAGCTCAAGCAAGAATAGATATCATATCAGATACTGCTTCTATTTCTCCCCCTGATTCTGGATCAAGCCCTGTTAGCTCTAAAGTCACCACTAGAGGGAAAAAGGCCACTCATAAGTTAGACTACCCCACCGAATCTGTCCCCCAAAAAAGAAAAGCTAAAAACACTTTAAAACAGAGCAAACCCACGCAGAGGGTAAAAGGGAACAAGATGAAATCTGCCACTGGCACGGCTGAATCCAATAAGGGTCCCTCGATTATTGCTAAACAGAGTGAGACTGACAAACCTATTGATAATGTACTTGACGGGAACTTCTGGGGTAGACTTGAGACAATGTTGTCAACTTTCCTAGAACCTCTCATATTAAAGGTAACCACCGTAGAAGCCAGACTTACAAAAAAAGAGAAGCTGGTTGGTAGTATACACCCAGCAAGATTGGTAGATAACAGTAACTCAAACGAATGCAACCTGTCCAATAGGGGGTGGGCATGGTTGTTGCTTCAACTACTAGGTTGAATGCCACTGATCAAACATCTAATAGGAGTAATAACCCCCATACAATCACATCCAACGTAGAGAACCCACCTACTCACGCTGGCCAACACTCTAGTATAGACAGACCCATTACGATAGTCCCCAGCAATACCGTTGACCCAAAATGGGGAGTACAGGCTAAAGGGGTGACTGGTGTAAATAAAGCAATAAAGAAAGGCAGAGAACCACAAGAACAGAAAGATCAGTTTCATAGTCCACCATCTAACTTAAATCTACCCCCAGAAGTGACTCGGTATATGGTAGTTCTTGCGAATGTCCCTCCTTTAATCAACAACGCCTTTGAACACTGGTCGACCTTAAAGAATAAGTCCCTCCACTTTCTAACCAGAAGGACTGGCCTAAAAGAGCCCCAGTTTTCTGATTTTAAAATAGTACATAGAATCGGGTGGGTTGGTCCCTAAGCCAAAACATTTCCAGGAGACTGTGTTGTACTAACTTTTAAATCACCTTTATTGGTGCACACAATCCTAGAGAGGGGCAATAGTGGAGCTCCCAATTCTAACAACATACACATAGTACCATTGGGATATTTTTATCGTCCATCAAATCTGCCAACACGACAGGGTTTTTGCCTGAGGGAGACAATTTTTTAAGACCCAGGCAGTCTAGATATCCCGTCCCAGTTTATAATCGCTTCAACCCTCTAAACTCCCTGGAAGATATTGATTGACTGGATCCCAGGTCTCGTGTATTACATAATCATGTAACCAGCAGACCTGAACACATGGGTTATCTTGGGTTGAATCTAACGAGTGATGACGGTACTGTACGTGATCATCATGTCAGAAATTATAGAGGACTGGCTGGAGGGACCTTGAACTTGATTACGGAGATACAGGGTGACTGTCATGGTATCCCAAATGCCTCTCTCTCAACTAGTGATCCAAATGTATTTTTGGTTGATAACAGTAGACCTGAGGTACGAGGATTTTTGGGCTCACAGACCGCTGCTCTAATTGATTCACAGGACACCTTAATTGTTCCCTTCCCATCCACACATTCAATTGAGTGCTTATCCGGGACAGCAATTCATCCTTGTAACCGCCCTGCTGATGCCAAACCTTCTTTTTGCAATATAGTTTCATGGAACATTGCTGGGATTCGTTCTAAGTTAATACAATGTGGTGGGAATTTATTTTACAATTTGAGGTTCTATGTTTTAAGGAGACATGGTCCAAGGAGGCAATTCACCTGAATGGATATAGGACCCACCACACCCCAGCAGTTAATGTTCAGAGTGGCACTGCTACGGGAGGCTTATATCTAGTGGTATGAATATAAAGAACATCACGATGCTTGCCAGTGATGATTATTACCACTTAGTTAGATTGGATCTTGATAAATCATCCTCTATAGTTTTGGTCAATTTTTACAATAATAGTCCCCCTGGGAAAGTGGGTACCATTGTAAGAAACATGCTACAAGAATTGAGATCAGTGGGTAAAACCAACAACAAAGATACAACACTTACATTGGTAGGGGAGTTTAACTGTGCGCTACGTGAGAATGCTGGAGATAACTCGTGTGGAGGTTTAAGAGAAGAAGGAGTATGTTCATCTCATTTTAGGCATACGGCTTTGGGGGAGCAGTTAAACAAACTTATTCTTAGTCTTGATTTGGGATTTGTTAATGATATATGCCCAATACCAGCCCCAATGCCATGGACATTCAACGGTAGGGGCCTCTGCTCCACCATAGATTTTATTTTAGTATCAAATAATCATGCACAAAGCTTACATTCTTTTTGTGTCTCAGAGAACTCGCTTAGCGATCACTTTCCACTTTGTCTGACTATTACGCTACCCTCTAGTAAAACTTCTAGATCTGACATTAATAACAACCGGTTGCTAGAAAACATATCCATTGGTAGTACCAATGGGTATTCCCTTCGTTGGGCCATGGTAGATCAAGCTGCCGTGACTAAAGTTGTGGTGGATAAATGCAAATCACACATAGAGACATGCCTGACCGAAACAGTGCCCCCTGACAAAATTTTTTTTTTACTTCCATTATGGCAATAACCACTGTGATAAGAGAGTCCCTCATAAGGCGTAAAAAGAGTAATAGCTCTCAGAATGGGTGGTTTGACCACAGGTGTACTCAACCTTGCTCCCAGCTAAAAAAGTACTTCATAAAACTCCGAGAAATACACTGGAAATAAGGCTAGCTAGAGCGGTATACAAACAAGCAGTAAGGGATATAAAAAAATACATTGAAGAAGGAGGTATGGGAGGCACTACATGCGGCCTCAATAGCTAGAGATACTGCGGCATTTTGGAAGGTAATCAGGGCACCATTTGTAACTAGCGAGATCAGCCCGTCAATCGAGATAGCCATAACAGAAGAACAATGGATCGGGCACTTTGCCCAAGTATATATGGGCGAGGGAAGCCCTGAGGGCGAGGGTAGCCTTGACACAGTGGATATCCAAGCCTGTGGGGCGCAGGGCTCAAATCTTTCGTTAAACTATAAGGAGGTAATGTTCACTCTAGAGGAAGTGGAGCGGGCCCTAAATGCAAGTCAAGGCGGTAAGGCGCCTGGACCAGATGGGATCCCCATGGATATGTTTAAATCAAACATTTCTCTGTGGGGGCCGCAACTGGTACAGGTGCTTAACACCAGTTGTAGCACTGATTTTCTGCCCACCTAGGTAGAGTCTACTATTTTGCCCTTTTTTAGGAAGAGGAACAGGCATGATCCAGGATGTTATAGACCAATTTCTTTGTTGGATGCTATAACAAAGAGAGTGGGTAGAATTGTCTTGGAACGCCTTCAGGACTGGGCAGATGAGAATTCTGTCCTGTCTGATCTTCAGTATGGCTGGCTTTCAGACAGGTGTGGGGACTGTTCAGCAGGGCATAAACCTCTCCTTTCTGGTGGGGAAGTATACCAGAGCCAAAAAAGGGAATCTTTTTTCAGCATTTGTGGAACTCACAGCGCATTTGACTGTGCGCCACACTAAACTATGGTCAATATTACAAGGCATGGGGGTTGATGTAAATATTATTTATTTTCTTAAACGTTTTTACAGCGATGCCAAGGCTCGCGTCCGCCGTGGACTGAAGGGCGAGCGCTCGGCTGCATTTCGGATTAGGAGCGGAGTTAGGCAGGGCTGTGTCCTGGCTCCGTTCCTTTTTTATTTGTATATAAACAGACTGGGGAAGGCTCTTATTAAAGACAACCAGGACCTCCCCCAAGTAGCCGGCCACTCTATCCCAGCCCTTCTGTATGCAGACGACGCGGTACTGATGTCTCACACACAAGTAGGCCTACAGTGCGTTCTGGATAGTTTTTCCCTTTTTATGAAAGACCTAGGTTTACGGGTAAACTCTACCAAAACATGCGCTGTGGGATCGGCAAAAGAAATATAAAGATATGTATGTGGCAGGACAAAAGATTGGGGTCACAAAGAACTTCTCATATTTGGGCATTCTCTTTGCCCACAATGATACTTGGGCGCTAGCAACTGCAGCAAAATAACTGGTACTTTTACGCACTACCTCTCCTCTTACTGCCTTTGCGAAAAAACTAGGCAAAATACCCCCAGAGAAGCTTATTAAAATCTACAAGGCTAAGTGTGTTTCAGCTGCAGTGTATGGGAGTGGGGTCTAGGGGTTTGCTGATCTGCTACCAATCCAGAGAGTAGAGAATTCCTTCCTAAGATACATCCTATCGGTCCCAAGCAGTACCTCAGCATGCATTTGTCACGCTGAGTTAGGTCTACCTTTTATCTCAGATCTAATTAGGCTCGAGTCTGTCCTGATATGGGACTAAAGTAGAGGCCAAATTGAACAGAAATATCCTTACTGATATTTTGAAACTGGAAGGTGTAATGAGGATTCCATGGCTAAAATATGTTTATAATTTCTTAAAAGATCTTGGCCATTTAGACTACTTTATCAATCCTATTACACTTAGGGCAATAACAAGGAAGGAATTAAGTCATGAGGGCATTCTTCATCTGGATACCATTAGAATGTCATCCGAGATTTTAAAACCCACAGTCCTGCGCAACCAGATGGTTTAACTACTTTTAATATTCAACCCTACCTAACCTTTGTACCTATTGCCCATGACAGATTTTTATTAACTCGTTTTAGGTTGGGGGTCTTTCACAGTCTAGTTACTTTTCCCACAAGGAATGACTGGTCTCAAAACCTCCAACTATGCCCCCTATGCTAATACTTCCCCACAATCCATGTTACATGTTACTTTTTTCTGTAGGTTTTACTCTACACCCAGGAGCTCCCTCCTTGTACCTATCCTGAATCACTGCGGGCTACATCAATGCCATCCTGCTTTCTTGGCTATCCAATATCTAAATAATGAGCATAGTGTTTTTAGAATAACAATCTTTCTGAAAAGGGTTTTGAGCTTAAGGAAACAAAGGTGCACTTAATTGTTTTTAATGAGCTGCGGATTTCTTTTTAAATCTATTATATGAAGGCTTTCTAAATTTAATATCTTTTTTAACTCTATGTATTTAATCAATAATGTAATTCTTATCAGAACCATGTTTGTATGAATTGTAAGAATGTTTTAAACCTTGAGCTTTTATGATTGCTTGTTTACTCAATCGAATAAAGCCTTCTTTGACTTTGACTTGATTCACGCAATAACTTTTGATCGTTAGTGGAGCACTTTAATTTCCCTCCCACATTTGCTGATCATCTAGTACAGCAGATATGGTGCATTTATCGCACGTCTTATATTTGTATATTTACTAGGTTTTAACATCGTTCTATAACTGCCATGCGGTTATGATCATCTCCAACACATTTACTTTGGGGTTACAACTTGCTCTGCAATTTCTATTAGGTATGATGCAGTATTTTATTACACTCTGCCAGCATAGCATGCTATGGAGATTGGCAATCCTGATTTTTACATTGATCACGACGGTCTTGGTGGTGGATCTTTTGGTCTCACGTGATTTTTTATTGGCATTTCACGTTTTAACAGGGATCTATGCATAACTTTGTATGTATTTGCCTCATCCCTTTCTATGCTTAAAATCTCTATTGGGATATCACAAACACTGGGGCTATACCACTCCTCTTCTGGAAAATACAGCCTTGAGGTTATGCAACAGTGTCTTATTTCTCTCTGATGCAGGATATTTTCCATCTTTCCTTTTCTTTGTCACGGCGCTATACTTAGTTTTTTTGGTAGTAGTTGGACACTAGTCCAATATTTTAGGCTTTTTGCCAATGAACCTTTTTAACATTATATATGTAGTTTGTATTTTTATATCAAAAACCTTTTTAATGTGTAATAAAATTGTTTGCAGCCTTGAAAAAGTCCTTTCGGACAAAACACGTGTCGGCTGTCAGTGTTTCTTGTATAATGGGATTCTGAAATGAAATAAAGGATGTACCGAAGAAAAAAAAGATCGACTTATGGACTTCCTCTATTTACCATAATGGTTAATGCCTACCTTACGGATTTGGACTAATTTCTTGATGTGCCTCGGCATTTGTACAATATGTCTGTGAAACTCGAAGGGGATTTTATCTTCCAGAGAGTTGGTTTGGTCTCCTGAAGATGGAGGGAGACTTAATGCTTGGAGAGCACCACAGTGTACCATAAATTGCAAGCTACTTTCCGACTGACGAAGTGTGTAGATGTGCATTCACAAATTGGCAGCTCTGCCTTGGTCTTTTGTGTAATAATTCTACGTTAAAAGTCTGTTGGCACTCATTAGGAGGCAGGACTGTTTTACCAACCCCCGACTCATTACCTCTGCTATGAAGCCTTAATAACAATGGAACTCAGTAAAAAACATGTAGGCGACTATTTTCCCTTGGCTACCACTGAAAGAATTGAGCCATTTCTTTTGTTTCCTTTTAGCCATTCTTACACTTTTTACCTTATAAGATTTAGAACTGCTCATATATTGTGTCATACCCCAGTAAAACATATCGCAACGCTTACCTGGGCCCCTGCCCATGCAACTGTAATTCAACCCAGAATATGCTGCATTTCGTTTTTTTTTCTGCCAGCTATACGATAAACCACGCTGGGATTTTATTTTACCACTTTTGCGGGTGTTGAATATTAGGAAATGTAGGCAAGCTTTATTTTACTTCCAGCTCCTTCAATCAGAATATATAATTGGGCATATGATATACAGATTTATTTCTGTTGCAATGCGACTAAGGAGGCTAGTAGGAAAATGATTGTTTTTAACATTTTGTACTGTATTGGATATTTTACCACTGTTTAAACATATTACTTTTACCGTTAGAGGATTGTACATTTTTTGGCAGTACCAAGAGGCACTGCACACTTTAAAAATTGTCTGTTTTAAAGGATAATGAATTTCAAATTACTTGATTTGGATGGCTATGTAGTGTTCTATGAATTTTTGTTTTAAACATACTGTGTTCTCTTTTTAGTATTTTATATATTGTTGTATTTTTTGGTGTAACTTTTATGGTTTGCTAAACCAAATAAAGTTTGACGATTGATTGATTGATTGATTGATTGATTGATTGATTAACCCTCCCACTGTGTGCCAATACATCCCAGAAACACTCTTTAATAATGTTTCCTATCAAAATACTTTGCCGGCCATACCATCATTTATTGGCTTCCTCTAAGGGCTCTCCTGGCAAAGCAGTCGGTGGGTGTCTGCTACTGCTAGAACGTAATTGATTGGGACACTGTTAACTGAACTGTACATGCCAGATTGACCAGTGTTTTTGCTGTGGCTGGCCTGAAATGCACAGTTCCGGCTTCCACAACCAATGCTGTCTGGAACCTCTGAGGCCAAAGACACAGCCTCATTGGTCTCTGACTGAGTGCTGTGTTTGATGCCATTGCCCAGAATACACATGTTCAAAACCAGGCAGTGCATGATGTGGGAGGATTCAACTTTGGGTGGGAGTGCATTGTGAATAATTTGCACCTGAATGTGTGCTGCTGATTCGGAATCCTACAAGGCATCAAGGTATGTTTATGTACATTTAAATGGTGCGCACAATAAGCTGCAGAATTCATATTGCAGAGGGGACCGGGGGACCTGCTATTCATATTTCTATGAATAGAAAGTGTTTGAACTGGCATTTCTTGGTGTGATTACCCCTGACTTTTTGCCTCTACCTCCTCTATTTTTGATGCTGTGATGTATTTCGTTTTACTGGCTTAGATGCTTTGGGCACTTTGCCACTGCTGATCAGTGTCAAAGTGCAAGTGCTCCCTGTGTAAAGTGTAATGATAATTGGTTGTTCATAATTGACATTTTTGTCCTACTAGTAGAGTCCATAGTAAAGTGCACTATGTGTGCCAGGGCTGGTAATACAAATGCTACTAGTGGGCCTGCAGCACTAATTGTGCCACCCACATAAGTAGCCCTGAAAAGAGATCTCAGGCCTGCCACTGCAGTGCCTGCGCGCAGTTTGTTAAACTGCCTTGTTGTCCTGACAAGTGCACCCACTTGCCAGGCCTTATCTTTCCCTTTTGATGCACATCAGAAACCCCTATGGTAGGCCCCAGGTACCCCCCTGGGCAGGGTGCAGTGTATGTGAAAAGTAGGACATGTACTAAGGTGTGTACCATGTCCTGACAATGAAATACTCTCCAATTCGTTTTTCACTGTTGCAAGGCCATCTTGCCCATAGTACAGAATGAGGGAGGCTGTGTAATATGTTTTCCAGCCTATCTTCCCATAGGTTTAAGATGGAAAGATGAAGTTTAGTGTGCCTGAACTCACAATTTAATAACACATCTTTTAGTGAAGGTGGTTTTTTAATTGTGTGTTTAGAAACCACGCATTTAGAAGTGGCTGGTTTTTTTGTTCTAACAATTCTGTCTGTCTCTGCCTGGTTGTGGATTGACTGTCTGGATTTGAATGTGATGGGATCTGGGGAATGACTTGACCCAGGGGAGGAGTAGGTGAGACAGCCACAGCTGACCTGCATCTGGAGTGTAGGGGTGAGGAGTAGCCCCTGGAGGTGAAGAGGCCGGGGCTGCTGCCATAAAACAATGACTCCATCTCCTGCTGAGTGATTGAGGACCCAGACCCCCACTATCAAAGGAAGAAGGTGTCACTGGCAGGGAGACACCCAGAACTGGTTTGGAAAGAGCTCAGTGCCCCCCTGAACACAAAGACTTCAAAGACATTTAGGGGTATAACTATGAGAGCTGAAACCCTTGGATTTTAGACTGATCAAGACTGAAAAGAATTGAAACTACTTTGTGGTCAAGAGGAACCTCTGCCAAGGAAGAACAGCTGAAGAGACTGAAGAGAAGGACTGACCCTTGCTGTGTGTTCTGGGGCTGGCCTGAATTTTGCTGATTTAACTAAGGAGAGGCTAAGGGACTTTGCTGTGTGCTGTGTCCCAAAGAAAGGTGGCCCGAGGAGAGCTGGCTCGCTTTTGTGGAAACTCAAGAACATAGTGTGTCTCAGCGACGCTGTGTGTGTGTGCTTTTTGCAGCCGAGACCTTCGTAAGAACTGCCCCGTGATTGTGTGCACCCGGAGTCCAAGTGAGTCTCAGTGATGCTGTGTGTGCTTCATGCAGCCTGAGACCTTCGTGAGGATTGCCTTGTGATCGTGTACACCCGGAGTCCAAGTGAGTCTCAGCGACGCTGTGTGAGTGTGCTTCGTGCAGCCAGAGACCTTCGTGAGGATTGCCCCATGCTCGTGTACACCTGGAGCTCAAGTGAGTCTCATCGACAGGGTGTTCGTGTGCGCTGTTGCAGCCTGAGACCTTCATGAGAATTGACCCGTGACTGTGTGACCCGGAGCAGTCTTGTTCTATGCTTCGATTGACAGCGTGACTAGAAGTGCTGCAATCGTCATTGCCATCGGCCTGGACCGGCCTCCCCAGAGGAGCTGAGGGAATTCACTGCTGCTGGCCCGAGCCTGCCTTTGCCAAGGAGAGACCCTGAACCATCACCGCCCAAGATCAACAAAGTCACACCGGAGGCCCAAGCCGGGAGGAGAGGCGAGTGAGATCACACCCCCCCAGGTAACGCTCACCGAGTGTGCGTGTGATGCCGCCTGGGGCAGGGTGCGGGCTATGAGAGAAACGCTCTCTGCCTTTCCCATCTTTGCAGCACGAGCCTCGGCTCAAGTCTGTATCACAGCCCGTACTTGCTGAAGAGTGGCAGTACCGGGGCCGAAGTGTGAAGCCGCACTTTGTTTTCCATCGTAACAGTGTTGGGGTCATATTTTTGCAGTAGCCGACCGCGAGTCAGTAAGAGTGGCAGAGAGACCGTGCAGAGCACCGCGATCTGTTCCGAAGTGTATTATTTTTGGCATTGCGAACTGCCTGATTGTTGCATTACGAAGTGCCTAATTTTTGATTTACGAACTGCCTGATTGTTGCATTATGAAGTGCATAATTTTTGCATTACGAACTGCCTGATTGTTGCATTACGAAGTGCATTATTGTTGCATTACGAACCACCTGATTTTTGCATTGCGACCTGCCGGATTGTTGCATTACAAATTGCATTATTTTTGCATTACGAACTGCCTGATTGTTGCATTACGAGGTGCATTATTTTTGCATTACGGACTGCCTGATTGATGCATTACGAATTGCCTGATTCTTGCATTATGAACCGCATAGCATTGCATTAGGACTGCAATAGATCATTGAAAATTGCTCATTAATATGGCAAGAACCTACCAGTGCTTGCTGGTCTAAAAACCAGCAAGGTGAAATATCACAAATATGCATATGTTGGATCCTTATCGTATGGTCTCATCGTATATCTTTTTTTATATAAACGTATAATTGTTTTTATGAAACTCGTGTGGAGTCCATTAGTGGTGTCATCACTAGGTTACTGAGAGTGTGGTTGCAAATACTTTACACATTTGCCTCGGAGATATGCCTGGCTGCTCGTACCAAGCTACCGAGGGGGTGAGCAGGGGCTATCTGAGAAGGTGTCCTTCCTTTCCTTGATTTAGAAGCAAGGGTCCCTATTTGGACTAAGGTATCTTTCTCAGCCAACTAGAGACCCCCAGTTCTAACAGAAAGCATTTACTATTATGGACCCTAACAGTTACAGGAGTTACGAGGCGCATCTGCTTAAGTTAGACCTTAGGTCTAAACTTAGACCTCAGGTCTAAATTTAAACTTTAGGTCTAAACTTATATTTAGGTTTAAAGTCAGACTTTAAGTCCAAATTTTAGACTTCAGGTCAAAAATAAGATTACAGGTAAAAAATTAGACTTCAAGTCAAGTTTGTCTTTGTGAATCTAGCACTTTGTAATCATGTAGGAACTCTGTACATTGGACTCAATCTCTCAAAGTCAACTATTAATATAATCCAGATGTGTTATTGACTTAATTTGAAGTTGAACAAACGAAGGTCTTCTGGGTTTTTATTTGCCATGATTCAAAAGTGATTGTCTGCATCTAGATACACATAAACTAATGTGATAATAGGTATGTAAAATAACACTGAATGAGATTAACACATGTTAGACCTGTCAGCCTTAGGGTGGTCTTCCCTCAAACTTTTTGCCCTTTCCCCATCTGTTTTGCTGCATTTGCTTTTGTTAGCCTTAAGATTCAAAGTGATTTTCTTATATAATCCAGATGTGTTATTGACTTAATTTGAAGCTGTGCTCATTAAGAGTTTCACACATGCACAATATTGCCCCAAGGTTGTCTAACACCATCTGTTGGACCTGGCCCTTTTTGCATGGTCACCCCAGATGTTTGCCTTGCCTTTCTGTGCTGAACCCGTTTATGTTGGCTCTTAGGACTTTGTGCTCTTTTGCCTTCCTAACTAGTGATACAATGCCTGTGCTCTATCCTTAAAACATGGTAAAATAGGCCTACATCTGATTAGTATATGTACTGTACTTGAAAGTCCCTAGTATACTACATGTACCCAGGGCCTGTAAATTAAATGCTACTAATGGACAGCATCACTCATTGTGCCTCCCACTAAAGTAAACTGCCACTGTAGCCTGAAATGCAGCCTTAAACTGCCATTGTGAAATGGCAAAAAAAAACTATTGCCACATTTAATCCTTCCTTTTTAATACTTAGAAGTCACCACTAAGGGTGTCATAAAGACCTATAGTGCAGGACGCATGATATTTAAAAAGAAGGATATGTGTGTTTAGGTTTTTCATGTCCCAGCAGTGAGAAACTCCTGAAGTCCTTTATCACTGTTGAAAAGACAGGCTCGCTCAAGCCTAACAGTGAGTATCCCTGTTACATTTCATAGGTGCTAAAGTCAGATTGGGAGCAAGTAGAGATGTGCTGTTTGAACTCAAATGAATTGCAATTTAAAAATCCCCTTTAATGGTGAAGTTGGATTTTGAGTTACAATTTTGGAAATGCCACTTTAAGAAAGTTGGCATTTTCTTGTCCAAACCAACCGTACTTTTCTGCCAGTGTCCTTGGTCACATTACTGTGACTGACTCTGCTGTTGGATTTTGTACATTGCTTCCATACAGTGAGACAAAAGAAACCTGGTGTGAAGGTCTTCCTGACAGGGTGGTTAGGGAGGAGCTGACCCTTGCCCTGATTACATTTCAAAGGGTTCTACCTGCATTACACATAAAAGTAGCTGACAACAGGCCTGCCGTGCCTTTAGCCACCTTAGACGGTTTGGAACCAGGGGAAGGAGAACTCACCAGATATTTAAATGGGACCTTCAGATCCACTCTTCAGCTAACTCCACGACGTGTGGAGGATTCATAAGAAGAACTGCCCTGCTGCTGGAAGGACTGCCTTGCTGTCTGAAGAAGAAAGACTTAGATCCCAGCCTACCCAGAGTCACTCCAAGGGTCAGTTGACTAACCTCCTGTGTGAGCTGCAGGGACACAACAAGCTTCCAGAAGCCTCCCTGTAAATTTCCAGCTTTACAATACCAACTGGACCTGCCTGGACCTGCTGGAGCCCTGCTGCTGGCCTCTACTGGAGTGAGTCCTGTTCCCTAACCGGTGCCTCCCAGGGCATAGACCCCTGGCTGCCATCAGTGTAATCTCCTCCTCAAGAAAAGGTGAAAATCCTGAGGGTGTGCTGTTTGCGACTGCTGAAACTCTGCAACCTGCAACAACTGCCCATGCAAAGCCCAGTGAGACCTGCTATTTGCACCAACAGCAACCATCAATGGCGACTAGCAACTCAAGACCTGAATTTCTTGTCTAGAGCGACCATCCACAAATTTGTGACTTTTCATCAGTGTAGCACAACTGGATAACCTTAAGTGGTGCTTTTTGCTTCTTAGGACTGTTTTAATTAAAAATGCAAAATTATTCTCCAGTTCCATTGACTGTATTTTTGTCTCTCTGGTATCATTATATTTAATAAAATCTAATCTATTTTTCTAAATTTGTTTGGGAAATTTCTTTTTTTTTTCACAATGTTACAGTTTGTATGCTGCTTAAATACTTTACACACTACGTTAGGCCTGACTGTTTTGTGTCAAGCTACCAGAAGGTTAAGCACAAGTTAATTTAGTAACTTTTTGTGCTTCATACTTACAAGGATGCTGGTTGCTGCCTGAGTTGGGCTTCTTACCCGCTCAAATGACAACCCAATTTCTTACACTATCCTTTTTAAATCATATTTCAGGGACAAGGTGTGAATGTTCCAAGTCAGAGATTTTCTGGAAAGTCTGGAAGCACCCACAAACTCACAAATATGTATTTTTGGCCTATATCCTACCTGGAAATGGTCAGAAGTTTACTCCTGACAAGGACTGGAATAAAGCTTCTTTTAGAGGAATGTGCTGGAAATTGGTGGGGTAGAGATGGCATTTGTTCATGGGAAAAAATATTTATCCTGCCGAGACAGGCAAATGCCTAATTACAGTCTGTGTACACTTGTGCATGCGGAAATCCCTTCCAATAATAACAAATATGAAATCATGATCATTTTCAGGAAGAACTCTCACAAACCGACAACTGTCAGTTTTCTGAGAGGGTTCCTTAAAATGTTTGTGCATTGCTAAAATGTCAAAAGCTGCACCCATACGAGGTAGTGAATCTTCAGGGCACAGTTTACGATTGTGTCTTGGTTGAGAGTATTAAAGTCAAATTTGAACAGTGAAAATGATGATCTACAAAAACATTTATGTCTGATTGTGAATTGGGAATTCATTCGGAAACCACGCTGCAACCGACATGGAAGCTTTTAATCTTGGAGGTATTCAATTGCACATCATGTTCTGTTCAGCATCCATCATACTTCATTGAAACAAACCTGAAAGTACATCAAATTGCTAGTATTATGCAACTGATTACTGTAAACACTTGCAGAGTGAAATGATTGTAGCCTCCATGAATACATGAAAGGAAATCTTCTCATGTTTATATATATTGCTGTAGAGAGCAGTTCATTTTTTTGTATTAATTCTGAAACATTCCAACAACTACCGTAAATTTCGAGCAGCACTGTAATGTGTAAATATATTTTACGTACTTCACAAGGTGGAACTTTCAGCATGAATACATGATGCAGGGATCCTGTTCTAAAAAACATAATTTGCTTCCTGTGTGGCGATAGTCTCATCTCCTACATCCAAATTAAAAAAGACCTGTATCTCCTTTACTTTCTTACCCTTTCATAAGTGTAATTTTGTGTGTATTGCCAGTGTCAAAGTCTCTCTCTCTGAGAGATGTCTATGATGAATGGTCACAAATTACCATATTTGTAGGGGTGTGTGATAAATTCCACTCTGCCGGCGGAGTTCACCGAGTTGTTGCCACTCTCCTTTACGCTTGTATCACAGAGTTGCACCCAAACTCAGTGAACCACCGCCTGGTGGAGTTGTTTCTCGTATGTAGCTCGCCAACCGTAACCATGTTCAGGCTCTAGGAGGGTACCCAGGGAGATTTTGTCAACACAGGCAGTCACAGGTGGTCGCAACCATCTTGTGTTGAGAAAGTTGCCACTCGAGTAGAAAATCTACTTGAGTGGCAGCAAAGAAGCAGCACCCTATGGTGCGCCGCATGGTGCAGTTTACACTGATTTTGCAGTGAGGAAAAACCTCACACCTCTAAAAATCAGTGAGAGCAACGCGGCATGCCAATTTACACCGCCTTGTGGAACTTACCAGAATCTTGCAGAGTTTTCATGTGACTCCGCATAATTCCACAGAGTAAAACTCTGTGAATTCCGCCCACCGCAACATATTTGTAGTTTTCGCCTAGTCAAGTAATTGAAACTTATACGTATAAAAATTATATTATTATGTTAAAGATTAATGAAAGAATTATGTTATGTATATGTTTCAATGTATAACAAATTATAAACAGGCTACAGAACTGGTAGTCGTTGTGGCTGGTGGGTGTTACCAGGGTTCACACAAAATTAGTCAGGAGCCAATTTGGGTTATGGCACAAACCAAAAACTGTGGTTTCACCCAGATACCACCTGTTCCAAAGTATTGATATGTGTGATTGGTTCTGTGCTTTTCATTCCTGTAATCTATAGGGTAAATAAATCCCCCAATCTTGTATTGGATGTCATATAAGCAAAATGATGGTTGAGTATTTGTTTGCAGTGGCTCCTGCCCTGTCACAGCAAACTCTGCTTTGCTTCGTTGAAGCGAGAGCAGTAATACCTGCTCTTGCTTCAACACAGCAAAGCAGGATTGCTTTTGAGCAAGTGGACTGCATGTCAGCAGCTCCCCTTGCTCAATAGCAATGCCAGCTCCCACAGGAGGCGGGGAGCCGGCTGGACCGCCGAGGCAGTGTGGCTTCCCCACGGTCCCCAATGCAAAGGGCTGCCCCAGCGGATGGGGTCCCCGAGGCCAGAAGTTGGCCCGGGAGGGGGGCAACTCGGCCCCCCTCCCAGTTAATTAAAAAAAAACTGAAAGGCCATACCCGGGGGATGGGGTCCACAAGGCCAATAGTGGCCTAGGGAATGGGAGCCACGCGGCCCCACTTTCCATTAAATATTTGTTTTTTAAACAGGCCATGCCCCGGGAGATGGGGTTCTCGGGGCTAAAGTGGCCCAGGGAAGGGGACCACGTGGCCCCCCTTCCCTAGAAATACATTTAAAAAAGGAGGCCATGCCCCAGGGGATGGGGTTCATGGGGCTGAATTGGCCCAGGGAAGGGGGGCTGCGTGGCCTCCTTCCGTTTTAAAAATAAAAAAGGGTTCGGGCCCTGGGTGATGGGGTCCCTAGGGCCACCAAAATGCTAAAAGAAGGGGGGTCACACAGCCCCACTTCAAAAAAACAATAGAAAAAAATCCGGCCCCCCATCCCAGTTAATTTAAAAAAATGGAAAGGCTGGCCCAGGGGGATGGGGTCCCCGAGGCCAATAGTGGCCTAGGAAAGGGGGGCCACGCGGCCCCCCTTCCCTAGAAATACATTTAAAAAAGGAGGCCATGCCCGGGGGATGGGGTCCATAGGGCTGAATTGGCCGAGGGAAGGGGGACCACATGGCCTCCTTCTGTTTATTTTTATAAAAAGGGGGTCAGGCCCTGGGGGATGGGGTCCCCAGGGCTGCCAAAATGCTAAGAGAAGGGGTGTCACACAGCCCCTCTACTAAAAAAACAATAGAAAAAAACCTGGCATCTCGCTGAAGGCCCGCCCCCTCCCTGCACCTCTGTGCAAACGCGCCCCCTAGCACGTTGTAAGTTGGGGAATTAATTCCTCTTGTATACTGAGGGTCCCTGGGGGCCAACTAGCCCACCAGATACCTTCAGTAAGCACCATAGAGCTGGATTGCTGAGAGGTGGTCCGAGGCCATGCTCCTTTTTATACCACTCCGCAAATGCGCCTCTTGGCGCACTGCTGGTGGAGTGATGAGGTCCTTTTTTGTCCTGAGGACCTCAGGACACAAGTGGTCTTTATCTCCCGTGCAACAGTGCGCCATGAGTCAGCAAAAAGTTGGGGGCATAGGATGATTTTGCAACAAGGCCTCTTTCTGCACCTCTTTTGGTTCTTTCTGCATATCTCTTGCTTCTTTCTGCACTTTTCTTCGTCTTTCTGGACTTCTGTTGCATCTTTCTGCATTCCTCTTGTTTATTCCTGCGCCTTTCTTCCTCTTTTTGCACATGTCCTACCTCTGTAGTCATAGTTAGAAATTATCATTTAAAAAACCTTTGCAATTCACTGAAAAAGCCATAGGCACAGGGACGTTACAGTTAGAAATTAGCATTTAAAAAACCTTTGAAATTCACTGAAAAAATATAGGTTTCAGGGACGTTATAGTTAGAAATTATCATTTAAAAAACCACAGGTTTCAGGGACTTTATAGTTAGTTGGACATTTCTCTCATAGAAAACCAGAGAAATTTGGCCATTATAGTTAGTTCATGGCATGGTCAGTGACATATATGTCTATATCTAAATATATATATATTTTTTTTTTCAATCAATCAATCAAAATCTTTATTCAGATACAATATATATCCATAAAAGCACCAATCCAAAAATAGCAGCATATACCAATGATACCAAGGTAAGATAAGGGGGGGGTAATTAAAAATGAAACAGATAGTAAAAAAAATAATTTCCGATCAGGCATCAAACAAATTTTCGATCCAGGTTAAAAATACAATATAAAAACAGAGTTCGACAGGATGTATCTACAATATATAATATAAAATTAGCACAAACAGGCTTCAAAGGGTACACATTGAATTATGAGCACGTGCTGCAGCTTTCAAGAAGGAACCTACACGCAAGTTTAGCTCCTCATCTTCCAAAGTAACGATTTGCCTAGAGGCTGCCTTGTAATCAATCAAAAGTATAGTCTTAAAAAATGGCATCAAAACCATTTAGTGTATTTTAGATAAAAGTTGCAAAAGAATAAAAAATGCAACATTGATTGATTACATTGTTCATTACAAGGGCATGGAAGATGATCAAGATTAGAATTGTACCCCAGAGGGAAACTGAGCAGAAATGTAATTGTGTCGACCCTTAATCGAAAGAGCAAACCCCTCTCCCAGTGGCCAATAGGTTTTAAAAGTAGCTAGATGGTGAATGGGAGGTATTCTCGATCATCATATATCTGGCAGCTGAAGATTTCTGTATCTCTGTTTCATATCTGGTTTTACTGTAAACAGCGTAAAGTGCCTTTTGTAGTTTTTTTTACTTATACCTTCTGAGTCGATAGGATTTAAAAATATACGCTCTAGATTCGAACTGATCAAGCTCTTCCTAACAGCAGCAAACAAGGGTATTCCCCTTCCCTTATCACAATTAAGGTAGTCTTTTATTATTTCCCTAGCTAAATGCGCTGCGGGATTCTTCCCGACCACGAGTCAATATATAAATATCAAAGGTTTCTGTAGTGCACCAATCATTTTATTCCTCAATGATCAGAGCAGCATGCCATTTTTCTACTTTCCAGATGCGTTTCGGCTCCAAGGAGCCTTGATCACAGGTGCATCCAATTCTGTCACATGCTGACCATGCACTTACATCACCAGGCTGTCACATGACTTTCTAACTGTAAAAAGCCCCTAATTCCCATAATTCTATTTTTATACTTTTCTCAGAAATGCACTGTACTGTGCAAATAAAGCCTAATAGCATCTCAAACCCTTCAATACAGTTTTTCATAAAGTGCAAATGTGCATGAGTACTTCAATTAAAAGACAGTCTGGTTAAATGTTCCATAGTGCCTTCAACTTAAAAAGAAGTTCATCATCCAATATGGTGAAACTACTTATATAAATGTTCATCAAGTTGTGCAGTGCTGCCGAAATATAATATCTTTATGGAACGCAAGTGGCATGCTTCCAAATTCAATCCAAAGCAACCTCTGAGATTTGGGGAGCCCCCAACCCTGCAGGGCGGCTTCAGCAATACAGGCAAGGAGCTGCCCGTCATTAAACACATCAGAAGGAAGCGCTGCAGCCCAGTTTCTGTAGTGCACCAAGATTTGTATTCCTCAAAATATATATACACCATATATATACATATATATATATATATATATATATACATCCAGGCTCCAAGTCCCACCTTATTGCTGAACTCTTCAGGCGGGTGCTGTAGTTCGCGAGGTGGGGATCGCGATTAAATGTTCCAGCTCAGTCACAATGATGTGAAGCACTCACGGGGCAACAGGTAGGTTGTTAGGCATTTCTTTATTGAAAGACGCGTTTCGGCGGGATGCCTCATCAGTTTCACGAAATGCTCAATATTCCCGGTCTAATCGTTGGTATAAATATACTGTCCTTAGTTCTCATTGGATATTGACGGGCCAATGGCAAAGCTGCTCTCACTGTCTTCAGCCAATGCAGCGATCTTTCTGTGCGTTGCCCTCTTGGCCCCTGGAATTGAACACCATGTCCCCCTCGCCAGCTGGTGCATCTGCGATATAGCCGCAGGCGTCGGTCGAATGGCTCGGCGTCATCAAGCTTGTATAGCTTACGACCTAAATGGTCGACGGTGCACGCATTGCAGCAGCGGTTCAAGCAAGAATAAATCCAGGCTCCAAGTCCCACCTTATTGCTGAACTCTTCAGGCGGGTGCTGTAGTTCGCGAGGTGGGGATCGCGATTAAATGTTTATACCAACGATTAGACCGGGAATATTGAGCATTTCGTGAAACTGATGAGGCATCCCGCCGAAACGCGTCTTTCAATAAAGAAATGCCTAACAACCTACCTGTTGCCCCGTGAGTGCTTCACATCATTGTGACTGAGCTGGAACATTTAATCGCGATCCCCACCTCGCGAACTACAGCACCCGCCTGAAGAGTTCAGCAATAAGGTGGGACTTGGAGCCTGGATTTATTCTTGCTTGAACCGCTGCTGCAATGCGTGCACCGTCGACCATTTAGGTCGTAAGCTATACAAGCTTGATGACGCCGAGCCATTCGACCGACGCCTGCGGCTATATCGCAGATGCACCAGCTGGCGAGGGGGACATGGTGTTCAATTCCAGGGGCCAAGAGGGCAACGCACAGAAAGATCACTGCATTGGCTGAAGACAGTGAGAGCAGCTTTGCCATTGGCCCGTCAATATCCAATGAGAACTAAGGACAGTATATTTATACCAACGATTAGACCGGGAATATTGAGCATTTCGTGAAACTGATGAGGCATCCCGCCGAAACGCGTCTTTCAATAAAGAAATGCCTAACAACCTACCTGTTGCCCCGTGAGTGCTTCACATCATTGTGACTGAGCTGGAACATTTAATCGCGATCCCCACCTCGCGAACTACAGCACCCGCCTGAAGAGTTCAGCAATAAGGTGGGACTTGGAGCCTGGATTTATTCTTGCTTGAACCGCTGCTGCAATGCCTGCACCGTCGACCATTTAGGTCGTAAGCTATACAAGCTTGATGACGCCGAGCCATTCGACCGACGCCTGCGGCTATATCGCAGATGCACCAGCTGGCGAGGGGGACATGGTGTTCAATTCCAGGGGCCAAGAGGGTAACGCACAGAAAGATCGCTGCATTGGCTGAAGACAGTGAGAGCAGCTTTGCCATTGGCCCGTCAATATCCAATGAGAACTAAGGACAGTATATTTATACCAACGATTAGACCGGGAATATTGAGCATTTCGTGAAACTGATGAGGCATCCCGCCGAAACGCGTCTTTCAATAAAGAAATGCCTAACAACCTACCTGTTGCCCCGTGAGTGCTTCACATCATTGTGACTGAGCTGGAACATTTAATCGCGATCCCCACCTCGCGAACTACAGCACCCGCCTGAAGAGTTCAGCAATAAGGTGGGACTTGGAGCCTGGATTTATTCTTGCTTGAACCGCTGCTGCAATGCGTGCACCGTCGACCATTTAGGTCGTAAGCTATACAAGCTTGATGACGCCGAGCCATTCGACCGACGCCTGCGGCTATATCGCAGATGCACCAGCTGGCGAGGGGGACATGGTGTTCAATTCCAGGGGCCAAGAGGGCAACGCACAGAAAGATCGCTGCATTGGCTGAAGACAGTGAGAGCAGCTTTGCCATTGGCCCGTCAATATCCAATGAGAACTAAGGACAGTATATTTATACCAACGATTAGACCGGGAATATTGAGCATTTCGTGAAACTGATGAGGCATCCCGCCGAAACGCGTCTTTCAATAAAGAAATGCCTAACAACCTACCTGTTGCCCCGTGAGTGCTTCACATCATTGTGACTGAGCTGGAACATTTAATCGCGATCCCCACCTCGCGAACTACAGCACCCGCCTGAAGAGTTCAGCAATAAGGTGGGACTTGGAGCCTGGATTTATTCTTGCTTGAACCGCTGCTGCAATGCGTGCACCGTCGACCATTTAGGTCGTAAGCTATACAAGCTTGATGACGCCGAGCCATTCGACCGACGCCTGCGGCTATATCGCAGATGCACCAGCTGGCGAGGGGGACATGGTGTTCAATTCCAGGGGCCAAGAGGGCAACGCACAGAAAGATCGCTGCATTGGCTGAAGACAGTGAGAGCAGCTTTGCCATTGGCCCGTCAATATCCAATGAGAACTAAGGACAGTATATTTATACCAACGATTAGACCGGGAATATTGAGCATTTCGTGAAACTGATGAGGCATCCCGCCGAAACGCGTCTTTCAATAAAGAAATGCCTAACAACCTACCTGTTGCCCCGTGAGTGCTTCACATCATTGTGACTGAGCTGGAACATTTAATCGCGATCCCCACCTCGCGAACTACAGCACCCGCCTGAAGAGTTCAGCAATAAGGTGGGACTTGGAGCCTGGATTTATTCTTGCTTGAACCGCTGCTGCAATGCGTGCACCGTCGACCATTTAGGTCGTAAGCTATACAAGCTTGATGACGCCGAGCCATCCGACCGACGCCTGCGGCTATATCGCAGATGCACCAGCTGGCGAGGGGGACATGGTGTTCAATTCCAGGGGCCAAGAGGGCAACGCACAGAAAGATCGCTGCATTGGCTGAAGACAGTGAGAGCAGCTTTGCCATTGGCCCGTCAATATCCAATGAGAACTAAGGACAGTATATTTATACCAACGATTAGACCGGGAATATTGAGCATTTCGTGAAACTGATGAGGCATCCCGCCGCAACGCGTCTTTCAATAAAGAAATGCCTAACAACCTACCTGTTGCCCCGTGAGTGCTTCACATCATTGTGACTGAGCTGGAACATTTAATCGCGATCCCCACCTCGCGAACTACAGCACCCGCCTGAAGAGTTCAGCAATAAGGTGGGACTTGGAGCCTGGATTTATTCTTGCTTGAACCGCTGCTGCAATGCGTGCACCGTCGACCATTTAGGTCGTAAGCTATACAAGCTTGATGACGCCGAGCCATTCGACCGACGCCTGCGGCTATATCGCAGATGCACCAGCTGGCGAGGGGGACATGGTGTTCAATTCCAGGGGCCAAGAGGGCAACGCACAGAAAGATCGCTGCATTGGCTGAAGACAGTGAGAGCAGCTTTGCCATTGGCCCGTCAATATCCAATGAGAACTAAGGACAGTATATTTATACCAACGATTAGACCGGGAATATTGAGCATTTCGTGAAACTGATGAGGCATCCCGCCGAAACGCGTCTTTCAATAAAGAAATGCCTAACAACCTACCTGTTGCCCCGTGAGTGCTTCACATCATTGTGACTGAGCTGGAACATTTCATCGCGATCCCCACCTCGCGAACTACAGCACCCGCCTGAAGAGTTCAGCAATAAGGTGGGACTTGGAGCCTGGATTTATTCTTGCTTGAACCGCTGCTGCAATGCGTGCACCGTCGACCATTTAGGTCGTAAGCTATACAAGCTTGATGACGCCGAGCCATTCGACCGACGCCTGCGGCTATATCGCAGATGCACCAGCTGGCGAGGGGGACATGGTGTTCAATTCCAGGGGCCAAGAGGGCAACGCACAGAAAGATCGCTGCATTGGCTGAAGACAGTGAGAGCAGCTTTGCCATTGGCCCGTCAATATCCAATGAGAACTAAGGACAGTATATTTATACCAACGATTAGACCGGGAATATTGAGCATTTCGTGAAACTGATGAGGCATCCCGCCGAAACGCGTCTTTCAATAAAGAAATGCCTAACAACCTACCTGTTGCCCCGTGAGTGCTTCACATCATTGTGACTGAGCTGGAACATTTAATCGCGATCCCCACCTCGCGAACTACAGCACCCGCCTGAAGAGTTCAGCAATAAGGTGGGACTTGGAGCCTGGATTTATTCTTGCTTGAACCGCTGCTGCAATGCGTGCACCGTCGACCATTTAGGTCGTAAGCTATACAAGCTTGATGACGCCGAGCCATTCGACCGACGCCTGCGGCTATATCGCAGATGCACCAGCTGGCGAGGGGGACATGGTGTTCAATTCCAGGGGCCAAGAGGGCAACGCACAGAAAGATCGCTGCATTGGCTGAAGACAGTGAGAGCAGCTTTGCCATTGGCCCGTCAATATCCAATGAGAACTAAGGACAGTATATTTATACCAACGATTAGACCGGGAATATTGAGCATTTCGTGAAACTGATGAGGCATCCCGCCGAAACGCGTCTTTCAATAAAGAAATGCCTAACAACCTACCTGTTGCCCCGTGAGTGCTTCACATCATTGTGACTGAGCTGGAACATTTAATCGCGATCCCCACCTCGCGAACTACAGCACCCGCCTGAAGAGTTCAGCAATAAGGTGGGACTTGGAGCCTGGATTTATTCTTGCTTGAACCGCTGCTGCAATGCGTGCACCGTCGACCATTTAGGTCGTAAGCTATACAAGCTTGATGACGCCGAGCCATTCGACCGACGCCTGCGGCTATATCGCAGATGCACCAGCTGGCGAGGGGGACATGGTGTTCAATTCCAGGGGCCAAGAGGGCAACGCACAGAAAGATCGCTGCATTGGCTGAAGACAGTGAGAGCAGCTTTGCCATTGGCCCGTCAATATCCAATGAGAACTAAGGACAGTATATTTATACCAACGATTAGACCGGGAATATTGAGCATTTCGTGAAACTGATGAGGCATCCCGCCGAAACGCGTCTTTCAATAAAGAAATGCCTAACAACCTACCTGTTGCCCCGTGAGTGCTTCACATCATTGTGACTGAGCTGGAATATATATATATACACACATATATATTCAGAATAATTCAGTCTCCAATATTTTCCATAAGAGGATGTTGCAATATTATTGGTTGTCTATGGGTGGTATTGAGCTTACTCTTGGTGGAGACATGTAAATCTACACTATTTAATAACTTTATTCTGGTAAATGTTGAATAGACAAAAGTAGTAAAGTTATTCAACAGTGTAAGAGTAAACTTACAAATGTAACTTACTCACAAGTGTAGCTGCGTCTGTGAATATCACCATTTGTTTTTGATTTCAGGAATGGCAATGAGAAATATTTTTTAGCTTTAAGTTTTAAATGTGTTTTTGCCTGTGCAAGAACTAATTAATGCTTTCAGTTCAGCTAACTGCACAGTGCAGCCACCTAAGGACTGCATGCAAGTGTTTTGTGCTTGGAATTCACCATCCAGCACTACAACATGAATGGAGGCACATGCCGCAGAATATTGGTGCTTGTTGCTTATAGCAGGTTGGGCTGAACTACTAGTATAAACAATATATTTATAGTGCTCAAGGGGCAAAATATTGCTAGGCATGGGATTGACATCCCAGAGAAACATATAAGTTCTGCAACCTCCAACATGACCCTCTAGTTCCCATGGGGACCTTGGAAACAGATCCTGCTCTTTCGTTTCTCAAGGCATGAAGTAAGTTAATAATACACCTTTTAAAACTATTGTGGTCTATAATGAAGCAAATGTACTGCGCTCATTAGGCAGATGCAACTAAACAAGGCAATTAGCATTACCAACAGATTGTATAGTACAAACATTCCCACCATGGCAAATTATATATCTGTCTAGGTCTACCCTCACTATGTGAGTACAGTGATATATTTGCGATCTCTGGGATTGGGCGAAGACCCCATACCTGGTGTATGTAGTTACAGTACACTATGTTGTTATGTATTCCAAGCAACATTGTACAAATGGGTAGATGAAATCCCAAGAAGAGTCCCTGAATAACCAACAACATGTACAGCATTTTTTTCAAAATAATTTAGCAAAAACAAATATGTGATATGTGGCTATGCAGAGCAAGCAAAGGCAGCCTAAAAAATATCTAAATCATTACAGTACTGATCACCCACCCCTGAATCTTCAATAAACATGTTTGCTGTGGGAATTTGTCATACGTCTAAAGGTGGGAGAGGCTGGTTCAAGCAAGCATTTACTAAGCCAATCAGTCTTGCTTTGCCAATGGGATGTGGTCTCCACTATTGGCCTTGCCATTACCATATGCTTTTGAAATGTGCACTTGTTGGCACCGCCAATAGCAGAAACTGACATTGTGAATGACAGCCATTCAAGATAGCCACCATGATGCAACTTAGTTTGGTCCCATGTGACAACCACATTGAAAGTAAAGAGAATGTTTCTTTGTTTTTAAGAAGGCCACAATATTGCATCCCACTATGTGACATGACACAACATGATGGCCACCTTAAAAGTGTGAAAACATAATTTCCTCTAATTTCATTATAGCTGCCACATTGCTTCTTAGTCCATTGTGTTACACAATATGTCAGTCATATTGCAGTGGTCACTGTGTGTCAATGAGACCTGATGTACATCTTGAAAGTAGAAAAGAAAATCTGAAGCTGGTTGGGTGCTGCTAATATTTTTACTAATGCCAGTGCAATTTTAAAAACATCTGGCACTGTTGGTCAATAGTAGTGGGTGCCGGGGAGCAAGAGAAATGGAGCTGAGAAATGAGGAAAAGGGATGCAAAAGATGGAAGAAAACCAGAGGAGTGGATAAAAGCAGAGGGAGGGACAGACAGCCTGACACCTAGCCACAGCAGTGCTGAATGTTCAAGACAATGGGAAAATATGATAACTTTTTCCATTGCAGCTTGTGTGATTCCAACCTCCTACATGGCGGTCGCATCATAACTTGGTGGATGGGACATCTGACTACTTGTCAGTTGGTCCCAATTTTGCTACAATGTCGGTCAGACACTCATCTGACGTGTATTGTAATGAGGCCCTATTTTGGTTTATTGGGGATGTTTTTGGCACACGGGGCATGGATGTTTGGGGGGCCCAAAGAAAAGGACCACAGAGTCCCAATCCGGCTGCCTTTTAAAGGCAGTTGGAATGGGCAATCATAATCCCTATGGTGGTGTGTCCACAGGCACCGCCCCTATTGTAGGGAATACCATCCGAGCGACAGCCCGATTGGCTCCTTGAGCTCGTCTGAAGTGTGGGTCAGTCCCTATAACCTACAACCATTTCGGGCAGACCGCTGCCCCAGATGCAGGTTGCACCGCAATCAACGGCCTGTTGTCGGTTGTGATCCAACAGACATTGTAATAAAGCTCTTAGTATCATCCTACTTTGGTAATTCTATTATGATAAGGAAAGAGTAATAAACTGCTCATAAAAAAGGAGGGGTTTAAATCATAGCACAAAATATATTCTCTCTTTGTTTGTCATGTGGGTATTGTCCTGCTGTTTAAATATATGATAGAAGTGTGCAGAAAGGGGTCCAACGCAGTGTCCTTCAACTGCATGCAATGCATCAAGAGCATCTGACATCACACTTTATTCCTCTTCCCGTATTCATGTTCTCCTTGAACACGGATATGATTGTCAGCTAGGATGTATATTGCAAACCTTTATTTCCTCTCACTACTTCTTTTTGGTTTCGATCTATTGAAAGTAATAGCTCTAGTTGACATTGCTGCCATTTAAAAAACCCCACCTAAAACACATTGTTATAATTACCTTTGTATCCTAAACAGTGCAATCCATTTCAGTCTGTGCTGACTTTTTGTGTAGTTCTCTACTGCTCCATGGAGCTTGGCACTTGCTGTATAATACTCTAGATAAGTACATTCCAAATAACCGAATACACATATAATCAATAAATAAAACTTTGATATAAAAGTATTGCATCATAAAACATCTGTGGAATGGGCAAGCTAAGACTGGCTTCAATCAGCTTAGTTTGACTGCTATAGGTCAGACACATACATTGATTCTCTGCTTTGTTTTCCTTTTACAGGTATGGCTGGATGCTGGCACACAGATATTCTTCTCATATGCCATATGTTTAGGATGCTTGACAGCTCTTGGAAGTTACAACCGCTACAATAACAACTGTTATCGGTGAGCTCTTTAACATCTTACATTTTGCATTTCTCACTTGTCTATTTCACATGATTCATTTCGGCAATATTCTTAAGTCTAATACATTTCAAGAATTCACAGTTGGATTACTGAAGCAGAGACAAGCCACATGAAGAAGTCTGTCCAATTCTATCTTACAGTTTAAAGGAAGATGGTACACTTTCCAGAAATACTGCTCTTGTATTGCAACCTTTTCTGGAGAAATCAAATCCATGTATTATAAAGACTTAAAAATGTTAACTGTCAAGTTTCAAGGTTCTCACAACTCATGCTCTAGGTGTTCTGTTCTGTCATCATGTAGGAGTACTGTGCCAAAAGGCTACCAATATGAAGCTCATATCTGCATTAATATTGTCTGCTCACTTTGTTCTCTGTGCTACTTTTTCTTGTTCCCTAATCGCAGCCAAATGTCCTTTTCTTGATGGCTCTTGCAATTGTCTCATTGGCTATTACTTCCCATCCTTCCTGACTCCTCGAGCAGCTGCATGATCTCCCAATTGGCAAGCAGTCCCGTTATTCCTCCACCCCCGAAGAAGCCCATCACTTCTGCCACCTTCACCATGCTGTCCCTATGAGTTACTTTTTTTGTAGCTGTCTCTGCCCACCTAGCTAGCCACAATCACAAACGATGTCTAGATGCTGCCTTCACACCCAAGCACCTCAGCTCCTTTTCTCTCTGAACTCTTTCTGTTTCCTACACAGTTGTCTGCTCCCTTCTTGAGCACTCATCAGTAGACCTAGTCAAAGGCCTACTCTGCATCAAGAAAACTCTTACAGACAAAGCCCTCTGAGATGAAGGCCATCTCCCAAGCTGTAATAATAGTATTAACATCAGATGTTGTGTCACGACCCAGAATAATTCTATGTTGATTAACGTCTACTAGGTTCAGTGTAGGAAGATGGCGGCTATGTGTGGTTTGGCGCGGTCAGAGGTTCAAGCGCCTCCTGTGGCCCCTAATGACTATGGGCTGAATTTTCTTTTGTTCCCCTGATCACTGACTGATTAGGGCTGGACTTACCTGGCAGTGGTCTCACGGATCTTTGGCCCACCATGTGGTGATTTCTCTGTGCCTCGGTGCCCCGTGCTCCGTGCCTCTCTAGCTCCTGGGAATGCTGCAATGTTCTTCAGCCCCTGCCGCTTCTGATTTCGGAATCATGGTCCCCAGCAAGAAAAGGAGGTCAGCTCCCTTGCTTCAGGGTAGTGTAGGAACAATAAAGCAGAGCTTCCCCACAGAAATGTGGCATTTGGTGCAGGCAGCACAGGTGTTTCTGCTACAGGAGGGAGACAGCATGGAAAGACATGGGCTGCACTCCAAGGAGGCCTTCACGCAGGGTATCATCACAGTGGACAGATGCAGAGGGTTGTCTGCTCTTGGGAGGTGGACAGTAAGCAGCTGCTGGTTTTTTTTGGTTTCAAAGTCCTCCAAATGATTTCTAAATTAGACCCCCGAATCTCCACTGTGACAGAGACTTGGCTGTACTCTGCTTGTTTATGTACAGCAGGATTTCTCAAGCATCAGGTGGTGGAGGCAGAGGTTGGGGGGCTTGTGGAAGTGCCTGGGATTATTTTGAAGTGTATCCTGCGTCTATTTGTTCTAGCCACCATGCCAGTCAGAGGAGAGCCGAGGAAAGAAGCAGCCAAAGACTTTCCCCGTGCATTCCTCCCCTAAAGTGGAGAGGAAGCTGCTCCTTCCCGGTAAATTAGCTGAAGGCATCCAAGGTAGCTGCACTGGTTTGAAGGGGACCATGAATTCTGGCCAAACATTTTCATCAGCTACCCTCAGCCTGGGACAAGCTGTGGTAATCTGGCCCTGTCTGGCCATGTTATGGAACCCATGGAAAAGAAGTCAGGCACTATTTTCTCTATCCCGATTCCACGGTAGTGGGAAGTGGGGGTGCCGTACTAGGATCACAGCACACTTTGGACTCTATCATCACGTCGCTTCCTTCTTGTGTGTTGGTAATGCCACAAGATACCTCTAATTTCAGAGAAAAGAATGTCAACTTTTCAAGCTTGGTTGCATCTAAAGTCACTATTTCTCTCCTCTCCCCCCCCCCCCAGAAAATGCTGTAAATGCAAAGGAACTTCCTGGTGTAATGGGGACTCCCCCCACCCCTCCGGCCACATGGGACTCTCCTCGGAAGGTCGCTCTGGCTGGCGCAACCTCTCAGTTATTGGATGTAGAGGGGCAGGATCATGGGAGTCAGTCTTTGTGGTCCCTTTCACACCCTTCATCAATGTCAATTGGTGACTGGATTGATGGGAGAAGGCCAGGAGACCTTCTTTTACCTCTCAGATTGGTGCAACAGTGACGAGAAAGAGGAGATTGAAGATTAGGAAGAAGATCAAACTGTTAAATTAGCCAAAGATGCAAAAGATGCTCAAGATCATAAGGGGCATGACCAGTCCTCAGGGCAGACCTCTAGGAGTCTTGATATCCCAAATTCGGCATTGATCTTGAGGAGACTGAGTGGGTTTGGGGGGCTGACCAGTGCACATGTACAGGACTTTGTTTCTGTTGCCGTGGACCAAGGGATACGGAATTCCACTTGCTCACTAGACAGGGAAGAAGAGTTAACATGAGATCCTGAAGGGACAGAGCTGACACCAACTAATAGCTCCCCACATTCCTTAGTCCCTTTCATTATGTTATCAAAGGTCAATTGGCCGCACTCCTCTAATAAGGACCAAAGGTCAGACCCCCAATTGCTGTTGTTGCTTTTTACACTTAATAAACGATAATTTCAGAACTGGAACAGATAGATTAGTACTTTTTCCACACATTTGGATTGTAATCTAAAATCCTCTTTAACAGTAAAATTGGATTTTAAGATACCATTCCAAAAATGCCACTTTTAGAAAGGTGGCATTTTTTCTGTCTAAACTGAATGTGCATTTTTGCCAGTGTCCAGTGTCACATGACTGTGACGGGCTCTCCTGTACTGAATTGTATATTACTTCTAGATATGGTGACAAAAAGGGACTGTGTGTAGATGGGGTGGATCTTTGTGAAAGGATGACTGGTGAGGAGTTGTGCCCTGCCCTAAATACACTTCAAATGACCCTGCCTGCAGCAGACACAAAGGACCCTGACACCATGCCTTACCTTGCCTTTGGCACCCTAGACAGTTTGGGGCCAAACCCAGCAGAAAAAGAAATAACTGACCAGAACCAGACTGGCAGTATGGAAAAGATTGCTGTCCACACAAAGGCAAACCTCTCTTTAGAACTCTCCTGGACGTGTGGAAGATTCAGAAGAAGGCTGCCCCTCTGTCTGAAGAAGGTAAACTGACCCACTTGCCTTGAACTCAGAGTACCCTGAAGTGACTCCAAGAATAATTTGGTTAAACTCCCTTTTGAAGTACAGAGACAAAAAACATCCAGAGGGGCTTCCTGCAACTGCCCATCTGACCAGTACTAACTGGACCCTGCTGTTGACCTATGCTGGAGTGAGTTCTGCTCCCCGGACATGCCCCATCAGGTCCTCGACCCTTGGATGGCCACAGAAGGTACTCCTTCACCATACAGTCTACAAAATCTGAAATCTTGTTTGGGACTCTGTGAACGAGTGCCCTTGTCTCCCACCAAAGATAACCTCCAGAGGCAAATTGCTGTTTGCACCGACAATGGTCTCCTCGTGACACCCGCCAGCACCAAGCTGTGGCTCTTCGCATGGACTTGGACTGTGAAAAGGTAAGCTCTTCACTGGCACAGACCTGGACCCTTTATCTGACCAATGCTCCAATGTGGTCAGTCTGAACTTTTGACTTTGACCTGGTCCAGCGCCATCAGAAGAGTGTGAGAGGTACATCTTACTTCTTAGTGCTATTTTCACCTGAATTGTTTTTTACAAATCATAACTCCAGTTCTACTCATTAGATTTCTGTCATTTTTGTGTGAATCTATTCAGTAAAATATTTTGTTATTCTTCTAAATTGGTTTGAGTGCTGCATAAATACTTTCCACATTGCCTTTAAGTTAAGCCTGACTGTTTTGTGCCAAGCAACCAAAGGGCTAAGCACAGGATTATTTGGTGACTTATGTGGTTCACCCCGACAAGGATTGTGTTTATTACTTTAGTGCTGCTCTCACCCCAATGAACTGCTAACCCAATTACTTACAAGGACCCAAAAATAAGCGCCATAATTATATTTCCACTTGCTACAGTTCAGTGCATACAATTTGCATTTGAGCAGGTCAATGGAAGACTTACATATCTCATGGTAATAAGGTGCCTCTTTCTTGTTCTCAAGGGGCAGACCACTTTGGAGAGCTATTGTACAAGTGGTAAGCATATGAATCTTCAGTAATACATTTGTGATTTTAGCTGTTGCTTCCTATTTGTTGTAGTTCATTCTCGTCCCCTCTTATCATTATGACTAAGTTTCATTTTCTTCAACACATTGGTAGATCACTAATCAGATCTACATTAAGAAATTTTGATGATGGGTAATAAGGACCTTATCAGCAGTTTGCTTTTCATTTCTATTTGGGTTAGAGACATAGCGAGCACATTAATGACCTCCTATTATCAGTGCTAAGATACCTTTCTCCCATACAAATGTGTCATGTTGGTTAGAAATAGAGTCCATGATTACTTCTCTTTTTCGCTTACACTCAACCTCAATCAAAGGGTTCCAAGAGAATTGTGTCAATTTTCTGATTTTACATAGTTACTAAGGATATTGCTATAGATCTGCAGCTCAGACACTTTAAAAACCATTGTCTCTAAAAAAGAAATGGGATAGTTTACTTGATCACACTCTATTTCACTTAAATTGACAATAGAATGAACATGAGATTCATGCCTTGGTGCTGGCAGATTAAATTTGATATCAGACTTCTGAGCGAATCAGTGATTTCAGATGCTAGGACAAGTACGCTTTGCACGAGTATGTTAACTCTCCAAACGGGATCTCAAATGCCTTTTGAGACACAGACGTGAGAGATTCTCCCCCCAGCTCCATCTTTTTGATTGGAACTTGCTACCACACAGCTATTCAACCGAAGGGTTTTACTATGTAGGGGTAACCAAATAGGATTTAGTTAATTTTGAGGCAAGGTTTTTTTTGTCTTCATTGAAAGTTACAGGTTTCTAATGTTAGGACCCTGATTACAAGTGAGTCGGTATTTTTGTCCCATGTCCAAACCCCTGTTGGATGGTATGTAACGCACCCTGTAAATATCAGTTGCATTAAATACCTCACCTTTTGTTAAATTTCGGGGAAAGTGTATGCACTTGACCATACCATGCGTATTTCGGTGTAATAAGCACCAAAATCCGCATGTTATTCCCCCCAAAACTGAAAACAGACATATCTATTGCACCCAATAAAAAACATACATTGGGCATCATTATTTATCAGGCCTGAAAAAAGCACCTCCTACTCTGACAAACTAGAAATCAGGGCCAAAAGGAGGAAAAACATCTTGTTGTCAGATCTGCAAATATCTCTCAAATGTCTAGAGTTACCAGAGCTAAAAACACCCTCATAAAAAATTTCCAAAGATGGCTTTACTGTGAAAAATGGACAATCATCTAACAGACACTTCCGTATTTAGCACTTGTGTCAAGCAAAATCAATGATGACATATTTGTATTAAATATACAGTCCACCTGAACGCTGAGGATGTCTCTTGGTATGGATGTACTCATTTCAGCATCACAAGTTGCTATGTGACTAGTGTTCAAGTCGCTGGGAGATCTCAATTTCAGATCGTAATGCCCTCACAGACCTGTTAGGGTGTCATGCTTCATCATAGGGCGCTCCTCGTCAGACCGGCCCTGCAATGTCTGACGGGCCTGGTGGCTTCTTTGGCAGAGTTCTTTTGATCTGAGAACGCCATATGTGAAGGGTGTGTGTGAGCTAAAATTAAGCGATCAATGGTGTGTGCAAAGTGACCAGGGGCCATATGTATCAAGGGGTTTTACCCATTCTGTGTCTATGGGAAAATGTGTTCATACATATGGACCTAGGTGACTTAACATAGGCACTGGACCCATGAATGTTTCAATTTAAAAGTGGGACCAGGACTAAGTAAAAACAATGGGGCTACCAAGAGGTCTTAAGGTACCAGGGTAGCTGTTATGTGTGGGTGGCCAACATGTTTCGTGCCCTTAATGCTCAAAAGTCGAGCGGCACTTCTTCAGGACCAAAAAATGAGAAGGTGTGGTCCCCAGAGAATGAGGACCGCGGGGGAACTCCCCGTAAAGTGGGGATGTCCAGATCGTGTATGGCTGACCCCAAATTAGGAACCAGAGGTGCGTCTTCACCTCACTTGAGGAGGAGTGTTACTTCATAGATGAAGGGGAGGGACCCGACCACTGGAGGGGACCACCGGGCGAAAGGTGCGGGCACAGCCGTACTCCAACGCATCTCCCTGACATCTAGATATTCAATATCCAGACGTGGGGGAGACGCATTGGAGTACAGCAGTGCCCGCACCTTCTACCTGGTGGTCCCCCCTCACTTTATGGGGAGTCCCCCCGCGGTCCTCATTCTCTGGGGACCTCGCCTTTTCATTTTTTGGTCCTGAAGAAGTGCCGCTCGACTTTTGAGCCTTAAGGGCATGAAACATGTTGATCACCCACACATAACAGCTGCCCTGGTACCTTAAGACCTCTTGATAGCCCCACTGTTTTACTTAGTCTTGGTCCCACTTCTGAATAAAACGTTCATGGGTCCGGTGCCTATTTTAAGTCACCTAGTCACTTTGCACACACCATTGATCACTTATTTTTAGCCCACACACACCCTTCACATACGGCATACTCAGACCAAAAGAACTCCGCCAAAGAAGCCACCAGGCCCGTCAGGCATTGCAGCGCAGGTCTGACGAGGCACGTCCTATGATGAAGCATGACACCCTAACATGTGTGTGAGGGTATTACGATCTGAAATTGAGATCTCCCAGCGACCTGAACACTAGTCAGATAGCAACTTGTAGTGCATCTGTCCAATAGAGGAACGGACTCCTTTCTGTGATTTATATGTGTACTTGAAGGAGCACAGGGGTAGGACCTCTTTAAATAACTAGCTCTTCTGTCCCCTCTTTGATTTAACGCTCATTTCGCTCACACCCATTCACCTTGTGATACTTGTATTGTGTAATATATGCCATAATCTTCCACATGGACTGTAGTGTTTCCAAATTCCTAAACAGCATGACCATTTATCCATTTATCCCTTGATGTGCCATATGTCATGTGTTAAATGTGGACCATGTTGTCCATAGGCTTCATTGACATATATGTTGCCTTAGTAGGACATGCTTATTTGATATTGAGCTGGAGATGTGACTCCATTTGCCTCCAGAAAGATTTGTGGATACTGAAAGGAGTGATTGGCTGCGATGTGCTGGGTTACTGTTGTATAACAGAAGAACATTTTGTACAATGTCATGCCGAAGGGCTGTATGAATGTTCAAGTGTGTATGATTATTCATAAGTTTATAGCTTCAGTGATATCTGTTTCTGTTTATGTTAGTGTTAGTTGTCTCACTCTTTCTTGGTTGAATCACTTCACTTAATTTAGTAGACACAATGGCCTCCAATTTTTGTTCTATTTTACTTCTACCCTTAATACTTTTTGTGTCTATCAGACCATCATTCACTAATCCTATATAACTACGTTTCCTCTCCATTTTCTCTATTGGTGCCTAAGCATATCTCTTTTGAGCCATCTAGTATTCACACACTTTGCTATGTAATTCATACAACAAACAACACGTAAATTATGATAAAGTCTCTTCAAAATTTAAAAAAGAGTATTTCTTTAACATGTGGAAGCTTTGACATTAATATATCACATTATAACGCTGCACTGAGAAGTGCTTAAAAGTGATAGCTTTTAAACATGAACCATCAACTAAGAGGCAAGACAGTTGTCATGTAAATAAACCCTGTTCTTGACCCAGATTATTATAGAGCGACATTATCGACTATTGAAAACATAATAACTTTTTGTGCAATTGGTGTTCTGACCTCACATATTTGAAAGTGTTTTCCTATGCAACAATGAAAAAAATAGAGTTTTGGTGAAATTAAATATTTGCCCAAAATCACATAGTTTAACAGGGGAAGCCACGATTTATCCAGGTTTTCTACTTTCACTTTGTGCAATTCAGTCAGTATATGGCTATTTGTCTTTTATTATCTTAAGGTTCTGTTTGTACAGCTTGGCATTTATCTGCAGTTTTTATATAGAGTTAACTGGAACCCGAACGTATTGGGCTGCTTTGCATGAGCAACAGTTACATTACACAAAGGGAGAATAAGTGATATGCCCACAATCACAAGATTTTGAGCTGACCCCCAAGACTTTAACACGGTTCCCCATTTCCAAACCTGGCTGTTTTGGTGTAAAGCCGTGTCCCGGGTAGAAATAGAGAGTAGCATTCAGAAGCTACATGCAAGTTTGTCTGGATATGGGCTTGAGGTACCAACAGAACCTCGAGCTCAGCCAGAGTCAGTCTTCAGGCTTATCCCTGGTTCAAGCTTTCAGTGGCTCACCCACCTCTATACTCTGCCACAAACGTGACAGATATCCCGTCTTTCTAATTAGTCCTTCACATTTGTACCTGTCTGTCAAACTCTAAAGCAGGCTCTAAATATTATTTTTCTGAGGCTGGTTGCCATTATTGTAGTTTTGTTGTCTGACACTGTTGTAGAGATGCAGTGAAGAAAAATAATATCAAAACCTCAATGGTTCCGGGATCAGTTCAACATAAATATTTAGACAGGATGGGGCTGATTCACAGAACTAATTTGAGATAAAATCCTAAACTTACTACTTTTGGTATTCACAGAAGGCATTTAGTAGTCGTAAAGTTAGGAGTCCTAACATTACTACCACTAAATGCCTTCTGTGAATACCAAAAGTAGTAAGTTTTTGATTTTATCTCAGTTTAGTAGTAGTAAAGTTAGGAGTCCTAACTTTACTACTCCTAAATGCCTTCTGTGAATACCAAAAGTAGTAAGTTTTGGATTTTATCTCAGATTAGTTCTGTGAATCGGCTCCAGAAAGAATAAAAAGAGGTGCCCACACAAATATGTTCTTCAAAACAAAAGCATTTTGTTATTGAAAAAATATTTTTACAAAAATAACAATACTATACAATATTCATAGGCTTTCCTGTTTTCAGTTTCTATTTGTGGTAAATTCTGGTGGGGGTTTTTCAGTGTTTTCAAGTGATTTCGATACCTTAAAAAAACAGTGGTTATCAGTGGTTTCACATTGTCGCGCCATTAAAAACTACAGAAACAGTGTTTTTCCAGTGTTTATAGAATCATTTACTTTTATTATTGCTTGCTTTTTGCACTGATAGAGCATGGTATATAGACAGTGTAAGTATAGTGTATATGAGGTCCAAATAGATTTTTGAAAATTAAACTTATTGTAGTACACAATACAATACTTCTTCAGTGAGTCTTTGGTCATGTATGCTCGATCTTTCTTTCCCATGTAAACTTCTGTGAAAAGGCCCTCTCAACATTGGCACTTGAGATGGGCAACGCCAAAACAGCCAGTACACAATTTGGTAACTCTGGTCACTGACATAGCTTTCCATGCCAATACTGGTTCACATGAAGATTGCGATTCTCAGGGCAGGTTCTGCAACATTTACGCTGATCTGGGCGTGTATGCCCTCAGAGTTATCGAAGCGGTACCACAGAGAGGTTTCATTGACTTCAAATGCCATTGGTGGTGAAGGGACATTTCTATGCATCATTGCAAGTAATTTCTCATACATTGTAAAATAAAAGTTCCTGAATTGCTCTTCACTATTGCTTTGCTTACCAAGCGGCAAGCACTCTAACATGGAACATGTTGCAGTGCAAAGTCACTAAAGGTGTCGCCCAGCCTACTCTCAAGGAGATGTTTCACATCTACACCAATTATGCTGAACACTTGGCAGACAAGGGTGTTTTTCGACTTCAGTTTTTTTTATTACGTTCACTACAGCAGTTATGTTTTCCTGTAAAAATCTAAGAATGCAGTATAGTGTACTTTTTCACATCACTATCAATATGTGACCAAAGATCCTCACATTTCTTGCCTTTGGCATCCTCACTCAGCAAACATTCTGTAAACAGTTGCCACATGGATAATATAGCATTCATAGCCCCTTGGACTGATAACCATCAGCTAAGGGACAAAGTTGGGATGACTCTTTCTTTGATGCCACACAAAGCACAAAATGATAAATATTTACGTTTTAGTTCTTGTGCATAAGAAAACAGTGCACCGGAATGGACTAAAAAGTCAATAGCAATAATCATTAACTCTAAAGATTGTAAGGATGCTTTCAGCATACCGTCTAACAAGTGGCACAGGGAAGCACTTTAGCTCAGGTATCAATTTTGACAGGTCATCACAAAACTTTTTCATATACGTAGCTGAATCACTGCAAATACAAACAATATCACTCCAATATTTGTTGAACATGGAAAGAACTATTTTGCAGAGCCTTCCAAGTGACACTGTGTGCCATGTTTTCTAAAAGTCTGGTGTCAACCACTATCCCAGATGCTTGGTGATAGCACTCTTTTAACATATACTTGTCACTATACCTTGCATTGAATGTTTAAAGACTGAGGTGTTTGCAATTCGCTTACTACCAATACTGACTCACTAGAAAGTGGGAGCTGATGTATTAAGGGTTTTTACCCATTCTCTTTGGGTAAATGTGATGACACATATTAGGAGAGATTCTTGTGAAACTAGCCATTTTACCTATCAGTGAAAGAGCCAAACGCAGCCAAAATATCAAATATGATTTAGATATTTCCTGATTCCTTACAGTTTATAAAATAGTTAAACAAGACCTAAAACATGCTTCTAAAATGTGCATCTTTAAACCAAAGACCACAAAACTGACAAAAAAATAAAAGAAAGAAGAAACAATATTTTAGTGGCATCCCTAAACAACAAAACTCAAGCAGAATAATGCTAGCCCAGACTTTCTTACTGCTAGCTTGTATAACATTGTATTGGCCCCTTCAGGAAGAAAGAAAATCACTCTTTCACTCTCTTTTTCCTTTCTTTGAATTGCATTTAGTTTGTGGTTGTGCAGGTGTTTTATCAGTGTTTATATGTTTTCACTGGTGGGGCTATTTCTCTTTCAGTGGGGTTTTATCAGTTATTATAGGTTTAAACCTAAAACCGGACAGCCTAAATATTCAATACATAGAAAAACAATATGTGCTCACCATATTACACTGAAACAAACACATAAAAACATATATACGAGTCAACAAATGACAATGACAGAGGGATGAAAATACAATCAGGTTTGTCGTATTATGACTGGAACATAATGTAGCAAATGCTTAATCCCGATTAGCTAGTGAGGTGTCAATGGCATTTCGACCTTTGCAGTTTATTAGGTCATCATCAGGACACATAACAGTAATTTAGGAGCAACCAAGAAGGAAAGAACATATAAGGTTCCAATTTGTTTAAAAAAAATCAATGTACATGTGAATTCCAAAAATCTATGGTCAACAGAATCGCTTAAAATTGTTTCCTTTGAGATACAACATTTCCTTTAAACCTTTGAAGCAAACCGCGGTGTAGAGCCTCAGGCTTGACTTAAAGTCCCTCACTGCTTACGATCTCAGCAAAGCCACAAATCCAATGTCTTAATGAAAGTTCTGGGTAACAGGTTCAACTCGGACTGGCACACCATTACAAATGAAATGCAAAAGGAGGTGAAGAAAAATAATGCTGCTATCTGAACAATTTGGAAGTCATATTACCCTACTGACATTGTTGAGAACCTACTTTAATATGCTGAGGAAGTTAAAGATTGAGACATTTGTGTATGTATACTACCTTATCAGGTGTTGATTCCAATCACATTCTCTCCTTTGATGTGTAGGCCTAATGCTTGTCTCCATATCAAAGGTTCTGCCCACCATGCACACATTTTACATTTTTTTATCCTCAGTTGACTTCAGCAGAGGCTTAGAATTCTAAGGCAGTAATTCTAAATTGACATTGCCTTGCTGTGTATACTTCTTCCTGAGGGGTGTATCTTTGCAGTATTTTTTCTGGACGTTCTCCTAAATTATAAAATTATTTTGTCAGGACAACTTTTCTTTCTTTATTTAGTTGTTTTGAACGTAAGTTATAATGCGCCTCGTGTTTTCCATCACCTACTGCATTCCGTCCTTGAGATCAGCCAAACAACACAACAGTTAGCCATGGGAATCTTAGGACAGCTGGAGCCAGATGTAAAACACAATGTTGTGTTGACAAACCCTGTGATTTACAAAAAACACAGGGTTTGCAACTGCAATAAGTCTTTTTGGTTCAAATCTTTTTATTGATTTTAAAAGAGTAAGAACAACAGCCAGCACCTACATTCATAGGCCGGGAGGGAATAATAACCATTATAGAAATGGAAGGGAGTCCAGAAGGAGAAAAAAGACGACAGATATAAGAATTGAAAAGAAAAGAAGAGCACTCTACAGTAACCCACGGAAAGCTTTGTTATACTTGCAGAAGTGCTAGAAGCGCCAATGTTCGAAGGATTATGCCTCAGTTTCAAGTGCCTGGGTCAGGCGAAGCATGCACCAGTGTATGGGACATGACAATTCAACAAACTCTGTAGCTAGAAATCTAATGATAGACCCCATGTTTAGTCAAAGCATGGTTATTTCTGTGTAACACTGTCTGTCAGCTTCTCCATTACCACGAAATTCCCACAATTTATGCAACCAATCCAGCTGGGTCAGAATCTTATCAGTACAATAACAGGATAAAAGTGTCTGCTTGGCCTCCCCTAAGGCCAAGTTATTAACTGTTCCACCACAGGATTTAAGAGTGTAGGTCAAGGCGTTAGGTAGACCCAACAAAATGTAGCTCGGGAATCTGGGCAACTCTGTCTCATAGATGGCATCAATGTCGGGCAAGACGACTCCCCAGAACTGCTGGATCTTTGGGCAGTGCCACAGCAAATGCGTTAGAGTGCCCTCCTATAAGCACTCACACCAGCACCGTGGGTCTCCCATGGTCTGCCAGCAAGCCACCCATATCAGAATCTAGTAACAATAATGGACAATTTTGGGAAACATTTATTTGCCGGGTGTGCTGCATGAGAAAATCCCAGCGCTATGGATGATGTCCTGCCATTCTGTAATGGAGAATTTACACTCACATTCAGACTCCCACCTACACTGCACCAGTCATTTGGTGTGATGTAAAGATGTAGTGAGGAAGGAGTAAGTGTCTGTCAAAGTGACGAGTGACAAACCATTTTTCGAAATCAGTCAATGGACGACTAGCATGTGAGTGTACATGTGGTTGCATGACACAATGTATTGCCAGTAGACATCCTGAGGTAAACCATACCCATCCAAAGCTGAGTGAAGTCCATCACTCCCTCTGCATCAAAGAGGTCCTCCAGTCTCTTACAGTTGCCACGTAAAATAGCTGCCTCCCTTTAGTGCCAGGGGGAATTCAGGGTGGCTGATGAATGGGGTCAAGGGTGATGTCGGCATGGAAAGGTGTCTCATTACTTGTACTGGTCCCTCAGCCTTGCTGTTGCCCTCGTGACATGGGAAATATACACCCCTGCACGTTGGTGTTTCTTTGGCATCTAGGGCACTTTCCGTTGATGAAGCACCAATGCTTTTCAGATGCTGCTCTGTACCATTCTACTTACACCGCATGCAAGTAGGGCAAGTGCATCCTGTCAAAGCCTTTCCTGCCTCTATGGACAGGAGCAAGGTGGGTATCTGGGAGTGTTGTGTTTTGTCAAGAAAGTGGCAAAGTCGCCTAGTTCCATCACTACAGCCCCTCTCAAGGATAAACCTGGATTGGTCTTGGTCGATGAAACTTTGTATATACAGGGCCAGACGGGAAGTCAACACGCTAGTAAAAGGTTTAGACCGATATTTAAAAAAGAGATGTGCCTCCTCCAACGTGCAAACTTTGTGGTTTCTTGGTTCCATACGAAGGTCAGCCAAAAAGGGTGTCCCCACTTATAGTGAATGCCTTTCTTCCTTGGGGATTATGTTGTGGTCAGCCACAAAGCTTTGTGTCTCTGGAGGGTAAGTGGAGAGAGGTCCTGGTATATCCCAACTTGCATTCCCTCAAAGGATATGACCGGTAGGTGAATGGTTGCCACCATAATCATCTTCTTCTGTTTGTAGGTGTGGAGATAGGAAAGAATGTTCTGTGGTAGACCCGGCCTGGCCGACAGATGTCCAGCTCTGTGCGTATCGTCTAGAGGTATGTCCTTGTCCCATAATGCAGGTGCCACCTGCCACAAGAGCCGTACCGCCAAGTCCACCAGCTTCCCTGCGTCCGCCTGAAGAGGAACCCTTTTGATATGGATGATGGAGCATATTGACCTGTTTTCCACGTTTTCCAAGCGGTAGCACAGCTCCTAGTTCCTGTCCCTTAGCTCCAACAGCTCACGCTTATGATCATGGAGCTCCTCCTCACAGAGGTCCCCGGTTCTTTCCAGGGAGTCCATCCTGTCCACCAGCTCAGAAAGGTCAATTTTGATGTTTCTAACTTCTGTAGCGACATCCTGCTGCAGGGCTGCAAAATCATCCTGTAAGGTGTTAAACAGCTGCTCCAGGAAGTTGGGGGCAACCGGTTCCTCCGGACTGACATCATCTCCATCAGAACGACCCCTGTATGTGTATCACCACATCCGCTCCCTGTGTTGCCCGAACCCTTTCAAAAAAATTACATTCTGAGTTTACTACGGCAGCCACAATTCTCATATTTTTTGAGCGGGATGGTTAGCTAATTGTCTCACCCAACATTGACAAAAGGTAGTTTTTATACCTGTCATTACGCTATTGGACTGCAAAGACGGCCCACATATAGGGCAGCATCCATCATTTATGTTGTAGCTGCTATTGAACAAAGATACAGCACATGACCTTGGCTGAAACATGCGTAGAGAAAAATAGATTACCCAAGCGCCACAGTTTGAGAATCATATCAATAAGCAGTCTTGCTGTAAAAAAGAAAAGAGGTCTATTAGTGTTGCCCAGTTTTGATCATACACCATAAGAATGAATCATGATTATGAGATTAATTTGGTCACTTAAATTATTTTGTGTGTTTTTGTTTTGATGTATGTATGAAAGAGTGTACGGTTGTAATAATTATGATATGCAATGTTTTGAAGCATTTCCTTGAGCTATGTATTCATTTTTATAATATAAACAGAATATAATAATTTCTGAATAATAAATATGTCTAATTTGGTATGTATGTCTATGTCTCTTGGGTTATTAAATCATGTGCTCTCAGTTTTGTTATGACATGTGCTAAATGAAGAGTTGCCTAAGAATGTTTGGCCATGTGTTTACATTATCCCTGCCTTAGGAACTAATTGTTAGCAGGGGAACCCTTTTTTATATGCATCATTCTCACACCTTAACCATTTTTGTGGCCTTGTGCCTTTTTATCCTTGTTTTTAGGACGTGATTTTAAAGCTGTGTTTTCCAAAAATTTACAAATGAAAAAAAAATGACAAATGGCAGTTTTTTTCCTACTCGTTTTTAATATTTCTTTATTTTAACACTTAGGGACTTATTTAGATGTCGGGCGGACTTGCATCTGTCCGACACTGTCACAGAAACGGGACTGACTGACCTCCGGGTTGGTGGTCCAAACCGCCTAATCACGATGCGACTGCACATGGTGTGGTTGCATACTCCCACTCCTCTATGGCAGCACGTATTAAGGCCATAAACTGTCAGTAAAACAAGCTCCCATAGAGGAATGGGAGTCTGTGTTCATCCTTGCACCCTGTGGCAGGCACGAGGTGCAGGGATCAACAAGGGGGCACATATAGCGCCCCTCAGCCGCAAATCCGAGGCCGAAAACAGAAGGGGGCCCTACTTCAGGCCCCCAAACATGCATTCCGACAAGGTTTCCATGTCAGAAAGGCCAGCATGGAAACCTTGCCGGAAACCGTGCATCATAATCCAGAAGGTGGGAATGCCTTTGATTTAGATAACGGGCCAGTCTCCGAGTGGCAGATGGGGTCCTGGAACCTGTCGGATGCCAGCCGGTATGATCGGCCGGTTTCAGGTCCGGCCAGCTGTATTGTAATCAGCTTGTCGGAATTGAAATCGGCGATCTCAGTCGGAGGGCTTACGACCAAGATTGTAATTGGGCCCTTAGTTTCTTTGGGATAACCAACACATATGACCCCTTGCTGTAGAATTTAGTCCACTTTTCAGAAATATATAGCTTTCCTGGCTAACCTATAGGTTTCACAATGGTTTCCACCACAAACTGGTAGTAGGTTGAAAGCACAAAAAATAGGAAAAATTGACTACTTCTTTGAAAAATGGCAAACCTGTTGTAAAAAATTGGTTTGTTGATTTAGCTCTGCGTGTTACTGAAAGCTGGGAAGGGGGTGTCTTTAGAGCAGCAAACCATTCATTGATGCCATTTTTATGTAAAAAACAGACACTTTCATTCAGAGCACATTTTTTCCATTTTATTCCCAAAAACTCAAAATGTAGATATATTTTGTCTGTTTTCTTGGTCCCCATTAGGGAATCCACAAACCCTGGGTACCTCTAAAATGTTCAGGATGGTGTAAAAAAAAAAGGGCAAACATGTTCCGTGGATACCTTATAGAGACCTAAGCACAAACTACCCCAATAGCCAAAAAAGGGCTCAGCATGGGGGAGGGGAGAGCCCAGCAGCTAAGGGGTTAAATGAGCAACAACTATCCTCCAGACAGCTGCATATAGCCTCAACATCTGCAGTAAACCTTCTGTGAGCAATTTAGCATTCCATGCTTTAAAAGAAACAGTTGATGGCGATCATTTAATTTGTTCTCATAGCAGTTATCTGTGACTTTAAAGTGGGTGTTGGTCATGTCACTCAAATAACATTTCTTGGCAACCATGCATATAATTGTTTGCTCCTGTAGCGGATTATGTGTAGAACCCAGTTAGGAGGGTATGATGCTCAAAATACCCAAACATAGGGGGCCGATTAGGATGGCGGGCGGACTTTAGTCCCCCCGTCACCCTAGCGGTGCACGGACCGGCCGCCAGTGGTGCGGCGGTCCCGCACCTGCAATTAGGATGCCACCGTGGCAGTGGCATCCTAATGCTGGGAATGCACTGTGTGCATTGTCATGCACAAGGTGTCCATGACAATGCAGGGGGTACCATAGGTACTCACCATGCACCCCCCACCCCCCAATACCCTCTGGGCCCGCAATGGGCCCCTGAATACAGACTCCGCATGGCTTTCCATGGCGGGAGCTCCGCCATGGAAAGCCATGCACTGCTGCCCATGCTAATATGGATGGACCATCCATAGCCCCTTTTCCACCCAGTCACCTGTGTGACCGGCGGAAAACCGGCAGACGGTCTTTCCGTCTGTGGCGGCCCCCCGCCATACTAATATGGCGGGGGGAAATGGGTGGCGGGCGGGGAAGGATGTAGGGCGGATCGCCACCGCCATGCGGGCAGTGGCGATCCGCCCTACATCCTAATAGACCCCTTAGCATGTAGCTCGACTGACAATAAGTCGAATAGAATAAAATATTAACTAAATCAGCAGTCAATGACTTTAAACCATCTGTTTGCCTCTCACAAACTGTTAAAGCCCCTCAAATATTATGACATGGCCCATGTAACAAAAAATTGTCATAACTCGGTTTATCACCATAAAATCAATAGCCAGCTCATAGGCCCTTGCCACATGTAAGCTTTAAATTAGCAGCTCATAACCATAACCTCTTATATTTTAACAGATTATAAGCATGAAAATGCCCTTTGTCACTTCTAGTCTTCTTTGTCTTTCCATTACAGCACTCCTTCCAAGTCGGTGGATGGTAATGTCTCTGACAGAACAGTTTTATGGGGTGCTAATTTGGTGCTGAAATATTTATAGTGCAGCATGGCCAGCTCTTCTTTCGATAGCGCTTGAAAAAAATCTTGCAATGTCAGGATAAAATCTAGTGCTTGTGATATCAAGAGAGGATAATGTGATTGACCAAGTTATGAATGACTTTGGACTGGACAAATTAGTTCACCATAAATATAACATTGTGGACAACATCTTACTACTATCTCTCCTGTCTCTCCCTCTCTCCTTGTCTCTTTAGGCAGTGGGTAAGAAGTGCTAGCTGTGCATAATAATAAGGTGGGCTTAGACTCACCTTCTTCTGTCTATGATCTAAATTTGTTTAGCAGGAATATTGAATCTATTTGACGGTTGACAGTAAAAAGACAGGAGAAGGATTCAAAGTTACATCATATTGTAAAAGTGAAATTTAAATCTCAAATTGGAAAAACCACAGATTCTACATTGCTCTTTATCATCAAGCAATTCCAGTAGTTATCTGCATGACTTTATTCATAGCAAAACTAAAAAGATTTTCAAAGTTTACATTCTGATGTATTGTTCTCACAGGCAATACTGTAAATTATATGCACTACTGAATTGGGACTTTATGCTAACCTCTGCTCTCCAGACAACTATGAACAATAAGGTGTATAGACACAATGATGTATTTGACGACTAAACGCCTGCACTTGTTTTTGTCTTGAATTTTAATTGCAGGGATTGCATTATGCTGTGTTGTTTGAACAGTGGTACGAGTTTCGTTGCTGGGTTTGCCATCTTTTCTGTCCTTGGGTTCATGGCTTATGAACAAGGAGTACCAATAGCTGAAGTTGCAGAATCAGGTAAGCTGTACTACATTGAATCCTTCATTAGCGCAGCATTCTTATTTAAAAATGACTGGCATTGAAATGATATTAAATAAAATTAGTGGTTATCTTCCACAACTGTTCAGGGGAAGTGAGTCACAGGTCTGACAAGGAATACTAGGCCTTAGCCATGTTGGGTTAGGTCATTTGTCTCTAAAGTCCCTGAGTTTAGGTAATTTGTATCTGATGTCTCTGACACCTGGGACAAGTACACCCTTTCTGCACTGAACTTTCAGGATATCAAGAGTGAGCATTCAAAGGCTGTGCAGGGTGGCCAGAGACAAGGCTTTAAGATGACTGCCACACAGTGAGGCTCTGCCAGTGCAGCTAATAATCCGACAAAAATACGTGAGATGGGAGACTAATCAGATCTTTGAACAATCCCACCTGTGTAGAGGGACATCCCCGCTTACTGTGGTTACTGATATCTTCACTGCTGGGCCTGGAATTAATGAGCTAGAGCAGAGAGACAACTGATAAATGTAAGATCACTGCCTTGTGAGATGGACTACCCTGGGGTTAGAGATCCCCCATGTTAACTAAAGCTGAAGCCCTGCAGGTGTTCAGTGCATGCTGGTTGACCTGTGCTGCCTGGTGGGTGATGGCACTCTGTGGCGAGGAGTCTAGAATCTTCCACGAGGCCTCACCTGACCGCAGACCTGTGCTTGACTGTCACTTGCATACTGTGGGAAGTATTCAAGGCTGGTGGTGGAGGGGAATGCATGTCTAAACAGTTGGGAGTATTAAATGCACTTAGGAAGCAGCTGGTCATCCAAGAGAATGATATTCATGCACTTGAAAAATGATATTATGCATCTGAGGATAAATAACTGCCTGCCTCAATAAAAAATAAGCTAGTGGAGTATGATGAGGCAGCTGCAAGTGAAACTCATTGTTTGGACAAGGATGCTGTGGCCCAGTGGTACCGGGAGAGAGACAGAGCAGGTGAAACACTTGCTAGAATGTTGTGGAAACCCTGGAATAGTGTGTGCATTACTGAGCTAGTGTATGATCATAACATAACTCTCACGAGCCATGACAATGTCACATTCATGATGCTACAATTCCATACTAACCTGTGTCAGAGATTTTAGATTCAGTTCAGCTTTTCTGTCTGGATGATGCACATAGGCAGTATTTTGAAGTGCCCTTTTATGGTTGAAGAGATTGTGCAGGCTCTCTAGAGTATGTTGGGAAAAAGGGTACTGGGACCGGATGGGCTAACCATCCTTTTCTATAAAAAATGTACCCACATTCCTGTGCTGCACCAATTTGAAATCTATGAAGAGGCTGTACAGATGTGCTGTCTCCCGCCCTCCTACTATAAGGCTGGTATAGTCCCAATTCTGAAACGTGGGAAGATCTCAGATTGCAGCTAGTCATGCAGACCTCTCTCGATTTGCCGAAACAATACTTCCACTATTGTTGGGAAGTATTCCTAGACACTACACTACTAACAATTCATGCACTATATTCGCATTGCTTAATTCCATGAATTCACTGCTGCTCTCCGCTGCAATTTCCCTAAATGCCACAAAGGTCTTTGAATCTATGGCGTGTAACTACTTATTCAAACTATTTAAGTGGATCGGTTTCATATCCGATGCACTCAATAGTTGAGAATATTCTACACAATGCTCACTGTTTACCGACATATGAATGGAATGGTGACTCCTTCATTCTCCATAACCAGGGGCACTAGACAGGGCTGCCCCATCACCTATTCTATTCGCCATGAAACTCCTGGCAGCTCGACTATGCCAATATCAGTCCCACAGGGCCCCTAATTACACAGCCCGCTGAAGACTTCTGTCAATGTCTGCAGATGATGTAATGCTTAATGTCCACGACCTCAAAGCAAACATCCCGTCAATAATTAGCGAATCTCTAAAATATGGCTGCTACTCAGGAATCAACTGGTCAAAATCATATATAATTCTCTTCACCCCTACCACAAGTCTGTTTGATTTGGAATAACCATTGAAATGGGCACTAGGAACTGTTAGTTACCTGGGTATCTAAATAAGCAGAAACATTGACAACACTTGGAGAGAAAACTATGGCAGGCTGATTGCATGGATGGAGGAACAGGTGTCCATATGGTCTCCCCTCCCACTCTCAATGGTAGGCAAAGTGGCCTTTACCAAAATGGTGGTGCTTTCCAATTTTTTTTATTTGTTTGCCAACATCTCGATTACACTCACCAAACAATTTCTCAAATGTGTTGGATCCAACCTTACAGCACTAGCCTGGGTGGATAAACAACTGAGTTTTGTACATTTCTGGCATCCGCCCACACTATTCCAACTGCATATGGCCATTGAGTTGGATATTGCTGCCTCCTGCCCTAAATACAAATCTTTCCTTGTCTGCCAAGCCGCAGAGAGCTGAAGTTGGCATGAAACCGTTTGTGACTGGGCTTGCCTATCCATCCTGGAAATATGTGAATGTCCATTTGTACATTACATGCCACTTGCTAAAAACCCTACACTTACTCTTATGACAGATCAAGGGGAGTAACTCCAGTTGTAATGCGTGTGGCTCAAGACATTGGGCAATGTGTATCTGGATGGGTAATATATGCAACTTCAGTCCCTCACAGATGACCCACACTGCACCATCCTTGATCTATTCTTGTGCTACAGCTTTAGCCCTACATGTGCGAAAATACACACCACCTTCCCAGCCGCCCCACATCTTTATGCATTGGAGACACTTCTGTAAAATCAATCTTCAGAAAAAGGATCACTCGCCTGTATGCTTCCATGCAGGACAAGGCTGAAGTGTGCATCTCAAATGCAAGGGGTATGTGGCTGACTGACCTGGACCCTCATCTGAAAATCACCATTAGAAACCTCTCAGTTGAGGCCATATCTGTCTTCAAAGTTACCAGGTTCAAAAGCTGCTTAACTCTATTTCTGCTCACCAGCTCAGCAAGAATCTGAATCTCTTTAGGGTCAAGCCAACTTCATAGCTCTAATACTCTTCTGATTGAAATACCATTTCCAACAAAAAGCAGGCATTCCAGGTTCATACTCTATTCTACTCTATTATCCCTTAGTATCTCATCAGCAAACTTGAACCGTTCATGGTCCGGCCAACTGTACAGCTCCATCACCCATCTAATTGAAATCAGATCAAGATAATCATCTTTAGCTTGCTTTCCATCCAGACCAGATTTATCTTCAAATGTGCTTGCCAGGATTAGAACCTGCTATACTCTATATCCCCCTCACTCCCTAAGCCACAAACTAAAGCACTTGGGCAACCCGCCAACCTCAAATTTCCAATATTCTTCTAAGACCCTGATTACAATTCAATCAAAGAGGAATTACTGTATGTAATTGTGCTCTGTCTCATGCTACGTGGGTGGCTGTTCCCACACCTGGTTTTTCTCCCCAAATCTCCCTCCACCCCCACCCCACATAGAGGCCATAGCATACATTTACAACCTGCTCAGAGTAGGTGGTAAATGATTGCTGTAAGGAATTTGATACTGGTTGAGGGGGGTGGAAACCCCACTCAAGCAACAACCACATTTCTTGTTAGGGTGAACCACAAACGTCACAAAATTGACCAGTGCTTAACCTTCTGGTAGCTTGGTGTTGGAATTGGGGGTCCTAGTCTCTCACTGTTGCCACCAAATGCTGGAGGCGGGAGTCCCTGTCCCACACCACTGTAGCCAGGTGCGCAATCCGGACCCCTCGTTTCAACGTTAGCCTAAGTAAGGACACCGTCTGAGATAGCCCTGCTCAGCCCCTTAGTAGCTTGGCACGAGCAGCCAGGCTTTTCTCCAAGGCACAAGTGTACAGTATGTGCAACCACACTCACAGCAATCCACTGATGTCACCACAATTAGATTCCACACAAGTTTTTTCTAAAACGAGTATAATCTTTATACAAAAAGATATTCAATATGACCACACGATACAAAACCAACGTATAATAATGTGTATTATTCCTCCCGGTGGATTGGTAGGTTCTAATTCCAACCACCACTTCTAACCAACAGTTACGTTTACTTCTAACTGCTCCCAAAAGGTTAGGCAGGTCCTATTGCGAGAATCACACACGTTACAAAAGAAAAGAAATACTGCAATGCGTAACGATATACCCTGTACTATGCACTAGGGAAACAATGTCATATGTAACGCCACAATCATGTACTTTGCAACAGAAGGAATAATGCACTGTGTATCACTACCAGCATGACCTGTGTAAGGAAGAAACAAAGCAATGTGTCACGCTTCAATCATATACTTGTGCAATGGAAAAACAATGCAAGGCGCCACGTTACAATCATGTACTCTGCAAGGAAAAAAAACCGCAGTGCGTAATAATAATAATAATACAGTCATTTGTAGAGCGCGAACAGCTACCTCCCGAAGGGGGTGTCCCGGCGCTATAGCAACAAGTGACACACGTGGAGCAGGGCTAGAGCAAAATTAATCACAGCTAAAAAGCCACATTTTAACTGGTTTCTAAATTGTGGTTCAGAGGTTATCAAGCGTAACCAATTGGGGAGAGAATGGACGCCTCGAACATAAAAGATCTGCCACCCATCCGGGCTTTCCTGACTCGTGGGGTACAAAGTTGGTTCTGAAAATTTGACCTCAGTAGGCGAGTCTGCATGTACGCACCTATCCGTTGTCTCAAGTAGCTGGGGCAGGCGCCATGAATTGACCGATGTACTGGAGTTAAGGCCTTGAATTTAATTCTTTTAGCAACTGGTAGCCAGTGTAGTTCTTTAATATGCGGAGAGATATGATTTTGGAAAGGGACATTTCTGATCAATCTCGCAGCTGCATTTTGAACCATTTGCAACTTTCTGACAAAGTAAGACGGAAGGCCAAGATACAAGCCGTTTGCGTAGTCCAGCCGGGATGTCACTGTGGCATGGACTATGACCTGACATCAATTCGCAGGCAGCAGATGTATAATTTTCGAGGGTTTTTTAACCTGCCAAAACATGCCCCTGTTACCTGCTGAATTAAAAGAATCTTCCGACTGATCCTGGAAAGGGAAAACCAATTGGGTGGCGTCGGCGTAGGAAATCTCCTTCACACCCCAGTTGGCTATCAGTAAGAATAAAGGAGCCAAATATATGTTGCACTGCAATGGGCTCAAGGCCGAGCTCTGCGGCACTCCACACCATATGTGTTTGCGGCTGGACCCATAAGGTTGTAAGGCCACCTGTTGAGTGCGTCTATTGTGGAAGGATTTCAGTCAGGCCAAAGCAGTCCCCTCTATGCCGACATCCAGAAGGCGTTGAACCAGTAGCGAATGACCAACTGTATCAAACGCGGAAGAAAGATCCAGGAGCACCAGCACCGCTGATGCCCCTGGATCCAGAGCCATCCTAACGGAGTCCGCCACCTCTAGCAGCGCCGTCTCGATGCTAAAACCAGCATGAAAGCCAGATTGGATATTGTGCAGAAGCCTGTGATTCTTAATAAAGCTAGCCAGTTTATGCTGTGCTATCTTTTCTAACATCTTTGCAGGAGCAGGCAGCTAAGAAATAGGTTGATAATTATTCAGTTCACTAGAATCACCAATGGGTGTTTTTTTAAGGGGAAGAAGAGTGGCGTGCTTCCAAGCATCAGGAAAAATACCCGAAGAGAAGGAGGTATTCCATAATTTGGATAGCACATGAGCAATAAGATGTGCTAATTCATGCCATAATTTAGGGGGGTATGGATCCTCTGAAGAGCAAGATTTACAGCCCTGTATCACAGCTAATGCCTCCGTCTGAGAGACAGGAACAAATGCCAAGAAGGGGTGCACCTGTGCCTCCCGTTCCAGCACATCTGTCTTGATAGTTTCCACTGTAGTAGAGAAGGAATTTTAAATCTTCCGAAATTTATGATAAAAAAATCTGAAATCCTCTCACACAGCCCCTCAGAGGGCTGGGCATCAATCACCAGTTCTCGGGGTTTAAGAAACAAATTAACCGCCTTAAAAATTACTTTAGCAGGTTGCTCTGCAGCACCAATACTCTTAGCTATAAAGTCTCTCCTCGCCTCCTTCATCAATTTATGCTTTTCTTTCAGGGCATTCCTGTAAATCATTCTAGCCGTAATATCGTAATCCGCCCTCCAATCATTCCAGGCGTTTACACATGCTTTTCATGGACCTAAGTGACTCTGTAAACCATGGAGCTGATGGTGATTTCCTCATAGATTTGGTAACTGTTGCCGGGGCAATAGACTCTACTGCAGCAGCAATCCAGTTATTTAAGGTCAGGGCATCACTGTTGGGGTCCGAAATCACTACCGGTTGGCTAGCCAGCAACGACCGACCTAAAAACTCTGCTGTAGGCATCTTCCGGTTTCTTTTTAGAAAGTAGCGGGAGCTTTCTGGCTGGCTGTATTTTGCCAAGCTAAAAGAAAATGGTACAAGATAGTGATCAGACCAAACCAGCTGGTTTGGCTCATCCATCTTAAATAGTGGAACATTAGAGAACACCAAGTCCAAGGTATGCCTGCTTTATGGGTGGGACATGTAACCAATTGCGCCAAGTTGGCCCTGGAAAGGGAGGAGACCAACTGCATTGCCTGGGCACAAGAAGGTTCATTAACATGGAGATTAAAGTCCCCTAAAACAATAAAATTAGCGAACAATAGAGATTTTTTAGCAATATAATTGCAGATATCCGATAGTATATAATGCCGACAATCTGGAGGTCTGTACTCCAGTAGCCCAGCAAAGGAGGTGGTAGGGTTAATCTTAATACAAAAATTGAGTCCCTCCACCACATCCATATCTAGCAGTGCAGAGAAGGCTATATCCCAGGACTCCTTTAATATAATCGCTCCCCCTCCTCCTTTTTTATCGGTCTCCCTGTTAGCACAGCAGATTTTGAAGCCCGGTGGAAGCCACCGCTGCTAAGGTGTCATCCTTCAGCCAGGAGCACACCCAGCATGTAGTTAGTCAGGCACAAATTAGATCAGGCGTCATACAACAGTTCGATAGTTCGTTAGCAGCAGTAATGCAAAGTGTAATACGACAGTTTAGGTGCTCTGTTAACAGTTGCCCCCAATCATGGATCAAAGATGACACAAAAGTACCGCTTCTCACTCCGGCCCCTGTACTGTCCCTCCTTGGGCCAGCACAGGCCTAGATCCGAGCTGAAGCAGCAGGCTACCGCAGCTGACAGAAGCGAGAGGCCGAGAGAGTGTCCCTCTGGGCCCACACACCACTCCAGGTGGTGATCTCAGGTTATCTGGGGGGGTGTGACCCCACTCTCCTCTCCTCCTTCAGCGACTTGGGCCTTGATCCAGGACTCCGGCAGATGGGCACGGTGAGCTCGGGCCCACGGCTCTGTTCCTCCGGGGCTGCTGGTCTGGGCCGCTACTGCTCCATTCTGAGGGCCCAACGATCTGACCCTCCTTCTGGAGGTCTCAGGAGACACAGAGACCCGCCCTCAGCACTGTGGAGACCTACTTCGATTTTGGTGCACACACCAACCAGGCAGTCCTCAGCAGCGCCAGTGGTTCCACCCGACACGAACTCTGCGTGGCCGAGACTCGCCTCTCCACTGGTGCACACGATGATCAGGTGCTCTTCACCAATGCCTCAGCTTGCACCTCAACACGCATCCTGCGCATCCGAGTCTCACCTCTTGTCGTGGTGCACACAATCACCAGGCACTCTTCACCAACACCTCAGCTTGCACCACAACATGCAACATGCTCGTCCGAATCTCACTTCCTATCCCGGTGCACACGATGACCAGGCACTCTTCACCAACGCCTTTGCTAGCATCACGACACGCACCATGTGCGTCCGAGACTCAATTCTTCTCCCGGTGCACACGACGACCAGGTGCTCCTCACCAACGCCCTGGCTGCACCACGACCTGCACCATGCGCGTCCGAGACTCGCTTCTTCTCCCGGTGCACATCACGACCAGGCGCTCCTCACCAACGCTCTGGCTGCACCCCGACACGCACCATGTGCGTCTGAGTCTCCTCTCTCCTTCCGGTGCACACAACGACCAGACGCCCTGGCTGCACCACGACATGCTCATTGTGCACCCGCGATGCAGTTTACTCCTGTGTGCCCACGATCACAAGGCACGATTTCTGAGGGTCAACAGCTGCAAAAGCACGTGCACACCACGTTGCTTGGGACGTCTCCGGAAACTTTTATGTTCCTGTGTTTCCAAACAGGGAGCCAGCTCACCTCAGGCCCCTGGGGTTCAGGACACAGCACAAAGCACAGTCCTGTTCAAGAAGGGGGTGGACACTACCCACTGCAATGTCCCTTCAGTCTCTTCCTTAATAAAAGCTACAAACTGCAGGCCAACACTAGATCATGAACCAAGGGTCAGTCCTATCCAGCAGTTTCTTCAGCAATTCCTTCCTTGGCAGAGGTTCTTCTTGATCATGAAACAGGCCAAAGCCTTTGCAGACTCGACCTGTTCATTTTGCCATTCTCAACACCCCAAATTCTAGGGGCTTCAGTTCTCTTAGTTATACCCCTTCATCTCTTTGAAGTTATTTGTGCTCAGGGGTCCCTGACCCCTCCCTAAATCAGATCTGTGTGTCTCCCTCCCAGTGTCACCTTTCTCCCTTTGATACTGGGGTCTGGATCCTTAATCACTCAGCTGGAGATGGGTCAATTGGTTTATAGCACCAGCCCAGGCCTTTTCACCTCCCGGGCTTCTCCTCCCCCTACTCTCCAGATGCAGGGTGCCTGGGGCCCTCTCAACCTCTCCCTGGGTCAAGACCTCTCCCAGCTCCTCTCACCTCACAGATCCAGACAGTCAATCCACATTCAGCAGAGACACACAGAAATGCTTAAAGCACAAAACTCAGCCACTTTCTAAAAGAGTGGTTTATGAACACACAGTGACAAAACCACCTTCACAGAAAGATGCGTTATGACACTGTGAGTTCATACATACTAAACTTCACCTCTCCATTATAAACTTACAGGAAACTAGGCGACCAAAACACAATACCCAGCCTCCCTCATTCTAACCTATGGGCAGAATGGCCTTTAACCAGTAAAAAACGAAATGGAGTGTTTTTCACTGTCAGGACATAACACACACCTCAGTAAATGTCCTGCCTTTTACCTACTCTGCACCCTGCCCAGGGGTTACCTGCAACCTACCTCAGGGGTGCCCCATGTGTATGCAAAAGGGAAAGTAAGGCCTGACAAGTGGTTGCACTTGTCAGGACAACATGGTAACGTAGCACTCTGCGCGCAGGTCCTACACTGCAGGCCTGAGTTCCCTTCTCTGCGTGCCTTTGCATTACTAGCCCCTGCACACACACTGCACATCACTAGGAACTTTGCTATTAAGGCAAACATACTAATCATGGCCAACCAATTACCACCACACTTTACATAGGGAATCCTTGTACTTTGACACTGATTAGCAGTAGCAAAATACCCAAGCATCTATATTGGCAACTCTATGTCAGGAAAACAGTCTAGGGGGAAAGCAATTAATGTAGGGACCTTTAGCCAAAAAGTCAAAGTCCTACACAACCCCCTCCCAGCCAAAAGCCAGGGGAGACCGATCATTACATTGATGGACTTCCCGGCTTCAGGCGATAGGACCAGGACGCAGGCCCTCTACCACAGGGACACCCTCCTGTTCCTTACCTTCCTGACCCCTGAGGGACTTCTTCATCACTACTCCCTGAGCCAACAATGCTGTTCCATGGATCCCCCTCGGCCAGGGGGGCCCCTCTAGGGGTGCTGGACCCACACCAACTCCCACTTGGAGTGGTACCCTGGGGAGACTTATCGGTTAGGATACTACCTCCATTTATCCTATCCTCTAGGTTAAGAGTGGGGCTACCTCGGCTTGGTCACTCCTAGGGGACCCAGCTCTTATGGCTGGACACTGTCCCCTTGGTGTCCCCACCGGGTAACACAACCCTCTCTTAATCTTCCATTTAGTCTTTTGGGCCTGCCACTTAGGAATGACACCCACAAACTTCAGGACTGCAGGAGCTCTGACTACAGACTCCCCACTCTCTCCTGATGCTAGGTGTCCTTCCTCACACCTCTTGCAAGTAGGCACTCGGCCTCCACCCGGGGGCTCTACTATGTCCCCCCAGTTTCCTGGGTGGTGCTGCTGATCCCTAGTGGTGCTGCTTACTCTTCCTCCCCCCTATCCTGAGACAAGGGGCTAGCCACCAACCCCTCCTCACTACTCTGGGATCCCCTTGCGCCACTTGGCCCGTCTTCCCTCTCTGGGGCCCTTTCAGGCCCCTAGACACATGACCAGGGGTCCAGATCTCGTGCAGGCTCCCGGGAATCAAGGAGCTCACACCCTATCCTGGGTGCAATCCTGGGAAATAATTTCTGAGCCTAGGCTCCCCTGGGGCCAAATATGATAACCCCTCCAAATCATTTACCATGCTAACCACTACCCAATCTTCCAGTGCAAGCTTTTAATCATCCACACTGGGCACTGGCTGTGCGCTGCACCAATCACACTGGACTCTGCTTGTTTACCCTTAATGTCCAGTTCTCTCATGTGAGAGCGTTCCTGCTCTCCTCTGCTTGAGTTTTAAGTTTTAACACCTCCAACTCATGCAGCCTGACCCTTTGGTTTTCCTCCAACTCCTCTGGTGAAAAACTTCTCCCTGACTGGCTACTACCAGCCACTGCGGCTGGTCCCTCCACTGGCACATCCTATGGACCAAATCCATTCCCTGGGTCATCCTCATCCACCTCAACATCACCCATCTCCTGAGCCTCTTTGGCTTCCCACCAGGCCCTCAAGGCCACTTGCAGCTCCTCATTCTTGGGGCTACTGTTTATGGGACATCCCAAAGCTCTGCAGAATCTCCTCAACTGATCAACCTTATAGGTAAACAGTGCCTCAATGTTAAACTCTAATTCTGCAGCCTCAGCCTCACCGGTTATCTGGCTCTCTCCCTGAGACATGATGTGTGGATTAAAGGATACTCAACACTAGAACCAACAATTCCAAAAACACAATGGGCCTCATGTAGGTAGCCCAATACCGGTCGGTAACGGCCGATTTTCGGTAATTATACCGTTACCGACCGGTATTTAGGCTTTTGCAATGTAGGGGGCACATTACAGGATTCGGTAATTTACCGAATCGGTAAAATTACGGAATCGGTAATTTTACCGATTCGGTAAATACCGAATCCTGTAATGATATGTAGGGGGAGTGTGTGGGTGTCGTGTGGAGTCGGTATTTACCACCAACTAATAGTTGGTGGTAAATGAAGAATGGCTCTGTAAATGCATTTTCAATCGCTTAGAAGTGTGCAATGTGGCAGACATACATGCCCTTAGGGCATGTATGTGTGCCACATGTGCACACATGCAGGAATCAGGGGTGCAACAGGGGGTCAATGTGACACCCTGCCACCCTTGATTGTGCTCCTCCCATTACCGAATCGGTATTTACCGATTCGGTAATGAGGCATACCTTGATTCAATCAATGGGAAGGTATGCCTCATTACCGAATCGGTAAATACTGATTCGGTAATTACCGAATTTCTACGAATCGGTAATTTTTACCGAAGGAATACCTACATAGCATTTACCACTTCATAAATACCGAATCGGTATGATTCGGTATTTATGAAGTGGTAAATGCCAGGCCACCTACATAAGGCCCAATATGTGGTTGCATCGTGGTCTGCGATCAATTTATGATGCACATCAATTACTATGAGTGATTTTGCACATACGCGTATCATTTACATTAGGATCGAATCCCACCGCTCTGCCGCCAAAAGTTGGAAGTGGGGGTCCTAGTCTTTCACCGCTGCCACCAAATTCTGGAGGCGGGAGTCCCTGTCTAACACCGCTGTTGCCAGGTGCGAAATCTGGACCCCTCATTTGAACGTTAGGCTAAGTAAGGACACCATCTGAGATAGCCCTTCTCATCCCCTTAGTAGCTTGGCACAAGCAGTCAGGCTTATCTTCAAGGCACGAGTCTACTGTAAGTGCAACCACACTCACAGCAACCCAATGATGTCACCACAAATAGACTCCACACAAGTTTTTTATAAATGAGTATAATCTTTATACAAGAAGATATACGATATGACCACATGATTCAAAACCAGCGTATAATAATAGGTGTTATTCCTCCCCGTGGATTGGTAGGTTCTAATTCCAACCACCGCTTCTAACCAACAGCTACGTTTACTTCTAACCGTTCCCAAATGGTCAGGCAGGTCGTATTGCTAGAATCACACACGTTGCAAAAGGAAAGGAATAATGCAATGCGCAACGATATACCCCCATACTATGCACTAGGGAAACAATGTCCTATGTAACGCCACAATCATGTACCTTGCAACAGAAGGATAATGCAATGTATATCACTACCAGCATGCCCTGTGCAAGGAAGAACAAAGCAATGCGTCACGCTACAATTATATACTTGTGCAATGGAAAAACAATGCAAGGCACCACGTTACAATCATGTACTCTGCAAGGGAAAAATAACGCAGTGCGTAGCGCACCCAGCATGTAGTTCGTCAGGCACAAATTAGATCAGGCATTATACGACAGTTCGATAGTTCGTTAGCAGCTGTAATGCAAAGTGTAATACAACAGTTTAGGTGCTCCGTTAACAGTTGCCCCCAATCATGGATCAAAGATGACACAAATGTACCGCTTCTCACTCCTGCCCCTGTTCTGTCCCTCCTTGGGCCAGCACGGGCCTAGATCCGAGCCGAAGCAACAGGCTTGTGCAGCTGACAGAAGCGAGAGGCCAAGAGAGTGTCCCTCCAGGCCCGCACCGCACCCCAGGTGGTGATCCACGTTACCTGGGGGGGGGGTGCGACCCCACTCTCCTCTCCTCCTTCAGCGACTTGGGCCTTGATCCAGAACTCCATCAGATGGGCACGGCAAGCTCGGGCCAGCGGCTCAGCTCCTCTGGGGCTGCCGGTCTGGGCCGCTACTGCTTCACTCCAAGGGCCCGATGATCGGGCCCTCCTTCCGGCAGTCTCAGGAAACACCAAGACCTGCCCTCAGCACTGTGGAGACCTACTTTGATTCCGGTGCACACACCACCCAGGCACTCCTCACCAGCACCAGTGGTTGCACACCGACATGCACTCTGCATGTCCGAGACTCGCCTCTCCTTTGGTGCACATGATGATTAGGCGCTCTTCACCAATGCCTCAGCTTGCAGCTCGACACACACACTGCTTGTCCGAGTCTCACCTCTTCTCCCAGTGCACACGATGACCAGGCGCTCTTCACCAAAGCCTCAGCTTGCATCACGACACGCACCATGCAAGTCCGAGTCTCACTTCTTCTCCCGGTGCACACGATGATCGTGCGCTCTTCACCAACGCCTCAACTTGCCCCACGAAATGCACCATGCGAGTCCGAGACACACTACTTTTCCCGGTGCACACGACGACCAGGCGCTCCTCACCAATGCCCTGGCTGCACCACGACATGCTCCTCACGCATCCTAGTTTCACTTCCTCGCTCGGTACACACAACGACCAGGTGCTCCTCACCAACGCAAACACAAGGAGATGATGGACGGAGTGCTGAAACTTGTCAAACACTCACCCCCAGTCACAGATCTGGGTTGAATCCATCATCATTCTTTAGCTCACTTTGCCACACCAGTTCAGATACAGCTATAGGCAAATCAGTCTTGACCCTGTGCCTCATTGGAACAGTCCAGTCCGAACTGCCAAGCCATTTCTTCCCTGGACCGGAAACAAGCATCCTGGGACCAGTTTCGGGCTAACAGCCCTCTTCAGCCAGGCTAGCTTGAATCCAGTGGCAAAGTGAGCAAGGGACCCATGTCTGGGCATACCCTGCCAACTTAGGGCGAGCAAAGCAAACACAAGGAGATGATGGATGGAGTGCTGAAACATAACAAACACTCATGCTCACCCCCAGTCACAGTTCTGGGTTGAATCTATCATCATTCTTTAGCTCATTATGCCACCCCAGTTCAGACACAGCTATACGCAAATCAGTCTTGACCCTGTGCATCATGGGAACAGTCCAGCCCGAACTGCCAAGCCATGTCTTCCCTGGACTGGAAACAAGCATCCTGGGATCGGTTTCAGGCTAACAGCCCTCTTCAGCCAGGCTAGCTTGAATCCAGTGGCAAAGTGAGCAAGGGACCCACGTCTGGGCATACCCTGCCAACTTAGGGCGAGCAAAGCAAACACAAGGAGATGATGGACGGAGTTCTGAAACTTTTCAAACACTCACCCCCAGTAACAGATCTGGGTTGAATCGTCATCATTCTTTAGCTCACTTTGTCACCCCAGTTAAGACACAGCTATATGCAAATCAGTTTTGACCTTGTGCCTCATGGAAACAGTCCAGCCCGAACTGCCACGCCATGTCTTCCCTGGACCGGAAACAAGCATCCTGGGATCGGTTTCAGGCGAATTATTTTTTTCAGCCAGGCTAGCTTGAATCCAGTGGCAAAGTGAGCAAGGGACCCTTGTCTGGGCATACCCTGCCAACTTAGGGCAAGCAATGCAAACACAAGAAGATGATGGATGGAGTGCTGAAACTTTTCAAACACTCACCCCCAGTCACAGATCTTTTGTTGAATGCATCACCATTCTTTAGCTCACTTTGCCACCCCAGTTCAGACACAGCTAAATGCAAATCAGTCTTAACCCTGTGCCTCATGGGAACATTCCAGCCCGAACTGCCAAGCCATTTCTTCCCTGGACCGGAAACAAGCATCCTGGCACCGGTTTCGGGCTAACAGCCCTCTTCATCCAGGCTAGCTTGAATCCAGTGGCAAACTGGGCAAGGGACCCACGTCTGGGCATACCCTGCCAACATAGGGTGGGCAAAGAAAACACAAGGAGATGATGGACGAAGTGCTGAAACTTTTCAAACACTCACCCTAAGTCACAGATCTGGGTTGAATCCATCATCATTCTTTAGCTCACTTTGCTAGCCCAGTTCAGACAAAGCTATATGCAAATCCGTCTTGACCCTGTGCCTCATGGGATCAGTCCAGCCCGAACTGCCAAGCCATGTCTTCTCTGGACCGGAAACAAGCATCCTGGGACCGGTTTTGGGCTAACAGCCCCCTTCAGCCAGGCTAGCTTGAATCCAGTGGCAAAGTGAGCAAGGGACCCACGGCTGGGCATACCCTGCCAACTAAGGGTGAGCAAAGCAAACACAAGGAGATGATGAACGGAGTGCTGAAACTTTTCACTCACCAACGCCCTGGCTGTACCACGAAACGCTCCTTGCGTGTCCGCAACTCAGTTTACTCCCGTGTGCCCACGATCACAAGGCACGACTTCTGAGGGTCTGAAGCTGCAAAAGCACGTGCACGCCGCGTTGCTTCGGACGTCTCCGGAAACTTTTATGTTCCTGTGTTTCCAAACAGGGAGCCAGCTCACCTCGGGCCCCTGGGGTTCAGCAAACAGCACAAAGCACAGTCCTGTTCAAGAAGGGGGAGACACCACCCACTGCAAAGTGCCTTCAGTCTCTTCCTTAGTAAAAGCTACAAACTGCAGGCCAGCCCCAGATCACGAAGCAAGGGTCAGTCCTATGCAGCAGTCTCTTCAGCAACTCCTTCCTTGGCAGAGGTTCTTCTTGATCACAAAAGAGGCCAAAGCCTTTTCAGACTTTACCTGTCCATTTTGCCATTCAAAAGTACACCAAATTCTAGGGGTTTCAGTTCTCTTAGTTATACCCCTTCATGTTTTTGAAGTTTTTTGTGCTCAGGGTCCCTGACCCCTCCCTAAATCAGTTCTGGGTGTCTCCCTCCCAATGTCACCTTTCTCCCTTTGATACTGGGGTCTGGATCCTTAATCACTCAGCTGGAGATGGGTCATTTGGTTTATAGCACCAGTCCATGCCTTTTCACCTCCCGGGCTTCTCCTCCCCCTACTCTCCAGATGCAGGGCAGTCTGGTGCCATCTCAACCCCTCCCTGGGTCAAAACCTCTCCCAGCTCCTCTTATCTCACAGATCCAGACAGTCAATCCACATTCAGCAGAGACACACAGAAATGCTTAAAGCACAAAACTCAGCCACTTTTTAAAAGAGTGGTTTATGAACACACAAGTGACAAAACCACCTTCACAAAAAGATGCATTATGACACTGTCAGTTCAAACATACTAAACTTCACCTCTCCACTATAAACTTGCAGGAAACTAGGCTACCAAAACACAATACCCAGCCTCCCCCATTCTATCCTATGGGCAGAATGGCCTTTCACCAGTGAAAAACTAAATGGAGTGTTTTTCAGTGTCAGGACATAACACACTCCTCAGTAAATTCCCTGCCTTTTACCTACACTGCATCCTGCCCAGGTTACCTGGAACCTACCACAGGGGTGCTCCATGTGTATGCAAAAGGGAAAGTAAGTCCTGACAAGTGGTTGCACTTGTCGGGACAACATGCTAACTTAGAATGCGCGCAGGCCCTACACTGAAGGCCTGAGTTCCCTTCTCTGCGTGCCTTTGCATTACTAGCCCCTGCACACACAGTGCAAATCACTAGGCACTTTGCTAGTAAGGCCAACATACTAATCATGGCCAACCAATTACCACTACACTTTATATAGGGAACCCTTGTACTTTGACACTGATTAGCAGTGGCAAAGTACCCAAGCATCTAAATTGGCAACTCTATGTCAGGAAAATGGTCTAGGGGGAAAGCAAAAAGTTTAGGGAACTTTAGACAAAAAGGCCAAGTCCTAAACTTGGCATAACAGTTGTCAGGCTTAACTTAGAGACAATGTGTAAAGCATTTATGCAGCCCACCAAGAGTAAAAAAGTGAGAACACAACACAAGAAAAATCCCAATTTAAAAAACTAGTGTACATTTTAATAAATAAAATGACACCAAAATGCGCAAAATCCAATCAGTAGAATGGAAGATATTGATTTTGTGAATTGTTTTGTGAAAGTAGCACCAAGAAGCTGAAAGTGCCTCTCGCAGTCATCTGGTCACGCTAGACCAGGGAAAAGTTACAACTTCAGGCTGCCTGCAATGGAGTGCGGGTTGTGTAAAGGGACGAGGTTAGGCAGGCTGAAGAGCTACCATCTCAAGTCTTGAGCAAAGAGTGTCTTTCACGGAGAAGGAGGCTGCGAGGAGAAAGCTTTCGGCCAGAAGGACATGTGGAAGATCCCAGCATTCATTGCTGCAGTGCGAAGAGATGGGTATCACTGGAGATTTGCGTTAGCGGTCACCGTGTGCTGTTGCTGCTGTAGAGTGAAGTGCAGGTCTCACACTGGCAGTTGTCATGGACAGTTGTTGTTGCAGAGCAGGTCTCTCTGGAGCTTTGAGTTGGCAGTTCACACAGAGGACAGAGTTCAGCGGGAATGGGTCCGTTCATGAGTAGCCCAAACTTTAGGATTTTCACTTTTACTTTTAGGATGAGCTCTCCCTGATGCCAGTCAAGGAAGCATTTCTTGGGACTCAGGGCTCAATCCAGCAGAGGCCACCAGTAGGACTTAAGTAGTTTCAGGTATGTTCAGAAACAGCAAGTAAGCTGGGACAGTCAGAGGGAGGCCTCTGAAGCTTGTTAAATCCATGTGACTCACACAGGAGGTCAGCTATCTGACCCTTGGAGTCACTGTAGATAGCCTGGGATTAAATCACACAGTTCCAGACTTCCTTCTTGAGACAGCAAGGCAGTCCATCAAGCAGCAGTGATGTTCTTCTTCTGAATCTTATACAGGTCCAGGGGGGTTCTGTTGAGTGATTATGAGGGTCCTCTCTTTATATCTGGTGCCATCCTTTGTATGGGGAAATTCCCTGACCTACCCCCAAAACTGGTTCTGATCAGTTTTCAGCTTCCCTAGACCAGGCTCCAAACCGTCTGGATGTCAAAAAGCAGGGCAGTCAGTTTATTTTGTGTGTGTTGTAGGCAAAGTCATTTGGAGTGTGAAATGGGCTGGGTACAGCCCCTCCGAGACATTCTGTCAGGATGGACCATGCTATCTACACCCAAGTCCCCTTTGTCTCACTGTCTGTAAGCAATTCACAAGCCCCAACAATACAGCCATTCTCAGTTCATGTGACCCAGGACACAGTTGATTCAGATACTTTTTGGAACTGAGGAAGAACAGATGTGGCCTGCTGTCTATTACCTTAGTAGTACCCTGTAGGAGGTAACTGCTTGTTCCTCTAACCAGGGCAAACAAGTGAACTCTAAGGGTTGGAAGGCTGACCTACTTTTCAAGCTACAGAAATACCAACAAGCTCCATGAGGCATTTCCTGCAAAAGCCCAGGGGACCAGTTCCAACAAGACCTGTCCTGGGCCCTGCTGTTGGCTTCTGCTTGAGTGATTCCTGACATTCAAGTGCTGTTCCTAATGTCCTGGGTTGTGTCTAGCCGGACAGCTCCTTTCAAGTCTAAAAACCTGGGAATTAAAAACTTTATTCAAATTAAAAGCCTCCAAAGGACTGAAACAAACATGCCAATCTGATCCAACCAAAGTGTTTTGCCCTGGGCTGAAGATTCAGGTGTCTCCCACTCAGAGACTCTCTGCAGTTGCAAATCCAATTCAGTGGGACCTTGTAGAATGGTGTCCAGGCTTGTGGTGCCCTATGAGCCTACAGCCTGCAGCCTTGCCCCGCTGAAGGTTCCAAGCTTCGAAAAAGTGACTGTCAATTTAGAAATCTTGACCCAGTGAATGTGTTAATGTTTCTGGCAAAAGAGGAACCTTCCATTCACTGAATTACTGATATTTACTTTAGATTAAAAATACTGGTGATTTTTGGAGAAAGATTATAGATCTGCTTTATAAATATTCATATGTTTACCCCTTGTGAAATCCAATTGGCTCACTTTTTATATTTTGGTGTTTTGACTCTTTCACATAGTCAGTAAGTCTACCTGAGTGTGCCCAGGACCTGTGAGACCAGCTGCACGCTGCATATGTCAGATTGCTGTGCATGATTTGGAGTTTGCTTCTCTCAAGGGGTTGGACACATGGCCTGGCCACAGGCCAGCCTCAGCAGCCAATCCCACACTGCCCACAGCAGCTTGGCTGCCAGGGGTTGGATGCAGTTCCTGGCCCGGGCCAGGCCGTGCTTAAACCCATGCCGTGTGTGTTGGGGGACCATCTGCCTGTGGAGGGTGTGGTTGACACAGGGCATGGCCACAGTTGAGGCCTGTGGCCAGCCACACGCTGGGCGCAGCTGAAGGCCTTGTGCAGAGAGGTGTTGGCATTACATAATGTAATATAATAATATTTTACGTTACAAAATCTTTGTCAAATTAACTGTAAAAACCAAAGGTTAAAGTGAGGTTATAATTACGAGCTGTAAATATATCTTACTTCCCAATTTATAAAAATGCAAAAATTCATAAGTACTATGCCCTCTACTGAAAAAGGCACAGCGATGTACTGCCTATGAGCATCTTACAGCCAAAGGAGCTATATCGATTCAAAAAACGTAAGTGGGGTATCAGGGTCAGGATCCACAGTCCACTTGTATAAGTCAGTGAGAAAGTGGATCATAGTATGTATGATGTCATCACTGCGGGCGTGGACAGTATTTTGGTCATCCACCAATTCTATGATGTAGTCACGAGCCCAGGGTTTACGGGGCATTCTTGGGCCACTGGCGACAGCCTCCCTTCCTAGGAAGTGTGTCTCTCTGACAGCTACTTCCTCGTATTCCACAACTTTGTTATTTTGTTCTTTAGAGTGGTGAGTAAACTCATGTCCTCAGACCTCAGAGTAAAATTCAAGAGTATGAATATCTTTCTCTAAAGCAGTATGCTGCATTCACATATAAAAAACGTTGTCTGCGTGAGTTAGCTGCTGAAGTGATTTTGAATTTGGAGTTACCAAGGAAAATGAAAACCAAACACGTAAATTATCCGGCCAAACTGCTGTCAGAATTGATGGACATGGAAGAACTGGATAAAAAACCCATGCCAAATATGCCACATTATTCTATGATCCGCCTGGGCACCATTGTACCTTAAACAACCCATGGTATTTGAGAAAAAATGTCAGTTGATGAGATATCCATAGGCTTAATCTCATTCAGAGCTCATTTGTACAGGAGAATTAGGAGTGGTTCAGAGTGATCAAGCAGACTTTGCACAACTGCGGCTGAGACTCTCTCTCATACTGTCTGCACCCACCCTAAACTTCTTATGCTGAGGAAATTCTAGGCAGAGTGTGAGTAATCGTCCCTCTATTGGAGTGGCGGGAATGTGTCGAAGGAGAGAATCAAGTCTCCTAACAGCTCGATTAATAAAAGTTATGAAGGAGACAACACAACAATTGTGCCTGGCCACCCCAACAGCATGAGCCTACTATCTATTATTTTATTGTACGACTTGGGGCTACCATTGTAATTCAGATTGACTTAATCGAACAAGGGCCTACGGTATATATGCCCCAAAGTCAAGATGTAACAGACTTGGAGCACACATTGCACGTTAACTTCCCATTTTGTATAGGGCACAACTGTTCATATTTTATACGTTTTTCTAATAATAATGCAACACATGTATGATTAGTTCTCAATGGCTGCGGTGCAGTCCAAGGTAGTTACAAAGCAAAGGTGTATTGTGAAAGTTGATCACTTTAAGTGGTATTAAGCTCAACCAATTTTAGTGCATTTTGTTTTTCCATGAATTGTAACAATTTTAATTAATCATACAATAAAATGAATCATCACTAAAGTGAAATATTCTGAAACTTCTGGGTCTGTGATAATACAATGGAGCATCATTTCTCTGTAGATATCATGTAGTATCAAGGAGAAAATGGTATCCTACCAGGATGCTTTCGGGTTGGAAGGGCTGAGGATCTCTAAGGCCACTAGGACCTGAAGAAACCCATACTCCTGCATCCTAAGAAGGGGAGTTTCCTGTGTTCAGTAAGGTCAATCCCGCCAGCCCACTGCAAAATGTGGAGTGCCGACGAATAAGCAAGCAAACAAATGCAACATCTGTGTAGGGAACTCCCTGTGCTAAGGCAGTGCATATCATGAATACTAATGCACATGCCATATGAATGCTGGTTAATTCTAATGGTAGATCCTCCTTTCAACATGTTATGTTATATTATACTAAAGGAAATTCTTACTGCAGGGCAGTGACTGAGTGCTCTCACCTAGTGCCCTATTTATTTAAATATCTGCAGTTATTTTGAGCCTTACGTTCCCCTGTAATTCAGCCACAGCCCTTTCCTGTTTTGTAGCAGATGTCATGATTTGTGTATCCATGTCCATTATTAGAATTTCTACATGTATGTCTTCTCTGAAGTTGTTGTCTGAAAATTTTAAAGCAAATATTGCAAAATCCAATTCACTGCACTCTACATCAGAGATAGTTGAGACTCTGTTTTGTTTGTGATACTCAGAGTGAAACACATGACTCAAAATATATATTTTCTGCAAATAAAACTTTTTACATTACAGGAGTAATAATGAAAGCTTGCCACTTGCCTGCAAAGAGACTAGCATATAATATGATTAACCAGTTCTTTACAGCTGTACACAGAGAAATTTGCAAAGAGTTGCTATGTTTAACCAATTCCCAAATTTACTTCGTTAATTTGTTAACCTAAGATGCAATCAAACAATCAGGGGTTTATATAGTGCATTGATCTGACGGTTCATTGCGAGTGAGGAGTCTAGTATGATGCTGAGGTTATGTGCATGGTCCGTGGGGGTGGGTGGGTTCCAAATGTGGAGGGCCACCAGGAGTTGGCCAAGCTGAGGGGGTAGGTCCTAAGATGAGTATGTCGGTGTTTTCTAAGTTGAGTTTGAGGTAAATATCTTTCATCCAGTTGGTAACAGCCTCTAACCCACTGCGGAAGTTGATTCTGGTGGCCATGGGTTCATTGTTGAGAGAGAAGATCAGCTGGGTATTGTCAACATAGGAGACGATGTTCAGTCTGTGGTTCCTGGCCATGACAGTGAGGAGGGCCATGTAGACGTTAAAGAGGATGGGACTCAAGGAGGAGCCCTGAGGCACTCCGCAGCTGATCTCTGTGGGTTTTGAGAGGAACGGAGGTAGTCTGACTCGCTGTGTTCAGCCGGTAAGGAAGGAGTGGATCCAGTCCAGGGCTTAGTTGCAGATGCCTGCCTTGTGATTAGGGTGCGGTGGGATACGGTATCGAAGACAGCAGAGAGGTCCAGCAGGATGAGGTCTGCAGTTTCGCCTTGGTCGAGGAGGGAGCGGATGTCACCGGTGGCAGCGAGGAGTGCAGTCTCGGTGCTCTGGTTGCTTCAGAAGCCGAATTGGTAGATGTCCTGCCAGATTTGACCATATCCTTCTGATTTCACCTGATACTTCCAAGACAAGGCTTTGCAAGTCTTACATGTATTTTTTTCCTATTTTCTAGGACCAGGGCTTGCATTCATTGCTTATCCAAAGGCAGTGACCATGATGCCTCTTGCTCCACTGTGGGCTGCCCTGTTCTTTATGATGCTGATTTTTCTTGGATTGGACAGTCAGGTAAGACTTTACACACTAGTTACCTTGACCATTCTAGGATGTACTGCACAGTGATTGTTTACATTTAGTGAGCTCCATTTCACAAAGCATTTTAGATGGGCAAGTCTGAGGTATGCATATTAAAAGTCGTAAATCTTGCATGCGTGGTGATTCACAAAGGAAAAACTAAGTTATGGGGCAAAGAAGGGCATAAACACCATATTAGAGAGCAAAATTAATCTTTATTAGGACAGGTGAACAGTCGAAACTTAAATACATCATGCATAAGGTAAAACTGCCTGCCTCACTAATACAAAGTTAAACTATCTTCCCCCACTCTTAAGCACACCCCAACATAAACAAACTCTAAAAAACCCTCTAAACGTTTCTCACCGTGCCTTCTCATTCCATTCACTGTACACTCTCTGGCCCCAACCATCTCCCTCTGCCAAGGTCTGCACTGCCCCAACTCTTTTTGCCCTTTCCGAAAGAGAATCAACCAATCACATTTTCTCCACTATTAAGTGAACTAGGGTAGGTTGTTTGATCACAACCCATACATTATGGCCCTTCAGCTCTATCTCCCTCACAATGACCTCCATATCAGAAATATAAGTGAACCAAGCAGTAGTCTCAGACACCTACAGCAAAACAATGGCCATTTCGTGTTGGCTTTGTGTCCCAAACAATGAAGCTCAATGCTAGGGATTCTTCTTCCCCATACTTACCTCTGAGGTTGACAGCATGCATTCTCATTTGCCTGTGATTGACAAACTCACCTACACCTTGCAAGCAAATTAGATTGAAATATAAGATGGTGTTTTAACTTCAGTGTCAGAAAAAAGGAGAAAGGGCAAATTAATAATAAATTAATAATAAACCCAAATGTACTCTTAACATATTGGTCAGACATCTTAATATTTTCAGCAATAGCCATCAAATAAATGGGATGATTAATTTTTCATGCAGTACCTCCATATCGCCTTATTTTTGGATTTATCAAAAATGCATGTAATTCTATACCGTAGTATACATTTATGAAATAAATTATATACACCCAATTACTAGAGAAAATAATGATGCTGGCAGGAAAGGGAGGTTCCTGTGTTCCTATAATAAGCCAAGACCATTCCTGAAAATCTGCACGACTAGGCTTCTTCCAGTTCTCAGTTCATTGGTTAATTTAAATGTCAAACTATTAATTACAGAAAGTAAAACATAATTAGAGGCTATATCCAATTCATTAATAAAAAACAATTCAGCACTGTTCACACTGTATTCCACTGTGTCATGAATGATTCAGGTATCTGCCTCCCAAGATGTGTCAAGCAGGTTCATTAATCCAGAGAGAAATTGGTTCATGTGAGAATCTCTCTTCCACTTCATCTCCATGAGTCAGAAATCTTTCACATGTAATGCTGCTGCAGGATTTGTGCACTTAGCTTTGAATTTTTGCTTTATATACTTAGGCCCTCATTCTGATATCGGTCGGACTGCAACTGACGGCTTGTCGGATGAGGTCAGACCTACATCTGCTGCTGCAGTCCGACCGCCGCATTACAATGCGTGCGGTCGGAGGCAGCAGGCGTAGGGACTGTCTGACACTTTCAAGGAGCCCGTCAGACCATCAGAGGGACAGTAATCCCTACAATAGGGGCAGTGCCTGCACAGACTCCGCCATAAGGATTACAATTTTCCATTCCGCCTGCCCTTTCATGGCTGTTCGCCCGCCAATGAAAATGCAGGTTGAAGTTACTTTAGAGGCCCGAAGCTGGGACTCCTTCCCCTCCGGCCCTCCACTATGGGGCCTGGCAGCACCTATTATGCCCCCTAAACATCACTGCACCATGTGCCAAGCAAGGCATGGTGCCTGCCGCACGGTGCAGAGATTGTTTAAAAGTGTATATTTTCTATTGTGGCTTGTGCTGAAGCCCGCAGCACAAGCTGCGATATTAAATACACATTTTGCAACCACTGTAATGGCAGTTGCATTGTAATAATGTCAGCAGGACCGCTGACTCCTTGTCAGCGGTCCTGTTTCCAAAACAATGACCGGCATCATAATAATGCCCTTAGTTTATATTTGAATTTTATTGAATGAACTTAATACATAATATCACTTCCAATTCTGAATAGAGCTATGCAGCAGGCCGAAAGCATAAGAGATATCAAAATGGGATTGGTCAAGTGTTATTGTATTGAATGTGGAAGCTGCAGTAGGCTAAACATCATAGCTGGGACCTCACAGTATATCTGAATTTTAAGGTTTCTTCTTCCACAAAGGAATGATTTGGGGACAGAGAGGGATGGGTTGGGTAGGGTAGGGTAGGGTAGGATAGAGTAGGGTAGAAGGATGGAAAGGAAAGAAAAGGAAAAGGAAAGGAAAGGAAAGGAAAGGAAAGGAAAGGAAAGGAAAGGAAAGGAAAGGAAAGGAAAGGAAAGGAAAGGAAAGGAAAAGAAATGAAAGAAAAGAAAAGGAAAGGAAAGGGAAGGGAAGGGAAAGGAAAGTAGTATTTACATTTCCCTCAGTATTTTTTATATTTATGGCCTTAGTACTTCACCTAGTAGAGCTGAAACATTTTAGTAGCAGGATCATGCAAACAGTTTTTTGCATTAAGTACGCCGGCCATGACAATACGCCATTTAGAAGAGCTGCACATTAAATATCTTGGGGAATTTCAAATTTTTCTGATCAAATGTTTTGCCCTTTTCTGAACCAAATAATTAAATGCAAGCTAAATAACATTGTTTAAAACATATATTATTTGATCTGCATGTGTCCTTTTTACATACAGCACACATTTGTAAGTTTTAGATATTTTCTACATTTTCATAAACGAGGATAAAGTATTATAAATGCTAATTGGCAATGATGATGTTAAACTTCTGCAGCGTTGCGGATTTTCTCGTAGTGTTAAATTTAGAAAAGTCTAGGTGGGTAATTAATTGAATGGCTCAGTTCATAATAGTTTGACATTCTTTGCACGCAAGATTATATAACGTTTCCAATTATTAGATGCACCTTCTGATGCAGACTATTGTTGCAGGGATTCTGCTCTTGCACAGAACTATGCGCAGGTAACCAGGACCTCAGTGAATTGCGGTGTACCAAAAACTCACCTCAGTACCCAGAACCCCAATCCGACTAGCATCAGTGTCCCATTCGTTATCCGTATCCTCTCGGAGCTCCCAATGTATAGACAACCCAGAACAAGCGACTTAGAGTACTCTCAGGAATGGTGGGAATCAGAAATACCTGTTTGTTATTATTCTCATATCAGTCCACAACAAGAGTAATAAGAGACACTGTAAAGTTTTAAATGTTTATTTTATAAACTACGTGTCCTAAGATACAGTACTTTGGCTAAGATAAGCAGACAAAGGATTAAAATTAAAACCATCAGCATTGTTACAATACCATAGAAAATGAAGGGAGAAATCATATTACAAATGACTGTGGAATACAACCACCCTCCCTTCGCTAGTAAGCTAGTATTATTATACTAATAGAAGGTCTCTAGGTTTGAATGGGGAACTCCATACCATAAATATCAGCTTAGGTGAATCACATCACAGGATCAGCTTTGCTCTGTGCCTGGAAAAGTTCTTCTCCAGAATGTGTGTCTAATGCATTCAACCTGCAATATTAAAGGCTCTTGACTTCCAGATATTTGCAGCTGTGTGCGTGTTATGGCTAGAGCGTGGGCCGATCAAGCTGAACTCAAAAACATACATTGTTTGGTGGCTCAGACTGTTTCTGCACACAATGTTCAGACCAAGGTCGCAGTGCATGTCTAGGGATGTGAACAACAGACAGTTCTCATGTGAAGAAAAGGCAAGCAAGCAGTTTTCAAATAATAACATGTACCTGCAGTGTCGTGTGCAAAAGCAGCAAAAGTGGCAAGATGGCGTTTCTAACATTTAAGGCGCTTATGCTAACATAGCAATGTATCTATCTAAAACGCGGCCTCCCCTACACCCTCCCTTGATCGGACCACGAACTATTAGGGATACAATTAAAAGAACGCAGAGTTCAAGTTTGAAAGAGCGGAACCAAGTGCATGTATTGGAAATCCAAATAAAGGGAAGTGATAGTTCGAAGAGGAAAAAAAAGAAAAAAAAGAAATAAATGGAGGGAAAAAAAGGAAACAGAAAATCGTAACATCTTGCAAAGGCTCAGCGAGCCCAAATGTCGAATCCCCCCCAAAAAAATGTGTGTGTGGGTCGCACACGGAAAGTTGGACAACATCCAAGTTATTCCACCAACGTGTAAGCACAGTAAGTAGCGACAGCTTCCAAGAGGTAGTCATTGGAATGTTCTGTAAAAGTTTCCGCCATCCAGTCTACCAAGGTAAACGAACATACATGTTCCTCGACAACTGGGGCCTCTAGCACAATCAGAGGACAACTGGCGTGTTCTTCAAGATAACTTCTGGCCAAGAAGTTACACGCTGCCGTACCGATGTACCAATTCCCTAGGACTCCATGTGCCGCTCCACAGGCCATGATCCTGACACCAGAACAGTCCAACTCATGTGCCAGTAAGGGACTAATCAATCGATCATAATCCGGGGCAGGAGACACCGAGTTTGACAAGCACAAATCCTGAGCCCATTCGAACGGACAATCTAGGCAATGAAAAACAGGTTGTATGCAAGTAAAATAGGAAAACCAGAAGGACAATCCATAGGCTATGCTCAGGGTTGCCAGTGGTAATGTCCCATAATATTCAAGCATCCGGTTACGAAGATGGAGCAGCCTGGATAGGCTGTCGTGCGACACAATTTGTGCAGGCATTGCGCAGTAAGCAGACCAACAACAGCACACCAGCCATGAGGTTGAGAATCAACGGGAGCCCGCCAAAGACGCTGGAAAAAATAGAATGAAAAAATGCCGGTATCACACCAAAAATTGTTTGGAAGGAGGTCACGAGACCAGAGCCCACAATTTTGAAAAAATGCTCCAAACCAGTTGTGGACGAGGCATTGAATATAGTTTGAATCAGAGCACCAAAATGCAGTGGGAGATCAGTATTTAAAAGCGCATGCACCTCTGTGTGGGTGTTCGCTACGTCAAGGACAAATGTTTCACGGAAAGAAGTCAGAGCGACTTCTTTTTGAGACAATAGAGCCCTTATTCTGCTTATCTTGTTGAACTCTGCTTTAAAGTTTGGAATGGAAGGCCAGATGGATACATCCAGCCGCCCATGCAGGAGTGGAAAAAGGACACTTTTTCAGCGGACTACTCTCTGTGATACAGTCACAATGTAGGGTATCCCCACTAGCATCCCACAGCAAGCCTCGTTATTTAAAAGCAAATAACTACCGTTAGCCAGCAATGTGAAAGAGGGTGTACTAGCTGGCACCGGAATACCTTTCAGGACGCACGCCAAGTTAGGTGCTAGCACATTGCACGCACTATGCAATTGGATGTGCCTACAGACTACAGAGTGATCAGGTGTGGAAGTGCATTCCTCACCCTTTAAATAAACTTCTTTACCTTCTCTCATGCACCTGTATATAAATGGGAGTGACCAAACCTCATGTAGGAAAGCAGTACCCAATGTTTCATATCTGCCTAGGGCATAATGTTTCATACACAAACTGAATTTAAACAAAGGAAATGGTAATGTGATTAACCTGTGTATAAGCCACACAGCGGAGTTCAATTCGGCCACAGAGAAAGGCAAAGGTTCTAACTTCTCAATATGCAGTAATGAATATGTTGCATCTTTCATGGACATGAATTGTTGTTTCGCAGTTAGATTAAAGGGAAGGAATAAAGATGAAGTATTCATGTAGTCCCAGGGGACTTTCCCCACCTTTAACGTTTGCAAAGTCCATGCAAACTGCATTATAGAACGTAATTGATTTTGACCATGATACAAAACAGACATATCATCCTGCACAATATCAACAACAGACGAAACAATATTATCTAATGTGTAAATTCTGGAAGAAAGGGTGTTAATGCTATTATCGATAACAGCCAGATCTTTTTCCAAATTGGCCTGGTCAATGGCTCTCAATCTGGAAGCCGCTTTAATTTGAGATAATTTCCAAACTTCGTTATAAACAGCATACAGCCACCTTTTGGACCTGCCACCTACAGGACCCTTAACAAAATCATTCAAATCTATTTTTTCATTTAATTTAGATAAATGAAGTTTAACAGATGCCAAGGTGGAATGTTGCAGCCAAGATTGGCATAACTTCCCTACAGAGTAGGTAGTAACAGAATGAGAAGATTCAAAGCGGGGGTCTACGCGAACCTGCGTATATCCAGTTTGTAGGCCCAGAAAACGATGTTGACAGGAATCTGAGCTTGTCTGCCAAGTTAACCATCCTTCAGAATGTAATTCAGAAAGATTAAAGGATGTATTAGTAATGTACGACTGCAACGCATCAAGGGACAGATCTGTATGATTATCCCAATTTGGATAAGCACCCAGAGCTGGAATAGAGGAGGAATTCAGCTGTTTAGTAGTAGCCAAACCAAAGCAGGTGGTCTGAAAAATAGTAGAATTAAAAAATAACATGTGGTTTGGGATAAGGCAAGCACGATGCAGCTCCTCAGTCCCTTGCACCTGCCATTTCTTGGAACCCCAAACAGATCTAAGATCAACAGTACTTTTCCACAGGTCATACCCCTCGATAGCCAATTCATCCATAAAGGACTTGGAATACAACAATTTAGTGTGTGTCAGCCTAACCTTCGAGGAAGCTTCTGCTGCCACTTTAAAATAAAAGGCGGCAGGTTTTGAAACACTGAAATCAGTAAAATAAGCAAATTTGTTCACCAATGTGTTGGAGCTGCCTTGCATTGGCGTCGGACAATGTTCCCATTGTGTATAATTTACAAAATTCCAAAACGTATTGGCTTTATGTAGGAAATGATTACCATAGTGTTGATAGCAATACAGTTCCCCATAATTAGCAGTATCTAAATACAAATCTTCAGCTTCAAAGGCAGCATAATATTTCAAATCAGAAAACAGAGCCTCTATGGCCTGAACGTCCCAATCATCAGAACGGATGTTTAGTTTCACAACATCACCCATAGAAACACGAAGAACATTCGGAACATTAATAACCTCAGTGGGTCCATGAATTTGAAATTTAACAGCATCCCACACAATCCCATCTAACACAGGCCAGGCAGTAATATTCATTAAAGTCTGGTCCCTCTTCATAATGTGTGATGAGGAATGGGGGGCCAAAGTTCCATCAATTAGTCTAATTGTAGATCTTTCCTTTAGGTAGTGTCCATTCACGAGACGAAAAAATACCACCACAAATCCAATGGACATAAACAAAAAGATACATATGAGGACCAGCCAAATGTAAGTCCAAGGGGGAGTCAAAAAATGTCTTTTAAACCAAACAGCAAAAATAGAAACTTTTTATGGAGCTCTGGAAGTCATAGAGTTAGTGTCAAAGGAGAAACGTGACTGGTTAACTGCGGTAGATTGTAAAACAGGCAATGTCACTTCTGTGGGATAAGCATACTCAGTATCTTCAGGGGGACCACCAGCCGGTGGTGGCAACAAAGGATTAGTAACTGTATGCATCTCGATGGCAATATCAGGCATGGTGGTAGAAGCCGGAGCAAAAACAGAATTTCTCAGCATCGCAGGGCAAGAAACCGCTGGAGTCATACTAAGAAGAATCGGCCACTCGCTGTAGTTAGACATTGTCAATGGAGATGTACCTGTTATCCTTGCGACCAGGAAGTGGAGGTAAAATGACTGTTCTTGTACCCTGCATGCCAAGCACTGGAACCGGTGCACGATAAGAGGGGCCGAACTCCTTCTTGTTCTCCTCCTTCTCACGGACCAGGTCTCCAACTCGAGGTAGCCAGCTGACTACCGGAATCTGAAGGGCAGCATCAGATGTGGAGGGCAAGTGTTCTTTTGCGAGACTGTCTCTGGTCTCTTGTAGATTCTGCAATACAGCACAGCGATCATCTATGTCAAAGGGTGCGGCTGACGCCGCCATGTCTAGACCATCAAGGTCCGGGACAAACATTTTTATGCCAAAGAGCATCATGTATGGGGTCCGCCCACCCAGAGACCTTCTAGGGAGATTATTAAGTGCACGTTGAACGTTATACAGATGGGCTAACCAGTTCTGGCCAGTGCCTAAAACCCTGGCTGTCAAGGATTGCTTTAAGTCACGGTTCATTCGCTCCACTACACTATTACCCTCAGGTCAGTATGGAGACGAAAATTTGACATGGACCCCCAAGGATTTTATGGCTTCTTTGTATGCCTTAGAGGCGAATGCGGGGCCTTGATCAGAATGAAAGGTACCACATGCAAAAATTCCCACAAAGACACGCAAATCCCTTATGACAGTACGAGCATCAGCACTCCTTTGAGGCCATACCCAAACAAAACGTGTGCACGAATCCACTGCAACTAAGATGTACTTATACGCAGTATCAGAGGAGAAAGGACCGCAGTGATCTAAATAAACACATCCCAGTGGTTTATTAGATATGTATGACTGAGTTTGTGGTGGGCGCACAGCAGTTGACGGCTTAATCTGCTAGCAAATGTCACAATCAAGAACATAAGTGCGAGCTTGTTTATACAATCCGCACCACCAGTAACGCTGTTGTAATTGAGTAACAGTAGCAGCCACGCCGGCATGGGCAGAGGCCATACCCTTGTGAGCCGCTGTTATCAAGGACAGTCTGCAGTCCGCGTTGGGAATTACTCTGTCACCAACGTCGTTAATTCTCACATACGGGACATTATCAGGACTTAAGTGATAATGGTACCGAGAAGGGAAACCTCTTGGGTAATTACTAGGCCTGGGCGAAGCACTACGCTACGCTCGCGAAGTTTGCGAAGTTCGCGCTACTTCGCACTACGCGAACTGCACGTAGCACAGTGCGAACACGCGTAGCGTAGTGTTGCGTAGTGCTGCGGTCATTTTTTGCTTGCTCGCGGTCCTCAACTTCAAGTTGGCGACCGCGAGCAAGCAAAATGACATCCCGGCGAGACTTTTTCCTTGTTCGCGATCGCGAGCATGGAAAATAAACCTCCCGGCGAGATTCCCAACGCGAGGAGGTCAGGTTTCTCATTGCGAGGGGTCGCGTATGCTCGCGACTGCTTGCGATGAGAAACTACCAGTTCGCGTTGAGAAAGCTGCCGCTCGAGTAAAAATCTACTCGAGCAGCAGAAAACTGCAGCTCGCACTGTGCAAGATGCCATTTTCAATGATTGCACAGTGCCGGTTGCTTGTCCGCACTGTGCAATCATTGAAAACAACATCTTGCACAGTGCGAACATGTTACTACGCAGTTCGCGAAGTGCTACGCGTAGCTCGCGTAGTGCGAACTTCACTTTGCGTAGCTTCGCGAAGTGCTACTTCGCGAACTACGCCCACCCTTAGTAATTACTTCCCTTCTCTGTAACAGCAATAGCTGCCAAGATGTCATCATCGATCTTACTTTTGGATCTTGTAACTGCTGCTACTAGATATGTCGCCACTGCTGTTTTCGCTGCCTCGTCAGCTAAGCTGTTGCCGACAGCGTGGACACCAACTCGCTGGTGTACAAGAGTGTGAATTACATTCATGAGAGGCAGATGCTCTTTAAGTTCTGCCACTCGAACCCAAAGCATTTTATGCTTAATTGTGTTACCTTTGGAGTCACGATATTCATTCTGAGACCAAAAGAATAAATTGTCGTTGAAAGACTGAACACAGTAAAACGAGTCACTCACTATAAGAGTAGTAACGCGAGGATCAGCAAACTCCAGTGCAAGCACCAGAGCACGGAGCTCTGCCAACTGTGCGGTACAATTACCCAATGACTGCGTATGCACGACATCAGATTTGAATTCTCCATTCGCGAAAGTACCCGCCACAATTGCGCAGGCTGCAATAGGCATGCTTCGATTCCGTCGCCGGTAGCGCCGAACCGTCAGTGTAAATGACACAATGGGAATCTTCAAGCGGGTGCAAAGACAGAGGAGCTGGATGAACAAATTCATACTGCAAGTACTCCTGAGTCTGCAATGAGGCATCAAAGATATAGGTGACATCTGGCAATGTCAAAGAAGTGGCCCATTGTATCCAACGCAGATGCAAAGCTTTAGAATTAGGTACACTGGCTTTTGTCAGTGCCTCAAGAGCAGGATATGGTGTAATCACCAACATGCGTTTTCCTTGCGATAGCGCTCGTTCTTTAACCCCTTCAGCGCTGCGCGGATTCCCCCGCGGTGCTGAAGGGTTCGAGCACGGGCGGGGCCATGACGGAACGGTTCCGTCATGAGCACAGCTCAGCCGATGCTCATGACGGAATCGTTCCGTCATGAGCATGGAAGGGGTTAAGAATCATCATCTGCACTGCAGTCAAAACTTTTTAGACTGTGGAAAAGCGCAGCTCAGCCGAAGTGTACAAGTGTGATTTGTATGCAATGGGGACGGTGTCGCCCTCATTGAACGTTAAGTACGTGAAACCCACTGCGCCCGGCACTATTCTTATTATCAGGTTAGTGTGGTTATCACGTGTCAGTAAGTATTTCGAAGCAAGAAGATCAGCTTGCAAGGATTGCAAAATAGCTGAATGCTCTGGCAGCCAGCTCGATTTGGAAAAAGTAGGTTGTACCAAGGCATATAGCGGCTTGATACGCTGGGCATAATCGGGAATGTAGGTACGACCAAAATTCAGAAAGCCCAGCAAAGACTGTAATTTTTTCAGTGTTGTAGGAGCACGCAAGCATGCACACTTCACCAGAAAGTGAGGAGCTAACCCTCGACCCTCATTGTTGAGCTCGTAGCCCAAAAACTACACTGTATACTCTGCAATGTGAGACTTCGCAAAGTTGAATTTGTAACCGAAGTCTGCAAACATAACAATGATGCGATCAACGCGACACAGATGCGGCCATAACTCGTCGTCTGTGAGATAGATATCATCAACATACGAGTACGCATCAGGGTCAATGCTCTCTAACAGAGAGACAACACGTGCGGCAAAGAAGCCAGGGCTGTTTTTATAGCCCATGGCTAATCTCTTAAACTGTTTTTGCTTGCCGCCAGAAGTAAACGCTGTCCACTGACTACTAATAGAGGACAGGTTATGGCTGTAAAAGCCATTGGATATGTCAAGTGTGGTCTTAAACCTTTTACGCACAAGACTATCAACAAGGGCAGAACTGTGGGTATTCTGTACAGCACACGTCCGACAATGAGAGTTGAAATGCCGGTAATCCAAAACTAGGTGGTACGACCCATCAGGCTTCGTTACAGTGAATAAAGGATTATTCATTGGTGACACACATGTTTCAATAACACCCTGATATTCCAATTGCTCAAGGATTTCCGCGATGTGAGATCCAGCTTCGCGGCGCATGGGATATTGGGGCTGCGTCTGGGGCATGGACCGTAAAGGAATCTCATGGCTTGGAGACAATTTATCCCACCCAACCTGTGTACGGTACAACGCCGGAGCAAGCACCTGAGCCCACTCTTCGGCAAACCTTTCAGCGTGCTCCTTTGGCACTGTGTGTGCAAAGGACGGGAGGATTACCTCCTCCCCTCTGAGGGCATCCAAAATGAAAGCCGGGGGCCAGTCCGCCTCCGCTAAGAGAATATCATAGGAAGAGGTCAGATTATGCCAAAAAATCCCTTGTATTGTACGTTGTATGTCACCTTCAATTAAGAGGACTATGTCATATAGTCTATCAGGGGGAGCCACTCTAGTGTCAGCAGTTTCTACAGTAATGAACGTGTCAGTTGCTGTCGCCTCCAGATATGGACGCAGTGCTTGCCGCACTACTGTAACCTCTGCTGCGCTGTCGAGCAGCGTTAGTGCCCATGTCAGGTTCCGAAGCTGCGTTCTCACTATTTGTGGCATACCTTGCTTTTAGTGCAGCAACTTTCTTCTTCTGAAACAAGGGACGTTGACGTGCAAACTCGTCCTGCTTGCCTTTACCGTCAGACTGACGGGGTTGCTCACGTCCTTGTTGGGTACCCCGACCTTTGCCACGCACTCCGCCACCGGACTGTGAGACCGATGTTTCCTGTGAAGAACGAGGAGAACGTTGTTCAGTAACCTGAAATCTATCAGGTGACCTAATACTAGTGCGATTGCGCAAATCGTATATGCGTTCACCAGTCGCCTGTACTGGAGACGCAGGACGCGACCCCTGTTTCTGCTGCTGCTTCCCCTGTTTCTTTGTTCACCAATTTTGTTTAGCAAACGTTGGGCGATCGTCTTTGACAGACAAACTCACCTTAGTTTGCTGTATTAAGTCTGGAATGACAATAGTTGGCTTAATTCCTAAACTACTGCGGCCAATAGTTCTATAAGCTTCCGCAATAATTTTAGGCAACTCTCAGGGCTTATCAAGCTCATCGACGCGGGCTAAGCCTTTAGCCACTTGAAATTGTACCGCATCTCCCTTGAGATTACCAAGGACGAGAGTGGCAACAACGTAGAACACACCGACAAGCCACATTACCAACTCGACTGCCGCCTCCGGACCGTGTTGATCTTGAACACGTTTGATGACGGAGGGAAGCACAGCCATAGATGGGGTGCCGAAGCACTTCGAGTAGACCGCTGCAAAAACCTTACCCCAGTTGTCACAATCGGACACCTCTGAGACTAAGTCTTTCTGCAAACTAATGGTGAGGATCCTGTGTTTCTCCACAGGAGTAGAGTGCGGAAATACTGCTTCCAGCTGGTCAAATTTCTCAGCAAGCCAATAAGGCAAATGGTCCTTATTCTGGGGGCGCTTGCCCATTACAGAATTAACCATGACGGGACTAATAACAACCCCTGTCTGGCCAGCTATCTGGCCCGCAACAGCAGGTGCCCCCACCTGCACGTTGCGTGAAACGTATTGCACTAAAGCCCTATATACAGTAATCAGGGCTGTATGGAGGACACGTAACGTAACATAACATAACATAACATCCACCGCGACATTCAAATAACAAGGATGAGGTGTAAATCCGTCCAGCATCGGCCAAGTGGCCCCCGGAATTGACAAAGGGCCCATTCTAACCAGTGTAACCACATGGGGAAGGATGCCATTAAACCAAATGCGATGCTGCCAAGCTAAAATAGGAATTTATTGCGTCCTATATGGCGTGTAGTTTGCTGGGAGCCGCGTGGGAGTATAGGAGTGAAACGTATCATCATCTGCATTCACCGCCGGCATAGTCACCCAAGAGTAAAACAACTCGTAGGGATATGATGCATCGGCATTCACCACAAAAATAACAGCCATCCCATCGTCCAGCACCCCAAACTGCGTCAAATGACGTCGCAGAGGTGTCCGGCTATGCGCTGCAATATCGACCGCCATAAGGACACAGAGAAGAACAACAATGGATATTACAGTAGCACAAGGGTTCAGAAATATAAAAACCTTTTTAATTAACAAGCTTCTGGGAACCTATCGTACAAACAGGTAGGTTAAAGACCGTCACTCTCGCTATCCGGAAACAAGAGTGAGGGTGTCGTGGACTAATATAAGCACTACTAAGGCATTTCAAATCAGAAGACAAAACGTTAGGTGCGCCATGTTGCAGGGATTCTGTTCATGCACAGAACTATGCGCAGGAAACCAGGACCTAAGTGAATTGCGGTGCACCAAAAACTCACCTTAGTACCCAGAACCCCAATCCGACTATCATCAGTGTCCCTTCCGTTATCCGTATCCTCTCGGAGCTCCCAATGTATAGACAACTCAGAACAAGCGACTTAGAGTACTCTCAGGAATGGTGGGAATCAGAAATACTTGTTCGTTATTATTCTCATATCAGTCCACAACAAGAGTAATCAGAGACACGGTAAAGTTCAAAATGTTTATTTTATAAACTACGTGTCCTAAGATGCAGTACTTTGGCTAACATAAGCAGACAAATGATTAAAATTAAAACCATCAGCATTGTTACAATAACATAGAAAATGAAGGGAGAAATAATATTACAAATGACAGTGGAATAGAACCACCCTCCCTTCGCTATTAAGCTACTATTATTATACTAATAGAAGGTCTCTAGGTTTGAATTGGGTACCCCATACCGTAAAGATCAGCTTAGGTGAATCACATCACAGTATCAGCTTTGCTCTGCGCCTGGAAAAGTTCTTCTCCAGTATGTGTGTCTAATGCATGCAAACTGCAATATGAAAGGCTCTTGACTTTCAGATATTTGCAGCTGTGTGAGTGTTATGGCTAGAGCGTGGGCGATCAACCTGAACTCAAAAACATACATTGTTTGGTGGCTCAGACTGTTGCTGCACACAATGTTCAGACCAAGGTCGCAGTGCACGTCTAGGGATGTGAACAACAGACAGTTCTCATGTGAAGAAAAGGCAAGCAAGCAGTTTTCAAATAATTACATGTACCTGCAGTGTCGTGTGCAAAAGCAGCAAAAGTGGCAAGATGGCGTTTCTAACATCTAAGGCGCTTATGCTAACATAGCAATGTATGTATCTAAAACGCAGCCTCCACTACACTATAAACTACATCTAAAGGTCTATAATCTGCATTTGCCCGCTACAGTTGGGCCCACCACATGATTCTGCATTAATTCATTGAATCTTGTCTTTCACTGAAGTAAATATTAGTTCAATAAATAAAGGTGCTATGGACCCATAATATATCAGGGCACACATTTTGCTATCCTAGGAAGTGTCACACATCTCTGTTTATTATGAAGCATTGCAAATGTAATGATTATATGGCTCAGTCAATCAAGATAAGATTTTTGGAGCTAAAGGTCTCTGGGCCATGTTAGTAAAGTGCAGTACATAATACATCTGGTCGTGGTAGCAAGTTGTAATACAGCTTGATAGCACATCATTCACCACTCATTTTTTACAATGCTCTAGTCATATTTAATTCCAAGTTTGACAGGCATTAAATGCTAAACAACTTCAAAGTATTCGATGGCAACACAGTTGCTCCCAAAGATAACAGTGAAATTATTATTTACAGCGCTCTTGATGTGGGGAAAGAAGAGGGTGTAGGATAGAAGGTGGTGAGTCAGTGAGTGAAGGACAGGGAAAAGGTATTGTGACATATATACAGAATTTACACATGAAGTAGAACCTTTCCAGCCTAACACAGGTCAACTGTTCCTGTGTCTAGACATAGCTCAATTGTACATGTTAATCATCACAATTTATCCATTGAGCTTGTAATGGACATTGTATGTAGTCTACGTTTCGACCCCAGGATTGGAGGGTAACTTGTGTCCTCGCGTTGGGGTCTTTTTCAGGACAAGGCGGTGAAGAGCACCTATGGGTAAGGGGAAATGTGGGAGAGGAGCGATGCTATTTACAAGGAGGGGTGAGTGCTAAGGTAAGTGAGGTAACTGATACCTACTTGTGGAGGAGCTCGTGCGTAACCCTGTGTAGGGAGTGCCGTTTTGTGAGGTCATCAATCTCTCACAAAGGGGAATGAATCCAACCAAAATCTAGTGAGAGGAGAAAATAGGTCAAAAGAATGTTGCTCGAATATCCGACTAAACAAAGTCTGGCTGCGTGTGGTGGCACTAGAAGACTCGGATGCCTAGAGGCTGCATGTGCGGTGTGTCGAGGCTGATCATAACAATATACCAGCATGAGAATATGAAACATCAAGTGAGTGAAGTGGATGCCGCTGGGGAGCCACTAACTGGCAGTGTTGATCTGCCGACTGGGTTCAAAAACGTGTGCAAACGCATCCTGATGATAACATGCAAGCATGACTACTTATAAACAAACAAAACGCTTGGTAAAGGGTTGCAATTAATGATTCCCAGACAGTGCAGAAAACAACAATTTCAATAAAACGGACTGGTGTAACTACTCTCATCGAGTGCAATAACATAGAACAAACGTCTGGCAGCATATGAGTGCTCTAGAAGACTCGGGTGCCTGAAGGCGAGTAGAGGATGCCGTTTCCCTGCCTGTGCGGAAAACATCAGTTTAAAAAAAAAATTACAAAACGGACTGGTGTAACTACTCTCATCGAGTGTAATAAACAAAAAGCAAATCGGTCAAGGGCTGAGAGAGCTACTTAACTCATCCATGGCCGTCCAGATCGAGAATGGGCGCGGGTGTCAGGACGTACGTTATAAAAAGGTGAAGCTGACAGGTGTACGTGCACCGCGAGGTGCAGCCGCTAAGTGCTGTAGCAGGGGCTCATCATCTAGTGACCAATAGGAAAAGGGGAGAGATGTCATGACCCACTGCGCTGTCTTCTTCCTGGCGGAAGTGCCAGACCACCGATGTACAATCGGCAATATGAATGTGGTGGCGATATTGGGAGACATGGAAGGGGTACTGTGAATCAGACATTCTGTAGCATATGGTGGAACACCTTAATAAAACGTGCTATACATAGATTGATATGACATGGATGCATACTTGTTCACGTTCTCATGCGTACATTAACATGTATCAGTAGACCTGAAAGCGGTTCTGTGAATCAGACACTCTGTAGCATATGGTGGGACACATTAATAAAGCGATATACACATAAGTGATATGATATGGAAAAGTGGTTATCAGTCCAACGTGTTCACGTTATCAAACATACATTATTAAGTACAGTCAGGGTCTGGCCTGACTTTGAAAATACATCAGTTAGTCATTTAGTGATAACCACAGTAAGAGGGTTTGAAGGACATGGAAAAATGTATTTAACATCATAGTATGAGGTACACGCCTTGGAAGCGTGGTTGTCAGAGCGACGAGTTCACGTTCACAAAAATACATCATCATGTACAATCAGGGTCTTGCCTGTGCATGAAAATTGGCACTCAAATGATATCAACTGTAGAGGGGTTTGCAAGACATTAAAAGATATCTTTGACATCATAGCATGTGGTACCTAAATACCGTGTGTTTACTCAGTTGACAATCCTGCTAATTGGCCATGGGTGCCATCTTGTTCGTTGAGTCCATTGGCCACAGTGTCAAGGAAGTACAGCCATTTACACTCCCTCAAGTTCAGGATAGGTCCCAGGTCCCCACCCCGTTGACCCACAGGTATCTTTTCGAGTACTAACCACTTGATGGATTCAGGTGTATGTGTGTTGGGAAAATGTTCTACAAGAGGGGCCCCTATTGTCTTACACCGGATTCTGCTGCAGTGTTGTAAGATTCGTGTTTTGATTTTTTGTCTTGTTTGTCCAACGTACAACTGATTGCATGGGCAGAGAATCGCATATATTACATCACATGAATTGCAGTTGATATGAGCTTTGAGATCTATGGTATGATGTTTGTAGTGGAATGTTTTAGTTTCGATGGTCATCTTACACGCCTTAAATGTGGTGCATTTATAGTGTCAAACTACTTCTGGTAGATTCCACAGACTATGAATTGTCTGTTTGGGTGGCATGTCTAACAATGAACGGACGACATGGTCTCTGATGCTTTTGGCCTTTTTGAAAGCATGCATTGGGGGTTCATGGACTTCCAGGTCATCTGAGATTAATCCTAAATGGCCATTTATAATTTTCTTAATGTCATTGCTCCTGGTGCAGTATGTAGTGACACATATCATTCTGTTGTCTATGGTTTGACGTTGTTTCGATATCAATAGTGTCTCTCTGTTGGTGTACCACGCCCTCTTGCATGCTCTTTTAACAAGTCTTTTAGGGTAGCCTTGTTCCAAGAGGCGTGTGATTAGGTTGTCGGATTCGCAAAATAAATCATCCTTCCATGAGCAGTTCCTCCGAATCCGGAGAAACTGCCCAAATGTTAGGTTGTCATGGAATCCTCGGGTATGGTGGCTGGTGTACCTCAGCAGAGTGTTCCGTTCAGCCGGTTTCCTGTACAGAGTGGTGTATAGGTGGTCTCCAGATGTCATAATGCTGATATCCAGGAAGTCAATGGAATGTCTATCCCAATGCATGGTGAATTTGATGTCATTGGAACGATTGTTCAGCCAATCAAAGAAACTTGTCAATTCAGTCTCTTTGCCTGTCCAAATAAGAAGCACATCATCTATGTATCTTCTCCATTCAGTGATGTGACTCGTGAAAGGGTTGGTTATCGAAAAGATGTGGTCTTTCTCGAAATTGTCCATGAAGATGATTGCCAGATCTGGGGCAAAGGCCGCCCCCATCGCTACGCCTTTGCTTTGTATGAAGAATTCATTTTGAAAAATGAAGAAGTTCATCATCATGGCTACTTCCAGCAATTCCACTATGAACTCAGTGGGGACATTGGTTGGTTGGGGTCTTCCTTCGAGGGCTAGCCTCATGGAGTCCAATGCTGGTCGTTGAAGGATACTCATGTAGAGTGATACAACATCTAGTGTCATCAATAGTTGTTTATTAGGGTCAAACTTCATATCGTCCACCAGGTTAATCACCTGCATAGTATCTCGAAGATAAGTCCTCGTGGTTTCAGCCAACGGCTTCAAGAAGAAGTCCACGTATTTGCTTACCGGCTCCAAGAGTGAGCCACAGCCAGAGATGATAGGTCTGCCCGGTGGTTTGTGCAGGTCCTTGTTGACCTTCGGCAGGGTATAGATAGTTGGGAGGCGTGGTTGGTTAGTGTTCAAGTATTCAAATTCCTTGTCTCAGAGGAAACCGGCCTCTTTTCCTCTCTCAGTAATGAGTTTGATTATTTTGCAAACATCCTTTGTTGGGTCATTTCTGACAGTGGTGTAACTGATGCCATCCCTCAGTTGCGAGTAAATTTCGGCTTTGTAGTCTTCGGTATTCTGAACCACGATGGCTCCCCCCTTGTCCGCTGGTTTGATTACTATGGATTACTATGGACTTATTGTTTTTCAAGGTGTTGAGTGTTTCTCTTTCACCCTTGGTGATGTTGTGTTTCACGTATGTTTTGGTTGCACATTCTGTTGACCTATTTTCTCCTCTCACTAGATTTTGGTTCGATCCATTCCCCTTTGTGAGAGATTGATGACCTCACATAACGACACTCCCTACACAGAGTTACGCACGAGCTCTGTTCCTTCCTGTATGCACACTCGCCGTGCCTCCTCCACAACTAGGTATCAGTTACCTTACTTGCCTTAGCACTCACCCCTCCTTGTAAATAGCATCGCTCCTCTCCCACATTTCCCCTTACACATAGGTGCTCTTCACCACCTTGTCCTGAAGAAGACCCCAACGCGAGGACACAAGTTACCCTCCAATCCTGGGGTCGAAACGCAGACTACATACAACCTCCATTACAAGCTCAATGGAAAAATTGTGATGATTAACATGTACAATTGAGCAATGTCTAGACACAGGAACAGTTGACCTATGTTAGGCTGGAAAGGTTCTACTTCATGTGTAAATGATGTATATATGTCACCATACCTTTTCCCTGTCCTTCACTCACAGACTCACCACCTTCTATCCTACACCCTCTTCTTCACCCACATCAAGAGCACTGTAAATAATAATTTCACTGTTATCTTTTGGAGCAACTGTGTTGCCATCTAATACTTTGAAGTTATTTCGCATTTAATGCCTGTCAAACTTGGAATAAATATGACTAGATCATTGTAAAACATGAGTGGTGAATATTTTTGTGCGATCAAGCTGTATTACAACTTGCTACCACAACCAGATCTATACTGTACTGCATAACAGACACAGGTCTGGTAGTTTTACGTGGGTCACCCAGTTAAAACTTAACGCCCCATGTTAGTAAAGTGAGCACGTGAAGTGCTAATTTAGACACAATTTCTGCCACTGTTGTGGGCTGGCTTGTGTTTTGAATGATGGATGAGCTTGAGCAATGCTGCTCAAGTGGTAGCTGTCTCTCACTGGAATCTTAATGGAATGTGACGCTTTTGGTTGGAAGTTTAGCAACATTTGTTTGCATTTATAAAGTCAATGCAGAACACAGTATAACATATTAACAGGACAGAAAGTAAAATAACAATACCACCAAAACGTTTTGGTGGTATTGTTATTTCACTTTCTATCCTGTTATTATGTTATACTGTGTTCTGCATTGACTTTGGACAACATATCAGCAATCAAAATAGAATGCTACATACAACAGCGCAAAAAGCAACACATCATATCACTAGCACACCAAAAGACAAAACAATGGATTTGCACAACAATTCTTGCCATACCACCTCCGCAAATCTGCTTTCATAGTACAGTGGTAAAGAGTGCTTGCATTAAGCATTACTTTACTTACCCTGTGGGGCATGTAATCGTTTGTGATGTGGCCCTCTGTCTCACATATAGGGAAGGATTGGATTGCAGTTAAACATTTCAGAAAGTTTGGATTCACTCTATAGTCTGCAGTTCCAGATCATACATTAGAAGGTACTATTTTTGAAGGGAGCAAATACACCCTTTCAAGTTATTGAAGGGATAGCGTCCAAATCCAAAGAGCAGACGATAATTTTCTTTTAAGTGCAATAGTATTTTTTTCGAAATTTTCTTACTAGGTATAATGCTTTTCTTAGATCAAGCGTACAGTTTATTGTAACATTTCCACGCTGTTTAAGACACATAGTAATGTTTCAGGACAATTTTGCCATCAGAAAAATAAAAAAACGATTATGTATAATTTGTCTAGGGATTTTCAGTTGCTTGTTCACCCATTGCAGTAAATACTGTTGCTCACTTCTCTAAATGAGATAGCGTGTTCTACCATTTCAACAATCTGTCTCAATTTACACGATAAACAGAAACATTATTTTGGTGTGTTGTTTGGCTGCGGGGATAATGCTCACTGAAATGAGTAATGCTCTTGGTTGTGGAGCTTTCTGGATGCTGAAAAACCATAGTATGAACAAATTATAACAGCCTTATACACAAGAACGCTCAATAATTGTTGGTTTTTTTTTTGCATTGCCCATAATTTCTTTTTTTTTAGGGAATCTCTCAAACTGCTTTTCAATTCTTGCAAAAAGTACCACTAATGTCGAGGCACTTTACATAATAATAGTGTACTTAAAGCCTTTCTTTGATGTGTTGCAGTTTGTGTGTGTAGAAAGCCTCGTGACAGCTGTGGTGGATATGTACCCCAAGACATTCCGAAGGGGATACAGAAGAGAGCTGCTGATTCTCGCGCTTTCGGTGGTATCGTTTTTCCTTGGATTAATTATGTTAACTGAGGTAAGATTGATCTTTCACATGTACTACGTCACATGATAGGTGAGTGCGGTGTTGCCAACAAGCACAATAGTCAAGACGCTATTTGAAAATATATTGCATGACAAATACCTCGCAAACTTTTCGATTTTAAACTGATTGGTTGGTCCTACCATATGAGCTGTGGCATCATCAGCAACTCATCAAGACACTTTAAAACTGACTGCCTCTGATGTGTAGGGAAGGGCGCAATAAATGGAAGAATACCATGAGTGAAAATCTTCACTGTTTAAGGAGGAAAGCCTTCACCCACAAAGTGGGTGGCATGTGGAGCTTATGGGGCATTAGTGGTGGATACTTTGCCAGGCCAATAGTCTGGTCTATCTAGGTGTGAAAGTAATGTGCAGAGATGAAGGACTTAAAACTACCAACTGGGTGGAATATTCACATTTGTTCCCCAGTGGTAGAATAAAATTCATTTGGGGGATGGTACCCCCACTAGCGGGGGATTAAATGTTTCTGCCTATTCAACCTTTTACAGAGGTGTCTGTGTCATTCATCAGGACTCAAGCTGCCCTATCTGCTTAAAAAGTGAGATCAAAGTTTAAACCTCATATATATTACCTGCATCTGATGAGTGTAAATTAAGTCAGGTATCAGCCACAGTCATCTGAGAGTTGGAGTGCCAGCTAAAAAAATCACAACTAAATTAGTTCTTGCTACCACTATCAACAATTCTCATGTTGGCGGAAAATGCCCAACAAAGTGAGTGTATATTATTGGGCATACTAAGAAGAGGTAGTATATCAGTTCACTGTAATACCACTATTAATAATTGACTGGTCAATTTGGTGTACACTAACATTGGTTAGCATTGTTGCAAAATCAGTGATGGTAAAGACTGAATAATTGGCAGTTATCTGTACACCTATAGTAGTTGTATCTGTGTCATTGACTCAACTATCATCTGTAATCTACAAGTTGGTGTGGGTGATGTATTATATGATCTGAGATAGGGCTATCCAGGGTATGCCATATCATGCAGAACCTACCTCTGTTCTCTCAGTAGGAATGATTCTGCTCAATTGCTGTGGCCACCTTTCAATTCCAGCCTGTTTATTACTACCTATGTTAATTCATTATGTGTATGGTTCATGGTGAGCAAATGGTTAGTCAGTTTGGTAGTACGCCGTTTACACTGTATGTTGCTTCTGTGTTCACTTACGTAAATTTGCACTTTCCTGGTGGTCATGTCTATGCAATGAAGTGAACATGCTCAAGGAACCATATAAATAATCCTTTCACTATTTCAATTGGTGAATTTGTGTAACTCCCATGGAAGTATTGAGGCCCAAGTTTAGGTGAAAGACATTCCACCCAGTAGTTAGTTTTAATTCACATTCTATCCCAATTGCACGCTACCTTCACATTTAGATAGACCAGATATATAGCAGAGTATCCCTCACTGGTTCCCCAAAAGCTCCCCAATTAATTTATGCTTAGTAGCTTGCCAGGAGGGTCCCGCTGATGAAGCATGGCACCCAGTGGCTGGATGAGGGCTTTCATCCATAAATACTGAAGCTTTTCACTCAATGTATCCTTACATTTATTGTGCTTTTCCATACATATCAGAGGCAGTCTGTTCTAACATATATTGATGATCTTAATAGGAGGTTGTACTGACTGCTTTTAATCCTCCTGACCCTTTTGTTTTGGATCATTACCAACTCTGCATTTTGAAGCGGGTACAACATAATAACCTGTATTAACACCAAGCTGCAGATTGTAGTTGGTTATTGCTTTTCCCTGGACATAAATTAAATATCTCGGCACGCACTCCAAGTAAAGAAAAGGGAGTACGGAGTGGTGAAATCTCTATGCAGAGAAGTACAAGACCCAATTACTAAGGAAGAGTATAAAACTAGTAGGATTCATTCACATGTATTAGGTCATCCCCTTAATCACATAGGTTTAACCCGTATAAAGGATTCTTAGTTATGCTTCATACAGCACACTCCATTTAGATAACCCCATTATTTACATCCCACTTAGTCCCTCTTTCTCAAGCCTCCTGGAATGCAGATGCAGTTTACTGTTTGTATCAATAATTTTGGGAACTGGTCATACCTTGGTATTTCAAATCCCACCTGACAAATGGGTAGGTACTACAGCAATTGCAATTACTGCAACCAATTTCTACAGTAATTCTCCATTTTACAATTGCTTCTAACCCATAGTTTTAGTAACCAGACAGTAGAGATAATGTCTAGGAAGAAGGGAAAGTGGAAATGTGGCATGACGGGACATGTGGTTCCCTAATCCACCAAAAACAGCCAGCTTGGCAATTACTGTTCATTTAGAATATGTGCCTTAAAGTATTGTTCAATGTTCCTCTCCTGAACCAGTATGATGAAAAGGGTAGAAGTAATGAGATATTTACCACTAACTCGTGGATATTTGCACATGTTCGAGATTTCAAATGTTAAGGTGGCATTAAACAGCTACATGCCAAAACTGATAAATAAGTAGATGGTGCCTTCATCTGTCTAGCTGAGTTGAATATTTATAATTTAGAGAATGGAAAAAAATAATGAAACACTTACCTTCTTTATTTCTAATTATCTTACCACTACGTGTTAAGATATAACCAGCACCTCACTGTTCGCTGATGAATTAGTTGTTACAAAGGGAAACAGAGGATCTGGTAATTGCTAATTATTCTGATGGTAAATATTGCTTATTACAAAAGAAATACATCTTCATGATAAATCTTCCACCAAAGGCACAGTTACTGTCATGGTAAATGCATTACTACCAGCAGCAATGCATTAATGCTGGCAATCCCCTTTACATCAAGTGATAATGCTAGAGGATAATACAGGTCACCACCCAGAGAAAGATCAGATTTAAGCTATTTGTATAAGTGTTAAATCTCCCAAAATGAGCATCCACACATGAAGCTTTACCAATGTGATGAAACTTTGGACAGTGATGTTTTTGTTTAAATGTTTCAAACACTGTTTGCACTTTGACTGACTTGAGCGCAAGAGTGCTTGTGGTACACTGTGAATCTAATGCAGCCCTGGAAATCTTTATCAGACCAGCCCAGGCATGATGCATAGTGAATGAGCACAGTGAGCAAACCTGACCACTGCAAGAGCAGTTGGGGGGGGGGGGGGGGGGGGGGGGTTCGCCCCAGACACTTTGGGGAAAAATGGCACAATATGTGAAATATGTTTTCAAGAAGGTACTCATGGGTGCCACGTCTGTGCCTGATACGAGCTTGTTAGTGGTGGAGACTCCATGATCAATAGGTAAACAGTTACCAGGAGCCATCCTACTGAATATGACACCACTTACTGTGGGTTAGGCCCTAAACAATCCCACAGCACACTTTCCTGCTAAAATCCAACATGGCAGAACCTTTCTTCCCCTGGTCAGAGCTCTGAGCACATCTCCTGAGGTGTGTCTATGAAAATGAGAAACTCCCCCTGCAAACAAGTTCTGAAACCGGTTTCCCCCACCGAGATTGGTGGAACTCTGGCTACTTCGCCAATAGCAGGGGTAGGCCTAGGCGTGAGTTATATCAGCCTGTGACAAGAGCTGCCCCTTTGACGCTTGTGCAGCAGCTTACAAAAATTATTTTACTATTCCCATTTCTCCCTTGAAAACAGTAGGGTAAGTGTTGGACTTTGGAGGGGTTATATTTACTTTTCCCACTTCAGTCTAAGCAACAGTAGAGAAAGCGCTGGACTCTGGAGGGGGTATATTTACTATTCCCACTCCAGTCTATACAACAGTAGGGAAAGTGTTGGATTCAGGTGTGGTTACATTTACTATTCCCACTATTACTATTCCCACACCAATCTAGGCAACAGCAGGAAAAGTGTTGGACTAAGGAAGGGTTAGATTTACTATTCCCACTCCAGTCTACCAGCAGAAGGGTTTTGAATTCCTGAGGAGTTACATTTAATATTCTCACTCCAATCCAAGCAGCAATAGGGAAAGTGTTGGGCTATGGAGGGTTTGGATATATACCTTTCATCTCCAGTCTACACAACAGTATGGAAAGGGTTGGTGTTGTGTAAAGGTTTGATTTACTATTCACACTCCATTGTAACCAACAGTACAGAAAATGTAGGACTTTGGAGGGACATAAAATAACAGTCTACCCCCTTGTCATTTTCTGCAAAATATGTAAATACCCAAAATAAAAATCATAATATAAATAAATACATATAATTTTAAAATAGTGCAACATGAAAAAACAAAGAACCATTACTTATATAATAAAAGCAACATTTTAAAAATATTACTTTAACAAAAACAAAAACATTACTAAAAAAATACATTTAAAAAATATTATTGATACAAATAACACAAAATTATTAAATAGAACAAATAATCTATGCAATATTTCAAACATTAAAAAACATTCATAAATATTTATCAAACGATCAATTAAATATTATAAATATTTATTTTGAAAACTAACATAATTTCAATACATTCCCACCCTATTCCACTATAAAACAAACAACCTGCAAAGTATCCATTACCAACAAAACATTAATATTTAGAACTGCTGTAAAGTAAAAAAAAAAAAAGAGAGTAATTACATAATGAATTATTTATTTACAATTTTTTTACAGTTACAGTTATTTGGTCTTGAATTGACTTCCCACCATAATCCACTACAAAATCAACAATCCGCTCCTAAAGTATAAATTACTGACAAAAATAAAAACATTTAAATACACTATGAAATTTAGGAAAATTAAAAATTAATGTTCAAAACATTTACATACACTGTAATACAAAATACAAATGAGTCTAACAATTAAAAAATAAAATAATTAATAGTCAAGTGCCTAATTATTAAACAATTAGAAGTTATTTAGGATTATTATGCAATTACCAGTAATATAAAGGTTTCCACCTTATTACCTAACAAAAGCTAGCAACCCACTACTACAATAAAAATACTTAATACAAACTTAAAAATGTATATGAATATTAAAAATGACAACTAAAACTTGAATACATAAAAGGACTACTAAACAATTAAACAATTTACATACATATTAATTAATTATATATTTAAATTACAATACAATAGTCTGTATGCAGAGGCTACAGTTGGGGTTAAATAAAACAAATAATCTATGCAATATTTCCAACATTATAAAATATTAGTAAATATTTATCAAACAATCAATTAAATATTATAAACATTTATTTTGAAAAGTAATATAATCTCAATACATTCCTACCCTATTCTACTATAAAACAAACAACCATCCACCAAAGAATCCATTATCAACAAAACTTTAAATATTTAAAAATGCTGTAAAGTAAAAATAATAGAGCAATTACAAAATAAAACAACTTACAGAATTAATCAGCAATTACATAATTAATTAGTTACAAATTGTTTACCAAACAAATACTAAATAAAAATTAAAAAATGTATATGTATATTAAAAATGACAACTGAAACTTGAATACATAAAATGACTATTAAACAATTAAACAATGTGCATACATATTAATTAATTATATATTTAAATTACAATACAACAGTCTGTATGCAGAGGCTACAGTCGAGTCCCTTCTAGGCTTGTCAACCATCACTATCAGGGCCTCGCACAGTGTGGGTGATAGACTGCTCCTCTGGAGAGCCTCCTCATACACCTTCAGGAGTTTGTCAGCTAGTGTATCCACATATCAGTTGTGGAACTTGGTGGGAAGACCATTGCTTTCTGGTGTTTTTTATTTTTTTAAGCATGGATCGCGGCAAGAATCTCCTACAGCATGATAGAGCTATTTAGAGCATCACAGTCATCAGAGGTGAGGCATGGTAACGGGAACTTTCCCAAGTAGTCCTCAGCATTACTCAACTGACATGTCCCCTGTCTAGCGTAGGTTCTACTCAAATGAGACTCATGGACATCATTAATGGCACATTGCATGCAGACTAAATGACCTCCATGATTGTGCATAGTCACGATTGGGGTCTGGGAATTCTCCTGTTTGGCCAAGTGGATCAGCAGCACCCCAGTTTTGTCTCCCTCTGCTTGGAGTTGTTGGCAATGTGCTGTATACACATGCTTTTTGAGTCTATTTCAGTCATCTAGAAGAGGCTTACAGCCCTCTCGCCAGTCCTCTATCCTTTTGGGTTGTTTGGGAAGCACTGCTTCTTTGTCACCCAAATCTTGCTCACTCACCTTAATGCCTCTAGCTGTTGTTTGACCCCATAGACCATCTTGAGACATAGTCCATGGAGAACCATCTTCATCTTTTCCCATTCCATGGTCCAAATTCCCGAGGTACCACAGTTATCATGAAAGTAATGTGTTAGTGTATCAGAGACTGTGGCCTCGGATGGAGGATCCATCAATGCCTCCACCCAAAGGTGCAAGAGTGGCTTTGCAAGTCGCATATGTGTCCTCCTAAAAATTAGGTGGAATGGTCTGACAGATATCAGGTCAGGTAAAAGATTCCCATGACCATTTGTGCTATATAGACTCGAGAGTAGTCCAGCCGGCTGTGGGTTCCTGCTGCTTGGGTGTAATAGGAGAACTGTTTAACCTGTAGATTTTTGTCCCTCCAAATATCGAGAAGGTACAGTTCTCATATCATGTTGCATAATGCCCAGTCAGGTGAGATTTAGTAGGCAGTCTGGATGGGTCTTGGTCTAGGGCACCGTTTAGGACTCAATTACAGTCACCTGACATGATGATGTCAGCGGTACGATAGGATGAGTCCGCTGTCACAACATTTGAGTAGAAGTTGGCGTAATCATTATTGGGTGCATACACGTTTACCAGTCAGACTTCTCGGCTGTCCAGGGTTCTATGCAATATTATGTGTCAGCCCTCCAACTCCAGGACGTGATCCCTATGTAGAAAGGGCACCCCGAGATGCCAAGTTCTCAGTAGAGTTCTGTTAAGGGAAATCTGTGGTGCTTTTGATTTTGCATCTGCATACCTTAGCTGCAATAGAGTGTGTTTCATGCTCTGCTTTCTTCCTTCTTTCTGGATATAAAGTGTTAGCTGAGTGGCCTGGAAGGCCATATTATGTAGAAGACGATATTTGGGAATCATTAACTGAAGGGGGAATTACAAACGTGATTTGAAATATGTCTGTCAGAGTACAGCAGTTGAGGCTAGAGCCTGCAAGAAAGATAATGGTTTTGATGTTTTGTAAGGGAAAGTTCAAGAACTTCTCTCAATATCCCAATGTTTCTTGGCCAGCAAGGCTATCGAAGCACTCAAGAGAAAGAGCTATAGAACCTGTCCAGACACATCAGTGTGGTCAAATGAATCTGATGTATTACAAACTCAACTGTACAAAAATAAAAAACATTGTGGTTGGATCGGCAGAGAACCTCACATTTTGGCACCTTGTAGAAACAGGTCTGTGAATCCCGTAAAACTTTTACCATTAAAACTGAGGATAGTTTTCTCAAATTCTCTGGCATAACTAAGGTAGAGTACTATGATGGGTGCGGGACAATGATGAGATGTGAATCTCTGTTTCCTAGTTTGGTCAATGTAGAAAATTCTTCTTTTAAGTAAAAGTATGTCCAACAGTCCACAATTACAAAAATCACTTGGTCACTGTGTAGGTAAAGTTACATTTTACACGAAATGGCTTAGTTACAAATAAAAGCTTCTTTATTATATCTTTGCCTGGTCAGCTTATTCAACCATCTTACGCCCAAGTGGTTTTTGGGCAATAAAGATAAGACTCCTTGTTTGCGTTCAGGATTAACAGAATTTGGGGGAGATATACAAAAAAACATGCAACACCGTGCAGCCCCCGTGAGGCTGCAATGCATTGTGCGACAGGGAGGGAGCAGGAGAGTGCCATAACTTCAGAGATATGGCCCGCTCTTCCCCTTTACCTTAACTGGGGCTAATTTCAGTGGCTGTGCGCAAAGCACACACCTTAGCGGCATATCGCTAGGGTATGTGCATGAGTCTAGCATAGGTTTTGTACAGGAAGGGTACCCTTCTTGTACAAAATACTACGCCTAGACACAATGGAAAGCTTTTCCCAATTTTGTATGCGTGCTGCACAGTGCAGCACGCATGCAAAGTAGGAAAAGTACTGTGAAATTAAAGGATTTCTCCTGTTAGTGCCTCCTTTGAAGGGGCATTAACTTTTGGCACAAACCTTGCCTACAAAAATTTGAAAATATGGTTTAGTATCAAAAGGCATGGGTGGTTGCATTGGAACGCCCATGTTTCCATCCATGTAATTCCCCCTCAGCGCTAAGTAACCCAAATCAGTGCTTTGCGCTACTTTGAGGGTGCTTTCCAGTGCAAAACAAGTTTTGCGCAGGAAAGTAAATAGCAAAAAAAGCATTTCACACATATTAGCGTCACTTTTCGGATGCTAACCCAGCGCAAAATGTTTGTAAATCTCCCCCTTTTTTGTTAGGTGTAGCAGGATACTATCTGCCTACTGGTGGATACTTAAGTCAAGATTATTCAGTCTGATTTCTCTTGGGTTCATGCACAGATCAAGATGACTATTAATTAAGAACTGGGTCAGCGGGGGCGGCTCCTCCATGTGGACACACGAGCATTGCCCCACTGCTTTCTCGCAGTGCAAGAAGCAGAAACGTAAAATTGTATAAATACCATTTTATGTTTCTGCTTCTCGCACTGTGAGAAAGCAGAAGAAGGGTATGTCTGGTTGGGGTGGGGCAGGTGGGTGGGCGGGTCAGGGAGGAGTGGCTAGTCCAATGTTATGAGCACTGGCTGTTTGGTCAGCCCCAGGGCTGACCAAACCAGTCATGAGCACTCTCCCGTTTCCTCCATGTAGGCTGCATGCCGCCTGCATGGAGAAAACGACCTCCCCATAGATGTTTATACGGACGGCGTCCTAGCCAATCACAATGCTGCCGTTGCAGCATTGGGATTGGCTTAGGGAAGGAGGGGGAGGCTGCCTGCTTCTGCTTCCTGTGAGCAGAGAGAGAGGAGGAGACGCGACACAGGAGTCCGTAACCGGAGGAGAAGGTACGGTTAAAAAAAAAAAATTATAAAAATAACCCCCCCCTTGCGCGATCCGCCCCCCCACCCACGAGTCATGCTGGTCACGACTGCGGGTCAGGAAAATAAATTGCATACTAAAGCACTATTGTTTTACAGGTCACAAAGCGTTCAGCTACAAAACAGCATTTAAGAGGTTGTGAAAAGTATTGTTCACCACATGCAATATGAGTCAAAAAGAAATTAATGCTGCACTTTCAGGTGTGCACAAACATTTGCACTCAGTGTAATGCAGCATCTAGTGGCGCCGATTCAAAGCACATGATATTTGTCTTTAAAAGGTGCTTACAGACAAGCCTTCTCGCATCAGCTGTTCTACTTATAAATGTAAGACGATTTCACTAAAAGGTCTAGAAATGCATTAAACGTTAACGAGTTCTACTCGTCCCTAATTTGTGCAGTCAGAACTCTTAAAAGCATCATTTTAATTAGATGTACCATGTATGTTTGCTGATGCATCTTCTGTGTTCAGGATTTAAGCGTGCTTGCAGATCCTCAAAATTAGGGCATTAATCACTATATTTCAGAGAATGGGAATCTCTGCAAGCTTAATTAGGCAGGGTTGTTCTCAAGCTGGTCGTTTTCTGCACCTAATGAGCAGCTTGGAATGGCTGAGCTTGGCCAGAAGATGTTAATGCTTAACTCAGGATTGCTGAATTGACAGAGCTAAATGCTGCTGTTATACTAATTATTGGTTTAGTGGTTTCATTTTCTACAGCAGGGGAATGCATCAGAGATTTCCTGTTCTTTATTATTAATCAAAATGTCTTCACTTACCAAGCTATTTCTGTTGGTATTTGAACGTACTATTTAATTTAAAAAAAACGTACATGTTTTGCTGTAGTATGATGGCCAATAGGTAATTTCTATAAGATGAGTGTGTATGGGCACTCTGTTAAATGTTCAGGCATTTTTTATGCGGTTAGGATGTTTGGCTTGGCACATCTGGTTGGTAATATAGTGCATCACACACTCACCAGCAGGTTGGTTGGTTTGTTGTTTTGATTGGGGCGTTCACTTACCAGTTTGCGACCACTTGCAAACAATGGCAGGGTATGTCTCCAATGGGTGCAACCAATGGAGATCAGAGAGAGGGCAGGTGAGGATCCCGTTAGCATAGAAGTAGAGGCATAGGGCAAGTCCAGCAAAAGGACATTTTGGCTTACGTTTCGTGACCTGTTTGTGTGCAAACAAAAGACATGAACTCAACTTCCCATTTATTTCCACTGAGTGTGAAGGCAATTTCAGAAAAGAAAGATGACATTTTATAAAAATTAGCAAGTTTTGTTAGTAAATAGTTGCATGGAAAAAGAAAGCATATTATGGAGCATGTTCATGTTTCAATTTTCTAAATATAATATAGTTTTTCATTTCAAATTTTCAGACATTTAACACCATCAAGGTCTTTTTTATCTGCATTATATGTGTTGCTATTTAAATAGAGATCGTGCTAGAAAATCTCTGCGTCTGAACACGGAGTGAGGAGGATAGTGCTCCAAGGAGAATTTAGCCATTCAACAGATTTATTGTGTGTTTCTAAGGAGAATACTTTTAGAGAACGTGTTATGAAAGAAAGATGCAGGGATCATAATAGAGAGCAGATACAGATGCCCACCTGGTATTCGAAAGATAGAACAATTTCAACCATAATGCATCCAAAACACTTTCATAAGAAAAAGAATAGAAACGTAAATAGAAAAAGCAATTTTAAATAGGAGAAGTGGAGCGGTTATACAATGTGATGCCCCAGAAGTCAAGAGCACCTCAAGGATGGCTAGATAAGGACATGGAACCTATGGAAAGTTTTTATGCATGTTAAACAAATGGTATAAGCTAATTGTACAACATAACGGACACAAAGCAGGGCCTCTTATCTGCCAGTGTTTGAGCAACTTAGATTTTTAGGTGAAGGGAAAATGCTACTAAAGTGTATTGCCCGCTACGGAAATATATATTGGCAGTTTTATTTAGGCATGTTCATGCAGTTGCTTATATGGAATCAATACGTAACTGTTTTGGTTAGTTAGGATGGCTTCTATTTGTCCACAATCAGCTACAAACATCTGGTCTTGAGTGGATATTGCTTAAACCAAAGGAAATCAAACCTAACGATGCCCAGCGGGTGCGAACTTCCTATTTGGCATGGAGGAAGCCAGTTCATTTGACATTGGCATGCTTGGGTTGAATGACAGAGAATTATCTTATACTTAAGGATAAGCCCATGTGTGAATCTTGTCTGAACTTTGTGGAGCCCCAGTAAGTACAAACACTATATTGACTATTCTGTATTATATCTCAATCGGGGCGACGCAAAACCGAAGTAAGTGGGTATTGTTTATATTTCTATCAAGATCCTGAGCTTATCCGATTTCTTTGTCCTCTGCGCAGGAAAAGGGAAAAAAGCTATTTGATTTAATAAGTGAAGAAGCTAAGATTTAGGAGCTATGAATTATTGAATGTATAAAATAGATTCTGACGAGGACACTATCTGTCAGTGATTGAACAACTTTCTTAGAGGAAAAGGAATATGCCACTGAAGTATTTTGCCAGCTACTACATAGGCAATAAAAACTGATATCTAATTGGAAATCCTTGGGTGACAATGAATTTGCAGTAGTTCATCATTAGAAGTGTTAATGTTTAGTTTCTAAATAACCATCTTGTGTGGTTTTTGTAATGCAGATCTCTCCCTGAAATTATGCAATAGGAATTTATATCAGTGAGAAGGAACCATATCCTGTTCTCTTTTCTTCATATGGGTCTCTATCCTTATCATTGTAAATATGACGATTTTTACCTAAATTCTAGTTTAACCAGTGAAAATGTAATGCAGTGGCTGGGATAAAAATTGCAAATATATGCTAATGAAAGGTAGACTACATTCACTTAACATAAATATGCATTATGACTTGTCCTGTATACAAATGATGAAAGCTGAAGACATAAACTGGCAAATTTACTAAGAAGTCATGCAATGCAGATCAGCAACCAAAGCTGCTGCGCTATGTTGCGTGAAATGGTGATAACGGAACAGTGGCATATCTGCAAAGATATGACGCTGTTGCTATCATCTTCAGCACTGGTGCACTTCATACTGCCTTGTGTCACGCAAAGACCTTTGTACCATGGTGCAAGCTGGAGTCTGTGATGTCTATCATGGGTTTTGTACTGGAAGGGTAGGCTTCCAGTAAAAAAAATTATGCTTGGTCCTACTTTAAAACTTCAAATTTGGCATGCATGCAGTACGTTACGCACCTGTGTTCAGTTGGAAAAGGTTTGAGAAAACTAAACTTTTCCCAAACATTATACTTGACTCAAGGAAGCATATACTCTTGGCACAAAGTCCAGTCAACCTTTGTTTAATAGATAATGCTTTACATTAATAAAGAGCGTCTGGTTGCATCGGAATGCACATTTACCACCCATGGGACTCTCCCTGATGCAAAGTAGCATAAAGTAGCTCAAGGCGGTACTTTGCATTACTTTAGGTCTACTTTAAAGCCCAAGTCAAGATCCGCAATAGAAAGTAGATCTCAATTCAAGTAGATCTCAATTCAACCCTTTGCACTGTGCTGGTGCGCACCCTCGATAAATTCGGCTCTGAACCCCAAGAACATATTTTGCAGAATATGCTTTCTATAATTTAACCTGGACCAGAGTATAATTGAATTCGATTTTCTGATCATGTTGATTGAAGGTAGAGATGCTTATTTGAACAGGAACAGGGGTAAATTGTGTCTGAACATACAGTGTGACACATTTGAAAATGTCTTTTCATCGAAGACTAAGCACTAATTTGGTGATGTTTCTTTTTACAGTGGGATAAGTAGTGACAATTTTTCATGATTAATTCTGTGTAAGGGCTCATTTTCTGGAGATGTCCATACTTAATTCTTATTTTCACACTTTCACGTATTGCCAGTCACACGATGATCTGACAAGATGATGTCCTCCACCCATTAAAAGGTACTTGATGTTGAGGTAATGGATTTGGCTACATTCAATTGCCAGAAGGCAAGCTTGGGATGGTACAGTTTTCTTATTGTCAGAACAAAGGGTCATATGTACCAAAGCATTTTTGCAGTTGGAACCGTTACTGCCACTCAAATGCAGTAACTTGTTACCAGATCGCAATTTGTGTTTACCGCTTTGGTGTTTGGAAGGGGCGTGTTTAAGGCATATCTTCCTAATCCCAAATTGCAATGGGATGTATGATTGTTTTGCAACCAAATAATGGTCATAAAACATTCATTTTTCACCAACACCTCAAGTGTGGTGGTAATCATTTGCAAATGGGAAGGAAGGGTCACCACATGACCACTTCCCCTTTGTGAATGATGAAACAAAACATTTTTAAGAGCAGGCGGTTGTCCAAGGGACAACTGCCTGCGCTTAAAAAATTTAACTTCAAAGTTTCATTTGTTCTTTGCCAATGTGTTTAAGTCATGTTATTAAAAATTACTTAATTTATCGACAGCCCGCAAACCACTCTGTACAGATTTCCCATTGCAAGGGCTACTAGAATTATGTGGCAAATGTATCTAAATAATCTGACACGGTTATCGAAATTATGCAGCACGTTCTCTGGCAGAATTAATTTAATCCATTCGAGCTAAATAAAATATTTTTTGAAAAAACTGCAAATAGAGTGACAAACTATGGGGTCGATTGATGGCAAGCACACAAATCAAAGTAGCCCTATAGCAGGTGGAGTGAAAAGGGCTTGTAGGATATGGGTGACCATTAACTGAAAAATCTGCATCACTGAGTTTCTTAAGTGCAGGGCAAAAGGATTGCCAACCCTGGATATGTTTAGACTTAGAGGGTCAATATCATTGATGAACATGTACAGTGCTCCGCTGCCTTTTGGCTAGGTCTGCGATAAAGAAATACTACATACATACATGTAGATCATAAAGGAAAAAACACAGCCTAGCACATAAGTTGATGTGGGAGGTGAAGGAGTGCAAAAAGGAGGTTAGGATGCCGAATCCAAGTCCTGTGATGATTCTATTATGAATTTGATGTCTTTGCTAGTACTCAGAACTGGCCTGCGGAGCATCCCAGAATGCTGACCTAGTTTACTCTGACTAGCTCTCAATTGGCAAAGGTCACGGAATAGTATTTGTTTATTACTTTCCTTGTCTATGGCTGGTAAAGTTAAAGGGTGGAAAGTTTTCTGGGTAAATGTATCTCTGCAACAAACAGACAGGACAGACCCACGGCTCTCTACAAATGATGTGCCAAACGGCAAACAACCAGAAGAATAGTGCTAAAGGAACCTATAGGGAAGGAATTGACCAAACGATTATTAACCACAAAATCTGCCATTCACCAACAGCTTTCTGCCACGCAGCTGCATTGCTTGAAGCAAAACTGTTGTTGAATGGAGCCGCTCACAGGAAAGTACAATTGAGAAGTGAATAGCACAGCAGAGTTTTAAAATATTTAGTCTGCCACGGTTGAGTCTGTGTCATGCTGCAAAGCTGCACATTTATCCCTATATTTTCTAATGACGGGGACAAATTACTAAACTGTCACCAACAGGAGACTGAGCAGGCTCTTACTATTTAGAATAGATCAGAATACCCATACTATGTCAAGGCCTTGAAGATGTTCCTCAGACTGTGCCAGCACAAAAATCCACAAAATGCAAATAATGTTTGAAGATCAGCTGACTGTGCGGGCCCAGCTTAGGGCTGTACTGTTCATATTAAAGCATGACCAAGACGGATCTGCCTATGGTGGGGCTCTGTTGAAAGGGGCATACTTGGTAGAACATGATGGGTCTTGAGTGTGGTCACAAATGATCAACATATTAGATATTACCGCTGTGTTTCTGAATAGAATGATGTGTGCTTTCCCTTTCAATAAGCAGTCACTCTAAAAGTTACTTCCTGCCATGGAGTTTCTGTCATCAGCACTTCTCCCTTTTTCCACAAGAGCAGTTCAAACATGAATGACAACATATCCTAGTTTGCAAATGTTTTCTATACAATTATGGCTCTGCAATATTTGCCACATAATGCATCACATGCTGCATAATTTGATGATTTTAACTAATAAATAGTTTGTAGCTCAAACGGATCAAAAGTTACAAACAAATGTGACTTGTGTTGCTGTGAGGTGGACGGCCCTTTCCAAAGGATGACTGATCACGCTTGTCACTGCTGCATTTGTATGTTGCACTGCTACTAATAAGGAAAAATCTTTGTAGACTGTTAGCATTTGTAAAAATGTAAAAATAATAAAGTATCAGAAAATATACAGCATTATGCTGCATCCTTTTTTTGCTTCATAATTTAGTCAACACTGCAGAATAATTTTGTCCTCGATTGCTACATAATTCCAGTGGCCCCAAAGCAGGCAGCACATGTTTAAAGTGCTTGTGTATGAAGCAGAGAGACCCTGAAGTTTGTGAACTAAGTTTGGTGTGCGTGCAAATCCTGCATCGCTGACCCCTGGTGAGTTGCTTAAACAAGGCCAACGGAGGTACCAAAGACCAAGCGGACTGGTCTCAAGGGCAAGACCGGCTTTAGCACTGGTGGAGCCCTGTGCAACAATGTTTGTTGGTGCACCCCAATGACTCCCTCCACCATGGATTCCCTCACTACCACCCTTCCACAGTGCCCCTCAAGTCTCCATAAACACTTTCTCGCTCAGATGCATTTGATTTGATTTACAGTGCCACTGATACCAGTATAGGGTGTCAGAGCACTTTACATCACACACATTACAGAGAGACAATCAATCATAGGTCTGTAAATCACTCTATAGGAAATACATAAGACAAAGTGCTACAAGGTGTAGGAGTTACATGACACTATACTAGTAGGCAGAATAGTTTAATAGTGATTGGTCTGGAGAAACACAAATTCTGAATTTAGAACGTAATACCATGGTTGGGGGTTCTCTATAATAATCAGAATTGATTTTATCCATATGAACACCCTTTGCAACATTAGGATAATCAAAGACTGGGGAAAAAAACATTACGCTCTAATTTATACCTTGCAGTTTGCATGCAGCTCTTAGATGGCAGTTAGTAGCTCACTGTTCTATGTTAGGATTTTGACTTATAAACTGCAAGTAAGAAAAGGAGCCCTCTGACAAAAGCAGTAACCTCTGACCTGTTTACATTATGTGCCCTTTGTGATCTGCATAGTACATATTCTTGGCAGCAGGCACAATAACCCTATACGATAACTTTCCACGAGTCAAAACTTCCACTTGACAAAACTCCATCTCTCTCTCTAGAAAGAACATCGGAGTTATCATTAATTTTCTTATTGTTGCCGAAAATTGCTGGAGGCCAGGAAAGAGGCAGCAAGTGATTTTAAAAATATGATATACTTGCAAACATGACACCCCTCTACCCGAGTCAGTACCTACAGGAATGGTGCACTTCCCCACCCATGGAAAACAATGTTGTTCAAAGAAAGACGAGAAAACAAAGTAGAGCTTCACTGGCAAACCTAGCAAAGTGACGCTTATATATTTGGGTGAAGAAAATCAATCTGGCCATTTCGAGACCACTCTATCTTTTATTATATTGTAATTGCATTTATATAGCGCGTACTACCACGGACGAGGCGTCAAAGCACTTTTTCTGCGAGTAGCACGCTACTCCGGAACCCATAAAGGATTAGTGGTGAATTAGTATAGTGAAATATGAAAGTAGTTTGAGTGGTGGATATGTTAGTCAGTTATTTGGATTAAGAAGGATAGTGTAGGGATAGAAGAGGGAAAAGGTTTGCATTTATAGAGTGCTTGCTACACCTGAATGGGGTGTTGAAGCGCTTTTTCGATGAGTAGCACTCTACTCCGGAACCCATATCTTAGGCACTTAAGAATCCTGAGAGTAGGGGTGGGAGGTCGGGGGGGCTGCAGCACAAGAGCACACGTCAGCTAGGGCCCAACAGAGCTGTATTCACATGCTCCAGCCCTCTGAACAGGCAAATGTAGTATTTCTGCTGATTGACATACAAAAAAATAAAATGTGTTGCAGTTCACCTCTAGAGCAGGCAAGGAAAACAGATCTCCTGAATGGACAACATATTTCATATATTTGAAGTGTATGTGAACATTCAGCCAATAATGTCCATATATACGGCATAGAACATAAAAGTAATTGTTAACTACCCTTTAATTAGCATTACATTCTGTGTTAATTACTTCCCAAGGTACTCGTTTGATCGCCCTCAAAAGAGTGAAAACACAAGTTAGCATCATAACACCAGCTGAAATAGGAGCCATAAAATGTGTTAAAACCATGCAGATTTCTTCCAGTGCCCATCTTCAAGAATGTGAACCTGATACTCATAAATATTATGCAGAAAGACAAGTGCCATTGTCAATAACTGCTTCCACTTTATTCAATCTAGATACAGTGGTTTCAAATGAAGCAGTTTTGTATAAGTAATTCAAACATTGCAGTAAAACGATGCCCCTGTTTCTGTAAATCATTATCCAACAGCAAATTCCTTGCAGAGCCTTACGATCAGGAGCTCTATTTCTTCTTCATTCTGCACACTTTATTTCAGACAAAATGCATGTAGCGACAAGCGACACTTTTTTTTTTTGCATTAGGGCTATATTACCATTAAGGTGCTGCCAACATATTTTGTGAAAAAAGATTCCAATTACATATATACATTTGTCAGGAACTGAGCTATTATTATTTTTTGAGTGGGGGATCTCCAACAACTTTGCAAACACAAAGAACTCTTGATTGGTAGTGATGGTTTGAACAGCCGCACATCCAAATCCAATAGTAAGCAGTGTACACTATTAGGTCAATTTATGGTGCCTGTCAGGGTAGACGGACATCCCACTACCAGAGATGTAAAATAAACAGAAATTCTCCTAGGAGAGAATCTGTTCTAACATGTTTTAGCATATGAGTATACCCCGGCACTCTAAAGTTTTTGTGATGGTGAGAGAAATATATCACAGATTTTTCATAAGCAGTTCAACAATTGTTTAGTGGGAACACTATGATGATATTAGGTGCTATTCTGTTATCAAAAATTGAGACCACAGTATGTAATATCCTTATCTCAAAAGGAAGAACATCATACAGAGATTCTTTTTTGCAAAATTTAATCTCATATGTGACATGAGAATTTCATATGGTATACTTAAAATTACAAGATGTGAATAAACAAGTCAAGTCCATACAAAGCATTTCAGAATTAGATAAAAATTCTATATTCTCTATTCTTGTTTCAGAAAGATCATACTCAGATGTAAAAGTCCAAATGATGAAGTTGGTTTCTTTCTCCCAAAAACAGCCGACACGTGTTTCGTTACTACAAGTAACTTTATCAAGGCTTAGATATCGTGTACGTTAGTGTTGAAGTGCACCATGGGCACAATATTGCCCGTAGAATTAGTAAATGGTCCGTTACTATTGAACCAATCCTTGGTTAGATTTCCTCCTATCCTGTGTGCTGGTGTTAACGAACACCAAAAGCACCGATTATTCTTTGAAGGACTGAGTGTGATCCGTTTAGTGCTGGATCTGTCCTGAAATATTGTTTCTCTTTTTCTACTCCTAAAAACAGCGACTATGATAGGTCCTTGTTTCCGGCAAGCAGCGCGCCGTGAGTCCAGCTTCGATTGGCAAATTTTCCAATCCCTGTCTTCCAGAAGAAAAAAAATATATTAAGTCTCAATGTTTTCAAGCTGCTGTTAAATTTCCTCATGGTTAATTCGGCAGCCCCTGCTGCTCAGAGTAGGTTTCCAAGCACCAGGACTCTCTCTGCCCAGGTCTCTTGCAAGGTCCAGTTCTCTCTGTTCAGATGGGCCATTTCAAGTCAAGAATCATTTTGTTTTTTATGTCGGTGATGCAGGCAAACTGGTGGCCAGCCACTTGACTCTTGGAGAGCAGTTATAGTCCCTTGCTACCAGCAGGAGTCCTTGTGTCTGTGTGTGAGCTCTCCTCTTCCACCAGGAGTCAGGAGGAAGGTGTCTTCTTCTTCAGATGAAATTTTCCTAGGTCCTGGAATGATCTGAGAAGGTGGTGCCAGCTTTATCCTGTGTAACTATTTTTTCACTGTCCCTTAACCTCCTCTTTTAGCACTTCCTCTTGACTTATTGTAAAATTACCCACAAACCACTGTTTCAAGATGGCCAAACTCAGCTGCCAGCGGACAGGCCTGTCTGCAATTCATTAGCCAATACTTATTTAGATGAGCCTCATCTAATCTCACAATATAAACATTATTTGTCTCCCCTACTGTGACTGGATCCTGGCTTTCTAGGAGGCTTCTTGGGTCAAATGGGAGAAGCCCTGCTTGGCATCACCAAATCAAAAGATGCAGTGCTAAAGCTGTCCCATGTTCTACAACTTGTTCCTTTCCACTCCTAGATAGGTAATCCCAGCTACGTGGTCAGCAATTAATCTCTGTTTACTCCTTCTGGGTTCAGGCTATAGTTCTCTGAGCCAGAGCCTTTAACTCTCCCAGAAATGGGTTGTGAAACAGAGCTGTGCAAGGTCAACAGAGGGAAGGTAGTGTTTGGTAGTACCCCAGCTTACTGATATTAAACAACAACACTCAATAAATCATTGTCTAGTAGGTGTTTTTATTTTTTTAAGTAACATATTATCACATACAAATTTGTATTTGCTATACTTTAACTCACAAATATGTACATTCAGGTAGGTGGATATACCTCTGGTGACACCCTGATAACATGTTACATCCCTAATGGGCCTTGAACCGTATGACCACAGTGCCCCTACCTATACTTGACACAATACAGGGTGGTGTCATTATCAGTAAATAAGGCCTACCAGCTTTGATAGAGTATCATCACATAAGTAAAAGTAGAAACATGTTGCATAATCCACTTTTTCAACACCGATTTTAATCAACGGGGATAGTACCAACATTTAGTTCATGGTCATATTAAACAATGCATTTTCAAACATCAACATTATCAATAAAGGATTATATTGAAAAACAAGATTTCCAGAGTCTTATTTCTATTTTTAGTATGCTGCTACGGCAGTTGTATGACCAACCAACAGGTGTCTCAGTCCACTAGAGCCAATATATAAAAAACAAACTCAGGGAGAGCTTAAAGCTGGGGAAACCTCTCCCCTGGGAGACTTAGGGCATCTTTGTAGAAAACACTGTGGGTCCTCATTTGGGAGCTGCTGTGCTCCTGACAGCCCACAAAATGCTTTTCAAATCATTAGTGGTACCTTTTCTGGGCACCACAGGAAAGCCATATGTATTTTTTAGGAATGCACCCATTTGGTACAACAACTTGTGTGTTTCTGATTTCTTTCCCACGTGAAGCACAGGCATAATTGGCTACAGGCTATCCCTCCCCCCACCCTGAAACCCAGACACGGGTGCAGGAGAGCATCTGCCATGCTTCTCTTTTCTGGGGTATGTGGTCCGCTTTGAAAGTTCTCAATGTGTCAGGCCCTGAGCCAAAAGTGGTTCTGGGTAAGTGAGCACAAGGCACGCCCCCTCCCCAACTTCAAAGAGCTGCACTCTTTGTTCTCTGCCCAGACCCTCACATGTCACCAGGCTTCATTCCTCAATTTCTTCGACCTTCTAGGGCCGATTTGGACAGGGAAGAAATCATTTTGCTCCTGGTGGCAAGCTTTAGGCAGCAGGAACATTTTATTCATGCCTCCTGGCATTTAAATATATTTCTTGTTGGGGAGCTTGATTTGGAAGACTCCCTTCTCCAGGCCTGTCCTCCTGATGTTTTACATGCTTGGGGGAGAATGCTTCCACAGACCTCAACAGCAAACAAACAGAACACCATCTGTGCTGTACTCCCCAATTCCCATAGACTCCTGACTACTTGAAAGGCACCTTGTGTCAGCAGAGTTAAGAGCTAGTCCTCAGATGTCCCCCAGCCGGAGCAAATCCCCAACTGTTCCTCAGGGGCTATAAAGAGCCCAGCTCCACTGGTCCTGGAGAGAAGAACCATCCTAGTCCAGGGAGCTAGCTAGAAATTAAGGCCTTCACTACACCTTTCAGTGGTACCAGCTGGTTTCTACTGCCAGCTGAGCCTTCTGTCGCCTTCGTTGCTCCCAGGTCAAATGCCTCCTTCAGTGTCTTTCCCTTGTGGAGGGGTTTTTAGTGGGAGTAGAAATGTCTGGAAGGTAGGCAACTCTACCCAATCCGAGGGTTTCACATTATCACTCCACCCCAGTTCCAACCCTCCGGCACAGCATTTTTAGACATTTAAATGTGGCAAATTCAAGGGGTATATGGAAAGCCTTTCCCTGTGACCATCAGCCCTGCCACCAACTGGCACAGCTGCCTGATACCTTCTTGTCAAAACTTTAAAGCAGTTTAGATCCAGAGTTCTGGCCTTACTCCTTTATTTCTGTGGGCTTGTACTTGCGAGGTCCAGGTGCAGTGTGAAGAGTAAATTAGCAGATGCAGATTTTATCTACACCCCAACCTTTCCAAGGAATTGGGCCAAGCTCTGTTAATGGTTCTTTTGTATGTGGAGGCCTTTGTCCCCTTGATGGCCAGCAGAGTAATTAATTTAGCTCAGTTAGGGGGACAAAGGAATGGAATCTGATTATGGCTAAGCCAGGCAAATATGACAATTCTCAAAGTGCCATAAGGAGTAGAGTTATTACACAGCTGGCAGCAAATCTGCACTCTGTGTACATGCGTACCCTAAAATTGATACCTCATTGTTATCTTCAGGTCTAAATATGGTGAAACTGCTGTGGTGCAGATTTTGCCCACAATGTGTTACACAGTAAGCACACAAGACAACCTTTTCAGTAAGAACTACAGACCTACACTGTGAACGCCCACTCACATTATAAAGCCTACATCAGGTCAGCACCAATCTCTGAAGTGTCCCTTCTGTGACAGGCTACCTGCATGCAGATACCAGGCTGAGCTAGACAGGATTCCTACATGCTCAGCCTGTACATGTGTGTGCTCACATGTTCATGTTTAACCAGCCCAGAGCCTCTTACCCTAGCTGCGGAGCAACAGCTGTATTTCAAAAGGCCAGCACTGACAGTTAGCACACTCAGTCCATTTCCACAGAATTTACTGTGAGTGAAACTCATTGGGGAGACTTACTCATAGTAAAAGTCCAAATTAGTGGAAGAAAATGAGTAGAACCCACATTCCAGCAATCAGGGTTTGAACATTAAGGATTTTTCCAAAATGTCCATAATTGGAGATAGGAAATACATATTTTAGTTCCATCTAGACCTGTTCAGGGGAAAGCCTAAGAAGGACCACACAGTGAAATAACTTTTGATTTTTTTTCACTGCGAGATCACACAGACCCAATATGTGGTGTGCCTTATTTCATATATTATCATATTACCCTGAGGGCTTGCTAGGCACACTTTAGGGGTGACCTTTGAATATATATAGTAGGATTTTCCTGCATTGCAAAGGAACTTTTCCTTGCATTTTGTTGCTGTAGTGGTTTTATTGTGCAGCCCAGCCTGACCTATGGGGAAATTAAATAGGCCAAAAAGGGATGCAAACGTATAGTACATGCTTTATTGGGGAATCACGCATAAACCTAATGGGAACAATGTTGAACAGCAAAAAAGGGGACAGGACCACAAAAAAACTAGTTTGTTACAACATTCATCCTCCATATGCAAAGATATTTTCTCTAAGTTGGACAGCTGAGTCTCACAGCACAGAAATACACATTTGATTAAGTGTGTTATTATTGCAGTGCAATTAAGTGTCTAAATTGAATCTGGTTTAATAGAGGGACTGACAGTGTTATGTTCAAAATGGGCTTTTAGGTTATAAAACCTAAATGTACTACTAAAATATTGATGTTTCAATGTTTCAACATCTATGGCAGACACGTCCATGGATTTCATCAGGAGAAGAGAAACTGAATTGGGCAACAACCTGGGGTGAGACAGAAAACTGCAATACTTTCAAAATTGGATGCATTACTCTTGTGATGCGAAATTACCAGAATTATGCAATTACACCAGCTTCAGTAATTTGGGGGCAACAATCCTACCACAGGAGCACAGGAACAACATACTAAGAGAGAGTGAGTTGTTGTTGGCTACTGTTATTCATATCCTTTAGCATTTTGTGTTATTTTCTTAGCACAAAATTCATCCTCTGGCCCATTTTGAATGTGGGGGTGGATTGTGCACTAACAAAATAGTGCTAAATGCTGGATTATGCTTCTCATATACTTACGCTTAACTACAAGTTTACATGTAATCTTGTTATAATCATGCTTGAGAGAATTATGTCAGTTACGCCCACCCCTAATAACAAGCATATTACCAATTGCCAATGGAATATTCCATAAGTGTTGTGATAAGTAACTGACATACACATAAAGAAGTGCCACATTTCAATAGTTGTGGGGAAAACAGTAGGTAATTGAAGTCCCTCTGAATCTGGTGTGCTTCTTGATACTAAGAAGAAATATATGCAGGCTGCTCTCTGAAAAAATACACTTCAAGCCCATGAAAATTTTAAGTGGTTAATTATTCTCTACGTACCCAAGCTTGTGTCAAACAGAATGAAGCTAGAAGGTTCTCTATTTGTATGAGTTGTGAACAATGGAAACATCCGGGCAGCATAGCTAAAAAAGATACTAATTCAAATACTTTGACCAGCAGTACTCTTTGCTTCTTCCTCAGTGGGATGCCCTTGTGTCAGTTGTGCCAGCGGGGGGAAGAAAACCATGTGAGCCTTTTGTGAAAATATATATTGTATAATTATAATTGTATAAAAAAGTAGGCAAGGACCCCAATAACTACGTTGTTTTCACACATGGATTGATGAAAATGAGCAGTGATTTCTCTCAGATGAGCTTTGCCCTCACCAAAATATCTTCACATAAGGTTGACTGGATTATAAAGGGAGAAAGTTGATCTTGACATTTGATGCCACCTCCCATGACTCAGAAATTCCACGTGCTTTAATGATGATCCCCTAATTGCTCACAACCCATATACTTGCTTCCACTGGAACTTGTTGGGTCTTCTCAGTTTATTGGGCTCAGGGTTCATAGAGATTTAGCCCTCCATTTCCTAGTGCAGCCTATTCCCACTGCATCTGTTGTGTGCACCATCAGAGCTGTACATATCCCTCACTCAATGCTTCATGTACTCTGACTTGAATTAAAAAAACAGGGTGCCACCCTTTGCAGAAATGCCATTTTTTGTTTTTATATTTATCATCAACCACAAGACTTTGGGAGTTGTTTTCTCTAAATGAAAAAAAGAGTGGGTGCGTGGACCATAGAGGCTGCTGACAACACTTTAAGTGCATTCAGAGAAGCTGTTGTGGCAATAGCACCTTTGAAGGGCCAGAGATCTCCACCAGGCCTGCTGAGATCTCTAAAGATGGCAGATGTGCAGGCCATCCACTATACTCTAAATGAGGCCCTTAGTCTCTTTTTAGAGCTCAATATCTTCCAATATTACTGCTTAGAAGCGGAAGCCAGGCAGGTCATGCTGAAGTTAAATGCTTTTGCCGGGATGTTCTGCTCAAGCTGAAAGTCAAAAAAAATTCTAAGTCCTACAGTTTTACAACTCTTCCAGAATATCTCCTATTGATAGTTTCTAAAGGCTTCCAGGACCTCAGGAGCAACACTTAGGGGCCAGGACTTTATGAAGCAGAGACAAGTAGTAGGGTATGATCCAGGTCAAGCTGTAACCGGTCAGCTGGTCACTCCAGGAAAAAGGGCCTCTTGCAGGTTTTGATGTCTTTATTTCCAAACAGGAGTTCATTCAACTGAGCATTCAAGTCCACTTTTTAGTCCTAGATACAAGTAGGAGCAGACCCAACCCTTCGGGTCTCTACACAGATCTCAGACAAAAGATCCAGTCCTCTTCTGTTCTTACCCAAGTCCCAATATGTTTTGTTGAGCTGTGGTGATGTGCCAATTTTATAGACTTCACTAGCAAGTTGGTGGGATAACGCCTAAATGCTCCATAACTAATTATAGAAATGTTCCCAGGGCAACCCTTCCCAGTTTTGCAGTGCATCCCATTTGCCTTACTTCAAACTATCCCCCAGTGCTCTATTCTAAGTGAAATCCAACATGGCAGCACAATTTTCCCCTTGGAGGTTTCTGGTGTCCCAGCAAGGGGCCTGTTGAGAGAAATAAGCAGTCCTCTTTCTCTCAACCCTACCAAACTGGATCTGGGACCAGATCTCCCTCCCTATGGGATGGTGCAAAGCTGGCTGCAGTTGTCTGTGGGCGCAAAGGTATTTCTTTTATAAGTCTCGCTTTACACTTAAGTATGAATTGACATCACCCTGGTCCCTTGATAGTTAAAGAAGCTCAAGAACCCCACATTGCTTTTCTTTCCTGATTTGAGAAGAGGAATTTAGCTCACAACCAGGTCTTACTGCTTAAAGGCCCAAGTCAATGCCTCTGTTTGGTGAGCAGTTTTTACACATGATCAACAGGAAAGCATTGGCATGGAAGTTGACTGCAGACAGGGTAATGCTACTGGAGCTTCAGGCAGCAAAGCTTTCTGAAAGCTATGATTCCTATATATTTATCAGAAATTCTACTTCGCTATTGAATTTGTTTTTTAAGAAATATTTAAAACAGGGGTTAATTAGGCTATTTTTCATATTCCGAATGAGACTTACAAAAATAGAATTTCAATTGTACCTTAAAACTTCTCGTAAAAGCCATAGAACCATTTATAGCTCTATAAAATGAAACATTTTCTCAGTGGCCAGTCACTGTTGAAACATGCCAACCTTTTTACATGTTTCACTTCTAAATACCAGACACCTGGCCTTGTGGGCTACAAGGCCTTCTTAGGGTGATTAACTTAATGTTTAAAATCAGGGTTCCATCCTTCAAAAATGGTTATTAGGACCGGCCCCCTTGCAAGTCTAACAGACGCTGCAGTCAGGCTACACAGGTAGGTATGAAACCAGGTTTTCCCTGCCCACTTAGTAGATGGTAAAACTTGTGCTTCAACCTACATGTGACATTTAATTGCCATGCCATGTGTGTATTTCCAGCACCATATATTATGGGGCTACTGGAAAGCTAAATATTTCATTTGGCGATTAGTCAATTTTACCTTGCTTTAGGGGTCACAGCACATACTCTGGGGACTGGTCAGCAGAATTCTCTCATACCTATTTCTTGGTGAAACACAGCCAATGCCTCATAGTTCTCGGAATTGGCATCACACGGATGGCCGTTTGGAAGAGCAATCTATGTCACAATTAGGGATATTCGTTGGTCAGTGGTTGAGGAAGTAATGATTAATTAATGCTCTATAGTCCCACCTTACATTCTCAAAATGATTGAGTTCCATTTCTTCTGATATAAGTAATCTGTTATATAGTACATAAACATATATTTTTTTTTTTTTTTTTTTTCTTTTTTTGAAACCGTTTATTGCAATCTCAAATAGTTACAGGTATGGGCCTACAACCATCTGGCCGGCCGCTAGAGTGGCAGAAGCATATGACATACATACAGAAAAATCTCTTGGTGGGGCAAAAAGGTTAAATCAGGAGATGTCAGCAGTGCAGGCCACATAACTCCAAACCCACAATACGGTTTCCTTTTATTGAAACACAACAACACAAAAAACCACACCCGCAAGGCAACCCGCAATCCCAAGTGAAAGCACGCGCTCCTTAAGTGGGGGACCCCAACCAATCGCCAAACTCTGAAGAGGGGAATGAGAACAGATCAGGGACTGGGGAACCACGTGCCCATGGCTGGGGGAGGGGGTCGGCTAGGGGGACGGAGCTGGTGAGGCAGCCGGCAGCAGTGGCGGCTCGCAGATGTCCCCGCGATAGGCGTTCCAGGGGCCCCAGATTTTCACCCACGCCCCAGGCTTACCCCTCGCAACATACACCACCTTTTCACGAAACATACACCAATCCATGTGTTCTTTCCAGGCTGACACCGCCGGGGGCCTCTGGGATCCCCACAATTGAGCAATGTCACGCTTAGCTATCATGTATCCCAGAGTCACCCACCGCGTCTGCGGAACCGAGTAGTCGGTTGGCTCCCACACATTCAGCAAGCATCTCCTCGCTTCAGGCAACAGCGCGACACGCGTAACCACTCGCAGGACCTCGTGCACACCACGCCAGAATCGCTCCACCTTGGGGCATTCCCACAGAATATGCAGGAAAGTTGCCAAAGCACCACAGCCACGCTTACACAGTCCATCCTCAGTAAAGCCCATACGTAAAAGCCTTGGCCCCGTCACGTAAACCCGGTGGAGGATCTTAAGCTGGACGAAGCGAAGGCGAGCCGGGATGGCCACCTCCTTCGGAGAGGCCACCGCGGAAATCCAGTCCTCGTCATCCAATTCTAGCCCATCGGCAACCCAGGCCTCGCGGAGGCCAGTCAGCAGGCCCGATCGGTCGTTGATCAGTTTTTTATATATAAGGGAGATCGTGCTGTCTGGGACATGGCCATCCAGCACTCTGTCCTCTAGGGGGGAAGACTCTGGAATAGACGCGACATCCGGGAAGACGGAGCCCAGCGCGTGGCGGACTTGTAAGTACCGAAAGTACTCACTGCCTTGCAACTGAAACTCCGTCTGCAGCGTCTCGAAAGTTTTGAATCCCCCCCTCGTCCAGAGATCTCCCACGGTGCTGATACCGATCGTGTCCCACTTCTCGAAGCCCTTCGAGGTCCACAGGGAGCCCAACCTCGCAGACGCATAGAGCGGTGACGCCCGGGTCAAACGGTCCTTCCACCCCATAGCTGCGTTAGCCGCGTGCCATACACGCACCATGACACGCGTCGGTCCCGTCAGGCGAGGGTCCGGCGCGCCAGAATAGAGCGCTCGATTGTAGTCGCCACCGGGCAGGAGCATCTTGTCCATTTCAAATGCCGGGTTCAGGGCGGGCCCGTAAAGGCCATGATTAATCGCAGCTAGCTGGGAGGCCCAGTAATACCGTTTAATATCCGGGAGGGCGACCCCCCCATCGTACCACGGAAGCGTCAATTTAGCCAAGGCAATACGTGGCCTCCCATCCCAGAACAGGCGACGCTGCAAACTCTCCACCTCTCGGAAGTAACGCGCCGGGACCAAGTCCATAGTGTTCTGGAGAGCGTACAGAAAGCGCGGCAACGACATCATCTTGGACAAGGCCGCTCGGCCGGGCGGCGAAAGCGGCAGACGCCGCCAACGCACCACGTCCTCCCTCAAGCGCTGGAGGGGGGGTAGCAAATTCCGCTCGTATCGGGCCTCCGGGTCCAGAGTAATATATATACCCAGGTACCGAAACCCCTGGGAAGCAATCTGGATCGGACAGTCCCGTGGTAGGACCGGAGCCTCCCCGGCAAGCACATATACACAGGATTTCCCCCAGTTGATGACGAGGCCTGAGTTGCGACCGAATGAGCGCAAAACATCAACTAGGACGATCAGTGATTTACGCGGGGAGGCGAGATATAGAAGGATATCATCAGCGTAGAGAGACACACGGTCCTCATGCTCGGGGGTCCAGCGGAGACCACGGATGGAAGGGTGCCACCGCAGCCACTCCGCCAGGGGCTCCAGGGCCAGTGCAAACAGGAGAGGCGACAGGGGGCAACCCTGTCGCGTGCCCCGTCCCAGTGCGAATGGAGCCGAGACTCGTCCATTCACCACCACCTGCGCCAGTGGGCCGGAATACAACAACTTGACCCAGCCGATGAAGCCCGGTCCGAAGCCAAACTTCGCCAGCATCGCCCAGATGTATGGCCACTCGAGCGTATCAAACGCCATGGTGGCGTCCAAGGACGCCAAGATGGCCGGCTCCCGCACGAACGGGACACGCGCGAGCACCCCGTGCAAGCGTCGCAGATTAAGGGCCGTGTTACGATGGGGTATGAAGCCGGACTGGTCTTGGTGGACCAAATCGCCCACCACGCCGACCAGCCGGTTGGCCAGCACCTTGGCGAGGATTTTGGGCTCCGCGTTCAAGAGCGAGATGGGCCTATGGGATGTGACCCGCTCACGGGGTCTCCCCTCCTTGTGGATCACCACGATCGTGGCCAGACGCTGGTCCGGCGGAAGGGAACCCCGCGAGCGGGCAGCCAGGAACATCGCGCGCAGGTGGGGCGCCAGTACATCCGGTCGCAGCTTATACAGCTCGATAGGGATGCCATTGGGGCCCATGGCCTTGCCAGATGCGACCGAGCGGATAGCAAGGGCAATTTCGTCCGAGGTGGGAGGAGCGTCCAGCGAATCCCTGTCCTCCACCGAAAGGGAGGGCAGCGCGATGTCCCGAAGCAGGGCATGGGAATCCTCCTCCGAGCAGGGAGAAACCGGGGAATACACCTCGCGGAAATAATCCGCGAAGCAGGAGACAATGGCGTCCGGCTCGGTGACACACACACCATCCATCCTCTCGATCAACGGAACCACACGACTCGCTCTCTCCTTTTTGTCCAACCACGCAATCAATTTACCAGCCTTATCACCCACATCATACAGTCGCCCCTGTTGCTCCCTACTGAGGCCCCTGGCCGCCTCCGTGACGAGGGCCCTATAGGCCGCCTGCTTGAGGTGTAGAACATGCAATGTGGCATCCGTCACCCCGCTCCCCAGGTCACCCTCTAGTTCAGTAATTTCGGCCTCCACCCGGGTTACCTCCTCCCGCTCGCGCCTCCGGGCATGGGAGATAAGGGAGAGGGCCTCCCCCCTGAGAACTATCTTAAAAGCCTCCCAAAGGGAGATAGCCGAAGGGACAGACCCCACATTCTCCTCAAAGTACCGCTGCAAGGATTTGATCAATTCTGCTCGAATAGTGGGGTCGCGCAGGTACCAGGCATTGATTGGGGCTACCCTGCCCTCCCCCCTCGGGAAGACATCAAAGTGCAACAGTAATGGGGAGTGATCTGAAATACCCCGCGCCAAATGGCGCACCTCTCCCACTCTCCCAGCATAGGCCGCAGGGACAAGGACATAATCAAGCCGCGAGAGGCTACCATGGGCACCCGAGTGGAAGGTGTATTGCAGCTGCGCGGGATGTTTTAGTCGCCAGCAATCCACCAATCCTAGTGTATCTAAAAGGCCGGACAGCCACGCCTGTGCCCGGGGGAGGTCCCTGGGGGGATGACGATCCATAGACCCAGAAGCCACCGCATTGAAGTCTCCCCCAACTACCAGAAGCCCACCCGGGAGGTCAAGGAGGAGGCGCCCCAGGTCCGCAAACGTGGTAGATTGCAACCCCGGCGGAACGTACACTGATACAAAAACGATCACTTTGCCCTCCATTCTACCCACCAAGACAGTGTAACGTCCCCTCTCATCATGGCGCACCTCATCAATCTCCAATGGGAGCGAGTTCTTAATCATGATGCCCACCCCCCGCGAGCCCGAGGTGAAGCCCGAATGGGCCGCCAAGCGATAGCCTCGCCGATTCATGGCATGAAAGGAATTACCTATAAGGTGTGTCTCCTGCAGGAAGACCACATCTGGTGAAATCCGTTTCAGATACTGCAGGACCACACCACGCTTAATCCTATCCCCCAGTCCGTTAACGTTCCATGATAACACAGTCAAATCCCTACCCCCCATCATACATGGAAGCCATCAGTCGTCCCCCAAAGAGCATCTCCAAAACAACAATACAGTAAAGGGTTCGCCTTGCGGTGCAAACAAACAACACTCCACCCCCGCCCACCCATCCCAACAGAAATCCCCCCTCCCTGCACCCCTGCATGAGCCCAGACAGCCCCCCCAAAGTGCAGTGTGCCTGTCGCCCCATAGATGAAAAACTAACTAGTCCCCTAGAGGAGGAGGGAAAGCCCCCAATGGACCCCGCACGACCTCCATGGGAGGGGAACATACACGGTCAGCGAATGATAACAGGAATGTTGTCCAGAGCAAGGCCTACTATGCACCCCTCAGTTCTGGTCCGGCGAGCCCTCCCCGCCAACCGCACCCCCCCCACCCCCCCGGCCCCGATCCCCAGGCAGAGTATCCAACCAGTCCCCAGCCGCCTCGGGACGGTCAAAAAAGTGCGTGCGACCATCCACCTCCACCCTCAGCTTAGCTGGAAAAAGCATTGAGTACTTAAGGTTCAGGTCCCGTAGGCGACGTTTAACTCCGAGAAAACTCAGTCTCTGCTTTTGGACTGTCGGAGTAAAGTCAGGGTAGAAATTCACGTCCATATTATCGAGCTTGACCGGTCCCTGTAGCCTGGAAGTCTGCAGGATAGCGTCTCTGTCCCGAAAGTTAAAAATCCGGGCAATGAGAGGCCGCGGCGGGGCTCCGGCCTTAGGTCTTCCTCCGGGGACCCTGTGAGCACGTTCCACCGCAAAAAGTTTACTCAGCCCCCGGGGCTGGAGACGGGTGAGGATCAGGTCTTCCACAAACAAATCTGCCGCCTCCTCCTCCCGTCCCTCCGGCACCCCGACAATGCGAAAGTTGTTCCTCCGGGCCCGACCCTCGGCGTCCTCCAATCGACGGTCCATCAGGGCGCTCGCCTGGCCAAGCCGGTGCACCTCCTTTTGAAGGGCCGCCACGTCTGTAGTGAGACTCGAGGTGGTGTGGGCCAGGGAATCGACCCGGTCATTCGTTTTAGACAAGTCGGCTCTCACCAGGCCCACATCCACCAGGGCCGAGTCTATCTTCTGCGCCAGAGTATCAAAGCGCTGGTCCACCGAGGCCTTCATCTCGGCAATGGCGCCCATGACGTCCCGGAGGGTCAGATCCGCGGGCTGAGCAGACGCCTCAGCCGGGCCCGTGGGGGATGTACGCTGTGCCTCTGGGGATCCCTTCTGGAGGGTGTAGCGGTCCATACTGTTTGACTGAAGTGCCGGGCCACGGCGGGTCGATTTCACCTTTGCCCGGTCGCCATCTTGCTTTGTGGACATGTCGCACTCCCAAAGTCGTGCCAATCTCCTCGAAAGGGCCGATAAACCAGTTCACGGGTTCCGGGGGGGGGGGTGACCACTGGACCGCAGGACAACTCACAGCCGGCGGGTCAGCCGGGCACCGGGACAAGGCCACACCACCGCACCCCACTCCGCAACCCTACCTCGCTTGAGGGCAAGGAGGGCGCAAAAGCGAAAGTGAAAGCGCGGGGTACGCGAGTTGCCCAGCCCTGCCCGCCGCTGTTGTTCGCTTTGTCCCCGGATCGCCCCACAACTCCAATCCGGGGGGCCGGCGCGGAGAAGGCTGCAATCTTCGAGCGGTGCTCCCACCAGTGTCCGGGGTCCGATTCGAAAACGGAAAACGGGTGCCGCCTCAGCTCGGGTACACAGACACAGTCCCCTCGTCAAAGAAAGGATATAATCAGGATTAATTCAGGAGGTCGCGGAGGTCCTCGGGAGCTTCGCACCTACGCGGCCATCTTGGTTGCGCGCTAGGCTCCTCCTCCCCATAAACATATATTTAAACAAATCTGGTCAACCATTTTCTTAAAGGAGTGAAACACCCATCTAGAAGCTTCAACCAGCGTGGCTTACAATAGAATAGATATCACCACCCTGGAAACAAAAAACTCTCCTCCCTAGACAGAACGGTATTGAGAAAGACCTTGGAATCCATGGGAAACTAGTTTACAGTGAGGCAACTATTCCTTTGGAACACATACTTCCATTAGATACACCCCAGAGCACACTCAAAATAAGTGGGAACATGTTCCCCTACTTTCAAACAATCTCCAACATTGGTTTTTATTTTTTTATATTTATCTTTGGGTCAGTTGAATGCCACCATTGAAGACGTGATAAACAATTTAGCTGCATAGATAGCAGGAGGGGATACATTGCTCCTTCCAAAGTGTACAATCCAGACTTTATCATGCAGTGGTTGTATAGAGAGTCATCCCATTCCAATTTACACTTCCCAAGGAAAATGAAAAGGTGATTAGTAGAAATCATTCTTTTGCCCACTATGCCACTCTAGATAGAGAACAGCGATATGCATATGAATTCGGGCTGAACTGTTCGGATTTGAACAGGAACCAAACTGACGTACATGTGACTGGTCTTTTTCTAGAATGGCATAGGGGGGGAAAGGTGGTCTGGAATGTGACTGATCAAATGCAAGTGCCTGATATTTATTTTAACATTTCATCTTTCTCTTTGTTAGTTGTTGCAGTAAAGGCCCTAAGTACATTGGGTGTTCCTATACATGGGTCCCATACTCACTGTGTAACAGGACTCAAGCTATATATCACTGAGGAAGGATACTTTGGCGAAACTGGTCAGGGGTTGCATGTGTTTCCATTTGGAGGTGACCAAGCATGGCAGTTATGTTAAGACTGTACTGATTGGAGAAAGACCAAGATTGATCCCCATGTGTCTGGTTTCTGTCTAGAATGGCATAGCGGGTGAAAAACAGTGGCCTGTAATTATGCCTAGATGACCATCAATGGGTGAGATACATTTAAATAGTTCATCTATCACTTTATTTGTTGCAGTAAACACCCTTAGGGTGACAGGTATGCCCAGGTGGGGTCCTGGGCTCACTATGTCACAGGACTCAAGTTGTTCTCCACTATTGTGGACTAAGTTAGCCAACACTCATCTGGGGTTGTATGCGGTCCCTTCGGCAGGAGACCCAGACTGGCAATTTTGACTGAAATGCCCTGAGTGGAGCAGGGGAAAGACTGATTTCCATATGGCTGGTCTCTGTCTAGAGTTACATAGTAAACAAAAAATGTAAGGTATGGAATGCTACCCAGAGGAATCAAATGTGGCAGAGATTAATTCAATTATTTCTTTCATCACTTTGTTATATCTTGATTCATCCATGTGCAAGAAGAGGGTTCAACAATTCTTCAAAAGAAAAATAAATTGCGTATGAATGAATTCCTTCCTAGTAAGATTATTTTCCATGTAAAATATGTGAGCTCCCCTTTATTTACATTAGACCCAGATAAAAAGCATCAATATTTTTAAACTGCAGGTATACATAATAAGACACATGCCATATTCTACATAGATGCAATTTTTTGGTAAGGCAAACACTACATACATTTAGGTTTCTGCTCCAAAAATTGAGCAAGAAAAACTAACACAGACAGACGAAACCCAACTCAGGGCCCTAGTGTCAACTCCTAAGACAAGAAAGTATTTGTGGGATGGCACACTTCAAACACCCACGTCCCACCTAGGCCTGGCAGTTCTCTCTGGGAACACTACATCACATACAACAGAACAGCCTAAAGTCACTGCACTGAAATCACTTATTTTAAATGTATTTTCACTGTACACTTTGTCGCTCCGAGAATTGTTGATGGTAGAGTTGTCAAACCAGTAATCGGTATATGCAGGCTACGTTTTCAGTCTTCACCTTTTTCAAATCATTTTATTAAGTGACTGACGACCTCACCAACTACGTCAATTTGAAAATAGAGGTGGGCATGCCAGCAAATTAATAGGGCTAACCGGGCCAACAGTCTGGCTTGTATTTAAGAGTCCATGAATTAGCCATCCCATGAAAACATTTGACGTGTATATCTCGCAACAAACATAACGTAAAGATGTGGTACAACCTCTTCAAAATTAAAAAAAAATATTTCTTTAACATGTGTAAGCATTTTACCTTGATACATCAGATTATTCACTATAGACAGAAATGTATTAAAAGAAACCCTGGGCAAAGCACTACGCTACGCTTGCGTAGTTTGCGAAGTTTCCGCTACTTCGCACTACACGAATTGCACGTAGCACAGTGCAAACACGCGTAGCGTAGTGCAGCGGTCATTTTTTGCTTGCTCGCAGTCCTCAACGTAAAGTTGGTGACCGCGAGCAAGCAAAATGACATCCCGGCGAGACTTTTTCCTCGTTCGCGATCTGCAACATAAAGTTGCCGATCGCGAGCGTGGAAAATAAACCTCCCGGCGAGATTCTCAGCGCGGGGAGGTCAGGTTTCTCATTGCGAGTGGTCGCGTATGCTCGCGACCGCTCGCGATTAGAAACTACCAGTCCGCGTTGAGAAAGATGCCGCTCGAGTAAAAATCTACTCGAGCGGCAGGAAACTACAGCTCGCACTGTGCAAGATGCCGTTTTCAATGATTGCACTGTGCCGGATGCTTGTCCGCACTGTGCAATCATTGAAAACGCCAACTTGCACAGTGCGAACAGGGTACTATGCAGTTCGCGAAGTGCTACGCGTAGCTCGCGTAGTGCGAAGTGCACTTTGCGTCGCTACGCGTAGCGCTACTTCGCGAACTACGCCCAGGGTTAATTAAAAGTGATACTTTTTAAACATGAACTCAAAAACAATAATGGGGCACTCTCCATCAATGGCAATGCCATTAATGAACCCATTATCTAGGGCTATTTTCTTAGTGCAAAATACACCCTCACGTCTAAAATGGACAGAAGGTGGCATATTATGCATATCATAACCAGCTAATGCTGTTCTTTCAAAAGATTAGTGGAGAGTTGCTGAACACCTTTAAAGGTATTCTGGTAGCAATGTCAGACTGGATGAAAAGAACTACTTTAACCTTAACACAGATAAGTCTGAAGTCTTTTTTGGTGGCAAAATGTTACTCTGGCTGAGCTGGGTATGTTCACGACTCCTACTCCTATTGCAAAGAACTTGGGCCTCAAGTTCGATAAAGATCTTACTTTCAGCTTGCAAAATTCTGATGGTGACCTCCATCTGTTTTGCCACATTTAGGTCACTGAAAAAATGCATCATCTGGTCCTGAATCAAATGGGGTAAACGGTTGTCCACTTATCGGTGACATCTACACTGGACTATGATACGCACTGTACTTAGGTCTTCAAGCGTATTTGCCACAGAAGCTACAACTGGTCTAGAAGGAGTTGGCCAGACTGATTCTCAAAATCTCAAACCAACAATCGGTCTGGTGGTGCCTTGAAAATACTACACTGGCTGCCTGTGCAAAAGCTTATTCAATTCAAAGCAATTCAAAGCTGTAGCTCTCAACCACAAGTTCTTCTATCAGAAAGGCTAATAGCTCAGAAAAAGGATTACACCTTATCAGCTGGCAAAATAATTTAGATTTTTTTGCCAATCTCTACCTGCTGCAGGTGCCAAAGTGTGCAGAGCCAAAAGAGGACGTTCCTGTTTTAGGGGCTTTTATAGTTGCAAAAATTTTGAACGGACTGCCTCCTGAGCTAAGAAAAATCTCATCAGACTCTATTGAAAAAAAAAAGACTAAAAACTGTTATATTTATTTATTGAAATGCTTTAAACGTAGTGGTTAGCTCTTAACATAGCCTTGTAGCTCACTGCAGCAGTGGGGCACCGCTTTTGAGGCAGTTGTTAGCTATATAAATGGCTTATTTATTAATTCACAGTACATTGGACAGAGCAGAGTGAATTAGGAACTCAGTCATTGGAACAAGAAATGTATCCAGCAGACATTGCCATTTTGATATGCTTCTAACTAAAGCCTAGAAGATTGTCACTGGGATGGCTAGCAATTTTGTAAGATTGACCCGAATACCAGACCAATCCTTATGCCTCCTGATTTTGACCAGGATGTTCTCCAGTGCAAGCTAAGGAGGGGACCAGTAGAGCAATATACTGTCAATGAACATTGCACTATTAGGTGTGCTATTTCTAAATCTTATTCACCATTTAGCCCTAACTTTGGAAGCAATGGGTTGCATGACAAGAAGTGCAATTATGACAGGGATCCTCCGTCTTGCTCAGATTCCCCAAGAAATTCTTGCAAGATCATATCCTGTTGAAAGTTACCATTGCTTTCGAGCTAGCATAAAACACTTTGTCCAAGATGAGAATAGAGGGCAAAATGTGAACATTTTATGTGTTTCCTGAAGGAATGAATACTCAAGATGATCTTATTATGACACATTTTTTCTTTCTTGCATGTTAAACATGAATGGAATCTAAAGTCTGCTTCATATTGTTATATCACTGACATATTGTTGTATCACTGACTCACAACTGGTACTGAGTCCTGATCCACAGCCCTCTTGGATGACATGGATGTGGCAGAACTTCTGGCTAATGTTAAGGGTATCTTGTGCACCGAACTCGCCCCATTATAGCGCCCTTCAGCATTAGAGAAAAGACTTGAGGATACCCACAAATTGCCATATTCCAGTCGGCAGGCTGCACAACCAGTTGTTACGTGTGGAGTGGGGGGGGTGCATTGCTAACATAGCCACCATTTCAACTGCTACTAGGCATGAAATACCCACCGCCACCACTATTCAATGTGACAACGCAGGACCTACTAGCTCTCATTTTCCACACAACGGTGCCTCCACGCTAAAATGCCAATCTTCTTAAAGGAATAAAGAGAGGAGACCAATGCAACACAATGAGCACAGCCATGGGCACAACAGGTCCCTTAGTCCACTGCAAAAATAGAAATTCCCCATAGGAAATGTACCCCTACTTTCTGCCCATATGTGGCGATTCTAACTTGAGAACCACTGGTGTGTGAGGACCAGACAGATGCACACAACAAACTTGCTAACAAGATCTTGGACTGACTCATGAGGAATAGGGATTTCCCTTTTTCCATGGCAAATAATATTTTATTAACCCGTAGGGTGGGTTAAATCAGGCCAGGTACAGTAGATCACAAAGGGGACTATGCTATTATTAATTTTAGAAGTCCACATGTGGTATGTAGGTTGCTCTTTGACTACGTAGACAAGCACCATCATGTAATAGGGCAGGATTCTGCTTGATTGAGAAAAACATTGTAGCCAGTGGTACATCATTTTACCAACCTATACATGCGAAAGGGTGATCACCAAGCCCCTCAAGGGCACATACCAGGCAGCAAGGAGCCAAGACAGTGTGATGAAGACAGAGGGGAGGTTATTCAAAGTGAAAAGGTGGAGCCTATTTGTCCCGCCATACACATAGAAAGGCCCAATGGCCTGCTGATAATTGCGCAGGAAACAAGCCAGACAATTAGGGGAACTGTCTTAAATAAAGCCACGGGATAGACAATATCCCTGGCAATCTGTACTTGAGCGAGATAGGCATCTCAAGCACATATTTTTCAGCAATTTTCACAGCCATAATGAAAGTAGCACACATTCCACCATCCTGGGCAGCGGCCGAAATCATCCCCATTTTTCAAAAGGGTTTACATGACTTGCCCGCAAATTACAGCCCTATAAATCTGATTGATAGTTCTTAGAAATTGTTCAACAAAGTAATCCTGAGTAGCCTTCAGATTGGGTCTCAGCTGTGGCAGTACTGACCCCTCCCCGGGTGGAATTCAGAGAATGCACCAGCACCATTGACCAACTGTTCTGCTTACCGATGGTCTACTGGAGGACCGTCACTTTGACTGGGGGTTGACTTTATCATTTTTGTAGACCTGTGGTCAGCCTTTGATCTAGTAGCCAAAATAACATTTTGGCGGGTACTTGCCAAGATCGGGGTGCCTAGCTACTTTCTTGACATTATAATGAGGCTGCATAACAGGAATTATGCACAGGTAAGGTGTGACAATGCTGGTGATCTTACAGAACCCTTCCCTGTCACCAGAAGGGTTGGCAGAGTTGCGTGCTTGTTCTCACACTCTTTACATTAATGGGCTTGTTTTTTTCTTGGACGAATGTGACAATGATGCAACTTGATTAGCAAACATGCGGGTTTCTGCTCTCATGTTCTCTGACAACACCCCCCTTCTTTCAAAATCCCCCATGGGACTCCAAAAACTGTTGGACCACTTTGAGTGCTTCTGTAAGATGATGGGGCTAGAGTTCAATGTGACTAAGACCAAGTACATAGTCCGGAACCCAAAGGCACTCTATTTGGGGCAGCCCTTTGTTATCAGGGGTCCTCTGGAGTGGGTATATACTTTTGTGTATCTAAATATGACATTAGCAGAGCACATGGGATGGCAAGCTTACATGATGCAGAACAGGTTATAATAAGGCTGTATACCAATTAAAAGTGAGCATTACATTCTTGTGTAACGCTTTGTTATCAGTCTGACTCTGAACCACAGCCTGCTGCATAGTCAAGGCCATTGAGCAGCACTTGCCTCACATCTCTTTAGGAACCTGTGGTGATTAAAAGGGCGGAGTTGAAGAGCCGCAGAACACAACAGAAATAATCACTTACAGGTGTGCTGCTGTAAGAGCAAATAAAATTCAGGCTTTGCAGGCTGTCACTGTCGGCCCAGCCATTCATTGCCTTGGCAACTGAATTACCCATTGCACCTGCACACAGATACTATAGTAATTGCGTCAGCTGTTGCGCACTGAGGTAACATGGGACAAGTCTACACTATACTCCCCACGCAGGCTGGATTCTGCTGTGTCGCAGGGTAACATAAACAACTCCAAGGTAAGTTGTTTGGTTTGAAACATATTGGCAGCATCAGAAAACTATCTGCAACTTTGTCCAAAGAAATACTGTTACTGTACAGCTGCATAACCGAATAGAGAGAGAAGTTCCAATTGAGACACCACTGTTTGCGTAGGGGCTGTAAGAGATTTTTGTGTAGTCATATACTTGGTGAACTGGGTAAAGTTTTTTGTCACTTTTCAATAGCAGATATGGCTTGCTCTGATCAGATGATCCATGCTGTTACTTTGCAGTCAGCACAGGTCAGTGCTGAGGGACCCTGCAGCCCGCTCACCTCTCATGGATGCTGGATGGCATCTATGGCAACCCATGTGTGTGGCACAGAGTGGCGGGAGCACACCGGTGCTGCTCCACACCCATCTCCTTTGGATCCCATGCAGGCTAGAAGAACAAAGGTGTGGGCAGAGCGGCCCCACTGTTTCCGTCCTGTCTATCCTAAACCCATACATCTTCTCCTTCCCATAGCCTGGTAGAGCTGACGCTGCCCACTCCGCAGAACTGCAACCACAGCTTCCCGCATGCAGGAACCACAGACCTCCCCAAAGCAGCTGCTGTACCTCACCGGCTGCAGCTATGCTGGAGCAGAAGAGAGGGTGAGTGAGTACCAAATTCTCCAATAAGGTGAGAGGGAGGAAGAAGCTGATGGCACCATTGCCTGTGTTTGCCATCATCTAACCAAGTGCCGAGCTGAGCCAGTGCCGTCATCCAACCCTCATTTACAGTCTTGCGTGGCTGATAAGAGACAACAGGGCTGAGACCCAAATCTTTCCTTACCACATGGACTGTAGAGGCCAAGGGGGAGGCTGTGATAGATTAGGTCCTGCATGAATGCTAATTCCGCTCACTCTGTGGAATCCCACAGAGTTTTCATTTAACTCAGTGGAAATCCGTGGAGTGAAACTACGCAAGTTCTGCCCACCCCTCCCCATAATTACTCCTTTGCTCACCCTCAGGTTGAATCTTGAGCTAAGATCTCTCTATGATATGGCGGGAATGAGCCATCTGCTCTATTGGAGGAGGATATGGGTGATCTTGGAGCTTGAGTCATACCAGTCTGGAGGAAAGTTTCTCCCATGCTGGCTTCAGTAGTATGCCATGGACAAAGTTTGTGAAGACTACCCTGCGGGTGGCTGGGGATGTTTCTAAGGCCCTCATTAAAACAGCCTATAGGGTGTATAGTGCGTCCTTCCTTCATTGGCAGGAGAGTTATGGTACCTTGACCAATTCTGTTTTTGTGCTTAAGGATACCTACATGAGGGATGATTTCCTGGATGATATTGAGCCTCCCTTGGCTAGGCGACTTTAGCTGCAGTTTCGCTATGGAACACTGCCCCATAATGCTTTCACTGCCAAAGGGACACGTCCTCTGAGGGGATTAGACCGGCGGTGCCTGTGTATTGGCTCTGTCTATGAAACCATTGAGCAGGTTTTGTTTTTCTGCATAGTTTATAAGAACTGCAGGAGGCATTGGAAACATCTGCTGTGTCAGAACCTAGGGGTAAGGGAATATAAAGAGGTTCTTAGGATGCTGAGATTTGACACTGGTAAACTGTTTTTGCACTCACTTGGTATTTAATGGGAATATGAAGAATGAGGCAAAAAATGTCGGTTGGACCCATTACCGAGACTGGCGACTGATGCAATTGTTTTTTTTAACTATAATTGATATACAGATCTGTTTCAAATTTTGTAAGCCATGTGAAATGATTTTGCCTGCCATGATCTTAGAATATCTCATGCTCGTGGCCTGCACCTTATTTATTTTCCAGTGTTACCAGTATATGAATGGCGGCGTCCATTATTATTGATTGCAAGTGCCATAGTGCGATGATCTTTGTACATGTTGTTTTATATCTTCTAAACATTTTATTTCATGTTTTTACTATTTTATGTGTTTTATGTCCGAAATAAAGATCTTTTGCCTTGACTTATCACCATACATAACATGAGACGATGTGTTATCATAGTTGCCAACCAAGTGATTGCCAATAGTGTGAGTAATAAGAGTGTACCAACATACTATCAAAACAAAGGTGACATTTTTTTATCCGCTATGCACAATCTTGTGGAAAACCAGCCTTCAACTAACGAGTGGCATGTTATCCTAGGCTCCAGTCTCAGCATAATGTTTTTCAATGGGTCTATTGTACAAGCTGTAGCAACCCCCATATTTACATTTAAAGTCCTTTTCTCACCTCAGTTACACTTTTGTATATATATCTTACCTACTGGCAGTCGCCATTAGGTAGTTATACTTAAGACCTAGTTTCCATAGGAAAAGCGTTTTTTGTTTTCCCAATAACTTTGGCGCCGGTTGACGAATCTTCGCGAGAGTTTCAAAACTTATGGCCCCCTCCGGTCAGCTCCTATCTTGAAAGTTTCGGGGTGATTCAGCTAGCGGGGCCCGAGAAAAAAGGGGGGTCCCAAAACGTATTTTTTCCATGTTATTTCCCATAGGAAACTTTAGGCACGGCTACAGTCTGAACTGCTGAACGGAATTACACCAAATTTGGCAAAAAGGTAGTCCTTAGTTCAGAAAGAGACCTTTTTTTTTAAATGGTGTAAATCCGTTCAGTAGTCCCTGAGAAAACCAAAAAATAAAAGTTTTGATATTTAGAGGTGCGGTGGATCCGCGCATCGTCCCAACCATGAGCTTTATTCTAATTGGCTGTCAACACTCCAAACCAGGAAGTGTTGGCAGCCACCTTGTGCCTCGGTAACCGAGGCACAATAAAACAGAACAAGAAATGCAAAAAACAAGAAAAGGAGGCAGGGTAGAAACACCCTGACCCCTTAGGCCTGATGGCCCAAAAAAGCATTTTTTTAAAGAAAATTTGGCCGAATTTGCGCTGGGTGCGTGAACCCGGCCGAGAAAATAATCAAGCCCCCGGGTGGGCCCGGTCCCGGGGGCATGCCCAGGGGGACCCCCTTCAGCCCTGGGGACCACCACCCCCGAGGCTTTGATAAAATATTTGCGGGGGGGACATGGCCCCCCCGCAGCCCCGGGGACCATCACCCCCTGGGGCTTCTTTTATAAAAATATATATATACCTGTGTGGGGGGCCATGAGATCACCACCTCCCCTGGGCACTATGATGCAAATTTGGGGGTCTGTTATGGACCCCCGATCCCCGGGGACCACCATCTCCCTTGGGCTGTGCATTGGTTGGGAGGGGGGCCGCACAGCCCCCCTCCTGGAGCCCTTCATGGCCACCCCCCAGGGCCGGCTCCTGCAGTGTTCAGGGGTGCCTACCCCCGGTACACTGCTGTTTGCTATGGCAGGGCGAGAGCCTCACAGCTCCCACCCTGCCATAGCAAACTGTGGTTTGGATTTTCCAAAATCCAAACCAGATTGCTTTTCCACATGGGGAGCTGTATGTTAGCATCACCCCATGTGGAAAAGCAATGCTGGCTCCCGCAGGAGGCGGGGAGCTGGCAAGGACAGGGGGGGCTTTGGGGCTCCCCCCACGGTCCCCAACGAAGTGGCTAGACCCCGGAGGATGGGGTCCCGGGGCCAGAAGCAAACCCGGGAGGGGGGCCAAGCGGCCCCCCTTCCCCATAATAAAATTATTATTATTATTTTTTTAAACGCAAAGGCCGGCCCCGGGGGATGGGCCTAATATGGCCCCCTTCCATTTTTAAAGAAAATAGGGGTCAGGCCCTGGGGGATGGGCTCCCCAGGGCCCATAAAATAGGAAAGGAAGGAGGGCCACACAGCCCCCTTCTTAAAAAAAAAAAAAAGAAACGATCGTGCCGGAGGCCCCACCCCTCCCAGCAACACTCTGCAAACGCGCCCTGTGGCGCGTTTTAAGTTGGGGAAATAATCCCCCTTCTACACTGGGGGTCCCTGGGGGCCAACTAGCCCACCAGGTACCTCCAGTAAGCGCCACAGGGCTGTGTTGAAGAGAGGTGGTCCAGGCCACGCCCCTTTTTACACCTCTCTGCAACACAGCTCTGTGGCGCTTACTGGAGGTACCTGGTAGGCTAGTTGGACCCCAGGGACCCCCAGGATTCAAGGGAACTTTATCCTCCAACTTAAAACGTGCCACGGGGTGCGTTTGCACAGTGGTGAATGGAAGGGGCGGGGCCTCAGGTGACATGTGTGCAAGCACACCCTGTGGCGTGTTTTAAGTTGGGGAATTAATTTCCCTTTAATCCTGAGGGCGCCTGGGGGCCAACTAGCCCACCAGGTACCTCCAGTAAGCGCCACAGGCCTGAGTTGCAGAGAGGTGGTCCAGGCCATGCCCCTTTTTACACCTCTCTGCAACGCAGCTCTGTGGCGCTTACTGGAGGTACCTCGTGGGCTAGTGGGACCCTCAGGATTCAAGGGGACTTTATTCTCCAACTTAAAACGCGCCACCGGGTGCGTTTGCATAGTGGTGAAGGGAGGGGGTGGGGCCTGAGGTGACATGTGTGGAAACTCACCCTTTGCTGCGTTTTAAGTTGGGGAATTAATTCCCCTTCAATCCTGAGGGCCCCAGGGGGCCAACTAGGCCACCAGGTACCTCCAGTAAGCACCACAGGCCTGCGTTGCAGAGAGGTGGTCCAGGCCACGCCCTTTTTTACATCTTTCTGCAACGCAGCTCTGTGGCGCTTACTGGAGGTACCTGGTGTGCTAGTTAAGAACCAGAACCAATTGGGCCTGGCGGCGCAGGGTACACCTTAATCTCCTGGGTTTCTGCTGCTCAGCTACACAGAGACACGGGACACTCTGTCGGCGTTAGAAGATCAGATTTATTTAGCTGCAGCCAGTACAGTTATCCTAGAAGTACACAAAGTAGGTTCTCAGGAGACTGCCACTTCACTCTGTGGCGCATCAGGTTAAATACTATACAATGTTATAATCATTAATAAAAGGTACTCCCAGAGCATACAAGAAGGAGCCAATAAGGAAAGTTGGAAAACAAGGTGGAACCATTAAGAAAGATTTGAAAACAGAAGTGTCTGATAACTCGGAAAGACCTCTCCTCCAACTATGTTTGTCAACCCTCCCTCAAGCTAATTTATTAATTTATTTATTTATTTATTTTATTTATTTATGGGATTTTTAATGCGCAACTAATACCCTAGGGTGTCTAGGCGCAATGAGATGCTCTAGGATACACAAAATTGAGGACAGGAACTTATTGATTAAATAGCCAAGTTTTCAGAGCCTTACGGAAGGCAATGAGTGTTGGTGCTGTTTTAATATACAAGGGGAGTGTGTTCCACAGTATGGGGGTCGCTACCAGGAAGCGTCTATCTCCCCATGTGGCCGTTCTTGTTCGGGGAACATGCAATAGGTGGCTTGCTGCTGATCTTAGATTCTTTCCAGGTATGTACACCTGAAAAGCTTCCTTTAAGAACTTTGGTCCAGTCTGATGAATGGCCTTGTAGGCGATGCAGAGAGCCTTGAATTTAATTCTGCTCTCCACTCTTAGCCAATGTAGATGGCGTATGGCTGCTGAAGTAGAGTGTCGCCAAGGAATATTAAGCAGAATTCGTGCTGCCACATTTTGCACGGACTGCAATTTGTTCAGGATGTATTTGTGAGTGCTAAGGAAGAGGGCGTTTCCATAGTCCAGCTTCGAAAACACTAAGGTGGTAATCAGTGTTTTCCCTGCCGAAGCGGGTAGGTATGGCATGAGTTTTTTTATTTTCTTCAGCACGAAGAATGCAGCAGAGACCACCTTGTTGACATGATAACCAAAAGATAGCCTGTTATCAAAGATCACTCCCAAATTCCTAACCTTGACAGCTGGAATCGGGGGGGGAGCCCATCTGACTGGGCCACCAAGTTGGAGACCATTCGGGGGAGATCTTACCGAAAGTCATAACTTCGGTTTTCTCTGCATTAAGTTTCAGGCAGTTACTGTGCATCCATGATTGTACATCCAGTAACCCCTCCTGAAACTTAGCTGCTACCACTGGACCGTTCTTATGCACCGCCAGCACAAGCTGGGTGTCATCCGCGTAGGTAGTTAATCGCATCCCATGTGATTTAATAACCCTCGCCAAGACCGCAACATAGATATTAAAAAGCGTGGGACTTAGCGAGGATCCTTGAGGGACTCCACAGGGCAGTTCAGAAGTGGGCGAGTAGTAGTTGCCCAGATTGACTGCCTGTTTGCGATTAACAAGGAAGGAGGCTATAAGGTCTTTAGCCAGATGACTAATTCCAAGGGCTGCGACACGGTCGACCAAGATGACGTGGTCGACCGTGTCAAAAGCAGCTGACAGGTCCAATAAGATGAGCACTGCAGCACCTCCCGAATCCATGATCTCTCGAATTTCATCCGAGGCCTTTATCAATGCTGTCTCAGTTCCGTGTCCCTTCCGGAACCCGAACTGAGTGTCATCTAAGATCTTATGTTGTTCAATAAACTCAGAGAGCTGTTTATTCATTATTGCCTCCACTATTTTGGCAGGAAATGGAAGGCAGGCAATTGGCCTGTAGTTGGAAGTGATGGTAGGGTCTAAAGATGGCTTCTTAATCAGGGGTTTAACAATAGCCTTCTTCCAGGTCTGTGGATAGACACCTGTCCTAAAGATGGAGTTGCATATGTTGGTCAGCGGCTGGGTAACCACATTGTGTAGTTGGTTCATTATGGTCGGAGGACATGGGTCCAACGGAGAGCCTGATTTAATTTTGCCAACAAGTGCGTTGACCTGTTCTTCGGTAGCTGACTGAAACTGGGTAAAGGAAGGGTGCTTCAGTGCTGGTTGAATAGTTAAATCAGTGGTTCTTCCTACCGGCTCTTTAGAAAAAGTGGAGTAAATATCCATTACTTTAGTAGTAAAAAATGTGGCTAGGGCGGTACAGAATTCCTGCGAGTTCTCTATTGTGGAGCCAGCTGGAGGACTAGACAGAGAGTTCACCACCTGAAATAACATCCTAGCTGAGTTCTGGGCGTGCTCAATACGACCAGTGAAGAAAAGATTCTTTTGTGTGGTGATAGCTTTCTTATATATAGCCAGAGCACTTTTGTATTCTTGCTTGGCCAATGGACTATAGTGCTTTCTCCAGCGCCTTTCTAAATTTCTACAGAACTGACGCTGAAGTCGCAGCTCTTCTGTATACCACTGGGCAGATGGAGTGGTTCTATTGGGGCGATAAGTTTTTTCAGGAGCAACTTCGTTCGCTGCTTTTAAGATCCATTCCTGAAATTTAATGGACATAGTTTCAATATTGTCTCCGCTTTCTGGAGCAGATGACAGCAAGAGATTTGAGAGATGTGGTATGTCTGCGTTTTTCCACATCCGCGCCCCCACTGGTGCCCTATCTTTGGTCTGAGGGGGTTTGAGTGGTAGCATCCGGATCCTAAAAATAATGGCTTGGTGGTCAGACCAGATCAAAGGTAGTGTTGCTACCAACTCAATGCCATGGTCATTCGTAAACAGGCCATCCAGCGTGTGTCCGGCTTCATGCGTGGGGCCCTTCACCAGCTGCTGCAGTCCTATTGCCTGCATATCAGTAATAAGTTGGAGTGTATCTTTGTTTTCCAAGTTTTCCAGAGGAAAATTAAAATCCCCAAGAATTGTATAAGTCGGGGATTCTATTGCTGATTCCATAATTTCAATGAGTGCAGCTAGAAATTTGGTTCGAGCTCCAGGTGGCCTGTACACCAGGGTTCCTTTAAACGCCTGTTTGTGTGTAAGATTAATAGTAAATGCGAGAGCTTCGCAATTGGTACTTAGAATGGGCTCAAATTTAGCGCGATAAGTGTCCCTATGAATAATGGCTAAGCCTCCGCCTCGCCCCGAGGCTCTATCTTGTCTAGCTACACTGTAACCTTCAGGAGTAGCTTGAACAAAGTCAGGGCCAGATGCATCATCTCCCCATGATTCTGTGATGAATAAGATGTCCAGTTCATGATTAATAATGCTCTCCCTGATGTCCAGACTATGTTTGGGGAGAGAGCGTGAATTAATGAGTGCAGCTCTAGTATACTGTGTCGCTAAGCGAGGAGCGCTGGCAGTTATAAAGGGGTGGTCTATAGTATTTGTCACAGACAGGGGAGGTGGCAGAGTATAAGAGCAACCTGCACATGATATGGGTGTGGATAATGAGTGTTTTAATAACGGAAGTACTTGACAAGACATACCCAGTCCTGTGTTCCATTCCTGCAGCTGTGTGGAAGTATAGCGTAGGGTGGAAGCTGTATGTAGGATACCAGCAGGACCAGGGGGAGTGGCCCTGGGCCCGGATCTGGCTCGGACGGGCGCAGACGGGCTTGTCTTAGGCGCGTCTTCGGCGCGCGCCCGCTGCGCTCGTCCGCTGCGCATCCTAGACGAGCGAGGACTAAATAGCTCTCTCCCGGAAGTGGAGAAGAGCTAGACCGCGTCCCGACCCTGCCCCAAGATGGCGGCTGGTGCTCGTGGTCAAGTGCCCTATTCCCTTCGCTCTGGCAGGTCAGGTAGGCACCAAAATACTGTGCAAATCACGCTAGGGTTAGTGCAATATTAAAAGCATTGTTATCACAATTAAAAAGAAGTTTTTTTTAAAATTTGTTCGTTTTTCCAGAATTCATTCAGCTTCTCTCTAAAATTCGTTTCTAACACCCTACAGGGTAACTGTGCAATTTCTAGTCTAAAATAACAGCGCTAGTGGGAGTAATCCGTTCCAGTTTCAAGAAATGTGTAAATGAGAATCAACAGAGCAGAGGGCTCGCTCGCTCTAAATAGCTCTCTCCCGGAAGTGGAGAAGAGCTAGACCGCGTCCCGACCCTGCCCCAAGATGGCGGCTGGTGCTCGTGGTCAAGTGCCCTATTCCCTTCGCTCTGGCAGGTCAGGTAGGCACCAAAATACTGTGCAAATCACGCTAGGGTTAGTGCAATATTAAAAGCATTGTTATCACAATTAAAAAGACGTGTTTTTTAAAATTTGTTCGTTTTTCCAGAATTCATTCAGCTTCTCTCTAAAATTCGTTTCTAACACCCTACAGGGTAACTGTGCAATTTCTAGTCTAAAATAACAGCGCTAGTGGGAGTAATCCGTTCCAGTTTCAAGAAATGTGTAAATTAACAGATTCATAACTAACTTGCAGGTGGCGAGATACGTTTGTGTGTGTGGGAGGACAGTTGTGAAACAAGAGAATGCTAGCAGGAGACAGTGAAGGCCAGTCGATAAGATAAGGTCAGGAAAGAATAGTGTGAGCCAACAGATAGTTGAGACGCGGATTAGAAAAGCCAGACAGGGATTAGTGTACTCGGCTAGTTCTAACACCAGCTTTGCAAATAGAGGCCGAAGGTGTATTTCGACACCAGGCTACAGAAAAGGCAGAAATAGACTTTGTTCGCCGTGCTGCCTGAGTGATGGCAACACAAAATGGCGGCGGGCCACAAAATGGCGGGTCGATTCGAATGTGATCGAAAATCGAAGTTTCTCACTAGTTGGACCCCAGGGAGCCTCAGGATTCAAGGGGACTTAATTTCCCAACTTAAAACATGCCATGGGGCACGTTTGCACAGTGGTGAAGGGAGGGGGTGGGGCCTGAGGTGACATTTGTCCAAACACGCCCTGTGGTGCTTTTTAAGTTGGGGAATTAATTCCTCTTCAATCCTGAGGGTCCCTGGGGGCCAACAACCCCACCAGATACCTCCAGTAAGCACCACTGCATTGCAGAGAGGTGGGCCAGACCACGCCCCTTGTTACACCTCTCTACAACGCAGCACTGTGGCGCTTACTGGAGGTACCTGGTGGGCTAGTTGGACACCAGGGACCCTCAGGATTCAAGGGGACTTAATCCCGCAACTTACAACGTGCCAGGGGGCATATTTTAGGCCTGGGCGAAAATTTCGTTCCGTTCGCGGAAATTGCAATAATTTGACATTTTCGCGTTCCGCGGAGAGCGCGAAAATGTCAAAATTTCCGCATTCCGCAGCTTAGCGATAATTTGGTTCTTGCTCGCGCTGTAAAATAATACATTCTCGCACGCGTGCGATCGCCTTACCTGAATCCCTGCGTTCGCCGACAAGTTTTCTTGATCCGGTCGCGTTCTCCATGAGATGTTGTATTGTTTTTAGCCATTTGCGCTATCTCGCAACAGTTCGCGCCCGCAGTGACGTCATGTGTCGCGCGATCACGTCTTTCTTCTCGCGATCATGCACCGCGAGACAACTGAAAACAAGATGGCCGCGCCCGCGAGCAACCACATGGGTAAGTTGGCGAGCCGCAACCATGCAGAAAATCTCGCGAACATGCGGGAAAAAAACTTCCGCATCTTCGCGATATTTCCGCGTGTTTGCGATAATTTTTAACATTTTCGCGATAATTTGCAAAAGTGGATTTTGCAAATTCCGCCCACCCCTAGCACATTTGCAGAGTGGTGGAGAAAGGGGGCATGGCCTTTGTCTACCTCTCACCAATCCCACTGCGTGTGGCTTACTGGAGGTAAAAGGTAGGCTAGTTGGCCCCTAAAGGACCCCCAGCAGTGAGGGCACTTCAATCCCCATCCAAGAGTGTACCAGGGAGCGCGATTGTAGAGTGGTGGGCAAAGGGTGCGTGGCCTGGTACGAGTACTTACCAGTGCTGCTGTGTGGGACTGACTGGAGGTAATAGTTTGGGAGATTGGCCCCAAAGGATGTCCTTGGGGGCCAACTACTCCTCTTGTTATCTCCAGTAAGTCCCACACAGTGGGATTGATAAGACATCTTCGGAGGCCATGTCCCCCTTTCTCTACCACTCTTCAAATGTGCCTCGTGGCAGACTACGGGATGGGGGATGAAGCCCAAATTAGTCCTGAGAGAGTTTGGGGGCCAAGAATCCCTCCTGGTACCTCCTGTAAATCCTACGCTGCGGAATTCCTGAGCGTTGGTTGGAGACCCAGCACCCTTTCTCCACCACTCTGCAAACGTGACTACTAGTTAAAGTAGCATATTACTGCACCTCTGACTTAGAGGTAGTTTTAATCCCCCTGCCCTATTAGTACTAGGGCCTTACAGACCCCAACGCATTGTGTTCTCTAGTGTATGTAGGTGTTTTCACTGTATTCGAAGTGTCTTTTAGCATAGCATTGGCTCTAGGCCTGGTAAGTCAGAGTCAGTTTCCACCAGTACCCGTCTGAAAAAGTTTTGGGCACAGGATGATTTTGCAACAAGGTCTCTTTCTGCTCCTCTGTTGGTTCTTTCTGCACATGTCTTGCATCTTCCTGCACTTTTCTTCGTCTTTGTGGACATCTGTTGCTTCTTTCTGCATTTCGTTTGCTTCTTTCTGTGCATTTTTTCTTCTTTCTTCACATGTCCTACCTCTGTAGGCATAGTTAGAAACTAGCATTTAAAAAACCTTTGAAATTCACTGAAAAAACCATAGGTTTCAGGCATGTTATAGTTAGAAATTAGCATTTAAAAAAACTTAGAAATTCACTGAAAAAACCATAGGTTTTAGGGAAAGTTATAGTTAGTTGGACATTTCACTCGAACAAAACCAGTGAAATTCCCCCGTTATAGTTAGTTCAGCTAACTATAACTCGCGCCCCCGCAATGCACTGCTGATGACGTCACATATTACATCAATCATTACATGGTCAGTGACATCACTGATGTCATCACTGATGACATCTCAAATGGCATCACTGATGACATCATCCATGTGATAAATTGATGCATCTTCTCACACCCTGATATAACCTTTGATATACCCACTCTAAATAACAGACTGCCATTCTCAAAACCATAGACACTCCAACACCAATAACTACATACCCACTCACTGATTCTTAGGTTTAAACACACATCCACTCACTCACCCACACAGTCACTCAGTACAGGACTAACATATGCACTCATACACCTATATAGATACTCACACACCGCCACTCATCCATAGAGGTACTCACACACCTAGTCAGTCATGCAAATAATTAATCACACTGCCATTTACTCACCTATACAGTTATACACACACCAGCTCAATTACTCATACAAATACTAGCACATTCTTATGCTCTTATACAATCACTGATACAAGCACACACTCATCCATACAGCCACTCTCACAATCACACACTCTCACTTATAGCCATTTATATACTCCAACACACATATATACTGCCTTTCACATATGTAGTTACTCACACATGTACCACTGAGATATACATTCACTCACTAACACACCCATACACACATTCACCCACCCATACAGTCCATCACAGATGCACTCTTGAAACCATGCACCCAGTGAATCACCCACTCACACATCTATGCACCGAGTCACACACACTCCACCCACACAAACACTCATGCACCCATACAGATACTCAGACAACCAATCAATAACCCATATAGACACTCATGTAGCTATTCGCAAACCCATGCAACCGTTTATACACCAACAGACAGACGAATACAGACATTCACACAGTTTATGTGTAAAGAAAAGAGTATGCAGTTCCTCAAAGAAAAGGCGGGGGGGTGCCAAAGGAAAGAAGAGACCGTGAAACAGAGGAATACCTCTATTCGGAACTAGGGTCCTCACACACCCAGCAAGCTAGGTGTCATGCTTCATCATATGGACCTGCTCCTCGTCGGGCCGGCGCTGCAATGCCCGACGGGCACCCTAAAAGGGGCTCTTTGGCGGAGATCTTCAGTTCCTGGCCGTATGATGCAGTGTGTGTGAGAGGGACCTAGTGGTGTAGATGTGAGTGCAGGTAAGTGAATTAAAACAAGTTAGAGAGTCCAAAAATAATTTTATTGGGGATGGCTCTCTACCTGAATAAAAAATGTGTGGGAACAGAATGGCAGCTAACTGATGTTAAGATTCAGTTTGGCTATGCTCATCTGCGCTGGTCGACATGTTTCTTGCCTGTTGGTCCTAGTGATCCGTGGCAATTCCTCAGGACCTAAAAGCTGTCAATAATCTACACTGGGTGGTAAGTACAGCTGTTACCTATTACCTGTTGTTAGGAAACGGTCTCGCCATCTGCCTAGGGAAACCTAATATGGTTTAGTACCATACTCCTATCCGTGGCCGTGGCGCCACCTGGACACCAAGACTCTGGTGTCTTTAAGGTTGTTGCAGGAAGTGCTATCAACCTACCCTCGCGCCACTCGACCCGGGAATGCATCTGCATCATACGGCCAGGAACTGAAGATCTCCGCCAAAGAGCCCCTTTTAGGGTGCCCGTCGGGCATTGCAGCGCCGGCCCGACGAGGAGCAGGTCCATATGATGAAGCATGACACCTAGCTTGCTGGGTGTGTGAGGACCCTAGTTCCGAATAGAGGTATTCCTCTGTTTCACGGTCTCTTCTTTCCTTTGGCACCCCCCCGCCTTTTCTTTGAGGAACTGCATACTCTTTTCTTTACACATGACTAAACTGGGCATGTATGCTGGACCTCCTTGAATAAAAGCCCATCAGTCCCTCTCTTGTTTACACATTCACACAGTTTACTCACTAACCCATGCATTCAGTAAGATACGTTTAATTGCTCAGTTATAGAGTCAGTCACACTCATACTAAATCATCCATCCACTTATACACCCACTCATTCTTCAATACGCCTTTCCCTATATATATTAAACATATTTAAACTTTACAGAAACACACAGTCACTGGATGATGTAAACAGTGATGTCATCAGTGATGTCATTTGAGATGTCATGAGTGATGTCATCAATGATGTCACTGACCATGTCATGAGTGATGTAATATGTGACGTCATCAGCAGTGCATTGCGGGGGCGCGAGTTATAGTTAGCTGAGCTAACTATACCAGGGGAATTTCTCTGGTTTTGTATGAGTGAAATATCCAACTAACTATAACTTTCCCTAAAACCTATGTTTTTTTCAGTGAATATATATATAATTATAAATAACCTACTGGCGGTCACCAGTAGGAAGTTATGGTTCAGACCTAGTTTCCATAGGAAAATACTTTTTTTTACTTGCCTATATCTTTGCTGCTGTTTGACAGATTTTCCCCCAAAATTTGACGCTCACTTCAGCTGCTGTCTGGAGAGTTTTGTGGAGATCCATCACGTGCGGGCCGATGAAAAGAGGGGGTCTCAAAATGCTTTTTTCCCATGTTAATTTTCATAGAGATTTTGAAAATGACTGCAGTCTGAACAGCTGGATGGAATTATTCTCAATTTGGCAGAAAGATAGCTGTTGGTCCAGAATGAGTGCTTTTTGTGATTTGGTATTAATTCATTCAGTAGTTATAGAGATATTACCCAAAATCAAAAATTGTATATCTAGGGTTGCAGATCTACCCACGGAGAATCTGCGGGCCACGCACCACAGCAGGGTTGTGATTGGCTGGCTGCATCTTCACAGAAAAGTTGCGGCTGCAATTTTATATCTCTGGAAATGGTCACTGGGGCTGAAAACATGGTTGAATATTAAGTGAAGGGTTCAGGTGAGAGCTTTCCTGACCCCTTGTGTATGTTAGAAATGAAGGGCAAGCATGTGTTGAAAAATGTTTATGCCACTCACAAGATCCGCAGACCCGTCATGGGGCTCAGTGCGCCCCCCTGTGTAAATCCAATACAGATCCTTGGATGTCAGGTGACTCAAAAACAATACACACCCACTTACATACCCATAAAACACTAACCCACACACCCATATATCCAGACGGTTATACCCACACTTACACTTATACAATCATTGTCACAGCCACTCACATGCCCATACAGATACTGTTACACCCACACTTAACCTGTACAGACACTGTCACATCCACTCACATACCTATACAGACACTCCCACACCCATTCACATACCTATACAGACATTCTCACATCCACTCGCATACCTATACAGACACTCTCACACCCAGTCACAAACCCATATGGGTATTCTCCCATCCACTCACATACCCATACAGACTCTCTCATAGCTACTCACATACACATACAGAGATGTACACACACACTAACTTATCCATATATACACTGTTACTCCCACACCTATACCTACAAAGACACTGTCACAGCCACTCACATACCTATACGGATACTCCCTCACCCATGCACATACCCATACAGACACTCTCAAAGCCACTCACATGCCTATACAGACACTCCCACATCCAGTCACATACCCATACAGGCACTCTCACACCTAGTCACAAACCCATGCCTATACAGATACTCCCTCACCCACTGACATACCCATGAAGACACTCTCACAGCCACTAACATACCTACACAGATACTCTCACACCCACTCACATACCCATACAGAGATTTACCCATACACCAACTCACCCATATATATACTGTTACTCCCATACCTATACTCATACACCCATCTTGCATCTACATACATACCCATACAAGCACTGACTCACTTACTCCCATATCCATACAAACACTGTTACACCCACACATATACCTATATGGATACTGTCAGTCACACACATATCTATACAGGCACTGTCACACCCACACTTGCACCTATACAGACACTCCCACATCCATTCACATATGCATAGAGACACTCATAAGCACATGCATACCCATTCATATACTCTCACACCAATTGACATACTCATACAGACACTCTCACAGCTACTCACAAACCCATACAGCCACTCTCACACCCAGCCCAGTCCCATACCCATACAGACACTCTCATACCCACTCGCATACCCATACAGAGACTTACCCACACACTGAGATGTCCATTCATACACTTTTACATACAGAATCCTAAATGTGCTGTTTGCTATTGAATGTGTGCTTTTGGTTTGCAGAGTAGAGAAAAAAATTATAAAAAAGGATTTGTGTCTATTGTGTGTATGTGATCACTACACATACAACAGGATGCAGTAGCTCAAGTTATTCAGGAACACCCTGTTGCCTTTCCCTGTAAAATGCACTCCATCAGGTCTGTAAATTCCATCCATGTCAAAGTGCAGGTTATTATTGTAGATAGAGCCCATGTTATGGACTCTGAGGAATGCAGAAACAGTTTTATTAACATATGTCCTGGCTTTGTCTATCTGTGGACAAAATTTTGTTTACCACTTCCATTTCTGCCTCTGGTAAATGTTGCAGAACATCAAGGCAGTGTGCGGAAAGTTTTATCAATTGACCAAAGGTATTCTTCATTAGGATTTCCAGTATTACCCCAGTCACTGTGCCAAGGACATTGCCGGTACAGTGCATAATCACAAGGTCTGGATGTTGGCAATCCATAATCCTTTCAACCAATGGAAAAAATTGATGCCACTTTAACCATCTCTGGCCAACCTATGTAATATCCACATTAGGCAATCCCAGGTCCCTGTCAATGGCACGCTTTCTGGCACACTCTCTGGCCCAATGCACAAAGCTATGATCCACAATCCGCACTGTAACCATTTCGAAGGAAGGAGCAGTAGCACACAGGAGAAGGCAGTAGCTGAATAAGGTCGTTTTCAAAATGAAGGCAGTTAAAAAGACCCTAGAAAGGAAAATGGAAAACATAAAATTTGATTGGATGGTGTAAATATGCTAGTGGTTAAATGTAGGTTCTGATATTCAGTTAAAATATGTACATGTGTGATTGGCTGTGCAGATATACAAAGAAGTAATGGTGTTTGGTATATATTTCTAATTTCATGCAGTCAACCCAACCTGCTGTATTTTGTTTAAAAGTTATCCAGCTGCTCTAGAAACTGTTCTAAACTTGTGAACTACTGCTAGCAGAGAATGTTACAGTATTGGTCACCATGGAATCAGACGTACAGGAACATGGGGGCGGGGGGAGGGAAGAGAAAGCCTAGAATATAAATGTGAAGGGTGAGCGGTATGAGAAGTATTGGTGAATATGGAGTGTGTTTAACTCCAAATTTAGGCATTAATAGCAAGTGGTGTGTAGGATGATAGTGTTTGGGAAAAGGTTTAAAAAAAGATTATGGTTTGCCACATGGATCCACGGATCCACCGTGAGGTTACAAGGTGTGCCGCGCTGTGGAGGATTCATAGACTTGCCAAAAGCACCTCTCAAATTGGGTTCTCTTTAGAGGAGTGTAAGGAAGGGTTAAGAATTCTGACCATTCAGAAGAGTTGCATTATTAGTAAAATATCAAAGAAGTGTTTCTATTTGTTAACAGCTGCTGTAACCTTGAAAGCAAAGTTGAAAAGGTTGCCATTAATGGATCCCTTGTATGAGATGGGGTTCCATTCTTGTAGTTTGTTTATGTGTATTTTCTAAAAGGAGATACTCAACTTGATGCTGAGGAACAAAAATGAAGAGCAAGAATCACATTTAACAGGTATGTGAATTAAGGTGCAGCATGAAAAAATATTTGATTGAGAAACAATAACTGTATATAAAGTGGATAAATGTGAGTAGGATGTTTAGAAAGAATAAAAGAGAGTATATAATTAAAATAAGGAAAAGTAGAGGGATCACCGATTCAATTCAAAATAAGCTTTATTTGATTTAAGCAATTAAATCATAAAAGCACAATACAAAAAAATAAACTTAATATCTTGCATGTCCCTTGACATACTGAGTCTGAAAAGGCAATCATGTTAATAAAACCAAATCATCATATCTTAACATCCATTTGTACACTAAGTTTAAAAATACAATCATGTAACAATTAAAAGAAGGGAGATAACATTGATTTTCTGCTTCTGATCACACCCTTCATATGTTTAGTTAAATGACCAATAAAAATGTCTTCATCTAAAAGTTGTAATATAAAAAAGGCACAACAACATTGTGTCAAGCCTATTTCCTTTAAAATAGGCAAAATTCTTCTTTTCCATAATGAAGTGTAAAAGTTACAGAAAAACAAAATATGTATAGTGTACTGGGTAGATATGTTTTCACAAGGGCAGAGACATAAAAGTTGGGACCAGTCATTCATATTTGGGAACTAAATCATTCTATAAAAATTGCCTAAACGGAAACGGGTTAACAACATCCTATCTTAACTCTCCCTCACGCTTGCTAGATAAGGTTGTATCTCTGGTTGTATTAGTAACAGTTGATTCTCTCTGACAGATGGTTTAATTGTGTCATGAGAGAGTCTGTTAGTCTCCAGAAAATCCATGCAAGCAATCTTTAAGGCTTTTCCTTGATTATTGTAATGCAGCCGGATTGGTGAAATAATTGGAGAAAAGAACAAAAATTTGTGAAGAGGAACAGAACGCAGATACACAACAATGTAGATGCAGACACAAGCAGTGAAATAGTAATGTAAGTAGTGAGATACCTAGGCATTCTGTCATTATTATACTAATACACACAGGTATACACTAATATATGGATTAAGAACCTGGCACACACTGTTGTTTACAGTAATGCAGCCAGGTATAGTGTGATTGATACTCTTTCATACATAAAGGTCCACTTATGGATACACTAAGAGGGCCAAACATACACTAACAGTGAGGTAGAACCTGATATAGAGAATAGCACATCTAGACAGATTCTGATGTTTACAGTGATATTTAAGTAGGTATGTAGTGAAGTGTATCCTGATGACGCTAAAGATAAAATGATGCATATACTAAGATATTCAAAGATAGTGAAACATAGACTGAGACATTAAAGTATAACATTGTGCACAGAGTAACACACGTATGCAGACAGGTGCATAGTAATGAGGTAATAGTACAGCTATGTACATAGATGTAGATATTCAGAAAACCACACCAGACACACTAATGTAGGGAGATACACACCCCGGTAGAGAGTAAAAGATCTATAAACATAGGCAGCGAAAGAATATTACTAGTAGTTAGAGGCCCAGATATAGAGTGAAGCACACCATAATAGACTGCGTGAAACAGTCATGTATAGAGTGAAACACACATTAATATATACAGCAATATAATCAGTGTATCACTAATGCCTATAGCAAAGAGAGGTAGATGGATGCACAGGTACATCTGCCTACTATAGAAAAGAGAGCAGAAAAGAAATGGAAACAATCTGTTCTATAACTATTTACAAACCATAGAGTATAAAGTAGACCTGTTACTCAGTGAATTACTAATAAAGTGAATTAAGGTAGTTGTTAATTTGTTGTTTATTTTATTCCAGATATACACTTTAAATAAAGTAGAAGAATTACCATGGCTGACAAGAGACAAAGAAGAAAGAAGCAGAGGAAACAGTATTGCCATCTTCAAACTGAAAAATAAAAAGAAAGTAAAGTGGAGAATATCCTGAGGAAAGAAAGACAAGTTGGTAAGAGTACTAAGCAGTGTCTGAAAAAAATATGTCATAAAATGCAGAATGAGGGTAAAGTCCTATCTAAAAAATGAGTTTTCACTTCAACTGAAAAAAGCATAGAGTACATGTTTCTGACAGTAGGAAATGTTCAAAGAAAAGAAGGGAGTTTGTCAGGAAGACAGAAACAGTTAAAGGAGTTACGAACTAAAATTGTTTGGACTAGAGTAATACTTGATACAAAAAAGGAAGAAACATAAGAAGAGAAGTGCTGCATTTAAACAAAAGCAACATATTGAGAGCGTCATTGACAAAAGTGTTTGCTCTGAAGAGGAAACGGTTTATCTCAATTTGAATCAAATGAGGACACTTGACAAAACTGTATTGTGTATGAAGAAAACACCCAAAGAAAAATGTGTATGAATGGAACTCATTTTTGCAAGATTTCTAAAGGTGACTGGAAGCAGAACCTTATTTTAATGAGGAAAGCTATTTGCAAGAGAGCATACTAGTGCATACAGTTGATATAACTTGTCGTTACGAGGCAAAAGATGGCACTCCTGTTACAAAAGAGGAGATGGTTGCTAGAAATGTAGAGGAAGTGATAGCTGAAGCGGTGCAAGGAAGGTTTAGACAGGCCCCAGTATACAAATGGAACTGTAATAGTATTTGTAGTGTTCATCGGGAATCAATTGATTTATTAAGAACTTTCCTGCATGACTTTCCAAGCAGAAGTGTGAAACAGAAAATTTCAATTTTGCAAGGATTAGATCCATGCAAAGTGAAGCAGTATAATATTTTACAGGGACATTCACTGGAATGTCTTTTGAGTAACGTTTGCAGAAGCACCTTTCATCATTTTAGGATGTTAGCTGTTCACCACTCTAAAATTCGAAATTTGGTTAGGAGACTTTACTGTGTAAAAACTCCTGCCTTATGTGTAGGAGAAATGAAATGATTTCTATTGCATTGTGCAGTAGAAAAAGTGTGTGAAGAGATTCAGTTTTGTTTCTTTGGTTCTCAAGAGGAGTCCAGAGACAATGAACAGTTGATTATTGGAGATGTAGAAGAACAGGATACAGGAATTAATAGTGAAAACTTTGCACAAGACATTGCAATGTTTAACACAGTTTGTTTAGAGAAAGCAAACTGTGTTTGTATTTGTTGTTGATGCACTCACTACAAAGTCAAACTTGTAATGTAGTTGTGTACTCACAAACTGAACGGGAGAGCAGAGATAAGTGGCAAGGGATTGCTATATATTTATTTGTGGAACAGTTTGATTTGAGCAGACAGCAAATTATATGGAAGTATTGCTATCATAAGTTAGAGAAAAATAAAAAGCCAGCTAGAGCAGTACATAATAAGTTAGAAATAGTTTTAATTCCACAAGAACTTTGAGATTTGAATGTTTAAGAATCAATTCTTATGCAATGCATACATCCTTTCCAAGCTATTGTTCATATGGAACCATAAAGTAGGAGATAACCTCTGACACAGCTTCAGAAAGGTCTTAAAGGTAGAGTTGTATATTTGCCTTTAGATTTCAAAAAGCATATTGAAACTATAGGGGTACAGATAGATTTAGACAAGCAACTTATTATTCTAGTAAATGGTGTCCCTACTAAGAGCAAAAAAATATGGCAAGAGATAGTGGATGTTAGTAAAGTAAAAAGCAATATTATACCTGGTAGAAAATATTACACATCTGGAGGAAGAAACATTACTATTAAGTGGTCAGATTGAGAAGGTGGACCAATTGAGATCAAAAGAAATTCATCAACACTATAGCATCCATCCACTGCATTCTAAACAAATTTTTGGGATGCTAATAATCTCTTTCAAATAAAAAACAAAACAAAAGGAACTCCCATGAATGTCTGGGGAAAAAACTTTAGAGGCTCCCTGTTTTCTACAACTATTTCCTACTGGAACAGGTGGATGCTATAAGGACCGCCCGATACAAACACCAGCAGCTGCATACCAGTCAACACGATTATAGTCAGAAGATTCACAATTTTGCCCGTGCCCTCCATGGATTTTCCATATTCTGTTTGAGAGTGACTTGTATGGACTTTCATATGCTAAAAAGCACATACTAAAAACAGGAGTTAATCTTTCTGCAAAGGATTTTGTGGAGAAAGTTCATGAAAAGGATGACAACTTGGACTATTACTTGATTAACTTGATGGCGTGCCAGTGTGGCACCAACACATATTGGTATTGTCGTCATGGAGAATTCAAATGTATGTTGAAAAACCTAGGTGCACCTACTTAGTTTCCGACACTCAGTTGTGCTGAGTACGGGTGGGATAACCTGTTTGAATTCAAACATTAAGGATGTCAATATAAAGACAACAAGAGAGCTTTGCTCCTTGGTTCCTGCAAATGTTTGTAGATATGATGTATTTCATCTGCAACAAAATAAATCTTCCTCTTGGCAAAGTAACTGATTTCTTTTGGCAAAAAGACTACCAAGGAAGAGGTGCTCCTCATATTCACATGCTGTTATGGCTAAACGATGCACTGACATTTGGAACGAACAGTGATGAGTCCGTCTTGTCTTTCATAGAACAGTATTTGACATGCACCATCCCAAAAGAAAGTGATGAAAAGTGCTTGAGACAGCAAGTTATATGCTTCCAAAAAAATAGATGTGGGAAGTACTGTTATCGAAAATACACATGCAAAGGAAAATCTTACACGAGATGTTGATTTGTATTCCCATAACCTATAATTTCTCAGGGTAGAGTGAACAGCCGATTGTCTGCAGTCAGACATACACTGACAATGTAATCACAGAAAAACTCATACAATCTCAGAAAATCAGAGGCTTCCAAGTATGTTAATGACTACAACCCTGATTTTCTGAAGATGTGTAATGCAAAAGTGGCTCTACAATTTGTTGCAGACAACTCCATCACTGTTGCTCGGTATGTTACTTCATATGTTACAAAATCAGAGATGAAGGCGATGTGGGGTGGAGATTTCTGCAGGAAAGACTCTAACCAAGAAAGGTAATGCTCTCCCATAAGGAGATGGGTTCCTATGAGTGCTGCTACTTGTTGAATTCAGACAGTTTGTTTTCGAAGTCAAGGGGAATTGTTTGGGTAAGTCAAGGCCTTGCAAGCACATGAAATAGAGCTGTGAAGTAATTCCCAGAAATTCAGCACCTAGCAGAATTTGACCCGTAAAGTACAGACATTCTGAAATCAAATATGTTGGATACGTACTATCCAAGAAGGATTCCACATCTGGAAAACATGTCCCTTTATGAAGTACTTTAACACTATGCATACAAAAGCACAGAAGAAGGAAAATATGCAGTAGTTGGATATGATGGTTGTTTAGTGAAGCATGCAAAAGGAAATCTAATTAACCAGGGAAAACGAAGTTGTCAAACTCCAAACAGAAGAGAGTTTTTCTATTTGGCACTTCTACAATGATTCAAGCCTTGGCGAGTTGAATCAGAACTATTTGGAGATTATGACTGCTATGAAGATTCTTTCAACGCTGTAAAAGACAGCATTCATTGTTCAGTCTGCCCAAAATACTTGCAAATGTTGAAAGATTAGATTGAACGGGAGGAAACCATTCCTGCTGAGATAGATAAGGAGAGTTACAAAGCAGACAAAGTTCTGGACGACTGACTCAAGTTCCTCTTGGACAACCAGTTCTACAATATGAAGCAGCCATAGCCACGAATGAGCTGGAGACTGCAATGCAACAAGCAAGAGAGGAAAGTGTTGATTTTGAACCTTTGGTAGCACAGCTAAACAACAAACAAAAATATATTTATATCAAAGTAAAATATATGATAGCGCACGGACTTCTGCACGACAAGAAAGAATGTGAATGCTCTTCATTTAAGCAGATACTATTATACATCATTGGTAACCGGGAAAAGCTTTTTTATTAAAGTTCTTACTGCTAACCTACAGAGGACAACATAATCACATTTATTGTGTGTAGTGACTGCACCAACTGGATTAGCTCACACATTATTAAAGGAATTACTCTGCATCAGCTGCTAATGCTACCTGCTGAACCTGACAATAAACTGGCATACCAGAAGTTATCAGGTGAAGCTTGTCATGAAGTGTCTAGAGTATTGAGGAAACTCAGGCTTTTAATCAGTACGCTCACTTGAGAATTCAACAGATTTTAAGAACAGAGTAAAATGTGCTATTTGGAGAAAAACACTTAGGGTCTGATTATGATGCCGGGTGGACGTACATCGCCGCGGTCTTGGGACTGACCGACCTACAGTCGGCGGTCTCGACACCGCCATTACAATGCAAATGCACATGGTGCAGTCGCCTACTCCCATTTCTCTGTGGGAACTTGTGCTGTGGCCATAGCACAACCTCCCATAGATAAATGGGTGTTTTTGTTAATCCCTGCACTGAGTGGTAGGCACCATTAGGGATTAACACAGGATTAGCATGGGTATAATAGGTTACCCCCAGCCCTCCAACTGGAAGCTGCTGTGGCAAGGGGACCCCAGGGTCCCCAAAGTTGCTTTCATAAAGGCTTTTCATGTTGGAAAGACATGCATGAAATGCCTGTCGGAAACCAACATCATAATCCCCACGACGTAAATGCCATACATAAGGGTTTATGAGCAGCCTCTGACTGGCTAACGAGCTACTCCTTGAGCCCATCAGAAGCCAGTCGGTCCGGCCCGGCGGTTTCAAATCCATCAGCCTTCATTGTAATAAGGCTGTCAAATTTGAAACCAATGATGTAAGTCGGAACGACTCCGACCAGCGGTCGGAGGCTTTCCAACTTACATCGTAATCAGGCCCTTAATTTTGTTTGGTGACCTATTGCAACTAACCCCACTGAAACGACAGCCTGTTTTCAAGACAATTCTGCATGATGAAATTTGTATTTCTTTAGGGAGTATTGGAAATGTAAACATTTGACTAAACTTTGAATACAAGGAACTAGTGAGGAACATGCATCAAGCATCCAACATGGAAGATGGAAATATTCTAAAGTAATTAGAGTAGGAGTTCTGACAAAGGAGGGGAAATGTACCTTAGAAGGCCAACTTATCAAAAAACGTTTCTCCTGTAAGGAAACAGCAGCACAGCTAATTTTCAATTTCCTTGAAGAATGCAAATCCATAGTGTGTTTAATGCCTACCCTTAAACAGTGCTCCAATTGTAATGAACAACTACTAAAACTGGAGAAAGAAGACATTTTGGAACTCAAAGCTATTGACAAGATTGACCACCAGGGAGTGACAATACTACTATGTGGAAAACTGCAAGCAAAATTGGATTCATTGGAGAAATCTGTATCAAGGAATGGAGGATTAGAAAAGTGTTCATGCTTGTGCAAAAACTGTAGAGTAATTTTGCTGCGTAATTCAAATGTTGAGGAAGGATTAGTAAAAGGTGCAATTGGTAAAGTGACTGATTTTATATTATTTTCTGATAGGGTTGATTTTGAATACTTAGTCATTAAATGTCATCAAATTAATGGTGTGAAACAGATTAGCCGATGTATTGTACATTGTTTGCTTGTATAAGACTTATATGTCAGATGACAGCAGTTCCCACTTTCTCTAGTGTATGTTGTAACTATCCATATATTGCAAAGTTTAAGTATAGATGCAGCTTTTATTATTATTGGAAGTACTGTATTCAAAGAAGGTATGTTATATGTAGCATTGCGCTGAGTTAGAACAGTGTCCGGTTTGTTTTTGGTTGATTTTGATGAAAAGAAAGTTAGTGCTAATGCAAGTTGTGCCAGAGAGTACAATCGGTTAGGTGTATATGCTTCTCACTTAGGACAGTATCCTATTTATGAGAAACAGATAATCTGACCTAAGCAGAAGCTTACATAAGACTTGGTGGATGTAACTCAAAAGAATCAAGAGAAGGAGAAGGAAGAAGGTGTTAACAAGAAAAAAATGGAAAATGAGGGAGATAATATGGTTTTCCAGTTGAAGAATAGTAATAGTGTCAACTGCTATAGTAATGTAGTTCTCAATGTACTCTTCCATTTACCGCACCTTATAAAAGCAATTCAGCATAAAGCAGACAACAGATTCTGCTCTCAACTGTATAATTTGCTGGATCATTTACATAGTGAGATAACTGTAGTACATTCTACTTCAAGCATTCAAGAGCTAGTAAACATATATTCTGGATCTGTAGTATTTACTGTCAACACTCAACAAGATGCACATGAATTTATAATGGTCATGCTTGGAGTTATGGAACAAAAAGAAGTAAATATTGATGACTTATTTGGACTGAATCATGATTGTGAAGATTGCTCTTTTACATCTACCACTCAAATAAATTCTGGACGATTTCTCTACTTAACATTACAGGATTAAAAAACTGTGCCTTTTGACAGAGTGATCTAAAAGGCCAACCAAAATATGACCTGCCTGAATGGTAGATCAGATTGTATGTCTACATTGGAGTTACAGAGAAGTGGGAAATGTGTTATATTAATGCGACAATGATGCAGATAGATGAATCTAAAATGGAAACTGAAAGTACAAACTTCAAAGCAGGACACATTTCAATTTCTGGAAGAACGTACATTACAGTGGCTATCATCTTTCATGAATAACTTTGTATAACTTCAGGACACTGCAATGTGTACTTAAGAAGTGTAAGTGGATGGACGGAATGCAATGTCAGCAAGCTTACATTGAAACAAAAACTGCTTTTCAAACTTCCAACTTCATACTTCTTCTCTTTTCAACCAAGGTTCTAAGGAGTATTTCTGTTTATGTGGTATTCAGTGCTTGTTCTTCATGGATCACCTGTGTTTAAGAAATCAATCGGCCTACCAGGGGTGATGTCTTCAACACGGAGTCCAAAATTCCAATGTGCTTTACATCTATTTTGAGTAATGGACTACTTGCAATATCATAACATTTTATTCTTTTCTGATATGTTTCTTTAAATTAGTTCAGTACCTATAGATAAAATAATGTATTATTTGTTTTTAGTGGGTGTAATGCTTAGTGTCAATTATTTATAGTGCCATACTGTGCAGTTATTTGATTTCTACAATCTAAATGATTGTTTTTCCCCACTGTTCAAGGATGAAGCCCCATACAGTATATTGTTTATAGTGTACAAGTATGAAAGCTCTGAAAAGCAAAAAATGGAAAATTAAATGTTTACATTAAATGTAAAACTGCTTTACAATGATGCAGCTGTATTAACATGAACATTTATATTGCAGAAACTTAAGCTTTACTATGCAAATGTATAAGCTGTAACAATACTTATTTTCATGTTTTCTCTCTTTTACCACAGATCAATGGAACCATTTATTGCAGCAATGTGACTATTTCCATCTTTACTCTTCATAATACGTCCAATAAGACATAAAGTCAGTCCTTTCTGCATACAGCGACAAACCCAAGCACACACTGATGGTTACACTGATACACCCAGGTACATGTTCATATACACACTAACAGATGCAACCACACACTCATGCATACACTAATACATACAACCACACACTTATGCATACATTGGTATACCCAAGCTCACACTTTTCCTTTGCATGTACTGACACACCCAGACACACTTTTATACATACACTTGCACACCCAGGCACACCCTCATGCATATACTGTCATGCCCAAGTACACACTGTTTCATACACTAACACACCCAGGCACACACTGATGCATACAGTAACATACCCAAGCACACACTGAGGCAGATACTGTTGCATGCACTAAGACATCGAGGCATACACTCATACACCCTGGTGCACAGTCATACATATACTGACACACATACACAGAATGAGTCACTCACATACTTACTGATACATACCCTCAAACTCACTGATACATATACTGTACACCCAAGCACATACTCATGCATTCACTGACTCACTCAAGCATTCACTCATACATACACTTATACACCCCAGAATGCACTCATACAGACAGTAACACAGCCAAGCAAATAAACTGATGGATTCGGTAACTCACTCAGACGCTCACTGATACATACACTCAAAAATCGTGGGACTAACTGATACTGAGAAACCCATGTACACACTCATACATCATTGACATGCTCACAAACGTAGTTATACACACACTCAGACACCCCTGGACACTTTCATACATATACTGACATACACATATACCCACCAACACTGATGCACTCACTGAATCACAAACACACTCAGTGATACATATACTCAAATACACCAGGACTCACTCATACATATGCTGACACACCCAAGCACATGCTGATGCATTCACTGACTCACTCATATACTCACTGATAGATACATTTAGACACCTCAGGGCACACAAATACATATATATATATGTCTTTATTCGATCAAAAATATGATCATTTATAATAATAAAACGTTTCATAGGTATAAAAACAATAAAAGATTAAAAACCAATATTTCATAAAAGTCATATAACAGACAAACTATAGCAGCACCAAAAGAGAATATATAAAATACATGATTCCATCCCCAGGACCTATATTAGTAGATACTAATCATCTCTATTTACAAGGATACTTTTATACAGTTTGGACCTTCTCCACCAAGCATACGGCAAAAATCTCGATATATCAAAAACAAGCCACCTTGTGGTATCAGATCTAAAAATACGCAGTGCTTCGCTGGGAGATATGAACAACAGTAGGTGACAGACTGGGATTATCCAGGTTTTCCTATGGTCAACATAGGCGGGACAGCTAAAGAGAAAATGGTCTCTGATCGGGTGTGACACATGGGGCACAAACGTGTTACAGCTGCTATCCCCCACGCGCTTCTTCTAAAATTTAAAGGTAATTTCCCAAGTCTAAATTGAATATACAAAGCTTTTGCCTGTGGGGGTACGATGTCGTCCATAAATATTTTGAAACCAAATACTCCTTTAAAATTTAAAAAACTAATAGTCAAAGTGCCATGTGCTATAACTTCTACATTTTGGTGATCCATATACTTCCAGAACGTTTTTTTGAGAAGAGGAACCATCGATTTTGATATGGACCCCGGGTCCTCCCAAACACACCCCAACCCTAGCTCCAAGAGCCAGTCCTTGATTTTATTCAACCATTTAATGCGGCCTGATTGTTTTTACAAAGCAATCACTTCTTCCAGGGCCTCCTTCAATGGGACCTGTGTGTTACTGGTCCAGATTTTGGTCCAAAACAGAAGTGCCCTAAGGATAGCAAAATGGTCTATGGATTTTAGGCCAAGATCAAGTCTTAGCAGCAATAGGGGTTGCTCGCAGGTAGATTCAGGATCACCCTGATGAATTTGTTTTCAGCTAAGGTTAAGTCTTTTAGATTTTCCAACCCCCATAGCTCAGCACCATGGAGGGCTGCTCCTAGACCTTTAGCCCTGTGAAGTTCCAAGATTGGCGACACTGGGCGGTATGGGGACACCCTGGCCCTTTGAACCAGAGCACAATTAACATGTTGGAGGGTCAGAGTGCTCTTCTCAATTTGGGGTGTCCAAGCCAACCTGTCACTAATACGTACACCCAGATAGTCGAAATACTTAACCTGCTCCAGTGCTTGCCTGCCCAGCATGAGTTTGCCCTTATTTGATTATTAGGGATTGGAGGTCATATATTTTGTTTTGGAGCAGTTTATTTCTAACCCCTTCTTCCTGCATACTTTATCAAATTTATTTAAAAGGTTCTGGATCCCTTTGGGTGTTCTAGAGATTAGCAAGGTGTCGTCAGCGAAGAGCAGATATAGCAATAAACTTCCTTCTAGTCTTTGGGGATCACCACCACAATTGTGCAGTTCTTCCATTAGTCCATTAATGTAGAGGGTGAATAGAGTTGTGGCGAGGACACATCCTTGGCATACACCTTTCTGTATTAATATATCTTTTGTCAGACTACCTTCAGTATTCCACCTGACCTTTGCATATGTATTGTGGTGTAAGTGGATCAGAATATTAAGTATATAAGCTGGGAGACACAATTCGCTCAGAGCAAGCCAGAGTTGGTTGCAATCTATTTAGTCGAAGGCCATTTTTAAATCCACAAATACAACATACAGCTGGCCACCTCTGATGGTCACTTCCTTCCAGATTAAAACGAGAAATCTAAAAACTTGATCAGTGGTACTTGTGGAGGCCCTGAATCCTGCCTGAAGGTCTGACAGGATATTATTGTCCTCGATCCAATTTTGGATCCTAGTTAAGATAATTGTACAGAAGATTTTGTGGGAGACATCTATGAGGCTGATCGGCCTATAGTTGCTGGGCGACCCTTTATCGCCCTCTTTGTATATAGGAATAATATCTGCACCCCTCCAAGTCGCCGGGATTTCGCCACCAGAAATGATGGCATTAAAAACTGATTGTAACAGGGGGCCCCAAATTGAAGGTTCAGCCTTGTACATGTCTCCCGGAAGCTTATCTAGGCCCGGGGCTTTCCCACTCTGTAGTGCATTTATAGCTATGATGGTTTCCTCTATGGTAATGACTGTCTCCTCAGTTAGAACTATATCTAGCGATCTCGATTGCAAGCCAGGGTCAGGCAGAACACCTTGTCCTGCATATAGCTCTTCAAAATACTCCTCCCACACATGGGGCTGTATATGAAAGTCAGTTTCAATTTTTAGGTTGGAGGAACCCTTAGCCAGAAGATGCCAAAACAATTGGCTATTCTTTTGCTTTGCCGCCTCGACAAGCTTGGCCCAGTAATCTACCTCCTATTATTTTTTTGCCTTGGGCCAGTTTATATAGCTTCCTGGAGTTCTTCACAGCTAGGGGAAGTTTCGATTTTACCGCCATGATTAGGTCAGCTTTGGCTTTACCACAGGCCTTATTATACCATGGGGCTGTCTTCTGTTTTGCGGATTTTGAGGGTTGGCCATTACATTGTTTAAAAAATACAGGTCTAATAGCGGCCATGATGTCATCTAAACTGGTGGCAATTGTACTCCGATCAACAGGAGTCTGCTCCACCACAGAGTATATTTTAGGAAGAGCTGTTCAATCGACCTGTACCATTGACCATTTGACTCTTTTGTTGTTATTACTGGTAATGACCGGGACACTCTTAGACTCAGAGTTGCCATACAGTAAAGCTGTGTAGAGTGTGAGGGCCATGGTATTATGGTCACTATCTTCCATATTAATACGGCCATGTCTTTTATGCTAGACCAAAGTTCAACATCTACCAGGATGTAATCAATCCTGGTTTTGGTTGCCCCCCTCTTGAACGTGTGGCATGCTTCTCTGTCGGAGTCAGTCCTACCGTTACATGCTCGAACCCCATGGGTAATAGTAAATGATAAAATCTGTTGCCCCACCCTAGTGTGTTTTTTTAATAGGGGGTATCTGGAGCTTAGCGATCACTTTAGAATTATCACCATCTAGTATTAGTTCTTGTATATAGTCTACAGGTTCGAAAGTTGTGTTAAAATCGCCTGCGACTATAAGACAGTGATTCCCCCTTGCAGTCTCAAGAAAATGAGTTATTGTTGTTAGTGTGCCGGATGGCTTATGAGGAGTCTTAAAGCGATTGTAGATATTGAATAACCTCACTTGGATATTCCCTTTGAGAGAGGAAAGTTCTAGCCCGAAAATGTCCTCGGAGCCGAGGTTAAGAACCTTAATTTTGCAGGCCAAGGTGTTTTTAACCCAGATTAGAAGGCCACCAGCTGGGTGACCAACATCGGACTGCTTTGCCTCAATACTGTATGTGGTGAATCCCACCCTGTGGACAAGTTCAACTTCCCATGTTTCCTGTAGAAGGGATAGGTGGAAATCATCCACTATGCCTGCCACATTCCAGGATAGAAGTTGAGTTCCTGGAGTTCAGTTATTGGTTCCTAGATGAGTCCTATATAATTAGATACTCCTTTGGGCTCAGTTTGTTGGTGGATATGACTATTCACGATAACTAGGTTACACTGGACGGGGTTGTCGTTGAGGATCACAGGAATTTCATCCAACTATAAAATGGGTTGTTCCTCTATTGTGCTTGTTGGGGGAGGAAGAACTACAGGTTGTCAGTCTTGGGAATCTAAACCACTTAATATTTTGAATCTGTTTCTAGTTTCCAGAGGGGTACCTTCCAAATGCGTAGAGTGTAGCCTACGAAGTAGCCCATTAGCCAAAAGGTTCCCCCCTCTGTTATCAAGGTGCCTATAAAAAAAAAAACAAGTTGTAGAATATTAATCCCATTGCCCAGCCTCTGGTTAGCTAGAGAAGAGTCCCCACTAAGCAACTGACTAACTATGATTGGGGATTTACAGTTGATCACAATGCAATCACCAGTATAAGATTTACATAGAGGGCCCGCCCAGCTTACCCGCCTTAAAGACAAGATGTCATGATAGTATCTGTTTGAAAAGATTGTGTTCTGTAACAACCAGTGATATACTTTATTTTTTAAATGGGTCTGTGATTCATTTTGGTTTTCTTGCAGTGGGGAAACGTTAGTGAGAATTGCCACATAGGGGCAACACTCGGGTGGGAGGTGGAGGGTCACCTTATCATCTCGATTCGTTCGATTAGCTAATTCATTTTTGAGCACCAGGTTTGATGTCATTTGTGGTTGCTTAGAGCCTACCCGATCCAATTGGTGGATGCAGGAGAGGGGCTAGGCCTGGTCTTGCTAGGGGGTGAACATGGTGAGCCCCAATGCCTAGAACTCGAAGGCCTTGGGTGTTTTTGTGGTACTGCACTGTCATTGTTTTTTTGATAAGTATTGACAGCGGGGCAGGATGGTAGATTGACACACGTAGAAGAAATTCCCTCTTCAGAATTAGGGTTCCCCCATGAGTAACACCCCTATCCCACTCTTTTCCTTTAGCTCCATCCCCTGAAGTCAAATCGGTAAGCAAAGTATGCATTAGAGTCACTGTGGATTCTAGTTTGTCCAGTCTTTCCAGAATAGGTAGAAGGTTCTTGGCACGTATTTTCTCTCTGAGGGATGTAATTACCATCATTGTTTGTGGAGACTTGACCTCGAGGTGGGGCGTCAACATTGAGTTAGAGCCATCCGGGGTAGAGGGACTTTGCAATAGTTCAACATGGGCTGTTGGATTTGATGCTAAAGGTTTTTTCCTGTATCTGGTCCGTATACTACGCGTGGGTTCTAAATGTTTGGTCTTTTTTCTCCTATTACCTGCCAAATCACCTACTGGTGGATCTCGGGGTGTTGTACAATGCTGCAGGGCTGGTGGCGAGATTTCTAAGGTCCCAGTAGATACATGATTGGTTTGACTTGTGTCATTAATTTCATTGATTGGGGCTGCGGGCACGATGGTCGCGACTGATGGATCGCCTCCCCCCACAGAAAGCCATCATTCCGCTACTTGGATCTCCATATCAATGGCCTTAGCGGCACGGAGAAGGAAGCAATCAAGTGTGGAGTTAGGCACGATTTTAGGCGTGGCCATCTTCCCCCCTCGAGTTTTTGTTATAGTCGCCATACTGGTAGGAATTGAGGTGCACACAAAATGAACTTACTTGGGCGAGGGGAACAAACCAGCGATGTTCGTAAACGAGTGTCCAGCGTCCCAGAGCCAAGGGACCGGGCACGCCCTGCCTCTTCCTGCCACTGACAGGCACACACGGGCCTGCCCTTGGCCCGGGCTTCGCCCAGGCACGGTCTGTGTGCGTCCCGCACTGCGGGAGCCCCTGGCAGGATTTGTAGGCACCCCTGGTGCACAGGCAATGCTGGCGGCTGCACGACAGCACTGGGAGCCGCAAAGAACACTGGGGAGTGTGGTCCTACACTCCCCCACTCCCAGTCTGCCTCCCCCTGCTCCCAGTCTGCCTCCCTCTTCTGCTCCGGTCTTTGGCCCTGGCAGGGGGCGAAACAAACAGCTTCACAGAGTCCGGCACAGCGGGAGCCCCTGGCAGGATTTGTAGGTGCCTCCTGGTACACAGGCAATGCTGGCGGCTGAAAGACAGCGCTGGCAGCCGCAAAGAACACTGGGGAGTGTGGTCCTACACTCCCCCACTCCCAGTCTGCCTCCCTCTGCTGCCTCTGGTCTTTGGCCCCAGAGGGGGACAAAACAAACAGCTTCACGGCGTCCCGCACTGCGGGAGCCCCTGGCAGGATTTGTAGGCACCTCCTGGTGCACAGGCAATGCTGGCGGCTGCGCCACAGCGCTGGGAGTCGCAAAGAACACTGGGGAGTGTGGTCCTACACTACCCCGCTCCCAGGCTGTCTTCCTCTGCTGCCTCCGGTCTTTGGCCCCAGCGGGGGGCAAAACAAACAGCTTCACTCATACATATACTGACAAAGCCAAGCAAATATACTGATGCATTTTCTCACTAACTCAGGCTCATATATACACTAAAACACCCTGAGACATACTCATACATATACTAACACACCAAAACACACACTGATACATGCACTGACATACTCAGACACTCACTCATACATACACTCAGACACCCCGGGCACGCCTATGCATATACTGAGACACTCAAGCACACATTGATGCAATGAGTGACTCACTCAGACACTCACTCATACATACACACAGGCACCCCAAGACACACTCATATATATACTGACAGAGGCAAGCAAATACACGTACATATTTACTGACTCACTCATGTATATACTCAGGCACCCTGCAACACACTCAGACATACTTCGGTAGTTAATAGCGTGAACAAAATATCTGAAACATTCTGCACTTTCACTGCCACAAGTTTGTGGCAGGTGGCACAGTTTGTTACCATGCCTCCCAAGGCAGCTTGCACAGTAATTTCCGAAGCACTGCTATTTCCAGAAGAGTTTGCACTACCAGAACCATCTGCAGATCTTAACGCCCCCTCCCTCACCATCCACAGAAAGACAATTAATGTATGGTATTCATGTGCTTCCACATACATGATGTTCCATGCCTGTACTTTTTGGGAGTGTCACAAAATAATTCCTTCCCACAAACATTGCACTTCATGATCCCTGCAGATACCTTCTCTTCTTCTCTACAGATGGTATACTAAACATCTGCCTTACCTCACTGTCCTTCCTAGAAGAAGATAGCAGTTCTTCTTCTTCATCCATACTAACGGCACGGTTTCCAGATGGAGGTGGAGCACTCCCTTCAGGCATTGTTAAACAAAGTCAGCTGCAAGATATTTGAAGCAATGCTTCTTCCTCAACAGTTTGAAGAAAAATGCCTGTTTTAGGGAGTGGTCCCAATCAAAACTAGGTGTATTTTTATATGGACCAATAGAATGGGAGAATATCCTTCTCATATCAAGTGAACCCGCGGATGCAAGTTGCAGATTTGCGGGTTCGCCGAAATAGTAAAAACAAGTATTTAAAAAAAATAAAAAATACTGTAGATACTTCGTTCCGATTACGTGATTGGAACAAAAAACCCTAGAGCATGGCCCTTCTGTATTTGCAGTACTGTGGAGGAACCACGGAACTCAAAAATACTTAAAAAACGATGATAAATATGATACATTTCCCCTACCTTCGCTTTCTTTTTAAATCAACTTCCACTAACTACTACTTCAACGTCTCTCTTTTATACTACTCAATGTTGCTCTTTGCCTCATTTTTTAAGTACATTTTCATTTATTTAATTCCATTTCTCCTGACACTTAACCTTTATTTCAGTAGTTCATAAAGTGATTTAATTTGCCTGTCATATATATCTTCATTGTTGATGCTTTCCTTTCTCCTCTTTCCAAATTATTTTTCAAGTTTTCACCCATATTTTAAATCCACAGTGACACTAACACTCAGACACCCACTAACACAGGCATTAAACTACTCTGATATTCACTCACAAACCTACACACACACCCACTCACACACTCATTCATCCACTCATACAACCACTGATGCACCCTCCCACATACCTGTACAGCTACTCATGCATACTCACATACCAATATAATCAATCAGATACCCACTCAGAGACCCATACAGTCACTCACACAGCAAACCAGCTACCTACACAGATACTGACACACCCACTCTACAAAATTATAGGATACATTAAAGATAAACAATTGAAAAACCTTAGAAATGCACTGAAAAAAACAAAGGTTACAGGGACGTTATAGTTAGGAAATAGATTAAAATTAAAATAAATAAACACTTAGAAATTTACTGAAAAAACAAAGGTCTCAGGGACATTATGGTTGGGAAATAGCATCAACAAAACCTTAGAAATTCATTGAAAATAACAAAGTTTACAGGACATTATGGTTAGACTGAGATTTCACTCATTCAAAACCATTGAAATTCAGCAAGTATAGTTACCTAAGCTAACTATACCTTACGCCCCAGCAATGCACTGCTTATGATCTCACGTATTATGTCGCTCATGACATGGTCAGTTACATCACTGATGGCATCACTGATGACATCTCAAATGACATCACTAAAGACATCTCAAATGACATCACTGATGACAACATCCACAGAACCACTCACACAGCTACTCACAGCCCAATACAACCTCTCACACATCCACCTAAACAACCTCTCACATACCCATTTGCAGACTCATACAAGTACTTACATATCCACTCATTCAAGCGTAGAGACACTCACACACCCACTCACCTATATAGGTACACACACACACCCACTCAATCACTCATACAGATACTAACTCATATACTCTATAACCTAAACAGTCACTGAGACAAGCACATAGTTACCCCTAAAGCCTCTCTCACACTCACTTACTCACCCATACAGCCACTCATGCACCCACTCACTCACCCATACAGCCACTCACACACCCACTCACTCTGCAATTGACAATAGTGACTGAAAAGTTTTGAGCCTCATCATGAGAATCACAGTGGCGTTTAGAATTTTCCTTTCCTGTTCCTCCATCTTTCGAGTTAGGTGTGGATTTGGGACACCAAAGAGGCTGATGGTGGTATCACTGATCAACTAATTGCATTTATTGTGTTGTGCAATGTTGAACTAAGGATCTTATGGCATAATGGACAAGACGTTACTGGTTGGACAATGGTATTTAAATGCAATGAATTGCCAATGGCATCATGAGATTTCAAATGGGGGATGTGTACCATTATCCATTTTTAGACTTGAGATAATAACAAGATTTTTACTCTGAGTTCATTTAAGACTCTAATCTTGAATTCCATAGACCTTGTTGCTTGACATTTTATGAACCCCACGGACAGTATATTATAGGCAGAAAGAGTCTAATATATGCCAATATATTTATTATGATTCTGTGATTAAGTACTTCATATGAACATTGTTCAGCCACATTGCTAGGTTGAAATTTATGATTCAATGTTATGTTATGTTATGTTATTCCATTTTATATAGCGCGGCTAATACCCATAGGTGTCCTGGCGCTGTAGAACAGAAAATAGTCCTGAGTGAAAGACGGTGTAACAGGTATTAAGAGGTAAAGAGGCTGGTCTTAAGCGCCTTCCTGAATTCTAGGTGATTGGGTATATGTCTCAGGTATAGCGGTAGTGCATTCCATGCAGTAGCGGCCTTTACCAGAAAGCTGCGTCCTCCCCAGTTGGCTTTGTTTACTTTGGGGACTACAACCAAATTAGCATGAGAAGAGCACAAAGTTCTTCCAGGCGAATACCATCGGAAGAGCCTGGTAAGGTGAAGCGGTCCCTTCTTATGAAGAGCCCTGTGAGTCATACATAAAGCTTTGAACCGGATTCGTTTGTTTATTGGGAGGCAATGCAGTTTTTTTATTTCGGCCGAGATCGAGGCATATTTAGGAATGCCTGATATAAGTCTTGCCGCCGCATTTTGCAGTAGCTGCAGCTTTTTAAGTAGTCCTTCTTGAATGGTGATGTAAAGACTATTACAATAGTCGAGTCTGGATAGAGCAAGGGCCGAGATAACCGTTTGATGTAATTCTTTGGGAAGCAGTGGAAGTATCTTCCTACATGATCTAAGGATGAAAGATGTGGAGGAGATAACTGAATTGACCTGGTCCTTGAACAAAAGTTTATCGTCTATGATAATACCCAGGTCCTTGACTTTCCTGCTGGGCGTAGGTAATGAACCCATTGAGTCTGGCCACCATGTAGGTGTCCAGAAACTGGGATCGTTTCCAAACAGGACTACCTCCGTTTTATTGGAGTTTAGTTTGAGGCAATTAAGGGTCATCCAACTGCCCACTGCTGACATACAACCAAAATATTCTACCAATGATGCCAGATGTTTAACGTATACATTAAAGAGAGTAGGACTAATAGAGGATCCTTGTGGCACACCGCATGGCAGGGAGAAAGCTTTAGCAGTAAAGTCTCCCAGCGAGACCGCCTGGGTTCTGTCTGCTAGGAAAGACTTGATTAGGCTCCAAGCTTTGTCTTTGACTCCAATTTCTTAAAGCCGGTCCATCAATAAGCCATGATGGACCGTGTCAAAGGCTGCAGACAGATCCAACATGATCATAACCGCCTTACCACCCTGGTCTAAAGTCTCTCTAATTTCTTCTGTGGATTTGACCAGCGCCGATTCGGTGCTGTGTCCTGATCTGAAACCATGTTGGAGTCTCAACACTAGTTTATCTGGTATTTTACTAATAGGTCTTCAGTACTTTGAATATTTTAGATATCACCCTGCAATTGTACTTATGCGATGTATATTAATTAACAACAGAGTTATATGTATAGATCTTACAGCATGAAATTACACAAGTAGTGTTTCTTCTATGTTATGCCCTACACGTCACAGCATAAAAAGTGAATGGTGTATGGCACTCTGTATGTGAACAAGGCAGGTTCCCGGCTGAATCCTGTTCCATGACAAGCATCGTTTGAAATAAAACAGAATGCTGTAATTGGAATCCTGTGCTGTGTCTGTTCTTTATTTGTAGAGCAGGCATTTGAGAAAATTTGTTTTCGAGCCCTGCAGGTGCCAGAGACCATCGCTCCCCCTCATTCTGGAGCACCCTGGCTGCCAGTGGAAAGAGGAGTATGTATGTAGCTACATGCCATGGAGCCCCCAAGCCATTATGTGCATTGCAATTATTGGCATTTGGAAGAGGGGCATGCAGCATTCAGCAGTGTGGGAGGAATTCCAAACATTTTAATTGTTTTCAAGCGACAAAGCTGCCAAATGGTTGTGAGGAATTGAGAACGCCGCCCCAATTGAGTTGTTGATGAGGGAGACATGCCTGACAGCTCTTTAAGTACATTGCGAGTCTTGAATCACTCGGAGGATGTGCATACAAATTGATAGTGGCCTGCCCATTGAAAGGATTGTGTACTTTTAGGCAATGAAATGGATTGAGCCATTGCATGACTGAGTTTTGTTTAGCAGCATCAGGTGACAAGTGACAATAGTGACTGAGAAGACTTGAACCCCGTCATGATAATCACAGTGCCGTTTTAATTTACCTTCTCTGTTCATCCAACTGTCGAGTTAGGTGTGGATTTGCGGCACCAAAGAGGCTGATGTGTTATCACACATCAATTAATTGCATTCATGTGTAATGCAATGTTGAATTAAGGATGTTTTACATTAAATTGCATAATGTAATGATAACAGTACTTAAAATGCAATGAATTGTCCAATGGCATCGTGAGATTTTATGAGGGGGTGTGTGCCATTATCCATTTTTGGAATTGAGATATCATGATCTATTCACCGAGTGCATTTAACTCTCTAATCATGAATTCAATAGACCGTATTGCTTGACATTTCATGAACCCCACGGGACATTGAGTTATGTACAGGAAGAATCTATTATATGCCATTATATTTTGTTATGATTCTGTGATTATGTACTATAGATGAACATTGCTCAGCCATGTTGCAAGGTTGAAATTTAAGATTCATGTTTGGAGACTGAACACTAGTTGTTCGGTATTTTACTAATAGGTCTTGAATGCTTTGAATATTTTGGAAATCGACCTGCAATTGTACTTATGTGATGTATATTAATTAAGAACAGTGTTATATGTACAGATCTTGCAGCATGAAATGACACAAGTAGCGTTTGTTCGATGTTTAGCACTACATGTCACAGCATAAAAAGCCAATGATGTATGGTGCTCTGTTTGTGAGCAAGGCCAGAGCCTGGCCGAAATGCATTACATGACAAGCATCATTTGAAATAAAACAGGATGCAGTCATTTGAAGCCTGTGCTGGTTCGGTGCCTGTTCTTTATTTGTAGAGCGGGTGAGTGGGTGTTTTAGGATATAACAAGGGAACAAGGTTGCCAGGAGCAATCGAAACACGTTGACATACATTCCTAGCATATGAATAAATGAAAAACAAACTCATATAGGAGTGCCGATGTATGTCTTTATGATGAAAGTTGATACGTTCTTTGGATATATATATATATATTATAAAGAGGTTACCCTAACTGTTGAGCTGCACTCGCTGGCGATATAGCGCTGTCTCCACAAACAGCCCAAACGTGGACACAGCCATCCCACAATTGTGCCGACGCGTTTCAGGGTTTCCGCCCTTCTTCCAAGGCAAACCGCTACCTCCACTCGAGACTGTCCCAGTGAACAGAAGAGGACCCCCAAGGATATCGGGGTGGTGCCGCTCGAGACCTGGGCAGGCCACAATATTTTGTAAAGAGGTTACCCGAACCGTTGAGCTGCACTCGCTGGCGGTATAGCACTGTCTCCACAAACAGCCCAAACGCGGACACAGCCATCCCACAATTGTGCCGACGCGTTTCAGGTTTTCCGCCCTTCTTCCAAGGCAAAACTCCTCATGAACAGCAAGCAAAAAGGCCACAAGGAAAACCCCTTCATTTTTATTGGGTTGCAAATTCCGCTCAGGTGAGTACAAGAAACAAAGTATCATGGGTCTTGTGGTCCATATTATTTTTCCCAAGTGGGTCGTCGCCGTTCTGAGGAAATAAAACAAAGTTTATCGGTACACTGTAATGTCCTGCTAAGACTGCTTGTTTAGGGTCCAGCAACCGCTACCTCCACTCGAGATTGTTCCTGTGAAGAGAAGAGGACCCCCAAGGATATCGGAGTGGTGCCGCTCGTGACCTGGGCAGGGCACAACATTTTGTAAAGAGGTTACCCTAACCGTTGAGCTGCACTCGCTGGCTGGATAGCGCTGTCTCCACAAACAGCCCAAACGCGGACACAGCCATCCCACAATTGTGCCGACGCGTTTCAGGCTTTCCGCCCTTCTTCCAAGGCAAAACTCCTCATGAACAGCAAGCAAAAAGGCCACAAGGAAAACCCCTTCATTTTTATTGGGTTTCAAATTCCGCTCAGGTGAGTACAAGAAACAAAGCATCATGGGTCTTGTGGTCCATATTATTATCCCCAAGTGGGTGGTCGCCGTTCTGAGGAAATAAAACAAAGTTTATCGGTACGCTGTAATGTCCCACTAAGACTGCTTGTTTAGGGTCCAGCAACCGCTACCTCCACTCGAGACTGTCCCAGTGAACAGAAGAGGACCCCCAAGGATATCGGGGTGGTGCCGCTCGTGACCTGGGCAGGCCACAATATTTTGTAAAGAGGTTACCCTAACCGTTGAGCTGCACTTGCTGGCGGTATAGCGCTGTCTCCACAAACAGCCCAAACGCGGACACAGCCATCCCACAATTGTGCCGAGGGGTGCTCTGAGAATATACATAAGCATCACCCTGCTCCACAACTGACAACTCAGCAGGGAGCCTCGTGATTGTCAAAACATCACACAGACCACAACATAGTGCCCTAGTGGACTGTAAAAAGTAGTTTCAAGCTCATCCCATATATTTCCAGATCCAGTCAAGCCAAAGTAGGTGAACTAACCATATAAATCAGAAAAGCTGCAAGAGAGCAGGACAGTCCAATGCAATGTCCAGTAAGAAACATGGTGAGATAACCAGCCAAAAGCAAACGTCTGAAGAGTCTAAGATAAAAAAAGTGCTCGTATCCTTATCTGTGAAGTGTGTATCAACCAACCAGTGTCGACGAAGAAAAGGGTAGGGGAACCCATCCAGGTGCCTTTGAGTTTCACGTATGTGGACCCTTTCCTTTCCTGCTGTAATAGAGCAAAAAACACACATGGGTTACAAACAATAGGATGGACAAAATCCAATCGTCTATATCTAAACCCAGATGGAGGGTTAATGAGATGGCAAGGTAGAAGTGGAAGGTAACAAAGAGGGGAAAGACAATTAAAAAGTATATACTTTAGGGAAGAAACAAAGGGTGACATGACACAACATCTCCAAATGAGTCAAAGAGAATAAAAGTGGAGAGAGGAGAAGACAGAAGTGTCTACCCAGGCAGATTAATCATCATGGAGATGTACCCCAAGTTTCTCATCGAGACTGAGCTCAAAAGGACTCTCACTCTTGAGATAAAGGATAAGCTTGGATTATTTTCTTTTCCACCCGAGTGTTCTATCCCTGCACCTGAAGTTGTGAAATGTGTTCAATTGCAAAGAAGGTGAAAAGAGATCTATCTGAGTATGTGCCTCCTGGTAGTGCCTTACCACAGGGTAGTTGGGGTCCTTGTTGTTGATGGCCCTCATATGTTCCATAAATCTCTTCTTGACTATATATGTGATTCTGCCTACATATCTAAGGTGTCAGGGGAACTCTAGTGAATATATCACAAAGGGGGAACTACAGGTGAGAAACTGTAGGATCTTTCTGGGTTGTCCAAGCATGGGTGTGAAGTATTCCTTGCATATGGTACTCTTTGTACAGTATTTACAGTGACCACATGGAAAGAAACCTTGGAGCCTATGTTCATTGACCTGGTTCTTGATGGTAATGTAACTGTAGACCAGCATATACCTTACACTGCGTCCCTTCCAGGTTGTGAATACCAAAAAGTAGTAAACTTATTAAAATGTATAAATTTACTCAAAAGCATAAATTGCTTTTGTGAATTAGGCTCCATCGTTTTTACAGAATGTAAGCAAAAGTGGTAGTGGCTACCGTGGCAGTGCTGGTATAATAATTATGAAAGGCAAGCAAAAAACAGGTACCCTATTTGGCTGGATTCAGCTCTGACTGGATTTAGGCTTGCAAATCCTCATTGTCATCTTTGAGTTAATAGCCTAATAATACACTGTTGAAGGCTTTTCACAGATTACTTCCTCTTTTGTCACATTTTGTGCATTGGTATTGGCATGGGGACTTCTGGTCACTTGAATATCAGATGAGTGGTACACTGGCAGTGGGTAGTTTCTACTAATCACTCTTAGGCCCTTATTATACCCAAATTGTGATCCTGGAATTCCATGGGCCTCCATTGGTAGCCCCACAATAAATACCGACAGGCCTGGTGGAGGGAGTGTGGGGCGAGGGGGTCTAGTGGGAAGCACGGAGGGTGAGAGGGGGGGTCAGAAGGAAACATGCGGGGAAGTGGACGACAGGAGGTGGGAGGAGACGTTAATGCTAAAAATAAACACTCACCTGGTGCTGCCGTCCTCCTCACGCTCCTCTGCTGCAGTTCCAGGGAAAGCATTAAACTCCCATCCAATCCCCATGATGGTCTCACATGAGAGCAGGTCAGGGATTGACCTGAGCAGGCTGAAAAAACACTCTGCTCAGGACAGGGAGCCTGTTGGGTTTCTCCATGCCAGCTGTACAATACAGAAACCTAAGTGGGCATGTGTGATTGGCCAGCCTTAGACGGCCAGCCAAACACACATGCACACTTAAAAGTGCAAGTAGCGCTCCCATGACACGGCTCGCACCTCCCTGCACAATCTGGCACAGAGCTGCCAAATGAAAAATAAAACAATACTAAGATATCGATTTGTTTTTAATTTGCTGGCTCTGAGCCGGTGGGGCGAAGCTTCTCTGCTATTCAGGAGGAGCCGCCCCTGTGGGCCTCTTGTGGTGAGGGTCTAAGAAGCAGAATGAACAGCTGTGGGAGCATTTCCATGGGGCCTGCCTGGCGCTATACTGTCAAATGTACAGTCTTGTATTAGTCATGTGGTGCTCTAAATATGAGTAATAAAGTACATTGAGTGAGTATGTGGAGGGATCTCAGAGGGATTGAGAAATTTTGTAAGAGTGCAGTGGCTGGAGCTCAGAGGTGGTGAAACCGCCAATGCATTGTGTTTTTGTTTTAAGAAAAGTAGGGATATGTGTGCAGGCCTGCACAAAAGTAATACATCATGCTTCATGGGGGCGGGGACATATTGCCCTTGTCTCTATTTATTGGGAATTTGTGGTTTAGCATCTTGCAAACAGCAAAAAACTGTCCCCAGTGAGGACTAAATAGAATCACTCAGAAATATGTTAATGTTTAATTAGCATTTGCTCTTCCTCAATTTGAAAAAAGGTTTAAATTTATACGTTTTACAATTTTAAATAATTGTTCCACAAGACACATAACCGCTCAATCTTTGGAAAGAGGCTAAAGGCTCACCCTATTAAAGGAGGGAATGTGTATTTCACTGAGAAAGTGAAATCATGTTTATGATTTCACGAGGTGCAATTTCATTTGCTGGTTTGTGACTGTGGACCTAAGAGTCAATAAGGCTTGTTTCCAAAAGCATGTACTGAGCACCAGTCGCCTATTCCGGGACGTCTGCATATTTATGAGATGAGTACGAGCATTCCCAGATGAGGAGTCTTGTCTGTGAGCTTTGTGCTGTGTCGGTGAAGTAATTAAAAAAAGGACGAGAAGCAACTTAAGAGAAAACGGGGCCTTTTGCATTTGCATTTCAAGCACAACGCTATCACTGTAGTGTCTTATTTTTCCCAGTTGTTGACTTCTGCTGCGCGGAACAGTGAATACCAAATAAAGTGTGCTTCAACAATAAGAAATCACTGGCAAATTGTTGCATTTATTTCAAGAATGAGGATCTGATGATGTGTGAATGTCTGAGAAAAATATGATTACAAGCTGATTCAGTGATTAAAATCACTTCGTCTACGACTACTTCTCACTAACTGTTTGAACAAAATATTCTTATTTTTTTTTCTATAGGGTGGAATGTACGTTTTCCAGCTTTTCGACTCCTATGCAGCTAGTGGAATGTGCCTTCTGTTTGTGGCTATATTTGAATGCATTTGCATTGGCTGGGTTTATGGTAAGTAACGATGTTGATGTTTTTTCTCCATGATGTGACATTATTTTATATTCCCTGCTATAAAGTTTTTAATGAAATGTATTTTGCATGCTGTGACAATGTAAGATTTTGCATCACTAAAAATTCACTTGTTTATATTGGTCTGATTGAAGCAATGGAAACAAACAGTTCAGACAGTATAGGGGCCCAGCAAGAAATACTCTGTGGCCTCCTGTACGAACAATGTTTAAATGTATTACTCATCATTTTATGCTAACTCAAGCCCCGTGATGGGATGGCAGTATTTGCTACCTGTTACTGCCAGGCAAAACCTGGCAGTAGGGTAAAGTAAAACTAAACAATCATTGGTAAATGCATTAGGTTTCGCCTAAAAACAAACATATCGGACTTGATATTCGAGTTGACTGCTGTTCAGTACCCGAGCACCATAAAAACTGAAGACAAAATGTATGCAAGAACAATTTTTATATTCAATTATAAAATATCCAGTAGATGGCAGTGTTGTCCAGTTCTTCCAATATGGGGAGAGAGTGTCGTGCACGCACACTACTATAACTGCCCAAAACAATGTCATAAAATTGAGTTCAAGAACTCAAATCCACATAAAATGTAGAGTGAGATCAAATGAATACTCCTTGGTGGCAGCCACGATAAAAAGATCAGGAATGTAACAGTTGTTTCAATGCTTGCAGCCAGGGAAAGTAAACAAAAAAACTTCCAGACAACAGAGAATGAACACAGTAATTCGGCCAAGAAATATTAAATACACGAAATTTCACAAGCACATGCAGGTGAAACCTAAAAATGACCCCACACCCTGGGAGAAAACTCCTATATTATGAGGGTCATTAGTTTTAAACCTTTGTAACAGTTTGATAAATGCATGTCATGTTTGACTGAGCCATCTGTGAAACATTTACAAAATTGACAGGAACAGCTGTGACAGCGATTCCTGCCAATGTTAAGTGATGTCATCAGGGCCAAAGATGTCTCTTAATTTGGGGAAAAGGATGTCCATCAAGGTGATGGGATGGTCCTGACTCCAGTCTAAATTAGCCGTTTGTATCATGGGCAACATGTTAATTCGAGAAGTGCTTTGCCAGCTGAGAGTACCCTTCGTTGTGTTTTCTGTGACTGTATGAAGATGGAGCTACTCCTAAAAAACACAGCCAAGAAATGAAAGTACACAATAGAGCTTTCTGGTTCTTCCTTTGCGGATGAAGACCCAGCAGAGAATTTATCAGCTTTCACTAGCAGTCGCTGCTGCTGCCTGGAAGCAGCAGTGGGGCACGTGGGGGTGGGGGTGTGGAGTAGTGGATTGGGGGGTGAGGGGATCACAATAAAAAAAACACTTACCTCACCGCTTCCTCTCCTGCGTCCACTTTCTGGCCTCTTGTAAGAAACAGGAAGCACCAGGCCTCCCACACTCCCCGCAGCCAATCACAATGCTGCAATGCAGCATTGTGATTGGTCTGAGCGCCGTGACATGGCGCTCAGGGGGTGAGCATGTTCTCCATGCAGGCTGTAATGCAGCCTGCATGGAGAAGGGGGAAGTGTGCATGACTGGTTTGGGCGGCCCGAGAGGGCCGACCATTCAGTCATTCCACACTTAGGAGGGTTGGACCCCCCTCCCCTGCTCTTGAGCCCCCTCACCCAAGCTGCTGCAGTAGGAGGCCAAAATAAAATGATAGTAACAATAGTAACATTAGTTATTATCATTTAATTTTTTCATTTCATTTGCTGCTCAGAGGCAGTGGGGCAACGCTCCTCGGCCTTAGTGGAGTAGCCACCACTCTGCACTAATAGTGAATAGCATTCATAAAATGGTGGAACTAGTGGTGACAACAGCATTTCAGGCTAAAGAAAATGCCCCAGTCGCTAATAAAATGCACAGAATGGTTCCTATGCAGAACGGTGAGGATGAACCAGAAGAGGAGGAAGTAAAAGAGTACTTTATTCACGGCTCAAAATTATCAGAAGTCTTATCCTTTTTAAGGGGAAATGTATTTATTTGATCTCCAGCCAGCTGAAATCCTACACAGGGATTCTGAGAAGAATTCCTTTCAATCATAAAACTAGATTCCTTGATGGTGAGTTTATCTCCTCAAGAAATGGTTATCTGAAATGATTCTTCCCCTGCTTGCCCGTTTGACAGAAAGGTAGAGGCTGCAGTAAAAAATAATCTACATTGCATCTAACTTCCTACAGGAGCTAGTATATATGCTAACTATACCGTTAAATCACTCCTTAAAGATTTTCAGCTTTTGGCATGGCAAATATAACAAGGCGTGTATATGTCTTCTAAAATGTCTATAATCGAGTAACAGTTCAAGTTCTGTCAGACTTTTTTTTGGACTTGTGTCCAGCTGAAGCTGTGGTAAACAACCATCTCAGCCAACTAATAATCAAATTGCTCACAGGAGGAATTCAAGATCTTCTGAAGAAATCAGTAAGTGCTCCAATTCTCCAGGAGAAAAAGCAGTTGGTGGGTTTTCAACCCTGTTTCTAGTGAGAAAGCATTAGGGGCCTTCAGACCATTGTTTGACCTGAAAAGGGTGAATTCACTCATCTCTCATCGGACAAGTTTCCACTTCAAAACATGAGGAGCTAACCAGACCTTGTTGTATATTTGGGATGCCTATCTTCTTATCTCCATCCATCCAAGCTCGCTGATGAAGCTATGGTTTGGTGCTCAAGGTTTTATTATCAATACCAATGCTTACAGTTTGGTCTGAGATCAGTCACAAAGCTCTTTTCGTGGGTATGATATATTAACAGGGTATTCAAGCATTAGGACTACTGGTAAATGTCTTCATGAAGGAGTTAGGAAGAAATTCATGTTGTCTGCAGCATTCTTCAGGTACACAGCATCCTCTTAAATCTAGAAAAATCACATCCAGATCCAGTTCAGAAGCTGCAGGACACTGGGTCCTGTTTTGAACAAATGTGGCTTAACCTTCCACAAAAAACAGAAGTTAACTTTACACCCAAAATGCCCTTTTATTAGTCCCAATGGCAATAGCACAAGAATGACTGAGGATTCAGTGTCCGATGTCATCTATTTTTACTGTTTCATTTGGGCAGAATTAGATTTGCAACCGCTGGTACAATTTCTACATGCCCAATTTCTACATGTAGAAATTACTCAGTCTATTACTGGAAGTTACCTATTACTTTCAGTAATAGTCTGAAAGTGATAGGTTTCAGTCTATTACTGAAACCTTGATTCCTGTAATAGACCAGATAAGACAGTATCTTCAATGGTAGCAGAAGTCAGATAATCTGATGAAGTCCCTGTCTTTGAGCTTACCTCTGCATCTAATAACCAACCACAGATGCGATCACTGTGAGTTCGGTGCAACCTTAGGAGGAAGATCAACCCAAGGTGCAGGAGGTTGCCTGGAAAAATCAAACTCATCCAACTGGAGAAAACTGAAAGCAGTATATCTGGGCTTTCTTTTTTCTCACTGTTAGAAATTGGGTTTCTAGTTAGCAGAGGTTAGCACCCTGTCCAAGTAGGGGCCACAATCCTAATCAGGGAAATCTAGACATACACTTTAAATTAACCTGTGCTCATCCTCTGGTAGCTTGGCACAGAGCAGGTAGGTTTAACTTAAGAAGCAATGTGTAAAGTATTTGTGCAACACACACATACAGTAATACAATGATTACACCACAAAAAGACTCCACACAGGTTTTGGAAAATAGAGAATATCTATCTGAGTAAACAAGACCAAAACAACAAAAATACAATAAGTAGAACCGGCGTTCTTAGTTTTTAAAGAATAAAGGCAAAAACAATGTTAGAAGTCAATAGAGATAAAAGGTTACTTGAGTTTATGAGGGACCGAGGTGAATCCAAAGTTCAGGCTGACTGCAATGGAGGGCAGGCCGGCTACGAGACTCACCTAGGTCACACTGAAAAAGGACCTTGGATGGAGCAAAGCGTTGATGCTGAGGGCATGATACATCGATATTTTCCACGCAATTGCGTTGCTGCATCGTTGTCAGGCCGCTCAGAGTGTCGTCATCTGCCAGTACAAGCTGTAGAATAGCTGTCGTCGAACAGCCTCTGTGTCGAAAGGTAATGCGTCAGTTCTGACCGGGACAGTGATGACGAGGCATCAGTTTTGTCGCAAAATAGCTGCAAAACCCACTTCTGAGGCCCAGGACTGGAGGGGGCACCTCAGGAAAGGGTAGGACTCACAGATGGCAGAGACCAGCAGCGACAGCTGGATTGCAGGAAATCTTTTGTCTCTGAAACTTCAGAAAACAGGAGGCAAGCCAACAAGCTATTGGAGTCACTCTGGGTTCAAGTGAGATGAGTCCAGTCCTTGTCCTCATCTAGGCAGCTCAGCAAGCAGAGAAGCAGTTCCTCAGGATAGCCAGTCTAGGCAAAGTGGCAATCCCTAGAGCACATCAGTTTTTAACCCAGGTCCAGTAGTGTACTTTCTTGGTAGGGTCAGAACCCCAGAACTTATAACCAAACGTGCCTTTATAGTTGTGGGTGACTTCAAAGCTGCTCCTTGTAGTGCATAGGTCCTCTTTTATCACAGACCTGCCAGCCAGGCTATTTGTGAAGAGTAATCAGACCCATGTGTGGGATCCTGGTTACTGCCTATTCAGATGTAAGTGTTAGCTCCCACTGCCCCTTACTGCCCTGGAAGTCTATCAGAATGCCGATAGGACTCAATGACTCAATGACCAAACAAGTCAATGCCGTCTCCTCCTCCTGCTTTAACACCCTCCGTATGCTTCGCAAGATCTACAAATGGATCCCCACCGAAACCAGAAGGATGGTCACCCAGGCCCTTGTCACAAGCAGGCTGGACTAAGGCAACACCCTCTACGCGGGAACCACAGCCAAACTCCAGAAGAGACTCCAACGCATACAGAACGCCTCCGCACACCTCATCCTTGACATCCCCCGCTACAGCCACATCACCGCCCACCTGAAGGACCTGTACTGGCTACCCATCAACAAGAGGATCACCTTCAAGCTCCTCACCCACGCTCACAAAGCACTCCACAACGCAGGACCAGAATACCTCAACAAACGACTCACCTTCTACACCCCAAACTGCCAGCTCCGCTCCGCTGATTTCACCCTCGTCACCATTCCACGCATCCACCGAACAACCACTGGCAGCAGATCCTTTTTCCACCACGCAGCCAAGACATGGAACTCCCTCTCCATACACCTACCACAGACCCAGGACCTGCTGACCTTCAGGAGACTTCTCAAGACCTGGCTGTTCAAACAGTAGCGGCTCCCCCCTCAGCGCCTTGAGACCCTCGCGGGTGAGTAGTACGCTCTACAAATGCTTGATTGATTGATTGCTTGATAGCTTTCGCAATCAAATACTATTTGCAAGAATTCTGTAACCACATGTGAATTGACACTGTGACTACCAGGACATGTAAAACTTAAAAGTACATGTCCTACTTTTTACTTACACAGCACCCTGTCCTTAGTGCTACTTAGGGGTTACCTTAGGAGTGACCTATATGTAATAAAAGGGGAGTTTAAGGCATGGCAAGTATTTTTAAATGCCAAGTCAAAGTGACAATACACTGCACACAGAGGCCTTGCAATGGCAGGCTGAGGCAGGTTTGAAAGGCTACTTTTGTGGGTGGCACAATCAGTTCTGCAGACCCAGTAGTAGCATATAGAGTACAGGCCTTGGGTATATGGTATACCACTTTACAAGGAACTTATAGTTAAACTAAATATGCCAATCAAGTATACACAATGTCACCATGTTTAGGGGAGAAGCACATGCACTTTAACACTGATTAGCAATGGTAAAGTGCTCGGAGTCCTATTGCCAACAAAACGATACAGCAAACAAGTGGAGGTAAGCAGGCAAAAAGATGGGGAAGACCACCCTAAGGATGACAGGTCTAACAAGTGTCCCCCCAGCTGAAAGTGGGATGAATTTACCAACCTCTAGGGAGCTCTCATTACTAAGGTGGAAAAACCTGGATAGACCATCAGCATTGGCGTGGTCTACGCCTGGTCTGTGTTCCACCCTGAAGTAATTACCTTGTAGGGAAAAGGATAAACTCAACAATTTTGTACTCTCACCCCGCCTTTGCATGAGCCACCTGAAGGGTGATTGGCCAATCTGAATCAGGAAGTGGGTGCCAAACAGGAATGGCTTCAACTTCTTCAGTGCCCAGACCACAGCAAAAGCTTCTCTTTCTATAGCACTGTGTAAAGATTCAAAGATTCATCCAACGCAGTAGTTAGGTTGATGGTCTTTATTATCAGCAGTAGAAAGCAACAGATACCTCCAGCTTCCATCAGCAGTTTCTTCTGACTAACCTCACTTCATAGGACAACATTCCATCCTAGCAACCAACTTAACATTCTATCTTAAAGCAATCCCCACACATCTTCCCCCCTACATAAAATACAATTTAGATAATAAATACAGCTAACATAAGGAACATACAACAGTGATACATTTCCTTTTTTTTTTCCCAACAATTCAAAGGATTGACATTTAGAAACAATTCCAGAACCCCTTGCTTCAATTAAAGGAGCTTGGCATCTAGAAACATTTCCAGAACTCCAAGCAGATCCATCTGCTAAAATAAGGACATTTCTTTTAACTTCTTTTACTTGTATAGGTTGGGTGAATTTGCTTTCCCCCTTGATCACAATGCCCCCTCTCCTCACAACAACCCAATCACCAACTTTTATATCAGTATTTCTCACCCCCTTCCTCATGTTGTAACTGTCCTCTGCGCTTCCTTGTTGTTCCTCCTCCACACTTTTTCTAACTGCAGCATGGTCTACCCACACACATTCTTTATCTTTAAGCCATCCGGGGACTTCCTTTATACCAGGCTCACGTACCTTGAGGGAAACAAATGGAGAAACACCCGTAACTGAGTGTGGCATCACTCTGTAAGACCACACTTACTTCTTAGGTTCCTCAGACCACGACAATCCATTAGCTAATGAAAGTTGGATATTATCCATTAGCAACCGGTTAATTCTCTCAACCAACCCATTCGCCTGCGGTCTGAACATAGCAACTCTCTCATGGATAACACCCAACTTACAAAGAAAATCCTTCATTCTTCTAGAAACCAATTGAACTCCATTGTCCGATACAAGGACCTTAGGTATTCCTTCATTCATAAAAGTCCTTTCCATTAACCCAATCACTCTTTCTGTATCAATGCAGTCAGTAGATTCCACAACAAACCACTTAGAATGATAATCTACAAGCATCATGAAGAACTTGTCACGTGAACCAAGTCTAGATATTGGACCAAGAAAATCTATCGCTAATCTCTCCCAAAGACCTTTTGGAAATTCCACGCAATCTAGTGGAGGTTGCCTCACTACCTTTGTTTTATCACTTCTCGCACATGCATGGCATTCTTTAACAACTTCTTCTATGTCTCTGTCCATTCCTGGCCACCAGAAAGATTGATGGATCCGTCTCTTAGTCATGTTTCTCCCCAAGTGCCAATCATGAGCTATGTTCATTATCTTGCTCCTCAATCCAACTGGTGGTACCAAACTACTTCTTCTCCACAACTTACCTTCAGACACACTTAATTCACTTTCCACATTACAATAGCTTCTAAAACGCGCATCCTGACTGCTAACCTCATTCCACCCATTAGATACACACTTCATGATTTCTTGAAGAGTACCATCATTCAACATGGCAGCATCCCACTCCTCTTTATCAAAAGCTTGTTTCTCACTACACCCGACTGCCTCCACACTATCGCTCAAATCTTCTTCAACTGCATCCACAGGCATTCTGGATAGGCAATCTGCAACTACATTCTTTAATCCCTTCACGTACTCCATCTCAAAATTATATTCAAGTACAGACAATATCCACCTAGAAATCCTGGGAGTTACATTCCCTTCAAGACCTCTTCCACCTTTAAACAGATGCACCAATGGTTTATGAGCCGTACAAACTTTAAATGGCAATCCCCACACAAAATACCTAAAATGCTTGATGCCCCAACAGCATGCCAGGGCTTCTTTTTCAATCACTGAGTATGATACCTCAGCTCCTTGGAGCCTTCTCGAAGCGAATCCAATAATTCTTTCTACCCCATCGTAAATTTGGGATAGAACAGCCCCAATTCCTACAGCACTTGCATCAGTGGTGATGAAAGTCTTAGCATTTACATTGAAGTGTCCTAAGGTCGGTGCATGAAGGATACCATGCTTTATGGAATTGAATGCTTTTTCACACACATCATTCCATTCAAAGGTGACTCCATTCTTCATTAATAACCTTAATGGTTCAACAATTTCTGTGAATCCATTTACAAACTTAGAACAGTATTCTGCTAATCCTAAGAAACATTTGAGCTCATCTTTGCTAAGAGGAATGGGAGCATTTGTAATAGCTGAAATAATACTTTTCTTTGGTTTTATCCCTTCTAAGGATATCTCGTGCCCAAGATAAGTCACACTACTTTTCTTTAATTGACACTTTTCCTTCTTTATCGTTAAGCCATGAATTTCCATTCTTTTTAAAACACTATGAAGTACTTCATCATGATGATCACTATTTTTTCCAACTATCAATACATCATCTTGGAAACATAAGACGTCACTCATATTGGCAAAAACTCTTTCCATAACTCTCTGAAATACTGCAGAGGCAGATGCCAAACCAAATGGCATCCTGCGGTAACGAAACGCACCAAGTGGGGTAACGAATGAAGTAAGGTGCCTTGATCCTTCATCAAGGTCAATTTGGTGGTACGCTGCTGACATGTCAATGACACTAAAAACCACACCTCCACCCATAGCTGTCAACATCTCCGAGATATTGGGTAGAGGTTGCCTGTCTACCCAAATGTTTCTGTTTAAGTCGCGTAAGTCAACACACAAACGAATCTTGGCACCACCATCCTTGGGTGCGACTACTATGGGTGCCAACCATTCCGAAGCCTCTATGGGTTCAATAATACCCTCTCTCAACAACTTGTCTAGTTCATTATTAAGAGGCGCTCTCATTAAATGTGGAACATTTCTCACTTTATGAACTACTGGGGCTGCATTTTTTTTAAAGATAATTTTATGGGCAAAATCTTTTAGTCTCCCCAGTTTATCCGAAAAAACATTAGGAAATTTATCTGCAATGTTGTTGTCATAATTGTCCACAATATGGACTTCTGTAGATGTTACAGGTTCAACAGCATTTGGATTTAAGACTATACCAAGGTCCTTTTGGTGATGCCATCCTAGCAAATTAGAACCTTGCTTACTCAAATAAACTCGTCCATAAACTTTCTTTCCAGCAAATTCCATTACCATCCACTTCAATCCTTCAATGTCAATGGTTTTGCCCCCATAACCCACTGCTTTAATATCAGGTTTACACCAGGATTTCAAATCACCCATGTCTCCCCATACTTTAAGGTACATGTCCTTTGATAACAAAGTGTACAAACTGCCAGAGTCAACTAACATCTTCACATCATTCATATCAAAGCTAATAATACTGTGTGGTTTCTCCAATTTATCAGTACTTTTGGTAATAATGTCTATGCCACAAACATTGTTAGAAGAATCATTTCCTAAGACGGAGAAACCATCCACACATAGCATAAACTCTTGAACATTTTCGCAAGTGTCATCAATTTCATGCACGTATTGGGTTTTGAAATTGCACACTTTGGCAAGGTGACCTCTTTTCCCACACGCTCTACATATCGCATTTCTAGACATATACCTGGCACTGGAAGCAATGTGACCTGGTGCACCACAACGGTAGCACTTGAAGACGCGTGTATTGTTTTGTGAAATTGAGTTTCTGGATTGTGCAACATCAGAAGGCTTTCTTACAGATTTAGATTGCACTCTTCCCATGGGTTTTACGGATTTGGTCTCATTAACACTTGCTTGGTTCTCTAGTTCCTTAGAATTTGAGGTTTTCTGCACTAAACTCTCTGGGGCACTTTTAGATACAATTGAATTTGTACATTTATCCATTTCCTTAATCCACAGATCAGTATGTTCCAGTCCCTTTGCTATTTGTATTGCTTCTTCCAATGTGGGGTCTTTAATAAGCAACTTTTCTCTTACTCTTTTATTATTGGTGCATCTAACTATTTGATCACGTATTAACGAGTCCGCCAAACCTTCAAAATGACATGTTAATGATAATCCCCTCAACGCAGCAACATAATTTGCAATATCCTCATCTACCTTTTGTACACAACAAAAAAATGTATGTCTTTCTAACACAGTGTTGATCTTAGAAACGAACCTCTTTTCCAATCCCATCCTCGTCGCCAATGTAAAGATTCATCCAACGCAGTAGTTAGGTTGATGGTCTTTATTATCAGCAGTAGAAAGCAACAGATACCTCCAGCTTCCATCAGCAGTTTCTTCTGACTAACCTCACTTCATAGGACAACATTCCATCCTAGCAACCAACTTAAAATTCTATCTTAAAGCAATCCCCACACACTCCAACTCTGATCCCTGGGAAGTAACCTCCTGGTGATGCAGGCTACAGGTTGGTCCAGGTCCTCTTCATTTAGCTGTGATAACACTGCCCCTATGCCATTTCTGAGGCATTTGGTTGAATTATAAACTCCTTTGAGAAGTCGGGGGCCTCGAGCATAGGGGCTGTGCACATAGCATGCTTAAAGGAGTCAAATGCATTTTGGCATGCATCTATTCAAATCACATTCCTGGGCTGCTTCTTATAAGTCAACTCTGTAAAGGGTGAAACAATGGTTTCATATCCCTTGACAAACATCCTGTAGTCCCAGTGAGGCCCAAGATAGCTCTGATCGTGGCCTGGGTTTTGGGGGGCTCGCAGGCCATGATAGCCTCTATCTTGGCCTCTAGGGGCTGCACCTTCTGCCTGCCCACCAGGTGTCCCAATAGAACTACTTATATAACTCATCTGTCTCAGGTGATATGTCTCTGGGAAAAGAAAAATGTGCAGGCTTTTATGCAGTCTGTCTTATGGGGATGTAGACTTGGTCTCTGGGCCATCTGTGTCTGTGTTTTCAGTCTTTAAATACTCTATGACTCAGTCCCTTTGTGATTCAGCTGATTGTGGACTGATTTAGGAGTTCATGGTTCGACCTTTTCATGAATCATAAGAATATCCTTCCATCCAGTTTGTGCATACTGGTTCCTTGTCCAACAGCTTGGGGGATAGATGCTATTCTTCTGAAGTGGCCTTCTATATGTCTTTCTTACAATTCCTTTGATCCCCAGTGTTCTACATTAGGCTTAGCAAGATTGGCTGGTGATCTGCCCTGTTAGCCATGATAACCATTGTGTCCTCTACTCCTTCATGTATTAGCAAAATAGCAGAATTAATCAATCTAAATTGAGAACAGTGGGTATTGCTGTATCTATGTCACTTTTTGTTGGGGGGTGGACTATTAGATTGTCTGAGAGAAAGATTTTACAAGTGATCGAGAGTGCACCTACTCCCAGTGATAAGGATAATCTTAGGTCCTTATTGGGCATCGTGGAGTACTTTGCAAAATTTATACAAATATTTGCTAGCAAATCAGACATTTTGCATACCCTACTGAAAAAGAATAAATGATATGTGTAAAGTAGACAGAGTGAAGATGTTTTTAATCAAAGGGAACCTTGGCTCTGTGGGTAGCAGAATGTTCTGTTGCACCCGCCGGATTAGCAGAATTTTCACCTCTCTGTGTTACTCTTTAACACTGAGTTCTGGACAAATTCCACCAATAGCCACATGGTGGAATTTTCTCCCACAAGGCTCCAGAATATGCAAGCTGTCGAGTGAGATTTGGCGTCCCCTAGCTCGATATTCTAATGCGAGCAGTCGCCAGCATTTGGGAGCGGTAACGATCAGAGGGCTGCCATTCGGGTAGATTTACTGCCAATCTAGTAGATTTTCTACCTGAGCATCAGCAAAATCTACAAGAATGGCCATGCGCTCTTGAGCAATGCATGGTGCAGTTTGTGCTAATTTTCAGTGCTGGTCTGGCTACTGGCACTAAATTGCAGCGCGAGCTGAGCAAGATGCATATTTTTTACCTGTATGCGGAAGTCCATGGAATCTCGTAGAGTTTTGTGCAACTATGTGGAATTCCACAGAGTGAAACTCTGCAAGTTCCGCCCACCCCTAGCTGTTTCTGCTCTGCTCACTTAAACCTTTTCACACCAAAGATGTGTACATCATTATGACTGATACCAACAATCTAGGTTTGGGTGTGGTGCTGTTGCAAAGAAGAGCTAAAGGTATTGAGGAAATAATTTATTTTGCATCGAGGTTACATGGTACTGAGTCTACCCATTTCACCATTGCGGAGGAAGCTCTGGCGTCGGGAGTTCAGCCCTTCAAGAACTTTGTGTGGTGTAATGAATGTGTGTACAAACTTATCCTAAACCCCTTGTGGATTTATTCAGCACTAGTAGTGTCAGGTGAGCTACATGTCACATAGCCAAATGGCAATATGGATTGTAGGAGTTACAATGTAAGCTGGAATATGTGGCGCAACCTAGGAATTTTGCTACTGATTTCCTTTCTAGGTTACCGCTCAAGGAGGATGTAATTGAAAGCAAAAGTTAGGCTGGTAACATTGAAATGGTTTGTGCTCTAAATTTCATAGATTATGTATTGGATGGTGCTTTGTTGGAAAAGTTGTGGAGAGAACAGCTGGAGATAGATAATGAGATGCAAGAGGTAATGGGTTTCTGTCAAGTTACTGGCCACATTTCAAGAGAATACAAAGTGATTTGGTTCCATTTAGGCATATGGCTGAGACGTTTTCCATTATAATCATGTTCTTAAGATGTCACCAGCAGGCTGCCATAGTCCAGCCTGCTGGTGACAAGGACCTGAGTGACCGTCCTTCTGGTTCCGGTGGGGATCCATCTATAGATCTTGCGAAGCATGCGGAGGGTGTTGAAGCAGGAGGAGGAGATGGCGTTGACTTGCTGGGTCATTGACAGTGATGAGTCCAGGATGAACTCCAGATTGCGTGCGTGGTCGGTGGGTGTCGGCGCAGTTTCCAGCGAGGCCGGCCACCAGGAGTCGACCCAGGCATAGGGGGTAGAGCCGAGGATGATGACCTCCGTCTTGTTCGAGTTCAGTTTCAGGCAACTGTTCTTAATCCATTCGGCGACTGCCTTCATTCCTTCGTGGAAGTTGGTTTTGGCGGTGGTGGGGTCCTTGGTGAGGGAGAGAATCAGCTGGGTGTCGTAGGCGTATGAGACAATGTTGAGGTTGTGTGATTGGACGATGTTGGCGAGCGGTGTCATGTAGACGTTGAAAAGGGTCGGGCTGAGGGATGATCATTGGGGTACACTGCAGGTGATCTTGGTGGTTTCGGATCGGAATGGGGGAGGTGGACTCTCTGGGTTCTGTTGGTGAGAAAGGAGGTGATCCAGTCCAGGGCCTTGTCATGGATCCGTGCGTTGTGGAGGCGTGTGCATAGGATGTGGTGGCAGATGGTATCGAAGGCGGCAGAGAGTTCCAGGAGGATGAGGGCAGCAGTTTCGCCATTGTCTAGTAGGGTCCTGATGTCGTCAGGGGTGGCGATGAGGGCGGTTTTGGTGCTGTGGTTGCTACGTAATCCGGATTGGGACGAGTCCAGGGTGCTGTTCTCTTCGAGGAAGCGGGTCAGTTGTCTGTTGACTATCTTCTCGATAACTTTCGCTGGGAACGGGAGCAGGGAGATGGTCCGGAAGTTTTTGAGGTCTTTTTGGTCTGCCTTGGGTTTCTTGAGTAGGGCGTTGATCTCTGTGTGTTTCCAGCTCTCCGGGAAGGTGGCGGTCTCGAAGGAGCTGTTGACGATCTTCCGGAGCTGGGGTGCGATGACGGAGCTCGCTTTGTTGAAGATGTGGTGGGGGCAGAGGTGTGATGGTGAGCCAGAGTGGATGGTGATCATGGTTTTGATGGTGTCTCCGTCGTTGACGTGTTTCCAGGAGAGGAGGAGGCTGGTGTGACTGGGGGGCAGGGGTCTGAGGCGCAACCTCGCAGCAGCCGCCATTAAGAAGGGGAGGTGGGAGGTCGGAGCAGCTGGGAGGCAGGTGCAGGGCCAATGGGCGGGTGAGGGGGCTGGGCGGCAGGGGACGCAGAGGCAGGAAAAGTGAGGCAGAAGGCGAGTGGCAGAAGGCCAAAAGTAAAGAGATGCAATGGAGAGAGGACAGCCTAAATGGTGAGAAATGGGCGGAATAGAATGAAGCTACAGGCAAGAGGGCAAAAGCTACAGGCAAGAAGGCAAAAGTAAAAAGGCAGAAAAAACAGCAGCAGGGAAGCAAGAAGGCAACACAGGAGGCTCAAACTTGCGGCAGCAGCAAGGGCTGGAGCACTGGTGCAGCTAGGTGGAGCTGTGCAGCGTGGAGAGTGACCTGCCCGGAACAAGCTCCAGGGTCTAAAAGGGTATCCAGTAGAGATTGCAGCAGATAACAGAACCCAACTGTTGTCCACCCAAATACAGGCTTTCATGGATACTGCTGGGATACATCACGTCAAAACTTCTTTGTATCATCCCACCTGTAATAGGCTTGTGGAAAGAGTAAATTATGATCCTTTGCAATTGGCTTTAGTAAAAAGTCTTGAGTAGAGGCCTTCTATAAGTATTATGCTCTTGGCAATGACAACCAACCAGCTCATAAGTAATGCAAATATAGTTTGTGTGGTGATTTGAGTCTCAAAATGCTTTCACAGCTTGTCTACCACAGACCACTTTGTCAAGATGTCACCACATTATGTTAGCTTTTAAAGAGAAATTAAAAAAGAAATTAAAAAAACACACATTGTAGACAAGTTTGTCCATGTAGCACAAGAAAAAAATGTCATAGCAGAAATCAAATGCATGTTTGTAAAGTGATTTATGCCTTTCAGACAGTATATGTGTGGTTTCTGTTTTACAGGAAGCAATCGATTTTATGATAATATAGAGGACATGATCGGATACAGGCCATTCGTGTTAATTAAGTGGTGTTGGATGCTATTTACGCCCGGCATATGTGCTGTAAGTATTTTTTACAAATTGCAACACTTGTGTTTTGAGTGGAATATATTAAAGGTCGAAGATACAGCCATCAAGTTCACGTTGAAATCTAAATTTCACATTTTCTCGATTAAAAAAATCGCTGACATTTTGCAGATTTACTTTGCAGACGTTATTTTCAGGTGTCAAGACCAGTTTGCTTTAAGCCTTTTTCATTTCTAAACACCACCAAGTATGTATTTTCTGGAGTGCCCTAGAGAAATAAACTAATGCCTTTAAATTAAATAAATAACAAAGTATTTCATACAGCAGATGATTTTGTTAATTACCTGTTAGCGCTTTTCTCAGTATTGGTCTGGGTCGGACTGGCCTGTAATGCATTCAGGTAGTGTCCAAAGAGCTGGTCTGACAAGATGGTGTGTGAACCAAGTACATGGCTCTCTGTGGGCCTTTTTTATGGTCCGGTGACCTGGTTTTTACTGTTGATTTAGCAGAAAATGAAGCAAACATTGCTTGTAGCAAGCACAAATGCATGCAGTCTTTCATATTTTGCAAAACACTCATACAGCATCAATCAATCAATCAATCAATCAATCACGGCATTTGTATAGCGCGCTACTCACCCGGGAGGGTCTCAAGGCGCTGGGGGAGAGGGATACGTCACTGCTCGAACAGCCAGGTCTTGAGCTGCTTCCTGAAGGAGAGGTGGTCCTGGGTCAGCCGAAGGTGGATGGGGAGGGAGTTCCAGGTCTTGGCTGCCAGGTAGGAGAAGGATCTTCCTCCGGCGGTGGCTCGGCGGATGCGTGGTACGGAGGCGAGGGCGTGGCTGGTCGATCGTAGCTGGCGGGTGGTCGTGTAGAAGGTCAGGTGGTCATTGAGGTACTTTGGGCCCAGGTCGTGGAGAGCCTTGTGTGTGTGGGTGAGGAGCCTTGACGTTATTCTCTTGCTGATGGGGAGCCAGTGCAGGTCTCTCAGGTGGCCGGAGATGTGGTTGTGTCGTGGGATGTCCAGGATGAGTTGTGCGGAGGCGTTCTGGATGCGTTGGAGTCTTTTTTGAAGTTTGGCTGTGGTTCCGGCGTAGAGGGTGTTCCCGTAGTCCAGTCGGCTGGTGACGAGTGCCTGGGTGACGGTCTTCCTGGTTTCGGTGGGGATCCATCGCAAGATCTTGCGGAGCATGCGCAGGGTGTTGAAGCATGATGAGGAGACGGCGTTGACTTGTCTGGTCATCGAGAGGGAGGAGTCCAGGATGAATCCGAGGTTGCGTGCATGGTCCATTGGTTTGGGAGTGGTGCCCAGGGCAGGGGGCCACCAGGAATCGTCCCAGGCGGAGGACGATGATCCCAGGATGAGGACTTCCGTCTTGTCTGAGTTCAGTGTCAGGCGGCTGTTCTTCATCCACACGGCGACGTCTTTCATCCCACCGTGTAGGCTAGCTCTGGCGGTGGCGGGGTCGTAGGTGAGGGAGAGGATCAGCTGGGTATCGTTGGCGTAGGAGATGATGTTGAGGTTGCGTTGGCGTGCGATGGCTGCGAGGGGGCTCATGTAGACGTTGAAGAGGGTTGGGCTGAGTGATGATCCTTGTGGTACGCCGCAGATGACTTTGGTGGCTTCGGATCTGAATGGGGGAGGCGGACCCTCTGGGTTCTTCCGGCGAGGAATGAGATGATCCACTCCAGAGCCTTTTCTTGGATTCCGATGTTGCTGAGGCGCTGCACTAGGGTGCGGTGGCAGACAGTGTCGAACGCTGCGGAGAGGTCCAGGAGGATGAGGGCCGCTGTTTCCCCGTTGTTGAGCAGGGATCTGATGTCATCGGTGGCTGCGATCAGGGCGATCTCGGTGCTGTGGTTGGCTCGGAAACCAGACTGTGAGGGGTCGAGGGATCCGTTCGTATCGAGGAAGGCGGTGAGCTGTCTGTTGACGGTCTTCTCAATGACTTTGGCCGGAAAAGGGAGGAGCGAGATGGGGCGGAAGTTCTTGAGGTCGGTGGGGACCGCTGTTGGTTTCTTCAGGAGGGCGCTGAGCTCGGCGTGCTTCCAGCTCTCCGGGAAGGTGGCGATGTGGAAGGAGGCGTTGATGATGTCCTGGAGATGGGGTGCGATGATGGCGTCGACCTTGTTGAAGACGTGGTGGGGGCAGGGGTCGGTGGGGGATCCGGAGTGGATGGTGTTCATCGTGCGGGTGGTGTCTTCGGTGCTGACCGGGGTCCAGTTGCAGAGGGTGGTGGTGGCAGGCGTTGGTTCGGTGGTTGGGTGCGTGGTCTGTGCGCCGAAGCTTTTGTGTATGTCGGCGATCTTGCGGTGGAAGAAGGAGGCGAGTGAGTCGCAGAGGTCTTGCGAGGGAGTGATGTCGTTGTTTCCAGCGCTGGGGTTGGAGAACTCTTTGACGATGCTGAAGAGTTCCTTGCTGTCGTGGGCGTTGTTGTCCAGTCGTTCTTTGAGTGCTGTCTTCTTGGTGGTGCGGATCAGCTGGTGGTGCTTGCGGGTGGCATGCTTGAGGGCGGTCCTGTTGTCTGTGGTCTGGTCGTGGCGCCAGGCTTTCTCGAGGGTGCGGCAGTTCTTCTTCGAGTCCTTGAGTTCGTCGGTGAACCAGGGGGTTTTCTTGCAGCCGGGTCTGCTGGTAGGGTTCTTTAGTGGTGCGAGGTCATCGGCGCAGGTGGTCAGCCACTGTGTGAGGTTGTTGGCTGCTTTGTTGGGGTCCGTTGTGCTGGTGGAAGGGTTCTGGTTGAGGGAGGCGGTGAGCTGCTCGGCGGTGATCTTGCTCCAGCTCCGGCGAGGGACCCGTTGCAGGTGGTGGTGGGTCGTGGTTCTTCTGAAGCTGAAGTGGACGCAGCTGTGGTCAGTCCAATGAAGTCCGGTGGAGTGGCTGAAGGAGATGTGCTTGCTGGATGAGAAGACGGGGTCAAGCGTGTGGCCGGCGTAGTGGGTCGGGGTGTTCACCAGTTGCTTGAGTCCGAGGTTGGCGAGGTTGTCCAGCAGGGTGGTGGTGTTGTTGTCATTGTTGTTCTCCAGGTGGAAGTTAAGGTCACCTAGGAGGATGTAGTCAGCGGAGGGGAGGGCGTGCGGGCTGATGAAGTCTGCGATGTCTTCGCTGAATTGCGTGCGAGGTCCCGGGGGTCTGTAGATGAGAGTGCCTCTGAGGGTCGTCTTGGGGTCGGTGTGTATCTGGAAGTGCAGGTGTTCGGCGGTTGTGAGGGTGTCGTCGGAGTTGGTCGAGATGCGGATGGTGTTCTTGTGTACGATGGTGATGCCTCCTCCCGTCCGGTTGACGCGGTCCCTCCGGGTGATCTTGTATCCGTCCGGGATGGCAATGGCGATGTCGGGCGCTGAGGAGGCGTTCATCCAGGTTTCCGTGAGGAAGGCGACGTCTGGTGCTGTTGTGTCGAGCAGGTTCCAGAGTTCGACGGCGTGCCTGTGGACGGAGTGGGTGTTCAGCAGGATGCACTTCAGGTGGTTGTTGCTGGGGCTCGGTTTGGCGGGGCGGTGAAGGTCCGGAGGCAGGTAAATTTGCAGGCTTGGCAGGTGAAGGGTCCGTGGGTGGGTCCCGGGGTTGGCTTGGTAGCAGGCGGGATTCCGGCCGGCATTGAGTGCGTGGAGGGTGGAGGAGTCGTATGTCTGTAGTTTGGGCTGGCATCCTCGGGGGCCAGGGGGCCTGGTGCTGGGCACGGTCCAGGCGCGGACGGGCGCAGACGAGCTTGCCTTTGGCGCGCCTTCGGCGCACAATCGGCACGCCCGCTGGGCGTGACCGCTGGGCGTGACCGCTGAGCGTTCTCACAGTCTCCATTTAAGGCGAAGTGGGAAGGAGGAGCAGCTGGGAGGCGGGAGCGGGGAGGACACGGAAGAAAAGGGGGCGGGGCCGCGAGATCACGGCGGTGGGAAGCGGGGTGCGGGGCTATCACCAGGGGAAACAGGCAATACAGGGTACAAATATCACAAATATCACAATGAGACAGCAGGGGAAACAGTGAGGCAATACCAGGAAAAAACGAGCTTAGGAAAAACAGGCAAAAAATGGCAGATCGTCACAGTGAGCAGCAGCGAGGGGGCACACACACAGCTAGGGGGCCGTGCGGCGCGGGGGTGTCCTGAGAACAGGTCACACTCACCTGCGCCGCGCGGTCTCCATTTAAGGCCAAGTGGGAGGGAGGAGCAGCTGGGAGGCGGGAGCGGGGAGGACACGGAAGAAAAGGGGGCGGGGCCGCGAGATCACGGCGGCGGGGAGCGGGGCTATCACCAGGGGAAACAGGCAATACAGGGTACAAATATCACAAATATCACAATGAGACAGCAGGGGAAACAGTGAGGCAATACCAGGAAAAAACGAGCTTAGGAAAAACAGGCAAAAAACTGCAGATCGTCAAAGTGAGCAGCAGCGAGGAGGCACACACACAGCTGGGGGGCCGTGCGGCACGGGGGTGTCCTGAGAACAGGTCTTCACAAGCTCAAAACAGACTTAATTTTAAAATATGGGCCACTTTTAGCAATATAATTCTCTAATGTGACCACGTTATATTAGTGATCAGGTCTATTTTCTGTCCAAGTCTGACCTTGGTCTTGGTTTTTTGCTATTTGGAATGATCGATGATCACCATCTACAGGGGTGTCTTCACCAGCAGAACATTCTTCTTATGGAGATAAATATATCAGGAGGCAAAGGTGCTAAAGGGGCCGATGGATAATTGGCCGATTTAGATAGACCATCCACTGCTGCAGTCCTACACATCAAGATCTACTTTAGTTTTACATCTACAGCTAAAAAAACATCAACATAAACAAGCAATGGTGAAACCAATGTCATATGTTTTTTTATTTTTACACAAGTGCTCGATAAGACCAATAGATTTGGATTTAGACTTTGTTTTTACAGTTACAGTTTTTTTGTACTTTGCATTGGCCAAAAACAAATGAAAATAAACCGAAAGCACACAGAAAACCAAAAACCTAAGTCAAAAATAACATTGACATACCATCAGAGCATTGGGAAGCTGTAATCAGGACTTTCATGATGCAACATGGTGGTGGGTGGTTAATGAAATTCCTTCGTCAGGCCCATGTGCTTGTTGCAGTAGGCCCCAGGACTTAGGGCAGCACTACAGGTAGCTTGAATGAGGCGTAAGTCCTCAATATAAGACACAAACCCTTGCTTTAAGCTTGTTGTAGTGTCTTACGGGATAGCCCACAGACATCCACTACTGTTCCCTAAGTATCAGGATAATTTAGTCCCGTAAAAGTATGAGCAGAGCAGATTTTCTTCAATGTCCCCTTTTGCTGAGCGTGGAAATAAAGCCAGGCAAAAACAATGACTAAAAGAGCTAAACATAGTGAGGGCATCACTTCAACATACATTTTGCAAATTCTCTTTTTTGCTTTGTTCTGTGCCCTACATAAATATGCTTTGCTGGATTATAATGTGTTAGTCATTATCAAGGCCCTAAGTGCACCTTCAAGCGTTCTGGAACAGGTCACTCTAATATCGATACATATTAGCACTTATTTGCATAATTAAAAACTGAGGTGAATGTTTAGAGAAGCTCTTTAGCAGATTTCAAGAAGGTGTTTTGAGCAAGACTTGAAGGCAGAATACCATGATTCTATAGGGCCAGAAAAGGAAAGTGAGGACAGACAAATCAATTATTAGAGCGAATGTGAAAAGTGCAAGCAAAAGCATTGACTGGAATATGGAAAGAGAAAATGGGAAAAGAGAAGGGGGTGCAAGAAAGTGAAGAAGAAAGTAGATAATGACAAGAACCATGATGGGATTAATAGAGAAGCATTAAAGGAAAGTGAATACTTTGATATGAAGGGGAGTATTTAAACAGAGAGACTAATGAAGGGAGGTAGAGTAGGAGATGGGATCTGAGGAGAGGAAAGATAAGTGGACAGGGAAGGCTTTGACTAAGTGAGAATGGAAAGCAAGGGAAACTAGGATTTTTAGGCACTTAGAAAGCAATGCCAAAAACAGGGATGGGCAGACAGGGAGTGAGGGAGATGCGATGTTGAGAAATGCTTCTCAACGTCCATCAAGAAAACTGAATGGGAACAGTAATGGTACAATGTAACCTTCTCCAAAATGCCAAGGGCTTGATGAACAACCCATCCGTACAATGGCACAGCATGAAAAATACATGACAGCTAATGGCTGCTGGGGCCTGAACAAACACCCACACTCTGTACTTCTTTATAATATAAATTGTACAGTATTTATGACAGAGGTCTCCCAAACAGCTTAAGCTGTTAGTTGTGAGATCAAACAATAGACAGCCCTTGTCCCATCCCTTCTAGGGATAAGGCACAGCCTCAGTTTTATACTTCTTTTATGGGAAGACACTGCAGTTCAAAGAACTTAGGCTTCCGTCGACAATATCATCCCACGTGGCAGGTTTGTGAGTTCTCTGCTACCCTTAGAAACCTTTGGGTCTCAGTCATTTAACTATGGTTTTGTTTACAGTGTGCTGACTATAGAGCAAATGTGCCAGAGAGAATGTTGCAGTTATTCAAGAATGGGATTATATTCTTTTTTTTTTTGTTCTTAACTAACCCCTGGCGCAATGAGCACATATTTTCCAAAAATGTCACAAAATAGAAACAAGTGTCATACAACCAAGCCACCACAACACATTGTCCAGTAATATCCACAGACAAAATGTTCTGGTTTAGCATAGTAAAAAATTCAATATGTCGGTGTCTTGTAAAGCAGACTACTATTTGTCCTTGGCTTGTGACACTGAGGTTGCATTTCACACTTAAATAATGTGTTCAATATCAATTGTTCAAACAGAGGATCACAATGTTTGAGCACCCCAGAACAATACACTCTAGTCACCTCAGGGAACCGTGAAAACAGATTGTCACTTTTTTGTTTTCTCACTCATGCAAGCCCATAATAAACAAAACAAAGACACAAGAACAGCTTACAATATTTAGTGAAACTATTGTGCTCTACTATAAACCAATTGTGCTGCAACTAGAAAACATATGCATGCAAATAAAGTGAGTAGCATCACAAGTAAACTATATACTATGAGAAGCCCTACCATGTTTAAAGAGATATCTGCCTCAGCCTATCCTCATTATGTGGGCACAGTGATATATCATAGATATCTGGGATTAGAACCAAACCCCATATCTGGTATTATTGATAGGTAATCAGCATTTCAGGTTGCGCAAGGCTGGTGCGTTAGTCTCAGAACCTCTCCTCTGGAAGAATTCTCCTCTCTGTTTTCAAATGGCACGTCTCGTGTATATGATATGAGGTGTCTTTTTTTAAAACAGCAGATGTCAATTTATGTTGTGTCTAAAGGCCAAGCTATGTTGTTAACCGAGCACAGAAAGACAGGGCACAGTGATGTTTGACCTTATATGAGATCTTCAGACATAGTCCCAGAGAGAAGAACCAATAACAAAATCATGTGTAGTGTTTTGCCAAAATAATATACACAATTGATGGATGGAATTCAGAAGAAATCAAAACAATCACCCCCAGTCAAGAAATCTGGGTTAAATCAATCATTCTTTTGCTCACCGTACCACCCCAGTTTAGACCTGTCCATATGCAAATCAGTCTTGACCCTGTACCTCATGGGAACAGTCCAGCTAGAACTGCCAAGCCAGGTCCTCCCAGGACCGGAAACAAGCATCCTAGGACTGGTTTCAGGGTAACACCTCTCATCAGCCAGGCTAGCTTGAATCCAGTGGCACAGTGAGCATATCTGTGGCACACATGTTCACTAGCATGCACAAGCACCCAACTTTAACTAGCACTAATTTGCTGGACTCCCACTGCTAGACTCAGCAACAGGAGTGAAGCTTAGCAGTCTGCTATTTTTTTCTCTCACTTCCCTTCGCTCCTGGAGGGCAGAACCCACATGTCCCTATGGAGCAGCCTCCAGCCTTTTGTTGCATGTTGCTGGGATTAGGTTACTCTCTGTTCCAATGCTACCTGTTATTTATTGTACTCCAGATTTATGTAAAAATTGAGTTTTGTTAATAGGTATTTAAATATTCAGTATAGGCCACATATTTATAGATATAGGCAGAAAAAAACTCTCAGCCTTGAGAAAGCCTCAGGCGTACTGTGCCCTAGGTGGTGAAACGTGATGGCTTTTGTCTTCACCACTGAGAAAGAAGCCTATGGATGAGTAATAAAAGCCTATGCAGACTTGTCTTTGAAGAATTTTCTTACTAAATAGTCACAATTGTTTGCTATCCTTTGCTATACTCATGTATTCTATAACAATGAACTGAAAGTGCTGCTAGTAAAATACAACCCTATTCAGTTAAATGCAACTGAACATAGAGGCTATGTTTCCACTTTATACAAGAAAAAAGTACTAGCAACTCTGCATTTTTTTCCAACACAAAATAAAACAAACACGTGCAAGAAGAGGTACAGAAATGTTCACACAACTATGTCACTACATTTTGTATCAGCACAATACTTTAATCAATGCACAATACCATATTTCAGTGCTGTAACCTGCCAGAATAGATTTACAATGACTACCAGCTACTTCATTCTTCATCCTGCATCAAGGGGAGGAGAAGAAAGGACAACCATTAATGCTCCAAAGTGCAACCTGTGTCGACACAAATACCTATTAGTATCCCAGATGATTGTAGAACAATTAGAATGCTATATTAAGAAGGGGCAATTTTAATGGGGAACTATTAAAAATTGAAGTGGCTGTTGGCCTCTTATCAAGACAAGTCTCTGTGATTGATGATCCCGTTGACGGCTGCTACAAAGTGGTCATTCAAGAAGCAACAGTGATGAATTCTGGAGGGCTTCTCTGCCAACATGGTCTGCCATAAGCAATTTGTTGACTCAAAACCACTTAACTAGACAATATCAAGTATATCCTCCATTATTTGTTATGGTCAGTATAGCAGGAAAGTTTGAAATTGAATTGTGTCCATGAATTGATGGAGACCGTTCTCCAAAGATCATTGAGCAATGCCATGGTGACCAAGTGTTGCCACAGTTTGTTGAATGAGTTGTTCAGCCCTCTCGAGTTGATTTATTTAGTTCAAACGAGTTGATGAATAGTAGCATTATTTATCTATAGTATTTGCCGGTTGGATTAAAGGCCTTTCTAACTAAGCCACTACTAACAGATAAGGTATATAGGTTTCATGCCCACAATACCAGGTCTTGTTCCTATTAAAACAGAAACACTTTCTCGTGAAAAAAGATTTGTTTTTAATCTTAGTGGATAGTAGAAATTCTAGATTAGATTTCTAAAATCGTCAAGGTTTGAGTTGAACAACTTACGCATACTTTACACAGCACATAAATGGGGTAAATGAATGCAGTATATAACTGCTTAAACTATTCACTGAGACGAAGACGAGCAGAGGTGTATCGGGGAGGGATTCGGGAAATCATATGCTAATATGTCAATTCCCTTGCCCTTTCTAACCCCAGATGCTCTTTCGATCTGTAAGGTACTTACTTGGACGCATCTATCCCTAGGGACACATGTGTACTTTCATTTTTCCATACACTCAACAGGCTTACGAACTAAATACAACCCTCTTATTATGGATTTGTAAAATATGTTAATGTATGTAAAATTAGTTTGTAATTTACACCACGTTTTGCAGACAAGTCAAACACAATTGCAGACATGCTACATGCTATTCTTCTTCTTTTGTATTTAGTGACATGCAGTTTTGCTTAAGCTATCTGTGTTTTTTTCAGGGAACCTTCATATTTTTTCTTGTGAAATATAAACCATTGAAATACAATAATGTCTACACGTATCCTGCCTGGGGCTATGGAATAGGGTGGATGATGGCCCTCTCATCAATGGTTTGTATCCCGTTGTGGATCTTCATCAAGATGTGGAACACGGAAGGAACCTTTCAGGAGGTAATCAATTATTGCTTAATTTATTACAATTATTATTATTCAACTAAACAATGATCTTGACTTCTATTTTCATCTAAATAATAGCACAATTTGTCATGGGTTGCTTGTGTTTTGTAAGAAAATCGACCATGAATATTAAGGGGCTCCTGTTATACACTATGAAAAACTCTAGTTGATTTGCAATGTCATCATAAGAGGCCACATACCACAAATTAAAGAGTGAGGGTTTTCACACTGATATGTCCTATGCAAACTGGGGGGCAGATTTATCAAAAGGTCATGCAACGCAGCACAGCAATATACCTTGCTGAGCTGCTTGCCCGGGAGAGGGCAGGAATGCACCATATGTCACATTATATGGTGGTTTCCTGTCCTCTCCTTGTGCTGGGGCACTATGTGCTGCCTAGCACCAATGCAGGCACATTTGCAGCATGGTTAAAGGGTGCCTGCATTGTAGGCAGGATTGTTTTGTGGAGGAAGTGACCCTTCTAGCATAAACAAAACAATATTCTGAGTTTTTTTCCTATTTCTATGTGTGCTGCAGAATGTAGCACATATAGGGAGAGGACAAAATGAGGAGAAGTAAACATATTTCTCCTTGTTACTCCTCCCCTGGAAAGGTGTAGAATTTTGACAAATCCCTAGTTCTACCACACATGGTAAATCTAGGAATGTGCCAAAATCCATTGGTAGAGGCATGGGAACACCCATGCTCCACCCATGGAATGCCTACCAAACGCAGAGTAACAAAAGGCAGCAACTTGTGCTGCCTTGCATAATTCCATATTTAGTAAGCCACACAAGACCCAGCGAGTTTGCCTTTGGTGGCTTGGTAAATCTCATCTAGGATTTACGTGCCCTTGCGTCACTTTGCATGGTGCAATTGCGATGCAAATTTTTGATGAATATGCCCCTCGTTGTGCCTCCTACCTATTAATAGTTCATTGACATTTCAGGATGTAGGAATTCAAGCGAGAACTTAGTAGTATCAGTGCTCACTAAAGGTGTAGGCTCTGAAATGGACAACAAGATCTTAGGTGTGAAGAGAGCTGTTAATATGAAGATAGACTGAGGAGGGAGCTCACAAACAAATCATGTTGGATTAGTGAGACTGGGCTTGACAGGGCATAATCCTTAAATGCTCTAAAGTGGTGTAGCTAGCTAGAAGGGACCTGGAAAGGTTGCTGTCTTCAGAAGGGGTGCATAAGTCAGTAAAACATCAGGTAATAAGCACATACACTTAATCCAGTGTTGAACAGTAATGTCAGCTTTTGTATGGAAAGGTAAATCAACCATTAATGCAAAGATGTGACAAACATTAAGGAGTGGGAGTTGTTATGGAGGATTATTCCATTGTGGGAGCAAGGATGCTGTTACCAGAAGTCCAAAGGTAGGTATTAGTTGGAAATGTTTACATGCCTTGTAATGCATGTCAGGCAATTGGAAATGAATGTGAACTATTTTTCTAGCATTTTCCCAGGTGAAGATCTGAAATACAGATTTGAATCATACTTCAGCCTGTTGATGGAAGTATAAACTGATATGCACTGTGAAAAAAGTTTCTGGTTATCTATTCCCAAAATGCAATGTGAGAAAACGTCCTCTTTTGCATGGTCACCCCCATATATTTGCTAAATTTGTTTTCTGTTTTGTAGACTCACTGCCTATTTAGCTTTTCTGTAAGTCCATAGCATATAACATGAAAATAAATCCATGACATGAAAAGTAAAATGTCACCAATGGACTGCAGCACTTACCGTGCCATCCACTAGTGTAACAAAGGAAATTATGGCTTCAGGCCTAGCATTGTAGCCTTACTGCTGCAATGTAAAAACTGCAGTGTGACCAGTTAAAGTAACCATTTTTAAAAGGTAGAAACCTCTCTTTTAAATAGTAATAGGTCAGCCCTTTCTAAACCTTTTAACCCACAAGGTAGGGTGTGCAGTATTTAAAATCTGGGACATGCAGAGAATTTGTTGCCATATACCCACAGTGAAATTGATCTAAAGTACAGATTATACTACTGCTACATTATCTCGGGAATTATATTAGCTAGAACAATGAGCAAACTTCTAATTTTGATAGTTATTAGAAATCTAATTTAATGTTTAAGTTGGATTTTTAATAAATATTAAGTAAAAGTAACTATTAAGACGTTACATTTTTCCTGCCCGAAGTTTCTGGAGGCTAATTTGTATTAACTCATAAGCAACTCCCAGCCTATGCTCAAGCCCAGGAATAGCTCTGAAAAAGGTGTGAAATGCTTCCCAGGAGCAAACAATAGGCTGCATTTCAGGTTTAGCCCACTTGGAGAAGAGCTTACTCTTTTCAAACTGGTCCCTGTCTACTACTACAGTTGCCACTTTGAGCATCTTGCCTTTTTTCCACTCAAATCTTTAAGAATTCATATTTTCAGTTCCCCTATTGAATTTTTGTGGTTTTGGTGTCATTTTACCTATTAATTTTTTCTCAATTTTTACAAATAGGCTTTTTATGGTGCTGTGTTTTGGACTTTTTAATTTCTTTAGTTCTTCTAAATACTTTACACCTTTGCTTGACAGTTAAGACTATATGCTCAGTGCCACAACAACCAGGGGTTGCGCTCATGTTAAATTATTGAATCCTTTGACTGGGCCAAACAAATTAGTGACTTTACTACTTGGGGTGGACTACCATACACCCCAAATAATATTTCACTTTTTCACATGCAGGATACCATATTTATGCATATTAAGATTCCTACCCTGTGGGCTTCATGGACATCAACTGACCGAAATGTCTGGGGTTGCAGAATAACGTGTGTGAGAATGTATCTCTTTTTGCATGGCCATCCCATTTTATGTGTAATTAGGCTGCTGTTTTTTTAACTCTGTGCACTGGGATACTGCTAACCTGGTCCTAGTGAATTTGCTATGACGCCAAAAACATTTTGAAAATGGCTAATACTCTAATCGGCTTATTTTACTTTCCTGTAAGCACATAGTAGATGGTGCTAGAGTGCCCGGAGGGCAGGAAAGGTTAAATGACCGCACCAATCTGCCATGCACTAGTGTGAATACACAAGCATGACTGAAAATTGATGAAAAAACAACAATTGATGGACAGAATGCAGAACAATGTCATACATTCACCCCAGTACAGAGATCTGGGCCTAAATCCATCGTTTTTTTGCTCACCATGCCATTCCAGTTTGGACCCAGCCATATGCAAAACAGTCTTGACCCTGTGCCCCATGGGAACAGTCCAGCCCGAACGGCCAGGCCAGGTCCTCCCTGGACTGGAAACAAGCATCCTAAGCCCGGTTTCGGGGTTTCACCCCTCTTCAGCTAGGATAGGTTGACTCCAGTGGCATGGAGAGCACAGGACTCACGTCTGAGCATACCCGTCCCACTCGGGGTGACAAATGCAAAAGCAACAATTGATGGACAGAATGAAGAACAATGTCATACATTCACCCCAGTACAGAGATCTGGGCCTAAATCCATCGTTTTTTTGCTCACCATGCCATTCCAGTTTGGACCCAGCCATATGCAAATCAGTCTTGACCCTGTGCCCCATGGGAACAGTCCAGCCCGAACTGCCAGACCAGGTCCTCCCTGGACTGGAAACAAGCATCCTAAGACCGGTTTCGGGGTTTCACCCCTCTTCAGCCAGGATAGCTTGACTCCAGTGGCATGGAGAGCACGGGACTCACGTCTGAGCATACCCGTCCCACTCGGGGTGACAAATGCAAAAACAACAATTGATGGACAGAATGCAGAACAATGTCATACATTCACCCCAGTACAGAGATCTGGGCCTAAATCCATCGTTTTTTGCTCACCATGCCATTCCAGTTTGGACCCAGCCATATGCAAATCAGTCTTGACCCTGTGCCGCATGGGAACAGTCCAGCCCGAACTGCCAGACCAGGTCCTCCCTGGACTGGAAACAAGCATCCTAAGACCGGTTTCGGGGTTTCACCCCTCTTCAGCCAGGATAGCTTGACTCCAGTGGCATGGAGAGCACGGGACTCATGTCTGAGCATACCCGACCCACTCGGGGTGACAAATGCAAAAACAACAATTGATGGACAGAATACAGAACAATGTCATACATTCACCGTAGTACAGAGATCTGGGCCTAAATCCATCGTTATTTTGCTCACCATGCCATTCCAGTTTGGACCCAGCCATATGCAAATCAGTCTTGACCCTGTGCCCCATGGGAAGAGTCCAGCCTGAACTGCCAGGCCAGGTCCTCCCTGGACTGGAAACAAGCATCCTAAGACCGGTTTCGGGGTTTCACCCCTCTTCAGCCAGAATAGCTTGACTCCAGTGGCATGGAGAGCACGGGACTCACGTCTGAGCATACCCGTCCCACTAGGGGTGACAAATGCAAAAACAACAATTGATGGACAGAATGCAGAAAAATGTCATACATTCACCCCAGTACAGAGATCTGGGCCTAAATCCATCGTTTTTTTGCTCACCATGCCATTCTAGTTTGGACCCAGCCATATGCAAATCAGTCTTGACCCTGTGCCCCATGGGAACAGTCCAGCCCGAACTGCCAGGCCAGGTCCTCCCTGGTCTGGAAACAAGCATCGTAAGACCGGTTTCGGGGTTTCACCCCTCTTCAGCCAGGATAGCTTGACTCCAGTGGCATGGAGAGCACGGGACTCACGTCTGAGCATACCCGTCCCACTCGGGGTGACAAATGCAAAAACAACAATTGATGGACAGAATGCAAAACAATGTCATACATTCACTCCAGTACAGAGATCTGGGCCTAAATCCATAGTTTTTTTGCTCACCATGCCATTACAGTTTGGACCCAGCCATATGCAAATCAGTCTTGACCCTGTGCCCCATGGGAACAGTCCAGCCTGAACTGCCAGGCCAGGTCCTCCCTGGTCTGGAAACAAGCATCCTAAGACCGGTTTCGGGGTTTCACCCCTCTTCAGCCAGGATAGCTTGACTCCAGTGGCATGGAGAGCGCGGGACTCTTGATGTAAAAATGTCCTTACAGTGACTAGCCCCCAAAACCTATTCTCACTGTAGGAAGGCTGGCTAGCCCATAGAGTAACACTGAGAAGCAATATTGAATTCTGCTGTCCTAAGCTAGGGACCAGCTCGAAAAATTATTCAAGGAATGTTTTTAATATTTATTAAGAGCTCAACTCAATGGTGAAGTGGATTTTTATAATATTAAGAAAAAAGAGCTAATTTGCATTAGCCTCCAGCTGTCACCCCAATGGTGAATAGCCATGATGAGATGTCCAAACTGTTCCAGAGAAGAGACAATGCTCTGTGTGTGGGGAGGTGTTTTTTTCTTCTGGCAACAAGACCAGTTGGGCAGTAACTTAAATTTACTTCAAAGAGGCTTTCTTTGTCACAAGCAGGTGTCAGATGACACCTGCACAGACCCTTCTTTTGTATTCCCATTCAGGCAGTTTTGAAACATGGCTCTCTCTGCAGGGGTCCCCCCAAACATTTTTGCAGTCCCCCTCCACTTTTTCTGACCTTGCGCACACGGGTGCCAATGTGGCCTTTGGTGAAAGTAGTCCCAAGGGGCAGGTCATAGTAGACCATGCCATGATCTCCCTTAGTTGGGAGATATACTCAGAGGGTGTGCTGGTTATCCCAGAGGGTGGGAGCTCTCACTTCACCAGGTAGAAGTGAATGGGGTCCCAATCACTGCTCAGAGGGACACCTGGAATACCCAGACCATGGTAGTGAAAATGCTTGTTACCCCAGAGCAGTACATGAGCCAGGTGTGTAGGGTAACAGGCCCATGGGCACAACTTCTTCTGCTCTATGGCCCTGGTATCCCTGGAAAGGGGTGAGGAGGCGTTCCAGAGGATGGTCATAGTTAGTCCCCAGATACCCATAGACTGCATTCTGGGGAATAATTTAGCCACAGTGTTAAGAGAACTGAGAGGGGCGGTTGCCAAAAGTGCTCTGAGAGTTCATTTTTCTGGGGGTGCTACTCCCAAGCCAAGGGTACATGAGTCCAGAAGGAGGGGTTGGGTGAGGAAGGACTCACTCATATTCAGCCTCAGGCTACAGACCCTCGGTAGATTGGCTAATCTCAGGATACCACCCCTGAACTGGTGGGAGGAAGAGTGGAAGTGGAATGCAAAGCACCTGGAGCAGCTGCCTCCCCCCCGCCCGAGACACCTCAACAGTAAAAAACACCTCAGGAGTGAACAGGGAACACCTTGCCAGGGCCAAGGCTGGAAGAGAAGTTTACTCAATGGCTCCACATAGGACCTCCACCTGGAAGTGGATTGCCTGGGCCCTGGCTCCGACAAATGGCCTCTGTTGGTTTCTGTCTTCATAGTCAGAGATTTCCTAGGGCTGGAGACAGAATTGTGATCCAAGGGGTGGAATGGGCCTCATCACATTGTTGACCATGGTGATACTGGCTGCCTACTGGGAAGCATTTGTGAGCAAATAAAGGTTAGGTGCTGGACAGATGGGTCCACAGGTGAGGAGAGGGGTTCCCATGGGTCAGCTCAGTGGCTCAAGAGAGTATAGACAGAGGGGTCAAACTGAATTCAGAAAGGCGTAATACTGAAAAGTGCCTCTGCAGTAGAGGGCCATTGTTCACATCTTATAGACTAAGCAGGGAGTTCCATCAAAGTATTTATTAGTCTCTCAGGCTGGAGGGGTTTCATGTTGGAAAATGGCCCTCTCTGTAGGTCACCCCCAATCTTTTTGCCTTCCCTCTCTACCTTTTCTGACCTGGTTTTTGCTGGCCTTTCAGTGCAAAAGTGCATGTGCTCTCTCCTCTAAACTTGGTAAAATTGGCTCATACCCAATTGGCATATTTAATTTACTTATAAGACCCTATTAAAGTGCACTACATGTGCCCAGACTCTGTTAATTAAATGCTACTAGTGGGCCTGCAACACTGCTTGTGCCACCAAATTAGGTAGCCCTCTAATCCTGTCTCAGGCCTTCCATTGCAGAGCCTGTGTGTGCTGTGTGCACTGTTATTTCGACCAGGCAAGATACATATTTTGCCAGCCCCAAACCTTCACTTTTTACACTTATAATTCACCCCTAAGGTAGGGCCTGGACACCCCAGAGGGCAGAGTGTAAAGTATTGAAAAGGCAGGACGTACTATTAAGCTTTAAATGTCCCGGCAGTTAAAAAATTGTAAAATCATTTTTCATTACTGCAAGGCCTATATCTTTGGTGTCTCTGGAATGACAATTTTTTACTCCAAATGTATAGTGAAGTCGGAATTTCAATTCTGAAAATGCTACTTTTAGAAAGTTGGAATTTTCTTGCTTTAACAATTTGCTGCCTGCTGCCTGTCTTGGATACACGTCTGGGGAGGATGACAGATAGGCTTTGTATAATCTCCCTAGATAGCCACACACAATGGGGAGCTTAGGTATGACTTGATCGACCATCCCATCCTGGCAGGATGGGATGGAGGAACTGGACGTTCCTCTCTTACACCTGAATAGGCTGTGTCCTGTCCTCACACAAAAAGGGCTGCATATCCCCTGTTTTGAGTATGTAGCCAGGGCAGGAAGGGAGGACCACTTTGCACTTCAAAGTCATGTCTTTGAAGTCTCCCCCACTTCAAAGGCAAAACTGGCTATAAGTCCTGGACCTCAGACACCACCACTTCAGTACACTTCTGGACCGGTGAATAGTCTGCCTGGAAGAAGGACTGCTGTGCTGCTGAAGGACTGCCACTCTGCTGGACTGCTGGACTGCTGCTTTGCCGGACTTCTGCCTTGCTGCACTGCCCTGCTGTTCCCATGCATGGTGAGAAGGACTGGACCTGCATCACTTGAACCCATAGTGACTCCAAGGCCTAGATTGCTGGCCTCCTGATCTGAAGTCTCAAGGACATACAAGAGTTCCAACTTACCTACCTCTGCACCTGTACTCTGTCTGCCATCTGTGAGTCTGCCCTGCCAAGTGGTGCCATCCCAGTCCTGGACCCTTGAAAATGAGGCCTAGTGTGCTTTCTTCAGCAAAATCCATGCATCCTCAGTAGAACTGATGTGGTGGTGCCTTTACATGGATCAGAACCGACGCATTGTTTCTGTTGTGTGAATTGGAACCAGCTCATCACTCCTGGTACATGACCAGAAATGGCGCATTGCTCCTGCTGCATAGATCAGCCAGATGCATTGTCTTTGGAACCACCACTGCACAAGGTCTCGCTTATCAGAACCGATGCATCATCACTGCTGCACGGATCAGCAAAGGTACATCGCCCTCACTGCATGGATCGACACCTACATATTGCTTCAGCGTACGGCCCACATCCTTGATGATGACACAGTTAGGATGAAGGTAATTTTGTTCAGTGAGCCTTACTGGGTCCCCGTATCTGGCCCGCATTCCATCATGGTTGGCCTAAACATTTGACTTTGTCCCGGTCCAGCGCAACCAAATATCCCAAATAAGAGCATACTGCTTCTAAGTTCTATTTTACTGTTTCTTCTTTAGAAATTCATACTTATTGGATTTTTGTATTTTTTTATTTATTAAACTATGTTCTATATTTCAAACCTGGTCAGGAATCCTTTTGTGAGTTGTTTTGACCCTTTGAAGTATTGCACAAATACTTAACACATTGCCTCTATGTTAGCCCTGAGAGCTCTGTATCAAGCTATCAGAGTTGTGAGCACAGGTTAGTTTAGTGTTGGCTGTTTCTTAACCTGACTAGAACTGCGGTCGATGCTTGACAAGGGGTCACTCAGTGGGGGGAAGCTGCCCCAGAGCTGCATCAGAATGACCAGGAAGGAGGGGACTGATCATTACCCCAGCCACACATCGGGGTGGGCACACATGCTCTGCACAAGGGTAGAAGGGTTTAGCGAGTGAGGGGCACCATGGGATTGTTTACAGAGCAGCACACAGGAACTGCTCCAAAAGTCATAGGTTACCCCTTTGAACTTTCATCCTATTTGTTAGGGAGGGTTCAGGAGATACCCTCATCCACAAGCTAGTCCCAGGCATTAATTTGGCACCCAATGATATCTTCTTCAGAATATTTTACGGATGTGTGGAAGAACAGAAAAAGGACTGCACCTGCAATGTGAGACCTGTGAGGAGAGCTATGCCTACTTATACCTAGGACAAAGAAGTGGATTCCGAGAGTCAGTTAGGTGACTTCCTGTGTGCACTAAGGACCACAACAAGCTGCAGGAGGCCTTTCCCTGAAGTGCCCAGTTGAGCAGTACCAACTGGACCTGACTTGGACCCTCTTGGGGCCTCTGCTGGTGTGAGTCGCAATCCCCATGTGCTGTTTCTAAGGTCCTGAAACTCTTGTCTGTGTCTAACTGGACCACCAGACCTCCTGAGGTCCACCCAAGGTGCATTGCTGCTGGACTGAAGAAACATCTTAGGTATCTTGCATCTTGGAGCCCTCTTCGAAACAGTCCACCTCTTTGCTCAGCTGGAGGATTCAGAGCTTAAAAAAAAAGACTAACTGCGAAGGTAAAGAACTTGACCTGGCGAAGGCACCAACTGGCAAGAGGACTTCCTTGGATGCACAGTTCAATTGTCCTGCTCCGAAATTTACCTGCCAAAACCAAAGGCTTCACTTGACCTCGTCCAATGCCTATCTCATATCGTGAAGCTCTCCAAGGATACATCCTGCTGCCTTACCCCACCAATGCCTGTCTGATATTGCAGAGACCTTAATGAATACAGTCTGCTGACTTGCCCTATTATAGGATTTTGTCTTCAAGAAAATGTCTAGATAGAACCTCAGACTGGATTGACCTGGTTGGTGTGTCCAACTCGCATTCCATTGTAGGCAGCTGGAAATCACGCTTAGGTCCTTATCTACTGTGACCATTAACTTATTCAGGCACTTTGCACTTTTTGGACCTATCCTCACTTAAAGGTAGAAATTCATATATCAAATTCCCCCTATTGGATTTTTATCATTATTATATCTATTTGGTCACAAAAGTTACTACATTATTCTAATTTGTAGTGGTATTAATATTGTGTTATGTGTTTGACTTTTTAACTATTTTGATACTTCTAAATGCTTTAAAAAATGTCTTAGCCTGTATGCTCTGTGCCATAGTAGCAGGAGTTTAGCTCAGATTTTAAATTAATGACACCTAGCTGGACCTAACAAAATAGTGGTATTACAATGTTTGGGGGACTACCATCCACCCAAATTAATAATTCACTTTCTCACATCACGCATCCTTTTACCTTAATGATAATGCAGGAAGTGACATCATATAATCTTTTGATCCTGAATGTCCTGAGTGATGTCATGTGATCTTAACCCTGAAGACATCACATGAATTGATAATGCTGAAGTTCCATAGAAACTGTATAATAAATACATGATTAAGATAACACAACACATATGTGAGAACGTGTCTCTTTTTGTGTGGGTTTCCCAATTTTTTTGCCTATGTATATTTCTGTTTTTTCAAATTTGAGACCTAGAGATGGACTGATCAAAACAAACCTTTTTTACAGGAAGGAATACTACTTTTAAATATTAAGCAAGTCACCCCTGAGTAGGTCTTGTAGCCCACAAGGCAGGGTATCTAGTATTTAAAAGTTTGCATGTGCCTACAGGGACTAGCCCCTAAATGTTAAAGGAAAGTAGTTGTCCAAAGAGAGAAACTAAAGTTTAGAATAAAAATCACCCACCTTCTGCTAAGCTATGGAGGCAATAATCAGCTATTTTTAATAGTGATTAAAAACAAAATTCACCGATGAAGTTGGATGTTTAGTAAATATTTAGGGAAAATGACTAGTAAAAGGTAAGTTACACTTTGTTTTGCCTGAGATTCCAGTAGGCTAACGAGCATTAGCCTGCTGGTAGATGACCCTGTCAGTGCTTTCCCTTAATGAGGTGAAAAGTGCCCCCAGAGCAGACACTATGCCTTTTAACAGGGATGCCTGTGTGTGAAGTATGTTACAGGTTTCAGCTCAGGAAAGGTCACTAGAGAGAGTTCATGAACTTCATTAACTCGAAAGGGACCAGGGTGAGCCCTGATCATTCACAGTGATAAGTGTAAATGGAGACCTGTTGAAGAAAAGCCATCTTTTCCATTGGCCATCATTAGTCAGCTTGGCACAAGTCCAGTGGTGGGGGAGCAGGTACCAGAACGAGTTTGGCATAGCTGAGCAGGAGGGAAATACTCATTTCCCTAATCACTCCCTTGGCTGGCACACAAGCTTATTCAAGGGGTAGAAAGAGTCTGCCACATTGGATTTGCCACAGTATAGTGCACTTTGAATAGTATGCAGAAAGGCAATCAGGATGTGCTGCAAAAGTGAGAAAGGCTGTCCCAGGAACAATTTCTCATTATTTAGGAAATGTCAAGGTGTCAACCCAACCGACTGGTTGGTGAAACCTTCAAAGTTGTCATCCCTTCCACAGCTCATCAGAACATTCTCTGGACCAACAGAAAAACAGAAGAATAGAAGAGGACTGGGCCTGCAGTTTGAGACCTGTGTAGAGATCTGAAGAGATAGGCCTTCTTCCATTTGTGCCCTGGACTAAGAATTGAACTCCAAGGTTAAGTTGGCTGCACTCCTTTGTGGCTATAGGGACACAACAGGCTGCTGCAAGAGACTTTTCTCCTGAAGGGCCTAGCAATTGGAACTTGGCTGTACCCTGTTGGCGGCCTCTGCTGGGGTGAGTCCTGCCCCCCTAAGTGCTGTCTCTGACGGCCTGGAAGCCTTAGAAGTGTCCAGGAGGAATGGCTCTAGAAAATCTGATAGGGTGGACTTAAAAATGTTTTTTAATTTCAAGACTTTTGGAGTGCCAGCATGTTTTAAAGTTCTACTGCGGATTATCAAGGGAGCAGAATGGTTTTGCTGCCTTCGAGTCAATAATTAATAATTTTTCTACTGGTGGGCCTCGACCTTGTGTGGACACAATGCGGCCAATGAATAACGTGTCTAGATGTCTGGCATGGGCTCGAGTGACCACTGCGTGTGCAATGTTCTGATGGGATATGTATCCCTAACTCATGTGGCGTGTGACTTTATGTTGCTTTAGAAATGGTCATACACCCTCCGGCCATATATGCTTTATTAGGGCCATTCTCCCTTGACCATTGTAATGTTGTTGCACCTATATACAGGATTGAGCTAAGGTTTCCTGTCCAAGTGGTTAACTGCCAGCCACGTGTCATCCCACCTGCGACCTTTAAATTAGTAACCCCGGGCCTGGGTCTCAGAGCTTGCCTGACTTTGTATTTTTGAGTCGGGGTTGATGTGGAGTTCACGACGGGCAATTTTGTTAATAGGGATGAGATTTGTTTTTCATAAATGAATGCATCGTTTTATATCTTACCGCTATTGTTTTCCATATTAACACACTTAAAGGGTTCATTCACTTCCCTAAAATATAAAAAATGGTTTTCCTCCATTACAAAGGCACTTATGTTTGCCATGTATCAGTGCCGTGCTCTTAAACTGCAGCCCAGCCAGAGCACAATGTTGATCCTGAAAGCCATACATTTTTTGTCATATATGTAGATGGTGCACTTTTACACTGCAGCTTAAGCATGACATTTAACATTTGTACCAGTGATGCATTTTCGGTGCCAACTTGCAATGGACTTGGTGGTGAAATGCTCAGACCAAGTTTCGCAAACACACTGGAGACTCTGTGCTATTTTGGTACTTTCCTAATTCCATAATCTTTTGGGGAACAACAGAAGCTAGATATCTCCACGCGTGCAATTTCCCTAATCCAACTCATCACTTTTCACATCTTTCTTTTAGATTAAGTTGTTTGTGTTGTTGACTCTCTCCTGATATTAGGCACCACTTCTCTAATATGTTACACATATTTACGTTTCCAGGAACTGCTACAGAATAGTTCTAATAGAATGCTATCCCTATCTAGCTAAGGTACATTAGAAACGCTTTACGGTGGGTGATAACTGATCATTTTGACTTTAATGTGATCAATAAGGACTGTTTCTAAATCTATTTTAATCACAATTGACAGAAAATAAAGAAACTGATACTGCCAAGCCCAGACCTGAAGATGAGAGGAAAAGTTGCGACAGGCACATGTACCAGTACAGTGAATGACTGCGAGGCTAAACTGAGAGGTGACGGAAACATATCTGCCATCACAGAAAAGGAGACACACTTCTGAAAGAAGCACCATTCCTTTTTTTATGTAAAATATAAACGAGACACCACATAATTTTAGAAGCTCGCTTGTTTTGCACAAACGTATTAACACGTTAATTTTAAAGTGAACATTGTATACATGTTTAAAGTGTTTTTTTTAATTATTATGTAAGTAACTGCTTATAGAACTTTATTGTATGGTATTTTCAAGTGTTGACTTCTTGGAATATTGTGACATTGGTACACGTTTTTTAGGACCTTTAGAAAAACACTGTTTGTATAATGTGCTGTACAACTTTTATACTTGGGATTTTTGGAAGGCATTGTGTTGTATAGATCTGTTTCTAATATGTAAACATTCCAGACCATTCCAGCTTCTAATGTATGTTTATAAAGAGAGCTATAATGTCCTTTGCATATCCTTAAGGTGGTATTCACAAAGCTGTGACTGTAATATATTTCTGTATCATGCACTGGATGTTGTCTTATCATACAGATCAGTTGACCTTTCCACTATACTCAGAGACTGATAGTTCAGCAGCTATTTTCATGCCTAGGAAACAAAACACAGTTTGAATATATTCTGACACGTTAGGAAATTCCTTCAAAGGAAAACGTTAGTTTTTAACATATGCGTATGCAAATGGTCACAGTAATAGCACTATGGACACAAACCTCTACAGGTTAATTTCGATCAAATTGAGCCATGTTTTAGAAAGATGCATGGCACTGGTGTGTTGCTGAGCCCAGCAGAAGGTGTATCATGCACAAACCAGTGATATATAGCTTAATAACTAAAGAGCATTAGCAACACCAGCTGTTCCGGCTTCAATTCTAAAACATAAAAAGCTTGTTGCAGTGAAAAAAACAAAGAAAAAAACTATGAAAGTATACAATCCATTTTTAAGATGAAGAATTTATTGTGTGATGCTTTAGTTTACTTTTAGCTATAAAATAGTCCGTAACGGACTTTGATGTAATCAAGCCTTAGGAGGCCGAATGATACGCAAAACAGCGAATAGCATGAGGTGAGAGGGAAATATACTTCTCTGGGCAGAGCCAAAGCACACTCTATGTATGTTTGAAAGTATTAGTAGCAATAGGTAACTCAGAAAGCAAGCCACACCTAACAACAGCACTGTCTCCTGCATCAGTTCAAAGTACTGTCAATGTATGTGATGCGGAGTAGAGAATAGTAAATCTATACTTATACTTACCTTGACAATGTGGTGATAGTTGATATTCTGTACATGATATTGTAGCAGAAAAATAATTTAAAACTCAATATTGTTGGTGGAGCTTCCCATTCCTTTGGGGACTTATCTTCAGAGCCCTCATCAAGGGTTAGGGTGAATGGTGCCTTTGCATATTTAGTGACAGCATAGCACTGGCTTCACTGTCACTATCAATTCAGGGACTTTCTCATGTGCATTTGAAAGGGAACAGGGACCCCTTCTGCCTACGGAAAGCCAGATGAGATTAAATAAATGTTTTCCACTTTGTCTAGGCACATATTTAGCATGCCTGGAGGACTTTTGGCCCATGTGCTTATTTCATTAAGATGGAGTATGCTCATGGGCAAAATTAATTCCCTCTGTTGCATGATTGTGCACGTACGATAGATATTTAATAAGTGGGCAGTTATGGCTATTTCCATAAAACAAAAATTGGAGCAGGACTCCACAAATGTCCGAAAAGGCAAATTGTGCTCCTGGCTTAATTCAATATCATGGCCTAAGGACTTACTGTTCTCGTTTTTCCTGAAAATCTTAGCAACTCGTCATTACCTTTCAGTATTATTGCCCTATGCCAAATCCATAAAAAATTGATGATGCTAAGCCACTTGTGAGCAACCATCCTTTCAATGTTCCTCCCCAAAAGTTTGCATGTACACCTGCTCTCCCCATCTGCCTCATCACTGCCCACAGGTTCGCTCAGGAATGCTTAGAACGCGGGCAAGCAACAATATATGTTGCCCACATTTTAAGCCCAGTAATTGGCAAAGCTAATACCAGCATCCTGTGGAAGATGCTAATAAAGTTAATAAAGTTACCTCCGATGGTTCCTCTCATTATTTCCCGAGAGACTTCGGCTGATGAAAAATGAGGAATTACCAGCTAATGGACCCCTATTTACTGAGTGGGCCGTCATGGCCCAACCAGAAATCTCCATTAATTCCCCACACCTGAAGTTTGGTGTCATCAATTTCATTAATCCTGTTGGTGCGCTATTAACACACCTGTATTGGGGGACCTCATATTGAGTTCCTTAGTGTACCCCCATACAATCAAAAGACAATATAATGGCATAATTGCTGATTCTTAAGCTGTTTTCTTTGTGTTGAAGTCGTAAACCCCTGCCTAAAGATGAGGAAGGTGGTGTCAGCCTAATGGACTCGATTTATTTTGAAGGTTTGGCGTAAAATGTTGTTAGGTTGCCGTCACCTCGCTTTCATTATCTTCAAGCTGGGGCGTACATTTGGTTGAAGGCAATGGATTTTCATCCTGAGACAGGCCATGCAGAAGCAGTGTTTTGCTGTCTAATCTATAAAGTCGTCGGCCATTTTAAACTTCATTTGTCAAGCACACAGTTTAGTTTCCAACCGAGGGACTTTTGTGGTTTGGGAGATTTTTTAGACGTCTGATTCTGTGTCATCTGGGTAAACATACTTTGATTTTTGACACAAATTTTCTACCACTGCAGTTATGTACTTTTTTACATACAGTCATCTGTAAAACACTTATATTTTAGTAGCCTGTGCACAAGACGTCATCTGCCACAAAGCAGCAAAGGAATACTTTTAAGGATAGGATGCACCACTTTTGTGCACGTTTCTCACATCTTTTCTTTGAAAACAGGATAGGTCTTAACTTTAGCAAGAAGAGTAGAACGTTATTTTCCATTACTTGCATCTCCTTGACCCTGTTAAGGCTCCAGATTTTGGCACCATATAGTAGTAGCAGTGGATTTAGTGTTTAGTTAATAAAAACCTTAACAATTTTGACATAATATAACATAATACTGCAAATTTCATAATTAAAAAGAACTCAATGAATATATAATAAAAAACAATATTCAGCACCATATAGAGATTTTGCTACCACGTTTGCCGACATACTTGTAGAGTTGCAGTTATTGGTTCACTATAAAACCTTCAGTTTGAACTCAAGACTGCAGGGGAGGTTTGTTTAAGTGTAACTGCAGCTTGTTCTTCATAGGAGAGTCAATCACGTTTCTTGTGTAAGTAAATATCTCAGTAATCAAATGCACTGACTATTTCCATATATGAGGGGGCACACTTGATTGTCATGACTTTCATTTCTAAAATATTAAGAATCAGCTTCTTCCTGCTACAAGCACTTACAACTTTATCAAGAAACCTGTGTTCCAAGTTCTCGCTCAATGATAGTAAAATTTCAGCATCTGCGTAGAGGAGAATAGGCATTTTTGTGCTAAGCAGTTTTGGAGAATCACAGTTGGATTTCTCCATAAATGCCACAACATCATTTAGGAAAAAGTAAAATAACAGAGAAGTTACTGCACAGCTTTGACCAACATCTGATGAATAACAAATCTATCAGTGCATTCTCCAGATTGCCCATAGCGACACAGACCATTGTTTCCATAAGAAGGCCTTAAATAGCTGTTAATAGGGACTGATTGACCCCCAGTGATTGTAGTGTGTTCCAAACTTTAGGCCTAATGACCAAACGGATAGTTGCTTTAAACCAACAGAGGCCAGATATAGGGGGACTTTTTATATCAACATATTTTATTTAAAGAATATGTGGGCTCTTGTCAAATGTACCTAATGCTTTTCTAAAACCAGTGGGCATCTCGCAGAATATCCTTTGTGTTAACCCAACCCTGTAAATGGTTGAGCAACACCTGGCCCACTGAGTCCAAAAGGGAAATTGGTCTATAATTGGCTGGTCAATCCCCAGCTCCCTATTTTATATAGCAGGACTATATTGGCTGATTGCCAAGATGTAGGAGTAAAATTTCATGCTAATGTGCCATTATGAGCCTTGACTAGAATCCCTGTTCATAAATTGAGGTCTTTCTGATAAAAAGTCTCAGGGATCACATCTGGTCCCACTTGGCTTTCGGCAAAGTGATAGGTCTCACCAGCTTAAGGAATAGTATAACCATGCTGGCGTTAGAGTCTACATTCAACATCGTGTAAATAATGGCAGGTTGCTGTACATCACTATTATCATCATATCATTATTTAATATGAGCTTGGCAATTTCCAATATATTTGCTGCGTGTTTAATACAAAGTAAAGCATATTATTTGTAGTAGGGAAATAGATAAAACCGACTGACTGACTGAGATAAAACATAATAATTTCAAATCAAGGTTTAATATTTACGCAATTGGAAAGAGGATACATTAAAATTACTCAAGTTTTTCAAATCTGAATAAGGGTCTAAGTTTAGGGCATATGATCAAAAAGAAGGGAAAATCCATTTATATCATAGGGCATATCATAAATGTGTACTTGTGTGATCCACAGTTGTTAATTTTGAGCAATTATACTGTTGAAATTGCATACATTCCACTCCAAATTTCTCCGAGTTCGTGTATGATCTGTAGACAGCTTTGCTTGGAAACAAAGAGACACCCACAATATATTAAATAATACTTATTTATGGATAAATATTTATTTGTCAAAATCTAGATCACTCACTTAGATATGCTTATAAGCAATCCATGTCTTACAGATTGTCTCACAAACTGTCTTGGCAACATGTATCCTAGTTTTAAGGTCTTTCTATGATGTGTACTGGTTTAATATCATTATGCTCCAGTTTGTAGCAGCTAAATGGTGCAAATAGGTGTCCCTTGTGTCTTATATTTCTGTAGTTGTTCTGAGGTTCAGCCCACTCAGTTAATCTTTGCATGACAGAGGGCAAGCCACATTTACATGAGACGGACAAGACCTATAAATTCAACTTTTTATGTTGTCCAATTGAGGAAAACACAATTAGCTTTCAGTAATGTTTTCTTCAGTAGAAGGTCACTATATTCATATATTTGATCAGTCTCAGACAGTGGTCTTAAACAAATTAAACAATAAAGGAGATTAAAAGAAGCCTATGAGCACTGTAACTGAAAGTGGAGGAGAGGTATGTATTTTTTAATAACTGTATATCATTGTTTTCATCAGTTAAAATGTCGAGAACAGGAATATAGTGATACGCTAATATTGAGGACAACATATTGAGGACCGAAATATCAAAAGGTAAGTGCATTTAGAGGAAATATAGGTTTACTATTCTTAACTCCACATTTATGTACCTTCAAGATATACATATAGTCAAGGTACATCCACGTGGAATTAGGTAAGGTCCCACAATGTTTTCTACTCGGTATTCAGCAGGAACACCATTAGAGTGTATGTAATGGAAGACTGGCACCTGACAATGTGAAGAGGAATTCAAGACAAAGCAGTAGGACTATGTGAACTCCTGTGTCCAATGTGACTCACAGCACGGGTTGAGGAGAATTTAGAAAGTTGAACTGCCCTTAAACAATAAACAAAGGCTCATTCAAATACTCCAATGTGAGTTTGCTTTGAATTAGGGAATAGATTTAAAGGCGGCAACTAGAAAGATAGTGAATTTAAGTATAAAACTGGATTTGTCAGTAATCATATATATATATCCAGAATAATAAGAAGGACAAGGGTAAAAGACAAGTCACGAGGCTTTTTAGATTTTTATACAATGGCAATACATAGCATATTCATGATTGTTTATGCCATTCTTACATATCTCTGTCGATACCTTTAAAGTAAATGTATTTAATTGACTGTCGAAAATTGTTAATGAAAAAGACACAAGTATCTGCCGTTAATAAATCACTGTGAAGCAAATACTAGTATTTGCACACAATACTTTGTAGATAAAACGTTTGTTTTGTTTTAGTATGCTGTACTTAGACAGCCATTATGGCTTTTGTTCCCTCTGCCAGGCATCCCTAAGAATCTTCATTCCATATCCAAATATATAAAATATATATAATTCATGTAGAATGATTACACTATTTACAGTCCCAAGTGCAAAGGAATAGCCAAGCCAGACATCTAGATAAATAACATACAATTCCAAATTTGCTTAGAAGAAAGAAACAATGAGTTATCTTGGCAAATGGAACAACAATGTTCGTCCGCTAATTAATGAAGAAGATCCTTTTAATAGTGGTGATGGCATTAGCAGCACTAGGTCTTGCCTATTACATCAGGCATGTAGAGACAGAAACTGGAGGATACAGGACCAGGGGGCATATGTATCAAACGATTTTGTATTCGCAAACGCTGCAATTCGCAAAAAACAGCGTTTGCGGATACAAAATCGCAAAACGCGATGTATGAGCCATTTTCGCATCACATTATTAAGGAATCGCTAATTTTGCGATTCCTTAATTTTGCGTAAGCATTTAAGGAATTGCAAATTGCGATTCCTTAAATGCTATGTAATAAGCACCCAAGTTGTGCAATTTCTCCTTAAGAAATCGCAAGTTACCAATTTGCGATTTCTTTGAAAAATGCACATTTTGGCATTTTTCAAAGTGCCATGTGGCGCACATACATGCCCTTAGGGCATGTATGTGCGCCATATGCACTCACATGCTCATTTCAGGGGTGCATCAGGGTGTCCTTATGACACCCTTGCACCCTTGAAATTATTCATAATTTGCGATTCTCTAATTGCGAATCGCAAATTGAGAATGACTTCCCATTCATTCCTATGGGCCTCCTGGCCCATAGGAATGAATGGGAAGGTATTCCTTAATTGCAATTTCGCACTTTGCTAATCGCAATTAAGGAATAACAAGAAATCGCAAAATATTTGCGAATTTTTAAATACATCCCGTTTTGCGATTCTCAAATAGCGATTCTCAAAAAATCGCTATTTGAGAATCGCAATAACGGATTTTGATACATATGCCCCTAGATGCTTTCAGTAGATGCTACTAAGACACCAATCGCATGAACTTCAAATAAAGTGGTGCAGTACCGCTTGTAGTCAACAACCGGTGAATCATAGAGTACTACAGCACTGAATGTCAAAAAAGAACTGTAGAAGAATTGTTTCAAGTGTTGTCTTGATCTTTTGACAAAGACTAGGCACAGGCGTAATTTAACATCGTTGACATTAGTTATTTATCAGAACAGCTTGCACATATTCTCCTATTTTTAGTCATATGTATGTTTATATTGAATGTCATTTTTTTATTTGTTTTTGGAGCATTTGCTACCATTTCTGTTGCTATATTTTGGAATTTATTAGGCACCCAATGTATATGTATATTTCAGTAGTTCTGCTTTGGTTGTCTTTTTTTTCATTTGCTGGACACATTTGGCTAATATATCTATATTACATCTAGTAGTGGGTGTATTATTTCCCCATAAGCATGCATTGTTTTCGCTGCAGTCACTTTTAAGCATGTTTGTCAGCTAGTCAGGCAAAGCCTTTTGTGGCAGAGGAGCTTATGTAATTTCGAGTAGTTGCGCATTTCTATAGATGCAGAGACTTGTCAATCATTTTGTTTGATACCTGTGTTACCAGAGGCTGTATGTAATACAGAAGTAAGCATGGGGTGCAATAAGTGTTTACCGCTGTTTGTTTTTGCCCACGTGGTGCCTCCATATTACACAAGAGGCTGCAGATGCTTGTGCCGTTATGCAAAGGTGGTACAGGTAGTACGTCTCTTTGAAGTTGTCTTTTGGGGTGGTGTAGGAGTCATCAGGGACCCCAGATTAATTACTCGGCTGCCTGGCACAGTCATTCAGTGCTCCAGCCTGTGGGTGAGTCCAGCTCCTACAGTTGACTCATGAAAGTCCCCCTGCTTCAAAAGATATATCTGTGGTTTGCAACCACCTGTACATCTAACAATGCTGTGCTGTCCCAAGTACAGGCGTGAGGTTGGACCTGAAGTAGGGCCAGCACATATATTTGTTTGTACCATGGGCATGGTTTCTGTCTGGGACCGGCCCACCTGATCAGGTTGCGCTCAGTGCGAACCAGGATGAAGTTCTGTAGTAATGTAATACGAGCCCAGGTGTCTAGGAGATCGCAGTTCAACAGTATTTTGAGTTTTGTAAGCCGAGCTACGGGGAGTGACATCCAAATTCGTTTTTGCATGTTTAATCACTTTCCGGATCATTCTGTTTATTTGATCATGATCAGTGTATGACAAATGTCTTTTCTAATATCAGCTAGAGCATCTGCAACAACAAAGGGCCTCTCTCTTTCACACTTGTGTAACGAAACTTGAAGGGGTCCCCCTGCAAGGTACAGGGAGGGGCCTCCTCTGGACTAAATCGGGAGCTCTCCTGCCAGAGTACTGTGCAGATGGGGCCCCCTGGAGCTTGGCGCTCCCCGCACTGCGGGCCTGTGGGGCCTGTGTTACGCCACTGCTCTTACTGTCATTGGTGTGCAGGGCTATCAGAAGTCTTGCCTGGTCTGGGTCAATAACTGTATGCAAGGCCCAACTTCTTCCCTTTATGCCAGGACTTAGCACCTGTGTCTAAGTATAACAAATGCACCCCACCCTCCCTCCCCCCAGGGAAAATGGAAACACTACAACTAACATGGATAATTGAATTTGAAAATCCATGGCCCACTCTCCCGAACTTTTCAAACATCTGCGTAATTAAATCAAAAAAATAATAATATGTAATTTGGAATTTATGAACAATTGTGAAATATTAATATGACGTGTTAAATGCATTAAATGAAGATACATGCACAGTATTTGTGAATATGTTGGAATGCAGGCACCGTGATAGCCTCTTGTCTCATTTCAAAAGAATTTTATTATACACTTTATATATGTTTTTCCATCATCAGACTCTCCTAGTTATGCACACAGAGGTTATTTTGTGGTACCATGAAGGAACATTATTCTTAGCAATAACATATATGACAATTTTATATTTCAAAGTTAGCAAGTAATATACCTTGAATATATGTTGTTCAAAATACATATGCCTACTGTGGCCGTAATCTTACAATTCAGCGTGTTGCAAATTACCTATTAAGTCAACTGGTTAAAAATGACATTTGCTAGGTTATCCAATTTTTTGCTCAGATTACATTATTCAGAAATAACAATTTTATTATCAATTTCTGAGTGATATACTCTCTCAAAAATGTCTATAGGCACCATGTAAAACAAAGTCCCTATGTTGCTGCTATGAACTCTTTCACAAATAGCTTTATTCACATATATGTGGTAAGGCATGGTCTAAACCATTACTCAGTGTTACTAATGTCTAAAGTGTTGTGCTTGTAAATGTGCAAATTTAATATCTGACTTATTTAACACTTTAATGATTTTTTAAGAACATTTTTGTGCAAATTTCCTACTAGTATTTGTTTACCTTTTTGGAGACAAAATGTGAAAATAAAATCATGTCATTGTGATGACTTTTTGATATGTAGTAGAAAAAATTACCGTTTTCAAAATATGTGCTGTATAATTTTAAATTAAAATGAACCTATCTGTCCTGTTTAAGTCCATAGGCAAAGGGAGAGGAAAGGATAACCCATGTTCAAAGAACAATGCAGTGATTCACTTATTCATTTTTAATTACCAGTAATACAAGCTAGATTCTAATGTGGGCACTTGTTCAATGAGATGGGGAACTGTGCACACAATTCTGCCACGGATTATTAGATCTTTATGTCTTTTTTGTATACGCCACATAAATCACCAACAAAGTGACATGTCTATTCAACAGAAGGTATAAGGCATTGTGCCTCATATTTGAAAAAACATCAATTATTGACAATAAAGTTATGCTACATATCAAACCACCTATGTTTTGTTTGCATTTGCTATTCCATTTTTCCTCAGGTTGAAGTTAGAAAACCAAGAAACAAACAGTGAACCCAGAGAATGAGGAGATAAATACATTAGATATGTATGCTAGAACACCTGTAGACGTTTGCACAAAGCAAAAATCTAGAGGGTTTGAGGTTCATCTGTTTTTTAGTGCTGTGGTTTTAGGTTATTCAGTGCTGTTCTTAGCCTCTGAAGCACATACTTGCGATCCTCTGGAACTCTGCCTCTAATGCAAAACAGTCTACTGTTGACAATTATAATGGAGTGGACCCCAAAAAAAACATGTACTGAATTTGGTATATCAAAAGGCCTGTAAAAAGATGAAATAAATGATAAATGTAATGGAATGGGTTCAAAGTAAACATGTATGCATTGTAATATGAATGCCAATATTAAATATGTGCTCTAGATGTTCATGGGTCCCATAACTCTTCAGAAAGGATGTTTGGGCACTGCCACAATTACAAAGCTTATTGACCACACACCTAATAAACTTAAAATATTGATCTTTAAACAAGAAAGAGAGTTCTCAGATTCAGTGGTCCATTGTGAAAAGCTAGCCAAATTTAATGTCCCCAAGTTAAATATCCCTTTCTACACTCACTACTCAAATTGGAGTAGCAGATAACTCCAGGGATCCGTTGAAAGACATAGGAATTTCATTTTCTGAAAACCTCTGAAGAGAAAAGCTCAATGTTCCAACGCAGATTGATTGGTATAGTGGATTCAGAGAGTTTTCTTATAAGGAGGACCATGTTTCAGGTTGCTAGGCAGCTTCTCCACAACATTCCTTCTCACATATTCCTGTACCATGCTTTTTACCCATGGCATAGTGAGAAATGATGTTCAGGGTAACCTGGGCTCCTCAAACTCTATTCGCGCATATCACTAACAACATTAGCTAATCTTACACCTGTGCAAAGCCTATGCACAAAGGGAGACCCCGACACCATCCTCCAAGGTACAGGAAGGTAAGTTACAGGAGATGACGAAGATGGAACTTACATAATAGCTTTTTTGTGGTACGCAAACATCATACAAGGACATATGAACCAAGTTACATTCAAGTTATCGTGCTAGTGAGGAAGATGGAACTTGTGCATCAAGGTAAGAGCAGTGTTGTGTCTTCAGCATTCTATAAAATGTGATATCAGCTATAACAGCTAGAACAGAGTAGAATCTGAGGGCGTTTCCTGAGTGGACAGCTGGTGTGAGTAGGCCAGCAAGGATTGAGCCCGGGCTACTGCTAATAAAGGAAACATACTTTTGAATCCACATCGTGTTGTCCTTCCTACAATTTGATGATGAGCTGCAGCACAGTCCATGAGCCCACAGCATCCAGAAACCTTGCACACATCTTTTGCTTCATGTCAGAAGTGGACTGGTCAGATTGTGCTTACTCCTATCTCGTTTGCACTGGTGCTGTTTCAAGCATTCCTAGACGGCAGCTGGGTTCCTATTTTGTATATCAGCGATGTTCGTTTTTTTGTGGTGGCGTGGGAACTTGTCGCGAGCACCCATTTTTGAGAAACTTCATGTGCAGCAGCACAGCATCACTGCACCATCTACTGCCATCTTAGTATTGGAGGGCACACAGCATGCAGCTTTCAAACATCATCATACTGCATGATGTCATTTTGAATTGGGTAATCTCCAAAGACTGAAAATACAATACGTGGCGTTTAACCATTACCATGATGCGTACTGCCATTATGAATGAAGCCGCCTAGAGCTGAAGTAAAGAGAATATGCAGTGTTAGGGCAACTTTGCGCTGCTTGCCGCCATATTGGATTGGGCAGTCCCTGGATTTATTGCCATTATTACTTGCAGACTTGGGAATCAGTGTGCAGCTGCATCATGCTACCATCGTTCTAGTGCCATTGCCATTGTAGTTATTAGTTTCTCTGGGAATATTGGCATTTAAAATGTATGCTGTTAGAACATCTCCAACATGTGCTTCACGCACCTTTTCATTGACCCTCAAGCATTTTTACAAGCGCCAAGTGATCCGTTTATGAAATGGCCAGAATGGAAAGAGTACTTCTCTAATTACATCACTACATTAGAGGATGAAAATGAAGAAGGATTTACACCATCATGGAAAATAAAGATATTGCTGCACCCATTGGGTCCTGGGGCCCTACACATTTTAAACCAAGTGGAAGAAAAAGACAGGTAAAGCGAGTAATCAGATGTGTACAATAATACGTTTGAGGATTTGGATGCCTATTTTTCTGTTATCATTTATGTGGCCATAGATGAATATAATCTTTTCCAGATGAAGCAAAACAAACATAAACCTGTAGAGGTTTATGTTTCCTCCTTAAAGAAATTGTCCATAACATGCATATTTGGCAATCTTCATGGTGATCTGATAAGAGATCAAATTATAATGCACACTAGCAATACATGTATTCAAGAGAACTTGTGGGTATCGGGCAATTCACCATTAAAGGATGTAATTGCTTTTCTGAAAATCAAAGTAATTGAAAAGATTTACCTAAGCTGTCGATGTCAGTCTTTTGGAGCCCGAACAAGTGTGTGAAGTAACAAACAAAATAATGCACCCATTTAGAAAAGATGAGAAATGTACAATAAATGCTGGTAAAACTCTCCAGGTAACAATAACATGGTTTCAAGTTCCAAAAATAGAGAATGTTACCTTTGTGGCAACAGTGATCCTCTTGCTCATGACAAGAACTTTCCCACTATTAAACAAAAGTGTTTGCATTGTAGGAATAAGGGTTACTATGTCACGGTGTGTAGAAAGAAGTCACATTTGTGCAGGAAGAGTCTGATTCGGAGATTTCTCATGTGAATGTAAAAAATGGTAACGCTGTACTAAGTATTGAAACCAACTTTTTAGATATTAATCCACACTCACAAACAAACCTGTTTGTGAAATAAATATTTTGGGGGGTTATACTTAACATCGTAGCAGATTCAGGATCACCATACACCATTCTCAATAAGGTCTTGTGGGAGGAGAAGTTTATCAACACTTTAGGGATGCAGCAACTACCCACTGAATAACATCCTGAGAGTTTTATTGGGAAGCCTATTTCCTTTATGGAGACACATTATTAGCCTTGACACATAAAGGTAGATAGGCTGTTCCAGAGAAGGGTCTATTGGTATTCTTATGGACAGACCTATGAGCCCTGTGGATTACACTTGATCCCAATAGTCCTGAGCAAGTGGTACTTGTTAGTCAGAAATATCTTTTTGTAATTGGTGAATGTGTATTCCAAGGCTTTTACTGGTGAGGAAAGAGAACTTAAAGGGTTTTCTCACAAAATAGTACTTAAAAAGAATGCTGTTCCAATTTTGCACAAAGTGAGGAATATTCTTTTTGCTATCAGAGAAGAGGTTGAGAAGGAATTGAATAAGTTGGAAAAGGCAAAAATAATTGTGCAAGTAGAATCCTCTGAATAGATGACAAACTTAGTGGTAGCTAGACGTCAGAATGGCAAAATTAGACTTTGAGTTGACTTGAGGGATCTTAACCGCAGTATTCAAATTGATAAATTCCCATTACCAAAAATTTGTGAGCTTCTGTCCATGGCCGAAGATGTGAAATAGTATTACACAGGAAGTCTGCTTATCATCAGTTACTGGATAGTAAACCCTTAATATCCTTTATAACTCCCCTTGGTTTTTATCAATTTCACTGCATGCTGTTTGGTCTTGCTTCGGGGGTGTTTCAGTGCCTCTTGCACAATATCCTAAAAGGCCTGGATGGAATAGCTTTCTTCTAGAATGAAATCTTAGTTATGGTTAAAACTAGGAAATAGCATGAATTTAGTTTACACATTGTGTTGAGGTCACTTGAAGGTAAAGTTTAACAGCTGAGATTTCCAAATGCAAAAAGAGTCTATTACCGACCTGGAACATCTGGTTTGTGACAAGGGAATATTGGCTAAGCTGAAGTTAGTGGAGGCGATCACCAACTCACAAATCCCCAAAAGTAAGGACGACATTAGTTCCTTGCAGCAAAATTTAGATGCCACAAAAACTGATATTAGTAAAGCTATAACATTGAGTGGTTTAGATTCATCCTTCAAGGCAGTGATCACCACAGACACTAGTAACTAAGGATTAAGCGCAGTATTTTCCCATGTCAAGGCTGGTGGCAAGGAGATTATGATAGCATGTGCATCCAGATTGCCTATCAGAGGAGTTTTTTCTGTTACTGAAAAGGAAGTGTTGTCTTTAGTGTGGGGTGTGAACTATTTGAGACAGTCTGTTTGGAGTGCAGAGTTTACTTTAAGGATAGACCATAACCCCCTTGCCAGACTTCTCACTACATGTAGGATGACCAAAGCTATACCACACGTTGCAGGAAGTACTTACATTATTTGGATTATAGCTAGTGATATTAAAATCCATCTGGCAGATTTTTTTAACAGGGCTCCTTTAAATTCTATCGATGGTCAGGATTTTGAATGGAATGAATGTTGTGTGGCTGATGTGTCTGTGCAAAATGCCATTTCTACTGAAAATGTGATCCAGCTCAAAATGATTACAACCCTTTGTGTGAAGTTTGTTGCACCTTGCCCTCTCTTAAGGGTCACACCCACACATTTTACCTTTACCCTCCACTTTTTGCTGAATTTGTTTTTGTTGGCCTTGGGACTCTGAGCACTTTACCATTGCTAAACAGTGCTAAAGTGCTCTCGCCTTTAAACATGGTAGAATTGGCTTACACCCAATTATCATAATAAAGTTGCTTATAAGTCCCTAGCAAAGTGGCACTTCATGTATCCAGGGCCTGTGAATTAAATGCTTCTAGTGTGCATGTAGCACTGATTGTGCCACCCACTTAGGTAACCCTTTTACACATGCCTCAGTCCTGCGATTGCAGCCCATATGTGCAGTTTTGAACTGCCATTTAGAACTGGCAAAATAAACCTTTTGTCAGGCCAAAACCTTTTTTAATACATATAAGTCTCCCCTAGGATAGGCCCTGGACAGCCCAGATGGCAGTGTGCAGTGTATTTTAAATGTTGGACATAAGCTTTTAAGGTCTACCTGCCCTACCTCTTCCATAATATTGGAGTTACCTTATTACATTTAATAACTCATAGCTTCCAAATGGGAATGTGTAACCTATTTATGTTTGATGTCCTTGAAATTGTAACGAAAAATCCTCACTTATGGCGCGGTCAGATTTTAAAATAAATCTTTTTAAATGCCACTTTTAGAAATCTTTCTTATTCATGCCTTAGCTATTTAGTGTATGCAGCCTGTCTCTGGGTCACATGACTGGGTGCAGCTGTGTATTCATCCTAGACAGCCACACACAATAGAAAACTTAGGTGTACCAGGATGTGAGGGCAGAGCTGTGCACAGCCCTATTTACATAAGCTGTGTCCTGCCTCCACACAATGGGCTGCATACCCCTGTAGTTAATCTGCAGCCAGGGTAGGGGAAGCAGGATACCTTTGCACTTCAAAGAGCACCTTGAACAAATATTGGACCTCAGACACCAACTCTTTAGTGCACTTTTGGACCTGTGAACTCCTGCCAGGAAGAATGACTGCTATAATTCTGATGTTATCCCTGCCCAGGTGCAGGGTTTTGCTCTCTGTCTCTCCCTTTTGCTGGGATTTATAAGTGTGGGTGGAAAATGTGAGATGTCAGGCACCCCTGGCCAATCCTAGGAAGCCATATCATCTCTCCACTCTTGTCCTAATGCTCCTGCATAGCATTCTGTAACAATCCAGTATGGAAAAACCCTTCTTCCTCTCGTCAGAGCTTGTGCGCCCACCCAGAGGTGTAGATACTATAATGGACAAACCCTGCCTTGTGGTCACCCCAAACCAATTATGGGGCAGCCCCCCTTTCCACTGGTTTTGGTCCCAGCCTGACTAGAAGGGCAAAAGAGTGAGCAGACCCAAGTGTTAGCTACATCTGCTTGTGACAGGGAAGGCCCCATTGAAGTTAATCCAGTTACTGGGCACAACCGTCAAGCCATCTTTTCAAGGAGGAAACTCCCTCCCCAGACCCAGACCCGTTTTTTCACGGTATGGAAGCAATACAAATCTCACCACAGGGAAGCCGTCCAAATGCCAGGTGACAGTTGAAGTCATAAAAGTGTTAGGCAGGATAATTGTGACTTTTTAAAAGTGCCTTGTTCTCAATAGGCAAAACAAATGTGATTTTACCATTATATTGGAATATGAGTAACTAAAGAAATGAGTACTAATTATTTCTCTAGAGGCTACTAATCCGAATTTAGAATGTATTAAATGCAACAATTAGCCCAGTGTTTCCCTATGGAAGCAACTAGTCTCGCCTCATTGAAAAAATACTTTTTGCAATATTTTTCACTTTAAGGACGTGTTCAAAATTAATTTCTGCTTGGCCTTCTTTGAATAGCATGCAAGCTGTATTTATGAGCAATAAGGCCTACTTAGGGGTGATTAAATAATATTTAAAAAGAAGGTTTAGAGCTTTCAAAAGGGGTTATTTTAACAGGTCGATTTTGCAGTTTAAAACTGGCACATGCAGAATAGCTGTGTGTATCTTCCGGGCTGCACATAATGGTAGTCGCTCACATGCAGCCTGCACATGGGTGCACACAAGTGTGCATATGTATTCACCCGTAACCAGCCCAGTGTCCCTTACACTAACTGCACTGCAGTGGGCTTATCTTAAAAGGCGGACACTGGTGGTAAACACTCTCAGTCCAATTACTATGAAATTACCCTAAATGAAACTCAGGCAGTGAGACTCGCCCACAGTGAAGATCCTTTAATTGAGTGATCGAAAACAAAAAATCCTGTCAGCCTAATAGGGCAGAACCCATTTGCAGCCCAGGCTTGATCTGAGAAGCGACTGGCCTGGTTTGTGAGGACCCTTTCATTTGACAGGATTAAAGGGTCTTGAGGGTATTGATTTTATTCAACTTCAGACTTTTCTTCTCAAATACATATTCCTGCATTTTCAGCTTTTCTCATCGAAGTGTTTTTCACATCTTGCTTCAACTTGCACTTTCTGGTATGGCTGCATCAGAAGGCAGAGAGAGAGACTGGCCAATCCAAGTCACCGTCTTCCCTAATAGAAATTTTAGCATTCTAGTTGGCTGGTAGGTAAATGATGAGAATGAGAGGCTTTAAAAATAGGCCCACTGTATAACTGCACATCCATTTAAGATTATCACAGGATTTAAACTTGGGCATATTGTTTGTTGAGTCCCTTTAATTTGATCGGATTACATATTCTTGAGGGTATTGATTTATTTCAACCTCAGGTTTTGCTGTTTAAAACATGGAACTTGGAACAGCATACGCCACAGAGCAAAAAAACGCAAAGGGAACATATCAAGCAGCATATTTGGAAAGGTAATTACACCAGAGATAAAAAATCTAAAACAAAAAATAAACCAGATCCTACGGTAGCTCCGCAAACAATCGAACAATGAAGCCCTGCAAAAAGAGTTGCGAACCCTAAAGGCTCAGCAAAAAAAGAAGACTTGGGGAAGGAAAAGGCAAATGAACGAGGAACTCTGGGTGAAAATCGTGTGCGACTTGAAACAGAGGAACAGTGCCAGATTCTGGAAAACAATCCATAGCCTCCAACGCCCAGGACACAAAGGAATAAATTCACATATATCTGAATCCGAATGGGCACACTACTTATCAAATCACTTCAATGATAAAAACCCAGAGGGGGACCCTCTCAGAGGAAAAACTCGGACAATCAATATCTAACCAAGCAGTAACAAAACAGGAATACACAAACATGAAGTATACGACGACTCCAACCAGACTGAGATCCTGCGTAAGCTTGCAAATCCAGAGGAGGAAGGAACAACAAGCTCGAAACTAACCACAAACAGGAAGGAAAAAAATCATGCAGCAACAGCGGTTAGGATTAAGCCACAAATATCAAAAGGGCAATTAGAAGGCGCTCCTGGCCCCAAAGGAATCCCGCCAATAATGTACAAGCAAGACGCTGACTTCTGGAGCAATACACTGGTGCCAGTCTTCCAGGGAATTAGGGAAACAGCGATATGTCCATCATCTTGGAGAGGATCAATAATAAGCCAGATCTATAAACAGGGCGAAAGGAGCAATCCAAGTAACCATCGACTCATCGCCCTTATTGACACAGAGGCAAAGTACTATGCGGGACTCCTCTTGGAGGAATTAACATCCAGGGCAACTACAAAACACATGGATTCCTGCAAACCAAACCGGATTCTGCAGAGGTCAGGGCACAATAACTGATATCGTGGCACGAACCCTACTGATAGACGCGGTTAAGACAGCCAAGAGCTCGCTATTTCTATGCTTCATAGATTACAGTGCCGTGTTTGACCATGTAGACCGCAGCAAACTCTGGCAGAAACTGGAAAAATGGGGGATTCCCGGGCCACTTCTAAAACAGCTGAAACTACTGCACACCAACACTTGTGTCAAGATTAAACTGGGAACTGGAACGCACCATTCAAGGCAAATCATCACCACCAAAGGTCTAAAACAAGGATGTGTTCTAGCCCCCATGCTGTTTAACCTTTTTCTCGCAGATCTTGCTGGAGAACTGGACAAAACCAAATTGCATGCCCCACGATTGGGAGACATCACACTATCAAACCTCCAATATGTAGAGGACCTGGTCTTAATTAGTCGGTCCCCGATTGGACTACAACACCTCCTGGACACCACCAATACATTCTCATCAAACAATGCATTAAAGATCAACTTAAACAAATCAAAAGTCAGTGAACCATAATAAAACAAAGAAACTTGCATGGTTCCTCGATGGACAGAGGCTAGACCACGTAGCCAATTATAAATACCTAGGTGTAATATTAGACAGTAGAGGTTCGTTTAAACCCCAACTAGAGGCCATCCGTCGGAAGGGCACAACATTCTATTTCTCAATGAAGCCCCTGAAGAAAGTTCTCCCTTATCGATCACTGGATCCCCTTCTACAGATGATCAGGGCACGTCTACAGCCAATGCTCACATACGGCAGTGAACCCATGCAAGGGAAAGATGCGACGGCTCTAGACAAAATAATCAGTAGAGCATACAGGGCAATCTTCCATCTGCCGAATTATGTGTCCCCTGCCCAAATCCGCCTCAAATTTGGTCTCCAGAGACAAACGGTGGAGAGAAGAGGTGCCTGTGGGAGCCGGCCTCGTGGCGTGGTCCTGTTCCCCCTCGCTAAGCCGCACGCGGTCCCATGCACCTCGGGGCTCCTCCATTTTGGATTATACGTCACTCCACGTGACCACCTGCGTGACCCCGCTTCACCCGGCCTCTGTCCCAGCGAGGCCCGACATCGAGGCGCCAACCCCTGGCCCGGGGGATACCACGTGAACCCTTCCCACTCCCGGCGGAGGGCAGTATCGATGGGACCCCCAACCGTCCTTCCACAAATAGGTGCGATCACCTCACAGCTCTCTGGGGCCTGGCGCCTCTCCTGCTGGGCGTCTGGCCGCTCCCTACCCGGCCTCTCCGCCCCCTCCGGGCGCAAGGGTCTGGACATCAAAGGGCTCCAGTCCTATATCTGGGGCAACCCGACAACAGGACAATAGTTGTATCCCGGAGTCAAGAGCCCTGCTGATCGGATCGTGGCTGACCCTACGGAAGAAGACTCATCCAGAACCCACACTCTGAGCCCTGCTGACGACGTCGCGGCTCCCCCATGCTTGAAGACCTTCACGAACCTTTGGGGACCTGCTGACGCTGTCGCGGCCTGACCTTGTTGAACCTCATTATCAGAGCCCAGCTGACCTCGTCGCGGCTCGACCGAAGCGGACCTACCACCGGAGCCCTGCTGACTGTGTCGCGGCTCGACCCAATCGGAACTACCACCCGAGCCTTGCAGACGCCGTCGCGGCTCCCCACGTCCGAGCCGCTCCGAGACCAGCACTCAAGGTCTGGCGCAGAGCCCTCCCGTACCTGGTTGGTACTAAGACTGTCCCGCTACCCTATCCCTCTAACAGACATTGAGACTCTTACTGGATCCCTCGATACCACTGTAAATATTGAAACGTGCTACTTCTGATAAAGAACTAAATCAAGCAACTGATATTGAATCCTGTGTGGTGGTATTACTGGGCCTAGTACGATTATAGGAGAAAGACATCCCCGAAGGGGGCTTCTCAGTGGCGCTCGGCTATATCTGTGCGGTAGGAAGGGTGCCGGACTAGTCTCCCCGACTCCCCGGTGGTCCTCCCTCCAACATTTGGTGGCCAGGGACGGGATCCGAGCCAGACGCAATCGTACAGGCGAGTAACGCACCCACTACCTAACCAAACGGAAAAAGAAAAGGGAACCATGGAAGGCCAAGAGGCAACCGTGGCCACAACCTTCCAGCCGGAAAGGTTGGAAGAATACACCCACAAAGAACTGAAACAATTCTGCAAGGACAAAGGGATCCCAACCACAGGGTTGGGCACCAAGGAAGAAATGCAGAAAGCCCTGAAAGCCTGGACAGAACCCGAGACCACTCCGCCCGAGCCGAAAGGACCTCGGCCCGGGACGGAAACCTGCCGACCCCAACCCTGACAGACGGGGGACGAACCGTCCCAGAAACCAGCCTTTCCCACGAAGAAATGCGAGAACGGGAGAGGGTCCGGACACACGAAATGGACCTCGCCCGACTCCGGCTGGACGGTGAGCTCCTACTGGCGGAGAAGAAAATAGCCTTGGAACAACTACGGCTGCAAGAGGAAATCGAGGAAAAGAAGCGGCATCGGGAACTAGAGGAGAGACGGCTAACCCTCGAGCACGAGAGGAGCCTCAAGGAACTTGAACTAAAATCTAAAACGGGGGAGACCAGCACCCCCGGAGCCCAGGACGCTCTGCCACTGACCGAGCCAAAGGTTCACATCCCCAAGGATGTCGTCAAGGAGTACTATAAAAATGACGACATCCAGCAATGGTTCCGAGCATACGAAGTAGCCATGACCTCCCATCGGGTACCCCGGAAGGATTGGGGTGCCGGCCTATGGGGGAGGTTCCTCAGCGAGGGCCGGGATACCCTGCTGCAACTCCCCGACGCGGTGATGACATCATACGACCACATGAATGAAGCCCTACTCACACGCTACGGACTATCAGCCGAGATGTACCGGCAGCGCTTCCGGGACTGCAAGAAGCTCCCCGGTACCACGTGGGTCGAATACGTGGACTTCTTCAGCCGAGCATTAGAAGGATGGATAAAAGGAAGCAAGGTCACCTCATACAATGAACTGTTCGATCTCATTGTCTGGGAGCACCTCGCCAACAACTGCTTTGTTGAACTAAGGCAACACCTCCTGGACAGTAAACTGACCGAGCCCCGGAAGCTCGCCGCCGAAGCAGACCGATGGGTCAACACCCGCGTCCCCCGGAACCCAGTGGGGGACTACCAACGGAGTACCACGGGACCCCCCCCGCCAGCGAGGCAGAGGAGGGGGGTCGAGAATTCCCGGCCGGGCTGCCCAGAAGCCCGCCACGAGGCCAAGCCACCAACCACACGTCCCCGACCCTGGGCCGAAGGGGGGCCCCTAGCGCACGGCCTGGACCACGACCAACAGTGACCTGCTTCGGCTGCCAGCAGACTTGCCACTATGCGAGCGACCCGGCCTGCCCCGTGAACCGACGGAACGGGACCGCTGGGCCCCCTCCCCGGCAAATAGCCGCCGCAGCCCTGGGGGAGGGAGAAGACGAGGAGGAGAACCATGACGACGGGTCCCCGAGTGGGAACCAGCTGCCATGTCGCTTGTATGCCTGGGCTCCCGAGAAATGGTGCCCCGAGCTGCCATCCCAAGCGACACCCAGAAGTACCAACAGTGGGTCACCATCAACGGGCGACGGGCCGAGGCCCTACGGGACACTGGGGCCAGTGTGACCGCTGTCCGCTGCCACCTAGTGACCCCTGAACAAATCCTGCCGCATGTCCTATGCCCTGTCCGGACCGCGGACAACACCGAGAGCATGTGCTGGATGGCCAGGATCCCCTTCGAGTGGGGAGGAGTGTCCGGCACCCTAAAAGTAACTGTCCGCGACGACGCCCCAGTAGACTGCCTCCTGGGGAATGACCTAGAGAGCTCCCCCTGGGCCCAGGTGGAACGCCGAGAGCATCTGGGGATGCTAGGACTGCCCGAGTGGGCCTGCGCCACCACCCGGTCCATGACCGCCCAACCAGCCGCTGCCACGGCCCCCGGCAAGCCAACGGGCCCCGAACTATCACCCTCCTCCGGCACGGAGGAACCTGACGAGGAGGCCGGGCCAGCCGAACCTTCTCCCGACGAGGCCGCCTCCCTCAGCGAGATCCCCGAGCTGGCCCAGTGGCGCCATGACGGGGGCCCCACCCGCGAACAATTCCAGCAAGAACAGAAGGCCTGCCCGTCCCTCGAGGGGGCCCGACAGCAAGCGGCCGCCCAGGCTGCGGGGGACCCCACGGGAACCCACTGGGTCTATTGGGACAATGACTTATTGTACAGTGAGCAGAAAGTCGCCGAACTAGGGACCGGCCCGGTGTTGGTGGTCCCCCTCCGATTTCGAGAGTTCCTCCTGAACCTGGCACATGACGTGCCCCTCGCCGGACACCTCGGGCGGGACAAGACCTACAGCCGCCTAGTGACCCATTTCTATTGGCCCCGAATGAGAAGAGACGTGGACCATCACTGCCGGTCCTGCCCGACCTGCCAAGCTAGCGGGAAGACTGGGGGTCGAGTGAAAGCCCCCCTGCAACCATTCCCAACCGTCAACACCCCGTTCGAACGAGTGGGGATTGACATCGTGGGGCCCCTCGACCCCCGAACCGCCCTGGTACACCGCTTCATCCTGGTACTAGTCGACCACGCCACCCGAGGCCATCCCACTCCGCACTGTGACAGCTCCCGTGGTGGGCCGGGCCCTGATGAGCATCTTCTCCAGGGTGGGGTTCCCCCGAGAAGTGGTGAGCGACAGGGGTACGAACTTTATTTCAAAGTAGATGAGATCTCTCTGGCAACAATGTGGGGTCACCTATAAATTCACCACCCCTTACCACCCCCAGGGGAACGGACTGGTCGAGCGGTTCAACAGGACCCTGAAGGGGATGATCAAGGGCCTGGAAGAGCCCCTGAGGAGGAGATGGGATGTCCTGCTGCCCTGCCTCCTGTTCGCCTATCGGGAGGTACCACAGAAATCCCTGGGCTTCAGCCCCTTCAAACTATTGTATGGGCACCCCGTCCGAGGGCCCCTCAGCCTGGTCAAAGAGGGCTGGGAGGCGCAAGTCCAAGATGCCCCTCCCGACGTCTACCGGTACCTTCTGACCCTGCGGAACCAGACTCGGAAGTTCCGGGCCCTGGCAGAAGCCAACCTCGAAGCCAGCCAAGAAGACATGAAACGCTGGTATGACGAAAATGCCTCCGCCATCGAGTTCGAGCCGGGCCAGCAAGTCTGGGTCATGTCACCCGTGGACCCCTGCGCCCTGCAGGACAAGTGGACCGGGCCCTTCAAGGTAGTTGAGAGGAAGAGCCCCGTCACGTACCTGGTCGACATGGAGTCCCCGAGGAACCCCCTCCGGGTCATGCACGCCAACCGGCTCAAGCCCCACTTTGCCCAAACTGAACTGACCCTGCTGCTGGCTACCGACGATGGGGGCGAAAGTGACTCCGAGCCCCTACCAGACCTCCTGGGGTCCTCGGGCCAAGACGGCTCCTTGGAGGGCGTCCGCCTCTCCGCCACCCTGACACCAGAACAGCGCCATGACTGCCAGAAGCTGCTGCGACCCTTTGCTGCCCTCTTCTCCCTCACGCCCGGGGTGACCCCCTGGTGCGTCCACGACGTGGACACTGGGGATAGCCCCCCTGTGCGACACCGCGCCTACAGAGTACCTGACCGAGTCCGAGCCTGCATACAGACCGAGGTCGCCAAGATGCTCGCTCTCGGAGTCATCGAGCCTTCCGACAGCCCGTGGGCCAGCCCGGTAGTCTTGGTGCCGAAGGCCGCCGCCCCCGGCACTGCCCCAGAACTCAGATTTTGTGTCGACTACCGGGGCCTGAACGCAGTCACTAAGACCGATGCCCACCCCTTGCCACGAGCAGACGAGCTGATCGATCGCTTGGGGGCCGCCCGCTACCTGAGCACCTTCGATCTCACCGCTGGGTACTGGCAGATCAAGCTCACTCCCGGCGCCCAAGAACGATCCGCCTTTTCCACCCCTGATGGGCACTACCACTTTCGGGTAATGCCCTTCGGGATGAAGAACGCCCCAGCGACCTTTCAGAGGCTAGTGAACAAGGGCCTGGCCGGACTAGAAGCCTTCAGCGCGGCCTACCTCGATGACATTGCAGTCTTCAGCGATCACAGTGCCGCGCACCTAGGACACCTCGGGGAAGTCCTGGCCGCTCTCCAAAGAGCCGGGCTCACCATTAAGGCCAGTAAATGCCAGATCGGTCAAGGATCTGTGACCTATCTGGGCCACCAGGTGGGGAGTGGCCAGGTAGCGCCCCTCCAGTTAAAGGTCGACGCCATCCAGGCGTGGGAGCCCCCCGCAACCCAGACCGCTGTCCGGGCCTTCCTAGGCCTCACAGGCTACTACCGACGATTCATCAAGGATTATGGCAGCATTGTGGGGCCCCTTACGGAGCTCACTTCCAAGAAACAGCCCAAGACGGTGCACTGGACGCCCCGCTGTCAGACCGCTTTTGAGACCCTCAAGGCGGCCATGTGCGCTGCCCCTGTGCTACAGGCCCCTGACTACAGCAAGGAATTTGTAGTCCAGACCGATGCCTCGGAGTACGGGGTCGGGGCAGTCCTCTCCCAGATGGACGCCAAGGGCCTCGACCGGCCTGTGGCCTTTATCAGCCGCCGACTGCTGCCGCGAGAACAGAGGTGGAGCACCATCGAGCGGGGGGCCTTCGCCGTGGTATGGGCTCTCAAGAAGCTCCGGCCCTACCTTTTCGGCACCCACTTCAGGGTCCAAACTGACCACCGGCCCTTGCGGTGGCTCATGCAAATGCGGGGCGAGAACCCCAAGCTGTTGCGTTGGTCCATCTCGCTGCAAGGGATGGACTTCACTGTGGAACACCGGCCCGGCAACGACCACGCCAATGCTGACGGCCTGTCCCGATTCTTCCGCCTCGGCGAGGAGAACCTCCAAGGAGATGGGTGACTCTCCCTGCCTTCAGCTGGGGGGGACGCATGTGGGAGCCGGCCTTGTGGCATGGTCCTGTTCCCCCTCGCTAAGCCGCACGCGGTCCCATGCACCTCAGGGCTCCTCCATTTTGGATTATACGTCACTCCACGTGACCACCTGCTTGACCCCGCTTCACCCGGCCTCTGTCCCAGCGGTGCCCGACATCGAGGCGCCAACCCCTGGCCCGGGGGATACCACGTGAACCCTTCCCACTCCCGGCGGAGGGCAGTATCGATGGGACCCCCAACCGTCCTTCCACACCTAGGTGCGATCACCTCACAGCTCTCTGGGGCCTGGCACCTCTCCTGCTGGGCGTCTGGCCGCTCCCTACCCGGCCTCTCCGCCCCCTCCGGGCGCAAGGGTCCGGACATCAAAGGGCTCCAGTCCTATATCTGGGGCAACCCGACAACAGGATAATAGTTGTATCCCGGAGTCAAGAGCCCTGCTGATCAGATCGCGGCTGACCCTACGGAGGAAGACTCATCCAGAACCCACACTCTGAGCCCTGCTGACGACGTCGCAGCTCCCCCGTGCTTGAAGACCTTCACGAACCTTTGGGGCCCTGCTGATGCTGTCGCGGCCTGACCTTGTTGAACCTCATTATCAGAGCCCAGCTGACCTCGTCGCGGCTCGACCGAAGCGGACCTACCACCGGAGCCCTGCTGACTGTGTCGCGGCTCGACCCAAGCGGAACTACCACCCGAGCCTTGAAGACGCCGTCGCGGCTCCCCACGTCCGAGCCGCTCCGAGACCAGCACTCAAGGTCTGGCGCAGAGCCCTCCCGTACCTGGTTGGTACTAAGACTGTCCCGCTACCCTATCCCTCTAACAGACATTGAGACTCTTACTGGATCCCTCGATACCACTGTAAATATTGAAACGTGCTACTTCTGATAAAGAACTAAATCAAGCAACTGATATTGAGTCCTGTGTGGTGGTATTACTGGGCCTAGTACGATTATAGGAGAAAGACATCCCCGAAGGGGGCTTCTCAGCGGCGCTCGGCTATAACTGTGCGGTAGGAAGGGTGCCGGACTAGTCTCCCCGACTCCCCGGTGGTCCTCCCTCCAACAGTGCCTATATAAAAAGCTGGCGTAAAATCAGAGGCGCGGAGCAAGGATCTCTAAACGCCCATCTCTGGACTGAACTGTCCACCCGAGAGAACTCACCCGCCAGGAAGTATCATATTGAAAAGTCTGGATACCTGCACCCTTCTCAATCGGGCTTCAGAACACACCACTCTACTGAAACTACCCTTTTGGGAGTAACTGAAAAATTACGTCATTGCTTAGATCAGGGTGAGACCACAGCGCTCATCTTATTAGATTTGAGCGCAGCATTTGATACTGTGTCTCACCCTATTCTGTTGAAATCCCTTCAGTTAGCAGGTGTGGAAGGTTCAGCCCTGCAATGGCTGACCTCTTTTCTTAGCGACCGTTCATTTCAAGTCTTTTCTTCTGGCTCTTCTTCCACTTCTTGTGCATCTGCATATGGAGTTCCACAGGGTTCTACCTTGAGTCCATTACTTTTTAATATCTATGTGCGTCCCCTTGCTACCATCGTTGAGGACGCAGAGCTCACCCTATACTCCTATGCAAATGACACTCAAATAATTTTTTTGCTATCCTCCTCTAAAGACAATACGATATCTTCCTTAAGGAATGGTCTGCTTTAAGTTTCGGAATGGATGAATACCAACTGCCTAAAATTAAATGGGGACAAAACGGAGGTCATCATCTTGGGCAAAGATAAACATCTCTGGAACTATTCTCATTGGCCTCAAGAAATGGGTTCATTTCCTCAGCCGGTAACCCAAGCCCGTAATTTAGGTTTTATTATTGACAGCCAACTTTCCCTGCAGCAACAAGCAGTGAGCACCGTTGGTACCTGTTTTTCCATACTAAGATGGTTGCGGAAAATAATCTGCATGCTCCCTTCTTCTACACAAAGAACCGTAGTCCAATCTCTTGTTATTTCCCGTTTGGACTACGGGAACATACTCTATTTAGGTTGCAATAAGGAACCCTTGATGAGGCTGCAAATGTTCTAAAATTCTGCAACGCGCCTTCTCTGTCATATTGCAAGGAGAGCATCGGTCACTTCTTTTTTTCAGGATCTTCATTGGCTCTGCATTAGCAGCCGCATTAAATTTAAGGCTCTTTGTCATATTTTTAAAATAAAGCAAGGCGCAGCCCCGGTGTATCTACGGGAACTCATTTGCCCTCACACGCCGCATCACGCCTTGCGCTCTTCCACCCAGGGTAACTTGGCGCTTCCCAGATTTAAACTGACAAGAATGGGCGGACGCTCCTTCTCGTACCTTGGACCTAAACTTTGGAATTCCCTTCCTAATCATGTGAAACAGGAACCTTCCTATCTAAAATTCCATCGAGACATTAAGACCTGGCTCTTCATCCAGCAACTGGCCTAGTTACTTAGTCTAATTTTAGACTTACTTGCGCCGGGAAACCCTAATAGGGTAGCTGTGCGCCTAACAAATTCAATAATAATAATAGAATCACTGGAGTACCTGGAATTAACAAATCTCTGGGAGTCATCCACAGACAATAAAAGTGCTGAAAGATTATAAAGTTCTAAAGCCGCAGGAATACCTGAAAACGGGTCTCACGCAGAAGACAAAAGACACATTTTTAAAACTGCGCTTCGGCATCCTACCAATACTACCTCACCTGGCACCTTGGAAAGGGGGAATAGAAGAACACCTTTGCCGTCTTTTCAGAACAGGGAAAGAGGACCTAATACATATAATTTGCATCTGCCCAAACCTGATGGACATAAGGCGCGCCTTACTCCGAGTATTATGGAACCAAAAGGGCATTACAAGCTACAGGCAGGCTGTGAAGCTGTGCTTTAAACCTGAAGAGATCCAGCTAAATTGCAGACTAACAAAGTACTTTGATATAGTGGCCAGAAGACTCACGAGCTAGCCATACGGTACATCTGAAGTACAGCAACCAACAGTATTTCAACCAAACAAAGGAACAGTCTGCCAAGACACTTGCCAAGTCATAATTACGCTCCGGCAAACAGAGGCACATTCACTTTATAAACTTAGAAAAGGACTATACAGACAATGCAGTTGAGACTGTCTCGATTTTATAGAGTGTAAAATACTTTTTTCTTTTTATTCGAATAATATAAGTGTAAAACAAGGTTTGAATGACTTTTAATGATGGAAGTTTTAATATTGTGAGTTTTAATTAACTGTACAATAAAGTTATTCTTATTCTTATTCTGTTTAAAACATATTCTTGATGATCCACCTTCTCAGTTTGAAATGCATCTTGAACTTTTTCCAGACTCCTGATGAGACCTGAGAGTCACAGAGTCAGAGGATTACTTGCCAATCCAAGATGCCATATTGCTAATATTTGCTAATAAGCAGGTTAGCTTGCTTGTTGTCAGATGGTTGTAAGATGCAGATGAAACCCTGCTAAATGGGGCCCTCTGCCTGTACGTATGTCTAGGCAAATATATCTGGGGAAATTTTGGACATATTGCTTTCAGAGACCATTTGGTTTGAGTGGAATAAAGATTCTTGCGAGTATTTATTTTATTCAACTTCTGGTTTTGCTTCCCAAAAACATATTTTTGAGTTTGCACCGTTGCAGTTTTAAGTGTTTTCATCCACCTTTCATTTTAGCCAGGCATGCTGATGGGACTTGATCAACCAAGAAGTACTGACAGATCCCAGCTGCCATCATTTCTTTCTTTAGCAATGTATTTGTCCAGAGGTTGAATGATACAGTAAAGATCCTTTACAAATTAGCCTGCTGTACATCTGCATGTCTAGGTAAGTTTATCTGGGGATTAGAGCTTGGACATATTGCTTTTGGGAAACCTTTAATTTGATTGGAATAAAGATTCTTGAGGGTATTTGCATTCATCCTCTGATTTTGCTTTTTAAAAACATATATAACTTTTCAGCTTTGAGCTTTGATTGTTTTTAAATATTACTTCATCTTACAGTTTAGATAGACTTCCTAATGTGGTTGGCTTGTCAGAAGAGTACTCACCGATTCAAACCACCGTCTTTGTTAATAAATAGGTTAGCTCTCTAGTTTGGCTGGTAGGATGATGTAAATGGGACCCTGTAAAAATGGGCCCACTGTGCATTCATGTATCCTGCTAAGATTATTTGGGGATGCAAACTTGGAAATATTGCTTGTGTCGTTTACAATGTGACAAGTCCTGTTGAGACCTTTCATCATGTGCATTCTTCTAGATTTTTCTCTTAGAGAGTGTAATGATTTAGATATGCACAGAAGTGTTAGTATGATGCCTGCTTCCTATCAAGACTGACATATATTGGCTGTTTTCATTAAGGTCGCTGTCATAACAATATGGATGCTTGCAATGAAGGCTGCCATGCTCTGATAGTTTTAGTTTTAGGGGCAAACTATCTATGTATAAATCAAGTGCAAAATAGATTCTCACCTTCATTTTGGAAGAAAGGGTGCATTTTGCACAAAGGAAATAAAGCTAAATGCCGGAAGAATGTTAGTGGAAATTCCTACTGCAAGAGCACATTAAGTGCTATTTCTTATCACAAAATGTATTCTCATGCCCATTCTGGATGCGAGGGGGCATTTTTTGCTAAGATATGGCCGGAGTAATATGGGCCCATTTAGCAATTGCGAGCGGCTACTTGCACTCACTATTCATGTTCTGGTGTACTTAGCAATATTTCTTAGCACAATATACATTCTCATGCCCATTTTCGATGCATTAAGAAATAGTGCTAAATGCCGAATTAATCTTCTCACATAATTATGCATAATTTTATGGAATTTTAGGTAATTCCATGTGATTACGCTACACTGAATTACACAAGTTTTTTAAATCTTGCTGTAACTTGCACTTTAGCCAGCCTTCCTGGTGAGGATGGATTGACAGGAATACTAGCTGATCCAAGCTGCCATCTTATCTAATGAACATGTTAGTGTGCTAGTTGTTGGCTGGTTAGATAATGCGGGAAAGCACTTCTGTACCAAGCTATGTTCCATAAGCGTCCAGCAACAATCCCAAGTCTGGGAAATGGAAACTGAGCATCTGATACATCTGACAGCAGACTAACCTACTCCCTTGAGTTTCTACTTTCCTACAGGGGTAAAAAGGTAATTCTGATCTAAATGTTAAGACTCATGTAGGGCTAGATGCAGTGAGTTGGAATTTCCCCAAAATGAAAGACCTTCTGTTTAAGTGTGCTTTAATTAATGTGTGCTATCTTCCCAAGCCTGAACTTGAGACATATGAAACCATCATATTCACCAGCTATTGATTCTATTTATAATCAAATCTTGGACTAATTAGTCCTTGAGCCCTGACCTCTGCCTAGCCTTCGGGCTATACATTCTTACCTATACCACACCGCTACAAAGAGTTGAAGGTCTTGCTATTATTTTCCATGATTCTATTAAGCTTACTCCATGTACCCCGAAGCACTTCCCATAGGCAGACTCAATGGCTTTTGATTTTTAATTTCCCTCCACAGGTGTCCCTTTCTGGGGAACTTTTTTATCACCTCCCTGGTCTGTATGAATTTGACCAGTCTGTTTCTGATTTTTGGAGCCTTTTAGTGGTAAGTTCTTCCACTTTTCTAATTCTTGAAAATTTTAATGTCTGATCAGATGAGTCACAAATCATAGCTGCATCCTTAATGGTAGATTCTCTGCCTGGTCTCAGTCTACCACAACTAATCTCTGGTATTACTCATATTAGGAAACACTTGCTAGATTCAATTTTTGGTTATCTGGACAAAATTATTTGTGACCCTCATAGACATTGCCACCTTGTACCTTCTAAAGTTAATGTTCCTGTTCCTCAATTGAAAAAGTCCCATGTGATTGAAAAAGCTAAGTTACACCAAAGTGGCCCAATCTGGATTTTAATTCTTGTTCATAAAGGTGAGTGAGGTTGACAATTGGTATTTTATAAATAATTGTTCACTTGTGAGAAAACAGACTTGTTCCTGGTATTCAGCAGAGCTAAGGTAGACAAAACAAGTTTTCAAAAAAGAGGAGTGGCTCTGGTGAGTTAACTATTATCCAAAGCTGAAAAGGCAGTTAAAGGACACTATGCATACTCACTAAAGTACGTTCTCAAGAAAAAAGAAAAACACAAAGGCAAAAAGAAAGAAACCGGGCCACCACTCGTGGAATGTGATCCATGTTGGAGCCAGGAAAGATGTGTGCATCTAGAACACAGGAAAGATAAATGTGAGGTGGGAAGAGGATTGTCTTTGAACGAGAACCCTTACTCACCCAAGGGTTCATCATAGGGTTCCCTCCTCACACCAGGGCCTCAAGGTCCCTGGTGTGGGCTACAACTCTTCAGGTCTGGAAGAGGAGCTAAGGTGTTTTCTAAGGACCAGAGATGGTGAGGGGCAGAGTGCAAAAGAGAAGTCTGTATAATAACAAAACTGCCTCTGGGAGACAAAAAACTTTAATATGCGGTCTCGCAGGACAATTAAAAGTGTAGAGGACTCAGGGTTACCAACAAATATACCCCTTACTTAGGTCAATATGTTTCTGTCTATATGTAACCGCTGTTGGTGTTCAGAGGCATTTTTCATGACCAAAAAGAATTAGTCACTCTGCAATTAAGTTAATATCAAAAGTCAATATCAAAACGTGTATCAATATATACTGGCCGATATGAAACAATCGCCAGTCTTAATGGGCAATGGCCTCAACGTTGTCGTTAACAGAGTACACCATTACACCAGATGAGGGGTTTGCAATACCTCTCCTCAGCCTAATGGGTACCCCACTATGTACACAGCCATCAAAGCAGTCCATCTCATCCACTCATGGGGGCTCCCTTTGGACCCCAGCAGGGGTCACATATAGGCAGAAACATGCTGACCTAAGTAAGGGGTATATTTGTTGGCATCCCCTGGTGGAGTGGGAGCAGGACTGCTCCATTCCCGCATCACCAAACCCATGTAGGAATCGCCTTCCAGATCAGGAATTTTCATCCTGACTTGCAGGCAGTTCTTTGGCATTCTGAACCGCAATGGAAACGTGAAAGGCAGTACCTGCAAGGCATGAACTGCTGCAGTCCGTACCATGCAGGTATTGTGTGCATGCACACAGGGGGCACATGTTGTACCCCCTGGTGCGCATCCATATGGCGGGAGACACCAGAGGCCCTCCGATGCCATGAAAAGTGTGGCGGTAAGGAAACTCGTAAAGTGTTTGTTAGGGCCGCAGTGACCCCTCCAAGCATATTGTGGCCTCAAGATCACTGCACCACCAGCAGGGATCTATGATCTCCGGCTGTGGCGGAGATCCCAGTCCTGGCCCGGCCACCGTGGTCCTAATAGGACAGTCAGAAGACCACCACGACCGCACCCCTGCGAGTCTGGCTGTCCGTGGGCCACCAGACTACGCCCCTTAGAAAGCTGGGTGAGAGAAAGCGCATCCCTCCAGTGCACATAGGAGTGCTGAGAGAGCCTACTCCATCCAATCGAGGCCCTGCTCTCAACCTGTGAGAGCAGTACCAGGATTGGGTAGTGAAATTTCCTGCATCCGGAGCTTCCTGAAGATAGACGAGTGACAAGGATGTTGCACTGCAAAGCTAAGTCAATTTCTTTCTTTTTGTTTGTTTCCCCCCTGCCCTATCACCCTTGGTACAAACTAGCCACCACTGAACCAGCCCTTATTATTTGTGAGACGAATTGCAACACTATCCTCCCTCCCAGACCTTTCTATCAGTTAATGCCATTCTACTGTTGGTCCTTAGGTTACAGAGGACACGTTTAAAAGAGCGAGAAATTTCGATGACATCTGCAATGCAGTGGAATTCCTTAATTTTGAATGTTTGGATGCATGACAATCTTTTGGTATTTCGAAAGGCTCTTTAGACCTAGCTATTTCCCAACCATGAACTGACCTCTTTCTTTTCTGTTTATATACAGATGACCAAGACTATAAAGTAATCTAAAAATAATTTTGGTGCCGTTGGACACATCTTCACGACATTTTCCATAAAAAAAGTGCCCACCCGATTCTAGTTGTGTATGGAGAGTTTGGGGGTTATCTGTCAAGAGGGGCCAAGAAAAAGGGGGGGGGAAATGTATTTCCCATGTTAATCCCCATAGAACTATTAGACACTACTACAGCCCGAACCGCTGAACGGATTTTGACCACATTTGGCAGAAAGGTAGGTCTGGGGTTCAGAAAGTGACATTTGCTTAAAAAAAATATTTACATTCACACACTCACTCACACACTAATACTCCCACTCACAGGCCCACTCAGACACTCATGCATCCATTCACAGAACCACTCAGGCATTTATGTAGCCCCTGAAAGACCCAGTCAGTCATTCATGTACCTACTCACAGGCCCGGTTACACACTCATGCACCCCCACAGACCCACTCACACACCCGTTTACAGACCCACTCAGACACATATGCACCTATTCACAGACACTGATACAACCACTCATAGACTCACTGAAAAACTAACACACCCGCTGACAGAAAAAGTCAGACACTAACACACCCACTCAAACACTCATGTATCTACTCCCAGACCCATTACAACACTGGGGCACCTACTCACAAACCCACTCAGAGACACACCCTCTCGGAGACCAACTCATACACTCAAGCACCCACTCACAGGCCCACTCAGAGACTGATGCTCCCACTTACAGACCCACTCAGAAACTGACAGACCCCACTTTTCCAATTCCTTCATCTTGGGATGGTAGGAATTAACCTATCAGTGTCAGGGTTGTAGCCCTTCCCACAGGAAGTGGTCACATAGCGGATGTAGTTTCCCGAAATGTAGGCAGCCCATTGGCTACTACCTGGCACCCCCTTTAATGACCCTAAGTTTAGTATTTAGGTGGCACTCCTCAACCCTGAACTTCAGATGTGACTGACCTAAAAAGAAAATGTACAAAGAAGAGCTGCTGAAACCTGAGAACCGCGTGCCTGCTGTAGACTTTGGGTGCAAAACTTTGCCTACTGCAGTCAGACTCAACCATTGTGGTGAGCTGTCTTGTCCTGCCACTGTGAGGACTCTACGAATGCCAGAGGACCTCCAACCCCTTCACAATTGCACAAGAAATCCCTTGGAGTACAGGAACTACTCCCCTGCGGACCGAAGACACAAGACCCGCAGAGTCCGGCTTACCGACTTGCTGCTCCCTGGTGATGCTTACACAGCAATCAAACCAGAAGAGGTACACTAGCTCTGGGGGGTCAGATCTGTCTCCCCACCGAGTGTGAAGACACCAGGACCTACCGGAGCCATGCGGAAGCAATACCAGGGTACTGGACCCCCTGCAACCTACATTGTGACTAAGAGTCCAATACAGACTTCAACTACCCAAGAAGCAAGCACTCATTGAGGAGCATCCCCCCTGAGACCCACTTCATGAGTGGCCCAGCTGTCTGGAAGTCATCCCTGCAACCTGCTTGCCCCTGATTAAGAAGAAGATCTTGACGCACAGAGCCTGGCTGACTAACCTGCTCAGCACCCAGCCCGCCCGGCATGGATATCAGTGAACCAGCTGTGGTCCCATGCTCCTTAGGCTCTTGTGACCTGATCCCTTACATGTGGTCCCTAGGACTTACCTGTAAGTCCCTTTGTGCAGCCTGTTTTGAGGAGGCCCCTTCTTTGCAGCACGACTGCCACCAATGACTCCAGCACCCTGCCCCTGGCCAAACGGAAATGCTAGAGGTGATCTGCTAATCGAACATTAGACCTAGGCTTGCTACTATCCTAAAACCCAAAGGTGAACTGTGAGCACCCCCTACACAATTTTCTATGCATTTTTTAACTTTCTCCCCAAGGAATGCATTGTGCATGATTGAGCACAACTGTTGAGTTATTTTATGAACTTTGAAAATTCATAACAAAGAAAGTACTTACCTGTGAGCAAAGTTCTTCATCTGAAAATTATATAAAATTAGGTGATATTTTTGCAAATTGGTCTTAGATTCATTCTTGCGTATGTGTCTCATTTGAAGCCTCTGTGAGTACAACAAATGGTTAGCACTACTCTCTGATAAGCCTAACTGCTTGCCGACAGTCCCGCAAATAGAGCATTAGTATTATCTACTTTTTAGTACATGATGTAGAGAGCCATCTTCCTACTCAGACACTCATACACCCAATCATAGAGCCACTCTCACACTGACATAACCGCTCACAGACCCACTCTGACACTCATGCACCCACACACACACATACTCAGACAGTCATGCAATCCCTCGCAGATCCTAGCAGGCACTCATATACACACTCACAGACTCACTCAGAAACTCATGCACCCACTCACATAGACACTCAGACACTGATACACCCACTCATAGACCTACTCAGACACTCATGTACCCAGTCACAGACCCACACAGACACTCGTGCACCCACTCACAGTCCCACACAAACACTAACACACCTACTCACACACCCATAGCATGACTCACACGCCCACTCACAGACCCTCTCAGCCACTTACACACCTACTCACTGACCTATAAAGCCACTCACACACCTACTCTCTAAGGTTACCGGTTACAGTTAGGAAATAAAATAAAATAAACTTCAAAATTCACTAAAAAAACAGACCTATGCAGACATTCGTACACCTACTCACAGACCCACACAAAGAGTCACACATCAACTCTTAGACCCATAGCATGACTCACACGCCCAGTCACAGTCCCATCAGACATTTACACACCCACTTACTGACCTATACAAGCCCTCACACACCTACTCTCTTAGGTTACAGGTAGAAAATACAATTTAAAAAACCTTCAAAATTCACAAAAAAAACAAAAAGTTACAGAGACGTTATAGTTAGGAAATTATATTATAAAACCTTAGAAATATACAAAAAAACGCAAAGGTTACAGGGACGTTATGGTTAGGCTGAGATTTCAATCGTATTAAACTAGTGAAATTCAACAATTATACTTACCTGAGTTAACTATGATTATGCCCCGCAATGCACTGCTTATGATCTCACGTATTTCATCATTCATAACATGGTAAGTGATATCACTGATGATATCACTGATGATATCACCCATAGACTCACTCACACACCCACGCATCCACTCATACACCCACTCACACACCCAAACAACTGCTCATTAATATACTCACTCATTCATAGAGCCACTCACACACCTGTTCACTCACCTATCCAGCCACCCACTTACCTATATACCTACTCACACAGCCACTCACTCACCCAAGCAGTCACTCAGACACCACTCACTCACCCATACAGTCTCTCAATAGAGCCCCTCACTCATCTATATAATCACTCAAACACACACACAACTGCTTACACAACCATTCACACACCCATACAAGCACTCACACATCCACTCAATCACCCATGCAGCCACTCACATACCTACTCACTCACCAATACAGCTGCTCACAGTCACTCGCTCCCCCCTACAGCTACTCACACACCCACTTATTCACCCATATATCTACTCACACACTCACTTATTCAACCATAAAACCACTCATAAACCCATTCACACACCGATACAGACACTCACACTCCAACTCAAACACATGTTATATTCTCAGGTAAGGCCCAATGTAGCGAAGCAGCTTATTTCTCACATTGTCCTCACGCATAACATTTCCAAGCTGTGACCATTTGCACACATTTTCACGAACAACAATGTTGGGTTAGTTTCTCTGAAACCAAACTTGTTTTACATCTAGCTTCACGCAACATTATCACATTGTCCTGAACATCATGTACAAGGTCTCCTTCTTTACTCCATACAAATGTCATCTCTATCTTCATCCACGGGGCTACAGGCTTATATACAAATCCACAACATTATTAATCTAATGCGCACATCGCAAAGCTGCTTTCTATTTTAAAAGATGAGCATCCCGATAGATTAGTAGTGGTGGTACTTCTGCTGATACCAAGGGTCCTTGCATTCTGAGACATCACCACCCAGCAACCTGACATCTCATGAGGGGTGTCCAGTTTATGACCAAAACGGGGTCCTTCACTCTATCCCATCAGGTAATGGGGTTGGATATTCCCTTGGGGGGTTTCTGGGCTCTGTACCTACACAGACTCTAGGTACACTGAGAGTATGGTTCACATAGTAGGAGAACGCTAGATTACTACCTTGTTTATATGTCTGCATACATACAACTTATAACTATATCTACTATTAACATCGTTGGCGTTTGTAATCACATTTGTCTCTCCTGTCTTCTAATCATTGCAGCACATGTATTTTATGCAAGAATAACATTGGCTCAACAAATATTATTGAAAACATCCCACTGTGTATTCTATTTGTATTTCTCTGAGAATACGTGAGCACGAGTAACTGATCGAAAGGTTCTGTACTGTTTCTACGATTCCTGAGGAATAAGGGTTGTCATGTTCAGTGGTTGCCAGGAACAATTTGCTCCCTGGTAGGTGAGGGGGGCTTACAGTGGCACCGTGAGCTAGCTGGTCTATAGGCCAACATATTCTGCTGGGGTTTCTGGAATCAGTCTTGACACCAAGACCTTAGTTTATGTTGTTCGAACAATGCGCAGGTCCTACGGATTGGTAGGAACTACACCACACACAGACACAGACAGTCACATAACCACTCAGATTTCATATGTTAGAAATAGTATCACTTAGTAGTAGTCCAGAAAGAATAGTAATTTAACGTATGCAGTAGGTTAGAATATATCTTCAAGTCTCAGAAACATTTATGAAACACTCACTGTATGATGTGATCAGGGATGTAATTTGAGATGTTATCAGTGATGTCATGAGTGATGTCTCTGACCATGTCATGAGTGATGTAAAAGTCATAAGCAGTGCATTGCGGGCCGTAAATTATAGTTCAGGTAACTGTACTTGCTGAATTTCACGGTTTCGTACAAATTAAATATGAACTATAACATCCCTGTAATTTTTTTTTCAGTGAATTTGTTAATATTTGTGAATGCGATGTCAATGTACACCATGAAATGAGCAGGCTTAAAAGCTGCGATACCAGTAGTTGCAATGTCGATGTACACCTTAAACTATGCACATATAACAATGTCAAAACTAGTAAAGAAATGTTGATGTGTGTTATAACAACTGTATGCAGAATAATGCGAATATTGGTAAATATATCAATGACCTCCATGATCTATTCACACACAACAATGAGCTTATATCATTGCTGTCAAATTCACCCAAGATAGATGACATCCCTGTCAACCCAGAGTCAGCGATACATGGTCAGACAGGCTCGAGACCCAAACCTAGGCCTACCGATTGATAGGTCATAGGTGGGGTTATAATCAGTCCAAAGACAAACATGCAACCAGGGAAACCCCTTATCAATCCCAGAGATAGGCAGCTATACCACAAACCGGTCTGAGGAAATTGGCTCCAATAAAACACGTTTGGCCAAAAGCTCACATTCCCAAAATACCTCAAAGTTAGATGTCACATATAGTTAGGCACACTCAGCCAATTAGGACACAGCACACACCCCTCAAGTAGTGAGCATGAGCTCCTCACGCTGAACATCTAGACACATACACACTGGCCCACATTAGCTCTTTCCGAGGTTGAGAGCCACCTGAGTTCCCATTATCAGATGGTTCTACTTATACCGTATGACTAGGCCCGTACCCACATGCTCTTTAAAAATGTGACATGGGTTTATTGTACCTCAAGAACTGTATATGTAATCTGCCAAATCTTCTCTACATTGAGACTGTCTTCAACACTACTCTATCGCTGCTCTCACGGCTGCTGCATGTACTTAAATCAACTTGTTCCTGTTTTGCCAAATGCCTCTTGTCTTTAAATTTTTTCAAGGTCAAATTCATATCCAAGCAACATTTAGACAATCCAGCTAGGAGGGATGGGTTTATCGAGCCCGAATGTTGCCGAAGGGCAAGGACCTCTGCCTGAACAGATACACATCTGTGCAATGCGATCGGTGAGCAGACGCCATAATTGATTAAAAGTCCTGCTGAATCTGTGGGTGGATATCTGTCTGGAGGCTGCCGTCACAAGGGTAAGAGACTACATCTTATCCTTAGTCCCAGCCTGTGGCGTGTGGCAAACTAGGACAAGCACATAGATCACTTTTTCCCCTAGTCAGCACGCTAGAGAAGGTGAAGGTAGTTTGCATTTTTTCAGTTCAGCGTTACACCTATATAACACCCATAGCCCTCAGTGTGTTATATAGGTCTGCTTATTTATTTCACTTGAACCATTGAGCATTACATAACCGGTGCACTATAGGCCCTTGGTGTGTTATATAGTATCACCCTGATCTTATTTTTTAGTTAAAAGAGTTTTCTTAGAGTCTGTCAGTTTCTTAACACTGACAGTGTCTGAAAGAAGTGAAGAGTTGGGTGTTTCGTTTGGACAACTGGGCGGTACAGCAGAGGTAGGCATGACCCCTAGGTGTGATATAGGGTGTAATTCCGACGTTTGGAAATAGTTTGGACCTTGGTGAAAAAGGTGTAGCATGTGTCTGGCCACAGCAGGTCGATAGTTGTCAGGTTGTTCCTTTTTCTCTGCACAAATCATTGCTATATTTAGTCCTCGAGTCAATACTGACAGACTATCAGGTTCACTTAGCTCCTTGTACCACACAGACTAGTACACACAGAGTAGTATCCCTTGTCCTCGGGCTATTGGCACTAGGAGGGGCCTTATATTTTTTCAGACAAAATTACACTTTTTTGTGTCAATCTTTTCTCTTCTAGTTTCTTTTAGGTTTTCCATCTACGCATTATTGATGTTGTAGTGCTATCAAAATTTTGCATGTGTGTTTTATGTTTGAATGGTATGTCATGTTAGAAAGTTTATGTGCTTATGAAATAATAAGAAATTATTCCTCACAAATTCAACATTTGCTTTTCACTGCTAAAAATCAACTTGTGCTGTTCTGTACTAACCATTGCACTTTGCTACAGGTTGTTGCTATTTCACCGTATTTGTCTTTGTCAATTGTCAAGCACTTTTAAAATGCATCATTTCTATAGAGCTCATGACCAATAGATTGTTGCCGGTATAGTCCCGTGTACATAGTTTCCCTACGATGAAAGTAGAATTTGTAATTATTTAAAACCTTGAAACAATCACAAGTCTGCATACTCCCTAGCAAGTTTTCTAATCCATCATAGAGACACCACTAGACCACATGCAAGCTAGTTCCCCACACAGGCTTGGAAACAAGAGAAAAACTGCTGTGAGTGGCACTCCCATACTAAGGTCCATGCATTTCTCTGGATTGAGGGGGGAACATTCAACACCAACATAACAAACACACTGGGACACACATGCAGACCATGTATGTTGGTCAGAAGCGGGCTAAACAAGAGGCCCTCCTAGAACTATGGGCCACCTTTGAGGTGGCTCCGTCCTGCAAGACTATCCTCCAGCACACCCACGAGGCATCCACACCTCCCCCACCATACATCAGCAGGGAAGTGCTCTCATGATGCCTGCCATCCCAGCCGCCCATGTGCTGGGTTATACCAATCCACTGGTCGAGGGGGCTGGTGGGCCCCCTACTGGGCAGCAAGCCATCAGACCCAGGGCAGGGAGATCACCAAACCAACCAGCCCAGGTGAAGTCAGCCCACTCCCAGTCTGGTGCCAGGCTCCCCTGAAATTCAACAACCCCTCCCATCGGTCACAGCCCATCAAGCTCCAGCAAGTCAAGGAGCATATGCTCCTAACCACCCCTCCAAATGCTGTATTTCTTGCAATACCATATGTCTCTTAAGTCATGTGTATTGTCATGTTATGTTTACTTTTGCGTATATGTATGTTTATGTCTTTTATATTGTCACTTTCAGCCCTGATGAAGTTAAATTCTTATTTAACGAAACTGGTTGGTTGGAGCCTGTTTTATGATATTGTTGAAATAAAGGAAATTAAATACAAAGGAATTTTTGTTCGGCCATATCATTTGGAAAAGACAACCAAGTGGTGCACCTCCCCACAATCACTCACTTCCTGATCTGGTTTGCAGTTTGCACCCAACAACGGCAGGTGCAGGAGTTGCATGTACACACATCTATAGACTCTCTAACAAACTGTTACAGAATGAACATAGCAGTGAAATGCGGCTTTCGTAGTCCACCGTTGGTTTGTCATTTTGCTTACCCCTCTGAATGCCCTAGAGTCAGAGGGAGGTTCATAGCAGTTCTAGAGGAGAATGTTATGTTATGTTATGTTAAGATGCATTTATATAGCGCTCGGCTACTCTAAAAGATGGAGGGGAAGATAGCAGTCCCGGCCCTTCGAGGTTCGACATTGAGAGAAGAAACTAAGGGCATGCCACCCAGTGTAAGCTCAGGCTATGGAGGAAGCATCAGCGAGTGAGCTTGTGGTCAAAATGCTACCAAGAAGAACAACACACAGCACTAAGAGAAGAAGGCAGACCAGTGGGAATTAGAAGAAAGGCGAAAGCAAAGGTTAGAAAGAGCTCTGGTCTGGGAAGCCCAACAGGAAAGGAGACCCTTCACGGAAGGAAGCTACTGCAGGGCCCTGGGCTCCCCTTGAGGTTAAGCCTTGGGAGGAGTCAGAAGAGAAACCCCTAGTGGATACCCACACTCCACTCAGTTGTGGATGTAGGAGAGGGGCTGACAAAGAGATAAGAATTCAGGGGAGCCTAACTGAAACACAATTACGACATAGGAGTGTCAGAATGGCACCTTTACGTGCCCATGAGGAGAGCAGCGATTAGGATATCCACCACTCCCCCAGAAGGCATAGATCAAGCAAACTTACCCCTAGAGAGATTGTGTCCAGAGAAGAATGCAAGGCCTTCACGTAACCATTTTGCCATCTACTGGCCTGCTGGACCAAAAGGAAGGGCCAGTACCACAGACCTTAGCTGGAGAAGGGATCCTTCGAATCAGAGAACATGGCCATGACGAAAGACTGCATTTGGCATGAATGGGGAACTACCCCTACATGCAGGAATCCCTGAGAAGATGGGAGCGCTATGTCGAAGAGAAACCAATGGAGCCGCTCCATGCCAAGCTATGCCCCTTGCTTCAGAAGTGTGTCAGGGAACATCTATGTGTCATTGGCACAGATGTCTTCCTGAACCTGCATCCCCGCAGTCAGGCTGATCAACATTGAGCATGATGTGCTGCACTAAACATATTTAGACACCAGATATGGATGGCCCTGTGGGAGATATTCTCTGAATGCCCAGATGTAGGAGGATTGATGGCAGAAAGCATGAAGCCTGGGAAAACCGTGACTGACTTCCTAGATAGAATGTGGGAAAGATGGGGACAAGTGACAGGATAGCCCTGGACTAACACGGGTCACCAGGTTGCACTCTTCTACTATATCCTCAAAAAGGGACTGCCCACTGAGATACAGACTGGAATAGATAGAGTAGTAGGACTGGACACCAAACTTTGGTGGGAAATTCTGCCCATTTACATTACAGGACAGGGAATAGCAGGAGCAGGCCCAGAGTGACTCCACCAAAATTGGTCCAATAGAGGTTGAAAAAGACTGCCCTCAAGTGGGTTGCATTGGCTGCAACCGTGCAGATGGCACCATTCTTTAAGGGAACTCCACCTCAGGATCCCAGGCAGGGGATAGCCATCCGTCCTAGCAGCCGAGTCCAGGGAAGCCGGCCACAGGCTGGCCTAATAGAGTACCACTATTGTCACAGAATAGGCAACATGGCCAGCTGATGCCACCTAAAAACATATCACAAACAGAAAGGAATAGTACCCAGATAGCCCCCACAGTTAATTAAACCCTGAGCAACCTAAATGAATCATACAATTAGCCTCAAGGAAATCAGGCTACAGCCACCCGCTGGACCAGGAGCTGAGTGGTTTGCCAAACACATGGTAACTGTAGAACCAGGCAACCCGACCCAACAAGCACAGGGGCCACAGCCAAGGCAGGGAGGGGTAACTGTCTGGGGAGGTAATCCATTTCTCCAATCGCCCAATACAAATGCATAGTAGATCCAAACCGCTAACATGAACTAGCAACTTCACAACACTTTAAGATACATTTTCTTACCTACATTCGCAATCCACTTTAGGACTGCTGTTCTATATCAATCGGGAATCCACGCTGAATCCACCATTTTTGGTGCCTGCAGTGGGCTAGGCCCCACTCTGCTGCTAGTCCCCCAGGGTGAGGTTGGCTGCCCACGCCCCATGGGGGGGCAGTCTGACGAGAGAGCTGAAGTACTGGGTTTTTCAGAACCCAGCGGTGCCAGGGAACACACCCGAAGACTTCGAGTTCTTCCTGTCTCAGACCACAGAAACACAGAGTCTTCTAGGTGAAGTCAAAGATTGAATTTATTGGCTGCAGACCAATCACAGGTATCCGAGAAGTACACCACGGTGTATGTTCTCCGGAGACTGCGCCCAACCAAAACCCAGTCTTCTCTTATATACGGAATATTACGCTCTGGGCAACACCGCCCCTATTTTACAAGTGGTTATTCACATATTTTACTCCAAACGAGAAAAAACAGAGTCATGATGATGACCCCACATTTCAGTTCGGTCAGCCCACAATTATTTACCCAGCAAGGCTCAGAACCCTCATCAGATATCAGCAGACCCCAATAAAAACGGGCACCTCCTCCTCGTAAAACAAGCCATGAAGCAGGAAACAAAGTCAGAGGTAAAAGGGATTAGTCAGGGTTCGTGTGGGTTGAAAAGACTTTATGGTGTGTCAAGCCCTGATGCTAATCTCATTTGGCCGTCGTAAAAGGAACTGGTCGGACAGGATTGACCTCGGGCAGCGGAGTCAGTTGGCACAGGTCACGAAGAAGTCACAGAAGGTGTACGTGTCCTTTAGGCCTAGGAATGGCCTTAGTGCGCAGCCTATGTGAGGGCAACCACAAAATGGCTACCGCTCCAAAATGGAACCCGAGGATTCAATATATCGTATACGAGGTCGTTTCATCGATGAAACGTAATAAAAACATTCATACATACTGCATTTGCCATTTGCGGTTCGCTGATACCAAAATCAGCATGATAGGGCCATGCCTCCAACGTGGTTCCGAAATTTACAGTACCACAGACCCTCCTTTTGCCCTTACAAAGGCAACAACTATACTCATACTAATCTGAGTCCAGGTCTATATTCATAAGGCCATGGAGATGTTGCTGTAGCATCATCCTATTGCTTAGCTCGTCCTTTGGTACAGGTTTCTTTACACATGATGTAACACAGAGGCTACACATTACAGGAGCACACTGTACACATAGGCAGAGCAGGAAAAGAATGGCTAAGATCATTCCAGTGGCTATTAGAATCTTCCATCCCCAAGCTGATATCAGTTCCCAGAACCAGCCTATCATCGACCAATTTCCTTTATCCACGTGAATAGATTCGGAAATCTTATGCAGTTTGGAGATGGCTTGATAGACTGTCGGAGCGTTATCTGGTATGAAAATACAGCAACTTGATTGGATAACCTTACATACCCCACCACGGTCTGCAAGTATGACATCTAGAACCATACGGTTCTGTAACGTCATGAGGCGATCCGCTTGGAGCTCAGCTGTTAAATTACCAAGGGCACCGGCCGTTATATTAACAGTGGATTCAACTACACGAGTCAGTTGTCTCAGGTTCCTACTATTGACCATTGGTCCCCAAAACGGCAGGAAACCCATGAAGAAGTCTCCCGCTTCCTGACCGGCAGTATCCTCCTGACTAGCAATGCCTCTCACAACTCTGGTCTTGTGATAATCAGAGGCAGCAGTAAATGTCGGCGGTAGCAAATTTGCAACATAACACGTGCCCGAGAAATCAGGGGGCAACCATGTATATGCTCGGTCATTACAAACGAAGTATGTACCCTTGGCAGCCAAAAACGCAGGGGAAAACTGTGATGGAAAAATGTACGTTTCAGTACAGTCACTCTTCCCTAGTTGAGCTCTTGGATTCTGACCATTGCCTTGTAAACAGAACCGACCTATGTGGGGTACGACCCAAATTGGGGATGAAGTTTTACGCTGTTTTTCGCCCAGACTAATGCTATACCCCGTCCCGTTCCAACCTACATAAGCTCGAAACTCATCCTTGGGAATAGATGAATATGCATCGATATCTCTGCTCATATCAGCAACTCCTTTCATCAAGGCCTTATTGTTCGTGCTAGGTCTATTGGAACGCGGTGGTCGCGGGGAATAGGTCTCAAGTGCAAGAAGAAACATAGTCTGGAATGCCCATGATGACCCATTAGAGCTAAATGGCAGCACTAGATATGGGATACCCTTATTAATGGTATGTGGCATCAAACCACACACCCAGCAATTTGTTGTATTCATAACTAGTTGGTGCTGGTGCAGGAGTTGAATAAACGAATTGTTTACGAACTCAGAACGTCTAGCTTGTTCGTGTTCAGGCAGAGGGTGGAAAGAGTGTAAGAAGACAGTAGGAGGAGGTATGGGCTGTATAGTGGGTGTAAATGACACTTGAGAAGACATAACCTACAGAAAACATCATCATACTAAATAGTACAAACAGACGTAATATTACAAAACGTTTGCTATTCATTACTTTACATACTCTGCTCTTAAAATGTATTTCCTCAACGGGTCTCTCCATCTCGAAAAACTCCATCCTCAAATCGTGCTGTTCGCGGCGGATGAGTGTCTTCCGCTAAGGAGTACACCTGTCAGTCCAGGGAACGCCCTAGACTAACCAGAACCGTTGACCTAACGTCTCCGGCTTGTACCCCAAAGTCTTGGCACCGCGACCCTACAGCTGAACCCGGATGGTGGTTTGGAAAAAACAAAAATCAAAAAGCTCTTCAGATGGGAGAACTGCAGTGTCAAAAAAAATAGCAAAGGAAAGGATTTTTTTTTTTTTATTTGTCCATAGTCTTGGACCTCAAATTATAATGACTTCTCCCAGGTACTGTCTGGTCCTGAAATAAAAGTTCAGGCTCTGTAGTGTCCAATCGAATTGACGGTGGCACAGCTTCCTGAAAAATGCCGTCGTTTCTCGTTCTGAAATTGTGCCTTTTACGTGTGCATCGCTAAATGGCACGAAACGAGGCACGGTGTCAGTCTCAGAATCAGCGATACCCTCTTGGACCCACCGGTCGTACGGTAGAGGCAAAGGGACCCTCTTACAATGTACGCCGTGAATCCAGTTCTTTTTCCCTTTCACTCGAACAGCTGATCTTGTCGAGAGAAGGACGAGATGGGGGCCGGTCCAACGGGGCTCATCATTTTTCGTCCTTTTGAAATTCTTGACCAGCACCCACGATCCAGGATTGATAGGATGTCCTGGAGCTTCAGATACCTGAGGCAGAGTATCGTGGACCTGTTGGTGTAAGACACGCAATTTAGCCGTCTATTCATACAGATAATCAAGCAGTACTGGGTGTTCAATTTCGCTGATTTTTGTCGGTCTTGGCACACCCCATATATTGGCCGGACGGCCAAACACAATCTCATACGGACTAAGTCCCACTCGTGAATGCACAGTCATTCTTGTTGATAGGAGTGCTAAGGGCAGCGCGTCAGGCCATTTAAGACCGGAGTTCGCCTGAATCTTAGCCAACTTAAGTTTCAAAGTGCCGTTGTAGCACTCTACTAGTCCAGCTGATTGGGGGTGATTTGCAGCGTGGAATTTTTGCTTGATGCCTAGTCCCTCACATACATTCTTCATCACTCGACCCACAAATTCACTCCCATTATCACTGCATACCATTCTTGGCATTCCAAACCTAGGGAAAAATTCTTTGACAAGGGCTTTAGCTGTGGATAAGGCAGTATTGTCTTTCAGGGGATATGCTTCTATCCACCTTGAAAAAGCACAGACAACAACAAGTACATATTTCAAATTGTTGCACCTTTCCATGTGGATGAAATCTAGCTGCAAAACCTCGAACGGATACGTTGGAGGCGCAAAATGACCAGCTGGAGTTGGGGTTCCTCTACCAGGATTGTATTTTAGACATACCATGCAATTCTTGACCACTTTCTCTGCACATTTAGGAATCCCAGCATTTTGCCATACTGGAGCTGACAATTTACAAATCCCTTTCACACTAATATGGGCCATTCCATGAGCCATTGTCACCACTGCAAGCACATACGCATCAGGTAACAACCATCGCTGATGTTCTGACAAGTCAACCCAACAACCATTTTCATCCAATTTACCCTTACCTTCTCTTCACATACTCAATTCTTTCTCCGAAGCTTCAGCTTGAAGGGACTTCACACTCTCTATTGTATCTTCATACATTACAACATCACCAACCCATCTTGCAGGGCCTGCAATATACATTCGATTCGTCACATCCTTTGCTGTTTCTTTCGCAACTTCGTCAGCAAATGCATTACCACAACCAACATCATCGGTAACTTTCTTGTGTGCACTGCATTTCACAATCGCAACTTGTAACGGCAAGGTCAATGACTCAAGGAGATCATTCACCAACTGACCATTCTGAATTTTAGTTCCATGCGAAGTCAGGAACCCACGTTCTTTCCACAAGCGCCCAAAACTATGGGCCACGCCAAAGGCATACTGACTGTCAGTATATATGTTCACTTTCATTCCCTTCGACAACACGCATGCTCTTGTAAGTGCAATTAATTCTGCTGCTTGAGCCGAATTATGTGGTATACGCGCAGTTTCAACAACCGTGCGCAAAGTTGTGATAGCATATGCAGCAGTCGTATCACCATTCGGAAGCTTGAAGCACGAACCATCCACCCATACGGTACCATCACACTCAACCAAGGTAGTATCTTTAAGATCCACTCTCCCTTTTGTTTCTTCTTCTGTTCTGAACAGACAATCATGCTGTTCAATCCCATCTGTGTCTGCTGAAATCAGCAATAAAGTAGCTGGATTCAACGTGTTGCACCTCTTTATGTGTACATGACTCGCTAATAGTGTCAACTCATAACCTGACAATCGAGCACTAGTTAAGTGCTGTGTTTTGGTCCTGTTTAACAACGTGTCCACTGCGTGTGGAACCATCACAATCAACGTATTGTTCATTACTAACCCAGCAGACTGTTGAATAGAAACAGCTGCTGCCGCTGTGGCTCTCAAACAACTTGGCAATGCCTTGGCTACCGGATCCAAAATTGCCGAAAAATACGCGCACGGACGCTGTTTGTCTCCAAAAGACTGTGTCAGCACTGACAATGCACAACCTTCTTTCTCGTGAACATACAACGTAAAGGGCTTACTGTAGTCGGGGGTACCCAACACAGGAGCTGAACACAATGCCTTACGCAATTCCGAAAAACTTTTCTGACACTCTTCAGACCATGGGACGGGATTCGGTGTATCTTTACATGTCAATGCTATTAAAGGTTTTGCCAGCAAAGAAAAACTCGGGATCCACTGCCTACAGTATGAAGTAATACCCAAGAAAGCACGCACTTCTCTCTGTGTTCTTGGCACGCTCAATTGTGCAATGGCCTGAATTCTTTCTGGGGTCAGTTTCCTTCCCTCCTTCGATAAGAGATGGCCTAAATAGGTCACTTCTTGTCGACAATATTGCAGTTTTGAGAGAGACACTTTTTGATGAAAGGTAGACAAATGACGCAACAATGACAATGTGGCTTCTTTACAAATCTCCTCAGTATCCATGGCGATTAGTAAATCGTCAACATACTGAATAAGGGTAGCACCACTAGGTAAAACAATTGAATCAAGCTGCGCTTTTAAAGCATGACTGTATATTGATGGACTTTCACAGTAGCCCTGTGGAGCACGTTTAAAGCGGAAGCTTCGTCCTCCTAAACTGAAACCAAAAATATCCCTACTCTCCTCTGCAATCGGGATGCTAAAGAAAGCATTCTTTAAATCGACCACTGAGAACCAAGCAGCGGAAGCTGGAATCATAGCTAACAAGGCAGTTATATCAGGGACAACTGGAAACTGTGGCACAACTATCTTATTGACCTCTCTAAGATCGATCACAAACCTGTAAACAGGTGGCTGAGAAGGGTCAGTACGTTTTAAAACAGGCAGAACAGGACTATTGCAAACGTTGCCTCTTGTCTCTTCAATTATATCCTTTTCAATCAAATCATAGATAATCGCTAACAACGCTTTCTCACCTTCATTAGAGATCTTGTACTGGGGAACGCGTGGCAATTTAACATTGGCTTTCAAAGTGACCACGTATGGCGGTATTTCCAAGAGACCCACATCATTAAGACCAGAAGCCCAAAGGACATCCGGAAGAGACGACAATTCAGCTGGCAGTTTATTCTCCGACAAATACATTGGAGAAATCACTTCCCTACCCAGTGTAAGTTGTACTCCCGAGGGGGAACAATATAATGTCGCATGTAATCTCTTTAACAAATCCAATCCTAACAGGATTTCACCACAACCTGTCGTTAGGATAAGGGGTGCTTTCAGCTCACAAGGTCCAACAGAAAGGGGCATAGGACTAGAGATCGGGTTCCTAACCGGGGCGCCAGAAAAACCTACTGAAACATTCATTTCGCCCGACAAAGGCGCGCCAGGGAGTTTTGAATGCATAATTGAACTCTTTGCAGCACCAGTATCCAACAGAAAAGGCTCTGACACGCCCGCTGTAGTCACCTTGACATACGGTCCACTCTGGTCCACTGGCACTGAAGCAACTCCCTCTCTTTGTCTACGGCTATCCTAGTAATCATTACCTTCTGCATTTTCATCTTCTGCATAATAGTCATCGTTATAGTACTGAGCTGTCCTACCAGTTGCATTGGCTTGCTGATCAAAACTATTCATCGTATTTTGAGGCGGAAGAGGACGCGCGTTCTGGGGAACATTCCCACGCCCTCTACCTCTAGGAGCTTCCTGACCACCTCTACCTCTCGCGTCATAAGCATTATTCGTACGCTGTAACAATATAGGGCAACTATACTTAAAATGACCTTCTTCTTTGCAATACGAACACTGATTGGGACCTATAGGAACACGTGGTTGAGAATACCCGAACCTTTGCGAGTTACTCTGAAACTGTTGGGGTTGTTGATAGATACCCTGACCTTGCTTATAGTTATTCTGACCTCCACGTGGCGGGTAAGCCTGCTGTAAAAGAACCTTCGCCTTTAATTCTTTTGTTTTCTTGTCTGCTCTCTCTTTCTCATCTTTATCCCTATTTTCATAATACCGTGCAGTAGCCAGTATTTGTGCTGAAGAGGAAACAGCCCAAGAACTCTCAGAATCTTTCAATTTCTTATACAACTCGGGAAGCAAATTATGCACAAATTTATCAACAAATAACCGTTGACCACCTTCCGTACTCATATCTTGTCCACTATGGTCGATAAAAGTTTCTTCAAACCTGGTGAAGAAATCGGACACTGACTCATCTTTCTTCTGCTTGCATGCCGATAATTTATCGTAATTCACCCGCGTCGCGGGCATTAAAGTTTTCATATAATTAATTATTCTACCAGGGAGTTCTGCTACCGCGGGCTCAGGCTTGGCACCACCAACTTGTCTAGTGTCTGCAGCAATGATATTAGCCCATGTGTCACCCAGTTCTGCAGCATGATCTGCATTACGAATCAATCCCCACAAAGGCTGTGGAACAACATTCCCGAACAACATATCTATGTCAGCTAAATTCATGACACACGATTCTGCAGTCTGTGATAACTCCTTATAATATCCTGCAGGGTTTTTACGGGGGTCAGGCAATGTCTGCTTAAGCGCTATTACTTCAGCTCGCTTCCATGGCACCTGTACCCAAACACGCTGAAAATGTGGCTGAACAGGTGGGTTAGCATTTAAATCACCAGGTCTCCATACTGGAGGAACCTCACGCATCGGATATTGGCGCGCTTTTACCTTTTTCCCTACAGGGAACTCCTGTTCGAACAACGACTGATGACAATCCCCATTCCTGAAGGACAACAACGTCGTAACTTCTCTATCAACATCGGGGCCCACAATCGTGCCTTTTTCAAAATCGAACCGTACATGACACAACTCCTGCGGGCTTGAGTCTAGACCATGATCTTCCAATTCCTCACAGAGGAATTCACACATTTTCTCAAAAACGTATCTCTGTTTTGGTGCTTCCCATTGATGAAAAACATTTACAACTGATTCCACATCATATCTTGAAGGATAAACGATCCATTTATGTGTCATGCGGTCTAATACTTCTTTCTCTCCAGAACCAGGCAGCTGACTATGCAACTGCTTAGGGTGTGAACCAGGGGTCGTACTAGATAGCCCGAAGAGAGGCGATATAAAACTAGTGACCGCACTAGTTATTCGTTGTTGTCGTGTAGAAGGAGAGGTTGAGGCAAGAACAGGGGGAAAGACAGAGGGAAGAAAAACGGGTGCAGATACAGGTACAGGGATAGTATCGGGAAGGGCGCCGGGAGAGGCAGTTGATGTACTAGGTAGAGTAGCAGGAAGTGCAGAGGAGATAGGTAGCGAAACCGGCGGCCCTTGAGAGGGCTGCGCCGTAGGGATATGAGCCAGCTGAGGAGGAGCTGGCGGCTGCGGGAAAGCTTGCGGCAAATTAACTGGAGGCTGTACATTTAAGGGTTGCGGAGGTGCTGTAGCACTCTGCGCATACGGGGGTGGCGAACTCAGCTAATGTGACATTAGGGGATCTTTCTCCTTTTCTTTTGACGCATCTTGCTGAAGGGGCGGCAAAACTGGGTAGCATTTATCGATCACTAGTTTACGTTGCCTGCGCAACTGCTCATTCATTTGTTCTTCTTCATTATCTTTAAACTGCAAAGCTGCTTGCATTATCGACATACCTTTCCCCTTTTCATTCTTCTTTGCTAATTTAATTTCTTTCTGTTTGGCTTCTTTTCGCCATAGGCGGAAAGAATCAAACATCGCCGGCCGGGCTTTCTTTTTAAATAATTTAACTTCTAAGTTATCTAAGATATCTGTGTCAAAACTACCATTTTGGGGCCATTTTAAGACACCATCCTTCCTGGTGTATCGGATCCATACTTCATTATACGTAATGGGGCCCACGCCATGTTTCACATAAAGCTCATAAGTTGGAGTTCCAATTGGAGGAACCGGACACGAATCCTCTAATCGGGAGTCCCTATTACAACCCAAACAAAACAAATTTCCAAATATACTAGAACCAGGCATTCTTGCTCACTAGTCTAGTTTCCAACTTCAAAGGATTATCGAATATGATAGTCTCGTGAATACACGAGTCCTTCGGCTTTGGCACTTGCAAGTTCCAAATCAAAGCGATCCCAAAGAGATACCAAACTAAGAACCAAACTAAGGACTGGGAGACGCTCCACTTATACTTAACTGAGGTATCGATGACGTCACCAGAAGACTCGTTTAATCGTTTCGCTCTCCCAAATCATCAAGGGTCCAAAACAGGGCGATAGTCAGGGCAGCAGTCCTTTGTAGCTGTCGGGACGCGGAGAACCTCGCAGTAAAGACTTTCGGACCACGTCGACATGCAGGGGTCGATGAAGTGGCGGCCTTCCTCCAGAATTTTCACACGAAGCTCCTCACGAACCTCTGGCTTGGACCGGTACCGCTGAAATTGCCCAACGTTGGGCGCCAACTGAAGTACTGAGTTTTTCAGAACCCAGCGGTGCCAGGGAACATACCCGAAGACTTCGAGTTCTTCCTGTCTCAGACCACAGAAACACAGAGTCTTCTAGGTGAAGTCAAAGATCGAATTTATTGGCTGCAGACCAATCACAGGTATCCGAGAAGTACACCACGGTGTATGTTCTCCGGAGACTGCGCCCAACCAAAACCCAGTCTTCTCTTATATACGGAATATTACGCTCTGGGCAACACCGCCCCTATTTTACAAGTGGTTATTCACATATTTTACTACAAACGAGAAAAAACAGAGTCATGATGATGATCCCACATTTCAGTTCGGTCAGCCCACAATTATTTACCCAGCAAGGCTCAGAACCCTCATCAGATATCAGCAGACCCCAATGAAAACGGGCACCTCCTCCTCGTAAAACAAGCCATGAAGCAGGAAACAAAGTCAGATGTAAAAGGGATTAGTCAGGGTTCGTGTGGGATGAAAAGACTTTATGGTGTGTCAAGCCCTGATGCTAATCTCATTTGGCCGTCGTAAAAGGAACTGGTCGGACAGGATTGACCTCGGGCAGCAGAGTCAGTTCGCACAGGTCACGAAGAAGTCACAGAAAGTGTACGTGTCCTTTAGGCATAGGCATGGCCTTAGTGCGCAGCCTTTGTGAGGGCAACCACAAAATGGCTACCGCTCCAAAATGGAACCCGAGGATTCAATATGTAGTTGTCAAGACTTCCAGAACCATAGCCAGCATTAGATCAGTGCCAGCAAAAGCTCAACGGTCATCCAAGCAGGGCTCCAAGTATCCATGTGGGCGAAGGCAGCATAGAGTCACCACATTGTTCCTGCGGCGCTGTGTATTGAACCTGAAGAAGCGAGTACCCCAACATGGCCGCCGAAGGGGATTACAAACAGCGAGGAGTGAGCGCTCTAGTCTTCGAGAGCGCGCGAGCAGCTGTGGAGATGAAGCGCACAGCTGCTCAGGAATCTGCGCACTTCAACTGACCTCTTCACCGGAGTCACAGCGCGGCTCTGAGTGAAGTTCTTGTTCTGAGGGAATTCCTGTCAGCGCTTCTGTTTTGGTTGTTCTTATCGCATGCGCAACGTGGGATTCTGGCAAGTGACTTATTTGAAGAATTCGTAGTATGTATTTAGTTGGTGCCACTTCACGAAATTCTAGTTAATTATCTCAGGTTCCAGAATTGGGGTTAGTACTCCTTCACAGTTCAGTCAGTTCAATAGGACAATATTAGTTTACTCATAGCTAGGGTTTTAAGTCATAGTGTCTACTTCAAAGTTCATTCCTTGAGTCGGAACTACTCCATTACCATTCCTCAAGAGTGTTGTCAGTCCATTCCCCATTGTTCCTTCGATAGACTCTTGTGAGGTTAAGCAGAACATTGCCTGTCATCAATCATCTCCAGGGCTCGTACAGATCATATTGTGGGTAAGAGACTTCGCCTGTATTTTCCAATTATTCACAGCAATTGTCCAGAGTGTACATTGAGTTCTTTTTCAGAGGTAGAGGGCATAGGAATCTGTGTCGACTCCAGTGTTACTGAAGCTCCTGACAGATTGAAGTGCCAAAAAACCTTTCACTCGAGTCGACATGGCTGAGGGATTTGATATGAACTCCTTGGCGGGAATCCTAGAAGGGTTACAGACCCAACTTACACGTTCCACAGAAGAGAATAGAGTCCTGAGGGATGAGGTAAATAGGTCCCAACAAGAAACTCGTCACGTTCAACAGAAATTAGAGGAACTCTTAGCGGGGACAACTCCTTTACCTAGCTTCAACTCCTCTCAGAACTCTAGTGCAGAAGTGGCCACGCAAGTAATCCACTCAGTGGCACCTATTGTCCCCTTAGCCAACCCAGAACGCTTTAGCGGGGACCCCCATAAGGCCCAGATTTTCCTGACCCAATGTTCCCTACATTTCTTGTGCAGATCAGTAGTGTTCAAAGAGGATCAAGCCAAGGTCGCATTCATGTTGTCTTACTTGAGCGGCGACGCCGCAGCTTGGTCTATGCCGTTGGTCTCTCGAGACGACGCAGCTTTGTACGATTTCAACCGTTTCAAGAAGGAATTTCTACAAATATTCGACAGAAGAACGGCCAATCAAGCCACCGACAACGAACTTCTAGACCTTAAGCAAGGCAATCGAGAATTGGTGACATATATAGCTCAGTTCAACAAACTAATCGTCGAGACAGATTGGCCCGTCAGTAAACGTGCGGCGATATTCTATCGTGGTCTCAAAGATGAAATAAAAGATGCATTGGCGCAGATCCCGAAACGTCCTCAGGAAATCTCAGAACTTATTGATTTAGTTCTTCAAATAGAGCATCGATTGTTTGAAAGAAGGTCAGAAAAGAAGCGAGACTACAAGTCGTTTGTGCCACGCCTAGACCGTATGAGACCCGAACTCTCAAAACCTGATACGGGTACCGGGGAGGAACCAATGCAAATAGGTTCCATCAGGGGCCCTCTCTCTCAAGAAGAAAAAGATAAAAGGCGAGCAAATCAGTTGTGTTTGTATTGCGGTACCTCAGGACATTTTGTGAGGGAGTGTCCGAAGAGAAACAAGAGTAACCAGGGGTTAAAAGATCGATCCCACCAGTAACAGGAGTTGCCCTGGTGGGATGTTCCAAACAGTCAACTCATGAGCCTCAGCAACAGATTAACACATTGCAGTCAGCGGCCCCCCATCTTACAGTATTTTTTACAGTCAAATTCGGAACCCAGAATTTGGAAGAAGTCTCAGTCATGATTGATTCGGGGGCCACTGGGAACTTCTGTGACCTGAGATTTGCGCAAGAAATGGGCATAAGGGCGATCAAGAAGAAGAATCTCGAAGTCGTAAAGGCAGTCGACGGCTCCAATTTAACTTCAGGACCCATAGTAGAAGAAACAGAGACCTTAGAATTGGAAGGATTGCAGGGTCATCGAGAATTTATTAGATTTAACCTCATAGACGCACCCCAGTTCCAGCTGATTTTAGGGTTACCATGGTTGACCACGCATAACCCGATTATCGATTGGGAGAGGAGAACAGTCAAGATGAACTCGGAATTTTGTCAGAGGAATTGTTTTACTAAGAAGTCAGAAGAGTGCGAGGGATCGCCGGCTACGGGGTTGGCCAAGTTGTCGCTCCACATCTGCACTGTTAGCGCAGTGGAAATACCAAAAGAATACCAAGATTTAGCGAGTGTGTTCGACAAAAGGAATGCAGAAAAATTACCACCACACAGAAGCTATGATTGCAAGATCGAATTGGAAGCCGGTGCCAACCTGCCCTGCAGTCGAGTTTACGCACTCACCGAAAAAGAGAACATCTACCTCAAAGAGTATTTGGAAGAGTTTACCAGGATGGGTTTCATAAGGCCATCACAGTCTCCAGTTTCATCTCCGCTTTTCTTCCGGCCCAAGAAGGATGGGACTCTCCGCACGTGTATCGACTACAGAGCCTTGAACCAAGTTACAGTGAAAAATCGGTACCCATTGCCACTAATCAATCAACTATTGGATCAAGTCAAAGGAGCAAAGATTTACACCAAGCTTGACCTGCGTGGAGCTTACCATTTGGTGAGAGTAGCCGAGGGTGATGAATGGAAAACAGCCTTTCGGACCAAGTATGGGTTGTTTGAGTATCAAGTGATGCCTTATGGGTTGAGCAATGCCCCAGCAGCATTTCAAAACTTCGTTAATGATGTTCTGAGAGAATTCTTGGATCGAGTGGCTGTCGTCTATATTGATGACATATTGATTTTTTCCGACAACTTGGAAGATCATGTCAAGCATGTGCGAGCCATACTCCAGAAGCTTTTGGATAACCACTTGTACGTGAAATTGGAGAAGTGTTCTTTCCATGCCGAGAAGGTGGAGTTCTTGGGATTCATGTTGTCCGCAGCAGGGGTCGAGATGGATAATTCAAAGGTCCGTGCCATTCAGGAGTGGTCATCACCAGGAAGTGTGAAGGAAATCCAAAGTTTTATTGGTTTTGCCAATTTTTACCGGAGGTTCATTCCTAATTTCTCGTCTAAAGTCACTCCCATCACACACCTGCTAAAGAAGGGACAAAAATTTGTGTGGACTGCAACTGCAGAACAAGCCTTCCAAGACTTGAAGACGGCCTTCATTAGCGCCCCCATTCTAATGCACCCTGATCCAGAACAAGCCTTTTTCGTTGAAACTGATGCATCAGACTTCGCAACCGGAGGAATTTTGTCACAGAGGAACAAAACGACGGGACAACTGCATCCGGTGGCCTACCGGTCCAGGAAGCTGTCGGACACGGAGCGCAATTACTCCATTGCCGACAAGGAACTACTGGCTGTTCGAGAAGCATTCCAAGATTGGCGACACTACTTACTGGGGGCCAAGCATACTGTCACTGTGTTTACAGACCATCGCAACCTCCAATTCCTAAAGTCTGCCAAAACACTTTCGCCACGTCAATTGAGATGGTCCTTGTACTTCTCAGAATTCGACTTCGTGATCACATACAAACCAGGTGCGAAAAATGGGAAGGCCGATGCACTTTCGCGCATGAACCCAACAGCCGAAGAGAAACCTTCAGTCGAAGAACCCATAGTCCCATTGAAACAAATAATCGGAGCCATGCAAATGAAAGAATTCGATGAACAAATTCAGCAAGTCTGCTCAGAAGAGGATCTTCGTAAGTGGGCCGAGGCCGATGCTAAAAGAAAACTTGTCGAAGGACTCCCATATCATGAAGGCAAGCTATATCTTCCAACCAGAACTCTCCAAGAAGAGGCTTTGAGAGGTTGTCACGATGATCGGATGGCAGGCCACAAGGGGGTCAAGAAGACCGAAGAACTGGTCCGGCGACACTTTTGGTGGCCGGGTCTGGCAGCCCAAGTAAGACAATATGTTTCGACCTGTGAAGTCTGCATCAAAGGGAAGCCCAGTCGTCAGGCCCCACAAGGGTTATTGCAACCCTTACCTAACGCACCCTACCCCTGGCACACCGTGACATTAGATTTAATAGTGGATCTGCCCTCTAGTCAAGGTAACACAGTGATTTTGGTGGTGGTGGACTCATTTTCTAAAATGGGACATTTCATTCCTTTCAAGGCAGTACCCACAGCTTCGCAATTAGTACAGACATTCAACCAACACATCATTCGGGCACACGGAATTCCACAAGTAATCATCTCAGATAGGGGATCACAGTTCATGTCGAAGTTTTGGAAGACCTTTATGCACAACTTAGGCGTTGACGCACGTTATTCAACTAGTTACCACCCCGAGACAGACGGTCAGACCGAGAGGTTGAACCAGGAGCTAGAACAATATTTACGCCTCTATCTGTTAGAGCAGGATGTAGAATGGTCCGAATTACTGTGGACTGCAGAATTCGCATACAATAACGCAACTCATGATTCCACAGGGTTCACTCCATTTTACTTGAACACAGGCAGACACCCGGCTATCACACTGGGGAGACAGATTGGGGAGGTCCCAGCCGTGGCTAGAGTAATGGGGGAGCTGCAGCGCTCTTACAAAAGAGCTTTGAGCAATTTAATCAAGGCCAAACAATCCTATAAAAAGCAGGCAGACAAAAAGAGAAGACAAGGCCCACAGTTTAAAAAAGGTGACCAGGTGTGGCTATCCACAAGGCATTTGAGATTAAAGGGTAATCGGAAGTTTCAGCCTAGATTCATAGGGCCATTTAAAATTCAGAAGATCATAAATCCTGTAGTGGCGAAGTTACAATTACCAAAGTCACTGAAAATTCATCCGACCTTCCATGTTTCCCTTCTGAAGAAAGGTCCAGACAAGGTCAGATTAAAAAACTCTCCACCCGCCATAGTGGCAGAATCGAGCGAAGAATACGAAGTCAGCAGAATCTTAGATTCCAAGGTGACAAGAAACAAACTGTATTACTTGATAGAGTGGAAGGGGTACGGACCTGAGGAAAGGTCGTGGGAACCAGCAGTCCATGTAAATGCCCCACGACTAGTTAAGGCCTTTCATCAGGCACACCCAAACAAGCCCGCTGTGGAAGGAACATTCTTGAAAGGGGGTACTGTCAAGACTTCCAGAACCATAGCCAGCATTAGATCAGTGCCAGCAAAAGCTCAACGGTCATCCAAGCAGGGCTCCAAGTATCCATGTGGGCGAAGGCAGCATAGAGTCACCACATTGTTCCTGCGGCGCTGTGTATTGAACCTGAAGAAGCGAGTACCCTAACATGGCCGCCGAAGGGGATTACAAACAGCGAGGAGTGAGCGCTCTAGTCTTCGAGAGCGCGCGAGCAGCTGTGGAGATGAAGCGCACAGCTGCTCAGGAATCTGCGCACTTCAACTGACCTCTTCACCGGAGTCACAGCGCGGCTCTGAGTGAAGTTCTTGTTCTGAGGGAATTCCTGTCAGCGCTTCTGTTTTGGTTGTTCTTATCGCATGCGCAACGTGGGATTCTGGCAAGTGACTTATTTGAAGAATTCGTAGTATGTATTTAGTTGGTGCCACTTCACGAAATTCTAGTTAATTATCTCAGGTTCCAGAATTGGGGTTAGTACTCCTTCACAGTTCAGTCAGTTCTATAGGACAATATTAGTTTACTCATAGCTAGGGTTTTAAGTCATAGTGTCTACTTCAAAGTTCATTCCTTGAGTCGGAACTACTCCATTACCATTCCTCAAGAGTGTTGTCAGTCCATTCCCCATTGTTCCTTCGATAGACTCTTGTGAGGTTAAGCAGAACATTGCCTGTCATCAATCATCTCCAGGGCTCGTACAGATCATATTGTGGGTAAGAGACTTCGCCTGTATTTTCCAATTATTCACAGCAATTGTCCAGAGTGTACATTGAGTTCTTTTTCAGAGGTAGAGGGCATAGGAATCTGTGTCGACTCCAGTGTTACTGAAGCTCCTGACAGTAGTATCGTATACGAGGTCGTTTCATCGATGAAACGTAATAAAAACACTCGTACATACCGCATTTGCCATTTGTGGTTCGCTGATACCAAAATCGGCATGATAGGGCCATGCCTCCGACAGTAGCACAGAGCGGGGCAGCCCCAACCGGTGTATAAAACTGGCACTCAGGTCAAACAGTCCAATCTCAGCCCTGCCGAGCTATGTAAGCCTCGCCAACCTTAGGGCCCCTTTTTAGTTCCAAAAGGAGGAAAAACTCCGGTACCAGAAGCCAGGGTTTCCGTGCACTTGAGGTGTTGAGATGACCCACAGAACTCTGTAATTCATGCACAAATTTGGCCCCAAGTCAACAGGCAATCCCCCTCAGGGCAATCAGCCATTTCAGTTAATTACTCGTAGTATGCCAAGTCCCAGCCACGCATCTGACTCCCATTGTAAGCAGGACATTCTGCCTCGTCCTCTCCTTTAGCGCTTCCAAAAACAAATCCAAAGTCTGCTCATTGGATCATGCCCCTCCAGAGCTGCGGGAGTAGTGTTTCACTGGGTAGGAAGTCCCTGATTCCTGACGTGGGCGGCAGACCCAAAGCATCCTGGAACTGAGGGAGAGGAGGAGTGACAGGAGGTAGAGGGATTCCATAGATGACCAATGCAGCCCCCGCACATGATGCATTGAGATGCTTTCTACTGCACCTGGCTTGTTGAAATAAAATATACAGAGACTCATGAACATTATTCAATGAGGCAATAGGCCTGATCCCAGGCATTGCCACATCCAAATCACAGGAGCCACAGAGCAGCATCTCAACCCACACCGATATGCCACATTACAACTAGCCCTACATGAGACCCCAGGAAGGTACCCAATGACCTGCAGGAAGGAGTCAAAAAATAGAAGCTTCCAGAAACAGGGTGTAGTCAAAGCACCCAACTGCATTAGGGAAAACATCATTACATGCCATGTGCAGAGACCAGAGGAACATTCACATGATGAGTAGAACATTGCAATTTGCTTCCCCTCATATTGCATATGTCCCATGATGGCCAAAAGGACACCCTGGCACCGGTAAAACAACATATACCCACAAATATATTTAACCGAAGCATCCCACAGAGGAAACTACTCTCTCTGCTGCAGCAAGGAAAGGGAGGGACAAAGTACTGACAAAATAACACTGCCCAACTTAAATTGATCATTCCGTAAAAACCATCACCACCTTTTTCCAGTACCTCACCAGAAAGTTTCACACACAGTGAAAAGAGGTGGACTATACCTCTAATAAAGAGGAACACCAGAACACTCCATAACTGTCTAACAATGTGTTTTTTCTAAGCTAACCTGTAATGCACAACCCTTATCCCAGAGGTCTGCAGTAGAAGCACATGTGCACCGTCGTTACTGCGGCCTGCCATCCCTTCAATTGAAACTCTCGAAAGGTCATCAACAAGGCCATCTGCTCATGAACAAAGACTGCAAATTGACTTTACAGACTCATTTTTGAAAAAAATAAATATTAACAGACTCTTTTTTTGTAGTGCACCCAGTCAAAAAAACCCTAGGCACCCAGACGACATGAAACACCACTGAAGACCATCCCAACACATATAAATGTTTTCCAAGTTATGTATGTTTGTATTCTAGTACACCCACGGTTTAGCAGGGTGTTCTCACACTCCTCCAGAGCCAGAAATATGGCTAGTTTCAAAGGAAACCTACTTTGTCATTTTTGGAATGCATGCGTAGGACCTTTCTCGCCTCACTTACACCTATGCTGAATCAAATGCTATCATTCCTCACACACTATACATCGCACTCCTACACAACACCTGGTATCAACACATGACCGCCATGAGCACTCAAACCACGAACAGGTTGTGCTACATATGTTCACTCATACCCCACACCACCCACGAGATAGCCCCTGAGAAAGCAAAATGTCTCATCCGTCTGTACCTGTGTAGGATTAGGGCCAAGATTCAACCAAATAGAGTAGAACCCCGTACAACATTAGTAAGCATCACCCTGTTGAGAACAACCCCATGGCACTGTATCTTTTTACCGAACCTTGTGACATTCAAACGGAACTAGACAGGATGAGAAGGAGAGGCACTACAGAGGAGGACAATGTTTGGCCTCAGGACTTCGTAGAAGAGTGGTTCTTAGAGGAAGACCACCACACCAGTGCACAAATACATCCGTTTCCACCTCCGTCTGTGGTCCCAGGGTGGCCCTTAACATTTTGGGGCCAACTTTTTTAATGACAAGTAGACTCTGGATATGGAATTCCAGTAGAGGGCCTCTCACCTCAACTACACTTGGGGAAATTAGTCCATGGGAGGGGGTCAAATGTGAGCATAGACAGCCCATGCCAGGAAATCTGGGATACCGAGATTAATAGGTGGACTTGGTTGAAGGGAAAAGGGCAACCCATAATTGTACGGAAACTTACACTATAGTCTTTATGTTTCAGAAGCAAAGGAACCATACCACTTGGTTCTAATGAACACTGTGAAGTAATGCTACATATACCAGACCTGCAATGGGGCAGCTTCACGTTAATGGATATGTATTGGCAGTGCAACAAGCTTTTCTACACCCAGCTTGTCCCCGAATGGTGGGGACTCTGCTCTTTGGTCACCATACACACCCCAATACTGGTCATCCCTGCTAAAGATCTGTCTGAGTTGTCCCAAAATCCACTACAGAAGAAAGCAACTCTGTTACATTACGCTCAAAGAAGGAGAACTGCTGAATATTTTGGCTGGGCTAAGTAGTAGGACAGTAAAAGCAGGGGGCTAAATTCCCTACTTCACCTTGCAAATGAAGGTGAACGTCCAATGCTTACAAATAACTAGGTGGGAAATTCTGAAGATGATGCCCACTTCTGAAGGCCATGCGCAGTGTGGGGTTGGTGGTATGGGAAGGTGTTGGCTGCAGGGCCTGGTCGTGCATGGTGGGGGATTGCATTTACATATCGTATTTAAGTATTACTTTAAATTACAAAAGCATATATATATATTTATATATATATATATTACCTACTGGCGGTCGCCAGTAGCTAGTTATAGTTAAGACCTATTATCCATAGGAAATCCGCAACATTCTATTTGGAATAACTTTGGCGCCGGTTGACAAATCTTCGCAAAGTTTTCTCACCTGGTGGGGTGCTCCGGTCCGCTCCTATCCTGAAAGCCTCAGGGTGATTCGTCAAGCGGGGGCCGAGAAAAAAGGGGGGCCCCAAAACGTGCTTTCCCCATGCAATTTTCCATAGGAACATTTAGTCGCAGCCACAGCCCGAACTGCTGAACGGAATTACACCAAATTTGGCAAAAAGGTAGCCCTTGGCTCAGAGTTGTGCCTTTTGGTTAAATTGTGTAAATCTGTTCAGTAGTTCCTGAGAAAATCAAAAGTAAAATCACATATATATCTGGGCGGAGCCTAACCACACATCTCATCGTTGGATTAGGTTGGCTGTCAGCACATCATCCAAGAAGTGTTGGCAGCCATCTTGGGACCAATATACATGATAGCAACTCATTAAAAAGCATTGCAGTTAATAGAAGGTTTTAAGACTTTAGTTACATTATAAATCATTTGTTGATGGTACCATACTCATTTTAGGAATTGTGGTGTGTTCTAAGGTGATTTTATCATGTGAAACAGCCTTCTGCTGGGATATCATGAATCATGTTTGAGAGAAAACTATTTTCTCATGCTTTTCTAAAGAGGTTTGGAAGGTGTTCTATAAGCTAAACTGAGAGCATATTTTCAGTAAATTCACATTATCTTTCTCAGTCATGTGAGAATGAAGTCTGACATTCTCAGAAAAACATGTACATCTAATAAGGGCAGAGACTGTCAGTTGATTCCTTTGTGTTCTACTGCAGCTTCCTAGAGTATTCTAAAGAACAACTAGAGCGCTAACAGTCCTACTTATGACAAACGTATTGCACACCTGAAACCATCCTGATTGGAATAAAGTGGTAACTCTTAAAACATTTAATTTAAAAAGGAACAAAATGAGGGGGTTCATGTTGCCATAGAAAGTATGATTAGTGCTGCAGAAAGAAAAATGAGGGCACATTTTGAGTGACTTCTCAAATCCTCTTCTATTTCATTTAAAAATTCTGACATGTAGACTGAAAGATGCACTTTCAATACCAGCAGCAGACTTCCCTGGTGAGCAGTAGCTTTACTACAGTGATCTAATGAGCAACTAGAGTGCTAATATTCTGAATTTATGGCAAATGTGTGACACATCTGAATGCCTTCTTGATGGAATCAAAGTAAAAAACTGAAAGTATTTCCTACTGAGGAAACTGTAGTAAATGAGGAAATTAGGAAACTTTATAACAAATAAGTCTCCCAAGATGGCCACCAGAGACAAAAGAGCCCAAATGTAGCACACATATCACCCAGATGTTGCCCAAGTATAGCCCAATGGGAGAATGTCCCAGAGTGTTCTAAAGAACAACTAGAGCACTAACAGTCTTACTTATGACAAAAGTATGGCACACCCAAAGCCATCTTGATTGAAATAAACTGGTAACACTTAGAACATTTAATTTGCAAAGGAACAACATGAGGGGGTTAATGTTGCCATAGAAATTATGATTAGTGCTGCAGAAGGAAAAATTAGGGCACATTTTGGCTTCTCAAATCCTCTACAATTTCATAAAAACATTCTGACATGCAGACTGAAACATGCACTTTTAATGCCAGCAGCAGACTTCTGTGGTGAGCAGTAGCTTTCCTACAGTGATCTAATGAGCAACTAGAGTGCTAACATTCAGAATTTATGGCAAATGTGTGACATATCTGAATGCCTTCTTGATGGAATCAAAGTAAAAAACTGAAAGCATTTCCTACTGAGGAGACTGCAGTAAATGAGGAAATTAGGAAACTTCATAACAAATAAATCTCCCAAGATGGCCACCAGAGTCAAAAGAGCCCAAATGCAGCACAAATATCACCCAGATGTAGCCCACATGTAGCCCAATGACAGAAGTGTGCAAAACACTTTTTATTTTTTGTGTTTTTGCAGTTTTATATAGTGCAGACTTGTCAGGTATTGGAGTGCTTTACATGAGCATTGGTTACATCACACAAGAACAAATTCACTTTGGTTGTAGACATGGGGAGATTAAGTGACAACAGACTATGGAGGGCAGTGGAAAGGGGGACAGGGGCAGCAAACCAACAATACAGGACTGGAAAGAGAGGCTGTGGCAATATAATAGACCATTGTGGGCAGAAGGAAGAGGCAGTGGTAGTACAACCATACATGCCAACAGATCCGTTTCAGCCAGGAAACGTCCAATGTTTTTAAGCTCAAATGGGCTTTATTTGATCTGTCTCCTGTCTACAATCTCCTCTTTTTCAATGTAACTCAAAGGGGAACATCAATACCCCAGTTTTATTTTCAAAATCTCTCTCTTACCAAGTTCAAAATGTTTGCAAGTATGGTACATTGAATCATGGTAGGCAGGAGGAATTGGGGTAGGGACATGGACTCGGATAACAGAGGACAGGAGGGACATGGAGAGGTGCACCAAACTGACCCTACAGGGCAGGCATCAGGGTTTGCAGCAGCACAATACACCACACAGCGCATGCGGGACGGGAGTGCAGCACAACAATCCATAGAAAGCAATAGGGAGGGGTCAGGACCATGCACATGGACAACAGAGAACAGATGGGAAAGAGGCAATGGTAGCTAGCTGACCATAATGGACAGACAGGAGACAAAGCTGCAGCATAACAGACCATAAAGGGCAGGAGGGACGGATCAGGGGCATTACAATGGAACAGACAAGCCAGGAGGGAGGGAATAGGGAGTCTGCACATGGAAACAGAGGGCTGGGGGCAAGGTGACAGAGCAGGAGCAGCAAGATGACCATGTAGGTCAGGCAGGATGGGCACTAGAAACAAGACACACCATGGAGAGCAACAATGAGACTATGGTGGCATACACACCGACCATGGAGGGAAGGTGGGAGGGGGTCAGGGGCAGCTAGCTGGCCACACAGGGAAGGTGGGAGGGGCCATGGCAGCCCAGAAGACCATGCATGGCAAGCGGGAGGGTTAGTGGCAGCACAATGGCTATGATGGGCAAGAAGGAGGGTGCAGGGGCATGCACAAAGGACCATGGAGGATAGAAGGGAGGGTCAGGACCTGGGCACAGACAAGAGAGTTCAGGGGAAGGGGCCTCACAACAGACCGCGCGGGGCAGGCAGGAGGAGCAGTTGCAGCACAACAGATCAGGGAGGGCAGAAGGGTGTGGCAGTAAAATGGACCATGGAGGACAGGAGGAGGGGGGTAGGGGGATGGCATGTGGACAGGCAGGGTGGAGCAGGGGCATGAACAAAGACATCGGAGGGCAGGGGGAAGGAGAATAGGGGCAGCAAGCTAAGCACAGAGGCTAAGCAGGAGGTCAATGATGGGCCATAGAATTGGGCAATGGAGGGCAGGAGGAGTGGACTGGTACATCATGCTAAATGGTGGGCAGTGGCAGCACATCAGACCATGCATGGCAGGAGGGAGGAGGCTAGTCCATGGATTCAGACAACAGAGGATAGGGAGGAGGTGGATGGGGCGGCAAGCTAACTGTTCAGAGAAGGTGGGTATTAGGAACTTTATTGTTTTTAAAATGTGTGTCTGTGCGAACTACTTAAAATATGCAGCATAATCTCCCTTTTATTCAGGAAGAAGAGGACGTTTGTGACTGTGACTCCGGGCTCACTTGGCAGAAACACTCCCTGACCTTCCACCCCCCATCGCAAAATGTAATGCCCGTGAAAAGGGTAGGTGGACGCAGTGTTATATAGAACATAGTCCTGAGAGCACGATTGAAAATGAAAACTAGATGTAATATATGGTATAAACTATGCACCAAAAAGTGTGATATAAGATGAACCGGGGCGTGAAATACAATATGCAATACATTGTGCGCAATGACAGATTCATTGGAGAGTGCGAGATAGCACAGGCACTAGCGCGTGCTATGCGATATGCGCCTTGGAGTGTAATATGCACAGGGCAGTGTTGTGTAACATAACTAGTCTCTAAAGTTGTAATATAAAATATGTGCAGGGGAGTGTAACGTTGCATATGCACTGTGACAAAGATATGTATCCCAGATTGTAAGATGTATGGCATAGCGCTGTGCGTTATAACATACACATCGAGGAAGGCACGTTAGATGGGGCAATATAACCCGTGCGAAGGCAAGTGTGGCATGACATATTCACGGGGTGGTGTTACAGTGCACATGGGCTAGAGAGTGTCATAGCATACGCATGGCGCGCTAAAGGCAAGCCCATCTGCGCCCGTCCGCGCCTCGCCCGTGCCCAGTGCCACCCCCTGCACAAAAAATCATCTATACAAGAGAAGCTCTACTAAAAATCAAACCAGACCCATCGTCCTGCACTAGACTATTTGACCTGACGACCTGGATTGGTTCCTGGAGCTGCAGATGCTGCAGTTACAGTCTTGGCCTCAAAGCGAGAAATCAGCCACCTTTACAAGCAAGGAACCTACGGTGCGGACTGATCAATGTCAGGTCCATGGGAAAGCACGCCGCATATATTTTTGATCTCATAATGGAAAAAAAGTTAGACTGCCTCTTTATGACGGGAACCTGGCTGCCACCTAATAGTAACCCTGATATAACAAACTCCCTCTCCCCAGGATACCTAATCTCTAGAGAGGATAGACCTATTCAGAGGGGTGGAGGTATTGCTATTGTCTACCGCGACACCCTGAATAGCCAAACCTTCGCCATACCTGGCCTCAAAGGGGTGGAAAATGTTGGCTTTGCGCTAAAAATACACGATTCTTTTACTTTCTCAGGGGCCCTGATTTACCGACCACCTGGCACACATATTGACTTCACGAATAGCATTGGTGAAGCTATAGGCAATCTAGCCCTCAAATCAGCCAATTTCACCATCCTGGGAGACGCCAACATACATCTAGATGCCCACTCAGACCAGGCTACAATCTGCTTCACCGACACTATGAATGTACTCGGCCTGAAAATTCTTACCACCTCCGCCACACATAAGGCGGGACATATACTTGACTGCATCTGCTCCAATATCGAAGCACTTAAGGCAGACACCCCACAAATACTAACCTGGACTGACCATAGCTATATCCCGTTCGAATTCCCAGTGACATTTCACTCTCGGACCAAGAAAGCCAATAACTTCCCAGGGCCTACCATGAAAGGACCCTGCTGGAAAGATCTGATAGGTCAACAAGACTCCCTGATAAGAGCTGACAAATCCAGACCGACTCTGTCAGGAGCTCCTGACAAAGACAGTCAGGCTTTTAGGGAATGGATCAACACACTCACAAAGGGCCAGGAGTCCATCCCTCCCTGCTTAAGGACCAGGAGAAAACAGAGACCTACCGCCCCGTGGTTCTCTCTCACCCTTAAAGAGGAACAAAGGAAAGTTAGGGCGCTTGAACGAAAGTGGCGACTCAACTATACAGATCTTGACCAAGACATGTATAAAATCGCCCGTCGCCAATACCATGGGTCGATTAAAGCAGCCAAAAGGGAATACTACACGGAAGCCATTAATAATAGCAATAACAAACAAAAAGAAATCTTCAACATTGTTAATACATTCATTAACCCTAAAACCATGCAGAAAGACATCCCCCCTCACAAAGCCTCTGCAACACTATTGCAGACTTCTTTGAGGGTAAAATTTTAACACTGACCAAAGACTTTCCGCAACCTCATAACAATGAGGTGAATAAGGTAATTAAGTCCGGATTAAAAACTAATATCTTTACTTCTTTTCAACCGGTAAGCAAAGAAGAAACTCAGACAGAAATCCTCAAAATTACATCAGGATCCCCCTTTGACCCCTGCGCTCCATTGGTGCTCCACTCACTAATAGAGATTGTCATCCCCACTCATTAATAGCATCATAAATTCCTCACTCACCCATGGTCTGGTCCCCGAAGAATGGAAACAGCAGTCAAACCCTTGCAAAAAAAAACACTACCGGACCCCGCTACCCTCACAAACCTTCGTCCCATTTCCCTACTCCCAGCTTTCTGCAAACTTACGGAGAAAGCTGTTAATAAACAACTCACTGCCTTCTTGGAAAGCAACAACATCTGGCATCCCAACCAAGCAGGTTTTAGATCCCAACATTCTACAGAATCAGCTCTAATCTTCTCCTCTGAAACCCTCCGTGGAGCACTAGATCAGGGAAAGAAAGCAGTCCTGGTTCTATTAGACCTGTCCGCGGCGTTTGATACGGTGTCCCATACCATTCCATTCTGTTGGACCGTCTAGCCGCGGCAGGAATTGTTGGAACCGCACTGAGCTGGATAAAAAGCTTCCTTGCAAACAGGAGACAAGTGGTGGTCTTCGGACAGTACAGATCAGAAGAAAAGTTAGTAGGATCTGGAGTCCCTCAGGGCTCCTGCTTGAGCCCTACACTTTGAGATGTCATCAGTGATGTCATGAGTGATGTCACTGACCATGTCATGAGTGATGTAATATGTGACGTCATCAGCAGTGCATTGCGGGCGCGCGAGTTATAGTTAGCTGAACTAACTATAACGGGGGAATTTCAATGGTTTTGTACGTGTGAAAAGTCCAGCTAACTATAACGCCCCTTAAACCTATGGTTTTTTCAGTGAATATATATATATATATATTCACAGAAAAAACCATAGGTTTCAAGGGTGTTATAGTTAGCTGGCCATTTAACTCACTTAAACAGACAGTCAGACAGCTACTAAATCCTCCATCCAGGCAGATATATATCTACTCAATCTTCAATACAGATTGGTATATATATAATACATATTTACATTTCAAACTAAACCACATTCACTGGATGATGTCATCTGTGATGTCATCAGTGATGTCATTTGAGATGTCATCAGTGATGTCATCAGTGATGTCACTGACCATGTGATGAATGATGCAATATGTGACATCATCAGCAGTGCATTGCGGGCGCGCCAGTTATAGTTAGCAGAACTAACGATAACGGAGGTATTTCTATGGTTTTGTACAAGTGAAATGGCCAGCTAACTATAACACCCCTGAAACCTATGTTTTTTTCTGTGAATTTATATATATACATACATATATATAATCTGCATATCTATATAAATATAAATGCATGCATACATATACATATACATATATGCATACATATGCAAGTTATGAACATGAAAGTTTGAAAAACACTAATACAAGCAAAGCTAAAAAGCCACCTAATTACAAACAGAATTGCTTTAACTTAAACGAGGGCGAGACCTATTGCCTTTTCAATGCTTGTTTACTTTGGTTCCATCAAGAAGGCATTTAGATGTGTCACACATTTGCCATAAATTCGGAATGTTAGCACTCTAGTTGCTCATTAGATCACTGTAGTAAAGCTACTGCTCACCAGGGAAGTCTGCTGCTGGTATTCAAAGTGCATGTTTTAGTCTGCAAGTCAGAATTTTTTAATGACATAGAAGAGGATTTGAGAAGTCACTCAAAATGTGCCCTAATTTTTCTTTTTTCAGCACTAATCATAATTTCTATGGCAAAATGGACCCCCTCATTGTGTTTCTTTTAAATTAAACTATTCACTCTTTACTACTCACTCTCTACTACTCTCTACTACTCACTGTCTACTACTCACTCTACTACTCTCTACTACTACTCTCTACTACTACTCTCTACTACTCACTCTCTACTACTCTCTACTACTCTCTACCACTCACTCTCTACTACTCAACTACTCACTCTCTACTACTCTCTACTACTCTCTCTCTACTACTCCCTCTCTACTACTCACTCTACTACTCTCTACTACTCACTCTCTACTACTTACTCTCTACTACTCGCTCTCTACTACTCTCTACTACTCACTCTCCACTACTCACTCTCTACTACTCACTCTCTACTACTCTACTACTCTCTACTACTCTCTCTTCTACTACTCTCTACCACTCACTCTCTACTACTCTACTACTCACTGTCTACTACTCTACTACTCACTCTATTACTCTCTACTACTCTCTCTCTACTACTCACTCTCTACTACTCACTCTACTACTCTCTACTACTCTCTCTCTACTACTCACTCTCTACTACTCTCTACATATGCATGTTATGTACATGAAAGTTTGAAAAACACTAATAAAAGCAAAGCTAAAAAGCCACCTAATTACAAACAGAATTGCTTTAACTTAAACGAGGGCGAGACCTATTTCATTTTCAATGCTTGTTTACTTTGGTTCCATCAAGAAGGCATTCAGATGTGTCACTCATTTGCCATAAATTCTGAATGGTAGCAGTCTAGTCGCTCATTAGGTCACTGTAGTAAACTGCTGCTCACCAAGGAAGTCTGCTGCTGGTATTCAAAGTGCATGTTTCAGTCTGCATGTCAGAATTTTTTAATGAAATAGAAGAGGATTTGAGAAATCAAAATGTGCCCTAATTTTTCTTTCTGCAGCACTAATCATAATTTCTATAGCAAAATGAACCCCCTCATTTTGTTCCTTTGCTAATTAAATGTTTTAAGTGTTACCACTTTATTCCAATCAAGATGGCTTCAGGTGTGCCATACTTTTACAATAAGTAAGACTGTTAGCGCTCTAGTTGTTCTTCAGAACACTCTGGGACATTCTGTCATTGGGCTATACTTGGGTTACATTTGGGTGATATTTGTGCTAAATTTGGGCTCTTTTGTCTCAGGTGGCCATCTTGGGAGACTTATTTGTTATGAAGTTTCCTATTTTCCTCATTTACTACAGTCTCCTCAGTAGGAATACTTTCAGTTTTTTACTTTGATTCCATCAAGAAGGCATTCAGATGTGTCATACATTTGCCATAAATTCAGAACGTTAGCACTCTAGTTGCTCATTAGATCACTGTAGTAAAGCTACTGCTCACCAGGGAAGTCTGCTGCTGGTATTGAAAGATCATGTTTCAGTCTGCATGTCAGGTTTTTTTTAATGAAATAGAAGAGGATTTGAGAAGTCGCTCAAAATGTGCCCTAATTTTTTTTTCTGCAGCACTAATCATTCTTTCTATGGCAAAATAAACCCGCTCATTTTGTTCCTTTTTAAATTAAATGTTTTAAGAGTTACCACTTTATTCCAATCAAGACGGCTTCATGTGTGCCATACGTTTATCATAAGTAGGACTGTTAGTGCTGGAGTTGCTCTTTGGAACACTCTGGGAAGTTGCAGTAGAACACAAAGGAATAAACTGACAGTCTCTGCCCTTGTTGGATGTACTTGTTTTACTGAGAATGTCAGACTTCATTCTCATATGACTGAGAAAGATAATGTGAATTTCCAGAAAATATGCTCTCAGTTTAGCTTATAGATCATGTTAGAATCCGGGGTCTCTGGTTGGCGCAGGTATGCACTTGCGACAAGCAGGGACCCTTTCCTCTAAGTCAGGGCGTAGGATTACCTCGTTAAAAATAACCCCTGCTCACCCTCTAGGTAACGTGGCGCGAGCAGTCAGGCTAGATTTCCAGAGGGCATTAGGTTAAACGCTCAAGGTATCCCACACAATAATCACCACCCCACCACACAATGACACAAGGCTGTATTTATATCAAAATAAAGTTCTTTATATAAAAGATTTCTTTAGGCAGGTTGTCAAAATACAGTTCTCTTGCTTCAATAATGTTCCAGTTACTTGTATTGCTTTCAGGCAGTCCACAGATCTTAAAATGGCAAAGTTCTACTTTAAAAAGGCTTCTTTGGGGTATTGTATGCTTCGTAGCGCCTCCGGTACGCGTCGTACCGCTATTTGGACGCGTCGTGCCGTTCCTCACGCTTCTCGCATGAGTACGCGTATGCCGGACGAGAACCGTACGGACCGTACCCTCGCAGGTACGCGTCGTACACGTTCGGGACGTCTCTTGCCAAGTCACACGCTTCCCGCTTGAGCACTGGCAATGGATTTTACACTGTACGGGCCGTACAGAGGCAGGGACGCGCCACACAAGGACGGCAGAGCGGGTACGGCTTGTACAAAGACAAGTACGGGTCGTACCACGGCGTACAAGTCACAAATACCTTAGTTCTTTGAGGGGAAGGTTCGCTGCGGCCTCAGGAGTCCACAAGGAGATGTCCCACGTCGCGTTGTTGTCCCTTGCAGTCAGAGGGCGGCTCTGCTTCGTGGAGCACCAGAGGACAGTCCCCGGCGCACAGCGAGGTTGGCAGAAGGAGGGGCGGCTCGGGGGTGATTCCTAGCGCGTCGCAGCGCTGTCGGCTTCGTCCAGGTGACGAACAGGTGCTTGGGGTCCTTACAGTGATCTCAGCTGTGCAGGGTCGCAGAGGCTCGGCACTTGGACGTCCAGGGTCTCTTCCTTGCGTTGCGAGCTACGGCTCGGGGGGCAGTTGCTTGCGGTGCTTGGGCCAGGCAGGCAGGCCTTTGCGGTGCTCACGGTAGCCCCGGTGGCAGACGTCGCGGTGCTCAGAGAGAGAGAGGAGCACACTGGTTCTCTGGGGTTCTGCGTTACAGGGTCACCTCCAGCAGCTTCTCTTCTTCTTAGGGAAAGGTAGCGCCCACTGTTCTTGGGGCACAGTTCAGGGGGCAAGTTCACCAGCAAGCCCTTGGAGATTTTTCAGCACAAGTTAAATTTCAAAGTCTTTTCTCAGTCTTTTCCTCGTCTCCTTCAGCAGCAAGGCACCCACCACAGGCCAGTCTCACAGGTCAGAGACAGTAGTCCTCCATGCAGCTTTCCCAGGTCCTTCTCTTCGGGCAGAGTTTCTTCTTGGCGCAAACAGGATCTGATTTCTTAGGAGCAGGGCTCCTTCTTTTATAGCACAATTCTTTTGTTCTTTGTCGCCAGGGGGCCTGGGCCTGGCTCAGTCCAGTTCTGGAGCACTTTTTTGTGGTGACTCTGCTCTTTCCTTTCAGCAGCAGGGAAGAGACATCAGCCGCTCCACAGGGGGCGGAGCCGGCATTGTGGTGGCAGAGCACAGGTCTATTCAGAGTCAAAGGTGTACTCCTCCCCCCCATCCTGGTGTAATCTCTCTACCCACCACCTGGCAGCCAGCCTGTCTCCTGGGATTCCCCAGCCCTGCTCCTTTACTGTTACTAGGCAGAACACACACACACAGCAGAGGCGGACTGAAATGGCCAGGTCAGTAAATACTAACTTTCTAAAAGTAGTATTTACAAACACAGGATATTAAAATAAACTTTACGAAAAGAAGTATTTTATTATTCTGAGTTCAGGCATACTAAACTTGACTTTCTACCATGCTCTCTGAGTCCACTGGGATTACAGCGTGTAGTAGTTCCAGCAGCCCATTCTGACCTATGGAGAGCAGGTACCTTCAATAGTGAAAAACGAAAATGGCTGTAATTCACTATTAGGACATGCCACACACATCAGGGCATGTCCTACCTTATACCTACAATGCACCCTGCCCTTGGGCCTACCAGAGGGGTGACTAATATGTAGTTAAGTGAAGGTTTGGGGACTGGCAAGTGGACTGGCAAGTAGGTGCACTTGCACAATTAGCGCGACAGTACCCGACCGCGCGCAGGTTCTGCAGTGGCAGACCCTAGACACATTTTACTAGGCCGCTTCTGTGGGTGGCACAACCAGTCCCTTGCTCACTTTGCCACTGGATTCACGCAAGCCTGGCTGAAGACGGCTGAAATGCCAGAAACCGGTCCTAGGAAGCTTGTTTCCGGTCCAGGGAAGGCATGGCTTGGCAGTTCGGGCTGGACTGTTCCCATGAGGCACGGGTCAGACTGATTTGCATATGGCCATGTCTGAACTGGGGTGGCAGAGTGGGCTAAAGAACGGTGATGGATCAAACCCAGATCTGTTGACTGCGTGTGAGTGTTTGATTGGTTCTGATGCTCCGTCCATCACCACTCTCTTTTGTACCGCTTTGTTCGCCATAAGTTGGCAGGGTATGCTCAGACGTGAGTCCCTTGCTCACTTTGCCACTGGATTCACACAAGCCTGGCTGAAGGCGGCTGAAATGCCAGAAACCGGTCCTAGGAAGCTTGTTTCTGGTCCAGGGAAGGCATGGCTTGGCAGTTCGGGCTGGACTGTTCCCATGAGGCACGGGTCAGACTGATTTGCATATGGCCATGTCTGAACTGGGGTGGCAGAGTGGGCTAAAGAACGGTGATGGATCAAACCCAGATCTGTTGACTGGGTGTGAGTGTCTGATTGGTTCTGATGCTCCGTCCATCACCACTCTCTTTTGTATCGCTTTGTTCACCATAAGTTGGCAGGGTATGCTCAGACGTGAGTCACTTGCTCAGTTTGCCACTGGATTTACACAAGCCTGGCTGAAGACGGCTGAAATGCCAGAATCCGGTCCTATGAAGCTTGTTTCCGGTCCAGGGAAGGCATGGCTTGGCAGTTCGGGCTGGACTGTTCCCATGAGCCACGGGTCAGACTGATTTGCATATGGCCATGTCTGAACTGGGGTGGCAGAGTGGGCTAAAGAACGCTGATGGATCAAACCCAGATCTGTTGACTGGGCGTGAGTGTTTGATTGGTTCTGATGCTCCGTCCATCACCACTCTCTTTTGTACCGCTTTGTTCGCCATAAGTTGGCAGGGTATGCTCAGACGTGAGTCCCATGCTCACTTTGCCACTGGATTCGCGCAAGCCTGGCTGAAGACGGCTGAAATGCCAGAAACCGGTCCTAGGAAGCTTGTTTCCGGTCCAGAGAAGGCATGGCTTGGCAGTTCGGGCTGGACTGTTCCCATGAGGCACGGGTCAGACTGATTTGCATATGGCCATGTCTGAACTGGGGTGGCAGAGTGGGCTATAGAACGGTGATGGATCAAACCCAGATCTGTTTACTGGGTGTGAATGTTTGATTGGTTCTGATGCTCCGTCCATCACCACTCTCTTTTGTACCGCTTTGTTCGCCATAAGTTGGTAGGGTATGCTCAGACGTGAGTCCCTTGCTCACTTTGCCACTGGATTCACGCAAGCCTGGCTGAAGACGGCTGAAATGCCAGAAACCGGTCCTAGGAAGCTTGTTTCCGGTCCAGGGAAGGCGTGGCTTGGCAGTTCGGGCTGGACTGTTCCCATGAGGCACGGGTCAGACTGATTTGCATATGGCCATGTCTGAACTGGGGTGGCAGCGTGGGCTAAAGAACGGTGATGGATCAAACCCAGATCTGTTGACTGGGTGGGAGTGTCTGATTGGTTCTGATGCTCCGTCCATCACCACTCTCTTTTGTATCGCTTTGTTCACCATAAGTTGGCAGGGTATGCTCAGACGTGAGTCCCTTGCTCACTTTGCCACTGGATTTACGCAAGCCTGGCTGAAGACGGCTGAAATGCCAGAAACCGGTCCTAGGAAGCTTGTTTCCGGTCCAGTGAAGGCATGGCTTGGCAGTTTGGACTGGACTGTTCCCATGAGCCACGGGTCAGACTGATTTGCATATGGCCATGTCTGAACTGGGGTGGCAGAGTGGGCTAAAGAACGGTGATGGATCAAACCCAGATCTGTTGACTGGGTGTGAGTGTTTGATTGGTTCTGATGCTCCGTCCATCACCACTCTCTTTTGTACCGCTTTGTTCGCCATAAGTTGGCAGGGTATGCTCAGACGTGAGTCCCTTGCTCACTTTGCCACTGGATTGACGCAAGCCTGGCTGAAGACGGCTGAAATGCCAGAAACTGGTCTTAGGAAGCTTGTTTCCGGTCCAGGGAAGGCATGGCTTGGCAGTTCGGGCTGGACTGTTCCCATGAGGCACGGGTCAGACTGATTTGCATATGGCCATGTCTGAACTGGGGTGCAGAGTGGGCTAAAGAACGGTGATGGATCAAACCCAGATCTGTTGACTGTGTGTGAGTGTTTGATTGGTTCTGATGCTCCATCCATCACCACTCTCTTTTGTACCGCTTTGTTCGCCATAAGTTGGCAGGGTATGCTCAGACGTGAGTCCCTTGCTCACTTTGCCACTGGATTCACGCAAGCCTGGCTGAAGACGGCTGAAATGCCAGAAACCGGTCCTAGGAAGCTTGTTTCCGGTCCAGGGAAGGCATGGCTTGGCAGTTCGGGCTGGACTGTTTCCATGAGGCACGGGTCAGACTGATTTGCATATGGCCATGTCTGAACTGGGGTGGCAGAGTGGGCTAAAGAACGGTGATGGATCAAACCCAGATCTGTTGACTGGGTGTGAGTGTTTGATTGGTTCTGATGCTCCGTCCATCTCAACTCTCTTTTGTACCGCAAGCCCACCAGCAGCATTTGTATTTACAAGCCCTGGCACTCCTGGTGCACTTTACTAGGGGCTGATAGTAAACCAAATAAGTCAAATATGGACACCAATCAATGTATACACTTTTCAAAAGGGAGCACTTGCACTGTGGCACTGATTAGCAGTGGCACAGTGCCCTGAGCAGCTAACACCAACAAAACACAATGAGGCACATCCGCAAAAAGTGGAAGGGAAACTCACGCCAAGGTGCCAGGTCTAACACGTGTCCCCTCCAGCTGAAATGTGGGGGAACTACCCTGCCCCAGGGAGTTCCTCTTCACTAAGGCGGAAAAACCTGGACAGACCGTCAGCATTGGCGTGATCTGTGCCAGACCGATGCTCCACCGTAAAGTCTATACCCTGTAGGGAGATGGACCACCTCAACAGTTTTGGGTTCTCACCCCTCATTTGCGTCAACCATCTGAGGGGCCTGTGGTCGGTCTGAACCCGGAAGTGAGTCCCAAACAAGTAGGGCCTCAGCTTCTTCAGCGCCCAGACCACAGCAAATGCTTCTCGCTCTATCGCACTCCACCTTTGTTCCCGTGGAAGTAACCTCCTACTTATGAAGGCTACAGGTTGGTCCCAGCCCTCCTCAGTCATCTGTGAGAGAACAGCCCCTACACCATGCTCTGATGCGTCTGTCTGCACTAGGAATTCTTTGGAGAAGTCAGGAGCCAAGAGCACGGGCGCCGTGCACATGGCAGTCTTCAGGGTGTCAAAGGCCTTCTGACAGGTGTCAGTCCATATCACTTTTCTGGGCTGCTTCTTCGAAGTCAGCTCTGTCAAGGGGGCAACGATGCTGCCATACCCCTTGACAAACCTCCTGTAGTACCCTGTGAGTCTTAAAAAGGCCCTCACCTCCGTATGGGTCTTTGGGGGCTCCCAAGCCAGGATGGTTTCGATCTTGGGTTGTAGGGGTGCCACCTGGCCGCTTCCGACTTGGTGTCCCAAGTACACCACGGAACCCTGCCCGATCTGACACTTGCTTGCCTTGATCGTGAGGCCTGCCTTGCGCAGTGCCATCAACACTTCCCAGAGGTGTTGCAGGTGTTCTTTCCATGTGCCACTGAACACTGCGATATCATCCAGGTATGATGCGCTGAACTCGGTCAGCCCAGCCAACACCTGGTTGACCAACCTCTGGAAGGTGGCAGGGGCATTCTTCATCCCAAATGGCATAACCCGGAACTGGAAATGCCCATAGGGTGTGGAGAATGCGGACCTCTCTTTGGCCCCATCAGTCAAGGCGATCTGCCAGTACCTAGACGTTAAATCAAACGTGCTGAGGTACCGTGCAGCCCCTAACCAATCGATGAGCTCATTAGCTCTGGGGATGGGGTGCGCGTCAGTCTTCGTGACTGAATTGAGTCCTCTGTAGTCCACACAGAACCGGAGTTCGGGTGTGGCACCCGGCGCTGCAGCCTTTGGGACTAAGACCACTGGGCTGGCCCAAGGACTGCTGGAGGACTCAACCACCCCAAGAGCAAGCATCTTTGAGACCTCCTCTTTGATGCAGGCTCTGACCCTGTCAGTTACCCTGGAAGCCTTGTGCTTCACGGGTAAGCTGTCTCCTGTATCCACATCATGGATGCACCAATCTGTGATACCCGGAACCAGGGAGAACAGGTCAGGAAACTGTCCCAGCAGCTGGCGGCAGTCATCCTGTTGCTCAGGGGTCAGGGTGGGTGAGAGGCTAACTCCATCCACTGACCCGTCTCGCTCGGAGGCTACCAAGAGGTCGGGAAGAGGCTCAGACTACTCCTCCGTCCCATCATCGGTGGCCAAGAACATGCCCATTTCGGACCTCTCCAAGTGGGGCTTCAGTCGATTGACATGGAGGACCCTCAAGGGGTTCCTAGGAGTCTGCAAGTCCACCAAGTAGGTGACAGAACTCTTGCGCTCCACAATCTCAAAGGGTCCTGTCCACTTGTCCTGGAGTGCACAAGGCTCTACAGGGGCCAGGACCCATACCTTTTGACCAGGTTGAAGCTCAACCAGAGTGGTATTCTGGTCGTACCACCGCTTCATTTCCTCCTGGCTGGCTTCCAGATTTGCCTCAGCAAGTTGCCTGAAACGCCGAGTCTGGTTCCGGAAGGGCAGCATGTAACTGTATACATTCTGGGGATGTTTCCTGGGAGATTGCTCCCAGCCTTCCTTGACCAGACTAAGAGGTCCTCATACTGGGTGGCCATACAGAAGCTCAAAGGGACTGAACCCCAGAGACTTCTGTGGCACCTCACGGTACGCAAAGAGAAGACATGGTAAGAGGACGTCCCACTTACGCCTCATGGGTTCCTCAAGACCCATAATCATGCCCTTTAGGGTTCTGTTGAATCTCTCAAGCAACCCGTTTCCTTGGGGATGGTAAGGGGTGGTGAACTTGTATGTCACACCACACTCTTGCCAAAGGGATTTCATATATTTCGATATGAAATTGGTCCCCCTGTCAGACACCACCTCTAGAGGGAATCCTACTCGTGAGAAAATTCCCATCAGTGCCCGTCCCACCACGGGGGCCGTCACTGTCCTCAGAGGGATGGCTTCAGGGTACTGGGTGGCATGGTCCACCAAGACCAGGATAAACCTGTTGCCCATGGCTGTCTTGGGGTCCAGTGGCCCCACAATGTCAATCCCCACTCGCTGGAATGGGGTACTGACCATAGGGAAAGGTTGGAGTGGAGCCTTGAGCTTCCTTCCACTCTTGCCACTTGCCTGGCAAGTCTGGCATGTCCTGCAGTGAGTGTCAGAACTCCTGCGCATTTGAGGCCAATAAAAGTGGGTGACAAGCCTTTCGAAGGTCTTGTCCGGCCACAAATGCCCTGCTAACGGAACGTCGTGAGCCAGCCCCAGTAGGAAGGCTCTGACCTTCTGGGGTACCACCAGCGCACGGGCTGACCCAGGTTCAGCAACCTTAGGCTCTGAGTACAGGAGGTCGTTCTCCCAGTAGATTAAGTGAGTACCGGACTGATCACCATTGGCCTGGGCTGCAGCCTGCTGCCGCATACCCACTAGAGAGGGGCACTCTTTCTGCTCCCTGCAGAATTCCTCCCTGGTGGGGCCTCCTTCTTGCTGCCAAAGGGTCAGCTCAGGCATGTCCCCCAGTTCGGCTATCTGTTCCCAGGTAGGCTCCAAGGCATCCCCCTCAAGGTCTGCTTCCTCCTGGGCCGTGGGAACTTTAGGAGCCGGTTTCCCGTGCCTCCAGCACCCTCTCCCTAAAGCCGGTTCCTGGGCCTCTCCCTCAGGCTCCAGGGTCCCTTTAACACCCCTACTGGCTGCCATTGACCGGGTGGTCACGCACGCCCAATCAGGCAGACCCACCATCCGCAGGTGAGCTGTCTTCTCCACCTTTTCCCAAGGGGAGCTCTCCAAATCATTCCCTAGGAGACAGTCTACAGGCATGGCAGTTCTCACAGCGACTTGCAGAGTACCAGAGACCCCCCCCCACTCAAAGGGAACTTGAGCCATTGGACAATGACTCTCTGTCTTGTCAGCATTGACAACCCGACAATAGTCATGGGGTACGACCTGCTCTTGAGATACCAGGTGCTGCCGCACTGCAGTCATGCTGGCTCCTGTGTCTCTAAGAGCCTCTACCTTCTTCCCATTGATGGTCACCACTTGCCCATATTTCTTAGTGTTAGATGGCAAGTCGGCGTTTGGGACCATCTCACTGTCTCCTAGTGAGACTAAGGTCAGTTGGACGGGGTCCCACCCACCTGGGACTTCTACCTCCTCCCCAAAGGCTACTGTAGCCACTTGCTTCGGTAGAGCACCAGTGGGTGCTGGTTTCACATACTGGCGACACTTGGGATCACTGGCAAAGTGACCTAGTTCACCACATTTATAACATTGAGGGGGCCCCTTGGGAACAGGTTTACCTGTCAGGGCCCATGTCGGCTTCGGGGGTGGGGGAGGCTGAGAACCTTTCTGCTGGTTCCCTTGGGGATTACTTTGGGGGCCTTTTTGGAACCCTTTCTGTTTTCCCTTGTCCCCTTCTCTCTTCTGCTGGGGACCCTGTCTCCCACTTGACCCTTGTGGCCCTGGTGCTGACCCAGCGGTCCGCATCTTCAGCAAGCTTCCTAGGGTTAGTCAGCTTGCTATCTATCAGGTGTTGGCGTAGCTCAGGAAAACAATTTAGCGACAAGTGCTCCCATGCAATTAAATCAAAGAGACCTTGGAAATCATTCACTTTGCTACCCTTCACCCAGCCATCCAGTGCTCTGCAGAAAAAGGTTACATACTCCACATACGTACTCCCCACAATCTTGGTACACCCCGTGAACCTCTGTCTATATAATTCAGGAGTTAGCCCATATCTGGTCATTAAAGCTTCTTTCATGTGGGGGTAAAAGTTGTAGACATCAGACGGCAATTCTAAGAGTGTGTCCCGCCCCTCACTGAGGAACCGCCCCCACAACCCCGCTCCCCAATCTCTCTCAGGGACCCGGTGGGAGGACATGGCTATCTCATAGGCCCGGAACCATTGCCCTATGTCATCATTCTTGAAATACTCTTTATCTACATCTTTTGGCATGTACACCCTTGACTCTACCAGCACCGGCGTTGCGCTGCCACCAGAGGGAGGGTTTTCCAAACTTTTCTCCTTTATCGCCAACTCCCTCATTCTTGCATCGTGTTCCATCAGAATCTTTCTTTCTTCCAGAGCCATTCTCTTTTCTTCCAGAGCCAGTTTCTTGCTCTCTAGCTCCAACTGGCCATTTAATTTCAGTTTTGCCAAAGTGACCTCTTGTTCTCTGTCTGTCTGTCAGCTCCTCTGGTGACAGGCCTCTGCCAGAACTATGGATGCTCTCCGCTGGTTCCACTACGTCAACCTCAGGTACAACATTCTCAGCTTAACCCCTTGATTCCATCCAGGCTCTCAGTGCCGTGAAGAAGTGTGCTTTGTTTGTGCATCCTTTGCGTGGAACCTTGAACTTCTTGCAGAAGTACTTGAGTTCATCTCTTTTGTAGTTGCCCAGCTTTGACTCTTCCCATTCTAGATCCTCTCTCTCAGAGGTTCCAGATGCTGTATTCTCTGTTCTGTTTGAGCCCGGCATGGCTTCAAACACAAGGGATCTTCTTTTTCTTAGCAAGCGAAAATAAATTTTTAAAAGTTCTGTGGCTCAAGCTACTGGACTGTCCTCACCGTGCAATGGTTAGTAATCACTGCGCAGACACCAACAACGCAAATCTGTAAATCCACACCGCTGCCACCAATGTTAGAATCCGGGGTCTCTGGTTGGCGCAGGTATGCACTTGCGACCCTTTCCTCTAAGTCAGGGCCTAGGATTACCTCGTTAAAAATAACCCCTGCTCACCCTCTAGGTAACGTGGCGCGAGCAGTCAGGCTAGATTTCCAGAGGGCATTAGGTTAAGCGCTCAAGGTATCCCACACAATAATCACCACCCCACCACACAAAGACACAAGGCTGTATTTATATCAAAATAAAGTTCTTTATATAAAAGATTTCTTTAGGCAGGTTGTCAAAATACAGTTCTCTTGCTTCAATAAAGTTCCAGTTACTTGTATTGCTTTCAGGCAGTCCACAGATCTTAAAATGGCAAAGTTCTACTTTAAAAATGCTTCTTTGGGGTATTGTATGCTTCGTAGCGCCTCCGGTATACGTCGTACCGCTATTTGGACGCGTCGTGCCGTTCCTCACGCTTCTCGCGTGAGTACGCGTATGCCGGAAGAGAACCGTATGGACCGTACCCTCGCAGGTACGCGTCGTACACGTTCGGGACGTCTCTTGCCAAGTCCCACGCTTCCCGCGTGAGCGCCGGCAATGGATGTTACACTGTACGGGCCGTACAGAGGCAGGGACGCGCCGCACAAGGACGGCAGAGCAGGTACGGCTCGTACAAAGGCAAGTACGGATCGTACCACGGCGTACAAGTCACAAATACCTTAGTTCTTTGAGGGGAAGGTTTGCTGCGGCCTCAGGAGTCCACAAGGAGGTGTCCCACGTCACGTTGTCGTCCCTTGCAGTCAGATGGCAGCGGTGCTTCGTGGAGCACTCGGGGACAGTCTCCGACGCACAGCGAGGTTAGCAGAAGGAGGGGCGGCTCGGGGGTGATTCCTAGCGCGTCGCAGCGCTGTCGGCTTCGTCCAGGTGACGAACAGGTGCTTGGGGTCCTTACAGTGATCTCAGCGGCGCAGGGTCGCAGAGGCTCGGCGCTTGGATGTCCAGGGTCTCTTCCTTGCGTTGCGAGCAACGGCTCGGGGGGCAGTTGTTTGCGGTGCTTGGGCCAGGCAGGCAGGCCTTTGCGGTGTTCACGGTAGCCCCGGTGGCAGACGTAGCAGTGCTCGGAGAGAGAGAGGAGCACACAGGTTCCTGGGGTCAGCGTTACAGGGTCACCTCCAGCAGCTTGTCTTCTTCTTAGGGAAAGGTAGCGCCCACTGTTCCTGGGGCACAGTTCAGGGGGCAAGTTCACCAGCAAGCCCTTGGAGATTGTTCAGCACAAGTTGAATTTCAAAGTCTTTTCGAGTCTTTTACTCCTCTCCTTCAGCAACAAGGCACCCACCACAGGCCAGTCTCACAGGTCAGAGACAGTAGTCCTCCATGCAGCTTTCCCAGGTCCTTCTCTTTGGGCAGAGTTTTTTCTTGGCGCAAACAGGATCCTTCTTTTATAGCACAATTCTTTTGTTCTTTGTCGCCAGGGGGCCTGGGCCTGGCTCAGTCCAGTTCTGGAGCACTTTGCTGTGATGACTCTGCTCTTTCCTTTCAGCAGCAGGGCAGAGACATCAGCCACTCCACAGGGGGCAGAGCCGGCATTGTGGTGGCAGAGCACAGGTCTATTCAGAGTCAAAGGTGTACTCCTCCCACTCATCCTGGTGTAATCTCTCTACCCACCACCTGGCAGCCAGCCTGTCTCCTGGGATTCCCCAGACCTGCTCCTTTACTGTTACTAGGCAGAACACACACACACAGCAGAGGCGGACTGAAATGGCCAGGTCAGTAAATACTAACTTTCTAAAAGTAGTATTTACAAACACAGGATATTAAAATAAACTTTACTAAAAGAAGTATTTTATTATTCTGAGTTCAGGCATACTAAACTTGACTTTCTACCATGCTCTCTGAGTCCACTGGGATTACAGCATGTAGTGATTCCAGAAGCACATTCTGGCCTATGGAGAACAAGTAGCCTTCAATAGTGAAAAACGAAAATGGCTGTAATTCACTATTAGGACATGCCACACACATCAGGGCATGTCCTACCTTATACCTACAATGCACCCTGCCCTTGGGACTACCAGATGGGTGACTAATATGTAGTTAAGTGAAGGTTTGGGGACTGGCATGTAGGTGCACTTGCGCAATCAGCGCGACAGTACCAGACCGCGCGCAGGTTCTGCAGTGGCAGACCCTAGACACATTTTACTAGGCCGCTTCTGTGGGTGGCACAACCAGTGCTGCACGCCCACCAGCAGCATTTGTATTTACAAGCCCTGGCACTCCTGGTGCACTTTACTAGGGGCTGATAGTAAACCAAATAAGCCATATATGGACACCAATCAATGTATCCACTTTTCAAAAGGGAGCACTTGCACTGTGGCACTGATTAGCAGTGGCACAGTGCCCTGAGCTGCTAACACCAACAAAACACAATGAGGCACATCTGCAAAAAGTGGAAGGGAAACTAACGCCAAGGTGCCAGGTCTAACAGATCACCTTCCAAACCTCTGTGGGAAAAGCATGAGAAAATAGTTTTCTCTCAAACATAATTCATGATATTCCAGCTGAAGGCTTTTTCACATGGTAAAATAACCTTAGAACATACCACAATTCCTAAAATGAGTATGGTACCATCAACAAATTATTTATAATGTAACTAAAGTTTTAAAACCTTCTATTAAATGCAATGCTTTTTAATGAGGTGCTATCATGTATATTGGTCCCAAGATGGCTGCCAACACTTCTTGGATGAAGTGCTGACAGCCAATCAGATCTCACGATGAGATGTGTGGTTAGGCTCCGCCCAGATATATATGTGATTTTACTTTTGATTTTCCCAGGAACTACTGAACGGATTTACACCATTTAAGCAAAAGGCACGACTCTGAACCAAGGTCTACCTTTTTGCCAAATTTGCCGTAATTCCATTCAGCAGTTCAGGCTGTAGCTGCGACTGAAGGTCCCTATGGAAATTTGCATGGGGAAAACACGTTGTGGGACCCCCTTTTTTCTCAGCCCCCGCTTGACGAAACACCCCGAGACTTTCAGTATAGGAGCGGACCGTAGCGGGTCACGAGTTTTCAAAATTCGTCAGCCGGCGCCAAAGTTATTCCAAATAAAATGTTGCGGATCTCCTATGGATAATAGGTCCTAACGATAACTACCTACTGGTGACTGCCAGTAGGTAATATATATGTGTATATATATATATATATATATATATATATATATATATATATTCACTGGAAAAAACATAGGTTTCAGGCCTTATATAGTTAGGAATTAGCATTTAAAAAACCTTTGAAATTCACTGAAAAAACCATAGGTTTCAGGCCTCATATAGTTAGGAATTAGCATTTAAAAAACCTGTGAAATTCACTGATAAAACCATAGGTTTCAGGCCTGATATAGTTAGGAATTAGCATTTAAAAAACCTTAGAAATTCACTGAAAAAGCAATAGGTTTTAGGGGTGTTATAGTTAGCTGGACATTTCACTCGAACAAAACCATTGAAATTCCTCCGATATAGTTAGTTGTACTAACTACATCTCGCGCGCCCACAATCCACTGCTGATGATGTCACATATTACATCATTCATGACATGGTCAGTGACATCACTGATGACATCTCAAATGACATCACTGATGACATCACTGATGATATCATCCAGAGAATGTGGTTTGGTTCGTTATTTAAATATGTATGATATATATAGCAATTTGCATTGAAGAATGAGTGGATATAGAAATATAAATATCTGGATGGAAGATTTAGTAGCAGTGCGATTGACTGTTTACTTGACTAATTTATAGTGTCTCACTAAATATATTGGATAGTGACTAAACTGTGTGAATATCTTTATCACTTTGTCAGTTGTTGTGTAAACTGCTGCACTAGTTGGTTACTAGCTACGTGAAAGTCTATATTATTTATTGATTAGTTAACTGACTATTTGTATGGGAGAGTGAATGAGTGTGTGGTTCGGTGGGGGGGTGTGACTGCCCAAAGGTGTCTGAATAGTTGATTCAGTAGGTATATGAAGTTAAAACCACATGTTATAACAGTTGTTTGGGTGAGTGAATATCTTTATGGGTGTGGCGATGAGCAAATATATGTCTCAATGGTACATGTCCAACAAATTAGAAAAATAAAAGCCAGTGTATGTGTCAGTTGTTGTATATAAATAAGTATACATAAGACACAGTGATTGTATGAGTGACTGTATGGATAACTGTATAGTTGTAATAGTGATTTTAAAACACACTAAGTATGAACTATTATCTATATGAATATATGAAGTGGTGTTTTTATAAGTGTATAGCTAAGTAAAAGTAAGTATAATCCATTGTTTGCATAAGTGAGTAGGATGACTTCATAAGTGATTAGGATGTGTGCTGGTGTGTAATGTCGATATAGGTGTATAAGTAGATTTGATAGTGTTCTATTGATCATTGACAGCATGTATGAGGGAATCTATAGGTAAGTGATTAGATGTGTGTATAGATCTAGGAATCACTGAGTGGGTGTTTAGAAACTTGTATTGGTGTGTCAATGGTTTTAAATCTGGCATTCTCTATTTTACAGTGAGTGATGAAAGGTTATTAGGTGTATGATGAGGTGTATCTGATTGTCACGTGGATTATGTCATCAGTGATGTCATCAGTGATGTCATTTGAGATGTCATCAGTGATGTCACTGACCATGTCATGAATGATGTAATATGTGACATCATCAGCAGTGGATTGCGGGCGCGCGAGATGTAGTTAGTACAACTAACTATATCGGAGGAATTTCCAATGGTTTTGTTCGAATGAAAAGTCCAGCTAACTATAACACCCCTAAAACCTATTGTTTTTTCACTGAATTTCTAAGGTTTTTTAAATGCTAATTCCTAACTATATCAGGCCTGAAACCTATGTTTGTTTCAGTGAATTTCGCAGGTTTTTAGAATGCTAATTCCTAACTATATCAGGCCTGAAACCTATGGTTTTTTCAGTGAATTTCAAAGGTTTTTTAAATGCTAATTCCTAACTATATCAGGCCTGAAACCTATTGTCTTTTCAGTGAATTTCAACGTTTTTTTAAATGCTAATTCCTAACTATATCAGGCCTGAAACCTATGGTTTTTTCAGTGAATTTCAAAGGTTTTGTAAATGAAAATTTTTAATGTATTAATTGTTATACTGATTTTTTTGATACTGATTTACTACATTGTTTAAACTGTTTATTTTTAGATATTTAATTTTTTTAATTACATTATACATTACAATACAAAATATACTTTCTCAGAATGAATTGCTTTAGTTTAAATATTTTGCAAATAGGCAATAGACTTTTAAGTACAGTAGTTGCAATGGGCAACACAATTTCAAACACAAAGCAACATTGAACTAAATGTGAATTTCTAGTCAAATGCAATTAGTTACTTTATGGATTACTTTTCTAACCACAGGACTGGATGCTAGATTCAGTCCTTGGACATCTCCTGTAAACAGTTGAGTAAAAGTGTTTTGGTTACAGTAGTGATTTTTAAGGATTATTATTGTATTTTAAAAGTTGACACTTAGAAAATGTTTCACATAGAATCCCCAATGTTATCTTATGGCAGAAAATTCACTTAGCAGGTAAGTAGTGTTATCGTTACTTTTTCTTACTCAGTGGTAGATCCTGGATCCAGCACAGGTGAATCTCCTGTAAATAGTTGAAAGAATGTGTTTAAGTCATACAGACGATTTTTTAGGAATATTTTTAGTTTGTGAAAATAGACACTAGAAACTTTTCTACTTAAAAGCACACAATGGATTCCTATGGAAGGAAATACAAGTTACTGTTAAGAATGCTTAGAATTACTTTTCAGGGTCAGTGCTGGTCTAAAAGATGCAGCCCTGGGTTCTCTCCTGATAACAGGTGAGTAAATCGGAATTCGTAGTTCCACTGATTTTAGAGGAATATTTGTAAGTTTCAAAATTGGACACTTAGAAACTTTTCTTGTGAAAACCACACAATGTATTCCTATGGAAGGAAATACAAGTTACTGGTAAGTACACTTAGAATTATTTTTCAGGGTCAGTGCTGGTCTAAAAGATGCAGCACTGGGTTCTCTCCTGATAACAGGTGAGTAAATTGGAATTCGTAGTTCGACTGATTTTAGAGGAATATTTGTACATTTCAAAATGGACACTTAGAAACTTTTCGGCTGAAAATCACACAATGGATTCCAACGGAAGGAAATACAAGTTACTGGTAAGTACGCATAGAATTACTTTTGAGGGTCAATGCTAGTCTAAAAGATGCAGCACTGGGCTCTCTCCTGATAACAGGTGAGTAAATTGGAATTCGTAGTTCGGCTGATTTTAGAGGAATATTTGTACGTTTCAAAAATGGGCACTTAGAAACTTTTCTGCTGAAAACCACACAATGGATTCCTATGGAAGGAAATACAAGTTACTGGTAAGTACACTTAGAATTATTTTTCAGGGTCAGTGCTGGTCTAAAAGATGCAGCACTGGGTTCTCTCCTGATAACAGGTGAGTAAATTGGAATTCGTAGTTCGACTGATTTTAGAGGAATATTTGTACATTTCAAAATGGACACTTAGAAACTTTTCGGCTGAAAACCACACAATGGATTCCAATGGAAGGAAATACAAGTTACTGGTAAGTACGCATAGAATTACTTTTGAGGGTCAGTGCTAGTCTAAAAGATGCAGCACTGGGTTCTCTCCTGATAACAGGTGAGTAAATTGGAATTCGTAGTTCGGCTGATTTTAGAGGAATATTTGTACGTTTCAAAAATGGGCACTTAGAAACTTTTCTGCTGAAAACCACACAATGGATTCCTATGGAAGGAAATACAAGTTACTGGTAAGTACACTTAGAATTATTTTTCAGGGTCAGTGCTGGTCTAAAAGATGCAGCACTGGGTTCTCTCCTGATAACAGGTGAGTAAATTGGAATTCGTAGTTCGACTGATTTTAGAGGAATATTTGTACATTTCAAAATGGACACTTAGAAACTTTTCGGCTGAAAACCACACAATGGATTCCAATGGAAGGAAATACAAGTTACTGGTAAGTACGCATAGAATTACTTTTGAGGGTCAGTGCTTGTCTAAAAGATGCAGCACTGGGTTCTCTCCTGATAACAGGTGAGTAAATTGGAATTTGTAGTTCGGCTGATTTTAGAGGAATATTTGTACGTTTCAAAAATGGGCACTTAGAAACTTTTCTGCTGAAAACCACACAATGGATTCCTATGGAAGGAAATACAAGTTACTGGTAAGTACACTTAGAATTATTTTTCAGGGTCAGTGCTGGGCTAAAAGATGCAGCCCTGGGTCTCTCCTGATAACAGGTGAGTAAATTGGAATTCGTAGTTCAGCTGATTTTAGAGGAATATTTGTACGTTTCAAAAATGGACACTTAGAAACTTTTCTGCTGAAAACCACACAATGGATTCCTATGGGAGGAAATACAAGTTACTAGTAAGTACGCTTAGAATTACTTTTCAATCGAATCGGCTGATTTTAGAGGAATATTTGTACAATGGTAAAGGAAGGGGTCGGGGCCTGAGGTGACGTGTGCAAACACGCACTGTGGCGCGTTTAAGTTGGAGAATTACTTCCTCTTCAATCCTGCAGTTCCCTGGGGGCCAACTAGCCCACCAGGAACCTCCAGTATGCGGCAGGGAGCTGTGTTGCAGAGAGGTGTTCAGAGACCACGCCCCTTTTTACAACACTCTGCAACACAGCTCCGTGGCACTTCCTGGAGGTACCCGGTGGGCTAGTTGGCCCCTAGGGGACCTCTGGATTGAAGAGGAATTAATTCCCCAACTTAAGTAAGTAAGTAAGTAAAGTGAATTTATAACAGCGCGATTGCTGCCCTGAGGCGTCCAAGCGCTAAAAAGGAACCAGTGAAGGATAGAGAGGTTGAGAGCCAAAAGAAAAGCAAACTGACTTAAATTAAACAGAATTGAATAGGTGTGTTTTCAATTGTTTACGGAAGGAAGCGAGATCAGGATTGGATCTCAAGTGAAACGGGAGGGAGTTCCAGATCTTGGCGGCGTTGAAGGCATACGTCCTTCCGCCAGATCTGGACCTTGTGACTCTGGGGACTGCTGCCATGAAGGCTTGAATAGAACGCAGATTTCTACCTGGGTGATACTGGTTTACTAGATCACGGGTGATTAAAGGACCCAAATCCCAGAAAGCCTGGTGGGCAATACACATTGCTTTAAAAGAGACTCTCTTACGCAATGGGAGCTAGTGAAGATTGATCAGAGCCGCCTTTACTGACAATCTACGAGGAATCTGCAGCAGAGTACGCGCGGCACAGTTTTGTACCAGCTGTAGTCTCTTTAAGGTGTACTCTGGTGCGCCCAAATATAGGACGTTGTTGGAGTCCAGCCGTGATTGTATCAGGCCCTGTATGGCTATCTGCTTTGCCTCCATTGGGAGCAAAGGAAGAACTTTCTTCAGCGTCCTGAGTATTCCAAAACAGGTGGCTGAAAGCTTAGTGGTCTGGGTGTTGAGTGAGAGATTCCTGTCCAGCCATACTCCTAGGCTTTTGATGTTATCCTTCGGGGGCGGGGGGGGGACCTAGACAAGGGGGCCACAGTGAGTTGAAAAATGTAGGGTCGGCAGGGCCCAGGAGCATAAGCTCCGTTTTGTCACCATTAAGTTTTAATGATGACTGAGTCATCCAGGTCTTCACCTCCTCAAGACATTCGGTAAGTCCCCCTGATCGTGACTGAGGAGCCTCATGCGCCAACTTAAAACGCGCCACAGGGCGTTTTGCACACATATCACCTCAGGCCCCGCCCCCTACCATCACCACTGTGCAAACGCACCCCGTGGCATGTTTTAAGTTGGGGGATTAAGTCTCCTTGAATCCTAAGGTCCCCTGGCGGCCAACTTGCCCACCAGGTACCTCCAGTATGCGCCAGGGTGCTGCGTTGCAGAGAGGTGTTAAGAGGCCACGCCCCTTTTTACAACACTCTGCAACACAGCTCCGTGGCGCTTACTGGAGGTACCTGGTGGGCTAGTTGGCCCCTAGGGGACCTCTCAATTGAAGAGGAATGAATTCCCCAACTTAAAACGCGCCACAGGGCGTGTTTGCACAGTATCACCTCAGGCCCGCCCCCTATCTTCACCACTGTGCAAACGCGCCCCGTTTCGCGTTTTAAGTTGGGGGATTAAGTCCCCTTGAATTCTGAGGTCCCCTAGAGTCCAACTAGGCCACCAGGTACCTCCAGTAAGCGCCACGGAGCTGCATTGCAGAGAGGTGTAAAAAGGGGCGTGGTCTCATTACACCTCTCTGCAACGCAGCTCCCTGGCGCATACTGGAGGTTCCTGGTGGGCTAGTTGGCCCCCAGGGACCCTCAGTATTCAAGGGTCATTAGTTCCCCCACTGCAAACGCTGGCGCGTTTGCAGAGTGGTGTAAGGAGGGGGCGTGGTCTCTATTTTGTTCCTTCTTTTTTTTAGAAGGGGGGCTGTGTAGCCCCCCTTCTTTTTCTATTTGTTTGGCCCTGGGGACCCCATCCCCCAGGGCCTGACCCCAATTTTTATTTTTGAAAAAAAAAATTGGAAGGAGGCCGCATGGCCCCCTGCCCGAGGCCATCATTTGCCCCGGGGCATGGGCCTTTTTTTTAAAAAAAATTATGGAGGGGGCTACACCACTTTAAGGCCCCAGGGACCCCATCCCCCGGGGACGGCCATTGTTTTTTTGTTTTATTTTTTTTTTTAAATTTAATTTGGGAGGGGGGCCGCGTAGCCCCTTCCCGGGCCACTTCTGGCTCTGGGGACCCCATCCCCCGGGGCCTGGCCTCTCATTGGAGACCGTGGCGGTGTCCCCAATTCCCCCACGGTCCCAGCCGGCTCTCCGCCTCCTGCGGGAGCCGGCATTGCTTTTCCACATGGGGACCAGCTAACATGCTGCTCCCCATGTGGAAAAGCAATCTGCTTTGCTTCATTGAAGCGAGAGCAGGTTTCCCTGCTCTCGCTTCAATGAAGCAAAGCAGTTTGCAATGGAAGGGCGGGAGCCGCGAGGCTCTCGCTCTGCCATTGCAAACAGCAGTGTCCCGGGGATGGGCACCCCGGGACATTGCAGGAGCTGGCCCTGGGGGGGTGGTGGTCCCCAGGGCCAATACAAGGCTCCAGGAGGGGGGCCGCATGGCCTCCCTCTAACATGTACAAGTTGCCCCAGGGGGTGGCGGTCCCCTGGAGGTCTTTTCAGACTCGGAGGAGATAATTTTAAGGTACATAAGATATTGATTAGTCTCCAGAATAACTTTGTTGTCATTGAGAGATCACATAAAACATTTTTAGGTTTTTGTGTCCCAGTTGAATAGGTGACTACATACCCTATGTGAAGGGCTTTTACTGGCCACAGAAAAGCAATAGAAGACCCTCTGATTGGATTTAGATTGGAACAAATCGCCAACTATTAAATGTGAGTCGTTATTATGACTATTTATGACATCTTGAACAAATGGGGCATATAGATTCCTGCCAAAAATAAAAAGTCCTAACGGGGCAAGGAAGAATGATGGGAGCGCAAAAATAGTGAGACAATAGTTACTGGAGTAATCTGGAATTCTTTTTTACGCTACCCCAGATATAATATCTCTTTTATAGCTTATGTGAAAGCGTGTTGAGTGGGAGTTCCACTAATATTAAATATTCTCTAAATTTTAAAACTGGTTGATTGTATGGCTGGTTGATATTGTTCTTATGTAGTGGGATGAGATACTCGGTTGGTGGAATGTATGATGACAATGAGAGAAGAAATAGATTTTATTAGATCTTAAATTTCTATTATATGTTGTTTCTTTCAGATTTTCGTTTGCATTTGTAATGATATTGGGACTCCATCAAATTTTTCCTGAAGAAGGTGTTGGCAGATAATCTATGCCCACCGAAACGCGTCGATGCTTTTAAAAGAGAAAACCACATTAAATCATTGATTACGGTTTTGGTGACGTGTACCACTGAAAACTATATCTTTAGGGTCACCTTTGATGAATCGTTGGTTTGGTGATTTTTCTCTAATTAATAGGACACAACTGTCCTTTTTTATTGTGTTCCCAATGTGTATGTTTTGTGATGTTTATTAATTTATAATATGTGTAGAGTTTTTTAACAATATATGTATAGTCTACCAATTATGACTTATGATATACTGATTTATCTAGATTGTTATTGCTTCATAATTAGCTACATGATAGTACATATCTTGTATAGATTTTAGTACAAACAAAATAAATATAGTTTTTTTATTGACATTTTCTTCTTCTCAATTGTTTTGATTGCATTTGTTCCTGCCGGTTCCCATCCTACTAGTGTGCATGGTGTATGGATTGTTATGTATTTCTGACAAGGAGGTTTTATTTGTTTGACTAAGGTCATTATTGGGGAGCAGCTAACATGCTGCTCCCCATGTGGAAAAGCAATCTGCTTTGCTTCATTGAAGCGAGAGCAGGTTTCCCTGCTCTCGCTTCAATGAAGCAAAGCAGTTTGCAATGGCAGGGCGGGAGCCGCGAGGCTCTCGCTCTGCCATTGCAAACAGCAGTGTCCTGGGGGTGGGCACCCCGGGACATTGCAGGAGCTGGCCCTGGGGGGGTGGTGGTCCCCAGGGCCAATACAAGGCTCCAGGAGGGGGGCCGCATGGCCTCCCTCTAACATGTACAAGTTGCCCCAGGCGGTGGCGGTCCCCAGGGCTGGGGGGAGCTGAGAGCCCCTCCACATCAAATAGTTTTAAGCCCCGGGGGGTGGCAGTCCCCGGGGTTGGGGGGCTGCGAGCCCCCCGCATATACAATCTTGGAGCCCCGGGGGGTGGCGGTCACCAGGGCAGTATGGGGGGGATTGGGATCACCCCCTCACTTTTTTTTTATAATGCCCCCGGGATTTGACCACCGGGGGCAAATTAGAATATTCAGCGCGGAAACCCGCGCTGACCTTTTTTTTATTTTAGGCCAAAATTTGCTCTGGGTGTGCGAATCTCGCCGATTTTTTTTTTGTATTCTTTTTTTGGCCCTGGGGTCCTTGTGGGACCCTCTGAGCAGGCCTAGGGGGCCAGGGTGTTTCTACCCTGCCCCCTTGTGTTTTTCGCGTTTGTTTTTTAGGTTTCTTGTGCCTCGGTTCTACCGAGGCACAAGATGGCTGCCAACACTTCCTGATCTGTAGTGTTGACAGCCAATTAGAATACAGCTCGTGCACGGCAGGGTGCGCGCTGGATGCGGGGAGGGTGTGCGGATCCTCCGAGGCCATAGATACATCCATCTTTTTAACTCTAATTTTCTCAGGAAGTACTGAACGGATTTACACCATTTAAGTAAAAGGTACGAGTCTGAACTGAGGACTACCTCTTTGCCAAATTTGGTGTAATTCCGTTTAGCAGTTCGGGCTGTAGCTGCGGCAACAGGTCCTATGGGAAAATGCATGGGGAAAATGCGTTTTGGGACCCCCCTTTTTTCTTGGCCCCCGCTTGACGCATCACCGTGAAATTGTCAGGATAGAAGCGGACCAGAGCCGGCCAAAAGTTTGGAGAATTTCGCGAAGATTCGTCAATTGGCACTACCGTTATTCCAAATAGAATGTTGGGGATTTCCTAGGGAAAATAGGTCCTAACTATATCTACCTACTAGCGACTGCCAGTAGGTAATATATATATATACATATGTATATATTCACTGAAAAAAACATAGGTTTCAGGGACGTTATAGTTAGCTGGACATTTCACTCATACAAAACCATTGAAATTCCCCGTAATAGTTAGTTGAGCTAACTATAACTCGCACCCCCGCAATGCACTACTGATGATGTCACATATTACATCATTCATGACATGGTCAGTGACATCACTGATGACATCACTGATGACATCTCAAATGACATCACTGATGACATCACTGATGACATTCTCCTGTGAATGTGTGTTTCTGTAAAGTTTAAATATGTTTTATATATATGCCAAGGTGTATTGAAGAATAACTGGATGTATAAGTGTCTGGATGAAAGATTTAGTAGGTGCGTGACTGACTGTATAAGTGAGAGATTACATGTGTCTTACTGAAAGCATGGGTTAGTGACTAAACTGTCTGAATGTCTGTATCAGTATGTCTGTTTTTGTGTAAGCTGCTGCATGTGTTGGTCAGGAGCTACATGAGTGTCTGTATGGGTTATTGATTGGTTGCCTGAGTATTTGTATGGAAGACTGAGTGTGTGTGTGGGTGGGTGGGAGGTGTGTGACTCTGTGCATAGATATGTGAGTGGTTGATTCACTGGCTGTATGAGTTTAAGAGTGCATGTGGAAACATCTGTATGGGCGGGTGAGTGTGTATGGATGTGTTGGCGAAAGGTTGGATGTCTCAGTGGTACATGTCCAAGTAACTCCATATGTAAAAGGCAGTGTATGTGAGAGTTGTAGTATATAAATGACTATATGTGAGAGTCAGTGATTGTGAGAGTGGCTGTATGGATCAGTGTATACTTGTATTAGTGATCACATAAGAGAGTAAGTATACGTTAGTATCTGTATGAATAAATGAGGTGGTGTGTGTATAACTGTGTAGGTGAGTAAATGGAACTATGATTCATTCTTTCCATGACTGACTACGATGAGTGCATGAGTGAGTAGGATGAATGGTGGTGTGTCAGTATCTGTATAGCTGCATGAGTGCATATGATAGTGTTGTATTGATCAATGACTACATGTATGAATGGTTGTATGGGTGAATGAGTGCATGTGTCTGTAGACCTAGGAATTAGTGAGTGCGTTTGTAGTAACTGGTTTTGGTGTCTCGATGGTTTTGAAAATGGAACTCTGTATTTTACAGGGTGTGTATCAAAGGTTATATTAGGGTGTGAGGAGGTGCATCAGGTTGTCACGGGGATGATGTCCTCAGTGATGTCATCAGTGATGTCATTTGAGATGTCATTAGTGATGTCACTGACCATGTCATGAATGATGTAATATTCAATGTCATCAGCACCGCATTGCGGGGCCGCGAGTTATAGTTCAGGTTCTCGTGTGAAGGACATCAAACCTGGGCTTCTATGGGAATTCACAAGGGCATATTATCAAGCCCCTTATTGCCGCTTTTGTGGCAGTTTCCTGCCGCTAAAGCGGCGATAATGTTATTGCCGTTCTTGATAATATGGCCCTGGGCACGAAGCGGCTATTAGACACCTCTGGACAGTGGAAGTGGATGGAATGCAGCAGCCTGGGTGCGCAGAGCCGGAACAGAGAATTACGCGTGTGCAGTTGTATATAGTCTGAAATTACTAATTCTATACTATCTTTCACATAACTAAACATGAGGGTGCAGTATGTCTCAGCACATGGTTGGAGACACACCGGTGACACAAAGGTGAGCTGCAAAGATTTTCTTCAGTGTCAACACTCCCTCTCCATCTCTTCCTTTCTCTCTCTCTCACATTTTCTCTCTTTTTCTGTCTCTTCCTCTCTCTCTCATTCTTCCTCTCTCTCACACTGTTTGTCTCTATTTTCCTCTCTCTCACAATGTTTCTTTCTCTCTTCCTTGTATCTCACTCTTTCTCTCTTTCTTTCCTAATATTTCTCTCTTCCCCTCTCTCACTCTTTGTCTCTCTCTCTCTCTTCCTCTCTCTTACTCTTTTCCCTCTCTCTTCCTCTCTTTTCCTCTCTCTCATACTGTTTCACACTTTCTCTCTTCCTCTCTCTCACTCTTTCTCCCTCTCTCCTCTCTTTCTCTCTCTGTCTTCCTCTCTCTCTCTCTTTCTCTCTCTCTCCTCTCTCTCACACTGTTTCTCTCTTTCTCTCTTTACCTTGTATCTCTCTCTGTCTCTCTCACTCTTTCTCTGTCTTCCTCTTTCTTTCTGTCTTCCTCTCTCTCTTTCTCTTTCGCTCTCTCTCTCACTCTTTCTCTCTCTTCCTCGATCTCACAGTGTTTCTCTCTTTCTATCTTCCTTGTATCTCACTCTTCCTCTCTTTCTCTCTCCTTTGCTGGATGCATAACGCACCGTCTTATTTTTCTATTTGTCTTGCAGGCTGTAATTCACAAATTGTCGAGGGATGACACGCCATGCCTGTACATAGTTTTATTTGTTGTTGTTTTCTTTTAATAAAATATTTTACACACATAGTTTTATTTGTTGTTGTTTGTTTTAATAAAATGTTATATATGTAAATCCATACATGACTAAGATTCTTATTTGTCCAACCTCACTAGCATCTTTTTTATGAAAACTGCAACACTAGCTGATTTGTTAGGCTCCACATTTAAAAAAGTTCCTGTCACATATGTTTGTGGGGGGTGAGCGGGGATGGCGGACAGGCAGCTGCTGCTGGGGGATGTCGGAGTACTGTTGGGTGTTTGACCTGCATCATCATTGCCTCCTTTGCATCTCTTCTCAGAGACCTGCAATTTGGCGGCCTTGCTCGTAAAAGTGCAGGCCCGAGAAGTCGCACCGGAAGAACTGCGAGCCCACCAGTGGTTCGCAGAGGGAGGCTTGCGGGCCCAAGGAGGTTGTTGACTGTATGTTAGTGATGTGGAAAGAGGGTGCGTTACCTGCTGATGTGGGGAGAGGCAGCGTGAAAGGGGTATCTCTCACAGAGCTCAGGTATGTTTTCAGAAATGCCTCGGACAGATGCCAGCTGACGGACTGAATCACAAAATGGCTTTTCAATGCTCATATAGTAAGACTTATGAACAGTTCGTACCCAGTTTCGCAGAGGGACAACTGCCGCCTGTCCGCTCGACTCCCAGAGGCAGAACTACGAGCCGTCCGCTCCCAAAGGAACAGCAGCGTAGTAGCTCGCAGAGGTACAGGCACAACAGGGTACTAGCTCGCAACGGTAGACAGCTGCGAGCCGACGGACTGGCTTCTAAAGGCATACCTCCGAAGTGATGATATTGGGCACAGGGAGCGTGAAAGGGTTATCTTCCTACTAGTGTCCTGGAGTGGAAGTCGTGCTGCCTGGCACTCACCTGTTTCTCCTTTATTGTTAATAAATCTTAATCATTCACTGCGTCCAAATCATCATTACACAGAGCTCCGCTATATTAAATTGCCCCAGAAACCTTTCTTTTATATTTTCACTCGATGCGAGGCACAAGATGGCTGCTAACACTTCCTGGCTTCAAGTGTTAGCAGCCAATCAGCGGACACTTCCTGCTTTGAAGAGTTAGCAGCCAATCAGAGGTAAGCTCATGCTCAGGAGGAAGGCACCGACCAGATATATATATTTTTCCCTTTAATATCTCAAAAACTACTGAACGGATTAACACCAATTCAACAAAACCGAGCTTTCTGGACCAAGACCTTTCTCCCTGCCAAATGTGGCGTAATTCCGTTCAGCAGTTTGACCTGTAGCCTTGTCTAAAGTTTCCTATGGAAAATCCATTGAGAAAACATGTTTTCACCCCCCCCCTTTTTCTCAGCCCCCCCTTGACCAATCACCCCCAAACTTTCAATATAGGAACTGATGAAACTTTTTGGAAAATTTCATAAAGAATCGTCAAATGACGCCAAAGTTATAAGCAGATGGAGAGTTCCAGGAGGGGGGCCGCGCAACCCCCCTTTCAACGTGAGTGAAGCCCCGAGACTATGGGGACCCCAGCGGGCACCCGCAGCCCCAGCGAGCCCCCGCTAATATTTTTTATATTCTCATTAAAAGAAAACATGGGAACCCGCGACCCCAGTGCGAATTACACCGATTTATAAAATCTTCTGGGATGCCCTGACGAGGCCTAAGGGGTCAGGGTTTTTCTACTCTGCCCCCTTCTCTTGTTTTCTACCTTTGTTTCTCTGTTTTCTAGCGACTCGCTTCTACCGAGCCACAAGATGGCTGCCAACACTTCCTGGTTTAGAGTGTTTGCAGCCAATGACAGTGAAGCTTGTGCACAGGACTTAGGCTCCGCCCAGATATCAAAACGTTTATTTTTCTAATTTCTCAGCAACTACTGAACGGATTTACACCATTTTAAAAAAGGTTGCTTTCCCACCCACGCACTACCTTTGTGTAGGGGTGGGCGGAATTTGCGAAATCCACTTTCGCAAATTATCGCGGAAATGTTAAAAATTATCGCAAACACGCGGAAATATCGCGAAGATGCAGAAGTTTTTTTCCCACATGTTCGCGAGATTTTCTGCATGGTTGCGGCTCGCCAACTTACCCATGTGGTTGCTCGCGGGCGCAGCCATCTTGTTTTCAGTTGTCTCGCGGTGCATGATCGCAAGAAGAAAGACGTGATCGCGCGACGCATGACGTCACTGCGGGCGCAAACTGTCGCGAGACAGCGCAAATGGCTAAAAACAATAAAACATCATCATCATCATATAAAGTCTTTATTATCAATTATATTCATCAGAAAAGACAGTACAGTGTAAAAAGGATATTCCATACAGTAAAAAAGAAAGACATTTCAATGGTAAAAGCTAAATAAAAAACTAAATAAAACACAGTGCTGGGTGCCTATTATGTCCTATTTCTGATAATCCAGGCCCAACCCAGAAATTTGGCCACGGCAATTACAGTGCAATTACTAGCATCAGATCTTAATATTCTTAACGCCTCGAGCCCCACTCTGGTACCCAAGTTTCGACATATGGGTTTGAGCCATTTTGCTCGGGGGGCTACATAGGCCGGGCAGACAAAAAATATATGGCCAGCAGATTCAACACAGTCGGAACACCAGCGGCAGTAAGCACTCACCTCTCCCTTCCAGCTTTTGGTGAACGATCTGGTGGGTAGGGAACCAACCCTAAATTGGTGGTAAAGTTTCCTGTCACTGGGCCTACAAATAATGTCCCAATAATCTTCTAAATATGGGACATTTTTTTGCTGTGGAAACCTGCCAGTCAAAGACTCTACTGATGTTTGTGTTAGCTGCTTCTGGTGAACCTGGGACCAGTAGAGACCTTTGAATAATTGTTTGGGTGGGAAGGGGTTATTAGCGGGGTCGGACCATAAATTTCCCAATCCCATGGATTCTAGTAGCTAACTAACTTGCTTAAACCAGACTATGTTGCCAGAGCCCAAAATGGAACGAACATCCAAAAATGCCTTGGCAGATGGAGCTAATTCCGGGGTGGTCCATAATCTTCTCCAGAAGGCCAGAGGTTTAAACCGGGCAATACAACATCTCATGGAGAACGCGACCGGATCAAGAAAACTTGTCGGCGAAGGCAGGGATCCGGGTAAGCCGATCGCGCGCGCGCGAGAATGTATTATTTTACAGCGCGAGCAAGAAACAAATTATCGCCAAGCTGCGGAATGCGGAAATTTTGACATTTTCGTGCTTTTCGCAGAACGCGAAAATGTCAAATTATCGCAATTTCCGCGAACGGAACGAAATTTTAGCCCAGGCCTACCTTTGTGCCAAATTTGGGGTAATTCCGTTCAGTAGTTTCAGCTGTAGCCTTACACAAAGTTTCCTATGGGAAATTGATTTTTCACTCTTATTTTTTTAATTTCTCAAAAACTACTGAACGGATTGACACCATTTAAAAAAAGGTCACTTTCTGAACCAAATTTGGGGTAATTCCGTTCAGCAGTTCGAGCTGTAGCTCGTAGCAAAATTTCTTATGGAAATTAACATGGGGAACACACATTTTGGGACTCACCTTTTCTCTCAGCCTCGCTTGACGAATCACCCCCAAACTTTCAGGATAGGAGCTGACCTCAAAAGAGCAACTTTTTGGAAAATGTCATAAAGATTCGTTAAACAACGCCAAAGTTATTAGCAAATCAAAAAATGATTTTCCTATGGAAACTAGGTTGTAACCATAACTACCTACTGGCTACCGCCAGCAGGTAATAGATGTATATATATATATATTCACTGAAAAAAACATAGGTTTCACACATGTTATAGTTAGCGGAAATTTTACTGATAAAAAACCAATGAAATTCCCCCGTTATAGTTAATGCAGGCAACTATAACTCACGCGACCGCAATCCTCTGCTGATGCTAATACTGTATTTAGACACTTATTTACCCATGTCTTCTTCCATACATTTTTAGCTATACATATATTACAAATTTTTTCTTTTCATAAAGACACATATGTCATCAGCAGAAGATTGCGGTCGCGTGAGTTATAGTTGCCTGCACTAACTATAACGGGGGAATTTCATTGGTTTTTTATCAGTAAAATTTCCGCTAACTATAACATGTGTGAAACCTATGGTTTTTTCAGTGAATTTGCAAGGTTTTTTAAATGCTAATTCCTAACTATAACGTGTGTGAAACCTATGGTTTTTTCAGTGAATTTGTACGGTTTTTTAAATGCTAAGTTACTTTACGCCATTCGTGGCGTGCGCGCCCACTTAACGCAGTTTGTTCCGTGCGCGCACGGTGCGCTTGCACCGTGCCCACTTTACGCAGTTAGTGCCGTGCACGCACGGTGGGCACGCGGTGCGCTACGCGCACCACGTGCCCACGTTTCGCTAGATGGGCCATGTACGCACGATGCGCTTCGCGCACCGTGCGCACATGGAGGACATATGATGCACTTCGTTTTTAAAGGTAATATTTTAATTTTTCGCAGTAGTTATAAGCCATGCACAAATGGTGCCCTTCGGGCACCATTTGCACACGGGGTGGAGAGAGTGTGGATCATTTTTTTTTTAAATATTTTTTTTTTTAATCTTTTCGTTTTTTACTTATGTGATAAGCCATGCTCAATTGGTGACCTTCGGTCACCAATTGCACACGGGGTGGGGTTAGTGTGGATATTTTTTTTTTTTTTTATATTTTTTTACCGTACGCGTACGGTAAGTGTAATCGGCGAAATTAGCGAAAAATTAAAAATTCCGTTTTTGGCCTTGAGGGATCTTTGGGGACTCCCTGTACATGGCTATGTGTGTGGGAGCTGTCAAAACAGCCCCTTTAAATGTTTTTGTGCTTTGTTTGTTAATCATCTCTCTCAGTGCGAGAGAGAAAATGGCGGCCGCCGCTTCCTGGTTTCGGCCGATTCGAATGTTTACTAAGATCTAAGAGCCAATCAGAATCGCGCTCGCGCACGCCACCGTACGCGTACGGTAAGCGTACCGTAAGCGTACCGTAAGCTGGCTCAGATATATATATTGATTTAAAGGCTATTTTCTCAGAATCTACTGAACAGATTTACACCAAACCTACAAAAGGCACTTCCTTGACCTGAGGACTACCTCTCTGCCAAATTTCTAGTAATTCTGTTCAGCCGTTCGGGCTGTAGCCCTGTCTAAAGGTCCTATGGAAAAATGCATGGGAAAAACACGTTTTGGGACCCCCCTTTTATCTCAGCCCCCGCTTGACGAATCCCCCCGAGACTTTCAGGGTAGGAGCGGAGCGTAGCGCCCCACCTATTTTGAGAAATTCGCGAGGATTCGTCGACCGGCGCCAAAGTTATTCAAAATAGAATGTTGCGGATTTCCTATGGAAACGTGGTCCTAACTATAACTACCTACTGGCGACCGCCAGTAGGTAATATATATATATATATGCATAATGTTGTTTATTCAATGTACCTTTTATAATTTGTTATGTAAAAACAAGCATAAACTTTCTACCTATCAGTCATCAAACAATGGGTAAGTACAGCCTTTTAAGAGCCTTTATCAAAGTTTATTTGAGAATAATATATAGTACTGCTGCTGTGTTAGCAAGTGAACCTACAGCAGTGCAGTGTGTAGTGTATAATGATACCTCCTCCTGCAGAATGTGAAGAGGGGCCCCGGAGTCTCCCATTTCTTCTAGATATTCGGGGGCATATTTATGAGGCCCTTTGTGTCACTGACGTGCGTGATGCAAAAGTAAAATTAAACTTATGAAGGCACGCAAGGCCACCGTGCATGCCCCTGCGTGGCTTCATGAATCTCAAGTAATGTACTGCAGCACAAATCACTGCATTGCATTACTCTGTGCCAGGAAGGCATTTCCATGGGTTTTGCATGGGTATTCCCACTCAACATCCATGGATTTTGACACAATCCCCATATTTACAACAATATGTTCACCTGGGAATGTGCCATAAAGATACGCTTCCCCAGGAGAGACGTAACAGGAGAAATATTTGTATTTCTCCTCATTTTTTCCTCTTTTTATGCCTCCTGCATTATGCAGCACACAATGAAAGAGAAAACCGCTTCCCAGAACTGTTTGTGTGCAGGAAGGTGCCCCTTCCTTCACAAAACAATCCTGCCTACAACACTAGCACCCTTGCATTGGTGCATGGGTACCTGCGTTGGTGCTAGGCTGGTGGTGCAGCAAAACGTGGAGGGGGCGCCTCTACAAAATACATAGGGGCAGATCTATATTGGAGATGCGCCACTTTTACGCTGCCGTTGCGTCACTTTTGTGACGCAGCGGCGGTGTAAACCCTGCGCCACGTTGCACCATATTTACATCGTGACGCATCTATGGAGATGCGTCACGATGTAAAGCCCTGCGCCACGTAAAACCTGCGTCAGGTTTCACGTGATCGTGTCGACAGAGGTGGGGGCGTTCCGTCGCAGGAACGCCCCTGAAAAGTGGCTCAGTCAAATCTATAAGATTTGACTGAGTCACTTTCCCAAAGATGATGCGCCAAAACCCTGCGCCTGCTTGAAGCAGGCGTAAGGCTTGATGCACCATGTTAGGGATAGGGTAGGTTGGAACAGTGCTGGAGTTGCGTCGCGCTTGCGACGCAACTGAAGCACTGCACCAACCTTACGTCATCGGATGCGTCACGCATCTGTTTATTCCTGCGCCCTGATGCGCCGCATTGTAAATGCGGCGCATCATGTGTGGCGCAAGGGTAAACTTGCGTGACGCATCATTCCTGGCGCATCCTTGCTGATTTGCAGGGATGCGCCAGGAAACATAAATCTGCCCCATAGAGGGGCCCACTTCCGGACTCACTCAGGAGCTCTCAGGCTATTGCACTGTGATGAGGGGGTCCCCTGGAGCTCAGGAGCTACCCTGCACTGCGGTGGCTGAGGGGCCCTTTGTTACGCCACTTCTCTAGGCTGCCAAAACGGTACCAGGAATACGCTGTATTAAATTAATATGGTGCATTCCTACCATTTCCCTCTTACGCAGCGCAGAGCAGTGACGTGCCTTCCTGCGCTGCTCTACGCCACAAAAAGGTATAAATATGCCCCTCAATGTCCTTGTATGAATCGAGGCCCCCTGAAGGGTCGGGGGGCTTCCCTGCACCGCACGGCTTGTAAAGTCTATGTTATGCCCATATTGTGGTGCTTTGCAACAAGATATATAATTAACGATTCATGAATAGGAAAGGGGTTTTCTTTATTTTAAGTTTAAGAAAGAAAACAAAGCACAATATACGAGTATACCTGTCCTCTGTTTTATATATATCTATATTCGTTTTTTTCAAGCTTGTGTATCCGATGTGTAGCACGCCGAAGAAAGTAATGCTGGTAAAACGTTATAAAAACAAATCCCTCATTGGTGCAATAGACCTAAAGATAACATGATTTAAAATGATCTGGAAAAACAATCCCAACAACCAAAACACCAAAGCTATTGCTGTACATTTTGAAATTGATTTCAAAAGACTCTTTTACGCAATAGTCTATCAGGGTATGTTTATCCGATCTGCTTTTTTTTTCCAAAATGATTCTGTGTCTTGCCAGTATCAAAAGGAACAGCAAATTTATTCCGACAGTGATTTGCAGTTGACTGCTGCCATCTGGTGGTTTCTAGTAGTTTGTGTGAGCGGAATGCTATTAAGAGGGAAGACGTTTTCATAGAATAAATATTAGTCCTTTGCTTTCTCGAAATTCATATGAATCAAACAATGCCTCATTAAATGTTTTTTTTTTCTAAAAACCCATAAATTAACACGACATCTGAAACATAAAAATTAAATAGTAAAAATGTTATAACCTGTACGTACCTATACATTTATTAAAACTAATAGATCACCTAAATACCGAGGGCCTTATCTATGGCCAAGTCATGCAGTGCAGCGCAGCAAGTCACATTGCTGCGCTGCACTCCGTGATAGGGAAAGGGCAGGAATGCGCTGTATTTAAGGCAATACTGTATATTCCTGCCTTCTCCCTAGCGCTGGCGCCCTTTTGGCAGCCTAGTGCAAACGCAGACACACTTGCACCATGGTGCAAGGGTGCCTATTTTGTAAGGGTCCTCTTCCTGCCTAAAAACAATCCCCTGAGGCTTTTTCCTCTTTGCACACATAGAAAGAGGAAAAAAACGAGGAGAAATTAACATATTCCCCCTCGTTACGCCTTGTCTGGGGAGGGGTAGGTTTTTGGCGCATTCTCAGGTCTACCATTTCTGGGAATACGTCAAAATCCATTAATGTTGCATGGGAACACCCATGCAATGCCCATGGAAACGCATCCCTGGCGCAGAGTAATGTAATGCAGTGATTTTCCCTGCGTTGCATTACTTAAATTTATGAAGCCACTCAGGCCCACGCAAGATGGCCTTGCCTAGCTTCATAAATCTCATTTTAGGTATGTGTCGCACTTACACCATGTCACGTGGTGCAAGAGCAACGCAAACCCCTTCATAAATATGCCCCTAGGCCCAGATTTAACCATTTTTCATTCAACGAAACTCAGCAAGAAAACTTGCTGTACTGTGCGTGAAAGGGAGAGGGACGGAAGGATGGTTTTTGTGTAGTAAGGGACACCTTCCTGCAGAAAAACAATCCTTAGAGCCATTTTCCTGCGTAAAAGGCAGAGGGCAGGAATGCATATATAATATGGCTCATTCCTGTCCTCTTCTTGTGCAGGCTCGCAATCTTAGGCCAATGCAGGCCCCCTTGCACCATCATGCAAGGATGCCTGCTCTGTGAGCAGAATTGTTTTTGTTCAGGAGGGGCACATTCCTACACAAAAATAATCCTCAGAGACATTTTCTTTTTTCTAAGTGTGCTGCCAAATGCTGCACACTTAGAAAGAGGAAACAATGAGGAGAAATAAAGATATTTCCCCTTGTTGCACCTCTGGTGGGAAGGCATATACTTCTGATGCATTCCCAGGTCTACCAGTGTTGCTAAATCTGGGAATGAGTCATAATTCATGGGTGGATGCATGAAAATATCCAATATGCATCCATTTAACGCCTCCACCATGCAGTGTAGCACAAGGCCGTAACATGCGCTGCCTTGTGTTACAACAGATTTATCAAGCCTCGCAGAGTAGCCTTGCTTGGCTAGGTAAATCTGAATCTAGGTTTTGCATTGCTTTGCATCCCCTTGTGTGGCACAAAGGTGACACAAAACCTTAAAAAATCTGGGTGTAAGTATATTGCAGAATGCAGCGCACTTACAAAGAGGAAACAGCAAGGAGAAATAAGATATTTCACCTTGTCACGCCTCCCTAGGACGGCGTACAATTCTGACAAGTTTCTAGATCTACCAGTGATGGTAACCTCGGGAGTGCCTCAAAATACATGGATGGATGTGTGGGACATCTTCCCAATGCTGAGTAACTTAAGTCACCGACTTGTGCTCCATTGTGTTACACCAAATTTACCAAGCCACGCATGATGCCTCTGTGTAACATGGTAAATCTCATTCTAGGTTTTGTGTCACCTTGCATTGACATGCACAGTAATAGGGCGATTCAAAACTTTCACAAATCTGCCCCATAATTTCTACATAAACAAAATGGCTATTGCTTCTGCATGTATAGTTAGTCATTCTAAATGCGACTACGCTGCAAGTGCCAAAGGTTTCCGATAACCATTTCATGCTTGTAACAGGCAGAGATAAAAAAAAAATGATGCAGTAGTCATAGTGTAGCTATCAATGGTGCTTAATAATATATTATATGTTATGTTATATACCACTGACCCCTGCATCACCACCTCTTCATCCTCGCAACATACCCAATCAGCATGCAGCTCAGAATCATCTTCAACATCTCCATCTCCACTGCAACCCTCCCGATCACTTGGAAATATGTGGATGTCTGACCCCTCCTACAGAAAGCCTCCGCCGACCCTGCGTTCTCAAAGATTATAGTCCAATCTCCCTGCTCCCCTACCCAGCCAAAGTACTCGAGAAAGCCATCAACTTGCAGTTCTCTGATTTCTTAGAACAAAACCACCTCCTGGCTGTCTCACAATTAGGCTTCTGGGCCAACCACAGCATCAAGACCGTGTTGATCACAGCAACAGATGACATCAGAACACGCCTCAAACATGGATAATCTATGGCCCTAATTTTCCTCATCCTCTACGCAGAAGTCAACACCGTCTCCCACAACACCCTCATCAACAGACTCTACAACATAGGCATACAGCAAGATGTCCTCAAGTGGATTGACCATTAAATGACAAGTTAACACAGTCGCCTTCTCCTGTTTCCTCACACTTCGCATGCTCCGCAGTATCTACAGATGGACCCTAACCAACATCAATGCATGCCCCCGTCACTAGCTGCATCGACTACGGAAACCCCCTCTACACCGGCATCTCCACCCAGCTCCTCAGAAGACTCTAGACTATACAGAAATCTGCAGCTAGACTCATCCTCTACCTCCCCAAATGAACTCACATCCCACCTGAGATACCTCCACTGGCTTCCCATACAGAAAAGATGCCAGTTCAAGATCCTCATGCATGCCTACCTACTTGCATGACCTAGGACCTGCCTACCTCACCCATTGACTGAACTTCCACCAACCCGCTAGACACCTGCGCTCCTCTTCTTTGCACACGTCCCTTGCATCCACCGCTGCCATGGCCGCTTCTTCTCCTACATCGCTGCCAAGACCTGGAACAATCTTCCTATCAGCTCGGAACAGCCCCCTCACTTGCAGACTTCAGACCTGGCTCAGAAAGAGACTGAAGACCCAGGACACACATAGCCCAGATACCCCTAGGGGTGACAGTATTGCACTTTACAAAATTGTTTGGTTGATTGATTGATTATGTTATGTTATGCCATTTTATGTTATGTTGTTATGTTATGTTATATGTTATGTGGCTTTGTATGGTACCTGAAGGGTATCCAGGCTCTGAGCAGGTGAGTAGGAACAGGGTTATTTGAAGAGTCCTGTTGTCAGCTTCTTGCAGAATTAAACAAGCAAGGATGAATCCCTGCTGTGTTGGGGAGGTAAATCAATGTTTTGGATGCCATGAAAAAAAAACAACCATCAGTTCTGCATCTGTGTCTGTGGGGGGGTGCATGTGAGGGAGAGTGAGACTGAGTACATTGGGTTGGTAGAAATGTAGATGGGGGATGAGGTAGGAGGGTCCTATGTTGTGCAGTGCCTTGTATGTGTAGGTGAGCAATTTGTAGTGGCAGCGTTTCTGAATGGGGTAAGTGGAATTTCCTGTGGTGAGAGTGATGTGAGTGTGGTGTGGGAGGTCGAGAATGAGTCTAGCAGTGGCTTTCTGGATGGTCTAGAGTATGTGGAGGAGGTGTGTTGACATTCCATTTAAAGTGCTTTGCCGTAGTCCAGTCTGATCGAGATGACGGCTTGTGTGACAGTGCGTCTGGTGACCTGGAGTAGCCATTTGAAGATTTTTCACACCATTCACAGGATATGGAAGCAGGAGGAGGCAGAAGCATTAACACGCAATGCCATGGTGAGTTTGTTGTCCAGGAGGAGTCATAGGTTTCTGGCGTGTTCTGTTGAAATTGGTATGGGGCCTAGCTCCATAGGTTCAGCACTTCCATCTTGTTGGTGCTGAGCTTCAGTCAGTTCTCTCTCATCCACTTCACCACACTGATCATGCATGGAATTGCAGTTTTTCTGGTGGTGTTGGTGTTGTCTGACAGTGATAGGATGAGCTGTGTTTCGTTGGCGTATGCATGATGTTGATTCCATGTGATCTGATGATACATACAAGAGGTGTCATGTATACATTGAAGAGGGTTGGGCTGTACGATGATCCCTGTGGGACTCAGCAGATGAGTTTCTTGGATTCTGAGGTGCTGGGTGGGATTCTTACTCTCTAAATCCTGCCTGTGAGGAATTAGATTATCCACTTCAGTTCTGGTCCTGTGTAATGCAGTCTTCACACAAGGGTGAGAAATGGTGTTGAAGGCCAGAGAGAAGTCGAGTAGGATGAGTGCTGCAGTTTTTCCTTGTAAAAAAACTACAGGAGCATAGACCCATAAACCTAGTTGAGATTAGGGTAAGTGATTAAATAAACAACAAGAGATCTCAACAGGTCTCATTCAGAGGCACTTATACATGCATGTCAAAAACATTGCAAGCAAAGAAGGAAGACTCTCAAACAAGGAAATTATTTTTTTGCAAAAAGCAATCATGTATTAAATACAATATTAGTACAAAAAGGAGAGAAGGAGGAAAACTTTACAGTTATATCAGCACTGTAGGCAGAATCAATTCGCATAAAACAATCCGAAAATTGTACTTGGTGCTGGGAAGTGTACGTGACACATAAAGACAGCGACACAAGTGACAAAGTGAGGTCAGCAAGGAGACGGCGCAAAGTGATGTGAAGGTGAATATATACAATATAATACAGTCGGCGGTTCTAATCTCAATTATATCAATGCAATAGAATTTTATCCATTTCATAGAACCAAATAACAGGGTGGTGCCGTCAATTAGGCTGACAGGCCGACGGCGTTTCGATCCCCACGACTTGGGATCATCATCAGGACCGGATTGTGAAATTCAAACAGTACTGAGGAGTTGTACAAGGTAGGTATTCACCTGAGTGATATAAACAATCTGGATGAACGCGTAGAAGCGTACATCCCGGAAGGACTTCAAACGGGCTGGAATTCTTAATTGAGGCGTACTCCAGATGCGAGTGAAACGCAGGGCTTGGGGACTTCTTAATGGAGACGTATTCCGTTTGCGAATGAAACTGGGAACTTCGGAACTTCTATTGAATAGAGAGACGGCGAGTAAATCTGCACGGGTCCAACCAGGTGAAGGAGAGTTTTTCCTTGGTCAAGGATGGTCTGTATGTCATTGTTGGTAACCGTGATGAGGGCTGTTTCAGCGCTGTTATTGCTGTGGAAGCCTGATTGCATGCTGTTAGTAGTTGGTGAAGTTTGAGGTATCTGGAGAGTTGTGGTAAATTGTTTTTTCTAGGACTTTGGTTGTAAATGGTAGTAGCTCGCTAGTGAAAGAACAGAAGGTATGCTGTTCCTAATTAAAACAAAGGCACAAGGAAAACTTGTTTAGCATGGTCAAGGAAAGTGCAAGGCTGGGGATTCATCCTCTTGGAATTTGGGGCCCTCACACACCCGGCTGGGTGTCATGCTTCATCATAGGGCTGCTCCTCGTCGGGTCGGCGCTGCAATACCCGACGGGCTCCCTATGAGGGGCTCTTTAGTGGAGATCTTTTTTCCAAAAGCCATTAGGTGCCGTGGGGGTGAGGAGCCTCAGCAGTGAAGATGGTGGAATAATAATGTGGAAGTGATGGTAAGTTAAAACAGGTGTGGAAGTACCACTGAGAGCAATTTTATTCTATGGGTCTCCCACCCTGATCAAAAAAATAAAGGCGCATGTCTGAGGTAATGTCTCAGGTGGGGCGCTCTATTGCATGGTCAACATGGTTTTCACCTTATCGTAACTAAATAGTGCGGCGATTTGTCAGGAGCAGAAAAAGAATAAAAACTATCTACACTTGGGTGGTGATATGGTGATAACTACCTATTGTAATGTCTACCCAAACAAACGTAAGATGTAGTACCTGTTAGCATTTGACCAACCCAACTAGGGTCACTCAATTGTATAATCAAAGACTGGCAGGAATCACACAAGGAACTTCCTTATGTAGTGTGCACAATATGCACTGCATCCGCTGACCTACCCCTCTTCTGCCAGGACTGGGAGGTGTCAGTGGTTGGTTTCTTAATGAGGGCTATAATAAATTAGGATACTGGTTGATGGGGAGTAAATCCCGCACAAGCAGTAACCACAATCCTTGTCAGGGTGAAGTCACAAGCAGACACCAAATTAACCTGTGCTCAACCCTCTGGTAGCCTGACACAGAGCAGTCAGGCTTAATTTAGAGGCAATTTGTTAAATATGTATGCAAGCACTCCAAATGGATAGAAAGTGAAAATAAAATACAAGAAGAATTCCACGCCAAATTGTCAAAACAAGACCAAAACAACATAAATCCAATCGGTAGAACCAGTGATATGCAGTTTTAAATGATCCAGTGAATATAGTGCCAAAAAGAACAAAGTGCCAACTGTGGTTATCTGGTCATGCTGGACTGGGAAAAAGAAAAAAATTCAGGTCAACTTTGATGGAGTGTGGGATGGGTACAGGGACTCAGTCAGGTCTTCTGAACAAGAGTACCTTAAATCTTGGTTGTGGAGCGATGTGAAGTCTTTGCATTACCTTGCGCCAGTTGGCATCAAGAAACTGTTGACATGGAGCTTGCATTGCGAGGTCTTGCACCAAGATGCGTCATGCAATGAAGTCAGTGACTGTCAATAGGAGCTTGCAGTGTGAGGTCCTGCATTGCTGAGGAAGTCGCTGGGGCATGCAAAGACTCATGTAGCAATGCATTGTTACTAAAGTAGGAGTGAGTTGTGCTGGGCTGGTACTGGTAAAGCCACTGGGGCTGGCAAGGTGTTGAGATGAGCCACTCTGTGTCTAGCTGGGCCGGCTGTTTTGTTGAGATGCGTTGTGTTGTGCTGGGCTAGTGAAACCGCCGAAGTGATGCACAGTCCTGTGTTGGAACTGAGAGAAGCTGCGGGTCACTGGGCCAGTTGTTGGCATCAAGATGCCTTGTGCTGGATCAAGTTTGCAAAGCTTTTTAGGCAATGCAATCCTACTTCGAAGATGTGTGTCACAGAGGAGCCTGTTGCGTCCCTCTCCCTTTGGCTTGAGAACAAGAGGTCCATGGAGACCCCTCAGTTGACTGACTTCATTATAGGATCTGTGTCTTCGATGGTGAGTGAGCTCCAATTCATTCGGTGTTTGTATTTGCTGGAGTTGATGGTCAGCTGATTGATGAGGTCATCTGGTTGGGGCTGGGGATCCAAATTTTCGATTGCTTGATGTGGAAGAAGCCAGAGAGGTTGTTGCAGAGTTCTTGCGAAGGGGTGAGGGTTTTGGTTGCAGCTGTGGGGTTGGAGAATTCTTTGATGATTGCAAATAATTCCTTGCAGTTGTTGGAGCTGGCTTCTATTTTCAGCATCAGGGCCCTTTTCTTTGTTTCTCTCAGTTGGTTATGGTAATGGCTGAGTGTGAACGTGTAGGTTTTTATGGTGATGACTTTCCTGCTGGATCTCCGTTTCCTCTCCAGTTGTTTGAAGTAGTGTTTGGGTTCCCTGAGGTCATTGGTGCACCAGCTGGCTTGCTTGTTTGCTCTTCTTTGTTTGGTGTTCTTAATGGGAGCAAGTATATAAGTTCAGTCTGAGATGCAATCATTTAAAATTCTTTTGTTGTTTTGTAGGTTGCTCATGATTATAAATGAATTTTGAGACCAACTTGAATCTCTGTTGTCCTTTTGTACCTATTACAAGGCACCGCAATACAATATTACCACATTACAAGATGGCACTTGATTTTTCGAGCCTTAATGCCACAGACACGCGATTGGCCGCGTTTAGCTTTATAAAGATGGCCGCGGACCACAACGCGAACATATCGCGGTGAGGACCACTGGTGCCGGGAATTTTTCCAAGTTTTGAATTTTAGAGCCTGAAAGTAAGTAACAAGAAACAAACAGGCGGCCCCCTAACCTGTAATACAGACCCTTTGGGTTCTTGCTACTCGTACTTTTATAACGGGGTTTACCCGGGTTCCCTTACGCGACTGCTCACTCGTATTGATAATTATTCAACACTAAATTATTCAATTGAGAGTAACAGGATCTCTTTCACCTTAGGGTAGGGACCCCTCTTGATAGAGCTCACGAGCACTATGAGTAAATTAACTAGCCATTGAATTGTGATCATTACAAGTACTAATGCAAATACGTATGTTTAAATTTTATTTGCCTGTAGGCGCTCGTACTCACTTTTGCCTCTTCTATTTTCTCTATTCTCTCTCTTTATCGCTACTTTCATGCTCTCTTTTCCTCCCCTCTTTTCATGCCTATTCTGTTTCTTTTCTCGCTTTTCTCTCTTGTTTATTTTCCTCATTGTGCAGAGGCTGGATCGTTTGTATTATACAGTGACTTTGAATCATGATACATGAAGCGTACGCAATTTGCTGTGTCCTGAATACTAAGGTATAAACTTGACTTTACCTACTTATCCAACCCGCTCACTGAGACACCTAATCTCGTCCTATATCCCACCGACCCATACTAACTAAACATTGGTGTAGTAATATATCTCTCTTGTTGCTAATATGTTTGCCGTTTTCATCCTACCTTGATAAAGTTACAGATGTGTGGAAAGAACATCTCTCACTGAGCACTGTTAAGACCACTATTTTCTACCTATTACGGATAATAAATGGAATACATGACGTTTCTTGCACTAATAATCACTTGATGTGACTCTTGAGCACTTTCCCGTTGTGTTGGGTCTATACATTTCACGAAGTTTCCCTTTCCTAAATATCACCGGGTGATATTAGATTTCCCTTTCAAAAGACCCACCTCCTTTTAAGACTTATCCTTTTTCTGTTTTTCCCTCCCCCCCCCCCTTTCTTTCAGCCTTGGGAAAGCCCTGGCCAGAAACCGTGACACAAGGGCGAAACACGTGTTGGCTGTTCACCTCCGCTCTAAATTTGGCTTGTTCACCTTACCTCGATGAATCTATCTTGTTCTAATAACTGGATCATTTGAAATATAAGCCTTTTATCTGAACAAATAAATAACATTTTGGATTCACCAACTCATTGGATTGTTTTTGATAACGAGGGAGTGAAACTGACTCACTACTACAAGCGTTGTTTTGTAGGTTGTTGGTGATGTTGGATTGGTTGAAAGTGAGAGTGCTGAGGCAGTCTGCCTCTGTTATTTTGTTCCAGCTGAGTCAGAGTGCGCTGGTTCTTTCTGGTGTAGTGACTTGTGCTTCGCAGAGGAGAAAATGAATGATAGAGTAGTCTGTCCATGTCAGTGGAGTGATGTGGATGAGTTTGTTTTTGCTGCTGGAGGTGAAAATGGAGTCTAGAATCTATCCTGCAGTGTGCGTGGAGCTTTGTAAAAGCTGGGAGAGTCCAGTGTTGTTTAAGCATTCAAGAATTTCTGAGGAGTTTGGGTTCATGGGGTCATCCAGGTGGAAGTTAAGGTCACTCAGAAGGATGAAGTCCTTGGATATGATGGTGAGAGGTGCTATGAAGACCATGATGAAGTTGCTGAAGACGGTCTGTGTTCCAGGAGGACGGTACATGAGGGTTCCTTTGACAATGATTTTGCTGTCTGTTTGCAGTTTGAAAAGTATGTGTTCAATGAATGGTGTGTTGGTGTTTGTGGATGTGGAGCATTTGATGCTGTCTTTGTGGATGATTGCAAGATCTCCACTTGTTGTTTTGAGTCTGCTGTGGTGAATCATCATGTACCCCATTGGGATGGCTGTGGCGATGTTGTGTGCCATTGCTGGGTTGAGCCTGATTTCAGAGAGGAAGAGGAGGGCAGGTGTGTGGGTGCTGATGAGGTCTCAGATCTAGGAGACATGCTTGCCAAATGAGCATCCATTGAGTAGTGTGCATGCAAGTTGTTGTTGCAATTGTGCTGGTGTGGTATATTGCTTGGTTTGTGTGGGGTTGGTGAGGTATGGAATGTGGCATGGTAGTAGAGGTCATGGTGGCATCTTGGGTCGAGAGAGAGTAGAGTGTTAGCCGTGTAGCTGCAGGGGCTGATTGGACCAGGGTTTGTGGTGCTAGGTGCCCTCCAGGTGCAGACCAGCTTGTCTTTGGTCCACCTATTTAGTTGGTCCTGGGAGGGTGAAAGAGAATGAGGCAGTGGGCAAGGCTAGGAATGGTGGTAAGAAGATAGCAGAAGAAACAAAAAGACGCAGAAGAGTAAGTAAGGAGTGGGGAGGTTGAAAAGAGCAGGTGGGGAAAGGAGGGTTAAGGGAACCTGAAGTGGGAAGATGCAAAGAGCAACTGAAATGAAAAGAAAGGCACAAGAGAAAAAGGCCCATGAGTGAAAGTTTGAAAAGAGGCACAAGAGTGCCAGTTCAGAAAAAGAAAAAGGCACAAGAGGAAAATAGCATGAGAGGGAGAGTTTAGCAAAAGACACAGGGGAGGAGAGTGAGTAGAGAAGGAAAAAAGGCAAAAGGGCAGCAGAAGTGGAAGAAGCAGATAGTGGAGAGTGGAGGCTGGAGGACTAGCAAGGTAGGGCCTTGAGACACAAGACCAGTTTCGATAGGAACTAGACTGGACAGAGGACCAGTCCCAGGTAGGTGGATGGGATAATTTGGCTTATCCACCTACAAGTTTTGTCAAGATAATGTACAGAGACAAAACAGTTAGAGCCTGATGTGCAAAGCCATTATGCGTTTGCAAATAAAAAAAGTTTTTCATCTACTAATCCCATTTAATGAATCAGTAACATGTTACTAAATTGTTAAATGAGTTTATAAACTCGTAACAAATCAGTATTTGGCGAGTTTAAGGCATACACTTCAAATAGCTGTTTATGAAATAGCTATTCATTCCATTCATTACATTTTGCCGACACCCCAAACAAGCTGTTAACCTGTTCACAAATTAAAACCTTTCTTGGGAAGTAGACAGTGGTCCATGAGACCACTGCCAGTTCTCAAACAAAGAAACAAAATACATTTTCTTTTGAATTGCAGCCACTTTCCTAAATATCACATCTTTCTCTGTTCAGGCAGCCAAACTATGGGATTCATTAACCCCAAAAATAGGATCCACAGATAACCATCTTATCGTCCGAAGATTACACAAGAGCTCACTGTTCCCAAATGACCACCATTTTCAAAATACAAATGTACAGTAATAGTATGCATAAGACACCAATGGTGCTTATATGTGTGCTTGCAAACATGCATATTTTGATTATATTCATGTATTCTGATATATGCATGTCTTTGTTCATATGGACATATTACTTATTAATACAAATATATATACTATCATATTTATGCTTAACAAATGTACAAATATATATATTACTTATGGTAAAAATATATACACTCCTAATATTTATGCGTAAAATGTGTAAAGGTCATTACATATAATTTGAATTTGTGCTCATGGATCTTCATTTATTTTGATCACTCATATCCCAACCTATCAATATGACTATGCAGAATGAATGTGTAAATATCAACTATTCAATGTGCTTATTAGTACAAACCATCAACATAATTAAATAATAAAACCAAATAATTCTAATTAAGTAATAGAAAATAAACGCAAACCAAAATATAGGTATGTATCCCTATATATACTTTTTTATACTTACTATAGGAATGAAAATAAAATAACATATATATATTGAAAACAATATAAATAAATAAAAAATATGATGTACATACATGCATATATTTTGCACACAATCCTCCTAGATAGGAGGAAAAACGGGCCGCACTCCCAAAGTATCAGTTTCAATCGTTTTATTTCGTTACATCAGGGCCGTAGCAGAGCTAGATCTACGCGTTTCGATGCCGCCTGGCACCTTGCTCACGATCGACTCGCTCTCGGACAAAGTCTCGTTAAAAAGCAAACTAGTTGCTATGACATCATTTCCTGTCTGCTTGCAGGCTCAATGGCTCATGGTCAATGTAGTTGTCAGCGATATTCTCTGAAAGGAAGGGTTTCTTTTTTTGCATCAAATGTCTTAATGAACCCATGATGGATTTATATGGTTATTCAGCTTCATCGTATTCAGGCTGCCCTTGATCTGATACTTCTGTAGCATCGATTTCGGCAGAGTATATTATTTTTGACAAATTTTTGCTTTAAACTGTACTGTTATTTGTCCTTTTGTCGATAAAGTTATTCTACTTCTTTTTCATTCTTTCTTTTTTTCTTATTTGCTTGTAGTTGTCTTCTCATTCTGCCCAATCATCCTTGTTTGTTTTTTGCTTCATTTGCCTGGTGTCTTACTCCATCATCTTTTATATCTTGTTTCCTTGTCTGATGTATATTTAAAGGTGAATGTATAACTCCTCTGATTGATTCAGGTCATAGGGACTAAGAGTTCTCAGATTTATAATGTAGCGCGACTCCTTCTGGCGCAGCAATTTCTCACGATCTCCTCCGCGTTCTCTTTTTGGAATTGTCTCTATTCCAAAGAATCTTAGTTTCTTCCAGTCACCTTGGTGCATCTGTTCCATATGTTTGGATACTGCGTTGGATCGGTCTTTATGTATGGTTGCCCTGACATGCTCCATTATTCTCTTTTTTAATTCACAAATGGTACTGCCCACGTACCTGAGTGGGCATGGGCATTCCATCACATATATTGTGTATTGTGTCTTGCAGGTGATTAATTGGCGAATTTCCCAGATTTTATTGTTGGCCAGTTTCACCTCTTTGGTTGGTTTCGCTATTTGGCACATTTTGCAAGAATGGCATTTTACAAATCCTTTTGTTTTTAGCCATGTCTCTTCCTTCTTTTTGGCTTTGAAATGGCTATGGATCAGATGGACCTTCAAGTTTTTGGCTCTTCTGTAGGTGACCGTGGGATGTTTGCCCACTATGTCTTTGACCGTACTGTCCAGTTGCAAGATCTTCCAATTTTTCCTCAATATTTTTGTAACTTGAGTACTTTCTTGAGCAAAGTCCATGATCATCTGTATCGGTTCCTGTTTTTCATTATTGTTGGTTTGTTTCGCCGCCAGGCACTCCCCTCGAGTTTTTTCATTGGTTCATTGCAGACAGCGAGCTATTATTCCTGGTTTGTATTGTCTCCTCCTGAAGTGCTTTGCTGTTCTCTCGCTGTGAATTTGCCATTCTGTTTCTTCACTACAGATCCTTCGGATTCTGAGGAATTCTCCATATGGGATGCTGGAGATGAGGGAGCTTTGGTGAAAGCTGGTCGCTTCTAGGGTGGCATTTGTTGCTGTTGTTTTTCTGTGTAGCGTGGTATGGATCTCATTATTCTTGATATAAATTTCCGTATCCAAGAAGATGACCCTTTCTTTACTTATAGTATAAGTAAATTTTAAATCATTTGTAGAGTTGTTGATTACATTGAAATATTCTTGGAATTCCATCGCTGTGCCATCCCAGATTATTAGCAGGTCGTCAATGTATCTCTTCCAACTGACGATTTTGTTTACTGCTTGATCATTAGTTGTGTTCCACGCAAATTATTGCTCCCATAGTCCCATGGCTAAGCAGGCATAACTCGGACTAAAGGAAAATCCCATGGCAGTCCCGCTGTTCTGGCGGAATATTTCTTCCCCGAATAGAAAGATGTTCTGGTTGAGACAAATGGAGATCATTTCTAGCAACATCTTGTTGTGGTTGCTGTACATGATGTTTCTGTTTTTTAGGAAAAAATTGCAAGCTTTCATACCCATGTCATTCCCTATGTTGGTATACAGGGCTATGACGTCCATTGTTATCAAATGGTATGATGATTGCCATGGTGTATTTTGTAGTAATCTTAGAAGATCAGTAGTGTCTTGCAAGTATGAGCTCAATTGCGTCACATATGGTCGCAAAAAGTAATCTATGAAGTTTGCCAGAGGTTCCAACAATGACCCTTTTGCCGAAAGTATCGGTCTTCCCGGAGGCTTCTTCTGATCTTTATGTAACTTCGGCAGGAAGTAAATAGTTGATGTTATAGGATGTGTTACCGTCAGAAATTTACGTTCTTCTTCATCAATTAATCCCTCTGATGCCCATCCCGAGAGTTTCTCATCCACCTCCGCTTGCGCCTTTTTCCTCTTCTCTGTGGTTTCTTTCCGGCCATTGCCGGCCTCTTCCTCTTCCCCTTTGTTGTTGCTGCTGCATGGGGCGATTTACTTCCTGCCGAAGTTACATAAAGATCAGAAGAAGCCTCCGGGAAGACCGATACTTTCGGCAAAAGGGTCATTGTTGGAACCTCTGGCAAACTTCATAGATTACTTTTTGCGACCATATGTGACGCAATTGAGCTCATACTTGCAAGACACTACTGATCTTCTAAGATTACTACAAAATACACCATGGCAATCATCATACCGTTTGATAACAATGGACGTCATAGCCCTGTATACCAACATAGGGAATGACATGGGTATGAAAGCTTGCAATTTTTTCCTCAAAAACAGAAACATCATGTACAGCAACCACAACAAGATGTTGCTAGAAATGATCTCTATTTGTCTCAACCAGAACATCTTTCTATTCGGGGAAGAAATATTCCGCCAGAACAGCGGGACTGCCATGGGATTTTCCTTTAGTCCGAGTTATGCCTGCTTAGCCATGGGACTATGGGAGCAAGAATTTGCGTGGAACACAACTAATGATCAAGCAGTAAACAAAATCGTCAGTTGGAAGAGATACATTGACGACCTGCTAATAATCTGGGATGGCACAGCGATGGAATTCCAAGAATATTTCAATGTAATCAACAACTCTACAAATGATTTAAAATTTACTTATACTATAAGTAAAGAAAGGGTCATCTTCTAGGATACGGAAATTTATATCAAGAATAATGAGATCCATACCACGCTACACAGAAAAACAACAGCAACAAATGCCACCCTAGAAGCGACCAGCTTTCACCAAAGCTCCCTCATCTCCAGCATCCCATATGGAGAATTCCTCAGAATCCGAAGGATCTGTAGTGAAGAAACAGAATGGCAAATTCACAACGAGAGAACAGCAAAGCGCTTCAGGAGGAGACAATACAAACCAGGAATAATAGCTTGCTGTCTGCAAAGAACCAATGAAAAAACTCGAGGGGAGTGCCTGGCGGCGAAACAAACCAACAATAATGAAAAACAGGAACCGATACGGATGATCATGGACTTTGCTCAAGAAAGTACTCAAGTTACAAAAATATTGAGGAAAAATTGGAAGATCTTGCAACTGGACAGTACGGTCAAAGACATAGTGGGCAAACATCCCACAGTCACCTATAGAAGAGCCAAAAACTTGAAGGACCATCTGATCCATAACCATTTCAAAGCCAAAGCCAAAAAGAAGGAAGAGACATGGCTAAAAACAAAAGGATTTGTAAAATGCCATTCTTGCAAAATGTGCCAAATAGCGAAACCAACCAAAGAGGTGAAACTGGCCAACAATAAAATCTGGGAAATTCGCCAATTAATCACCTGCAAGACACAATACACAATATATGTGATGGAATGCCCATGCCCACTCAGGTACGTGGGCAGTACCATTTGTGAATTAAAAAAGAGAATAATGGAGCATGTCAGGGCAACCATACATAAAGACCGATCCAACGCAGTATCCAAACATATGGAACAGATGCACCAAGGTGACTGGAAGAAACTAAGATTCTTTGGAATAGAGACAATTCCAAAAAGAGAACGCGGAGGAGATCGTGAGAAATTGCTGCGCCAGAAGGAGTCGCGCTACATTATAAATCTGAGAACTCTTAGTCCCTATGGCCTGAATCAATCAGAGGAGTTATACATTCACCTTTAAATATACATCAGACAAGGAAACAAGATATAAAAGATGATGGAGTAAGACACCGGGCAAATGAAGCAAAAAACAAACAAGGATGATTGGGCAGAATGAGAAGACAACTACAAGCAAATAAGAAAAAAAGAAAGAATGAAAAAGAAGTAGAATAACTTTATCGACAAAAGGACAAATAACAGTACAGTTTAAAGCAAAAATTTGTCAAAAATAATATACTCTGCCGAAATCGATGCTACAGAAGTATCAGATCAAGGGCAGCCTGAATACGATGAAGCTGAATAACCATATAAATCCATCATGGGTTCATTAAGACATTTGATGCAAAAAAAGAAACCCTTCCTTTCAGAGAATATCGCTGACAACTACATTGACCATAAGCCATTGAGCCTGCAAGCAGGCAGGAAATGATGTCATAGCAACTAGTTTGCTTTTTAACGAGACTTTGTCCGAGAGCGAGTCGATCGTGAGCAAGGTGCCAGGCGGCATCGAAACGCGTAGATCTAGCTCTGCTACGGCCCTGATGTAACAAAATAAAACGATTGAAACTGATACTTTGGGAGTGCGGCCCGTTTTTCCTCCTGGCTAGGAGGATTGTGTGCAAATTAGTAGCGGTGTGGTTCAACCGCGGGGTAACGCACCCACGAGGAGCGCTGCAAACAACCGGCAAAAAGGAACCATTGTGGAGGAGATACATGCATATATGTATAACTATATCAATATACAAGTAAATCAAATCATCAATAGCATAGGGGATGATGAGTAATGTTTATGGGTTTACTTTCCTATATTAACACATTTCTGTCACAATGAGTAAATATTAAATATACCAATAACTTCATCATTGTAGCCATATGTAAGTAAATCAATACATCAATAACATGTAAGATGATGAGTGTATGCTTATGGTATACTCCGCTATAATAACATATTTCTGTCACATAATCCACCACTAATCCACCTTTGGGTTCCAGAATAGTGCCCTACTCACCAAAAAGCACTCCAATGCCTTGGCAGGGATTGTAAGCGCTATATAAAATAGAATCACAAATACAACTTTTTGTAAACAAAGCTGACTTTATTAAAAATACGATCACAGACATGATGGTCTACTGACCCCAGCAGGATACAATGCCTGTAAAGGCATACAGTCGTAATGAGTGGCAGTTTATGTCCTATCTCATGAATATTGATGAGGTAGGTAAGCTTGTGACCCACTATGATTTGGAATTTTTTGAGCCAACGCATTAGTACAGAGGTTGATTTGCAAAATCTCATTCCATTTGAAAAAAGTCGGTATGGAATTTTCAACCACTTTTTGGGAATGGAAATTTCATACATCAGGCACTAAGGGATGTTTTGTTTCTTCTACACCTTAACCATATTATCAACCATTCTTGACCCAGTTTTTGGATATGATTCATAAAGCAATGTGCAAGAATGTGCAGAAGTAGCTGAGCAAACACATACATTTTGTTGTTCAAAAAATCCCAATCTGACACATATGTTAGGTAGTATACTAATATACATGGTTTTCATGTTCAACATATCTGTGGAGTTTTTTCACAGTCAAAAAGTTAAATGCTATGATATAAAAGTGACCATTTTCAAAGGTATAAACTCAAAAATCGGAATACTGTCTCAAAAATGGGTAGTGGGAAGGGAAATACAAAGCATGGGCTCTAGATTGGCAACGAAAATCCAATGATGCAAATAGTAGAAAAAGTGAGTCAGGCTGCAGAAAGTGAATTTACGAAAGAACATGCCCATATCAATTCAAGAAGTGCTACAAGCCATGTTGGCTCACACTTACACCCACCCATCATTGAAGTATGGCACACAGCACAAACAGGTCAGTCATTTGAACTCCAATGGAATCATTAAACAACCAACGGATGCAGCGAGTCATAATAAGTAATTAATTAGAAAAGTGAGAAAAAAGGATCAATGAACACCAGTTACAACACAACCATCAGCACAACATTAAAGCTCTGCGAGCCAACTAATTCACTGATCTCAAAATTTTAAAAAGCTAAGAAAAATGTATGACTAAACTTTCAAGTACAGTGTCAATGAAAAAAACTACAAGTAATTGCCTTTTTAGTAGGTGGAAACTGTGTATACTTCACATACATGTAAACACTATATAATACGCAGTCATTTTAGAGAACTGCTTCCTGTAATACACGTCTGGCAATACACACAAGAACAAAATGCAATATCCAATGAGGTAAGGTGGATTACAAGTTTTTATGCCTCAGGCACCCAAGTGCAATAAATCATCACACCGATCATGTAATGTGTCTTCAGTTAGGCCCGGGGAGAACTGTTGCCATTCTGAACGTTACCTTCCCTTTCACATGATGACTTTTAATACACATTTATGCTTGTGAGAATGTAGGATAGTTTGCTCTGAAACTACATTGCTTGCAAATTCTATTTTGTAAGAATATTATCACTCTACTGTAGGCATCCAGTACAAGGCCTGTTTACCAGGAAGCGTGTTTGAAGAGCAGTGGGGAAAGGATGCATGGCCTCCCAAGACCTCTGAGCATTCCAGCTGTGTAGGACTTACCGGAGGTTAAAGGGGGCTTGTTGGCCCCCAAGGACACTCAGCATCCATGGGGACTTCATTCCCAACCAGCAGTGTGCCAGGTGATGCCTTTACAGGGTGGTGGAGAAAGGGCACAGGCCTCACTGACTGCTGGTCTGCTTTTCTGTATTAGGTATGAGAGGCTGCGTGGCTTGTCTTCCCTGGGCAAATTTAGACCAAGGGGTCCCCATTCCCCAGGGCCCTTCCTTTATTTTTTATGTAAAGAAAAAGGAGAGGGGGCCATGACCCCCCCACCCCAGGTTGATTTTGGCCCCCGGGACCCCATCCCCCAGTGCCAGGCCTTTCCGTTTGGGGCCACGGTGGGAGCATCAAGGCCCCAGCAATACCAGCCAGCTCCCTGCCTTCTGCATGAGCCAGCATTGCTTTTGCTATATATTTACTAAAAAAAAAAGAGTTACAGGGACGTTATAGTTAGGGTCAAATTTTACTTATCCAAAAGCAGAGACCTTCAGTCGTTATAGTAACCTGAATTAACTATAACTCGCACCCCCAAAATGCACTGACCATGACCTCACATATTATATCACTCATGACATGGTCAGTGGCATCACTGATGACATCCAGTGACTGTGAGTGTTTTTAAAAAGTGTATGAGTGTTAAATATATATACAAAGGTGTATTGGTGAATCAGTGGGTGTATGAGTGACTGTATGAATGACTGAGTGGGTGAGTGACTGACTGTATAAGTGATTAGGTGTCTCAGTAAATGTATGTTTGAGTGACTGGCTCTGTGAATGTGTGTATCTGCCTGTCAGTTGATGTCTAAGTGGGTGTATGAGTGTGTTAGTGGGTTCGGTGAGTAAATAGCTGTGTGATTAACTATATGGGTTAGTGTCTAGGTGTGTTAGCAGTTCTATGGGTAACTCACTACGTATGGGAATATGTGTATGGGTGTATGAGTAGATATGTCAATGGCTCTATGGGTTAGTGAGTGGATGTGTGTGTAGGTCTATGAATCAGTACATGGGTGTGTAAGTAATGGTATGGCTCTGTGAATGGGTTTGTGAATGGTTGTGTGGGAGTGGCAGTTGGTGTATAAATGTTTCTATAGGGCTGCGAGTGGGTGCATCAGATGATGTGAATGATGGCCTCAGTGATGTCATTTGAGATGTTATCAGTGATGTCACTGACCATGTCATGAGGGATGTAATATGTGAGGTCATAAGCAGTGCATTGAGGGGGCGCAAGTTATAGCAGCTCAGGTAACTATAACAGCTGTTTTTCTTTGGTTTTGTATGAGTACAATCTGACCCTAACTATATCGTCCCTGTAACCTTCGTTTTTTTAGTGAATTTCGAAGTTTTTTGAAAAATTCTATTTGCTATATATAACGTCCTCTTAACCTGTGGGTTTTTCAGTGAATTTCTAAGGTTTTTTTAAATGCTAATTCCTAACTATAACGTCCCTGAAACCCTTTTTTGTGTGAATTTCTAAGGTTTTTTAACTAGCAGTCATGTTTGCAGTGTGGTAAAGAAAGGGGGTTGGGCCTCCGACCAGTTCTCAGGAACTTTGCTGAGTATCTCTTACAGGAGGTACCAGGGACGTTTCTTGGCCCCCAAGGTCCCTCTGGAGCCAGGGGGACTTTATCCCCCAACTAGTAGTGGGCCGGGAGGCATGTTTGCAGAGTGGTGGAGAAGGGGGGTGAGGCCTCTGCCAACTTCTCAGCAATCCTGCTGTTTGGAACTGAAGGGGGCTAACTATCCCTCCTATTACCTCCAGTGTGTCCTATACATCAGGATTACTGAGATCTGATAGCAGGAAATACCCCCTTTCTCCACCAATCTGCAAACGCACCTCCTGATGCACTACTATTTAGGTGATGAAGTCCACTTGGTTCTTGAGGGTCCTTGTGGGCCAACTAGCCCTCCTGTTACCTCCTGTAAGCTCCACACAGATGTATTGCAGAGAAGTGGTCAGAGGCCACGCCCCCTTTCTCCACCACTCTGCAAATGCTATCCTGGTGCACTGCTGCTAGGGAGATGAAGTTCACTTTAGTCCTGAGACCCTTTTGGGCCCTGGGGACACCATCCCTCGGGGTCTGAGCCATTCTTTTATCTTTTAATTAAAAAAAATGGGAAAGGGTTCCTCCTCCTCAGGCTTATTTTGGCCCCAGGGACCCTATCTCCCGAGCCCAGCCATTTCTATTTTTTTTCTTGGAAGGGAAGGGGGCTGAGTGGGTCCCCTTTTGGGCCATTTTCGCTCCCAGGGACCCCATCCCCAGGGCTAGGCCTTTATTTATACATACATTTTTTATTGGAGGGGCCATGCAGCCCCCTACCCAGGCTAATTTTGGCCCTGGTGAGCGGACAAAACAACTGCCTCCCTGGTAGAGGGGGTCATGCGGCCTGCCCTGGTGACTGACTATCTTGTTGGGGACCACAGGGGGAGCCTGAAGCCCCCGTGGTCCCAGTCGGCCCCTGCCTCCTGCTTGTTAGCAGCTGCCTGGGTTGTAAAAAACAAAGTGTGCTCTGCTGGAGCACACTTGTTTGCTATGGGATGGCGGGACCAGTGCTCCCACCATCCTATAGCAAACTGCAATGTCCCAGGAGTGGGCACCCCTGGACATTGCTGGAGCCAGACCAGGGGGTTGGCAGTCCACAAAGCCATCTATGGCCCCCCTCCCATCTTGAAAATAGCCCTGGGGAGATTGTGGTCCCTGGGGCTGCTTGGGTGGCCGGTGCCCTCCACACATCTTATTTACATTTAGCCCCGGGAAGGTGCCGGTCCCGGGACTGCAGGGGGTGTGTGGTCCTCCTGGCATTTCACACAATTAGCTCAGGGGAGATGGCGGTCCCCAGGGCTGCACACACATTATACTTTAAAAAAAATTACATTTGCACAGATTCAACGGAACTCCCACCGAACCTTTACAAACATTTTTTATTTTGCCTTAGGAGTTCCTGTGGGATCCCCTGAACAGGGTTAGGTGGTCAGGGTGTTTCTACCTTGTCCCCTTTACTTCTTTACAAATATATTTTCTTGTGGCTCAGTTCACCCGAGTCACAAGATGGCTGCCAACACTTCCTTGTTTGAAGTGTTGGCATCCAATCAGATCTAAGGCACGAGATTGGAAGCGTCTGACACAATTGTATATCTGAGAAATTGTTCAATTTCTCAGGAACTACTGAATGGAGTTACAACAATTAACAAAAAGAGTGCTTTAGTTTCTGGACCAAGAGCTACATTTCTGCCAAATTTGGTGTTAATCCGTTCAGCAGTTCGGACTGTAGCCGTGTCAAACTTTTCCAATGGAAATTAACATCTCGGCCCCCACTTGATGGATCACTCTGAAATTCTCAGGACAGCAGCTGACGTGACTGACCCATTAGTCTGAAAATTTTTGTGGAGAATCATCAAACAGCACCAAAGGTATTGGCAAATCAAAAAACACTTCCTATGGAAACTAGGTCCTAACTATAACTACCTACAGTTGACACAAGTAGGTTTTATATATATATTGACCAAGTCCCCAAACTTAAAAGAGGAGGGGATAGAGAAGGGCGACTTCATCAATTAGAGTCCAAATACATCATGTTATTTAATATAAAAATGCCAAATGGACTAAACATTGAGGAAGATTTATACGGCTATTTATGCTAATCCAGTTTCCTTTTCTCAGATTTTAATTGTTGTATAGCAGAGTGATATTTTATGTTGAAAGACAGGCATGTAGCAGGGGAAATGCCAGCAAAGAGACAAAAGAGTTAAAAATTGTGGAGTTATATCATATTTATGAAGATGGAAGTAAAATTGATTGATTTGCAATTAGATTAGCTGGGGCTTGTTGAGAATGCTGTGATTATGGTCGGTACAGTTATGAAAACAACTGGTCTTTTAAGATATTTAATAGGTACTGTGATGCACTAGGACTTTGATAAGGGCAGTTAATTTGCACTACTCATGAATGCCGGTATAACAGGATATAGGTTGCACTTGCATCTGAAATGGGAACACTGGGAAATGTATAAAATGTGAAAAAATGTGAATGGACAACTAGTACTGTCATGCACTAGCACTTTAGGGCAACATTTTACACTTTGGGGACCAGGAAACAATTTACACCATAATGTATACCAATCTTAGACAATGGTAGTTACCCATAAAAACATTTTTTTTGTATTTCTCTTTTTAGATTATGGTATATCATACCAAAAAGAAAATTGCAAAATAGCCCCAAGAAAACATTGAAAAAACATATATGCATATAGGATGGACATCCAAAACCTTCCGAAATATGAGGGTTCGACAACAGGAGTCTTATTAAGTACAACATTGTCTTTTATTGTATTTCAGTATGAAGCAGCTAGATGTTGGGTTTTAGATTCCCTCTTTTTTAATGACTAAAGAACTGTTGTCATTATTGAGTGTTATATTGCATAGTAATTTTAATGGAAATGTGATATAGTGCCGCTCGTAGGCTTGCCACTGTTGCTGGACTATTGTGGGCTCTGCTCGGGGACGCTGTGCTGCTTGGGGGGTGCTACTTACCAGGACCATTGTAAACCGGGACTGCGAGGACCAGGCTGCTTGGCGGTGATCGCAGCTGTCTCCTCTTCCCGACGCCTCCTTCAGACGGTACTTGACGCCTCGCGGCCCCCATTTCGCGGGGGCCGCTCGTAGGCTTGCCACTGTTGCTGCACTATTGTGGGCTCTGCTCGAGGACGCTGTGCTGCTTGGGGGGTGCTACTTACCAGGACCATCGTAAACCGGGACTGCGAGGACCAGGCTGCTTGGCGGTGATCGCAGCTGTCTCCTCTTCCCGACTCCTCCCTTTCCGCCCCTCCGCCTGTTTTAGCACAGCCCTGACTCCGCGTGCAAGTGGGACGCGCGCGGGACTTAGCCCGGGGCGAAGACCGGGCAAAGAGCGGGCCGTTTGAGGCCGTTCGAGTACGGGCGAGCCAGGCTCAGGCCCCATTACTTTCATTCATTGCGGTAAGCCAAGGGCTTTTTGAGGTTCCCCGTTTGATCCTTATCATGTCTGCTAGAGAAACCAGAAGTAAATCTGCGCTAGCTGCTGGAGCTGCCTCCGGCACTTTGGATAGGTATTTCGCTAAGGCTGGCTCTTTGCTGATTGACGAAATTACTATCTTAGAAAGGCGCATCTCTCAGGAGATTGATTGGGTAAGGAGATCCTCCTTGGGACCTCTTGCACAGGCTATTTCTCCAGCTCACGCCCATGACCTCACGTCACCTAATGCAGCCCTTGAATCCGGTATCTCTGAACCAGATTTGCTGATTTCTTCTGTTACTGATTACGACATTTCAGCCCCAACTGAGTTAAGTATTTCTTCCCTTCCTCCACCTAGATTGCTCCCCGCTTAACATAATATAAACCTTCTAATCCCTGATCAGGCTAATACCCCTTGTAGCAATTCTCCAACTAAACAACCTAGCCAGGGGGAGCGGGAAGGTGCAATCCCGAAGAGGCAAAGAAAGGCGCAAACTACCAGAGGGCAAAAGCCCAAAATTGCCAAGCCTAACTTGAGGAGTGTACCTAATCAATTAAGACCAACTGAAACAGGGTCAGTTCCACTAGATATACCTGCCTATACACTTCAGAACCATAACCCAACACCATCTGTGGCTGGCTTCTCTTCCTTGGATCTAAGTTCACTCCTGAAGAAATCACTCATTCCACTACTAGACCGTTTGGCTCTAATAGAAACATCTTTAGTGAACCTCCAGAGGGGAATCCAATCACTCCTAGAAGTATCTAGACCAGATAGCCAACAGGCAAACACCATCCAAACACTTCCAGTAAAAGAAGGCTGTCCTCCACCTAAGCTTTCCCAGCCATGCAACCTCATTGCACCTATCCCTCACATAATCGAACCCTCGACCGTACCTTGCACTACTGATTCCAGTTCTCATGGGTTGGCATTGGAATCTATAGCAGGGACGCAAGATACTGACATTAGACATAGGCCAATCCATCTGCCGCCAGAGGCTACCCCCTACACTGTCATTTTAACCGGCATTCCCAAACTAGGACCTCTTGCTAAAGAACCAGTTGACGCTCTAAAAAATAAGGTCATCCACTGGCTCTCTCTTAATAGACCCCTTTCCCAGGGTATTTATAGCGAGGTTCTTATGGTGAGGAGGGCCCCATGGCTGGGAAATACCAGCAAATCAATCAAAGGAGACTGTGTACTGATTAATTTTAGGGACCCCCGCACGGTTTCTCATATTTGCAGGTGGCCTCAAACCACCCAGGGATCCCCTATCCAACCCTACCCACTGTCATTTTTCTACCCGGACACGACGCCCGACCAGGAGGAAGATCGCTGGGTACTGGTTGGCAGGAGAGGGAAACGGGGTGGCCAAGGGTTCAGTAGGGACCACCTTTCTATGGTTCCTTCTCGTTATGACTATTTCTCCACATACAATAGATTTAGTTCTTTAGATATGGTGGATTGACCGCCCGCTTGGGGGGGTGGCGTAGTCCTGCATCAAACCATGCCTTGCATTCCCCTTGCCCATCCCGATACTTCAACTGTGCAGGAGCATTTGATTTAGAATTTGAGAGTGAGAGGGACCCCCTAAAAAGGCCAGGGGAAATAGGGTACTTATGCTAAGTATGCAAAGAGATTCCCAGGCATGTCACTATAAACACTGCTCTGACTTAAACACATATAGATAGAAGCCCATATGTTAGAACATGTACACCTTAAATTTGGACAGACAACTTAATAAAATCATTAAAAATTTCTTTTATTTTTGTATTATTAAAAACACAATAAAAATACTTTCCTAAAGAAGTATACAATAGCTAATCAAGGAAAACAATTACACTCTACACCGTGCAATCCTATACATGAAAGACAATTGCATATCAAATCTAACAAAAAGTCTTGTTACTATTGCGATCTAGTATGCTTACACAGAGAGACCAAGACAGACAGTCAATTTTTGTCATTATTTTGACACATCCGTATATAAATTACAAAATGCTACTCTTTGGAACAATCAAATTCTACTGTATCTCAAAGACGAAGCCGTTGGTACGAATTGTGTCCAGTACTAGCGTCGACGCGTTTCGATGGTTGTTATTATTAGTCCATCTTTATCAAGACAATCATACTGTCTCTCTTTTAATGGGCACTGGTTGGTTGCCGTAGTTATTCAATCCTGTTGACAATGAATCAGGGAGGACAGATCAAATTACACATTTTGATTGCATTTTTTGTCTATTTAAAATTTAACTTGTTTATGTCAAGAATTCCTGTCATACAAGGGAAACACGCCCTTATGTAAACAGGAGAGCTGTTACATAACTCAAGGGAAACACGCCCTTATGTAAACAGGAGAGCTGTTACATAACTCAAGGGAAACACGCCCTTATGTAAACAGGAGAGCTGTTACATAACTCAAGGGAAACACGCCCTTATGTAAACAGGAGAGCTGTTACATAACTCAAGGAAAACACGCCCTATAAAGGGAGGAACCGGGAGGTACAAGGCTGTCGGATATTGTGTTTACACCGACGTACCTGCTTCGTGAAGAGCAGTGTTCCGGAGTGGTGCTCCAGTAAGGCAAGAACGGAGGTAGGTCGAGTCGTTACTCCCTGGGCCGTGTCTTGCCCCATCGTCACCTGTGAAGGACCCGGAAGCTCTACCGGTCAACCATTGAGCTTCGCTTTTTGACTCGGCTGAGTCCAAGCGCAGTGGCGCTTTTGCTGGTTGGAGTCGTAACTCCCAGCCCGACCAGAGACACAGGGACTGCCAGCTGTAACGCACACCAGGAGGTGTTTGCCGCGTTACAGACTCGGAAGTCCACAGGATCGATCGAGCGGCTGCTCTCGGTTCAGTCTTCTTGCTTGTGATTGGGGTATCGGTGACGCATCACCAGGAGGTGACTCCGCGTCCCGGTGCAGTCTGAGGAAGAGGTTGAGCGGCTGCTCCCTTCAGGTAGAGACCCCGGCTGGGTGTTTCCCTGACTCCTCGATTCTCCCCAACACTCTTCGTGCCCCTCACAGCCTACCGATTGGCATTGTCGGCCATTTCATTTCTGCCCTCTGTTGGCATACGCCGGGATCGGCGTATATGCAGAGGACGGTTAGGACCATCCGTGCTGTGGGCTGGTAACGTACTTAGCCTGGAGGATTCCAGTGACTATAACTTTTGTTTGTTCTTTGTATTTTATTTGCCTTCATTAAAAGAACTAACCCTTCACAAGTGGTTGCGTCCTCATTGTCGTGTCTGTTAAACGATCCTGAGACGTTCAGGGCGTTACAAAATATCCGACCTTAATAACACTAACTGTCTCCCGGTCGATAACAGACATGGCAACACTTGATGATGTGCTGGCTGCTTTAGCGGCCATGCAAGTTGAAGTGGCTGCCTCTAGGCAAGAAACAGCCGATGTAAAAGCCAGACTGGATGCTATCCAATTGGACCCGCTCACGCCCAGCACCTCCCTCACGAACCAGACCCCTGCGGTAGTAGTGGAAATGCCGGTAGCCATCCCCTTGGCAACACCAGAGAGGTACAGTGGGGATCCTAACACAGTGCAGGTATTCCTCACACAAGTGGCGCTACATTTATCGTGCAAACCAAAGGCGTTCCCCACGAGTCAGGCTCGTGTGGCTTTCCTTATATCCTATTTGGCTGGAAACGCGGCACAATGGGCCGTACCTCTGGTGAGCAGGGACGACCCCCTCTTATGTGATTGGGGTGCTTTTCGCGAGGAATTCCTGAAGGTATTCGACAGAAGGGCTGACTCGTACACGGCGGACCGTGAAATGCTTGAGTTGAGACAGGGATCCAACGACCTGGTGCAGTATCTCAACGCGTTCCGAAGGCTGGTTGCGGAAACCAAGTGGCCTGTTGCTAAACAGACGGCGCTCTTCCATCAAGGGCTGTGCGATGAGCTCAAGGACGCCGTGGCTCATATTGACCCTCAACCCAAGACATGCGAGGGCCTTATCAACCTGGTATTACGGCTGGAACATAGGCTAAGTGAAAGAAAGGGGGATCATGGGAGAAAAGGAAAATCCCTTCCATCCTATGTGACGGTGGGAAGTCCTGAAACTTCCACCGCATCCAAGGGAGAACCCATGGACATCAGCGCAATACGAGCGAGCCTCACAGCCACGGAGAAAGAGTCACGCCGTAAACAAGGATTGTGCCTATATTGTGGCAAAAAAGGCCACTACGTACGTGAATGCCCTGCCAAACCGAAGACGTCACGTTATCGGGCCAACCGGTCGGTAACAGCCGTGGTGGACATACCGGCGGAAAACTAGAGGACTCCAAGACCAGAGAAGGGGCATCTCGGAGTCACTCATCCATCCCTTCACTTTCCAACTCGGTCACTAAGGGACAACGACACCTGTTTATCACGGTGCACGTGGGAGTGCATGACCAGTGGATACCCGTTGTGGCCATGGTGGATTCAGGGGCCACTGGCATGTTTATGGACCACAACGAGGCATGCAGGCTAGGGCTAGTGCTTCTTCCCAAAGCAGTACCCGAAGACGTCTATGCGGTAGACGGAAGGCGATTGGTGACGGGGCCCATCGGACAGCACACGGGGGTCCTTCCGATGAGATATGGGAGGAACCATTTGGAACAAATCGATTTTAACATCATCCGAGCGCCCCAATATGGCGTCATATTGGGATTGCCGTGGCTACAGAAACACAACCCCTTTGTGGATTGGCCAACACATCGCATCGAAATGACGTCACCGTATTGCATCCTGCATTGTGGAATAAGAACGGAATCCCTTGACGCAGATGAGAGCGGGAGTCAGACGGTGGCTACAGCGGCAGAAAAAGATGTGGCTCTCCCCCAGGCTTATCGCAGTTTTGAGGATGTATTTGATGAGGTGAAGGCGGAAGTGCTACCACCACATAGACAGTTTGACTGCCAGATCGACCTGGTGCCAGGGGCCAGCGTTCCCAGCGGCAGGCTGTATGCCCTGACGGAGCCTGAAAACGTGCATCTCCGGGGGTACCTGGATAAACTCCTCAAGCTAGGATTCATCCGCCCGTCCAAGTCTCCGGCCGCCTCGCCACTCTTCTTCATCCCGAAGGCTAATGGGGAGCTGAGAGCCTGTGTGGACTTTAGGGCATTGAATGCGATAACCATAAAAAATCGGTACCCCTTGCCTCTCATCAGTGTACTTCTGGAACAAGTCAAGAAAGCTCGTATCTACACCAAGTTGGATTTGAAAGGGGCATACCATCTGGTGCGCATGAGGGACGGAGACGAGTGGAAGACCGCCTTTAAGACCAGGTTCGGCCTTTTTGAGTACCTCGTCATGCCGTTCGGTCTGTGCAACGCCCCGGCAGCCTTTCAGTACTTTTTGAATGAGGTATTCAGAGAGGAGTTGGATATCTACGTGGTCGTATATATCGACGACATCCTCATCTATTCGTCCAGTGTGGAGGAGCACGTACACCACGTCAAAGCTGTGCTCCAAAAGCTGAGGGAAAACATGCTGTTTTGTAAACTCAGCAAGTGTGACTTCCACGTCACATCCGTGGAATTCCTCGGAGTGATGCTGAGTCCAGAGGGACAGGAGATGGCAGAACGAAAGATCAAGGCGGTGAAAGAATGGCCGGTGCCCCAAAGCGTGAAGGACGTCCAAAGTTTCATTGGCTTCGCCAACTTTTACAGGCGGTTTATAGATGGATTTTCAGGAGTGGTGGCCCCAATCACACAGCTACTGAGGAAGTCCAAGGAGTTTGTCTGGTCCCCTGAAGCGAACAAAGCCTTTGAGGCCCTGAAAAGCGCCTTTGGTAAGGCGCCGGTGTTGGCTCACCCCGATCCGGATCTCCCCTACGTGGTGGAAGCGGACGCGTCGGATGTGGCGCTGGGGGCTATCTTGTCCCAACGCAACCACGACACAGGGGTGCTTCATCCCGTTGCGTACATGTCCCGCAAACTCAACGACGCCGAACGCAACTACCATATTGCGGAGAAGGAGCTTCTCGCAATCAAGGACGCATTCACCGAATGGAGGCATTGGTTGATGGGGGCAAGACATGTGGTATCGGTGTACACGGACCATCGGAACCTACAGTTCATGACGGCCACTAGACACCTTTCTCCCAGGCAGCTGCGGTGGATGATCTTCTTTGCGGGGTTCAACTTCCGCATCACATATCGGCCGGGGACGGAAAACCGGAAGGCGGACGCCCTGTCCCGTCAATCTGCAGTTAAGGAACCATTGCCTGCAACCGAGCGTTCCATCATTTCCCCGAGGATGGTATTGGGGGTTATCCAACCGGATACTTTCCTGAGGGGAATAAAGAGAGGGATCAGGTCATTCGCATGGCGGAGGTGGCTCCTCAGTCACAGAGAATGGCAGCTGAAGGACGGGATACCCCTGAAGGGCAGGTGCCTATTGATACCCACGCCTAGGCTAAGGAAACAAGCATTCATCTGGTGCCATGACTCTCCATGCGCAGGTCATTTGGGCTTTGAAAAAACGGTGGCTAGCATGGGACGGCATTTCTGGTGGCCAACCATGAGAGTGGATGTCAGGAGGTGGGGACAGGAGTGTCCTACGTGTGCTACCATGAAGGCCGACCATGGCCGAACCCAAGGGCTCTTACATCCACTTCCGACCCCGGATAGACCATGGGATAGCATATCACTGGACTTCGTGGTGGGCCTACCGGTAGACCAGGGGATGACGGCAATACTGGTGGTGGTGGATTACTTGACGAAAATGGGGCACTTCATCCCCTGCAAGAGAGTCCCTACGGCCGGGGAATTGGCGTCACTACTCCTAAAGAATGTGGTACGACTGCATGGATTACCTGGGGTGATCGTGTCGGACCGGGGGTCGCAGTTTACTGCGCAATTCTGGAAGACTTGGTGCACTGCGCTGCATGTTAAGACCGCCCTGTCCACCAGCTACCACCCTCAAACGGACGGCCAAACCGAGCGCCTGAACCAAACGCTCAAACAGTATCTGCGATGTTTTGTGGACCAGGGCAGGGAAGAATGGGTCGACTTGCTATGGGTTGCAGAGATAGCCTATAACAACGCCACTCACAGCTCCACACAGTCATCTCCGTTCTATAGCAACTATGGCCAACATCCCAGGTTCTTGCCATTTCTACATCCGTTCAGAGAGGACAGGATTCCCGCCACAGCGGACAGGGTGGCACACATAAAAGACACGTTGATGCGCTCAAGGGCTGTCCTAATAGAGGCCAAGAGAAGATACAAGGCTGCGGCAGATAGGAAGAGAAGGCCCGGGCCACTGTACCGCACTGGAGACTACGTCTGGATATCCACAAGAAACATGAGGTTTCGAAAGAACAGTGTGTTCCATCCCAAGTACATGGGCCCCTATCGAATTACCAAGTGTATGGGTCCCGTGAACGTGAAGGTGTGCTTGCCCCAGTCATTGCGGATACACCCTGTCTTTCATGTATCATTGCTCAAACCAGCACCCTCCAAGCCGTCTGGGACACCTAGGCCGGTATGCGTGGAGTCGGAGGTGGAGTATGAAGTGTCGGTCATACGGGCGTCCAAATGGCGCAGGGGGAAGCTGTGGTACCTGGTTGCGTGGAAAGGCTATGGCCCGGAGGAGCATTCATGGGAACTGGCTGAAGGGGTTCATGCTCCGCGCTTGGTCTCCTTGTTCCATCGGCGTTTTCCTGCCAGCGCTGGACCCGTGGGGAGCCGCTGAGAGGGAGGATGTACTGTCAAGAATTCCTGTCATACAAGGGAAACACGCCCTTATGTAAACAGGAGAGCTGTTACATAACTCAAGGGAAACACGCCCTTATGTAAACAGGAGAGCTGTTACATAACTCAAGGGAAACACGCCCTTATGTAAACAGGAGAGCTGTTACATAACTCAAGGGAAACACGCCCTTATGTAAACAGGAGAGCTGTTACATAACTCAAGGAAAACACGCCCTATAAAGGGAGGAACCGGGAGGTACAAGGCTGTCGGATATTGTGTTTACACCGACGTACCTGCTTCGTGAAGAGCAGTGTTCCGGAGTGGTGCTCCAGTAAGGCAAGAACGGAGGTAGGTCGAGTCGTTACTCCCTGGGCCGTGTCTTGCCCCATCGTCACCTGTGAAGGACCCGGAAGCTCTACCGGTCAACCATTGAGCTTCGCTTTTTGACTCGGCTGAGTCCAAGCGCAGTGGCGCTTTTGCTGGTTGGAGTCGTAACTCCCAGCCCGACCAGAGACACAGGGACTGCCAGCTGTAACGCACACCAGGAGGTGTTTGCCGCGTTACAGACTCGGAAGTCCACAGGATCGATCGAGCGGCTGCTCTCGGTTCAGTCTTCTTGCTTGTGATTGGGGTATCGGTGACGCATCACCAGGAGGTGACTCCGCGTCCCGGTGCAGTCTGAGGAAGAGGTTGAGCGGCTGCTCCCTTCAGGTAGAGACCCCGGCTGGGTGTTTCCCTGACTCCTCGATTCTCCCCAACACTCTTCGTGCCCCTCACAGCCTACCGATTGGCATTGTCGGCCATTTCATTTCTGCCCTCTGTTGGCATACGCCGGGATCGGCGTATATGCAGAGGACGGTTAGGACCATCCGTGCTGTGGGCTGGTAACGTACTTAGCCTGGAGGATTCCAGTGACTATAACTTTTGTTTGTTCTTTGTATTTTATTTGCCTTCATTAAAAGAACTAACCCTTCACAAGTGGTTGCGTCCTCATTGTCGTGTCTGTTAAACGATCCTGAGACGTTCAGGGCGTTACAGTTTAGCAAGACACCCTATAAGTTATATTCATTGATTATTATAAGTTCTCATACTGTCATCAATGTAGCCTATATCATCAAAAAACAATTCATTATTATTTTTAATACATTTATTGACCCTTATATTCTATCAGATTGGCTTAATGAGTGGACTTTCTAAACTTAAATCTGGGCCTTTCATCCCTGTCCTGCCATAAAAGAGGTTTGCAGAATTACCTTATATCATCACGTTCTGGTTCCACATATGAGAGAGAAACGATAAATTCGATGAGACCTTGCCATTAAAATAATTAAAATCTACAGAAAAAGAGAAGAGGATGTATCACATTAACCTTATTTCACATGTATTATATGGTGAACGTATTTTTGTATTTATTCTTAAGAAAAGAGAAGCGTTTTATATCTAATTTGAAAGAGGCTAAGATTGTTCTACTTCTTGCCTTGATATGCTCAAGTGGTAGTTATATGAACGATATATTAATGTATACAAAGGGAGGGACACTCTTCAAGTGTGTGCTTACATGTATATTTATGAGCCTAAACAGTGAATAGAGATTAGATGTCAGTTTTAAGCCGTTTATTCATAAAGTTCACTCTTTCATTACTCCTAATTTTTTACACTTAGTTTGAACTATTTACAGGGGGTTCTATTGCTGTGCTTGGGCTCTAAGCTGGCTCTAACACGTTCCTCGGTAACTTGTTCTCCTTACTTCTGTATATTAATCTTAGAGATTTAGAAAAATTGAACTACTTCATGACAACACATAAATCATGTCTGAGCAATACGGTATTTACCGGGATAGTAGGGCGTCCACCGATTGACTCGAGGATATGTCTCGAAAAAGCTACATATAAGCGTGGTTCTCCTTTAAATCCCCCGCTCTAGGATGCCAAGGTATCGCCAGACACCTAATAGTGGAAAGGGAAATTGTATTTAATTTAGGTCACCCCTTCTGTTTGTAGCGAAAACGTATAGAGGGCTAACTTCTTATTAACAGCGCATAAATCTTAGGTGAACAATACGGTATTTACCGTGGTAGTAGTGCATCCAAAGGTGACAAAAGGATTGATCTCGAAGTTATTGCAGCTAGTGTTTCTCCACAACTCTCCAAAAGGCCACCGTCTCAGTCATTGAGATCAGAGTAAAAACGCGGATGCGCAATAGACCAAAAGCGCTGTCTCTGAAAAACGCCGTCGGTATTATCGTCCTCAACCTGTCAAATACATAAAGGTGGACGAGTACGTTTTAATATACTTCCTATCTAACTGTAGGTACCTATTCTAGAGCATATCCCTGGGTTTCATACCTTAGTGAAGATTCTCCGTGGAAAAAACGCTCCGCTTGTTCTCCCGCGTTCGTTGTATGATTGGCAACCTACTCTTCCCATTTAAATATTACTTTCCAACTCACCGGATTGGTCAGCCTTAGCGTGGTTAAAGTGCAATCAGCTGTTTGTATTACGGCGAGTTCCTGCCTACATTGACACCGGAAAAGGTATGGTCCAGGTGTTGAGGGCCGGTCCATTCAAAAAGCGCCATACACTCCCTACATACCCCGGAATATAAACACGCCATTTTTTTATTATTTACGTGAGTTTGCACCCAATACATCATAATTGTTTGTTGGTATCCGTATCTGTCCTAAAAGACCCGATAATATTACGGCCCCAATTATATAACTTAGACCCCTGGTTACATGAGCGCAAACCCGTATTCGGACTGAATACCGCCGACCCTGTTTAGGAATTGAAAAATGTAGCATTTATAATTATATTGTCTATTCTCATTGTTTCTGTCAGGTAGGCCACTCTATACCAATATTTTTTCTGAGAAGAATTATAGGCCTCTTGGCTGAAGCTACAGCATGCTAACTACAGTAGATAAATAGATCGCTATTGATTCGCCACCAGTTTCATCCAATCTTCTCTACTGTTGAGGCCTTTATCAATGGTATTCAAGTGGCACATGTACCACTGTTCCCTCATCTTCCTTTGTGCGTCCAGATTACCGCCTCTCCTACTTATAGTGACTCTCTCTAAAATAAACCATTTGAACTCATTAAAATGGTGGCTCTCTTTTAAATAATGTTCTGTCATTGGTGCGTTTTCCTTGTTATTTTTCAGGGCTGATCTATGTTCTGTTAGTCTGGTGCGTAGCTCACGGCCTGTTTCGCCCACGTAGCCCAAACCACACGGACAGATCAACAGGTATACTACACTCTTGCTTCTACAGTTGTTCAACGTTTTAGCAAATACAGATTTTTCATTTAGTGTAAAGCTTTTTGCCTGAATACAATTCGGGCAGATGGAACAGGTACCACAGGAGTAGTTACCTATTGCCCTCTGATTTTGCAAGGTAGTTTGGAAATTACCATGGCTACTTTTATACGTAGTAACAAGGGAATTCCTGATAGTTTTGTTGCGTCTGAAAGAAAATAGGGGTTTGGATAACGGTGTTTGCACCCCATTATTCAAAATTTTCCAATTTCTGTTAATTATGTTTTTAATTTTATTACTCAAACCTGAGTATTGGCTAACAAACACTATCCGGTCTGAGGTTTTGTTCTTTTTATCTCTATTAGTGTTTAGGAGATGATCCCTATCGTAAAACCTAGCACGTTTGAGGGAATGTTTGATCAACCTTTTAGGATACCCTCTAGCCTTAAGTTTCTTTTCCATTCTCTCCGCATGATGATAAAAATCCGAAAGACTCGAACAGTTACGACGTAACCTCAAAAATTCCCCAAAGGGGATATTATCTTTTTGTGATTTCGGATGATTGCTATCATACTTAAGAAGCGTATTTCTGTCTGTGGGTTTAGAGAACAATTCTACTTGCAATTTGCCTGATGTATTTTTGATTTTTATATCCAAAAAATCCACACTAGTCTCACTATAGGAGGCTGTAAATCTGAGGTTCACATCCCCTCTATTAAGCCATTCCAAGAACTCCGTCAGTTGTTCACTGGCACCGTTCCAGATGAAAATGATATCATCAATGAAACGGTGCCAGTGTAGCACGTTTTCATAAAACGGTGCCACTTCGTTGTAAATGTGTTTCTGTTCGAACTGGCTGACATAAAGGCAAGCCAGACTGGGGGCACAGGTGGCCCCCATACTGGTGCCTTTGATTTGTTTATAGAGTTCTTCCTTGAATAAAAAAATATTGTTCTTCAGGACCATTCTGATGCAGCCTAGGATGAACTGACAATTCCCACCGTTCAGATTTTCTTGCTCTAGAATGGATAGCATTGCACTAATAGTGTCGTCTTGGGGGATATTAGTATATAATGCTTCGATGTCTAATGTCACCAACAATTGGGTTTTACTATCGAAGCTCAGTCCTTCGAAGATCGCAATCGTATGTGCTGTGTCTTTGAGATACGATTTTTGTTTTTGAACAATCGGTCTCAGAAAGACATCAGCATATTTGCTGAGGGGTTCTAAAAGTGAGCCCAAACTGCTCACTATTGGTCTCATCGGTGGATTACCCATGTTTTTGTGTATTTTGGGGAGACCATATATTGCAGGGATGATGGGATTATTGTTAAACAGGAACCTGTATTCGTTATCGCAAATCCAATCTTCCTCTCTGCCTTGGTTCAGCAGTTGGGCTACTTCTTTCTTAAGAGCATCTATCACAGAGAATGGAACACGAACATAATGTTCTTTAACATCAAGTAGTGACCTCATTTTGTTTTCATAATCTGTAGTGTCTAAAATAACCACCCCACCGCCTTTATCGGCGGGTTTGATGGTAATTGAATCACATTCCTGTAGTGTTTTCAAAGCTTTTCTTTGTTTCAGGGATAGATTGTTATTATGATTGTACGGGGTTACTAGACTGTTCTTAATCTCAATCTCTACAACTCTTTCAAAGAGTTCCACATTTTTGTCTAATAGACTCAATTGTGGTGTAAAGGTGGATCTAGGTTTGAGGCCAGTGACATTAGGTGCTGGTTCATAAGTTTTATCTGCAAAGAAATTGTTCAATCTAATTTTTCTAAAAAAACTCCTCATGTCTTTTTCCAGTTCGAATTTGTTTATTGGGGCTGATGGTGCAAAACTAAATCCTTTTTTAAGTACCTCTTGTTCCTCATTAGTCAATCTTCTATTTGAAAGATTGATGATAGGAATCTCTTCTACCTCCAGTACCTCTGGTTCCTGGTTTTCAAAAAGTCTTGGGGTTGGTAGTTTTGAGGTTGATGGTTCCTCGTCTGATCCTCCCTCGTATAATTCCGATAGTTTCGTTGCCCTCTGTTGTGGCGCCCACCTAAAAAAGTGGGTTCCCGTTCAAAGGTCACTCCTGGCCTAGCTGGTTGTTCATTTATTACTTCCTCTTCACCACTGGATCCTGAGGATTCGGAGAAGGTAATTCTTTTATGACCCCCTCTCGCATATATTGGTCTTTGATATTGCGGTTTGTCCCATCTTTGTTCTTTCCTACTCGTATAGTAGTCTTTGTTGAGAAATGGGTATACTAGTTCCGCACTAAACCTCTCTATATCTTTCCTCAGCTTTGTCATTTTTTTATTTGTCAGATACTCTCTATATCCATTGGTTTCTAGTTCCAACTCATCTAATTTCTTTTTAGCCTCATCCAAAGCTGTGTTCTGTTTCAAAGCTGCTTCCAGGTCCTCTAGTTCTTTGCGTTCAATTATCATGACCTCTTGAGCAGTTTCTATAATTAGAATTAGCCAATCCCTACTACAGCGGTTGGCTATGTGTGTCCAGATCTCGAGAAATTTTTGATTTTCTATAAAGAGGCCCGGTTCATTTCTAATACGTAATCCTATAGGGATGACCCCAGCTTTTAAATATTCTATTAAGAAATCAGCATGGAGCTCTGTCCTAATGAGTTTCTTCTTTAGATTCAGTATTTTCATTATTTGTTCATGGCTGCTATTATTAGTCATGAATTTTCCACCACTTCTTGGATTTTGGTTAATAAGCCTATTAAATTGATCCTCGGAGAAACCAAATGTTTTAAAATTATCCATTCCGGTACCCGGGAAGGCTATTTAAATATTGGACTATTAATATGTCCACAGTAGAAGAGATTGCCTCTCCAACCCAAAAGGGCTGTACTATAAAGTTAGAATTTGAGAGTGAGAGGGACCCCCTAAAAAGGCCAGGGGAAATAGGGTACTTATGCTAAGTATGCAAAGAGATTCCCAGGCATGTCACTATAAACACTGCTCTGACTTAAACACATATAGATAGAAGCCCATATGTTAGAACATGTACACCTTAAATTTGGACAGACAACTTAATAAAATCATTAAAAATTTCTTTTATTTTTGTATTATTAAAAACACAATAAAAATACTTTCCTAAAGAAGTATACAATAGCTAATCAAGGAAAACAATTACACTCTACACCGTGCAATCCTATACATGAAAGACAATTGCATATCAAATCTAACAAAAAGTCTTGTTACTATTGCGATCTAGTATGCTTACACAGAGAGACCAAGACAGACAGTCAATTTTTGTCATTATTTTGACACATCCGTATATAAATTACAAAATGCTACTCTTTGACAAAAATTGACTGTCTGTCTGTAGGATTGCACGGTGTAGAGTGTAATTGTTTTCCTTGATTAGCTATTGTATACTTCTTTAGGAAAGTATTTTTATTGTGTTTTTAATAATACAAAAATAAAATAAATTTTTAATGATTTTATTAAGTTGTCTGTCCAAATTTAAGGTGTACATGTTCTAACATATGGGCTTCTATCTATATGTGTTTAAGTCAGAGCAGTGTTTATAGTGACATGCCTGGGAATCTCTTTGCATACTCAGGAGCATTTGACCCACTTGGATTGTAATCATCCAAATACAGAAGGTCCTGTGGGGGTTATCTGCTTTCTGCCTAACTTGACCATGGCTATGAATCCTTATATCCCTATTTCCTTTTCTAACTTACACAAGGGCCCGAGCTCCGAACCAGCTCATATCCCAGTTGCATATCCCGCGACGGATGCTTTGTCTCCCCTCAAGATTTTATCTTGTAACGTCGCGGGCTTAGCCACCAAATGGATCAATCCGGCCTGGAGCTCCTTTATTGGGGATAAAGATATTTGCTTGCTTCAGGAGACCTGGGCAAGGGAGGAGATTTCCAACGTTGGCTTCGCTGTATTTTCTGCACATGCGACCTGGGGGGGGAAAGGCCGCCCGTCCGGCGGATTAGCCATATGGGTGGCTATTGATTTGGGGTGTAAGGCCTCCATTTTCCCGACAGATTCCGCAGATATTTTAGCCGTACTGTTGGAATGGCCCAACTCTCATAATTTTTTTTTTGATTAACATCTATGCTAGGCCAGTGAACATTGCACAGGAATCGTCTACAATTGCGGAGCTAGTGACGGTCCTGGAAACAATCCCGGAGGGCACCCCCTTCATAATTGGTGGCGATGTAAACTGCCAGTATGAGCCCCTCCCAGGTATAATGGAGGGGTTGACCTCGGAAGAAGATCTCCTGTGGTCCATCCCTCCCCCACAGGCCCCGGCTGCTAGAGCATGCTCCCCCCTAGCCTTACAAATCACTTCCCTGTCCCTTCAATTTGGTCTCAGGGCCTGCGATGGAAGGTTCAAGTCAGACATCCCTTCCAGATGTACTTTTAATCGAAGGGGCAGTGAATCGCGTTTAGATTATGTTATGGTTCACCTGTCTTCATGGACTCACATAAGGGATTTTAGTGTTTTAGCCAGGGAGGACAGCGACCACAATGCCCTTCAACTAGTTTATGATCACCCTGGGTTGGAGGTTAGAGACATTCCAAGGACCAACGCGGAGAATTCCTTGGATCTCGCTAATAATAGGCGCAGAATAAGATGGGAGCACCTAGCCTCACACCATGGGAAGATACCTTTACTATATGCCCAGGTTGTTCCCATATTTGAAAAGCTTGAGGCACTTAAAATGGAAGAAACTCCCCAGAACATTTTTATGCAATTGGGACAGATTCATGAGGATTTGATCAAACATCTTTCCAAATGTCTAACCCAAAATATAAATAGGCTTGGCAGGAAAATTTCCCTCCCCTCCTGGTTTAATAATGCTTGTCGGAAGGCAAAAACCGAACTTTTGCTCCTCATTAAAGAGGGAAAGGGTAAAGATGAAATCAGGGCAAGCAGAGTAGCTTATAAATCCCTGATCATTAAAGCTAAAAGGAATGGGAGCATGACAAATGGGCAAGATTGACTTCCTTCCTGGCCAGTGGAGACTCACACAAATTCTGGTGTTGTGTCAACTCTGGCCTGGAGGAGCTGACCCCGGCCACACTATCCAACATATCACCAAAGGCCTGGCAGGAACATTTCCAGTCTCTTTCTAAACTACCGCAGGACGCCCCGACTAGTACCACCTCTACTTCACAGCAAGGAGGGACGGGGGAACTCTTCGAGGTGGGTGAGGTGCGCGCGGCTGTAGCCGGCCTGGCATCTGGAAAGGCACCAGGGTTGGATGGTATGCCTGGTGACTTATGTAAACAGGAGCCGGATGTTTGGGCGCCCTATTTTACGATCCTCTTTAATGCTATCCTTGAAGGCATGGCTATTCCGGGTACTTGGCTGGGCGCAGAGATTGTCCCAATCTTTAAGAAGGGCTCTCCTCTGCTCCCAGCCAACTACAGACCTATTAGCCTTATTGATGTCCCACAAAAGATCTTTGGTAGACTCATGTTAAATCGCCTCCAGGATTGGATCGAAACAAATGAGATCCTGAGCCCATATCAGGCAGGTTTCCAAAGGGGCATCTCGACTACTGATCAAATCTTCCGCTTGCACCTCATCTACTGGAAGACGGTTCTCTCCGAGGGCGGCAGTCTATACACGTTTTTCGTGGATTTACGTGCCGCCTTCGATTTGGTCCCAAGGGACAAACTGTGGGCAGTCCTTTTGGACCTGGGGGTCCCGGCTGACATCCTAACGATTCTAAGGAGACTGCACCAGGGGAACTTTGCCAGGGTAAGGTGTGGCAGGGATGGTTCCCTCTCTGATGCTTTCCCCGTTGACAGGGGGGTCAGACAGGGGTGCGTTCTTGCACCTACCCTCTTCTGCCTCTTTGTCAACGGGGTCATAAGCTTTCTTCAAGAGCTGAGTAACATCGATGCCCCTAAGCTTGACGGCAGCAGGGTTCCCGCAATTATGTTTGCGGATGATACCCTGCTGCTTTCTAAATCCCCCATGGGTTTGCAGAGGGTCTTGGACGGGTTCGCGTGTTTCTGTGCGGACCGGGGATTGGAGATCAATGCTGCAAAAACAAAATACATGATCTTCAATCCCCCCTCCAGGACCGGAGCACCCCCCTCTATAGGGACATCAAGTTTAGAACGGGTGCACACATTTGAATACTTGGGGTTGGTATTAAATCAGTCCATGTCATGGGACCCTCACTTAACTAAGATGAATATGAAACTCTCCCAGCTTGTGGGGGGCATTTCAAGGATGGCGAATGGATTAGCGTATAGGCCATTCGCGCCCCGCTTGCAGATTTACAAAACCCAAGCCAGAGCATCAGCGACATATGGAGCTGAATTATGGGGCCACACTTTGGGACTGAAGCTCCAGACCACGGAAAATAACTTCCTCAGACAACTGACTGTCTTACCAATTAGCACCCCACTTTTGCCGCTAAGATTGGATCTAGGTTTAAGACCGATTTCAGAGGTCCTGGGTCTCAAACCCCTGACCTTCTGGTGTAAAATCTGGTCTTCCCCGGATCTTCTGAAATATAGAGCTGAGCTGGTGGAGATTCTGCGTTTGTGTAAAAGTATTCCAATCCCATGGCTCAGTTATATTAAACGCATCTGTGAAGCACTTGGCAGATCAGAATTGTGGTCTGATCCGGCATCGGCCTGCCCTAAGGTCTCCCGAAGGTTCATATCCAAAGCTTATTATGACTATCATCTGAATCTGGCAATTACGCGCACGAGTGGGCTCACAAACAGCACATTTTTTAGGATTCAAAGATTTTTTCCGTCTCGAGCTCACTTATGATGATATGGGCCCGCCTCTAACGAGGAAACTCTTTATGCAATGGCGTTATAACACACTGCCCCTAAGGGCTTACACGGCTCGGTGGGCACACCCAAACCACACTGCTCAATGCCCCATATGTTCACTCCCTGAGGAAACGGATCTACACATTATATTTTTCTGCCCGGCCTATCGCAGAGCAAGGAACTACTGGCTCTGCCCCCTTCTGACTAACATGGGTTTTAGATATTTTGACCCCGCTTTTAGAATACTGAAATCAGACCTCTCCCCTCCAATAGCATTCGCGGTGGCAAAGTTTTTAACATCAATGTGGTTTACTCGCATGCGCCACCTCAAGTCTTTCCCACCGAGTCCAATACCCTGATGAGCTCAATTTATTGTTTATGAATTGTTTTTATTGTCTTTTATTTTGTTTAAGTAATGATGTATATTTGTACTCTTTTATGGCCTTGGAGGCCGAAATAAAGATTTGATCATGATATAGTTTATATGAATAATTGTAGAAAAATTGATGCACACAGTTCGAGTGTACCGGGCCCCTGATGTGAGGATTGCAACATTGGTTTCAGGCACTGGCCCATCAACGGACTTTCCAATATGTGCACCTATATCTGTGTGATCAAGGCAGTGGATGCCGAACCGCGTTGCAGCGTAATTACGGAATAAAAACGTTATTGCCATGAAACTCCCCGTGTTGGTGTCCAGTTCGTTGTATAGGGAATCGGATTTGGTGTTCATATATCTATATCTATATCTATGTCTATATATATATATTACCTACTGGCGGTCGCCAGTAGGTAGTTATAGTTAGGACCACGTTTCCATAGGAAATCCGCAACATTCTATTTTGAATAACTTTTGCGCCGGTCGACGAATCCTCGCAAATTTTTCAAAATAGGTGCGGCGCTACGCTCCGCTCCTACCCTGAAAGTCTCGGGGGGTTTCTTCAAGCGGGGGCTGAGATAAAAGGGGGGGCCCAATACGCGTTTTTCCCATGCATTTTTCCATAGGACCTTTAGACACAGCTACAGCCCGAACGGCTGAACAGAATTACTTGAAATTTGGCAGAGAGGTAGTCCTCAGGTCAAGGAAGTGCCTTTTGTAGGTTTGGTGTAAATCTGTTCAGTAGATTCTGAGAAAATAGCCTTTAAATCAATATATATATCTGAGCCAGCTTACGGTGCGCTTACGGTGCGCTTACCGTACGCGTACGGTGACGTGCGCGAGCGCGATTCTGATTGGCTCTTAGATCTTAGTAAACATTCGAATCGGCCGAAACCAGGAAGCGGCGGCCGCCATTTTCTCTCTCGCACTCTGAGTAGGGCAGCATAAATGAAGCCCAAAAATGGGTAAAGGGGCAGTATATTGAAATAATAATCACCCAGCAATGATATACGGGCCCCCAAACAACCCACAAGGCCCAAAATTTTTTTTATTTTTTTTTCGAAAAATCGCCGATTACGCTTACCGTACGCGTACGGTAAAAAAAATTTTAAAAAAAAAAAAGTATCCACACTCTCCCCACCCCATGTGCACATGGTGCGCATGGCTTATGAAATAATTGAAATTAATAAACAAAACATTTCACAACGATGCGCATAATATGTCCCCCATGTGCGCTCGGTGCGCGAAGCGCATCGTGCGTACATGGCCCATCTCGCATAATGTGGGCATGCGGTGCGCGCAGCGCACCGCGTGACCACCGTGCGTGCATGGCACTAACTGTGTAAAGTGGGCGCGCGGTGCGCGAAGCGCACCGCGTGCTCACTGTGCGCGCACGGAACAAACTGCGTTAAGTGGGCGCGCACGCCACGAATGGCGCAAAGTAAGTTAGCATTTAAAAAACCGTACAAATTCACTGAAAAAACCATAGGTTTCACACACGTTATAGTTAGGAATTAGCATTTAAAAAACCTTGCAAATTCACTGAAAAAACCATAGGTTTCACACATGTTATAGTTAGCTGTACATTTTACTGATAAAAAACCAATGAAATTCCCCCGTTATAGTTACTGTAGGCAACTATAACTCACGCGACCGTAATCCTCTGCTGATGACATATGTGTCTTTATGAAAAAAAAATATTTGTAATATATGTATAGCTAAAATTTAATGGAAGAAGACATGGGCAAATAAGTGTCTAAATACAGTATTAGCATCAGCAGAGGATTACGGTCGCGTGAGTTATAGTTGCCTACAGTAACTATAACGGGGGAATTTCATTGGTTTTTTATCAGTAAAATGTACAGCTAACTATAACATGTGTGAAACCTATGGTTTTTTCAGTGAATATATATATATATATATATATATATATATATATATATATTATTAATCCAAAGATGCGGCACTCAGGAAGGAGGTGATTTCAAACAATTCTTTATTGTTCACACAGCTCAACCAACGCGTTTCAGCCTACACGGCCTTGCTCACGGTTAGTGAGTCCTTCTTCTATGGCACTATATATACACCCAGCTAGCCTGAGTATGGCATTGTGGGAAATGTAGTGCAATCAATACAATGTTGTGCAATTTAACCAAAAGAAAATCGATCTTATATTGTATTTAACAGGTAAATGAATTAGCATCAACGGGTCATGGTATAGTACCTAAAACGCAAAGGTATACAAACAACTTATAGGTCATAGAGCTTATTCAGTCTGGTGTCTCTGTATAGTACAAAGTATTGACAAACGGCGGGATATCTGAACTCAGAAGGTAAAAAATAAGTAAGAGAAAGTACTGTGTAGTGTCAAAAAAGAAGAAAGAATCAGTGCTTAAAGTATATAAAAGAGGGAAAAAGGGTGAGAAAGAGAAAGAGGAAAAAGGGGATAAAGGAGACGGGATGAATACTACTGTCTCAAAATGTCATTGATGGCTAAGGAAAACTGAATTTGCTATGCCAAGTGCATGTAAAGTTCTTCATCATTGTTCATCCCTTTCGGGGTCTTAGTTTGTAATCTGATAATATAGCGGGATTCCAACTGTCGTAGCTTTTTAGTTCTATCGCCACCGCGTTCGTTTGGCATGATAGTGTCAATTCCATAGTAGCACATCGCTCGCCAGTCTCCCTTTTGGCATGATATCATATGTTTGGCAGTTGCATATGCGGTGTCCTTATTTTTAAATGCTCGGATGTGCTCCAGAATGCGCTTTTTAAGTGGACAGATAGTACTACCTACGTACTTGTGACCGCAGGTGCACTCAATGATATAAATGGCGAATTTGGTATTGCAGGTTATTCTTTTACTTATGTTTATAGTGTTTCCATTTGGCTCAGCAATGTGTTTCACATTTTTTCCGATTTTGCAAGCCTTGCAAGAGTTACATTTGGTGAACCCATTTTGTTGTTCAGTTAACCAGCTGGTTTTTTCTTCCTGAATCAAACCAACCTCTGAAGATGAAAAACAAGTTCCTAGGTTTATCACCACGTACAGCAAAGAGAGTGCGCTCATTATGAGCAAAATTAAGAAACATTGGCACTTGATCACAAAAGATCCTGACATTGGGAAACTAGTTGGAGTAAGACCGACAGTAACGTACAGAAAAACGACATCATTGAAGGATATGCTTGTTAAGAGCCACTTCGTTCAGGAAGAAAAAAACAGCTGGTTAACTGAACAACAAAATGGGTTCACCAAATGTAACTCTTGCAAGGCTTGCAAAATCAGAAAAAATGTGAAACACATTGCTGAGCCAAATGGAAACACTATAAACATAAGTAAAAGAATAACCTGCAATACCAAATTCGCCATTTATATCATTGAGTGCACCTGCGGTCACAAGTATGTAGGTAGTACTATCTGTCCACTTAAAAAGCGCATTCTGGAGCACATCTGAGCAGTTAAAAATAAGGACACCGCATATGCAACTGCCAAACATATGATATCATGCCAAAAGGGAGACTGGCGAGCGATGTGCTACTATGGAATTGACACTATCATGCCAAACGAACGCGGTGGCGATAGAACTAAAAAGCTACGACAGTTGGAATCCCGCTATATTATCAGATTACAAACTAAGACCCCGAAAGGGATGAACAATGATGAAGAACTTTACGTGCACTTGGCATAGCAAATTCAGTTTTCCTTAGCCATCAATGACATTTTGAGACAGTAGTATTCATCCCGTCTCCTTTATCCCCTTTTTCCTCTTTCTCTTTCTCACCCTTTTTCCCTCTTTTATATACTTTAAGCACTGATTCTTTCTTCTTTTTTGACACTACACAGTACTTTCTCTTACTTATTTTTTACCTTCTGAGTTCAGATATCCCGCCGTTTGTCAATACTTTGTACTATACAGAGACACCAGGCTGAATAAGCTCTATGACCTATAAGTTGTTTGTATACCTTTGCGTTTTAGGTACTATACCATGACCCGTTGATGCTAATTCATTTACCTGTTAAATACAATATAAGATCGATTTTCTTTTGGTTAAATTGCACAACATTGTATTGATTGCACTACATTTCCCACAATGCCATACTCAGGCTAGCTGGGTGTATATATAGTGCCATAGAAGAAGGAAACACTAACCGTGAGCAAGGCCGTGTAGGCTGAAACGCGTTGGTTGAGCTGTGTGAACAATAAAGAATTGTTTGAAATCACCTCCTTCCTGAGTGCCGCATCTTTGGATTATTATTGTGGTTTCCGTGGCCAGGATCCGGCCCGTTATGCTGAGCACCCGCTGACAGTGTGCCCCGGAATTTGGATCCCTTTGTTTGGATATATATATATATATATATATATATATATATATATATATATATATATATTCACTGCTGAAAAAAACATAGGTTTCAGGGACGTTATAGTTACAAATTAGCATTTAAAAAACCCTTGAAATTCACTGAAAAAAACACAGTTTTCAGGGACGTTATAGTTAGTTGCACATTTCACTCGTAAAAAACCATAGAAATTCAGACGTTATAGTTAGTAGAGCTAACTATAACTCGTACCCCCGCAATGCCCTGCTGATGATGTCACATATTACATCACTCATGACATGGTCAGTGACATCTCAAATGACATCACTGATGACATCATCCACTTGATAATTTGATGCACCTCTTCACACCGTAATATATCCTTTGATACACCCACTCTAAAATACTGACTACCATTTTCTAAACCATAGACAAATCAATAGCAGTTACTATATACCCAATGACTACTTCCTAGTTATACACACACACATTCATTCATTCACCCATACAGTAACTCATACATAATTACAAAGGTTTTTTAAATGATAATTTGTAACTATAATGTTCATTAAACTTATGGTTTTTTCATTGATTTTAACCCGTTCGACGCGCATGACGGAACGGTTCCGTCATGCACGTCGGTTGCGCTGTGCGCATGACGGAACCGTTCCGTCATGGCCCCGCCCGCGCACGGAACCTTCAGCGTGGCGCGGAAATCCACGCCGCGCTGAAGGGGTTAAATTATCATTCCATTTTCAACCTGGTGAAAACAGGGGATTTCGCCAGTTTTCCAGCAATAGCTTCCGCAAAAAACAATTGCCACAAATGAGAGCAACAACTAACACAAATAATATGCAGAGTAGGCGTTCCTATAAAAAATAACACGAAAACACCACATCCCGATATTTTCAACGAGCAGCCCAATCTGCGGGGTGATCCAAAAACAGGCGCTAATCTGCGTTAGCAGTAGGAATGCACCATCTGCCTTTTACTGGTGTAAAGTAGGACGACTACCTACAGTGTGAAAGAGAGCCCAGCCCAGAATCACATATGAAGACCAACACATGTCATAGAGCTACTGATCATGCACCTCCAACACCCAAGAAGGCCACAAAACCCACTGTCACGACCCCACCGGACCACCCCCCCTACTACCACCGAGGCAGCGCACAACAGGACAGTGGACGTTCCAAACATGGCCTCTCTATGTGTACAGATACTGCTACTGCTGGTGCTTGTATTGTTGTGGACAGTGGACGCAACCATGTTACCTAAGGCAGTGGGGAATATCTCGGTCATGTACCTGTATCGTCATCCCCTGTAAGCAGAAGTGCAGTGGGCTGGTCCAACATACGCCACTCCAGCGTAGAAGTGTGAATAAATAGGCCGGGACTCTGGGCGTGGTTCACTTGTGTGAAAGCCAACGCGTCTGCCAGAGCAGCGGCCCTCACCCTGCCACGTAGTTGCCGCCATATCTGCCGGCCTCCTCGACACAGGCCCCCTGCGAACAAAGCGGCACAGCACCGCAGACTCATGTCTGTACAGACTACTGTCTTCGAACTACACTGCGGACTGCAGAGCTCACAATTCAGATGGAGTGGCGATTGCAGATGACGCAGTCCAGTAGGCAAGAGACATTCCTCCCAGTGCAGCCCGTCCACAACACGCATCCTCGCTGGCTGTGTACATGCTGAGCGCCATAAGTACCACTAACTCAGTGCACCACAAACTCAATGCCACGTTGCCTTATTAAGGCAGAATTCATTACACAAAAGACATTCCTCCCAGTGCGGCCCGCCCACACCATGCATCATTGCTGGCTGCGCACACGCTGAGCGCCACACCTACCACTAACTCTATACAGCTCAAGTCAATGCCACGTGGCTGTAGGCCCTTCCTGACCACTGCCTCCACTCTACACTGCGGTCAGCAGGGCTCACAATTCAAGATTAGTACCGATGCAAGTTGTGTAAGAGACTATAATCGGTTAAGAAAACCAAATGGTCCCAATCTGTGCAGCTAATGTCAACGCCACGTGGCTGTGGGCCTTTGCTAACCGCTGCCTCTGCCCTACACTGTGGTCAGCAGGGCTCACAATTCAAATTCAGTCTTGATTCATTAATTTCAGAGTCCAGTAGGCAACTAACTATAACGTACCCGAAACCTACACATTTCGACAATGTATTCCATACATATTTCATCTTTTGTTACCAACACTGCGGTCAGCAGAGCTCACAATTTACATTGAGACATGATTTATTAATTGCAGACAGAATTGTTCTATATGTTATCAGATTTTGTCAAGAGGAAGTGACAAAAAGCACTCCTCGATGTCTGTGCTGACTTCTGCCTTCCAACTACATTGTGGACTGCAGGGCTCACAATTCAGTTTGAGTTGCGATTGCAGATGACGCAGTCCAGTAGGCAACAGACATTGCTCCCAGTGCGGCCCGCCCGGACCAGGCATCATCGCAGGCTGCGCACTCGCTGAGCACCAGAGGTACCACTAACTCAGTGCACCACAAGTCAACGCCACGTGGCCTTATTAAGGCATAATTCATTGGACAAAAGACATTGCTACCTGTGCGGCCCGCCCGGACCACACATCATCGCAGGGTGCGTACACGCTGAGTGCTTCAGGTGCCACTAACTCACTGCACCACAAGTCATCTCCACGTGGACTTATTAAGGCAGATTTCAGTTGGCAAAAGACATTTCTCCCAGTGCAGCCGCCTCGGACGACGCATCATTGCAGGGTGTGCACATGCTGGTTGCTTCAGGTGCCACTAACTCAGTGCACCACTTATCATCGCTGGCTGCACACATGCTGAATTGCCAATAACTGTACAGCTCTACTGAATGCCATGTGGCTGTGGGCCCTTGCTGACCACTGCCTCTGGCCCACACTGTGGCCAGCATGGCTCACAATTAAAATTGAGTGTTTATTCATTAATTACACAGTCCAGTAGGCAACTAACTACAACGTCTTCGAAACCTAAATAATATCCTTTTAGTATCCTTCCTTCAAGAACTTTTTGGAAATCAATTATAGCTTTACTACAATCACTAAATCCATCTTGCAAGTCCAAAGGAACACTGAATGGCAGTCTACACTGCGGCCAGCAGAGCTCACAGTTCGAATTTAGTCTTGATTCATGAATATCAGAGTCCAGTAGGCAACAAATTAAAACTTCCCTTAAACCTACATATTTCAACAATGTATTCCATACATATTTCATCCTTTGTTACCTACACTGCGGTCAACAGAGCTCACAATTTACATTGAGACATGATTTATTAATTGCAGACAGAATTGTTCTCAAACTCCTCGGGTTTTGTCAAGAGGAAGTGACAAAAAGCATTCCTCGATGTCTGTGCTGACTACTGCCTTCCATCTACATTGCGGATAGCAGGGCTCACAATTCACCTTGAGTCGCAATTGCAGATGACGCAGTCCAGTAGGCAAGAGACATTGCTCCCAGTGCGCCCTGCCCGGACCACGCATCATCGCTGGCTGCGCACACGCTGAATGCTTCTAATGCCCCCATCTCAGTGCAGCACAACTCATGGACCCTTTACAATAGAAGCTTTTGTGTATTATTTCACATCTGATGCCCCTACCTTAGTGCAGCACAAATCATTGTCCCTTTATGATTGAATCTCTATGTCTGATCCAATGACTACTGTTCTACTTGTTGCCAGCACCAACCATTCCCAGAAGGCTGGCTTACACTCACCCTACACACATCCAGCACAGACGTCACTAGACATATGACCCTGGTAATAAAAAGGAGTCACGCGCACGTGCCCGTACCCAGTTCCACTATCTATCTGTGTCCGTGTGTTCATTATGTGTGCAACATGCTGCCCCTGGGCCCTACTGTTGTAAATTGCAACTACGATGTGATTAAGCATTTACTAAAGACATGAATTCTCCTGCCTTACACATGTCTCTTTCGTTATGTTGACTAAAGTTTGGACTCCATTTTGTATTGTCATGTCTCCACGTGTGCAACACGAGGAGAGTCCTATCTTTGTGTTAGTTGCTCTTGCAATCTGCCTAGTAACAGTCTATAAATAGTTCCTTTTGTCTGTCTGGCGCATGCCCAGACTTGACCACATCTGTTATCAGTTAGTTTTTGCTTGACCATGTTTTTGCGGGCTTAAGGAGTATGTCAGCTCCGCCCACATATTGATCTTGTATTGAAAATGTCCATAAAAGGTAACATTCTTTGCCTCATGTTGTATCCTCCCACTTATGAGCCCCTCTGTTGTGTATAAAAGGGGACCGTGTACGCAAGTTCTTTGTGCTACTCTATGCAATACTGAAGGGTATTGTATGGATTGTAGGACCACCTTTAAGGGTTAATAAACTCTGTCTTTGTACTTTGCAGTTTCCGTGCCAACTTCCTTATAGATTCCTTTACAGGAGAGCGAACCCTTGTGTCCTGCGGGCCTAGCTGGGGCCTGTATTCATCAATTGGCGCCCGTCACGTGGGGCTCATCGGCGACTCGGATGCTCGAAGGATTGGTCGCGACGAAGGTGAGGAATTTGGCCGGGGATGTGATCACTGCCAGAGGCATTTTAGTCCTGGCATCCCGAGGTTTTTCTTCCTTCCCTTCCGACCTGACCATCTGGGTGGCGCCGGTCCTCGACTGAGACCTCTTCTGTCGGTCCTGCCGTGACAGCCGTTTGGGCGAATTTTGGAGCTTGGCAGTTGGAATCTGGACTCTTGATTGGTAAGAACCGTCGTACGGTACTTGCTCCGAGTCTTTGAAGCCTGGGTTGGCTATTTGAGTTTGATTTGTGATGACCGGTCATATCTTGTATTGATTATTGTGAGAATATATGCGTTGCAACACATATAGGCAGGTAATGTGGAGATATTTCTCCGGAACTGTGTAACTTTGAACAGCACAACGTTTAAGTGCCATTTTTTTGATAATACTGCATATTCTGCATTATTTTTGAGCATGCCTGCTTTTAGCGCACTCCGTAAGTGGTGCTGCTGCTTTGGAAACCGGTTAAACCTCGAGGAATCTGCTCCAGCTCCCCCAGAGGGGACTCCTAATAGGGATATGTATGTGAAGCATGGTCTTTCCTCCATAATGTACAGCACAGTATGGAGGAAATATACCAAAAAGGATCCTGAGTTGCGGTGGCCGTTGTATGGGTCGTTTGATATACGTAAGATTGAGTATGTGGAACAGTGTATGTGTAAACGGCGTGCTCGTCAAGACATGTTTGAATGTGTACGATTATGGGTGAAGGAAGTGCGTGAGCGAGAGAAACGTGAGAAAGCGCTGTTTGATAAAGAGCAACGAAAGAATGATCATGTGAGAGCGCAGGAAGCAAAGCGTCGGGAGGAAAGAGAACAGACGGAGAAGCAAGAAAAAGAACGCAGGTTACAAGTCTCGGGTCAATATGCTGTTCGTCAGCCACTCTATCCTGTCCTTAGTAATCATGACGATGATTTTTATTTATTAGATCGTTCTCCGCCTCCTTATGTTGGCGCGTCTGCCCCGAGGCCACAAGATTCTGGATCGGGTTCGAGTAAGGTAGACACGCGGTCCATGTTATCGGCTGAGCGAATGGGTGAGCTTCGACAGTTTTCCTATCGTGCATGTAAGGGCAAGTTATCCCTTGCTGAGTTGTTGGATTCTTGGGAGTCGTGGCAGGATAGAGAAAGGTTGTATTTCTTGGGACACTTTTCTGATGAAGTGATTGCTGCCTTTCGGAAATATTCCAGTGTCTTTGAACCTGACGATGTGGTATTAGATGCTAAAGCATTGCGTAATGGTGTTTTCTCTCCCTCTAAGGCGCCGGAGGCGGTTCGGCGACTGTTTGCGTTGCGGGATGCGGCGAAAGATCTTAAAGAGAAAGCACGCCAACACCTTGAGGAGGAAAAGCGGTCGGATTCGCGTACTGGAGGCGGCCATTCATCCACCTCTCAATCAGATAAGAGCGATCTAGTGCATGCTAAACCAATGCGCGAGGCGGCGCCTTTGTATGTTCCTCCTAAAGGAACGGGGACTAGCTCGGATATTACCTCCGCCGATGCTAAGGGATATTTTGTGTATAATTGGGTTTATACTCCCTGTCACAGGGCTGACGTCATGGCCTTAAAGAATGCGTTGCCTGATCCCCGCAAGAATCCAGCGGCCTTTTACGAAGAAGTCGAGGGGGCCTTGAATTCTTGTATTATGACCTTAGCAGATATAGATTTGTTCTTTGGGCTTATTCTACCACCAGATATGTGGCGATCTGTGCGGAAGGTGGATGATGCTGCCACTTTTAAGGCTCGATGGTCTGAGCTTGAGGATGAGGATAGGGAGAGAAAGCCCGCGCAGAAACCACCTCAGATTATCTTAGATCTCCCTGCTGCTATTCTGACTAAGTTGAAGACAATCATTCCCCCTAAAAAGATTGACTGGAATATGCTAGCCTCGTGCAAGCAGAAAGCCGATGAATCAGTTGCAGATTTCTTTACGCGCTTTGAGGAGACGTTTCATGATTTTAGTGGTCAGTCCCTTACGGATGATACGGGTCGGCACCTTTTTGCTGATAAATATGTGGCGAATTTATTACCGGCGATTGCAGCTCGCCTAAAAGCGAGTGAAAGTTCTTGGTCCACTGCGACCCCGACAGCCCTCCTGACTATAGCTCAGTACTATGAGCGCCAGGAGCAAGAAGCGAAGGGGCAGGAGGAGAAGAAATCGAAGGATTTAAAAACAAAGGTGATGTTAGCACAAGTATATGGTCCGCCCCGACGGGGTGTAAATAGAGGTAGGGGAGGATTTTATGGTCCTCCCTCGGGCCGATCTGATCTAAATAGGAATCAATGTGCGTATTGTAAGCAATCGGGACACTGGGCCAGAGATTGCCCAGCGTTGCATGTTTCGCGTCAGGGACACAGTCAGGGACACAATCAGGGTGGCCCGAGAGGTAGAGGGGGCTTCTCGAATTTTAGAGGGAATTCTAATGATCACGCTCGGTTTGACCCTGCCGGGCAGCAACGAGACAGGTCTAATGTTTTCGATCGACAAAACCAGTATCAAGTGTCGGGGATTGACCGTTCTGGGTACCATGATTCTCAGCATGCATAGGAATGCGTTGGATGGGGGTTAGAATCAGTTGAGGTGCCGGTTGATCAGAAGGGTCCTTACGTATCAGCTGAGGTTTTGGGCTCTACTGATCAGTTCCTAGTGGATACAGGAGCGACTCGTAGTGCGCTGTCTAAACAATTGGTTCCGAGGGCTCCCCCATCTGGCTTAATGGTTACATCGGTAGGGTTTGATGGTACACTCTCCCGAAGCCCTCTTTCGCAGCCCCTCACATTTCAGGTCAATTCCTTTTCTGCACCCTGTCCGTTTTTGCTAGCCCTGAACACGCCGGATAATATTATGGGCCTTGATATGCTGAAGCACTTCAGAGCTACGATCCGCTGTTCTCCTGCTGGAGTGCGGGTGATATTGAATGACAATTACCCCCTGTCTGAACGGATGTGTGTGGTTACAGAAGATGCTGTGTTAGCTACCCTCCCTTGTGCTCTATGGGCCACCTCGGATACTGATGTGGGACAGATGGTGATTCCGCCTGTTCACATTAGTGTCCAGGAGGGGGCGGTGTTACCACGCCTTCCACAGTATCGTATTTCGCAGGAGGGGGAAGAGGCTCTTATACAGATTGTGCAGGATTTGATTAAGGTGGGAGTAGTGGAAGAAGTTCCCTATAATGTTTGTAATAGCCCGATTCTGCCCATTCTGAAAAAGGATACGGATGCCAAAGTCTATCGGTTTATCATTGATTTGAGAGAAGTAAACAAGATCGTGATACCCCAGTACCCAGTGGTTTCAGATATCACGACGTTGCTTACTTTGGTCCCGCCTACGGCGACCACGTTTTCAGTTATTGATTTGAAAAATGCCTTCTTTTCAATTCCCATTCATCCCGATAGTCGATACCTTTTTGGTTTCACTCTAAATAATAGGTCTTACCGATTTTGTAGAATCCCTCAGGGCTACACGGAAAGCCCTAGCATTTACAGTCAAGCTTTGAAAAGACAATTGGACTCCTTTGTTCTGCCCGAGGGTGTCGCCCTCATTCAATATGTCGATGACATCTTGCTGGCGGCCGACACCCCGGAGTTGTGTGAAACGAGTACGTTGTCTTTGCTTTCCTTTCTGGCATCCCACAATCACAAAGTCTCTCGGAAAAAGTTGCAATTCTGTAGACCAAAGGTGACTTATCTGGGTCACCTTTTGTCTAAGGAGGGACGTGCACTCACACCAGATCGTGTCCAAGTGATTCTGGATACGCCGACGCCGTCCACACAGAAGGACGTGCGCGCATTTTTGGGTCTTGTTTCTTTTTGTAGGCAGTGGATATTAGGGTTTTCGCACATAGCCAAGCCATTGTTAGCCCTTTTGACAAAAGACACACCTATCCCGCTTCCTTGGACGAATGAGTGTGACACTGCCTTTCAGAAACTGCGACAGGCCCTCTGTTCGGCACCAGTGTTAGGGACTCCTGATTATACCAAGCCTTTTTCGCTGTATGTGCATGAGAAAGATGGATGTGCATTATCGGTTTTAGTGCAGATACACGGCGACAAGCAGCGCCCTTGTGCATATTTTTCGGCTGTACTTGATCCTGTTGCCCGAGCATTGCCTGGTTGTTTTCGCGCGGTTGCGGCAACAGCTGTGTCAATACGCCAGAGCGAGGGAATTGTGTTATCTCATAAACTGTTGGTATTAGTCCCCCATGCTGTTGATGCCCTGCTTAATCAGACAAAGACGCAGCATTTGACCAGTGCCCGTTTAACGGGATATGAGCTGACGCTTTTGGCTCCTCATATTACGTTAAAGAGGTGCGTGACGTTAAATCCTGCCACATTGTTGCCATACCCCGAGACTCGGTCTGAGGCACGAGAAGCACATGATTGTATCCTTGTGACCGAGGAACAAACAAAGGGTCGTATTGATCTCCAGGATACGCCCTTTTCAGATGTAGATGGAGAACTGTGGGTGGACGGGTCATGCCTGAAGCTACCAGATGGTACGACTTCAGCAGCGTATGCGATTACCACATTGCAAACAATAGTGGAGACAGCACGCATACCACAGAAATCAGCTCAAGCAGCGGAACTGATAGCATTAACACGAGCATGTGAGCTCAGTACAGGATTGTGTGTGAATGTTTATACAGATAGCCGCTATGCCTTCGGAGTAGCGCACGATTTCGGCCTGCTCTGGAAGGAAAGAGGGTTCTTAACATCACATGGAGTACAAATAATGCATGGGGAGTTAGTTCATAATCTTTTAACTGCATTGACATATCCGAAGAAAATTGCCATTGTTAAATGTAGCGCCCATAGGAAGGTAGTCGATAAAATTGGATTAGCAGACCGGGTGGCACGGGAGACTGCGATGCAGCCCGGTGCTACTGCCATGTATGTAGTGAAGTCACAAGTAGAAAGATGGCATGATGCGAAGGAAGAAGTGCGAGAAATACAGAGGACCGCTTCTGACAAAGAACGGGAGCAATGGTCCAGTGAGGGAGAACTGGATGATGAGGGTTGCTGGAGAAATAAGCAGATGGATAGATGGAAATTACCCACGGCTTTTGTACAACCTATGGTTCAGATGGCACATGGGCTAGCACATGTTGGAGCTTCCGCAATTGTAAAATTGCTTACCCAAGTCTGGGAGCATCCAGAGATTGCTAGCACAGCAAAGAGGGTGGTGCAGACCTGTATGATTTGCCTGCGGTACAACCCAGGAAAGGGTACTCGGACCCCAGCAGGAGGGTTCGTAACACCTACTGCACCCTTTGAGGTTTTGCAGATGGATTACATCCAGCTCGAGCGTTGTAACAATTTGAAGTATGTTCTAGTAGTGGTGTGTGCCTTTAGCAAATGGGTTGAGGCATACCCTACGAAGGACAATACTGCAATGACTACCGCTAAGATGCTGTTGAAGGAGTTCTTCCCTCGATATGGCGTTTGTAGACTTCTGTGGAGTGATAACGGACCCCACTTTATAGCGGATGTTATAAAGTATGTTTTGAAGGGTCTAGGCATCACCCAGAAGTTCCACGCGGTATTCCACCCTCAATCTGCAGGACTAGTCGAGAAGTATAATGGTACACTGAAGCTCAAGATCGCTAAAATTCAAGCTTCGACGTCTTTGACTTGGCCAGATGCTTTACCGCTGGCGTTGTTGTCAATTAGGTCGGTACCGCACTCTCGAATCGGTCTTACACCGTACGAGATTGTCTTTGGACGTCCAATGAATATTTGGGGGTCCACCAAAACCTAAGACTGTGTATGATGTACCTTGTGTAATGATGAATGATTATCTGGCACAGCTAACGGATAACTTGGTTTCCATTCATCAACAGGTCCGGGAGGCGCTCCCCGATCGGTCCACCGGCGAAGGACATAGTCTCCGGCCTGGAGACTATGTCATGCTGAAAATCTTTGACAGGACGAACAGCCTGGAGCCGAGATGGGTTGGCCCTGAGCAAGTCTTACTGGCAACAAGGACGGCTGTGCGAGTTTCCAACAGGAAGAATTGGATCCATTCCCTGCACTGCCGCAAAGTACCGCCCGGATTGGTGGAGCCTGCTGTATTGACCGATCAACGAGAGATTCTGACCACAGAGAAAGGCCGTGCTGTGGAATCGAACGACGCTGAGGAGCTCTTTCCGGACCACGCGGCTCCTGGAGGAAGGCGATATCATCTGAGGCCAAGAAAGTGAATCCTTCAGTATCGGGACATGTCAGAACGGCCCTTGGGTTAGTGAAACGGAGAGCCAATGAGGCAAGGGGGGGGATCAGCCCTGCATTAGTGTAGCGACACCCGTCTTGGCCCGTTGGTGAAGAAATTGACCGCTGCCCAAGGGGAAGAGTTCTGACAAACCTTTTAGTTTCAGGAAGATATTGATTCTCTATTTTGACATGGAGAAAAGGAAGATCCTTTGTGCAACAGGTTTTATGCTCACAGTAGCTATTGTTGGGATAACCACATGGTTTGTGGAGGATGTGACTCCTGCTCGAGAGTTGCTTGTGTTGACCACTCCAGTGCCTGCGGAACACTACTTCTATACCCTTCCGTATCAAGAATTGAAGCATCGTCAGTCTTATTTGAATAACACTTTCATCCAGATGTTGCATCATACCCACGTTGCCACAAATGCTACGAACTGTTGGATATGTGGGATGATGCCAGCTCATCAGAAGAAAGGAGGAACGCCATTTATACCTCTTCCTTTCTCTCATAATGGCTCTTGTAGAGCATGGTACACTTTGCTTTTTGCCACTCGGAAACCCACAGTGGGACGATTACTCTTCAGACTCAATAAAGAATGTCATCAGGATAAAGACGGATATCCACAAGCGAATGGGACAATCTGGGAATGGGAAGAGTATCGACCAGACAATGAATCGATTCCATATGTTTTCACGAACACCAGAGACACTGTGGGAAAAGACAAATTTGTGATTCAAGTGGCACAAGCTCAAGCGGACCTGTGTGTCCAAAGTGTGGGTTATATTCCTGTTGGTGTTAGCGATTGTATTACCATATTAAACATCGATGGGTTGAATAACAGTACCTTCTTAGCATCCCATAATACGTACTTTGTATGCGGAAATAAAGGTTATTACCGTTTGCCAGCCGGTTGGTCCGGAGTATGTTATGTATCATTTTTGTTTCCTCCTGTATTTCTGGCACCTGCATCCTATCATAAGGATTTAAAGTTGTTAAATAATGTCACTGTAAATAGGTATAAACGTACTCTATCAATTGATGACGTGGACCAGACTGACACCAGTTTGCAGCAGTATATTGACTTCAATTTAGGATTGTTTTTCTTCGTTGGAGCTGCCCTAAATAGTAGGAAAGTTCGAAGATTAACAAGAGTGGTAGAGGCTGTGACAAACCAAACCGCTGCTGCTCTTGGGAATCTTACGGAAGAATTACAGATTACCAGAATTGTTGCATTACAGAATCGTATGGTGTTAGATGTTATGTTAGCTGATCGAGGTGGAGCTTGTAAAATTATCGGAAGTAGTTGCTGTGTGTTTATTCCTGACCACACACCGTCAGTCTATAATGCAATTAACAGGTTGCATAAAATTGCAGCTGAAATCCATACAGAAAACGGCACTTGGTCCTTTTCTGGATGGTTCTGGGCATTGATAACTGCTTGGGGTTGGAAGGTTTTAACTGGTCTCTGTATAATTATAGCAGTTCTGTTTTCTTGTTGCATCTGTGTTCAATGTGGTCCCTTGCTCTGTTCCTTATGTGTATCATTCTGTATCCCAGATAAGAAAGCTATTGCCAATGTCACTTATCAGAAACGTTTAGCTAAGGAAGTAGAAGAGATGATGATAATTGATATATACGATGATTATCCTAACAAACCGGATGTCTTCAGTAAATGCTGAAAGGGTCGTCTGTTGTAAATTGCAACTACGATGTGATTAAGCATTTACTAAAGACATGAATTCTCCTGCCTTACACATGTCTCTTTCGTTATGTTGACTAAAGTTTGGACTCCATTTTGTATTGTCATGTCTCCACGTGTGCAACACGAGGAGAGTCCTATCTTTGTGTTAGTTGCTCTTGCAATCTGCCTAGTAACAGTCTATAAATAGTTCCTTTTGTCTGTCTGGCGCATGCCCAGACTTGACCACATCTGTTATCAGTTAGTTTTTGCTTGACCATGTTTTCGCGGGCTTAAGGAGTATGTCAGCTCCGCCCACATATTGATCTTGTATTGAAAATGTCCATAAAAGGTAACATTCTTCGCCTCATGTTGTATCCTCCCACTTATGAGCCCCTCTGTTGTGTATAAAAGGGGACCGTGTACGCAAGTTCTTTGTGCTACTCTATGCAATACTGAAGGGTATTGTATGGATTGTAGGACCACCCTTAAGGGTTAATAAACTCTGTCTTTGTACTTTGCAGTTTCCGTGCCAACTTCCTTATAGATTCCTTTACAGGAGAGCGAACCCTTGTGTCCTGCGGGCCTAGCTGGGGCCTGTATTCATCACTACCACATTACATTGTGCTCTGGACAGCGTATGCAACCAACTTACCTTTGACAGTGGGAGAAAACTTTGGTTATGTAACTTTGTCTCAGTCATTGTACAAGTACGTACGTAGAGACTGGATGATTACAGTACTGCAAGGAGAGTGTATAGTGAATTTATAAGTGCGTGGGGATTGGCGGAGTGATTGTATAAGTGCATATGTTGGCGCAGCCTAACTCCGACAACGAGCTTGTCTCTAATTGGCTGCCCTCCATGTCCCAAAAACTGAATTTTGGACTTTGCATGGCCCAGTATTGCTACAGCTGCAATACTCCACTGAATGTGCAATAAACATTCACATCCACACAGATGTGTCATGTCCACCATCTTTCTTGTGTGGAACTATGGATGAATGTAGGGTCAGTGATTCCCCGTACCTTCCATGTTGGCCATGTTGTGAGACTTGGCACACAGAGTGACACATTGACGCTTGCGACCAGGGTGATGGCAGCACTACAACAAGAACACCCGCATGCCAGTGTTGCCAGATTTTTTAAACATTCTCCACCCCAAAGACAACCAAAAAGTAGCCCAAAGTAGCCCAATATTGCTACTTTAAGGAAGGAGGGGCAGGGACATTGTCAAGCAGGTGGTGAATGCATTGGAATTGATGTTGCAGCAGGCTGCCAAGTAAATATTTGTCTAATAATGCGCTTTAACATACTAGTTTGCTGGAGCGCTGTATATATATTTATAATCTGGCAACTAGCACATCCAAAATTTTACCTCACAACTGGGAAAAATATAGCCCAATTGTGCGTGATCTAGCCCAATCTGGCAACAGTGTCCCATCAGTTGATTCCTCATACAGCTCACGATGGAGCCATGCCCATAGTTCTGGAGTCATTCTTCACAGTCTCACTCAGGACTGGAATACGCCAGGCCAGCCCACTCTGCTTTAGGCCCGGGCTAAATTTCCGTTCCGCTCGCGGAAATTGCGATAATTTGACATTTTTGCGTTCCGCGGAGAGCGCGAAAATGTCAACATTTCCGCATTCCGCAGCTTAGCGATAATTTGTTCTTGCTCGCGCTGTAAAATAATACATTATCGCGTGCGCGCGATCGCATTACCTGAATCCCCGCGTTCCCCGACAAGTTTTCCCGATCCGGTCGCGTTCTCCACAAGATGTTGGATTGCTGGTAGCCATTTGCGCTGTCTCGCGACAGTTCGCGCCCGCAGTAATGTCATTGGACGTGCGATCACGTCTTTCTTCTCGCGATCATGCACTGCAATAAGAGTGAAAACAAGATGGCCGCGTCCGCGAGCAACCGCATGGGTAAGTTGGCGAGCCGCGACCACGCAGCAAATACCCCGAACAGGCAGGAAAAAAACTTCCACATCTTCGCGATATTTCCGCTTGTTTGCGGAGATTTTTAACATTTTCGCGATAATTTGTGAAAGTCACTTTCGAAAATTCCGCCAACCCCTACTCTGCTTACGCTTACAGGGAAGAACAACAACGCTACATGGCCCAGATTTTCATTGTAGTGATCTGCTGGTAACAGGTCTAGTTGTCATTATGCCACAGCCACTCCCTCACGGCTGGTATACACCCACACCACACCCATCCAGCACAGGCATCACAGAACACGTGACCCTACCAATAAAGAAGACCGGGCACATGTGCTCTATGCCATTTTAGAGTGGCTCCCACCGCATGCACTGCCATGGCCCGTCCCGGTGGTCCGGAAACCTCATGTAGGCTTGAGCCACCAAACAGGAAGGCCTACCGCCACGTGCATGGCCTCACTGGTCACCGAGTTAGTGGCACCGCAAGGACTGAGCAGGTGTGCAACCTGTGATGATGATAGGTGCACTAGTATGTCCTCTGCCATGGCAAAATCAAGACGCAGCCCCAAATGTGAGACCTGTTGGCCTGCGGAGCGGGACTGCATGATGAGGAGGGTGCCCTGTCCACGAAAAGGTGAGCAATGAGGCCTGGGTGCTCAGTGGTGGGCAAATACGTCTGGGCGGCGGGAGTGGATACACAATGGCGGCACAGCGATTTAGACGTACACAGTCATATATACTCTCCCATTACTAATTCTGTACTATGTTTCATATGTGGGAGCTTGAGGGCTCCTCTAGGTCCCGGCACGTGGTTGGAGACACAGCGGTGGCATAAAGGTGAGCTGTGAGGGTTTTGTCAACATTATGGGCACTCACTGTCCCTCTTCATCTCTTCGTTTCTCTCCTTCACACTCTCTCTCTCTTCTTCTCACACTGTTTCTCTCTTTCTCTCTCTCTTCCTGTTTCTCACAATCTTTCTCTCTCTTCCTATCTCTCACTGTTTCTCTCTCTCTTCATCTCTCTCACTCTTTATCTCATTCTCTTTGTCTTCCTCTCACTCTTTCTTTCTTGTTCTCTCTCTCTTCATCTCACTCTCACTGTTTCTCTCTTTCTCTCTGTATTCCTCTCACTCTTTCTTTTTCTCTCTGTCTTCCTCTCACTCTTTCTTTCTCGCTCTATCTCTCTTTCTCTCTCCTTTGATTGACGCATGATGCACAATCTTATCTTGCTTTTTGTCTTTCAGGCCTGCGATGATGCGTGGCCATCCTGCAATCAACACTTAATCTGAATTGTGAGCTCAGTTTGCTGCGTGTACACAATGGGTGAGGAGGTTTCTTCGGCATGTGGTGGACCCTCTTCAACACACACTGGTGGCGTAAGGTGAGCAGAGAGGCTTGTTTGCGCGGCGACAGGCAGTCACCTCCAGGCAGTGGGAGTGCATGGGGTGCAGCAGCCTGGGTGTGCAGCGTCTGTCATACACCTCTGGGCAGTGGGAGTGGATGGGGTGCAGCAGCCTGGGTGTTCAGCAGCAAGTAGACACCTCTGGGCAGTGGAAGTGGATGGGGTACACTAGCCTGGATACACAAAGTCGGGACAGCGATTTAGGCATGCGCAGATGTATGTACTCAGTCATTACTGATTCCAAACTATATTTCAGATGACTGAGCTTGAGGGCTGCCCTATATCTGGGCACGTGGTTGGAGACACACCGGTAGCAGAAAGGTGAGCTGTGAGGATTTTCTGCACAGTGTCAACACTCACTCTCACTCTCCATCTCTTCCTTTCTGTCACTCACACTATTTCTCTCTCTCTCTATCTCTTCCTTTCTCTCTCTCTCTTTCTCTCTTTCTCTGTCTCTTCCTCTCTCTCTCATTCTTTCTTTCTCTCTCTTCCTCTCTCTCACTCTTTCTCTTTCTTCCTCCCTTTCACACTGTTTCTCTCTTTCTTCCGTGCATCTCACTCTTTCCCTCTCTCACTCTTTTTCTCTTTCTCTGTCTTCCCCTCTCTCTCACTCTTTCTTTCTTTCTCTCTCTCTCTCTCTCTCTCTCACTCTTTCTCTCTCTTTCTCTCTCTTTCTCTCTCTCTCCTTTGCTGGACGCATGATGCACCATTACTGATTCCATACTATGTTTCAGATGACTAAGCTTGAGGGCTGCCCTATATCCCGGTGCGTGGTTGGAGACACACCAGTAGCAGAAAGATAAGCTGTGAGGATTTTCTCCACAGTGTCAACACTCACTCTCCCTCTTCTCTTCCTTTCTGTCACTCACACTCTTTCTCTCTCTCTCACTCTCTATCTCTTCCTTTCTCTCTCACACTCTTTCTCTGTCTCTTCCTCTCTCTCTCATTCTTTCTTTCTCGCTCTTCCTCTCTCTCACTCTTTCTCTCTCTCTTCCTCTCTTTCACGCTGTTTCCCTATCTCTTCCTCTATTTCACTATTTCTCTCTTTCTCTCTTCCTTATATCTCACTCTTTCTCTCTTCCTCTCTCTCACTCTCTCTCTCTCTCTTCCTTACTCTCACTCTTTCTCCCTCTCTCTTCCTTTGTCTCACTCTTTCTCTCTCTCTCTTCCTCTCTCTCTCTCTCTCTCTCTCTCCTTTGCTGGACACATGACGCACCATCTTATCTTTCTTTTTGTCTAGCAGGCTGTGATTCACAAATTGTGCACTTGTATGTACTCATCCATCACTGATTCCTTACTATGTTTCAGATGACTAAGCTTGAGGGCTACCCTATATCCCGGCACGTGGTTGGAGACACACCGGTGACAGAAAGGTGAGCTGTGAGGATTTTCTCCATAGTGTCAACACTCACTCTCCCTCTCCATCTCTTCCTTTCTGTCACTCACACTCTTTCTCTCTCTCTTATTCTCTATCTCTTCCTTTCTCTCTCTCACACTCTTTCTCTCTTTTTCTGTCTCTTCCTCTCTCTCATTCTTTCTTTCTCTCTCTTCCTCTCTCTTACTCTTTCTCTCTCTCTCTTCCTCACTCTCACTCTTTCTCTCTCTCTCTTCCTTTCTCTCGCTCTTTCTCTCTCTCTTTTCCTGTCTCTCATTCTTTCTCTCTCTCTCTTCCTCTCTCACACTGTTTCTCTATCTCTTCCTCTATTACACTGTTTCTCTCTTTCTCTCTTCCTTATATCTCACTATTTCTCTCTTTCTATCTCTTCCTTTCTCTCACTCTTTCTCTCTCTCTCTTCCTCACTCTCACTCTTTCTCTCTCTCTCTTCCTTTCTCTCGCTCTTTCTCTCTCTCTTTTCCCGTCTCTCACTCTTTCTCTCTCTCTCTTCCTCTCTCTCACTTTCTCTCTCTCACTGTTTCTCTCTGTATTCCTCTCACTGTTTCTTTCTTTTTCTCTATCTCTTCCTCTCACTCCCACTATTTCTCTCTTTCTCTCTGTCTTCCTCTCACGCTGTCTTTCTTTTTCTCTCTGTCTTCCTCTCACTATTTCTTTCTCTCTCTCTCTCTCTCTCTCTCTCTCTCTCTCTTTCTCTCTCCTTTGATTGACGGCTGTGATTCACAAATGGATACTCCCAAACACCACCACAGCTGAACAAGTGTAGAACCTGCGATGATGCGTGGCCACCCTGACAACGCCTCCAAAAGTTGCTTTGACACGTAGTGTACCCTCTTACACACACGACTGTGGCAGAAGCTGAGCAGAGAGGCTTCTTTCCGCAGCAGCGGGCAGTCACCTCTGGGCGGTGGGAGTGGATAGTGTGCAGCAGCCTGAGTGCACAGACACCTCCAAGCAGTGGGAGTGGATGGGCTGCAGAAGCCTGAGTGTGCATTGCCAAATAGAGAATTAGGCGTAAGCAGTTGTGTGTACTCTGCAATTACTAATTCTATACTATCTTTCAGATGACTAAACTTGAGGGTGCACTATGTCCCGGCACATGGTCAGAGACACACCAGTGGCACAAAGGTGAGCTGCGAAGATTTTCTCCAGTATCAACTCTCCCTTTCCATCTCTTCCTTTCTCTCTCTCACACTCTCCCTCTTTCTCTGTCTCTTCCTCTCCCTCATTCTTTCTCTCTTCCCCTCTCTCACTCTTTCTCTCTCTCTCTTCCTCTGTCTCACTCTGTTTCTCTCTCTCTTTTCCTTGTATCTTACTCTTTCTCTCTTTCTCTCACTCCCTCTTTCTCTGTCTCTTCCTCTCCCTCATTCTTTCTCTCTCTCTCTTCCCCTCTCTCACTCTTTCTCTCTCTCTCTTCCTCTGTCTCACTCTGTTTCTCTCTCTCTTTTCCTTGTATCTTACTCTTTCTCTCTTTCTCTCTCTCACTCTTTCTCTCTTTCTCTGTCTTCCTCCCTCTCACTCTTTCTCTCCTCTCTTTCACTCTTTCTGTCTCTCTTCCTCTCTCTCACACTGTTTCTCTCTTGTATCTCACTCTTTCTCTCTCTCACTCTTTCTCTCTTTCTTTGTCTTCCTCTCTCTCTCTCTCACTCTTTCTTTGTTTCTCTCTCTCCCACACTCTTTCTCTCTCTCCTTTGCTGGACACATGACGCACCATCTTATCTTTCTTTTTGTCTTGCAGGCTGTGATTTACAAATGGTCCAGCGATGACACGACATGGCTGTACATAGTTTTATTTGTTGTTGTTTTTTTTAAAATATTTTTTTTTATATGTAAATCCATACATGACTAAGATTCTTATTCATCCAACCTAACGTGACTGTCACATTCGTTTGGGGGGTAGGGGTAGGGGTGAGGGGGGATGGAGGACAAGGAGCTCCTGCTGGGGGATGCCAGAGCAGTGTTGGGTGTCCGACCTGCATGATCGTTGCCTCCATTGCATCTGTTCTCAGAGACTTACGAGCCGGCGGGCTGGCTCGTAGATGAAGAGCTGCGAGCCGACTGGCAGGCTTATAGAGGTAGAACCGTGGCCCGTCAGTTCGCAGAGAGAGAGCTGCAGGCCAGCTCGCAGAGGAACACCTGAGGGCCGACTGGTATAGGGAAAGGTGCGGGCCATCGGCTTCCAAAGGGATAGCTGAGGAACAGTGATGTGGGGAGAGGAAGCGTGAATGGGGTATCTCCCAGAGAGAGACTTGCTGTATATTTCCAGTCTTGGCTTCACAGATACAACTGCAGGCCCGATAACTTGCACCCGAAGAACCGTGAGCCGACAAGTGGTTCACAGAGGGAGACTTGCGGGCCCAAGAATGTTGTTGGAGGTATGCTGTTGATGGGGAAAAGGGTGCGTTACCTGCTGATGTAGGGTGACGCAGCGTGAAAGATGTATCTCCCACACAGACAGAGCTCCGGTATATTAAATTGCCCCCGGGACCTTTCTTTTATATTTTCACTCGATGCGAGGCACAAGATGGCTGCTAACACTTCTTGGTTTGAAGTGTTAACAGCCAATCAGAGGCAAGCTTGTGCTCGGGAGTTAGGCAACGTCCAGAAATATATATCTTTTTTTCCTTTACTATCTCAAAAACCACTGAATGGATTTACACCATTTCAACAAAAGCGCGCTTTCTGGACCAAGACCTTTCTCCCTGCCAAATTTGGCGTAATTCCGTTCAACAGTGTGACCTGTAGCCTTGTCTAAAATTTCATATGGAAAATACATTGAGAAAAAATTTTTTGGGACCCCACTTTTTTCTCAGCCCCCCCTCGACCAATCACCCTGTAATATGTCTTCGCAGCTGGATAGCTCCGGTCGTTGGTGCAAATATCTCGCAATAAACTTGCTTTCAATCAACAACCAACCTTGTACGTCCTCAATACACACCTAAACTTTCAAGATACGAGCTGATCAAAAAAGAGAAACTTTCTGGAAAATGTAGTAAAGATTCGTCAAATGACACCAAAGTTATAAGCACATGGAGGGCTCCAGGAGGGGGGCTGCGCAACCACCCTCCCAAAACTTGTACGTCCTCAATACACCCCGAAACTTTCAAGATACGAGATGATCAAAAAAGATAAACTTTCTGGAAAATGTAGTAAAGATTCGTCAAATGACGTCAAAGTTATAAGCACATGGAGGGCTGTAGGAGGGGGGCCGTGCAAACTTTCAAGATACGAGCTGATCAAAAAAGATAAACTTTCTGGAAAATTTAGTAAAGATTCGTCAAACGACGCCAAAGTTATAGGCACATGGAGGGCTCCAGGAGGGGGGCCGCGCAACTCCCCTCCCAACATGAGTGAAGCCCCGGGTCAGCCCCCGCAGCCCCAGTGAGCCCCCGCTAATATTTTTTAAGAAATGCCCCCGGGACCTAGCCCACTCCTGGGTCTCATTAAAATAAAACGCGGGAACCCGTGACCCCAGCGCAAATTGCACCCATATATATATATTTTTTAAATGCTTTCTTTGGCCCTGAGGGTCCTTCTGGGACCCCTTGAGCAGGCCTAGGGGGGTGTTTCTACCCTGCCCCCTTCTCTTGTTTTATACCTTTATTTCTCTGTTTTCTGGTGACTTGCTTCTACCGAGTCACAAGATGGCTGCCAACACTTCCTGGTTTGGAGTGTTAATAGCCAATCACAGTTAAGCTCATGCACGGGACTTAGGCTCCACCCAGATATCAAAACTTACATTTTTCTAATCTCTCAGCAACTACTGAACGGATTTACACCATTTAAAAAAGAGGTGCTTTCTGATCCGCGCACTACCTTTTTGCCAAATTTGGGGTAGTTCCGTTTGGTAGTTTCGGCTCTAGCCTTGCACAAAATCTCCTATGGGAAATTGATTTTTTCACTCTTATTCTTTGAATTTCTCAAAAACTACTGAATTGATTTACACCATTTAAAAAAAAGGTTGCTTTATGAACCAATCTCTACCTTTCTGCCAAATTTGGGGTAATTACCGTTCAGCAGTTCGGCTGTAGTTCATCGCAAAACTTCCTACGGAAATTAACATGGGGAAAACGAGCCATGGGTCTCCTCTTTTTGCTCAGCCCCTGCTCTATGAATCACCCCCAAACTTCCAGGATAGGAGCTGACCAGTTTTTCAACATGCACGCTGGGACTTGTAGTTTTCATCCCCTATTTATAACCTCTAGTGGCGTGTCCTTAACAATCATTTATGGACCAGTAGTCGCCCTCCAGTTAGCGTCGGATTTGGAGTCCTGTTCCACGCTTTGGAAACAGCTGTGCCGTCCTTTACCAAACAATGCCGGTAAGACAATCCCCGGTGTGATTTTAGGGGCGGTGCGATCTCTCCGCGGCTGGGCTTGCCGCAGGAATTATTCCCCAAGGATTCCCAAGCAATGAGAGGCGCACTCTTCCAGCTGTTGGTTTACAAAACCTGTTATTCATCTGAAACAGCGCTGCATATCCGAAATTTCTGTCCATGTGGCCTGACGCGTTTCAAAGCAATCGTTCTCCTTCCTCAGAGGCCATTTGTCAGCACATCAAGTTCAGGGTTCCCACAAATCCTCGCATTTCTGCATACATTAATTGGCCTCAGGTGTGTCTTTTCTGGTAAGTTTTCAACACGCACGCTGGGACTTGTAGTTTCAATACCCTATTTATAACCTCTAGTGGCTGTGTGCTTAACAATCATTTATGGACCAGTAGTCGCCCTCCAGTTAGCGTCGGATTTGGAGTCCTGTTCCACGCTCTGGAAACAGCTGTGCTGTCCTTTACCAAACAATGCCGGTAAGACGATCCCTGGTGTGATTTTAGGGGCGGTGCGATCTCTCCGCAGCCGGACTTGCTGCGCGAATTATTCGCCAAGGATGCCAAAGCAATGAGAGGTGCACTCCTCCAGCTGTTGGTATACAACACCTTTTATTCATCCGAAACAGCGCTGCAAATCTGAAATTTCTGTCCATGTGGCCTGACGCGTTTCAAAGCAATCGTGCTCCTTCCTCGGAGGCCATTTGTTAGCACATCAAGTTCAGGGTTTCCACACATCCTCGCGTTTCTGCATACATTAATTGGCCTCAGGTGCTGACAAATGTCCTCTGAGGAAGGAGCACGATTGCTTTGAAATGCGTCAGGCCACATGGACAAAATTTTCGGATTTGCAGCGCTGTTTCGGATGAATAAAAGGTTTTGTAAACCAACAGCTGGAGGAGTGCACCTCTCATATTGCTTGGGCATCCTTGGGGAATATATATATATATATATATATATTACCTACTGGCGGTCGCCAGTAGGTAGTTATAGTTAGGACCCTGTTTCCATAGGAAATCCGCAACATTCTATTTTGAATAACTTTTGCGCCGGTCGACGAATCCTCGTGAATTTTTCAAAATAGGTGGGGTGCTACGCTCCGCTCCTACCCTGAAAGTCTCGGGGGGTTTCTTCAAGCGGGGGCTGAGATAAAAGGGGGGTCCCAAAACGCGTTTTTCCCATGCATTTTTCCATAGGACCTTTAGACACAGCTACAGCCCGAACGGCTGAACAGAATTACTTGAAATTTGGCAGAGAGGTAGTCCTCAGGTCAAGGAAGTGCCTTTTGTAAGTTTGGTGTAAATCTGTTCAGTAGATTCTGAGAAAATAGCCTTTAAATCAATATATATATCTGAGCCAGCTTACGGTGCGCTTACGGTGCGCTTACCGTACGCGTACGGTGACGTGCGCGAGCGCGATTCTGATTGGCTCTTAGATCTTAGTAAACATTCGAATCGGCCGAAACCAGGAAGCGGCGGCCGCCATTTTCTCTCTCGCACTCTGAGTAGGGCAGCATAAATGAAGCCCAAAAATGGGTAAAGGGGCAGTATATTGAAATAATAATCACCCAGCAATGATATACGGGCCCCCAAACAACCCACAAATTTCGAAAAATCGCCGATTACGCTTACCGTACGCGTACGGTAAAAAAATTTTTTAAAAAAAAAAAGTATCCACACTCTCTCCACCCCATGTGCAGATGGTGCCCGAAGGGCACCATTTGTGCATGGCTTATGAAATAATTGAAATTAATAAACAAAACATTTCACAATGATGCGCATAATATGTCCCCCATGTGCGCACGGTGCGCGAAGCGCATCGTGCGTACATGGCCCATCTCGCATAATGTGGGCACGCGGTGCGCGCAGCGCACCGTGTGACCACCGTGCGTGCATGGCACTAACTGCGTGAAGTGGGCGCGCGGTGCGCGAAGCGCACCGCGTGCTCACTGTGCGCGCACGCTGTGCGAAGCGCACCGTGCGCGCACGGAACGAACTGCGTTAAGTGGGCGCGCACGCCACGAATGGCGCAAAGTAAGTTAGCATTTAAAAAACCGTACAAATTCACTGAAAAAACCATAGGTTTCACACACGTTATAGTTAGGAATTAGCATTTAAAAAACCTTGCAAATTCACTGAAAAAACCATAGGTTTCACACATGTTATAGTTAGCTGTACATTTTACTGATAAAAAACCAATGAAATTCCCCCGTTATAGTTACTGTAGGCATCTATAACTCACGCGACCGTAATCCTCTGCTGATGACATGTGTCTTTATGAAAAAAAAATATTTGTAATATAGGTATAGCTAAAATTTAATGGAAGAAGACATGGGCAAATAAGTGTCTAAATACAGTATTAGCATCAGCAGAGGATTACGGTCGCGTGAGTTATAGTTGCCTACAGTAACTATAACGGGGGAATTTCATTGGTTTTTTATCAGTAAAATGTACAGCTAACTATAACATGTGTGAAACCTATGGTTTTTTCAGTGAATATATATATATATATATATATATATAGATATATATTCAAGCTCTGATTTGCCCTCACGATTGAGTTGCACTCGGACATCGGCGAAAGGTGGCAAGCCTTATATTTTCAGTACGAGCTGGCAACTGCCTGCTGCTTTTCAATCCAGTCTCTCCCGCAGCATGCCTGACGCGTTTCGGAAAATTTACTTCCTTCTTCTGAGGCTATGAGCTGTTGCAGGTTAGATGTGTGCTTACCGGACCGTACTGAAAATATAAGGCTTGCCACCTTTCGCTGATGTCCGAGTGCAACTCAATCGTGAGGGCAAATCAGAGCTTGAATATTAGGCGGCGGCCCAGTCGCCGAGTTTGCACCACCCCTAGGATTGAGGGGGCCACGCGTCCGGAGATATGCCGAGTCGCCTTGTGGGACACTGGCTTGGGATAAGTGCTGGCACTGCTGGTTGGGGGCCCATCTGAGGGCGCGGACTGTGTTTTCCCCAGTAATCAGTGCGTCCATCTATGGATTTTATTTTCAGGACCATGTAGACCAGAATGCTTTGCCATTGGTATGGAATCCGCCCATCTGGGGGCGTGTCAAGCAGCATTCAATAAGAAGGAACATGGTCCGGTGAGCACACATCTAACCTGCAACAGCTCATAGCCTCAGAAGAAGGAAGTAAATTTTCCGAAACGCGTCAGGCATGCTGCGGGAGAGACTGGATTGAAAAGCAGCAGGCAGTTGCCAGCTCGTACTGAAAATATAAGGCTTGCCACCTTTCGCCGTTGTCCGAGTGCAACTTAATCGTGAGGGCAAATCAGAGCTTGAATATATATATATATTCATATTCTAATCGACTTTGCTCCGCAAATGAAGATACCCACGCAGCGATAGTTTTCTCCTTTTATTGCAGTGCAGCAGCAACAGGCAAGGAATAACCTTTAAGCAGTGTACACCAATTGCCTACGCGTTTCAGAGAACGTTCTCCTTATTCATGGCTTGGCATTCTGTAAATGGGTTGGAAAGCAGCCACAGTGTTTTCAGGTGTTTGAGGTAAGTGTTAATCCCGCCCCACTGGGCGTGTCATCTGCAAAGCATTCTGGTTAATGTAGTTTCCAACAATATCCAATCCATGGTGGGTGCCACTTTCAAGTCCCTTCTTATTGCATTTCCCGTCAGGTTTCTCTATGAATGAACACAAGCCAGCTGCTTCTCTCGTGCTGATCCCGCAAGCCACGCTGCTCCGTGATCTTCGTGATCTTCGTGACCCGAGCCGGCAACATAATATTCCGATCAACTTTGCTCCGCAAAAGAAGATACCCACGCAGCGATAGTTTCCTCCTTTTATTGTTGCAGGGCACCAGAGTCGATTGGAATATATATATATTTATCTACTGGCGGTCACCAGTAGATAGTTATAGTTACAACCTAGTTTCCATAGGAAATCTCAAAATTCTATTTTGAATAACTTTTGCGCCGGTTGATGAATCCTCGCGAAATTTTCAAAACTAATGGGGCGCTCCGCTCAGCTCCTACCCTGAAAGTCTCGGGGTAATTTGTCAAGGGGGGGCCGAGAAAAAGGGGGGGTCCCAATACGCCTTTTCCCCATGCATTTTTCCATAGGACCTTTAGTCGCAGCTACAGCCCGAACGGCTGAACGCGTACGGTAAAAAAAAATTAAAAAACAAAAATAAAGAAGTAACAATCACATTTATTAAATAAATTAAAGGACCCACAAGGGAGAAAAAAACAAATGTTACTGCGTAAAAAAAAGGCGAGGCGCGCACGGCATGGACTGCGCAACGTGGGCGTTCGGAGCGCGAAGCGCACCGAGTGCCCACAGCGCGCGCACGGTGCACGAAGCGCACCGTGCGCGCAGGGTGTGCACATAGTGAAAAACCAGAAAAAAAATAAAAAATAAATACATAACTTAGCATTTAAAAAACCGTACAAATTCACTGAAAAAACCATAGGTTTCACACACGTTATAGTTAGGAATTATCATTTACAAAACCTTGCAAATTCACTTAAAAAACCATAGGTTTCACACATGTTATAGTTAGCTGTACATTTCACTCGTAAAAAACCAATGAAATTCCACGTTATAGTTAGATCAGGTAACTATAACTTGCGCGACCGCAATCCACAATGTGTAATTTCAGATGTCATCATTGATGTCATGAGTGATGTCACTGACCATGTCATGAGTGATGTACTATGTGACGTCATCAGCAGTTTATTGTGGGCGCGCAAGTTATAGTTACCTGATCTAACTATAACGTGGAATTTCATTGTTTTTTTACGAGTGAAATGTACAGCTAACTATAACATGTGTGAAACCTATGGTTTTTTAAGTGAATTTGCAAGGTTTTGTAAATGATAATTCCTAACTATAACGTGTGTGAAACCTATGGTTTTTTCAGTGAATATATATATATATATTACCTACTGGCGGTCGCCAGTAGGTAGTTATAGTTAGGACCCTGTTTCCATAGGAAAACCGCAACATTTTATTTTGAATAACTTTGGCGCCGGTCGACGAATCCTCGCGAAATTTTCAAAATAGGTGGGGCACTACGCTCCGCTCCTACCCTGAAAGTCTCGGGGGGATTCGTAAAGCGGGGGCTGAGATAAAAGGGGGGTCCCAAAATGCGTTTTTCCCATGCATTTTTCCATAGGACCTTTAGACAGAGCTACAGCCCGAACGGCTGAACAGAATTTAATGAAATTTGGCAGAGAGGTAGTCCTCAGGTCAAGGAAGTGCCTTTTGTAGGTTTGGTGTAAATCTGTTCAGTAGATTCTGAGAAAATAGCCTTTAAATCAATATATATATCTGAGCCAGCTTACGGTGCGCTTACGGTGCGCTTACCGTACGCGTACGGTGACGTGCGCGAGCGCGATTCTGATTGGCCGTTAGATCTTAGTAAACATTCGAATCGGTCGAAACCAGGAAGCGGCGGCCGCCATTTTCTCTCTCGCACTCTGACAGGGAGTTGAAAAACAAAGTGCAAAAACATGTAAAGGGGCTGTTTAGACAGCTCCCAAGCACCTAGCCATGTCGAGGTAGTCCCCAACGATCCCCCAAGTGAAAAAAGTCAATTTTAACTTTTTCGAAAATTTCGCCGATTACGCTTACCGTACGCGTACGGTAATAAATAATAATAATAAAAAAAAAATCCACATTCTCCCCACCCCATTTGTGCATGGCTTATCACAGCAAAACAAAACATATATTTTACCTGTCACAACGATGCTCATCATATGTCCTCCATGTGCGCACGGTGCGCGAAGCGCACCGTGCGCGCACGGAACGAACAGCATTAAGTGGGCGCGCACGCCACAAATGGCGTAAAGTAACTTAGCATTTAAAAAACCGTACAAATTCACTGAAAAAACCATAGGTTTCACACACGTTATAGTTAGGAATTAGCATTTAAAAAACCTTGCAAATTCACTGAAAAAACCATAGGTTTCACACATGTTATAGTTAGCTGGACATTTTACTGATAAAAAACCAATGAAATTCCCCCGTTATAGTTACTGTAGGCAACTATAACTCACGCGACCGTAATCCTCTGCTGATGACATATGTGTCTTTATGAAAAAAAAATATTTGTAATATATGTATAGCTAAAATTTAATGGAAGAAGACATGGGCAAATAAGTGTCTAAATACAGTATTAGCATCAGCAGAGGATTACGGTCGCGTGAGTTATAGTTGCCTACAGTAACTATAACAGGGGAATTTCATTGGTTTTTTATCAGTAAAATGTCCAGCTAACTATAACATGTGTGAAACCTATGGTTTTTTCATATATATACATATATATTCATAGAAAGGTTGCTCACCAAATGAAGGCGCCACACACGGCGTGCTTTATATCCCTTATTTATTGGAGGCCCCACAGAGCATTCACAACCGCTGTGTCAGCTTCAATGCGCCAATCGCTATACGCGTTTCGGGTTCGTCCGCCCTTGTTCACAAGCCTGGCTACGGGAAAGCTAGCGGCAGAAAGTGACATCGTTTAGTACTTGACAGGTAAGTCTTGCCACAGTGGGCGTTTGCATCAAGTGCATTCTGGTTTTAGAAGTTCCGATGGATGCCGCTGTGTTTTCTCCCAATTTTCTTCTTTTACCCAGTGGGTTGCTGCAGACAGACAATATGGATGCCCTGCTCACTTAAGGTTCTCACAACAGGACACGTCGTTCCATCCACGCCTACCAGTCACAGGCGATGAGGAGCTGCTCTTCTGCAGCGGGGCGCCTTCGCGACCGGAGCCAGCTGCTACATATTCATAGAAAGGTTGCTCACCAAACGAAGGCGCCACACACGGCGTGCTTTATATCCCTTATTTATTGGAGGCCCCACAGAGCATTCACAACCGCTGTGTCAGCTTCAATGCGCCAATCGCTATACACGTTTCGGGTTCGTCCGCCCCGCTGCTTAGACGGCGGCTCCGAAGCGCTGGGGAAATGAGGTGCTAAGGAACTACATGACCGATTGATGGGATATGAACATTCAAGGTGTACAGTCGTGCACCATGCAGCTATCCACTATGGTGTTAAACAGCAGCTGTACTGGATATAATGGCACCCACCGGGGATTCACGAACAGTAGAACTTCATCTACCAGAATGCCATGATGGTTTACGCCCACTGGGGCGGAGAAGTCTTAAATGGTGCAGGTGCACGATGAAATTTTTGCCGTTTCCCTGTTGCCTCAGCCAGTGACCAAGGGCGAAACGAGCCCGAAACATGTTTGGCGAAGAGAGTGTTTGAAAGGCATGCTGATTTTACTGCAAGGACACTGCTGAATGCCTGAAATCCCATCAATAAAAAGGTGAAATTGTACGAAGTGTGTGGCGCCTCAATTGGGAGCAACCCTTTTTTGGATATATATATGTATATATATATATATATATATATATATATACATAATATGTATATATATATATATGCAAGCTCTGTATTCACTACACAATAATACAGGAAAAAAGCACTCACAGGGGTAAGTTCGTCACGTGTAGTCTTGAACTATAGCAGAAAACAGATGTGTTTCGGCTGTCGCCTTCGTCAGTGTTATCAGGCGCGCCGGAGGCTGTCATACTTTAACGTCCTCAACATGATTGTAAACATAACAAAGGGTCTTGTCAATTCATATAAACGTAAAAGCAAAAGGAAGCGCCGATTTGGCATTGAAGTGTGCGCAATGTAATTCGTTCTATTTATTTATTTACTTTAGGCGGCTTGGCCGTATGCCGGAGTTTACTATCCCCCACCCAGCCCCTCCCCCACCCCGCCCCACCGCCCGCAGCACTCCCTCGAGGAGTCACCACTGCCAGGGACCCACAAAGCTAACTTCAGAAGGGTGGAATCTTATCTCCCACACCATTTAATGGTGTGGAGGTATGATTCCAAGGTGTTTGATACCAAACGCAACATGTTTTGTGCACCCGTTTTAGAGATAGCATTTTACGCAAGCATGTAATACACCTCTACCTATATGTCTGGCTGCATCACCGACAACCCGGGAGAAAGATCTCCAAAGGCTGCAGGGGAGCTCTGCTCATGCAGGGGCACCCTCTCACGTAAAACTCAGCACCCTGGCTTCAGGATTGTCAAGGCCTGCTAGAGGGGTGACTGATAGGTTTTAAGTGTGGTGACCTATAGATATAGTAAACCTATATCTAAAGTAAGTGGTGCATGCACCATCTTACACAGGCTGCAAGGGCAGGCCTGTAGTTCCCTTTTGCATTGCCTCTCATGGGTGGCATAATACATGCTTCACACCATGGGAGGCCTCTGGGGTACCTATGCCCTGGGTGTATGTGTACCATACACTAGGGACTGACAAGGCTACCACAGTATCCAATCTGGAGTGTACCTACGCACATACATAACATTTTAGGGAGAAAGCAGATGGACTGGGGTCCTGATTACCAGGATCCCAGTCAGACTAGTCAAAAACAGTGTAACATCAAGCAAAAAGTGGGGGTACCCATAAGAAGAAGATCCTACTTTTCTACATACAGTAATTGTTTTTAGTGTTTTAAAGTCGTAAATATTTCTCTGGTTTGCAAGATTTAAAAACTCATGAAATTATTAATCCATAACAAATACAAATATTGAGAATAGCCATCTAAGATATTTACTAGACAATGGAATCTATATGAAAGAACAATGAACTCTGCATAGATTGAAAGCAAATCAAATTACATTCATGCATCAGTATTTCTCAACTATGGGTTAGTCCCAAGCCAATGTTTGGTGGGTTGTGAAAGTCCAAGCAATAAACAAAGATGTCTTTAAATTCTGTATTTATTCTGTCACATTTGCTGAGCTTCAAAGACAGAGGTCAAATGTCAGGCTACATCTTCTGGTAAATTGCAGCTTATTTTTTAACATGAGGATTGCTGTTTACAAACTCCTTTCACTTTGCAGTCAGAGAAGGAAAAGTAAAGTGAATTATAAGACAATCTTGCTGGAGTACAGAGATTGTGAAATGTAAAGCCAATAGGAGGATATTTTTGCAGCACACAACAAAATGTAAATATCTGTAAATGAACTGTATAAATTCAGCAGTTCGGAAAGTAATAATGAATGACAATTTTTGTAATGCTAAAGTGATATGAAGCAAGGATTTTCATAGGATCAAAACAAATTAAGGCACTTTACTTGGTGATGCACAAATGATAAATATTCACTGAAACTCAATGTCCACACATTATCGTTTGTGTGTAACAACGTTTTATCAATGAACCTCTATGTCTGTTCAAAATTAGTGACAATTTCAATTGCAAATGTGCTGTATGTAAATGGCAATGCACTGCCTCATGATGCTTTAGGCATTAAAAACTCACCCACCTCATGTCCATTATATTTGGGTGGGCCACGAAACTTAGTTTTTCTAGAAAGTGGGTTTAAGTCTAAAACGTTTAGAAAGCACTGATATACATACCCATAATGTTTTCAACTTAAACAGTAATAATACATCTTAAATATAGAAGGAAAATTAATCAAACTTTATTCTTGTGTATCCATTTTCAGTGATAAAAGTAAAGGCTTTATGACTGAGCTCAGTCGTTTTTTGAGACTCCTCAAAATTTTGAATTCTTTGGGGAGATTTACTAAGATTTTACACTGTTTTTGTGTCACAAAAGTGACTCAAACTGGTGTAAAATCCTTTTTCCCGATTTACTTTCCAGTGGTAAACTTGTGTGCTGGAAATAATAGTGAAGTAATGCAAAGCTTTGCATTACTTAGCGCCGGGGGAAGGGGGGAGGTACCATGGGTGGAGCATGGGCTAAATCCAATTCACTAAACAAAGTAAACTGTATTCAGCATGAGAAAACTGCACCCTTTTAAAGCAGGCATGAGAAAGGAGAATTGGACTAATTTCTTCTTCCTTTTCCGACTTTGCATGTGCGCTGAAATGCAGAATCTGGATTTGGAAGGCAAGCTCTTTACACACATCGAATCATTATGGGGTCACAAAGTCCCATTTTAAGGGTAGGTAGAATTTTTACATATTCTCAAAATGGGGTTAGTACATTCAAACATGCATTCTTGTTGCAGCTAAAATCAGAATGGAAGTATTTGTAACTCTAGAAATGCTTTATACATCCGGCACTTAATCCGTTGCTTGTGACATTGCAGGGCCTAAAATGGACATCATGAAACAGTTTGCAAATTTCACTTTCCTGCAGACCTACATTGGTTGACCTGAAAGCTCTTAGCTCTTGACAGCAAATAATCATGAAAATATTTAATAGTAACAAGCAATTATCGAAAACTGCTTCATGGTAGAAAGGTCTACTTGGAAACATTTAATTTCACGCTGAAACGACAAGCTCGACCAGACACGAACTATAGATTTGACAAAATAAATGGGATTTCAGTGTCAGATTGAAATTGTAAATTGTGACCTTTGCAGAATGAGAAAACGAAAATGTTCTGCTTCATTACATCGAGATGAATTTACACATGGAAAATGTAGATACTTATGTTTGCATGTAGTTTACAGTATTTGTATGCTGAAAACCTAGCTGACAGACAGCAGGGCACTGTGCTGGATCAAAAGCAAAGGTAGCTGGATTATGGGAGCCAAAGTGAACTTTTGTTGCATCGTGATTGTAAGATTCAGCTCAAATGCTTATTTTTAAGTGTGAATATGTGAATTAAAAATTGGGGGGCAATAATGCACAACGGAGAATTGAAAGGGTGGAGATGCAGTAAAAGTAGCAATGGGAGGATGTAAGGTGGGAGGAGGGATACACGTCTGTAGGACTGTGTTGAAGTGAAGGGGATGGATTGCAACAAAATGTTATAACCTTATGAAACTTTCACTCAAGGTGCATTTCGAGCATGAAATAGCAAACAAAATTTGTTATCCATTTAGGTTATGGCACGTGTGAAAAAGAATGAAAATAAATGTATTCAATTTATCAGAATTCTCAGAAAATTATTATTATTTTGGGATTGCAGGGTATTCCAACCATTTTAATAAACACGGGCCCCTTTCACAAAGGTAAATTTACACATGTGGATTTTCTACTGATAAATGTACTCTAAGGGCCTCATTACGAGTCTGGAGGTCCCTGGATCTGCAGACCCATGTGGGCACGGCGGTCATCTGTCCGTCCTATTGCGACCAAGGCAGTACGGCCGCCTTGCGACTGCTACAACCGCCAGGAATCAGAGATTGTGGTGGTCTTGAGGCTGCAATATGCTTGGCGGGATCACTGTGGTCCGGCCAAGCATATTGCAGGTTTTCTCTCCACCATGGTTTTCATGGCGGTGAGCCCACCATGAAAGCCGTAGAGGAGAGAAAACGAAGGGGGCCTTGCAGGGTCCTCTGTTGCCTCAGGACCTTGGGGTGCATGCAGAGGGGCACATGCTGTGCCTTCCTGTGTGCATGCACCCTAGTAGCTGCATAGCATGGAAAGCAGCAGTTCATGCCATTGAGATACTGATTTTGACATTCCCATCACGGTGCCTATTTTATAGGCACCGCTGGAAGAATGACAAAGAACCACCCGCCAGAGGAGAAAACTCCTAATGTGGCAGGCGGCTCAACCCTGGGTTTGGTGATGGGGGGCTGGGCAGACCCGCAACCGTACTGCCAAACTCATATTGAGGCCCTTAGATTTTTAAGTAACTTTATTGCTTTGGGTATTAGCAAAACATTGCTCAAAAGTGTAGACTTACTTGTCTCCAGCCCTTGGACAAGAGAGTGGACACAAATACATAGTGTAAAGTTACCATTACCAAAAAAGAGCAGTAGTAAGTCCAGCAGCACACATGGCAAACCACTGATACTGCAACACCCTCCCATAGAAATTAATGGACATAGGGTCTTAAAATAAAACCCCATAGAAAATAATGTTAACTTACAATAATTTATACCTATGATAGGTAAATATATAAATGAATATAAACTAATGTTACAAAAGTATCTACAGAAAATATATATTTTATTTAAATATACGTTAATGCAACATAAATTTTTATTATACTATAATTAATTAATGTTAATTACTTCTATTCATCATATTTAACAGTTATTAATGCATAACAAAAATTGGATTTTTTTACTTTAGGTAAGAATTGTTTGTTTATCAATTTATAAAAAATACATTTATTTTAATTTTCTATACTTAAATTAAATTTCTATTGAAGATTAAAGTAATTGGCTTACATATATTTTGTTCTACATTTAACATTAATATATATATTATTATTTAACATAAAATATTTGTACACATTTTTTCAAGTTTAAGAAGTTTTTTTAATTTGCCTTTTACTTAACCATACGGAAATCTCCACCACCAGGGTGAAGATTTCCCTATGGTGAATTTTTTCCTGTCTTTTACCACGTGGACATCTCTGCGCTAACTGCGAAGTCCACCTATGGTGAACTATAGAGCATTATCGAACATGGGTGTAGTAAACTTTAACTAATAGCTTCCATGACAGCTGCGTGAAGCTCAAGAACAATTGTCTTTCATATGCCTGTAGTGCGCTGAAATTTGGGGTCTCTGGTTGGCAGAGGTAGGTACCTTTGTGCAAATAGGGACCCTTGCTTCTAGAGTAAGGGGGACACAAACTTGAGATAACCCCAGCTCACCCCATTGGTGGTTGGCACAAGCAGACAGGCGTATCCCAAAGGCAATGTGTAAAGTATTTGTACTAACACTCACAGTGACACAGCAAAAACACCACAAATGGACACCACACCACTTTAGAAAAATAAGCTATCTTTATCTAAACTTAACAAGACCAAAACAACAAAAATCCAACATACAGAATAAAAAAAAATATGACTTTCAAAAGGTTTCAAGAACTTGTACCATTGAAAACTTCGGATGCGTGACTTTTACACAAAGTACCTGTAGTTGCGTCACAAGGTCAAACAGCCACAGAGTCGGAAACAAAGAGATGCGTCAACTCCTGAGACCTTGGGGAGACAATGAGACAGTCCTGCTGCCCACAGAGGAAGGGTTGCGTCGATTCCGGTCCATATGGGGAGTGATGCGTCGATTCTTCGTGATGGTTATGTTCCACAGGTGATGGATCGTGAAACTTGCCGCAGAGGTGCGATGCATGCAAATACAGGATGCATCAGTGATCTATGCAGTGGCATCGAGAGGTGCTGCATCGGTTTTCTTCTGCGCGATCCCTCAATGCGTAGGTTTTTGCAGCGGTGACACAGGCACCTCTTGGCAGGGCAGAACTCACAACAGCAGAGTTCAGAGGAGCTCGGGGTAAAGTCTTTGTGTCCCTGAGACTTCAGAACAGGAGGCCAGCACACACAGGCCTTAGAGATCTCCTTTAAGCAGGGGACGCATCACACAGCAAAGTCCTTCTCCTTTCCTTGGCAGAAACAGCAATTGCAGGCCAACCCCAAACCCCAAACAGCACACAGCAAAGGGGCAGTACTTCTCCTCAGTTTCTCCAGCTCTTCTCCTTGGCAAAGGGTCCCCTGAATTCCAGGGGTCTGGGCCCTAATATTTATACAGCAAAATCCTTTGTTCTCTGGTGGCAGAGAAGCCCTGTGCCCAGTCAAAACCAGTTCTGTTCTCTCTGGTGCAGCTTCCTGGCAGGAGGTGGAGACAGCATTGTGGAAGGCAGACCAGGCCCATTCAAGTGAAAGAAAATCTCCTCCTACTCCAAATGCAGCCCAGGTCTATTCAGCCCAGCCCGACTCATCCAGACTCTCTGGAGCCACTGCACACTCCAAAGCCAGACAGTCAATACACAATCTAGCAGAGGCATACTGGATGGCTAAAGCAAGAAAAGATCTACTTTCTAAAATTGGTATTTTCAAACACAGACTGTACAAATCACTCTTACTAAAAGATAGATTTTAACATTCTGAGTTCAGGCATACTAAACTTTATTTTCAAACCTTATTCCCAGGAGTAGTTATGCTTATAAGATGTTATAAGCAAACTCCTTAGCTTCTTCAGTGTCCATACCACAGCAAAAGCTTCCCTTTCAATTGCACTCCACATCTGTTCCCTGGAAAGTAGCCTCCCACTGTTGAAAGCTACAGGTTGGTCCAAGCCCTCATCATTCAATTGTGAGAGTACTGCTCCCACCCCATACTCTGAAGCATCTGTCTGTACAACACATTCTTTGGAGAAGTCAGGTGCCTAGAGCATGGGCACCGTGCACATGGCAGATTTTGGAGCATCAAAAGCGGTCTGGCAGACATCAGTCCAGATCACCTTCCTGTGCTGCTTCCTTGAAGTCAGCTCTGTCAAGGGGGCAATGATAGTGCCATACCCCTTGACAAACCATCTGTAGTCCCAGGTGAGACCTAAAAAGGCTCTCACCTCTGTCTGGGTCTTGGAGGCTCCCATGCCAAAATGGTGTCCATCTTAGGTTGTAGGGGTGCCACCTGGCCACCCCCGACCTGGTGCCCTAGTTACACCTCAGACCCCTGCCCTATCTGGCACTTACTGGCCATGATAGTGAGGCCTGCCTTTTGCAGAGCCTTCAACACTTCACCGAGGTGTTGCAAATGTTCTTCCCAACTGCAGCTGAACACAGCAATGTCATCTAGGTAAGCGGTGCTGAATTCCTGCAGCCCGTACAGTACCTGGTTTACCAGTCTCTGGAATGTGGCGGGGGCGTTCTTCAACCAAAAGAGCATAACCCGGAACTGGTAGTGCCCCTCTGGCATTAGGAAAGCCAACCTCTCTTTTGCCCCATCAGTTAAGGCAATCTGCCAGTATCCAGATGTCAAAACAAATGTACTGAGGTACCGGGCAGCTCCCAACCATTCAATGAGCTCATCAGCTTTGGGGATCAGGTGTGCGTCAGTTTTGGTGACTGCATTGAGCCCACGGTAGTCCACACAGAACCGGAGTTCTGGAGTGGCACCGGGTGCAGCACCTTTTGGCACTAAGACCACTGGGCTGACCCAGGGGCTGCTTAAGGGCTCTCTCACCCCTAAGGTAAACATCTTAGAAACTTCTTTCCTGATGCTAGCCCTGACTTTGTCAGCCACCCTGTAAAAGTGTTGCTTTACGGGTAGACAGTCCCCAGTGTTCACATCATGGACACACCAAGTGGTGATTCCTGGAGTCAGGGAGAACAGGGAGGCAAACTGTCCCAGTACCTGGCGACATTCCCTCTGCTGCTCTTGGGTCAGGGTAGGAGAGAGGTTTATCCCATCTACTGACCCATCGTGTTCCTTTGTTGACAGGAGGGCAGGAAGTGGCTCACCTTCTTCCTTCATTCCAGCATCTGTCACAATGAGCATAGTCACCTCAGACCTTTCAAAGTGCGGCTTCAGGCGGTTCATGTGCAGGGCTCGCAAAGGGTTCTGGGGAGTCTGAAAGTCAACCAGCTAGGTCACCTCACTCTTGTGCTCCACCACCTCAAATGGACCAGTCCACTTATCTTGGAGTGCACAAGGGTCGACTGGTGCCATCACCCACACTTTTTGGCCTGGCTGAAATTAGACAAGAGTGGCATTCTAGTCATACCATCCTTTCATTTCCTCCTGGCTGGCTTCCAGGTTTGCCTGGTTGAGTTTCCTGGAGTTTTGAGTCTGGTTTCTGAAGGCCAGCACATAGCTGAACACATTTTGAGGGGTCTTACCAGGGGTTTTCTCCCAGCCCTCCTTCATCAGACTCAGAGGTCCTCTCACAGGGTGCTCATACAGCAGTTCAAAGTGGCTAACGCCTAAGGACTTCTGCGGTACCTCCCTGTATGCGAACAACAGGCATGGTGAAAAGACATCCCACTTCCGTCTCATGGGTTCTGCAAGACTCTTTATCATGCCCTTCAGAGTTCGGTTGAATCTCAACCAACCCATTTCTTTGAGGATGGTAAGGAGTGGTGAACTTGTATGTCACACCACACTCCTCCCACAAAGATGTAACGTACTTCGAAATGAAGTTTGTATCACAGTCAGAAACCACCTCTCTGGGGAACCCCACATGAGAAAAGATCCCCATCAGTGCACGGCCCACCACAGGGGCTGTCATTGTCCTGAGTGGGACAGCTTCTGGGTACCTGATGGCATGGTCCACCAAGACCAAGATAAACTTGTTGCCTAAGGCTGTCCTGAGTTCCAGTAGCCCCACAATATCAATGTCCACCCGCTCAAAAGGGGTGCTCACCACAGGAAAGGGTTGGAGAGGAGCCAACGTGCCTTCTCATTTAGGGCCAGTAAAAGAGGGAGACAAGCCTCTAATAGATCTTGTTGCACCCCAAAGGTCATGCTAAAGGCACATCATGAGCCAGACCCAGTAGGAAGGCTCCGTAGCGCTCGAGTACCACCAACACAAAGGCTGCACCGGGCTCAGTGACCTTAGGCTCACTATACAACAATCCATTTCCCCAATAAATCAGATGTGATCCAGACTGATCACCTGCTGCCTGGTCTTCAGCCTGTTGCGGCAAACCAGCAAGAGTAGGGCATTCCATCTGCACCTTGCAGAAATCCTCCCTAGAGGGACCCCCTTCCTGCTGCCAATGGGTCAGCTCAGGTAGGTCTCCCATTTCAGCCACTTATTCCCCTGCAGGTTACAGGACATCCACCCTCATGGCTGCCTCCTCCTGGGCCATGGGAACTTCTGGGGCTGGTTTCTCATGCCCCCTGCCCTTCCTCTTCCTGGCATGCACCTGGGCCACTGTTTCAGGCTCCAGGTCCTCTTGAGTACCACTACTGGCTGCCATTGACCGAGTGGTAACACAAGCCCACTCAGACAGACCCAACATCTCCAAATGGGCCTGGCGTTCCACCTCCTTCCATGGGGAACTCACCAGGTCATTGCCAAGCAGACAGTCAAGAGGCATGTATGGACTAACAACGACCTTTAAGGAACCTGAGAACCCCCACTCAAAGGGAACCTGTGCCACCTTACACAGGTGCTCAGAGTTGTCTGCAGCAACTACAGGGTGAAGCACATACGGAATAACCTGGGGAATAACCTGCTCTTCAGACACCCATTGACACCTGACAGATGTCACACTGGTTCCTGTGTCTCTCAGAGCCTCCACACTCCTTCAATTGATGGTCACCCACTGCCTGTATTTTTTTGTGTTCTCAGGCAGATAGGATCCCTCGACCATCTCTCTGTCTCCTAATGAGACAAGGGTCATAACTGCTGGCTCCCCACCTTCACTAGGGACCAACCCTTTCTCAGTGCTATACTCACTAACCCTGGGGACGGTGCACCAGTGGGTGCTGATGGTGCCTTGGGGCACTTGGGATCATTCGCCAGGTGGCCCTTCTGATTACATCTATAACACCTGCGGGGACCCCGGTTATCCTGCCTGCCCCTAGGGGGCCATGGCTGTCTAGACATGGGGGGTGGGAATCCTTACATGGGTACTGTTTTGGGGCCCTTGAGAGAACTCCTTTTGATTACTCTTGTCCCCCTTACTCTTCTGTGGGGGACCCTGTCCACCCTTAGCTGGGTTACCCACATACCCCTTGTGAACCCTAGTACTAGTCCAGTGGTCCGCCTCCTGAGCAAGCTTCCTGGGGTCAGTCAACCTGCTACCCATTTGATGCTGGTGCAGCTCTGGAACACAAAGACTATTCAAGTACTACAATACAATTAAGTCATACAGCCCCTTGTAGTCAGTTACCTTGCTGCCCTTCATCCAACCATCCAGTGCTCTGCAAAAAAAGGTTCACACACTCCACCCATGTATTGGACTCAAACGTCTTCAAGTTCCTAAACTTCTCTCTGTACTGTTCAGGTGTGAGCCAATACCAGAGGCATGAAGCCTCCTTCATATAGGGATAGGTCAGATTACCCGCCTCCTCTAAAGGTGGCAGAGTGTCTCTCCCTTTGGCTTCAAAGTGTTTCTACAGGCCCACCCCGCAATTCTTCTCAGGGACCTCATTCATTCTCAGTGCTGCCTCATAAGACGCAAACCATGCATAAATATCTTCCCCCTTCTGGTAGTTTTGCACTTGGCCCTTGCAATTGCCATACGCTACCATCATTTGAACTGGACTCTTCTTGCTTAGCTTTAATGTTCAGTTCCCTCATGCTCAAGAGCCAAAAGTAATTTATTTTCCTCAAAAGCACAACCAACCTTACTCTCCTCTGCCATCTTTTCATTCTCTATGGCAGTATTGATCCAGAACCATCCTCTGGTGCATCCTCGTTGACCTCTCAATCACCTGTCTCCCCAGCCTCTCTGGCCTCTCACCAGGCTCTTAAGACCTTCAGTAGCTTCTCCTTCCTGGAGCTGGTCTTCATGGGACATCCAAAGTCTTTGCAGAATTATCTGAGCTGATCTACTCTGTAGGTATGCAACATTTCAATATCAAACTCCAATTTTGCAATCCGGGCCCTACGCAACCATTTCTCTGCATGCAAGGGGACTGCTGCATCGCCTCCCCAAGGTCTCAGGAGTTGGCTCATCTCTTTGTTTCCGACTCTGTGGCTGTTTGGCCTTGTGAATGTTGACGGAGCTACAGATACTTTGTGTAAAAGTGACGCATCCATAGTTTTCCATGGTACAAGTTCTTGAAACCTTTTGAAAGTCAAATTTGTAATTATGTATGTTGAATTTTTGTCGTTTTGGTCTTGTTAAGTTTAAATAAAGGTATCTTATTTTTCTAAAGTGGTGTGGTGTCCTTTTGTGGTGTTTTCACTGTGTCACTGTGAGTGTTGGTACAAATACTTCACACATTGCCTTTGGGATAAGCCTGTCTGCTTGTGCCAAGCTACCAAGGGGGTGAACAGGGGTTATCTAAAGTGTGTATCCCCCTTACCCTGACTAGAAGCAAGGGTCCCTATTTGGACAAAGGTACCTACCTCTGCCAACTAGAGACCACCATTTCTAAGCATCTAAGCTTGCAAAAATAAATCCAGGATAGCATCAAAACAATACAGGCGGTAGAGGCAAAAAGTTAGGGGAAACCATGCCAACGATGCCATGTCTAACATGCACTCATTGTGCTAAATCCAACTCCTTCCCTTTTGTGAGTGTAAGTTGGGGGGTGTCTGAGAGGCCTCAAGACCTATGTTCCTCAACCTGAGCATATCTACCTTTGAAACTAAGATAAACATGTTGGGGAAGAATGTCCTAAGTTCCCTAAAAAGCACGCCCTAAACTGCTAAGGCAATTCATTTTTGGCACACAAGGAACTCAGTGACAAAATGGATTATGTCCTGTCACTGTTATGTGCACTAAAGATACGTTGAACTGAATATCTACCATGTTCTGACAGGGGATGAACTGAACATGGCAAGCATACCGCAAATATGAGCCATATGTGTAGTGTGGGGTGTAGATTTCTGTCTAGTGCCATGTGTATTGGTAAAGTGTGCAATCCTCCAGGAAGGTACCCTGCCACTGATGCAGGAGTCTCAGCTGATCCATGTACTTGCATAGTTGAAGAGCAAAGTCTTCAGCTTCTGGGAGAATTCCAGAATTTTAGAGACAGCACCAAGTGTTGGGGCAGGTTGTTCCCGTCTTTTGGAACAAGGTGGGAGAGAGCACTACTGCCTGTTCTGGTGCCACAGTGCCAGCTTTGTACAGCTCGCTGAACACCTCTGTTCTCTTATAGAAGTTGTCCACATATAGGTTATACCCTTTATGAATGAGTAGTTGAACAAATTCCCATACAATTTTGTCATGACTTCTCTGTACACACTCTCAGGCTAAATAAATAAACAATAGAGTGCTCACACAATGTGTACATTTTGATACCATGGCAAGGTATTTTGCACTGCCCGAACAGAAGTTCCCCTTTGTACAGGTCCAAAGACTCATAAACGGCTATATTCTTTCCAACAGTATAAATCTCTGGAAACCTTACAGGCAAATGTTCCACAAAAAGGCTGAATTTGTAGCAACCTGTCATTGTCTCGATGATCACAGGGCAATGCAGCAATATTATAATTAAAATGCAGCATATGCTGCAATAGCAAAAAACGATCTTGGTTAATGACGGTTGGGAAGCTTGGTGTTACTTAAACAGTGCAAGTACACCAATAGGACTGTATGTCTACTTTGTGCACTGGCCCAATTTGAGGGTAAGGTCCAGAATCTTTCGATATGCTCCAGTAGAAAACAAACTTTACAAAAAAATAGATGGTCCCAAATAGGGTCAATCTGTTAGTCAGGCAGGCCATCCTCCTAACAACACTTTGTTTTAATATATGTTTTCCGCTGGGGGTGCAATCGGGCCCCTCAGGGAAAAATACACATGTCAAAAAATAACTTTCTCTTTTTCTTTGTGCCAAGCAGAGGTTATTGCTGGTGCTGAATGAGCACTATAAGCTGCAGGGATTGCTGTCTTGAAGATATCTTCATCATTATCATCATATGATTTTATCACGTTGCGTTCTTGTGTATCAGCAACACACACCTTTCTTAGATGCTGTTCCCATAGGTTTATTTTTCATATGGGGTAGTGAGTCTTCAGTAGCCTGTTGCCCATATAGTTGATTATGGCTTCTGTACCTATTTTGAAGAAACATACAACAGATTACTATATTTATGTTGAAGAAACAGAATACAGAGATTATATTGAGTTGACAATATTTTTTTCTGTAATTTCATCAATTAGTTGATTTTCTTATGGTTAATGCCTATATTGAAGTAACATATGAGGAGAGTCTATAATAGGATTAGTGCCTTGTATTATTAATCTCAACTTGAGATCAGGACATTCTTTTTTTCTATTATCTAATCATTTTGTTGATTGCTTTATTGTGTACAAGAAATTATTCATATGATATAAATAAATTGTTGATATTTGAACTCAAAAGCAATTACATTCTGTGCCCCCCTACATTATTACTTTTGTTTTACATACATATAACATTATAGGTTGGTGAATATGTCAGTGACAACATTAACATTTTGAACTAAAAAAACACAGGAATTCACCTTGCCACGCACCGCTTATGGCCTTACATATTACATCACTCATGACATGTTCTATGACATCATTTAGGACATAACTGAGGACATCTCAAATGGCATAATTGATGACATCACTGATGACATCATCCAAGCTTCTTTTTTACACATTGCTCTGTAAACAGGTATAGCATTAGAGCTATAAAAATAAGTGCAAAATAGCTCAGAATAATATGAAGATTCATACATAAAACCCCCATTAGTAAATCAAGCTTTTGTTATGTGCGACATTGACCCTATACCTACACTTCATGGTAGATGAGTTCATGTTGACTATAAACCACAGATGAAAGGGTACCATGTCCTGCACACGGTGTTCAATCTGTATATAACTGTTCAGGGAAAACCAAGTTCCTCCAGATATTGAAGCTCTGTTGCATAACTAATGCCCTACTATAGACAGTCTTTACTGTATCAAACCTCTGACAATCACTGGACCTATATTGATAAATGAAGTGGATATAAGTAGAAAAGTGGGTACAGTTAACAGTTTACTCAGTACCACAAGTTTGCAGACTGTGAAACTCTCATGAGAAATACACCACAGAGTATTAAAAAGTATCTACTAAGAACAGTGTACACTCTATGCATAATTTCTCCAAAGAGCAACTATTCACTTAAACTAACCAAGGTCTGAAGGTGCTTAAGATCATACTACCTGCACCCTTTATACTGTGGTGAAAACTTTACAGATATCCCTACTTCTGAAGCAAAACTAGCACATGTACATAGGTTATTACCTAGCGTGCATAGTCTTCTATGTTAAGTAGAAATTGTCATGCTGAGACAATTCTGTCTAATATCTCAGGGCTGCTTACAAAACTTAGTATGACGTAAGTAGAATCTTTGCTCTGCTGGAAACTTTTTCTGCAGTACCAAAAAACTTGTGTGGAACATATTGAGCACAAGTCAACAACTGTCACCAGCACACAGAGGTACTCTTCAATAAAAAGATTTATAATGTGCTTAGTAATTCTACACACCCATAGTGCATTAGCAGAACATACATTTTGTAAACACTTATACTGATTAGCTGGACAGAGGCTGTACAAAATTAAGTAGGAAAGTAATACGGTAGCTAGTTGACAAGATGGAAACTATATAGTAAACTAACACAATCATTAGGTGATGTCATCGGGGATGTCATCAATGATGTCATTTGAGATGTCTTCAGTGATGTCCTCAATGACGCCATAGAATATGTCATGAGTGATGTAATATGTGAGGTCATATGCTGTGCATGGCGGGGTGCAAGTTACAGTTAGCTCTGTTAACTGTAACTGGTGAATTTATTTTTAGTTCCAAATCTTAATGTTGTTATGGACATATTCACATATACCTACTACAACCTTTGTTTGTACAGTGAATTCCTAAGGCTGTCTTTAAACAAAAACAGAAATTTTTATCACACCTAATTATAACATTATCTGAACCTTTGTTTTTTTCAGTGAATCTCAAGGTTTTTTTCACGTAAAAGAATATTTAATTACAATACGTAAAGCCACTCCACTGCCGCGCACAACCTTTGACTGTGCATGGTGTGGGTTGGCCACAGGGTCTTATGCTTTTTAAAGGAGAGTGAGAGTCTGAGCCTCTCCCTGAGCCTTAGTAGGCCCTGAAGAACCCATCCTAGAGGGCCTTGTCTTTACGAAATGGGAGGGTTGCCATATGGCCCTCTTCCCGAGCCTTATTATGCCCTGATGACCCCATCCTCCAAGGCCTTTTTTAGAAAAAGGGGAGGGGGCCATGTGGCCCCCTTCCCTGAGTCTTCTTAGGCTGTGGGGACCCCATCCCTCAGAGCTGTTTTTTTAAATTCAACTGGGGGGCACATGGCCCCCCTCCCTGAGTCTTTTAAAGCCCTGGAGACCCCAACCTCCAAGACAATTTTTTATATTAAAAGTGAGGAGGCCAAGTGGCCGCATCCTGAGCCTTGTTAGGTCCTGGCGACCCCATCCCCAGGGCCACTACCACTAAAATTAGAGAGATGGGGTGCCCCTCCCTGGGTTTTTCTGATCCTCAGGACCCCATCGACTAGGCCCCGCATCATTAAAGGTGGCAGTCCTGGTGCCCAACCAGGGCATCCACCACCCACTTGTTGGGTGCTGCGGGGGGAGCCCCGGGGCCCCCACGACCCCATTTGGCCCACTGCATGCAGCAAAGCCAGCATTGGTTCCCCCCACAGAAAGCAGCTACTATTGCTGCTCGCAGCCGGTGTTAGGAAGCAATATTTTTATCTGTTTCCCTGCCTGCATCAGTGCAGGCAGGGAAGCAGGTCAAACGTGTGATCCCAGCCGGCAGTAGCATTTTCAAAGCTTCCAATGAGTGGGAGCACACCTTTGTGCCAAGCAGAAGAAAACACGGTTTGCTTGCCCACTCTGCTATGCCTCAGGGGTTGGCTCCCCCGGGATATAGCTAGTGCGCAGCCCCGAGGGGATGGTGTCTCCAGAGCCATTCATGGCTCAGGGAGGGGACACCATGGCCCTCCTCTCTTTTCAATAGTTTAGCAGCCCCAAGGGATAGGGTCCCCAGGGTCTTTAGAGGCTCAGGAAGGGTGCTGCGTGGCCCCCTGCCCTTTTTGAAAAGTTTCAGGCTGGGGTTGGGCTCCCTTGCATCTGTCATGGCATGAGGAGGGTGGTTGTGCGTCCCTCATCCCTATATACAAAAAGTTTTTATTCCGGGCGTGGGTTCTCTAATGGCTCAGGGAGGGGGCTGTGCATCCCCCTTCCCCATATATATAAATTTTGTCCAGAGGGTGGGCTACCCAGGCCTGTAAATGCTAGGAAGGATGGGTCACGTGCCTCCTCCCATTAAAAAACAATGGTCCCAGCAGCCATTTATTTTATGATCCCACAGAAGTCCCGCTGGATAATAGAAATGTTTGGTGATATTTTCTTTATACCCTGTCCCCTTATATATATATATATATTTTTATATGCTGCAAGTCACCACCCTGTGCATCTCATTCGCAGCATTCCCTATGGGGAGATGCTGCGCATCAGACGCATTTGCAGCACAGAGTCTGAATGCCTAACGGCACAGAATTCAAGCAAAGCTCGTTTCCTAGCTAGGGGCTACTCTGCTTCAACGATTGACAGTGCCATTCGTAAAGCTAACTGTTTAACTAGAGAGGAGACTCTAATCAACAAGGGATCAACGGTCACACCACCTTGTACCAGTGAACCAGTTAGACTGATTTGGACATACAATCGTCAACACCAAGCACTCAGAAAAATTCTGAGGAAAAACTGGAGCTTGGTTTGTAATGACCCTGTCATTGGGGACCTAATGGCAGCCAGTCCAAATATTACCTTCAGGAAAGCTCGCTCTATGAGCGATGCTTTAGTTAAATCCAGTCCTGAAGTAACTTCTAACACAACCTGGATGCAGTTTTGTAAAGGTTTCAAAAGATGCCCGAACTGCAAAGCGTGTAGACAGGGAGTCAATAAGACGCAGTACACCATTCCGTTCTGCGACATGCCTCGTTTCATCACAAAACCACTCACGTGCAAAACTGAGTACGCGGTTTACGTACTGGAGTGTCCTTGTGGCCTGCAATATGTGGGTAGCACCAAGTTGCAGGTCCACAAACGGATACTCCAGCATCTGCGGGCAATCAGTGGCAGTGATGCGTCTTACCCGGTGGCACGCCACTTTAAAGAACTACACAATAACAAAAGCGAACTATTAAAGTTCTTTGTTATTGATGCAGTGCTCCCATTAAGACGTGGTGGAAACAGAGAAGCATTACTCCGTGCCCTAGAAACGAGATACATCCTCGAGTTAGACACGAAGTCACCGCAGGGTCTCAATGCCAGTGAAGATTTCTTCACTTGTCTGTGAATTTAGTTACATCAATTGCTATCCCCTATGTGTTAGGCTGCTATGCGTGTTGGTCACACCTCCTCTACCCATTGTAGGTTTTAAACACAGTATAGATGACACATTTTTAAATATACACGGAGTATCATATTTTTTTCAGCATCTAGACATATTTTGGCACTTGTCAAAAATTTGGGTTTAAGCATGGATTACTAAGGGAACTAAGGCTTCTTTACATTGGATTTTGAATCACATGTGGCACTGCGTTTGTGAGACAGGCAGAAGTAATAGTGTAATTTACCCTGGCTGATGGATCAATGTCTTGAACTGCCGGGGGCACCTCAATTGTAAACAGTTTGAGTATACCCACTTGGGTCCCTTTCCCAATAGTTTACAATAGATGCATGCTGAACTTTTGCAGGAATGCATATGTATTAGAGTTTGTTACACAAAACTTTATTGCTCTCAGTCTTTCGTGCACGTAATGAAAAAACAAATTTATACTTGCACAAATAATTTGTTGATTTGAAACAACGTGGTTTTAAATTGTAATTACTTGGCAGTCTTGTGGAAATGATTTTTAGCATATTTTTATACATTGTGTTATTTAATGAAATTTGCACTTTAGCACTTTCAAATCATTTAACGCAGGTGCCCTTGTTGCCAGCTCCCCGTTCCTATCCTTGCTCCAATGTATGTATATAACCTTTCTATGTCTATTGATGCAATGTTTGAATTAGCCAATGATGTCATCTTATCAATTAGCATTGTGCACTTTAAAATGCGGGATCACAACTCCCATGGCGTCATGTGATCAAGGCCTCTGGGAAGGCTGAAACGCGTCATGCAGGCGGTGCTGTGAACTAAATAAAGAAAAGCAACTCACTCGCTAACAGGGTCGGTCTCCGTTTGTTCCTGCTCTCCTCTTGGATTGTTGGCGCGCAGGTGTGCTCCAGGCGGATTCCCGTCATATTTTTAAACATGTTCAGGAGTCCTGTAATGGCTGTCAGCAACTTTTTTCCTCATGTTGCTGGCAGCTAAACAGAGTGCTCGCTCCCGCGTTCATCTGATTCCAGCAGAAGCAAATTGGCTCAAGGGAAAAAAGCTCCTTAAGCCAATCAGGACACTCTATTGTTACATTGACGCTCCCGCAAGAGTTTCTCGTAGACCCAACCGTCCAGATATACAATTATTTTTTAACCTTGATTTCCCAAAAACTGCTGAATGGATCTACACCAAATCACAAAAAGCACAATCTGCAGAACGAGATCCATCTTCCTGCCAAATTTAGTGTAATTCCATTCAGTAGTTTTTGCTATACAATGTCTAAAGAAGTCTATGGAAAATTAATAGGGACTTTGTGTTTTGGGACCCTGTTTATCTCTCAGCCCCTGCTAGATGGAAACTTTCCATGCACAAACTAGTCAAAGAGTAGCACTTTGATGGAACGTTTCATGGAGATTCATCAAACGGGGCTATATATATAGTCACTGAGAAGAACAAAGGTTACAGAGACGTTATAGTTAGGCCTAGATTTCACTTGTACAAAACCAGTGAAATTCAGCAGTTCTATTTACCTGAGCTAACTATATCTTATGCCCCTGCAATGCACTGCTTATGACCCCACATATTACATCACTCATGACATGGTCAGTGACATCAATGATGACATCTCAAATGACATGACTGATGACAACACTGATGGCATCATCCACAGAACCACTCACACACCCACTCACACCCCATAGAACCTCTCTTATGCCCACTGACACACACACACACAGCCATCCACACAGCTACTGACACACCCACTTATTTACCTATACAGGGAGTCACACACCAACTCACTCACCCTTACACCTCTCAACACATCCACTCACTCATTTATACAAACACTCAAACATTCACTCACACACACACAACCAATTACATACTCATTCGTACATGCATACAAACACTCACACATCCACTCACTCACTCATACATCCATTCACATACACTCTCCTATATACACACTGACTTACTTAGCCAAACACCCACTCAAGCAGTGACTCACTCACCCACACAGCCACTTATACACCAAGTCACTCACTCATACAGCCATTCAGACACTCACTCACACATTCAGTCGCTACACACCCACTTACCCACCCATAGAGCCACTCACACTGCCCCTGACTCCCTCATACAAGCACTGACATACCCACTTACTCACCAGTACCACTACTCACATAGCATGTCATCCACCCACATAGCACATCACACACCCACTTATACACTGTCACTTATACATTCATACACACAAAAAGATACATTTGGTCACATAGCCACTCACATAATATATGCTAGAAGTAGAATCACTCAGCAGTAGTGCAACTAGTAAACTAATTTACCTTTTGTAGTAGGGTAGTATATGTTTAACACCCATAAACTCTTCAAAACACTTACACTCACTTAATGATGTCATCATTAGCACAGGTAACTCTAACTGCTGAAATTCACTGGCTTTGTCTGAGTGTAATCTCAGCCTAACTATAACACCCCTGTAACCTTTGTTATTCAGTGAATTCCTAAGGTTTTTTTAATTCTATTTCCTAACTATAATGTCCATGTAACCTTTGTTTTTTAGTGAATTTCTAAGGTTTTTCAAATGCAGTTTCCTAAGTACAACGTCCTGGTAACCTTTGGTTTTTAAGTGAATTTCTATGGTTATTCAACTGGTATTTTCATTTGAAGAGTGGTGAGGAAAGGCGGCAGTACCTTCAACCAGCTCTCAGGAATCCCACTGTTAGGGATTTACTGTAGGTAACAGGAGGGCTTTTTTGCCGTCAAGGTCCCTCAGCAGCCAAGGGGACTTTATCCCCAAAGCACTAATGTAACAGGAGGTGTGCTTGTAGAGTAGTGGAGAAAGGGGGCATGACCTTTGACGTCCCTACAGCAATCCCACTGTAGGTAACAGGAGGGCTTGTTGGCCTCCAAGGACCCTCTGGAGCCAAGGGGAATTAATCTGCTGACCAGCAGTGTGCCAAGAGGCGCATTTGCAGAATGATGGAGAAAGGTGGCGTGGCTTCTGAAGTCCTCTCAGCAATCAGGCTGTGTAGGACTTACTGGAGGTAACAGGAGGGCTTGTTGGGCCGAAGGACCCTCAGCATTCAAGATGACATTGATTTCCCAACAGAAGTTCCCCTGGGAGGTGCGTTTAAAAATAGTGTGTAAGTTATGTTCTCGACCAGTATCATACTATGGGCAATAAGGTTACCGTACAGAACACTGCAGGATGTTTAAATTACGGTCATGTTCTTAACAAGAAGATAAACATGAGGAGAAGGTTGTATGATGATTTTTTGCAATTCGGAACATAATCAGTTTATAAATGAGCACGTCCACCTTTTTGAAAAAGCATGATACTAACCTTTCCACCACACTACAACATCAGTGTATCAGCATAACAAGAGGATGATAACTTTCTCCTGTACTTTGCTATTGTGTATTGTTACAGATTGGCCCCTGATGAAAGGGCACAGGTCCTGAAATACACTGGGCGTGAAGGAAACAAATTTATGCTCGTCTAAAGTAAGCATCCTAACATGTTAATTCAGAAATGTGAAGAAACATAATATGTATTGCGTAAACATCCACATGTGAACAAACATGGATGTAATTTGATATACTGCATTGTATAAATTGCTGATCTACATATAATTTAGTATGAATACATTTGTTTTTAATCTGACATTTGTGAAATGTGCACATTGGTTCAAGTACATGTACTTGTATTTATGAGTTAATTACTCAGAAACATATTAGACAGTATGTCTCCCAGTGTAGCATACTGGCGGTTGATATGATTAGAATTTGAATTCATGGTATACATAAGGAGTGCACTACACAATCTTTCTAAATTACCATTTTATGAATCATGTTTCTTCATTTACCATACTGTCCATTTAAACAAATGGTTGTATTTGTCTGTTATAAATATGGCACCCTATCTACATTCCAATGGGTGTAAGATGCCTGCTGTTTGTAGATTTGAGACTTTGAAATGGGAGAAAATGTAAAGAATAATTTTTATTGAATCCATGTAAACATAAAGTTAAGTCTTCAGTTTAACTTTCTCCCATTTCAAAGTGTCTCATTTATGTATAACAAGAATCTTGCTCCTAGTGACTGGGAGACACAGTGCCATATATATACCTGAAAAAAAATTCTGCTCTTAAAATTTCTCCCATTAGGGTATGTCCTGTGCAACAAGTACATGCGAAACAGGCTCTCCTTCACCCATACTCAAATATCCCATTGATAAGCAGACATGTTCATACATCCCCAAAGACCACTCTCTCACAGGTACGCATGGCAGCCCTGTCATATAGTGCTCCTAGTCCAGGGGGCAGATTTATGTTCCCTGGCGCATCCCTGCAAATCATCATGGATGCGCCAGGGAAGATGCGTCACGAAAGTTTACCCTTGCACCACAATAGATGCGCCGCATTTACAATGCAGCGCATCGTGGCGCAAGGATAAACAGATGCGTGATGCATCTGATGGCGGAAGGTTGGCGCATTGCTGGAGTTGCGTCGCAAGCACGACGCAGCTCCAGCAGGGCTCAGGGGTGCCCTATCGTTACAATGCTGCGTCAATCCTTACGCCTGCTTGAAGCAGGCGCAGGGTTTTGACGCAGCATGGCCGGAAAAGTGACTGAGTGAAATCTTGTAGATTTCACTCAGCCACTTTTCGGAGGCATTCCTGTGCCGGAACGCCCCCCCCCGTGCAGGTATGCCCACATGTGGCGCAAGCTTTACAACGTGATGTATCTCCCTAGATGCGTCACGTTGTAAATGGGGCGCAACATGGCGCAGGGTTTACGCCACCGCTGCGTCACAAAAGTGACGCAACGGCGGCGTAAAAGTGGCGCAAGTCCGCTATAAATCTGCCCCAAAGTATTTTGTTCAAACCATAGTATCTGGCTCTATGGACATGAGGCTTAAAGTTATTCGAGCTGGGTGTGTAGGTGTCTGGTGACACCCAGTCAGATGGCTTGGCCTTCAGTAGCTCACAATGATTTTCAATGATCAGAAGTAGCTCTCATCACAGAAAAGGCTGGAGAGCCCTGCACTAGCAGCATAAAATGTACAGATATATGTCACAACTGAGCACATATTTACCACATTAGCTGCTTTAGAAATTAAGCATCAGAACTCACATTAGTAAAGGCCTGGCAGTGTAATTGACAGTGTGAAACCTTTTCATTGCACCAACCTGACCGTGTTACCATAGGCTGTGGACTGTGGCTCATATAACATTATTAAACATATGGCAAACACCTACAGACACTACACAGCATTGCTACCTCTGGCCATCAGAATTACATGATTCTTCGGTTGTGGGATTTTTGTGCATAATTATTGTTTAATGTACTTGTGCTTAACTAATCTACCACCATCTATATAATTAATAAAATAATGTTGGTTTAAATGGATGAAAAACATCTTTAAAAAAGTTTCATAAATGGTGACTTGCACTGGCATTCCCTTTGCAAGTAGGTGGTTACATTATGATTGCTGCTGCATTAAGATGTTGTTCAACTGCTGCCAAATGATGAAACGTTTGACCAAACATCCTTAAAGTGTATTGAAATGAGCAAACTGCAATATTTTACACCCACAGAAAAATGTGGCGCATTGGTTTATGGAGCATAATTTGGCTTGTAATGCCAAAGAATACAATTTATAATTTTTTTCATCCATTTTAGACAAGTGACTATGTGCCTCCTCTCCCGGTTCCAGCCCATAACTTTCCTTAATGTCCCTACCAATAGTACAAAAGATATTATTCCAAGGGTAGGCAGTGAGCTGGCACTAACTTTATTTAAGGTTATGGAAAATAGAAGACAATGTAAGGGATTGTTTGAGAAGAAGCTTAGGAAAAGGTTGTGTTAGAAGTGTGGTGCCAGGTATGACAGGAAATACTATGAGTGGGACCTTAACTGTCCACAAATAAAATTGCAGTGGGAAAGACAAAGGTGAGTAAAAAGGGTTGAAGATCAGGCTTAAGGTTAAAGATGGTATACTGCTTTTACAGTTAATGAATATAAGCAGTGGTGGTTAAGAAAGGAACCTGACTTTGCATTCATCTACGTTACATAAAGGGTAAACCCAATGCTACTGAGACCTGGGTAGAATACAGTACAGTGTAGGATGATCCCAGTAAATTTGAAAGGCAATCTAATATACATAATTATAAATCTTAAAGAAAACAAACAAGAGGATTTTGCAAAAGCATGAACATTGTTATTTTATCACACCGTCACAGTGACACACGTATGCACAATAAATCAGGAAAAAAATTGCATGTTGTGCCCTGAAAAGGGGGGGGGGGGAGAAGAGGAATGCGTGATGATTTGTGAGGATGGAGGCGTGTAGGATAGGCAAAAGGAATTAGTGAAATAAAAACATGTTCGTATCACACGACAGCATATTATATAGCCACTATTGAAATTGAATTAAACAAAGTAGATGAAAGCCAAGCTTTCAGAATCAGGACATTCAGTTCACAATGCAATCAGATCCTAACAGAATTGACTTCCTGGACATAACAATCTTTAATAAAGATGATAGACTACACACTACTCTCTACCGGAAACCAGCGGAGCGTAACTCACTCCTAAGGTACAATAGCCATCACCCCAGAGGGCTAAGAGACAATCTCCCGGTAGGGCAATTCCTACGCATCCGTAGGAATTGCTCCAGGAAGGAAGACTACATGCATGAGTCCGATGACCTAAGCACATGGCTACTTGAGAGAGGATACCCAAAACGTTTGGTTAAGCGAGCTTGCAAGAGGGCCTGGTATAGCCCACGTGAATCTCTACTCACTGTGAAGGATAAGAGTGACAACACCCTCCAGAGGATGATCTGTGTAACCACATACTCTACCCAAAGCAATGCTGTCAAGAAAATCATTAATAAGCGCTAGAACCTGGTGTCCGATTAAATTGAACAATCTGAGCTACATATGCACTCCTTCAGGAAAGCCAAGAGTGTGAGAGATCATGTGGTCCACTCTTTCCTGGACAGCCCACCTGCCCCTACTTTAGAAACTCTTTGGAATCTACCCATGACCCTCGGCCACTTCAAGTGTGGCCAGTGTAAAGCATGTGGAATGACAATCCAGACCAAAACTTTCACGCACCAACAACACAATATTGATTTAAAAGCCTTCACCAACTGTAACACTAGCAACGTAATTTACGCTATCATATGTTCATGTGGCCTCAGATATGTGGGCCAGACTCAGCAACAAATCAAGGCAAGAATACTGCAACATTGCAGCAGGATAAGGTGTGAGGTGCAAGGGGCACCTCTAGTTGAACCCTTCAAAACTGTGACTCATGGACCAGAGGATCTCAAATGGATGCTCCTTGAGAATGCGACCCTTGGACCAAGAGGAGGTAATATGGGTCTGATCTTGAACACGAGGGAGTCTAAATGGATGACAAGCTTTGACTCCTTACACAATGGACTAAATGAGCAAGACTCCAGTAATGCGCAGTTAGCATGCCTCACCTCAGAATGAGGTTTGGTTTTTCTCTCATATTAGGTTTACTGCACCACCAATATCATCTGTGATCTATGTATTCTGTCAATGATAACATTGACTTTCTCTGAGACACTACGAACGCTATTCATTTCTGTGTACATGACCAATACTATGTAATACATCCACAGACTAAGCACTTGATGGGGTTTCATCACCGCCCTTGAACGGAAGTACCTATGATCCTTGAATTTCTCCATTCCCTGTTTAAGTTTCACTACACCACTAATATCATCTGTGATCTATGTAATCCATTGGTGATAACATTGACTTTTTCAGAGACATTACGCACCTCAATCATTTCTATGTACATGACCAATACTATGTAATGCATCGACTAACAAAGCGCCAAATGGGGTTGTATTATTGCCGATGAACGGAAGTACCTATGACCCCTGAATTTTTCTATCTAACGAGCTATGCTGATGTAATTGAATCCTAATGTTATTTCTCTTTTAGGTTTTGGGTGCAGCATTCATAGATGTTGGGCCATTCTGTGCTACACCACGGGGAAATTTGACCATTGTAAATTTGTCGATGCATGCGCACCCATTAGGTGTATTTTGCTCTATTAACCCCAATGTAACCATACATGATGACATGAACTACTGGTAATGCTGTTGCCTGTGTTACTTTTTTCTCTTACAACCTACAATTCATTTATTTTCCGAACTTTCTTTCATTCCCGAAGTTAGCCTCATTAGCTCTTAAGTCTATTGTCTCTTTCCGTACCTTCCCGGTCACCGTATGATGCCACTCCATCCTAACGTCTTCACCTGCTACGTGTGGAACGAACATGGTCAGTGACTGGCTGCCGCCCCCCTCCCTATGACCTCACCAACCCCCGGAGACAGGAACATAAAACATGGTATCTTTGGAAGGCGGGAAGTCGCAAGACCCCCCGGCCGTATTTATTAAGTTATAAAACAATAAAAATTTATAATTGCACGATAAACAGTTATACAAAAATCAGCAGGACATTAGATACATTATTGTCAACAGGTGTGAGTGACTATCCTTAACAAAACTCTAATACAGATTGTTTCCTAACCGAGTCTAACATCCTCCTCTGCATTTTTGTATACTAACATGTCTGGGCCATATGGCAAGGTCGCTAACCGGTGTCAGGTCCTACTAGCTGCGCCTCGCCTAAAGATGTGCGCATGCGCAGCCGGGCCCGGTAATTAACCCGGTCCACACCGTGAACTTCATTTACCCACTTAAGGAGGGCCCTTACTCTGCGCCATCCGGTGACATCATGAGTATGCGCGCGCGGGGTGGCTACCAGCCTAAGGAAAGCGTGACTCCCCAACCCGCGCCCCTTTGAAGCACCAGTTACCTTGCCCCTGAAGTTCTAGGAGGGGCCGATGGCCCCTCCCCCTGGGCGGGAACCTCCATAGGATGATGCCCGCCCCCTCAGACCTTAAAATAGTTGCTCACCGGTCATGACCTTACCGCATGCCCTATTCCTAATAAATACGACGACCTATGGGAAAAAATTCTAAAGGACAACTACACTGACTAAGTCATACATCATGTAAAACACCGTAGAGCTACAAGGGAAAAAAGGGCCTAAACACAATTGCACCAGCAACACATAATACAGTACCATTCACTACAATGGGAGAGAAAGGCCTACGAGAAAGCATCATCAGCAACATAACATTCCAGATACAGTATCGGTCACTACAATGGGAGAGAAAGTCCTAAAAGAAAACCTCATCAGAAAATAAACATTCCAGATACAGTTTACTACGCCTGGGAAATTAAGCTAACAACATCCTAGCAATTGACACACTAAATCGGACTAGTAACGCATCAACCGCGTACTCCAGGGATGGTGGGTGGGAAAAACAAGCAGCCCCGAGCGCAGGGCACGTCCGGTGTGGAGGAGCGTCCAGGCAACAAGGGGGTCACCTGGGCGCTCCCCGCTTCTTTATCCCTCAGCAGCCCACCCCCCCCCCCCGACCCGGATGTCGATTAGCGTCATCCGGGTCAAGGGAGGGTGGCAACCAATCGGTGGCAGGGCGCACCCCAGAGGACACGCCCCAGCACCGAGAGGTCCCGGGGTAAGGGCGGTCGCCGCACCGCCATGCGGGCGGGGGGGCCATGAGCCCCCCCTTTTCACATGGTCAGTGACTGGCTGCCGCCCCCCTCCCTATGACCTCACCAACCCCCGGAGACAGGAACATAAAACATGGTATCTTTGGAAGGCGGGAGGTCGCAAGACCCCCCCGGCCGTATTTATTAAGTTATAAAACAATAAAAATTTATAATTGCACGATAAACAGTTATACAAAAATCAGCAGGACATTAGATACATTATTGTCAACAGGTGTGAGTGACTATCCTTAACAAAAACTCTAATACAGATTGTTTACTAACTGAGTCTAACATCCTCCTCTGCATTTTTGTATACTAACATTTCTGGGCCATATGGCAAGGTCGCTAACCGGTGTCAGGTCCTACTAGCTGCGCCTCCCCTAAAGATGTGCGCATGCGCAGCCGGGCCCGGTAATTAACCCGGTCCATGCCGTGAACTTCATTTACCCACTTAAGGAGGGCCCTTACTCTGCGCCATCCGGTGACGTCATGAGTATGCGCGCGCGGGGTGGCTACCAGCCTAAGGAAAGCGTGACTCCCCAACCCGCGCCCCTTTAAAGCACCAGTTACCTAGCCCCTGAAGTTCTAGGAGGGGCCAATGGCCCCTCCCCCTGAGCGGGAACCTCCATAGGATGATGCCCGCCCCCTCAGACCTTAAAATAGTTGCTCACCGGTCATGACCTTACCGCCACAGGCCAGCATTGTTAACCGACGATCTGGCCTCCCCCTTACCTAGACCTAAGCCAGGAGCGCGCTTACTTTGCAAATCCCTCCAACCAGGCCCAGACATTATTAGACCACAAGACGTTCGCTGCCTCAGTCAAGTGTACCCCGTCCCTCAGGTAGAACTGCTCGCCCCAGATACACCCATGTTGAATCGTCTGCAACCGGGGGGGCTCGAAATAATTTGTCCAACTGCGTGTTGATCCTCCGTACCGAGTGATTCAACGCCCTGACCGAGTCCCCCCCTCGCCACTGCCAACGAGGGATAAGTTGCGACCAAACTACTGTGGAACCCGGGCAAGTCCTGGCCACCCACCCCGCAGTGGAGATGATCTCCTCAATAAGGATGCGCCTCCCCAGTTTGGCCAAATCTTTCTCCCCCAGGTGAAGTATCACCACTGACGGGGGGGCGGGCTACTGAGCTAAGAGTCCCTGGAAAAAGTTCCTAAACTGGCTGAGGCATAAACCCCCTCTCCCGAAGAATGAGATATCAAACCCCTTTTGCCCCGCCTTCGTCCTACGGTCTCCAGAAAGAAAAACATGTTCCGCACGCCTAACATAGGAGTGGCCCACAATCCAAATCACCAATTTCCTGTGTCCTTCGCGCTGTGCTGGTGTCGATCGTTGACGCCCGGTGGCGAGTTCCTCCCCTGCGTCACAGGTTTGAGAAACTGCAAAAAACCAGAAACATACCAGGCGTGAGCACCGTCCTGTCACAACATGTCAATTCGTACATAACGTTTGTAACGTTCGGACGACCATCTCCCCAGCCTCTTCACATTCTCAACTGGGAGACCCCTCGCCACTGTCTCAGTTGCTGCCCCAATCCTAAATGAGTGGGTGCCGAATTCTTTTGGATCAAAACCTGCCAGTCTGACAGTTAGCTCCAAGACTCGCCTAAACTGGTACCTGGTCAATGGTGTACCGTCGGCGTGACACAACAGTGCGACCCCCGCCGTGCCCTCCCGCTGCCTGCAGAAAGCCTCCACGTGAGAAACCGGGCAGCAAGGGTCGGCCCGGGCCCGGTGGAGCACTATGGTGTGACCCCTAGAATCCTGGTCAGTTTTTGATCTCTGAATTGTTATCCACATAATGTCCTCACTGATCTTCGCACCGGCCCATAGTAGGCCGCCGACCTTATCAGCTTTCGACCCAGCAACTAACTCCCCAATCCTCAGAGCCCCATAGAAGGCCAGGGAAAATGCAGCCTTGAACAGAAGTACCTCCCACTCAGAGCTACATACACTGTGAAGCGCCCCCAATAAGCCTGTCAGCCGTGGCAGTCCAATGGGCCTTCTCTTATCACCCCGGTAACCTTGTAAACGGCGCCAACCCCTCAAGGCCTTGCGTACCAGAAAGGTGTTAGTGGGATCTCGCATGCCCTTAGCCTGTGCGAAGAAGGAGACCGCCGCCCTATGTCTGCTCACAGCCGCCACTGAGCGCCCTTCCCTGTGCATTCTAGGTAAGCTGCAAAGCTGTCCTCCTGGGCCCACCTAACCTCCCATTCCTGCCCCAAGAAAGCCCGGTAAGACAAAAACGCCCCTTCATAAGCTGTCTTGGTCCTGGGGGCTAAGCTAGCAACCACAAGGTCCTGTAATCTGGGGCACCAATCTGCCAAAGTACTGCCGGGAATTGCGCTGGTGAGGGGTCTGCTGCAGGAAGATGTTCCCTGAAAACCTGCATTTTAAAGTGAGAAAGGGAGTCAGCTGCATTGTTGAGGATGCCAGGGACATGCTTGGCTCTGAAAACCACATTCCATTTTAAGCACTGCAACACAATCTCCTTTATTAAGCGCAGTATGAATGGACAGCGTGCCCCCTGCTGGATTATACATTCCACAACTGTCATGTTATCAGACCAGAACACCACGGATTGATTGCATAAGTGTTCCGGCCAGACCATCAATGCTACCCATATTGGGAAGAGTTCCAGGAAGCCAATATTGGCGGTCAGACCCCGTGCTCTCCATTCTGCCGGCCACCGCTGGGCGACCCACTTGGTCCCCAGGATGGCACCAAAGCCCGCACTCCCCGCAGCGTCTGTCCATAAACCCAATTCTGCTAATGTGGCGGGAGGACCTGACCACACTACTCTGCCATTAAAATCCTCCAGGAATGCCATCCAAATATGCATATCCTGGCGAACCTCAGATGACAACCTCGTGCGGTGATGTTTCTCCCGTAGCCCTTTCATAGCTTGGGCAATGGAGCGTGAGAAAGGGCGTGCCATTGGGATGACCCGCAGTGCAAAATTCTGTTGCCCCACCACTTCCTGTAGCTGTTGCAAGGTAACCTTGTCTTTGCGTAGGCATCGACGTAGGGCTGCTCTAAACCTAGACACTTTGTCCCTGGGCAACCTGAAGCATCCTTCCACTGAGTCAATTTCGATACCAAGGAATTCCAAATAGGTGGATGGGCCAACCGTCTTCCCTGGTGCTGACCCCAAAAGCCCGCATGAGCACGCAAAATTCCTGCAATGCCCAAGCACGCTCCCAAGATCCCACCGCACCTAAGAAAAGGAAATCGTCCAGATAATGCATAACCCGCCGGTGGCCCGTCACCTCTCTCATGACCCATTCCAAAAATGAGCTAAACGTCTCAAAGTAGGCAAATAATATGGAACAGCCCATGGGCATGCATTTATCCATGTAAAACTTGCCCTCAAAAGTGAAACTTAAGAGATGGTGGTCCAGAGGGTGGACTGGGAGTAGACGGAAAGCAGATTCTATGTCTGATTTTGCCATCATTGCCCCTGGCCCCAGCGCCCGCAATAAGTCAACTGCCTGGTCAAATGAGGCATACTTTACACTACAAATCCCCTCATCAATAGCATCATTCAATGACGCTCCTCTAGGCGCCGACAGGTTGTGGATCAGTCTGAACTCCCCTTTCTCTTTTTTGGGTACTACCCCTAGTGGTGAACACACAAAATTGGGTACAGGCACCTTCTGGAAAGGGCCAGCTATCCTGCCCAGAGACAGTTCATTGCTAATCTTAGCAGCCACCACTGCGGGGTTATGTTTTACTGACAATTGATTCCTGCAATGTGCGCTACCTGTGTACCCCCCTGCCGGGATCCTAAAACCTTGGGAGAAACCTTCCTGAAGCAGAGTGGCCGCTGTGTGGTTCGGGAACCTATTCAACCAAGGGATCATTGCTAAAACATCTATAGGGGTGGGGATATTCAAAATATCTGCACTACTCTGGCTTCCCCCTCCCCCTCTGACTGTGGTTGCCCTGCTTGGACCTGCAAGATGACTCGGGGTGGGAGGGGTGACCACAGACTGAACATGCATGTCTAAATCTACAGGTGCCAGTGGCCCTTGTGCAGGAGCGCTTATTGAAATCCCAGCACACCCCTTTTTTCTCAGACCCCCCCCCTACTCCTACCCGGGACCTCACTCCCATGGGCCAACCGAAAGGGATGTTGGGGTCTGGCGGAGTACACCCTAACCGCACTGGTGAACTGGGGTGGGGCTGTGCTCCCTGAGAACTGCTTATGCCAAGACACAGAGTCAACCCTGTCCCATGTCAGTGATGTGTCAAATTCTTTAGCTTTCCTGAAATTGACATCATACTCCTTCCAGGCATCCCCCGGGTACTGTTCGCTCCAACCCACAATCCTACTCTGGTAGCAAGCCAATGGCGCCTGCACATTAGGAGGCCGTTCGGCCATGATGGTGGTGAATACTGCGAAAGCCCTAACCCAGTTGAGCAAAGTTTCCTCCACCCTAAATCTAGAACACTGTGCCCTCCATTCACTCGGATGCATCCACTCCTTTAGTGTCTTTGCATGTTCCATTTCCCTGTTATCAAGTAGCAATAAAAAAATGTAGATATATTTTCCCGCCCAGATCATTTCTTTCGTTGCCTGGGACACATGTTGTGCCAAATTCTCACTCCTGGAGGGCATTGACCCATCCCCCAAGAGAGGCAGCGCCACCTCCTTACCATTTCCGGGCACCCGGGCCGCTTGACCACCATCTGCGTTCGGTTGGGCGGGGCTTGAACCTGTAAGTGAAGAAGATGAGGGAACCGCAGCACTGTCAGCCGCCGCTGCCGATTTAATCCTTTCTACCAACTGTGCCGCTTCTGCAGCATGATCTGATGAAGCAGGTAACACACCCCCCTTCTGCAGCCAAGGCAGTAAGGCCGCTATTTGAGACACCAATTCGTCAGGGACCGAGTCCGTGTTACCAGCTGGGAATACGGGCACCCCAGGGGGCATGGCCGGTGGCACTGGTGTGGGAGGCAACGGAGTGGCCGGCGGCGGCAGACCCGGTACTGGCATCGGTACCACGGGCGGGGAAGCAGGCCCGCAGGAGGGGGCGCCGGCGGCATGGCAGGAGCCGGTGCAGCGGGCGCCGGAACTACCGGCACAGGTATAAGAGGTACCGGAACCGCGGGTGCGGGTGGAATCAGAACCGGAACTACCGGGGCTGGGGCACTGTACCTGGGCTTCTTGGCCTTAGACTTCTTTGGTGGGCTAGCGAAATCCCCCCTCGGCAAGGGTGCCGTTCGCTGTCGCGTGGGCCTGCCTGATGGCCCTGGGGGATCAGCAAACCTCTCATTCATGAGGGCCTCTAATTCATCCACTTTCCCCAACCTCTTATTAATGTTGCTCATCTCGCGCATCATGGCCTGCATCATAACCTCCATCCTGGACCCTCCTTTACCACCCTTCGGCCCCAGCATGTCTGAGGAACGCTGCCCTACACTCCTAGTATTACAACACAGGTGTAAGTGCGCTTTTTACCTTCACCAGATGGAGGATGTACAGGGGGCTGTAAGCACCATGCAACCATAACCGCAACGCCCCGGCTTATCCGGTTTGTCAGGGGTGAGTAAACTCTAACGTAGACCCACCCGGCGGCTACCAGAAGCAATGCAATGCGAGCCCCCCGCTCTCCTCTTACCGTTCAAATCCTGCGCACTCCCAGCCGGAATTTCACCTGCGACCACAACTGATGTCCACCACTCAGAGCTTACTACGTGAAATTGCAGGAATGCAGTATTAACATGCCTAAAATAGAAAATGTATTAATACCTGGGAGTGTTAAATCAAGCAGTTGGTGAAAGCAGACTGTATAAGGTTAAACAACGTATGTACAAGCTTGAACTTTCTTTAACCACCCCTCCACTGCCCTTGGCTGTTTCCCCTACCTTAGCAATCACAGAACTTATAATAGCGATCAGTACAAGGCTTAACAAAGGAATTCAATTTATATTATGTGTCAAGACCAGGATTCGAACCCCCGGTTCATGCCTTCAAAGTCGGCAGCTTAGCCACCAAACCACACCTGCTCCCGGCTTAACAAGAACTCTAATACAGATTGCCCGCGCTTTTTCTCGTATATTAAAAACCCCCGCCGGATCGTCCCCGGCACAAGATGGAGAATGTGTGGGAAATCCGCTCTGCCCGCGCTGGCCGCCGCCCCAACCCGCTGCCTCGATAATACCTCTGTCCCGTCTTCCAAGCACCGAAGCGACCCAGCCAACCTCGAGACGCTCCACGCACCGGACCTCGCCCGCACAGCAACTCTGCTCCGTCCGCGCTCGAAACCGCACCTGCAAGGGGGAATAAAAAGGAAAATTACAAAAAACAAGCAGCCCCGAGCGCAGGGCACGTCCGGTGTGGAGGAGCGTCCAGGCAACAAGGGGGTCACCTGGGCGCTCCCCGCTTCTTTATCCCTCAGCAGCCCGCCCCCTCCCCCCGACCCGGATGTCGATTAGCATAATCTGGGTCAAGGGAGGGTGGTAACCAATCGGTGGCAGGGCGCGCCCCAGAGGACACGCCCCAGCACCGAGAGGTCCCGGAGGTAAGGGCAGTCGCCGCACCACCATGCGGGCGACGGGGCCAAGAGCCCCCCCTTTTCATTGTGTGCGGTGCGCACGCATATTTAAATGGAGCTAGGAGACCGGCTCTTTTTCCTCGATTTTGTACGCGAAAAGAGCCGTCATCCGAAGCGGTATGCTTAGCCCATGTTTTCATCCCATTCTTCGACCTATAGGTCAAGCACGTCCTCCTCAGAATCTAACGACTCCTTTTGTCACTGCAGGATTTATTTCCCTTTGTCCTGATCCCCTCCCACAACGTGTCAGACCACCGAGGAGCAGTGAGTTTGCCATATATTTTTAACGTGTTCCCTACTTTAATTCCAACAGCTCAATAGAGTCCTAAACAATGTATCCCTCCCCAGATGCATTACCCTCGTGGGACGGTCTTTTGGGAGCCGTAAGAGGTCTGTACTATTTTTCCTTACTTTGTCATTTTTTAAAGCGTAATTTCATGGTCCCTTGCGGTTCCTTTCATTTTTGGTAATTTTCCCCTGTGTAGATGTGGATATTTTGATCCAAGCCAGATTTTATGGCTTCACTTTAAAGAATAGACTTTGATGGGACATCTTTGACTTATTTCAATTAGTGTTTTACGAACTCCTCATACTCTGTGTGATTTTGTGCACAATTACTCTGAATATCGACAGAGACGGGCTCGTGTTTAAACCACACCTTTATGTTTCAGGTGGAGGTTTTTTCCGCTCTCTGGGATTCGGAGCCTGCGCGCCCTCTCCCTCACTCCTACCCTCTGTGCAAGGTCGCTCATGGTGAATTTTAGGACCACTGGCCTTATATACCAATATCTTGAATATTTTCATCCCCCTAGACAGTTTCTAATTTCGTTTCACTTGTATTCTAGGTGCCCCTCTCCTTCACAGTTCTGAGGAAGACTCCTATGTAAGTTATCCAATCAGGGGAGGGGGAGTTAGAAGAGATAGTCATCCATTCATCTTCCAGGGTATATATCGTAGATCAAGGGGGAATGGATCACTTGTAACCAAAAATTAGCGGTTCGTGAATCTGAGTGTGAAAATATTAACACCTAGATAGGTGTTAATGAGAACCCTCAATAGCGTATTTTTGAGTGGTATGGGCGGTTCTGGGCGGTTTATCTTGATTCTCCGCCTTATCAATACGCATCAGCATTATCATTGGGTCTCTTTTGTCATGCTGCCTCCACCTGGAGGGAACCACTGTTTCTTGGTAGTGATCAGGAATAATTGTGAAAAAGTGATAATAGTGAGGTTAAAAATGTCGTCCCACACTACCTTGAAGAAATAACAATTTATTCTGGTGGGCTTGTGGGTAGACTATTAAAAAAGGAGAAGTGGTGCTACAGGTTAGATTATGTAACTTAAGCACTGTGGGTGTCCATATCAAAAGGTCGACATGTTTCTGCCCGTTCAGTGCCCCAGGAGGGGGTCGTGGGGCATTCTTCAGGACCTATTAGTGTGAGCTGTTGTTGTACAGTTCAAGTGTTAGTAAAGATGCTGTCTTCAGACAATATGATAGATAGCAACGTCTCAGAAATTACTGTTATCTGTGAAGAAATGAAATTGAAAACTAAGAGACAAACAATGAGGAGAAATCCCCAATTTTGGGGTGGTAGTAGGCTAAAAATAGATAACAGAGCTAAAATAATGGACAAGCAAAAAATGGCAATTCTTATTGATACTGTCAAGCAACTTATATAATGGCAAATCTCTGATATACTGTGGGATTATAGTAGCCAAGGAATGATATATCTATGTGGGCGGTACGATTGGCCGATCACATTTCTATGATATGTTTCCCTTGGTTAATCGAGTGATTGGAACGAATATGAAAAAATAAAATAAAGGACAAACGTTACAGTCATTCCGATATTTGAACAATCGCAATACAAGCAGACCTCAACGTTAGATAGACAGAGGCAGATTACCTTGAGACGCATCCGATTGGCGGCTTTGCCGTGGCAGCGTCACTATCTTGCCTGTGTAAGTAAAAAACGGGGGAGACAGGGAGGGGAGGGAGGTGAGGGGATAGGGTATTACAGATACCGTTAGTTTGTAGAGCTTCAAAGCGGTTTTGTTGACCACCGACGGGATGTGTCTTCCGTACCTCAGTTTCGGGCAATGCACGACTTGTGCTGACGCTGGCAGGCAGGGCTCGTGGAGAACGAGATCCTGTGCGTTGTCGGTTTTAAGCTCCGTGTATGGAGAGAAACTGAAAAAAGACTTGTGTGTTGTTCAAAAAAAGTGGAGGTGGGGTAGATTTTATTAAAAATTATAAAAAGGCCACTCTGAAAAAATAATAAAAATGCTAAATAATAATAATAATAATGTTCTCCTAATGTGTTTTTAAAGTGGTTGAAGAACATTTTAAATTCAAAGAGGTCATTGCTTGTATATAGTTCAGAATTGGGAGCTGATTGGGTAGAGCAGGATGGCATTTTTCAGCGTGTAACATTCATCATGTCTTATTTGAAGTTGAGCCAAGGTATATTATCGTTCAGGCCTTTCGTGTCTGTACTGAGGCGGTGGACCCACCTCTGTTCTCTTTCGAAGAGAATTTTCTCGGCATTGTTCTTGCACCCTATTAGTGTTTCTATTACGATCCAATTCAGATCGTCCACTGAGTGTTGTTGTTCTATGTAGTGACGGCTCATTTTGGTGGTTTCACGTCTGCACTTCACATTGCTTCTGTGTTCACAGATTCTCACCTTTATTTTTCTGCAGGACATTCCGATGTACCTGAGATTGCAAGGGCAGGTAATCATGTAGACTACAAAGGCTGTGTTGCAGTTGGTGTGTTGTTTTATGGTCCACTTCAGATCGGGTAGCAGTTGAATAGTTTTTGTTGGTGTTGTTAGATGGCATACTGAACACTGTCCACATGGAAAGTGACCTGTAACTGGCTGGAGGTCCCAAAGGGTATTTTTCAATTTGAGGGGGGCCGCAGGTCTTGTGTGTACCAGGATGTCTTTTAGGTTTCTAGTCCTCTTATTTGCAAATCTGGGTTTCTGCCATTTTAGGTTCCCCGAAGTCAAGATACGCCAGTTTTTGTTAATTACTTTCTTGACGGCAATACTTGCTGTGCTGTATGTGGTGACACAGGTGGGTGTATCATCTGTTGGGTTCCTTGCTGTAGTTTGGAGTAGACAATCTCTAGGTTGGTTTCTCGCTCTTTTTTTGCATTTGGAGATGATCTTGGTCGGATAATCCCTTCTGAGCAGCTTGGAGCTTAGGTCGTCAGCTTGTTTTTTGTATTCTGCTAGATCGCTGCAGTTGCGTTTGAGCCGTAGGAACTGGCTGTAAGGTAGATTTTCTTTCAGGGGGCGTGGATGAAAGCTGTTGAATGAGAGGAGACTATTTTTAGCTGTTGATTTGAAAAATGTTCGTGTTTTGATGGTATCATTCTCAACATAGATGGTTAGATCTAGGAAGTCGAGCCGTACATTGTCGGCTGTGTAGGTGAATTTGAGACACTCATCTTGGGCATTCATCCATTGATGGAAGTGGTTAAGGCTTTCATGATTGCCTTCCCATATTACCATGATATCATCAATGTATCGTTTCCAGAAGAGGATGTTGTTAGTGTATGGGTTTATGGGGTTTTGTATGAACATTTGTTCAAACGCACTCACGTAGAGTCCCGCTACGCTTGGCGCAAAGGTACTCCCCATCGAAGTTCCGTGTCGCTGTTGGTAGAGTTTTCCTTCATATTCGAAGTAATTTTCTGTGAGAGCCAAGGTACAGCATTGTAGGATGAAATGTCTGGGGGTTTGGTATGTCCAGTTTTGACCAAAGAGTATAGTTTCTAAAGTCTCGAGAGTTTTTTGTTGAGGTAAGCTGGTATATAAACTCTCTACATCGAAACCTACTAGAAGCATTGTCTCAGAGGAGAAGTTCACATTTTGCAGAAGATTTAGTAGGTCGCGAGTGTCCTTCAAGTAGGTAGGTGTTCGTTGGACTAACGGTTTTAGGAAATGGTCAGCAAATTGGGACAGCGGCTCCAGGACCGATCCTATGCCCGACACAATGGGGCGGCCTGGAGGTGGTCTCTTATCCTTGTGTATCTTGGGGAGGGAGTAGAAATAAGGTATTCTGGGTGAGATAGTTTTCAAAAAATCAGCTTCGTTGTGTGAAATCCATCTATTGGTTTCGGCCTCTTCCACCATGATCTTAATCGTCTGTTGTAATCTTTTGGTTGGATCTGTGGTGATTGGACTGTAGAATTTCTCATCTGACAGTAAGTCAAGACATTGATGGTTATAGCCTTCTTTGCTCAATAGAACGATGCCTCCTCCCTTGTCTGCCGGTTTTATTATTATCTCCTTGTTGTTTTTCAGTGTCTCCAAAGCTTGTTTTTCTGTGTTGGTTAAATTCATGAATGGCTTTTTGACTGTTAATTCATCAATCTCTTTCATTATGGCTTGTTCAAAAGCCAAAAGTTCGATGGGAACCTGATGATTTAGTGGGCAAAAAGTGGACTTAAGGCGTAGGGATGTATCTCCTTCTTTGTTTTCCGTCTCTTTTCCAGTAAAAAAGGCTTTCAATTTCAATTTCCTGCAGAATTCGGAGACTTCGCATTTTGTTTTAAAAATATCCAGATTGGGGGTTGGTACATATCCTAATCCTTTATTCAACACTCTTTCTTGGGCCTGTGTGAGGGTTGTTTCTGTCAGATTGATTATTAACGAGTCGTGCTCGTTCCCGGTTTTTCCTTGGTTACGTTGGACATACTCCTTGTTTGGACTTGTCTCTCTGGGTCTGTCCACGTTACTCCTTTTCGTCGTCCCCTCTGGTTGGTTTGGCCACGTCCTAAAAAAGAAGGTTGTTGTTGCATATAGGGTCCCATGTATTGTCCCATGGGTGGGGGCCCTGTAGTATAGGGATTCAGCCAACCCTGAAAGTTCGGTGTATACGGTTGAAATGGGATTGGATGTTGATTCCCGAATTGGGGAGTGCGCCAGAAGTTGGGTCTACGTTGTTGTTGTCGTCTGTAAGGGCCACGGTTCCTTCTTGGTTGTCTTGTGTCAGTGGTATTCCAATCGGAGTTGTCACTTGAAGTTCCACTGTTGTCAGTGTCGGACTGATAGTCCGGAATCTCATAATCGTCCTTGCTATATGGATGCATCTTCTCCATGGAGAAGCGTTTTAGGTCTTTGACTAATTTTTGTATTTTATTGTTAGTAATGTAATCTTTTGTCTCGTTCATTTCCTTATTGATTTCGTCAAGTCGTTTTTTGTAGACTGAAATTTGTACCATGTTCTTGATTTTAGTTTCAAGCAGTTGGATCTTGATAGTGAGAGTCTCTGTCAATCTTGTTGCTGTTTTTATTATTAAGACTAGATAGTCTCTTGTGCACTTCCACGATATTGCGGACCAGTCTTTTCGGAATGCCAGATCTTTTAGAAAAATGCGTGGTGCATTATGTACCCAAAGTCCCCTTGGGGCTGCGTTGGCTCGCAGATATTCCGTCATAATAACGCCGTGGATGGCCGTCCTGACTTGCTCCTTCTTCAATTCAGATAATTCATCCCAGTCTGAGTTTTGTTCTAGGGTTTGTGTGAGATCACTATTATGTAGCAGTGAGGGTAAGGAAAGAATTGCGTTGATTTCGTCCACTGAATAACTCAAACCTAAACTTTCAGCCATGATTTTTGGAAAACTAAATGATGTCTAAAAACCAAGTCGTCTTGGACCTTGGTTCCTGTTATGTACAAAAAAGAAATCACTATGTATTCTCAATTTGAGGAAGTAGTTAGTGATGTCTCCCACAGCTGTGCGCTGCGAAATATTATCCAATCAGGGGAGGGGGAGTTAGAAGAGATAGTCATCCATTCATCTTCCAGGGTATATATCGTAGATCAAGGGGGAATGGATCACTTGTAACCAAAAATTAGCGGTTCGTGAATCTGAGTGTGAAAATATTAACACCTAGATAGGTGTTAATGAGAACCCTCAATAGCGTATTTTTGAGTGGTATGGGCGGTTCTGGGCGGTTTATCTTGATTCTCCGCCTTATCAATACGCATCAGCATTATCATTGGGTCTCTTTTGTCATGCTGCCTCCACCTGGAGGGAACCACTGTTTCTTGGTAGTGATCAGGAATAATTGTGAAAAAGTGATAATAGTGAGGTTAAACAATGTATCCCTCCCCAGATGCATTACCCTCGTGGGACGGTCTTTTGGGAGCCGTAAGAGGTCTGTACTATTTTTCCTTACTTTGTCATTTTTTAAAGCGTAATTTCATGGTCCCTTGCGGTTCCTTTCATTTTTGGTAATTTTCCCCTGTGTAGATGTGGATATTTTGATCCAAGCCAGATTTTATGGCTTCACTTTAAAGAATAGACTTTGATGGGACATCTTTGACTTATTTCAATTAGTGTTTTACGAACTCCTCATACTCTGTGTGATTTTGTGCACAATTACTCTGAATATCGACAGAGACGGGCTCGTGTTTAAACCACACCTTTATGTTTCAGGTGGAGGTTTTTTCCGCTCTCTGGGATTCGGAGCCTGCGCGCCCTCTCCCTCACTCCTACCCTCTGTGCAAGGTCGCTCATGGTGAATTTTAGGACCACTGGCCTTATATACCAATATCTTGAATATTTTCATCCCCCTAGACAGTTTCTAATTTCGTTTCACTTGTATTCTAGGTGCCCCTCTCCTTCACAGTTCTGAGGAAGACTCCTATGTAAGTTAGCCAATTACCTACAAGTTCCTGGGGTCGCAACGTCGATACTTTCCATTTCAAGCCAGCTTGTAATCAAAGAAGATTCTAATGCTGTGTCTTATTTCTATAGCTTGGCTTTCATCTACTTTGTTTAATTCAATTTCAGTAGTGGCTAAATATTATGCCGTCGCTGTTGTGTGATACAAACAAGTTTTTATTTCACTAATTCCTTTTGCCTATCCTACACGCCTCCATCCTCACAAATCATCACCCATTCCTCTCCCCCACTCCCTCCTTTTCAGGGCACAACATGCAATTTCTTTCCTGATTTATTGTGCATACGTGTGTCATTGTGACGGTGTGATTAAATAACACTGTTCATGCTTTTGCAAAATCCTCTTGTTTGTTTTCTTTAAGGTTTTTAATTATGTATATTCGATTGCCTTTCTAAAAATGTTTACTGTGATCATCCTACACTGTACTGTTTGCATTCATCTAAACAGGCATTTCTTGTCCCTCATGTCCATAGTGTTCTTACACCTTTTCAAGTGTTGCTCCAAGAAAAAAGGCACTTGTTAAGTAGTATTATTACCAGCCACACTATATCCAAATTTAAAAGCAACTTAATATCTAAACATTTGGAATTATTGCTTATTATTACTATTAACAGCATTTGTTAAGTGCATGGCTACCCGAATCAGGATTCCCAGTGATAGTCATCCCTGCTGGAAATTATCCTAATTACATTTCAAACAGATGTGTTTTTAATTGCATTCTGAAGCTGGACAGATTGGTGACAAGTCTAAGACTGACAGGCAGAGAGTTCCACAGTTTAGGGGCCAGGTAGGCAAAGGACCGGCCACCACTTCTAGTCCTCTTCGATCTTGGAAGAATGAGAAGGCCTATCTCGGTTGACCTGAGTTCTCTGCATGCCTTGTAGGGTTTTATAAGATGACAGAGAATCTGTGGGCCTGATTTTTATTTAGCATGGTGAGTCCAGCATAGTGCCTTGAATTGGACTCTTTTGCCTATTGGCACCCATTGCAGGGTGACAAGTGTTGATTGAGCTGACTTGAATCTAGGTACACCCAGCAGCAGTTAGGCAGCAGCATTCTGGATGATTTGCAGCCTGTTGATCACTGCGATGGGAGTACCTAGAAACTGAGAATTGCCATAATCAAAGCAGAATAATATCAATCTCTGTACCATTGTTCTTCGTAGCTCCATGGGGAGTCATTTGATAGTTTTCTTCAAGGCTCTTAAGAGGCTGAAGCAGGTAGCTGCAACCTTTTTTGCTTGCAGGAACATGGAGAGATGACTATCCAATGTAACACCCAGACTGTTTACCTCCAATTTGGGCCAAGGACAGTTTCCTAAGGTATAGAAGCACTGTAAGTTGGTCCCATAAAGAGGGGTTACTACCAACCACCATGACCTCCCCAATTAATCTGAGTCAAATTTCCATTTAGTCGGTGACTTGCTCTAGACAACAATGACGTTTTTTTTTGTGATCCGGCTCACCATTAGGAGAGAGGAAAACTATAATCTGGGTACCGTCAGTGTAGGAGACCATAGTGAAACCAAAGGTGCATATAATGTCTGATAATGGATGGGCATATACGTTAAAAAGTGTGGGGCTGAGGTAGGACCCCTGTTTAGCTAATGCATCCTGGAACAAAATGGCCGTAGGTGTCACTTTAAAAGTTATAAAATTGTCAAAAATGTAATTTTATAAAAAATTAAAAAGATGTTCAAAATGAGTAGGAAAGGGTAAGAAGTGTAATGAAGAAAGGAAAGAGAGGGAAGGAATAGGGAAAAACAAAATAGAGGGTCAAATGAGGCTGCCCCCATAAGAAGCTATTAATAAAAGCAATAAAAGAAAGAAAAAAAATTAAACAGACAGGAGGAAATACAAATATGCAGTTCATATCTTTTGAAATAATGGTCCGCCCTCAATTTTTTGGGTTGGGAGGACTACCAGCTTTCCAGAGATGGCGCTCTCATTGACCATGTTGATGGAAAGCTTCCTCCAATGGGACAGCTGGCAGCCTCCCTAGGTGATTTTTCCTCTCCCATGAGATCAAAATATTGATTTTAAATCCTAATACTTCACGTGATGTGAGATCGGCTCTTGACAACCTTTTGCAAGACTCACTAGATGGATGATCCTTTGCCAACTGATGCCATACTTTCCGATCTGAATTAGAAAGCATGCAACAGACACACAAGCCCGCAAATATTGACATTCTCCAGTTAGCTATTAGTCTGTGGCTATGTAGACTTGAGTCCTACAGTTGGCAGCATATAAGTGGCCACCATTCCCATTCCTCCACATCACTAGGGTTTGCGGAGAATGGAGAGTAGTGGCTCATCATTCACTCTTTTAGCACTTCACTTAGATTATTGGAGACCAACATTGGAGTGGGGAAAGACCAAGGAAGCAAGCGCTTCAATTTGTGACAACATAACATCGAAAAAAAGTTTTTATTTTTAAATTGTGTAACAGAATTGCAGCAAATAGCTGGGTTTGGCAGTAATTCCTATCACATTGATTATAGATAAAAGTTAACATATGTTAATAAAAACCTCACTTACCTGTCTCAATCACAATACTGTGGTGGGCTAGCAGGCCCTGATCAGGCCAGAAACATTTGACTAGCAGTGTTGCATCTGCCCAAAGTAGTGCCTGGGTGTACACGATGCCAGTTCTGCTTTACTTATAGTGTCACACTTGTTCCTAGTAGAGGTTTTGCTCCACTAGTGGTAGGTGTCTCAAAAAATGAAAGATAAGTGCCATTACCCACTCCTCTGGAAAAAAGGTGGTTAGCTAGCCTGGCTGAGGAGGGGTGTTACCCTGAAACCGGTACCAGGATGCTTGTTTCCAGTCCAGGGAAGACATGGCTTGGCAGTTCAGGTTGGACTGTTCCCATGAGGCACAGGGTCAAGACTGGTTTGCATATAGCTGTGTCTGAACTGTGGGGGCAAAGTGAGCTAAAGAACGATGATGGATTTAACTCAGATCTGTGACTGGGGGTGAGTGTTTCAAAAGTTTCAGCACTCCGTCCATCATCTCCTTGTGTTAGCTCATATACCATGACAGAAAGTTTAATAAGAGAAAAAGAGAGAAATGGCAAGAAAGAGGATGACCTTGTTAGATTTTTTGTGCTGGAACATACCTTCAGATTCATATTTGATGCATGACAGCCAGCGAGTTGCACAAAAGTGTGCACACGTTTCACTAAAATTATTGTAACATTTAGTAAAAGTCCTTGGAAAAATAGATAGGCAAATTATGCACAGGCCTAATTTAGAGGTGGTGGAAGAGACTGGTTTACCCCTGAGGAGCTCTCAAATATCCTGCGACCCAAAAGATTGTCATGTTATGGTCATCACACCCTATTTAGGACAGGAGGATCACCAGTTAATGCTGGAGGCAGCCATGTAAGGTTTAGTGGTTCCTAGCAGGAACATCAAATAGTGACACTGACCTGCAGAGAGTATGCTCAGTGCATCAAGGGCAGGCACATTGCTTTTTGTCTTCAGGAGGCTTTTTAATATTGTTACTGAGAAAAAACCTCACTAATTTCATAATCCATATTATCATCAGAAAATAAATATAAGGGTATATAGACATATACGTTTCATTAAGCACTTTTATAAATTTGGAACAGAAGCTATATACGCAGTAAGTATTTCCATGAAATTAAACATTTCTTACTGGACATATAGTGCTTGCAAAATTCTTGTTTTATATGTTGACATAGTATGACTCCAATTTTGAAAACGTGGTGCTTGCATCAATTTACCCTATAGATTGTGATTGATAATCTCACAATAAGCATTGCCACAAAAAATAATTCTTCTCATTACCCGTTTCATTGGTATATAGTTACCAAGGGATCTGGTTCAATATGAAAATTGAATTGGTTACTTAAGTAGTCAAATATGTTCCTCGAATGCTCCTCTATTTTAGGACAAATGCATACAATATGTTGCCAGTCTCCAACATTTTCATTCTGGCATCTTGGGCAGAGAGGTAAGATTTCATTATTGGGTTTATTCAGAATCTACCGGTTATAGTAAACTTATTATTTAGCAAAAATGGCCATAAATCTAATATTAGCATCATAGATACATTCCGAGTTAAACTGTAATGTCTCCTCTTCTTCCACTATTGGCAAGTAACTCTCACCTCCATCTCTCTCCCATTTTACAAGCAAATTCTTAGCCTACTTGTTGGAAGCTTAACATTAGTATTCATTCTGGAGATAACAATTTATTCTTTTTTCTGTGTATTTGCTAACTTTCCTTAGGTTTGAAAATAGTCCCGTTTGTTATTTGCTGGTATCAAACAAATCCAAATTTAGTTCTCTCAACATTATGATTCAAAATTAATTTTATGTCTTTCGTCTTCCCCTATCCAAAAATTCATGATGTAATTAGAGCCAATATTTTGCCACCCTTTAGCAGTTGAAGAATCTAACACAAGACAAGAAACATTTGCTGTCCGGGAAGGTTATCCTAACATGAATGAAAGATATTTTTAAATGGTTGAAAAATTGTATGTTCCTGCTTATCTGAGAGCTAGTGGACTTAAAACATGCATTTAGGACAACTGGATATTGTTATAAAATGGGGTAGATCAATCTCCAGTTCATCAAACATTATTTTAAGGCACAGATATCCCCATCTGCCTAGTAGGAATAGCTAAATTCAGAAGGCGGCGGTCCTTCACCAGTGGAAAAGAGGCCAACACCTCACCGGACCTGATGGGCCTGGGGGCTACTGCATGGTTCCAAATGATCCTGTTTGTTTTGATGTGGAATAAAGGTGATTTTGTTTGCAAATGGTTGAAAAAACAAAACCCCCATGTACACAGTGAGAAAAGTTGGTGCCCAGCACTCTACATGCAGTAGTGTCTTATCAGATTATTAATGTATCCTTACTGTTTACCATTATGATCATGGACAGGATGTCAATGTTGTCTGTCTCAGGAGAAAATGGTAGTTCAACATTTGGTCTTATGACATGTATCTAGCATTATTGTGACAAAAAGCAATATACTAAGCAGGTAAGGGCAGTGATCTTATATTGAGACTCAATTACCCATCAGAGGGCCTGAGTACAAGTATAGGTGGTATTTATTACACATGATAAGTAACAATACTACACAGTAAGCTATTTATGACATGTATCTAGCATTACTGTGACAAGAAGCAATATACTAAGCAGGTAAGGGCAGTGATCTTATATTGAGACTCAATTACCCATCAGAGGGCCTGAGTACAAGTATAGGCGGTATTTATCACACATGATAAGTAACAATACTACACAGTATGCTATTTATCAAGTGTATCAAATGCAACCTATTACAAATTGTTGTTGGGGAATAACATGCAGATTTTGGTGGTTAACGCACCTAAACCTCCATCAAGGCCAGCTTTAGGGTGTTCCTTCTGGATCACACAAAGCACCTGCTGAAGAGTGAGTTCCTTTTGTGCCCAGCAGTTTTCAGTCAACAATTATAATTGCCAAGATAACTCAATATCAATATTTGTCTAGTGGAAGTTATCACTCATGATAAAGTAGTGCAGAGGGTTAACATGCCTACTGCAAAGACGTGGACAGCTTATTGGGTTGTCACTTTCATCAGAGAGATGCTTTTGTTACTTGCAGTTCATAAGTTACAACACTGGCATAGCACAGTTAACTTTGAACTGTCACCGAAGAGCTACATGCAAACTGCATGATATAGGGACTAGATGTACAAAGCATCTTTGAGGTTGCAAATGGTCCGATTAAAAGAATCGGGTTGTTTGCGACAGCAACAATGCTTTTTCAGATGTATAAAGCCCAACTTGTTACTGAATCGCAATTTGGGATTTGTGATTCGGAATTTGGAAGGGGAGTGTTGAGGGCCTACCTTCCATGTACCGAATTGCAATGGAATGTACAGACGTTTTGCAACCAAAATATGGTTGTAAAATATTTGCAATTTACTGTCAATTTAAAGTTGGTGGTAACCCATTTGTAAACAAGAAGGGGTGCCAAAAAGATTGCTTTATTTAAAATCAATTACAAACATTGTGGTTTGCTGACCCCAGTAGACCACCATCCCTGTGATGGCTGTGATTCCTAAGGGGTTGCAAATATTGGTCTACCTATTTTAATAGTCATTAGGTAGGTATATTTGCGACCCACTATGAATCACTTATGAAACTCAAAAGAGTTTCATACATTAGGAATGGAGATTTCCTAATTGCGCTTCACAGGTACTTGCAATTTGGAAATCGCTATTCCTAACTTTCGTATATTTAGCCATAAGTTCAATCGAATGCCCATGGAATGTTTCCCTTTCACAGAGTAATGCAATGCAGTGATTTGCGCTGCGTTGCATTACTCCAGGTTTTTGAAGCCACTCAGAGCCACGCAATGTGGCTTTGTGTGGCTTCAAAAATATGGCTTACGGTTTGCGTTGCTCTTGCACCACGTTCCGTGGTGTAAGAGCTATGCAATTCAGTCATAAATATGGCCTCTAGTGTTCTGCCTCTATGTGACAATTTAATTGTCACACCAGGAATCAAGTGCACCAATGCTGATAGAGATAGAAGACTTGCATATTGATAAGAACTCAGAAACTAGGACTAAGACAGAATGTGACGCTAAAAAAATAAGCATCATTCATTCTCAAAAGGATTTTTGTGCCAGAAGTTGAGACAAGGACAGCATAAAATCAGTATACCTTCAAATTTTTGCAAGCCCCCTGGGGGGTGGTGTGTGGCTAAGGCGAGTGGCAAGATGGCCGCTCTCTAAGCGTGCTCATTTGATAACAGGCGCAGCACCCGATCTAATGATTCTGAAATAAATCAAGACAGAGTCATCCACGAATAATTCCACAGATCTGCCTGAAGAAGACCTACGTAGTATTTTGTTGGAAGTTAAATCCAGCCTCAAGGCTATTGATACTAAGTTTGACAGACTCGCTTCCCAGCTCGATCAAGTCCAGAACCGAGTTGATACTCATGAGGTCTGCTTGCATCAACTCAAGAATAGAGCGTCGGACGAACACGACTTTCAAGTGGAGTTGAAAGAACACCTCCTACATATGGAGAAAGTGCTAGATCTCGAAGCACGCTCCAGGGGAAACAACATACGCGTTCTTGGTATTCAAGAGACAACCGCAATCACCAAAATGGAAGTGTTCATGGAAGATCTTCTGCGGGACCTCTTTGGGCAAGACTTATACCTATGTTTCTAACAGAAAGAGCTCACCGCACGCTGGCCCTCAAACCTCCCGTCGGAGCTACGCCTAGACCCATCATAACTTGTCTGTTGAACTATAGAGACAGGGATGTAATTTTGGAAAAGTCCAGAGAAAAAGGGTTAATCACTCACCAAGGGAATCAACATTTTTCTCAGATTTCACGCCTACTGTTCAAGCTGCACAAGGTGAATTTGGTCCAGCTAAACACCTTCTCCAGAAATGTGGCACTGCATATTCACTCTTTTATCCGGCGAAGCTGAAAGTCACACACAAGGGTTTGCCAACTACTCTACTGATGCAAAGTCAGCACTGAAATTTGCAATCGCAACATAAAAAACTAACCTCGACTAATGAAACCGTTTCCAACGCTACTCTCAGTGATAATGATTGATGAGATCATCCTGTTTTGCCATACATTTTAACCGTCTTCTCTGTTTAGAAGATACTAGATGGAGTACTATATGAGTCGAACAATTTCATAAACTCAACCACACTGGATCTCAGACTCTGCTTGACAATTTTGAGTAGTAAAATCCCTTTGGTAACTATTCGACTGCTCGGCCACCCTTCCACATGGCGGAGTTGTATGCTGGCGACTCCACGGCCTGGGAGGTCTCCCAAAGTTTACTAGCAATGTTTTTTGTTCCCTTAGTTGGGTGGGTAGAGGGTGGGGAAATGTATGTGACCTAAGTGGGGGATTTGGTGTGGGTGGGGGGTAGTGGGGACGTTAACATGGTATTTTTAGTTTTTTCAGAAGCACTACAACAACAATTCTTGCAAGAAACAAGAGATTCACACCACACTATATTATATACGCGCATGCAACAATGATTGGAGCATTATTTGGATGATTCGGTCACCCTCAAAATTCCTCCAACCGCAACAGAGGCATCTAGAACTGCATAGAGTCCACTTTTAACATGCCACTAGCTTCCACATCAGCACACTACAATTTTTTAACTTGGAATGTTCGAGGACTAAATAATCATAGAAAAGCGCGGCTTGTATATGCCTTTCTAGTTAGACAAAAAGTGGACGTGCGTTTCCTGCAGGAGACTCACCTCCAAACAACTGACACAAATAAATTGCGACATAAACGGTGGGAGAATACGCGAGTGGAGTAGCCATCCTTATACGCAACGGCATAGACTGGACACTGACACATTCACATATTGACACAGAAGGTAGATATAACATACTAAAGGGCTCTTCAGGTAGTACACAGTTGGTCTTGACAGCAATCTAAGGACCAAACTTTGATGACCCAGATTTTTTCTATGATGTATGGGCAAATGTTGTGGCTATGGGATGTGATGCTGTCATTTGGGGAGGTGATTCTAATGCTATTTTATGTGACAAACTGGACAGACTGGGCTCATCTCAAGCACTGCACCCCGATCTAATCATGCAATGAATTTGATTATCTCAGATTGTCATTTAGTTGACATATGGAGGCACTTGAACCCACACAAACGAGAGGGCACCTATGTTTCATCACAATACAATTCCTAGTCTGGGCTGGACCGTTGGGTGGTCTCGGGGGAAGTGGCAACATGGACAGTTGATGCACAACTCTTACCTGGAACACTATTCGATCATTCCCCATGGACCTGAGGAGTAGCCTTCCCCACCTCCATTTAGTGTGAATTCACATGGAGACTACCTCCTCATGCCTTGCTTGACTCGCCATTCCACGCAGAAATTAAAAGTGATATTGTTGAATACTTTTCATTGAATTGGGGTCCGTTTCCTCTCCATCCGTACTGTGGTAAGCTTTTAAAGCTCTTATAAGGGGGAAGTGTATAGCTCGCCAGTCAGGAGTTTTGAAAGCTATTCGAGGCACATTGCAGAAGTTAAAAACTGAGCTCAAGGCCCTTGAACTTCAATATTTTGAAAGTAATGATCCTTTATTGTTAACTCCCATATGTGACAAAATCTCCAAATTTAACGAAGAAGCCACTAGAGAGTTAACATTTCTTGGGAAGCATGCCACTGCCAGGCACTGTGGTGAAGGATACCGTCCTGGGAAAATGCTCAAAAAACTTCTCAAACCCTCTCATTGTTCATCACAGAACTTCTTGATGACAACAACAGACTCATCAGGGCCCCCAGAGAAATGTATGACCACCTAACCCAATTCTACTCCTCCTTGTACACATCCTCTACACCACAAATGGATTCTGATCTCACCACCTACTTGGACTCGTTGGAGCTCTTATGGCTCAGTAATGCTCACAGAGAGTATTTAGACAAGCCGTTTACAGTGGATAACATAGTGCAGGTCATTAAAAGACTCCCCTTGGATAAAGCACCTGGCCTCAATGGCCTGACAACCGCTTTCTACAAGACTTACGCTTCACTGTTAGCGCCCCATCTTGTAGAATTGTACTCTGAATCCTTACGAAATGGTACTCTTCCCCCAACGACTAGGGAAGCTGTCATTTCTACATTACTTAAGCCAGGAAAACCCCCTAACAAATGTGATTTGTACAGGCCTCTTTCCCTCATAAACTTTGATAATACGATTTACGCAAAACTTCTTGCCAACAGGCTGCAACCCTTATTGCCTTTGATTGCTAGGCCTGACCAATCTGGGTTCATACCTGGGCGCGCCACATCACATAATCTAAGAACCTTCTTTTCCATCTTACATCAAATAGACCCACATACACCTGCCCTTGCAGCTTTTCTTGACGCCACCAAGGCCTTTGATTCTTTTGAATGTCCATATCGTTTTACAGTATTGGCTAGACTAGGTCTAAGCCCCTTATTCATTCAGCAGGTCAAATTACTATACTCTAAACCAATTGCCAGACTACACACAAATTGTTTGATATCTGCCCCATTCAACATCACATGTGGCACCAGACAGGGGTGTCCTCTGTCACCCTTCCTGTTCGCCATTGCAATGAAAACTCTGGAATCATGGATAAGACAACACCATAAAACACGTGGCCTCGACTTCCCCACGAGAGGTGTTATTATATCGTTATATGCTGATAATATCACACTGAATCTATTAGATAATTTGAACCCTGTCCTTCGGGAACTTGCCAGATTTGGCGGCCTCTCTGGTGTGCATATTAACTGGGTCAAATCAACCCTACTCCCACTCACCTCTAATCGAGTCACCTTCGAACCAGATTATCCTATCCAATGGGCGGCCGGTCCCGTCCGCTATTTGGGGATATGGCTCAGTACTAACATTCAAGAACTTTGGGACATGAACTTCGGTCGCACTTTGGCATGGTTGGAGGAGAAAATAATCGTCTGGTCAAATCTCCACATATTTTTAGCTGGCCAAATTGCTATCGCTAAATTGATAGTGCTGCCCAAACTTTTATATTTATTTACTAATCTCCCACTGCTACTCACTCAATCTTCTCTGAAAACTCTGCGATCCTCGATGATCTCACTAGTCTGGGCCGGGAAACAACCAAGTATAGTGTGGGAAATACTCACACTTCCTCTGAGACAAGGTGGGCTTAGCGCCCCTGACTTCGGGCCATATGCTTTCTGCGCAGAGATGCACTTCCTACATTATTGGATATTCTAAACCCCCTTTCAACCCCATGTTGCAGTCGAAGCTGACAGCGTCGCTCTGTTGCCATTGACGGTAGCCTGATACCAACCCCACAAACGCCAACATGCCACTATATATATATCTGATATAATACGGTGGGCTTGGGATAAACTTCGTATCCGAGCAGGGCACTCAGTATTATATGCGCCTTCTATTGCACTTGTCCATAACCCACAATTACCCATACTGGAAGATAAAGGCAACTCTGCCCGCGCGCACAATATGAGATGGGACACATTCGCTGATCTCTACCCTACCTACACCTTTTTACCGCCCCACTTCTCTACCAGGTGACACGTCCAAATTTTCTAATCTATTACTATATTATTCCATTAGAGGAACATGTCGCAAATTACATGACACATTCCCCTCTCCACCTCCAACTCTCCCGGCCCTAGAATCACAGCTTACAAACTCATCCTCTGATAAGCTCATCACCCGACTGTACAGTGGCATGCAGCGGTCTTCCCCGATTACACACCCGAGGACCTCAGCAAGCTGGAATGAGGACCTAGACGACCCATTATCAGAGGCTCAATGGCAATTCTGCTGCAGACAAATGGAGATGCTCTCCCCTAATTACGAATTACGTCTTATACATTTTAAATACTTACACCGCATCTACAGAATTCCCCTGCAGCTCAAACGCATGGGTATCTGTCCCGAAGCTAACTGCTGGAGATGTACATCTCCAAATGCTGCATTCCTGCATATGGCCTGGAACTGTCCCGGCATCGAACACTTCTAGAAAGAAGTTCCTGAATCAATCAATGAGATCCTAGCAACCCACCTCGCTCCCTCTCCCAAAACTTGCCTCCTAGGGTATGTTGAAGAGGCCCCACTGAGACATCGCAGGTACTTGCCATGCTACTACTCCTGGCTAAACGCTGGGTTGCAATGCACTGTGGTAAACGCAAGCCACCTGGCACTAAGGCCTGGATCCTGGACACCACGTTCTGGCAAGGACAGTTAAACATATATTAGGAATTACTGCCACAGGCATCTAATCCAAAAGATATCTGGGGTCCATTTTTGGCCTGGTTGGCAACTTGTAGTTTGGATGCTGCACAGGATCCCGAGGTTTCCACTGAATCCCATCAGGAGTCGACTACTAATATGTTTTGACCCCACAAGTCACTCTTTGTCCTCACACTATGCCATTTTCATACAGCCTCTTCCTCCTGACTACAGTCGTGTGACCCACATACATCATCTTGTGCCCTGATTGTTATTATATGATGTTGAATCTCACATATGTATTCGGTCAAATGTGGTGCTTCTGCTTTGGTTATAATTTTCATTTGTTCAGTTATAAAAGTCAGTTTATATCTGTACCTTTTGGCAACATATGCCTTATTGCTGAATGTTTGTTTATTTCTAAATGCCAATAAATAAAAAATAATATATATATATATCGCAAGCCCCTGACTATCTATTAACAATGGGTGTTATAGGGCAGAGTAAATACAAACCCCCCTGGGGTTTCTTGAAAAGCAGAAAGAAAACAGGTGCAAACAATGGGAAAAATGGAAACCACATGATATTTGCATGTGTGAGAAATGTAATTGTATCCGTGGGTGCATGTCTGTATAAATAAATATTTACTGATAAGTCTGCTGCAACTACAAATCTCAGGCAAGACACTGCTTGCTTACCTATGAGCTGAAAATCATGTTTAGTATTGCACAACCAAGTGATTATTATATCATATTCCTTTAACTTTATTTAGCATTTTCAACTGAGGCTACACATCATAGAATGATTAGTTACATTTCAGTATATGATGTGAATGTTAATCATGAACAACAACAGACCGCATAACACGAATATATTTGACAAATAACCTGGAATCATTACGAAGTCATGGTTAATAGTACACACATTCCACACTGTTAGCTTCAATTACAGTAGGGGTGTACAAGCTTCATGGTGGGGACACCCTCTTAGCCACATAGGATCCCAGTGGTGACCAAAGGTCGCTAGGGCAAGAGGCCAGAGGAAGCTGGGTGGCATGATAGGAGAACATTTATTTTGTTTTAAAACAGATTGGAAATAGTAATATTTCCAATCTAGCTTCTAGTATTGTGAACCCTGTTTTTTTTAAAAAGATTAACACATTAACTAAATTATACCATGATACTCAAATTCAAGGATGATTTTTTCATTTTTCTCAGGCACATTGGTGAAAGATTAAAAAGTCATCCTTGGTTGAGGACTATTTGTGAAGCAGCAAACAACTATTTGAATTGTGTAAACTAACTGTGTCATGTTTCATACCTCCTGACAGTGTAGATGAGTTCTACACCTTCATTACAGAATCTATTTTACCCAAAATGAAGAGAAATTTGACCCTCTAATAAAATACTTTGAAGATACATGGATTGGCTGTCTAAGCAGGTCGGGTCATGGGAAGAAATGATTAAATGGTGGAACTGCTATTCGAACTGCTTAGAAGGTGGTGCAAAAACTAACAATGCAATTGAGGGATGGCACAATTCCATCAACAAATCAAAAGGCACGCATCAACCGAATCTCTATCTTTTTCTGGAAATTTTGAAGAAGCAACAGAGTTTCCAGGAAATGAGACTCGTGCAATCACTGTCAAGTAGGTTGAATCCGCAGATCTCTAAAAAAAAAGAGAAATGTCTGAAAGGCTATTGTAAAAACATCAACAATTTTTGTTGATGGTGGCTTCAGACGACTTTGACAGTATTACATACATATTTCATTTCTAACACTGGCTAGCCTCTTAACCACATCACTTGCCAGTTTTTAAACTCTAACTAATTAGTTTGGAATTGTTGAAATTTGTTTACTCTAAATGTATGGAAAGTTTGGGGTTCCTACCTGTTGTAGTCTTCTTTTTTACAACTCATGGTAACTTTTTTCGATCCACTTGTCACCATGAGTCTGGTGCGTTAAAAACCCAAGTCGCATGATAGGAAATCATTTATTTTGTTTTAAAACAGATTGGAAATAGTAATATTTCCAATCTAGCTTCTAGTATTGTGAACCCTGTTTTTTTTTTTTTTAAAAAAAGCATCCTGATGAAGGCATGTGAAAGTAACCTGTACTGGAATGAATGTTGGGTTAAAATAACAACATACATTTTCAACATAACACTATTTTACCTATATAGCTCTCCCCTCTCTCCACACTACAGATAGCCAGCATTCCACTAAGAGTTAAAAGTTAAAACATGCTTACCTGGATGAAGATCTTTCTTCCTTCCGACCTTGACCAGGACGCGCCACCTACTGGCAAAACAAAACTAAAACTGTTAAAATAGAAAAATGTATTTATCTCCCGTTGGAATAAATAGGAAAGTCTGGGAAACAGTTGGAATATATTTTCCTTATGTGCAACTTTATGATTATGTTTCGAAAATTCTTTTTATTAAATTGTAAACTTTAAATATGTTTTTCAAAAAATGTAAATGAATGTATTATGTCAATAAAAACTTTTTTTGTTTATTTTTTACAAATTAAAAGAAATGTCAGTAATACATTTCTCATTTATTGTTTATTAAATCAGTTTATTAATTTCATAATGAAAATCTTATCAAATCACTCTTCTAATAACGTCTGCTCTTTTCCATTAATACTGTCTTTACATATTTTGGACTTCAAATTGTATATTAATTAATGCTAAGATATTAACATTAATACTTAAGTATTAAGACACTTCCCCGTCCATAGCCCCTATATCCCCTGTATCTGGTCCCTAATGGTAAGTGTACAATATTTTTTAATATTGTAATTAATTTTATTAAACATTACATTTAAATATCAACTCTTCAATAATAATTAACACTCAGGCATTCAAATTAATATCAGAGTATTAATACACGTCCCTACCCATAGCCCCTATATTTCCTGCATCCCATCCCTGATGGTGAGTATTACAATATTTTAAAATAGTCTTACTATGGTCAAGGGCACCCTGAAGGGTAAACTATGCACATTCATTGTAGTGCATGATCCTAATGTGGGGCAGGCAGCTTTTTTAAATACGCTCATGGGTAAAATACAGGACTTTGCAGAAGGGCCAACAATCCTACTGGGTGACTTCAACCTGACTTGGCAAGCTGATCTTGATAGCACCCACCCTCATAGACTAGGAACTAGTTCCTTCTCCACAGATGTTAAGCACCAAATCCACGACTTGGGGTTTCGAGATGCCTGGTGTACCCTATATCCTCAGACAAGGGAATACACCTTTTAGTTTCACGTACATCGTACATACTCCAGACTCGATTATATTTTTATTAGTCAGAATATATTAGGAACCCTCCGGAAGGCCAGTATTTTCCCTCTCTCCTTATCGGACCACTGTCCTGTCTTGATCTGTCTGAAGTGGAGTGGGATGGAGTCTACAACATCCAAATGGTATTTCCAGACTCCTCTCACGAGAAATAGGGTGCTCCGTACTGAACTAAGGGAAGCAATCACTGACTTTTTTTACCCTAAAGGCCCCCGAAGATACATTGGTGTTCAATAATTGGGACACTTTCAAAGCGGTTTACCGGGGCAAATGCATAGCGCTTAACTCCACCCTGAATAAGAAGAGGATTAAGGAGAGGGTCGATCTAGAGGCAGAATTGGAACAGGCCGAAACTAATCATAAAAACAACCCCACTAGAGGTTCACTACGCACCCTCACAGCATTACGGGGGAAGCTTAGGGCCATTTATAACAACAGGGCAGAAACTGCATCAGCTCTCATACTCCCAGGGAAACAAAATAGGCAAACACTTAGCAAGACAGCTGAAGGAGAGGCGTGAAAGGGAATACATAGGAGGCATACAGGACGGGAGGGCAGATTGGTCCACAAAGATAAAGAAAAGGCCGATATTTTTGGATCCTTCTACAAGGCACTATACACCGGGGAACCACGGGACATAGATATGCAAAATTGCTACCTACAGGCACTGCAGTTCCCCCGAGTCTCGCAGGAGTGGAACGATAAACTTACATCTCCAATCACCCCAGAAGAGGTGGGCACAATCATTAACTCCCTTAAACTCCATAAAGCGCCAGGCCCAGATGGACTGACGGCCCAATTCTATAAAACATTCACATCAGAACTCACACCCCACCTCACACGTCTCTTTAAACAAATGGCTGAGGAGGGAGAGGTGACTCACTCGATGGCTGAGGCGTTTGTCATGGTTATTCCCAAACCGGGGAAGAACACACAATTGTGCGCCTCATACCGCCTCATCACCCTTCTAAATTTAGATGCAAAGGTCTACTAGCTATCTTAGCTGCCAGGCTGAATGCCCTTATGCCAGACTTAATCCATCCTGATCAATTCGGATTCATTAAAGGCCGTCAGATCCACGACAACACCCGATGTATAATACACCTCATTAAAAAAGCTACCAAACAGAAGATTCCAGCAGTGCTTGTCGGGTTAGATGCTGAGCAGGCCTTTGACAGGGTGGATTGGTCATTCTTCTTTAACACGCTCACACATTTTAGCTTTGTGGATAAATGTATTACTATGATTAGGGCCAACTATGTACAACCCCGCTCCAGCGTACAAGTGAACGGGCTTCTGTCCGCTCCCTTCTCCCTTACCGGGGGAACCCGTCATTGGTGCCCTACTATTCACCCTCAGCATTGAGCCGTTGGCGATGTCCATTCGGGCGGCACCGGAGATTAAGGGAATCCCTTTTGGTGGCGATATCCACAAAAAAAAGCTTTTTGCAGATGATGTGCTTTTATCTCTTACAGACCCGTCCCACTCTTTCCCCACACTGTATACTGAACTTGCACAGTTCAAAGCTGTAGCTGGTTTTAAGGTTAATCTAGATAAATCATATATACTTATACTCACAGTTCCAGAAGAAGAGGTCGATGCATTACGGATGCACACTCTACTCCAGTGGACTTCTCGCTCTCTTCAGTATCTGGGAGTCCAATTGACACCACGCTTGGAAGGACTCTATAAGGCTAATTTTCCGTCTTCTCTCTGTCAGCTCCAAACTGACCTTACACGCTGGAAGCCTCTTTTTATATCCTGGCTCGGCCGTATGCTTGCGGTCAAAATGACAGTACTCCCAAAACTCCTGTACCTTTTTCAGGCATTACCCATCAAACTCGACAGGGAATTCCTTCCTAAAGTTAGGTCCATGATTTTACGGTTTATATGGCAAGGAGGGCGGGCATGCTTTTCCTTTGCAATATTGAGGCGACCAAGGACAGAGGGAGGAGTGGGCCTACCAGATTTCGGCATATATTATAAAGCTGCTCAACTGAGGGTAGTGACAGAATGGTCTAAAAGGGAGTCGGAGAAACACTGGCTCCATATGGACAGAGCCATTGCAGGGAGGACAATCTGGGACCTCATGTGGAGACCCAAGAGGGAGAGGCCCGAGAATGCTTACATTAGCACTCCCACTTGCATCACCTTGAAAGTATGGGACTCCATATCTGGGAATGACCACTGGACCACATTCCCCTCACCCTATACGTCCCTCCACTTCAATCCGGCCTTTCCTCCGGCCCTTTAGGAGGGACCTTTCAATCCCTGGAAGGAAGGTGGCTGTCTTGCACTGACACATTTATTTCATAACTCTGATATTCTTACCTTTGATAATTGCAGAAGGGACTATGGCTTGGAGCCCGCTGAACATTTTCATTATATCCAACTGAAGCACTGGGTCCTCACCCCCCCCCCACATTCACGAAGCAGCTACACGAGTGCTCACAAAGTTCAAAACCTTTGTACAGACTGTAGGTTCTATGAAAGGGGTGATTTCACTTCTATACAAATATTTGCTTGCCTCTACACACTCTCCCAGACCGCGATATATGAATATGTGGTAGGGGATAATACAACGGGATATATCCGATAGGGAGTGGACTGGGTTGTGGTCAGACGTCATGAAATTCAACCACTCATTAGAACTTCGGGAAGCCCATCTTAAAACAATGATGAATTGATATCTTTATCCCGTTAAGCTTAAAAGAATATTCCCGAACATATCTGATAAATGCTGGAGGGGCTGTGGGCTTTTGGTAGATTTCCAGCACATTTGGTGGGACTGCCCCACAATACGACCATTTTGGGAGGAAATTCTCACACAAATTAAAAGCATGCTGGGTTACCCCATCCCGATTACTATGGCAGAGATTCTACTAAGCCTTTGTGACCCATCTCTCGAACACCAAACCAAGGAAGACAAGGCCATTATGTGGACATGCATAGGGGCTGCGGAAGTAGCAATAGCAGCAGCCTGGAAGAAGAGGGCGGCTCCTAATATCGTGCTGTGGCATTCCAGGCTCTGGAAATTGTTATGTCTCGAAAGGATGTCGGACATCTTCCGAGACGATTATAAAACTTTTGAATACAAATGGGGTCCGTTGGTTGCCTTTCTTACACTGGGATTACCGCTGGCAGTTTGTCCTCCCTCCGTCAGAGACATGCACCTTTTTCAATTTTAATCTGAGTGTACATGACTAGACCTTGAAACAATCTAATATTGTGTCGCCACCACCATTATTATGTTGGTAGGGAGGGGGGGTGAATATATTTATTTATTTTTCTTGGGTTCTTGTTTCTTGTGTTTTCTCCTTTTAGAGGGCAGCTTCCCAGTTGGAAGGTTTAGAGTTAAAACCTGTCACAAAAGAAAGACGGGCTGAGCGTAAACTTCTTAAGGTAGACACATGTTGTGCCTTCACAATACCAGACACTCTATTTGTGAGTAAGGCTGCAGACGCAGTCAAAACGAGTAGTGTAATAAACACTTTTGCAGCATACCATCTGAACGGGGTTTTATGTCCTGAGAGCGCAAGTAGTGGACCCTTGCTGAGATTCAATAGCCGGTATGCTCTGCCGGCGTGTGTACCACTTTCCTCAGGTCCCCTTTGATCAGGAAAGAGCAACGTTGTTTGGTATATATATATCTTTGAATCAATTGTTGGGCGTGCTTTGATTCGCTGATGGCCCCCAGTGGGCTGCGCTGGGTGCGCTTACATCTGTGGTTCACGCTGGGACATGTGGTCCTGCGGAGAAAACAAATAATTTCCCTTAGTGGGTTCAATGGGCCATAATTTTATTAAAAGCAATTTAAATGTCCTTAGTAGGAACCAGACTGTCAGGGCAACACAATCTTCATTTAAGGCTCACTGTGCTGCATAGGACATTTGTTTAGAATATATTGATATGGCGGCCCTGCCGTAGGGAGGAGACACCCCCTCGTTGAAACACAAGAGGGGCTGTGGCAGGAACTGTTCCTGAAGCCGAACAATGCAAGCAGTATTGAAACTAAGTGGCTCTCCTGCAACATCACGGATCCTCCTAAGGAAACAAAAAAAGCTTTTAAGCGAAATGGTAACAGAAACCTACTGAAGAAAAATAATTTCCTCGAAGAGGGACTCCGTGTCCCAACATGCTCTATCATGAACTATGCACTCAGCCAAGCCCAGTGAGGGTAATGAACTAATCAAGTATGCAAAAGAGTAAAAATAAAAGAGAGTTTTTTCTGTTATAGCTTTCAGAGCAAGCCTATGAGTAAGATGTCAATCATCGAAACGCGTCAGGCGACAGTTTACCGCGATGCCACAGAGAGCCAGTAATGAAGTCTGCATAGTCTACTGCCTGAATATATATATGTGATCAAGGCCTCCAGTAGGTCGAAACGCGTCATGGCGGCGGTGCAGGTTATGGATTGAATAAAAAACTAAGAGCACCTACTTCTGGGTCCGTGTTCGTCTCTGGCGTGTGTATGCAGCGCAACCTTTGAGGCGATTCCTTGTGGCATATATATATATATATATATATATATATATATATATATATATATATATATATATATATATATTCACTTAAAAAACCATAGATTTCACACATGTTATAGTTAGCTGTACATTTCACTCGTAAAAAACCAATGAAATTCCACGTTATAGTTAGATCAGGTAACTATAACTTGCGCGCCCACAATAAACTGCTGATGACGTCACATAGTACATCACTCATGACATGGTCAGTGACATCACTCATGACATCAACGATGACATCTGAAATTACACATTGTGGATTGCGGTCGCGCAAGTTATAGTTACCTGATCTAACTATAACGTGGAATTTCATTGTTTTTTTACGAGTGAAATGTACAGCTAACTATAACATGTGTGAAACCTATGGTTTTTTAAGTGAATTTGCAAGGTTTGGTAAATGATAATTCCTAACTAGAACGTGTGTGAAACCTATGGTTTTTTCAGTGAATTTGTACGGTTTTTTAAATGCTGAGTTATGTATTTATTTTTTATTTTTTTTTCTGGTTTTTCACTATGCGAACACCCTGCGCGCGCCCTCGTTGCGCAGTCCATGCCGTGCGCGCCTCGCCTTTTTTTACGCAGTAACATTTGTTTTTTTCTCCCTTGTGGGTCCTTTAATTTATTTAATAAATGTGATTGTTACTTCTTTATTTATTTTTTTTAATTTTTTTTAAGCTTACCGTACGCATACCCCGCGATTTTTTTTTTAAATTATTAAATTTATTTTTCGTACTTTTGGGTCCTTCTTGGACCCCCTGACAAACACTAGGGGGTCTGCAACTCTCTTTGTTGCCCCCGTTTCACATTCCCCACCTTTGTTTCTCAGTGCGAGAGACAGAAAATGGCGGCCGACACTTCCTGATTTTGACCGATTCGAATGTTTACAGTCATGTAACCACCAATCAGAATTGAGCTCGCACACGGCACCGTACGCGTACGGTAAGCTTACGGTAAGCGCAAGGAGCGCGCTTACAGATATATATATTGATTTAAATGCTATTTTCTCAGGACCTACTGAACAGATTTACACCAGACCTACAAAAGGCACATCCTTGACCTGAGGACTACCTCTCTGCCAAATTTCAAGTAATTCTGTTCAGCCGTTCGGGCTGTAGCTGTGTCTAAAGGTCCTATGGAAAAATGCATGGGGAAAACGCGTTTTGGGACCCCCCTTTTTTCTCAGCCCCCGCTTGACAAATCCCCCCGAGACTTTCAGGGTAGTAGCGGAGCGTGGCGCCCCATTAGTTTTGAAAATTTCGCGAGGATTCGTCGACCGGTGCCAAAGTTATTCCAAATAGAATGTTGCGGATTTCCTATGGAAACACGGTCCTAACTATAACTATCTACTGGCGACCGCCAGTAGATAATATATATATAAAAAACCTACTGGTAGTTATAGTTACAACCTAGTTTCCATTGGAAAAGCATTTTTTGATTTGCTAATAACTTTGGCGTCATTTGACAAACCTTTATGAAATTTTCCAAAAAGTTGCACTTTTTTGGTTAGCTCATATCTTGAAAGTTTGATTCGTCAAGCGGGGGCTGAGAAAAAAGGTGAGTCTCAAAATGCGTTTTCCCCATGTTAATTTCCATAGGAAATTTTGCGATGAGCTACAGCCCGAACTGCTGAACGGAATTACCTGAAATTTGGCAAAAAGGTAGAGCTTGGTTCAGAAAGCAACCTTTTTTTAAATGGTGTAAATCCGTTCAGTAGTTTTTGAGAAATTCAAAAAATAAAAGTCAAAAAGTCAATTTCCCATAGGAAACTTTGTGCAAGGCTACAGCTGAAACTACTGAACAGAATTACCCCAAATTTGGCAAAAAGGTAGTGCGTGGGTCTGAAAGCGACCTTTTTTTCAAATGGTGTAAATCGGTTCAGTAGTTGCTGAGAAATTAGAAAAATAAAAGTTTCGATATCTGGGCGGGGCCTAAGTCCCGTGCACGAGCTTCACTGTGATTGGCTGCCAACACTCCAAACCAGGAAGTGTTGGCAGCCATCTTGTGGCTCGGTAGAAGCGAGTCGCTAGAAAACAGAGAAACAAAGGTAGAAAACAAGAGAAGGGGGCTTGGTAGAAGCACCCTGACCCCCTAGGCCTGCTCAGGGGGTCCCAGAAGGACCCCCATGGCCCCAAAAAACATTTCACAAAAAAAAGAAATCGGTGCAATTCGCACTGGGGTCGCGGGTTCTCGTGTTTTTTTTTAATGAGACCCCGGGTGGGCTAGGTCCCGGGGGTATTTATTAAAAAATAATAGGGGGGCTCGCTGGGGCTGCGGGGTCCGCCTGGGGTCCCCACAGTCTCGGGACTTCACTCATGTTGGGAGGGGGGTTGTGCAGCCCCCCTCCATGAGCCCTCCATCTTCTTATAACTTTGGCATTGTTTGACGATTCTTTACAAAATTTTCCAAAATGTTTCTCTTTGTTGATCAGCTCCTATCTTGAAAGTTTAGGGGTGATTTGTCAAGGGGGGGCTGAGAAAAAAGAGGGGTGTCAAAATGTGTTTTCGGAATGCATTTTCCATAGGAGACTTTAGACAAGGCTACAGGTCAAACTGCTGAACGGAATTACACCAAATTTGGTAGGGAGAAAGGTCTTGGTCCAGAAAGCGTGGTTGTGTAGAAATGGTGTAAATCCATTCAGTAGTTTTTGAGATGTTGAAGGAAAAAGGTCAGTGCCCAACTCCCGAGCACAAGCTTGCCTCTGATTGGCTGCTAACAGTTCAAAGCAGGAAGTGTCCTCTGATTGGCTGCTAACACTTCAAACCAGGAACAGTTAGCAGCCATCTTGTGCCTCGCATCGAGTGAAAATATAAAAGAAAGGTTCTGCGGGCAATTTTATATAGCGGAGGTCTGTGTAATGATGATTTGGATGCAGTGAAGGTTTAAGATTTATTAACAATATAGGAGAAACAGGTGAGCGCCAGGCAGCATGACTTCCACTCCAGGGCAACAGTAGGAAGATAACCTTTTCACGCTCCCTGTGCCCAGCATCACCACTTCGCAGCTATGCCTTTAAAGCCAGTCCGTCCACTTGCAGCTGTCTGAGAGAGATAAAGAGTGGGAGAGAGGGAAAGAGAGAGAAAGAGTGAGAGAGAGGAAGAGAGAAAGAAAGAATGAGAGAGAGAGTAAGAGACAGAGAAAGAGAGAAAGTGTGAGAGAGAGAAAGGAAGAGATGGAGAGGGAGTGTTGACACTGGAGTAAATCTTCACAGCTCACCTTTGTGCCACCGGTGTGTCTCCAACCACATGCCGGGAGATAGTGCAGCCCTCAAGTTTAGTGATCTGAAAGATAGTATAGAATTAGTAATTGAAGAGTACATACAAATGCACTCGTGTAATTCTGTTTCGCTAATGCACAATGAGGCTGGTGCACCCCATCCACTCACACTGCTCAGAGGTGTCTGTGCACTCTTGTGCGCCCAGACTGCTGCACACTATCTACTCCCCCCGCCTAGAGGTGACTGCCTGCTGCTGTGGAAAGAAGTCTCTCTGCTCACCTTCCACCACCGGCATGTGTGTAAGAGGGTCCAGCACGTGCCGAAGCAACTTTGTCATGCATTCAGGATGGCCACGCATCATCGCAGATTTTTCGCACGTTCAGCATGTCGATTCATGATTCACAGCCTGTTAGATAAAAAGCAAGATAAGATTGTGGGTCATGCGTCCATCAAAGGAGAGAAGAAGAGAGAGAGAAAGAAAGAAAGAGTGAGCAGAAGACACAGAGTAAGAGAGAGACAGTGAGAGTTAGAGAAAGAGAGAGAGAAAAAGAAAGAAAGTTAGAAGAAGACAGAGAGAAAGAGTGAAAAAGACGAAGAGAGAGAGAGAAACAGTGAGAGAGAGGAAGAGAAAGAGTGTGAGAAAGAGGAACAGAGAAACAGAGAAACAGAGGAAGAGTGAGAGAGAGAGAAAAACAGAGAGAGAGGAAGCAAGAGAGAGAGAGAAAGAGACAAATAGTGTAAGAGGAAGAGGGAGATAGAAAGAGTGTGAGGGAGAGAAAGGAAGAGATGAGGAGGGACACTGAGTGCCCACTCTGTGTACAAAACCGTCACAGCTTACCTTTACGTCACCACTTTGTCTCCAACCACATGCCACGACCTAGTGGAACTCTCAAGCTCCCACATCTGAAAGATAGTACAGAATTAGTAATGGCAGAGCAGGGTAGGATTAGGATTCAAAATCAGCCCGGGGACGCTAAAAAACAAAAGTGGCCCACATTTGCATATTGCCTTTCCTCAAAACACTGCTTCGGCGACATTTTATTTAAAAAAGGGGGGGTGGGGGAAGATACAAAAAAATGCACCAATTTGTTTACACTGGTGACTTAAAAACAAGTGAGGCCACTTCTGCTCAGGCCCCCTGCCCTGCTAGGTATGTATACATTAATGGGCAGCCCTGTGAGAGAAAGAAAGTGACACCTCTGCCTGTTGCTAAACGTGAGGTAATGATGCCCATTTGCCTCCAGAATGGCCATTCAGACACGCACTGGGCCACTGGCTGTATCCAAACAACAGCGACATCACCCAAATCTGCCCCCCAGACTGCTCCAAAAAGCAGCCCATCGTTGGAACTCAGCACCGGCTCCTCAGGCATTGCACCAGTGCCCACGATACCAATCGGACGCTGTGGCAGAGTATACACGAGTGCGTATGCCTAAATCGCTCTGCTGTCTTTCTGCATTCGTGCTGCTGTACCTCATCCACTCCCGCCACCCAGAGGTATCTGCCCGACGCTGCGCACCAAGGCCTCACTGCTCACCTTTTTGAGGTCACGGCACCCTCCACATCATGCAGCTCTGTTCTGCAAGCTAATATGTCTCACATTTGGAACTGAGTTTTTTTTAGGCCTGGGCTAAAATTCTGTTCCGCTCGCGGAAATTGCGATAATTTGACATTTTCGCGTTCCGCGGAGAGCGCGAAAATGTCAAAATTTCCGCAATCCGCATCTTACCGGAATTTTTTTTCTTGCTCGTGCTGTAAAAAAATACATTTTCACGTGCGCGAGATCGTCTTACCTGAATCCCCACGTTCGCCGATAAGTTTTCCCAATCCGGTCGCGTTTTTCCACGAGATGTTGGATTGTTGGTAGCCATTTGCGCTGTCTCGCGACAGTTCGCGCCCACATTAACGTCATTTGTCACTCGATCATGTCATTCGTCGCGCGATCACGTCTTTCTTCTCGCGATCATGCACCGCGAGAGTATGAGATGATTGAGATCTCGCGCCCGTGAGCAAACGCATGGGTAAGTTGGCGAGCCGCAATCACGCAGAAAATACCGCGAACGGGTGGGAAAAATGCTTCTGCGTCTTCGTGATATTTTCACGTGTTTGCGGGGATTTTTTACATTTTCGCAATACTTTGCGAAAGTGAATTTCGCAAATTCCGCCCACCCCTAGTTTTTATATCACCATGGCAGAGGACATACTAGTGCACCTATCATCATCGCAGGTTGTACACCCACTCAGTGCTTGGGATGCTACTAACTCAGTGAGAAGTGAGGCCACGCACATGGCAGTAGGCCCTCGCTGTTGGGCTCAGGCCTACACTGTGGTGCAGCAGAGCACACAAAACATCAAGTGTCCGGATCACTGGGACGGCCCATCACCGTGGCGGTGTGACTGTGCCGGCCGCAGTACATGCGTTGCGAGCAACTCAAAAATGGCGTAGAGCACGTGCGCCCGGTATTTTTTATTAGTAGGGTCATGTGTCCTGTGACGCCTGTGCTGGATGGATGTGGTGTGGATGTATACCAGCCGTGAGGGAGTGGCTGTGGCATGCGGGTGTCCGTGTTGGAGTGTTACTGTCACCCGGGTTGCAACAGCCAAAGTGTCACTCTGTGAGCCAAGTCCAACAATATGACCAACATGGAAGGTACGGGAATTACTGACCTTATATTCATCCATAGTTCCACACAAGAAAGATGATGGACATGAGACGTCTGTGTGGATATGAATGTTTATTGCACATTCAGTGGTGTGTTGCAGCTGCAGCAATACAGGGCCATGGAAAGTTGAAGTTTCAATTTTTGGCACATGGAGGGCAGCCAATTAGAGACAAGCTTGTTGTCGGAGTTAGGCTGCACCAACATGTGTACTTATAAATTCACTATACACTCTGCTTGCATTACTCTAAAGATGCAGTCTCTACGTGCGTACTTGTATAATGACTGAGACAAAGTGACAGAACCAAAGTTTTCCCCCACTGTCAAAGGTAAGATGGTTGCATACGCTGTCCAGAGCACTATGTAATGTGGTAGGGCCTAGGGCCAGCAAGTTGCAAACATAATGAACACACAGACACAGATAGATAGTGGAACTGGGTACGAGCATGTGCGCTCGACTCCTTTTTATTACCAGGGTCACATGTCCAGTGACGTCTGTGGTGGATGCGTGTGGGATCATTGGATCAGACACAGAGATTCAATCATAAAGCGTCAATGATTTGTGCTGCTCTAAGGTACGGGTACCAGATATGAAATCATACAGAAAAGATTCTATCGTAAAGGGTTCCTGACTTGTGATACACTGAGGTAGGACAGTAGATGTGAAATTATACACAAAATATTGTATCAGAAAGGGTGCATGAGTTGTGCTGCACTGAGATAGGGGCATTAGAAGCATTTAGCATCTGCGCAGCCAGCGATGATGCATGGTGCTGGCGAGCCACAGAATCGCAACTCGATGTGAACTGTGAGCCCTGCTATCGCTAGTGTACATCGAAGGCAGTAGTCAGTACAGACATCGAGGAATTTTTTAGTCACTTCCTCTTGACAAAGTTTGAGGACATAGAGTGCATTCTCTATAATAAAAAATCATGTTTCAATTTAAATTGTAAGCTCTGCTCACCGCAGTGTTGGTGTATGGAACAAAAGATGAAACATTTATGGAATACACTGAGGAAATCTTGGTTGTTCTGAGTACAGTTGTAAAGTATGGTATTCTGAAGCTAGAATCTGAACTGGTTGTTCATCATATTGTCTACCTTTTTCAGTAGGGAAGAGCTGTGGAAAACAACAAGCTTCCAAACTTGTTTCCAACACACTCATGGGAGTACGTTTTGCTTTGTTCATTTGGAACAATCCAATCGTATGTACTATCAGTCCTTTTGAATGTAGAGGATTTTCTTGAATTGTCCACTTGAAATATGTGTTTCATCTTCTAAAGTCATTTCTTCTCCTTCTACATTTACAATTTTATAGTAAATAATGTTTTGCACCAGCTATAATGTAGCCTTTTGGACTTTCGTTACATGTACTAACTCTTGCCATATTTTCCGAGTCTTTGTGGATACACAATTAACAAGAATGACTACAGGTTCAGTATCGTCTCTTTCTACACTAACAGTTTCAACATTTTTCTTAAAATCTAAAGGTAAATACACAACTCTTCCTTTTAAACCTCTTTATATATCTGTTGAAGGCAGCTTATCTGTTTTAGGCTACATACGAATTATAGCCTGAATAGGGTGCACAGATTGTATGAGGATGGCCTTATATGTATTTAAATCTGTAAGTTTAGGAGGTATAGCAACTAATTTTTAAGTCAATATGGACAGCTCTAGCTGGCATTTTGTTTTGTTCTAATTTATTGTAACAATATTTACAAATACATTGTACAGTACGTAACTTAAAACGAGCTTCCACAAACCGATAAGCAGGAAATTCTTTCTATTTATCATTGTTATTCTTTTCACTTTTTAAAAACACATCTACATTCCTAGTTTGAATTTTATAATGAGTATGTCGAGAACAAATACAAACATAGTTGGGATTTTCAGTAGAAACTACTTTAAACTTTGTTATTTCTTTTTCAAACTTCACATCAGTATTATCATCCATCTCTTATTCAACATGTAAACTTATCAAACTGTTATTTTCAGTATACTTCTCTTGAGTAGCAAAGAAACTTTATATCATCACAAACTTGTTTTATATCATTTAAATTAAAACTCAAATTTTGTGCCGCAGCAAGACCTAGACTTAACCAGATGATTCCTCTTGACTTTGAATATAAACTTGCAGATGTCTATCGATCCGAACATTCGTAGGATCCAATTTCTCGATGTGAAAGCACCTTCAAGCTGAAGCTGTACAATTTTTTGCTAAGTGTCTTCTGTGAAATTTCTTCCCACATTTCTTTCAATTCTGTCAATTATGTCTTCTCAGACTTGGTAATATATGACGTGGCATAGCAAGAAACAGCAATTGAGTTATCTGCCACATATTTTATGTCCATATTTGCATTCCACATCTTCAAAATCACCGGATTATAATCATTAATGTACTCCGATTCATCTGTTCTTTTTATATTATAAGTATTTTTGGGTGATTTTAGAGTGATAGTATGCCTCACTGCTGACATAAAACTGTTCACTCTTCCTTTTGATGACAAATGTCTTTTGTCTATTTAATTCTGCCTCAATAAGGCCACGTAGCGATGACTTATGCTGTACTGAGTTAGTAGTACCTTTGGCGCTCAGTGTGTACGTACCCTGTGATGATGCGTGGCCTGGAAGGGCCGCACTCGGACCAATGTCTTTTGTCTATTGAATTCTGCCTCAATAAGCCACGTGGCGATGACTTATGGTGCACTGAGTTAGTAGTACCTTTGTCGCTCAGCATGTACGTACCCTGCGAAGATGCGTTCTACGGGGGGGCCGCACTCGGAGCAATGTCTTTTGTCTATTGAATTCTGCCTCAATAAGACCATGTGGCAATGACTTACGGTGCACTGAGTTAGTAGTAGCTTTGGCGGTCAGCGTGTAGGTACCCTGTGATGATGCGTGGTCCGGGGGGGCCGCACTCGGAGCAATGTCTTTTGTCTTTTCAATTCTGCCTCAATAAGGCCACGTGGCGATGACTTATAGTGCACTGAGTTAGTAGTACCTTTGGCGCTCAGCGTGTATGTACCCTGTGATGGTGCGTGGTCTGGGGGGGCCGCACTCAGACCAATGACTTTTGTCTATTGAATTCTGCCTCAATAAGGCCATGTGGCGATGACTTATGGTGCACTGAGTTAGTAGTAACTTTGGCGCTCAGCATGTATGTACCCTGTGATGATGCGTGGTCCTCGGGTGCCGCACTCGGAGCAATGTCTTTTGTTTATTGAATTCTGCCTCAATAAGTCCAAGTGGTGATGACTTATGGTGCACTGCGTTAGTAGTACCTTTGGCGCTCAGCATGTACGTATCCTGAGATGATGTGTGGTCCGGGGGCCGCACTCGGACCAATGTCTTTTGAATTCTGCCTTAATAAGGCCACATGGCGATGACTTGTGCTGCACTGAGTTAATGGCACCTGAAGCACTCAGCGTGTGTGCACCCTGCGATGATGCGTGTTCCGAGAGGGCCGCACTGAGAGCAATGTATGTTACGTACTGGACTGCATCATTTGCAATCACCACTCCATCTGAATTGTGATGCCTGCTGTCCGCAGTGTAGATCAAAGGCAGTAGTCTGTACAGACATAAGTCTGCGGTGCTGTGCCGCTGGGTTCGCAGGGGGCCTGTGTTGAGGAGACCCACGGTCATGGCGGCAGCCATGTGGCAGGGTATGGCCCGCCGCTCTGGCAGACTCGTTGGTCTTCACAGTTCACAAGTGAACCCCGCCCAGAGTCCCGGCTTATTTATTCATACTCCTATGCTGGAGTGGCGTACGTTGGACCAGCCTACTGCGCTTCAGCTTCCAGTGGAGGACAACACAGCTACATGTCCGAGATCTTCCCCACTGTCTGAGGTAACATGGTTGCGTCTATTGTGCACAACACTACAAGCACCAGCAGTATATATACAGATGGAGAGGTTTATGATCTGTATAGTGAAGTCTGTCCAACACATCACTGCTACCCTTGGTATTGTGTGCATGATTATTATTGATGTGTGGTAAATATTTAATTACCGGTACTATTTTTTATGCGGTAAAGTCTTAGTAAGAATAACTCAGTAAATATAAGAGGCAGAATCCGTGGTATTAGAGGGTTTAAAAGGCTTTATTCCTATACAAAGGAATACAATTCGAATTGTAGGCTTTCTATTCCATCACCACGAAAGTTCAGGAAGGAAGGACATACATTATTGACAGATAGGCAGTTTTATAGAAAAATACATTACAGTGAAACAGATGCAAGAGGCGTAACAGTTGATAATACAGATAAACTGTGCATACGTAACTAATAAAGGCGGTTTTATGGGCGTAATTTAATAAACGTCATTATACATGATGTCACAAGTGGGTGGATCCATAAAAGAATCCTGCAATGTCAGCAGAAATATTTGGCAAAGATGCGCGCGCAGCCGCATGACGTGTGATTGACGTGCAACTAGAGGGTGAAGGGGACTTGACATTTAGCTCTACATGTGGAGACAGAAGTCTGGGGGTCATGTCAACCTAATCCCAAATCATATCTAATATCCTATGTTTAAAGAACTGTGTTATCCAAAAGGAAAGGTCTCTTAGGATAGAATCTATTCTATACTGACTGTTAGTGCGTGTACAAGCGTCTAAGTGTCTACATGAGATGCGAGGGGGTAGGAATATTCCATGGTAACGGGGCCTATGAATTATTTGCATGAAGACAGCGAGGCCTGGCCCTTTGCACGATAGCTGGAGGAATGTTTACCTAAACTACTAGACAGGAATGCATCGGATGAGGAGCGGAGTAGATAATCTTGAAGGTGAAATACAGTTTTTGGCAGGCAATATGCTGGATCAGGCACCGTTAGCCGCGCAGGGAGTAGGACAAAGTTCATGGACACAGATGCAGGCTCAGACTGGAGCTTTCAGAGGCAGAAGACAGGAAAAGGCTTGATGACAGAATTCAGGGCCTACTCGCCTGAATCTGTAAAATGTGGAAAGTGAACCACATAAAGTCGGTGGCCTTTCATACTTAGGAATGGAATATCTGACCCATTCATGGCGGAGCTGAAAGAGGACATGTTGACGGTGGACGCACATGTATTTGCGTCTTCAAAACTGGAGCAGGAGGGAACATACATGTACTTATAGCATGCACATGGAGCCGTTGGGGTCTACGATAGGGGACATAACTGATCACAAAATTCACATTTCCTCATTCCCTCCTTGTCCCCTACGGACCCTCAGGAGATATCGATCTTCATCAATCCATCGATCTGTTCAAATAGCATCATTTGTTCTTCTTTCTTCTTCCGGGATCTTGAACGAAAACTTGGATGTGGGATACACGATGTGGCACACAGACCACAAATCGCTGGCCCACATTGTAGACATAAGCAGCAACTGAATAGTATGAGAAAGCCAATACCTAGGAAGGATAGGATTCTCCATCCCCAGGCTCCCAACACGCCCCAGAACCAACCGGACCAAGTCCAGGTGCCTGGACTCTGGTGTATCTGGCTTATAATCTTATGAAGGCGGGTTATGGCTTTATATACTGACGGCGAATTTTCTGGTATGAAAATGCAGCAACTTGATCCGATGACCCTACAAGCTCCGCCCCTATCGGCCAGGATGACGTCAAGGACAAGACGATTTTGAAGCACAACAATCCGCATAGCAGACTGCTCTTCTGTTAAATTGCCTAAGGCGGAAATAGTCTCGTTCACTACTGCTTCAAGGGTTCTGGTTAATCTACGTATCAGCTTACTATTAGTGACTGTACCTATATAGGGAAAGAATCCTTTATTGAAATCTGTGTATTTTTCCCATGCTGTTTCAGTGTAATCGACAATTGGGAGATCTCTCTGCTGTCTATTGTGTACTAAATGGGTATTTCTATGATAATCAGGAGGAGCTAGGAAAACAGGTGGCAGAAGGAATGCTATGTAACAGGTACCATCCCAATCTAAAGGTAGACATATATATGCGGTCTGGCCACATATGAAGTAGGAATGATGGGAGGCTCTAAATGTAGACTTGCCTTGATCACTGAATTTTATTACAGTGGTGCATTTACTATGGCCCATGAGTATGGAACCATTCTTTCTTACACATAATTCCCCTTTTACTGGGAATACTGACATGGCGGGCAAGAGTGGTGTAGCTTCAGATTCAACGTTCAGGATCATGAGGTTAAGTGTAAAATTACCTAATCCATATACTTCATTTTCTAGATCAGTTCCTGTTCTTTTGGGAAGTCCCTCCTTGTTAGGGTAGCAGACTTTAAGCAAAACTAGGTTCAGGTTTCCCCATACCCAGTTGTCTTGATAAACTGCGGAATTTGAATCTAGGGAATTAATCAAACTAAACCATGCTCCACAGGAGCCATTGTGTGTGAATGGATACGGAAAGAGGGGCAAAACTCCCTTATAGTTTTGATAGGGAGGGAGTCGGCCACATATCCAACAATTTGTGGCATTGCTGGTCTGATGGGAATGAGGTAACATACTAATGAATGTGTTGTTGCGCAGCGCAAATCTATAGGACAACTCATGCGGAGGTAATTCGCTAAAAGAATGTTCTGCAGTTACATTGTAAACACGCTTAAGAATAGGGTAATACATATGCAATAGTATGCTAGAAATAATGATCAGAAGACTTAGAAAAAACAAAATTAATAATGTTACTATGCAGTGGCTACGAAGTGATTTACAATACGCATGTTTTTTAAGCTGCATCTGCTGATTTCTTTCTCTATTCCGGTCTAGAGGATACATATCAGAGACAAATTCAACCGATTCACCTTGGAGAGGACTTAAACAATCAAATTGTCTGACTTGCTAGACCTCAATTTTAGTTTGTACAGTTCTGGTTTTGATTGCTCAACCAAGGGGAGCTTTGAGTCTGTCTGTGAGGGAATACAAGGTTGAGTATCCACACTGGATGGTAGTCCATAAAATTTCTTGATATGACTCGAGTGCAACCACCCTTTTCGACCCTCAATCTTCACGGCTGTCCTTGTAGTGAGTAGAACTAGCTTCGGCGACCTCCACCTAGGCTCCAGTTGGGTCTTCCGGTCGAAATTCCTGACCAAAACCAGGTCACCAGGAACCACGTCATGGGGCTTCCCCTCAGTATTATCGGGAAAAGCTGCGGCTACCTGTGAACGACAAGATTGTAGTGCAGACATCAAGGAAGCCAGGTAATCTGTCAGCATATTACAGTCAACATCAGTGATTTTGCGAGGTATAGGCGTCCCCCACATATTTGGTGGTCTACCGAAGATCACCTCGTACGGGGATAGCCCAGTTCGAGAATGTGCTACCATTCTCATGTAAAAGAGCGCAACTGGTAAGGCTACTATCCAATCGACACCTTTTTCCCTACATATTTTGGACAATCTAAATTTCAGGGTTTGATTATGACGTTCCACGAGACCTGCTGCCTCGGGATGTCGAACACAGTGGAATTTCCATTGGTAGCCTAACAAAAGGGAAACGTGTTTCATTAGTTCGGATGAGAACGGCTGGCCGTTATCTGAGTAGACAACACGTGGTAAACCGTACCGTGGGAAGAATTCTCGAACTAACTGTTTGGCAGTAGTCGGGGCGGTGTAATCTGAAACCGGGTAGGCTTCTGTCCAACGGGAAAGAGCACAGACAACTACGAGAACATATTTGAATCCTCGACATCGTTCCATCTGGATATAATCCATCTGGAGGACTTCAAAAGCATGATCGGGAGGTTGAAATCCACCCTGCTCTACGGGGATGCTTTTACCTGGATTAAACTGACAACATATCATACAGGTACGTACTTTCTGTTTAGCTGCTGCTCGCAAATGTTTGTTGAACCAAATGTGTTGAATGCTGTCTAGCATAGCTTTTTCTCCTAGGTGCGCTGGACTATGTATTGTGTTAATGATGACTTGAACGATAGAGTCGGGAAGAAACCATATAGATTTTTCCTTCGTCATCCATCCTTGATCCGTTTGGATCCCTCCTAATTCAGTCCATTTCTTTATTTCTTCTGGTGTAGCATGTGTCTGTATGTCAATTACATCAAGGGCGGGATCCTTAACTGTCATGCAATGTTTTGGTGTCAGAACTGTTGTCTTTGTCATGTCAGTTGCGTGAGTCTGATTCTGAGCCGTCTGTTTAGCTGTTCTGTCAGCTAGGTCATTACCCTGAGAAATGATATCGGTAACTTTTGTATGGGCTTTGCATTTCATAATCGATATTGCAGTAGGTAGATGAATCGCGTCTAATAGGGTTTGAATGAGGGGTCCGTGCTGGATGTGGGCACCGTGAGAAGTTAAATAACCTCTCTCTCGCCACAGTACGCCGAAGTCATGGACGACTCCGAATGCATAACGTGAATCTGTGTATATGTTGACTTTCTTATTTTTGGCTTGAATACAGGCTTGTGTCAGAGCGATGAGCTCTGCTGCTTGAGCTGACAAAGTGTTAATACAATTTGTTTCAATGACTTCAGTGTCTGTTGTGACTGCGTAAGCGGCCACTAACTCTCCTGTACTTGTTCTCATACATGACCCATCTACATACAATGTCAAGTCTTGACAAAGGGATATCTGTCAAGTCTTGTCTGGGTTTCGTCGTGATAGTAATGACTTCGACACAATCATGTGCCAATGGATCTGTTCCGCTCACTGGTAACAGTGTGGCAGGATTTAACGTATTACAACGTCTGATTTCTATGTGTGGTTGAAATAATGTCAATTCGTAACCGGTGAGTCTCGCTATAGTCAAGTGTTGTGCGGTTCAAAAGAACCTCTACTGCGTGTGGTACTTGTACTGTCAATTGGTGTCCTAACACTATGGCATCGCTTTGTCTGATTGCTAAAGCTGTTGCTGCCACCGATTTCAGGCACGCAGGAAGAGCCTGAGCTACTGGATCTAATGTACTAGAGAAATAAGCACATGGTTTGTGTGATCCTGCTTGTTCCTGAGTGAGTACTGACAAGGCAGTACCTTCGCGTTCTGTAACAAAGAGTGTAAACTGTTTACTGTAACATGGTGTTGCCAAGACAGGTGCTTGGCATAAAGCTTTCTTTAAGCTTTCAAAGGCGTGTGTATGTTCTTGAGTCCAAGGGAGGACAGTCGATGTGGCTGCCTCCTGTGTTGTCAACTGGATGAGTGGTTTTGCTAGAAATGCATATTGAGGGATCCACTGCCTACAGTATGAAGTGAGGCCTATAAAAGCCCGCACCTCCTTTTGTGTCTTGGGTGGTGGCATGTTAGCGATTAACTGGATGCGGTCGGGTGTAAGCTGCCTTCCCTCCTTGGACAGCGAGTGCCCAAGGTAAACAACTCGCTGGACACAGAATTGCAGCTTAGAAGGGGACACCTTGTGTCCCTTGTCAGCCAAAAATTTTAAAACCGTCAGTGACGCTTTTTCACATTCAAGTTCGCTTCGGGCGGTGATCAGCAGATCATCGACATATTGAAGCAAGGCAGTGTTAACTGGCATGTGGATACTGTCAAGTTCTCGTTTCAGTGCTTGGCTATAGATGCTGGGGCTTTCTGTAAATCCTTGAGGTGCGCGTGTGAATTTAAAACTTCGTCCATTTAAACTGAATCCGAACAAATATTGACTTTCCGGATCTATTGGGACGCTAAAGAAAGCATTCTTGAGATCAATTACAGTGAAGAACGTTGCTTCTGAGTCAATAGCTGTTAGTAATGAAGAGATATCTGGGACCACAGGGTATTGTGGTACAATACATTTGTTTAATTCGCGCAGATCAATAACTAATCGATATACTGGTGGTGCTTTTGGATCCGTTCTTTTAAGAATCGGAATTATCGGGGAATTACATACATTGGAGTCGGTTTCGACAACCACTCCTTGTGCAATGAGCTCGTCAATGATTTGCAGCAAAGCCACAACAGCATCGGGTGGTAACTTGTATTGTCGCATTCGTGGTAGTATTACTCCTGTTTTTAGTGTGACACGATATGGTGTAATATTCATGCAGCCAACATCGGTGGGGCCTTGTGCCCATAAATGTGTAGGTAAATTCTGCAGTCGGTGATCCATGTCTCTGGACACGTAGTGACCTTTGAAGTCACGTAGAAATAGTCGTACTCCTTCCGGAGAACAACATATTATAGCTCCTAGAGCTTTCAATGTTTTTATACCTAACAAGTTTTCTGGACATGATTTAGTAAGCAATAAATCTGTAGTACGTGTCAATGGACCGATCGTAAGTGGAAGAGGTTGTGTTACGTCATTTATTATAGGTTTTCCTGAGAATCCAAGGGAAATATTTTGTGAGCCTGAGAGGGGTGCCCCTGGAACTTCACTGTGTCTTATAGTTGTTCTGCTTGCCCCTGTATCAAGTAAAAACTTTCTGTCTTCCCCTAATAGTTCACTATGTACATAAGGTCCCTCTTGGTCTACAGGAACCTCTATAAGGGGTAAGCCAAATTCCCTCCCTAGGCTATTTCATGTGTATCGCTGATAATCGGGATAATCTGCTTGTGCATACTGATACATCTGTTGTGTTGTTGCTTGTGTTGCAGCAATAGGCTGCGTTTGTGGTGGCGCTACGGTCTGTTGTGGAGCTCCCTGTTGCGGAGCTAGTTGTTGCGGAGCTAACCTACGTTGTGCATGCTGAGGGATTTGTTGTTGATTCTGATCCTGTCTAGGTGGACGTGGTCTTTCCTGGGTTCTACCTGTAGCAATATTATGTTTCAGGACTGGACAATCGTGTATATAATGACCTGGTTGTTTACAATAGTTGCATGTCCCTTTCGTAGGACCTGCGGAATCACCCTTATGATGACCATCAGCTGGAACTGACTGAGCAACAAGCATTTTCATTTTTGTATCTTTCATACGTCTTTGTTCGTGTTCTTGTTCTTCTCTAATTCTATTGTGGTGATATTGTAACATCTGTAACATCTGTGATGGGGTATTACCTTGCCAGGTACTTTCGAATTTCAATACTCTATTCTTGACTTGTAGCAGAGAATTTTCAACTAATTTTGTCACAAACAGATGTGGATATGACTCACTACTGGCTTTTATGCCACTATTTATACCAAAACATTTTTCAAATCGGGAATAGAAATCACTAGTATCTTCATCTGGTTTTTGTTTACAGGCTGAGATTGCACCCCAGTCTTCCTTTTTCGTAGTTAATAAACGTGGCAGTACCTGCACTAGTAGTCCTGCTAGTGCTGTAGTCTTTTCCCCAAGTCCTGCTCCTGCAGCTCGGGCCCTTTCTTCGTTTTCTAATGCTGTCCAATCTATCTTTTGGTCTCCCACCTCCCACTCTTTTTCTTTGAGTTTCTCGTAAACACCGGCGGGTAATAGGACTTTTAATATTTTCATAATGTCGGGGTAGGTATACTCTCCCATGAGTAACATGTCTTTTATTTCACGGTGGAAACCTGCTGGATCCTTGTCATGGCTGGGTACTACTTTCTTCATTTCTAATAATTCCAGTTTAGTTATAGGCGTGTACACAAACACGCGTGTAAAGTTATTACCGTCACCTCTGATTGGGTGTACTTCGCGTAACGGGTTCTGTCTATCTATGTGAGACATTTTTCTTCCCATGATGGGAACTGGAACGTGTTCTGGGCATACGAAATTTAAATATTGGTTTCGGAATTCTAGAATTTCCCTAATCAAATCAGTACCTGACCCTCTCCATATGTTCGTGAGTAGTTCTGTCAATATGTCAGGTAAGGGTCCTGGATCGGAGTGTTGGCTTTTATATAATATCAGGAGGTGTTGAATCATGTATATACTAGCTAAACGCTGTTCGTAGGGGTCAAGATTCAGAAACGTGTGTGCAAGTACATCATCATTGTAGTCGCTGGGACTGTCAGCCCATTGTACTGCTGACCTAGCTAATTCTTGTTCGTCCATGGAATCGAGCATATGGTACCCCCTTCGATCTCGAAGTAATTTATCAGCGGCTTGGAATAGGTGTTCGGGGGATTTTGTATTTAACATAGGGGTTTGAAAATGTCGATTATATTCTGGACGTATCGGACGTATCGGGTCATTAAAACCTCTAGTATTATTATGGGGTCTTCCTCTACCTACATAAGCTATCGTTTCTAATTGTTCTGATTCTTGCTCCTCCTCGTCTTCTGATTCTACTCTGTCTGTTTCTCGTCTCTCTTTATGTATTCGTTCTACTTCCTTGCGGATCTTTCGACACATGGCGATTATACACGCCTGTCTATCATGTTTCTCTTCTGATATGTTCTGACCCCATTTGACAAGTCTTTGCATGGTATCGTGATCTGCCCCGGGCCTGTCTTGATTCCTAATTACACAATTTATGAAAAAACGTAGTAGTTGTCTTTGTACATCCACTTTCTGGTATTCCATAGCTTCGTTAATACTTTCTGGACCTCGCCCTGTTTGGACAAAGCGATATATTTCGTCTAGGTGTTCACCCATTCCTGGTATTGTCATTAAATATAATGTAGCTCGTCTTATACGTAATGATGATATGAGCAATTTGTCCTGTCTACCTGGTACTGGGTCGTATCTACAATCCACAAGCTGTTCTTTAAACATGTCGGATGTCGCTAGTTGGGGTGTACGTTGGAGTGCTAAATCTCTAAGGGTCTGTTTATTTCGCGGCGGGGTGGCAAACATGTCTGTCGTACCTCCTGTAGCACCATCTGAGGCGCTAGGCACGAAAGGATTCGTTGGACGTAGGATAGAGATTGTGGATGCGGGAAAGACTGTAGAAACGGACGGACCTGTGGGAACTTGTGTAGGAGTTTGTAGTTGCGGGGATACAGACGGATGCTCTTGATGTTGAACACCATCGGCAAGCGGTGTGGGTGGCATGGCATTAGCATACTCGGGAGCTACGTCATCTAAATAGGAGGAAAGGAAAACGTCCTTTGCTGTTTTGGGATGTGTTTTGGGATGTGCTTTTATCGGGAGCAATGGAGGAGTTAAATCTTTTGGTATTTCCGGGGTAGCCTTAGGTAACCCTTCGGCCAGAAGAGGATACATACCATTCATAAGAGTGTTTCTTTGTCTACCTACTTGTTCTGAGTTTACTCGGGTACCTTCCTCAAGTAATAGATTTTCTCGAGTTTTATTTGAATTCTCTCTACCTTTCTCTTCCTGTCTGAGTGCTTTTTCTGTACGTCTGTATGATTCTTTACACCATAATTCAATGGCATCTTTCTGTGACTGTCTGGCTTTCTTTTTCCATAATTCTTCTTCTACTCTCATGATGCAATCTGCATCCCAGGTCCCTGCTGCGGGCCATCTCTGATTTTCTGGCAAATCCTTGGTGTAGTCCACCCATAAATCAAGAAATAATACGGCGTCTAGGCCATGCTTATGATACATAAAATACCCTGGAGTGTCCCTAGGTGGGATGGGAACAGCTTCTTCGAGTACACCTTTTCTAGTTTTGATCTGTCTGAGTTTCGAAAAGAGCGGCATTTTTAGACCTTATTACTAGAACACACTTTATAAAACACAATAATGAACAGTCATTCACACCACAATGTATAGAACGTATTAAAACATTTAACATTTAACAGTTTTAACGAACAATGATAACTAATAGAAAACTAGTTACTGACATAATACTGATACTAGATAATACTTATTTATATGCAAGACATATTATATATACTGCTAAACAGTACAGATACACTGCTGAAACAGTGCAGACCGGATTTGTGTACCCAAACCCGTCTTGACCGGCACGGACTATGTGCACGTTAAATGCCTCCCCGGTAATGGTACTCACCGGGTAGCTCGGAACGGAAGGCCTCGGAACGGAACTGAAACTGGACCGGACTGGACTCGACTCGACTCGACTCGGAACTTCGGAACCTGGTGGGCCTCTGTATACCTCGGATCTTGCTCTCTCAGCTAGGCTCTGGTCGGGATACTTCGCACTTCTCACCGCCTCGTCTGGGTGTTGATCGCAGCCTCAGTCGCTCCCGCTTGGCCGGAGGGAGATACAGGAAATCCTGCAGGTACGCGTTTTTGTCCGTTCAGCTGTGGCAGGAGACCGGGCCTGCAACGCACCTCCGGCGCGTGAGATGAGAAAGTGTCCCTATTCGGGCGCCAATTTATGTGGTAAATATTTAATTACCGGTACTATTTTTTATGCGGTAAAGTCTTAGTAAGAATAACTCAGTAAATATAAGAGGCAGAATCCGTGGTATTAGAGGGTTTAAAAGGCTTTATTCCTATACAAAGGAATACAATTCGAATTGTAGGCTTTCTATTCCATCACCACGAAAGTTCAGGAAGGAAGGACATACATTATTGACAGATAGGCAGTTTTATAGAAAAATACATTACAGTGAAACAGATGCAAGAGGCGTAACAGTTGATAATACAGATAAACTGTGCATACGTAACTAATAAAGGCGGTTTTATGGGCGTAATTTAATAAACGTCATTATACATGATGTCACAAGTGGGTGGATCCATAAAAGAATCCTGCAATGTCAGCAGAAATATTTGGCAAAGATGCGCGCGCAGCCGCATGACGTGTGATTGACGTGCAACTAGAGGGTGAAGGGGACTTGACATTTAGCTCTACATGTGGAGACAGAAGTCTGGGGGTCATGTCAACCTAATCCCAAATCATATCTAATATCCTATGTTTAAAGAACTGTGTTATCCAAAAGGAAAGGTCTCTTAGGATAGAATCTATTCTATACTGACTGTTAGTGCGTGTACAAGCGTCTAAGTGTCTACATGAGATGCGAGGGGGTAGGAATATTCCATGGTAACGGGGCCTATGAATTATTTGCATGAAGACAGCGAGGCCTGGCCCTTTGCACGGTAGCTGGAGGAATGTTTACCTAAACTACTAGACAGGAATGCATCGGATGAGGAGCGGAGTAGATAATCTTGAAGGTGAAATACAGTTTTTGGCAGGCAATATGCTGGATCAGGCACCGTTAGCCGCGCAGGGAGTAGGACAAAGTTCATGGACACAGATGCAGGCTCAGACTGGAGCTTTCAGAGGCAGAAGACAGGAAAAGGCTTGATGACAGAATTCAGGGCCTACTCGCCTGAATCTGTAAAATGTGGAAAGTGAACCACATAAAGTCGGTGGCCTTTCATACTTAGGAATGGAATATCTGACCCATTCATGGCGGAGCTGAAAGAGGACATGTTGACGGTGGACGCACATGTATTTGCGTCTTCAAAACTGGAGCAGGAGGGAACATACATGTACTTATAGCATGCACATGGAGCCGTTGGGGTCTACGATAGGGGACATAACTGATCACAAAATTCACATTTCCTCAGATGGATGAGTTGCGCCCTTCACACATATTTGCTTGCATATGTGTCAACATTCCAGTATTGTATGGCTGTGGCACCCTGCTGTTTTTGGAAGGTCAGCTGTCCTGTTCTGCGCTGCCTCAGTGGTAGTAGGGAGGGGGGTGGTCCCGGAGGGATGTCCTGAGGCTGGTGCCAGTGAGTGTTGTGGCCTTCATGGGTGTTTGAGCTGCGTGATCAGTAACTCTATGACATATGTTGCGCTTCAGATGTGATTCTGGGCTGCGATCCCTTTCACATTGTAGGTAGTTACCTGGTTTACACCAGTAAAATGCAGATGTTAGATACCTACTGCAAACGTGGCTTATTCCCTGTTTTTGGATTGCACCCCAGATTTGGCTGCTCGTTGAAAATATCGGGAACTGGTGCTTGGGGATATTGGCTGTTTTCACTAGATTGACAATGAAGTGATAATTTAAAATCACTGAAAAAACTATAGGTTTAAAGAAGAAAATATTTAGAAATTAGCATTTAAAAAACCTTTGAAATTCACTGAAAAAACCATAGGTACGTTATAGTTACAAATTAGCATTTAAAAAACCTTTGAAATTCACTGAAAAGACCATAGGTTTCAGTGACGTTATAGTTACATATTAGCATTTAAAAAACCTTTGAAAGACACATTTAATCACTCACTTAAACAGTGAGTCACACACCTACTAAATCCTCCATCCAGACACTTATACATCCACTCATTCTTCAATACAGCTTGGTATTTCTATAATACATTTTTAAATTTTAAAGAAAAACACATTCACTGGATGATGTCATAAGTGATATCATCAGCGATGTCATTTGAGATGTCATCAGTGATATCATCAGTGATGTCTCTGACTATGTCATGAATAATGTAATATGTGACGTCATCACCAGTGCATTGTGGGGGCGCGAGTTATAGTAAGCTCAACTAACTATAACGGCGAAATGTCTGTGGTTTTGTATGAGTGAAATGTCCAACTAACTATAACGTCCCTGAAACCTATGTTTTTTTCAGTGAATATATATATATATAATTCTTTTCGGAGGGTTCCTGCAACTACACGGCCCCCCCTTCACACGGAATTGCAGCATAAAAGACGAACTTACTTTCCTGTCAACGCATTTGCCATGCCAGTGCATTCTGGGAGTTGCGGTCTCGCATGTGATCACAGCTGCCGCCAGTTGAACAGGATCAGCTGCTCTCCCACCAATGGGAGCACCGCAACAATAAATGAAGGAGGGAGACGGTACCCTCTAGTTGCAATGGCGTCTGAGGAAGGCCGCTCTGGCCGAAATGCATTACGCTGCGCATATGGTGAATAAAGGACTCCTGAAAGAATCCCCGCTGTGTCCTTGGGTCATTCCGAATTGAGTGGTCTTTCCTGTGATATTTTCCGCACGAGCCAGAAGTGCGGTACAAGGACCCGCCCTGTCAAGAGTCCCGGATTTTACTGGCATCTTTGTTGTGGCTACCAAGGGATTGGTGATTACCGGGACCGCCACGAGAACGGATCAAGCCTAAGGCTGCTGTCAGAAGACAGACCGTGACTGCACGGGAGGGAGGACTCACTACAGTGCTCTCCACGGCCCGATTTGTTCTGAACTCGAGGCTGGGGCGCTGGGGACCTGAGGGAGCCTTGACACTTTCATTTCGGAGGGTTCCTGCAACTACACGGCCCCCCCTTCACACGGAATTGCAGCATAAAAGACGAACTTACTTTCCTGTCAACGCATTTGCCATGCCAGTGCATTCTGGGAGTTGCGGTCTCGCATGTGATCACAGCTGCCGCCAGTTGAACAGGATCAGCTGCTCTCCCACCAATGGGAGCACCGCAACAATAAATGAAGGAGGGAGACGGTACCCTCTAGTTGCAATGGCGTCTGAGGAAGGCCGCTCTGGCCGAAATGCATTACGCTGCGCATATGGTGAATAAAGGACTCCTGAAAGAATCCCCGCTGTGTCCTTGGGTCATTCCGAATTGAGTGGTCTTTCCTGTGATATATATATATATATATATATATATATAATGCTCCAAACGCTCATCCACACTCCAACAGAGAGTAAACGCACTCGCGGGTGGCTTACCAACATTTAGTTCATAGCAAACAGACGCGTTTCGGAACAGTCCTTCCTCAGTGGGTAAGGACTGTTCCGAAACGCGTCTGTTTGCTATGAAATACATTTTGGGAAACCACCCCCGTGAGTGCTGTTACTCTTTGTTGGAGTATGGATGAGAGTTTGGAGCATTATGTTAAGGTTGGGCACCACCAGCATACGAGCACCCGCCTAAAAGTGATCCACGATTTTGGTGCAAACGGAGCGATAATATATCTATATATATATCTATATATATCTATATCACTGAAAAAAACCATAGGTTTCTGGCATGTTATAGTTAGGGATTAGCATTTAAAAAACCTTAGAAATTCACTAAAGAAACGATAGGATTCAGGGGCGGTATAGTTAGCTGGACTTTTCACTCGTACAAAACCATTAAAATTCCCCCGCTATAGTTAGTTCAGCTAACTATAACTCGCGCGCCCGCAGTGCACTGCTGATGAAGTCACATATTACATCACTCATGACATGGTCAGTGACATCACTGATGACATCACTGATGACATCTCAAATGACATCACTGATGACTTCATCCAGTGAATGTGTGTTTTTCTGAAAATTACATATGTTTTATATATGTATATCTCAAGGTCAATGGAAGAATAAATGGGTATATAAGTGTCTAAATGGATGATTTGTTTTTGAAAAATTGATTGTATAATTGACTGATTACGTGTATCTTAGTGAATACATGGCTTAGTGAGTAATGTTTAAATATGTAAATATCTGTATCAGTCTCACACTTTGTGTATAAGTGGCTGCATGGGTTGGTGAGTAGCTACATGAGTGTCTATTTAGGTTATTAGTTGTTTTTTTGAGTATCAGTATGAGTGTTTGAGTGTCTGTATGGTTCGGTGGGGGGTATTACGTAGTGCATAGGTGCATGAATGAGTGACTCACTGTTTGTATCTGTTGAAGACAGCATGTGTGCAGGACTGTATGGGTGGATGAGTGTGTGCATGGGAGTGTTAGTGAGTGAATGACTGTCTCAATAGTGTATTTATGAGTAACTACATATGTTTTAAACTAGTATATGTGACTATTGGTGTATATAAGTGAGTATATGTGAGAGTGAGAGATTGGAAGAGTTCCTGTATGAATAAGTATGTGTTTCTATAAGTGATTGTTTAAAAGACTAAGTATGTGTAAGTTTCTGTAGAAGTAAGTGTGGTTGTGTGTGTATAACTGTATATGCAAGTAAATGGATGTTTGATTCTTTATTAGCATGAGTGACTATGTGTTTCTATTTTTGAATGTGTGTATCAAAGGTTATATTAGGGGGAGAGGAGGTCTGCCACTCTATCACAAGGATGTTGTCATCAGTGATGTCATCAGTGATGTCATTTGAGATGTCATGAGTGATGTCATGAGTGATGTCACTGACCATGTCATGAGTGATGTAATATGTGACGTCATCAGCAGTGCATTGCGGGCGCGCAAGTTATAGTTAGCTGAACTAACTATAACGGGGGAATTTCAATGGTTTTGTACGAGTGAAAAGTCCAGCTAACTATAATGCCCCTGAAACCTATGGTTTCTTCAGTGAATTTCTAAGGTTTTTTAAATGTTAATTCCTAACTATAGCGTGCCTGAAACCTATGGTTTTTTCTGTGAATTTCAAAGGTTTTTTAAATGCTAATTTCTAACTATGCCTAGAGAGATAGGACATGTAAAGAAAGAAGAAAAAACGCACAGAAAGAAAAAAAAGAAATGCAGAAAGAAGCAACAGAAGTCCTCAAGAAAAGTGCAGGAAGAAGGATAACCTGCAGAAAGAACAAACAGAAGAGCAGAAAGAAGCCTTGTTGCAAAATCATCCTGTACCCTCAACTTTTTCAGACAGATAGAGCCAGTGCTATGTTAAAAGACACTCAGAATACAGTGAAAACACCTACATACACTAGGGAACACTATGCGTTGGGGTCCCCCTGTGATTAGCATGACCTCCTCTGTAAGCCCCTAGTATATAATAGGGCAGGGGATTAAAACTACCTCTTAAAACACGCCACAGGGTGTGTTTGCACACGTCACCTCAGGCCCCGTCCCCACCCTTCCCCACTGTGTAACCACGCCCTGTGGCCGTTTTAAGTTGGGAGATTAAGTCCCCTTGAATCCTGAGGGTCCCTAGGGTCCAACTAGACCACTAGGTACCTCCAGTAAGCGCCACAGAGCTGCGTTGCAGAGAGATGTAAAAAGGGGCACGGCCTAGACCACCTCTCTGCAATGCAGCGCAGTGGCGCTTACTGGAAGCACCTGGTGGGCTAGTTGGCCCCCAGGGTCCCTCAGGATTGAAGGGGAATTATTTCCCCAACTTAAGACGCGCCACAGGGCGTGTTTTCATACGTTAACTCAGACCCCGTCCCCTCCCTTCACCACTGTGTAAACACGCCCTGTGGCCGTTTTTAGTTGGGAGATTAAGTTCATTTGAAACCTGAGGGTCCCTAGGGTCCAACTAGCCCACTAGGTACCTCCAGTAAGCGCCACAGAGCTGCGTTGCAGAGAGGTGTTAAAAGTGGCACGGCCTGGACCACCTGTCTGCAACGCAGCTCAGTATCGCTTACTGGAAGCACCTGGTGGGCTACTTAGCCCCCAGGGGCCCTCAGGATTGAAGGGGAATTATCTCCCCAACTTAAAACGCGCCATAGGGCGTGTTTGCACACGTCACCTCAGGGCCCATCCCCTCTCTTCCCCACAGTGTAAACACGCCCTGTGGCAGTTTTAAGTTCGGAGATTAAGTCCCCTTGAATCCTGAGGGTCCCTAAGGGCAAAATAGCCCACTAGGTACGTCCAGTAAGCGCCATTGCAGAGAGGTGTAAAGAGGGGCATGGCCTGCACCACCTCTCTGCAACGAAGAGCAGTGGCGCTTACTGGAAGCACCTGGTGGGCTGGTTGGCCCCCAGGGTCCCTCAGGATTGAAAGAGAATTATTTCCCCAACTTAAAACGCGCCACAGGGCGTGTTTGCAGACATCACCTCAGGCCCCGTCCCCTCCGTTCACCACTGTGTAAACGCGCCCTGTGGCCGCTCTGAGTTGAGAGATTAAGTCCCCTTGAATCCTAAAGGTCTCTAGGGTCAAACTAGCCCACTAGGTACCTCCAGTAAGTGCCACAGAGCTGCGTTGCATAGATGTGTAAAAAGGGGCGTGGCCTCAGTACACCTGTCTGCAACACAGCTCCCTGGCGCATACTGGAGATACCTGTTGAGCTAGTTGGCCCTCAGGGACCCTCAGTATTGAAAGGGAATTAATTCTCCAACTTACAACTGGCCAGGGGGTGCGTTTGCAGAGTGCTGCAAGGAGGGGGCGTGGCCTACGGCGCGATGCCGGTCTTTTATTTATTTTATTTTTTTAAGAAGGAGGGCTGTGTGGCCCCCCTTCTTTTTCTAATTTATTGGGCCTGGGGACCCCATCCCCCAGGGCCTGCACCCTCATTTTTTTTGTTGAAAAAAATTTAATTTGGAAGGGGGCTGCGTGGCCCCCCTCCCAAGGCTTTAATCGGCCCCAGGGACCCCAACCCCCGGGTCAAGGCCTTTATTTTTTTTTTTTATTCTTTAGGAGGGGGGCTGCGTTGCCCCCCTCCTCAGGCCACTTATGGCCCCGGGGACCCCATCCCCCGGGGCCGGCCTTTCTTTTTTAATATATATTTTTTTTAAATATATTTATAGAAACACCTAGGACATGCTGGACAAACCGTATGTACCTATCACCATGACGATTTGCGTGATATTCATTAAAAGGCGACTATGCATACAATGAATCCAAGTGGAATGTATTTACACCGCTAGTGAAGCTCTGATGTGTCTGACGCCCTACCGTGCCTAATCCCAGCGCCCCCGACGGTGGGTACTCTCCAAGTAGACACCCTTGTTATTTATTTATACAAACATGGGTAGCTATTGACAGGCATATTTAATACACACGCACACCAAGCCATTCAAAGGGGATTCGACAAAAATTAGACCAAACTATGCAAGAAACCCCCCTTGTGGTTAATAAAACACACATCCACCGCCGGATGTGTAATACTTTTTATTTTACTCTCTGGAAAGGAGACGAACCTCACTTGAGAGTCACAGCGTGCTCCTGGCTGAGCCCAATGCTGTGTTACACCCACCAGTGCCCGCCGAGTGCCACACACCTCTGTGTTGTATTCCACCAGTTAGTGCGTATGCTATGACACTCTCTAGCCCCTGTGCACTGTAACACCACCCTGTGATTATGTCATGCCACACTTGCCTTCGCACGGGTTATATTGCCCCATCTAACGTGCCTTCCTCGATGCCTATGTTATAACGCACAGCGCTATGCCATACATATTACAATCTGGGATCCATATCTTTGTCACAGTGCATATGCAATGTTACACTCCCCAGTACATATTTTATATTACAACTTTAGAGACTAGTTAGGTTACACAACACTGCCCTGTGCATATTACACTCCAAGGCGCATATAGCATGGCACGCGCTAGTGCCTGTGCTATCTCGCGCTCTCCAATGAATCTGTAATTGCGCACAATGTATTGCATATTATATTTCATGCCCGGTTCATCTTATATCACACTTTTTGGTGCATAGTTTATACCATATACTATATCTAGTTTTCATTTTCAATTGTGCTCTCAGGTCTATGTTCTATATAACACTGCGTACACCTACCCTTTTCATGGGCATTACATTTTGCGATGGGGGAGGAGGGTCAGGGGGTGTTTCTGCCAAGTGAGCCCGGAGTCACAGTCACAAACGTCCTCTTCTTCCTGAATAAAAGTGAGATTATGCTGCATACTTGTTCATATTTTAAGTAGTTCGCACAGACACACATTTTAAAAACAATAAAGTTCCTAATACCCACCTCCTCCCTATCCTCTGTTGTCTGAATCCATGGACTAGCCTCCTCCCTCCTGCCATGCATGGTCTGATGTGCTGCCACTGCCCTCCATTTAGCATGATGTACCAGTCCATTCCTCCTGACCTCCATTGCCCAATTCCATGGCCCATCATTGACCTCCTGCTTAGCCTCTGTGCTTAGCTTGCTGCCCCTATTCTCCTTCCCCCTGCCATCCGATGTCTTTGTGCATGCCCCTGCGCCATCCTTTTTGCCCACCATGTTCAATGGACCTGCCACTCCTATCTACTCTGAGTGTTCTGTTGAGCTGCCACTCCCCTCCCACCTGCCTAGCATTGTCAGATGACTGTAACCTGTCCCTGCCACTTCCACCCTGCCTGTTCACATGCCATGCCCCTATCCCCTTCCTCCTGTCCTCCATGGTCCATTTTACTGCCACACCCTTCTGCCCTCCCTGGTCTGTTGTGCTGCAACTGCTCCTCCTGCCTGCCCCGCGTGGTCTGTTGTGAGGCCCCTTCCCCTGAACTCTCTTGTCTGTGCCCAGGTCCTGACCCTCCCTTCTATCCTCCATGGTCCTTATTGCATGCCCCTGCACCCTCCTTCTTGCCCATCATAGCCATTGTGCTGCCACTAACCCTCCCGCTTGCCATGCATGGTCTTCTGTGCTGCCATGGCCCCTCCCACCTTCCCTGTGTGGTCAGCTAGCTGCCCCTGAACCCCTCCCACCTTCCCTCCATGGTCTGTGTGTATGCCATCATAGTCTCACTGTTGCTCTCCATGGTGTGTCTTGTTTCTAGTGCCCATCCTGCCTGACCTCCATGGTCATCTTGCTGCTCCTGCCCTGCCCCCTTGCCCTCAGCCCTCTGTTTCCATGTGCAGACCCCTATTCCATCCCTCCTGGCTTGTCTGTTCCATTGTAATGCCCCTGATCCGTCCCTCCTGCCCTTTATGGTCTGTTATGCTGCAGCTTTCTCTCCTGTCTGTCCATTATGGTCAGCTAGCTACCATTGCCTCTTTCCCTCTGTTCTCTGTTGTCCATGTGCATGGTCCTGTCCCTTCCCTATTGCTTTCTATGGATTGTTGTGCTGCACTCCCGTCCCGCATGCCCTCTGTGGTGTATTGTGCTGCTGCAAACCCTGATGCCTGCCCTGTAGGGTCAGTTTGGTGCACCTCTCCATGTCCCTCCTGTCCTCTGTTATCCGAGTTCATGTCCCTATCCCAATTCCTTGAAAAAAAACTGGGGTATTGATTTTCCCCTCTGAGTTACATTGAAAAAGAGGAGATTGTAGACAGGAGACAGATCAAATAAAACCCATTTGAGCTTAAAAACATTGGACGTTTCCTGAATGAAACGGGTCTGTTGGCATGTATGGTTGTACTACCACTGCCTCTTCCTTCTGCCCACAATGGTCTATTATATTGCCACAGCCTCTCTTGCCAGTCCTGTATTGTTGGTTTGTTGCCCCTGCCCCCCTTTCCACTGCCCTCCTTAGTCTGTTGTGCTGCAGTTTGACCACACTGGGCAGGCAGGAAGGGCAGTGTTCCTGCCTGCCCAGTGTGGTCAAATTGTTGCCTCTGCACTCTCCTACCTGCCTTCAATTTTCAGAGTCTGTGCCCCTGGCCTCTGCCTCTCAACAGTGTCCCAATGAACAACTAGATTGATAACATTCTATATTTATTACAAAAGTGTGGAACGCCTGACGTCATCTTGATGTAATCAAAACTGTAATACCTAGAGCATTTCCTTTAGTAATTACATATATGAGAGGGTCTTATTTGCATCAAAATTATGGTTAGTGCTCTAAAAAATGATAATGAGGACATATTTTCAAATAGCGACAAAGAACTTTTAAATTATTTGTAATCTTTATGTTTTTTATCCAGTTGACCACTTGATTAAATTTTGCACTTAGGGGAGAGGATGTGGTGTTACTTCCAGAGCTGCATACTTTGCAACTGGGGAACCAGGTTGGAGTTTCTGCTTCAGCTCAACATTCTGTGAGTCTTGTCAAATCACTTAATATCCCCCAATGTCTACAACCAAAATTAATTTGATCTTGTGTGATGTAACCAATGCTCATGTAAAGCACTCCAATACCTTACAAGTCTGCACTTTATAAAATTGCAAATACACCAAAAATAAGTGTTTTGCTCACTTCTGTCATTGGGCTACATGTGGGCTACATCTGGGTGATATTTGTGCTGCATTTGGGCTCTTTTGTCTCTGGTGGCCATCTTGGGAAATTTATTTGTTATGAAGTTTTCTAATTTCCTCATTTACTGCAGTCTCCTCAGTAGGAAATGCTTTCAGTTTTTTACTTTGATTCCATCAAGAAGGTATTCAGATATGTCACACATTTGCCATAAATTCTGAATGTTAGCACTCTAGTTGCTCATTAGATCACTGTAGTAAAGCTACTGCTCACCACGGAAGTCTGCTGCTGGTATTAAAAGTGCATGTTTCAGTCTGCATATCAGAATTTTTTAATGAAATAGAAGAGGATTTGAGAAGTCACTCAAAATGTGCCCTAATTTTTCTTTCTGCAGCACTAATCATACTTTCTATGGCAAAATGAACCCCCTCATTTTGTTCCTTTTTAAATTAAATGTTTTAAGAGTTACCACTTTATTCCAATCAAGATGGCTTCAGGTGTGCAATACGTTTGTCATAAGTGGGACTGTTAGTGTCTAGTTGTTCTTTAGAACACTCTGGGAAGCTGCAGTCGAACACAAAGGAATCAACTGACAGTCTCTGCCCTTGTTGGATGTACATGTTTTACTGAGAATGTCAGACTTCATTCTCACATGACTGAGAAAGATAATGTGAATTTACAGAAAATATGCTCTCAGTTTAGCTTATAGATCACCTTCCAAACCTCTGTGGGAAAAGCATGAGAAAATAGTTTCTCTCAAACATGATTCATGATATCACAGCAGAAGGCTTTTTCACATGGTAAAATCACCTTAGAACACACCACAATTCCTAAAATAAGTATGGTACCATCAACAAATGATTTATAATGTAACTACAGTCTTAAAACCTTCTATTAACTGCAATGCTTTTTAATGATGTGCTACCATGTATATTGGTCCCAAGATGGCTGCCAACACTTTTTGGATGAAGTACTGACAGCCAATCAGATCTCACGATGAGATGTGTGGTTAGGCTCCCCCCAGATATATCTATCTTTTTAACTCTAATTTTCTCAGGAACTACTGAACGGATTTACACCATTTAAGCAAAAGGCACAAGTCTGAATGGAGGACTACCTCTTTGCCAAATTTGGTGTAATTCCGTTCAGCAGTTCGGGCTGTAGCTGCGTCAACAGGTCCTATGGGAAAATGCATGGGGAAAATGCGTTTTGGGACGCCCCTTTTTTCTCGGCCCCCGCTTGACGAATCACCGTGAAATTTTCAGGATAGGAGAGGACCGGAACTGGCCAAAATGTTTTAACATTTCGCGAAGATTCGTCAATCGGCGCCAACGTTATTCCAAATAGAATGTTTCGGATTTCCTATGGAAAATAGGTCCTAACTATAACTACCTACTGGCGACTGCCAGTAGGTAATATATATAATCTATACATATATATATTACATAAATGTTAACACTTATTTAAGTATATACATACATATATCTACTTACCTGTGTGGTTTAGGCTTGGCATGCTTGAGGAAATTGTGTTGTTAAAGTATGCGTGGTTCAGGCATGGCGTGGTTCATACAATCATGTGGTTAAGACTATTTGGTTGACATAATGCATGGTTAACACTGCATGCTTAAGGCCGTTTGCCCTCTGCACTCCCTATACTTATGTGTGTAGAGTTATCCACCCCGATTGTGGAGTCTCCAGGTGCAGAGAACTCTGTATACAGAAATATAAGGGAGTGCTAAGTCACAAAACTCAGCACGTAGTTTATGAATAAATCAAAATAATAAACTTACACAAAAGTGTAAGGTTACCTTTTGAATCAGGGCTTCAGCACTCAACAGAACAGGAATAGATCACCCAGCAATCTGATTTAAAAGAAACTGGCAAATTACTTTAATGCCAACATGCATTGTGCATAATTTAACATTGGGCACTTCTGATTTCCACACAGACTGGTGCAGCCATGGCTTTTGTTGCAAGTGTGAGAAGGGAGGCAGGTAGAGCTGGGAGTCTCTTTTCAGAAGCAACTGAAAATAAGATTACACAGGCAAGAGAGGCTTCCCCACTTAACAACCTATCAGTCCATGGGGTTAGTCTCTCCTGTAGAACAATGTGCTTGGAAGTGGCAGGGGGAAGTTCCCTGGCATCAAAATGACTCTCTGTCTCTGTGTTTAATGCTAATAACACTCCACTGTCTGATACACTATGGGGGATCCCTGGTAAGGGGCAGCTTTGCAATACATCCTCTCTGGGGGCTCCATCTTCGGTACTACCAAAGTATGCATTATCCAAAATAGAAATAACTGTTGCCATACCCACATGTATTACTCACACTCTGCATGTATTCTCTACACACACACTCCCATTCCAGATCATAGAAAGGCCTCAGGTTAAATGCATTATTGTTGTGGATCCCTAGGCGGGGATCAAAAATACTACATCTTACTATGGGAACCTTGAGGCTGGAGTGTATGCTATCAACAGCCGTGTGTGGGGGAAGGTTCTCCATCCCAACTCCAAGTTATAAACAAGAGCAATATATTATACTTGCACTGCCTCCTTCTGCTACTCTTACATTAAAGTCGGTATGCTAGGGCATTTACACAATGTGGGCAAACCATTTAGTGGGAATTATGGATGAGCTTGAGTGGAAGACTGCTTTGGATACAAGAAAGTGTCTCTTTGAATGCAGGTTAGCCTTTAATGTTATGTAGTACATCAGTCGCCTTCCAACAATTTGTTAATGATGTGTGCTTGATGTTCATTTATGTATTCTTCATCGTTTACAATGATGATAAATTGATTATTTTCTGAGAATAAAGAGGACTAGACTGTTTGCCAGGCTAAAAAATAAATGTCACTCCAAGTGACGACTATCAACATTTGAGGGTTCATTAATCAGAAGGGATCTGCATTTACCCTACTAAAGCAAAGGGCTTATAGACTTGCAAAAGCCAACAATTATTAAAGGAGACATCTGGAGAAATAGGCTATAAAAGGACTCAAAACCCAAGAAAACATCATCAAACAACGGAACATTCTGGAATGCCTGCTGTCTGGGATTGTTATATGGGTAAAGACAACTATGCTTTTTTCTACAATGGATGGTCCGTAAAGGTTGTGCAATCATATTTAGATACTCCCTTTTTAATTGTTGTTTTATGTAGGAATTTTCCAGCATGACATCCCACAAACCTCCCATCAAATCATTAGTACAGAAACGGTGCATTTTTAGAAACGGTCATTAGGTATGTGCATAACTCTTTATATTTGAGCAAAGTTTGATTACCGGCCTTCACGTATTTTGCAGTTTCATGCTTCCCCTTTGTCTTCACACAAGTCTAGTTTTCTCCCACAAATGGTAGTTGGTATGACAATGTGGCAAAGTACTGTGACATGTTGTTGTGCTAGCAACATATTCCTCATAACTGAAACTGGATGAAAGTACTTGTTATACATATAGGTGCGATTACAATGCAGCCCAGAAAGGCTCCGACCGATGGTCAGAGCCTTCCTGGCCGCACCGTAATCGCCCCTCGGTTTACTTTCTGACTGCCGGATTACAATGCTGTTGGTCAGAAGCTAAACCAGACAGTCATTCTGGCTGAATTCCAATGAGCTCAAGGAGCCCGTCGGCCAGTCGGAACCGGCTCGTAATCCCAAAGGGTGGGCCTTTCTGCCCTTGGGATTATGATGCACGGTTTCTGGCATGATTTCCATGCCAGCCTGTCTGACATGGAAACCCTGTTGGAAAGCATGTTTGGAGCTCCCAGCATGACTCCCTTGTCTGTGCTTCCTCCAGTCAGCAACCAAGGCCCGTTGATCCCTGCACCTCCCAATTCCCTTTGGGAGCATTTATTATGGCCAGTTTATGGCTGTAATTCGTGCTCCCATAATGAAAAGAAGGAATGCAATGAAACAGTGTTCAGTCGCATCCTAATTAGGCAGCTGGGACTGCCAACCAGAGGTCGGTTGGTCCATAGGACAGAGAAGGTCTCAAGCGGACTTAAGTCCACCTGACATCTTAAATAGTCCCCAAGTATCAACTTTCTCTTCCTGTCCTCCAAAGTCCTCCCTTTTATTTGTTGAGTGCCTGGTCATTTTGGACGTTGATACTGAAGAAAAGTATCACAGGGATAAGCATCCCTCACCTGCAACATAAATGTATTATTTGGAATGGTCGACAAAGTTTGCATGAGGGTCAACTGTTTGTTTCATTGTTTGTTTTTCCCTGACGGAGTTAGCAATTATAGATGCATAAAGAGGACGGGGAATGTTTTTTCAAAATTACTGAATTTGTTCCAGATTCCCTATGTTTTTCCTGAGTTGTTCGGGTCTATTTTTTATTTAGTTTAATCTTTTTATTTTAAAAGTTTTGTATAGCGCAAACATGACCCAAGCGGGTATCAGAGCGCTTTACATATGAGTTGTGGAAGACATAGGTAGATAGCTGTCGGAGAGAAGTAGAAAAATATACATCAGGAACACAATGATATATTAGCGGGTGACACTGAGGCCGTAGCAAATGCCAAGTAGCAGATTAGTCAGCTAAACAAGATAGGAGACAAAAGGAGAACATCTTCTATTTCAACGCAGTGTGTTCATCAGTAGGGCTTTCACTTCCCTTTTAAAGGCAAATGTTGAGGGCATCAGTCTTGTTTCCAGAGGTAGGGAGTTCCAAATTCTCGGGGCAATACCAGAGAATATACGATTGTAGGTTTTCATGTTTTTTTAATTTCTTTGGCTTGAGCAGCAATGTGCTGGTGCTCCTAGAGGGCCGGGAGCTTCCCAATAGTTCTAGCTTATTTGCAAGGTAAGGAGGCGTGTTGAAGTGTAATGCTCCATGAGTCATACATGCAATTTTTAACTGGATCCTTGACTGAAACAGAAGCCAGTTGAGCGATTTCAGGTCCGGCAAGATGTGGTTGGTTTTCTTTGAACCAGTGATGAGTCTAGTCGCAGCATTCAGAGATGCTCTGAGGGGGGCTAAACTGAGTTTCGGAAGCCCGCATAGAGTAGCACTGCCGTACTCTAGTCTTGCACAGCAGATTTGAAGTCATCTTGGGGAAGGTTGGGTTTGAGGTTTTCTTAGGAAGCTCAGTTGGTAGTTCGCTCCTTTGGTAGATGCTCTGGTGTGATCTTACATGGTTAGGTTCTTATCAAGCACAATTCCTAGAGATTTTGTGGAATCAATGATGTGAGGTGTGTAGTTGAGAGCTGAGAGTTTTTTTTAGATATTTCTCAGCAATGGGGGTTTGCCTAGTGGGTGAAATAAGGAGGAATTCTGTTTTAAAGGCGTTTTGTTTGAGATGGTTGATGGTTAGCCAATTTAGGGTTTTGTGCAGGGTTCCGTTGTGTAACTTGATATCTTCAGGGGAAGAGATTTTCATGTACAGTTGGGTGTAATCCGCATACATGTGATATTGGGTGTTAGAAGCTTTGAGGATAACAGTAAGTGGTTCAATGAAAAGATTGAAGAACGTGGTGGAGATCGAGGTCTCTTGGGGCATACCCAGTATGTAGGGACCTGGAGTTGGATAGAGTTTGATTGGAGTTGACTCTCTGAGTTCTGTTGTTGAGAAAAGAGGCAAACCATTTTAGTACAGTGCCTGAGAGCCCCATCATACATTCCAAGAGGTTAAGTAGATTGTCATGTTTGACAGTGTCAAATGCAGATGAGAGATCGAGTAGTATTAGTAGGCAAGATTGGAATTGGGCAAGAAGTTAGAATTACTCAATATGTTTGCACAGTTGTTCATGTACACGTTTCTCAAGGAGTTTTGCCAGGGTAGGGATGTTAGTCATTGGACGATAGTTATTCAGGTCTTCAGGGTCCGCCATGGGTTTTTTGAGAATAGGGAGAACTAGGCCCGGCTTCAGGCAGTCAGGGATCTCACCTTGAAGAAGAGAAGCATTTATGATCTTGGACCAGAGCGGGACTCGTGATCCTATCATTTCATTAAAGAAGTTGGGGTGGAGGGGCTCATTGAAGTGATTTGAAGGTTTCATGGTTGAGAGAATGTTGAAGATGGAAGTGTGGTTGAGGGGTGTGAATTGACTCTCAGAGGCATTGTTTTTTTATGTGAGGAACAGGGCGGTGTAAGAAGGGGCGAGGGTATTGAGGAGTCAGGAAAGGGTGAGAGATCGATCAGGGCAGACTTTAGATCTGATTCGATCTTACTCGCCTTATCAAGGAAGAAGTTAGCAACGGCATCACAGTTTGGCTGAGGGCAAGAGATGAGAGGAGGTTGGATAGGAGTGTTATTGGATTGTAACTTAATCACCTCAAACAGCCTTTTTGGGCGATTTTTGGCTTTGTCAATTTGGGATTTGAAGAAGGTGACTTTTGCCGTTCTGATGAGTTTGTTGTATCTACTACTTTTTAGTCTTAGAGTTTTTAGTAGACCAGTGGATGGAGCGGATCTCCAAGCGTGTTCTGCTAGTCTCAGGCTGTGTCTGTCAGCATTTAGGCTGTCATTGAACCATGGTTTGGAGTCTTTGATGGATTTTCTTTTTAGTTGAAGTTGGACAGTTGCATTCAGGGCTGACAACATGGAGTTGGTATAGTGCTCAGTGAGGGCGTGAACGTCAGCCATATTTGCAGGCGGCGTTAGGGAGATATTGCAGCGAGATATGAGCTCATTATTTTTTTGTATTTTGGAGCATTCTCTTCCAACGTTTTTGTTTTAATGCTTGTGATCTTTTGGAGTTCCAACTTTCTATGATACGGAAGGTGATATAGTGATGGTCCGATCAGTCACAGGGGAGAATAGATTCGAGCTGAATGGAGTTGGGATTAGAGATGATTAGATCGAGGGTCGAGCCTAAGTTGTGCGTGGGACTGTCACAGAATTGAGTCAGGCAGAGGTCAGTTAGGAAGTTTTTGAGACTGTTAACGGCCTGGTCATGCAGGTCATTCCAATGGAGATTGAAGTCACCAAGGAAGATCTGGGGGCAGTGTCGGTCCTGGTTTGAGGAGATGGTTTCCATAGTTTGTTCAATTAAAGGGAGGTTGTGTTAGCGGCGGCTCTGTGGCGCACGTTCTAGGGCCCCCCACTGTTCATTTGGATATCCATGGCCATCGTACTTATGGCACTACCACGATACGATGTGGGAAACTACAGTTTCCTGTTGCTAGATGGTGGCTGCGGTGTTCTGCAAGTGTACATTGAGCACCGCAATATGCTTTCCTTGTATTTTCCTTTCATTGTCCATTTTCTTTTATGTGTTTTCCTTTTCTTTTTTCGGATGTAGCTATAGGGGACTACATATCCCAGAACCCCACACAGCAGTCACTTTTGGTGTTGTCTGCCTATGGGTGTGGTCTTCCTTTTTCACTGTGGGTGTGGTTTGCTGCCTATGGGTGTGGTCTGGCTTTTCCACTGTGGGTGTTGTCTGTCTATGGGTGTGGTCTACCTATAAAAGGAGCACCGCCCCATTGGGTGTTGATCACTATTCTGGAATCCTGCCGAGTGGGAGCAGCCTCGGTCTCCTAGCAGACTTGTGAGTTCATTCCTTTTTATCTTGGGCTTTCAGGTAAGCCTCTGTTGTTTTGAAGGCAACAGAGAATCTTCATTTCTGCTCTTTATTTGTGATACTCATTTTGAACATTGTTGGGATCCGATTGTGCTTTGGAGCTCCTTTGAATTCTGTGTTTGGCAAACATACGATCGTGCACTTTGAAGCTCATTTGAATATTGTATTGGCACTCTTATGATCGTGCGCTTTGGAACTCATTTGAATATTGTGTTGTTGACTACAGGGACCAGTGATTACAATCTAGAGCGCTGTGCTCATTTGCATATTGAGTTGCCGAGCATAGGGACAAGTGTTCTGGGCTCATTTGCATGTTGTATGTGGAATGCTCTGACAAGCCCTTTGGAGGTCCTTTGCATGTTATTATCTTTTCAAGCACTTGGGCAAGCGATTTGGGGCTCATTTGTATATTGTGTAAAAACTATGAGCATATGCTACGAACATTGTTGAAAATTGCTAATAAGAAAGTGTGTTGGTAACACATTCTTTGGAAGTGGCTTTCCTGTATAACTGGTATCAAGGGCTTGTGATAAAGTCATATATAGACTCTTTAGCCTACAAATTCCGCATAGCAGAGTTCAGCATCTGAGAATTATATATGCTGATTGTTATTGTTTGTATGTGTATTTATTTGTTTTACAGGTCTTCTTCCTAGCTGTTCCTTTCCCCAAACCCTTCCCCCCACTTGGTCACTGACTTTCAGTGCTGTAATAGCATCCTGAATTGGAGGTACCGAGAGGTGGGCTCATAGAGCAACGTACAGACTCCGAGGAAGTGGCGCCTTGACAGGTTGTCTCCTGAAGGGTAGTAGAAGATGTGCAGGCTGCATAAGGGTCTATGTTTTATAGTGATGTCCATGCATAAATATTCACAGGATGAGAGATTTGCCGAAGGGGACTGCTGAGAGAGAGTTGTGGTAGATACAGGCTATGCCACCACCCATTCTTTGAACTCGATCGAGTCTGATAATGTTGTGGCTTGGAGGGACTATAATGTCAAGGATGGGACCTGAGGAGTCAGTGAGCCAAGTTTCGGTGAGGATAAGGAGGTCTAGTTCCTGAGCAAGGATGAGATCGGCAAGGTCCGTGATATGTTTAACCACTGATCTACAGTTGAGTAAAATGTATTTCACATGTGATTTGTGGTCAGGGAACGAGGGCTGTGTAATGGGGATCTGCATGAGTTTAATAATGTTTAAGGCATTGGCGTTGAGACTGGGAGCTCTATGTGGGTTAGATGTGATGCTTTGTTTAGCCTCTGTGTTGCCCTGCTTGGGATTAGTCGCTCCAGGCGCCATTAAAGGGGCCATTTATGATGTTCCAGAAGGGACTGGGATGACCGAAAGAGAGGAGTTGTACACTCTCTATGAATAGTTTGCAGATATTTTACAGATTATTATCACTTTTCCCATTCCAGTTTTCCTTGCTACTGTTCAGGCTGTGCCAGTGATCTCTGGGTATCCTTTGATAATTATTTCAGTAGTCAGTGTTTTATGTGTAATTGTGGTCCATTTTATAACCTTCCTGAAATAGGCATTCGTGTGGTCGATCTAGGATGTGTATGCTCTCAATCATTTCCTGCCATGGTATAATAATTATATAATATATAATGATATAATAATTGTGCAAAGGTTCTTGATGTTTTGTGGCCTTGTGGAACCTGCAATTGTTTTTACCAATTTTACAGTATTTTATTCAGATATTCCTTCTTTTCTACTGGTGTGTTGAGGGGCATGTGTTGGCTACGGAAATTCTTCCCAATTTCCAAAATGTGTTTTAAGTCTGACTGCTGATGTTCAAATTATGTTAGATGCCATATGAATCCCACAGTTATTCTTCTTGATTTTGTGACATATTGGCCAAAATCCAGCATTTCTTCTGGTGTGTTTGTAGCTTTTTTGTAATTTTATATTGTGACGTTTAGGATGTGACATTGTCCTCGGTGTGTCTTCTAAATTTTATTTCCAAATTTAGATGAGATTTCTATTTCTATGGCAGACAGACATCTTATACCAAACCTTTAATATTTCCATGCTCTTGTGGCAGAGCTATTCACACAATTTGTTAATCTAATTGTTTGATCATGTGCATGCTTTTAGATTAATTTCCTTTAATTGTATGCTATTTTCCAATGTTTCTACTGGCATTGAGGAACATGCAGATATTTGAACCTATTTTACTGTAATGTTCACAAATGTCGTGCTTTTTCCTGTGTGTGTCACATATATTTTTTCTTGAATTTACATTCTTCCATAGCCTCTCTTTTTCTCCTGATTTGTTTCAGACCTTGTGTGAGCCTCACATACGTTTTACATTTTTGATCATCTTTCCCAGTTTCCATGCTTTTTGTTGGTTGTGTTTGTGTTCTTGTTTGTCTCAAATCTCATGCTATTTGTTTCCAGTTCTGGGGCATTTTTATAATTCGCCGAACTGCCTGAGCTTTGAAATTGAAATTGGAGCTTTTTGGGGGCTTAGAACTGCATGATCCCCATGCAGTCAGCATATCCAGTTAGTGAGACTGCAAGCTGTGAGTTTTTTCTTGCTATTAGTAATAATAGTAATAATGATAATAATATTAATATTAATAATAATAATAATAACAATAATAATAAATGTGTTTATTGTGAGGTTAATTAAAACCATAATAATATCAATATCATTAAAGCAGTTACAAAAATAAATACAATCTCATAATACAATCTGTACCCACTTTACCCATGAAAAGTAATATCTCTAATAAATAAAAAGCAAATCTTCATTCCTAAATAGAAGAGGAATGTTAACACTTACAAAAATACCCTAAAAAGTCTTTAGATCCTAAGTCAGTTTACCCAAACTGTTCTGTTCTAAATGTATAACTTTTGTTAAACCATAGGCCAGTTACATATCAGGGGCCATATTATAGAGAGTCCCCAGAGGGCACAGTGGGGATGCGCACCTGCTTTGTGTGCTCCTGGGGCACTTTGATATTAATGGAGGAGCCTCAATTGCTTGTGCAGCCACTATTGTAATATAGATAGCACTAGCGCACATATAGCGCTATCTCAAGGGGGCATTCCCACATTTGGATGGGGGCATGGCCCCATGCAAATGATGGAATATCTTTACCTCTACGCCCGTACCGTTTTATGAATGCAGACGCAAAGAAGCTGTCAGGAGACGCAATGAAAGTGTGCCACAAAAAGGTGGTGCACTGACATCCACTTGCAGGTGGGTGCAGTCACACTGCCTGCAAGGGGATCTCTAATCCCTCTTATTAGTGCAAGTGAAAAGCAGAGTGGATTTAAAGCAACTTCTCTGTATTTTACTTGAATGCACTGCCCCCAGGGAAGCACAAGTTCACAGTTGCCCTGAGGGCAGTAAATTCTGTGTAACAAGGTGCACAATCCCTGTTTGCGCACGATGCACCTTTTTTAACCCTTTCACCTCCAGGCCACCCCCTGCGTGCCATGCCCATTTTTGGCTATTTGGGATAGTTTGCTCTTAGGCCCCCTTAACTTTTTGTCCACATAAGGTATCCACACCAAGTTTGTGCCCTTTTCGTCCAACATGCTGAGAATTTTAAAGGTACCCAGGGTTTGTGGATTTCTGGAGGGGACCAAGATATTAGGCAAGATACAGCAAATGTTTGGGGTTTTGGGGAAAAATTGAAAAAAGTGCTGCAGAAGAAAGCATAATTTTTTTCCCTGCAAATGGTATCAGCAAAGGGTTTGTGGTGCTAAAATCACCATATTCCCCTCTCCCGGTTTTCAGGAACAGGCAGATGTTTGTCTGAAAACCCAAATTTTCTTCACAGGTTTGGCATTTTAATGGGACGTAGCCTATTTTTCAAATTTTGTGTGTTTTCAACCTCTTTCCAGTTAGTGATAGAAAATGGTGTGAAAACAATGATGGATCCTGAATAAATATCCATTTTTGAAAGGTAGATACAATTCTGAATTAAGCAAGGCGTCATTTGTATAGATCCTTCAAGGTTTTCCTATAGAAAGTAACAGTTGGATTAAAGAAATATTGAAATTGTGTTACAAAACAGCCATTTGTGCTTACATTTTCACCTGTAACTTCTTCTAACTATGGCAGATTTTTAAAAGCGATATACCGTTACGTCTGTGAGACTCTTCTGGTTGTGGGTATATATAGGTCTTCTAGGTTCACCAAGAACCCGAGGTACCCAGAGCCAATAACTGAGCTGCACCTTGCAATGGTTTTTCATTGTGCAATTCATTTGGTAAAATATAAAGAGTGAAAAATAGGTATCAAGGAAACCTATGTATTTCCAAAATGGTAGCAAGATATTGAGTTTAGAAGCAGTGGTTAATTGTACATCTCTGAATTTGTTGGTAGCCATAGTAGCATGTGAATTAGAGGCCTTTTTTAGAAAATGTCTTCTTTTTTACACACTGTCTTAAATTTGGAAGCACTATTTGTAATAACACGGTTTCTTCTATTCTGTGATCCACTAACTCCTGATAAAAATGGTACCTCACTTGTGTGGGCAGGCCTAGTGCTTTTGATAGGAAACAGGTCAAAACGCAACATGGACACATCACATTTTTCCACTGAAAACGGACCCTTTTTTGCAATGTGCCTAGCTGTGGAGTTTGAGCCCTAGCTCAGCCAGCACCTAGAGAAACATAGTAAACCTGTACGTTTTTTAAACTAGACACCCAGGGGAATAGAGGACGGGGTGACTTGTGTGGCTCTCACCTGGTTCTGTTATCAAGAATCCATTGCAAACCTCAAACTTTGTAAAAAAAAAAAACATACGTTCCTCATATTTCTGTGATGGAAAGTTCTGGAATATCTGGAGAGCCAAAAACTTCCACCCACTCAGCATTCCCCTAAGTCTTCCAATAAAAATGGCACCTCACTGGTGTTGGTAGGCCTAGTGCCCACAACAAAACACGGCCCAAAATGCAACTTGGAGACATCACGTTTTTCCCACAGAAAACTGACCCTTTTTTCAATGTGCCTACCTGTGGATATTGGGTGCTAGCTTAGCTGGCACCTGGGGAAACCTAGCAACCCTGTAAATTTTTAAAACTAGACACCCAGGGGAATGCAGGATGGGGTGACTTGGGTGGCTCTCACCAGGTTCTGTTATCCAGAATCCATTGCAAACCTAAAACTTTGTAAAATAAAAACACATTTCCCTCACATTTATGTGATGGAAAGTTCTGAAATCTGAGGGGACCCACAGACTTCCACCCACCCAGCATTCCCCCAATTCTCCCAATAAAAATGGTACCTCACTTGTGTGGGTAGGCCTAGTTCCCGTGACAGGAAACGGCCCAACATGGGCACATCACATTTTTCTACAGAAAACTGACTCTTTTTTTGCAATGAGCCTAGCTCTGGATTTTGGGCCCTAGCACAGCTGGCACCTAGCAAACCTGTACATGTTTTGAAACTAGACACCAATGGGAATCCAAGATGGGGTGACTTGTGTGGCTCTTACCAGGTTCTGTTACCCAGAATCTCTTGCAAAGCGTAAATGTTGTAAAAATAAAAATATTTTCCTCACATTTCTTTGATGAAAAGTTCTGGAATCTGTGGGCACCCGCAAACTTCCACCCACACAGCATTTCCCTCTGTCTCCTGATAAAAATGGTACCCCACTTGTGTGGATAAGCCTAGTGCTGCAACAGGAAACAGCCCAAAATGAAACGTGGACACATCGCATTTGTCCACAGAAAACTGACCCTTTTTTTGCAATGTGCCTAGCTGTGGATTTTGGGCCACAGCTCAGCTGGCACCTAGGGAAACCTAGCAAACCTGTAAAGTTTTTAAAACTAGACAACCCGGGGAATCCAGGATGTTGTGACTTGTGTGGCTCTCACAAGGGTCTGTTACTCAGAATCCCCCTGCAAACGTCAAACTTTGTAAAAAAAACCAAAAAAACATTTTCCTCACATTACTGCAGGAAGCCACAAACTTCCACCCACGTAGCATTCCCCCAAGTCTCCAGATAAATATGGTACCTCCCCTGTATGGTTAGGCCTAGTGCCCACGACAGGAAATGGACCAAAACTTACTGTTGAGACTTGAAAATTATCAATCACAAGAAGACCTGGTTCTGTGAAGGAGTCACCTGCATTTTTCCCCAGGGCTTGGTACCATGTAGTGAAACCAACCAAACCCAGACATTTCAGGAAACTAGATGCCCAGGGAGTCCAGGGAGGTGTGGCTTGCATGAATCGCCCTATGTTTTCCTAGGCAGAATCCCCTGCAAACATCACATTTTGCTAAAATAAATGACATTTTCCTTACATTTCTGTCTGGGATCACCACACCGTCAAAAATGTCCTACCACCCAGAGTTCCATAAAAATGATATCTCGGTTATGTGGGTGTCCAATGCAGAGTCAACCTAAAAATGTATATAAACAAAAATATAGCGCTTACACCTCGCTGTGCTATCCCCTCAATCTGTACTTTTTTGGCCTTTCCCAGGCGAAGGCCCAAGGCCCACCCACACAAGTGAGGTATAATTTTACTCAGGAGACCGAGGGAAACGTTGGATGGTAGGAAATGTGCGCCAGCACGCTGATCTCACACAGGAATATGAGGTTTACAGGGGGATACTTCTCCCATTGCCTACATGCTTAGGGGGCTAACATAGCCTTTCGCTTTCAGTACAATGATTTTAGCGCCCCATGTGCACCAATCATCATTACACTGGGAAAAAAAATGCCCAGAGGCTAAAAAGAAAAAAAAGGAAATTACCCTGCTGTTTACAGCAGTGGGATTTCTGAATACTGTGCGTTGAATGAAACGGTTACGTCCAAGGCAGAGGAGCACCACAGCCTTGAACATAACTGTTACGTCCAAGGCATAGAAGGGGTTAAAGCCGTGGAGCAAACAGGAAAAGTGTGCCCTGTCTGTGATAGGGCCCCAGAAGTGTTAAACTGTTTTCTTTCTTCAAGGAGACCATCACAACAACAAAGATTATGGGCCAAGCTTTCTTTGAACCAATTACAAAATCTAATACACATCCTTTGGTCTTTGTTTTCTGAATATCTATGCATCTCCCCTATGTCAAATTGATCACAATACATTCTGGCATAATCCTTTTTATCGTTTCATGGTGACTCTTCCTACCAGATAAGGCTGTAATAGTCTTTAGTGTAGGTAGTGAAATGTATGTCAGCACCGAAAGCGAGGTTTGTGCTGTACTTTCTTCATTTATTATTACAGCAGCCAAGTTAAAAACAGAACGAGTCAAACAGGAACATTAATCATTTTCCAATCAGCAATCTAGGACCCTCTTGATAGTCCCTTGTCTCTCCTGGCACCTCCTCTTTCATCACTGCTCCAGCAGCCAGATAAGTGTCTCCAGCCCTTGGGCCCTTATATTTGCAATTTTTTGTGATTATTGACCCAATTCCAGTATTACTGTTGTGGCATGTGGCATTATTATAGCGCTCGACCGCTCTTCTCATGGGTAGATGTGGTGTGGTCCTCTGGCCATCAGGTGGGGCCGTATGCGACTCGCTATCAGCACGTCTTGTTGGCAGGTCTCCCGGCCCGACGCGCTCATTCCGAGGTAATTTTACGGAATCTAACAGCATGGGCAGCCGGGAGAGTTTTGTAGTTGCCTGAGTGCCTCATTTAAGGCCCTGCCACAGTTTTATTGTGCCCCTCACATGGAGCATTCCAGCCCATATAGGGGTCTGTACAGTTACCTGCACATATTGCGTGTCAGAGGGTAAATAAAGCTCTTGAGGACACAGGCCCAGGTGTAGAATTAACCCATTATACCATTAAGGGTATAGTGGTGTCCTACAGAGTTTACCTATACCCCCCATGGGCTTTCTAATACTGGCTGGGAGACCCCCTCTTGCTTTGCCCTCCCTCTGCATCTATCTGGTGACCCCAGAATCATAAAACTGACACTAGTACCCAAGTAGATACTTACACAGGATGAGTGGTATAGAAGAAACCTACATGGAGGAGAACAGCATGACTTACCTCCCCATACACAATCATGCGGTGGCTCCCCTGGAGCAGAAACTCTTGCAGTAGGCAGAGTGCTGCTTTAAACCCCTCCCTGGGAGGGAAGACAACTTGGGGGCTCATGCCCCTTATACCTCCGGGGACACCCAACATGACTGTGCCGACCCCTAAACATAAAAGGGACTCCGACCCAGGTGCCGACATCGATGCCTTTGAGCATCTGAAAAGGGCCTTCATGGACCACGCTCAACCTCTAGGAATGAGCCTGCAGGTACCCGGTCCTTCTGGTTCCTCGCCCTCAAGGGATACCCCTGTTTCCAGCCCGCCCACTCCCGAGCAGGACATGGATTTCCCTTTGAACTCCAACCCCCATTTTCAGCCCGCCTCTCTCCCCAACCATCCCATACCAGTACACCTTTAACACCCATGCTGGATATGGCCAACAACACCAAGGCGTCGGGTACGCTCATCTCAACAGAGGTATTGTCCGGATGGGACCAGGGAGCCCTTATCTTCTTGAGGAACACAACCTGCGCCATCACAACAGAGAGGTACTCTTCGCTTCTCAAAAAGTTCTACCCCAAATTGGGGGATCTCGCCAAGTCAGAAGTGGCCCCATCACCCAAGGGGGGGTTATTTGGTGTCCCATTCATCAGAGAGCTGGACACATTTTTTCAGACTTTTAAATCCTTAGATAAGGCGGAGGCATCTTTAAAACGTGTCTTCACGCTCCAGGTTTTCACTTGGGCTGGTAGAGGCCGGGGGTGTTCGACCAACTGCTTGAAGCTCTAAGCCTCCGCTACAGTCATAAAAGGGGATAATACCAAGATACCTTCAAGTTTGTGAACTTCTACCCTACCAAGAGCTGCCCCCGACACAGGGGCATGAGATGCAGCCACAGAGACAATGGTGCTCAAGGTTCCGCTCAAGGTGAGTTTTATTCCTTTTTGTCATCAACGCCTGAGGGGGCAGTTATGAGAGTTCTTCCACAACTGGTTTATTATTATTTCAGGCATGTGGATGCTTTAAACCATTCAAGGTTTCCATATAGAGTTCTATGATTCACCTACCCAAAGGAAGCCCCCTATCCCGCTGGACTTCTCGGCTACAGATGCCATGTTGGTGGACTCAGAAATAGCAGGCCTCTTCTGCAAAAAGGCAATTGCACATACCACTCCCCATCCCACAGAATTTCTCAGTAATCTTTTTGTGGTAGATAAAAGGGATGCCGAAAAATGGCTGATCATCAATCTGAAGGAATTCAACAGGTTATTTATTTACCACCACTTCAAGATGGATGAAATCCATCTCCTGAGGGACCTACTTCAACTTCATGATTGTATGGCGCACCTCAACCTCAAGGATGCCTACCTCGCCATCCCAAATGTCCCTCCCCACCTCCATTTCCGCTAGTTTCAATGGCTAGGCCAAATATTCAAGTTTACCATGCTCCAAAGTTCGACCTGTCTTTGGCACCTTGGTACTTTACCAAAGTGATATGCCCGATGGTGGAGTTCCTCAGGGCCCAGGGCATCCGCCTCATTGTCTTTCTAGATGAGATTCTCCTAATGGACCAATGCACCCAGAATCTCTCACAGTATCTCCAGATGTTGGTATCCCTCCTGGAATCCCTTTGCTTCATCATCAATATACAAAAGTTGAGCCTGCTTCCCACATAATCTCTAGTGTTCCACTGGTTTGTGGTGGACTCAGTATGAGCCAACCTCAGCCTTCCTGCGTGGAAAATGAAGAAGATCAGACATGATGTACACTGACTGCCGATCAAACCCTCAACATCCGTACACCAAATCACAAGAGTGGTGGGCCTTCTCTCATCCTCAATCCAAGCAATCTTCCTGGGATCCCTCCACTACTGTGCTCTGCAATGCCTCAAAGCCTTCTATCTCCAGAAGGGTTGCACCTATTCTCAGGGATGTATGACGTTACAACGCACACTTTTACAACGCATGCACTTACAACGCATTTTTTACAACGCATAATCCATTACAACGCATGACATTACAATGCATGACACTACAACGCATTTTAAAAAAATACCTTTACAACGCATTTCCATTACAACGCATACTACCTTTACAACGCATACCATTACAACGCATAATATTAAATTACATTTAAGGTAAGTATTAGATAGTATAGGGGTAAAAGTTACTTTTCTAACTCCAGGGGGTGCAACAGTAGGGTAAGTGTTGGATAGTATAGGGGTAAAAATTAGGCCTGGGCGGTAAATTCCGTTCCGTTCGCGGAATTTGCGAAATTTGGGTAATTTCGCGTTCCGCGGAGAACGCGAAATTGCAAAAAATCTACGTTCCGCAATTTCGCGAAATTTTTTGCTTGTTCGCGTTCTCAATATGCGTGTTCGCGAGATATTTCACCCCGAGCAAGCAAACAGCGATCGCGAACAGGAAAAAAGTATCGCGAACAAGCAATTCCGCGTGTTCGCGGAATTTCTGCATGTTCGCGGAGATTTTTTGCCGTTTCGCGGAGATTTGCGTAACGCGATTACGCAAATTCCGCCCACCCCTAGTAAAAATTACTATTCTAACTCCAGGGGGTGCAACAGTGGGGTAAGTGTTGGATAGTATAGGGGTAAAAATTACAATTCTAACTCCAGGGGGTGCAACAGTAGGGTAAGTGTTGGATAGTATAGGGGTAAAAATTACTATTCTAACTCCAGGGGGTGCAACAGTAGGGTAAGTGTTGGATAGTATAGGGGTAAAAATTACTATTCTAACTCCAGGGGGTGCATCAGTAGGGTAAGTGTTGGACAGTATAGGGGTAAAAATTACTATTCTAACTCCAGGGGGTGCATCAGTAGGGTAAGTGTTGGATAGTATAGGGGTAAAAATTACTATTCTAACTCCAGGGGGTGCAACAGTAGGGTAAGTGTTGGATAGTGTAGTGTAATATTATGCATTGTAATGGTATGCGTTGTAATGGTAGTATGCGTTGTAATGGAATGCGTTGTAAAGGTAGTTTTTAAAAATGCGTTGTAGTGTCATGCGTTGTAATGTCATGCGTTGTAATGGATTATGCGTTGTAAAAAATGCGTTGTAAAGGTAGTGCGTTGTAAAAGTTGCGTTGTAAAGGTTGTTCCCCATTCTCAGACTGAAATACAGGGGTGGCTGGCTCACATGGAGGATTGGAAGGGACAAGCTTTATTTGGCTCTCTTTTTGGAACTAGTCATGGAATCCGACTCCAGCGGTATGTGGTGGGGCACGAACTGTGGGGATGTCTCCACTAGAAGACAATGGTCCTCTCAATGAAACTCCATGCACATCAATTGCCTGGACTTCTGAGAGGCTCATTTGCTGTCAAATGCTGGACCAAAGATCCGGCGAAGTGCCGTATCTTGCTCAAGATGGATAATGTAGCATCAGTACACTACATCAATCATCTGGGGACAAACGCTCCAAGACCCTGTCAGACCTGGCCAGGAGCTTTTGTGACTACTGTCTCCTAAATCATCTCTTGGTGTTGGTGGAAAATCTCCCAGGGAGTTCCAACAAGGGGGCCCACTAACACTCTCATCACCTGAAAGACGCAAGCCTCTGGTGGCTACATCCTTCGGTCTTTAAAGCTCTTCAGACCAAATGGGGCTCCCTTTTGGTGGACCTCTTCATGTCACTTCTGGACCATCAACTTCCCAGATACTTCAGTTGGAGGCCAGACCCCGGACGCCGAGGTGACAGCCACTGGTGCCTTCCTACAGGATTGGTATCCAGAACAGGGGTACACCTTTCACATATGATGATAATGCTTCCCTGGGCCAGGTATGGAGACAGAATGTCGTCTTGGTGTTGGTGGACTTGGTGTTGGTGAATCTGACCTGGAGCTCGCAAGTCTGGTATCCAGTTCTTTTGGAACTTTTCCAATCCCTGTACCCCAGTTTCCGGATCTCCTCTGGGATCCAGAGGGGAATTGCCATCAATTGATGCTGGCAGCTCGCTACCTCTTATGGCATGGAGGATTACAGGGAGTGGTGGAAAGTCCCATGACTTCAAGACAAGCTGCATCCCTCCTCTCTAAGGTGTGGGCTGACAGAATTGTTAAGCAATACAGATAAACCTGGGCTCGATGGTTGGGCTGGTGTCACCAATGACATCTTGATCCAGTGGAGGCAGACGTTGTCCATTCGCCTTTCTCTTCACCTGGAACCGACATACAAATCGGCTACTCTACTATGCCTAATGTCATGTTGAAGACTCGCAAAAATGTCATTCTTATGTGGTTTCTTGCTATTCTTTTCCAGATTCCATAAAATTGTGTGTTGTGAGATGTACCAAATACTATGAGAATATGACTGTGGACATCCGCTCCCATGGTGAGAGGCTGTTGTTGATCTCTCACATGACACCTTACACAGTGGTCTCCTCATCTACCATTGCAAGCTGGGTTAGATGGGCTATGCAAGAAGCCAGAGTTGATACTAAGATATTTGGAGCCACTCAGTTATGGGGACAATGGCTTCAAAGGCTTTCTCTCTTGGGACTCACCGGGAAGATATTCTTAATTCAGTGGACTGGCCGTCAGATTTTACCTTCACAGGTTCTACCTTAAACCAGTCCCAAACATGGCTTCGCTGATTATCGAAAATTTTAAACCAGCATAATCCTCGCCTTCGGTCCTGACATAGAATGAAACTTTCCCAGCTATCGTAACGGATATTTTTAATTCTATTAAGAACACAGCGGCAAGGATTGAACCCTCACTAGGGCAAGCTAATCTCCGTAAAGGTGGGTATATATATATATATATATACATATTTTCATATCTTGTGCTTTATGTCAGGTTTCTCATGTCCTAATTGATTGCCGCATCAATGGTTAACTCTGTTTGGAATTGATATCTTTGCTTGAGAGGTTTTGAGTATGGGTGTTCACTGATTTTTGTTTACTTGCTCTTCCGGATTTGACCTCTCTAAACAAGACTGATGAGATTGTCATTCATTATCAGTCGCAGGAAGAAAAAAAAAGCCTTTTTAATAGTCAAATGGGATAAAATGTCTGACATCATACAAGAAGGGGACCAACCTTTTTTTTTTTTTTCAATTAGTGCATTATAATTTGAATCCCACCTCACTCATGAACGATTAGAGAGGAACCTTGGATTACTCTTTTAAATGTATATGGGCTTCACAAAACAAGATTCCCACCTCTTCCTTGTAAATGAGGAAAAGAACAATACCTTGGTTATTTCTATCTTTTATTCTGATTTGACAAAGTAAACAGCAGTTAGGAAGCAAGCAATATCAGTAAATTTGTATAGTTTGTTCAGTGATTCATTTGAATAGAAATAGTTTGGTTTTATTAAAATGGTAAATTATAATTTCCTTTTTACCATTGCAATAAAGCTCAAGGTCAATATTTGCCATTGATAAATTTATAGTTGGCTTAGTTGATTTTTTCTTTATATCATCCTTAATATTACCATATGGCAAAGTCTATTTTTGCGGATTTTGCTCCCTTAAATTTTATTGATTATGTCGTTTGTGTTTTTCTTTTCTTAAATATAGATCCTTAATGCATTGCCCCCATTAGAATCCCTGTTGTTAGATCTGATTTTTTCACTGAGGATGATGTATGGGCTTTCACTATTTCGGTGTACGTCTTTTGTAAGGATAGCACTTTGAAATCATTGCTCTTTTCCCTCTCTTTTTGTAGATGTTAGTCTTCTGCATTTTCTCTGTGTCCTTATAATTGAGAGATTCTGACTAGAGGAAAGCGTTAAGCACCCATAAGTTTGTAATTTTCTTTTGACTACCATTAGCCCAGTCAGAGATACATTTAGATTTATTATCGCCTTTGGAAATACTGTGATACAAAAATATTTAGATATAAATATCGACGTTCAAACATATTGTCTTCCTATACTTACAATGGTAAGTACAATAATGTCGGAAAAAATATTGTTGTCATTAAAATCATTGTATAAAAAAGTTTTTTAAAATGTATATGAATTTAAATATTAAATAACATTATTATAATAAAAATAAAATATATATTGTATATTTAATAACTATTTAAACACAATTAACAATTTAACTGATTTAAAAAAGTTTAAACATACGTATTTATATATATATCCTCCAAGACCAACTGGCTTTCCAGCATCACAGGGTTTGTCAAATGCACCGGTTGCTGGGCCTGCAAATTTGGTATTAACACCAGTCAGGTCACAGCCCCCTTTCACACTGACACACTGAAAATCAAACACAAACTTTCCTTCAGAATGGAATATGCAGTTTACGTGCTTGAGTGCAGTTGTGGCCTCAGATACGTGGGCAAAAGGCACACAATTGATGGATGGAATGCAGAACAAATCAAAACATTCACCCCCAGGCAAGAGATCTGGGTTAAATCCATGATTATTTTCCTCACCATGCCACCCCAGTTTAGACCTGGCTATATGCAAATCAGTCTTGACCTTGTGCCTCATGGGAACAGTCCAGCCGAACTGCCAAGCCAGGTCCTCCCTGGACCGGAAACAAGCGTCCTAGGACCGGTTATAGTTAGGACCTATTTTCCATAGGAAATCTGCAACATTCTATTCCCAATAAGTCTGGCGCCGATTGACGAATCTTCGCGAAATTTTCCGAACTTTTGGCCAGCTCCGCTCCGCTTCTACCCTGAAAGTTTCGTGGTGATTTGTCAAGCGGGGGCTGAGAAAAAAGGGGGGTCCCAAAATGCTGCTGAACGGAATTACACCAAATTTGGCAAAGAGGTAGTCCTCAGTTCAGACTCATGCCTTTTGCATAAATGGTGTGAATCTATTCAGTAGTTCCTGAGAAAATTAGGGTAACAAAGTTAGTGATATCTATGGCCAGGGAGGATCCGCGCACCCTACCCGCACCCAGCGCGCACCCTCCCCGAACCGAGCGCGCACCCTGACGATCACGCACTGAATGCTAATTGGCTGTCGAGTGTCTGTCTACATTCGAAACCAGGAACTGTTGGCGGCCATTTTCTGCCTCGGTAGAAGCGAGGCTGAAGAAGCAAGGGGAATAAGCGTGTAAAACATATAAAGGGGGCAGAGTGGAAATACTCTGACCCTCTAGATCTGCTTAGGGGGTCCGAGAAGGGCCTCCTGGGGCCCCCTTTTTAAAAAAAAAAAAACGGCGAAATGCGCGCAGGGTGCGCGCATCCAAACGCGTTGGGTGCACGGATTCCCCCGCCTTGGGTGAGCGGTTCCTATCGCGTTGGGTGTGTGGATCCAAGGGGAAAAAATTTGACATTTTTGGGAGATAAACATCAAGCTTAAGTGTTTTGTTCTTGAGTGGCTCTAAAAAGAGCTGTTGTGTTCATTGAGAGTTTTTGGTACTAATAAGTAAGTACCTATACAGAGTCTAAAGTTGTTGAGGAAGACTCTGTTTCCTTCATCAGCAAAATGTACTCCATCTCTCCAATACATCTCTTGCATATGAAAGCGCAGATTGTTATTGTAAATGGACCCCATTCTATAGTCTCGGAGAAAAGCAGAAACAGATTTATTCACATGTTTCCTAGCTTTCTCAATTTGTGGACAAAAATGATCGGACCAGTTCCATTTCTGCTTTTGGCATATGTTAGAATATACAAAGGCAGTTTTGGGGAAAAGTGAAATCAGTTCTGCAAAGGTGTCCTTCATAAGCATTTCTAGACCTACCCCAGTCAAAGTGCCTAGGTCATTGCCAACACAGTGCACTATTATGAGGTCAGGGTGTAGGATATGCATGAAGGATTTTACCAATGGCATCAATTGGTGCCACTTTAACCCTTTCTGTCCAATCCATTTAATGTCTACATTTGGCAAACCTAGGTCTTTGTGAATGCCTTTGTTTTCTGCATATCTTTGGCTTCAGAAAATATAGCTGTGTCCCACAATCCACACTCTAAGCATCTTGAAAGGAGGTCTGAATGCACTCAGATTGTCTCTGTAAATGAAATGGCAGTTTGGAAAGTAAGATTTTTCTAAAATGGTGGCTAAGATGCAGTTTTGAAAAAAGACAAGAAATCTTTGGTTGTTTGACAACCTTCTACACTGAAAGGTAGGGTGCATATTTCTGTTTTTTAAACACAGGATTCTTATTGGTTAACAAAATCTGATTGTAAGGAACATTATATATGATAAGCTGATATGTTGAAAAGTCAAGCACACTTGCTGTCTTGATTAGCAACATTGTGTGGTGAACTTGTGACCTGTGTGCTCAGTACAGTGTTCCATGACCTGTTTTTATGGTAACAGGCAGAAGGTAGATTGGGGGAAGGGTTCAAATGTATGTCATTTGGAAAGGGTTGAAATGTTTAACCAATGGAAATGTGTGTTTGGTTTTGAATTTATGTGGGAAGGAATGTGATTTGATGTTTACATGTGGGGAAAATGAGAGGGGAACTTTGCCATTCTTTGGTTTTGCTGACAGATGCACAATGCAGAGATTCTGCATAAAATCTGGTGTGACTGATATACTTCTTAATCTACAAAACTACTTGAAAGGTGAGTTATTTAATTGAGAGGAGGTCTTTTGTGATAAGCATTTGTGTTTTTAATGTGTTTGCAGGGAGATAACTGTGCTGTTTTTATATTTTGGTACAATTAGAAATCAGTGATTGTTTATCAATTTGTGAAATGAGTTATGTTTCTACACTAAAATGTAGTACTCCTTCTAGATGAAGAAATGTGTTTTGGTATAGTGCAAGGGATAGTGTTGTTTGTCTGGAGTCACACAGTGAGTCTGTGTGCATTTGGGAGTCGCTGCTGACTGATAACTGTTTTAAAACCTGTCATGTTGTGAAGTTTTAGAAGCATTAGAAACCAGTCTTTGCGTATGCATTGATAAAATGAGTCATGTTTTAACACTAATGTGCCGTACTTTAATATGTAGATTGTGTGCAGTCCCCTTACCCCTTCCACAGTAGTGGATGAGTTTTGGTAAGCTGCTAGGGATAGTGTTGCTTGTCTAGAATCACACTGTGAGTCTGTGTATATTTGGGAACCACTGTGAGAGAAGCATTTGGTAATATTGTGTATTTGCTGACAGATAACTGTTTTAAAACCTGTCTTGTTGTCAAGTTTCAGTAGCATTAGAAGGCAGTTTTTGCTTATGCTTTGATTAAACGAGTCAGGCTTTGACACTAAAGTGCAGTTCTGAAATATGTAGCTTGTGTGCAGTCCCCTTACCCCTTCCACAGTAGTGAATGAGTTTTGGTAAACTCCAAGGGATAGTGGTGCTTGTCTACAATCACACTGTGAGTGTGTGTGCCTTTGGGAACCAATGTGAGAGAAGCATTTGGTAACATCATGTATTTTCTGACAGATAACTCTTTTAAAACCTGTCATGTTGGCCAAGTTTTAGTAGCATTAGAAGCCAGTCTTTGCTTATGCATTGATAAAATGAGTCATGCTTTGACACTAATGTGCTGTACTTTAATATGTAGATTGTGTGCAGTCCCCTTACCCCTTCCACAGTAGTGAATGAGTTTTGGTGAGCTACTAGGGATAATGTTGCTTGTCTAGAATGACACTGTGAGTCTGTGTGCATTTGGGAACCACTGTGAGAGAAGTATTTAGTAATATCGTGTATTTGCTGACAGATAACTGTTTTAAAACCTGTCTTGTTGTCAAGTTTCAGTAGCATTAGAAGGCAGTTTTTGCTTATGCTTTGATTAAATGAGTCAGGCTTTTACACTAAAGTGCAGTTCTGAAATATGTAGCTTGTGTGCAGTCCCCTTACCCCTTCCACAGTAGTGAATGAGTTTTGGTAAACTCCAAGGGATAGTGGTGCTTGTCTACAATCACACTGTGAGTGTGTGTGCCTTTGGGAACCAATGTGAGAGAAGCATTTGGTAACATCATGTATTTTCTGACAGATAACTCTTTTAAAACCTGTCATGTTGGCCAAGTTTTAGTAGCATTAGAAGCCAGTCTTTGCTTATGCATTGATAAAATGAGTCATGCTTTGACACTAATGTGCTGTACTTTAATATGTAGATTGTGTGTAGTCCCTTACCCCTTGCACAGTAGTGAATGAGTTTTGGTAAGCTGCTAGGGATAGTGTTGCTTGTCTAGAATCACACTGTGAGTCTGTGTGCATTTTGGTAAGGATTGTGAGAGAACCATTTGGTAACATTGTGTATTTGCTGACAGATTACTGTTTTAAAACCTATGATGTTGTCAAGTTTTAGTAGCATTAGAAGCCAGTCTTTGCTTATGTATTGATAAAATGAGTCGTGCTTTGACAGTAATGTGCTGTACTTTAATATGTACATTGTGTGCAGTCCCCTTACCCCTTGCACAGTAGTGAACGAGTATTGGTAAACTGGTAGGGATAGTGTTGCTTGTCTAGAATCACACTGTGAGTCTGTGTGCATTTGGGAACCACTGTGAGAGAAGCATTTGGTAACATTGTGTATTTGCTGACAGATAACTGTTTTAAACCCTGTCTTGTTGTCAAGTTTTAGTAGTATTAGAAGGCAGTTTTTGCTTATGCTTTGATTAAATGAGTCAGGCTTTGACACTAAAGTGCAGTTCGGAAATATGTAGCTTGTGTGCAGTCCCCTTAACTCTTCCACTGTAGTGAATGAGTTTTGGTAAACTCCTAGGAATAGTGGTACTTGTCTAGAATCACACTGTGAGTGTGTGTGCTTTTGGGAACCACTGTGAGAGAAACATTTGGTAACATCATGTATTTTCTGACAGATAACTCTTTTAAAACCTATAATGTTGTCAAGTTTTAGTAGCATTAGAAGCCAGTCTTTGCTTATGTATTGATAAAATGAGTCGTGCTTTGACAGTAATGTGCTGTACTTTAATATGTAGATTGTGTGCAGTCCCCTTACCCCTTGCACAGTAGTGAACGAGTTTTGGTAAACTGGTAGGGATAGTGTTGCTTGTCTAGAATCACACTGTGAGTCTGTGTGCATTTGGGAACCACTGTGAGAGAAGCATTTGGTAACATTGTGTATTTGCTGACAGATAACTGTTTTAAACCTTGTCTTGTTGTCAAGTTTTAGTAGTATTAGAAGGCAGTTTTTGCTTATGCTTTGATTAAATGAGTCAGGCTTTGACACTAAAGTGCAGTTCGGAAATATGTAGCTTGTGTGCAGTCCCCTTAACTCTTCCACTGTAGTGAATGAGTTTTGGTAAACTCCTAGGAACAGTGGTACTTGTCTAGAATCACACTGTGAGTGTGTGTGCTTATGGGAACCACTGTGAGAGAAACATTTGGTAACATCATGTATTTTCTGACAGATAACTCTTTTAAAACCTGTCATGTTGGCCAAGTTTTAGTAGCATTAGAAGCCAGTCTTTGCTTATGCATTGATAAAATGAGTCATGCTTTGACACTAATGTGCTGTACTTTAATATGTAGATTGTGTGTAGTCCCCTTACCCCTTGCACAGTAGTGAATGAGTTTTGGTAAGCTGCTAGGGATAGTGTTGCTTGTCTAGAATCACACTGTGAGTCTGTGTGCATTTGGGTAAGGATTGTGAGAGAACCATTTGGTAACATCGTGTATTTGCTGACAGATTACTGTTTTAAAACCTGTCATGTTGTCAAGTTTTAGTAGCATTAGAAGCCAGTCTTTGCTTATGCATTGATAAAATGAGTCGTGCTTTGACTGTAATGTGCTGTACTTTAATATGTAGATTGTGTGCAGTCCCCTTACCCCTTGCACAGTATTGAACGAGTTTTGGTAAGCTGGTCGGGATAGTGTTGCTTGTCTAGAATCACACTGTGAGTCCGTGTGCATTTGGGAACCACTGTGAGAGAAGCATTTGGTAACATCGTGTATTTGCTGACAGATAACTCTTTTAAAACCTGTCTTGTTGTCAAGTTTCAGTAGTATTAGAAGCCGGTTTTTGCTTATGCTTTGATTAAATGAGTCAGGCTTTGACACTAAAGTGCAGTTCTGAAATATGTAGCTTGTGTGCAGTCCCCTTACCCCTTCCACAGTAGTGAATGAGTTGTGGTAAACTCCAAGGGATAGTGGTGCTTGTCTACAATCACACTGTGAGTCTGTGTGCATTTGGGAACCACTGTGAGAGAAGCATTTGGTAACATCATGTATTTGCTGACAGATAACTGTTTAAGAACCTGTCATGTTGTCAAATTTTGGTAGCAATAGAAGCCAGTCTTTGCTTATGCATTGATAATGCTTTGACACTAATGTGCTGTACTTTAATATGTAGATTGTGTGCAGTACCCTTACCCCTTCCACAGTAGTGAATGAGTTTTGGGAAGCTACTAGGGATAGTGTTGCTTGTCTAGAATCACACTGTGAGTCTGTGTGCATTTGGGAACCACTGTGAGAGAAGTATTTGGTAATATTGTGTATTTGCTGACAGATAACTGTTTTAAAACCTGTCTTGTTGTCAAGTTTCAGTAGCATTAGAAGGCAGTTTTTGCTTATGCTTTGATTAAATGAGTCAGGCTTTGACACTAAAGTGCAGTTCTGAAATATCTAGTTTGTGTGCAGTCCCCTTACCTCTTCCACTGTAGTGAATGAGTTTTGGTAAACTCCTAGGGATAGTGGTGCTTGTCTAGAATCACACTGTGAGTGTGTGTGCTTTTGGGAACCACTGTGAGAGAAGCATTTGGTAACATCATGTATTTTCTTTTACTTTTTTTTTTTTTTTAGTCCTCATATATACACCAGATAGTATTTGCTCTAGGTGGGAACTCTCCGTGCCCTCCACACAGGCCAACTCGATTCCCGCCCTCGGGGACTGTGTGCCACAACCGAGTTCCCCCAGAGAAAGGCTGTCTCCTTATCCACTTCCCGTTCCCTACCAAGAATACAGTGGGTACAAGGGAAGAGCGGACCACAGACCCCTGGCATAATCATTGGACAGATGTTATTCTTTCTTCACCCAGGCCAATAGCGGAGACCAGATCTTATTGATACTCCCTTCATCACAGGCAATGTCAGACTGACTGATCCACATGATATTTTTCAGACAGTCGACAAATCTAGGAGGGGTCTCGGACTTCCATTGTCTACATATTTCTCTCCTAGCTATAACAATCACATAAAACACAAATTGCGAGACAATGTTCATGTTATATCCCTGTAAAATGCCAAAAAAGATCAATCTAGGACAGCATGTGATATGTACATGTAAAACCTTCTCAAAAAAACTACAAATTGACCCCCAATAATTAGAGATCTTAGGACAGTCAAGAAACATTTGTCGATAGTCTGCTGCCAGGAATATGCATCTAGGGCAAAAAAAACTATCTGACGTTACCCTAGATAGTTTAGCCGGAGTCCAAGAGACCCTATAGGCTGTAAATAGATGATTTCTCCTCAAATTTGCGGGTTTAATTACTCTCTGAGACATAGAAAACAAGTCCCTCCAGATTTTTTGTACCTCTTCCGTGTTCCCTATTGAACCATTGCCCCAAAGTTTCCCTACTTCTGAGGATAAACCGTCCTCAGACCCGACAAGTGTCTGATACCAGAAGGAAACTTCCTGCTTCCAATCTCCCACCCTACAGATAGAATCTAGGATTGGGATGTCCACTGCCGACCCCCAAGAATGTCTAGCCCACCATGCGGACAGTTGGTAAAACTTAAACCTAGTTAGGGATCTATTGGTTAAATTTGCAAGACACTCCCAATCCATAAGCTTGGAATCAAGACACAAGTCGCCCCATGTTTTAATCCCTGCTAATTTAAGGGGCTGAGACAGTTGGTCTAAGAGGCATTCAGGAGTGCCCGGAGAATCCCAGATTGGGGCGTATAGGTTAAAATAAGGTATCCATAGAGTTTTCCGGATATATTCCCAGTTTTTAAGCGCCGCTTGTAAAATCTTAAGGCGGACCTTTTTAAAGAATTTTTGATCGCCGAATTTGAGAAGAAAAAACTCAAGGCCCTGTAGCAGATCATATAACAATGCCTGAAAAAGGAGACCCTGGGAGGAGAATTCCAATTTATTAGCTAAAATTCTTAAGTTTTTAAAGTGAAAGGCATGACAGTATATAAGCAAGTCGGGCAATGCCAAACCGCCTACATTCAAACCTCTCCTCAATTTCTTCCACGCTATCCTGGGCGATTTTGTGGCCCATATGAACGAAAACTAATAGGAGGTGCAGAGTCTAAACGAGTAGCGAGCTATTAACTGCTGAGTACGAAATACAAAAAGTACCAAAAAGGTCTTTAGAGGAAAAAGGATAACAACGGGCGGGAGTTTAAGAGTTCATCAGCCCACCCTTGCTGGCGGAGCATCGTCATCTGAAACTCTGTGGAATAAAGAGCTAAGTGCACAATGGCAGGCCAGAAGGTGCTGCTCAGTGCTCAGCCTGATTATTCCAGGAAGAAAAATACTCCTGCCAGGGGTTATACTCAGAAGCTAAAGAATATAGTGCAGTGCTCAAATGTGAATGTGAATTTAAAAATGAATACTAAGGCAAAAAATATGTTTATTCAGGATTGCCTAAGTTTCATATCTAAAAAACCATAGTCTTAAACAAAGATAGACTATTTCCTGGCTTGTTTATAAAATGGTCGACATGTTTCAGCCGCGATGGTCACCTGACCCGGCTTTCTTCAGGACCAGTAACAAAATAGATATAGGAAAGATGCTACTGCAGGAAAAAATACATATGGTGATATAGTGTACAGAACAAATCAAAATATAGAAGTATGGACGTCAGATTTGACAGTGGCCGTAGCCACCCTACCATACAAATGGGCTCATCTTTCGACGTAAGAAAGGATATCTTCTTTCCTATAGAGGGTCAAAAGAACCAGAGAAATCATATGTCACCGAGGGGCAACACACAAAGAAATCACAGCAATAATAGCCGCTACTCAACAGTGTAAACTTTACACTGTCACTTATTGACCAAAAACTCAAGTTGATGTTTGCCAACATACTATTATTTGAACCATGTTGAAGAACTCACCCAGCTTTCTGTGGGAGAATTGCCTCACCTCACCCGGCTGACAGCTCAGAGAAGGAGGCACCGCTCTGTTCAAAAGTGGGAGCAAAACAGACAAGTTGCGCATTGATACTTGTACTTGTTCATGCCCATCTCACATACCTTCAAACATTAAAATAAACCTAAAAAACTGAACCTCAAAAACCTCCAGGAACCCCACAGATACATTATCTACAGGTAAGTCATGATGTAACTACGTCGGTACTTCAGACTGGCTGTTTGGGAGGTAAGGGTGGGAGTAAGGGAGTTGTATTTATACCCGCCTTGATAGAATAAGTGTGGCTAAACGAGGTCAGGTGTGGGCGTCTCAAAAAAACGCGTCGCTATTATCGGCTGTACGCCCGGTGGGGGTACACTGTTAGGGGCGCATCGCACATTTCCTGGTGCGAGGCGGGCCCCTTTTAGTGCGCATGCACTTGCAAGTGACACTGATTGTCTATACTCGCGCCGTTTGTCTTACACGGCGTACATGCGTTAGTACGCATGCACTGGCAAGTGACACTGTTTGCCTACACTCGCGCCGTTTGTCTTACATGGCGCGCATGCGCTACAATAACTAGCCGGATCACGCGCTAGCTTCCTTAGACGTGTTCCGTCTCTCGCGCATGCTCCATACAGCCGATAATAGCGACGCGTTTTTTTGAGACGCCCACACCTGACCTCGTTTAGCCACACTTATTCTATCAAGGCGGGTATAAATACAACTCCCTTACTCCCACCCTTACCTCCCAGACAGCCCGGAGGCCAGTCTGAAGTACCGACGGAGAGGTAAGGAGGGGGCGAGCAATTTGGGAGACGGTTCATTGTTAACTGTATGCTAAGCTTTTGGTGCCCAAGAACCAGTAAAGCACATATATTTTTGTGTTACATCCACATTAGGTTGTGGGTTTTGGGCTTTTTCTATGACACAACAGCGTTACATCATGTTGGGTACTTCACACAAGCTTAAGACATCATTTCATTTATCACTGTATCAGAGCTGTGTTACATAAGCTTAGATCATCAACATAATGTTTTATTTTATATTATAGTTACTTCATGACTTACCTGTAGATAATGTATCTGTGGGGTTCCTGGAGGTTTTTGAGGTTCAGTTTTTTAGGTTTATTTTAATGTTTGAAGGTATGTGAGATGGGCATGAACAAGTACAAGTATCAATGCGCAACTTGTCTGTTTTGCTCCCACTTTTGAACAGAGCGGTGCCTCCTTCTCTGAGCTGTCAGCCGGGTGAGGTGAGGCAATTCTCCCACAGAAAGCTGGGTGAGTTCTTCAACATGGTTCAAATAATAGTATGTTGGCAAACATCAACTTGAGTTTTTGGTCAATAAGTGACAGTGTAAAGTTTACACTGTTGAGTAGCGGCTATTATTGCTGTGATTTCTTTGTGTGTTGCCCCTCGGTGACATATGATTTCTCTGGTTCTTTTGACCCTCTATAGGAAAGAAGATATCCTTTCTTACGTCGAAAGATGAGCCCATTTGTATGGTAGGGTGGCTACGGCCACTGTCAAATCTGACGTCCATACTTCTATATTTTGATTTGTTCTGTACACTATATCACCATATGTAATTTTTCCTGCAGTAGCATCTTTCCTATATCTATTTTGTTACTGGTCCTGAAGAAAGCCGGGTCAGGTGACCATCGCGGCTGAAACATGTCAACCATTTTATAAACAAGCCAGGAAATAGTCTATCTTTGTTTAAGACTATGGTTTTTTAGATATGAAACTTAGGCAATCCTGAATAAACATATTTTTTGCCTTAGTATTCATTTTTAAATTCACATTCACATTTGAGCACTGCACTATATTCTTTAGCTTCTGAGTATAACCCCTGGCAGGAGTATTTTTCTTCCTGGAATAATCAGGCTGAGCACTGAGCAGCACCTTCTGGCCTGCCATTGTGCACTTAGCTCTTTATTCCACAGAGTTTCAGATGACGATGCTCCGCCAGCAAGGGTGGGCTGATGAACTCTTAAACTCCCGCCCGTTGTTATCCTTTTTCCTCTAAAGACCTTTTTGGTACTTTTTGTATTTCGTACTCAGCAGTTAATAGCTCGCTACTCGTTTAGACTCTGCACCTCCTATTAGTTTTTGTGCTTTTGATCTGAGGGTTTGGAGTTGCAGGAGTCTTTAAACTGAATGTCCCTCTTGACCCCCTCTTAAATTGTAATTGTTGCCCATATGAACGAACCAATCTTCCCTTGGAGAGTAGCAATATCTTTATGATTAAATAATAATGGGATAGAATTAAAAAGAAACGTTATCTTAGGGAGGATAATCATTTTAACAAGATTCACTCTCCCATATATATTAAGCGGAATACTTCCCCATCTCGACATTAGCTTACATGCTTCATTCGCAACTTTCAGCCAGCCAATTTTTGAGTTAAGTGTATTCTAAGATATCTGATTTTTTGTTTGGCCCCTTCTATCGGGATTAAATTATTCCAGCCCATTATATCAGTTTTTTCCTTATTGATTTTATATTCCGAAACTCTTCCAAATTCCTCCGCAAGTTCAAAGAGCCGCGGGATTGCCTCAACATGAGTAGCGGTGTACAAGAGGTGATCGTCAGCATACAAAGCGGTTTTCAGCTCCAGCTCACCAATTTTAAAGGGTATGATTGTATTATCCCTTCTGAGTGTACAAACAAAAGGCTCTATATAGATATCAAATAATAAAGGGGATAGGGGGCACCCCTGCCTTGTACCTCTAGTGATGTTGAACCATTCTGATAGCCCTCCATTCACCAAAACCTTTGCTCGGGGGCCCTGATATAAAGATTTAACAGCTTCAATAAAAAATTAAGGGGAAGCCGAACTTCATCATAGTGGCCCAAAGGTACCCCCAATTGACCTGATCAAAGGCCTTGGCTGCATCAATTGCTATAATAGCAAGAGGCAGCCCCTTCTCTTCTGCATAATCTATTGCCCCTAGTGCCTGAAACGTGAGTTCATTAAGCTGCCTCCCTGGTATAAACCCTCTCTGATCTGGATGTATGATTGTTTTAATGGATCTGGCTAATCTAGTAGCCAGTATCCCTGAAAAGATTTTTAGATCCGAATTTAACAGCGAGATCGGTCTATAGGATTAGATTTTTTGTGGATCTTTATTTGGTTTAGGTAACAGGGTTATGGTGGCCTCAGCCCAGGATGGGGGGATATACTCCCCTTGTAGAAGAATTTTATTAAAAAGTGTCCTAAGAACTGGAACAACTATCTCGAAATTATCGGAATAAATTTCTACCGGAAGCCCATCTGGGCCGGCGGCTTTGCCTCTACTCATTTTCTTTAGTTGTTCCAGTATTTCGCCATCTTTGATTTCACTGGCTAAATAGGTCTTATCTGTCTCGGACAATTGAGGTAAATTACCTGAATTAAGCCAATCATCCACCTCCTCCAATCCAACTCTAGTATCCTCTTGATACAGAGCTGACATAAACCCTATGGCCTCTTCTCTAATCAGCTCATCCTCCGAGATTAATAGACCAGATTCCCTTTGTACCACAGCCTTAATATTGTTCCTAACCCTATCCACCCTTGATTTCCGTGCTAGGAGAGCACCACATTTTTCTCCAGAATCCAGTAATTACAGAAAAATGTGAGGATGAAATCACAAAGTTTAAGGTAATTTCAGGTGAAAGACCAAATGTTTCTTGTATTTGTTGTCGGCGAAGTCACTATAAAAATCAGACTAGGGGTGTCAATCTGTATTAAAAAAGTGAAATAGAAGATAATGATAAGTGGATGGAATTTGCAACTTATTTGTTGTTAGAGGCTTGTTTTGATTTGGGAGCAGCGTATTTGCAAATATTGTTATAACAAATTAGATGAGAATAAAATGCCAGCTAGAGCTGTTCATAATAATATAGAGTTGGTTGCTATTCCACCAGAGCTGATAAATTTAAATACGTATGAGTCTATTCTCATACAATGTGTTCACCCGTTTCAGGCTATTGTTCGTATGGAGCCCAAAACAGGTAAATTACCTCCATCAGAGTTGCAAAGAGGATTGAAAGGAAGAGTTGTGTATTTACCATTAGATTTAAGGAAAAATATTGAAACTATTGGTGTAGACCATGCAGAAAATGAGCCACTAGACATTCTAGTTAATGGTGTTCCTACTAAGAATAAGAACATTTGGCAAGAGTTAGTGGATGTTAGAAAAGTGCAAAAGGCGTCATTGTATCTGTTAAAAAATAACGAGTACTATAGAAATGTGTTTGTTGGAGAAGAAGAAATAGATTTAGCAGAAGATACTGAAACAATAAGTGGACAAATAGAAAAAGTGGACATGTCCAGATTTGAAGAGATCTATGAACATTACAGTGTACATCCTCTTCATTCCAAAGAGGTGATGAGGAATACAATTGAGTTGTTTCAAATGAAAAAAGCAACAGGAAGTCCCATGAGTGTATGGGAAGAGAGCTTGGAAGCTCGTTGTTTCCCGCAGTTGTTTCCAACAGGAAAAGGTGGACGATATGATGAACATCCTGTGCAGATTCCTGCATCTGAATATCGGACAACAAGATTATATGCAGAAGATCCAAGATTTCGACAATGTATCCCTTATATGTTTCATCTTCTGTTTGAAAGTGACTTGTCTTGACTTTCATATGCAGTAAATCACATTTGAAAAACTGGAATGCATCTTCAAAATGTAACTGCGAAGGATTTTATGGATAAAGTGCATCAGAGAGATGATCATTTAGAATCTCAGTTGATTAATCTGATGTCATGTCATTGTGGGACTAATGAATATTGGTACCGTCGACATGGAGAAATGAAATGTATGCTACGGAACTTGGGAATTCCTACATGGTTTGTTACACTAAGTTGTGCCGAGTATGCTTGGGATGATTTACTTGAATTTCTTCAAGAGGCAAATTCCAATATAAAAAATATTGAATACAAGACACCTAGGGAATTGAGCTCTTTGGATCCTGTCAATGTATGCAGATATTTCAATCATAGATTTGAAGCTATGATGTCTTTCATCTGCAATAAAAAGAATCCTCCTCCTGGAGAAGTTGTGGATTTCTTTTGGAGAAAGGAGTATCAAGCAAGAGGTGCTCCTCACATACATATGTTGTTATGGATCAAGGACACCCACAAATTTGGAACAGATTCAGATGAAACTGTTTTGTCTTTCATTGAAGATTATGCTACATGTGCTCTTCCCAATAGCAGAGAAGATAAAAACTTAAAACAACAAGTCTTACGATTTCAAAGCCACAGGTGAGGAAAATACTGTCGACGTAAGTACAAGTCAAAGGATAAGTTCTATACCAATGTGGTTTTCGATTTCCACGTCCTGTATTATCCAAAGGAAGAGTGAACAGTTTTATGTCAGCTATGCGACATACCATCACAAGAAAGTCTCCGAAAAACACCTACAACTTAAGAAGAAGCGAAGAATCGAAATACATAAATGACTACAATCCAGTTATTTTATCCATGTGGAACGCTAACATGGATATTCAATATGTTGCGGACAATTCCATTGCTGTTGCTCGATATGTAACGTCTTACATTACTAAATCAGAAAAGACTGAATTGAAAGAAATGTGGGAATAGATTTCTCACGTGAAGACTCTAAGTAAGAAATTATACAGTTTCAGTTTGAAGATGTTAACGCATCGTGAAATTGGAGCATATGAATGTTCAGATCGGTTATCATCTGCAAGTCTATATTCCAAAAGTAGAAGAAATATTTGGGTGAGTCTAGGTCTTGCAGGAATGCGAAATTGGGTACTGAAATCTGTTTAAGAAATTGAATATTTAGCAGAAAATAAACCAGAAAGTACAGATATTTTGAAAACGAATATGTTGGACACATACTACCCAAATAGAAGTCATCATCTTGAGAACATGTGTCTCTATGAAGTGCTGCAAAACTACACTTATAAATGGAATACTACAGAGAACATCAACGATGGAAAATATGCAGTGATTGGTTCTGAAGGATGTCTGGTGAAACAAAGGAAAGGACATTTAATTAATCACAGGAAACTGAGTTGCGACACTGCTGACAAAAGAGAATTTTACTATTTAGCCCTTTTGCAAATGTTCAAACCATGGCATTCAGAACTGGAATTACTTGGAGATTTTCCCAGCTATGAAGATTCATTTAATGCTTCTAAAGATAGCATACAATGCAGTGCTTTTGCAAATTATGTGAAAATGTTGAATGATGAAATTGATCAAGAAGCTACAATTGCAGCTGAGATTGCTAGAGACAGTTCTCAAGACAGTCAAAGTTCTGCTGCACTGAGTCAAGATCCACTAGGACAACCAATTGTTGAAAATGAAGCAGTAAATGAGGTGGAAACAGCAATGTATCAAGCTCAAGAAGATGCAATACAGTTAGGAACCTTGGAAGAACAACAAAGGTGGCAATTACGATCCTGGAAAAACCGGGTACGAACCGTCGGTCGGAGCGTTTTCTCCGTCCGACTCGTACCCGGTTGTAAAACTTTACAAACATGGAAGTACGATTCGCACGGAAACACCATTTCCGTACGAATCGTAAAAAACACCGACCGACGAAAATATACATACGAATGTGATCCGGGAATGCTCCGACGTGACGTCGGGACGCTTTCAGGCAGCGTTTCACGACCCAGGAAGTACGATTCGAACCGACAGCAGTCCGGACGGCAATATTTTCACAGCACCCAAAAAGTGCCGGAAAAGCGAAGTACGCCGCGAAACGACCAGATTAGGGGGCCCGGTACGCCCCGTACCCCCCCCAGCCCCCGTGAGTATGCGCCGAACCCCCCGTGTATGTACACCCGTGTACGTACGAGTCGAACCCCCCGTGTATGTACACCCGTGTACGTACGAGTCGAACCCCCCGTGTATGTACACCTGTGTACGTACGAGTCGAACCCCCACCCGTGTATGTACACCCGTGTACGTACAAGTCGAACCCCCACCGTGTATGTACACCCGTGTACGTACGAGTCAAACCCCCCCGTGTATGTACACCCGTGTACGTACGAGTCGAACCCCCCGTGTATGTACACCCATGTACGTACGAGTCGAACCCTCCCGTGTATGTACACCCATGTACGTACGAGTTGAACCCCCACCCCTGTATGTACACCCGTGTACGTACGAGTCAAACCCCCACCCGTGTATGTACGGTGCGTACCCCCAGCGCGTAGCGCTGGGGGTACGCACCGTACATACACGGGTGGGGGTTCGACTCGTACGTACACGGGTATACATACACGGGGGTTCGACTCGTACACGGGTGTACATACACGGGGGGGGTTCGACTCATCCGTACACGGGTGTACATACACGGGGGGGTTCAACTCGTACGTACACGGGTGTACATACACGGGGGGGTTCGACTCGTACGTACACGGGTGTAGATACACGGTGGGGGTTTGACTCGTACGTACACGGGTGTAAATACACGGGGGTTCGACTCGTACACGGTGTACATACACGGGTGGGGGTTCGACTCGTATGTACACGGGTGTACATACACGGGGGTTTCGACTCATACGTACACGGGTGTACATACACCGGGGGTTCGCCGCGTACTCACGGGGGCTGGGGGGGGTTCGGCGCGTATGCGGGCACATGTCTCCATGGTTGCTATGGGAGTTCGGTCCGTACGGTGCCTTTTCCATACGGTTGTAACATCGGACGCACGGGATGGATCTTACTTGCGCGCTCGGACTTCACTTCTCACATTTGTACGTAAAATCGTCCGGGGATGTGTCGGACACTTTTTCCGACCCGAAGACGTGTGGGGAAATTTTCCGAATGCGATTCGTATGGACTTTTTCCCATACGAATCGTACTTGGCAGTTTGTACGCTACTTGTACGATTCGTACGGTAAAAAGACCGGATCCGAGTCGTACGGGGAAAATTTTTCCAGGATCGGAATCGGCACCTAAATGTTGAACAGAAACAAATATATCAGCAAGTGAAAGAGCAGATTTACCATGGATTACTTCATGAAAAGAGAGGGTGCTCATGTACATCATTTCAACCTATCCGAATGTATGTGAGTGGTCAAGCTGGAACAGGAAAATGTTTCTTAATTAAAGTAATTACAAGTTATCTGCAGTACAACTGATTCGCATTTGTCTTGTGTTGTCACTGCTCCAACTGGGTTGGCAGCTCATAACATTAAAGGAATTACTTTACATCGTTTACTAATGCTGCCAGTAGAGCATGAGAACAAATTGGAATACCACAAGCTATCTGGAGAAGCTTGTTGTGAAGTTTCATGAGTCCTGAAGAAAATGAAACTTCTCATTATTGATGAGGTGAGCATGGTCTCAAAATGATGCTTGCCTTTGTGCATTTAAGAATGCAGCAAATTCTTAAAACAGAGTATGACGTGTTATTTGGAGGAAAACACGTCATAGTTTTTGGAGATCTACTGCAACTGACTCCGGTAAAAGGACAACCGGTATTTAAAATATTAGCCCATGAAGATACCAAAAAGTCTCTTGGCAGTGTTGGTAATGTGAACATTTGGACTCATTTTGAATACAAAGAACTGACAACAAATATGCGACAGGCAAATGATGCTGAATATGGAAGTATTCTTCAAGAGATAGGAATTTGAATTCTTTCAAAACAAGGCAAACAAGCTTTGGAGAGTCGATTACTTTGCAATGTCTTTCCAAATGAAAATGCAGTTCCTGCAAAAGTGTACGTGGAAATTGCTAAAAATAAATCAGTGATTTGTTTAATGCCAACACTGCGCGAGTGTTCCATATTCAACGAAGAACTATTGAAACTGGAAAATGAAGAAATTGTAAAAATGGAAGCCATTGATAAAATCCAGCAGGAAGGAATCACTATTATTTTGACGTGAAAGTTGAGATCAAAACTGGATTCTTTAGAAAAAAAAATATCTAAAACTGCTGGTTTAGAAAAGATACTATATGCGTGTGTAAACTGTCGGGTAATTTTAAGGCGTAATTTGGATGTAGAGAAAGGTTTAGTTAATGGTGCAATGGGTAAAGTGGTGGATTTTGTGAATTATCAGAAAAAGAAGGAATTGAATTTTTAAAAATTAAATTTGATCAGATTGATGAAGTTAAAGAAATTGGTCGTTGTTCAGTTCATTTTTTGCTTGTTAAAGATTTATATGTCCGTAGGAAACAATTTCCATTTTCTCTGGCATATGCAGTGACTATTCATAAATCTCAAGGATTAAGTGTAGACAGTGCTTTGGTGAACATTGGAGCTACCGTATTTAAAGAGGGTATGGCATATGTTGGTTTGTCACGAGTCAGAACATTATCTGGTTTGTTTTTGATTGATTTTGATGAGACGAAGGTTACTGCAGATGCAAACTGTGTAAAAGAGTATAATAGGTTAAGAGGGGTGTATGCTCCCAATTTAGGTCAATATCCTGTATTTGAAAAGCGTGTGGTTGGTCGAAAAAGAAGGTTTGAGAATATCTGTACTGAAGATGTCAAGAAGGGAAAAGAACAAGATAATGTTGTGATTGCAGGTAAAAAGAAATTGGACACTGTTTAAGAGATTGTTGGTTATCAGTTTGAAAATAGTTCAGGTGTCAACTGCTATGCTGGAAGGTTTGCGAGAACAAATTATGCAGAATCGGCAAACAAGATTTGGTTCTCTGTTGCATTCTGTTTATAAAAAGTTGACAACAGATACAAGTAAAATACAATCTGTATCAGATTTTCGTAATGTTTTGGATGTGTGTTCTGGTTCTACACAATTTTCCCAAAATATCCAACAAGATGCTCAGAAATTTTTAATGTATATGCTTACTGTTAGAAATGGCGATTTCTGGTTGGCTAGGGCTTGCGCCAAAGCCAGACAGAAACCACCACTCTAGTCAGGGCAAGGAAGGTACACGCCAAAGATAACCCCTGCTCACCCCCTTGGTAGCTTGGCACGAGCAGACAGGCTTATCCCTGAGGCGATGTGTAAAGCGTTTGCGCGCGCACCCAGCAACAACACCCAAGGCCCACCACAAAGGAAACTCCACACAAGGTATTCTATAAAAATAGCCTTTGTATTATACACAACACATTAGATAAAAACACACACTCTACAATGTGCCAACAGGCACGGGCAGAATTTACAAGGGATTATATGTACAGGGGACAGGGCCACATGGACCGCTGTCAGGAATTTGCACTTTTTAGAACATAGGAATAATACTGTAGTACAAAATAACATATGTAGCACACAACCAGTAACTACTGGTATCAGGTAAGTACCACCTACGCAACCCTAACCACCTTAGGAAAATATTGCGCAGGGAATCAGGACCTCACTAGGACCACCTGTACTAGGGAGAAAACAACCACCTAAGTATCACAATACCTGTAGGGGTAAACGCACTTTACACATGATGCATCATATTCAGAGGTGTAGAACAAGGGAAACACATGATGCATAAAATACATTCAGCGGTGTAAAGCAAAGCACATGACGCATAAACACATTCAGAGGTGCAGGAAAGGAACAATAGCGCAAAACTCACATTCGCCACCACCTGTGGCAGTCCCTAGGCCAACTGGCCTTGTCGGGGCTAGGACGCCCTATGTCCCAGCAAAGTCAGGGCGCGACTGCGCAGGCTGCGCAGACCAGGGCGCACAAAGCACAACCTACACGTAGCAGTTGCCCACTAAGTGCTGGGCAACTGGTGAAATGCTGGGGCACCACTGTGCCTTCCTAAACAAATATGGCAGGGGTTGGAGCCTCATGGCTCTAAATGCACAAAATACCCCCTAGAGCCTTCGGGGCTCTGCGCAACTCTGTGGGGCAAGGTGGGAGTGGCCCGCTGCCTTCTGGGGCCACTCAGTCACAAAAGAAATGCCCCCGTATGGATGGAGCCTCCCGGGGCTCGCAAAAACACTTGTGGCCCCCTGAGCCTCGCAGGCTCTGATCAATAAATGCCCCCGTCGTTGGAGCCCTTCTCTTGGACTCTAAAGAATAATGCCCCCGACGTTGGAGCCTCGGGGGCTCTGGAGCACCGCCCCCGTCTTTGGAGTCCCCCTGGACTCGGGTGCCAAGGAGGGGGTGACGGAGCCTCGTGGGCTCTGTAGAAATATGGGCCCCGCTCACGTGAGAGAAGATGCCGCCTGAGCCTCCCTAGGCTCGAGAAGCACTGCTCCCTCCCCCGGGCCAGAGCTCCACTTACCGGGTCTCGCCGACGGAGGCTCTCTTGGGTGGGCAGTCCTTGGAAGTCGAGGGAGCGCGGGGTAGGCTCCCGCCCGCTCCCGCTGGTAGCTCCTTTGTGCGGCGTTCCTCGTCCCGGCGCGGGGCTTCCCTCCGACACACGGGAGCCCTGCGCCGCGTTGCGATGCTGGTGCCACTTCCTGCCCGGCTGCAGGCTCCGCCCCTGTCACGGGCAGGAGTGCCTGACTTCCGGATCGGCCGAACAGGGCCGCAGCGGTGATTTTTGAATCGCGGTGATGCGGGGTGGGCACCCGCTAGGGGGATGAGCCAAACAAGAGCGTCAAAGTCCCTGGCGGGGTGGGCACCCGCTAGGGATATTAATTCCCAATAACGCGGGGTGGGCACCCGCTAGCCAAATAATTGATTATGCGGGGTGGGCACCCGCCGATGTCCACGGCAATGTCCCTGGCAGGGTGGGCACCTGCCAGGAGACCCTAGAATCGGCAGAAACGGGGCAAACGCCGGGTGGGCACCGGCTAGCAGAAATAAAGCGCTCCTAGCGCTAGGGATCAAAAGTGAAAGCGCTCTCAGCGCTAAAGCATAAAAAAGCACCACAAAGTCCAGCAAGTTCTTCCCTGCATGCAGAAGGGCCGGGGGGCAAGGCTGGACCCAGAGCCAGCTCACTGGGCCTCCAGGCAGGGAGGTAGTCCAGGTGGCGGTCCTCTGGTCCAGCAGCAGCAGCAGCCCCCCTCAGGTAAGATCCTGGCAGAGAACCGTTTCTGTGGGGACACAGCCCCATTTTTATACAGCAAAACCCTTTGTTCTGGGTTCAGGGTGAGGGGGAAAACCAGTCGCAGCTGGTTGGGGAGCACCCTTGATGTGCTCAGCCCCTCACTCTATTCACTGGCAGGGCTAGGGTCGTCAGTCGCACCACAGGGGGCGGAGCCAGCATTGTGTGTGGAATACCCTGTCCTATTCAGGACCCAGGTGTACTCCTCCCACCCATCTAGCTGCTGATCTCCCCATTCACCACTGGGTGACTCATCCTGACTCTGGGGAATCCCTAGCCCGTCACATGACATGACCAGCCAATCACGCGACAGACACACTGCACACAGAAGTGCCCACCTCTAGAAGTGGCACTCCCACACTAGGTACATGCACGCCGCACACATCATCGCGCAGCATTCACTCCCACGAGTCCGCACATACCAAACTCGGGCCTGCACACCCCACGCATCAGGAACTACTAGGGACACATACATTCCCCATGCATTCCTATGGGAGGGCAGGCCTATCTCACCACATGCACTCAGAGCACGCACGCACTTTACCCTGGGACACAGGGAAAGTGCGCAGAGACCAAAAAATTACCACACCAAGTCACCAATAAAAAGCAAAAAAAGTTCAGGGGTGAACCTGCCAGAAGGGCCAAGTCCAACACAACCCCCTTCCAGCCAAAACGCAGGGCAGACCAATCACCACCGTGATGGACTTCCCTGCTTGGGGCGATAGAACACGGACGCGGGTCCGCAACTGCAGGGACACCCTCCGGTTCTACGCCACGGTGAACCCATGGAATTCTTTCTAACACCACTGTCTGGACCAACTGGGCTACCCCACTGGTACTCCCAAGCTGTCCGCGGCCAAGACCAGGCCCTAGGCCACCCAGGTGCCACTGGTCTTTGCCTAACCACAGAGTGGGGGTAGTAACCCCTGGCACATAGCGGCCATTCTCCACTCTTCCTCTCTGAAAGACAGGACTAGACTGCCACTGGTTCTCCAGCCTAGGGTCTACACCCTCAGGCGGACCAGGAGTCTCAGGGAAGGCTCTCCTCCCCCTACCTCTTCTCCTAGGGTTCCTCCTCCTCTGGCGAGGGTTACACCTAGAACACCATTCCAACCCAGGGTTTAACCCCTCAGGTTGTACCGGGGGCAGAGGTGGGCTCTCCCACCCTCTGCACCCCCTTCCAGAGCCCTGCTCCCTACCAACTGGGGTGGTACCTCTGGAAGAAGAACCGGTCGGGACGCTGGTTACAGACGTCCCACCCTTCAGGTCAGGCTGACCCCGAACCTGGCCTTCCAACCTCCGGCCTAGAACCTTTGGTGGAATAATTGCCTGGCACTCCAGGACTTCTGGTGATTTCCACTCCATCCCCCTGAGGCTATCAAATGACTCATATGTCGAGCGACTGTCTGTCTGGCGCTGATCTCCCGTCCCCTGTCCACCTGACAGTGCGCGGAGATCCCCCAGAACAGAAGTGGTGCCACCCTGGTTACTACACGGGATCCTAGCCCAACTGGGTAGTCCCTGACCCACAGGCTCTTCCACTGGGGAACTCATCCCCCAATCACTCCTCACAGTGGACTCCTGTACCCTCCCTACCGGAGCGGTACTGCCAGACTCTAGAACCACAGGAGCCCTGGTTACAGGTGCTCCAGGTCCTCTACACACTAAGAGATCTTCCTCAAGTGGAGTAACAGGACAGCCTAGGTCCCCAACTTGGTGTTCCCTCAAGAAACCATCCAAGTCCTGAGGCAGGGTTTCGTGCGTCTGGGGACCCTCGGTCACCCTCTCACTCCTGCTCCACTGAGCCAGGCAGTGAGCCCCTACACCCTCCTCGCTATCCTGGGACCTAGCTGGGCTACACTGAGCCTCCTCCACCACGCTGGGCTGGAGGATCTCTGAACCACTACTGTTGGAATTACTCTCTAATGACACTAGAGGACCTCTAGCACTTTCCCAGTGCTCTGCTTCCTCTGCAAGCTCCCAAGGACAAAAAGAGTCGTACCTCTGCAGGTGTTGGCGCAACCCTGGAGAACAACTACTGAGCATCTGCTCTTTGATAATCATTTTGATCACTGCCTTCAAATCCTCTTCCGGGTTAACCATCAGCCATTCCACCAGTGCATCCTGACAGTCATCCACAAACTCCTCCCAAGACTGGTGAGACAGCTTCCTACTGCCCCTGAATTTCAACCTTAACTCTTCCTGGGAAACAGGTACCAGACTGGGGGAACTGGGACTGGGATTTCCTACACTGGAATCTATCTGGCTGCTACCACTGGACTCAACCCTCCCTGAGGAGTCCAGAAAACCACAACAGCGCTCAGGGGATAACCTACCCTCCAGAGCTAGTTTCTCTCTGGCAAAGGCCCTCTCAGCCTCCGCCATCTGTCTTTTGACCTCCAGCTGCGCCATCGCCTGGGCATGCTGCAACCTGAGCTTTTCTAACGTCAGCTGGTGCTCCCTTTCTTTCCTCCTATCTTCCCACTCCTCGGGGGACAGGGAAAGGGATGAGGAGCTGCCTCCTACGCTGGACCCAGCAAGGGACTCCCTACCTATGGGGTCTTCACTCTCTACTGGCGTCCAGGTATTGTCATCCTCTACCTCCTCTCCTGACTCTTCAGGGCTCCCCACAGACCCACCACCCTCCAGGTGTGAGGCCCGGGCCCTTTCCATACTGTGCTCAAGATCCCATGGACCCTTTTGCCATAGGACCAGGTGGTCCTGAAGTTCGTACAGAGTGTCGGACTCTCCCCCTGTACAGGACCTTTCTAACTCCTGCCTCTGGCGCCAAGCTAGCTCATAGGGATCACTAGCAGGCTCCATTCTGGCGGACGTTATGGTAAAAAGATTATACAGAGGACCTAGGGGTCTGAGTTTCACACAGGAGCACACAATTCACAAAAAGATTCAGCAAGCTCTCTAACCCAGAGAACTCACACTCACTTGCCTAGTGCCACACTCCATTCATCCACACACACAACCCTCCCCTCGGACTGGTAAGGCAGTTTCTACCACCCCTGATTCCTCAACCTGACCACCACGTGACACAGGTACCAACTCTGGGCGCAGGGCGGGGGACAAATGTACTGGCCACTATCACGCTGCCACCACTGGATCCCACCCTCTGGTGAATCCAGAAAACACAATGCACTTGGGGGGGGATGATCTACCCTCCCGAGCTAGGGACACCTAACTCACAGTGCACAAAAACACATTTCCAAAGAAATGACAATTAAAAACAAACTTAGAACAATAATCCCTATACCATGTGATTTATCTAAATGCAGAGTTTTGTAGTGCGGCCAGTTGCCGCTGCAGTACAGCGCAAACGGAAGTCCAAATCCCACCGCTGATCACCAATGTTAGAAATGGCGATTTCTGGTTGGCTAGGGCTTGCGCCAAAGCCAGACAGAAACTACCACTCTAGTCAGGGCAAGGAAGGTACACGCCAAAGATAACCCCTGCTCACCCCCTTGGTAGCTTGGCACGAGCAGACAGGCTTATCCCTGAGGCGATGTGTAAAGCGTTTGCGCGCGCACCCAGCAACAACACCCAAGGCCCACCACAAAGGAAACCCCACACAAGGTATTCTATAAAAATAGCCTTTGTATTATACACAACACATTAGATAAAAACACACACTCTACAATGTGCCAACAGGCACGGGCAGAATTTACAAGGGATTATATGTACAGGGGACAGGGCCACATGGACCGCTGTCAGGAATTAGCACTTTTTAGAACATAGGAATAATACTGTAGTACAAAATAACATATGTAGCACACAACCAGTAACTACTGGTATCAGGTAAGTACCACCTACGCAACCCTAACCACCTTAGGAAAATATTGCGCAGGGAATCAGGACCTCACTAGCACCACCTGTACTAGGGAGAAAACAACCACCTAAGTATCACAATACCTGTAGGGGTAAACGCACTTTACACATGATGCATCACATTCAGAGGTGTAGAACAAGGGAAACGCATGATGCATAAAATACATTCAGCGGTGTAAAGCAAAGCACATGATGCATAAACACATTCAGAGGTGCAGGAAAGGAACAATAGCGCAAAACTCACATTCGCCACCACCTGTGGCAGTCCCTAGGCCAACTGGCCTTGTCGGGGCTAGGACGCCCTATGTCCTAGCACAGTCAGGGCGCGACTGCGCAGGCTGCGCAGACCAGGGCGCACAAAGCACAACCTACACGTAGCAGTTGCCCACTAAGTGCTGGGCAACTGGTGAAATGCTGGGGCACCACTGTGCCCTCCTAAACAAATATGGCAGGGGTTGGAGCCTCGTGGCTCTAAATGCACAAAATGCCCCCTAGAGCCTTCGGGGCTCTGCGCAACTCTGTGGGGCAAGGTGGGAGTGGCCCGCTGCCATCTGGGGCCACTCAGTCACAAAAGAAATGCCCCCGTATGGATGGAGCCTCCCGGGGCTCGCAAAAACACTTGTGGCCCCCTGAGCCTCGCAGGCTCTGATCAATAAATGCCCCCGTCGTTGGAGCCCTTCTCTTGGACTCTAAAGAATAATGCCCCCGACGTTGGAGCCTCGGGGGCTCTGGAGCACCGCCCCCGTCTTTGGAGTCCCCCTGGACTCGGGTGCCAAGGAGGGGGTGACGGAGCCTCGTGGGCTCTGTAGAAATATGGGCCCCGCTCACGTGAGAGAAGATGCTGCCTGAGCCTCCCTAGACTCGAGAAGCACTGCTCCCTCCCCCGGGCCAGAGCTCCACTTACCGGGTCTCGCTGACGGAGGCTCTCTTGGGTGGGCAGTCCTTGGAAGTCGAGGGAGCGCGGGGTAGGCTCCCGCCCGCTCCCGCTGGTACCTCCTTTGTGCGGCGTTCCTCGTCCCGGCGCGGGGCTTCCCTCCGACACACGGGAGCCCTGCGCCGCGTTGCGATGCTGGCGCCACTTCCTGCCCGGCTGCAGGCTCCGCCCCCGTCACGGGCAGGAGTGCCTGACTTCCGGATCGGCCGAACAGGGCCGCAGCGGTGATTTTTGAATCGCGGTGATGCGGGGTGGGCACCCGCTAGGGGGATGAGCCAAACAAGAGCGTCAAAGTCCCTGGCGGGGTGGGCACCCGCTAGGGATATTAATTTCCAATAATGCGGGGTGGGCACCCGCCGATGTCCACGGCAATGTCCCTGGCAGGGTGGCCACCTGCCAGGAGACCCTAGAATCGGCAGAAACGGGGCAAACGCCGGGTGGGCACCGGCTAGCAGAAATAAAGCGCTCCTAGCGCTAGGGATCAAAAGTGAAAGCGCTCTCAGCGCTAAAGCATAAAAAAGCACCACAAAGTCCAGCAAGTTCTTCCCTGCATGCAGCAGGGCAGGGGGGCAAGGCTGGACCCAGAGCCAGCTCACTGGGCCTCCAGGCAGGGAGGTAGTCCAGGTGGCGGTCCTCTGGTCCAGCAGCAGCAGCAGCCCCCCTCAGGTAAGATCCTGGCAGAGAACCGTTTCTGTGGGGACACAGCCCCATTTTTATACAGCAAAACCCTTTGTTCTGGGTTCAGGGTGAGGGGGAAAACCAGTCGCAGCTGGTTGGGGAGCACCCTTGATGTGCTCAGCCCCTCACTTTATTCACTGGCAGGGCTAGGGTCGTCAGTCGCACCACAGGGGGCGGAGCCAGCATTGTGTGTGGAAAACCCTGTCCTATTCAGGACCCAGGTGTACTCCTCCCACCCATCTAGCTGCTGATCTCCCCATTCACCACTGGGTGACTCATCCTGACTCTGGGGAATCCCTAGCCCGTCACATGACATGACCAGCCAATCACGCGACAGACACACTGCACACAGAAGTGCCCACCTCTAGAAGTGGCACTCCCACACTAGGTACATGCACGCCGCACACATCATCGCGCAGCATTCACTCCCACGAGTCCGCACATACCAAACTCGGGCCTGCACACCCCACGCATCAGGAACTACTAGGGACACATACATTCCCCATGCATTCCTATGGGAGGGCAGGCCTATCTCACCACATGCACTCAGAGCATGCACGCACTTTACCCTGGGACACAGGGAAAGTGCGCAGAGACCAAAAAATTACCACACCAAGTCACCAATAAAAAGCAAAAAAAGTTCAGGGGTGAACCTGCCAGAAGGGCCAAGTCCAACACTTACCATTTTTGAAAATGAAGGTGTAGAAATAGAAAATATTTTTGGCCTTTCTTACAAATGGGAACATCATTGTGAAAATTGCATGTATATATGTAGCACCAATGTAGACACTGAGAGATTTCTGTATTTAACATTACCAGACTGTAAATCAGTGTCTTTCAATAAATTAGTTAAAGGTGCAAATCAAAACATGGAGTGTAGCCAATGTAAATCAGAAATGTTATCCACATTATTCTTAACAAAATATGGAAAATACATAATTTTAATGATGCAACGTTTTACCGCTGACGGAAGAAAATTGGATACTTTAATAAAGCAATTTGTAGCAGCACAACTATCAATATCAGGAAGGACTTTTGTAGCAATTGCTATAATTTTCCATGATGGACCTTCCACCACATCTGGACATTACACTGCCTATCTAAAATGTGACAAAGGCTGGACACTTTGTAATGATTCTCAGTTGGTTTTTAAACAACGTTTGCCTAGGGAATTACAATATTCCTACCTAATATTTTTAAAGTCAAAGTTTTAGGAAGATAATTCATTCTCTGAGGAATTTATTATTATAATTTAATAGGACTACCATTGGAAAATTTACATAAAGAAGGAGTGCAAAAATACCATTTGGCCTCAAGGAAAGGTATATTTTTGAATTATGGACTTTTTGGTGGTCTTTGATTCGGTGAATATTTTAAAACGGCAATATTTACAGTTTTTATAAGTTAAAGTTATAAAAAATGTTGTAAGCCGTAAGCATTTCATATATGTGTGATTTGTATTTTCTGGTATTTTACTGAGAATAGCATGTTGTTTTTTTTTAACAATCTTTCTGATTGTTTTTTTTTTGCCCGCTGTTAAGTGATGAGTACGATTGAAATCACTATTTCTAGTGAAATTCAATATATTCTGAGAACAGCAAAAAAGGCAAACAAATTACTTCGTGGAAATGATGCTGTGTTGTAAAAAATGTATTATTACATGTTATAATTTTTTTTTCTTTTCTTTCACAGATCCAAATTTTAAAATAAGCAATTTATATCAATTTAGATTGCAATGAAAATCTGAAAAAAATGTATACCATTTTTTATTCCTATTACTGTGAAGGTAATTTTAACTAAGTCTCAATATGCAGACTGAGGAGGTCTGCAAGAAGCTACAAAGTTGAAACACGTTTCTAAAAATACTTTGGTGCCGATTACGATCCTGTAAAAAAATTGCCCGTATGACTCGTATCCGGTCTTTTTACCGTACGAATCGTACAAGTGCCGTACAAACTGCCAACTACGATTTGCATGGGAAAAAGTCCATACGAATCGCATTATGAATTATTCCCCACATGTCCTCGGGTCGGAAAATGTGTCCGACACGTCCTCGGACGATTTACCGTACAAATGTGAAAAGTGAAGTCCGACCGCGGAAGTACGATCCATCCCGTGCGTCCGATGTTACAACCATATGGAAAAAACACCGTCCGCTCCGAACTCCCATAGCAACCATGGAGACATGTGCCCGCATACGCGCCCAACACTCCCCCCAGCCATCCTATGTACGAGTCGAATCCCCACCCGTGTATGTACACCCGTGTATGTATGAGACGTACCCCCACCCGTGAATGTATGGAGCGTACCTCCACCCCAACCGTGTATGTACGACCCGTACCCTCACCCGCGTACGTATGGAGCGTACCCCCACCTCAACAGTGTATGTACAACCCGTACCCTCACCCGCGTACGTATGGAGCGCACCCCCACCCCAACTGTGTATGTACGGACCGTACCCCCACCCCAACCGTGTATGTACGACCCATACCCTCACCCGCGTACGTATGGAGCGCACCCCCACCCCAACCATGTATGTACGGACCGTACCCCCACCCCAACCGTGTATGTACGACCCGTACCCTCACCCGCGTACGTATAGAGCGTACCCTCACCCCAACCGTGTATGTACGACCCGTACCCTCACCCGCGTACGTATGGAGCACCCCCCACCCCAACCGTGTATGTACGGACCGTACCCCCACCCCAACCATGTATGTAAGGACCGTACCCCCACCCCAACCGTGTATGTATGACACGTACCCTCACCCGCGTATGCATGGAGCGTACCCCCACCCCAACCGTGTATGTATGGACCGTACCCCCACCCCAACCGTGTATGTACGACACGTACCCTCACCCGCGTATGCATGGAGCCTACCCCCACCCCAACCATGTATGTACGGACCTTACCCCCACCCCAACCATGTATGTACGACCCGTACCCTCACCCGCATATGTATGGAGCGTACCCCCACCCCAACATTCTAAGTACGGAGCGCACCCCAGGGTGGGGGTACGCTCCATGCATACGCGGGTGAGGGTACGGGTCGTACTTACACTGTTGGGGTGGGGGGTACGCTCCATAAGTACGCGGTTGAGGGTACGGGTCGTACATACAGGGTTGGGATGGGGGGGTACGATGGATACGTACGCGGGTGAGGGTACGAGTCGGACTTACACTGTTGGGGTGGGGGGTACGCTCCACGCATACGCGGGTGAGGGTACGGGTCGTACTTACACTGTTGGGGTTGGGGGTACGCTCCATACGTACGCGGGTGAGGGTATGGGTCGTACATACACGGTTGGGATGGGGGGGTACGCTCCATACGTACGCGGGTGAGGGTACGAGTCGGACTTACACTGGGGTACGCTCCATGCATACGGGGGTGGGGGTACAGTCCTTACATATCCGTACCCACGCTATGGAATGCTTGTGCGGCCGGACCCAGGCCTTTGCCATGTGGGTACAGCCGTCCCGCCATTGTTGGGGTGACGTAGGTGTGGGCATGGTACGACTCGTACCCACGCTCTTAAGGTGTGGGTACGGGACGTACCTGTATTGTTGTGTTGCCGGTTCGCGTCGTCAAGCACTTCCGTTGTGGCGGACGCTGGCTTTGCTGGACACGCCCACACCCCCTCGTAGTGACCAGGGCCTGGGGGTCAGGTATGTCCAGGGCATGTGTGCTGTGTGACTTTGGTGGGGGTTTTGTGGCCTGCCCCTGGTCCTGCCCCCCCCTTTCCCCCCTCCCTTTGTTGTTCTGACCTTCTGCGGCGTCTGCGTCGTAACCTGTAGAGGAGGTCGACTGCTATGAGGGCCGGGATGACACGTAGGTTTGGGTCCATGTCTGTCCGTCGCGTGCGGGTACTCCTTGTTCGCGTCGTCCTGATTTCCCGGCAGTTTTTGGCTGCCGGAAAATATTGTCCGTGCGGGATGACGTCGGTGCGAATCGTAATTCCTGGTTCGTGAATGGCAGGCTGCGTGCGTCCCGACGTCACGTCGGCGCTTTCCCGGATCACATTTGTATGTTTATTTTCGTCGGTCGGGGTTTTGTACGATTCATACGGAAATGGTATTTCCGTGCGAATCGTACTTCCATGTTTGTATATTTTTACGACCGGGTACGCGTCGGACGGAGAATATGCTCCGTCCGACGGTTCGTACCCGGTTTTTACAGGATCATGATCGGCAGCTTTGTTTATACCTATGTAGTGTTGAAATCTGACCATAATCAGATATCATGTGACCTGCAAAAAAAGAGATTTGAGGGGTTCATAATATTTCCCATTGTACCTATTGAAGGACCGCAATCATTTCAATCATTCTTCTTTGAACATCTTTGCAGACAAAACTCTGTGCTTACCTTCTATCATTCGCAAGGAATTTTAAAACCGGAAATATGTCACTTTTTGTAACATAGTTTTTGCGCAAGACATTCTTTCATATTTACAAAGAGAGGAAAAGGCACGCTGTGTACTTTTTCTACTCCATGTAAATACAACCTCATCATACACACCACTTTGCGTTGAAAGGGAGTTCTATAAGTGTTGTTGTGCATGATTGCACTGAATACACATCTCTAGTTTTATCAGAAATCATAAATCTCGATATGTGTGTGAATGCTGCACCATTCTAAAATTGGTGTAGGAAAGCACAACAAGGAGAATTGTTTTCATTTCTCCACATTTTTATATCTTCAATGCATGCTAGAAAGTTCAGCATACATTGAAGGAGAAAAAGGCATTTTCTAATTGTTTTTGTGCAGGAAGGTGTGTCTTCCTGCAGAAAAACAAACAGCACATGACACAGATATCCTTGCACTATGGTACAAGGGTGCCTGTGTCACCACATGGCTGCAGTTTAAGCAGCCGTGCAGAGAGAAGCATAGATTTGCAACATATTTATGTACATATGTTGCATCCCTGTGCTTCGAAAGTTCTACAGCACACTGCAGTGAAAGAGGTTACTGTGTGATGCTGCAGCACTTCCTCATAGTTCTGCACTTATACATTCACCATACGCTACTAATGCATTAATTCAGTCAGTTACGTACTACACATACATTCATCTAAACTTGCACACACTAACAAAGAAATGTAGCTCTTTTTTTAAACCAGGAAAGTTAGTTCTTAGAAGAACTTTTTTTTTTCTTCTTTCTTCTTTTATATTTTTTGGGGGGTTTTTCCAACAATTTTGTGATTTTTTTGGAAAAAACAAACAAAAAACAAAACAGGAGGAACCAAACAATGACCTTCAGGGAAGAAAAAAAAATAAAAAAAAAATAACTAGCAATGGTGACTTTCTTGCCGGCGGCAGATCAGATCGCTCGACTGCTCTCCATAGCACAAAGTCGCATTGCACTTAGTGCAGAGCACTTTTAAAAATTGAAATTGAGGATGGATGTCCAAGTTTTGGTCTGACGGATGCACTCTTGAAGTGCTCGGCTGCGATGAGGTGGAAGGCACATGAGCAGGAGTGTCTCTCATCCGTCGGCATTCTTCTCGTGCAAGATTGACAGGATGAAGGGTCCGTAGGTGTTTCAGCATGCTGGCTGTCCCACATAAGTATTTCTTTGTCGGATCCCCTCGAGACAGCACTCTTTTACAAATCTTGCACGTGACCAAGGTGGCATTGGTCTTCGTTTGCCCCTCAGGGAAAAGTAAAAAATTTCCACACCACTGAAGAAAAACGTGGTGTGCGTGCTGACTCCTCCAAATATTCATCCTCAGATGTATGAGGAGATGCAGGTGATGCCTGCTGCCCTGAAGCCATTTTTAGGTGAAAAAAGTTAGAGCTATGTGTAAACTTAGTCTAAAAAACCTTCTTCTCTGCAAAGAGATGCTCCTCCAAAGAAGGTGAAAGAAGAATGATTGAAATGGGTGGGGTCTTTCAATAGTTAGAACAGGAAATGTAATGAACCAATCAAATCTCTTTTTTGCAGGTCACATGGGATCCGTGAACCGTGCACTTACGCAGCACGCACGCGATGCGTCATGTGTGTCTATGACGCGGTAGGTGCGCGGATCCCGCGAAATATTTAACATTTAAAAAAACATATAAATATGTATTTCATGTGAATATTAATTGAAGTCAAACTCTAAACTAGTCTTTAAAGTAATATATTTTTACATCTAATCCTATTTTTCTTTTTAATTCAATTTTGCGGATGCGCACTGGGTGCCAGTGCGCATCCGCGAAATTGAATTGTCCACGTAATAAATTAGTGCATCTTCTCACACCCTAATATAACCTTTGATACACCGACTCAAAATTTCAGACGGCCATTCTCAAAACCATAGATACTCCAATACCAATAACTACATATCCACTCATTGACTCTTAGGTCTACACACACATCCAGTCACTCACCTGTACAGTCACTCATACTTACAGTCACTCAGTACAGGTCTATCATATGCATTTATACACCTATATAGACACTCACACATCGCCAATCATCCAGGTACTGACACACCTAGTCAATCATGCAAATAATTAATCACACTCCAATTTACTCACCTATACAGTTAAACACACTCAAGTTCACTTACTCATAAAAATACTAACAAATTCTGACGCTCTTATACAATTACTGATACAAGCACACACTCATCCATACAGCCACTCCCGCAATCACACACTCTCACATATAGATAGTTATATACTCTTACACACATATACACTGCGTTTCACATATGTGTTACTGACACAAGTACAACTGAGATATACATTCAATTACTAACACACCCATACATACATACACTCACCCAACCATACAATCCATCACAGTTGCACTCTTAAACCCATGCACCCATAGAATCACACACTCACACATCTATGCACAGAGTCACACACACCCTACCCACACAAACACTCAGGCTCCCATACAGATACTCAGACAACCAATCAATAACCCATATAGACACTCATATAGCTATTCACAAAACCATGCAGCCACTTATACACCAACACACAGACACATAAGACATTCACACAATTTAGTCACTAGTCTGCAGTAAGATACATTTAATGACTCACTTATAGAGTCAGATACGCACCTAGAAAATCATCCATTCACACACTTCTACACCCACTCATTCTTCAACAGGCCTTTCCCTATATATATTAAACATATTAATACTTTACAGAAACACAGACTCACTGGCTGATGTCATCAGTGATGTCATCAGTGATGTCACTGACCATGTCATGAGTGATGTAATATGTGACGTCATCAGCAGTGCATTGCGGGGGCGCGAGTTATAGTTAGCTGAACTAACTATAACGGGGGAATTTCTAGGGTTTTGTACGAGGGAAATGTCCAGCTAACTATAACACCCCTGAAACCTATGGTTTTTTTCAGTGAATTTCTAAGGTTTTTTAAGTGCCAATTCCTAACTATAATGCCCCTGAAACCTTTGGTTTTTTCAGTGAATATATATATAGCTAAAATCTACGATTAAACTAATAATTTTAATTTCATTTAAAATTTAATAGCTTTTTAAATACTGTAAAAATGCAAAATATATATGTATCTAAATCTATTGCCGAAGGTCTATTTTCAATAGCTTCTATATGGATTAGTGTTGATAACTAAAAGTGTCTTATTTAGTTTTAATCTATGACTCCAGATTGCTGGACATGTATTGAATTTCTTTTTATGTCAGTGAGATACCTGACTTTGGTTGTGATCATATCTGTGCTAAAACATTGTATGTATACTTGATTCATGTCCATTGCTTCATCCGGAAACCTTACCTGTTGCCCAGTTATATGCATCAGCTTCTAATTTGAACACTTTATTATATATACTATTTTCACATAATACCAATTATTCATAGCAAATGTTATCATGGGGTCCGTTTAGTTCTCTGATAGGGCTTCCGTGTATGGCAGGAGCTCTGGGGTCTGCCTGATGTGGACCCAGAAAAGCAACGGGCGGAGCCTCGTTATATCGCGAATGGAGCGCCTGTCCATACGAAGCATTAGGGGAGTAAGTAGGATGGTTAGAGACAGCTTCACACGGTCCTTTAGGAATTTATACTCTGATCTGCAGAGCTCGGGTATCTTATCAAATCCCCACAGCTCTGCTCCATACAGAGCTGTGCTGGCTGCCTCTGAAGGGTAGGAGCTACGAGTCTGCTATGTGAAAAGAGATGCTTCTTTCCTAGGGACCCCGTGTCTCGCTTGTGGCCCAGTAGCATCTTAGTTAGATGAGGCTTCCATGACATTTTGTCTGGAAAACGAACCCCTAAGTAATCAAAAGTACCGACTCTTTCCAAGGGGGCCCCTCCTAGTGCTTGATTGCCTTTATAAGACTTATGAGAGTTAAAAAACATAAATTTGTTTTTTGTGTTGTTAACAACCACACCCCTAATGTCGCAGAAGAGATTAAATATATTAAGTAGGCGCTCCAACCCTGACGGGGTCTTTGACACCAGCAAGGTTTCATCTGCGAACAGTTGTGTTGGTACCTCGTCCACCCCAAGATTGGTGTATCAGCTGGGTCTTGTTGCAAAAAGCGAACTACTCTGTTCATATACAAAGAGAATGGGGTGGGTGCCAAAACACAGCCTTGCCGAACTCCCCTGCTGACTGGAATACACTCAGTCAGTTGTCCCTGCACCCCCCTATCTGATCTGAGTGTAGTTCCCTTCATGCAGCTGAACTACCAAGCTGAGAGTGGGTAACGGTGTGCCCATGTTTTTAAGAACAAGCCAAAGTTTATGCCTGGGGACTAAATCTAAGGCAGTCTTTAAATCAATAAAGGCTAATTAAAGACTGTCCTTGCCAATCACTACCACTTTCCAATAGAGGAGTAGGATGTGGAATGCCTGATCAATTGTCGCCGCCTTTACCCTAAAGCTGGCCTGGTATTGGGATAAGATTGCATTGTCATCTGCCCACAGCTGGATCTTCTGCAGGATGGCTCTACAGAAGACCTAATGGTTGATTAATGCACAACGCATGCTAATGGATAATGCATTGTTTTCAATGCATTGGCGTTAATGCCCGGCTTCTGATCAACGGCACAGGTGCAATGCGGATCAACGCGTAGCTTCTGACCCACGCAACTGGCCTATTGTTTGTGATACACTGTATTCAATTGTGCAATGCAGGTAAACACACCTTGAGCTCACTTTCTGTGCTCCTCTTTTCTCATCTGACAGGCTTGATATCTTTGGAAGTGTGGCTTTTCAATGGTAAAAAGTGCACCTTTGTGTGAATTTTTGCCTTCATCATGGTGACATATTGAGTGACAGTATATATATGTGAAAAACACATACATAGTGTGATGTGTAGAGACATTCCAAACTTTTGTTTGCTTTTGCTGTTTGGAGTATGCTTGGATGAACGCACGTAGCTGCGGAGTAGGCATCTTAGCAGTCAAATATATATATATATTGTATTTACAAATGATATATATTGTATTGCTATGCCTATGAAATACAGTATTGTGTTCACTATTATGCGCAATATCTACATTCATGCAATCTTTCTGCATTCCTGCCATAAGATGGGTTATGGATGCAATACACACTCAGGGAAGCTCATCGACTGGCTGGTTCAGTCGGTCTACAGTGTATGTGGCATCCTGCTTCACAATTAACTGGATGGATATGATAGGTATGGTTTTAGGCGAATATGACACCTGTGACTGTCAGACAGACATTAATTAGCACACTAAACTATCCAACTTCCAGCATGAAATGGTGTGGTACAAACACGTCGGCTGACTGGGCTTTGTGTCTGAAACAATATGTGTGGCACATGCACAATGCACCTTGGAAAATATTTGCTAAATTTGTTTCCCTATTGTTTGAGCATCATGAGACCTGGTTGCGTAGGCCAGTCAAGTGTGATTAAACCTTAAGTGCCACTGTATGTAGCAATTCACTGCATTTTATTACCCTGCACCAGAGAGGGGCTCCTTAACCTTTGCATGTGGGTAGCCATTCTCATCAGATCGTAATATGTGCATTTACTGACAGATGACACCAGGCACACCTGAAATACGTCAGTGAGTACTACCTTCACAGGAGTGATATTACATGTAGCTAGAGTTTATCAACTTATCTTAACTTCAAATGTTATTTTTGTCCTGTGTATAGCAGCATGCATAGATGGAGCACTAGGGCTCACAGCATATCAGTAAGATGCAGCATCACTATCACATACATTCCTGCATGTAACAGTGTATCCCTGCCTCATGTGGCAAGTGTGCCTGCACTGGGCCTAGGTAGCCCCTCCAGTATCGCCACAGGACAAGAGGCATAATTTTAACATATTATGTTAGATACCATACAATTCTTACTAAGTGCTTGCTAACATAGCTGTGGTGAAGGTAGACTATCTGTGCTGCACTGTGTGCCCATGCTCAGAATATGCACCTCTGTTTACACTCATAGGACATCATGTAGACTATACTGTGATCCACATATGCGGGACAGAAACAAACATCATGAAGTGCAGCTCACCCCCCCCCCGTCATAGCACACTGTTTGGTATTACCCTCACTTTGAACTATGGCAGACGATCTGTAGCTGAACACACTGTAGAAGCACACACACTCTCTGCATGTGCACACTGTTACATATTACAGACTTTCTGTTTTGTATGTATTGCACTGACATACGTTTCCGTACATGGTGTAATCATGCACACATATGTCAGAATATATGATATAGGCCTGGGGTGAGGGTGACCCATAGCAACAGACCTTTAGAATAGGTGAGTGAGCCATAAGCCATCACTGCAGTGAAAAATTGTTAGTCAATGTATCTTGTGATTTTCTATTAACAGAATGCTGCTATACACACATGATCTTAGTATTACTCCTGTCAGTGCAGGTGGCAGTACATCTACTACGATGGCAGGCCTTTGTATGGCTCTCCTGGTCCAAGGGTACTGCATTCCCTGACACAGGCATATGTAATGGGACACACTCAACTAACAATTCACCTGTGGGTGGATATAAGATTTGTAATCTGCTTAGCAATGCACTTTTACATTCAGGTCAGAGGTACCCAACTCTTGCCATGCAATGGTAAGTTCATATTGAAACCCCTCCATTTGACCATGTGCTATGAGTTAGTGTGTATGCACATACAGTTTGGTCTGACTTTTGATCCAAGTGAAATCACAGTCTTGACATCTCGGAATTTCTCAGGTGTTCAGGTGTTAGCATATAACCTACACAAACTCATACTGCTCTGGTTATTTACTGACTATACAATCGTCTATGCTCATATTGTATTTTTACATTGCATTGCTGTGTAATGCATGGCAAATGTGTCCTTTATCTACTATAGCATGATGTGGTATTTGTAACAATGTAGCCTGTAAATATTTCACAGATACTGTGTTTTGTGGAAAGCCAAAGATGCATGTATGTGTTCTTTACAAGTGACACTCATTATCACTGATGGTATCTGCAACAGCATTAGTTCCAACAAGATGCTGTCATTCGGCATGCGCACACATTTGTGAGACACACTACAATGTGGGGTTATTCTCAGGTATGGTAGACGGTGGTTTGTGTTCCAAACTTCACTGAGTGCAATCTGTTGTACAATTTGGTGCTGCACAACAGAGCAAGACTGTTAGCTTTGCAGCTCTGCATTGCTCAAGTGCAAGGGGAGAGTAATGATCAAACTGAAATTTGAAATGTGGCATGCCTGGCATGTCCCTTTAAGTTAGTACACTGCTTTGTATAGCATTTCTGTATATGTTCAAATGATAGACGTGAGGCATGGCCCCATGTTGTTCAAAAGCTCTGATGACATACTTATTGCATTTTTAGGTCTATTTCTAGTTGACAAGATGGGGTGAGTTAATGTTTACTGGGACTGTGACATAAACAGCAACACAAACAATGGATTTATTTCCATGTTGAACCTTCCAAATATGTTTGGACTTTCTGTCCATCAAATTACATGTAATTCAAGAGAAGAAATGTTGTCCAATGTGGGTGTGTCACCTATTCCCAACCACTGTATTTTGGATCTCTCCTCCATCCTCATCCTCATCCTCCACCAGCAATGTCCCTCATCTCATGGGACATTTGTTTGGACACATATGTGGTGGAGAATGGCACACATGAGTATGAACTTGCAGACCATAGGGGGCGAGTAGAGCAGTCTCCCCTCTGACATGTCCAAGCATCTGAACTGGGACTTCAGCACACCAAAAGTTCTCTCCACAATGTTCCGGGTCTTGGTCAGTGCCTGGTTATATTGTTGGTCCACCTCAGTCTGGGGATGTGCTATTGGATTCATGGCCAATGGCTGGAGACCATTTCCTTGGCCAGCTGAAAGTTACAAAGAAATTACACCTGTCAGTGCTTTAACTCTCTGTTATAGCTACATTCCTGTCCATGTGTGTTATGTACTGAATTGCTCATATACATTTCATACGATATTTCACAATATGTTACTTATACAGTTGGCCATCGCTTTACACATGTCTCTTCCATTTCTATGTGTAACGGCAAATTATGAGCATGGCCTGTTACATTGTACAGTTCTACATCATAACGTTCATGTTCATCCAGTGGCTTACTGTGATGGCTATTTGGAGAAGCTCCTGATCACTCTTTGTTACGTGCACTCACTACATGTGTGAAGTGACAGATTTGTGATCATATATTTGGCTCGTTGGAAGGTAGTGACATTGCCAACATGTATTACACTCACATATACATATGTCCATGGTAAACAACTGATGTCATTGATGGCCTACATGACATTGGCACAGCCATTTCATAGTACAATTACTTGACCATGTGGTTACGGTGAGTACATGTGGTGCAGTTCAAACATGTCTCATGGATTGAAATGCTATTCATTTTCAGGCTTCAACTATTATTATTGGCAGATAAATTGCAATGGTACACATTGACACATATGTATTGCAATGTGGGCCATCTTTCTGTGGGAGCTATCTACTACAAAATTAGACATAATACATTGTCTTTTTACATCCAAATGTATGACTCTAACTTGTAGAGATTGTGTACTTCTACAAATAGATTCTTTCCTCATTGCTGTGGCATATGAATTGTTGAGATTAGTATACTGAGTACACTGTGGTGCCTTGTCCAGGGTGGATTTTTTTTAATGTTGATTGCTAATGTATGACATGTTTGGCAGCATTATGTTTAAGTTTGTGAGTTTCACATTGCTGGATTCAAATACCTTTTTTTAATGTGGCCTACTTGCTACATGGAACGATGAATCATCACATTTGTTACATCAGTCAATGCGGCTGTCTGCTTACATGTTTGTGTGTACATAGACAGTCAGTATTGCTGAGATATATGTGTGTTTTGTTAGAGTCCCAATGTTATCTTGTATTGACATTTACACATGTCTGGAGCCTACACTGAAATGGCAGTAACACATGAAATGCCAGAAACCGGTCCTAGGATGCTTGTTTCCGGTCCAGGGAAGGCATGGCTTGGCAGTTTGGGCTGGACTGTTCCCATGAGGCACAGGGTCAGACTGATTTGCATATGGCCATGTCTGAACTGGGGTGGCGGAGTGGGCTAAAGAACGGTGATGGATCAAACCCGGATCTGTTGACTGGGTGTGAGTGTTTGATTGGTTTTGATGCTCTGTCCATCACCACCCCCTTTTGTACCGCTTTGTTCGCCATAAGTTGGCAGGGTATGATCAGACGTGAGTCCCTTGCTCACTTTGCCACTGGATTCAAGCAAGCCTGGCTGAAGACGGCTGAAATGCCAGAAACCGGTCCTAGGATGCTTGTTTCCGGTCCAGGGAAGGCATGGCTTGGCAGTTTGGGCTGGACTGTTCCCATGAGGCACAGGGTCAGACTGATTTGCATATGGCCATGTCTGAACTGGGGTGGCGGAGTGGGCTAAAGAACGGTGATGGATCAAACCCAGATCTGTTGACTGGGTGTGAGTGTTTGATTGGTTTTGATGCTCTGTCCATCACCACCCCCTTTTGTACCGCTTTGTTCGCCATAAGTTGGCAGGGTATGCTCAGACGTGAGTCCCTTGCTCACTTTGCCACTGGATTCAAGCAAGCCTGGCTGAAGACGGCTGAAATGCCAGAAACCGGTCCTAGGATGCTTGTTTCCGGTCCAGGGAAGGCATGGCTTGGCAGTTTGGGCTGGACTGTTCCCATGAGGCACAGGGTCAGACTGATTTGCATATGGCCATGTCTGAACTGGGGTGGCGGAGTGGGCTAAAGAACGGTGATGGATCAAACCCGGATCTGTTGACTGGGTGTGAGTGTTTGATTGGTTTTGATGCTCTGTCCATCACCACCCCCTTTTGTACCGCTTTGTTCGCCATAAGTTGGCAGGGTATGCTCAGACGTGAGTCCCTTGCTCACTTTGCCACTGGATTCAAGCAAGCCTGGCTGAAGACGGCTGAAATGCCAGAAACCGGTCCTAGGATGCTTGTTTCCGGTCCAGGGAAGGCATGGCTTGGCAGTTTGGGCTGGACTGTTCCCATGAGGCACAGGGTCAGACTGATTTGCATATGGCCATGTCTGAACTGGGGTGGCGGAGTGGGCTAAAGAACGGTGATGGATCAAACCCGGATCTGTTGACTGGGTGTGAGTGTTTGATTGGTTTTGATGCTCTGTCCATCACCACCCCCTTTTGTACCGCTTTTCACATACGTCTTCTGGTGTTGCTCCTGACACTTTGCTCAACATACAAGTTTACTGCCATGTGTGACATACTTGCACATATCCACAGTAAATTATTCTCACAGCACTGATCTTTTTGACCTTTGACTGATATCAGGAGTAGGTACGCCATTGAGGAGACACTAATCTTAGACTTATCTTTTGTTTTGCTTTTATACTCATTTTGGCTTGTCTGTCATGCCACATGGTTTCATTTGTGATCCATTACCCAGTGCAGTTGGTGTGGTTCCATCCATGCACACAGAGTGAAATCACGCATTGCTACTCACTGACGTTCTGTTGCTACTGACATTGACAGATTAGTAAGTGCATGTCAATGTGGGACATCAGTGTCCACACGTTGTAGTGCATTGTTCCCACTATGTGCACATGACACCGGCGCCGAGATGTTTGAGTATGTGGTACTGCTCAATCAAGCAGGTCACCTTTCTAAACTGCAGTGCATCACTGAGAAAGGGCAGTAGTGCACAGTGTTTGGGCCATTCCACACTTTCCTGGCCTTTCAGCTTACACTGGCACACAATGTGCTGCCTAGCACAAACACAGGCAAACTTGATCCTAGGTACTTGGGGCTTGCATTACATGTGTCCCATGATTTATGGTGCATGTATAAGGCAGAATCCTCATACACATTGCCCTATCTCTGTCAATAGATGTTTTGTCATACATTTGTTACTGTTAGTAGGTCTGTTATGTAGTTCAAATTTCTTACCAACAAGTATACCATTCCCATGTAGACCATTCTGGACGCACTCATTGATAATGCTATGCCCGAAGATGTAGGTATCATGCACACTCCCTGGGTACTTTGGAAGCACATTGGTGAACATCCCCCAATGGTCCACAATGGCCTGAAGGTTGATAAAGTAGGTGTGCTTCGGTTCCTCTACAGGGGTGATGTTGCTGCAGGGGGAACACGTTGCACATTTGTGCAATCCATGGCACTTAGCACATGTGGGAATGCAGCAATGGCATAGAAGCCTTGCTTGGTCTCTAGCTGCCGTTGTTGTGTCTTGGAGAGAAGAAGGTACTGGGGTGTCAGGTAGTTGATGGCATCCAGGACAGAGGGTGGGAAGGCTAAAAAAGATAGCTGCGATATTCCTGCCACTCTGGCTGTTGTGATCTGGAATAAACCAGTTGCAAGCATGTGGAGGACAGCCATTAGCTTGGCCTGTGGTGGAATGTTGGTGAGCCTCACAGTTGGTGGCTGGAGTCTTGGCACTATGTGGTTCAGCAGTTCTATTATGGGCTTCCTCCTGAGTCAGTATTATGTGATGAACTCATCCTCCCTGAGGTCAATGAGGGAAATCCCCTACCAACAAATGTGTCCCCTTCTCCTGAGCTGCCTACACGGTGGGGGTCTCGTCACAACCCCCAGCTGCAAAATAAGCACCTCCATGGTGTAGTTGTGCCAGCCAAATTGTTTTGTGTGGCTTGTCTTAATTTACCACAACCAATGCATCTGGTGGCTCAGTGGACTAATTCATCCCTTGCAGGGGCCTCTGTTCGACCTCATGGTCACAGGTTTAAATCCTGGCTGGTACACTCAGGTGCCGATCACGATCCTGTAAAAACCGGGTACGAACCGTCGGACGGAGCAAATTCTCCGTCCGACGCGTACCCGGTCGTCAAAATGTACAAACATGGAATTACGATTCGCACGGAAACACCATTTCCGTACGAATCGTACAAAACACCGACCGACGAAAATAAACATACAAATGCGATCCGGGAAAGCGCCGACGTGACGTCGGGACGCACGCAGCCTGCCATTCACGAACCAGGAATTACGATTCACACCGACGTCATCCCGCACGGTGAATATTTTCCGGCTGCCAAAAACTGCCGGGAAATCAGGACGACGCGAACAAGGAGTACCTGTACGCGACGGACAGACATGGACCCGAACCTACGTGTCATCCCGGCCCTCATAGCAGTCGACCTCCTCTATAGGTTCCGACGCAGATGCCGCAGAAGGTCAGAACAACTAAGGGAGGGGGGGAAAGGGGGGGAAAGGGGGGGGAAAGGGGTGGGCAGGACCAGGGGCAGGCCACAAAACCACCACCAATGTCACACAGCACACATGCCCTGGACATACCTGACCCCCATGCCCTGGTCACCACGAGGGGGTGGGGGCGTGTCCAGCAAAGCCAGCGTCCGCCACAAAGGAAGTGCCTGACGACGCGAACCGGCAACACAACTATACAGGTACGTCCCGTACCCACGCCTTAAGAGCGTGGGTACGAGTCGTACCACACCCACACCTACGTCACCCCAACAATGGCGGGACGGCTGTACCCACGTGGCAAAGGCCTGGGTACGGGTCGCACAAACATCACATTGCATGGGTACGGATATGTACGGACCGTACCCCCACCACCGTATGCATGGAGCGTACCCCCAACCCCAACAGTGTAAGTACGACCCGTACCCTCACCTGCATACGTATGGAGCGTACCCCCACCCCAACAGTGTAAGTACGACCCGTACCCTCACCCGCGGACGTATACGTCCCACCCCAACAGTGTAAGTACGACCCGTACCCTCACCCGCGTACGTATGGAGCGTACCCCCCACCCCAACAGTGTAAGTACGACCCGTACCCCCACCCGCGTACGTATGGAGCGTACCTCCACCCCAACAGTGTAAGTACGACCCGTACCCTCACCCGCATACGTATGGAGCGTAACCCCCACCCCAACAGTGTAAGTACGACCCGTACCCCCACCCGCGTACGTATGGAGCGTACCTCCACCCCAACAGTGTAAGTACGACCCGTACCCTCACCCGCGTACGTATGGAGCATAACCCCCACCCCAACAGTGTAAGTACGACCCGTACCCCCACCCGCGTACGTATGGAGCGTACCTCCACCCCAACAGTGTAAGTACGACCCGTACCCTCACCCGCGTACGTATGGAGCGTAACCCCCACCCCAACAGTGTAAGTACGACCCGTACCCTCACCCGCGGACGTATGGAGCGTACCCCCCACCCCAACAGTGTAAGTACGACCCGTACCCCCACCCGCGTACGTATGGAGCGTACCTCCACCCCAACAGTGTAAGTACGACCCGTACCCTCACCCGCGGACGTATGGAGCGTAACCCCCACCCCAACAGTATAAGTACGACCCGTACCCCCACCCGCTTACGTATGGAGCGTACCTCCACCCCAACAGTGTAAGTACGACCCGTACCCTCACCCGCGGACGTATGGAGCGTACCCCCACCCCAACAGTGTAAGTACAACCCGTACCCTCACCCGCATACGTATGAAGCGTACCTCCCACCCCAACAGTGTAAGTACGACCTGTACCCCCATGGAGCGAACCCACACACGTGTATGGACTAAGCGTACATATTGTTAAATAGGAGGGGTGTGTGCCAATCACTCCCAGCAGTGCCCAGACACAGGAGGGGTGTGTGCAGAGTCCTCCCAGCAGTGCCCAGAGACAGGAGGGGTGTGTGCAGAGTCCTCCCAGCAGTGCCCAGAGTCAGGAGGGGTGTGTGCAGAGTCCTCCCAGCAGTGCCCAGAGTCATGAGGGGTGGGTGCCTATCACTCCCAGCAGTGCCCAGAGACAGGAGGGGTGGGTGCCTATCACTCCCAGCAGTGCCCAGAGTCAGGAGTGGTGTGTGCAGAGTCCTCCCAGCAGTGCCCAGAGGCAGGAGGGGTGTGTGCAGAGTCCTCCCAGCAGTGCCCAGAGGCAGGAGGGGTGTGTGCAGAGTCCTCCCAGCAGTGCCCAGAGTCAGGAGGGGTGGGTGCCTATCACTCCCAGCAGTGCCCAGAGACAGGAGGGGTGGGTGCCTATCACTCCCAGCAGTGCCCAGAGACAGGAGGGGTGGGTGCCTATCACTCCCAGCAGTGCCCAGAGACAGGAGGGGTGTGTGCAGAGGCCTCCCAGCAGTGCCCAGAGTCAGGAGGGGTGTGTGCAGGGTCCTCCCAGCAGTGCCCAGAGGTAGGAGGGGTGTGTGCCTAACACTCACAGCAGTGCCCATGAAACGCAAAGGGTGGAGTAGCCACAGATACCATGCCCACAAATTTCAGTCAGGTGCACAAAGACCCTGCAGTACATGTACCACATGTGTGCGAGGCTGGGAGTATACGCATGCATAGCGCAGAAAAGAAAACATGCACACATGAAGTCATGTCAATAGTCCACATACACAAGTACAATGACTACCAAGAATGCCACGAATGATGCAGGTGGAGACATCGCTCAGCATGCATGTGCAAATAGAAGGAGTCCGTCACACACCCAGCTAATGTACACACAGCTCTGCGCAAAATATTGGGAACACCCTGCAGGGAAGATGTCAGGGTACACAGCGGAAGGAATACACCTTTGGACAATTTCACCATGCAGCAACTGCTTACATGAACACAGAAACCTAGCTAACACGGTGTGATGGCACACAGATCCCAGGGTCCCCCCTATGACCAGCACACTACTACATTTCCCACACAACCAACACATGATCACCACCCAAAATCATGGAGCAGCCCCACCAACAGCAATATCAGAAAAGCAGTAGTGTTCAAAGGAAACAAAAATGGCTTTAATTAGCATGATCCAAAATTGTATGTTCGTAGAAAGTTCAATATTTACAAAGCCCATAGGGCAGTCCAGAAGTCACAGCTGGATGGGGGACACAGTGGGATGCGTGTCCCCTAGCTTGCCTGCACAGTTACATTCTGTCGTCTTCCACAGGGGTGAGGGCATCATGTGGGGGGGAAGAAACAGGCACCGCAGGGACAGGAGGGTGAAGGGTAGGCGTTGTGGGTGCAGGGATGGAGGACTCCACCACAGGGGGTGGGGCAGGGCCAAAGGTGGAGGCCAGGAGCTCGCTGCACACCTTAGCAAGGTCCTCCAGGGAATCCCCTGCACCCGAAGGAACCACAGGCCCCAAGGAGGGGGGGGGTCAGAGGGATGGGTCGCAGCGCCACTGGGGGAGGGTGTAGACAGGGGGGGGGGAATCAACCACCCTGACCGAGGACTTCCTTGACCGCTTGCGTGGTGGCGTCACTGTGTGGCTCAGGGACAGAGCGGCCATGAAGGAGTCTTTGGGGGAGATGTGGCCAGGAGAGCTGAGGGGAGGGGATTTGGAGGGAGTGGATTGGGTGGAATGCGGACTCACACTCTGGCTGCGTGTCACACGTTTGCCCCCCGACCCAGTGGGTGTGCCTACTTCACCCTGTGTGTGCGTGTCAGGAGGTGTGCGGTGGACCTTCCCTGCTGGTGTGGTGCCTGTGTGTGTTGTGGTGGGCGCATGCTGACGTCTGGGTGTACGTGGGACAGGCATGGGAGTGGGAAGTGTGGATGGGGCAGGGGTAGGGGGTGGGACGTAGCGCTGCAGGAGACCCACTGCTGCAGTCAGTGTCGAGTCTATCGACCTCAGCAAGCTGCGTTGGTCAGCCTGCGATAAATGAATGCCCTCCAAGTATGCCTCCATGTTGTGCAGCACTTGGCTGTGGCCATGGAGGACATTAAGGATCGCAGCCTGACCAACCTGCAACTGCCGCTGTATGTCCACAGACTCGGCATTGGCGGCAGCAGTGGAGACAGGGGCAGGGGGTGCGGTGCCTGGCAGGAAGGAGACATGTGGTGACCGGGCACGTTGGGAAGGGACACGAGCAAGTGGGAGGCAGCTGATGGCAATGGAGGGGACGGGGCGAGATGTAGTGCCGCTGTCAGCTGCTGGTGCAGCCGCCGCCCACTCGGAGAGATCATCCTCGGACCCGTCAGCTTCATACTCTGTTGTGCCAGTCGACAGGTCCCCGGCTTCACTCTCCTCCGCCTCAGTCCCACTTGATGTGCCAGCCCCGATGTCACCGCTGGCACTGGTGCTCGGTCCCTCTGCTCCGTCTGTGCCCTTGTCTCCCTCCGTGTCCCCCGACGATGCTGTGGGCAGGGTGAAGAGACAGAAATTAATCATACACCTGTATACATATGTCACATGAGTCCAATCTACATAGGTCACAGTGCATAGCCTGAAACAAAAGAAGAGTTACATCTACAAAACAAGGTACATATGTAGGGCATGCAAGACACAGTTGTTTGACCCACCATGCCACCGAAAAACTATGGAGAGCATGACACAATAGCAAATGAGATGGAATGGAATTTTGACTGAGGAGCAAGGCCCTGGGGACAATCCAGCACTGCATCTGCACCACACAGCGTGGCAGGAAATAGGGATGAGCAGGGACCATATCCAGGAACAAGAGGCACATGCAGCATAGGTTATACTGAAAACATGCCCACCATGACTGGCCCACTGCACCTTGAGTGCATGTCCAGACAAACATCACACACTGGCCAGTCCTAGCAAGGAGATATCAGGTTGTGACATGAAGGCCATGCCCGCACCACCCACTGCCTACATGAGACTATTATTTGGAGACACAGGAAGCACTTACATCCCTTAGTCTGGGTGAAATACACATGGGATGCAACAAATCAAGGTTGCACACAAAATACCCAAGGTGCGCCTGTCCAAATATTCATGTACAAATGGGCATCATCAGATGATTGTAACAAGACACACAGGCAATGTCCACCGTGAGTATGAACAAGGAAAATCAGGTCAGTCTGTACAGTGGACACTTGTACTACATTTCACGTCAAAATACATTTGGCCAGTGGACAATGGCACAGAGCACAACCTATGCTGTAGACACAGAGATTGTCAACATATTCGGATTACACACATGATAACTAGGAAAATATGCCCCTGGGGACAGTAGTGGCCACACAACTCCATGCTCCTGAATGGGAATGACTGCAACACACGCTACCATCCCCGCACTATGCGTACCGCACACTCATGCACATCATGTCACAGGCCACCACATAGGACATGCGTGCTGTAAGGCCTCACACTTGAGAGACTAACTCCCATGTCTGGACTCAGCATTAGTGCCAACTGACATGGAACCCACAAGACCAGAATTGGACAGGGCACAGGCAAGGTCCCAAAACCTGTTACACACCACCCCCACACATGATGCTGCAGGCATTGTACACGTGGAGAAGGTGCCAGGCTACATAACCTTGTGACGGAGTGACTCCACACAGACCAGGGAACACATTGCAAGGAGGGGAAGGGAGGCAGGAGAGCACTGCAATACTGTGGGTAACAGGATCTGCACAGCACCATTAAACCCTGGCAGTGCATCCATGGAACAGTGCACTTACAAATGCTGGTGAAACACAACAAACACACATGTACCTACCCCCTTCCTGCTGCTGCATCTCCTATAAGCGCCTGTCCAAGTCTGGAAAGACCACCGCCAGCACACGCTTGTGGATGTGGGAGAGACAGTGGCGCCCGCGGTTCTTATGGCTCTCAGGTGAGTCCCCCAGCAGGACCCGTGCGATCCTCCGCGTCCAGCACCGGATATCCTGCCAGCGTTTCCTCACCTGGGACAGGCGCCGCTTCCGACCATCCGCACTCCTCACGGCACTGATGGCGGTCAGCCAGATCTGCTCCTTGGCAGAGGCGCCTACCTGTGAGGATGAACAAGTGACACTACATCAATACACCTGCAACATGTCACAGAGACACATATGAGAACAAATTAGCTGGTTACAACAAGGCATGTCATGCAGCCAACGCATTGCACCTTTGCCATAGGGACATACTCCTCTGGGGAAGGGCAAAAGCAGTACATGCCAGTGAAAGTACACAGGTGGAATGAGGGCAAATACACAATCAATTATCCAAGGCTCACACTGTGCATCACACCCACCCCTCCTGTCTCTGGGCACTACTGGGAGTGATAGGCACCCACCCCTCCTGTCTCTGGGCACTGCTGGGAGGACTCTGCACACACCCCTCCTGTCTCTGGGCACTGCTGGGAGGACTCTGCACACACCCCTCCTGTCTCTGGGCACTGCTGGGAGTGATAGGCACCCACCCCTCCTGTCTCTGGGCACTGCTGGGAGTGATAGGCACCCACCCCTCCTGTCTCTGGGCACTGCTGGGAGGACTCTGCACCCACCCCTCCTGCCTCTGGGCACTGCTGGGAGGACTCTGCACACACCCCTCCTGTCTCTGGGCACTGCTGGGAGGACTCTGCACACACCCCTCCTGTCTCTGGGCACTGCTGGGAGTGATAGGCACCCACCCCTCCTGTCTCTGGGCACTGCTGGGAGGACTCTGCACCCACCCCTCCTGCCTCTGGGCACTGCTGGGAGGACTCTGCACACACCCCTCCTGTCTCTGGGCACTGCTGGGAGGACTCTGCACACACCCCTCCTGTCTCTGGGCACTGCTGGGAGTGATAGGCACCCACCCCTCCTGTCTCTGGGCACTGCTGGGAGTGATAGGCACCCACCCCTCCTGTCTCTGGGCACTGCTGGGAGGACTCTGCACCCACCCCTCCTGCCTCTGGGCACTGCTGGGAGGACTCTGCACACACCCCTCCTGTCTCTGGGCACTGCTGGGAGTGATAGGCACCCACCCCTCCTGTCTCTGGGCACTGCTGGGAGGACTCTGCACACATCCCTCCTGCCTCTGGGCACTGCTGGGAGACATCAGGCATTCCCCCCCCCCCCTGGGACCCTCCCTACAGTACATAGCATGTGTGTCACACCTGGACACAATGGCAGAAGTCACAGTCACAAAAAAAGGGACACAGTCTGTGCTAGTAGCTCTGCACTCACCTGATACCCTGGTCGCCCATACAGCAGGGAGTACTGTGGGAGGATCACATCCAGCAATGCCAGGTTCTCCTCCAGGGTGAATGGCTGTGACCTCTCCACAGACCTTGACATGGTTCCAGGGAATCAGGAGCAGCAGCAGTGTGGTAGAATCGAAATATGTGCAGGCAAGTGCTCCCTCATGGGACCTGGCTGCCTTATATCTGCCTTGCTGGCCTGTTTCATGCACAGGAGTATAGAGTGATTGGTCACTCACCTTTGCATCCTATGTTTCCTCCAATCCCTTCAAACCTAGCACAGTCAGTGGGTTCTTATTGTGTTTTTTTCTTCAGCATGATGTCAACCCCACAAACACATTGCAACAAAGTAGATTCATTCCAACTGACTTCTGCTGTGCACCTTCCAGAACAAATTCAAACTTAAAACTTGGTCTCCATGACAACCAGCATGCATGTAGGCCTTAATACTTGTCCCTCATGTGTCCCCAATGTGAAATTGAGCTTCACCCACAGGTACGGTGCGTTCCGGGCCCCTAGGGCACCCCAAATGCATAGCAACGGCCCGTACACGCGTGCGTACGTTCACTATCACTATGGGTGTCCTCGCGTATGAGTACTCGTACTGGTACGGCCCGTACACACGCCTGTACGTTCACTATCACTACGAGTACGCATACGCGAGAACACCCATAGTGGTACGGACCGTACACACGCCTGTACGTCCACTATCACTATGGGTGTCCTCGCGTATGCGTACTCGTAGTGATAGTGAGCGTACAGGCGTGTGTACGGACCGTATCACTATGGGTGTTCTCGCGTATGTGTACTCGTAGTGATAGTGAACGTACAGGCGTGTGTACGGGCCGTCCCACTATAGGTGTTCTCGCGTATGCGTACTCGTAGTGATAGTGAACGTACAGGCGTGTGTACGGGCCGTACCACTGCGAGTACGCATACGCGAGGACACCCATGGTGATAGTGAACGTACAGGCGTGTGTACGGGCCGTACCACTGCGAGTACGCATACGCGAGGACACCCATGGTGATAGTGAACGTACAGGCGTGTGTACGGTCCGTACCACTATGGGTGTTCTCGCGTATGCGTACTCGTAGTGATAGAGAACGTACGCACGCCTGTACGGGCCGTACCACTATGGGTGTTCTCGCGTATGCGTACTCGTAGTGATAGTGAATGTACAGGCGTGTGTATGGGCCGTACCACTGCGAGTACGCATACGCGAGGACACCCATGGTGATAGTGAACGTACAGGCGTGTGTATGGTCTGTACCACTATGGGTGTTCTCACGTATGCGTACTCGTAGTGATAGAGAACGTACGCACGCCTGTACGGGCCGTACCACTATGGGTGTTCTTGCGTATGCGTACTTACTGACCGTACACATGCCTGTACGCTCACCATCACTATGGGTACACATACGGCAGCACTCCCATAGTGACAAGGGAACGTACACAGGCCCTCTTAGCAGCAGTACGGTGGTTTTCACACATCACAGTGGTGACAGGCAGCACACAGGAAGGAATGGGGCTGACATACTTGTCCATGGATGGACATCAAGGCATTGTCTGGGCAGTACTACATGTGTGGGGCACAGGTGTGACAGGCTGTGATGGGGCACATTACTCCTGAGTCGAGAAGGCACCAGATGTATGATGAGATGTGTACAGATGTAATGTGTGACGGTGCAATGTGTGCCAGGCATGCCCTTGACTCCTTTGACATGTGTGCATGTCGTACTGCACACTTGGGATGAGCGTCACTGGCATGGCACGGACACCAACACACGGAAGTGTCCCCTGATGCCCGGTACAGGGGTTACCACACCTGACATGTCACTACCCACGGTGCACGATGTGACTATGTCATGTATGTGTGGGGAGTTCCCATTAGGTTGATGTTGGAGCACCCTCAAAAGCTGCAGCTGTTGCAGCAACCAACATGTGTCTGTGTGTAGATTGACATTGCACACTGTTGCGCACACCATGCCACATGTGGTATCGGATGTGAGGTGCGTATGTATGCATGGGACACGGAGTAGCGTAACAAGGACATGTCTGCATCCTCTCTATGAATGTGTGGTGAGTCATCACATGTACACCTTCATGGCAAGGTGTGTGGGCTGTCCTAGTGTAATGTCATGTGACCTGTGGCTCTTGTGTTCCGCTCGCAGTCTCTGCAATCGACATCCTACTTCTGCTGATGTGTGGATGTATGTCACTCCTGTGTTTCGTCTGGCTGTTCACTTGCACTGGGACACAGCTAATCCCATGCCATGGCATGTGGAGGTTCACAATCTCCGTGTGTAGCTGGGTCTTGGTAGGAATGTCACCTGGCAGCCATACGTGTCCAGGGCATGTGGCACATACCTGACTCCATATGTAGCATATGTGTATAGACAGATTAACATGTGCTCAGTACAAAATAATTGTTGTTGTGGTGCACTCACTCTTCTTTGTCACTTCCAAATTACTGCAGAGCGCCGCCTCTTCCCCGAGCAATTCCGGACTTGGCTGCCATGCGGGAGAATGACTGTATCCGGTGCTACCGCTTCCCCCAACGGTTGATTCTGGATTTGACGGAGAGACTGGCACCACACCTGGAACCGCTGCACAGGTATCCTACGGCACTGACACCCAAGCTGAAAGTAATGGCAGCCCTAAATTTTCTAGCCACGGGTACCTTTCAAAATACCATAGCTCATGTTGGTGGCATGTCCCAGAGCATGTTCTGCCGTGTGCTGCATGATTTCTTAGAGGCCATGTTGATTCACCTGGATGACTTCATCCATTTTCCTACCCCAGAAATGTTGACTGGGGTCAAGCGTGGATTATATGCCCTGGGAGGGATGCCCCATGTCATTGGGTCCATAGATGGGACACAAGTTGCTTTGGTACCACCACAGGCACAGGAGGTAGCGTACCGGAATCGCAAGCACTACCACTCCATCAATGCCCTTGTGGTGTGTCTGTCTAACATGGTGATTTCACATGTCTGTGCTCGTTTTCCAGGATCAGCACACGATGCCTACATCATGAGGCGTAGCAGGGTGCCTGAAATGATGACGCAGCTGCGCAACGAACGAGCATGTGTTGTTGGTGGGTACAGTCTGTCTGTCCTGTATTTTGCGTAGACTTCCAGCACGACCGCTTTCCTGTCCTGCTTATGTCCATGTGCTTTCCATGTAGGGGACGCTGGCTATCCCAACATGCCATGGCTGATCACACCTCTCCGCAACCCCATCACGCCGGCCCAGCTCCGCTACAACACCGCCCATGGCCGGACAAGGCGAGTGATAGAGAGGACGTTTGGCCTCCTGAAGAGCCGATTCAGGTGCCTACACAAGACCGGCGGCGCCCTCCCATATGCCCCGGCGAAGGTCTGCAAAATCTTCATGGTCTGCTGCATGCTGCACAACATGGCAGTTGAGAAAGCTGTGCCACTCATCCTGGATCAAGATGACGAGGACCATCCACCCGTGGAGGACGAAGGTCTTGGCAATGGGGCTAGTGATGTGGAGGATGTGGAGCCGCAAGAGGACATCCGGACTCGGCTCATACGCGACTTCTTTGCTTAGTGGTGAGTACCAGTGTCTGAGTGTGCACCGTTGGTCCCCGTGTGGCATGTGTTGTGATGTGTGTCTCCACATGCATGTATGGCACGTGAGTCAGAGGTGTGTGTGGGTGTGTCACTGGAGTGATGGTGCCAGTGATGGTTGTATTTCCCCAGTCATAATTGTGACCTAGCATGTTGTCATCCATACATGTGTCGAGTAAATGCACATGCAAGTGGCTGTGCTTTTTGTGGCTGACTTCTTGTGTGTCTCTCTTCCCCAGGTACTTGCGCATGCCGTCTGCTGCTTGCATTGTTGTGGCACTGCTATTCCTCATGGACACGTCATCGTGTGCTGACTCAGCGTTACAGGCACGGACACGTTTTGAAGTCTCCTTAGGGTAAGGGATGCATCAGGGGTGTATTGGGTGTGGCAGTTGTTCACGATGTATGCACACTGCCCCTGTCGATGTTTGTTTCCTCTGCAGACATGTTGCATCACCATGGTACACATGACATGCAGCTGGGTACACCTGAATAGATGGTCAGACTAGTTGACAGTCATCTGTGATGGGATAGTGGATTGTGATGATGGCATCAATGTGTGTAACACTGCCCTCGGACACATACGGTTTGCATTGGCTTGACATGGTGTGGGACTTCCACATCAGAGGATCAATGGTGTATGGCAGCCTCTCCGTGAGCAGCAGGGGGTGTTTAGCTGTTAGCCGACACTTGTGTGCCAGTTCCATGGCTATCACGCATTTGTGCTGCAGAAGGGGGGTGCCAGTGTTGGACCCACATGTTACTCCACATGACCTGTGTATGTGTACTCCGAGTTGCCTCTGCATTCCCGAATACATGACTAATAAAGGTGTCCCTATGCCTCCAAGGTGCCTCTTCTCAGTCAATGCTGGTGTGTTGCCACGGTGCATCCGGCATGTCTGGCATGGTTTTCCCTGATAGTGGCTATGTGTCTATGTGTAGAGTAGCAAAATGCAAGCTGTGTGTGTGGGATGAGACTGTGTATTGTGCATGATGTCCATGACTGTGTGGGTATTGTGACATGTGCCATCCCCATGCATCCAACGTTGGCCAGGCCCCCATTATCTGCATCAACCGGACTCAAGCTTGCAGGACATGGTTCTGCCACCTGTCTACACATACCTGGATGCCACCCAGGACACTGGACATGATCCCTGACCTCTGCGCATGACTGTTGCTGTACTCAATATGTCTGTCGGCACGGTTGTGCGGCCACCCCCTCAGCTGGTTGGGCCCATCACGGGTGTGTATGGTGCTCCATGTCTGTCTTGCCTAATACACTGTGACCCGTGTGTCCTGTGCCAGACTCAGGCCCCAGGGTGTGGATGGTTGAAGTCAAAAGAGAACTCAGGCATGTTTAGACTTTACAAGACACATGTAAGGTAATAATGCAACCAGCAGGCATCTTCTCTTCATGGCGTGACTTTTTATTTTAGTGGGGGGGGGGGGGGGGGATGACATGAGGGGCTTTCCGGGTGTTTGGATTTCAAAGTTCAGTAGGGGAGTTGGTGTCCTTGCCATTGGAAATCCTCAGAGTCCATGCCACAGACTTTGTCAACATTGGTCAGACAGTGACCAGCAAGGCCATGTGGCAGAGAATGTCTTTTGATGCTGTGCTGCTGTTGCTCCAGTGGGCCAGGTGCCAGGCCAGGTGTCCTGGGAGATGGTGCTGTAGTGCCGACCCTCACGGTCTTTTCCGTGGACGACCCGCCCTCCTGCGGGGACCCTCAGAAGCAGGCCGTGACGATGTTTGGGATGCTCCATCGGATGTTTCCTCCTCCTCCTCCTGATCCCTCCCTGTGGGTGGTGATGTTCTACGCCTTCTGGCACAGGGAGGGTTGCCCATGTTGTCGGCCATCCGACGGAGTGTACTGTGAATTCCCGTGAACACCGTCACGAGCTCAGCCTGTCTGTCCTCCATCCTCCGTTGGTGTTGCAGTAGACAGGCATGTTGCTCCGCATGTTGCTGGGCCTGCTGGGTCTTGATCTCATCGGGGGTCCCCTTCATATTGTTGAGGGTGGACACAACCTGGGCCATGCCCGGGGTGTCCTGCCGGTATGTGTCCAGGATGTTTCGGACAGGGGAATATACCGGATCCCCAGCGAACTGGTCAGGCTGGCGCCTCTGCCATCCTCCACTCCCACCACCCCTGCCCACTTGCACCTGGCCTGCCCTTGTGGGCACATCGGGTCTCCAGGACCCCTGAGGGGTCGCATTGGCATTGTCGCCTGCCTCCTCCTGGGTGCCCGGGACACCGTGTCCCTCCTGGCCAGCCTGGCTGCTTTGTGGTGGTGGGGCAGGGATCCTGGGTGTCTCCTGGGATGTGGCAGGAGTGGGGGTGGTGGTTGGCCCCGTTGTACCTGACGCAGGTGCTGCAGGTCGTTGGACACCAGAGGGGCCAGGTTGGTCGGGGTCGTCCACAGAGTGGTGAGAGTCGTCGCTGCCGGTGGGATCGGCCTCCCGCAGAGCAGGGTCCTGTGAGTCTTCCCCCCCAGTGTTGGGGGGTGAACCACGACGTTGACCTGTGTGTGAGAGAGACAATGATAATTTTGTTCCATGCAACATCCATGTTTCATTATTTTCAAAGTTGGAACATTTCCTCTGGGAATTTGGATCTGTCTTGCATTCCACTCACAGTGCACTTGTGCATGGGTGTGTCCCTTGGGCACAGCTTTGGCGACTTTCACTATGTGTGGCACAGTCTTACTTGCTGCGTCAAGTGTGACTGCAGTCAGCAGTGGAGTGGGCAGGTGTGGCGAGCCGTGCATTGGCGCCTTCCGTGTTGCACTGTACGTGGGCACATGAAGTTGTTCCACACACTTCAATGATGCAGGTAGCTGTCGTTGTGCTCGTGCACAGGTTGTGACATGGCCCTGTGTTTTGCCATGGAGGAGAGGGGGGGTGCTGGCACTGGCCACCCTTGTCTACATGCACGCAGTCCACCTGCTGACGAGCAGACATTCCCACACACCACAAGGCTGATTTGCTCTCCCCTGTCCCCCTCTCCCTCCCTCTCTGTCCCCCTCTCCCTCCCTCTGTGTGTCAGCCTCCTCCCTCTGTCCGTCTCCCTGTGTCTCCCTCCCTCTCTGTCCCCCTCTCCCTCCCTCTCTGTCCCCCTCTCCCTCCCTCTGTGTGTCAGCCTCCTCCCTCTGTCTGTCTCCCTGTGTCTCCCTCCCTCTCTGTCCCCCTCTCCCTCCCTTTCTGTCCCCCTCTCCCTCCCTCTGTGTGTCAGCCTCCTCCCTCTGTCCGTCTCCCTGTGTCTCCCTCCCTCTCTGTCCCCCTCTCCCTCCCTCTCTGTCCCCCTCTCCCTCCCTCTGTGTGTCAGCCTCCTCCCTCTGTCCATCTCCCTGTGTCTCCCTCCCTCTCTGTCCCCCTCTCCCTCCCTCTCTGTCCCCCTCTCCCTCCCTCTGTGTGTTAGCCTCCTCCCTCTGTCTGTCTCCCTGTGTCTTCCTCCCTCTCTGTCCCCCTCTCCCTCCCTCTCTGTCCCCCTCTCCCTCCCTCTGTGTGTCACCCTCTGTCACCTCAGCCCAGCTTCCTGGGCACACACTGTTAGCAGTTCTTTGAATGGCCCTTGGATTGTTGCTGTGAGTTTGTTTCTGATCTCCAGGCACCCATTGGGTGTAGTGTGTGTGTCTGCGCTGCTGCTGTGGTGGTGTGTGCTGTCACTCTTTCACAGTGTTGGCTGTTCATTACCTGCTGTCATGTGCAAAACAGTGCCTTCACCCCCATGTGTTAATGCAAGGCGTCCGCCATTTGCTGGCGAGTCTTTCCTGTGTGGGGACACACTGTTTGTCTGGCTGTGACCTAGGCCATATGGGCAGAGGGCATTGTTGTCTGCTTCTGAGTTGCACTGTGTGATTTTTGGGGCACACCCTCCCGCCATCCGGGTTACCGTGTCATGTGTTGGTGTCTTCTGTGGCCTGTGACTTGACATTGTCCAGCTGGGTGCATGGGGCATGGTGGCGCCAGTGGCATGTGCGTGTTCATGGAGTGTGGTTGAGTCATGCGATAGCTTGGGGTGGTTGCGTGCCTGTTTGTGAGTTTGGTTGTGGATGACGTTCCCCCCATGTGAGGTGCGTTGTTTGTGTACTCACCCGGGTCTCGGAGTCCTCCTAATCCTTCGACTGCCTCCACCGGCAGTATGGCCATCACCCTCTCCTCCCAGGGATGGTAGTGTACGGGTCTGCGGGACGGCCCTCCTCCAGTGACGTTGGCCTGGTTGTGTTCATCCGTCATCTTGGCTCGGACCCTCCTCCGCAGATCGTACCACCTGGCTTGGCATTCCTGCTTGTTCCTTCTGGTGTCCGCAACAGCATTCACAGCATCGACGATGGTCTGCCACATGGCTGTTTTTTCTGAAATGCTGGTCTGTCTGACCAATGTTCCAAAGAGGTGTGGCTCGACTCTGAGGATTTCATCGACAAGGACCTCCAACTCTCGGTTACTGAACTTTGGATTCTTGTTAGTGGGCATGGTGAGGGGTGTGGGTGTGGATGGGGGGGGTGTGTGGATGGTTGTGGGTGTGGTTGTGCAGGTGTGTGTGTGAATGTGATGAGGGGGTTTTTGTGAAGGTGGTTGTGTGAAGGTGTGCAAGTGTAAGGTGTGGTAAAGCTTCTAGTATGGTGCTGTAGGTTGTCTGTGGGGTCTGGCAGCAGTGAGTCTGTTGCAAAGGCTCATGGTTTGTGTGTGTGGGCCCTTTTTATTGGTCCATTGGTGGGTGTGGCTGTGTTTGAAGTTTGGGTGGGTGTGTTATAAGGAGTGGTGGTGTTTTGGGCCTCTGTTTGTTTTTGGCAGTTGCAGGTCAGTGAATGTGTTGTTTTAGTGGTTGTTGGACATGTTTAGTGGCTTTGTGCCATTCGAATGGTGTATTCTTGTGTTGTTTTGGTTTGTCCTGGTTGTGTACGTGCGTTTTTAGCGTGTGTACGGGGTGTACATGGGCCATTTTGTTGTACAGTGCTGTCCTTGTGTGTGGCTTGGTACGACTCGTACATGCGGTTGTGATGTTGGGGCCTGGGGTGCGCTCCGTACTTAGGATGTTGTGGTGGGGGTACGACTCTGACGTACACGGGTGTACATACACGGGTGGGGGTACGACTCTAATGTACACGGGTGTACATACACGGGGGGTACGACACGTACAGGGGTGTACATACACGGAGGGGTACGACACGTACAGGGGTGTACATACACGGGGGTACGACACGTACACGGGTGTACATACACGGGTGGGGGTACGACTCTAATGTACACGGGTGTACATACACGGGGGTAGGACACGTACACAGGTGTACATACACCGGATGGTTCGACACATACACGGGTGTACATACACGGGGGTACGACACGTACAGGGGTGTACATACACGGAGGGGTACGACACACACACAGGTGTACATACACGGGTGGGGGTACGACACGTACAGGGGTGTACAGACACGGGGGTACAACACGTACAGGGGTGTACATACACGGGGGGCTATGACACGTACACGGGTGTACATACACGGGGGTACGACACGTACAGGGGTGTACATACACGAGGGGTACGACACGTAAACGGGTGTACATACACGGGGGCTACGACACGTACACGAGTGTACATACACGGGGGTATGACACGTACAGGGGTGTACATACACGGGGGTACGACACGTACACGGGTGTACATACACGGGTGGGGGTACGACACGTACAGGGGTGTACATACACGGGGGTACGACACGTACAGGGGTGTACATACACGGGGGTACGACACGTACAGGGGTGTACATACATGGAGGGGTACGACACGTACACGGGTGTACATACGCGGGTGGGGGTACGACACGTACAGGGGTGTACATACACGGAGGGTACGACACGTACACGGGTGTACATACACGGGGGTATGACACGTACACGGGTGTACATACACGGAGGGGTTCGAAACGTACATACGGGGGCTGGGGGGGGTCGGCGCGTATGCGGGCACATGTCTTCATGGTTGCTATGGGTGTTCGGTGCGGACGATGTTTTTTCCATACGGTTGTAACTTCTGACGCACGGGATGGATCGTGATTCCGCGGTCGGACTTCACTTTTCACATTTGTACGGTGATTCGTCCGAGGACGTGTCGGACACTTTTTCCGACCCGAGGATGTGTGGGGAATGATTCCCAATGCGATTCGTATGGTCTTTTTCCCATGCGAATCGTAATTGGCAGTTTGTATGGCACTTGTACGATTCGTACGGTAAAAAGACCAGATACGAGTCGTACGGGGAAATTTTTTACCGGATCGTAATTGGCACCTCAGCCTTTCATCCATCTGAGGTTGATAAAATGAGTACCATTGAGTTGGATAACAATAAACATCTGTTATTCAGTGCCAAGAGTCGCGTTGGGGTGAAGGTGTGCTTTACAAATACACATGTTATGTTATTTCCTACACCTGAGTTGGCAATATGCAGGAAGTTTGACGCATTTCAGGCTCTGAACTACACTTGTCAATGAGGCTTCATACATTGACAAAACCATAAGTATCACTGCCTCAGTTTTACACTGGATTTTACGAGGAAACACCTACTTTGCATAGTTTAATCTCTGTGGGGATTCTGGCAAAGGTATTTTCTGACGCAAGCCTATAAGAACTGATGCATTTGGCCACATGCGTCAAATTGTAGAAATGGAGTACTGTATGTGGTGCTGGTGCATCAAAATTAGAGATGCAACAGTGGCGTAGACCTCTCATAAATAAGCCCCCTAGTGTTTTCTTTTTTCCACCGCGAGGCCTTACAATACAGCCCTCCCCAAACTCCATTTACAGCAGAGCCAAGAGATAACTCCAGAAACGAAAAGAAAACGTATGGATTATAAAAATTGATTTCTCTGGGCTGCTGTGCTGTCACCTTGAATACTCTCACACAAATCCTGGGCACTCTTCTAGCATTTTAATGCACTTTGCAGATGATAGTGTACCAACAATAATGCTTTGGAAGCTTTAAACACATTATCAACAGTGAGTGATTTCTAATTAAAGTCTCACTAGCAATTAAACTGTTGGCTCCCATTCAAATATGTAGCTAGATTTATATTTCCGTTTTTCTTTAGATAAATACAAACATAAAACTTTATTGCAAGGCTTGCATAATTGAAAAAAAACTCCTGGAATGAATGCATTCTGTTCAGTGCTTAAATGCGGGCTCACAACATGTAAATTGCTGCACCTAGCTGAAAACTGCATCCCAACCCTCCCTGATCCCCAAAGAGAGAAACAACATACAGTTCGGTGGTTCCACCAAGAGGCAGCTTTTAATACACGCAGTTCCAGGAAGGAATTAAGATTGTAGTTACAAAGACATTTGTTAGGAGCATAAAGGTCACACAATAGGCAAACAGCTCACAGGCTTCACAATTATTGTCTTTTCAACTATCCATTGAAGTGTAACCTTTCCAATATGTATTGTGCCAGGAGGCCAGTTTTCCTTATGTATACCCCACTCCTTCTCCAAGGACATCTGCGGGATTATTGGCAAAAGCATACATTTAATGATAACTACCCTCTATCTCACAGAGGGATGGGAAATACCTGCAGTTTGATAACAGCACATACCGCCAGGGCATTCCGTCCCTGCCGGGGTACCTGTCGCCAGGTGAAAGCCCCCTCAAAACATCAACTCCAAGCGACTACGGGTAGGGCAGAAAGGTGCAGGACCACAAGCAGATCTGTCCCCCTTCATGCCAGCCCTATCCCCCCACAAATCAACACCCCACCACAGTCCAATTTAAGGTAGCTAGCCCCATTTCTCTGCTGCCACAAACTCCACCTGCCTCCAGGTGTTGGTGAGTGGGTGTCTAATCAGGGGATGCAGGTGCTCAGATAAGGAAGGAAAGGCCAGTCACTTGCCGTCGATGCTTTTAAATGCCTCACGCCCTTCGTGGAAGTGACACAAATGAGGGACACTTTCCGGTGACTTCTGCCCGTGGTGCAAGTAATGTGGCTGCTTCTGCTATGTGCAGGGTGAGCCTAGCTATTTGTGACAGAAAGAGTTTCGGTGCCCAAAGCTCTTCTCAGAAGCCAGAGGCCTGAGCAATTAAACATGGGTGTGCCACGTACCAAGGATGTTTCAGTACACTATAAGCACTCCATGCCCCTTTCCTTTGGTATTGCAGGTCACTTCTTTCACCCCTTGTGACGGTTTCACCCTCTTTCTCTTCCTCTGCCTTTTGATCTGTGCATTTTTCCCGCTCTTGCTGTCCCCAAAATATAGTTATGTGCCCCCCACTGACAACCACAGCCTAGGAACTGATCATGTGCAATATTACAGGTCTTTAATTATAGTTATTTTAGCACTAGTATAGTGACCCAGGTGGCTAAAAGATCTATGCGAATCTATTAAACTGTGACCATGTTGTGCACTAACTTGAAAAACATAGCAAATTGGGATAGAACAGAAATTAGATAAATGACTTAACAAATTAGAAGTGAAGTGCCTTCAAGGTTATACGACAGAACAAGACATTGGCCAAATCTTAAATTAATTCAAGGAAGTAGCCTTTCGCTGCAGAAGTAGCTCTATTCTATTGGACTATAAATCTATTAGTCAAGCAGACACCAGGGCCCAAGATGGCTGAATTCTTTTCTAAAAGATCACCCACATATCCTTATAGTGGCACTTCTCTTTACCACATACACTATCCTTCAGAGAATTCTGAGTGACAGACTCTCAAGTTGAGGTATATACTGGATGCAGTAAATTTCTCCTTTTAAGAGACGTGGGAAAGAGGAGTAATAAACTGATGCAATATTTAGTTAGCACACCAAAATCTGCCTCTTTTCTAGGCACTTTCACCTGATATATTTCAACAGGTTTGTCCTGTAAAATATGTCATGATAAAACTGCAAGGAAGTGATAAGTAGGGGCAGGATACCTTCGAAGGTGATAGTGCCCTTTATGGATACATGTAGTTTAACATTAGTCCTATTTCCAATCCCTGTGCAAACACTTGGATGGAAATTGAATTCATACACCTATGCATAGTCCATCACACAAAGAAAACAGATAACTGTTTAACCCCATTTGCAAAATCTAAAACGTTATCTCTAGAACACGGATCACTACTTGAATGAGTAACTATCTTGATCAAATAAATTAAAGCCTTGCTAGGTGAAATCGCAATTGGCCACCACTGAGAATTATGCTGATTCCAACAGCAACATTTGTGTTAGATGTAAAGGAATCGGTAAATGCATCTAGACACAATGTTTATGTGAGGAGCTAGGCCCTTTGGTAGCCGTCAGTGTTTACTTTGATGTTCGTGTCCTATTTTTATATAATCATTTTCATTTTCAACTAGAAAAAAGAAACAATAAAGTGGACTGCTACACAGAAAGATGCAGGCATTCCGTCCATTACCTTAATGGTTTTAACTTTCATGTTCAGCAATTTTGTAGAGAGAGCATTTATTTTCTTTTTTCCAGGACCCTGGATCTCAATTAAACCAAGCTACAAATACAAAACTGAACATATTCATAGAACATGTTGAATACATTCAGAGTTTTTTTGATAATGACGATATTTTAATGAAAACCACACTCTGAATGATCGTATTTGTAATGATAATTGGATTCATATAGCATTTACTACCTCTGACGAGGCGTTGAAGAGCTTTACTGCGAGTAGAACTCTACTCTGGAACTCAAGTTTAGTGGTTAAGTGGTTAATCTGGTGGTTTTTGTTGATTATAGCGATTAGTCTTGTGCTCTCAAGAAAAAATTGCGTTCATGTACGCCAGCTAGTGTGTGATAGACTATATAATACCAGTCAGGTGTGATCAATAGTAGAGCTATGTGGATTCAGGTGAATGGTGGTTGAGATAGATAGGCTGGCAGAGAATAGGTAAGGTTAAGTTATAGGGATAGGGTTTTACATAGGAGAGGTTGTGATCTACGAAATTAGGTTGCGATCTACTAAATGAGGTATCAGCCAATTGCAGAATTACAATAAAAAGGGCTGACACAGGAGTGAGACTGAGGAGGCTATACTCTGAAATAGAAGGCAGGCCAAGGATGCAAGGTAAAAAGAGCATCACTCTGAAGAAAGAAAGTATGGGAAGGTAACATTTGAATAATTTGCAATCCAGAGTACTACACCCGTAAAGTAATTTTGATCCGTCACTAGTGCAGATCCAATTTTAATTTGTGAAAGCATTCCAAAACAGCACAGATTCATGCAAAAGTCCATAAGTAAACAGTATTGAAAGCCAGAAAACTGTTGACACGCAGGTCAAAAGATGAAGCACACAGCCGACACGTGTTTCGTCGTCTAGCCACTTTTTCAAGGCTTGAGAATAGTAAGAACTCTGTTTAATCTTTCTCAAATCAAGGATTTGTGTGTCAGCACCTCCCTTCCGTTTGAGAGGAGTGAATGCAAAATCCAACCCTATAGATCTCGAGACCTGGATGGGCCAAATGTAGAATCTACTTGAGACCTCCAGTAAGATATCCGGTGCTCACATGTATTTGAAGTATATCACTCTCTTTAAAGTGGGAAAGTTACAAACTAAACAAGCACAGACTCTTTCTCGGCTCATTATCCAGTAAGGAAAAGCCTTTAATGGCTCTGTGAGTAAAGTCAGGAGTCAATGTAAATTTTTCATGCAGGGTTTTGGGAGTATAATCAGAGAACGCTTTCTGTGATAGCAATCAATCAAAGAATGTAAGAATCAATGCAGTTCCTGTGTTAATATTCCCCGAAACCCCATGAGTCACAAATGCAATCTGACTTCAGATTTTTGCAGAACTTGCTCTGTCTGACTCCTCAACAAAGCTACCCCTTTTAACAGAATATGAACATGCTTCTCAGATCCTATGACCTTTCTGCCTTACTGAGAATAATGGTGGATGGACCAGCATTTTATAGTTATATTTATATATAAATCATGGCGACAAGCGAATAAAGAAAATTTGAACACGTTACCTGGGGGGTCCGTGTCCGTTGTTGGAAGGAATCCATTGAAAGAATGGAAAAGCAGTGTTATATATAAATCCTTGTACAGCGCATAGTGTTTAACATATTAGCTTGGGACTATATCTCCATAGTAGATGTGGACGCATTATTCAGTAAACTGTGTCAATGCAATTGCATCCTGAATAAGAAGTTCTTAAAGAAAAAGGCCCAGATTTATGGTCTTTACAAGGACAACGCAAGGGGTTCAGTAATATTTAAAAAACCACGAAAAAGGCACTTTCAGCCACCTTGCTTGGCTTTGTAAAGAAAGGTAATGCAATGCAGCTGCTTGTGCTGTGTTACATTACATTTCAAATAGGGAGACATTCCATGAGTGGAGCATGGTGTTCCCATGCATCCACCCGTGGATTTTGTCACATTGCCAGATTTACTAAAGCTAGTAAACCTACAAAGGCGTGTACATGCTACACTTTAAGCAGTGAGGCATACTGAGGATAAATATCCTTATTTCTCCTCATTATTTCCTCTTTCCAGATGTGCTGCATTCTGCAGCACATATAGAAAGAGGAAAATGTCTTTAAGGACCGGCCTATCTTTTTATGTACATTGTGCTCTGCACGGAGTGTGAAGTCTCCGCAGTTGCAAACTTACTATTAACTCATAGTTTGTAAACATAAAATAAACTGTAAACGTACAGAAAAGTGGAAGTTTTCCTTTGTGAATCAGGTCTTATAGATTCAGAAGCAATTACAAGTGCTCACCTCTCACACATACTTTCTGAAAGAATGAGCGGAAGACATTGAGGACAGAGTCAGACAACACAATGTCCATAATATTGGCTACCTGAGGGTTGTGAATGTGACAATCCCACTCATTACATAGAGAACTGGTTAGCCAAGACAGTAGTCCCATGTGAGCTCTCGGTCTGGTTATGTGTGGAGAGGGTACACCACATCCCTGCAAGAGCACTCCTGCTAGGAACCACTCCCCAATCGATTGTGGCAAAAATACTTAACTACAGAGATAGAGAAGCAATCATCTAGTGTGCCCACAATGAGAGGCAGTTTGAAGTAGGCTTTAGGAAAGTACTTATATTCTCAGATTATACACTAAAGTTGCAACACGTAGGGCCAGTTTCACAGAGGTTAAACGAAAGCTGTGAGAGATGTATCTGTGGTATGTGCTCATATTTCCTGCTAGGCTGAATGCCATGGCTAATCAGCAATCCCCTTTCTTCAATGAATCTAAGGAGCCCTAGGACTCGTCTGAACGATTTGAAATGGCGGCCATCACTAGAGGTTGTGACTCGTCACAATATTCACAAAGCTTGCTCTAACACGCACCACTCCTCCAATTAAAGTGACTCTAGCAGGGAGAAGCCCACTGTCCTATCAAATGTGATCTCACAAACTGTTGATGAATCACTTTGAATGTAGGAGGACTTGTATGATAGCAGTGTATTAGTTATGCCAGCTGGGTTGTATGTCAGTGACATTTTATTCCACTGCCCCTCTACGTGCTGCATATGATGTATGCTAGGTACTCAAGTGGCACCCGGCGTGACCACTCTTAATTGCAAAAGTCTATCAGCCTAAGAGCCGGACCAATGGATCACTCACCTCTTGATCCTCTCTCTGTCTTTCCAGGCTGGCCACATAGCTCCCCCCTTCTGGGCTATGGAAAGACGACCCCCTTGGGGGTGTCATAGTGTGAAAAGTGAGGTCAGTTAAATGTTCATTTTCAGTTACAGTTGTTATCATCCTTGGGCAGTTTTAGTTTTAGTTGTTATTTCCTAGGGTTGGAAAAGTTGGGTACCCTGACTTGGGGGAATGGCTTATCGAAGGGTGGCTCTGCTATGAAAATCTCCTGATCTATTAATCCGTGTACAGGTCCCCTTATAGCTTCATGATCTTTCTGTTCCATTAAAAACATATAAATGGATCACTGACATATCAATGCACACAATATCAAAACACAAAAATATCTGAAAATAAATATGGTAAGCAAAAATATCGCCTTCTTATACTTAAATAATAAAATTACAAATATCAGAAACAAAAATATTGTTACCTATAAATACACATATGCTATCTCAGAAATATCGTCTCACACAATATCGACTAAAATGATATCACCAAACAGAGAAAAAAATGACTTTTTACCTTAGACAAATAATTACAATAAACATTAAAATATATATACAGATGTGTGAGTAAAAAAAATATATTACATCACCAAAATAATTATAATTCACGCAAATAATTATATAAATGCATTTTAATGTAAGCAAAAAAACATATGGCAGGAATTAGAAATGTTTATACATCAATCTAAATTGTAATAAATATATATGTATATAATTAAGTAATATGCATAATAATCAAACTACATAATACAAAATAAAAGTAAAACATAGATGAGTATTTACCATAGAAGGACATCAGTGATAAAAGGAATGCAAACTAAAACTAAACTAACCATTAAATGCCAAACTACAAACAAAGTTAAGCAATAAAGTCACACAAACCATCAGATGAAAATGGTACCTCACTTATGTGGGTAGGCCTAGTGACCTCAACAGGAAACAGACCAAAACGCAACGTAGACACACCATATTTTTACAGTGAGGACTGACCCTTTTTTTGCAAAGTGCCAAGCTGTGGATTTTGAACCCTAGCTCCACCGGCACCTAAGGAAACCTAGCAAACCGATAATTTTTTTTTAAACTAGACACCCAGGGGAATCTAGGAAGGGGAGACTTGTGTGGCTCAAACCAGGTTGTGTTGCCCACGATCCCCTGCAAACCTCAAACTTTGTAAAAAAACAAACACATTTTCCTCACATTTGTGTGATAGAAAGTTATTGGATCTGTGTGGATCCACAAAGTTCCACCCTCTCCGCATTCACCAAAGTCTTTGGATCAAAATGGTACCTCACTCGTGGTGGTGGGCCAAGTACCCACGACAGGCAAGGTCCCAAAACGTATTGAGGAGACATCCAAATTACCTATCACAAAACAACCTGGTTTTGCAAGGGGGTCACCTGGGTGTTTGCCCCCGGGCTTGGTGGCCATCTTGGGAAACTACTAAACCCACACATTACTGAAAACTAGACATCCGGGAGAGTCCAGAGAGGAATGGCTTGGATGGACCCCCCAACGTTTTCCTACCCATAATCCCCTGCAAACCTCAAATTTAGCCAATAAATTTAATTGTTCGCAAATTTCTGTGTGGGAAAGTTGTGGGATGACTGGGCTGACACAAATTTCCTACCACCCTACGTTCCTCCAGGTCTTCCCATAAAAATGGTACCTCACTTTTGTGGATGGCCCAAGTACCGGCGATAGGCAATGGCCCAAAACGTATTGAGGAGACATCAAAATTACGTATCACAAAACGACCTGGTTTTTCAAGGGGGTAAACTGGGATTTTGGATCGGGCTCAGCGGCCATCTAGGGAAACCTACCAAACCCACATATTTCTGAAAACTAGACACCCAGGGGAGTCCAGGGAGGATGGCTTGATTGGACCCCCAACGTTTTCCTACCCAAAATCCCCTGCAAACCTCAAATTTAGCTGAAAAAATCACTTTTTGCCTCACATTTCTGTATGGGAAAGTTGTGTGATCACTGGGCTGACACAAATTTCCTACCACCCCGCGTTCCCCCAGGTCTCCTGATAAAAATAATACCTCACTCGTGTGGGTGGCCCAAGTACCCATGACAGGCAGGGGCCCAAAACGTATTGAGAAGACATCAAAATTACCAAACACAGAACAACCTTATTTTGCTAGGGTGGGTCACCTGGGTTTTTGGATCCCGAGGTCTGCTGCCATCTAGGGAAACCTATCAAACCCACAAATTTCTGAAAACTAGACACCTGGGAGAGTCCAGGGAGGTATGGCTTGCGTGGACCCCCCATTGTTTTCCTTCCCAGAATCCCCTGCAAACCTCAAATTTAGCTACAAAAATCACTTTTTTCTCAAATTTCTGTGTGGGAAAGTTGTGGGATCACCGGGCTGACACAAATTTCCAACCCGCCAGCGTTCCTCCAGGTCTCCCGATAGAAATGGTACCTCACTCGTGTCGGTGGCCCCAGTACCTGCAACAGGCAAGGGCCCAGAACGTATTGAGGAGACATCAAAATTACCATCACAAAATGACCTGGCTTTGCAAGGGGCGTCACCTGGGTTTTTGGCCCCTGGCTCAGCGGCCATCTAGGGAAACCTACCAAACCCACACATTTCTGAAAGCTAGACACCATGGGGAGTCCAGGGAGGTATGGCTTGCGTGGCCCCCCAACATTTTCCTACTTAGAATCCCCTGCTAACCTCAAATTGAGCAGAAAAAAATTACTTGCCTCTCAAATATCTGTGTGGGGAAGTTGTGGGACCACACCCAATTCAAAATGGGAAACAAATCCCTTGTATCTAGTGGGCTTTATGCCCCCGGGGGGCAGATTGTGGTCTACTGCCCCCACCTGCCCACCCGGGGGTTAGAAAGAATGAATGTACCCAATTTTATATGGGGGGAGCAAAGGCATTTGCCCAAGGGGCCGCTCCCCCCTCCCTGGTGGCTAGTGGGTGAATCGCTGCTTGGGGAGCTCCCACCTGGGGCAACCCGCAAGCAGGGATCCACTAGAGAAGGTACCATTGGAAAGGGAAGATTCTCCCCTTTCCAACGCTACCTCTCCTGACTTTCTATGTGGTCAGGGGGCTTAGATAGTTCCCTGAGCATGTAGAAAGTGAAACTGAAATGAGCCTATCAGCTCCTTCCAGTTTTGGGTTCTATAAAATGACGTCAGCGCGACGTGCGATCGTCATTTCATAGAAACCAAAAATATAGCCTCGGGAGCTGGGGAAGCGCTTTCCTAGCTCCCGAGGCTGTTGGGGGAAAATGGAATCCCTCTGGTGCCTACACCAGAGCGTTTGCCTGTGCCATTGCTTCGGACACGCAGGAGCCATCCGACGCACATGAGCACTTATGCGTCAGATGGCTCCCGCCCATTCGAGGCATGGAAGGGGTTAAGCATTTAAAAATGATCATTAAATAGAAACTCATCCCAAAAGCTAATTAAATAAAACCTAATGACCTCAACCTCTACAAGTTACCAACAAGTAAACATTTAAAATGAAACTGACACTCTTTTTTCTTCCAACTGTAAAGAATGCACCTGCTCCACATTACGATACCCCCAACAGAAAAGCTGCAAACAAGTGTGAACATAGAACATGCATGTAAGTTTAAATAATGAAAATAGTTGTATAATTCTATATATAAATAACAAACATACATATTTTACATTGAATTTATTTATAAAATTACACTGTGTTCAGACAATGGCAGAAAGAGACAAATATGTAGCATGCCAGAAAGGAAAGCAATTACTAAGTCACATGGGCTACACCTACAACCAAGGATGTACATCTAGCAAACATTGGACACTTTTCAAATATTATTCTAATGCATGCTATGGGAGAACCACAAATGATGATGTTGTAATAAGTGTAAGGGAGCACAACCACCTCTCATATGTGACAGAAATAAAAGTAAGGGAGATAATACAGGATATGAGAGAAGCAGGCTGTAGCTCCCAAGAGCCGACAACCCAAATTGTAAAAGATATACTCTCTAAAGTCCCTGAACACATCACAGGCCATCTGCCACCCATACTCACTTCAAAATGTTTAACTAAACAAACTAAAAAAGCCACCAGTGATACCACTCCTGCCCCTAGAAGATACCAAGCTATAGAACACTTGACACTTAAAAATGGCATATAATGAGGAACCCTTACTTTTATATGACAAGCTAAGCAATGATAGATGAAACCTAATATTTTCTACAGCAGATACATTTCTAAATCTAAATCACTATCAAACCTGGATGATGGATGGGACCTTCACAATGATTCCCAAACCATTCATTCAGATATTCACCATACATGGGGAATATCAAAACAATATCCCTTTTATAAATGCACTACTACCAAATAAACAAAGTAGCACTTAATGCAAATGCTTAAACCACATTAAAAATAAAACAAATAACTACTGCCCACAACAATTTATCATAGACTTTGAACAACCCATGATTCAAACCATTTTAAAAATGCACCCCCACACAGCCATAGAAGGCAGTAACTATCATTAAAATCAAAACATATGGAGACACTTCCAGCAATGTACACTGAGGTCCTGATTATGAGTTTGGCAGTGCAGGAGTGGGATCACCATGCCGCTGCCCTGCTCCCGCACTGCCAAACTTGTGTGCGCACCACCCACCAGATTATGACTTTTTGTCACTACTGAGTTGCTCTTTGCCGGTCCCATGGTGGTGCCATAAAGTAAGCACAGCAATGGGAACGTCAAAGACAGTACCTGCATGGCATGGAATGCAGTCCATGCTGTGCAGGTAATGGGGTGCATGCACACAGGGGGCACCATATGCGACCCCCTGCATGCACCCAATGGCTCTAAGGCAACAGGGAGCCGTGCAGGGCCCCCGTTGATTTCTTTTCACAACGGTGTTCATGGAGTAGGAACCACCATGAAAACTGTTGAGGAGAGGAAACCCATAATATGCTTGGCAGGACCGGTGCAGCCAAGCATATTGCGGCCTCAAGGCCGCTGTGCCACTGGCAGGGATCTATGGGACTGAGAGACTCATAATGAGGCCCTAAATGTAGAATATGCAACGAATAGTCAATTTTACTTTGATATAAAAAAATATTATAGCACTAGCCTATGTCCATGTCACTGAGTTAGCTAACCATTACAATGTACTATTAGAAATATCTTTCAACCAACAAAATGGAGACAAACTAAATCCCCTAAAGGTACTTACATACAAACGAAAGATTCAAGGAGTGGGACACAAGCCTGCATCCTGTAGTAGGAATCTTTCATTTGTATGTATTTCTATGGATTGTTAAATATTAAATACTAGACCTCTGTCCGGCTGGACAAGTTCAATTAATATAGTACTGATCGGGTCTATATTCATTTATGTGTCTTTATCCCTATTTCTCTAGGGACCACTGTTGTTAATAATAATCCCAGTATTCTTGACACAATATTTTTTATCACAACATGTTTTATTCGATATTTTGTCCAAATGCCCGCATAACAGCTAAGCAATACAAAACAAAATGTACTGAAAGCTTTGTCGCAGTGGGATACATTTGGCAATGCTCCAGGAGACCCAAGGGAGGGGCTTAAGCTTCACACTAATTATGACTATGACGGTCCTATCTACCATAGCCAAGGTGGCAGTGTGGACACCGCCTGGCGGTCCAACTACCCTATTACAAGTTGGGCAATGGGACTGCCATAGGCCCACTGCAACTGGGGGATCAGAGAGACTTGGTGGTGTTGTGGCGGTCTTTAAGCGGCAATATGCTTGGCTGTGCTGCTGAGGCACTGCCAAGTATATTATGAGTTTCCTCTCTGACATGGTTTTCATGGAGGTGAGCCTGCAATGAAAACTGTGGCAAAGAAGAACCAGGGCAGTGCATGTTGTGCCCTCCTTTGTGCATGCACCCCAGTTCTTGCATGGCATGGACTGCAGAGTCCGTGCTGTGCAGGAACTGCCTTTGACGCTCCCATTGCGGCGCCCTTTTGCAGAGGCACCACCGTGGGATCGCGAAAGAAACGACTGCCAGACATGAGAAAATATGCAATCACCGCTCCCAAACACCCCGGTACATACCACAACTAAGGCCCCTAGAGACTGGTTGCAGCACTGTTACTTCCAGGACATATGGAATCAAAAACATCCAACCCTCTAGGAGTACTTTTATTACTCAGAAGTTCATGATGTCCATGTCACTTGGATCATTTCATTGGGCATTTTAACATTTTATCAGACGTTAGCACTGCTGAGTATTTGGTTTGTACGATATCAGGGCATAGTCCATTGCTGTCATGGGCAAAGGCAAGACACTCATACATTGAAACTCTAAAAACAGGTCCTGGAAGACACACATTTCTGTGCATTAATCATGCTTCCCTGGCCGAGCAGCAATGTTGCTTGGATTCTATAGCATATTTTGTCCATCAGCAAATGAAAGGCAATACATTTGGGAGACTCATAGCTAGGCTCGCTAACTTAGAAAAAGTGGATCCACTCTAACCATTATTGAGGACCGTGAGGAGTCACTACAGCAGTCCCAAGAAGTCATTTACAAACCCTTTGTAAATTATTATCAACTGCTCTATAACAATAATGGGGGGGTTGTGTATAGTTTAGATGACTATCTCTAGTCTCTCATTAGAAAAAATAATTCCCCAGGAGACAGTAGAAAAGGGATTGCATGTCTCCCTGCAGGAGTTGAAAGAGACAATATCTTTACTGTTTTATGCAAACTTTACAGAACAATTGATACCTAGACTCATCACCCCCTATAATGAAGCTTATGACTGTACCCACCACAAATCAGGAAGCACTGGTAGTGGCCCTCTTTAGACCGGGAAATCCTTCTGATATTAAGGAGCCGATTCCGATCCGTTAAAAAAATTTACTGTCCGACTCGTATCCGTATTTTTTTACGTACGAATCGTACAAGTACCGTACAAACTGCGAAGTACGATTCGTACGTGAAAAATACGTCTGAATAGCGTCCGGAAAAGTGTCCAACAGGGAGCCAGACATTTTTACGTGCAAATCGTAAAACAGAAGTCCGAGCGCGCAAGTACGATCCGTACCGCCCGTCCGAATACACAACCGTATGTAAAAAGCCCCGTACGGAGCGAACACTGTAGCCTACATGTACATGGGTAAACTTGTGCCCGAATATGAGTCGAACAGCCCCCCTCACCCTGCACATGTCAGCACCGTACCCCCGTATGTCAGCACTGTACCCCCCTCCGCACCGTACCCCAACACCGTAGCACAGCCCCGCACCTGTACGGGCCGCACCCCAGGCCCGTCTCCCAGCCCCGCACCTGTACGCCCCGTACCCCAGGACCATACCCCAGCCCCCTACCTGTACACGCCGCACCCCAGGCCCGTCTCCCAGCCCTGTACCCGTATGCACCGTACCCCAACACCGTAGCACAGCCCGCACCTGTACGCGCTACACCCCAACACCGTAGCACAGCCCGCACCTGTACGCGCCACACCCCAACACCGTAGCACAGCCCCGCACCTGTACGCACCATACCCCAACACCGTAGCCCAGCCCCGTACCTGTACGCACCGTACCCCAACACCCTAGCAAAGCCCCGCACCTGTACGCGCCGCACCCCAACACCGTAGCACAGCCCGCACCTGTACGCGCCGCACCCCAACACCGTAGCACAGCCCCGCACCTGTACACACCGTACCCCAACACCGTAGCACAGCCCGCACCTGTACGTGCCATACCCCAACACCGTAGCACAGCCTGCACCTGTACGTGCCGCACCCCAACACCGTAGCACAGCCCCGCGCCTGTACGCACCGTACCCCAACACCGTAGCACAGCCCGCACCTGTACATGCCATACCCCAACACCGTAGCACAGCCTGCACCTGTACGCGCCGCACCCCAACACCGTAGCACAACCCCGCACCTGTACGCACCATACCCCAACACCGTACCCCAGCACCCTCACCCAGCATCTCGTATGTACGGACCGTGCCTACGCGAAAAAGACTCGTACAGAACCAGGACACTGTAAAACAGCACAAGGAGGGTCAATTCGACTCGTACAACACCACAAAACACGTCAACATGACAAAATACATCTCTATGACTGACCTGGCACATCCAAACAGGCAAACAGAGGACCAAATCACAACCACCTCTTATAACACACCCACCACAAATTCAAACACACGCACACCCACAAATGGACCAATAAAAAGGGCCCACACACACAACCCATGAGCCATTGCAACAGACCCACTGCTCACAGACACCACAGACAAACAACTGCACCTTACTCACACCTTAACTACACCTTAACTTACACACCTTCACACAACCTCCTTCACAAACACCCCCTTTTCACCTTCACACACACACCGTCACATTCACACCCACACACCCACAACCATCCACACCCACACCCCACACCATGCCCACTGACAAGAATCCAAAGTTCACAATGGCGGAGCTGGAGCTCCTTGTCAACGAAGTCATCAGAGTCGAGCCACAGCTGTTTGGAACATTTGTCAGACAGACCAGCATAGCCCAAAAAAACAGCCTGTGGCAGAGGATCGTCAATAAGGTGAATGCTGTTGCGCCCATCCGAAGGACCAGGCATGCATGCCAAGCCAGGTGATACGATCTGCGCAGGGCAGTCAAGAGGAAAATGAACGAGGAATACGCCCAGAGTAACATCACTGGAGGTGGGCTGCCCCGCAGACCCGTACATTACCATCCCTGGGAGGAGAAGGTGATGGCCACGCTTCCGCCGGTGGGAGTACACGGAGTCGAAGGAGTCGCAGAGCCTGGTGAGTACACAAACAACTCATGTAACATGGGGGGAATGGCATCCACACCACAAATACACCAAATGCACGCAACTACCACCAAGCCCTCACCGCACACAACCACACCCAAAAACCACGCTCATGCCACTAACGTCTCCATGCCCCATTCACAAATAAAGGCAATGCCATGTCCCAGGCCACACCAACCACAAACCCAAGACTGGATGTCCGGGATGCTGGGAGGGTGGGGCTCACACAACACATTGTGCAACTCAGAACCAGACACCAATGCCCACAGCCCATATGGACGACCCCGACCATTCTGGCCCCTCTGGTGCCCAAGCCCCTGCAGCACCTGCGTCAGGTACATCTGTGCCAACCCCCATTCCTGCCACATCCCAGGAGACACCCAGGAGCCCTGCTCACACTGAACAACACAGCCAGTCTGACCAGGAGGGACAAGGTTCTCCGGGCACCCAGGAGGAGGCAGACAACCACGCTAATGTCATCCCTCGGGGGTCCCGTAGACCTGATGTGCCCACAACGGCAGGCCAGGCTAGTGTGGGCAGGGGTGGTGGGAGTGGAGGCAGGCGGAGGCGAGAACCTGACCAGCCAGCTGAGGGAACCGGTATGGCACACATGCGCCACATCCTGGACACATACCGGCGTGACACCAGGGGCATCAGCCAGGTTGTGTCGAGCCTCACAGACATCAAGGGGACCCTCGACAAGATGAAGAACCTGCAGGCCGAGCAACATGCCAGTCAACAACAACACCAAGGACGGATGGAGGCAAGACTGGCTGAGCTCCTGGCGGTGCAAACGGACATGAGCCGTTCACTCTGTCGGATCGCCGACAACATGGGCAACCCTCCCTGTGCCACCAAGCGAAGACCACCACCAGCCACAGGGAGGGAGGAGGAGGAGGATTCGTCCAATGGAGCATCACAGACATCGTCAAGGCCTGCATCTGAGGGTCCCGCGAGGAAGGTGGGTCGTCCACGGAAAAGACCGTGAGAGTCAGCGGACCATCCACATCTCCCAGGTCACCTGGCCTGGCACCTGGCCCTCTGGCACAACAGCACCACCTCACCCAATGACATTCTCTGCCACATGGACTTGCTGGTCACAGTCTGACCAATGATGACCAACACTGTGGTCTGGACTCTGATGACTCCAACTGACAAGGATGCCATCTCCCCCTGTGAACTTTGGATTCAATGCACCCGGTAGAGCACCTTACTTCATCCACCAAAAGACTTACCCCACCAAAAATAAATACTTTATTTTGTCATGAGATGTTGCTGTCATTTGGCATTATTCACCAACATATGTGTGTGTAAATGTCAAACTATGCCTGAGTGTTGAACTAACTCCACACATCCATACCCTGGGATCGGAGTCTGGTACAGGACACACATGGGTCACAATGTATCATTCAATGCAGACATGGAGCACAATACTCACCTGTGATGGCCTCAAGCTGCTGAGGGGGTGCTAGGGAAACTGTGAGGACACACCTATTTGGAAGAGTAACATTAAGGCGTAGAGGTCATGCCTCATTTGGAGGTTCCTGGGGAGGGAGTCCCAGGTATGTGTTCCCAGGTGGGAGAACTATGTCCTGCATGCAGGAGTACGGTGGATCAGAAGAACGGTGGCCAGGTCAAGGTTGGATGCATGGAGATGGCACTACGGGGTCTCGGATGACAGTGGTACAAGGTTGGTTTTGGGTCAGGGTTGTGGCCTGCCTCCTGAGTGTGGGTGAAGAGTCTGAAGGTCATCCTGCAGCACACAGTGATCCATTGCAGCTATCTCTGCTGGACGGTGATGTGGCTGGGGCGCGGGATGTTGACGCTGAGGTGTGCAGATGCAGCCTGGATGTGGACAAGTGTCCCCGGATTTTGGATGTGGCTGCTCTGTAGAGGGCAGGGCAGTATTTGACATGGATGTTGTCGTGGACCTGGGGGATGGTCCGTCTTACCTTGGAGTGGATCTTTCTGGGGATCATGTGCATAATGCTGAGGGTGTTGCAGTGTGAGGTACAGATGCTGGTGATTACCATGGCAAATTAGAGCAAGCAATCCATGATGCACAACATCTTGTGTCCGTGGACACTGGGTGCCTGTGCGGGGCTTCTGTGGGTGGGACACAACCAGTTGAGCCAGCTGTAAGGGGACAATCCTCAGATGTTGACCTCAGTCCTGTACAAGTCCAGCCTCAGGTGGCTGCTGTTCTGCCATTCATCTATGGATCCCATGCAATCTTGAATATTGGAACTGGAAATGTCTGCGTCCTTGGTGAGGGTGAGGAGCGCCTGGCTGTCAATGTCATACGAGTTGATGATGAGGTCGTGTGCGCATGTGATGGTGGATAGGGGGTCCTGGACACATTGTAGATTGACACGCTGAAAGATGATACCTGTGCCATGTGCCTCACGATGAAAGCATACTACATGCCGAAGCCTTGAGTCCCACTCCCATGGCCTTGCAGGGGTACAGATCCGGTGGTGAGTAGGAGGGACATGACCTGGTGGGTGTGACAGGTCCTGGAAGGTGTGGCAGCGCTGTGTAGGCAGTCGGAGTTGCACACTCATCATGCAAAGGTGTTGTGTGTGCGCTCAGTGCATGCCTGAGAGCAGGCGGGAGATGTGTGGATGGACCTTGCTTGGAGGGTGGCTGCAACATCACACTGTAGTGTGATGTGGGTCATGCAAGGACCTGAGGGTCGTGCAATGTGCCTGTTGCATGTGCAGACGGTCCAGCCTTTGGTACCGCGTGGCCGTAACTGTGGCACAGACAAGCCGAAGACAGCCAAATGAATGTGTTGAGGGAGGAAGGGAGGAGCACCTTTGATGTGTGTGTGTTGCCAAATCTGGAAACTACGTGTGCCCTTGCTGCAGTGGCTGCAACAGCAGGCGGCATGTCCTGGGAATTATGCCACAATATCCACACAAAGACTAGGATGTCAGAAAGGACTACTGCAACAGGTGTATGTCAAGGAAGGAGTTATCGGTTTGTAATGGCACACCCAGAGACAAAGGATGCACAATCACCAAAGATGACTGACACCGGATCATGAAACTCAAGGCCGAGCTGCGCACAGGAAACACACCCCAGAAGGTGTTGACAGCCCGTGGGGGGGAATAACATGCCAAAACACATACACAGCCATGGACATCATGCACAATAGAGAATCAAATACATGAAGAACAGCATGCAGGTTGCTAATCTACACATAGACTCATATGCACAATCCTTGACAACCATGCCAGAGATGCCGCATGCACAGTGGCAAGAGACCTGCATTGACAGAAATGAGGCACCTTGGAGGCTGAGGAACACCTTTATTACTCAGGCTCACACCTATGCAAAAGCATCAACATAAACAAACTCACAGGTCTATTGGATTAACATGTGGGACCTACACCGGACACCCCCTTTGCACCACAGATGCTGCAAATCCATTGTACTGGTACACAAGTGAAGGGGTTGAGCCAAACATCCCCTGCTGCACACGGAGAGGCTGCAATTCCCCATTGAGCATCATATGGGGATGTCCCGCAATATGTCCACCCGTAGCCTCCCGTATGTTTCCGAGGGAAGTTATAAACACATTGATGCCTTCATCACAAACCACAATCCCATAACAGATGACTGTCACGAAGTGTGACTATCAATTCATGTGAGTCATGCCACATGTCATGTGCCCCATGGTGAGTCGAAATGTATGCATAGTAACATAACCTGCACAGGAGCAGTGCCCACACATTACAAACAACTACCACACCCAAAAAGCCTTGCTGCAATCCTTACCCAAAGGAGAATTTTCACCATGTCTGTGCATGTAACGCTGATTCAGCACACGTTGCATTACTCATGAGGAATAGCAGGAGCACAACGATGCCACAAGCAGACAGCCTGCACAACTACCTGGGGATGAGAGACACACAAGAAGTCAGGAAAAACATAGTCATCCGCATGCATGGTCATGTACTCTACATGAATAAGGTTGACACCATGCCAGTTGTCACTTGAGTGTTTCAGCTAAAATGTGTGGAATGACATCAGCACTCGAGTGACACATCAGCACACACCTCAAAGTCACTTAGCATACAGTCAGCTGGACACACACAGTGCAACACATGCCACACAAGGCTCAAAGCGTGCACACTCAGACCCAGGGACTCACCATTATGAGAAGAAGTTGCGTATGAGCTGATTCCGGATGTCCTCCTCCTCACTTGCCTCGTGACCAAGGCCATCATCCTCCACGGGTGGATGTTCCTACTCATCGGGATCCAGGATGAGTGACACAGCTTTCTCCACTGCCATGTTGTGCAGCATGCAGCACACGAGGAAGATTTTGCAGACCTTCACCGGTGCATATGGGAGGGACCCGCCGGTCTTGTGGAGGCACCGGAATCGGCTCTTCAGGAGGTCAAACATCCTCTCAATCACTTGCCTGGTCTGCCCATGGGCGTTGTTGTAACGGTGATCTGCAGCTGTTCTCGGGTTGCGGAGAGGCGTCACCAGCCAAGGCATGTTGGGATAGCCAGAGTCCCCTACATGGAAACATCATGTAAAGAGGTGGGTCAGGAGATGCCGTCACATACTAAGATACCGCTGAATACTGGACAAACAGAGTCTACTCACCAACAAGACATGCTCATTTGTTGTGCAGCTGCAGCATCATTTCTGGCACCCTGCTATGCCTCATGATGTAGGCATCGTGTGCTGACCCTGGAAAACGTGCACAGACATGGGAAATCACCATGTTAGCAAGACACACCACAAGGGCATTAATGGAGTGGTAATGTTTACGGTTACGGAAGGCTACCTCCTGTGCCTGTGGTGGTACCAAAGCCACATGTGTCCCATCAATGGACCCAATTACATGGGGCACCCCTCCCAGGGCATAGAACTCACCCTTGATACCTGTCAACTGCTCACGAGTTGGAAAGTGGATGAATTCATCCAGGTGCTCCAACATGGCTTCTAAAACATCATGCAGGACACGGCTGAATATGGTCTGAGACATGCCACCCACATCAGCTATGGTCAATTGAAACATACCGGTGGCAAAGAAATGTAGGGCTGACATCACCTTCATCTTGGGGGTCAGCGCAGTCGGATAACTGTGTCGCGGTTGGAGGTGTGGTGCCAGCCTGTTTGCCAGGTCCACAATTAACCGTTGGGGGAATCTGTAGCGGCGTATGTAATCACGTTCCCTCATGGCAGCCAAGTCTGGCATTGGTCGGGGGAGAGGCGGTGCCCTGCAGAAAATTGGAAGGAATAACGAAGATTGAGTACATTACTACACCAATGTCAATGAACTGAGCACATGTTCAACAGCTAATACACATATGTCACATACAGAGTCTGGTCGTGCAATACATCCTGCACACGTATGCCAGCCAGGTGATACTCCTACCAAGAGCCAGCTACAAACGTGGATTGTCAAGGTCTACATGACATGCCATGAAAGTAGCTGTGGGCCAGTGTGAGTGAACAGCCAGAGACATTGCAGGAGTGACATACATCCACATATGTGCATTTGAAGGATGTCATCTCATACAGACAGCTGCCGGCAAGCTAGACGCACAGGTCACATGTCATGGAAAAAGGACAGACCACACACCTTGCCATGAAGGGGTACATGTCAAATATGATCACACAGACATTGAGACTACACAGATATGTCCTAAGCTCGCAAGTCCCTGTTAGACGCATACAGACACACGTCACGTGTTATTCCACATGTGTCCTGGTGTGCGTAATAGTGTGACATGGGCATCTACACACAGACACATGTTGGATGCAGCTACAGCAGATGCCGTTGACGGAACACCAACAGCAAGATCATGGGAACACATGACACACACATGACATAGTCACATCGTGGCATGCTGGTAGTGAGATGTCAGGTGTCATCATCCGTGTACCTGGCATCAGGGGACAGTTGCGGGTGTTGGGGACTGTGCCATGCCAGTGATGCAGTGCTTGACAAGTTTGAAATACATGCACACATGTAAAAGGTGTGAAGGGGAAGTGCGCCACATGGTGCCCCATCACACATGACATGTGTACACAGGTCATCACACAACTATTGGGTTAAAACATGAGGAGACATGTGCCAGCTCACTGCCTGACACACCTAGGCCCTACACATGATGCACTGCACTGACAATGACTTGATGTCCATCCTTGTGCGAGTCATACACCTCCATTCCTTTCCTGTGCACCTCCTATCACCAGTGTAAGCTGTGAAACGCACCGTACACACGCTCTAAGGGTGTGTGTACGGTCGTATCACAATATGGGGTTTGGGTAGGAGTACGCGTGTGTGCAAGGACCGTACACACGTACGTGTACACACTGGTCCTATCCATATGGTAGTGTTGGCGTAGGCATACGCCATAGAGATACGGCTCGTACCCGCGTATGTACGGCCTGTAGTACTATGGCGTACGCCTAGGGCAACACTACCATAGTGCTACGGGCCCTACACACGCGGGTACAGCCCGTAGCACTAGGGTAGTGTTGGCGAAGGCGTACGCCATAGAGATACAGGCCGTACCCGCGTATGTACGGCCCATAGCACTATGGTGTACGCCTACGCCAACACTACCCTAGTGCTACGGGCCGTACCCGCGTGTGAAGGGCCCGTAGCACTATGGTAGTGTTGGCGTAGGCATACGCCATAGTGCTACGGGCCCTACACATGCGTGTATGGCCCGTATCACAATGGCGTACGCCTACGGCAACACTACCAAAGTGATACGGCCCTACACACGCGTGTACAGACCGTATCACTGGAGTAGTGGTGCCCTAGGGGTACGTGTGGAACGCACCGTACCTGTGTGTGGACAGTGAAATTACATAGGGGACACATGAGGGACAAGTATAAGGGCCTAAATGGATGCTGGTTGTCATGGAGACCGAGTTTCCAGTTCAAAATTTTTCATCAGGTGGCCAGCAAAAGTCGGTTGGAGACAATATACTATGTTGCAAAGTGGTTGTTGACTTGACATCATGCTCAAATTTTGAACCATGCAAAGGCCCTCACTGGGGTAGGTTTAAAGGGATTGGAGGAAACGTAGGATGCAAATGAGATTGACCAATCACTCTGTACTCCTGTAAATGAAACAGCCCAGCAAGGGAGATATAAGGCAGCCAGGACCCATGAGAGAGCACTTGCCTGCACAACCTTTCATTCCACACCACTGCTGCTGCTTGTGATTCCTCTGGAACAATGTCCAGGTCTGTGGAGAGGGCCCAGCCTTTCACCCAAGAAGAGAATGAGGCGTTGCTGGACGTCATCCTCCCACAGTACCCCTGCCTGTATGGGAGACCAGGGGAGCAGGTGAGTGCTGACTCCACTAGCTGTGACAGTGCCCCTTTTTTATGTCTGTGACTTCTGGCATTGTGTCCAGGTGTGACAGACATGCAATGTTGTTCATGGTGGGTCCCAGGGGGGGAATGCCTTATGTCTCCCATGCAGAGCCTGATGTGGTTCATATTTGCACTCCTCACTTGCATTGTGCTTACTGTGTCAATCACTGCATGGTGCATGCCACATTCAGCCTGGCTAATCCTCTTGGGAATGTTGTTTCTATAGTCCTGATGTGATTCTGTGGTCCCCCCAGTGTGACAGGTGACTGTACCCACAGATGGGTGTGAGTTGAGTGTACCTGTGGTGATAGTGTCCAAATGATGTGTACGGCCCCTGGACATTGGTGTGTGTGTAAGTCCCCTGTCATGTGGGTGAGTGTCTATGTGGAGTGTTGCACCCCAGCTGCATGGAGGATGCATATGCCCTACCCATCTGATGTGAGCAGGGAGCCGTGCTGTGTGTCTGACGTGCTGAGCTAGCCCCACACCTGACTCCCCCCAGTCAAGTGGCACATGTGCAGAGTGATGTTTGTACCCGCAGTTGCCAATGGCAGGTGATTGTCCTGTGCCTGTGTGTGTCTGTGTACTCCGCTGAGGTTGCGTCAGTGGCCTGGGGCATGTGCTTTGAGGTGCTGTCCATAATCCTGGTGTTGCTTGTGATGCACAGTGTGAGCCATGATCATTGATTCTGTCGCACCCCTCATGCCACCTGTGTACTTTAAATGCCACGTAGTGCATTTGGCCTTCCCCAGAGGATAATGTCCCTATGACAAAGGTGCAATGAGTTGGCTGCATACAATTCCCTGTTCAAACAAGCCCAATTGTTCTAATGTGTGTCACTGTGACATGGAGCAGGTGTACTGATGTTGTCTCACTTTGTCATCCTCACAGGTAGCCGCATACGCCAAGGGGAGATTTGGAAGCGGGACGTCAGGGCCGTGAGGTCGGTGGAGGGTCACAGTCGGCGCCTGGCCCAGGTGAGAAAACGCTGGCAGGATATCCGGTGCTGGACCAGGAGGATCGCCCGGGTCCTTCTGGGGGACTCACCTCCACGCAAACACGGTGGGCGCCGGCGCCTGACCCACCAAATGAAGCGTGTCCTGGCGGTGGTCTTCCCTGACATGGATAGGCGGTTACAGGAGAAGCAGCAGCAGGGAGGGGGTAGGTACATGTGTGTTTGTTGTGTGTCACCAGCTTTTGGAAGTGCTCAGTCGCCTGGATACACTGCCAGGGTTTATATGTGCAGTGCATATCCTGTTCCCCAAAGTCAACCGGACCTGTTCTTCCTCCCTTCCCCTCCTTGACATGTGTTCCCTGGTCTATGTGTAGTCACTCTTGCACAAGGTAATCTAGGCTGGCAGTTAATCCAAGTGCCCAATGCTTGCAGCATCATGTGTGGGGGTGGTCTGTGACATGTGTTGGGACCTTGCCTGTGCCCTGTCCAGTTCAGTCATTTGGGGGTCCATGATTGTTGGCACTGATGCAGAGTCTCAACATAGGAGTGTGAGGCTTAAAATGAACTGCCTTGCAGCATGCATGACCGATGTTGTGGCCTCAGACATGATGTGCATGAGGGGGAGATATGCATAGTGCGGGGACGGTTGCTCCTGTTGCAGTCAGATCTATCCAGGACCATGGAGCAGTGTGGCCACTACAGTCCCCTGAGACACCTTTTCCTAGGAATCATGTGTGTCATCCAACACTGTGGACATTCTCAGTGTCTTCAGCATAGGTTGGCCTCTGTGGCATTGTACCCTGGCCTCATTAGTATTTACGTAAAGTGTGCTACATGTGTACACTGTACAGGGTGACCCAATGTGGCTTGTGCATCCTCACACTGGCCAGTGCCTGTGTGTCTGTGTACAACTATCTGATGATGGCTGTTTGTCAATAATATGCGTGGTCAGCCCCACAAGGGGCTGTTAGAGTGCAATTAGGATTTAATGGAGCCCATTTTTGTGATCCCTGATTAAGAGGTGTAAGTCCTTCCTCTGTTTCAATCACATTGTCTCAGGTGGGGGGGGGCGTTGTGCGGGCAAGGCCTACATGTCCAAAGCTTATGTCTCCTTGCTAGGTCTGGCCTCTGTGTGATGATAGTCGGAACAGACACTCAACAAGTATTGACCCAGTCATGTTGTGCAGGGTTTAATGTTTGTGCTTTGCAGTATGTGTCAAAAGTTAAAAGACATGGTTCCTGCTCAACCATTTTTGGCAACGGTGTGTGGTCCAGATGCTGTGCTCGACTGTCCACAGACACTAGCTTCTCTGTATAATTCGATATCAAGTTCTTTGCTGTTGTGTCATGCTCTCCATTGTTTCAAAGTGGCATGGTGGGTCAACCAACTGTGTAGTGCAGGGCCTATATATGTGCGTAGTATTGTAGATGTTACTCATGATGCTTTTCATGCTATGCACTGTGACCTATGTAGTTTGGACTCATGTGTCATATGTATACAGGTGTCTGATTATTTCCTGTCTCTTCACCTTGCCCACAGCATCGTCGGGGGACACCGAGGGAGACACCGGTGCTGGGGAGTCTGGCGCAGCAAGTGTCACGGAGGGCGAGGGGAGTCAGGCGGAGGACCTGTCCAGTCCCAACACCGACTATGACGCTGACTGGTCCGAGGCTGAGCTCCCAGAGGGGGCGGAGGCTGCTCCCACAGCTGACAGCAGCAGTACATCTCTCGCCGTTTACTCCATTCCCATCACCACCCTCCCACTTGCTCGGGTCCCTTCTGTCCGTGCTAGGCGACCACATGTCTCCTTCGTGCCAGGCACCGCACCCCCTGCCCCTGTCTCCCCTGCTGCTGTCAATGCCGAGTCTGTGGACATCCTGCGACAGTTGCAGGTTGGTCAGACATCGCTGCTTAATGTCCTCAATGGCCACACCAGACTGCTGACACAGATGGTGTCGTACATGGAGGGCATATCAGCAGCGATGTCTGACCAACGGATGTTGCTGAGGTCCATGGACTCGTCACTGATGCAGCAGTGGGTCTCCTGCAGTGCTCCATCACCCCCCTACCCCTGCACCATCCACACTTCCCACTCCCATGCCTGTCCCAAGCACACCCAGACATCCCCATGCGCGCACCCCGCCAGACACAGGCAGCACACCAACAGGGAAGGCCAAGTGCACACCTCCAGTCACGCGCACACACAGGGGGAAGTAGGCACACCCACTGGGTCGGGGGCAAATGGCAGCCACGCAGCCACAGTGGGAGTCCGCAGTCCTCACGACCCACTTCCTCCAAAACCACTCCCCTTAGCTCCCCTGCCCAACAGTCGGACAAAGAGTCCTTCATGGCCAGTCTGTCCCTCAGCCCCAGTGAGACACCACCCTGCAAGCGGTCGAGGAAGTCCACAGGCAAGGGAGTGGAGTCCCCCCCTGTCCACACCCTCCCCCAGTAGCGCTGCAACCCATCCCTCCGACCCCCCCCTCCTTGGGGCCTGTGGTTCCTTCGGGTGCAGGGGAGACGCTGGGAGACCTTGCAACCGTGTGCTGCGCCATCCTAACCACCACCTTTGGCGCTGCCCCACCCCCTGTGGTGGAGTCGTCCGTCCCTGCACCCACAACACCTACCCTTGCCCCTCCTGTCCCTGCAGTGCCTGGTCCTTCCCCCCACATGATGCCCCACCCCCTGTGGATGGAAAGGAACTGTGCAGGCAAGCTAGGGGAGACGCGTCCCAATGTGTCCCCCCCCCCGGAATTCGCATATGGACTGGCCTATGGGCCTTGTATATAGCGTACATTTCAAATCCAATCTTTTTTTATGCTGAATAAAGCATTTTGTTTTTCATTTGCACACAAATGCTTTTCTGGTATTGCTGTTGGTGCTGCTGCTCCCTGAGTTGGGGTGGTGATAATGTGTTAGGTGTCTGGGAAATGTTGTAGTGTGCTGCTCATGGGGAGGACCCTGGTATCTTTGTGCCATCACAAGGTCTCTGCAAATAATCTTTGGTCATGTAAGCTCTTACTGTATGGTGACATTGGCCCAAGGAGTGTTCCTTCCTCTGTGGCACCTGACTTCTTCCCTGCAGGGTGTTTCCCAATTGTTGTGCTGACCTGTGTCTACATTTCATTGATGTGTGAGGGATCCCTTCAACTTTGCCCATGCCTGCTCAGCAATGTCTCCGCCTGCATCGTCTGTGCCATCCTTGGTAGTCACTGTACTTGTGTATGGAGTATGTTGCCATGGCTTAATGTGGACATGGTCCCTTTTCCGCACTATGCATGTGTGTACTCCCAGCCTAGCACACATGTGTTACTTGTTCTGCAGGGTATTTGGGCACCTGACTGACAATTGTGGGCATTGTATCTGTGGGTACTCCACCCTTTTCCCTCCATGGGAGGCAACAACTTGTTGGCAGCCCCAGCACCTGTACATTCCTATCAGTCCTGGAATGTGGGTGACCGTGTGTGTTCCCTTAGGCTCTCTTAGTTGAGTGGGGTTTAACATGAGGATACCGTCTTGTTGCATGATCTCAGTGTGTGTATTGTGCTGCCACCGCCAGGGGTGGGTATGCATGTGTAATTTGTCATCACACCCACATGTGGTGTGTCATGCAGTGGGGGAAGGACATCCATCCTCATGGGAGTGGGACACTGCTGTCAGTGATGTGTTGTCATGGCACTATCAACATAGTCGCACATTGTGGATGCCTTCATGCACCCATGGAGTTTTGCTAATGGGAGGATGATGTACACACCCCCATGTCTCTGTCCACTGCTGGGAGGCCTCTGCACCCACCCCTCATTTGTCTGGGCACTGCTGGGAGTCCTCTGCACCCACCCCTCATATGTCTGGGCACTGCTGGGAGTGATAGGCACCCCCCCCTCATATGTCTGGGCACTGCTGGGAGTGATAGGCACACACCCCTCATATGTCTGGACACTGCTGGGAGTCCTCTGCACCCACCCCTCATATGTCTGGGCACTGCTGGGGGTCCTCTGCACCCACCCCTCATATGTCTGGGCACTGCTGGGAGTGATAGGCACCCACCCCTCATATGTCTGGGCACTGCTGGGGGTCCTCTGCACCCACCCCTAATATGTCTGGGCACTGCTGGGAGTGATAGGTACCCACCCCTCATATGTCTGGGCACTGCTGGGAGTCCTCTGCACCCACCCCTCATATGTCTGGGCACTGCTGGGGGTCCTCTGCACCCACCCCTCATATGTCTGGGCACTGCTGGGAGTCCTCTGCACCCACCCCTCATATGTCTGGGCACTGCTGGGAGTGATAGGCACCCACCCCTATGTCTCTGCCCACTGATGTGGATCGTAGCACAGCACCCACCCACCCGCCCACATGCTCTTCAGGCCTGGGTACGGGCCGTACCCCAAATGTTGGGGTGCCGTAGGGGTACGGCCCGTACCCAGGCCTTCAGAGCGTGGGTACGGGTTGTACCATGCCTACCCCTACATCTCCCCAACATTGGGGGTACGACACGTACCCAGGCATTACGAGCGTGGGTATGGGTCGTACCACGCCTACCCCTATGTCACCCCAAGAATGGTGGTACGGCCCGTACCCACGCTCTTCAGGCCTGGGTACGGGCCGTACCCCCAATGTTGGGGTGACGTAGGGGTACGGCCCGTACCCAGGCCTTAAGAGCGTGGGTACAGGCCGTACCACGCCTACCCCTACGTCACCCCAACAATGGTGGTATGGCCCGTACCCACGCTCTTCAGGCCTGGGTACGGGCCTTACCACCATTCTTGGGGTGACGTAGGGGTACGCGTGGTGTGACCCGTACCCACGCTCTTCAGGCCTGGGTACGGGCTGTACCACCATTGTTGGGGTGACGTAGGGGTACGGCCTGTACCCAGGCCTTCAGAGCGTGGGTACGGTCGCACCATGCGTACCCCTGCGTCACCCCAAGAATGGTGGTACGGCCCGTACCCAGGCCTGAAGAGCGTGGGTACGGGCCATACCACCATTGTTGGGGTGCCGTTGGGGTACGGCCCGTACCCAGGCCTACAGAACGTGGGTACGGGCCGTACCACCATTGTTGGGGTGACGTAGGGGTAGGCGTGGTACGACCCGTACCCACGCTCTTAAGGCATGGGTACAGTGCGTGCCACAATTGTTGTGGTGATGGGACGCGTCCACGTCCACTTCCGTTGTGGCGGGATGCAGTCCTTGGTGGACACGCTCCCCCCCCCCGGAGTGACCAGTCCCTGGAGGTACGGTATGTACAGGGCCTGTATACATTTTGCCTTGGGTGGGGGTTATGTTTCCTGCCCCCCACCTTTGCCCCTGGGTGTGACCTTCTCCGGCGTCTGCGTCGGTTCCTGTGCACCAGGTCATAGGCTATGAGGGCCGGGATGACACGTAGGATGGGGTCCATGGCTGTCCGTCGTGTACAGGATCTCCTTCCTCGCGTCCTCCTCAATTTCCCGGCAGTTTTTGGCTCCCGTAAAAAATGCTACATGCGGAGTGACGTAGGCACGAATCGTACTTGCTGGTTCGTAAAATGCTGCCTGACTCCGTCCGGACGTCACGTACGCGGTGTCCCGGATCGGAATTGTGGGTATATTTTATCCGGTCGGTGTTTTGTACGAATCGTACGGAAATGGTATTTCTGTACGAATCGTACTTGCGGGTTAGTAAGGTGGTTTTCCAGGGTACGAGTCGGACGGAGAAAACGCTCCGTACGACGGTTCGTACCCGGGTTTTACAGGATCGGAATCGGTACCTAAATGTGAACTACAAGACACTCTGGAAGATTCTTGCTAACAGATTTCTGCCCTACATGTCACACCTAATTCATGCAGACAAAAATGGTTTTATGCCTGGTCAAAATACATTAAAAAAATATAATGCAGCTATTAAGAACAGTTGATCCTGCCCCGGGACATGGCTTGAGGTGGCTGTGTTGTTTGTAGATATAGAGAAGAGAAATATTTTCACAAGGTACTGGATCAATTTGAAGTTGGTGAAGCCTTTCATAAATAGATTGAGATCCTATACATGCTCCCAACGCCATGAGTTTGCACTGGCCAAGTGATCTTAGAGCAATATTATATTAGCTATTGAACTAGATGAGGCTGTCATAGTTCTGCCCTTCTATTCACTCTAGTAGTCTAGCTCTTCATGCCATAACTGTGGTAGGAAAATTGGAATTGGGAATTCCCAATGGTGCACCTATATGACACAGTTTTGCTATAGGTTGATGACCTCTTGTTATTAATACCGGTAAATGAGACCAACATTGGAGAAGTTATTATTGAACGTGAAGACTTTGGGGGCATATTGGGCCTAAGGGTGAACTTGGATAAAACAAAAAAATTCCCATTAGGACCGAGGGTGACAATAGCAAATGGACATCTCCAGAGCAATTCTCTCTAAATGGAAACCCTACGATTTTTAGGGGGTTAATTTCTACCATGCCAACACTGATTTCAAAGAAGGGCACATAGAAAGGCCGGTAAGATCCCTATGCTCTCAGATCACTTTTCGGTACTCTGTTCCCCTCACAGCAGCAGGACGCGTTGCAATGACTTAAATGGTAATGTTACACCAGCTCCTTTATTATTTCACATACATACCTTGTATATTACCCCTGAAGTATTCTAAAGAAACTAGATGGTTTATTACTAGATTTGATTTGGAATGGTAGAGGTTCTAAGGTGGCCCTATCCACTTTAGATTGATTGATTGATCAGGGAGGCCCAGGCATACCCAAATTTGAGCTGCACTACCTAGGAACACAAACGTAATAGCTTGCAAGTTTTCTCGTTTGTTTACATTTGGGTGACTTTTAGAGCCCGTCGGGCGGCGGGTGGAATTGTAAACCTAAAATGACAGTGGAGCTCACCTCAGCTCCGTTATTGGGATTGCAATGTTGCTTTCCACCTGCCCGTTCATGGCAGTCCGTCCGCCATGAAAAAGCAGGTAGAAAGTGACTTTCAGGATCCCTAGCAGGGCCCCCTTACCCTGGCACTTTGCTATGGTGCCTGGGGAGCACCAATGCTGTCCCCATATACATCTCTGCACCATTTGGCACGCACCCCATGGTGCAGGGATGCTTGAAAACATTTATTTTTCTATTGCAGCTTGTGCTGCTGCCATTTTCCGGCCGCCACACAGGCTGCAATAGAAAAATGGATGTTCCTAATACTGCAGATGGAACCGCCGACTAATAGTCGGGCGGTTTCATTTCCACAACGGTGTCAGTTGGACACCCGTCTGACCGCCATCGTAATCGGGCCCTATGTTGTGAATATCGATGTCAAAAAATATCTTTGTTGTTAATACCATTTACAAAAATATTATTTTTAATAATTTCGTTTTTTAATTTTTTTTTAAATTGTAGTATACACTTTCATTGTATATGTTATGAATTGTTTCTATAATTATTGTTAATGTTTTTTAACATAGCTTATGCATTTTTTGTTTTTAAATTTCATTTAATAGTTCATTTGTATTTTTAGTGCCAGAGCAGGTTATGGGGTCTATAGGGTACAGGGTGGGAAGTAAATAAATTATCATTTTCAATTAAATATTAATTAATATAAATATTTAATTCATAATTATGTTAATTGTGTATTTTTTTAATTACGTTAAGTTTTAGGTGGCGGGGGTTTGTAGGAGGTACATGTGTTTGAAGTAATTTAATTATAATTATTTAATAATATCATTTTTTTATTATTATCAATTGGTCAAATTGTTTAATTAATTTAATTCTGTATTCAGATTTGTGTTGTGGTTTGTGTAGGGGTAAAGGAAATTAAAAATATTAATTAATAATTAATGATTATTATGAATAATTGAATTACTGCCCATCGAGGTGCACTGAGGTATTGACTCCTGATGTAATTTGGGAATGGACAGGGGTGGTTGGGGGCGTGGGGATCAAGCAGAGTTGTTGGCTTTTATCTGTTTATTTTTTCTTTTTTGGGGGGATTGTGCGCATTCATTATGCTGATATTGGACTCATATGGCAGGATTGTCAAAATGCGATTTCCTGATCATTATGTTAGCTATTCACAGGTAACTGGTTTGTTGTACAGGCTATCTACATTGAGTGACCCTGCATTGCGGTAATCTACTTTTGTGCTATGGAACATGTATATTACGATGCTGCTGTGCCACTGGAGAACAATACGATAAAAATAAAATTAATAAAGAGAGAAAATCATGTGTATATTCATGTCATTGATAATTAAATATGTGAATTGAGTAGTTTTTTTTTTTACAGTTATAGATGAAGTGTGGGTTATTGTGTAAGGATAAAGTTTGGGACGTTCATTAAATATAATTAATGTATTATTAGTTAATTGTTATTATTCTTTATTAATAATTCGTTATGTAAATTCTGTAATTAAGATATTTTCAAAAATATATATTAGATGCACGTTGTTGGGTTTCTAGAGATAAAGAGTGTAAAGTTAATTAAATATAGATAATTATCATTATGTAATTACTATTAATTGTTTAATTGATAATTAAATAAGTAAAATGTGTACTTATAATTTCAAGATATATTTTCGGTGGGTGTTGTTTACTTTGTGGCAGCATAGGGTAGAACGTTATTTAAGTAATAATAAAAGTAGAAATAGTTATTTATTGTTTGAAAAAATGTGTTATTCTGTTAAGTGTTGATTGTGTAAGCTCTTTAGTTGTAAATAACATTATATGTGTTGGTTGCTATAGTTGTAAAAATTTGGGGGACCACCCTAGCAGTGCTTGGACCGGCAATTAGGAGGCGACCGTTACGGTCACATCCCGCATATACAACATTGTGGAGAGCAGTGCTGTGAGCAGCACCCGCCACAATGTTGTAAATGCATGTTGTGCATTGGCATGCAAACGTAACAGGCACCGCGCGGTGCCTGCGACCTTGTGTATGCCTATGTAGGGGGGTACCATGGATACCCCCCAAGTGCATCCATCCACCACCCCCACCCCACCGGGGGCCCACAACGGGCCCCCAAATTAAACACTGCATGCTTTTCGCATTCAACCGCTTACATCATAATATGGATGGCGGTGCCTGCAAGGCACTGCCACCATATTGCATGCCTTTTCCGATTGCCTACCGGCGGAAAAGCGGCAGACGGTCTTTCCATCCACCGCGGTACCCCCAGCCATGCTAGTGTGGCGGGGGTAAAAGGCTGGTGGGGTGTTTTGTCGGGTGGATCGCCGGTCGGGCAGTGGCGATCCGCCCGCCATGCTAATGGGCCCCATAGTGTGGTATTTTCATTATATTATTAATTGCTTTAATTTAAAATATGTATTAAATATTGTAATAACTATGTCATTTATTTTCATCTAAAAATATTTATATATTTTAATTTTAAATATTTATATTTGTTGTTATTTAATGGAGTTGTTAAAATATTGTATTTGCTTCAAGTGAACTACTCTCTCTCTACTGGAGTGGGAATAGTAAGTGTTATCCCTCTGCTATCCAACGCTTTCTCTACTGTTGCACAGACTGGAGTGGGAATAGTTCATTTTACCCCTCCTGAGTCCAACCCTTTTCCTACTGTTGCACAGACTGGAGTGAGAATAGTAACTTCTGCCTCTCCACAATCCAACTCTTTCCCTATTGTTGCACAGACTGGAGTGGGAATGGTACATTTTACCCCTCCACAATTCAACACTTTCCCTACTGTTGCAGTGACTGGAGTGGGAATATTAGTTTGTACCCTACCTTAGTCCAATGCGTTCCCTATTGTTGTACAGACTGGACTGGGAATAGTACATTTTAGAACTACTGAGTCCAACAATTTCCCTACTGTTGCAAAAATTGGAGTGGGAATATTTTACATATTATTCCTACAATTTTATAGTTTTGTTTATTTGGTTAAATGTATGTAATTATCATGTTTCTGTGTATTTAACATTATAATATATTTATTTAATAATGTTTGTAATATGTAATGTAGTTTTAGTAAAATGTAATTTTTTATTTTGTTCACTTTTTTGTGTGTAATATTTTTGATTGTTTTCCAATTTATTTGTTATAGTTTGTAATTTATTGTGTATATGAATGTACATGATATACATTTATATATATATTAATTTGTTACATAAATTATAAATAATATTTTAATAATTTTTTTTAATTATATATGTTTAAATAAAAATACAGCAAAACCAAAGGGGATGATGGACGGAGTGTTGAACATTGCAAGCACTCACCCCCAGTCAACTGATCTGGGTTTAATCCATCATCATTCTTTAGCTCACTCTGCCACCCCAGTTCAGACATGCCCATATGCAAATCAGTCTGCCCCTGTGCCTCATGGGAACAGTCCAGCCCGAACTGCCAAGCCATGTCTTCTCTGGACCGGAAACAAGCATCCTGGGACCAGTTTCTGGCTAGTCAGCCGTCATCAGCCAGACTAGCTTGAATCCAGTGGCAAAGTGAGCAAGGGACCCACGTCTGGGCATACCCTGCCAACTTAGGGCGAAGATCTCAGTACTGGGGTGAATGTATGACATTGTTCTGCATTCTGTCCATCAACTGTTGTTTTTGCATTTGTCACCCCGAGTGGGACTGGTATGCTCAGACGTGAGTCCCGTGCTCTCCATGCCACTGGAATCAAGCTATCCTGGCTGAAGAGGGGTGAAACCCCGAAACCGGTCCTAGGATGCTTGTTTCCAGTCCAGGGAGGACCTGGCTTGGCAGTTCGGGCTGGACTGTTCCCATGAGGCGCAGGGTCAAGACTGATTTGCATATGGCTGGGTTCAAACTGGAATGGCATGGTGAGCAAAAAAACAATGGATTTAGGCCCAGATCTCTGTACTGGGGTGAATGTATGACATTGTTCTGCATTCTGTCCATCAACTATTGTTTTTGCATAAAGAAAAATACACACACATATATATGAGTTGTATAAATACATATAAAATGTATATATAATAAAAAGTATTTAAATATATTTAGTTTACATCATAATAATGTTTATGCATCTAATGTTTAATATGTTTAGCTATGTTTACATTAAAAATGTGCTTTTTTGTGTTCAATATTAGTGTATAATGATATTTGTTTCTATATTTTTGATATTTACATAATAAGTATAGGATAACAATATTTTTGTACTCTCCATCTTTCACCCGATATTTATGTTCCACAATATTTGCGGTTTTGAGGTTTCGTCATTGAATCACCAATACTGTCACAGGACAGGGGTCCTATATTACTCCTAAGTCATGCCTGCTATGCATGTTGTCTCACCCTCAACAAGGTATATCTGGAACAACATTTGCTGCTTAAAGCAAAGTCTTATGGCTTAAGTTGATTGTCACCCAAAGGCTCCAATTCCACATTCTTGGAAACAATGTAATTTTACGGTTATCACTTGTTCATATACATACATACCCTTTAGAAGCTTCCCTTTTACCTACAAATTGCCTCCTTGTCAACTCAATAATAGGTGAGTAGGACACAACCAACTCAATGACATGTGGCTCCGATGAGGACATCTCAGTGCTACCTGTGACCCGTTCTTACTGCTGGTTATTTAACCCACACTCCCCAAGAGCCCTGGTCATTGCTTTTCTCACCACCTTGTGTCTGAGCAGAATTGTTTGTCTCTGATAAACCCCCTGATGACTCTAGTTTATGAACATCAGGCATTTTGATATGATTAAATCATTAAAAACACAACTGTCATCATAAATGTTTTGAAACATTTTCTTCTGCCCTGGTTTGAGAGCTACCACAGTACTATTATTCCACCATCCTCTTTTGTGTACTAACAAAGCATTTCCAGACACTCTATCCACTTGTTCAGGTGATGTATATGTGGATGCTCCTTTACAACCCAAATGGGGCTTAACAATCCACACCCAATCACCCTTACAAATCAACTTTGGTTTCACTCAGTGCACTTTGTCATGGTACTCTTTACCAGTAACAAGTTTCCCATACATATTCTCTGTGACCTTTTTAACCACATCACTCAAGTTTTCCCTCACATTTCTGGACTTACTAAAGTTGGGTGTCACAAGAGAACAGCTAAATCTCCCTCTCATTAAAAAGAACGGTGCAATACCTGTTGCTGAGTGTAGAGTCATATGATAACTCCAAATAGTTTCTTTAAGACATTTACAAACATTTTGCTAATTGGCTATTGCAGCCTGTATGCACTCTTTCAAGAATGTATTTGCCCTCTCAACTTGACCATTTACCTTGGTATAACTTAAAGGCTCTTTTTCGGTCCTGATCCCACATTTTTCCACCATCTTTGTTGAAACAAATTGTATGCCATTGTCTGACATAATCATATGTGGAAACCCTTCAACCTGAAAAGTTTCTTCCAAACAATTATGCACCTCATCAGTAGTGGGTCTATTAACAAAAGCATGATAAATACACTTAGAAAAGTTATCGAGCAAGACAATCAAAACATATTTTGCTTGGTCCTAAAACATTGTAAGGACCAGAGAAGTCAATGGAAATCTTATCCCAATTTTTCCGTGGTACTTTTTGGGAATTAAGAGGTTCACATGACGCCATCCAAAGCTTATCTGAAATGGCACATATGGGGCAAGCATCAGTGAATCTTTCACTTCTGCATCTATGCCCGGCCGCCAATAATGTAACATTAAGCACTTTTTTTGTGCTTGAAACTCCAGGATGTCCATGGTGTCCATGCATGGGTTTGTATCCCATCCTCGTTGCCATTAAAGTAAAGGTGTAATCCACAAGAGGCTTTATTCAAGGCTAACAGTCCACTGGCAAGGAGCAGAATATCGTTGACTCCAGCCAGCATCCAAAACCTTGTTAAAACTTAAACACGGTACTACATTCCATATTACATCACAGTCTCATCCAAACATTCTAATTCCACACTTCCTGGCTGCAGAATGGCACTAAGTAAAACACACTATATAACACTGAACTATTAATAATATTGGCAAAATGGAACCATTACTATGAAATGGAAATCTCCTACTGGCCTGCACATTGAACAGTGTGAGGCAGTTGACAAGAGATTCACAGCTAATGACAGTGTGGCATTACACCAAGAGCAGGCCTGTGTCCTCTGTAAATTCCCAATTGCTAGAGATTGGTTTGTTTAAAAACTGCAGGTACCTCTTGCACACTGAATGAGTGGGAGTCTAGGCAGAGTGTAATATTAGCCATTACAGATTGTACCTCCAACATCTTGGCCTCATTGCCAATGATATTTTTCCATTTCAGGCGCCTACCACAATTAGAGGGGCACACTTCATGGGTTGTTTTCCACACATGCGGGGTTAGGGGGGGAGACCAACCCTTCCACAGTGGGGACAGGGTTAGAGGATTGTGATCGCTATCAATAGAAGGCCGAACCTCCATATCCACCAGGAAAGACCACAACCGAAAATTCAGCATAATGTAGTCAATCCTAGAGGAATGCCCTATTCTGTTAAACGTATGTGCCCCCATTTGGTCTGATTTGGATCTACCATTAGTTGCTCTGAGACCATGCTCCAGGCAAAGAGCATTGAGGTCAATTGCCTGATTGATTGATTGAAGATGGGGAAAATCATTAAGCATAATAAAAACTCCATAATAAGACAGGTCTTGAACACTCGAAAGCAACATATATGCTCGGATAACATTACTGTATAGCCTAACAAAGTTATGTCTGAAACATTGCATCATACTAGTGTACCAATATACCACAATAATGCTACATACATAGAAGATGCACCAAGGCTACATTGATTAAAAGCTGTAACTGTTAATTGCATGCTTTTCTTAAATGCAAAATACCAAGAATAACAGATTTAAAAAGTAGTAGGCTTACTAATTGATGCTTCTTTGTAAAATTATGAACAGATGTCCAAATATAGGAGGGAAGAGAGATCATTAGAACTGTGTGTTGTTGGTGAGAATGATGTGAAAGGAGAAAGACAAAGGGGGACGTCAAAATATAGAATTATTTGTCAAATTATGTAAGAACCCGTTTTCTAACATCAGTGTCATTCTAGTGCCTATACATTTTTTCGTATTGTAGGCTATCTTGTGTATTCTGAATTATGTGTTGTTGGTATAGGAGGGACATGAGTGATGTCATGTTGGTCTGTGAGGCTAAGAGGCATCTGGTGGAACCTCATGCTGTTCAGTGGCAGATTGCTCCATCAACTAGACCTTGTTCATTCAAATTTATCAGTAAACATTACTGTATTATGGACCGCTGTACTCATAATCAGTCCTTAGGTATGATTTTGAAATTTTCCATTGCAATAGTTTATGAAAAGTGGAAAACACTGCATGGGACTGCTCCTAGTGGCACTCTGCCCTCGGAAACCCTCCCACCCCAACTGACCACACCCGGAACCTCGACATCATTCTAGACTCCTCCCTCACCTTGACCCGCCAGATCAACGCCGTCGCCTCCAGCTGTTTCAACTCCCTCCACATCCTCCGCAAGACTTTAAAGTGGATCCCCCGAATGCAGAAAGACCGTCACCCACGCACACATAACCAGCAGATTGGACTACGGCAACGCCCTCTACACCGGAATCAACAAAACCCTGCTGCACAAGCTCCAAACCATACGGAACACCACAGCCAGACTTTTCCTTGGAACCCCACGACACAAGAACATAACCCATCACCTACGAGACCTACACTGGCTCCCCATCGAGAAGAGAGTGACCTTTAAGTGACTTACCCACGCCTACAAATCTCTCCACAACATCGGACGCAAATACCTCAATGAAAGAGTCTCCTTCCACGCACCCAAGAGGAACTTCCGCTTCGCCGACCTCGCCCTGGCGGAGACCCCACGCATCTGCAGAACCAGAGCAGGCAGAAGAGCCTTCTCATACATCGCAGCAAAGACCTGGAAGGAGCTCCCAGTCAACATCAGATGCTCCCTCGCTCTACACACCTTCAGGAAGTGCCTCAAGACATGGCTCTTCAACTGACCCAGAGCTACAGCCCTCCCCCCAGTGCCTTGAGACCCTCATGGGTGAGTAGTGCGCTTTATAAACCCCCTGATTGATTGATTGAACTTTGGGAGGATGCATTTGATAAAAAGTATGATAGTAGAGTATTTCTAACATTAGCTATTTCCATATTATAATCTCTACCTAATACCTATTGGAATTGATTTCATTACACTATATTTGATATTGATTTAGAGTTGATTTCATTTAAAATGTGCGATACAAACTTAAAGGCTTTTTGAAAATGCCTTTTCTCTAATACGACATTTCCCCTGACCTAATACAATGGATCATTTACAACTAGAAAAATGTTGCTTTATTTGTTCCGTACGTGTTTAAATCTGGACATCCCAAAATGTACCTTCAATGGTCACAGTGAAATATTCCTGTGGGATCAGGATTTCAGCTGTTGCCATAGATGGATACTTTGTAGATCTTTTTCATCAATGTTAGGCCTGTGTGGACTTTCAAACATTTTGATTCTCATGAGCAGCATGGTAAAGCATCTCACTGTTGCTAGTGCCCTAGGTGAGATTATGCTAATTTGAGTTTATGGCAGTCTTTCGATGATGGTGTGATCCTACATCACTGGAGTTTGCTAGAGAATTTATAAAGATGAAACCTCAAAGGAGGGAGTCTACTCTGAGACCTGGACTCTATGCTGATCGATTTTTGACTGCTTGCTGATGCTACAGTTGGTAGCTGATGGACTGAATCCTTTTTACCGAACCACTTTCGTCATCGTCAAAGAGGCTTTATTTCGATATGAATATATCTTAAAAAGCAAAACTACAACATTGTACAATAAGAAAATAAAAAGGAATCAGTGCATGGAAAGATAGACAAAGATTTCATACTGCTACTGATGCCAATAAATTAGCTAAAAACGGGTAAGAATATCAGATAAAAAAACAGATTAAACAACATACAAAAGCCTAGATGACCTGATGCGCCAAGCCCATCCTAGGAACTTGGCTAAACCACAAGCAAAGAGGGGCCTAGGGTCATTTTTTAATATTCGTAGGGCTTCTATACAATGTCTGGTTCCAAGTTCTCTGCAAAGTGGTTTTAACCACCTACTCCGGGGGGCTGCATAAGCCGGACATTCAAACAAAAAATGGGGAACAGACTCAGACCTCTTATCACAAAATGGGCAAAGGGAATTTGTTTAAGATGGAACCTTCCACCTGGATGTTAATTCTCCCACAGGGAGTAAACCTATTCTGAATTGAAAATATAGGGCCCTGTCTTTACGATTGGATATGACATCCAGGTAAGGTTCACAAAAGTAAATTTCTTTGACCAAAAGAAGGTCCAAAGTGGACCTGCACAGATTGACATTACTGCTTCTGTTGCCCGCCACCCAGCTCCAATAAATCTTTTTCAGCTCAGACTTAGGAGGTGCGGTTCTATTAATCCAGGCCTCGCCAAGACCAAGGTAGAAAAGGAGACGCTTGACCTCCCTCAGCCAATGGATCTTGGACCAGCCTGGTAACCCCAGCACCTCGGTTAGGCCATCCGCATAACTGGATAATTCTGATGTTCTCCATATTCTCGCCCATAGGAGGAGAGGGCGGAGCCTAGCCTGATCGCTGATTGGCCGAGTGCCCAGATCCAAAAGAAGTGGGAGAGTTGGAGTGCTATAAGGGAGCCCCATAAGATCTTTATGGAATTTATTTTCAGAACGGGACAAGTGGTCCACCTTATAGACCCCCCAAAGTTCAGCCCCATAGAGAGCGGCGCTAACCCCCCTTGCCCTATATATATCTAGGACAGGAGCAATGGGTTTCAGAGATGAGGCACGATGTTCCTTAAGCAAGGCACCCACCACCCTCTTATGGGTCAACAACATCTTTTGATGGTGGCACTTCCAGCTCATGGAGTTGCAGAGGCGAATACCAAGGTAGTCGAACTCTGACACTCTTTCGAGGGTAACAGAGTCCAAAGACGGTGGTTTGTCCAACCTTTTCGGGGGGTTAAGGACCAAATACTTGGTCTTAGCTGTATTAATAGCTAACCCTCTCGTATCGCAAAAAGACTTGAAGTTAGTTAATAGACTCTGCAAACCCACCGGGGTTTTAGAAATCAGAAGGGTATCATCTGCAAATAGAAGGGTGGGTATTCTTCTACCGGCCAGGGAAGGTGCATCTGCGGGGTGTTGTAGCAGATGCTCCACCACTCCGTTGACGTACAATGAGAACAGAGTGGGGGCAAGGACACAACCCTGGCGTACCCCTCTATTTACAGGTATACGTGCTGTTTTTTGTCCCTGATTTCCCCACCTAATCTGGGCAAAATTATCAGTATGGAGGTTTATCAACAAGCTCAGCAAATAAGGTGGTATACCCTGTTCGCTGAGCACACTCCATAATTGGCTACGGGGAACTAGGTCAAAGGCAGTCCGCAAATCTATAAAAGCAAGATACAGACTGCCTTTGCCCAGTAGAACCACTTTCCAGTATAGCATCAAAAGACGAAAGGATTGCTCTATTGTCCCCGTGCCTGTTCTAAAACCAGCCTGAAAGTCTGAGAGAATACCCTTTTCCTCTACCCATTGCAGTATCCTTGCCAAAACCACTTTTCCAGCCACTTTTTGTGAAGTATCTAAGAGGCTTATTGGGCGATAGTTAGCTGGGTCGTTATGACAGCCTTTCTTAAAAATAGGAACGACCTCAGCACCCTTCCATGAAGTCGGAAGGGATGCCCCTTCAAGACTGGAATTCAGTAAGGCGGAGATGAGTTTTCCCCATTTGTCTGGGTTGATACGTAGCAAATCTCCTGGGATGCCATCCGGGCCAGCAGCTTTATTGGGCGCAAGGGTATTAATCGCCTCCACTACTTCCTTGGATGTGAACACAAGCTCATCCATAGACTGAGAAGGTGCATAGGGGTGGCATATCCTCAAGCTTTCCCCCTGGTCCTGGGTCGTTGAATAGAGTTGGGAAAAATGATTAACCCACGCGCACTCAGGTACGTTACAGGTGATCATTGTATCCACAGGTCTCTCTCTATTTCTGAGTAGGTCCCAAAAACCCTTTGCATCCTTCCTTAGACTAGCGGCCTTCAGGTCACACCAAAACTGGTCTTCCCAATCTGTCTTTGCCTTTGTTAATGCCCTCCTGTAATTACCCCTCGCGGCACAAATCAGAACTCTAATCTTAGATTTTACTGCCTTTAGGAGTTCCCGTTTGGCCATACGACATGCAGCTGAAAACCACCCAGCAGGACCCTTCCTGCCACCACTCTTATTGGCCCTCTTTCCCCCAGTGGGGGCTATGAATAATTCACCTATAGCCTTTGTGGTTCGTTTAAAAACTGCAGGTACCTCTTGCACACTGAATGAGGGGGAGTCTAGGCAGAGTGTAATATTAGCCATTACAGATTGTACCTCCAACATCTTGGCCTCATTGCCAATGATATTTTTCCATTTCAGGCACCTACCACAATGAGAGGGGCACACTTCATGGGTTGTTTTCCACACATGCGGGGTTAGGGGGGGAGACCAACCCTTCCACAGTGGGGACAGAGACAGGGTTAGAGGATTGTGATCGCTATCAATAGAAGGCCGAACCTCCATATCCACCAGGAAAGACCACAACCGAAAATTCAGCATAATGTAGTCAATCCTAGAGGAATGCCCTATTCTGTTAAACGTTTGTGCCCCCATTTGGTCTGATTTGGATCTACCATTAGTTGCTCTGAGACCATGCTCCAGGCAAAGAGCATTGAGGTCAATTGCCTGATTGATTGATTGAAGATGGGGAAAATCATTAAGCATAATAAAAACTCCATAATAAGACAGGTCTTGAACACTCGAAAGCAACATATACGCTCGGATAACATTACTGTATAGCCTAACAAAGTTATGTCTGAAACATTGCATCATACTAGTGTACCAATATACCACAATAATGCTACATACATAGAAGATGCACCAAGGCTACATTGATTAAAAGCTGTAACTGTTAATTGCATGCTTTTCTTAAATGCAAAATACCAAGAATAACAGATTTAAAAAGTAGTAGGCTTACTAATTGATGCTTCTTTGTAAAATTAGGAACAGATGTCCAAATATAGGAGGGAAGAGAGATCATTAGAACTGTGTGTTGTTGGTGAGAATGATGTGAAAGGAGAAAGACAAAGGGGGACGTCAAAATATAGAATTATTTGTCAAATTATGTAAGAACCCGTTGTCTGACATCAGTGTCATTCTAGTGCCTATGCATTTTTTCGTATTGTAGGCTATCTTGTGTATTCTGAATTATGTGTTGTTGGTATAGGAGGGACATGAGTGATGTCATGTTGGTCTGTGAGGCTAAGAGGCATCTGGTGGAACCTCATGCTGTTCAGTGGCAGATTGCTCCATCAACTAGACCTTGTTCATTCAAATTTATCAGTAAACATTACTGTATTATGGACCGCTGTACTCATAATCAGTCCTTAGGTATGATTTTGAAATTTTCCATTGCAATAGTTTATGAAAAGTGGAAAACACTGCATGGGACTGCTCCTAGTGGCACTCTGCCCTCGGAAACCCTCCCACCCCAACTGACCACACCCGGAACCTCGACATCATTCTAGACTCCTCCCTCACCTTGACCCGCCAGATCAACGCCGTCGCCTCCAGCTGTTTCAACTCCCTCCACATCCTCCGCAAGACTTTAAAGTGGATCCCCCGAATGCAGAAAGACCGTCACCCACGCACACATAACCAGCAGATTGGACTACGGCAACGCCCTCTACACCGGAATCAACAAAACCCTGCTGCACAAGCTCCAAACCATACAGAACACCACAGCCAGACTTTTCCTTGGAACCCCACGACACAAGAACATAACCCATCACCTACGAGACCTACACTGGCTCCCCATCGAGAAGAGAGTGACCTTTAAGTGACTTACCCACGCCTACAAATCTCTCCACAACATCGGACGCAAATACCTCAATGAAAGAGTCTCCTTCCACGCACCCAAGAGGAACTTCCGCTTCGCCGACCTCGCCCTGGCAGAGACCCCATGCATCTGCAGATCCAGAGCAGGCGGAAGAGCCTTCTCATATATCGCAGCAAAGACCTGGAAGGAGCTCCCAGTCAACATCAGATGCTCCCTCGCTCTGCACACCTTCAGGAAGTGCCTCAAGACATGGCTCTTCAACTGACCCAGAGCTACAGCCCTCCCCCCAGTGCCTTGAGATCCTCATGGGTGAGTAGTGCACTTTATAAACCCCCTGATTGATTGATTGAACTTTGGGAGGATGCATTTGATAAAAAGTATGATAGTAGAGTATTTCTTTGAGTTTTTAAAAAGTTTATTGAAATTTAAATACAGCAGAATTATGATAAAACAAACATATGCAGAAAGCAAACTAAAATGCTATTATTATCATAAGCAAGGGGAAGAAAATAATGAATAAAGAAGGAAAGCGAAAGAAAAGGAAGGGAGTAAAGATGGTCAATTAACAGAGCAAAATATATATGATAAGAACATAATCATTGGTATACAGAAATATGGAAAAAGAGTATACAGATATAATAAAGGTACAAGAAATTCTCCAATAACAATGCATAAATAAATAAGTATACAACACTCTATATGCATATATACTTGAAACCATCAAGGGTACTTCATGGAGGTTTGGGAACCTCTTCCGCAGTAGGAGTATGGGAGGGTATAGATCGTGCAACTACATTTAAAAAATTTGTGATTGGCACCCAAAGTAAGTCACGCTTAATAGCCAGTGTAATGGGGTAAAAATAGGCCCTGTCTAGCCTATGATGATAACAGACCCCGTACCACCAAGCCTGAAACTAGACTTTTGAGGCCTCCTTCCAAGATTTGGTGATTTGTTGAAACGCTACAGCTATAAGAAGATCAATAATGGAAGTGTTAGAAGTGGAAGAGGACCATATGTCTGAGATACTGCCCAAGAAAATATGTGAAAAATTAAAGGGAAAATGTGTAGAAAAATTTTTCTTAATCTGTTGCCACACATCATTCAAAAATGTATAAATCACGGTACATGTAAATAACATATGTTTAAGATCTGCCATTGAAGCTGAACAAGACCAGCAAGTGGAGGGAATAGAGGGGTCAATCATATGTAGTTTAGCAGGAGTAATCAAAAGTCTATTGTATATAAAAAATAAAGTTTGAGTTGTATTGGCTGCTCTAGACGACTTCCTTATCTTAATCCAAATTTGTTGCCATGTGGGGACAGAAAAAGAGTTCTCTAAATCTGATTCCCAGTCATTTTCTACTTTAGATTTATCACGAGTGCTAGAAGTATCCCGTAACTTCTTGTAAATTTGGGAAGCAGAAGAAGAAGCAAGTAAATAAGGGAGAAGAAGAGGAGAGGAATTGGTATGAGTGATGGAATCAGAAAGGGAATCATAACTAGTTTGTGCAGCTGTACTCAGTAAATTATATTTAAATTCAAAGGAAGTTGGTAAAGAAAAACGGGATTGAAGAATAGCAAAGGAAACACAGGTACCCTCATGAAAAAGTTGGTGAGTCCAACTAAGACCAAGATCCTTCCAGTCCTTCCAAAAAAGCATCCTATTTCTTATTTTAATAAGGGGATTATACCACAAGGAAGACTGCAAAAAACGAGAGCGATCATCTAATCCATCCAGGAAAAGAGGAGAAAACATTTTCCGAGAGTTTTTAAGAATAGGAAGGGAGAATTTCTTGGGAATTTGAGACAGTGACACAAATTCCTCAAAATTGAAAGGGTGAAAGAAAGAAGATTCAACGTCTACCCACAAAGGCTGAGAAGGGGTATCAGACACCTGGGCAGATAATAAGGAAACAGAATGCTGAAGGAAGAATGAGATATGATAAGAAGCAAAATCCGGAAAATTAACTCCACCCAACTGCTTAGGCCATTTAAGTTTTGCAAAAGACATACTAGCTTTCTTCTGGTGCCATAAGAATTTCGATAAGATGGAGTAAATATTTTTATAGCAAGATTTAGGGATATTAATTGGAAGATTAGAGAGATAGAACAAGATTATTGGAACTATCTGCCCCACCAGGATAAAAACAATGGATGCCACCGAGTTGTAGAGTCTTTTAGGGTTGTTAATAGATTTTTAAGATTTAGTGCTACAGTGTCCTTAACTGAGGATTGAAACCATAATCCTAAATATTTGATCTTAGAAGGGCTCCAATGAAAAGAAGAGGCCAAGAAATCTACATGAAGACAAAATTTATTTAGAGGGAGGATTTCACACTTATCCACATTAAGTTTGTAACTTGATACTTTCGCAAATTCAGAAACTTCAGATAAAAATGATGGAATAGAGGATTGGGGGTTAGAGATAAATAAAAGTATATCGTCCGCATAAGCAGAAAGTTTCAAATGCTTATCCCCATAAGGAAAACCGGTGATATCTTTATTCTCTCGAATTTTTGTCAAGAAGGGTTCTAATGCTAAAATAAACAGAAGTGGAGAGAGGGGACACCCCTGTCGTACACCCCTGAAAAGGGGAAACGAAGAAGAGACAAGACCGTTTGCTAATATAAAGGACCTAGGAAAGGAGTACAGTAAAGAGATGTATGCAAGGAATTTTGGGCCAAAACCAAACCAAACTAGAACTGCAAACATAAATTGCCAGTTAACTCTATCAAATGCCTTTTCGGCGTCTAATGCAATAGCAGCTAAAGAAGACTTGTAGGAGTGGGACTTACTTAGTACATTAAAAAAGAGTCGAGTATTGTCAGAGAGGTGACGACCCTTAATGAAACCACATTGTTCCCTACCAATTAATTTAGGTAAAATCTTGTCGAGACGAAGCGCTAGAATTTTTGCAAATATTTTATAGTCCAGATTGATTAGAGAAATAGGCCTATAATTTTTACATAAGGTATGATCTTTATTTTCTTTAGGAAGGAGACAAATTAAGGCTTCCTGAAAGGAGCCCCCAGATTGTTTGGACGATACAAAGAATGAAAATAACTGATGGAGTTTAGGAACGAGCAGATTGGAGAAATGTAAATAGAATTCTATCGTGAACCCATCCGGTCCAGGAGCCTTGCCTTTTTTAAGCACTTGAATAGATTCCAAAATATCTTTAGGGACAACAGGTGCTTCTAAAGGGGCAAAATCGATATCTGGAAAGGAAGGGGAAGGAATAGATGATAAATAGTGATCAATGTCAGTTGACAGAGGAGGAGACTCCGGAGTATAGAGATTTTGATAAAAGTTAGTGAATTCCAGTAGGATATCCTCATCCTTATGAAGAGTGATATTAGATGAAGAGACAATAGATTCAATTCTAGTACGTTCTCTCTTAACTTTAAGATATTTGGCAAGAAGATTACCTGCCTTATTTTGTGCAGAATAATACTTGGCACTAGATTTGAGTAAAAATAAATTTGCAGATTCCGTGGAAAGCTTATTAAAGGAGAATTTGGCTTTGAGAAGCTTATCCAAATCAGAACGAGACTTAGATAAGTAATAAGAGTGTTCCAATTGTTTAATTTGCAAGTTAATCGATTGTAAGGAGTGGGAGGCGGCGCGTTTTTTATGAGAAATAAATGAAATAATGAAGTCTCTAGAAGCAGTCTTAAAAGTGTCCCATAACACCTGAGGGGAAATTGTAGGAGATTCATTTTCTGTAAAAAATAGGGATGAAAATTTGAGGAAGGCTGGGGTAAACTTGGGATCTAATAGGAGAGAGTTATTGAACCTCCACCTTCTGGTACCTTTAATGGGGGGGAGTAAATCCAGGCGTAAAGAAACTGGGGCATGATCAGAAATTAAAATAGAACCTATTTCAGAGTGGCGAATATGTTGAGTCAAGGCCTTAGAAATAAAAATGTAGTCAATCCGGGATTGGGAAGAATGAGCCGGTGAGTAGTATGTATATTCTCTAAGTGTAGGATGGCAGAGTCTCCAGGAGTCAACAAGGGAATGTTGGGAAATAGTGGAAGTAAATTGGGTGTGCATGGAAGAGGGCGAAAAGTGGCAATTGGATCTTCGATCTATAATAGGATCCACAATTGTGTTGCAATCCCCCCCAAAATCAGATAATCATCAGAAGATTGCATTAAAGATGTAAGCATCTGGGGCCAAAATAATTTATCCTGTGTGGTAGGAGCATATACATTAAATATAGTTATAGGGATATTATCAATCAACAAAGATACAGTCACCCACCTACCATCAGAATCATTGGATTGACTTATAACTTTGATATTTAACCGTTTATGACAGAGAATAGCAACACCATTACGTTTCCCCGAACCGGGGGAAGCGAAAACGTGACCCACCCAATTACGCCGTAATTTGGTGATTTCGGCTTCTTTTATATGAATTTCCTGTAATAACACAATATCCCCCTGTAAACTTGCTAAGTGGGATAATACACGTTGCCGCTTAATGGGGGAACCCAAACCTTTAACATTCCAAGTAAGTATAGTTATCGACATCTAACAAATATAACTGATATCAAAAAAATTGTGTGAGAATCAAATATGTACAAAAAGGCAATAAAGTACAAGGCATCTTATAAAAAACTTGAGAGAAAATAACATTGTTCTTAATGGAGTAGTGATATAGTAAGAAAGAGAAATATGACATAAGAGAAATTCTTGGAGAGAAGAAATTATAAGCAGAGAGGCATGAAAGGAATAAGTTGAGAGTTAGAATTAGGGAAAAAGAGAAACAACAGAGATAGAAAAAGGACCAAAGAAGAGAGTAAAAAGAGTAAGTAATAAGTAATAAGGGAGAGAAGAAACACGTGGTGCAAAAAATAAAGGTACAAAACGACAGACACGAGTGATGAAGAAATAAGCTAACAAGTAAGCATACCACAAAAAGGAATGAAGAACGGGGTTGGTGAAGCCACATAAGGAAGACGGGACACCGAAAACGGGGGACTCCAGGACGACGATAAGGAAGGGACATCCGCCAGGCAAGTTGAGGAGAACAAGGAACGACGAAGGACCACAAAGAATCGCTACCTAATGGGAGAAGAAGAAGGAAAAGTTAATCCGACAAAATGGTACAAAAAACATTAGGAGAGAAACTAAACAACACTAAAGTTGAAAACCAAACAGAAACTACTACAATACATAAGACCCTCATGGCTGAGGTACTTCCATGGATTCGGCTCTGCAGCTGTTCAGAAATTGCTGGAGTAACATTGGATCTTCATAACTGGTAGTTTTATTATTATGAGTCACTTTAAAAAGGCAGGGATGGAATAAGCCGTAGCGCGCATTTATGCTGCGTAGTGCAGGTCTCATCTCCAGGAACTTTTTCCGACGGTCCGCAGTCACTTTAGCATAATCTTGGGCGAAGAAAAGAGTAGAACCATTCCAAGCAATTTTCCCACGCTGTTTGGCAGCCTGAAGAACTCTGAGTAAATCCGTATACTCCAAAAAGTACAGAATGACTCCTCTCGGCTTAGTAGATGATGAGGGAGAAGAACGGGATAATGTACCTAAACGATGTGCTCTTCGAATATTTAATGAGGGTGTCTCAGGAAGACCCAAAAGAGTTGGTAAAAAAGATTTGAAAAAAGCAATCGGATTAGCACCTTCAAGGCCTTCAACTAATCCGTAAATGCGCAGATTGTTGCGCCTATTTCGATTTTCCAAATTCTCAATTTGTTGCCTAAGTTGAACAACCTCCTTAGAAAGAAGAGGAACTTGAGCCGTGAGATTTTGAACAGAGTCAACCCGTACTTCTAGGTCTCCAACTCTCTTTTCAGTGAGAGACCAGTTGGCTTCCAGGTTCTGAAGTCTGACGTTAGTTTCCTCCAAATGCGGCTTGAGAGCGCGAATCTCGTCAAGAAGAAGTTCCATAGATATCGGGGATGAAGAATTGGTGGGAGAGGGTGGGTTAGTTTTTACCCGCTTGCCAGAAGTAGATGGTGACGCAGAAGGTATTTTGGAGCTTTGTTTGGCGCTTAAGCGAGGAGTAAGCGGTGCAGTAGATTTGGCGCCACCAGAGACTTTGGTGCTATCTTCAGTGTGCTCCTGTAGAATATCAAAAGGATTATAGACCTCTAAACTCGCCTCGGTGGAAGGACGAGCACCACTAGAGTTGCCGCGAGGCATGTTGATATATAGGAAAACACACCGAGTCTTTTGAAAATAAACCAAGTGAAGATTTGGGAAAAAATGCAAACACCAGTCCAGGCAAGAGTCAGAAATAATGTTCCACAGTAACTGCAGGCAGAGAGGAAATGGCAATGCGGGGAGGGACACCAGAAGGTCAAATAGAATAAGTGTTGCCCAAAAGAACGGAAAAGAAAATGGCAAAAAGGGGTAGCCAACTGTTAACCAGCATCGTCATGCAGCTCCAGGTGAGAAGCAAGAGGTTGATGAAAAAACAAAATGGCGGCCGCGACGGTGAGGTAACCGAAAAAACATTAAATTAGGCTTGTTAGGCTCACCCTTTGAAAAAATAGCGGCAGCATTCCAACGAGCCGCAGTTCCGATTGCCGGAACCATCAAGTCCGACGTTTTTCAGTAGTGAAACATTGCCAGCAGGAGTCGCGGATCCTCACGTCTCGGCGGAGCTCCCGAGAACAGCGGCCATCTTCTGAGGCTCCGAAGCCACGCCCCCCCATAGTAGAGTATTTCTAACATTAGCTATTTCCATATTATAATCTCTACCTAATACCTATTGGAATTGATTTCATTACACTATATTTGATATTGATTTAGAGTTGATTTCATTTAAAATGTGCGATACAAACTTAAAGGCTTTTTGAAAATGCCTTTTCTCTAATACGACATTTCCCCTGACCTAATACAATGGATCATTTACAACTAGAAAAATGTTGCTTTACTTGTTCCGTACGTGTTTAAATCTGGACATCCCAAAATGTACCTTCAATGGTCACAGTGAAATATTCCTGTGGGATCAGGATTTCAGCTGTTGCCATAGATGGATACTTTGTAGATCTTTTTCATCAATGTTAGGCCTGTGTGGACTTTCAAACATTTTGATTCTCATGAGCAGCATGGTAAAGCATCTCACTGTTGCTAGTGCCCTAGGTGAGATTATGCTAATTTGAGTTTATGGCAGTCTTTCGATGATGGTGTGATCCTACATCACTGGAGTTTGCTAGAGAATTTATAAAGATGAAACCTCAAAGGAGGGAGTCTACTCTGAGACCTGGACTCTATGCTGATCGATTTTTGACTGCTTGCTGATGCTACAGTTGGTAGCTGATGGACTGAATCCTTTTTACCGAACCACTTTCAAATTTCATTTCCCTTTGTTTGTTAGTTCCATGCCAATGGACTCACCCTTAATGTATTTTAAATCTGAATCCTTTCCCCTTCCTTGTAGGACTTGAGCTGTTGGACAACAATCTATCCTTCTGTCTTAATGTTAGTGGGACTCTCTAACTCTGTACACTGATTCTGATAATAACCATCTGATAAAGCCTTGCCTCAGTGTTTAGTGTTTTAATGGAAGCTGTCATATTCTTAACTGAAATTCTCAAACAATGGCTTATGGATTTGAATTTTGGATCTTTAATACAATAACCAAATTAATCTAATATCTGTCACAGGGCTTTATTATGAGTCTGGTGGTCCACAGACCGCCAGACAAGTGGGGCGCAGTGGTGGCAGTCATCCAATTGCCCCATTATGACCATCGCGTTCGGACCACCCTGGGACAACCGCAACCCACAGCTGTATTTGGCTGGAATATGCTTGGCGGGGCTCTTCAGCCCCAACAAGCATATCCTGAGTTTCCTCATTGCCACACCTTTCATGGTGGTGCGACTGCCATGAAAAGTGTGGCTGTGAGAAAACAAAGGGCCCCCTGGTTCCTCCTGCCATGTGGATGCACACATGGGGAGCACAATATTTTCCCCCATGTGAGCGTGCAAGGGATCCTGAAGGAGATAATTGAAAGTCCATGTAACTCTCCCAATTATGCGTTTGCAGACGCTGGATGGCAAGTATCATATCGTGCAGGGTTTGCAAAGGGTTAACTCTATTGTTGTTCCATGTTGTCCTGTGTTACCGAATCCAACAGTGATTTTATTTGGAATTCCATGTGAAGCTGAATGGGTTCATGGAGTTGCGAAAATGCCTTTGCAGGTCACCAGCTTTGGGAAAGCCTGATTACAACATGTGCTTTGTGTTATTTTGCAGTGAAAGTAAAGGTTGCACTCTTTCAGTGTTGACACAAATGCATGGAAGCACTTGCAGGCCCACACCTATTTTTCAGCTACACTTGACCCTGCTATAGCCACTTTGCCTGGATTTTGAAATCGAAAGCATCTACATGTGTGAGTGTTGAGCAGTGTGAACGTATTGTCATTGGTCATTGACTGGCAGTATTTGTGCCCCATTCAGTAGAGATACTGTTGACTCATACTCAAACACAGTACCTGACAAATAGTCATTTGACTAAGTATGAGCACATTTTAGTTAGGTGCAGAGAATGTGACTCTTAAGATGTGTACAGTGTTGAATCTGGCTTTATGCCATTGCCTGGAAATGAGAAAGTGATTGATGAAGTCAAACATAATTGCTGGAATGTGACTGAGTTGTGTACGAAGCCACTTCCTGATATCCCCGATGAGGCATTACCTGAATCTCATCCTGTGTTGTTTGATGAGAGTTCATGTTTGAGAGAGAATGAAGGAAATCTGAAAGCTGCTTATGCTGTGTGCACACGTGGAGGTGTTGTGGAAGCTTCATAGTTGCAAGGAGTGTTTTCTGCACACGTTGCAGAGCTCAGAGCTCTGACACAAGCATGTACTATTTCGGAACAGCTCAGAGTTACAACTTGCACTGGTAATCAGTATGGCTTTGGAGACATACATGACTTTGAGCAATTGTGATAACAGCGTGGGTTCATGACGTCCTCTAGTTCTTCCATTAGAAATGGAGCATGTGTAAGGAGCCTTTTGCAGTCCAAACAATTCCTGCCCAAATTCCTGTTGTTAATTGTGTCACTCATTGGCAAGGTACCAACTATGTGACAGTCGCCAACTGTTATGGTAACAAGATGGCATGGTATTGTACCTTGAATGCACACACATTTAATGAAGAAATACTGAAAGACACACCAGCATCACAGATTGTAATTAGGTGTTGTCATCTCTATATACCTTTGAGGAGGTGAAGAAATTGCAGGATGAGGTGACAGAAGCGAACAGCAGGGTTGGGTGCGAGCAGGTTGCAGCAAGAGGGAAGATGATGTGGGGGTTAACATTGATAGCAGACCAGTGTTGCCTGACAACCTACTGTTACCAATGGCAAGACACTACCACGGTCCTGCACATGTTGTGAGTGATGCAATGATGCACCTTTTCTATTAGGTGTGGTAAAATCACAGATTCAGAGTAACTGCAGAAACGCTTTCTCATAGTTGCATGGTGTGTGAGCAACAAAACCCAGGAAGAAGAACACAAGTTCTCATGAGTAACATTGGTAAATCTGCTGGTCCTTTCAACTGAATGTAAATGAACTTCATAGAGGTGCCCCTTTCCAACGGACAGAGGGCCTGGTTATGAGTTTGGCAGTTCATTGGACCGCCAAACCTGTGGTGGAGGTGCAGAGGCAGTCAGGGACAGCCATACCAGCGGTCTGACCACTGTATTACGAGTGCAGAGTTTGGAGCACTTTAGGAGTGCTGCAACGGTCAGTGATGTAGGATCCCTGGCAGTAGCACAGCTGTATGGGGACGCATTATGCATGGTGGTGCTGCTGCAGCACCACCATGCGGTCCAACAGGAGCAGTGCCATGACCTCAGTTTGGGTGACTGGAAAATGGTGAAGAAACACATGTGCAAACCATGTTTGGAAACTCGTTGGAGGGGGCCGTTCCAGGTGATCCTAGTCAGCAATACCACTATGAATTGCTGTAGTTTCCCACACTGGGTGTAAGCCAGCCATACTCACAGAGTCCCAAGTCCCCTTGATGATACAACAGCACCTGTTCCTACTGAGCCAGTAGTACCAGTGAGACAGAGGTATCAGGTTAGTCAATTTGTTGGGGACCAGCAAACTGCTAGGACAGCACTCGTTTGTCCTGACAGCGGTCTGAGAGACTCAACTGTAGCTGCCGAAGGCGTAGTGCAGTAAGAAAACAAGATGTGCCTGGAGACCATTGCCCCAGAAGAGGCGATATTCTGAGAATCCGTATGACCACAGGATGAGTACCACCAAATAGCTGTGGCCTGTTCAGGTAAAAGAGGTTGGGGGGATTTCAACAGATAATGACGAGGCTAAATTATTCATTTATTTAATTTTCCCTTGTGGTCATCTGTCGAATCCCCCCAACCCGGCCCCACCGCTCTTACCTACATGGGCCGCAGCTGGCATCACCTATTCCTGATATATCTGAACAATCAGATCAAAGTGATACAGATGATGAGCAAACAGCTGTGAAGAGACCAAAAAGAACAAAAGTACCAAGTCACCTGAATTTACTTATTTGGCTGTTAACGGGTTGTAGAGAGAGTTCTACAAATATTGACCTAACAATACACACCCACTTGAAGCTCCTTGAGACAAACTTTGTTGTTGATTTGAATTTTAATCTGGAAGTACCAATTGATGGACTGACACAGTTTTTCCTGAATATACTCGTCAATAAAGCTGATATGAGATTCTTTCCTTATCTTAGAAGATTTCCAGCTTTGCCATCATTTTTAGTGCCAAGACTTTGTTGAATTGCTCAAACCACTGCTGCTAATTTAGATTTTTTTTTCGTTAAATGGTCTGAATTTTGAGAAACCATGCAATCTGACACTGGAATGAATCTCTTTCTAATGTAAATGTGGCTACATTGTAATTCTTTCTATTATCATTTTCTCATTTTCTTAAACCTGCCACATTATGTTTTTGTGAAAGATTCTAAAGCGTATTTCTGATCCCATTGATTTGAATGACAACTCTTTACACTGCAGTGCTTTGGGAATAGATTTTAGCTCACCACAGCTTACCTTTAACCTATGGAATTTCTTGTAGTGTGTTAGCTAGCTTATTTTACAGTACTGATCAACTGCAATATTGCTACTCTAATCAAGATCGGATCTTTTCTGAACTCAATACATGGACATGGCGTATGCACTTCGAAATAACCTAAAATAAATTAGTCAGAGCTGAACAGAAAGTTATATATTTAGTGGAAAGCAGATGAGAGAATGTAACAAATAATAATAAAGCATTGCCAAAATAAATTCCTTGGAGCTTACTGCAAGAAGAAAATAAAATCATAGATCAAACGTCAGTAGAAGTAGCATTAAATTCACAGAAAATTAGGAAACTGACTACTATTGCTTATACACTTGCCATCAGTACCACTGTGGGGTTTTCTGTTGTAGATGAAGATATTATATTGATAAGATCGATGGTGATTCAAAATCGACTTGCCCTAGATATATTTCTTGCGAAGGAGGGCAGATTATGCTGATTGTTAAAAGAACAATTGATGGATATAATGCAGAACAATGTCATATATTCACCCCAGAACAGAGATCTGAGCCTAAATGTATCTTTTTTTGCTCCCCATGCCATTCTAATTTGAACTCAGCCATATACAAATCAGTCTTGACCCTGTGCCCAATAGGAACAGTCCAACCTGAACTGCCAGGCCAGGTCCTCCCTGGACTGGAAACAAGCATCCTAGGACGGGTTTCGGGGTTTCACCCCTCATCAGAGCCAGGATAACTTTACTCCAGTGGCATGGAGAGGACAGGACCCACGTCTGAGAATACTCATCCCACACAGGGTGAGGAATGCATTAGGAACAAGTGATGGACAGAAGGCAGAACAATATCATTCATGCAGCCCAGTACAGAGATCTGGGCCTAAATCCATCTTTTTTGCTCCCCATGCCATTCCAGTTTGAACCCAGTCATATGCAAAATAGTAATGCCCCTGCACCTTATGGGAACAGTCCAGCCCGAACTGCCAGGCCAGGTCCTCCCTGGACTGGAAACAAGCATCCTAGGACCAGTTTTGGGATTTCACCCCTCATCAGCCAGGATAGCTTGACTCCAGTGGCATGGACAGCACGGGACCCACGTCTGGGCATATCTGTCCCACTTGTGGTGACAAATGCAAAAACAACATTTGATGGTGTTGCAGGGATTCTGCTTATGCACAGAACTATGCACAGGAAACCAGGACCTCAGTGAATTGTGATGTACCAAAAACTCACCTCAAAACCCAGAACCCCTTATCCGACCAGCATCAGTGTCCCATTCGTTATCCGAGTTTTATCTCGGCGGTCCCAATGTATAGACAACCAAGAACAAGCGACTTAGTATATTTCTCAGGAATGGTGGGAATCAGAAATACCTGTTCTTATTTATTCTCATAGCAGTCACAACAAGAGTAAACAGAGACACGGTAAAGTTTAAAGAGTTTATTTTATAAACCTCGTGTCCTAAGATGCAGTACTTCAGCTAACATAAGCAGACAAATGATTAAGATCAAAACCATCAGCATAGTTACAATACCATAGAAAATGAAAGGAGAAATCATAATAAAATGACAGTGGATAACAGCCACCTTCCTTTTGCTAGTAAACTAATATGATTATTATTATTCTTAGACTAATAGAACGTCTCTAGGCTTGAATGGGGAACCCCATACCGTAAAGATCAGCTTTGTGGAATTACATCACAGGATCAGCTATACTCTGCTCCTGGGAAAGCTCTTCTTCCGAATGTGTATCAAGCATGCAACCTTCAATATTAAAAGCACTTGACTTTCAGGTATTTGCAGCTGCGTGCGTGTTATGGCTAAACAGTGGGCCGATCAACCTGAACCCAACAACATGCACCGTCTAGCGACCCAGACTGTTTCTTTACACAATGTTCAGACCAAGGTCGCAGCTCACTGTTAGGGATGTGAACAACAGACAGTTCTCATATGAAGCAGAGGCGAGCAAGCATTTCTCAATTAATAACATGTAACTACAGTGTTGTGTGCAAAAGCAGCAAAAGTGGCAAGATGGCTTTCCGACATCTAACGCGGTTGTGGTAACCAAGCATTGTGCGTATATAAATAGCAGTCTTCACTACAATGGTTAGAATGCAGAACAATGTCATACATCCACCCCAGTATGGAGATCTGGGCCTAAATCCATCTTTTTTTGCTCCCAATGCCATTCCAGTTTGAACCCTGCTATCTGCAAACCAGTCTTGATCCTATGCCCTATGGGAACAGTCCAGCCCAAACTGCCAAGCCAGGTCTTCCCTGGACTGGAAACAAGCATCCTAGTACCGGTTTCGGGGTTTCACCCCTCATCAGCCAGAATAGTTTGACTCCAGTGGCATGGAGAGAACAGGACCCACGTCTGAGCATACCAGTCCCACTTGTGGTGACAAATGCAAAAACAACAATTGATGGTTAGAATGCAGAACAATGTCATACATCCACCCCAGGACGGAGATCTGGGCCTAAATCCTTCTTTTTTTGCTCCCCATGCCATTCCAGTTTGAACCCTGCCATAAGCAAATCAGTCTTGATCCTATGCCCTATGGGAACAGTCCAGCCCAAACTGCCAGACCAGGTCCTCCCTGGGCTGGAAACAAGCATCCTAGAACCGGTTTCGGGATTTCACCCCTCATCAGCCTTGGTAGCTTGACTCCAGTGGCATGCTGAGGACGGGACCCACGTCTGGGCATACCCGTCCCACTCGGGGTTACAAATGCAAAAAGGTTGTTAAAGTCCAACATTGTTGCACTTATATAGCAGATAGGAGTAAAACTAACAAGGTTATATTTAAAATATGATTGACTTAATCAAGGACTTGATAGACTTAAAAGCATATGGTGCCTGTGAAACTCTTGGTAAGGAATTGTGAAATGTTGGCAGCTGGTTGGAAAACTTAGGGAATGGATTAGTGATTTTTCATCTTGAGACCTTTAGTTCAATTTGCTGATACAGAAATAATATAAGTTGTGGAGTGAAAAGAATAAGAGCTGATCTTGAAAAGTAGGACGAACACTGTAAATATTATAATGAAATAAAACCTTTAGAGGAGAGTAGAAGAAAAGGGTTAAAGACAACACAGCCATAATCTGTGACGAGATCTGATGTGGTAAATAAGGTGATTGCTTAGTTTGCCATCAGATGGGGGCCTGATGAAGCACAATTTTAAAAATCATAATACACAACACATTTATTGCTTAAAGACATGAAAAGCTAAAAGTGTACTTTGCACACGTTATACACAGAGACACATGAAGCTGAAACAAGTGTAGTAGAAGTACCGTAAAAGTGTGCTTAAAAATGCAAGATGAAGAAAACTTACATACAAAACAATGCTAATACATATAAATAAGTTGCACTAATGAGAGTTTCTTATGAATATGTTATTTGTTAAGGTTTATGGACAAAGGTTTATTGTTAATAAAGTGGACAAGTGTTTCTAATGCTTTTTGTGTTAGAACACACCTTTTAGAAAAGTCAGTGCAAAAATGTGTGGAAAATAGGGGGCCGATTACGATGGCGGAAGGACCATCACCGCCAGTCCGACGGTGGCAGTCCTTCCCACATCGGACCGTGATTTTCCCACCGTCAGATTACGATGGTCGTGGAATCCAGACCGTGGTGGATGCACAGACCGTCCACCACGGAACCGCCACAGGCAATTGTTTTGATTGCCTGGTGGAGCGGTGTGCCTTTGTAAACTGGCAGCGGTACCTAGCAGGCACCGTCCGCCAAATTACGGTGCGGTCTCCAGCCAGCCTTTCCGTAGCAGTTCCACCGCCATTGAAAAACTGGTGGAAATTGGTTTCGGGGGCCCGTTGCTGACCCTCCTTGTGTTGGGGGGAGGTGTGGGTGCACTGGGGGGTACCCATGGTACACCCCTACATTTCACTGCACCAAGTGGCAGGCACCGTGTGGTGCCTGTCATGTAGTGCAGTGAAATGCACCTCATGTATTTTTCACATCGCGGCGGTGCTGCTGTCAGCAGCACCTGCCGCAATGTTAAAAGTGCAGGATGCGACCAACACAGTGGCGGTCGCATCCTGATTTGGTGTGGGGATACACCACCGGTATTGCGGATGGTCCCGGTCACCACCACCATGGCGGACGGACTCCAGTCCGTCCTCTATCGTAATCAGTCCCTGGGCACGATCTTGAAATTTCACATAGTAATACTAGAGATTCTATAGTTTATGAAACGTGTCAAACACATTTTTCAGTATGAATATACACAATTATACAGTTAAATGAATGTTGAGAAAAATGGTGATAGTAGGGTATTTCTACTGTTAGCTATTTCCATGTAATAATCTCTGATGAAAGTTCTACATAGTCCCTATTTGAATAGATTTTATTACGCTATATTTGATATTGATTTAGAGTTTATTTCTTTAAAAGTGCATGATGCTAACTTAAGGCATTTTCTGAAAATGCTTTTTCTCCTTTGCTGACTTTTCCCATGAACTAATACAATGGACCATTTCCAACTAGTGAAATGTTGCTTTACTTGTTCTGTAAGTGTATAAATCTGGACATCCCTAAATGTTTCTTCAATATTCACAATTAAATATTCCTGTGGAAACAGGATTTCAGATGTCACCTATAGGTGAATTCTTTGTAATTATTTTTCACTGATGTTAGGCTTATGTGGATTTTTAAATCTTTAATTTCTCATGATCAGTATGGGAAAGCATCTCACTGTTGCAAGTGTCCTAGGTGAAATTATGTGAACTTGAGCATATGGCAGTCTTTTGATGGTGGTGTGATGCTACATCACTGGAATTTGCAAAAGTCTTTATAAAAGAAGAAACCCCAAAGGAAGGGCAACACCATTCTTATTTTTCCTACTCTGAGACCCGGACGCTATGCCTATCGATTTTTGAAGATTACTAAGAACTATTTTACGATCTATCCTTCTACCTTAATGGTAGTGGGACTCTGTAACTCTGTAAACTGATTCTGATAATAATCCAATAAGCTGTGTCTAAATGTTTAGTTCTTTAATGGAAGCTGTAATATTTTTTACAGAAATTCTCAAAAGACTGCTTATGGCAATGAATTTTGGATCTTTAATACAATAACCAAATGAATCTAACACCTGCCTGAATTTAATATTGAGTCTTGTTGGTTCTTCCATTTAAGCTGTGCTGTTTTACAAATGATTTAAATGTGTTGTAGGGAGGATCAGTGAGCTCTGTCAGAACATCAAATTGTACTTCTTGTGTTCCCTGTTGCTGCTGCAGAGCTTTGGTCTGCATAATTCTAGCCGGACCTACTTTCTTTAGGAGGTTGGGTCTTACCACTGCTATTCTTTATTTCTACAGCATGGTTTTAAAAGTGGTGTAGCCTTATTTAATCTCAAATTGGTGAGATTTGCTGTCAATTAATGGTCTTGTTTGGACCGATAATGGGGTGGTTTGGCTACTCTAATTTCCACCCCTCCTATCGGCAGAGAAAGATTTATCAGACGATCATTGCCTCTGTTGTAAAGGGAAATGCTGCATATTGTCAAATCGTAAAGGGCTCAGTATGGTTAGAGTAGTAAGGAGAGTAAGCATATAATAAAAGTTTTACCACGCTTGTGCTGCAAAATTGGTACAGTAGATTTGGCATTTGTACGCTGATTTTGTACCAAAGCAATCATCAAAACTTTTGGCCTTGCCAATGCTTGTTCATTTGTATATTCAACCATTAAAATATGCTGCAGATCTAGATTTGGTTGAAGAATGTCAGATTCGTGCACTTGCTACACAGTATGCACCGTATATTTATTAAAACACAGAAATGGATGTAAGATTAGCATTTATATTTACATTAGCTAAAGAATTTACTTCCCGTGACAGGCTGAAGACACAGTCTGTTCAATTAACCATGTAACACAATATACATAAAATGCGATTAAGTTTCATGCAGAATTATGTAGAAATAAAATTGTTTCCACTTTCTTATTTTTACATTGTTAATTCAGCAAACGAAATGAATGAATGAATGAATGAAATGTGAAAGAGATGGTGTAAAAATCGACCTTTCAATATTTGAAAGGTGCAAATAAGATCACTGTGCTGCCAAAACATTGATAATGCAACCATTCAATTGAGGAGGAATAGGGAAGAAATTGTGTTTATGCATAAAGGTCAACGAAAAAGCGAAAAGAAAATATATGTATCTATATTACTTACTCGAATGAAGCAACAAACGCATAAGTTAACCATGCATGCACTGTGCACAAGTAAAGAAACACTCATCATTGCACACATGCACAAACACACATACGTGTTATATGTGATCTGACACCCATCAATTGATAGATGGGTGGACAAAGGGATGGGGAATTGTTACTGTTAATGAATAATGCAGAGAGACACAGTTGCCCAAAGGAAAGGCTATTTAGTACGGCATGCAATTCCATTGCCTCAATCCAATGCATGACAATGATATATGTAATGTGCTGCAATACTGACAAAAAACGATCAATAGAGTCATGAAAAAAGTATAATTTTGCTCAATCATCATGTTGCTCTAAAAGAGCATTTTTATTTATTAACCTATAATTAACCTTAAGCTTGTAGCTATGCAACAAGAAATATGCAATCATCGTCTTCCAGGGGGTCTGGAAAATGTTTTTTAACCCAAGTCTCGGCAACCCGAAAGGGTTACCATCATATATGAGATTCTGATGGCTGACATGAAGAGAATGACATGTGCAAGTCCCTGAACTGCGACTAAGGTTGCTAAGCAACGGATGTTCAGAGCATAATTGACTGAAGGCAGCGTGATAGCTTGCTAGAATGAAATAGCTGACTTGTATACTGAATTTTTCTTTTGCAAGCATTTTCGAGAGCATAATGAAAGGAACCTGTAAGTGAAAAAAGGATTTAAGATTCTAAACAGCTGTATATAAAAATCTTACAGAGTCAGGAAATGTACGGTGAATTACAGACTGGGAGACACAGTTCTAAAAACAGACTGAATTTGCAGCAAAGTAATACGCTGTTCAGTTCTGAATTATGAAAGCCATACGCAATGGGTCTTTTCATTCGATTGTACCTTTGCAGGTGCACTTGGCACACAAACAGAATCAGACAGTTAATTGCACTTTTTACAATTTTTAAAATATGTCTTAACACGAGACTACCCTAAAAATCTGAAAGGAGTTGTGCATGTATAATAGCTACATCTATGAAGGTGCTACATAGCAGGGTGTTGACGAATAGAGACCAAACAAAGCCTATTTATATCTCCTTTACTTAATGCGTCTGAAAGGTTGTTCAGGAAGGACAACTGAAATGTCTAGAAATGGAGAATAAGTAGAACGTAGCAGAAGAAATACGTCTTCACTCCTCTACCTCCATGGTTGTTATTTTCGCCCATGTTTTACCTGACTACAAAGCTGGCAAACCCAGCTGTCCCCAAGTGGTCAATCAATCAGGGGTTTGTAAAGCGCGCTACTCACCCATGAGTGTCTCAAGGCGCTGGGGGGCTGCTCCGGATCAATCAAAGAGCCAGGTCTTGAGGTCCTTCCTGAACGTGTGCAGGGTCGAGGAGCATCTGATGTTCACAGGGAGCTCGTTCCAGGTCTTGGCTGCGATGTAGGAGAAGGCTCTCCCGCCGGTTTTGTTTCTGCGGATGCGGGGGACCTCTGCCAGGGCGAGGTCGGCGGAGCGGAGGTTCCTCATGGGTACGTTGAAGGATACTCTCTCGTTGAGATATTTGGGTCCGATGTGTTTGAGGAATTTGTAGTCCTTGCAATTCTCCTATATGTTAGAGACTGTGGGGCTGAGTTAGAGTATGGTGGGCGGAGGCTACTCCGTCACGATGGTGGAGGACATCGCCCCTGCCATCACAAGGGACCTGCGCTTGCTATGTTTAGCGCTGACCACCAGCCCCACGTACAACTCTAAACATTGGCAGGAACTGCCCTCAAGGTGGATCCTGTCAATGTTGTAAACTTTTGATGGATGGCTCCATCAAACAAGATAGCAGTCTGTCAAACTTTTACAAAGTTTTGCCTTTAAAAAAAAAAAAAACTCATGAAGCAGAAGCTTGTTTTTAAAACATTTAAACTAATGGCCCAACACCATGGGAGTTTTCTCCCTACGTGTCCTTTACTTACTCTCCCTCATCACCTCCCACTGATGAAAAGCACATAAAAGTCATCAGACAACCCACTCTAAATAGGGTGGATGGTTCACCTCAGACAGCCCGTACTCCTTTGGTCCACCATACGAGTATGTTGTTGATAGAGATGGAGTAGGGTACATCGTCAACATATTTTTTGTCCATGAGAAGGGGAGCCCCCAGTGCTTAATTTATGAATAAATAAGTGTTGCGTCCTCTTCAGGAGGCCACTGCAGCTTGCACCAGACCATTTCTCCTTTCAGCCTCCATTACCAACACAACTACTAAGCATCACACTCCTCCCAAGTGTGACAATTCAGATGCCCAAAGGTATAAGGATGGCTTGAAAGGGAGGTATTAGCCATTTTAAGGTATTTTGAATTAATAAACAAGTGTTGTTGTGCTCGTCTATGTATAAGACAAACAGCTCTCCATGTGGCATACTTTCATAAGTGCCAGTGTTGACAATTAAGTGCCGGTGTCGAGCACTGGAAACCACCACATCAAATTAAGCACTGGGAGACCAACAGTTTGGCAGAGAGGGTGCTCAGTTGCAAAGGAGTGCCTTCTCTGCCAAATTTGAAATCAGCCCCTATGCTCATGTTATGGTAGTCTGTAAAATGTGTCTGAGTTAAGAGGATGTCATGGTAGGAATACATGCTTTGAAGCAGGTAGAGAGTTAAGTTTCAGGAGAAGTTAACAATTATCCTTACTGGCACATTAATACACCAAGATGTGTTTCCTTGCCTATACTACATCTGACAAACTTCTTAATTTGTGTATCTCTAATACATTTTTGGCTATCTGTATCAATTAAAGATGACACTCACTCGATGATGTGCAAATCTGTGAAGCAGGGGCCACAAATCCACCAAGCAGGAGCCAAAAACAGGCGCAGGGGTCCTACATTTTCAATTTTACCTGATTTTGTATGATTCTTTGCAACTTATTACAGAAACAAACTTGCCATGTAGGTACAACTTTGCTCAAGGGCATGCCTTTGCTTGATTTGGTGTAGTTCTATTCAACATTTGAAAAATCATAGAACTACAATAATGCATTTGTGGGTTCCAAATGGTTAAATGTTAGATGTATCTGGACTATTAGTCTGTGGACAGTCCTCATAGCCAGTTTTGCAGACTGTCTATGGATCTCGATTAAAGATAAAATCCCACCTTTGGGCAAGGGAGCTTTTAGTTCCTCTTGTCCATTTTAAGTCTTGGATACCAACTATGAACCCCTTAACACAGGATCCATGAATCCTTAAAATTAAAAAAACATATATGCAGTCGAGTCTGGAGGTTTGGGCTGGTTAGACAATTCCCCCTCTTGATAAATTTGCATGAAGATCAATATAATAAGGGTGTGTCACACTTTGTACATGTCTGTGATACAGCACCAAAGATATTAGCAAATTACCCTTTTTAACTCCCCCTGTGGTGAGATATGCCTGAACTTTGAGATTACCGTAGGGAATTAATTTACTAACAGCCTGGCAAACATCATGCCAACTTATTTTCCAACCTCAAAGCTATTAGCAAATAAACATTGTTTTGGGCCACGCAATTTAACTGTGCCTCTCTTTGATGGATCTGCAAGAAACTCAATATATCAAGAGCAATCTAATGATGGTAAGGATCTACCAAATCGTATACAGATATGTGAAAAGGCATCAAAGTTATTAGAATATCATTGTTTTTGCCCCCACTTTTTCAAATGTTTTGCATTGATTGCTCTGCATAAAACTTGAAATTTACAGTTATTGAGAAATTAATATTATCCTAGATCAAAATGAAGCCTGTCTATTAATCCTGCTTGATTTATCCTCAGCATACAACACCGTCAAACATGACAATCTTTTGGACCTCTTAAAACATAGAATGGGCCTGTCAGGATCAGTTCTAAATTGGTTCACCTCTTTCCTCCAAAATAGATCCCAAAGATTCAAGGTCAATCAATCTCTATCTATGGACATCCCAGTCAAATTAGGCGTACCTCAGGGTTCATCCCTCTCACCCACACTCTTCAACCTATTCATGGAACCAATCATTTAAATGCTCAGCTCATCAAACATACAATACCACATGTATGGAGACAACACACAACTCTACCTAAAAATCGCCTCTCTGGAAGACATAAAATCTCTTAACTTAACCCTACAAAAAACCCAGACTTGGCTGGTGGAAAACCACCTGAGACTAAATACCCTCAAGACTGAATTCCTCCTAATTGCTCCACACTGCCAAACTTCCACCATCGAAGAATGGCTTAAACAACTAACAGCACTCAATTGCAAACCCCATATCATTGATTCATCAAAATCGCTGGAATTAACACTTGACAGAAACCTAAATATGCAGAAACATATTAGTGGCATAACAAAAGGAGCAAACATTCAGATGAACACCTTGAGAAAACTAAAACCCTTCCTTCCCTCAAGTGATTTCAAACTAGCAGTTCAAGCACTAGTAATCCCAAGACTTGACTATGGAAGTGCAACGCTCTGCAGTCTTCCCAGATCGACAATGGTCCCCCTAAGAGCATCACTGAACTCAGCGTCTAGACTTATCACAGGCTCAAAAAGAAACTGTCACATCACCCCCGACCTTGAAGCTCTTAATTGGCTCCCATTCGAAGCTAGAATCCAACAAAAAATCGCATGTATGAATCACAATGCCCTACATCAAATTACCCAGAGCTACCTGGCCCAGAAACTTGTGCTCTCATTAGGCCTGGGCGGCAAATTCCATTCCGCTCGCAGAATTTGCGGAATTAGGGTAATTTCGCGTTCCACGGAGAACGCTGAATTGCCCAAAATTCTGCGTTCCGCTGCTTTGTGGAATTTTTTGCTTGTTCGTGTTCTCAAAATGCGTGTTTGCGAGATATTTCCCCCCGAGCACGCAAACAGTGTTCGCGAAGAGGGAAAAAGCATTGCGAACAAGCAATTCCGCGTGATCGCGGAATTTCTGCGTGTTCGCAGAGATTTTTTACCGTTTCGCGGAGCTTTGCATAGCGCGACTACCCAAATTCCGCCCACCCCTAGCTCTCATGTGGCAATATATCCTCTAGGATCCTCTAGGATTTGGAATGCACTGCCCCCTGAAACCCGACGGAATCCCTCTGCTACCTCCTTTAAGAAAGAAGTAAAGTCGCTACTCCTAAGGAAATTCACATGAACATTTCACTTAATTAACACTACGGCGATTTGTACATCAAGACTCTATGGGGCATATTCTCAAGAATGTGTGATGATCATCGCAAAAGTAACTTAACGCAACCCTCAACATTGCAGTCTATCGCGGGAAATTTACGCCGTGTTAACCAGATATTCACAACACGCCGGTACCATGCAATATTCCCCAGATAACGCGTCAACTGACCGCGGTCAAATCAATGCCACGCCGCAAAAATGCAAAATGCGTACGCAAAAAAAGCTGCAATTAGGCCAATCGCGATACAAAAATCTGTGAAAACCAGCTACAAGCCTACAATTCACACACATCAGGTGGGAACAATCACCATTAAAGTAGAAAAAAAAAGACAAACAAATGCCAAACAACAGCCAAGCACAATGGATGTTGCCAGAGCAAGTACGGAGGAGAACCAGAACCCCACAAGCCCCCCTGAGGACCTGCCTGGGACCTCGGGTCAGGGAAGGGCAAGGACAAGAAGAGTAGGAAGAAGCGCTTCAGCCCACAGGAAAACAGGATCCTGATAATGGAGGTGGTTGAACACAATCAACTACTGTTTGTCACCTTCATTGTGTCATTGGCAACAGAAAATGGACTATGGCAGTCCATTTTGGACAAGGTGAATGCAGTCGGAGTGCTGAAGAGGACAATGGAAGAAGTCAAGAGGCACTGGAATGACGTCAAGTGCAAAACAAAGCTGAAACTCGCCAACAACCGGAAGGCACCAATGCAGACTGGAGGTGGGAGTGCTGCGCCACAGGAGGAACTGGATGACATGGAGGAAATGGTGTCCACAGTCATCAGTAGGGAGACGGTGGCAGGAGTCGTGGGACCGGACACTGCTCAACAGGATCGAACACAACAGCACCAGGGTGAGTAGCGACCAGGGACTGGGGGGTCGGGGGGAGATGGGCACAATGGCACACATGCACAATTGAGCTGAGCAAATCTGCGGACAAACCATGCCCCAGATCCCAACTCCCACCAAGATACCAATGCACCCATGAAGGCCACATCCCAGCACTGTATAAGCACATAAGTCAAAGGCACACTGCATGAAAGGGATAAGGGGCAGCAAAACAGAGCAGCAGCTCCCCCATGCAGCATACACACATAACATTCAGAGCACATCAACACGGACAACAAAGTGGCACAAATCCCAACACATCCACAACAGAACACAGGACACAACTTGCGCCCACTGGGTGTAGACACTGGCCAATCACAAGTGGCATTGCAGGGAAATGTGAGTAGACAATGCATACGTTTAAACACACATCCGTGATGTTGTTGAAATGTCCACTGTCCCGCAGCAAATAGGCAGCTCCTCCAAAACAGCCACAATGTACACAGTCGTGAAGTCTGTATGTGAACATGTACAAGCCGACAACACACATGCGAACACATTGTCAAACTGCATCTCCCCTTCACATTGCAGAGGGACAGTCAACACCTCCTACAGAGCAGCCCAAACCTCCCTTCTCTGATGATGAAGAGGACCACCACAGCTTCGACTCCGACGCCCTCCGAGAGTTCATTGACAGTCTCCACAGCCCACCTCCAGGAGCAGGGCAGCCCAGCTGCAACGGGGACAACCCACCCCCTGCACAGACCACACAGCAGGCAGCACCCACCACCACGGCTGCTTCCCAGGACCATCACGAAGAACACATGGCTTTCCAACGCCATGTGTTGGGATGCCAGGAGCAGTTGGCTGAACAGTTGCGGGTGGGCTTCGACTGCATGGCAGACAATCTAGATGCCATTCTTGGGTGTCTCAGTCCCATCAGGGACCACTCACAGTCCCTAACGGACACCCACAGTTGGCTCGATGCACTCCAATGAACCATGGCTGACATCGCCAGAGTCCTGACTCTGACACAAGAACAACTGTCTAGTCAGAGCTCGCCCAGGAGTTGGGATTCATGCAGAGGCTCATGAAGAACATGGAGTGGGCCAATGCAGACAGAGCGGCTGCCATGGCTGCACACCAGCGTGAGGTAGCTGGGTTCCACAATGACCTCAAAACCATCCTCAGGGCATTGCTGCCACAAGGCCTGGCGCCGATGCATGCTGCTGCTACCACTACATCCACATCTCCACACCCTGAAGTGTCAGTGCCACACAGTGCGGCAGACATTCCACCTCCGGCCCCTGAAGTGTCACTGCCACACAGTGCTGGAGAAAGGCCAGCACCATCCACACGTGAGGCACATGACACAGTAGAGGACAAAGATGCAGATGAAACCGCCTTACTGGTTTGGAGAAAACGGAACCATTTCTCTCCGCCACATGGCCGGTTTCCACTTGATTCTGCTCTCTGCATCATCACCTTCCACTGTCTCCCGATACACTCTGTGACACTCACCTTGGACCTCGCAATGGAATGCCATTTTCTGTATGATCGCCAATGACACAGCTATCAGACTGCGGACTGAACTCTTCCTTTGGACTTGTCATTCCCTTAAGGACTCGGGCTGGCCCTCCATAGGCCAACATTTGAAAGTGGGGTTTGCATGGCCCTGTACTGCTCCAGATGTAACACTCCACTGAGTGTGCATTAAACATTCCGAATCACAGAGATGTGCTGTGTCTATGGTCTTTCAAGTGTGGTAATATGGATGAATGTAGGGTCAGTGAATTCCTCTTACGTCCATGTGGCTCATGTCGTTGGACTTGGGTCACAGGGTGACACATTGCCGAATGTTGTCCAGGTGGCGCCGACGCAACCACAGCGACACATGCATTTGTTACTTCCTTCCTTGTCCAGCCCCGTACGGATGTACGGCCAGAGCCCCAGGCTCATTGTTCAAACCCTTACGCTGGACTGGCATATGCCAGGACAGCCCACTCCATCTACGCTCATGGGGGGCGGGGACAACGCTACATGTCCCAGGTCTTTCCTGTAGGGATCTGCTGGTCACAGGTCTCACGACTGGTGTACACCCACACCACACCCATCCAGCACACCCATCACAGCACATGTGACCCTGCCAATAAAAAGGGCCAGGCGCACATGCTCGACGCAATTTCCAACCTCTCTCGGGGTGTATCCGTGTGGTGTGCATGTAGGCATGGGGGCCCAGGGGCCTGCGACATCACGTTCCGCAGGCCCGGAGGTGACATGATGGCGTCATGATGGCGGGTGTGCAGCCTGCGATGTCCTCTGCCATGGTGAAATCAAGACCCAGCACCAAAAGTGAGACCTGGTGGCCTGCTGAGCGGGGCTGCATGATGTGGAGGGTGCCATGTCCGCAGGCCCCGGGCTTGTGGCTTGCAGCGGCACGTGGTGGGCCCTCATTGCTACATGCCAAGGGCGGAAGGTAAGCAGTGAGGCCTGGGTGCACAGGGGCGGGCATGCACCACTGGGTGGCAGGAGGGGCTGGGTGCAGCTGCCTCAGTGTGCAGCGGCAGACAGGCGATGATGTTGTGTGCACTTGTATGTACTGTGCCATTCATGTATCTGGACTCTGTTACAGATGACAGGTCTGTCTCAGATATGGGACCTGGTAAACTGCACTACATACCGGCACATGGTTGGAGACACACCGGTGGCAGCAGGTGCGCAGTGTGGCCTGGGTGTGCAGTGTCGGCACTCTCTCTCCCTGTCCCTCTCTTCTTTTCTTTATCTCTCTCTCCCCCTCTCTGTCCACCTATCTCTCTCTCCCCCTCTCTGTCCATCTCTCTCTCTCTCTCCCTCTCTGTCCGTCTATCTCTCTCTCCCCCTCTCTGTCCGTCTATTTCTCTCTCCCCCTATCTGTCCTTCTATCTCTCTCTCCCTCTCTCTGTCCGTCTATCTTTCTCTCCCTCTCTTTCGCTCTCTCTCTTTCGATCTCTCTCTGTCCCGTGATGTGCGCAGGACACACCTTCTCATCAGGATTTTTGTCTTGCAGGCTGTGACCTACGGAATGTCCCGAGGGGAACCGCCATGTGTCTTCTTTTCTGTTCTGTGTTTATTTTAATACATTTTCATTTGTTGCTTCGAAGGTGAATGTATGATGCTCATTTCTGTGATGACCCATGCATGTCACCAGATGTGATTGTGTGACATCAGGCTGATTATTGGCCGGGGGGTGCCGGGGAGGGGGGGGTCCTGGGGGTGGGTGGTGGCGGTGGGTGTTGTGGCCCTCCTTTGTGTCCAGAACGCATGTTCAGTGGCTCCATGGCATCTGTTGTTCTTCAGGTGTGTCTCTGGACTGGGCTCCCTTTTCTGTTGCAGGCTGGCGTCCGACTTTGCACCAGGTCAGAGCAGGTGTTAGTTTTCTGCTGCTAACTCACCTTATCACATGTTTCGTGGTCTTTTCGCCCTTGTGGCTGGTCATTGAGAATGTTGCGGAGTGGTTGTCGCGGCTTTTTGCTTGGGAATGCCTACTCTGCATCTCATTAGCGATAGTTGCCGGGGTCATCTGTGGCGATGTTTTTTGCGGCTGCTATCGCAGGTAAACTGGTGCTATGGGCTGTTAGCACCAGCTTGTGAATGGGGTGATAAATTTATTGCAACTTTGGCTGCAATAAAGTGTTGTTAACTCGGCGATAGCTCCTTGAGAATATGGCCTTATGTGTGGTGTTTGTTCAGTACTCGTTTATCCTTTATTTCCACCCCTGTAAAGCGCTCTGATACCCGCAAGGGTCTTGTTCGCGCTATACAAAACCTTCAGAATAAACTAAATAAATATATACCTTTTTGACCTCCCTTTTAACTTCACCCCCTTTTATAAATTAGCATTAAGTTAAAAATACGAAGAGTGGGTTGAACAAGCTAAATGTCTGCTCACATATATAATAATATATAGGTGGCAATACTGTCTTTGCAGTTTTGGTTAGATCAGAGGTTTTTTTAACTTCATTTAAAATTTTTGTATATTTATTCATTACAGTAGCCACTTTGTAGTATCATGATTCATATTGCCTGAGAACAATATCTAGAATATAACAAGAGAACAAACCGCAATAAAGTAACGTTATAGACACGTGACACTGGGGTACACAAACACAGACTTAAATTGTTCACTTTGAATTAGACCACTTTAGCAGTAATCATCTGGCATTAACACATTTCACAATTATGTTGTATATCCGAGTATTCTTTGTTACCATTTCAAAGCTAGAGAATAAGTGTGAGAAACAACACATTATGGGTTCAGCCCTCCCCTTTGTCTTCGCTTTCTACCTTCTCTGTTCCCTCTGTGGACCTGCACCTGCAGTATGCCTGATATCATTCCCAGATGTCAAGCAGTCTGCAGGTTGGCGGGCCTGAGAGCATTGTAGTTTTCGGATTGCGTATTGCAGTATGTCCGGTCAGCAAACCACTCTGCTAATGTAGGTAAAGGTCCCTTCATTCAGTGCATAGCCACTCTTCATTTCGCAAGCAATATGCCAAGCTCAGCCAATCTGAGGATTGTCTGGAGCACTTCTTTGTCATACCCTAGAAGGGCAACTAAGGGTGCGATAGATAAGGGTTTTTCAGATATGTCCTGTAGTTCCCTGGTTACAGCATCCCAAAACGTGCGAACCCCTGGACAGTCCCAGTCCAAGTGAGTGAAGTTGGCACACCCTGCCCCACATCTCATACATGTATCGTCCTCCCTCAAACCATACCTGTGTAGTCACGTTGGAGTGTAGTAGACTCTGTGTAGGTATTTGAAATGAATTAAACGGTGTCGACCATTGTGCGAGATAGACTTTGTGACTGATATTGCAATGCTCAGCTCTACCTGCCATTCCTTGCAAGATTTCGTCTGATCAGGATGACAAAAAGGTCTTGCGAGTGCATATAATATTGAAATACCGCACCCTGGGGACTGGGTCTGCAATGAATATGTCAATGAGACAAACTCCATAGCTTCTGTCATACTCTCTCCCAGTTTAGCTCGCAGCGACTGTCTCACTCAATAATATTGGTAACTAGTAAGTGGCAATGACTCAGGTACCATTGTCTGAATCTGCTCCCAGGTACGTACCTCCCCATTTGTGAACAGATCCCGCATGTTGTTTATGTTTAGCATGTCCACTGTCTTTATTGCTACCCTGTCATCTCTTACAGGGCACCAGTCGCACTACTCCACAGGTAGTTTAGGGGAGTAGAGACATGTGATCTTCTGTGTATCTGCAGTCTTATGTAATTGATATCTGGAGAGCCCGATGGGATCAAAAGTATGGTATCGCCTCTGTGGTTTGGAGAGCAAGTATTTTGGAAGAGTAGCTGGGCTCACTTCATCTCTTTCCAGGTACAAATGTGGCAAATTGGGTGGGCCATGTATCTAGGAATATGCATGCATTTGTTGTGCAGCGCTATAGTATGTTTCGAGGTCTGGAGCATTGAGTCCACCAGAAGAGTAGGTTTGTACTAGCATTGCCCATTGCACTCCAGGTTGCCTGCCAGCCCACACTAGCCTGCTGAGAAGAGTACGAAGGGTGCAAAATAGCGACCTAGGTGGTAGGATTGGTATGTTAAGAAAAAAAATACATGGCAACGCTATCATTTTCATGAGTGCAATGTGCTCCGACAATGAGAGTGGAAGCTTAATCCATTTCTCTATGGTGGATATGAGACGTCGCACTGCCTTACCATAACTTTCCCTAACTACCACCCCCGGGTCTGTGTATTTCAGACCAATTTCGGAATCGATCAGAAAAATCAGACCGATTCCGTGGTCCATGTTAAGGGGTAATCAATCTGCACCTGAGTAGTGAATAGCTGTGTGAGGAAATATAAGCGATTTATTCCAATTTATGTGCAATCCTGAGTGAGTGCCAAACCTTACGACTTCTTTTAGTATTGGAGTTAAGTTATGGTCAGGATTCCTCATATATAATAGGGTGTCATCTGAATAAGCTGATATTATTAGATTGTATTGCGGAAATCAAATGCCAAGGTTTGCATAGCACATGCCGAGGGAGAAATTGGGCAACCCTGTCCTGTGCCCCCTTAGATTGAAATTGGGGCGGATAAATGACCATTAACTGGCCATCATGCCACTGGGTTCATATATAGTACTTTCACCAGTTTTATAAATACCTCTCCGACTCCTACTTGCCTTAATACCGCAAATAGAAAGCTCTAATCGACTGAATTGAATGCCTTTTCCTTATCTAGGAAGATGGCCGCAGCCCGGACACTAGGGTCAATTCTTCTAATTGTGTAAAAAAGAGTGCGCAGGTTAATTGTTAGGGAGTGATTGGGGCAAATCCTGATTGCTCCAGACACACCAATCCCGGAAGAAGTGGGGAAAGTCTATTTGGTAGAATTTTTGTGAAGATTTTAGTGTCAGTATTGAGTAGCGACAGTGGTCTGTATGAGGAGCACAGTGTGGGTGCCTTACCAGGTTTCAAAAGTGTAATCAGAATAGCTTCGCGCATTATCAGGAGCATAATTGCATACCTAGCCATTTCTTCGAAAAGATTGACCAGATGGGAGACTAGTAGATCTTGATATGCCTTATAAAAGGCCACTGTCAAGCTGTCCGATCCCAGCGCTTTATTACTTTGCATTTCTTTTAACGCTGTGGTAATTCAGTGGGGCGGAGGGGGGCCATTAGATGTTTCCTATGGGAATCAGTTAACCATTTCATGGCAATGTTTGCTAAATAATCCACGGTGGATTTGTCTGCTTTAGTGTCCAGTGAGGTGTAAAGTTCTGCATAGTATGCACAGAACTGTTCAATAATTTGCTGGGCACCCTACAATTGCACGCCGTTATCATCTTGTAATGTTAACACTTCATCAGCTTCCCTAACAGGTCTGGTCAGCGTGGCTAGTGTAGCGCTGGGTCTCTCCCCTTCACCGTACACCCTAGCAGTGTCATATCTCAAGTGCATGGCAGATGAGTGCATTTGTGTATAAAGGGTAGAAGACTTCTTGAGACAAGCCAGTAATCTATACGTGTGTGTATGTCATGCATCGAGGAATAATGGGTGTATTACCTACCATGCGGTGACCGAGGACGCCAGACATCTATCAACCCACCAGACTCCGCAAGTGCAGCAATGACTTTCGCTGCAGCTGAAGGCCTTCTTGGGGGATTTCTAGATCTATCTAGGTTGGGTGATTGGACGGAATTAAAATCTCCACCCCAAAGCTGTGGGATATTTGCATACACGGCAAGCTTACTGCTTAGAAAATGGTAAAATTGGGGATCATCATAGTTTGGGCCATAAATGGCAACTAAAAGGACATCAAGGTTATCTCTACGAAAGCGCGCTACAGCATATCTTCCCCCAGGATCCACACATAACTTGAGAATTTGTATACCAGTCCCATGGCGTGCCCATATCGAAACCCAGTGCATGTGAAGTGAAACCAGCCACAACATATGTGCCCTTCATTTTGCTCTGGGTAAGTGGTCTTGTGATAGGTGTCAGGTGCGTCTCCTGCAATATAGCAACATCAATATTGTGTCTCTGTAAATAGAGAACAATTTTACTGATTTTGTGCTAATTTTTCACCCCCTGACATTCCATGTCAGAAAATTTACAGTGGCTCCACTCGAGGTTAATGAGGCCATACAACCACTATGCATACTTAGTGTGCTTCTCTTGAGTTATAACCTCAAAAATAAAATACGATTCTGACCCAGTTATCCTCACGCGGCTACTTTAGATGAATAAATTCATATATGCGGTTCCTCCCTCCCACGCCATGTACCCTAACTCGCTGCATGGGATCTTAACCCCCAGTCAGTGTCCTGTAATTTCGGAACTGTGCAGAATACATGTGGGGGTGGTGAGTACCCCTGAGCTGTGCACCAGCTTTCGTGTTCTTGTGACCGATTATTACCATATATAGTGTATCCAACTTAGTTAACAAAGATTAAACATGAAAAATTGTAGGTGCTAGACCTGCTTTACAATAGAATCAATAGATACCCACGAGGTGCATTTATCAGGCAAGTTTTGTCATATCTTTAACCTCACAAACATTAGTAGCAATATCTTCATTCTGATAACAGTCATGGTGTGAAGTTCTGCGCACTTATTAGGGCTTTAATCCTGCTGATCCAAATAACTACGGGGATAGTTATCCTCAGAATTTAGACTGTGCCCAGATTTCTTGGATTTAGCATTGGGGTGTTTCTTAAGCATCTGGTGCAGACTGTTTGGGTCTGTGTAAATTTTGGTTTCGCCGTCTATTGTCACTCTAAGTCGTGCGGGATAGAGCATGGCATATTCTATATTGAGCACCCTCAGTTTCTGCTTCAATGGTGCATATTGTTTCCGTGCCTATTGGAATTGTAGAGTAAAATCTGGAGAGAGGGTTAGTTCGGAGCCCTCATAATGGAGTGTTCGAAGCTCCCTAGCCTGTCGTAATGTTGCATCTCTGTCTCTATAGTTAAAGAGTCGGGCCTTTATTGAATAGGGAGCCAGCCGGTGAGCTAACGAATGGTGTGCTTGCTCAAATATAAACACCGGCGAGAAGATGTTGACACCCAGCAAGGTCATGAGAAGCTGTTCCACAAATTGCTCCTTGTTCCCAGTTGTTGTGGATTTGGGCAGCCCTACCATGCGCAAATTATTACGTCTTGACCACGCCTCTAGGTCCTCTGCCTTGTTTTGCAGGGTCCCTATTAGTGCCTCCACCCGCTTCTGTGCCCCTGTAATCTCCTAATTGAAATCTTCAGCCTCTAATATTCTTCTTTCAACCATGCTCATTTTTTCTGCTTGTTTGTCCATTCGCTCTGAGATGTGGTCCATACAATACTCGAGGGAGTACATTTTGCTAGCTATAGCAGTGAGGCTTTGCTGCATAGTGGTGAGTATTGCCCACAAATCCCCTCCTAAATTGATGCTCTGGGCTCCTCACTCCGCAGACTGTGCCTCTACATCTTCCTCTCTGGTCCTAGTGGATTTACATTGCTCGAATTGCAGCTTAGGTTGGAGTTTATCCGGTTTCTCCATTATGTTGCAAGTTGTGCGCACTGTAAGCCGTCCAAGGTGCCACGGGGCTCACACAGTGCGTTCTTAGATCGTTTATGTTGTGTCTAAAGCATATCCTTCACTCGCTGCTGTGTTACTGATTATGCAGTGTTGAATTTAATGCAGCCAAGCAAGCTGTGGAGTTACTGCAGCCTCTACATGCACCTCCACCCCACGCGTTCACAGTTTATCTTTATCAAGCACTGATAGGCCCCAGCAAGGGTGCCCCCAAACACTACAGCCCTGGCACTTCCTCACCTGGGCCGGCCCTCTCTACGATCTCCAGTCTAGCAGAGCATCTGAGCGCAGCTGCAACGTGGGAAACCCTGCTACATGAACAGCCACCTGGACGGGCAGCCAAAACCCTGATCTGCAGGCACTCACCTTCTGGAATGAATCGTCCTGCGGCTGGGGTTGAAGCAGATTAGTGGTGGGATCTGCGGGTAGAATCAGGAGGTCCCCGGGACTGGGACTTGTGCCACGCCCAATGAGGCAAACAGTGCAGCCAACGTACCTAACTAGCCCATACCGCAGGTCTCCGGTGCGCACTTCGCCAGACGCAGCCACCTGCGCCGGTGACCAATGGCAGCAGAGTGCACCTGGCGCGTACACTAGGGCTGAGTCCAGTGGTCCTCACTCTCAAGGCCCGTTCTTCACAAAGCGGGGTAGGCCGTGCCTTCACCAGCAGCGCACTCCGCCGTAGATCAGCTCAGTGTGGATCGGCAATCGCAGCGGAGGCAGCGTGCGATGACAGACCATCTGCTCTGTCTGATTCTCCAACTGTTGCCTTTATTTAGCACTGAATGCTTCAAATTCCTGCCAGGTTAATTTATCGGTTTCGGGAGCTTACTCAGGCTGTGGCCATCTTGAAGCCAGGCAAACCACCCCCTCTGGTTATATCAGAGTTAGCACTAAAAAGGCATGTTTGGTTTCTTAATAATTTTGGACAGTGTGATGAATCTGCATGAAACTTTTCAACACCAATAATCATCCGCATTGGGTTTGCCTGGGCAAGTTCTGTTTAGATCTGTCAAGCAGGGTCCAGCAAGAAGAGAAGGTCACAAACGTTTAATTTCCCATTTTCACAGCCATAGGATTCTTTGTTCTTGGATACAGCAAAAACAGCTGAAAGAAGTACAGCAAACTTGCCATGTAATTAGAACTTTTTTAAGAAAGTGCCTCCAGTATTTTTTGACAAAATCGCATTTTCTGTCAGTTGCTTAAAATTTACTACTACATATTTTTCAATTTCAAAGAATGATTATTAAAGCAAATCACTTTTTCCTGATTTTTTCGATAGCAAATAACCAGCTAAAATGTATTTTGTATAATTGAAATACCAGTTTCTACAAACGTTCAATGCTATAATGCTTCAATCATCTCCACTTTGAATAGAAAACAGCTCTACAAACTAAATTTGTCTCACAACAGTAACAATCTGAGGATCACAACAAACCTCGGTAAGCCTTGCTAAAACTCGTGGGGACGAAATATGCGTCGACTGTCAGTTTAGAAATTCCATAGCAGTGCTAGCTTTAGGGGATGTACTTTGCATGACAGGCTGAGGTGAGATAGGAGCAGCCTGCAAAGATTTTTGGGTGTCCAGAATTCTCCAGTGGATAACGACAACTGAATGATAACTGCCCTTGATTAGGCAATCTGTGATTTGTCTAGTCACAGTTTTGACTCGTGCTAAGGTAGCATAGTGGGTGAATGTTCCACTGCAAAGCACAATGTGTAAAATGCAGATCACAGATTTGTATTTTATGTACTTTGGTCAGTGGACTACTGCTCGTGGCACTGAGTTTCTTTTGTTACTTAAGGTTCATAAGTTACAATCCTTCTAATATATCACATTGTCTATGAACTGGTATCAAAGAACTGCATGCAAATTGAAAGCAAACATTTAGAACCATTTTGTTATTTCCTCAATCTTTTGTTAGTCTAAGATTGCTAAAAGGGTTTCTTAGGGTAGCAATACAATTTTATTAGTATGACACCCTCAATCATTGTGTTATGTTTTCCATCACGTCTCTGGGCCAGATTTACTAATATGTGGACCTTGTTTGCATCACAAAAGTGACACAAACCAGACGCAATTTGCTGTTTTGGCGTTTACTTTCCAGCACATATCCTAAATTGCATTTGATAGTAGCACTTTATGTTACTTTGTGTCACAGAGGCATACCATGGGTGGTACATGGATGTTCCCATGTTCTCACACATGTATTTGGACACCAACCCTCATCCACTAACTTTGGTAGAAAGAGATTTGCATCAAAACAATATCTCTCTTGAAGCCATTGTTAACGTAGAAGAAAATATTTATTTTCTCCTAACCTTTCAAACTGGTGCAAAGAGTTGTTTTGGAGATTACTTTCCAGCACAAATCTTGAATTGGATTTTAATGCCCTAGAGTAACAAAATGTAGCAGAGTATTTTATAAAAAGCTGCTTTAAAACCACACAGCTATCCTATAAAAAAATGTAAAAATCTAATAAAAGATGAACATTACAATTTTGAAATCCTAGACCACATATACAATTATTCTCAACATTCAAAAGTACATTAAGCTTCTCAGGATAAATAAAGCACATTCAAAGCAACCAGGAATTTTAAAAGTAATAGACATAACTGGACATTGGCAGGGCAGCTATATAAGGGAATTCCCACTGGTTCTTCCAGGATTACAACATGTAATTTGCAGAGGGTTTACTCTTTACATACCCTAAATCAGACAAACTCTGTATGCTTTTTTTTTCAATGCACCTTTCGCGAGATGGGAGGCCTCACTAGCTTGAGATTTTCCATTTGTAAAGCTGCAACGATGTTTCCTAATCTAGTCCTGGCCTGAACTGCCCAGTTTAGCTCATTCCTCACAATTTCCTTTGCACACAGGTGCGATATCTTTCGGGCCTCAGTTAATCCCAGGACATCAGGGTTGATTTGTAGGCCAGCAAATTCCAAGCCTGCAAATCCACTTCCAATCTTATTGCTGTTCCCATCGAACTTTAGGCAGACCAAAAACTTGTTTCAAAATTTGCCCTCAGCCTTCTCGCAGCTTGCCTCTCAATTGAAGGACAATAGCTCAGCCCCATAAAGGCATTGGAAAGGGACCTTCACATTATAGGCAGTTAGGAGAGTAGTCCATGAAGAAACACCAAAAGAGTTCTTAACCCCTTCCGTGCGCTGGACGGCCGGGAGCCGTCCGACGTCACGGTGGGCATGTGCGCAGGACAGCTCCCGGCTGTCCTAGCACCCACCCACGTGGAAGCGCTGACGTTCCCCCGTGGGACGCCCAGCTATGTGCCACCACTAGGAAGGCAGGGGAAGCCCTTCCTCTGCCACCCCTCGCCCCCCCCCTCCACGTCATCAATGACATCAGAGCGCGAGACGTGCTGACGTCATTAGAGGATTCCCGACGCGCTGGAAGCCATTGCTTCCAGCGCGCCGAAGAGAAGAGGAGGTAAGTTTCTCCTCGTCGGAGGGGGAGATTCAAACAAAAGAGGAATCGGGGAAAGGAAAGGGTTTTCCTTTCCTCTGATGCCTCTTTTGTGCGATCATGCAGCAGGAATGCCCACTAGACCCAGGGATTTGTTTTTTTATTTGAAAATTGATTTACTGTTTGGGGGAGCGGCCCCTTAGGCAAGGGCCGCTCCCCTTATGGGAGCATTGTTTATTGGCTTTGTCTGCCCCCCTGGGGGGGGGGGCAGATTTTTCCATCATTTTTGGGAAAGTGGCCCACTGCACCACCAGGGAATACTTTGTAGGGAGTGGCCCCTTGGGCAAGCGTCACTCCCCTTTGGGGGCTATGTTTTTGGCTGTCTTCCCCCATGGGGGGTCAGATCACACCATTTTTTTTATCTAGGGCCCACTAGGCCACTAGGGATTTTTGGGGGGGAGAGTGGCCCCTTGGGCAAGGGTTGCTCTCCTTTGGGGGCTGTGTCTTGCCATGTTTGGGCCCACTAGACCACCAGGGATTTGATTGTGGGGAGTGGCCCCTTGGGCAAGGGTCGCTCCCCTTTGGGGAGCATTCATTTGGCCGTTTCTGCCCCCCTGAGGGGCAGATTGGCTGATTTCTTTTTTTGTATGGCCACTATGCCACCAGGGTTATTTTTTTTTATGTTGGGGAGCGGCCCCTTGGACAAAGGTCGCTCCCCTTTATGAGAGGATGATTGTGGCCATTTCTGTCCTCTTTTGGTGGCAGATTAGCAGTATGTTTTTTAGGCCCATGAAGCCACTAGACAACAGGGGCTTTACATTTTTGTGTTGGGGAGTGGCCTCTAGGTCAAGGGTTGCTCCCCTTTTACGGGGGTGAATATTTTATTTATACTCTTAGGTCCACCTAACCCTTAGCTTAGCTGGTGGATTGTGTGTGGACTGGTGCATTATTTGCATATGTGATTGTAATGTTTTTGTTCTCCTTTTTATTCCAGTGTAAAGCTTTTGATTCCTGTTGGCGGTTTTGGCAATGGTTGTTCTGCAGTTTTGCGTATTTGCATATTTTTGGTAAGAAAACCCCTTTTGTTTTATTTACTCTAAATTAGTATTATTGTCATGCATGAATTAATATTTTTGTTAGTGGTGTCTTAATGGCAGCATATTTAGTTAGTGGTTTGAGCCTGACATTCTTTGTGATGTGTTTTGCATTGTCTTATGTGTAATTTTCTTTTCTTTTTCTTTTTAGTGGGATATACTTGACCCTTACTGTGTCTGTGTCTCTGTCTGTGCAGAGTAGGTGGTGGTAAGTCTAGCTGCTTCTGGCAAGTGAGTGGTGTAGTGTTGGAGTATACAGGTCTTTGTGATAAAGCTAAATTTTGTTTATTTCTTTTTTTTACAAAGTGTATGTTGTTGTTGACTTGTTTGTTTACCTTTATTAGTAAGCATTATGGCTAGCCGTAGAATTACTGCTCAGCAGGGGGTTGGTATGCTTCTTGAATCTTCCTCTGAGCAGGATTATGACACTCACAGTGCGTCTGAGGGAGAGGAGGGAGTGGAAGATTCAGCCAGTGAGTTTTCTCTCCACATGGACTCATCGGATGATGAAGCTACTCTCAGTGCAGATGAAGCTACTCTCAGTGCGGATGATGTGCCGATGGTGCAGCAAGAGACATCGGTATTGCAGCCTAGGCTTCCTACTGGAAGTGCTGGACTCTTGGTTGATCCAAACATGGTGCAGCCGGTGTTGCCTGCCTTTAGTGTGGATGCAGGGTGTAGAGTAGATTGTGAATTTTGTTTTGCCTATACAGTTTTTTCAGTTGTTTATGGATGATGTATTTTTGGCTGAGATTGTTGAGCAGACTAATTTGTATGCTGAACAGTTTTTGAGGGACAACAGTGCCAGACTTAGGCCCCACTCTAGAGCTACTCGGTGGACTCCCACAAAACTGGAAGAGATGAAGAAGTTTTTGGGTTTGACTTTTTTTGATGGGCCTGATAAGGAAGCCGTCCATGGCTTCATATTGGTCTATCAGTCCCTTGATGGCAACGGCCATATTTCCTGCAATTATGAGTTGTGATCGGTATTTACTTTTGCTTCAGATGCTGCATTTTGTTGATAATTCTTTGGCGTTGCCACAAGATAACCCTGACTCTGACCATCTTTTTAAGATTCGGCCTGTACTTGATCACTTTGTAGATCGATTTTCAGAGATCTATATTCAAGGGAAAGAAATAGCTATTGATGGGTCTTTGGTCCTGTTCAAGGGCCGTTTGCTTTTTAGGCAGTACATTCCTAGGAAAAGGGCACGTTATGGAATTAAGCTGTATATGATGTCTGAGAGTAGGACAGGATATGTCTTTAATTTCCGGGTGTACACTGGTAGGGATTCGGCTACTGACCCCCCTGGTTGTCCATCCACTTTTGGAGTTTCAGAGAAAATTGTGTGCAATCTTACTAGAGGACTGTTCAACAGAGGCCACCATTTGTACCTTTATAACTTCTACACTGCTGTGCAATTGTTTAAGCAATTGTTCAAAGTGGACACTTTAGCTTGTGGCACAATCCACTCTAACCGTAAAGGGTATCCAAAAGAGTTTGTTTGCAAAAAGCTTCAAAGGGGACAGTGTAGTTCCTTGCGTAATGATGAACTACTAGCTGTGACATTTGTGGACTGGAGGGATGTGTACATGCTGAGTACTATCTATGATGAGAGTACTTCACCTGTAGCTGTTTGGGGTCAGATTGCTGAAGTACGCAAACCTGTTTGCATTTTAGACTACAATAAGCACATGGGTGGTGTTGATAGAGTAGATCAGAGGTTGGAACCTTACACTGCTATTCGTAAGACTTAAATTTGGTATAAGAAGTTGGCCATCCATCTCTTCAATTTAGCAACTTTCAATGCTTTTGTTGTGTAGAAGGAGTGTCAAAGTTGACTTTTGTTGAGTTTCAGGAGTCTGTGATAGGCAGCCTTGTTGTTGTGGAACAGGCAAGTGTTCCTAGAGTTGGAGTGGTGGAGGATGTGGCTAGATTGAAAGATCGCCACTTTCCTGATTTAATTTGGACGCGCGCTGTAGCGAGAACAGCACCTCTATATCCTTTCATGTTTAAACTTCTCCTGCAACGCTTGGGTTTTAACTTGTGTTTTTTTTTAAAATAAGCAAATCTGTAGGCACTGACATGCTCACCTGGACACCTCTGACACCCTGTAACCGCATTCTCCCCAGTCTACCACGGGATTTCTTTCCCGATTGTTGTGGAGGGAGGCACGGAATATTCTGTCTCTTCCAGGCTAGAGGTGATGTGGAGCAGCGTGTCATTGGCTGCTGATCACCTGTGCAGTATAAATTGGGAATGCCACATGCTTTGCGTAGTGGACGCCCGCAGTGGGCGCGCCAAATGCACGCCAAAGGCAAGCCCGTCTGTGCCCGTCCGCAGCCGGATGGGGCCAGGGGCCACAACACCTGCCCGTTTTTCCCCGCATCTCAGGAGTTACAGCCATCACTCCCTTCTTAATCTCAGAGGAGCGACCCCTGCTATCTGCCAACATTCTTGGAACGTGGCAGATGAACACAACTCCTGCCCACACTGTGGATTCCATTTCTAACCCACCCACCATACCAAAAACACCCAGCGAAGTATGTACCTCCTAAACTGCAGATCATTCCCCAAACACTCCACTGAAATCGCTATTCTCTTAGAATAACTTAAACCAGACGCCCTATTCCTGATAGAGACCTGGCTCAACGCAGAGTCAGAACCAGATCTCATCCAAACCCTCCCTCATGGATATCACATACAATGAGAAGACCATAAAGAGGGTAGAGGAGGAGGCCTAGCAGTTATCTTTAAGGATTGTTACAAGTGCCGCAGCTCTCCCAACCTGGTACCAGACTGCGAAAGTCTCTCCTTTGCCATTCATTTCTCCCCCATAAGTACCTTCTCTGGGCTACTTATATATTGTCCACCCGGGGCTCTGGGACAATTTCTTAACACCCTTCCTCCCATCACAGCAGAACTGGCTTGTAGGCCGTCTAATTTTACACTATTAGGGGATCTTAATATCCACTTTGACGATGCCTCTGACCGCATCACCAAAGAGCTGACCATGAGCCTCTCTGCACTACAACTTAAACAATTATTGTTCAAACCTACCCACACCAGATCTCACAGCGGGAACCCCTTCCCCGCCCCTGTGGTCAGACCACTTCCTGATCCCTCTTTCCTGGGCCATCCTTGAACCCCACTTAGCCACCAACACAACCACTCGTAGGGAACGGAATTGGTCTAAACTTCCCCTGGATTGCTGGTTGACGGCCCTTGAAATCTCAAGACCACCCAATAACCCCAATCCCATCCTAGCCAATGAGGACTACAACAGCTGGATCCATAACTCCTTAGACTCTGTACTCCCCATAAAATGCTCTCAATCAAAGTGCAGCCTGGTATTCCCCCAAATTACGGGAAAGGAAACTATATTGCAAAAAATTAGAGAGGAAATGGCGACCGGATTATTCCCTTTCCAGCAAAACCGCGTACAGGGATGCAATAAAAGCTTACAAAAATGAAATTAAAGCCTCTCAATCAACTTTCTTCGAAGAAAAAATTAAAGCAGCTGCTTTCATGCCCAAAGAAATCTATCGAATCGCAAAAACTCTCCTCAAACTCCCTGAGAAACCGCCAAACCCTATTGATGCCCAAATTCACTGCAGCAACCTGGCAGATTTCTTTTTCCAGAAAATACAAACAATTTACACCTCCTTTTCCGCCATCCAGCCCAACAAAACTTCTGCCAACTTCTCAAGTGCAGGACCCCGATCTTCGGCCACACTGGACAGCCTCCCCCTTCTCAATCCCACCACATTAGAATGCATTATGCACCAGGTGAAATCTGGCTCCTCCCAAGACCCGGCACCCCCACGTGCCCTGCTGCCAGCTATTGGCAACATTCTTCCCATTACATTCGACCTGCTCAACGCCTCTATCTCCTCCTGCATTGTCCCTCCCCCCTGGAAGCGCACCATGGTTAAGGCTCTCTTTAAAAAACCTAACCTAGACCAAGACAACCCCAGCAATTACTGGCCAATTTCCCTGTTACCATGGCTGAGCAAGATCCTGGAGAAATATGTCAACTCATTACAGGTAGAGTTCTTGGAGAACAACCATTTACTTGACTTCTCCCAGACACCATTCCGTCCCATGCATGGGACCGAAACCGCTCTCCTCACTTTAACTGAGGAGGCCAGGAAGATCCTTGATCAAGGAGGCTCTGCAGCAATCATCCTCCTGGACGTAAGTGCCGCATTCAACACTGTAAATCATGACCTACTAATACACCAACTTACCAACTTAGGAGTTTCAGGAAATGTCATCACTTGGTTCACATCCTTCTTGGCAAACCATTCCTTCCAGGTTTTTGAGGGCGATATCACCTCCCCCAGCAAGCCACTCAGCTGTGGTGTGCCTCAGGGCTCCTCCCTGAGTCCCACACTATTTAACGTTTATATGAGCCCCCTAGCTGAGATTGTCCATCCTTTCGGCATAAAAATCATCACTTATGCCGACGACACTCAGCTAGGGGTGGCCCTTAACCAACCAAACACTTCCTCTAACAACCTGGGTGGATGTCTGGAGGAGGTGGCCAAATGGTCATTTGGCTGGATAACTCCCTCAACTTTAACCGTCAAGCAGCTAAACTCTCAGCCACCTGCTATGGTCTACTAAGGTTACTTCGGAAAATTCTTCCCCTACTTCCATTCCAGGCGAAACAGATTATGGTCCAGGGTCTCATTCTATCACGCCTGGACTTTGGGAACGCCCTCTATCTAGGGGCCCCTCAATCCACCGTGCGCAAACTCCGGGTCATCCAAAACTGCGCTGCCTGAACACTCCTTCAGATCCCCTGCCGACTCCCAGTCAATCCCAGACTAAGAAGCCTCCACTGGCTCCCAGTTAGGGAAAGAACTGAATTCAAGGCCCTGTGCAATACCCATAGGGCCTTTTGGAAGATGGGCCCTATCATTAGCCAATCGCTGATTACTCCCTACCACCCGAATAGACAGCTCAGATAAGCATCTTCCTTCCTCGCCCTAGTGCCCAAGATCAAGAGAACTAGATGTGGTGGCCGCTCCTTTGCTTATAACTCGGCTAAACTCTGGAACTCTCTCCCCCTCCACCTGTGGGCAGAGCCCAATCTGTTCCCCTTCCACAAGCTTTTAAAAACTCTGCTCTTCAACAAATCTGTATAGTTCCTAACTATCTTCTTGCATGCATTTGTCTGCAGCGCTAGGATGCCTTAGGGTAGCTATAGCGCTTAACAAATGGTTTTTCATTTCATTTCATTTTAATTCCTCCCACGCCCAAATGTTTCAGATTGTATCACACTCAAAATCGATTTTGGGAACAACCATGAGTCTAATAGTGTACTGACTGGTCTGTATGGTTTTATACAGTTGTTCAGTTTAACGTTTGGCAATAGAATGATGTCTTTAGTTACTGCTGTTGTTTTTGTAGTTATAGTTTTGTATTTAGTTGCAACTGGTTTGTGTTTTCTTTCTTGTTTAAAAAAAAATTATGACGTGTGCGTGGACTGGCGCTTTGATGGCAGTGTACGTGGACTGGTGCTTGGCTGGAGGTGAGTGGACTGGCACTTGGCTGGCAGTGTGCGTGGATTGGTGCTTGGCTGGCGGTGTGTGTGGATTGGCGCTTGGCTGGCAGTGTGCGTGGATTGGCGCTTGGCTGGTGGTGTGCGTGGACTGGTGCTTGGCTGGCGGTGTTCATGGAGTGGCGCATGACTGGTGGTGTGCGTGGACTGGTGCTTTGCTTGTGGTGTGCGTGGACGGGTGCTTGGCTGGTGGTGTGTGAGTAGTGACTTGCTGCTGGTCACTACACACACTGCTAGTTAAACGCCACCCCATGGAATCCATGAGCTGGTGTGGTTGCTGTGTCAGGAATGTGGGCGTGTGAAAGTGATGGGCCTTTGAATGGCGCTGTCTGCTGGTGTGATGTGTAATGTGGTGGGCCTGCGGCTGGCAGTGTGAATGGTTTTGTATGTGTATCACGTATGAAAGGTGTGTGAATGGCCTGTAAAGCGGTTGGAACCTTGATGTGGCTTTACAGCTCACGATCTGTGAGTCACTGATTCAGTTTTTTGTCCTTTCAATTATTGACAGGGCATTTCATTTTTGTGAAATCTCTTGTTAATAAAATTGTATATTCTGAACCATCACTCGCCCTCGTGCCAAATCCAACCAGTATGTGTGTGTGCTTGAGGAATAGATGGTTGTGCAGTAATCTTTGTCATTTTTAGTCTCTCTGCCAAGGTGTAAATTCCATCTAAGAGTAACCTACCAATTGTAGATATTGTCGTAACTAAACACCCATGGGAGTACATGGTGATGTCTCTCTTGTGGATCCCAACAAGTTATTTTACCCACAATGTCCTCTAAACCTCAAAATGCGTCTGTCACATTTCTCTTGCATTATTGTGCCAAAATGTTCATGCTGCAGAAAGAAACAACAAAAGTCCTACCCCCCTGCCTTTCTCCAAGTATCCCAATAGAAATGGAACCTCACTCGCGAGGGTAGGGTCAAGGACCCGTGACAGGCAAGGGCCCAAAACGTATTGAGGCAACATCAAAATTGCCTTATCACAAAACAACCTGGTATGCAAGGGGGGTCACCTGGGTTTTTGGCCCCATGCTCGCCGGCCAGCTAGAGAAACCTACCAAACCCACACATTTCTAAAAACTAGACACCCAGGGGAATGCAGGGAGATATGGCTTACGTGGATTCCCCAATGTTTTCTTACTCAGAATCCCCTGCAAACCTCAAATTTAGCTGGAAAAGTCACTTTTTCCACATAGTTTTGTGTGGGAAAGTTGTGGCATCACCGGGCTGACCTGGGGCAACACTGGGTGGTAGGAAATTTGTGTCAGCCTGGTGATGCCACTACTTTCCCACACAAAAATTTGTGAAAAAAGTGATTTGATTTTTTACAGCTCAATTTGAGGTTTGCAGGGGATTCCAGGTAAGAAAACGTTGGGGGATCCACACAAGCCATACCTCCCTGAATTCCCCTGGGTGTTTAGTTTTCAGAAATGTGTGGGTTTAGTAGGTTTCCCTAGCTGGGTGCCGAGCACGGGCCGGCCGCTAGTAGTCGAAGTGTTCCAGCATATCAGAAAACAATGACTGGCCCACAGGGGCTCCGCACTATCACAGTAGATCAGACTGCACATAAAGGAAATCAGAATACACATTTTTAGTATAAATAACAACAAAAAAGAAAAATACAAAAATACAACAAACAAGGCGAAACGACTTATGAAGGGCGGCGAACACCAGCCGGGGGAGTCAACACCCAACCACCCGAGGGCGGTCAATAAAAGAAGACCTGAGAGGGAGGGGGGGGCCACGAGAGAACCAAATCTGTACTCCAAAGTACGAGATGCACAAGGAACCCTCAAGGATCAGGGGGACGAGGCAACCCCGGACGTATCCACCAAAGGGGGAGCACAGATAGACCCACGATACGCGTTCCACTGCCCCCAAATTTTACCCCAAGCCCCCGGTTTACCACGGGCCACATACACCGTTTTCTCCCTGAACATGCACCAGTCCATGTTTTCCTTCCAGACGGACACGGTGGGAGGCCGCTGGGAACCCCAAAGCTGCGCAATATCTCTCTTTGCAATCATGTTCCCCAAGGCCGCCCACCGAGCCTGAGCCGCATTGCAGTCATTGGGCTCCCATACATTCAGCACACAACGACGCACCTCCGGCACCAGAGCGACCCCGGTGACTCGTCTCATAATATCATGCACCCGGCGCCAGTATTCCGCCACCTCGCGGCATTCCCATAGGATATGGAGAAAGGTAGCACTGAGCCCGCAGCCACGCTTACAGAGTCCGTCGTCTGAAAACCCCATCGAGACCAGGCGGGGGCCCGTCACATATACACGATGGAGAATCTTAAGCTGGACCAGGCGGAGACGGGCCGGGATGGCCACCTCCTTAGGGGATGACAGCGCAGTCTGCCAGTCCTCATCGTCCAGCTCCACCCCATCTCCCGTCCATGCCTCCCGAAGACGCACCAAGAGGTCAGCCCGATTGTTTATCAGTTTTTTGTAAATCAGGGAGATAGTACTGTCGGGGACGTGACCATCGAGTATGCGGTCCTCGAGAGGCGAAGAAGAAGGGACCGTGGTCCCCTCCCCAAAGACCGAAAGCAGGGCGTGCCGAACCTGTGCATAACGGAAGAACTCTCTGTCACTAAGCTCATACTCGCGCTGAAGCGCCGCGAAGGATTTAACCGCACCTTTAACCCACAGGTCCCCCACTCTGCTGATGCCGATCGTATCCCAGCGCTCGAAGCCTTTCGTTGTCCAGAGGCTTCCCAAGCGGTCTGAGTCGAATAGAGGAGTGGCGCACGTTAAACGCTCACTCCAGCCCATCGCAACGTTAGCCGCCTTCCATACACGGACCGCAATCCTGGTAGGGCCCGTAAGGGCCCTACCAGCAGACCGCGAGTAAAGCGCTCTGTTATAGTTACCGCCGGGGAGCAGGAATTTATCCATCTCATATGCCGGGTTCGAAACAGGAGCGTACGTAGCATGATTAATGGCAGACAGCTGGGAGGCCCAATAGTACCGTCTAATATCAGGAAGCGTGATGCCCCCGTCATACCAGGAAAGAGTCAGCTTGGCCAAAGCGATACGCGATCGCCCGTCCCAAACCAGTCTCCTCTGCAAACTCTCCACCTCCCTAAAGTAGGCCGCAGGAATGACATCGAAGGAGTTCTGGAGTGCATAAAGGAATCTGGGAAGGGACATCATTTTAAACAGCGCCGCGCAACCAAGCGGAGACAAGGGCAGCTTACACCACCGAGCCGTATCTGCCCTCAAACGCCGGAGTGGAGACAGGAGATTCTGCTCATAGCGGACCGCCGGATCCAACGAAACGTACACCCCCAGGTATTTAAAGCCGGACTGAGATATTTGGAGCGGAAGCCGAGGCGGCAAGAGAGGAAGACCACCAGAGATAGGATACACACAAGATTTGGACCAGTTGATTATCAGACCCGAGTTTTTCCCGAAGGAAGTAAGGACATCAAAGAGAACATTGAGCGACTTCCGCGGTGAGGTGAGATACAAGAGAATATCATCCGCGTACAATGAAACCCGATCCTCGAAGCCCGGGGTCCACCGGAGCCCTCTAATCGAGGGCTCCCAACGGAGCCAGGCAGCGAGCGGCTCCAGGGCGAGAGCAAAGAGCAGCGGGGACAACGGGCACCCCTGCCTAGTTCCCCTCCCGAGAGCGAAAGGCCGAGAAACCCGCCCATTGACAACCACCTGAGCCATTGGTCCAGCATAAAGGAGCTTCACCCAGCCAAGGAACCCCTCCCCAAAACCAAACTTCGCCAAGACGGCCCAAAGAAATGGCCATTCAATGGTATCAAAGGCCATCGTGGCGTCTAGGGAAACCAATATGGCCGGTTCAGCGAAGTACTCAGCCCTAGCGAGGACGCCGTGCAGACGCCGTAAGTTGAGAGCGGTATTACGATGTGGGATGAAGCCACATTGATCCGGATGTATCAAGTCACATATAACGCTCAGCAAGCGATTGGCGAGGACCTTAGCAAGGATTTTGGGTTCGGCATTCAGCAGGGAAATAGGCCTATAGGAGGCACAGCGGTCACGTGGCTTACCCTCCTTGGGAATCACCACTATAGTAGCCAGACGCTGGTCGTCAGGATGGGAACCCCTCTCGAGCGATTCCTGAAACATATGACGGAGGAAAGGCGCGATTTTATCCGGGCGCAACTTATATAGTTCAATCGGCAAGCCGTTGGGGCCCATAGCCTTGCCCGAGCGGAGGGAGCGAATCGCAGTAGCTATCTCTTCGACAGACAAAGGGGCATCCATCAGCTCGCGGTCCTCGACGGATAAGCCGGGCAGGGCAATATCCCGAAGCAGAAGACGGGAGTCGTCCTCATCTCTATCAGACACCGGGGAGTACACTGCACGGAGGTGGTCAGCAAAACACTCAACAATCTCACCAGGCTCAGTCACACACACTCCATCCGACACCCGAAGCTCCGGGACCACACGATTCACTCTCTCCTTCTTGTCCAACCAGGCAATCAGCTTACCCGCCTTGTCTCCGGCGTCATACAACCTGCCCTGCTGCTCCCTATACATAGTCTTGGCAGCATCAGTGACGAGAGACTTATATTCAAACTGCTTCAGGCTGAGGGCATGCAGCCCATCCGGGGTGAACCCCGCCTCCAAGGCTGCCTCCAGCCCCGATATTTCAGTCTCCAGCGTCACAACCGCCTCTCTCTTGACCCTCTTGGCCTCCACTATCTGGGACAGGGCATGCCCGCGGAGCACTGCTTTGAAAGCTTCCCACAGGGACACCGAGGACAACACCGACCCCTCATTCTCAGAAAAATATTGATCAATCGACTTAATCAGGCTATCACGGATCTTGGGGTCTCGCAGGTACCAAGGGTTAATAGGAGCGATCCGCCCAGCGGACCGCGACCCGGTGTCAAAAAGCAACCACAGTGGGGAATGATCAGAAATACCCCTGGCCAGGTGTTTGACCTCTCGAATCCGAGCAGCCTGGGCCGCGGGCACGAGGAAATAATCCAGTCTGGAGAGACTCCCATGGGCCCCAGAGTGAAAGGTGTACTGACACTGTGTGGGATGCATTAACCTCCAACAGTCCACCAGACCGAAGGTCTCCAGGAGCCCGCCCAGCCATGCCTGGGCAGCAGGGAGGGCCCTGGGCGGATGACGGTCCAGGTCACCCGAGACAACCGAATTAAAGTCCCCACCCATAAGCAAAAGACTGTCAGGAAGCCCAAGCAACATACGACCCAAGTCTGAGAAGGTGGAGTTCTGGAGGCCCGGGGGAACATAGACCGAGATCAAGGAAAGGGACTGCCCCTCCCACCTCCCAGTCAGAGCCACATAGCGCCCTCTATCGTCTGGGACCACCCTGGTGATCTCCAACGGAAGTGAAGCTCGCAAGAGAATGCCCACCCCTCTCGAACCAGTGGTGAAACCAGAGTGGGCCACAAGTCGATATCCCCCCCTGTTCATAGCCCGACAAACATTGCCAACCAGATGCGTCTCCTGTAAGAACACCACATCAGGAGTCAGACGACGCAGATATTGCAGCACAACACCCCGTTTGATACGGTCCCCCAATCCATTGACGTTCCAAGACATCAATCTCAACCCGTCCCCCCCATCCCATCCAGTAGATCAAGGGCCCCCTAGCAAAGAGCTCAACACCCAAGAATGAACCATAGCCAATACTTCGCCTTGAAAACAAAAAACACAAATGCAAACAACCCCACCCACCCACCAACCCCCCCCCAGCTCCAACACCCCCCACCCTGCACCCCTGCGGTCCAAAAAACCACCCCAACTTGCAGTGTGCCTGTCGCCCTACAAAGCCCATTCTACGAAAAGACCCCGGAGGAGGGAAGGGACCCGTCCCCGCCCGCTCCCCACACACAACATAGTGAAACAAAATGCACAAAAGAAGTAGAACCCAGCCGAACAGTACAACCTGGCAGAGTCCGGGACCATAAGTCACTCCAAAGGAGACCCGCCACCCTCGGTACCGGCAGAGGGCCCAGTCCGGTCACCCCGGTCTGGCAGCGAATCCAGCCAGTCACTCACAGTCGCAGGAGAGTCAAAAAAGGTAGTCCGATCTTCATGTTCCACTCGGAGCCTTGCAGGATAAAGCATAGAGTACTTGAGACCGAGGACCCGGAGACGCCGCTTCACCCCCTGGAATCCCATCCGCTGTTTCTGGACAAGTTGGGTGAAGTCCGGGAAAAAGTTAATGGACGAGTTCTCATGTCAGACCGGGCCATGGACCCGTGAGGCCTGCAGAATCGCGTCTCGGTCTCTGTAATGGAAAAGTCTCGCAACGATAGGCCTCGGGGGGGCACCCGGTCGCGGCCGGCCACCTGGGACTCGATGGGCCCGCTCCACAGCGAAAAACTTACTCAGGCCAGCGGGAGCAAGATGTTCGAGGATGAGCTCCTCGACCAGGAGATCAACCGGGCGGTTATCGGAGGTCTCCGGAACGCCTATGACGCGGATGTTATTGCGGCGGGCCCGTCCCTCGAAGTCTTCCAGCCGCCGGGCCATCAGATCATTGGCCGACTTGAGATCGCCGAGAGTGGCCTGCAGGTCCGACACGTCCGTACCAAGGGAGGACGTCCGCACATCCAGCGATTGAACCCTCTCGTTGGTCTTAGAGAGATCCGCCCGGATTAGCGTAATGTCAATGGCCACCGTGTCGATTTTACGGGCCAAGGCCTCGTACTGTGTAGCAATGGTCTCTCTGATGCCCTTAATGGCGCCCATGATGTCCTGTAGGGACAGATCCGGAGAAACGGACGGGCCACCACTGGTGTCCTCCGGGGGGACATTGGCCGTCCCGGGGGATCCTTTACCCTGAGTGTAGCGGTCCATGTTGTTCGTCTGGACCGGTCCCCCACGTAGGGATGTTTTGGTCTTACGCCTCTCGGGGTCTCCCCTGCCTCCCATGAGAACCTCGATCGCCGAAGGGGACCACCGAGGAAGCGTCGAGGTGGCACAGGCCAGGCAGACGCGTGTCGCACCACAGGCCGCAATATGGCGGAGCGAAGGGACCACCGTCAATGAGCACACTGGCAGCAGACGAAGCCACCGGCATCAAGCGAAGGCAAAATGAAAGCCCAGTCGCACCAAGCAAGTCCACAGTCCAGCCCCTCAAAGACCAAAAGTGAAACCGAAAGTGATGTGACGGCCACTGGCACAGCTCCGCTGCCGTTGTTGTTCAACTACGCCCCGGCTCCACAGATCACCCTCGCATCGGGCACAGCCGTCGGGTGGGCCTCAAAAGTTCAAACCACCATAACTCCGGATTGCCAGGTCCGATTTGATTTCCGAAAGGAGTTTAGTGTTCAGCCAGCATTCGTCTCCCAGATTCCATCAACCAAGTCAGGGTAGATTCAGGATAAATTCCGAGGAGCAGCGAGGGTCCGGGGAGCCCTGTGCTCACGCGACCATCTTGGATGCGCGCTAGGCTCCTCCCCCTGTGATAGGCAATTTTGATGTTGCCTCAATAAGTTTTGGGCCCTTGCCTGTCGCGGGCACTAGGCCTACCAACAGAAGTGAGGTACTATTTTTCTCGGAAGACATTAGGGGATGTGGGGTGCATTGAATTTTGTGGATCCGCACAGATTTCAGAACTTTGCACCACAGAAATGTGAGGAAAATGTGTTTTTTGTAACCATTTTTTTAGGTTTGCAAGGGATTCTCTGTAACAGAACCTGGTGAGAACCAGACAAGTCTCCCCATCCTGGATTCCCCTGGGTGTCTAGTTTTCAAAAATGTATAGGTTTGCTAGGTTTCCCTAGGTGCCGGCACATCTAGGGTTAAAAAACTACAGCTAGGCACTTTGCAAAAAAAGGGTCATTTTTCACTGTGAAAATGTGGGCCGTTTCCTGTCACGGGCACTAGGCCTACCCACACAAGTGAGGTGCCATTTTTTTCAGAAGTCTTTGGGGAACGGGGGGTGGGTTGAATTTCGTGGATCCACGCAGATTCCAAAACTTTGTACCACAGAAATATGAGGAAAATGTGTTTTTTTGGACAATTTAGTTTGCAAGGGATTCTGGGTAACATAACTTCGGGAGAGCTAGTCAAGCCACCCCATCCTGGATTCCCCTGGGTGTCTAGTTTTCAAAATGTATAGGTTTTCTAGGTTTTCTTAGGTGCAGACGGAGCTAGGGTTCAAAAACTACAGCTAGGCACTTTTCAAAAAAAGGGTCATTTTTTACTGTGAAAATGTGGTTGCATTTTGGGTCGTTTTCTGTCGCGGGCACAAGGCCTACCCGCACAAGTGAGGTACCATTTTTCTTGTAAGACTTTGGGGAACGCGGGGTCGGTGGAATTTTGTGGATCCATGCAGATTCCAGAACTTTGCAGCACAGAAATGTGAGGAAAATGTGTTTTTGGACAATTGTTTAGGTTTGCAAGGGATTCTGGGTAACAGAACTTGGGGAAAGCCAGTCAAGTCAGCCAATCCTGGACTCCCCTGGGTGTCTAGTTTAATAAAATGTACAGGTTTTCTAGGTTTCCCTAGGTCCCGGCACAGTTAGGGTTAAAAAACTACAGCTAGGCACTTTGCAATAAAAGTTTCATTTTTCACTGTGAAAATGTGGTGTGTCCACCTCACATTGTGGGCCATTTCCTGTCACGGGCACTAGGCCTACCCACACAAGTGAGGTACCATTTTTCTCAGAAGACTTTGGGGAATGCGGGGTGCGTGGTATTTTGTGGGTCGACGCAGATTCCAGAACTTTGCACCACAGAAATGTGAGGAAAATGTCTCTTATTTGACAATTTTTTAGGTTTGCAAGGGATTCTGGGTAACAGAACCTGATGAGAGCCAGTCCAGTCACCCCATCCTGGATTCACCTGGGTGTCTAGTTTTCAAAAATGTATAGATTTGCTAGGTTTCCCTAGGCGCCGGCAGAGCTAGCGCTCAAAAACTACAGATAGGCACTTTGCAAAAAAGGGGTAATTTTTCATTGTGAAAATGTGGTGTGTCCACCTCACATTTTGGGCCTTTTCCTGTCACGGGCACTAGGCCTACCCACACAAGTGAGGTACCATTTTTCTTGGAAGGGTTTGGGAAACATGGGGTGGGTGGAATTTTGAAGATCCACTCAGATTCCAGCACTTTGAACCACAGAAATGTGCGGGAAATCTGTTTTTCTTTACAATTTTTTAGGTTTGCAAGGGATTCTGGGTAACAGAACCTGGTGAGAGGCAGTCAAGTCACCCATCCTGGATTCCCCTGGGTGTCTAGTTTTAAAAAAATGTACAGGTTTGCTAGGTTTCCCTAGGTGCCAGCGGAGCTAGGGTTCAATAACTAAAGCTAGGCACAAAAAATTGGGTCATTTTTCACTGTGAAAATGTGGTGTGTCAACCTTGTGTTTTGGGCCATGTCCTGTCGCGGGCACTTGGCCTACCCACAAAAGTGAGGTATCATTTTTCTCTGAAGACTTTGGGGAACGCGGGGTGAGTTGAATTTTGTGAATCCACGCAGATACCAGAACTTTTCACCACAGAAATGTGAGGAAAATTTGTTTTTTGGGACACTTTTTTAGGTTTGCAAGGGATTCTGGGTAACAGAGCCTGGTGAGAGCCAGTCCAGTCACCCCATCCTGGATTTCCTCGGGTGTCTAGTTTTCAAAACTGTATAGGTTTGCTAGGTTTCCCTAGTTGCCGGCAGAGCTAGGGTTAAAAAACTACAGCTAGGCACTTTGCAAAAAAGGGGTAATTTTTCATTGTGAAAATGTGGTGTGTCCATGTTACATTTTGAGCCGTTTCCTGTCGTGGGCACTAGGCCTACCCACACAAGTGAGGTACCATTTTTCTTGGAAGGGTTTGGGAAACATGGGGTGGGTGGAATTTTGAAGATCCACTCAGATTCCAGCACTTTGAACCACAGAAATGTGCGGGAAATCTGTTTTTCTTTACAATTTTTTAGGTTTGCAAGGGATTCTGGGTAACAGAACCTGGTGAGAGGCAGTCAAGTCACCCATCCTGGATTCCCCTGGGTGTCTAGTTTTAAAAAAATGTACAGGTTTGCTAGGTTTCCCTAGGTGCCAGCGGAGCTAGGGTTCAATAACTAAAGCTAGGCACAAAAAATTGGGTCATTTTTCACTGTGAAAATGTGGTGTGTCAACCTTGTGTTTTGGGCCATGTCCTGTCGCGGGCACTTGGCCTACCCACAAAAGTGAGGTATCATTTTTCTCTGAAGACTTTGGGGAACGCGGGGTGAGTTGAATTTTGTGAATCCACGCAGATACCAGAACTTTTCACCACAGAAATGTGAGGAAAATTTGTTTTTTGGGACACTTTTTTAGGTTTGCAAGGGATTCTGGGTAACAGAGCCTGGTGAGAGCCAGTCCAGTCACCCCATCCTGGATTTCCTCGGGTGTCTAGTTTTCAAAACTGTATAGGTTTGCTAGGTTTCCCTAGTTGCCGGCAGAGCTAGGGTTAAAAAACTACAGCTAGGCACTTTGCAAAAAAGGGGTAATTTTTCATTGTGAAAATGTGGTGTGTCCATGTTACATTTTGAGCCGTTTCCTGTCGTGGGCACTAAGCCTACCCACACAAGTGAGGCACCATTTTTATCGGGAGACTTAGGGTAACACAGAAATGTGGAGCAACTGTTATTACCTATTGACTTTTGATGCATTTCTGCCTTCCAAATGAAAGACAATGTGTAAAAAACAAGTCATTTTGAAAAATGTCCTATAATTCTCATGCTAGTATTGGTATTCCCAATTTCGGAAATGTGCAAATATCTACTGTTTCTAAACCCTATATTTTGTTCTCATTTCAGAAATACATAGATGTCTTTCATACCGATTTTTCCATGTATAAATTTTCACAGATTAATTGTTATTAATTGTATTAAAATCTTCGGACCTCCCTCTGCTTGTCGATGACAGCTATATAATGCATGATTCAGTAGAAGCAAATTACCTGAATTTATGCCATCAAATTACCAACTCGTTAGATCAGCTAGCACCTTTGAGGAAAATCAAAAGCCGTAAAAAGCCATCTGCCCCATGGTATAATGAAGAGCTGAGGCAGACGAAGACTAGCTGCAAACAAGCAGAAAGGAAATGGAGGAGGAAGTATCTGGAGGCAGACAAAGTGACTCTAAAAAACTTGCTTTGCATTTACAAAGAGTCGCTAGGTAAAGCCAAGGCTACATTTTTTGAGGAGACTATTCTACATTCAAGTAATAAAACTCAAACTGTATTTAGCCTAGTAAGAGGCCTGTCTGATCCAGATTGTGCTAAATCTAAAATTCCGGCTTCACAAGAACTATGTGATGACTTGGCAATTTTCTTTGAAGATAAAATCAATAAAATCTTAACTGGACTTAAACCCTCTGTAGATGCTGATTCGCACAAATAGACTGGTGATGCCACCTTAATAAAGTGTGACATAAGCATTAGGGAACACGACAGTTCTGTATTATTTCCAGAATCCCACCCAAAAGGAATTCAATGCAATTGCTGCTGGCATCTCCTCTGGCTCCCCTATGGACCCACTTCCACACAAGTTTTGGAAATTATTTGGTGGTGAACTCTTTCCGTATCTATTTAATATTTGTTGTTTATCTTTAACTAAAGCGATAGTCCCGGACTGCTGGAAAAAGGCAGTTGTCTCTCCCTTGCTAAAGAAGGCAACATTGGATTCCCAGTGTCCTTCTAACTATAGACCCATTTCCTTGCTGCCCTATCCAATTAAGATTTTGGAGAGGGTAGTGACAAAATCTCTCTCTCGGTATGTCGAGGAAAATGAGTTGCTGGACAAAGCCCAATTTGGGTTTCGTCCCGCACACGGGACTGAGACTGCCTTGGTAGCAGTCTTGGATAACCTGAGAGTGCTGACAGTGGCCAGGCAGCCTTTTTAGTGCTGCTTGACATGTCGGCTGCATTTGATACGGTTGACCACCGGATTCTGATCAAGAGATTGGAGGAAGTAGGTGTGGTGGGTAGGGCGCGAGACTGGCTGCAATCTTATCTCTCAAACAGACAGCAGGCAGTGACTATGCCACCTTTCACCTCCCAGTTCAGGGATGTTAAACAAGGGGTCCCACAGGGCTCTGCTATTAGCCCAATTCTGTTTATCTCCGCTCTCTTATTGCTTTAATAAAATCTTTTGACATTGATGTCATTAACTATGCGGGTGATACTCAGCTTGTCTTTGCTGCTGAAGGCAATAATGCAGTGTCGCTGGAAAAATTTCATAACTGTCTGCATAGAACAGCAGAGTGGCTGAAGGTGAACTCCCTACAATTTAATGGGGAAAAAACTGAAGTCCTGTGCTGTACTGCAGGTAAAATTCAGCACCCCCTTCCAGCAGATTTCTGGCCAGACTCAGCTAATAATTCCTTAGTGCCCACTAACACAGTGCGCAATTTGGGAGTGTTGCTGGATAGTAACCTGCAATTAGATTCCCAGGTCAATAAAACAGTGAGCACCTGTTTATTTCTGCTCCGTGCTCTCCGGAAGATTCACCCGTTCCTACCTTTTGAGGTTAGACCTTTAGTTGTACAGAGTATTGTTTTGAGTAGAATAGATTATTGTAATGCTCTTCTTTTGGGTGCCCCAGCCTCCCTCATAAAGAAATTACAAAGAATACAGACTATGGCAGCTAAGCTGGCGTTAAATCGACCTTACAGAGCCTCTGCTACACTGGCCCTAAAAGATCTACTTTGGCTGCCTGTTGTGCAACGAGTCCAATTCAAGGCACTTTGTGTTTTCTATAGGGCACTACACAACACTGGGCCTAAAGTACTACAAAGGAGGTGTGTATGGTACTCTCCTGTTAGACCCCTGCGCTCTTCCTATGCATATCTGGCCTGTGTCCCCCATGTCACTAAAGCTCGAATGGGGGGCAGATCTTTCAGCTCCACTGCTTCCAGACTTTGGAATGCACTACCTCCGGAGCTTACACAATTGAATACTCTGTCACGCTTCAAGAAGGAACTGAAAACCAGATTATTTCCCAGAGACTAGTTTTTTTTTTGTCTGTTTTAGCTTTGATATTTGCTGACTGGTAATCTAAGCGCCAGGATACCCTTTGGGTGACAGTCGTGCTATATAAGTGCACCTTACATTAAATTACATTACATTATATACCCTGTATATAATAAAAAATCATTGCAAGTCGCTGCTCAGTTATATGCTCTGGGTTTGTCGGGTTCTCAGTGAACCTACAAGTCCTGTATATCCCCACAACCAGAAAGGTCCAGCGGATGTAACAGTATATTGCTTTCAAACAGTTGTCATAATTGGAAAAAGTTACAGGTGAAAACGTTGACACAAACGGCTGTTTTTTTCAACTAATTTTCCATTTATCCCATATTTAACTGTTAGATTCTATAAAGAAACCTTGATGGATCTACACAAATGACCCCTTGCTGAATTCAAAATGTTGTCTACTTTTTTTAATGTATACCTTCCAGGATCCATTATTGCTTTCATACCCATTTCTACCATTAACTGGAAGGAGGTTGAAAGCACAAAAAATAGCAACAATAGGCTATGTCCCAGAAAAATGCAAACACTGTGTAAACAATGTTGGTTTTCTGACAAAAATCTGCTTGTCTCTGAAAGCTGGGAAGATGGTAATTTCAGCACCACAGCCCTTTGTTTGATATCATTTGCAGGGAAAAAACGAGACGCTTTCATCTGTATCCCTTTTTTCCCATTTTTCCCTCAAAAAAGAAAATTTAGCTGTATTTTGGCTAATTTCTGGATCCCCTCCAGGGGAATCCACAAACCCTGGGTACCTTTAGAATCCCAATAATGTTGAGAAAAAGGATGCAAATTTGGTGTGGATACCTTATATGGTCAAAAAGTTACAGGGGCCTAAGCGCGAACTACCTCAAATAGCCAAAAAAAGGCTTAGCAAAGGGGAGGAAAAGGCCTAGCAGCGAAGGGGTTAAAGTGCACCAGTCCACCAATAGTAGAAACTGCACATATCTCCACAGTTTCTTTATGTAGACCCCAGTTACATTTTTATGTAAATATCATTCCTAGGTATTTATAAGAGGTGACCACCTCCACTTTCCTACCAGCCAAAAACTACCTAAACAGTTTGATATTTTTCTCCAAAGCAATGAGATCAGTTTTTTTCAGGTTAGCCTTAAGCTTATTTACCTCACAATAGATATTAAATCTATCTAATTTCATCTGAAGGCCTACCTTGTTCAAGTCTAAAATGGCCAAATCATCTGCATAAAGGAGGCATTGGGTATGGATGACCCCCATTTTTGGCCCGAAGGAGTTGGCGGTAGCTAGGATTTTTGGGAGATCTGCAAGAAACAAACAAAACTATGTTGGGGTCAGGACACAGCCCTCCCTCAGCTAATTTCTTAAAGGAATTAATTTTGAGAGGGCCACATTTAGGTCAAGCACCACTTTGGCCTAGTTCTGTGAATGTAGTTCCTGAAGTATTGCTAATAGGCAGGAGGGATTTGATAATTGTTGCAGCTTCTCCCACAGGATACTACAATCAACTAAATCAAATGCAGAGCTAAAAGCAACAAAAGAGCAATAGAAATTCATTGTAGTTTCCATTACTTTTTTCCCTGGAGCCTACAAACTAAAACAGTGAACAAGCATTGAATGCCCTTGCTTTAAGCCTCCTTGTCCCATAGGGACAATATCATTACCCTCAATCCAGTTCTTCAAGTTCTTCAAAGAGATAAGTATTATCTTTGAATACACTTTTAATCACATGTCAAGAAGGCTTATCAAGAAGAAACTACTGGGGCCGCTTGTCTCCCTTTTTTATTTATCAGTTTAATGATTGCACCTTTCCAGCTTGGCTGGAATTTCCCTGTCCTGGTTATAGATATAAAAAGTTTTGAAAAGAATAATGCCCACCAAACAGGATTTGACTTTCATTCGAGTGCCGAAATATTTCCGGTCTGGCTACCTTTATTTAAATTTAGGCAGGCAGTTTAACTAAGGATTTTATTGAGAAGTACTGGAAGGGATTCTCCTATAGATTGGTCCAGATTCCTCTCACAGGTACCTCTGTAGCTTTGTAGATATGACTTAGGTAAGTGGCCCAAGTATATTCTGGAACCGTACACCAAACCGGAGTATCCAACCTTGTGCAGCCTCTCTGAACTAGCTTCCAAAATGTTGTCCTTATCCTCAAGTGTGACAATCATAATATCCCAATTTGTCTGATAGTAAACCTGCTTCTTAGCACTAATCAGTGCATCATACTTCATTCTTATACAGTTATAACCGTTTTTCTCAGTAATCACACCTGAGGAACCCTTCGTCCTTCCAGCTTTCCTCAACCTCTTACTAGCTGTTACACACTCATTATCAAACCAGAGGTGATTTGACCCACTAGTCTTTTCCTTTTTGCAGCATAATTACACAATCTAACTAGGGGGGGTCAATTGTTTGACTACTTCTGAGATGGCGTTGGATAACTAGTACAGTGCATTTGGGCCCAGTTCTCCAATGAGCCCCATGTCATTGCTAACTATGTATTGCATCAGGAGAGACATGTATCTTTCATCAGTTCTTGTTGTCAAGCATTTAGGGTAGGATACCTCCATCTGGATCACCCACTCTCTAAGGTCTCGCGCAGTAAGAAGAGTCATTTTTTAGACCCAATGGTCACTGCCCCTTAGTCTTTTCACCTCAAAGCTTGTACAGATGTTAAATAACTGTTTGCGCTGCCAGGATGTCCCCCCATAAATGCTAATTTAGGCTAACAAAGCCTAACTGTTAGAACTGGCTTTTTCAGCGGGTTTACCCCAAGACATTTTTGCATTTTGGCCTCCTGTTTTTGACCCTCTTTCTGTTGGCTTTAGGACTCCCGGCACTTTACCACTGCTAATCAGTGCTAAAGTGCATATGCTCTCTGTACAAAGTGTTATTATGGATTGGTGTTTCCATGATTGGCTTATCTCATTTTACTGCTAAGTTCCTAGTCCAGTGCACAGTGTGTGCCCAGGGCCTGTAAATCAAGTGCTACTTATGGGCCTGTAGCACAGATTGTGCTACCCACAGAAGCAGCAGTTCAAAGGGGTCTTAGACCTGCCACTGCAGTGTTTGTGTGCTGTTTCTATTGCTATGTAAACCTGGCAAGTGCACCCACTTGCCAGGCCCTAACCTTCCCTTTTCTTACATGTAAGACAACCCTAAGGTAGACTCAAGGAACCCCTGTGGGAAGCGTGCAGTGTGTGTGAAAGGTAGGACATGTACTGGAGAGTGTGACATATCCTGATAGTGAAATACAGTGTATTTCGTTTTTTCCCGATTTAAAGGCTATCTGTCCCGTAGGATAGAATGGGAGTTCATTTATAAAATCTTATAAGTATAACGTTCCATTGGGACAAGATAGAAAGGTGGAGTTTAGTATGCCTGAACTCAGAATGTAAAAATACATCTTTTAGTAAAGATGATTTTTATATTGTGTGTTTGAAAATACCACCTTTTAGAGAGCAGGTATTTTCTTGCTTAACCATCCTGTGTGCCTATGCCGGTTTGCGGATTGACTGTCTGACTTTGAAGTGACAGGGGCTGGGGATGTACATTGGCTTCAGACATCCACTGTGGGGATTGTGGTATGTCCTGCCTTTCCTGGGTGAGTCAGGGTTGGGCTCAATAGACCTGGGCTGCATTTATCGTAGTGGGAGGAGATTTCCTTTCACCTGAATGGGCCTGGTTTGCCTTACACAATGCTGTCTCCCCCTCCTGCTGGGAAGTTGGACCAGGGAGGACAGAACTGTTTTTGACAGAGCACAGAGCCTTCCTGCCACAAGAGAACAAAGAGAAATTTAGTATAAATATTCGGCCCAGACCCCAGAACTTTAGAATACCTCTGGGCTCAAGAGGTTCCTCTTTCAAGAAGAAGAGCTGGGAAAGCTGAAGGAGAAGTACTGTGCCTTTGCTGTGTGCTGTCTGGGGTTGGCCTGCAGTGGCTGTTTCTGCCAAGGAGTGGACAAAGACTTTGCTGTGTACTGTATATCCTGCTTGAAGAAGATCTCCAAGGGCTTAAAGTAGAGCTTACCTCTGGTTCAGAAGTCTCAGGGACACAAAGACTTCACCACCACCCTCCCTGAACATGCTCGCCGAGAGTTCTGACCTGCCAAGAGGTGCCTGTTTCTGTGCTGGGCCTTTGGAGGCTGTCCCTGCTGCTGGGAGCTAACAGAAGAGAAGCAACTAAAGAAGTGTGATGCATCCTCACCCGCTTCCGATGCAACACTGCTGTGCGGTAAGAATTCCCATGCATCGTGCCGCTGAAGAAACTGACGAAGTGCCTGCCCAGGGCTGGAGGAATAGCTGCACGCTAGGCCTCGTGCACCGACCTCCGCAGTCCGAGATCACTGTACCGACTCCAACGCAGGCCCTGCTGTGCGACTGCAAGAACCAACGCATCATCGCACCGTGGCTGGAGAAATCAATGCAGCAGTAGGCCTCGGCGGAAAACTATGCTATGCTCATGGAGTGTGCGTAGCTTGTGCAACTACGTGCTACGCGAATCGCACATAGCACAGTGCAAAAACGCGGTCCTCAACGTCAAGTTGGCGACTGCAAGCAAGCAAAATCAACATACCGGCACGTCTTTTTCCTCATTTGCGATGGGCACGTAGCACAGTGGAAAAATGCATAACCTAGGCGGAAAACTACTCTACGCTCGCGGAGCGTGCATAGTTTGCGCAACTACTCGCTACGCGAATCGCATGTAGCACAGTGCAAAAACGAGTAGCGGGCGTTTTTTGCTCACTCGCGGTCCTCAACGTCAAGTTGGCGATCGCGAGCATGGAGAATAAACTTCCCAGCGAGATTCTCAACGCGGTTTCTCATTGCGAGTGGTCGCAAATGCTCACGACTGCTTGCGATGAGAAACTACCAGTCTGCGTTGAGAAAGCTGCCGCTCGAGTACAAATCTACTCGAGCCGCAGAAAACGACCGCTTGCACTGTGCATGATGCCGTTCGCAATGATTGCACTGTGCGGACAAGCATCCAGCACGGTGCAATCATTGCGAACAGCATTTCCCTACCGCACTACGCAGTTCGCGTAGCTACGCGTAGCATGCGTAGTGCAAAGTGCTAGGCCCAGGGTTACGCAGCACCATTGCAGCCGCATTGAGAACCAAGGCATTCCCGAATCCCCCATGCATTGCACCGGGGTGCCAAATCCTCAACAATGCTGGGGCCGTAGTAAGAAACCAACACATAACCTCCCCGCACAGTAAGAAACCAACGCATCACCTCCTCTTCAGTAAGAAACCGGAGCATCACCTCTCCTGCGTGGCAGTAAGGAACTGATGCATCACCTTCCCTATGCATAAGGAACCAACGCATCACCTTCCGTGCGGCTGTTTTTGTTTATGATTTTGATGCATCCAAGGTAATTTTTGTTAAAAGTGTCGCATCTATAGTTTCTTATTGACAGAACTGTTTTTACCTTTTAAATGGCATATCTTGATAACTATGTAGGATTTTTGTTATGTTGGTCTTGTTTGGTTTAGATAAAGATTACTTATCTTTCTAAACTGGTGTGGTGTCTATTTGTAGTGTTTTCACTGTATTAATGTATGTGTGCACAAATGCTTCACACACTGCCTCTGAGATAAGCCTGCCCGGGGTTGTCTAAGGGTGTAAATCCCTCACCCTGACTAGAGGCAAGGGCACCTACATAGACAAAGGTGTAAACCATTGCCAACTAAAGACCTCCATTTCTAGCACTAACTCAAAGATACATTTTATTAATTGCAAATAATACTTTATTTGAGTGCATTCTGGGAAAATTGTGTTTTTAATTCCATAATTCTCGAGCATGCCACTGCCACGGACCACCACCTGAACAGGGGTTAATCTGTGATTAAAATCCCCTACTAAGAGGATTGGAGGGTCACCTGGGAGCTCTGTCAAAGCCTTAAAATACCTCTGGAAAACCTCACACATTTCCTTACGGGACTAATATTAATTCACATTGACATTTATATTTATTAGGCTATTCATATGGCAGCACCCATCATACAAGTCCAGGAGGCAAGCCAGAAGCTGGTCACTTCTTGTCGGTATTACTCCTGCTCCTTTGCTGCATTTAGTGGATACCAAGTTCATCGGCCCTCTTTTTAAGCACCCTTTTTCCACTTTTGTTCCCCTTTTTACAAATTGCATAAACCCACTCAGATGGGATTGTTCACCCACCAGCCAGGTCTCCTGAAAACAGATTACCTCATTCTATTCCCAGATCTATTGTTCTGTTGAGGTTTTCCAGCCCATGTACATTTCACAAAAAGAATCCCAAGTTGGCGGGTGCAGTTACTACTTAATCTACCTGCCCCTCCCACCCCAGGAGGAGACACTCTCCCTATCCATGCTTAGACACACAAATCTATTGCGGAGGGGGATTGAATCAACTATTCCGTTACATGAGTGGACAGGAATAGTTACCTCATGGGTTCCACAGTTATAGTCCACTACAAGGGAAAGGGGCTGCTATGCTTCTGCGCCATTCACCAACTTTAGTTGTTCCAGATTGAGGCCAGCATGATTTGCCAATAGGGCAACTCTAGTTGGGGTGTCTCTACTGCTGCTAAAGGCATAGTTCTTAAGCCCAATTTTAATGAGCTAATCTCTGGACTCCAATATCATGCCCAGGAAAACTGGGAAACCAAAACTAAACTTTGTGGCTTCTCTCCCTACTAAGGATTCACTGTAGGCTGCTTGCTCTTTGTCCCATGTTGTGACCACCTCCAGAGCCTTACTAGCTGCAAATGCCCTTAGCAAGCTTGGCCTGTTCAACGGCTTCCATTTACTTACTCTCTTCTCCTTACGTTTGGGTAGTCTATTTGTAATAGTATCTCAGCACTTCCTGGTCTTAGTGCTCTTACCTTTACCTATGTGCAGCGCTGCATTTCGCCCCAAACAATGAACCACTTTCCTGGGTCTATGCTTCCTTTACTTCCCTTCTTGTTAGGTGGGTTACCACTGCCTCTGCTTTGGGTCCCAGGGATAACTGGAGTCCCCTTTACCCAGCCCTTTGATCCTTCCCTCACACCATTTTCCCTAGTAATCTATTTTCCCTTTGATTCTTTGCGGGTTGGCATAATTTAGCTAAGCCTCCAGTTAACCTAGCTTTCTTGAGGTTGTTTCTTACATTTATTAGATTTTTACCTGTCCTGGTACCTTTCTTACCATAATGCCACCACAAGCATCAGTTTCCAGCCCACCCATTATACCACTTTCTTACCAACATTGATGTTCTTGATACTTACACAGTTCCCTGAACCCCCCGTACTTGAGCCACCTCATCTGATTCCAGAGACAGGGAGGCTACCGACCTTAAAAGTGTAGGCATACAAGAATTAATTGGCTTTAATTCACAGAAAATCACCTTAAGTATACCTGCCTCCATTATCAAGGCCTCATTTGTAGTGATAGATGATTCAAGCAAGCCATGCAAAGTTGTCTGCTTTAGTAAAAGAACGTCCAGCATCAGAGAAGGACCAGTCACTAGAGACTCAATATTTGCTGTGGAGGATGCCAAAGTGGCTGGATCCCCACTGTGAAGAGACATGTCTGCCACAGCAGACATAGCAGCCGATGTACCCTAGGCAGACCTTTTTCAGGTATATTCCTACTGCATTTATTCTCAACAGTCTACATACATATTTAAAAGTGTTTTTATTTCAACATTAATCCTGTTGCTTAGTACATAAGTAATACCCTCACAAAATATAATTAAAACAGCACTGAGGCATGTTGCTAGCAGTGAAAATAAAATAAACAGTTCTAGTAGCCTACTACCCTAAAGCTATTTTCAGCACTGCAGTGTGAGAGAATAGAATAGCTAACTTGCCTCTAGAGTATCTTGGGGACCAGCAAACTGCAACCCTGTTCACACTGAATCAGTCTTGGTTATCAGATTCAGCCAGGAGAGATTATTACATCGGTAAGAACACACACTATCAGCTGGGCTCAAACTGTATGAGTCAAGTCAGTCAAAAATATGTTTATTTGAGCCACAAGCACTTAAACAATAAAATACCAATGCATATTATCCCCTAATAAATACTGAATCTAAAACTATACTATCCCTCATTACAAACATTATAATACACAAAGTACAAATGCTTTTAAAATTGTTAAAAATCTCGCTAAGCCAGAAATGCTACCAATCTACACATTATATTATGTTTTATTTAAAATGTTTTTTTTCAAATTTTACATTGCATAATTAAAAAAGTAACAAAAATCTAGCAAGATGTGAACTTTTTTACAATGCATCCGCAGCCCACACAACCCTTCTGTATCCCTAAATGATAAAACCTGTAACAGGTGTGCATAAAGTGGGTCGAATCCTACATTTAATAATTGCTCTATGCATTTGAAGATTTGTGAGCTCATCTAAATATGGAAAGGAAACATTAAATTCAAATTCCCAAGATTCATATAAATGAAGAGTAGAAGGCTTAAGGCGAAACTTCAGAAGATCCCATTCGCATGAAACCATCTCACCTAACTCATTCCATTCTTTCTTGGAATATGCTAGGGGATGAGCCACATTAAAAGTATCACCGTTCCAGGGTGTTGCCATAACATGCAACTGTGTCCTTAACTTTCTTGCCCAACTGAGTTCACTTTTAATTATATCATCTTTACATACCGCGGTAGTATTAAGGTGCTCAGACATAATTTGTTTGTTACAGTATCCCAGTAAGTGTACCGATGTGATAGAAAACCCAAATTGCAGTCTGGTTTTTATTCTAGTGACTGAAGCCATTGCACATACTGGCAAATATAGAAGATATTTTAGGGAGCCCCTTTCTATCTTTTCCCACTAAATAAGAGGCCATACCCAGCAACTCCACTCCCTAAAAGGACTGTGACAGGGCAATTGCAATGTAAACCACTAATTCAGAATAGAGCGAAAGGTTTCTGTAGTCCCCTTTGAACTTTCTTAACCTGTCCCCATCCCTATATACTTATATTCTGTGTTTTCAGGGATTCTTGCCTTCCCTATTGACCAGACAAATCCATGTTACCTCTTCCAAAAAGCCAAACCTTTAGTTTTATCAAAATTATTTGTTAAATAAGTTATTTTTATGACACTACTTCTCAAATTCTGCTAATTTGATTTTTAGGCCAGCAGGAGTTCCATCCATTATTACTAGGCCATCCACATAAAGAAAATCAGGGAAATGAAGGCCTCCCATCTAGGGAGAAAACAGTTGTTTGCTTCAATTGTTTTAGGGAAATCTGCTAAGAAGAGGGCAAATACAGAGGGTACCAGCACATATTCTTGGTGCAGCATATTATTAAAACGTATCCTCCTAGAAAGGCTACTCCTGGAATCCAATTCCACATAAGCCCTGTTCTTCTGGCAGAGTTATTTTAATTTACCTAGGATGCTACCTGGGATTTTTAAAGATTTTAATTAAGGCCAAAGGATTTCCCTATCCACCACATCAAAAGCAAACTGGAAATCCACCAGTAGGTGTATAACAAGTCATCACCTTCTAAAGATTTCTGTGCTATATTCCAGTGGCTTAGGCAGTGGGTTAAAGGGGAAAGCCTCCCTTTGAAGCCAACCTGCTCTAATACAGTTTTTCACCATTTAAGATCTTGCAATAGTATTGTTGCTCAAAACGTTGCACCCACGTCAATTAGGTGATCAAACAATCATTCTTGTGATTTTCCAGATCACTCTTTTTATTAGAGAGTTTTATTGTATCACCTTTTCAGTTTTCTGGGTATGCCTGGGTTAAATTAAACCACTCAAACACCCCAGAAAGAAATTTTGCCCCCCAATCAATTTTATGATGATTGATAGGTGATCATTCAGACTGGCTGACCTTGTTAGCTTAATTGATGCAATTGTATGTTTCACAGTTGATTCAAAGAAAAGGGTAAGAAAGCTATTATAAAAAAAATGAACATTGCTGAAGAAACTCCACTTTCTCCCTTACAAATTTACTAGGTCTGGGAGAAATTGTAATTATGCTAAAGTAATTTCAGAAATTACACATTACTGTTGTTGCCGAAATAACGTGATTACTCCAGCCTGAGCAGTTAAGAGTAATTTTGGACAAAAGTCCTACGCAGGAGCACAGGAACAATTAACTAAGAGCGAGTGAGTGGTTGGCGGTTACTGCTGTTCATGTCCTGTAGCATTTAGTGCTAGAAAATGCATAATGTGGCCCTTTTTGGATGCAAGGGTACATTATTCACTAAAAACACAGTGCTAAATGATGTATTAGGCTTCTCATATTACTCATAAGAATAAGTAATTTTGCAATATTTATGAGTAATTATGTTATAGAGCTTGAAGCGCGCTGTGCGAATTATTGGGAGACGAACTACTGGTGCCGCCAGAGGTACTACCTCTCACCACAATGCTACGCACTGACTCCCTGAGTAGATGAGTCTCGCACATATATAACAAGATGCAGGAACTACGTCGAAACTAATATATCAAGGCCAGACTGGAATGGCAACTAGACTTGGAGACTCAGCTAGATGACCGCACATGGAAGTATTGCTGCAAAGCACGCAAAGAATTTCCCTTAATGGTAGACACTGGCTCATTTAATTTAATTTTCTTAAACAATATATCATACACCTGCCCGGTTACATAAATTTGGTCTGTGGGAAACAGACAAATGTGTAAGGTGTGGGGAGAGGGAGGCTGGTTTTCTACACTTAGCGTGGTTATGCCCCCCCATTGCTAGATTTTGGATACAGATCTTCTCTAAACTAAGTGAGATTACAGGGGAAACTGTCATTCCAGACCCACTACTAGCGTTATAGGGCTACTCCACGCAAATCCATAAAGATATCAGACGCTTAATTGACATGGGCCTTTTAATAGCCAAACGAGTGGTGGCGCTGCACTGGGCACGAGGCCCCCCCTCCTTGACTCAATGGTCTAGAGACATGCTGTTTTGCAATATGCAAACAGAATCATACAGTGAACTACTTTCCCCAGGAGCCGTCCGAAAACTTTCTGTAGCTTATATAACAGCTACGTGGACGGGCAGGAATGAGGGACCTTCATAGTAAGACCTCCCAGTTCCCATAGATTGGCGGCAATAACAGATACCATCTATCTCAGATTATCAGTGTCCTCTGTAATACCCTGCCTGTAATGTTACGTAATGTACTTTTATAATCACTGTGACCGTTTTCCTCTTTCTTTTCACTGTAAGTTAATTTTGTTATGCTTTTGGATTGAACCCTCTGTTTTGTAAGTATTGTTTTCTATTTCTGTTTTTTTTATTATGAAACTTAATAGAGAAAAAATAAAAAAAGAAAGAAAAATTTGAGTAATTATGATAGAGAGAAATGACCCAGCTATGCCCAAACCTAACATTAATAACAGATAAATAACCCATACCCATGCTGCTGTGACATGGCACCTAAAGTGTGTGCCAAGTCTGTGACCCCCCTTTTTACTACATGTCAGTCATCCCTAGGGTAGGCCCTAGCTAGCAAGGTGTATTGTGGGTAAAAGGTAGGACATGTACCTCAAGTGTGTGACATGTCCTGATATTGACAAACAGCCATTTCGGTTTCTCACTGCTGTGAGGCTGTCCTCTCATAGGAATACATTGGGGATTTCCTGATAAGTGTTTCAGTGGTAATTCCTGATATGAGAGGAGCATCTTGGTCAAGTTTGGTATGGTTGGAATAGTAATAATAAATGCTGCAAAATGGTGTGTGCAGATTTATTATCAGTATTTTAGAAATGCCACTTCTAGAAGTTGGCATTTCGGTGTGCTATGAGTCTGCCTGCCTGATGTGGATTGCATGTCTGGCTTTGGAGTGACAGGGGCTGGTGAGGTGTGTGGCTCCAGGGAGGGCAGGGTGAGTCAGCGCTAGGCTGAATGGGAGATCTGCATTTGGAGTAGTAGGAGTAGTCCCCTGACATGGAATAGGTCTGTGCCTGCCTAAGTGAATCCCCCCTGTGGTGTGTCTGATGACAGAGCCCCAACCTGACAACGGAGGGTGGGAGGCCTGTAAACAAAGTGCTCCACACCCCCCAGAACCAGTTGAGGCTGGATTCCCCCAAGCCTTGTGCCAGGGCAGACAAAGAAAATGCTGTATAAATATTGGGGCTGTGACCCCATGTAAAGTTATGCTTTTTGAGCTTCTTGGTGACTTGCTGCTGGGCCCCAGGAGGAACCGTTGTTTAGTTAGTTATGATTCTTTACATGTCTTTAAAGAATTGTCATTATGGAGGACAATATGTATCAATAAAATGAATGTATTTTTTAATTTGGGTCTAATGTACACTGAGTCCTTTCACTGTTTGACCGTGCTGTATAGGTTCAGATACCTTTTTTGATCTTGTTGCCTGGGGATGTTATCTTCATAATTGCTATTGCCCTGCCCTAGGAACCTACATTAGTTGCAAGGGTGTCCTTCTCTTTTGACATTTATGTGCAGAGACTCTGCAGTCCTAAAGATTCTACTAAAAAAATACCTTTGTGAATAGCAAACAATCCTAAACTTACCCAAACGAGGAAGTTTACCTTTGCAAATCAGACCCTATAACTTTAAAACTACTGAAACAATTTAGATCTACTCCCAAAAAGTATCCTTTTCATCCCATAATCAATATTTGTGGCAACTTTCATCCTAATCCATTCAGCCGTTTTTTTGCTACATCCGTTTAACCAATACTCTACGACACGACACACGAGTCCACTCCCCTGTATGAAATACCACTCCACTCTTTAAAACACCATTCCACTCTATGACAGTCCACTCCACTTTATGACACTATACACCACTCCACTTTATGACATGCCTCTCCACTCAACGACATGCCACTCCATTCTACTACATGCCAGTCCACTCAACGACACACCATTCTACTCTATGACACACCACTTCTCCCTACCACACGTCACTCCACTTTGCAATATGCCACACCACTCTATGCCACTCCCCTCTATGACATCCTGGTTTACTCTACACCACTCCACTCTATGCTCCTCCACTCTAAGACACTTTATCACATGCCACTCTATGACATGCCACTCTGCTCTACTCCACTCTACTGTACAACATGCCACTGCACTTTACAACAGTTCACTCTATATGACACTCAACATTACTCCACTCTATGACACACCACTCCTCTCTACAACACTCATGGCATGCAACTCCACTCTATGACACTCGAGTCTATGACATCCCACTTCACCCCCACTCTAAGGCACTGTATGACATAACACTGTAGGACATGCTACTCCACTCTACTGTATGACACACCACTGCACTCTACACCACTCCATGACAATTTACTCCACTGTATGCTCCTTGACTGTGCATAACTGTACTCAACTCTATGACACTCCACGCAACCCTATGGCACCCCACTGCACATTATAACATGCCACTCCACTATACAACATGCCACTCCATTGTACAACACTCCAAACTACAAAACACAATGTCACTGCACACTACGACATGTCACGCCACTCCACTTAGTGACACACTGCTCCTCTAAATTGCATGCCACTCCACTCTGCGACCTGCCACTCCACCTATGACATTCCACTCTATGAAATCCCAGTTCGCTCAAAAGCTATTCTATTCCATGTCCCTACACTCTAATACACTGTACAACATGACACTGTACAATATGCCACTCCAATGAATGCCACTCCACTGTACAACATGCCACTCCACTGCACGACACTCCACTCCACTGTATGACACTCCATGCAACTCCACTCTGGGACACTCTTCTCCACCTAACAGAACACCACTCCATTCTACAACACACCACTCCACTTTAAGGCATGTCACTCTACTCTACAACACTCCACTCCACAGCATCCCACTTCGCTAAACACCTCTCCAATATATGCCCTCCACTCAAAGACACTGTATGACACACTACTGTATGACAAACACTCCACTCTACTGTACAACACTCCACTTTATGCCACTCCACAACACTTTGCTCAACTGTATGCCCTTCGACAGTACGCCACTCTACTCCACTCTAAGATACCGCACTCCACTCCACTGTACTAAATGCCACTCCACTCTACAACATGCCACTCCACTCTTTGCCACTCCCCACTATGCCACTGTTTGCCACTCTACGCTCTTCGACTCTATGACATTGTACTCCACTCTATGCCACTCTGTGACACTTCAATTCACTCTATGCTACTCTGCAACACTCTACAAAACTCTGGAGCACTCTCTGCTATGCCACTCCACATCTCTATACTTCGCAGTACTATATGACACACTACTGCACTATACTCAACTGTACTACACTATTCCACTCTATGCCATGCCACTCTACACCTTTGTATGCCACTCCAATCTACAAGGCTTTATGCCACTCCATTCTAACACCCTGTACAACACGCTACTATACTCTATGCCACTCCACTGTACCACATTGAATTCTAATCTATATCACTCTACTGTACACCACTCTACTCTATGCCCCTTCACTCTACACAATGACTCTCTATGCCACAACACTTTACAGCTCAACACTCTATGCCTTGTCACTTGATGATACAATACTGTACAACACTCCACTCCACTCAACTGTATGCCACTCAACTGTACTCCATTTGATGACATACCACACCACCCTGTCATATGCCACTCCACTGTATCATATGCCACAGCACTGTGTGACACGCCACTCCACTCTACAACAATCTACACCAGTGCACAGTGCGCTACAACATGCCACTGCACTCACTCTATGGCACTCCACTTTATTCAGTTCCACTCTAAGACACTCAACGACATGCCAATCCAATCTACTCTACAACACGTCACCCCACTGTACGCCATTGCACTCTACCCCACTTCACTCTATGCCAATCAACTCTATAACACTCCACTCTAATGTACTCCATTGTATAACACTCCACTCTACTCTCCTCCACTCTATAGAACTCTACTCCACTCTATGACACTGTACTCTAGTCTATTACCCTCTACGCAACTCCCTCTATTCCACTTAACTTCATGTTACTGTATGACACATCACTCCACTCCACCCCACTACTCCACTCTGAACCACTCTACTGTACACCACTCCACACTTTAACAAAGTGTACAACATGCCCCTCTATAACAAACCACGCCCCTCTACTCCACCACATGCCACTCCACTATATGCCACTCCACTATATAGGGCTCTACTCCACTGTAAGCCCCTAAACTCTACGTCTCTCTACTCCATTCTACGACACGCCACTCCACTCAATGACATGCTACTCCACTCTATGACATGCAACTCCAGTGTACAACACACCACTCCACAAACTTCTATGACACTCCACATCATTCCACTCTGACACACCACTCCACTCTACTCTAAGACACTCATTTTACACCTTTCCACTCTAAGATACTGTACGATATGCCCCTCTATAACACACTTTCTCATGCTATGACATTCCACTCCACTCTAAGGTACTCCAATCTATGATATCCCACTTCACTCTATGCCACTCCAATGTATGCCGCTCCACTCTAAGACACTGTATGACACATCACTGTATGACACACCACTCCACTCTGTTGTACTACAAGCCACTACACTCTATCCCACAAGACAATGCTCTACTACTCTGAATGCCCCTCGACAGTCCACCACGCCCCTCTATTCTACAACATTGTTCGACATGCCAGTCCACTCTGCGACACCCCACCCTACTGTATCACACGCCATAGCTCTGTCCGATATGTCACTCCATTATACAACACTCCACTCTACTCTACGACACTCAATGCCACTCCACAGTATGATACACCACTCCACTCTACGACATGCCACTTCACTATACTACACACTACTCAACTCTACGACATGACATTCCACTCTACGCCACCCCACTCTATGTCACTGTACAACTCTGTACTCCTGTTGCAAGGTGGAATATTAGGTGGTATGACTGGAAGGCCTTACCATACAATATTCTCAGAATGCACAGAAATTATCCTTGGGTTCAACTACAATAATCCTTAGCTCAGTCCTAGTAGTGTGGTTGAGAACAGTCAGGCATTACTGGAGGAACAGTGTTGGAATGGATCAAAAACTTCCTGAGTGACAGGAGACAAGTAGTTACTCTCGGAGAATTTCGCTCCAAGGAAAAATTGATAAAGATGGGCGTTCCACAGGGCACAAGCCTCAGCCCAACGCTGTTTAATGTCTACACCGCCCCTTTAATTAAACTAATATCGTCATTTGGAATTGATGTAGTCGCCTATGCTGACGATACTCAATTGATATTGGTTTTGGACAAAGACACACAGAAATGGGAAGAAAAACTTAAAAACTGCCTCACGGCAACCTTTGATTGGATGAAAGTCAATCATCTAAAATGCAACACAGGCAAGACAGAAATCGTACCAATGGGCCCAAATAACAACTTCATGCCCAAAACCTGGTGGCCAGAAAAGGCAGAAATCCCACCGAACACAACCCAATCGGCACGAAACCTAGGGATTACATTTGACAGTAACCTCTCGTTCAAGCCTTGAAAGTGGCAGGTAACTGCTTTGCCATTATTAAAGGACTCAGATAGTTTTTCGACCTCCTTCCTCTTGAGGCTAGGAAGACGGTAACAGTTGCTTTGGTGACGTCGCGGATAGACTATTGTAATAGTCTATATGCAGGTACTACAAAAACCACCACACATAAACTTCAAATGGTGCAGAATGCCGCAGCTAGGTTAGTCCTTAAATGGCCGAAGAAATCTTCTGCATCATCTGCACTAAATACTCTACATTGGCTCCCAATTAACAAGAGAGTCCTCTTCAAAATACTGATTATCACCTTTAGAGCCACCCATGCTCTGGGACCAAAATACTTACAGCAGAGATTCGCCAGATACCATCCCTCTCGCAATCTCCGTTCATCTAGCTCTAATCTCCTGTCAGTACCTAGGTTCAAGCTCAGCACAAGAGGTGACAAATCCCTTCCAGTACTTGGGGCAAAAGCATGGAACACTCTTCCCCCCGACCTTCGTGCCCTAGACAAGGAAAAAGATTTCAGAAAGGGACTGAAAACCTGGATCTTCAAGCTACAGGACTCCCGCGTTAGAGCACTAGTGTAACAGTTGGGTGAGTTCCATCCACTCCCTACCTGTTTCCTTCATCACTAAATCAGTATCTGGTGCCTTGATGCTCCCTGGAGTGACTGCAGCGCGGTACAAATGCTGTTTTACATTACATTACATACATTAAGCATTTTACAGCACCATTATGGTGCATAAGTAATTGACACGGCTCAAAAGAAATCCGACGCCAATTTATAAAAATAGAGCTTATTTTTACATAAATATAGATACCAAATCGAACTTTGTATCATACATACAACCAGAATTGCAGAGTTTTAAAGCATTCAAAAAATAATGCAGTAAATATGTCAAACTGGTCCCATTGAAATGAATGGGGAAAACACAGGTGACACTCGGTTACTTGCTGGGTGAGTTCAAACAAACCCTCTTGTGGATAAGGTCATGCAGGTCCCTAGGCCAAGTTCTAACAGTTGTTACTTCATTACTTTGCCCATGGAGTCCGGGTGCAGAGGTGGCTGGCTGTCCTTGGTCCTGAATGGGATCATCGGGAGCTGTCAAACTTGCAGCACTTGACAAAACTACACTTGGAGTTGGAGTTCCACTCTGCCCACAGAGAGTTGAGGCCTTTGGGGTCCTAGGGCATGGGTTCAACACAGCAAAGGGGTCATTTCCAACGTTTGTTGCTGTGAGTTACTCTCGGGCAGGAGATGTCACTCAAGAGGGTCGATCATGCGACTGTTGATCACCAAGCCTTGGCTGTGGCAAATGTAGTCCACTGTTTCTTTGGTCGCTGGAGGTCGACAGGAGCGGAGTAGTGGCTTGAAACTTGGTGAAAGCTTAGCAACCCCTTTGGGCTTGCAGGACTCCACTTCTCTTTTGGTTCACTCTCGACAGGCCCAGAGAGTCTCAATTTTTGTCACACAGCACGTTGATTTTCCTGCAGCTTGCAGGGGACTGGTCCTGAGTCTGCTTCAGTTTCTGGCATCCGCTGGAGTCCCTCTTGCTAGGAGCAATGGGTTCTGCCATGGACACACGTTGAACACACGGTTCCAGTATATGGTTTCTTCAGGACACTTAAGTGTCCTCTCTTTGGCCTGCGGCAGAGTCCAAAATCCTGTTGTCAGTGACTACATCTTCTTTGTGTCTCTTCTCGGATTTAAAGTCAGAACTGAGGTTTTAGTGCTAGGGGCCCCTTAAATACTAGTTTATGGGGTGTTAAGGGGTGAATGAGAGTGGCTATAATGGGCTACTGTCCCTGTGGCTAACCCGTCCCTGAGGTGAAAACATCCTGTGGGTGTATGTCACCTTTCTACACACAGACCTCTATTTTGAGGTCTTCCAACATGGCAGAGTCCTTCCTTGATCAAAAAACAACCATGTTATCCGGGGTCTATTATGCCAGCTGCCTATTGAAGAAAAAGAAGAAACTGTATACCCATGTCAAAAAGAGTAAAGCCAAAAGGAATACAGAGAATTAAAGAGTGAAGCAACCCTTATGATTATTAGGATTCCCATCACTCACCAACATGATCGTTATCATCATTTGGGTTTCCAGCGAAACTACCACTTAACCTCTTGATCATAGAGAGGTAATGGGTGGGTTGTATCCTCCAAAGGGTCATACAGAGGAGACAAAAGGACAGAAAGAAGTTTAGTTTTGATCCCAACTTCAAGGAAAATCCCAAAATATGTGTGGGAATAGAGGAGTGCAGTGCAAAAAAAGGTGTATGCGTGATTAAAATAGGTGTTGCAAGAGAGAAAATCTATGTTTATTAGGATATCTATTGCAATCCTAGTTAAAAACAGTGCAAATAAAGCAGTTTCAAAGATTCCTGCTTTCAAAAGAGGTCGACATGTTTCAGCCTACTGGACATGCGGTCCACGGCTTTCTTCAGGACCTGTTTGTGAATTTGATTGCTACTGCATCAAACCAAGTTGTGTACAAAAGTGATGAAAAAGTAAGAGTAAAAAAATGTTTTTACATACAGCTTGGAAATCGATACAACCTCTGATGTCTTATACTGATCCTTCGTATCAGCAAGATGTATAGGACATCTGTCTGGTACGAGGACTGGACCTCACCTGGCATGGTAACAACTCAGGTCGATAAGGCCCCGCTCTATCCGTCGTTGCCTCGAGCTCCGACCGAGCTGGGAGTGGAGTCCTTCCTTGGCCAAGCAGACCTCCTAGCCCACACTAAATGTATGGCTAGCCTTTTGTAGGTATACTCCTCCTGAATAACTAATTGTCTCACTTGTCAGCCTCAGCAGGGCAGAAAGGGCTTTGTCCTCAAGTGGGGGACAAGGCAATTACACCTCAAGGGCGGTGAAAGCCTTTGAGGCTCACCACCTTGATGACTGTAAACACTAGCCATCCTGGGAGGAAGGAGATGTGACCTCCTTCCAGCTCAGGCCTTTGTCTCCATCCTGGGGAAGTGCTAGCACATCCAACCAGGAGGGCAGACTCTTGTCTTGGCGGCCAACGGCTCAGGTAATCCGACCAATGCACTTGGTCTCTGTATTCTAGGGGAGCACCCACTCAGGGTGGTACCCCTGTGGATGGCAGCTCACCCTTGACACAAGAATCATGTTGGGGTGAAAAAGCACGGTGTTTGACTCCAAACATGACACAATTTGGTAATTCCATTCTAAAGCTGGCTATCTCGGGTTTCCTCTGTAGCCATCCCATTTTACTTTGTGGACCGCCTGTCACTTACAGTAAACCCTTGCTTTGAAGGGTTACTGTAGGGATATATATGTCTACACATATATATCCACACCTTTAATATAATGCACTCAATCTCCATAGGAGGACAACCTTAAGAGTGACTTACTTGCATTGAGGCAGTGGAGTGCTTCTGCAGCACATGGTGTGTGTAAAGTCACTCTCAAGCAGGCAATAGCATACCTGCAGACACACTTTTACTTGGGTCATACAGGGTTGCACAACCAGTTCTGTAGCCCTAGTGACCCATTTCCCACCCTTGCCCTGGGTACCACTGGTTCCATATGCTAGGGACTTATTAGGGAGAAATGTACCTTGCCAATTGGAAGTACCAGTTCACATAACTTTTATGGAAAGAGCACGGGCACTGGGGCCTGGTTAGGAGTTCCCAGTGCACTATCAGAGTCAAAAAACTAACATCTAGCCGTCTATGATGAGGCAAATAGTAGTAGGGCGCATCTGCAAGGAAGCCTTGTTTCCAACAGCTTCACTCTATGAAACTCTATGTTCCGCCACTCTGTGACACTGTACTCTGCTCTTTGCCACTCTATGACACTCTACTCCATTTTATAACTATCTACGCAACTTCCTCTATGTCACTCGACGGCAATTTACTTCACTTCACTCTTTTACAGACGTCTTCACTATACTCCACTGTACTACACTACTCCACCCTATGCCATGCCACTCTACACCACTGTATGCAAGTCCCCTCTACGACACTCTATACCACTCCACTCTGACACACTGTATACCTTGCCACTCCATTGTTCACCACTACACTGTGCAACACTCAACTCCACTCTATGCCCCTCCACTGAATGCCACTCTACTCCTCTCGACAACACTTTATGACACAACACTCCAGTATACCACACGTCACTTCATTCTACAACACAGGACTTAACTCTATAACATTCCAATCAACTCTATGACACTCCACCCCACTTTAATTCACTGTACTCTTTAAAACACTGCTTGCTCAGCTCTATTCAACTTGACTCAACTACTCCACTCTGCACCACTCCACTCTCCCCAACACTCTGTAGTACACACTGTACAACATGCCACTCTCTGACAGACCACTCCACTGTAGTCCACAACACACCACTCCACTCTACAACACTCTACTCCAATCTATGCCCTTTTCACTCTATGTCATTCCACTCCACTCTACGAAAACCCATTTCGCTACACTCTACGACATGCCACTCTAATTTATGACATGCCATTCCACTCTACTCCACTCCACTCTACTCCACTCCATTCTACAACACTAAACGCCACTCCACGCTACGACATGCCCCACCACAATACCACATACCACCACACCCTATGCCACTACACTCTATGCCCCTGAACTCTGACACACTCTATAAGATGCCACTCTATGACATGCCATTACAGTCTATTGTATAAAACGCCACTCCACTCTACTCTAATATATGCCACTCCAGTCTATGACACACCATGTCACTCCACTCTATGGCACTTTGTTCCCCTCCTTGCTACACCACTGTCTTGTACTTCACTCCATTCTACGACACTCCACTGCACTCTCATCCACTGTACTCTATGACATTCCACTTAATGACACTGCACTCGACAACACTCGATGACACTTGACTCTACAATCTGAAATACTTTTTTTTTTAATAAATACATTGAAATTCAATTACAAAAGCAAAGGTTAAAGCTTAGTTATAGTTCGGAAATCTTAATGTTCTACTGGTATAGTTATAACTTAAATTTATCATTTGTTCTTTCGATAAAAACCCAATTTTAACTTCAGAAATATTAGAAATTCTAAATTTATAGTTATAACTTAAAAGTATAATTTACCCTCCATCTACAAATTGCTATAAATCGTGCACCTCTGTACACTCTCTAGCCACAATTCATTAACTATAACTTGTGGCTTTAGGATGCACTGCTTATACCATGTGAAATCATAGCATTCATAACAACACTTATGATATCTCAAATTCCATCACTTGTGAGAACACTGTGCATGATAGAGTGCTGAGTTATAGTCTCAAGTCCCATTCTGCATCAGTATCCGTACCTGGTATGGTGTGCTTCTTTGAAAGACCCACCACTTTCCTTTTATAAAATTAGGATTAGGGTCTGAACACTTTTTCTTCTCTCTTCACACTAACCGCAGCAAAATATTTCTACCCACTTCCTCTCAAGATGACACCAACTTAAGGAAGCATCCAAAGACTGTCACAGTTTGAATAATATAATATATTAAATTTACAGAATGGAAAATTACCTAAGAGTACTCTATCTAGCCCATATCCTTACCTTTAAATTAAAATAGTATTTGCCACCTAAACTTGTCTGCTTGGCCAACCCAGATTTTTAGCCATTTTAGGACCCTCTTACTCCTGGATGTGAACTCTGTGCACTGATAAACCTGTTAAAAAAGAGTAATGTACCTGTACTCCCCCTTTTAAACATGGTTAACTTGACTTATCCCTGTTTGACATATTTATTATGCCTATAAATTCATATTATATGGTTATTTGGGCCAGAATATGTGCCAGGGGCCAGAAGCAAAATGCCACCCGTGGCCTGCATACCTATTGTGACATTCTTACAGTGGGCTTCAGGTCCACCATGTGTAGCTTAGCCCTGCAGCGGCAGCCTAAACACCTGCTGTCTGTAGAAAATCTACTCGAGCGGCAGCAAAGAATCAGCGCCCTCTGGCATGCTGCGTGGTGCAGTGTGTGCTGATTTTGCAGCACAAAATCAGCACGAGAAACTCAACATGCCGATTTTCACCCGCTTGCGAAACTCTGCGGAATCTCTCTGAGTTTTTTTTTTTTTTATGTTTGAAATGCTTTATTTGAAGAGAAACATAGCGAACGACAAATACAGGTCATATTAAGAGCATTGTCATACAAAGTCAAGAGGAGAGAAAAAAATATTACAGGGTCATTATAAGCTCAAAAAACCTTAGGGACCTGAGGAAACAATACGAAAAGCATTTTATAAAATTTTAAAGGGGACCGAAAGGAAAAAGAAAGAGGGGGAAAGGAGAGAAAAGGGGGAGGAGAAAGGAAAGAAAGGAAAAGAAAGGAAAAGGGAGATACGAGGCGTCTTAGTGAAGAGTAAATGGAATAGTCGGACAGAAGATAGATAAGATAGAGAGAGCAGATAAGGCAAGAGTAGGGAATATTTGAAAGGCAGGGAATAAGAATGTAAATATAAATAAGGTAAAGAGAATAGAGAAAAAGAAAGAAAGAGGAAGGGTAGAGCCGGTGTGCTTCATGGGGGTTTGAAGTTCTCAGAGGATAAAGGAGAAACAGACTTCGAGTTTAGAGCCTTAGAATCAAGATAAGTTGTGAGAGGCAACCAGAATAGATCTCTGTTGAGAGTAGGAGTGGAGGCAGCAGCGAAGCGAACATCAAGCCTGTGATAGTGACAGAGGGAGTTCCACCAACATTGTATCGTGAGTTTAGAAAGATCCTTCCAGTTGGAAGTAATATGCTGGAAAGCCAGAGCCAACATGAGGTCTAATAGGCCTGAGGAACTAGAAGGAATGTCAAGAGCGTCAGAGATACTACCTAAGAAAAGAAGAGGAATAGAATACGGAATAGAGATAGAGAAGAAGCGAGAGGCATAAGACCACACCTGATCCCAAAGTGCAAGAGCAGAAGGACACAGAAAAAGTAAATGACACAGATCAGCATTAGGGGCAGAGCAGGTCCAACAGGTAGAGTCTTTATCAGGAGAGAAGCGAGAAATAGAGAGGGGAGAGAGATAAAGTCTATGATATAGAAAGAACATAGACTGAGTTAGTGAGGCAGAACGGGAGATTTTCAAGGATCTGACCCAGACCTTGTCCCAAACAACTATAGACCATTCACAGCCCATATCAAGTTCCCAAGCCATTTCCAATTTGGACTTTGGGCGAGTCGGATTGGGGGAAGAGAAAAACTTATAAATAAGAGAGGCTTTGGGAAGAGCAGAGAGAATCTGAAGAAGCGAGGACTGGGAAACAGAAGAGGGTGACAAGGGGAGAGAGTAGTAGACCTCAAGTATGATGGCCATTAGGACAGAGAATCTATGGAAGAAAGACTGAGGACAGTGAAACAAGAGTCGGAACCGAGGAAAAGAACACGGGAGAGAGCCATCAAAAAGCTGGTTAACCCATATCAGCCCTTTAGATCTCCACGCAGTCCAGCAAATAGGGCGATTATGGAGGAGAATAAGTGAGTTGTACCAAATCGGGGAGGCCAAAAAAGATTCGCGGGAGATCGGGTCCGAGCGGACTAGAGCATGTAGCAGAGAGGTAGTATGTTTAAACAGGGGTAAAGGGGTGGTTAAATTCTTAGCAGTGAAGTGTACAACTTCAGAAAGGGAAAAAGGAGAGAGGAGTGAACGTTCAATGGAGAGCCAAAGAGGAGCTAGAGGGGAAGGTGTAAGGACCAGCCAATTAGAAGCCTGACGGAGAGAAAAGGATTTATGGTAAAGACGGAAATCTGGAAAGTTGACTCCGCCGTTAGCTTTTGGTTTACGAAGGGCAGCAAGCGCAATTCTCGACCTTTTATTATTCCAAAGGAACTTAGAAAGACAGGAATCAATGCGTTTGAAATAGACATCAGGGATATGAACGGGGAGCATGGAAAGAATGTATATGAGAATGGGAGAGATCATCATTTTGATCGAATCTAGCCGACCCCACCAGGAGAGAAAAAGGGGATTCCAAGAAGAGAGCAACTTATCCATACGGGATAGTACGGCAGTAAAGTTTAGCCGAATAGATGAAGAAATGGAGTTGGAGAACCAGATTCCAAGGTATTTAATTTTAGAGGGATTCCATGCAAAACCGGTGGCCGAAAACTGGTGAGGGAGACAAAATTTAGTAAGAGGGAGAATCTCAGTTTTATCGGAATTGATCTTGTAACCAGAAACTTGGGAAAAGGAGTTAAACTCAAGTAATAAGGCCGGAATGGATTGGTCAGGATCGGAAATAAACAAAAGAATGTCATCTGCATACGCAGAGAGTTTCAAGTGGGTTTTATCATAAGGAAAGCCAGAAATAGAAATGTTGTTTCTGATGGACGAGAGAAACGGTTCTAAAGCCAGAACAAAAAGTAAAGGGGAGAGAGGACAGCCCTGGCGGACACCACGCTGCAAAGGAAAGTAAGAGGACGTTCGGCCGTTAACTAATACAGACGCTTTAGGAGAGGAATAAAGTAGAGAAACGAGAGAGATAAAGTTAGGGCCAAAGCCGTGCCAACGAAGGGAGGCAAACATAAAGGACCAATCTACTCTATCAAAAGCCTTCTCGGCATCCACTGATATAGCAGCTAGAGAGGAGCTAAGAGAAGGTACTTTGTTGAGAACATTAAGAAAAAGACGGGAGTTATCTGAGGTAAGTCTACCCTTTACGAAACCGCATTGTTCCTTACCAATAAGATGTGGGAGGAAAGAATCTAAACGTCGGGCAAGAAGTTTAGCAAATAATTTATAATCTACATTAACGAGGGATATTGGGCGATAGTTCTTACAGAATTGCGGGTCACGACCATCTTTGGGTATTAAGCAGATGGTAGCCTCATGAAAGGTACCAGAAGCCGTGCCGGAGGTAAAGAAGGATTGAAAAAGAGAGAGAAGTTTGGGAAGCAAAAGATCTGAAAAATGTAGGTAAAATTCCACAGAAAAACCATCCGGACCCGGAGACTTACCCTTGGTTAGAGATGTTAAGGCATTGTCCAATTCGGTGAGAGAGAGGTCAAGCTCAAGAGCAGGAAAATTAAGATGAGAGGTAGAGGGGGCAGGAATTTTGTCCAAGTAGGATTGAATGAGAGTAGTCGAGGGGGGAGATTCAGGGGTATAAAGAGATTGGTAGAACTGCTGGAATTGGGCGAGTATATCCTCTTCCTTGTGGAGGAGACGATTATCGTTGGAGTATATTGAATCAATCAGGTTACGCTCCTTGCGGGACTTAAGATAGTTGGCCAAAAGCTTACCTGACCTGTTACGACCTCCGTAGTAGCGGGCGCTGCTGCGGAGAAGTAATGAGGACGCATTGTCAGTAGAAATTTTGTTGAACTCGAGTTTGGCACGTATAAGGTCTGGTACAACAGTTGGAGTAGAAGAAGTGTAGAATTTATGTTCTAAGGATTTGATATGAGAGAGAAGGTCTTTTTGTTTCTTAAGATAAAGTTTCTTTTTCTTTGAGACAAAGTCAATCACAAAACCGCGGGCCGTAGCCTTGAAAGAGTCCCAAATAACATGAGGGGGTAGAGAAGGATCAGAATTAAGTAGGAAAAACTCTGTGGCAAAGGAAAGGAAGGAAGAAGAAAAAAGGGGGTCTAGGAGGAGAGAGTTATTAAAGCGCCAGCGGGAGGATTTGGGGTGAGGGGGAAGAAGATCAAAAACGGTGACAATAGGAGCATGATCTGAGATAACTATCGGCTCTATAGATGAGGAAAGAAGATTTTGAGAGAGAGATTGAGAGAGGAATATATAGTCAATCCGGGAGAAGGAGGCATGAGGGGGTGAGAAGAACGAGTAGTCTAAAGAGTCAGGATGGAACAGTCTCCAAGAGTCAAGAAGGTGAGATTTGGAAATAGTGTCAAGGAATTGTGTATGTGATTTGTGGGGGGTGAAGCGGGCAGAGGATTTGCGATCAAGAAACGGATCAACAATTTGATTACAATCCCCCCCTAGAATGAACAAAGAATCACTGTGTTGGAAACATTTAGAAGTTATTAGAGGCCAAAAATTACAATCAGGGTGAGTGGGGCCATATACATTAAAAACAGTCAAGGAAACAGAATTAATTAACAACTTAGCTAAGACCCAACGACCCTCAGTGTCATTTTCTTGAAAGAGAACTTTACATTTCAACTTCTTGTGGCACAAAATGGCCACACCATTCTTTTTGTTAGAGGTAGGAGAAAATAAAACCGTTCCCACCCAACCTCTTTTTAACTTAAGAGACTCCGCCTCAGAGAGATGGGTCTCTTGCAAAAGAACCAAGTCAGGGGTATAAGAGGCTAGATGGGAAAGCACTCTCTGCCGCTTAATAGGGCTAATAAAACCTTTCACATTCCATGAAATAACTTTAAATTAAATTACAATAAAGTGTGTCAGGAACAGAGAAAAAAGGAGTAAAACCAAAAAACGCCACAAAGAAGAATAACGAGCAGAGGAAAGAGAAGAGCAAGACAGAAGAAAGTCGAAGAACATGGTGAAAAAGAGAGCAAGAAGAGAGGGAAGGAAGGAGAGGGGCAAGAAAAAGGAGAAGAAGAAGATACAGTACATATCCAAAACGGACGACTGAAGGAAACATACCTGAAGGGGGAAGGGAGATGAGAAGATGACGACGATGGGGTGTGGGAGGATTCGACAAGAACAGCCCTCCGAGCCGGAGAGCAACAACCTACCGCAACAGGACGGATTATGAGGAAGACGGACTAAATGGTATGAAGAGGATTACACGAGGGTTGGTCAAACAGAGAATCTGGGGAAGGAAAAAGAAACATGTTATGCAGGGATCATGGGAAGGTAAACCGTACACAAACAAACAATTAAATGCAAAAACAGAAACCCCAAACGACAACCGTTATGTAATCACATCAGATAAAAGGAGAATCAACTAGGAAGGAAAAAACTCCAGCAAGAACCTGTAAGGAAAAAAGACCAATCAAGTAAATAATCAACCAGTAGGAGGATTGGATGTGTCCATGCCAGCATTAGTCTGAGTGTGGATGAATTTCTTGAGCTCAGCCGGGTCTTGAAAAGTCCAAGTATTGTTCTGGTGAGTTACCTTGAAGGTACAGGGGTGAAAAAGGCCATACCTAGCACCCATAGAGCGTAGGGGAGCGCGAAGAGACAGAAATTCTTTTCTTCTAGCAGCAGTGGCACCAGAGACATCCTGAGAGAGATAGACTCTCTGACCCATCCAAGAAATTTGGCGTTTCGCTCGAGCTGTGGAGAGGATCAGGAGGAGGTCAGTAAATTTAAGAAAGAGGATAATGACCCCCCGCGGTTTGGTGGAGGAGGAGGAGCGAGGACCAAGTCTGTGGGCTCGTTGGATGCTAAGAGAGGTGGTAGCAGGAAGGTCTAACAACTTCAGGAGAAAAGAAGAGAAGAACGTGACAGGATCATCCCCCTCCAAAGATTCCTGTAGGCCATAAACGCGCAGGTTATTCCTCCTGTTCCTGTTTTCCAAATCCTCAGTATGCTGCTGAAGGGCAAGAAGAGACTTCTCCAAAGAGGAAATGCGATGGGAATTTGACTGAATTTCTGGAACCTGCTGCTCCACAGAAGAAACACGGGCCTCCATAGTTGACCATTTGTCCTCAAAAAGCTGCATCTTAGCGTTAGTCTCCTCCACGAATGGGCGCAAGGCGCGAATCTCCTCAAGTATCAACTCCATAGAGATAGGGGGTGGAGATGACTCAGGTGGCGGAGGAGAGGAGTCTGGCTTCATGCGCTTAGGTAAGGAAACAGGAGGAGAAGATTTGCTGGAAGAAGATTGTGATGAAGAAGAGCGGGAGGGACCTGCTGTCGCCATTTGCTCTGTGGAAGGAGACTGAGGAGAAGGGCCTGATGGTGAGGAGGAGGCAGAGGAAGGCGGAGCCTTCGAAGGCACAAAGACAAACTTTGGATTGCGAAGCTTGCCCATAGAAGCTGGAGACGTGCCAATGATAGTGAGCGAAAGTCAAATAAGCAGGCCAATACAAACAATCTGGGTTCAGAGGCAGGGGTTATCAATGTGCCTACATGACCAGACCAGATCCAAATAGCCCAGCGATTATCTGAAGTGATAGAGGAGACTTGGAAAGGTCATTGAAAAACTCCGGGGTTGAAAATGATGTGAGCGAATATTAGGAGGTGTTTCCACACATAGTAAGCAAATAAATATGGATGTCCAATACCACGTTTAGTACCACATAAGGCTTGGCAGAGGTATCCTCAAGATTACATGTAAGTCATAGAGAAAGAGCCCCTGGTTTAAAAACCATCTCCAAGCGTCACAAAAAGCGTAGAAAAATAAGTTAAGTCATTCTCTAAAGGAGTAAAGTAGACATGTAATCATGTAATCCTCGGGAATCAGCTCAAAACCACAGAGATATTCACCTACCAGGGAGGTTGCAGTGAGCTCTTCACACAGCTGCTCCTTAAAAAGCGATTAGGAAGTAGGAATTACTCCACATTGCCCTGGAAAGCAGAGCGCGTCTGAGAGCAGGGAAAAAACTTGCTGTTCCAGGTGCGCGCGCTGGTTACAGGCGAGCGCTGCTGAGGAGACAAAATGGCGGGCGTTCTGAGGAGCGCATTCAGCGCGACGAAGATAGCGTGTTTTGAGCGCAAGAGGGATCACCCTTAGCTCCCCAGGTGCACATCCCGTTCTGCAAGCTGGACCGTCTCTGCGGCGCTGAAAAAAGAGGCTGGAAACTGGTATAATCAATCCGGGTCCATCCCGGTGCGGCGGAGCTCCGGATCTAGGCGGCCATCTTAGTCGGCGTCCAAGCCACGCCCCCATCTCTCTGAGTTTTTAAGTAACTCTGGTAATTCCTCAGAGTGAAACTCCGCAAGTTCTGCCTATCCCTAAATTGGGCACCCGCCCTGTTACTCCGCACATTTCTGAGCTACAAACCAATGCCTCAAATGTATGGGGCTTGTGACAAATCGAAACCTCTAGGCACTATCTTGGATCGTCCTCTCTCACTTTATCTGGCGTTCAGGTGCAGGATTCTGACACCCTCTGGCCATTATAGATGAAGTAATCATAGTTCTGAAGGCAAGTTCTGCAAATCCCAGCGAGACTAACTCAATCTTCCATGCCTATGAGGTGAACAAAACTGGTGCAATTGAGATGCTTATTAATAACTAATATTATTTAAGTGACTAGGGACGCACCATTTTGTGGGGGACACTATACTGTATAGGCTTATAAACATATCAATTGAATCACTCTTTAGGAAATACTGCCATTTTAAATCTGCCAAATTCAGAATTTACAGTTTTGAAGTAAATATTGTGCAACTACCAAAAAATTATACATTGTGATGCACGTTACACACAGTAATTTTTAGACTTTACTAAAAGCAACAAAGAGCATTGAAAACAGTCTATGTAGACTTCTACCTTTCCAAAAGGAAGGAAAGTGACAAGAAATATATTGGGATAAAAGGTGGAGTATATATATTCTTATGATGTTTTTTAAAGAATGCTCTTGTCTACTCAAAAAGTAGGTGAAGGCGAGCCAAAGAGAATATAGTTAACGAGGTCGAATGATGAGTGGTAGTCCTCATATAAAGTATTGAGCAAAATCTTTAATATTATCCACTGTCCGTCTTTTAATAAGTCTCATAAAATGTGGGTTATTCTTTCACTAATTTTTTGCCATATTGCGAAGTCAAAATCATTTATTTTCAGATGCTCCACATGGCTTGTGGCATATACCACAGAAGCAAGACCTGAAGGCAATAGCTGTGTCAAATATCGTACTCATCCTGCAACTGATGTAGCCAATAGGAGAATCCCCGGAAGCATTACTTGAATTGTTGCTGGAAAATTGCATGTAGTGCAAAAAGAAGATAGATGACATAAAGAAGGACATCAAAGGACAAACTTTTTCTCACCTATTAAAAACACAAAACTGCGCAAAATATATTACGATTACATACACAAATACACTTTGACAGCAATCCAGAATTTTGAATGTATGATTCAAAACAAACCTACTTAATAATCATAAATGGGCATATTTTTACAGTTAAGCTTACATCAAAGGATCGCTTTAACTTAACCTTGATCTAGGAGTTACAGGATTCATTTAATACACAAAGGACACTTGTTCCCTAAGTCTCCTACATAAGTAAGACTTTTATTTACATGGATGTCAAGATCCTAACATCGCAATCTTGAAGAAATGTAAATATTTAGACCATAGATCTTGACATATCAAGAGTCACGCTAACTTTAAATTATATAGGGGCATATCATCAAGGGCTTTATCTCCGCTTTTCTGGCTTTAATAACCAGAGAAGCGGAGATAAAACCAACGCCCTATCAGCAAGAGGGTGCTAACATGCGTATTCGCATGTTAGCACCCTTTTACACTGCGCCTACCTTTGTATCTCTAATGAGATGCAAAGTGGGCGTTCCTGACATACACTACATGTCAGGAGAGCAATAACGCGTCTTTGCGCTATCAGCAAGGATGCCCTTGCATTTTCGCAGACGTTAGTTTTTGGAGAAAACTGCTGTTTTCTCCAAAAACTAACGTCTGCTAAAATCCTGACTAAGCCACCCCTAACATTGGGGGTGGATTATGCTGATACGACCACAGGGTCGTATCAGCAAGGTTATCGCCCTTTTGCCGGGAACATCACTGGGAAACCAGCGATGTTCCCTGGAAAAAGGTTGATAACATCGCTATCTCTGGAATTTGTATCGCCCTGGAGCAGCGCGGTGATGATAACGCGCTACCAGGGCGATAAAAAGCAGAGATAGCCAGCGATAAGAAAAGTATCGCTAAGCACGGCCAGCGATAATTATCGCTGGCCATTGCTGATATGGCCCATAGTTAACCCACCTCAACCCATATCCCGCATTAACAGACAGCCCTATCCGTCGTTGAACTGACCAAGCCATTCAATCCATGAAGGCATTAACACCCTCCTTTAATGTGTGCTCCTCTTTTGCTACCCTGGGCATCTTAGACGGAGGCATTGCAGTGACTACATACCTTAGTTATGGTAAACACCTTAGGAACTCAATCACTGTGACCTTGGTTTTAAAGGTGACATACTGTGCAGATTTTAATTTTATAGTAATTCTCCACATCAGCACAGATGCTTGCCTTGATAAATTGCTGCTACCAGTTAAGTCTTTACCGCCCCTTGATGTCCACCCGTTAGGTGGCTAGGTGCCTATTTTGCTATTGACTTTCTGTAAGACCTGGGAACCAGAAGTTGGGTAGTTTCATTACTAGCTCCCTTGGGAACTATTCTGAATACCAACATATTTATTTCTGAAAATATAGCCTGCTGGGTATATTTGTGACATCTTCCTTAGTCCTGGAAGGCATATCGTAGAGTCCCACCTTGGTTTTACTGCACCCTTTAAAAAGTCCATGTTCCTATGTTCTGATCAATAATTGGTTGGCCTGAGCCATTAGAAAACAGTCTGCATTTTATCTTTTCCCTTCCTGTTCGGGAATTATTTTTCTTCTATCTTTGAGGTGCTGGCATAATGTTTCCCTTTCACCAATCGCTTACACTGTAAGATTGACAGAAAACAGCTGTGGCACTGCATCTTCCATAGACTTTCTGGTCAAGGAAAATGGGGGAATACTGCAGCTGTTGCACTAAATGATTGATCTCTTTTTTATAAGTCAATATTCCAGGGTGAACAGGTACTGGTATCCCCATGTGTGCATGAAATAGGTATTCCTGGGCCCTCCGAGACAGGAGTAATTAACTCTGAACACACAACTGTCTCCAGACATCCACGGTCTACTAACCCTCTAGTTTTCTTCCCATTAACACTTATTTCCATGATAGAGGTATTTCATCTAGTTGGGGTCTCCTAATAATGTATTTCAAGTAACTCCACTTCCATAGGATCTGGTTGACTTTTATGTGGGCACTTACAAGCAATCTGACGCTACTACCCACAGAAATAACATTGTGACCTGATGGTTGTAGTAATGCCATGTCAGACAATTTTGTTTGATATTATTTCCTTTGATTGACTTCTTTTCTTTCCCTTACTCCCATTTTTATTCAGAGACTTCAAAAATATTTAACATTACTCTCTATAATCCATTTTACTCCTGGCTGCTCTAGTGCCACTGGTGATGCAATTTGCGTGCCTACCTGGACCTTGAGGAACCTTGGTCCTAAACCCCAAAAGCTATCCTTGCAGGTTGTTTATCTACCTGCAAACCATTAACTTTCTTTCTCCCATAGGAACCAATGTTATGATTTTTCCCTCCAGAAAAAGTTCTAAGTGTTGAACAGGCTTTTGTATGAAAACACAAGTAATTTCCTTTGAGCTAAAAACTGTCGTACTTACCTGTGTTTTGTAAGAAACATGGTGTGATATCAAGGCATATCACCCCGATTTGTAAAAGTAGATCAAAAGTCATCTAAAAGTACTCTAAAGTAACTTCTATGTATTTTAACTGTTTTACAAGCAAATTGCAATTTCCCACAACTGCATTTCCTTGTAAAGTTTTGCATTTAAAAGCAAATCCTACTTACCACTTACGTGCCTAGTCCTGCTTGGTTCAGAAATAAAACATAAGTGTACCTTTTCTATACTTACCTAATTGGTCTGGGTTCTGTCTCTGAGTGTGCCATCAGCCTTTATTGAGTGAATACAATAAATGCTTAACACAACCTCCTGTTAAGCATAACTGCTTGAACACACTACCACAAATAGCTGTTAGTGCAGGGGCAGTTCCTCCTTTTGTGCAGAGGAGCGTCGCCCCGCCTGCTGCGAGTGCAGCTGTAAACCAGCATAAATATAATGCTCTCATCATTCCCATGATGTGGGAGTGTATGGGTAGGGGTGGGGTTAGTTACTGTTTGAATAGCGTAGGAATGTACCTTAAAGTGTGTAGTGCGCATGTCAGATTGGCTGGCGGTCTTTTGACGGCCAACCCAACATACCCACATCTGCCACACCTAATCCAGTAACTGTGGCACAGACCCCCAGTCTCAAACGAAGAGCTGGGTTCGCCTGCTCTTTCCAATCCTGCCGCTTCTCTCATGCTGTGAGCAGCTGCAGGATTGGTTAGGTCCATGTTGGAGTGAACCAAATGTTTTTTCCGTCCAACTTTGACCCTACAGCAGCAGCCTCGGAGGAGGTAGAACCGTCATTACACAGGCAGATGCATCTGTTTTCACTCTTCTCTTTGTTTCTTCATTCTGTTTTACACCCTGGCTCATGAGACGTAAACAGACGGCTATGGATATAAACACCCCCATCCCACCCTCTTCTCTGCGTGTCCTGTTATAAGCTGCAAGAAAGACACATTCCCAAGCTTGGTGGCAACGTCAGCTCACTGACTGCTGACGGCTGAAAAGGATGACACTGTCCGTGAGAATATGGGTATGGTTGTGTGAATCTCTGTTTACATGTTTATTTTCACATTTGCCAAATATGTGCTGAGCAACAGTGCTGTCTCACCATAACGTAAATAGATCTGCGGGTCTACTGCAATGAACAATAAAAGAGCAGTGACTCAAAGGTATGAAAAACAGAGGGAAGATATAGCTCAGGAAAGAACACATTTACTGATGAAAATCCTTTAAAAAGGACGGATTCCCATCACTCACCAGAGTTGACATGCTTCATCATCTGGGTCTCCTCCTGGTCACACACTAGTGTAACCAAGGGCTACAACCTTCTTGCACTAAGAAGGGAGCTCATGGATGTTTTTTAGGTATTCAAGAGCGATAACTCTCCGCAATATCGCAGATGTGAAGAGGTGATTCTAAAAGTGATGGGCGCAGTGCATAGAAAGTGAGATTAAAAGTGGATCGCAAGAGAAAAGTTTGTTTATTGAGTATCTCTTGTTGCCCACACTAAAAACAGTGCAAAATAGTTTTAAATAATAACTGTATTTATAGGTCAACATGTTTCAGCCATTGGGATAGTTAATCCTAGGCTTTCTTCAGGATCACAAAAATCATATAATGCTACTGCGATGTGTGAAAAATTATAAAGATTGTAAAGGATCTCTATCTATTATAAGGTTGGGAAGATACAACCATATAACCTGGCTTTCAGGTGTTCAAATCGTCTGTCAGACATAGGACGCAGGTCATACCCGTGTTTGACGAGGAGTGGACCCCACCTCACCTGGCAAAGGCTCAGGTAAAAGAGGCATGCTCTGTCCGTCGTTGCCTCATGGCCAAACTAAGCCATAAACATTGTCTAAGACCCTCTTGTCCTATTGTAGTGTTCAACAGTGCTGTCTGCCAGGGTACGTGCAGCATTTTTCTGTCCCATTCCGACCTTGCATCACAGTCAACGATGCTGAAGAGAGCATACTGCCAATACCACAATTCTTAACTTAAAACCACATTTCCAAAATTAAAATGCGTGGCAACATTCCAAAACTCAGCTTTTTCTTTCAAGCCACGCCCACCAGCACCCTTCTGCCCTGACCCTCCCATTCCTCCTCCCAAGGATTACAAACAGCAAGTCGTGTGTCTGATGCAGAGCATGGGCTCTCTCTTCCCAATGTGTGCTGCTGATTCAGCACGAGCTAACTAACCTGCGAGAAGTTATCTACAGTCTCAGCAACACACACAATGCCGTCTTCCAGTTTCCGCAGCAATGTAATACATTTATCTGCTCATTTCAAAGCAGCATGATAGCTGCACAAATTACAGCTAAGCTGCCACTCGTTTTCGCTTTACTGCCAGCCAGAGCTCTATGCAGTGTCTCTGTATATATTGTAAGTGATCCTGGTGTCCTTCTTGAGTGGCCCTCTCAGGTGTAATCCTACCTAGTATGTTATTAGTCCTTTTATTCATTTGGGAGTGGGGAAGGGCTGAGCTTTCCCTGTCTGGATTTCAACCTTGAGCCCTTAGGTTGCACACAGATATACCTGGGTGCTGCAGAAGGCATTCAAGTCAATGAGTTATGTAGTTACCCCTCGCATCCTTTTTTGAAGGGGGGGTTCTCCTGAGCTACTGCTCACCAAAAGCAGTATGAATGGGTATTTTAAATAGGGAATCAACTATAAATGTGCTGTTATGGAACAGCAGGACAGCATAGATGCCTTAAGACAAACTGGGAAATCATTTTAAAGTCTACAGGAGGAAGGATTCAGGAGACTTATGATGAGCAGTGTTGCCACTGGTTGTGCCTAAGAATAATTCTGAAGTCCCGCCCTATCGCCCCACTACTTTTTAAAGGAATCAGTTTCCACTGTGTTAGTGATTATCTAATTTAGCCTCTTCTATGCCGTTGGGGATTCACTGGACTCTGTGCACACTATGCCTTACTTTGGTATATTATATACTGAGCCAACTTCCTACATCCATCCAACAATTGTCTTTCCATGGGGGAGTCTTCTATAATCTCCTCTGCTGGGGTCATTTGAGGATGTTGCGTGTGGCATAGCCGCAAATAGTTGAAGAGCTGTTTGGACTAAACTCAGAGAAAAGAGAATTCCTCATCCTTAGCTCCACCCCATCAGCATGGGAGGACACCCGGTAGCCCCCCACCCTCGGAACCCAACCCGACAGACCATGCATGAAACCTCAGTATCATACTGGACTCATCGCTCACCATGAACCGCCAGATCAACGCATTATCCTCGGCCTGCTTCAACATCCTCCATATACTCCAAAAAAAATTCCGATCGATCCCCTCCAAATCCAGAAAAATGTTCATGCATGCCCTCATCACTAGCAGACTAGACTACGGCAACGCCCTCTACACCGGAATCAACAAAAATGCCTCTGCAAGCTCCAGACCATCCAGAATGCTGCAGCCTGACTGATCCTAGACATCCCGCGTCGCATCCACATCACCAAACACCTCTGTGATCTCCACTGGCTCTCCATCAAAATAGGAAAAACCTTCAACCTCCTAATGCACGCATGCAAGGCCTTCCACAACATCGGACCAGCATACCTAAACAACTGCCTCTCCTTCCACGCCCCCAAGAGAAACTTCTGATCAGCCGACCTCTCCCTGGCCACCATCCCACTCATCTACAAGACCAGAACAGGTGGAAAGTGCTTCTCCTACCTCCAAACCAAGAGCTGGAACGACTTCCCCCTCCACACCCGGCAAAGCCCTGCACTGCTCCAGTCAAGTAAGGACCTCAAGACCTGGCTCTTCAGATGATCTCAACACCCAAGGAACCCCCCCAAGAGCCTTGAGACCCTCACGGGTGAGTAGATGCCCTTTACAAACCCTTGATTTATTGATTGGACGAAATTTCATATTCCTTCCTCAGGTATTCGAAATTCACTCTGCTGTTTGAATCCCATACATTTCCCAGGGTAGACAATCCAATTAAGTCCCATTTCCTGTACTTCAGGATCATTTTATGCAGGCCAGTTTGATCCTGAGCCACAGTGGAGTCTGTGGCATCAACCTCTTTTCCCACCCCATTTCCCTCAATGTTGTAACCAAATAGTGAGCACCATGACAGTTACCGGTAGTGTGCCAGGTGCCATTCTGCTTCCCTAAAGTGCATGGTGGTAGCCCTTTTTGCCCAGCTTCACTCGGTCCAGCCGTAATATCGAGTCATTGAGTGGTGCACATGCCCGCTCATTTACTATGCTGACAAATCTGGATATTAGGGTGTGCTATGCCGTCATACGCTGAGCTTTGGAGTGTCGAAAAGCTCTATTTGTTGTGGACCATTCATCCATAGCAGGAATCTCAGTAACCTATTTAGATTCTAGAAGAAGGTGGGTGGTATAATGTATGGGCCATTCTGTAGTATGATGTCAATTTGAGTAGCCCATTCATTTTAAAAATTGCTGCCTGTCCATTAGTGAGTGTGGTAAGGTTTTTCAATATTTTTTGTCTGTCTCTAGGATGTTGAGTCGGGCACTAGGTTGTCTATGTTGTGCATTTTTTTCGTTAGCGGATATCCAAAGTCCCAGGTAAGTGATTCTCCATGCTCTATAGGGGCATGGGCAAAGATGGTGGTGGTACCCAACCACCCATTGGGAACAGTATGGACTTGTCCTAGTTAATACATAATCCTGAGTATTCCATGTATATTTTAAATATCTCATGCACCCTTGCTAAGGAGATTTCCATCTCTGCCAGATTGAGCAGGATGTCATCCACGTGTAGCGAGATACACTCCTTCCTTGTGGCTTCTTATCTCCATCCCCGAATCTGGACATCAACTCTCACTCACTCCGCTTGTCTCTTTATCACCAGTGTGAAAAGCAGGGGGCATCCCTGCCCAGTTCTGTGCCGTATCGACAACTCTCTTGATGTGAATCAATTGACTTTAAAACATGCCCTGGGGTTGTACACATCAGTCATATCCATTACAAAAATTTGGGTGTGAACCGCATTTTAAATAGGCTATCAAAAGTGAAAGGCCATTCCAGAGAATCTGACACTTTGTTCGCATCTAGGGAGACCATGGCCAGGGGTTCTCTCATGTCCTTTGTTGCTGCCATATGGTTGTCTAGGCATTGTAAGTTGAGGTTTGTGTTCCTATGGGGTATGAACCCATTTTGGTTTGACTGTATCAAGTCTATTATCACCCTGCTCAGTTGGATTTTTAGAACCTTTGCCAGAATTTAAGTGTCTGAGTTAAGGAGCGAGATGGGTCACTATGAGTCCCAGCACTCTCTGGGTTTCCCTTCCTTGGGTATGACTAATATTGTTGCTATGTCCAGGTTTCTAGATAGAATACCTCTCTGGTAGGCCTCAATATACACGTTGTGCAGTGATGGTACAATCTTCCTGGCCATTCTTTTAACTCAGTCCACTGGGAGCCCGATGGGACCCAGGGTTTTCCCTGCTTGCAATTGTTTGAGGGCCAACTGTACCTCCTCCTGTGTGAGGTCATCCTCTAGTCCTACAGCCCTATGTCCCACTAGCTGCCTGCAAGGGCAGTCACGGATAAATGCCCTTAGTGTACTGTCAGGCTGCTGTGAATTCACAGCATAGAGGTCCTGCAGCTAGTCCACCATGCTATGGCCTCACTTCCATACATGGGTGTTCTATCTGGGCCTATTATCATTGGAATCTAGTTCCTCTTTCGTTCCTTGGTGCAGAGCCATGCTAAAATCTTGCCCGCTTTATCACCTACTTTGTAGATGTGTTTTTGTTGTGCAACATAATTTCACAGTACCATCTCAGTTAGCAGTGTACAGTGCTCCTCCTGCTTATTTGGGAGGTTGAATTTACATGCCTCCGATGGATGTCTTTCTCTACTTCTAAAAGTTCCTTCTCTATTTCATGAAGCTGTGCCTCCCTGTTGCACTCTTCCCCCACTTCCCTATATATTATCTTTCCATGTACTGTAGCCTTATAGGCCTTCCAAATTGTAGATGCCTCCCTTACCTTTGTAGTATTGTCGTTGAAGTTGTGGTTGGTGGCTTCCCTTGGGTGGTCTACCTCCTTTGGGTTAGAGAGGTACTGGGCTGCAATTCTCTATTCACCACTCCTGCATGGTTTCTGAGTTTCTAGACAGACACTTAGAAGAGAGTGATCAGAAATTCCCCGTGCCATCTAATCCCTTCTAATCTATGAAGTGTTGCTTGTGGTGTGAAAAAGTAGCCAATCAGGGAGCGTCATGTGCCCCTGAGAGAAAGAAGTATCCACACCATGTAGCATGCACCAGTGTCCTTCAGATGTCCCCCATGCTTCCATAAAGGAATATAACTTCCTAATCCGGGGCTGGTTGCCTACCTATTTGCGGTGTGGTTCATCCCTTCGTCTAGTGTCATCTTGAAGTCGTCTCTCAATATGGTTTGGGCTTATGGCAATACTGTGATTAGGTTGCCTTTCATATCAAGTGTATCTAACTGTAACCCTGGTGAATCATACACATCTATCAGTGCTGCCTTCTCCCCCTCCCATTCTCTCAAAGTCCCCATGTATCGCAGTGGCAGCTGGTGACATTTGAAAGTGGTGTGGCATAAATGTTCAGGATGAGTAGCGAGCAAGCCCAACTGTCATGAGGGGGTTTCGGGGGATTTTCCCCTACAGGAAAAGTTTGAAAAAAGAGTGGACAAATGGTGCATTTTCAAACAAATTAGAGAAAACAAGAAGGTTAATAAAGTTAGGACATGATTAGCGCACAAAAGAATTTAAGCCTGTAACGGATGACACAGGCTGATACTACTTTGCATATTATGAAGCTTCTGGTGGCCTTTTAAAAAAAACCTTCTGTATTCGGAGAGCGTCCATGGACCTATAATAGGGCAGAATACAAAACCCATGTACTGGAGGGACCAATGGCAGCCGGCCCGTGCAGGTGGGACCATGGGGATAATATAGTTACAAAGCTGCACTGTGAGTGAATGAGGATGGCCTGCTCACAGTTTCCCTTAGAAAAGCAGTGGTGTAAGAAATGTGCCATGCATATTCTAACCTGTCAACTAGAAGGAGTGGGGGTACAGGGAGGGAGCATGAGAGAGAGAGAGAGGGGTAGGCAGAGATACAGTAAGACAGATAGAGCAGTGTGTGTGTTTGTGTGTGTGTGTGTGTCAGAGAGAGAGAGAGAGAGAAAGGGAGAGAAAAGAAGAGAGCGAGATAATGATAGGGGAGGGAGAAGGGAGAAACGCGAGGGAGAGTGGTGGAGGAAGGAGAATTGGTGGGAGAGAGAAGAGGGCCTGGAATTAGAGAGAGATGCAGAAGTAGAGAGGGACACAGGGAAAGAGAGCGAGGGAGGGAGGGTGGAAAACAGAGTGTGAGAGAGGGAGAAAGTTGGAGAGAGAGAGGGAGGGAGAGTGGAAGAGAGACAGAGGGAGAGTAGAAGAGAGTGGAAGAGATGGGGAGAGTGGAAGAGAGACTATTGGAGAGGGAGGGAGAGTGGAAGCGAGTGTGAGAGAGATATCATGTGTCAGAGCCTGAGGCATTAGTGCACTGTTATCCTGGACACATCACTTAGAGAAGTTCAAGGACATGTGCGTTGACAGCCGGAAGACTTCCTTAATGACGGGCTGTGATGTTGTTCGCAGCTCGTGTCTTTGTGCACAGCGCCTCTTTCATGGAAAGGTTAGAAGTGCTGTAATGCCGCAGTGCGAGTCTAAGAGCTCTGCTGACAAGTGGAAGCATCACTCTGAAAGCTGCTATCACTGGGCCAGCTCAATCCTTGAACATCTGGAGATGCGAAGCACCACTTAGAGGACTCTGCAGTGTGTTCTGTGTCCTTCAGCTGCACAATGTGACTTGTCCAGGATAACAATGTGTTGGGTCTCCATCACCTGCCATTCAAAATACTCTGTAGTAGTTCCACACAATTATGGCCACAACATCTAACATGCAGAGCTGTTGCTGTCTGTGTTCGGCTGTGCATTGCAACACAATTTGTTTTACTGCTCTGGGGCTGCTGTACTAACAAGCTGCAGTGCAAAGTGCCCATTTGGTAGTATTCGCAGAAATAGCGCCTCATGTATATTAATGAGGCAGGATTTCCTCTGCGAATCCTCTTCATTGGCTGTGAATGCATTCGGGACTGGCATTTATTGTGCTCATCAAACACTGACTGCGAGCAAGAGAGGGGACAGCATACAAAGGGGAAAGAAATTAAAAGTCAAAGATGGGAAAACCATTGTACAGGGAGGAAACAGGAACCTGCAAGGGGCAGGCAGATTCTGATACTGGATGAAAAAGCCATGAGGTAAATTTAAGTATACCCCACCTTGGCATTAGGTGCAGTGACATTTGAAAGCGGTGTCTGTGCAGAGCTCTGGGCACAGGCACTCATCCTATTACAAATTAAGTTCTAAAACCACTGACACATGGACGAGTCCCTATTCATTCAGCCAAAGACTTGTCTATATTCCCAAAATCATGTCATATCAATATGTGGCTAAATGCTTGGAAGCCTTTCACAATCAAGACCTTGGTTATGAAGAACATTTTACATATGAACATCCATGCCGCCCTCCTAAAAGCAAGCCCTGTGGACAGCCACTGAGTCAGTCACTAAGAGCATCTGTAATTTATTTTAAAGAGAAATCTTGGACACTAGTGGGGTTGTGATCACTCTTAAGGTGCCACAGAGCTCACTTCACAAGCCCCAGGTCTCCAGCGGCACTCACTACAGACAGCACCAGGACCAGCAGCCCCTGACTCCACGCTCCGCTCTCATGGCTCTGCTCAGCCTCGTGCCCCGAGGCAAGGGTTTCCATTCCTTGCTCCCCTGTGGTCCTCGTCCTCCTGTGCCCAGGTGGCCATCACAGGGAAGAACACTTGTGATGTACAGTCTTGGGGTGTGTAGCTTACCTCCCTCGGGCCCAGTCCCACTCCCGCCAATCCAGGGCACAAGGATTGGCAGAGTATTGGCAGCCACTGACCCAGACAATAGCTGGGTCAGGGGTAGCCAATGCTCATTTGGAGACAAGGGGGCAGGAGCAGCAATCCTCCGGGCTCCTACATTGTAGAGGGCTCAAGTGCACATGTCGGGCTGATTGGAACAAGGCACCTGTCCAATCCGAAATGTGCACTTCACCCCAAAGAGGCCCGGCAACTGCGAATCATCAAGCAGGCTGAGGCTTCGCTCTCCTCACCCCCCTCATGTAACTTCTTTGTCCGGGTGATGGTCATGCAACGCACTGAGGTAGAAAAAAAAAGATGGGATCATCTATTGAGTAACCATTTTTACCATGGCAAAGAAACAGGGGGGCCACGCCCTCACACCCATATAAAGAAACCAGCTCTGATGTATTACCCTTGTTTGTCTGTCCACGTTCTGGGACTTGGAAGGGTGTCGCTTTCCTTATCATGATTGCTACACCCCTGGAGCCCGTGGTATGTCTCGCATTACTCGCCACAGTATATTTCCCTCTGGTCAGTGCTTCGCATCTGAGGCTTTTCATGTGCGTTTCTTGGAGGAAGACAATGTCTGCCGCCTGTATGTTCGGTGCTTTCATCACTAGTCCCCTATTGATTTTGCTTCCCAGTCCAATGACATTCCATGTCAGTAGTTTTAACATATGTATCTGCATGTCTGTTAGTTTGGGTCCCCTTTAGTTCCCCCTCAGTCCACCTTTCATTGTTGGATTTTCCTACCCTCGAGAACTGTCATACGTCCCTCCCATCCTCTCTTACCATGCTGAAGTGTTTGAAATGGCCACCTCCTCAATTCACGTTATGTCTGTTGAATTTCTGCCACATTAGTGTCTATTTATTGCTTCTTTTCATTCCTTTGGCATTTGGGGTTGTGGCCTGAGGCTGAAAGGTCCCTAGTGCGTCTGCCCTCCCCATGACAGCCATCCGACATTTGACTCTTTGTCCTGCCCCAAGTCATATGGTATCATCTGCTGTCATTGAGGTGACCCTGGGTGGTGACAGTTCCTCTTTTCATTCCTCCCACTGCAAGTCTAACCCGTCAACTGGTTCTTGTTCCTGGGAGAGGGATTCCCATTGGTTTATAGTATCTGTGTATTGATCTCTCTGCCACTCTTTTTTCTCTTTCCAGTTTGGCTTGGTCCTTAGTAGGTACTGTGATGGCCTGGTTTGGGGTTTGCGCTCCATCTTTTGTCCCAACCACATCTCAGTAGTGTAGGGCTCACTCTCTTCAGGTAGTGGGTACCCATGGTGTTCTAGACCATCCCATACTTCCACAGTGGTCAAAAGGAAGTGGGCAGTACCTTACTCGATTATTCTCAGTTTTGCAGAGAATAGGAGAGCATAAGGGAGATGCAACTGGTACAAATGTGACTTTACTCCAATACATGTCTCCTGTTGTTTATGTACCACTGTAGTGCAGTCAGGGTAGACATGTACATTGTCCCCGTCCACCCTTGGCAGGCCGTGTGCTCTTGCTTTTTGTAATATAGTATCTCTGACACGGATGTTAAGCAGTTTTCCCACAGTGCCCAATGGTTGTGCCCCCTGTTGAGGTGGTCTGCCCAGCTCTCTATGTGCCCGTTCCACAGTGAACCACTGTGATGCCTTCCCTTCTAGCACCACCAACACCAGCCAGTCCTCCAGGAACAACTCCATGCTGGGTCCCTCCATTCTTTCCGGGAGACCGAGCAGGTGAACATTATTGCGATGAGACCTTCACTCTGCGTCTTCCGCTCATCTCCTAAGCATGCTCATCTCCTTTCTGAGGTCTGAGATGCGGGCGGCATGGTCCCGGATGTCCGGTCACGCCTGAGCCAGTGGGAATTCTGTCTGTCACTCCTTCTACCAGCTTTTATAGTCAGCCCGTAACAGCGCCACATTCTGCACCACCATTTTAATCTCACTTTAAAGGGCCATCTAGGTGTCTTCTGTGGCCGCTAGTATAATGCCCATGTGTGCTCCCAGTACCTGCTCTGCTGGAGCCATGATTGGTGGTGTCTTGTCACACTTTAAATGGGATGTCTTTGCCCCCCGAAGCTGCTTGTTGGCCCTGGGCTATACCATCATCGATTCAGTGGCTCTAATGCTTGGTTATGTGACTGGTGGTCACTCTTTTTATGCGGGACACCTCATCCAGCAGCAGGGCCTCCTCTAGAGGATGTCCCTGTCCAGCCTCTGGGATGGGGACCAGCATTACCTGAAATCACTGCCCTCCCCCTGGTGCGTCTTCAATGTTCGCACTGCACCCTCTCAGACCACCACAATATCTACACCCCAGGGAAAAACACCCTGCTCCACCCTTTCTAAGCCCATTTTTTGCATAGAGTGTGTCCTTTCCTTGCCCCCTGGTCAGAGTGTCAATAAGAACCTGATGCTCCAGGGCCCCTTGCTCCGGCTTCTGTGTCTCCCCCTCGTCGATGGAGCAGCTGTATCCCCCCACTGTTCCCCACTATCAAAATCAGATATCTGGGGGCTCCAGAAAGGGGGAAATTTCAGAGGAAATTATTTTCCTGTCCCTGGTCATTGCAGCGTGCCTACCGTACGGCTCATGCTCAGTCTATTGAATCGTTTATTATGTTGGGGCTGCTATCTTGTTTGCCACCTCCTCTGCACAGCATCGGCTGTGGGTGCTTTTCTTGCTCATCCATGGGTTCCATGCCTCGCCTGCTGAGCCCTGTGGTGCCCTTGGGGATGCCCCTACACTCCGGCAGTTGTGCAGACCTGGAGGGTCATAGGATGGTATCCATTGGGGCCCTAAGATGCCGGAGCTCAGCATTCACACAGCCGACTCCATGCATCCTAGGCCATGCGACCAGCACAGAAATGTTATCAGATGGTACTCCAGATAGAATTGAGCTTACCAATTAAGCTAATGCAAGGCTGCCTAAGTTCTTCAATTTACATATTGAATCACCCACCAATGATGGTGTGAGACCTTGTTGGGTTCTTGCGGATCCTGATGGTGCACACATATCATTGTCAGGTATAATTTTAGATTTATTATAAGCTGCTTGGATAGTGATCCACCAGATAACAACATCAGTAACATTTAAAAATATATTTGAATAAGATAGCAGATTTGTTGAAATCCAACTAGCAGTGGCTATGTGCAAACAAGGGGACACAGTCTACTTGATTTCATGTATCTATGCAGGACAGTCAGAAGAAATCTATGGATGACAGTTAAAACTATCCTGGGAAATGCAGAGGTAATTTATAACAATAATATTGCTTGTAAGAAGGTTACTGAGACAGCAAAAAGAGACGTGTGTAGAAAGCTATGGAATGTAATTTCTGTAGTGTGCAAAGGGAGGGAGCATAGACCTTGTGGAAAATGGTAGCTGGAGATCAACAAGAGAAGGTCCTTAATGCGGTAATTGTAGAGAATGATTGGTGCTCCCACTTAAATTATTATTTTAACCAAATACAAAGGTGTTATCTTTCCCACAACAAAGTATTTTACACCACACCATCAAAATTACAAGTAACCAGTGACTGACATCTGGTACTAGCTCATTGAAAATTTCTTTGAGAAGTTGAAGAAGCAAGGAATGCTAAGCTGCTGAACAAAAGAATGGGAGCAGGTGGTGTACATACTGACATCTATGGATAAAATGTATCCTTAGGAGTCCCATTGATGACCAATACTTTAAATGTAGTTTCCAGATCAAATTCCATCCATGAGTCTGGGGTTTACGCAATATATTTTTTTTCAATTTTCATAAATGAAGACTGATCATTCCCAAGCTGTTATAGACCAATCTCTCTACTGGATTTTTCAGTAAAGACCCTGGGCAGGATTGTGCCTGCTAGAATGAAAGCATGGGCAGATAAAGTAGGTGCCCTCTCCAAGGTAGAGCTTGGTTTCAGAACGAGACTCAGAAATCGGAAACAATGTCTCAACTTCTATCAGTTCCTTGCAATATGTGAAAATGAAGAAGGAAAGTATCAATTTGTCTTTTATGGATATGTTGAATGCATTTAACCCTGTTGACAGGTTTTTAGCAGCTTATGCTGAAAAACTGTGCTGAACGAGGGCTGGTTCTATTGATGCAGAGATGGCACTCTAGTTGCACAGTGTAGTACGGTAAGGAACAAAGTGGATTGCACCAGATTTTCCCAGTCACTAAGAGACATGTTGAAGGAAAGTAGGATTTGCTTCTTATGGTTACCCCCACTTTTTGCTTGATTTAGCTGTTTTTGACTAGTTTGACTGGGATCCTGCTAATCAGGATCCCAGTCTATCTGCTTTCTCCCTAAACTGGTGTGTTCAGTACCTAGGTTCCTCCCAGATTGGATACTGGGGTACCCATGTAATTCCCTAGTATATGGTATCCATGTACCCAGGTCATAGGTACCCCAGAGGTCTCCCATCGGCTGAAGCATGCATTATGCCACCCATTAGAGACCATTCAAAATGGAAATACAGGCTTGCTATTGCAGCCTGTGTAAGTTGGTGCATGCACCACTTACTAAAGATATATGTTTACTATATCTAAGGGTCACTGCACTTAAAACCTATAAGTCACCCTTTTAGCAGGCCTTTATAATCCTGAGGACAGGGTTCTTGGTTCTAAGGGAGAGGGTGCCCCTGCATGAGCAGGACACTCCTGCAGCCTACGGAGTCCATTCTCCCAATTTGTCAGTGAAGCAGCCATATACTATATAGAGGGGCATCGCGTAATCGAGCGATGACCATCTCGAAAATGGCTGCAACAAATCCTATCATGGTTGGTATCAAACATGTTGGAATCATACCCCAACACTGTAAACAGTGTGGGAGGTATGATTCCAAGAACTGGAAGAGCCCTCTGTTAGGCTCTCAGTGTTCCCTGTACCAGCCTACAAGTCCCAGACAGCACAAAATGGTTGCTGACGACTAGGGACACATTTCTGCCTTCCTGCTGCTGAGCCAAGCTCGAGCAGGGGAAGGCAGTACAATAGGCATCTTGTCACAATGAGGTGTGAGCACCTCCCACACAAGATTTAGTGTATTAGGGCTTGGTGGATGCGCTTGCCAGTGCCTGAAAGTCTGCATGAGGGGCACATTTGGTGTCCCTGTGTATGGTCCAGTTCAAGCCAGCCGCTCTGGCGTGAAACTGGACAAAGGACATGGGAGTAACCTCCCCCCTGCCCACACCCTCCTTTGGGAGGGTCCCCTGAATCTTCGCAAACCTTTCCTTAGGGCACTTAAGGCCTTACCTTGGTGTATGTAAGTCCCTAGACTCGTCATGGGATAAGATTCAGAGCTGAAACCACTGCACTTCTACCGTCTGAGCACTCTGGACTTCGCTGGACTTTTTTTGGGCCTGACTTCAGCTCCCTTCCGGTCTGCTGCATTGTCTGTGCCTGTGCATCATACAGGAACCTTCCAAGGCTGGTGAAGCATCAAGGAGAACTGAAGCAATCTCCCTTGGAGTGAAGAAGTCACTCCCCTGCATTTGCAGACACCACAACTAAGACGACCGGTCAGCAGATCCCGAGCTCCTCTGGACTCTGTGGGCTCTACAACACAGGTGGTGATTTTCCTAAACTCCCGTGGCCTACTCTACCCTCTTACCAAGTTTGAGGCCAGTAGTCCTTGTGGAGGGTTGCAATAACCGAACCCCTGTGTACAGCTTCCCCTTTGCAGTTTTGTCACCTGTGCAAGAAGATCTTCGGGCTCCAAGTAGCCCCAACTTCAAGCCCCTCCAGTGACCAGAATCTTCAGCCACACCACATTGCGTGCATCATGGCCTGCATCTTTTGGTGAGCTGCTTGAGGTCCTCTTGCGACTCATGTGCCTTCAGCCTGAGGGCCATTTGAGGGTCACTTTTGTTTTCCTTGGGCTCCCCTGATTTCTTGGGGCTTGTCCTGCCTCCTCTGCTCGTTGTGAGTCTCCTGGACCTTGCCGGTCCCAACTGTGCACCTTCTTGACTTCCTGCGTGGGTTGCATTTGCCAAGGCTTGTTGGTGCTCACGCCGGACACCGACCCCTCAGCACTCGACATTCTTCGAGGGACATCTCGTATCCAGGTACTGTTCATCCTCAGCATCACATGGTCCTTGCAGCTGCAGAGTCAAGGTCACTGTCATCTTCTCTGAAGCACCCGACATCGGAGGGCATCCGTCTTCCAAGTCTCCTGGTCACCCCTGAGTGACTTAGACTATGTCCCCTCTGCTGTCAGGTACTCATCTTCAAGAATCCACATTTGGATTCCTCCAGGCACTTTCTCCTCTTCCAGCAGCGGTACTTTTCTGAAGTCCCCCATTGGGTTTGATGGCTGTTTCCGATGCCACTTCACACCTTTGCACCCGGCTTCCCTGGGAAAAGTAAGTTGGGTACCATGGTATCCACGGGTGGGGTGGCTCTCCGATCTTTTGTCTTTCACAGGGTTTCTTCAGGGTCTACTGGGAAGGGTCCCTAATCTTTAAAAATCCAACCGCGACTTGCACATAGCCTTGCACGGAGCATGCGATTGTGTTCACACACTGCACGCGCTCTCCGTGGGATCCTTATCCACTTGTAAGAGTCTTTGGGTCCCCAGCAATTCTACATCCTCTCGACATTGTCCTGACTCGAGTTGTGGTTCTTATATCACTTTTTTAGTATATGGTTTGCCCCCCCCCCCCCGGGGCCCACTGTGTATTATTGCTATTTACTGTGACTTCTTTGCTAAGGTATTGTGTGCTTTGTGTCTATCTCTGTCTAGGAGTTACTGTAACGTACTAGATAGTGTTATATAATAAATACTTATTTTTATAAATCATTTGTGTGGTTCTCTTTCATTTAATCTATACTATGAGATTGCATTCTGGTCAAACAAGCTGCTTTACACTTCTTCAAGACTAAGCCTGAAGGCGGCTCTCCACAGCTACCACTTGGATAGCTTTCTAAGGTTGTCTGAGACCTCTTATATCACCATAAGGGTTGTCTGGACTGGTGCAAGGTGCCCACTTACATTAGTGGACATCATACACCAGGCCAGCTTCTCACATTTGTGTGCAGCGGTTGGGATTCAAGCCTGTATTGTGTTACCAGATAAATCTTTGTATTGATTAACTGAAAAACCACTAGCACTAGGCACATATAAATACAAGCTTAGAATAATAAGTTCTACTGAACTTAGGGTTGGGTAAGTCAAGGGTCTAGCACATCCTTTCTCCAACCTTAGATAGTTTAGTTCCCACTAGGTTAGGTAAGTGCAACACCACACCTCACTTAGTATATCTACTAAAGGAAATGCCAGTGGCTCTCGCCTAATAGATACAGTGAACTTTCGTTCCAAGAACTGAAAGTACTGTGTGCATCTAGAAAGCTGAAGACAGGGAGAAGTGCCAACACTCAACGTCTTGTAGAAGTGTTACTGTTGGATGACCTAGGGAAAGCCTCTGGGTCAGATGAACAGGACAGAGTGGGTGGGCCAGGGCATGAAGATAGAGCAGGAGGGGAACACTTCTTTGACCTTGAATGTAACCCTGACCAGGTGGAGCCTGATGACTCTCTCCTGGAAAACTCAGACCTCCCAGAGGATACTACAGGTGGCCCAGAAGGTGCCTACTTTGTTCCTCCTGGGAGAGTGCAGTATAGACAGAGGAGGTCTCGATCCTCCACAAGAGAATCCAATGCCTCAGGACAGTCTGTAGGGACATCCATTTCTAGTAAAGGAGGGAACTCTTTAAATAGTGAGTACAAACTTCTAGCGTTTGAGAAAGCTAGGCTTAGGCTCAGGCAAGTGCAGTTGGGCCTTTACAGAGAGTCCCTTGAAGTTCAGAAGGCTAGGAAGAAATGGGGGCTAGAGTACCATGGTGGCAGCAACAGTGTCCCTAGAAGTAAGGAACATTCCTTTGACAATACGAACCTGAGCAAGATTGTCCCTCCCTGCCATGTTGGGGATGATATCCACAAATGGATAACTGCCTTACAGAGGGCCTGTAAAGTTCAGAGGGTCCCTCAAGAGCAGTGGGCAGCTATCTTGTGGCTCTCCTTTGTTGACAAAGGTAAAGATAATCTTCTCACTGTTAGATAAGATAATGCTGACAATTACTCATTTTTTAAGAGTGGTCTCATTGATGGATTTGGCTGAACCACTGAACAATACAGGATTAAGTTCAGAGACTCCCAGAAGGCACAGATTCAGGACTGGGTAGACTTTGTGGATAGTGTTATTAAGGCTCTGGAAGGTTGGTTGCCTGGCAGCAAAGTGCATGATTTTGATGGATTATACAACTTGATAATGAGAGAGCAGATCCTTAAAAATTGCCAAATCAGCTATTACATCAGTACCTGGTGGACTCAGATCTGACAGTGTGGGTGGTATGATTACAAGCACTGGAAGAGCCCTCCATTAGGCTCTCAGTGTTCCCGGTACTAGCCTTCTAGTACCGGACAGCACAAAATGGTTGCTGACACATTTCTGCCCTCCTGCTGCTGAGCCAAGCTCGAGCAGGGGAAGGCAGAACAATAGGCATCCTGTCACAGGGAGGTGTGAGCTCCAAAAGGTTTTTAATTCTGTTAATCCAAGCTTGTGGTATTAGAAGATGCTCTAAGGCCGTGCTTTACTTGCAAGGGTTAAACTCCCCTAGATGATGCATCTCCATTTGTTCTTTTTTAAAGGGTGCTATTGCCAGGAGTAAACACATGTTGTTTTGACAGCCTGATCTTTCCAGTTTGACGTTTTATATGATTATTGTGGGACATTGAGTCGCATGGCAGTATTCCCTTATTTTGCTTGAGGGGACCTTGTGTTTTCACTAATTATTTTATTTGTTGTCTTTAGAGTAGTTTTATCGAGATGATCATGAGATGTGTTTTTAATAATGCTTTTTATGTTTGTAATAGGCTATCATGGCTGTGTCTCACTGCCTAAATAACGTATTATCTGTCTATCTACTTCAGCTACCATGTTATGTGTACTAAGCGTGAACACCCACCTCTGCTACTCAGAAGGGCAAGTTATGAGGTAGATAATATACTGGCCCATGCATCAACGTAGGCTTTAGCGATTCCTTAATTGCGATAATTAAGGAATCGCAATTAAGGAATTGCAAAAGCCTATGCATGTAGGAATCGCTATAAAAATAGCGATTCCTACACATTCCTTAATTGCGAGTCGCAAATTGCGAGTCGCAATTAAGGAATGCCATCCCATTCATTCCTATGGGCCCACTGGCCCATAGGAATTAATTGGAGATTGCATGAGCAATTTGCGAGTACCTGTAGGTACTCGCAAATAGCTCATGCAATTTCAAGGGTGCAAGGGTGTCAAAATGACACCCTATTGCACCCCTGAAATAGATCTGTGCACAAATGTTGCACACACACATGCCCTAAGGGCATGTGTGTGCGCAACATGAAACTTTGAAAAATGCACAAAAGTGCATAAGTTTTTGCAAATTACCATGAAGTTCAACTTCATGGTAATTTGCTCCCCCTATTAGCGAAATCGCTTTTTTTTTTACTTTAATGCATTGCATTTAAGGAATCTCAATTTGGGATTCCTTAAATGCAATTGCAATTTAAGTAATCGCAATTGAGAGATTCCTTAAATTGCGATTTTTGCATTTGGGATGATGCATCCCAAATGCAAAAATACCGGTCGCAAAGGGGCAGATTCTGAGAATCTGCCTGTTTGCGACCGGTTTTTTCTTTGATGCATGTGCCTGTTTGTGGTTAAAATCAGTATGGACCCTCTGCCCACAGGGTACTAGAGTCTAAGTAAATAGATTTAGTCGCGTTTATCCGTTTACACACAAATTAGTGGCCGCTTGGAAAAAGTATCTGAACTGATGGAAATGTGCAGACATGACTCTGGTTCCCGCCTCTGAGCAGACCAAGCACCCATTGAAAGAAGGTGGTTTTCTCCCCAAGGAGTGTAACATTTTTGATTGTGCCTTAACTTGAAATATTTTTTTGCATCTGCAGCTCACATCAAAAGCTCTGCTGGAATATGAAAGAAAACAGGAAAGAATGTATTCACTCAGTTCCCTGGCAACACATGAAAGTCTCAAATGACATCCTGGAGGGTAGGAATTCGGGACTCTCCTACTTCCCACAGGCAGAGTTCACGGCCCCAGATCAAGCTCGCAGGAGGGAGTCAAGTGCGAGCAAGCATCAGCAGCTCACGTGTCTGGCTGTTCCCTGCCACATAATCTTGCGTCTTGGACAAAATGCATACAGATTAAACATCTTTTGTTAATGTTGTAAAATCTTAAATCCTTAGCACACATAATTACCTATATACAGATTTAAATAAAGTGTGGTTCGATACATGTGAAAGAACATTAATGTCAAAGAATTCATGAAATATCCTTTAACAAATTGACAGTACATTTTCATTCTTCCAAAAAGTGACTATTGTATTAATGCTTTCTTTTTAAAGAAACTAATAAGCAATCGCAGCTCATGCATAATGTAAACATAGGGCGAATCTATGAGTTCAATGCGCCCAACTAGTTCATTAAGCAGGTATACGTTAGAACGCGATGGGAATTTTTATTTGCTCTCCTTCAGCTTTGACCCCTCTAAAGGCCTAACTCTTAAATAATAACAGGCACCTGCTCCTGCAGACATACCTCTCAAACGTTTACAGCAGTTTGATGGGTGACTTAGGGCGTGGTTTCATTCATGCAAATACTCATATCAGTGGTGTAACACAAGTGATGGGGCCCTCCTGCAGCATGTGACGAGGGCCCCCTCAGTCTCTCATATCTCACAGATATGCATTGACCTTTGTCTGCATGGGGGGCCTGAAGGGATGGGGCCACCCTGCGCCACAGGGGCTTGCATTACGCTCTTCACTCTTTAGACACCAGGCTCCCGGAATTTGAATCCAAAAATGACAATATGTTTAATTTCTGAATACTTATTAGAAGTGTTCTGTTTAGAGCCCAGTGAGTGAGTATGGCTATTGGTTGCATTTTTGTTTTTTTATCTTTGTAATGATTTGAAGCACTGAATGTGCATCTTGCAGGAGGCCCTGTTTTTTTAAAGTCACGTGGTTTTGATATATGGCCTCCATCATGCTGCCCTTATCCCTCTCTTTTAAAATGGCTTTCAGGTGGTTGTCTGGCCACAACCCTCTGCTCAAAGTCAGTGTTTTAGAAATGCATTCACCTTTTGTTACAGAACGCATCAAGGCAGATGAAGAAGAGAAGCTGGTTGGTGGGTGGGTGCTAGACACCCTAGGGTGTGTGTCACCCGTCAAAGGTGAGTTGAAAGCTTTTCCTGCAGGTTTACCACCTCACACTGAAGGAACTGACCCGATTAGGGCCACCTGGGTCACTCTCGACCTCCTCTAGCCCTCCAAGAATGAAGAGTTGATGATGCAGTAGAGAGTACAAGCGAACTAGTTTATTCATAAGTTCCCTGCTTGAAACAGCCAAAAATCTTGCTAGTATCTCGAACAATTTCACCCTTCTCGGAGATCTTAACCTACACTTCGATGATCCGCTGAACAGGTTGGCCGCCGACCTAGTCCGTGACCTTGCAGCATACCAACTGCTCAAAAGGTACCGCAAGTAAGGCATGCTAATGGACATCTCCTTGACCCTATTTTCTCGAGCCTAGGTGAACTAAAAGGGAAATACCCCATCCCCCTCCCTTGGTCGGACCATTTTTTAGTCCCTTTCTCTTGGCACCCACCAATCACAGGTTCACACTCGCTAGTGACACGCACTCATATTCGTCCCTGGTCCAAATTGTCCACAGAGGAATGGACCCGCGAATTGGAATTAACCAAACCTAATCAAGACGCCGATCCATCCGTAGTTAACAAAAAATTCTCCTCTTGGATTGAAAACTCTCTCGATGCAGTGCTACCCAGAAAAACAATATTAAAGAAAGATGGACCCAACAAATCCCCATGGTTCACCTCTGAACTACGTCTTTTTAAACAACAATGCAAAAAATGTGAAAGATCGTAGAGGAAAGACTACTCAATATTCAAGAAATCAGAATACTGGTCAGCTATCGCGACGTACAAAGCAGAAATAAAAGCAGCCAAGGCCTCTTATTATGAGGATTTTTTTTTAGCATCTGCTAACTCCTCCAGAGAAATATTCCTGATAGCTAAAACACGTCTGAAAGTCCCTGACCCTCCGGCGGCCCATGATTTGTCCGGACACCTCTGCAATCAATTAGCAGGATTCTTCTCCACCAAAATCCAAAACATCCTCAGACACCTCCCAAAAATTGATAATGAGCACCCACCCAAGCTTTTTGACCTAGAACAGCAGAACAATAACCACCTCCAAGAATCATTCACTCCACTTACCAAGGATTCTCTCCTTCCCATTCTAGCCTCCGTCAAGAGTGTGTCACCATTTGACCCGGCACCACTCAACATTCTAAAGCTGGTAGCACCCTCTGTCGCCTCTACCATCATTAATCTAATCAATGCCTCATTAGCATCTGGCACAGTCCCTCGTGATTGGAAAAAAGCCTTATTAAAAAAACACACTTGGATCCGGCTGAATTGAGTAATTACCGCCCCATTTTGTTACTCCCTGGAATCAGCAAAATCACAGAAAAATATGTCAACCGCATACTTTCGGCTCATCTGGAGGCTCATAAAAAACTCCACCCCTCACAAACAGGCTTTCGCCCCTGTCAAGGCACTGAAACCGCCTTGATAGCGGTAGTGGAAGAGTCAAGAAAGATTCTTGATTCTGGAGGATCCTCTGCCATAATCCTCCTGGACCTAAGTGCAGCCTTTGACATGGTGAACCACCGCACTTTGGTCAACCGTCTCAAAAATGAGGAAGTGTCAGGCACTGCCCTATCATGGTTACAATCCTTCCTGGAAGAAAGACACTTCCAGGTATTTGAAGGCAACACCCTAACCAATCCGTTCCCCCTGCAATGTGGAGTTCCCCAGGACTCTTCCCTGAGCCCCACTCTTTTTAATGTATAAAGCTCAATGGTGACAAAACAGAGCTCATGTTGTTGGGCAACCAGGCAAGTTTCAACTCGAGCACTATGTGGCCGACCTGTATGGGCCCGGCTCCTATGCCAAAAAGGGAGATAAAAAGCTTGAGCATCTGGCTGGACCAAGATCTCACTTTTAGAGCCCAAGCGAGGAAGACCGTCGCCACGTGCTACGGTCTGCTCAGTAAAATACTTCCCCTACTACCCTACCCTACCACTCGAGAAAGCTGTTGATTCAGGCCCTAATCCTCTCTAGGTTGGATTATGGTAACACTCTCTACCTAGGTGCTACTAACTCAGTTATCACTAAATTGCAAACCGTGCAAAATGCGGCTTCAAGATTGCTCATGGGCACTAAAAACCGCTGCTCAGCAGAGCCCGTCCTTCGGTCCCTTCACTGGCTTCCGGTGCAGGAGAGGATATATTTTAAAGCTCTCTGCACCGCGAACAAGTCTCTGCAATGCAGAACAAGTCTCTGCAAGGAAAAGGCCCACCTATCATTGAAATCTTGGTCAGACCTTACAAGGCCACCAGACAACTTCGTTCGGATGAGCTCCACCTGGCTGAAGTACCCAGAATCAAAAGGGTCAGAACAGGTGGCCGTCTTTTCTCGTACAATGCTGCCAAGCTCTGGAACTCCCTAACGCTCCCTATCCGTAAGGAATCTAACCACCTTGCATTCAGGAAACAACTTAAAACCTGGCTATTCCCATAAAGCCTCCCCCCCATCTAGCATCCGCTGCAGCGCTGGGATGCCATGAGCTATATAAAAGCATCTTTCATTTCATTTCATTTCAGTTACCATGGAAAAACACTGGTAGGTGTCGTAATGCAATGGGGGTATAGAACATAAGTCTTGATTCCACAGCCTGGTACAAGCTACCTACATTTCAAGGTCATCTGGCCTATCCTCCCCTTAAGACAGGTGGGAGAAGGCCCTGATTTCAGAGAAAAGGCATGACCATTGAAGAAACAAAACTTACCAAAAACTATTTTTTGTAAAAGAGCAAACAACAGTTTTGACTGTGCAAGTAACAGGTTCGATTGTAACAGAACATGGCGTCTTCTCTAACTAAAATGGTGGCACAGATGTCAGATGTATCAACTGATTACGTTTTGTTAGATTTGGGGTCTCTAGTTGGCAGAGGTAGGTACATTTGACCAAATAGGGGCCCTTGCGTCTAGACAGGGTAAGGGAGTACACTCCTAAAATAACCCCTGCTCACCCCCTTGGTAGCTTGGCACGAGCAGACAGGCTTATTTCAGAGGCAGTGTGTAAAGCATTTGTGAACACATACAGTAACTCAGTGACAACACTACAGAGGGACACCACACAAGTTGTATAATAAAAATAAGTATTCTTTATATAGACTTAACACAAGACCACAAATGACAAAAATCCACAATACTGTACTTAAAATGGTAGAATTTGCTTAGTTCTCTTTAGATGTTAAAATGCGACACTTTGAGGTCAATGTACCTTAGGATGCGTAACGCTATACAATGAAAGTGTTGCAGGGAAGGTGATGCGTCGGTTCCTTACACGCAAGAACGGTGATGCGTCAGGTCCCTACTGATGCGTAGGAGATGCATCGGTTCTTTGCGAGGGGAGATGATGCGTCGGTTTCTTACTGCGCTTCCGTGGCTTTGCGGCATGCAATGCCATGATGCAATGAAGATCCAGTACAATGCAACAACGATGGCATCTTCTTCTTGATGCGACACGATGCGTGCATGCCCAATGGCCGTGCGGCGACTCAGCGATACTTCTGAGCTGCGACAGGCCCTGCGACACGCTTCCCGGTGATGCGGCGGTGTCTGGTGCAACGTCGGTCCTCTTCCCCGGCGATTCGAGATGCTTCAGCGGCCCAGCGGTGACTCAATGATTCTTCTGAGCCGCAACAGGCCCTGCGACATGCTTCCCGGTGATGCAGCGGCATATGATGCGACGTCGATCCTCTTCTCCGGCGATACGAGGTGCTTCGGTGGCCCTGCGGTGACTCAATGATTCTTCTGAGCCGCGACAGGCCCTGCAACACACTTCCTGGTGATGCGGCGGCGTCTGATATGATGTCGATCCCCTTCTCCAGCAATGCAAGGCGCTTTTGCATTGTGAAGCGACAGCGGCAGTTCAGCGTCATGGGTCTTGCTCATGAGTCGCGCTTCCAGCTCCTTGCGACACGCAGTCCCACAGAAAGCCCAGCACAACTGCAGGCATTTCCAAAGAACTCTTGGGGAGCTGGTTGGTGAAGTCTGTTGTCCCTGAGACTTCAGCAGGAGGCAAGCTCTTTTCTCAAGCCCTTGGAGATCCTTTCACAAGTTGAATAAAGTACACACAGAGTTCCTTTCTCCTCTCTTTGGCAGTCAGGCAACCCCTGCAGGCCAATCCCTCCAGCTTAGGTATAGTCTCTCCTCAGTCTCTCTGGTTCCTCTCCTCAGCAAAGGTTTCTTCTTGTTTCCCCAAAGTGATCTAAAGTTCTTGGGTTTGGGTCCCAATATTTATACTCAGTTTCTCTTTGTTCTCTGAAGGCAGAGAAGCCTTTACCTAGTCCAAACCAGTTCTGGTCAGTCCTGGAGCACTTTGTTGACAAGACTCCTTCTTTCCTTTCACAGTGCAGGGCAGAGACATCAGACGCACGACAGGAGGTGGAGCCGGCATTTTGGAGGGAAGGCACAGCCCAATTCAGGTCCCAGGTGCAACTCCTCCCACCCATCTGCATGCAGATCTTTCTATTCAGCCCTGTGCTGGCTCACCCTGTCTCCTGGAATCCCCTAGCCCCTGTCACTCAAACTCCAGACAAGGAGTACACAACCTAGCAGAGGCAGGCTTGGATGGTTAGACAAGATAATAACTACTTTCTAAAAGTGGGATTTTCAAACACAGAATGTTAAAACCAACTTCACTTAAAAGATGCATTTTATCATTCTGAGTTCAGGCAAACTAAACTCGAATGTCTACCTAGTTCCCTGAATCAGTTAGGATTATAAACTGTAATAATCAAACTGCCCATTCTGGCCTATTGGGAACAGCTAGCCTTGCAATAGTGAAAAACGAAAATGGCTGTAATTTACTATTAGGACATGCCACACACACCAGGCCATGTCCTAACTTATACTTACAATGCACCCTGCCCTTGGGCCTACCATAGGGGTGTCTGATATAAAGAAAAGGAAAGGTTTAGGGACTGACAAGTGGGTGCACTTGCCCAGTCAGCATGGCAGTACCAGACTGCACACAGGCTCTGCAATGGCAGACCTGAGACACACTTTCACAGGCTGCTTCTGTGGGTGGCACAACCAGTGCTGCAAGCCCACCAGCAGCATTTGGTTTACAAGCCCTGGGTACACTCAGTGCACTGTACTAGGGTCTGAAAAGTAAACCAAACCAGCCAATCATGGAATCACTAATTCATACATCAATTTACCATACGGAGATCATATGCACTTTAGCACTGATCAGCAGTGGTAAAGTGCCCAGAGTCATAAAACCAACAAAAACAGGTCAGACAAAACACAGGAGGAAGGCAAAAAGTTCAGGGATGACCCACAAAAAGGGCTAAGTCCAACACGTTTTATATACAATATGTAAATATAATTTATTAGCCATATGAATGCTAACGTAATATAGGGTTAAACATGAGTAATATAGTAAAACTACGTTTCAATTTTATCAGACCCTCCTTTTAGCATTTATATGCTAAATCATCTTTATTTGTGCTATCAGGTAAGGGTCTTTACAATCCTAATATCTATGAGAAATATTATTATATAGACAATAATTCGTCAAATATGAATACATATATGAATAGAGCTCATTGAAAAGGAAATACAATATTAGTCATTACCAACACAAGTAACATCAGAAACAGAACCTGCCAGAGAAGTATCTTATCCAAAAACTCCCTTGTCCAACTGCATGAGGGTATCAAGCTCTTGCTGGAGCATTATGTTTACATTTGTATCATGGATCGAACTTCTTTTGGGTGTAAGATAAGTGGCACAATAGGAGCAACATAAGGGAAGACACTGTATCAGAACGCAGCAACAAATTAGAATGACAATAAAATATATCACCTTTTCTAAGATCCAACCCTACCCACCAAACAAGGACCAACTCCAATTGCCGCTCTCCATGCCTTTAACATTCTCTAAGATGTCTAAAATATGTTGGGTAATATTCTTTTCCATATTTGTGATGCCAACCACACACTGATCTCTAATGACAGCGCATGCTCCACCATTCTGAGATAAAATAAAATCAACAGCATCTCTCGTTTGTGCGGAGTATATGCACATACTTTCTAATTGAGTGGTGATATCCCATAAGGCTGACACTGTTGAATTGGATAAAATCTGTAATTTACATCCCAAATACTCTCTAGCTCGTTCACCTCTGGCCATAGCAGTACCACCGAATGTGATAATGGAGGAAAGGATATACCCAAAAGTAACAACATTGCTATAGTTGTTAACTTCTAAATCGGTAACTCCTTCACAGAGGAGCATATTATCAAGACCGGCGATAATGGGCTTGATAATATGCTCAATGGAATTCCAATTGAAGCCCATGTTAGATGTGAAGAAAATCTAACATGGGCTTCAATTGGAATTCCATAGAGCATATTATCAAGCCCATTATCGCTGTTTTAGCTGCAGTTTTCTGCCGCTAAAGCGGCGATAATTTTATCACCTGGCTTGATAATATGCCCCAGAATTCCTTAGTCAATGTTCTTTTTATCCATCTTATCTTCGGCCTACTATGTCTACAAGGTACCCCGAGAGGAAACACCATTCCCAAAGCCACGTCCTCTGTACCATGGTACGTATTGGATATTTGCCATTGGATAGAAAATAAAAACCTGGATGCATAGAGTGGACCGTGGTAATCTAAGGGGGCATATCTAGTGCTCATTCCTTTCACACTGGGGTCCTCCTTTTTCCCTAAACATTGAACATTTTTGTATACTATTTCACTAGAGCAATTAAGATACAAATGAGTGTCAGTACTGTTTAGTCCAGGACAACATGAAGGATATGTTCCTGTCTCTTGAGTGACAGTCAGATCTTGGTAATGCCAACCCGTCAGAGTGATATTTCTTTTGCTAAAGTATAGATCCACACAATATATTTCAGGCATACATCCCGGGTATCCTGTGCCTCTCAGTTTTCTATAATAGAGGCATGGTCCAGGGCATCCCAAACCAAATTTACCATTTACCTCTACAAAAGTGGAAGGACGAACATATGTATAATTTACCAGTGATAGGGGATAAGCTGTCCATAGACTTGTGACAGAATCAATGGAGTAACAAGCTGTACTATCCCCAAACAATTTTCGATGGGTATCCAAGAAAACATTACTATGACTAGTTTGCTTCTGACGATCTGAGGGGACTGCTTGGTACACATGATGATGCAACCTCAGAGCACTCCATTATCCATCACAGCTCCCCTCCCCCTAATAGAAACCGTATCATGACTACAACCCAAAATATACTTTTGCTGAGCAACCATTCAAAACCAACCCGCCCTGGGCGTAGGGCAACAAAAACCTGGTCCTCTTCTACAAGAGGACGACCAAAAAGATACATTTTTTGTTATTTGTTATATTCACAGAACAAAGCATCAAAGACAAAATGACTTAGGATGGAATGATGAGAAGAGGCCACAAAAAGCTAGAAAAAACAAAACAAAAAAGGAAACGCAAAAAAAGAAACAAGAATCAGGGTCCATTCCAAGCCTCCCTGGCAGGCTTCTATCGTCCAATCCTCGGTGGTGCTTTTGAGCATGCTGTGGTGGAGCTAAACCATTACAGCTCATCGACAAATGTTCAATGTTCTCAGGATAGGGCACTCTCCCTCCTTGGAAGATACCCTCAGCTTATCCTGTCCTACGTCACAGGTAGTGCACTGATCTTGTAATCCCTAATCTAAAGGGAAGAAGCAAAAACAAAGGACATTTCACTTATCTTATCCAATAAAGTCCATGCCTTACTATACTTACTTTTCTCTCGGCGCACTACCTTTCCGTTGAGGATGCAAATTATACCTGTCTTTGCCAGGCACTGTCTCATCAAGAATAAGAATCTGAAATTCAGGAGGTGTTGGGGACTGGGACTCAGGCTCCTGCGGATCAGATGAAGTGGAACCCAGAACAGCCCTTATATCTGGGGGGACTGCTTCATTTAGAACAGCATTATTTTCTTCCTCTGTCTACGTTCAAACCAGTTGGGCATCCAAGAATGGGATAAATTGCATGACCCTTTCAGTTTTGTGATCTCCGATGCCCTCTCGCGCCCAGGCGTCGTAGGGAAGAGGTAACGGCACCCTCTTACAGTGAGAGGCGTGGACCCAGTTCTTTCGATCTTCCACCCTCACTGCTGTCCTCATTGCAATGAGGACCGAGTAGGGGCCCATCCATCTTGGCTCCAAGCCATCCTTTCACTGAAAGCTTCGTATCAACAGAATTAATTGTATGCCCAGGCCCCTCAGGTGCTGGAGGCAACGCCTCGAGTATCTGTTGGTGAATAGAACGCAAGCTTTTAATAAGTTCATACAAATAATCTACCAAAAGAGGATAATCGATGTCAGAGAATTTTATTGGTCTAGGGACACCCCACACATTCGCTGGACGACCAAAAATCACCTCATAGGGAGATAATCCTGTCCCAGAATGGGCTGTCATTCTGGTGGACAACAAAGCAAGGGGTAATGCATCTGTGTGTTGCAACCCAGAACTTTCCTTCACTTTGCCAACCTCAACTTGAGAGTACTAATGTACTTCTCAGCGAAACCTGCAGACTGGGGGTGATTAGCTGCATGAAACTTTTGCTGAATATGTAAACCATCACATATCAGTTCGATCAATTTGGCGTTGAAGTGACTTCCATTGTCACTCCAAATCAAACGAGGCAAGCCTTAGCGGGAGAAAAACTTCTTAATAAGAGCCTTTGCCATTGCCATGGCTGTGTTTTCTTTTTTGGGGTATGCCTCAAACCATTTGCTAAAATCACAAACTACCACTAACACGTATTTCAAATGATTACCTTGTGGCAATTCTATATAGTCTATGTGGAGTACCTCAAAAGGGAAAGAAGGAGGTGCAAAATTAGCAGAAGGTGTAGGGGTACCCTTCCCAGGATTGTGTCGAAGACAGATCCTAAAGTATTTCACCAAGTGAGTAGCAACCTTTGAAATATTGTCATTTCGCCACACAGGATCTGGCAACTTACAAATGCCCTTGGCGCTAATATGGGCTGGACCATGTGCCATAGTAACTACAGGAAGTACGTATGCATCTGGTAGCGTCCATCTCTGTTTCTAAGACAGATCAGTCCAACATCCCTCATCATCTAGACACCCTGTTTTCTCCTGCCACACTGCCAATTCTTCTACTGTTGCTTCACTCTGGGTTTCCTTGACGTTTGCTAGTGTGTCCTCAAACATCCCCTTCTCGGGCACCCACCTAGCTGGGCCCACTACAAACATATTTTTCATCTTAGATCTGGCTGTCTCCTTAGCTGTCTGATCTGCAAATGCATTTCCTTTCCCCACATCATCAGTAATTGTTTTATGAGTACTGCATTTCACTATGGCCAGTAGTTTGGGAAGAGTCAAAGCTGTCAAAAGCCTCTCTATCAACGGACCATGTTGAATTTTGGTCCTGTGCGATGTCAGGAATCCTCTCTCTGCCCAGAGGCGTTCAAAGTTATGGGCCACCCTGAAGGCATACTGGCTGTCAGTATAAATATTGACAGTCAGTCCTTTGCTCAACTCATATGCCCGCAGGAGAGCTACCAGCTCCACAGCCTGTGCTGATTGATAAGGAACATGTGATGTCTCAGCTACAGTGCGCAGTGTGGTAATAGCATACGCCGGCGTAGTGGTGCCATCTCACAATTTGAAACAAGAGCCATCAACATATAATTCCCCCTGTGGGTCAGATTAGAGAACATCAGTCAGATCTAACCGTCCCTTTGTCTCTTCGTCAGTGTGGAACAAACAATCATGGACATCTATGTCCTCTTCTTCCGAAGGGAGGGGTAGTAACGTTGCTGGATTCAGAACAGCACATCTTTTGATGGTAACATGAGGTGCAATCAATGTTAGTTCAAATCCAGTCAGACGAGCACTGATAAGGTGCTGCGTCTTCGTGCTATTCAAAAGTACATCCACAGCACGCAGTACCATTGCTGTGAGATCATGATTGAAAACAAGCCCTGCCGATTGTCGAATAGAAACTGCCGAAGCCATGGCAGCTCTTAAACAACTCAGGAGGGCTCTAGCGACAGGGTCAAGCATAGCAGAAAAGTAAGCACATGGCCTCTGCTTACCTCCAAAGGCTTGTGTTAACACTGAAAGTACACATCCAGCCGCTTTGTGTATGTACAACACAAAAGGCGTCTTATAATTAGGTGTGCCAAGCACAGGTGCAGAGCAAAGGGCAACTTTTAATTGTTCAAAAGCATGCTGACTTTCGTGCGTCCAGGGTAAGGGTTCATGCACATCTTTAGTGGTTAGATAAAGCAAAGGCTGTATTAATAAACAAATAAGCAGGTATCCAGTGCCGACAATACGAGTTGATGCCGATGAATGCACGCACATCCCTTTGAGTCACAGGGACGTGCATCTTAACAATGGCATCAACTCGTTCAGGTGTTAGCCTCCGACCCTCCTTCGACAGCCGGAAACCTAAATAGGTGACCTGCTGTTGACAATATTGGAATTTAGAAAGGGATATTTTATGTCCATTTTTGGCCAAATGCATTAACAATTTTACCGTCGCATACCGACAACCCTCCTCGGTGTCAGAGGCTATTAAAATGTCATCTACATATTGCAATAATACATTACCTGTGGGAAGATGGAGAGAGTCCAATTGATCTTTTAAAGCTTGACTATAAATACGTGGGGGCAGATTTATGTTTCCTGGCGCATCCCTGCAAATCAGCAAGGATGCGCCAGGAATGATGCGTCACGCAAGTTTACCCTTGCGCCACACATGATGCGCCGCATTTACAATGCGGCGCATCATGGCGCAGGAATAAACAGATGCGTGACGCATCTGACGGCGTAAGGTTGGCGCAGTGCTTCAGTTGCGTCACAAGCGCGACGCAACTCCAGCACTGTTCCAACCTACCCTATCCCTAACATGGTGCGTCAAGCCTTACGCCTGCTTCAAGCAGGCGCAGGGTTTTGGCGCATCAGGGTTGAGAAAGTGACTCAGTCAAATCTTATAGATTTGACTGAGTCACTTTTCAGGGGTGTTCCTGCGACGGAACGCCCCCCTCTGTTGACACGCCCACGTGAAACCTGACGCAGGTTTTACGTGGCGCAGGGCTTTACATCGTGACGCATCTCCATAGAAGCGTCACGATGTAAATATGGCGCAACGTGGCGCTGGGTTTACACCGCCGCTGCGTCACAAAAGTGACGCAACGGCAGCGTAAAAGTGGCTCATCTCCAATATAGATCTGCCCCTAGGACTTTTCGTATACCTCTGAGGAACACTACAAAATTGGAAGCACCTGCCAGCTAATGCAAATCCGAATAAATATCGGCTATCAGGGTGAAAAGGAATGCTAAAAAAAAGCATTTTTCAAATCAATCACGGATAAATATTTTGCATTAGAAGGGATCATTGTGATAAGGACTGTCATATCAGGAACCACCGGAAACTGGGGAATAACTATTTTGTTTACCTCCTGCAGATCAATCATGAAACGGTAAACATCAGGGTGTGCATCAGGAGAATCCACAGGTGCCTTTTTAAGAATAGGAAGAATGAGGCTATTACACACATTTGATCCTGTCTCCTCCACCACCCCTAACTTGATCAAATCCTGAATAATACGCATCAGAGCCTGTTCCCCAGCCAGCAATATTTTATACTGAGGAATACGGGGGAGAACAGCATTATCCTTGATTAATAGAAATGGGTGTAATCTGTAGCAACCCAACATCCCTGTCCCCTGCCGCCTACAAAGAAGATGGTACGTCCTTAAATTCAACAGGAAGTGGCGCATCCTTTGCAAAACACTGTTTTGCACCATCCATCTTAGGTCTGAAAGTCATGTAAACACCAACTGGGGAACAATAAATGGTAGCATATAGTTTCTTCAATAAATCCAATCCTAATAATAAGGACCAACAGTCAAAGCAAGAGGTTTGGAGATGGGGCTCATGACCGGTGCGCCTGAAAAACCTACCGAAACATTATTACGGCCAGACAGGGCGGCCCCGGGAACCAGTGAATGAGAAATAGAGCTATTCATTGCACCTGTATCCACCAATAGTTTCTGTTTCGAACCATGGAGATCTGCTGTGACATAAGGACAAGGCTGATCTACAGGAATCTGGACTGGTCCTGCACCCTGTCCCTTGCTGTCCTAGCTATAGGACATCCCTGTAACTTCATCCATATCGTAATCATCATGATAATACTGTCTTCCTTGGTGATCATCAAAATAATTCTGATCAGACCGACCCCCTAAGGATGCATCCCCTTGAGCCTCATCTCAGCTTCCCTCACCACGACCCCTTCCATTCCAATCCCTTCCTCTTGGTACTGCAACTTTCTGTAACAGTTCTGAGCACTCACTCTACCGACGCCCCTCCTTTTTACAACATGCACACTGATTCAAACCCAGTGGTACACCACCTCTACTGGCATCTCGAGACCTCTGAGCCGGACCAGTACCACGACCCCTTTCAGAGCCCCTTGCAACTTGCTGCAACAACACCTTCGTCTTTAAATCCTTACTCTTTTTTCCACCTCATCCTTTTCCTCATTTTCTCAATGTTCATAATATTGAGCCATGCTCAATATCACTGAAGGGGAGGAAGTAGTCCATGTACTTTCAGAGGCTTGCAGCCGAGCCGCAATTTCAGGAATTGGATTTGTAACAAACCTGTTAACAAACAAACGAACCCCACCTTCCACTGACAAATCCTGCCCACTTAATTCCCAAAACAGCCCTTCAAACCGAGCAAAAAAATCAGACACCCTCTCCTCTTTCTTTTGGCGACATGCCGTCAAATTATCCCAATCTACTCGTCTGGGTGGAACAAGAGAATGCATGTAGGTAATAATACGATTTTGTAAAGCCAAAATCTCAGCCCTAGGTTAGTCGCCAGGCTTCCGTTCCTTATCCCATGCCTTAATCTCATCCCATGTACCACCCAATTCCAATCTGTGATCCTGTCTATGCACCTGCCTCCATATATCTACCGGCACCAACAGTCCAAAAACATCTCAATATCTGCTAAGGACATAACTGACGAAGAGGCAGCCTCTGTTACTTCTTTATAATATGCAGTTGGATTTTTTCTAGGATACGGTAACTGACTCTTGAGGGCAAGTACCTTGCTTGTCTTCCATGGGGCATAGACCCACAGCTCCTGAAAATGAGCCTCTATCTGTTGCTGAGTAACAACATTTAATGCATTATGCTGCTCTGGAATCTCATGGTGGTAAATGGGATGCACTTCCGTCATCGGAAACTGAGATACTGGAATCGGAGTACTGTGATATAACTTCGCCCGATAACTAAGTAATGTCCCAACATTACCATGGACTTCTGCAGGGGCCATACCAGCGGAATATACACAATCTCGAATGTCATAAATAATTTTAGGAGCTTTATCTTCAATACACTGTTCCTACAAACCAATCAATGTAGTTGACATATGCTGAAGGGCATGTTGTTGCACAAACGGATCAAAATCCTTCATCACACTCCATATATCCTTCAAACTATAAATCACACTCTGAGCCCACTGTACTGCCTGAAGTGCAACCATTCTTTTCTCTTCCTCACCCACCTCAGATCGAATCATTGCCCGCTCTAATCGCTCCCGCGCCACCGCCTAATTTCCTCCATCTGACCATCGCACCGGTGTCCCATCACTACTCAATACTGTGGGTGATACATCTAGGGGGAACGCAAAAGATGCAGACGTAGGTGACCGGGTTAACAACGGCTGTGTGGTAGGTGTAAGAGAAGGTGGAGAAACAGAAACAGAAGCAGTTGACACTGCAGGGGTGACTGCAGTAACTGTACCTGTAAATTGCAAGACCTGAGGTGAGACGGATACAGCTGGAGCCGAAGCTGTTGAGGCTACAGAAAAAACAAGGGAAGGCGAGGGATCAACGGAAGACTGAGACGACGGGACAGCAGGATATATTCTCTGTGGGCATAGGAAAGTGGGGGCGACTTCCAACAGATCCTCCACAAAAGGATCCTCTCACTCTCGAACAACATAGGACTTATCACATTGTATTCGGAACTTCCTATCTGCACACTCAATACCCTTTTCTGTCCTTTCTTTATCATAAGCTACTGGTTTCTGCACCACCGTTTGCACTGCCTTCTTCCAGGACTCTTTCTCAGCACGTATACATCTCTGCTAGGCTTTTTTCTGCCATACCTGCAAAGTATCAAACATCGACTGCCTACTTCTTCTAGCAAATAATTTATCCTGCAAATAATTAAATTTTTGTTGATCAAAAGTACCATTCTGTGGCCACTGAAGCTCAGTATTGTCCCTCATATACTTGTGCCACAATGTCCGAAACATAATAAGGCTAATACCGTGCTTCATATACATATACAAATTCAGAGTACCTTCCGGAGCCGCAGGCTGCCGCTCCTTCAGGCGATGTTCTGCAGAGCAGCATCGCCACCCCAAACACCACACTTTACTCCAACAAGGCATCCTAACATCAGGGGTTGCTCCTCGTGGTGGTGGCGCTGCTGTCCTCCATGCGCCCTGCGAGAGGGCTCTTTATCGGAGATCTTTTAAGGGGACGCCGCAGTGGTGCATGTGGGTGTGTGGGCCTAGGGAAGTGAGTGAGTGAGTTAAAATTACCTTAGTGGTACCCAAATACCAACTTTTATTCAGGGGTCCGGAAGGTAAGGTTAAAAAACAAAGGATGAGGAGCACCTCCTTCAAGCAAATGTAGTGGAGGGATGAGTGTCTTCCTGCTGCTCTCAAAAGCAAGTGAAAAAGTGAGGTTAGGTCAACATGTTTTGCGCTTTGAGGTGGTCCCTAATGGATCCAAGAGCGCTTTGTCAGGACCATGGTGTGAAAATTGAAGAAAGTGATACTAGGAATCAGGGAAGAGACACCCTGCATTCCTACTGTACCTATAGTCTGGTGTCAATGCGTCTCTGCGCTAGTTGGAATGTCTGGCTCGAGTTCCTTAACCCAACCCCTCTATTCTGAGCGGTTGGCCTCACCGGCAAAAGATCTCTGATAAAGAGCCCTGTCGTGGGGCCCGTGGAGAACAGCAGCACCACCCCCATGAGGAGCAATGTCTGATGATGAAGCATGGGTGTGTGAGGACATTACATCTAAAAGGAGAAATTCCCCCACCTTTATCCGCACCCAACTGCACTGAGAGACTACTCCTACACTCTTATCAAACACAATAGGTTGTCTTTCCCTCTTTTCTTTAGGAACAGTTACCCCTCAGTGAGTACTATGTCAGTCTTTGGGAGCACTGGTACTGGACCTCCCTTTTTCCAATTAGCTCCCCGTCCCCCCTCTTGACATTGTGTTGTGATCCTAACGTAGGGCACATTCGCGTGTTCACTCAATCACGCACACATAATAAAACACACATGAACAAAGAGCTCTCAAGAACAGTCCATAGACTGTACCAAACAAGTCAGTCCTCACACTGGACCAAGACAAGATAGACTCTAGCCCTAGACCTTTTCAAGAATAAGCCGAATTCAATAATTGGCCCGGCAGAATGTTAAAAAAAATGCTCTGTATCACAAGGGTCCGCAGACCTCCCAAATTAACGGAGACGGCGCCGCACTTACCAAGAATTCAAAATGAACTCACCCGGTACACACCGGTCAAACAAGATTATTCCCCACTGCTGACACTTCGGACCAAAACGGTCAGATCCAAGGGTTTCGCCTTTTCAGGACACCAGCCAAGGTGACCGCTAGACGAGGAGCTGCCCGATCAGACAGCTGCGAGAACCAAGCTCGATCGTGTGGGGATCCCCGATCCGCCCATCCGACCAGACACAACCCCGACTTCTACAACCCAACTACAGGCGAGATGGCTCAGCTGGTGGAGTCCCTGTTCGGGCGCAAACTGAAGGAAGTGACCTGATTAGGGCCCCCAGGGTCACTCTCGACCTCCTCTAGCCTTCCAAGAATGAAGAGTCGATGATGCAGTAGAGCATACAAGCAAACTAGTTTATTCTTAAAATACACTGAAGTGGAGTCCAATCTGACCAGCTGCCTACAATGGCTGACGAGGGACTGACTTTAACAAGCATAAAGTTACATTATGTATGTTGCGGAGTCCACAAAGACCCTCCTACCATGGAAAAACATTGGTAGGTGTCGCAATACAATGAGGGTACAGAACATAATGCACGCACATCCCTTTGAGTCACAGGGACGTGCATCTTAACAATGGCATCAACTCGTTCAGGTGTTAGCCTCCGACCCTCCTTCGACAGCCGGAAACCTAAATAGGTGACCTGCTGTTGACAATATTGGAATTTAGAAAGGGATATTTTATGTCCATTTTTGGCCAAATGCATTAACAATTTTACCGTCGCATACCGACAACCCTCCTCGGTGTCAGAGGCTATTAAAATGTCATCTACATATTGCAATAATACATTACCTGTGGGAAGATGGAGAGAGTCCAATTGATCTTTTAAAGCTTGACTATAAATACGTGGGGGCAGATTTATGTTTCCTGGCGCATCCCTGCAAATCAGCAAGGATGCGCCAGGAATGATGCGTCACGCAAGTTTACCCTTGCGCCACACATGATGCGCCGCATTTACAATGCGGCGCATCATGGCGCAGGAATAAACAGATGCGTGACGCATCTGACGGCGTAAGGTTGGCGCAGTGCTTCAGTTGCGTCACAAGCGCGACGCAACTCCAGCACTGTTCCAACCTACCCTATCCCTAACATGGTGCGTCAAGCCTTACGCCTGCTTCAAGCAGGCGCAGGGTTTTGGCGCATCAGGGTTGAGAAAGTGACTCAGTCAAATCTTATAGATTTGACTGAGTCACTTTTCAGGGGTGTTCCTGCGACGGAACGCCCCCCTCTGTTGACACGCCCACGTGAAACCTGACGCAGGTTTTACGTGGCGCAGGGCTTTACATCGTGACGCATCTCCATAGAAGCGTCACGATGTAAATATGGCGCAACGTGGCGCTGGGTTTACACCGCCGCTGCGTCACAAAAGTGACGCAACGGCAGCGTAAAAGTGGCTCATCTCCAATATAGATCTGCCCCTAGGACTTTTCGTATACCTCTGAGGAACACTACAAAATTGGAAGCACCTGCCAGCTAATGCAAATCCGAATAAATATCGGCTATCAGGGTGAAAAGGAATGCTAAAAAAAAGCATTTTTCAAATCAATCACGGATAAATATTTTGCATTAGAAGGGATCATTGTGATAAGGACTGTCATATCAGGAACCACCGGAAACTGGGGAATAACTATTTTGTTTACCTCCTGCAGATCAATCATGAAACGGTAAACATCAGGGTGTGCATCAGGAGAATCCACAGGTGCCTTTTTAAGAATAGGAAGAATGAGGCTATTACACACATTTGATCCTGTCTCCTCCACCACCCCTAACTTGATCAAATCCTGAATAATACGCATCAGAGCCTGTTCCCCAGCCAGCAATATTTTATACTGAGGAATACGGGGGAGAACAGCATTATCCTTGATTAATAGAAATGGGTGTAATCTGTAGCAACCCAACATCCCTGTCCCCTGCCGCCTACAAAGAAGATGGTACGTCCTTAAATTCAACAGGAAGTGGCGCATCCTTTGCAAAACACTGTTTTGCACCATCCATCTTAGGTCTGAAAGTCATGTAAACACCAACTGGGGAACAATAAATGGTAGCATATAGTTTCTTCAATAAATCCAATCCTAATAATAAGGACCAACAGTCAAAGCAAGAGGTTTGGAGATGGGGCTCATGACCGGTGCGCCTGAAAAACCTACCGAAACATTATTACGGCCAGACAGGGCGGCCCCGGGAACCAGTGAATGAGAAATAGAGCTATTCATTGCACCTGTATCCACCAATAGTTTCTGTTTCGAACCATGGAGATCTGCTGTGACATAAGGACAAGGCTGATCTACAGGAATCTGGACTGGTCCTGCACCCTGTCCCTTGCTGTCCTAGCTATAGGACATCCCTGTAACTTCATCCATATCGTAATCATCATGATAATACTGTCTTCCTTGGTGATCATCAAAATAATTCTGATCAGACCGACCCCCTAAGGATGCATCCCCTTGAGCCTCATCTCAGCTTCCCTCACCACGACCCCTTCCATTCCAATCCCTTCCTCTTGGTACTGCAACTTTCTGTAACAGTTCTGGGCACTCACTCTACCGACGCCCCTCCTTTTTACAACATGCACACTGATTCAAACCCAGTGGTACACCACCTCTACTGGCATCTCGAGACCTCTGAGCCGGACCAGTACCACGACCCCTTTCAGAGCCCCTTGCAACTTGCTGCAACAACACCTTCGTCTTTAAATCCTTACTCTTTTTTCCACCTCATCCTTTTCCTCATTTTCTCAATGTTCATAATATTGAGCCATGCTCAATATCACTGAAGGGGAGGAAGTAGTCCATGTACTTTCAGAGGCTTGCAGCCGAGCCGCAATTTCAGGAATTGGATTTGTAACAAACCTGTTAACAAACAAACGAACCCCACCTTCCACTGACAAATCCTGCCCACTTAATTCCCAAAACAGCCCTTCAAACCGAGCAAAAAAATCAGACACCCTCTCCTCTTTCTTTTGGCGACATGCCGTCAAATTATCCCAATCTACTCGTCTGGGTGGAACAAGAGAATGCATGTAGGTAATAATACGATTTTGTAAAGCCAAAATCTCAGCCCTAGGTTAGTCGCCAGGCTTCCGTTCCTTATCCCATGCCTTAATCTCATCCCATGTACCACCCAATTCCAATCTGTGATCCTGTCTATGCACCTGCCTCCATATATCTACCGGCACCAACAGTCCAAAAACATCTCAATATCTGCTAAGGACATAACTGACGAAGAGGCAGCCTCTGTTACTTCTTTATAATATGCAGTTGGATTTTTTCTAGGATACGGTAACTGACTCTTGAGGGCAAGTACCTTGCTTGTCTTCCATGGGGCATAGACCCACAGCTCCTGAAAATGAGCCTCTATCTGTTGCTGAGTAACAACATTTAATGCATTATGCTGCTCTGGAATCTCATGGTGGTAAATGGGATGCACTTCCGTCATCGGAAACTGAGATACTGGAATCGGAGTACTGTGATATAACTTCGCCCGATAACTAAGTAATGTCCCAACATTACCATGGACTTCTGCAGGGGCCATACCAGCGGAATATACACAATCTCGAATGTCATAAATAATTTTAGGAGCTTTATCTTCAATACACTGTTCCTACAAACCAATCAATGTAGTTGACATATGCTGAAGGGCATGTTGTTGCACAAACGGATCAAAATCCTTCATCACACTCCATATATCCTTCAAACTATAAATCACACTCTGAGCCCACTGTACTGCCTGAAGTGCAACCATTCTTTTCTCTTCCTCACCCACCTCAGATCGAATCATTGCCCGCTCTAATCGCTCCCGCGCCACCGCCTAATTTCCTCCATCTGACCATCGCACCGGTGTCCCATCACTACTCAATACTGTGGGTGATACATCTAGGGGGAACGCAAAAGATGCAGACGTAGGTGACCGGGTTAACAACGGCTGTGTGGTAGGTGTAAGAGAAGGTGGAGAAACAGAAACAGAAGCAGTTGACACTGCAGGGGTGACTGCAGTAACTGTACCTGTAAATTGCAAGACCTGAGGTGAGACGGATACAGCTGGAGCCGAAGCTGTTGAGGCTACAGAAAAAACAAGGGAAGGCGAGGGATCAACGGAAGACTGAGACGACGGGACAGCAGGATATATTCTCTGTGGGCATAGGAAAGTGGGGGCGACTTCCAACAGATCCTCCACAAAAGGATCCTCTCACTCTCGAACAACATAGGACTTATCACATTGTATTCGGAACTTCCTATCTGCACACTCAATACCCTTTTCTGTCCTTTCTTTATCATAAGCTACTGGTTTCTGCACCACCGTTTGCACTGCCTTCTTCCTGGACTCTTTCTCAGCACGTATACATCTCTGCTAGGCTTTTTTCTGCCATACCTGCAAAGTATCAAACATCGACTGCCTACTTCTTCTAGCAAATAATTTATCCTGCAAATAATTAAATTTTTGTTGATCAAAAGTACCATTCTGTGGCCACTGAAGCTCAGTATTGTCCCTCATATACTTGTGCCACAATGTCCGAAACATAATAAGGCTAATACCGTGCTTCATATACATATACAAATTCAGAGTACCTTCCGGAGCCGCAGGCTGCCGCTCCTTCAGGCGATGTTCTGCAGAGCAGCATCGCCACCCCAAACACCACACTTTACTCCAACAAGGCATCCTAACATCAGGGGTTGCTCCTCGTGGTGGTGGCGCTGCTGTCCTCCATGCGCCCTGCGAGAGGGCTCTTTATCGGAGATCTTTTAAGGGGACGCCGCAGTGGTGCATGTGGGTGTGTGGGCCTAGGGAAGTGAGTGAGTGAGTTAAAATTACCTTAGTGGTACCCAAATACCAACTTTTATTCAGGGGTCCGGAAGGTAAGGTTAAAAAACAAAGGATGAGGAGCACCTCCTTCAAGCAAATGTAGTGGAGGGATGAGTGTCTTCCTGCTGCTCTCAAAAGCAAGTGAAAAAGTGAGGTTAGGTCAACATGTTTTGCGCTTTGAGGTGGTCCCTAATGGATCCAAGAGCGCTTTGTCAGGACCATGGTGTGAAAATTGAAGAAAGTGATACTAGGAATCAGGGAAGAGACACCCTGCATTCCTACTGTACCTATAGTCTGGTGTCAATGCGTCTCTGCGCTAGTTGGAATGTCTGGCTCGAGTTCCTTAACCCAACCCCTCTATTCTGAGCGGTTGGCCTCACCGGCAAAAGATCTCTGATAAAGAGCCCTGTCGTGGGGCCCGTGGAGAACAGCAGCACCACCCCCATGAGGAGCAATGTCTGATGATGAAGCATGGGTGTGTGAGGACATTACATCTAAAAGGAGAAATTCCCCCACCTTTATCCGCACCCAACTGCACTGAGAGACTACTCCTACACTCTTATCAAACACAATAGGTTGTCTTTCCCTCTTTTCTTTAGGAACAGTTACCCCTCAGTGAGTACTATGTCAGTCTTTGGGAGCACTGGTACTGGACCTCCCTTTTTCCAATTAGCTCCCCGTCCCCCCTCTTGACATTGTGTTGTGATCCTAACGTAGGGCACATTCACGTGTTCACTCAATCACGCACACATAATAAAACACACATGAACAAAGAGCTCTCAAGAACAGTCCATAGACTGTACCAAACAAGTCAGTCCTCACACTGGACCAAGACAAGATAGACTCTAGCCCTAGACCTTTTCAAGAATAAGCCGAATTCAATAATTGGCCCGGCAGAATGTTAAAAAAAATGCTCTGTATCACAAGGGTCCGCAGACCTCCCAAATTAACGGAGACGGCGCCGCACTTACCAAGAATTCAAAATGAACTCACCCGGTACACACCGGTCAAACAAGATTATTCCCCACTGCTGACACTTCGGACCAAAACGGTCAGATCCAAGGGTTTCGCCTTTTCAGGACACCAGCCAAGGTGACCGCTAGATGAGGAGCTGCCCGATCAGACAGCTGCGAGAACCAAGCTCGATCGTGTGGGGATCCCCGATCCGCCCATCCGACCAGACACAACCCCGACTTCTACAACCCAACTACAGGCGAGATGGCTCAGCTGGTGGAGTCCCTGTTCGGGCGCAAACTGAAGGAAGTGACCTGATTAGGGCCCCCAGGGTCACTCTCGACCTCCTCTAGCCTTCCAAGAATGAAGAGTCGATGATGCAGTAGAGCATACAAGCAAACTAGTTTATTCTTAAAATACACTGAAGTGGAGTCCAATCTGACCAGCTGCCTACAATGGCTGACGAGGGACTGACTTTAACAAGCATAAAGTTACATTATGTATGTTGCGGAGTCCACAAAGACCCTCCTACCATGGAAAAACATTGGTAGGTGTCGCAATACAATGAGGGTACAGAACATAAGTTTTGATTCCACAGTCTGGTACAAGCTATATACATTTCAAGGTCGTCTGGTCTATACTCCCCTCTAGACAGGTGGGAGAAGACCTTGATTTCAGAGTAAAGGCATGCACTAACGAGCTGGCATAACATTTGAACAAACAAAACTTGCCAAAAACGATTTCTCGTAAATGAGCAAACAACAGTTTCGAATGTGCAAGTAACAGTTTGGATTGTAACAGAACATGGCATCTTCTCTAACTAAAATGGTGGCACAGATGTCAACCCAACCAACGTGACATCTGTATCAACTGATTACGTTTTATATACAATATGTTAATATAATGGATTAGCCATATACATGGTAACATAATATAGCGTAAAACATGAGTAATATTGTAAAATTACGTTTCACTTCTATCAACACGTGAAAAAAAGCAAGTATTCTAGAAATGTACAAATACTCCTAAGAGTACAGGTTGAAGCTGTGTTTATTTTTCACAAAAATAAGTGAAGGTGTCCAAAATGTTAATTAGGAGGCCCCTCCGATACTGTTTCTCGTGCAGCCCACTTCCATCAATGGCCTGACTCTGGTGCAGCTCACTTCTACCACTGACACGTCCCACTGCCAGCATGAGCGCCTCACTGGAAACATGCACAGATGAATCATAGCATGGGCTCTGTTCCATAGCAATAACACATTGTTACTAGTAGATACTGCATTGGAAAATGTATTGTACTATGTATGAATTGTGCAAGTGTAATAGACGTAAAAACTAGTCAGACTTTCCAGTGGAACACGTTAGTTTGATTTGAGAACTGGCTAGCATGTTAAAAGGACTTGAAAGCCTGACTGGCTTTCCATGGATAGATTAGTCACCAGTCCCCACTGTAGAAACAAAACCTTCACCAGCATCTCCAAAAGATCCCTTGAGTTCCAGTACCCAAGCAACATAAAGCAGGAGACCTCCATCCAATCACTGTGTAATCGCCAGCCCCTCCTCAACACAACCTACCTAGGGAAATCACCTGTGATACCAACAACATCAGATTATCCCACCAGGTGATCAAGCATGTCAATGGGCCTGCCAACACAAGACTTATTCGATATTTCAACCATCATATCGTATAGGCACCAGTGCAATCATCAGAGGGTGTACCAGTACAGCCCAAAACTTTGTGTGCTATGGAGCCACTTGCACATCACATTTCCATCAAGCCTGTGAGCCACATAATCATCTCCCTCTCTCTTCAAATGCAGTATCTCTGCTTCTCTTCCAGCTCTTATCAGTGGACTTGAACCTCACTTTCTCTCTCATCCCTGTCACCAAGGATTCCTCATGAAAAACTGCTCAAGCTGGGACATCGATGTACTCCACGCTCTCTCACAAGTCCTACGGAAAATCTTGTACCACAAAACTTTTGATCCCAATCCATCCACCTTCTTCAGTACTCTGGGTGGGTCTACAAAACCAAATGATGTGCCTCAGGTTAAGCAGTAGGTTCTCCTAGCTTCCTACTCTGAGAATCCAAATCTACAGACCCTTCTATAGTGTCTTGTAAATAGAAAGAACGCTGGAACTCTTTTGGTTCCCACTTTATGCCGTAGGCCTCTGGCGCAAGCGCTGGAGAGATGAGTTGAAGGCAGGCTTAGAATGTTGAGTTCTCACATACACGCAGTGGAATAAAGATGTGTAAAACTAGTCTCTGTATGTAGTGTGGTTATTGGCAACTACCTGCGCTGGCAGAATGCTACACCTGGTGATGAGATGGGGATAAGAAGCCTGTACACTGAAAGCACTCTTCCAGTGAGTTTGCCGTGGTCTGGCAAACTGCTTGTGTGTACCACGTGTGCCGCAATCGAAATGCAGTATCGATGCTGCCACCGTTGGATTCTCAGTTCAATGCCAGCCTATGCAAAAGGCTTTAAGATAAAGAAAGGGACATTGAAAGTTTACGTGTTGGTGGCCAGGAACTGAATGAAATGGCCACAAATAAAAGGTACTGCACCATTGCGCAAATTAATGCCATATGCTATACGGAGTAAGAACACTAACGGCGGATGCAACCAGCGCACTGCCATAGTTCTGTAAAGATTAAACTGAAATTCATGTGCTATGAAACAGAGATTAACCAGGTGTTTGTAAAGAAACATTTAAGCAGGCAGCTGACAAATATCATAATATTATCTGCTTTCATGGGCTCGGAGTGTACAAGGTTTATCTACTTACCTTAACCACTAACGACTCATCGTGCGATGGCCAATTGTGGAGCTGCCCCAGAAATAGGGTCAGGGTGAGTGAGAAGAGTTGACCCCAAACAAAAAGTCCTACCACCAAAGCTGGTGTGTAGGGGCTCAGAAATACTCCCCTTATTGCCATCAAGCAAAGAGCTCCGATAAAGAGCCAGGATGAAATCCAAGTTCCAAAGGTCATTAAGGCTCACCCCAAAGCCAGGACATCACAAAGAACTAGAGAAGCTCTGCCTTACTGAGTTCCTCTTGAAGCGCCTGAGAGACCATTACTCTCAACAAATTTATATATATGGCTGCTGCCTTCCTAAAACCGCCATCAGCATTTGATACTTCCAAAAAACACAATATTGGCAATGGATGGACTACTTGGATAGAGACTTTTGAAGTTTCATAGATGCAATAGATGAAAAAGATGATAAAAGGATTATAAAGTATCTGAGGAACTTGGTTGGTGAAGGAGTGAAAGAAGCCACGAAAAAACTTTCATAAAAAGGTGAAGTAACTTACAATCAAACCAAAACAGCCTTGAATGTCAAGTTTAATCAGGTGCAAATGTTGATTATGAAAGATACATATTTAGTCAAGAACTCCAGAGACCAGGTGAAACCATTGATGAGTCGGATGGAAGATTAAATGTTCTGGTGAAGCACTTTAAATTCAATTATTATCACAAGGAAGCTACTCGCCTCAGGATAATTGGTGGATTCTGTCAGATTCCTTTTGATGACGAATACTGAAGGAAACTCTGAGCTTGAAACAGGTCCTTAAGCTTCTCATGCTGAAGAGCATGCTGTTCCTCAAGAGAGTTATATGCAGCTAGTCATGAGCATGAAAAGAAAGCCAAGGTACAAAACCGAGAGACACAAGGTGGTATATCCACAGAAAAAGAAGACGTGCAACAGATGGGGACTGTCAGTTCCACACGAAGGTAAATCTCCCACCATTGACAGATGTGCATTGGCTAAGGTGAAGCAGACCATTTTGTGACCACTTGCAAGGCGAAGAAAACAGTATGTGCGTCATAGCCTGAAGACAAAGTGGCCAACCAAACGCTACCTCATTGACATTTGACACAATCCCACAAGGTCAAGTGGTCACACCAACTGAGGCAAATCGACACCAAACAAAGTCGATCATCATTTAAATCACTGACATAGAGTTACTCAGCAACATTTTCAGTGAAAGTGACAATGACAATTTCTCAATGTGGATGTGCACTTCAAAAAGGCATGCACATGTAGAACTAGTCAAATGTGAGAACAAATCGAACGTGAAAAAAATCAACAAAAAAAAGCACCAAAATCTTTTACACATTGTCCGAAGATCGCTCTAAAGATAAATGGGTGTTGGATACCAGTCATAATTGACAGCGGTGTGTCGATAAATGTCATGCCTGAGAAGTATCAGCAATTGTCTCCGTTACCACAACTTACGAAGCCAATAACTAAAGTATACACATGGGCTGATTTGACGCCTTTTAAGAGTCAAGCTTCTTTTATATCCATAATGAAGCATAAGAACACTGTGGTGCAGGTAACTATTCATGTACTTCAAGGATTAACTTCAAGTGCCTGTTTGCTGTGTTTCAACACTGCTCCTCATATGGGATTGATATCAGTGAGCTACAATATGAATGCTCATCATGAAATGGTAAGTCAATTTCCTTCATTATTTCCTGGATTTTTTAGGAAAACTCTAAACAATGAAAGTAAAGTTATATATGAATGAGTATGTGTTTGTCCTCAAAGACACAGACAAATTGTGTTTCACTTGCAAGAAGCTGTTGTAAAGGAACTTAATTCATTGCTTAAACATGACAATATTGAATGCTCCACTGGTCCAACACCATGGGTTTCTCCCATTGTAGCAGTGCCTAAAAGAGAAAGTGAAGAAGCCTTAAGCACATGCATTGACATGCGTCAGGCCTACAAGGCAATTAAGCAAGAGAGGCATCCAGGTCCGCACATTGCTGATATGATTACTCAATTGAATTGAGCACATATTGCTGATATGATTACTCAACTGGATTGTGCAAAGTTCTTCTCTCGGCGCATCTTGAATAAAGGATGTCACCAATTAGAAGAAAAATCCAACTACATTACAACCTTTTCTATGCATATTGATCTGTTCCTATAAGCAATTGAGTTTTGGTGTATTCTCTACTGCAAAATGTTTCCAAGACATAGTTCGACGTATCATACAGCCAGTAGTAAATACATTAAACTATAGTGTTGATATATCGTCACCCAGAAAGAGCATGACAAAGCTCGCATGCAAGTCTGTCGTTTGCTGAATGATGAAGGCTTAACTCTGAATGCGGAAAAATGTGAATTCCACAAGAAAAGCTTGATATTCTTTTGCATTGTCTTTTCTGACGGGGGCAGTAAACCTGATCCAGCTTAGTTGCAAGCATTGTCTACTGCAAATCCCTCACAAGACAATTCTTTTTAATGAAAATTTCTTGGAATGGCCAATTACTGTTCCAGATACATACAAGACTTTGGTACAGACAACAAAAAAGAATGTGTCTTTTCATTGGTCATGTGAATGTGAGAAGAGCTTCCAAAAAAAAGCAAGCTATTGAGAGTGCCACTGAAATGGCCTACTTTGATCCCAAACTTTATACAGAGGTTGTAGTCGACACTAGCCCTGTTGGGTTAGGCACAGTCCTGGCATAGCACAATGGACAGTCAAATGCTTGGAGACATTTCATAGCAAATGCCAGTAAACGTTTGTCACAAATGAAACATGCTTACGCGAAACCTGAAAAAGAATATTTGGCAGTGATTTGGGCTTGTGAATATTTCCATGTAGTCTTGTATGGAAAGCTTTTCACAGTAGTGACTGATCACCAAGCACTGTCGACGAAATTTGGCAATCCCAAAGCCAAAATGCCTCCTTGAATTGGACATTGGTATTTGAGGTACAACTATACAATTCTGTCAGGATCTCACCAGGTTATTCTTTCGCTCTAGTGAAATGTGGCAATGAGGACTAGTCTAACCCTGGGCGTAGTGGGCGTAGTGGGGCTACGTGGAGCAGCGCGTAGTGTGGCCAAATCTACGCACACTTGCGCGCTCCGCGTAGCCCCACTATGCGCCGCCCGCCTCCCGCCTGCCCTCATTTTAAAATAAGTTAAACTATGATAAAAATAAGATAAAATGCCTTACTTGCAGTGCGGCGTCCCGGGGCTCCCTCTTCCTCGTTGACAGCAACTTCTTTTCACAAATGCGCATGCGCGGATGCCTGCGCATGCGCATTTCTCGCATCTTATCTTAATGTTATCATAGTTTAACTTATTTAAAATGAGGGCGGGTGGCGGGCAGCTATGCTTCGCCCTGGTGTGTGCGTAGCGCTGCCTGCTATGCCTACTTCATAAACCGCGAAGCAGGCAGCGCTACATACACTCCGTGGGCGGAGCGGAGCACTACGCCCGGGTTTAGACTAGTCCCAACTTCCCCGTCAGACAAGAAGACCCAACTACGTCAAAGTCAAGACGTGTCCAACTGGGAAGAGGGGTAGGAAGGAAAAGTGTAGACACCTTCAAGACTTGGCATGTCCTGCTTCTGGACCACCCAAGTTCCTGTCAATCTCTCCCTGAAATTAAACAGAGGTCAATTTACTATGTGACTACATGTTATGTGCTATTCCCTATACTAGAGCCTAAACCCCTATAGAAGTACCTGAGGATCTCCTCCTCTGATTTGCATGTTGTGTGAAGATAAATACCAATGTGGATAAAAAACCTAAAACAAGTGAGGGAGGAACTTGTGAATCTGGATACCTGAAGAATAATCAATAAAGGTAAGTATACACAAACTAAATGTAGTGTACATTAAACTATTGTAGGGTATGCTTCGTAGCAATCATCACTAGACTTGCAGAGAGTAAGGTTGTGGCTAGTAAGGAACATATATCTAGGCACATATACATGCAATATAACATGCATCTGATTATCAAAACAAAAACTGCATTACATAATTCCAAAACAAACGATATGCAGTTTTAATTTAAGTAAGCATGTCAGAATATGCTGTCTTTCAAGTTCAATATATAGCTGTGGCACCACATAGCTTTCTCCTTTTGCATGTTCACAAGTTCCTGTGAGTGGAAAACAGACGAGAAGACACCCGACGTACCAACGCAGCAGAAGAAATGGAAACCACGATGCCATGAATTTTTCAAGGACACCGAATATCCAGGGAATACGCAGAAGTAAAGATGCGACGTCACGTAAGGCGTAACTGGAAGCCACAGGTTGAGAAAGGCTGGAATGGCAAGTGTCTTTCTGTGGTGGAGCGCGCAGCTTTATAGGCTATGCACTCCACCCAGGAACAACCCACAGAGCTCAGGGCCTGTTATTGGGCAGGACTGACAAATTCTTCATCGTCCAGGGAAAGATAAGAATCTTCCTGATTATTTTTCAAGAGTGCCTTTGCAATGCCCTGTACCCAGCGGAGGCCTACATCAATTTGTTTGTGAAATCGACCACACCAGCTGCCATGTCTTTAGAAGAAATTGACACTGCTACGAGCCAAGATAGTAACATGTTAAAGTTAGAACACATTATTGGTCTTCAATCATGGAACAAGCACTCTAGACCTCTCACTAGGTACACTGAGTATTTGAAGCTCAAAAAATGGAAGAGGTGAACTTTCAGTGACTTTAGAAGGCCTCAATTTGTGATGTACATGAATTGTTATTCCTGAGAGTCTACTACAACAAGTGATCAACGTCACCCATGAGGGACATCAAGAAATAGTTGCCACCAAGAGAGCTCTCCGTGACCGAGTCACTCTCCTTACTTCGACAAAAGGATCAAAAAAGTCTTGTCATATATGCAACTGTCTTTTGCCTCAAGTTATTCAGCACCCTTTGAACATGCTTGGGAGAGAATTGCCATTGATTTCTGTGGCCCACCTTTTAATGGTTGAGAATTCAAAGACTTTGTAAATCACCTCAATATAAAGCATCAAAAAAACACTCCTCTTTGGCCCCAGGCCAATCATCTGGTAGACCAGTTTATGGGTACTCTAAAGAAATCTGTTCAGCATGCTGAATTGGAAAAGTTCAACCTCAAAGTTGTTTTGAACACTACTCTTCAAGCTTACTGGTCGACCCCTCACTCAATGACAGGGGAAAGCCCTGCAACTCTCAACCTTGGATGAGCCATGACAACCAAACTGCCCCAGTGGACCAACCTCAGAATAATGAATAAGAAGAATGAAGAAGACTTTCATAATACAGACTTTGGTCGCAAACAGAAGATGAAAATATAGGATGACGGACGAAATAATGTAAAAGACATCACCTTTACAAGAGGAAATCAAGTGCTTATCAGACAACACAGAAAAGTTAACCCCCTCAGCGCCGCGCGGATTACCGCGCTGTGCTGAAGGATCTATTGCGCGGGCGGGACCGTGACGGAGCGGTTCCGTCATACGCACAGCGCAACCGATGCGCATGACGGAACCGCTCCGTCATGCGCATCGAAGGGGTTAAGTCTGATGCTCCTTATGAGACTGAACCCTTTACCATTACTAACAATAAGAGCAGATGGTGACTGCCTAGTATCCTGGGAAGACCCTTACGAGAGATTTCTCTCTTTTTTGACATGTGACCCATCACTCACCAAACATTGATGTCAATGTAGAGACTGGGTCCAGACAGACTTTTGATGACTCTGTCTGCTGATGATTCCACCTCACCTGTGCAGATCACTTACACTTCGACTGCCAGATCCCAGTTTCCAGTGACCCGATCAGAATGTGTGATTCAGGAGCCATGGTGCTTAATTGAAGAATTATAAATGCCTGTATATCTTTGTATTGAAACATGTATTTATTCATATATTTGCTTATTTAGCTAGATTTTTTTAAAACTTTTTATATAACAAAGTGAATGATTGAATGTCTTATAAATAAAAGAACACTGAAATTCATTTGGTTCACACTGTAGGTCTGTGATGTACGCGTTGAGGAAATGAGTTTCAGGCAGGCTTATAATATTGAGTTCTGACTTACATGCAGCAGAATAAAGATGTGTAACTACTCTCCATATGTGGCGGGATTATTGGCAAGTACCTGGGCTGGCAGGATGCTACACTTCCATTGTAGTGTTGTAATGCCTCAAAGAACAAAAGCTCATACACAATCCTCATGGTGTTGGAGAGATCATGTCTCCCATAGTTCCAGCACCATCCCACCTCTATGATCTTAGATCTCACATAACCTAAATATTGCTTAATTTATATTATGACCCAAAAAATATAGATGGCAATTTAAGCCTTCAGCAAGTTATACTTGTGACCTACTTGCCTGCCGTTCCCACCCTGCTCCTTGAACACAATGACTGACTGGTCACATAGTAGCCTGTCATGCAGTATCCTGATGGGCTGATGTTAAGTACAAATGGTCAAGTACAGTGGGGCAGCCCAATTCAGAGTCCCAGTCAATCTGAACCTCAATCGAAGCCATGTACCATAAACAGGGTAGGTGTTAGATGTAGAGTTTCTGATTGACAGAGGTACACACCCTGTCCAAGCAGGAACCACTACTCTAGTCAGGGTAAGCTAGATACACACAAAAGATAACTTGTGCTCATCCTCTGGTAGCTTAGCACAGAGCAGTCAGGCTTATCTAAAGAGGCAATGTGTAAGGTATATGTGCAACACACACACACACATAGTAACACAATGAAAACACCACAAAGATACTCAAAACAGGATTAGAATTTTTTTTGTTGTTTTTTAAGCAAAATATGACCAAAATGACAAAGATCCAATAAGTAGACCAGGAGTTATGAATTTTTGAAGACTAAACGAAATTAAATTGCATCTGGTCATGCAAGACCGGGGTAAATCCAAAATTCTGGCTGACCATGATGGAGCGCATATCGGCTATAGGACTTATGCAGGTTCTGTTGAAAACGTACCTTGTTTAGAGGAAATGGCGAAGACCTGATGTGAGGAGCAGAGGAGGCAATACTTCATTGCTGATCCCGAGGAAGGAGGTGATGCATCAGTTCCAATCCGTGCAGTCAGCGAGTCTTTGTCAACGAAGCCCTTGGCGATAAAGGCATTGTTGTCAAGTCACGCAGTCCACAATCGAGCTGCTCAGTCTGCTGAAAGGGTGTCCTCGAGCATCAGCTGCATCTGTGTCAAAGGGAGACGCATTGGTTCAGATCAGCGCCAGGTCCTTGGTGCGTGGATTCTGCTGGTTCAGCACAGAAAGGTCCCTTCCATGGGCCCAGGAGAGGGTTGGTGCCACTCGCAAGGAAGCACTCACAGATGGCAGAGTCCAGGTGCTCTTGCAGGCTTGAAGGTAGTCTTTAATGGCCTGAGACTTCAGAAGAAGGGGCAAGTCAGCAACCACTTGCAGTCACTCTGGGTTCAAGTTAGATGGGTCCAGTACTTTTTTTCAGCAGGGCAGAGGGCAGAAGGTAGCAGGAAACAGGCAGCACAGCAGAAAAGCAGTTCTTCCAGGGCAGCAGAGTGGCAGCCCATGTAGCAGCACAGCATCCCTTCTTCCTGGCAGAGTTCTTCACAGGTCCAGTAGTGTACTGATTTGGTGAAGCCAGAGCCCCAGCACTTCTATGCAGTTGTGCATTTGAAGTTGGGGTGACGTCAAAGAAGTGTCTTTGAAGTGCACAGAAGCCCTTTCTTTGCTGCCCTGGGGCCAGACTGTTAGTAGGGAGTAATCAGCCCTTTGTGTGGGGACAGGACACTGACTATGCAGGTGCAAGTGTCAGCTCCTCCCTCCTTTCCTGCAAAGGAAGGCCATCAGAATGCAGATGCGTGCTAAGACACACCGAACCTTCTTGTGTTGTGGCTGTCTAGAGGGAAGGCACAAAGTGAAGCTGTCACCCTCCCCAGATGTGTATTGGAGTCAGGCTGCAGGCACAAAGAGCAGTAGGAGCAGACAAAACTTTCTAAAAGTGACATTTCTACAATAGTATGGTTAAACTCAACTTAACCAGTAAGGAGGATTTATCATTACCATTCCAAAGATATAAAACAAGAAAAAACTACTAATTTCTAATCAGGAATTACAGCTTAAAATGTATTTAAGCATTCCCAATTTTAACCTACGAGAGAAGTAGGCCTTACAGTAGTGAAAAAGGAATTTAGGGGGTTTTCGCTACCAGGACATGCAAAACCTAAAAGTACATATCCTACCGTTTGCTTATACAGCACCCTGGCCTATGAGCTGCCTAGTGCCAACCTTAGGGGTGACGTATATGTAATAAAAGGAGATTTTAATGCTTGCCAAAGGATTTTAAATGCCTAGTCAAAGTGGCAGGAAACTACACACTCAGGCCCTGCAGTGGCAGGGCTGAGGGAGGTTTGAATGGCTACTTGTGTGGTTGGCACAATCAGTGCTGCAGGCCCATATTGACTGGGGGTGAATGTATGATTTACTCAGCATTCCTTCCACCATTTTTTGCTGTAGAACATTTCACCCTAAGTGGGATGGGTATGCCCAGATGTGAGTCCCTTACTCACTGTGCCATTGGATTCAAGCTAGCCTGGCTGATGAGGGGTGAAACCCCTAAACTGGACCAGGATGCTTGTTTCCATTCCAGTGAGGACCTGGCTTGGCAGTTTGGGCTGGACTGCTCAAGTGAGGAACAGGGTCAAGACTGATTTGCATATGACTGGGTCCAAACTGTGGTGGCATAGTGAGTAAAAGAACAATGGATTTAACCCAGATCTCTTGACTGAGGGTGAATGTTTGATTTACTCAGCAATCTGTCCATCATTAGTTGCTCTAGCACTTTTTGCCCTAAGTGGTATGGGTATGCCCAGACATGGGTCCCTTGCTTGCTGTGCCCCTAGATTCAAGCTAGCCTGGCTGATGAGGGGTGAATCCCTGAAAGGAGACCCAGGATGCTTGTTTCCACTCCAGTGAGGACCTGACTTGGCAGTTTGGGCTGGAATGTTCCCATGAGTAACAGGTTCAAGACTGGTTTGCATTTGGCTGGGTCGAAACTGGGGTGGAGTAGTGAGCCAAATAACAATGGATTTAACCCAGATCTCTTGACTGGGTGTGAACGCTGATTTTCTCAGAATTCAGTCCATCATTTGTTGCTGTAGCATTTCAGGCCCACTATTAGCATTTAATTTACAGACCCTGGGTATATGGTATACCACTTTTCAAGGGACTTACAAGTAAATTAAATATGCCAATTGTGTATACACCAATGTTACCATGTTTAGCGGAGTAGCACATGCTCTATAGGATTGGTCAGCAGTGGTAAAGTGCTCAGAGTCCTAAGGTCAACAAAAAGATACAGCAAAAAGAGAAGGTAAGCAGGCAAAGCGTTTGGGAGAAGACCACCCTAAGGATGACAGATCTAACAGAAGGCTACGCTGCTGTAATCCTGAGTGGGTCCTATTCAGTAAGCATTGAGACGGGATACCATTACTCTAGGCAGGAGGTGACGGAATGACCACTTTTTGTGAACAGAAGCAAATCTTCAACCGTATCGATGGTTTGCAATCCTAAACTTTCAGGGCACTTTGGTTCTTGGTTCAAGACTTCTAAACATAAATCTTAGAAACACGAAGCAGCAACACAGCCCACAAAGATAGTTTGGCAAGTAGCACCACAAATTTGTTGGACCCAAATAACTGCCATAAACGCCATAAATGTGCGACAGGTTAAATAAATCAGTCTCAGATTTTACATTTATATGGCACACAATCTCAGAAATTTATCACCTCAAAACTGATGCAGCAAACTGGGCCACAGTTAACAACAGCTCTAAAAATATATATAAAAGAAAAAGAACAACAAAAGAGCGTGAAAGCTGACGCATGTGCATTTCTCAGCTCTATTGACCTTTAAGGTCAAAAGGGAATTAACAGAAGCCCCTTGTGAGGCTGTTGAACTGCACTGCCAATCAATGTCTGAAATACACCAGTACATAGTTTTCTCTCTTGAGGATTTGGAACAAAATGCTGATAAAGTGGAAGCCATACCACCATCTCTCAAAAGAAACACAGTCGTATACTCACATATATGGCACTAGTTGCTTGGTAATTTAAGCCATGTAAGCCAATGAGAAATAGCGGCAGAGTTTTAATAACGCATGAAAGAAAAACTTTCAATAATCATTGTACAGGTTATGTGGCAGGGTGGATTAAGCCCACCATTTTAGAACATTTCTACGTTTTTTCCTCAGTTGATTTATATTCTATGTTTATGTACATTTTCTTCTGGAACCGAGGAGCTGTTTGCGAAAATAATAAGAGGTTCCTTGTTTTATTGAAGACTTGGGGCCATATGTATAAAAAAAGAGTTTTGCGATTCTCAAATAGCGATTTTTAGCGAATGGCAATTAGAAAAACGCAAAATGCAATGTATGTAGGATTTGCTAAATATTTTGCGAATCCTACATATTCCTTATTTGTGAATCGCAAATTGAGATTCGCAAATAAGGAATACCTTCCCATTCATTCCTATGGGCTAGGAGGCTCATAGGAATGAATGGGAAGACATTCTCAATTTGCGATTACCAATTAGAGAATTGCAAATTCTAAATGCAATTTCAAGGTTGCAAGGGTGGCAAAATGACACCCTGTTGCACCCCTGAAATATGCATGTGTGCACATTTTGTGCCAATATTATGTGCGACATATGGCACATTTAAAAAATCAAAAAAGTGCTTTTTTAAAGAAAATCGCAAGGTACCACCAACTTGAAGTTGGTGGTAATTTGCAATTCCTTAAGGCCAAATAGCAAATTTCTGGTGCTTCCAGAATTGCATTTAAGGAATCGCAATTTGCAATTACTTAATTGCATTCGCAAAATAGAGAATCGCAAATTTTGCGATTCTCTATTTTGCGATGGCCATTTGGGATGATACATCCCAAAAGGCTTTTTCCCATTCGCAAACGGGCCCGTTCGCAAACCGGAAAAAGGCTTAATACATATGGCCCTAAGTCATGTGATACACATTTGCAAAATACGATTCACAAATTGTGTGAGATCAACAAGTTTTAGCTCTTAAAAACATTCCTATTCTCATAGTATTGTACCGCAATACAGAAGAGGAAGTGGGAAGCCTGTTTGTTAATAGCTTCCCTCATTTGGTTTGCAATTTTTCTCTGTGACCCTCACCAAAAACATGTTTGATCAAAGAATTGTAAAGTAGAAGACTCAATGAGAAATCACCTAAATCAGAGATCTTGCTAACTCATCGCCAGTGCTGGAACAGAGTATGAATTGGGTCATTAACGATTTCACAGTTCATTAACTGCTCAGTGGAGCTGCACAGAAGTTACACTGCGACATAGCAAAATGTTTCCAGTTCTGAACTTTCATTTAACTAATGTGTACAATCCGGGCTTTGTTATGTTGACGTGCTCCGTAGAACGAAATGGGGAAAGAGACCTGAGAATAATTACTTATGAAAGGACGGCCAATCGATGCAAATATGGAATCAGATTCCCCCAAAAATGTGTAAAATTACATGCGAGAGTTTGCTCTCTATTTTAACCCGGTTTAGGACTTCTTTTTTTGCAATTCATTGACGTTTCCCCTATTGCTCCGGGAAAGCCGGCACATCGAACTGGACTTATGTCCAACCTAGGTGCTATGTAGAGTCCTACAACAAACTTCACATAAATAAATAAATAAATAAATAAATAAACAAATAAATACTGAATGAAATCCTACCACTGGGGATCCTATATCAAAACCGTTTGACTTGTTCAAAACTTTATGCATAGTGTTGGGATGGAAAAGTCCCTCGCATGGTGATGGTCGTGCACTGTTGATCTGCCTGGCACAGCTGCAATGATATGTGGATCCGCGGTGTTGAATTTTACTCATTAATATGCAAGGATCATGCATGTGCACCATGGTCTAGGCCTGTCTCACAGATCGCTGTCTTGTTGGGCAGGGCGGAGTGTCCAAAGCACTACCCTCACAGTGGTAAAGGGTTACTGCCCTTACACAGAGTTTAATAGCACAAGGGTGGTGGTGGCACCAAACTGCATTTTAGTAATAATGTTCAGTAGTGAGAACAGACCTATTTACCTGTGTCACTGGAGTGCGGTCTACTGGCCCACTCATGTAAAGTTCCTCTGCCATGTGCTTAAATCACCCTTAGCCTACATCATGTTAGCATGTAGCGCTGTGCAGCACATGTGTGTTTGCATGTATACGTAGTGATGTATGTATGTCTGTGAGTGGTACAATACATGGAGGCCTGTGGATACTAACTTGGAAATCAGGGGCTTGCAAATTCATGTGGAGGAGCCATCCCAGACAGTTTTGGGGATTGCTAAATTCCTGATTGCTGGGTGGGACACACACTTGAAGAAGCGAGAGCCAGGCTCTCTTGTGCATTTCAAAAGGGTTCTTCACTGGTCTGTGAGGCTGGGCACCTCTCAGGAAGCAGATATGGCTGATAAAGGAATAATAAAGAGAAGTGCCTTTGCAATCTTTTGGTAAGCATTATCAGTGAGGGTGACATTCAGGTGTGATTCTCGAGTAACTTCCATGGCCAGTGTAGAGGAGCTATTTGAAATTGTGTCATTACTGCTGTGATAGACTGCTTCCTGGGAAAAGGTCAGGACAGAGGAGTAGGCACTTTAAAGGAACAACCGCCTGCTACATGAACTTCAAAGCATGAGACGCTAAAACTGATCTGTGTCTAGAAATGGATTGAAGAAAGGGGCGGTTGAGTCTCCCAAATTGTCATCCATGGCAGTACCAAGAAGTAAAGAAGCTCAGGAAGACTTTTGTCTTCTGCAACCAGGACTAGGGATTAAGATCTACCAGTCTTTCAGCACCATAGGGAATCAAGACCACCTGCCCTGGAGCTTGGAACACCAGTGCCTTCCTGCTGAGACCAGAGAACCCTGTGAGAAGGTGTAGAGTGCTTAGAGGGAGCAAGGTCCACCGGTGGTTCCTGGTGAGTGGATCCCCGGAGAGAGGTGTGAGATAACTGCTGTTGAACCGATCAGGATGTCGCCCGTGTGCTGGGAAAAGTCAACAACTCCGTATGCCGAGGGGCACAGTGAAGATATTGCTGCTATTGCACTGATTGGGCCTTCCACCCATGTGCTAGTCAAAGTTGGTGACCCCATATGGCAGAGGGGACCACTATAAAGAAATCACTGCTCTCGCACTAATCGAGTTGTCTGCCGCTGTGCCATAGGGATGATGTGCTCTCAATCATGTAAAACATTACCTGTTGGCAAACTTACCTAACATACAGCACTCAACAGTGACACTCAAGCGGATGATGGGGGTTGAATAAGCAAGAAGACTACTAGGTGCCCGACATCAGTCTTACAGATTAACCCAGATATTATCAGATAAGATCAGGTTTTGTTTTCGAATTTTGTCCCCTTTGTAATTGTTTGATAATGCTTTGATAGTTTCCCTCCATTTTCCGTTGGGTATATCTTTAGTAAATTCACTCCATTTTCCGTTGGGTGTATCTTTAATAAGTAAAACTCTTGCCCACCTCAAAATGCCAAAAAGAGGGAGAGGCGTTTTGCTAGCTTACCCTGCAGCGGTCTTGTTCTTGTTCACTTGTATCTAATTTTGAAAGATGGCTTGCATCCTCGACATGTTCAGACTATTGGAGCGTTTGGTGTAATCCTCATAAATGGAGAGCCCACATCAACAAGGCCAGCAGCAGGAAGGGAAGCATGCCATCTTGTCTGTGGATTAACAGTCCTCAGCCAGAAATTAATGGAGACTGTTCCATAGACTACAATCAAGAACAGAAAGACTATGACTTGATTTTCTGTGGTGGGACTGCCTCCAAAATGCTTCTCCAAAATGCATGTTTAATTGGATGTATACTGCATTTATTCTTAAACTGTTGAGCCCATGTTCTTAGACCATTCATTCAGGGTATTTTCTGTTATACATGCATTCAACATGTTGAGACTTTGCTCTAGTAATCTTGCTGTAGTAAAAAGGTGATGATTTTTACATGGCCTTAAGGATGGCCTTAAGGATGGAAAAGTAAGCCATTATTCAACAAGCAGAAAATTATATCAATGAGGAAAGAAGAGGAAAGATATGGGAGGTTGAGGATGAATCCTAATTCCAAAATGAGACTGAAGGTGCTTGTGCATATAGCTATCAGGAATCCATACACAATGATCTGGCTGGTAGATAGATAGATAGATAGATAGATAGATAGATAGATAGATAGATAGATAGATAGATAGATAGATAGATAGATAGATAGATAGATAGATAGATAGATAGATAGATAGATAGATAGATAGATAGATAGATAGATAGATAGATAGATAGATAGATAGATAGATAGATAGATAGATAGATAGATAGATTTGTGTGGAGAGGGCAGCTGACCTCGGAGCACAGGGTTCACGGTTCGATTCCCAGCTCCGGCGGCAGCTCAGCTTAGCACCCTGTGACTCTGGGCAACAGCTCACTTAATTTCCACGACGGCTCCCAGCGCCTTGAGACCCGTAAAGGTGAGTAGTTCGCGCTTTACAAATACGGATTTATAGATTTAAAGCCCTTAGAGAACGGGCTATGGTGGCATCCCAGTAAGTTGAGCTAAGACAGCTAAAGTAGAACAAATCATTCAACAGGTTTTCAGAAACCTCTGTGTGCATTTGAGGTATTGAAGGCAAGAAAATCAAGAAAGAGGGAACACCTGCTTTCATTAATCGAAAGGTATATGCTCCCAAAATTGATTTACCCAAGCCTGTTTGAGAAAAAGATGTGCTGGATTTTTGCATTGCATGAGCAATAACCTAGGGGCAATATTCAAATGTCAGATAATCATACAACGGTGTGTAGATAGTTTTCACTAGGTCCTGATGAATTGCCACTGATTCCCCAGACTATTTGATAAGAAACATGTCGACCCTTTGAGAGTAGAGTGCAGTTATTCTGAACCATAACTTCAGATAGTCGCCACTCCTTCCGTTTTTAAATCAGATGGAGAGCCAACTTGAATAAAAGCCATTTCTTGGACTCCCCAACCTATTTTATTCACTTTCACTACACTTCTTGGGTCCCTCACCCCCACTGCATCAAACGGCAAGGAACAAAAGATCTCCGCTAAAGAGCCCCTCTATGGGTACCCGTCGGGTATTGCAGTGCCGACCCGACGAGGAGCAGGCCCATATGATGAAGCATGATACCTAGCTGGCTGGGTGTGTGAGGGCCCTAGTTCTGAAAGGATTTCTCCTCCGCCGGATCATTGGAGGCCTTGTGGTGACAACGTTATATAGTGTATCTCTCCGTACTTCTCTTGACTCACCTAAGGAACTGCATACCCTCTTCTTTCACTAAAGGCTAGGGCGTGTATGCTGGACACTTCTAAAAGCCCTTGTGTCCCCCTCTTTGTTGATTAATTGTATACACGTGTAGCCCTTGTGGGACTTATTCATTAGGTTACCAGAGACGCAATCTGCCTTTTCTGGCCCATTTTTATACTTTTTACGTCACCTACTGTGACTTGTAGGTCATATTCCTGTGCCCCCTACCAGATGGAGGACAACCAGGGACTCAGCTTTAATGATGAAGTGGTAGCGGAGCTCTTGAGGATGCCTTCCCTACTAGGGGCGGAAGGTGGTGCGGCCTCAGGTACCCAATCAGAAGACTGGACATCTCTCACAACTATGGAAAGGGAATGGTTAAAAATCACCCTTCATGGAGCAATGATGACCGAGTACCTACGAGCAAACATCGCTCCTAACGGTCTCATAGTTAATATTTTCCCTAGGTTGTTCCTGGAGGACGCGATATTCAAGAAAGAGTGGTCTCTAGTTGCATGGAAATGCACAAGGGACCTGCTCGTATTAATAATCAACACCACCAAGAGGATAGCAGATGCCTTACTGGTCAGAATACAGATTGCAGAAAGCGCACTTAAAGTCACTATTTAGACATCCAATTTTGAATCCAAACTCGACGAAATAAACAATGAAATTGCAGATAACAAACAATACCTAATGAAACAAAAGATAGCTAAACTACAGAAAGATATACAGAGATTCAATAAGGAGAAGGTATATCCCTATCTTAAGACTGATTATACATCAGTTAAGAACAGTTACTCCTCTGATGAGGGCTCAGATACAAACAGAAGAGGCTCCTCCAACAGTGACTCAAGCACTGGCAGCTGGGGCAGCAATAACCAAAGAAGGGCTTCTCGCCCAGCGTACCCCAACTACAATGTACCTACCTACCTCGGTACCCCTTTCTGGCAATTCCCCATCTACCCTCAAGATCAGCCCCAATTCTTCCCTACAAGTAACCCTCCTTTTTTAGACAGAGGTTGGGGCAGAGGAAGAGGGCGAAAAAGAAGGAATCAGAAACAGGTTCAGTGGCAAGAACAACCGCCACACACAATAGAGACAAGTAGCAGGACCAGGGAAAAGAGACATTAGTGGTGAACCTTTCACATAGGTCCCTCACAGAGACGGAAAAGGCAGTACTAGAAAAAGGACTAGGCTATGTCCCCACTCCCAGGGTTGACAAATTCTGGGACAACTGTGAGATACAAAAAGATTTCAGGAAAATCCGTCAAAAAGCTTTCTTTCAAGACAAACCCCATAACATTCTAGAGGACATTGGGCTACGGAATACATCTACCTTCACACCCAACAACAGCATGATTCCTCCTGAAATATTGACTTTTGAGCAAGCCATACTCAAAGATCTGTCAGAGACCTCTAGTAGGGCCCCGTTCCATAAACTCTCAACAGCTGAACTAGTATCAGCCAGATCCATTGCAGATGACACCAGCATTACCATTAAGCAGGCTGATAAGGGAGGGGCAACTGCGATCTTGTCCACTACTGATTACAACATTGAGTGCCAATGCCAACTCAACAACGTGAGGTATTACACTCCTATAACTGATAACCCCACTTTGTGCCTTGCACCAAGATTGTCATCATGGTGTTCGAAGCAGAGACAAACGACTGGATTAACAAAAAGGAGGTAGATTTCCTTATAACTAAAGAACCCAAGACTCCTTATTTCTATACCCTGCCGAAAATCCAAAAGAGTGTAACACCAGTCCCTGGGCAGTCCATAGTTTCTGGTATAGCTCACTCTTTGAGCCTTTATCTAAATTCTGTGACCACTTCCTTTAGCCACAAGTGAGACAAACTCCCTCATTTGTGCGCGATACCACAGGCATCCTGCCCATAATAGAGGAGGCATTGGACATAGACGAAATTAAACTTCGTGTCACACTGGAAGTTGAGGCGTTGTACACCAACATTCCTCAACATGCCACTCTGACTGTCATTGAGGCAGCCCTTGATAAAGTTGAATGGACCTCACGACCCCTGTTTCATTCATCATGGAGTGTGCCAATTTGGCACTAACAGAGAATTTCTTTGAGTTCAAGAAGCAACTTTTTCATCAATCCCAAGGTATTTACATGCGAAATACCTTTGCCCCTAGCATAGCCTGCCTATATATGGCTGTTTTTGTGGAGAATTTCACACTATATTAGATACTGGATCACAATTTTTGGATCTGAGGATCAAACTCAACGATGGACAGTTGAGCACTACCCTTTACAAAAAGCCCACGGACAGAAACAGTTTGTTACTCTACAGTAGTCACCATCCGCGAGCCCTCAAAGATAACTTGCCTTTTGGGCAATTTTTCCGCATTAGGAGAAATTGTAGCTCTATAGCGGACTATAAGACTGAGGCTCAATCCCTAGCAACCAATCTATGACAGAGAGAATACCCACAACATCATGTCATAAACCCCATAAAGAGAGCTAGAAATAATCCCTGTGAGGCATTGTTGGAAGTGACCCCGAAAGAGCCTATAGATGTCCTTACATGCGTAACTTCTTTTACACCAGACTCCACCCACATCAAAGTCATCATTAAAAAACACTGGGGGATTCTGACCACCGGGACCCTACAGATGCCGATACCCAGGTTCGCTTTTAAACGAACACAAAATCTCAACGACATTCTTGTACGCACAAGGCCTAACACTCAGGGCATTAATGAACAAAGATCTCTTTGGGATCTCCCGCCAGTCAAGGGCCATTACCCTTGTGGCTCATGCGGAGTATGTCGCCAGACTACACCCACGAAGGAGATAACCCTTTCGGACACCTTCTTTTGGAAACTGACAAGACATACTAACTGCAATACCACCCACTGCATCTACCTGGTCACCTGCCCTTGCAACATGAAGTACATAGGCATGACCATGAGGATGGTCAAAATGCGCATCACAGAGCATAAGAGCAATATTTGGTGCCAATGGGTAACCACTAAGATGTACACACATTTCAAGGAATTCAACCGTTCCCCAGACACCCTCCGTTGGTTGGTACTTGACGCCCACCCTCAAACTACTAAGAGAGCATTGTTCAGGATAGAACAAAGATGGGTACACTGACTCTCCACTGACCGTCAGGGATTAACCTCTTCAGTGCCCATGACGAGCTGGACTCGTCATGGGCCGCGGTAGCGCTGTGCCCATGACGAGTCCAACTCGTCATAGACCCCGCCCGCTAATGCAACGGCCGGCACAGGGCGGGGAAAGGGGCGGGCACTGAAGGGGTTAAATGATGACATTCCCTGGGGGCCTCTTTCTGTGTTTGCACACAAAAGAGGAAGGAACTTGAAAGTCGTGTTAGTCCACACGAGACCACGAGCAGGACCACCGAGGCCAAATGCAGGTCTACTTCTCCCACCTCTGCAAGGCCACCACCCATGCGGCAATTGCAGCACATGCCAACTCACAAAGAAAAGTAATCACATAAAATTCAGAAATAGCACAGAATGGGAACAAGGAGGTTCACAAATTGTAATAGCAAAAACATAGTGTACATGGTTACCTGTCCATGCGGTATGGAATACATAGGTATGACGACGAGACCAGTCAAGATTCGCATTGGAGAACACAGGAGCAACATACGTTGCAAGAAAAGTACAACCAAGATGGCGACTCACTATCAAACTACCCAGCATACTATGGATGATTTACAATGGACCGTCATTGAACAATTGAATGGCGAGAGTGGTCTCTTTGAAAAAGAACAACCTTGGGTGTTCAGTTTGGGGACACATGTCGAGGGTTTGAACGATGACATACCCTGGGGCCAGTTTACCTGAATCCACCCTGGCCTCTTTTGTAACCCTTATCTGTGAATCCTTACAGGTTTTAATGTGTATTGGTACCCATGAGTAAACAACCCTGTCTTGTCATGTACGGACAATTTTGACTGGTGCACCACGTCTCCCCATGTCTACAGATTGGCTACTTTGGTTAGCAGAGCCTATGAGTTTTGGCCTTTCTCTGTTTATTTATTAATTAGTATTTTTTTTTCATTTTTTCATTGCTAATTTTTTATAAAACGTCATCATATGACAATGTGTCAAAGACTACACACTGTAGTTTCGGTCTAAATTAATAAACACTATTATTATTATATTTTTTCGATTTTTTTGGTATTCCAGTATATTTTTCCCATAAACGTCATCACGTGACTAGTTGTCAAGACCACCTTAAGTAGGTATAATGACTCTTAAAAACACTGTCCCTATTTATATCTCGAAGGGCCTGTTTTTGATAAATGTATCTAAGCGCAAGATGTTACATGAAATCAGACTCTAATCGGCAGATGCGTCATTTGCGGATTGTGGTTCCCTTTAGTTTCCCAGTGTAACACCGGAAGTAGTGTCAGTCCCGCCTTCCTCTCACGGAGTTAGCGGTCTAGTCATTCACGAGGAGCAGATTTAATGAGAGACACACTTTCTGTAACCTTAGGGCAAAGAAACCATACCGCTGGAAGTAATTAGTCGAAACCACGCTCGAGGGGCTTCCATAGCTGTGTAACATTATCTTCTATCAAATTATCATTTGGGCAGAAATTATTTCAGGAGACAACTCTTTCTATTTACCGCACTATTTAAGGACCCTCCCCCGGCAAGCTCATCGTACCACTGAGCTGCGGGGAGGCAGGATCCAGGAGAGGCAGTGACCTTGGAGTAGTGAGTACAGCATAGCCGTGGAGCACTTGTAAGATGCAATATGACCATAACTCGTGTAGCAAAACAATAATAGCGTTTCCCTGCATTGTTTTCATTCACAAAGTGTGACTATAGGCACCCTTCCCACCCGTTAGAGGCTCATGGGGCAATATCTCCTTTGAGAACAGGTACATGTATTACCTCATTTCCATATTTTTCTCTCCCTCTGGGTTCACAAGCTAATCGGAGTAATGTGAACAATGATCGTGCCCCTTAGTAGCTCGGGCCTCCGGGGGGCCTTTATCCTGCTCTATGCCGGAATACGGGCACCACAGCAGATGCGGCGCTCTCCTTACTTCTTACCTGCAACTTGCTATTGTTTCAGGGGTGACAGGTTACTTTGTGTGTTCAGCATCCTTTCCCTGATACCCAATTCATCATGTTTCCCCAGGGCACAATACTTTATGTGTCTCCAACACCTGCCGGATACTGTTGAGGTGAGGCTCTTAGAATATTCAGGGGAGTCCCTATGCTCTCCACCGACCCCTACCGCTCACAGCTACTGCTAATTCCTCAGCACCTAGCTGGCTGGGTGTGTGAGGGCCCTAGTTCCGAAAGGAGGATTTCTCCTCCGGCGGATCATTGTAGGCCTTGTGGTGACAACGTTATATAGTGTATCTCTACGTACTTCTCTTGACTCACCTAAGGAACTGCATAACCTCTTCTTTCAAGATAATCATACAAGAAATGTATTTAAAGGAATTGAGGAAGATTCTTCAAAACACCACAGGGAGGTAACTGAGGTTAGTAGCAGACTCTCAGTAGTTGACAGCAGGGAAATTGCTGTCAAACAGAGGTCAATACTCTGTCAGCCTAATGATTCCAACTAATTTGGGGGGCATAGAAAGCATAGACAAAAACAAATTGTGGTTGATTAGGAAACTGAGGAGAAAGAGTGGGTACTAGCACCTGAAGCACATTTTAATATTGACATGTAAAAAGTCTTTGTTAAAGAGCTAAGAGGAGACTAACTTAGATACAGTGATGTGGCAGCCTTATAAGGTCCCTTTCTTCACAGCCTCCAAAAGATCTACAGCTAGGTGGTAATTGGTCAATTTTCCATTTTCCAAAGATAAGAGAATGCATGTTTGCTAAGGCAGGCTCCCAGGATATGGTTTTCAATTTACATTAGGCTATGTCTTCCAGATAAATGAATGAAAAACATTAGAAACTGCCATTTGTTTGACAAAATAAAGCAATGCATATTGTTATAATCTCCGATGTACCCCAATATAGGCCTATGTAGGTATGTGACCTTTTACCTACATTTGTCCTACCTTGCTCTACATAACGGCTCTGCCACTGACCTTTTACCTAGTTATGTGCCGAATAAATGTTGTGTGGTTTTCTTTGTGAACTAGCATCATTTATTAGGAATGAGGATTCTTAATGTCATGGCAGGATCACCATCTTCTGTTTAAATCGTGTGCAACACAACGCATGCCATTACAGTGTGGTCATTACAACGACCGCGTTGTAACAACACATGCCATTACAACGCAAGTCAGAACAACGACTTGCTCTAGGGGTCAGAAGGTGTTGGATTTAAAATCCACCTTCCCTACTGTTGCACAGACTGGAGTTGGAATAGTAAATTATACTATTCCAACAACCAGCACCCCCCCTAGAGCAAGTCGTTGTTCTGACTTTCGTTGTAATGCATGCATTGTTACCTGTGTTAAAAAAGCATGAGGTGTCACATAGCATATTTTAATATCTCTGTACAAAGGTTACCACTATTGTCATCCTTGAAGGACAGGCCCACAGTATAATCACACAACTAGGTAGAAACCCTGAGGGTACCTTTTGGGTATATAAGCACCACATCTTCACTGGGCAAACCAGAGGAGAAGCTTCCATGCTGACACGAGATGCTGGAGTCCCTACACAAAGAAACTCCAGAATGCAGTGGTCTGACATCCCTTGCGGAGTGTCCAACTCGAGACCAAGACAGGGTCCTTCATTCTTTCCCATCAGGTATTGGGGTGGCTCTTTCCTAGGGGGATTCTAAGCTTCACACCTACATACATGCTAGGTACACTTAGGTAAACTTAGCTAGGGTGCGCATCTTAGGAGTAAGCTTGATTATTACTATGTATCTGTATGCCTGCATATATTCATAGTTTTAGCACCATGGTAGAATTCTACCTTTTATTTTCTCTGCTGGTGCTTGCAATCGTACATATATGTTTCTGTCTAATGGTTGTTGCAGCACACATATTTTATACTAGAATGACGCTGGTTCAATATATTCTTATTGAAAACGTGCCCATCATTTATTCTGTATATCTCTCTGAGAAGATGTGAGCACGAGTGACTGAACGAAAAGTACTGTACTGTTTACACGATCCCTGAGGATCAAGGGTTGTCATGTTCGATAGTTGCCCAAAACTATTCGCTCCTTGGTAAGGTTAGGGGGCATATAGTGGCACTGTGAGCTAGCTGGTCTTAAGGTTAACATATCCTCTGGGGGTGTCTGGAATCAGTCTGGACACCAATCCCTTAGTTTATGTTGTCTAAACACGCAGATCCTATGTATTATTAGGAACTACACATTAAAGATCATGTTCCGCTATGTAATGAGTACATCCCCTTTAATTGAGGAAACCTATCAATATCTCCCAAAAAATCAGTTGGCTGTTGAGAAGGATAATGATTTAAATATTAATGAATAAGACCGTGGGAGTCTCTTGTCCTACTTATAGATTGGAGGGCACTTCTTTTTTCTCTTGTATTAGCCATTGCCTCAATTTTGTTTTATAATTTTTTGTATTTTCTTCACGCTGAAAGCAGGAGGGTTGTGGCTCAAAATTAGGTGCCGTAGAGAGAGAAGTAGGAGAGTACCTCAAGTTGGATAAGGGAGTAAAAAGATCAAGAAAAGGAGAACACAGTTTTGTTTGGCTTTGAAGTAACATACAAATTGTAAGTATTTTTAGTGCTTAAAATCACATATTTTGTTATCAAAATGAGACACATAGTTTGACATTGAATTGAATCACAGCAAAGCAAACGTAGAGGAATATTATTCTATGAAGCGTATATGAACTCATTTTATTCTCTAAGTGGCAAAATTAAGGGATTGATGGTGTTGGTTCACATGTCAAACGTAAAAACAAGGGGTTTGCGGAGTTCGCCTAATTTATAATGGTATAATTAAGCTTGTTAGACCAGACAGCCTTTGGTGTGATCTTCCCCCAAACGTTATGCCTTCTCCTCTTCTGTTTCAGAATTACATTTTTGTTGGCATTAGGACTCTGGCTGTTTACAGCTGCTGACTAGTGCTAAAGTGCTTTTGCTCTGTCCTTTAAACATTGTAGAATTGGCTTACACCCCTTGGCACATTTAATTTACTTAGAAGTCCCTAGTAAAGTGGGGCAACTTGTAGTCTGGGCTTGGAAATTAAATGCTTCTAGTGGGCATGCAGCACGTATTGTGCCAACTACTTAAGTAGCTCCGTAAAACATGTCTTAGGCTTACCAATGCAGCCTGTGTGCAATTTTAAACTGTCAATTCGACTTGGTAAATTAAACCTTTTGCCACTCCTAAAATTCCCTATCCGTAGGGCATAGTGCATTAAATGAAAAAGTTGGACATGTACATTCAAGTTTTACATGTCCTAGTAGTGAAAAACTCACAAATTAGTTTTTCACTAATGTGAGGCCTACCTCTCCCATAGGATAACATAGGGCTACCTTATTACATTTAATAAGTGCTAACATTTGAGTAGGAATAGGTAGAAATGTCATGTTTGATGTCTAAGGAAGTGCAATTTTAAATCCTCTTTAAAGGTAAAGTCAGATTTTAAATCACAATTCTGAAAATGGTACTTTCAGAAAGTTTATATATTCTTGTCCTAACCATTTGATGCCTGCAGCTTGTTTCCTGGGTCACATGACTAGGTGTAGTAGGCAGTTGGCCTTTGTGTATTCCTCCCTGAAAACACACAATAGTTGAACTGAATGTTAGCAGAATGGGCCATCCTGGCAGGATGGAGGGCTGGGCTGTGCACAGTACTACCTGCACTTCAAAGCAGTTGTCTCAGCCCACACACTAAGACGTTCATTATAGGCTTTTGTGCCCCTAGACATCCTGGAACCAGGGCAAGGAGGCAGAAAATTCCAGCTACATCTGTAGCGGGAAACTCCAGAAGGTTATTTCCTCTTCCCAGCTGGCACCAGACATATAATGGGTATCCTGAAATGAACCCTCAAACCCACTCTTCAGTTCACTTCTTGACCTACAAAGGACTCTCAAAGGACTGACCTACTGTCTGTGGCCAACTGTGTAATTCAGAGGACTGTCCTGCTGCATGAAGCCTGTGATGTGCCCTCAGAGAACGGCCCTGCTGCTCGAGACCTGCTTTTCTGCTTGAACCCAAGACTTCAAGAGTGAATTCATGGGCTAGTTGGCCAGCCTTCTGATCAGTGCGTCAGGGACAGAAAAGGATCAGACCATCTTGAACCCATACCTGGGCCGAGCCCGAGTGAGACCTGATCCTCCAAGTGGTGCTCCACGAGTCCTACGCCCTTGGAAATGCTGCTAAAGGTGCCCTGGTAGCTTAAATATAAACCCACAGTGAGTTTGCCAGTCCATCAGACCACCAAACCCATAATTGGCCCCTAAATCCAAAGGTGGAAATGTTGACCTGGCAGAAGTGTGAAAAACATCCATTCAATGTGAGGGCTTGAATTTGAATTTCTCCTGCTCTGAGATTTTCCGCCCTAAACCATCAGGTTCAGTGGGTCCTCATCCAGCGGTTATCCAGCATCATAAGGACTTTGACTGACATAATCTTCAACCTTGCAAAGCTCGAGGATTTTTAGATTCATAAAAATGACTAAGGGGCCGATTATGAGTTTGGCGGTTCAATGGAACGCCAACCCCACAGTGGCAGTGCGGCTACCAACACACTAGTGGTCTGACCACCGTATTACAAGTTGGACGTTCAGACCACAATAGGACCGCTGCTACCACCAAGGATCCGTGATCCCTGGCAGTCTTGCATTGATCTCAGGTCCACAATATGATGGCAGTGCCGCTGCGGCACCACCAAGCATATTTTGATTTTCCTACTTGCCACAGTTTCCATGGCGGTGAGCCTGCCATGAAAAGTGTGGCAGTGAGGAATCTAAGGGGGCCCCACAGGGCCCCCTGGTGCCTCTGTGCACGGGGTGCATGCAGGGGGGGCACATGGTGTGTTCCTCTGTCTTTCTGCACCCCCTGTTCCTGCACAGCATGGACTTCACAGTTCATGCCATGCAAAAATGGTGGTGCCCTTCTAAGGTTCTGCTATGAGCCTTACAAAAGCATCGCAGCAGGACCACCATCACAGTACCGCCCACCAGATCTTAGCTCATAATCCAGGGGGTGTGTTTGTGGATGACTTTTGCAGTCGTGGAGCGGTGCACTGGTGTGGCGCACCTAAGTCAGAGAATAAAATCTTTGACTGGGGCGACCTTCTTGCTGTATTGGACCCCTTTGGTGTATCGAACTCCAATGCAGTCACCTTGAAATTGCACCTAGGTCCCTGTCAACTGTGACCAGTCATTTTTGGTTGGTTCTTTACTTTTTCTTGGCACTTTTCACCTTCATGTCTCCAGTTTCCCTTATTGGATTTCAGTTGTTTTGTGTCATTCTTTTCTTCACAATGTTCCTTTATTATTAGAAATTGGCTTTGGGATTTTTAGTGAGTTGTATCTTGACTTTTCTACTGTGGGGGATGGGTACCCCAAGGCCTACTGATGCTCAGGGAGGAAAGCTATGTGGCCCCTCCCCTTTAGGGTAAATATGGCCCTGTGGGATGGGGACCTCAGGGACTAATGAGGCTCGGGGAGGAAAGATGCATGCCCTCCCTCCCCTTTTATTTTGTATTTGTTCCTGGATGTTGTCCGTGGGTCTTGAAGTCAACCTTATGCTGTGCACGGCAACAGCCATGTGTAGCATTGGCTGCCTGCAGCCAATCACCTGCCACACACAGCCTTCGGTCGTGTGCGATAGGGTGTTGCTTTATGTATGGTAATAAAATATTATGTTGTGTAAAAAAAAACTAGAAATTCCCTGAAAAAAACAAAGTTTAAAGTAACTTTATAGTTAAGGGTGATAAAAGGGTGCTTTTGTTTACATTATAGTTAGGCGAATATGTCAGTGACAACACAACCGTTTTGAACTAAAGAAACCACAGAAATTCACAAGTTAGAGTTAGCAGAGCTAGCTATAACTTGCACCCCCAAGCACTGCTTATTATCTACTGCCGTTCACAGTGGGGGGTTTGGCCGCGGGACCTGGCCTGAGATCTGTCATCTTTCTTCAAATATTAGCTATAATTTTAATCAATTGCATATTTCAATAATACACACAATACAATGTTTAACATTGTTGGTTTCTTAAAAAACTATTTAATAAATAAACCTTTAATTAACTACATGCCTGTGACTCTTTTTTTTACATAGTATCTATAATTATTTTTTTGGGGTGAAAAAAGTAAAAATAAGCAGTCAGAAATATATAATGTGTTCCTTAAGAAAAAAACAAAGCAAACAATATCTCATAGTTCTGCTTTTTAAAATTTTACACCCCCAAAAATACAATCATAAAACAACCACACAAGGATTTGCAGTTTATGAGATGCACTGTGTCGCATAAATTGCAGCCATACAACCAGCCTCCTAATTGGCACTACAATCCCAGCTGTAGAGTGTAAGCTCCAGCCTGGAAATGCTTTGAAATATATGGCTCTTGGATTCAATGACCCGGGAAACTTATGTTTTTTCTAGTGTTTCTGGGGGCTGCAGAGTTCCCTACAGCCCTCAACAAAATTTTGTTGATGTCACTGCCCCTTCTAGGGACATCACCAGAAACGAAATATATCTAACTAAACCTCCAAGGGCATTATGGGGTGCTCCTTGAAGGAGCAGTGAATAATAAATGTGCGGCTGTGCTCAAACTTCTTTGCTCTCCCACTGTCCGGAAGCAGTTTTGCACCCCTGTCTGGTGGGAGAACAGTAGCAGTGTCCCTGCCCACACTCGTGCGCAGGTTACCAAACAGTGTATGGGGTTTGGGGACCCTGAGGCACCATCACTGAGCCGGTCCTGGGGGATGGTGTCCCCAATTCCTCATCTAGGTCGGGGAGGGGGCTGATTTTGCCCCACTCACCTTTCTGAAATTATTTGCCCCAGGAGATGGGTTCCCTGTGGCCTCATGGAGGCTTAGGGAAGGAAGCCAAGCAGCGCCCACCCTCTTTATTAAATTGTCAGCCCTGTGGGATGGGGTCCCTGGGGCCTCGTGGAGGCTTGGGGACCCCACCCTGTAATTAAATGGCAAGCGTTCCCCCTCTGGCCCTGGCCCACCTGGGTCTTCTGTTTTTTAAAATAGCCACACTTTTCTGTTCATTTTGCTTTGGACTTGTGTTCTTCTGTGAATCCATGGTACAATTTGAAAGCAAAACGTTTTTGGCCCTGGGCGGGATCCCTGAGGGACCCACCTAAAGGGCTAGAGGGTGAGGGTATTTGTATACTTCCCCCTATGTCTTTTATATGCATTTTTCCTATGTCTCAGGAGCTAGTCCTAAGATGGCTTCAACCACTTCCTTGAGGAGGTGGCTGCCAATCAGATCTCAGTTTGAGATCATGGATTCTCTGTGGTGTGATATATACAGATTTTTGTACCTTAATTTCTCCAAAAGTACTGAACGGATTTATACCAAACACAATAAGAGCTCTTTCTGGACCATGATTTAGCTTTCTACCAATATTTGGTAAATATCTAGTCAGTGGTTTGGGCTGTAGCGGTATCTAAAGTTCTAAATGTGTTTTGAGATCCCCCCTTTTTCTCTGCCCCTGCTTGATGGATCACCCTGAAACTTTATTTGTGCAAACTAGTCAAAAAGTAGCACTTTTTCATTATGTTTCATGGCGAATGGGGCTAAAGTTAATAGAAACACTAAAAATACATTTCCTAAGGAAACACAATCCTAAATATAACTAACAATGGCAACTGCTATTGGGTAATATATATATTTTTATTTTGAAAGATTACCTCTCATTTAATGCATATCAATGTCCATGGTCTTGAGCTTATACTTGAAAAATACAGTGGAATAAGCTTTTGCTTCTTTTGGGTCCTTTTTCTTTTGTTTTCATTCACATTTGCACATATCTTTCACCGGATTCATGGAATCAGTGGTTTTACATTTTTGGGTAACATGTTTTATACAATCTATACGTCATAGGACAGTGATGATCAATACTGACGAATTGACAGCAGAGATTTGTTGAAAGGTACAGCAGTATTATTTGGGACTTAATTTGACTTTGGCTAACCAAGCCACTAGGCATGTCATGATAATTTGGCATTGCATTTTTGTGTGATATTTCTTATTTTTGATTTCCTTTTAACATGGATTTTGAGGGGCATTAGCTGTGAATAAGGAGGATTCTCAGTTACTTGGCTGCATGCAACGTGCTTACTTAGAAAAGTAGATGGATGATGTGGTTATTTTCTAATATATGTTATAATCATGAATGTTTTAACAAAATGAATTTGTTTTCCTCAGAATTACATGTTGCATTTTTGTAAAAATGTATAAATGTGAAAAGCAATGTGTCAGACCTGGCACCATGGCGTGGGTCTCCCTTACATTTTTGCTTTTGCCTTCGATGTTGTTGCTGTGTGTTGGACTAGATGCTTTAGGCACTTTGCCACTGCTGTTCAGTGCCAAAGTGCAACTGTTCCCTTTGTAAACTGTTGTTGTAGATTAGTGATTCCATAATTGGCATATTTGATTTGCTTGTCAGATCCTAGTATAGTGCACGGTGTGTGCCCAGGGCCTGTAAATCAAATGCTGCTAGTGGGCTGCAGCACTGATTGTGCCACCCATATAAGCTGCCTGTAAAATAAAACTCAGGCCTGCCATTGCACAGCCTGTGTGCAGTCTGGGACTGCCATGTCAACTTGGCAAGTGCGCATACTTGCCAGTCCCTAAACCTTCCCTTTTCTACATATTGGTCACCCATAAGGTAGACCCAAGGTACCCCTGTGGGCAGGGTGCAATGTCTGTAAAAGGTAGGACATGCCCTGGTGTGTGTGGCATGTCCTGATAGTGAATTACTGCCAATTTTGTTTTTCACTATTACAAGGCTACCTGTTCCCATAGGGCAGAATGGGGAGTTTGTTTATAACATCTTATAAACATAACTGACCGAAGGAACAAGGTAGAAAAAAAAGTTTAGTATGCCTGAAGTCAGAATGTTAAAGTGCATCTTTTAGTGAGCGTGACTTTTTCATTCTGTGTTGGAAAATACCACTTTTAGAAAGTAAGTATTTTCTTGCCTAACCATCCAGTGTGCCTCTGCTAGGTTTGTGTTTTGCATGTCTGGCTTTTGGGTGATAGGAGCTGGAGAGGGGCTGTGGCTCCAGAAGTCTGATGAGTCAGGGCTGGGCTGAATGGATCTGGGCTGCATTTAGAGTAGGGGGAGGAGATTTCCTTTTCACCAGAATGTGCCTGGTCTGCTTTTAACAATGATGTCTCCACCTCCTGCTAGGAAGCTGCACCAGTGAGGACAGAACTGGTTTTGGACAGGGACAGACACTCTCTGCCTTCAGAGAACATAGGATTTTGGTGTATAAAGAGAGGGGCCCAGACCCAGGACTTTTAGATCATGTCTGGGAATCAAGAGAAACCTTTTGCCAAGGAGAAGAGCCAGAGAAGCTCAGGGAAAATACTGCCCCTGTCCTATTTGCTGTCTGGGGTTGGCCTTCAGTGGCTATTTGCTGCCAAAGAAAGGAGAAAAAAGAGTTTGCTGTTTGCTTTGTCATCTACTTGAGGAAGAAGATCTCCAAGGGCTTAAAACAGAGCTTGCCTCCTGTTCTGAAGTCTCAGGGGCACAAAGTATTAATTTCTTCTGTCTCCCTGCATCTGGAACTGCTGTTTCAGCTGCCACAGAAGGAAATTGCCATAACCTGCATCAAAGTCGTGGGCACCGCTCATGAAAAGCACAACGCACTGCCCCGACTTACGTCATAGGCCCGATGGCTGCTGATGCCACGCCACATCGACTCTGAAGCCGGTGCTTCATCAACGCGAAGCAGATACTCGACGTTGGTGACTCCCGGATCCATCGACACTGCACCGTTGTAAAGACGACGCCTTGCCGCTGCGGTGACGTCAACTCCCCGACACAGTAAGGAACAGACGTCTCGCCTCCCCAGCGCCGGTGTAAGAAACAGAGGCTTCACCTCCCCTGGGGTCGTAAGGAGCAGACGCTGCTCGATGCCAACGAAGCATCTCCTGTCCAACGCCGTGCGGTGTCTTTATTTTCAAAATTTCCCACGTACTGTTCTTTGTGGGTCAGTTTCACTCGGCGCCTGATGCCACACACCTCGCGGGCGGCGCCGTACTTTGGAATTTCTGTCTGTCACGATGTTGTGATAACTCCAGGTGGAGTTATTTGTTACTAGAGACTTAAAATAAGAGAATAACCTATTTTTGTGGCTATTTTGATAACTGTATTGTGGATTTTTGTCGTTTGGTCTTGTTTTGGTTTAGATAAAGATTACTTATTTTTCTAAACTGGTGTGGTGTCCATTTGTAGTATTTTCACTGTACAACTGTATGTGTTCACAAATGCTTTACACACTGCCTGTTATGTTATGTTATGTTAAAGTAGTTTTATAAGGGGGGGGCGTGGCTTGGCGCCCATTGGAGATGGCGGCGTTTCAATGAGGCTCCCGCTCCGGCACGGGGGAAATGCGTCTACAGTTCTCCTAGCAAGTCTCTCTTTGGCTGTATCGTCCTATGATGTGACGCTTACGCGGCTAGGGCACACTTCGCTACCTCCTGCAGCGGCATTTCTCTATCTTATTGAAGGTAACGCGGCCGCGCTCCGTTCCGAGGCAGCGGCCGGCATTTTTTAAAATCGGAGTTCGCCCTGGGACCGATTTTCTGTGGTAATTTCAGTCAGCGCTGATTCCACCTCTTAACATCATGCCTTTTCTTCACCCCTTGAATATGAGGGATATTTTTGCTCATCTTTTTTCTCTTCATGATTTTTCTACTATTCAGCCCTCAGCCTCCTATACGATATGAGAGACTGCACTTTCAACTGCCATTTTGAGGGTCATCTACATTCACAAGTGCAAGCTACTACAATTATAGCTATTTTTGAGGTACTAGTCTTTTGTGCTCAACCTATTGTTCTATTCAGCACGTTGCGTCTTTACTCAGCAGCTCTTCTCTGTTGTTGTTTGCGCATTGGTGAAGAAATGGTAATTCAGGCAACATATTTTATTTCACTGGCTTCTCCACCCTTCTCCGAATAGGAGCGTGCATGCTTTTTGCTTACCCACAAGGTCTTTTTGCTGCATACATAAGTCCTCCAATATACAGGTGAGGGTCTGGTGGTGACACAGTGGTCCAATTTCACCTCATTTCTGTATGGAGGTTGAGGCGGTGTGGTCACTGGTGCCCTACTTTCTTTCACTTTACACTACGTGTCATTGTTGCAGCATTTATGAGAATCACACTGGCTTGCCTATATTACTTTGTGCGACTGTGTCGGAGCCCTTCTTCATCTGAAGGTTGCTCTTTTGCTTTCTGGTTTTGACTCAACTGACCTCATTGTGTCTCTTCATGCAACTCATTTACATATTCTGGAATACGTTCTAAGTGAAGTCATCTTACATGGGAAGAACAAAAGGTACTGGTTCTGCCATCTCCAAACCTAAACACATCTCCATCAAAAACTTTAAAAACTTCTCAGCACTTTCAGACTTGGATAGTTTGGGTCTCCTGGCATCGGACCAGTGCGGCGCAGATATGGATTCTGTGGAGCCTTCTACAGGGAAATCGAACACGAAAAGGTAAAAAAAAGACCCGCCCTCTCCACCAAAATCAACTTCTCCAGAATAAATGGAACTCTTATTGCAGGAGATCAGGGCTCTCAGACCTTTCATGGAGGAAACAAACACCAAATTACAATCTTTATCTGATAACTGGTCGCAACTTGATGCTAGACTCTCAACTGTGGAACAGAGTGTTTCTTCTCTTCAGGATACCACCAGTTGCGTCACTTCTTTAAAGTCTCAAGTGTCAACTCTTCAGAAGCAGTTTGATAGGAGAAATAACCTACGCATCTACAATTTGGCAGAGGGGATTGAAGGTACAGATCGGATTGCCTTCTTTCAGTTATTCCTGCCTAAGATTCTTCATTTGGCGGATGACACCAGGTTGAATATACAACGTGCTCACAGGCTGGGCCGTGCTAGCGCCAGCGCGACGTCCATACAGAAGCAGAGAGGAGTTATCCTATATTTCCTGGAGTATACAGACTTGTTAAAAGTTCTAGCTGCTGCTAAAGCCCGTCAAAATATTACTTGGTCTGGTGCCACAATATTTTTTGCACAGGATTATTCCAGAGCTACTGCGTCCAGACGTAAAGCCTTTTTGGATATGAGACCATCTCTTCGGTCCATGGGCGCCAGATATGGCCTTTTTCATCTCTGCCTGTTCAAAGTAACTTAAAATAATAATACTATTTCATATGAGGATCCAGGGCGTCTACGAAGTTTCATCAATGCGCATAGCACAGATTCCATGGACTCTTCTGCTCCATCTTCCTCACATGGAACTTGAGTTATTTCAGCTTGCTACTTGGATTGTCATTTCTTTTGTTGCTTATCATATCTATACCATTATGTGTCTTTTACATTCTAGTCACTTCCTAGTTATTACCGTGTAACAAGGTTTTGTTTGTGTTCCGCATGTAAGTTAGAGTCAATCTTAATATCTTACTTCTTTCTGTTTCTAATGCCAGATTTATGTTTTGGCGTGTTCCCCTCAAGGTCCGGTCCGGTCCTCGTTGGATGTTTCGTCCACTCCTTGTGGTTCCACCTCTCCTCACTTTTTCCTTCCCTCACTGTAAGTATGTTTTCCATTTTGTCCTTTGTTTTTTGTCTTGTTTTGTACATGATCTCTTTTTTTGCTTCTGGTGTCCTATATAATTTCATCCACCTTTTTTCTCATTCTTACCTCTATACTTTATCATTTTTTATTTCATTATTCAGCATTTTCTCTTTTCTACACTTGCCTCATTTTCTCATCACTTTTATGCTTTACTTTTCATCAATTTTATCTTCTTTTCTTTGGTCTATCTTTTCCGTACCTTATATTTTTCTCGTATTTACCTTTCTGCTCTTTCTCCAATTCTTTTTACTTTCTTTTAATAATTCTCAATGTTGTTGCAACAAATCAAACGTTTATCTCAGAGTTTCGTTGTATTTTGTTTCTGATTACTTATGCCATTGAATAGGGGTCTAAATTCGCCTATCAAAAGACAAAGAGTCCTTACTCATTTAGCTAAACTAAATTAGGGGTGGGCGGAATTTGCGAAATTCACTTTCGCAAATTATCGCGAAAATTTAAAAAATCCCCGCAAACACGCGGAAATATCGCGAAGATGCGCAAGTTTTTTTCCCGCCCGTCCGCGGTATTTTCTGCGTGGTCGCTTACCCATGTGGTTGCTCGCGGGCGCGGCCATCTTGTTTTCACTTGTCTCGCGGTGCATGATCGTGAGAAGAAAGCCGTGATCGCGCGACGCATGACGTTACTGCGGGCGTGAACTGTCGCGAGACAGCGCAAATGGCTACCAACAAACCAACATCTCGTGGAGAACGCGACCGGATCGGGAAAACTTGTCGGCGAACGCGGGGTTTCAGGTAAGGTGATCGCGCGCACGCGAGAATGTATTATTTTACAGCGCGAGCAAGAAACAAATCATCGCTAAGCTGCGGAATGCGGAAATTTTGACATTTTCGCGCTTTCCGCGGAACGTGAAAATGCCAAATTATAGCAATTTCCGCGAACGGAATTTTGGCCCAGGCCTAAACTAAATGCTGACTTGGTGTTTTTACAAGAGACTCATCTTACAGATACTGAATCATTCAAATTAAACAGGGGGTGGGTAGGGAATGTTTTTTCCTCTCCAGGAGATGGGAAGCGCAATGGTGTTATGATACTTTGTCGCAAGTCACTTTCATTTTCACTCCTGTCCCAAGAGTCGGACACTGATGGTAGATGGTTATCTGTCAAACTGTTATTAAGGGATGTTCCAGTTTCTCTTCTTAATGTTTATTCCCGTACGAATGGTGAACCTTTTTTTTGGCCCACATTAGCCGAGCAGATTGCACACTCAATGGAACACAACTTCATGTTAGCAGGTGATTGCAATCAGGTTTTTGACCCTTTTATTGATAGGAACTTCAAATTCCCTTTTGTTCCCAACAAACCACATAAATCCTTCGTTCATGCCATAAGTCAACACAAGCTTCTGGATGCTTGGCGACTGTGTAACCCAACTACCAGGGAATATACATTTTACTCCCCCACCCATCATACAGAATTGATTATATTTTCGTTTCCCACCACATATCACAAATGCTAACAAACGCAGATATTGGTCCTATTTTAATTTCAGACCATGCTCCTGTCTCAGCTGGTATCGATATTTTGCCCAAATCCTCACTCCCTAAAAGATGGAGATTTAACAACTCTCTTCTTTTAAACCCAGACTTTACTACTTCCTTTTCCAACTTTTCTAACGAATATTTCTAACTAAATTATACGGAACATATTCCATTTTCAACCATATGGGATGCTTACAAAGCCTCAGCGAGAGACTTCATTATTCGTTTTGTGGCTAAACAACGTAGAGCTAGCCGTTTACAGACTAAAAATCTTCTCCAAGCCATCAAAAAGCTAGAAAACTCCTATTACACTTCACACTCAAAAGATTGCCTTACAGCTCTTATAAATGCCAAGATGCAATTTAACAAAAAATCGACTAATGATGCCTCACTATATTTGTTAAAATCTAGCGCTAAGTTCTACGGTGGTAAGAATAAGGCCCGCAAAATACTGGCTAATTACTTAAAGATTAGGCAGAACAAATTAAAAATAGAATCGATTTATGATAATGATTTGAACTTAAAATTTAAGGACACTGAAATTCTCAGTAATATTTCCCTCTTTTACAAATCTTTACATTCATCCGAAGCACACCCCACTGACCAATCCTTATCATATTTCTTCTCTCACATACCAAAACCTCACCTCTCCTCTCTAGACCTTTCCTCCTTAGAGTCAGATATTACACAACAGGAATTATTGTTTGCATTACAACATCTCAAAACTGATAAAGCACCCGATCTGGACGTTTTAACTGTAGAATTTTACTCACACTTTTCCAAACTCCTTTTACCTAAGCTGCATTTTTTAATAGATTTTTTCACTTATTCCAACAATTCTTCTGGATCCTTTTCAGAAGCTCACATCTGCTTTATTCCTAAGGATGGTAAAGATCCTAAGTTCTGCAAAAACTATAGACCCATTTCACTGGTTAATATAGATTACAAAATTTTCTCTAAAGCATTAGCTATTAGGTTGGATTCCTACCTACCAAATTTATTGGGGAAGGAACAGTCTGGCTTTGTTAAGGGCCATTTTATTACGGATAATACCCGACTTCTTTTTAACATCCTGTCCAAATCTTCCCGCCTGCAGCATTCCCTGGCTGCAATCGCTTTAGACGCGGAGAAAGCTTTTGATAGGGTTGAGTGGACCTACTTGTTTTATGCTCTTAAATGGTTTGGTTTCGGTCCTAATTTCATTTCTTTGATCTTTCTCCTTTATTCTAATTCCCGGGCTGGAGTTTGCGCCAACGGTTTGGTCTCCTCCTTTTTTGATTTAGGTAGAGGAGTCCGTCAAGGATGCCCCTTATCTCCCTTTTTGCTTAATTTGGCCTTAGAACCTTTCCTCTCCAAACTCCACCAAAATTCACATGTACATGGCTTCAGGCCAACTGATTCTCACATTAAACTTGTAGCCTATGCTGATGACATCTTGCTTTTTATATCCAATCCACATGAGTCAGTTCCCACCTTTCTAGCTGAAGTCCAAGCGTACTCCCTTATTTCTGGCTATAAGCTAAACAACGATAAATGTGAAATCTTACCCTTAATTAAATACACTTTTAAACCAGACTATAGCACCTCCAATTTTACATGGAGCCCACATCATATTAAATATCTAGGACTTTATATCACTTCCAACATTTCTGACACAGTTAGACTATGTTTGAATAAATGCATTCTGTCATTGGGCTATACTTGGGCTACATCTGGGTGATATTTGGGCTACATTTGGGCTCTTTTGTCTCTGGTGGCCATCTTGGGAGATTTATTTGTTATGAAGTTTCCTAATTTACTGCTGTCTCCTCAGTAGGAAATACTTTCAGTTTTTTACTTTGGTTCCATCAAGAAGGCATTCAGATGTGTCACACATTTGCCATAAATTCTGAATGTTAGCACTCTAGTTGCTTATTAGATCACTGTAGTAAAGCTACTGCTCACCAGGGAAGTCTGCAGCTGGTATTGAAAGTGCATGTTTCAGTCTGCATGTCAGAATTTTTTAATGAAATAGAGGAGGATTTGAGAAGTCACTCAAAATGTGCCCTCATTTTTCTTCCTGCAGCACTAATCATACTTTCTATGGCAAAATGAACCCCCTCATTTTGTTCCATTTTAAATTAAATCTTTTAAGAGTCACCACTTTATTCCAATCACGATGGCTTCAGGTGTGCCATACGTTTGTCATAAGTAGGACTGTTAGCGCTCTAGTTGTTCTTTAGAACACTCTGGGAAGCTGCAGTAGAACACAAAGGAATCAAATGACAGTCTCTGCCCTTGTTGGATGTACATGTTTTACTGAGAATGTCAGACTTCATTCTCACATGACTGAGAAAGATAATGTGAATTTACAGAAAATATGCTCTCAGTTTAGCTTATAGATCACCTTCCAAACCTCTGTGGGAAAAGCATGAGAAAATAGTTTTCTCTCAAACATAATTCATGATATCACAGCAGAAGGCTTTTTCACATGGTAAAATCACCTTAGAACACATCACAATTCCTAAAATGAGTATGGTACCATCAACAAATGATTTATAATGTAACTAAAGTCTTAAAAAGTCTTAAAAACTTCTATTAACTGCAATGCTTTTTAATGAGGTGCTATCATGTATATTGGTCCCAAGATGGCTGCCAACACTTCTTGGATGAAGTGCTGACAGCCAATCAGATCTCACGATGAGATGTGTGGTTAGGCTCTGCCCAGATATATATATGATTTTCTCAGGAACTACTGATCGGATTTACACCATTTAAGCAAAAGGCACGAGTCTGAACTGAGGACTACCTCTTTGCCATATTTGGTGTAATTCCGTTAAGCAGTTTGGGCTGTAGCAGCGTCAACAGGTCCTACGGGAAAATGCATGGGGAAAACGCGTTTTGGGACCCCCCTTTTTTCTTGGCCCCCGCTTGACGAATCACTGTGAAATTTTCAGGTGAGGAGCGGACCGGAGCTGGCCAAAAGTTTGGAAAATTTCGCGAAGATTCATCAATCGGCGCCAACGTTATTCCAACTAGAATGTTGCGTATTTCCTATGGAAAATAGGTCCTAACTATAACTACCTACTGGCGACTGCCAGTAGGTAATATATATATATATATATATATTTTTTTTTTCCCCAATGGCCCACGCTTTTTAGAAGGCACTCAACAGCTCCCCCATTACTCGGCAGTACGATGTCTGATATTCAGCCCTACGCGTTTCGAGGCCATCCGCCTCTCTTCAGGGGCTCGCTTCACAGTTCTGGTGCTTGCGACGTCTCTATGGTGCATGCAATTTATTCAATTAATGACGTTAGTACGTTGTAAACTGTAGTTGCATGCTGGGACATGTGGACCCTTAGAGATATATTGTTTTCCTTAGTGGACTCCATGCGCCAAACACGTTGAAGACACTTTCTTCCTATGTAGGAGATCGTCTGCCGGTACACTTTCCTTTAGTAGTTGGGCTCACTGCGCTGTTTGGTCGGGCTTGGTTCCCAGCCTCAGCCTCTTTGTGTTCAAGATGGTGCTCTTCTTCACGGCTGGGCGGCCGTGTAATATTTTTTCCCCAATGGCCCACGCTTTTTAGAAGGCACTCAACAGCTCCCTCATTACTCGGCAGTACGATGTCTGATATTCAGCCCTACGCATTTCGAGGCCATCCGCCTCTCTTCAGGGGCTCGCTTCACAGTTCTGGTGCTTGCGACGTCTCTATGGTGCATGCAATTTATTCAATTAATGACGTTAGTACGTTGTAAACTGTAGTTGCATGCTGGGACATGTGGACCCTTAGAGATATATTGTTACCCTTAGTGGGCTCCATGCGCCAAACACGTTGAAGACACTTTCTTCCTATGTAGGAGATCGTCTGCCGGTACACTTTCCTTTAGTAGTTGGGCTCACTGCACTGTTTGGTCGGGCTTGGTTCCCAGCCTCAGCCTCTTTGTGTTCAAGATGGTGCTCTTCTTCACGGCTGGACGGCCGTGTAATATTTTTGCCCCAATGGCCCACGCTTTTTAGAAGGCACTCAACAGCTCCCCCATTACTCGGCAGTACGATGTCTGATATTCAGCCGTACGCATTTCGAGGCCATCCGCCTCTCTTCAGGGGCTCGCTTCACAGTTCTGGTGCTTGAGACGTCTCTATGGTGCATGCAATTTATTCAATTAATGACGTTAGTACGTTGTAAACTGTAGTTGCATGCTGGGACATGTGGACCCTTAGAGATATATATGGGCAAGTACAATATTGCAAGGAGCATTAAGCAGGCTGCATTTTGGAGCTGTATGGCAAAGCTCTGTCGAGTGACCTCCCAAAGCTTAAGGGCAATTTGGTTTCAATATATATATATATATATATATATATATAGATATATAGATATATAAGATGGAGGCATTGAATGGATGCGCACTGCAATTCCCAGAATACATCTGGGTGAGTCTACTTATTTGATTGGCCCATTGGAGGGCGTATTTGACTTAAGGCATGCAGGGGCACATACCTGCAATATGGCGCTCCACCTAGAAGAAGGGAAGCTTTGTCCTAAATAAAGGTTTTTCCTCGAACCTGCGCTGGTCTGAGTGCGCTTTATGTGCATGGGCACACCTGTTCTTGATATATATATATATATATATATATATATATATATATATATATATATATATATATATATATATAGGATAAGTTCAGGCTATTAGAAAAACTGTCAAAATCGGAACAAGGCAAATGGTGGGAATATAAATATTTACAGTGCTATTTGGACGTCAATAGAATCCCGAGAGGCTTGAGAATTTTAATAGCCCCCAGTTACGACCAACCCAATCCGAATATGATGAGGGACTGGGCTCAAAGTAACCTTGATTCATCCAGAAAGCTTGTTGAAATATTGGTCAAATATGCAGAAATTGACAGCATAGCGCTGCAAGAAAAGATTGAGACACTGAATGAAGAGATCAAACAGATGAATAAAGGTGATGAGGAAAAGAAACTAAGAGAAGGGATGGCGGCACGCCTAAAAAAAGAAGAAGATAAAATCAAAGAGCGAAAAGCCTTCAAGTTTCACCGCGACAGAGTGGACTATGAATCAGGCCGTATTTTTACTTTTTCTAAAAAATATGACGTAATGAAAACGAAAAAAATGACCCAACAAAATGATATAGGGAATAAGACATCCATGCGTAGAGCTACTCATATATCCATATCCACTTCAGATTTAAGCTCCAATTTGGAAAGTGAGGCTGAACCGGATGGTCAACCCCCAGCCCCAAAAATAGTGGCACCAAATTTATCACCAGGGGAGGAAATGAATTTTTTAGTGGAGGAACAGAGAGCCACGTTACGCCCCAGGACTCAAGAGAATGTCAGAGGAAGAGGCGGAACCACAAACGGAGACAGAGGAGAAAGGCCAACAGAACGGCCATCAAACAACAAACAAATGAGAGGGAGAGGCTGGTGGAAACGCAATTAAACAACGATGCAGCCAAAACAATCATCAACCTCACAAACACCACCCTTTCTAAAGCAGAAGAACAAATTCTGTCCTTAGGTCTCTCCTTTTGTCCCGAATCAAACTTCAACTATGCTAACACCAGGATGGATGTATACAGATTTATAAGAACATTAAAATTAAAAAAATATCATGAATTAAAAGCAAGGTCATCAAAGCAAGAAGAAGATGATCAAAATAACCAAAAAAATCAAATAAATAAAGGAAAAACCCAAAAGAAAATGAAAACGGCAGAATTATCCACAATGGAACACTCACAAGCGTCGGAAGATCCTCTTCTTGAAACTTTAATGGAACTACAAGATGCTAACTACACTACAAAGACAGCAACAAGTAATATCCAAGTCTCATATTCAGATGAATCAAGCCAAACTATGAGTTCCCCGACATTTGTGGCATTACCAGCTGACAGAAAAAATACATCTTTCAAACGTAAATCAACGTTCAATCCTATAATGCCAAGAGACAGTATCGACATTTTTAATGAGCAAGTTACTAATGAAATTAAAAAACTGAATTACAAGCTGATGCAAAGAAATTCGAAATGGCATCCCAAGGACAGGCAGCTCAAAACATTATTGACAAAACTACAAAGCAATAAAAATGTGATTGTCAGAAGTGCAGACAAAGGAGGCAATATTGTCTTATGGGACAGAACACAATATATGAAAGAAGCACTATCCCATCTAAATGATAGAACCTGCTACAAAACCAGCAACTGGGGTGCAATAAAAACAATCCAAAATGATTTCTATGGCAAACTATTGGCTTGGAAATGCGCAGGAACTTTAACTATGGATGAATACAAATTCATCCACAAAGACAATCCTACGATACCCAACATCTATTTCATCCCTAAAATACACAAAGATGCCAAGAACCCTCCGGGTCGACCTATCATTTCGGCTCAAAACAGTTTGTTGGAGAATGCCAGCCAATACATAGACTTCTTCCTTCAGGAACTAGTACAATCATTACCTACGTATATAAGAGACACTAGTAACTTTCTGCAAAAAATTAACAATTTTGAATGGCACAATAATTATCTACTAATGACTTTGGACATAGTGTCTCTTTATACGAGTATTAGGCATATGGATGGAATAAGAGCTTTGGAACATTTTCTAGGGAAAGGAAAACCAAGACTTTCTGCGCATAATATGATGATAAGTGATTTAACTCAATTTTGTCTGCACAATAACATTTTCCTATTCGATAAAACTGTCTACCAGCAGACACGGGGCGTGGCGATGGGGGCCAGCTTCTCTCCCAGCTATGCATGTCTTCACATGGGCTGGTGGGAGGAGCTGGTCCTCGGCGTGACGCATCGTTCGGCGGTGGAAAAACATGTCAAATTGTTATATAGATACATAGATGACATTTTTCTTGTTTGGGATGGACCGTTGCAAGATGCTCATAACTTTGTCAATAGTCTTAATATGAATGAAATCAACTTAAGCTTTACGGCAACAATCGACAATCATAGCATACATTTTTTAGATGTGGAGGTTTATGTGAACAATGGCAAATTGGAAACAAAGGTTTTCAGAAAATTGACGGCAGGGAATTCAGTGTTACATTCATCGAGTTTTCACCCGCGTCATTTGATTAATAGCATCCCCTACGGGGAAATGCTAAGAATCAAACGTATCTGTAGTTGCATGTCTGATTTGCAAAAGGCACAAGAAGATTGCAAAAGAAGATTTCTAGAAAGAGGCTATAACATAAAAACCCTAGATCTGGCCATTGCAAAAACGATGAAATTAGAGAGGGAGTCACTTCTGGTTACCAAACCTAAAAAGGATGCTACTAATGAATTGCGATTAATTACCACCTATAATTTACAACATAAAACCATTAGAAGTATAATACAACGCAACTGGCCAATAGTGTTAGATGATCCAATAATAGGATCACTGCTGCCAAAAAGCCTAGGGTTAACTTTCAGAAGAGCTCCCTCAGTAACTAATAGTCTAGTTACAAGCAGCCCGGAGGTAACAGAACCGGTAAATTGGCTCTCTCAGAGAAAAGGTTTTGTGACCTGTAAGAGCTGCAAAGCATGCATCCACGGTACTAGTAGAAAAACCTATAAAACTCCTTTCAGCGATAAAGAGGTGGAAATAAAACAAGCTTTACATTGCAAATCGGATTACGCCGTATACGTTTTAGAGTGCACCTGCAATCTTAAATATGTAGGTAGCATAAAACTTCCGGCTAACAAGAGAATCCTGCAACACCTTAGAGCCATTATTAATAAGGACCCCTCTTACCCAGTCGCCAGACATTTTCAGGAAAAACATAATAGCGACCCCAAGTACCTGTCATACTATCTGATTGATGCTGTATCTAAAAATAGAAGAGGAGGGGACAGAAAAAATACATTACGCAAACTTAAAACCCGGTATATTTTAAATCTAGACAGTAAGATACCGGGAGGTCTCAATGCCACTGAGGATCTTTATACCTGCATTTAAACGGGTAATTTCTTTTAGTGCCAGCTTTTGTGCAATTTATTTTGTCTACAAACAAACAAGCTATAAAACGCTGGCAATAACCATTTTTCAGTTCCCCTCAATATATATTTATATTTACATTGATATTTATGTTTTATATACACACATACTGTTTTTAGTCAGATTGAGTCTGTAAGTCTGATGTTATCATGACAGGTCCAACTATTTGCTGTTGCATGATGCCCCCGTGTTTTGATCAAATTTTAAATCACATAAAAAAACTTTTTTTCTTTTTTATTTTAAGTATACTCATCAAGCACGGGGTGTTACACTACACTTTATTAGTAGCATTAAGGGATGGTTAAGCAACATCTATCTGCATTACGTTTCCTCTATTCCATAAGTTATTTTAACTAATAACAACGCCTTTTTGCATTTATGCGGTTATAGTTCAAAGGTGATAAATTTCAACATTGAAACGTAATTTTCAGATGTGTATGATAGAGCTTTGTTTTAACATGAAATTTTAGAGCTATATTGGGCACATTTAAATTTTATGCACTGTGATGCGATTATTTATTAATGTGTTTTTAACGCTTTTCTATTTAATGATATTAGGCATTTATGTCTTTAATAATATTTAACCTGGAACTAGACTGATTTGCACTATGTCCAGTGAAATAACAAAGCACATATATACTCTTACGATTTTAATTATTTTGACTTGTGATTAATGAGGAGTATTTTGTTGCTTTCCATGCTGCTTTTTGCACTTTGCACTTTGCACTTTTTGACACTATAAAATGGCGGTTGAAGCCTAGAAGCGTTGTCATGTGATCAAGGTCCAGGAGGGACCGAAACGCGTCATGGCCGACTAAGCAAAGAATAAATGAATCTGCACTGAATTGTGGTCCGTGCCTGCTTTTTGTATCCCGGAGACTGGGGAGAGGAGTAAGCAGCATAATTGCATATATATATATATATATATATATATATATATATATATATATATATATACACATATATATATATATTTAAAAAAATTGTGAAGAATTTTTAGTTAGGAAAACTATATTCATTCTTTTTAAAAAAAAATATTATACAGAGGTCACGCACCCTTCGCGCACCCTACACGATGGCTGCGCGCATTCCGGTAGCCATTTTGAAAAGTCACGCTGGGGTCGCGACTTCGGCGTAATTTGTAAAGTAGGAAATATCTTTAAATTAATTATAAATAAAAGTTTTCCTTTAAGTGTTTGTCTAAATGTATTAATAAATGTATTTTTAAAGTATTATTTTCAATATAATTTCGACTAACGATTATTCGATTATTATTGGATTTGGAGATTAGGAGGGATGGCCATTTTGCTGGATCTGTTTTGCAAGATTTTTTGGTATTCAGGTGGACACCCTCCTCCGGGTGTGGTACGGCTTGAGGATTCTATTCAAAAGGTGAGGAATCAACATGCAGAAGTATCTATCAGAAGAGTACGTTACTTACCTTCGGTAACGCTTTTTCTGGTGGATACAGTATCTGCCTGTGGATTCCTCACTGTCCCACGTGCCTCCCCGTTGTCCACCTGTTTCTACTAAAATGATGTTGCTATTTCTTTATGACTTTATTGGTTATGCATTTGTATATTTATATATATATATATTTAGTATAATATGTATACATGTGAAAATGTGTCGGTCCACCTGTTTACCTCGGTGGCACTGAAAAAATGGGTGGAACGGACGTCAGCACGCCGACAAGGTCCTTTTATGGCTCCTATGACGTCATACGGTGTTGCGAGCAGAGCTGTGCTATTATGACATCCTCGTCGACGTGGGAGAGCTAGGAAAGAATTTCTGCAGTATGCTGGCGCAGGGGTTATTCACCTAAGTGTTCAGGCTAGTCCTTTGGGAGCAACTGTTTATGTTGGCACTCCAGAAACCCAAACCAGTGATCCGTGGGCAGAGGCCCTGCAAATGGCACACGAGGTGGGGAGCCCAGTTGTGTGCTCTGGCGGTGCAGTGAAGTGACAAGCACCACTACCCACAGAAAAGGTAACAAGGGCACTGAATAACACAAGATCTTCTCTTTCTTTCTGGCAGGAACAACAAGGTTAAAATGCCTTAGTTCCAAAATGTAGAATTAGTGCTACAACGGTCTTCAAAAGGCCCTGCGATGGATGCTGCTTCTGCCTTCCTTACACTGGAGGCGGCACATGGGTCACGCGGTACGGTCATACTGTGGTGGAACGCACTCTCGTTGACCTCTCATGGCACTGCTCCACACTTTGTGGACAACGCTTTCCATTAGCTGTGTTTTCTGATGACATGTCGCGCTGTCCCCGTCCAACAGCAGAACCCCTTTATCCAAACAGACTCTTCCACTCTCTCACCGGAAGTGAAACCAGGCCACACAGACACTTTCACAATACAACAGCCTGGAATGCACTTTTCGGTAAAAAAAACCACATTCCTTCCTCCTAATTTATCCATTAAATGACTCATTGAAGAACAGGTTCCAGCTTTGATCGGTAAACAGCCGTTACAACTTTTTTACTTTGCGATACCATTACAACGCATGCAGTACCACGCATGCGTTGTACATTGCGAAGTCATTACTACGCATTTTTTTAGAACGCATGGTCATTTACCAAGCAACTAATTTTGTTGTAAAGGTATGTATGGTAAATGACAATGAGTTCTAAAAAAAATTTAGACGATCCATGTCGTTGTAAGGAAACAGAGGCTGTTCCGTTTCCTCACAACGACGTACACCACCCCTCAGAGACGGCATCAAGCAGGAACCACAAGGCGAGAGGAACCACGAGGAGTGAGAGGTAAGGGGGATTGGGCATGGGGTGGTGGTCACTTTTCTAGGGTTTATGGTAGTGCAGTGGTGTTTGGGTAGTGTAGAGGGTCATGCTGAGGGTAGTGGATTAGGGTTTAGGGTAGTGCAGTGGTGTTTGTGTAGTGTAGGGGGTCATGCTGGGATAGTGATTTAGGGTTTAGGGTAGTGCAGTGGTGTTTTTGTAGTGTAGGGGGTCGTGCTGGTGGTAGTGTTTTAGGGTTTAGAGTAGTGCAGTGATGTTTGTGTAGTGTAGGGGGTTGTGCTTGGGGTAGATTTAGGGTTTAGGGTAGTGCAGTGGTGTTTGGGTAGTGTAGGGGTCATGCTGAGGGTAGATTTAGGGTTTAGGCTAGTGCAGTGGTGCTTGGGTAGTGTAGGGGGTCGTTCTGGGGTAGATTTAGGGTTTAGGTTAGTGCAGTGGTGTTTGGGTAGTGTAGGGGGTCGTGCTGGGGAAGTGTTTTAGGGTTTAGGGTAGTGCAGTGGTGTTTGGGTAGTGTAGGGTGTCATGCTGGGGGTAGTGTTTTAGGGTTTAGGGTAGTGCAGTGGTGTTTGGGTAGTGCAGGGGGTCGTGCTTAGGGGAGTGGTTTACGGTTTAGGGTAGTGCAGTGGTGTTTGGGTAGTGTAGGGGGTGCTGCTGGGGATAGTGTTTTAGGGTTTAGGGTAGTGCAGTGATGTTTGGGTAGTGTAGGGGTACTGCTGGGGGTAGTGTTTTACGGTTTAGGGTAGTGCAGTGGTGTTTGGGTAGTGCAGGGGTACTGCTGGGGGTGGTGTTTTAGGGTTTAGGGTAGTGCAGTGATGTTTGGGTAGTGTGGGGGGCCGTGCTGGGGGTAGTGTTTTAGGGTTTAGGGTAGTGCAGCGGTGTTTGTGTAGTGTAGGGGGTCGTGTTTTCGGGTTTAGGGTAGTGCACTGGTCTTTGGGTAGTGTAGGGGGTCATGTGGGGGTAGTGTTTTAGGATTTAAGGTAGTGCAGTGGTTTTGGGTAGTGTAGGGGGTCGTGCTGGGGGTAGTGTTTTAGGGTTTAGGGTAGCGCAGTGGTCTTTGGGTAGTTTGGGGGTCGTGCGGGCGTGTAGTGTTTTAGGGTTTAGGGTAGTGCAGTGGTGTTAGGGTAGTGTAGGGGGTCATGCTGGGGGTGGTGTTTTAGGGTAGTGTAGTGGTGTTTTGATAGTGTAAGGCATCGTGCTGGGGTTGGTGTTTTAAGGTTTAGGGTAGTGCAGTGGTGTCCGGGCAGTGTAGGGGGTCGTGCTGGGGGTGGTGTTTTAGGGTTTAGGGCAGTGCAGTGGTGTCCGGGCAGTGTAGGGGATCATGCTGGGGGTGGTGTTTCAGGGTTTGGGGTAGTGCAATGGTGTTCGGGCAGTGTAGGGGGTCATGCTGGGGGTGGTGTTTCAGGGTTTAGGGCAGAGCAGTGGTGTTCATGCAGTGTAGGGGGTCGTGCGGGCGGTGGTGTTTCAGGGTTTAGGGCAGTGCAGTGGTGTTTGGGCAGTGTAGGGGGTCGTGCTGGGGTTGGTGTTTCAGGGTTTAGGGCAGTGCAGTGGTGTTCGGGCAGTGTAGGGGGTCATGCTGGGGGTGGTGTTACAGGGTTTAGGGCAGTGCAGTGGTGGGCGGGCAGTGTAGGGGTGGTGTTTCAGGGTTTAGGGTAGACCCGTGGTGTTCGGGCAGTGTAGGGGGTCGTGCGGGGGTGGTGTTTTAGGGTTTAGGGCAGTGCAGTGGTGTTCAGGCAGTGTAGGGGGTTGTGCGGGTGTTGTGTTTCAGGGTTTAGTCAGTGCAGTTGTGTTCGGGCAGTGTAGGGGGTTGTGCTGGGGGTGGTGTTTCAGGGTTTAGGGCAGTGCAGTGGTGGGCGGGAGTGTAGGGGGTTGTGCGGGGGTGGTGTTTCAGGGTTTAGGGCAGTGCAGTGGCGTTCGGGCAGTGTAGGGGGTCGTGCTGGGGGTAGTGTTTTAGGGTTTAGGGTAGTGCAGTGGTCTTTGGGTAGTTTAGGGGGTCTTGCGGGGGTGTAGTGTTTTAGAGTTTAGGGTAGTGCAGTGGTGTTAGGGTAGTGTAGGGGGTCATGCTGGGGGTGGTGTTTTAGGGTAGTGCAGTGGTGTTTTGATAGTGTAAGGCATCGTGCTGGGGTTGGTGTTTTAAGGTTTAGGATAGTGCAGTGGTGTCCGGGCAGTGTAGGGGGTCGTGCTGGAGGTTATGTTTTAGGGTTTAGGGCAGTGCAGTGGTGTCCGGGCAGTGTAGGGGGTCATGTTGGGGGTGGTGTTTCAGGGTTTAGGGTAGTGCAATGGTGTTCGGGCAGTGTAGGGGGTCATGCTGGGGGTGGTGTTTCAGGGTTTAGGGCAGAGCAGTGGTGTTCGGGCAGTGTAGGGGTCGTGCGGGCTGTGGTGTTTCAGGGTTTAGGGCAGTGCAGTGGTGTTCGGGCAGTGTAGGGGGTCGTGCTGGGGTTGGTGTTTCAGGGTTTAGGGCAGTGCAGTGGTGTTCGGGCAGTGTAGGGGGTCATGCTGGGGGTGGTGTTACAGGGTTTAGGGCAGTGCAGTGGTGGGCGGGCAGTGTAGGGGTGGTGTTTCAGGGTTTAGGGTAGAGCAGTGGTGTTCGGGCAGTGTAGGGGGTCGTGCGGGGTGGTGTTTCAGGGTTTAGGGCAGTGCAGTGGTGTTCAGGCAGTGTAGGGGGTCATGTGGGTGTTGTGTTTCAGGGTTTAGTCAGTGCAGTTGTGTTCGGGCAGTGTAGGGGTTGTGCTGGGGGTGGTGTTTCAGGGTTTAGGGCAGTGCAGTGGTGGGCGGGAGTGTAGGGGGTTGTGTGGGGGTGGTGTTTCAGGGTTTAGGGCAGTGCAGTGGCGTTCGGGCAGTGTAGGGGGTCGTGCTGGGGGTAGTGTTTTAGGGTTTAGGGTAGTGCAGTGGTCTTTGGGTAGTTTAGGGGGTCGTGCTGGGGTGTAGTGTTTTAGAGTTTAGGGTAGTGCAGTGGTGTTAGGGTAGTGTAGGGGGTCATTCTGGGGGTGGTGTTTTAGGGTTTAGGGTAGTGCAGTGGTGTTTTGATAGTGTAAGGCATCGTGCTGGGGTTGGTGTTTTAAGGTTTAGGGTAGTGCAGTGGTGTCCGGGCAGTGTAGGGGGTCGTGCTGGAAGTGGTGTTTTAGGGTTTAGGGCAGTGCAGTGGTGTCCGGGCAGTGTAGGGGGTCATGCTGGGGGTGGTGTTTCAGGGTTTAGGGTAGTGCAATGGTGTTCGGGCAGTGTAGGGGGTCATGCTGGGGGTGGTGTTTCAGGGTTTAGGGCAGAGCAGTGGTGTTCGGGCAGTGTAGGGGTCGTGCGGGCGGTGGTGTTTCAGGGTTTAGGGCAGTGCCGTGGTGTTCGGGCAGTGTAGGGGGTCGTGCTGGGGTTGGTGTTTCAGGGTTTAGGGCAGTGCAGTGGTGTTCGGGCAGTGTACGGGGTCGTGCTGGGGGTGGTGTTACAGGGTTTAGGGCAGTGCAGTGGTGGGCGGGCAGTGTAGGGGTGGTGTTTCAGGGTTTAGGGTAGAGCAGTGGTGTTCGGGCAGTGTAGGGGGTCGTGCGGGGGTGGTGTTTTAGGGTTTAGGGCAGTGCAGTGGTGTTCGGGCAGTGTAGGGGGTCATACTGGGGGTGGTGTTTTAGGGTTTAGGGCAGTGCAATGGTGTTCGGGCAGTGTAAGGGGTCGTGCTGGGGCTGGTGTTTCAGGGTTTAGGGCAGTGCAATGGTGTTCGGGCAGTGTAGGGGGTCGTGCTGGGGCTGGTGTTTCAGGGTTTAGGGCAGAGCAGTGGTGTTCGGGCAGTGTAGGGGTCGTGCTTGGGCTAGTGTTTTAGGGATTTGGGCAGTGCAGTGGTGTTCGGGCATTGTAGGGGGTCGTGCTGGGGTGGTGTTTCAGGGTTTAGGGCAGTGCAGTGGTGTTCGGGCAGTGTAGGGGGTCTTGCTGGGGGTGGTGTTTCAGGGTTTAGGGCAGTGGTGTTCGGGCAGTGTAGGGGGTCTTGCTTGGGGTGATGTTTCAGGGTTTAGGGCAGTGCAGTGGTGTTCGGGCAGTGTAGGGGGTCTTGCTGGGGGTAGTGTTTCAGGGTTTAGGGCAGTGCAGTGGTGTTGGGGCAGTGTAGGGGGTCATGTTGGGGATAGTGTTTCAGGGTTTAGGGCAGTGCATTTGTGTTCGGGCAGTGCAGTGGTTCGTGCTGGGGTGGTGTTTCAGGGTTTAGGGCAGTGCAGTTGTGTTTGGGCAGTGTAGGGGGTCATGCTGGGGGCAGTGTTTCAGGGTTTAGGGCAGTGCTGTGGTGTTCAGTCAGTGTAGGGGGTCGTCCTGGGGGTGGTGTTTCAGGGTTTAGGGCAGTGCAGTGGTGGGCGGGCAGTGTAGGTGGTCGTGCGGGGTGGTGTTTCAGGGTTTAGGGCAGTGCAGTGGTGTTCAGGCAGTGTAGGGGGTCGTGCGGGTGTTGTGTTTCAGGGTTTAGTCAGTGCAGTTGTGTTCGGGCAGTGTAGGGGGTTGTGCTGGGGGTGGTGTTTCAGGGTTTAGGGCAGTGCAGTGGTGGGTGGGCAGTGTAGGGGGTTGTGCGGGGGTGGTGTTTCAGGGTTTAGGGCAGTGCAGTGGCATTCGGGCAGTGTAGGGGGTCGTGCTGGGGGTAGTGTTTTAGGGTTTAGGGTAGTGCAGTGGTCTTTGGGTGGTTTAGGGGGTCGTGCGGGGGTGTAGTGTTTTAGGGTTTAGGGTAGTGCAGTGGTGCTAGGGTAGTGTTGGGGGTCATGCTGGGGGTGGTGTTTTAGGGTTTAGGGTAGTGCAGTGGTGTTCTGATAGTGTAAAGCATCGTGCTGAGGTTGGTGTTTTAAGGTTTAGGGTAGTGCAGTGGTGTCCGGGCAGTGTAGGGGGTCGTGCTGGAGGTGGTGTTTTAGGGTTTAGGGCAGTGCAGTGGTGTCCGGGCAGTGTAGGGGGTCATGCTGGGGGTGGTGTTTCAGGATTTAGGGTAGTGCAATGGTGTTCGGGCAGTGTAGGGGGTCATGCTGGGGGTGGTGTTTCAGGGTTTAGGGCAGAGCAGTGGTGTTCGGGCAGTGTAGGGGTCGTGCGGGCGGTGGTGTTTCAGGGTTTAGGGCAGTGCAGTGGTGTTCGGGCAGTGTAAGGGGTCGTGCTGGGGTTGGTGTTTCAGGGTTTAGGGCAGTGCAGTGGTGTTCGGGCAGTGTAGGGGGTCATGCTGGGGGTCGTGTTACAGGGTTTATGGCAGTGCAGTGGTGGGCGGGCAGTATAGGGTTGGTGTTTCAGGGTTTAGGGTAGAGCAGTGGTGTTCGGGCAGTGTAGGGGGTCATGCGGGGGTGGTGTTTCAGGGTTTAGGGCAGTACAGTGGTGTTCGGGCAGTGTAGGGGGTCGTACTGGGGGTGGTGTTTTAGGGTTTAGGGCAGTGCAATGGTGTTCGGGCAGTGTAGGGGGTCGTGCTGGGGCTGGTGTTTCAGGGTTTAGGGCAGAGCAGTGGTGTTCGGGCAGTGTAGGGGTCGTGCTTGGGCTAGTGTTTTAGGGATTTGGGCAGTGCAGTGGTGTTCGGGCATTGTAGGGGGTCGTGCTGGGGTGGTGTTTCAGGGTTTAGGGCAGTGCAGTGGTGTTCGGGCAGTGTAGGGGGTCTTGCTGGGGGTGGTGTTTCAGGGTTTAGGGCAGTGGTGTTCGGGCAGTGTAGGGGGTCTTGCTTGGGGTGATGTTTCAGGGTTTAGGGCAGTGCAGTGGTGTTCGGGCAGTGTAGGGGGTCTTGCTGGGGGTAGTGTTTCAGGGTTTAGGGCAGTGCAGTGGTGTTCGGGCAGTGTAGGGGGTCATGCTGGGTGTGGTGTTTCAGGGTTTAGGGCAGTGCAGTGGTGTTGGGGCATTGTAGGGGGTCATGTTGGGGATAGTGTTTCAGGGTTTAGGGCAGTGCATTTGTGTTCGGGCAGTGTAGTGGTTCGTGCTTGGGTGGTGTTTCAGGGTTTAGGGCAGTGCAGTTGTGTTTGGGCAGTGTAGGGGGTCATGCTGGGGGCAGTGTTTCAGGGTTTAGGGCAGTGCTGTGGTGTTCAGTCAGTGTAGGGGGTCGTCCTGGGGGTGGTGTTTCAGGGTTTAGGGCAGTGAGGTGGTGTTCGGGCAGTGTAGGGGTCGTGCTGGGGGTAGTGTTTTAGGGTTTAGGGCAGTGCAGTGGTTTTCAGGCAGTGTAGGGGGTCATTCTGGGGTAGAGTTTTAGGGTTTAGGGCAGTGTAGTGGTATTCGTGCAGTGTAGGGGGTCGTGCTGGGGTAGTGTTTTAGGGTTTAGGGCAGTGCAGTGGTGTTTGTGTAGTGAGGAGCGCATGCGCTGCGTTGCTAAGCGAGACCTAAAAAGCATTGCACCAAGATGGCTGCCAACACTTCCTGGATTGAAGTGTTGGCAGCAAATTAGAGCCAAGCTCGTGCTTGTGTAGTTAGGTCCCGCCCAGATATATAAAGGATTTTTCCTTTAATATCTCGAAAACTACTGAACGGATTTACACCATTTAAAAAAAGGTCGCTTTTTGAACCAAGGACTACCTTTTTGCCAAATTTGGTGTCATTCCATTCAGCAGTTTCAGCTGTAAGCGTGTCTAAAATTTCCTATGGGAAATTGATTTTTTGACCTCTATTTTTTGATTTTCTCAGGACCTACTGAACGGATTTACAACATTTAAAAAAAAAGGTCTCTTTCTGAACCAAGGGCTGCCTTTTTGCCAAATTTGGTGTAATTCCGTTCAGCAGTGCGGGCTGAATTTGTGTCTAACGTTTCCTATATGAAATAACATGGAGTAAATACGTTTTGGGACCCTCCTTTTTTCTCAGCCCCCACTTGGTGAATCACCCCAAAACTTTCAGGATAGGAGCTGACCGGAGCGGGCCACAAATTTTGAAAATTTCGCGAAGATTCGTCAGCTGGCGCCAAAGTTATTGGGAAAAGAAAAAACACTTTTCCTATGGAAACTAGGTCCTAACTATAACTATCTACTGGCAACCGCCAGTAGATAATATATATCTACCGTAAGATACTTGCCCTTGTGGGCTCAAGGAATGCTGTCCATTTAATACCTGACGACATATTAAGTAGCTTCATTTATAGAACAGTTAACTAATTATCATGATGTGAGTTACATGTAGAAAAATATACTGTAAATAGTACATGTGCATTAGAAATGACCTGTGCTTGGAAAACTGTGACACCCAACAATCTTTTGTTACCAATGATTGTATTACTATTGCCTTTGTAAATGCAATTATATTTCTGATCCTTACAATGCTTGCACAATGATGGCCAGGATCTTTAAAAAACACCTTAAAAAGACCGTGCCCGTGGAAAATGCAATTCTTCTTACTCTGCCAAAATTATATTTAATATTGAAAACATGCCAAGCGCTGCTACATTAGTCATCATTTATTCTGACAGCATGATATATTTATATAAGTGTGCAACTTACTAAAAAGGTCAATTATAGTTCTATGATATTTATTTAAATATATTTTGTCAGGTTTGCCATTTCCAGGTCTGCTAGTCATAAGAGAGCAGAAAGGTGATGAGGGGACGTGTAACTGAGTGAAAATGAAGAGGGACCGAGTGCAGATTAATGAAATTATCTAGCAAATAATTCATTATGGATGTTCTTCAGCTAATAATGCATAAAGAAGATGAGAAAATATAGATTCTCTTTACCGAAAAAAATATTTACCGGTGTTCACAAAAAAACGTTAATTGCAGCTAAACTTGTGAATATGTCAAAGATAACACAGATGCCCATTTTTACACATCAACTTATGAAAAGGAAAACTTGAAAGTACAGACATCTTTTCTTAAAATATGAAATTTTACTTGAGTACTGAGGGTCTGTTCAAAAACTGCATTCTGTAGTACGTTTTGCAGTACTACAAAACATACTACAAAATGCTACTGACAAACCTAGGTGTAGAGTTTATGCCTCTCTATGCGTGGACCTCCAACCTTACTATTACTATTACCTTACTATTGATGCCCATCGCAGTACCGGATTTCTGGCGATACAACGTTTTATCAAATAGAAAAATATTTTCTTTCAGGCAATAAGACATCATCAATTTCAACATGACAGTATGATCATTGAAGGCAATGGCTCTTTTCTGTAGATAATACACGCAAGCACCAACACCTAGTTCTTGATTGATACACGTATACAATGAACAAACGTCCAACGTTATCAACAGAAAGCCTTCTTCCCATCTGATATCATGGATTCTCCTCAGGAAATCGGTGCTGTCCTGGCAGTAGGATTGTTTATCTTTTACATAGGGTGCAAGAAAGTGATCAAGAAAAATGGAGGTGTTTTCCAATAACCCCCCATTGGAAGAGACAATAGGTCTCCCTGGAGGTTTGAATGAGTATTTATGTACCTTAGGTAAATGGTACAGGCAGGGAACCCGAAGATTGGCATTTTTCAGAAATTTGAATTCATAGTCATCGATCAAGTTGATGCTCCACCAATTCCGAAGCATTTCACGATATCTTGATACAGTGTTCTCATATTCCTGCCAAGTTATTATTTCATAACAATCTGTATCAGCAAGTTGACGCATAGCTTCTGCTTTGTAATCATCGACATCCAGTAAAACAAAATTGCCCCCCTTGTCTGAGGGTTTTATTATTATAGATGAATCCTGGAGTAGATCTTTTAATGCCATGCGTTGTTTCATGGTGAGGTTATATTTGATCCTGAAATTCTGATAATTTTTCAAGTTCACCAGTTCCTGAATCATTACAGAATGGAATGCCTCGATGTTATTATAGGGGACATTTGGGTTGTAACGTGATTTGGGTTTCATACCACTTCTGAATGCAGAATCCACTTTCAAGCCGATATTGCTAAGAATATCGGCTATATAATCAGTTAGGTTGGTATTACATTCTGGGAACTGTGGTTCACAGGCACCGTGTGAGCTGCAGCAGGTGAGCGAAAGGCAATTGCCTTGGGGGTGGAGCGGATCACAACCAATCATCTTGTGGCAGGACATTGAAATGCACCAAGTCAGTCACACCTCCTGAATACTGTTGGCGCTGAGGAAGGCTGTTCCAGCCGAAATGCATTCGCCGTTGTACTTTTGAATAAAGATGCCCCCGTGGTCTCCCCTACTGTGGCCTCTTCTCTTTCCTTGGAGGAGTTTACGGTGACATTTTAGCGCGCTCTCCAGCAACGCGCTTCTGGGGTCCCCGCTTCGTCTAGTGGTCTGGTTCTCGCTGGTCTCTGCTGCGGCGGATTTCTTTTGGTTCCAAGTGATTGGATGAACCAGTATCCACCTCCAGGTCCGGGAGAAGAGAAGGCGGCGTTGGAGTTATTACTCTACACTGGGTGGTATGGACTGCCATTCCTACCCCCGCCGGATGGATTCCTGAACCTTTGGGGGTTGATGCGGATGGGGACCCAGGGGGACGCTTTGTTTCCAGTACTTTGAAAGCAGGAAATTGGTCTTGGTGACATCGTGGTGCCCTGCATTCCGCGCAATCATTGGATTTTCCACCCCTTACCTACCTGGACAAATAACAGCATTCTGGGAACTGTGGTTCACAGGCACCGTGTGAGCTGCAGCAGGTGAGCGAAAGGCATTTGCCTTGGGGGTGGAGCGGATCACAACCAATCATCTTGTGGCAGGACATTGAAATGCACGAAGTCAGTCACACCTCCTGAATACTGTTGGCGCTGATGAAGGCTGTTCCAGCCGAAATGCATTCGCCGTTGTTGTACTTTTGAATAAAGATGCCCCCGTGGTCTCCCCTACTGTGGCCTCTTCTCTTTCCTTGGAGGAGTTTACGGTGACATTTTAGCGCGCTCTCCAGCAACGCGCTTCTGGGGTCCCCGCATCATCAAGTGGTCTGGTTCTCGCTGGTCTCTGCTGCGACGGATTTCTTTTGGTTCCAAGTGATTGGATGAACCAGTATCCACCTCCAGGTCCGGGAGAAGAGAAGGCGGCGTTGGAGTTATTACTCCACACTGGGTGGTATGGACCGCCATTCCTACCCCCGCCGGATGGATTCCTGAACCTTTGGGGGTTGATGCGGATGGGGACCCAGGAGGACGCTTTGTTTCCAGAACTTTGAAAGCAGGAAATTGGTCTTGGTGACATCGTGGTGCCCTGCATTCCGCGCAATCATTGGATTTTCCACCCCTTACCTACCTGGACAAATAACAGCATTCTGGGAACTGTGGTTCACAGGCACCGTGTGAGCTGCAGCAGGTGAGCGAAAGGCAATTGCCTTGGGGGTGGAGCGGATCACAACCAATCATCTTGTGGCAGGACATTGAAATGCACGAAGTCAGTCACACCTCCTGAATACTGTTGGCGCTGAGGAAGGCTGTTCCAGCCGAAATGCATTCGCCGTTGTTGTACTTTTGAATAAAGATGCCCCCGTGGTCTCCCCTACTGTGGCCTCTTCTCTTTCCTTGGAGGAGTTTACGGTGACATTTTAGCGCGCTCTCCAGCAACTTGCTTCTGGGGTCCCCGCATCGTCAAGTGGTCTGGTTCTCGCTGGTCTCTGCTGCGGCGGATTTCTTTTGGTTCCAAGTGATTTGATGAACCAGTATCCACCTCCAGGTCCGGGAGAAGAGAAGGCGGCGTTGGAGTTATTACTCCACACTGGGTGGTATGGACCGCCATTCCTACCCCCGCTGGATGGATTCCTGAACCTTTGGGGGTTGATGCGGATGGGGACCCAGGGGGACGCTTTGTTTCCAGTACTTTGAAAGCAGGAAATTGGTCTTGGTGACATCGTGGTGCCCTGCATTCCGCGCAATCATTGGATTTTCCACCCCTTACCTACCTGGACAAATAACAGCATTCTGGGAACTGTGGTTCACAGGCACCGTGTGAGCTGCAGCAGGTGAGCGAAAGGCAATTGCCTTGGGGGTGGAGCGGATCACAACCAATCATCTTGCGGCAGGACATTGAAATGCACGAAGTCAGTCACACCTCCTGAATACTGTTGGCGCTGAGGAAGGCTGTTCCAGCCGAAATGCATTCGCCGTTGTTGTACTTTTGAATAAAGTTGCCCCCGTGGTCTCCGCTATTGTGGCCTCTTCTCTTTCCTTGGAGGAGTTTACGGTGATATATCTATATATATATATATATTCACTGAAAAAACCATAGGTTTCAGGGGTGTTATAGTTAGCTGGACTTTTCACTTGTACAAAACCATTGAAATTCCCCGTTATAGTTAGTTCAGCTAACTATAACTCGCGCGCCCGCAATGCACTGCTGATGACGTCACATATTACATCACTCATGACATGGTCAGTGACATCACTCATGACATCACTGATGACATCTCAAATGACATCACTGATGACATCACTGATGACATCATCCAGTGAATGTGTGTTTTTCTGAAAATTAAATATGTTTTATATATGTATATCTCAAGGTCGATGGAAGAATAAATGGGTATATAAGTGTCTAAATGGATGATTTGTTTTTGAAAAATTGATTGTGTAACTGACTGATTAAGTGTATCATAGTGAATACATGGCTTAGTGAGTAATGTTTAAATATGTAAATATCTGTATCAGTCTCTCACTTTGTGTATAAGTGGCTGCATGGGTTGGTGAGTAGCTACATGGGTGTCTATATAGGTTATTAGTTGGTTTTTTGAGTATCAGTCTGAGTGTCTGCATGGTTCGGTGGGGGGTATTACGTAGTGCATAGGTGCATGAATGAGTGACTCACTGTTTGTATGTGTTGAACACAGCATGTGTGCAGGACTGTATGGGTGGATGAGTGTGTGTATGGGTGTGTTAGTGAGTGAATGACTGTCTCAATAGTGTCTTTATGAGTAACTACATATGTTTTAAACTAGTATATGTGACTATTGGTGTATATATGTGAGTATATGTGAGAGTGAGAGATTGAAAGAGTTCCTGTATGAATAAGTATGTGTTTCTATAAGTGATTGTTTAAAAGACTAAGTATGTGTAAGTTTCCGTAGAAGTAAGTATGGTGGTGTGTGTATAACTGTATATGCAAGTAAATGTATGTTTGATTCTTTATTAGCATGAGTGACTATGTGTGTGAGTAACTCTATGGATGAGTGGCATTGTGTAACAGGATGTATAGGTGTATGAGTACATATGATGAGTGAGTACATGTATGAGTGACTGTATAGGACTGTTGGTGAATGAGTGGATGTGTATGTGGATCTTAGAATTACTGAAGAGGTTGTTGTAACTGGTATTGGTATGTCCATTGTTTTGAAAATTTTAGTCTCTATTTTTGAATGTGTGTATCAAAGGTTATATTAGGGTGAGAGGAGGTCTGCCACTCTATCACAAGGATGATGTCATCAGTGATGTCATTTGAGATGTCATCAGTGATGTCATGAGTGATGTCACTGACCATGTCATGAGTGATGTAATATGTGACGTCATCAGCAGTGCATTGCGGGCGCGCGAGTTATAGTTAGCTGAACTAACTATAACGGGGAATTTCAATGGTTTTGTACAAGTGAAAAGTCCAGCTAACTATAACACCCCTGAAACCTATGGTTTTTTCAGTGAATTTCTGAGGTTTTTTAAATGCTAATTCCTAACTATAACGTGCCTGAAACCTATGGTTTTTTCTGTGAATTTCAAAGGTTTGTTAAATGCTAATTTCTAACTATGCCTACAGAGATAGGACATGTGAAGAAAGAAGAAAAAATGCACAGAAAGAAACAAAAGAAGTGCAGAAAGAAGCAACAGAAGTCCTCAAATACGAAGATAAGTGCAGGAAGAAGGATAACGTGCAGAAAGAACAAAAAGAAGAGCAGAAAGAAGCCTTGTTGCAAAATCATCCTGTACCCTCAACTTTTTCAGACGGATACTGGTGGTAACTGAGTCTGACTAACCAGTCCTAGAGCCAGTGCTATGTTAAAAGACACTTAGAATACAGTGAAAACACCTACATACACTAGGGAACATTATGCGTTGGGGTCCCCCTGTGATTAGCATGACCTCCTCTGTAAGCCCCTAGTGTATAATAGGGCATGGGGATTAAAACTACCTCTTAAAACAGGCCACAGGGCGTTTTTGCACACGTTAACTCAGGCCCCGTCCCCTCCCTTCACCACTGTGTAAACACGCCCTGTGTCCATTTGTAGTTGGGAGATTAAGTTCATTTGAATCCTGAGGGTCCCTAGGGTCCAACTAGCCCACTAGGTACCTCCAGTAAGTGCCACAGAGCTGCGTTGCAGAGAGGTGTAAAAAGTGGCACGGCCTGGACCACCTCTCTGCAATGCAGCTCAGTGGCGCTTACTGGAAGCACTTGGTGGGCTAGTTAGCCCCCAGGGGCCCTCAGTATTGAAGGGAAATTATATCCCCAATTTAAAACGTGCCATAGTGCGTGTTTGCACACGTCACCTCAGGCCCCGTCCCCTCCCTTCACCACTGTGTAAACGCGCCCTGTGGCTGTTCTAAGTTGAGAGATTAAGTCCCCCTGAATCCTAAGGGTCCCTAGGGTCAAACTAGACCACTAGGTACCTCCAGTAAGCGCCACAGAGCTGCGTTGCAGAGAGGTGTAAAAAGGGGCTTGGCCTCAGAACACCTGGCTGCAGCGCAGCTCCCTGGTGCATACTGGAGATGCCTGTTGGGGGCGCGTTTGCAGAGTGCTGCACGGAGGGGGCATGGCCTCCGGCACGATGCCAGTCTTTTATTTATTTTAGTTTTTTAAGAAGGGGGGCTGTTTGGTTCCCCTTCTTATTCTAATTTATTGGCCCTGATGACCCCATCCCCCAGGGCCAGTCTCCTAATTATATTTTTTTGACCCCAATCCCCAGGGCCGGCCACTGTTTTTTATTATTTTTAAAAAATATATATTTATAGACACACCTAGGACATGCTGGACAAACCGTACGTACCTATCACCATGACGATTTGCGTGATATTCATTAAAAGGCGACTATGCATGCAATGAATCCACGTGGAATGTATTTACACCACTAGTGAAGCTCTGACATGTCTGATGCCCTACCGTGCCTAATCCTGGTAGACACCCTTGTCGTTTATTTATACAAACATGGGTAGCTATTGACGGGCACATTTAATACACATGCACACCAAGCCATTCAAAGGGGATTCGACAAAAATTCGACCAAAACTATGCAAGAAACCCCCCTCACGGTTAATAAAACACACATCCACTGCCGGATGTGTAATACTTTTTATTTTACTCTCTGGAAAGGGGACGAACATCACTTGAGAGTCACAGCGTGCTCCTGACAGAGCCCAATGCTGTGTTACACCCACCATTGCCTGCCGAGTGCCACACACCTCTGTGTTGTATTCCACTAGCTAGTGCATATGCTATGACACTCTCTAGCCCATGTGGACTGTAACACCACCCCGTGAATATGTCATGCCACACTTGTCTTCGCACGGGTTATATTGCCCCATCTAACGTGCCTTTCTCGATGCCTATGTTATAACGCACAGTGCTATGCCATACATATTACAATCTGGGATCCATATCTTTGTCACAGTGCATATGCAACGTTACACTCCCCAGCACATATTTTATATTACAACTTTAGAGACTAGTTAGGTTACACAACACTGCCCTGTGCATATTACACTCCAAGGCGCATATCGCATAGCACGCGCTAGTGCCTGTGCTATCTCGCGCTCTCCAATGAATCTGTCATTGCGCACAATGTATTGCATATTATATTTCACGCCCGGTTCATCTTATATCACACTTTTTGGTGCATAGTTTATACCATACACTATATCTAGTTTTCATTTTCAATCGTGCTCTCAGGACTATGTTCTATATAACACTGTGTTCACCTACCCTTTTCACGGGCATTACATTTTGCGATAGGGGGTGGAGGGTCAGGGGGTGTTTCTGCCAAGTGAGCCCGGAGTCACAGTCACAAACGTCCTCTTCTTCCTGAATAAAAGTGAGATTATGCTGCATACTTGTTCATATTTTAAGTAGTTCGCACAGACACAATGTTTTAAAAACAATAAAGTTCCTAATACCCGCCTTCTCTGAACAGTTAGCTTGCTTCCCAATCCCCTTCCTCCCTATCCTCTGTTGTGTGAATCCATGGACTAGCCTCCTCCCTCCTGCCATGCATGGTCTGATGTGCTGCCACTGCCCTCAATTTAGTATGATGTACCAGTCCACTCCTCCTGCCCTCCATTGCCCAATTCTATGCCCCATCATTGACCTCCTGCTTAAACTCTGTGCTTAGCTTGCTGCCCCTATTCTCCTTCCCCCTGCCCTCCGATGTCTTTGTGCATGCCCCTGCTCCATCCTTTTTGCCCACCATGTCCCATGGACCTGCCACTCCTATCTACTCTGAGTGTTCTGTTGAGCTGCCACTCCCCTCCCACCTGCCTAGCATTGTCAGATGACTGTAACCTGTCCCTGCCACCTCCACCCTGCCTGTCCACATGCCATGCCCCTATCCTCTTCCTCCTGTCCTACATGGTCCATTGTACTGCCACACCCTTCTGCCCTCCCTGGTCTGTTGTGCTGCAACTGCTCCTCCTGCCTGCCCCGTGTGGTCTGTTGTGAGGTCCCTTCCCCTGAACTTTCTTGTCTGTGCACAGGTCCTGACCCTTCCTTCTATCCTCCATCGTCCTTTGTGCATGCCCTCCACCCTCCTTCTTGACCATCATAGCCATTGTGCTGCCACTAACCCTCCCACTTGCCATGCATGGTCTTCTGTGCTGCCATGACCCCTCCCACCTTCCCTGTGTGGTCAGTTAGCTGCCCCTGACCCCCTCCCACCTTCCCTCCATGGTCTGTGTGTATGCCATCACAGTCTCACTGTTGCTCTTCATGGTGTGTCTTGCTTCTAGTGCCCATCCTGCCTGACCTCCATGGCTATCTTGCTGCTCCTGCCCTGCCCCCTTGCCCCCAGCCCTACTCCCTCCCTCCTGGCTTGTCTGTTCCATTGTAATGCCCCTGATCCGTCCCTCCTGCCCTTTATGGTCTGTTATACTGCAGCTTTCTCTCCTGTCTGTCCATTATGGTCAGCTAGCTACCATTGCCTCTTGCCCCTCTGTTCTCTGTTGTCCATGTGCATGGTCCTGTCCCCTCCCTCTTGCTTTCTATGGATTGTTGTGCTGCACTCCCGTCCTGCATGCCCTGTGTGGTGTATTGTGCTGCTGCAAACCCTGATGCCTGCCCTGCAGGGTCAGTTTGGTGCACCTCTCCATGTCCCTCCTGTCCTCTGTTATCCAAGTCCATGTCCCTATCCCATTTCCTGCCATGATCCAATGTACCATACTTGCGAACATTTTGAACTTGGTAAGAGGGAGATTTTGAAAAAAAACTGGGGTATTGATTTTCCCCTTTGAGTTACATTGAAAAAGAGGATATTGTAGACAGGAGACAGATCAAATAAAGCCCATTTGAGCTTAAAAACATTGGACGTTTCCTGGCTGAATCGGGTCTGTTGGCATGTATGGTTGTACTACCATTGCCTCTTCCTTCTGCCCACAATGGTCTATTACATTGCCACAGCCTTGAAGGAGGGTAGATTTTGTATCACAGGGGGCCCCTGGCCCGTTCTGTCCACACCTGAAGTATGAGACCCTTGTCCTTGCCCTGCCAGCTGCATTTGTAGGCCGTATTAAATTGACCAGCGGGTCCTGTGTTGCTATATAATTATCCTGAGACATCCTTACCACTCAGCCAGCATAAAACCCCTGTGTAGGCCCTTCTGTTCAATATGTAGGCCTCTTTGTTAAATTGACCATAGCTCTGCAATTTTAGTGTATAGCAGTCTGAAGGCAGGTCTGCGAGGCCTTCTGATCCAAACTAGTAGCCCCCACCCTACCCGAGTGCTCCGTGCTCGGTATCAAAGTTCAACATCCCCCTGAAGCTGTCGACATACAGTAGGCTGCATCCTGGACTGGTACTTGCTTCCTGGGCAGGTTTCCCGCTTTTAAGGAAGTGGCAACCGCAGAGCGTCAAGTTAGGAGAACTGAGGAGATTTTATACATGAATATATTGAATTCCCGTACAATACCCATTATTTTCTGCTTGCTCTATGGAACTTACGATAAGCGATTGGCCTGAGAGACTGACCTTTTCACCCAGTCCATTGTCAGCATTAAGTGGGTAAATGACGAAATGTCTGGTAAAATCTGCAGACGAAGCTTTTGGGTAGCATACGTAGGTAGATGTAGCGTGCAAAGGAGCCCACAAAATGATATAAAAAGGGAGCACCCACAGATATCGACGGACTTCCTCGCCGTCTGTATGTAGGTTAACAGGCAGTGCAGGTTTTCCCCAAGAGCTGGGAGCTCTTGTCTTCCTTTGCTTAAAATGTCTTGCTCTGCTTTGCTTGAAGTATCTTATTCTATTTTACCTATATGAAATGTCATGTTATGTTTAACCATTGTTCTCTTTACTTTTGCATTTAAAAGATTTTGTATTGTAATTGCAGGAATGCTTGCTCTAAGAGTAAACGTGAGTGTTCCTAGGTAACATTTTCCTTGGTGTAACTTGTTTCTCATGATGCATTTATAGATGTGTTTTCTCTCTCTCTCTGTCAGTACATTAATTGAGATACAGAGAATATTATGACAGCTGTATGATTATCTGGATTCTGTATTTTGTACTTTATGTCTCTATTCTGCGGTTTCTTTGAAGTTGCATCTTCTCATTAAACTGCCATTGTATTCTGCCTCCAATTCCATGTCTCATATGTCTGTTTTCTTCATTTTTGGAGCAAGCGTTCCTAGGCACCCCGGCTCAAATTAAGGTGCCCCTTTTGTCCCTGACTCACTCTCCTGCTCAGTTCTGTGGTGGCTCCCGGGGATCTGGGGACCGCCCCTAGCTTCCTTGACCCGTAATAGATCTTCCCTCCAACAGCCTTTCTTGCAAGTCCTGTATTGTTGGTTTGTTGCCCCTGCCCCCCTTTCCACTGCCCTCCATAGTCTGTTGTGCTTCCACGGCCCTTCCTGCCTGCTCAGTGTGGTTAAATTGTTGCCTTTGCACCCTCCTACCTGCCTTCAATTTTCAGAGTCCGTGCCCCTGGCCTCTGCCTCTCAACAGTATCCTAATGAACAACTAGATTGCTAACATTCTATATTTATTACAAAAGTGTGGAACGCCTGACATCATCTTGATGTAATCAAAACTGTAATACCTAGAGCATTTCCTTTAGAAATTACATATATGAGAGGGTCTTATTGGCATCAAAATTATGGTTAGTGCTCTAAAAGACTAAAATAAGGACATATTTTCTGAGTTTTCAAATAGCGACAAAGCACTTTTAAATTATTTGTTATCTTTATGTTTTTTTAATCCAGTTGACCACTTGATTAAATGTTGCACTTAGGGGAGAGGATGTGGTGTTACTTCCAGAACTGCAGACTTTGCAACTGGGGAACCAGGTTGAAGTTTCTGCTTCAGCTCGACATTCTGTGATTCTGGTCAAATCACTTAGTCTCCCCATGTCTACAACCAAAATGAATGTGTTCTTGTGTGATGTAACCAATGCTCATGTAAAGCACTCCAATACCTGACAAGTCTGCACTATATAACACTGCAAAAACACAAAATAATAAGTGTTTTGCACACTTCTGTCATTGGGCTATATTTGGGCTACATCTGGGTGATTTTGGGCTACATTTGGGCTCTTTTGTCTCCGGTGGCCATCTTGGGAGATTTATTTGTTATGAAGTTTCCTAATTTCCTCATGTACTGCAGTCTCCTCAGTAGGAAATGCTTTCAGTTTTTTACTTTGATTCCATCATGAAGGTATTCAGATATGTCACACATTTGCCATGAATTCTGAATGTTAGCACTCTAGTTGCTCATTAGATCACTGTAGTAAAACTACTGCACCATGGAAGTCTGCTCCTGGTATTAAAAGTGCATGTTTCAGTCTGCATGTCAGAATTTTTTAATGAAATAGAAGAGGATTTGAGAAGTCACTCAAAATGTGCCTTCATTTTCTTTCTTCAGCATTAATCATAATTTCTATGGCAAAATGAACCTCCTCATTGTGTTCCTTTTTAAATTAAATGTTTTAAGTGTTACCAGTTTATTCCAATCAAGATGGCTTCAGGTGTGCCTTACTTTTCTCATAATGAAGACAGTAAGCGCTCTAGTTGTTTTTAAGAACATTCTGGGACATTCTGTCATTGGGCTATACTTGGGCTACATCTGGGTGATATTTGGGCTACATTTGGGCTCTTTTGTCTCTGGTGGCCATCTTGGGAGACTTATTTGTTATGAAGTTTCCTAATTTCCTCATTTACTGCAGTCTCCTCAGTAGGAAATACTTTCAGTTTTTTACTTTGATTTCATCAAGAAGGCATTCAGATGTGTCACACATTTGCCATTAATTCAGAATGTTAGCACTCTTTTTGCTCATTAGATCACTGTAGTAAAGCTACTGCTCACCAGGGAAAACTGCTGCTGGTATTGAAAGTGCATGTTTCAGTCTGCATGTCAGAATTTTTTATTGAAATAGAAGAGGATTTGAGAAGTCACTCAAAATGTGCCCTAATTTTTCTTTCTGCAGCACTAATCATACTTTTTATGGAAAAATGAACCCCCTCATTTTGTTCCTTTTTAAATTAAATGTTTTAAGAGTTACCACTTTAATCCAAGCAAGATGGCTTCAGGTGTGCCATACGTTTATCATAAGTAGGACTGTTAGCGCTCTAGTAGTTCTTTGGAACACTCTGGGAAGCTGCAGTAGAACACAAAGGAATCAACTGACAGTCTCTGCCCTTGTTGGATGTACATGTTTTACTGAGAATGTCAGACTTCATTCTCACATGACTGAGAAAGATAATGTGAATTTACAGAAAATAAGCTCTCAGTTTAGCCTATAGATCACCTTCCAAACCTCTGTGGTAAAAGCATGAGAAAATATTTTTCTCTCAATCATGATATCCCAGCAGAAGGCTTTTTCACATGGTGAAATCACCTTAGAACATACCACAATTCCTAAAATGAGTATGGTACCATCAACAAATGATTTATAATGTAACTAAAGTCTTAAAACCTTCTATTAACTGCAATGCTTTTTAATGAGGTGCTATCATGTATATTGGTCCCAAGATGGCCGCCAACACTTCTTGGATGAAGTGCTGACAGCCAATCAGATCTCAGGATGAGATGTGTGGTTAGGCTCCGCCCACATATATATATGCTTTTAAATGCTATTTTCTCAGGAAATACTGAACAGATTTACACCAGACCTGCAAAAGGCACTTCCTTGACCTTATGGCTACCTCTCTGCCAAATTTCAAGTAATTCTGTTCAGCCGTTCGGGCTGTAGCTGTGTCTAAAGGTCCTATGGAAAAATGCATGGGGAAAACGCGTTTTGGGACCCCCCTTTTTTCTCGGCCCCTGCTTGACGAATCCCCCCGAGACTTTCAGGGTAGGAGCGGAGCAGAGCGCCCCACCTATTTTGAAAATTTCGCGAGGATTCGTCGACCGGCGCCAAAGTTATTCCAAATAGAATGTTGCGGATTTCCTATGGAAACAGGGTCCTAACTATAACTACCTACTGGCGACCGCCAGTAGGTAATATATATATATATATATATATATATAACAGTAAACCTTTCTTCGAACGATCCTCTGTACCATGGATCAAGAAGGGGACGGACTCCACTTGATTGTACCCAAATCAGTTTATTTTTAGTTTGTGCGCTCTGCCGCCATGACGTGTTTCGGGCTCAGCAGCCCTTGATCACATGACGTGCCCCTTGCATTTGTCCCATTTTTAAAGTGATAGTGCATAATTACTTGCCATAGACATAGAAAAAACATTACCATGACGTAAATGTTTAACACGCGTATTCATACCATAATTAATTGTTGTAATTGTGGAATACATTATAGAATTTGTATCCCATAACTCATGATTTATGAACTTTGAGCTATTGGCTCACATATCATAAAGTGCACTTGTGTATGTATAAATACATAAATAAACCGCACATGTAAAATCAGAGCAATATAACTGGTAAAAACATGTTAAAACAATATTAAGCAATTGCTAGCAGCAATGTTATTTTTGACTGTGCAAAAACGGCAGGTAAAGTGCAAAGATTATGCAAAACTGTGCTATAGTATCACCTGTGCAAAATCAGATTTACAACCGAATAGGTTAATTTACAACTCCATCTATAAACACTAGTTTATAAGAATGGAAAGAAAGTCAAAGGAAAAGGAGAAAAGGGGAAGGAGAGAGAGGAGACAAGAAGGAAATTGAAATAATATATATGAATATATATTGTTTACAAATTACATTTTCCATTGTTGGAGGGCCTTGGGAAAAGAAGTCTACATCTTTGATTACTTGTTAGGGGTTATTGATTTGCCTAATTTATTGTAGTCTTCCTAAAGCCACGTATACAGGTCTTCCGTGGTGTTTAGCCCATGTGGGCTTTTGCTGTCCAATTCCAGTATGTACTTGGTCTCCAATTTTCTGAGGAGAGCCTCACGATCCCCGCCTCTTCTAAGAGCCGGAATACAATCAATTACAAAATATTTAAGAAATTGTAAGTTACTTTCATGACAATCCCTAAAATGCCGGGCCACCGGATATGATGTGTCTATATTGGTGATTGCACGTAAGTGTTGGAGAATTCTCTTGTGGACCTGCAGCTTGGTGGATCCCACGTATTGCAGTCCACAAGAGCACTCCAACACATAGATTGCAAATTCCGTTTTGCATGTCATGTTTTTCGTGATCGTGTGTGCTTTCTCCTCAAAGGGTGTTTTGAATGATGTTTTATTCATGGCGTGGCGACAAGCCTTACAAGTAGAGCACTTAAAAAAAACCCTACGTTTGGTCAACCAGTTGGTTCCTGATTTTATTTCTGGACTGCTATTGACTAAAAAGCCACTAGTAGATGGTGCCCTTCTGAAAGTGATGGTTGGATTGGGTGGAATAATCTCATTAAGTTGTGTGTCTAGGTGTAATAGGTACCAATTTTCTTTTATGATTTTACTGAGGCTGTCTCTTTGTTTGTTGTACGTTAAAATTAATCTTGTTTCCTCAATCCTGTTGGTGCAAACATCGTGTCTATTGGATTTGGTTTTGCTGTTAGATGGTTTAAACAGCAAATCCTCACGTCTCATAGACTTAGTTTTTTGTATAGCCTCATCAATGATTTTTTTTACTATAGCCCCTTTCTAAGAATCTATTCTTGCTTTCTTGTTGGGCAATTACTAAGTCATTGTCAGTACTGCAGATTCTTCGAATCCGTAGCATTTCCCCATACGGAATGCTGTGGATAGTTTGTTTGGGGTGGAAACTAGAGGAATGCAGCGTGGTGTTTCCTGCTGTAGGTTTGCGATAGAGTTTTGTGTGGAGCTGGTTATTGACAACATGTACCTGAACATCGAGAAAGCAAACCTCTGTTTTATCAATGGTACTAGTAAAATGCAAATTAGGATTGTTATCATTGATACTCTCTATAAAATTCAGAGCCTCCATCTCACTGCCATGCCAAATTATAAAAAGATCATCAATATAACGCATCCATTTCATCACATGATTAGTCATTATTGGTGCATGCTTAGTTTTTAAAATAGTCTCTTCCCAAAAGCCCATATGGAGGCAAGCATAGCTTGGTGAAAAGCTAGCCCCCATGGCTACTCCTCGTAGTTGCTGGTAGATTTGTTGATTAAACAAAAAATAGTTATTTTATTTATTAGGGAGATTTATAAAGCGCTTGGTTACACTAGAAGCGTGTCCCCGCGCTACACTTGAAAACTCTGAGCAGAAGTGGGGAGAAGGCTCAGTTATCTTGAGAAAAGGTGTGTTTTTAAGTTCTTCCGGAAACTGGACTCCGAAGGGTCTAGGCGGAGATTAAGAGGCAGGGCGTTCCAGCACTTCGCTGCCAAATGGCGAAAAGAGCGCCCACCCATACGGGCCTTTCTGATCCTAGGGACCACAAGTAGACCTCCGTGTGAAGAGCGCAAAGCACGTGAGGGTACATACTTGATGGCTAGGTTCTGGAGTGGTGTCGGCGCTTTCCGAGCAAGAATGCGGTGACAGGTACAGAGGGCCTTAAATTCCACTCTGCTTCTTACTGGCAGCCAGTGGAGAGTGTGAAGGGCAGCTTTGGAATCTGATCTTTTGGGGACTTTTAAGATGAGGCGGGCTGCCGCATTCTGCAATACCTGGAGGCGGTTTATTGCCTTACAGGTGGCACCTAGATACAATAGGTTGCCATAGTCCAGGCGCGATGTCACGAGAGCGTGTACCAGTGTTCTCCGGGCGGACATAGGGAGGAGAGCAAGGACCTTGCGTAAGATTTTTAAAATGCTGAAACAAACACCCGCCACTCGGTTTATTTGGGGTCCAAAAGACAGATCAGCATCAAGCCATACGCCAAGGTTTTTGACTTCCTGATGGGGCATAGGAGCCTCCCCCAGACAAGGGGGCCACCATGCCGATGACCAAGCGGAAGGACTCCCCCCCACCACGAGCACCTCTGTCTTGTTGCCATTTAGCTTAAGGCAATTGATGGACATCCAGGTAGCAAGGTCTTGCATGCAAGCCTTGAAACTGTCCGAAGCAAGTCCGGGTCCTCGTGAGAGGGAGATAACCAACTGCGTGTCATCTGCGTATGACACGATTTTCAATCCATGGCTCACGGCAATCGAAGCCACTGGGGAGATGTAGAGATTAAACAAAGTTGGGCTAAGGGACGATCCCTGGGGAACGCCCTGTCCCAAACCCATATCTCTCGAGTAGTGGTCACCCAGGCGGACTTGGAAGCTTCTCCCAGTCAGGAAGGATTGGATCCATAGGAGTGCAGCTTCAGATATACCTCCGTTATTCAAACACTGTAGCAAGTTGGCATGAGCTACAGTGTCGAATGCTGCACTCAGGTCCAATAGGATGAGGGCCATGGTATGACCCTCATCCGCCCCCTGGCGAAGAGCCTCCACCGCTGTTAAGAGTGCGGACTCTGTGGAATGACGGGGACGAAAGCCGAATTGAGTGTCATGTAGTAATGCCGCTTTTTCAACAAAGTCCATCAGTTGTAAGTTGACCAATTTTTTGGCTACTTTGGCCAGGTATGGGAGGAGTGAAATTGGACGTAGGTTCTCTAGTTTCTCGAAACTGATGGTTGGTTTCTTCCTTCGGGGTAGAACCACCGCCTTTTTCCAGTCTTTAGGTACAATCGTGCTGTTAAAAGACATGTTGAGTAGATGTCTGATGTAGGGTTCTAATACCACCAGACTGTCTGTCAGACGTTTAGGTGTGGTAGGGTCCCGAGGAGAGCCCGACCTCACGGATTTGCACATTTTTACGAGATCTTCTGGTGGCGGGATAACAAAGTGGGTCAGTCTAAGTCTATCACCCCATTCCCTAGGGCTTTCGACAAATTCTGCCCCAGTTATAGGCTGTGTTGGGAACGCTGCGTATATTTTTGCTATTTTCTCTGAAAAAAAATTAGCAATTTTATTGCACGATTCGGGGGAACAATCATCTGGGACACTGGATGATTTTCCGCTTGAAAGAGTTTTGTAGAGCGAAAACAGCTCTTTTGTGGAATTGCTGGCATCATTAACTCTAAGCGTATAGTATGTTGTTTTGGACTTTCTAATTAGACCATGGTAGAGTCGCCTCTCTATCAAGTAGGTGGCTCTAGATTCTTTAGAGAAAGTCTTGCGCCATTCTCTTTCAAGTCTCTTCAGTGCGGTTTTCAAGGCTCTAAGTTCTTCGTTGAACCATGGGGCTGTTTTTTGAACACGGCCCCCAGATTTGGTTTTTTGAAGAGGAGCAGTGCAGTCCAGTGCCTCAGTGATACGATTGCAAAGATTAGTGTTGGCTATGTCAGCGTCATCCCCCCCCCCGGGCTCCCCCTTTAGTCAATGCCTCGCAGAATTTGTGCTGGGAAAAAGTAGCCCAGTTCCGTCTAAGATGATACAGCAATGCTGGCTGCGGAGGTCTATTTCCAGGGATACGAATGGTGAAGGGAACTAAGTAATGATCCGACCAGGGAATAGGAATAGGGGATTTGGCTTCTACTTCCCCCCAGTTAGCAAATATGGGATCCAGAAGGTGACCCAACTGATGTGTTGGGCCACTCACAATTTGAGTCAGCTGGAGGGCACCTAATGCCTGACTGAAGTTCATACTAATACTGTCTTATGGATTATTGAGATGTAGGTTAAGGTCTCCAAGTACCAAAAATTTATTGTTACATAAAGCGGTCTCCATAATGCCTTCAACCAGACTTTCCTCAAACTTGGCTATAGGACCAGGGGGTCTGTAGATTAGCATGCCCTTTAGCATATAGCTGTTATTCACTTTAATAGTGAAACTCCCAGCCTCACTATCCAAGATAGGGAAGCTTTCAAATTGGCATTGCAAACTTTCTCGGACTACAATTGCAATGCCCCCTCCTCTGCCAGTGGATCTGTCCTGTCTGTGTATTGTGTATCCTGCTGGAAGTGCCTCAAGGGCATCGACTGTAGAATCATCATCTAGCCATGTTTCTGTAAGAAACATAAGGTCCCATTTAGTCTCAGAGCGTAGATCATATAGGTCCAACTTATGTTTCCTTAATGATCGCACGTTAAGTAGTCCACAGTGTATAGTGTAGTCCATGCTGTTCGTGTTCCTGTCAAGGTCAAAGGAGAATTGGCAGTGTTCACAGCCTGTAGTGTTTTCTACATGTAGTTTATGCTTGCATGACACATCAACGTTGCGGTGTAAGGCAAATAATTCCTGCTTACTCCACCGTATGTGGTCATCCCGAGGGGCATGGGGTATGGCCCTGGACCGCGTATGATCGCGGACGGGCGCAGACGGGCTTGACTTAGGCGCGACTTCGGCACGATGACGGCGCGCCCGCTGCGCGTCCGGAAAAGGCGCATTGATATAGGGGCGGAAGTCGTGGCCTCGAGAGTGGGCGTGTCTGTAGGATCGGGCGCGCGAAGGCGGCAGCGCGTTTCCCCACCTGCAGCAGCGCTAGGAACAGCTGAGCTAGAGCTTCCCAACTTCCCAACTACAACCAGGTCAGTAAGTGCTCAGGGGGTGCAAGTGCTCTTTAAAATACACAGCAAAATCACAGTTTTAAAAATGAGATCGAGAACAGACCTCCCGGCTTTCCGCCTCAGGAGTGTTACAAATGTTTGGCGCGCTTGTCAATCAGCGCGACTATAAGGCCGGGGAAAAGTGGGCGTGGCCTCGAAGTAGGCGTGGCCTCGAGAGTGGGCGTGTCTGTAGGATCGGGCGCGCGAAGGCGGCAGCGCGTTTCCCCACCTGCAGCAGCGCTAGGAACAGCTGAGCTAGAGCTTCCCAACTTCCCAACTACAACCAGTAGTAGTTATTGTTTAAACAAAATTGGATAAGACTGATCAGCATTTTGTTGTGTTGGTGGAATTGGATCAGTCTGCTCGACAAGAAATATTCTACCGCTCTCAATCCATCTTTGTGGTTGATTGAAGTGTAGAGGTTAGAAACGTCCAATGTTATTAAAAGGTAATCATCTTTCCACTGGTAATTGTATATTTGTTTCAGGAAATCAGATGTATCTTGGACGTATGATGGTAATCCTTTAACTAGATCTTGTAGGAAAGAGTCTATGTAGATTGAAACGTTCTCAAGCAAGCTCTGTTTGGCCGATATTATTCGTCGTCCTGGTGGGTGTTGAACGTCTTTATGGATTTTCGGTATAAAGTATATTACCGGCGTGATAGGATGATCATTTTTCATGAATTTATATTCATCTTGGTTTAGGAGGCCAATGCTCTTCCATGCCAATAGTTTGGAAAAAAGTTCATTTTGTGCCTGTGTTGTTGCTTGTTTGTTGCTCAACCTATAGCATGATCGATCATTGAGTTGAGACAAAGCTTCTTGGGTGTATTGTTGCAATGGCCATAGCACAACATTTCCGCCTTTATCTGAATTGCGAATGACCACTTTGTCTTGTTCCTTCAGTTTCTTAATCAGCTGGTGGTATTTTTGTTCTTGAAAAGAATATTTCTTTTTCGTGCCTGCTATCTTGTAGTTCAGTTTTTTAATTTCTGCAACCACTGTTTCACTGAAAACATCAATGTTGTCTCTAGGTAGAATTGGCACAAACTTAGATTTTGGTTTGAAGTTGGTTTTTGGTCTCTGATTTGTGTTTAAATGCTCTTGAGCCAAGATAGATTGAGAGGAGGGAGACATGGCGCTCGAAGATACATTGTGTTCTAGATCTTGTAATACCCCTAGCATGCTGACATCGGATATGGCCAGTTGGATAGTTTCCCCCGATGAGTTCACAATAGTAGAGGGATCAGGTTCCTTGTTTGATATTTGAGCATGGAATCTGCGTAGCTTGAGCTTGCGTATAAAATGATAAATATCCGCTCTGGTTTGTGCATAGTCGAAATTAGATTCGGGACAGAATGAAAGTCCTAAGGCGAGGAGTTGTTGTTCCGCTTTGTCTAGATTGACATTAGCTAAATTGATAATGGTATTCGATGACTGGGGTTGTGGATCGTTTAACGTCGCCAGTTCCGTTTCTGTGTTCTGTTGTATCTCCCTTTGTTTTTTCCTTCGTCGTTTCCTTCTTTCGTTTCTTTTGAAATGTCTTTTTTGGTTCCTGTCAATTGTGGATTTCTTGGGCGCAAAGTTTGGCGCCGCTCGTCCCTTAAAAAATGAAGTTCGTCGACTAGCGTATGTTTTTCCTTAGGATTGGTTGTGCCTCCCATTGCTCCTCTGTTAGATTCAATGTCCGACTCGCTATCGATGGCTGAGCTGAGGTCAGAAACTGAAGACATATCTACTTGAGCTTGGCTGGGTCCCGCTGTGGCTGAGGAAGTAGAGGGCTTGTTAGTTTTTGACGAAGCTTTAATTGCGTCATATTTGCGCGCAAAGGCGAAAATCTGCCCACACTCGTAATCTTGTTTATCCCTCTGAAATTTAAAACTTTTTCTTTGTATGATGATGTCTTCTTCTTTTTTTAGTCTGCCCATCATTTCATCTCGCCATTTGTTTTTTGCTTCCCCAGTTTCAAGAGCTGCAATTTGTGTATTAAGTTGTTCAATTTCAGTTACCAATTCCAATCTATCAATATGGGCATATTTAATTATTACTTTCATTAATTCGCTTGATGCTGTCAAGTTGCATTCAGCCCACTCTTTGAGCATGGCAGGATTAGGTTTTTCATAGCTTGGAGCCAAGAAGATTCGGAGCCCTCGAGGGACTCTGTTGACCTCCAAATAGCTTGTAAGAGATTTGTGCTCCCACCATTTGGCTTGTTCTGCCTTCATTTTTTTCTCTAACGTTTTGTACAGCTCTTTGAGATTATTTTTGCCAGAATATATTATGGCCCCCTCTTCTGTTTATTCTTTGACTTTCTTTTTGTTTGCACCCCTTTCTCTTGGTCTTCCCCACCCTCTTCCTGCAGTTTCTTCTTTTTGCTGAACATGTGTATTCTGCTCCTTTTGCTGTTTGAGCATTTGAAATTCGTACAGGAAGTTTAGGGGACACAAACCTAAAGGGGCCGCAGGTGTCACTCGTTCTGGGTCAGAGCTCACATCAGAACTTGAGTCTGTGGAGGTTGGGTCCGGGATCTTTGATGGTGGTTGAATTGGCGGTCCCGTTGCACCAAACCAAAAAGCTTGGCATATATTAGAATTCTGCTTTCTGCGTAGTCTTGTTTATCATGCAGGAATTTGCATTGCTTTATGATTTTTATTGTGTCCTCATAAGATTTAAGACGGCCCTCTAATGATTTCAGGAATTCGATAACTATCTTGTCTTCCTTATGTACTTCTATTAGGGATCGAACAGTAGCTAGATCCTCCCTTATTTTATCCAGGTTGATTTTGGCATACTTAATGAGCATCTCGAGGATCCCTTCACCGGTTTTAGCCATGAAGGGTGCCCATTCAGTCAAATGTTTCGGATTTGGATACTCATGGAAACTACTCATCATGGATTTGGTGTGCCGCTTTTCCTTCCTTATTGGAGTTGGATTCTTCTTGGCACATATATATATATATATATATATATATATATATATATATATATATATATATATATATATATATATATATATATATATATATATATATATAATCTACTGGCGGCCGCCAGTAGATAGTTATAGTTAGGACCGTGTTTCCATAGGAAATCTGAAAATTCTATTTTGAATAACTTTGGCGCCGGTTGACGAATCCTCGCGAAATTTTCAAAACTAATGGGGCGCTCCGCTCAGCTCCTACCCTGGAAGTCTCGGGGTGATTCGTCAAGTGGGGGCCGAGAAAAAAGGGGGGGTCCCAAAACGCGTTTTCCCCATGCATTTTCCCATAGGACCTTTAGTCGAAGGTACAGCCCGAACGGCTGAACAGAATTACTTGAAATTTGGCAGAGAGGTAGTCCTCAGGTCAGGGAAGTGCCTTTTGCAGGTCTGGTGTCAATCTGTTCAGTAGTTCCTGAGAAAATAGCATTTAAAAGCATATAAATATCTATAAGCGCGTACCGTGCGCGCACCGTGCGAGCACCCTAACGTGCGCGAGCGTAATTCTGATTGGTGGTTACATGTTAGTCAATGTTCGAATCGGTCAAAATCAGGAAGTGTCGGCCGCCATTTCGTTTGTTTTCAGTGCGAGAGTGAAAAAGGAAGGTGGCGAACGTGAAAAGGGGGCAGGGTAGAGAGTTCATGACCCCCCAGCCTTTGTCAGGGGGTCCCTGAAGGACCCCGAAGGCAGAAAAAAATGTTTTTTTTGTTTTTTTTTTAAATCGCGGGGGTGCACGCACCGTGCGCGCACAGTGTAAAACCAAAAAATGTGTACATGTATTAGTGATTGTATAAGAGAGTAAGTATGTGATAGTATCTATATAAATAAGGAAAGTGATGTGTGTATAAATAAGGCAGGTGTTGTATATTTATTCTATGGTGAGTACATGGGTGTATGATTGATTTTTGGCATGACTGAATAGATGTGTGAGTAACTCTATGGATCGGTAGCACTGTGTAAATGTATATATACGTGTATGAGTGGATACTATACTGATGTAATGATGAGTCACACCATGTATAAGTGACTGTATCAGTGTATATCTGGCTCACAATATATAGAGAGGAATCAGTGGATGGATATCTAGTATCTGGTATTGGTGTGTCTATGCTTTCCAAAACGGTAGTCTGTATTTTATAGTGCGTCTATCGAAGGTTATATTACAGTGTGAAGAGGTGTGTCAGACTATCACGTGGATGATGTCATCAGTGATGTCATTTGAGATGTCATCAGTGATGTCATGAGAGATGTCACTGACCATGTCATGAGTGATGTAATATGTGATGTCATCAGCAGTGCATTCCAGGCGCGCGAGTTATAGTGAGCTCAACTAACTATAACAGGTGAATTTCTCTGGTTTTATATGAGTCAAATGTCCAACTAACTATAACGTCCCTGACACATATGGTTTTTTCAGTGAATTTCTAAGGTTTTTTAAATGCTAATTTCTAACTATAACGTCTGAAAAACCTATGGTTTTTTCAGTGAATTTCGAAGGTTTTTTAAATGTTAATTTCATATTTTAATATTTATAAAACTTATATTTTTTCAAATTGTTTTTAAATATTTTGCAACTCTATCATCCTTTTTTAAACTTTACAAATTATATAATCTTTTATATCTTCTCCACAAAATATGTATATCTTTTTTTTTTTAGAAAACTACAGTCCCGTACCGGTAGTCTATCAAGCTCGATCAACACGCAAATCCTATCCACCACATTTAAATGATGCGCATTTTGTATCCGACGGGTTTGTGGTACCGCGTCCGCGTAACAACATGTACATATGAGGTCGCGCCAGCTGCTACTTTGGTATGTGACGGGTACACACTACCAAACCGCGTGTTACTTCACGTAGGTATAGGGACACGCCTGCTGCGTGTTGCGTATGCGAGGAGTGCACGCTGTCATGCCCTGTGTTATGTCATACACGTACGATGTCGCGCAGCATACGCCATTCCCTCATTTTATTTTGTCTCAAAACTATATCTAAAAAACTTTAAAGTGTATATGAGAGCAAGCGATAATTAAAAATATTTTAAACATTTATATATTTCTAACTCTAATAAACTTATATTATAATAAATATATATTTTCAAAATCACATTGGGTGCGGTCTCATTGCACACTGGCTGCGCGATTGCCATGTAACCATAAAAAAAAGCATTTCATTAGTTCATAACATTTCCCATTGTAACAGTTTGAAAACGCCACCCATTTTAGTCAATATCTGTACTGCATTTCATGAGACACACCTCTTCTGCTTAGAGAGCTTTGTTCAAAACTTTTTGCAATCTACACATATCTTACACTACACACGACATGCAACCATCATTTTCATCAATATTCATTCTCTGTAAAGTAGCCTTCCACCTATGATACCCATACACCTAAAAGTTACATTACCGAAATGTTCTCCAATACCACAAGTAACATGGTTGCATACGCTGTCCACAACACAATGTAATATAGTACGGCCCAGAGACAGTATCATGCATAGATAATGACCACACAGACTCAGATAGATAGTGGAAGTGGATACGGGCACATACGCTCAACTCCTATTTATTACCATGGTGACACATCCAGTGACGTCTGTGCTGGATGTGTGTGCGGTAAGTCTAAACCAACCTTCAGACAATGGTTGCTGCTAGCATCAACTACAACAGTAATCATTGGATCACACACAGAGATTCAATATTAAAAGAATCAATAATTTATGCTGCAGTAAGGTAGGGACAGTAGATGTGAAATAATACAGAAATAATTCCATCGTAAAAGAACAACAACTTGTGGTATACTGACCCACAATCAATAGATCTGAAATAATACACAAAAAGATTGTATCATAAATGCTCCATCAGTTCTAGTGCACTCACATAACCACATCAAAAGCTTTCAGCATGTGCACAGCCACCGATAAAGCGTGCTGTAGACAGGCCGTACTAGGAGCAATATCTGTTGCCATCAACACTGCATCATCTGGAATACCGACTCAATCTGAATTATGAACACTGCTGTCTGCAGTGTAGGCCATAGAGAGCGGTCACAAAGGACCCACAGATACGTAAAGTGACTTCACCTACCCAGTTTGTCGTCAGAGAAGCAACAAAAAAGAGTGTGCAAAGCCTGCAATGATACATATGCATGGTGCAGACAGTACACACTGGAGCAATGTCTTTTCCTACAGGAATACCTCATCTACAATAGCGACTCAATCTCAATTGTGAACACTGCTGTCTGCAGTGTGGGCCAGAGTGAGCGGTCACAAGGGCCCACAGCCACATGGCATTCACTTGAGCTCTACAGTTTGCAATACACAAACTAAAAAAAAACATGTGCAGAGCCTGCAATGATGCATATGAGTGGTGCACACAGAGCGCACTGGAGCAATATCTTTTCTTACAGGACTGCATCATTTACAATACCGACTCAATGTCAAATGTGGACACAGAAGTCTGCAGTATAGGCCAGAGAGAGCGTTCAGCAAGGGCCCACAGCCACGTGGCATTGACTTGACCTCTACAGTTTGCAATACACAAAGCAAAAAAAACGTGTGCAGGTCCTGCAATGATGCATATCAATGGTGCAGACAGAGCGCATTGGAGCAATGTCTTTTCGTACAGGACTGCATCATCTATAATACCGACTCAATGTCAAATGTGGACACTAAAATCTGCAGTATAGGTCAGAGAGAGCGTTCAGCAAGGGCCCACAGCCACGTGGCATTGACTTAAGCTCTAAGGTTTGCAATACACGAAGAAAAAATAACATGTGCAGAGTCCGCAATGATGCGTATGAGTAGTGCAGACAGAGCACACTGGAGCAATGTCTTTTCCTACAGGACTGCATTATCTACAATACCGACTCAATGTCAAATGTGAACACTGAAGTCTGCAGTATAGGCCAGAGAGAGCGTTCAGCAAGGGCCCACAGCCACGTGGCATTGACTTGAGCTCTAAGGTTTGCAATACACGAAGCAAAGAAAACGTGTGCAGAGCCTGCAATGATGCGTATGTGTGGTGCAGACAGAGCACACTACAGCAATCTCTTCTCTTACAGGACTGCATCATCTACAATAGCAACTCGATCTGAATTGTGAACACTACTGTCTGCATTGTTAATTAAAAGCAGTACTCAGACACACAACCATCAATACTTTTTCTCACTCCCTCTTTACAAAATAAAACAACATAAATTACAGAGAACTCTACAATGAATAAATCAAAACAATTCCAATTGGGATTTCATCTCTCCACAGTCTACACTATTCTCTGTTCCTTTGGACTTCAAAGATAAATTTTGTCATTTCACTAAACCTATAACTGATATAAAAAAACTTCTTGAAGCAAGTAAACTAAAACAATATGGTGTATGTTTCAATAGACGTTCTAATTACGTAACTACTGGATTCTGTAATTAAACAATCACCACGCAATCTAAATTGTGAACCCTGAGAACTGCAGTCTACACCAAATCCAGTGGTCATTCACAACTAACAGCCACATACTGTTGGATTCGGAAGTTGGTTGCACCTGATCAGAGGGGGTACACAAAAATCATCACAGACTTTAACTTATGACATCCTCAATCATAGAATCAAGACCCTATTTCACTGTTTGCACGTGCTGTACCACAATATACTCCACCGACTACTGTCAACCAAGCCCAATAATCATGTGCAGCAGTTAGCTATGGAATCACAGACTGTGATGCACCATCATCCATTGTGGGATCAAGACACCATTCCACAATTGGGACCTAAAGTTGGATGAACCTGATCGAAGAGAGTACCTTCATCTCCACTCTCAAATGCAGTTCTAATATCGTCCATTTTGGAGTCAACACACTGTTCTACTTTTGGAACCTAGAGTTGGTTGCAGCTGGTAGAAGGGAATACCTCCATCTCCACTCTCAGATACAGTTCTAACATCATCCATTGTTGGATAAACACACCATTCCACTGTTGGGACCTAGAGTTGCTTGCACCTCATCGGAGGGGGTACACAGAAATCATCACAAACTGTAACTTCTAACATCCTCAATCATATGATTAAGACCCCGTTTCACTGTTCCGACCTGCTGTACCACAGTGTACTCCACCTACTGCAGTCAACCAAGCCCAATAATCCTGTGCAGCAATTAGCTATGGAAGCACAGAGTCTGATGCACCTCAATTGAGGGAGTTCTCTGAAAACTCAGCAGCAGGTAATATCGGACATCATCCATTATGGGATCAAGGCACCGTTCCACTGTTGGGACAGAGAGTTGGTTGCAGCTCGTCAAAGGGAGTACCTTCATCTCCACTCTCAGATACAGTTCTGACATCGTCCACTATAGTATCAAAACACCGTTCCACTGTCGGTACCTGTCGGACTACTGTGTTACTATTATACAGAGCACTCCAAACTCCTGGGCCTCAGGCTGGGCTCTGTGTGCCTGTGTCGCGGTAGCCAGCATTAATCTCAGGAGCCTTCCGAGCTCGCAGTCCTCATCCAGGACCTTCTGCCGGCATGTGGTCAGCCCTCTTTCACTTACAGCGGTGTCAAAAGGTGAACTGTGGGGCATATGTGGGTCACAGCGGCCATGACGGTTTCTGAGTACCAGCAGGCTGAGAGCATCATTCACGCACCCACCTTCGCTCACAGCGTCAGCCTCGTGGCGGTGTAAGCTGCACAGACCTGGCAGACACGTTCGCCAATCCGGAAGAAAACCACACCCAAAGAAACGTGCCTTTTATTCATACCCCTACACTAGCCTTGCGTACGGCGAGCCAGCCCACTTCCCTAAATATTTGGGGGGGAGTAGACACGTACACGCTACTATTCCGTAATCTTCCCTACTGACTGTACTATCATGGTTGCGTCCACTGTCCACTTCACTCAATAGACCATCAGTGTATGCTGACATGTACATGTCTGTGCTCTGCATACTCAAGTCTGTCTGGCACTTCCCCTCAAGACTTTGCAATGTATACTTTTATAATCGATAATTACTTGCCACCTTGACACATACTTTGCTCTCATCTCTCCCTGCATTCTGCATAGTGAGGCAGAGGTGCCATGCCATGTTTAGTTTGTATACATGGCTAGCCACGGATCCCACAGTATGTAGTGTCATTGAGGCTGCTATGTGCACATGTTGTTTGTCATGTTGAATGTCATTATATAAGGTAGCGCGTTTATTCACGAGCAGTAGCTTATTCCATTTACATATCGCTGTCTTAAATAGCATACAAAAGTTTTTCCCACAGGTGAATAGTGCAACCAAAATGGCAGTCATTCATTACTATCCAAGAATGTCCAACTACACGGCGATTCTAAGCTTACAGCCACCAATATTGTGTCCTTTCTTAAAAGGACGCCAACTCCCACAATCACACCAACATTCACACAGCTTTCTAACGACAGTTATCTGCTTCTCAATAACATACACTCCTACGGGATATGAGCTGGCATACCGCATGTCCTTACTGTTTCAAACACAGTAACTTCCTGTGGCAATATCTATTCCGACCCACACAAACTAACTCCCAAACTTCAACTTGGCCTTCAGTTCCTAGTTTGAAAACACATTTCAAGAAACAAACCAAACTAAAAGCACCTTTGTTCAGAACAGAAGTCTCCCTCACTTCTGCAAAAGAAATTTATTGACTGCAGATACCACGAACTTCAAATAAAATACACTCCCTTTTAAATATGAACCGCCAATTACACTTTGTGAATTGTTACACAATTTTCAACACATTTCACACTCAAGGTCTGGCACACTTTTTTAACACGGTCTCCTACAACCTTCTAACATGCTTTCAAACTGTTCTTCTTTTAATACCAGACTACATTCAGACATTCTTTCGATCATCTCTGGAACAAAAGGAACAGTGCCCATAATTCTCACCCTCTTTGCGGCCATCCTACTACTAATTCTACTTCTAGAAATGGCTACGCTTTCTATGGTAACAACTATGTCCGACAGAATATGCCTCTACGCCAAGAAACATCAATACTGTAAAAAAACGGAAACACTTTTCGGCTGCCTGCCTCTATCTATTATCGGAGCGAGCTACAACATAACACTTATCTACACTTATGCAATATGCATCCAACCATCGTTTGATTGCAAAACTTGCCCATTCAACTGGTGAATGAATGTATGCCTTGCCAGCATCTCAACAATCACTCCAGATATCCAGCAGGTAATGGAGTATCTTGAAAACCATGAATGTGATTGTTCTGACAGCGGAGCAATGGCGAATGCAATGCAAAAAGGAATCGCAGTGCAATGGGATTTCTGCTCAGCCGCGAAAGATCTCCTGCAACGTGCAACCTTTCACAACATCGCAGATTGCCTGCCCATTCAAATTTCTGCTCCAACATTCGAGGAACATTACTGTCCCTTCGAGGATATAAATTGGATCGCTTCGCTTTTCTCACACGATGTCAACAATAGCCTCTTGGAACATTACACATCTCAAGCAGCTGAAGAACTTCTGAACTGGAATCTTCAAGACTTATAAGAAACTCACATTATTCTTGAATGGATTTTTTTCTATCTTTTTTGACTTTTTCCTTTAAATTTTTTATAATACACTTCAATCCTACTACTTTGATATAATAACTTTCTAAGTATACTCAGACATTTGAACTCTATCCTCATTATTCCACCTTACGTCTCCAGTCTAAACTGGAATCAGTGATGTATGGCCTATGCAAATTTGCTATTTACTTCCAAAATTAACCTAAACCCGACACCCATTTAGAAACCACGTCTATTCTTTGTGCACACACCTCTCTGCCTGCCTGTTATTCACAAAGCCCTTTCACACAATTTTACTCAAAGTCAGCCTCTGCTCAGAACCTCACAATAAAAATGTAAAAAGACAACTTTGTTTAGGAACTGGTTGGCACAGTGTGGTAAACGTAAACTACCTTTATTTTCATTATACAATTTATTTATTCATGTCTAATAGCTATTCTGTAGGTCACATAGAACTGTAACATATAATGTGCAATTCACTGATGCAGGAGCTTCGATTTGACTACAGCAAAAGCAGTTGGAGTTTGTCTAAGTTCGATGCCTTAGCTCTCTACACAAGAATGTTTTTTTGAAACAGCTAAAGACAATAATGTACGGTTTGACTACAAAGGTACCGAATGTGCTTCTTTATAGAATGAAGAGACATTCAAGTGTAATAGCTATTGTTTATTTCACATGCAATTGTAACATGTAATATACAATTCACCGATGCCGGAGCTTACGTTTGAATACAGCAGAAGTGGTTCAACTCTGCATCAGCTGGATACCCTAGCTCTTGCACCAGTGGGTCCAAATATGGCACTTAAATAAAGACACTATCTATATAATTTTCAAACTCCATCCCTTTATTACACACAACCACTTTCTTAGACACAACTCATTTTACCATTTTCCTTCTCTGGCATTGCAACATTCTGCATTATATTCTTCACGATTATTCCTTTATTCATGCTTCCTAAAACACTACATTCGACTCTTCAGACCAATAGGGATGAGCAGTTCGTTTCACACTCCCTGTATAGAATAAACGCACACTACCACTACTTACACAGGTATGCTACAGCGGCCAGTATCCTACAGCGCCCACAGCACGTCACTTCACAGCAATAAACTCACGACTTACACTCACAGTTTCATCCTTGAGTCTTCATACCGATACCAGTACGTACTTTGCTTCCCACTCCCGCTATACTCTAAACGCATACTAACACCACCTGCACAGATATGCTACAGTGCCCACTATGCTACAGCGTCCAGAGCACATCACTTAACAGCACTCAGCTCACAGTTTAGACGCACGGTTTCATCCCAGAGTGTACCGGCACCTCACCTCAGCACCATCTCACAGTGGGCAAAACAGCACTTTCACAACAGTAGGGATAATAATTCGCTTCACACTCCCTCTATAGCACACCCTACCCACCTTACAAACCTCACAGCGCTCCTACCCTCCTCTTTCCCACTTTTTTCTCCCTTTTTCCCCTTACTCGCTTCAACCGAATCACAAAATTGCAGCCAACACTTCCTAGTTGCAACCGCTCACACCGCTCGCAGCCAATCACCAGTAAGTTCGTGCTCGTAACGCCTCAGCCAATCAGATGGAAGAATTCCCAAATATCGATATGTAAATTTTGATATTTCTCAAAAACTACTGAACGGATTTACACCAAATAAACAAACGTATGCTTTCTAGACCAAGACCCTTCTCCCTTCCAAATTTGGGGTAATTCCGTTCACCCGTTCGACCTGTAGCCTTGTCTAAAGTTTCCTATGGAAATTAACGTTGAAAAAATACGTTTTGGGACCCCCTTTTTTCTCGGCCCCCATTCACGAATCACCCCTAAACTTTCAACATAGGAGCTGATCTCAACAAAGAATGAGTTTTGAAAATTTCGCGAAGATTCGTCAATCGGCGCCAAAGTTATCGGGAATAGAATGTCGTCATTTTCCTATGGTAACTGTCAGCAAAGTGATCCTAGTCTCCGGTGCTCTCTCACAGCGGATGCTCTGCGTAAGGGACAGATCCTGGCCACAAAATTCCACTTCACAAGACCATTGACGCGGCACTCAGGAGGAGATTATCAAAATGCGTTTATTTTCGCAGCGGGTGCTCTGCGTAAGGGCCGGATCCTGACCCTAAAATTCCACTTCACAAGACCATTGACGCGGCACTCAGTTGCAGAAAGGACTCACTGACCGTGAGTAAGGCCATGAGAGGGCCGAAACACGTTAGTTGAGCTGTGAGAAAATAAACGCATTTTGAAAATCTCCTCCTGAGTGCCGCGACAATGGTCTTGTGATATATATCTCTATATATATATTCACTTAAAAAACTATAGGTGTCACACATGTTATAGTTAGGTGGACATTTCACTCGTAAAAAACCAATGAAATTCCCCCGTTATAGTTAGTTCAGATAACCGCCACTCTATCACAAGGATGATCTCATGAGTGATGTCATGAGTGATGCCACTGACCATGTCATGAGTGATGTAATATGTGACGTCATGAGTAGTGGATTGCGGGCGCGCGAGTTATAGTTATCTGAACTAACTATAACGGGGGAATTTCATTGGTTTTTTACGAGTGAAATGTCCAGCTAACTATAACATGTGTGAAACCTCTGGTTTTTTCAGTGAATTTGCAAGGTTTTTTAAATGCTAATTCCTAACTATAACGTGTGTGAAACCTATGGTTTTTTAAGTGAATTTGCAAGGTTTTTTAAATGCTAATTCCTAACTATAACATGTGTGAAACCTATGTTTTTTTAAGTGAATTTGTAAGGTTTTTTAAATCCTTTTTTTTTCTTTTGATTTTTTTTTTTAAACAATATGCTACCTATGTAAATAATCATTGATTTACTGTATCCTGCAATATAGAAAGGTTCACCTTTTTTAAATAAATGGTTACATATAGTTGAATAACATAGTTAATATCTTCTACAAACCTTTATTTTTTTTTAGGATTTTTTCCCGTGCGCGGACGGTAAGCTTACGGTACGCGCACGGTACGCTTTATGTACGGTGCGCGTACATAATATTTATGCTCCGTGTGCGCATGAGTACGCGATTTACGTACGCGTCCGTACTTCCTGTGCGACGTGTAAGCGCTTGCTCCCTACGTGCACGCGCGTGCGCACGTTACCGCCGTACGTGCGTGCACGCGTGCCTCTAATGAGCATGCGCGTCATACGTACGCGCATGCGTACTTTTACCGTGCGCGTACGGTAAGCGTACGGAGTGCACACGGGAGGTCGTGTGATCCAGAAACAACACTTTTCATTGGTTTAAACTTGTTTCATATTCAGAAACTTCCAACACCACACCCATTCCCCTCATTACTGCTTGTGATTCCCTAGGAGAAGGAGCTGAATTGTCTTTGGGATACAATGGCAGAGCAGCAGTCCTCTTCTGGGAGTGAGCAGGGCAGCAGCATCATCAGACAGAGAAGGAGGAAACAGAAGAATTCTTTTGTCTGGGAATATTTCACATTTCCAGAGGGGCAGAAAAAGGTCAATGCTCCATTAGTCACCTGCTCACTTTGTGAGCGTGTCTTATCTAGAGGTAATCCAAGGAAGAAGTATTCCTTTGGAAATTACTCTATGTTTAGACACATTAGGGATGTACATCCCAGGACTTTGCTCGACATACTGAAGCAAACCCTCCAGTAAGTCACCCGAGCACATCCGCAGAAGCTCAGCCGTGTACATCTTCGGCAGCTCAGCCGAGCACTTCCTCTGCGGTGGGAGCATCACCCTCTTCTGCTCCTCTGGATATGTACCCTCGGCTTCAGAGAGTACATATAAGGTGCAACACTTGTTACTCTCTTATTGCTATGGGGCAATCTAGTATTCCTCTAATAGACAATAAGATTGAGCAGCACAAGTGCGGTCCCTTCTAATATTCCCATTCTTTCTTTCCTCTGTCCCTGTATTAACACAAGGGCTCTTTTAAGAGCCACCCTACCTCACAATTTTTTTAAATGTATTTTATCAGTTTAAAAAAAATTTTTTTTTACCGTGCCCGCATCTTTTTTTTTTTAAATAAAACATTTATTTCACCCTTCAATGTACTTGAGGGACCACAAGGGAAATGACAAAAGCAGAGTGAGGAGAAGTGAAAACAAGGGACTACGAAAGTAAATGTGTGATAAATACAGATATTTGAAACTTACCTGACCAACTTAATTATCATTAAATGGGTTTTTTTAATTGCTAGAAAAAAGGATTAATTTTCCTAAAATTTCTTTCTCAATCTGTAGCAAAAGAAAAAAAGTATGAATATTTAACAATACATTTTAGAATACAGTACACATATTTTCATATTTAACAAAGACATGTTTTGCCATTTTTTTGCTGTTTTCAGAATATGTTGAATTTCACTGCAAATTGTGAAACCAATTGCATTCATCACTTAACAGCGGGCAAAAAAATTAACAATCTGAAAGATTGTTTAAAAAAAGCCCTGAATCTCTTCTCAGTAAAACATACCTTGATAGAAATATAATATATATAATAAAAATATCATCTAACAACAATAACTATTTGCAATAAATAACGTCTGTAAATCTTGTTGCTTAAGCTCATACACCCAAATAATATCTGTCAAAAAAGTCCACAGGAGAAATTTTTACCTTTCCATGAGGCCAAATGGTAATATTTAAATTCTTTTTGGATGAAATATCCAAAGGTAATCCAATAAAATCGCAAAAAATGATTTGTTCAGATGTTGCAATTTGTATCTAAAATTTTGGTTTTAGAAAAAATAAATAGGAATTTGGTAATTCTGCAGGCAAACGTTGCTTGAAAATCAATTGAGAATCATTACACAGTGTCCAGCCTTTTTCACATTTAAGATAAACTGTGTAATGACCAGAAGTTATCGAAGGTCCATCATGGAAAATTATTGCAACTGCAACAAAAGTTTTTCCTGATATTGATAATTGTTTTCCTACAAACTTCTTTATAGAAGTGTCCAATTTTGTTCCATCAGCTCTACAACGTTGCATCATTAAAATTACATACTGTCCATATTTCTTTAAAAATAACGTTGAAAACATGTCTGATTTACATTTAGAACATTCCATGCTGTGATTGGCATCTTTAACTAATTTACTAAAAGTGACTGATTGACTCTCTGGTAATGTTAAATATATGAACCTTTCAGAATCAACATTAGAGCTGCATGTGTTGAAACAGTTTTCACAACTATGTTCCCATTTATAAGAGAGACAAAACATATTTTCTATTTCTAGCCCTTCTTCTTCCAGTACCATAAGAATATACATCAAGAATTCCTGTGCATCTTGCTGGACATTTTGAGTAAACTGTGTACTTCCTGAACATACATCTAAAAGTTTTCTAACATCAGAAGCACTTTCTATTTTAGTTTTATCATTACTCAGCTTCTCAAAAAGAAAACTCAGCAGAGAACAGAATCTTTTTTCATGATTTAGTATTATTTGCTCTTGCAAACTTTCAAGATAAAATACAACATTCAGCACTACATTAGCGTAGCAGTTGACACCCAGAGCTATTTTCAAAATGACAACCAACAACCTCTTCAGCTTTGTCCTTTTTCTTTTTGCTTGCAATCACATCACTCTCCTTTTGTTTTCTCTTCTGTACATCCTCATTACAGATATTCTCAATTCTCCTTTTCCGACAAACAACACGTTTTTCAAACACAGGATACTGACCTAAATGAGGAGCATAGCTTCTTCTTAATCTATTATATTCCTTTACACAGTTTGCATCAGCACTAACTTTTGAGTCATCAAAGTCTATCATGAATAGACCAGATAATGTTTTCACTCGTGACAAAGCAACATATGCCATACCTTCTTTGAACACAGTTGAACCAATGTTTACAAAAGCACTATCTACAGTTAATCCTTGAGATTTGTGAATAGTTACAGCATATGCTAGAGAAAACGGAAACTGCTTCCTACGTACATATAAGTCTTTCACAAGCAAGAAACGAACTGAACAACGACAAATGTCTTTAACCTCTTCAATCTGATCAAATTTTATTTTTAAAAATTCAATTCCATCTTTTTTCTGGTATTTCACAAAACCCACAACTTTACCCATAGCTCCATTCACTAAACCTTTTTCTACATCCAAATTTCTTCTTAAAAATACTCGACAGTTCATACAAACATAAAGATTTTTTTCTAATCCAGCTGTTTTCGAAATGTTCTTCTCTAGAGAATCCAATTTATTTTTCAGTTTGCCTGTTAATGTAATAGTAATTCCTTCATGCTGAATTTTGTCCACTGCTTCCATTTTCTTAATCTCTTCCTTTTCCAATTTCAAAAGTTCCTCATTGAATATCGAGCATTCACGTAGTGTTGGCATTAAGCAGATTACAGTATTTTTTTCTGCAATGTTCTGGTATATTTTCTCTGAAACTATTTCTTCATTTGGAAATAAATTATGTAGCATCCGACTCTGTAATGCTTCTCTGCCAACTTCTGTAAGTAGTCTAATTCTGATATCTTTCAGAATACTTGCATAATCTTCATCGTTTGCTTGCCTCATATTGGTAGTGAGTTCTTTGTACTCAAAGAATGACCAAATATTCGCATTACCAATATTTCCTAATGACTTCTTTGTGTCTTCATGTGTCACAGTATTAAACACTGGTTGTCCTTTAACTGTAGTGAGCTGCAGAAGATCCCCAAAAACTATAACATGTTTTCCTCCAAATAACACGTCATAGTCTCTCTTTAGAATTTGCTGCATTCTTAAATTTACAAAGGCAAGCATTAAGTTTGATACCATGCTTACCTCATCAATAATGAGAACTTGCATCTTCTTCAACACTCTTGAAACTTCGAAGCATGCTTCTCCTGTTAACTTGTGATATTCTATTTTGTTCTCATGCTCCACTGGTAACATTAGCAAGCGATGTAAGGTAATTCCTTTTATGTTATATGCTGCTAACCCAGTTGGAGCAGTAACAACACAAGACAAAGTTGAATCAGTTTTTTTCTGTAGGTAGCTTCTAATTACTTTAATTAAGATACTTTTTCCAGTTCCAGCTTGTCCACTCACATACATTCTGATTGGTTCAAATGATGTGCATGAGCACTCTTTATTTTCATGTAGTAATCCATGATCAATTTGTTTTGTGACTTCTTCATAAATTTGTTGTTGTTCATCATTCAGTTGTTCCAAATTTGGTAAGTCTATTAAATCTTCCTGAGCTTGATTCATAGCTGTTTCCACTTCAGTCATGGCTATTGCAGCTTCATTTTCTACGATTGGTTGTCCAAGGGGATCTTGACTGAGCATACCAGAACTTTGACTGTCTTGAGAACTGTCTCTAACTACTTCAGCTGCAATTGTAGCTTCTTGTTCAATTTCTTCATTTAACATTTGTACATAATTTGTGAAAGTACTGCATTCTATGCTATATTTACATGCATTAAAGGAATCTTCATAGCTGTGAAAATCTCCAAGTAATTCATCCTCTGAACGCCATGGTTTAAACAGCTGTAAAAGTGATAAGTAGTAAAATTCCTTTTTGTCAGGAGTGTCGGAACTCAGCTTCCTGTGATTAATCAGGCTTCCTTTTGTTTGCTTCACCAAACATCCTTCCTCACCAATCACTTTATATTTTCCATTGTTGATGTCTTCTGTGGCTTTCCGTGTAAAAATGTAGTTCTGCAGCACTTCATAGAGACACATGTTCTCAAGATGACGACTTCTTTTTGGGTAATATGTGTCCAACATGTTTGATTTCAAAATATCTGTACTTTCCGGGTCATTCTCTGCCAAATATTCAATTTCTCCAACAGATTTCAGTACCCGATTTCGCATTCCTGCAAGGCCTAAACTTACCCAAATTATTCTTCTGGATTTGGAGTACAGACTTGCAGATGATAACCTATCTGAGCATTCGTAGGATCCAATTTCTCGATGCGATAACATCTTTAAACTGAAACTGTATCGCTTTTTACTGACAGTCTTCTCGTGAGAAATCTCTTCCTTCAATTCCGTTTTCTCAGATTTAGTGATGTAAGATGTGACATACCGAGCAACAGCAATAGAATTGTCAGCTACATACTGAATATCCATGTTAGCATTCCACATGGATAAAATGACTGGGTTGTAGTCATTTATATATTTTGACTCTTCTTTTCTTCTTAGGTTGTAGGTATTTTTAGGTGATTTTCTTGTAATAGTATGTCGCACAGCTGACATAAAACTGTTGACTCTTCCTTTTGAAAGAACAGGTCGTGGAAATCCAAATTGACATTTTGTGTAGAATTTTTCTTTACTCTTGTACTTTCGTCGACAGAATTTTCCACACCGATGACTTTGGAAATGTAAAACTTGCTCTTTTAAGTGTTTGTCTTCTGTGCTTTTAGGTATAGCACATGTTGCATATCCTTCGATGAAACTTAAAACTGCATCATCAGAATCTGTTCCAAATTTTGGGGCATCCTTGATCCACAACAGCATATGAATATGAGGAGCACCTCTTGCTTGGTACTCTTTTCCCCAAAAGAAATCCACAACTTCTCCAAGAGGTGGATTTTTTTTATTGCAGATGAAGGACATCATAGCCTCGAATCTATGATTGAAATATCTGCAAACATTAACCGGATCCAATGAGCACAATTCTCCTGCTGTCTTGTATTGGATGTTTTCAATATTTGAATTTGCCTCTCGAAGAAAATCCAGAAGATCATCCCAAGCGTTCTCAGCACAGCTTAGGGTGAGAAACCATGTAGGAGTTCCTAAATTCCGTAACATACACTTCAATTCTCCATGGCGTCGGTACCAATATTCATTTGTCCCACGCTGACAAGCCATTAGATTAATCAATTGAGATTTCAAATGATCATCTCGCTGTTGCACTTTGTTCATAAAATCCTTTGCAGACACATTACGTAGATGTACTCCAGTTTTCAAAATGTGATTTACTGCATAAGATAGTGCTGACAAGTCACTTTCAAATAAAAGATGGAACAAATAAGGAATACTTTGACGAAATCTGGGATCTTCTGCATATAATCTTATAGTCCGATACTCAGAAGCAGGAATCTGTACTGGACAGTCATCATATCGTCCACCTTTTCCTGTAGGAAACAGCTGGGGAAAACAACGAGCTTCCAAGCTCTCCTCCCATACACTCACGGGAGTTCCTTGTGCTTTTTTCAACTGAAACAGATCAATAGTGTTTGCCATAACTTCTTTTGAATGAAGAGGATGTATGCTGAAATGTTCATAAATGTCTTCTTCTTTTGACTTATCCACTTTTTCAATTTGCCCAGCTGGTATTCCTGAGTCTGGTAGTAAAACTTCTTCATCTTCATCCATATAAATTGTTTCATACCATTTATTATTTCTTTTCAAATATAAATTTGCTCTTTGTACTTTTGTACATCTACCAGCTCCTGCCAAATTTTCTTGTTCTTTGTTGGTACTCCATTAACCAAAATAACTAATGGTTCAGTTTCCAATCTATCTGCATCAATAGTTTCCTTATTTTTTTTCAAATCCAATGGCAAATAGACAACTCTTCCTTTTAAACCTCTTTGTAAATCCAAAGGAGGTAATTTGCCTGTTTTGGGCTCCATACGAACTATAGTCTGAAAAGGATGGACACATTGAATGAGTATAGACTCATACGTATTTAAATCACTAAGTTCTGCAGGAATTTCAACCAATTCTAAATTATTATGTACAGCTCTTGCTGGCATTTTATTTTCTTCTAACTTGTTATAACAGTATTTATAAATATGGTGATATTCACCCAAATCAAAACAATTTTCCAGAAATAAATATGTAGCAAAATCCAACCACTTAGTATTATATTCTTTTTCACTTTTTTTATAGAGATCATCATACCTTGTTTGATTTTTATAATGGCTTCTCCGGCAACAAATACAAGTAATATTTGGTCTTTCATTAGAGATGATAGTAAATTTTGTCATTTGATCTTCAAAATTTTTACTAATAGGTTCTACATTCTCTTCCACATTTTCTTCAATTACTGTGTCATTATCTGCACTTTCTTGTTCCGGACCAAAGTAACAAAACTGAATTTCTTCAGTAACCTTCTCTACATCTGATACAGATCCACGGAACAGAGCCCTATTCAACTCATTTAACTTTAGTGCTGGACTTTTAGCAAAATACAATCTTCTCACAAACTTTCTCATTTCAGTATGATGAACTGCCAGCATCCTAAAATGGTGAAAAACACTTTGGCAAACTTTCCTAGAAAGACAAGCCAGAGAATGTCCTTGCAAACCAGTATTCCCTCTCACTCTACATGGATCTAGTCTTTGAAGCACCTTAATCTTCAGTTTAACACTTTTTTTTACTATATTCTCTTAGAAATTCACGTAATTTATCAATAGATTCCTGTCGTACAGTACAAATACTACTACAATTCCAAGTGTACACTGGGGCTTTAGGACGTCTCCCCATAACCTCATCAGCTATCACTTCTTCCTCATTTGTTGGAACCATTTTCTCCTTTTCCATTATACAACCATCTTTCACTTCATAAGCACGACCTCTGGTGTCAACTGCATGCAGCAAACTATTACTTTGAAGATAACTCTCTTCATTAAAAAATGGTTCAGTACTTGAACGATGCATCCATTCTCCTAAAACACTTTACAAAAGTTATTTCTTTTCACTACTCTTTTCGTTTTGCTTTGTGACTTCATTACATTGACCATTTTATCTAATGTACGGATCCTGTTCAAAATTAAAATGAATAGTTTTCTTTTTAAATCTAAAGCCTTAGCTACAATTGATTCAATATCTTTTTTTCGCTTATAAAATTTCGCTTTCTTCTAATATTTTTTCACATCCTTTAGCAAATTGGACATCACTCTTCTCTGAAACATTTTTCTACGAATGTCTTTAAATGCTGTTTTTCTTTTTAAGTCAATCTTTATTGCTTCTAATTGTACATTAGCATTTTGTAATTTCTCACTTTTGTCCTGTTGTTTTCTACTTGAAACTCTATTTGCAGTGGGGACATTTTTCAAATTTGTTCTTTTTTTGAAGATATTTTTAAAAAAATTCTTGGTTTGCTTAACAGAAGACTTTTTCTTTTTTCCAACATGAGGATCTTCAACTAATTTGGGTCCTGCAGTTGTCTTCAAATATAAATGTTTTTTCTGTTCTTTTCTCTTGCTTGATTTTATAGGCATCTTTAACTTATTTCTCTGTTGTTCAGCAATACCTGAAAGAAACTAAAAAAAAAAAACCTTTATGTAATTTAAATTTATTACTATATTTTTTTGTGCTTTTCAAATCTTATAAAACTATCTACCCCTTTCCTACAAGTGAAAAACACAATAAACCCATCACGAATTAAAGCTTCCCCTTTCCTACGAATGTAATTCTAAAAGAACCAGAATACCACAAATTAAAACTCAGACAACAATTCCTGTGTGCGCACAGACTCATGTTGTGATTCTAGGCAGAAAATGAAATTTGATTTTCAATTTGAAAGCACACTTACTATTGTGGTAGAGCAAGTGATAATTACTGTAACAGTCTGACACATTTTCATTATTTCTTTCAGAAACAGAAAACAGCACTTGCCCAAACAGCTATTTGAGACCATGAACATGTGCAACCTGAATGACATGCTACACTCTACCAAAGGAAATGTGCCTTGGTGATGTTCAATGTATTAGCGTTACTCACTGCTATCTGAAATATTACACAGCGCTGAATAGTAAGCATGACTGTACAAGAGAAACAGCTTGCTCTCTGCTAAGATTGTCCTTCTGGAGACTGTCTACTGTCAGGTGCAAAAGAGATCTGCATTGATCCTTGCACAACTGCATAAACATTGGAGACATGTATGTAACACTACATGTGTGGTAAGGGTTAATTGGACTTTTGAACATGTACAAACTACATGACCCATTGCAGGAGTGGAAGGAAAATCTACCATGTTGATGTCAAATGTGTTTGCATTGCCCTCTCATGTGTGACATATTAATTTGGGCTCAATACTAGCCATCACAGTTCAATAAAACAAGCTGCCCCTTTCCTACGAATGCAATTCTGAAAGAACCAGAGTAACACGAATTGAATCTCTGAGAACAATTCCTGTGTGCGCACAGACTCATGGTGTGATTCTAGGCAGAAAACAAAATTTAATTTGCAATTTGAAAGCACACTTACTACTGTGGTAGAGCAAGTGATAATTACTCTAACAGTCTGACACATTTTCATTTTATTTTTCAGAAACAGAAAACACCACATGCCCAAACAGCTTTTTTATGCTGAATACAAACCATCACAGTTCCAAAAAACAAGCTGCCCCTTTCCTGCGAGTGCAAGGCTAACAGAGCAAGAGCAACACGAATTAAATCTCTGATAACAATTCCTGTGTGCACAGTGTCTCATGGTGTGATTCTAGGCAGAAAACAGTATTCCTGGGTGATACCACTACACCTTAACTTATGGTGAAGACATACTCCATAATATCTAACATGTTCAAGGCACTTAAATATCTTCCTTAACATAAAATGTAAAACACAACTTTTAAAGTGGTAGAAAAATGTACCATGCTATTTTCAAATGTGTTTGCATTTGCCTCTCATTTGTGAGAAAATGATTTCTACTGAATGCTAACCATCACACTTCAAGAAAACAAACTGCCCCTTTCCTGCGAGTGCAAGGCTAACAGAGCAAGAGCAACACGGATTAAATCTCTGAGAAGAATTCCTGTGTGCACACAGACTCATGGTGTGATTCTAGGCAGAAAACATTATCCCTGGGTGATACCAGTACACCTTAACTTATGGTGAAGACATACTCAATAATATCTGACAACTTCAAGACAGTTAAATATCTCCCAAAACACAAAATGTGAAAAACAACTTTAAAAGAAGAATCACATTTCTATTATTTACATCAAAATGTTCCACATACATTCGCTCTCAAATTCATAACTCACCCTTAAAAGTAGTTAGTTCAGAAATAAATGTGGCACTCAAACAGCAGATTATCAGAGCCAGAATCTCTGAGCTGTACACCTCTCTCCTCTCACCAGAACCAGTTAATGGCAATACTTCCCTCTCTTTTTCCACACATATACATGTTAACTCCAAATCACAGTGCTTCCCACAATTTTTTCAAATGGAAACACACATTTCTATTGGTTGCAAATTTCAACCCTTTCCAAATGATCCCTTCCCCCAACATGACTTCTGACTGCTACCATAGCAACAGATCATGGAACACTGGTGTGAGCAGAGAGGTCAGAAGTTCAGCACACAATGTTTCTAATCCAAAGAGCAAGATTGCTTGACTTTTCAAACCTAACAGCAAATCTAAAATAATGTTCTGTGGGTACACATTTTTCTGAGCCAATACAAAACATGCTTGTAAAAATCTAAACATACAGCCTAGTTTTAACTGTAAAATGGTTTGAATCAGCCAATCAGTTCTTTTTAAAAAAAAAAAAAAAGTATGTTAGCCTCCATTTTACAACTATCTTTCTTTTCATATTGCCATTCTACTGAAAGACACCTTCTGAGTGCATCCAGATCTCCTTGAAAGATGTTCACAGTGTGGATTGTAGGTCACAGCTATGTCTTCTGGAGGGAAAAGTTTGCTGAAAAAAGAGGTATTGTGAAAGACCTTGCTTTGCCAAATGTAGACATTAAATGGATTGGTCAGAGAGGATTAAAGTGGCACCAATTAATGCCTTTGGTGAAAACCTTTCTACATCTCACAGAGCCTAACCTTATTATTGTGCACTGTGGTGGAAATGACCTAGGCACTTTAACTGTGGTAGGTCTGGAAATGCTTATTAAGGACACCTTTGTGCAATTGATGTCACTTTTTCCACAATCTGCCTTTGTATATTCTAATATATGCCAAAGGCAAAAGTGGAACTGGTCCAACCAATTTTGTCCGCAGATTGACAAAGCAAGAAAGCACGTCAAGAAGTCTGTTTCTGCTTTCCCCCTTTTCACGTTCTCCACCTTTGTTTTTTAGTGTGAGACACACAAAATGATGGCCGACACTTCCTGATTTCGACCGACTGGAATGTTTACTGTCATGTAACCACCAATCAGAATTACGCTCGCGCACGGCAGCGTGCGCGTACGGCATGCTTACCGTACGCGCACGGTGCGCGCCTATAGATATATATGTACTTTTAACTGAAATTTTCTCAGGAACTACTAAACAGATTGACTCCAGATATTCAAAAGGCACATCCCTGACCTGAGGACTACCTCTTTCCCAAATTTCAAATAATTCTGTTCAGCCGATCGGGCTGTACCTTGGACTAAAGGTCCCTATGGAAAAATGCATGGGGAAAACGCGTTTTGGGACCCCCCTTTTTTCTCGGCCCCCGCTTGACTAATCACCCCGAGACTTTCAGGGTAGGAGCGGAGCGGAGCGCCCCATTTATTTTGAAAATTTCGCGAGGATTCGTCAACCGGCGCCAAAAATATTCAAAATAGAATTTTCTGATTTTCTATGGAAACACGGTCCTAACTATAACTATCTACTGGGGACCGCCAGTAGATAATTTAATTCAACTGATATGGTGACTGGTACCCACTCGGGTTTTTATCAGTTGATTTAATTACTAAGTGTCAGTCATTGTACAGTCCCTTTAACATTGGTTGTTAGTAATTTGGTATATGACCAAGGAGATCCACTAACTCTTTTTTTCCCCCCCTTTTTTTGTGCCCGAATAGATGTATTTATACACATACATATAGTCATTATGACAACCTACTAAAATCTGCCGTATGGGCAACGTGTAAGTTTGTGTAACCAGCATTTTTGCTTTATCACTGTTACATGTTGATTTAATCCACATTGGATTTATATCCTGCTAGGACTGTGTTTACTTTATAGTCACTTGTTGCATTTTCCATTTGTTCCGACATATCGATGTATTGTACAGTTATCTAATGTATTCTACATTTGTTCCGATATATAGGCAATGAGATCTGTTTTCTATGTCTATCAACAAAATTTTGCACGTGACACTGCACTGGCACTTTAAAAATTCAGGCTTCAATCTAGGGCGCCATGTGATCAAGGCCTCCGGTAGGCCGAAACGCGTCATGGCGGTGGTGCGATTGTGTTGGACTCATTAAAGAAAATTTGCACTCACTACTGGGTCCGTGTTCGTCTCTTGTGCGAGGATTATGTGCAAGCTGTGAGACGATTTCTGTGGTATATATATATATATATATTCACTTAAAAAACCATAGGTTTCACACATGTTATAGTTAGCTGGACATTTCACTCGTAAAAAACCAATGAAATTCCCCCGTTATAGTTACTGTAGGCAACTATAACTCACGCGACCGCAATCCTCTGCTGATGATGTCAGATATTACATCACTGTATTTAGACACTTATTTACCCATGTCTTCCTCCATTAATCTTTAGCTATACATATATTACAAATATTTATTTTTCATAAAGACACATATGTCATCAGTGATGTAATATCTGACGTCATCAGCAGAGGATTGCGGTCGCGTGAGCTATAGTTGCCTACAGTAACTATAGCGGGGGAATTTCATTGGTTTTTTACGAGTGAAATGTCCAGCTAACTATAAAATGTGTGAAACCTATGGTTTTTTAAGTGAATTTGCAAGGTTTTTTAAATGCTAATTCGTAACTATAACGTGTGTGAAACCTATGGTTTTTTCAGTGAATTTGTACGCGCGCGCGCGCACCAAGCTCCCACGGTTCGCAGTTTGTGCCGTGCGCGCAGGGTGCGCGCACCTCGCAATTTTTAAAATATAAAAAAGATTGTTTTTTTCTCCCTTGGGGGTCCTTCTGTGACCCCGTGACCAAGGCTAGGGGGTCAGGAACTGTCCACTCTGCCCCCTTTTCACGTTCTCCACCTTTTTTTTTCACCCCCTCAGACTGCGAGAGACAAAATGGCGGCCGACACTTCCCGGTTTCGACCGATTCGAATGTTTACCGACATCTAACAACCAATCAGAATTGCGCTCGCGCACGGCAGGGTGCACGCACAGTGCGCGCACGGTGCGCGCGTATAGATATTGATATGCTTTTTAATGCTATTTTCTCAGGAAATACTGAACAGATGTACACCAGACCTGCAAAAGGCACTTCCTTGACCTTATGGCTACCTCTCTACCAAATTTCACGTAATTCTGTTCAGCCGTTCGGGCTGTAGCTGTGTCTAAAGGTCCTATGGAAAATAACATGGGGAAAACGCGTTTTGGGACCCCCCTTTTTTCTCCGCCCCTGCTTGACGAATCACCCCGAGACTTTCAGGGTATGAGCTGAGCGGAGCGCCCCATTAGTTTTGAAAATTTCGCGAGGATTCGTCAACCGGCGCCAAAGTTATTCAAAATAGAATTTTGACATTTCCTATGGAAAGTAGGTTGTAACTATAACTATCTACTGGCGACCGCCAGTAGATAATATATATATATATATATATATATATATAACACCAGAACCTTCCCTTTGCGTAAGGAACAAGCCCACACAGGTTCACAAGGGTTTTCCTTCCTTTAATTTCAGTGTCACAAGTGCGGCATGACCGGTTTCGGCACCATTGCCTTCATCAAATGCCTTCATCACTGTTATAACTTGCACTGTCCACTTTTAAATATAGAGTGCCCCGCTTCAATTGGTGCAGACACTCTGGCAGGTAGGGAGACTCTCCCGAACTCGGTGCTCCCGAACTCGGTGCTCCAAGCTCTCGTGCTGCAGGTACAGTCACGTAAGTGCTCTCCCCAGTGGGCGGTGCCTGCAGCTTCACCTCACCTGCCTGGATGTCATCATGGAAAAAAGCAAGGAAACCCGGAACCTTCATTCAGCCGCCATTGACCCACAATGTGCCCAGACGCACCTTCCTTAGGTAAGTGTATGCGTTGTTCGTGAAGTCACAAAAATCGGCATAGTTCTTTGATGGTTGGCGGCGGGTCGGCGATCCCCCAAGATCATTGAGAATAACCAAACTTTGCCACTGATATCGCCGAACTGCTTCAGAATGGGGGCTCAGAGGTGCGCGTGGCCACGCACCAATATACAACACCAGAACCTTCCCTTTGCGTAAGGAACAAGCCCACACAGGTTCACAAGGGTTTTCCTTCCTTTAATTTCAGTGTCACAAGTGCGGCATGACCGGTTTCGGCACCATTGCCTTCATCAAATGCCTTCATCACTGTTATAACTTGCACTGTCCACTTTTAAATATAGAGTGCCCCGCTTCAATTGGTGCAGACACTCTGGCAGGTAGGGAGACTCTCCCGAACTCGGTGCTCCCGAACTCGGTGCTCCAAGCTCTCGTGCTGCAGGTACAGTCACGTAAGTGCTCTCCCCAGTGGGCGGTGCCTGCAGCTTCACCTCACCTGCCTGGATGTCATCATGGAAAAAAGCAAGGAAACCCGGAACCTTCATTCAGCCGCCATTGACCCACAATGTGCCCAGACGCACCTTCCTTAGGTAAGTGTATGCGTTGTTCGTGAAGTCACAAAAATCGGCATAGTTCTTTGATGGTTGGCGGCGGGTCGGCGATCCCCCAAGATCATTGAGAATAACCAAACTTTGCCACTGATATCGCCGAACTGCTTCAGAATGGGGGCTCAGAGGTGCGCGTGGCCACGCACCAATATACAACACCAGAACCTTCCCTTTGCGTAAGGAACAAGCCCACACAGGTTCACAAGGGTTTTCCTTCCTTTAATTTCAGTGTCACAAGTGCGGCATGACCGGTTTCGGCACCATTGCCTTCATCAAATGCCTTCATCACTGTTATAACTTGCACTGTCCACTTTTAAATATAGAGTGCCCCGCTTCAATTGGTGCAGACACTCTGGCAGGTAGGGAGACTCTCCCGAACTCGGTGCTCCCGAACTCGGTGCTCCAAGCTCTCGTGCTGCAGGTACAGTCACGTAAGTGCTCTCCCCAGTGGGCGGTGCCTGCAGCTTCACCTCACCTGCCTGGATGTCATCATGGAAAAAAGCAAGGAAACCCGGAACCTTCATTCAGCCGCCATTGACCCACAATGTGCCCAGACACACCTTCCTTAGGTAAGTGTATGCGTTGTTCGTGAAGTCACAAAAATCGGCATAGTTCTTTGATGGTTGGCGGCGGGTCGGCGATCCCCCAAGATCATTGAGAATAACCAAACTTTGCCACTGATATCGCCGAACTGCTTCAGAATGGGGGCTCAGAGGTGCGCGTGGCCACGCACCAATATACAACACCAGAACCTTCCCTTTGCGTAAGGAACAAGCCCACACAGGTTCACAAGGGTTTTCCTTCCTTTAATTTCAGTGTCACAAGTGCGGCATGACCGGTTTCGGCACCATTGCCTTCATCAAATGCCTTCATCACTGTTATAACTTGCACTGTCCACTTTTAAATATAGAGTGCCCCGCTTCAATTGGTCCAGACCTACTGGCTGTCGCCAGTAGGTAGATATAGTTAGGACCTATTTTCCATAGGAAATCCGCAACATTCTATTTGGAATAACTTTGGCGCCGATCGACGAATCTTCCCGAAATTTTCAAAACCTGTGGCCAGCTCTGGTCCGCTCCTATCCTGAAAGTTTCACGGTGATTCGTGAAGCGGGGGCCGAGAAAAAAGGGGGGCCCCAAAATGCATTTTCACCATGCAATTTCACATTGGACCTTTAGCCGCAGCTATAGCCCGAACTGCTGAACGGAATTACACCAAATTTGGCAAAGAAGTAGTCCTTAGATCAGACTCGTGCCTTTTGCTTAAATGGTGTCAATCCGTTCAGTAGTTCCTGAGAAAATGACATTTAAAAGTACATATATATCTATGGCCTCGGAGGAGTATCCGCGCACCCTATGCGCACCCAGCGCGCACCATGCCGTGCACGAGCTGTATTCTAATTGGCTGTCAACACTCCAAATCAGGAAGTGTTGGCAGCCATCTTGTGCCTCGGTAGAACCGAGTCACAAGAAACCTGAAAACAAACGTGAAAAATGCAAAAAGGGGGCAGGGTAGAAACACCCAGACCCCCTAGGCCTGCTCAGGGGGTCCCACAAGGACCCCCAGGGCCAAAAAAGCATAAAAAAAAAAAAATAAATCAGCGAGATTCGCGCACCCAGCGCTTCTTTGGCCCGGGGGGGACCGGAGGGGTTGCCAAATCCCGGGGGCAATAGTTATGTAAAGGGAGACCCGGAGGGGCCTCCCAGGGACCGCCACCCCAGGGCTTTATTTAATTATGTGCGGTGGGCTCTCAGGCCCCCCCCAGTCCCGGGGACCGCCACCCCCGAGGCTTATTTCAATTGTGTGGGGGCTCTCAGGCCCCCCCAGCCCCGCGGACCGCCACCTCCTGGGGCTTCTTAATATTCGTTGGGGGGGTCTCAGGCCCCCCCCCAGCCCCGGGGACTGGCACCCCCTGGGGCAACTTCAAAATCTGGGAGGGGGGCCCCCCTCCTGGAGCCTTGTATAGGCCCTGGGGACCGCCACCCCCAGGGCCGACTCCTGCAGTGTTCCGGGGTGCCCACCCCCGGGACACTGTAGTTTGCAATGACAGGGCAGGAGCCTCGCAGGGAAACCTGCTCTCACTTCAATGAAGCAAAGCAGATTGCTATTGCACATGGGGAGCAGCGTGTTAGCTGCTCCCCATGTGGAAAAGCAATGCCGACTCCCGCAGGACACGGGGAGCCGGCTGGGACCGTGGGGGGATTGGGGACCCGCCCACGGCCCCCAACGAAGAGGGCCAGCCCCAGGGGATGGGGCCTCTAGGGCTAGTAGTAGCCCGGGAGGGGGGGCCACGTGGCACCCCTCCTAAAAATATATTTTTTAAAAAGCAACAAAAAAAAAGGGCCCCGGGGGATGGGGTCCCCAGGGCCATAAGTGTCCACAGGAGGGGGGCAAGGCAGCCCCCTCCAAAATAGAAAAATTTAAAAAAGGGCCATGCCCCGGGGGATGGGGTCCCCGGGGCAAATTATGGCCTCGGGAGGGGGGCCACGCGGCCCCCTTCCTGATTTTCTTTTTTTTAAAGAAACAAATTGGGGGCAGGCCCTGGGGGATGGGGTCCCCAGGGCCAAAACATTAGAAAAAGAAGGGGGGCCGGAGGCCACGCCCCCTCCTTGCACCACTCTGCAAATGTTCCCCCTGGAGCGTTTGCAGAGGGGGAACTAATTCCCCTTGAATACTGGGGGTCCCTGGGGGCCAACTAGCCCACCAGGAACCTCCAGTATGCACCAGGGGGCTGCGTTGCAGAGAGGTGTAATGAGGCCACACCCCTTTTTACACCTCTCTGCAACGCAGCTCCGTGGCGCTTACTGGAGGTATCTGGTGGGCTAGCTGGCCACCAGGGGGCCTCAGGATTCAATGGGACCCCCAACTTAAAACGCGCCACAGGGTGCATTTGCACAGTGGTGAAGGTAGGGGGCAGGGCCTGAGGTGATATGTGTGTAAACACGTCCTGTGGCGTGTTTTAAGTTGGGGAATTCATTCCTCTTCAATTCAGAGGTCCCCTAGGGGCCAACTAGCCCCCCAGGTACCTCTAGTAAGCACCACGGAGCTGCGTTGCAGAGTGTTGTAAAAAGGGGCGTGGCCTCTGACCACCTCTCTGCAACGCAGCTCCCTGGCGCATACTGGAGGTACCTGGTGGGCTAGTTGGCCGCCAGGGTACCTCAGGATTCAAGGGGACTTAATCCCCTAACTTAAAACATGCCATGGGGCATGTTTGCACAGTGGTGAAGGTAGGGGGCGGGCCTGAGGTGATATGTGTGCAAACAGGCCCTGTGGCGCGTTTTAAGTTGGGGAATTAATTCCTCTTCAATCCAGAGGTCCTCTAGGAGACAAATAGCCCACCAGGTACCTCCAGTAAGCGCCACGGAGCTGCGTTGCAGAGTGTTGTAAAAAGGGGCTTGGCCTCTGAACATCTCTCTGCAACGCAGTTCCCTGGCGCATACTGGAGGTTCCTGTTGGGCTAGTTGGCCCCCAGGGGACCGCAGGATTAAAGAGGAGTTTGCACACGTCACCTCAGGCCCTGCCCCCTTCCTTCACCATTCTACAAATATTCCTCTAAAATCAGCCGAACTACGAATTCCGATTTACTCACCTGTTATCAGGAGAGAACCCAGTGCTGCATATTTTAGCTAGGCCTGGACCAAAATTCTGTTCCGTTCGCGGAAATTGCTATAATTTGGCATTTTCGCGTTCCGAGGAAAGCGCGAAAATGTCAAAATTTCCGCAATCCGCAGCTTAGCGATAATTTGTTTCTTGCTCGCGCTGTAAAAAAATACATTCTCGCGTGCGCGCGATCGCCTTACCTGAATCCCCGCGCTCGCTGACAAGTTTTCCCGACCCGGTCGCGTTCTCCACGAGATATTGGATTGTTGGTAGCCATTTTGCGCTGTCTCGCAACAGTTCGCGCTCGCATTATTGTCACTTGTCGCGCGATCACGTCATTTGTCGCGTGATCACGTCATTCTTCTCGCGAACATGCACCGCACGAGTATGAGAAGATTGAGATCTCTTTTTGGTAACTATCATCATTCCTTTTTTTTAAAATGTTGTGGGTAGTAGTAGTCAGTAGTAGGCCCGAGCTAGTCATGGGCATGGCCTCATGGGTGTGTGCATGTTGAAGCAACTGTTCCTTTGTTTTTTTTTTAATGTATTTCATTTTCAAGCATCATTTAGGGCATGGATGGCATTGGATTGAGTTGGGGAAGTGTGTTTTTTTGGGGTGGGCTTTCTGATGTTGTTGGGCCTGGCCATGTGGCTGGTGGCCATTTTGAAGCCTAGGCCTGCAAGATTGCCTGGCCTTGTCTGCCAACAGGCCTGCTTTCATCCAGTAGGATCAGAGCAGGTAGCCACAGCTTTATTAATCAAGTGTTTTCTGTGTGGTCTGTTGAATTTAGACATCATTTAGGGCATGGATGGCACTGGATTGAGTTGGGGAAGTGTGTTTTTTTGGGGTGGGCTTTCTGATGTTGTTGGGCCTGGCCATGTGGCTGATGGCCATTTTGAAGCCTAGGCCTGCAAGCTTGCCTGGCCTTGTCTGCCAACAGCCCTGCTTTCATCCAGTAGGATCAGAGCAGGTAGCCACAGCTTTATTAATCAAGTGTTTTCTGTGTGGTCTGTTGAATTTAGACATCATTTAGGGCATGGATGGCATTGGATTGAGTTGAGGAAGTGTGATTTTTTGGGGTGGCCTTTTTGATGTTGTTGGGCCTGGCCATGTGGCTGGTGGCCATTTTGAAGCCTAGGCCTGGGCTGCAAGCTTGCCTGGCCTTGTCTGCCAACAGGCCTGCTTTTTCATCCACTATAATCAGAGCAGGTTGCCACAGCTTTATTAATCAAGTGTTTTCTGTGTGGTCTGTTGACTTTTTAGACATCATTTACGGCATGGATGGCATTGGATTGAGTTGGAGAAGTGTGTTTTTTTGGGGTGGCCTTTCTGATGTTGTTGGGCCTGGCCATGTGGCTGGTGGCCATTTTGAAGCCTAGGCCTGGGCTGCAAGCTTGCCTGGCCTTGTCTGCCAACAGACCTGCTTTCATCCACTAGGATCAGAGCAGGTCGCCACAGCTTTATTAATCAAGTGTTGTCTGTGTGGTCTGTTGAATTTAGACATCATTTAGGGCATGGATGGCATTGGATTGAGTTGGGGAAGTATGTTTTTTTGGGGTGGCCTTTCTGATGTTGTTGGGCCTGGCCATGTGGCTGGTGGCCATTTTGAAGCCTAGGCCTGCAAGCTTGCCTAGCCTTGTCTGCCAACAGGCCTGCTTTTTCATCCACTAGCATCAGAGCAGGTAGCCACAGCTTTATTATTCAAGTATTTTCTGTGTGGTCTGTTGAATTTAGACATCATTTAGGGCATGGATGGCATTGGATTGAGTTGGGGAAGTGTGTTTTTTTGGGGTGGCCTTTCTGATGTTGGTTGTTTTAAAGACATGCTTTTGTTGTATGTGTCTGGTGTGTTGGTGTGCAATGCATGCACCCTGCAGACCTTTTTGGGGCCTGTGAATGTTCGTATTTCCATCTTGTTGCATTAAAAAGGCAGAGCAGTGTGCTTTAGCATGCATCCTTTACCTGGCTTTTATAGGCCGTTTGTCAGCTCATGGTGTTTCCCAGGCCCCCTGCTTGTTTGTGATTTGTGAGTGTCCATGTGGCTGGTGGCCTTTTTTTGTGTTTGGACTGGAAGTTATTAGTGTCCTGCTTTTGCCATAGGCCAGCATGGTTTTCCTATTGGCTATTTGGCTTACTGCTTCCATCCATCCACCTCCTTTACCAGCAGAAGCTCCATGGATGCTGAGATGCTCAAATAATTTAATGGCAAATAGGGTCCACCCCACTTCCATTACATTTTTATTTTGGTGGTTATTATTAATTTTCCTATCCTTCCTGAGAGTGTAGTGTGTGACTGTACACAATAGTATAACATAGCACTTGTTAAAAAAAAAGTCATAAATGGCTAGGCCTGGGCGAAGCACTACGCTACACTTGCGTAGTTTGCAAATTTCGCGCTACTTCGCACTACGCGAACTGCACGTAGCACAGTGCGAACACGCGTAGCGTAGTGCTGCGTAGTGCTGCGGTCATTTTTTGCTTGCTCGCGGTCCTCAACGTCAAGTTGGCGACCGCGAGCAAGCAAAACCTCCCGGCGAGATTCCCAACGCGAGGAGGTCAGGTTTCTCATTGCGAGGGGTCGCGTATGCTCGCGACCGCTCGCGATGAGAAACTACCAGTTCGCGTTGAGAAAGCTGCCGCTCGAGTAAAAATCTACTCGAGCAGCAGAAAACTACAGCTCGCACTGTGCAAGATGCCATTTTTAATGATTGCACAGTGCCGGTTGCTTGTCCGCACTGTGCAATCATTGAAAACAACATCTTGCACAGTGCGAACATGTTACTACGCAGTTCGCGAAGTGCTACGCGTAGCTCGCGTAGTGCGAACTTCACTTTGCGTAGCTTCGCGAAGTGCTACTTCGCGAACTACGCCCACCCTTATAAATAGCTAGACTATATCTTTTGTTTGCACTAGTACAGTACTAAGTAACTGAACCACAACAACAAATGCAACATTTCACTGATGTCCTTCTCCTGGCTTATTTGCTTTTAGGTGCACAAAAGACAGAGGAGGAGGTGTCATCAGCATCACCCGGCAACCCGTTGTACTGCCAGCCAGACAGAAGTCCTGCTGTGCATCACGTCCACGTGTGACCAGAACTTGTTGTGCATCTGCATCCTGCCTGACATCTGAAGAAGATGGCCCCAAAGAAAGGTACCAGGTCCAGTACCAAGAAAGTTGCCGGTGAGAAGAAGGAACAGAAAAAGGAAGTGCCATTAACCAGGACTGGTGGTGTGCCGGGCAATGTTTTTTTTGGCACCAAAAAAGTTACGCCTGCAGCAGCGTTGTCCGGGAACCAAGCTGGGAGCAGCACAGCGGTCCAACCCCACCAACCTAGGCCCAAGGGCTTTAGTGTCGCAGAGGTAGCCAGTCTACTAACGAGCAGCGATGTTGAAGAAATGTCATTACCGCAAAGTAGTACACAATCAAGTTCAACGCAGGCGCAAACTCAGCAGATAAGTGTGCAGCCGCAACAAGAACAGCAGCAGCCGCAACAAGAACAGCAGCAGCCGTAACAAGAACAGCAGCGGCCGCAAAAAGAACAGCTGAGGCCACAACAAGAACAGCAGAGGCCGCAACAAGAACAGCAGCGGAAGCAACAAGAACAGCAGCGGCCGCAACAAGAACAGCAGCGGCCACAACAAGAACAGCAGCGGCCACAACAGCCCACCATAGTAGTTGTTGCGCCTGACGTAGGGGCATTTCAGGAAATCGAGCTTCCTGCAGACAAAGTGGAGCAAAGTCAAACCACTGTTTCAGAAGAAGATCTATTGTCTTCCAGACCACCAGCAAGGAAAAGGAGGCTTAGTCCATCATCTTCTTCTTCAAGCCCCGCTTCTGATGATCGTGATGCCACTTGGCTCCCACCAGCTCAGTCTGAGAGTGATATACGCCACAAGACAATGCTTCTGAAAAGGAAGGTCCCAGAAAAACTTAGAGTTATGGAGGTAGATGTAGAAGAGGGGGGTGATGATGTTGATGAAGACTAGCCAGTCATCACGCACATTACTCCCGCCCCAAAGGGATTGGAGACCAACATTCTCACCCTATCCAGAAAGGTTGCTACTGAGCGGGATGTAGCACGGATATCACCAACACAGGTTACACCACCACTACCTCTAGCTGCCATATTTTCCAAGGCCCGGCAGGGACCTACATCCAGCTCAACCATCTCAGTAGGTAGTGGTAGTAAAAGTCACAGTCTAGGTGCACAGGGTCACATTTCAAGCACACGCTCCAGTTCATCTGGTATTGAAAGTGGCACATCCAGCAGTGCCAGAAAGTTCTCCTCCCCAGTTTGGGACTTCTTTTCTGTTAGCGCCAAGGAGGAGAACATTGCTATATGCTCAATTTGTCGGCAAGGTGTTCGGCGTGGTAAGCTTGGTACAAACTATGGTACCGGAGGACAAGCAAGTCATCTCAGAATACACCACACTATCGTGTGGGAGGATCACCTACTTAAGTAAAAAGAAAGTAGAAACACTCAACCCATTGAAGTTGGTCAGGATGAATCAGGGAGCGATATTATTGCGGTGGAAGGTGAAGAAGAGGGAGGCATTTCTAGCCCTGTCCCCAGTAGTGCAGTGGTAACGCCCACATCCTCCTCAGTAACATCAGAGTGGCACCGCAGTAAGAGCCATACTCTGAGTCAGACTGAGAGTGAGACACCAAGGCGACCGAGTACCGCAATGAGACAATCTGTGTCGTTGAGCCTTAGTGGGTTAATGAAAACAGCACCACAAAGGAATGTAATCCAGCCTACCATTGAGAGCATGTTTAGGTTGGAGGGGCAGTTCCAACGCAACCACCCAACGGCACGATTGTACAATGCGCTGGACCTTCTTCCTTTTTCATTTGTGGAAGGGGTGGGTTTCATTGAATTTGTGTCTGCCATCTGCCCTAAATGGAAGATTCCCAGCCGGTCCTATTTCGCAAGAATTGCTGTTCCGGCACTACATCATGATGTGCTGGAATTGGTTGGACAAGCTTTGCAGCAGAGTGCAGTTTACAATATCCACCTGACAACAGACATGTGGACCAGTTGCACTTGCCAAGCCACAGATTACATGTGCATCACTGCACACTGGATCTCTTTTGTGGGGGTTAGAGATAAGCTATCTGCACAAGGTGCTGTTGACACAGCTGCGATTTTTGAAGGTACTCGGAAACATGCAACTGTAGCCATGTTCGCCATGGAGAAATCTCATACGGCTGAAAACATTTTACACGAGTTTCGCAGCAAGGTTTTGGAATGGCTGCAGCCAAGAGGGCTTGGTATTGGTTTTGTTGCCACAGACAATGGCAGTAATGTACTTAAGGCCATGGAACTCGGTTCCTATTTCAGGGTTCCGTGTTTAGCGCACTGCATAAACATTATAGTTCAAGACTTTCTGAAAAAAGAACCCATAGTCAGCAATTTACTGGCCATCTGCCGAAGAATATGCACTTATTTCAGCCATTCTTTTAAAGCTCGGAAGCAGATGACGATCATCCAACGTGAACATAGGATGCCAGTCAAGGCACTCATCCAGGAGGTGGCAACACGTTGGAACTCAACGTATTACATGCTTGATCGTCTGTATGAGCAGTACAGGTCACTCCATGAATATGTCTGGAAAAGAAGAGGGGATGCTACTGTTAAAGGCATGAACCTTGAGATGGAGCAATGGAGCCTAATTAAATGCCTGACTGAGATGCTTTGTCCTTTTGAGGTCTTCACACGTGAAGTCAGCAAGGAGGACTGTACAATGCGCCAAGCTATCCCATTATTGCAAATGCTAGAGCATCAGCTGAATAATGTGTCTGAATCATACAAAGGTGTAGAGGACAATAGGCAAGCCCATGACTTGGTGGAGAGCTTATCCCGGCGCTTAGCTGAAAATGTAAGGATAGAAAATAAAATTTTGTCACAAGAAAATTACATTTGTGCCACAATTCTGGATCCACATGCAGGATTTGGACTAAAGACATTCTTTGCTTTTTCCGAGATTGATGTTGCCCGCTACAAAACTTGTATAGCTGAAGCAGCCAGTAAGTTGGAAAACGAACGGCTGCTAATAAAAAGCCAGCAAGATCAATCCACAAGAAGTACTGCAGCAGGCCATGCAGGATCAAGTGCAACTTCGTCGGCTGAGGGCAGTGCGTTTAGATCACAACACTCACCATCACTATCGACCACAGAAACAATAACTGGATCATTAGGCCGAGTACAATCATTACACGATTGGTATGTAAAGTTAGGCATTAATAAGCACAGTGCTGATGCACAGAGAAAAGAGCGCGAAAGCTTACCAGCAGCAACCCTGAACATTGAGCAGATGGTCCAGGCCTATCTGGACGACCCAACAGAGGTGTACATTGATCAAAACCCATTGCAGTGTTGGTATAGGAAAAGGTCTGAATGGCCACAGCTCAGCAGGCTGGCGATAAGCTATCTGGCTTGCCCTGTCGCAAGTGTCTCTTCTGAACGTGTTTTCAGTGCTGCTGGTTCCATTGTAACATTGAGAAGGACCAGTCTCTCGCCCAAAAACGTGGAGAGGTTAACAATGATCAAAATGAATCAGCACTTCATACCACCGAATTACACAATACATGAAGCAATGGAGGAAGATGAGGACAGCGGCTCAGGTGACGGAAGTAGTGTGTCACATGAAGATTACCTACTACTGGCTGACCCCCCAGAGTTTGAGGACGAGCTATACTTCCCTGACAAATAGGCTTGCACTTAATGTCTTCCTCCCTTTTTTCCCACCGTTATTTGTGTGTCTGTCGTTCCGGTTACAAACTTGTGAATCACAACAAATCCATTACCACCGTCTTCTACTCTTCTTATTTAATATACAATTTTCAGGTGTCTGCAATTTGACAGTACAATCCTCCGAATCCAGCTCCTCCGCTCCATCATACTGAATCTCCCGCCCAAATCCATTGCCCTCATGAATGATGATTGGATGATGGTAAAATACTACGAGAAAAAATTCAAACTTTCCTAGTCCTGCCAAAAGAAGTGGAGCATGAATCAGATGACTACTATGGCTATCCTCCTTTCAGAGCCGAGAAAGACTGGCCATTAACTGAAAATAAGATGGAACAGGTAATGATTGATGCCATGCATTGGACGCAGAGTCGCAGACTGAATGATTTTGTTATGTATGTTGTGCATGAATTTATGTAATTGTGCACTGCCACTAATCAACTTTCTACAGAACACACTAAACTTAACTCAAGGTGAATTCTCCCCTTCTTGCAAATGAGAAATTTGTACTTCTCCTGCATCTTGGTGATACATTGCTTTTAATTCAATACAGGAAGGGGACTCACTATATCTGCGCAATGAGTATGATGACACAACAGCACCGTCCATCATTATGATGGCGAAATAGACGGCCCGTTAACTTAAGATGAGAAGGAACAGGTAATGACAATTAATGGCATTAATTGGACACCTGACTCTGAGCGATTGGTCTTTGTGTTTTCGTTGTTTGTTTGTTGTGCACAAAGTGAAGTCAAAGTGTACTAGTAATCTATCTTTCTGTACACACTAAAGACTGACTCAAGTCAATAATATTTCTACTCTTGTTGTGTAATAACAATTTTACTTCTACTGCAGGCCGATCTTCAGTCAGTAAAAGTATTGGAGATGATGATGAAGTCAGGAGGACGTTTCATGAGTGGCATAAACTTAAATGCCTAAAGGTAAACACGTCAACAACAACCACAGCAGACCCAAATGTCTGTAGAAGTGGAATAGAGTGTAGCGGTGGGATGACTGCGGTGCATTGATTTACTAACTTAAACTGTAAAATGCAATGTTTGGAATGGATAATGTGCTTTGCCTTTGTCCAACTCTTTAAAAAAAAAAAAAAAGGTACTCTAAATTCTTACCATTGAATGTGCTACTGCTAAGCACTGTGGGCCTGCTCTCTCCTGTTATTGTTGAAGGTCAATGCTGGAAACAGACTAGAGTAGAGATGATGCATACATGCCACCTCGGAAAGTGTTCTTGTTGCACTACACCATAACTTGTGCATTTGTTTCCCAATATCCCCTTTGGTTTTCCATCTACAATTACAGACCGGGCCTTGCCCTATACTTTGGAAAACATTACAATGCACACTTACCTTACCAATAAATCGACATTTTTTTTCAAGCCGGGCAGTGGCGAGTGGCGAGGCGACACACCCAAGATTGATGGATGAGAGGAGGACCAAGAGGAATGCCGAGATGCAAATCCAGTCCACATTCTTTACCAGGATAACACAGTAACAGTATCCACTTTTATCTTCTTTTAAATAATTTGATTAATATTTTGTATACAATCTTTACAACAGTGTGTTCTTGGAGTTGTTATTATCATCATTAGGTTTGCTCTCTGTTTACGATTCTTCCCTACCAATATTTAACATTTCTATTTGCTATCTGTAAACGTATTAATGCCGGAACAACAGAACAAGAACTAGAAGTGTATGTAATCCGGGTCTCTCATCATCATGCATGCATTTCCTTTTTCTCCCTTAACATATGGATATGGTAGTCTTCAATGATTGTCGTTTGTTTGTCCATGCATACTGTTTTTCTATGTCAAACCTTTCCCAAAAACCCCCTTCCCATCCATTCAACAAACCCTAACCCTCTTCCCCCGGGCTGTGTGACTTATTGTCGAGGTGTGACTAAATTAAATGTACACCAATACCTAATCACACACTTGCTGGGGCAAATGTGGCGAAAGCAACAGTACTTCAATTTCAAGGCAGAGCGATGATCTTCTTCTGCTTACCCACCCATGAGTAGGATATTTTAGAGGTTATTTTATTTAACAAAGGAACATCTACCTCAGCATTAATTGCCGGCATTGATTGGATTTGTTTGTTGTCATTCCTCATATACAGCACTAACTGTTTGGCTGTAGGCCTAGTCAAGTGACTCGACACAACTGTAGTTTGTAACTCTGTCTAGTAGGCTATCCCAACCACCATTATGTTTTGTTGTAAAATATTTGAGCATATTATTGTTGCTCGGTAAGTTCTGTACTGTATTTCATTCTACTACACCTCTAACAGTCTCTCAAAGGCGATTGACTGTCTCCTTTTCTTTTTTTGCAAATGCTGCCGCCCTGCCAGTGTCTACTACAACTACTATACTACCACCACCACCACCCCAATCATGGCATGTTAGAAAAAGGAAACCATCTTCACCATGCAGCCATTGCCGTGCCAAAGTTAAACATAAACATCAAGCACAGGTAAGAGAGAAGTTTGGGGGAGGCAGAATTAATAATGGACATGTTGTCAATGATTTCAATTTCACACACCAGTCCAGATAAAGAATGCATAGACTAGAGGACAGACTGAAAGTACTAGAAGGACAAGTCAATCAGTGAGGTGTGTCGCATCTATCTGTTTGTGTCTTACACAGTCAGCCAATTATTTAAATCAAACACAGGCTATGGGGGGCCCTGCACCAGCAAGGAAACAGTGTGATGTAAAACAGTTACCCCACCTACAAAACATTAACAACATTGCATGTAACATAGAAAAATATATTTAATTTACCCTAACAAAAATAAACTAAACCCACAAAAGCTGACCCACCCCCCTCCCTAACCCTAACCAATGTCCATAGGAAAGTCCAGGAGAAAAAGTCCGTAAAGCAAAAACCCAAACCCAACGCCCAAACCAGTTCCCACCCACCCAAACAAGAATTAAAAAAGGGGCAGAACTTGATGACAGGGACGAAGGTGTGGGGCGGGACTCAAGGAGGACACGCATCTGCTCCTCTAAACGGGCGACACGGTTGCAGCCACAGTGGGGGGGCACGAGAGATGGCACTACGGTGGCGGTGGGCAGCCGCCAGATGGTGGCGCCGTACCGCTGGAGGGCGGTGGCTGGGGCCCGGGGCATTGAAGGAGGCTTCTATTGCTGCCGCAGTCTCCTCCTCCTCCTCTGCTAAGACCACCAGCCGCCGGTATTCCCGCTGGATTGCCTCCAGCTTCCGGCGCCGTGCCTTGGCGGCCAACTCCTTCCGGTTGAGTTTAGGAGTAGCTGTGTATCAAAAAGAAAAAAACAAGACAATTGTAAAATATACTCTTAGAAAAACAGTTAGACAAGTTAATTATTTACACACATAGTGGCATGGTAGAGTAGCACTATAAAGCACATTAGTACATAACATTTTAAATCTCGCCCGTCCTTCTTCCTTCCACCCGTCTTTCCCTTTTTAGTTGAACAGTGCACCAGGTGCTCTTCTCCATAAAACTTTCAAAGCGGAGTTGAAATCAGATAGATGAGGCCATTGGTTACTCAATACTCCCGCTCCTATGCCAATTAAAGGGATTCTAGTCTTCTAGTTCACTCTTCAAACATTCCCAACAACTCATACTTACCTACGACTTCGGATGGCGGGCGGACTTTGTCTGCCCGCCATCCTCACGCTAAAAAGGGTGGGGGTCCCGTGGGGACAATTAATTAGGATGATGCGCCCGGCACAGTGGCAGGCACATCCTGTTTTTTTTACATTCTGGTTGACGGTGCCGAAAGCAATGCTAAAAACACATGTTGCGCTGCTTTTCCAAGCACAACATGATGGGCCCCGCACGGAGCCTGTCATGTTTTGCTTTGAAAGGCAGGGGGGTACCATAGCATAGGTAGGTAGTACCCTCCATGGGGACCCCCAAGCATACTCTGCAATGTCTGCATGCCTTTCCGTGGCGGACGGCAATGCCGCCACGCAAAGGCATTCCAAAATGCAGATTATATGGCTGGTTCAGAGAGACACCACCGCCATATTGAACTCTTTTCCGCCTGGTCGACATGTGGGGGTCTGACTCTTTTCTACAGGGATGGCGGGAGGTTTGCCCCTGCGGTGTCGGTGGGGCCCTAAGTCTCAACAGTACAGTATACATATACATACAGTACACCCTTGCAGTGAGTGTACTGTCAAGTTCAACAATAGTTAAGGATTATGAATCTAACTTACCACCGCCCGCCACTGGTGCTGCCACTCCCCCTACCGCTCCGTTGGTATCTGCTGCAACTGTCGCATCTTCTCCCTCCGCGTCGCCTTCGCTGGCCCTGGCAATGGTGGTCGGTAGTGCGCCTAGAAAACATTACACATTTATTAGGCGTCATATACGCCTCCCCCCTATTGATCTGTAGCAAGGTTGAAAAATTAATTAATACTAACATACATCACTAGTACAAATCAGGTAGTAGTAGAGTAGACACCAATAGTTATATATGGTCATTCTAGCCTTTGCTTAGTTAGCCCGAGCCATGAAACCATTTTACCTTTGTCTCTTTTATTTTTGCACATGTGACGTTACCTTGCAGCTTTTTATATAAGACACCTTTGAGCCCACATGACCTGCCTCTCACTGCTACTGTCTAGTCTACGCGCTGCGTACAAGCGGTCAACAAAAACATTAACAAGCCACTTTTTTAGGAAGTACTGGTATACTGTTAGTCCATATTGCTTATCAATAAATGCTACACTTTTTGGCACGGCTGAGAAATGCTTGCAAGTTGCAATATACTAACGCGCACCATTTCATTTTTCGCATTACAGACGGAAGATTCCCTTCTATGAACCAGAGCTTTGCAGAGCTTCTGAATGATGCAACAACTACCAGTACTAGGTTCTTCTCAGGTGAGGGGTCCCTTCACTCACATCTTCATTTATAAATTTATATCAACTAAATTCCTAGGGGATGGTGGTGCTGCCTTCCACCACTGTTCAGATATCATGATTTAATTCCCAACTGTAAGTAAGTGAAACAATGTTTATTGTTTTCATGTTATTGATTTTCCGGTTGGTGCTGCATTTTATAATAGAACAATGTACAGAGCTTCTCAATTCAAAATAAACATTTTGAACGTACATAGACTTGGTGGTATTTGGTGTGGAGTAACTTACACGAGTGAGCAAATTAAAGTAAGGGTGTGCATGTGCATTGCTTCCACGACTGAGAGGTTGGGTGTGTTATGTTCTGGGTTGTGTACTTTTTGGGTATCTTGGGGGGAGGATTCGGAGACCTAATAGTTATGACAAGACAGTACTATAGTCAAGCAGGGGATTGTGGTGGGCTCTGAATTTCTGATTGAGGTGTGTTAGGAAGGTCCAACCTACCATCACCAACATCCTATTTTCTTGTGCAAAGGTCTGTGTATGTGCAAGTTCCCTACAACAGTAGTAGTATGTCCTATAGGCTATCCTATGAAAATAGTAATAAATCTGGTTGGGCTTTTGTTGCTGTGAATTTTCAAAGCCTCAAGATTAGCAAAGACTCAAGATCAATAAGACTAGAAGTAGTACAAGAGGACGACCCAAAGGATTGGACTCAATGGCTAGAGCTACTGGTGAATATGAGTTTTATATAACAACCTTTCACATAAAGAGTGGCAGTGGCCAACTGGGCAAGCTTAGCTACTAAAGTACAGACAGACTGATAGTAGTAGTAGTACTGAGAGTCATCATAGCAGAAGCAGGGATAAGATTTTTGAAACCGTACAGATCGAAGGATAATTGTTGGTAAAAAAATAGCATTTGGAAACAAACAATAGTTCGTGAAAAATATGGTGCAGTAAAAGTTATGGAATAAGAAATATTATTAAAAACAAGAAGACTTACTGGGGCCAGCAGAGGAGCCCTCATTGGTGTCCTCCTGGTGGTGCTGTTCGGACTGTTGTCCCACCGACTCCCGACTCCCTGTCTGTCTACCCCTGGGTCCTGATGAACAGGAAAGATATAAGAAAGAGACAAACATTGATGGATGGTGTCAAACAAATACAATATTTTTCAACAACGGTCAAAAAACACTTATGTAAACAACAATTGCAATAACTAAATTGACCGATCTCATCTGGTCAACAAGTGGTATCGGGGGATTCGCGGATCGACTACTTAAGTTACTATTTATCAACAGTAATCCAGTCTTCCATTCTGATTCCAGAATAGTAAGTTACAAGCAACTAAGCATAAGTATGACGTACCACCCAACCTAGCCCACCTATTCCAGGCATGCCAATTGTACATTAAGTATGCATTTCCACTTCTTTTATTCCTCAACAATGCATATGGTCAAATGGAGGACACATGACTACATTTTTTGCATACACCAAATTTTGGGTTGATTGATTGATGCTGATGTTCTGCTAGTGCTAAGCCAATTACCACCACTAATTGAACAAACTAGAAAAGGTTCTAATAAAGACTGCCGTACTAGCAGCACGTCACGTAACTGAGGGGGCATCACGCATACCACTAACAAATTAGAAACTCATACAAAGTACCTAAACCTAAGTATCAATCCGTCCCTATCTATTAGTGACAGGACAAAGTAAGGAGTGGACTAGAGTCACTGTAGCATTACGTGACTTAATTTCTCTAAAAGAAACTCGTACAGAATGAATCACGCTAAGCGAGCGCAAACGCAAAGTTGCAAACAAGTAAGATTAGCAGTAGCACAGAAGAGCACCTGTGTCATAATCAAAGAAGACTTTTAAACGTAATTAACCTGGAATGTAAGCAGCAACATTCTAGCTGGTTGGAAGAAAAAAGAGATATTCACAATATATAACACAGAGCAGAAGAACAGACACAAAGTAGTAATAATAAATAGTTACTCACCAAGCCCCGGGACCTCCACTCCTAGCAGGTCCAGCAGGTCCCGCTCACGGTCCAGGATGTCAGACCACCTGTGCGTCAGCTGCCCCTGGGTGCCCCGGACCCCAGAGAAGCGCGACACTGCCCGGCACACCTTCCCCCACTGCTGCCGATGCTCCCGGAGGCCGTACCCGGACCCAGGCCTGCCACCTGCTGCCAGGGTTGAGGGGAGGTGGCGCTGCACAAAGAAAATCAGTGCAGCCAACTCCACCTCCCCAAATAAGGCCCGTGCCTGCACCCCTTGTGGGCGCCGCCTTCCGCAAGGAAGGCGGTCGCGGCTCTGGCTGCGACGGTGACCAGCCCTACCCTTGGACATGGTTCTGGGGTAAGAAAAGGTAATGAAATTAAAGAAGTAAAGGAAATAAATAATAGCAGGCATAGAAAGAGAAAAAGTAGCTAAAAAACAAAAAAACAGGAGACAAAAACCAAAAATATAAAAGCAGCAAAATAGTTAGAGAAATAATAAATAAGAAATATTAAAAAAAAAGTGGGTTGAAACAAATGATTGAAAAGATGTAGGGAGGATTCAAAATCAGGCCCCAGAAACATGCAATAGAGTGAAAAACAAGATGGCCGCGCCCACTGCGACCACGTGCGCAAGTTCGCGCGATATTTTCTCCCCGAGCAAGCAAAAAGCAACGTAAGCAAGTAAAAGCGGTCGCGAACAGGAAATATCTACCGCGAATGGGCGTGATCATGCATTGCGTGACCCGGAACAGGAAGTAAGCATCGCGAGAGAGCGGGACAAGTGAAAACAAGATGGCCGCGCCCGTAAGCAACCGCATGGGTAAGTTGGCGACACGCGATCACACAAAAATTACCGCGAACAGGCGGGAAAAAAACGTCCGCGTCTTCGCGATATTTCCGGCGTGTTTGCGGAGATTTTTAGCATTTTCGCGATAATTTGCGAAAGTTCATTTCGCAAATTCTGCCCACCCCTACTTTTAGCCCAGCACTGACCCTGAAAAGTAATTCTAAGCGTACTTACCAGCAACTTGTATTTCCTTCCATAGGAATCCATTGTGTGGTTTTCAGCAGAAAAGTTTCTAAGTGTCCATTTTTGAAACGTGCAAATATTCCTCTAAAATCAGCCGAACTACGAATTCCGATTTACTCACCTGTTATCAGGAGAGAACCCAGTGCTGCATCTTTTAGCCCAGCACTGACCCTGGAAAGTAATTCTAAGCGTACTTACCAGTAACTTGTATTTCCTTCCATAGGAATCCATTGTGTGGTTATCACCAGAAAAGTTTCTAAGTGTCGATTTTCTAAACGTTCAAATATTCCTCTAAAATCAGCCGAACTACGAATTCCGATTTACTCACCTGTTATCAGGAGAGAACCCAGGGCTGCATCCATTAGCCCAGAAAAGTTTCTAAGTGTCTATTTTCACAAACTAAAAATATTCCTAAAAAATCGTCTGTATGACTTAAACACATTCTTTCAACTGTTTACAGGAGATTCACCAGTGCTGGATCTAGGATCCACCACTGAGTAAGAAAAAGTAACGATAACACTACTTACCTGCTAAGTGAATTTTCTGCCATAGGATAACATTGGTGATTCTATGTGAAAAAATTTCAGTGTTAACTTTTAAAATACAATAATATTCCTTAAAAATCACTACTGTAACCAAAACGCTTTTACTCAACTGTTTACAGGAGATGTGCAAGAGCTGAATCTAGGATCCAGTCCTGTGGTTAGAAAAGTAATCCATAAAGTAACTAATTGCATTGGACTAGAAATTCACATTGAGCTCAATGTTGCATTGTGTTTGAAATGAAATTGTGTTGCCCATTGCAACAACTGTAACTACTGTACTTAAAAGTCTGTTGCCTATTTGCAAAGTATTTAAACTAAAGTAATTTATTCGGCGAAAGTAAATTTTGTATTGTAATGTATAATGTAATTATAATGTAATTTAAAAAAATATCTAAAAATAAATAGTTTAATAAATGTAGTAAATCAGTATAAAAAAATCAGTATAACAATTAATACATTAAAAATTGTCATTTACAAAACCTTTGAAATTCACTGAAAAAACCATTGGTTTCAGGCCTGATATAGTTAGGAATTAGCATTTAAAAAACCTTTGAAATTCACTGAAAAAACCATAGGTTTCAGGCCTGATATAGTTAGGAATTAGCATTTAAAAAACCTTAGAAATTCACTGAAAAAACAAAAGGTTTTAGGGGTGTTATAGTTAGCTGGACATTTCACTCGAACAAAACCATTGAAATTCCTCCGATATAGTTAGTTGTACTAACTACATCTCGCACGCCCGCACTCCACTGCTGATGATGTCACATATTACATCATTCATGACATAGTCAGTGACATCACTGATGACATCTCAAATGACATCACTGATGACAACACTGATGACATCATCCACGTGACAATCAGATACACCTCATCATACGCTAGTATAACCTTGCATCACTCACTGTAAAATACAGAGCTTCAGATTTAAAACCATTGACACACCAATACAAGTTTCTAAACACCCACTCAGTGATTCCTAGATCTATACACACATCTAATCACTTACCTATAGATTCACTCATACATGCTGTCAATGATCAATAGAACAATATCACATATACTTATACACCTATATCGACATTACACACCATCACACATCCTAATCACTTATGAAGTCATCCTACTCACTTATGCAAACAATGGATCATACTTACTTTTACTTAGCTATACACTTATAAAAACACCACTTCATCTATTCATATAGATAATAACTCATACTTAGGTGCCGATCACGATCCGGTAAAAAAAATCCCCGTACGACTCGTATCCGGTCTTTTTACCGTACGAATCGTACAAGTGCCGTACAAACTGGCAATCACGATTCGCATGGGAAAAAGTCCATATGAATCGCATTGGGAATCATTCCCCACACGTCCTCGGGTCGGAAAATGTGTCCGACACGTCCCCGGACGATTTACCGTACAAATGTGAAAAGTAAAGTCCGACCGCGGAATTACGATCCATCCCGTGCGTCCGATGTTACAACCGTATGGAAAAAACACCGTCCGCACCGAACTCCCATAGCAACCATGGAGACATGTGCCCGCATACGCGCCCAACACCCCCCAGCCCTCCTATGTACGAGTCGAATCCCCACCCGTGTATGTACACCCGTGTATGTACGAGACGTACCCCCACCTGTGAATGTATGGAGCGTACCCCCAACCCAACCGTGTAAGTACGACCCGTACCCTCACCCGCGTATGCATGGAGCGTACCCCCACCCCAACCGTGTATGTACGACCCGTACCCTCACCCGCATATGCATGGAGCGTACCCCCACCCCAACAGTGTAAGTACGACCCATACCAGCACCCCAACCGTGTATGTACGGCCCGTACCCCCACCCGCGTATGCATGGAGCGTACCCCCACCCCAACCGTGTATGTACGACTCGTACCCTCACCCGCATACGTATGGAGCGTACCCCCACCCCAACAGTGTATGTACGACCCGTACCCTCACCCGCGTATGCATGGAGCGTACCCCCACCCCAACAGTGTAAGTACGACCCGTACCACCACCCCAACCATGTATGTACGGCCCGTACCCCCACCCGCGTATGCATGGAGCGTACCTCCACCCCAACCGTGTATGTACGACACGTACCCCCACCCACGTATGCATGGAGCGTACCCCTACCCCAACAGTGTAAGTACGACCCGTACCACCACCCCAACCATGTATGTACTGCCCGTACCCTCACCCGCGTATGCATGGAGCATACCCCCACCCCAACCATGTATGTACGACATGTACCCCCACCCGCGTATGCATGGAGCATACCCCCACCCCAACAGTGTAAGTACGACACGTACTCCCACCCGCGTATGCATGGAGCGTACCCCCACCACAACCGTGTATGTACGGACCATACCCCCACCCCAACCGTGTATGTACGACCCGTACCCCCACCCGCGTATGCATGGAGCGTACCCCCACCCCAACAATGTAAGTACGACCCGTACCACCACCCCAACTATGTATGTACGGCCCGTACCCCCACCCGCGTATGCATGGAGCGTACCCCCACCCCAACCATGTATGTACGACACGTACCCCCACCCGCGTATGCATGGAGCGTACCCCCACCCCAACAGTGTAAGTACGACCCGTACCACCACCCCAACCGTGTATGTACGGCCCTTACCCTCACCCGCGTATGCATGGAGCGTACCCCCACCCCAACCGTGTATGTACGACACGTACCCCCACCCGCGTATGCATGGAGCGTACCCCCACCCCAACAGTGTAAGTACGACACGTACCCCCACCCGCGTATGCATGGAGCGTACCCCCACCACAACCTTGTATGTACGACTCATACCCTCACCCGCGTACGTATGGAGCGTACCCCCACCCCAACAGTGTATGTACGACCCATACCCACATCCGCGTATGCATGGAGCGTACCCCCACCCGAACCATGTATGTACGACCCGTACCCTCACCCGCATATGCATGGAGTGTACCCCCACCCCAACCGTGTATGTACGACACGTACCCCCACCCGCGTATGCATGGAGCGTACCCCCACCACAACATTGTAAGTACGGAGCGCACCCCAGGCCCCAACACCAGCACCTTCACACAACATCACGCATGTACGAGTCGTACCAAGCCAGACACAAGGACAGCACTGTACAACAAAATTCCCGAAGTACACACCGTACACACGCTAAAAACGCACGTACACAACCAGGACAAAGCAAAACAACACAAGAAGACACCATTCGAATGGCACAAAGCCACAAAACATGTCCAAAAAGCACAAAAACAACACATTCACTGTCCTGCAACTGCCAAAATCTAAAACAGAGGCCCAAAACACAACCACTCCTTATAACACACCCACCCAAACTTCAAACACAGCCACACCCACCAATGGACCATTAAAAAGGGCCCACACACACAAACCATGAGCCTTTGCAACAGACTCACTGCTGCCAGACCCCACAGACAACCTACAGCACCATACTTGAACCTTTACTACACCTTACACTTGCACACCTTCACACACACACCTTCACAAACACCCCCTCATCACATTCACACACACACCTGCACAACCACACACACACACCCACAACCATCCACACACACACCCCCACCATCCACACACACCCCCCCCACCATCCACACCCACACCCCTCACCATGCCCACTAACAAGAATCCAAAGTTCACTGGAGTCGAGCCACACCTCTTTGGAACATTGGTCAGACAGACCTGCATGACCGAAAAAACAGCCATGTGGCAGAGGATTGTTGATGCTGTGAATGCTGTTGCGGCCACCAGAAGGACCAGGCATGAATGCCAAGCCAGGTGGTACGATCTGCGGAGGAGGGTCCGGCCAAAATGACCGACGAACACAACCAGGCCAACATCACTGGAGGAGGGCCGCCCCGCAGACCCGTACAATACCATCCCTGGGAGGAGAGGGTGATGGCCATACTGCCAGTGGTGGCAGTGGACGGATTAGAAGGACTCCGAGACCCGGGTGAGTACACAAACAACTCACCTCACATGGGGGGAACGTCATCCACAACCAAACTCACAAACAGGCACGCAACCACCCCAAGCAATCGCATGAATCAACCACACTCCATGAACACGCACATGCCACTGGCGCCACCATGCCCCATGCACCCAGCTGGACAATGCAAAGTCACGGGCCACAGAAAACACCAACACAAGACACGGTAAATCCGGATGGCGGGAGTGTGGGCCACAAAAATCACATAGTGCAACTCAGAAGCAGACAACAATGCCCCCTGCCCATATGGCCTAGGTCACAGCCAGACAAACACTGTGTCCCCACACAGGAAAGACTTGCCAGCAAATGGCGGACGCCTTGCATTAACACATGGGGGTGACGGCACGTTTGTGCACATGACAGCAGCTAATGAACAGCCAACACTGTGAAAGAGTGGCAGCACACACCACCACAGCAGCAGTGCAGACACAGACACTACACCCAATGGGTGCCTGCTGATCAGAAACAAACTCACATCAACAAGCCAAGGGCCAGTCAAAGATCTGCAAAAAGTGTGTGCCTAGGAAGCTGGGCTCAGGTGACAGAGGGTGACACACAGAGGGAGGGAGAGGGGGAGAGAGAGGGAGGGAGACACAGGGAGACGGACAGAGGGAGGAGGCTGACACACAGAGGGAGGGAGAGGGGGACAGAGAGGGAGTGAGAAAGGGACACACAGGGAGACCAATTCAGCCATGGGGGGTGTGGGAATGTCTGCTCGTCAGCAGGTGGACTGCGTGCATGTAGACAAGGGTGGCCAGTGCCTGAATCCCCCCTCTTCTCCATGGCAAAACACTGGGCCATGTGTCAACCTGTGCACGAGCACAAAGCCAGCTACCTGCATTATCTAAGTGTGTGGAACAACTCCATGTGCCCACGTACAGTGCAACACGGAAGGCGCCAATGCATGGCTTGCCACACCTGCTCATTCCACTGCTGACTGCAGTCACAATTGACGCAGCAAGTAAGGCTGTGCCACACATAAGTAAAGTCGCAAAAGCTGTGGCCAAGGGACATACCCATGCACAAGTGCACTGTGAGTGGAATGCAAGACATATCCAAATTCCCAGAGGAAATGTGCCAACTTAAAAACGAATGAAACATGGATGTTGCATGGAACAAAATTAACATTGTCTCTCTCACACACAGGTCAACGTCGTGGATCACCCCCCAACACTGGGGGGGAAGACTCACAGGACCCGGCTCGGCGGGATGACGGACCCACCGGCAGCGACGACTCTCACCACTCTGTGGACGAACCCGACCCCGACCAACCTGGCCCCTCTGGTGTCCAACCACCTGCAGCACCTGTGTCAGGTACAACTGGGCCAACATCCACCCCCACTCCTGCCACATCCCAGGAGACACCCAGGATCCCTGCCCCACCACCACAATGCAGCCAGGCTGGCCAGGAGGGACACGGTGTACCGGACACCCAGGAGGAGGCAGGCGACAACGCCAATGCCACCCCTCAGGGGTCCCGGAGACCCGATGTGTCCACAAGGGCAGGCCAGGTGAAAGTGGGCAGGGGTGGTGGGAGTGAAGGACGGCGGAGGCGTGAGCCTGACCTGTTGGCTGGGGAACCGGTATATTCCCATGTCCGAAACATCCTGGACACATACCGGCAGGACACCACGGGCATGGCCCAGGTTGTGTCCATCCTCGAGGAGATCAAGACCCAGCAGGCCCAGCAACATGCGGAGCAACATGCCTGTCTACTGCGACACAAAGGCCGAATGGAGGACAGACAGGCTGAGCTCATGACGGTGTTCAGGGGAATTCACAGTACACTCCGTCGGATAGCCGACAACATGGGCAACCCTCCCTGTGCCATCAGGCGTAGAACATCACCACCCACAGGGAGGGATCAGGAGGAGGAGGAGGAGACATCCGACGGAGCATCCCAAACATCGTCACAGCCTGCTTCTGAGGGTCCCCGCAGGAGGGCGGGTCGTCCACGGAAAAGACCGTGAGGGTCAGCGCAACAGCACCATCTCCCAGGACACCTGGCCTGGCACCTGGCCCACTGGACCAACAGCGGCACAGCAGCAAAAGACATTCTCTGCCACATGGACTTGCTGGTCACTGTCTGACCAATGTTGACAAAGACTGTGGCATGGACTCTGAGGATTTCAAATGGCAAGGACACCAACTCCCCTAGTGAACTTTGGATTCCACACACCCGGAAAGCCCCTCATGTCATACCCCCCCCCCCCCGTACCCCAACCAAAATAAAAAGTTACATCATAAAGAGAAGATGCCTACATATTGCATTATTACCTTACATGTGTCTTGTAAAGTCTAACCATGCCTGAGTTCTCATTTGACTTCAACCATCCACACCCTGGGGCCTGAGTCTGGCACAGAACACACATGGGTCACATTGTATTTGGCAAGACAGACATGGAGCACCATACACACCCGTGATGGGCCCAACCAGCTGAGGGGGTGGCCGCACAACCATGCTGACAGACATATTGAGTACAGCGACAGCCATGCGCAGAGGTCAGGGATCATGTGGAGTGTCCTGGGGGGCACCCAGGTATGTGTGGACAGGTGGCAGAACCATGTCCTGCAAGCTTGAGTCAGGTGGATGCAGAGAATGGTGGCCTGGCCAACGTTGGATGCATGGGGATGGCACATGTCACAATACCCACACAGTCATGGACTACATGCACAATACAGAGTCTAATCCCACACAAACAGCTTGCATCTTGCTACTCTACACATAGACACATAGCCACTATCACGGAAAACCATGCCAGACATGCCGGATGCACCGTGGCAACACACCAGCATTGACTGAGAAGAGGCACCTTTGAGGCATAGGGACACCTTTATTAATCATGTATTCGGGATTGCAGAGGCAACTCGGAGTACACATGAACGGGTCATGTGGAGTAACATGTGGGTCCAACACTGGAACCCCCCTTCTGCAGCACAAATGCGTGATAGCCATGGAACTGGCACACAAGTGTCGGCTAACAGCTAAACACCCCCTGCTGCTCACGAGAGGCTGCCATACACCATTGATCCGCTGATGTGGAAGTCCCACACCATGTCAAGCCAATGCAAACCGTATGTGTCCGAGGGCAGTGTAACACACATTGATGCCATCATCACAATCCACAATCCCATCACTGATGACTGTCAACAAGTCTGACCATCTATTCAGGTGTACCCAGCTGCATGTCATGTGTCCCATGGTGATGCGACATGTCTGCAGAGGAACCAAACATCGACAGAGGCAGTGTGCACACATCGGAAACAACTGCCACACCCAATACACCCCTGATGCATCCCTCACCCTAAGGAGACTTCCAAACTTGTCCGTGCGTGTAACGCTGAGTCAGCACACGATGACGTGTCCATGAGGAATAGCAGTGCCACAACAATGCAACCAGCAGACGGCATGCGCAAGTACCTGGGGATGAGAGACACACAAGAAGTCAGCCACAAAAAGCAGAGCCACTTGCATGTGCATGCACTCGACACATGTAAGGATGACAACATGCTAGGTCACAATTATGACTGGGGAAATACACTCATCACTGGCACCATCACTCCAGTGACACATCCACACACAACTCTGACTCACGTGCCATACATGCAGATGGACACACACATGGCAACACATGCCACACGGGGACCAATGCGTGAACACACAGACACTGGTACTCACCACTAAGCAAAGAAGTCGCGTATGAGCCGACTCCGGATGTCCGCTTGCGGAACCACATCCTCCACATCACTAGCCCCATTGCCAAGACCTTGGTCCTCCACGGGTGGATGGTCCTGATCATCTTGATCCAGGATGAGTGGCACAGCTTTCTCAACTGCCATGTTGTGCAGCATGCAGCAGACCATGAAGATTTTGCAGACCTTCGCCGGGGCATATGGGAGGGCGCCGCCGGTCTTGTGGAGGCACCTGAATCGGCTCTTCAGGAGGCCAAATGTCCTCTCTATCACTCGCCTTGTCCGGCCATGGGCGGTGTTGTAGCGGAGCTGGGCCGGCGTGATGGGGTTGCGGAGAGGTGTGATCAGCCATGGCATGATGGGATAGCCAGTGTCCCCTACATGGAAAGCACATGCACATAAGTAGGACAGGAAAAGCGGTCGTGCTGGAAGTCTACGCAAAATACAGGACAGACAGAGTGTACCCACCAACAACACATGCTCATTCGTTGCGCAGCTGCGTCATCATCTCAGGCACCCTGCTAAGCCTCATGATGTAGGCATCATGTGCTGATCCTGGAAAACGAGCACAGACATGTGAAATCACCATGTTGGACAGACACACCACAAGGGCATTGATGGAGTGGTAGTGCTTGCGATTTCTGTACGCTACCTCCTGTGCCTGTGGTGGTACCAAAGCCACATGTGTCCCATCTATGGACCCAATGACATGGGGCATCCCTCCCAGGGCATAGAATCCACGCTTGACCCCAGTCAACATTTTAGGGGTTGGGAAATGGATGAACTCATCCAGGTGAAGCAACATGGCCTCTAAGAAATCATGCAGCACACGGCAGAACATGCTCTGGGACATGCCACCAACATGAGCTATGGTATTTTGAAAGGTACCCGTGGCAAGAAAATGTAGGGCTGCCATTACCTTCAGCTTGGGTGTCAGTGCCGTAGGATACCTGTGCAGCGGTTGCAGGTGTGGTGCCAGCCTCGCCGTCAACTCCTCAATCAACGGTTGGGGGAAGCAGTAGCACCGGATACAGTCATTCTCCCGCATGTCAGCCAAGTCCGGAATTGCTCGGGGAAGAGGCGGCGCTCTGCAGTAATTTGGAAGTGACAAGGAAGAGTGAGTGCACTACAACAACAATTTTTTGGTGCTGAGCACATGGTAATCTGTCAATACACATATGCGACATACGGAGTCAGGTATGTGCCACATGCCCTGGACACGTATGGCTGCCAGGTGACACTCCTACCAAGACCCAGCTACACACGGAGATTGTAAACCTCCACATGCCATGGCATGGGATTAGCTGTGTCCCAGTGTAAGTGAACAGCCAGACGCAACACAGGAGTGACATACATCAACACATCATCAGAAGTAGGCTGTCGATTTCAGAGACTGGTAGCGGAACACTAGAGCCACAGGTCACATGACATTACACTAGGACAGCCCACACACCTTGCCAATAAGGTGTACATGTAATGACTCACCACACATTCATAGAGAGGATGCAGACATGTCCTTGTTACGCTACTCCGTGTCCCATGCATACATACGCACCTCACATCCGATACCACATGTGGCCTGGTGTGCGTAACAGTGTGCCATGTCCATCTACACACAGACACATGTTGGTTGCTGCAACAGCTGATGCATTTGAGGGAGCACCAACATCAAGCTCATGGGGACACCCCACACATACATGACATAGTCACATCGTGCACCGTGGGTAGTGACATGTCTGGTGTGGTAACCCCTGTAGCAGGCATCAGGGGACACTTGCGTGTGTTGTTGACTCTGCCATGCCAGTGACGCTCATCCCAAGTGTGCAGTACCACATGCACACATGTCAAAGGAGTTAAGGGCATGCCTGGCACACATTGCACCATCACACATAACATCTGTACACATCTCATCATACATCTGGTGCCTTCTCGACTCAGGAGTAATGTGCCACATCACAGCCTTTCACACCTGTGCCCCACACATGTAGTACTGCCCAGACAATGCCTTGATGTCCATCCATGGACAAGTATGTCAGCCCTATTCCTTCCGGTGTGATGCCTGTCACCACTGTGATGTGTGAAAGGCACTGTACATTCGCTCAGAGGGCCTGTGTACGTTCCCTATCACTATGGTAGTGCTGCCGTATGTGTACCCATAGTGAAAGTGAGCGTACGCACGCGTGTACGGTCAGTACCACTATGGGTACACATACGCGTGAACACCCATAGTGATAGTGAGCGTACAGGCGTGTGTACGGTCCGTACCACTATGGGTACACATACGCGTGAACACCCATAGTGATAGTGAGCATACAGGCGTGTGTACGGTCCGTACCACTATGGGTACACATACGCGTGAACACCCATAGTGATAGTGAGCGTACAGGCGTGTGTACGGTCCGTATCACTATGGGTGTTCTCGCGTATGTGTACTCATAGTGGTACGGACCGTACACACGCCTGTACGCTCACTATCACTATGGGTGTTCACGCGTATGTGTACCCATAGTGGTACGGACCATACACACGCCTATACGCTCACTTTCACTATGGGTGTTCCCGCGCATGTGTACCCATGGTGATACGGACCGTACACACGCCTGTACGCTCACTATCACTATGGGTGTTCACGTGTATGCGTACTCATAGTGGTACGGACCGCACACACGCCTGTACGCTCACTATCACTATGAGTACGCATACGCGAGAACACCCATAGTGATAGTGAGCGTACAGGCGTGTGTACGGTCCGTACCACTATGAGTACGCATACGCAAGAACACCCATAGTGATAGTGAGCGTACAGGCGTGTGTACGGTCCGTACCACTATGAGTACGCATACGCGTGAACACCCATAGTGATAGTGAGCGTACAGGCGTGTGTACGGTCCTTACCACTAGGAGTACGCATACGCGTGAACACCCATAGTGAGACGGACAGTACACACGCCTGTACGCTCACTATCACTATGGGTGTTCTCGAGTATGCGTACTCATAGTGGTACGGACCGTACACACGCCTGTACGCTCACTATCACTATGAGTACGCATACGCGAGAACACCCATAGTGGGACGGACCATACACACGCGTGTACGCTCACTATCACTATGGGTGTTCTCGCGTATGCGTACTCATAGTGGTACGGACCGTACACACGCCTGTACGGGCCATTGCTATGCATTTGTGGTGCCCTAGGGCCCCGGTACGCACCGTACCTTTGTGTGAAACTCCAAATTACATAGGGGACACATGAGGGACAAGTATAAAGGCCTACATGCATGCTGGTTGTCATGGAGACCAAGTTTAAAGTTTGAATTTTTTTCTGCCGGTGCACAGCAGTAGTCAGTTTGAATGAATCTACTTTGTTGCAATTTGGTTCTGGAGTTGACATCATGCTCAAGAAAAAAACACAATAAGAACCCACTGACTGTGCTAGGTTTGAAGGGATTGGAGGAAACATAGGATGCAAATGTGAGTGACCAATCACTCTGTACTCCTGTGCATGAAACAGGCCAGCAAGTCAGATATAAGGCAGCCAGGTCCCATGAGGGATCACTTGCCTGCACATCTTTGTATTCGACGACCCAGCTGCTGCTACTGATTCACTGGAACCATGTCAAGGTCTGTGGAGAGGTCACAGCCTTTCACCTTGGAGGAGAACCTGGCTTTGCTGGATGTGATCCTCCCACAGTACCCCCTGCTGTATGGCCGACCAGGGTATCAGGTGAGTGCAGAGTCTACTAGCACAGACTGTGTCCCTTGTTTGTGACTGTGCCTTCTGGCATTGTGTCCAGGTGTGACACAAATGCTATGTACTGTAGGGGGGTCCCGGGGGGGGATTGCCTGATGTCTCCCAACCAGAGCATGCTGTGGTGCATGTCTGCCGTCCTCACTTGCATTGTGTTTACTGTGACAATCACTGCATGGTGCATGCCACATTCTGCCTGTCTTGTCCTCCTGGGAATGTAGCCTCTACAGTCCTCATTTTGTTATGTGGTCAGCCCAGTGTGACAGGTGACCGTACCCACAGATGTGTGTTAGTTCTGTGTACCTGTGCTGAGAGTGTCCACATGATGTGTTCGTACCCTGGACATCGGTGTGTGTGTAAGTCCCCTGTCATGTGGGTGGGTGCATATGTGGCGTGTGGCACCCGGGCTGCATGAGGGATGGATATACCCTGCCCATGTGTTGTGAGCAGGGAGCAGTGCTGTGTGTCTGATGTGCAGGGCCAGCCCCACACCTGTGAGCCCCCCCGTCTAGTGGCACATGTGCAGAGTGAGGTTTGTCGCTGCATTTGGCAATGGCAGGTGAATGTTCTGTGCCTGTGTGTGTCTGTGTACTCTGCTGCGGTAGCGTCAGTGGCCTGTGGCATGTGACTGCTTAGAGGTGCTGCACATTATCCTGGTGTAGCTTGTGATGCACAGTGTGAGCCTGGATCATTGATTGTGTTGTTGCCCTCATTCCACCTGTGTACTTTCAATGGCACGTACTGCTTTTGCCCTTCCCCAGAGGATCATGTCCCTATGACAAAGGTGCAATGCGTTGGATGCATACTATGCCTTGTTGTAAACAGCAAATTTGTTCTAATATGTGTCTCTGTGACATGTGCCTGGTGTATTGATGTAGTGTCACTTGTTCATCCTCACAGGTAGGCGCCTCTGCCAAGAAGCAGATATGGATGACCGCCCTCAGTGCCGTGAGGAGTGCGGATGGTCGCAAGCGGCGCCTGGCCCAGGTGAGGAAACGCTGGCAGGATATCCGGTGCTGGACGCGGAGGATCGCACGGGTCCTGCTGGGGGACTCACCTGAGTCCCATAAGAACCGCGGGCGCCGCCGTCCGACCCACATCCACAAGCGTGTGCTGGCGGTGGTATTTCCAGACTTGGACAGGCGCTTACAGGAGAAGCAGCAGCAGGAAGGGGGTAGGTACATGTGTGTTTGTTGTGTGTCACCAGCATTTGTAAGTGCACAGTTGCATGGATACACTGCCAGGGTTTAAAGGTGCTGTGCAGATCCAGTTACCCACAGTATAGCGGTGCTCTCCTGCCTCCCTTCCCCTCCTTGCAATGTGTTCCCTGGTCTGTGTGTAGTCACTCCTTCACAAGGTAATGTAGGCTGGCGCTTTCTCCACTTGAACTATGCCTGTAGCATCATGTGTGGGGTGGTGTGTAACAGGTTTTGGGACCTTGCCTGTGCCCTGTCCAGTTCAGTACATGTGGGTTCCATGTCAGTTGGCACTGATGCTGAGTCCAGACATGGGAGTTAGTCTCTCAAGTGTCATGCCTTACAGCACGCATGTCCTATGTTGTGGCCTGTGACATGATGTGCATGAGTGTGCGATACGCAGAGTGCAGGGATGGTGGCGTGTGTTGCAGTCATTCCCATTCAGGACCATGGAGTTGTGTGGCCACTACTGTCCCCTGGGGCATATTTTCATAGGTGTCATGTGTGTCATCACAAAACGTGGACACTCTCAGTGTCTACAGCATAGGTTGTGCTCTGTGCCATTGTCCCCTGGCACCATGTATATTGACGTAAAATGTAGTACAAGTGTCCACTGTACAGCCTGACCTGATTTTCCTTGTTCATACTCACGGTGGCCAGTGCCTGTGTGTCTTGTTACAATCATCTGATGATGGCCATTTGTACATGATTATTTGGACAGGCGCACCTTGGGTATTTGGCGTCCAATCTTGCATTTATGCAGCCCCTGTGTATTTCACCCAGACTAAGAGATGTAAGTGCCACCTGTGTCTCAACAAATTGTCTCATGTAGGGGGTGGTTGGTGCGGGCCAAGCCTACATGTCAAAACCAGAATTCTCCTTTCTAGGTCTGGCCAGTGTGTGATGTTTGTCTGGACATACACTCAAGGTGCAGTGAGCCAGTCATGGTGGGCATGTTTTCAGTATTACCTATGCAGCATGTGCCTCAAGTTCATGGATATGGTCCCTGCTCATCCCTATTTTCGGCAACGCTGTGTGGTGCAGATGCAGTGCTGGATTGTCCCCAGGGCCTGGCTCCTATGTCAAACTCCATTTCATGTCATTTGCTATTGTGTCATGCTCTCCATGGATTTTCAGTGGCATGGTGGGTCAACCAACTGTGTGTTGCATGCCCTACATCTGTACCTTGTTTTGTAGATGTTACTGATCTTTCTTTTCAGGCTATGCACTGTAACCTATGTAGATTGGACTCATGTGACATATGTATACAGGTGTGTGATTAATTGCTGTCTCTTCACCTTGCCCACAGCATCGTCGGGGGACACGGAGGGAGACATGAGCACAGACGGAGCGGAGGGACCGAGTACCAGTGCCAGCGTTGACATCGTGGCTGGCACATTGAGTGGAACTGAGGCGGAGGAGAGTGAGGCCGAGGAACTGTCCACTGGCACGACAGAATATGAAGCTGACGGGTCCGAGGATGATCTCTCCGAGTGGGCGGAGGCTGCACCAGCAGCTGACAGCGGCACAACATCTCACCCCGCCCCCTCCATTGCCACCAGCCGCCTCCCACTTGCTCGTGTCCCTTCCCAGCGTGCCCGGTCACCACATGTCTCCTTCCTGCCAGGCACCGCACCCCCTGCCCCTGTCTCCACTGCTGCCGCTAATGCCGAGTCTGTGGACATCCAGCGGCAGTTGCAGGTTGGTCAGGCTGCGATGCTTAATGTCCTCCATGGCCACAGCCAAGTGCTGAACAACATGGAGGCATACTTGGAGGGCATTTTTTCCTCGCAGGCTGACCAACGCAACTTGCTGAGGTCCATTGACTCCACACTGACTGCAGCAGTGGGTCTCCTGCAGCGCTACGTCCAACCCCCTACCTCTGACCCATCCACACTTCCCACTCCCATGCCTGTCCCACGTACACCCAGACGTCAGCATGCACCCACCACAACAGACACAGGCACCACACCAGCAGGGAAGGTCATACGCACACCTCCTGGCACGCACACACAGGGTGAAGTAGGCACACCCACTGGGTCGGGGGGGCAAACGTAAGTCACGCAGCCAGAGTGGGAGTCCGCATTCCACCAAATCCACTCCCTCCAAATCCCCTCCACTCAGCTCTCCTGGCCACATATCCGGCAAGGACTCCTTCATGGCCGCTCTGTCCCTGAGCCCCACTGCGACACCACCCCGCAAGCGGTCAAGGGAGTCCCCGGTCAGGGTGGTTGAGTCCCCCCCCCCCTGTCCACACCCTCCCCCAGTGGCGCTGCGACCCATCCCTCTGACCCCCCCCCCTCCTTGGGGCCTGTGGTTCCTTCGGGTGCAGGGGAGACGCTGGAGGACCTTGCTAAGGTGTGCAGCGACATCCTGGCCTCCGCCTTTGGCCCTGCCCCACCCCCTGTGGTGGAGTCCTCCATCCCTGCACCCACGACGCCTACCCTTCGCCCTCATGTCCCTGCGGTGCCTGGTCCTTCCCCCCCACATGACGCCCTCCCCGCTGTGGAAGACGAAGGAGTCTGACTGTGCAGGCAAGCTAGGGGACACGCGTCCCACTGTGTCCCCCATCCAGCTGTGACTCATGGACTGCCCTATGGGCTTTGTAAATATTGAACTTTATCCACACACACTTTATTTGGAAATGCTGAATAAAGCCTTTTTTTCCTTAGAACACTACCGCTTTTGTGGTATTGCTGTTGGTGGGGCTGCTACATGATTTTGGGTGGTGATCATGTGTTGGGTGTGTGGGAAATGTAGTAGTGTGCTGGTCATAGGGGGTACCCTGGTATCTGTGTGCCATCACAAGGTGTTAGCTAGGTTTCTCTGTTCATGTACGCAGTTACGGCATGGTGAAATTGTCCCAAGGTTTGTTCCTTCCTCTGTGTACCCTGACATCTTCCCTGCAGGGTGTTCCCAATATTTAGTGCTGAGCTGTGTCTACATTAGCTGGGTGTGTGACGGACCCCTTCAACTTTGGCCATGCATGCAGAGCGATGTCTCCACCTGCATCATTCGTGGCATCCTTGGTGATCACTGTACTTGTGTATGTAGTCTGTTGACATGACTTCATGTGGACATGTTCCCTTTTAGGCTGTATGCATGTGTGTACTCCCAGCCTCGCACAGATGTGTTACATGTACTGCAGGGTCTTTGTGCACCTGACTGACAATTGTGGCAATTGGATCTGTGGGTACTCCACCCTTTTTTTTTCCATGGGCACTGCTGGGGGCCTCTGCACCCACCCCTCCTGTGTCTGGGCACTGCTGGGAGTGATAGGCACACACCCCTCCTGTGTCTGGGCACTGCTGGGAGGACTCTGCACACACCCCTCCTGTGTCTGAGCACTGCTGGGAGGACTCTGCACACACCCCTCCTGTGTCTGGGCACTGCTGGGAGGACTCTGAACCCACCCCTCCTGTCTCTGGGCACTGCTGGGAGTGATAGGCACACACCCCTCCATTCTCTGGGCACTGCTGGGAGGACTCTGCATCCAGCCCTCCTGTGTCTGGGCACTGCTGGGAGGACTCTGCACACACGCCTCCTGTGTCCGGGCACTGCTGGGAGGACTCTGCACCCACCCCTCCTGTGTCTGGGCACTGCTGGGAGTGACAGGCACACACCCCTCCTGTATCTGGGCACTGCTGGGAGGACTCTGCACACACCCCTCCTGTGTCTGGGCACTGCTGGGAGGACTCTGCACACACCCCTCCTGTCTCTTGGCACTGCTGGGAGGACTCTGCACCCACCCCTCCTGTGTGTGGGCACTGCTGGGAGGACTCTACACCCACCCCTCCTGTCTCTGGGCACTGCTGGGAGTGATAGGCACCCACCCCTCCTGTCTCTGGGCACTGCTGGGAGGACTCTGCACCCACCCCTCCTATTTCAGGATATGTACGCTTAGAACATACACGGGTGTGGGTTCGCTCCATGCATACAAGGTGGGGGTAGGGTCCGTACATACACGGTTGGGGTGGGGGTACGCTCCATACGTCCACGGGTGAAGGTACGGGTCGTACTTACACTGTTGGGTTGGGGGTACGCTCCATACGTCCGCGGGTGAGGGTACGGGTCGTACTTACACTGTTGGGCTGGGGGTACGCTCCATACGTCCGCGGGTGAGGGTACGGGTCGTACTTACACTGTTGGGGTGGGGGTACGCTCCATACATCCGCGGGTGAGGGTACGGGTCGTACTTACACTGTTGGGGTGGGGGTACGCTCCATACGTCCGCGGGTGAGGGTACAGGTCGTACTTACACTGTTGGGGTGGGGGTACGCTCCATACGTACGCGGGTGTGGGTACGGGCCGTACATACACTGTTGGGGTGGGGGTACGCTCCATACATACGCGGGTGAGGGTACGGGTCGTACTTACACTGTTGGGGTGGGGGTACGCTCCATACGTCCGCGGGTGAGGGTACGGGTCGTACTTACACTGTTGGGGTGGGGGTACGCTCCATATGTCTGCGGGTGAGGGTACGGGTCGTACTTACACTGTTGGGGTGGAGGTACGCTCCATACGTCCGCGGGTGAGGGTACGGGTCGTACTTACACTGTTGGGGTGGGGGTACGCTCCATACGTACGCGGGTATGGGTACGGGCCGTACATACACGGTTGGGGTGGGGGTACGGGTCGTACTTACACTGTTGGGGTGGGGGTACGCTCCATACGTACGCGGGTGTGGATACGGGTCGTACTTACACTGTTGGGGTGGGGGTACGCTCCATACGTACGCGGGTGTGGGTACGGGCCGTACATACACGGTTGGGGTGGGGGTACGGGCCGTACATACACTGTTGGGGTGGGGGTACGCTCCATACGTACGCGGGTGAGGTACGGGTCGTACTTACACTGTTGGGGTGGGGGTACGCTCCATACGTCCGCGGGTGAGGGTACGGGTCGTACTTACACGGTTGGGGTGGGGGTACGCTCCATACATCCGCGGGTGAGGGTACGGGTTGTACTTACACTGTTGGGGTGGGGGTACGCTCCATACGTCCGCGGGTGAGGGTACGGGTCGTACTTACACTGTTGAGGTGGGGGTACGCTCCATACGTACGTGGGTGTGGGTACGGGCTGTACATACACGGTTGGGGTGGGGGTACGGGTCGTACTTACACTGTTGGGGTGGGGGTACGCTCCATACATACGCGGGTGTGGGTACGGGCCGTACATACACGGTTGGGGTGGGGGTACGGGTCGTACTTACACTGTTGGGGTGGGGGTACGCTCCATACGTACGCGGGTGTGGGTACGGGCCGTACATACACGGTTGGGGTGGGGGTACGGGCCGTACATACACTGTTGGGGTGGGGGTATGCTCCATATGTACGCGGGTGAGGGTACGGGTCGTACTTACACTGTTGGGGTGGAGGTACGCTCCATACATACGCGGGTGTGGGTACGGGCCGTACATACACGGTTGGGGTGGGGGTACGCTCCATAAGTACGCGGGTGAGGGTACGGGTCGTACATACACTGTTGGGGTGGGGGTATGGTTCGTACTTACACTGTTGCGGTTGGGGGTACGCTCCATGCATATGGGGGTGGGGGTACGGTCCGTACATATGCGTCCCCACGCTATGTGATGCTTGTGCGGGCCGTACCCAGGCCTTTGCCACGTGGGTACAGCCGTCCCGCCATTGTTGGGATGACGTAGGTGTGGGTGTGGTACGACTCGTACCCACGCTCTTAAGGCGTGGGTACGGGACGTACCTGTATTGTTGTGTTGCCGGTTCGCGTCGTCAAGCACTTCCGTTGTGGCGGACGCTGGCTTTGCTGGACACACCCCCACCCCCTCGTAGTGACCAGGGCCTGGGGGTCAGGTATGTGCAGGGCATGTGTGCTGTGTGACTTTGGTGGGGGTTTTGTGGCCTGCCCCTGGTTCTGCCCCCCCCCCTTTTCCCCCCTCCCTTTGTTGTTCTGACCTTCTGCGGCGTCTGCGTCGTAACCTGTGGAGGAGGTCGACTGCTATGAGGGCTGGGATGACACGTAGGTTCGGGTCCATGTCTGTCCGTCGCGTACAGGTACTACTTGTTCACGTTGTCCTGATTTCCCGGCAGTTTTTGGCTGCCGGAAAATATTCACCATGCAGGATGACGTCGGTGCGAATCGTGATTCCTGGTTCGTGAATGGCAGGCTGCGTGCGTCCCGACGTCACGTCGGCGCTTTCCCGGATCACATTTGTATGTTTATTTTCGTCGGTCTGGGTTTTGTACGATTCGTACGGAAATGGTGTTTCCGTGCTGATCGTAATTCCATGTTTGTATATTTTTTCAACCGGGTACGCGTCGGACGGAGAATATGCTCCGTCCAACGGTTCGTACCCGGTTTTTACAGGATCGTGATTGGCACCTTAGTGTGTTATAAAAACACTATTACAAGTATACAGTTATCCACACAGTCACTCATACAATCACTGAGTCTTATGTATACTTATTTATATACAACAACTGACACATACACTGGCTTTTATTCTTCTAGTTTGTTGGACATGTACCATTGAGACATATATTGGCTCATCGCCACACCCATAAAGATTTTCACTCACCCAAACAACTGTTATAACATGTAGTTTTAACTTCATATACCTGCTGAATCAACTATTTACACATCTTTGGGCAGTCACACACCCCCCACTGAACCACACACACATTCACTCTCCCATACAAATACTCAGTTAACTAATCAATAACTAATATAGACTTTCACATAGCTAGTAACGAACTGGTGCAGCAGTTTACACAACAACTGACAAAGTGATACAGATATTCACGCAGTTTAGTCACTATCCAATATATTTAGTGAGACACTATAAATTAGTCAAGTAAACAGTCAATCACACTGCTACTAAATCCTCCATCCAGATATTTATATTTATATATCCACTCATTCTTCAATGCAAATTGCTATATGTATAATACATATTTAAATAACGAACCAAACCACATTCTCTGGATGATGTCATCAGTGATGTCATCAGTGATGTCATTTGAGATGTCATGAGTGATGTCACTGACCATGTCATGAATGGTGTAATATGTGACATCATCAGCAGTGGATTGCGGACACGCAAGATGTAGTTAGTACAAAGGTTAGACGCGTTTCGGCGGCGCACTGCCTTGGTCACTACATCTAGTACATACTGGTTTGACAGATATATACGCTTTACTTAATTTGTCAGGGCAACCTCACAGAGTTGATCATAGACATAGAAAATCACTCTGTCAGTTTCAACATGACAATGCAAAACAAAGGGCGGCTAAAAAATACATGCCAAATAATAACTACAATTCAATTTACAAAGAAACACAGACATGATGTAAATATATTGATGGCATACATTTACCAGTTTGTAATGTGCTTCTAAAAAAATACTGCAGAAACTGAAAATGGGGGCAAGCTGATGCTCATGTGTAGCAACGTCCATTTGCCATGTATAGACATAGAAGAAACATGTGTGCGCCTGGAGGACCCTGTGTAGTAATGTTACCTAAAGGATGGTTAGGAAATATCGTAGAGGAAGATGTGCCATGCATAGTAAGTATCTGGTGTATACGTACAGTAGTGTGCGTTAAACTCATTCGTGCTGTAAGGGAAATGAAAACAGCACGCTAAGCTGACAGTGTCTCATAGTGATGTTAATAGCGGTAGAGTCTTAATTGACAGACTGGTAAATTGCAAAGATAGATCGAATCTGTAAGCGATCTATTTGAGACTTAGTAGATACTAAATAGAGAAGGTTCGTATATTTAGTAAATGCACTTAGAGCAGTATGCCCCGAGTGGGCTTGTGGCAAAAAAATCTCTGCTACGAAAAAATGTCTAAATACAGTTCGTAAATAACTGTAGAGTGGGCCTCCTAAGGCGTAAGCTAACAAGTTGGTAAATGGACATACAGAGATAAAGAAAACCGGTTGCTAAAATATGTTTAAAGAAAAAGCAAGGCTAATGTGTGCCTAAGTTAAAATAGTGTGTGTCCTAAACGTTGCAGGGTTGGGAAAGAGTAGCGGGATCTTGCACCTTGCCATTGTGGACTGCATTGATATGGCGAGCGACAGGGTAGGCAGGGTCATTATTAGTGATAGCTCTCAAGTGTTGTAAAATATGTACGTGTACTGGGTGGAAGGTGCTACCCACATAGATTTTCCCACAGGTACACGATAACACATACACAGCAAAATCAGATTTGCATGTGTAGTGCCCTCTGATGATGTAGGGGGATTGTCTGAAAGGTAATCTGACCTCTTTGGTATTGATGCCGTGTCTACATGCCTTGCACTTGGCGCATTTATAGAAACCTCTAGGTGATTTGAGCCAAGAGCCCTCATTTTTCATTTTTCCAGGAGCGTTGTTTACTATCTCCTGTCTCAGAGATTTGGCTCTCCTGAAGGTGATTTGAGGGTTTTTGCTGGAGATGGTCCCAATAACAGGGTCATTCCTGACTGAGTTCCAGTGTCTGTATATGATTTTTCTAACTTGAGTGTGATATGCATTGAAACCTGTTATTAGTCTAGGAGTGTTGATAGCAGAACACTCGGTTTGTTTCACAGTGGTACCTGAGGCTAAAAGCTCTCTACGGGTTTTGGTTGCAGTTTTCATTCTCGCTTTGGTAAGTGTTTCTTGGCTATATCCCCTAAGGGCTAATCTGTGGCATAGATCTCCTGTTGCTTCAACAAGGCTTTTATTGGTGCTGCAGTTACGCTTCATGTGGAGGCATTCGGCGTAGGGTATACTTTCTTTCAAAGAGGTGGGGTGGAAACTGTGTGCATGCAGTATAGCGTTCCCAGCAGTGGGTTTTCTGAAAGTTTTAGACTGCAGTTTGTCATCTTCAACGTACAGCTCTAGGTCTAGAAAGTGTATGCTCTCTTTACTCATATTACAGGTAAAGCTGAGATTTAATGAATTGTTGTTAATTTCTTCAGAGAAGGCTTTGGCACTCTCTACAGACCCTTTCCATAATATAAAAATGTTGTCGATGTACCTGACGTACATTTCACATGTTCTGATAATGTGGCATTATGTGATACTGCGAGCACCTGCTCCTCCCACCAGCCCATATGCAAATTAGCATAGCTGGGGGCGAAGCAGGTACCCATGGCAGTGCCCTGCAGTTGTTTATATGTCAAACCATCAAACATAAAGACATTATTATCCAGACACATCTCAGCCATCTGTACGATCATCATAGAGTGCTGAAACATTTGCATAGGTTTTTTGCCCAAGAAATGATGTAAGGCATTAAGTCCATCTGTATGTCTGATGCTGGTGTAGAGTGTGTTGACATCTAGGGTCATTAGCAGAAGGTCTTTTTCCCATGTTACATCATAAACTTTATTGAGAAAATCGCCTGTGTCCTTGATGTATGCTGGAAGGCTGCAGACTGATGGCTGAAAGAAGTGGTCTATGTATCTTGAGGCATTTTCCAACAATCCCCCTATTGCAGCAATTATGGGTCTGCCAGGAGGCTCTACTGGGTTTTTATTGATCTTAGGGATGAGATACAATTGGGGTAATACAGGATAATCACATTTTAGATATTCAAACTCCTGTTTGGAGAGTAATCCTGCACTTTTCCAGTCATAGAGGGCTTTATGGAATCTTTCTTTGATTCCTATGATGATATTCGGGCTTGCACGACTGTAACAGTCTTTGTCAGATAGTTGTTGGAGAGCTTCTTTGTTATACTGTTCCAGGGGCCAGAGGACAACATTGCCTCCTTTGTCTGACCACCGGACCACCACATCTTGTCTTTGTTTGATTTTGTCAATTAGTTTGTTGTACTTGTGCATTTTGTTACAATTGCTACTCACAAAATTTCTGCTACTACTGTATGCCAATATCTTGAGATCTTTGGTGACATTTTCTGCAAAAATGTCCAAACCATCCTTGGGCATCATAGGCATAAATGTCGATTTAGGTTTAAACTGTGTTTTAGCAGTGTTGGATACTTGTAATCCTGAGGTAGTTGCAAATTCTATGAGTGTTTCGGGATTTTCTGTATTTTCTATGTTGACAAGATCTTGTAACAGGGCCATGTCTCTTACTGTGAGTGGATTTTCCTCAATTACACTTTCATCGGTGTTGACTTTCCGATTTGCTGCGTTAAAAAAATATTTTTGAAGTTTAAATTTTCTTACAAAGTGAAAAAGATCCACTCTGGTTTGCGCATAGTCAAAATTGCTTTTGGTACAGAAAGTTAGGCCAAGAGAAAGAATCTTTTCTTCTTCTGGTGACAGTTTCATATTGGTAAGGTTAATTACTGTATTTTCAGTATCAATCTCCTTTTGTTGTTTCTGTGAGTGCGCGTGTTTTTGTTCTGTTTGTCTTTTTCCCCACCGTCTGTTTTTTCGTCTCCTACTTTCTGACTTTTTGATGTTTTGCTGTTGTCTGTTCTTTGCGGTCGTGGCCGTAAACTCCTGAGTCTCTCCAAGCGTAAAAAAACAAATTCTTGTACCACCGTCGGTGCTTTCCGATTCTCTCTAGTGGCTGTTTCGACATCTGATTCTATTTCGGAGCTTAGTTCTGATTCACTGGGGGCTGCTATTCTCTGGATTGTTTCAGAGGTTTCTGAGAGCTGTTGACGGCGGATGTTATAAAACCCAAGGAGTGCTCCAGGTTGTCCCTGGTGGAGGGACATTGGTGGTGAATGAATTTGTGCGGGCCACACACATGCCGGAGGCACCCGTCAACAAGGAGTTCAGCAGATTTAGTGGCAATTGGTGGACTATATGTGTGTGTATGTGTGTGTGTGGGTGTATATATACATATGCATGTATATATATATATCTATATTATCTACTGGCGGTCACCAGTAGATAGTTATAGTTAGGACCGTGTTTCCATAGGAAATCTGAAAATTCTATTTAGAATAACTTTGGGGCCGGTTGACGGACCCTCGCGAAATTTTCAAAACGAATGGGGCGCTCCACTCAGCTCCTACCCTGGAAGTCTCGGGGTGATTCGTCAAGCGGGGGCTGAGAAATAAGGGGGTCCCAAAACGCGTTTTCCCCATGCATTTTCCCATAGGACCTTTAGTCGAAGGTACGGCCCGAACGGCTGAACAGAATTACTTGAAATTTGGCAAAGAGGTAGTCCTCAGGTCAGGGATGTGCCTTTTGCATATATGGTGTCAATCTGTTCAGTAGTTCCTGAGAAAATTGCAGTTAAAAGTACATAAATACCTATATGCGCGCACCGTGCGCGCACGGTGCCGTGCGCGAGCGTAATTCTGATTGGTGGTTACATGTCAGTCAACATTCAAATCGGTCAAAATCAGGAAGTGTTGTCCGCCATTTTGTGTGTGACAGTGAAAAAGGAAGGTGGAGAATGTGAAAAGGGGGCAGGGTACAGAGTTCCTGACCCCCTAGCTTTTGTCAGGGGGTCCCTGAAGGACCATGAAGGGTGAAATTTTATTTTTATTTTTAAATCACGGGGTGCGCGCACAGTCGCGAGGTGCACGGCGGAAAAAAAATAATAAAAAAAATAGAATTAAAAATCAAATTTAATTGTTTAGAAGTTAGGTGGCTCTAAAAAGAGCCGTTGTGTTAATTGAGAAACAGAGGAACAAAAAAATGACAAAAATTATAGGGTGCCGCATGTGTGCTGTTGTATCTTGCTCTCTATTAGGGGAATGCTGGTGTCCCCATAAGAGAGAAGAGCATTACACGCATTGCACCGTATATGCACCCTCTTAAACAGAGGGTGTATATCCAGAGGAACAGAAGCAGGTGAAGCTGCCGCCGCAGATGAAGTGCTCGGCTGAGCTGCCGATGATGTGCTCGGCTGAGCTGCTGTGGATGAGCTTGGCTGAGCTGCTGGAGGGTTTTCTCTAGCAGCTCGAGCATAAGCCACAGGATGTACATCTCTCACGTGCCTGATCATAGTGAAGATACTAAAAGAGTATTTCTTTTTAGGATCTCCTCTTGATAAGACATCACCACAAATAGTGCAGGTGACTTTTGGAGCATTCACCTTCTTCTGCCCCTCTGGAAAAGTGAAAAATTGCCATATAAAAGAGTTTTTCTGTTTCCTCTGTCTCTGTGGCACAAGGGTCTCCTGCTCACTCCCAGAAGATGACTGCTGCTCTGCCATTCTCAAGTACTGGAGTACTGGAAAAGCTGCTCAGCTCCTTTTCCCAGGGAATCAGAAGTAATAATGAAGGGAGTGGGTGTGGTGTTGGAAGTTTCTGGAACTGAAACTACTATAAACCAATGAAAAGTGTTGTTTCTTATTCACATGACCTGAAACTACCATAAACCAATGAAAAGTTTTGTTTCTAAATCACAGGACTTGCCGTGCGCGCACGGAGCACGCACGCATGCGCGTACGGAGCACGCGCATGCGCACGGAGCACGCACGCATGCGTGTACAGAGCACGCGCGCATGCGCGTCCGGAGCACGCACATACGGAGCACGCGCGCATGCGCGTATGGAGCACGCGCGCATGCGCGTACGGAGCACGCGCGCATGGAGCATGCACGACGTACGCATGCGCACGTGGAGCATGTACGCATGCGCACACGGAGCACGTACGAATGCGTGCACTTTGCGCGCATGGTGCGTGCACGGTCAAAAACACTTAAAAAAAAGAAAAAAAAATTAAAAGTGTTTATAAGTTTATAGAAGATATTAACTATGCTGTTCAACTCTATCCAAATTTAAAAAAAAAAAAAACTGAGCCATTCCATATTACAGGATCAAGTTTAATCTATAACTATATATATAGGTACCTTATTGTAAAATAAATATTTAAAAAATATAATAATACATTCATAAATTAGCATTTAAAAAACCTTGCAAATTCACTTAAAAAACCATAGGTTTCACACACGTTATAGTTAGGAATTAGCATTTAAAAAACCTTGCAAATTCACTGAAAAAACCATAGGTTTCACACATGTTATAGTTAGCTGGACATTTCACTTGTAAAAAACCAATGAAATTTCCCCGTTATAGTTAGTTCAGCTAACTATAACTCGCGCACCCGTAATCCACTGCTGATGACGTCACATATTACATCACTCATGACATGGTCAGTGACATCACTCATGACATCACTGATGACATCTCAAATGACATCACTGATGACATCACTGATGACGTCATCCATGTGATAAATTACCACATCTTCTCACACCCTTATATAACCTTTGATACACCGACTCAAAATTTAAGTGTTCCATTCTCAAAACCATACATACTGCAATACTAATAACTACATACTAGGGGTGGGCGAAATTTGCAAAAGTGACTTTCGCAAATTATCGCGAAAATGTTACAAATCTCTGCAAACACGCGGAAATATCGCGAAGATGCGGAAGTTTTTTTCCCGCCTGTTCGCGGTATTTTCTGCATGGTCGCGGCTCGCCAACTTACCCATGCGGTTGCTCGCGGGCGCGGCCATCTTGTTTTCACTCTTTTCGCGGTGCATGATCGCGAGAAGAAAGACGTGATCGCGCGACCAATGACATTACTGCGGGCGCGAACTGTCGCGAGACAGCGCAAATGGCTACCAACAATCCAACATCTTGTGGAGAATGCGACCGGATCGGGAAAACTTGTCGGTGAACACGGGGTTTCAGGTAAGTCGATAGCGCGCGTGTGAGAATGTATTATTTTACAGCGCAAGCAAGAAACAGATTATCGCTAAGCTGCGGAATGCGGAAATTTTGACATTTTCGCGCTCTCCGCGGAACGCGAAAATATCAAATTATCGCAATTTCCGCGTGCGGAACGGAAATTTAGCCCATGCCTACTACATACCCACTTATTAACTCTTAGGTCTACATACACCTCCACTCATTCACCTGTACAGTCACTCATACTTACAGTCACTCCATACAAAACTATCATATGCATTTATACACCTATATAGACACTCACACACTACCAATCATCCATAGAGGTACTCTCACACCTACTCAGTCATGCAAATAATCATACTCCCATTTACTCACCTATGCGGTTGTACACACTCAAGTTCACTTACTCATAAAAATAGTATCACATTCTTACGCTCTTATAGAATCATTGATACAAGCACACACTCATCCATACAGTCACTTTCACAATCACACACTCTCACATCTACCCACTTATATACTCTTACACGCATATATACTGCCTTTCACATATGTAGTTAGTCACAAATGTACCACTGAGATATACATTCAATCCCTAACACACCCATACATACACTCACTCAACCATACAGTACATCACAGATGCACTCTTAAAACCATGCACCCATAGAATCACCCACTCACACATCTATGCATAGAGTCACACACACCCTACCCACACAAACACTCAGTCACCCATACAGATACTGAGACAAGCAATCAATAACTCATATAGACACTTATATAGGTATTCACAAAACCATGCCGCCACTTATACACCAACATACAGACACATACAAACATTTACACAGTTTAGTCACTAGTCTGCAGTAAGATACATTTAATGACTCACTTATAGAGTCAGTTATGCACCACAGAAAATCATCCATTTACACACTTGTACACCCACTCATTCTTCAACAGGCCTTCCCCTATATTTATTAAACATATTAAAATTGTTCAGAAACACATACTCAATGGATGATGTTATCAGTGATGTCATGAGTGATGTCACTGACCATGTCATGAGTGATGTAATATGTGACGTCATCAGCAGTGGATTGCAGGTGCGCGAGTTATAGTTAGCTGAACTAACTATAACGGGGAAATTTCATTGTTTTTTTTGGATAACTGTTGGGCTAGTTGGCCCTCAGGGACCCTCAGTATTGAAGGGGAATTAATTCCCCAACTTACAACTGGCCAGGCGGCAAGTTTGCAGAGTGCTGCAAGGAGGGGGCGTGGCCTCCGGTGTGACGCCGGTCTTTTATTTATTTTATTTTTTTAAGAAGGAGGGCTGTGTGGCCCCCCTTCTTTTTCTAATTTATTGGCCCTGGGGACCACATCCCCCAGGGCCAGCACCCTAATTTTTTCTGTTGAAAAAAAATAATTTGGAAGGGGCCGCATGGCCCCCCTCCCAAGGCCTTAATCGGCCCCGGGGACCCCAACCCCCGGGTCATGGCTTTTTTTTTTTATTCTTTAGGAGGGGGGCTGCGTTGCCCCCCTCCTCAGGCCACTTATGGCCCCGGGGACCCCATCCCCCGGGGCCGGTCTTTGTTTTTTATTATTTAAAAAATATATATATTTATAGAAACACCTAGGACATGCTGGACAAACCGTATGTACCTATCACCATGACGATGTGCGTGATATACATTAAAAGGTGACTATGCATACAATGAATCCACGTGGAATGTATTTCCACTGCTAGTGAAGCTCTGACGTGTCTGACGCCCTACCGTGCCTAATCCCGGCACGCCCACCGGTGGGTACTATCCAAATAGACACCCTTGTCGTTTATTTATACAAACATGAGTAGCTATTGACGGACACATTTAATACACACGCACACCAAGCCATTTAAAGGGGATTCGACAAAAATTCGACCAAACTATGCAAGAAACACCCCTCAGGTTAATAAAACACACATCCACTGCCGGATGTGTAATGCTTTTCATTTTACTCTCTGGAAAGGAGACGAACCTCACTTGAGAGTCACAGCGTGCTCCTGGCTGAGCCCAATACTGTGTTACACCCACCAGTGCCCGCCGAGTGCCACACACCTCTGTGTTGTATTCCACCAGCTAGTGCGTATGCTATGACACTCTCTAACCCATGTGCACTGTAACACCACCCCGTGAATATGTCATGCTACACTTGCCTCGCACTGGTTATATTGCCCCATCTAACGTGCCTTCCTCGATGCCTATGTTAGAACACACAACGCTATGCCATACATATTACAATCTGGGATCCATATCTTTGTCACAGTGCATATGCAACGTTACACTCCCCAGCACGTATTTTATATTACAACTTTAGAGACTAGTTAGGTTACACAACACTGCCCTGTGCATATTACACTCCAAGGCGCATATCGCATAGCACGCGCTAGTGCCTGGCTATCTCGCACTCTCCAAAGAATCTGTCATTGCGCACAATGTATTGCATATTATATTTCACACTCCAGTTCATCTTATATCACACTTTTTGGTGCATAGTTTATACCATATACTATATCTAGTTTTTTTCAATCGTGCTCTCAGGACTATGTTCTATATAACACTGCGTCCACCTACCCTTTTCACGGGCATTACATTTTGCGATGGGGGGTGGAGGGTCAGGGGGTGTTTCAGCCAAGTGAGCCCGGAGTCACAGTCACAAACGTCCTCTTCTTCCTGAATAAAAGTGAGATTATGCTGCATACTTGTTCATATTTTAAGTAGTTCGCACAGACACATATTTTAAAAACAATAAAGTTCCTAATACCCACCTTCTCTGAACAGTTAGCTTGCTGCCCCATCCACCTCTGCCCTATCCTCTGTTGTCTGAATCCATGGACTAGCCTCCTCCCTTCTGCCATGCATGGTCTGATGTGCTGCCACTGCCCTCCATTTAGCATGATGTACCAGTCCACTCCTCCTGCCCTCCATTGCCCAATTCTATGGCCCATCATTGACCTCCTGCTTAGCCTCTGTGGTTAGCTTGCTGCCCCTATTCTCCTTCCCCCTGCCCTCCGATGTCTTTGTGCATGCCCCTGCTACATCCTTTTTGCCCACCATGTTCCATGGACCTGCCACTCCTATCTACTCTGAGTGTTCTGTTGAGCTGCCACTCCCCTCCCACCTGCCTAGCATTGTCAGATGACTGTAACCTGTCCCTGCCACCTCCACCCTGCCTGTCCACATGCCATGCCCCTATCCCCTTCCTCCTGTCCTCCATGGTCCATTTTACTGCCACACCCTTCTGCCCTCCCTGGTCTGTTGTGCTGCAACTGCTCCTCCTGCCTTCCCCACGCGGTCTGTTGTGAGGCCCCTTCCTCTGATCTCTCTTGTCTGTGCCCAGGTCCTGACCATACCTTCGATCCTCCATGGTCGTTTGTGCATGCCGCTGCACCCTCCTTCTTGCCCATCATAGCCATTGTGCTGTCACTAACCCTCCCGCTTGCCATGCATGGTCTTCTGTGCTGCCATGGCCCCTCCCACCTTCCCTGTGTGGTCAGCTAGCTGCCCCTGACCCCCTCCCACCTTCCCTCCATGGTCTGTGTGTATGCCATTATAGTCTCACTGTTGCTCTCCATGGTGTGTCTTGTTTCTAGTGCCCATCCTGCCTGACCTCCATAGCCATCTTGCTGCTCCTACCCTGCCCCCTTGCCCCCAGCCCTCTGTTTCCATGTGCATACCCCTATTCCCTCCCTCCTGGCTTGTCTGTTCCATTGTAATGCCCCTGATTCGTCCCTCCTGCCCTTTATGGTCTGTTATGCTGCAGCTTTCTCTCCTGTCTGTCCATTATGGTCAGCTAGCTACCATTGCCTCTTTCCCCTCTGTTCTCTGTTGTCCATGTGCATGGTCCTGTCCCCTCCCTATTGCTTTCTATGGATTGTTGTGCTGCACTCCCGTCCCGCATGCCCTGTGTGGTATATTGTGCTGCTGCAAACCATGATGCCTGCCCTGTAGGGTCAGTTTGGTGCACCTCTCCATGTCCCTCCTGTCCTCTGTTATCTGATTCCATGTCCCTACCCCAATTCCTCCTGCCTACCATGATCCAATGTACCATACTTGCGAACATTTTGAACTTGGTAAGAGGGAGATTTTGAAAAAACTGGGTATTGATTTTCCCCTTTGAGTTACATTGAAAAAGAGGAGATTGTAGACCGGAGACAGATCAACTAAAGCCCATTTGAGCTTAAAAACATTGGTTGTTTCCTGGCTGAAAGGGGTCTGTTGGCATGTATGGTTTTACTACCACTGCCTCTTCCTTCTGCCCACAATGGTCTATTATATTGCCACAGCCTCTTTTGCCAGTCCTGTATTGTTGGTTTGTTGCCCCTGCCCCCCCCCCTTTCCACTGCCCTCCATAGTCTGTTGTGCTGCCACTGCCCTTCCTGCCTGCCCAGTGTGGTCAAATTGTTGCCTCTGCACTCTCCTACATGCCTTCAATTTTCAGAGATCGTGCCCCTTGCCTATGCCTCTCAACAGTATCCCAATGAACAACTAGATTGCTAACATTGTATATTTATTACAAAAGTGTGGAACGCCTGACGTCATCTTGATGTAATCAATATTGTAATACCTAGAGCATTTCCTTTAGAAATTACATATATGAGAGGGTCTTATTTGCATCAAAATTATGGTTAGTGCTCTAAAAAACTAAAATGAGGACATATTTTCTGAGTTTTCAAATAGCGACAAAGAACTTTTAAATTATTTGTAATCTTTATGTTTTTTTATCCAGTTGACCACTTGATTAAATGTTGCACTTAGGGGAGAGGATGTGGTGTTACTTCCAGAGCTGCAGACTTTGCAACTGGGGAACCAGGTTGGAGTTTCTGCTTCAGTTCAACATTCTGTGATTCTGGTCAAATCACTCAATCTCCCCATGTCTACAACCAAAATGAATTTGATCTTGTGTGATGTAACCAATGCTCATGTAAAGCACTCCAATACCTGACAAGTCTGCACTATATAAAACTGCAAATACACAAAAAATAAGTGTTTTGCACACTTTTGTCATTGGGCTACATGTGGGCTACATCTTGGTGATATTTGTGCTGCATTTGGGTTCTTTTGTCTCTGGTGGCCATTTTAGGAGATTTATTTGTTATGAAGTTTCCTAATTTCCTCATTTACTACAGTCTCCTCAGTGGGAAATTCTTTCAGTTTTTTACTTTGATTCCATCAAGAAGGCATTCAGATATGTCACACATTTGCCATAAATTCAGAATGTTAGCACTCTAGTTGCTTATTAGATCACTGTAGTAAAGCTACTGATCACCAGGAAAGCCTGCTGCTGGTATTCAAAGTGCATGTTTCAGTCTGCATGTCAGAATTTTTTTATGAAATGGAAGAGGATTTGAGAAGTCAAAATGTGCCCTCATTTTTCTTTCTGCAGCACTAATCATAATTTCTATGACAAAATGAACCCCCTCATTTTGTTCCTTTGTAAATTAAATGTTTTAAGTGTTACCACTTTATTCCAATCAAGATGGCTTCAGGTGTGCCATACTTTTGTCATAAGTTAGACTGTTAGTGCTCTAGTTGTTCGTTAGAACACTCTTGGACATTCTGTCATTGGGCTATACTTGGGCTACATCTGGGTGATATTTGGGCTACATTTGGGCTCTTTTGTCTCTGGTGGCCATTTTGGGAGACTTATTTGTTATGAAGTTTCTTAATTTCCTCATTTACTACAGTCTCCTCAGTAGGAAATTCTTTCAGTTTTTTACTTTGATTCCATAAAGAAGGCATTCAGATATGTCACACATTTGCCATAAATTCAGAATGTTAGCACTCTAGTTGCTTATTAGATCACTGTAGTAAAGCTACTGCTCACCAGGGAAGCCTGCTGCTGGTATTCAAAGTGCATGTTTCAGTCTGCATGTCAGAATTTTTTTATGAAATGGAAGAGGATTTGAGAAGTCAAAATGTGCCCTCATTTTTCTTTCTGCAGCACTAATCATAATTTCTATGACAAAATGAACCCCCTCATTTTGTTCCTTTGTAAATTAAATGTTTTAAGTGTTACCACTTTATTCCAATCAAGATGGCTTCAGGTGTGCCATACTTTTGTCATAAGTTAGACTGTTAGTGCTCTAGTTGTTCGTTAGAACACTCTTGGACATTCTGTCATTGGGCTATACTTGGGCTACATCTGGGTGATATTTGGGCTACATTTGGGCTCTTTTGTCTCTGGTGGCCATTTTGGGAGACTTATTTGTTATGAAGTTTCTTAATTTCCTCATTTACTACAGTCTCCTCAGTAGGAAATTCTTTCAGTTTTTTACTTTGATTCCATAAAGAAGGCATTCAGATATGTCACACATTTGCCATAAATTCAGAATGTTAGCACTCTAGTTGCTTATTAGATCACTGTAGTAAAGCTACTGCTCACCAGGGAAGTCTGCTGCTGGTATTGAAAGTGCATGTTTCAGTCTGCATGTCAGAATTTTTTAATGAAATAGAAGAGGATTTGAGAAGTCAAAATGTGCCCTAATTTTTCTTTCTGCAGCACTAATCATACTTTCTATGGCAAAATGAACCCCCTCATTGTGTTCCTTTTTAAATTAAATGTTTTAAGAGTTACCACTTTATTCCAATCAAGATGGCTTCAGGTGTGCCATACGTTTGTCATAAGTAGGACTGTTAGCGCTCTAGTTGTTCTTTGGAACACTCTGGGAAGCTGCAGTAGAACACAAAGGAATAAACTGAGAGTCTCTGCCCTTGTTGGATGTGCATGTTTTACTGAGAATGTCAGACTTCATTCTCCCATGACTGAGAAAGATAATGTGAATTTACAGAAAATATGGTCTCAGTTTAGCTTATAGATTACCTTCCAAACCTCTGTGGGAAAAGTATGAGAAAATAGTTTTCTCTCAAACATGATTCATGAAATCCCGACAAAAGGCTTTTTCACATGGTAAAATCACCTTAGAACACACCACAATTCCTAAAATGAGTATGGTACCATCAACCAATGATTTATAATGTAACTAAAGTCTTAAAACCTTCTATTAACTGCAATGCTTTTTAATGAGGTGCTATCATGTATATTTGTCCCAAGATGGCTGCCAACACTTCTTGGATGAAGTACTGACAGCCAATCAGATCTCACGATGAGATGTGTGGTTATGCTCCCCCCAGATATATCTATCTTTTAACTTTAACCCCTTCGCTGCTAGGCCTTTTCCCCTCCTGTGCTAAGCCTTTTTTGGGCTATTTGGGGTAGTGCGCGCTTAGGCCCCTGTAACTTTTTGACCACATTAGGTATCCATGCCAAATTTGCGTCCTATTCTTCCAACATCATGGGGATTCTAAAGGTACGCAGGGTTTGTGGATTCTCCTAGAGGGGTCCCAGAAATTAGTCAAAATATAGCAAAAAATTTTTTGGGGGGGAAAAATGGGAAAAACGGGCTGCAAATGAAAGCTTCTGGGTTTTTCTCTGCAAATGGTATCAAAAAAGGGTTTGTGGGGCTGAAATCACCATTTCTCCAGCTTTTATGGAATGACAGAATTTTGTCAGAAAACCAACATTTTTTACACAGTTTTGGCATTTTCTGGGACATACCCTCTTTTTGCTATTTTTTGTGCTTTCAACCTCCTTCCAGTTAATGGTATAAATGGGTACAAAAACAATAATGGACCCTGGAAAGCTATACATTTTTGAAAAGTAGACAAAATTCTGAATTCAGCAAGGGGTCATTTGTGTAGATCCATCAAGGTTTCTTTATAGAAACTAACAGTTAAATATAGGAAAAATTAAAAATTAGTTGAAAAAAGCAGCCTTTTGAGTCAACATTTTCACCTGTAACTTCTTCTAATTATCACATCTCTTAGAAAGCAATGTACTGTCACATCCACTGGACCTTCCTGGTTGTGGGGATATATAGGACTTGTAGGTTCACCAAGAGCCCAACGAACCCAGAGTAAAAAACTGAGCAGCATTTTGTAATGGTTTTTTTTTGTTGTTCCGGGTCTATAGCAATTATTGTGGGAAAATGTATACATGGAAAAATCGGTATGAAAGACACCTATGTATTTCTAAAATGGGAACAAACTACAGAGTTTAGAAACAGTGCATATTTGCACATTTTCGAAATTGGGAATACTCATACTTGCATGACAATTATTGGTCATTTTTCAAAATGACTTTTTTTTTACACAATGTCTTTCATTTGGAAGGGAGAAATGCATCCAAAATCAATAGGTAATAACAGTTGCTTTACAAATCTGAACTACCCTAAGTCTCCCGATAAAAATGGTACCTCACTTGTGTGGGTAGGCATAGTGCCCACGACAGGAAGTGGCTCAAAACCTAAGCTGAACACACCACATTTTCACACTGAAAATTTACACTTTTTTTGCGAAGAGTCTAGCTGTAGTTTTTGAACCCTAGCCCTGCCGGCACCTAGGGAAACCTAGCAACCTATACATTTTTGAGAACTAGACACCCAGGGGAATCCAGGATGGGGTGACTTGACTGCCTCCCACCATGGTCTGTTACCCAGAATCCCTTGCAAACGTAAAAAAATGACCAAAAAAACACATTTTCCCCACATTTCTGGGATGGAAAGTTCTGACATCTGCGTGGATCCACAAATTTCCACCCACCCCGCGTTCCCCAAAGTCCTACGAGAAAAATGGTACCTCACTTGTGCGGGTCGGCCTAGTGCCGGCGACAGGAAACGGCGCAAAACGCAACGTGGTCACACCTCAATTTTGCAGTGAAAAAAGACCCTTTTTTGGCAAAGTGACTAGCTGTAGTTTTTGAACCCTAGCCCTGCCGGCACCTAGGGAAACTTAGCAAACCTATACATGTTTGAAAACTAGACACCCAGGGGAATCCAGGATGGGGTGACTTGACTGCCTCCCACCATGGTCTGTTACCCAGAATCCCTTGCAAACGTAAAAAAATGACAAAAAAAACACATTTTCCCCACATTTCTGGGATGGAAAGTTCTGGAATCTGCGTGGATCCACAAATTTCCACCCACCCCGCGTTACCCAAAGTCCTACGAGAAAAATGGTACCTCACTTGTGCGGGTCGGCCTAGTGCCCGCGACAGGAAACGGCGCAAAACGCAACGTGGTCACACCTCAATTTTGCAGTGAAAAATGACCCTTTTTTGGCAAAGTGACTAGCTGTAGTTTTTGAACCCTAGCCCTGCCGGCACTTAGGGAAACCTAGCAAACCTATACATTTTTGAAAACTAGACACCCAGGGGAATCCAGGATGGGGTGACTTGACTGCCTCCCACCATGGTCTGTTACCCAGAATCCCTTGCAAACGTAAAAAAAAGACAAAAAAACACATTTTCCCCACATTTCTGGGATGGAAAGTTCTGGAATCTGCGCGGATCCACAAATTTCCACCCACCCCGCGTTTCCCAAAGTCCTACGAGAAAAATGGTACCTCACTTGTGCGGGTCGGCCTAGTGCCCGCGACAGGAAACGGCGCAAAACGCAACGTGGTCACACCTCAATTTTGCAGTGAAAAATGACCCTTTTTTGGCAAAGTGACTAGCTGTAGTTTTTGAACCCTAGTCCTGTCGGCACTTAGGGAAACCTAGCAAACCTATACATTTTTGAAAACTAGACACCCAGGGGAATCCAGGATAGGGTGACTTGACTGCCTCCCACCATGGTCTGTTACCCAGAATCCCTTGCAAACGTAAAAAAAAGACAAAAAAACACATTTTCCTCATATTTCTGGGATGGAAAGTTCTGGAATCTGCGTGGATCCACAAATTTCCACCCACCCCGCGTTCCCCAAAGTCCTACGAGAAAAATGGTACCTCACTTGTGCGGGTCGGCCTAGTGCCCGCGACAGGAAACGGCGCAAAACGCAACGTGGTCACACCTCAATTTTGCAGTGAAAAATGACCCTTTTTTGGCAAAGTGACTAGCTGTAGTTTTTGAACCCTAGCCCTGCCGGCACCTAGGGAAACCTAGCAAACCTATACATTTTTGAAAACTAGACACCCAGGGGAATCCAGGATGGGGTGACTTGACTGCCTCCCACCATGGTCTGTTACCCAGAATCCCTTGCAAACGTACAAAAAATTACAAAAAAAACACATTTTCCCCACATTTTTGGGATGGAAAGTTCTGGAATCTGCGTGGATCCACAAATTTCTACCCACCCCGCGTTCCCCAAAGTCCTACGAGAAAAATGGTACCTCACTTGAGCGGGTCGGCCTAGTGCCCGCGACAGGAAACGGCGCAAAACGCAACGTGGTCACACCTCAATTTTGCAGTGAAAAATTACCCTTTTTTGGCAAAGTGACTAGCTGTAGTTTTTTAACCCTAGCCCTTCCGGCACTTAGGGAAACCTAGTAAACCTATACATTTTTGAAAACTAGACACCCAGGGGAATCCAGGATGGGGTGACTTGACTGCCTCCCACCGTGGTCTGATACCCAGAATCCCTTGCAAACGTAACAAAATGACAAAAAAAACACATTTTCCCCACATTTCTGGGATGGAAAGTTCTGGAATCTGCGTGGATCCACAAATTTCCACCCACCCCGCATTCCCCAAAGTCCTACGAGAAAAATGGTACCTCACTTGTGCGGGTCGGCCTAGTGCCCGCGACAGGAAATTGCGCAAAACGCAACGTGGTCACACCTCAATTTTGCAGTGAAAAATGACCCTTTTTTGGCAAAGTGACTAGCTGTAGTTTTTGAACCCTAGCCCTACCGGCACCTAGGGAAACCTAGCACACCTATACATTTATGAAAACTAGACACCCAGGGGAATCCAGGATGGGGTGACTTGACTGCCTCCCACCATGGTCTGTTACCCAGAATCCCTTGCAAACGTAAAAAAATGACAAAAAAAACACATTTTCCCCATATTTCTGGGATGGAAAGTTCTGGAATCTGCGTGGATCCACAAATTTCCACCCACCCCGCATTCCCCAAAGTCCTACGAGAAAAATGGTACCTCACTTGTGCGGGTCGGCCTAGTGCCCGCGACAGGAAACGGCGCAAAACGCAACGTGGTCACACCTCAATTTTGCAGTGAAAAATGACCCTTTTTTGGCAAAGTGACTAGCTGTAGTTTTTGAACCCTAGCCCTGTCGGCACTTAGGGAAACCTAGCAAACCTATACATTTTTGAAAACTAGACACCCAGGGGAATCCAGGATAGGGTGACTTGACTGCCTCCCACCATGGTCTGTTACCCAGAATCCCTTGCAAACGTAAAAAAAAGACAAAAAAACACATTTTCCTCACATTTCTGGGATGGAAAGTTCTGGAATCTGCGTGGATCCACAAATTTCCACCTACCCCGCGTTCCCCAAAGTCCTACGAGAAAAATGGTACCTCACTTGTGCGGGTCGGCCTAGTGCCCGTGACAGGAAACGGAGCAAAACGCAACGTGGTCACAACTCAATTTTGCAGTGAAAAATGACCCTTTTTTGGCAAAGTGACTAGCTGTAGTTTTTGAACCCTAGCCCTGCCGGCACCTAGGGAAACCTAGCAACCTATACATTTTTGAAAACTAGACACCCAGGGGAATCCAGGATGGGGTGACTTGACTGCCTCCCACCATGGTCTGTTACCCAGAATCCCTTGCAAACGTAAAAAAATGACCAAAAAAACACATTTTACCCACATTTCTGGGATGGAAAGTTCTGACATCTGCGTGGATCCACAAATTTCCACCCACCCCGCGTTCCCCAAAGTCCTACGAGAAAAATGGTACCTCACTTGTGCGGGTCGGCCTAGTGCCCGCGACAGGAAACGGCGCAAAACGCAAGGTGGTCACACCTCAATTTTGCAGTGAAAAAAGACCCTTTTTTGGCAAAGTGACTAGCTGTAGTTTTTGAACCCTAGCCCTGCCGGCACCTAGGGAAACCTAGCAAACCTATACATTTTTGAAAACTAGACACCCAGGGGAATGCAGGATGGGGTGACTTGACTGCCTCCCACCATGGTCTGTTACCCAGAATCCCTTGCAAACGTACAAAAAATTACAAAAAAAACACATTTTCCCCACATTTTTGGGATGGAAAGTTCTGGAATCTGCGTGGATCCACAAATTTCTACCCACCCCGCGTTCCCCAAAGTCCTACGAGAAAAATGGTACCTCACTTGAGCGGGTCGGCCTAGTGCCCGCGACAGGAAACGGCGCAAAACGCAACGTGGTCACACCTCAATTTTGCAGTGAAAAATTACCCTTTTTTGGCAAAGTGACTAGCTGTAGTTTTTGAACCCTAGCCCTTCCGGCACTTAGGGAAACCTAGCAAACCTATACATTTTTGAAAACTAGACACCCAGGGGAATCCAGGATGGGGTGACTTGACTGCCTCCCACCGTGGTCTGATACCCAGAATCCCTTGCAAACGTAACAAAATGACAAAAAAAACACATTTTCCCCACATTTCTGGGATGGAAAGTTCTGGAATCTGCGTGGATCCACAAATTTCCACCCACCCCGCATTCCCCAAAGTCCTACGAGAAAAATGGTACCTCACTTGTGCGGGTCGGCCTAGTGCCCGCGACAGGAAATTGCGCAAAACGCAACGTGGTCACACCTCAATTTTGCAGTGAAAAATGACCCTTTTTTGGCAAAGTGACTAGCTGTAGTTTTTGAACCCTAGCCCTACCGGCACCTAGGGAAACCTAGCACACCTATACATTTATGAAAACTAGACACCCAGGGGAATCCAGGATGGGGTGACTTAACTGCCTCCCACCATGGTCTGTTACCCAGAATCCCTTGCAAACGTAAAAAAATGACAAAAAAAACACATTTTCCCCATATTTCTGGGATGGAAAGTTCTGGAATCTGCGTGGATCCACAAATTTCCACCCACCCCGCATTCCCCAAAGTCCTACGAGAAAAATGGTACCTCACTTGTGCGGGTCGGCCTAGTGCCCGCGACAGGAAACGGCGCAAAACGCAACGTGGTCACACCTCAATTTTGCAGTGAAAAATGACCCTTTTTTGGCAAAGTGACTAGCTGTAGTTTTTGAACCCTAGCCCTGCCAGCACTTAGGGAAACCTAGCAAACCTATACATTTTTGAAAACTAGACACCCAGGGGAATCCAGGATGGGGTGACTTGACTGCCTCCCACCATGGTCTGTTACCCAGAATCCCTTGCAAACGTAAAAAAAAGACAAAAAAACACATTTTCCCCACATTTCTGGGATGGAAAGTTCTGGAATCTGCGTGGATCCACAAATTTCCACCCACCCCGCGTTCCCCAAAGTCCTACGAGAAAAATGGTACCTCACTTGTGCGGGTCGGCCTAGTGCCCGCGACAGGAAACGGCGCAAAACGCAACGTGGTCACACCTCAATTTTGCAGTGAAAAATGACCCTTTTTTGGCAAAGTGACTAGCTGTAGTTTTTGAACCCTAGCCCTGTCGGCACTTAGAGAAACCTAGCAAACCTATACATTTTTGAAAACTAGACACCCAGGGGAATCCAGGATAGGGTGACTTGACTGCCTCCCACCATGGTCTGTTACCCAGAATCCCTTGCAAACGTAAAAAAAAGACAAAAAAACACATTTTCCTCACATTTCTGGGATGGAAAGTTCTGGAATCTGCGTGGATCCACAAATTTCCACCCACCCCGCGTTCCCCAAAGTCCTACAAGAAAAATGGTACCTCACTTGTGCGGGTCGGCCTAGTGCCCGTGACAGGAAACGGAGCAAAACGCAACGTGGTCACACCTCAATTTTGCAGTGAAAAATGACCCTTTTTTGGCAAAGTGACTAGCTGTAGTTTTTGAACCCTAGCCCTGCCGGCACCTAGGGAAACCTAGCAAACCTATACATTTTTGAAAACTAGACACCCAGGGGAATCCAGGATGGGGTGACTTGACTGCCTCCCACCATGGTCTGTTACCCAGAATCCCTTGCAAACGTAAAAAAATGACAAAAAAAACACATTTTCCCCATATTTCTGGGATGGAAAGTTCTGGAATCTGCGTGGATCCACAAATTTCCACCGACCCCGCGTTCCCCAAAGTCCTACGAGAAAAATGGTACCTCACTTGTGCGGGTCGGCCTAGTGCCCGCGACAGGAAACGGCACAAAACGCAACGTGGTCACACCTCAATTTTGCAGTGAAAAATGACCCTTTTTTGGCAAAGTGACTAGCTGTAGTTTTTGAACCCTAGCCCTGCCGGGACTTAGGGAAACCTAGCAAACCTATACATTTTTGAAAACTAGACACCCAGGGGAATCCAGGATGGGGTGACTTGACTGCCTCCCACCATGGTCTGTTACCCAGAATCCCTTGCAAACGTAAAAAAATGACAAAAAAAACACATTTTCCCCACATTTCTGGGATGGAAAGTTCTGGAATCTGCGTGGATCCACAAATTTCCACTCACCCCGCATTCCCCAAAGTCATACGAGAAAAATGGTACCTCACTTCTGCGGGTCGGCCTGGTGCCTGCGACAGGAAACGGCGCAAAACGCAAGGTGGTCACACCTCAATTTTGCAGTGAAAAATGACCCTTTTTTGGCAAAGTGACTAGCTGTAGTTTTTGAACCCTAGCCCTGCCGGGACTTAGGGAAACCTAGCAAACCTATACATTTTTGAAAACTAGACACCCAGGGGAATCCAGGATGGGGTGACTTGACTGCCTCCCACCATGGTCTGTTACCCAGAATCCCTTGCAAACGTAAAAAAATGACAAAAAAAACACATTTTCCCCACATTTCTGGGATGGAAAGTTCTGGAATCAGCGTGGATCCACAAATTTCCACTCACCCCGCATTCCCCAAAGTCATACGAGAAAAATGGTACCTCACTTGTGCGGGTCGGCCTGGTGCCTGCGACAGGAAACGGCGCAAAACGCAAGGTGGTCACACCTCAATTTTGCAGTGAAAAATGACCCTTTTTTGGCTAAGTGACTAGCTGTAGTTTTTGAACTCTAGCCCTGCCGGCACCTAGGGAAACCTACCAAACCCACACATTTCTGAAAACTAGACACCCTGCGGCTTCCAAGGAAGTATGGCTTGCGTGGATCCCCCAACGTTTCCTTACCCAGAATCCCTTGCAAACCTCAATTTTTGCTGAAAAAATCACTTTTTTCACACATTTCGAGGTGGGAAAGTAGTGGCATCACCGGGTTCACACAAATTTACCACCACCCAGCGTTCCCCCAGGTCTCCCGGTAAAAATGGTGCCTCACTTGTGTGGGAGGCCCAAGTACCCGCCGCAGGCAAGGGCCCAAAGCGTAGTGAGGCGACATCAAAATGGCCTATCGCAAAACCACCTGGTTTTGAAAGGGGGGTCACTTTGGTTTTTGGCCCGGTGCTCGGCAGACATCTAGGGAAACCTACCAAACCCATGCATTTCTGAAAACTAGACACCCGTCGGCTTCCAGGGAGGTATGGCTTGCGTGGATCCCTCAACGTTTCCTTACCCAGAATCCCCTGCAAACCTCAATTTTTGCTGAAAAAATCACTTTTTTCACACATTTTGGGGTGGGAAAGTAGTGGCATCACTGGGCTCACACAAATTTACCACCACCCAGCGTTCCCCCAGGTCTCCCGGTAAAAATGGTGCCTCACGTGTGTGGGAGGCCCAAGTACCCGCGGCAGGCAAGGGCCCAAAACATAGTGAGGCGACATCAAAATGGCCTATCGCAAAACCACCTGGTTTTGCAAGGGGGGTCACTTTGGTTTTTGGCCCGGTGCTCGGCGGCCATCTAGGGAAACCTACCAAACCCACGCATTTCTGAAAACTAGACACCCGGCGGCTTCCAGGGAGGTATGGCTTGCGTGGATCCCCCAACGTTTCCTTACCCAGAATCCCCTGCAAACCTCAATTTTTGCTGAAAAAATCACTTTTTTCACACATTTTGGGGTGGGAAAGTAGTGGCATCACTGGGCTCACACAAATTTACCACCACCCAGCGTTTCCCCAGGTCTCCCGGTAAAAATGGTTCCTCACTTGTGTGGGAGGCCCAAGTACCCGCGGCAGGCAAGGGCCCAAAACGTAGTGAGGCGACATCAAAATGGCCTATCACAAAACCACCTGGTTTTGCAAGGGGGGTCACTTTGGTTTTTGGCCCGGTGCTCGGCGCCCATCTAGGGAAACCTACCAAACCCACACATTTCTGAAAACTAGACACCCGGCGGCTTCCAGGGAGGTATGGCTTGCGTGGATCCCCCAACGTTTCCTTGCCCAGAATCCCCTGCAAACCTCAATTTTTGCTGAAAAAATCACTTTTTTCACACATTTTGGGGTGGGAAAGTAGTGGCATCACTGGGCTCACACAAATTTACCACCACCCAGCGTTCCCCGAGGTCTCCCGGTAAAAATGGTGCCTCACTTGTGTGGGAGACCCAAGTACCTGCGGCAGGCAAGGGCCCAAAACGTAGTGAGGCGACATCAAAATGGCCTATCGCAAAACCACCTGGTTTTGCAAGGGGGGTCACTTTGGTTTTTGGCCCGGTGCGTCGGCGGCCATCTAGGGAAACCTACCAAACCCATGCATTTCTGAAAACTAGACACCCGGAGGCTTCCAGGGAGGTATGGCTTGCGTGGATCCCCCAACGTTTCCTTACCCAGAATCCCCTGCAAACCTCAATTTTTGCTGAAAAAATCACTTTTTTCACACATTTTGGGGTGGGAAAGTAGTGGCATCACCGGGCTCACACAAATTTACCACCACCCAGCGTTCCCCCAGGTCTCCCGGTAAAAATGGTGCCTCACGTGTGTGGGAGGCCCAAGTACCCGCGGCAGGCAAGGGCCCAAAACGTAGTGAGGCGACATCAAAATGGCCTATCGCAAAACCACCTGGTTTTGCAAGGGGGGTCACTTTGGTTTTTGGCCCGGTGCTCGGCGGCCATCTAGGGAAACCTACCAAACCCACGCATTTCTGAAAACTAGACACGCGGCGGCTTCCAGGGAGGTATGGCTTGCGTGGATCCCCCCAACGTTTCCTTACCCAGAATCCCCTGCAAACCTCAATTTTTGCTGAAAAAATCACTTTTTTCACACATTTTGGGGTGGGAAAGTAGTGGCATCACCGGGCTCACACAAATTTACCACCACCCAGCGTTCCCCCAGGTCTCCCGGTAAAAATGGTGCCTCACTTGTGTGGGAGGCCCAAGTACCCGCGGCAGGCAAGGGCCCAAAACGTAGTGAGGCGACATCAACATTGCCTATCCCAAATGTCCCATCACTACGTTTTGGGCCCTTGCCTGCCGCGGGTACTTGGGCCTCCCACACAAGTGAGGCACCATTTTTACCGGGAGACCTGGGGGAACGCTGGGTGGTGGTAAATTTGTGTGAGCCCGGTGATGCCACTACTTTCCCACCCCAAAATGTGTGAAAAAAGTGATTTTTTCAGCAAAAATTGAGGTTTGCAGTGGATTCTGGGTAAGGAAGCGTTGGGGGATCCACGCAAGCCATACCTCCCTGGAAGACGCCGGGTGTCTAGTTTTCAGAAATGCGTGGGTTTGGTAGGTTTCCCTAGATGGCCGCCGAGCACCGGGCCAAAAACCAAAGTGACCCCCCTTGCAAAACCAGGTGGTTTTTGCCATAGGCCATTTTGATGTCGCCTCACTACGTTTTGGGCCCTTGCCTGCCGCGGGTACTTGGGCCTCCCACACAAGTGAGGCACCATTTTTACCGGGAGACATGGGGGAACGCTGGGTGGTGGTAAATTTGTGTGAGCCCAGTGATGCCACTACTTTCCCACCCCAAAATGTGAGAAAAAAGTGATTTTTTCAGCAAAAATTGAGGTTTGCAGGGGATTCTGGGTAAGGAAACGTTGGGGGATCCATGCAAGCCATACCTCCCTGGATGCCGCCGGGTGTCTAGTTTTCAGAAATGCGTGGGTTTGGTAGGTTTCCCTAGATGGCCGCCGAGCACCGGGCCAAAAACCAAAGTGACCCCCCTTGCAAAACCAGGTGGTTTTGCGATAGGCCATTTTGATGTCGCCTCACTACGTTTTGGGCCCTTGCCTGCCGCGGGTACTTGGGCCTCCCACACAAGTGAGGCACCATTTTTACCGGGAGACCTGGGGGAATGCTGGGTGGTGGTAAATTTGTGTGAGCCCGGTGATGCCACTACTTTCCCACCCCAAAATGTGTGAAAAAAGTGATTTTTTCAGCAAAAATTGAGGTTTGCAGGGGATTCTAGGTAAGGAAACGTTGGGGGATCCACGCAAGCCATACCTCCCTGGAAGCCGCCGGGTGTCTAGTTTTTCAGAAATGCGTGGGTTTGGTAGGTTTCCCTAGATGGCCGCCGAGCACCGGGCCAAAAACCAAATTGACCCCCCTTGCAAAACCAGGTGGTTTTGCGATAGGCCATTTTGATGTCGCCTCACTACGTTTTGGGCCCTTGCCTGCCGCGGGTACTTGGGCCTCCCACACAAGTGAGGCACCATTTTTACCGGGAGACCTGGGGGAACGCTGGGTGGTGGTAAATTTGTGTGAGCCCGGTGATGCCACTACTTTCCCACCCCAAAATGTGTGAAAAAAGTGATTTATTTTTTCAGCAAAAATTGAGGTTTGCAGGGGATTCTGGGTAAGGAAACGTTGGGGGATCCACGCAAGCCATACCTCCCTGGAAGCCGCCGGGTGTCTAGTTTTCAGAAATGTGTGGGTTTGGTAGGTTTCCCTAGATGGTCGCCGAGCACCGGGCCAAAAACCAAAGTGACCATTTTGATGCCACTACTTTCCCACCCCAAAATGTGTGAAAAAAGTGATTTTTTCAGCAAAAATTGAGGTTTGCAGGGGATTCTGGGTAAGGAAACGTTGGGGGATCCACGCAAGCCATACTTCCTTGGAAGCCGCCGGATGTCTAGTTTTCAGAAATGTGTGGGTTTGGTAGGTTTCCCTAGATGGCCGCCGAGCACCGGGCCAAAAACCAAAGTGACCCCCCTTGCAAAACCAGATTATCTATTGTTCCTACAGCGTGAGAATTTTGGAATAATATTGCAAAGAAAATGTGGCAGACATTTTGAGGTTTGCAGGACATTGGGGATAAAAACATTTTTTGAATTCACAAGAGAGACATCACCATGAACTCCCATGGGTTTTCGACAATATCTACAGTTGGTGGGTTATTCTTGCATGGAAAGTGTACCTTGGCAGAGAAACTAAAGACAAAGATTCCTGCACAACCATCTATTCCTCAAACACACACACATACTGGTTGGATTTGGCACGAGGGCGAGTCATGGTTCAGTGTATTAAATTTTATTAACAAGTGATTTCACAAAAATGAAATGCACTGTCAATAATTAAATTCACAAAAAACCAAACCAATGACTCACAGCTCGTGAGCTGTAAAGCCACGTGAAGGCACCAACCACTTTACAGGCCATTCACACACCTTTCATACGTGATACAAACAAGACCATTCGCACCACCAGGCACAAAAGCAACACACTACAAAATTCACCAAAAAGGGACAAGGTACACCCTGCTTCAGAAAGACAAATATTACTGCACAGCCATCTAATCCGCAAGCACACACACATACTGGTTGGATTTGGCATGAGGGTGAGTGATGGTTCAGTAGATACAATTGTATTAGCAAGTGATTTCACAGAAATGAAATGCACTGGTAATAATTGAAAGGGCGAGAAACTGAACCATTGACTCACAGCTCGTGAGCTGTAAAGCCACGACAAGGCACCAACCTCTTTACAGGCCATTCATACACCTTTCATACATGTGAGACATACAAAACCATTCACACCGCCAGCCGCGGGCCCATCACATAACAAAACTCACACCAGCACACAGCGCCATTCAAGGGCCCATCACTTTCACACGCCCACAATCCAGACACAGCAACTACACAGGCTGATGGATTGCGTGGAGTGGCACTCAGCTAGCAGTGTGTGTAGTGACCAGCAGAAAGTCACTACTCACACACAGCCAGCAGAGCACCAGTCCACACACACCGCTAGCCAAACACCAGTCCACGCACACCGCTAGCCAAGCGCCAGTCCACGGACACCACCAGCCAAGCACCAGTCCGCACACACCACCAGTCCACGCACACCGCCAGCCAAGTACCAGTCCACGCACACCGCCAGCCAAGCACCATTCCACGCACACCGCCAGCCACGCTCCAGTACACGCACACCACCAGCCAAGCTCCAGTCCACGGACACCACCAGTCAAGCACCAGTCCACACACACCACCAGACCATGCACACCGCCAGCCAAGCACCATTCCACGCACACCACCAACCAAGTGCCAGTCCACACACACCAACAGCCAAGCGCAAGCCTACACACACCACCATCACATTTAGGATTTTTTTTAGAAAAAAATAAAAACACAAACAAATTGCAAATAGATACAAATCTTCTAACAGAAAATCAGCAACTAAATACATTGCACTAACACCAACCTTGAAACAGAATCAAAATATCCAAAGAATACAGACCAGGCAGTTCACTTTACCACTCAAGAATCCTCCCAAAAATTATTTTGTGTGTGGTACGCTCTAAAACAAGCAGAGAGACACAGTGCAGGATGAGAAGGACAGTCGGGGCAGTACATACGACTCTCCTTCCGCAAACCTTCTCACCAACAGACTCTACATCTCCTACTGGGAAAATCTTTTGCGGGTGTGGGAGGAATGTGATCTGGAAAGTGGCGTTCTTTCAATCTAGCAACATCCTCCACCAGTCCAACTCTAGGAACACTTGCCTGTTCCACTACAACAAGGCTGCCTATTACAGACTCCTGAAACTTAGCAAAAGTCATCTTTGACTCAGGGCAAGAATCCTGGAACACAACAAAAGCATTAAACATTGCCAAGCGGAAAAGATGGATAGCCAACTTCTTGTACCAAATGTAAGCCTTACGAAGAGCAGTGTAAGGTTCCAACCTCTGATCTACTCTGTCAACACCACCCATGTGCCTATTATAGTCTAAAATGCACACAGGTTTGCGCGCTTCAGCGACCTGACCCCAAACAGTCACAGGTGCAGTGCTTTCATCATGGATGGTAGTCAGCATGTAGATATCTCTCCTGTCTGTAAACTTCACAGCAAGAAGCTCCTGGCAACGCAACGCACTGCACTGTCCCCGCACAAGCTTTTGACAAACAAGTTCTTTCGGGAAACCTTTACGGTTAGAGCGGATTGTGCCACAAGCAAGAGTGGCCACTTTGGCCAATTCCCTGAACAACCGCACACCAGTGTAGAAGTTATCTACATATAAATGGTTGCCTTTGTTAAAAAATCCTCTTCCAAGTTCCCAAACAATTTTCTCAGTCACTCCAAAAGTGGACGGACAACCAGGGAGGTTAAACCTAGATTCCTTACCGGTGTACACCCTGAAATTAGAGACATATCCAGTCCTACTGTCACACAGCATATACAGCTTTATTCCATAGCGTGCCCTCTTACTAGGAATGTATTGCCTAAAAACCAAGTGGCCCTTGAACAACACCAAAGACTCATCCACTGCAATTTCTTTCCAAGGGGCATAAATCTCAGAAAATCGATCAACAAAGTGATCAAGGACAGGCCTAATCTTAAAAAGACGGTCACAGTCAGGGTGATCTTGTGGCAACGCTAAACCATTATCAACAAAATGCATCATCCGAAGCAGAAGCAAATACCTGTCACGACTCATGACTGCCGGAAAAATAGACGTTGCCATCAAGGGACTGCTAGACCAATATGAAGACATTGATGGCTTCCTTAGCAACCCCATCAAAAAAGTTAAACCCAAGAACTTCTTCATCTCTTCAACATTTGTGGGAGTCCACCGGGTAGCTCTAGAGTGTGGCTTAAGACTGGCACAGTTGTCCCTCAAAAACTGTTCGGCATACAAATTAGTCTGCTCAACAATCTCTGCAAAAAACACATCGTCCATAAACAACTGAAAAAAATTTACCGGCAAAAAGTTTTCAGTATTCACTCTAGACCCTGGAACACCAGTAAACTCTGGCAATGCCGGCTGCACCATGCCAGGGGCAACCCAGAGGTCATCACTTTCAAAGGGAAGCCTTGCAGCCCCAGCCTGCAGCCCAGATGCCTCTTGCTGCGCTACACCAACGGGAAGCCTTGCAGCCGCAGGCTGCAGCCCAGAAGCCTCTTGCCGCACTACACCAACGGGAAGCCTTGCAGCCCCAGGCTGCAGCCCAGATGCCTCTTGCCGCACTATCGGCACATCAGTCTCCTCCGCTAACACAGGCACTTCATCCGCACTAAGAGTATCTTCATCATCCGATGACTCCATACGGAGAGACAACTCACTGCCAGAATCATCCCCTGCCTGCTCTCCCTCAGATGCAGAGTCAGTCTCTGAACCAATATCAGAGGAAGACTCAAACAGCAAACCAACAACCTGCTGAGCAGTAATCCTGCGGCTAGCCATTATACTTACTAAGATAGAAGACTGCACAAACAAGTCAACAACAACCAACAATGTGCAAACCAAGTAAGTAAAGAAATGTGTACCTTTATCACAAAGATCAATGTACTCAAAAACTATACAATTCAATTACAAGAGACAGCTGCACTCACCAGAAACCAACTCTGCAGTGACACAGCAAAAACCAACGATATCCAACTAGAAAGAAGAAAAAAAAACAAATTACTCACAAGACAACAAAATACACGTCGAGCACCAATGCAAAAAGTTTTTGACACTCAAAAACCAAACATACTGCTATTATTACACCATTTGCAAAAAAAACAGGGAGAGAAATCAAACACATTTACATTGTACAAAAAAAAGTCTCTTACCAAACTAATCAAACAGCAGAACAAAACGGTAAACTGAAAAGAGCAAAAGCCTTCACCTAGAACAAAAAAGTAAAAAAAAAAAACATGGCAATTGCAATTCACAAAAAATATAACAATAAACATTATAACATGCTATGTCACTACCCAAATGGTCAATCGGGTTGTGTGCCAGGTGGGGCTACTCAGTCCCGGGGCGGGTGAGCCAAATACATATTATAAAAAATTGCACCCTGGAAGTGAGGGGTCTAGTGGGCTTTTCTGCCCCCCCTGGGAGTTGAAACGGCAAAAAAATTAAACCGATCTGCCCCCAGAGGGGGCAGAAAAGTCTTCAAAAAAAATTGGGGGCCCAGGAAGCGACCCTTGCCCAAGGGGTCGCTTCCTACAATAACAAACAGATCCCTGGTGTCTAGTGGGCTTTTCTGCCCCCCCTGGGAGCAGAAACGACAAAAAAATTAAACCGATCTGCCCCCACAGGGGGCAGAAAAGTCTTCAAATGAATTAGGGGGCCCAGGAAGCGACCCTTGCCCAAGGGGTCGCTTCCTACAATGATAATAAGATCCCTGGTGTCTAGTGGGCTTTTCTGCCCCCCCTGGGAGCAGAAACGGCGAAAAAATAAAACCGATCTGCCCCCAGAGGGGGCAGAAAAGTCTTCAAAAAAATTAGGGGCCCAAGGAAGCGACCCTTGCCCAAGGGGTCGCTTCCTACAATTATAATTAGATCCCTGGTGTCTAGTGGGCTTTTCTGCCCCCCCTGGGAGCAGAAACAGCAAAAAAATAACACCGATCTGCCCCAAGAGGGGGCAGAAAAGTCTTCAAAAAAATTAGGGGCCCAAGGAAGCGACCCTTGCCCAAGGGGTCGCTTCCTACAATAATATTTATATCCCTGGTGTCCAGTGGGCTTTTCTGCCCCCCCCCCCTGGGAGCAGAAACAGCGAAAAAATAAACCGATCTGCCCCCAGAGGGGGCAGAAAAGACTTCCAATTATTATGGGGGCAATGGAAGCGACCCTTGCCCAAGGGGTCGCTCCCCAAATACGGAAACACACATCCCTGGTGACTAGTGGGGAATCCCTGCTCCACGATCGCGACGCAGTGCGCGATCGTGGAGCAGGAATGCCCTGTATTGAGACATCAGGGGAGAGGAAATACTCTTTCCTCTCCCCCGATGCCTCAATACTTTGAAAATCCCCCCCGCGGCCCCACCGGAGCACAAAACTCACCATCTCCTCCCTGGGACGCCTGGAAACAAATGGCTTCCAGGCATCCCAGCGCTTCCTGATGACGCCGGCGCGCGCTGTGCGCGCTGACGTCATGGGGAAGCGTGGGGGGGCTCGGGGGTGGCAGCGGAAGATCTTGCGCTGCCACCCCCCTCTGTGGGGGCACGATCGATGCCCCAGGGGGGGAGCGCCAGCGCTTCCCCCGGGGGCTGTGCTCATGACGGAGCGGTTCCGTCATGAGCACAGCCCAACCGATGCTCATGACGGAACCGTTCCGTCATGAGCATCGAAGGGGTTAATATTCTCAGGAACTACTGAGCGGATTTACACCATTTAAGCAAAAGGCACGAGTCTGAACTGAGGACTACCTCTTTGCCAAATTTGGTGTAATTCCATTCAGCAGTTCGGGCTGTAGCAGCGTCAACAGGTCCTATGGGAAAATGCATGGGGAAAACGCGTGTTGGGACCCCCCTTTTTTCTTGGCCCCCGCTTGACGAATCACCCTGAAATTTTCAGGATAGGAGCGGACCGGAGCTGGGCAAAAGTTTGGAAAATTTCGTGAAGATTCGTCAATCGGCGCCAACGTTATTCCAAATAAAATGTTGCGGATTTCCTATGGAAAATAGGTCCTAACTATAACTACCTACTGGTGACTGCCAGTAGGTAATATATATATATATATATATATATATATATATATATATATATATATATATATATATATATATATATATATATATATATATATATATATATTCAGTGAAAAAACCATAGGTTTCACACACGTTATAGTTAGGAATTAGCATTTAAAAAACCTTAGAAATTCAGTGAAAAAAACCATAGGTTTCACACATGTTATAGTTAGCTGGACATTTTACTCGTAAAAAACCATTGAAATTGCCACGTTATAGTTAGTTCAGCTAACTATAACTCGCGCGCCCGCAATGCACTGCTGATGACGTCACATATTACATCACTCATGACATGGTCAGTGACATCACTCATGACATCACTGATGACATCTCAAATGACATCACTGATGACATCATCCAGTGAATGTGTGTTTTCCTGAAAATTAAATATGTTTTATTTATGTATATCTCAAGGTCGATGGAAGAATAAATGGGTATATAAGTGTCTAAATGGATGATTTGTTTTTGAAAAATTGATTGTGTAGCTGACTGATTAAGTGTATCATAGTGAATACATGGCTTAGTGAGTAATGTTTAAATATGGAAATATCTGTATCAGTCTCTCACTTTGTGTATATGTGGCTGCATGGGTTGGTGAGTAGCTACATGGGTGTCTATATGGGTTATTAGTTGGTTTTTTGAGTATCAGTCTGAGTGTCTTCATGGTTAGGTGGCGGGTATTACGTAGTGCATAGGTGCATGAATGAGTGGCTCACTCTTTGTATATGTTGAAGACAGCATGTGTGCAGGACTGTATGGGTGGATGAGTGTGTGTATGGGTGTGTTAGTGAGTGAATGACTGTCTCAATAGTGTCTTTATGAGTAACTACATATGTTTTAAACTAGTATATGTGACTATTGGTGTAAATAAGTGAGTATATGTGAGAGTGAGACATTGGAAGAGTTCCTGTATGAATAAGTATGTGTTTCTATAAGTGATTGTTTAAAAGACTAAGTATGTGTAAGTTTCCGTAGAAGTAAGTGTGGTGGTGTGTGAATAACTGTATATGCAAGTAAATGTATGTTTTATTCTTTATTAGCATGGGTGACTATGTGTGTGAGTAGCTCTATGGATAAGTGGCATTGTGTAACAGGATGTATAGGTGTATGAGTACATATGATAAGTGAGTACATGTATGAGTGACTGTATTGAACTGTTGGTGAATGAATGGATGTGTATGTGGATCTTAGAATTACTGAAGAGGTTGTTGTAACTGTTATTGGTATGTCCATTCTTTTGTAAATTTTAGTCTCTATTTTTGTATGTGTGTATCAAAGGTTATATTAGGGTGAGAGGAGGTCTACCACTCTATCACAAGGATGATGTCATCAGTGATGTCATTTGAGATGTCATCAGTGATGTCATGAGTGATGTCACTGACCATGTCATGAGTGATGTAATATGTGACGTCATCAGCAGTGCATTGCGGGCGCGCGAGTTATAGTTAGCTGAACTAACTATAACGTGGCAATTTCAATGGTTTTTTATGAGTAAAATGTCCAGCTAACTATAACATGTGTGAAACCTATGGTTTTTTTCACTGAATTTCTAAGGTTTTTTAAATGCTAATTCCTAACTATAACGTGTGTGAAACCTATGGTTTTTTCACTGAATTTCTAAGGTTTTTTAAATGCTAAGTCCTAACTATAACGTGTGTGAAACCCATGGTTTTTTCAGTGAATTTGCAAGGTTTTTTAAATGCTAATTTTTTTTTTTTCTTCTATTTTTTCTAACATATTTTTATTTTAATTTTCTTACCTTTTATAAAGACTATGATTAAATTTTTAAAATTCTTTAATATGTTTTTTTTAATATATTTTTTAAAATAAACATGTAAAATTTATTTGCAGTACTTTTTTTCTATTTTTTTTATTATTTTTTTAGTACGCGTACCGTAAGCTCACGGTAAGCGTACGGTTTACGCTACGTCCGTAATTTATCCACGCTGCTTGAATTTCCATTTCTATTATTCATTTCTTAAGTTACCACATACATCCCCTCTCAAACTCATAACTCACCTTTAAAATTAGTTAGTTGTGAAAGAAATGTGGCACTCAAACAGCAGATTATCAGAGCCAGGATCTCTGTTGTGTTCACCTCTCTCCTCTCAGCAGAACCAGATAATGGCAAACTTTCCCTCTATTTTTCCACACATATACATGTAAGTTTCAAATCTCAGTGCTTCCCCCTTTTTTTCAAATGTAATCACACATTTCTATTGGTTGAAAACCAACCCTTTTCCAAAAGTACCCTGCCCCCAACTTGACTTCTGCCTAGTACCCTTCCCCCAACTTGACTTCTGCCTGCTACCATAGCAACAGCTCATGGAACACTGCTGTGTGGAGTTAGGTCAGAAGTTCGCCACACAATGTTTCAATTCCACAGAGCAAGAGTGCTTGACTTTTCAAACCTAACAGCAAATCCATAGTACTGTTCTTTGGTAACACATTTTTCTGTACCAATACAAAACATGCTTCTATTAATTTACACATACAGCCTAGTTTTTATTCTAGAATGGTATGAAACAGCCAATCAGTTCTTTTTGTTTTGAAAAAAATATGTATGCCTCCATTTCCAAACTGTCTTTCTTTTCATATTGCCATTCTACTGAAAGACACCTCCTGAGTGCATCCAGTTCTCCTTTGAAGATGTTCACAGTGTGGATTGTAGGGCACAGCTATGTCTTCTGGAGTGAAAAGTTTGCAGAGAAAACAGATATGGTGAGAGACCTTGCTTTGCCAAATGTAGACATTAAATGGATTGGTCAGAGAGGGTTAAAGTGGCACCAGTTGATGCCATTGGTGAAATCCTTCATGCAAATCCAACACCCTGACCTCATAATAGTGCACTGTGGTGGCAATGACCTAGGCACTTTGACTGGGGTAGGTCTGGAAATGCTTATGAAGGACACCTTTGCACAACTGTTTTCACTTTTCCCTAAAACTGCCTTTGTGTTTTCCAACATATGCCAAAGGCAAAAATGGAACTGGTCCAATCATTTCTGTCCGCAGATTGACAAAGCAAGAAAGCACGTCAACAAATCTGTTTCTGCTTTCCTCCGTGACTATGGTATGGGTGCCATTTACCACAACAACTTGCGTTATGACATGCAAGACATTTATAGAGGAGATGGTGTGCACTTCAATGATGAAGGGAACAGAGTCTTCCTTTTGAACCTTAGACTCTGCATCGGTACTTACTTGTAAGTACCACTTAAAAAAATGACTTCATAAACACAACAGCTCTTTTTAGAGCTCCCTAATATCTAAACTCTTAATTCTGCATTTCATTTTTTTTTTTTTATTTTTTTTTTACCGTACGCTTACCGTACGCGTACCCCGTGATTTTTTAAAAAATCAATAAATGTTTTTTTTGTACTTTTCTGTCCTTCTTTGACCCCCTTACAAATGTTAGGGGGTCTGTAACTCTCCTCATTGCCCCCTTTTCTTGGTTTCACTCTTTTTTTTCAGAGTGAAATACACAAAATGGCGGCCGCCGCTTCCTGGTTTCGGCCGATTCGAATGTTTACTAAGATCTAAGGGCCAATCAGAATCTCGCTCGCGCACGCCATTTTTCTTCCGTACGCTTACCGTAAGCTTACCGTACGCGTACCCCGTGATTTTTTTTAAAAAACAATAAATGTTTTTTTTGTACTTTACAGTCCTTCTTTGACCCCCTCACAAATGTAAGGAGATCTGTTACTCTCCTCTTTGCCCCCTTTTCTTGTTTTCACTCTTTTTTTCAGAGTGAAATACACAAAATGGCGGCCGCCGCTTCCTGGTTTCGGCCGATTCGAATGTTTACTAAGATCTAAGAGCCAATCAGAATCGCGCTCGCGCACGCCACCGTACGCTTACGGTAAGCATACGGTAAGCGTACCGTAAGCGGGCTCAGATATATATATTGATTTAAAGGCTATTTTCTCAGAATCTACTGAACAGATTTACACCAAATCTACAAAAGGCACTTCCTTGACCTAGGGACTACCTCTCTGCCAAATTTCGAGTAATTCTGTTCAGCCGTTCGGGCTGTAGCTCGTTCTAAAGGTCCTATGGAAAAATGCATGGGGAAAACGCGTTTTGGGACCCCCCTTTTATCTCAGCCCCCGCTTGACGAATCCCCCCGAGACTTTCAGGGTAGGAGCGGAGCGTAGCGCCCCACCTATTTTGAGAAATTCGCGAGGATTCGTCAACCGGCGCCAAAGTTATTCAAAATAGAATGTTGCGGATTTCCTATGGAAAAGGGGTCCTAACTATAACTACCTACTGGCGACCGCCAGTAGGTAATTCTCTTTTTTCCACTGAAAAAGCAAAGCTTACAGGGAATTTAGAGTTAGGCTGACATTGCACTCATACAAAACCAAAGAAATTCTTTTTTGACATTTTTTTATTTTTTTATTCAGCAGAAACATAGATTAAAACGGTGGCCCATGAGGGCGGTACCAAGATCTTAAACTCACCTGCACTTCATTACAAAATTGCTGCTTTCCCAGAATGCCTAGCCTGTGACCAAGGGGTCTTCAATAGCGTGAGCAACTTCAATTGGAATGTGTGGTGGCCTGCTCTGGCCACGAAGACACCCCACCGCTCGAAAAGCGGGTCCGTGTGTCTTTGATATATTTGACACACACAAGGAGCAACGTACCTTTCTGGTGTGGCGCAAGCAGAGCAGCGCACAGGTCCAGTTGGAATTAGTGACCAGATGGGAATTAGTATTGCTGGAGGCTAAAGAACTTTTGCACCCACTATGGAATGATTACGGACTACGGTAACCATATTACCAAGCGCAGACAAGCCCAGGAGGGCGGTACCTAGAATTTAAACTCACCTGGACTTCATTGCAAAATTGCTCCTTTCCCCGAATGCCTAGCCTGTGACCAAGGGGAATCCATCCCCGAAACGTGTAGGGCGATATGGTCAAAGATTCGCTAAGAACTCTGTTTCCAGTTTTGCTGATGCCAGCCAGAGTAGAAATGGTGTAAAGAAAACGTTGGGTGTTCATCTTCAATAGCGTGAGCAACTTCAATTCATACAAAACCAAAGAAATTCTTTTTTTTTTTTTTTTTTTTTTTATTCAGCAGAAACATAGATTAAAACGGTGGTCTATTACCCAAAATTAATTTCACAAATGGACACCATTGCCTTAAACATTTAAAGCGACTTGTAGCAGAAAAAATATGATATTCTCAATGGATTCCTTTTCTAAAGTGCTAGCATGTGAATTTTCCATCTTCTACATAGAGTAGTAGGCATTGCTCGAACTACTTTAAGTAGAATTTAATAAAGTGCCGTACATTCAAGTCCCAACAAAAAGTTAGTTTTTCTTGATACGTGAACCTCAAATAAAGTGCATCAGCTTGTATTCCACCCCGAGCTGCAGACAATTCCAATAACAATAGTGCTAACATACTGAAATAAATTAGCATAACAATTTGTTTCCCTCTTTTATTTTTTTAAACACTTGTCGGCTTGTGCCGTAGTACGCATTAATAGAACAGCATCAGATACAATTTAATATTGTGGAGTGTATTCAAGTCCCATAAGGTGCATTTTTACCTAAAACCAAGTGCAATTATGCTGAGATAAATTGGCATAACAGTCCCCCCCTACACTTGCCGGTTTTCCACCTGTTCCATATATCTCCATGCAGTGGTGTGTCTTTAATAGCACCAACTCTTTTAGCATAGGCCTCTTTGAATTTTCTTGTTAGAATCATTTTACTGTGCTATCCTACATAGGCTGGGACTTTGGTACTCCTCCAGTTCTGGAGAATTAGAGAGCGCGATTAAAGAGGCAATCACAACGAATGTCTCTTCCCCTCCAGTCATTGATAGGTTTTGTCTCTGGCTAACAAAGCCAAAAAGTGCTGTTGCTTCCTCAGGATCCAATCTTTTCTGTAATCCAAGGCTAAGAGTGGCAAAGACTCTCTCCCAGAATTGTCCTAGCATCGGACATGTGAAAAAGGTCTGAAGCCAGCCTCCCTCGCCCACTAGTTGACAGTGAAAGCATCTATTCTCCATTTTTGGATGCATCTTATGGAGTGCTTTGGGGGTATAGTACGCCATCCAGCGTGATAAAAAAAGACATTCTTTTAAAATTGCCCACTCTTAAAGCCTTGCTACCAAGTTGCGAGATGGCTTGCCACTCCAGATCTGAGAAGGTGCATTGCGTTTCCTGAGTAACCTTTTCTAGAAATGTATTAACCACCAGGGACTCTCCTTGAGTCCGTAGAAGGCGATACCAGTTCCCACCCCCTTAACTTTGTTCTGAAGAGAGCAGCCATGCCCAGTGTGGGACCTGTACTAGATGGAAAGTAGTACTTGTTTCACAGATGTATAATCTGGAGATAACCAGAAAAAAAGCTTGCTCCGGTCTCCACACCTGGCTTGGACTTCTTGTCAATTAATACATCTCCCACCAACTATAAAATGACCCAGCTCTTTAAAACCATTGGCTTTCCAAAACCTTATATGGCTGTTCTGGATTTGGAGGCCCAGGCCTTTATATTCTGTAAGCTGCAAGTACTCATACCCTGCGGAATGAGCCTTCATGAAGTAGAATGCCTAGAGTCTGGTACGATACTCCTGCAATGTCTTGTATGTAGTTTTTTTGGAAATGTTGCTGCTTTTATGAAGACCGGGATCTGGGATCTGGCTTCCTGAACAATCCAGTCAAGAAAGAAATTATCAACAAACCCCTTGCAGTCAATTAAATGCACTATTATAGCTAGAAAGCTGCTTCGTAGTACATACAAACTTGGGGAAGTGCAAGCCCTCCCTGATTGGCATCAAAGTTGAAGCACAGGAAGTTTTACCCTGAAAGCCTTCTTATTCCAGATAAACTGTTGAAAGGTGTTTCCAGCTCTTTAAAATATGCCACATTAATTTTAATGTGAACATTTGTGAAAAGGAAAACCAGTATAGGTAAGATTGACATTTTTAGAGGGGCAACACAACTGATCAATGTATGAGAAAGAAGTGCCCATTTATCAAGTAGATTTTTATTTTTTTTCTGCATGGCTTCATAATTCAATTTATAGATTTCTGCATATTGGTTGGTCACGTATATCCCTAAATATTGGATCGGGTCAGGAGAGAGGGCTTGCCATTTGAGATTATCGGGGAGAAAATCCCTGGAAGTCTTGATTATTAAAATGTCAGTCTTGTTATGAATGATTTTATACCCTTCAATTATTTCAAAATGTGCAATTCTGCCAGTGTTGTTCCAATGTTCTGCCTTTCAGGTCTAAGGTATAGGATAATATTATCCGCAAATAGCTTCAATTTCAACATTCCTGATATTGGTGTTTTTATCGCTAAATGTTTTCGGATCCTGATAACCAGGGGTTTCGTTAAAAAAGGTAAACAGCACGGGGGACAGGGGACAGCCTTGCCTAGTTCCCTGATTTATATTGATTGTCGCCCTAAGCCTGCGCCCCTTGATAAATAATCCATAACATGTTGAGAACCTGGGGAGGAATCCCAACCCTTCAAGACCGTAAAAAAGAGCGCCCCAATTCACCAAGTCGAACTCTTTCTCTGCGTCAACCATCATTATAAGTGCTGGTGTTCGGTAAGTATATAAAAAATCAATTGCTTGGACTAAAAACCCAGTATTAGATGACATTAACCTCCCGGCCACAAACCCTTTATGGTCCCTATGGATCGCATTTTTTGCAGCTGGGGTAAAGCGATTCACCCAGACTTTCATTAAGATTTTATAATCAGAATTTGATAAACTGATCGGCCTATATGAGTTGATATCCCTGGGGTTCTTGCCCTTCTTTACAAAGCTTACAATGATAGTTTCTTTAAAAATTGATGGAACCATGCTGCCGACTTTAAAATAGTTAAAAGCTTGACCGAAAATGTTGTTAACTCCTCGGCAAACGCTTTATAAAATTCTGTTGGAAGCCCGTCGTTTCCACAGGTCTTTTCTCCAGGCATTGTGCCATGGGCTTGCTGAATTTCCGCTGCTGAATTATCTGCTTGCATCTCTTCTACCTGCGTATTTGATTAATGCGGGATGTTGATATCATGAAAATTATGCTGTATTGCTTCTTGCAAAGCCATATATTTAGTCGCATATAACTGATAATAATGGTCTAAAAAGATTTTGGCAATGTTTTCCTTTACGATCACCAAGGCCCTTGTCCCTGGCTCCTGCAGCTCAGTGATTAATACCTCTTTCTGCTTTACCTTGGTCAACCAAGCTAGAAATTTGCCTACCATTTGACTTTCCTCGTAGACTTGCTACTGAAATGTCAGTGAACTATTTATTTTTTCTATGATAAAAAACTCTCTTAGCTCTTGTTTTCCTTTCTTGAGCTGCCTCTCTGCTAAATCTTCCCTTCCTGAAGAGGCATTCTTCCTCGAAAAAGCCAACATTCCGAGTTTGAATCTTGTAGAGAGTGCTTTGACAACATATAAAACCCTGCTCTGGTTTTTTACATTTTGTAATCTCTTCTTCAAAACTATCAACTGTAGTATCTGTGTCCTGTTCTGCAACTCTTCCTCTTAAAAACTCTTCATTTTCCCTAGAATTCTGCTTAGAACCACAGAAACAAAAATGCACATCATCACAAACCTTTTCTGCGTCTGTCACAGTATCATGCAAAGTGTTCTATTCATTTCTCCTAAACATAAAATAGGAGTTTTCACATAGTACAGCCTCATAACTAAAGTTTGCATTGTCAGGTAAATTACAGCTAGCATCTTGAAATGCTGAAAGGTGCTTTAGCACAATTTTTTTGATAAACATGCTAGTGAGTGTCCCTTCAAATTTGTATGCTCTCTAATCTTGCAAAGATCCAATCCTTGTAAAGTACTTAATTTGTGTTTTAAACTTTGCCTTGGAAAGATACATAGAAATGTCCCTAATATATCAATGGGTTGCTGTTGAATACAACAAACACTACTACAATTACATTTGTATACAGGCACCTGACTCCGCCTTACTTGTGCCTCTTCTCCAATAACATGTTGTACATTTGTAGGTACCATCACCTCTTTCGCTATAAGAGTGCCATTTTTCAGTTCATAACATTGTCCTCTGTAATCAATAGCATGAACTAATCTATTATCCTTGAGAGAGCTTTCTTCATTAAAGAAAGGCTCTGTACTAGAATATGTCTGCATTCTCCACTAAGAACGGTACAAAAGTTACATCTATTCACTAATCTCTTTTTCTGGTTTTGTCTCCTCATGCACAACACGATTTTGTCAAGAGTCTTCATTCTATTTATAATCCGAATGAAAATCTTCCTCTTCAAAGCAAAGGCGTTATCAACTACTCTCTTAACTTGTTCTTTCTGTTCTAGTGCCTCTCTCCTTCTTCTATACTTTTTCATAGTTCTCAGTCGATTTATAACTACTCTTCTACAAAATATCCTGCCTCTGATTTTCTTAAAATGCTTCTGTCTCCTGGTTAAGGTGTGTCCATCTTTGTTACATTCTTTCCTGTTCTTGTTCTATAGATTGTCTCCATTGTTATTCATTCTCATAGTTTGAATTTTATTTTCATCTTAATTGTGGCCCGTTTGTGTCTGACATCTGTATAGATATTGTAGTTGCTTCTGTTCCTTTTTCCTCGATATTTTTGTAGGCATTCTGCCTGTAGTTATGCAGATATTGTTCAGCAAAACAAAATAAGTATATTTGAATTTGTTGTGCAGACAGAATATAGAGTAAAACATATTGAGTTGCACAAAAATTGAGTAATAAATATCGTGGTTCAGAAATATCGACAGCAAGAATATCGACTTAAGGTAAGTAATATTGATTTAAAAAATATTGAAGTGTTTAATATCATTTTCAAAAATATAGTTGTTAAAAATATAGGGGAGGATTACAATGGAGGAAGGCCCGCCACCATTGGACTGCAATTTTCCCCTGCCAAATTACGTTGGCGGGGGGAATTGAACCGCAACTGTGGCGGGCGCAAAGACCGTCCGCCACGGATCCGGCAGAGCGGTCAGCTTCAGTAAAATGGTGGTAGTGCCTAGCAGGCACCGTGCACCAAATTACAATGCTGGTCGCTGCCAGCCTCTCCGTGGTGGGTGAACCGCCATTGAAAGGTTGGTGGGGATTTGTTTCAGGGGCCCATTGTGGGCCCCCCTTGTGTTGGGGGGAGGTGGTGGTGCACTAGGAGGGTACCCATGGTGCCTGCCACGTAGTGCAGGGAAACGCACTACATGCATTTTACACATTGCGGTGGGTGCTGCAGCCAGCAGCACCCGCCGCAATGGTGAAGATGCAAGATGCGACCCCCCATGGTGGCGGTCGCATCGTGATTTTTACATGTAGGACCACCACCATACAGGCAGGCGGTCCCAAGCACCACCACGATGGCGGGCGGACTCAAGTCCGCCCACCATCGTAATGACCCCCATAGTTTTTTTAATTAATGCTATGTATTTTAGTATAGATTTTATATGTATGTGATGTATAATTGTTTGTATAAGAATTGTTTATATGTTTAATATATGTGTTACATTTTCAGTAGTTATTAATTTTTTTTATTTGAATTTTGTGTTTTTATTTGTGTAATAGCTTCTGGGTTTATGGGGAAGTAATTTAATTATAATAAATTAATTGATAATTTTGTATTTATTAATATTTGTTCAATTGAGACTTTATAGTTTTAAATGTATAAAGTAATGTATTATTAATTAATTAATAATTGGTAGGTGATTAATTTTGATTAATTAATTGGCAATCAGTTATGGTAATTGTGTAATTTATTTTCGGTGTGTGTTGTGGTGTTTATAGGTGTAAAGGGTGGAAAGTAATTTATTTTTAATTAATGAATAAATAATTGGATGTTAATTAATTTAAAGAAAATTGGTAATTAATTATGGTATTTGTGTAATTAATTTTAGGCGTATATTTTGGTGTTTATAGGGGTGAAGGGTGTTAAGTATTTTATTTATTTTTATTATTAATGTTTTCTTAATTAATATTTTTTAAATTAATTAAACGTTTATTATGGTAATTGTGCAATTAACTTTAGGTGTGTGCCATGGTGTTTATAGGGTAAAGGGTGTCAAGTAGAATATGTATTTTTTATTAATATTTTTTTGTTAATTTATATTAATTAAATTAATTAAACTTTTATTGTGTTAATTCTGCAATTAATTTCAGGTGTGTGTTGTGGTGTTTATAGGAATAAAGGGTGGGAAGTAATTTGTGTTTAATCAATTAATATATAGTTGTTAATTAATGTTAATTATTTTACATTTATTTTGGGTAATTGTTTATTTTTTGTGTGTTGATTTTACTTTCTAAAGGGGTAAAGGGTGGGTATTAAATACATTTTAATTGCTTTATTATTAGTTGTTAATAGTAATAGTTTTTAATTTAAAAATATGTTTTAATTGTGTTTTGTTATTTTATAGTTTAATTTAGGTGTGTGTTTTGGATATTATTGTGTTAAAGTGTGTGTAGTCAATTAATGTTTATTAGTTTTTTTATTAATAATATTTGTTAATTGATCATTAATTATGTTAATTATGGAAGTACATTTAACTCTAAGGGGCCAATTCTGATCTCGTTGGGAAAGCCCTCCATCCGAGTCGGATCCCAAGGGTTTTCTGACCGAGCCATGCCCCTGGAGTCCAACCGAGCGAGTACGATGCAGCCGTATACTGACTGACTAGGGTCGGTTTGACTCCCATAGAAGTCAATGGGAGCCGGTCGTACGACGCGTACATGGACTGCCGTTCACTGAATGGGTACGTTGCGAACAAAGGCGCCCCCTGTAGTGTGTACGCGTTGGTGCCATCCGCACCGTACATGCATATGTGGGGGGACCCTTGGGTCTCCTCCTGCTTCCCTGTGCGTTTACATGTCGGAGGCTCCAACTCGATCCGGCTACAATTTTAAATCTACAGATGAACCTAGCTACATAACTATAAGCACCAAACCCAAACCTAAACACAAAACCTAATTTATTAGTTACCTTTGAATATTATAGCACCCGCTCCTACAAAATAGCTACACCATATCTCATCTCTCACATATACACGTTAAAAGACCACTTTATCCCTTTTGTTCTAAATTTTAAAATAAACATCAACCAAAGTGTAAGAGTACGTATAGGGGCCCATTAGGATGGCGGTCGGAAAACCACCTTGACCACCTTTGTAGCGGAAAACAACCGCCCGCCGGTACCGTGGCAAAACCGGCGGTACAATTAGGATCAACCGCCCCAAAAAACGACTGCGGTGGAATGAGGCAAAGTAAAAACGCTCGTAGTGGTCGGAAAAGGCCAAAATCCATCCGCGCCGGTCGGATTCGCATGACAACGGAGACACCGCACGGATAATTAGGATATCTCCGATGTTACCGCGGTACGTTCCGCTGTTTCTGACCGCCGTGGTCGCTAAGAGTGATGAATGGGAGAGCTGGCAGAAGAGCTGTAGCATAGCCACCGCTGTGGACGCTCCGTGACAAATATGGCGGTCGACGGAAAAAACTCACAACAAGACAACAAAGTGCACACAGCAAACTAGCCATGCCCTCAAAAACACAGAACACACTCCAATGACACAACCACATGGCAACTACAAAAATGCAAATCCCAGGACAACCCACACAAGACACCTGACAGCAATACCCCATTGGGACACACCCACATAGCTGAGTACAAAACCCGCCTCTTCCCTGACCACAATCCTTTGCAAAACTCCACAACTGAAAGGCCCAACACCAGAGCACAAAGGAGAGGCAAATCAACACACCATCACTACTCACACCATACAGAGCACCACCACCCCCACCACTCACACCCCTGCACCTAAAACTCCTTTGCACATCACAGACCATGGCAACACAGAAAATGCCCAAATTTTCAGAGAGTGAGTTGAAAGTCATGGTAGATGAGATAATCAGAGTTGAACCACAAGTGTTTGGTATCCTGGTCCAATAGACACCACTAGCTACAAGAGCACAAATATGGGCAAGGATAGTCGATAAGGTCAATGCAGCAGGGACCGCCCCAAGAAAAAAAAAGGAAATCATGAAGCGGTGGCATGACTTGAAGAGGGTTGTGAAAGAGAAGAGGAGCAAGAACCGTGAGCTGGCTCAGAGAACTGGTGGTGGCCCTCCCATTGCACCTAAAAGATTGACTGCATGGGAGGAGAAGGTGCTTGCCATACTGCATCCAGAGAGTCTCACACGAATAGCCGGGGGAGTACAGGCTGATAATTACAAACAAATGTAGACCATCACACAGCTATGTACTGTCCAGCTAAACTACAAAGCTACATCTCAGAGGCCCAACTATATCCATATGCACCACAATATCCAACACATGTTCCACAGATGTAACATTCACTCCATCTGAATTACCCCAAAGGCAGACAACATTTACAGGGTTGTATGTGTCCAGGCAAACAGCACTACAACTCCCACAATGCCCCCTGTCACACCCCTGTACAGGATGTAGCACCCCCCCACCCAGGAACAGTTGGAAGCCATTGTAAGGTTCACCCTCACCCAACAGATAGGTAGCCATCTTCCCAGGGAGGGCTGTTTGGGGGTGGGAGGCCTACACTACAACTCACACCAGGCACCCTGACCCACCCCTGAGAAGGATGGAGCACTTCCCCTCCACCCACAAGCATTACCCAGCCACTGAATGGTTCACACTCAGTTAACAGGCAGGTAGACCTCATCCCTCATCAATTGGGCACCTGACTTTGATATTATTGGCCCACTGGGGCATTATCCAGTTTACCCATCTTGAGTTAAGCCCAATTTTTGTGAAACTTGATTAACTGTTTCTGGAAAGAAATGTAATTGCGTATAGTCGTACTTTTTGGTCTCTGCCACCCAGTACATAGAGTACAGCTTTTTAATATGTTATCCACGTAATGTCTTCTTTGTTCCTAGCAAGGGGACACCTTATCAGGCTGTATCATATTAAACAGATTGCTTGTTTTCAAGTCACTGTTTCCATAGGCCTACTAGGGCATAATTGATTACTAGGTGTGGTTTTAAAAATCCAGTTTAACAACACTGCCCACCGGGGCTAGAATATTCAACACATTGATATGAGCACTAATCTAGGCGCATTGTATGAGCGTTTGTCTAAACTGCAAGTTGGTGCTGTCTAGGGTAGGCGAGTGACCCTTTTTGTGCACATGAACTCTGCAATGTTTATCATGAACTTATTTCTAAACTATGGCTTCCAAATGTCATATTGTGTTTATAAAAATACAGGATTATTACTTTTCCGCATCATTATGAACATTTTCATGCCGCTAATGAACTCCAATGTCACATTGAAAAACTGCTTAACTTTATTGACAAAAAGGAACATACATTCACAGTATTTCTTCTATGTTTATAACTTTGTTTGCACACCATGTTTCTTTAAATAGTTTTAAAACACGCACACGCCTAACCCGTGAGTGGTTGGAACTCCGAAACGCATTGGGTTTTGTTTCTTTGTTGTCTGTGTGTGAAATAAAAACATTTGCTTTGCTGAAAATCGAGTGGCAGCTCTGGTGCATTTTTCCTTGGTGACGTATACTGGGACATGTAGCAGTTCGTGTTGGATATATATATATCTTTTGTCATTTTACAGCTCAGTAAGGACAGCACTGTGCTAGTCCTATGCTTAAAGACTTTGCTGTAGAAATGGCAAAAGACTTTGTCCTTTTTCTATCTTGGCGTGGATGGCACTGTGCTAGTCCTATGCTTAAAGACTTTGATAGAAAAGCAGACATTTTTATTTGAGCAGATCTAGAGTGTCGCTGGTGTTGAGAGTGCTCTATAAAGGAGCTGCTTTCCACCTAAACTTGAGAACTACCAAGAGTTCTCTGCTTCTTTTTTGCATAATTTATTCGTCACTCTATGCCTGAAAGGGTATTTTTTTTTACTTATACTGGGTGCTCCCTTGTGTCTGGACAAAGCTATACCTCTTTGAAGAGCTCTAATTAGAGTGAAACACTGTGTCAGGGGTTCCTTTTACTCATTTCAGGTTGGCTTGGTTGGTATTTTACCAATTCAAAGCTGTAATACTGTGCCTGGAGTGGTAAATGGCTTTTGACATTTTACAGCTCAGCAAGGACAGCCCTGTGCTAGTCCTATGCTTAAAGACTTTGCTGTAGAAATGGCAAAAGACTTTGTCCTTTTCTGTCTCGGAGAGGATGGCACTGTGCTAGTCCTATGCTTAAAGACTTTGATAGAAAAGCAGACATTTGAGGTGAGCAGATCTAGAGTGTCGCTGGTGTTGAGAGTGCTCTATACAGGAGCTGCTTTCCACCTAAACTTGAGAACTACCCAGAGTACTCTGCTTCTTTTTTGCAAAAAATTTTTTGTCACTCTATGCCTGAAAGGGTATGTTTTTGACTTATATTGGGTGCTCCCTTGTGTCTGGACAACACTATACCTGTCTGAAAAGCTCTAATTAGAGCGAAACACTGTGTCAGGGGGTGCTTTTACTCATTTCAGGTTGGCTTGGTTGGTATTTTACCAATTCAAAGCTGTAATATTGTGCCTGGAGTGGTAAATGGCTTTTGTCATTTTACAGCTCGGCAAGGACAGTCCTGTGCTAGTCCTATGCTTAAAGACTTTGATGTAGAAATGGCAAAAGACTTTGTCCTTTTCAGTCTCGGCATGGATGGCACTGTGCTAGTCCTATGCTTAAAGACATTGATAGAAAAGCATACATTTGAGGTGAGCAGATCTAGAGTGTCCCTGGTGTTGAGAGTGCTCTATACAGGAGCTGCTTTCCACCTAAACTTGAGAACTACCTGAGTTCTCTGCTTCATATATATATATATGTATATATATATATATTCACTGAAAAAACCATATGTTTCACACACATTATAGTTACGAATTAGCATTTAAAAAACCTTGCAAATTCACTTAAAAAACCATAGGTTTCACACATGTTATAGTTAGCTGGACATTTCACTCGTAAAAAAACAATGAAATTCCCCCGTTATAGTTAGTGCAGGCAACTATAACTCACGCGACCGCAATCCTCTGCTGATGACGTCAGATATCACATCACTGTATTTAGACACTTATTTACCCATGTCTTCTTCCATTAATCTTTAGCTATACATATATTACAAATATTTATTTTTCATAAAGACACATATGTCATCAGTGATGTAATATCTGGCGTCATCAGCAGAGGATTGCGGTCGCGTGAGTTATAGTTGCCTGCACTAACTATAACGGGGGAATTTCATTGTTTTTTTACGAGTGAAATGTCCAGCTAACTATAACATGTGTGAAACCTATGGTTTTTTAAGTGAATTTGCAAGGTTTTTTAAATGCTAATTCGTAACTATAACGTATGTGAAACCTATGGTTTTTTCAGTGAATATATATATATATATATTTATATATCTCAAGGCCTCCAAGTAATAAAGATAACAAGAAATGACAGAAGAAATTGGAATGCAAAATTGATAAAATAGGAAAGAACTTGTGAAGGGAAAAGCATACTAGTAAGAAAGGAAGGAGTGAAGGAAGGACAAAGGGATGGCAATATGGAGAATGTATAAGAAATAAGAAGCAGACAATACATGCCAAATAAATGGCAACTAAAGAACATACCTTTATAGAAAAAAGTGGAGGAAGCCAATAACAAAGAGGATACATTCTAGGAGCACACAAGTCAGACGAAGAAAAACAATGTTCTATAGTAAGACAAGGCAAATTAGTGGAACATATCCCATATCCACAGAATTGTCATCACGACTGCGAAATGTCACAGGGCAAAAAGCATATGTTTACTCAAAGTAAAAACTTTTCATCAATACAAATCGTTCCACTCCCTTTTTTGATGTATGCAGCAACCTCTCTGATCTCATGTATTCATTTAAAGGATGACTACATCTGCTGCTGATTGGCACAATCCAACGAGCAGACCCGGAGATCATGTGCTAGATAACCATCTTTTACAGCTCTGTAGCCACGCCACCCAGTTGCAAACTATTCAGCAGTTTCCTACACCTGGGTCTCCTTTGGACCCTTTTTCTTTTGAGAATCTTGTAGGGTGCTTCGGGGGGGAGGGGGGAGCAGGCAGTGATTCCTTGGAACACACTTGCTCCCCCAAACTCTTCTTAAATCGGAATCTTTTTTATAAAGCAGCAACTTTTCCTTTAAGTAACATAGACTACTTTAATTTAAAAAAAAAATCTATTTAGGAAAACTAACACGAGGATGGCGACCTGCTGTTCATCGCAGGCCACAAATACCAGCCTGCCAAATAAATGTTCATTAGGAAGGTAATGTTGTAATCCTCTGTGACCGGAGATTTTGTTGCTCATGGTATTATTGCATAGGGTCGCATCACAAAATGAGAGACAGCTCTCTAAACGTTTGAGAGCAATTCGTAAGCACTGTTTGAAACCTGTCTCTTCATCAATTTTTCCACAGGTTATGACAGAAACCCAGCCAAGTAATTGATGACATTCTCTGTGCCTAGTCTATTCTCTGAAAGAGCTGGTTTGCTATTTACATGGCAAATTGCGAATCTTTTAATGAGTTAAACATCAAAAAGGTCATCGTTTTAGGCTCCTATAAAAAACTACAAACTAAAGACTCATAGGGCCCTATGTGCGACGAAGTGGTGGAGCGTGTTGTTAGCCTCCTGGGCTTAACGACATGCTCAGCCACTTCGCAAATGCAAGGCTGCACCATATTTACAAGGATGTGGTGCAGCCTTGCATTTTCCCCTGCGATGGCGCTAAGTGTAACAACTTAGCGCCAACGTAGGCACCCTTGCACCAGAGGGCAAGGGTGTCTGTGTGCAGGTGAGGATTGGTTATGTGTAGGAAGGTGTTCCTTTCTGCACATAACCAGTCCTCAGATGCCATTTTGTAACTTTAATGTGTGCTGCTTCATGCAGCACACATGAAAGTTTCAAAATGGCATTTTTAAAAAGTTTGTTTATGTACAGGAGGGGACACCTTTCCTCATCTTGTGTGTTTTGCTGTTCACCCTATGTGGGAAGGGTATGCCCAGACGTGGGTCCCGTGCTCACTACGCCACTGGAGTCAAGCTATCCTGGCTGAAGAGGGGTGAAACCCCAAAACCGGTCCTAGGATGCTTGATTCTGGTCCAGGGAAGACATGGCTTGGAAGTTCGGGCTGGACTGTTCCCATGAGGCACAGGGTCAAGCCTGATTTTCATATGGCCATGTCTGAACTGGGGTGGCGTGGTGAGCAAAATAACGACGGATTAAACCCAGATCTGTGACTGGGGGTGAATGTTTTGCCAATGTGCAACATTCCGTCCATCATCTTGTGTGTTTTGCTGTTCACCCTATGTGGGAAAGCTATGCCCAGACGTGGGTCCCGTGCTCACTATTTCACTGGAGTCAAGCTATCCTGGCTGAAGAGGGGTGAAACCCCGAAACCGGTCCTAGGATGCTTGATTCCGGTCCAGGGAAGACATGGCTTGGCAGTTCGGGCTGGACTGTTCCCATGAGGCACAGGGTCAAGACTGATTTGCATATGGCCATGTCGGAACTGGGGTGGCGTGGTGAGCAAAATAATGATGGATTAAACCCAGATCTGTGACTGGGGGTGAATGTTTTGCCAATGTGCAACATTCCGTCCATCATCTTGTGTGTTTTGGGGGACACCTTCCTGTACATAAACAAAACATTGCATTTTGCTTTTTCCATGTGTGCTGCACTTCTCCTCGTTTCGCCACCTTAAGACCAGGGTTTTCCTGGTCTTAAATTTGGCGCTGCCTCCTATGTACGCCACCCTTGTACATAGGGGCAGCGTCAAATACAATGGGTGTTCCGGTGGAACGCCCACCACAACACCCACTGCACGCCCCTTTCACGCTAAACAGGGCGTGAAAGGGTGCCTTTTGTACAAGACAGCATTAAGCCATGTTAAGTTAAGTGGCTTAACGCTGCCTTGTACATAAGGCAATGCCCCTATCGCCACGGGACTGTCCCAAAAAGTGCCGATAGGGGCTTGTTCATATGCCCCATAATTGCCTAAAAATAGACACATTGGTAAATTATTTTTGCTGCATGGGTAATTTCAAATTGTGCTAAATGTAATATAACATATAAAGGAGAAGAAAACCACTATCTATCCATAATTTAGGGCATGAAATGCAATTAAATCTGCCCACAAACATTGATATAAAAGGGTCAGTTCATGTCTCAGGAAAAAGACTGGTTGCTAGCTGAGTTCTCCACAAACTAAAGTATGCAGTGCCTAATTTGTACAGATGGTTGTAGGTGGTAGACACCAGTACTCCTTTTTGGCAACCAGGACTTTGAACCAGAGCAAGAGGGGGAAAGGCAGGAAATGGAGAAAGAATAAGGAAGAGAATGATAAGAAAACAGTTGCAATTGGTGGATGCAGGAATGACCTTAAAAGGCAGGAAGTGTAAGGTAGTGGAAACAAATCTGACAACCCTGATAGTAGGACTCTTAAGAAAAAGTTGGGCCCTGCAATTATATTACTTTCTAAATAAGCATTGGAACAAAGTAGGTGTTGGGACGGGGGGTGTGGCAGTGCACATTTGTATAAATTGGTGAACACAGACAACTCCTTTCTCAGCAGCGAGGAAGCTTACATTGCTGCTGTCATGGACGTCAGTTAGCAGTTGCTGACACTGTTCACTTTTTTTTAGTTTCCCCTCTTTGACTTTCTCCTTGTTTCCTTGTCCAATCTGTTCACTGTTTTTTTTTTTAGTTTTCCCTCCTTGACTTTCTCCTTGTTTCCTCGTCCGGAAACAGGAAAATGTTCGAACAGTAAGCACGAGAAAAGATAGATACCTTGGGGCAGATTTACAAGCCCCTTGCGCCACTTTTGTGTCACTTTTAACAACATGGGAAAAGTGACGCAAAAGTGGCGCAAGGGGCTTGTAAATCTGCCCCCTTGTGATGTAATCGGAGGCAATGGAGAGTGTAACGCTCCCCTTCTCTGGCCCTGGCATTTGTTGAACAGTCGCCGGTCGCCCGAGTCGCAGCTGTAGCTGTTTAGTGTGGGAGGAGCATTCACGTTTTCCGTATCTGAGTAAATGCCGCACTCTGCTTTCAGTGCTGTTTCTGTGTTCCTTTATCATTGACTTCCAAGTGTACTCTTATTTTATTGCCAACCAGTGATTACGAATATGATTCAGATTTTCTTGAATTATGTGTTTCAGATTCTCTTGAATTAGCTGCAGAATTCATGGTGAAAATGTAAACAGATTGAGATAAACTAAATACAAAATATTTTGCCACTTCTCCAACTGCAGCGTTTCATCGAGATAGGTTATAAAAAGACAAACTGCAGATAGAACAGCGAATTAAAGGTGACTTGTTCGCCATAGGGTCTGCTCGAAGCGGAAGGAAAAATAGAGCAGGGTCAGTTCTAACCTTGGAATTAACCTTTCCTCCTTCTCCCCAGAGCCCAGAGAATGCCTTCCAGTTATAAATGCCAACTCACATTTGGATTTCTCTCTCAAAAATGCCCTTTCACCACATTTCGGTATCAACATCTTTTTATTTAGCCTTGGCCAAGCAGCAGTGTTGCTGGCCTCAAAATAACTCGTCTGTCATGCTTTTTCATTCTAAGCTTTGGAGTCCATGTTATGTAACAAGGTGAGATAAATATGCATGTGCTGGCTCAGTGCATTATTTATGGACTAGTGCATAATACTCATTGCATGGTATCACGTTCTGTGCAGAGGGAGCCATCATCAGTGTGTGGAAATGCTAATGGGACTTGGCTGGTCAAAGGTAGTGCCTCAGGAATTCTTGGTTTGCCAATAGGGACAGCATCTTCTTTCTCTTAGATGCCCTCAAATTCTGATGCAGTTGCTGCAGATATGGGCTCCGTCGGAGATGAGGCACAGTAGGGAAACTTTCGATCAACTTCCCAAGTTCCCTCTGCTCTCTACATTTTTCAAACATCTTCGGTGCTGTTTAACAAATGTGTCTCATTGAATTTGCAGGCTTAAGGAATGCAGGGCAGATGTGTGAATCATTTTTGCAGCTGCAGAGGGCCTGAATAACATAATCGGGTTATTACTGGTTGCCAAAATGACTTTTTAATATACAGATGTTCAAAACACAAATTGTGATTCAATAACAAGTTACCGAATTGCAATTTTGGTTTCTCTATTATACTGATTCTGTATTTGGAAATGGCGTTTTTACGAATCCCCTTACAAATATGGAATTTCAGTGGTATGTATTAATGTTTTGTGACCAAACTCCAGTCACAAATCAGTAACATTTCACTACCTTGTCAAAGAGGTGGGAAGCCATTTGCAAATGTGGAGGGGTCCCTAAGCTTTGTAAATGTTTTTTTTTTTAAATTAAGCATAGGATACCCTTAATTTTTTTTTTAATCTTCATATTTTTTTTAAATGCATCCAATTTTGCTGTATGGAAAATAGGCTGCATTTAAAAAAAAAAAAAAAAGATAATTTTATTTAAAAGCAATCACAGACACAGTGGTCTGCTTACCTCAGGAGGCCATTATCCCTATAATGGTTGTGAATCCTAGTCATTCGTAATTTGCAACCTACCTCAATATTCATGAGGGAGGTCAAATTGCACTGTACTAGGAGGATTTTTATTGCGACTTGACCAGTGAACAAATAAGTGGACTTACAAAATACAACGATGGTCACAAAATATACTAGTTACAATTTGTGACCAGTATTTTGCAACCAGTGCTATGTACATCTGGCCTGAAGATACATATGCACTGCCTTTCCACACTCAAGCATTTTGATTCAATGTCCTAAAAATAATCCCATTGTCAATCTATACAATCCACTATTACTTTCCCGCAGCCAGGACTTAACTACTTTAACATACACATTTCTAATGCCACACTTCTACACACTTGTGATTTGCTATTCATAATAATAAAAAAACACATCCACATCCGCATCCTGTTACTTTTTGCTGCATACCAACCCCCCCCCAAACCCACCAACCCCTCCCTTCCTGTCCTTGGATACAGGATTCCCCCATCCTCCCCCCTAAGGTGGTCGACCCTCCAAGGGTGCCCTCTTGCTAAACCCATCATCCCTCGTGTGACCCCCCTTACTGCCTCTGTAGAATAGATCGATGCGATGAAACCAACAAAACCTAATTCCTACAACATAATCAAATAATTTCAACACATGTTCATGGTTGCTCCATTTTAGACTAGAGAGCCTGAGCCTCCTCAACTATCATACGCACATTAAATTTGCCATCAGTGATGACCTTCAGCTTAGATTGCTGAACAAAATATGCTTGTGCCCCCAAGAGTTTAAATTCCCAGACCAACCCAGGAGTTTCTGTCCACGAGCAGTCTGAGTACACTCAATCGCTTATAGTGCACCAACGAGAACATTTTTTGGGGGGATTGCTGTCAAAATCCACTCTTTTTTCCTATAATCTGAAACATTTACTAAGATTGGTTGTGGATATTTCATGTACCTAGGTCGATGGAAAGGGACCCTTGTGCCCTAAATATTCGTCAAATCATCAAGTGCATCTGGTAGAATGTGTCTCCTGATCAATGAGTCCATTATTTTCAAAACATTCTGGGCATCCCCCTGGCCTCACTTACCTCTGGGATACCACTGAACCTAAAGTTTGGGACCTGACACGATTTTCCAGTTCATCAAGTTTATTTTCTGATTGCTGTATCTTTCTTTGCTCGGTCACAATGTCTTTACTGACAGACAGCAACTTATCCTCCTAATCCGAGATTCTTTGCTCTGCCTCTACAAACCCCTGCAGCATTTGTGACAGATTCTGCTCGATTTTGGAAAGTGTCTGAGCTAATATTTCAAACTCATGAGACTGCTGTTTCTGCTCTCGAATTTCTGACAAAATGGTTTCAAACAATGTTTTTAGCATCTCTGTCTGTAGTATAGAGGCCCAATCTTTACTTTCTTTGCTACCTGGGACAAGAGGGAGATCTCCTCGGTCCTTGGTCCCAAGAGAGCTGGCACCTCCTCCATTATCACACTCTCCTCTTGCTGACCAGTGGTGTTTTTATTAAATTGACTTATGGAATACTGGGTATTCCTTATCTTTTGCAAATGTATTCATACTAATGGTGGCCCCCCAACATTGTCCTGATGACTCTAGGTTTCAGCCAACCACTCATTCAGGATTAATCTGGATTGTTGGCACCGGGCTAACTATGGGGAGTCAAAGGAGACATTCGCCTTGGCCAAATCTATTCGATCTTGCAGTCCTTCTTGACTGGTGGATGGGCTACCCTCTGCCATTTCTACTGCAGTAATGTCCTTCTGCCCAGCATTTCTTCAGTTTTTTATGACTAACCAGCCCTGAGCTGCCTGTGTTTAGATTTCTTGGGTGCTGGCATAATATATGCTGTAACTGATGATTGAACATGGAGTTGCCGCAAATTAGAGGTAGCTAGCATGCCACTTGGAGCATGCCCCTGGATCCCGTTAATTCCCTTGGAAGGAGCCCCGTGCCACGACTCCTTGTGTTCAATGCTTAATCACCTTGGGAAGCCGGGGAAACCATGAGCAGCTGCTGGCAGCTTTCTCCCAGTAGATCGCGCTCCGTTCTCCTCTATCTCTCTGTCTGGATGTCTTCCAGAAATACTATGTAACACCAATTTAGTCCTGCGCCCACCAGGAGCCTCATGACGTCCAGGAAAGCAATGGGTGAGATGCCAAGAACCTTGGAATGCCAGGCATTATGCCACCATTTAACCACGGCCTGTCTGCTCCACTGCAGCGAGGGCACGTGCAAATGGACAGGACACACTAGTGAGAGTTTCGCCTGCCCCCTCAATGTCCTAAAAATAGTGCAATTCAGAAAGAAAAGAGCTACAGAAGTTCTCTAAAAACAGAATAAGAAGTAAGATCATGATTGCACAACATCAAATGGGATTCTACCTCAACAGTCCAAATCTAATGCCTCACACAAGAGATTAAAGCTGATTATTAAACTTCATACTTAATAAATAAATAAAAAAGCAGACAGGATGTAATTTATTCAACTTCCCAATAAGTAAATAAATAAATAAATAAGTGAATACATCAGTAAAAAAATAAAAGTAAAAATAAATAAATAAATGAATATATAAATAAATCCCCTTCCAACAAAGAGAAATTGTTCTAACTGGTGTAAGGGTTTACAAGGGCAGTGAGCTGACTACTGCCAAATAGTAGACATCCCCAGCAGAGTGCCCATCTCGACACATCACATTCGGAACACCCCATCCCTCACCTCATCCTCTACAGGTAAGCCCCCGTCAATCTCAAGTATGCACAATCATCCCATAATTCCTGAGTAATCTCTGGAGCTTCACAGCCATCCACATCAAAGCCCAAGCTCCCTATACCATCTAAGTTTCCCATAATACACCCGTGCTTAGTATTTCTGGCCATAGAACATCCTGCTCTTCATGCATGGGACATTTTGTAGGAGGAAAACAGTGGAGTTGTGCAGTTTACAACTGATAATATTTTTTTAAAAAATACGAGGAACAAAATAAAAGGAGACACAGAATCCTGCTCATATTCTGAAAACTGGCCTGTGAGAAGCCAAACATTTAAGAAGCTGCTGCTTATTTGCTTTGAAGCATACCAGTAGAGAACATTCACTATGACTCTGAGTGGAACTACTGTAACAGCAAAAGAGCTTAATGGAGCCATGTGGCTGATGACCCAAATCCCCCTCTTTCTTTGCCTCTGTGAACAGGTGTTTTCAGAACCGCTGCTAGTACGGACACCCCTACAGGATTTCCTCTTCATAAGTATGGGTTCCCATTTGAAGTAAAATACAGGTATTACTGCACATATTACAGGGTTTTTTTGCGTTGTAATTTCTTATTAAAACCTTTGCATAAAATTACATTATAAAACAGTGACTTCAATCACATTTAACAATAAATAAGCAAATATATTAATAAAAGTAGATGCGGCTAAAGTCTCTCAATGGTTGATAAAGTCATATAAATATATAAATATATAAAGACTTATATAGGTACTAAACTCAAAGTAAAGGGAAAAGGGTAGAAAGATAAGAAACTCCAATAGTTAATAAATATATATATATCAATAACAATAACATCAGGACTGACCGACCATAAGGAGTTAAAAAACTGTGATTTATAATTGGGAAACATAGCCAATGAAAAATATGTCCAATACATCACTGTAAAGCGCTGAAATATTAAAAAACATTATAGGCTAAATATGAATAATGAAATAGGGACTAAATATGCTTTATGCGTGTTAACATTTCATAAGCTGAAACTGTGCATATTTTAATGCTATGTATAGAGCGAATACAATAACTAACAGTTCTGGGTGTATACTTACCTTTCTGTAGAAAATATAAGCTAGTCTAAAGGAGAATAAGGAAGAGAAAAAAACCCAAGATCTCATAGGAAAGAAAAGTGAAGCATAATAAATCTTTTATTATGATATTATTGCCTATTTTCTATAAAAGATATAAGATAGTAAAAATACTAAATATTATGGTCCCATTGATATAATTGTTATAATGTTGCGGAATCAGGGGGGGTGGGAATAGTAATGAAAAGAATAATAGTAAAGGGACACTGATATAGAAAAAGGTAAAATATATATAGAAAGTACAGAATAGATGGATCAAAACACTAAAAGTCTAACCATGTGTGAAAGTAGGAAAGGATAAAAGGTGTATATATATATATATATATAAAACCATATGCCTGTATGCACCCATAAATACGTATATACGTCTAAACACATGAATGTTTAAAGACATGCAAGCATTAATATTAAAGTACAAACATAATCTCTGAAAGGATGATAGTTATTAGATATGTAATATATTAGAAAGCAACCACTAGTGTTCAACATTATCACTGATTGATTTAGGTTATTAACTACAAAATTCATCATTATCATTTCCTGGGCCTAGGAAAGGTAACCATACTTGAAGAAATAAATCCATCTGGTCCTGGAGATTATATATGACACGTTCATAAGAGGCTGTGTGTATCATAGCTACCATCCATGCTTCCTGCGATGGTGGATTAGGCGACTTCCACTGTCACAGAATACTAATTTTTGCTGTGGCTAAAGCTGTATGTCCAAGTCGATGCTGAGATTTAGAAAGTGTTGATGATTGACGTGTATCATGTAAAAGAATAGTGGGAGAAGTACGTGGAAGTTGCAATGGCATTGTAGTACATAAAGTTTTACCCACATGTTCCCAGAAAGATTGTAGCAACGGACATTCACAAATGATATGGGATATGTCAAAAGCAGTATTATCACATCTCCAACTGTTAGCATGAGAAAGTAAACCAGCTTTATAGAGCTTTGTTGGTGACCAATGCCAATCATGTAGAATATTAAATAAACAAAATTTTAGTCTTGTTTCACCTGTACCTTTATTTAAATCATCAAGGATCTCTGTCCATTCATCATCATTATATGAGAATGATAGTTTGGTTTGTCATTTGGTACGTAATTCCTGTGACAGGAGGTTGTGAAAAAAGATGAGATGTGAGTGCTTCATAGAAACCGGATGTAACTCCTTTATGGTTTCCCCAAGTATGGAGATATGTTACTACTGGTGAAGCCTGTAGCAACCAAGGATGCAATCCTAAGCTTCTCCGTAAGCATTGTTGAAGCTGCGTATATTTCCCAGATTGTAGAGTAGATAGACCAAATTCCTCTTGTAATTGTGCAAACGTTTTAAGTTCACCACCAGAGAGAATTTGTTCTAGATTAGAAATACCTGCTGCCTTGCAGAGGGGCCAAGATAATGGTTGTTTATTCATACACATGCTCGCATTGTCCCATAAAGGAGCTTTTCTGTGGATACAAGGATGTGAATCTAATAATCGGTGTGCTCGCTGCCAAGACCCACACATAGCAGATAAGATAGGATTTGCGGAAACATTATGATAAGTCTGTGTCCCATATAAAATGGAAAGGCCTGATTCTGTTGATGAAAGATGTCTTTCTATATGCACCCATTGCGGCAATTCAGAAGCTTTTGATATCATGTAAGTCATTTGGGATAATTGTAATGCAAGGGCATACTGTTCCAATGATGGCAAGCTCAGTCCTCCATAGGAACGATGAGCCTTTAGTTTCAGTGCTGTTAGATGAGGTCTAGCTGAGCTCCATACAAAGGATTTTATCTTAGAATCTATTGAACGTAACCATTTTAATGGCTTGTACTTTACCCCATATTGTAAGCCACAGAGCTTTCCATTTTTCAAAGTCACGCTGCATCTGAGTAATGAAGGGGCTTAAGTTATCTATAATCATCCCTTCTATTTGTCCCAATTAATTTTGTAATCAGAAAAAGAGGAGAAATTATCAATAATTTGAAGCATAGAGGATAAAGAATTGGGCAAATCTGTGAGTGTAAGTAGGATGTCATCCGCATACAAATAGATTTTCGATTCTCCTGTCGGAAGGCATACGCCTAAAACATTAGTAGCTTGGCGTACTGTGGCTGCTAAAGGCTCCATAGCTAGAAGGAAGAGGAGCGGAGAGAGGGGACAGCCTTGACGAGTTCCTCTACGGATTGGAAATGGTTCTAATACAAGCCCCCGCAATGTACCTGTGCAGTAGGGTTCTCATATAATAAACGTATTTTGGCTATGGATTGATCGCCCAAACCGTATTTTTGCAATACTTTAAAAAAGATATCCCCTTTCAATACGATTGAACTCCTTTTCTGCATCAAGTGACAAGGCTAATGCATCATTTTGAAGACGTTTGCCAGACCATAGTGTGTGGGCTAAGGTGCGAAGATGGTTCCTAGAAGAGCGTTCTCGGAGAAATCCAACTTGTGTATGATGAATTAAAGAGGGTAAGATTTTACGTAAGCGAGATGCAAGGATGCTGCCTAATTTTAATATCACAATTTAATAGGGATATGGGGCGATAACTGCCACAAAGTAAAGGATCTCTACCATGTTTGGGTAACACAGCAATTATAGCTTTATAAGATAAAAGACCTAAGAAGGCCTGATGTTCTGCTTCTTGAAACGCAGACTGAAGAGAATCGATCACCTCCTTTCCCGCCCAGCGATAAAATTCTGCAGGGAAACCATCTTCACCCGGGGACTTATGGTAAGGTAAGTTTGGCTATAGCATGTGAAATCTCCTCTTTGGTAATCTCTCCCTCTAATAACTCTCTGCCTTCATCCAATAGACAGGGTAATTTTGCCTGTGTAAGGGATGCTTCCAATTACAGTTTTTAACAGATTTGCTGCTTGGAAATGCTCTGATCTTGAACAACCTAATTCATTGGGCCAGCAGAAAAGCACCTGTGGGCGAGCACTGACAGTTTGGCTTATCAGAGGGTAGAGCTAAGCATTTATTGTCACACTCAGAGGCCATAAATGAGACACACTGTTGTACCCTGTACATGAAGACACTGGTAGCCATGCTGTAAATTTCTATGTCTTCTTTATTAGTTCCAAGTCAAGTGGTATCAATCAAGGATCAGCCATGTACCAGCACCTACACCCGCCCCACCAGGAGCAGTCTGCCTAGCTGCTCAGCCCATCTCCAACTGTCAGCACTCATCCACACAGGCACCCAGGCATTCCACGCATCACAGTCACACCAACATTCTGTCACCATCTGTCACTCTGGCTGAGCAGCTAGGAGGACCTAGGCTGATTACAATTAAATGTAATACTCAGGATATAACATTATCCCTTTCCTTTTAAAATGAAAACAAAGATTACAAAACTAAAGCAGAGAACGATACACAAGAGAAGCAGTAATGTTCGTAACTCAAGGATGCAACTAAAACTAAAACACCACAAAAGAGAGAACAATGCAAATAAGGAAACAATGGGCAAAATACGACAAAAACATGCATCAAAATACCCCATCCTCTCTCATGAAGATTAAGTCATATCAGAGCGTGAAATAAATGATCAAATCACAAACTATGTTAAAACGCAGAGAAGCAGACTAACACTGGGTACTTTTGGGAAGGAATAAAAATTGTCAAGTAGTTTAAATTACAAACTAGCAATAACCCCATTCTTCCCCATGAACATTTTAAAATAAAGTAGTGAAGGGTGCACACAACCCACGACAAACACCCGAGGCCAGAAACAGACAACAAGGGTGAACCAACACTACAGATACACGTGTACCACAATATGGACCACATAGAGGATACACACAGTGAGGCGCAGGGTGACTTGCACACGACCACAACTGAAGTGCGGGGTGACTTACACAGGACAACACGTGATGCGCAGGGCGACTTACACACAACAACATCTGAAGCGCAGGGCGACTTACACAGGACAACATGTGATGCGCAGGGCGACTTACACACAACAACATCTGAAGCGCAGGGCGACTTACACAGGACAACATGTGAGGCGCAGGGCGACTTACACACATACACACAGACAAGACGTGCAGCGCAAGGCGACTTACCAACACATCAGACCAACGTGCAACGTAAAACGACTTACACACACAACACAAGAAGATGGGAACCACCCACCATGACCAGAACCACCCTCATGTAAGGGAGAAACTGTGATGTCCACCCACTAGGAGACTACGACGTCCCAACCATAAACAGCTTAAAACTGTGGAATCACGACATAAAATTGCTGTAAATGTTACATTTACTGTAGAACACTAGTGACCTGTGCCCCACGCCGGTGAGCGACCACTCACCCGAGTTGTGCTGCATTAGACAAACTCCGTAATTTGAGATATAATTGACCAAAACATGCAGTGCTCTTGAAAGAATAACAGTGTACCAATAACCTGTGTTATCTGAACATAAAACCCACATAAGAGGATAACTGCGTGCCAAAACTTTTCCATGTTTATATATACATATAATCTTTTTCTTACGGCAACGCAACAATATGCCCCATATAGAAATAGTCAGAACAAGGAACATCACTGTGCATAATATTCCATGGTGACTCCACATGCTCGAACTAAATGTCACCGTTGTTCCACGACAGTATGTATTAACCAATGTCTGGCTCTGGAGTGAAACATGGGGACTATGGCAAGACAACATGCAAGTACAAAGTAAGCTTTGCTCCGACATACATGAAACGGAGCACCTCACCAGAGACATCCCTCGAAGACGACCTTACTAGAAACATCCCTCGACGACAATTCCAGAAAGAACACTCCCGCGCCACAACTTCAAGCCTCTTTTCAATAGTAGATGCGTCAATGACATATTGCATCATACAAACTGTGATGAAAACTTTACCGCAGCAGCGTGGTTGGCAACAGACGAGCAGGATCCACAAAAACAGTAAGGTGCCGCCAACCACAAGATGGCGGCACGCTGCATGCCTCGCGCCGGGTGGCTACAGACACAGGCATGCACCAAACGTCGTCAAGAGGAGCAAGTCGAAGGAGCGAGACAGAGAGAGACACCACTGCACTTGAGGGAACACCAACAGGTAAGATTGCGCGCGGCTATGGATTGCGCGCGGCTGGGGGCGGCACGCGCCAATGTTTTCAAACCTCTGAGCAGCAGTTGAACTGTCAGAACATAATGGGCGGCCAAAAGCAAACAAAATCATAAATTGGCTCACCTCACAAGTTCTCCATAACAGCGTTTTGGCATTTTCCATCGCATCCACGAAAACAACCCTACAGTACCACTAACGACCAATGTGGCAGCCAAAAAGAGCCTTTTTGCAGAAACTGGCAAATTTGTGAAACGCAGGCCACTCTATAACATGCCACACACAGCATAGAAACCACATACCTTAAAGTCCATAGAATGGTACCACTATTAACACCATCTGTGTAGTCACTACACGGAGTATGTTGTGACAGTAGATCCAGGGCTGTCACCATGTAAAAGAAGCACTCCCCCAGTAAACACAAAGAAAGTCAAAGTGGTCACAGTGGCTTGCGCACTCCATGTTCATCCAAAGCACAAAATGAGTAGAGCCACTTAGCTCCTGTGTGGTACATGTGAATACATTCACAGAGTTAGTCTTTAACTCGCCTTTGTAAATTTGAACTTTGAATTAGAGATGAAGCATCGAGTCATCCATTCTTTGTGCACTTGACTCCAGATTGTGAAAATTGTTCAGGGTCACACCAGTATTCTCTTTGTAAACTGACTTTAATTGTGCTCACATAAAGACCAAGGCACAAATCTTACCAACACGACACCACTCTTGTGTGGCACCTGTGAATTCACTTCACTGAGTTGGACCACAACTCACATCTTGAACAGCCACACTCCTTTGTGCAGTGGATATATCCATACGGCAGATTGAAAAGGAAGTGGTAGGGTGAAAGTCAGTCCATTCATACCCTAACATACAGACCATACCTGTGGTCAAGTTCATGGAGCAAGATCAGACAGGACACAGGTTGGGGCCGTCCGATGACAGGACACTGGTGGGGTTGGCTTGCCTTTTACTCCATTCTGCTTCATGTATTTTTCTTTCATTTTTTCCTTTGTAGTTGTGCTGGTTACAATGGTTTCTTTGTAGACTCTGGTTTACTGTTCAGACCTTAAGCACACTTGGGTCCCGGTCCGCTCGTCGCCAAAATTATGTTGTGCTCTGTACATGAAGACACTGGTAGCCATGTTGTAAGTTTCTATGTCTTCTTGATTAGTTCCAAGTCAAGTGGTATCAATCAAGGATCAGCCATGTACCAGCTCCTACACCAGCCCCACCAGGAGCAGTCTGCCTAGCTGCTCAGCCCATCTCCAACTGTCAGCGCTCATCCACACAGGCACCCAGGCATTCCACGCATCACAGTCACACCAACATTCCGTCACCATCTGTCACTCTGACTGAGCAGCTAGGAGGACCTAGGCTGATTACAATTAAATGTAATACTCAGGATATAACACACACACTCTAGAATAAATAGACCAATTAGGAATAATAACATTGCACCTTTATAAATATTCTTAGAAGCCAAGAACTTTGTTCACTAGTTAATTAATGCTTTGTAAATCGATTTTTAACAAAATGCAGTTCGAGACACAAATGCGCACTGGTTTTAAGAAACAACGGTCAATACCATCCGCAGAGACTGTTGTGATCAAGGGGAGAAAAGCATAGGGCTAGATAGCAGAACAACGCCAAAACATTTACTATCGCCATCGATGGAAGCAACACTCCACCATGCATGTTTGGGAGACAACGGTTACCCAGAGGTCAGGAAAGTTCTACTCCAGGGGAGTCAGAGTTTTGGAAATGCCAGGGCTTGGGCACAGCAGGCAGTTCAAGCTTTGTATCTTCCCACCCGGGAAGACAATCCTGTCCCGGAGGAGGTGGTAAACACCCACGCCCAAAGCAGGTATTGTTTCTGTCCTCTGAGAGTGCTGACTCTCACCCCATGAGGTCAGAAACATGTCTGGTGCTGCAGGCTGGTGAAAATCCATCAGAGACCCCACTAATGTTTGGCTAGGTTTCAAGGGACCCTCTAAAAGGGTCTCTTTATTTATTTATTTATTTATTCATAAAGTTTTGTATAGTGTGAACATGACCCTAGGAACAGACATTGATCATAAAAAAAATAATAAACTTTACTCCTATAGGGAGTCAGCACTGTAGTAGTCAAAATCAGTAAATGAATAACAGGCAGGTATTAAATCAATGAAAAAAAGGTTGTGATCTTATGGCCATCCATTTCGTCTTATCTTCCAAATGGGCCGGAAAACATACCAACTACGCTCTCTAATGGAGGCTTGCAAGGTACTCCACCTAGAGCTCAAGGAGCAACATCCCCACCGATCCCCAGCAAATGACAATGCATCTGGTAAAGACTTCCGCTGGACAAGGCGAGGTTTGTGGCTCGGGCGCCACCGCCCCAACTCGGCCACCTTGGCCAAAGAAAGATCCAAGGTGTTGCACTCCCTTTCCGGTGACAGCAAGCCAGACGATGACCCCCCCTCTTGAGGTACTGTCAAAGGTGCTGAGGAGATGATTCTTTGAGGGCGGGGTGCCAAACTCCACTTTTACTTGAAGACTCGCTTCCCCTTGGCACCTCCCTCTTGTATGGTCCCTATTATTATGATGGACTCAAATGTTCTTATAAATGTTATAGTTTTCTGTTTGGGTTTGGGGTTCGCCTCCCGACAGGCCTTACCAGAATAGGGTGGTATGCCATAGGGCCATTAGGAATTTTCCCCTACAACCTGGCTCCTGTGTTTCCCCTCATCTATCCGGCGAGCCTTGTGAGAGTTACTGCTTAGCTCTTTACATTTCTCTAGACCATGGATATCAAGGTGCTTGAGAAGGACCGTTTTATTCATACACAGCTGACACATAGCTTGCTTAACTCTGAGACACGGCCTAAGGCCAGCAGACCCATGACCCCCTTCCAAAAAGTGCTATTTCTTCAAGCAGACGATAAGAAGAACATTTCTGAAATCTATTGCCATTTGATGAAAGCACCCCGCAACCACAGGTCCCCAGGCTGGACCTGCTGGGAGTTGGAACTTGGTTGAGTCCTTACTGACAAAGAATGGGAAGACATATTTTTTAGGGTGCACCACACGGCACACAATACAGGGCACACTGAAACGGCATACAAAATTAGCTCGTACTGGTACTACACTCCTGCACGCATCCAAAAATGGAATACACAATATGACAGTCAGTGCTGTCAGGGCTGTGGCAGTCCAGGAACGCTGCTGCATCTTTTATGGCACTGTCCAATGCTTTCTAGATTCTGAGAGCTAGTACTGGAAGACATTGATAGTGCGTTTAACACTGAGATTCTGCGGTTTACTGATTATACCATAAAGAGGCTCCCTAATGCACTCACATATCCTTTTCGGTCCACTAGAGGGCATCAGATTGCACTGGCCCTAAACGCTGCCCACAGGCGTCTTCTAGCCAATTGGGGAAGAGACAAAGTCCCTGACCACAGACAATCACAGACAATGGCTTCACCAGCTTTGGTCCCTGCTGGGTATGGAGAGGCTGTCGATGGTGACTGGCACTGACCCTTCATCATATACGAAAATCTGGTCTCCCCTTATTGCCATCATGTCCAAAGAGTTCAGGGAATTGAAGTGCCTTTCTTATCTGTGCATCCTTAGGTTGCTGTCCACGGCGCAGGAGGAGTCGGGGGCGGCGTAAGGTGGATGGCTCTTGACAAACACCAGGCACTTAACATTGGCTGGTTGGCCCAGACGGAAGGGTAAAGGCTTGCGGGGTTAATATTTGCACAATCTGGGCTATTTTTTATTTTCTTGATCCACCATTACTCTTTGGCATGCACACCAAACTGGCGCACACGGCAACACCACGCGGTGATTGCTTGGGGATAGCATCAAACAAAAAGTTCATTGCGCATGATAACAAGGCCCCAGTGTCTCCTACTCTGGTGTACCCTGTCCACGGTAGGCCCATTGTTGGTTGTAGGCAAAAAACTGTGTATTACCATGGTTACAATGTGATAACATAGCTGTTAGACTTGGTATTGTCTACTCAAATGCAGTTAAATCTCGCGGCCGGCCCGGTTTGTGTTGTGGGTGGCTTGCTGTGTAATTGTTTCTCTATTTGGTCTGCCAATAAAAAAAGAGATTTGATCCTAAAATGACACCACCCCAGTTTTAGAAAAATATCCATTATTTATATGTGTAAAACAAGACAAAAATGATAAAAATCCAACATACAGTGACCAAATTACAAATGAAGCAAAAAACATTCTTTATATATAGTTCCTTGGAGACGATAGCTCCTTCCTGGGATATCACAGTGTCGTGAACAAACAAATCCAACAGTTTCAGTCGGTTCCGGTGTCGCGGGCTGGCTACGGTGTTGGGGAGACCTGTAAAATAGTACCTTTGGAGATGCAGGGCTTCAAACCGTGCGGTAAGCTCCGGAGGAGCAGTGTCGGAAGGTGTTGCTCCCGGAAGTCGGTGCAGGAGTCGTTGGGCCCTTGAAGTCACATGCGTTGCAGGTCGAACTCCGTCAGTTTGACGTCAGGAGCGCTGGTGTCAGCAGGCGTCTTGGCGGCAGTGTGAAGAGGAGCATTGTGACATGCGGTGCCCTCATGTCACAGTGCAGGCAGCGGCTCAGTGACAGTCATCCAGTGGTGTCAGTTAAACTAGTGCTGTGATGCGAAGTGAGGCGGTATTAATTGCTAACAGATCACAGTGGCAACAGCATTGTTGTCGTTGCTGAAGCACTGTCGTTGGTAGACCCAAGTCTACAGTGTGAGATGGGGCAATGTGGTATTCGGGGCCCGCTGGTCACAGTGTAGCCAGCAGCATCAGTTGATGAACTGGAGTCAATGGTGCTGGCGTTGGTGGGCCAAGGCTGTGGTGTGGGACAGGGTGGTGCGTCGTGTAATTTACAAGCAGTTCCCCCAAACTACAGTGCAAGCAGCGGCGTCAATGTCAGCTTGGAGTGTCATCATCAATGTGCTGCAGGGCGTGCACGTGTTCTCCACGAGCAGTGTCCACAGGTCACAGTGCAGACAGCGGTGTGGGTGACAGCATCACAGCAGCATCAGTGATAACAGGGTGGTGGTGTGAAGCGACGTAACAGTACATATTATAACATAACATGTATTTGTAAAGCGCACGTTCACCCAGAGGCATCTTGGTGCTGAATAACAGATGTTTATTGTTACCCAACTCAATGGTACTCATTATATTGACCCCAGATGGATGAAAGGCTGAGTGGACCCGCCGGGATTTGAACCTGTGACCATGAGGTTGAACACAGGCCCCTGCAGTGGACGCATTAGTCCACTGAGCCACCAGACCCGGTGGTGTGGACTGCGGTACCTACAGGTCACTGTGCAAGCAGCGGCTCTGTGGCAGCATCAGTCGGCATAGCCAGTAAGACCAGGGTTGCAGTGCAAAGTGCAATGGTGCCCTCTGTGATGCCTTCAGGTCACAGGGCCGGCAGCAGCATCAATGATGGTGTCAGGTTGCCTTTTTTCTCTGTGGCAGCTGAAACATCCAGTTCCAGAAGACAGCACCCAGAAGATGCTGAAGTCTTTGTTTTTCCTGAGACTTCCAACAGAAGGCAAGCTCTACATCAAGCCCTTGAAGATACTTAAAATGCAGAAAGAACAGTCTAGTCCTTTCCCTGCCCAAGACAGAAGCAGCAGCTGCAAGCCAACCCATCATAGCACAAAGCAAAGTGGTAGTCTCTCCTCACAGCTCTTCCAGCTCTTCTTCCTGGCAGATTCCTTAGTCCAGCAGTAATTTAAAGTTCCTGGGTTAGGGCCCCTATATTTAAGCCACATTTTCCTTTGAAGTTGGTACAAAGTTCCTCTGGCACACACAAACCTGTTCAGCTTAGCTCAGGCCAGGTTCACCCCAGGATGTTGAGACAGCTTTGTGGAAGGCAGCCACAGTCGATTCAGGTGCAAGTGAAAACTCATCCCACTACTCTAAATGCTGCCAGGCCTATTCAGCCTGGCTATGAGTCACCCAGGAAAGGCAGGACCCACCTCAACCCTGCCTTGTGTCTGTCTAATGTGAATGCACATCCCCTGCTTCTGTCACTGTAAACCCAGACAGGGAATACACAAAAGGCACACAGGATGGTTGAGCAAGAATATGCCCTTTTTCTAAAAGTGGCATTTTCAAACAAACAACATAAAAATCATCTTTACTAAAATATGTATTTGTAAATTCTCAATTCAGGCATACTAAACTCCATTTCTCTATCTTATCCCAGTGGAGAGTTATGCTTGTAAAATGTTGCAAGGTGACTCCCATGATAAGTCTATGGGACAGACAGCCTTTCAATAGTGAAAAGCAAAATATACAGTATTTCACTACCAGGACATGTCACACACACCAGTACACGACCTACCTTTCACATACACTACACCCTGCCCATGGGGGTACCTTTAGCCAACCTTATGGGTGTTTTACATGTAACAGAAGGGAATGTTAGGGCCTGGCAAGTGGGTGAACTTGCCAGGTCAACAATGCAGTAACAACTGCACACAGACACATCAGTGGCATGTCAGAGAACCCTTTGAAAGTCTACTTGTGTGGGTGGCACAATCAGTGCTGCAGGACCACTAGCAGCATTTGATTTACAGGCCCTGGGCACACATGTGCACATTACTAGAGACTTAGGAGTAAATCAAATAAGCCAATGTGGGAAATACCAATCCATAAACACAATTTACATAATTAGCAGTGTTAAAAAGCCTAAAGTCCTAAAACCAACGAAAAATAGGTAAAAAACAACCGACCAAGAAGCAATAAGTCTGGGGGTGAACCTGCTGAGAAATCCAAGTCTAACAGGGGGGTGAGGCCTGGTTGAGAGAGGAGAGGCGACATGAGAGGCCAAGTTGAGAGGGGAAGCCATTATTGGAGGCCTGGGGTATTTGTGGGGCAAGGAGGTCTTGCAGAGGGACTGATTGAGTGAAAACGGGGGTAGAGGGAGAGGTGGGGATTATGTGCTGAGTTGGGGACCTGAGTTACATGAGGTTAATATTGTTAGGGGATCTAGAAATGGACATTGAGAGCTTCTGGGCACGGGGAGCTGTGAGAGTACCTGGGAGATCCTTGTTGGGGCATTTGGAGGACGGGAGAAAGAGCGAATGGGAGAGAAAGGTGCCAGGGTTAAGGGAATCTCTGCTTACCATAATAGGGAAGGGGGAGCATGTACATTGGGTAGGCAAGTCACAGATTGATTCTCAAGCTCAGCCTGAAATGAGGACTCTAGAGTGGATAGGGCAGAAGAGAAGGTGGGGTGGCAAGCACCTGCGATGGGGAGTGGGCTGAGTGATGTTGGGGTACACATGGGCATTAAAGGTGGTGCGAGAGCTTTGCCAGGGTAGCTAGGGTGACTTTGGGAGGGATGTGAGTTCTTATTACTCACACATTCTTGAGGAAAGGGAAGATCTCCTCCCCTATTGCTAGTTTATCATTCAATGATTGAATTAGAATGCTTTTGTTGTTGTATAGAGATATGGTAATGTCTGCCTGCAGAAGGGCGAGGGAGAGACAGACAGTCTAAGACCATGAGGTGTTTTCCTGGTGTAGGTGATTCGAAGCATGGAATTGTGCAGGTCTTTTGATGTAGAAGATGAGGCAGTTGATTAGTTTTCTCTTACTAGAGCAGAAGCATAGGTCAGAGATAAGTGTTTCAGGGCAAGACTTGAGGAGATGGTGTTTGAGTTTTTTTGATGCATTTTTGGAGAGATTAGGAGGGTGCTTCATAGTGAAGGCATTGAAACCTGTATGTTCTAATGTTACATCCATTGCTTAATAAAAGAAGGGACCTCAAAAGAGTGAAAAGGTCCACCCCAAAGGTAGGATGAAGGGTAAATGTCTGAGAGGGGGGCTCCTAAAACAATCTCCAAAATCATAGCGTGGAGGCAAGTATAATAATTGGGGTGGTCAGATACTTCTGACTATCACTTGCCGAAAAGGAGCAAGGACCGGAAAGGAAGGAAAAAAAGATAAGGCTCAAATTGCAGAGGCTATGAGAGATTAAAGGATGATTTTTAAAGGTAGCGTGCAATGAGGTGACAAGATCCGCCACGAGTGATTCTAAAATTATAGAAATTAATACCAAACATAGGCATTCAAAGATGGCTGCCAATTTTGCAAGGTTACATGCAGGTAGGTGTTATAGTCCTACTTTATTTTCAAATAAAGTCCTCTTTCAGTTGCCTTTCTAGGTGATGAGGCTCCATCTTCTGGTAGTGAGTCTGGTCGGTGAAGAAATGGTTCTCAAAATGGAGGATTGATCACTATGGGCCCCACTAAATATTCAAGGGCACACACGTAGGAACAGATCTTGCCCTGGGTCCCAGCTTTCCACGACCAGAGAGCTCCAACCAGAGAAATGGGGCACTATCAATCCGTAGTGTCCAAAGCACCAGGAGAGCGCAGAGAGCTCATGGGAGGTCCCTGATGCTACATGGGCAGACAGAGAGCGACCAGGTAGACCAAGGACTACCGCAGTCCAGAGGAACAAGGGCATCAGCAAACCAGAATCTCGTGAGAGCCACAAGACTTATATGCCAACTTGGTTTGGTATGTTGAGCAATTGTTGCTTGATAATAGTCCCCTGTGTATTTATTAATACATCCCACACTGTCATCAGTGAGGATTTATTAAGAAAAGATGTTTGGTACCAAACACCTTAGAAATCAGTGGAGCCGTCATTGAGATAGGAAACTTGTGTTGATGAGCATCCAGCCCATGTACTCTTGATGGCTTCCCTGTCCACTTGCAACATCACAGAATAGGCTGGGCATTGTAGGGACCTGTCTGCTTATTCAGATAGGCCCACACATAGGATATAGTGCACCCTGCCTTAGGGCTGAAGGCCTGCAGTAGAGGTGGCTTTCGTATACATTATGCGGTGCATGGAAGGCATGGCACACAGGGCTGTGTGCCATGTTGATTCTTCAGACTTTCCTGCACCAAGATATGCAGCTTGCAGTGGCAGACTGCATAACCTTGGTGAGGAGGAATCGGGGTGGCACAATCAGTGCTGCAGCCCCAGAGGACCCTCTTCTGTACTCATGCCCTAATTACGAGGGATATAATTTACTACGGACTTATAGGGGTGACTGAAGTTGTGCCAATCGTGGTACAGTTTTGGGGAAGAGATCTGGCACTGAGAACCTGCATGACCCACCCCCCCAAATGAAAGAGGATGAGACTAACCTTTCCCAAGGAGGTCTTCATCTTCTTAATGGAAGAACCTGGAAAGGCCATCTTCGTTGGCATGGTCAGTCCCAGGTCGGTGTTCCACTGTAAAGTCCATTACCTGTACAGATATAGAACACCTTAACAGTTTGAGATGTTCTCCTTTCATTTGCATGAGCCATCGGACAGGTATGTGGTCAGTTTGGACAGGGAAGTGAGAATAAAACAGGTATGGCCTCAGCTTCTTCAGGGGCCAAACTACAACAAAGGCTTTCCTCTTCATGGCACTCCAAAGCTGCTCCCTTGGGAGAAGCCTCCTCCTTATGAAAGCAACCGGTTGATTGTGGCCATCATCATTGGTCTGGGATAGGATCACTCCTATCCCATTTATAGAGGCATATGTCTGCACTATGAACTATTTGGAGTAATCTGGAACTTTTAGAATTGGTGCTGAGCACATTGTTTCTTTCCAGGTGTCAAAAGCTTTTTGACAGCCCATTGTCCAGTTTACCTTTTTTAGGCATTTTCTTAGAGGTCAATTCGGTAAGGTGGCCACGATGGACCCATATCCCTGTACAAACCTCCTATAATACCTAGTCAAACCAAGGAAGGCCCTGACTTGGGTCTGGGTGTTTGGGCCTTTCCGATCCACAATGATCTGTAGTTTTGGCTGTTGTGGCTGAACTTGGCCTCCACCCGCAAGGTGGCCCAAGTATACAACATTGCCATGCTCTATCTGGCACTTACTTGCCTAAATAGTGAGGCCAGCTCTCGGTAAAGCCTCCAGAATGGATTGGAGGTGGATCAGGTGATCCAGCCAGATGGAGCTAAAGACAGTAATATCCTCTAGATAGGCTGCACTATAGGCATCCAATCCAGCAAGGACATTGTTCAACAACCTCTGAAAGGTGGCAGGGACATTCTTCAAACCAAAGGGAATCACAGTGAACTGTAAGTGCCCATCGGAGTGGGAAATGCTGATTTTACTTTCATTCCAGGGGTCAGAACTATCTGCGAGTAGCCTAATAAGAGATCAAAGGTACTCAGATATGTGGCAGCCCCTAACTTATCAATTAGCTTGTCAGCTCACAGGAGTGGGTAAGCATCTGTTTTCATGTCTGCATTGAGGTCCAAATAGTCCACACAAAATCTAATTTCTTTCTTTCCACCATGAGAATGATGCTTGAGGACAAATATCACTTGGCTGGCCCAGGGGCTCTCTGAGGGTTCGATTACACCCATCTCCAACATATGGCTTACCTCAGCTATGATGCTTTCTTTGACATGATCAGACCGCCTGCATATTTTTTTTTGGACAGGTAGGCTTTCATCAGTATCCACGTCATGTTTACACTAGTTAATCGTACATACGGTCAAGGAAAATAACTGAGCAAAGTGGTTGAGAACTTGCCTGCTATCAGTCTGCTGTAGTGCAGTGAGGGTGTCTGAAAAGACCACTTTATCAACTGACCCATCTTTAGGGTTGGGAGAAAGGAGATCAGGGAATGGGTAACTCCCTGCCACCTGGTCCTCATCTGTTACCATGAGCATGGTCATATCCGCCCTGTCATTGTAGGGTTTCAGGTCATTTACATGTATCACTCTCTTGGGGTTTCTACATGTGCCAAGGTCAACTAAGAAGGTGACCTCCCCTTTTCTCTCAAACGTTTTTTAGGGCCCACTCCATATTTCCCTGAGGACCTTAGGTGCCACAGGCTCCAAAACCCACATCCTCTACCCTAGTTGGAACTCCACCATGGCAGCCTTTTGGTCATACCAGAGATTCTGGAGCTCTTGGCTGGCCTTAAGGTTTTTGTTTGCTTTTTTCACGTACTCCAGCATCCTGGAATGAAGGGCAAGTACATAATCCACAATGTCCTATTTCGGTTCCTGGAAGGGTCTCTCCCATCCTTTCTTGACAAGACAGAGGGATCCTCTTACAGGGTATCCAAGCAAAAGTTCAAAGGGGGAAAACCCTACTCCCTTTTGCGACACCTCTCTGTAAGCAAAAAGCAGGCACAGTATTAGAACATGCCATCTCCTGCTACGTTTTTCAGGGAGTTCACCAATCATGCCTTTAAGGGTCTTGTTAAATCTTTCAACAAGCCTGTTTTTGGGTTGTATGGTGTGGTGTTTTGATTGCGCCTATCAGATAATACAGAATCTTCCATAGGGAAGCACAACACCCGCCGCAGTTAAAACACTTTAACACAGCACCTTTAGAAAAGGGTTTTATTTTATAAAATGCAAGGACTCTGTCTTTTGAATAAGACTTGGGGTTAATTTTACACAATGCTCCGAAACAGAAAGGTTTTCCCAGATGTCAAATGCAGAAGGTTCAAATACACAAAGAGATATATATGTTTATATGCAAGCAATAATCTAAATGCTTTAATAATACTGATTAATAAACAAGCAGCAAATAATATGAGATAAGACTCAAGCAAATATACTGGACGTCCTGCAAGAGATCAGAAATATATATATAGTTTACGCTCCAAGATGCATGCAGGCACCACACAGAGAAAAACGGACTCTTCAGTAAGCTGTGTTCTGCTGTTCAGGATATCGTGTTTATTTCATAAAGGGCAAAGCGGTCATAAGGCCTTGATCATATATGTACACATAAGATGATTACTTTAGATGTGCACCTCAGCTCACTTCTACATCACAAAGAAAACACCTCAAATGATCAAAGCCACTGGCCAAACATCACAATGGCAATAACCAAAACTCAATACATCATCGGTGCAAAACACTGCATTTCAGACTGGGGAAGTAAACAGTCGTGATTGAGTGCCTCAGCAACCAGGGTCCACGCTCCGAGATAGACGCGTCCATCCTCGCTCGGATTCCAAACTCCCGGTTTCCAAGTCCACAACCCTCAGCTTCAAACACACTAGAAGGTTCGAGAAAGACTTCCCCTTGGGCCAGAGGAATCTAACCAGAACTGGCTAGGTTCCAAGCAAGCTTTCCCACGGCAGTAAGGAGCTCTCACATCCCCTTCTCCAAATCTCACATGTTCTAGCCTTTATCTTGACGAAGCTCTTAAAAGCCTTTCAGGACACCTAAACAATCCCTCACCAAAACAGAAAGACCTTGAATATGAATAACCCAAGCAACTTGCACGCGCTGCTGTGCACGCAGAAAAGCTGAAGCAAGGCAAAGTCAGGGAAAAAGGATGACATGAGGCAATGTCAAAGCCAATGGTAAGCACCTCATAATTCTCAGTAATGTACAACACCGAGCACATCTATGCATCACTGCCCACAACACTGCACTTCGAAACCAAAGAGTACATTCCACACCTCTCTCTCCCTTTCACGCTTCCAAATGCATAACCCACATGTTTTGTTCTTGGCAAGGCTGTCCACTCCATGACAGCTCCCACTGAAAGACAGCAAGATTACAAGAAAGAAGAGAAGCAAGGCATATGCAGGACCATTGTACATCCAGGCTAGGATGAAATAACACACTAAAGTCAGTTACAATAATGGTAGTCAAAGGTCATCCAGGGTCTCAAACCACAAGAGTGCCCCTAGCACTACATTTGGTGAACCTATAAGTCACCTCACACTCAGCCCACATTTCAAGTATGAAGACATGAAATTGGTACTTCTGTCTGACACTACCTCCTTAGGAAAGTCAACCCTAGCTGGTGCATTGGTGGTCCTTAGGAGAATGGATTCAGGCTACCTGTCGGCATGATCCACTACCACCAGAATAAATGTATTTCCTGATGCTGTTGGAGGGCACCTGTAGAAGTGGACCTCAGCTAGGCCTACCAGTGTAAGGGGTTCGCCCTTCTCTGCACAGAGTCCTCAGACCAATAGGAAGAAGTTGGCACAGAAACTGGAATAGAAAATACAAAGTTTGATAAACCTCATGAGGTGGAACTACATTCACACAGCACCCTTCGGTATTGAATGAAGTAGCACACCAAACAGAAGGAGCATGGTTCTTTTATACCCACACAGGGGCTTAAAAGAGGGCGGTACAAGTACAGGAGAAGGTTTTATGTACATATAAGGTCATATAGAAATGCACAGTCGACAAGTAGGAGGAGTTAACAGTTTGCCAATGCTAGTAAACACATCCTGACAGTTACATACTACTAACAGCTGCAAGGACAGCTGAAAACTTACTGGGCATGTGCGAAGGTGGAAGATGCTAAATATAGTTTGTTTCTAAGCAGATTACAAGAGCAGTTAACACTGAGGGGGGACAAAACACATGGTGGGCACATGGCAGCACAAGGCAAACAAAATGGCTGCCAGAAATACAAAATGGATTCCACAAAATGGACAAGAGAGCCTCTAAATACAAGATGGATTCCGCCAATGCTAAGCCAATCGCTGCCAATTTACAACACCCCAGCTAGGTGAATGTCATTGGCCATTCATCAGATTTACATTTTGGCGGACTGTTGTACAACATGGTAGCCTGCGTCAAAAAAACGCACAGCCCTCGAGAGACTCAACTGCATCAAGGCAGAATTGCAGACTGGAGGAGGAAGCCTGTTAGACTGGGAGGTGTTGCATGCCCTGGAGGAGAGGGGACTGGAATCTCAGGACAGTACAGCACATGAGAACCAACAAAAGTCATTGGGTAAGTCACAACAAGTGCAAATATGTGTTTCATAGTTCATGGGGTTGATTACAGCCAGATATGTACCTGTGCCCCAGTGTGCTGTGGGCAGCGTGATGTTTTGGGTTTAGGGTCTTGTTCCATGTATCCTCACGTAAAGTAAATGACGCAGGCCAATCACACATTGCATAGGCCAAATCAGCCCTGTCATATCCCTACCAGCCACTTCCAAAGTTTAACCAGTCCACGTCGCACTCGTCTAACTGCCTCCTGTCATTAAATGTACAACATGGTGCCCAGATCTACAAGTATCTGAATACAATAGACCACTTTAAAAAGAAAGCTATGCAGCTCCTTGCTTATTTCCTTTCATGGAATTGCTGTGTAAAAAGGGACCTGGGTCTCATTTATGAGCTTTTAGCGTAGGGCAGCACCGCAAGTAATCCTGCTGCACTGCCCTACGTCAAAAGAAAAGGCCAGGAATGCACTGTATCTATGTGATACTGTGCATTCCTGTCCTTTGCCTCAGCACCAGCGCACAATGGGCTGCCGTGCACCAACGCAGCCATCCTTGCACCATGGTGCAAGGGTGCCCGTGTTGTGGGGCTGATTGATTTTGTGCAGGAAGAAACACCTTCCTGCACAAGAACAATCACAACAGGTGTTTCCCTCTTTCTATGTGTGCTGCAGAAATGCAGCATGCATGGAAAGTGGAAATGAAAACAATTCTCCTTGTTGCGCATCCCTGGGGAGGTGGAGCATACTGATGCATTCCCAGATTTCAGATTTCTCTCGTAAATCTGGAAATGCGGCAGAAGCCATGGCTGTTGCATGGGGACACTCACAGCAACACTCATAGCTCGCCCCTTTCACGCAAAGTGTTGTATGTGAAGGGGCCTTATCAACAACGACATAAAATGCTACACAGGGTGGCTTTACATCTCCTTGTAAGTATGAGGAACCACACTGCACAACTGGTGCATCATAAAAAGTGATGCACTGCTGGTGCAAGGGCTAGAAAATTTGCCACTAGGTTCGCACTATAAGAAGGAATTCTGGGTAGGCCCATAGCACGCACATTTGAAAATACACCTGTAAAGTACTATTGCAAATTAGGCTGCACACAACACTAGCACATCTCTATCTCTTTGCATAGGACGCATCAACACCATCTGTCCAGGTGTATGATCCACTGTAATTTTCTGACATGGACGAGAGCCTGTCCACCCTTGATCAGGATACCCTCCACCAAATTCTTGGCTCCATACAGTCACCTTCTTCATTTGCTGTAAAGGACACAATGTAGTGGGGTCTCAAGATGATCCCCAACCAAGTGCACCCACTGCATCTGGCAGCACCTACAGCCCCCCCCGGGACTTTTAGGACACTCAACGTTTGTTCCAACAGAGTGCTATTGGACTCCAGGTGTGTTTTGCAGGAGGTGCATGTGGGGATGGATACCATGGTTGGTAGCTTTGCGACCATCCATAGATGCCTCATCTCCAATGATGAGAACCTTGAGCATACATAAGGCAACTACCCTGCACTCCCTGGCCTTGTTCAATCTCTGGCTACCATCGCTTGTGTCATGAGGCAGAAGCATAAACAAATGCCCTGCCAAAGTGGCACTAGTAAGGTGGGGAAACATCTGGTGGAAATATATGACATGCTAAGGACATGCAGCGGAAGCAGGATACCAACCTCGCCACAATGGCTGCCTACCACCGGGAAGTAGTAGCTGTCCTGACAAACCAGCAGAACATCCTAAATTTCCTGATGCCTTACCTGTCGTCCCTCACCTACTACAGACCCCACAGAGCAGCCAACAGACACATCGGAGGGAGGATTTGTCTAAGACACAATTACAACATAAGACTGCCCACTAACATTTCCCTGTGTCACATGTGATGTGAAACCTTTGAACTTTGCTTATAACCGTGTCAGTGTGAAAACAGTAGACACTGTCCTCCTCTTGCTTTGTCCACATGTTACACTCCACCATTGCTGTCCCATTGTTGTTGCAGAAAATCACACTCTGGCACTTCCATTCACATCCTCACTAGAACACTACTTGACCACATTTGTGTTCACATATCTCTCCCCTGGAAATAAGGCTGAGTATCCAAAGTCTTGCTCCCAGATTCATGGATTATTGTTTGAAGTACTGCTACTTCCCCTTTGCTTTCTGTGAGAAGTGTAAATAAAGATGAACACATGTGCAAGTGTGTGGAATGACTCTAGATGTGTCTTGAAAGTACTTCAATATGCATGCGCCTACACCATGTACAACAACAGCCATCTGAAGCAACGATCTTACCATGTTCATTTTGCAGCATAGCCTCAATGAGAGTAAGCAGTCATATCAGAACTCAAGATGCATGCAAAGTCGTTCTGTTAGACACCAGGTTCCATTCCTGCTAGGAAACATTTTTTCTTTGCAGCTATTGTGATTAACAGTGGAATAAATTGACCATTTTTTGTACACTATCATGGTGACCATGTACCAAAACAAAGGGTACAAAACACATAACGGGACAATGTGGAGTGTGTATGTGGTTGCCATCTGTGTATGACCAACACCTAATGATACAAATGCAATAATCACCAACATTAATCCTCATAATTCCTTTTGCAGCACATGCACTTCTAGCTGCAAGGTTTCAAATGATATGATCAGTTTGGACAACTCCCACCAGTGTGTGTGCTAAACTTGTGTAACAATTGTGGAAATCACATGTAATATGACAGACAAGTGACGATGCTCCCTAACAAATGTGCAATACCTACTAACACATATACACATTCCAAATGACATGGCATGGGCCCAATCCTTCAAAAGCATATATATCATGTGTAATGTTGCACAACAATGAGCAAGAGTGTATATGGCAAAACTATATTTTTAATCACTATAAAAGGATACAAATGATTCTTAAAACAAATGTAGAAAACATACTTATCCTAATGAAATAAACCTGTACCTAAAATATCAATGAAAAAAACAACCTATTCTCAATTACTAATAAACTGCCTAACTATCCTTAACGTATTCTATGCTACACATGCATCACATAAGGCCACTAAACCATCTACCCCCATGCCACCTTAACACATCAATGCACAATGGATATCATTTTACATAGCCTATACATGAACTAACTAAACATTTAAGCCTACACAATAATACATTTGTTTTCTTTTTTACACATGTAAATGAAACCGAGTCCAACTATTTACCCACCCAAATTCTAATCACACTCAAATTTAACAATAAAATAAAAACTTATCTGATAAAACTACAACTACACCAATCTAAACTAGGGGTGGGCGGAATTTGCGGAATTAACCTTCGCAAATTATCGCGAGAATGTTTAAAATTATCGCAAACAAGCAGAAATATCGCGAAGATGCGGAAGTTTTTTTCCGGCATGTTCGCGAGATTTTCTGCATGGTTGCGGGTCGCCAACTTACCCATGTGGTTGCTTGCGGGCGCGGCCATCTTGTTTTGAGTTGTTCTCGCGGTGCATGATCGCGAGAAGAAAGACGTGATCGCGCGACGCATGACGTCACTGCGGGCGCGAACTGTCGCGAGACAGCGCAAATGGCTAAAAACAATACAACATCTCATGGAGAACGCGACCGGATCAAGAAAACTTGTCGGCGAACGCAGGGATTCAGGTAAGGCGATCGCGCGCGCGCGAGAATGTATCATTTTACAGCGCGAGCAAGAAACAAATTATCGCCAAGCTGCGGAAACCGGAATTTTTGACATTTTCGCGCTCTCCGCGGAACGCAAAAATGTCAAATTATCGCAATTTCCGCGAACGGAACGAAATTTTTGCCCAGGCCTAATCTAAACCTAACTAATCTAACCTTAACTATACTAACACTATTACTGTCATAAAACCTAAAAAATATGAAAGGAAACTTATTATCAAAATCTGTGAACTACATCTGCTCCAGGATGCGGTCCACAGACTTCTTCAGCGTGTCCATCTTCTTGAGCATTGTGGCCAACTGCATCTCAAGTCTGGCCAATTTTTTTAAATCAACATCCTGGGTAGTCACCCCTTGACCACCCGAATGTCCTGCACTGTATAGTGGCGGTTGTCCTGCCACCGTTGTTACTGCCGATGAAGGCCCTGCTTGTGGATCCTGCCCTCCTTCATGTCCCATTCCCTTGTAGACCATGGTGTCCTTTTTATTCAAAGGCACTTTAGCAGGAGCAGATCAAATCCAGGTTTTGGCTGCCTTTTCCTTTTCATATCTTCTGCCTATTTTCATGAACCCTTGGATATGCGGAAGATGTGCATGTATCATGTTTCACGAATTCGGAATGCCTGTTCCTCCTCTGCAGTCATGTTGTCTTTTGGAGAAGAGTGACATGTTTCCAATATAGTGATCATAGAGAGCACTCTCTGCTGTCCAATGCATTAAAACATTGTAGTTGCTGACTGCTAAACTAGTGCCAAACATCTGATTTCTGTGGGTGAAACACACTACCAAATGTACACAACCAGCTTGTCCGTAACAATCTGTGGCAGCACATAAACAGCCTTGATTTGTGCTTGTGGTCAGATTCAATGGAAGTGACTGTCAAAAGTCACACTGAGCTCTGATAATCTCAAAACCTGAATTCAGTGGTTGAAATTGTATGCAGAAACATGTAGGCACAATGCCCATCCAGGAACCATCTAGGTACTCCTTGGGGAATGAGATGCAGCATGTAATAAGGTACCAGCCACGGGAAACAATCTATGTGTTAAGGATGTAGTCTCACTTGTCCCAACCTGGGACACAGTGTCCTTGTGCATTGTATAGATTGCTCACCATTAATTCATATTTGTTCACCTGTCAGGAAAATTGCATCCTATCCATACCCTCTCATTTTCAGAGCCAATGTTTTGGTGACAGCACAATAGGCCTCATGCTGATGCCACATTAATTCACTTGCTCTACACAATCGCATGTTAGTCACAGGCAGGACTCATAAGTATGTGCAGGCAAACCTGAAAGTAGTGTGACATCAGCAATACACATTTTGCATGTGTGTAATAAATGCACAATGATGAGATGATGACATGCCACAATTAAGTCATGCATTTACAGATATCTGTGGTGTAATAGTCGTACTAGGCTTCTTTGTTGCTATCATGACTGAATGATTGGTACAGTGGCACATCACCCTAACATATGAGATTTCCAGGATGTACCTGAACACCTTTTGGACCATGTGAACTTGCTGACATGTGATGATGATGAGAGTTCTTCCAAAATATGTCCTGGGTGCTCACATACAGTGCAATGACAACTCATGGTAAGTCATGAACATACAGATGAAGAACGCTATCCTGTTGCAGAAAAATGCACCAAATCTAACTATATATTTGGGGTTCACATACATACTAAGCAGCCATTGCCTTCATAGTCAGTCCACACACAGGAAGCAAGATGCATGGAAATCAACTCAGCACACTGCTACAGGTGACTGCATATATATATTAGGCAAAGCAAAGTAGGTTTGGGGATAGTACTCACACAGCTTTCAGCCCTGGCCAAAGCTGCATACATAAACTGTTGTCACATACTGATCATGTTAGGTCCCAGTCATTTCCATCCAAAAGTACTCTGACATGAGGCTTCATACATGGTGACTCTTCCCTGAGGCCACATGAGCCCACAAAATGTAAAATTGTTGATGTTATAGTGGAACAATGTGGCCCGGCATGCTTACAGGGCCATGTAAAGCCACTTGACGTGGCTTTTCCTGGTCTTGTAACTATGTGCTACCTTTCACGCAGAAATTTGCAGGAAAGTGACATTCCATGGTTATTGCTGTGGGTAATGCCACACAACACTCATGGAATCTGACACAGTCCCCTCTCTTCACCCTTTAACTCGCTTTTTACTGCTAGCCCTCCCATTTTAGACCATGAGGGTATCTGATTTTGATTAAGTTACGTTCATTTTGGCAGACTATTCATATTATTTTCTTGGCTTTTTCCTACCACCCCCTGCCTACATTCGCTTCCCTAGGGCAGTAGGCTTCTGTACAAGCGTACCTACTCTCTTTTCCCCCTTTCTACTGTATAGGTCCTCCCCTACCGCTCAACTGTCCCTAAACGGCCTCCATGAATGTGCCTCTGCCAAAGCACTCCCTCTCCCCTTGTTTGGGAGGGATCTAGCATTTTTGCCCCGGAGTCTCAGATTCCCCTCGGAGAGAGTCCACAGTGTTAATGGATTCACACGTAGCGGATAATGGCCTTTATTGGCCTCCTCTAAGGTGCCCCTTGCCGAAGCACTCCTTCTCCCCTTGTTGGGGAGGTATCTTGCATTTATGCCCTTGAGTCTCAGATTCCCCTCTGAGAGAGTCCACAGTTTTAAGAGATTCCCACATAGCGGAGATTTGGGAATGTTCCCATTATCGCTGGTAACTCAGCACCGCACACCATGATAGGCGCTCTCTTTGAATCCTTTTTGATGACCTTCCCGAGGCTGATACTTTAACCCTCGGATGTACCTCGGCGACCGAATGACCTTTGGCCGATGACGGGTGGGGTTGCCCTACACAACTATTGAGGAGTCTGGCTCTGGTTCCCTCCCTTGGCTGGCACCTACCCTCCTGATCGTCAGACACTATTTCTTTACTCGTCGCCCTGTTGTGTTCCCTTCCCCCTCCCTCACTCTTTATTCGTCCTCTTCTTCTCCCTCCCGCCCTCCCCCAAATCTCTCTCCCCCTACCTGTTTTTTCTTCCCCACATCTGATCCATACCTTTGTTACTCATGTATCCCCAGTAATCTACGCACCTGAAACTGTTGTTATTATGTAACTATGTTTTGAAGCAATTCTACCTACTCATGTAAAGCGCTCTGATATCTCTGGGTGTAATCAGCGCTATATAAAACTTTTCAAATAAATAAATAAAAATAAATTCCCAGATTGCTCACAAATCGTACACCTTGAAATGTGTCAGAAACTGATCCCACCCCAGGGTTACCGTTAGGGAGGTGCAACAAAGAGAAATGTTTCCATTTCTTCTCTTTAGCTTCTTTGTAGTATGTATGCTGCATTCTGCGCTACACATTGAAATAGTCAATTAAAAAAAAATAATCAGATTTTGGGCAGGAAGGTGTCCCTTTCTGCATAACATCAATAAGCACTGCAACGCAGGCACCCTAGCACCATGGTGCAAGGGTGTCTGTGTTGGCACACGGCAGCGCATTATGCACCTTTGCAGGGTGAATGGAGAGGAATGCACCATATATCATAGCTAAGGGGCATCCCTGCCCTTTGTTCTGGATTGAGGGCAGCGTTACAAGATTCTTTGCACTGTTGCCCTATGCCACAACCTCAGAATTGAGGCCCATGTTACTTGGAACAATAGGTTGCATCACAACTCATTATCACAGATGCACAGCTGCCTTAGTACCCTTGGTGTTGTGTTGCAGTGAGTGAAGGGATGGCTACAACAATGGACAATTTTGAAAAGTTAGAGTGAAATTTGTACCTTCAACTTTGCGCTAGCACACAAGGATTTGCCATGTGGCTATACTGCCAAGCGTGAACGATGTTGTCTAAATTATAGGCAACTTTGTGTTAGTGTGGGTAGGTACAGCCTCCAGCTCAGCTAAACTGTGTGATGGGATTTTCATCTTGATAAGTGTGCTGCATAATGCAGCACATTTGGTAAGAGTGATCCAAGGTCAAATAAATGTAGATTCAAGTAACACCTATTCAAGTACAGGATTACTTAGGGTACATTATGGGCCCTGACCCACACCTTAAAAATATGGGGCTACGTATATGCAGCAATCGGGGTTGAAGTAGAATTTCCACAACAACAACCATTGCACAGACCGACCACGCTAATTGGTGCATGAATAGTGGCGTAACCTACAAGGTGCCAGTTTGTCATGTTAGCTGGCTTATCTGACAACTTGTGAATCATGTAAAGGAGTAAATGCCACCAGAATGTTTGACACAGTGATGTCATGGGGGATTAGACTCATTGTGAATTTGGACATAAGTATGGATTGATGGCATGCACTATGAATTGATACATTTTACCCAGATGGATACTTTGATGTGACACCTACCAATAAGGCATGTCAGGGCATATGTATGTTACTATTTACATGCACATACCACTATCAGGTGTGGCACATGTGATTGTTAACAGTTCATGCAAAGTATCATTAGTAGCCTTCTGGATCAAACACATTGAGACTTGATACTCACCTGTAGCATTTGGGTCCGGGAATGAGTGTGTAGGCTTGGGGTCCACCTATGAGACATAAACAGAGGCACATTGACCTGTGATTGTGGGATATGCCCTCAGTTGCCTTGGCTGTAAAAATCACCAAGAGACCATAGCCCACGCAATGTTTGCCTGTTCATTATATGCGACCCAGAGGAAAAATTGGTTCGCTCCAATCTGCAAGCTACTGGGAACTGATAACTACAGAATCACATTGAGAATTTTGAAGTCTGTTCCCAGGCCATTGTTTGCTTGTGCGGTGGCAAAATTCATGAACCAAATGTGGGGTAATGGAAGCAGGGCTTAGAGGGCAAATACTAAGTGAAGCCACAACCATACCAGCTAGGCCTTGGCTTTCCTTATGTCTAAAGAAGATGTTTTTGTGGCCACCTAAGACGTATTTTATAGCTTTTGAATTGTGATGCTTTTATATTGTTTTAAGTAAATTTGATTGCTTTAGACGATTTTTATATCTGATGCATTTTACCATGGTCTTATCTTTTTATATTTAATTTAATTATTTTTATCTTGTAAAATGTATAGTACCGGATGACACTGGCAACAAGCAGCTAACACAAACAATTCTTGATTGTACTTAATTGTAGATAATTTTATCACACGATGCATACCTTACAAAAGGTTACCAACCGGATACTGATGTCATTTAACTCATTGACTCGTATAAGGTTAATGTATATTCAGAACAGATTGTAAGAGTGCTAAAAGAGAATGCAGAGATGGCAGACTCTGTCATATTATTGTTGTACTTATGTTTGCTTATACCCAGCTTCTCATCAAGATCTGCACTCTATTGTATTACTCCTGTACCACTGGTATATTGCAAGCAAAGTTTATGACTTGTAGTCGAAATAAAATTATTGAACTGAACTGAATGCAGGATATGTACTGTGCTCATAGCATTCGCTGTGCACATATCCTGCATTCAGTTCAGTTCAGTTCAATAACTTTATTTCGACTACAAGTCATAAACTTTGCTTGCAATATACCAGTGGTACAGGAGTAATACAACTGTGCAACTTCCAAAACCACTCTCCACACAGCCCAGAAATCTGTGCAACTGTCACCCATTAAGGTAGTCATGCTACATCTTCCACCTGCACTGAATGCAGTGCTCCACAGGGCTGATATGGCCACTATCTACTGGCATGACTGCATGTTGACATGCCAATTACCATAACTCTTGCATTACAACATGGTTTGGCTAACAAAGCAATTGTATGTAAATTACATGTAATTTACATACAATTGCTTTGTTAGCCAAACCATGTTGTAATGCAAGAGTTATGGTAATTGGCATGTCAACATGCAGTCATGCCAGTAGATAGTGGCCATTAGGAAGTCACTTTGGGACAGACATTTGCGTACTTGTTAGGGATATATCATCATTATGTCTTATGCATCACTACTGTTAAGTTGGTGGGCTAACTAATGACACTGCGTGGGAAATGTGCAAAGCACTGATGTGACACTTCCCATTATAGCATACTTGCACTGTTGGTTACACATCGACATTGCCTCTTCGAACGCTTGATACACACGGACATTGGTGTTGTTCTTACCTGGTGCTTCTTCTTGGGGGCTGGCGAGTCCTCGTTGCTGCGCAGGTCCTTTCCCCTCCCGCCGTCGCAGTGGTGAATAAGGCGACCGCTGTGTGGAGGGATCGGCGGACTACAATCCCCAGGCTCCTTTGCCATAGCTACCGGAACCGGACACCCGACATTTCGCGCCAGAAGGCGCTTTAAAAATAACCCTGCCCTCGGCTGAGTGGGCTCTTCGAACGCTTGATACACACGGACATTGGTGTTGTTCTTACCTGGTGCTTCTTCTTGGGGGCTGGCGAGTCCTCGTTGCTGCGCAGGTCCTTTCCCCTCCCGCCGTCGCAGTGGTGAATAAGGCGACCGCTGTGTGGAGGGATCGGCGGACTACAATCCCCAGGCTCCTTTGCCATAGCTACCGGAACCGGACACCCGACATTTCGCGCCAGAAGGCGCTTTAAAAATAACCCTGCCCTCGGCTGAGTGGGCTCTTCGAACGCTTGATACACACGGACATTGGTGTTGTTCTTACCTGGTGCTTCTTCTTGGGGGCTGGCGAGTCCTCGTTGCTGCGCAGGTCCTTTCCCCTCCCGCCGTCGCAGTGGTGAATAAGGCGACCGCTGTGTGGAGGGATCGGCGGACTACAATCCCCAGGCTCCTTTGCCATAGCTACCGGAACCGGACACCCGACATTTCGCGCCAGAAGGCGCTTTAAAAATAACCCTGCCCCCCGCATCGCGGGACCGCGCGCGGGCGGCGCCGGGCTAAGCCCGGGCAAAGGGCGGGCCGTCTGTGGCCGTCCGGGGCCGGACGAGGCTGGGCTGGGCCATACTATTGTCGCCTGTTCTACTGAGCCACGCCACCGGGTCTGTCACAAATTAGGTACTGTCATTAAGAATCATTTGTACCCTTGGGGATACCACCTCCAGATTTATTTGTATATAGTCGTCGTATATGGATGCAATGTCCAAAATCAGGAATCCTACAATGACCAATACTATGGACAACTACTTGGTCCAAATTGTTAGCAAAATTAACAACGAAAGGAGGGTTTCATTGGGGTTATCATGTTCTCCTAGCTCTCCACCGCTGATTCCCTTGTCTGGTGCATTGATGGCTTCTCCCTTACAGCCAACAAGTAGCATGTCCCCAGATATAATAAGTGTAGACAGCGTTCTGCCCGATTCCCGCCCACCCTTAGCCTCCAATTCCCCACTAGAATCTGTATTAGACTTAGACGAGTCGGCTATAGTAGCTGACTCGCAGCCGCCTGCTCTTCCTCTGAGAAGTAGGCTAGCTAGAGCATGCAGAAAGCCTCAATCTAAAAGCAATGGGCCTCGCCCAGGGAGGAAAAGGGTTACAACTGCGAATAAAAGTACTACCAAAGAAGATCGTCCGGGGCCAGCTACTAATATAACTCCAGACACTGAGCTCACCGATAAGATTAGAGACATGATAGTTACCAAAATAGGAGATATCATAACCCCTTTGGTAGCTAAAATCGACCACCTTACGGCCGAGATAGCTAGATTAAATGCCATAATAAACAGACCGGTGGATGAAGCCGCTAGAACTATTCCACTATCCCCAAATATACGTATCTTAAAGGGGGCACCTCCAAATGGAGGGCAAGGAAAAACTGGTGGCGCACAAGCGAACACCCCAACTCTGTCACCTGGAACAAACAAAATTCTCCCGAAGGTAAATATAGAGGCACCCAAGGTACGGATAGCAAATACTCAATTTCAATGTATTCCCCAGGCAGAACCTCTCACATTGGTACTTACCAATGTTCCTGTTTTGACTGCTGACAATTCGGAAACCACATCTTCCCTGATCAGTAAATCTTTGCACTGGCTGGTGAATAACACGAAGATGTCCCCTTGGGGTAAGCAGAAACTAGCTAGGGAACTAATTATGGCAAGAAGGGTCCAATGGCTAGGGCACCACCCGAAAAAATTCAAAGGGGATTGTGTGGTATTAAATTTTTCCAATCCTGATGTCCTCCCAGATATTTTGGCCAACTTAAGTCCCCCGCAACAAAGGCAAGGTGTTATTGTTCCGTTAACCCTTAAATACTTTTATTACATGAGAAATCGAGACATTCATAAAGGTGTATTAAGACCAGGGTGGCCACTGTCTCCAAGTATAGGGGGTAGGAGTGCTTCTACCAGTAACTGGAACATAAGCCAGGAGAACAGGTTTGAGGTGTTGTCGGGCTTAAATGACTGCGATTGACTCAAAGATAGACCTAACGGGGTGAACATGGACATGGGGTTGGTCGTAAATATAGCAGACCCCATTCCTTCTGCTAGTATTAGCGCTACTGAAATAATGGGGATCCATCAAAGAACTTGTAATGTTGTTATGGACTCATTGAGGTCTAAACCCTCAAATAGTCCCGGTGGGGTGTGTCCAGCATCTAACTCCTTGGAAAGTGTTTCACCAGTAGACCCAAGTGCTACTATTGTTTGTCTGGGTAAGAAATCAGGTGGGATACAGGAACTACAGACTTATATTTCACCTGATCCTCCAGAATTTGACTCACTGACAAATCTTGCATCAGACAACTTAAGTTCCGCTAGCGATTGCCATGATATGGGAATTGGTGAGACCATAGGACCATTGATTAAATATTCTTCTTGTCCTTTTGTATCTGACTCAGAGCTAGCTATTCTATCCTGGAATATTGCAGGTATAAATAACAAGTTACATTCCGGTACATGGAGTAGCTTTGTGGATCAATTTGATATTATACTATTCCAAGAATCTTGGTCTGTGGCCCCTGTCTTCCGCCCTGGATTTCTAAACTTTTGTATACCTGCTACTAAAAAAGCTAAAGGCCGACCACTCGGTGGTTTGATAATATGGGTACGACAGTCACTATGCTGCAAGATCACTCAACCTAATCTCCCATCGTTAGATGTTATGTTTTTAATTTTAAACTGGCCTAACAATAACAGCATGGCAATCTTTAACATTTATGCGCGAGGGATGGTTGGGGGTTCCTCGCCAGAGGTGATAAATGCCCTGGATCAGCAGCTTGCAGAGCTCCCACATAATATAATAAAAATTATTGGAGGAGATTTTAACACAACCTTTGAGCCTCTTGGTCCGGAGGATCGATTCCTTGCTATTGAAGAGGACAATAGGTGGGGTATTCCCCAGTTGGACCTTCCCCCCGTTAAGAAATGGTCTGCTGCAGCGATCCAACTCAAAGCCCTTTGTCTAGAAAGAGGGCTTAGAGCCGCAAATGGGCGCACTAAATCAGATCAGTTGGGTGCCAGCACATTTGATAATGGAAGGTCTGCCAGTCGAATCGACTATTTATTGGTGGATATTAGAGCATGGAGTAGTCTGAAGGACATGTCCGTAATCACGCGGGATGAAAGTGATCATAATCCCTTGCATTTAGAGTTACATCTTCCAAACACCCCGAGAGGAAGTAAAATTGAGGGGGGGAAAGTAACTATGGACATTGTCACATCAAACAACATGCGTCATGTCAAATGGGATAGATTTATTGAGAAGACGGAAACCTTAAATGACCTCAAGGAAACTGTCATCTGTGAGGTGGCCAATTTAGCCCCTAAATCTACTAACCCTGATTTCCATCTAGTGATGCTCAAGGCCCATAATATCTTCTTTACTAAACTGCAAGGGTTTTTTATGAAACCCCCTAGTGTTGGGAAAAATACTAGGGGTTGTCCACCTGAAGAGGGATGGTTTAACAAATCCTGCAAAACAGCCCGCAAGCACCTGAGTGTTGCTTTGAGATCAGGAGTAGCGGATGAAGTGAGATCAGCCAGGAAGCTCTATAGGCAAGCTCAGGTAATAGCTAAGAAGGATTGGGACGAGAATCAGTGGCAAGATTTGAAATCCGCATGCTTGGCTAAGGACCAAAAACGATTCTGGGCCACATTAAAGTGGGGTAGAGGTGGTTCTGCATCCTCCCCACAAAATCACGTGGCAAAAAACCAATGGGTTGACTTTTTTAAACCACAGTATGCTTCTGTCCCCTCCGCAGAAGAGCAATCTCTCCCTCCTTCTGTTTATTTCCAAACACAAGTTTTCTCAATCAAAGAGGTCGACCTAGCTTTGGAAAGTATAACAGCGGGACGTGCACCCGGAATGGATGGTATTCCTGCGGACGTGTTTTTAACAGATAGATCAACTTGGTGCCAATACCTTCAGTGGTTAGCAAATTCAGTGGCTATGGGCGCACCTGTCCCTCCTTCATGGACTGGTGCAGAAATAATTCCGGTTTACAAAAAGGGTGACAAATCACTCCCAAGTAATTATAGACCTATTAGTCTCATAGACTCAGTGCAAAAACTAATAGGCCGATTGGTCCAAAATAAACTCCAGTCATGGGTTGAGGATAACAACATTTTGTCACCATACCAAGCCGGATTTAGACCTTGCACCAGTTCTATTGATCAGGTTTTTTATTTTTTAGCTCTCTACTGGAGGAATGTGAAGTTGTCCAAAGGGACTCTTTATGCAGTTTTCATTGACCTGCGATCAGCAGCATTCGACCTGGTTCCCCGCCATAAACTTTGGGAGGTTCTTGCCCAGGCTGGCATGGCCCCGGAATTACTAACCTTACTCGTCCGCTTACATCAGAACAATTTCGCGCAAATCAGATGGGGAAGCCAGGGGGAGGTGACGGACCCATTTCCTGTTGAACGGGGTGTTCGTCAGGGTTGTGTCCTGGCACCGACATTGTTCTCTCTATACATTAACGGGATAGTCGATTATCTCGACAAATCCCCTACTGACGCCCCATTCTTAGCAGGATCCAAAGTGCCTGTTCTCATGTTCGCGGACGACACGCTGTTGGTTTCACGAACCCCAAACGGACTGCAGAAAGCGCTAAATGTATTCGCTGAATTTTGCAAGGATCGGGGTTTAGAGATAAACACCTCTAAAACTAAATTTATGTGTTTAAACCAACGGAAAAGTTCTAAAGGGGTAATTAAATATAATGGTATTCCATTGGAACAGGTTGAGGCTTTTACATATCTAGGAATTTCGCTCCAACATAATATGAAATGGTCAAATCATTTAGATATGACTGTCCTAAAATTCCACCAGCTTGCAGGTGCAATTATATCCAAGCACAGATCTTCATTGACGAAGCCAATTAGACCTGCATTAGAAATTTATAATATGAAAGTTATTAGTGCATCGCTGTATGGCTCTGAGTTATGGGGGTTTGCAAACTTAAGTAGCTTACAACTGGCTGAAAATAAATTCCTGCGCAGTCTAACAGGTGTTCCCCAAAGTACCCCTACGATTCCACTAAAATACGACCTAGGGAGGAAAAAAATCGAGGATTTGGCACAATTACGTCCACTTCTTTACTGGCGGCGGATCATGACAACGCCGGAACTTGAACATTATGCTAGTGCCCTGAAGGACATAATCAGGGCTGACTGTTTCCACTCCATTACTTGGCTTAAAGAAATCAAGAACCTGCTCATAAAACTGGAGCTAGGGTTCCTATGGAATGATGCAAACAGTGCAAGAATCCCATCAAAGTCAATCCTTAAGAAACTGTATTGGGATATGACCTTAACATCTGCCTCCCATACTGGCCTAGGTTCAAATCTGACTGGCCGCTTTTTTGATATAAAATTTTTACCATCTTATGAGGCTTATTGGGACATTATAGAGAGCCCTATGGACAGGAAACTGTATTTCCAGTTCAGAGTAGGGTCCCTCCCGGTAAAAGCTTTTACCCACAAATGGTCATTCCCAAAGAACAACAAATGTCACCATTGTTCAGACTTGATTGAGGATGCCGGCCATTTGTTGTTTGTGTGTCCACTTTATATTGCCCCCCGCCGTAGATGGATAAAACCAGTATGCCTAAATTTGGGAACACGTAGTTATAAGGAAGCTTTAAGAATTTTCGAATCTGATTGCACCCCCTGCTTGGTAATTGCCGTTGCTAAATTCTTGGGGTGGGCTTGGATATTGCGCCTTCGTACTTTAAAAACCACTGCAGCTGATTAATGAGTGTTTTTGCCACCAAGAAATGTCTATTGATTATATTTAATGTTGATCATTATGATCTTTTATTCATCGATGATGTTTTTATCTGATGTATTCGCCAGCATAATGATTTAATGCATTTTTTAAACTATTTTATCTTAGTATTTATGGAACTGTTAGGATGTAATTGCTTTTATGACATGCTGTCGAATAAAGCTTTTGAAACTTGAACTTGACATTGCCTATTGGTATACTGTTTCACTACCTGGGGCACTATTAGATAAAAGGCTGCACTTCATCTGTTTGTGCCAGTAACTTCTTGAGAAAGGTGCACCTGTCGCAAAAGGTAAATTGACCAATATTACATGGGATGCGTGGACCCAAGGGTTGAAACATACGTAGCCAGCCATGGGACTGACACATTCCTGTGAAGGACACAGTGGCTGCTTAAAAGCAGCACCATAATTGCACAGTGCAGACAGGACACAACAGCACTTTGAAGAGGGAATGTGAATTCCCTTGCAGGGGGGTGCAGAGCGTGACTGCACCCCCATGAAGGGAGATGCCAGGGGGGCTTGCAAGACTATTTCCCTCCTCCACGGGGCTGCCATCATGGTGCGCTATGACAGGGCCACAGATGTTGTTTTGCATACTGTCATTGCTTTATCAGAGAGCTTATTTGCCTCTTCACCCACGTCAGTGATATAGCACAGGCACAATGGCCAAGGTATGTACCCCTTTTCATGGGGCCATGCACCCATGCCAAAGTGTGTGCGGCATCTGGAGATGGCGCTTGCATTATGAGTGCACCTGACCTATTGGTATCAAAGAAAAGCACACACAAGCAGCTGCAGCATCTTCTGTTCTTCAAATAACTTTTGGGTGCAGCCAAGGCAGGTGGAGATACATGTTGCACCCCCACGATATGACTGTGACGTTTTTTTTTACAATTCCAAGCATTTGTCATTTGATACAGTTGATGTCTCATGACCTGTGAACAAAAGAAACAAACATGCAACTCTTTTATGAGTATTTGTGATTTTTTTTTGTGAACCTTAGTGCTGTTTTGGACATGGTAAAAATATTAACCCTGGGCGTAGTGGGCGTAGTGGGGCTACGTGGAGCATCGCGTAGTGTGGCCAAATCTACGCACACTCACACACTCCATGTAGCCTCACTACGCGCCGCCCGCCTCCCGCCTGCCCTCATTTTAAAATAAATTAAAGTGTTTAAAAGTAAGAAAATATCTTACCTGAGGTGCGGCGTCCCGGGGCTCCCAGTTCCTCCTTCAGCGGCAACTTCTTCCTCACAAATGCACAAGCGCGGGCGTCCGTGAATGAGCATTTGTGAGGAAGAAGTTGCCGCTGAAGGAGGAACTGGGAGCCCCGGGACACCGCACCTCAGGTAAGATATTTTCTTACTTTTAAATACTTTAATTTATTTTAAAATGAGGACGGGCAGGAGGCGGGTGGCGGGCAACTCTGCTCCACCGTGGCATGTGCGTAGCGCTGCCTGCTACGCCTACTTCGTGCCCCACGAAGCAGGAAGCACTACACACACTCTGTGGGCAGAGCGGAGCACTACGCCCACCTTTAAAAAATATCTAGTCCATTAAAAAGAGTGATTCACAATGTGTGTGCATCATCTGATCCCAGCAGCGGTGTTGCGGATGTCTCTGCCATCTGCTTCAGCTTCATCATTGTCCATTGTCTCCAGGAGCTGTTGTTCTTGCATTCCAGGACACATTCGTTTTCACACATATATGTGGAGTATTGCACAAACTATGATCATCTTGCATACCATTTCTGGTAAATACAGCAGCCTGCCTCAGCAAAAGTCCAAACAACGAAACCTTCCCTTGAGCAGGCCGAAGTTTCTCTCTGTAACATTTCGGGTTCGGCAATGCACATGGTTGTAGGCCTTTTGAGGGTCTTTCTGGGGGTGTCCAAATGGGGTCTTCAGCCATGTCTATAGGCCATATCCTTGATCAGCTGTAAGTGAGTAGTGAGAGAACTTTCTTTACTGCTGTGCATGCTTTACAATACATGACATGTGGTGTATTTTATGTTTGGTGCTATTTTCTGCAATATTACTGATGTTATGATTAGATGGAGTGTTTCACATACAGTTGCACATTGTTTGTGACATGTGTTGCTTACCTTGCTGTGTGTCTCGTCAAATGTGTGATAGGGGATGGTACATTGCTGGCCATGCGTTGCTGACTGCAATGTGTAATGGCTTGGATTCTGTAATGGATACCTGGGTCCCTATTAATTATGGTGCACATGTTCCCTAGTTATTATTGGCACACCTTGGATTCAGTGCACTGGATGCAAACATGGAAAGTGGGACCTATTATATAGATTGTTCTGAACCTATGGCTGCCACTTACTTATGCTGCCGTAAGGGCAGCACATTCAAGTGAAATGCATAGCAGCTTTCAATCAGCTGCTCCGTGTTTCACTGTGCATACGGAAAGCCACACGCAATTTGAGAGGGGATTTCATATTCCCTTGCAGGCGGGTGCATTGATTGGCTCCACCTGCATGCAAGGTGATGTTTGTGGGTGCCATGTGACACCCTTTCCCCCCTCCTGAGGGCTGCTCTTTGTGGGCACACTGGCAGTGCACCACCTTCAAGGTGTTGCACTGTTACTGCACATAATGAGAGCTTATTTGCCTTTGTGCCTGGGCCTGTGATACAGTGCAGGCATAGAGCCAAGGGTATTTCCTCATTTGCATGGGGCAAACCACCATTCAGAAAGCACTGTTGCCTTATGTGCACCAGTGCTATCAGCATTACAGAAGGTGAGTTACATGCATCTGTGGGCACCTCTGTAATTACAAAGTGGCCTGGGACGCACATAGGCCCTTGGCACCCCCAGGGCACTTTCTGTTATGCTGCCAATGGTGTATGACCCTTTCTACTGTATTTTGTGTGCTTATAGTGGATATGTGTGCTATCCTTTGCACAATAACTTATTGGGTGAGTATTATATGTGGTCCTTTGATGTGCCAGATGTGCAGCTATTGTTGCAGATTATTGGTATGGTATTTTTTCGAATGTTGCTTTAATACATGTAGACCATTGACATATTGCCCATTTTAGAAGCGGTCATTGATGATGCTGTTGCAAAAAATATGTATAACATCTAAGGAGGTGATCCTGTAAAGGCGAGAAAGGGTGGGATTGCTACTATTTTGTACAACACTAGCAGCCTTTCTACCATAAATTTCACTTGTATTTTATTGGACGTATAACTCATATACACCCTGATTGGTAAATTATTTCAATATTATTTTGATTCTGTGTATTACCAGACCTCCCTCCCTGTTTATAGTATGTATTTTTTCCATCTGAGCGTATCTAACTTTTTTTATATCTCAATCCCGTAACAAGCCAGCATGTACATAAACATCACATTATAACATAAACATACACATAACACATATTATTTCCTCTGTAATTTCTTTTTCTTATTGTTTAGAAAGAAATGTTTTCATCATACATTGTAATCACACTTTTTTGACAATGGACACTACATAACATATATACATATTACATTGCATATACATAGACAACTTGCACAATTAGTGCATTTGTAATTGTCCAACTAAAGAAATGTATTACAGGGATTAGTAAGGGACAAATATTTATTTAAGAACATGATTGTTTCAACATCACTTTGTATGCAGTTCTTAGACCAGGAAGTCGCAATCCTGGGAATTCAGATTGAACCGCATGAAAACGCCGACTCTGAGAGTGGATTAGGGAGAACCTAAGCAAGGGGGAGCATCAAGAGGACCCTCACCAGTACCCATGCCATAAGTGCCAGGGGTACCATTTACTAGGGACTTATAGCGGTGACTGAAATTGTGCCAATCATGGTACAGTTTTGAGGAAAGAGATCTGGCTCTGGGAGTGTGGTTGGCAGGGACCCAGTACACTTACAGTTCAAAATTTCATCAGGCAAAAAAGTGGGGCTGACCATGCAAAAAGAAGCACTTTCCTACATCGACACTTCAGGAAGGTGGGCTTCTTGCAGCTTTGGTGTCCCTGTAGCACAACAGGAGGTCAGCCAACTATCCTTTGAAATCCACTTCTCAAGCCTGGGTACCAATGGGAGCAGGTACAGGTTACCTACCACAGGTTAAACATTAGCTACATTAGATGCAGTCCTTCTTCTGTCTTCAACAGGCCCAGAGGAGTTCTGAAGGGGGTATTAAGTGGGACTCAGTTATGCCCAGTGTCAGCTTATGAGTGTGGAAAACATCTGGCCACTCACTAACCAATAGGGTAAAATTTACCTGGGTACGCCTACCCACTTTGTAGCTCTTCCTTTGTATGTTACTGCAAGCTATCCCACAATGCCCCTATCTACCTAAAACCAACATGGCAGAACAGTTCTTCCCTTGTGCAGAGTTCCCAGTGAGGATAATGAGCAAACATGTCCTTGTGGACACTTGGAAATGGTTCTGGGGACAGCCCCTCTCCCACTGGGATTGGTGCCTGCCTGCCTAGTGACAGGCATGGGTTTTGAGTTACATTTGCCTTTGACAGGGTAGTTACCTTTTTAAGTTTAATTAAGTTCCTGAGCACAGCCCAAAAGACCATCATGTCAGGGGGAAAAGCATTTCCCCACACCCAAGGCCTTCGTACAGTGTCTGGGAGCAATACACATATCACCACAGAAAATACAGCAGTCAGGTGGCACTGAGCACTGTCAGAAAGGGACATTTGGCCTAGACAGGAAAAGTATGGCTTTTTTAAAGTTTAATTTCCAAAATAGCAATTTAACATCGGACTTGACCATTAGATTGGAGTTTAAATTACTGTAAATTTGACTCCCTGATTCATGGTTTTAGCTATTTCCAAACTGTATTATAAGGTGTATAATGTAACCCAGTGATTTTCTATGGGAGAGCCTGCCTTACAACAGTGAAAAATTGCTTGGAGGCTTTTCACCGCCAGAACATGTCAAACTTCAATCAATCAAGCAATCAATCAGTCAATCAGTGTTTTGTAAAGCACGCTACTCACCCATTAGGGTGTCAAGGCATTGAGGGGTGGGTGTGAGCAGCTCCATTGGGTCTTCCAAAAAGCCTCGTCTTGAGATTGTTTCTAAATTGGTGCAGTGTCGGGCTTCGCCAGAGGTGGAGGGGGGAAGCGTTCCAGGTCTTGGCTGTGAGGTAGTAGAAGGACTTTCCACCTGCTCTGGTCCTGTACATGTGTGGGACAGTGGCAAGGGAAAGTTCAGTTGAGTGGAGGTTTCTCTTGGAAAAATGAAAGGAGCTGCGTTAGTTGAGGTATGGGAGTCCGGTGTGGTGGAGGGCCCTGTAGGTGTGCATGAGCAGCTTGAAAGTTATTCTTCTTTCGACTGAGAGCCAGTGGAGGTTGCAGAGGTGTTGGTTGTCCCATGGGATATCAAGGATTAGTCTGGCTGTGGCGTTCTGGACGGTCTGGAGTTTGTAGAGGAGTTTTTAGTTGATTCCGGCATAGAGAGCATTGCCATAGTCCAGTCTGCTGGTGACGAGTGTGTGAGTGACCGTTTTCCTGGAGTCGGGGGGTGATCCACTTGAATGTCTTGCGTAGTATGCGGAGGGTGTTGAAGCATGCAGAGGAAACGGCATTGATCTGGTGATTCATGGTAAGTGATGAGCCTAGTATGATGTGAGGTCATGTGCTTAAGTGCATATGTCTTATTTATAAATGCACTGTGGCTTCTAGGTATGAAGGGCCTACTTTAGTGATGACTTAAAAGTATTAAAAAGAAGGGTTAGCTCTGGCAAAATGGGTAATTTCGAACTGCACACCATGGCTACTGTGGCAGACCTAGGGTCATGTGACACATGATCACTTTAGTGGGGGCTCAAAAATTGCTGCAGTCCGCTAGTGGCATTTATCTTACAGGCCCTGGGTACCCAGGGTATCATATACTAGAGATGTATGAGTAAGTTCAGAATTGTTAACCAATTCAACACATTTTTAGGGTTTTGAACACATGCACTAAGTCTGGTAAGCAGGGTCCAAAAACCAACAGAATAAGTTTAAAAAATGAGGGTAATCATGCAATCATAATTTTCTTATTGTCAGTGCCAGAATATCGTAAGCAAAACAGCAGGAAGAAAAATTGTGTTCTAAATATTGTTTACAAAAATATCACCCAATTTGAGTTAATAATAGAACATTTTCATATTCTATTATATATATTAAGGGATCCCTTGATGTTCTCCATTTGTCTACAGCATACAGATTATTGGGAGTAGAGCACACCATCCAGGCTTCAAAGTTAAAATAAAGATCGTTTTGGTTCAGGAATCAGTGGTTTAACATGGAGAGCTGCACATCTGTGAAACCATGGCAGAAGTCATCTTGCATCCATTAAATTAATATGAGGTCTGCAGATCTGATAAAATCCCTTTTTTTAGATCTTTATACCTGTACATTTAATTATATTCTGGCCATGTACCAAAAGTGCTTTTGCACAAGAATTTAAATAACATATCGCATGTAGTAAGCCAGAGGTCAGAATGTGTAATATATGTTTTGTTCACCAACAGTTAGATTATTGTTATTCATTAACAATGAATGTATCAAAGAGTAGTATTTTTAATGATACTATTTACATTAGCATTGTAAATAAAGAAAGTACTATCAAAGTTACTTATATTCAATTTATAGACTGCAAGAATTAAAGACAGAGAATTTACATTCATACCTTGCAGCTCACATCAGATATCAGCAAGAACAATTGCTGCTAGTATTATTAGCTGAATATATATGGTGAGATCTGCCAGGATTCTATTTTATAAGTTAGTATTATCTGAATAGATAGTAAATCTCATAAAGGACTTTTTTAGAGCACTCCATAGATCACTCTATGGTTTAATTGTTCACTATTTGATGTGCGCTAAATCATCACCTTCTCCATGCCTTGAGGAATACTACATGGCACTGGCACTAGCAATGGTGGAGTGGTGTATTTTTGAGAGCGAATACAGGATCTGGAAAGAACAGAAATAGGCGTACATGCCAGTACACAGCCAGTCCACCAAGCCAAACCAATTGGATAGCAGTTAGTGTTATTGGATGGTATCTGCAGAAGACAAGGTTCCATCAGAGAAGCAGGCAGCAAGTGGCACAATGCTACATTTTGATAAATATATCTTTGACTACACTAAAGTTGTCTTTGTCACATGCAAATGATAATAAAGGCAATGTGTGAGAAAAGCAGAGCAAAACTACTCCAAAAAGAACAATGAAGTCCTATACTCCCTTTGCAGAAGTACAGCACTGATTTTTTTTTTTTTTTTTATAGAGCATGCAACTCCTTGAGAGAGAAGACATGGAGGAATGCAAGACTCCTGAATGACAATAGTGTTGCAGCCTGGCTGAAAGATATTGAGGTTAGGGGAAGAATAGGCCCTATATGATAGAACTAACAATTTGAAAAGAATTCTCATCTTTACTGGCAACCAATACAACAATCATAGGTATGGAGACATTGACATCCGACAAGGAGTTTTAAGGTTGAGATCTGTGCTGCGTTCTGCGTGACCTGTAATCTATTAACCAAAGAGACCCAGGTACAAAATGTTGGCATAGTTCACTCATAAACTAAATAATGCGTGGACAACCGTCTTTCTGGAATTGATTGGAAGAAGAAAGATACATGTTTTACAAAGCTTGAAGCAACCCAAAGCATGTGCCAACCACTAAAGATACCTACCATTATAAAGGACAACTAAGGGCCAGATTTTGATCTTGGTAGTTTGACCGCCATCCAACATGATGGCAGTCCCTAGTACTCTGCTGAATTGATGGTCTTTCAGCCGCCGTATTTAAATGCATGCAGGCTGCCTCGCTGCCCCCGTCAACAGAGTGTTTCCGCTGCGGTTGTGGCACACCTCCGTCGACGAGGTGCACTCCAATGCTGATGAATGCTACTCCACCACTGTCAGGGTGGTGGGTTCCGCTGAGCTGATTTAGATTTCAGTGTTATGCTGGCGGTCTACTATCCATTAGGCATAGTCAAGCGTTATTCAGATAATATGCAAAATTCGACTGTAAGCAACACACAAAACCGTTCATATGCAAATCAAATTCTTTATATATAAATTACGTCATTCATATATATATGCATCAATATTTTATGGAAGACCGTCAAGCAATAGTGTAATAATAAAAGTGACACAGTGAATAGTAAGTGCTCAGTGACAATGTGCGTGATATGTACAATATTTTAAAATCTTGAATATTTGAAAATGGCCAGCGGATTAAATAGTTATAGTAAAGCTGCGTGATGGAAGAGTTCCTTTTGGCGTAGATTCTATGTACTGGTCCGTATAATAGTCGACGTTTCAACCCTTGTGCTGCGCTAATGTAAGGTCAGTACGGGTCTTCATCAGGACAAAAGGCAAACAGTGGCGGCCTGTTGGTAGGGAGAAGAACTAATCAGGTGTGTTACTACAAAAAGGACCTATGGGCTATAGGTGGCGAGCAACTCACCTTGTTGCGATTGAAATTCAAAAAAGGCCCTTTGTGGAGATGCCAATCTGGTAAGATCAGGAAGGACTTCAAAAGGATGATTACGTTGAGAGGGCCTACGAGTAATTCAAATGGCAGATTAATATCTACCTGCAGTGCTTTTGGATGAAAATGTAGTGAAGAAGCGGCAAACGTGCTCACCTCAGAGGTATATCCGATGAACCACAAGTCAGGTATCAGTCGGTGCTTGTCAAAGATATCTATAAGTAATGCAGTACATTAGAATAGATGCGAAAAGTAATCGCTGCTTTAGAACTGAATGGAAACTAGGACAGGCTCACCTCTTTCGATATGGAATGCTGTCTCTTATTCACGGCGCTGCTAATTTGGTCACTCGGGCGGCAGGCAATGTTTTCTCTGCTCGTAAGTAGTGACGGCAACTGTGGGGAATCATGCGTGATTTAGAAGATTGGCGCGTAAGGTGCATTTAATACATCAAGGATCAAGGACGCTGATTAAGCGATTACCTCACTAAGACGGCAGGCAAAGAGTCCGGGCTCGTCTGTGGTATGCGGCAGCAGAACTTGGAATGAGTCAGCGCAGGTGGATAAAACAGCGTGCGCGTGTACATTGCACGTTGCTGGTAACCTAGCAACAGGTAATCATGACGCCAGATTGCTCGGGGTTCCGTCACGTGTTGCCAAGGTAACGGAATAACACCAGGGAGAGTGACGCGGTGCGGGTCATGCACTGCTGTCAAGGTCAGTGTTAGGTAAAGACTAGGTGCAAGACGCACTAACAACGTGTGGAAAACGCGCGATGCAGATCTTTTATAAGGAACAATCTTTTACAGTATAATTGCTGTATGCGAGTAAGGAATAACAGATATCCGAGAACAAAGCTTCATTCGATGTAGCACGTGTTGTACATACATATTAAACAGATCAGCATAGTCAAGACAAAATGCATGTTAGGTATTGCTGGCTGAGTTGAAATAAACATTGTACTTAAAATAGCATGCTCTATTTTTCAAGCCGTTAAAAAACTCAAATATAACACAATAGGGACAAACATTTGAGCATTAAGAACAGTTGAAGTTACTCAAAAAGTGCCATTACATAATAAGGCCAAACATTTGAGCATTTACCAAGCACACATGTTGGAGACCTATGTGCGGGAAGTTGTAGGAAACTCGCAAGGCAACATGGTGCACGTGTAAGAACTTAAGGGGCATCAGAGGCAGCTTAGAGTAAACCCATTTGTTTCGAGATCTCCTCCATCTCGTTCAGCCCATGGTGGACTGAATTAAGTAGATGGATCCATCTACATTCCTTATAATTCAAGTTCTTTGCAGTTGACCCCGTTGGGAGTAATCTTTTCTAGAATCCACCAAGTGAGGTTGTTGGGAGAGTGTTGGTGTGATGTGTAATGTTCAACCATAGGAGCCCCATGCACATTGCATCTTATTCTACTCATGTGCTGTAGAATTCTGACCTTGGCTTTTTGAGTCATTTGTCCAACATATATGAGGCCACAGGGACATTGGATGGCATATATAACATTCATGCTGTTGCAATTGGTAAACTGGGAAAGTTTGTATGTTCTACCAGTATACATGAATGTAGTTCCTTCATAGCATAAATCGCATGCCTTACATTGCCCACACTTGTGGTGTCCAGATACAGGTGCAAGCCCCAGGAGATTCCTCAGGTCTGGTTGTTTAGGTGTGTCCAAGTATGCATTCACAACCGAATCCTTAATGTTTTTGCCTCTTTTGAATGCAAATGTGGGGTCCTGTGATATCTGTAGTTCACTAGCGACTAAGTTCCAATATTTCTTCACAACTTTCTTTATTTCATTACTTTTGGTGTTAAATGTTGTCACACAGACTATTTTGTCTGTCTCCACTTGTTTTTGGTTAATCTCTAACAGTTGTTCCCGGGGGCAATACCATGCCCGTTTCTTTGCCCGTTTGAGTAGGCCTGTAGGGTAACCTCTCTCTCTTAGTCGGGTCACTAGTATTTCAGATTCCCTGAAATAGTCTGTCCTTCTTGTGCAGTTCCTCCTCAGTCTGAGGAATTGGCCATACGGGAGATTGTCTCGCAGGCTGCGTGGATGATGGGACTGATATTTGAGTAATGAGTTTCTTTCCATGGGTTTACGATACAGATCACAGTATAGTAAATTATCTTGTGAATGGAATGTTAAGTCCAAAAAATCAATGGCTTCCTTGTTATATGTCATTGTGAACTGGATGTCTGTTGATCTCGTATTCAGCAAGGTAAAGAAATTATTGAGTTCAATGTTGTTCCCAGACCAGATCATTATCACGTCATCTATATAACGTTTCCATACTGAGATGGCATTCAAGTATGGGTTGTCCAGACTGTACAGATGTTCCTCTTCGTAGTGGTCCATGTACAGATTTGCTAGACTTGGGGCATATGTAGCACCCATGGCTACGCCTTTGCACTGGTAATAGAATTGTATTTTGAAGATGAAATAATTCTTTTTCATAGCAATATCCAGTAGAGAGATCAAAAATTCGGTAGGGATCCAATGTCGTCTTGGTCTGGAGTCTAATGTGCTTCTGATAACATCCAATGCAGCGTCTTGGGGAATTGAAGTATACAAGGAGGACACATCTAGTGTGACCAAGAGTTGAGTATGGGGATCAAATGCCTGACCTTCTAGTATTTGTATAACGTGCATCGTATCCCTTTCAAACGATTTTGTTTTTGGTACGAAGGCTTGTAAAAAATAGTCTATGAATTGATTGAGTGGTTCCAGGATCGAGCCACATCCCGAAACAATGGGTCTTCCAGGTGGTTTCTCCATTCGTTTGTGTACTTTAGGTAAAGTACAGATGGTAGGTATCCGAGGCTCTTTGCTGTTGAGGAATTCATATTCATGCTGGCTCAGGAATCCTTTAGAGAGACCTCCTTTAGTCACCTTTTCTATCATGGATTTCAGAAGAGGCGTAGGGTCACGTGGGGTTGGTTGGTAACTGTCCACCATGCTGAGTTGACGTTCAAGCTCCTCCACATAATCATCTGTATTTTGTAGTACCACAGCACCACCCTTGTCAGCTGATTTGATGACAATGGTTTTGTAATCACTCAAGGAACGTAAGGCACACTTTTCTTCTTTGCTGATGTTGTATTTTATATACTTCCTTTCTGTCACAATTTGCATGGTTTCTTGGAGTACAATTTTCTCATATGCAAGTATTTTCTCACTCACCATGTGAGCCCCTGGGGTGAATGTCGAAATGGGTCTAAAACCTGTGGCAGCAGGCACAGGGTTGTAGGTATTCCTGCTGAAATAATACTTCAATCTGATTTTGCGAAAGAAGCGTTGTAGTTCAATTTTAATGTGGAACGAGTCAGGAATGACTGTGGGGACAAAGGAAAGTCCTTTGGAAAGCACATCCCTTTCTGCCTGAGATATAGTGTGGCTAGATAGGTTGATGATTGGATCAGATAAATTAGTGGCATTCTGATTCCTTTCATTCGTTGTTTTAATGATGTTGGTTTCAGGTAGATGAGGTATGGGTTGCAAGCTGGTCCCTGTGTGGTCATGGGACTGGACATGGGTCATGGGACTGGACAGAGAAAACATTGCCTGCCGCCCGAGTGACCAAATTAGCAGCGCCGTGAATAAGAGACGGCATTCCATATCGAAAGAGGTGAGCCTGTCCTAGTTTCCATTCAGTTCTAAGGCAGCGATTACTTTTCGCATCTATTCTAATGTACTGCATTACTTATAGATATCTTTGACAAGCACCGACTGATACCTGACTTGTGGTTCATCGGATATACCTCTGAGGTGAGCACTTTTGCCGCTTCTTCACTACATTTTCATCCAAAAGCACTGCAGGTAGATATTAATCTGCCATTTGAATTACTCGTAGGCCCTCTCAACGTAATCATCCTTTTGAAGTCCTTCCTGATCTTACCAGATTGGCATCTCCACAAAGGGCCTTTTTTGAATTTCAATCGCAACAAGGTGAGTTGCTCGCCACCTATAGCCCATAGGTCCTTTTTGTTTTGTAGTAACACACCTGATTAGTTCTTCTCCCTACCAACAGGCCGTCACTGTTTGCCTTTTGTCCTGATGAAGACCCGTACTGACCTTACATTAGCGCAGCACAAGGGTTGAAACGTCGACTATTATACGGACCAGTACATAGAATCTGCGCCAAAAGGAACTTTTCCATCACGCAGCTTTACTATAACTATTTAATCCGCTGGCCATTTTCAAATATTCAAGATTTTAAAATATTGTACATATCACGCACATTGTCACTGAGCACTTACTATTCACTGTGTCACTTTTATTATTACACTATTGCTTGACGGCCTTCCATAAAATATTGATGCATATATATATGAATGACGTAATTTATATATAAAGAATTTGATTTGCATATGAACGGTTTTGTGTGTTGCTTACAGTAGAATTTCGCATATTATCTGAATAACGCCTGACTATGCCCAATGTGTAAAGTAATTCTTTCACCCAACGGAACCACTGTTTACCTTATAACTTACTGCCCAGGTTCTGAGGGATACTGGGTCACCCCATTATTTGTATAACTAACGGCGGTCTACTATCAGCGGCTCCCAGACAGAGTGAGTCTATCGCTGTACACGCTCAGCAATGCACCATAATGGTGGCCATTGGACGGATGCTAGTAGAACACACCTGATGTCAACTTGCCAAATGGAAGCACCAGCACACCACACTATAAAACACATCCCATTTCAGACTATGATCCTTTGCCATTCCAGCTTCACCACGACATTTGATCCAGGAGGTTCAGTGAGTTTTTTTTCATTCTCCCTGTCCCTTTTTCTGCTTTCTTTTAGTACCTTGTGGTTAATAAGTTACTTAGCTTTTTATTTTGTGCACAATGCCAAACTCCAAAATTCCACATTTTTCTAAGGGAGAATTGTCAGTCATGGTGGATAAAAACCTAAGAGTAGAGCCACAGTTGTTTGGAGCCCAAGTCCAAAATACATCCCTATCACAGAAAAGGCTAATGTGGGTCAGAATAGTTGACACAATGAATGCTATAGCTAACAGCCTGCGCACACAGGAGGAGATTAGAAACAAGTGGAACGTCCTGCTGGGGAAGGTGCGTTCCCTGGCCTCCAAGCATCACATGGAGGCCAACAGGACTGGTGGTTGCTCCCTCAGACCCCCAATGCCATTTATGCCATGGGAGGATGAGGTCTGGCAGATCCTACATACTTGATAGAAATAACAGGGCAAGTGAAGTCTGGTAAAATAATGGTTAGAATCCTTCTGGAAAGGTTAGAGGTGTGGGTGACCGAAAAACACATCTTTACGGACACTCAATATGCATTCAAGAGGGATGTTGGTACGATGGAACAATTCAACAATCTACATCTACTTATCAGTAAATATACTGTAGCAAAAAAGAGACATATACACATATGTTTTGCAGATTTAAGCAGTGCATTTAATTTGGTGAATCACGAAAAGCTTTGGAGAACCTTGATAGAGACAGGTGCTCTGAATCGGATTATAACATTCCTGTCACAACAGTATCCCCACCTGGCTACTCGCTTACGTTATTGGCCTATGTGGGGATGCACTTCCTGATTTATGGTCTCAAGAGGGATTTGTGTTCTTGCCCCCCTGTTTTTTTTATTACATATTAATGGGGTGGATGAGACACTGCAAAAAATTAAGTCCGATGTACCTAGTGTTAATATTCGTCAAACTCCATTTCTATTATACACAGATGATGCAGTCCTGATATCTAGAATGGCAAACAGGCTCCAGCTTCTGATCAATAAATTTGCTTCCTACATGGAAGATAAAGATATGAAAATCAATTTGAAGAAAACACTCACCATTATGTGTGGAAAGTGTAGTGCGAAAAAAACTATATATCACTTCAAGGGAGAGGGACTAGCCGAAACCTAAAACATTTTCTATCTTGGAATACAATTCACTAATGATGGGAGTTGGGGGAGACAGCTGCACTAAAGAAAATTAACTTTTTTAAGAGCTATAGAAACACTTTTTAGATTCTCGGCTAAAGTAGGTAACGAACCAATTTGATAACTGTTGATGTTATATAAAAACAAATGCCTTCCCAGTGTTAGTTATGGGGCTTCCCTGTGGGAACCTCTTTCTAGATAGACTTTAGACTGTCCCAAAGTATAGCTTGTCCTACATTGTACATAAGGAATTGGCAGTACCATTTTTAAAGGATGTGAGACAGGACAGCCCATTCTTATCTGGCACAGTTTATGGGGGCAAGGTAAGTACAAGGTTTACCAAAGAAATAATAACAGACATTTTAGCTCTTGAGTAAGGGAAAAGGATTATATGGTTGCCTTATATTGATAGCCACCTGAAAATGCTGGACAAGAGTATTGGAGTGGAGGACCATGCTAGCATCTTGCGTTACAGTAAAAAAGAATTAAAAGCCATCTGAAGGGGAAAGAGAGAGGTAGATAGGTCCATAGCTATTGTTTAGTCCTGGTACAGGATGGATTACGACATTATTTATTGATTGTGCAGAATACACAACACAGATTTTACCTCACTAGATTATGCCTAGGGATTTTGCACTTTACGGTTGCTTTTCCAAGAATGGGGGCTTGGGCATGGACACTTCCTAAATGCCCATGTGACGGTTTACCTAGTCAAACGACAATGCACTTTAATCTGTTTTGTAAATTATATAAAGCAAGAAGAAAGCAATTGTTATCACCTTTGTTTAAAACTGGAAAATATATTTATTACTAGGATGCTTATAAGTATATCTGTGCACTAGATAATGCGGATACATATTATTCAGTTTCTATTTATATTGTATCCACAATTGCAGAAGGAATTGTCTCTCACATCTAGAAGTACTAACATATGAGGTTGGGTAATGAAGAGAATTGTATTATGAAATGAGATAACCTAGAAGTGATTGAAGAGCCTTTCTTAATATTTTTGTTTACATAGTTTAGTAATATCTTTATACTATTTACATCCATTCTAATATATTGTGAAATAGTGTGAAAGGTATTTATGTATTCCATCCTGCTGTCTATGGCTTCCATTCCTGGAAGTATTTTTATAAGATTGGGAGGCAAATGGGATTTTGCCACAAAATAAGGTATTTTATTTACTCATTGAGTAGTATATGATGTGAACTTTGATCTGTCTTAAGATGTCCATGTATTGTTTATTTACATGTTTATCTTTTTAAAAACATATATTGCGAAATAGAGTGAAACGTATTGCAATGTATTTTTTCCTGTCTAGGTGATTCTTTTATCGATATTATTATACCCGAATCAAGAGATGTTGACTGATTGACTGAGTCTGGGAAGTTATACTTTGCAAAGTCACAATAAACCTCAATGTCCTCTTTGTTCTCAAATCAGCTGTTGTCAATGTGTCCTGCACATATTCTCCCAATATACAAACCTTAAAGTATCAGTATCAGATAATTATTATTGTTTCTGTGAATGTATTGTGTTGCAGCTAAGATTACAGGTGTCAATCTCCATTACATGTCACATGATGGTATGGTGCGTGTAAGTGTTACAACACCAAGTAACCTATTATTCACATGTGTCTCAAAATGTAAGTGTCCGGCCCTTTTTCACTGCATATTTTCCACAGGTATGTTCCAGTAACCATTTTGCAAGTGTTGAAACATTGTCTTTGAAATGACTGCAACTACCGTGATGCCCTGATTCTGTTTCTCTAAAGAATATTGCTATGTCAGGTTCCTCATTCTCTTTTTACGAACAAATTTCAACACATGGTAAAATGTATTGTAGTGATCAATCCCTATTCAATGCTTTCTAATAGAAATGGTCTGTGTTGTTTTCTAAATGTTGTCCTGTCCACTTAACCAATTGTACTGATGTCATGAATTTCACAAATCACACTGTGGAGACACAAATTTTGTCAGGTATGCAAATGACTATTCTGAACATAAGTGGTCTGTGCGAATATTGACACTGCAGTCTTCACATGATGACTAATGCCAAACAACCATCCAAGTAGTGAACATATCTATTTTGCAGTCAATTAGGCCTTGGACTTGTCAATTACACAATTCACCTCTCTACTGTGTTGGGCTGAATGGTTCGGAGATGTCAGATATACTCCCTAATCATTTCACAAACATTTCAGGATATCAGAATGCCTGCTATTTGAAATTGATAAAAATCTGGGAAATATGTTCAATACCACCTGAAGCTATCATCACAATATTCTCCTATTTTGTCTTCTAGTTATCTACATCAGCACTCCTTGTGATATGGAGGAGCTTGAGGAGCCTGGTACATCTGGTCAATATGGCTTTTTGCCAACCTTTGCATAGCGGGGTCCCCACCACGAGAAGGTCGTCAGAATGGCAGGTCGTGATTGAGCTGGTGGTGCCGGCACTGGCTGCTTTCCCCACTGCCACCACCATGGGATCACAGACAGTCACGGTCATGATCGGGTGGTCGGCATGCCGAGGAGGCGGCAGTCAGACCGCCACCACGAATACGGCAGTCTTCAGACCGCTGTATTCATAATCAGGCCCGATACTTTTACCTTTGATATTCTTCTCCATTATATTTTTGGATGTCCAAATTTTCTTGACACCATATTTCTGTGACACAATATCATGTTTCCAATATTTTGTCCAAACACATTAATTTCCTCTTATACTCATCCATATATTTTCATAACTAACTCAATTCAAAATACAGGATAGCCTTAACTTTTACAGGTTCATTAAAATGCGTTGAATAACAGATTTTACCACTCTCTAATGTCAGTCTGAAGCACCACAGCAATCTAGCGGCTCCCATTTTACAAAGGATTTGTTGAAAGTATCTACCGATCACCCTTTAAGCATATACATTTGAGCTGCTTTAGAAGCACTCAATCCACAGCAAGTTGATATTCAAGAAGTTCAATGTGAAAAAGATACAGAGGAAACATGCTATGTAGATGCAATTTACTATGAAGCAAAACTAAACAAACACAGTGACTTTCGATATAATGCCTTGTCAATGTTTGTTACACCTGCGCTTTTGTATGCAAAAGAAGAAACATTAGCATGTCCCCTTTATCTAATAGGTGCCAGTCTCAACCTTTTGCTCCTCTCTTCTACTTAATGCTCTTTTTTGAGGTTATTAAAATACATGAATTTTATGGTGGCTTAGGTGGATAAAAAAACTGTTAATTATCTAGGGTGACTTTTATTTAAGGGTCTGTATTGGGAACTATGAATTCACATTCATTTTATAACGATAAGAATGTATTTGATTTTAGATAGAGGGTAAGTGCCCATTGAATTTACTATGTTAGATTTGCCTCTTCATTCACGTTCTTCATGTCATCGACATTTCAGATTCATGTTTTATGCCTGCGACACAGAATCATTTCTTTTAAATTATACAGGTCTCCGGGCTCTACATTTTTATTGTTCTCACTCCTTGAGAGTGGGAACTTGTATATGTATGAAGATTCTGGTCCCTGATTACCTTGTCATGGACACCCCAGGTCTGGTTTCCATCTCTTCTAGAACAGATAATGGATATCATTTATCTTCGGTTCATTGACTTTTTTCTCCAGAGTCCAGGTGGCTCTCTTCATGCTCTCTAGGCCAACTATAACCAAATGATTGGCGTATAAGGATCCTACCAGATTAAGAGATCTTCTGCAGCATGCTGCTGAAGCAGTGAATGCAACTAAGGGCACCAAGAACTAATGTGCCTACATGTTGGCTGGGGAAATCTTTTGGCTTACCCTTCTCCTTTTTTGTTAATGAACTTTCTATCTGACTCCAAGGGTTTGTCCTGCCTTGCCATTAGCATATGTTCCCTTCTTATCACTAGAACAGGATCACCATCACTAGACATCCCTACTAGGGACCACATGCAGGTATGCTGGTGCCAGACAAGGAAATAACAAATTGGGACCAATTGACAGAAAAAAAAATCCATTCCATTGTTTTTGGGGGGTTTAAAATCAATCCCCTGTTTGGGAGATCATTTCCAAAAAGTTAAAAGGTTGAGTGGAGCCAAAATTACTTGGTGCCCGCTTGGTGCCCACTTGGAAAATTCTTCTGCCTTCAGTGCAACCACCACACTAATGGATGTTCTTTTTTTATTTTTATTTTATTCATTGAAAACCTCATATACGATATATTACAATACAGCACAGCCTAAGATACATCCATTGATGGCTATACAAAATGAAATATTAATAACCAGTGAAAAGGGAAAAAAAACCAGAAACTTTCAAATAGGGTAATATAAACGACATGACTGATATTTACTCCATTTGCTCTTTCCATCTCCGTACTGGATCCCAAATTCTCAGACCCAGCTGCCTCCCCTTTCTGCCTTTACGCTCATAAATCCCTTTTTCTAAATTATAGGCTGCCAAAAGATTGGACAGCCATTGATTCCTTATGGGAGGTGATTTATCCAGCCATGCTCTCGCTATAACAAGTCTAAACACTGCCATGGCTACAAAAATAAACTCCCGGTTGATAACATCCCTATCTGAAATTATTCCCAATAGGATCACGGTTGGTGTAAGTGTAATTTGGATTCCAGGGTGCGTCCCCAGGAATCCCTCCACCTCTCTGATCAGCGTAAAGAGTTGGGGGCAGGTAGCAAAAATGTGGACTAAATCCGCCTGTGATTGATTACAGCGTGGGCATTGAGTCCCTGAGGTACCACCCCATTGTGCTATTCTAGCTGGTGTATGATACAGACAATATAGGGTTTTATAATGCTGTGAATGTAATGGTGCCGAGCAGAGCACTGTACGTCCCAAACCCAGCGATTCTTGAAAACTGGCGGTCGCAATACCCAATTTCATAGCCCATTTATCACCATATTTAACAAGATCGTCTGCCTTACCTGCTGCTAAACATGCATAAAAACTGCGGATCGTGCAGTCTCCCCCATCTCAATCTTATCCAAAATTTCATTATTATTAAACCCTATGGCCCCTCCTCGCTTAATATTTAAAAAGCTTCTGACCTGCAAATATTTGAAGAAGCTCCTGCTGTCTATTTGGTATTTAGTGACTAACTCAGCAAACTGCACAATCCCTTCCGGTCCAATAATGTCCCCTATCCTCCTAATCCTTTTATGCTCCCAGTTTGCAAAGACCGAGTCTGCAAATATCTCCCCTGGTAAGGACTTATTCTTAAGCATTCGGGTATACCTGTTGTACGTGCCCAATCCAGATTTTTTCAGGAAGGCCGTCCAAATATTAACAGCGGCAACAACTGTCTTGAACCTTGTTCTTTTGAAGTAGGAGAAGTCCGTACAGTTTAAAAAACAATTCTCGGCATCCATCCCCAAAACTATTGCATACACCGCCGTAGACATTCAAGTAATTCTAGGATGTGCCCCCCCTCCGCCAATCAAACCCTGCATATATTGTAGTGCTGTGGCCAAGTAATATAACCTAAAATCAGGAGCCCCCTACCCCTCTCTTTCTCTTGGGAGGGTGATAAATCTATACGCCCTCCTGGTCTTTCCATGGGCCCAGATAAATCTATTTAGCAGCAGCTCTAACGCCTTAAATCATTTTACGCCAAAATATAATGGTATTGCTCTAAATAGTTAGAGAAATTTGGGCAGAATTGCCATTTTGATGACATTTGTACGACCCACTAAAGAGAGATGGAGGTTGTTCATTCTATCTAAATCTAGTTTTACTTTTGCCATTAGGGGAGTCATGTTCTGCTCGACCACTCTCTCTAGATCTGCTGATATTTCTATTCCCAGGTATACTGCCCTACTAACTACCCTACTATCATTGCATATCGCATGGGAGTTCATGACTATCTGTGTTTTTGTCTTATTAAGGCTGTAGCCCGCCACCTGACCAAAATATTGTGCTTCTAATTCTATTGCTCTAATGGTAAGAGTGGGGTTAGATGTAATAATTGCCACGTCGTCCGCGTATGCCTGTGTCTTAATTTCCATATTGTTAATTGTAATTGGGGGGATGTTAGCGTTAGTCTCTAGTTTACGCAAAAATGGATCCATATAGAGTGCAAACAAGAGGGGGGAAGATGGGCATCTCTGTCTAGTCCCTCTTTCTATTTGCACTGTGGCTGAGTATCCTCTGTTGACCCTAATCCTGGCTGATGGCTTATTATATAGAGTCTGAATGGCTCTGATATATTTCTCGCCAAATCCATACCATCTCAGTACTATCCACAAATATTCCCAGGAGACCTTATTGAACGCTTTTTCTGCGTCCAGTAACAATACCGCCATAAGATCTCCTGGGACCTCTACAGCATCGAAGAGTGTTAATATCTGCCTTATGTGCTGTGTCGTGCCTTTGCCAGGTATAAAGCCATGTTGTATAAGGCTAACCAAAGCCTCGATTACATCAGCCAATCTCTTCGCCAATATTTTAGAGTAGACCTTAAAGTCTGCATTCATTAGAGTGATAGGCCTATACGAAGATGGTGCCAATGGAGTTTTGCCTTTTTTCAAAATGACGACAATATCCGCCCCTCCCCATGAGTTAGGGATGGATTCCCCTCTTTGTGCCTGGAGCAAGGTGGAGAAGAGTTCCGGGCCTATTGCCTCTCGAAACACTTTGTAAAATTCTACAGGGATCATATCTGGACCCGCGGCTTTACCAGCAGGAAGACTTTCCAATGCTACCATCACCTCTTCAAGCTTAATTGGTGCATCTAGCACATCCCTGTCTTCCTCAGGAAGAAGCGTTGGCCTAATGTTATTAAGATAGCCTACTATGTCCCCTAATTCTACGTCCTTATCTGAGCTATACAGGCCCACATAAAACTGCCTAAACACTTCCCTCACCCCATCAGGCTCTGTAATAGTGTTACTTTGAACATCCATAATCTTCTTAATGTCTGCCGACAAAGCTTTTTGTCTGGAGCGAATAGCCAGTATGTGCCCCACTCTCTCGCTCAACTCGTAAGCATCCTCCCTCTTTATTAGATATCTGGCTGCCACCTAGCTAGCAATACTCTCTACTGCCCTTGCTTTAAGACTGACTACCTTTAATCCCAATTGTTCCACCGGCTGTTGAAGCTGTACCGCTAGGTGTAACTCTTCCTCCGCTTTAGCTAGCTCTATAACCACTTCATTAAAACTCGCTTTTTCCCTCTTCTGTTTAAACAGCGAATAACTCAACGTTTCTCCTCGTATGCCTGCATTGAATGCATCCCACTCTATTCTAGAATCTACAGTCCCCCTGTTGATTTCCCAAAAATTCCTAATCCAAGATTTCATATGCTTAGTATATGCCTCCTCCTTTAACAGGGCTCTCTCATACGTCCAAAAAGTATCCAGTACCCGCCGCTGACCCATTTTTACAGTTAAAATCAGGGGGTTATGATCAGATACGATACGAGGTTGCTTTTCTATTTGAGATCTACTAACCAGGGAGTTGGATGGATATCCAAAAGTAGTCTAATCTGACCAAGACCCTATGGGGTGCAGAGAAGAATGTACTTCCGTCTTTAAGGGGGTAAAGGGTGGCCCAAAGGTCTGTCAGTGAATTATGGTGTGCCAAATCCTTTATTGCCCTATAAGTCTTTTTTTCATGCCGGTGTACCCCCTCCCTGCTTGTGAAGATACCCCAGCTGGACAATGGATGTTAAAATCGCCGCAGCAAATAATCGGTTCAGATCACAAAGCTACTTCCGCGTCTAAAAACTGAAGCATCTCAGGGTCATCCTGCGTGGAGCCATAAACTGAAACCAATGTGAACTTCTCCCCCTGTATATAATTTCCAATATCACCCATCTACCCCATTGATCTTCTCTCTTCCTACTTACTACCATATCCCTAGTTTTACCCAACACCACCACCCCCCTAGTCTTAGACCCCTGTTTTGTATTAGCCAATACAGAAAATCCCAACTGCTCCAACAGAAACCCCTTGCCACCCTCTATGTGTGTCTCCTGGAGACAGACTAGGTCCAAGTTCATTGTTTTCAATAGAGCCGATACTCGTAGTCTTTTGCTAACATCGTTAAGGCCACAAATATTATTTGAAGCTATTTTACATGTCATTAAAAAACCCCATACGTAAATCTTATCTTAACCACTAATATAGTAATCAAAACCAACAAAGACCAAAATATGCTGTGCTGAAAGTGCCAAATATCCTGTATTTTTCTTGTGCCCCTCCCTTCCTCCATCCCTCCCCCCACCTCCCTACCCCCTCACCCCCCCTACAGGCAAATAGGTCAATCATGACCTATATGTGATCGCTTGAGAATGCAGTTGTCGCCTCCTCCTCCCAGTATCAGTAATCCTTGTCCTCACAGTATGGCGTTTTTTTTTTTTTTTTTTTTATTGACCCCCTCTCTCTTTGTAGCCCAGTACATCTACCATAAACTCTTTCGCCTTTATTTCGGAGAATAGCATTTTCACCTGGCCTTTTGTGACTACCTTTAATTTGGCGGGGTAGAGTAGGTACGATTCTGAACCTAAAGCTTGTATTGGTGCAATCAACTGCCTCAACCTCCACCCTTGCTCTACAGTGACATGGCAGAAATCAGGCCTGGCGAAAAAAGGAACACCGTTGAATGTACGTTTAGCTTCTGGCTTTGCTTTCTCCAAGATCTGTTGTCTCAGCAGAAAATTGCCTATAAACAGAAGAATAGCTCTAGGTCTAGTGTCTTGTTGTAAATTCTGCTCTCTCCTAACCACTAAAGGGAATCGATGAGCTCTCTGGATTTCGATTTCCCAGTGCCATGCAGATAGCTCTGGGAATGCACCTTTTAACAAATTCACCACAAACATCCTAACAACTTGCACTTCAATCCCCTCCTCCACTCCCAAGAGTCTAATATTATTGCGACGCTGCTGATTTTCATAATCTTCCATCTTCACTGTATATCCTCGTAAACTTTACTTTGCTCTTGCTTAAAGCCCCGTAGGTTGCTCAGATCATCTTCCAACCTCCCCGTTCTTTCCTCCACCTGTGTGACCCTCTCAGCAACCTCCTCATACAGTTTGTTCATCTTCCTAAGTGAGTTGTGAATCTTATTCAGCACCTGTCTCGACCTCCGACCTTCGGCCCTTGCCTCATTTTGCATAATTTTAAGAGTGCTGAATAATAAGTCCAATGATGTTACTTGGGGGTTTGATTGAGATGAGCCCTGCGCCCCAGATGGTGCTGACGTGTTGCCAGTATCTTGGTATGTCTGAGAAGTAGCTGAATAATCCCATGACAAATTTTTTGTGGGGTCAGGTGGGCTTTCTAAAGAATTTGGCTTCCTTCGTGATCTACGTTTCTTTAATGTACATTTTTGCGGCGCCGAACTGCTTCCTGAGACAGAGGATTCATCCAAGCTATGCTCACTTGGGGTTATTGGCTCCGAGTCTTCATTAACAGAGAAAAAATAATCCGGTGAGGCACCTCCCCCAGCTGACCCCCTACTCGGTAGGTCTAATGGGGTACCCTCATCTAAACACTGATGATTTATAGAGACCCCAAGTTCACCAGTTACTTCCTGTCTTGAATTGTGACCATCCCCCAACTCACCATGTCTCTGAGATATAGGGATCTCTGCATCCTCCGGGTGTTGGCTCATATTACCACTGTATCCCGTAGTAAATAGGGCTTCCACCGCTACACCAGTTTTAGAGTCGGAATCCGAGGGGTCCTTTTCCTTCGGCTCTCCCAAACACACAGTGTACTCTGAACCCTCTGTCTGCTCCTCGGCGATACCGTCCATGGCCACGCACGTCAACTCCTGTATGGATGCCTGCTCTGGTTGCCTGGATACTTCTGCGTCCTCGTGAACGTTTCGCGGCTCCTCACCACTCCGATTATCCCACTTGCTGGCGTTCCCCTGATCCAAGCGTCCCATACTTTTCAATGGAAAACTCTCTGTTACCGAGGGGTGCCGTAATGTCAGTTCCTTATTCGCCGCCTTGTCCGATTGCAAGTCCCTTAAGTCCCGGGGATCACTTGAAGTAGGCAGTGCTTCGCCTCACGGCTCTCCTGTCTTCTTACCAACCGGCTTCTTTGTGTCGCTGCCCCGGTTGTCGGTTTTGAATCTTTCTTGTAATTCTTGCCATTCTTATCCCGAGTAGGGTGCTCTTTCGTCGTAATGGATGTTCTGAAGAAAGTTATAACAGGGCTGGCCATCCCCTGCAATGGTAGCAGTGGCCATACACTCTGCTGATGGCAGGTTGGTGGTCTCTGCCCAACTTTAAGTAATCTCCTTTGTTCCTCATGCTTCTTGAAAGAACACTTGTTTAAAAAGAATTGAACAGTAATGTGATTATGCATCATATATTACAAGAGTGCCTGCTACAATACTGAGAAAGCAGAAAAAGGGAATGAGAGGAAAGGGGTGGTACATCCAGTGATGATGCAACTTAACTGGATTGATAAGAAACTGCAAGCAACAATTGCAAGATAGAAAATATTTTGAAGAAATCTTATGTGATTGCTGACAAGTGCACCAAGATTCTTGAACAGACACTTCACAACTGATGCAAATCCCATTTGAAGCAGAAACAGATCATAAATGTTATATACCTACTGCGCAATGCTTAATATTTTAATAACCACCAAGAACATAAAAATGCACGTTTATTGGAACTACAACTGCAAAGCAAGAATTGGTTTGCATTTGTTCAGAAAAAAAATAATTAAAAAGGATAGTATGTTAGTGAAGTGGTCCCGAAGGTGGAAGAACGACTAAATGAGCAGAGACATTTTAAACAAGAAAACAGAAACACCAATCAGCACATACCATGGACGATTGGTCTGTCGTGGTATTGGGCAGGTTGAGTGCACATGATATTGTAGAGGTTTGACACCCAAGACCACGTGAAATATGAATTTTAAAAAGGGCCTTATTTACAGTTTCAAAAGCTGCAGCGAAAGTGCTTTTGACTGATTAATTCTCAATGTTAATTGTTTCGGAGGAGTCCATGTTCAAAGATCCTCCCTTCTGCCCAGTGGCTTTATTGTAGAGATGCATGCATGCACATTAAAGGCTAAAAAAGCTTATTTGATTAGTAGAAATATATATCATCTCAAAATAGTTAGGCCTCATTTATCACGGTTGCATGCTGTCCAGTAAGCCACCTTGCTGCGCTGAAGTGCTTGGAAGGGCAGGAATGCGCTGTATTTAACATAATACGGTGCATTCCTCTCCTTTCCGTGAGCTGACACCCTTTTGGCTACCTAACACCAATGCAGGCACCCTTGCACCGTGGTGCAGGGGTGCCTGCATTGTAGGCAAGATTTTTATTTTGAAGAAAGGGGTAACATCCTGCACAAAAACAATCCTCAAAGACATTTTCCTCTTTCTTTGTGTGCTGATAAATCTGGCCCTCGCTTTTACTCGAGAAACATTATTTGAGCATGCACAGTGGTGAACAAGTGCTTATAGAGGAAAACATAGTTGTTAACAGGGAAATATATACAAGAGATGTTGATTAATAATATACAGTCTGGCTCCTCTGTAGTACACAATAATCAAAATAATGGTTAATTTCATAGTTTTATTCTTTTAGGACAAACCTCAAGTGAGGTACAGAAAGATATTTCGTTGACGTTTTAACCCCACTTGCTCATTGTCATAGTTGGTCATCAGTCTGGGCCTTTCTCAGTACAACAAATAAAGACACCCTGTGAGTTTAAATGGATATTCGGGGCATTTTTGTATGTGTATGTCCATATGAAAGTGTTGCTTTGCATTGAAAGCAAGGGCTCACCTAAATTCATGAGTAATGGAATAAGGTACTAAGGGCAACTTTAAGAAGGTTCTTGCAAGTTACCTTAACACTTTAGCTGTATAAACAAAAAAATGTATCTTAGACACCAACAATACAGCCACTTAAGGAAAAAGCTCCTAGGACATGATTCACAAAGATAAACACACTTTTTGGTAAGTTTACTACTTTTAGGTTTTCACAAACTATGAACCTGATTCACAAATGTAAACTTAGACCTATGGTCTAAACTTAGACCAAATTTCTAGGTTTACCTTAGTGAATCGGGCCTCATGTGTGAAGTTGTCAGACTCTGTACTCCCTTGTAATAGCTTATGTGGTGTTGTCATGGCACCATGAATGTTCTGTGGGCTCCAGGGTGATGGAATGTATGTGCTTGAAGCACAAGCTCATTCCCTGGAAGCTGTTGATGAGATGAGCAGCAATAAACTCGACTTCTACCACAATCTGCTGGTGTTTGTGGTCACTTCAATTGGCGACAAGTTTTGGGATCTACTGCTCATTCTCAGTACCCACGTGTGTACATTTGGAACTGTGTTATTTTCTACAATTTTTTTTTTTTTTCTTGACCTGTGAACTTCTCCAAGAAATTATTCCTATTTTGTTTTTGAATCCAAGTTCGTGTGTGGATCTACACAGTCATCCAAACCGATGGGACACTCCGTCTCCGTCGGTTCTGATCGTGTTTACAGTCCTTTTCCACGTCTGGCTGGACAAGTAAAGACTATTGTGGATAAACGCATGGAGATACAGCAACGCGCCAACCATATCACCGCATCACTGCTGTGTTAACAAGCGCATCAGCTAAGCTCTGAACTCGACTTATTGCTAGTGTTGTCGTCGAGCTAATGCACGGACGAGGCGCATGGTGATCGATGTTCCTGTGTGAGTAGCACGGTCGACGCCTGACTTTTCAACAGCAGTGACTTGGTGATTTATTCGTTTAATGGTGATCAAAATTGGATGTTTCGGCAACATTAGTGAGTAATGTCAGTTACATCTGTTGTATTTTGAAAGTGCTCGCGTACTAACCGCCGTTGCTGAGTCGCGCACGCTATTCACCTCCAAGATTCCATGGTGTTTGTTCACTGCCGTGCAGATTCCTTCACGCAGCGCAGCAAGAGCGTGCCTTGAGCCACACGGCACACTCTTAGGTGCGCGCTGACGTCTACGCTCGGATCTACGAAGCAACACACCAAAGACTCCGTTTTTTTTCTCTTCCACGTCAAATTGCCACGGAAACAATCGGATGCTTCGTTTCAACAGGTAAAAGAGGGAGCCATTCTTTGTAAACATAAGCTACGCAATGTACCTTTGAGTGTTCGGGATGACCTGGCAAAGGAGTTGGAAAAGATGTGTGAAACAGGGGTGATCGAACCAGTTGAATCATCCCTTTGGTTAAGTCCATTGGTCGTCGCACGGAAAAAAAATGGAAATCTCAGAGTCTGCATTGACTTACGCAGTCTCAATAAAAATATCTGGGTGGATTCTCACCCGTTACCCCGTATTGATGACATAGTGTCAAAGTTTCAAGGGTTCAAATGGTTTTCAAAGATAGATATGTCATCAGCATACCATCAGGTGGAGTTAGATGCATCATCTAAACACTTGACTGCATTTGTTTCACCATCTGGCACTTTCCAGTTTAGACGGATGCCTTTTGGGTTAGCTTCCGCTGCCTCTGTTTTCCAGCGTGTCATGGAAAAAGTTTTGCTGGGTGTGCAGGACACAGTAGTGTTTCAGGATGACATTCTAGTAGCTGGGGTTAGCAAGTCTTCTCATGATAAGAACTTATCTGTGGTGTTGAACAGATTACAGGATAAGGGTATCGTAAGGAACTTAAGTAAATGTGTTTTTGGTGTACAGTCAATAGAGTACCTTGGGCATTGTATTTCAGGTGAAGGCATTCTTCCTAGAGTGGGTCTGATTGAAGCTATTGTCAATATTCCGTCTCCCAAATCCAAGGAACAGGTATCATCTTTCCTTGGCATGTGTGAGTTTTATGCCAAATTCATTTCCAACTTTGCAGCAAAGACCGCCCATCTTCGGGAACTTTTGAAAAGGGGAACTGTGTTTCTTTGGGATCAAGAATGTCAAGATGATTTTGACAAAATCAAAAATGAATTGAACCATTGCAACATTTTAACTCCTTATGATCCTGCTCTAGAATCCATTGTGTCGGTGGATGCTAGTTTGGATGGCTTAGGTGGCATGTTGACTCAGATGAGAGGTGGGTCAGAACATACGGTTGGATTCATTTCCAGATCACTGCGTCCCAGTGAGAAAAACTATTCTGTGATCGAGAGGGAGCTTCTTGCTTGTTGTTGGGCAGTTGAGAGGTTCAAAGGTTTTCTTCGGGGCAGATCGTTCAAGCTTATGACTGATCATAAACCTCTCATTCCCATTCTTAATGGTGTGCTTGTAAAGGATCATACGCCCAGGATAGCTAGGCTGAGCTCCAAGCTTCTTCAGTATAATTTCATTGTTGAACACATTCCTGGGGGGAAAAACATTAGACCAGATTTTTTGTCTAGATTGCCGTTGCCGGTGAGACAAGAAGAATGTGTTGCAGAGGAAGATGAAGAATGTTTGATCGCAAGTATTGATGTTTGTAAAGAGGGGTGTTTCAAGGAGGATGAATGGTTTGATGCATTGAAAGCAGACTCTGTTCTCAAAGAAGTTAGAAAGTGTATTATTCAGGGGTGGCCAAAGGAGAAACATTTGGACTCTGAATTACAACCTTTTGCTAAAGTGGCAGATGAATTATCGTTAGAGGAAGATGAAATGATTCTGCGTGGTGACAAGTTTGTGCCTCCAGCGAGTTTGAGAGACCGCATAATCAAGGCAGGGCATGAAGGTCATCTGGGGCAGACGTGCACTAAGCGCAGGGTTCGTTCAATTTATTGGTGGTCCTCAATGGATCGGCATATAGAAAGTATGGTTGAAAATTGCTATACTTGTTGTTCTTGTGACAAAGTAATCAAGACTGTGTCTCCTCCCAAAGTAAGGGTCGAGTTACCTTCAGGGGCGTGGATGAAACTGGCCTTAGACTTCATTGGCCCGTTCAATGTGTTATCCAGCAAATACAGGTTCGCCTTGGTGGTTGCGGACTATTACAGCAAATGGTGGGAGGTGTGTTTCATGACTGAGCCTAATTCTACCAAAGTTATCAAATTTTTGGAAAGCCTGTTTGCAAGGGAAGGTTTCCCTAAAGAGTTGGTGTCGGACAATGGGGTGCAATTTGTCTCCAAGGAAATGTCTGGTTTCTTCAGTCAATCTGGCATTGTCCACAAACGTGTGGCTCTCTATCACCCACAGGGCAATGGTTTCATTGAGCGCATGAACCGTATCTTAGTTGATTGTGTGCAATGGGCTGTTGCTGGTAGTATGGATATTGGGGGAGCTGTTCAGAGCATGTTGTGGGCACATCAGACTACACCGTGTTTGGAATTCGGAAAGAGTCCATTTGAATTACTGAGAGGGAGAGTTGCCACGTTCAACATGTGTCCAGCTTGGATGAGGCAGTGGGGACTTTTAGCTAATTCAGGTTTGTCCTCTTCTCAGGTAAACCATAAAGGTTGTGTTGGCCATGATACTTCTGTTTATCAAGAGGAGAGGGGCTCAAAAGAGAGGGCTAATTCAGGTTTGTCCTCTTCTCAGGTAAACCATAAAGGTTGTGTTGGCCATGATACTTCCGTATATCAAGAGGAGAGGGGCTCAAAAGAGAGGTGGTCTCACAATATCAAAGTAGGGGATTGGATTAAGATTAAGATCCCACACAATGTACCTAAAGGTTTTTCAAAATTCAGTCAACCTGTGTGTGTAGATTTGGTCTCGCGGCATGCTGTGAGAGTCAAGGGGAAAAATTGGTGGAATGTGTCCAGAGTTTATAGAATCCCTGATAAGGTTGTGTGTCGAATGGGTTTGAAGGACAATTCTGTTCCGGGTCCCAGTAATTCCTTCCCAGTGGGTGGGAATATTGGGTTGAATCGCTCCTGCAAAGAAATGTCTCCAGAGGGATCTTCTGTTTCAATCAGGAGGAGTACACGTAAAAGAATTGTTCCCAAACGTATGGATTTATAACAGCTCACAGTATTTGTAGGGTGTTTTAAGCTTTTTATTGTGCTTTTAGCAAATCTATTTGTTTTTATTCTTTTCTTTTTTGAAATATATTTATTTTGTTTTGCTGTCCTTATTTATGCGAAGAAGGGAGATATTGTAATAGCTTATGTGGTGTTGTCATGGCACCATGAATGTTCTATGGGCTCCATGGTGATGGAATGTATGTGCTTGAAGCACAAGCTCATTCCCTGGAAGCTGTTGATGAGATGAGCAGCAATAAACTCGACTTCTACCACAATCTGCTGGTGTTTGTGGTCACTTCATCCCTATACTTATGTGTGCGGCATTCTCCACTAATTGCAGAATTGCAGAGTTTCCAGGTGCGGAGAACTACACACACATAAATATAGGTAATGCAGAGTTGTAAAACTCTGCACGTTGTTTGTGAATACATAAAAGTAGTAAGCATACAGAAAAGTGTAAGATTAAATATATCTTTGTGAATAGCGCCCTTAGTGTAACGCAGGAAGAAAAATCACTCACCGGAACTAGGACAGTGAGAGCAAACATTTCTTGTCATCATAGAATTCATATTAGAACATTGGAATGTTGGGAGCTTCATTGAAGACAATGGAGTGCTCCGGGCTTCTAATAGCTGGTAGAAGTCCGGAGCTCCAACATTCCAATGTTGCCGTACACAGCTGTTGGTGTGAACAAAGGCCTCACAAAACCCAAGGGGATTTCAATCCTCTTGGGCTCTGTGAGGCCTTTGTTGTATTTGTTAGAACATTCTGCCCTCTATTGGCAGAATGTTATAGCCCTCCGTAGCTGGGCTGTTCTGGCATTAAAGTCCTGCTCCCTTTTATAAGGCCTGAGCCGAAATGTCTTAGTGGGTGAGAATGGAAACACGCTTGTACAGTAGGTAAATCCAGGGGTCTCCAATCATCTCTACTCCAAAATCTAAAGTGGTGTGTTTCTATAATTTTGCAACGTTTATTGCATCCATGTAAAATGGTTCTAATAAAGTGTGAAAAACTGGTGTGTTATTGCTCACTTAATATGTTGGGATTGCCAGTAACTAATCTGAGCTGACAGCCCTCATAGACCCATGGACTTTTTCTTTCTTCTCCTGCCTTATATTTTATACCACTCTCTTGGTCCTCCGAAGGACCTTGTTTTGTGCTGAAAGGTTTCAGAAATAAAGGGTTCCAACAGTCACCCATTGAGGACCAGGAATTAGATTACTGAGTTACAAACTAGAAATTAAACTCATGTAAATGACACTCAAAACAATTCTGTAAAGATAAAGGATTATCACGGCAAGCCCAAATCTCCTGAAGAAATGTAGGTGAGCCAAAATAATATTCACTAAGAGCTCAGTTAAAGCTATTCAGAATAATTGCATTAGTATTAGATGCTCCCAGAGCTCTCTAATATGATCTCTACTGATCATTGATAAGCCCAAATCAAGTATGGACATTCACTTCAATAGAAATAATCATGATAGCTGAGTTGATATGGAGATTTTAGTATAGTTTCTCAAAAGTTAAGGCAAAACAAGTGCATCAGTAAATTTGCTATAAGTTATAAGATGATTTTGTCAAATTCTAATAAGATACCAAAGCTTAAGAGTTCAGGGAGGGACATGAAACATGCCAGTTTAAGCAGTCTCCCAAGAAGGAAGAGACCACTATGTGCATATGGTGTATGCATCAGTTCGAAAGGTAAGCCAGATGAGTCCGCATTGGGCAGGTCAAGATTGCCTAGGAAGTTTCGCAAAGTCTCTGCCGCAGGATAACCAGCAACTCATCTGTCACCATCAGCGTGCCTGTGTACCAGTCAGTCAGTCCGCCAGCCGGCCAGCCACTCAGCCAGCAACTCAGCAATCCAGCAATTGTCATTTTAATCGGACAATATTATATTCTTACAGGTCCAGGGATGACACCTCTTGGTGTCACCTCATCTGATCAAACCACTCAGTTCATTGGTCAGTTTGTATAGGATGAACGTTAGGTGACATAAAGAAGAAACAGCATGTAAAGAAATAGGTGGGACAAATATGCAGGCCTTAAGCAATCCAATATGTGACACAGCTAAACAATGCTCCTTTAGCAAAAACACACAAGCGAGTTCAAGAGAACAGTTTCCCAAGCTTCTGATCAGGATTGTAATGAAAAAATGTAGCAAAGTGTCTCATACAGTACATGAGAACTCAGTAAAGAAAACACTGTTTCACGTTATCGGTTATATTGAGGAGTTCTCTCATGAACAATAGATTCAGCAAGTCAAGAGATGTCACATATGCAGTCAGGCTTACTTTAAACTGAGCTAATATACCATAATGTATATATGATTATTAAACATACATTCATAGAGAACATAAAGACGTAGTGATTCTGGTATAACTCTGATGCACTTGAAGTCATTTCGTATGGTTACAAATAATGTGTCAGTGTGGTACACTTCTACCTTTCGAATGTACTAACATATAAATATATTTAAAATCATAATACTAGAAATTCACTTTAGGTGTGTACCAAAAGTGCACATGTGAGATACAATGTCTGACAGTTTCATGGAGGCATCATTAATTAGCATTGTGCAACACCTATTTTCTCTTGTCATTTCGGTGCAGGTCTACACACACAAAGATAAATTTGAATAAAATTCGTCATCATAATCCAGTTAAATCTTAATGTTTGATTAATTCTTCATTAGTTTTACATACTAATAAATTATAATAAAGAAGGATTAGAGGAAAACTCCATAACTAAAGAGTTTACTATTGAAATTTTTCTAGCATACATTAATACAATATAGTACCTTGTCACTTAGTAAATCACAGTCTATATTATTTGCGTGAATAATACAATCTAGGCTACATCTTTTCTGCATGCTTTTACGATGCAGTAACTAAAAGTTCTCTTATCCTGTCATGTTTTTCTTGCACGTGTTGTTGGTGCACATTTATTCATTTTCTCTCAGAAAGTGTCATAATCTGGTTTCTCATGCAATTAAAAGTTTAGATGTAATTCCCTCATCAACACGTCTTACCTTTGTGTTCGTGTCTGCTGGAGTGAATGATCAGCAGAATGTTTAGATTATTTCTATGAGATAATTTACTGTAAATCACTGTATCATTGTCCTTTGATAATGTGAGTGTTTTGGAGAGTAATGAACCCTAGGGACGTTTTGGTCACTCATTATCAGTGTTTGTTATGTGCTTGTTCTTGCAAAATTGGTTTGTGATGAAGAGCTATACATCAAAGCACACTGGACTTTGAAAATATGCAAAAGCAAAAAGGAATGAAGTTGTGAAAAAAATCTAATATTGTTCATTGACTCCAAAGCACAGATTTATTAATGCTTTGAGTCAGCACTAGTGTGACCCAAATCAGCACAAAGTACCAGCAGCGATGTACGTTCCAGTGCAAAGTGCTATTTTATGCTGGAAAGGCACACTTTTTAGGGTGCCAAATTCACATTGCGCAGCTTCTCATCAAGGGGGTGTTACTGGGGAAGGATCAGCAAAAGCACCCGTGACAAAGAGCAAGAGCTACTAAGGTAAGCAGAAAGGACTCTACATCCACAACTAGCTCCTAATGGAAGAAGGTGAAAACAAGGGGGGATACATTAAGTTCCCCAGAAACCGTCTCATTGCATGTGTGCTGCAGCGCACAGCACATATCAATGCTTCGGACCCTTCAATGGTTGTCTTTAGATAGGAATTTGTTCTGAAGGATATGCTGCCAGCACAAATATTTGTAGCTATGTCACTGTGCTTTATTTTGTCCTTTGTGAAATGCAGGGCTGTTAATTTGAGGTGCTGCGCTGCATTGAGGGATAACTAAGTCAATTATTAATTAAAGTAATAAGAGATACTTGCCATAAAGCTTCTGTTTCTTGGCTTGGCAAGTTTCTTTCCCAGATTCCATTATGTGGGCCATTCTGTTTTCTTCTGCACACAAAATTATGTATACCACTTTGGCACTTCCTTTTTTCTAAGACTTACATCTTTCTACTTCCATTTCATTCATGTCTTGTTTGTTTCTAGTTCTGAGAAGCACTCCACAACATCAGCTGGGCATATTTAAACCTTGAGATATTACCCCTGGTTCTCTCCATTATCTTCTCCCAGCCGCATAATCCATCTTTGATTGTCAATTCCTGACACTTGAGCAAATTCGCGCCATCAATGAATGAATTAATGAATTTCTAGAGCGCGTGGTTACCCAGAGGCATTCCAGCGCTTGAAGCAGTCCAATCACAAACTCCGTACAGTGTTTAGGGGAACAGAAAGATTTTTATGAGTTTTCGAAAGGCCAGATGGTTGGTCTCAAGATGAATATGGAGGGGGAGACGGTTCCACAACTTGGCGACATTATAAAAGAAGAGACGCTCTCCACGTCATGATCTTTTGATTTTAGGGACTGCCGCCAGATGTTTACTATCTGACCGCAAAGCCCTATTAGGATGGTAGAGCATTAGCTGACATTGCCTTATGTGCAATGCACAAAGCCTTAAACTGGAATCTCTCCTGAATGGGGAGTCAGTGAAGGGTGGCGATAGAGGACTTTGCTGATTGACGACTGGGGATGATCAGGAGAAAGTGTGCTGTGCAGTTTTGCACAGTCTGCAATTTTTGGGTGGTGAGATAAGGAGCTCCCAGGTAAAGGGCATTGGCATAATCAAGCCGGGAAAGAATCAATGCTTGAACCATCAGTCTTCTGGCATGAAGAGGCAGCAGAGGGAGGATTTTCCGTATCATCCTGAGAATCCCATAACAGCTACCTGCAACCTTCCATGCTCCCTAAAATCGAGATAACGGTCAAGCCAAACGCCCAGGCTCTTAATCTGCTCTTTGGATGGAGGATTGGACCAAACGAGCTGGGCCAGGGCAGGGTTACGTTCAGAATGGGAGATTTACCTAGGAGCATCAGCTCCGTCTCGGCCCCATTCAGTTTCAGGTAGGAGCCTTCAATCCAGATTGACACCTTTTCTAGACACCCGGCTAGATCAGGCCCAGTTTTCTCAAGCTGGTTGAAAGAGACAATCAGTTGCGTGTCGTCGGCATAGGTGACAATCTAGATGCCGAACGGCTTCACTATCTCTGCCAGGGGGCTCATGTACACATTAAATAGAGTGGGGCTCAGAGACGATCCCTGCGGGTCCCCACATCTAAGTGGCATACATTCGGAGGTAATTTCATCTTCAAACACCTGGAATGATCTGTCCTCCAAAAAGGATTGCAGCCACTTAAGAGCTGTCCCAGCCACTCCTACCTCCTTGAGTCTTTGAATGAGCAACTGATGGTTGACCATGTCGAAGGCAGCGCTGAGATCTAAAAGAACAATAGCAGCACAGCCTCCGTCATCTAGAATCTTTCTGGCTTCCTCTACTACTGCCAGAAGGGCGGTCTCCGTGCCTTGTTGAGGTCTAAATCCAGTTTGTGAAGGATGGAGACAATTATTACTCTCCAGAAATGCGGAGAGAACAGAGTTAAGATGTTTTTCTGCAATTATGTTGATTCCTGGCAGTAATGAGATGGGACGGTAATTCACCAACACCTCTGGGTCCAGTCTCGTTTTTTTTATAAGAGCTTTAACCATTGCTCGTTTCCACGAAGGGGGGACGAGTCCCTTCAGAAATTTGGCACTGATCAAGTCCATGATAACTGGAGATACAGTATCAATGAGTTGGTTTAAAATAGTAGGAGGGACCAAGTCTCTAGGGGAGCCAGATTTCAATTGGTTGAAAATGCCTCACAAAGAGGTCGGATTCAGAGGAGGAATTTCCTCTAAGGAACAATCTTTAATTTGAGGCCCGTTATCCACAGGTGGTGCATTTTGTTGTACTAAGGCCTGGGGAAAAGAGTAATAAATATCTTGTATTTTATTAAAAAAAGAATGTTGCCATTTCGTTGCAGCTATATGATGTATCATCAGATACAATAGGAGGAGAGGGAGGTTTGAGGAGAGATTTCACAATGCAGAATATTTTGCACAGGGAATTAGAGGCTGAAGTAATTCTTTCTTCGTAATAGAGAGCCTGAGCACATCTAATTTCTTTCTTATACACATTTATAGCCTCCCTGTATTCAATTTCAATGACTTTGCAAATGGGCCTTCATACATTCTGGCTGTCCTGAGGATAACCATATTAGTACAAACTGCTATAGCACAGTAGCCCCCAAATCCTCCTTATATCATACCAGACATTTGCACCTGCTCTTCGTAATTTTAATCATACCTTCCTAAAGAATTTTGGTCCACCAAATTTGTATAAAAAACTGTTAGACCAGTCAGTCTTAGGGTGGTCTTCTCCCAAATGTTTTGTTTCTTTCTCTCCGTTTATTTTTTGCTGATATTCATTTTTTGGCCTTAGGACTGTGCGCACTTTACCACTGCTACCCAGTGGTGTAGTGCTAGTGATCACTCCCCTAGACATGGTAAAAATGACTTTCACCATATTTAATTTATGTATAAGTCCCTTATAGAGTTGTATACCAAATACCCAGGGCCTGTAGATTAAATGCTACTATTGGGCCTGCAGCACTTAGTACCTCATTTATGGGGTTTTGAAGTAGGGCAGCGCAGCAAGTCACCTACCTGCGCTGCCCTACATCAAAGTGAAAGGGCAGGAATCCAATGCGGTGCATTCTTGTCCTTTTCCCCTGTGCTGGGCCTCTTCAGCAGTCTAGGGCCATCCAGGCACCCCTGCACCATGTTGCAAGAGTGACTGTGTGGTAGGCTGGATTGTTTATGTGCAGGAAGGGGCAGATTTCTGCACAAAAACAATTCTGGGAAGCTTTTTCATCCTTCCATGTGTGCTGCAGAATGCAGAAACCCTGGAAAGAGGAAAAAACAAGGAGAAATAAAGTTATTTTCTCCTAGTTGAATCTCCCCTTGGGAGGCATAAGGTTTTGGTGCAGCCCCAGGTTTACATGGTTTTGTAAGTCTGGGGAAGCATCAAAATCCATGGGAGTTGCAAGGGAACACACACAGCAACACCCATGGAACGCCTCCCTAGCGCAGAGTAAGGCAACGCAGTGATTTTTGCTGCCTAGACTTATAAATATGCCCCTTAGTGTGCCACCCGCTTAGGTCACCCCTTAACATGCCCCAGGCCTGCTTTTGCATCCTGAATTCAGTTTTAAACTGCCAATTCGACCTGGCAATATAACCACCTTGCCAAGCCTTAAACTCCAGTTTTATTCCATATAGGTAACCTCTAAGGTATGCCCTAGATATTCCTTAGGGCACGGTGCATTGTAATTAAAAGGTAGGATATGTACTTTTAAGTTTGACATGTCCTGCTAGTGAAAAACTCCTAAATTCGTTTTTTACTACTGTGAGGCCTAACTGTCCGATAGAATAGCATTGGCTTGCTTTATTACATTTAATGAGCGATAACGTTTGATTGGGAACAGACAAGCATTTCATGTTTTGTGTTTGAGAAATTAAATCCACTTTAATGGTAAAAATAAATATTCCTAACTCGCAATGATGATCCTTCAAGCACCACAAAGAGATCAGGAACTATGTAATGATTTAATTTTCTGTGCTGAGCTGATGCAAAATTAGTCTGTTGGCATCTGTTTGGCATCTTGAGTTCATCAATTAAGTTATTTCATGTTTTTCTGACAACAGAACTCTGGCACAAAAAGAGGCAATTGCTGCCCTGTCTTTATGAGATCTATACTAACTCAGAGATATTTAGAGAAAATGTATGTGCTCACGGTTGCAAAAAGAAATGCAAAGAACTCTTGTGCGGGTGCAGAGTCCCGAAAACCGCATCCTGACAGGCCGCTCATATTTCCACAGACGGTTCTAAACCAGTTCATGTTGTCACTGAATAGGTCAGTCAACATCAACCCCAGGTCATAGGTGATGCAGGTTAAGGTCTGTGTACTAGTCTTCAACTATTAAGAGAAATTCCGCTTTCTCCAGACATCGTTTTTTAGGTTGAGCCTGGGCAGCGCATGCGCTGCTCTGTGCGGCATGCTTTATTCAGGTAGGAACTTGAAGCTCTGCCCACTCTCCACCCATATTTTTCATTGGCTTGTGTCATTGGCCACTGTAAACTATAGCTGTTCATTGGTCAGTAGGCCTAGTAGTCCCGCCTTAGTAACGCCTTGTCTCATTTTGTAACCTCCCATGGCGTCACCCCCTGTTACATGTGTTGTTACTCAGTGGGCTTTAATTGCAGCCTCCTGAGCACTATTTTCTCAAATAGCTTTGTCCTGCCTGCGGCTAATGCTTTTTAAAAATAATTATAGCACAAATGCATTTGCAGTGCAATAGGTCTCGCATTTGCTGAGAGTTTAAGCTATTGGTAATGTAAATGACAATGCCTTTTATTTACCTGATTTATAAACAACACATACATAAAAGACATTCTCATTTACAATGCAAATAGCACAAACTCTCGTAAATGTGATACCTATTCAGCTTGTTTCAAGCTGCTTGCAGTAGAATCTCCTCTGGAAATGTCATGCCTTTCTTAGGCAGGAAGGTAAAGCGCGTCTCTTTACTTAGAAAATATTTCCTAACCCCTTACAGGCCTGTTGTTTCATTGTGTACAAAATACTTGCCACATACTCGTTATTCATGTGCGGGACGCTGTTACTTTTTCATGATCATCTGTCATACATTTGACCTTGTTTAAATAAATATTTTCATTCAAATCCCACTGCAAACAAAATCTCTTAACTCATTTGTGTTTGCGTTTGCAGATTCAGTTGGGGGATGCAGCACACAGTGCAAGCTAAATTGTAATCTGTTTCTCAAACATATTAGCTTTGAAAGTGCTAAATGCATTTTTAATTAGAAGGTTTTTCCCTACTGTATTACTTAACAAATTATGCTAATGATGTGCACTATCCCACAGGCATTTTTATATTTTGGTATGCATTCCGTTAGGTAGGCTTATTCTATAGACATATGACTATATGACTCAAAGGATATTGTATGTCCGATGTAAAAAAAAAAAATAACAAAAAATATATTTATATAATACTATGGACTCGACAGTGTACAATGCAACCACATTAATTCTGTCTTCTGCACTCTCTGTTCATCTTGCCCTTCATTTCTCGTCGTTTATTAAATCTGTGATTAATAAATTCTACTGTCAATCGTGTTTTTCCCTTTTGCTTGCTATTTTTCAGTGACGTCCTCTTTTAAGACTAATAAAAACTAATATCCTTGCTACAGAGGACTGCTATTTTTAATTAAAGTATTTTATGAAATTTTTACACTGCATATGCAGCTTTATGCCAGATGCTTCTCTTAATAATATTGTAAGTATTAGCAAAGTCTGGAATGTCACCTTCATGGAATTTCAGCAACACATGCACGTTTAAGAAATATATGAAGGAATGCAATAGGTATAGAAAAGCAAATGCGCTTTTAAAACATCGAAATTGCTATTGTAAATATGTGTCCCCGAGATGCTAACTAGCTATATTGATGATTTAATGTATGTGATGGTGTGAAGAGGCTCTCCATCCACACCTAGTAACTCTCTTTGATTTTATTATTAATTCTTAGAATTCATACATTTTTGTGGATAAAGCCACCTTTCTGCTTTTTGTGTCACGACAGAAAGAGTAACAAACAGCAGTCTGGTGAGCTACTGACAACTGCAACTCTCATTATTAGTCTGTCCAACAATTTCTTCAGTTGATGTCCTCATTTAGAGGAGGGCAGTAATGGTATATTGACAAAGAGGTGGGTATCCCATCTGTCCTCCTCTCCATTCCCTTACCTCAATTAGAGGATGGAGGAAGGCGCTGCTACAATAGTGGAGCTGCCACTGGCAGGAACATTTATTTGGCAGATGTAATGCCAAATTAAACAGGTTATGGTACCAGCCTTACAACATAAAGTGGATTGATTGTGACCCCTTTCACCTATGTCGTGTGTGTGTGTGTGAGAGAGGACAAAAACCTGAGAAAATGTCGCTGACATGCCTGAAACAAATTATAGTGACTTAGAGAAATTTTGGTTCTGAGTCCAGGAATTGTGGCACACATTTGCAGGCACATTTCCAGAACTCACCTGAGGCTGTGGATGGCAGCAAGAAGGCAACAAAGTCGAAAGAGTTTCGGCAAGATGGCGGCTTGTTATTAGATGTGGCGGTCTCTGGTCCGGGGCCCCCTGGGTTGCATCTGAAAGAAGTTGATTATTAGGGCCCTTGCCTCCCTCACTCCTTCTTCATTCACCTGACCTTTGTTGGGGGGAGGGGGGGCATGGACTGCTGCTGCTTAACTGGTGCTCTCAATGCTGAGTGCCCCAGCGTGACAGGGTGACCGTCCCACCCGATTTAGGGAATAGCCAGTGCCAAGCTACAAACAGGAAATGCGGTCGGCGTCTTCACATGGTTCTCGGCATTGTAGCGAGGGCGTCATCTCTACCTGGTAGCTGAAGGATTCCTGGTGGTGTATCCAGGAGGAGCCGAGCTGGTCTCTCTTCTTCTGATTTTCACATGGCGGGGGAGACCTCAAGTTACACCCGTCACATCGAATCACTGGATTGGGTAATAGGCGGATTGACACTGTTGCAATTTCTTGAAGGGCTCTGATTTCAGCTAGAGTTCAACACAAGGAACATTTGTAAGTTCTACGACTTTTTGGCACTCTCACTTGCATTGATCTGACGTACATTGGCTGGGATGCCGGTTAAGGGGACAGTATGCGGCCAACTGCAGCTGGTATTCTCACTCCACAAAGACTTGGAAAGAACCAACCCCTCCCAAGTAAGTCGGGAGATAATAATCTTAACAATCCTGTCGGCCAGGTGGGGAGGTTATAGGGGAGGCCAGAAGCTCTGTGCAACTTCTTGCTGCCTCTTCTCACCTTTTGTACCAGGTTGGGGGAGGCCTTACTCTGGCTGGATTGGTTCGTAAGTCTCCAGAAATTGAACCCGAAGCTGCTGTCCCCAGTAATTCTGGTACGACTCTGCCTGCTGTGGACTCTGTGGGGGGCATGGCAAAGGGAAGGGGGTGTCCCTAGGCTCTCAGAAAACATTGGACTATTTAATCAACCCCCTCTTTCTTCCTGCCCCAGCTGTCTTGAAGAATAATGGGAATAAATAAGTACCCTGGAAGCAGCGCGCAGATTATGGCCTTCCCATAGGACCGGCTCAACAAAGCTATCAAGGAGCATGCCCTTTGCTCCTCCAGCCCCCAATACCACTCCGGGGGGGTCTCATGTTCTGGGTTCAGAGGTTTCCCTTCCTGTCTCGATTGATGTTATTGTGACCTAATGGGATGTGGTCAACATGGATGCTCTTTTCAGCTAGGGGTAGCAGCCACCTCAGGGGCACTGCCCCTGGATTTCACTGCCCTGGTGATGGATAGCCCGAAGGTCTTTTTTTCTCTCTTTGACTCTGATAGCTTGTTCGATATTGAGGATCAAGCAGCTCAAGACCATACAGTTTGTCCAGAGCCCACAAGAAGATATTCTTTGCCTTTGGGTTCTCTAACTCCTGCTCCTGCTCCTGCCACAGCCACCCTGGATAGGCTGAGTGACACCAGAGGCCTGTCATCTAGCCTCCTGGAGGACATATTTATGATTGCTTTTGAATAGGGGGTTTTGGACCCTGGTTCTCCGCTAGGTGAGGAGGAACTGCTGTGGACCCAGATGGAACTGAGCTAACACCTATCAATAGTTTTCCATCAGTTCTTATTACTCCTATCACCCCATCAGATGTCAATCGGCCTAGTCTTAAGGATTTAGCCTCTGGGGGCAATCCCCCATTGAGGGGCATCACCTGCTCAGGATGCTCCTAACCTGACTGCCATTTATAACCTGCTCCTGCTGCATAGGAAAGAATACTGGAAAGATTGTCTTGTGTTGAATTCTGCCCATTTAAAGATTCAGGTAGTTCTGAGAATGTTGTTCAAGCACATGGATAATATTCAATCTAGCCTTGGGGAGGTGGCGATGTCCCAGGCCACCCTCTGTACAGTAGTTGAAGATCATCGATCAGCTAGCAATGCATCCAGCACAGTTCCAAGAGTTTTAGTCTCTCATCTAGGGTCGAAGACTTGGAGAACAAGTCACAGAGAAGCAACTTGCGTGTACTGGGTATCCCAGAGGGGGCAGAAGGGGGTGACCCCAGAGGCTATATTGTCCGCCTGTTTCAAGAATCTTTTCCAACATTGAGTGAATAGGACATGGACAGTACGATACAGAGGGTGCATTGTATTCCATTTAGGCATCCCAGTAAAGGGGATTCCTACAAGTATCCTCGTGCCATTCTAATCTATGTTGGAAATTTCATACTATGACAGGAGATTTATCGAGCAGTCCCACCAAAGTCACCTATCAAGGCTTGTGGGGTTGAAATCTTTGTCTGGTCAGATTGCTCTCGCCAAACGGTGATGAGATGCTGGCAGCTCCAGGAGCATATCCCAGCTCTACAGATGATCAGGTCAATAGCCTCTATTATGGAACCAGCACAATTGCAGATTTGGTTTGATGGGCAAACACACTTGTGTTACAATGGCCCAAAGGTTTTGGAGCTGTTAGCTAAACAGTAGCCTGGGAATGGTGTTTTTTTTCGTGGTTCATTTTTTTCCATTTTCTTCTGAACTGGTGATCAATGGTAATTGTTGGGGGGGGTCTACAATCATTTGTCCTGGTCAGAGGGGCCCTCTCCGAGGGGTTGGGCTTAGATCACTGGTGGGGTTCTTGTCATTTTGGTTTTAGGTTAAAATGGACTCGGAGGGGGCTGTGGTCCTGAGATTGATCACAGTCATGAGCTATCTAACTATTATCCTGAGTATGGTGGTTGATGGCCTTTTTTTGGGGTCAAAGCGCAGGGGTGGTGCATGTGCTGTAATTGATCTATTGATCTCCAGGACCAGTTTCAGGGGAAGAGGCAACAGGTTCATGGATTGTTTAGGAGAAGCTCCTGGATCCTGACATGTAATGATAGTGGCCGGTGATAATGGGGGTCTTGGTCAACAACTGCATATTCCCTCATGAATATCAATAGGGTTAAGGCACCTCATAAGCGTAAGATAGCTCGGGAAGAATTATATACTCTCAAACCACAATTGTTTGTCTCCAGGAGACACATCTGTCTTCCTCAGAAATTAAGCTGCTAATGGAGCTTGGTTACAGTGCTTTATGTACCTCTTGTTTCACGACAGCTCAGAGAGGAGTCCCATTATTGGCCTTTGACAGTAAATGGGGGATTGTGAGGCAATAGGTTGTCTCTGGTGGCCAGTGGCTTCTCGCAACTATTCAGAAGGATAGCAGGCCTTACTATCTGCATAGTCCAGAGACCAAAAAATGATGACCTGACAATCGTTGGCTTTCTGTTGGCTAAGCCCCATCTTAGACCATTCTCCTTCATCATATGTGGGAATTGGAATTTGTAACATCACATTATGTCCAAAAACAGATTCCACATATTAGGCCTAGAGCTCTGGGAGAGCAACAACTTAAGGGGGCACTATAACAGCTCATTTCCTCATATGCACTCATTGATTATTTGCGTAATGTGAGAGCTAACAAACCTGGCTATACATTCTACTCTTCCCCCCATAAAACCCTTTCACGTACAGATATGTTTCTAGTGAGCTCTCGAAGATTCTGCTTAATCCAAGAATCATATCCAATCCTAACTCTCTATCTCTGTTCATCCAATCAAGAGGTCTCCTTCAGTCCTTTGGGCTGCAAGGATGGAATTTGAGCGAAGATTGCTCTTGGAAGAGGACTATATGCACTTTATGAACGCACTCCTACAGGACTTCTTGGAGGCTAATGTCGGCAGTCTGGCAACCGTTAAGCTTTGAAAACAGTGAAGAGATCGGTTGGTTGCTTTCCTTCATCGCTAGTATGAATACCATCCAGCAGATTATGGACAAAAATGGGGTTCTTGTTGTAGATCCTGCAGGCATCAGAGAGGTCTTCTGGCGGTTTTATCTGGATCTCTTCCAAAATGATTGTTTTGCCTCTACTGAGGTTGTGTACCAAATAATTGTGCAGCTTTTCCACTATTAGGTGAATAACGCCCAGAAGTCTAATGGAGAAGAACCCATAACTCTGACTGAGGTAGAAGTTGCTATCAGCTCCCTAGCTGAGGGCAACCTACTTGCCTACTAGGTTGTGCATCAATCAATCAATCAATCAAATAATTTGTAAAGCGCACTACTTACCCGCAAGGGTTTCAAGGCGGTGAGGGTGGGGAGTGGGGGAGGGTGCTGTTGCTACTGGTCGACCAGCCAGGTCTTGAGTCGTCTCCTGAAGGTTAGAAGGTCTTCGGTTTGTTGTAGGTTGAGGGGGAGGGTGTTCAGGTCTTGGCGGCACGGTGGGAGAAGGATCTGCCTCCGGCTGTGGTTCTACGGATGTGTGGGACGGTAGCCAGGGAGAGGTCTGTGGAGCGGAGTTTCCTGTTGGGTACGTAGAAGGAGAGTCGACTGTTGAGATAGGCTGGGCCGGTCTTGTGGAGTGCCTTGTGTATCTGACTTACCCTGATAAGAGTGGTGGTCCCTTATCCCTACTTGGACAGGGTGCATATCTCTGCCAACTAGAGACCTCATTTATAACACTGGTGATCAGTGGTGTGGATAGGACTTGTGTTTGTTCAATACCTTACAGTAATTTGGGGTACACTACTACCCACATCTAGACCAATTAGAATCTTTGATCCCCATTGGCATTTTTTTCCTACTCTCTTCAATTGTCATTTTTAATTTTTCAATTCTCCCTGGTTGGAATTTTTGCTTTTTACTCTAAATCATATCTCTGATTGGTGGTTCTACATTTGCACCTGCAAGAATGGAGTTTGCGCTGGCCAAAATTGAGGCTTACACTGAGGCACAGCTCAAGGACTTCTGCAAGGAGTTTGGGCTTCCTGTAAAGAGCTCCATCAAGAAGGTGGAGCTGCAAAAGGCACTGAGAGCCTGGTCTGAAACCCACACTTTGATGGATGGAACTCCACAGTTTGGTGAAGAGAAGGAGGATGAATTGGACCAGGGCCTAAGAGAAGGCCTTCGTCTGATGTCTATGGTGGAGGATGAGTGCAACATACTTCCAGGAATGCGGCCCCCCTCCAGATCAGGAAGCAGTGTCTCATCCAAAGGCCTGACCCAAGAAGAGCTGGAGGATAGGGGAGAGGAGAGAGCATTTAAATTGGAGCTGCCTAAGCTCAAATTGGAGGAAGAGGAGGCCTTAGAGGAGAAAATGCTTGCTATGGAAATAGAGGAGAACCAAAAGAGATTGGCTCTTGAGAAGAAAAAGATGATGTTGGCTCAGGAGCTGAGTCTGAGAGAGCTGAACATCAAAGCCAGGCAATTGAAGTCCAGTAGTAATGGTGGTAGCATTTCTTCTATGCGCGCTGAGAGGCGGGTCCACATACCCAAAGGTCTGGTTTCTGATTTGTGGTAGGAGACGACATCGAAAGATGGTTTGAGGCCTACAAAATTACCCTGTAAATGCACAAGTTCCCTGAGATAGATTGGGGAGCTAGTTTGTGGAGGCATATCCCTAGTGAGGGTAGAGACACTCCACTGACCTTAGAAGGGAGTGACAGGATGAGGTATCCCCCCATGAAGGAGGCCATAATCAGAAAGTTTGTTCTGATTCCAGAGAAATACAGACAGGAATAATTCCGGGCTAGTTGGAACATTTCTCAACAGACCTGGGTGTATTTTTTAGATTATTTCTGCAAGGCAATGGATGGTTGTGTGAAGGGCGTTGGGGTAAAATATTATCAGGGATACATAATTTGTTTGCATCGGAGCATTTATTCAGTTTTTGTTTTCCAGATCTGTGCCAGCACCTTGTTGATTGTAAGCTTACTGACCACTGAGAGCTTACTAAGGAGATGGACGGCTGGGTCAGCACCATGCTCCAGAGGAAGGTATCATGACAAGGGTGGTCAGGGTCCCCAACAGAAGGAGTAGGGGGCAAAAAGAGCAGGGAGTTCTCTAAAGTTAAACTAGTTCTAATGATCAGGGTTGCCATCTCCCTGCTGAGAGGAGAAGTAGTTCCCTTCTAGTAAGTCTGCAGGGAAGGCTCATGGGAAGTGCTATGAGTGCCAGCAGGAAGGACAGGGGATGCCAAGTGTCCCAACCGGGCACAGCCTCCCACCAGTGGACAGTCACTGGGGTTGGCTAGTGTAGCACTTGAGGAGTAGATGTGCCTAGATAGTGCTGGGGAGAGTTTGCAGTTGACCCTAGTGTCTGTGTGATGGAGAGATGGCACAGAGAACCCACATGCCTGTAGTACAGTCAGTGGGTGTCCATCACTGGGCAGAGAGTGGAGACTCTGGGTGTCACAGGATCCAGCATGTCTTCCATCAGGTGTCATCTGGTGTCTTCGGAGCAGGTGGTCACTAACATTTTCACCTAGTTGTTGCTGCTGACAACTGTGAGAGCCACTATGCTGTGGCTCTGGTTCCCTTTTTTGGGCAGCGACCTGGAGCACACCATCTGGAAGGAGGTGGAGCTCGAGTCACACCTGGAAATGATGGGGTTGCCGTAGTGCATGTGTCTGACACATGGCCAATGGCAGCTTGTGACGGTGGTCAGAAGGACTTGGAGCCTGGAACAATGGCCCAGGTGCCTGCAAAAAAGAGGAAGGCTAAGGGTTGCAGGAAACCCACTCCTGAAATACCCATGGCCTGGAACAAGGCAGAACCTGAGGGGGACTCCCTGCTACCTACGGAGAATGGATTTTACGGTGTAACACCATCCTGGCACAGACAACACCAATGCCGATGGTCTCTCCACGTTTTTCCACCTTCATGAAGAGACCTCCCAAGGGATTGGGTAGCTCTCCCCACCTTCAGCTGGGGGGGAACACATGTTAGACCTGACATCTTTGGCAAGGATTCCCCTGACTTTGTGCCTCCTGACCTCCTGTTTTGCTGATCTTGTTTTTGCTGCCTTTAGGAATCTGGTCAATTTACCGCTGCTAAGCAGTGCTAAAGTGCATATGCTCTGTACTATAAACATGGTAAGATTGGCTTCTCCACAATTGGCATATTTAATTTACTTATAAGTCCCTAGTAACATGCACAATATGTGCCCAGGGCCTGTAAATTAAATGCTTCTAGTTGGCCTGCAGCACTGATTGTGCCACCCACTCAGTAGCCCTTTAAACATGTTTCGGGCCTGCCATCGCAGAGCCTGTGTGTGCAGTTTTAAAATTCAGTGCACCTACTTGCCAGGCCAAATCTTCCTTTTTATTACGTGTAAGGCACCCCTAAGGTAGGCCCTAGGCTGTCCCATTGGCAGAGTGCAGTGTATTAAAATGGTAGGACATGCACTTTTAAGTTGTACATGTCCTGGTAGTGAAATACTCTTAAATCCGTCTTTCACCACTGCAAGGCCTTTCTCTGTCCTAGGTTAACATTGGGCTTGCCTTAAGAACCTTTTCGTGCAATTTCCAATTGGGAGCAGATAGAAATTTCGAGTTTGATGTTTTTGGACCTACAATTTAAAATCAAAACTTATGGTGAAGTTGGTTTTTAAATTGTAAATCTGTAAACAACAGTTTTAGACAGTTGGCATTTTCTTACTTTAACCATTCTGTGCCACCTCCTGAATACACCTCTGGGCTAGGTGACAGTTGGGTTTTGTGTATACCCTCTAGACAACCACACAAAGGGAGATGGGGTGTGACATTTGCATCCTAATGGCCCATCACCAGGATGATGGGCCTTCCTGACGTAGATTGGAAGGGAGGAACTGACACATTCACCTGAATTCGCCTCTTTGCAAAGCAGCATCATCGTTCATGACCGCGAGGCCTGTTAGAACTGAAACTTATTACCAACATATTGCTCATATTTTACATGATTATGTTAGCACTTATTTAGCTATCTTATAGTATATTCTCTGGATGCATATACAATGAACTGTTATGTAAGTTAGGTTAGCATCTGTGCCACCATTTTACCCCTCGAAGACGCCATTTTGTATTATAATCGAAACAGTTATTTGATCATTTACGTGAAATAGTCCTTGGTAAGTTTTGCTTCTCAAATGCTGAAATCTTGCTCATTAATTCATGCCTTTTCTGTGACATCGAGGCCTTCTCCCACCTGTCTAGTGGGGACGATAAGCCAGACGACTTTGGGCAATAGATAACTTGTGCCAGGCTGTGGAATCGAAACTTATGTTCTGTGCCCCCATTGTATTACGACAGCTACCAGTGTTTTTCCATAGTAGGCAGGTCTTTGTGGGCTCCACAACATACATAATGTAACTTTATGCTTGTTAGAGTCAGTCCCTTGTCAGCCATCATAGGAGGCTGATCCGATTGGACTCCACTGCAGTGTACTTTGTGAATAAGCTAGTGTGCTTGTATTCTCTACAGCGTCATCGACTCTTCATTCTTGGAAGGATAGAGGAGGTCAAGAGTGACCCGGGTGGCCCTAGTTGGGTGACTTCCTTCAGGCCCAGCAAATCTGTCTGTGCCACCCAGCGGCTCTTCACGCCCAGCCGACCACCACCAGTGATGCTCACCATGATCCTGGCAAACTCTTTCCCCTCAAACGGGACTCTTGGCTCAACTTGAGAAGGTAAAACTCCAGCTGGACCTGTTTGGAGCTGTAACCCACCCGATCTCCATCGCAGTCAGGTTGACTTTTCAGGTTTGGCCTGGTCCTCAAGTAACCCTTTAGCGCTATTAACTTCTATCCACTGATTTTTAATTTAATCTTTAAAAATTCATATCTCATGTTCTGTTCATTGGATTTTTGTCGTTTTGATCTTGTTTTAATCAGATAAATATTCTCTATTGTTCTAAACTAGTGTCTTTTGTGGTGTTTTCATTCAGTTACTTTAATTAAAGTGTGCAAAAATACTTTACACATTTCCTCCTTAAGTTATTCTTAAATGCTATGTACCAAGTTACAAGAGGGTGAGGACAGGTTAATTTAGGTTGTGTATCTGACTTACCCTGACTAGAGTGGTGGTCCCTACTTGTACAGGGTGCATACCTCTGTCAATTAGAGACCCATTTCTAACAGCCTGAAAGCTAGGATCCGCTGCTCTGGATCTCTTTCTTACCCCATTGACATTTCTCATGGCACTAGACAGGGATGTCCTCTATCCCTTCAGCAGTTTGTTTTATACATCGAGCATTATATTCAAGCTTTTAAAGTGGCAGAGGTTATCCATCCTTTGTGTATGCACCGATTTGAAGTGAAGGTCATACCATATGCAGACGATGTGACAGTTGTAACCCCCACCTATGCCATCGGGGTAGTAGAGGCAGACACACAGGTATTTGGTAGTGTTTCAGGATACAATCTCAACCTTGACAAGGAACAGGTTATGTGTAATGTTATTCTTTCTGGCCAGGATAAGTGATGGGTACATTTGGCCACTTAGCTGGGGGTAGAACTGTTGGTACGAAGGGAGTACATCATCAAACATAATTACAGGAAACTATCAACGGACAGTGGGTGCATTTTATAAGTGGAAACTCTAGCATATCAGTCCGATCAGCAGGTGTAATCTTATTAAAATGATTAGCCTCTCCAGGTATCAGTATCTTTTTCGATGTATCCCTCTTTCTTTCTCTATGGCTTTCTTTAGTAAGATGGAGTCTTGTTGGCAGAAGTTCATCTGGGGCTATAAGAAATCTTGCTGCAAGATACAGCTCTTGCAGTTGCCCAAGGATAAATATGGGGTCTCCCTCCTTGTTTTGCCGTTTTATTATCTCTCCCCGTTTTTGTCTGGACTCCGTCTGGTCATGGATAGGGGATGTGGGAGCAGGGCCACATGCCTGTGGATTACCTGCCACTACGGGACTCGATTGACCCAGGCATTAGCATGATTGATACAGTCAACTTGAAATGGACTATTTTTAAAACTCCATAGGTGTTCAATTTTACGTGGAGCTCTGTCAAAAAGTAGTTACAGACACAACCCTATTTTAAACGATATACATATTTTGGATATAACCCTAATTTACCTCCGTGTGTCCATCACAGCTTTTGGTAGTGCTGGGAGCCAGCTAAACCTTTTACCCTTGGACAATTGTTTGAGGGGGATGTCTTTCTTTCTCTTGAGACCATGCAGCAGCAGTTTTCTCTTCCTCATATTGGCTTCTTTAGGTTTCTGCAAATTTAACATATTATTTCCAGTCTTGATAGAGATGAGATAAGCTGCTCCGATGAAGGGGAACATCAATCTGGCCTATAAGCTAATCTTTTGAGCTGAACTGGATCAATGGGCTGCTAATTTCCAGCTGAGGGCAGATAAATGGAGTAGATCTGGACACAGTAGTAACTGTTGAGGATATAGGGCTAAGCAATCTTCTTGCACAGAGCGTCCTAAATGCATCATGAATCAAGGTCCATCACATCAAATGTATCAACAATTTTTATTATGCTTAGCACAGTCTTCAAGTCATAAAGCTCAGAGCAGATGACTGCTATTTTCATTGTGGGGCAGAGGATTCTTGTTTTCGCTGCTTGTCCTGTCCTTAATGAATACTGGGCTTTTGTTCTCTGGAAAATTAATTGTATCTCGCATTCATCAGTTGCATGGACCCAAAATTGATTATGCTGGGGTATTTATTAGTTAGCCCCCAAAATTTGGTGGGTCTATATTTCTTTCAATTTTCCTTGCTAGATTGGCCCTTGCACACTCTTGGCTTTCATGGCAATCTGGCTCCCTCTTCCTCGCAGAAGCCATCCGGATCCGCAGATCCAAGAACAGATGACACTCCTTCTCTCACGTGTTGGCCAAAGCCTGGAATGACCTTCCCCTCTACCTTAGGACCTTCTCATCCCAACTCGAATTCATGAAAGGTCTCAAGGCCTGGCTGTAACATATATATTTGTAAAGCGCACATTCACATGTGGGCATCTTGGCGCTGAATAATAGATGCTTATTGTTACCTAACTCAATGGTACTCATTTTATCGACCTCAGAAGGATGAAAGGCTGAGTGGACCAGCTGGGATTTTAACCTGCGACGATGAGGTCAAGCACAGGGCCCTACAGTGGACACATTAGTCCACTAAGCCATCAGAACCAGACCTGGCTTTGAATGAACAGAGCACCACAAAGCAGCAAGCAACTCGAGCGCCTTGAGACCCTCATGATTGATTTGCCATGCTTTAGAAATCTTGATTGAAGTGCAGCCCCATGTCTCTGGAATTGGTGGCGTGAATATCCGAATACTTGTTTTCTGGAAATGTCGTTGTTAGAGAACGATGCTCGCAGAAGGAGGTTGAGCAAGATCTGAGATCCAAATAGGCTCTGGTTTGGTGATATGTTGGCTGGCCAAGAAGAGAGGATTTCCTTTGGATGTTATTTCCACTATGCTTCTCTCATTTTGATTTTCATGTTGGTTTTCTCATATCTTTTTTTCTGTTTAACCCCTGCTTTCTGTTTTTTGGTTTTGTTGTATTGCAAATTTTCAGATCTTCTGCTCCCTTATATGGATTATATTCTCCAATAAAAAAAAAGAAGGTAACAAAGCCAGGGGGATGCAAGGATGCAGGGGAATTGGCAGAGCTAGGGACCCGGGGGTTAGAAGGGTGCAGTTGCCATGATTTTTTTTAATTGTGCAGTGTCCACCCTAAATGACGGCTGTATCCACTGAGGTTCAAAGATACCTGTCTATGTGGTAAACACAGATATATATGAGACCAACTGGTGCTGATGTGTGGGTGGGAGGCAGTGCCATGATGTCTAGTTCACCAAAATGTATACTAAGCCATAGGCCCCCTAACTGTGTGCAGCAATCATTTGATATATTCAGACATGCTCATTGTCTGAACTTGCCCCGTAATAATACCTCTTTTAACTGTAACAATTTGGCATCCATACAATCATTTTAATGTGTAGCATTTGGTTGAACAAAAGCAATAGCTCAGACTTAATGCTGAAAACCTGCTGGTAAGAGAAAAGTAGTGCTGTTGGCTGTGGTCCTAAATACTACAGTTATTAATTTCCCATTTCTAGGTTCACAATAACATAGGAAATGTGCATTTAAGCTACTTTTATTCTGATAATCTATCCCCAGGGGGTTAACCATCTTAAATTCCGTTTCTTCTGACCCTAGATTTTCTCTGGAGCTCATCAAATTATCTTTTGCTGGAAAATAGAAGTTCCTGTGAAGTTTATTTGTTCAAGGCTCGAAGGTGGCACATGTAGCCAACGTAGTAAGGTGGAGCAATATTGAAACCCTCCACTATCCCAGATTACTGTACATAGCATTTGTATTATATCTGAAATAGTTGTACTGAACTTTAGTGTGTAATATTTGCAACATAGTTATCCTATTGGGTGTGATATCCAGTTTTTTAAGAGTAACCATTTACTGTTTTAAAGACTCGCCATGTAAAGGATTGAGTTGTAAAAACTGTTACCTTCAAGTTAAACAGAGTATTTCAATCCAATTGCATTGTTATTGTCACCCACAGCGTTAGAAATGCACAGTATATTTCAGATAAACTGTAAATTCCTTAACTTTTGGTTGGGGAAAAAAAGTCAAAAATATTGCACGGGATTGTAAAACTGTATCCATTCCAGCAATTATAAAACTACCAAGTATTTTTTTTAGGTCTTTCAGAATTTCAGTAAAAAAAAAAAATTATTATTAAACAAAGCAAGCTTCAGGCGTATGCATTATACAATATACATCATAGCATTTATCAGACATGAAAACCATCGAGTCAAGGTATCCTCACTTCTGAAACATAAAATATGCGTGGAGCCCTGCAGCACCTGTTGGGGTACGTCCCTGAGCGCCAGGTAAAACCCCCCGGTGTTCCATATAAGTTCCATCACAGGCCTCTATATTCTGTCCAGGGACTCCATATTTTTCCCCATTTTCGCGGACAACCCCGGCTTTGGTATACCACCTGCTCTGCACCACTGCACCAGTCCATATCACTGAGCCAGGCAGGAACTGTCGGAGGTTCGGGTGTTCCCCAGGCTCGTGCTATGTTTCTCTTAACATCCCCCCCCGCCAAAGCCAACAATACTCTAGCCCACTTGGGCCATGTTAATTCTCTTGTTACACCCAGAATGTGCCATCTGGGCTCAAGGGGAACTCGTTCATTCGTAACAGCTTCCATTACCCAAGAAACACCCTTCCAAAATTTCTGGATCATGGGACAGGATCACAAAATATGAAAGAAAGAACCCTTCTCTCCACATCCCCTGAGGCAATCTGTAGAGCCCCCTCCATAATATGCACCTGCACCATTCTCGAGGCATATGACCTGTGAAGTTGGTGGAGTTGGACCAGGCGAAATCGCGCTCTGACAGCTTTTTCCCTAAGGCATTGGAGGGCCTCTGCCCAGTCGTCATCCTCTAGTAGGCCCATATCTGTTTCCCAAGCCTCCCGCAAGGGGCCCAAACAATCTGGAATGTTGTTCACCAGCTTTTTATACGTTAATGAGACCGTCTTCTGAATCATGGGCTCCAAGAGCTTCGTCCCATCTTTCACGTGGCATTGGAGCGCCAAATGCAGCTGGCAATAACGAAGGAAGACTCTTGTACACTTCTGGAAGCACTCCTGCAAACTATCAGATGTTATCATGGTTCCACCTCTCCAGACATCTCCTAGCAAGTCAATGCCTATAAGGCTCCACCTCTGGAACCCTATTAGTCTATGTACTTCTTTAAGGAAATTCCCTTCCCTCAGAATTTCAGTTTTATGTTCCCAACTGGAATGTTGAGAGTTTTATCTAATAATGATGATTCCATCCTTCAAGCAATCCACTAATTAGTTGGTTTGCAGTTTAAAAAGCAGGGCAACAGATACTTTAAAAAGACATGTTAAAATGTCATAAACTAAAATAAAAATATGGTAACGTAAAAATCGAAAAATGACATGGAAGAAGAACAGCTTGTGTAAATAAAAGAATGAAACCATTGTACAGTGTAGAAGTCTTTACATTTATTGTGAAGGCAACACAAGTCATTTTAAATGTGGACTGACAGCTTATGTCCATAAGGTGTCAGCAAATACAAGCCTATTTTAACTTCTCTCAAGTGTGGGTTTGGAAGTTGCTTAATGTGTAGCACTTGACAAAAGCAGAACAGCAAGCACCTTTAAAAAGTGAGTGTGCAAAGGAAAGGCATATGGAGTAAGTGGGGGAAGGCAGGGGGCACCTTCTGCAATGGACGACAAGAGATGTTTAACTGGGGGGATGCAATAAGAGATCAAAAAACAGACGGGCACATGACTAGAGGGAGGCAGAGGCGCCCTCATCCAAAACAAATGGAAAGAAGAAACAGGGTTGGGACATCCACTTCATCATGAACTGCAAGTGTAGAAGTAAAGAGATCATTACTTACCAGTAACTTTAATTACCCTGTTAAGGCCCTCCAAGTCCTAACATGTTGAGGCTGTCCCACCCCCCAGACAGGCCCTCTACACTCTAATCCTTTCTCACTTTTTTGTCCCCTCTTACAGGCTCCTCCTCCCAAACACCTGTAAATAAGAAGTCGAGATGGGTGTAAGACTAAAAGGGAGGGAGGAGTAATAAAGTTTACCTGTAAGTAATGATCTCATTACCCCATCAAAGGAGCTCCTCTTCCCAGTCCTAACGTGTTGAGGAAATCACCTACAAAGAAGACCATGTTTTATACTGTCTCTTAAATGCTCATGAACATTTTATTAGGCACAACAGTTGCTACATTGCTGCCTTAACCACACCAGAACCAAAATTGTCCAAAGTAGAGTTCATCACATCCAGTCAATAGGGATTAACAAATGTGTGATGGGTTGTCGAAGTGGCAGGCAAACAAATCGATTGAATAGGAACACCCCATGCTTCTGCCCAAGAGGTAGAAACTGATCTTGTCAAACGACTCTGGACTCCAGAAGTGGGGACCTGACCCAAACATATGTAAGCCTGGAAATAGCCTGGAACACCCACCTGCTCTATGTAGCTGGAGTAACCTTTTTGCCTCTATTTACACTTCCAAAATTGATAAAAACTGATTTGGACAACCTGAACTCCCTTGTACGTTGAAGGTCAATTAATAATGATTGTTTGACATCTAACAAGGAAGGAAGCCGATCATTCCCTACTTGAAAAACAGGGATTATTTTCTCCGGCTGCAAGTGATATTTTGAATTTCTTTTAGGAATACATTTTGGATCAGGCCTAAGCACCAATCTATCTGGAATGATCTGGAAATAGGGAAAAGAAACAACCAGATGACACCCTGACAAGATCTGCGTCCTCCAAAGATTCAAACAGAGGAAGCAATGCCCTCAGGACAGTAGGCCAATCCCATGTGGGATGAACAGACTGAGTGACAAGTCTACGAAACCGAAAACTCATTAATAATCAAAGGGCTAAAGGTGTAATTTTCTATAGAACACCCTTAGAACCCCTAAAGACTTTAAGAGTCACCCACTGGGCTGCCAGCATTGCTGGGGATGAATTCATAAGTAAACCTTATCTCAAGAACTCAAGAATTTGAAAAGAATCCACTGTCATCAAATCAAAACCTTTCAAAGAAACCATCTAGTAAAGAATCCCCTAATCTTTTTATATGAAGAAAGGGTAGATTTATTTCTGGATAATTGGATATCTTCTGCCACCTGGGAAGAACACCCCATACTCCCCAAAACTAACCTCTCAAGCTCTAGGCCGTTAGACTCATCCTATGAAAACTAACCAAAGGTAAAAAATAGAACTGAAGAAGAGGGGTAGATATTGGAAGTCTGAGACACCTGCTTTTGGACAGAGTCAACAGAAGTGTAAACCACTGATGCTGTGGCCAAAAAGGGGCTATCAGTATCACTGGAACCTTCTCCTCCCGAATCTTCTGAAGCACCCTCAGAAGGAGCGGAATCAGAGGGAAGACATGTAACAGTCCCTGGGCCTAAAGAACTGATGAGGCATCCACCACCCAGGTGTGTTGACAATTCTATGCAAAATACTGGCAGCATTGCATATTGGGTAACCCTGGGTGGGTAACTTCGCTTCACCAGCGAAGTGTGCGGAGATTTGCCTACTCTGCGCTCCGCTGCGAACGCGGAGGTAGGCAAAACTCCGCCTCTGTGCTGGAGTGGAGTTAGCCGCTCCCTCCCAAATGATTTAAAAATGAAAAAAGAAGGCACTTACCTGCTTGTCTGCCTCCTCCCCTCCCTGACTGCTCTTTTCCCTGCTCCTCGCGTCCTTCTGCAATGAAAAAAACACTATGCAACACGCACAAGGCGTACAAAGTAGTGTTTTCTTCATTGAAGAAGGACGCGAGGAGAGGGAGGAGAGCAGCCAGGCAGGGGAGGCAGCAGACAAGCAGGTAAGTGCCTTCTTTTTCATTTTTAAATCATTTGGGAGGAGGGAAGGAGTGGAGATGAGCTCCACTGAGTTGTTTTCAAATTCCATGGAGCTCCGCATAGAGGTACTACTCCAGCTCCACCCACCCTTAATATTGAGGGGCAGCAAGCAAATCTATCCAGGGGATCGCAACCACTTGACAAATCAGAAGAAACAGAGACTGAGATAGATTGCCCCTTACACTCTAATTCACCCATGGTTGCTCCCCAGCCCCACTGGCTTTCCTCTGTCATCAATTGGACCGGAGATGGGACTTGGACGATAATTTCCTTCTCCAAGTTGGACGTATCCATCCACCATTGCATTTCTTGGGAAATTGCATAAGACGAAGAAACTAAGATAGATGGTACCACACAGAGAATGAAAGACTGAGGCTTAGACTGTCTGCATGAAGATTCAACACCCCCAGAATGTACACCAACATCATTGAGATCAGATTTTTCTCTGCCCTAACACACAACTGATTCAACAAAAAGTTCAAAAGAGGGCTGGCCTCTGTCATCAATTGGAGCGGAGATGGGACTTGGACCATATTTCCCTTTTCCAAGTTGGATGTATCCATCCACCATTGCATCTCTTGGACAATTGCAGAAGAAACAGAGTCTGAGATAGATGTTATCCCACAGAGAATGTAAGGTCGAGGCTTAGACTGTCTGCATGAAGGTTCAATACCCCCAGAATGTACACTGACGTCATTGAGATCAGATGTTTCTCTGCCCAAACACACATCTGATTCGCCGAACTGTTCAAAAGAGGGCTTTTGGTACCCCCCCGCCGATTTACATAACATCTTGCTATTCGAATGTCTATCCGCACAACTAAGCTTTTGCCATTCAACTGACGATGAAAAACGTTGTCTGCCTGCCATTTTGCTGCCAGTACCTTCCAGTTGAAGGAATGAACTTTGTCCTCTTGTGACCATTCCCCTTGCACTCTAATTCCCCCAGGGTTGCTCCCCAACCCCAAGGTCTGGTCTCTGTCATCAATTGGACCAGAGATGGGACATGGACCATAATTCCCTTCTCCAAGTTGGATGTATCCATCCACCATTGCAACTCTTGGACAATTGCAGAAGACACAGCTATCAGGGTCTGGAAATTGCCTGATACTATATTCCAGTGATCCAACAGATAATTCACCAATTGCTTGAGATTGAGACTAGCACCTGGGACCACTGCAGTTGTTGCCGACAACAAGCTTTGGATTCTCAAGCAGAATCTGGCAAAAGCTTCCTTTTCGGACAGCATAGATTGAAGGGTTGGCTGTAAGTAGTTGATTGTGTCCTGTGGTTGGAAAACAGACTCTTTCTTGGTGTCAAAGATTGCACCCATATACTGAATCCGTTGTACAGGTTCAGGTGAGATTTCAGGAGATTCAACCCAACTGCTGGATAAGCCTGGTAGTCGATGTCACCACTTCCTAGACCTGCAGGAGAGAGGGAGTGGAAATTAACCACTCATCCAAATAGAGAAAGATAAAACACCCTTCAGCTACGATAATATCACCATAGGGGCCAATTGCTTTGTGAAATTCCTTGGAGCTGTTGAAAATCCAAAAGGCAGGACTTGAAACTGGAAATGTCGACCTTCGACAGCAAACCTCAGGACTTGATGACATAGAGGGTGGACTGGAATATGGGAATATGCATCCTCCAGATTCAGTATTGCCAAGAAGCTGTTGATTTTGACCAGCAGGATGATGGAATGAAGAGTGATCATGGAAAAAGATTCCAACTTGACATATTTGTTCAGAGATTTCAGGTTTAGAACCGGTCTAAAAGAACCATCTGGTTTTCAGACCAAATTAGAACTGAATAAAAACCCTACCTCTTTTGGTGAGGCGGCACTGGAATGACTGTCCTTTTCAAGATTGACTATTTGAGTCCTGTTAACATGGCCTGTGCCTTCACCTTTACCAATGATAATGGTGCAGAAATTAACAGATTCTTTGGAAGGGGAAAAGGAAAAAGAATGAGATAATCTTGATGAATAATTGACAAAGCCCATTTGTCCTTTATCAGTAGAGTCCACTCGTCTTTGTAGAACTGAAATCTTGCTCCTACTTCCATATATTAATTTCTGGACTGTTTCAAGAGAGGATTGCCTCTGTGGCAATCCTCTGCTGGCTGGCAAATGAGACGCGCTGACCATAAGCCAGGTCATGAAATGAACGATTAACATCCTGTTGTTGTTGGAAACTCTGTTTTTGAAAAAAATATTTTTTCCCTTGAAAAATTTTAGGAATTTCAATATTAAATTTCTCATCCAGTAATATTTGTACCATCTTATTTAACTCTTACCCGAAGAGTTTGGTATCTGAAAATGGGAGTTTTTGAACTAGAGATTTTTGATGTGCCTCTAGTTTTCATGGTTTCATCGACAATGTCCTGCATCCTGATACAGCTGTACCTGCAGGAGAAGCTCATATCCATAAATTATCGAATGTTATATCAGAAAGAAATTGGAACGGGACTTCCACCTGAGCCAAGTTTGTCATGGGATCCTCTTTCTCCTGAAGGCACTCCAACGATTTTTCAAAGTCCTTCAATAAAACTTGAGAAGCATAAGCAACATAAGTACTGGCCATAAACGAAAATGAGAAGATGCATAGAACGGCATTAAAGCAGCTTCAACCTTTTTGTCTACTGTGTGGATTGCTCAGATGATAAAGAGGAAGAAGATGCCATGGAGGCCAAGATGTAGTTCACTTTTGGAATTTGAGGGGACTGTTCCTCAACCTGTTCTATAAGGTATATATATTCAGGAGCCTAGGAACATTCTGTCTGTCAATAGCCTTCTACTGTTTCTGAATAATATCATGTAAAGGAAGGTCATCCACCAGAGATGAACTGTACTGTGAGTAAAAACCTTGATCATAAACATTTCTTGGTGTAAACCCAAGTGCTGGCCCAACATGTCCTGAAAATCGTTCATTCATATATGCTCTCCTTTAAGGAAAACGTCCTGGTCATCTTCCAAGTCAAATTTTTGGGGATTGGATTGGGGATCATTGAGAGCCTCATCCACAGTCTGATCAGTCATTTTTTGCAGATCAGATTTAGATACCTGCAAAATATCATACTTCCAAATTTTTCCTCTTCTGTGTCTCCTTTCTTCCCCCTCCAGAAGAGGATTCCTGTCATACCTCCACAGTCTAAACACAAGTACACAGTGCTAAAAGCACTACTTCCTGATTTATCCTGCTTCCTAGCAACAAATTATCATTTCTCACTAGACCTCACTGCTAGGAAAAGCCGAATTGCTGAATGCCATCCACATGCCGGCATTTGAAGAACTCAAGCACTTCACAGAGCACTGCTTCTGACACAGCGAGCTGGCAAATTTTCCTCCTGCTAACCTGATCGCCAATTGAATAACAATGCTCCCCGACCCAGCCATGCCCAAGAAAACATGCAGCTTCTCACCAATGTGCCCTTGTCCCAACCTCACACATGGACAGAAAGCACACCAAGTATAATCATTAAAATATGTGTAGAAAAGAACAAACACGAAGCTTACCTGTTGCCAGACAGGAAAACAAACGGGTCTATGGGAGACAGGCAGTAGCCGTTAAGGGGGCATGAAAAAGTGAGAAAGGACTAATGTATGGAGTGCCTGTCTGGGGGTGCGACAGCCTCAACATGTTAGGACTGGAACAAGGAGGTCCTATGAAGAGGTAATGGGTTGTGGTGGGGTCTTCCCACCTCAGTATAGTATAGATGAGGAATAAAAACACAGCATTAAAAATACAGCTTTGTTGAAATTGTTACAGGTAATAAAGAAAGATACACATTATTACCTCAACAATTTCAACATGACTTTAATGTATTTGATATTTTTAAAGTGGACTAGGGGCCTGATTTAGAATCTGGTGTAATGGGATAATCCATCACAAAGTAGCAGGTATCCTGTCCTCCGTATTGCAAGTGCATTATATACTGTGGTGCTTGTAATATGGCAGACAAGATAATGTGTCAAATTTGTGATGGAGTAGTCCATCTGCCAAACTCTAAATCAGGCCCTTAATTGCATACATCCCAATAGTTTTTGCATTTTCCAGTATTTTTTAAATTATTGTCTGGAAACGTAGAGCAAGATCTACTTCCAGTGCCATATAAATGCTGGCGTCCTGAAATTGACAGTATATTTAGGGTTTGTAATCCTAATTGTTCTATGTGACTAGCTCATCTCCCTTGAGTTGTCTTTACTTGATAAACTCTTTGGTAAAGGAAAAGCCACATATATTGAAGAAGTTATTTTGTGCTTTTCATAGCTATGGGGTACCACATGTGGTTTCAATGCATCAGAGACTTGCCATAGTTGCCTGCAGACAGAAGGACCCAATGGAACAGCACCTTATTACCCACGGCACATTGGTCACAGCTTTCACTTGGCCTGAATTTCAGGGTGATGATGCAGGATGTTACCAGGCATGGCAAGTTGTTGTTGAAATCCTCTCTGAGCATGGATCTGTTGCTCGGATATGAATTTACCTTGAAAAGCAAAAGAAAAGAGGCATTTGGAAAAATGGGAACAGTCACTCCATCTGGGGACAAGCTGAGTAGGCAAACTCGCCGCATTGCCAGTAGGCATCCCTCAGCGTGGAGGGGCCCCATTGCATGTTCACAAGGTGCAATACTGTGTCACAGTTTTCATTTGTTCCCAGTGGATTGGTTCTTTACCACTGAAACACAAGGAATACAGTGTAAGTTTCCATACAATTAGGGGTTGACCCCTTTCTTCTAACCACATGTATCCATTCACCTCAGTATCCCAGATTTTCCTGAAACGAGGTATCTATGCTGTGGTTCAACTCTCCCCTACGAGACTCATTTCCCTTTGTATCATTGAGGTGGATGGCCCTACACTGGAACTCCATGTCTGCTGTCCATTTGTTATCAAAGGACGCAGCCCCAGATATGCTAAGGGCCACCCTCGGACCACATACAGACTTGGGAGCAGACGTGTTCATGCATTGGTGTACTGGTTTTGCTACCTCCAAGAATATCTTTTCTGGAAAATCCCGGGCCAAGCAGTATCCTCTCCTAGGTTGCTCCTCCTGCACATGCCCTCTAGTTCAGTCTGAACGTCGCTAGGTTCAGTGAAAAGTTACGATGCTGTGGAATTAGTCTTACATCGGGTCTGATTCACTATTACTCTATGGGGTTCTACTCTGTTTTGCTATATCTTGGCCTTAATCCTACATAGGAATGGGGGGGAAGGCATTTTGCTTATTTGGGGGTACCTCTTGGGACCAGTAAAGCCTGTCAGCTCCTACTGCATATGGTATCAGCGAAACAGATGTAACATGACTTTGCTGTTGAATGTGTGCACCCCTTTGGCCATGTGTGCTTTTTTAGGGCCAATCTCCCTGGACCATTGTGGTGTTGCTGCGCTTATCTGGAGGATGTTCCTGAGTTTCCTGTTTGCATGTGTTGCAATGTGGAAGTGTTATGTGACATGGCTGTGTGGTACTGTAAATTTCGGAACCATGTTGGATGCATGGCCCTACCATGCCGATTTCAGTATCTGCGAACCGCAAATGTTAAATGCGGCATGTATGAGTGTTTTCGTCATGTTTCACTGATGAATTCACCGTGCATACGATACCACATATTGAACCCTTGGGTTCCATTTTAGAACAGTAGCCATTTTATGGTTGCCCTCACATAGGCTGCGCACTAAGGCCATGCCTAGGCCTAAAGGACACGTACACCTTCTGTGACTTCTCTCTGACCTGTGCAAACTGACTCCGCTGCCCGAGGTCAATCCTGTCCGGCCAGTTCCTTTCCTCACGGCCTAATGTGATTAGCATCAGGGCTCGACCCATCATAAAGTCCTTGTTCGCACACGATCTCTGACTAAGCTATTTCACACCTGACTCTGTTTCCTACTTTATGGCTTGTTTTACGAGCAGGAGGTGCCCGTTTTATTGGGTCCGCTGTTATCTGATGAGGGTTCTGAGCCTTGCTCGGTAAAATGATTGTGTGCTTAACGAACTGAAATGTGGGATTGTCATTATGGCTCTGCTGTTCCTTTGAAACGAAAATATGTGAATGACCACTTGTAAAATAGGGGCGGTGTTGCCCAGAAGCGTAATATTCTGTATATAAGAAAAGACTGATTTTTGGTTCAGGAGCAGTCTCCTGAGAACATACATCGTGTTGTACTTCTCGGATACCTGTGATTGGTCTGCAGCCAATAAATATGATCTTTGGTTTCATCTAGAAGACTCTGTGTTTCTGTGGGTCTGAAACAGGAAGAACCCGAAGTCTTAGGGTGTGTTGCCCTGCACCGCTGGGTTCGAAAAACCTGGTACTTCAGTTGGCGCGCAACTCGGGGCGATTTCAGCGGTACCGGTCCAAGCCAGAGGTTCGTGAGGAGCTTCGTGTGGAAATTCTGGAGGAAGGCCGTCACTTCATCGACCCCTGCATGTCGACGTGGTCCGAAAGTCTTTTCTGCGAGGTTCTCCGCGTCCCGACGGCTACGAAGGACTGCTGCCCTGACTATTTGGTAGAGTGAAACAATTGAGAGTCTTCTGGTGAAGTCATCGATACCTCAGTTAAGTATAAGTGGAGCGTCTCCCACTTTGTTTGGTATCCTTCGGGATTTTGGTATCCTTCGGGATCGCTTTGATTTGGAACTTGCAAGTGCCAAATCCGAAGGACTCGTGTATTCACGAGACTATCGTATTCGATAATCCTTTGAAGTTTGAAACTAGACTAGTGAGCAAGATGCCTGGTTCTAGTATATTTGGAAATTTGTTTTGTTTTGGTTGTAAAAGGGATTCCCGATTAGAGGATTCGTGTCCGGTTCCTCCAATTGGAACTCCAACTTATGAGCTTTATGTGAAACATGGCGTGGGCCCCATTACGTATAATGAAGTATGGACCCGATACACCAGGAAGGATGATGTTTTAAAATGGCCCCAAAATGGTAGTTTCGACACAGAAATCCTAGATAACTTAGAAGTTAAATTATTTAAGAAGAAAGCCCGGCCGGCGATGTTTGATTCTTTCCGCCTATGACGAAAGGAAGGCAAACAGAAAGAAATTAAATTAGCAAAGAAAAATAAAAGAGAGAGAGGTATGTCGATAATGCAAGCAGCTTTGCAGTTTAAAGATAATGAAGAGGACCAAATGAATGAGCAGTTGCACAGGCAACGCAAACTAGTCATTGATAAATTTTACCCAGTTTTGCCACCCCTTCAACAAGATGCGTCAAAAGAAAAAGAGAAAGATTCCCTAATGTCACATTTGCTAAGTTCGCCACCCCCGTATGCGCAAAATGCTACAGCGCCTCCGCCACCCTTAAATGTACAGCCTCCAGCTAATGCACTGCAAGCTTTCCCGCAGCCGCCAGCTCTTCCTCAGCCGGCTCCTATCCCTGCAGCACAGCCTTCCCAAGGGATGCCGATTTTGCTACCTACCTCTTCTGCGCTTCCTGCGACTTTCCCTAACACATCAGCTGCCTCCCTTGGTGCCCTACCTGCTACTACTCCTGTACCTATATCTGCACCCGTTTTTCTTCCCTCTGTTTTTCCCCCGGTTCTTGCCTCAACGTCTCCTTCTACACGACAACGAATAGCTAGTGCAGTCACTAGTCTTATATCACCTCTCTTTGGGTCATCTAGTACGACCCCTGGTCCACAACGTAAGCAGTTACGTAGTCAAATACCTGGTCCGAGAGAGAAAGAAGAACTGGACCACATGGCACATAGATGGATTGCTTATCCTTCTAGATATGATGTAGAGTCTGTTGTGAATGTTTTTCATCAATTGGAAGCACCGCAACAAAGATACGTCTTCGAGAAAATGTGTGAATTCCTCTGTGAGGAATTGGAAGATAATGGTTTAGACTTAAGCCCGCAGGAGTTGTGTCGAGTAAGGTTTGAATTTGGAAAAGGCGCGATTGTGGGTTCTGATGTTGAGAAAGCAGTAGCGACATTGCTGTCTTTCAGGAATGGGGATTGTCAGCAGTCGTTGTTTGAACAGGAATTCCCTGTAGGGAAACAGGTAAAAGCGCGACAATACCCGATGCGTGAGGTTCCTCCAGTTTGGAGACCTGGTGATGCACAGGCTAATCCATCTGTTCTGCCACATTTTCAGCGTGTTTGGGTACATGTTCCCTGGAAGCGATCTGAAGTTTTAGCCCTTAAGCAGACTCTGCCTGACCCCCGTAAGAACCCCGCAGGATATTATAAGGAGTTATCACAAACTGCAGAATCATGTGTCATGAACCTAGCTGACATAGATATGTTGTTCGGGAATGTTGTTCCGCAGCCTTTATGGGGATTGATTCGTAATGCAGATCATGCTGCAGAACTAGGTGACACATGGGCTAATATCATTAATGCAGACAACAGACAGGTTGGTGGTGCCAAGCCTGAGCCCGCGGTAGCAGAACTCCCTGGTAGAATAATTAACTATATGAAAACTTGAATGCCCGCAATGCGTGTGAATTGGGATAAATTATCCGCGTGCAAACAGAAGAAAGATGAAACAGTGTCCGATTTCTTCACCAGGTTTGAAGAAACATTTATCGACCACAGTGGTCAAGACATGAGTACGGAAGGTGGTCAACGGTTATTTGTTGATAAATTTGTGCACAATTTGCTTCCAGAGTTGTGTAAAAAATTGAAAGATTCGGAGAGTTCTTGGGCCGTTTCCTCTTCAGCGCACATACTGGCTACTGCACAGTATTACGAAAATAGGGATAAAGATGAGAAGGATAGAACAGAGAAGAAAATGAAAGAATTAAAAATGAAGGTTCTTTTACAGCAGGCTTATCCGCCACGTGGAGGTCAGAATAATTATAGGCAAACCCAGGGTATCTATCAGCAACCCCAACAGTTTCAGAATAATCAGCAAATGTATGGGTATTATCAACCACGTGTCCCTATAGGTCCCAATCAGTGTTCATATTGCAAGGAGGAAGGTCACTTTAAAAATAACTGTCTTAGATTGTTGCAGCGCACGAATAATGCTTATGGCTCAAAAGGTAGAGGTGGCCAGCAAGCTCCAAGAGGTAGAGGGCGTGGAAATGTTCCCCAGAACACGCGTCCTCTTCCGCCTCAAAATACGATAAATAGTTTTGACCAGCAAGCCAATGCAACTGGCAAGACAGCTCAGTACTATAATAATGACTATTATGCGGAAGATGAAAATGCGGAAGGTAATGATTATATGGACAGCCATGGACAGAGAGAGGGAGTTGTTTCAGAGCCAGTGGATCAGAGCGGACCGTATGTTAAGGTGACTACAGCGGGTGTAACAGAGCCCTTTCTGCTGGATACTGGTGCTGCAAAGAGTTCTATTATGCGCTCAAAACTCCCTGGTGCGCCTTTGTCTGGCGAAATGAATCTTTCAGTAGGTTTTTCTGGCGCCCCGGTTAGGAACCCGATCTCAAGTACTATGGCCCTTTCTGTTGGACCTTGTGAGCTGAAAGCACCCCTTATCCTAACGACAGGATGTGGTGAAAATCTGTTAGGATTGGATTTGTTAAAGAGATTACATGCGACATTATATTGTTCCCCCTCGGGAGTACAACTTACACTGGGTAGGGAAGTGATTTCTCCCATGTATTTGTCGAAGAATAAACTGCCAGCTGAATTGTCGTCTCTTCCTGATGCCCTTTGGGCCAATGGCCCTAATGATGTGGGCCTTTTGGAAATACCGCCGTATGTTGTCACTTTGAAAGCCAATGTTAGATTGCCACGCATTCCCCAGAACAAGATCTCTAATGAAGGTGAGAAAGCGTTGTTAGCAATTATCTGTGATTTAATTAAGAAGGAGGTAATTGAAGAGACAAGAGGCAACGTTTGCAATAGTCCGGTTCTGCCTGTTTTAAAACGTACTGACCCTTCTCAGCCACCTGTTTACAGGTTTGTGATTGATCTTAGAGAGGTCAATAAGATAGTTGTGCCACAGTTTCCAGTCGTCCCTGATATAACTGCCTTGTTAACTATGATCCCAGCTTCCGCTGCTTGGTTCAAAGTGATCGATTTAAAGAATGCTTTCTTTAGTATCCCGATTGCAGAGGAGAGCAGGGATATTTTTGGGTTTTGTTTAGGAGGTCGCAGTTTCTGTTTTAAACGCGCTCCACAAGGCTACTGTGAAAGTCCATCAATATACAGCCAGGCTTTAAAAGCGCAGCTTGATGCACTTGTTTTACCTAGTGGTGCTACCCTTATTCAGTATGTTGACGACTTATTAATCGCCGCAGATACTGAGGAGATTTGTAAAGGAGCTACAACGTCATTGTTGCGTCATTTGTCTGCCTTTCATCACAAAGTGTCTCTCTCTAAACTGCAATATTGTCGACAAGAAGTGACCTATTTAGGTCATCTCTTATCGAAGGAGGTAAGGAAGCTGACCCCAGAAAGAATCCAGGCCATTGCACAATTAAGTGTGCCGAGGACACAGAGAGAAATGCGTGCTTTCTTGGGCATTACTTCATACTGTAGGCACTGGATCCCGAGTTTTTCTTTGCTGGCAAAACCTTTGATAGCATTAACATGTAAAGATACACCGAATCCTGTCCCATGGTCTGAAGAGTGTCAGAAAAGTTTTTTGGAATTGCGCAAGGCATTATGTTCAGCTCCTGTGTTGGGTACCCCCGACTACAGCAAGCCTTTTACATTGTATGTTCATGAAAAGGAAGGTTGCGCATTGTCAGTGTTAACACAGCCTTTTGGAGACAGACCACGTCCATGCGCATATTTTTCGTCGACTTTGGACCCGGTAGCGAGGGCATTGCCAAGTTGTTTGAGAGCTACAGCCGCAGCAGCTATGTCTATTCGGCAGTCTGCTGGACTAGTGATGAATAACACATTGATTGTAATGGTTCCACATGCTGTGGACACATTGTTAAACAGGACCAAGACACAGCACTTAACTAGTGCTCGATTGTCAGGGTATGAATTGACACTGTTAGCAAACCATGTACACATAAAGAGGTGTAACACGTTGAATCCAGCTACATTATTGCCGATTCCAACAGACACAGATGAGATTGAGCAGCATGATTGTCTGTTCAGAACAGAAGGAGAGACAAAAGGGAGAGTTGATCTTAAAGATACTCCCCTGGTTGAATGTGATGGTACCTTATGGGTGGATGGTTCGTGCTTCAAGCTTCCGAATGGTGATACGACTGCCGCATATGCTATCACGACTTTGCACACGATTGTTGAAACTGCACGCATACCACATAATTCAGCTCAAGCAGCAGAATTAATTGCACTTACAAGAGCATGCGTGTTGTCGAAAGGAATGAAAGTGAACATATATACTGACAGCCAGTATGCCTTTGGCGTGGCCCATAGTTTTGGGCGCTTGTGGAAAGAACGTGGGTTCTTGACGTCGCATGGAACTAAGATTCAGAATGGTCAGTCGGTGAATGATCTCCTTGAGTGATTAACCTTACCGTTACAAGTTGCGATTGTGAAATGCAGTGCCCACAAGAACATTACCGATGATGTTGGTCGTGGTAATGCATTTGCTGATAAAATCGCGAAAGAAACAGCAAAAGATGTGACAACTCGAATGTATGTTGCAGGCCCTGCAAGATGGGTTGGTGATGTTGGAATGTGTGAAGACACGATAGAGAGTGTGAAGTCCCTTCAAGCTGAAGCCACAGAGAAAGAATTGAATATGTGGAAAGAAAGTAAGGGTAAATTGGATGAAAAGGGTTGTTGGGTTGATTTGTCAGAACACCGGCGATGGTTGTTACCTGATGCATATGTGCTTCCAGTGGTTACGATGGCACATGGAATGGCACATATCAGTGTGAAAGGGATTTGTAAGTTGTTGGCTCCAGTATGGCAGAATGCTGGAATTCCCAAATGTGCGGAGAATGTGGTCAAAAATTGCATGGTATGTCTGAAATACAATCCTGGTAGGGGAACCCCAACTCCAGCTGGTCATTTTGCACCCCCATCATATCCATTTGAGGTTCTGCAACTAGATTTCATCCACATGGAAAGGTGCAACAATTTTAAATATGTACTGGTTGTTGTTTGCGCTTTTTCAAGATGGATAGAAGCATATCCCCTCAAAGACAACACTGCTTTATCAACAGCTAAAGCCCTTGTGAAAGAATTTTTCCCTAGGTTTGGAATGCCGAGAATGGTATGGAGTGATAATGGGAGTGAATTTGTGGGACGAGTGATGAAGAATGTATGCGAAGGATTAGGTATTAAGCAGAAGTTCCACGCTGCAAATCACCCCCAATCAGCTGGATTAGTAGAGTGCTATAATGGCACTTTGAAACTTAAGTTGGCCAAAATTCAGGCGAGCTCCGGTCTTAAATGGCCTGACGCTCTGCCCTTAGCACTCCTATCAACAAGAATGACTGTGCATTCGCGAGTGGGACTTAGTCCCTATGAAATCGTGTTTGGCCGCCCGGCCAATGTATGGGGTGTGCCAAGACCAACAAAATTCAGTGAAATCGAACATCCAGTACTGCTTGATTATCTGTATAAATTGACGGCTAAATTGCGTGTCTTACACCAACAGGTTCACGATACTCTGCCCCAGGCCTCTGAAGCTCCAGGACACCCTATTAATCCTGGATCGTGGGTGCTAATTAAAAATTTTCAACGTACGTAAAATGATGAGCCCCGTTGAATCGGCCCCCACCTCGTCCTTCTATCGACAAGATCAGCGGTTCGAGTGAAAGGGAAAAAGAATTGGATACACGGCATATATTGCAAGAGGATCCCTTTGCCCCTACCGTATGATCGGTGGGTCCAGGAGGGGATCGCTGACTCTGAGGCTGAGACTGTGCCTCGTTTTGTGCCTTTTAGCGATGCACGTGTAAAGGGAACAATTTCAGAACAAGAGGACGACGACATTCTGCAGGAAGCTGTGCCGCCATCAAGCCGATTGGACACCACAGAGCCTGAACTCTTGTTTCAAGACCAGACAGTACCTGGCAGAAGTCGCTATAATTTAAGGCCAAGAACTATGGACAAATAAAAATTATTTTTCTTTACTATTTTCGAAAGTGCAGCTCTCACATCTGAGAAACTTTTTGATTTTTTGTTTTTTGAACCACCATCCGGGTTCAGCTGCAGGGTCGCGGTGCCAAGACTTTGGGGTACAAGCCGAAGACGTTAGGTCAACGGTTCTGGTTGGTCTAGGGCGTGCCCTGGACTGACAGGTGTACTCCTTAGCAGAAGATACTCATCCGCCGCGAGCAGCACGATTAGAGGATGGAGTTTTCCAAGATGGAGAGGCCCACCGAGGAAATAAATTTCAAGAGCAGAATATGTAAAATAATGAATAGCAAACGTTTTGCAATATGGTGTCTGTTTGTACTATTTAGCATAATGATGTTTTCTGTAGGTTGTGTATTATTATCTTTCCAAGTGTTATTTGCACCCACTGTACAGCCCACACCTCCTCCTACTGTTTTCCCACACTCTTTCCACCCTCTGCCAGAACACGAACAAGCTAGACGTTCTGAATTCGTGAACAATTCGTTCATTCAACTCCTGCACCAGCACCAACTAGTTATGAATGCAACAAATTGCTGGGTGTGTGGTTTGATGCCGCATACCATTAATAAGGGTATCCCATATCTAGTACTGCCGTTTAGCTATAATGGGTCATCATGGGCATTCCAGACTATGTTTCTTTTTGCGCTTGAAACCTACTCCCCGCGACCACCGCGTTCCACTAGACTTAACTCGAACAATAAAGCCTTGATGAGAGGAGTTGCAGATATGAGTAGAGATATCGATGCATATACATCTATTCCCAAGGATGAGTTGCGAGCTTATGTAGGTTGGAACGCGACGGGGTATAGCATTAGTTTGGGCGAAAAACAGCGCAAAAGTTCATCTCCGATTTGGGTTGTACCCCACATAGGCCGGTTCTGTCTACAAGGCAATGGTCAGAATCCAAGAGCTCAACTAGGGAAGAGTGACTGTACGGAAACATACACTTTTCCATCACAGTTTTCCCCTGCGATTTTGGCTGCCAAGGGTACATACTTTGTTTGTAATGATCGAGCATATACATGGTTGCCCCCTGATTTCTCGGGCACGTGTTATGTTGCAAATTTGCTACCGCCGACATTTACTGCCGCCTCTGATTATCACAAGACCAGAGTTGTGAGAGGCGTGGTTAGTGAGGAGGATACTGCCGGTCAGGAAGCAGGAGACTTTTTCTTGGGTTTCCTGCTGTTTTGGGGACCAATGGTCAATAGTAGGAACCTGAGACAACTGACTCGTGTAGTGGAAACCACTGTTAATGTAACGGCTGGTGCCCTTGGTAACTTGACAGCTGAGCTCCAAGCGGATCGCCTCATGACGTTGCAGAACCGCATGGTTCTAGATGTTATACTTGCAGACCGTGGTGGGGTATGCAAGGTTATCCAATCGAGCTGTTGTATTTTCATACCAGATAACGCTCCGACAGTCTACCAGGCCATTTCCAAACTACATAAGATTTCCGAATCCATTCACGTGGATAAAGGAGATTGGTCAATGATGGGGTGGTTCTGGGGACTGATATCAGCTTGGGGATGGAAGATTCTAATAGTCATTGGGATGATCTTAGCCGTTCTTTTCATGTTTTGTCTATGTATACAGTGCGCTCCTGTAATGTGTAGCCTCTGTGTTACATCATGTGTAAGGAAGCCTGTATCAAGGGACGAGCTAAGCAACAGGATGATGCTACAGCAACATCTCCATGACTTTATGAATGTAGACCTGGATTCAGATTAGTATAGTTATTGCCTATGTAAGGGCAAAAGGAGGGTCTGTGGTACTGTAAATTTCGGAACCATGTTGGATGCATGGCCCTACCATGCAGATTTCAGTATCAGCGAACCGCAAATGTCAAATGCGGTATGTATGAGTGTTTTAGTCAAGTTTCACTGATGAATTCACCGTGCATACGATACCACATATTGAACCCTTGGGTTCCATTTTAGAACAGTAGCCATTTTATGGTTGCCCTCACATAGGCTGCGCACTAAGGCCATGCCTAGGCCTAAAGGACACGTACACCTTCTGTGACTACTCTCTGACCTGTGCAAACTGACTCCGCTGCCCGAGGTCAATCCTGTCCGGCCAGTTCCTTTCCTCGCGGCCTAATGTGATTAGCATCAGGGCTCGACCCATCATAAAGTCCTTGTTCGCACACGATCTCTGACTAAGCTATTTCACACCTGACTCTGTTTCCTACTTTATGGCTTGTTTTACGAGCAGGAGGTGCCCGTTTTATTGGGGTCCGCTGTTATCTGATGAGGGTTCTGAGCCTTGCTGGGTAAAATGATTGTGTGCTTAACGAACTGAAATGTGGGATTGTCATTATGGCTCTGCTGTTCCTTTGAAACGAAAATATGTGAATGACCACTTGTAAAATAGGGGCGGTGTTGCCCAGAAGCGTAATATTCTGTATATAAGAAAAGACTGATTTTTGGTTCAGGAGCAGTCTCCTGAGAACATACATCGTGTTGTACTTCTCGGATACCTGTGATTGGTCTGCAGCCAATAAATATGATCTTTGGTTTCATCTAGAAAACTCTGTGTTTCTGTGGGTCTGAAACAGGAAGAACCTGAAGTCTTAGGGTGTGTTCCCCTGCACCGCTGGGTTCTAAAAACCTGGTACTTCAACTGGGAGGCCTTATCATGTAATACTAACACAATACACAGAGAAGGACACCAGATTCACCCTTAGCAGCCTTAGCTCAGTCCTGGTAGTGTGGCATAGAGCAGTCAGGCATACTTAGAGATACATGTGTTAAGGGTTTCATGAATCCAGCATTGACCATAAGTAAGTGACATGACTAGAAAGAAACCTTGACACCAATTTACAAAAATAGATTGTATTTTTATATAAATATTGACAAAAAAATTAACTTGATACATTGTGCATAACTTGAGTTATACATTTTCAAAGTATTAAACAATAAATACAATGAAAGCTGTCAATTGCTCACCAGTCAAAGGGGAAAACACACAGGGCAAGTTCAAATGAACCCTCTTGTGTTTAAGGTTCTGCGGGTCCCTAGACCAAGACTCAACAGTTGTCACTATCTAATCTTGCCCAAGGAGTTCGGGTGCAGGGGTTACTTGATTGTTCTTGATGCTGAGAGATCCGCAGGAGCTGTCATAAATGCAGCACTTGACTTGAGTCACACCTGGTGATGGAGATACACTCCACCCTCAGAGAGTAGAAGTCTTTGGGGTTCCAGGACCAGGGTGCAACAGCTGAATTTATTCTACCTTGCACGGCAGCTCCAGGTGCAGAGGTAGCTGGCAGCTGTCAATCACCGGGGAAGGTCGACAAAAGATGCTTTGCCACACACTCGATGACACCAACTTCGGGATACAGGAACACAGCAGTGGGGTTGGTGCTGACGTTATTTGCTGTGGCTGTGAGTTGCTCTCAGGCTAATGATGTCACTCAAAGGGTCGATTATCAAACCTTGGCTAAGGCAAATGTAGTCCTTGTGTACTCCGGTGGCTTGAGCTCGATAGGAGTGGACTAGCGACTCAAAACTTGATCTGAGCTCAGCTACTAATCCTGGCTTGCAGGGCACCACTTCTCCTTGGGCTCACTATTGACAGGCTCAGCGCGTCACAATTCTTGTGATGCAGCATGTTGATTCTTCTGCAGGTTGCAGGTTGCAGGTGACTGGTTCCACCAGTCAGGGAAGTCTGCTTTGGATTTCTGGCTACCACTGGAGTCCCTCTTGCTGGGAGCAATGAGCCTTCACCACGGACACATGTCGACACACGGTTCCAATATATAATCTCTTCAGGGAATGTAAGTGTCTTCTCTTTGCACTTCGGCAGAATCCAAAGTCCTGTTTTCGTTGATGGTTTCTTCTCTGTGCCTCTTCCTGGATTATTCCAAATTAGAACTGAAGTTCTGATGCCTGGAGAACCCCTTGAACCCTACTTTAGGGGGTTTGAGGGCTTGAGGGACAGTGGCCATTGGGATACTGGTCCCTGTGTCTATCCCGCCCCTGTAGTGACAATATCCTGTGGGTGTGCATTACTGTGCTACCCAGAATACTCTATTTCAGGGTCGGCAAAATCGACAGACCCCTTCCATGGCTGTATAGACCTCCTAGGCCACTGTAAATGAGTGGTTAGGCTTTGGGGAGTGTATGACTCCTGAATAATTTTATCGCATGCCTGTGCTGCAGGGCTGGAAGGGCTTTGTCCTCAAGTGGGGGAAAAGGTAATTACATATCAAGGGCAGTAAAAGCCTGTGAGGCTCACTGCCTTGAGGAATGTGAACACTAGCCATCCTGGGAAGGAGAAGGTGTAACCTCCTTCTTTCCCAGGCCTTTGTCTTAATCCTGGGTAAGTGTAAACATTTCCCACCAGGAGGACAGACTCTTGTCTTGGAAGCCAACGGCTCGGGGAAGCCCTCCAATGCACTGGAGGTTTTTATTCTGGGAGGTACCGAAGAAGGGTGGCATCCCTGTACATTGCAGCTCACCCTTGACATGAGAATCATGTTGGGGTGAAAAAAGTGTGGTGTTTGATACCAAACACAACACAGTTTGGTCGTTCCAAAATGGAGGTGGCTATCTCGAGTTTTCCCGGTAGCCAGCCCATGTTGCACGATGGACCGCCAGTCACTTACAGGAAAACCTTGCTTTACAGGCTTACTGTAGGGATATATATGTAGGAACATATAAATCCACACCTTTTATAAAATACACTCTACCTCCTGGGCTTAGTAGGACAACCTTAGGAGTGACTTACTTACATTAAGGAAGTGGCGTGGTTCTGCAGCACATGGTGTGTGCAGAGTCACTCTTGAGCAGACAGGCTGCTCGTGCAGGGCTCCAATGGCAGACCTGCAGACATACTTTTATTTGGGTCACACAGGGTGGCACAATATAGTGCTGTAGCCCTGGTGACCCCTCTTATTACTCTTGCCCTGGGTACCACTGGTACCATTTACTAGGTGCTTACAAGGACTGACAAGTGTTTGCCAATTGGGTATACTAATTCACATTTACAGTTTAAGGGAAAAAAAACACCGGCACCGGAGCCTGTTTAGCAGGTTCCAGTGCACTTTCAGATCTATAAAGACAACATCTAGAGCAAAAAGTGTGGGTTGACCATGACAAAAAGGGCACTTTCTAATAGCGCCTTTCTCTGCTGGCTGCGTGCCACCCCACCTGTGACCTATCAATCAGTTACCTCCCCACTATGTCACAGAGCCTGCCTCGCATGTATTTTTGAGTCTGGATTGACGGACAGTTCATAGCGGGCGAGTTAGTGAAAAGTGATGAGATTTCCCTTGAATATGTGAGTGCATCATTATAAACATTTGCATCAATGTTATCAGTATTAACGGATCTCTGTAGTGATTAAAAATCAACTACGCCCATCAATTAGTTGTGCACTGCTGTTCATTTCCTCAGAAGAAACAAACAGACAGGTGTAGGAAAACATTTTGCAGTCAAAAAACTTAATTCACAAACTCACTTGGTTTATGACCACAAAATGGTGTTTGACCATGTACTATACCCCTTGTCAGTCAGAAAGACTTTCACAACTCACACATCTCACAAAAAAGGGATTTCAACTATTAATGAATTCAAAGTTCTACAGTGTGTGAAAAGCGCATCCAGTCTTGTTTGTGATATCCATTGAGATGTATCATTTTTTTTCCTGCAGTTGCGGTCAAAAGCTATTGAAATTACATGTATAAAGAGGTGGTAAATGATTCAAAAGGGAGAGTGGTCCCAGAGGGATAGCTATCCTTATTGGAGTTGAGTCAGATGGCATTTTTGAGAGCAGGCAGTGGGTTTACAAGACTATTTGGAAATCAAACAAACAAGAGTAACAGTAGGAAATTGAGAACTAGCAAAGAGTAGTAAATAATTATGGCCCATTCACAAACTTTATTTTGCAATATGTAAAGTTGTGCTTCCGTAGTCCTACTTATTTACTGCAATTCAGAACTATACGTGTGGAGCTCTCCACCTCCCCTACTTTTCTATAGGGAGTTCCCCACTCATGTAAGATTACTACATTATAACAAAGGTATGAGGACCTGGGATGTGGAGGGAAAATATCTACTAGAAAATGATAGGGATTTAGAGGAAATGTCTGGAGAGGTTTAAGGAGACATAGACTAATACAAATGCCAATCCATAAAAGAGTAAGGCCGTTGCTATTTGCAAACTACATTTCTAAAGTGCAAAAACCCCTAAATGTGACAATAGAGTAGTGAATGTACTCCAGCCCAGCACCGCACATTGCCACTCATTGGTACTGCAACATACTCCTATAGGAAATAATTGAGGCAGGCATTCCCCATGGGAAATAATCTTAAATTTAATAAAATACTTAAAAAATATATTCATATTTTTTGTTTATTGTTATAAATATATATATATATAATGTTTAACTAAGTATTGTTGTTAAACAGTTTTATAATAAATGTTAATTTGAAAACAAAATGAAAATAAACATAGCCATCACTTTGGCTAAAAAATTTAAATAAATGTATTTAACACATTACTTTTAACACAATGTAATACACATTAAATAAAACTAAACATGTTAGTTTAAGTTATTCTTTAAGAAATATTATTGATAAATTAAAGAAATTGATTTCTGAATGCACATGCAATTTAATTATTTAATGTGTGTTAGAATTTTGTTTATTAACTATACGTTAATAATAAATATTAAAAATTATTTTACATGTGTCTTTTATATAAAATGTTTGTAATAATGTTTTTAAAGTGTAATAAACTTTAATATTTTCCTCATACTTTCCTATGGGGAGATCTCCATTGCGTTGGTGAAGCTCTTCACCCATGTGATGAAAGTTATTAGTATTAACTTTATGTAGAAAGTCAGTCTAGATGTTTTGAACCACTGAACTGAGGAGATGGAGACATGTAAATGTACACTTAAGTTAAATCTACACTCAGAAATAGTAAATTGAACTAAATGTAGATTTACACCTAGATGCAGAAGCAGATTTACATTTGCAAATGTACCTTTGTAAATAGGTCTGAAAGGTGTTAAATCAAAAGTAGATATCACATAGAAAAGCCTAGTTGAGACAGGAACCCAGGGTAACAGAAAGAAGAGGAATATGTGAAACACAAGAAAACTTGGAATTCACTTCAAGAGTACACACAATCAAAAGTGAAGGGTGAGAGAGGGATGGAGGAGACAGAGACAGGAGATGAGAATAAAGAACATGGGGTGGTAAGGTTGAGGGAGAGAAGCATACAGGAAACCCTTTATGAGAAAAAGGAAATAAACATAAAGAAGACAGGCAGCACTCCAAGAAATGAATGAGCCTTCCTGGTGAAAATAGGATCACCCATTATTACTAGATTAGAAGGGTTGAATGCACGTTTAAAAACCTAGGGCCCGATTCACAGAACAAACTTAAGACTAAATCCTAAACTTAGTACCAATCTGGTATTCACAGAATGCACCTAGTACTTCTGGTATTCACAGAATGAACTTACTACTTTAGCGATTCACAAAATGAACTTAGGACTTTTGCTATTCACAGAATCCATTTACGACCACTAAACTTACGTCCGCACCCGGGCCGGAATTTCCGCCCCCGGAGCGGAGTTTCCGAGCCCGGAGCGGGAAGTCCGCATGCGGGCCGGAAAGTCCGCTTTGAGGGCGGAATACCCGCTCCCGGGCCGGAAACTCCGGCCTTGGGCCGGAAATTCCGCTTTCGGGCCGGAACATCAGAATTGGGACCAGACTACATTACTGTTGCCATTGATCATTTGAGCCAAGGGGAAACACCTGTTCAAGTCCCTACCATCCCCCACCATGCATCAGCTGACGCACTCCAGCCAATCCTAGCTCGGCAGCACGTATAACTGCAGAGCAGACACACACAAACCCTTTCAACATGTCACTGAATGTGTTTGTTGCACTGCCCCTTGCCATGCAGCAAAACCACTTGAGGAGGAGGAGGAGGAGAGCCAGAGCAGAGAGGATCTTCAGACAGAGGATCAACTTATTTGGAATGTCCAGTCAAGATATAAGGGCCAGGTACCGTTTCCCTCCAGAAATCATCTTGGATATGGTATGTGAGTGGGAGCAGGAACTTGACTCCGTGACCTGCTGCTCACATGCAATACCAGCATACCTCAAGATCCTATCAGCGCTCCATTTCTTCGCCACTGGCTCATTCCAAAGGGTCTCCAGTGACCATGTGGGCATATCCCAGGCGAGCCAGTCACGGTGCCTGCATCAGGTATGTTATGTTATGTTATGTTACAGCGTTCTTTTATAGCGATGCATCACTGCAAGATCCCACCTCCACATACATATGCCACCGACACTGGCCCTGAGACAAAGGGCAGTACGAGATTTCTTTCGCATTGCACAATTTCCACATGTGCTGGGTGCAATTGACTGTACCCATGTGGCCCTTCAGCCACCCCGCCACATTGCACTCATCTTCTGCAATAGACACCAATGGCATTCCATCAACGTGCAAGCTGTCTGTGATGCCAGAGGGAGGTTCATTGATGTGCATGCGGTGTTCCCCGGCAGTACCCATGACAGCTTCATATTCCGCATGTCACCTCTTGCCCGGCGGATAGCTGCGGGAGAATTTGGCAACATGTGGCTACTGGGTAAGTACCAAGCGTTAGAAAGGAGGAATATGTGTTTTTGAAATGTCTGAATGCCCCCCAAAATTAACCATAGTACTTTAAGAATCATAAAGCTAGATACAGGGCCCACCTGACAATGCATGTAATACAGAATAGATCATGTCCTGTGCAAGTCAAAGAGGGAAATCTAACCAACTGCCCTTTCCCCTCTACTCAGGTGACGCTGGGAATGCACTCACCCAACATCTCCTCACCCCTTACAGGTGTGCAGACACTGTACCACAGCGTAGGTACAATAGGGCACACATACGGACTCGAGCCATCATAGAGCGCACTTTTGGTCTGTTGAAGTCGCGATTCAGATGTCTCAACCGTACAGGGGGGGTGCTGCAGTACTCCCCAGAAGTAGTGTGCAAGATCATTTTAGCCTGTTGTGTCTTGCACAACATTGCCTTAACGCATGGCTTACAGATACCGCTGGAACCTCGGCTACCTATGAATCTGGGAAACCGGGCCATGGCACATAACCGAGGTCAGGGCATGCAAGTCCGTGAGCAGCTTGTTGCCACGTTCTTCACATGAGCAACCTGTAGTGGAATGGACCAAATGTGGATTGCTGTCTGTTGCCAATGATGAAACTTGGATATACACGACTGTGTCAATAAATTCCTTCCTGAGGCTACTTTGCAAGCCACACTAACTGCATGTTAATCACAGCTCTTGACAGTAGTCAAAACGTTGATCCTGCATCAGCACATGTGCCCATGTCAGCGATCAGTGTAGTGGATGTCCCGAAAGAATCTATAGCCACAGATGCAAGATGATACATGTACTGAGAGACACAGCCGGACCTCATGAGGATGGGTCTCTTAATCAGAAAAGGCCATAACCATAGCATTGTCGGCCCTGTGCCATCAACAGATGTGACTCCCCCACAAATGATGCGCCCACGACGTGAGTGATGCAATGGGTCAATCAGACACCATGGGTCAGATTAATGTGGGACTTGCGGCCCTTTCACGCTGTCGTTGCGTCACTTTTGTGACGCTGCGGTGGTGCAAAGCCAGCCCCATGCTGCGGGGAATGTACTATATGACGCATCTGGGAGATGCGTCACGTTGTAAAGGTCTGCGCCACATGTAGGCGTTCTGGTGCAGGGGGGGGCCTTCCGGGCGCAGAAACGCCTCCTAAAAATCTACAATATTTCACTCAGTCACTTTTAAGGCCATGCTGCGTCAAAACCCTGCGCCTGCTTGAAGCAGGCGTAAGGATTGACGCAGCATCATAGGGATAGGGCACCCCCGAGCCTTGCTGGAGCTGCGTTGTGCATGCGACGCAACTCCAGCAATGCGCCGCCTTTCTAACGGGGGATGCGTCACGCATCTGCACATCCGAGCTGCACGGTGCACCGAAATGTCAATGCCGCGCATCTGTGTTGGCGCACGGGTGGGCAGATGCATCGCAACTCTTCTGACGCATCTCTGCTGATTAGCAGAGATGCGCCTGAAGCCGTAACTCTGCCCCCCTGTGTCTGTGATATATCCACACTTCTCAAACATAATGTTCCGGAACACATCACACAACTCTGCAAATGAGCACCTAATATGGACTACATGTACCATAATGCAAAGCATGAGAAACTGAAACAGAAACTGCAGACATGTCTTGAAATGGTCACTTCACCCTCTTGTCACATTTAATTAATTCTCACATGCACTGTCTTTTCTTTTTTATCCACAACAGAACAGCAGTATGGCAGTAGATGTGATTCCAGATTGTGGATGGATCTGGATGACTACAAAATGGCAGGCAACTACTTCCTGTGATGTATTTGCTGCCTCCCACTCCCTGTCAAACATTTCCTGTATGGAATTATATGTTCCGGGTCATTTTCGGAATTTGCGGCCAAAAAGCGGAAGCTCTGATCACAGAGCGTACGGCCCGTGTGCGGAAACGCCGATTACGGAGCGTACGGCCCGTGTGCGGACCTCCCGCTCCGGAACCGGAAACTGCGCTTACGGGCCGTAAACTCCGAAAATAACCCGGAACACATAATTTCATTCAGGAAATGTTTTACAGGAAGTGGGAGGCAGGAAATACATCACAGGAAATAGTTTGCTGCCATTTTGTGTTCATTCTGAGTCATCCTCTATCACAGACAGATCCTCTGACATCCTGCTGCTCTCATCCTTCCTATTATCCCCATAATGGCTGAGGGTTACGAAGAGAAGGCACCCCCTTTCACTGAAAGTGAGTTGGACATCTTGGCTGAGGGGGTGCTGGCCAAATTTTCTCAGCTATATGGGGACCCTGAACACCAGCTGAGCAATGCAGCCCGGGCCAGGCTGTGGGCCAACATCGCCGAGCGCTGCAGTGCAGTGGGAGTCCACACCAGGAGTGCGAGGGCATGCCGCAAGCGCTGGGAGGACCTAAAACGGTGGGCCCGGCACAAGGCTGAGGAGCTGGTGGGCCAGTCTTCCCAGCACCATGTGCATCGTCCTCGCCTATCCCCACTGTACAGGAGGGTCCTGCGATCAGCTTGGCCGACCCTCCATGCTCAGCTGGAGGAGCATGAGCAGCAGGGACATGGTAAGTGCATCATATGCTAAATGTGTCTGGGAGTATGATGTGAGTGAAACAGTGCTGTACCATTGTGTGTCCGATGCCTCCATTCACAGATTCCGTGTCCATGCAGCAGTAACCAAGCTTAAAAAGGCACACTGTGGCATATGGACTGTACAGGGCAGAGTGCATTTTGGGAGTTGGAGCCTCGCCATGACAACTGGCTAAATGAGCCATATTTGTGCATTTGTACTGAAATCAGCTCTTCCCGCACCACTACAATTGGCACTAGGAAATCATGTGTGCATTGGATGAGCAATGGTACAGACACTGTCCTGTGTGCGCATGGCAGGCCAAAGGGTATTGGATGCTATGACTTGCATAGCATTTTTAGAGTGTGGGTTCCAATTGTGACAAAACATCATGTGCCATGGAGTCAAGACAGACTTTGACATCCTTTCATCACTCTTAAGCGCTTCTAAATTTACAAGGGGTGTTCACTGACAGACGTCTCAGCCTCAGTGGCCTGTTTCACATTTCACATGTACAGGTAGCTGTCACAAAATTCCCCCAGTGTTCAGCGGTGTACTGCATTACCATATCAGTCACCAAAGCCAATATGTGCCACTGGATTGTCAGTACATGTGTGGGGACAGCCAAAGGCTAGACTCACAATTTAGCTACAGAAATAGGCCAGAGCCTCAGTGCATGTGTGACCCACATTCGCCAATTGTCGTGTCCCATACAATGCTACAAAGCAGATGACACTTGTCCAGACCTTCAACAGCTGCGACTCCCTATGAATGGCCATAATCTGAGATTCGGGACTTCATGTTCTCCATTGGTGGACTGCTTGTGGAACCTGCACATGTAGCTGTGGCAGGACACACAGATCCCCAGAATGCCAGGTTGAGGGTTGGCCAATACAGTCGTGTAAGCCACACACATCCACGTGAGATGGCCATGTCAGACTCAATCCAGGAACTGACGGTGAACATACACGTAATGTCAGCTCATAGACACTGACAACTATTGAGTGTGATCAGAGGAAAATAAGTCTGACCTTGGCTCCTATGAATGTGTCTCGTCCTGCATGACACAAACATAACATTCGGATTTTGCTTACATTTCAGCAGGCACAGCTGGCGAAACAGAAGGGCAGCAGGACCTGGTCCGGAGCAAGAGGCCACCAGTGCGGCGGCGGCTACACCCACTTTCCACCAGCGAGGAAGAGGAGGATGAGGAGGGGCCCTCAACATCAAGAGGCAAGGGGATTGCGCACACCCGGACTGACAAGGGACACCCTGATGCTGGTGCCACATCCCAGGTGGAGGCTGCAGACATTGAATCGGGGGGGGGTGAACACGACACCTCGGACCATGAGGTGTTGGAGAGCTACTCTCCTCAGGAATCTTCACCTGTGGTCCCTGAAAAGGTGTCCTCGGGGCAGGCCAACAAACAATCTGGGCCTGCCATCAGCCCCTCCCTACCTCTAGAGTTCCCCATTCCATCGGGGGACCCAGCTGCATCCCCTGCAACCAGTCCCCCTCATCGTAGCCGCCAGCTCCCCAACATCATTGGCTCCGGACCTCAGGCACCACATCCCTCCTTTTCCCCCCAGGCCCCTCCCGGTGTTGTTCCTCCTGTGGCTGTGCCAGTGGACTTGATGTGGATGTGTGAGGGTCAGCCAGACATGTCCGCTCGCATCCAGCTACAAGTGTGTATGGAGGTACGCATGATGCGAGAGGACATGCTCCGATGTATGGCCACCCTCACCACCAGCATCAATTCACTGCCCGCAGCCATCTCGTCTGTTGTCTCCCCAATCCCTTCCCATACCACTGTCAATGTCTCCCCCTGTCCGTTGCCCCACACTGTTTCCCCCCGTACTCCTCGTGTGGCACGAACCCAAGTGGTGCCTGTTCCTGCACCCGCCAGACGTGTGCCTGCATCGGACTCTGAGGATCTGGACATTGTGGTCCTAGAGGATGACCAGAAGGACACTTGACTTTTGACGTGAACAACTATTTCATTTTCCCCTTGTAAATAGACTGTTTTCCCTGACGCTCCCTGACGTGTTATTTTTTTTTTGCCCCACCCCAATCCAGGTTCCCATCTCCCTCTGCATTAAGATCATCATTTGTTTTCCTTTCTCCCTTCCAAACGGACGGTTGTTCTTTTGTACCTTCTCAAAATACAATTCGGAATACTCATAACTTCCACTTGTTTTACTTCATTCTGAATGTCTGGTTCTGAATATGGACACATATTTGGTGGGTCATCTGCTATGCACATAATGGCTGGTTGCAACGATGGGTCACACTTGTGACTGTGTCACACACACACATACCTTCTCACATCTCCAGGCCACCTGCAACGTTACACAGGACATGATACACAACAGATTATTAGTTTTGGTAGGTGTTTATTTGGTGCACACACAAACATGTGATCACATTGTCCCGGGTTCCTGTCACTGGTGAGTGCGACGCCGCAATTTGGGGGGGGATGACCGCTCTGAGTGCTCAGGTCTGGCTCGCCGCCTACGTGGAGGTGGGTACTGTCCAAGGGACTGTCCAGGGTCATCCACATGTGCTGTGGCAGATGGTGTTTGCACACTTGATGGCTGTACAGGTGGTGGTGGTGGTTGTGCAGGTGGCGGGAGTGACTGTACAGGTGGTGGTGGTGGTGGTTGTGCAGGTGGCGGGAGTGACTGTACAGGTGGTGGTGGTTGTGCAGGTGGCGGGAGTGACTGTACAGGTGGTGGTGGTTGGGCAGGTGGCGGGAGTGACTGTACAGGTGGTGGTGGTTGGGCAGGTGGCGGGAGTGACTGTACAGGTGGTGGTGGTTGTGCAGGTGGCGGGAGTGACTGTACAGGGGGTGGTGGTTGTGCAGGTGGCGGGAGTAACTGTACAGGTGGTGGTGGTTGTGCAGGTGGCAGGAGTGACTGTACAGGGGGTGGTGTTGGGAGTGCCAGTTCAGCCCGCTGGTGTGGATGTCTCCCTTTGCTGTGTTGGTGTGCAGTTGGTACAGGTGTGGGGATGTGCTGTCCTGTGGGCAGATATGATGGCTCCCCTCCCTGCGTTGACCGTGAAGGGAAAGGTTGGCTCACTCTCAAAATGCCCTCCATCATCTTCATGGCCAAGGCATGGTGTCTTGCACTCTCTTCCCTCTGGATGGATAGCATGTCTCGCATATTTCTGGACATGTCCTGCCAAGTCCTATCCATCCTATCCAACACTTGGCTCAGCCTCTCAACCGCCTGAGGGAAGTGGACCATGTCCTGCAGGGAGTCCGACATGGTGGACAGGGTAGCCCCTATGGCACTAATGTCCTGCCTCACATCGCTCTGCTGTTGGAAGAAGTCCTGCTCCCACTGGTCATCACAGCCAGGTGCAGGCCCTCTCTGCAGCTGTCTGCCATGGATGGGATGTGCAGGTCCTACGGCAGGGGGTGGGGTGGGAGGTGGGAGCCTGTGGGCAGGTGAATGGTGCCCAGGGGATTCCAGCAGCACAACAGGGCTGGTACTACCCCCAGATGGTGGAGAGGCTGGCAGGGATACACTGTCTAGGGAAGAGTGGGTAGGGGAACCACCATGTTGGTCCTGGACGTGAGGACTGTGAGGGAGTGATGTCTGTGTTGTGATGCGTGTGTGCTGTGGCTGGTTTGCTCGAGTCTGGGGACAGGCCATGGTATGCCTGGGAGGAGGCGGAGGGACGTTGCTTGGCAGAGGAGTTGATGCCCTGACCGATTTAGCCAGTGTGGCACGATATCGCGCATTGGCATCTTCATCGTCAGACATGTAGTCCTCATCATCCACCAAGCAGAGGTCCTCAGGATATTCTTCCTCCTCCTCCTGAGCAGTGCTTGCAGCCGACATCACAGCTTGGAGGATCAGGGGATTCTCCCCTCTGATTCCCCGTTGGCCCGCACTGGTCATAGGCCTGTCATCCTCGTCATCAGCATCCCCTGGAACAGAGGTTGCAACCGTATTAGGGATTGACCTGGTATGACATGTGGTGCAAAACAAGGGTTTGTATCAACTGTACTTTGCATCAACAGATGAGGATCATGTGACCTGTGTAGGGTACCACCACAAAGTACAGCTCACACCATAGCACTGAGGTGTTACACAGATACAGGCAAACTCACCAGCTCCAGCCACAACTCTCTGTCCCTTGGTGTTCCCCCCTAGTGTCACCTGCTGGACCTGTCTCCTCACGGGCCTAGCTGTCCCTGAACCAGCAGCTGTAGAGGGAAGTGACAACATTCTCAATTATCTGCATCACCAATTGTCAGACAGGCACATGACACTCCTGATTTGTATTTCACTTTGTACACAACTGCTGATTACATGCAGAAGGGAATCAGGATCTCTGTCATGGCTTTGGAGTCGAAGCCAGTGACACACCTCATGCTAGAATTACCTGGAGGACGGCTGCGCGAGGGTTGGATGTCATACAGTCCCCGGGATGGTGCATGCTGCTGGGGTGTAATCCGGTCAGCATCTGTGATAAGACATACAGGTCTATATTTTGCAACAAGAGATGGTAGCTCTGAGCCAACATGTCATTCTCAATGACCATTTGTGGGTAATCCAGAACTATGTGCAGCATGTTTAGCTCCTGAACTTTACATTTGGGCACCTGCTCACATGCAGCAGTTGCCAGCCGTTCCCTCCACACAGCAGTGACATCAATCAGATGACACATCAACAGACACCTCATGCTAGAATTACCTGAAGGACGGCTGCGCGAGGGTTGGATGTCATACAGTCCCCGGGATGGTGCATGCTGCTGGGGTGTAATCCGGTCAGCATCTGTGATAAGACATACAGGTCTATATTTTGCAACAAGAGATGGTAGCTCTGAGCCAACATGTCATTCTCAATGACCATTTGTGGGTAATCCAGAACTATGTGCAGCATGTTTAGCTCCTGAACTTTACATTTGGGCACCTGCTCACATGCAGCAGTTGCCAGCCGTTCCCTCCACACAGCAGTGACATCAATCAGATGACACATCAACAGACACCTCATGCTAGAATTACCTGAAGGACGGCTGCGCGAGGGTTGGATGTCATACAGTCCCCGGGATGGTGCATGCTGCTGGGGTGTAATCCGGTCAGCATCTGTGATAAGACATACAGGTCTATAATTTGCAACAAGAGATGGTAGCTCTGAGCCAACATGTCATTCTCAATGACCATTTGTGGGTAATCCAGAACTATGTGCAGCTTGTTTAGCTCCTGAACTTTACATTTGGGCACCTGCTCACATGCAGCAGTTGCCAGCCGTTCCCTCCACACAGCAGTGACATCAATCAGATGACACATCAACAGACACCTCATGCTAGAATTACCTGAAGGACGGCTGCGCGAGGGTTGGATGTCATACAGTCCCTGGGATGGTGCACGCTGCTGGGGTGTAATCTGGTCAGCAGCTGTGATAAGACATACAGGTCTATATTTTGCAACAAGAGATGGTAGCTCTGAGCCAACATGTCATTCTCAATGACCATTTGTGGGTAATCCAGAACTATGTGCAGCATGTTTAGCTCCTGAACTTTACATTTGGGCACCTGCTCACATGCAGCAGTTGCCAGCCGTTCCCTCCACACAGCAGTGACATCAATCAGATGACACATCAACAGACACCTCATGCTAGAATTACCTGAAGGATGGCTGCGCGAGGGGTGAACAGCTGCAGCCAGGATGTCATTGAGTGCCCGGGATGGTGCACGCTGCTGGGGTGTAATCCGGTCAGCATCTGTGATAAGACATACAGGTCTATATTTTGCAACAACAGATGGTAGTTCTGAGCCAACATGTCATTCTCAAAGACCATTTGTGGGTAATCCAGGACTATGTGCAGCATGTTTAGCTCCTGAACTTTCCATTTGGGCACCTGCTCACATCCAGCAGTTGCCAGCCGTTCCCTCCACACAGCAGTGACATCAATCAGATGACACATCAACAGACACACATGTATGAGAAGATTACTGATAGGAAGGGATAAATGACCCGGATTCCTCCCCATTACACTGCTATCACCTTTGCCATTCAGACTTACATATTTCCAGAGTCTCATGTTGTTTGTTGTCAAGTCAGAAAGGGTTTCATGTGTGAGATTTACAATTGTCAGGGACATGATGTTGCTCATTTGTGCTTCCCCACGCATGAAGTCACACATATTTGTATGAGAGAACACAGATGTCTTACGTCCGTCCTTTGAGTGTCCTCTCTTTGCGTACTCTATTTCCCAGATCATGGTACTACTTAGCTGACGACGATTGGTGTCTTGTACAGCAGACATCCAAACCTCTTTTGTCAAACACTAACCTATACATGTGAATACAGTAGGAGAGGAGGCAAGCAGAATGTAACATTGCGGATAGGCTGAAAGGCTTCGATGCCTTCTGCGTGCACTGGATTAGCGTGTTGCTCTTCAGCCTAGTCATTTAGCAGGTGTAACTACATGAAGATTCACCTTAGCAGCCCCTACATTCATCTCAAAGGTACACTACTGGCATCAGTGTTGGCCTCAGCCATGCTATTTTCATCGTGGTGTTTCCTATCATTGAATTGCAAGCCGGTTGTGTTTTGGTCACTTCATATGACTCATGGTACTATTGAATGTCCATTCTGCACTCACTTGGCATACATTTTGTGTCATCCTTTCATTAGCCACCAGGGTCTGATCTTGCATGGGTTCAAATGCCATATGTGAGCATATTGTGATGCAGGACAACAGTGTTGTAATACACATGCAACATACGGCGGACGTGAAAGGCACATTTCTTGAGCAGTCAGCCTGATATATTCTTGGGTTCCCCTCCCTTGGCCCAGCACCGGAACAGTGTGTGGGTCCTGAACAGATGTCACAGCCAACCTTGTAGCAGAAGTCAGTATGTGTCTTTGATTCTGGGAGGACCTCGTTGTACCTACAATGATAAGTGTGTTTTGCTACTTCACATTCCGGCAGCCACATGTGATGCACTAGATTTCTGGCACAAAGGATGAGCACAAGCAGTTGTGGGCACCAGCGTTGCATTAGTGTGTTATACGTAATATCATGATTGCTCCCACATTACTTCGAATGGGCCCACTACCTGGATGCAACCTATATCACAATGACATGTCTACGGATCCAGATGTGCGGTCCACTATCGTGTTTTGTTGATGGGCAACACAGAAGCCAGACAATGTAAGTGGTGTGGACTGGGCATTTGATCTATATTGGAAACATTCAAAGTTGGACAGTGTATGCATTGTCAATACTAATGACCCTGGGATCTCACTTGTTCATCATTGCCATATTTCAGTCAATTACTTTGATTGATTACGTCTACAGACACCATTACAACAATGTGGGGACACCCTTTTGAGTAGTTGTGGCACTCGATAACAGGATTGGATTCCCAGGTCGGGGCCTGTTGCTGTAAAACATGTCATGTTCCGCAATTACGAAGGTTTGATGAGCCAAGACATGTAATATATTGTCTTCAGCTGTTCACAATTATAATTATCTACAGGTGGATGTCCATTGACTACTCCAATAGTAATGCAGCAGTAATGCAGTCTGGTTGACTTTCATATGTGGGCACTACATGTCCCTCGGTCACTCCTGGCAATGTATGCATTTTGACCATCTCCTGGCCACTTTGACTTACCAGTCGGTGAGGGTGTACGGTGGCGATGCCTCCCAGTAGATGCAGGGACCTCCGCTACGGCAGTTGTCTGTGCTCTGGCTGAATGTGTCAATGGGTGAGAAGAGAGAAAACTAAACATCTGGAATATGTGCTTGTGGAACATTTCTGTGATTTCCCCATTTCTTCTGCATGCTAACAGTGTTTTGCAGTACTGCTGCTGACTGGGCAGGTAGGAGCAGTGGTGCATTGGGGTCGTAGTGGCGTGGCAGGGTGGGAAATTTACAACAGAATAGGTGTCTGACTTTTGGACCAGATGGTTCTCTCACCTTCTGCTTTGTGCTTTCAGCTTGCACGGGGTGATTTACTTCTTAGAGATTTAGTGGCATGTTTCCACGCCCCTTGTAATACATTAACACCGCAGTTGCGTCACTTCTGTGACACAGCGGTGGGGTAATACAGGTGACACATTTAGACTTATTCCCAATGTTATGCATCTATGTTGATGCCTCACGGTGTGCGGGCCTGCGCAACATTAAACATGCATCAGCTGTGATGTAGGCAGGGTGTGTGTTTATTTGGTTATGCCTCGTACAAGTGATGCATTGTAATCGACGGCATTTCACGTAGTCACTTTTCATAGGGTGTTGCCATGCAAACTTAAACCAGCTTGAGGCACCTGTAATGAGTTGCCCTGAGCGTTAGGTGTAGGCGGTCCATGGACATAGTTGGAGTTGCGTCACACTTGCGACACTACTCCAGCAGAGCATCCCCCTAATGCCATCAGTTGCAACACCCATCTGTCTATCCCAGCGCCACAGTGCACCGCATTGTCAATGTGACGCATCCGCGGTTGCCCAAGAGTTGGATTGGGTGTGGCATTGTTACTGGCGCATCTCTGCTGTTATTTGTCAATTGCTACTTAGCAGGCTGGTGTATTAATGCAACTGGACAGTGGCCATGTTTTCAGAAGTGGAGGAGGGATTTGCCATTTCCATCCCTAAGGATTGTGGGACTTGTAGTGCTACATACAGAGGGTGACACAGGAGTCTCTGACTTACGGATTAATTAATACAGTTTGGACTACTTCCTTATTCACACTGACAGTGCAACACAGACCTTCTATTCATGCACTTTCACTTTTCATCCCACTTACCTGGTACCACGTAGCGGACGTCACTGACAGGCAGCCCATGGACCAAGTGGGGGTGTATGGTCGTCAGGATGTCCTCCTCCTGTGTGGTGAGGCGGATGCGTGGTCCAGAGTGTGCGGCTGGGAGGATCCGTTGTAATTCCATCCTGGAGTATTTATCCTTTACCCTCAGCCGCTCATCCTGCCATTTTTTTTTAACGTCCTGGACAGTGCGCCTGTCCTCCCCCAATGCTGTGACAGCAGTGGCTAATTGCTGCCACAGGGCTGCCTTCTGGCTCCCACTGGTGCAGTAGGGTGAGAGTCCATAGAGGCGTTTGTGGTGCCTGACAATGAACTCCACAAGCATGGTGGTCTCCTCTGCTGTAAAGTTCCTCTTTCTCTTCATGAGCTCCATTTTCTTTGCCGGTCTCTGCTTGGAAATACAAACTGCGTGTGGCCAAACCGGTTCCTTCACTGTGTGCTGCTTTTAAATGTTTTTTGCTGCTGGTCAATCTGTGTTAATTGGCTTCAGCTGGATCATGGTGGGGGATGGTAGGCACTAGCAACATGATGGCTAACTGGAGCTGTTGGCTGGGATTGGCTGGAGTGCGTCAGCTGATGCATGGTGGGGGATGGTAGGGACTTGAACAGGTGTTTCCCCTTGGCTCAAATGATCAATGGCAACAGTAATGTAGTCTGGTCCCAATTCTGATGTTCCGGCCCGAAAAGGGAATTTCCGGCCCGAGGCCGGAGTTTCCGGCCCGGGAGCGGGTATTCCGCCCTCAAAGCGGACTTTCCGGCCCGCATGCGGACTTCCCGCTCCGGGCCTGGAAACTCCGCTCCGGGGGCGGAAATTCCGGCCCGGGTGCGGACGTAAGTTTAGTGGTCGTAAATGGATTCTGTGAATAGCAAAAGTCCTAAGTTCATTTTGTGAATCGCTAAAGTAGTAAGTTCATTCTGTGAATACCAGAAGTACTAGGTGCATTCTGTGAATACCAGATTGGTACTAAGTTTAGGATTTAGTTTTAAGTTTGTTCTGTGAATCGGGCCCCTAGAGTTTTTCCTCAGTGGGATATGTCAAATCTGGAAGCTAAACTAGTAACCTTAGTGGAAAAAAAAAGGTGTAGCCAGAAAATAGTATGCAACCTCATTCCGAGACGCAGGGAATACTGGGAGGCAAAGATGCCTACACAAATACCTGTATCGTATCTCCATTAATCTCCACTAATTCTCTGCAGAAATTATAATTGAAGAGCAAAAAAATATGTGTACATTTTCTAGCTTAGCTGGTTTCTGTTAGATTGTAAGCTGGGGATGAAATACAGAGCTAGCCTTTTGTAGCATAATGTCTTATGCTTTAAATAACATTTATAAAATGTAATACCCACAAACCCTGATTTGTTGATATTTTGACCCCATCAAAAACACATACACTTCATGAAATTTGAAAAAAGTGTTCTCACATGAATTTCCTGAAGTTTGCAGAAGTCTACTCCAGTTAATGTTGGTCCCGTCGCTAATGTTTTAACAGGCCTGTGCTTGCACTAGTAGTGAGTAAACTATGTGTGCGTTTGCATTCATGCATGCACATGCATATCCATGTTGCTCGCCATTCCCTTCATTGACATGACTTATTCAGTTCTCAACTGTAACAGCAGTGCTAAAATATGAAACACTATGTTCTACAACTGCTCACTACGGTCCTGAGTCCAGATTTACTAAGAACATGTTTCAGTGTTGTGTCACTTTTTGGCCCAGCCCCAACAAAATATGTATTTGTATTTATGAAGCTGGAAGTGCATGGCTTTTTAGTGGCTTTAAAAAAAGATTAAATGCAAGACAGCCCAAAGCGCTGCCTTTCATTAACTTGCATTGGGGAGGCATTACATGGGTAGAGCATGGAAGTTCCTATGAATCCACCCATGTATTGTAACACAAACCCACACTTACTAAAATCAGTAGACATGGGTGTGCACCAGAATTTCTCCTTGTGCTTGCTCTTTGCATGTGTGCTTCAAAGAATAGTTTTTGTGCAGGAAGTTATCCTTTCCTGCACAAAAACTATAATTTATTTAAATACATTTTACTGAGCAATGAAACACAATATATAAGAAAACATTGCAAACGTGAAGATGTGACCTGTCAATTCAAACATTTTAGGTAATGTGGTGTTTGGATGTGACATTTAGAAAAATAAAAAAGTTTCAAAAAAAGATTGCAATGTAAGATTAATCCATACGTTTGAATAGGGAAAAGGAAGAGGAGAAGAAGGAACCAGAAGAAGAACTAGAAGCGAAAAGAAGGAGAGGCTACAACTAGTTTAATCGAGTGAGAGCCTTAGAAATAAAAAAGTGAAGAGCAGGAGATACTGCATTTATAAGATAAAAATAAACATATTCATTAGTGAGGTTAAGCAAGTAATACAAAATATGATTAAGAGGGAGGGGAGAAGTCCATTTCCTTTGCAGCACGTGACAGATAATTGCTGAGTGGAAATCCATAGCTGATGACATTTGACGGAGAGTTTCATTGAGTCTGGTTTATAGCTATCTAATCTGTTATGGTAGCAAGCTGAATTCCACCACTTTAAAATATTGACATTTTCTGAAGATTTCCAATCGGAAGTAATAACAGTGATCACTATAAACAGCAAAAAATCTACCTGCTTCCCAAGCAGTTTGTGTGAACTCCAGATGTCATTCAAGGCACCCAAAAACAGAAAAGCATATGAAAGAGGCCGGGAAATCTAGGTAATAGATCCAATGCGATTCCATACTGAAGCCCAAAAAAAGGACAAAGCTGGGCAGGAAAAGAACATATGAAAATCAATGCCCTGGTGGGTATGGCTGCGCCAGCATGTTGTGATTCAAGAGCTTGAGTTTGAAAAGATGAGCAGGAGTGTAAATGAGTCTGTTATAAAAGAAAAATAAGTTTTGAGTGAGGCTGGCTGCGGATGCAGTGGATTGTATTTTAGTCCAAAGTGTAACCCATAAAAAGGTGTGTCACTCAACACCAAGCTCCAGTTCCCACCGTTTCTCAGTAGGAGTTTTGACCCTAGTTGGACAAGTTGCTCTTAAAAGTTTGTATATGTATCGGGTGAGGAGAGGAACTAGAGTGTGTGGAGTCAGGAGGAAAATGCTGTTTAAAGAGTATCTTGTACCAAGGTGCCACGTTGTGGTACTGGGATAGCATATGAGGTTGGAGGTTGTATGTCAATGAAAAATAATAAAAAGGAATAAGGGAATCTGAATAATATAATTGAAAAATAAGAAGGATACCTTCATTCATCCAGGACTTCCAACACATAGTCCTACCATCTTGCTTAAGTAGATCATTATGTCAAATAGGACTGCTAAGGAATTGGTCAATTGGATTTAAGTCTGAGGTATAATATGGTTTCAATATAGGACAAACATGAATACAGGGCTAGGTAGCCAAAATATGGGGGACTGTACATGAAAAGAATATGATTGTGAGAAAATGGTGAAAGAAGAGCTTGATCCAGGGAAAACCACAACTTCTGAGAAACATTAGTTGACATATTGGGTTCTAGTTGCTTGATGCCAAAGGCCTTGTGAAAGTTAAGGAAGTCTGGAAAACTTACTTCACCAAGGAATTTGAAAAGTTTTGATTTTGAGAGAGAGATTCAAGAAGGTTTACCCTGCCATAGAAATGTGTATTAGATCTTGTCTATTGAGCTAAAGAATTACTTGGATATCCGCAAGCATCATGTGAAAAAAAATTGATAATCTGAAGAGCCATCATTTTGATAGTGTCAAGGCGACCCCAAATGGGAGATATAACAGAGACCATTTCTGAGAGAGGGTTAAGAGCTTTCCTGACAAAACATCTGAATTTATCGTAAGTGTGTCCTTGAGTCTATTAATATACCATATACCCAGACATTTCATTTTGGTCGGATTCCAGGAGAGGCCTGCATCAGCAAAGATGGACTTAGAACAGTGTATAGTAAGTGGTAGGACTTCTGTTTTATCTACATTAAGCTTATAGCCTGATACAGCGGAATAGTTATGTCATTTGTGATAAAAGGCGGGAAGTTAACATTCTGGATGTGACATAAATAAAAGAATATCATCAGCATAGGCTGTAAAGGTATTGTGTGTGTTTTGCAGCCTATAAATTCCTCTGAAGTCCTTAGTTGGTGGAGAAAGTGTTTGAGAGCTAGGACAAATAAGAGACGAGATTGTGGGAAACCCTGTCAAGTACCCCTATTAAGAGGAAAGAAAGGAGATGGAATACTATTCGTTATAACAGAGAAACATGGTGAGGAGTATTGTAATGATATAAGGTGTCGAAAATTAGGACCTAGACTGTGCCATTCTAAAGCCTTTGATAAAAAACAAAACAATTAACCCCATCAATGGATTTTTCTGCACCTAATGATAAAGCTTTCAAGGGATCCTTAATCTTAGATGCTTTATTAATGATATTTAGAGAAAGGTACAAGAGTTATCTGCAACATTTCTGTTAGTAATAAATCCAAATTGGTGGACTTCAATAAGGCCAGACTTTTAAGGGAGCAAGCGACGAGCTAAGAGTTTGGCACATCATTTACAGTCTGTGTTGATTAAGGAAATGGGTCTGTAGTTTCTACACTGGGTTGGATCCTACAAAGGAGCCAGAAGATTTAGTAGTTGCAAAGTAATGAAGTGATATAAAACGTTTGTGAAGGAGGACTATAGCAAAATGAAGCTAAAACTAGTCAGTGATGCCGCCTGGGCCTGGTGCTTTGCACTTGGGAAGCAATTGTAAGGCCATAGAAAGTTCTACAATGATGCGTGACCAAGCAATGGTAGTTCTCTGGATATAAGGTTAGAGAAATAGCTATTAAAAGAATCCTTTGATGGTGTACGTTTTGGAGAATAGAAATTTTTATAATAAGAAGCAAACCATTTTGCAATGTCCTCATCTCTGAAGTATTTATCACTGGTGCTGTCGCTAATGAATTTTATAGATGTTTTTTCACTTTGTTTTAAGTAACAAGCTAAGAGAGATCCTGCTGTTGTTACCTCTGTAGTAGCTAGCTTTGACTTTAAGAAGTGTACCACAGGTGTGCTCGGTTGTATGTTTGTTGGATTAAAATGTGGCTGTAAACAAGACATCTAGATGTGGCTTACTAGTTCTATGTGTATAATAATCATGCTCAAGGGATTTTATATGTACAAGATTTGAAGCAGACTTTTGTTGAGCAGACTTCTCTTTGGAATAAACATAACCTAGAATGAAACCCCTTGAGGCTGTTTTAAAAGCATCCTAAACAGAATGATATGATAGTTGGTTAGTGTTGGTAATTTGGAAGCATTCCTTAATAAAAGCAGTATAAGAAGAGATAAAAGAGGCATCTGAAATTAAAGAATTATTGAACCACCAGGACGGTGTTTTAGGTCTACTGACAAGGATGTCTAGGTCAGTGATCCCTGATGCATGGTCTGATATCAAGATGGAACCAATCTCCTAATTGACCATGTGTTGAAGTAAATCTTTACTAAGAAAGATGTAATCAAGTCTATAGAGAGAGAGAGAGAGTTTTAAGAGGGTGAATAAGAAGAATATTCAAGAGGTCATGATTGTATAGCCTCCAGGAATCTGAAAGAGAGTGCTGAGAAATTAGATTTTTGAAAGCTTTGATGGGATGCATTGGAAAAAATTGTGAAGAAGAGCGTCTGTCCAGATAAGTGTCAAAACGTTGATTACAATCCCCTCCTATTATTACATTCTCTGAGGCATGCTCAGATATAGTGTGTCAAAACTTTGGATCTGGAACATTTGGGCCGTAAGATTTAGGATCATAAAAGTAGTGTTAGCAAGTGTAAGTGTGACACGTTTTCAATGCCCATCCATGTCTTGATGTTTTGAAAGTGTGGTACATTTGAAGGATTTATGGCAGAGCACAATAACCCCGTTTTAGTTTGTGGTAGGGGAAGAGAAAAAGATGTTGCCTACCCATTGTAATTTATGCTTGGCACCTACTATATCGTTAAGATGTGTCTCTTGTAACAGAGCTATGTGACATTTTAATGAAGGTTTTCGGCCCCTTAACACACTATGTAACTGTTCTAAATTTCATCACAATAATAAATAATGTACAACTGCTGAATTAAAGAAAACACAAGACATCTCAAGGTAATGGAAGTGAAGAAAACGGAAAGAAAGAGGATAGTAATAGGAAAAAAGTGGCGGACAGAACCACCAAAATATTGCATATGTATACATATGGTAATCCAGGGACCAGACTTCATGACTGCTGATAGGACAAAGAGACAGAGGGAAAACCCTGGAGGGTGCAGGGACAGCGGAGCACCCGAGAATGACAGGTGAGAGTGACTTCGGCACAACAATAAGCAAAATATGACATTTAAGCATAGAGGAGCGAGACCCAGTGTGGGAAACGAAACAAAAATACATGCATAACATACTAACAATCCTATTTAACCAAGTGAGGTACAGGCAACAATGGTCACATAAACATATGAAAAATTAGGTTAAGGAAAAACCCAAAACAACAAACGAGTGCAACACATGGATGGAGACAATTTGGATGATGTGGTGGGGACATAATAGGGGAAGGTACACGAGGACTCCAGAATAGCTGGTTTATCTAAGAGAAAAAGAAAGGAGAGTAAGACAATCAATATATGATATATGAATAACTGTAAACTGTTAAACATAGAAAGAGAATTAACATTAAAGCCACATTAAACTGAGTCCTCAAGTAACTGAGATGGCCCTCACAACCATCTCTTATGCCAATTTCACCATGCTTGGGGATTTTAATATTTACTTAGATGTGGCAGAGAGGCCTTTAATGGTACACTTAATGGCAATCTTGGCCTCCATTAATTTAGTAAGGGCTTCTTCTGGGCCTACCCATGAAGCAGTCCATGCTGTTATTGCCATATTTTTTAATTCAGCATTAAAAGGAGAATCTCCTCAGTCAGTGCCATGGTTGGATCATTTCCTACTGCCTTTTCCATGGCATTTCGACCATTTAAAAGAACCTGACCTTCCCTGCCGCAGAATGAGAATAGATGCTGGAGTAAGGTGCCCATGGTTAACTTAAGGAGGACACTGCTGGATTCCAAACCTGTTATTCCTGACTCTGCAATGGAAGGGGACGCTATCATTAGTTCATGGCTCAGGAGGGTGGCTGATTTTGTAGCCCCTATTACAGCTTCAAGAAAAGCTAGTGAGGCCTACTCAGCACTCTGGTTCTCACAGGAATTAGTTCAAGAAAGAGCAGCATGCAAGAAATTGAAAACAGTTTGGTGGTGGTTGTATCGGGAAGTGAACAAAGCCCATTATAAATTGTCCTTGAAAACCTATCATTAAAACCTCAAGAAGTCATGCAGCTCTTTTATACGCATTGCATTATTGAGGTTAAGACCAGTCGGAAGGAGATTTTTAAAATTGTGGCCAATTTTTGGGACCCGAAAAGTACGTGTCCCCCCCATAGGAACCAAGTTCATCTCTATGCTTAGAGGCTCATTACGATGTCGGGCACACAATAGCAGTCTGGAACCACCTGATGTTAGGTCGGCGGTTCCAATCTCAGAAATAGGATCCAACTGCCACATGTGTTGTCAGAAACATCCATTTTATAATGTCAGCATCAGTTGCCATTGTAAAATGGATGTTTTTAAACATCTCTGCACCATGTAGCAGGCACTTCACTGTGCACCACAGCGCCAGGTGGAAGGTGGCCCTGCTAGGGGCCCCCTAAGACACTTTCCGACCACCTTTCCATGTCAGAAATGCTGACATGAAAAGGCAGTCGGAAGTGCTATCATAATCTCAACGTCGGGCTGAGCCTGGCTCCGCCGTCATTAGAGGATAATGGTGGCTTCCGACCCTCTGACAGGCTCGGAAGCACGTCGGAATCCCCTCGCAGGCTTCACTCCAACCGCTGTCATCCTAAAACGAAAGTCAGACTGAAACCTATGATGTCGGCGGAAAGCCTCCAACAGCTGGTCGGACACTTTCCGCCCGACATCATAATAGGGCAAATAGTGATTTCTTTGAGGAAAAAATCCTCAGAATTCAGGCTAATTAGTTGAAGTGAATAATGCTTTGGGGCTGGGACAGAATCAGGAGCCTATCTTGGCCAATATCACATTTTATACTGTCAACTTTTAGGATTTCATTCTTGGTGAACCAGACGGCCTCGTTTGTGAATTGTAGGTCTGCGTCCCCATTGGACTCTATAACGCCTCACATCTTGAAGTTCATTTTAGATATTATTGCTCTGATATATCAGGAACTATTTGCCATCTCGCTCCATACAGTTGTTCTACCAGAAGACTGGAAAAGAGCTAATGTAATTCCTCTACTAAAAAAAGCGACTGCAGGTCCTGAAGCCTTCGCTATTTTTAGGCCAGTTTCGCTGCTTCCAGTAGCCTCAAAGGTGTTGGAGAAATTGTTAAACCAACAACTCACCACATTTCTGATGTTCTGTTGGAGAAACGCCAACTTCAACCTTCACAATCAGGGTTCAGAGCCCATCACAGCACTGAGACCACATTATCAGAGGTCCCAGAGTCCATTAAGGTTTTTTGGATTCTGACCTCAATGTGTCTCTGGTGCTTTTGGATCTGTCAGGGTCTCTTGATACTGTAGATCATTACATCCTGCTTCACAGGTTAGAACATCTGGGAGTAATAGGCTATGCATTACGTTGGCTGGGCTCCTTTGTAGCGTTTGGTGAGCAGGTGGTATGGATGAAGACATATGCATCAAGACCTAAAATGTTGAAGTGGGGAGTGCAGCAAGGCTCTTCCCTAAGTCTAACACTCTTCAAAATGTGCTTGTCTCCTCTGGAATATTTGGTTGAATCCTTTAAAATCAAGATAATCTTATGCGCAGATGATAGCCAACTCCTGCTTACGTACGATGGGGATACCTCAAAGGCAAGGGCTGCAGTGGCCCGCTGTATGGCGTCATTGCTCAACTGGTTGAAGGCCAATAGATTACAGTGCAACACAAATAAGATAGAAATCTTATTGTTTGGGTGGGATCCCTTCCAGCTTGTGTTGGTGCCTGGCCCAAAAGTGTTCCCCCTCTACCCCTTCCAAAGGTGGTGGCTAGAAATCTGAGGGTGATGTTTGACACCCATCTCTCATTTGTGGCACAGGTGTCAGCAGTGGTGAAAGTCTTGTTCTCGATTTTCTGCATGTTAAAGAAGTATCTTCACTTGCTGCTTCACAAGTTACAGTGGTTAAGGCACTGATATTATCTAGGTTGGATTATGCCAATGTCCTGTACCTAGGTCTTCCAGAATACCTGACCCTGCTGTTACAGGTTATACAGAATATGGCAGTCTCTTTATTTTATAGGATTCTGAAATGTACCTCAGTTTCACCATTTTGGAAAAGACTTTATTGGCTGCCAGTTTGGCAAAACATAATGTACAAGGCACTGACTCTAGTGCACCAAGCCCTCCAGATGTGAAGGCAATTTTGAGGGGAAGTTAAGGTCGTTTTAGACTGTTTGACCAAGGAGGTGTTGGACGATATTTTAGCAATTGTGCCAACAGCATGGGAGGAAGAGGAGCTGTCTTTCAAAAATCCCTAGGGTATTTCCATTATGATTGTTGGTGGCAAAGAAGATTTTTTGAATGAGTGTGAAGAACATGAAGGAGAATAGCAGACTTAGAGGAAGGAGATTACTTGCTACTATTCTGAGGCTTGTGAGTTCTCCCCATATAAAACAGAAGACAAATTAAGAAAGAGAGAAGCAGCTGTGTTATAACAGTTAAATATAAGTTGAGGTAAGGAGCCAGGCACAATGTAAGATATGTAAAACAGTCGCTGTCTCACCTTAAAAGGTGCATAACTAGAAGAAACCCTCAAGCCAGCATTCACACATTAGGAGAAACTGAAGGAGCGTGTAAGGTAATGTTTATTTTCCCATTTAAATTTCCCTTCACTTCTGAGAGAGATGCATAGGGGAGAGGATGTGGTCCTTGGGCTAGACTGCAGACTTTGGTGCTGGAAAGCAGGGTTCGAGCCTCGGGGTCGCGTCCACATCCTGTGATTCTGGGCAAATCACTTAATCTCCCCGTGCCTGAATGAGTAAAGCGCTCCAAAACCTTCCGATCGAGTTTGCGCTATATAAAATCTGAAGAAAAAAAAATGTATGTTCCTTTAAGTGCTGACTGTTGAAGGCATGACATCCTTGTAGCGTGCAGGCTGCTTGATGCGAGGTAAAAACAATCTTCCTCAAGCGTGTTGTACGGCATTAAAATGGTGGTCTCTTTACACTCTGAAGGCCTACAAAAGGTAACGAAGTCACTGCCTCCTCAAGAAACAAAGAACTTGGGGGCATATTATCAAGCCAGGCGATAAAATTATCGCCGCTTTAGCGGCAGAAAACTGCTGCTAAAACGGCGATAATGGGCTTGATAATATGCTCAATGGAATTCCAATTGAAGCCCAAGTTAGATGTGAAGGACATCTACACTGGGCTTCAATTGGAATTCCATACAGCATATTATCAAGCCCATTATCGCCGTTTTAGCGGCAGTTTTCTACCCCTAAAAAGGCGAAAATTGTATCATCTGGCTTGATAATATGCCCCAAAATGCAGGCAAATTCAGAATGTTGCTGTATTTTGCTGTGCAGAGCTGCCTTCAGAGTCCAGGAAGTAAAGCCGCCACCTTGCAGCTCAGTCGCGGGGCGCCAGAGCCACGTGCATCTCTACGGAGCTGCAGTTATCGTGCGAGATGTCTAGCCAAGCCCCCACAAAAACTATTCTGAGCACACTTGGGGGCATATTAACAAGGGCCGGCGATAAATATCGCAAAGCGCGCTTAGCGCTTGCATATTTATCGCCGGCTATCTCTGGAATTTATCGCCCGGTTTGCGCGTTATTAACAACGCCCATCGCCGAAGCGATAAAAATTCCAGAGATAGTTGGGATATCGCCGTTTTCCATGGTGGAAAACAGCGATATCCTAGATGACAGGGGCCTGTGGTCTGAGCCACAAAATCCACCCCCCATGTTAAGTATGCCTTAGTCAGGAATTTAACAGACGTTAAATTCCTGCGTTAAGGCATACTTAACGCGATTTTAAAAATCGCTACCATCCCTTGTTAATATCGCGAAGCTGCCTTCGCGATATTTTCCCAAGGGAGTCTTGTCAGGCACGCCTCCTTTGCATCTCATTAGCGATACGATCGGAGGCGTGCTGCAAACGGGCGCTAAGTCAGCAAGACACGCGATAGCGTGTCTTTGCTGATAAGGCGATGAAATTATCGCCACTTTTCGCCCGAAAACGGACGCAAAAGCGGCGATAATTTCATATCGCCGCCTTGTTAATACGCACCCAACATTGGTGCTCGGCAGCCACCGGTGCACCAGCAAGACAGCAGGTGCGAAATGCACTATATATTAGTAGATATGGTACATTTATTATCTCTCTCGTTCATGCAATGCAGTGCAGCAACTTCCCTAGGGTCAACGTTTTGTGAATGGGGATCTTAATATTTTTCTGATTCTCTCAAACAGATTGAGAACTGTCCATGAGAATGGCAAAAATCAGTCTCTTTTTTTCCCCCATTAAAGGACTCGTTCTTTTGCTTGTCTATGAGTTTCTTCCTGTCTTAACTGCAAATTGTGTAAATGATTTCTGGAAACATTGCAGACATAAAAGAGGAACGTTTGCACTTTCAGTTCTGTACAATATAGTTTAAGAATGCCTGGAGGCTAAACCGTGCTAATAAACTGACACTTTGTAATTGGAAATATGACCTAACACAACCCAATTTACCGGTGATCAAATTAACTTATAAATTGTCGTGTGTTTTATTTTCTTTATTTCCTAAAGTAAGGACAATAAACTGTTGAAGCTACTGAGGAATTTTGCCTGCAGGTGAATTGGAAACTGCCTCCACCAGTCATAAAGGAACACGGCGGTAGAGGAGGATGAATAGGAAATACAGAGAGGAAAGTGAAAGGGTCCATGTTTGATGAAGAGAAAATGCGCCCTGGAAGAGAAGCAGGGATCCCACACAACAATGTGTTTTTTTTTTTATGAATGGATACATACGCATATGGGCACATATTGTTTGTTAAATTTACTCAATTGTACTTAAATAATTTCTCACGAGCTTCTGGTTTACAAGCAAGTTTAAAAAAGAAAATGAAGAAATCTTAATTTATTTGGGGTTCCTGCAACGCACGAGGCAGCAAAGAGTAATTTTCAGAACCTTCCAGCAGGTCTATGTAAAACTTGTAAGACTTCCGGCATTTGCTACTATTTTCAACTTCACTTCTACCTGAATATCGAATTTTGCAATTGTTTTGTGTAAATATACTTGTTTGAATTAGAAAATATCTCGATGGAAAATAGGATTATCATAAAAGTGTGATATACATTTTCTGGTGCAGAAATAGCTATGTAAATAGCATGCATCAGCCTCTGAGATTGTACTTTGAGCCTTGGCTTGGGGAAAACTCAGTCACTCAAGCTGACCAGGACCTTCATTATAAGACCAAGACCTTTTACATAGGCCTGGGTGGTAAATTCCATTCCGCCTGTGGAATTTGCGGAATTTGGGTAATTTTGCATATCGCAGAATATTTTGCTTGTTCGCGCTTTCAAAATGCGTGTTCGCAAGATATTCCCCCCCGAGCACGCAAACAGCGTTCGCGAGCAGGAAAAAAGCATCGGGAACGGGCGGAACAAGCAATTCCGCGTGTTCGTGGAACTCTGCGTGCTCGCGGAGATTTTTCACTGTTTCGCGAAGCTTTGCGTAGCAAATTCCGCCCACCCCTACTTTTACATCAGACCTTTTAAATATTACTTAAAGCGGATATATACGAATACGCAGGATATGTAGTTCTGACAGGGAATGCAGACAGGCGCAATATGAGTGTAGAAAGAGATTGCTTGAGAGGGGTTATTCTGAAGATATACTCAACACCGCCATGACCAAAGCAAACAAGATACAGAGGTCTGCTGCACTTACTAATAGAGTAGCTATAAAAGACAGTCAGTTACATCAGGATCAATCCACGCGCCTTATACTGACATTTGGTAAGCAGCATAAAATCTTACGCAGGATCATTAATAAAAGCTGGCCCTGAGTGTGCAATGATCCTGTCCTGGGGAGCCAACTTGTCAAATCCCCCAGCATTACCTTCAGAAAGGCCCACTCTATGAGTACCTCGCTTGTCAGAAGCAGCCCTGAAGTTAGACAAACCAAAACCTGGCTCAACAGTAGGACAGAGTTCTTGAAATGTGCAACCTGTAAAGCCTGCAAATACGGTAAAAGTACATCCTTCTACCATACGCCATTTCAGCCCAAATCAGTGAAAATCACTAAATCACTCAATTGCAAGATTGAATATGCGGTGCATGTGCTTCAGTACTCGTGTGGCCTGCAGTACGTGGGCAGCACAAAGCTGCAGGTGCACAAGCGAGTGCTCCAGCACATCAGAGCCATCATCAACTACTCACATGAGACAATAGCCCGGCACTACGAAGACCATCAGGCAGTGCAGCTGCCATGCCCACTGGGGCGAGCGTCACAAACTATTTAAGGTGCAGGGATTTGCTTGGCGTCTGCTTTAACATAGCCCTTGACAAACTGCGAGATGAGCATGAAACGTGTTGGGCTCCAAGAACTGGTGTTGAAATGCTTTTTCTTGTGAAGCTGTATCTGCCACCGATTAAATGCTGAAAACTTACCTTCCTGTGTGAGGCTTCTGTCAAGAGGGTAACTTGTTTAACACATGAGATGCTATCAGTGATGTCATCAGTGATGTCACTGACCATGTCATGAGTGATGTACTATTTAAAGTCAAAAGCAGTGCATTGTCGGGCAACAGTTATAGTTAGCTCAGCTAACTATAACTGCAGATTTTTTCTGGTTTGTATGAGTGAAACATGAGCCTAACTATAACATCTCTGTAACCTTTGTTTTTTTCTGTGAATTTCTAAGTTTTTGGAAATGCTAATTCCTAACTATAACTCTTTGTAACCTTGGGTTTTTTCTGTAAATTTCTAAGGATTTTTAAATGCTATTTCCTAACTGTAATGTCCCTGTAACCTTTGTTTTTTTTAGTGAATTACTAAGGCTTTTTTCATTCTATTTGATAACTGTAACGTCCCTGTAACCTTTGTTTTTTCAGTGAATTAATATGTTTTTTTAACTAGTAATGGTGTTTGCAAAGTGGTGGAGGATGGGGGCTGGGCCTCCGACCAGCTCTCAGGAACCCGCTGTGTAGGACTTGCAGGAGGTAGCAGGAGGGCTTCTTAGCCCCTTATGTCCCTCCGGAGTAAAGTGGACTTTATTCCCCAACCAGTAGTACACCACAAGCGGAGCCGTGTTTACAGAGTAGTAGAGAAAAGGGGCATGGCCTCCAAAGACCGCTTAGCAATCCAGCTGTGTGGGACTTACTGTAGGTAACAGGAGGGTAGTTAGCCCTCAAGGACGTCCTTAGGGACCAACTACCCCTCCTGTTACCTCTAGTAAGTCCCACATAGCAGGATTGCTGAGAGATTGGCAAGGTCAGACGTCTTTGGGATACAAAAAATGAAATCCATGGGATGAATAAAAGACTGGAATATTTGTTTTGTGTTTCTTATGAAGCCAGGGACATTACTTTGAAAATTGGAATCAAATTACCTTCACGTTTTGTCATTTGTTGTTAACATTTGTGTTCCTCATGAAGCCAAGGACATCATTTTCCACATTTGAATTTGACTACCTTCACGTTTGTCAGTGGTGGTTAAAAAGATGTCATGACATATTTTGGAGTGGTAATCATTTATTATTGATTTTTATAACTTGGTTCATTTGTAGATTTTAACCTTGGTTATGAACTCAATATTTCACAAAATCTCTTTCATGGCACTGATTTCGGCGTTAACAGATTCGTTTTGATAAATACCATCACCTTCCAGGAATATATCTTTAAGAGTGTGGAAGTAACATATATGGCACAAGGACGCGTCTACGTAAGGCGTTCATTTGTTCACTTAACCAGCCGATTGCCGAGTACACAAGCATCTTTTTCTCCATGCTCTCGATCCACGCTTTCCTGAGATACATGGTATCATACAGAATTGAGGAGTAAGTAACACCTAATTGTGTCACTAAAATATCGGGTGCACATTTTGTAGATGCCACTTCCGAAGCACGTGCATGCACACAACAGCGACCACGGTTGCAGGATTGCAGTGTATTACGGCATATATCAAGTTTGTTTGTAGAGTCTTTCCGAACTGCGGTGTGCATGAAGGTTTTTTTCTTGATTGGTGTGACAATTTCACATCAATATTCTCACCGGGCATTAGTTGAAAGGAGTTCTGATGCATATAACCGGTTGATCAGAACAAATCATTTTCAATGCATACCATTTCGCACACATTGGAGTGTTAGTCACACCGTAAAACTACATGGCACTATTTTAAGTATATTGTTTTACTGGAATTAGTAAGGGCTGTCTTGAACTGACATCAGAATTAATTTTACATTCCAGATTCTCAACTGGCATGCTCCTGAAGAAGGATCTATGACCAAAATGCATTGGGCAAGGAGGGCAAGATTTCTGTGCAGGAGAGTTTTTTGTTTGGATTTCGAAAATTGTAACATTTTCACAAACTGAAAGTTTCCAATGGGAACATGATGGAGTAACATTGGTAAATGATAATCTTCAATAGTAAATGATTGATTTAAACAAGGTAGCATGTTGGAGTGCAGTGTGGAAACATAGTATACAATTTATTTTTGATGCAATCCTCACTTTGTGCAGCTTGTTTCTGCTGCTTGGTTTTGTTTTTTATACCATGTTTACCATTTCTTTGGGAAGAAAATAGAAAAATAATATAAAATCTAAAAAAATGGTTCTTTTTCAAAATAGATAAACTGATTGAATTTATAACAGCATGGGTAGTGCCTGAGTGATTGGATGAGTGTATGTGTAGTGCCTGGGTGATTGGATAAGTGCAATCAAAATGCCTGGGAGATGGGATGTTTGGAAATGCAGTGCCTGGGTGATTGTTTGAGTGCAAGTGCACTGCCAAGATAATTGGATGAGTGCAGGTGCAGTGCCTAGGTGAAAGGATACGTGCAATTATAGAGTTTGGGTGAATGGATGAGTGAAAGTGTGGTGCTTGGGTAAATAGATGAGTGCAAGGGCAGTACCTGGGTGATTGCATGACTGCCTGGGTAGTGCCTGAGTGAATGGATGACTGCATGGGTAGTGCCTGAGTGAAGAAATGAGTGCAACGGCAGTGCGTGGATGATTGCCTGTGTGTATGGGTAGTGAGTGGTTGATTGCATGAGTGCATGGGCAGTGCCTGAGTGAATGGATGAGTGCAAGGGTAGTGCCTGGGTGATTGCATGACTGCATGGGTAGTCCCTAGGTGATTAAATGAGTGCGTGGGTAGTGCCTGGGTGAAATGATAAGTGCAAGTGTAGTACCTGGGTAAATGCATGCGTGTAAGTGTGGTGCATGTGTTATAGCATGAATGAATGGGAAATGGCTGAAAGTGTGTATGAGTGCAAGTGCAGTGCCTGGATGATCAGATGAGTGCAGTGCCTGGGTGAATCGATGAGTGCAAATGTAGTGCCTGGGTGAATGTGTGAGCACAAGTGCTGTGCATGGATCACTGGATGAGTGCAAATACAGTGCCTGGGTGAATGGATGAGTGAAAGTGTAGTGCATGGGTGAATGAATGAGTGCATGGGTAGTGCCTGGGCGATTGGGTGAGTGCATAAGCAGTGCCTGAGTGAATGGATGAGTGCAAGGGTAGTGCCTGGATGATTGGATGCATGCTGGGTAGTGCCTGGTTGGTTGCATGAGTGCATGGGTAGTGTAAGTGTAGTGGCTGGATGAATGAATGAGTGCACATGTACTGCCTGGGTGATTGGGTGAGTGCAAATGTAATATCTTCGGGAATGGATGAGTGCAGATATTGTACCTGAGTGATTGCCTGAGTGCAAGTGCAGTGCCTGGATGCATGGATAAGTGCACCGCCTGGGTGAATACATGAGTGTATGTAGTGCCAGGGTAATTGTATAAGTGTATGTGTAGTGCCTGGTTGATTGGATTATAGCAAAAGTAGTGGCTGGGTGATTGTATGACTGCATGACTAGTGCCTTTGTAATTGTATAAACGCATGAGTAGTTTCTGGGTGATTGAATGAGAGCAAAGTTAGTGCCTGGGTGATTGCATGACTGTATGGCTAGTGCCTTTGTGATTGCATGAATGCATGAGTAGTGCCTCGGTGACTGGATGGGTTTACGGGTAGTACCTGAGTTTTTATTAACATTACTTCTGAAAGCATAATGCTGAAGTAATTCATGGAGAAACATCCTTTCCAGAGGAGGACTTCTTCTTGGATAGTACGTACTCAGTATGTTACTTGTCAGAATATCTGTACTGTGTGGCTCAAATTTTTCAAGGTATTGTATTTTAGGAAAAGACTTAAGTACTCTGTTACGAGTATTAGCAAGCCTTAAACTCCCCCATAGAACTCCTCTAGATTTAGAAAACAAACCAGCTGAGCTTAACCGGTCTACACATTCCTATCTCCCTGTGAGAAAGCCTTTTCAAACGAAAACGGTACAATTTCATCATAAGACTCTTTTCTACTGAAATGTCTCCCCACATCTCCTTCATCTCAGTTTTCTCTGACTTTATTATATAAGATGTCACCTACCGAGCAACAGCAATTGAATTGCCTGCAACAAAATGTACATCCATGTTTCCATTCTACATCTTTAGAATCACAGGTGTAGTCATTGATGTACTTGGAGGCCTCTATTCTTCTTAGGTTGTATGTATTTTTCAGTGGTTTCCTTGTAAGTGTATGTCTGACTGCAGACAAAAAGCTGTTGACTCTTCCTTGTGAGATGACAGGTCGTGGGAATCCGAAACGAAAGTTTAAAATGTCCCTTTTGCTCTGTATTTTCGCTGACAGTATTTTCTGCATCTTAGATTTTGGAATCATAGAACGTGTTGTCTTAATATGTTGTCACTACTCTTCATTGGGAAGGAGCAAGTTACATACTGCTCAATAAAAGACAACACAGACTCATCACTGCCTATTCCAAACTTTGGGGCATCTTTTACCCACAACAGCATGTGAATATGGGGAGCACCTCTGGCTTGGTACATTTTACGCCAAAAATATTCAATCACTTCACCAAAGGGAGGTTTTGTTTTGTTCAAGATGAAAGACATCATAACTTCAAATCTGTGATTAAAATATCTTCAAACATTTGCAGGGTCTAGTGACCACAGTTCTCCTGGTGTCTTCAGATGAATGTCTTTTATATTTGAATTTGCCTCCTGCAAGTATTCTAGCAGGTCATTCCATACATATTCAGCACAGCTCAGCATCAGGAACCAAGTAGGTGCTCAAAGGTTCCTAAACATGCACTTGAGTTCACAATGACACTGATACCAATATTAATTCGTCCCACGCTGACATGCCTTTAGGTTTATTAAATTGTGTTACAAGTATTCATCTTTTCCTTGAACTTTCTCAAGAATTTCTCTTGCTGATATATTCTGCAAATTAATAACTTTTTTTATATCATGATTCACAGCAGACCAGACACGTCACTCTCAAATAATAGGTTAAATATGTACACTGATGAAATCTAGGGTCTTCTGAATAAAGTCTACTACACCTATTCTCAGCTGCTGTTATTTGCACAGGCCGCACGCCACTCCTGCCACCTACTCCAGTAGGAAAAAGATGTGGGAACCACTGTGTTTCAAACATTTTGTTCCCACACACTTAATGGTGCTCCTTTTGCCTCCTTCAGTTGAAACATCTCAATGGCATCACCAATAACCTATTTAGTATGCAAAGTGTGGATGCTGTAATGTTCATACATTTCTTTTGCTCTGGACTGAGTCAACTTCTCAATCTGACCTGTTTATAAAAATGTCTGATCCTCCATATCTGTGATATCTTGCAGGCTTTCCACATTTCTATAGTAAACATTGTTTTGTACCAGATATAAAGTTGACTTTTTTTTAACTTTGGTAACATCTACTAACTTCTATCATGTCTTCTTGTTCTTAGTAGGCACACCATTTACAACAAGTACAAGTCCTTCCTCTAAATCTCTATCTACCCCCTACAGTTTCAAAGTTTTTCTTGACATCTAATGGCAAATAAGCTACTCTACATTTTAGACATTTCTGCAGATCTGTTGGGGGTAACTTTCCAGCCTTTGGCTCCATATGTACTATAGCCTGAAATGGATGTATAGTTTGGATAAGAATGGACTCATAAATATTTAAACCTTGAAGTGCTTCTGGAATGGGAACCAGTTCTTACTAGTTGTGCACAGCTATAGCAAGTATTTTATTATCCTTTAATTTATTGTAGCAGTACGTACATATAACTTGTCGTGTGGACAAGTCAAAGCATTCTTCTACAAATAAGTACAGTGCAAAATTTTGCCAGTTATCATTATTCTCTTTTTCACTTTTTAAATTTAAGTCAACAGTCCTCGTTTGAATCTTGTGAGTGTGTCGACAACATATACAAACATACTCTGGTTTTTCAGAACCTACTGTACACTTAACTTCCTAAAATTATGAAAGGTGCTTTGGCACACTTTTTTGATAAACAAGCTAGTGCGTGTCCCTGCAAATTTTTATGCTTTCTCAGCTTGCAAGTATCCAAACCTTGTAAAGTATTTATTTTGTGTTTTAAACTTCACCATGGATTTTTTTTAATATATCAATGGATTTCTATCTAATATTAAAAACACTACTACAATTCCATTTGTATACAGGTGCCTGACTATGCCTTCCTCGTACATCTTCTGCAATAACTTCTTCTATATTTGTAGGTACCATCATCTCTTTTGCTATAGGACTGCCATTCATTTCATAACATCGTCCTCTTTCATCAATAGCATGAACTATTCTTTTATCCTGCAGATAGCTTTCTTCATTAAAGAAAGGCTCTGTACTATCAGTATGTATCCATTCTCCACTAAAAAGTATACAAAAGTTACTTCTATTCACTAATCTTTTCTTCTGGTTTTGTCTCCTCATGCACAACACCATTTTGTCAAGAGTCTTCATTCATGAGAAAAGACCACCCGTGAATACTGGGTAAGTCAGCCAACCTCTCACTGGCAACTGCTCAGGAAAAGTGCACCGCTCTGTCCGTCGGTACACCGTGGCCTGAATGAGCCCGATGCCGGAGGTCTTTTCTCATGATGCACTTGACTTAAGGTGTTGGACCCAGAGTATCCTTTTCTGGTTTTCTGATACGCAGCAGCTGTTTCGAGTCCTGACGAAAGCCGTGCCATATCTGTAGGCTCTAAGGCTGAAACATGTTGACAACTATCACCATCACCATGGTCTAAAAAATTGCTGACTACTGGTGCACTAACGTTTTAATTGTAGCCAAGGACGCACTATGAACAAAGTGGTGCTCTGACGCTCTTGAGCTATTTTTACTTTCACTTGCACTTTATATCACATAAATTATAAATAACAAAAATATTTTTTCTGCGCTGCGCCCTCACTTATACCACTAGCTCGCCATTGTGGATTTAGTACATCCCATTTATTTGAACAACAAAACATCCGTGTGCTCCTCCCTCATAGTGAGGGAGTTGTAGCCCCCAGAGGAACTAGGGGTTTCCTCTGGGATTGGAGAATCCCAATGATGAAGCATGTCACCTCTGGTGAGTGAGGGATTTCGTCCTTTCAAGGGATATGCCCATTATTTTTCTTAGGCGGTGTTTCACTTGTTTCACTTGTGTATCTGGGATCTTTTGACCCACTAATGATATTATAGTTCTTTACATTTTGTAAACTTCAGAGTAGACCCCAGGGTTTCACTTGGTTGTTGATCTTGTAAATACTGGCCCTTTTCACACAGCACTTTGAGTGAAAGGAGCATGCCATGGGTGTTGCTGTGGGTGTTCCCACACAACACCCATGGATTCTTCCGCATTCCCAGATTTACAATGATTCGTAAACCTGGGAATGCAGTAGAATCCCAGGGATGGTGTAGGGAGGCGCAACTGGGAGAAATACTTTTCCTCGTTTTTTCCTCTTTCTATGCTTTCTTCATTCTGCAGCACACATAGCAAGAGGAAAATACCTCTCATGATTGTTGCGCAGAGACAATGTTTTTGTAAACGAAGGTGACCCTTCCTGCACAGGCACCCTTGCACCATGGAGCAATGGTGCCTCCGTTGGCGCATGGCAACCAGTTGTACGCCAGCACAGGGGAGAGCACAGGGAGCCGTCAAATTGTTGTAAATATGATGCATCCCTGTGCTTGGAAAGTAATACAGCATGGCACAGCTAAATGGCTTGTGGCTCCATGCTGCATGACTTTCTTGTAAATTTAGCCACAAGTAGAGAACTACATACAGTGTCTCAACACTGTAAATCCGTAACACAACATAAGAGCTATTTGCGTGCCTCTCTATCACTGTGTCACTGGTGTATTTAGTATCTCAGTACTTACTTAAATGTATCAGATTATAATTTTGGGAAATGGTGCATATAAAAATCTGCACTTTAATATCTATCCAAGCATATAGCTTACTAATTCTTCCGAGTACTTGCAAAGAGTGTGGGACAGGTTGCATATATTATTCCCCAGATGGTTCTAAAAGACTACATATTCCTCAGCAAAACTTGTAAATACATAGTTTTGTGGTTGAATACATCAATACTCTCTGGATGATCGAATGAGGGTATAGGTAATACCTAGATGACTCCCTGAGGATACAGGTAGTGCCTGGATGATTCAATGAGTATGTGATAACTTCATAGGTCATTCCATATCTGCATAGTTACTGCCTACGTGTCTATATGAGTATTCCACTATCTGGATGTTTGGATGAGTGCATGAGTAGTGCCTGAATGATTGAAAACATGCATAGATAGTGGTGGGATGATTACATGAGTGCAACTCTTGTGACTGGATAATTGCAGGAGTGCATACATAGTATATAGGTGTTTTATAGAGTGCATGGATAGTGCATACATGATTTTTTAAGTGCATGCATAGCACCTAGCCGATTGGATGAGTGCATGAATGGCCTTTCAGCGATTGTGTGCTGCCTATTTGTTTTTGGTTGAGTGAACAGGTAATGCCTGGAGGTTAAGATAACTACATGGGTAGTGCCTGGATAATTTAATGAGTGCATCAATAGTGCCTGCCTGCTTAGATGAATGCATGCATAGTCTGTACGTGATTGCAGGAGCCCATTGTGAAAGTTTGAGAGATTGGATGAAAGTAAGTGTACTGCTGGGGTGATTGTATCAGTTGAAAAGTATTGCCTCAGTAATTAAATCAGTGCATAGGTACTGGATGGGTGATAGGTTTACTACAATGGTACTCTCTATGTAATTAGATGAGTGCATGAGTAGTGCCTGAGTGTCTGCATGAGTGCATGCGTGTGCCTCAGTATTTCAATGACAGCATAGGCTGTAAGTGGGTGCTTAGATGACTGCATACGTTCTGTGCAAGTGTTATAATGACTGCATAGTTACGGCCTCGTTATTGGCATAAGTAAATGGTTAGTGCCTGGGTGATTAGATGAATTTATAGGTAGTACCTGCATAGTTCAATGACTACATAGTTTCTGCCTGCCTGATTGCAAGAGTACATGTGTAGTGTCTGGGTAATTGAATAACTCCATGGATAGTGAATCACTAATTTGAAGACTGCCTGACTAGTGGCTGGGAAATTGCATGAGTGCCTGAATACTGCCTGACTGACTGTGAAAGCACCTTCATTTGTATTTGTGACTATATCTCTGACTCATTGGTTATCTCCTTCTGTCAGTATCAAAGTGCCTGTTTTACTGTATATATGCTTTTCTACTGTGCTATGTGTGAGTGAATTCTATCACACTTGATATATAATTGCATACATGGCTCTCTAAGAGCACACATTGCTTTGTTACTGAGCGTGCACATGCATCAGTCAGTTTCTAAAATGGAAAACAACATTTTTTATTTTTTCAAAGCACTACACCTTTTGTGAATGGCATACCTATATCATTTCTCAAATACTTTTTCTGCTTCTAAAAAATATATATTCTGCATTTCTCAAACAAAAGTTACACTCCAAATGAAGCTAGCACAAGAACTCTCAAGGCATTCTGCACTAATAATCCTCTTCAATTTTAAACAAACCATGCTTAAAGAAAAAACACCACCCTCACCATATACATTAACTTTTCATCAGTCTTACTGAACATAGATCACCATGTAAACTTATATGTGATTTCTTAATAGATGTACACCTTCAAGCCATCTTTCCAAAAACATGTACCTCTCTGCATCTTTAAATACACTCAAAAATCCCACCGTATATATAGCTATGTGCTGCCACAAAAACCATATCTCACCATCTAACCATATGCATAGTGGTCATATAAGTTAAAAACCACATTGCATTGACAAGCACTTCTCAATACATACCTAACAAGTATTACTTCTTTCTAATTCATATACAGGCGGACAACATGTTCTTATCTTTTATTTGTGACTACACTAATCCTGTTTATTAATGTTACTAAAAGTACTAAAACTCCCAGAATGCAAATAACAGATGTATCAATTCTGCACAGGATGTTTAGACATTTAAAATATTATTAGTTCATCATTGCAACTTTCCACAATACTATACTATTATTTTTCAATAAAGTACACAATGTAATAAAGAGACGCTAATTCATTTTTCTTTTACTTCCCAACACATCCACCATTAACCTCTTAAACACATACCCACTAATAGATACAGTTCATCTGATACACTTTTTCATATCACTGTGATACTCTTTTTTATTTAACACCCATATATATTTTCATTTGTAATGTTATTTTTTAGAAAGGAATAAAAAGTTATATATATATCCGTGAATTCAGTTTGTAGATTGTATTGATGTTTTAGCTCTTTGTGAATAGCTTTGACACTGTTAGGATTTGTAAAAACTAAGCAAAAGAACCAGGCACCACTCTCTTACAAAGCACCCATAAAATGGCAACCTCTTCAACTTTACACTACATGATCATGAGAAAGGTAGCACATGAAAACATGTCTTTCATTTTAGACTATACTATCTCCACTTGTGAATGGTTAGTATCTGTTAACCCTTTCCCTCTCTTTCAAAAAGAGATTGCTATCTATGTGTGAGCGACCCTTGACCCTGTTTTGAGGTAGGCCGCTCACCACGCCGCACAGCACCACCAGTGTGCCTGTGCCTCTACCCGGCTGCTGCCAATGTTGTAAGTTCGCCGCTCCTCCCTTCTCAGCCCGTTTGTGTGACTGCTTTTGCACTCGCTGTTGTTTTTTGTCTATTTGGCCCTAATTGCATTTCTGTTAATTTTGTCTTGCCTTATTTTGCCTTTTGTTGCCTTTTCTGCTTGTACTCCCCCAGCCCATTTGTGGGACTGTTTTTTCACTCGCTGTTGTCTGTTGTTTATTTCACCCTATTTGCCTCTTCTGCTTGTACTATTGCCACCCCCTTTTGCCTTTTGTACCCCGTTTTTCCTGCCGCTGCTTCCCTGCAGCCCCGCCCCCGCTCGCCCATTCGACGCCCCGCTCCCGCCTCCCAACTGCTCCTCCCTCCCACCTCCCCTTATATGGCAGCCGCTGCGCGGTGAGGAGAGCGACCCTTGACCCTGTTTTCAGATAGGCCACACCCCATACCAAAAAGCACCACCAGTGTGCCCATGCCTCTCCCCCCGCTGCTGCTGTTGTAAGTTCGCCGCTCCTCCCTTCTCAGCCCGTTTGTGTGACTGTTTTTGCACTCGCTGTTGTTTTTTGTCTATTTCGCCCTGTTTGCATTTCTGTTAATTTTGCCTTGCCTTATTTTGCCTTTTGTTTCCTTTTCTGCTTGTACTCCCTCAGCCCGTTTGTGTGACTGTTTCTGCACTCGCTGTTGTCTGTTGTTTATTTCGCCCTATTTGCCACTTCTGCTTGTACTATTGCCACCTCCTTTTGCCTTCTGTACCCCGATTTTCCCGCCGATGCTTCCCGGCAGCCCCACCCCCCGCTCGCTCATTCGATGCCCCGCTCCCGCCTCCCAGCTGCTCCTCCCTCCCACCTCCACTTATATGGCGGCCGCTGGCAAACTGAAGGCACGCCTAAGGCAAGCCTGTCTGCGTCCGTACATGCCTGGACCGCGCCCAGTGCCAGAACCCCTGGCCCCCGCGGACGCCACGACGCCTGTCTCCACTATAATGCCAGCACCCTCCACGCACTCAACAACGGACAATCACACACCTGCTTCCTGGCCGCCCCGAAGTGCACCCAAGGACCCTTCTCCTGCCGGAACTGCAGCTTCACCAGCATCCGACCCGCCAACCCACCCACCAAGAAAGAACCCAACTACCTCAGATGCATTCTTCTCAACACCCGCTCTGCCCGCAAACACGCCGTGGAACTCTGGGACCTACTTGACTCAACCTCCCCAGACATTGCCTTCCTGACAGAGACCTGGCTGAACCCCTCCTTGGCACCCGACATTGCCATAGCCATCCCGGACGGCTACAAGATCTCCCGCAGGGACCGCACCAATGGAGTAGGAGGAGGAATCGCCATCGTCCACAGGAACACTCTCAGAGTCTTGACCAACACCGATGACACCCTCAGCACCGCCGAACACCTGCACTTCCAGATCCACACCGATCCCAACACCATCCTCATCTACAGACCCCCCGGACCCCGACCACAGTTCAGCGACTCCATCGCCGACTTCATCAGCACACACGCCCTTGCCTCCACGGACTACATCCTCCTCGGGGACCTGAACTTCCACCTCGAGAACAACAACGACACCAACTCCACCACCCTGATCAACAACCTCGCCAACCTCGGACTCAGACAACTCATCACAACACCCACCCACTCTGCCTGCCACACGCTTGACCCCATCTTCTCTGCAAGCTCCCACGTCTCCTTCAACCACACCACCGAACTCCACTGGACCGACCATTGCTGCATCCACTTCACCTTCTGGAAACCCACCATGTACCACCACACCCAACAGATCCCCGCCGCTGCTGGAGCAAGGTCACCAAAGGCCAGCTAACCACCACCCTCGCCCGGAGCCCACCCGCCGACCCCACCGACCCCGACACAGCCGCCCGCAACCTCAGACAGTGGATCGACGACTGCACCAACACTGTTGCCCGGATCAAGAAACCCTCCACCAGTCACACTAGCAAGAAAGCCAGCTGGCTCCCCGAAGACCTCCAGGCCTCCAAGCAAACCTGCCGAAAGCTGGAGAAGAAATGGCACCATGAACAAACACCGGACAGCTACACAGCCCACAAGAACGCCACCCGCAGACACCTTCACTTCATCAGATCTGCCAAAAGGGCCTCCTTCAAAGACTGCCTAGACAACAACGCATATAACGGCAAAGAGCTCTTCAACATTGTGAAGGAACTCTCCAACCCCAGCTCCAACACCAACGACATCCCTCCTTCGCAAGACCTGTGTGACTCCCTTGCCACCTTCTTCCATCGCAAGATCGCAGACATCCATGACAGCTTCAATGCCACGCCTGCCCTGACAACCACTGAGACCTAAACCCAGATGACCACCATCCGCACAGACCCCCTGCTCTCCTGGACCAACATAAACAATGACGACACCATCAAAATCATGAACACCATCCACTCTGGATCTCCGTCAGACCCATGCCCACACCACATCTTCAACAAAGCCAGCACCACCATCGCACCCCATCTCCGGAAAGCCATCAACATCTCCTTTGAGACAGCAACCTTCCCGGAGAGCTGGAAGCATGCAGAGATCAACACCTTACTCAAAAAACCCAAGGCTGACCCCAAAGACCTCAAGAACTTCTGGCCCATCTCCCTGCTCCCGTTCCCGGCGAAGGTCATCGAGAAGATCGTCAACAAACAACTGGCCCACTACCTCGAGGAGAACAGCATCCTGGACCTATCCCAGTCCGGGTTCCGCAGCAACCACAGCACCGAATCTGCCCTCATCGCCGCCACCGATGACATCAGGGCCCTGCTACACAACGGAGAAACCGCGGCCCTCATCCTCCTGGACCTGTCAGCTGCCTTCGACACGGTCTGCCACCGCACCCTATGCACATGCCTCAATGACGCTGGGATCCAAGAGAAGGCCCTGGACTGGACCACCTCCTTCCTCTCCAGCAGAACCCAGAGCGTCCACCTCCCCCTTTCCGCTCCGAAGCCACCGACATCATCTGCGGCGTACCCCAGGGCTCATCCCTCAGCCCAACACTGTTTAACATCTACATGGCACCGCTCGCCCACTTCGCCCAACTGCATGACCTCAACATCATCTCCTACGCCGATGACACCCAGCTGATCCTCTCCCTCACCAAGGACCCCCACACCACCAAATCCAACCTCCACGAAGGAATGAAAGCCATCGCCGAGTGGATGAAGAACAGCCGACTGAAGCTAAACTCGGACAAGATGGAAGTCCTCATCCTCAGATTCACCCCCTCAGTCTGGGATGACTCCTGGTGGCCGACCGCACTGGGAACAGCTCCAACACCCACTGACCACGCACGCAACCTAGGGTTCATCCTCGACTCCACCCTCTCCATGACAAAGCAGGTCAACGCCATCTCATCCTCCTGCTTCAACACCCTCCACATGCTCCGCAAGATCTACAGGTGGATTCCCACTGAAACGAGAAGAACGGTCATCCAGGCCCTCGTCAGCAGCAGGTTGGACTACGGAAATGCCCTCCACGCAGGAGCCTCGTTCATACTCCTGAAACGACTTCAACGCATTCAGAACGCCTCTACAAGCCTGATCCTTGACACCCCTCCCCGCAGCCACATCACACCCCACCTGAGAGACCTGCACTGGCTCCTCATCAACAAGAAGATCATCTTCAAGCTCCTCACTCACGCACACAAGGCACTCCACAACACCAGACCAGCATATCTCAACAGACGACTCAGCTTCTACACCCCCAACCGCCAGCTTCGCTCCACCGACCTCGCCCTCGCCACAGTCCCCCTCATCCGAAGAGCGACCTCCGGCAGCAGATAATTCTCCCACCTCGCCTCCAAGACCTGGAACACCCTCCCCATCCCCCTACGGCAGACCCAAGACCTGCTGACCTTCAGAAGACTCCTCAAGACCTGGCTTTTCGAGCAGTAGCAGCATTCCCCCCCAGCGCCTTAAGACCCTCACGGGTAAGTAGTGCGCTTTACAAATGTTCTGATTGATTGATTGATTGATTTGCAATGTGTTCGTGGTGAGCGCGGAGAAATCGCGTAAAAAAATAGAAGCTTAAACCTATATCTAGCTTCTTTTTTTAAAAATGTAATTACTACACAACAGTTTAATACATAGTCCTGAGTTGGAAAATAAAGCTTGCCATTGCTTAAATTGTGTCATCACTCCTCAACTTTTAAAAAAAAATTCTGTCTCTTTAACACTCTTCCTCCACAATACACTCTTAGCTCAGTGTACCTAGCAACCCAGTGAAACTAGTGGGTCACAGCAAATTCTAGAAGGAACATGCTAATTTCAAATAAGACACGGCAGGTGTGCTTTACTCCACGTATTCAAAAGTATATCCATATCTGTATCACATTTCTTTTTTTAAACAACAGCCAATAATAAGACTTCTTGCTAAGGCATCCAACACAGTATGCAATTGTATTTCCTTTCATTTGACAGCATCCAATGAAATATATCTTTTTTTTTTCAAAGCCTCCATTTTAACTGCTTGTCCTTTGGAAAACGACCTCATTCAGCTCCAGACTTTTCCTGACTACTATTGCTCCTTCCCTTCAAACTGCTTAGAGTATGGATTGTGGGCCACAGCTAAATCTATTGGGTTTAAGAGGCTGTAGAAAAGAGAGGTATTTATTGGGACTTAGGTTTGGCAAATGTGCAGATTACTTGGTTTGGTCAGAGAGGGTTAAGGTTTTATCAGTTGCTGGCTTTGTTTAAATCCATTAAGGATTCACAAGCTCCTCACCTCATGATTGTGCACTGTGGTGGCACTGGTCTAGGCACATTGACTGGGGTAGGGCTGGAAATCCTAATGAAAGAAACCTTTGCAGAACTGATGTCACTTTTCCCTCATACTGTCTTTGTGTACTCTCATATATGTCAAAGGCAGAAATGGAAGTGGTCAAATCAATTCTGTCCACAGATTAGCAAAGCCAGGAAACATGTTAATAAATCTGTTTCTGCATTCCTCAGACACCATCGCATGGGCTGTATCTATAACAACAATCTGCATTTAAACATGCATGTAATTTATAGAAATAATGGAGTGTACTATACACATGAAGGCAACAGGGTGTTTCTAAGTAACCTGAAACTCTGCATATTGTCATATGTGCAGCAGCCATATACACACAACCAATATAACAGCTCTTGTCAGAGCCACCCTAGTACCCGAATTTCTTTTCGAATGGTTTTCTTTTTTTGTTTTTGACAATCTTTGCGACAACGTTGCGATCGTCAAGAATATGTTGCAAAATCAGAAAACAAAAGCAGACATTCAATGATCACAAAAACATCCAAAAAGAATATGTAAAAAAATCTATTCTGAACATTGCACCACACATATTACTATATACATGCTTCTTTCAAAGAATATTTAAACTGATATTTTTGTAGTATGTTTCTTTAAAACCACCTTTCAAACCAATTTCCTGTTTTCGCGGGCAACTTGATGGTGTCATTAACCGGGACGATCATGCCTTTTCCATAAAGTCTAAAACACATATATCCACATATATTACAGTATTGTACACACTAGGGGTTTCTTACAGTATTCTCTAAAGTTATGTTTTTTTAGAGAGTTTCTATAAAACCATCTCTGAAACCTATTGTCTGTGTTCACGTTGACGCCGGAGATCGCGATGACATAGGTACCATCATGAATATGTTGTGAAATGTAAAGCAAAAGGAAATCAATAGACCACCATCACATTCAACAATTATTAATATCTTACCAATTCTAATCATCACACTAGATAAATCACTATTTAATTAACTCTATAAAAACATCTATCAATATCTCTATAACACTCTGTATTAATGATGTACTTTGTAATGTGGGTGCATGCATACATCTCTGAGTGGGTCAGTCACTGCATATATAAGTCTATGAGTGGATATCAGATGAGACTCATGATTCTTTCAGTAAGTGTGTCACTGGCTACAGAAGTCTCTGAGTACATCTCTCTATCAGTGAATGTATGATTGGAAGTATAAGTCTCTCAGTGGCTCTGTGAGTCCATACATGTTTGTCAGATCAGATCTGTGACTAGGTCAATCAATGTCTCAGTGGGCGTGTGAGTGGAATTATAAGTCTCTCAGTGGGTCTGTGAGTCAATGCATGAATGTCTGATTGAGTCTTGGACTGGGTGTGTGAGTGTCTGAGTGGGTGTTTGGGTGTCTGAATAGGTCTGTGAGTGGGTGTATGAGTCTCTGACTGTGTATGCGAATGGGTACATGAGCCAATGGCTGGATCTATGAGTTGGTGCATAAGTGTATGAGTAGGGCTCACAATTAGTGGGTGTGTCGGTGGAAGCAAATTCTCAAAATGGATCTGTAAATTGGTGGATGAGTGTCTAAATGGGTCTGTATATCGATGGATCACTCTACAAGTGAGTCTGTGAATGCGTGCATGAGTACCTGAATGGGTATGACAGTGGGTACATCAGTATTTGAGTGGGTATGTGACCAGATATATAAGTGTGTGAGTGGGTATATGAATGGGCGTAAAAAGTGTCTCGAGGAATATGTGAGTAGGTACATAAGTGTGTGACGGTCACTGGATAGTGTGTACAAAAATATACATATTTATATAAATGTTTTTTATATTTCCACCAATATTCGCGATGACGTTGGTAGATGTGATGTCCCAGCGACGGTACATGGGGGGCCACACTGGCAGTCATGTAATTGTCGCGAATATCATGCGCAAAACAAAAAAATCAATTTTGGACACATAACTTGTGTCACTAACACCCTAATTTCTCAAACATGGGGTCAGGGTACCTCCACTCTGTCCCCTTATGTTAGCTTTTTCTGAAATTTTCAGTCCCGGGAGAAGTTCCTGATCAATAAAATGGTGGCCACAACTTTCTGTTCAAGTTCCATTCAGCCAATCATAGCATTCCCGTTGACGCATGCATTCATGATTAATTACGGAATCGTCATGAAATATCCACGGCCATAGATATCACTATAATGTAAAATTTCTCAAAAACTACTGAACAAATTTATACCAAACACACAAAAAAATCCTAGAACCAACATCTACCTCCCTGCCAAAATTGGTGTAAGCTCGTTCAGCAGTTCGGAATGTGGGTGTGCTAAAGGTTCCTATGGAAATTAACATTACAACTGCTCCCTCATTTTGTGCCCCAAATTCTCGATCCCCACTGCACGGATCACCATCAAACTTGTCATAACAACCAGAACCTACCCAGATACCTTTTTGGGAAAATTTTATTAAGATTGGTCAAATGAAGCCAAAGTTATAGGCAAGTTAAAAAATGCTCTTCCTATGGAAACTAGGTCCTAACTGTAACTACCTACTGGTGACTGCTAGTAGGTAATATATATATATATATATATATATTTCTTCAAAGTTACCCCCGGACTGAGACCGCACTCCAACATCAGGTAGGTACAACCTTTTATTTTACAGCATGCAGCTTCCAATCCCCTGGTACTGCCCTCGGCCTGACGCGTTTCGAAGCGTTTAGCTTCTCCTCAGAGGCCCGCATCAGCAGTCCATTTAATCACCATACCGCCATCCCCTGCGTCTTTAACAGATTTCTTGGCTTCCGGTGTACGGACTGCTGATGCGGGCCTCTGAGGAGAAGCTAAACGCTTCGAAACGCGTCAGGCCGAGGGCAGTACCAGGGGATTGGAAGCTGCATGCTGTAAAATAAAAGGTTGTACCTACCTGATGTTGGAGTGCGGTCTCAGTCCGGGGGTAACTTTGAAGAAATTCGTAGCGGCAGTCCCAGCCGCATGAGACGACGCACCACCGCAATAGCAGCGGACTTGCAGGAGTGAACCCTTCACGTTCCTGATATGCACAGCAGGTCATCATTGCCGGCATACAACGTTCAATCCTGAAACCTAATGGAGGGTGATTAATTGTGTCCTGAATCGCGTGTCAGCAGTCAAACCCACTGGAGGGTAATTATTGAAAAACCAAAGACCACAAATCCCAGCGTACATTTGTGAAAAGGAACGATCTAATAGGATGGCACACCGGAAGCCAAGAAATCTGTTAAAGACGCAGGGGATGGCGGTATGGTGATTAAACGGACTGCTGATGCGGGCCTCTGAGGAGAAGCTAAACGCTTCGAAACGCGTCAGGCCGAGGGCAGTACCAGGGGATTGGAAGCTGCATGCTGTAAAATAAAAGGTTGTACCTACCTGATGTTGGAGTGCGGTCTCAGTCCGGGGGTAACTTTGAAGAAATTCGTAGCGGCAGTCCCAGCCGCATGAGACGACGCACCACCGCAATAGCAGCGGACTTGCAGGAGTGAACCCTTCACGTTCCTGATATGCACAGCAGGTCATCATTGCCGGCATACAACGTTCAATCCTGAAACCTAATGGAGAGTGATTAATTGTGTCCTGAATCGCGTGTCAGCAGTCAAACCCACTGGAGGGTAATTATTGAAAAACCAAAGACCACAAATCCCAGCGTACATTTGTGAAAAGGAACGATCTAATAGGATGGCACACCGGAAGCCAAGAAATCTGTTAAAGACGCAGGGGATGGCGGTATGGTGATTAAACGGACTGCTGATGCGGGCCTCTGAGGAGAAGCTAAACGCTTCGAAACGCGTCAGGCCGAGGGCAGTACCAGGGGATTGGAAGCTGCATGCTGTAAAATAAAAGGTTGTACCTACCTGATGTTGGAGTGCGGTCTCAGTCCGGGGGTAACTTTGAAGAAATTCGTAGCGGCAGTCCCAGCCGCATGAGACGACGCACCACCGCAATAGCAGCGGACTTGCAGGAGTGAACCCTTCACGTTCCTGATATGCACAGCAGGTCATCATTGCCGGCATACAACGTTCAATCCTGAAACCTAATGGAGGGTGATTAATTGTGTCCTGAATCGCGTGTCAGCAGTCAAACCCACTGGAGGGTAATTATTGAAAAACCAAAGACCACAAATCCCAGCGTACATTTGTGAAAAGGAACGATCTAATAGGATGGCACACCGGAAGCCAAGAAATCTGTTAAAGACGCAGGGGATGGCGGTATGGTGATTAAACGGACTGCTGATGCGGGCCTCTGAGGAGAAGCTAAACGCTTCGAAACGCGTCAGGCCGAGGGCAGTACCAGGGGATTGGAAGCTGCATGCTGTAAAATAAAAGGTTGTACCTACCTGATGTTGGAGTGCGGTCTCAGTCCGGGGGTAACTTTGAAGAAATTCGTAGCGGCAGTCCCAGCCGCATGAGACGACGCACCACCGCAATAGCAGCGGACTTGCAGGAGTGAACCCTTCACGTTCCTGATATGCACAGCAGGTCATCATTGCCGGCATACAACGTTCAATCCTGAAACCTAATGGAGGGTGATTAATTGTGTCCTGAATCGCGTGTCAGCAGTCAAACCCACTGGAGGGTAATTATTGAAAAACCAAAGACCACAAATCCCAGCGTACATTTGTGAAAAGGAACGATCTAATAGGATGGCACACCGGAAGCCAAGAAATCTGTTAAAGACGCAGGGGATGGCGGTATGGTGATTAAACGGACTGCTGATGCGGGCCTCTGAGGAGAAGCTAAACGCTTCGAAACGCGTCAGGCCGAGGGCAGTACCAGGGGATTGGAAGCTGCATGCTGTAAAATAAAAGGTTGTACCTACCTGATGTTGGAGTGCGGTCTCAGTCCGGGGGTAACTTTGAAGAAATTCGTAGCGGCAGTCCCAGCCGCATGAGACGACGCACCACCGCAATAGCAGCGGACTTGCAGGAGTGAACCCTTCACGTTCCTGATATGCACAGCAGGTCATCATTGCCGGCATACAACGTTCAATCCTGAAACCTAATGGAGGGTGATTAATTGTGTCCTGAATCGCGTGTCAGCAGTCAAACCCACTGGAGGGTAATTATTGAAAAACCAAAGACCACAAATCCCAGCGTACATTTGTGAAAAGGAACGATCTAATAGGATGGCACACCGGAAGCCAAGAAATCTGTTAAAGACGCAGGGGATGGCGGTATGGTGATTAAACGGACTGCTGATGCGGGCCTCTGAGGAGAAGCTAAACGCTTCGAAACGCGTCAGGCCGAGGGCAGTACCAGGGGATTGGAAGCTGCATGCTGTAAAATAAAAGGTTGTACCTACCTGATGTTGGAGTGCGGTCTCAGTCCGGGGGTAACTTTGAAGAAATTCGTAGCGGCAGTCCCAGCCGCATGAGACGACGCACCACCGCAATAGCAGCGGACTTGCAGGAGTGAACCCTTCACGTTCCTGATATGCACAGCAGGTCATCATTGCCGGCATACAACGTTCAATCCTGAAACCTAATGGAGGGTGATTAATTGTGTCCTGAATCGCGTGTCAGCAGTCAAACCCACTGGAGGGTAATTATTGAAAAACCAAAGACCACAAATCCCAGCGTACATTTGTGAAAAGGAACGATCTAATAGGATGGCACACCGGAAGCCAAGAAATCTGTTAAAGACGCAGGGGATGGCGGTATGGTGATTAAACGGACTGCTGATGCGGGCCTCTGAGGAGAAGCTAAACGCTTCGAAACGCGTCAGGCCGAGGGCAGTACCAGGGGATTGGAAGCTGCATGCTGTAAAATAAAAGGTTGTACCTACCTGATGTTGGAGTGCGGTCTCAGTCCGGGGGTAACTTTGAAGAAATTCGTAGCGGCAGTCCCAGCCGCATGAGACGACGCACCACCGCAATAGCAGCGGACTTGCAGGAGTGAACCCTTCACGTTCCTGATATGCACAGCAGGTCATCATTGCCGGCATACAACGTTCAATCCTGAAACCTAATGGAGGGTGATTAATTGTGTCCTGAATCGCGTGTCAGCAGTCAAACCCACTGGAGGGTAATTATTGAAAAACCAAAGACCACAAATCCCAGCGTACATTTGTGAAAAGGAACGATCTAATAGGATGGCACACCGGAAGCCAAGAAATCTATTAAAGACGCAGGGGATGGCGGTATGGTGATTAAACGGACTGCTGATGCGGGCCTCTGAGGAGAAGCTAAACGCTTCGAAACGCGTCAGGCCGAGGGCAGTACCAGGGGATTGGAAGCTGCATGCTGTAAAATAAAAGGTTGTACCTACCTGATGTTGGAGTGCGGTCTCAGTCCGGGGGTAACTTTGAAGAAATTCGTAGCGGCAGTCCCAGCCGCATGAGACGACGCACCACCGCAATAGCAGCGGACTTGCAGGAGTGAACCCTTCACGTTCCTGATATGCACAGCAGGTCATCATTGCCGGCATACAACGTTCAATCCTGAAACCTAATGGAGGGTGATTAATTGTGTCCTGAATCGCGTGTCAGCAGTCAAACCCACTGGAGGGTAATTATTGAAAAACCAAAGACCACAAATCCCAGCGTACATTTGTGAAAAGGAACGATCTAATAGGATGGCACACCGGAAGCCAAGAAATCTGTTAAAGACGCAGGGGATGGCGGTATGGTGATTAAACGGACTGCTGATGCGGGCCTCTGAGGAGAAGCTAAACGCTTCGAAACGCGTCAGGCCGAGGGCAGTACCAGGGGATTGGAAGCTGCATGCTGTAAAATAAAAGGTTGTACCTACCTGATGTTGGAGTGCGGTCTCAGTCCGGGGGTAACTTTGAAGAAATTCGTAGCGGCAGTCCCAGCCGCATGAGACGACGCACCACCGCAATAGCAGCGGACTTGCAGGAGTGAACCCTTCACGTTCCTGATATGCACAGCAGGTCATCATTGCCGGCATACAACGTTCAATCCTGAAACCTAATGGAGGGTGATTAATTGTGTCCTGAATCGCGTGTCAGCAGTCAAACCCACTGGAGGGTAATTATTGAAAAACCAAAGACCACAAATCCCAGCGTACATTTGTGAAAAGGAACGATCTAATAGGATGGCACACCGGAAGCCAAGAAATCTGTTAAAGACGCAGGGGATGGCGGTATGGTGATTAAACGGACTGCTGATGCGGGCCTCTGAGGAGAAGCTAAACGCTTCGAAACGCGTCAGGCCGAGGGCAGTACCAGGGGATTGGAAGCTGCATGCTGTAAAATAAAAGGTTGTACCTACCTGATGTTGGAGTGCGGTCTCAGTCCGGGGGTAACTTTGAAGAAATTCGTAGCGGCAGTCCCAGCCGCATGAGACGACGCACCACCGCAATAGCAGCGGACTTGCAGGAGTGAACCCTTCACGTTCCTGATATGCACAGCAGGTCATCATTGCCGGCATACAACGTTCAATCCTGAAACCTAATGGAGGGTGATTAATTGTGTCCTGAATCGCGTGTCAGCAGTCAAACCCACTGGAGGGTAATTATTGAAAAACCAAAGACCACAAATCCCAGCGTACATTTGTGAAAAGGAACGATCTAATAGGATGGCACACCGGAAGCCAAGAAATCTGTTAAAGACGCAGGGGATGGCGGTATGGTGATTAAACGGACTGCTGATGCGGGCCTCTGAGGAGAAGCTAAACGCTTCGAAACGCGTCAGGCCGAGGGCAGTACCAGGGGATTGGAAGCTGCATGCTGTAAAATAAAAGGTTGTACCTACCTGATGTTGGAGTGCGGTCTCAGTCCGGGGGTAACTTTGAAGAAATTCGTAGCGGCAGTCCCAGCCGCATGAGACGACGCACCACCGCAATAGCAGCGGACTTGCAGGAGTGAACCCTTCACGTTCCTGATATGCACAGCAGGTCATCATTGCCGGCATACAACGTTCAATCCTGAAACCTAATGGAGGGTGATTAATTGTGTCCTGAATCGCGTGTCAGCAGTCAAACCCACTGGAGGGTAATTATTGAAAAACCAAAGACCACAAATCCCAGCGTACATTTGTGAAAAGGAACGATCTAATAGGATGGCACACCGGAAGCCAAGAAATCTGTTAAAGACGCAGGGGATGGCGGTATGGTGATTAAACGGACTGCTGATGCGGGCCTCTGAGGAGAAGCTAAACGCTTCGAAACGCGTCAGGCCGAGGGCAGTACCAGGGGATTGGAAGCTGCATGCTGTAAAATAAAAGGTTGTACCTACCTGATGTTGGAGTGCGGTCTCAGTCCGGGGGTAACTTTGAAGAAATTCGTAGCGGCAGTCCCAGCCGCATGAGACGACGCACCACCGCAATAGCAGCGGACTTGCAGGAGTGAACCCTTCACGTTCCTGATATGCACAGCAGGTCATCATTGCCGGCATACAACGTTCAATCCTGAAACCTAATGGAGGGTGATTAATTGTGTCCTGAATCGCGTGTCAGCAGTCAAACCCACTGGAGGGTAATTATTGAAAAACCAAAGACCACAAATCCCAGCGTACATTTGTGAAAAGGAACGATCTAATAGGATGGCACACCGGAAGCCAAGAAATCTGTTAAAGACGCAGGGGATGGCGGTATGGTGATTAAACGGACTGCTGATGCGGGCCTCTGAGGAGAAGCTAAACGCTTCGAAACGCGTCAGGCCGAGGGCAGTACCAGGGGATTGGAAGCTGCATGCTGTAAAATAAAAGGTTGTACCTACCTGATGTTGGAGTGCGGTCTCAGTCCGGGGGTAACTTTGAGGAAATTCGTAGCGGCAGTCCCAGCCGCATGAGACGACGCACCACCGCAATAGCAGCGGACTTGCAGGAGTGAACCCTTCACGTTCCTGATATGCACAGCAGGTCATCATTGCCGGCATACAACGTTCAATCCTGAAACCTAATGGAGGGTGATTAATTGTGTCCTGAATCGCGTGTCAGCAGTCAAACCCACTGGAGGGTAATTATTGAAAAACCAAAGACCACAAATCCCAGCGTACATTTGTGAAAAGGAACGATCTAATAGGATGGCACACCGGAAGCCAAGAAATCTGTTAAAGACGCAGGGGATGGCGGTATGGTGATTAAACGGACTGCTGATGCGGGCCTCTGAGGAGAAGCTAAACGCTTCGAAACGCGTCAGGCCGAGGGCAGTACCAGGGGATTGGAAGCTGCATGCTGTAAAATAAAAGGTTGTACCTACCTGATGTTGGAGTGCGGTCTCAGTCCGGGGGTAACTTTGAAGAAATATATATATATATATATATATATATATATATATATATATATATATATTATATTATATATATATCACCTACTGGCGATTGCCAGTAGGTAGTTATAGTCAGGACCTATTTTCCATAGGAAATCCGCAACATTCTATTCCAATAAGTCTGGCGCCGGTTGACGAATCTTCGTGAAATTTTCCAAACTTTTGGCCAGCTCTGGTCCGCTCCTATCCTGAATGTTTCGTGGTGATTCGTCAAGCGGAGGCTGAGAAAAAGGGGGGTCCCCATGCAATTTCCCTTAGGACCTGTTGACGCAGCTACAGCCCGAACTGCTGAACAGAATTACACCAAATTTGGCAAAGAGGTAGTCCTCAGTTCAGACTCATGCCTTTTGCATAAATGGTGTAAATCCGTTCAGTAGTTCCTGAGAGAATTAGAGTTAAAAGTATACATATATCTATGGCCTTGGAGGATTTGCGCACCCTAAGCGCACCCTGAGCGCGCACCCTCTGCGAACCATGCATGCACCCCTCCTGCTCACGCGCTGAATGCTAATTGGCTGTCAAGTGTCTGTCTACATTCGATACCAGGAACTGTTGGCAGCCATTTTGTGCCTCGGTAGAAGCGAGGCTGATTAAGTAAGGGAAATAAGTGTGTGAAAGATGTAAAGGGGCAGGGAAGAAGTGCTCTGACCCTCTAGTGTTGCTTAGGGGGTCCCCCTTTTTTTTTAAAAAAAAAACGGCAAAATGCGCGCAGGGTGTGCGGATCTGGCCGGAAAAAAAAAAGCTGAAGCACGGGCTTCCGCGCTTCCATAATAATTAGCATTTAAAAAACCTTTGAAATTCACTGAAAAACCATAGGTTTCATTCACATTATAGTTAGGAATTTGCATTTAAAAAACCTTAGAAATTCACTGAAAAAACCATAGGTTTCAGGGGTGGTATAGTTAGCTGGACATTTCCCTCGTACAAAACCCTAGAAATTCCCCCGTTATAGTTAGTTCAGCTAACTATAACTCGCGCCCCGCAATGCACTGCTGATGACGTCATATATTACATCACTCATGACATGGTCAGTGATATCAGTGATGATATCACTGATGACATCTCAAATGACATCACTGATGATGTCATTCATGTGATCATTTGATGCTTCTTGTCACACCCTAATATAACCTTTGATACACCCACTCTAAATTACATACTGCCACTCTCAAAACCATAGACACTCCAACACCAATAAGTACATACCACATCACTGACTCTTAGGTCTAAACACTCATCCACTCACTCACCCGTACATTCACTCATACTTATGGTCACCCAGTACAGGACTATCATATGCACTCATACACCTATATTTCTGTCAAAGCGGTCAGAGCCTCCGCCGTCAAAAGGCAAGTTGACGTTGAGACACATTACTTCGGGCTCGGAGTATGTCAGACCGGAGAAGTGTTAAGTCAATGTCAAAGCTTGAGTCGGCGTCAAAGAAACTCCTGCATTGCCATTCACCGACATCGATGCAACGGTCGGTGTCCAGAACTCTGCCGCCGTGGCAAGCAAGGCCAGCATCAACAGTGTTGACGTCGAGGACCCCGCCGTGGATCATTATCTATATGTATATACATGTATATATGTATGTTTGAAGGTACTACGTACATGTTTGTGGCTAAACACACACATATACATATATATATTATCTACTGGCGGTCGCCAGTAGATAGTTATAGTTAGGATCGTGTTTCCATAGGAAATCCGCAACATTCTATTTGGAATAACTTTGGCGCCGATTGACGAATCCTCGCGAAATTTTCAAAATAGGTGGGGCGCTCCGCTCCGCTCCTTCCCAGAAAGTCTCGGGGGGATTCGTCAAGCGGGGGCTGAGAAAAAGGGGGGGTCCCAAAACGCGTTTTCCCCATGCATTTTTCCATAGGACCTTTAGTCCAAGCTACAGCCCGAACGGCTGAACAGAATTACTTGAAATTTGGCAGAGAGGTAGTCCTCAGGTCAGGGATGTGCCTTTTACAGGTCTGGTGTAAATCTGTTCAATATTTCCTGAGAAAATAGCATTTAAAAGCATATATATATCTATAAGCGCGCACCGTGCGCGTACGGTAAAACTTACCGTACGCGCACGCTGCCGTGCGCGAGCGCGATTCCGATTGGTTGTTAGATCTTAGTAAACATTTGAATCGGTCGAAACCAGGAAGTGTCGGCCGCCATTTTGTCTCTCGCAGTCTGAGGGGGTGAAAAACAAAGGTGGAGAACGTGAAAAGGGGGCAGGATGGACAGTTTCTGACCCCCTAGCCTTAGTCAGGGGGTCCCAGAAGGACCCCCAAGGGCCAAAATTTCCTTTAATTTTTTTGCGAAAAGTCGCGGAGTACGCCTAGCGTGCGCGTACAGTAGAAACGGAAAAATTCCGCGAACTGCGTAACGTGAGCGCGCGGCGCGCAAAGCGCACCGCGCGCCCACAGCGCTCGCACGGTGAAAAACCTTAAAAAAAAAAAAATCCATAACTTAGCATTTAAAAAACCGTACAAATTCACTGAAAAAACCATAGGTTTCAAACACGTTATAGTTAGGAATCCTTAGAGTTACTCACACATATACTCAGTCATGCAAGTAATTAATCACACTGCCATTTACTCACCTATACAATTATACACGCACAAGCTCAATTACTCATACAAATACTAGCAAATTCTTATGGTCTTATACAATCAATGATACAAGCATACACTCATCCATACAGCCACTCACACTATCACACACTCTCAGTTATAGTTATTTCTGTACTCCAACATATATATACTGCCATTCACATATGTAGTAAATTACACATGTACTAATGAAATATATATTCACTCACTAACACAACCACACATACACTCACCCACCCATACAGTCCATCACAGATGCACTCTTAAAACCATGCACCCACTGAATCACCCACTCACACATCTATGCACAGAGTCACACACACTCCACCCACACAAACACTCAGGCACCCATACAGATACTCAGACAACCAATCAATAACCCATAGAGACGCTCATCTAGCTGTTCACAAACCCATGCAGCTGCTTACATGCCAACAGACAGACAGATAGACATTCACACAGTTTAGTCACTAGTCCGCAGTTACATAGATTTAATCACTCACATAGAGAGTCAATCACGCACCTACTAAATCATCCATTCACACACTTATACACCCACTCATTCTTCCATAGGCCTTTCCCTATATATATAAAACGTTTTTAAACTTTACAGAAACACACAGACACTGGATGATGTCATCAGTGATGTCATCAGTGATGTCATTTGAGATGTCATCGGTGATGTCATCAGTGATGTCACTGACCATGTCATGAGTGATGTAATATGTGACGACATCAGCAGTGCATTGCGGGGGCGCGAGTTATAGTTAGCTGAACTAACTATAACGGGGGAATTTCTAGGGTTTTGTACGAGGGAAATGTCCAGCTAACTATAACACCCCTGAAACCTATGATTTTTTCAGTGAATTCATATATATATATATACATATATATATATATATATATATATATATATATATATATATATATATTACCTACTGGCGGTCGCCAGTAGGTAGTTATAGTTAGGACCACGTTTCCATAGGAAATCCGCAACATTCTATTTTGAATAACTTTGGCGCCGGTCGACGAATCCTCGCGAATTTTTCAAAATAGGTGGGGCGCTACGCTCCGCTCCTACCCTGAAAGTCTCGGGGGGATTTGTCAAGCGGGGGCTGAGATAAAAGGGGGGTCCCAAAACGCGTTTTTCCCATGCATTTTTCCATAGGACCTTTAGACAGGGCTACAGCCCGAACGGCTGAACAGAGTTACTAGAAATTTGGCAGAGAGGTAGTCCTCAGGTCAAGGAAGTGCCTTTTGTAGGTTTGGTGTAAATCTGTTCAGTAGATTCTGAGAAAATAGCCTTTAAATCAATATATATATCTGAGCCAGCTTACGGTGCGCTTACAGAACGCTTACCGTACGCGTACGGTGGCGTGCGCGAGCGCGATTCTGGTTGGCTCTTAGATCTTAGTAAACATTCGAATCGGCCGAAACCAGGAAGCTGCGGCCGCCATTTTCTCTCTCGCACTGAGAGTGATGTTTAAAATATAAAGCACAAAAACATGTAAAGGGGCTGTTTAGACAGCTCCCACACACATAGCAATGTTAAGGGAGTCCCCAAAGATCCCCCAAGGCCAAAAACGGAATTTTTATTTTTTCGCTAATTTCGCCGATTACGCTTACCGTACGCGTACGGTAAAAAATTATATAAAAAAAAAAATTATCCACACTCTCCCCACCCCGTGTGCAATCGGTGCCCGAAGGGCACCAATTGTGCATGGCTTATTAAAGATGAGTTAAACTAAAATATTTAAAAAAAAAATATTAAAAAAAAAAATTATCCACACTCTCTCCACCCCGTGTGCAAATGGTGCCGGAAGGGCACCATTTGTGCATGGCTTATAACATATACGAAAAATTAAAATATTACCTTTCAAAACGAAGTGCATCATATGTCCTCCATGTGCGCACGGTGCGTTAAGCGCATCGTGCGTACATGGCCCATCTAGCGTAACGTGGGCACGCGGTGCGCGTAGCGCACCGCGTGCCCGGCACTAACTGCGCAAAGTGGGCGCGCGGTGCGCGAAGCGCACCGCATACTCACTGTGCGCGCACGGTGCGCGAAGCGTACCGTGCGCGCACGGAACGAACTGCGTTAAGTGGGCGCGCACGCCACGAATGGCGTAAAGTAACTTAGCATTTAAAAAACCGTACAAATTCACTGAAAAAACCATAGGTTTCACACACGTTATAGTTAGGAATTAGCATTTAAAAAACCTTGCAAATTCACTGAAAAAACCATAGGTTTCACACATGTTATAGTTAGCGGAAATTTTACTGATAAAAAACCAATGAAATTCCCCCGTTATAGTTAGTGCAGGCAACTATAACTCACGCGACCGCAATCTTCTGCTGATGACATATGTGTCTTTATGAAAAAAAAATATTTGTAATATATGTATAGCTAAAAATGTATGGAAGAAGACATGGGGAAATAAGTGTCTAAATACAGTATTAGCATCAGCAGAGGATTGCGGTCTCGTGAGTTATAGTTGCCTGCACTAACTATAACGGGGGAATTTCATTGGTTTTTTATCAGTAAAATTTACGCTAACTATAACATGTGTGAAACCTATGGTTTTTTCAGTGAATATATATATATATATATATATATATATATATATATATATATATATATATATATATATATATATATTTATACATGTTTACATAGATATATATATTACCTACTAGCAGTTGTCAGTATATATTACTGAAAAAAACCAAAGGTTACAGGGATGTTATAGTTAGGCTCAGATTACGCTCGTACAAAACCAGTGAAATTCAGCATTTATAGTTAGCTGAGCTAACTATAACTTGATCCCCTACAATGCACTGCTTATGAGCTCACATATTACATCACTCTTGACATGGTCAGTGACTTCACTGATGACATCACTGATGACATCAATCGGAGACTGTGAGTGTTTTTAAAAGGTTTATGAGTATTAAATATACATACCAAGGTGTATTGGTGAATCAGTGGGTGTATGAGTGCCTGTATGGATGATTCAGTGGGTGCGTGACTGTATAAGTGAGTGACTAGGTGTCTCAGTGAATGTATGGGTGAGTGACTAGGTTACTCTGTCTGTATCAGTCTGTCAGTTGGTGTCTAAGTGGCTGTATGGTTGTGTGAGTGAGAACATGAGTTTCTGTATGGGTGAGTGATTGGTTGTCTGAGTTCCTGTATTGGTGTATGAGTATCTGTGTGGGTGGGTGAGGGGGTGTGGGACTGCCTGTATGGATGTGTGAATGGCTTAGTGAGTGTGTGTTTGAAGGGCTGTATGGGTTAGTGAGTGTTTGTATGACTGTGCCGTGAGTGAGTGCATGTGTCAATGGTATATGGTTGAGTAACTGGGTATAAGGCAGTATAGGTGAGTGATGGGGTATATGAGCGACTGTATGGGTGAATGAGTGACTATAAGAGTGCCTGTATGGGTGAGTGTGTGCTCGTGCTAGTGACTGTAAAGGTGAGTGAGTATGTGTTAGTATCTGTATGACTAAGTCAGTGAGTATGTGTGTTCCTGCATGTGTAAGTAAGTGGCTGTGTTATTGACTGTATAGGTAAGTAGGTATGTGACTAACTCTATGGGTGACTGACTCAATGTGTGAGTGGTTGTATGAGTGGATATGTCAGTAGCTGTATTAGTGAGTGAGTGGGTGTGTGAGTGACTATGTGGGGGAGTGAGGGGATATGTGTGTTGATCTATGAATCACTGACTAGCTGTGTAAGTACTGGTATGGGTATGTAAATGGGTTTGAGAATGGTAGTGTGGAAGCTGGAGTGGATGTATGAAAGGTTATATGGGGGTGTGAGAGGGTGCATCAGAAATTCTTTGGATGATGTCATCAGTGATGTCATTTGAGATGTAATCAGTGATGTCATCAGTGATGTCCCTGACCATGTCATGAGTGACGTAATATCTGAGGTCATAGGCAGTGCATTGCAGGGGCTTGAGTTATAGTTACCTCTGCTAACTATAAATCCTGAATTTCACTGGTTTTGTATTAGTGAAACCTGAGCCTAACTATAACCGTCCCTGCAACCTTTGTGTTTTTCAGTGAATTTCAAAGGTTTTTTAAAAATTCAATTTCCTAACTATAACTTCCCTATAACCTTTGTTGTTTTCAGTGAATTTCTAAGGTTTTTTAAATACTAATTCCTAACTATAATGTCCCTGTAACCTTATGGTTTTTTAAGTAGTAGTCGTGTTTGCAGAGTGGTTCCAAAAGGGGACTGGGACTCTGACCAGCTCTAAGGCTTCTTGTCCCTCAAGGTCCCTCAGGAGTAAAGAGGACTTCATCCCCCAACTAGTAGTGCACCATGAGCTGTGTTTGCATAGTGGTGGGGAAAGGGGTCGTGGCCTCCAAAGACCTCTTAGCAATCCCACTGTGTGGGACTTACTGGGGGTAATAGGAGAGGTAGTTGGCTCCCAAGGATGTCCTTGGGGATCAACTACCCCTCCTGTTGCCTCCAGTAAGTCCCATACAGCAGGATTGCTGAGACCTTGTAAGAGGCCATGTCCCCTTTCTCCATCACTCTGCAAGCTCGCTTCCTGGCACACTACTATTAGGGGGATGACGCTTCCTTCGCTATTGAGGGTCCTTGGGGGCCAACTACCCCTCCTATTACCTCCAGCTAGTTCCACACAGTGGGTTTGCTGCGATGTTTTCTCTGGCCATGCCCCCTTTCTCCTGCACTCTGCAAACGCACTTCCTGGCACTATTACTTGGGGGATGAAGTCCCCTTGGCTCTTCAGGATCTGTGGGGGCCAACTAACCCATCAGTTACCTCCAGTATGCCCCACACAGCTGAATAACTGAGATGCTGTCAGAGGCCATGCCCCCTTTCTCAACCACTCTGCAAATGCATCTCCTGGTACACTGCTGCTTGTGGGAAGAAGTCCACTTTAGTCTTGAGGTCCTCAGGAAGCAAGGAGACCTTGTATTTGAATGTATTGACCACTCCCTGGGTCACGTGATCAAGGCTCATTAGGGTTGAAATGCTTAATGGATTAATCACTGGAAATAAAAACTTGCTGCCTGAAACATCGCCTGGAGAGGCTCTTTCTGCTCTCTGAAAGATGAGTTCATATTCTTTGAAATAAATTTGCAGTGGTGCCCGTATGAGATCCTCAAGCCTCTTGGAAGGGTGTTTTTTTAGCTTCAAGAGTCATTTTGATATATATATATATATATATATATATATATATATATATATATATATATATATATATATATATATATACATATATATTCACTGAAAAAACCATAGGCTTTAGGGAAAGTTATAGTTAGTTGGGCATTTCACTCGTACAAAACCAGAGAAATTCCCTCGTTATAGTTAGTTCAGCTAACTATAACTTGTGCCCCTGCAATGCACTGCTGATGACTTTACATATTACATCACTCATGACATGGTCAGTGACATCACTGATGACAGCACTGATGACATCTCCAATGACATCACTGATCACATCACTGGTGACATCATCCATCTGATAATTTGATGCATCTTCTCACACCCTATTATAACCTTTGATACACCCACTCTAAATTACAGACTGCCATTCTCAAAACCATAGACACTCCAACACCAATAACTACATACCCACTCACTTATTCTTTGGTTTACACACACATCCACTCACTCACCCGTACAGTCACTCTTATTTATGGTCACTCAGTACAGGACTATCATATGCACTCATACACCTATATAGACACTCACACACCGCTCCTCATCCATAGAGGTACTCACACACCTAGTCAGTCATGCAAATATTTAATCATGCTGCCATTTACTCACCTATGCAGTTATATACACACCAGCTCACTTACTCATACAAATACTAGCACATTCTTACGCTCTTATACAATCACTGATACAAGCACACAATCATCCATACAGCCACTCACAATCACACACTCTCACTTATAGCCATTTATATACTCCAACACACATATATACTGCCTTTCACATATGTAGTTACTCACACATGTACCACTGAGATATACATTCACTCACTAACACACCCACACCCACACACACACCCATACAGTCCCTCACAGATGCACTCTTGAAACGATGCACCCAGTGAATCACCCACTCACACATCTATGCACAGAGTCACACACACTCCACCCACACAAACACTCAGGCACCCATACAGATACTCAGACAACCAATCAATAACCCATAGAGACACCCATGTAGCTGTTCACAAACCCATGCAGCTGCTTACATACCAACAGACAGACAGATAGACATTCACACAGTTTAGTCACTAACCCATACATTCAGTAAGATACGTTTAATCACTCACTTATAGAGTCAGTCACGCACCTACTAAATCATCCATTCAGACACTTATACACCCACACATTCTTCAATACGCCTTTCCCTATATATATTAAACATATATAAACTTTACAGAAACACACAATCACTGGATGATGTCATCAGTGATGTCATTTGAGATGTCATCAGTGATGTCATGAGTGATGTCACTGACCATGTCATGAGTGATGTAATATGTGACGTCATCAGCAGTGCATTGCGGGGGCGCGAGTTATAGTTAGCTGAACTAACTATAACGGGGGAATTTCTATGGTTTTGTACGAGTGAAATGTCCAACTAACTATAACTTTCCCTAAAACCTATGGTTTTTTCAGTGAATTTCTAAGGTTTTTTAAATGCTAATTTCTAACTATAACGTGCCTGAAACCAATGGTTTTTTCAGTGAATTTCAAAGGTTTTTTAACTGCTAATTTCTAACTATAACATGCCTGAAACCTATGTTTTTTTAAATGAATTTCAAACGTTTTTTAAATGCTAGTTTCTAACTATGCCTACAGAGGTAGGACATGTGAAGAAAGAAGAAAAAACACACAAAAAGAAGCAAAAGAAATGTAGAAAGAAGCAACAGAAGTCCACAAAGAGGAAGAAAAGTGCAGGAAGAAGCAAGACATGTGCAGAAAGAACCTACAGAGGAGCAGAAAGAGTCCTTGTTGCAAAATCATCCTGTGCCCACAACTTTTTCAGACCGGTACTGGTGGTAACTGACTCTGACTTACCAGGCCTAGAGCCAGTGCTATGATAAAAGACACTTAGAATACAGTGAAAACACCTACATACACTAGGGAACACTATGCGTTGGAGTACCCCTGTGATTAGCATGACCTCCTCTGTGAGGTCCTAGTACATAATAGGCCAGGGGGATTAAAACTACCTCTAACTCAGAGGTGCAGAAATATGCTACTTTAACTAGTAGTCATGTTTGCAGAGTGGTGGAGAAAGGGTGCTGGGCATCAAACCAATGCTCAGGAATTCTGCTGCGTGGGACTTACAGGAGGTACCAGGATGGATGCTCGGCCCCCAAACTCCCTCAGGACTAAATTGGACTTCATCCGCCATCACGTAGTCTGCCACGAGGCACATTTGCAGAGTGGTAGAGAAAGGGGGCCATGGCCTCCGAAGACATCTTAGCAATCCCACTGTGTGGGACTTACTGGAGGTAACAAGAGGGGTAGTTGACCTCCAAGGACATCCTTGGGGCCAACTTTCCAAAATATTACCTCCAGTCAGTCCCACACAGCAGCACTGGTAAGTATTTGTACCAGGCCACGCCCACTTTGCCCACCACTCTACAAACGCTCTCCCTGGTGTGCTCTTGGATGGGGATTGAAGTCCCCTTCACTGCTGGGGGTCCTGTAAGGGCCAACTAGCCTACCTTTTACCTCCAGTAAGCCCTGCCATAGCAAACAGCAGTGTCCCGGGAGTGGTCACCCTGGGACACTGCAGGAGCTGGCCCTAGGGGAGGTGGTGGTCACCGGGGCTCGGGGGTCTGTAACGGAGCCCCAAATTTGCATTTTAGTGCCCCGGGGAAGTGGCGGTCCCCGGGGCATGTGGGGGGGTTCACTTCTTATGACCTCACATATTACATCACTCATGACATGGTCCTTGACATCACTGATTACATCACTGATGACATATCAAATGACAAAGCAGGAGCTGGCCCTGGCCCTGGCCAGCTATTGCTCAAAGAGGGTGGCCGCGGGCCCCTCTTCTTTCATTTAGTATGGCCTCCTCAGGGAGGTGGTGGTCACTGGGGCCAAGAATAGCCTGGGATGGGGGGTCGCGTGGCCCTCAGGGAGGTCATGGTCCCTTGGGCCTGGGGATCCATGCAGCCCCGCAATTCAGTTTTGCTATGTGGCTCAGGGTAGGTGGTGGTCCCCAGGGCATATATAAGCCCCAGGAGGGGAGCCATGTGCCCCCTCCTTTAATTCTCCCTTGCCCCAGGACCTAGTCTACCCGGGGGCCGATTGGAAAAGTAGCAAAGGCTTTTTATTTTTTGGCATGAGCCACATTGCTGCTTCCACTGAATCATTTATTTCTTTTAGTTTTGTTTGAGTTGGGACCCCCAAGAAGCATAGGGGGTCAGGGTATTCCTACCTTTCCTCCTTCCTATTTTTCTTTATGTGTTTTGTGGGACTCGGCTCAAGCTGAGTCCAAAGATGGCTGCCAACACTTCCTGGTTTGAACTGTTGGCAGCCAATCAGATTTGAGCACAAGGACTGTTAAATCCTTGGATCCTTGGATCCTTGGATCCTTGGATGATCTGTGTCTCTCTATATGCAAATTCAGATTTTCCTGAATATTTCCAAAACTACTGAACGGCTTTGCACCAAATCACAAAAAGGTCGTTTTCCGGCCCAACAACTACCTTTCTTTAAAATGTGGTGTAATTCTATTCAGCAGTTCGGGCTGTAGTCATGTCTAAAACCTTTATGGGAATTAACATGGGTAGAAAGCATTTGGGATACCCCTTTTTCTCGGCCCCCGCTTTTAATTGACAAATTAAAAAATGCTTGTGCTATGGTAACTAGGTCCTAACTTTAACTACCTAATAACAAATGACAGTAGGTAATATATATATATGTGTGCGTGTGTATATATATAGAGCAAAACACTGTGTCAGGGGTTGGTATTACTCATTTCAGGTTGGCTTGGTTGGTATTTTACCAACTGGTGATAGCCATAGACAAAGCATTTTTTGTTTTGGTAATAGCTTTGGTGTCGTTTGACGAATGTTTCTGAAATGTTCAAAACTAGTAAGCAAGTTAGCTTAGCTGCTGTCTGGAAAGTTTCAGGGTGATTGGTCAAGTGGGAGCTGAAAAAAGAGGGGACCCAAAACGATTTTCCTATGGGAACTTTATGGGGATTCTGCAGTTTTTAGGCATGGCTACAGCCTGAACCACTCAACGGAAATACACCAAATATGGCAGAAAAAAAGATCTTGGTCCAGAAAGAGTCCTTTTTACTACTTCGTGTAAATTTGATCTGTAGTTTTGGAGGTATTAAGGGAAAATTTATTTTTAGATATCTAGGGACGCAGATCTACCTTGGATATACCTGCAGGGGAACCACGGATCCGGATGAAAAGGAAGGTCTTGATTGGGAGGCTGCAACCTGACAGGAAAGTTGGGGCCACAATTTTCTTTGTTGCTTGGCCTGGGGAAGGGGGAAAAAAGTGTCAGAACACATAAGGGACCAGGATACAGGTATCATGACCGCATAGGACACATGGAGGGCCCCTCCGAGAGACCTCTCTTTGGCAAGAAATTGCCCCTAATTTTTTTTCCCAATTCCTGGATCCACAGATCCACTGCGGTGTTCAGCATAGTCCAAAGTGTAACTTTGCGATGGACCTGTGGATCCAAAGCACAATGTAAAAAAAATACACCCATTCACACACCAAACCCTGGCACGCACTGCCAAAGGCCATGCACAGTGTTTGGTTGGGTGCATGTCTGTGCACTACGTGGGCTTGGGTGCATGCGGCCAACCCCAACCATACATGGCCAAACTATAATGTCCCTGTGTCCTATGTGTGTACATATATATATATATATATATATATATATATATATATATATATATATATGTACATATATATCGATGAAATGTCTCTTTTCGTTCTTTTTTGTCAGAACAAAGACACAGCGAACCCAAGGTATGGTGCAATGAATTTATTTTCGACCCATGCACCCAGCCATAACGCGTTTCAGCCCTTGTGGGGCCTTGATCACATGACACACTAAGGGGGCAGACATAACCTTTTTAAAATGACAGCACAACAAACAGTGACGATAGAATAATAGACATAGTGAAAGTACTCTCATTACTCTGCTTAGTAGCTGTTGCTGATGATTCATTATGATGTAAACAGACCCAACATGTTATATGTGCAACATGAGCAATTTGCAATCCAATAAATATAGATAAATAAGTAAATATTAAATATATGAATAAAAATGCAAATACTCAATGTTATAATCTAAATGTTTCGAATAAGATGGTACAAAAATTGCTTTAAGAAAAAAGTAAAACCAATGTAAACTCTTTTTTATCGCATTAAAAGCATATTACTCATCCTACTTGATCCTGGTTTATGTACATCATATCGCCCAATTTAGACAATTCAGACATACTTCATTATATTGCCCGAGTGGGCACAAGTAATGATCACTGTATATCTATAAATAAAGTGCAAGTGCAAATGAAATATCACCTAATGAACCCATAGGATTCACATGTGCAAAATAGTGCAAGATCATAAAAACCAAAATTGGTTAAAACCAATTGAAAATAAGGCAACAACGAATTTCAAGGCAGTTTGAACTGACTCCTAACTTCATAGATATGTAAAAAATCATCACTGGAGTTCAAACCATTAGGAGTCTTAGAATCTAGCTCCAGAATGTATTTTGTCAATGCTTCACGGTCACCCCCTCTTCTCAATGGGAGGACCGAGTCCAACACAAAATATTTGAGATCCATGGATTTTTTGGAATGGCTTTCATCGAAATGTCTGGCAACCGGATATGTGCTGTGACTGTCCCCATTGACAATTGCCCTTATGTGCTGGAGTATCCGCTTATGGACCTGTAGCTTGGTGCTACCTACATATCGTAAACCACAGGGTCACTCCAGCACATAAACGGCAAACTCAGCTTTGCATCGTCAGTTTTTTGGTGATGTGAACAGTTTACTACTGAAAGGTGTTAAATATTCAGTTTTGTTAATACCATGTTTGCAAGCCTTACATACTGCACACTTGATAAAACCCTTGCTGGCACCAAGCCAATTGACAGAATTCCTCACTTCAGGGCTGCTTTTTACCAACATATCCTTCATCGATCGAGATTTTCTAAAGGCTATGTTGGGGGACTTAGTTACAACATCACCTAGAACTGGGTCATTTTTTACCAACGCCCAATTCCTGTTAATCGTTCTGCGTATGATTTTGTTTTGGGTGTTATAGGTGAGTATTGATCTTGGAGGTTCTGTACTCTCAGGTACCTGGTTTACAATCATACCAGTTTTTCCAATCAGTGCCTGCGTTCTACCATGTGCAGTTGCTCGTAACATGGCTTTATCAATTATATCCATGGGATAACCTCTCCTAAGGAACCTGTTCTTGCATTCATTCTGTGCTGCCAGGCAATCTGAGTCAAGCCCGCATATCCTCCTTATCCGGAGCATTTCTCCATACGGAATGCTGCGGATTAGGTGAGCAGGATGGTGCACTGGCAATGGACTTGCGATAGAGCCTGGTACAAAGCTAATCATTGTGAACATAAATCTTAACATCCAGGAAACAAATTGATATTTTGCTAATCTGTCCAGCGAATTTAAGATTCAGATTGTTATCATTGATTCATTTAATAAAATGAAGGGCTGCCTCCTCTGTGCCTCTCCATATTATCAACAGATCGTCTATATATCTGAACCACTTTATAATGTTGTTAGACAGAACATCATTAAAGACAGTCATGAGGACCTGTTCCTCTCACAGCTCCATATGCAAGCAAGAGTAGCTGGGGGAAAAACAGGCCCCCATAGCCACGCCCCGAACCTGCTGAAAGACCTGGTTCTGAAATAAGAAAAAGTTATTTTCCAGGCACATAGCAATCATAGTTAGTATCATCTTGTTATGTTTGTAAAAACAAATAGGTCTGGTGTTCAAAAAATGTTCAACAGCTTTTAGGCCATCCCTGTGGTGTATGCTGGTATATAATGACGTAACATCTAAGGAAATAAGTAAGTCATTCGGATTCCAATCAATGTTGTCGAGTTTCCTCAGTAAGTCACCTGTATCCAAAAAAAAAAGAAGGTAGACTCCTCACAAATTCTTGCAGATAAAAATCTACATACTTGCTCATGTTTTCCATGATGCTGTTACGTGCCGATATAATAGGTCTGACCGGTGGTTTACTTTTGTCTTTATGAATCTTTTGGATAAAGTAAACCACAGGCATCACAGGGTGGTCATTCTTTAAATATCTGAATTCATCAGATGTTAACAAGCCCGCACTTTTCCATGCCAACAGACTTGAATACACATTATTCCATGCTGTTTTTACTTCCAACATCGTACCACGTCTGTAATAGTCTCCATCATTGAGTTGGCTCATGGCTTCCTCCATGTAAAGCTCTCTTGACCAAAGCACAATGTTTCCGCCCTTATCAGATTGCCTGATGATTATATTATTGTTGTATTGTAGTTTAATCATCAACTGATAATATGCATTGTCTCTGCTTGTCTAGCTCTTTTTTAACGCTCGTAGTTTGTGATATACAGTTTTCAATTCAAGTGTTAATTTATCGTGAAAAACATCTATATTGTCTCTCAGCATGACTGGGCAGAAAGTGGACTTAGGTTTGAAGCTTGAAGTTGTGATAGTTGTTCTTGATATCACTTGACTGGATGAAATTTCAACATCATCATTATTATTGTGTAATTGATGAAGGTTCTGGAGGAGTTCCATATCCCCATCTGTAAGAATGGAAGGGCTGGTAGTTGTAGTAGTTGTATTTGTTTTAGTCTTGTGTTGGCTTTGAAGCAGATGGAATTTGCTCAATTTTGATTTGCGCACGTATTTATAAACATAAACACGTGTTTGCGCAGTTGAAATCACCTTTAGGGCTGAACGAAAGTATTTCCATCTCTTTCTTTGAGAGAGTGTTGTTGGTAAGATTTATAATAGTTTGGGAATCAGATTCTGAATCATTGGGCATTATTCGCGCCTCCATTGTTTCCTTACTCTCTTGGTCTGCTTTGTGTTTGCATTCATTGGCTCGTTTTCGTCTCTCCCATCGTTTGCTGTTGCATTTTTGACGATGTTTACACTTTGGACACAGGGCGTAGTGTTTGCCTTCGGTCCTGGCGCAAGCAATCTACTTCTTGCGCCAGGGTGAACTTGTGAAACCCCAAACGTTGAGCTCGGATCTGTTCACTGTCCGATTCACTATCAATAGCTGAGCTAAGATCAGAGACTGATGTTGCACTTGGTTCTGGTAGATTAGTCTCATTAGTGGCAGGTTGGAGAGACAATGTTTTCCTTGTAGCTTTGACATTATCATATTTTTTTGAGAATGTAAATATTTGCCCATGTTCGTAGTCCAATTTATCACGTTGGAACTTATAGGCTTTTCTATTTTTAATGATCTCCTCCTCACGAGTTAGTCTTACCGTCATTTCATTTCTATATTTGACTGGTATATCACCAGCATTCAACATGTCTATTTCAGCGTTTAGGGCATCAATTTTAATTTGCAAAGTTTCTCGATCACTCGCAGCATACTTGACTAGTATTTCAACAAGCCTTCTAGACGATTCCAAATTGCATTCTGCCCATTCTGCCAACATACGTGGGTCGGGCTGCTCATAACTAGGAGCTAGCATTATACGTAGTCCCCTGGGGATCCTGCCAACTTCTAAATAACGCGGCAGGGACCGATGTTCCCACCACTTTGGCTGTTCAGCTTACATTAATTTTTTCAAGGATCTGAATCTTTCATTTATATTTGTGCCCGGAGTGTTTTGAATATTAACCGTGGGATTAATTACAGTTTCTCCGCTAGGAGAGTCATCAAAGATGCCGCTCGCCGCTGCCTTGCGGCTCCTTAGCGTGTCGGCTGTCATGGTGCGTCTTTGTTGGGGTTCGATTGTGAAATAATACAACAATGTGAACAATGCGCTCGATTAATATCAGCGCTATGTCTCACAACACACTCCTTCTCAATATATATACATATTACCTACTGGTGACTGCTATTACCCATAGGAAATCCGCAACATTCTATTTGGAATAACTTTGGCACCGTTTGACAAATCTTCACGAAAGTTTCAAAACTCATGGCCCACTCTGGTCCACTCCTATCCTGAAAGTCAAGGGGTGATTCGTCAAGCGGGGGCCGAGAAATAAGGGGGTCCCAAAACATGTTTTCCCCATGCAATTTTCCATAGGGACCTTTAGTCGCAGCTACAGCCCGAACTGCTGAATGGAATTACACCAAATTTGGCAGAAAGGTAGACCTTGGTTCAAAGTCGTGCCTTTTGCTGAAATGGTATAAATCCGTTCAGTAGTTCCTGAGAAAATCAAGATCACATATATATCTATGGCCACTCTGGATTTGCGCACCCTGCCGAGCATGAGCTGTATGCTAATTGGCTGTCAACACTTCAAACCAGGAAGTGTTGGCAGCCATCTTGTGCCTCGGTAGAACCGAGGCACAAGAAAGCCGAAAAACAAACTCTCAGAACGCAAAAAGGGGGTAGGGTAGAAACACCCTGACCCCCCTAGCCCTGCTCAGGGGGTCCCACAAGTACCCCCGGGGCAAAAAAATATATATATTTTTTTTAAAAAGGCAAGATTCGTGCACCCAGCGCGAATTTCGGCCAACATTGTTTTTAAAACGAAGCGCAGACTCCCCCGCTTCGTTGTTAATTTGCCCCGGATGGGCCAAATCCCGGGGGCAATACTTACTATGTAAAGGGGGGGCAAGCGGGGCCCCCCAGCCCCGGGGACCGCCACCCCTGGGGATCCTTGGAATTAGGTGGGGGGCTCTCAGGTCCCCCCAGCCCCCGGGGACAGCCATCCCTGGGGCTTCAATATAAGTGGGTGGGGGCTCATAGGCCCCCCAAGCCCTGGGGACCGCCACCCTGGGGCACCTTGGAATTAGGTGGGGGGGCTCTCAGGTCCCCCCAGCCCCCGGGGAGAGCCACCCCCCGGGGCTTCAATATAAGTGGGTGGGGGGCTCAAAGGCCCCCCCAAGCCCCGGGGACCGCCACCCCCTGGGGCTTTGTTAAAGTATGTGGGGGGGCTCTCAGGCCCCCCAGCCCTGGGGACCGCCACCCCCGGGGCTTTAAAAAATTGTGTGCGGGGGGCTCTCAGGCCCCCCCAGCCCCGGGGACCGCCACCCCCGGGGCTTGATCTAATTTTGATCGCGGGGGGGCACACTGCCCCCCCGCAGCCCCGGGCAACTCCCCCCCCCCGGGCTTTTAAAAAAAAAAACCTGTGTGGGGGGCCAAAGCCCCCCCACTCGCCCTGGGGACTGCCACCTCCCCAGGCCCCCCTCTTGGAGCCATTGATGGCCCTGGGGACCGCAACCCCACAGGGCCAGCTCCTGCAGTGTCCCGGGGTGCCTAACCCCAGGACACTGTAGTTTGAAATGACAGGAAGGGAGCCTCGCGGCTTCCACCCTGCTTTGCTTCATTGAAGCGAGAGCAGGTTTCCCTGCTCTCGCTTCAATGAAGCAAAACAGATTGCTTTTCCACATGGGGAGCAGCATGTTAGGTGCTCCCCATGTGGAAAAGCAATGCCGGCTACCGCAGGACGCAGGGAACCGGCTGGGACCGTGGGAGGATTGGGGTCCCCGGGGCTACTAGTGGCCCTCCCCAAAAGTAAATTTAAAAAAAATAAAAATTTGAAAAGCCTGCCCCCGGGGATGTGGTTCTCGGGGCCATAAGTGGCGCGGGAGGGGGGCCAAGCGGCCCCCCTCCCCAACAGTTTAAAAAAGAAAAAAGAAAAAGGCCATGCCCCTGGGGCCGATTAAGGCTTCGGGAAGGGGGCAACGCGGCCCCCTTCCACATTTTTTTTTTTTAAATTAAAAAAATTAGGGGGCAGGCCCTGGGGGATGGGGACCACAGGGCTAAAAAAATAGAAAAAGAAGGGGGGCTACAAAGCCCCCCTTCTTAAAAATATAAATTAAAAAAAAGACCGGCATCGCGCCGGAGGCCACGTCCCCTCCTTTCATCACTCTGCAAATGCACCCCCTGGCGCGTTTGCAGATGGGGAACGTATTCCCCTTTAATACAGGGGGTCCCTGGGGGCCAACTAGCCCACCAGGAACCTCCAGTATGCACCAGGGGGCTGCGTTTCAGAGAGGTGTTCTGAGGACACGCCCCTTTTTACACCTCTCTGCAACGCAGCTCTGTGGCGCTTAGTGGAGGTACCTGGTGGGCTAGTTGCACCCCAGGGACCCTCAGAATTCAAGGGGAGTTAATTCCCCAACTTAAAATGCGCCACTGGGTGCGTTTGCACAGTGGTGAAGGGAGGGGGCGGGGTCTGAGTTCACATGTGTGCAAATGCACCCTGTGGAGCGGTTTAAGTTGGGGAATTAATTCCTCGTCAATCCTGAGGGTCCCTGGGGGCCAACTAACCAACCAGGTACCTCCAGTAAGCACCACGGAGCTGTGTTGCAGAGTGTTGTAAAAAGGGGTGTGGCCTCTGAACATCTCTCTGTAACGCAGCCCCCTGGCGCATATTGGAGGTACCTGGTGGGCTAGTTGGCCCCCAGGGAACCACAGGATTGAGGAGGAATTAATTTGCTAACTTAAAACACGCCACTGGGCGTGTTGGTAAACAAGTCACCTCAGGTCACGCCCCCTTCCTTCACCACTGTGCAAATGCGCCCAGTGGTGCATTTTCGGTTGGGGAATTAATTCTCTTTGAATACTGAGGGTCGCTGGAGGCCAACTAGCCCAACAGGTATCTGCAATATGCGACAGGGAGCTGCATTCCAGACAGGTGTTCAGAGGCCATGCCCCTTTTTACACCTCTCTGGAACGCATCTCTGTGGTGCTTACTGGAGGTACCTAGTGGACTAGTTTGACCCTAGGGACCCTTAAGATTCAAGGGGACTTAATCTCTCAACTTAGAACGGCCACAGGGCGCATTTACACAATGGTGAAGGGAGGGGACAGGGCCTGAGGTGACGTGTGCAAATACTCCCTGGGGTGCGCTTTAGGCTGGGGAAATAATTCCCCTTCAATCTTGAGGGACCCTGGGGGCCAACTAGCCCACCAGGTGCTTCCAGTAAGTGCCACTGCGCTGCGTTGAAGAGAGGTGGTGCAGGCTGTGCCCCTTTTTACACCTCTCTACAATGGTGCTAACTGGAGATACATAGTGGGCTAATTTACCCCGAGGGACCCTCAGGATTCAATGGGAGTTAATCTCCCAACTTAAAATGGCCACAGGGCTTGTTTACACAGTGAGGAAGGGAGGGGACGGGCCTGAGGTGACGTGGCCAAACACGTCCTATAGCACGTTTTAAGTTGGGGAAATAATTTCCATTCAATACTGAGGGCCCATGGGGGCCAACTAGTTCACCAGGTGCTTCCAGTAAGCGCTACTGCCAGCGTTGCAGAGAGGTGGTCCAGGCAGTGCCCATTTTTTCTGCAACGCAGCTCTGTGGTGCTAACTAGAGATACCTGATGGGCTAATTGTACACAAGGGACACTCAGGATTCAAGGGGACTTTATCCTCCAAATTAAAACGGCCACAGGGTGTGTTTGCACACGTCAGCTCAGCTCCCCCCTCCCTTCACCAGTGTGCAAACGCGCCCTGTGGCGTGTTTTAAGAGGTAGTTTTAATCCCCCTACCCTATTATATACTAGGGGCTGACAGAGGAGGTCATGCTAATAACAGGGGTATGCCAACGCATAGTGTATGTAGGTGTTTTAACTGTATTCTAAGTGTCTTTTAGCTTAACACTGGCTCTAGGACTGGTTAGTCAGAGTCAGTTACCGCCAGTACCCATCTGAAAAAGTTGAGGGTACAGGATGATTTTGCAACAAAGGCCTCTTTCTGCTCCTCTGTTTGTTCTTTCTGCACGTCTTCCTTCTTCCTGCACTTTTCTTCGTCTTGGAGGACTTCTTTTGCTTCTTTCTGCATTTCTTTTTCTTCTTTCTGTGTGTTTTTTCGTCTTCACATATCCTACCTCTGTAGGCATAGTTAGAAACTAGCATTTAAAAAACCTTTGAAATTCACTGTAAATACCATAGGTTTCAGGCACGTTATAGTTAGGAATTAGCATTTGAAAAACCTTAGAAATTCACTGAAAAAACATCGGTTTCAGGGGCGTTATTGTTAGCTGGACATTTCACTCAAACCATTGAAATTCCTCCGTTATAGTTAGTTCAGCTAACTATAACTTGCGTGCCCGCAATGCACTGCTCATGACGTCACATATTACATCACTTTTGACATGGTAAGTGACATCACTCATGACATCACTGATGATATCTCAAATGACATCACTGATGACATCATCCTTGTGATAGAGTGGCAGACCTCCTCTCACCCTAATATGACCTTTGATACACACATTCAAAAATAGAAACTAAAGTTTTCAAAAAATGGACATACCAATACCAGTTACAACTATTCAGTAATTCCAAGATCTACATACACATCCACTCATTCACCAACAGTCGTATATAGACTCTCATACATGTACTCACTCATGGTTTTTTCAGTGAATTTCTAAGGTTTTTTAAATGCTAATTCCTAACTATAACGTGCCCGAAACCTATGGTTTTTTCAGTGAATATATATATAAATATCTATAAATATATATATATATATATATATATATATATATATATATATATATATATATATATATATATATATATATATATATATATATTACCTACTGGCGATAGCCAGTAGGTAGTTATAGTTAGGACCACGTTTCCATAGGAAAACCTCAACATTCTATTTTGAATAACTTTGGCGCCGGTCGACGAATCCTCGCGAATTTCTCAAAATAGGTGGGGCGCTACGCTCCGCTCCTACCCTGAAAGTCTCGGGGGGATTCGTCAAGCGGGGGCTGAGATAAAAGGGGGGTCCCAAAACGCGTTTTTCCCATGCATTTTTCCAGAGGACCTTTAGAACGAGCTACAGCCCGAATGGCTGAACAGAATTACTCAAAATTTGGCAGAGAGGTAGTCCCTAGGTCAAGGAAGTGCCTTTTGTAGGTTTGGTGTAAATCTGTTCAGTAGATTCTGAGAAAATAGCCTTTAAATCAATATATATATCTGAGCCAGCTTACGGTACGCTTACCGTACGCTTACGGTAAGCGTACGGTGGCGTGCGCGAGCGCGATTCTGATTGGCTCTTAGATCTTAGTAAACATTCGAATCGGCCGAAACCAGGAAGCGGCGGCCGCCATTTTGTCTCTCGCACTGAGAGAGATTTTTAAAATCGGAAGCCCAAAAACATGTAAAGGGGCTGTTTTGACAACTCCCTCCCACATAGTCATGTTGAGGGAGTCCCCAAACATCCCCCAAGTGCAAAAACGGTTTTATTTTTTTTTCGGCAATTTCGCGGGGTACGCTTACCGTACGCTTACGGTAAGCGTACGGTAAAAAAATAAAAATAAAAAAAACACTATCCACACTTACCCCACCCCCTGTGCTTTTGGTGGCCGAAGGCCACCAAATGTGCTGGGCTTATTACAATGGAAAAAAACACTATCCACACTTACCCCACCCCCTGTGCTTTTGGTGGCCGTAGGCCACCAAATGTACAGGGCTTATTATAAGGGAAAAAAACTTAGCATTTAAAAAACCGTACTAATTCACTGAAAAAACCATAGGTTTCACACACGTTATAGTTAGGAATTAGCATTTAAAAAACCTTGCAAATTCACTGAAAAAACCATAGGTTTCACACATGTTATAGTTAGTGGAAATTTTACTGATAAAAAACCAATGAAATTGCCCCGTTATAGTTAGCGCAGGCAACTATAACTCACGCGACCGCAATCCTCTGCTGATGACATATGTGTCTTTATGAAAAAAAAATATTTGTAATATATGTATAGCTAAAAATGTATGGAAGAAGACATGGGCAAATAAGTGTCTAAATACAGTATTAGCATCAGCAGAGGATTGTGGTCGCGTGAGTTATAGTTGCCTGCGCTAACTATAACGGGGCAATTTCATTGGTTTTTTATCAGTAAAATTTCCACTAACTATAACATGTGTGAAACCTATGGTTTTTTCAGTGAATATATATATATATACAACTCAGAGCGATAGTCAATAACAACTGGCCAATACTTAAACCTGATGCAGTCTTGGCACCTAGGCTACCGACTACACCGATCATTACTTTTCGACGGGCGGTGTCAATGAGAAACCAATTGGTCACAAAAAATCCTGAAAGCATAACAAAAGGGACATGGTTGCAGCCTATCAAAGGTTTTTTTAAATGCACATCATGTAGGGCTTGCAAATTTGGAGTTAATAGAACTCACTATGATACTCCGTTCAGCCCCACACCAGTTCAAATAGGAGGACATTACACATGTCGCACTGAATGTTCGCTCTATATTCTTACTTGCACCTGTGGCCTCAATCACGTTGGCAGCACCAAGCTCCAGGTACATGCCCGCATACTGCAGCACCTGAGAGCTATCGTCAACAATGATGCCACCAACCCGGTGGCACGACATTTCAAAACTGTCCATCAAAATGACCTTAGCTGCCTTACATATTCCGTGATTGATGCCATTCCCAAATTAAAACGGGGGTAACAGAGAACGCATGTTGAGACAACTTGAGACCTGTCTCATAATAGAACTCGACAGCAAGGCCCCGTTTGGGCTTAACACCACAGAAGACCTACACAATTTCCTATAAGCTGTGCCCCACTAACCGCATAGTTTGTTTACAATGTGACAGTCCACCTATTATGACTCATGACCTTACCCTTTGTATATAGACATCTTTATACACTTTTATCACATAATTTCCTTGTTTTATTCTCATACTGACATTCAATTTGGCCTCGCTACCACTATCTTCAAATTTTTCCACGATAGCACTTTTTTAACTATTTTGAATAAATTTAACTTTATGGATAATATACTTTTCCATGGGGTTTTTTATTTAATTTATTTAAATGTGCGTATAATGTTTACATCACACAACATAGCAAATTTTGCACATCACTTGCACTTTGCACTTTATAGCAAGTTTTGCACATCTACATACACGCACATAGCATATGTCGGGATGATTCCCCAGGGATACCAATTTTTAGATGGACTGACATGGAATTTTATTGACACAATTTTTTACCTGCAGTTTTTATTGGTCTTAGTATCATATACATGAATGGATAGCCCTTTTAATACTTTAACATTTCATTAGCACTATTTGCGCATTTTGTACTTAGATCGGTGGTCCATTTGTATAAGATATATTGCATTCATGCAGTTAATATAGTGTTGGCCCGATCTTTCATTTTTGCGCCGCCTAATGAAACATACTGGGCATCCTCAATTTACCAAGTTGATAGCATTCAGGCTTCAATTATAGCATGTATGAATATTTTCATGGAATGTGTGTCAATCATTTGTTTTACTGACAACAAGTTTATTACGATGATTTTTATTGCTGTTGCACACTAAATATGGTCTTTCTTTCCTGCAGGAAAGCAAAATGTGTATGATAGTATATTTTCTCTGTCTAACCATCATGTGACATTGGTGATATCACTTTAAAAATTGCTTCTCGCAAAGTCCGCCGCATGTGATCAAGGCCGTTTTCCGGCCGAAACGCGTCATGGCAGACAGAAGGGAGTAAAAAATATAATAAAAAATCTTTATCCACCGACGAAGAGGAGTTTGTGCGTTCATTCTCATTACACGCTGGAAATTTGTGAATGCTTGAAACCAATATATATATAAATATATATATATTCACTGAAAAAACCATAGGTTTCACACATGTTATAGTTAGCTGTACATTTCACTCGTAAAAAACCAATGAAATTCCACGTTATAGTTAGATCAGGTAACTATAACTTGCGCGCCCACAATAAACTGCTGATGACATCACATATTACATCACTCATGACATGGTCAGTGACATCACTCTTCACATCAATGATGACATCTGAAATGACACATTGTGGATTGCGGTCGCGCAAGTTATAGTTACCTGATCTAACTATAACAGGGAATTTCATTTGTTTTTTACGAGTGAAATGTACAGCTAACTATAACATGTGTGAAACCTATGGTTTTTTTCAGTGAATTTGCAAGGTTTTTTAAATGCTAATTCCTAACTATAACGTGTGTGAAACCTATGGTTTTTTCAGTGAATTTGTACGGTTTTTTAAATGCTAAGTTATGTATTTATTTTTAATTTTTGCGCGCACGGCACCGTACGCGTACGGTAAGCTTACCGTAAGCGCACGGTAAGCGCACGGAGCGCTGCCACAGATATATATATTGATTTAAATGCTATTTTCTCAGGAACTACTGAACAGATTTACACCAGACCTACAAAAGGCACTTCCTTGACCTTATGGCTACCTCTCTGCCAAATTACAAGTAGTTCTGTTCAGCCGTTCGGGCTGTAGCTGTGTCTAAAGGTCCTATGGAAAAATGCATGGGGAAAACGCGTTTTGGGACCCCCCTTTTTTCTCAGCCCCCGCTTGACGAATCACCCCGAGACTTTCAGGGTAGGAGCGGAGCGTAGCGCCCCATTAGTTTTGAAAATTTCGCGAGGATTCGTCAACCGGTGCCAAAGTTATTCAAAATAGAATTTTCAGATTTCCTATGGAAACACGGTCCTAACTATAACTATCTACTGGCGACCGCCAGTAGATAATATATATATATATATATATATATATATATATATATATATATATATATATATATATATATAAGTTTTTTTTTGTTTTGTTTTTTTTTCACTGAAAAATCCATAAGTTTCAGGCATATTATAGTTAGTTGGTCATTTCACTCATAGAAAAACATAGAAATTCCCCTGTTATAGTTAGTTGAGCTAACTATAACGCACCCTCACAATGCACTGCTGATGATGTCACATATTACATCATTCATGACATGGTCAGTGACCTCACTGATGACATCACTGATGACATCTCAAATGATATCACTGATGACATCATCCAGTGACTATGTGTTTCTATAAAATGTAAATATGTTTTATATATATATGCAAAGGTGTATTGAAGAATGAATGGGTGTATAAGACTCAGGATGGATGATTAAGTAGGTGTGCAACTGACTATATAAGTGAGTGATTAATTGTGTCTTACTTAATGCATGTGTTAGCGACTGATACAGACATTCACACAGTTTAGGTTCTCAGTTGGTGTGTATGCGATTGCATGTGTTGGTTAGCAGTTAAATGAGGATCTATATGGGTATTGATTGGTTGTCTGTGTATCTGTATGGGTGCCTGAGTATCTGTGTGGATGGGTGTGGGGTGTGACTCTGTGAATAGATATGTGAGTGGATAATTCACTGGGTATATGTGTTCAAGTCTATATCTGTGAAGCATTGTATGGCTCGGTGAGTGCGTGTATGAGCGTATTGGTGAGTGAATGGATGCCTCAGTGGTACATGTGCGAGTAACTGCATATGTGAAAAGCAGTATATATTAGTGTTGGAGTATATAAATGACTATATGTGAGACTGAGTGATTGTGAGAGTGCCTGAATGGATCAGTGTGTGCTTGTATTAGTTATTGTATTATAGTGGAAGTATGTGTTAGTATATGTTTAAATAATTGAGGTGGTATATGCGTAACTGTGCAGGTGAGTAAATAAACCTGTGATTGATTATTTCCATTACTGACTACATATGTGAATAACTCTATCATTGAGAGACGGTGTGTACGTGTCCGTATAGATATGTGACTGGAAATGATAATGCTGTATTGATGGCTGACTGTATGTATGAGTGACTGTATGGGTGAATGAATGGATGTGTGTGGAGACCTAGGAATTAGTGAGTGGATATATACTAACTGGTATTGGTGTGTTCATGGTTTTGAAAATTATAGTCTCTATTTTAGAGTGGGTGTATCAACTATTATATTAGGGTCTGATGAGGTGCATCAGATTTTCACATGGATGATGTCATCAGTGATGTCATCAGTGATGTCATTTGAGATGTCATCAGTGATGTCATCAGTGATGTCACTGATCATGTCATGAATGATGTAATATGTGACGTCATCAGCAGTGCATTGCTGGGGCGCGAGTCATAGTTAGCTCAACTAATTATTACAGGGGAATTTCTATGGTTTTCTATGAGTGAAATGTCCAACTAAGTATAACGTCCCTGAAACCCATGGTTTTTTCAGTGAATTTCTAAGGTTTTTTAAATGCTAATTCCTAACTATAACGTCTGTAAAACCTATGGTTTTTTCAGTGAATTTCAAAGGTTTTTTAAATGTTAATTTCATATTTTATTATTTATAAAACCTATATTTTTTCAAATTCTTTTAATAATATTTTGGAACTCTATAAACCTTTTTTTAACTTTAAAAATTATGTAATGTTTTATATCTTCAAAAAAATAATCTATATAATTTTTTTTTTTCTGAGAGTCCCGTACCGGTAGTCTACCAAGCTCCATCAGCACGCGAATCCTATCCGCCATATTGAAATGATGCGCATTTCGAATCCGACGAGTTTGTGGCACCATGTCCCGCGTAAGAGCATATACGTATGAGGTCGCGCCAGCTGCTACTTTGGTATGCGACGGGTACGCAATACCAAGCCGCGCATTACATCATGTACATATGGGTTCATGCCCGCTGCATGTTGCGTATGAGATAACTGCACACTGCCAGGCCCTGTGTTACATCATAGATGTATGGTGCTGTGCCTGGTACGTCATTCCCTCCTTTTTTGTACATCTCAAAACTATATCTACATAACTTTAAAGTGTATAGGAGAGCAAGCTATAATCTAAAATATTTTAAACATTTGTACATTCCTAACTGTAATAAACTTATATTATGGTAAATATATTTTCTCAAAATCGTGTCGGGTGCGGTCTCCTTCCGCGATGAGTGCACGATTGCCATGTGACCTTAAAAAAAAAGCATTTGATTGGTTCATAACATTTCCCATTCTACCAGTTGGAAAACACCACCCATTTTCGCCATTCTCTCTACAGCATTTGATGAGACACACCTCTTCTGCTTAGAGAGCTTTTTTGAAAATGTTTTGCTATATACACATATCGTACACTACACACAACATGCAACCATCATCTTCATCAATATTCATGGTCTGTAAAGTAGCCTTCCACCTGTGATAGGCGCACACCTAAAACTTACATAACCGAAGATTTCCCCACTGCCAGAGGTAACATGCTTGCATACGCTATCCACAGCACAATGTAATGTGGTACGGCCCAGGGGCACTATCATCCATAGATAATGAACACACGGACACAGATAGATAGTGGAACTGGGTACGGGCATGAGCGCTCGACTCCTTTTTATTACCATGGTCACATATACAGTGACATCTGTGCTGGGTGCATGTGGGGTGAGTGTAACACAGCCCTCAGAGAATGGTTGCTGCTAGCATAAACTACAACAGTAATCATTGGATCACACACAGAGATTCAATAATAAAAGGGTCAATAGTTTGTGCTGCAGTAAGGTAGGGACACTAGATGTGAAATAATACACAAAAGATTCTATCGTAAAAGAACCACAACTTGTGCCATATTCAGACAAAGGCAATAGATCTGAAATAATACACAAAAAGATTGTATCATAAAGGGTCCAGCAGTTCTAGTGCACTCAGATAGCCACATCAAAAGCATCCAGCATGTGCACAGCCAGCGATGAAGCGTGCTGCGAGCGGGCCGTACTAGCAGCAATGTCTGTTGCCCTCAACACTGCATCATCTGCAATAGCAACTCGATCTCAATTGTGAACACTGCTGTCTGAAGTGTAGGCCAGAGAGAGCGGTCAGCAAAGCCCCACAGCTACATAAGGTGGACTTGAGCGACACAGTTTGCTGTACGCGAAGCAAGAAAAAGCGTGTGTGGAGCCTGCGATGACGCGTATGCATGGTGGGGACAGAGCACACTGCAGCAATGTCTTTTCCTACAGGACTGCGTCATCTACAATACCGACTCGATCTGAATTGTGAACACTGTTGTCTGCAGTGTACGTTGAAGGCATTAGTCACACAGACATCCATTAAAACTTTTTCTCACTTCCTCTTCCCAAAATACAACAACATAAATTACAGAAAACTCTGCAATAAATAAATCAAAACAATTCGAATTGCGATTTCTACTGTCCACAGTGTAGACTATTTAGTGTTCCTTTGAACTTGCAAGATGAATTTCACCATTGTACTAAACATATAACTCATCTAAAAAAAAATCTTGAAGCAAATATACTAAAAGAATATTCTGTATATTTCAAGACGTTGTAGTTAGTTGCCTACTGAATTCTGTAATTAAACAATCACAACTCGATCTGAATTGTGATCTCTGCTGACCGCAGTGTAAGCCAGAGGCAGTAGTCATTAACACCTCACAGCCCCGTGCTGTTGGATTCGGATGCACATAGTTGGTTGCACCTGGCCGGAGGGGGTACACAGAAATCATCACAGACTTTAGCTTCTGACATCCTCAATCATATAATCAAGACCCCGTTTCACTGTTCGGACCTTCTGTACCGCGGTGTAGTCCTCTGACTACAGTCAACCAAGCCCAATAATCATGTGCAGCAGTTAACTACAGAAGCACAGACACTGATGCACCTCAACGGAAACAGTTCTGTGAAAAGCAAGCAGCAGTTAATATCAGACACCGTCCATTGTGGGATCAAGACACCGTTCCACTGTTAGGCCCTAGAGTTGATTGCACCTGTTCGAAGGGAGTACCTTCATCTCCACTCTCAGATGCAATTCTAACATCGTCCATTGTGGGATCAAGACACCGTTCCACTGTTGGGACCTAGAGTTGGTTGCACCTGGTGGAAGGGAGTACCTTCATCTCCACTCTGAGATGCAGTTCTAACATAGTCCATTGTGGGATCAAGACACCGTTCCACTGTTGGGACCTAGAGTTGGTAGCACCCGGTCGAACGGAGTACCTTTATCTCCACTCTCAGATGCAGTTCTTACATCGTCCATTGTGGAATCAAGACCCCATTTCACTGTTCGGATCTGCTGTTCCGCGGTCTACTCCAGCCACTACAGTCAGCCAAGCCAAATAATCATGTGCAGAAATTAGCTACGGAAGCACAGAGTCTGATGTACCTCAACGGAGGGAGTTCTCTGAAAACCCAGCAGCTGGTAATATCGGACATCGTCCATTCTGGGATTAAGACCCCGTTCCACTGTTCGGACCAGTTATAGCGCGGTGTACTCCAGCGACTGCAGTCAGCCAAGCCCAATGATCATGTGCAGCAATTAGCTACGGAAGCACAGAGCCTGATGAACCTCAACGGAGGGAGTTCTCTGAAAACCCAGCAGCAGGTAATATTGGACATTGTCCATTCTGGGATCAAGACACCGTTCCACTGTTGGGACCTAGAGTTACTTGCACCTGGTCGAAGGGAGTACCTTCAGCTCCACTCTCAGATCCAGTTCTAACATCATCCATTGTGGGATAAAAACACCGTTCCACTGTTCGGACCTGTTCGACTACTGTGTTAGTAGTATACAGAGCACTCCACGCTGCTGGGCCTCAAACTGAACGCTGTATACCTGTGTCGCGGTAGCCAGCGTTGATCTGAGGAACCTTCCGAACTCGCAGACCTTGCCCCAGGAGCTTCCACCGCCACGTGGTGGGCCCTCTTTCACATAATGCGGTTGCGAAAGGTGAACTGTGGGGCATATGTGCGTTGCAGCAGCCACAACGGTTTCTGAGTACCAGCAGGCAGAGAGCATCATTCACGCAGCCACCTTCACTTTCGAGGTCAACCTTGTAGCGGTGTAAGCTGCGCAGACCTTGCAGACACGTTCGCCATTCCGGAAGAGAACCACACCCAGCGAAACATGCCTTTTATTCATATCCCTACGCTAGCCATGCGTACGCCGCGCAAGCCCACTGCGCTAAAGATTTGGGGAGGGTGAAGGGCACGTACGCGCTATGTTTTCGAAATCTTCCCTACTGACTGTACTATTGTGGTTCCGTCCACTATCTACTTCACTCAATAGACCATCAGTGTATGTTCACATGTCATGTGTGTGCTCTGCATACTCAAGTCTGTCCGGCACATCCCCTCAACACTTTGCATTGTATACTTTTATAATCGAGAATCACTTGCCACCTTCGCACATACTTTGCTCCCATCTATCCCCGAATTCTGCATTGTGTAACAGAGGTGCTATGCCATGTTTACTTTGTGTACATGGCTAGCCACGGTTCCCACAGTACGTAGTGTTGTTGTGTCTGATAGGTGTACATGTTGTTTGTCATGTTGTATACGATTATATAAGGTAGCGCATTTTTTCACGAGCAGTGGTTTCTCCCATTTACATATCGCTGTCTTAAAGAGCATACAGAAGTTTTTTCTCACAGGTGCAAACTGTGACCACAATGGCAGTCATTCATTACTATGCAAGAATTTCCAACTGCACGACACTTCTAAGCTTACAGCCCCCAATCTTGCCTGCTTTCTTGAGAGCACGCCAACTCCCACAATCACACCAACATTCACACAGCTTTCTAACGGCAGTTATCTGCTTCTCAATAACATGCACTCCTATGGAATGTGAGGTGGCATACTGCATGTCCTTACTGTTTCAAACCGAGTAACTTCCTTTAACAATGTCTATTCCCACCCACACAAACTAACTCCCAAACTTCAACTTGGTCTTGAATCCCTACTTTGCAAACAGATTTCATTAAACTAACCAACCTAAAGCGCTTTTCTTCCGAACAGAAGTGTCCCTCACTTCTGCAAAAGAAATTCATGGCCTGCAGATAGCACGAACTTCCAGTAAAATTCAGTCCCTTTTAAATTCAAACCTCCCATTACACTTTGTGAATTGTTACCCAATTTTCAACACATATCACACTCAAGGTCTGGCACACTTTTTTAATACGGTCTCCTCCGGCCTTCTCACAGCCTTTCAAACTGTTTTTGGTATAATACCACACTTCATTCATTCGATCATCTCTGGAATAACAGGAACAGTGACCAAAAATCTCGCTCTCTTTGCGGCCATCCTACTACTATTTTTGCTTGTACAAAACGACTGCTCTCCCTGTGGTAACAAGCATCTCCGACAGAATACGCCTCTACGCGAAACTACATCAATACCGTGAAAAAATAGAACAACTTTTCGGCTGCCTGCCTCTATCTATTATCGGAGCCAGCTACAACATGACATTTATTTACACATATACAATCTGCGTACAACCATCTTCCTATTGCAAAACTTGCCCATTCGACAGGCGAATGGATGTATGCCTTGCCAACATCCCAACAATCGCTCCCGATATCCAGCAGGTAATGGAGTATCTTGAAACCCATGACCTCGATTGTTCAGGCAGTAGAGCAATGGCGGATGCAACGCAAAAAGGTATTGTGGCGGAATGGGATTTATGCGCAGCCGCGAAAGATCTACTGCAACGTACGAACTTTGACAACATCGCAGATTGTCTGCCTATTCAAATTGCCGCTCCAACATTCGAGGAACATTACTGTCCTTTCGAAGATATGAATTGGATCACTTCCCATTTCTCACACGATGGCAACAATGACCTCTTGGAACATTACGCATCTCAAACCGCTGAAGAACTTCCGGACTGCAATCTCCAAGACTTATAAGAAATTCACGTTATTCTTGGATTGATTTTAACCAACTTTTTTGACTTTATGCTTTCAATTTTTTTAATACACTTCAATTGAACTATTTTCATATAATAACTTTCTAAGTATGCTCAGGCATTTGAACTCTGTTTTCATTATTGCCCCTTATGGCTCCAGTCTAACCAGAGATGGGTGATGTATGGCCTATCCAAATACGCTATTGACTTCCTAAATTAGCCTAAACCCGACATCCATTTTGAAACCATCTCTATTCTTTGTGCACACGTCTCTCTGCCTTCCTGTTATCCACGAAGCCCTTTCACACAAATTTACTCATCCTCAGCCTCTACTCACGAGCTGGCGATCAACATAAAAAAACACAACATTTTTTAGGGACTGGTTGGCACAGTGTGCTAATCGTATCCTACCTTTATTTTCATTATAGAATTGAGTCATTCATGTCTAATAGCTATTGTTTATGTCCCATGGAACTTATACATGTAATGTGGAATTCACTAATGCGGCAGCTTTAGATTTGAATATAACAGAATCAGTCGGAGTTTGCCTCAGCTCGGGGCCTTATCTCTTTGCACAAGATTTTTTTTTAGAAAGAGCTGAAGACAATAATGTATGGTTTGACGAGAAGGGTACATAATGTGCTTCTCAGAAGCACAATTTTGTGTTCCTCCTCAAAGTTCCGATGTGACTGGTTGCCAGTAGGTAGTTATAGTTAGGACCAAGTTTCCATATGAAGAGCATTTTTTGTTTTGCTTATAACTTCGGCGTCGTTGGATGAATCATCATGAAATTTTCCAAACTAATTCTTTCTTCATATCAGCTCCTATGTGGGAAGTTTGGGGGTGATTTGTCAAGGGGGGCCGAGAAAAAAGGGGGGTCCCAAAACATGTTTTCTCCAGGTTGAACGGGTAAAAGGAATTACCCCAAATTTGGCAGGGAGAAGGGTATTGGTCTAGAAAGGACGCTTTTGTTTATTTGGTGTAAATCCGTTCAGTAGTTTTTGAGAAATATCGAAATTTACAGATATCGATATATGAGAATTCTGCAATCTGATTGGTTGAGGCGTTACGAGCCCGAGCTTATTGGATGCGAGCGGTTGCAGCTAGGAAGTGTTGGCCGCCATTTTGTGATTCCGTCGAAGCGAGTAAGGGGAAAAAAGGGTGAAAAAAGTGGGAAAGAGGAGGGTAGGAGCACTGTAACCTCTGTGGGGTGTTTAGGGTGTGCTATAGATGGGGTGTGAAGCAAAGTATTCACCCCTAGCGGTGTGAAAGTGCTGGGCTATGGAAATTAAGTGAGGTATTGCCTAGAGTCTGATGCTCTAAGGTGAGCTGGTGTGGGAGTTGGGGATTAAAGCGTGAGCCCAAATTGTGCGTCTTATGCTTTGAAGTCATGTGCCGTGGCCACTGCACTACACCTGTGGAAGTAGTGTCAGCATGTGTTTATACCTACTAGGACGAACTACTGACCCGTATTGGTGTGAAAGTCCTGGGGTACGGAAAATATGTGAGGTATTGTGTACAGTCTCATGGTGCTAGGCTGAGCTGCTGCTGGACTCTAGGATGGCAGCGTGAGTTCAAACAGTGTGTCATATGCTGTGAAGTCATGTGCTCTGGCCGCTGTGCCACATCTGTCCAAGTAGTGTCAGTATGTAGTTATACCTACTCGGAGGAACTTTTGTTTCGAACATTGTAACTTGTGTATGGTGCTTAGGGGGTGTTATATAGGGAGTGCGAAGGTAAATTTGCACGTATCAAATCAATTCGGTATTTGTAAAGTGCAAACTACTCACTCCTACGTGTCTGATGGTACTGGGGGCGTAAGCTGAGCAGCTGACAGACTTGGGGTAAAGCCGGTGAACTATTGACCCCTACTGGCCTGAAAGTGCTGGGTACGGAAATTAAGTGAGGTATTGCCTCTAAATTGAGCTGCTGCTGGACTCGGGTATGAAACTGTGAGCCTGTGTTTGCTATGCTGTGAAGTCATGTGCTCTGGGCGCTGTGCCACACTTGTCCAACTAGTATATGGTGTTTAGGTGGTGTTGTACAGGGAGTGCGAAGGTAAATTAATATGGTATTTGTAAAGCGCAAACTACTCACCCCTATGGGGGAGTAGAGGTGGTAATCAAAGCGAGAGCTCTGTGCTGCAAAGTTAGATGGTCTGGCTGCTGCATCACAGCTGTGTGGAGAATACATTTTGGCGAGAGTCCGGGAGTTGCCATTACCTGGCCCTAAAATAGCGGGCCTAAGTTGTCAGTTATAGGATGGCTCTAAAAAGAGCCCTTGTGTTGATTAGTTGGAGCTACATATAAGTGCGGATGCACAGCTTCAAGTTATCCAGGAAAACTCGATTTCCGTGATCTATGAAGTGTACTCCATCACTTCTGTAGATATCAGCCATTTCAAAACGTATGTTGTTGTTGTAGATGGACCCCATTTTGTGGTCTCTGAGGTATGCAGACACAGCTTTGTTGAGTTTCTTCCTATATTTGTCAATCTGAGGACAACATTGTTTTGACCATTTCCACTTCTGTCTTTGGCATATATTGGAATATACAAAGACAGTTTGAGGGAAAAGTAACATCAATTGTCCAAAGGTATCCTTCATAAGCATTTCCAAACCTACCCTAGTTAATGTGCCTAGGTCGTTTCCACCACAGTGCACAATCATGAGGTCAGGGTGTTGGAGATGCAAACAGGTTTTAACCAAAGGCAACAATTGGTGCCACATCAATCCTCTCCGTGCCAACCATTTAATGTCCACATTTTGTAAACCTAGGTCTAAGTCAATACGTCTCTGTTTTGCATACCTCTTGCACCAAAAATATAGCTATGTCCTACGATCCACTCTAGCATTTTGAAGGTATGGCTGGAAGGTATGGAAAGATGTCTGTAGCTCATGCAGTTCCTTGGTAGAATAAGAGATATGTTTAAAGATGGGGAACTACTTTTTATTACTATACAAGACGATACGTGATTGGGAGACGAAAAGCATTATTTTTTAAAAGTAGGGCGCACATTCGTTTTGTGGAAAAGCATCTTTGTCATTGGTTAAGAAAAAGCAGTTTCAACGTGGAGTACATATAATAGGATAAAAGTTGTCAACTCAACCACACCTTCTACTTGCATTTGGAAGGCACTGTTTGAACTTAAAACAATTGTGAACTTTTAACCTGAACGTGCCGTTAAATGTTCGAGAAAATGTTGCAAAAAAATATGGTTAAGTTTAAAAAGATTGATGAACTTTTAACCTGCACGTGTTGTAGAATGTTCTAGAAAGTGTGTTGATAGAATACGTTGCACTTCTGACTTCTATGTGTTGTTGAATATAAAAAAAAACAGTTTATATGGAAAATTAAAAAGAAACCAAGAGAGAGAAGTTTTGAAACCTAAAAGAAACAAGGAACTATTCTAATTTCTTCTTTACATGTATTTATGTGTGGAGCAACAAAATTATAGACTGAACAGCACCAGCAAGAGGAAGAAGCAGGGAGTGGGGGGACAGGGGAGATGGGCAGAATGGCAGACATGCACAATTAAGTATAGCACAAGTATAAACAAACAATGGCCAAAATGAAACACACCAACGAGGAGCAAAAGTCACACAACTCGCCAACATCACACCAGTGAACGAGCACAGAAGTGAAAACCACGCTGCATTCATAGAGGATGTGTGCAAAGGCAGGTTGTTGGTGTTGTGGGATGTCTGCGACCGTGGTCATCATGGATGAGATGCCCAGCACATGGCACATGGGTGAGTTCCCTGTCTGTTACGTTGCAAACAGCTGCTCCTCCCTCCCATGAGCTCCCACACTTTTGTACGGTGCGCTGTTGTATCTCGTGCGCTCGTACGGCACACCATTGTAATGCCTATTTGCACATGTGCTGCTGCATTCCAACTACACCATCACAGTGCCGTTTGGAGGTGCTGCATGCCACTTTACAACATCGACTGCTGCGGCCCTTGTGGCAGGCCACACCAGAACTAGGGGGTGGGCGGAATTTGCGAAATTCGCTTTCGCAATCTATCGCGAAAATGTCGAAAATCTCCGCAAACACGCCGGAAATATCGCGAGGACGCGGACGTTTTTTTCCCGCCTGTTCGCGGTATTTTTTGCGTGATCGCGGCTCGCCAACTTACCATGCGGTTGCTCACGGGCGCGGCCATCTTGTTATCACTTGTCCTGCCCTCTCGCGATGCTTACTTCCTGTTCCGAGTCATGCAATGCATGTTCGCGCCCGTTCGTGGTAGATATTTCCTGTTCGCGTTGCTTTTTGCTTGCTCGGGGAGAAAATATCACGCGAACTTGAGCACATGGTCTCAATGGGCGCGGCCATCTTGTTTTTCACTCAATTGCATGGTTCTGGGGCCTGATTTTGAATCCTCCCTGCATCTTTTCAATCCTTTGTTTGAAGCCACTTTTTTGATCTTTCTTATTTATTATTTCTCTAACTATTTTCCTGCTTCTATATTTTTTGTTTTTGTCTTCTTTTTCTTTGTTTTTTAGCTACTTTTTCACTCTTTCTATTGCCTGCTACTTATTTCCTTTACTTCCTTTAATTTTATTACCTTTTCTTTCCTGCCCCGTCCCAGAACCATGTCAAAGGGTAGGGCTCGTCGTCGCAGCCAGAGCCGCGACCGCCTTCCTTGCGGAAGGCGGCGCCCACAAGGGGTGCAGGCACGGGCCTTATTTGAGGAGGTGGAGTTGGCTGCACTCATTTTCTTTGTGCAGCGCCACCTCCCCTCAACCCTGGCAGCAGGTGGCAGGCCTGGGTCTGGGTACGGCCTCTGGGAGCGTCGACAGCGGTGGGGGAAGGTGCGCCAGGCAGTGTTGCGCTGCTCTGGGGTCCGGCGCACCCAGGCGCAGCTGACGCACCGGTGGTCTGACATCCTGGACCGTGAGCAGGACCTGCTGGACTTGCTAGGAGTGGAGGTCCCGGGTCTTGGTGAGTAACTATTTAATTATTACTACTTTGTGTCTGTTCTTCTGCTCTGTGTTATATATTGCGAATATCTTTTTTTTCTTCCAACCAGCTAGAATGTTGCTGCTTACATTCCAGGTTAATTATGTTTAAAAGTCTTCTGTGATTATGACACAGGTGCTCCTCTGCACTACTACTAATCTTACTTGTTTGCAACTTTGCGTTTGCGCTCGCTTAGTGTGATTCTGTAAGAGTTTATTTTAGAGAAATTAAGTTACGTAATGCTACAGTGACTCTAGTCCTTACTTTGTCCTGTCACTAAGAGATAGGGGCGGATTGATACTTAGGTTTAGGTACTTTGTATGAGTTTGTAATTTTTTAGTGGTATGCATGATGCCCCCTCAGTTACGTCACGTGCTACTAGTACGCCAGTCTTTATTAGAACCTTTTCTAGTTTGTTCAATGAGTGGTGGTAATTGGCTTAGCAGTGGCACTAGCAAAACATCAGCATCAATCAAGCAACCCAAAATTTGGTGTATACAAAAAATGTAGTCATGTGTCCTCCATTTGACCATATGCATTGTTGAGGAATAAAAGAAGTGGATAATGCATACTTAATGTACAATTGGCATGCCTGGAATAGGTGGGCTAGGTCAGGTGGTACGTCTTACTTAGGCTTAGTTGTAACTTAGTATTCTGGAATCAGAATGGAAGACTTGATTACTGTTGATAAATAGTAACTTAAGTAGTCGATCCGCGAATCCCCCGATACTACTTGTTGACCAGATGAGATCGGTCAATTTAGTTATTGCAATTGTTGTTTACATAAGTGTTTTTTGACCGTTCTTTAAAAATATTGTATTTGTTTGACAGCATCCATCAATGTTTGTCTATTTCTTATATCTTTCCTGTTCATCAGCACCCAGGGGCAGACAGACAGCGAGTTGGCAGTCGACGGGAGAACAGTCAGAACACCACCACCAGGAGGAGACCAACGAGGGCTGCTCTGCTGGCCCCAGTAAGTCTTCTTGTTTTTAATAATATTTCTTATTCCATAACTTTTACTGCACCATATGTTTCACGAATTATTGTTTCAGTTTCCCAATGCTATTTTTTACCAACAATTATCCTTCGATCTGTACGGTTTCAAAAATCGTGTTATCCCTGCCTCTGCTATGATGACTCTCTGTACTACTACTACTATCAGTCTGTCTGTACTGTAGTAGCTAAGCTTGCCCAGTTGGCCAGTGCCACTCTTTATTTGAAAGGTTGCAATAAAACTCAGATTCACCAGTAGCTCTAGCCATTGAGTCCAGTCCTTTGGGTCGTCCTCTTGTACTACTTCTAGTCTTATTGATCTTGAGTCTTTGTTAATCTTAAGGCTTTGACAATTCACAGCAACAAATGCCCAACCAGATTTATTACTATTTTTATATGATAGCCTATAGGACATACTACTGTTGTAGGGATCTTGCACATACAGACCTTTGCACAAGAAAATAGGATGTTGGTGATGGTAGGTTGGACCTTCCTCACACACCTCAATCAGAAATTCAGAACCCACCACAATCCCCTGCTAGACTATAGTACTGTCTTGTCATAACTATTAGATCTCCGAAACCTCCCCCCAAGATACCCAACAAGTAGACAACCCAGAACATAACATAACACACCCAACCTCTCAGTCGTGGAAGCAATGCACATGCACACCCTTCCTTTAATTTGCTCACTCATGTAAGTTAGTCCACACCACATACCACCAAGTCTATGTAAGTTCAAAATGTTTATTTTGAATTGAGAAGCTCTGTACATTGTTCTATTATATAATGCAGCACCAACCGGAAAAATCAATAACATTAAAACAATAAACATTGTTACACTTACTTACAGTTGGGAATTAAATCATGATAACTGAACAGGCAGCACCACCATCCCCTAGGAATTTAGTTGATATAAATTCATAAATGAAGATCTCTGAAGGGACCCCTCACCTTAGAAGAACCTAGTACTGGTAGTTGTTGCATCATTCATAAGCTCTGCAAAGCTCTGGTTCGTAGAAGGGAATCTTCCGTCTGTAATGCGAAAAATGAAATGGTGCGCGTTAGTATATTGCAACTTACAAGCATTTCTCAGCCGTGCCAAAAAGTGTAGCATTTATGGATAAGCAATATGGACCAACAGTACACCAGTACTTCATAAGAAAGTGGCTTGTTAATGTTTTTGTTGACCGCTTGTACACAGCGCGTAGACAGTAGCAGTGTGAGGCAGGTCATGTGGGCTCAAAGGAGTCTTATATAAAAAGCTGCAAGGTAACGTCACATGTGCAAAAATAAAAGACACAAAGGTAAAATGGTTGCATGGCTCGGGGTAACTAATCAAAGGCTAGAATGACCCTAGGGAGGACCATATATAACTATTAGTGTCTACTCTACTACTACCTGATTTGTACTAGTGATGTATATTAGTATTAACTCATTTTTCAATCTTCCTACTGACCAATAGGGGGAGGTGTATATGACGCCTAATAAATGTGTAATGTTTTCTAGGCGCACTACTGACCACCATTGTCGGGGCCAGCGAAGGCGACGCGGAGGGAGAGGATGCGGCAGTTGCTGCAGATACCGACGATGGAGCGGTAGGGGGAGTGCCAGCACCAGTGGCGGGCGGTGGTAAGTTAGATTCATAATCCTTAACTATTGTTGACAGTACACTCACTGCAAGGGTGTGCTGTATGTATACTGTACTGTTGAGACTTAGGGCCCCATTAGGATGGTGGGCGTATTCGTATTGCCCCCGCCGGGCCGGCGGTATTCACTGCCGACATCGCAGGGGCAAACCTCCCGCCATCCCTGTAGAAAAGAGTCAGACCCCCCACCTGTTGACCAGGCGGAACAGGGTTCAATATGGTGGTGGTGTCTCTCTGAACACACTGCCAGCCATATAATCTGCATTTTGGAATGCCTTTGCGTGGCGGCATTGCCGTCCGCCACGGAAAGGCATGCAGACATTGCAGAGTATGCTTGGGGGCCCCCATGGAGGGTACCTATGCTATGGTACCCCCCCTGGCTTTCAAAGCAAAACGTGACAGGCTCCACGCGGGGCCTATCATGTTGTACTTGGAAAAGCAGCACAACATGTATTTTTAGCATTGCTTTCGGCACCGCCAACCAGAATGTAGAAAAAACAGGATGCGCCGGCCACTGTGCCGGGTGCATCCTCCTAATTGTCCCCACGGGACCCCCACCCTTTTTAGCGTGAGGATAGTGGGCAGACAAAGTCCGCCCGCCATCCGATGTCCTAAGTAAGTATGAGTTGTTGTGAATGTTTGAAGAGTGAACTAGAAGACTAGAATCCCTTTAATTGGCATAGGAGCGGGAGTATTGAGTAACCAATGGCATCATCTATCTGATTTCAACTCCGCTTTGAAAGTTTTATGGAGAAGAGCACCTGGTGCACTGTTGAACTAAAAAGTTAAAGACGGGTGGAAGGAAGAAGGACGGGCGAGATTTAAAATGTTATGTACAGTGCTTTATAGTGCTACTCTACAATGCCACTATGTGTATAAATAATGAACTTGTCTTACTGTTTTTCTAAGGGTATATTTTCCAATTGTCTTGTTTTTTTCTTTTTGATACACAGCTACTCCTAAAGTCAATCGGAAGGAGTTGGCCGCCAAGGCACGGCGCCGGAAGCTGGAGGCAATCCAGCAGGAATACCGGTGGCTGGTGGGTATGGCAGAGGAGGAGGCTGCAGCAGCACTTGAAGCCTCCTGCAGTGCCCCGGGCCCCAGCCACCGCCCTCCAGCGGTACGGCGCCACCGTCTGGCAGCTGCCCGCTGCCACTGCAATGCCATCTCTGGTGCCCCCCCACTGTGGCTGCAACTGCCGCGCCCTCAGACGCTGCGTCGCCCGTCTAGAGGAGTAGATGCATGTCCTCCTTCAATCCCACCCCACACCTTAGTCCCTGTCTTCTGCCCCTTTTTTAATTCTTGTTTGGGTGGGTGGGAACTAGTTTGGGTGTTGGGTTTTTGCTTAATTTTTTTTTATTGATTTATGCACAGGCAAGGTTTAAAAAGTATGTACATCTCAAACAATAAAGAAAAAACAAACAATCAGATCAGCAATGCATCATACTGATATAACCCAAAAGATATAGGATAAAAAAAAGAAAAAAAAATATTATGTATAGGAGATAAAGATCAAGTCTATGCAATTGCGTCCAACCATTTAGTGATCGGGAACCACATTTTTTGGCCCCAGATTTGTTTCTGGGGGCCACATCTTTTGTAAACAGAGAGTTCTAGAATATATAGCGAGAGTAGCCTTAATCTCCAATTACAAAAAGTAGGAGCATCAGCATTAATCCAATTAGTAGTTATGCATAGTCTCGTTATAGACATGGAGATAAAAAGAAAACTGATTTCAGCACTTTCCCGAAATGTTCTTTCCACCTCACCCTCAACACCAAAAATTACCAGCTCAGGAGTAAGTGTAACAGGTGTTAATAAAATTAAGTTTAAGAAGCACTTTATATCTTGAAAAAAAGTGTTTAAACCTGGACACAAAAAGAACATATGTATTGAGTCAGCCCCATACAATCCACACCGATTGCAAGAATTACCAGACTTCCTCTGAGAATGAGCCCATTTCGAAATTTTGGCAGGGGAATAATACAGATCAAAGGCTGACATAAAGTGTTGCGATTTCAAACTGCCGGACAAAACAACTGAATTTGCCAGTTCTAATGATTTAACCAGATTAATGCCACCTTTATCTAATTTCCTTTCCCACCGAGCATATTGCAATATTAAATCATCAGAAAGTTCCGACAGCAGGGTCTGATATATTACCCCAATGCGTGATTGTCATGAAAGTGCATCAATTATATTAATTGGATCCAAATTCCCCTGACCAATTTGTAATTTAGAGCCAAGAAAACTCCTAATTTGTAGAAATTTAAAGAAGTCCCCAATAACCGTAATACCTAAATCAGCCCATCTAAACATAATCCTATCTTGGAATATTGGTGGTAATAAACCATATGCTGAAAGAGGGGTGTACAAATTGATATTTGATATTTTAAATAACTTCCGAATTTTCTGCCATACAGAATATGCGGATTTAATTATTTTAAATCTAGTTTTCTTATAGTAACTGGGTTCCAGGGTCTTAACTAGTCTTTGTCGAGCGTGTTCTCCTAAAAGCATCTCATAGATTGAAGGGTTAATAGCATCTGATGTAGCTGTTTGAGCAGTCACAAGTATCTCCATGTGCTGTAATAAAGCAGCCAGATGATATAATAAAAAATTCGGCATACCCCAACCCCCCTTAATCTTGGGAGAATCATCCATTTTATTGCTCTTCTAGGTCTTCGGTAACTCCATAAGAACCGAGAGCAGATCTGTTCAATTTTAGAATAAAGAGAGGGTGAAAAAATTATGGAATAGTTCGAAAAAAATATAAAAATTCTGGAAAAATAGACATTTTGATAACATTACTTCGGCCATGTAATGATAGATGCAGATGGTCTAGTCTCTCCAAAAAAGCGCTAATGGTATGAATAGTGGGTAATATATTAAGTTCAGGAATGCGTTCTACATCCGGTGTTATTCTAACCCCCAAATAAGTAGCCCCTGAAATTGTAATCTCTAGAGGACGGGATTTATCTGAATGTAGACATTGCGTTTTGTCCACGTTCAATTTATAGCCGGAGAGATCCCCAAACCGTTTTGCACTGATATTCACAATAGGGAGAGCGAGCCTTAAATTGCTGGTAAAAATCGCTATGTCGTCAGCATAGGCCATTGTTTTATATGAAATATTATTCACAATTACAGGTTCAATATTAGTTTCCCTTTCGAGTTTTTCTAGAAAGGGGTCGATATAAAGCGAAAATAATAATGGAGAGCAGGGGCAACCCTGCCTGGTACCCCTAGTAATATTGAATGTTTGTGAATTTTGTCCGGATATACGAATGGCTGCTTCTGGCTATATATATAAGGCTTGAATAGCTTGAATAAATTCAGGGGAGAATCCCTTCCAGTGCAGGACAGACCACAGGAACCGCCAGGAGACCCTGTCAAAAGCTTTTTCTGCATCTAACAGGATCATCCCAAGCGGAGATCCTGCGCCCAATCAAAAAGGGCAATTGCTCTCTTAATATGATCTGTGGTATCTCTACCAGGGATAAACCTGTGTTGTCTAAGAGATACTAATGGAGTTATAACAGTGCAGAGCCTAGAAGCAATTATTTTTGCATACATCTTACTATCAGCCGTAATGAGTGTAATCGGTCGGTAGGAGCCTGGATTAAGCTCCGGTTTTCCCTTTTTCTTAAACACTATAATCGTAGTTTTTTGCCAAGATTTGGGAATCAGTCCCCGTTGGGCTAGCTGAAACAATGAAATTAAGATAGGTTTCAGCGTTTATCGGAATTTCCTGAAAAACTCAAGGGGAATTCCGTCTGACCCAGCAGCTTTGTCAGATGCTAGAGATAAAATCACGGCCTCGATTTCATCCCAGGTAATTGGGGAGTTAAGAACCTCATTTTGCTCCACGGTTACTTTGCATGTAATTATTCCATTTAAAAATCCCATATTGCTGTCAGCAGTAGCTTCTTTTTCGGCCGTATAAAGTTGACTATAAAAATTATGAAATACTTTTAGTATACCTTGCGGGGTATCAACAATTTGATCCTGCTGATCCTTTATCCTACTAATACCATTAGCCACAGCTCTTTGTTTAATTCTTTTAGCCAAAAGTTTCCCTATTTGCTCCCCAAATTCAAAAATATCTGAACGGTACTGTATATATTTTGATGCGATCTCTTCCGCATAATGGAAATGTATTTTGGATTTAATAGCAGAGATTAAATTTAAACATTCGTCAGTATTTTGAGCAGTACTAATCTTTTTAGTAAGCTCTACCTCTGCTACTGTAAGTTCATCTATCCAAGATTTAATCAAATCTTTAGTCTCCTTCTGGAGATGTAATGAGAAGCTAAGTGTTTCCCCACGTAAAGCTGCTTTAAATGCATCCCATACCGTAGTTTCAGGGGCAGTGCCTTTATTAATATTAAAAAATTCCGGAATCCGTTTAGCCATATGTTGACAATAGGCCTCTTCTAGTAATAGTTTTTTGTCAAATGTCCATATATTTAAATTCCTAGGGAGTCCATATAGTGTCATCTCAATCATTAATGGATTATGATCAGAAATAAGTCTTGGATATAGGTTAATAGTAACTTTATCAGATAGCTGTTGTGAACAAAAAAAATAGTCAAGCCACACATGTGATATTGAAAAAAAAGTATATCCGGGCTCACTGGGTCTATGTCTGTGCCATATATCTACTAAGTCATATTCCTTGATCAGGCCCTGTAGAGCTTTAAACGTCTTATTCTTACGACCATAATAAGGTATACAACCAGTTAAATTAAAATTATGCTCTAAATGAATATTGAGATCGCCGCAAATAACCAATGGAGATGGCCAGGTAGCTAATTCAACATTAATATTGTTCATGATTTCTGGATCATCAGAGTTAGAACCATATATCGAACAGATGTGAAAAGAGAGCCACGAATATCTACCAGGAGGATCACCCAGCGTCCTAGTTGATCCTCTTTCTTGCGTCTACAGACAATAGTCCCATATTTCGCTAAGATTGCAACCCCACGAGTATTGCTGCCTTGATGTGTACAAGCAAGTAAATCAAGGCCCAGATCTCTGAGCCAGTTACGATTGCACCAAGAAATATGTGTTTCTTGTACACATAATATTTCTATTTGTAGTTGCTTGATTATTTTAGCAAAAAGTTTCCTTTTTTATGGTCATTAAGCCCACAGATATTAATGGTACGGATAGTCAATTTATCTCTAGCCATTCTCAGTATGAAGTGGCAGAATGTTCATTTGGCCCAAACCAGTGTTACCAGAAAAGATTGTAAGCGTTGCAGAGTTCATCATTATAATAGTTATTTCCCTATACAAATAAAAATGTACATACAAATTAGATAGATTAGGTAAATTAAACATGCCTTGTGCTCCCCTCCCCTCACCCCCCTCACCCCCAACCAGAGTGCCCCGCCCTCCCCATTGAACCAACCCCCTTCTCTCTTCCCAAATCAAGAGGCTTAGGGAAGCAAGTCCCTGGTGATGTCAAGCAAGACTCAGCCTCTACCTACGTGAATCCACCCCTCCTCTATGCTAGAACTAAGAAATTGTGCAATTAAAAATAAATACCCCTAGCAGAATTAAATGGAGGACAAAAATTCTTGAGCTTGAATCTCAGAGGGGAACAACCTTTACAACAAAACTTTGACAACGCGTGCAGTTACATAGCGGATTTTACAACGAACGCGATGTAACCACGCGATGCCATTACAACGCAAGTCTTTACATCGACTTGCGATAGATGGCGTGCTAAAATTACAAATAGTGTAGTTTACTATTCCAACACCTTCCCTACTGTTAAGTGGACTGGAGTTGGAATAGTAAATTACGCTTTTCTAATGTTAGCACGCCATCTAGCGCAAGTCGATGTAAAGACTTGCGTTGTAATGGCATCGCGTAGTTACATCGATTCGTTGTAAAAACCGCAATGTAACTGCACGCGTTATAAACACACGCGTTGTTACGTCATACATCCATCTCAGACAAAAAAAAAGTGAGTTTGCCCTTGAAAAATCACTTTGAGCTTTGCAGGGCTTAAAAGAAAAGCCTGAGCTCCTTTAGCTTGAAAACCAGATATCAGTTGATGCAGGAGCCATCTTTTCTATACAGTAGCCTGACAAAAGTCAGGCCGGACAAAAAAATCACAACCCTTGGCCTTGCGCTTTTTATCCGGTCTAGCAAGATCATATATAGCTTCTCTAGCTAGAAAATTATTAAGTGAGATAAGAATCGCATGAGGTCTCTGTTCAGTTGATACACCGCTTTTCTTACGGATATTAAAGGGGAAGCGATGGGCCCTTTGAATTTGTGTTTGCCACTCCCAGTGTTGAAGTTCAGGAAATGCTTCGGCAAAGAGTTCCACCACAAATTGACGGGCATCGCCACCTTGTTTCCCCTCGGGGATACCAATAATGTGGAAATTATTCCGCCTAAGTCCGTTAATTTCCATACGGTATCATCCTTAATAGATTTGATAGTTTCTGTAAGTGTTTTTTGGGCGGTTAACTCATCCTCCAATTGAGAGATTTTAGTTTCAGCCTCCCCCATTCTGGTAGAAAAATCAGAACAAGATTCGGCAACTCTTCTAATGGAATTTTGAAGTTTGCGGTAGGCCCCCTGTGTTCTTAGACTCTCAGATCTGGTTTCTTCTCTGAGGGCCATAATAGTTTGATATATGATAGGGAGAGTAATTTCATCTTGGTTCTGATCTATAACCTTGTTGTTGCCAGCTGATTGAATCTCTACAGGGATCATGTTGCTGTTCAAGCTTGGCGAAAAAAAATAATCCCATGTCATCAAACCAGCTGCCTCCTTGGTTTGGTTCACTGATGCCTTGGGATCGTATGAGGTGGCGGTTCCACCTTGGCCCAACAATGTTCTATCGTTCTCCTCCTCCCAGTGTAGGCTAATGCCATCACTTTCACCGGCAACTGAATCATTGACTGACTGTTCATCACTGGAAGAGTGGGAGTAATCGGAAAGGGAGTAAAATTTGTCACCCACCTCCTCATCCTTGTGGGTCATGGGTTCGTCACCACCTAAGTTTGCTAAACATGCCGGATCTATAGGCAAGAGATTATTCAGGCAGTTCTCAGAAAAGACTACAGGTCCCACAATGCAATTGGTTTGATATGCTGGAGTGTCTGTACAGTTGTTGTCAGTCTGGGAAGCTCCGCAGGCAGGCTCAAATACCCCCTTACTTGCAGCTAAAGTCATTTCATCAATATCGTGTCCCGGAGACTCCAGAGCCACCCCGGGTATCGGCAGAGCAGCTGTCAGAGCCATGTTAGTGGATATTATTGCTGGCGTATCGAGATTCCCTTTCCCTTTCTCGCTGCGTTTGGAGATCGTTCCTCTATGTCTCTCTCCGTGAGCCTTAAACAGGGCGGGAACCGTTTTAGGTTTTGCTGTTTGGACTAGTATTTTCTGGAATTTCCTATGGACATTCGTTGGGGTTAGGGAGGGGGGTGGGTCAGCTTTTGTGGGTTTTTAGTTTATTTTTGTTAGGGTCAATTAAATATATTTTTCTACGTTACATGCAATGTTGTTAATGTTTTGTAGGTGGGGTTACTGTTTAACATCACACTGTTTCCTTGCTGGTGCAGGGGCGCCCATACCCAGTGTTTGATATAAATAATTGGCTGGCTGTGTAAGACACAGACAGATAGATGCAACACCCCTCACAGATTGACTTGTCCTACTAGTACTTTTAGTCTCTCCTCTAGTCTATGCATTCTTTATCTGGACTCAAAGGGGTGTGTGAAACTGAATTAATTGAAAACATGTCCATTATTAATTCTGCCTCCCCCAAACTTCTATTACCTGTGCTTGATGTTTAACTTAGGCACAGCAATGGCTGCATGGTGAAGATGGTTTCCTTTTTCTAACATGCCATGATTGGGGTGGTGGTAATATAGTAGTAGTAGTAGACACTGGCAGGGCAGCAGCATTTGCAAAAAAAGAAAATGAGACAGTCAACCGCCTTTGAGAGACTGTTAGAGGAGTAGTAGAATGAAGTACAGTACAGAACTTACCGAGCAACAATAATATGCTAAAATATTTTACAACAAAACATAATGGTGGTGGGATAGCCTACTAGACAGAGTTAGAAACTGTAGTTGTGTCGAGTCACTTGACTAGGCCTACAGCCTAACAGTTAGTGCTGTGTATGAGGAATGACAACAAACAAATCCAATCAATGCCGGCAATTAATGCTGAGGTATATGTTCCTTTGTTAAATAAAATAACCTCTAAAATATACTACTCATGGGTGGGCAAGCAGAAGAAGATCATCGCTCTGCCTTGAAATTGAAGTACTGTTGCTTTCGCCACATCCGCCCCAGCAAGCGTGTGATTAAGTTTTGGTGTACAATTAATTTAGTCACACCTCGACAATAAGTCACACAGCCCGGGGGAAGAGGGTTCGGATTTGTTGAATGGATGGGAAGGGGGTTTGGGGAAAGGTTTGACATTGAAAAACAGTATGCATGGACAAACAAATGACAATCTTTGAAGACTACCATATCCATATGTTAAGGGAGAAAAAGGAAATGCATGCATGATGATGAGAGACCCGGATTACATACACTTCTTGTTCTGTTGTTCCGGCCATAATACTTTTACAGATAGCAAATAGAAATTTTAAATATTGGTAGGGAGGAATCGTAAACAGAGTGCAAACCTAATGATGATAATAACAGCAACAAGAACACACTGTTGTAAAGATTGTAGACAAAAAAATGATTCAAATATTTAAAAGAAGATGAAAGTTGATACTTTTACTGTGTTATCCTGGTCAAAAATGTGGACTCGATTTGCATCTCGGCATTCCTCTTGGTCCTCTCGTCCATCAATCTTGGGTGTCGGCACTCGCCACTGCCCTGCTGGTAAAAAAATGTCGATTTATTGGTAAGGTAAGTGTGCATTGTAATGTTTTCCCAAGTATAGGGCAAGGCCCGACCTGTAATTGTAGATGGAAAAACAAAGGGGATATTAAGAAACAAAGTTGAAACAAATGCACAAGTTATGATGTAGTGCAACAAGAACACTTTCCGAGGTGGCATGTATGCATCATCTCTACTCTAGTCTGTTTCCAGCATTGACCTTCAACAATAACAGGAGAGAGCAGGCCCACAGTGACAGGCCTGACGGCACGTTGCTTAGCAGTAGCGCATCCTACGTTTAGACTTTAGAGTACTTTTTTAATTTTTTTTTTTTAAAGAGTTGGACAAAGGCAAAGCACATTATCCATTCCAAACATACCATTTTACAGTTTAAGTTAGTAAATCAATGCACCGCAGTCATCCCACCGCTACACTCGACGCCACTTCTACACAGACATTTGGGTCTGCTGTGGTTGTTGTTGACGAGTTTACGTTTAGGCTTTTACATTTTATGCCACTCATGAAACATCCTCCTGACTTGTTATTATTCCATCAATCATCATCTCAGATACTTGTACTGACTGACTGTGAAGATCGGCCTGCAGTAGAAGTAATATTGTTATTACACAACAAGAGTAGAAATATTATTGACTTGAGTCACTCTTTAGTGTGTACAGAAAGATAGATTACTAGTACACTTTGACTTCACTTTGTGCACAACAAACAAACAACGAAAACACAAACACCAATCGCTCAGAGTCAGGTGTTCAGTGCATGCCATTAATTGTCATTACCTGTTCCTTCTCATCTTAAGTTAACGGGCCTTCTATTTCGCCATCATCATCATGGACAGTGATGTTGTCAATCATTCTCAGTGCACAGATTGAGTCCCCTTCCTGTATTGAATTAAAAGCAATGTATCAAGCTGCCGGAGAAGTACACATTTCTTATTTGCAAGAAGGGGAAAATTCACCTTGAGTTAAGTTTAGTGTGTACTGTAGAAAGATGATTAGTGCACAATGACATAACTTCATGCACAACAAACACAACAAAATCACCCAGTCTGCGACTCTGCGTCCAATGCATGGCATCAATCATTACCTGTTCCATCTCATTTTCAGTTAATGGGCAGTCTCTCTCGGCTCTGAAAGCAGGATAGCTATAGTAGTCATCTGATTCATGCTCCACTTCTTTTTGCGGGACTAGGAAAGTTTTAACTTTTTCTTCTATTTACCATCATCCAATCATCATTCATGAGGGCAATGGATTTGGGTGGGAGAGTCAGTATGATGGAGCGGAGGAGCTGGATTCGGAGGACTGTACTGTCAAATTGCAGACACCTGAAACTTGTATATTAAATAAGAAGAGTAGAAGACGGTGGTAATGGATTTGTTGTGATTCACAAGTTTGTAACCGGAACGACAGACACACAAATAAAGGGGGGAAAAAAGGGAGGAAGACAGTAAGTGCAAGCCTAATTGTCAGGGAAGTATAGCTCGTCCTCAAACTCTGGGGGTTCAGCCAGTAGTAGGTAATCATGTGACACACTACTTCCGTCACCTGAGCTGCTGTCCTCATCTTCCTCCATTGCTTCATGTATTGTGTAATTCGGTGGTATGAAGTGCTGATTCATTTTGATCATTGTTAACCTCTCCACGTTTTTGCGCGAGAGACTGGTCCTTCTCAATGTTACAATGGAACCAGCAGAACTGAAAACACGTTCGGAAGAGACACTTGCAACAGGGCAAGCCAGATAGCTTATCGCCAGCCTGCTGAGCAGTGGCCATTCAGACCTTTTCCTATACTAATACTGCAATGGGTTTTGATCAATGTACACCTCTGTTGGGTCGTCCAGATAGACCTGGACCATCAGCTCAATGTTCAGGGGTGCTGCTGGTAAGCTTTCGGGCTCTTTTCTCTGTGCATCAGCACTGTGCTTATTAATGCCTAACTGTACATACCAATCATCTAACGATTCTACTGGGCCTAATGATCCAGTTATTGTTGCTGTTGTCGATAGTGATGGTGAGTGTTGTGATCCAAACGCACTGCCCTCAGCCGACGAAGTTGCACTTGATCCTGCATGCCCTGCTGCAGTACTTCTTGTGGGTTGATCTTTCAGGCTTTTAATTAGCAGCATTTCGTTTTCCAACTTACTGGCTGCCGCAACTATACAAGTTTTGTAGCGAAGAATGTCTTCAGTGCTAATTTTGCACGTGGATCCAGAATTGTGGCACAAATGTAATGTTCTTGTGACAAAATTTTATTTTCTATCCTTGTATTTTCAGCTAAGCGACGAGCTAAGCTTTCCACCAAGTCAGAGGCTTCCCTTTTGTTCTCTACACCTTTGTATGATTCCGAAACCTTCTTCAGCTGATGCTCTAGCATTTGCAATAATGGGATAGCTTGGCCCATTGTACAGTCCTCCTTGCTGAGTTCAGGTGTGAAGACCTCAAAAGGACGAAGCATCTCAGTCAGGCATTTAATTAGGCTGCATTGCTCCATCTCAAGGTTCATGCCTTTAACAGTTGCATCCCCTCTTTTCCAGACATATTCATGGAGTGACCTGTACTGCTCATGCAGACGATCAAGCATGTAATACGTTGAGTTCCAACGTGTTGCCACCTCCTGGATGAGTGCCTTGACTGGCCTCCTATTTTCACATTGGATGATCCTCAGCTGCTTCCGAGCTTTAAAAGAATGGCTGAAATGAGTGCATATTCTTCGTCAGATGGCCAGTAAGTTGCTGACTATGGGTTCTTTTTTCAGAAAGCCTTGAACTATAATGTTTATGCAGTGCGCCAAACACGGAACCCTGAAATAGGAACCAAGTCCCATGGCCTTAAGTACATTACTGCCATTGTCTGTGGCAACAAAACCAATACTAAGCCCTCTTGGGCGCAGCCATTCCAAAACCTTGCTGTGAAACTCTTACAAAATGTTTACAGCCGTATGAGATTTCTCCATGGCGAACATGGCTACAGTTGCATGTTTCCGAGTACCTTTAAAAATCGCAGCTGTGTCAACAGCACCTCGTGCAGATAGCTTATCTCTAACCCCCACAAAAGAGACCCAGTGTGCAGTGATGCACATGTAATCTGTGGCTTGGCAACTGGTCCACATGTCTGTTGTCAGGTGGGTATTGTGAACAGAACTCTGCTGCAAAGCTTGTCCAACCAATTCCAGCACATCATGATGTAGTGCCGGAACAGCAATTCTTGCAAAATAGGACCGGCTGGGAACTTTCCATTTAGGGCAGATGGCTGACACAAATTCAAGGAAACCCACCCCTTCCACAAATGAAAAAGGAAGAAGGTCCAGCACTAACATTTTAGCCAGCTTCGCATTGTACAACCGTGTCGTTGGGTGGTTGCGTTGGAACTGCCCCTCCAACCTAAGCATGCTCTCAATGGTAGGCTGGATTACTTTCCTTTGTGGTGCTGTTTTCATTAACCCACTTAGGCTCAACAACACAGTTTGTCTCATTGCGGTACTCGGTCTGCATGGCGTCTCAGCCTGACTCTGAGTATGGCTCCTACTACGGTGCCACTCAGATGTTACTGAGGAGGATGTGGGTGGTACCACTGCACTACTGGGGACAGGGCTATAAATGCCTCCCTCTTCTTCACCTTCCACCACAATAATATCGCTCCCTGATTCTTCCTGACCAACTTCAATGGGTTGAGTTTTTCTACTTTCTTTTAACTGAAGTAGGTGATTCTCCCACACGATAGTGTGGTGTATTTTGAGATGACTTGCTTGGCCTCCGATACCATATTTTGTACCAAACTTACCCCGCCGAACACCTTGTCGACAAATTGAGCATATCGCAACGTTCTCCTCCTTGGTGCTAACAGAAAAGAAGTCCCAAACTGGGGAGGAGAACTTTCTGGCACTGCTGGATGTGCCACTTTCAATACCAGAAGAACTGGAGGGTGTGCTTGGAATGTGACCCTGTGCACCTAGACTGTGACTTTTACTACCACTACCTACTGAGATGGTTGAGCTGGATGTAGGTCCCTGCCGGGCCTTGGAAAATATGGCAGCTGGAGGTAGTGGTGGTGTAACCTGTGTTGGTGATATCCATGCTACATCCCGCTCAGTAGCAGCCTTTCTGGATAGGGTGAGAATGTTGGTCTTCAATCCCTTTGGGGCGGTAGTAATGTGCGTGATGACTGGCTCTTCTTCATCAACATCACCCCCCTCTTCTACATCTACCTCCATAACTCTAAGTTTTTCTGGGACCTTCCTTTTCAGAAGCATTGTCTTGTGGCGTATATCACTCTCAGACTGAGCTTGTGGATGCCAAGTGGCATCACGATCATCAGAAGCGGGGCTTGAAGAAGAAGATGATGGACTAAGCCTCCTTTTTCTTGCTGGTGGTCTTGAAGACAATAGATCTTCTGAAACAGTGGTTTGACTTTGCTCCACTTTGTCTGCAGGAAGCTCGATTTCCTGAAATGCCCCAACTACTATGGTGGGCTGTTGTTGCGGCTGCTGCTGTTCTTGTTGCGGCTGCACACTTATCTGCTGAGTTTGCGCCGGCGTTGATTGTGTACTACTTTGCGATAATGACATTTCAACATCGCTGCTCGTTAGTAGACTGGCTACCTCTGCGACACTAAAGCCCTTGGGCCTAGGTTGGTGGGGTTGGACAGCTGGTGCTGAGGTGCTGCTCCCAGCTTGGTTCCCGGATGACGCTGCTGCAGGCGTAACTTTTTTGGTGCCAAAAAAAACATTGGCCGGCACACCACCAGTCGTGGTTAATGGCACTTCCTTTTTCTGTTCCTTCTTCTCACCGGCAACTTTCTTGGTACTGGACCTGGTACCTTTCTTCGGGGCCATCTTCTTCAGATGTCAGGCAGGATGCAGATGCACAACAAATTCTGGTCACACGTGGGCGTGATGCGCAGCAGGGCTTCTGTCTGGCTGGCAGTACAACGGGTAGCCGGGTGATGCTGATAACACCTCCTCCTCTGGCTTTTTGTGCACCTAAAAGCAAATAAGCCAGGAGAAGAACATCAGTGAAATGTTGCATTTGTTGTTGTGGCTCAGTTACTTAGTACTGTACTAGTGCAAACAAAAGATAGTCTAGCCATTTAGGACTTTTTTTCAACAAGGGCTATTTTATACTACTGTGTACAGTCACACACTACACTCTCAGGAAGGATAGGAAAGTTAATAATAACCACCAAAATAAAAATGTAATGGAAGTGGGGTGGACCCTATTTGCCATTAAATTATTTGAGCATCTCAGCATCCATGGAGCTGCTGCTGGCAAAGAGGGTGGATGGATGGAAGCAGTAAGCCAATAGGAAAACCATGCAGGCCTATATGGCAAAAGCAGGACAGTAATAACTCCCAACACAAAAAAGCCCAACAGCCACATAGACACTCACAAATCATAAACAAGCAGGGGGCCTGGGAAACACCAGGAGCTGACATAAGGCCTATAAAAGCCAGGTAAAGGATGCATGCTAAAGCACACTGCTCTGCCTTTTTAATGGAACAAAATGCAAATACGAACATTCACAGGCCCCAAAAAGGTCTGCAGGGTGCATGCATTGCACACCAACACACACCGGACACACACAACAAAAGCATGTCTTTAAGACAACCAACATCAGAAAGCACACCCCAAAAAAACACCCTTTACCAACTCAATCCAATGCCATCCATGCCCTAAATGATGTCTAAATTCAACAGACCACACAAAACAAAACACTTGATTATTAAAGCTGTGGCTACCTGCTCTGGTCCTACTGGATGAAAGCAGGCCTGTTGGCAGACAAGGCCAGGCAAGCTTGCAGGCCTAGGCTTCAAAATTGCCACCAGCCACATGGCCAGGCCCAACAACATCAGAAAGCCCACCCCAAAAAAACACACTTCCCCAACTCAATCCAATGCCATCCATGCCCTAAATGATGTCTAAATTCAACAGACCACACAGAAAACACTTGATTAATAAAGCTGTGGCTACCTGCTCTGATCATACTGGATGAAAGCAGGCCTGTTGGCAGACAAGGCCAGGCAAGCTTGCAGGCCTAGGCTTCAAAATGGCCACCAGCCACATGGCCAGGCCCAACAACATCAGAAAGCCTACCCCAAAAAACACACTTCCCCAACTCAATGCCATCCATGCCCTAAATGATGTCTAAATGCAACAGACCACACAAAACAAAACACTTGATTAATAAAGCTGTGGCTACCTGCTCTGATTCTACTGGATGAAAGCAGGCCTGTTGGCAGACAAGGCCAGGGAAACTTGCAGGCCTAGGCTTCAAAATGGCCACCAGCCACATGGACAGGCCCAACAACATCAGAAAGCCCACCCCAAACAAAACACACTTCCCCAACTCAATCCAATGCCATCCATGCCCTAAATAATGTCTAAATTCAACAGACCACACACAAAACACTTGATTAATAAAGCTGTGGCTACCTGCTCTGATCCTACTAAATGATGCTTGAAAATGAAATACATTAAAAAAACACCAAAGGAACAGTTGCTTCATCATGCACACACCCATGAGGCCATGACTAGCTCGGGCCCACTACTGACTACTACTACCCACAAAAAGTGTTTTTAAAAAGGAATGATGATAGTTAGCAAAAATAAATTGTAGTTACAACAACTGCAATGCCCCCAATCAAACAGACACAACAACCACTTACTTGTAAAATATCCAATTAAAAAATCCTCAAATCCAATTGCAGTGATGCAGCAGACAAAAAGAGTGATCTTTCCAGCTCCAAATCCAAAGGCAGAATGAGCAGGAGATGGACAAAGCACTGGGAGGAGCCTGCTGGACAGGAACAGGAAGTTGGAGATTCTGTGGCACTTCCTCCCTCTCCCCACCTTTTTAAAAAAGGACTCCTTGCACATAAAAGGACAGCCAAATGTCAATCTGAGGAGTTGTTTTCATCCAAAATCATCATTTGCAGAAGGTTTCATGCTGCTAGAGCTGATATTCTTCTCCAAATTGAAAATTTTACATGTTCGAGTTCTCGAGCTTCACATTACTTCCGCCGGATGTCGATGGCGTGTCCAAAATGACTTGATCGCGTTTTCTCGCTCCCTGTCGCGTTGGATATGACGTGTTCGGGGTCTCTTTCTCCTTTTCGCGTTCGATTAGACGTGCCCGCGTCCTCACGCTCTCGCTCGCGGTGGAGAATGACGTGTTCGAGATCTCAATCTTCACATACTCTCGCGGCGCATGATCGAGAGAAGAAAGACTTGATCGTGCTACAAATGATGTGATCGCGCGACAAATGACATTAATGCGTGCACGAACTGTCGCGAGACAGCGCAAAATGGCTACCAACAATCCAACATCTCGTGGAGAATGCGACCGGGTCGGGAAAACTTGTCGGCGAACGCGGGGATTCAGGTAAGGAGATCGTGTGCACGCGAGAATGTATTTTTTTACAGCGCGAGCAAGAAAAAAATTACCGGTAAGATGCGGATTGCGGAAATTTTGACATCACAATTTCCGCGAGCGGAACGGAATTTTGGCCCAGACCTAACCAGAACACAGAGACACACTTTCCGTACTTACTGTACATGGAGGTGTCCGAGACACCCCGTTGTCGGATAGGCACACCCCTGCGCTGACCTGTGTACTCCGGACCAGCACACGCCGGTTGTGCCTGCAGGAGGATGCGTGCGTAGCTACATGTCCAGGCTCACTGCCAAAGCTGAGGTGATAGCACACTGTGATGTTGCACGGCTGGTGCCTATCATGCTAACACAATGACCAGAGGGACACACTTGCTCAGATGCGGGTTTGGGGATTGTTGGTGGTCCCGGAGTTGTTCCGAATAGTCTTGTGGCCCTCATGGGTATCCCTGTATCATGCTCATTTATTCTATGTCACCTGTGGGTGTTCTGGTGTGGCTCTTGGCTGTGTCTTCTTTCATAGTGCAGGTAGACTTCCTGCTTAAGACCATCAGAAAGCAGGTGTAAAATCCCTGGTGCTAACGTGGCTTATCGCCGGAATTTTTTTCGCATTGCAGTTGGTGTGAAAGTTGTGATGTGATTTTTTTGCTTGTGCGGGACAAAATACGAACTGGGCAGTGTATCTCGTCAAGATCCAGCACCTAACGCCCGATTCCCAATCAATATAAATACAATGATGTTTCGCAAATGATTTTGTGTGTACACTGTGAGTGCAGCCACTACGTCAGTGCAATTCAATACAGGATTTTAGTATTTAGAATAAATCGCAAAGGTGCACCTCATGTCTTTTTGCACGGGAACGGCTAGTCTGCATTTCATTATCAGCACTTTAATGGAAGTAAAGTTGAGATAAATCTAACACACTATTCAGAAGTTGGTGGAAACTGCAGACATCACCAGTATTCCCACAATAAGTCCTCCAAAATTTAAGACCATGGTGGACTTCATCAAATAACAGTAATAAAAACAAGAAAGAGTTACACAGCAGTTAAGAAAACAACCAGAAACGTTATTATTATTTTTTTCAAGCTTTAATTTTTTATTAACATATATCAACGATAAAGTAATAAACAAACTTTATAAACAAAATACAAAATAACAAGGTGGAACACTGCTGTGGGGACCATGGATGAGGACGACAGAGCCTGGAAATTAAAGCACAAGATAAGGACGTGTGTAATGCACATATCAAAGGAGAGGGGCATAGAGAAAAAGAGAAGGAAAAAAAAGCCAGAGAGAAAAAGAGAGGGAAGAAAAGAAAGGGAGTGAGAAAGGGAGAAGGAAGAGAGAGAGTTAAAGAGATAGAAGGAAAAGAAGGAAGGAAGAGAGAGAGAGAGACGGGGGAGAGAGAGGGGGAGAGAGAGAGAGGGGGAGAGAGAGAGAAAGAGAGAGAGAGAGAGAGAGAGAGAGAGAGAGAGAAAGAGAGAGAGAGACACTGCCGCCCCTGCGCATCCATGAGCAAATATTTACCTGGTGCCACCAGAGTGTGCAGCTGTGGGCACCCCACATGCCTGTCAAAACTTATCCCAGATATGTCTCTGAGTCCTGAGTAATGAATGGCGGAGACCACATCAGGTGCTTGGTGGCTCTTGGGGCCACTAAGCCTGTGGAAGTTACATTTGTGCCACGTGGTGGTAGGCCCCTGATGGCCATATGAGCTTCGGGTGGCACTAACACTGTGCATCTGAAGTCTGCGCCAAGGGGGTGGTAGGTCCCTGAGGGCTATACAGATTAGGGTGTGAGTAACCTTCTGCGCAAGTTTTGAAAGACTCTTTATGGTTGAGACACGTTGAGCGTCCGGCATCTAGTCAGCACCGGCAATAAAGGATGTGACATTGTCGATCTATTATATTTGGGTGGTCACATGGCCTGTGACGCATGTGCCGATGGGTGTGGTGTGTGGGTAAAGCTGCCCTCAGGGAGTGGGCGGGAGATGTGGAGAACTAGACCACTGACCTGCACAGGAACACCGAGTACGCCTGCGACAGGTAGGTATGTGGGGCCATCATCGGAACGTAATCTGAGTGGCGTGGCGTGGCATGACGTACGATGGAACAGGGCAGGGATAGATACAATGGTGCGGACGGCTCGTAGTACTGCGTCTGTGAGTAGAGTGGATGGGCCACAGCTGTCCCTCTGTGAGCCTGGGTGCGAACTGTTCATAACTCACACTACATAAGCATTGAAAAATCATTTTGTGATTCAGTCCGTCAGCTGGCATTTGTCCGAGGTATTTGTGAAAACATATCGGAGTTCTTTCTGTGATAGATACCCATTTGACGCTGCCTCTCCCCACATCAGCAGGTAACACACCCTCTTTCCACATTACCATCATACCCCCAAGAACCTTCTTGGGTCCGGAAGTGTCCCTGTGCGGTTGGACAAATAGGAGTCTTAGACATGTATAGATTTACATATAAAAAAATAATTTAAAGGCAAGAACTACAAATAAGACTGACGGGAGCCTGGTGCTGTGGTCACTGCCACAAAGTTGGGGTGACTGCCATTCAGGATTCAGGACACAGTTACACATGTGGGATCGGTTTGTTTTAAAGAGGGTTAGTGGGACAACGTGTCGCCGGTGCTGCATATCAAAATATGCCTCACAAATCGAAGGGAGTATGTTGTGTGGTTGCTGCCTCGGACTGGGGGTCACTGCCATTCAGGACTCAGGACACAGTTACACATGTGGGATCAGCTTCTGTTCAAGAGGGTTAGTGGCACCAGAAGTATTGAGAGTGTATGAGCCTGTGATGATGCTTGCTGTGGACGGGCCACACTGGGAGCAATGTGTCTTGGCTACTGGACTGCGTCATGTGGAATCAGGACTCTATCTGAATTGTGAGCAGCGCTGACCGTAGTGTAGGCCAGAGGTAGAGGTGATCAAGGGCCCACAGTCACGTGCATAAGTCGGTGGGCCCACCGGCCTGCGTAGTGCAGGTTCAGTGGCACCACGTGTCGCCAGCCTTCCATATGCAAATACCCCTCACTAATTGAAGGGAGTGTGGTGGTGTGGTCGCTGCCATGAAGTTTTGGGTCACTGCATATGGAAATATGTCTAACTGATCAAAGGGAGTTTGCTGCTGTGGTGGCTGCCATGGACTTGGGGTCACTGCCATTCAGGACTCAGGACACAGTTACACATGTGGGATTGGCTTGTGTTGGACAGTGTTAGTTGGCACCACGTGTCCAAAATTCAAATTGCGAGGTCTGCTGCCCGCAGTGTAGACTGCTGATTGTTCGTTTGTACTTGAACATTAATTTGGTGATTGTACTAAAGGTATAACTGATATAAAAAATGTTCAAGAAGAAAGGATACTAAAAGGATATTTTGTAGATTTGAGGCCTGTAATAGTTACTTGCCTAGTGGACTCTGTAGTTATTGAATGAAGAAATCATTTCCATTGGGAGCCCTAGTGAGTGCAGTGTAGGCGTATGATGAAAAGATGAAATAAGTATAGAATACACTGCTGCCACGCACTTGGGGTCACCGCCATTCAGGACACAGTTACACATGTGGGATCGACTTGTGTTGAACAGGGTTAGTGGTAGTACATCTACATTCCTAGTTTGAATTTTATAAGGAGTACGTCGGCAATAAATATAAACATAGTTGGGATTTTCACCAGAAACTACTTTAAACTTTGTTATTTCTTTTTCAAACTTCACAACAGTATTATCTTCCATTTGTTGATCAACACCTAGATATATCCAACTGTTATTTTCTGTACAGTTCTCTTGACTAGCAAAGAAACGTAAGTCTATATCATCACAAATTTGTTTTATAACATTTATATTAAAACTCGATGTGGAAATACCCCTCAGTGATCAAAGGGAGTCTGGTGATGTGGTCGCTGCCATTGAAGGACTCAGGACACAGTTACACATGTGGTATCGGCTTGTGTTGAACAGGGTCTTCCACAGTGTAGGCCAGAGGCAGCATTCAGCAAAGGCCCACAGGCAGGTGACGTTGACTTGAGCTGCACAGATAGGGAGCATTAGGGCTTCTTAACCCATTATAGTCTCTACACAGTTTGTGTTGCTACTAATGTTGAAATGTGAACCATGTAACTCCAGTGTAGGGTGGAGGCAGCACTTAAGATGGGCGCACAGCCATGTGGCGTTGAGTTGAGCTGCACAGGTAGTGGCACCTAGAGTACTCAGGGTGTGCGCATTCTGCGATGAGACGTGGTCCCGGCGGGCCGCACTGGGAGCAATGTGCTTTGTCGAATGAAATCTGCGTTGATAAGGCCACGTGGTGATGAATTATGGTGCAGTGAGCTAGTAGTACCTGAAGCACACAGCGTGTGTGCACCCTGCGATGATGCGTGGTCTGGGTGGGCCGCACTGGGAGCAACGTGTCTTGTGAACTGGACTGCGATATCTGCAATTGCCCCTACATCTGAATTGTGAGCCGTGCTGTCCGTAGTGTAGATCGAAGGTAGTAGTCGGTACAGACATAAGTCTGTGGTGCTGTGCCGCTGGTTTGCAGGGGCCCTGTGTCGAGGAAGCCCGCGGTTATGGTGGCTGCCATGTGCCAGGGTGAGGGCTGCCGTTCTGACAGACTCGTTAGTCTTCCCACAAGTGAACCACGTTTACGGCCTGGTCTATTTATTCATACTCCTACACTGGAGTAGTGTTCGTTGGAGCAGCCCACTTCACTTCTGCTTCCAGGGGGGGACAACACAGCTACATGACCGAGATCTTCCCCACTGCCTGAGGTAACATGGTTGCATCCACTGTGCACTACACTACAAGTATCAATAGAATATTGAGGTTTGTGCTTTGCATAGTGAGGTCTGTGAAGCACGTGAGCGTTACACTTGGCATTGTGTGTTTTATCAGTGATGGGTGACTTGCCTCCTTCCTATATAGTTGGTTGCTCATCTCCCAACATTCAGCTATTGTGTGGCTGAGGGGCATGGTGTTTTGGGAAGGTCCGTTATTCTGTTTTGTGCTGCCTCGGTGGTAGTAGGGAGGGTGGTCCGGGGGGAGGTTCTGGTGGTGGTGGGCCTGGGTGTTGTGGCGTTGTTGGGTAGAGGAGCTGCATGATCAGTAGCTATATCACGTGTTGGTTAGGGGTGGGCGGAATTTGCGGAATTAACCTTCGCAAATTATCGCGAGAATGTTTAAAATTATCGCAAACAAGCAGAAATATCGCAAAGATGCGGAAGTTTTTTTCCGGCATGTTCGCGAGATTTTCTGCATGGTTGCGGGTCGCCAACTTACCCATGTGGTTGCTTGCGGGCGCGGCCATCTTGTTTTGAGTTGTTCTCGCGGTGCATGATCGCGAGAAGAAAGACGTGATCGCGCGACGCATGACGTCACTGCGGGCACGAACTGTCGCGAGACAGCGCAAATGGCTAAAAACAATACAACATCTCATGGAGAACGCGACCGGATCAAGAAAACTTGTCGGCGAACGCAGGGATTCAGGTAAGGCGATCGCGCGCGCGCGAGAATGTATCATTTTACAGCGCGAGCAAGAAACAAATTATCGCCAAGCTGCGGAAACCGGAATTTTTGACATTTTCGCGCTCTCCGCGGAACGCAAAAATGTCAAATTATCGCAATTTCCGCGAACGGAACGAAATTTTTGCCCAGGCCTAGTGTTGGTCTTTAGATGTGGCTGTGAGTTGGGTCAAAATAACGGAGTAGAAAGTCGACCTCTTTACACCAGTTAAAGGTTGATGTTAATTTGTAACTGCTAACTCGGCTTATCGCCTGCTTTTTGGATTGCATTGCAGATTTGGCTGGTGGTTGAAAATATGGGGAAGAGGTGTTTTTCTGTTTTATTTGCACAGGAACGCCTACTGTGCATTTCATTAGCGTTAGATGTGGCTCTTGTTTGTGGTGATTTTGTTGGTGTAAGGTATTGATGCAAGAGTGGTGAGATCTGCAGTTTTCACCAAGTTGAAAATGGGATGATAATTAAAAAACACAGAAAAAAAGATAGGTTTAATAAATGTTATAAATAGAAATTAGCATTAAAAACCTTTGAAATTCACTGAAAAAACCATAGGTTTCAGGCACGTTATAGTTAGAAATTAGCATTTAAAAAACCTCAGAAATTCACTGAAAAAAACATAGGTTTCAGGGACGTTATAGTTAGTTGGACATTTGACTCATATAAAACAAGAGAAATTCACCTGTTATACTTAGTTGGGCTAACTATTACTCGCGCCCCTGCACTGCTGATGACGTCACATATTACATCACTCATGACATGGTCAGTGACAACACTGAGGACATCACTGATGACATCTCAAATGACATCACTGATGACATCATCCACGTGAAAATCAGATGCACCTGATCAGACCCTAATATAAGACTTGATACACCAAGTCTAAAATACAGACTATAATTTTCGAAACTGTGAACACACCAATTCCAGTTAGTGCATATCTACTCTCTAATTTGAATGTCTATACACATCCATTCTTTCACCTATACAGTCACTCATACATACAGTCAGCCATCAATACAGCATTATCATATCCAGTCACATATCTATACAGAGACTCACACACTGCCTCTCATTCTTAGAGTTATTCACACACCTAGTCAGTAATTGAAATAATAAATAACACTTTCACTTACTCACCTGTACAGTTATACACATACCACATCACTTATTTTGACATATACTAACACATACTTACACTCTAATACAATAACTAGTACAAGGGCACACTGATCCATACAGGCACTCTCAAAACAACTCATTCTCGCATATAGGGCCTCATGTAGGTAAATAAATTTTACCGGTTCTTAAATACCGAGCCGTACCGAATCGGTAAATTAGAATCGGTAAGTTATATGTAGGTAAAAATTCGGTAACAGTTACCGATTCGGTAACATTCGGTAAATACGAATCGGAATTCACCGATTCGGTAAATACCGAGGTGATAATTACCGAATCGGAAAATACCGAGGTGGTATCTACCGATTCGGAAAATACCGAGGTGGTATCTACCGAATCGGAAAATACCGAATCGGTATGTACGGATTCGGTAAATAACATCACATGACTTGACGAAACAGCTAATCCTGTGTAACGACAGCCCACCCAACCAGGAACTGCCCACACCCAGGCAGGTGTACACAATTAGCCGACGTGGCCACACCCAGGCAGGTGTACATAATTAGCCGACCCTGGAGAGGCTTGGAGTGCAGAGGAGAGGCAGGGAGCAGTTGCATGTGCGAGCGGGAAACGAACAGCATGTCCAGCCAGAGAACACAGAAAGAAGGAGGGGAAAGGAGGAGGAAGCTCAAATTCAGCCCCAAGGAACTCCAGGTGCTGGTGGAGGAGGTGGTGAAGCAGCACCAGAAGCTGTTTGGGAGGCAATCCCTGCAAGTGCCTGAGGCCGAAAAGCGCAACATATGGCTGGCCATCCAGGCGCAGGTCAATGCTGTGGGAGTGACCCACAGGGACATTGAGGTCCTCAAAAAGCGCTGGTATGACCTGAGGATTGTGACCAAGAGGAAGATGGGCGACATCCAGAAGGAGGCCAGCCAGACCGGAGGTGGAACCAACAGGGCACCTGCCCTCACCGAACTGGAGGAGCTGGTGGCGGCCACAATCGAGCAAGAGAGCGTCGTGGGTCTTGGGGACGCCGACAGCTCTGCCAGAGCCGCAACACACCAAGGTAAGACGAAAGCACAGCAATGTAGCCTCCCCTACCCCTATCCCACATCCCCCATTGTGAAACGAGAATCACACTGCAGTCCACACGTGTCAGTGCAGACAGGCAATGCATTCCGGGAGATGTAGTCAGGGCAACACTAACCATGACGTAAATGTCACAGGGCAACAAGGCATGTCACGCACTCGAGGCACAAGGAGAAAGAGGACAGATTGGAATGTGAAATGATTTATTGTGACGCTTGCAATGCAGCCCTTCGGGGACACTGAGCCAATGTTGTTTTTCTGTCCACAGATGTGACATCATGCAGTACAGGGCATGCTGCAGGGGAGACGGCACACCGGCCACAAAAATCACCTCTAGCCAGCACGAGTTCAGACCAGGGAGCAGGCCCACTGGCAGCCGAACCACCAACACAGCCAGCCTCGCCGCACACAGAGCCAGCATCACCTCACCGAGAGCCAGCATCACCACAACCACAGCCAGCATCGCCACTCATGTTCGAATCACCGGCCACATCTCCGCTTGCAGGTGTGAGAATGAGGAGGCGTCCAGCAGCCAGGCTACGAGCCTTCGACACCTCGTCAGACGACAGCATGGGCCCAGAAGACCGCACCGGGCACCAGGAAGGGAGCCATCCCACTGTGCCCCACACCTCACAGGCAGCACAGACGGGAGCAAGAGGGCGCCGCAGGTCGCGTGTCCAGAGTCCACCAGCACCCACTGACGGCCATGGTGTCTTCTTGGGGCTCGAGGGCCAAATGTTGAAGCAACAGCGCCTGCAATCAAAGGCAGTTATGTCAGTCCAGAGGCACATGCGGGTGATGAAGACAAGCTTAGTCAACATGGACACAAACATTGGCGGCATGGCTGCGGGCATTCGGGACATGTCCCAGTCAATCCAGCAGTTGTGCAGCAAATTAGATGCTGACATCGAAGCACGGCGCCGGGAACGCCAGAGAAGGGACACTACCAGCAGGGCACTCACCCGTCTGGCAACTGCGACTTCCCTACTTTGCCGGCGCTCTGTGACGATGCAGGAGGGCCTAACACAGTGCTGCAGCGACCTGTCTCGGGGGATGGTGCAGGTGACAAGTGCACTAGGGGTGCTATTGACTAGTCAGGCGTCGACAACTGCTGCAGGGGATGCTGCGGAGAGCATCGACACCAGCAGCAGCATCACACCCCCCGTCCCCGAAGCACGCAGGAGCAGCAGGCGGCTTGGGGTTGGCTCTAGTGAGGATGCACAGGCCGTGCAATCCACCACTGCAGCGCGTATGCGCAAACATTGATGTGGCCCTGCTTAGCCACTTCCCATTGGGTGACGTAACCCTGGACATACTCCTTGTATAGATGGTATATTGCCAGATTTGCCTGTTCATGTGTTCATTGCGTGGTGCCACATTAAACTACGTCATGACTTCTCACAACTCGCTGTGTCCCCTCACTTACTCAGAAATAGTTGCATGTGATCTCTGCCCGTCTCTCTCTCCCATCGATTGCAGTTGGCACTCTAGCTGCGCTGCCCTCTGGCTGGCCTGACTCATCCTCGTTGTCCTCAAAATATGTTAGTTCCACATCTGTACCTTTTTTCGTGGCAAGGTTGTGCAGCATTGCACAAGTGGCAATAATCTTGCAGCAGGTGATGGGTTTGTACTGGCGTGCGCCTCCGCTCTTGTGGAGGCAGCGGAACCTGCTCTTCAGTAGTCCAAACGTGCGCTCCACCACATTGCGTGTTGTTTTGTGGGCCACGTTGTATCGTCTCTCACTCTGGGTTGCTGGGTGTAGGTAGGGAGTGAGGATGAATGAACGGCATGCATATGCACTGTCGCCTGGATGAGTTAAAGGGAACCATCAGTTACATGCCTCTATACACTCTGATTTGCAGGTTTCAAGGGGCGTCACTGTTACTTACCCAGCAGGTATCCCTCTCCGAATTCGCCGGCACTCAGTCGTGTGTAGATCCCACTATTCTGGAAGATGTAAGAGTCGTGGGTGCTCCCAGGAAACTTTGCAACAATATCTGTGATGATGTTCCCTGCATCACAGATCACCTGCACATTGATGGAGTGGGTGGACTTCCTGTTCCTGTAGATGTGCTCTGTATCAGCTGGTGGACAGATTGGGATGTGTGTACCATCAATACAGCCGATGACATGGGGGAACTGTGCCATGTGATAAAAGTCTGTTTTTGTTTTCTGCAGTGCAGCCTGTGTGTTTGGGAAGCTTACGTAGTGGTGCATTCTCTGCATCATGGCATCCAGGAACTTCCTGAAGAAACGGGACAGGCAACTCTGGGATACACCACCCACCGCAGCTATCACCACCTGATAACTGCCGGATGCCAGTAGATGTAGGCTGCAGAGCACCTGCACATGTGGTGGTATGGCGTGCGCCCTTCTTGTTGGCTGGTCCAGGAGTGGGTGCAGGTCCCTTATCAGGTCCATGATGGTTTCGGGGTGTAGCCTGTACCTCTCATGTATCTCTGCATCAGTCAGCTGTAATAGTGTGATGCGCTGTCTGTAGATTTGTTCCTCCCGTCGCCACACCCTCAGTCCTGCTGCCTGTAGACGTAGGCGCCTTGCAATGACGTACATGGCGGCCATGTTGTCCACGCTGTTGCATTTTGGGATTGCTTATGTGCATTGTTGATGGTTACCACCTGCTTTCAATCCGTGTTAATTACCGACTCTTATTTACCGATTTTCCTGGATTTCTTAATTACCGACTGCTCCTACATGTCATTTTAAATTTTTACCACTTCATATTTACCACTTCATATTTACCGATTCGTTAATTATGTATTCGGTAAATATGAATCGGTATTTTAGAATTCGGTAACTATGAATCGGTATTTACCGCCTCATATTTACCGAAAAGTGGTTTTTGGACTCCTACATCTCACTTGTCTGAATACCGGTCGGTAACGGCATATTTACCGAAAATCGGCCGTTACCGACCGGTATTTCGCTACCTACATGAGGCCCATAGTCATTTATATAGTCCAACACTCATATATACTGCATTTCACATATGGAGTTACTCACATGTACCACTGAGGCATCCATTCATTCACCAAGACACTCATACACACACTCACTCAGCCATACAGACTTTCACAGATACAGACTTGAACACATATACCTAGTGAATTAGCCACTCACACATCTATGCAGAGAGTCACACTCCCACCCACCCATGCAGACACTCAGGTACTCATACAGGTACTCAGACAAGCAATGAATAGCTCATATAGATCCTCATTTAGTTGCTAACCAAACAATGGAACTGCTTACACACCAAATAACAACCTAAACTGTGTGGATGTCTATATCAGTCGCTAACACATGCATTAAGCAAGACACAATTAATTAGTCACTTATACAGTTAGTCACAAACCTACTTAATCATCCATCCTGAGTCTTATACACTCATTCATTCTTCAATACACCTTGGCATATATATATATATATATATATAACATATTTAAACTTTACAGAAACACATATTCACTGGAGGATGTCTTCAGTGATGTCATCAGTGATGTCATTTGATATGTCATCAGTGATGTCATCAGTGATGTCACTGACCATGTCATGAGTGATGTAATATGTGATGTCATCAGCAGTGCATTGCGGGGGCACGAGTTATAGTTAGCTCAACTAACTATAACAGGCGAATTTCTCTGGTTTTATAAGAGTCAACTGTCCAACTAACTATAACGTCCCTGAAACCTATGTTTTTTTCAGTGAATATATATACATATACATTATCTACTGGCGGTCACCAGTAGATAGTTATAGTTAGGACCGAGTTCCCATAGGAAATCTGAAAATTCTATTTTGAATAACTTTGGCGCCGGTTGACTTCGTGAAATTTTCAAAACTAATGGGGCGCTCCGCTCAGCTCCTACCCTGAAAGTCTCGGGGTGATTCGTCAAGCGGGGTCTGAAAAAAAAGGGGGGTCCCAAAACGCGTTTTCCCCATGCATTTTCCCATAGGACCTTTAGTCGAAGGTACAGCCCGAACGGCTGAACAGAATTACTTGAAATTTGGCAAAGAGGTAGTCCTGAGTTCAGGCATGTGCCTTTTGCATATATGGTGTCAATCTGTTCAATAGTTCCTGAGAACATTGCAGTTAAAAGTACATAAACATCTATATGCGCGCACCAAATGTCCGCGAGCGTAATTCTGATTGGTGGTTAGATGTCCGTCAAAATTCCAATCGGTCGAAATCAGGAAGTGTCGGACGCCATTTTGTGTGTGACAGTGAAAAAGAAAGGTCGAGAACATGAAAAGGGGGCAGGGTAGCGAGTTCCTGACCCTCTGGCCTTTGTCAGGGGGTCCCTGAAGGACCCCGAAGGGTGAAAAAAACATTTTATTTTTTTTCAAAAAATCGCGGGGTGGGTGCGCGCATGGTGCGCGCACCGTGAAAAACCCTTAAAAAAACATTTTAAACTGTTTATAAGTTTATAGAAGATATTAACTATGCTGTTCAACTTTATCCAAATTTAAAAAAAAAAGAGCTGAGCCATTCCATATTACAGGATACAGTCAATCTATAACTATATACATAGGTAGTTTATAACTCGCGTGACCGCAATCCACTGCTGATGACGTCACATATTACATCACTGTATTCACTAAGATACTGTTAATAAGTCAGTTATGCAATTAATTTTACAAAAAAAACATCCATTTATTCTTCCATTAACCTTTAGATATACATATATAAAAAATATTTATTTTTCAAAAAGACACATATTCACTGGATGATGTCATCAGCAGTGGATTGCGGTCGCGCGAGTTATATTTAGCTGAACCAAATATAACAGGGGAATTTCAATGGTTTTTTACGAGTGAAATGTCCAGCTAACTATAACATGTGTGAAACCTATGTTTTTTTCAGTGAATTTGCAAGGTTTTTTAAATGCTAATTCCTAACTATAACGTGTGTGAAACCTATGGTTTTTTAAGTGAATATATATATATATATATACACAATATCTTTGTAATTTACATTTTTGACACAATATGTATGTACCTCGATTTTGTTGGAATTGATTTTGTCAGAGATCTGCTTTATCTTGCTCCTTTTTATTTTTTTTCACGTGTCATTATATTAATTTCTCTGCTTAGTTCTTTAGTCACCGTGATTACAAATCTTTAAAAAAACTTACATCTGTACCTGATATTTTACTACATCACATCAGTCAGAATTCCAAATTTAAGAAACTCACTTAGCTTGTCAAGAATACTTATGGAAAACTTTAAATGTCACAGGTTTCAAGCAGTCAGCCTGGAAATGTACCAGAAATATTACCTCTGACCATGCAAAAGGATTGCTGCTTGCATAATATTCTTACCAGGTTGGTATTGGGTCAAGACAAGATTTGCAAATAAGCAATTGAGTTTGTGGGTTGGGTGGAACATTCAATGGAATTCCTGCCTTGGAGTGCTCACCCACTGCTTAGGTAGAGAATCTAATCACACAAAACTGTTTCTGCAAGTAAATGTTTGACAATTGTATAACTAACTATTGTGACTTAAAAAAGTGTTTTTTAAGTTGTAAGAAGGCTCTTTGTCTGCTGAAGGATTTTGTGAATCATGTCATATCACTACAAAGGAGCCTTTGCGCAGTTTAATACTTGCCCAGGTTGCTATAATTTGTGAAAGGCTGGACAGGGTGAAACACCAACATCAGGTCAAGACTCTCTTTGTGAAGAACTGGGCTCAGATGTGGAGACTGGAATTAAGCACACACAGAAACAGACTAACCATTGATGGGCAATTGCTGTTGTCAATGAAGTTGCTCTCAAAGAGTTATGTATGGGATGAATTTGGTCAGTTAGGAAATATGGTAAGATGTCATCAACAGCCATGTTACATAGTGTTGCAGTAGAATACTTTCACCATTGGTGTGACCACATACTGCTAGTGTTGTGCCTTGTCTGCAGCAGGGTACTTGAGGAAAAGATTGTGGAGCATATGGGTCCCTGAAAAATGATTCCCAGTGGGAAGAAAGTAAACATTTACAATAACTATTTGGGTGGTGGAAAAGTTCACTTGTCATTTTTTTACCTATTTAATTTCACATTTTATGGTTGCACTTGGAGCTGGAGGTTGAACATTTTTAGATGGTCAATCCAAGCGATGAGAACCAACTTAGTGAACAAATATATTTTGAAAAGACTGACATCATTTGTATTATTTTCTGTTTCCAAATATAGCAGAGAGTAAAATATCTGTATTCAAATGATCTTGCGACAGGTCTTCACAGGTTCTGCCTCTCTGCATGAAAAGCTTCAGTAACTCTAAAACCATTTGGTGCTAGAAATTGAATTCACAATGCTGTGGCAGGGATTCTGCACATACACAGAACTATGCGCAGGATTATGGGACCACGGTGTATAGGGGCTAAGCCTTCCCACCACCTTAGTGCCCATGAGCCCAGGACTTACTAGCTATAGTGTCTCACTCGCTCTCCTACAAACACATGAAGAAGCAAATGATTAGATACCCCAGAACACAACACTCTCGGATCTCTCAGAAATCATTGTAACAAAACACACCTTTTCACTCACACTCTCATACTTGTCCACAATAAAAACTGACTAAGATACGAATATAGTTTAAAACGTTTATTTTAACTATCATGTTTGAAAATGCAGTATACGGGCCACAACAAACAGAAGAATGCATACAACAAATACAGTTAGCATTGCAGCTAGGCCATATATCATAAAGGGAGATGTCATTATATACAGACAATGGGGAAAGGACTATAATGCCTAACCTCCCTCCCCTTGGTAAGAATAAGTAGGAGGATATAATAGAAGATCACTGGGTATTGTCAGCAGACCCCATACCTTAGTGTCTAGATGGTATATCTACATCATAGGAACCGCATTGCTCTTCTCCCTGGAAAGCTCCCTCTCCAAGTGTGTGTTAGCTACACATGCATCCCCATAATATCAAAGCACGAGTTTCGAGCAGCAGCTACATTAGCATGTTTTGTCTAGGTGCTATGGACTGACCAGAACAGAATAACAAGGGGGATTTGTTTATCGGCCTTGCTCGCAATGTTCAGACTAAACTCCAGGAACAGGTAGAGAAAGAACACAGCCAACGGTTCTCATGTGAAAGGCATAAACAGAGTTTTGCAAAACTAAAGCCATGTAGTAACATGCGTAAAAGCTGCATCATGGCTACTGGCTCATGCTAACTTAGTGATGTCGATGATATCCGTATCGGCCATGTGACAATGCAATACGTTTTCCATGTGGATGAAATTGATTGCATGGGAAGGGGCATTATGGAAAAGACTGGGGTGTTACATGATGCCACATAACACAAACATCAAATCTTCTGTTGATAAAAAAAACATAGAAGCGTACCTTATGCATTGCATAGCTTTGCACTCACAAATTTCAGTCTTCATCGCATGCACACCCAACAGACTTAAATAAACAACACATACTTGTAAAAGTTGGCAATACCAATTCAGTCCCATCCAGTGATCATCATTGGTAGTGATATTACATTTTTTCATCTATGCCTGCAAATATATTCAAATCAATGGCTTAAAGTAGAATTGAGGTACTTATGCCTTCATTTGATTTTCAGTTTTCGCATTACTAGTCACACTATTCCACTGTATGCTACCCTTAATTTAGCAATGCAGGAGACTTGCTACTAAAAGGTCCACATCTTTTAGAAACAATCTCAACTAAATTTGCTAACCACCATTAATGGATTAGTGTTTAGTTCTGCATGCTTGGAGGCTGAGTGCGGCGGTTGGTTGGCCACTTACTGATCGTTGGCTGCACAGACAGGCTGCAGACCAGGTCCTGTGTCCAACCTCCTGCCACATACCATCAAAAGTTGATTTCATTAGGAGAGTTGGATCAATACGATAAAAAAAACATTTACTGAAAAAAACACAAATTAAAGTGACATTATAGTTAAATATGGTATAGAGATCTTATGTCATGTTCTAAAACACCCAGAAATTAACAGAAAAAAAGGTTAAAATGACTTTATGGTTAGATAAGATAGTAAGATTTTAGCTTCCATTTAAAGAAACCCTAGAAATTTACTGAAAAATCAAAGGTTAAAATGGCGTTATAGTTAGGTGTGGTAATAGCATTTTAGTTAACATTTTTAAAAAACATCATGCGTAGATGTCACAGTGATGTTATCAATGATCTGATAGTACATCATATTAGGGGTGGGCGGAATTTGCGGAATTAACCTTCGCAAATTATCGCGAAAATGTTTAAAATTATCGCAAACAAGTGGAAATATCGCGAAGATGCGGAAGTTTTTTTCCGGCATGTTCGCGAGATTTTCTGCATGGTTGCGGGTCGCCAACTTACCCATGTGGTTGCTTGCGGGCGCGGCCATCTTGTTTTGAGTTGTTCTCGCGGTGCATGATCGCGAGAAGAAAGACGTGATCGCGCGACGCATGACGTCACTGCGGGCGCGAACTGTCGCGAGACAGCGCAAATGGCTAAAAACAATACAACATCTCATGGAGAACGCGACCGGATCAAGAAAACTTGTCGGCGAACGCAGGGATTCAGGTAAGGCGATCGCGCGCGCGCGCGCGAGAATGTATTATTTTACAGCGCGAGCAAGAAACAAATTATCGCCAAGCTGCGGAAACCGGAATTTTTGACATTTTCGCGCTCTCCGCGGAACGCGAAAATGTCAAATTATCGCAATTTCCACGAACGGAACGAAATTTTCGCCCAGGCCTACATCATATGCGTGATGCAATATGTGAGGTTGTTAACATTAACTTGAAAGTTACTTGAAATAACTATAACTGGTGAATGGTATGCTTTAACCTCTTCAGTGCCCATGATGAGATAGTCTCGTCATGGAGCACGGTTGCGCTGTGCCCATGACGAGACTATCTCGTCATGAACCCCGCCCGCTAATGTAATGCCCGGCACAGGGCGGGGAAAGGGCGGGGCACTGAAGGGGTTAACTGACAATTTCACCGCATTATAGCATTCCTTTAACTAGACCTGGGATGAGCTTGCGGAGTTTTACTATTCAGAACTCCACAGAGTTACTGAAAAACTCCACCAAATTCTGTGGAATTCCACGAGCGAGTGGAGTATAGCAGGATTTGTTATAGGAACACCTGGTGGTATCTCAGGTCCTGCAGGTGTCATTAGTGCCAGGTAAATGCACTATCTTTATACCTCCCCATGCGGTGACTGCAGATCGTAGCAAGGTTTAAATTTGTTGCAAATTGAAAAAACATTTTACATTGCACCACTTTGTGTGTATACTTTTGGTTCCCTGGTGAGGCGGATCTTGTGGGTTAGGAATCAGTGAATATTGCAGTAGGAATATACGGCGAACAGCATATAAAACTACCAACTCCAAGGCAATCCCCAGCTATGTGCGGGCTGCGGAGTCTGCGGAAAGTCAGTAATCTTTTCTAGTAGATGATGTGGACCATGTATCTCCTCCTACAAATAAATGGTTCACAGTCTCATGCTTGAAATAACCATTATGCATGTGATGTCATGAAAGTGCCGCTACATTTCAGTTGGTAATTTAGGCAAACATTATCGTGCAGAGTAGATCGCATTTGAACCTGGTCCGTCTTTCAAGCAAAAGTTGATAACTGAGTTGTGGGCGGGTTTGGAAAACTTCGGGAATGGGAAATGCAGATTCATCGTGATTATAGTAAGCACGTTATCTTCTGTGACATGCGTGTTAAAGTAGTGTGTTTTAAAAACATGCTGAGGTGATGATCATTTCCACATAGTGTACGTGCAACTTACACAAAACACTTCTACATACACCCTTTTTTCACTGCAGGCATGCCTTTCTGCAGCTATGCTGCATGTTGCATCCTTACTAAATGGCCCTGAATACCTAAAATGACAATGAAAGTATACAGGTGTGATCTATAGTATCCCTAAACATGAGTATTTTAAGTAAGTACTCTGCACAGGCTATGTACCATACCTCATGAATATAAATCATTTCTAGGGGTGAGCACACCAGTAAACTCCCCTCTGCTGGCAATTGGTGGAGTTTTTGCTGAACTCCATGCTCCAACCGGAGCATGGAGTGGCATAACTCAGCGAACTGAGGTTGCCACCCAGCCTTACCTTTAACCTATGAGACAGGTCCTTCCATGCCAAGATCCCTGCTGGCACACATGGCTGAAAATGTGATGTTACAATATAAAAGCTGTCATTTTAATTAAGACAGACCTACTGACTTTGTCAATGGGTCTGACCAACTTAATATTGAAAGTGTGCTTATTGGATTTATGACGAGTTCAGCATGTTAACATTTATAAAGCAGACCTACTGTCTTTGTCAAAAACTCACCAACAATTATAATCAAATAATACAAAAACAACATGCCTTTGAATCTTCCTAATAACATTTTCAAACCACAAGTGCAGCCACAGAGACCACCAAAATGGGGCCCAGCACTCCAGCTTAAGAGCATTCAGCTCCATCTCGGAGTGCTTTAAAAAATATTGTAAGCTCTCCTGAGGTCATAGATTTAATGCCCCAGGAGACTTACTTGTTTTTTCAATATTGCTGGGGGGCTGCTGCACTCACGGCAGCCAATCACAACCTCACAACACTAAAAGGAAATGCTTGGTGGTGCCCCTGCCCTTTCAAGTGGCACCACCAGGATCCAAAAATATAAACAGAAGGCCCTTGGAGGGAATTAGGGGATACTAATTTTCTGGAGTAGTAAATAACAAATGAGTGACACCGGCTGCTCAGTTATTTGTTTCTGCTTTAGTTTTGTTTTTAAAGTTTGGGTGTTCCAGTCCCACTTGGGACACCCACACACTTTTACATGATGGGGAGTGGGGGAGACCCAGGACTCCCGTAGCCCTGGCCAGCTTCCCAACCACCATAGTGGTGGGGACAGGACATTTTTTATTTTGTAAAAGTAGGTGCTACAGTGCCCACTAGGGGCAACCACATGTACTCATAACGTTTATAGACCAGAGAGGGTTTTGGAGACAGGATAAATAACTCAAAATGTTGCAGGCCACTGGGAAACCCCTACCCCCTAATTTATTTTTTAAAACCTTGTACAGGACAGTTGACTGAGTACTAACATGGATGCGATAGTAGCCAATCAGATATTATCTCAAGATCTGTTAGCTCTGCAGATCATTCATTGCCTTAAATATCAATACATTTTGAGCCTTAATTTCTCAGAACCTACCCAACAGATTTACACCAAATAAGGAAAATCACACTTTCTGGACAAAGATCTAGTTTACTTCCAAATTTGGTGTAACACCGTTCAGCCATTTTGGCTACAGCTGTGCCTAAATTACCTACGGAAAATTACACATGGAAAATGTGTTTTCAAACCCCCACCCTGGCCCGATTATGGCCCCAGGGATACTATCACATGGGGCCCAGCATCTTTAAGAAAGGGGAGGGGGAGCACAGCCCCACTCCCCAAGCCAATCACTGCCCGAGGACCCCATATTCCTTAGCCTGGCATAAATATTAAAGGGGAGGGTGGAACACTGCCCACTCCCAGAGCCTCCTTAGGCCTCAGGGGTTCCATCCCCATGGGGACACCTCCACTGTGGTGTCCCTGGGAGTCCTCATCTGGGACTCTGTTTCGCTGCCTGCAAGAGCATGGACATGTAAAATGTGTCTGCTCCCACCAGATGGGACCTTTAGAAATGCTCCCACCGGGGGGCAGCAGACATTTGCTTCTTTGCCCTCGGATCTAGAAAAATACCTGCTTTTGCTGGGCAGGAGCAATACTTACTCTGGATGCCCCCAGAATGGGTGCATGCAGAGAGGCTGTGGGGTGGCGGGGGCCCTGAGCTTCACCCCACAGCCCCCAAGGATCTTTGTTACTTATGGTCTGCATGCCCATAAAATAGAAGACTCTCCTGGGATGGGGTCCTGGGTTCCGTAGATGCTCATGGAGGTGGGCCTTGCGCCATTCCCAAAATAAATGAGTATGGCCCTCTGAACTGGGGTCTATAAAGGGTCGGGAGGAGAACTGCACCCCCTCCTCCCCAATAATTATTAAAAAATATTGTCCCTGGTGGGCACTGGGACTTCCAAAATAAAAAAACAGATATTCATGCTGTATAATTTGGTCTGCCTTACCTCCTAATTCTGGTAGCCCTGGCAATGGTAACATTCTAAAGTGCGATTTGGGACTATAATTATGATGATAATATCAATATTTGACTCTGTGTGTGTGTATTATTGTTCTAGATCAAGCATACAAAAAATGGTCCATAGTTAATGTTGCACTTCATGCTTAAAACATCAATGTGACAATAGGACAACGGTAAAGCAGCATAACAAAGAGCTATGGCAGAAGGAGCAAGCTATGGTGTGTGTAATGAGTGCATTGGTAACTATAACTGGAACAGAAACATAACTCAGATTCTAACTGTGATTTTTAAATTCATTTAATGTTTTTTTTATATTACTATTGTTTTCCAAACCCAGTTGTACAGGCTTCAGCCAGTCCCATGGACTAAACCCTGCCGGTAGATAACCTCCACAGTGCATGGCTTTTTGCCATACACATTTAGGGTTTGGCACAGAGCCTAGCCTGTGACTGAATCTAGTTTGTTTTTTTACATTTATTTTTATTAGTCATTTCTCCAAGAACACGAGTAAAAATTAAAGTGAATTCAAACAAAACACAAAGGGGGAGATTTACTAAGATTGTGTGCTGGGTTTGCATCACAAAAGTGATGCAAATTGGTACAAAATCATTTTTTCCCCAATTTACTTTCCAGCGCTAAACTTGTTTAGCACTGGAAATAACGGAAAAGTAACATGAACATTACTTTGCTCCATGGGGGCGTACCAAGGGTGAAGCATTGACGTTCCCATGCAACCTCCCAAGGCTTCTCGTGCTAAATTCAATTTACTAAGTAAAGTAGATTGCGTTTAGCATGAGGAAACTGCGTCCTTTTCAAGTAGGTCCAAGGAAGGTGAAATGCTTTCATTTGTCCTACCTTTTCCAACTTTGCATGTGTGCTGCACTGTAGAGCACTTATACAAAGAGGGAAAAGGTTGGAAGTGGGTCTCAGCATGGTATTTTAGTAAAAAACATATGGTAGACTCACGGACACACTCTTGCTCCATTGCGCAAAAGTGTCTCCGTGGCGCACGGCAGCTGATTTCAGCGTCAGCGCTAGTGAGTGAGAGGAGAGGAGAGTGCCTTATTTTAGTAAATGGGGCGCTCTCCTCCTCTCTTCTTTTCACGTAGCGCAGCACAGCATTTGAAGCTGCTTCAGTGCGCTACGTGAAAAGTTAGTAAATCTCCCCAAAAGTGCAGACAGGCAGAGCTAAGTTACATCATTGTGTTCATATCCAACGTGTACATGAACTGTAGCAAATACAGTCCCTTGTTGATCAAGGGAATCAGTCCCAATGGTGATGGGAAGTCCATGAAATCTGCTGGACTTATTACATAACCTAGCACATTTCAACCAAATGGTTAACCTTCAGATCCCACAAGCAGACCCAGGGAAATGGGCCAAGTAAAAGGTTGTGTATGATTCTTCCTTACTCTGTCCGGCTCCACTGGGTGATAAGGGGCTCCCTTTGTCCTTTGGTTGTTTTGCCTGTGGGTTTGTAGAGTAGTATATTTCTTGCTGTTGACTGCAGTAGAACTGATCGACTTGCCATGCTTTAACCATGGGAGCACAGTCAGTCTCCCACTCGCAGGCCACTCACCTTTTGGGTAGCAATAGTGCAATGGTCGAGACTTGTTGTGCACTTTGAGTCATTGCACTAGTATAATCGAGGTATGCCTGTTTTGGGGGATGGGACTAGTGCCAGGCCCATTATGTCAGAGAGGGTTTGAAAGACCCTACACCAGTAGCCATAGACAGGTGGACAGTACTATGCTGAGTGTATATATAGTCATCATCCTGAGCTCCCCATCGGAAAACCATTGAGTTGTCTCTTAAGTGAACTTTGAAATGCTTAACTAGACAGTGGTACATCAGGTGAAGGAATTTAAAATGTATGAGGCATACGCAGCCTCTAGGGGACAAGGTCCCCAGTTGTCTACGAAAATATAATGATTCCTTATTCAAGATCAAATCTGCCAGGTCTGTCTCCCATTTCACCCTGGTGCCTTGGATCACCACTGGAGCCTTTGTCTGCATGGTCAAGTATAGCCTGGATGCCAAGTGTTTAGATGATAAAGTAGCCAGTAGCAAAGAGAAGGATTGTGAGGTGACTGTTTCTTGGGGCGAATGTCAGACGTCCCACGCCAGCTGAGTGTTTACCACCAAATGAACATCTGTACCGAGTCCTTGTTTCAGCTGACCAATCATTGTCCCAGGAGGAGCATGGTGCACAGTGTTGTCCTCAACTGCCAGGTAGGTGGGCCATAGATGGACATGGTCTCAGTAATGAGAAAATTGATCTTGGGCACATTGGTAGCAAAGTTGAAAATGTGGAATGGCATGACCACCTTACTTGAAAGGCAATGGTAATATTTCCAAATGGACCTCAGCCTGTTTACTTACCCACACCAAGGAGGAAACATGTGATCACAGTGTTCTGGAAACTTTTTGTATAAGTGGAATCGGTATGATGCAGAGCAGATCAGCATGCCCCTTCTCATAAGGGAGATAAGGAGATTTTTCCAATATCAGTGTTTGGTCCTCACTTTTTCCAATGGCAACACCATAATCAAATGGAAGACCCTTGACAGAACAGAGGTCTTTCACAAATCTGTTTTAATCTTGGCGGGAGCAGTGTGAGATCGTTCTGCCTTGCCATATTCAGACTTCTAGTCAAGTGGTTACTGAAGGTTGAGCTTGCATTCATTGATGAAGCAGTTCCCCACCTTCACTTCAGTATACCTTCTGAGTTAGACCTTCTGATTAGGGGTGGGCGTAACTCATGTATTTCCGTGTGGCATTATCACCCTGAATTACCACAAAAATTCAGCAAGATTCAGCGGAATTATGCGAGAGGAGTAATTCTGCATTGAGTGCTATTTTCCTGACACAAAATGCACTCCTGTGTCCAAAGTGGACACAAGGATGCAATTTGTACTAAGAAATTTTCGAAATGTAACACCACACTAATAGTGAGCACGCAGGAGCTTATGCTTGCTAAGTGCGCTCTCGCTGTAGAATTTTTCCATCAAGTTTCTCTTAATTATGAGCATAATCACGTTATTATCAGTAGTTTCACGTCAAAGTGTAACACAAAATTACTGAAATTACTCTGGTGTAATGGAATTCTGCTCAGACCTACTCATGGTCAAGCAACAATATTTTTTCATACTCATAAATTCTAATGGTTTGGCTTTCCCAAGACACAGGAATGAAAGCAGAGTGTCTACCCCTAGGAGAGTCACTTCTCCCCTAATCATTGAACATAATAAAAATGTTGCAAAATGATAAAATTCTGAATTATGATATTCTGGCAGCAAAGCCATTTGTTTCAACTTGTGGTAATCATCCACTCATACATGACTTGAAAAACGGGTTTGTGGTTTTGTGGAGTGCTCCAAAATGTGTACCAGTGAGCCCATCAAGGGCAGGCTGGATTTCCAAATTTTCATCTAGAACACAGGCACTAAGTCATCAGAGCTATCAGTCACTTAGGACTTCTAGCCACAGTGTCATATGGCTGGGATATGTAAAATTATGATTCAATGTCAACGTTTTGCATAGTTTATCAAATTTACAAAACTTTACCAGTTTGGAAACATTCCTACAAACACATATTTGAAGAAACAATTGTTGCATTGCTTGAGAGGAATACTTCCCTCCATTATTATATTTTAGTGATGATGGGGCTTTCCAACCGTTCCACTTTTGCATCATTTTTTCACATTTCTGCTTTTCAAAATATAATCTTTCATCAACTTTACACTTTGTACAGTTTTGAAGAAGCCATGACCATTGCAAGGAAACGCTTAAAACTTTGATACAGAGGAGTAAGCATATAAACAGAGTTGACATAAAATCATCGGACAAACAAATGGACTCCTTCACAATGAAGATTGAAAATTACGTCATCCAGAGGTTTTGACTTTGGTTTGATATAACTGGTGTAATTCTCTTTAGCATAATTACTCGTAATCACTGGAAAATTACTTTGTATGCGTAAAATTGTGTCAGGAGTGAAATCCAGTATTTAGCGCTATTTTCTTAGTGCAAAATGCTCTCTTGCATTCAAAATGGGCAAAAGAATGCATTTTGCAGATAGCACTAAATGATACAGGGTACAAACAGCAGTAGTCAGCATCCACTCGCTCTCTCTTAGGGCCAGATTTACTAACATTTTGTGTCATGGCTGCACTACCTTTGTGGCGCATCTATGACGCAAAATGCTGTTAGATATATACATAGCCACGCAAAGATCGATTTGCACTGCCTTACATGGCTTTGTAAAAAAAAAAATGTAACTCAATGCTGTGGCTTGTATTGAATTGCATTACATTTCATTCTGGGAGGCATTCCATGGGTGGAACATAGGGCCTCCCATGCATCCACCCATGGATTTAATGCAATCCCAGATTTTCAAAAGTTTGTAAACCTGGGATTGCATGAAATTTCTACATCTCCCAGCGGATGGCGTAATGAAGAGAAAAATAAAAATATCTCCTCTTTATATCCTCTTTCTATGTGTGCTGCAATCTGCAGAACACATAAAAGGAGGAAAATCCCTCCAGAATTTTTTTTTGTGCAGGAAGTTATTCCTCCCTGTACAGAAACAATTCTCCTTGTAGCGCAGGCAGCCTTACACCGTGATGCATGAGTGCCACTAGGCTGCCTGAAATGTGCCAGCACAAGGAGAGAGCAGAATTGCCCCATATCTTAGTAAATATGGATAATTTCTGCCCTCTCCCTTCCACGCAAAGCAGCACAACTTTGCTTGCTGCCCTGTGTTGCTTAAAAGTTTAGCAAATGTGCTCCTTAGTTCATTGTTCCTGTGCTCCTGCAGTAGGATTTTTGTCCCAAATTACTCTTAATTACTCATCATGACCTAATTGTGTTATATCAGCAATTTTGCATCAGGATCAGGAGTAATGCTTAATTACTGAAAATATTTCTAGTTTTGACTGTGTATGCAATTTCCTGTTTTACATTGCTGTAGCATTCTTGCCACACAAATAATTAGGGGTGGGCGGAATTTGCGTAATCACGTTACGCAAATCTTCCCAAAAACGTCAAAAATCTCCGCAAACACGCGGAAATATCGCAAAGACGCAGAAGCGCTTGTCCCGCCTTTTCGTGATGTTTTTTGTGTGATCACGTTGGAATTGTGTCGCCAACTTGCCCATGCGGTCGCTAATGGGCATGGCCATCTTGTTTTCACTTGTCCCGCCCACTTGCGATGCTATTTCCTGTTCCGGGTCGCGCAATGCATGCTCGTGCCCGTTCGCGATAAGTATTTCCTGTTCGGGAACGCATATTATGTGTTTGCGATGCTTTCTGCGTGCTCGGGGGAAAATATCGCACAAACTTGCCCATGCGGTCTATTGCTATGGTTCTGGAGCCTGCTTTTCAATCCTCCCTCTATCTTTTCAATCCTTTGTTGCTGAAAACTTTTTTTTTGATCTTTTTTATTTATTATCTCTCTCTCTATTTTCCTGATTCTATAGTTTTTGTTTTTGTCTACTTTTTGTGTGTTTTTTAACTACTTTTTCACTCTTTTTCTATTACCTGCTTTTTTCATTGCTTTTACTAACTTTTTTAACTTTTACCTTTTCTTTTCCGCCCCCAGCCTACCCCAGAACCATGGCAAAGGGCCACAGCAGGGCTCATAATCGCAGTCAGAGCCGCGACCGCCTTCCTTGCGGAAGGCGGCGCCCACAAGGGGTACAAGCACGGGCCTTATTTGGGGAGGTGGAGTTGGCCGCACTGTTTTTTTTTGGGCAGCGCCACCTCCCCTTAACCCTGGCAGCAGGCGGCAGGCCTGGGTCCGGTTACGGGCTCCGGGAGCATCGGCAGCAGTGGGGAAAGGTTCGCCGGGCAGTGTTTCGCTGCTCTGGTGTCCAGTGCAGCCAGAACCAGTTGACGCACCGGTGGTCCGATATCCTGGACCGGGAGCAGGACCGGCTGGACCTGCTAGGAGTGGAGGGCCCGGTTCTTGGTGAGTAGCTATTTAATTATTACTACTTTGTGTCTGTTCTTCTGCTCTGTGTTATATATTGCGAATATATATATTTTTTCCGACCAGCTAGAATGCTGCTGCTTACATTACAGGTAAATTACGCTTAAAAGTCTTCTGTGATTGTTATGACACAGGTGCTCTGCGCTACTAATCTTGTTATTTGCAACTTTGCGTTTGTGCTCATTTTGCGTGATTATGTAAGAGTTTATTTTAGAAAACTTAAGTTAGGTAATGCTAGAGTGACTCTAGTCCTTCCTTTGTCCTGTCACTAAGAGATAGGGGTGGATTGATACTGAGGTTTAGTTACTTATTATGAGTTTGTAATTTTTTAGTGGTCTGCGTGACGCCCCCTCTGTTACGTCATGTGCTGCTGAGTGCTGCTAGTGCTTACCCCAGTCCTTAGTAGAACCTTTTGTAGCTTGTTCAGTGAGTGGTAATAGGCTTAGCACTAGCAGAACATCAGCATCAACCAACCAACAATTTGGTGTATGCAAAAATGTAGGCATGTGTCCTCCATTTATGCATTTTTGAGGACTAAAAGAAGTGGAAATGATTACTTAATGTACAATTGGCACGCCTAGAATAGGCGGGCTAGTTCAGGGGGTACTTACTACTTAGGCTTAGTTAGTATTCTAGAATCAGAATGGAACACTGGATTAGTGTTGATAAATATAACTAGTCGGTCCGCGAATCCCCGATACTACTTGTTGACCAGATTAGATAGGTCAATTTTATTGCAATTGTTGTTTACATAAATGTTTTTTTGACAGTCTTTTAAAAATATTTTAGTTGTTTCACACCAATCATCAATGTTTGTCTCTTTCTTTCTTATATCTTTCATGATCAGCACCCAGGGGTAAGAAGACAGGGTCAGAGTCGGCGGGAGCAGTTCAACAACACCAAGGACAGGAGGACCAGAATGAGGGCTCTTCTGCTGGCCCCAGAAAGTCTTCCTGTTTTTAATATTAATAATTCTTATTCACTAACTTTTACTGCAACGTATTTTTTCCGAACTATTGTTTCCGTTTCGTAATGCTATATTTTACCAACAATTATCCTTCAATCTAGACTATCTGTTTCTAAATTCTTGTTATCCCTGCCTCTAACTGCCTCTGCTATGACTCTCTGTACTACTACTATTAGTCTGTCTGTAGCTAAGCTTGCCCAGTTGGCCACTCTTTATTCAAAAGGTTTTAAATAAAACTCAGATTCACCAGAATCTCTAGCAATTGAGTCCAGTCCTTTGGGTTGTCCTCTTGTACTCCTTCTAGTCTTCTTAATCTTGAGGCTTTATTAATCTTGATGTTTTTTGACAATTCCCACCAACCAGATTTCACTATTTTGATAGGATAGGACATACTACTACTGTTGTAGGGATTTTGTACAAACAGAACTTTGCAAAAGAAAATAGGATGTTGGTGATGCGAGGTTGGACCTTCCTCACACCTCAATCAGAACAGAACCCACCACAATCTCCTACCTGACTAGTTATAGTAGTGTTTCATTACTATTAGCTCTCCGAACCCCCTCAAGATACCCAATGAGTAGACAACCCAGAACATAACACTCCCGACCTCTCAGTCGTGGAAGCAATGCATATGCACACCCTTCCTTTCGCTTGCTCACTCGTGTAAGTCCATCGACACCATATACCACCGAGTCTATGTAAGTTCAAAATTTTATTTGCAACTGACAAGCTCTGTACGCTGTTCTATAATGCAGCACCAACAGTAAAATGCATAAGATTAAAACTATAAATATTTTTAAACTTAGTTACACTTACAACAACTACAAGTCCATAGAACGAAGAAATAAAATGTGAAATCATGATAACTGAACAGTGGTGGAAGCACCACCATCCCCTTGGTAGGAATATAGTTTATATACAATTATAAATGAAGATCTCTGAGTGAATTCTGTGGACCCCTCACCTTAGAAGAACCTAGTACTGGTTACATCATAAGCTTTGCAAAGCCCTGGTTCGTAGAAGGGAATCTTCCGTCTGTTATCTGAAAAATGGTGCGCATTAGTATATTGCAAGCATTTCTCAGCCGTGCCGAAAAGTGTAGCATTTTTATGGATAAGCAATATGGACTAACACCAGAACTCCATAATAAAGTGGCTTGTTTTGTTTGACCTTGTACGCAGCGCTTAGACAGTAGCGTCTTTATACAACAAGCTGCAAGGTAACGACGCATGTGCAAAAATAAAAGACACAAAGGTAAAATGGTTGCATGGCTCGGGCTAACTAAGCAAAGACTAGAATGACCCTAGGGACCATATAACTACTAGTGTCTACTCTACTACTACCTGATTTGTACCAGTGATGTATGTTGTATATGTATGTATTACTATTAACTCATTTTGCAATCTTGCTAGTGAAAAATAGGGGGAGGTAAATGACACCTAAAAAATGTGTAATGTTTTTTCAAGGCGCACTACCAACCACCAGTGCTAGGGCCAGCGACGAAGGCGACGCGGCTGCTTACGGAGGAGAGGATGCGGCAGTTGCAGGAGGAGCTGAGGGGGTGAGCCAGCAGCAGTGGCGGGCGGTGATAAGTTAGATTCCTAATCCTTACTTATTGACATTACACTCACTGCAAGGGTGTACTGTATACTGTACAGTTGAGACTTACTAAGTAAGAAGTTGTTGTGAATGGTTGAAGACACCCTTTACTTAGCATTAGTAAAAGCATTAGCGACAGGAGTGTTGAGTAACCAATGGCCTCTTCTATCTGATTTCAACTCAGCTGTGAAAGTTTTATGAGAAGACTAAAAGTCAGATCAGATTACCTTGATGGATGGGTTGAACGAAAAGGGAAAGAAGAGTGGAAGGAAGAAGGACGGACGAGATTTAATATTTATGACTGGCAGAGAAGGATACGTGGGATGCATGCATGCATAGGTGGCTGATAGGAATCATATGCATGCTTGGTTGAATGAAACTCCCACAAATGTTCAAATCCAAGAAAGTGGGAGGATAGATACATACCACAAATGTTATGTACTGTGCTTGCTAGTGCTACCGTGCCACTATGTGTAGTAGAATTAATTTGTCTTACTGCTTTGCTAAGAGTATATTTTACAATAGTTTTGTTTTTTCTTCTTGATATATAGCTACTCCTTCCAAGGGGAAACCTGACAGGAAGGAGTTGGCAGCCAAGGATCGGCGCCGGAAGCTGGAGGCCATACAGCGTGAATACCGTTGGCTGGTGGTTCTGGAAGAGGAAGAGGAGGAGGCGGCAGCAGCTGCAGCCTCCTCCAATGCCCCGGGCCCCAGCCACAGCTCTCCAGTGGTACGGTGCCACCGTCTGGCAGACGCCCGCCGCCGCCCCTCCATCACTGCTGCCCCCACGTGGATGCAACTGCCGCGAATTAAAGCGCCATGTTGCCCGCCTAGAGGAGCAAGTACGTGTCCTCCAGAGTCAAGCCTGCCGAACATAAGACCCTGTTCATTGCTCCTTTTTTATTTATTCTTTTGGTGGGTGGGAATCGGGCATTTCGATTTATCTTTTCTTTGGACAATTGGACATTATGTTGGACTTTTTCTTTACGGACATTGGTTGGGGTTAGGGAGAGGGGTGGGTCAGGTGTTGTGGGATTTTTTTACATAGTTTATTTTTGTTAGGGTATTAAATAATATATTTCTACTTTGCATACAAAGTTGTTAATGTTTTCTGGGTGGGGTTACTGTTTTACATCACACTGTTTCCTTGCTGGTGCAGGGCCGCCCACAGCCACTGTTTGATTTTAATAATTGGCTGACTTTGTAAGACACAAACAGATAGATGTGGCACCCCTCACTGAGTGACTTGTCCTACTAGTACTGTCAGTCTCTTTTACTCTATGCATTCTGCAACTGGACTCAAAGGGGTGTGTGAAATTGAATTAATGAAAACATGTCCATTATTAATTAAGCCACCCACAAACTTTTCTTACCTTTGCTTGATGTTTAACTTAGGCACAGCGATGGCTGCATGGTGATGATGGTTTTCTTTCCTAACATGCCATGGTTGTGGTGGTAGTAGTAGTAGTAGACACTGGCAGCAGCATTTGCAAAAAAAGAAGATGAGACAGTCAGTAGCCTGAGAGAGACTCTTCGAGGAGTAGTAGAATGAAGTACAGTACAGAACTTTCTGCCAAACAATAATATGCAAAAATACAACGAAACATAATGGTGGTGGGGATAGCCTAGTAGTACACAGAGTTATAAACTCTATTTGTGTCAAGTCACTTGACTAGGTCTACAGTACACTGGACACAAGCGTCACTGTTAGTGCTGTGTAGGAGTATGACAACAAATCCATTAATCCAATCTATGCCGGCAATTAATGCTGATTTATTAGGTTCCTTTTGTAAAGAAATTACCTCACAAATATACTGCTCATGGGTAGGCAAGCAGAAGAAGATCCCCGCCCTGCCTTGAAATTGAAGTACTGTTGCTTTTGCCACATCCGCCCCAGCAAGCGTGTAATAAATTATTGGTGTACATTTAATTTAGTCACACCTCAATAAGTCACACTGCCCGGGGAAAGAGGGTTAGGGTTTGTTGAATGGTTGGGAAGGGGTGTTTGGGGAAAGGTTTGAGAAAGAAAAACAGTATGCATGGACAAGCAACAAACGACAGAATCTTTGTAGACTACCATATCCATATCAATATGTTAAGGGAGAAAAAGGAAATGCATGCATGATGATGATAAGGAGACCCGGATTACATACAGTTTGTGTTCAGTGTTACCGGACTTACTTTTACAGATAGCAAAGAAAATTTTAAAATATCTGTAGGTATGAATTATAAACAGAGAGCAAACCTAATGATAATAATAACAACAAGAACACACTGTTGTAATGATTGTAGACAAAAAAATGAATCGAATTATTTAAAAGATGATGAAAGTTGATATTGTTACTGCGTTATCCTGGTCAAATGGGGAGTTGAATCTCGGCATTCCTCTTGGTCCTCCCTTTCATGGATGCTCCGTCCATCAATCTTGGGTGACACCATTGCCTGCCTGGCCGAAGTAGATTCATTGGTACGGTAAGTGTGTAGTGTATTCCCAAGTATAGCACAGGGTAAGACCCGGCCTGTAATTGTAGATGGAAAAATAAAAGGGATATTGAGAAACCAAGTTGAAAAAAATGCACAAGTTATGGTGTAGTGCAACAAGAACACTTTCCGAGGCAGCATGGATGCATCATCTCTACTCTAGTCTGTTTCCAGCATTAACCTACAACACCAACAGGACAGAGCAGGCCCACAGTGACGGCACCCTTTGCACATCCTCCATTTCGCGTAAATTTTTTGAAAGAGTTGGACAAAGCACAAATCCAGTAACATAGCATTTTACAATTTAAGTGACTAAATCAATGCACTGCAGTCATACCACCGCAACACATGACTCCACCGCTACACAGACATTTAGGTCTGCTGTGATTGTTGTTTACTTGTTTACCTTTTATGCCACTCATGAAACGCCCTGACTTATTCCATCAATCATCTCCGTTCCTTGTACTGAGTGACTGTGAAGATACTATGTCACTGTTGTCATCATGATGGTGTTGTTCAACTCAGTGTGCAGTGTACAGACTAGAGCGAGTCCAGATTCCATATTCAAAAATGCAATGGATCGTCCTGCAGTAGAAGTATAATTTTGTTATTAAACAAAATATTGACTTGAGTCACTGTTAGTGTGTAGAGTAAATACTAGTAAACTTTGAGTTCACTTCATGCACAACAAACAACAAAAACACAATCACCAATCACTCAGAGTCGGTGTCCAATGCATGCCATTCATTACCTGTTCCTTCTCATCTTAAGTGAAGAGGCTGTCTCTCTCGCCATCATCATCATGGTGTTGTCCTACTCAGTGTGCAGTGTACAGATTGAGTCTTCTTCCTATATTCAAAATGCAATATATCGGCCTGCAGTAGAAGTACACATTTGTTTTTAAAATAAAAGAAGGGAAAAAGTGACTTGAGTTACTTTTAGTGTGTAGATTATTACATAAAGTACACAATGAAGTATCTTCATGCACCACAAACAACAACCGACTCACTCAGTCAGCGTCCAATGCATGGCATCATTCATTACCTGTTCCTTCTCATCTTCAGTTAATGGGCAGTCTCTCTCGGATCAGAAAGGAGGATAGCTATAGTAGTAATCATCAATCATGTTCCACTTCTTTTGGAGGGACTAGGAAAGATTTTCTTTTTTCTTCTATTTCGCATCATCCAATCATCATCTGTCTTCTTGAGGGCAATGGATTTAGGGAGATTCAGGGGGATGGAAGAGCAGGATTCGGAGGAGTGTACTGTGAAATGCAGACAGCTGAAACTCGTATATGGCAATAAAATGAGTAGAAGACGGTGGTGATGGATTTGTTGTGATTCGAAGTTTCTAACCAGAAAGACAGACACACATATAAAAGAAAATAAGGGAGGAAGACAGTAAGAAGTGCAGCCTAATTGTCAGGGAAGTATAGCTCGTCCTCAAACTCTGGGGGTTCAACCAGAAGTAGGTAATCATCATCTAACACACCACTTCTGTCACCTGAGCCGCTGTCTTCATCATCCTCCCTTGATTCATGTATTGTGTAATTCGGTGGTATAAAGTGCTGATTCATTTTGTTAATGGTTAACCTCTCCACGTTTTTGGGCAAGAGACTGGTCCTTCCCACTGTTACAATGGAACAAGCAGCACTGAAAACACGTTCAGAAGAGACACTTGCGACAGGGCAAGCCAGATAGTTTATCACCAGCCTGCTGAGCAATGGCCATTGGCCCCTTTTCCCATACCAATACCACAATGGGTTTTGATCAATGTACACCTCTGTTGGGTCGTCCAGATAGGCCTGGACCATCCGCTCAATGTTCAGGGGTGCTAAACTTTTTTCGGGCTCTTTTCTCGTTGCATCAGCACTGGATTTACCAATGCCTTGCTGTAAATACCAATCGTGTAACAATTTTACTGGGCCTAATGATCCAGTTCTTGCTGCTGTCGATAGTGTTGGTGAGTGTTCTGAGCCAAACGCACAGCCCTCGGGCTCCGAAGTTGAACTTGACGCCGGATGCACTGCTGCAGTACTTGTTGTGGGTTTATCTAGCGGGCTTTTAATTAGCAGCCGTTCATTTTCCAACTTACTCGCTGACTCAGCTATCCAAGTTTTGTACCAGGCAACATCCATTTCTGAAAAAAGGAATTAATGTCTTCAGTGCCCATTTTGTCCATGGATCCAGAATTCTGGCACAAATGTAATGTTTTTGTGACAAAATCTTATTTTGTACCCTTGTATTGTCAGCTAAGCGACGGGCTAAGCTCTCCACCAACTCATATGCTTTTTTTTTCCCTCTACACCTTTGTATGCTTCAGACACCTCCTTCAGCTGATACAGTAGCATTTCCAACAATGGGATAGCTTGGCCCATAGTACAGTCTTCCTTGCTGACTTCACGTGTGAAGATCTCGAAAGGAAGAAGCATCTCAGTCAGGCATTTAACTAGGCACCATTGGTCCATCTGAAGGGTCATGCCTTTCACAGTAGCATCCCCTCTTCGGATGACATATTCATTGATTGGCCTGTGCTGCTCAAACAGACGGTCAAGCATGTAATAAGTTGAGTTCCAACATGTTGCCACCTCCTGGATGAGTGCTTTGACTGGCATTCTATAGTCAGGTTGAATGATTCTCAGCTGCTTTGAGCTTTAAAAGAATGGCTGAAATGAGTGCATACTCTTCGGCAGGTGGTCAGTAAGTTGCTGACTATGGCTTCTTTTTTCAGAAAGTCTTGAACTATGATGATAATGCAGTGCGCCAAACAGGGAACCCTGAAATAGGAACCAAGCTCCATGGCCTTAAGTACATTACTCTCTAACAAAGAGAGAGGGACCCCTACACCAAGGGAGAGGGGTGCCAAGCAAGACCGTAGTCAAAAAAGAAGGACCTCCCTTGGATCTGTATATGCCGACAATCATACAAACACACAAAACTTTAAGATAGCAGGGTAAGAACCGGCATCAACGAAGCAAACAAACAAGCTACTTGATCATTGGTTTATTAAAATTAGTCACATAGGTCTCACAAAAAGCGAGCAGTTGTACACATCCGTTAAAAAACAATTGTTAAACGATTTATCAAAAATACATGAAAAGGTAAAAGATCAATAAAAATTGTACATATGATTCAATAACATGTAGTGTAACAACACCACAACAGTAATACTCAATGTCAGTATACAATAAAGAATTATTAAAAACAAGAAAATTGGGAAGAAGAAAAGAAATGAACAGGAAAGTTATTCCTACTTCCAAAGGGAAAATCGCTTAATCAAGGACTAATTGGTTGTGACCCCGGTAACATTTGATTACGTTATACATTTCGCACAACCCTTATTGTCACAGATTTTGTCCGATTTCCCTTTAATAGAGCATCGACGTGTTTCGGTAGGCCACAGGTAACGGCCAACACCTTCCTCAGGATTGTTTGCTGATCCCAATTTAATAATTAGAAAATCTTAATATTTCCTATGGCTTGCATAAGTCAAGGCACCGCAAGGCTAATGATCCATCAGTGAACTCATGGACAATAATCGCATGAAAGTCTGTTACCGTTCATATCTTTTAGTGCAGCCAGGTAATATATATACGCTTCCTTGGCTGTGGGTATTCTAATTATAAAAATCTTCGGTCTCTATCCAATGAGATAAACGAATATCACTAACGCAGGCTTAACTTAACCCCATGAGACTGCATCCAGACCATGCTGTTCGTGGCTTATAGTTAATTCTCTAGCACCCTTTCATACTGTCCGCAAATGGGATTCCTTCAAATGTGTTGTCAACACATTTGAAGGAATCCCATTTGCGGACAGTATCGAGCCCTATTAAGGGACGTACTGGATCTCAGTGTCTGTGGAATCCGCTATCTTCACCACGCTGAAAGGGTGCTAGAGAATGAACTATAAGCCACAAACAGCATGGTCTGGATGCAGTATCACAAGTTAAGCCTGCGTTAGTGATATTCGTATATCTCATTGGATAGAGACCGAAGATTTTTATAATTAGAATACCCACAGCCAAGGAAGCGTATATATATTACCTGGCTGCACTAAAAGATATGAACGGTAACAGACTTTCATGCGATTATTGTCCATGAGTTCACTGATGGATCATTAGCCTTGCGGTGCCTTGACTTATGCAAGCCATAGGAAATATTAAGATCTTCTAATTATTAAATTGGGATCAGCAAACAATCCTGAGGAAGGTGTTGGCCGTTACCTGTGGCCTACCGAAACGCGTCAATGCTCTATTAAAGGGAAATCGGACAAAATCTGTGACAATAAGGGTTGTGCGAAATGTATAACGTAATCAAATGTTACCGGGGTCACAACCAATTAGTCCTTGATTAAGCAATTTTCCCTTTGGAAGTAGGAATAACTTTCCTGTTAATTTCTTTTCTTCTTCCCAATTTTCTTGTTTTTAATAATTCTTTATTGTATACTGACATTGAGTATTACTGTTGTGGTGTTGTTACACTACATGTTATTGAATCATATGTACAATTTTTATTGATCTTTTACCTTTTCATGTATTTTTGATAAATCGTTTAACAATTGTTTTTTAACGGATGTGTACAACTGCTCGCTTTTTGTGAGACCTATGTGACTAATTTTAATAAACCAATGATCAAGTAGCTTGTTTGTTTGCTTCGTTGATGCCGGTTCTTACCCTGCTATCTTAAAGTTTTGTGTGTTTGTATGATTGTCGGCATATACAGATCCAAGGGAGGTCCTTCTTTTTTGACTACGGTCTTAAGTACATTACTGCCATTATCTGTGGAAACAAAAGCAATCTTAAGCCCTCTTGGGCGCAGCCATTCAAAAACCTTGCTGTGAAACTCTTCCAATATGTTTACAGCAGTATGAGATTTCTCCATGGCGAACATGGATACAGTTGCATGTTTCTGAGTAGCTTTAAAAATCTCAGCTGTGTTAACAGAACCTACTTCAGATAGCTTATCTCTAACCCCCACAAAAGAGACCCAGTGTGCAGTGATGCACATGTAACTAGTGGCTTGGCAACTGGTCCACATGTCTGTTGTCAGGTGGATATTGTGAACAGCACTCTGCTGCAAAGCTTGTCCAACCAATTCCAGCACATCATGATGTAGTGCTGGAACAGCAACTCTTGCGAAATAGGACCGGCTGGGAACCTTCCATTTAGGGCAGATGGTTGACACAAATTCAAGGAAACCCACCCCTTCCACAAATAAAAAAGGGAGAAGGTCCAGCGCTAACATTTTAGCCAGCTTCGCATTGTACAACTGTGCCGTTGGGGGGTTGCGTTGGTACTGCCCCTCCAACCTAAGCATGCTGTCAATGGTAGGCTGGATTATTTTCCTTTTTGGTGCAGTTGTTTTCTTTAACCCAGTTAGGATCAACGACACACTTTGTTTCATTGCAGTACTACTCTGTCGCCTTGGTGTCTCAGCCTGACTCTGACTCTTACTGCGGTGCCACTGAGATGTTGCTGAGGATGTGGGCGGTACCACTGCACTACTGGGGACAGGGCTAGAAATGTCTCTCTCTAGTTCAACTTTCACCACGATAATATCATCCCCTGATACTTCATGCCCAACAACAATGGGTTGAGTTTTACTTTGTTCTAAGTGAAGTAGGTGAGTCTCCCACACGATAGTGTGGTGTATTTTGAGATGACTTGTTTGGCCTCCGGTACCATAGTTTGTACCAAGCTTACCCCGCCTAACAGCATGTCGACAAATTGAGCATATAGCAATGTTCTCCTCCTTACTGCTAACCGAAAGTCCCAAACTGGGGAGGAGAACTTTCTGGTGCTGCTGGATGTGCCAATTTCAAAACCAGATAAACTGGAGGGTGTGCTTGGAATGTGACTCTGTGCAGCTACACTGTGAATTCTACCAATACCTACTGAGGTGGTGGTTGGGCTGGATGTAGGTCCCTGCCTTTCCTTTGCAAATGAAAATATGGAAGCTGCCGGTAGTGGTGGTGTTACCTATGTTGGTGGTATCCGTGCTACATCCCTCGCAGCCATTTTGGATAGGGTAATAATGTTGGTCTCCATCTCCTTTGGGCCGGGAGTGTTGTCCGTGATGACTGGCTCGTCATCATCCCCCTCTTGTACATCTACCTCCATAACTATTAGGCTTTCTGGAACATTCCTTATCACTAGCCTTGTCTTGTGACGTGCATCACTCTCAGACTGAGCTGGTGGCTTCCAAGTGGCATCAAGATCATCAGAAGCGGGGCTTAAAGAAGAAGATGATGGACTAACCCTCCTTTTCCTTGCTGGGGGTCTGGAAGACAACGGAACTTCTGAAACAGTGGTTTGCTCCACTTTGTCTGCAGGAAGCTCGATTTCCTGAAATGCCCCTAATTCAGGAGGAACAACCACTATTGTGGGCTGTTGTGGCTGTTCTTGTGGCTGCTGCTGTTCTTGTGGCGGCTGCTGTTCTTGCGGTTGCTGCTGTTCTTGCGGCTGTTGTTGCGGCTGCTGCTGTTGTTGCGGCTGCTGCTGTTCTTGCGGCTGCTGCTGTTCTTGTGGCTGCTACTGCTCTTGCAGCTGCGCCTGTTGCTGCACACTTATCTGCTGAGTTTCCACCTGCGTTGATTGTGTACTACTTTGTGATAATGACATTGTAACATCGCTGCTCATTAGTAGACTGGTTACCTCTGCGACACTCATGGGCTTGGGCCTAGGTTGGGTTGGCCTGCTGGTGCGGAGGTGCTGCTCCCAGCTTGGATGCCGGACAACGCTGCTGCAGGTGTAAGTTTTTTTGGTCCCAAAAAACACATGTGCGGCACACCAGTCGTGGTTAGTGCCTCTTCCTTTTTCTGTTCCTTCTTCTTCTCACCAGCAACTTTCTTGGTACTGGAGGACCTGGTACCTTTCTTTGGGGCCAGCTTCTTCAGATGTCAGACAGGACGCAGGTGCACAAGTTGCAGAGATGTCTGTGGTCACACGTGGACGTGATGTGGTGCGCAGCAGGACTTCTGTCTGGCAGTGCAACGGGTGATGTTGATAGTTACCTCCTCCTCTGTCTTTTTGTGCACCTAAAAGCAAATAAGCCAGGAGAAGAACATCAGTGAAATGTTGCATTTGTTGTTGTGGTTCAATTACTACTAGTACAAACAAACAAATAAAAGATATAGTGTAGCCATTTGTGAGACTTTGGCAACAAGGGCTATGGTATACTACTTACTGTGTACAGTGTACCCACTACACTCTCAGGAAGGATAGGAAAGAATAAGAACAACAACCAAAATACAAATGTAATGGAAGGGAGCTGCTGCTGGCAAAGGGGATGGATGGAAGCAGTAAGCCAAAAGGAAAACCGTGCAGGCCTATATGGCAAAAGCAGCATACTAATAACTCCCCCCAGAAAAGGCCACCAGCAACATGGACACTCACAAATCACAAGCAACAAGCAGGAGGCCTGGGAAACAATGAACTGACAAAAGGCCTATAAAAGAAGCCAGGCAAAAGATGCATGCTAAACCACACTGCTTTGCCTTTTTAATGCTATAAAATGCAAAAACGAAAATTCACACAGCAAAACAAGGTCTGCAGGGTGCACACCAACACACCAGGCACACACAACAAAGGCATTTCTTTAACACACACCCAAAAACAGAATTACCCCCCAAAAACACATTTTCCAACTCAATCCAATGCCATCCATGCCCTAAATGATGTTTAAATTCAACAGAACACACAGAAACACTCATTTAATGCACCTGTGGCTACCTGCTCTGAGCCTACTGGATGAAAGCAGGCCAGTGGGCAGACAAGGCCACACAAGCTTGCAGGCCTGGGCTTCAAAATGGCCACCAGCCACATGGACAGGCCCACCCAACTACAAGAAACAGAAGACAGACAATGTAGGCCTATTGCAAAAAAAACACTGCCTGCCTACAAAATGGCCGCCAGCCTTATGGCCAGGCCCACAACAAGAAGCCTAGGCCACAAAGAAATACCATGCAGGCCTATATATGGCAAAAGCAGCAAACTAATAACTCCCACCAGGAAAAAGCCACTAGCCACATGGACACTCACAAATCACAAGCAACAAGCAGGAGGCCTGGGAAACAATGAACTTACAAAAGGCCTATAAAAGAAGCCAGGCAAAAGATGCATGCTAAACCACACTGCTTTGCCTTTTTAAAGCAATAAAATGCAAAAATGAAAATCCACAGGGCAAAACAAGGTCTGCAGGGTGCACACCAACACACCAGGCACACACAACAAAGGGTCCAATGTAGGTGGCTAAATACCAGTCGGTAACAGTGAAATTCGGTAAATTTCACCATTACTGACCGGTATTTAGCCAATTGCAATTGTCGTAATACCGAATGGATTCGGTAATAAGGAATTGGTAAAATAAGGAAAACCAGTTACCGATTCCTTATTACCGAATCGGAGATACCAAAAACCCCAAATACTGATTCGGTAAATAAATCGCGGAAAATTTGGCATTTTCGCACTCTCCGCGGAACGCAAAAATGTCAAAATATCGCAAATTCCGCGAGCGGAACGGAATTTGACGCCCACCCTTACAAATAATAGGAGACTTCATGCAACCTTACAAACTTTCTAGTTTAGTAGAGTGTAAATTAAACTAATGGAAAAGTGTTTTAGGATTGTGATGCTGCCAATTTTCTTGTAGTCCAACAAAATGTGGTTTTGTGATCACAAATAATATACTTATATTTGTGCGAATTTGGGCCCTGTTCTCTTTACTCAATCACATACTGAACACCAGAAGATGGTCTGAGCAGTAAGAAAGTAAGAAAAAGGAAACACACAAGTAGCCATTTCTACTTTTCAAGGAATTACCGTGTGACAATACCTCCCAGAGATATACAAATTTTATACCTTGCAGTTTTTCGTGGGTGGACAGAATCAGGAGTAACATGCAAAAGTGGAGACTAGTCAACAGAATTTTTGCAAACTTTTCTCTCTTTTTGAGCTCTTTTCCTATGCAAACCTTTGGCCAAATATTACCACTTTAAATGTACGTGAGTTAAAATTGCAGGTGTGTGAAATGACCATGCTAGTTGTAATCTGAAACTGCCCACAAACACTGCTTGCACCTAAAATCGGATTTACTTCAGCAATTGTGATGAAGGCCAAAGTCAATTAGAGCAGATATTGCAGGCTTCCATGCCAAAGTTGAGGGTCTTGACTCCAGATTTCTTGCAGTGGAGAATCATCTTGCCTCATTTCAAAACAAAGACCAAGATCTTCTATTCCTCCATAGTAAAATTATCGATTTGGAAGATCGTAGTACAAGAGATAACATCCACTTTCTGGGGTTTCCAGAACATATTGAAGGCCAAAACACCAGAACATTTCTTTGTGGCATCCTTCCAAATGACTCGTATTTCTTTTATTCTACCTTTAGAAATCCAAAGAGCTCACAGAATTGGTTCTCCACGTAAAGATCCTGCAGCACGTCCAAGACCGATTATTGCCTGTTACCTTCGTCATGAGCAAACAAGACAATTATTGGCTGCAGCTCGCTCACAAAGCTCCTTTTCCTTCGAGAGTCATCCTATTCACACGGCAGCTGATTTTTCTAAGGAAACAAATGAGTGACGGAAAGCTTTTCTCTCCATGGGACCTCAATTGTGCCAATTAGACATCAAATATGGCTTGTTTGAACCTGCGCGTTTTCGCATCACCAAAAATGGAGATTCTAAAGACTTCTATGTTCCGGAACAACTCCAGAAATTTTCAGATTGTATCAAACTTCAAGACATGAAAGTTCAATTCTCGCAACAAGATCAATCTCAATCATCTTCTATCTCTTCTCTACCATTGCCGGATCGCAGACGACGAAGACTTAGTAGCCCTACACATCCTGGTAGGGATTTAGAAAGACTCTATCGCTCCCAAGAAGACAAAAATTGAGTCTTATAATCTATTTCTATTGCTACTTTTATGCAAGAACCGCATAGAGACAAGTCCAGATCTCCTCTTAAAACTCCCTCAGATGTGGACTGAATAACTTACTGTCATACAATTTGTTATTCCTATGTTTAGCTGTAGCTAATTGAAGACCTCATATTTATTTATTGATCTTTCCTCATTGCTATTAGCACTAAGATTAATTAATTTGTTCTTGCATGTTATGATATTCAAACAATGTTAGATGAACTATAGTCAGTTGTATACTCTATATTCTATCTCTTCAATTCTATATTTATAATGTTTTCTTCCATATAGTGGCTGCTCCTTGTTTCCAATATGTTCTCCACTATCAATATTACAAGTTATAACATGTTACCATAAGCCATACTTTCACATAGTTATCCTGACACTTAATTATCTGACTATATATTTTTAATATTTGTAATGCTATACATATAATGATTTAATACCATTTCATGCCTATTTATATGCACAATGTATACTCTTTTAGGCTATTATATGTAATCTTATTGTTCGTCTCTATCTTCTTACCATGGAATGTCCTATAGCTTCTAAGTTCTCATCTTGTTCTTACTCGCTCTTCCGATATCCTATATCGTATTCATGACTCTTTACCAAAATGTTATCATGGGCTCTACTCTCATTCGCTCTCCTAATTTCTTCTTTTTTCCAATGGGGTCCTGCCCCGCGGCGACGCTCTAGTGTGCCCAGGCCTGCAGTTGACAGTTTAGGTTCCCAACTTTCTTTCCTTTTATTCGTGCCCTCTTCTCTCATTTTACTCTGACTATACCCTCATCCCTTCCATCTTCTCTTCATTGTACTCCCTACAAACAAACACAATCTTGCTGCTTTGTTTTATATTGTATTATCTGTCTAAATTTCATTTCTTTACACCCGATTGTTCTTATTTATTCACATATTGATGTTTTTGTGCTGAACCAGGGTACCTCTTTTCTATCTCCTCTTCCTTCCTACATTTTTAACTTTTTGCTTTCTTCATCTAGCCAAGAACATTGATTATCATTTTATTAATTTTCTTCTACTAATATTGGTACTGCTTTAGCATGACAAAAACACACCCTTTAAGTACAATCACATGGAATGTGCATGGTCTCACCCATTACATTAAATGGAAGAAAATACTCTCCTATGTCCAGTCCAAACATGTAGATGTGGCTTTGCTACAAGAAACCCACTTAGACACACTAGTGTCTGAAAAACTATGCAGAGATTGGGTAAGAAAGGTCATACATAGTAGTATTCAAAAGGGTGAATCCAATGATGCTGGCCCCTCCCGCAAATGTGGAGTTGCACTCCTTATTCGCAAATCACTTCCGGTTACTGTCTCAAAAACATGGTCAGATAGGGATGGACATTAAATGTTTGCTAAACTATGAGTTGGAGACTCATACATTTGTGTAGGGTCGGTCTATGCCCGTATGGGTAAAAAAATAATTATTTCTACAGTTGTATACTAACAGCAATCAATGCATCACAATACCTGGTTGGCGGGGATTGGAATGTGACACAAGATCCAATTTAAGATTAAAAAGGTCCATTTGACAGGGGAAATGTTTCAGATAGGGCTTTACTAGGTGATATATGTCGGATAATGGATTAGTTGATCATCCAACAAATAAGAAATATACCTTCTTTTCTTCCGCCCATGGCACATTCTCTCATTTAGATTATTTTTTGACATCACAGAAAGTAGTTCAATTGGTCACGGATTCCCGCATCCTGGAACCAGCTCTGTCTGATCATTCCCCTGTCCTCCTATCCCTTGAACTGGGACTTTCTAGAACAGGACGGAAACCGTGGCATATGAGCATACAACATCAAAGAACTCCAAACGGCAAATCTCAATTACAATCACATCTCCAAGATTATCTTTCCACTAATCAGGGCTCTGTAGCCTCCAACAGGACTATTCGGGCCACAGCTAAAGCCACTCTTAGGGGTCAATTAATGCGTGATGCAGCCATTGCTAATAAACAAAATGCCAGGCGGCAAACTAAACTAGAACGAGATATAAAATCGTACTCTCGCTTGTACACACTTTCTCCAACATTACAAAATCGTAAATCGCTTGAACAAGCTTGCATGGCTCTAAATAGCCTTTTCATATCCAAAGCAGAGTATGCTTTGCAGAAAATGAAAGGTCGGCACTACGAAAAAGGTGAAAAATCGGGAAGATTATTAGCTGCACAATTACGCCAGAGAGAGGCAGCTATGGCTATCCCAGCCATTCGGACAGCGGAAGGAGATCTGTGTACAAAACCTCAAGACATTGTCAATGAGTTTGTCTCCTTTTATCAATCTCTCTACACTCCAGACAATCATATAGACTCGGATAAGGTGTCAAAATTTCTTACAAAGGTAGATCTTCCTTAACTCTCAGATGACGGTAGAGCCATACTTGAAGGTTAAATCACTAAAGATGAAATTTCTCGTGCTATAGTTGCCCTGCCCTATCAAAAAGATCCTGGTGAGGATGGATTCCCTGCCGAATTTTATCGATGGGCAGGTCACAATGTTATTGATACTTTGCATGCTGCATTCCAAGAGGCAGATAATGTATCTTCATTAGGTCCTCTCTCTAACAAAGCTATTATTGCAGTCCTACCCAAACCTGGGTAAAGATTCCCTGTTATGCAGCAATTATCGTCCCATTTCATTATTAAATTCTGATATTAAAATCTTAGCTAGCATCCTAGCATCCCGTCTCCGTAACGTTTTGCCTTCCTTGATACACCATACTCAAGTTGGGTTTGTCCCAGGGCGTTCCTCTCGGAATCATCTACGCACTTTGGCCCATGAGCTGTGGTCGGCTAAACACCTTTTAGATGATGCATTAGCACTCTCACTTGACGTAGAAAAAGCGTTTGATTGCATTGAATGGGACTACATTTTCACAGTTATGGAAAGATTTGGACTCTGTAAGCAATTTATCGATAATGTACACTTATTGTCTGCTCAGGTGAATTGTGGTGGGTTTTTATCTGACGCGTTCATGATTCGGAGAGGGACGGACCAAGGTTGCCCACTATCCCCTCTTCTTTTCCTCCTGGCTATGGAACCATTAGCTGCCACTATTCGTCAATCTGATGAGGTTCCCCTTCCAATTGGACACTAAAATATACCTTTATGCTGATGAGAAACTACTTAATCTTACATACCTCTCCCGATCTCTTCCTTCTCTTCTTCAAATCATTAAAGATTTCTTTTCTTTCTTGGGTTACAAGATCAATTGGGATAAGAGTGAGGCGTTACCCATTTCTGATGGAACCACAAAAGCAGCTATACACGGATTCCCTTTTCATTGGCAACCCTCTCGTCTTAAGTATTTAGGCATCCTAGTCAATAAAGGTTTAGAGGAAATGGTTTTAGATAACTTAACCCCTCTAATTTCTCAAATGCAGCATGACTTTGGCAAATGGAATGCCTTGGGGCTCTCCCTCTGGGGTAGAGCTCAAGCTTTTAAAATGGTCTCCCTTCTGAGATTTATTTACATTTTGGGTATGCTTCCCCTTCAGATTCCCTTATCCCTACTTCGATCAATAGATTCCAAGATTACAACTTTTATTTGGGGCTCAGCTAAACCTCGTCTTGCTATAACAAAGCTGAAGGCTCACCAAATATATGGGGTAACTGGTCTTCCATCCATTGAACATTACTCCCTAGCATTGCACATCTCCCAACTTTCTTATTTGTTACCTGGAATCAAAGATGTCCTGCAATGGGTTCATACAGAACGTCGTCTTCTGTCCACAGATTCAGGTCTTTCTCTTTTATATGGTAGTGGTACTGGTCGTTTTGACTCTAAAAACCCAATTTTATCTGCTATGCATAAATCGTGGCAAAGAGGACATTGTTTACTAGGTTCCAACCCGCGAATTCATAGCAAGGCTTCCCTCTGGAATAACTCAGGTATCCGTATTAATGGTCGTACGTTATCTTGGCCTGTGTGGCAAACAGCAGGTATTCACTGCCCGGATCAACTTCTCCATAATGGCGACTTTAAATCGTTTTCACAACTCAGTGAGGAATTTAATCTTCCTACACAACACTCTTCCAAGTACCTTCAGCTCCAACAGTGCTTGAAGAGCCATTTAGGGCCAGACCCTTGGTCATTGCAAACTTCTCCAATATTGTCCTATTTAAATACATGGGGGAAACTCAAAGGAGTGACTTCCGGTCTTTACACAACCTTTACATCTCATCTTTTTTTCTAAATCCCTCTCACACAATCTTCAATGTAAATGGCAATCCCGTTTATCAACCTCTTATACAGACACAGAGTGGAAACAGATCCTGGAGAATATACACAAAGGAGCTCGAGAAGCAAGGCTCGAATTCTGTTTATTCAAAATAGTACATGATTGGCACTGGTCACCAGTCAAGCTACGCAAATCTGGTTTACTTCCCCATACTACCTGCTGTAGATGCTCCAATTCTAGTTGTGACACAACTCATATTATTTGTGAATGTCCAAGTATACAATCTTTTTGGAATTATATTGATACTACCTTGTGCTCCATAATGCCCTTGCACTTATCACTTACGCCAATCAATATCCTCTTAAATGACTTACGACACTCCCCAAAGCTTTCCAAACCACAACATCGTCTTTTCCACACCGCTCTGGCCACAGCTAAAATATGTATTTTACGTCATTGGAAATCATCTTCACCACCCTCACAGGAAGAATGGTTGGTAGCCATGATACAAATGGTTTCCCACGAAAGGACGATCTATAACCTTCAAGATCAAGCTGATATATTTCTTCAGATGTGGTCACCATTCCTAAAAACCAAAGTTGTTGATTCCTCTGTCACTCTTGCTCCTCCCAACACTCCCACTCAAGAAGACTAATTCACTTCTACATCTTTGTTTACTTTGTTCAATCATTTATTTTGCCTCTCTCATTCTTCTCCTCTCTATTTCTCTTCCTCTTTCCTCCGCATCCTGGCTCATTCTCCTATATTCTCCTTCATTCTTCTGCATTCTCCTGTATTGCTTCTCCTGTCTTCTACTCTTCTCTTCTTCTCATATTTTACATTATGATATTCTTTTTTCCTCAATATACTTTGTTTCAATTTTTGCAAAGGTAAGTACTTCCCTGTGATAACACTTATTTATTTCATTTACATATTTATCAATTCTTACTCTTTATACAATTTCCTTTCTTCCCCTCTGTCTAATGTCTTTTTCCTTTCACTATCTATTTGTTTACGCTCTATTTATTTGTCTATTCAATTATTTAAATATTTATTCGTATTATATTTATTTATATACATCATTTTTACATGATTTATTTAAATAACAAATGTTGTGTACTTATTACTACGTTTATACTTTATCGGATTTTGTTATTTATTTATTTACAATCTCTTGCTTTTTTTTGTCTTTATTCTTATGATGTATTCAATACTAAAACTACTTTACAAATGATATATGCTTTCGACTGTCTTCTATTGGAACTGCATTTTACTCTGTATCAGTTTCAGTACAAATTCTTTGCCGCGAATTTGAGAATTTGAATGACGTAAATAGTTTTAGCCCAATTTTGTTTTACTTTTAGTAGGACGTGTAGGACCGGCCTAACTTTCTGATATAGACCAGGGGAATCTTCCGTAATCTTTAGGTAAATAAATATTCCTTTTTCTCTTTCGAGTGAGCCTGTGATTGACTCCTATCTGTCATTAATTGCTGGCACAGTATGGGCAACATCATGGCTTGCTTTTTTAACGAGCGTGCCTAAAGTATGGCTAGATTGAACAAAGCCACAAAGTATGGAGGTTTAAATGAGGTTGCTGAAAAAGTGAAGCAATTTGGGATTTAGCTGGACATCCAATGGGACAGCATAGGAATAGGGAAATTAGGGTTGCTTCCAGCTTAACCATATGTGATTTAAAGGAATTTACACGTGTTCCATATAGAGATAAATGTATTGCATGAAATTGATGATAGATCTGACGGCCAAGTAGGAGATGTAGGGGGAGATTTACCAAATCTCCACGCAGCACGTTGCGCGACAGGGAAGGAGCAGGAGAGCGCCATATTTTCAAAGATATGGCTCTCTCCTCCCCTTCCCCTTGCACCAGCGCTGATTACAGCTGTTGTGCGCCACACACCACTTTATTGCTATAGCGCTAGGCTGTGTGTGTGAGTCTAGCATAGGTTTTGTACAGGAAGGGTACCCTATCTGTACAAAATACTATGCCCAGACATGAGGGAAAGCTTTTCCGACTTTGTATGCATGCTGCACTGTGCAGCACACATGCAAAGTCGGACAAGGAAGAAGAAATGATAGCATTTCCCCTTCCTTGTGCCTAGTTTAAAAGGACACAGTTTTCTCACGCTAAACCCAATCTACTGTGTTTAGTAAATTGGGTTCAGCTGAGAAATCTTGGGTGGTTGCATGGGAATGCCCATGCACCACCCTTGGCACGCCCCCATGGCGCAAAGTATTGCGAAGCAGTGCTATGCGCTGCTTCACATTACTTTTACGTTATTTCCAGCGCTAAACAAGTTTAGCGCTGAAAAATAAATTAGGGACAAAAGATTTTGCGCCTTTTTGCGTCACTTTTTGTGATGCAAACACAGCACAAAATCTTAGTAAATCTCTCCTGTCGTGCTTAAGAATCTCTTCAAATCGACAATTGCGTTCTATGCACTAAAACATTTGTTGCCACATTAAATGTACAACACTGTTGAAGAGGAAGAAACTGACATTCCTGTATCTTCTGTAACTTAATCTACCTACGATCCTCAAACATCTCCTTCTGGGTGAGAATGTTTACATTTATGATTTCCCTATTGCTGAAATGTAACAAAAATGTTGCTGTGAAACCCATAAAATGAGTACTGAATAGGTGATATAAGCGGGTGTGGACTGCCAATAAGAATACGTCATGTACATTTGTAACATTTGTGTTAAAAATTATTTTTTAGAGATCTTCTGGCCCAAATGGGGGAAATTATCTCCATTCCTCCAGCTGTGGATTACAAACACAACGAATATGTTTGCTTTTTATTGTACCGAACATGGATGCTGCTTTAGGCATTTTAGATCACTTATCTCTCCGTTTCGAGAGTAGGCGCTATAAAATGCCAGATGCACCGTTTTACCAAAATGACAGTCCCCCCTCTCAATTTAGAGGTGAGGAGCTAACGGATGCCCACCAGCAGAGCATCATCTGGCTCTGCTGGTGGAAGACCCCGACCCGGTTGTCCATCCACCACAGGACTGTTGGGTGCCAGTGGCGGTTTCCTGGCCCTCCATAGGGCAGTGCCAGCATCACTTATTTTCCCCTACTTGGGCCCACTGTGAGAAACATGAGGACCCTAGGGAGGAAAATGATACAATAACCCCAAGCTGCATGTGTGTCCAGCCATATATTGTTTTACAGGAACAAACTCTGTCCATCAAACATAGCGCGTGCCATGCAAAGGACCAGTTTGTTGTCCTTCACCATGGTAACAGTGCCAATAACCTCTGATGACCTTTTGCCCAGTGGACCGCCGTCTGTCAATGAGGCCATTACTCCCTCACACCAGCATTTCGAGATAGTACGTTATAGAAACTGATATAAAGATGAACAGTGTACTAAATCAGATGACATCTTTATTGGACCACTAAATATAAGTATAAGAAATGCAAAAAATAGTAAAAATAGAGTAAAAATATTACCAATGTCAAACATTGCTCTTGTGATTTTGAATTAGATTAGAAAATGTCACATTAAATTGATTTATTTTGAAGTATGATTTACTGAAAATTATAAATTGACTATCTCTGCCTTTAGGGGCAAAACATGGATTTTAAATTACATGGAAGTTTCAGGCTGTAACTCTAAGGATGGAAGTCGAGAGTAATTTACAAATATGATTCCAGATGCAAAAGAAAAGGGCCAATGGAATTCCATCGGTGTAATGTAAATGAGAAGTCTAAGCGAAAAGTTAGATTAAAAAAGGCAATTTTGAAACCTTTAACATTTAAATGGAAAACGTGTATATTGAAGGAAGGGAGAAGAAAATAAAACATTGCTCATGGCTTTGAGGTGAGAAAATGGATTAAGATTGATTTGGAAATGTGGGGATATGGGTATGCTTTTGTCAAGCCTCAAATCAAATCAGTTGACGCCTGAATGTTTTAAAGGGAAGGTAAAGAAAGGTAATCAATTCTTAGGGTTTCACTTTAATGTAACCTTCAAATCTATTTAAAGGGAATGTTGATAGTGCTGACTGCTGTAGGAATGTAGGATAAAAACAGGCTAAAGATTACATTGGATTTTATGGAAGTGAAAGCTGCAGGCTAGAAATATTTTGAAGGTGGTGTTTATGGGGTTTGAATTCACTTTTAACAGAATCATATGAAGTGGAATTGGTTAAATGATACTCATTTCATATATGGACTGCAATTAAATTGTGTTTCTGAGGTGACAAAATCAATTAAAGTGCAACATTATTCCACCACACACATAAAGAAGAAAAAAAAGCTACAAAGTGATGATGGCTGCTAAATCCAAGGATGTATATTGAGAAAAATAAAATAAACAGTCATGTTCAGAGATAGCAGAGACACGATCTGAAACAGATGACCAAAATACATGAACGAGTGCTAGCATTGTAATATAACATTTATTTTGCCTCTAAAAATAATAGTACAACATGTTAGCTTTTTTTTACAATACTATGATTATGTGAATGGGGTATGTTCAGTTTGCTTTTATTAGGACGTGGCGCTCATAAAAGGCAGGAAAAACCCTGCTTCAATTCCACCTAAACCAGCTGCTTATCGTTATTGGACGAGTACAGATGCTATGGACAGCTGCACACTGCCTTTAATCATGTGCATAGATCACATTTTTTAGATTGACTACCAAAATTGCCAAAAAACCAATTACATTTTCTTCGGCCATGTAAGTGTGGAAAGAGCACCGGATGCATCATTCAGCCACTCAATACACCTAGGAGTATATTCACAAGAACGTGTGATAACTACCGCAAGAGTAGCTTAACGCAACTCTCAACATCGTAGCCTTTTGTGAGAAAATTACGCCGTGCCAACCAAGTATTCACAACGCAGCGGTAGCATGCGATAGTAACCAGATAACGTGTCAAATGTCAGCATTAAAATCAACACCACGCCGCAAAAATGCGAACGCAAGAAATCATGCGATGGGGCCAATCGCAGTACAAAAATGAGCAAAAACCAGCCACAGGCCTGCAAATCCCATTCGTCTGGCGGGAAAATGCACTATGAAAGAAAGAAAAAAAACACCAAAACCAATGTAAACTGCGTAGCACCATGGATGCACCCGGACCGAGTGCAGAGGACAAGGCGAACTCCACAATCCCCACGGAGGACCAGCATGGAACCCCGTGTTCAGGGAAGGACAAGGAGAAGAGGAAGAGGGGGTCAGTCTGCAGGAAGACCGGATCATTGTCTTGGAGGTGATAGAACACCATCAACAACTGTTCAGCACCTCCACTGCAGCACTGGCAACCCAAATGGAAATATGGCAGGCCATCGTCACCAACATCAATGCAGTCGGAGTGTCGAAGAGGTCAATGGAGGAGGTCAAGAAGATGCACTGGCATGATGTGAAAAGGCAGACCAAACAGAAACTTGCAGCCAATAGGAAGGCAGCAACGGCGACTGGAGGTGGGAGTCCTGCGACACAGGAGGAACTGGATGAGCTGGAGGAAATGATGGCCACAGTCAGCAGTGTGGAGACGGTGGCAGGATTTGTGGGCCTGGACACAGCTCGATACGACCTGACCCAACAGCAACAGGGTGAGTAACGACCAGGGACTGGGGGGACGGGAGAGATGGGCACAATGGAACACATGCACCATTATGTGTAGCACACTGCACACCCACAATGATCGTGTAACATGTCCCTGATAGCCTTGGCACACTGCAGCACACATAGAAACACCAAGTAGGTCCCCGTCCACAATGTGCACAAAGGGGCCCCCCTCCCTATCACCAATATTACAACCTACCCATGCACATGTGCTGAATCCAGCAAAGCAGCGGCCCTGTGAGCCACACTGACTATGCAAGTGACACTGCATGCCCGATAGCATGGCAGCAGCCAAAAAACATGAGACGGCCCACAAATCGACATGGAGGTAGCCCAGTGCGGATCACATCCGTAAAGGAGCAGGTCACACCCTGACATACCCATGTGCACCCACAACCCATGCCGTACAATACATGCAGCAAACGAACAATGCACCAGGCCACAAAAATCTGTCCGAGAGCACATATGACCCAAGTCAAAAACAATTCAGCCCCTGAAAAGCACACAATTAAAAGGCACCCCGCCTCAAAGGGAGAAGGTTACACGAAATCAGAGCTGCAGGGGCAACTCCCCCACAATGCACCACACACACATAGCAATCAAGGAACATCAGCAATGACGGCAATGTGGTACAAAGTACAACACCAACACCACAGGGCAGAGCTCCCAACAGGTTCCACTCGTGCATAGTAACTCACATGTGGCATTGCCTGACACTGTGTGATGATAATGTACGGATACTACCACACATCCATCATGTAGTCGAAAAACACACTGACTGCCATCAAATAGCCAGCTCCATCAAAACAGTCACAATGTACATTGGCATGCAGTCTGAATGTAAACATCTGCAAATCTTCAACATACATGTGAAACTCGGTTAACCTGCATCTCCCGTTTACATTGCAGAGGGACAAGCAACACCTCCTGCAGAGCACACCACACTTCTTATCATTGATGATGAAGAGGGCAACCTGCACATATGTCAAGACACCCTCCAACGGATAATGGACAGCCTCCTCACCCCATTCCCAAGAGCAGGGCAGGCCAGCTGCCTCGTGGTGACCCCACCACCTGCACAGACCACACAGCAGGAAACACACACCAACACGGCTGTCTCCCAGGACTCCCCTACCAATACATGGAATTCCAACAGCATGCGTGGGCTTGGCAGGTGGAGTTGGCTGAACAGCTGCGTGTGGGTTTCGTGCTTGTGGCAGCCAAACTCGATGCCATACATGGATGTCTGAGTCCCATCAAGGACCACGTATAGTCCCTATCAGACACCCCCTGTATGCACCATGCTTCACCAAGACCTTGGCTGACCTCGCTGGGGCCATTAATCGGATACAAGAACTGTCTGGTTAGACAGGCACCAGCGATGACAGCACAGAGTTGGCACAGATGCGTAGGTCAATGGAGACCATGGAGCAGATGCAGGCTGGAAGTATGGCTGCCACGGCTGGACACCAGCGAGTAGTAGCTGGGAACTTCAATGCCCTGCAGTTCATCATCTTGCCATTGCTGCCACTGAGCCTGTCCCAGATGACTGCAGCAGGAACATCGACACACACAGCTCCAACCCCTGATGTGTCAGTGGCACAAAGTGATGCAGCCCCATCACCTTCGCAGTCTGATGTGTCAGTGGCACACAGTGATGCAGCCATTACCCCGCCACACACACCGGACACACTGGACACAGAACGCGTGTCAGGGGAGTAAGATGGCGATGGTAATTACTGTGTGAGGAAGGAGGCAGTAGCATCCATCATTGCCATATGGCCTGTCCCTGCCTGGTTCTGACCTATTCATCATGCCCTGGGACAATACATCCCACTGACCCCCGGAACACACTGCAACATTCACCCGGACCCTGACACGGACTGGCATATCTTCACTGCGGGACAATCATACAGCAATCCTGCTGCGGACTGCACTCCCCCTCTTCCTAATCACTGTTTAATCCCCGAAGGACTCTGGTTGGCCCACCACTGGGCTTCCATGTAATGTGGGCTTGGATGGCCATGTACAGCTCCAGCTCCGTTAATCACCTGAATGTGAATAAAATATTCTAAATCACACAGGTGTGTTATGACTATGTTCACTCATGTATGGAAGTATGGCTGGATGTAGGGACAATGATTGCACATGAAGGTACACCCTGGTAACTGACATCTATGTGCATGTGTATCCCTGAGACACATGGCCAATTGGATGACTGGGAAGGTGAGTACTAGCTGTGTCCCCATTGCACATCAACAACAATCTCACAACCCCCCAACGTAGGCACACGTCCATGTATTGAATAGGGCTGTGTGTAGGAATGACCAAATCGGTAGCAGGCCAGAAGTGGTGTCCTACATCACATGTGACAACCGAACTTCACATCGCATACCTACCCACACACATCTGTGTGGACAGGTCCTGTTACAATTCATAACATTGCTCCACATGGTCTGATTCTGGACACCATACTCACATTGCTGAAGTCACGTAAGTGCACAGGTCGGCCAGCAACTATCCCAAAACAATGCCTGGCTCACAGAGGTGGAGCCTGCAAAAGGGAGCCACCCCCATTGTACATGCGTCAGTCAGTTCCTCCCTGTGTAGGGATGATGCTCATTGTGGCACACGAGTGGACAATCTAATCGACACTCATCACAGTTAGACACCAGTGGAGTTGCATAGACTTTATTGGCATGTGCATGTCAGTACGTACAAGGCAACAGCCACAACAGGCAGGGACATGCTTAAGACGCTTACACGTAGCATGGGAACATGTCGAGGTTAAGAAAATGGTGAGGCAAAAATGGACGACAATCATCACGGATGGCAACAGTCTCAGCCCACCTTGCCGTGCTGGACGAGTCATGTGTTGTTTGGCGTCTGCCCATTGCCCCGTGTGAGGGGGCACAACACACTGCCTATGGGATCTGAATAATGCTCTGCCACTGGAGTACGCCGATTGTCTGCTCTGCTGACAGTGATCAGGTGAAAGGGTCCGACAGGTTCACATGTCGTGCTACATTGCCATGTGTGTACTCTCCCCCCAGCAGTGTGTCCGAATTGGTAACGTTGCCAAACAACGCTGTGTTGCTCCGACCATGGACCTGCATCACCTTGCACAGGTGTGTGTACACACGCATAGTTCCACGCACATGCATCCAGAGTTCTGACAAGGGCAGACATGTCCTCTGTTGTGGTGGGATATGTGAGCATTCCCCATGATGCAACAAGTTGTTGGGACCTGTGCTGTGGGTGACAATCCGATGTGGCTGCAGGAACGTAGTTACTTGTCCATGAATGCCCGTGCAGCTTTATGTGCAATGTGTTCCAATAGTATGTTGTTATCGTGTTCAAGCAACACCAGGGTGAGCCAATCCATTAACTTGTCCGGGCAGGTGTGCTCAGCCCATGCCGTTTCACCAATCCGCAACACAGCCCAATAGGGGAGCGCCTCGATGTGGTCACTGCACACGAGGAATTGTGAAATCTCACATGCACAACTGCCAATACATACAGAGTATGTCAAAGCATCCCATGCACGGCTGTCTCGGTTACACTCCTGTTTGTGATCCAACAGGGGGCGCAGACACAAGTCATAGTCCAATTCATCTACAGTTGTGTTGGATAGGCAGACATCCATGGGACACTCAAATGTGCATGTTCGGCAGTGGAACCAGGGCTGGACTCAGGTGATGTAGGAAAGGCGGAAGCTCAGCCGGTAACTGATCCGCAGCAATGCCAGTGGCAGTGCACCGAGTAAATTCAGCATACGTGCATGGTACTGTTCCACGTGACGGGGGTTGTGCATGTGCCCAGGATGGCCTGCCATTGCGTTGGTGGGTCTCGTGGAACCGGCACTCTTCTGAACTGTGGCAGTTGTGTGGAGGATATGCCACAGCTCTGAGCAATGATTCGAATGTGTGTGCAACATTGGGGAGAATGGTTTGCTGTTTCCGTGAGTGTCAAGGGCATCCCATGCGTGGGTACCTCAGGCAGGGTCTTCTGTGTGTGGGGTGTGGATAAGTTGAATAGTTCATTTGTGCAATGCGTGGTGTGGGAGTTGTCCCCATCTGCCATGGCATCTCTCTCAGGGTGTCCCAGCCACGTTCTGGACCAAGGTCAGAGGTGCAGGTGTCCTCCCACCTTCTGCATTGAAACAAGGGAGCTTTCATCCCTAATGTTTGTCTGTCTGCTACTTGCATTTTCTTAATGTGATGTGGCTTTGACGCTGAGATTGAGACAAGGCCTTGGGCTCACGGTGTACCGATGGCGATACATACACAAATGTTGGCATGTGGAGCCAGGTGCCCGAGAGGCCTTGCGCTGCTTGTGCAATCTCATTCCATCTCTCTTCCTCTCTCTCTCTCTCCCTCACTCTCTCTCTCCCTCACTCTCTCCCTCTCTTTCCTTTGTTGAGCGCATGGCACACCTTCTTCTCTTGGATTTTGTTTTCCAGGCTGTGTCCTACAGATTGTCCAGTGAGGACCCGCTAGGACTTTTCTGAATGGTTGTTTTGGCTTTTGTTTGAAAGGTGTTTTTTGTTGGTGATTGCATTGCTGTATGACTGATTCTCCATTTTCTGGCCACGCATGTATATTGATTTTCCTGCTTGTGCGACATCAGGCAAAATCTTTTGTTTTGGGATTCGTAGTGTTGGTGTACAGTTTCTTTGTCCGGGGTTGGGGAGGATCCGGGGTGTGTGGTGTCGGTGGGTGTTGTGGCCTTCTTGGGTGTCCGTGCTGCATGGGCAGTTGCTCGGGGCATCTGTTGTTCCTCATGTGTGGCTCTGGGCTGTGCTCCCTTGTCTGGTTCAGGTTGTGATCCGACTTTGCGCCAGGTCAAAGCAGGTGTTAATTTCTTGGTGATAACGTGTCTTATCGCATGTTTTTAGCTCTTGTCGCATATCTGGCTGGTCATTGAGAATGTTGTGGAGTAATGTTGTCGCTGCTTTTTGCTCAGGAAAGCCTACTCTGCATCTCATTAGCGATAGTTGCTGGGGTCATCCGTGGCAATGTTTGTTGCGGATGCTAACGCGGGAAAAGTGGTGTTGTAGGCTGTTTGCACCGGCTTGTGAATATCACGACTTTGGCTGCACGAAAGTGCCATTAAATTGGAGATAGCTCCATGAGAACATGGTCACTAGTGTCGTGGTTGATAATGCCATTTAGGATGACATCAGTATTGTTAAGCATCTTGTCATGACCACTACATGACTGGGTAATGAGTTTTGCTTTGCACAACATACAAAAAGAGCAAAATTAGTAGCATTTAGTTTTTGCGTTGTAATCAAAACATCTCTTTAAATTTAGTTTTATGGGGTTCATGTTTTTTTTTTATAAACACTCATTAATTTATGATAACCATAGAGAACCACATCATAACTTTAATGAAGTTGTTTTCTTATTTTGTTTTAAGCACTGTACCGTGTATATTACACATAGGCTTGCACTGCTCAGCATTTGGCCGCGGACAGTGGCCTCTGGACACAAACCTGTCCTTTAGCAAGACCTTAATCCTGAAACCTTAATTCCAAATCAATTATGCACTGCCTTTATCTTGCACAAATCTATAGACACAAGGCCTACCCTGCAGCCAAGCCCAAATATACAATCTCTGTCCAAATTTCAAATCAACTGTGTACAGTAATGACCTATGAAGCAGGGCTTAACCTATGGTCAGACACTGTCTTAGCTTCCTCCCCACCCATTGCAGCTGTCTGGTGTTCTGACATGCACAGCATGGTCTGAGTGAAGCAGAACCTTTCAGCAGACCCTGAAATCAGGCCCATCCCATCCAAACTAACCGCATGCAGCTTTCCACCTTGTACCCTGGGCACCGAGCATTTGACCTGCATCCTCTCGAATTCCACCCAAACCAACTGCACATAGCTCTAGTTATGTACATCAAACACTGATCACAGGGTCTGGTCTGTGGCCCAGTCCTTCATTCAGTCCTATCCCAAAATACCAAGCTGTACACAGCCTTTGTCTCTCCACATCATCCTCTGGGCTAAGGGTCTGGCCTATAGTCAAGCAGTTCACAAACAAAGCCAACACAAGGAGATGATGGATAGAGTTCTGAAAATTTTCAGACGCTCACCCCCAGCCACAGATCTGGGTCCAATCAATCAATCAATCAATCAATCAATCAATCAGTTAATTTGTAAAGCGCACTACTTACCCATAGGGTTTCAAGGCGCTGGGGGGGTGCTGCTGCTACTGGTCGAAAAGCCAGGTCTTGAGTCGTCTACTGAAAGTCAGCAGGTCTTCGGTTTGTCGTAGGTTGAGAGGGAGGGTGTTCCAGGTCTTGGCGGCGCGGTGGGGGGAGGACCTGCCTCCGGAGGTGGTTCTACAGATGCGCAGAACCGTGGCTAGGGCGTGGTTAGCGGAACGGAGTTTCCTGTTGGGTACGTAGAAGAAGAATCGATTGTTGAGAATAGGCTGGGCCAGTTTTGTGGAGTGTCTTGTGTACGTGGGTCAGGAGCTTGAAGGAGATTCTTCTGTCGACGGGGAGCCAGTGCAGGTTCCTCAGGTGGGGGGTGATGTGGCCACGGCGTGGGACGTCGAGGTTCAGGCGTGCAGAGGCATTCTGGATTCTTTGCAGTATGTTGATGAGCTTGGACGGGGCTCCGGCATAGAGGGTGTTTCCGTAGTCGAGTCGGCTGCTGACTAGGGCCTGGGTGACTGTTTTCCTCGTGTCTGTCGGGATCCATCTGTAGATCCTGCGGAGCATACGGCGGGTGTTGAAGCAGGTAGAGGAGACTGCATTGACTTGTCTGGTCATGGTGAGTTTCGAGTCGAGGATGACTCCCAGGTTGCGTGCGTGGTTGGTAGGAGCTGGGTGTCCCCAGTGATGCAGGCCACCAGGAGTCATCCCATGCTGAGGGGTTGGGCCCGAGGATGAGGATCTCCGTCTTGTCTGAGTTCAGTTTAAGTCGGCTTTTCTTCATCCAGTCGGCGACGGCCTTCATTCCCTGGTGGAGGTTGGATTTGGATTTGGCGGTGGGGGGGCCTTGGTGAGGGGGAGGATCAGCTGCGTGTCGTCGGCATAGGAGATTATGTTGTGGTCGTTCTGTCTGGCGATGCGTGTGAGTGGTGCCATTTAGACGTTTAACAGTGTCGGGTTGAGGGAGGATCCCTGTGGGACGCCGCAGATGATCTCGGAGGCTTCGTACCGGAATGGGGGGAGGCGGACTCTCTGAGTTCTGCCAGAGAGGAAGGAGGTGGTCCAGTCCAAGGCCTTGTCTCGGATCCCTGCATCGTGGAGGCGCATGCGTAGTGTGCGGTGGCAGACGGTGTCGAAGGCGGCGGAGAGGTCCAGGAGGATGAGGGCCGCCGTCTCACCATTGTCTAGCAGGATCCTGATGTCGTCTGTGGCGGCGATGAGGGTGGTCTCGATGCGGTGGTTGCTGCGGAATCCTGATTGGGATGGGTCCAGGATGCTGTTGTCTTCGAGGTGACGGGTGAGCTGGGTGTTAACTATCTTCTCGATGACCTTTACTGGGAACGGAAGCAGGGAGATGGGCCGGAAGTTCTTGAGGTCGCTCGGGTCCGCCTTGGGTTTCTTCAGTAGGGCGTTGATCTTGGCATGCTTCCAGCTCTCAGGCTAGGTAGCGGTCTCGAAGAAGAGGTTGATGATGCTGCGCAGGTGGGGTGTGAAGGAGCTGCCGGCTTTGTTGAAGATGTGGTGTGGGAGAGGGTCAGACGGGGAGCCGGAGTGTATAGTGCCCATGGGCTTGATTGTGTCCTCGATGCTCACGTTGGCCCAGGTTGTCAGGGAGTCGTGGTCGATGGGGTGCGGTGGGTCCGGCGTGTCGAGGCCTGTAGGGGTCATCCGGGGGTTGAAGCTGTCATGGATATCGGTGATCTTGCGGTGAAAGAAGGTGGCGAGGGAGTCGCACAGGGCTTGCGATGGCGGGATGTCGTTGGCGCTGGAGCTAGGGTTGGAGAGTTCCTTCACAATGTTGAAGAGCTCCTTGCTGTTGTGTGCGTTGTTGTCAAGGCAGTATTTGAAGGAGGTCCTTTTGGCGGTCCTGATGAGGTGGTGGTGGTTGCGGATTGCATCTTTGTGGGCAGCCCGGCTGTCCGGCGTCTTGTCGCTGTGCCATTTGTTCTCTAATTTCCGGCAGGTGTGCTTTGGTGCTAGGAGGTCCGGGGTGAACCAGCTGGCTCTCTTGCTGGTGTCTCTGTTGGTTGGCTTTTTCAGCGGGGCTAAGGTGTCGGCGCAGTCGTCCATCCAGCGTCTGAGGGTGTGTGCACCATTGTTGGGGTTGGTGGGGTTGGTTGGTGGGTTGAGTGCGAGGTTTGTCTGCAGTTGTCCTTCAGTGACTTTGCCCCAGCAGTGGCGGGGGATCTGTAGGGTGCAGTGGTGTGTGAGGGGTTCGCAGAAGGTGAGGTGGATGCAATGGTGTTCTGTCCAAGTGAGTTCAGAGGTGTGGCTGAAGGCGACGTGGGGGCTTGAGGAGAAGATGGCATCAAGCGTGTGACCGGCGATGTGGGTCGGCGTCGTGACGAGCTGTTTTAGTCCGAGGTTGGCAAGGTTGTCGATCAGGGTGGAGGAGTTGTTGTCATTGTTGTTCTCCAGATGATAGTTCAGGTCTCTGAGGAGGATTTAGTCGGTGGAGGTCAGTGCGTGCTGATGAGGTCAGCGATGGAGTCACAGAATTGTGGTCGGGGTACAGGTGGTCTGTAGACGAGGGTGCCTCTTAGGGTGGTTTTGGGGTCCGTGTGGATCTGGAAGTGCATGTGTTCGGCGGTGCTGAGAGTGTTGTTGGTGTTTGTAGAGACCCTGATGGTGTTCTTGTGGACGATGGCGATTCCTCCTCCAGCTCCGTTGGTGCGGTCTCTGTGGGTGATCTTGTACCCGTCGGGGATGGCTATGGCGATGTCTGGAGAGGAGGCTTCGTTCATCCAGGTCTCAGTCAGGAAGGCAACGTCCGGGGATGCGGTGTTGAGTAGGTCCCAGAGCTCGACGGCGTGTTTGCGTGCGGAGCGAGTGTTGATCTGGATGCATCTGAGCTGGTTGGGTTCTGTCGTGGCGGGGATCGTGGCGGCTTTGAGGCAGGAGAAGCTGCAGTTCCGGCAGGCGAAGGGACCGTGGGTGTGCTTCGGGGTGGCCTTGCAGTAGGTGTGGGTCCTTCCTGGGTTGAGAGCGTCGTAGCGGAGGCGGTCTTCATGGCTGGTGCGGGGGTCAGGGGTTGTGGCGCTGGGCACGGTCCAGGCATGGACGGGTGCAGACGGCTTGCCATAAGCGTGCCCCCACCGTGCCAGAGGTGCTGCCGCGCAGCGACCGCCATATATGGGGAGGTGGGGAGGGAGGAGCAGCTGGGAGGCAGGTGGCAGGGGCAGCGAATGGGTGTGGAGGGGGCGGGGCCACAGGGGAAGCAGCGGCGGGGAACGGGAGCAGGGAAGCGGAGCGGTCGCGGGTAGGAAACAAGGCAAAAGGGGTACAGAGCAGAAAAGGGGGTACAGAGCAAACCTGGGCAGTGGGGGCACAGAAGGAAAGGAGGTCGCGGCAGCAAGCGGGGCGCAGGGGGGCGCAAAGAAGAACAGGTGTACAGAGCGAGGGCAGCGGAGTACAGGAGAGAGACGGGCAGACAGAGTACAGGCACAAAAGAGGAACGGGTGAACAGAATGAGGGCAGCGGAGTACAGGAGAGAGACGGGCAGACAGAGTACAGGCATAAAAGAGGAACGGGTGAACAGAACGAGGGCAGCGGAGTACAGGGGAGAGACAGGCAGACAGAGTACAGGCAAAACAGAGAAGAGATGCAAATCTAAGGCTACCACTGGCCACCCGGGATGAGGCACGGGTGGTGGAGGGCCTAGACTTCAGCGGCGGCAGCAGGCGACAGCGAGAGTGCAGGCGGAGCTGCAGTGGGGGGAGCGACCTACCAGTCAAGGTCAGGAGTCGCTCTCCTCACCACGCAGCGGCTGCCATATGGGGGAGGTGGGGAGGGAGGAGCAGTTGGGAGGCGGGAGGCGGGTGGCAGGGGCAGCGAATGGGCGCAGAGGGGGCGGGGCCGCAGGGGAAGCAGCGGCGGGGAACGGGAGCAGGTAAGTGGAGCAGTCGAAGTTAGGAAACAAGGAAAAAGGGGTACAGAGCAGAAAAGGGGGCACAGAGCAAACTGGACAGTGGGGGCACAGAAGTAAAGGAGGTAGCGGTGGCGAGCGGGGGGCAGGGGGTGCAAAGAGGAACGGGTGTACAGAGCGAGGGCAGCGGAGTACAGGAGAGAGACGGGCAGACAGAGTACAGGCACAAAAGAGGAACGGGTGAACAGAACGAGGGCAGCGGAGTACAGGGTAGAGACGGGCAGACAGAGTACAGGCACAACAGAGAGCAGATGCAAACCTAAGGCCACCACTGGCCACCAGGGATGAGGCGCAGGTGGCAGCCTGCGGGTGGTGGAGGGCATCGACTTCAGCGGCGGCAGCAGGCGACAGCGGGAGGGCAGGCAGAGCTGCAGCAGGGGAAGCGACCTACCAGGCAAGATCAAGGGTCACTCATCATCGTTCTTTAGCTCACTTCACCACCTCAGTTCAGCCCCAGCTATATGCAAATCAGTCTTGACCCTGTGCCTCATGGGAACAGTCCAGCCCAAACTGTCAAGTTAGATCTTCCCTAAACTGGAAACAAGCACCCTGGGACCGGTTTCGGGGTAACACCCCTCATCAGCCAGGCTAGCTTGAATCCAGTGGAAAAGTGAGCAGTGCCCTCTAGCAGTTGAGCATTATTTACACAGATAACAGAGTGGCAGTTAAAGCCCTCATACAGGAGGTACCAACATGTTAGAAGTGTACCTATTTCATGTTGCAACGTCTGAGCAGTACAGTCCAATTAATAATTATGTCATGCAAAGAGGGGATGCAACTGGGGAAGGCATGATTATTGAGACAGACAAATGGGGCCTAGACAAATGCCTTACAGAGATGCTGTTTCCTTTTGGGATTTTTACACTGGAAGTCAGCATGGACGACAGTACAATGGGCCAAGCTATCCCGTTGTTGCATGTGCTACAGGACCAGCTAAAGAAGATGTCTGAAATGTATGCAGGTGTGGATGAAACGAAAGATGCTAATGAGTTTGTGGAGAGCTTAATCTTTTACTTGGCTGATAATGCAGTGCTACAAGGAGACATTGTGTCATCCAAACAGTACATCTGTGCTACAATTCTTGATCCAAACATTTGCTGGCCACATTCATTCCTTTTTCAGAAGGGGATGTGTTACTACAAAAGACGGGATTGCTGAGCAAGCCAGTGACCTGGATGAAGATTAACCGGAAATTAGAGGCCCAGTCCCGGACAAATGCTTTGGGATGCAACCTTCAACTGCCATAGAGGGCAATGCTGTTTGCTCACAGCAGCCAACACCAGCAACAACCACAACCACAGGAGCATCAGCCCTTACCATCTCTGCAATGGCTTAGTTCAAGTGGCAGGTCTTAAGTCACATGTGAAGGCAAAGGCACGAGAGGTCGAGCAAGTTGCAGCACCAATGACCATTCAGAGGATGGTCTAGGAGCATCTGCATGACCAAACAGAGGTCTATCGTGATTAAAACCCATTGGTGTATTGGGATGGGAAGCGGTGCCATTGACCAGTGCTTGTCTGGTAGCCAGTGTGTCTGCTGAGCATGTGTTCAGTGTATCTGTTGCAGTGGTCACAGTGAAGAGGACCAGTCTCTCACCTCAAAACAGGGAGAGATTGACCATGATCAAAATGAACCAACACTTTATACCACCGAATTACACGGTACCTGAAATACCACAGGAGGGAGAGGAGGGTGATTGGTAAAACTCAGGTCATAGTAGTGTACTGGATGACCAACTTCTCTGTGAACCACCTGAGTTTGAGTAGGAACTCTACTTACCTGACTGAGTATGCCTTGGCCACCATAGAACTTTCTATCACTGAACTGCTTTGCCCCCAAAAAATGGATATAGTTAGGATAACATTATATTTTTTGTTTGATTGTGTCTGACTGACTTATGCAGCCCCACAGTGTTAGTCACATCTATGGCCAGACTGGAGTTGGATCACTGTGTAGTGAAGAAGCCTTCCCCTCATTACTTTCAACTGCATTAAAGAGACAATGCCTTCTTTTGTCCCGTGCCTATCCTTTTTTTATCCCCTAGCAGGACTGCCCCAGAGCATTTGATTTACAACACTGCCCAATGTGTGCTGCGTGCATCAAAGAGATTTGACAATTGTGTACCACTGTTCTTGGATTAGAATGGGTAAGTATTGCACCAATTAATTATATGCGTGATTATAAGTGATTACTTATGGGCTGACAGACAGTGACGGAAGGTGTTCAACTATAATTTATAAGCTTGATGTGATGGTTTGCAATGTTTGTGCCTTGATGGGTGATCATTTTTCCTGCAAGTGATTGGCCCTTCCCCTTTGACACTTAGAGTGATTTGCTTCCTTGGCCCATTCCTTTGTTTTCTAGGTCACACTCTTCAAACACCAGATCAGTATGTTTAGTTAACAAACAGCAGTCTACAAAAATAAATTACTCAATGTTTCTCTTCTTGTTCATCAAAAGTAGTGCACTACAGGTCAATCTCTCTCATTTGAGTCAGGAGTCTGAAAGGAGTTGGACAGATTCATAACTCAGAGTCAGGAGGATGAAGGAAGGGGTCAGGACAGGACTACCTAAACAACAGCCAGAAGAAGGAAGTTATCAACTTCAGGGAAACCAACATGATGATGACTCTAAGAGGCCTACTAAGCTCTGTGGACTGGTGAGAGGTGCATTAATTTGGGAGATGAAATGCTGCTGAGTCTGTGTTCTGGCTCTAATTTTAAACTCCTCTATTATGTGGTTGGTTGGAGTGTCTGTTGTAAGTAACTGGAGACATACATGTGATGTCACATCATCACATTTTGCATGCGCTTGGTTAAATGTTATGATGTCGGTTGTGAGATTGATCAGCTCGGTACATGCAGCCACTTGTCTGTGATTGGTTGCGATTTGCTTTCACTTCTCAGTCAATTGATCGTACATGAGTCATAAAATGAATGATTGCAGCAGACTATGCTCTTCCTCTGCCACTCAGTCTCCTTTGTACACTCCTCACGAACCTTACCTTCTGTCCTTTTCCTTGACTCTACAATATCATTTCTGTTTTACAATCCTCAGGCCTTCTGTTCTCCTGCACAAAAGGCAAAAGCTCCATATCATTCCTGCTTACCTTAACTTACCTTTCTACTTCAGTTAGGTACCCAGGACTGGCGGACAATTCAAGAAGAATGCAGATCTACCACCCAATTTGTCAATACAGTATCGTTTTTCTTTTCAGAATAACTTTTTAGAACTGTATGGGTTCACTTCACTCTTCCATAATTCGTATTATTCAAACCTAGGTGGCAGAACATTTAGAATTACTTGGGTCTCTGAGGCTAAAGGACTGTTTGCAATGCATTTAACTGATACTAATTTCTTCATTTTCTATCACAACAGATTTATGATGTGCTGCTTATTGCTCAGATGAATATCAATATTGTTGTTGTGTAGTGTTTGTCTATGTCACACCTTTTCCCAAATCTCTATTCCCATCCATTCATCAACCCCCTAATCCTCTTCCCCTGGGCTGTGTGATTAATTGATGTGGGACTTAATTACAGTATAAATGAATCACATACTTGGTGGGGAGGATGTGGTGAAACCAACACCACCTCACTGCGGGCTCTTCTATTACCTGAGCAATAGCCCACACTGGTCCATTTACCACCCATGCATAAAAGTGATCCATATTTTAGACAGAGAAGAACATCATTCGTCAGCATCATCATCTAGGTCTTGTGTTTCGTAAATGGTTAAGCTTGACCAGTTACTATTGCTATTTTTGTTACATTGTAAGGTATTCTTCGTTATGACATGGTGGTCGTAGTCTGGTCTGAATCTTTATAAGGCTATGATATAAATATTCTACTAACTTTGTGTTTTTTTCAATTTAGTTTCCTGTGATGAATAATCCTTTCAACTAATCCTATAGTTGGAGCTCACCCAGATGAGAGTGAGGCCTCACTTCTGATGTGTTCCATGTTTGTAAACTAGCCTGCTGCTACTACCACCACCATTAAGAATGGCAACTTGGAAAACTCTGTAGTAACTAAGGTTTTGAAAGATTGAGAGAGGTAACTGCCATTGTTCACCTATTCAGGTGAGAGAAGTGAATTAGTTTAGTTAGTAAGTAACTAATTTCTACTGCAGATAAGTAATTGCTTATTTAGGTTGTTGTAGGCAATATAGGTCATGGCAACATACCCCCCTAATGGTCAAGATAGTTACAGGGTAGTAAGACAAAAATATATAACTAACTATGAGTAACTGGTTTACCATTTGATAAGCGGGATAAAAATAACAAGTTGTGTTAAACTAGGGAGCAGTAAAAACTAAAAGTAAAACCCTCAAAAATTAGTTCAGGCATTAAGAATGATAAAATAATTTTTCCTTCAGAATAAAAACAGCACCCTCGGCAACAATAACAGGCCTAACTCTCTTCCCAAACAAATCACCCTTCCCCAACCAATGTCCATAGAAAACTGTCCAACAAAAGTCCGAACTGACGGTCCCAACTCCCTTCACACCCACTCCACCCAAAACAAAAGTCCCTCCCACCAAAAAATAAAATTAATAAAAGGGCTAGGACATGGTGTAACCTCTGTGAGTCCAGAGGCAATCATGGCCCTGCTGTATCCGGGCCAGCCTGTTCTCAAATGTATTCATCCACTTCAGGAGGTGGCACTGGAATTGTTCTGAGGGCGGCAGGGAGCAGCAGCGGTGGTTAGGACTAGGCCTGGGCGAAAATTTCGTTCCGTTCGCGGAAATTGCGATAATTTGACATTTTCGCGTTCCGCGGAGAGCGCGAAAATGTCAAAAATTCCGGTTTCCGCAGCTTGGCGATAATTTGTTTCTTGCTCGCGCTGTAAAATAATACATTCTCGCGCGCGCGCGATCGCCTTACCTGAATCCCTGCGTTCGCCGACAAGTTTTCTTGATCCGATCGCGTTCTCCATGAGATGTTGTATTGTTTTTAGCCATTTGCGCTGTCTCGCGACAGTTCGCGCCCGCAGTGACGTCATGCATCGCGCGATCACGTCTTTCTTCTCGCGATCATGCACCGCGAGAACAACTCAAAACAAGATGGCCGCGCCCGCAAGCAACCACATGGGTAAGTTGGCGACCCGCAACCATGCAGAAAATCTCGCGAACATGCCGGAAAAAAACTTCTGCATCTTCGCGATATTTCTGCTTGTTTGCGATAATTTTAAACATTTTCGCGATAATTTGCGAAGGTTAATTCCGCAAATTCCGCCCACCCCTAGTTAGGACCCCTGACAGCTGGCAGCGATGATGTGTTGGTTGGGAGGCTGGCTGCTGGAGTAACTGAGGCCCTGAGCAGAGGTAGATACTTCTGCCTGCTCATCTTCCAGAGCCACGAGCTGCCAGCATACAGCCTGTATAGTCTCCAGCATCTGCCACCGCAGCTGGGCTACTATATCCTGTCATGTCAGTGGTGGTGGTAGACCAGCAGAAGTCGCTATATGAAGAACAAAAGAAAATAGACAAATTGTAAACAATGCTCTGTACAAGCACTTGTTCAAAAACACATAGTGGCACAGTAGCAGTATGTTGCTGGTCCCCTAGGGTCATTGGAATTTGATGTGATTAGGAGTGTCACAAGGCTTATTTGTAGCTACACATGTCACACATGAAAAGTGCTGACTGTCTGACTGAAAGGAATTAAGACAGAATAAAACCAACATAAAAAACTGAGCAATTCCATTTTTTTCTTTTAAAGGCTTTCCTGTAAAAAACTAAACAGACACCTTGTCTGGAAAAATAAAAATATATTACCTCTCATTAATAAGTAAGGCATTGTGCAATATGGAGTGCAAACGCATTGGGTACTATGCTACTGTCTGCAGTCTGCAACTTGGGCAGCTGTAATAGACAATTACATAAAAACGTTAAATACACAAACACAAATACACACATGGATTAGATACAATAAATAATATTGAGGGGTAGATGAGTTTGATAGAGGGAGGATTGAAAAGATTGAGTAAAGAGAGAAAAACAGGCCCAACACCATGAACAGAACAGAAATTGAAATGGCTGCGCCCATGTGACCCACGTAGTGCCATTTGCACACAGTTTCCAGGGTGGGAATGCACTTAGCGCTATGCACGACATCAAAATGTCATGCTAACCTGCGCCTAGCAGATCCGCCCACTCACAGAACTCCATGTACCACAGCTGAGTACTTTGGGCACTTTGAGGTTTTCTGCATAACGCGACTCCGCAAATTTGGCCCAGACCCACTATTATGTTGATCGTGGCCCATGTGCTTTAATATTGCTGACACATCTGTTCATCCTATCTAGACTGTGCACTTTGGGGGGGGCTTCTGTGTGCGGGAAGGAGGTATGCACACCAAGGCATCCACGGTGCTGCTATCCATGACATCCCCTCCTTCCATAACTTCAACAACTGGGTTCAATGACATTCACTGTGGCTGGTGGTTTCTGTCTTCCTACTTGGCTAGACCTGCACAACTTGGCAAAATGATTTTGCTTACCAAACATCACACACTATTTGCCCCTGGCCTGACATTTGGACTTTCGATGTTGTTGACCTGCTCCGTATCCAAATGCACTTCTGAGAGAGAGTCGGTTCTTTGGCTTCTCGCTGGTTCCACTCTGGGTGACTATGTTAACTGGTTCAGTTTTAATGGACTTATGTAGTGCTACTTCCATGTGGGATGCCCTTGCATGTGATAGTTTCATCGATCTCTCTAGGGTGAGTATGTTATGTTATGTTATGTTATGTTAACTGTTATTTCTATAGCGCATAATCACCAGCAGGTCTGTTAGCGCTTAGAGAGGGTGGTTCAGATCACCGGCAGTAACCAAACATGCGTAGCAAATAATTCGATTGTGTTGAAGGCCTCCCTGAACAGGAGCATTTTGAGATGTTTCCTGAAGGGGAGGAGTGCGCGTTCCTTGCGGAGGCAATCGGGTAGTTGATTCCAGAGACGTGGGAGTAAGACAGAGAGGGCTCTGCCTCCCTTGGATACAGTTTTGAACCGTGGGACAGCCAAGAGTCAGCTCTCCGATGACTGGAGTTTACGGCCCAGCACATAATTCCCAAGACGCTCATTAATGTAGGCCGGCACATGGCCGTAAAAGGCTTTGTGGGCAATACAGAGGCCCTTGAATTTAGCTCTCTGCTTAATGGGGAGCCAATGTAGCTTGTGCAGCAAGGGGGTTGCATGAGTCCATCTGTCTCAGCAAGCCTGTGCAAGTTCCAACCACAGTTGCGACCTGATTGGTCATGGAGAGATCGGCAACAATCTTGATGCCCAAGCTTTTTACAACCGTAACTGGTGTAAGGGTGGTGCCGAGCTCTTGGGACCAGAACAGGTCACTCCAAGGGTTGGTCTTTGAGGGGATGACCAGTACCTCTGTTTTGTCGGGATTGACTTTTAAAGAATTTTCTGTCATCCAGTTCATAGTGTATCTAAGGATGTTTTGAAGCTGTGAGTAGGCTTGATGGGAGCTGTCAATCTGGAGGATGAGCTGTGTATCGTCTGCATAGTTAAAGACTTGTCAGTCCATGTGTGCTAGGGCAGCTATCAATGGCTGGAGATAAATGTTAAAGAGGAGCGGGGACAGTGCTGAGCCCTGGGGGATGCCACATGTGACGGCGCCCCTGTCCGACACCTGCTCACCCTCCTAGACCCTCTGGGACCGGCTTGACATGAAGGACTCGAGCCACTGGTGTGCCAACCTGCAGATGCCCAGGTTGGTGATACGGGCCAGGAGCTGTGCATGATTGACTGTGTTGAACGCCGCTGATAGATCTAACAGAACCAGGGTGCACTTTTTTATTGTCGGCCATAACTCTGAGCTCATCAAGTACGGACAGCATTCCCAGCTCAGTGCTATGGTGAGCCCTGAAGCCAGCCTGTCACCCCTGGAGTAGCTGATGTTCCTCCAGAAAGGCCGAGAGTATTTTTAGAACATGTTGCTGTACAACTTTCGCCAAAAATGGAAGCTGGGAGATTGGCCTGTAGTTTTTGAGAATGGTGACATCTGCCCTGGTTTCTTCAACAGGGGGGTGACCCTGGCTTCCTTCAGGCGGAGGGTATATAGCCTGTCTCCAGAGAGTGGTTTAGTAGAGCGAGGATCTGCCTTTCTAGTCCGGGGAGGGACATACAATAGACCTTCGGAGGGCAGGGGTCTGCTGGCGAGCCTGATTTGACACGGCTCATCAGAAATATATCCAGAAGGAACATTCCAGGCTCTTGCAATATCTGTTCTCTCAGTTTATTGGAAGCCCACCCCTAGATTAATTGTGCTCTAATCCCCTTGGTCGCATTAGCAATTGTGCACATGCTCACAGTTCATGTAGCCTTGGGTGAAACACATCTAGGGACTCCCCCGTTTGTTAGTGGGCTTGTCTGTATATGAACCTTTCACAGAGGTGGTTCGCCATTGGTTCATAGAGTGTGTTTAATACTTTCATCATTGTGTGCGCATGTATCGGAGACTCCATGCATAAAATGATAGTACATTCCTATCTTTTTATCTGCAGAGTTTCGGCCACAAGCGCGGATACTTTGCAGTTGTATAGATACTACTCGTAAAATTTCTTTGTGAGAAGCAAAAAATCCTAAACCTACACATAAGTGTAAGCTTACCTTTGTGAATCAGGCCCAAATATGTTTCAAAAGAAGCACGAGTGTATGAAGACAAAATAAATCTATTGTCATTTTTTTGAGGGAGTGTAGGGCTATTTATAAGTTTGTGCACTAGTTCAATAGGAAGATAAACACTAAAACACTAGTCATGTATTTCGTGCCATTTTGTACAGACGTGAAATTATTTTGCAAACTGCATCTTCCAATGTAAACAAACAATGATATCTGAAAATGTTAGTAGCTCCAAGAACAGAAGATGCGGTTCTTTTCGCCTTTACATATATTGCTGTGGTTTTATCCAAAAGTAGAGGTTTTTTTCACTATATAAACATTTTATTTATTTCTTTACATAAACATTTTACAATCCAATTAGTAGACTCTCTTCCTCTACCCTGTAAAAATACACTTGGCGATTTGCCATAAATAACCCTTCAGCTAACTTTGTGGCATGTACCAAATCATTCCACTTGCTGAGCTTTATACTTTATTAGATGTTGCTTCAGTCAGCTGTTGTTTCCTGATTCCTTTGGTGATAGCTTATAATTAAAAGCTCATTGTTGAACGGTGCGATTAGCTGCTTCCTTCTCTATGGTAGCACTTGCATGTTTACTTTTACATTTTGATTGCCCTAATGAATCTAGCTGGCTCTCTTTCTCATTTTAATGTGCAGTATAACGAATAATAAAAGCACAGCATTTTGACTTCGACAAATGAATCCAAGCTAACACATGAGATGCTCAGTCCTCGCAGCTGTCTTTTTATTGAAGTTTGAAGCTATCAAAGTAAAGAAATAATGGTTGCATAAAATGACACATTTTTAATTGTCCTAATTGGAGTAATGTCTCACCAAAGAGACTGATTTGTGTCAAATCGAATACCCTTTCTGATATGTGACTATAAAAACTCGACCCGACTCGGCGATGCGACGAGCAGAAGGCAAGTGGTTCTATTTATTTATTTTACATTTCCTACCCCGCCGTTTGTCATTTTTACCCCCCAACTCCACCCCTCCCCAGCCCCACCACACTGCCACACTGTGCTTACCTGCATGGGCCGCTACTGTAGGGTTGCACCTTTTTTCGCTTCTCCTGTGGAGCGGTGTTAGGGGCATATTATCGAAGACGTGGCGTTAAAATTATCGCCGCTTTAGCGGCAGAAAACTGCTGTTAAAGCGGCAAAAATGGGCTTGATAATATGCCCTTGAGAATTCCCATAGAAGCCCATGTTCTGGTGTCAACTTAGGCTTCTGTTGGAATTCTCTGTGGCATATTATCAAGCCCATTATCGCCGCTAAAGCGGCGATAATATTAACGCCGTGCTTGATAATATGCCCCTTCATTTGGGAAAACCATCTCCCCACGTCTACTGTGCTTAGCTTCCTATCAGCTATTGAAAGTGTTGTAACCACAGAAACCTATTCTAATGGTTGAAAGGCATCAAATTAGACAGGTTAAACAAGCAGGTTGTTTTTATCAGTTGTGGTCAGTCACTTTTCAACTGTTGGAGTGAAGTTAGCACTAACCTGTGTAGCCAAGTTTTGTTGCAGGGATGACGTGGAACGGACCAGTCTCTTTCCCCGTCAATGTGCTGAACACATCCAAGGCTGTGCTTGATAAGGATGGCAAAGAGGGTGGAAGGGGTTTGGAGGGAAGAGGAGCACACAAGAGATGTTTTGGGGTTATAGTCGCACAGCTTGTAACATCAAAGTGAGGCTTTTGAGGGTTTTCTTTTCTGTCGTCTCTCACGAGTGATGGTTTTTATGGACGACACAAAACACAATACAACTGACTTTCTATGCTCATACACCTGTTTTAATTTAATGCAGCTTTTTTCATTTCCTTGAGTTTCACATGAATTGTAACGATTTACACAAACGGAAAAAATAGTTCATCTGGAAAAAGTTGCGTTAGACTAAACACTCAACATATCAGTGGCACAGTACCTTCATCTTTCTGGAATCAAGAGGACCGTCATGAGACTAGCCCTGAACTGATGTCACATACACAATTGGTAAAACTCCACAACTTGAGGCACCAAAGAGAAAGAGAAATTTGCTCAGGATTTGTAAATATCTCTGTCAAGTGTATGCCCAAAAGACAGTTGTTACAGCACAACTGCGGAGTTGAGGAGGAGTTCCAGTATGTAGGAACAATGGGCAATTCAAGAATCCTGTTGAAGTTTCAAAATCCAAACAATAAATCAACCTCTCTCTAGCTAATACATAACCTCAGGTCTCTGAAGACAGCACAGGTAGAGGGGGAACAGATCCACAGAACCAAACAAATTCATTGAAGAGCTCCATGAATTGGAGAACTTTCTTGTGATGCTACACTAGAAGTTGCAAGGTACACCACAAGCAGACAGTTTGAGAAAATGAAATTCATTTTTAGCCTGAAGATTGCCTCACCCGGAGAGCCAGGAACACAGTTGAGGAGCAAATCAAAAGCAGAGTCTTCCTCTGGGCCATGGTGTGACTTTTATAGACTGCAGGGTGCTTCACATTCTGCAGTGCATTACGTAAACCCACAATCCTTGGATCCCGCAGTGGATCCTTGAAACCAACTATAGCATGCCACTCTTTTGGGGTATACTGTGTCCGTTTATTGGTGCTGGTAGGAAAAGGGCTCTCTCTGCACGGTCACCCCCAAACCTTTTGCCTTCCTACTCTACATTTTCCTACCTCGTTTTGGATAGCTTTAGGACTCAGTGCATTTTACCACTGCTAACTAGTCCTAAAGTGCTCGTGCTCTCTCCCTAAAACATGGTAACATTGGCTTATACCCAATTGGCATATTTAATTTACTTATAAGTTCATAGGAAAGTGCACTACATGTGCCTAGGGCCTGTACATTTAATGCTATTGGTGGGCCTGCAGCACTGATTGGGCCACCCACGTATGTAGCCCTTTAACCATGTCTCAAGCCTGCTATTGCAGAGCCTTTGTGTGCAGTTTACACTGCCACGTCGACCTGGCAAAATAAACTCTTTGCCAGGTTCCCTTTTTATATGTATATGTCAGTCCTAAGCTATGCCCTGGACAACCCAGAGTGCAGGGTTCCATGTATTTCAAAGGCAGGACATGCAGTTTTAGGTTTTACATTTCCTGGTAGTTAAAAACTCCCAAAGTTATTTTTCCCTGCCAGGAAATGTAAAACGTACCATATGAGATAGCACTAGAGGTACACAGGATCCCTGAGGAGGATTGGGGAGATGGCCTTTGGAGACATATTCCTGGTGATGGTAGGGATACCCTACTGGCCTTAGAGAAGGGGGGCAGGCTGAGATACCCCACAATGAAGGAGACCCTTGTCCGGAGATATGGATTCCCCCCAGAAGAGTACACGTTGAGATTCAGGGGCAGTCAGAAACTGTTTCACCTGTCCGGGTGCTTGTGTTGATTACTTTTGCAATGCACTGGATGGCTGGGTGAAACATAGTGAGATAAACACTTATGAGGTGGCTATACAATTTAATAGCATATGTTCAGTCACTGTTTTCCATAACTCTACAAACACCTGGTTGATAGCAGGCTTACTGACCCCAGGGAGCTTGCAAAGGGGGCAGACCTTGGGGTGAGTACCAGTGTGTTAGGTGCCCCCATCAGAGTGCAGGGAAAGTGTTGGATTGTAGAAGGGTAAAATATATTATTCCCACTCCAGTCCGTGCAACATTAGAAACAAAGAAAATTATCCTCAACATAATAAAATAATTTCAAAAACATAATAAACAATTACAAATATAAATATGTAAAAAAAGAATACAGCTATATTTTATATTAAAAATTAAATATTAATCAACTGGGCTAAATCGTGCGTGTATGTTCTCTCTGGGGAGGCGCCCATTCTCCCGCGGGGCTGTCCGATCCAGATCGCCCTGCAGGGATTTCGGTACCTGGGTGTCTTCATTACTCTGGTCCCGGAGGCCCGGTATGATCGGAACTTGCTTCCCCCCCTCCAGCGCCTGAAGGAAGATGTCACGCGCTGGCGGCGCTTGCCGCTCTCGCCGCTCGGCCGGGCGGCATTGTTTAAGATGATGTCTCTGCCGCGCTTCCTCTACGCTTTGCAGAATACTATGGACCCCGTCCCAGCGCGCTACTTCCGTGAGGTGGAGAGTTTGCAGCGCCGCCTGTTCTGGGACGGGAGGCCGCGTATCGCCCTGGCGAAGCTGACGCTCCCATGGTATGACGGCGGGATTGCCCTCCCGGATATCAAACGATACTATTGGGCCTCCCAGCTGGCTGCGATTAATCACGGCCTGTATGGGCCCGCTTTAAACCCGGCATTCGAAATGGATAAGATGCTACTCCCGGGTGGGGACTATAATCGAGCGCTCTACTCAAGCACGCCCGACGCTCGGCTGACCGGCCCCACGCGTGTCATGGTGCGAGTGTGGCACGCGGCTAATGTGGCGATGGGGTGGAAGGATCGTCTGACCCGGGCGTCACCACTATACGCGTCCGAGCAGTTGGGCTCCCTGTGGACCTCGAAGGGCTTCGAGAAGTGGGACATGATAGGCATTAGCAAGGTGGGGGATCTCTGGACGAGGGGAGGATTTAAAACGTTCGAGATGCTGCAGACGGAGTTCCACTTGCATGGCAGGGAGTACTTTCGGTATTTGCAGATCCGTCATGCACTGGGCTCCGTCTTCCCGGACGTTGCATCCATCCCGGAGTGTTCCCCCCTTGAGGATAGAGTGCTGGATGGACACGTTCCGGACAGCACGATCTCACTGATCTACAAAAAACTGATCAATGACCGCACGGGATTGCTGATTGCCCTTCGTGAGGCTTGGGTTGCCGATGGACTGGAGCTGGACGACGAGGACTGGACCCTTGCGGTGGCCTCCCCGAAAGAGGTGTCCATACCGGCCCGCCTTCGCTTCGTCCAGCTCAAGATACTCCACAGAGTCTACATGACGGGGCCGAGGCTTCTGCGTATGGGCTATGCTGTGGACGGGTTGTGTAAGCGTGGGTGTGGCGCTTTGGGGACCTTTCTGCATATATTGTGGGAATGCCCGGAGGTGGAGCGATTCTGGCGTGGTGTGCATGAGGTCCTGCGTGTGGTTACGCATGTGGTGCTGCTACCCGAAGCGAGGAGATGCCTGTTGAATGTGTGGGAACCTACCGACTACTCGGCGCCACAGACGTGGTGGGTGACTCTGGGATATATGGTGGTCAAGCGTGATATTGCTCAACTGTGGGGATCTCAGAGGTCCCCGACTGTCTCGGCCTGGAAGGAACATATGGATTGGTGCATGTTTCGGGAAAAGGTGGTGTATGTTGCGAGAGGTAAGCCTGGGACATGGGTGAAAGTCTGGGGCCCCTGGAACGCCTACCGCGGGGGAATCTGTATTCCACCGTTATTGCCCGATCCGTCGCCTGCCCCATCCCCGTAGCCAACCCATCTTCCCTGTTCCGGGCATTGAGTTTTACCCAGCCCTAATCCTGATCTCTTCCCCTTCTTGATACTCCTACGGATTGGTAGGGTCCCCCTCTCAGGGGAGCACATGCTGCTATTTCTGATTGTAGATTGCCTTGTGGTTTTTGTTTTTTCTGGTTGTTATTTCAGTTTAAAATGAAACCGTACAGTGGGGTCCGGATGGTGTGGCTATCAACGCTGCTAACTCCTGTGCATCTTCCTTAGCCGCAACGCGCGCTCTACAATGTGTATCATATGCTCCTTTTGTTTACTAGCGGCCGGCCGGAAGGTTGTAGGCCCATCTTTGTATATTTTTTGAGTTTTGTAATAAACGGTTTCAAAAAAAAAAAAAAAAATTAAATATTACATGTTAAATACATATAAATAACTACACATATTATTATAATTAAAATACTAAAATATATTCTCAACAACTACAAGTAAAATATTATTTACATTTAAAAAAAACACAACACAATTAACACAATAATAAGTAACATAATTTCTATAAAATATTTGCTTACATTTAAATGTGTTGTAACTTAAATTGCATTCTACCCTAAACGTCATCAAATAATAAAATACATATCTGAAAATGTTGTTTCAAATAATAATATTTGCACATGTTACATATTTAATTATTACTTAAAATAATAATATAAATGTATTCCAAAAATAATTATAGCTAATTACCACTCCACTATTTATCCTTACAACAAGAACAACGTACAGCAAACATATAAATGAAAAAAATAATATTTTCAATATTTTAATAATTAAATCTTAATTAAACATGTATTGTTAACAACTAAGTAATAATACATTAATCATATTTAATTAACTTCCCACCATTACTACTACAACTTCTACAATTCACACTTAATATATAAAATGAAAAATATTTTCTGTACATATTGTACATAAATATTTTTAATTTCAAGAATTATAATAAATTCATAGAGTAGATCTGGCTATATATCCTCACTGTTGCAATAACCCATCTTCCTTTAGGGTCTGAAATTACTTTAATTATTTTTGCATGGGCTGAGTTTTTAAACAAGATAGCAACCCCTTTAATATTACAGTTTTGGTTGGTACATGCTAGCTGGTGTATCCACTTATGTCCTTTAAGTATTGGTTCCCATTCTTTTTGTTGCAGAGAAGTTTCTTGCAATATTATGATGTCACACTTAGATTGTCTCAATAGTTGTAAGATTCGTCTTCTTCTATCTGCTTCTCTAAACCCATATATGTTCCAGCTAAGTATTCTCAAAGTTTGTTTATTTTCTGTATTAACCATATTATAATTACGTTTCCTGTTTTCTGAAGGATTTTCGCATAAAAGGACTTTTTTTTTCTTTCTTTTTTTCCCCGATGCTCCCAACCCCTTGTGCAAATTGCAAAATATGTACAGTGTATTCTGACCCCATTCTTATGGAGCCCCACCCACCCTCCCAGGGCAAGAGAGGGGTATAGAACTACGATCTCATGACTGCATGGAAGCAGTCGGTAAATGGATGTCCCAAAACTGCTTAAAACTTAACTCGGGTAAAACTGAGGTTATTCTGTTTGGCAATGCTTCCAAGTTTTGGACCCCAAGTTGGTGGCCAGCTTTGCTGGGTGTACTTCCAATTCCCACCAGGAAAGTAAAAAACTTGGGAGTCCTGATCGAGGATAAGCTTCAGCTCAAAGACCAAGTTAATTCAGTTGTTTCGGCTACCACATTTGCTCTGAGAACATGCAAGAAAATTTTACAGTATCTACCAATGGAAAATCAACGTACAGTAGTGACCGCATTAACTATGACGAGGCTGGATTATTGTAACAGCCTCTACCTTAACATTCAGGAACGACTGTTGCATAGACTCCAACTTCTACAGAATTTGGCCGCGAGACTGCTTACAGGGACGGCTAAATTCGCCTCTGCCTCTGGTGACATCAGAAGATTTCACTGGTTACCCATTAAGAAACGGGTGCAGTTTAAATCACTCTGTACTGTTTTTAAAGCTCTTCACGAGACCGTTCCAGAGCATCTGAAGCAGCAGTTTCAGTGGTATGTTCCCAATAGACCACTCCGCTCTCTAGGAGCTAAATGGGTAGCAGTTCCTATCTTTAGAAAAGCCGGCTGGGGAGGTAGGAGTTTTCGGGTGGGGGCAGCCAAAGCTTGGAACGCCCTTCATTTTCAGCTTCGAAATAGTATGGATCTTTTGCCTTTCAGGAAAGCCTTAAAAACTTGGCTGTTTGGCGTTTAATCTGTTGCCTCCTTTTTTGGTGAGTTATTTGGGAGGTTCTTTGTAGATAGTGCCAGGACACCTTCGGGTAACAGTTTGCGCTTTAGAAATACTATAAAAAAAAAATTTAAAACCCTCTCTTTAACCAAAATGGGCATAAAGGCTCTCCAGCCTTATTCTTTATGTGTATATGTGTGCATGCGAACTCAACCTATTTTGAAGATTTCTAGGAGTTTATCTGCCTAATGAGGCTTTCCACTTCCTATGGATCTCTAATACTGTGCATTTTATTATTCCACATTATTTTTAAAGTGGCGGGGAACTTAATTTGCGCTGTAGCCCTTAAAGATTTAAGCTCCTGTATGAACTGGCCCAATTCCCACTGGCGCGTTTGGGATTCCTTTGATAGATCCGAGCGGATACGGAATGACCATCCACCTCTAGTGTATGACCCAGCTTTAAGTGCAGCTGAAAGTATTTTTTCCTTAATAGAGTAAGTATTAAGCTACTATGGCTCGAATGTAGACGACCCATCACCACTGCATGACCTTTTTCAATAAATATTGAATGATGATTATCCTATCATAATGGCGGGGGATTTCATCGCACTGCCGGATCCTGAATTAGATAAATCAACCACTAGGCTAACAGTTAATGCTCCAAAAATGCGAGCTTCTATACAGAATATCATGAAGAATTTAGGACTAATAGACCCCTGGAGGATAAGAGCTGGAAGAAAGAAAGAATTTGCTCATCATAATAAAAAATACGGTCATGCTTCCCGTATAGATTACTATCTTATTGACTCAAGATTAGGCAATAATTTTAAAGCAGTCTTCCATCACCCTGCTCACTTATCAGACCATTCAGCAGTTAGTTTAGAGATAGTTATAGAACAAAAGATTCCCAACATTAGATGGACAATGGATAGGTCTTTACTAGGAGAACTGGAAATACAGGAAAAACTGAAACAAGACACGTTAGACTGTTTTGAACTAAATGCGGGTTCTACTTCATCACGGGTCATTTGGGATGCATACAAAGCCTATATTAGAGGGACAATAATTATTTATGCTATACATAGGAAGAAAGAAAATGACAAAAAAATAGAAATAATGGAGAAGAGAATAATCTCCTGGCAAAAAGATTTCAGTGCAGCGCAAGATTCAGTAGCAGCAAATAAGTTCCAGTCACAAATTGACGAGGGGAAGAAAGAACTTGAAGAGCACCTGGAAGGCATAGTTAAAAAAAAGTGGTTAGCTAGCAGGTTGGCGCACTATGAGTACGGCGAGGGATGTGGGAGGTTACTGGCATGGAAAGCTAGGGGTGACTTAGCTAGGAATTCAATAAAATAGATAGCTTTGAAGGGGTCAGGTGTAAGCTGTACGGATGATAATGATATTGGGTTCGAACAGTTAAATACTTGACTTTCAGGTGAGCCTCTCCCAAAGTTGTCATCAGATAAGGAATCTCTACTTAATAACCCTATTATATCTGAAGAAGTATCCTCCGCAATAAAAAACATGAAGAATGGGAAAGCACCGGGATCTGATGGGATTCCTAGTGAACTCTATAAGGTCTTTGCGGAGGAAATGACTCATTCATTAACCTCATTATTTAACTCTATTTACATAAACAAAGAAGACATACCAGAATCCTGGAATGTGGCTACAATAACCCTTATATTAAAACCCCAAAAGAATCCTAAAACTGCGAGTCCTATCGCCCAATATCTTTACTAAACAATGACTATAAAATATTTACAAGTATATTGGCAAAAAGGCTAGATAAAATATTGGGAGACCTAATAGGAACATCACAACCCCAGCACCGGCAACAACGACATCACCCCGTCTCAAGATCTCTGCGACTCCCTCGCCTCGTTCTTCCACCGCAAGATTGCCGACATCCACAACAGTTTCAGCGCACCATCCTCGCACCCAACCACCGAACCAACGCACCCCACCGCCACCCTCCGCACCTGGACCACGGTGACCACCGAAGACACAGCCCGCACGATGAACACCATACACTCCGGCTCTCCAACCGACCCCTGCCCCCACCACGTCTTCAACAAGGCCGACTCCACCATTGCACCCCAACTCCGGGACGTCATCAACACCTCTTTCAACACTGCCACCTTCCCAGAGAGCTGGAAGCATGCCGAGCTCAGCGCCCTACTGAAGAAACCAACAGCGGACCCCACCGACCTCAAAAACTTCTGCCCCATCTCGCTCCTCCCTTTTCCTGCCAAAGTCATCGAGAAGATCGCCAACAGTCAGCTTGCCGCCTTCCTCGAGACGAACGGATCCCTCGACCCCTCGCAGTCCGGTTTCAGAGCCAACCACAGCACCGACACCGCCCTCATCGCAGCCACCGACGACATCCGAGCCCTGCTCGACAACGGGGAAACAGCAGCACTCATCCTCCTGGACCTCTCTGCAGCATTTGACACTGTCTGCCACCGCACCCTAGTCCAACGCCTCAGCAACACCGGCGTCCAAGAGAAGGCACTGAAGTGGATCACCTCGTTCCTCGCCGGCAGAACACAGAGAGTCCGCCTCCCCCCGTTTCGTTCCGAGGCCACCGAAGTCATCTGCGGCGTCCCGCAAGGATCATCACTCAGCCCCACCCTCTTCAACGTCTACATGAGACCTCTTGCAGCCATCGCACGCCAGCACAACCTCAACATCATCTCCTACGCCGACGACACCCAACTGATCATCTCCCTCACCAGAGACCCCGCCACCGCCAGAACGAGCCTACACGAAGGGATGAAAGACGTCGCCGAGTGGATGAAGAACAGCCGCCTGAAACTGAACTCAGACAAGACGGAAGTCCTCATCCTGGGACCATCACCCTCCGCCTGGGACGACTCCTGGTGGCCCCCAGCCCTGGGCACCGCCCCCAAGCCAATAGACCACGCACGCAACCTGGGCTTCATCCTGGACTCCTCCCTCTCAATGACCAGACAAGTCAACGCCGTCTCCTCCTATTGCTGCCACACCCTCCACATGCTTCGCAAGATCTTCCGTTGGATCCCGACCGAAACCAGGAAGACGGTCACCCAGGCCCTCGTCACCAGCCGTCTGGACTACGGAAACACCCTCTACGCCGGAACCACAGCCAAGCTACAGAAAAGACTCCAACGCATCCAGAACGCCTCCGCCCAACTCATCCTGGACATCCCCCGACGCAGCCACATCTCCGGCCACCTGAGGGACCTGCACTGGCTCCCCGTCAACAAGAGGATCACGTTCAGGCTCCTCACCCACGCACACAAGTCTCTCCACGACCTGGGCCCCAAGTACCTCAACGACCGCCTGACCTTCTACACGCCCACCCGCCAGCTACGGTCTACCAGCCTCGCCCTCGCCACCGTACCACGCATCTGAAGAACCGCCGCCGGAGGCAGATCCTTCTCCTACCTGGCAGCCAAGACATGGAACTCCCTCCCCATCCACCTTCGGCGGACCCAGGACCACCTCGCCTTCAGGAGACAACTAAAGACCTGGCTATTCGAGCAGTAGCAGACCCCTCCCCCAAAGCGCCTTGAGACCCTTCCGGGTGAGTAGAGCGCTATACAAGTGCTATGATTGATTGATTGATTGACAAAAAGGGTTTATGAAAAACAGACAGCTGATTGATCTCACACATGATCTGGTATGTGCTTTAGATTTGGCCACAGACAAAAATCTCCCCTTAGCTATCCTGACTGTCGATGCCGCCAAGGTATTTGACAGGGTCAGCTGGCCCTATCTTCACGCTGTCTTATTACATAATGGGTTGGGGAGCAACTTCGTTAACGCTATAAAAAACATTTATAAATGCCCTTTTGAAAGAATCTTAATCAATGGCTCTCTTACTCAACAATTGAAAATAGGTAGAGGTACACGGAAGGGTTGTCCCCTATCCCCCCGGTTGTTTAACCTATATATAGAGCCCTTAGCAAGGAGGATTAGGAAGGAACAGTTGGTTCAGCCTTTTCAACATCAAGGCTGGGTTAAAAAAGAGGCACTCTACGCTGACGACTTAATAATATATACACAAAATCCCACAGAATCTTTTCCAATTATAATGGGCTTATTAAAAGATTTGGGCGAGATAGCTGGATATCAGGTAAATGAAGGGAAAACTGAGATAATGACCTGGAATACCCAACTTGATTCTACTTTGAGAAAAACATGAAAAAAGAGATAAGATTTCTAGGGGTCCAGGTAGATAAATTCCTGGTAGAAATGGCACAGATAAATTTGTTCAAGCTGATGAAAGAAACTAAAAGATTGCTACAAACCTGGTCTACCCTACCTTTATCGATCATTGGCAGGGTGAACCTGATAAAAATGATGATCTTGCTAAAGTTTACGTTTATATTTAACGCTTTACCATTATATTTTGAGTTAAAATGGTTCAAGAAATTACAAGGCGATCTGACAAGCTTCATATGGGCTGATAAAAACCCAAGAGTTGCCTGGAAAAAACTATGGATTCAGGTTAGGAGAATCTTGAAATTATCTTACTATAGCCAAATAGCCCCTATTTGGAAATCCCCTGAAACCCGTCTATGTTTACAAGACTCCTTATCTACTCCACTAAGGGATGCTGGGATTGGAAAATGGGGCCAACTAATGGATGAACAGAGTCAAATCTCGTGGGACTACTTATCAGAAAAGACTAACAACTTATAGTCAAGATTTAAATACTAATCACAAGATTGTTCCACTGGATGTGTGGAGGGGGGGGAACAAGAGGCGTGGGGTTCTAGGAGCTAGCGGCCTCCAAATTTAAGTGTTTATCACAAAAGAGCTGCTCCTAGTGTGATAACCCAAACGAGTTACAAGAACGTCGTGAGTGTGGCCATCTCACAAAAAGTTACGGACTGGTCTCACACACCAGAACACAACGTGGGAGAGACGAGGGAAAGAAAGGGGGCGAGGCTATCTCTGACTCCCTCAGAAAACTTTTAATCACACATGACAGAGAAGCAAGTCATAAAGAATAAAGCAAAGTACTAGCCATAGTAGGTGGGAAAATCTATAGAGATTTTAATACTGCCCTCACACACCCGAGAGTGTCATGCTTCATCATAGGGCCGCATCATACACCCAGGTGCAGACCAACACCTTGGGTGGAGCGCAAATTTTTTAAAAGAGAGAAGTGATATATGATGAAGTCAAGTGGTGAGGGTACAGTATAAATGACAAATGGACAGAACAAACAAAGCAATGAAGTTCTGACAGTACTGAAACGAATAGTCTCCTAAAGAAAGGGACCAAAGAAAAGTGCAGAGGAAAGAAAGTATAAAACTGTCTCGAGGTTCACCCTCAATTTTATTCCTGTTAACCTCGGGCAGGGTTAAAATAAATGATATGGGGTATCAAGGGCAGGTAACGACCCCGTAGTCCCCACTGCTAAAACCAACATGTTTCTGCCAGTATTCTCTGTGCCCAACCGGGTCACTCTGGCATTCGTCAGGGTATAGGTCCCTTGTTGTCTGGTCTCACCCACTATTTGGGTATATATTACCTTGATACTCGGGGTATTGCCCCGGCATTCCTCTATAATGTGATTTCCAAGAGGATTTATACATCTACAAAAAACGGGAGAGAAAGCAAGGAGAACAAGTCGTAATTCACATGCTTATGGTTCTCTATCTTGAATATAATTCTCATAGATAATCCCACACACTCATTAAAAATGACCATTTGTCTTTAGTGCAGCCAGAATTAAAAACACCATCAGCGTCCCTGTGCACGTGGGCACCACCTCTCACCATACATTTAAAACTAAGTGTTACGAGTGTCTGATGGTTGACTCGTTTTATCACCGGGTACACACTTTAAAGCGGGTGATAATGTGTCCCCTTGCCCCAATACATAATCCTTGAATGTCCATTAACCCCAAGCGTTCCTGGTGTCTTAAGAAAAATGAAACCTTAGATACTCACAAGAGTTTACAGTTAAAATTCTGAACCCGGAACGGCGGGGGAAGGTGCTCTTGTCGTCACACTCTGTCGGCAAAAACCACACAAATGTATTACTAAACAAGCGTGGTCACACAATCAATGGAGCCCCCAGAGCAATCGTCGTGTGGTTTGCTCTTATCACAACTTCTCTCTCATGTGCCTTGTATCAGACCGTTACACACCCCCTGGGAAATAAAGTAATGGCGTCTCCGCTGACTTAACCTTCAATTCTCACTCACACAACCCCTTGTCATGCTGCCTCTGTCATACGGGTACTCACTACTCCAAAGAGACACTTTCTCTTGTTGCCCCACAACCGTCCTCCGACGATAGATGTGTCTCGTGGTCTGCCCTTAAATACAGGGATACGCTTGGCCACAACGCAGCTCGCTGTACGTCCCGTCTGTCTGTGTTCTCGGGACCGCCCTCTCCTCTGCACTATCATAGAGAAAGGACTACATGGCTATACGTGACATTTTTCATTCCGTGGCGGCCATATTGCAGTTTCTAATAGCCTCTATGTCAACTATGTCGAGGGAATAGACCCATTATAATTCCAAAAGATAGGGGTACATTGTTTTCATCTCCTTATATGCTTAATTCCAGGAACGTTTTTACAAAGCATATTGTCTAAGGGACTAGTCTCAGCAAGACCACAAAAATTATTTCTATGAACGAATCATGGGTACGCCACGGAGGTTCTTTGTCTCTCTCTTAATAACATACAATAGGTAAATGCACCAAATCATCGTTGCATTAGGCCATGCAGTTGGAACCAAGGGATCCCATCATTTAATCCCAACGTATGGCTCTTCAATCGTTCCACCCATCTCTGTTCACGTATGAGGAGGAGACTCGGAACATCACTAGTATTAGGTGGTATAAATGGTTTATCTATCACCACCCATCTCAAATCCTTTTCATTATGTTGTTTTGCAAGGAAGTGGGCTGTCAGTCTCGTATTGGACTTCCCACAGCGTATGGTGCTCATATGTTCCAGGATACGGACCTTGATTTTCCGGGTCGTCATGCCAACATATACCAGTTAACACGGGCACTTTACTACATAGATAACATTTTCGGTATTGCACGTGGTGTGTTGCCTTAGTTCCCAGGGGCTATTCAAACCAATGTCAATGATTATCCCATTAATAGATAATGGGCAGGCTCTACAAAAGCCGCACGCATAATGCCCCATTATAGGTGGTAGGAGCTGCTGATCATTTCGTGGGTTCCCTGTGTGCCTCTCTGATCTCGGGCGAGTGTTCACAATTAGATTCTTTATACTCGCACTTTTCTTGAAAGAGAACAAACTCTTGTGAGTATCTAAGGTTTCATTTTTCTTAAGACACCAGGAACGCTTGGGGTTAATGGACATTCAAGGATTATGTATTGGGGCAAGGGGACACATTATCACCCGCTTTAAAGTGTGTACCCGGTGATAAAACGAGTCAACCATCAGACACTCGTAACACTTAGTTTTAAATGTATGGTGAGAGGTGGTGCCCACGTGCACAGGGACGCTGATGGTGTTTTTAATTCTGGCTGCACTAAAGACAATTGGTCATTTTTAATGAGTGTGTGGGATTATCTATGAGAATTATATTCAAGATAGAGAACCATAAGCATGTGAATTACGACTTGTTCTCCTTGCTTTCTCTCCCGTTTTTTGTAGATGTATAAATCCTCTTGGAAATCACATTATAGAGGAATGCCGGGGCAATACCCCGAGTATCAAGGTAATATATACCCAAATAGTGGGTGAGACCAGACAACAAGGGACCTATACCCTGACGAATGCCAGAGTGACCCGGTTGGGCACAGAGAATACTGGCAGAAACATGTTGGTTTTAGCAGTGGGGACTACGGGGTCGTTACCTGCCCTTGATACCCCATATCATTTATTTTAACCCTGCCCGAGGTTAACAGGAATAAAATTGAGGGTGAACCTCGAGACAGTTTTATACTTTCTTTCCTCTGCACTTTTCTTTGGTCCCTTTCTTTAGGAGACTATTCGTTTCAGTACTGTCAGAACTTCATTGCTTTGTTTGTTCTGTCCATTTGTCATTTATACTGTACCCTCACCACTTGACTTCATCATATATCACTTCTCTCTTTTAAAAAATTTGCGCTCCACCCAAGGTGTTGGTCTGCACCTGGGTGTATGATGCGGCCCTATGATGAAGCATGACACTCTCGGGTGTGTGAGGGCAGTATTAAAATCTCTATAGATTTTCCCACCTACTATGGCTGGTCTCACACACCACCTGGTGTCATGCTTCATCATTGACCAGTCCTCGCCCTCCAAAACCTTTGTTTGATGGAGGGCGGGCATACACTTGACGACAAGGATGCACTTCTAAGTGACTAAGTGGGGGCCCGTGGATATGTGAGTGGGGTTAAAAATCATTATAGTAGTCAGAGGCGTTTTTAATGTGAAATGAAAACTATATGATATTAAAATGTGAATGTGACGGTAATTGGGGTGGTTATTGTCCCCTACCGTCTAGTGGATGGTCGACATGTTTCTGCCCAAGTGGCCCAATTGGGTCCATGGCATTCATCAGGACCTAGAGATGGGAAAAAGGGCTCCGTTCTTACCAAATGTTGGTATGATTTTACCACTTTGTGAGTGTGGCGTTGGTCACACTTCACCGTAATATAACTGCTTCCAAAGTTGAAGCCCTAGTTAAATGGACAATATGTCCCTTGGGGGAAGGGGCGGAAGGAGTCCACAGTTTTTGTCTCCTCTTAGTACTTCATATTATATCGCTGTATAGAGTCTTTAAATACTTGCAACTAACAAGTTGGGCCCAAAGCCAATCATCTGTAGGAGCCTCGAATGAGTGGGAAACAGTTTTACACAACAACCCTGCACAGAAAAAGGAAACTGCTAAATGGTACTGGATGCTAGTAGAAGATGAAGACTCCGATATGATGCCACTGGAGGAAAAGTGGAAAGGGGCCCTTCCAGACGCCGATTTAACAACCCTGTGGCAAGTATCTATGAACACGCTTTGCTCGTTTGTTAAATACGCACCTTTAAGGAAAAAACATTTATTCACTTTGCACAGGGTCTATTGGTCTCCAAAGAAACTGTCCAGAATAGGAGGAGAAATAAGATGCTGTCCGAAATACGGGCTGCCAAAAGCAGATGAAATGCATATGTTCTGGCAATGCCCTGGCGTGAACGCTTATTAGCTAGAAGTGGGTAAGATATTGACAGAAATATTGAAAAAGAACATAGAGGTAAGCTTATCTTTGATTATTTTTGGGATTTTAGACAAACATTTTTAGTGGGAAGAACAAGTAAGCACTTGAACAGCTGTTATTAATTCTGAATGTCAGAGCTCGGAGGGAAATTTGTATTAATTGGATCTCCAGTAGCCCACCATCTTGCGCAGCTTAGTTAAAGACTGCTAGACGATATGGTGCACTATACTGCATAAATGCTTCCGTGAAGAGGGTCAGTACATGGGAACCACTTGCTAGTCATGCTTTAAATTCACATAGTCAATAGAGGATTAAAACGGTCCAAGGATTAAGACATTCTAATCCAATGGGAGGTATGAGGGGGAACCCTCGACACCTCAAAATAAAGGTTTATAGTTGGTGTATCAGGGCAAGGGGACATTCGACAGGTATCATGTGTATATTTTGTTCTCTAAACCCAACGTGCACTGTAACAAAGACCTTTGGATTGTTGCATATGAGGACCAAAGGAAAAAAGAGAATTATAATAAATTTGCTGTATTTATTATTTAGTGTAAATACTTTCCTATAAACCAACTACACATACAAAAACTGCAACACTCATCCCAAACAAAAAATGTTTGATATATTACCCAATTTATATATGAAAAAATCATTTAAATAAATAATAATATTTCAAAATTATTTACTACCAAAAATATATTTATATATTTATTAAATACTTCTAATGTAATTACTTTCCACCCTACACCCCTACAAAGCTCACAACCACACATATACAATGTAATTTTAAACAGCACATTATTTACACCGGCAACATAAATAGTTACTAATTAGTATTAATTGCAAATTAATTGCAAATTAATCATAACATATTTATAATAAATTAAATTCACACAATATATACCTACAAAACACACAAAACACTCCAAAAATTTAAATTAACAAAAAATAATTCAACAATTAACATCATAAATTAACAGATTATTAAATAATGTCAATTAAAAATAAATTATTACTTAATATATATTAATTTACTTCCCGCCCTATACCCCTACAAAACCCACAACCCACAACCCACAACCTTAAATTTAGGGTACAAAAATGTAATTGGACAATTAACATAATTAATTATCAGTTAAATAATTGTTATTAATTGAAAACGAAATATTAACTACTTATAATTAATTTACTTCCCACCCTATAACCCTATGAACCTGCACATAAAATTGAACTTATAAAACATATTAATTACACAATTCACATAATTAATTAAAATGAAATAATTTATATTAATTTTAAACTAATTATTAATTATAAATAAATTACTTCCCACCTTGTACTGCTATAAAAGCACGACCGGCTATGGTACTAAAAATCATCTAACATAATTAAAATAAACGTACTAACTACTCAAAATTGAACAGCTACATTAAAAAACATAAAGAATAATATTACAAAAATGTTGCATCATATTCATTTAAAGTATATACTAAAATACATAACACTAATTTAAAAACGAGATTATTAACAACTATATTTTTGCAAACGATAGTAATTACTTGGATATTTCCAAAATCAATATCACTTACCACAAAATCAATATTCTTGAGAATGATATTCTTGCAGATGATATTTCCATATCACATTATTTTGTACACAATATTTTGGGAGATTGATATTTTAGTTTTGATATTTTGACTGAATACCCAAAAGATGATTAGATCATCATTAGCAGCAACTAATATGAAGGCCAGCGATCAGTCTTCTGACCCAATGCTGTCTAAGGGAATGCAGTATATCATGTATGATGATGATGATGGGGCTATTTGGTTCAGGGTTGCAGGAAATCTATCTTTTCTGCATGGTCACTCGTGATTTTTTACCTTTTGCCTGACTCTATGGGGGGTATTCTCAAGAACGTGTGATAATCATCGCAAAATTAGCTTAACACAACTTTGCATATCTCAGTCTATCGCGGGAAAATAACACCGTGTTAACGTTGTATTCTCAACCCGGCGGCACCATGCGATAGTCCCACGATAACCCATAAAATGACCACGTTAAAATCAACGCGACGCTGCAAAAATGCAAAACACCAACGCGAAAAAGTTGCAATGCCCCAAATCGCGATACAAAAATCAGCGACAACCAGCGACAGGCATGCAATTCCCATGCGTCATGCGGGAATATGTACTGTAAAAGCAAAAAAAACAATGCACCAAAACCAAATCAAACTGCGTAGTACCATGGATGCACCCAGACCTAGTGCAGAGGACAACCCGAACCCCACAAGCCCCACGGAGGACCAACCAGGAACCCCGTGTTCGGGGAAGGGCAAGGAGAAGAGGAAAGGGAAGACGGGGTTCAGTCCGCAGGAAGACCGGATCATCGTCACGGAGGTGATAGAACACTACCAACAACTGTTCGTCACCTCCACAGTGTCATTGGCAACACAAAGGGAAAAATGGCAGTCCATCGTGAATGCAGTCAGAGTATCGAGGAGGTCAATGGAGGAGGTCAAGAGGCGCTGGCATGAAGTGCACAGCCAAACCAAGGAGAAACTCGCTGCCAACAGGAAGGCAGCAAAGGCGACTGGAGGTGGGAGTCCTGAGCTACTGGAGGAGCTGGATGAGCTGGAGGAAATGGTGGCCACAGTCATCAGTGTGGATACCGTGCAAGGAGTTGGGGGTCTGGACACAGTTCGATATGATGTGACCCAACAGCAATAGGGTAAGTAACGACCTGGGACTGGGGGGATGGAGGAATATGGGCACAATGGCACACATGCACAATCTTGTGCAGCACACTGCACACTCACAATGAGTGTGGAACATGTCCCTGGTACCCTTGGCACACTGCAGCACACATAGAAACACCAAGTAGGGCCCCGTCCACAATGTACACAAATGGGCCCCCTCCATATCACCAGTGCCACAACCTTCCCATGCACATGTGCTGAATGCAGAAACACTGACAATGCAAGTGACACTGCATGACAGATAGCATGTCTGCAGTCACAATACATGACATGGTGCACGAGACACCATTGAGGTGGCTGAGTGTGGACCACATCCGTAAAGGAGCAGGTCACACTCTGACAAATCCACGTGCACCTACAACCCATGACATCAAAAACACATCTGCAGACAAACAATGCACACGAGTACAACATTTGTCCAAGAGCACAAATGACCCAAGTCGCAATCATCCCAGCACCCGAAAAGTCAAAGGCACACAGACTCAGAGGGATAAGGGGCCGCCAAATCAGAGCTGCAGGGGCGACTTGCCAACAATGCAGAACACACACATAGCAATCACAGTACATCAACATTGACAACAATGTGGTACAAAGTGCAACCCGTACACCACAGGACAGAGGACACAACTGGTGCCGCTCATGTGTAGAAACTGGCCAATCACATCTGGCATTGCATGACACTGTGAGATGATAATGTATGAGTACAACCACACATCTGTCATGTACTCTAAATGTCCACTGTTCCACATCAAATAGGCAGCTTCACCAAAACAATCACAATGTACATGATCATGCAGTCTGAATGTAAACATCTACAATGCGTCAACATACATAGAGCACACTGTTAACCAGCGTCTCCTCGTTACATTGCAGAGGGACAATCAACACCTCCTGCAGAGCAGACCACACATCTCTACAGTGATGATGAAGAGGACACCCTGCTCATTTGCTCAGACACCCTCCAACAGCTAATGGACACCCTCCGTACCCCACCCCCAGGAGCAGGGCAGCCCAGCTGCATTGCTGTGACCCCACACCCAGCACAGACCACACAGCAGGAAGCACACACCACCACGTCTGGCTCCCAGGACCCCCATGACCAACACATGGAATTAAAAAGCAGTGTGTTAGGGTGCCAGGAGAAGATGGCTGATCAGCTGCGGGTGGGGTTCGACCTCATGGCAGCCAAACTTGATGCCAAACGTGGGTGTCTGAGTCCCATCAGGGACCACTTACAGTCCCTAACGGACACCCACTGTCCACACCATGCTCACCAACAATCCTTGGCTGACCTCGCTGGGGCCATTACTCGGATACAAGAACTGTCTATTCAGACAGGCTCCAGCGATGACAGCACAGAGTTGGCACAGATGGGGAGGACAATGGAGACCATGGAGCCGATACAGCCTAGCGGTATGGCTGCCACGGCAGAACACCAACGAGATGTAGCTGGGATCTTCAATGCCTTGCAGATCCTTATCTTGCCATTGCTTCCACTGAGCCGGTACCAGATGAGTGCTGCAGGAACCTCGACACACACATCTCCACCCCCTGATGTGTCATTGGCACACAGTGATGCAGCTCTATCACCTTCGCACCCCAATGTGTCAGTGGTACCCAGTGATGCAGCCATAACACCACCACACACACCTGACACACCGGACACAGAAGACATCTCAGAGGAGTAAGATGTGTAGGGTAATGACTGTGTGAGGAAGGAGGTAGTAGCATCCATCCCTACCACATGGCCTGTCTCTGCCTGGTTCAGCCCTATGAATCATGCCCTGGAAAAACACCTCCCACTGTCCCCGAAACACTCTGCGACATTCACCTGGATCCCGACATGGCCTCCCATATCTGCTCTGGTACCAATGACACAGCAATCCGGCTGCGGACTGGAGTCTTCCTCTTCAGATTAACTTTGCATTCCCCCAAGGACTCTGGTTGGCCCACCACTGGGCAACCATGTTATGTGGGCTTGAAATGGCCATGTACTGCTCCATTTCCAACACTCCCCAGAATGTGAATAAAACATTCCAAATCACACAGATGTGTCATGTCTATGTTCACTCACGTATAAAAGTATGGATGACTGTAGGGACATTGATTGCACAGAAAGGTACACCCTGGTAAATGTCATTGATGCGCATGTTTGACCCTGACCCACGTGGCCAATTAGATGACTGTGAAGGTGTGAACTAGCTGTGGCCTCATTGCACATGAACAACAATCTCGCAACCCCCCCAACGTAGCCCCACGTCCATGTATTAATTGGGGCTGTGTGTATAAATGTCAAATCGGTTGCACGCCTGATGTAGTGTCCCCCATCGCATGTCGCTACAGAACATCTCTTCGCATGACCTACTCACACACATCAGTGTGGACACAGCCTGTTTTGATGGATTACATTGATCCACATGGCAGGAAGTTGGACACCATACTCACATTGCTGAAGACACGTAAGAGCACAGGTCTACCAGCAACTATCCCAAACACAATGTCTGGCTCTCAGAGGTGGAGCTGCCAATAGGGACTCACCACCAATGTACATGCGGCAGTCTGTCCCTCCCTGTGTACAGGCAATGCTCATCGAGGCACACGATTTGTCATACTAATCAACACTCATCACATTTGTACACTGGTGAAGTTGCGTAGACTTTATTAGCATGTGCGTGTCAGTACGGGCAAGGAAAGGGCCACAACATGCACACAAATGCTTAAGACACTTACAGGCAGCATGAGAACATGTCAAGGTGCAAGAAATGGGGAGGCAAAAATGAACACAAATCATTACGGATGGCAACGGTCTCAGCCCACCTTGCCTTGCTGGACGGATCATGTGATGTTTGTCGTCTGCTCATTGCCCCGTGTCAGGGGACACGACTCACAGCCCATGTGATCTGCATGGAGCTGTACTACCGGACTCGACAAATGTTTGCTCTGCTGACAGTGAGCAGGTGAAAGGGACCAACAAGGTCACATGTTGTGCTATATTGCCATGTGTGTAGTCTCCCTCCAGCAGTATGTCAGATTTAGGAACGTTGCCAAACGACGCTGTGCAGCTCCGCCCATGGGGCTGCATCACCTTGCACAGGTGTGTAACCAAACATGTAGGTGCATGCACATGCATTCTGAGTTCTGGTGAATACAGACATGTCCACTGTTGATCTGGGATATGTGACCATTCCTCCATGATGCAACAAGGTGTTGGGACCTGTGCTCTGGGTATCAATCAGTTGTGGCTGCAGGAACGTAGTTACTCCTCCATGAATGCGAGCGCAGCTTCATAGGCAATCAGTTCCAGAAGTACGTCATTCTCGAGTTCAAGGAACACGAGGGCGAGCCAATCCATTAACTGGTCTGGACAGATGTGCTCCGTCCACGCAGTTTCACCAATCCGCAACACAGCCCAATAGGGGAGTGCCTCGATGTGGTCACTGCACACGATGACTTGTGAAATCTCCCATCCACTACTGCCAGCACATACCCCACAGATCAAAGCATCCCATGCGCGGGTATCCCGGATGCACTCCTGTTTGTGGGCCAACAGGGGGCGCATACACAAGTCATAATCCAGATCAGTTACCGTTGTGTTGGATAGGCAGACCTCCATGGGCCACTTGAATGTGCATGATCGACAGTGGAACCAGGGCTGGACACATGTGACGTACGCAAGACGGAAACTCAGACGGTAACTTATTTGCAAAACTGCCAGTGGCAGTGATCCCAACAGATGCAGCATTCGTGCACGGTACAGTTCCACGTGACAGGGGTTATGCATGTGCCCGAGATTGCCTGCCACTGCGTTTGTTGGTCTCGTACCACCTGCACTTCTCAGACCGGCGGCAGTTCTGTGGATGATATGCCACAGCTCGGAGCAATGAGTTGTATGTGTGTTCACCGTTTGGATGTATGGGTTGTTTTCTACCAATGTGTCAGGGGCATGCCATGCAGGTGTACCTCGAGCAGGGCAAGTGTGTGGGGGTGTGGACACGTTGGTCTTTCATTAGCGCAGTTCATGGTGTGGGAGATGTCAGAGTCTGGTATAGTATCTCACTCGGGGTGCCGGCCGCTTTCAAGACCAAGGTCTAAGGTTCGGATGTCCTTCTGCCTTGTGTATTGAGACAAAGGAGCTTTCATGCCTAATTTTAGTCTGACTACTGCTTGCATTTCTGAAATGTGATGTGGCCTTCCTGCTGAAATTGATGCCAGGCCTTAGATTTAGGGTGCACCAATTGCGAAACACACACAACAGTTGGCATAACTTTAGACTTAGATCTTTCCGGCGTTGCTGTTAGTTCTGAATTCTCCCTTTTGCAGTTTCCTGCTATCTCCATGGTCCAATCACTATCTATTATGAAGTCCTTGAAATCGGGCTCACCGGCCGACCCCTGTCCTGCCAGGGTGCTGTCGGCTATTGCTGAGGCCATCAACCCCATAGTGAATCGGATTTTAAACAACTCCCTGCGGGAAGGATAAATCCCTTTGTTCTGGAAACATGCCAGAATTCTCCCTCTATTAAAAAAACCCACGGCGGATCCGGAGGAAGCCGGTAATTACCGTCCCATATCGTTACTTCCTTTTTTTGCAAAGGTTCTGGAGAAATATGCTAACTCCATTCTCACGGAGTACATTGAGACTAACCATCTTTTGCACCCTAGTCATTCCGGTTTTAGGGCTGATTTCAGTACCAAAACAGCCCTTTTAGAAATATCTGAGACCATTAAAGCCAGGCTTGATAGGTGAGGCAACGCGGTGTTGGTCCTTTTGGAACTCTCCGCGGCCTTTGACACAGTGCCCCATAACAGACTGGTGCAAATATTGGCCGAGGGGGGATGTAGGCGGCATGGCACTGAGTTGGATCAGGTCCTTTCTCAGTAATCGTCTTCAAACCTTATGGTCCCCTCCATGTGCAGCTGCTATTCCACCTTTGAATGTTGGGGTCCCGCAGGGCTCTATCTTGAGCCCTACTGTGTTCAATCTTTACATGACCCCTATTGCCTGCCTCGCTGAACAACACGGGGCAAAGATTTTATCGTATGCAGACGATACTCAGCTGCTATTCACCTGTGCGAAGGGCGCCGAGTTTTATGGTCATGCAATAAATACCTGTCTCTCTGAAGTCTTTTCGTGGTTGAAGGATAACCAAATGAAATGTAATCCAGACAAATCTGAGATTATCTTCTTTGGCCACCACCCCTGTGAGATCTGGCATAATTGGTGGCCGCGGGATCAGTCCCCCCCTGGGTCATCGGTGACCGTGGTTAAGAATCTTGGAGTCAAGATGGACTCCTCGCTTTCTATGAAACCCCAGATTCAGTCTGTAGCAGGGACTTGTTTTGGGATTTTAAGAATGATGAGGAACTTCTTACCTTTGCTCTCTGTCCCTCACAGAAGAATCATAGTCCAGGCTCTGGTTACCTCGCGTCGGGACTATGCGAATTCTTTGTATTTGGGTCTCCCTAGCTATTTGATCTCCCGTTTGCAGGTGATTCAAAATGTGGCGGCCAGGGCCATTTTCCTGGTCCCCTCTAGCACTCGGACATCTCCGCTCTTGTCCTCCCTGCACTGGTTGCCGGTCCAGAAGAGAATTTATTTTAAAGCTTTTAATCAGATCGGAGCTCCTTACTTAAGGCATAGGTTCCCCCGCTATGTCCCTCAACGTACTCTGAGATCTTCATCTCAACTCCTGACCTCTGTGCCGAAAATCGCACTTGCACGGGTCGGAGGTTACTCCTTTCAGGCGGTTGCCTCCGGCCTATGGAACAACCTGTATAAGCCAAGGGCTTATTGACGTTGCGCTCCTTGTTCAGTCTCTCTCATTCTCTCGCTCTTTCTTTCTCTCTTTCTCTCTCTTTCTCTCTCTCTCTCTGTCCTTTGATGAGTGCCTGACACACCTTCTTATCTTGGATATCGTCTTGCAGGCTGTGACTTACAGATTGTCCTGGGATGACCCGCCATGTCTCTTCCAAATAGTTGTTTGGAGACACATTTGATTGTGATATTTTGTTTGGACTTTCAATGGTGAATGATTGATTCTGCTTTTCCTGTACTTACATGAATGCTACTTGTTGTAATTGTGCAACATCAGGTAAATGATTTTGTTCATGATTTCGTGACGTTTATGTGCAATCTCTTGGTCCGGGGGAGTGCCTGGGGTAGGGACCCCTTGGTGGTCCGGGGGGATTGGCGGTGGGTGTTGTGGCCTTCTTGGGGGTCCGAGCAGCATGTTCGTTGGCTCCATGGCATTTGGTTGCTCTTCAGGTGTGGCTTTGGGCTGGGCTCCCTTTTCTGGACCAGGTTGTAGTCCGACTTTACACCAGGTGAGAGCAGGTGTTAAATTCCTGCAGCTAATGCGCCTTATCGCCTGTTTTGTGATCTTATTGCAGATCTGGCTGGTCGTTGAGAATGTTGTGATGCGGTGTTGTCGCGGCTTTTTGCACGGGAACGCCTACTCTGCATTTCATTAGCGTTAGTTGCCGGGGTCATCTGTGGCGATGTTTTTTGCGGTAGCTATCGTGGGTAAGCTGGTGATATGGGCTGTTAGCACCAGCTTGTGAATTGGGTGAAAAATGTATTGCGACTTTGGCTGCGATAAAGTGTCGATAACTCGGCGATAGATCCTTGAGAATATGCCCCTATGTGTTTTCTGGCTTTAGAACTCAGTGCACTTTACCCCTCCTAATCAGTAATAAAGTGCCTGTGCTCCTCTTTAAACATAGATGAATTCCCACATTCCTAATTGGTATATTTACCTTACTGAAAGGTCCCTTGTATATGGCGCAAGGTGCACCCCGGGACTGGAAGTTAATTGTCACTATTGGATGCAGCTCCTATTGTACCATTCATGCAGTGGAAGTGCATGTATGACTTCAGGCCTACCATTGTAACTGCACACTTTTGACAGCACAGTCTCAAATCCTGTTAAGGTCTTTTGAACCACATGTAACACTTGGGGCACACTTGAAAGGGAGAGTACTGGATGCCAAGACTTTTCTTCTGTTTCCACTGTCTGGTTGCTGGAGGACCCTGCTTTTTTCCTACCACACTTCAGTCTCTGAGTTTGTAGTGGGACATCCCTCAAACTGCATTTTAGTGTTAGCTGAGGGAAGGCACTAGGATTATCATAGTACACTCCCACACAACCCCAGACCTCAGAGCCCAATTTTAGTGTGGCCAAAGACTTTCATCATCTTGAAAATGTCCTGAAACATGTTATTGTTCACCTGTCTGCAGTAAAACAAACAAGAACTACTCAGGAAGTGGGTAGGGTTGGCCTTTGGGAACTTTTGGCCCATTGGCTAGGGCATGCCCAGTAATCACCCTTCTTCCATAGCTGGCTCCAGGCTTAAATACTGCACCCCAGGCACTCAATTCAGAACACTTTCTAGACTTCAGTAAAGGATTGGACCTAATGCTTGGGACCTGAGAGTAAGCCTGAAAGACTGCACCATATCCCTTTTTTCCCAGGACACACAAGTGGACTCCAAAAGTCAGTAAAGTTGCCTCCTTTCTCGCTACAGGAAGACCACAAGCTGTGCATTGCTTTTTCTTGGAAGCACCCAGCTGACAACTTGGCAATTGCAGTTCGACTGGACCATGCTGCTGACCTTTGCTTGAGTCTCTAAGTACACCCACTGAGGTCTTTGGGACTTTTGAAATGTAATTCTTTTGTGGATGTGATATAGTCTTATAAATGAGAAGGGAAAATCTTTGGCTGGGATGAACCTGGTTGGTGTATCCGACCCACTCTCGATCATGTTCAGTCTCAAAATATGCCTTGATCCCATTCTACTGTGACCATAGACTGTCATTCTCGCCTTTCGCTTGCAGGTGCTATTTCTCCTTAAATCTTTAAAAATTCATATCTCTGGTTCCTCTTTTTTGGGTTTTTGTCATTTTGTATATTCAATTTTAGTCTATTTTACTAACTGACTTCAAGATTTTTATTGTTTTGCAATTTGACTCCATTACTGTTTCGGCACTGCGCATACACTTTAAATATAAATATTTCCCTGAGCTAAGCCTGTCTGCTCTATGTCCTAGCTACAAGGGGGTTGAGCTCAAGGTCATTTACTGACTTTGAGGACTAATCCTTCAGCTGGTTCGTCATATATTCCAAATAAAAATCCAATGTCTTACAAAAGAACTGAATTTTCAGCATCTGAGATTTTATTTATTTTTCCCTGGACTATCTCAACATGGGGATGAGGATGACATATTCAATCAATACCAGAGGAGGAAATCTGATTTCTGCCATTATATGACATAGCTCAGAAGGTGCTGGAACCCGAGTGCAAGGAGGTGAAGCAACAGTCCTTTCCCTGATTCTCCCCTGGAGATTATCCTTTAGAGAGCCTCACTGATGAGTTCCCATCACTCATCAAAGTTGATTCTCTGATGGCTATGCTATTGTCACAGGCCACAATTGTATTTACCCCTCCTGCAGAATTTGTGGATATAAATGTGAAGGTATCCATAGGTGTGTCTATTCAGCGTCCATTTAAGCTACTGAGGTTAGCACAAGTGCAGCCTGCACAATCTAGTCTCTACTTAAAGACTTTCAACTATTAGCTGAACTGATGCAGCACTCTATACACTGTACATCGAACCTCTTGATGATGGAGCTGCAAGTCCATTTCCTTTCCATTGAGTCTTATGATTCACTGTGTGTAGCAACAGCACCTTTAGTGCCTAAAAACAAATTTGGATGTGCTCCTGGAAGGCAGATATGGCACAAAAAGCTCTTCATATATTCTTTCCTATTCAGAATCCTAGCTTTTTTGGAACTCATTTAGATGAGGTGTTCAATAAGTCAGAAGAGAATAGAAAACAAATTACTTCTATATAGTAAATTGGGAGGTATCATGCCTTTGGGGTAAGAAGAGCTTTTGGCCTGGGAGCAATAACCAGCCATTTTTAAGGAATCGCAAATTGTGATTCCTTAAATGCTATGTAACACGCACCCAAGTTGTGCGATTTCTACTTAAGAAATCGCAAATTACCACCAACTTCAAGTTGGTGGTAATTTGCGATTTCTTTGAACAATGCACTTTTTGGCATTTTTCAAAGTGCCATGTGGCGCACATACATGCCCTTAGGGCATGTATGTTCGCCATATGCGCACACATGCTAATTTCAGGGGTGCATCAGGGTGTCATCATGACACCCCTGCACCTTTGAAATTATTCTCAATTTGCGATTAGCAAATTGCGATTCACAAATTGAGAATGACTTCCCATTCATCGCTATGGGCCTCCTGGCCCATAGGAATGAATGGGAAGGTATTCCTTAATTGCGATTTAGGAATATTAAGAATTCGCAAAATATGTGCGAATTTTTAAATACATCCTGTTTTGCAATTCTCAAATAGCGATTCTCAAAAAATCGCTATTTGAGATTCGCAAATGGAGAATTTGATACATATGCCCCCAAGAGAGAGCAAAAAGGTATGTTAAAGCACCTTGGGGCATATGTATCAAATGATTTTGGATTCGCAAACGCTGCGATTCGCAAAAAAACAGCGTTTGCAAATACAAAATGAGATGTATGAGCCATTTTCGCATCGCATTATTAAGGAATCGCAAATTGCGATTCCTTAAATGCTATGTAACACGCACCCAAGTTGTGCGATTTCTCCTTAAGAAATCGCAAATTACCACCAGCTTCAAGTTGGTGGTAATTTGCGATTCCTTTGAACAATGCACTTTTTGGCATTTTTCAAAGTGCCATGTGGCGCACATACATGCCCTTAGGGCATGTATGTGTGCCATATGCGCACACATGCTAATTTCAGGGGTGCATCAGGGTGTCATCATGACACCCTTGCACCTTTGAAATCATTCTCAATTTGCGATTAGCAAGTTGCGATTCGCAAATTGAGAATGCCTTCCCATTCATTGCTATGGGCCTCCGGGCCCATAGGAATGAATGGGAAGGTATTACTTAATTGCGATTTCGCAATTTGCTAATCGCAATTAAGGAACATTAAGAATTTGCAAAATATGTGCGAATTTTTAAATACATCCCGTTTTGCAATTCTCAAATAGCGATTCTCAAAAAATCGCTATTTGAGATTCGCAAATGGAGATTTTGATACATATGCCCCCAAGAGTCATAAAAGTGATCATTTTAAACTAATGAGCACACAGGTACTGCTGGAGTCAGAATGAGTTTAAATTAAACACGGATTACCATCACACACAGGGCTGATCTCCACTGTATATCATTCAGTGGACCTTGGAAGCTGAATATGAGTAAGTCAGGAGCAAATCATTGCATAAATATTATTCACAATCTCTATCTAAGTTTAGTCAATAAAGAGAGTTGTTAAAGATTTTAAGAGTTTTATTTTTTCAAAGTTTAGTGAATAGTCTTTATTAAGTTTAAATCATATTAGTCTCAGAATAATCATTTACAGAATTGATAAAGAAATAAGGGCTAAATCAATCAAAATACAATGCATTAAGCGTGTTCCATTAAGGAAGAAAATCCCTCTTCTAATAATTGGGCAAAAAGATGTCAGTCAGTAGGAAATTGTGAAGAGTTCAAATTCGAACGAGAGTGGGATCAAGCATCAAGCAAAAAAATATCAAAATCAATAATCAGTAAAGCAGAACTTACCATAAAGATAGGTCCATGAAACTCAGAACAGTTTCAAAGCACTAAGGAATTACAGCAAGGGAAAATGTGCAGTGCCAGTAGCAACCACAATCAGCAATGGTACCAGGGCAAAAGAAAAAAGGAAGGGGATGATGTATGGAATTGGGTAGAATGCCGTGGTATGGGGTATTGTAATGGTAACCTACTCTACAAATGTGTACTATTATAAATCATCAAAATCAATGTCGCATTTCATGTTGTGTCTTCTCCTTCTCACATCCAATCATTCTTTAGAGTTCTTCCTGGGAACAGGTTCACTCGTCGGTTTCTCACACACGATACCATCATTTTCCAACAGTTACCTTCGAGTGTGTAACTTTGTTGTTTTCAAAACTCCACCTACAGATGAGATTTGTTTATTCTAAACACCCTTTCCCACAAATGTAAGTACAGTTCTATCATTGTAATGAAACAAATGAGGTGTTAGCTACTGATGGTGTTAGACCTGTCATTCTTAGGATTGACTTCCCCCAACTTTTTGCCTGCTTACCTCCACTTTTTTCTATATCTTTATGTTTGCCTTAGGACTCTGAGTACTTTACCACTGCTAACCAGTGCTTCCGTGCATGTGGTTCTTCCTTAAAACATGCTGACATTGGTATATATCTGATTGCCACATTTAGTTTACTTATACATCCTTTGTAAAGTGGTGTGACATATACCCAGGGCCTGTAATCTAAGTGCTACCAGTGGGCCTGCAGCACTGGTTGTGCCACCCACACAAGAAGCCTTTCTAAACTGTGTCAGGTCTGCCATTGTAGAGTCTGTGTGTGCAGTTTACTGCCACTTTGACTTAGCATGTAAAACCACTTGCCAAGCCTTAAACTCCCCTTTTATCACACATAGGTCACCCCTAAGGTAGACCTTAGGTAGCCCTAAGGGCAGGGTGCTGTGTAAGTAAAAGGTACAACATGTACTTTAAGTTTTGCACATCCCGGCAGTGACAAACAGCTAAATTTATTTTTAGCTCTGTGTGCCTGCCTCCAAAACAAGTCTGGGCTGAGTGAAAGCTACATGCTTTGCATGCCCTCTAGACAGCCACAAACAAAGGAAGGGTGGATGTGACAGAGGACCCATCTGCATTCCAATAGTCTTCCTCAGCAAGAAGGGGGAGAGGGAGCTCCCACACCCATTACCTTGTGTACGATATTGTTATCCACAAAAAGGACTATGCGCAATACTACATATATGGTGTAATAACTATATCTGACAGATGGGCAGTATTCCCATATGTTTCCTCGGAGGTCTGTTATGAATAAAAGGTGTTCTTTGCAGTTGTTGGGAAAAGAAAGGAAAGGAAGACATAGAGAGGTAATCTTGAGAAGTATGTGAAAGTGGAGCAGTCCGGTATAATTACAGTTTTTGTTGTTAGGTATGGCTTATCCAGTCACCATTGTGAAACTAATAAAACATGACCATTGTAAATGCATGGTAAACCTATTTGCTGCATGAAAGGATCAATTACGAGTCAACTTATTATGCCCCTGGACTCTGTTGTTATGTAGTCAAAGTAAAAATATGAGCATTTTACCATGTGTCAAGATAAAGAAACGCCCAGCTAAGAGGCGGGTTGTTTTTGCGCACATTCTAACACCCATGTTTAAAAATTACAGTTACATATCATTTGTCCTTTGAAAAGGTAGGCCGAAAAAAATAAAGGCTAGAAAGAGTGGCAGTGCCAACCTGATCTTCAAGTGTGGATGGCAGCACTAATCTCAAGAACGAAAGTGGATGCAGAAATAGCATATATGCGATCATTTTAAAGCTACAAAGCAGTAGATTGTGAAAAAACAAATAGGGGGATCGTATTTTCCCCATTGACTTGTAATGAAACAGAAGTAATTTCAGGAGGGAGGTAGCTAGCATAAAGCTATTTTGATCTTCAATAAAAGTCGGGGACTCCCGCTTGAATCCAGCCTGTTGACATGTATGAAATAGTGTGTCTTTCCCTGCAGTAGGCAACCAGGAAGTAGGGATCAGAGCCGAAGAAACAGTGCCATCTTGATATAGCACTGTTATAGGGAATGGAAATGATGTATTTTCATGATTTTAGGAGGTGAGGTAAAAGTAGTGTGATAGTAAATGTAATGTAGAATTGACTGATGTAAGACATTCACATTACAGGGTGTTATTATGGGTGGCATCTAAAAATTGAGCTATGATTCCAATATAATGCTTCAGTGGAACTGGCATGTACTCAGAAAGGGATAGAGGGTGCCATCTTATTTACACAGAACAGAATCACTAGATACACTGAGTTGTGCACATCCCTCACCACCCCCACAGTCTGCACATTAAAAGTCTTCATTTGACCATTAGACACAACCATCCACCCCTCAGCCTCTCTTCAGATACCAACAACTGTTATTTACCTAACCCAATTCAGAAAGCCTTGGTGACCCTCAAATACATCAGCATGCCCTCAGAATCAATAAGCAGGCTATTAGAAACATTTAGACTGGCTCTACCCTTAACTGGTCCTTAAACACTCAGAAAAAGCCCTCAGGGGCCCTCACCTTGTCCCTATACACCTCCAACACGCCCACAAGCATGTACTCAAGAGACCCTTATCCTGACTTCAGCTGGTTCTTACAATCCTGCAGCAAACACATAGTGACCCTAAGACTGCCCACAGACATCAATTGCAGGCCCTCCATTGACCTTTGGTGCAACCAAAGATACCCTCAGCCAACTCTCAGATCTCACCTCCAGGCACAAGCAACTGGCCTTCAGAGAACCTAACTCAGCCTTCAGATACTGTCAAACGGTTCTCCGATGATCTTTCATCTGGCCCTCATACTGCCCAATCCTCACCGGGCCACACATTTTCTGGTATTCAGTGATGAGAGGGGCAGGCTGCATCCCACCCATTCTATTAGTTCCCTTTATGTCAGAGCTATACCCAGGTAACGAAAGCTAGATATGACAGCATTGCATATGTCCTTATGTGCATTTACATCCACAATAGCTATGCAATATCTTCTTGTGCAGCTTCAGGGGTGTTTTTTCATATATTATTGGCAGGTTGTAACAAAGGGTGATAATAAAATATCAGGACTCTCATCCTGAACCATTCACTTGAATTCATTCTGTTAATATTGATGTTGATATACGGACTGATACATGTGTGCATAAAAATAAAAATCTAATGACTGTTGTCAAGATCACCCGATATGACCTCTCCATCAACCCCAAGTCAGAAATACGTGTGACCTAGGTCTGAGGCAACTGATTGATAGATCAAAGGAAAAACCCAGATTAGACCCACAGAAAGGCAGTAAAACCACAATGGTCTGGGGAGATTGGCCCCAATAAAACACTTATGGCCGGAGGAGTGAGGGTTCCAAAAGTCATAAAGTTAGATGCCACATTAAGAACACTCTGCCATTCAGTACACCACACACACAGCACATGCAGTGATCACGCACTCCCCATGTTGGACATCTGGACATGTTACCCAATGGCGCTCATTGGGTCCACACAAGGTTGGGACCAACCTGCATTTGTTATCAGGTGCGATTTATTTATGGCTCCATGACTAGGCCCACATTCTTCTCCCTAAACAGGATCTATGACTTGTTTCATGATGCTCCAAGAAATGGATATAAAGGTGTTAAAATTGATTGCACTTTGAGTCAGTCAGACATGTATCTGATCTGTATGCTGTACTCCCTGCCGCAGTGTTCAAACAAACCAACTGTTCCAGTTTTGCCAAATGTTTCTTGTCTTTGTTTTTCAAAGTAAATTCATATTCGAGCAACACTTCCCAGGCCCGCCTTTTGTACTTCATGATCATTGTCTCATTGGCTGTTAAAGGTGGCACTCCTTTGTGGTCTTGTACAAGTAAAGTACCTATGTAATCGCTGTATGTCTGTGCAAAGGCAATATTCCAACAACCAATAGCTCTGCTGTAAGCTAGTTATTATGAGGTTGACACAGCATCCAATGGTCGTGGGGACTGGCTTATTGTTGCACTTCTAAGAATTGATGGTGTGAGCATTGTGCACATCATACTGGTACAGGGTGTTCCACTTAACCCCAGGTAGGTTTAATTACCACCCTGCTCAGCAAAAAAACTTGCTTTTACGCTTCCTCCTTCTTAGTTGACAAAATATAAAAGTTGCAAGTTTTTCTAGGGAAAATTATTTCATTTGGAATTACTGATTGATGTGAAGTTGTTCTAAAGCTGGCAGGATGACTCAGAGAGTTAGATTCTCCCCTCTGATCTTCAGTTCATGAGTTTGACGTTCTGGAAAGTCAACTCAGCCTTTCATCATTTTGGGGTCTCTAAACTGTATGTCGTTGAGAGCCAGATGTACCACTGTTGTTTGCGATTGCAAACGGGAAATCAGGCCATTTGGGAAAGCAAAAAAGGGTGGTGGTATTTACAAACACTTTTGAGTAGGTGACTCGTAAAATAGTGTTTGCGAGTCGCTATTAGGAAGGGGCGTGCCAAGGGCGTCCCTTCAGAATAGCGAGTCAGAATGGTATGTAGCATTGTTTTGCAAACACTTTTGCGGTTGCAAACATTCACAGTTTACCACCTACTTGTAGGTGGTAAGCCACTTGCGAACAAGAAGGGGTTCCCACGGGGCCCCTTCTCCTATGTGAATGGATGCGAAAATATTTTTTAAGAGCAGGCAGTGGTCCCACGGACCACTACCTACATTTAAAAAACAAAACAGTAACGTTTCATTTTCCTTTTTTAAATGCATACCGTATTCCTTCAAGGAAAATGGCTGCATTTAAAAAACCTGCTTTATTGAAAAAGCAGTCACTGACATGGTGGTCTGCTGACCCCAGCCGGCCACCATCCCTGTGAACACTGGCCATTCCGAATTGGTAGCAAATTGAGGCTTGCCTCCTGAATATTGATGATTCAGGTCATTTGCGACCCCATTAGGAATCACAAACTGTGTCTGAGACACTATTGTACATTCCATTTTGTGAGACGCAAAACATCGCCATTTGCGACTCGCAATATTAAATGGTCATACATTTGGCCCAAATCTGAATATAATAACACCTCTTGCGTACAGTGCTGACAATGGCAGAAGCACAGCGTGAAGGGCAATGTAAAAACACATTATTTTATCTTTGATGACATTCTTCGGCACCCTTCTGGTGGGCTGCAGTGCGGTCTGCTTTCAGGTGCCAGATTTCAAACTACAACCTGCAGAGTTAATTTTTTGTCTCTTCGGTGTCATATAGAAATTTGACAACAAGTTAAAAACGAAAGAACCAGCAAGAGCTTGTCATCATAATGGGGAACAAAAAATAATGTGCGGCCACTTTCCTTTCTTTTGTATCCCTTTCTGGCCTCCAAGCGTCCAATACAAAACCTGATTTTAGTAGACAGCCAAAAAAACGAATGTATAACACTACTAAAATGTACATTTTCGCTACAGAACAAAACCAGCTCATCCAAAGTAGTATGTTAAATTATTCTTTTTCTGCAGAAGAGAATTGCAGCTGAGTCATCTTGGGTCTACAGGACTAAACAAACATGAACCTGCTTGTTAGTAGGGCAGTAATCATAATTATTGCTACTCGCAGCTTGCTAATCTTTCTTCTGACCCCAAAATATTGTTATTGCAATGAAATGTGTAACTTTATAAACAAAATCACAGAATGGCAAGCAGCGCATTTCTTAAGTATGAGTTTTCTTCAGTTGATTTCACATATTTGAAAAAAATCTAAGGAACTCTGAGGTTATTAACTATTCTGGGAAGATGGGTGACTGACAGAAAAATCTCTGTGGCTGACAAGCTGATGAGCAAATTAAATTTAGTACGTAATTAGTCAATCACAGGAGTCATTTGTAGTAATTGAAGGGGTAAGAGAGGTTCAAAGAGTATCTAGTATAATGTTTAATGTTAATTGCATTGCTTGAAGATTGAAATTCTACAGCCCTCCCGTTAATTTTTATAGCAGACAGGGGTCGCTTTCCAGAACTTGCTAAAATGTCAAGTAATGTGAAAAAAGGAAATATATAGAACACTAGATAATTAACAAAAAATCTTCAAACAGTGTCAAACAGGCAGCTGCGATCTTTATCAAATGACTGGACACATTACAGTTCTAATAAGAATCACTCCTGTTAAGGACTCGGTTTGCAACTTTTGTAAGAGAGAGGTAGATCTCTTTAAAATTAGCTTCTGTTTTATCATGCACCCTTATAAATGTATTTCCCATTTTATTTTGACCCTCCATTACTCTCTTAATCAAGCTCATTAATGTAGCCCTTGAATCAGTAGCTCGCATGTCTTTGAATGCTAGATTTCATTGCCTTGACTTCAGTGTCTTTAGTGTGGTATGTATTCTTAATTTTCATTCTGGTGAGACCAGAAGTTATTATTAGGGGTAGAGTTGTGACTGTGAGGTACCTACATGTGGATTCAGAGTGAGAACTGGTTAGAAGTCCTGTAGACAGTGTGGGATGTCCTCTATTTTGGGGAGAAAAGTCCCTTTCATAGCTACTGACCGTTCCAGGGGTTTAAGTGACACATGCACAGTGGTGGCAGTATGCCGGTTACGGGTTTAGTAGTGATCAGTAGTGTGAACATGCCTTTTTACCTGTGTCACATGATTGGTGAGTAAAAGCCAACTCATGTTAGTTTCTGCTGTGTATTTAACTCAGATTTGGCCTACATGGCGATTGTGTGTAGTGCCGGACAGACAGCGTGTGATATTTGGATGTGCGTAATGGGAGATATATTTGCCTGTGGTTGGTGCATAAATTGGAGGCCTGTGGGCTCCATTTTGGAAACCAGGGTCTATGAAGGCTAGTAGAGGGGAAGACTGCGACGTCCAGACAGGAGAGGTGGATTACTGACATTCCTGAGGGCTGGGGTGGTAGCACAGACATTGAAGGCTTGGGAGCAGAGAATACTCTGTGCACATCAAATGTCTCCTCGATTCCAGGATGTCAGTGGGGCGTGGGCCCATTGTCAGCGAGATGGTGGTTCTGATAAGGTTGCCACTATAAGATAATGGAATCATTAAAGAGGGAAAGACTTTGGCCTTTGAGCCTTTGTGTAGCATTTTTCAGTGCAGAACAGTTAGGTGTACTCCATGGTTACTCCCGTGGGCTATGTTGTGGGTTAATCAAAATTGGAGCCATTCCTGCTGCTGCAGACTGTCCATTTGACAGAGAACAAGGCAGAGACGAGCCTACTACAAAGGAGTCGACACCCACAGAGAATATCAAAGGCCAAGACACGGAATCTCATCCAAGCCTGGATTAGGACTATAAAGGTAAGAGCAGGTGTCTCGCAGGTTGTTCAACAGCACTATTACACAGCTGGGTTCATCTGGCGGGATGATCACCAAAGACTTCTAGTTGCTTGAATCATGACAAGGGACCAAGGTCTGCTAAACTCTTGGCTAGGTAAGGTGCCATCACCCAGGAAGTCAAGGCCACTTTCCATGAGCTTGCTCTACCAGCCATCTGCCTGGCAAGACCAGTTGATCCACTGAGAAGGAGGAGAGCACCTGAAGGAACCAAGGCCCTGTAGGGATTGCAGTAAGTGAAATGTGAGGCACACAGTCTGTTTGGGACCACTTCAAGAGTGAGGTCGATCCACCTGCTTCTATGGAAGCAAGGGCTGCTGCCCTTTTGAGAGCTGACATCTGTGACCCCTGGGTGCCAGGAATGGTGCGACTGTGAAGCTAGAGTATTGAGTTCGAAACATTGAAAAATCCCCCAATGGGTTGCCACGTGCAATGAACAGAGAGGGCTTGTTAACTCTATGAAAGCTTCTTTAGATTTTTGAGGATTCAAAAGTGCATACAGCCATTGGGGAATATACAGTGTTTTTGTGTTGTAACTGTTGTCCATTTAACTCACTATGCGAGCACTGTGTCATCTGCACTAGTGATTTATTTTGTCACTATGAAACTCTGTTTATGTATGTATGAATATAATACATGTATGACAGAAATTCTGTTAGTCCAACAAATTATTTATTGATTATCCATGTATCAATATTGATTATTCAGGATTCATTACAGTTCCCCTTTGAATTAAATCTGTACTGAATGAGATTAAGTAGATTACATAGCATTCATACCTCTAGGTGAAGACTTTGGATCTGAATAAGTCCCACATTACTTTTTGTACAGATTTATATACTCTTACCCATGTCCCATGGGCATATTTGCTTGTCCTTGTTATAGAGATAAAATCGGCCACCCCTCATGTGCTGGGGGGGACATTGTGAACCTTCGACCATTGCCCGTATATGCATCAAAGATTTAACCGTCTGTTAAAGGGAATAATTCAAATTGCTTCTAGTAAGGCACAAGATTGGATTGCGCAGGTGGGTAAGACTGTCTGGGCTTACAGAGTGACTGCTACTGAAGCCACGGGGTTACCTCCGTTTATTATTATGCGTGGGCGTAAACCCCGCTCTAAGTTTAACCCTAGCTGGTTATTTTCCTCGGGTCCAGTCACTTGGTCGAAAGATGAGGTGTGGAATAGGATGCAGCGTGTTCATAAAAAAAACAGTGAATACTACAATGTTAAACACTCCACCAAACCGGTGGTGATTGAAGTGGGTGACTGGGTTAGAGTTAAAAAACCGGGATTTGTGTGCGAGGGTGAAAGCGCTTTCTTTGATGCTGAGGAAGTGGTAGAGGTGCTTCACAATTCCGTGAAACTTAGAAATGGTGAAGTTTGGAATTTAAAAAGGGTCGCCATGGACAACCTTGGTCAGTCTAGTAGACTCAGTGAGAGTCCTTACAATTCGGATTGGTTGGAAGATGATTTTAATAACGTAACAGTTCCTGCCTCTGATTCGGCTGAGGGCTGTAATATTTGTCTTCCTGTTGTGGTTCAGGAGGGGGATGGGGTGGTCTCGGAGGTGCCAAAGTTGGCTGGTCCTAACTCTGGTGAGAATATTCCAACTTCTGGTGAGAACATTCCGTCTGCTGATCCTCCTGTTGTTAATCAAAGGGCTCCTCCTGTTGTTAATCAAAGGGCTCCACGTTCAAAGAGGGCTCCTGTGTGGCTTAGGGATTATGTGGTTAACAATGAGTGTGGTTGAGTGTGGTAGTAATTGTGTGTTTCATATTCTTGTATTTTTAGGTTCTTACTTTTGTCTTTCACCTTATTTCTCTTGTTCTTACTTTTTGTTACCCCCGTGTATATACATTATATAAGGAGGGGTAAGTGTTGTGTTGCTTAGTAACGTTTTGCTTTGCATCCTCGTGGGCGCACTGAATGTTTGGGTTTGTATAGGGTTCTGGTTCCACTGCGTGGTTGACCAGAACCGTTGTGGAGTTGGAGAGGAACGTTGTACCTGATTGATGCTCCTCAATTAATAAAGGAATCTACATTTATTTGCATCTCTCTCTTACTTCACTTTGTCCCCAGCTACCCCCACGCCCAGGGGGGGTGCGACTACAACAGCAACATGATTGAATGCACCCAGAGCCTCCCTCAGCAGGGGATGGGCGCTGGGAGTACCTGGGTGAAGACCTGTCCAAGATTGGCCCATCTCCGCATGGAAAAGGATGGGCTGTGCCATTTCTCTTTCTTCCATCATTTAAGGTGTCTGCCCATTCTTTTCTACCTGGCTTCAATGGAGGTAGTAAAATGAGTCCTATTTTAATGTGATTTAAGAAACTAGAGGACATTCTTGCAAATTTAAATTTTAGGGCCCGTAGAAAGGAGGCCCGATGGCCCAGTATCTTTGGGATCCATCAACTCTGCTCCAAGCTCAACACCATATGCTGGGAAACAAGTATCAGGGCCACAATTAAAACCCATCCTGGAGAGGATTCCTCACCCCCCAGGGCGGTGCCAAGGTAACCCAGGGAGAGCTCTTATGCCTCGGCTCACATGGCACATGTGAGAGAGAGGGGGGCCAATTCTCAAAGTGATGCTCTCTGTCATATTTGTAGTCCCATTTGTGGTTGCCCCTTGGCACCCCCAAAACTCTGAATATTGCAACTTCCCCCGCAAGCAACCCCTTAAGTAATGGTGTTGAGAGGAGTTCCCCCCTTGAGGCATGGTACAATTGAGAATCACAACCAACTACTGAATGAAGTAGTGCACTGGATTATTGGAAGTCTCAAGGGTCAATGGGTGTCACATAGATCAGATCATCCATGTCTGAATGTTGCATGGGTTGGCTACACCTCAAAACCGGACAATAATGATTGCATCGTTGTCAACTTTAAAGATAAGTCAGTGGGCAAAGATACCATGACTAGGCTCCAATTCTCAGGTTTACCGTCAAAGTCTTTTTTATAGGCTAAGCTTCCATGCAGATTGCTGCCAGTTCCTTCCATCTCCAACAAGTCTGTTTCCACTTTCCACATTATCAGATCATCCATGTCCGAGTGTTGCATGGGTTGGCTACACCTCAAAACCGGACAATAATGATCATCGTTGTCAACTTTAAATATAAGTCAGAGGGCAAAGATACACTGACTAGGCTCCAATTCTCAGGTTTACTGTCAAAGTCTTCTTTTATAGGCTTCCATGCAGATTGCTGGCAGTTCCTTAAATCTCCAACAAGTCTGTTTCCACTTTCAACATATTTTTGCCCATTGCTCACTTGGATCATTTGGATTGACATGTTGAGCAAATCCCCTCCTCAGGTTAATCACCCAGCTACACCCTGGCCCTGGAGTGGGGGGCAATGTTGGACCTAGCCAAGGGGAACCCAGAACTTGGTATTGTCTCCTGGAATATCACTGGTCTGGCAAATGGAGTCAGAGGATTGGATAAGGTTTGCTACAACAGCCCATATATTGTATTCAAGAAACATGGCTGACGAACCTAATAGATCGTGTTGGTTTTATTTCAATTCATACAGCTGCAACACCTTCAAACATGGGCAGGGCCAAGGGGGGGGGGGCTGGTTACAGTAGTTTCCACCAAACTTGTATTAAAAGTTTGGAAATGCTTTTTAACATCCCCTTACTGCCAATTCATTTTGTTTATTTCAGAAGGCAATCCGGACATTCTGGTTATAATTTTTTATTTTAACACTGCACCGTTAGTGTTGTAAAAGCCCTCAACTTAGAACTGGCCCATTTTATTGACCAGAATATTAGGGATTATTATGTTATTTGGGCTGGGGATTTTATTATGTCATTATGCCTTCTTCCGTCAAAGCAGGTGTATGGCCTTACTGTTAGTAGAGGGATGATATGGTTCTCTTCAATCATTGCTTTTATAGTTCAGCCCTAAATGATCTAATGGCAAAATTCAATATGAAAATCATAGAATCTTGCAGGTCAAACTCCCACTGTCAACCCTCAACATTCATAGGGGGAGGTTTCAATAGCAATATCGATCATCACCTTATTTCGCATAGCGATAGAATAACCATTCCACGTGGGAACTAATTGCATAAGTGACCACAATCCTCTTTCTTAAAAAATTAAAATAAGATCTCCTCTAAACTTTGAGGTTGAAAAAATTGATAAGATTGATTCCATTGGATTGAACAGCTTAGTATTAAATAGGCTGGGGTTAATCCCTAATGATTTATTAGTTAGGAATATGGAACATTTTATAACAGGTCTGGCATATGTTAATACCCATAAGGAGACAATGGATGCACATAATTTTATTTCCCTATCCAATAGCCAATTAGTGATCCAGAGATCGAAGGGCCAAAAGAGGGCTAAAGCAGGCTGGTTCAACCATCAATGTACCAAGGCATAAAACAACCATATTCAGTTTTTAAACCAGCGTCCTAGGGATCCCAGAGTAGTTCAGGAAGCAAGATTAAAATCTAAGATGGCATTAAGAGATAGGAAGAAGGTACTACAAGCGATGGGAGGATGTATTACAAGCTGTTGAATCTGGGGATGCTCCCTTGTTCTCTAAAGGTTTAGGACCTGACTTAGAATATTCTATTAGCCCCCTACAACGGGTGGAGCACTTTGGTTCAATTTTCTCCAAATCCAAGGATAAAGAAGCAGTTTCTCAAATTTCTATGGTAACTCCTCCAAAAGATATGTTTTTTACGTTTTTACTATGGAGGAGGTGATAAGGGCACTGGACAAAAGTCCCACGGGAAAGGCACCTGGCCCTGATGGGGTCCCTGAGGACAATTATAAGTTGGAGATGGACATTTGAGCCCCATTTAGGACCAAGGTTTAAAATGCTGCTGGAGAGTGGCAAATACCCCAATCCTAGCCTTGTTCACATATTTTTGCTATCTTTAAAAATGGATCAGATAGGATCCGAAATACTACTGACCCATCTCTCTACTCCACTCCTCTGCCAAACTACTGGGAAGGGTCCTACTAGAGAGATTAGAAGCCTGGGCTGACTCAAATGATATCTTAACACATACCCAATACAGCTATAGGAAGGGCTGGGAACTGGTGAGCAGTCGCTCAACCTAAATTTGTTGATGGGTAAATATACACAGGCTAAAGAGGGCTCGTTATACATGTGTTTTATTATTTTATTGATTTTAGTTGTGCTTTAGATTTGGTTAATCATAGTAAATTCTGGCATAGTGTGTATGCAACAATTGGGGGCGCCAAGGGAAAATATTTTGCTTATACAGTCATTTAACTGCTAAAGTCTGCTATGGGTCAGAGGGTGAATTGACCGCACCTCTTAATATAAGTAGAGGGCTTCAGCAGGTGTGTGAGCCGGCGCTTTTCCTCTTGTCGTTATATATTAATGGGGTGGATGAAAAACTTCAGCATGTGGCCAAATCAGGGAAAAGGGTAGCAGCTTTTTTTATTAAAGGGACCAAAATACTAACCACAAAAACCTTCAATTACCTAGGAATCCAGTTCTCGTATAAACGGGACTGGAAGCTCCAAAGGGAAAGACACATGTTTAATACGGTAAGAAACAATGATTGTCTTTTCAGATTTGCCACCAAATTGGCCTTCAAACCCATTAGAGAGCTCCTTATTTTAAATATTGCCAAATTAATTTCAGATGCATCATATGGGTCAGGAGTCTGGGAGTGGGAGAAAATGGTATGAAACAAACTAAGTTCTTATAAGGACTCCAAATCCATTTCGGAAACTATTTTACATAGTGAACTGGGCATTGGGGTTGTCTCTGATTTACTAAGAACAAAACCGCTATTATTATGGCAATCTGTCTGGTTGAAAGAAGAGGCACACTTTGCCAGATCTATTCTCAAAGACTGTATGGAGCTTGGCCACGCAAATAAAATTCCCTGGTTGAAGCATATAAAGTTCATGCTTGAAGGGCTCGGCCAGATAGAGTGGTATTTTTGGGCTTACCCGTATGATATCATTGGTGTCTCTAAAAAGTTTCTTGAAGAGCATATCCTCAAGATATGTTATGAGGAAAGGGCCAAGTCAGATAACTCTAAGGTCTCTGTGGTAAGGTACCAGAAAATGAATGTTCAGCCTGAGTGTAACAACTATCTCTTGCTAATTCATAATACTTACCACAGATTTCTCCTGACTTGATTACAAATTCTCATCTTTCATCGAATGGTTTCATTTCCAAGAAATGAGGGGTGGTGCCCTTGCAATAAAAAATGCCCCTGTGATAATAGATCTGAATAATCAACCTTGTACATCACACTTTTTTGTGCATTTTATCAGTTATATAGAAAGCAATATTTCAGACCGCTTTTTGAGAGTGAAAATATTTTTTTTGCTAGGTGGCCTTTCAGTTCTTGTATGAGCTTAAGGATGTTTCAGTCTGTTATCGAGTAGTAATGTTTCTCTCCAAGAAGCTGCGATACAGGGACACACTATCTACTATAGAAAGTGATATGTCTTAGACTTCCAGATTATGGTTTGCTATGGAGTTTGATTTGTGATTGTGCAATATGTAATGATTTTTATTTAATAATGTTTTATTGTCTAAATTGCAATAGTTTAATATTTTATAATTTGGTTAAGAGGCAATTATATATGACATTTTATATATTTTTAATAATCTAGTATTGTACTGTATGACTGTCAGTTTGCTTTTATGGATTTGTTTCATGCTACCTACCGAATAAAGATTATCAAATCGATTGTGTGCACCCCTGTACAGACTATGCCTGAGGTTATTCACGCCACCCTTCCACTGCCAGCTTCAGAGCAGAACCGGTAGGTGGAAGGATAAGAGGTTTATAGAGTAAGAAAATGTTTCAGCTTGCAATGCTGAAACTTTTTCTGCTCCTGCCTTGAGAGATAGAGTAGCAATTGCAGGAACAACTACACTATTCTGTGCTGGATGATATTAGATAAAGTGGGGCTTAGTCTCTGCAAGGTAGACAAAGGCAAATAAGCAGGTAATAGAGTTACTGGTGCTGTTTGAAAGATTGACCACCGTAGTAAAGCCTGCCCCTTAGTTAAGATACCACCTCCCAAGCTTCTTCCTTCAATGCTAACCTCAACCCTTCTGCTGCAGGTAATTTTGCTGGTTGATTTATTGAAGCGTTTACTAAAGGGATTGCTGGTATTTCTACATTATCCGGATTTCAGCTAGAGATGGCAGAATCAAAGCATTATGATCATCCTACTCCTATTTGCTTTTCTATGACTAGAGGTCTGACATCTTACACGAGTGAGCATGGGGAGCCAGCATGTCCATCCACAGGTGTTTTTGTTCGCCTTCTGAGAGGAAGAGCACAGTTAAGTGAATCATCACTTTCACAAAAGAAGATTGAATAAGAAAACACAGCAGGGTCAAAACACAGACCTTTGTGAGGTGGGAGTTTGTAATTTCATGCTTTAGGTTGGAACCTCTCAGTCTCAGCATGGAGCTCATAGCAAGAGACAAAACAGTAGGTAAGAGCGAAGAGCAAATAGTTTCATTGTATTCACTTGCCTGCTCCGTCTGTAAAGCTTCTTAATCACAAATCCTTCACTACACTAGTGGCCTGATTCACGAAGGTAAACTATCAATTTTGTGTACATTTTCTCTTTCTCACTATGAACAAACGATTTAATAGTAAATTTGCCATCGCTGAGACTCCGCATTCGGATATCTTTTGATATGAGGAGTTCTTAGCCCCCACTGCAGAGTCCCTCAGTCTTAATCTTACTTTCAAATCCTTTGCTTGTGAATACCAAAAGAGAGTAAGCTTACACAAAAGTGTAAGTATACTGTCGTGAATCTTGCCCTCAGCATCTTTGCGCAGTCAGGGCCTATCTTTCTTTTTTTTAAGTTTAAGTTTATTTATCATGAACCAGTAATGTACAAATAGAAATAACATGTACAAAAGTACATATATTAAGGTAAATAATTTATCAAGAAACAATCTATGAGAAAGTAAGGAATGAAAAAGAAAAAAGGGGGGAGTAGGGAAGGGGGAAAGGAGCAAAAAATGTTTATATTCTTAACACAACTATATTCTGGAAAGGAAAATAAAATAACGTATGAAATTAATGTCTGTATGCATACAAGGCAATTTTGAGAAATAAGAAACAACAATTATATTAGGAAATTAAGGAAAAACGTATTTGACATAAGAAAGTTAAGGCAACCAAGATGTCAAGGGGGTTTCCGAACCTCATCTGAAGCTTGGACTAATGGAGTACAATGTGAGGCAATATGGGTCAGGTATGAGGAAATAGGAAGAGGGGAAATGTAACTTGTATCAAGTCTGTGATGGAAACATACGGCACTCCACCAAGCTTTAAAAGTGACTTTGTCGGCTTGTTTCAAATTTGAGGTTATTAAGTTAAGAGCTATTGTCAATAAAAAGTCTACTATTTTGTAATTAGAGGGAGATTGGGGCCAATTAGGTGACAAAGATGATAGAAAAATGTTGGAAGGAGAAAAGGCAATTTTTGTGTTAAAAATGTTATTAATCTGAGTCCAAACCAATTGCCAGAAATGGTGAATAGGAGTACAATCAAATAGCATGTGTTTGAGATCAGCATTGGTGCAAGGGCAGGACCAACAAGTAGGGGTAGAACTTGTAGAGAAAGAGGCTAATTTTGTGGGAGTAAATAAAACACCTTGATTGACAAAATAAAGGGTTTGAGAGGTATTAGCAGCTCTGGAGGTCTTATGAATTTTAAGCCATATCTTATCCCAAAAAGGAGTTGTCCAACATTCCGTAAGATCTTTTTCCCAAGCCAATTCAGCTTTTGTCTTGCTTCGATCAGAAGAAAGAGATAGGGATTTATAAAAAGATGAAGCTGAGGAAGAAGTAGAAAGCAAGGGAAATAACAAGGAGCAGCTGGAGGATGGAGAAGACAATGATGGTAATGAACGAAGGTACTGGGAGAGCGAGGGGAATAAGAGATAATATTGAGTTTTACAGGAAGATGGTAAAGCAAAAAGTGCTTGAAGATCCGAAAAGGGTAAAGGAATATTGTTACGTATTATTTGTGAGATCTAAAGTAATCCCTTACTCCTCCAAGATTTCCAGTAGATGGTACGGTTTCTTAATGCGTAGTAATCCATTGTGCCAGATGGGCTGTTGATCTACTGAAGACAACGCTGGATAAGTAGAGGGTAACAATGGAGCAAGAACTTTACAAGTGTGAGAGATGATTGGAGTTCGAAAAGAAGAAAGATTGTTAGTAAAAGCAAGAGATTTTTGAAAATTGAAAGACGACATAAAGTACTTCTCTATTGTCAACCAGATTGGCGGGTATATATACTGATCAAGAGAAAGCCAACAGGAAGATTGTTTTAAAGAGAAGGCATAATGATATTTTTTAAAGTCGGGAAATTTAAGACCGCCTACGATTTTATCTGCTTTCAGAGTGGAGAGACCTATTCTGGGAGATTTATTTTTCCAAAGAAATTTGGTTAAAAGAGAATCCATTTTTTTAAAGTATAAATGAAGAATATTTACAGGAATCATGGAAAGAACATATACGATTAATGGAGAAAGCATCATTTTGATAGAATCTAATCGTCCCCACCAGGAGAGAAAAAGTGGGAGCCAGCGATCAATAGAGTCAGATAAAGTTTTGGTTATGTGTGCAAAATTGAGTTTTAGCATTTCGGGAATATTAGAAGAGAACCACAGTCCGAGATATTTTATCTTAGAGGTGTTCCAAGAAAAACCTGTAGAAATGAAATCATGTTTGAGGCAAAGCACATTAAGAGGAAGAACTTCACATTTATCAGAATTGAGACGATAACTGGATAATTGAGAAAAAATATCAACCTGTTTCATAAAAGCAGGAATGCATGTAGAAGGGTTGGTACAATGTAAAAGAAGATCATCTGCATAAAGAGACATTTTAACATGGGAAGAATCAAGTCGAAAACCAGTAATTTGAGCATCTTGCCTAATTCTAGTTAAAAAGGGTTCCAATGCTATTATAAATAAAAGAGGAGAAAGGGGGCATCCCTGACATACTCCCCTTAAAAGCAGAAAATAATCAGAAATTTTCCCATTAACAGAAATGGAAGCGTTAGGACCGGAATATAATAGTGAAATAAGAGATATTAATTCAGGAGGAAACCCTATCCAATGTAGCGCCTAGAACATGAAATCCCAACCAATTCTATCAAATACCTTTTCAACTTCCAGCGCTATAGCTGCAATAGCGTAATCAAGAGAGGAAGTTTTACTGAGAATAATTTAAAAAGACTCTGGAATTATCGGATGCCAAACGACCTTTAACAAAACCTGATTGCTCGGGACCAATAAGATTAGGTAAAATAGGGTCAATTCGAAGGGCAAGGATTTTTGCAAAAATCTTATAATCAAGATTGACTAAGGAGATTGGACGGTAATTTTTGCAGAGCGAAGGGTCCTCATTATCTTTGGGTATTAAACAGATCATAGCTTCTTGAAAGGTACCAGAAGAGGCACCAGCTGTAATAAATGAATTAAAAAGTAATAGAAGATGTGGGAGAAGAAGATTAGCAAAATGTGCATAAAATTCAACAGTAAATCCATCTGGACCAGGTGCTTTCCCTCTCTTTAAAATAGAGACTGCTTGAGTGATTTCGGAGAGAGTGATATCTGTTTCTAAAGACATAAAATCAGTATTATGAGATGGAGGTTGGGCAATTGATTGAAAGAAAGTAGAGAGGTTGGTTAAAGACGGTAGGGATTCGGTAGTGTATAAAATCTTATAAAGGAAACAAATTTGTTTAAAATATCATTATCTTTGATTAAAGAAATACCCGCAGAATTTCGTATAGACTCAATCTTGGTTCGATCACGTCGTATTTTTAAATAATTTGCTAATAATTTCCCCATTTTATTTTGACCTCTATAGTAACGTGCACTGCTCTTTAAAATATATGAAGAAGCAGCTTCAGTGGAAGATTTATTAATTTTGAATTTTGCGTCAATAAGATTTTTTAATGAAGATTCCGAGTGTGAGTGGTAATAAGTATATTCAAGTTGTTTGATTTCAGCAAGTAATTGAGAAGTTTGGACTTCAAAAGATTTCTTCTTTTGAGAAACAAAATGTATAATAAAGCCCCTAGCTGCAGCTTTAAAGGAGTTTCAGATCATAACAGGAGTAGAATCTAGAGTAGAGTTGAGGGAAAAGAATTTGGAAGCAAAGGAGGAGACTTGGCTTTAGAATTCTGGATCATATAATAAGGAATTGTTGAAACGCCATCTTCTCGAATGGGAAGTAAAGGGTAACAAATCAAAATCAACAGAAATTGGAGATTGATCCAAAATTAAAATGGATCCAATCTCGGAGTGGGAAAACTGTTGAGACAAGGATTTACTAAAAAAGAGGTAATCTATTCAAGATTGTGAGTGATGGGAGAGGGAATAAAAGCTGTATTCTCGAGTGTCAGGATTACAAAGTCTCCAAATATCAACTAGGGATTTATGGCTTAAGGTAGAAGTAAATTGGGAATGCATCTTAGTGTTGGAATATTTAACTGAAGAGTGTCTGTCCAAAATGGGATCAGAGATCTGGTTACAATCGCCATCAAAAATAATATACTCATCTTCAAGCAAAAGGAGTTTTCTCAGAAATATGAGTCCAAAAAACATTATCTACTGTAACTGGAGCATAGACGTTGAAAAGGACTGAAGGTATTTGATTTAAGAGGAGCCTACCTATTAACCAACGACCTTCTGAAACACATTCCTGATGGGAGACTGACACCTGGTATTTTTTATGACATAGAATAGAGACTCAATTTTTCTTACCTAAAGCTTGGGAAGAAAAAACATTACCTATCCAACATCGATTCAATTTCCACTCTTCAGCATCAGATAAGTGTGTTTCTCGAATTAGTGCTATGTCAGTCTTCAATTTAGCTAAATGGGATAATACCCGTTCCCTTTTTATAGGATTGTTTAATCCTTTAACATTCCATCTAACTACTCTAAAAGTAACCAATCAAAATCAATTTGAACAGTTAGTATGCAAACAATGAGTATACTAAAAACATTATCGAATAAGTGATACAAAGTAAAATGAGAATATAACTAAATAACTGTAACATGAACCGTTGTTATGCAGGTACTAAAAAAAAAATACGTTCATTACGTAAAGAAAGGTAGAGAATAGGATGATAATGAGAGAAATAGAAGAAAATCCAGATTGGGAAAAAGATAGAAAGAGAAATGAAAAAACCATCACCGACTATGAAGAGGAAAAGGGAAAAAAGAAGAAGATAGGAAAAAAAGGCAAAGGCAAGAAGGAAAAAGAAAGAAGTATAGGGAGGAAGAAAACACAGAACAGGGATATAAAACAAGTCAAACAACATATGATGATGAAGAAAAATGTCAAAAAGACATACCACAAGAAGACAATGAAGATGGGGAAGGAGGAACCACATAGGGAAGGTAACACACCGGACGGAAGACTCCAAGGGGGCGCAGCAAAGGGAAAACCGTCTCCGGGCATTAAACGGAAAAAGTCATACAAAAGAGGATCACAGGACCGCACCTAATAAAAAGAAAGGGAAAACATTAGGAGTCATTCTTATACCGCAAACAGTACAACAGGAGAGGGAGGTAAAAACAATTAACGGCACATATGGAAGGGACAAACAAGATAATTATAAACGGGGAATGTCCATAGAATCATTTCAACAAGAGTTCAGGAAATGTTGAAGAAGTGCAGGATCTTCATAGTTGGTCGTTTTATTATTGTAGGTGACTTTGAAGAGACAAGGATGGAAAAGTCTCTAACGCGCATTCAGGATACGGAGAGCAGGTCTCATGTCCAAAAACTGTTTCCGGCGATCCGCAGTGGCTTTAGCGTCTTGCACAAAAAAGAGATTTGAACCATTCCGGGTAAGTTTCCCCTTCTGTTTGGCTGCTTGGATAACTTTGAGCAAATCCATGTATTCAAGCAAATTAAGGATAACACCTCTAGGTTTCGCTGACGATGAAGAAGAATTGGATGAGCGAGAAGGTGGGCCCAAACAATGAGCCTGTTGAATATTCAATGGAGGAGAACTGGGTAAACCAAGGAGAGTTGGCAAAAAGGATTGAACGAAATGTATAGGATCAGGAGTCTCGAGACCTTCCACCAGACCATAAATTTGTAGATTGTTGCGCCTGTTGCGGTTCTCCAAAGTTTCAACTTGTTGTTTAAGATGCTGTATTTCTCGGTGTATGGCTGGAACCTGGTCCGCGACTACCTGCACTGAGGTCATTCTTCTCTCAAGATCCGCAACTTGTTGCTCGGTGTGAGACCAATTATCTTCAAAACTTTGAAGGCGTGCATTTGTTTCGGCCATGTATGGTTTAAGCGAGCGAATCTCTTCTAGTAGAAGTTCCATAGATATGGAAGAGGGGGAGTTAGTGGGGGAAAGAGGATTTGCCTAATTCGCTTTCCTGAAGTGGGAGGTATTTTAGAACTAGGTTTGGAACCTGGACGTGTGACGGTAGAAGAGGAGCCTTTTATCCCCTCTGAATCGGTATCATGTTTCTTTTCATGGGGTGGATGAATGCCCAATTCTTCATTGGCAATGTTATTTTCAGATGGAGAAGGAGTGCTGATGGAGCTGCAGACCAGGATGGTGAGATCTGAGATGGACATCCAGATGTTTCTGACTGTGAAGCCCCGTCCTTTTTCATTCCGATGAAAGCCATGATACTCTACCACAGTGAAACACGAATGGAATCATGGCCTTTTTCCTTTGTCTGGCAGGAGCTATTTGATATAATGGATGAATGCTCATGTTTTATCCAATTGGAGCATTTTTACTGCATTTTTTTCTGAGCTGCCAGGCCCAAAATAGGAAGTTTATAAGCCCATGCAATGTATTTAAAGGATGGACTTCCTACATGTGTTGTACATATACCAACATCCAACTTTGCCACAAGCTGTTTAGCTATACCAAGTTGTCTTTTGAATCCTTGAATCAATTTAGGAACCAATGGGTCAGGTCTATATTGTAAACTTAGAGATAGAATGCGAAACCTGACACTATAAGTGTGGGAAGTAAAATTCTGTCTTCTGAAGGGCTATGAGGGGGTCATGCGTCGGTCCCATCTATCTTTGCAGTGAAATGACTTTTGGTGTGAGTTCATAGCATGTTGAAGGTAACATTTTGGAAAGCGTGGTGCTCTGCAGTATAAGCTGCAGTGTGTTTTTGATTAGTGCATACCACATGCTGTGCAGAGTAGTACATAAAGAACACAATTGATACTTATATATGGGTAATAGGTGAGGAGTCGATGGTATTTCTTGCTAATAATTTTGGAAGTATTGTATTCACAGTGTGGTATCATGTTCAAATAATATATCACTTGAATTCTGTTACAAGGCCCATTGCATCCAGTGTATGAGAGAAACTATTATAATTTGTTGTTCATGTTCAGGAAGATGCGCATTCAAAATGGCATTCTGAGCAGCCATCAGAATGTTCTCAGTTGCAATAAATCGAGGGCTGTAGCGGTCATTGATTCCTCATTGAATGGAACATATGTATGGTCTGATGAGCTTGGAACAACTGAAAAAAATAGATTTGTTTGTCGTTTATCTGGAAATATTCAGTACCTAACATTTATGCTTGTAGCTCAGGCAAGATAGTCATGTGTGCATCCATCCAATTCTTTGCTGAAAACATATGTGATATTGAATCATATAAAGGATTCACCCATTCAATGTAGTGTTGTAGATAAGCCCTTCAAAAATTCTATTTTTGCAATGTTTTCAGGGATTGTAAAGTAGCACATTTCTGTAAAAAATATGGTGCCAGTCCTTTGCCTACACAGGATAATTCATATCCCAGAAATATTACACTGTGGAAGACAATCTACCTTTTATGGAATCTTATTTTATATTTGTGTGGGGCTATATAGTCATTATACAGTCCACCCATTCAACAAATGTTTGCCTAACTCAAGTCAAGTCAAGAAAGCTTTATTCGACGATTGTCATAAAAGCATAGAAATTTTTTATATATACAGAATACACAAAACATGTTTATAAAAAGTTTAAGACAATAAATAGGGGTATTTATTAAAAGATTAAGATTTCAAGGACTAGGAGGATTTACCCAGACAACATTTTACTCCTGATCACCCATGCCCTGCCAAGGAACTTAGCAACAGAAATGTAAACAAGTGGGATTTCAGCTGAGCGCATAATACGTACTGCCACTTTGGCGTTTCTGGTACCCAACTGTCGACATATTGGTTTTAGCCAGGTCCGGCAGGGAATTACATAGGAAGGACATTGAAACAAGAAATGGTTAACAGATTCAATAAGTGCAGTACAGCCAGGACAGCTGAGCACTTTAGTCACGGCCCATCTAGAAGAGAACTCTCTTTTTGGGAGACTGCCAACTCTGAATTGAAAATAGAGCTTCCTGTCCAGAGGATTAGTAATGTCATCCCAGAAAGGTGCCAAGGAGATGGTATCCTTAAAATCAAGAAAAATACCAGATAGTGAGAGCGGAGCTGTAGATCTGAAAACACGGGTAGCTACCATTTCCCAGTACAAAGCCTTCAGTACTTGCTTAGACGGGAAGCTTGCGTTTAGAGGATCCTCCCACAAGATTTTTAAGCCCAGATCCTGAAGCGACTCTTGAATCCTGCGGAGCCACTTGATCTTACGAAAGGTGTCCAATTTAATAATATCCATGAGGCCAAGAGCAAAGAGCCTAAGTTCAGGGGTGACCCATAAGCGTCGCCAGTATAATATAGGGCGAATTAAGGCAATTAATGCTATTGGTCTCATGCCAAGATCATAAAACAGCGGGCAAAGGGGAGTACTCTGTGGTAGTTTGGTAAGGTTTCGTAAAAATCTATTTTCAGAGGTAGATAATTTGTGCACGTTGTCAAAACCCCACAGCTCGACTCCATAAAGTGCGGCACCAACCACTTTGCCATCATACACCCGAAGTGCAGGGTCAATGGGTTTGGTCAAAGATTTGGTGTGTTCTTTGCTTAACGCACCAGAGAGTTGAGAGTGTTTGAGGGATGCCAAATCTACTTGCTTTTTCCACCCCAAATCATGTTGAATGCAAATACCTAGGTAAGTAAAATCTTGAACCTGGTCCAATAGCATGTTATTCATAATTATTTTGCTTTTGAAAGATTTGGACTGGTTAAAAGACATAAATTTAGATTTTAAAACATTGATTTCAAGTCCGCGGGCTGAGCAGAAGTCCTCGAATATACCTAAGGACCTCTGTAAGCCACTCGGGGTTTTAGAAATAATAAGACAATCATCGGCGAACATTAAAATAGGAATTTTTGCACCTGCCAATGAGGGGGCATCAACATTCGCGTTTAACAGTTTGGCCACATCATTAATATACAAAGAAAATAAAGTTGGGGCAAGAACGCAGCCCTGCCTTACCCCCTTTTGAATAGGAAACTGCCTGGTCACTTGGCCAACACCACCCCATCTAATTTGTGCAAAATTATCTACATGGAGTCTAGCGATTAGGGAAACTAAAACAGCTGGCATCCCCATCTTGTCTAAGACAGCCCATAGGGATGCCCGAGGGACAAGATCAAAGGCTGCCCTAAGATCAATAAAGGCAGCATATAGGCTGCCACCCCCCAGATAAACCACCTTCCAGTAGAGCATAGCAAAATGCAGCACCTGATCAATGGTTTGCCTAACTCATTGTCAGTGGTCTATACGTCAAAAATGCATGATAACATGTCAGTGTTGTCTTCTAAAATTCCCGATATTCGCACTGTGAATAATAAAGCTGTAGTGAATTTATAGCATTGTAGTAATCTTGTAAAATCCGATTAGATATCAGAAAATGTGATTGTGATTTGGGCACTAATTGTTGACTAAAGAAACCTTTAGCCTTGTCAAGAGTCATCTAGTGTTTTTTCCATTCTAGATTTGTCATCAGGTTTGTACTGTGGGCATTCTGCACTGCCTATGTACTTGTGTGTGTGAGTTTAAATGTGTAACGTTGTGTACTATTTGTTGGGCAATATCTGGTTTATCCATCAGAAAGAGAGCAGTGTTCATCACTGAGTGGCAAGGTATTACCACTCCTTGTTACTGTAACTCGTCCATCTAATGTTTCTATCTGATGTATCTATCTATAGGAGTTGTGACTAAGGGGCCTATTAGTATGGCGGGCAGATCGCCACCGCCCAAACAGTGGTGGCGATCCGCCCGCCATAAAACTCCACCCGGAAAGGCATGCGGATTTGGCTGTTGGGAGGGCACATGGGATTTGCATGAACAACGTGGCAGGACCGCCGGTAACATAGCGGGCGATCCCATTTCCTGGGGCAATGGTGGGCGGCTAATCAACCCCTAGATGTTTCTTGAGAGTCTGACACACTGTTGGCATTTCCACTGTGCTGCCCAGAAACAATGATTCCCATGCCCTGTTCTACAGAAGGACTTTTAATCCTTGGGGGAAGTTTTTATTTTATTTTTAGTGGTCAGGCCTGCCATTCTTCTTTTTATAATGAGCTCAGTACCTCAAGACTGCCCTTTTTCAGCTCTCTGATTTATATATTGGTTTCTTCTATGACACTAAGTTCAGCCGCTCCTTTCATCTACAGGGCATTTCTCTCACCACCTACTATCCACAGGAGGATATCAAGGACAGCTATCCTTGTTCTCATACCACCATGGCTTATTTATGTCATCATTGTCCCTCAAACTGTAACTGCATCAACTGGAAACCTGCTGTTGCGCAGGTCCAGTCCATATTTTCTGTTGACTGTTCTGTTTCTTTTATCCATCAGGTGCTTTTTTCATTTTTGCATCCCCTTTGCCTCAGCCTTAGTCTTGAGTTACCGTTGTGAAGGATGAGTACCTAAGATGTTTTACCCTGTACAGGTATCTATTACTAAAATAATGTAGATCCTTTCGGTTGCCACTCCTGGAGTGGCATGCCAGCAACCCTATAGCACATTTCCAATAGCACAGCTTCATCACAAATGTTACTGAAAACTACTAAGGGTAAAACATCAAAGCTACTCATCAAGTTCATGCCCAAATCAACCACTGGGACGGCCCAACGTTGACTTTGTCTTTGTTTTAAAACCTCTGCTAAAACCTCTATAACAAGTGTACCCTAATGAATTGTACATTTGTTAGTAAATATACTTTGACACATACCATGTTCCTCAATGTGTGAAACCATACACAAGGCAAGTCACCTTGACAATATGCTGTGCTTGCCTTGTGGCACTGCACGACGACAGACTGTCTTGTATTGATTTGCTGTGCAAGCAATCAAGACAGGTATGCCATCACACTTTGCAGGCACTTTACTCATTACTTTATTTATAGTCTATGAACTTATTGCCTGTGTAGGAGGTCCATGAGTGACTATTGGAGTCCCAAGTATGTCCTCTGCCGTCTTTAATATGCACTGCCTCATTCATCTATATACATTCAACAATTATACCAACAACTGTCTTAACTAGCCTGCGGTTCATTTTTGTTTTTAGTGGTACTGTGTTTATCTCACCAACACTGGCCACATGAAGGCTGGAAGGAATATTGGACTCATTCATATTGGTCCCACTATTTAAGGTAATTCCCTATTGAACCATTATGCATGTTCTTGAAAATGTCTCCTTTATTATGCTGTGTATCATGCAGGGGTGTTTATGACAAAACTGTTCTGTAGTATGGTAAACTGGTGCTAACTCTACCTGTTAGTAAAATATTTCATAAGGCTAAGCTGTACTCGTCGTGACAACCTAGATCATTTCACACCCCAAAGCAGCACATCCTCCAGCCATCAAGAAATTAATTAAGGAACCCCTAACATTCACCCATACTTGTATAATCTCATCCACGATTATAGCACTGATTCAGAACATGATTCAAAGCTCAATCCAATTGTGAGTAAAGCCTTTTAATAGTTAAGAGCTTAACAAACCCTCCAGCAGTACAGAGTGTTCATATCTGAGCTGAATGAAGACATACCAACATTTGATAGAAATAACTATAATAGTAATAATTGTACTTATAAAAGTACTTGTATGTAGCCCATGAGGGTACTCAGATTTCCAGCCATGTGCTGAGCGTCACTTTCATATTTTTTTTCTGAACAATGCCCAGATAGGTTCTTCTTGGCCCTCGGGCAATGCTGGTACATAATAATTTCCTAGCTTCATCACTTTTTTATGGCACATTTGATTCTGACTTCAATTAATATTAGGTGTGCACCTGTGTCTCATGAGGAATCATGTGTGAGGTTTTACCCACCCTGTCTCAATTCTATACAACACTGGATCTTGTTTTGAAGCACACTCTTGTGCATATTTGTCTCTGAGATCCTTAGGCACTATTGAAGAGAACGTTTTAATTATATCTTCCTCTCCACAAGGTGTGTCCCTAAAAAAGGAAAGAGCCTAATCTTCCTTATTTGGGATGATATCACAGGCTTCTGACAAGTGTGACACAGAAAATTACTTTTGTAGAGCGCCATATATCACCTCAGTCTGCATTTCCACATTATAAACTCTATCCAGAAAATGCACTCGTCCATCTAATGTTTCTATCTGATGTATCTATCTATAGGAGTTGTGACTAAGGGGCCTATTAGTATGGCGGGCAGATCGCCACCGCCCAAACGGTGGTGGAGATCCGCCCGCCATAAAACTCCGCCCGGAAAGGCATGCGGATTTGGCTGTTGGGGGGGCACATGGGATTTGCATGAACAACGTGGCAGGCACCGCGCGGTGCCTGCCACTTTCTGCATGCAAATGCTCAAGTGCCTTTTTTGCATTGCGGCGGGTGCCGCTGACAGCAACGCCCGCCGCAATGCAAAAAATGCAGAATGCGCCCGCCAGTGTGGTGGGCGCATCCAAATAGCATATGCGGGACCGCCGGTAACATAGCGGGCGATCCCATTTCCTGTGGCAATGGTGGGCGGCTAATCAACCCCTAGATGTTTCTTGAGAGTCTGACACACTGTTGGCATTTCCACTGTGCTGCCCAGAAACAATGATTCCCATGCCCTGTTCTACAGAAGGACTTTTAATCCTTGGGGGAAGTTTTTATTTTATTTTTAGTGGTCAGGCCTGCCATTCTTCTTTTTATAATGAGCTCAGTACCTCAAGACTGCCCTTTTTCAGCTCTCTGATTTATATATTGGTTTCTTCTATGACACTAAGTTCAGCCGCTCCTTTCATCTACAGGGCATTTCTCTCACCACCTACTATCCACAGGAGGATATCAAGAACAGCTATCCTTGTTCTCATACCACCATGGCTTATTTATGTCATCATTGTCCCTCAAACTGTAACTGCATCAACTGGAAACCTGCTGTTGCGCAGGTCCAGTCCATATTTTCTGTTGACTGTTCTGTTTCTTTTATCCATCAGGTGCTTTTTTCATTTTTGCATTCCTTTTGCCTCAGCCTTAGTCTTGAGTTACCGTTGTGAAGGATGAGTACCTAAGATGTTTTACCCTGTACAGGTATCTATTACTAAAATAATGTAGATCCTTTCGGTTGCCACTTCTGGAGTGGCATGCCAGCAACCCTATAGCACATTTCCAATAGCACAGCTTCATCACAAATGTTACTGAAAACTACTAAGGGTAAAACATCAAAGCTACTCATCAAGTTCATGCCCAAATCAACCACTGGGACGGCCCAACGTTGACTTTGTCTTTGTTTTAAAACCTCTGCTAAAACCTCTATAACAAGTGTACCCTAATGAATTGTACATTTGTTAGTAAATATACTTTGACACATACCATGTTCCTCAATGTGTGAAACCATACACAAGGCAAGTCACCTTGACAATATGCTGTGCTTGCCTTGTGTTAATTAGCTGAATTAATCAAATATGAAAAACACACACGAGGTATCTATTTCCGTCAGACCATCTTCAGGACAGTAGAGATTTCTAAAAAGGGTTCGGGTTCTTGCCTGCGGACGGTTGTTGAATTCGTTTCCTCTGTGATAGAAATTGTCATCACAGAGTTCCCAATACAGAACCTTAAATCAGGAAGGATTGCCTCCCCCTTTCGACAAACAAGAATATTACACTCATGGTGCTGCCCTGCAGTGTTGTTATACCCCTCCATAGATATTAGGAAGTAATATCCTCATCCAATTAGGATCGGAACCAGCACAATCCATTTGAGGAGGAGATAAAATTGCTTCTTCCTAGACTGAATACAATAAATCACAAGAGTCCTTTTTAGAAATCTCTACTGTCCTGAAGATGGTCTGACGGATTGACGCCATTACATACCGAAACGTCGACTACACTATCTATATCCATAACATCTTTGTACAGTTGATTGCTCTCCTAATAAGAGATAGATCTCTGTGTTACCTTTTGGATTAGATATTTTGTGTCATGAAATGTGGATAACATTTATTCTTTTCTCTTTTCATGTGACACCGCACATTTAATTGTTCATTTGTACTCCTTTTTATTGATTGCATATATAAAATGATTTGTGATTTTTTCACGAAATAGATACCTCGTGTGTGTTTTTCATATTTGATTAATTCAGCTAATTAACATGTTGTTGAGTATCAGTCTTGAACTCATTTCCGAATTAATTTTTTAAAACTAAAAAAAGATACAATTTCTTTAAACAAAATCCCTTGTTGCACATTACCTTTTTGTTTAAACTTGCCTAAGCCCTCAAGGGTATATTGGGTCTTTCCCCTACGGTTACACTGTGCTTGCCTTGTGGCACTGCACAACGACAGACTGTCTTGTATTGATTTGCTGTGCAAGCAATCAAGACAGGTATGCCATCACACTTTGCAGGCACTTTACTCATTACTTTATTTATAGTCTATGAACTTATTGCCTGTGTAGGAGGTCCATGAGTGACTATTGGAGTCCCAAGTATGTCCTCTGCCGTCTTTAATATGCACTGCCTCATTCATCTATATACATTCAACAATTATACCAACAACTGTCTTAACTGGCCTGCGGTTCATTTTTGTTTTTAGTGGTACTGTGTTTATCTCACCAACACTGGCCACATGAAGGCTGGAAGGAATATTGGACTCATTCATATTGGTCCCACTATTTAAGGTAATTCCCTATTGAACCATTATGCATGTTCTTGAAAATGTCTCCTTTATTATGCTGTGTATCATGAAGGGGTGTTTATGACAAAACTGTTCTGTAGTAGTGTAAACTGGTGCTAACTCTACATGTTAGTAAAATATTTCATAAGGCTAAGCTGTACTCATTGTGACAACCTAGATCATTTCACACCCCAAAGCAGCACATCCTCCAGCCATCAAGAAATTAATTACAGAACCCCTAACATTCACCCATACTTGTATAGTCTCATCCACGATTATAGCACTGATTCAGAACATGATTCAAAGCTCAATCAAATTGTGAGTAAAGCCTTTTAATAGTTAAGAGCTTAACAAACCCTCCAGCAGTACAGAGTGTTCATATCTGAGCTGAATGAAGACATACCAACATTTGATAGAAATAACTATAATAGTAATAATTGTACTTATAAAAGTACTTGTATGTAGCCCATGAGGGTACTCAGATTTCCAGCCATGTGCTGAGCGTCACTTTCATATTTTTTGTCTGAACAATGCCCAGATAGGTTCTTCTTGGCCCTCGGGCAATGCTGGTACATAATAATTTCCTAGCTTGAGCAGAAGAAATAGAAATATTGTGAACCACATGTCTGAATCAAATTTACCTCAAGACAATGTGCATTGTGTACATAACAAAACTGCCAGTGACTGTTAGGTGTTTTTATTTATATTTGTGAGTTCTGGCTACTTTTGGTCTCAAGTAGGTACATGTAATAAAAGCACAGTTATTTTCCGACTTTATTTAAAGCTAAATATAGTGCAGAGTCAATGTCAGGGTATTAACACATACATCAGTAATACTGCAGCTAATGCACAAGCATAGATAGTAAATATTATGAAAACAGACTACACAGCGCCTTTTAGAAGGATCTCTATATGGCTCATTTTAGCATGAAAGATTTGTCGTTATGAGGGTTGTCACCATACTTGCGTACCTAACCTTCAGTTTTTCAGTCCAAATCCTGCTTCTGAAGTGAGATCAAATATTGTCTGTGTAGACAGATTTCTATCAAATGGTGCCCTTGATGGCCTTAATGCAGCTCTGAAAAGACCTACACTGCTTCTCTTGTCCTAGATTAGTTTTTAGAACTATTTTCTCTCTCCCCTGAGCGCAGCTCCCATTGGTGCAGCAGAGGCAGTGGCACCGGGGTCCAGAGGCCTAAGGGATCCACCAAACCCTGACTACTGCTGTATTTCACAGTTTAATCATTAGCAAGAGGGCTAAATTCCTTCCTTGCACTAGGGCCCATGACACACTGTCAACACCAGTGCTCCTTCTGAGAGGGTTGGAACAGCTAATTTATGCCATCCAATTTGTTTATTTTGGGAAAAATAAACCTTGTGACTCTTGATGTCAGGTGGGAGATATAATGTGCGTATTCATTTACATAATATTATTAATGCCCAAAGCTATTATTACACCTTTCCCCAAGCATCAGCTATTTAAATGAATACATGATTATATGAACTGGAATCATACTATCAATTAGTTTGACACATACTTGCACTTAAATGAACAATAATGCATCAACTATTTTTTTGACTGATATGGCCTGAGGCCAGATGAAAAACGTGGTAATGCACTCTCTAGAGCATTTGAGACAAATAAGTCACAATATAAACAGGAAAATATAGAATGACCTTGCCGCCCAAGGAGAACACTCTTACTATTGAGCCATTTCTTTTCATTTTTGAGAAAACAAAGTCACATTTGAGAGCTTGTTTTCTATAAACAAACTAAAACCTGCATGTCGGTGTTTTGCACCCTGTGCCCAGTCAGCAAACCTGAAGTGTTGCTCTGGTAGCTGCAGGGGCAACAGCTCTCCTCATAGGTAGCAGGGATTTCTAAATAGGGTGGAAGGTCTACTTCTAGGGTAGGGAAGACCATGGCCTGTGGTGATCTGCCTTTGGATAACTTGGAAATCAAGTGCCGGGATGTAATAAACACCTAAATATCGAACCGATTTTGTTAATGTTCTCAATGCTGTGTTTAATGCCTCAAAGACCATAGGTGTTGCAGCTGCTTTTCAAATTATAGGTTCTGGACCGCTTAAAGCCTTTAAGGATGCTGTGGTCTCATTCTGACTTTTCAGCAATCTCTTACTTCAAATGTGCTTATAGCACCACCAGCTCAACCTATGTTTCAACGCCATACCTGCTTTAAAATTATTTAGCTTAATGGTATACTGGAACACCATCCAGTGTTCCTTGTATGATGTTGGATGCACACCCTACCACTTTTTCTCCACTGAAGTCACTGTGGGGCAATCTGATTGCCAATTACCAAAGCTATTACCTAGAGGCCACTGCTGCTGCTATCCCACACGCCTTCCACGCACTCTGCCAGGCAGCTTGCTCCTCCAGTCTCAACACATTTCATCATTTCACCTCGCTCAAATTTGGGACAAGGGATCCGCTCACCTCCACCGCCAATATTAGCCTTCTCACCTGTGGGACCACTATCCACAATCTTTGCCTTGTTTAATCCAGAACTTGCTATTTTTTCTCCAGCACAATCCACTGCTACTGCAGTCTATTTCCCACCTTCACCACCTGCTAATGAGTCACCTTTTACTCTACAGTCTTGAATATTTTGCGCCTGTGTCTACTACTTTGACAACACTTTGAGATGGGCACGCAGGTGCTGCTGTTTTTTGTGTTGTTCGGCTTTGTATCCAGCTTTTTTAATCTGAGTTTGCACGCTATTGCCTAGTGAATTTAGGCTTGTGGCTTTTTGTCTTCCTTAATCATTTCTCAATATGTAACAATACACCAACAAAGTATCATATATTCACTGCTAGACTTCACTATCATTCTATGTGTTTTGTGTCAGCATTTTTTTGTCTGCCATTCAAGTGGCCTCCATTTGCCTGGGTCCTAAATGCCCACTGAAATTCACTGCTAATGATAATTGTTTTATTGTATTATTCTGATGATTATATATTAATGTCTTGTTGGACACTATGTAAATGTGTGTAAATAGCTTGCCTTTTATTTATTATGACAGTGTACCACTTGCCCATGCATTCAGGTTTCTGTGTAGGGTATACTCTCTAGCTTCAAGGCCTGATTTGATTTCGTTACTTTAACCTTTGTTTTTTTCAATGAATTTCTAAGTTTTTTAAAAATGTAAAGTAAGATAAAATTACAATTCCTAACTATAATGACACCTTAACTTTTGTTTTTTTGTGTGACTTTTTTTAACTGTAAAGTAATGTTTTATTACCATACATAAGGCTTACCCATCCACCATGCAAGGCGTGTTATTACAGTCAGGCAACCCTAAGCTGCATACAGCCACAGCGCAGGCTCTTCTTCCAGCCACAGGGTGTGGTGAAAGCCTTGAACTGTTTTTTTTTTAATATGGGCGGCATGGGAACTTCCACTCTCTGGGGACATTTTAAAAAATTTAATGAAAGGTAACATACAACCCCCAACCCAGAGCTTATGTGGCCTCAGGGACCCCAGAACGTGCTTGTTAATAAGGAAGAGGGAAGCGTGAGGCCCCCCTCCCCAAATCTTTTAAAGGGGAGGGCCTTTCAAAGCCAGTATTCACCCCAGGGGGCCTATTCCCAGGCCCAAAAATAAATTGTTAGCGGAGGGGGACGGGGACCCCCCTCCTCAAGCCTGTAGAGGCCCTGTGGACCTATACCCAGGGACTCAAGTCGTTTATATTAGGGGAGGAGAGCGCCCAGCCCCTCCACCCAAGTCCAAATAGTTTCTTTGGACCTATTTCCCGGGGAATTAAACTTATTTTAGGGGAGGGGATGTGCGGGCTCCTCCCTGAGCCTGATGCAGCCTGAGGCCCCCTTGCCTTGAGGCCAAAAACACTCATATTAGGGAAGAGAGGTGCACAAACCCCTCTACAAGCCCATATGATAGTGACCCTACCTCCCAGGGCCCAAGACTAATTATAGGGTGGGAGCACATGGCCCTCTCCTTGAGCCTTAAGCAGCACCAGAGACCCCATTCCCCAAGGCTGAAAACATTCATATTAGTGGAGAGGGCATGCAGCCCTTCTCCCCGAGACCGAATGGGCCCCAGAGACCTCATCTCCCAGGGCCCCAGACTAATTATAGGTAAGTGGATGCATGGCCTCCCCCCGTGAGCCATTTTTTAAATTAAATATGTTTATTGATTTTTGTATTATTTATTATTAAACAGCAAGGAACGACCAGCTTCCAATCACAAGGGTTAAAGAAAAATGCAAATATTACAAAAAGAAAACAAGAAAAATATTAACATAAGAATAAATAGCAACATAATACCTAGGGGACCACCATCTCCACAGGGCCAAATTCTATTTTAAAAATGGGATGGGGCATCACGGTCCCCCTCCTGGGCCATTCTCGGCCCCGGGGACCGCCATGTCCCCAGGGCAGGTCCTAATTAAGCAAAGGAGGGGGCTACGTGACCCCCCTCCTGGAGATATAGGTGGCCCTGGGTTCACCACCTCCCATGGCTGGCTCCTGCTATGTCCCAGGGTGCCCACCCTAGGGACATAGCTGTTTGCTTTGGCTTGCTGGGAGCTTTAGCTTCTCCCACCAAGCCACAGCAAACACTCTGCTTCCAGCAAGCAAGAGCATTTCTCTGCTCTTGCTTGCTGGAAGTAGAGCATCCATCTGCTTCTCAGCCCACTGACAAGCGAGTAGGGAAACAGATGAATTGCTCTCAAACACAGAACTGCATGTTTAGCTGCTAACTTTGTCTAAAATAAATGCCGGCTGCCACACGAGGTGGGCTGCGAGCAGGTCCCACATGGGCCTTCGGGCTCCTGCCGGGGTCCCATTACAGACTGAGGGCCCTGGGGGCACCCAGAACAAATGGACAGGCCCCGGTGTATGGGGTCCCTGGGCTGAAATCGGCCCGGGATGGGGGTCGCTCAGCCCCCACCCTCATTTCTAAATGGCCAGGCCCCGGGGAATGGGGTACCATGGGGCGAAATCGGCCTGAGGAGGGGGCCCGAGTGACCTCCCTCCCCATTGCAAAAATGCCTATCCTCAAGTGATGGAGATCCCAGGGCAGAGACGGGCACCAGTAAGGGGGGCTACACAATCCCTTCCCTAAAAATTGAAAAAAATGTAAAAGACCGGCAACTCACCAGAGGCCCTGTCCCCTTTCTCCACCACTCTGCAAACACTCCTCCTGGCACACTGCTGGTTGAGGGATGAAGTCTCCTTGCCTCCAGAGGGTCCTTGGGGGTGAACAGCCCCTCTTGTTACCTCCAGTAAGTCCCACACAGCGGGATTGCAAAGAGGTTGTCGGAGGCACGCCCCCTTTCTTCACCACTCTGCAAATGCATCCCTGGCGCACTACTGGTTGAGGAATAAATTCTACTTTGCTCCGGAGAGCCTCAGGTTTAAAGTGGGCTTTTTCCGCCTTCCAATAGTTCACCAAGAGGTTCATTTGCAGAGTGGTGGAGAAAGGGGGCATGCTTTTCAACAACCTATTGGCAATCCAGCTGCATGGGAATTACTGGAGGTACCAGGAGGGGTAGTTGACCCACAAGGACCTTCAAGAGCCAAAGGGACTTCATCCCCCAACTAGTAATAGAACTGGAGGCGTGTTTGCAGAGTGGTGGAGAAAAGGGGCATGGCCAAAGAAAACCTCTCAGCAATCCTACTGTGTGGAACCTACTGGAGTTAACAGGAGGGGTAGTTGGGCCCTAAGGACCCTCAAGAGCCAAGTGGAGTTTATCTCTCAACTAGTAGCGTGCCTGGAGGTGTATTTGCAGAGCGGTGAAGGAAGAGGGCGTGGCCTCCGACAACCGCTCATCAATCCTGCAGGGTGGTACTTACTTACCTGAGGTAACAGGAGTGGTAGTTGGTTCCCAAGGACGTCCTTGGGGGCCAAATGCCCCTCCTGTAATTCCTACACAGTGGGACTGCTAAGAGGTCTTCAGAGGCCAAGCCCCCTTTCTCCACCACTCTGCAAGCATGGCTGCTGGCTCACTACTGGTTGGGGATGAAGTCCACTTTACTCCTGAGGGACCTTGGGCACCAAGAAGACCTCCTGGTACCTCCTATACGTCCTACACTCTGGAATTCCTGAAAGCTGGTTGGAGACTCTGCCCCCTTTCTCCACCATTCTGCAAAAGTGACTACTACTATCATTACTAAATTCACTGAAAAAAACCAAAGGTTACAGGCACATTAAAGTTAGGACTTAGTATATAGTTGGGAAATGGAATTTAAGGAAACTTAGAAATTCACTGAAAAAAGCAAAGGTTACAGAGACGTTATAGTTAGGCTCAGGTTTAACTCAAACAAAATGAGTGAAATTTAGCCATTATAGTTAGTGAGCTAACTGTAACTCGCTCTCCTGCAATACACTGCTTATGACCTCACATATTACATCACTCATGACATGGCCAGTGACATCACTGATGACATCTCAAATGACATTATTGATGACATCATCCACAGAATATCTGGTTACAGAGATGTCATAGTTAGGCCCCCATTTCACTCATACAAAAGAAGAGAAATTCAGCAGTTATAATGTATGCCCCCGCAATGCACTGCTTATGACTTCACATATTACATCACCAATGACATGCTAAATGACATCACTTATAACATCTCAGATGACATCACTGATGACATCATCCAGTGAGTATACATTTTATGAAAGTTAAACATTTGTAATAAGCTACTACAAAAGTTACATGAGTATACTAGGTGTTCAACTAATGAGTTATACTATTTCTAACAAATATTATGTGAGTGGGTGTCTGAGTGGCTGTATGGGTGTGTGATTTACTGCGTGAGTGGCTTTATAGTGGAGTGTGTGGCTGTGAAAGTGACTGTATTGAAGAGTGAGTGGGTGTGCCAGTGGCTGTATAGGTGAGTGAGTAGGTGTCTGAATGACTGTATATGTGAGTAAGTGGCTATTTGAGTGAGTGTTTGATTAATTGATTTGGTGTGTGAGTGGCTGTATTGGTGAGTGTTTTCTCTGTGTGAATGACTGTATGGGTGAGTGAGTAGATGTAGGAGTGCTGTTATGGATGTATGGATGGGTATGTAAGTGGTTGTGTGGGTGTGTGAGTGAGTGTGTGAGTGGTTGTATGAGTGAGTGAGTGGCTGGGTTGAGAGGATGTATGGGTGAGTGAATGGGTGTGTGAGTGGCTGTATAGGTGAATAAGTAGATGTGTGAATATTTGTATGGGGTGGCTGTGTGACTGTGAGAGTGACTATATGGATGGGTGAGTGACTGGTTGTATAAGTAGCTGTATGGGTGAGTGAGTGGTTGTGTGAGTGACAGAGTGAGTGGATGTGTAAATGCCTCCATAGGTGAGTGAGTGGGTGTGTGAGTGGCTCTGTGGTTGAGTGAGTGGTTGTGTGAGTACTTGTATGGGTCTGTGAGTGGTTGTGTGGGTATGCGAGTGGGTCCATGAGAGGTTGTATAGGGGTGTGAATGGGTGTGTGAGTGGTAGTGTGGATGATATCATCAGTGATGTCATCAGTGATGTCATCAGTCATATCACTGACCTTATCATGAGCAATGTAATATGTGGGGTAATAAGTAGTGCATTGCAAGGGTATAAGTTGTAGTTAGCTCAAGTAGCTATAACTGCTGAATTTTTCTGGTTGTGTATGAGTGATATGTGAGGCTAACTTAAACGTCCCTGTAACCTTTGGTTTTTTCAGTGAATTTCTAAGATTTCTTAACTATAACGTCTCCATAACCTTTGTGATTTTCAGTGAATTTCATCTTTTTTTAGTTTTATTTCCTAACTGTAAACTGGAACCTTTTAGTGTTAGTATGTGAGTGGCAGAATAGTTGTGTGAGTCTCTGAGTGAGGTTGTGAGTGGGTGTGTGAGTCTCAGAGTGCCTCTGTGTGTGGGTCCTTAAGTGTCTGAGTGGGTCTGGGAGTGGGTGTCTGAGTCTCTGAGTGGATCTATGAGTGGTTGCATGAGTCTCTGAGTAGGTCTGTGAATGGGAGTATGAGTGTCTGAGTGGATCTGTGAGTGAGTGTTTGAGTGTCTAAGAGGGTGTTTGAGTCGTTGAGAGTGTCTGTGAGTGGGTTCATGAGTGTGTGAGTGGGTGTGTGAGTCTCTGAGTAGGCCTGGGAATGCATGTGTGTGTCTCGCAGTAGGTCGGTGAATGGGTGAATGAGTGCTTGAATAGATCTGTTAGTGGGTATATGAGTGTTTGAGTATGTCTTTGCATGGGTACGTGAGTGGGTCTGTGAGTGGATGTGTAAGTATATAAGTGGGTCTGTCAGTGGGTGCGCAGTAAAAAAGTAGGGAGCACACACAAGCAGGTCCTCGTTCCAGCTCCCCCTGTGACTGTCCTCCTGTCCAGCTTGCTTGCAGTCTGCTACCCCCTGTTGCCTTCAGTTTTGTACCACCTCTGCTCATTTTCTCCTTGTTTTGCTGCCTCTTCTCTGCTCACTCCTGCCCTCTATGTTTCCTCTTTATGCTCCTTCTGCCTGTTATTTTTCCTCTTTCTGCTTGTTCCTTGCATTTATGCTGTCTTGTTGCCTGTTTATGACCTCTATTTTGCCTCTTTCTGCTCATTCTGACCTGTATTTTGCCTATATCTGCTAGTTTCTGATATTTTTCTGCCTCTTTCTGTTCACTTCTGACCTTTATTCAGCCCCTTTCTGCTCCCTTCTCACCTTTATTTTGGCTCTTTCTGCTCATTGGAGACCTTTATTTTGCCTCTTTCTGCTCGTTTCTTACCTTTATTTTGCCTCTTTCTACTCATTGGTGTCCTTTATTTTGCCTCTTTTTGCTTGTTTCTCACCTTTATTTTGCCTCTTGCTGCTGTTTTCTGGCCTCTATTTTGTCTCTTTCTGCACATTTATGACCTTTATTCTGCCTCTTTCTGCTCCCTTCAGACCTTTTTATTCTGCCTCTTTCTGCTCACTTCTGACCTTTATTTTGCCTCTTTTTGCTCATTTCTGATCTTTATTTTGCCTCTTTCTGCTTGTTGCTAACCTTTATTTTGCCTCTTTCTGCTCGTTTCTCATCTTTGTTTAACCTTTTGCTGCTGGTTTCTGACCTCTATTTTGTCTCTTTCTACTCATTTCTGACCTTTATTCTGCTTCTTTCTGCTCCCTGCTGACTTTTATTCTGTCTCTTTCTGCTCATTTCTTACCTTTATTTTGCCACTTTCTGCTCGTTACTGCCCTCTAAGTGGCCTCTTTCTGCTAGTTTTTTACCTTTATTTGGCCTCTTTCTGCTCTTTTCTGAACTCTATTCTGCCTCTTTCTGCTCATTTCTGACCTCTATTCTTCCTCTTGGTGCTCATTTCTGACCAAACTTCTGCCTGTTTCTGCTCATTGCTGACCTTTATTTTGCTTGTTTCTGCTGGATCCTCAACTTTATTTTGCTTCTTTCTGCTCGTTTCTCACTTTTATTTTGGCTCTTGCTGCTGGTTTCTGACCTCTATGTTGTCTCTTTCTGCTCATTTCCGACCATTATTCTGCCTCTTTCTGCTCCCTCCTGACCTGTATACTGTCTCTTTCTCCTAATTTCTGGCCTTTATTTTGCCTCTTTCTGATTGTTTCTGACCTTTATTCTGCCCCTTTCTGCTCATTTCTGACCTCTATTTTGCCTGTTGCTGCTCATTTCTGACCTTAATTCTGCCTCATTCTGCTCCCTTCTGACCTTTAGAACAGCAGGGGAGTCTTAAGGCCTCTGCAGTTCCAGCCTGCTCCCTGCCTCCTGCAGGAGTCAGCATTGCTGCTGCACTCAGGGAGCTGATGGAAATGCAACTCCCTGCATGCAAAAACAATAATTCCATCTCTTTCCTGCCCGCATGACAGAGAAAGAGATGAAACCTATGCTTCCAGTGGGCAGGAGCACTTTGACAGCTCCAGCCCACTAGAACCAGAGTGTTTGCTTAGATTTGACTGGAGCTGTCACAGTTCCGGCCATGCAAAAGCAAACAGCTATGTCCAGGGGGTGAGCACCCCGGACATAGCAGGAGCCAGCTCTGGGGCTGGAGGTCCTCAGGGCAATGTATGGCTCTAGGAGAGGGGCATCACGCCCCCCTCATTCTTATGCACAGGCCGCCCTGGGAAGGTGGTGGTCCCCGGGCCAAGAACAGCCCAGGATGAGGATAGCACAGCACCTATTCAATTCTTTTTAAAAATATTTGGCTCTGGGGAAATGGTGGTCCCGAGGGCCCGGGGGGGGTCTGCCGGACCCATTTTATGTTATTTAGCCCCAGGAGGTAGTGGTCTGTGGAGATCTGCACAGCCCCCCATCAATTTTTGATTGCCCCGATGAGGGGGTGCTTCCCGAGGATTATTGAGCCTAAGAAGGGGGGCCCGTACGCCCCTCCTTCATTGTGTAAAAAAACCCTAGGAAGGTTGTAGTCCCTGGGGCTCTAAAAACCGTAGGATGAGGGCCTGTGTGCCCCTCCTTTTTTAAAACAATGCCCCAGGGACCTGTCCCACCAGGGGGCTATTTCTAAAACAACTGCAGCAGTCTGTGATTAATTTTGTTTTTGAATTTTCATCCGATCTGCTGATCCACCGCATTCTTTGGCAAAATAAAATTTTTATTGTTTTGGTTCTGTCAGGGTCCCACGGGGACCCCTAGACCAGAACTAGGGGGTCACGGTATTCCTACCCTGCCCCCCTTTTCTTTTAAAAAATATTTTGGGGGGACTTGCCTGAAGCTGAGTCCCAAAATAGTTTCCAACACTTCCTGGTTGATGTCTTGGCAGCCAATCAGATCTCTGCATGAGATCGGGAGGGTACATGAAGGGTTGGCGCTTCAAGATATACAAATTCGGATTTCATTTAATAGCTCCAAAACTACTGAATGGATTTACACCAAATAACAAAAAGGTTTCTTTCTGTTATGTTATGTTATGTTATTTATTCTTTTGTATAGCGCACGGCTACTCAAAAAGAGTGTCCCGGCGCTTTAGGAGAAGGAGTGCTGCAACATAATAACATAACAACGTTTAGAAGAAGAAAAAAAGACCGAATGCCAGACAAATACATGCAAGAAAAAAACAGGCTACTGGGTGAACAGCCAGGTTTTAAGGCCTTTGCCTAAACGCTAGTAGGCTGGTAGCTCCCCGCAGAGTGAGTGGCAAAGAGTTCCACAACTGTGGCGCCAGTAGTCCAAAAGAGCGGCCTCCCAGACGAACTCTCTTCACACGCGGAACAACCGCCAAAAACAGGGATTCCGACCTCAGAGACCGGGTCGGATGATAGAAGACCAGTCTCTTTTGAAGGTACTTTGCTCCCACCGCGTGGAGAGCTTTGTAGGCCAGAGTCAAAGCCTTAAAAACAATCCGTTTCCGGATCGGGAGCCAATGTAAAATTTTCAACAGGCCCGATACACTGGCCCGTCTATTTAATCCGAAGATAGCTCTCGCAGCAGCGTTCTGCACCACTTGGAGCCGCTGCAGCAAATACTCCGGCAGCCCCAGGTAAAGAATGTTCGAATAATCCAACCTGGACCCGATCAAAGCCTGCACTGTCAGCTTCCTATGCTCCTCCGACAGCAGGGGAAGGAATCTCCGCAGCATCCTAAGGATGCCGAAGCAGATGCCCGACACCCCCAGGATCTGGGATTTCAATATTAACCCCTTATCCATCTTGACCCCCAAGTTCTTGGCTACTTGGGAGGAGCAAGACGGGGGGAACATATTAATCGGCCACCAGGCCTGCCAGTGTCGCACCCAAAGAAGAGAACCTCCGATTTGTCGGAATTGCACTTGAGGCTGTTCCGTTGGAACCATTGAAAAACAGCCCCAAGGCAATCCCGAATGCGCTCCCCATTAAAGTCTCCACCTCTCATACATGAGAAGAGGAGCTGGGTGTCGTCGGCATAAGATACGATCCGGGCCCCATACGACTCCACCAATGCCGCCAACGGGGTCATGAAGATGTTAAATAGGGTCGGGCTCAAAATAGAGCCCTGCGGGACCCCGACTCCCAGAGGCGGCATCACGGCAGAATCTGGCGAGGCCCAGACCGTTTGCCGGCGACCTGCTAGAAAGGAGGAAAACCAGCCGAACACCGTCCCCCGCAGACCTATCTCAGAGAGTCTTGCGAGAAGGCCATCATGGGGGACGGTGTCGAACGCCGCCGATAGGTCCAACAACACCATCATGGCTTTGCCCCCAGAGTCCAGAACCCCTTTAATGGTTTCTGAGACCTCAAGGAGCGCAGTCTCTGTGCTGAGATGGGAACGAAAACCTGACTGGGTGGCGTGCAAAATCTCATTGGTCTCAAGAAAATTGGAAAGCACAACCTGAACGTGCTTTTCCAAAATCTTCGTGAGAGCCGGCAGCAAAGAGATAGGCCTATAATTGACCGGGGCCTTCGGATCCAGGCCTGGCTTTTTGAGCAATGGAATCACCATTGCCTGCTTCCAGGCCAAAAGCTACCTTTCAGCCAAATTCGGTGTAATTCTGTCCAGCGGTTCGGGTTGTAGATTTGTCTAAAATCTATATTGAAATTAACATGGAAAAAAACTTTTTTTTTTACCTCTTCTTTTTCTCGACCCCCGCTTGATGGTTTTCTCTGAAACTTTCCATTCACAACTAGAATCACTGGGGCCCTTGTTTTGAAATTTTTGTAAAGATTCCCCAAACAGCGCCGTATGCATAGGCAAGTCAAAAAATGCTTTTCCTATGGAAATATGGTCCTAACTATAACTACCTACAGGTGACCGACTGCCAGTATTTTATATATATATATATATATATATATATATATATATATGATCGGGAGGGTGTGTCAGTTGCCGGTGCCTGCAATACTGGCTAAACATCAAGTCCAAACTTCCACTCTGAATCAAGAATGGAGCTGACACAACTCGGATGAATCACCTGTGAATTTAATAAGCCTCAATTCATTTGTACAGCTAAGCCAGTTAATCCGTGAAACGCTACAGCAGATGCGTTTCAGCCTCATGGCTTTTCTCAATGCCTATCTCCCTAATGGGCATATCACCTGGGGTGTAAATGCTGGAATATCCGCTCCTCTTGGAGCACAGTTCAAAACCCCACCTAGATGGTTAAAGTCACAGTGTCCCATCTTGCGGCCTCACGATACGCTTCTCCACCATCTGCTACTAACGACAAGCTTAGTCCGCTGGGAACACCCATTAAGTAATCGACGCTCCGACACACAGTGGCGTCCTGATTCATGTCGGTTCGCGGACTGCATATCCATTACGGCATCTGGCAATATATATATATATATATATATATATATATATATATATATATATATATATATATATATATATATATATATATATATATATATATATATATATATATATATATATATATATATATATATCCACTCCAACGGTTCTTTGTTACCGAGTCTTTGCAGCGCTCCTCGTGGGTGCGTGTCCCTGCGACCGAACCATGCCGCTTAACATCCACCAATAATCCCTCCAACTAGGAAGAAACTGGAACGCACTCTCAACAACTTGAATTTAACGCTTTTAATTTTCTTTGCTTAGCTTCAAAAGGGAACAGGCATGCGAAGATCTACGCGTTTCGGTATCACAGATACCTTGCTCACGATCAACTGTTGCTTTGGGTCCACCCCCTATAAATTCAATTGTTGTTACATCATTTCCTGGCTGTGACCCAAGCTCCCTAAGCATTGTGGAGAATGTAGTGTTGTCCATTTTCACTGTTTCTTCAGATATCATGTTTACATTTCGAAACATTATGTGATACCCTATTTACAAAAACAAACATTTATGTCCCTTGAAAGTCTTTGGCACGATACCTTTATGTTGCTTGTATTTACATTTTCACCCCTCCGGTGGGGCTTGTTTTCAAAATAAAGATTTAAGTCCATTCAGAGTCTTTGGCAGGATTCATTTGCATTGTTTATGCTTGCTTTACATTGTTACCCCTCCAGTGGGGAGACTGAAACTTTAACCTTTTTGTCTGCATTTTAGCCCCTCAAGTGGGGAACTTTTCAAGTTCTTCTTCTTTATTGTTTCATTACGTCATTGTTGCTCCTCCGATGGGGATTAAACCTGTTTGTGTTCACTTCCCATTTTTTCTTTGTGTTACCTTATGTTGCTTAATGACTTCCAATATGGTGGTTATTTCATAAATTATTTACTTCAGTTGTACATTCTTTCATTTTCCCATCAGGAAAAACGGATGTCAGAAGTAAAATACGCGCTTCGGAAAAACTAAGCCGTAAGGAGATCAATAAATCCTGGGAACTCATCACCCTGAAGAAATACTTAGAGGTACAACGAGTCCCCAGAGGACTGAGGATAATGATAATGCCAAATCATCAAGAAGCCTCAAATGAGTTATTGCAGGAATGGGGTGACTTTATTTTGAAATCATCTTTAGGTCTGATTGAAATTTTAGTGAAACACATCGAAATTGGCCTCGAGAAAATAAAGGAGCAACTTTTTGAAGTTGAAAAGGAACTGACATCAATGAAATTAACAACAGAAATGACCAAATTTAAGGAAGAATTGGAAGCACAAATCGACAAACATGAAGACATAGTGAGAGAACGCAAACACTCCAAATTCATCAGAGACTCTAACGATTATGCCGAGGGACGCATATTCACTTTCTCCCGGAAATTTGATACAATAAAGGAACAAATGATTTGGAATAAGACATTAAGTTTCTCAAGTAGCGCCTCTTCTCTAACATCGAATGATCCCAGCGATAGTGAACCACCCACAGAAGCAAACAGAAACAAGCTATCTTTTTTAGGAGATATGCGCCTAGTATTACATCAAAGGCAATGGGAGCAAAATCGGCCCATATCCCAACAGCAAAGGGGAAGAGGAAGAGGGCGACAGTGGCAACAAAGAAATGTAAAAGAAGGGGCAAAAGAGGCAAATGCTACAACGGAAAAGATGGGAACGGAGACAAGGAGTATGCGCCGGAAGAACAAATAATGGATGAATTACAAGTGGTGAATCTATCCAAAAGAGCCATCTCAGAAACAGAAATTTTGCTTTTAAAAAGGGGCATAAATTTTTACCCAACAAGAAGAATGGACTTAGCACAAGTACGGATAGACTTTTATCTCTACATCCGAAAGATAAAATTGGCCAAGCTGTTTGCAGAAAAACAAATCAAAGAAAAAACGAAAAGATCAGAAGAAGTGACAGCAACTGTACAGGTGAAAGATTGTGAGAGCTTCCTAACTCTTCTAAATTTGGATACCATAGAGGGAGAAGAAATCCCATTGAATGAGGCAATTACACAAGGAGGAGCGGGCTTAAGTGGATTGAAACCAAAATCAAAGTTTTACCCGCAACTTGCACCAGGTAACAAGATAGACTTGTTCCAAGAAGCGGTTATCCAGGATCTGTACAAACTAAAATGTCCGGAATTTTCGGATAACCTAACCAAACAAGAATGGGATGCGTTAGAAAAACTAACAACTGATGATCAAATTGAAATAAAAATGGCAGACAAGGGGGGCAACATAGTGATCATGGAAAAGAGTGCATATGCCGTGGAAGCACACCGCCAACTATGGAATACCAAATATTATGAAAAATTAAAGAAGAACCCCACCTTGGAAATAAAGGAAGCATTGGATAACCGACTTCAGGAATGGGCAGGACAAGAATTGATAAATGAAGATGAACGAAGATACTTGACAGTGACACATCCAATCATAGCTACAATTTATTTCCTGCCAAAACTTCATAAAGATCAAAAAAACCCGCCTGGCAGACCGATCCTGTCAGCAAAAGGATCATTACTAGAACCAATGGCAAATTACATCGACTTTTTTCTAAACCCCTATGTAACTCAACACAGCTCCTATATACAGGACACAACGGATCTATTGAGATTGCTACAAAACACTCCTTGGCAGGCAACATATCAACTAATAACAATGGATGTCATATCCTTATACACAAACATAGAAAATGACATGGGTTTCGAAGCGTGCAACTTCTTTCTACAAGATCGAAATATTAAATACTCTGAACACAACAAAATGCTCCTAGAAATGGAATCAATATGTCTTAACAAAAACATCTTTTTCTTTGGAGAAGAGATTTATCGCCAGAGAAATGGGATCGCAATGGGATTTTCATTCAGTCCTAGTTATGCCTGTTTAGCGATGGGATACTGGGAAAAGGAGGTAGCTTGGAGTACAAGCAATGATGCAATGGTCAACAAAATCGTCAGTTGGAAAAGATTCATTGACGATTTATTTATCATATGGGACGGAACAACAAGTGAATTCCAAGAATATTTTGAACGAATAAATAACAGCAAAACAAATCTCAAATTCACATATGTAATAAGCAAAGAAAGGGTCATTTTCTTGGATACGGAAATCTACATTAAAAACAACCATATTCAGACAACATTGCATAGAAAAAAGACATCAACCAATGCAACTTTACAAGCAACAAGCTTTCATCAAGAATCTCTAATCTCCAGTATCCCGTATGGGGAATTCCTGAGGATTCGGCGAATCTGCAGTGAGGAAGAAGAATGGCGTAAACATGGAAACATAACTATAAAAAGATTCAAGCAAAGAAAATACAACGACAATATAGTAAGAAAATGCTGGGAGAAAACAAACAACAAAACACGAGAAGAATGTTTATCTCGAAAACAAAAGACAACAGAGCAACAAACAATTCGACTGATAACAGATTTTTCGTTGGAAAGTAAAAAAATTGTGAATATCTTAAGAAAAAATTGGAAGATATTACAACTAGACATCACTGTGAAAGAATTAGTAGGAAAGCATCCTACAGTGACCTATAGGAGAGCGAAGAATTTGAAAGATCATCTAATTCACAGTCATTTTAAAGGAAAGAAGAAAGAAACCACTTGGTTGAAAACAAAAGGCTTCATAAAATGTCATATGTGTAAAGCTTGCCAAATTGCCAAACAAACTAAGGAAATCAAAGTGGCGGATAACAAAACATGGGAGATCCGACAATTGATAACATGCAAAACACAGTATACCATTTATGTATTGGAATGCCCATGCCCACTAAGGTATGTTGGGAGCACAATATTTGAATTAAAAAAGAGGATATTGGAGCATATCCGGGCTACAATACACAAGGACAGATCCAATGCAGTAGCCAAACATATGGAGCAATGTCATCAAGGAGATTGGAAACAGTTGAAATTTTATGGAATTGAAACCATCCCTAAAAAAGAACGTGGGGGAGATCGTGAAAAACAATTGCGCCAAAAAGAATCAAGGTACATTCTGAAATTACGAACATTACAACCGCACGGTCTCAATCAATCAGAAGAGCTTTACATACATCTTTGAGTAATTACAACTTTTCAAAACGGGGAAAATGAAAGAATGTACAACTGAAGTAAATAATTCATGAAATAACCACCATATTGGAAGTCATTAAGCAACATAAGGTAACACAAAGAAAAAATGAGAAGTGAACACAAACAGGTTTAATCCCCATCGGAGGAGCAACAATGACGTAATGAAACAATAAAGAAGAAGAACTTGAAAAATTTCCCACCTGAGGGGCTAAGATGCAGACAAAAAGGTTAAAGTTTCAGTCTCCCCACTGGAGGGGTAACAATGTAAAGCAAGCATAAACAATGCAAATGAATCCTGCCAAAGACTCTGAATGGACTTAAATCTTTATTTTGAAAACAAGCCCCACCGGAGGGGTGAAAATGTAAATACAAGCAACATAAAGGTATCGTGCCAAAGACTTTCAAGGGACATAAATGTTTGTTTTTGTAAATAGGGTATCACATAATGTTTCGAAATGTAAACATTATATCTGAAGAAACAGTGAAAATGGACAACACTACATTCTCCACAATGATTAGGGAGCTTGGGTCACAGCCAGGAAATGATGTAACAACAATTGAATTTATAGGGGGTGGACCCAAAGCAACAGTTGATCGTGAGCAAGGTATCTGCGATACCGAAACGCGTAGATCTTCGCATGCCTGTTCCCTTTTGAAGCTAAGCAAAGAAAATTAAAAGCGTTAAATTCAAGTTGTTGAGAGTGCGTCCCAGTTTCTTCCAAGTTGGAGGGATTATTGGTGGATATATATATATATATATACATAACGCTCCAAAGTTTGCCCAAGCAAAAGCACCACTCAAACACCAGCGTAAGGTTACGAGCCTTTATTGAAGGTACGAATTGTATCCCATCCGTCAATTCCATTTGGCAGCGATTCCGTCGTACATAGCCTGATGCGTTTCAAAAGTTAATCCCTTCTTCATCAGAGGCTTTGAGCGGAAAAGGATGCGTGCTGTTTCCGGTCGCAACACCACAATTGTACGCTAAATTCCACGCCCCCTTATGGGGCTGCTTGATTAAGTCTGTGGAGCATTGTGGGGAATGCAGTCTCAGAAACAAATTATGCCATGGATGGCTGCACTAATATTCTGCCGGGTAAAAAGATTCACAAGCCCTGCATGGGCCTCAACGAACAGGAACAGTCCTTAATCCAACGCTGGTGCCCCACTAAGTAGCTCGGTTGAATACCAGGCTGTGGCCCCTGAATTAGCGGGGTGGTGCAAGCTTGGCGGCGGGACCACCGCCTATACATAACGCTCCAAAGATTGCCCAAGCAAAAGCAGCACTCAAACACCAGCGTAAGGTTACGAGCCTTTATTGAAGGTACGAATTGTATCCCATCCGTCAATTCCATTTGGCAGCAATTCCATCGTACATAGCCTGACCCGTTTCAAAAGTTAATCCCTTCTTCATCAGAGGCTTCGAGCGGAAAAGGATGCGTGCTGTTTCCGGTCGCAACACCACATTTGTACGCTCAATTCCACGCCCCCTTATGGGGCTGCTTGATTAAGTCTGTGGAGCATTGTGGGGAATGCAGTCTCAGAAACAAATTATGCCATGGATGGCTGCACTAATATTCTGCCGGGTAAAAAGATTCACAAGCCCTGCATGGGCCTCAACGAACAGGAACAGTCCTTAATCCAACGCTGGTGCCCCACTAAGTAGCTCGGTTGAATACCAGGCTGTGGCCCCTGAATAAGCGGGGTGGTGCAAGCTTGGCGGAGGGACCACCGCCTATACATAACGCTCCAAAGATTGCCCAAGCAAAAGCAGCACTCAAACACCAGCGTAAGGTTACGAGCCTTTATTGAAGGTACGAATTGTATCCCATCCATCAATTCCATTTGGCAGCGATTCCGCCGTACATAGCCTGACAGGTTTCAAAAGTTAATCCCTTCTTCATCAGAGGCTTCGAGCGGAAAAGGATGCGTTCTGTTTCCGGTCGCAACACCACATTTGTACGCTCAATTCCACGCCCCCTTATGGGGCTGCTTGATTAAGTCTTTGGAGCATTGTGGGGAACGCAGTCTCAGAAACAAATTATGCCATGGATGGCTGCACTAATATTCTACCGGGTAAAAAGATTCACAAGCCTTGCATGGGCCTCAACGAACAGGAACAGTCCTAATCCAACGCTGATACCCCACGAAGTAGCTCGGTTGAATACCAGGCTGTGGCCCCTGAATTAGCGGGGTGGTGCAAGCTTGGCGGCGGGACCACCACCTATACATAACGCTCCAAAGATTGCCCAAGCAAAAGCAGCACTCAAACACCAGCGTAAGGTTACGAGCCTTTATTGAAGGTACGAATTGTATCCCATCCGTCAATTCCATTTGGCAGCAATTCCGTCGTACATAGCCTGACGCGTTTCAAAAGTTAATCCCTTCTTCATCAGAGGCTTCGAGTGGAAAAGGATGCGTGCTGTTTCCGGTCGCAACACCACATTTGTACGCTCAATTCCACGCCCCCTTATGGGGCTGCTTGATTAAGTCTGTGGAACATTGTGGGGAATGCAGTCTCAGAAACAAATTATTGCCACGGATGGCTGCACTTATATTCTGCTGCGTAAAAAGATTCACAAGCCCTGAATGGGCCTCAACGAACGGGAACAGTCCCTAATCCAATGCTGGTGCTCCATTAAGTAGCTCGGTTGAATACCGGGCTGTGGCCCCTGAATTAGCGGGGTGGTGCAAGCTTGGCGGCGGGACCACCGCCTATACCTAACGCTCCAAAGTTTGCCCAAGCAAAAGCAGCACTCAAACACCAGCGTAAGGTTACAAGCCTTTATTGAAGGTACGAATTGTATCCCATCCGTCAATTCCATTTGGCAGCGATTCCGTCGTACATAGCCTGACGCGTTTCAAAAGTTAATCCCTTCTCCATCAGAGGCTTCGAGTGGAAAAGAATGCGTGCTGTTTCCGGTCGCAACACCACATTTGTACGCTCAATTCCACGCCCCCTTATGGGGCTGATGATTAAGTCTGTGGAGCATTGTGGGGAATGCAGTCTCAGAAACAAATTATGCCATGGATGGCTGCACTAATATTCTGCCGGGTAAAAAGATTCACAAGCCCTGCATGGGCCTCAACGAACAGGAACAGTCCTTAATCCAACGCTGATGCCCCACTAAGTAGCTCGGTTGAATACCAGCCTGTGGCCCCTGAATTAGCGGGCTGGTGCAAGCTTGGCGGCGGGACCACCGCCTATACCTAACGCTCCAAAGTTTGCCCAAGCAAAAGCAGCACTCAAACACCAGCGTAAGGGTACGAGCCTTTATTGAAGGTACGAATTGTATCCCATCCGTCAATTCCATTTTGCAGTGATTCCGTCGTACATAGCCGACGCGTTTCAAAAGTTAATCGCTTCTTCATCAGAGGCTTCGAGCGGAAAAGGATGCGTGCTGTTTCCGGTCGCAACACCACATTTGTACGCGCAATTCCACGCCCCCTTATGGGGCTGCTTGATTAAGTCTTTGGAGCATTGTGGGGAATGCAGTCTCAGAAACAAATTATGCCATGGATGGCTGCACTAATATTCTGCCGGGTAAAAAGATTCACAAGCCCTGCATGGGCCTCAACAAACAGGAACAGTCCTTAATCCAACGCTGATGCCCCACTAAGTAGCTCGGTTGAATACCACGCTGTGGCCCCTGAATTAGCGGGGTGGTGCAAGCTTGGCGGCGGGACCACCGCCGATACATAACGCTCCAAAGATTGCCCAAGCAAAAGCAGCACTCAAACACCAGCGTAAGGTTACGAGCCTTTATTGAAGGTACGAATTGAATCCCATCCGTCAATTCCATTTGGCAGCAATTCCGTCGTACATAGCCTGACGCGTTTCAAAAGTTAATCCCTTCTTCATCAGAGGCTTCGAGTGGAAAAGGATGCGTGCTGTTTCCGGTCGCAACACCACATTTGTACGCTCAATTCCACGCCCCCTTATGGGGCTGCTTGATTAAGTCTGTGGAACATTGTGGGGAATGCAGTCTCAGAAACAAATTATTGCCACGGATGGCTGCACTTATATTCTGCTGCGTAAAAAGATTCACAAGCCCTGAATGGGCCTCAACGAACGGGAACAGTCTCTAATCCAATGCTGGTGCTCCATTAAGTAGCTCGGTTGTATACCGGGCTGTGGCCCCTGAATTAGCGGGGTGGTGCAAGCTTGGCGGCTGGACCACCGCCTATACCTAACGCTCCAAAGTTTGCCCAAGCAAAAGCAGCACTCAAACACCAGCGTAAGGTTACGAGCCTTTATTGAAGGTACGAATTGTATCCCATCCGTCAATTCCATTTGGCAGCTATTCCGTCGTACATAGCCTGACGCGTTTCAAAAGTTAATCCCTTCTTCATCAGAGGCTTCGAGCGGAAAAGGATGCGTGCTGTTTCCGGTCGCAACACCACATTTGTACGCTCAATTCCACGCCCCCTTATGGGGCTGCTTGATTAAGTCTATGGAGCATTGTGGGGAATGCAGTCTCAGAAACAAATTATGCCATGGATGGCTGCACTAATATTCTGCCGGGTAAAAAGATTCACTAGCCCTGCATGGGCCTCAACGAACGGGAACAGTCCCTAATCCAATGCTGGTGCTCCATTAAGTAGCTCGGTTGAATACCGGGCTGTGGCCCCTGAATTAGCGGGGTGGTGCAAGCTTGGCGGCGGGACCACCGCCTATACCTAACGCTCCAAAGTTTGCCCAAGCAAAAGCAGCACTCAAACACCAGCGTAAGGTTACGAGCCTTTATTGAAGGTACGAATTGTATCCCATCCGTCAATTCCATTTGGCAGCTATTCCGTCGTACATAGCCTGACGCGTTTCAAAAGTTAATCCCTTCTCCATCAGAGGCTTCGAGCGGAAAAGGATGCGTGCTGTTTCCGGTCGCAACACCACATTTGTACGCTCAATTCCACGCCCCCTTATGGGGCTGATGATTAAGTCTGTGGAGCATTGTGGGGAATGCAGTCTCAGAAACAAATTATGCCATAGATGGCTGCACTTATATTCTGCTGCGTAAAAAGATTCACAAGCCCTGAATGGGCCTTAACGAACGGGAACAGTCCCTAATCCAATGCTGGTGCTCCATTAAGTAGCTCGGTTGAATACCGGGCTGTGGCCCCTGAATTAGCAGGGTGGTGCAAGCTTGGCGGCTGGACCTCCGCCTATACCTAACGCTCCAAAGTTTGCCCAAGCAAAAGCAGCACTAAAAACACCAGCGTAAGGGTACGAGCCTTTATTGAAGGTACGAATTGTATCCCATCCATCAATTCCATTTTGCAGTGATTCCGTCGTACATAGCCTGACGCGTTTCAAAAGTTAATCGCTTCTTCATCAGAGGCTTCGAGCGGAAAAGGATGCGTGCTGTTTCCGGTCGCAACACCACATTTGTATGCGCAATTCCACGCCCCCTTATGGGGCTGCTTGATTAAGTCTTTGGAGCATTGTGGGGAATGCAGTCTCAGAAACAAATTATGCCATGGATGGCTGCACTAATATTCTACCGGGTAAAAAGATTCACAAGCCCTGCATGGGCCTCAACAAACAGGAACAGTCCTTAATCCAACGCTGATGCCCCACTAAGTAGCTCGGTTGAATACCGGGCTGTGGCCCCTGAATTAGCGGGGTGGTGCAAGCTTGGCGGCTGGACCACCGCCTACACCTAACGCTCCAAAGTTTGCCCAAGCAAAAGCAGCACTCAAACACCAGCGTAAGGTTACGAGCCTTTATTGAAGGTACGAATTGTATCCCATCCGTCAATTCCATTTGGCAGCTATTCCGTCGTACATAGCCTGACGCGTTTCAAAAGTTAATCCCTTCTTCATCAGAGGCTTCGAGCGGAAAAGGATGCGTGCTGTTTCCGGTCGCAACACCACATTTGTACGCTCAATTCCACGCCCCCTTATGGGGCTGCTTGATTAAGTCTGTGGAGCATTGTGGGGAATGCAGTCTCAGAAACAAATTATGCCATGGATGGCTGCACTAATATTCTGCCGGGTAAAAAGATTCACTAGCCCTGTATGGGCCTCAACGAACGGGAACAGTCCCTAATCCAATGCTGGTGCTCCATTAAGTAGCTCGGTTGAATACCGGGCTGTGGCCCCTGAATTAGCGGGGTGGTGCAAGCTTGGCGGCGGGACCACCGCCTATACCTAACGCTCCAAAGTTTGCCCAAGCAAAAGCAGCACTCAAACACCAGCGTAAGGTTACGAGCCTTTATTGAAGGTACGAATTGTATCCCATCCGTCAATTCCATTTGGCAGCTATTCCGTCGTACATAGCCTGACGCGTTTCAAAAGTTAATCCCTTCTCCATCAGAGGCTTCGAGCGGAAAAGGATGCGTGCTGTTTCCGGTCGCAACACCACATTTGTACGCTCAATTCCACGCCCCCTTATGGGGCTGATGATTAAGTCTGTGGAGCATTGTGGGGAATGCAGTCTCAGAAACAAATTATGCCATGGATGGCTGCACTTATATTCTGCTGCGTAAAAAGATTCACAAGCCCTGAATGGGCCTCAACGAACGGGAACAGTCCCTAATCCAATGCTGGTGCTCCATTAAGTAGATCGGTTGAATACCAGGCTGTGGCCCCTGAATTAGCGGGGTGGTGCAAGCTTGGCGGCTGGACCACCGCCTATACCTAACGCTCCAAAGTTTGCCCAAGCAAAAGCAGCACTCAAACACCAGCGTAAGGGTACGAGCCTTTATTGAAGGTACGAATTGTATCCCATCCGTCAATTCCATTTTGTAGTGATTCCGTCGTACATAGCCTGACGCGTTTCAAAAGTTAATCGCTTCTTCATCAGCGGCTTCGAGCGGAAAAGGATGCGTGCTGTTTCCGGTCGCAACACCACATTTGTACGCGCAATTCCACGCCCCCTTATGGGGCTGCTTGATTAAGTCTTTGGAGCATTGTGGGGAATGCAGTCTCAGAAACAAATTATGCCATGGATGGCTGCACTAATATTCTACCGGGTAAAAAGATTCACAAGCCCTGAATGGGCCTCAACAAACAGGAACAGTCCTTAATCCAACGCTGATGCCCCACTAAGTAGCTCGGTTGAATACCGGGCTGTGGCCCCTGAATTAGCGGGGTGGTGCAAGCTTGGCGGCTGGACCACCGCCTATACCTAACGCTCCAAAGTTTGCCCAAGCAAAAGCAGCACTCAAACACCAGCGTAAGGTTACGAGCCTTTATTGAAGGTACGAATTGTATCCCATCCGTCAATTCCATTTGGCAGCTATTCCGTCGTACATAGCCTGACGCGTTTCAAAAGTTAATCCCTTCTTCATCAGAGGCTTCGAGCGGAAAAGGATGCGTGCTGTTTCCGGTCGCAACACCACATTTGTACGCTCAATTCCACGCCCCCTTATGGGGCTGCTTGATTAAGTCTGTGAAGCATTGTGGGGAATGCATTCTCAGAAACAAATTATGCCATGGATGGCTGCACTAATATTCTGCCGGGTAAAAAGATTCACTAGCCCTGCATGGGCCTCAACGAACGGGAACAGTCCCTAATCCAATGCTGGTGCTCCATTAAGTAGCTCGGTTGAATACCGGGCTGTGGCCCCTGAATTAGCGGGGTGGTGCAAGCTTGGCGGCGGGACCACCGCCTATACCTAACGCTCCAAAGTTTGCCCAAGCAAAAGCAGCACTCAAACACCAGCGTAAGGTTACGAGCCTTTATTGAAGGTACGAATTGTATCCCATCCGTCAATTCCATTTGGCAGCTATTCCGTCGTACATAGCCTGACACGTTTCAAAAGTTAATCCCTTCTTCATCAGAGGCTTCGAGCGGAAAAGGATGCGTGCTGTTTCCGGTCGCAACACCACATCTGTACGCTCAATTCCACGCCCCCTTATGGGGCTGCTTGATTAAGTCTGTGGAGCATTGTGGGGAATGCAGTCTCAGAAACAAATTATGCCATGGATGGCTGCACTAATATTCTGCCGGGTAAAAAGATTCACAAGCCCTGCATGGGCCTCAACGAACAGGAACAGTCCTTAATCCAACGCTGGTGCCCCACTAAGTAGCTCGGTTGAATACCAGGCTGTGGCCCCTGAATTAGCGGGGTGGTGCAAGCTTGGCGGCGGGACCACCGCCTATACATAACGCTCCAAAGAGTGCCCAAGCAATAGCAGCACTCAAACACCAGCGTAAGGTTACGAGCCTTTATTGAAGGTACGAATTGTATCCCATCCGTCAATTCCATTTGGCAGCAATTCCGTCGTACATAGCCTGACGCGTTTCAAAAGTTAATCCCTTCTTCATCAGAGGCTTCGAGCGGAAAAGGATGCGTGCAGGTTCCGGTCGCAACACCACATTTGTACGCTCAATTCCGCGCCCCCTTATGGGGCTGCTTGATTAGGTCTGTGGAGCATTGTGGGGAATGCAGTCTCAGAAACAAATTATTGCCACGGATGGCTGCACTTATATTCTGCTGGGTAAAAAGATTCACAAGCCCTGAATGGGCCTCAACGAACGGGAACAGTCCCTAATCCAAGGCTGGTGCTCCATTAAGTAGCTCGGTTGAATACCGGGCTGTGGCCCCTGAATTAGCGGGGTGGTGCAAGCTTGGCGGCGGGACCACGGCCTATACCTAACGCTCCAAAGTTTGCCCAAGCAAAAGCAGCACTCAAACACCAGCGTAAGGTTACGAGCCTTTATTGAAGGTACAAATTGTATCCCATCCGTCAATTCCATTTGGCAGCTATTCCGTCGTACATAGCCTGACGCGTTTCAAAAGTTAATCCCTTCTTCATCAGAGGCTTCGAGCGGAAAAGGATGCGTGCTGTTTCCGGTCGCAACACCACATCTGTACGCTCAATTCCACGCCCCCTTATAGGGCTGCTTGATTAAGTCTGTGGAGCATTGTGGGGAATGCAGTCTCAGAAACAAATTATGCCATGGATGGCTGCACTAATATTCTGCTGGGTAAAAAGATTCACAAGCCCTGCATGGGCCTCAACGAACAGGAACAGTCCTTAATCCAACGCTGGTGCCCCACTAAGTAGCTCGGTTGAATACCAGGCTGTGGCCCCTGAATTAGCGGGGTGGTGCAAGCTTGGCGGCGGGACCACGCCTATACATAACGCTCCAAAGATTGCCCAAGCAATAGCAGCACTCAAACACCAGCGTAAGGTTACGAGCCTTTATTGAAGGTACGAATTGTATCCCATCCATCAATTCCATTTGGCAGCAATTCCGTCGTACATAGCCTGACGCGTTTCAAAAGTTAATCCCTTCTTCATCAGAGGCTTCGAGCGGAAAAGGATGCGTGCAGGTTCCGGTCACAACACCACATTTGTACGCTCAATTCCGCGCCCCCTTATGGGGCTGCTTGATTAGGTCTGTGGAGCATTGTGGGGAATGCAGTCTCAGAAACAAATTATTGCCACGGATGGCTGCACTTATATTCTGCTGGGTAAAAAGATTCACAAGCCCTGAATGGGCCTCAACGAACGGGAACAGTCCCTAATCCAAGGCTGGTGCTCCATTAAGTAGCTCGGTTGAATACCGGGCTGTGGCCCCTGAATTAGCGGGGTGGTGCAAGCTTGGCGGCGGGACCACGGCCTATACCTAACGCTCCAAAGTTTGCCCAAGCAAAAGCAGCACTCAAACACCAGCGTAAGGTTACGAGCCTTTATTGAAGGTACAAATTGTATCCCATCCGTCAATTCCATTTGGCAGCGAATCCGTCGTACATAGCCTGACGCGTTTCAAAAGTTAATCCCTTCTTCATCAGAGGCTTCGAGCGGAAAAGGATGCGTGCTGTTTCCGGTCGCAACACCACATTTGTACGCTCAATTCCACGCCCCCTTATGGGGCTGCTTGATTAAGTCTGTGGAGCATTGTGGGGAATGCAGTCTCAGAAACAAATTATGCCATGGATGGCTGCACTAATATTCTGCCGGGTAAAAAGATTCACAAGCCCTGCATGGGCCTCAACGAACAGGAACAGTCCTTAATCCAACGCTGGTGCTCCATTAAGTAGCTCGGTTGAATACCGGGCTGTGGCCCCTGAATTAGCGGGGTGGTGCAAGCTTGGCGGTGGGACCACCGCCTTTACCTAACGCTCCAAAGTTTGCCCAAGCAAAAGCAGCACTCAAACACCAGCGTAAGGTTACAAGCCATTATTGAAGGTACGAATTGTATCCCATCCGTCAATTCCATTTGGCAGCGATTCCGTCGTACATAGCCTGACGCGTTTCAAAAGTTAATCCCTTCTCCATCAGAGGCTTCGAGCGGAAAACGATGCTTGCTGTTTCCGGTCGCAACACCACATTTGTACGCTCAATTCCACGCCCCCTTATGGGGCTGATGATTAAGTCTGTGGAGCATTGTGGGGAATGCAGTCTCAGAAACAAATTATGCCATGGATGGCTGCACTAATATTCTGCCGGGTAAAAAGATTCACAAGCCCTGCATGGGCCTCAATGAACAGGAACAGTCCTTAATCCAACGCTGATGCCCCACTAAGTAGCTCGGTTGAATACCAGGCTGTGGCCCCTGAATTAGCAGGGTGGTGCAAGCTTGGCGGCGGGACCACCGCCTATACCTAACGCTCCAAAGTTTGCCCAAGCAAAAGCAGCACTCAAACACCAGCGTAAGGGTACGAGCCTTTATTGAAGGTACGAATTGTATCCAATCCGTCAAGTCCATTTTGCAGTGATTCCGTCGTACATAGCCGGACGCGTTTCAAAAGTTAATCGCTTCTTCATCAGAGGCTTCGAGCGGAAAGGGATGCGTGCTGTTTCCGGTCGCAACACCACATTTGTACGCGCAATTCCACGCCCCCTTATGGGGCTGCTTGATTAAGTCTTTGGAGCATTGTGGGGAATGCAGTCTCAGAAACAAATTATGCCATGGATGGCTGCACTAATATTCTACCGGGTAAAAAGATTCACAAGCCCTGCATGGGCCTCAACAAACAGGAACAGTCCTTAATCCAACGCTGATACCCCACTAAGTAGCTCGGTTGAATACCAGGCTGTGGCCCCTGAATTAGCGGGGTGGTGCAAGCTTGGCGGCGGGACCACCGCCTATACATAACGCTCCAAAGATTGCCCAAGCAAAAGCAGCACTCAAACACCAGCGTAAGGTTACGAGCCTTTATTGAAGGTACGAATTGTATCCCATCCGTCAATTCCATTTGGCAGCAATTCCGTCGTACATAGCCTGAAGCGTTTCAAAAGTTAATCCCTTCTTCATCAGAGGCTTCGAGTGGAAAAGGATGCGTGCTGTTTCCGGTCGCAACACCACATTTGTACGCTCAATTCCACGCCCCCTTATGGGGCTGCTTGATTAAGTCTGTGGAACATTGTGGGGAATGCAGTCTCAGAAACAAATTATTGCCACGATTGGCTGCACTTATATTCTGCTGCGTAAAAAGATTCACAAGCCCTGAATGGGCCTCAACGAACGGGAACAGTCCCTAATCCAATGCTGGTGCTCCATTAAGTAGCTCGTTTGAATACCGGGCTGTGGCCCCTGAATTAGCGGGGTGGTGCAAGCTTGGCGGCTGGACCACCGCCTATACCTAACGCTCCAAAGTTTGCCCAAGCAAAAGCAGCACTCAAACACCAGCGTAAGGTTACGAGCCTTTATTGAAGGTACGAATTGTATCCCATCCGTCAATTCCATTTGGCAGCTATTCCGTCGTACATAGCCTGACGCGTTTCAAAAGTTAATCCCTTCTTCATCAGAGGCTTCGAGCGGAAAAGGATGCGTGCTGTTTCCGGTCGCAACACCACATTTGTACGCTCAATTCCACGCCCCCTTATGGGGCTGCTTGATTGAGTCTGTGGAGCATTGTGGGGAATGCAGTCTCAGAAACAAATTATGCCATGGATGGCTGCACTAATATTCTGCCGGGTAAAAAGATTCACTAGCCCTGCATGGGCCTCAACAAACGGGAACAGTCCCTAATCCAATGCTGGTGCTCCATTAAGTAGCTCGGTTGAATACCGGGCTGTGGCCCCTGAATTAGCGGGGTGGTGCAAGCTTGGCGGCGGGACCACCGCCTATACCTAACGCTCCAAAGTTTGCCCAAGCAAAAGCAGCACTCAAACACCAGCGTAAGGTTACGAGCCTTTATTGAAGGTACGAATTGTATCCCATCCGTCAATTCCATTTGGCAGCTATTCCGTCGTACATAGCCTGACGCGTTTCAAAAGTTAATCCCTTCTTCATCAGAGGCTTCGAGCGGAAAAGGATGCGTGCAGGTTCCGGTCGCAACACCACATTTGTACGCTCAATTCCACGCCCCCTTATGGGGCTGCTTGATTAGGTCTGTGGAGCATTGTGGGGAATGCAGTCTCAGAAACAAATTATTGCCACGGATGGCTGCACTTATATTCTGCTGGGTAAAAAGATTCACAAGCCCTAAATGGGCCTCAACGAACGGGAACAGTCCCTAATCCAAGGCTGGTGCTCCATTAAGTAGCTCGGTTGAATACCGGGCTGTGGCCCCTGAATTAGCGGGGTGGTGCAAGCTTGGCGGCGGGACCACGGCCTATACCTAACGCTCCAAAGTTTGCCCAAGCAAAAGCAGCACTCAAACACCGGCGTAAAGTTACGAGCCTTTATTGAAGGTACAAATTGTATCCCATCCGTCAATTCCATTTGGCAGCGATTCCGTCGTACATAGCCTGACGCGTTTCAAAAGTTAATCCCTTCTTCATCAGAGGCTTCGAGCGGAAAAGGATGCGTGCTGTTTCCGGTCGCAACACCACATTTGTACGCTCAATTCCACGCCCCCTTATGGGGCTGCTTGATTAAGTCTGTGGAGAATTGTGGGGAATGCAGTCTCAGAAACAAATTATGCCATGGATGGCTGCACTAATATTCTGCCGGGTAAAAAGATTCACAAGCCCTGCATGGGCCTCAACGAACAGGAACAGTCCTTAATCCAACGCTGGTGCCCCACTAAGTAGTTCGGTTGAATACCAGGCTGTGGCCCCTGAATTAGCGGGGTGGTGCAAGCTTGGCAGCGGGACCACGGCCTATATATAACGCTCCAAAGATTGCCCAAGCAAAAGCAGCACTCAAACACCAGCGTAAGGTTACGAGCCTTTATTGAAGGTACGAATTGTATCCCATTTGTCAATTCCATTTGGCAGCAATTCCGTCGTACATAGCCTGACGCGTTTCAAAAGTTAATCCCTTCTTCATCAGAGGCTTCGAGCGGAAAAGGATGCGTGCTGGTTCCGGTCGCAACACCACATTTGTACGCTCAATTCCACGCCCCCTTATGGGGCTGCTTGATTAAGTCTGTGGAGCATTGTGGGGAATGCAGTCTCAGAAACAAATTATTGCCACGGATGGCTGCACTTATATTCTGCTGGGTAAAAAATTCACAAGCCCTGAATGGCCTCAACGAACGGGAACAGTCCCTAATCCAATGCTGGTGCTCCATTAAGTAGCTCGGTTGAATACCGGGCTGTGGCCCCTGAATTAGCGGGGTGGTGCAAGCTTGGCGGCGGGACCACCGCCTATACCTAACGCTCCAAAGATTGCCCAAGCAAAAGCAGCACTCAAACACCAGCGTAAGGTTACGAGCCTTTATTGAAGGTACGAATTGTATCCCATCCGTCAATTCTATTTGGCAGCGATTCCGTCGTACATAGCCTGACGGGTTTCAAAAGTTAATCCCTTCTTCTTCAGAGGCTTCGAGCGGAAAAGGATGCGTGCTGTTTCCGGTCGCAACACCACATTTGTACGCTCAATTCCACGCCCCCTTATGGGGCTGCTTGATTAAGTCTGTGGAGCATTGTGGGGAATGCAGTATCAGAAACAAATTATTGCCATGGATGGCTGCACTAATATTCTGCTGGGTAAAAAGATTCACAAGCCCTGAATGGGCCTCAACGAACGGGAACAGTCCCTAATCCAATGCTGGTGCTCCATTAAGTAGCCCGGTTGAATACCAGGCTGTGGCCCCTGAATTAGCGGGGTGGTGCAAGCTTGGCGGGGGGACCACCGCCTATACCTAACGCTCCAAAGTTTGCCCAAGCAAAAGCAGCACTCAAACACCAGTGTAAGGTTACGAGCCTTTATTGAAGGTACAAATTGTATCCCATCCGTCAATTCCATTTGGCAGCGATTCCGTCGTACATAGCCTGACGCGTTTCAAAAGTTAATCGATTTTTCATCAGAGGCTTCGAGCGGAAAAGGATGAGTGCTGTTTCCGGTCGCAACACCACATTTGTACGCTCAATTCCACGCCCCCTTATGGGGCTGCTTGATTAAGTCTGTGGAGCATTGTGGGGAATGCAGTCTCAGAAACAAATTATGCCATGGATGGCTGCACTAATATTCTACCGGGTAAAAAGATTCACAAGCCCTGCATGGGCCTCAACGAACAGGAACAGTCCTTAATCCAACGCTGATGCCCCACTAAGTAGCTCGGTTGAATACCAGGCTGTGGCCCCTGAATTAGCAGGGTGGTGCAAGCTTGGCGGCAGGACCACCGCCTATACATAACGCTCCAAAGATTGCCCAAGCAAAAGCAGCACTCAAACACCAGCGTAAGGTTATGAGCCTTTATTGAGGGTACGAATTGTATCACATCCGTCAATTCCATTTGGCAGCAATTCCGTCGTGCATAGCCTGACGCGTTTCAAAAGTGAATCCCTTCTTCATCAGAGGCTTCGAGCGGAAAAGGATGCGTGCTGTTTCCGGTCGCAACACCACATTTGTACGCTCAATTCCACGCCCCCTTATGGGGCTGCTTGATTAAGTCTGTGGAGCATTGTGGGGAATGCAGTCTCAGAAACAAATTATTGCCACGGATGGCTGCACTTATATTCTGCTGCGTAAAAAGATTCACAAGCCCTGAATAGGCCTCAACGAACGGGAACAGTCCCTAATCCAATGCTGGTGCTCCATTAAGTAGCTCGGTTGAATACCGAGCTGTGGCCCCTGAATTAGCGGGGTGGTGCAAGTTTGGCGGCGGGACCACCGCCTATACCTAACACTCCAAAGTTTGCCCAAGCAAAAGCAGCACTCAAACACCAGCGTAAGGTTACAAGCCTTTATTGAAGGTGCGAATTGTATCCCATCCGTCAATTCCATTTGGCAGCAATTCCGTCATACATAGCCTGACGCGTTTCAAAAGTTAATCCCTTCTTCATCAGAGGCTTCGAGCGGAAAAGGATGCGTGCTGTTTCCGGTCGCAACACCACATTTGTACGCTCAATTCCACGCCCCCTTATGGGGCTGCTTGATTAAGTCTGTGGAGCATTGTGGGGAAAGCAGTCTCAGAAACAAATTATACCATGGATGGCTGCACTAATATTCTGCCGGGTAAAAAGATTCACAAGCCCTGCATGGGCCTCAACGAACAGGAACAGTCCTTAATCCAACGCTGGTGCCCCACTAAGTAGCTCGGTTGAATACCAGGCTGTGGCCCCTGAATTAGCGGGGTGGTGCAAGCTTGGCGGCGGGACGACCGCCTATACATAACACTCCAAAGATTGCCCAAGCAAAAGCAGCACTCAAACACCAGCGTAAGGTTACGAGCCTTTATTGAAGGTACAAATTGTATCCCATCAGTCAATTCCATTTGGCAGCGATTCCGTCGTACATAGCCTGACGGGTTTCAAAAGTTAATCCCTTCTTCATCAGAGGCTTCGAGCGGAAAAGGATGCGTGCTGTTTCCGGTCGCAACACCACATTTGTACGCTCAATTCCACGCCCCCTTATGGGGCTGCTTGATTAAGTCTGTGGAGCATTGTGGGGAATGCAGTCTCAGAAACAAATTATTGCCATGGATAACTGCACTAATATTCTGCCGGGTAAAAAGATTCACAAGCCCTGAATGGGCCTCAACGAACGGGAACAGTCCTTAATCCAACGCTGGTGCTCCACTAAGTCGCTCGGTTGAATAACGGGCTGTGGCCCCTGAATTAGCGTGGTGGTGCAAGCTTGGCAGCGGGACCACTGCCTATACATAACCCTCCAAAGTTTGCCCAAGCAAAAGCAGCACTCAAACACCAGCGTAAGGTTACAAGCCTTTATTGAAGGTTCGAATTGTATCCCATCCGTCAATTCCATTTGGCAGCGACTCCGTCATACATAGCCTGACGTGTTTCAAAAGTTAATCCCTTCTTCATCAGAGGCTTCGAGCGGAAAAGGATGCGTGCTGTTTCCGGTCGCAACACCACATTTGTACGCTCAATTCCACGCCCCCTTATGGGGCTGCTTGATTAAGTCTGTGGAGCATTGTGGGGAATGCAGTCTCAGAAACAAATCATTGCCATGGATGACTGCACTTATATTCTGCTGTGTAAAAAGATTCACAAGCCCTGAATGGGCCTCAACGAACGGGAACAGCCCTTAATCCAACGCTGGTGCTCCATTAAGTAGCTCGGTTGAATACCGGGCTGTGGCCCCTGAATTAGCGGGGTGGTGCAAGCTTGGCGGCGGGACCACCACCTATACATAACGCTCCAAAGTTTGCCCAAGCAAAAGCAGCACTCAAACACCAGCGTAAGGTTACGAGCCATTATTGACGATGGAATCGCTGCCAAATGGAATTGACGGATGGGATACAATTCGTACCTTCAATAAAGGCTCGTAACCTTACTCTGGTGTTTGAGTGCTGCTTTTGCTTGGGCAAACTTTGGAGCGTTATGTATAGGCGGTGGTCCCGCCGCCAAGCTTGCACCACCCCGCTAATTCAGGGGCCACAGCCCGGTATTCAACCGAGCTACTTAGTGGAGCACCAGCGTTGGATTAAGGACTGTTCCAGTTCGTTGAGGCCCATTCAGGGCTTGTGAATCTTTTTACCCGGCAGAATATTAGTGCAGCCATCCATGGCATAATTTGTTTCTGAGACTGCATTCCCCACAATGCTCCACAGACTTAATCGAGCAGCCCCATAAGGGGGCGTGGAATTGAGCATACAAATGTGGTGTTGCGACCGGAAACAGCATGCATCCTTTTCCGATCGAAGCCTCTGATGAAGAAGGGATTAACTTTTGAAACGCGTCAGGCTATGTACGGCGGAATCGCTGCCAAATGGAATTGACGGATGGGATACAATTCGTACCTTCAATAAAGGCTCGTAACCTTACGCTGGTGTTTGAGTGCTGCTTTTGCTTGGGCAAACTTTGGAGCGTTATTCAATTCAATTCAATTTTATTATTATGTTTTGGCACTCCGAAGAGGTCCACATAAAACAAGATACACAAATACAAATACACATTCTCAAAGTAAAAAATGACAACTACAACATTTTCCACTGAACAAGATAATCAGCAACACATACCTCCATATTTCATCAATAAATAGCTAAAAAACCTTTAAAAAAGTTAAAAATATTGTAGCAAAACATTTCATTTGGAGGAGTATATAAAGCCTGCAAAAAAGAATTCACATTAAGGATACCCAATTGCAAGCATATTGATCTTAGCCACTTCAAACGAAGAGGACGCAATGCAGGACATATAAACAGTACATGAGAACGATCCTGAGCAGACATATTACAAAAGTTACATGTGGGAGAGGACCCATGCCATTTTGCCAAAAGAGTATTTAGGGGCAGCAAGTCCTGCCTTAGGAGGAACCAAAATCTCCGAACACCATGTGGTAGATTCCAGGTGACATAGGGTTGGGCAAGCTTCATTGAGTATGTATTAGCAAGGAGATCACCTCCCCTCTTTACTAGCATGGACTTCTTGTCCAACTTGAAGCAAAGAGCCCAAGAAGCCTGTTTCAAAAGAGATTTTAGCTGGGAAGGAGAAATAGTAAAAAGGGTACTCTCTTCCAATTCAAGAAGTGACACAGCCTTTCTAATGTTCTGTTTAGGAGTACTCTCTTAAACTACCCAACAATTCCCCCTTGAGAAGGGATCTCAAAGTCCCCATTTCTCCTCTAGCCAGGCTGGAAACCCATCGTACTAGAGCGGACAGGCCCTGCGCCCAACTACTACGGAGACCGAATTCAAGACTACAGGCAGCCACAGAACAGGCGGGGTTGAGAGAAGTTATAGACCTTAATAATTTTCCTTCTACCGTCTGTAGAAAACCCCAGTGCTTTAAGTCAACCAGTTCCATTTCGTACAGGAGGGTTGATGGAATTTTTGCCCTATAAACCTCCAGCAAACAAGCAAAGTGTCTTCTCCCTGTGGCGGAATAAAGGGCGCTCAGACTTTTGCCTTGGGACAGGGCTTTACGAGAATTATTATCAATATGAGGCTTCTCACTCAGGTTGGCAGAAATTATTTTTCCTAAGAAGGTATATGTCTTAACCACCTCCAATTTCTGACCACCAACTGACCAACCAAAATTCTCTGATTTAGATTTTTTCTTCCCTGTAATGCACATAATTTTGCTTTTTGTGGCATTTATCCTCATGTAGTGGGTCTCTGCAAAAAGATGTAAAGCCTGCAGACGATTAGCTAATCCCTTAGGTGTTAAATCTAGGATAAGAATGTTGTCTGCATATAGGGGGCAGGAAATAGAAGATCCCCCCACTACCCTCCCGGGGCTATGCCAACACAAGATGAAAGCGAAGCTGGAAGGTCAGCAATGTACAGGGAGAAAAGTAATGGGGCCAGTAGACAACCCTGTTTTAATCCATTAATGGAGGGAATAACCCGCGATAAACCCCTTTCTCCACCTTGTAACACTCGGCACCAAGTGTCCATGTGTAAAGACCGCACCAGATCTAATAGAAGAGGGGGCATGCCCAAGTCAGATAGCTTTCTCCACAGCAAGGGACGATCAACTTTGTCGAATGCTGTGGAGAAATCAATGAAAGCCGCATACACTCCTCCTCCCCGAACTCTTATATATTTGTCCGAAATAACCTGAAGGGCTGTGAGGTTATCCAATGTACCATGCCCCTTACGGAAGCCGGTTTGTTCAAGGGGTAATATCTGATTCGCATCAACCCAATCAGTAATTAGCGATAGGAGACATTTGGAAAAGACTTTTCCAATGGCATCAAGAAGGGCTATCTGTTGATAATTCATTGGCTTATCCCTATCGCCCTTCTTGAATAATGGAACCAATATGCTCCCCTTCCAAGTAGAGGGCACAGCTTTACTGATGAAGCAAGATCTAAATAATGGAAAAAGAATCTTGCTCCATAAAACAGGGTCCTGCTTCAATACCGATATGGGAAGTTCATTAGGCCCCATTGCTCCAGAGGAACGCATGTCCTTAATGGCCATTTCAATGGTTTTCTCCAAAGGGGCATCAATAGAAAACTCATCTTCTTTAGTAGTCCCCTTACATTCTACCCTTACGCCGTTTCCAGCATACAGGTTGGAAATGAAAGTGACCCATGACAATTCAGCAATGGGAATAGGGAGGGGGCTAACTCTTACTCCACAACCCTCCCCAATGAGTGACCAGAATTGTCTAACTTTGCCATGAACTGCGGCCTCCCGTAGACTTATCCAGAGTGAATCTTCTTTTTCTTTTTTAAGTTTCTTCCTAATTCTGCTTCTCCTTCTTTTTAACAGATATATTTTATTATTTATTTCAATAGATCTACACAAAAATTGCTCCCGCACTAATTTATTTATTTCCTTATTTAGGAGGGTAATCGGTCTAGAAACATAAATCTTTTTTACAGAAGAGCTAGACCTTTTGGCAACACGAATGACCTCCTTCATAAAATTCTCAAAGTGAATTATTTCAGAACCCTGCCAATCATTCAGTTCTAGAATTGTTTTACCTGGAATACATTCCAGGCCCTTCTTGGCTTTAAAATTCCAAAAACATCTTCCAGAGTCCTTATGAAAGTTAACTACATCACTGTTAAGGGACCATGAATCGGAATTAGGAGGTTGTAATGAGAGGCTTATAGTAATCACATTGTGGTCACTAAATGATGTCGGAGAGACCACCAGATCCTTCACTAAGGAGAAAATACAATAGTCAGTGATTACATAGTCCAGAATTGACTCACTTTGGGAGGATCTATGAGTATATTTTGCGGGGACATCAGAGGGAAGCCTACCGTTCACTATTAACCCCTCCGCCGCTGAAAGTTCTTCTAGCAACAGCTTCCCTCTCTTATTAGTTTTAATTTTATTAGGGAAGAGAGATTGAGGAATAAGATAGGCTTCTTCTTTAAATTTGTTTCTAAATAGCTCTAAGCTAGAGTTAGAAACTTTACAATTAAAATCACCTACTAACAACACATAGGGGGGAGGTTCTAACTCTTTGATCTGTTTAATGTACAAAAAGACTTGCTTCAATAGAATATTAAAACATTCATCCGGGGGGATGTATGCGTTTATTATTACCAGAGAATTATTGTTTCCCATACTGGTTAGACTACAAAGGGTCACCGCCTGAAAGAGGTTGCTTGGGTCAACATAATGGGTGAAGTTCCACTTTAATCTATTGGACAAAAGGCACGCAATTCCCCCTTTTGCATGCCCTTTCTTCGAAGGAGAGGCCATTGCCTCAAGGACAAAATAATCTCTCCCTGCACACAATCTACTAGCACACCAGGTCTCTTGGATGCAAATCACACTAGCGTTCAAAGAGAACAAGTATTGTAATTTCTCGGGACAATTATTTATCCCGGCAGCGTTCCAAGAGAGAACTTTTAAATTACTGCTAAAGATGTTGAAAAAGTTTGGGGTTGTCTATGGATTTACTAGACAAAGCACCGGGCAGCCAATTCCACAGCTGGTTATCTTCCATTGGGAGGGTGTTCTGAATTAACGGGGCAGGCCTTACATGCATCACCAAACGTGTGCTTTTCGAAACCCAAATCTTTAAATCATCAAATGAGGGAGGGGGACCATCTTGGCCAGTGCCCTGCTGAGAGAGTCTATTATGAGGGAAACTATCTCTTCCAGAAGACAAAACAGGTAATACATCAATACCCCTACACTGGAAGTTCTCAGCCTGTTGCAATATAAGATTTACTATAAGTTTGGAATAGAACTTTACCCTGACATAGGGCGCGGCAACTGTTCCTGATATAGAGACTAGATTAATATCATTAGATTGGATTAACTTTAGACTCACTAATAACAAATTACTGGCAGCCTTGTATCTAAGGGGGTTGGATCTTGTCTTCATGCAAGACCTTCCCCCCAATTGTCTCCCTGAACGTAACTTTTTAGCCGTCATCCTTATACGTGGAGAGCAGGGGAGACCGAAACCCCGGTGAATACAATTAATCAATAAAAGATTGAAATATTTGGAGGTAAGTTACGGTGAGTTCCTGGTCAGAGAGACAATGTTTACACCGTCATAATACAACGCGAAATATATAACACTAAGCAAATAAAGAAGTTCAATACAAATAAAATAAAAATATAAATAAGTAGGCCCAGCCCAGCCTACTTCAGCCTCTGAGGGCCACAGAGGGCCCGCCCTTTGCCCAGGCTTAACCCCCGCGCGCGATCCCGCGTCGCGGGAGAAGTTCCGCTCCTTTTCTGCGCCTCCGGGCGCGGGTGCTGGTGTCAGGGGGGGCGGAGCCACAAAGGATTGTGGGGCCTGTAGTCCCCCCACTCTGCGGTCGCGGTATGGAGTGCGACGGCGGGGGGGACCAGGCAGCAGGAACACACAGGTAATATCCCCCAAGTGCTCTGCAAGACCAAAGTGCGGCAAATTGGCTCCAAACAATGTAATTACCCCCCGATGCTCCGCAAGAGAAAGCACAGCTCACCACGTTGAAAGCAAAGACGGTCTTCCTACCGTGTCAGCCCAGCCCAGCACAGCACGGCAAAGCAAAGCAAAGCGGAGGAGAGAAGGAGGACTCTCTATGTTGGCGTAGCTCTCTGCCGCTCTCTGCTGCTTCTCGTTTCTCACTCTCCTAGCGGGGGCCCTTCTCGTTCTCATGGCAGGGGCCCTTCTCGTTCTCCCTGCCTGGGCCCTACAGCAACTGCAGCTGCCCAACCGCCCGTATCACAGCACGACGAAGTGGGTGGCTGCGTGGGCTGCCTGTTGCCTGATGCCTGATGCCTGGTGCCGACGTTGTGGCGAATAGCGGAGGCAGCAGCTGTGGGGCTGCTGGAAGCAAGCCGGATCTCTGACCTTTTTTCGGACCTTGTACCGCGGTCTACGGACTGCGGTCTACGGTCTGAAGTCTCCGGTTAGCCCAGAGCACTCCCGGGCGTCCTCAAACAGCTACTGCTTCTCACTCGCCTGCTCGCCGCTCTCCGCTTGCTTGCTCCTCCCAATCCTGCACCGCCACCTCGCGTTCACCTTCAGGAACTGAATGGCACCGGTTCCTTGACCGTTATATATATATATATATATATATATATATATATATATATATATATATATATATATATATATATATATATATATTAGGGGTGGGCGGAATTTGCGGAATTTGCGAAAGCGACTTTCGCAAATTATCGCAAAAATGTTTAAAATCTCCGCAAACACGCGAAAATATCGCGAAGATGCGGAAGTTTTTTCCTGCCCGGTTGCGGTATTTTCTGCATGTTCGCGGCTCGCCAACTTACCCATGCGGTTGCTTGCGGGCGCGGCCATCTTGTTTTCACTCTTCTCGCGGTGCATGATCGCGAGAAGAAAGACGTGATCGTGCGATGCATGACGTTACTGCGGGCGCGAACTGTCGCGAGACAGCGCAAATGGCTACCAACAATCCAACATCTTGTGGAGAACGCGACCGGATCGGGAAAACTTGTCGGCGAACGCGGGGATTCAGGTAAGGCGATCGCGCACGCGCGAGAATGTATTATTTTACAGCGCGAGCAAGAACCAAATTATCGCTAAACTGCAGGATGCGGAAATTTTGACATTTTCGCGCTCTCTGCGGAACGCGAAAATGTCAAATTATCGCAATTTCCGCGAGCGGAACGGAAATTTAGCCCAGGCCTAATATATTTCTCGCCAGATGCCGTAATTTATATATACATCCCAGAAACTCTTACCACATGCAGTAAGAATGAGCCACTCCGGTTGTAAATGGTGATTAAAGATTTATTTGGGCACAGATACGAAGTGCTTCCACCTATCCAGGTCTTGGTCACATGACCATTACAATGAGCTTCCGTGTTTTTAACTTTTCAAGCGTCACACACAACGCAACTACATAGAAGAAAGACTTACATACGTTTATACAATCACCGTGAGTAAATATTTAAAGTGCATACCTATTAGGAATTCTTAACTAGTGCAGAATCATTCAGTAACGCATAAATCAAACATTTTCACATTTTGCATTATATCAGCGCAATTTTGTTGTTTTTTTGGTATTCCCGTACCCTAACCATCTCCGGGCATTTACCACGGATTATTACACTTGATTGTTTCTCAATTACACTGTGGGATATTATTTATACATACATGCCTTACTGGAAATTTATGGTATAGTACCCTTTCAGTCCCACCCGTCATTTGCATCGATCAATAAAGACAGTGATTGTAAAGTAATTTATATAACATCCTGTAATATTCCCTTCCATCATATTTATGCAATAAAGGAGAAACATAATGCATTATAATTCATAAATTGTGAACATTTAGTTGTAGTACCCATATTTCATTTCTTGACTCCTTTTGCAAAGCTACCTAATGATCCCCAACACTCGATATTCCCATGGTTCATCATACCTTTACATGTCAACCAAACATAGACAAACCATTTCACAATTCTTCTAAAGAGAGAACGGCTGTTACTTGGAACAGTTCCGGATCTCCGTGCTCTTAAACTCATTAGTGTGACTTCTGTATTTGGGAACCATAGTTTCTCAACTGCAATTCTGTAAAGGGAAAGAAGAGTAATTACATTAATTGCCATATGGAATAGCATAGAACAATCTAGATCTATTGTATGATTCGTACATCAATGAATCCATTGGATTACCCTCAGCGCTAATGTGAAAAACTGAGACATTTACTGATGAGTCATGTGCTAGTGAAACAAGGTAAAGGAAATGGGTGATGTGTGTCAATTAAACAAACATATTAAAATAAACTATATATAATAAAAAAGGTTTCAAGAACCTCTGAAACTCTAGCTCCGGAAATTGTACGGGAGATCCTCATGCCTTTTATAAATGAACGTTTAACTCCTCGTCATTGTTCATCTCTATGGGGAAAACACTTCCAGCTTGCAGAATGAACCTTGATTCTGATCTGCATAAAGCTTGAATACGGTTGCCACCTCTGGAGTTCTTGGGTATAGTGACCACGCCAAAATATTTAGCATTAGTCCAGTTACCATTGTGTGCTTCATGAAAATGTCTGGTGGTACTCTAGCTAAAGTCCTTATTATTTATAGCCCACCAGTGCTCTAGAATTCTTTTCTTTACGGGCAACATCGTGGATCCAATGTATCACTTCCCACAAGGGCAAGTAATAACATAGATAACATAGTCGGTTCCACAGTTGATGTTTTTCTTGATCTTCCACTGCCTATGGGTTCCCAATAGCTTGACTTTATTAATGTTTTCACTGTGGCTGAAAGGCTTTACATTTCCCACATTTGTGGAATCCTCCTCCCCTCTCCAACCAATTAGTCTTCCGCCTTTCCATGTGGCTTCTGACTAACATATCCTTAATGGAAAGACCTCTTCTGTATGTTATTGATGGATTTTGCCCCAATTTTGCCTACAAAGTGGGATCCTGTGTTAAGATGTCCCACCTCTTTTTGATAATTTTCTTGAAGTCTGTGGACTGGGTGTTGTAGTTCATGATCAGTCTAGTTTGGGCATCCATGTCATCCTGTTGCTCAATATAGGGCTTCATTTCTCTCAATGGTGTCCGCTTTGCGGGCTCCCAGTTTGAGCATTTTTCAAGGGGTAACCTCACGCTCTAAACCTACCCATCATCTCTTTTTAATTTTTTTTCATACTTACTCACGGAACTACAGTTCCTCTTAGCCCGTAAGAATTCGCTGAAGGGTATACTCCATCTGAAATTGGGGGGGGGGGGTGGCAGCTAGCTGAGTGAAGTATGGAATTCCCTGCTGTTTCCTTCCTGAACAAATCAGTGTGTAATTTGTTGTCCTCAACGGTTAGTCTGATGTCCAAAAAATATACTGTGTGCTGACTGTATTGGATAGTAAATTTTAGATTCACAGTGTTACAATTCAATTCAGTTACAAACCGTCGTAAATCATTTTCATTGCCCTCTCACACAAAAAACACATCATCGATGTACCTTAGACACAAGTTCACTCTGCATGTCTAATGTTCCAAAGCTTCGCTCCAGAGCACCTGCTTCTCCTACCAGCCTACCAAGAGATTGGCATAGCTGGACACGAAACAGGTGCCCATCGAAGTTCCTTGTATTTGTTTATAGTGTACCCCATTGAACAGGAACACATTCTCCGTCAAACAGATCTCAATCATTTGAAGTAACATGGGCATATGCTCGAGCAGGTGTATGCTTCTGGTTTTCAAAAAGTATTCACAAGCTTTTAAGCCATCTCTGTGTCTTATGTTAGTGTATAGACTTTCAACATCTGAACAGACCAACCAATGCTCTTTACCCCAATGAATGTTCTCTACTTATTGTAAGAAGTCCTTTGTGTCCCTCACATAGGAATTTAGGTCCCTCATGAATCCTGCTAAAAAATGATCTACATAGATGGAAACATTCTCAAATAGGCTGTTTTTTGAGGATACTATTGGGAGACCTGGTGGATTTAGTGGGTCCATATGTACTTTGGGGAGTAAGTAGAATGTGGGTACAGTTGGTGTGTCATTTTTTAGGAATTGGTGTTCATCCCAATTGAGTAATTGATTCTCAAACCATCCTTTAAGAAGGCCAGATAATCTATTTTGTAAATTCACAAGATAAGATGTATCTACCCTCAAATAACAGATGGTATTGTTCAGTTGCCTCATGGCCTCATGTATGTACCCCTCTATACTCATCAGGACTACATTTCCTCCCTTATCTGAGGGTTTAATAATGATACTTTCGTCACTTTGTAAAGCTAGAATTGCTTCCCACTGTTTTTTTGTGATGTTAGTCCTCAGCTGTGTTTTTTGAGGAGTTGTAAAATATCTTATTTCACCGCCTCATGAAATATGTCGATGTTATCTCACGCAATTTGAGGCACATATCTAGATTTGGCCCTGAATGTTGACTTGCTCGGTACCCCAGGATCTATACCAAATGTTTGTGCTACAGTCGAGATATTCGCTGGATCGAACATATCCACCGATTGTGTCGCATCGTCATTTGGTTGATCTCCTAAATCATGAAGTAATCTCAGAGTGTTAATGTCTTCAATTAATAACGGTGAGGTGGACCTCCTCTGGTGTTGCACTCTGAACTTTCTTTTTTACATTGTGTACTTTAAATAATCTCAATTTACGTGTAAATAAATAGAGGTCAATATGAGTTTGTGTATAATCCAAAGGTGTATCGGGACAGAAGGTCAGACCCAATTTCAAAATCTCCTCAGTTTTCAGATATTTCTTTTTGATAAGTTAATTACCATTAACTCTTCGCGATCCATTATTGTCTCTTCTGATTCTGGCCCCTCGTTCCCATGCCAGCATTGCTGCTCTTTTCTGCGGCGTTCTTGTCATCTTTTGCTTTTGTTTTTCCTCCTCTCCCTCCGCCTCTTGTTTTCCCCCTTGCTGAGTGTTCGCTGCTCCTTTGTGGGAGGCGCAGTTCCTTGAAAAAAGAAAAATTTCCGCAGGATTGGAGTTACTGCTGTCCACGGACTCAAGGTCAGAGCTCAGGCTAGTTCCGGACTCCCACCTTCCTTTGTCTGCCATTCCAAGTGCTCAATCTTTATTGAGGTCAGCTTGTGCCTTATCAAATTTCCTCGCAAAGTTCAGGATCCTTCCTGTTTTATAATCTCTCTCGTCCCTTTAGAATTTCCTCTGCTTTCTCTCTATTATCTCTTTTTCAAAGTTAATGATTATTTCATTTACCTCGGCCAGAACCCTTTTTGCATCATTCTGGTCTGTCTCCTTCATAATTTAATCTAGTAAATTGTGTATTTGCTCCAACAGTTCCTTGTGCTCCTCCCAGGCATTTTTCATCAATATTTGCAGCATAGTCTTTGAGCATGCTGTGGTGGTGTCCATCCATGCTTTTAATAGCTCCGGTTTTGGGTTATTCAGGGTGGGCACTATAAAGATCCTTAAGCCCCTCCGTAACTGGTCCACATCAAGGTAATCTTGAAGCGATGTTGCCTCCCACCACCTTCTCAGTTCTTTCCGTCGCAGTCTTTCTAAGGCATTCCCTTTTGTTTTATACTCGTGGTAACTTGTTGCCGGTTAGGGCTGTCCCCCGGTTGATTGCTCTCTGTTGAACTCTTTTTAAAAATCAAATTCACTGAGGCCTGCCGACCTTTCAAGAACTCCATTGCCCAGTATGCACCAGGATCAGCTGATCTTCTATTCCACAACCTCGTCTCTCAGACACTGGCAGCAGACTCACTCACTCCGCTTCACTTCTGTCTTGTGCCGTTTGCCTCCGAAGTTTTTGATTCCTGGAATGGAATCTCCCTCTCGGTGAGGCACTCTGGCTGCCGGAGGGCGTTTGTGTTTGAAATCCAAAAGTGAATTTGCGTATAAGACGCACCCCTCTAAGCGGGTCGGTGCTCATTACAAGCGGACGCCGCCGCTCCTTCAAATCCCAGCAACTCTTACCGCATCCAGTAAGAACGAGCCACTCCGGTTGTATATATATAGATGTATTTTACCGTACCTGGCATCTACGAAAGACAGGCGCTGACTCCGTGGGTATTTGTCAAAGAAAGTATTTATTCCAGAATGACGACCCAGACGCGTTTCGGCTGCGAACTGCCTTGATCACTACATCAGGTAACTTTGAATTTACACAAAATATTTGGTGAGCACTCTTAGTTGGTTGTCACAGCTACCATTCTTGGTAATAGACATAGAAGTTTCTATATGCTAAACCATGACAGCGCATTTAGAAAAAGAAAATCATATTACCATTGTTCTAGACTTAGATACTATCGACACAACAGTAATTATTATGAGCATAATTCAATAATATTAGTAAACTGTGACATTAACATGCCACAGAAGACATACTGCAGACAAATTTTGATAGTAACAGTGTTGCTGACAAGCTATAATGCGTCCATACAAACAAGAGAAAGAGAAGAAATGTATCTGTAGTTCATCCTACCCTCTTCACTGCTGCAATAATCAACATAGCTTCTATCCTATTGAATAACATAGGGTACAACATTATTAGAGATGTTCAGAACATTATGTACATGTATATGCATGACAATATAGCGCGTAGGTAATCCTACCCGATTCCATTGCAGTGATGGAAACGTGAATACGTTTTTGGGGAAGAGAAACAGACGTGGAATAATGCCCCAGTGGGCCTATATACCAGGATCTCTCTCTCCTATGTTGATGAAACTGATATACTACTGACAAAGCCAGTCATATGACTGTGTAAGTTATCACAACTAAAACGTGAAAAAGTGCAAAAGAAAAAATGAAGTGACGTATGTAAAGAACCTAACGCTACGGAGTGGCATCTTGAGCGGGACAGGTGGCCAACCTATCACAAATGTACATTTAGTGCCTCATCTGCGTTCATCCTATTTGGGATTTTAGAATCGAGTAAGATGATATATCTCGATTCCAATCTCCTAAGTGATAGCTGTCTGTTTCTTCCTCTGGGGTTTTTGGGGACATTGTCAATCACAAAGAAGGGGAGAACTTGAGCTTTACCTCCATGGCATGTCTTCATGTGCCTTGCGACTGGATATGTAGGGTCATCATTAGTGATGGCCCTAAGATGTTGTAATATACGCATGTGGACAGGGTGTATGGTGGTTCCAACGTATTGTTTGGCACACGTGCATTGGAGAATGTATACTGCGAAATCTGTTTTACAAGTGTAACTGCCTCAGATTTCAAAGGGCATATGTCTAAATGGCAAAGGGACTGTTCTAGTGTTCACTCCATGCTTGCATGCTTCACATTTAAAGCATTTGTGAAGCCTCTCTGTGGTTTGAGCCAGCTTGTTCCCTTCTTTAATGGTGCATTGCAGACGAGCTCCTGGCGCATAGATTTCGCTCTTCTGAATGTTTTCGGGGGAGCTTTTGCGCAGGTAGGGCCAATGACTGGATCGCTTTGAACTATCTGCCAGTGCCTGTGTAATATTTTACGGAGGTTAGTATGGTAAGCATTGAAGCCTGTAATTAGTCTAGGTGTATTGATCTTATCATTAATATTTTTGTTTCTATATTTTGAGGAAAACAGCAGATCTTCTCTTTTGATGTTAGCACTTTTCTGTTCTGCGGTGGCTAATGTTTTGGTGCTATACCCTCTACACTTCAATCTTTTGAACAAGCCCTCTGTAGACTGTTTCAACCCTTCTTGTGTGCTGCAATTACGCTTCATGCGGAGGCATTCCGCATACGGGATGCTCTCCTTAAGACTTGTGGAGTGGAAGCTGCTAGCGTGGAGGATCGCATTACCTGAGGTAGGTTTTTCTGTAGGCTCTAGACTGTATTATGATGTTTTCTACATAGATTTCAAGATCTAGGAATTGGATGGACTCTCTGCTAGTGGTGCATGTAAAAGATAAATTCAAGTTGTTACTATTAAGCTCTTCTGCAAATCTTTTGGCACTTTCCTCAGAGTCCCGCCAGAGAATAAAATGTACAGACTTACATTTTCAGCCATAGATTTTCTCTGCGTCTCCATGAGTACTTGCTCCTCCCACCAGCCCATATGCAAATTTGCATAGCTGGGGGCAAAGCAAGTACCCATGGCAAAGATGTCTAGTCCGTCTTTAGGCATCATTGGAGTAAAAACTGATTTAGGTAAGAATGGTGTATGTACACTCCCATAGAAAACCAGATCCGATCTCATTGCTAATTCCATGGGTAATACTGGGCTATTTTGTTCTTCACATTCAAGTTCTGCCAAGTCCCTAAGGAGACTCATGGCTGCCACACTGAGACTTCCATTATTAATTTGCATTGTCTCATGTTCCTCTGAGTTGCGGGTTACATTGTAGAAATGCTTTTGCAATTTGAGTTTTCGTATGAACTGGAAAAGGTCCACCCTCGTTTGTGTGTAGTCAAAATTAGTTTTGTCACAGAATGTTAATCCTAAATATAAATATGTATATGTATATATATATATATATATATATATATTTGCACAAAGGTTGCCCTCTAGAAGATGCCTCTCACGGAGGGGTCTCAGCACAAACCACGGCAGGCAGCCAGGTGCCCAGCATGACGCAGTCTCCTCATTACATGCCATATGCGTTTCGATCAAACACACTGCTCTTGTTCACCGGCTGCACAACAAATTAAGGGGGCTAATAGGAAACTGTAATTTATTCAAAATAGCAAGTCCCGCCCTTGTGGGCGTCAATAGCGGCATTCTGGTCATAGTAGTTCAAAATAATGTCGATCGACTTGCAGCTTCTCAAACCATGTTGCCACCGCTGCCTCAGTTCCTTAAAATTATCATACCCGGTTGGGAGAGAAGTCTTGACACCACTGCTGGAAAGCTCGCCAATACATCCCAGCGGTTATATATATATATATATGTGTATGTATGTATGTAAGGATATATATATATATATATATATATATATATCTATGTATATATATATATATATATATATAAAGCCGCAAAGAGTTCCCCTACGGAAGAGCCTGTCACACTGCTAAGTTGTGCTGATGGAATAGTTTAATGGAGGCTGCAAATGACGAACTTGATACACCACACAGCATGCTTCTAGTCACAAGCCTGACGCGTTTCGTGCTTTGCACTTCTTCAAAGGCTGTCTCGTGAAAGGTGAATGCCACAACAGTCAGTGTACTTCATTTAAAACAGGAAATCCGTCCCCAGTGGGCGTGGCCGCTTTGCAGGGCATTCTGGACTCCGTAGTTGTAGTGTTGCTCAAGTGAGCCTGTTGTGCACTTTCCCAAAATAAAAGTTCAAATAAAACCAACAGTGGGTTTCTGTGCTGTGCTCAAAATTCCCCTCTGCATCTCAGTGCCCCCATTTCCAGCTCCAGTCCCGACTTCTGCACACGCCGGTTGGCGTTGCCTCAGGTCCGCGTAAAGCAGCGGTGCTCCTCCACGGCTGGGTAAGCCGTAAACATCAAGCCGCAAAGAGTTCCCCTACGGAAGAGCCTGTCACACTGGTAAGTTGTGCTGATGGAATAGTTTAATGGAGGCTGCAAATGACGAACTTGATACACCACACAGCATGCTTCTAGTCACAAGCCTGACGCGTTTCGTGCTTCGCACTTCTTCAAAGGCTGTCTCGTGAAAGGTGAATGCCACAACAGTCAGTGTACTTCATTTAAAACAGGAAATCCGTCCCCAGTGGGCGTGGCCACTTTGCAGGGCATTCTGGACTCCGTAGTTGTAGTGTTGCTCAAGTGAGCCTGTTGTGCACTTTCCCAAAATAAAAGTTCAAATAAAACCAACAGTGGGTTTCTGTGCTGTGCTCAAAATTCACCTCTGCACCTCAGTGCCCCCATTTCCAGCTCCAGTCCCGACTTCTGCACACGCCGGTTGGCGTTGCCTCAGGTCCGCGTAAAGCAGCGGTGCTCCTCCACTGCTGGGTAAGCCGTAAACATCAAGCCGCAAAGAGTTCCCCTACGGAAGAGCCTGTCACACTGGTAAGTTGTGCTGATGGAATAGTTTAATGGAGGCTGCAAATGACGAACTTGATACACCACACAGCATGCTTCTAGTCACAAGCCTGACGCGTTTCGTGCTTCGCACTTCTTTAAAGGCTGTCTTGTGAAAGGTGAATGCCACAACAGTCAGTGTACTTCATTTAAAACAGGAAATCCATCCCCAGTGGGCGTGGCCGCTTTGCAGGGCATTCTGGACTCCGTAGTTGTAGTGTTGCTCAAGTGAGCCTGTTGTGCACTTTCCCAAAATAAAAGTTCAAATAAAACCAACAGTGGGTTTCTGTGCTGTGCTCAAAATTCACCTCTGCACCTCAGTGCCCCCATTTCCAGCTCCAGTCCCGACTTCTGCACACGCCAGTTGGCGTTGCCTCAGGTCCGCGTAAAGCAGCGGTGCTCCTCCACGGCTGGGTAAACCGTAAACATCAAGCCGCAAAGAGTTCGCCTACGGAAGAGCCTGTCACACTGGTAAGTTGTGCTGATGGAATAGTTTAATGGAGGCTGCAAATGACGAACTTGATACACCACACAGCATGCTTCTAGTCACAAGCCTGACGCGTTTCGTGCTTCGCACTTCTTCAAAGGCTGTCTCGTGAAAGGTGAATGCCACAACAGTCAGTGTACTTCATTTAAAACAGGAAATCCGTCCCCAGTGGGCGTGGCCGCTTTGCAGGGCATTCTGGACTCCGTAGTTGTAGTGTTGCTCAAGTGAGCCTGTTGTGCACTTTCCCAAAATAAAAGTTCAAATAAAACCAACAGTGGGTTTCTGTGCTGTGCTCAAAATTCACCTCTGCACCTCAGTGCCCCCATTTCCAGCAACAGTCCCGACTTCTGCACACGCCGGTTGGCGTTGCCTCAGGTCCGCGTAAAGCAGCGGTGCTCCTCCACGGCTGGGTAAGCCGTAAACATCAAGCCGCAAAGAGTTCCCCTATGGAAGAGCCTGTCACACTGGTAAGTTGTGCTGATGGAATAGTTTAATGGAGGCTGCAAATGACGAACTTGATACACCACACAGCATGCTTCTAGTCACAAGCCTGATGCGTTTCGTGCTTCTCACTTCTTCAAAGGCTGTCTCGTGAAAGGTGAATGCCACAACAGTCAGTGTACTTCATTTAAAACAGGAAATCCGTCCCCAGTGGGCGTGGCCGCTTTGCAGGGCATTCTGGACTCCGTAGTTGTAGTGTTGCTCAAGTGAGCCTGTTGTGCACTTTCCCAAAATAAAAGTTCAAATAAAACCAACAGTGGGTTTCTGTGCTGTGCTCAAAATTCACCTCTGCACCTCAGTGCCCCCATTTCCAGCTCCAGTCCCGACTTCTGCACACGCCGGTTGGCGTTGCCTCAGGTCCGCGTAAAGCAGCGGTGCTCCTCCACGGCTGGGTAAGCCGTAAACATCAAGCCGCAAAGAGTTCCCCTACGGAAGAGCCTGTCACACTGGTAAGTTGTGCTGATGGAATAGTTTAATGGAGGCTGCAAATGACGAACTTGATACACCACACAGCATGCTTCTAGTCACAAGCCTGACGCGTTTCGTGCTTCGCACTTCTTCAAAGGCTGTCTCGTGAAAGGTGAATGCCACAACAGTCAGTGTACTTCATTTAAAACAGGAAATCCGTCCCCAGTGGGCGTGGCCGCTTTGCAGGGCATTCTGGACTCCGTAGTTGTAGTGTTGCTCAAGTCAGCCTGTTGTGCACTTTCCCAAAATAAAAGTTCAAATAAAACCAACAGTGGGTTTCTGTGCTGTGCTCAAAATTCAACTCTGCACCTCAGTGCCCCCATTTCCAGCTCCAGTCCCGACTTCTGCACACGCCGGTTGGCATTGCCTCAGGTCCGCGTAAAGCAGCGGTGCTCCTCCACGGCTGGGTAAGCCATAAACATCAAGCCGCAAAGAGTTCCCCTACGGAAGAGCCTGTCACACTGGTAAGTTGTGCTGATGGAATAGTTTAATGGAGGCTGCAAATGACGAACTTGATACACCACACAGCATGCTTCTAGTCACAAGCCTGACGCGTTTCGTGCTTCGCACTTCTTCAAAGGCTGTCTCGTGAAAGGTGAATGCCACAACAGTCAGTGTACTTCATTTAAAACAGGAAATCCGTCCCCAGTGGGCGTGGCCGCTTTGCAGGGCATTCTGGACTCCGTAGTTGTAGTGTTGCTCAAGTCAGCCTGTTGTGCACTTTCCCAAAATAAAAGTTCAAATAAAACCAACAGTGGGTTTCTGTGCTGTGCTCAAAATTCAACTCTGCACCTCAGTGCCCCCATTTCCAGCTCCAGTCCCGACTTCTGCACACGCCGGTTGGCATTGCCTCAGGTCCGCGTAAAGCAGCGGTGCTCCTCCACGGCTGGGTAAGCCATAAACATCAAGCCGCAAAGAGTTCCCCTACGGAAGAGCCTGTCACACTGGTAAGTTGTGCTGATGGAATAGTTTAATGGAGGCTGCAAATGACGAACTTGATACACCACACAGCATGCTTCTAGTCACAAGCCTGATGCGTTTCGTGCTTCGCACTTCTTCAAAGGCTGTCTCGTGAAAGGTGAATGCCACAACAGTCAGTGTACTTCATTTAAAACAGGAAATCCGTCCCCAGTGGGCGTGGCCGCTTTGCAGGGCATTCTGGACTCCGTAGTTGTAGTGTTGCTCAAGTGAGCCTGTTGTGCACTTTCCCAAAATAAAAGTTCAAATAAAACCAACAGTGGGTTTCTGTGCTGTGCTCAAAATTCACCTCTGCACCTCAGTGCCCCCATTTCCAGCTCCAGTCCCGACTTCTGCACACGCCGGTTGGCGTTGCCTCAGGTCCGCGTAAAGCAGCGGTGCTCCTCCACGGCTGGGTAAGCCGTAAACATCAAGCCGCAAAGAGTTCCCCTACGGAAGAGCCTGTCACACTGGTAAGTTGTGCTGATGGAATAGTTTAATGGAGGCTGCAAATGACGAACTTGATACACCACACAGCATGCTTCTAGTCACAAGCCTGACGCGTTTCGTGCTTCACACTTCTTCAAAGGCTGTCTCGTGAAAGGTGAATGCCACAACAGTCAGTGTACTTCATTTAAAACAGGAAATCCGTCCCCAGTGGGCGTGGCCGCTTTGCAGGGCATTCTGGACTCCGTAGTTGTAGTGTTGCTCAAGTGAGCCTGTTGTGCACTTTCCCAAAATAAAAGTTCAAATAAAACCAACAGTGGGTTTCTGTGCTGTGCTCAAAATTCACCTCTGCACCTCAGTGCCCCCATTTCCAGCTCCAGTCCCGACTTCTGCACACGCCGGTTGGCGTTGCCTCAGGTCCGCGTAAAGCAGCGGTGCTCCTCCACGGCTGGGTAAGCCGTAAACATCAAGCCGCAAAGAGTTCCCCTACGGAAGAGCCTGTCACACTGGTAAGTTGTGCTGATGGAATAGTTTAATGGAGGCTGCAAATGACGAACTTGATACACCACACAGCATGCTTCTAGTCACAAGCCTGACGCGTTTCGTGCTTCGCACTTCTTCAAAGGCTGTCTCGTGAAAGGTGAATGCCACAACAGTCAGTGTACTTCATTTAAAACAGGAAATCCGTCCCCAGTGGGCGTGGCCGCTTTGCAGGGCATTCTGGACTCCGTAGTTGTAGTGTTGCTCAAGTGAGCCTGTTGTGCACTTTCCCAAAATAAAAGTTCAAATAAAACCAACAGTGGGTTTCTGTGCTGTGCTCAAAATTCACCTCTGCACCTCAGTGCCCCCATTTCCAGCTCCAGTCCCGACTTCTGCACACGCCGGTTGGCGTTGCCTCAGGTCCGCGTAAAGCAGCGGTGCTCCTCCACGGCTGGGTAAGCCGTAAACATCAAGCCGCAAAGAGTTCCCCTACGGAAGAGCCTGTCACACTGGTAAGTTGTGCTGATGGAATAGTTTAATGGAGGCTGCAAATGACGAACTTGATACACCACACAGCATGCTTCTAGTCACAAGCCTGACGCGTTTCGTGCTTCGCACTTCTTCAAAGGCTGTCTCGTGAAAGGTGAATGCCACAACAGTCAGTGTACTTCATTTAAAACAGGAAATCCGTCCCCAGTGGGCGTGGCCGCTTTGCAGGGCATTCTGGACTCCGTAGTTGTAGTGTTGCTCAAGTCAGCCTGTTGTGCACTTTCCCAAAATAAAAGTTCAAATAAAACCAACAGTGGGTTTCTGTGCTGTGCTCAAAATTCACCTCTGCACCTCAGTGCCCCCATTTCCAGCGGCCACGCCCACTGGGGACGGATTTCCTGTTTTAAATGAAGTGTAGGCAGTCATCCAGGTTACAAATGGTGCTGGTCTGAAAAAGCAGTTTGGACATGTGCTTTTTAAAAAATCTGAAAAGTGGATTCATAATGTGTCAGTCTGTAAAAGTGTTTATCACTTGCCAAAAAAAAGAGCAGTAAGTGTGCTTTCAAATTGGCAAAGAAATTTCGTTTTGTGACTAATGTGAAAACATGACTCTGTGTGCAAATAGGAATTACAGGCAGAGATTTATTGTGTATTGCTTTGGTGATTTCACAGTTGCATTAGATGGAAAGGGGGAGCCATTTTTTGGTGCAGAAGCAGACTCTTAGCACACACCCAGCTGCTTACCATGTGGAATCATGCACAGTATTCACAAGCGAGTGGGGTTTGAGGTTTCAGTCAGTAATGCAAACACATTCAGCATCACTAAGGCTGTTTGCCCTTGCTGGAGTGTAGGCAGTCACCCAGGTTACAAATGGTGCTGGTCTGAAAAAGCAGTTTGGACATGTGCTTTTTAAAAAATCTGAAAAGTGGATTCATAATGTGTCAGTCTGTAAAAGTGTTTATCACTTGCCAAAAAAAAGAGCAGTAAGTGTGCTTTCAAATTGGCAAAGAAATTTCGTTTAAGGGCCTAATGTGAAAACATGACTCTGTGTGCAAATAGGAATTACAGGCAGAGATTTATTGCGTATTGCTCTGGTGATTTCACAGTTGCATTAGATGGAAAGGGGGAGCCATTTTTTGGTGCAGAAGCAGACTCTTAGCACACAGCCAGCTGCTTACCATGTGGAATCATGCACAGTATTCACAAGCGAGTGGGGTTTGAGGTTTCAGTCAGTAATGCAAATACATTCAGCATCACTAAGGCTGGTTGCCCTTGCTGGAGTGTAGGCAGTCACCCAGGTTACAAATGGTGCTGGTCTGAAAAAGCAGTTTGGACATGTGCTTTTTAAAAAATCTGAAAAGTGGATTCATAATGTGTCAGTCTGTAAAAGTGATTATCACTTGCCAAAAAAAAGAGCAGTAAGTGTGCTTTCAAATTGGCAAAGAAATTTCGTTTTGTGACTAATGTGAAAACATGACTCTGTGTGCAAATAGGAATTACAGGCAGAGATTTATTGCGTATTGCTCTGGTGATTTCACAGTTGCATTAGATGGAAAGGGGGAGCCATTTTTTGGTGCAGAAGCAGACTCTTAACACACAGCCAGCTGCTTACCATGTGGAATCATGCACAGTATTCACAAGCGAGTGGGGTTTGAGGTTTCAGTCAGTAATGCAAATACATTCAGCATCACTAAGGCTGGTTGCCCTTGTTGGAGTGTAGGCAGTCACCCAGGTTACAAATGGTGTTGGTCTGAAAAAGCAGTTTGGACATGTGCTTTTTAAAAAATCTGAAAAGTGGATTCATAATGTGTCAGTCTGTAAAAGTGTTTATCACTTGCCAAAAAAAAGAGCAGTAAGTGTGCTTTCAAATTGGCAAAGAAATTTCGTTTAAGGGCCTAATGTGAAAACATGACTCTGTGTGCAAATAGGAATTACAGACAGAGATTTATTGCGTATTGCTCTGGTGATTTCACAGTTGCATTAGATGGAAAGGGGGAGCCATTTTTTGGTGCAGAAGCAGACTCTTAGCACACACCCAGCTGCTTACCATGTGGAATCATGGACAGTATTCACAAGCGAGTGGGGTTTGAGGTTTCAGTCAGTAATGCAAATACATTCAGCATCACTAAGGCTGTTTGCCCTTGCTGGAGTGTAGGCAGTCACCCAGGTTACAAATGGTGCTGGTCTGAAAAAGCAGTTTGGACATGTGCTTTTTAAAAAATCTGAAAAGTGGATTCATAATGTGTCAGTCTGTAAAAGTGATTATCACTTGCCAAAAAAAAGAGCAGTAAGTGTGCTTTCAAATTGGCAAAGAAATTTCGTTTTGTGACTAATGTGAAAACATGACTCTGTGTGCAAATAGGAATTACAGGCAGAGATTTATTGCGTATTGCTCTGGTGATTTCACAGTTGCATTAGATGGAAAGGGGGAGCCATTTTTTGGTGCAGAAGCAGACTCTTAACACACAGCCAGCTGCTTACCATGTGGAATCATGCACAGTATTCACAAGCGAGTGGGGTTTGAGGTTTCAGTCAGTAATGCAAATACATTCAGCATCACTAAGGCTGGTTGCCCTTGTTGGAGTGTAGGCAGTCACCCAGGTTACAAATGGTGTTGGTCTGAAAAAGCAGTTTGGACATGTGCTTTTTAAAAAATCTGAAAAGTGGATTCATAATGTGTCAGTCTGTAAAAGTGTTTATCACTTGCCAAAAAAAAGAGCAGTAAGTGTGCTTTTAAATTGGCAAAGAAATTTCGTTTAAGGGCCTAATGTGAAGACATGACTCTGTGTGCAAATAGGAATTACAGGCAGAGATTTATTGCGTATTGCTCTGGTGATTTCACAGTTGCATTAGATGGGAAGGGGGAGACATTTTTTGGTGCAGAAGCAGACTCTTAGCACACACCCAGCTGCTTACCATGTGGAATCATGGACAGTATTCACAAGCGAGTGGGGTTTGAGGTTTCAGTCAGTAATGCAAATACATTCAGCATCACTAAGGCTGTTTGCCCTTGCTGGAGTGTAGGCAGTCACCCAGGTTACAAATGGTGCTGGTCTGAAAAAGCAGTTTGGACATGTGCTTTTTAAAAAATCTGAAAAGTGGATTCATAATGTGTCAGTCTGTAAAAGTGTTTATCACTTGCCAAAAAAAAGAGCAGTAAGTGTGCTTTCAAATTGGCAAAGAAATTTCGTTTTGTGACTAATGTGAAAACGTGACTCTGTGTGCAAATAGGAATTACAGGCAGAGATTTATTGCGTATTGCTCTGGTGATTTCACAGTTGCATTAGAAGGAAAGGGGGAGCCAGTTTTTTGGTGCAGAAGCAGACTCTTAGCACACACCCAGCTGCTTACCATGTGGAATCATGCACAGTATTCACAAGCGAGTGGGGTTTGAGGTTTCAGTCAGTAATGCAAATACATTCAGCATCACTAAGGCTGGTTGCCCTTGCTGGAGTGTAGGCAGTCACCCAGGTTACAAATGGTGCTGGTCTGAAAAAGCAGTTTGGACATGTGCTTTTTAAAAAATCTGAAAAGTTGATTCATAATGTGTCAGTCTGTAAAAGTGATTATCACTTGCCAAAAAAAAGAGTAGTAAGTGTGCTTTCAAATTGGCAAAGAAAGTTCGTTTTGTGACTAATGTGAAAACAAATGTAGTAATATATTTAATTAAAATAAAGGAATTTTTTTTTAGTTTTTTTCAGGTATTGCTGAAGAGCAGTGAACAAAATTTAAGATGCCTACAAAATCCAGAGTAAAAAAAGACCACAAAAAAAACCTATATTTGAATACAACTGGAGGACCTAAGTTAGTTGAAGATGCTCATGTTGGGAAGAAGAAAAAATCTTCTGGTAAGCAGACAAAAAATTTTCTAAAGAACATATTCAAAAAAAGGAAAAATGTACAAAATGTCTGTACTGGAAAGAATGATTTCAATCGAAAAGCACAGGAAAAAATTGAGAATTTAGTTAATGCAAATATACCTTCTGCAACTAAAAAGATAAACTTAAACAGAAAAACAGCGTTTAAAGAGATACGTAGAAAAATGTTTCAGAGAAGAGTTATGTCCAATTTGATAAAGGATGTGAAGAAATATAAGCAAAAGGCTAAGTTTTATAAGAGAAAAAAAGAAATTGAAGCCATTGCAGCAAAGGCATTAGAATTAAAAAGGAAACTATTCATTTTAATTTTGAATAGGATGCGTACATTAGACAAAATGGTTAATGTACTGAAATCACATAGCAAAAGGAAAAGAGTAGTGAACAGAACAAACTTTTCTAAAGTGTTTTTAGGAAAATGGATGCATAGTTCAAGTAGTGAACCTTTTTTTAATGAAGAGAGTTATTTTCAAAGTAATAGTTTGCTGCATGCAGTTGACACAAGAGGTCGTGCTTATGAAGTGAAAAATGGTTGCATAATGGAGAAGGAGATAATGGTTCCAAGAGATGAGGTACAAGTGATGGCGGATGAGGCTATGGGGAGACGTCCTAACGCCCCAGTGTACACTTGGAATTGTAGTAGTATTTGCACTGTGCGTCAGGAATCTATTGATAAATTTCGTGAGTTTCTAAGAGAATATAGTAAAAAAAGTGTAAAACAGAAGATTAAGGTGCTTCAAAGTTTGGATCCATGCAGAGTGAGAGAGAATACTGGTTTGCAGGGTCATTCTCTGGCTTGTCTATCTAGAAAAGTGTGTAATAGTGTTTTCCATCATTTTAGGATGCTGGCTGTTCATCATACTGAAATGAGAAAGTTTGTGAGACGGTTGTATTTTGCTAAAAGTCCAGCAATAAAGTTAGATGAATTGAATAGGGCTCTGTTCCGTGGAACGGTATCAGATGTAGAGAAGGTTGTTGATGAAATTCAGTTTTGTTACTTTGGTCCTGAACAAAACAGTGCAGAGAAGGACACAGTAAATGAGGAAGAAGTGGAAGAGAATGTAGAACCCTCTGTAAGTAAGACATTTAATGATCACATAACAAAATTTGCAATAATCTCTAATGAAAGACCAAATATTACTTGTATTTGTTGCCGCAGAACTCATTATAGAAAACAAACCAGGTATGTTGATCTCTACAGAAAGAGTGAAAATGAAGATAATTATAAGTGATAGGATTTTGCCACATATATATTTCTTGAAAATTGTTTTGAATTGGGTGAAGTTCAGCGTATTTGTAAATACTGTTACAACAAGTTAGAGGAAAATAGAATGCTGACCAGAGCTGTACATAATAATTTAGAATTGGATGCTATTCCTGCTGAACTTTCTGAATTAAATACATATGAGTCTATACTCATTCAATGTGTTCATCCGTTCCAGACCATAGTACGTATGGAGCCCAAAACTGGTAAATTACCTCCTTCAGATTTACTGAGAGGTTTAAAAGGTAGAGTGGTGTATTTGCCCTTGGATTTGAAAAAAAATATGGAAACTATTGATGCGGATACTTTGGAAACTGAACCATTAATTATTCTGGTTAATGGTGTACCTACAAAGAATAAGAAGATTTGGCAGGAGCTGGTAGATGTACGGAAAGTACAAAGAGCAAATTTGTATTTGAAAAGGAATAACAAATGGTATGAATCAATTTATATAGAAGAAGAAGATTTACAAGAAGACACAGAAACACCAACTGGACAAATTGAAAAAGTGGACAAGTCAAAGGAAGAAGTAATTTATGAACATTTTAGCATACATCCTCTTCATTCAAAAGAAGTTATGGGAGACAATATTGATCTATTTCAGATGAAGAAAGCAAAAGGAACTCCCGTGAGTGTATGGGAGGAGAGCTTGGAAGCTCGATGTTTTCCCCAGCTGTTTCCTAAAGGAAAAGAAGGACGATACGATGAACGTCCGGAACAGATTCCAGCTTCTGAGTATCGGACTACAAGACTATATGCTGAAGATCCCAGATTTCGACAAAGTATTCCTTATTTGTTCCATCTTTTATTTGAAAGCGACTTGTCTGCACTGTCTTATGCAGTAAATCACATTTTAAAAAGTGGAGTACATTTACAAAATGTGTCTGCTAAGGATTTTATGGAGAAAGTGCAGCACCGAGATGATCATTTGGAAACACAACTGATCAATCTGATGGCTTGTCAGCGTGGGACAAATGAATATTGGTACCGACGCCATGGTGAATTAAAATGCATGTTACGGAATTTAGGAACACCAACATGGTTCCTTACCCTAAGCTGTGCGGAGTACGCTTGGGATGATTTACTGGATTTTCTACGAGAGGCAAATTCAAACATTAAAAACATCGAATACAAGACAGCAGGAGAACTGTGCTCATTGGATCCGGTTAATGTTTGCAGATATTTCAATCATAGATTTGAGGCTATGATGTCCTTCATCTGCAATAAAAAAAATCCACCTCTAGGAGAAGTAGTGGATTTCTTTTGGAGAAAAGAGTACCAGGCAAGAGGTGCTCCTCATATTCATATGCTGTTGTGGATCAAGGATGCCCCAAAGTTTAGAACAGATACTGATGAAGCAGTGTTATCTTACATTGAAGAATATGCAACATGTGCTATACCAAAAAGCACAGAAGAGAAAAAGTTAAAGGAGCAAGTTTTACGTTTCCAACGTCATCGGTGTGGAAAATACTGTCGACGGAAATACAAGAGCAAAGATAAATACTACACTAAATGTCGATTTGGATTTCCTAGACCTGTTCTTTCAAATGGAAGAGTTAACAGTTTTATGTCATCTGTGAGACATACTATCACAAGAAAATCACCTAAGAATACCTACAACCTTAAAAGAAAAGAAGAATCAAAAAATATAAATGACTACAACCCAGTGATTTTATCCATGTGGAACGCTAACATGGATATACAGTATGTAGCTGACAATTCCATTGCTGTTGCTCGATATGTAACGTCTTACATTACGAAATCAGAAAAAACAGAATTGAAGGAAATGTGGGAAGAGATTTCTCACGAGAAAACTGTCAGTAAGAAGCTGTACAGTTTCAGTTTGAAGATGTTATCGCATCGAGAAATTGGATCCTACGAATGTTCAGATAGGTTATCTTCTGCAAGTCTCTACTCGAAATCAAGAAGAATAATTTGGGCAAGTTTAGGCCTTGCAGCAATGAGAAATCGGGTACTGAAATCTGTTGGAGAACTTGAATATTTGGCCGAGAATGACCCAGAAAGTACAGATATTTTGAAATCAAACATGTTGGACACATATTATCCCAAGAGAAGTCATCATCTGGAGAACATGTGTCTCTATGAAGTGCTGCAGAACTACATTTATTCACGGAAAGCCGCAGAAGACATCAACAATGGAAAATATAAAGTCATTGGTGAGGAAGGATGTTTGGTGAAGCAAACAAAAGGAAGTTTGATAAATCACCGGAAGCTGAGTTGCGACACTACTGACAAAAAGCAATTTTACTACTTGGCTCTTTTACAGCTGTTTAAACCATGGCATACAGAGGATGAACTACTGGGAGAATTTCAAAGCTATGAAGATTCTTTTAATGCTTGCAAAGACAGCATACAATGCAATACATTCACAACTTATCTGCAAATGTTAAATGAAGAAATTGAACAGGAAACTACAATTGCAGCAGAAATAGCTAGAGACAGTTCTCAGGACAGCCAAAGTTCAGGAACACTCAGTCAAGATCCCCTAGGACAACCAATCGTTGAAAATGAAGCATAAATAGCCATGAATGAAGTGGAAACGGCTATGAATCAAGCTCAAGGAGAATTTATAGACTTACAAAATTTGGAAAGACAACTGAACGAAGAGCAGCAACAAATTTATGAAGAGATCAGAAAAAAAATTGATCACGGATTTCTACATGAAAAAAAAGAGTGCTCATGCACATCATTTCATCCAATCAGGATGTATGTAAGCGGACAAGCTGGAACTGGAAAAAGTTTCCTAATAAAAGTCATCAGAAGCTACCTACAGCAAAAAACGGATTCTACTTTGTCTTGTGTGGTTACTGCTCCAACTGGGTTAGCAGCATATAACATAAAAGGAATCACTTTACATCGTTTGCTAATGTTACCAGTGGAGCATGAGAACAAAATACAATACAACAAGCTAACTGGAGAAGCATGCTTGGAAGTTTCAAGAGTATTGAAGAAGATGCAAGTTCTCATTATTGATGAGGTGAGCATGGTATCAAACTTAATGCTTGCCTTTGTGCATTTAAGAATGCAGCAAATTCTGAAGACAGACTATGACGTGTTATTTGGAGGAAAACACGTCATAGTTTTTGGAGATCTTTTGCAACTTACTCCAGTTAAAGGACAACCAGTGTTTAATACTGTGACACATGAAGACACGAAGAAGTCATCGGGAAGCATCGGTAATACAAATATTTGGTCCTTCTTTGAGTACAAGGAACTTACAACTAATATGAGGCAAGCAAACGATGAAGAATATGGAAGTATTCTGAAAGATATCAGGATAGGACTACTCACAGAAGCTGGCAAAAAAGCATTACAGAGTCGGCTGCTACATAATTTATTTCCAAAGGAAGAAATAGTTGCAGAGAAGATATACAAGAACATTGCAGAAAACAAAAGTGTCATCTGCTTAATGCCAACTCTACGTGAATGCTCAATATTCAATGAGGAGCTTCTGAAATTGGAAAAGGAAGATATCAGGAAATTGGAAGCAGTGGACAAAATTGAGGATGGAAGAATTACTGTCACATTAACAGGCACACTGAAAAATACATTGGATTCACTAGAGAAGAACATTTCCAAAACAGCTGGATTAGAAAAAAATCTATATGTTTGCATGAACTGTAGAGTATTTTTAAGGAGAAATTTGGATGTTGAAAAAGGTTTAGTTAATGGAGCTATGGGAAGAGTTGTGGGTTTTATTAATTATCAGAAAAAAGATGGAATTGAATGTTTAAAAATAAAATTTGATCAGATAGAAGAAGTTAAAGACATTTGTCGTTGTTCAGTTCGTTTCATGCTTGTGAAAGACTTATATGTACGTAGGAAGCAGTTTCCGTTTTCGCTAGCATATGCTGTAACTATTCACAAGTCTCAAGGATTGACTGTAGATTGTGCATTTGTGAACATTGGTTCAACTGTGTTCAAAGAAGGTATGGCATATGTTGCTTTGTCACGAGTGAAAACATTATCAGGTTTATTCATGATAGACTTTGATGATTCAAAAGTTAGTGCTGACACAAATTGTGTAAAGGAGTATAATAGATTAAGAAGAAGCTATGCTCCTCATTTAGGTCAGTATCCTGTGTTGGAGAAACGTGTAGTTTCTCGTAAAAGGAAAAATGAGAATATCTGTAATGAAGATGTAGAGAGGAGGAAAAAAAAGAGGAGTGATGTAATTGCAAGCAAAAAGAATAAGGAAAATGAAGAACAGGTTGGAGGATGTTATTTTGAAAATAGCTCTGGTGTCAACTGCTACACTAATGTAGTGCTGAATCGAATGTTGCATTTTATCTGGAAAGTTTGCAAGAGCAGATAATAGTAAATCAGGGAAAAAGATTCTGTTCTGTGCTGAGTCTCCTTTTTGAAAAGCTGAGTAATGATAAAACTCTAATAGAAAGTGCTACTGAAATTAGAAAAGTTTTAGATGTATGTTCAGGACGAACACAGTTTTCTCAAAATGTACAGCAAGACGCACAGGAATTCTTGATTTATTTTCTTCAGGTACTGGAAGAAGAAGGGGTTCCCATTGAAAATTTATTTGGTCTCTCTTATAAATGGGAACATAGTTGTGAAAACTGTTATAATATATGTGGCTCTAATGTTGATTCTGAAAGGTTTATTTATTTAACATTGCCAGAGAGTAAAACAGTCACTTTTGCTAAATTAGTTAAAGATGCTAATCATAGCATGCAATGCGGTGAGTGTAAATCTGACATGTTTTCAACATTAATTTTAAAGGAATACAGACAGTATGTAATTTTAATGATGCAACGATGTAGAGCTGATGGTTCAAAATAGGATACTTTAATAAAGAAGTTTACAGGACAGCACTTATCAATTTCAGGAAAAACTTTTGTAACAGTTGCAATAATTTTCCACGATGGACCTACTGTAACTTCTGGTCATTACACAGTTTATCTTAAATGTGAAAAAGGCTGGACACTGTGTAATGATTCCCAATTGATTTTTAAGCAACGTTTGCCTTTTGATTTAGCAAATTCCTATCTAATCTTCCTGAAACCTAAATTTTAGAGAGATTTGGCAACATCTGGACAAAACAATTTTACCATTTTATTGGATTACCATTTGGAATTTACAAATAAAAAGATTTAACAAATTATCATTTGGCCTAATGGAAAGGTAACCAATTGTAATGTGGAATTTTTCAATTTTTTAAGGAAACTTTGGAAAACCAAAAATTTAGAAAAAATCGGTAACATCTGCACAATTTAAATTTTGGAATGTTATTGGATTGCCATTGGAAATTTTTTCAAAAAAGATTTTTAAAATTACTATTTGGCCATGCGGAAAAGTAAACAATTCTATTGTGGACTTATTTAATTATTAATTAATCTTTCGGAAACCAAAATGTTACAGAGAATCGGTGACATCTGTACAATTTAAACTTTAGATTTTTATTGGATTACCATTGGAAATGAAACAAAAAAAGAATTTTAAAATTACTATTTGGCCTAAAGGAAATGGAACCAGATGTATTGTGGAGTTATTTGAGATATATTATTGTGATTATACTTCTGAAATAAAAATATCAGACGGTATTTTAAAGAAATAAGTATTGATATTAGATGATATTTTTTAAGAATATTATGCATTTCTATAAAGTTATGTTTATGCAAAAAGAGATTGTGGGCTTTTTTAAAACAATCTTTGAGATTGTTAATTTTTTTTTTGCCTGCTGTTAAATGATGAATGCAATTGCTTTCACAATTTATAGTGAAATGCAATATTTTCTGAAAACAGCAAAATAAAGGCAAAAATATTTTTTGAAAAATATGTAAATATGTGTACTGTATTATAAAATGTTTTATTAAATATTAATACTTTTTTCTTTTTTTTCAGATTGAGATAGAAAATTTTCGAAAACTAGAACCATTTTTAAAGCAATTAAAAAAAAAATTAAATGAATAAATCTTTTTTTGAGTGGGTATGGTAAGTCAATAATGTCATGGTCCCTTTTTTCCACTTCTCTACAATCACACTTTCAGTTTTTAATTGTAGTCTCTCAAGGACCTTGTAATGTGATAATTGATTTTTAGTGTTTTAAAAAAAAAAAAAAAAAATTACGCGTACGGTAAAAAAAAAAAAAAAAGTTTTTAAAAAAATATATAAAAAATAGATGAAAGGTAAGGTTGGCTCTTAAAAGAGCCGTTGTGTTCATGCAGGGACAGAGGAAAAAAAGATTGGGAATATTAGACGGTACGACAAGTGTGCTGATCTATTTTACAGTTCACTAGGGAAATACTGGTCTCCCTATAAGTAATTAGATCGTGACAAGTGGTGCACCGTACTTCAACCCTCGCAAACCGAGGGTTAATTTCCAGAGGACCAGAAAAAGGAGATGCTCCCCCCACAGATGAAGGGCTCACCTGACCTGCAGAAGAAGGACTCGGCCATGCAGATGATGGTCCAGGCTGAGCTGCTGTGGATGTGCTTGGTTGATTTACTGAAGGGTTACCTTCAGTAAGTCGAGCATGTGTCCTTCTGTGTACATCCTTAAGGTGTCTCATCATGGTGTGATTCCCAAAGGAATACTTCCTGTCAGGATTCCCTCTTGAAAGTACACGCTTACACAGCTTGCAAGTCACTAAGGGTGCATTTACCTTTTGCTGGCCTTCTGGAAAAGTAAAATACTCCCATACGTAAGAGGTCTTTTGTTTCCTCGCTCTCTGCCTCAAGGTAGTGCTGCTAGCCTCACTCTCAGAAGAGCTCTGCTGTTCTGCCATCGTATCACAAAGACAACCCAGCTCCTTCTCCTAAGGGATCACAAGCAGAAATGAGGGGAATGGGTGTGGTGTAGGAGAGTTCTAGAACTGAAAGTAGTTTCAACCAATCAAAAGTTGTGTTTCATGATCACATGACCCACCGTACGCTTACGGTGCGCTTACGGCAAAAGTACGCATGCGCGTAAAAAAGACACGCGCTCGCGCGCATGCGCATAACAGTCACTCCCCGACACTTCCGCGTAACGTGCGCGTGTAGCGTACACGCGTACGCGCCCCACGCGGAGTACGCGCGGCTACGCAAATTGCGTAACTATACGCAAACAGCGTAGAAAAATTACGGACATTGCGTAAACTTTACGCTTACCGTAAGCTTACCGTACGCGCACTAAAAAATGTAAAATAAAAACATATTGTAGAATTTTAAAAATGTAACCATAGTCTTTAAAAAAGGATAGAAAATTACAATAAAAATATGTAAAAAAAAAATTAGCATTTAAAAAACCTTGCAAATTCACTGAAAAAACCATGGGTTTCACACACGTTATAGTTAGGAATTAGCATTTAAAAACCCTTTGAAATTCACTGAAAAAACCATGGGTTTCACACATGTTATAGTTAGGAATTAGCATTTAAAAAACCTTAGAAATTCAATGAAAAAACCAAAGGTTTCACACATGTTATAGTTAGCTGGACATTTCACTCGTAAAAAACCAATGAAATTCCCCCGTTATAGTTAGTTCAGCTAACTATAACTCGCGCGCCCGCAATGCACTACTGATGACGTCACATATTACATCACTCATGACATGGTCAGTGACATCACTCATGACATCACTGATGACATCTCAAATATATATATATATATGTGCATTGTGTTGTATTACAACATAGCCTCTCACGAAGGGGTCTCAGCACAAACCACCGCAGGCAGCCAGGTTCCCAGGATGACGCAGTCTCCTCATTACATGCCATATGCGTTTCAAGCAAACACACTGTGTAGAAGCCACGTTCTGTGGTGATACCAAATGCAGCAAATTTGTAGGCCCTGTTAAAGTTCGCACGACAAACTCTGCGCACTAGCATTATTCTGCTATAAAGAAATAGCTTCAGTAACGCAAGGCTTGCTCATAAACAAATACGGGGCAGGAGAAGATGCTCGCTTCAGCACGTACACTTGCATATCACATTTCTCAATCATGTCTTTGGACATCTCTATTCTGTTGTAATCATTAACTGGAAAAGCACCAGACTTATATCTTGCATTATAGTGGAAAGTCCCAGAAGCAGATTTGGGTCACGCAGCCAGCAGCAGTACCGCTCGGTCCTTAAATGGTATGAAACCATTTAGGCCCTCGTTAATTGGTCAGACGAACTATGCTTAATTTGTGCAACGTATAATATGATGCTACATCCCTTGTGGTTTAGGCCTATAAAAACTGTCAAGCACGTCACCTCAGGGGGCACTCAGTGATTTTACTTGTGCCTCCGTGCTGCACGTTACTCTGTTGTTGGTTTCGCAATAAACCCTGTGGTCTTACCCTTGACGGAGAACTTTTTTGTGTGGATTCATTTCTTGCTTATATTTCAGGTTCCACATTTGGTGGAGAATGCAGCTTCCAGACCATTGACGATTTCGCTGACTGGCGGCCTGGACTCCAGCTTCCTTCAGGGTTCGGAGACCTGAGGTTCGAGGACCTTTTACTTTGTCTTCCTCTCTCCTCCGCCTCCCCTGGGACGCTGGGGGCCTGCCTGCCAGTAAGTTGACTTCGCTTTGCCTCTGGCCCCCTGCTCTCTCTTCTTTGCCCGTCTTGTTCTCATGTCAAGGGTTGTTTGCTTATGCCCTGGCAGCATCTCTCGGGCCTGTGTTACTTACTTGTGGGACACGCAAATGGCCATCATCACGCCTATACTTATCACTTTCTTCTGTGTTCTTTTTGTGGCCCTCGTGATTTATGTTTCAGTTTGTCATCATTCGCGTGAGGACTGCGCTCCTGTTTAGTGTCTGCTCACCGTTCATAGAAGCTGACAGGCTCTCTCTCTCTCTCTTCTAGTGCCGGGCGTAGATTTTGATCTCTGACACCGCGGCTGCCCTCTGCCAGAATACTTTACATGTGCATTTTTGCCCTCTGATACAGCTTCTGGTCCGGATACCCTACCCACCTGGCCGGTGACAGCGCCCTTCTGCGAGTTCCCAGCCCGCAGTGACTCCCCGGTGCCCACCAGCTCCTGCCTGACGGTGCCTAACGGAGGGCGACCTACTGCATCCCCTGTCTTGCTAGCAGAGAGTCCTCGGCCGATGGGGGTGGTGGACCTACAAGGATTTTTTCCTTTGACTGGAACAGAGGTCGGTACGCTTTGCCAGACTCAACAGACGCCGGTAAGTCTCCTTTGGGAGTTCCGTACTCCAGTTTGGGTGGTAGCAGGTAGCTCCTCGTTTTAGAGTTGTAGCAGTTACGCTCACCAGGTTTTGGGTGGTAGCAGGTAGTCCCTCGTTTTAGAGTTGTGACAGTTGGCTCCCCAGGTTCAGGTGGTGGCGGTTTTGCGCCCCTGACAGCGCGCACCCTGTTTGGTACAGGTACGATATCGTGGGATTGGCGGTCCCTAGACTGCCCCTCTCTTGGTTGCAACAGTTTCTTGGGCGCCAGTTCTCCAGTTCCCTGTACTCCGGTCCCGGCAACAGTTGCCTCGCCCCAGCGCCACTGGACCCGGGTACCCAGTGGGCCGCTGCCTCCTCCTGGACGCCTGAGGCGGCCTCCAGCTGTGCCTAGGGGGTTGCCCTGGGCACAGAAAGGGGGGAGTATTAGTCGACCTGTTTGCTATTATCGAATTGATTGTTGTTGTTCACTTGCTTATTTAGTGGGATTCCTTGCATTTTACCTTGCTGTACTGCATACGCCTCTTAATCTAGTGACAACATTTAACTAGGATTTTAGGGCACAGTGAAGTCTCTGTCAGACATACTCTCTTCTTTGGGTATTACGACGCTAACATGACTGACACTCGATGCTGCTAATATGTCTGACTGACCAACATCTATTGTCCAGTACGCCGTCGTCCACCAATAATAAACAGGGCAAAAGTGACCCCCTGCGTCCTGTCTCTTGACCCAATAAAAGGGGCCCTCCCTTATTCTTCTGGGATTAGTGTAAAGGTACTACACACACACATACTTTAGTACACAGCCTCTTTGACAGCGCTGCGCGTAGGGATGTATTCTGTTTCATGTGTGTGCCTGCCTCGAATGTAGAGTTCACCACCTGGCACTATTTAGTGAATTGCTTGAAAGGCTCCAATTCCGCCTAGCCGCCCCTTCCGCCCGATTATGGGGTCACGGAAGATTGCAAGGAGGCGGGATTACTAACCTTCCTTCCTACAACTATTCTGTCATCTTCTCTTCTGTTCATGGGATGCCAGTAATTAGCACCCAGAACTATTTTCTCATTCTCACTGATGTCCGCTTGGGTGAACTTGAATCAATTGCTCTGTCTGTTTGCCTGACGAACGGCTTTGCTTGCTACCACATTAGCTGGAGAGTGGCCGAGAAGTATATGACCACGTTCGTCAACCTACTGTGGTGGTGTCTGTCCAGTATACAGCGCGAGGCCCCGCCAATCTGTCCGGTGTGTTTGCCCTGTCCCTGTTTAGCGCTTGCACGCCACACACTGCACACTCACATCTCACAATGGGAAACTCGCTGGGTAAATACAAATTGGATGGCAGTCAGCCAGCCCCCCCGAAAGACTCCCCGGCGTACAATGTGGCCCTAAGCCAAGGACTCCACTCCATACTATTTGTCCACAAATGGCATGACATGACAGCTAATCGACCAGACCTTCAGTTCCCGCGTCAGGGAACATACGACATAAAAAAACTATTATATTTGAGACAGATGTTAAAACTAAAAGGAAAGAAGATACGGCCAGTTGAATGGGAGTGTTACCATAGCTGGGACATTGTATTGCGCGATAGACGCGCAACTATCGACGTGAAGTCAAAAGTCCATAAAGAGCTGGTTGAAGTGAAAAACAGGGTGCTCAATGAGATCAGTAAAACAAAAATAAAAGAGGATTGGAGAAAAACACAATTAGATGTTGTAGGGGTATACCCATGTATACCATTAGCAAAGCATAATAAAACAGCAAAGGAAGATCATGGAGAAGAAGACACAGTACTATAAGACTTATTGTTGGGGCGGATGCGACCAACGCCAGCATCACACTCAGCTCCCACAGACGAACCTCCTGAGCTAACAAAGGAGCAGCAGGCAGACGCCGTAGACTTAACGCATAAGCTTATCAATGAGGAAGTTACTAAAATACACTTGGACGCCGTCCAAGACATTGCGGTTTTGCAGCTGATGAGGACAGAAGCAGTCCTCGCAGCCAAGAAATACAGTAAACAAAAAAAACAGTTGCAGTCTCAATGTACAAAGAAAGAGATAACACAACCGAGACTGATAGACCATAAATGGCAGCAACAATTCGATGACGAATCAGCAGACCACGCTAGGTCCCTATCACGGTGGCAGGCCTTGGTTTGGGACCTGTGCACCTACATATTACAAACAAAGCATGACATAAAAGTGCTCGAACAGGCGGCAGAAGGCCCTTTACAGACACAGACTCCGACACAGACTCCACCCTCAGGCAGACGTCACAGCCTAGGAGACATGCACTCACCACAAACACACAGAAGATTACTGAAATCAGACACAAAGAAATGTCAGGATTTACTACAGAAAATGGTGGAGGACAAATTAACGGTAGCTGCCCTCATACAACGGTACAACAGACAATATCTATCAGAAGTACTATCACTAGCGCGCGCTCAATTACTGGATAAAGGCGCACACGTTCACAACCTCTATATACAGAAGGAAAAGGCAGCATACACAGGTACTACAGGAGTAGCCCCACAACTACCTCCGCAATATGAGTGGGATACGGCACAGTTTGGTTTCACAGACTCAGACTTGCAAACATATACAGAGGACGAACTGAAAGACAGACTACAATATGCGGTGCACAAGCTGCAACAGTGGAAACAGCTGATACAGACATTTGCAGTGTTGGAAGTAGCGCAGTCCCTCTCCCCTCAGATAGGGACACCAGCACCATCCACAGCTGCTACACACACACTAATAATGCCCCTTAGAGAAATACCCGGTGGCTCAGAGGACGAGTTAGCGTATGTCCATGTCCCCTGGTCTAGACAAGACATTATGTGTTTTACCAAGGACTTTCCGAAGCTTAGAGATGAGCCAAGGAAATGGTACACAGAGCTAGATAGAATGGCGGGCTTGGGAGGACTCTTATGGCGAGATTTTGACGTCCTGTTCAATATAATAGTTCCCAAGGACCTGTGGGAAGACTGTAAAAAGCATGTGGACTGGCCCACGGGGGAACCAGCAAGAGGGAAGGGAGGGGCACCAGGAGGTGAAGTAAACGATAAATATAAAGAAGTAGTAAAATATTTAAAAGACAAAATACCAGAAGACAAGGTAGACTGGAACAAGATCACACACACAAAGCAGGAAAAGGATGTGAGCGTGAACGCGTATTATGACCGCTTGCTACAGGTCTATCAGCAGAATAGTGGGTTGAAAAACCCAATGGGTGAAGCAATGCCAGCTTTCGTCACCACTTTTGTCCAAGGTCTAAGGCCACCGATTAAAACACACCTACAAACTTCTTTTGTTTGCTGGCAGCAAGAGCCCGTAGAAAAGGTGCTAGCAGCAGCACGATACTGCTCTGACTACCAGTCAAACGAACAGTCAATGGAGGCAGAAAAGATAAAAAAGGAAACAGTAAGACTGATGGTGGCACAGGAAAAATTCTACTCAAACAGGCCAGGAAGAGAGAGGGGCAAGGGTAGGGGTAGGGGCCAAGGTAGGCAACAGAATAACAGGTCCACCTCCCTACCACCCCCAGGTACAGCTTGTTTCTACTGCAAGGACCCGAGCCACTGGAAAGCAGATTGCCCCCTATTGAAAAAGAAATACTCGGAAGAGAGGCCAACACAGAATAGGAGACAAAATGAACAATATCAGCGCAATGCCCAGCACACGGAGTATAGAAATAATGAACCACAGGGATACCAGCCCACCGACATGCCCCCAACACAACAAGACTGGGCTGGGAGGGACGAGTGGGGACAGCAGGACAATACTTTCCCACCGCCACCCCAGAATTTATTCTAGGGCTGCCCGAAAGTGGAAGACTGCATAATAGCTCCAGCAATAGCAGTGGACCAATCAGGTCCATACATACAAGGGACGGTAATGGGAAAAGCTGTGACCTTCTTGATAGATACAGGAGCGCAAAGATCAATGCTAAAGGCGTCAGTGGCGCCGGAAGCACCACTTTCGGGAACGAAAATTACTGCAGTCGGAATGACAGGACACCCAATAAATGAATACCTTACACAGCCATTACAATTCAAGGTAGGCACAATAACTGTCAACCACCAGTTCATCCTCAGCAGAATCTGCCCAGTAAATTTACTAGGGAGGGATTTGCTTTGTAAAATGCAATGCACCATACACTGCTCACCAACAGGGGTATTTCTGGAGAGTAGACCACACGGTCTGATGCTACAGGCCTTCATGACCTGCACTGACTTCGTCATCCCACCAGAATTGCGGGACAGTGTGCCACCCCAGGTCTGGGCCACAAGCGCAAATGATGTGGGGCAAGTGCTGAATTACCCCCCAGTGCAGGTCACCTTGAAGCCGGGAGCACCCCTCCCGAGAGTACTACAGTACAAAATTTCAAAAGAAGGGGAGGAGGGCATAGCACCAGTGATCAAGGACCTCCTGAGGCAGGGAATAATTAGAGAAATACGCTCTAGCCCATGCAATACGCCCATACTCCCTGTAAAGAAAGCATCCACGGGCCCAAATGGAGCCCCTGTATATCGTTTTACACAGGATTTGAGAGAATTGAACAAAATAGTGGTTCCCTCTTTCCCAGTGGTTCCAAACCCAGCAACGATATTGTCTAATATCCCAGTCGCAGCAACACACTTCACAGTACTGGATTTGAGTTCAGCCTTCTTCACCATTCCACTGCACCCTAACAGCCAATCATATTTTTCGTTTTGCTTTAGATCAAAACGCTACACATGGTGTCGTCTTTCACAAGGTTTTACAGAATCACCCTCTATCTTCACAAATGCCCTGAAGACAGATCTAGACACCCTAGTGTTAGGAAGCGGCTCAACTCTTGTCCAGTACATAGATGACTTACTGCTGGCCTCCCCTTCAAGAGAGGCTTGCATACAGGACACCATTGCTGTCCTATGCCATCTAGCGATGAAAGGATACAAGGTTTCCCCGAAGAAATTACAGTTTTGCCTCACCGCTGTGATGTATCTAGGCCATGAACTATCGGAGGGGACAAGGAAACTACTACCGGACAGGATCTCAGCTATTACTCAGTCAGTCAGTCAGTCAGTCAAAAAGCTTTATTTCGATAAAAATTATCATAAAAGCATATACAGAAAGATCATTGTAAAAATAAAAGTTCATTAGGGAGCAAATTTTTACAGGAGATCGTAATAATAGCTTATGGCCGAGATTTTAAAAAACGTTATAAAAATATAATTTTACAATGCAGTTAAAAGACAGTTTAAAAAGACATGTGTAAGGCAATACAATGGCTCAACGTGTGCAACTGTTAAGTTTACTTCTAATGGTCCAGGACCAGGATAAAATTTGGCTACTGCACAGACAAGCACCAAACTTGTGTCGGTACGAAGAATACGTAGAGCGACACGGTAGTTTGAAATGCCCAGAAGACGGCAGGCGGGAGCGAGCCATCTTTTTCTCGGATTGCTGTGCACTGGGCATTCGAAGATGATATGAGCTATGCTTTCTACTTTAGCGGGACATGTCAGACAGGTGGCAAGGGTCTGATAGGGAGGCTTCCATTTACTGGTAAATTCGCGGGTGGGAAGGATCTCGAGTCTGAATTGAAAATACAATGATCTATCCCTGGGTTTTTGAATAAGCTCAAGAAACGGCTCAAAACCAACTGTCTGCTTGAATCTAAAAAAGTCTTCGGTTAATCTTCCGTAACTTGAGCTACCAAGATCCCTATTGTCAATACAGTCCCAATATACTTTTTTGAGATCCCTCTTGCTGATTGAAGCTCCGTGCTCCCAAAGATTGGTTAGGCCAAGTTGGCTAAAAGATTTTTTGATGTTACGGAGCCAACTTATTTTGTGGGAGCCGGCTGTATGCATGATTTCTCTCAAACCCTCAGTGAATTTGGCTAGCTCCGGGGTGCGCCAAAGGCGAACCCAGAACAGCAGGGGACGTAGTCTGACAATGTCTTTAAATGAGCGCCTACCCAAGTCGCTAAAAAGGGGTTTTAAGGGAGTACCTCTTGGCATTGAAACTAGTTCTCTTAAAAATTTATTCTCGGATAGAGTGAGCTCTTCTATATTTTCGAAGCCCCATAGTTCGGCACCGTAGGTAGCCGAACCTACTGCTTTGGCCTGATAAATCATGAGTGCGGGGCTAATTGGCTTGCTCGTTGAGGAGCGGTGTTCTTTGGCTATTACCCCCGTAACTCTTTTGTGGTTAAGCAGCATTTTTTGAATGTGGGGCTTCCAAGTCAAAGTGTCGGAGATTCTGACACCTAGGTAGTCAAAAAGTTTGACGTATTCCAAGGGAACACCGTCAGACATAATGGGTACTCTGGGTGATTTCCGAGATTTGAAGGAGAGGAGCTTGGTTTTTGTAGTGTTGATAACCAGTCCTCTCGATGAGCAGAACAGGTGGAATCTATCTATCAGCTTCTGAAGCCCTGCTGGTGTTTTGGAAATCAGCAGGGTATCGTCCGCAAATAATAGAGTTGGAACTCATTTTCCCCGACCACGTACACAAAAGGATGTTAGGGCATTTTTGGGAGTGGCGGGATATTGCCGCCACTGGATCCCAAATTTCTCCCTCATCGCGAAACCATTGCAAGCCCTGACACACAAAGAGGTCCCAGACATAGTACCTTGGCCCCCGGATTGTGAGATAGCATTTAACAGGCTAAAGAGCGAACTGAGTGGGGCACCAGCGTTAGGGCTCCCAGACTACAGCAAAGATTTCCACCTGTTCTGCCACGAAAAGGGTGGATGCTCACTGGGGGTACTGAGTCAGAAGCACGGATCTTACTACCGCCCAGTGGCATACTACTCAGCAACATTAGACCCCGTGGCCTCTGCCCTCCCGCCTTGCTTCCGAGCGGTGGCGGCAGCAGCACTAGCAGTAGAACAGTCAGAGAACATAGTGCTGGCACACACCATGATGTTGCATGTTCCCCATGCAGTGGACACACTACTGACGTCGACAAAGACCCAGCACCTACCAAATGCCCGTCTCACTAGGTATGAACTAATTCTATTAGCACCACACATAATGATTGTCGTACTTTAGAATTTGGGACCGCGTAGGAGGCAGGGCCCTACCCCTGTCTATCCCGGTATTAGTGAACCGCGAATGGTTAATGCGGTATGTACAAGTGCTTTGTGTAACGTTTTAGCTATGAATGCACTGTGTATACGTTATTATACATCACTACGTGGGTTCCATTTTAGATCGGTGGCCATCTTATGGTTGCCCTCACATAGGCTACATAGCATGAGGCAAATACGGGCCTTTTAGAGCACATGTGCCTTTCTTTGACTTTTCTGTGACCTGGGCAGCTTGGCTCCGCTGCCCCAGGTCAGTCCGGTCTCACGAGTTCCCCGTCCCCTGGCCACCTGTGATTAGCATCAGGGCTTGACACACCATAAAGTCTTCTCATCCTACACAAGCCTCCAGCTAATCTCTTTCGCACCTGACTGTTCCTGCTTTATGGCTTGTTTTCCAAACAGGAGATGCTCATGTTTATTGGGGCCTATCGATATCTGATGTGGGATCTGAGCCTTGCTGGGTAAATATTTGCGGGCTGGCTTAACTGGAATGTGGGATGGTCATCATGACTCTGCCTTTTCGTTTGTAATGTATACATGTAATGGCCTTATCGTAAACTAAGGAATGTATGCCTGAAGCAGGATATTCTGTATTTAAGAAGAAGTCAGTTTCTGTGATTTTTAGCAGTCTCCTGAGAACATACACGCTGTTGTACTTCTAGGATACCTGAAATTGGTCTGCAGCCAATAAACTGATCTTTGACTTCACCCAGAAGACTCTGTGTTTCTGTAGGTCTGAAACAGGAAGAACCCCGAAGTCATAGGGTGTGTTCCCCTGCACCGCTGGGCTTAAAATACCCAGTACTTCATGATCAGGAGATGCACCACTTTGAATCCAGCATGCCTCTTGCCAACAGAGCATGATCTGGACGACCTACAATCAGATGATGCCTTTCATGATTGCACTTTAGCAATTGACAGACATACGAAGGTGCGCCCAGACCTACGGGACACACCACTTCCCGATGCACAAAGGGACCTGTTTGTGGATGGGTCATGTCTTAGGGACGGTCAGGGAACTTTGCAGGCCTCCTATGCCGTAGGCACAGCCCATAAACTGCTGGAGGGTGGTAGGCTAGTAAAAGCTAAAAGCGCACAAGCAGCCGAACTCGTGGCACTCATGAGGGCATGCACATTGGCCAAGGGAACAAGAGCAAACATATACACCGACAGCCAATATGCCTTCGGGGTGGTCCATGACTTTGGCCAGCTCTGGTCAATGAGGGGATTCCTCACATCAGCAGGCCAGTAAATACAACACGCACAATTGATAAGCGACCTCCTCCATGCCCTGCTACTACCTTCAAAGGTGGCTGTCATCAAATGCGCAGCACATACTTCAGCAAAAGACTATGTTTCAAAAGGGAACGCATTCATTGATGGGGAAGCAAGGAGAATAGCAATGACTGGCTGTCAACTAGCTATGCTACAAACGACAAGCCCAAGCAACGACACAGAGGCCACAAATGATACTTTACATTTCGACCCCATACATATTCAGAGCAGAGTAGGGAAAGAAGAAAAAGAAGAGTGGGTAAAGGGTGGGTGTGTGCAAAACAGGGAGGGACTGTGGACAGGGCCCAATGGGAAAATATGCCTACCTTCATCAATGCTCCCCTCCATGGCATGTCTCTTTCACGGTCCCACACACATTCGCAGGGACGGCATGATCAGACTATTTGCCCAATGTTGGTACAACTGCAAATTCCGCCAGACAGAAGAGAGACTTTGCAGACAGTGCACTATTTGCGCACAGTACAATACTGGGAAGGGCACGCAAACTGCACCTGGTCACTTCCCCTCTCCCCATGGACCATTTGAAAGCCTCCAAATGGACTTCATTGACATGCCCCCCACCCACAAGTACAAACACGTATTAGTGATCGTATGCATGTTCAGCAAATGGACAGAAGCATACCCAACAAAGAACTGTGATGCACATAAGGTTGCTAAATGCCTCCTCCAAGAACTGATCCCACGCTTTGGAATACCTGCCCTTTTGAGCTCCGACAATGGGCCAGCATTCAACTCCCACGTCATAGGGGGAATATGCAAAGGACTTGGGGTAAAACAGAAATTACACTGCGCATATCACCCCCCTGCTGCGGGCGCAGTGGAAAGAAAGAATGGGGTGCTGAAAAATAAAATTGGGAAAATATGTGCATCAACTGAACTTTCATGGGTAGATGCACTACCACTAGCTCTGCTGGCAATGAGAAACACACCAGATAGAGTAACGAAGCTAAGCCCCCATGAGATACTGTTTGGCTGCCCCATGAACATTGCAGGCCATATGTCAACGGCCCCATTAGCAGTCACAGATGATTTACTTTTATGTTATTGCAAGAAACTAACTGAGACTTTACGTTATCTTCACCGCCAGGTACTGCAGGCTCTTCCAGAGGCAACAACCCCACCGCCGCATGACCTGCAGCCTGGCGACTGGATCTGGGTAAAAGCCCACACCCGATGGCACTGCCTCCAGCCAAGGTGGAAAGGCCCCCATCAAGTCATCCTCAGCACAGCAACAGCAGTCAAGTGCAAAGGCCTGACGTCTTGCATCCACAGCTCCCACACCAAGAAGGCGGACGGACCAGACAACGAGAAGCAAGCGCCGCCAGCACCACCTGCGGCATCTGAGGCACCTCGCAGGTACAACCTCCGATCAACAACACAAGACAAGGACAATGGAAGATAAGAGGCAGACACCTGCTCGGGACAGGCCAGGCCTCCAACGGACAACAGAAGACACCAGAAGCAAGCTACCTTTCAAGGGAGTGCCTACTGTCATGTGCTAGTAACCTCTGACAGTACCACATCAAGGCATCAACGTTTTTCTTCTAATGGTTGACTGGTGCCTGCACCAATGAAAACTTAGGAGGTGCAGCGCCCGCTAGTTAGAATTGAAGATGGTGCTCCAGAACTGAACTGTATGCAGAGGCCTACAACAGAAGTCAGCCGCGATCAATGACCACAAACAGGTCGGGACGGCTTCGGTCTGTACAAGTGGGAGTTGAAGAGTCACGACTAACAATTCACATCGGGTTGTTGTGTCCTGGACTAGGCGTTGGTGTTCTAGAACTGACTGTGCCAAATCCTCCCCTGTTGAGTGGGCTGAGAGATCTGATTCTGCAGGACATTTCATTCCCCACCTTTGGGCTACAAGCCACAACACAAGACATTGCCAACACACGCCTTGATATCTTGGACTGCATAATTGAGGAAATAAAAGACATCGGATTGAGCATTACCAGAGACTGTATCTGAACTGATGGGAAATAGAGCAGCAATGCAGAGAAGAAAGAAAAATGAAAGGATATGGCCTTCAGTGCTAGTAGCGGTATTAACACCAGTACCCGCAATAATAGTGACTGCCCTAATAATAACATTCGCAGATGAGCTTGAAATACCATTCATCAACGGCAGACAAGGGGATGAGGGGGGTTTCAATGATACTAAAGACGCAGAACACCTTGTGGAAACTATTTCCGGCAACACAGAGAAGCATTAGACCATTGCTGAACATAGCGCGCTCATTTGGGGCATTATAGCAGTTTTTAAAAGTTCCCGTTTTGCTCGTTTAATTTAAAAAAAATTCACCATTGTACCTTGTTTTTATCTTTCATCTCACTGCCTCCCCCTCATACCTGCACTTAAAATTTGAAAGCACCGCGTTTGGAGTGGGCCCCTTTCCCCCACTTGCATTAGCATTGGTTCACACTGCCAGAACGGCGGACATCTTGGGTGAGGGCTGAGGATCGCTGCGGTCTAGTCGTCACAAGGACGCTAGACCGGTACTTAAGACGGGTAAATTAGGCGGCCGGTCATCTTTGGAAACTATTTCCGGCAACACAGAGAAGCATTAGACCATTGCTGAACATAGCGCGCTCATTTGGGGCATTATAGCAGTTTTTAAAAGTTCCCGTTTTGCTCGTTTAATTTAAAAAAATGTCACCATTGTACCTTGTTTTTATCTTTCATCTCACTGCCTCCCCCTCATACCTGCACTTAAAATTTGAAAGCACCGCGTTTGGAGCGGGCCCCTTTCCCCCACTTGCATTAGCATTGGTTCACACTGCCAGAACGGCGGACATCTTGGGTGAGGGCTGAGGATCTCTGCGGTCTAGTCGTCACAAGGACGCTAGACCGGTACTTAAGACGGGTAAATTAGGCGGCCGGTCATCTTTGGAAACTATTTCCGGCAACACAGAGAAGCATTAGACCATTGCTGAACATAGCGCGCTCATTTGGGGCATTATAGCAGTTTTTAAAAGTTCCCGTTTTGCTCGTTTAATTTAAAAATTGTTTCACCATTGTACCTTGTTTTTATCTTTCATCTCACTGCCTCCGCCTCATACCTGCACTTAAAATTTGAAAGCACCGCGTTTGGAGCTGGCCCCTTTCCCCCACTTGCATTAGCATTGGTTCACACTGACAGAACGGCGGACATCTTGGGTGAGGGCTGAGGATCGCTGCGGTCTAGTCCTCACAAGGACGCTAGACCGGTACTTAAGACGGTCATGCTGACGCGCAGCGGGCACGCGCTGCGGGTTCGCCAGAGCATCGCCGGAGTCACGCCAGAGTCCAGCCCGTCTGCGCCCGTCCGCGCACGGACGGGCCCGGCGGCTCGGACATCTGGCTACAGGCTTACTTACTCCTCAGAGGAGCTGCGCAGTCTGGATAAAGGTGAGAGGGATCCGGACTACGAAACCCTGAGGACTATCAAGACTCATGCTATATCTCGCCCTCATAAGGTCATTCCCTCAGGCCGGGGCTCTATACTGAAGATTGCCAGCTTAAATACGAGATCACTCCACTGCCATCATGTAGAGGTATATAACCTACTCCAGGACAATGACATCGATGTCCTGACCCTCTCGGAGACCTGGCTGGACGACAACTCGTTGCCTGACATCATTGCCGCTCTCCCAGGGGGCTATGATGCCATATGGCACAACCGTCCGGGAGGTGCTCGGGGGGGAGGGGTAGCTATCCTCTATAAAAAGAGCCTGTCAGTCGAGCTACTGTTATCTGAATCAGTGGATTTATCTGACTTGCTTGGGGTAAAGTTAACAATGTCTAATGTCTGCTGGGTGATTCTGTCAGTATACCGCCCACCAAAGTCTACCCCGCTTTTCTACGACCTTTACGGACCCATTATGTCGGACCTGTGTACCCGATACACGAAAATCTTGGTGACAGGAGATTTTAATTTGCATTGGGATAACTCCCACCGGGACTTGGCCACACGTCAATTGGATATTATGATGACCGCCCTGAGTTTTACACAACTTGTCGACACTCCCACACACATTAAAGGCCATATTCTTGACCTTGTGTGGACGACAGACACAAATGTCACTCTTAAAGATGTTACTCATTGTATATGGTCAGATCACCATCTAGTCTCTTGTAAGATACCCATTGATGGCCATATACATATTACATCATCAGAAACCAGGAGTACCCGTAATTGGACTGATGTTGATTTAATGGCCTTAACTAAGGTACTACTGCCATTGAATCAATCCTCAGATTTGGAACGTAGTCTGGACCAAGAATATACGGGTCTAATACAGAGCCTGGCCCAGGCCATTGACCAAATAGCGCCAGTAAAAACACAGCTGATAAGGGGTGCTGGTAAGGGGGCTCCCTGGTTCACGCCTTTATTAAGGGAACATAAAAGAAAGCTCAGAGCCTTGGAAAGGGGTTGGAGGAAAACCAAGCAAGACACAGCTAGAAACCTCTACAAAGCCTCCCTTAATTCTTATAAAAAGCTTACCGCTCTAGCTAAAGCGGAATATTATGAGTCCCGGCTAAATAAGGCAGCCAACATTCAGAAAGAGACTTTTAAAATCCTGTCAGAGCTAAGCAAAAAATCTGACAATTCCAAGTCCCCTATAGACTGTAACTCCTTTCAGGCGTACTTTCTAGAAAAAGTGAAGGCCATTATCACGGAAATAAAGAGTGGGTTGTTAAACGGAACTGCCACAACTTCAACCTCGCATAATCTAGCTGGCTGTACTATTACAGCATTTCCAGAGCTGGATGAGTTGAGTCTGGAGAAACTGATGGGAAAAACTAAATCTGGCTCTCCAGCAGATCCGTGCCCACCCAGCGTCTTTCGTGTAGCCCGTCCTCTATTGGAGAAATGTATCATGTCTCTCCTCAATAGATCTCTGGAAACAGGGTATGTACCGGTGGAATTCAAGGAGGCACGTGTAAGGCCACTGCTGAAGAAACCCGGTGCGGATCCTGCAGTGCTAAAGAACTACAGGCCTATTTCCCAACTGCCTTTCCTCTCCAAAATACTTGAACAACATGTATTAAAATCCCTGTCCCTGTATCTGGAATCTCACCATCTACTCCATGAGCGGCAGGCAGGATTTCGAGCTCATCACAGCACCGAGTTGGTGATGCTCTCGGTGCTGGATGAATTAAGAGGCATGGCTGACCATAAGAAACCGAGCGCCCTGATTCTGTTAGATCTATCAGCGGCGTTCGATACGGTCAGTCATGCCTTGCTTTTGGAGAGATTGAGAGACTTTGGGATCAAAGGTCTGGCCTTTAAGTGGTTGCAATCCTTCCTTTTGGGAAGAACGCAAAGGATACAACTGGGGGAACACACATCTGAGGTGGGGACCCTGGAATGTGGGGTGCCACAGGGCTCTGCCCTATCCCCACTGTTATTTAATATCTACCTACAACTGCTGATTGCATCACTGGCCAGTAGGGGCTGCAGAGTCTTTAACTACGCGGACGACACTCAGCTGTTGCTGAGTGTCGATAATTCAAGTACCGCACAACTCAATGCTCAGAACATATTGAGGTATACTGTGCAATGGATGACTGGAAACCTATTAAAGATCAATCCAGACAAGACCGAGGTACTGGTGATTCCTTCTACCGCCTCACCCTGGAGTGACCTCTATTGGCCAGCTGAGTTGGGCCCTGCTCCAAAACCAAGCATGAACGTAAAGAGTTTGGGGATCAAACTGGATTGCGACTTGTCAATGGCCAGTCAAATTTCATCTGTGGTGGGGAGCTGTACAAACATCATCCAACAGCTACGAAAGTTAACCCCGGTCCTCTCCCAGTCAATGATGCGTTCAATTGTAGCAGCAACCGTCATCTCAAGGATAGACTACGGAAACGCTCTCTACCTTGGCCTACCCAAAACTCTTACTAACAGGCTGCAGGTCGTGATGAATGATGCTGCACGACTAATTTTTAGACTCCCAAGGAGAACTAAGGCCTCTCCCCTGTTACACAGCTTGCATTGGCTCCCCATTAAAGAGCGCGTGGAATTCAAAAACTTATGCACAGCTCATAAGGCAATCTATGGTCAGGCACCAGCTTACATCACTGAGCGTCTGGAGGTGTACAGTCCAGTGAGAACACTTACATCCTCAGACTCTCAGCTTTTGGTCTGCCCCCGTTACAAACTTGTAACTAAGGGAGGAAGAGCCTTCTCTGTATTAGTCCCTCAGCTATGGAACACACTGCCTGAGGTGATGCGCAGGGAGGGGAATCTTCTGCGATTTAGAAGGACGCTAAAAACATTGCTGTTTAAAAGAACCCTGGGTGTAAATTAGACCAAAAAGTGCCTCTCATTCTGTGTTTGCCGAGTTTGTTGTCTGTTACCATCGATTTCCGCGCGCCTAGAGACCTGTAGGTGATTGGGCGCGATATAAATCCAAAAAATAATAATAACAATAACAGTTTGTAAATGAAATGATTTTAACACAAATTGGGAATGAAGGCAAAGGGAACGGTGTGCTGTGGGATGAGTACGATGGGAATCAATATGTTGAAATGCTCAAAATGTATGTGCACATCCTGAACATTTCTGGATGTTACGTCTGCACACATTTGCCCACAAACACAGAAAACAGCATGCAATACAATGTAATACCGGTTTCCAAATACGTGGGGTGTATCCTAATGCGAAACATGCTCCATCACCAACATAATATGTCAGTGTCAGTAGCTACACAGAAGGATAGGACAATAACGAAGGAGGGTGGGAAGACACCTGGGAGGAAAAAACAACCGTGCATAAATATGCGGCCGACTCAAAGGGACACGGACATGTTAGGCACACTTGATGAAGATGCCAGAAATATGGAACGAAAGGGAGGAGCAGGTGGGGACACAGAGGGAACAAGAAAAGAGGGACAGTTGAAGGTACCAAGGTTTAGAATAGGGCAAGCTCCGCCTGCCCCCTCCTGTATACAAAATACTGAAACACAAGTAGTGCCACCGAAAAGGATACCTAAATTGCCCCAGGAGGGAAAAAGCTGCACAATCCCACAGCTAATGCAGAAAGATGCATGGAAGGACTGTGTCTCATTTGGGTGCACTCTAGGAGAAATGGCGCAAGGAGAACAGGGTCTGCTGGACTGTGAGGATAGGGTTAACAAAATTAAGGGAATAGCTGTAGAAAAGGCAGTCATGAAGGGGATTGGGGAGGAGAAGGCGGAACCATTTTTTGTGGGTAACAGCGTCTGCTCACACACAACACGTCTGTCACGACTTAGGAGCAAGAAAAGGGGATTATCGCCCGGACTAATGGGGTATAAAGGATTGTTCTTTGTATGTGGCCAATGGGCATACTTCTACCTACCTCCAGGATGGCATGGCAGTTGCTACCTCGCCTACATCATACCAAAGATGAATCATTTCTCTGATATAGGCCAGATTGCACTCCAAGGAAAATCGCAGAAAAGGGCCCGGAGGACGCCAGAATGGCTGGACCATGTATTTACGGCTATTGGAGCGATGGTTCCGTGGGCAGGGGCTATCTACTCCACCGAAAGAATACATCAGCTAGCAAGGATGATTGAGGACTTAGCTAGCTCAACGGCAGCAGGCATGGGAAACATTACGGAGGAACTCACAGCTATGAGGGCTGTAGTGCTGCAGAACAGGGTTGCGTTAGACATAATTTTAGCAAAAGAGGGTGGAGTCTGCCACGTCATCCAGCAAAAGTGCTGTGCATATATACCTGATAACAGCGGTAATATAGATGACGCAATTAAAAACATTATAGACATCAGGGATGAAGCACACGGCATACATACTGGGAGCATGTGGGACAAGATGCTATCATGGCTTGCCGGCTGGGGTTCATGGATACTGGAAGTAGGCATAGTTATAATAGCAGCGCTGATTACCCTGTGTGTGATGTGCCACGTTTGCCCAGCATGCTGCACGGCCCTGGTGTCCCGTTTTGCGCATCATGGACACCACAGCAGGTGGCGTGCGCAACATAGACACGATACAAAGAATAATACAGAGGCGGATGAAGAAGGAGAGGAGCTGGGGATAATAGCATAGGGAATGGTGATTTGGTATCAGATGGGGCAATGTAGAAGCCACGTTCTGTGGTGATACCAAATGCAGCAAATTTGTAGGCCCTGTTAAAGTTCGCACGACAAACTCTGCACACTAGCATTATTCTGCTGTAAAGAAATAGCTTCAGTAACGCAAGGCTTGCTCATAAACAAATACGGGGCAGGAGAAGATGCTCGCTTCAGCACGTACACTTGCATATCACATTTCTCAATCATGTCTTTGGACATCTCTATTCTGTTGTAATCGATAACTGGAAAAGCACCAGACTTATATCTTGCATTATAGTGGAAAGTCCCAGAAGCAGATTTGGGTCACGCAGCCAGCAGCAGTACCGTTCGGTCCTTAAATGGTATGAAACCATTTAGGCCCTCGTTAATTGGTCAGACGAACTATGCTTAATTTGTGCAACGTATAATATGATGCTACATCCTTTGTGGTTTAGGCCTATAAAAACTGTCAAGCACGTCACCTCAGGGGGCACTCAGTCATTTTACTGGTGCCTCCGTGCTGCACGTTACTCTGTTGTTGGTTTCGCAATAAACCCTGTGGTCTAACCCTTGACGGAGAACTTTTTTGTGTGGATTCATTTCTTGCTTATATTTCAGGTTCCACGAGCAAGTCCCGCCCTTGTGGGCGTCAATAGCGGCATTCTGGTCATAGTAGTTCAAAATAATGTCGATTGACTTGCAGCTTCTCAAACCATGTTGCCACCGCTGCCTCAGTTCCTTAAAATTATCATACCCGGTTGGGTGAGAAGTCTTGACACCACTGCTGGAAAGTTTGCCAATACATCCCAGCGGTTATATATATATATATATATGTGTATGTATGTATGTATGTGTATATATATATATATATATATCTATATATCAGACGGCATCAGGAACTGCTGATTTCGGCAGGGAAAGGTTACAGCGTTTAGACATTTAAACGGGAACATACACCGGTATTTCACAAGGTATAACCTACGAGTGCATCCCGTGTTATATCCGCATAGAACACTCATAGAATAATACCAACATGGAGGAAGACGATGAACGAAGGAGGGAGGCTGCCACATTATTTGCACGTGGACCAGGGCAAGCAGAAACCGGCCCCGTGACACTTGAAAAAACAGAAAGCAGCCTATTGATATCACAATTAAGAAAATATGAGAAACTAAGGAAGCAAGAAACATCAAAATGGTGGGAGGCTACATCCCTTCAAGATTATGTGGACAAGTGCATGATACCCCGGGGACTGAGAATTTACATCACCCCATCACACGAATCGCCAAATGCGCAAATGTTAGAGGAATGGTCGCAAAATTCAGCCGCCAGCAGTAAGAACATGTTGTGCATTCTTATAAAATATGCATGGGAAGATCGTGAAAACATAATCAAACAATTGAAAGAACTTGAGGATGAATTTAGCAAACATCCCAACCAAGATACGATCAATAAATTCAAGGATGAGCTCAAAGGGCGCTTGAAAAAGAATGAAGAGGACATAAAATACCGTAAACAGCGTAAGCTACATAGAGACTGTGGAGATTACGACAGTGGACGGATACTTACTTACAGTCCCAAATATGATTACTTGTACAAACAAGAAAATATCCCAATTGAGACACCTGAATTACAAGAAACCGAGGAAGCATGCTCTTCAAATGCCATGGCCAGGGAGCCGGATTCTGATGCATCGAGACACTCCACCAGCACTGCCTCTGAGACTGAAAGAGTTGCTAAGAAATCGGCGACTTTTTTAGAAGAGTTCAGGGTTCTAAGGACCAGACGGAAAAAAGAAGCGGAATCACAACAGCAGCAACAGTCCTTCCAGAAAACACCAACTCGTGGGAGACCAAGAGGACAAGCAAGAGGAAGAGCAGATCACAGAAGAGAAGACTCAAGTTCCAGCAGAGAAAACGCAAAGAGTACAAAGCCGGTGGGATCCAAAAGAGGCGGCTACAGACGAAGACGTTAACCATGGATGATGATATGGTAAATAAAACAATTATAAACTTGTCGTCTAGAACACTGACTCTTAAGGAAAAATGTACTCTCTGCTTGGGATTGACTTTTTGCCCCAGTGAACTTTTTAGTTACTCTGATACCCGAATAGATATGTACAAATTCGGCAGGAAACTTAAACTTCAGAAATGGCATTCACTAAGACCTATAGAAGATACTCCTCAATCCATTGCAGCAGCAGATATACCTGAACTCAATATTTATGATCATGATCTACTACTAGATATGTATGCACTGGGTGGCATATCATCAGATAGCCAACCTGATGATTCTATTGTAGGTGTGAGGGAAACTAATATGAATAGGGCTGCATGTACTAGTTTTAGACCCAAATCTGTTTTTTACCCCATCATGCCACACGACCCTATAGACACATTTCAAGAAGTAGTCAGCAAAGAACTTGCTAAACTCAAACAAAACAGTACAACAGAGATAACAGGAATAGAAATTTGTACAAACAAGAACGTGACTTCATCCTGTCTTTGGCAGATGACAACTCTGTTATACTAAGACCCTCCGATAAGGGAGGAAACATTGTTCTGTGGGGCAGGGATCTTTATGTTAAAGAAGCCCTCAGACAACTTGAAGGTGATATCTTCTATACCAAATCCAACTCTAATGAATACAACAATAGTATAGAGGAAACATGGAATAGACTTCACGATTGGCAAATCGAGGGGCTCCTCTCTTGGCACGAATTCTGCTTCCTCAAACGTGATTATCCTAAACTGACAATTTTTTATTTGCTGCCTAAGGTTCACAAAAATCTCTTAGAACCCCCAGGCAGACCCATCATATCCTCCATAGGAAGTGTTAACGAAAATCTGTCAGTATACGTAGATCACTTCCTGAAAGATTATGTCATCCAACTTCCTTCCTTCATTAAGGACACAACTGATTTTCTCAAAAAAATAGATACCATCACATTGACAGAAGGCTCCATATTAATAACTATGGATGTCAGTGCCCTTTATACTGTCATTGACCACACTCAGGGTATGGAGGCTTGTTACTATTTCTTAAAAAAACGTGAAATAGGATTCAGAAACTACACTGTCATGCTAATAGAGATGATGAAACTCTGTCTACGCAACAACATATTTATGTTTGATGGTACCTTTTTCAAACAAATTCGCGGGGCGGCCATGGGTTCTGCTTTTTCTCCCAACTTCGCCAATTTATTTCTGGGGAAGTGGGAAGAAGAAATGATGACCAGTGTAGATCTCAAGGAGCACTTCACCAAGGTACATTTATGGTCCAGATACATTGACGACCTCTTCGTCATCTGGCGTGGCACAAAGGAAGAGGCTATTACCTTCATTGCAAAGCTAAATCAAAACAGCTACAATATACATCTGACATATAACATTAGCAGACATCAGGTGGATTTCCTAGATACCAGTATCGCGATCCAAGATGGCAAACTTATTTCCAAACTCCACAGAAAGGACACCGCAGGCAACAGCCTACTACATGCCCTCAGCTCCCACCCTGAACCACTCAAATGGAGCATCCCTTATGGGGAGCTTTTGAGAGCCAAAAGAAATTGCACTCAAGAGGCGGATTTCATACTCGAGAGTAGCAACATACTCCAACGGTTCCGTGATAGGGGATATCCTGAGGGGGTACTGACTAAAGCCCTTTCTAAAGCCTCGATTATTCAGAGATCAGAGACCCTGAATCCTACGCCCAAACCTATTGTCTCCTCACAACTTCCTAGAATAATAACTACCTTTAACCAAAAGTCCAAACAAGTACAAAAAATAGTGGCTGATAATTGGAAAATTCTAAAATCTGACTCCATCATAGGCCCCAAATTGACCAACAGACCACTTATAACGTACAGAAGAGGCCGCAACTTAAGAGATATGTTGGTGAAAAGTGACATCTCTGATAATAAGGGCCAACATATCCAAGGACTTAGTGGATTCTACCCTTGTGGGCATTGCAGGGCCTGTCGGTCTAGTGTGATGGTTAAAGACTTTGCAATACCAGGGACCAATACCAAAAAACAAATCAAACAATTTTTGACTTGTAGTTCCACTTATGTGATCTATATTTTGGAATGTCCATGTCACAAAAAATATGTGGGCAGTACTTCGTGCATGGCTAAGAAAAGAGTTCAGGAACATTTGAGGGCTATTAATAACAAAGACCCCAAATATCCCATTGCAAGACATTTCCAAACCGCACACCAATCAAACAATGACCTCTTAAGATACTATGCAATTGAACAGGTCAATGTTGGTAAGCGGGGTGGGAATCGCGAACTTGCCCTCAGAACAAGAGAATCCAAATGGATTTTAGAATTGGAGACCAAATTACCTGGGGGACACAATTTGGACGAGGAACTTGCAACCCATCTGCACACGGAGTAATTGTACATAGCTGCCTTCTAAATTGGTCCATTGTATTCTTATTGTGTCCTGATGTTCAACATGTAATCTGAGTGTTCTTGCAAACTGATTGATGATGATGTTTTTAATCTATTTTAATCACTTGTTCTTGTTACCTCTTTCTAGGAGTCAGCCGGGGGCACGTTACTCCTTAGAAAATCTGAGCACTGCACTGACCTTCACATGTCTGAACTGAATAGAAGACTGTCACCTCACCACGATAAGTTAAGAAACACACCTTCACTTTTGTTATTTTAAACCCCCCCCTTTTGTTTGATTTTTCTTGATCCTTGGATCTAGATGCACTCTGTTTACCTTGTTGGAACATCCCTAGTAGAACCTATTTTGATCACCCCATTGGAGGATGGATACCTTAGATACTATGAGATTTAGCCTGATCACTCATCAAATCTCAAATTGACTCTTTTCGGGCACTAGACCGAGTGCAATTTGCTTTTTGTATATATGTGATGCTACGACATAGGCGCTTAACAATAAGTTATTCCAATGCACTCAATATGAGATGGAGTTCAGGTTTCTCATATATATTGATTGAATTCACTGTTTTGATTTCTAAATTTCTATGATGTAATAGAGATTTAACGCAAAAGAACTAGTCAATAATGGCCGATGCAGTTTCTTGAATGTCAGTGTCCTTCCACTATGTTGACTATACATGGTGATCATTGGTGTTTGTACATAAGATGTTCCTGATTGGTTTGTGGTTAACGTGTGATCAAGGCACTTCTGTGCTGAAACGCGTAGCGTTATCTTGTGAATAAACTCCCACTAGCTGTACCTTTCTGAGAGCGTGTTTTTGCTTATCGTAGCAGGAAACTTTATTGACTCTAACTCGGCGGTGGGATTGGTCGAGTGCAACACGCCACCTGACAATGGGATATGGATCCCGGAAACGAATCCTCTTGTGAAGCGACTGAATATATATATATATATATATATATATATATATATATGTGCATTGTGTTGTATTACAACATAGCCTCTCACGACGGGGTCTCAGCACAAACCACCGCAGGCAGCCAGGTTCCCAGGATGACGCAGTCTCCTCATTACATGCCATATGCGTTTCAAGCAAACACACTGCTCTTGTTCACTGGCTGCACAACAAATCAAAGGGCTATTAGGAAACTGTAATTTATACAAAATAGCAAGTCCCGCCCTTGTGGGCATCAACGGCATTCTGGTCATAGTAGATTGAAATAATGCCGATCAACTTGCAGTTTCTCAAACCATGTGGACACCGCTGCTTCAGCTCGTTAAAATTATCATACCCGGTTGGGTGAGAAGTCTTGACACCACTGCTGGAAAGCTCACCAATATATCCCAGCGGTTGAGGCCCCCCTCCGTTCATAGGAGTGCCCGTGTTTCCAAGCACTCGAAACCTGCCATACAGGCGGTGGGGCATCTCTGTGGACGATGAGCCGCATTTAGTATTTGCACAAAGGTTGCCCTCTAGAAGATGCCTCTCACGAAGGGGTCTCATCACAAACCACCGCAGGCAGCCAGGTTCCAATCCCTGCATGATGCAGACTCCTCATTACATGCCATATGCGTTTCAAGCAAACACACTGCTCTTGTTCACTGGCTGCACAACAAATCAAAGGGCTATTAGGAAACTGTAATTTATACAAAATAGCAAGTCCCGCCCTTGTGGGCATCAACGGCATTCTGGTCATAGTAGATTGAAATAATGCCGATCAACTTGCAGTTTCTCAAACCATGTGGACACCGCTGCTTCAGCTCGTTAAAATTATCATACCCGGTTGGGTGAGAAGTCTTGACACCACTGCTGGAAAGCTCACCAATATATCCCAGCGGTTGAGGCCCCCCTCCGTTCATAGGAGTGCCCGTGTTTCCAAGCACTCGAAACCTGCCATACAGGCGGTGGGGCATCTCTGTGGACGATGAGCCGCATTTAGTATTTGCACAAAGGTTGCCCTCTAGAAGATGCCTCTCACGAAGGGGTCTCATCACAAACCACCGCAGGCAGCCAGGTTCCAATCCCAGCATGATGCAGACTCCTCATTACATGCCATAAGCGTTTCAAGCAAACACACTGCTCTTGTTCAATGGCTGCACAACAAATGAAGCGGGCTATTAGCAAACTGTCATTTATTCAAAATAGCAAGTCCCGCCCTTGTGGGCTTCAACAACGGTATTCTGGTCATAGTAGTTTGAAATACTGCTGATCGACTTACAGTTTCTCAAAGCATGTGGACACCGCTGCTTCAGTTCGTTAAAATTATCATACCCGGTTGGGTGAGAAGTCTTGACACCACTGCTGGAAGGCTTGCCAATATATCCTAGTGGTTGAGGCCCCCCTCCGTTCATAGGAGTGCTCGTGTTTCCAAGCACTCATGTCCTGCCATACAGGCGGTGGGGCATCTCCGCAACCGGATGAGCCGCATTTAGTATTTGCACAAAGGTTGTCCTCTAGAAGATGCCTTTCACAACGGGGTCTCAGCACAAATCACTGCAGGCAGCCAGGTTCCCAGCGTGACGCAGTCTCCTTATTACATGCCATACGTGTTTCGAGCAAACACACTGCTCTTGTTCACCGGCTGCACAACAAATTAAGGGGGCTAATAGGAAACTGTAATTTATTCAAAATAGCAAGTACGCCCTTGTGGGCGTCAATAGCGGCATTCTGGTCATAGTAGTTCAAAATAATGCCGATCGACTTGCAGATTCTCAAACCATGTGGACACCGCTGCTTCAGTTCGTTAAAATTATCATATCCGGTTGGGTGAGAAGTCTTGACACCACTGCTGGAAAGCTCGCCAATACATCCCAGCGGTTATATATGTTTATATATAGCATGCTCTCTAATTTTCTCAAAATTGGTATTGCAATTCTGCATAATGTGGATTAGAAATAGTTAAATTGCACATTTACAAATGACGCATTCCGTGAGGATGCATTGCGCAGTCCCTTTTCTATGTTGACATACTGATGTTACGCATGTACAAATAATGGCGGCCTCTCGGTGTGTTGACAAACACCGAGGAAGGCAGTTCGCCGAAACGCGTTTCCCGTGAGTGCTTATTTCTCTACATGAAGAGGATTGGAGCGTTGATAATTTGTGGATTGCACCACCACAGTAAGAGCACCCGCCCGCGAGTGAATTCCCGGAAAAGATGCAACCTGAGCGTATATATATATATATTCAGTGAGGATTGCAGTCGCGTGAGTTATAGTTGCCTGCACTAACTATAACGGGGGAATTTCATTGGTTTTTTATCAGTAAAATGTCCAGCTAACTATAACATGTGTGAAACCTATGGTTTTTTCACCGAATTTGCAAGGTTTTTTAAATGCTAATTCCTAACTATAACGTGTGTGAAACCTATGTTTTTTTCAGTGAATTTGTACGTTTTTTTAAATGCTAAGTTACTTTACGCCGTTCGTGGCGTGCGCGCCCACTTAACGCAGTTCGTTCCGTGCGCGCACGGTGCGCTTCGCGCACCGTGCGCGCACAGTGAGCCCACTTTACGCAGTTAGTGCCGTGCACGCACGGTGGGCACGCGGTGCGCTACGCTCATGGAGGACATATTATGCGCTTCGTTATGGATGGTAATCAATTGAAAGTTCTTTGTTAATGTTATGTCATGCACAAAAGGTGCCCTACGGGCACCTTTTGCACACGGGGGTGGGAAATTGTGGATAATGTTTTTTTTATAATTATTTTATACCGTACGCGTACGGTAAGCGTAATCGCCGTTTTTTCGAGAAAAAAATAAATTACAATTTTTGCCTTGGAGGGTTCTTTAGGGACATGATAATCAAGGCTAGGTGGTTGGGAGTTGTCAAACCTGCCTCTTTATATGTTTTTACCCTTTGTTTTTCTTCCCCCCTTAGAGTGCGAGAGAGAAAATGGCGGCCCCCGCTTCCTGGTTTCGACCGATTCGAATGTTTACTAAGATCTAACAGCCAATCAGAATCGCGCTCGCGCACGTCACCGTACGCGTACGGTAAGCTTACCGTAAGCGCACGGTAAGCGCACCGTAAGCTGCCACAGATATATATATTGATTTAAATGCTATTTTCTCAGGAACTACTGAACAGATTTACACCAGACCTACAAAAGGCACTTCCTTGACCTGTAGACTACCTCTCTGCCAAATTTCAAGTAACTCTGTTCAGCCGTTCGGGCTGTAGCTGTGTCTAAAGGTCCTATGGAAAAATGCATGGGAAAAACGCGTTTTGGGACCCCCCTTTTTCTCAGCCCCCGCTTGACGAATCCCCCGAGACTTTCAGGGTAGGAGCGGAGCGTAGCGCCCCACCTATTTTGAAAATTTCGCGAGGATTCGTCGACCGGCGCCAAAGTTATTCCAAATAGAATGTTGCGGTTTTCCTATGGAAACAGGGTCCTAACTATAACTACCTACTGGCGACCGCCAGTAGGTAATATATATATATATATATATATATATATATATATATATATATATATATATATATATATATATATATATATATATATATATATTTATATATATATATGTATGTATTGTGTTGTATTACAACATAGTAATATACCATGCATTCACCAAGATATGTAATGGGCAATATTCAGGATTCATGCTATATGTATATATGTACCACGATATGTAATACAACACGTTGTAAAGGTCAACATGTTGGAAAACGTGTGGTAAAGGCATGTTAGGTAAAGACTGACCTCGACCTCTAATAAAGTGACTAGTTCAGACTGCTTGTGTGTGTGTGCTGTCTCTTGCAAAAGGGTGAGGAAACCCAAGAAAAGGACCTGTTATCTTTCGCAGGTCCATTCTATTCCCAAAGAGATGCCTTTTTCAGGTATGTTACAGGAGTGCTTCAGGGGACGCCTCTCGGTTTCCCCGCTCCATGTGATAGGTTGGTATTTGTGTATTACTTGGGGCCTAGACCAATTTATTGGGTGTGCCGAAGATTAATTGGCAGTGCACCAATAGCTTGCAATTTTGCCCAAGAAGGATACTCGAATCTTCGACACCTAGCCTACACTTACTGGTGCCGTGCAGAAAAATAAGTTTACATTGTCATTTGTCTCACGTAATGGAGGCGAGGCGATGGGTGGTGCCACAATCACCCTTTCACTTTTGAGAAAAATATCTATCCCATCTCTACAATAAAATGACAAAAGAAAACTTTTATTCAGTCAGCAAATTACACATTACAAACTAAAATAATTCTATAAATTAAAAATAGGGAGTGAATCCCAAAAATGTTGATGCGGTACTTCCGTTCAAAGGAAGAAGTGTCAACAACAGGAAGGCTGGAGAATTTGTTTACTGTTCTTTTAGGAGACCTGTTCAATTTTGTAGAGAAAGGCACACTAAGAAATAAGACGTCAAATCCACTGTTATACAATTTGAGTTTAATGCCACGATAAAATAAAAAATGAATATAACCCCCTTAAATTATGAGACAGAAATAAAAAATGGCCAAGTTGTTAAGCAGTGCATTAATTTTAAACAAATTTAGGGGCAGATTTACAAGCCCTGTACGCGACATTTGCGCCGCCGTTGCATCATTTTTGTGAAGCAGCGGAGGCGCAAAGCCAGCGCCATGCTGCGGGGTATTTACAACGTGACACATCTAGAGAGATGCGTTACGTTGTAAAGCCCTGCGCCACATGTGGGCGTTCCGGCGCAGGAACGCCTCCTAAATGTGGCTGAGTGAAATCTACAAGATTTCACTCAGTCACTTTTACAGCCATGCTGCGGCAAAACCCTGCGCCTGCTTGAAGCAGGCATAAGGATTGACGCAGCATGTTAGGCATAGGTGCACCCCGAGCCTTGCTGCAGCTGCTTTGCGCTTGCGACGCGACTCCAGCAATGCGTCACCTTTACGGCAGCAGATGCGTCACGCATCTGTCTATTCTTGCCCCATGGTGCGCCGCATTGTTACTGTGGCGCATCCATGGTGGCGCAAGAGGTGTCTGCCGTGACGCAAAATGACTGCAGGGATGCGCCAGTTATTGTAAATCTGTCCCTTTAAGGTCACTAAAGAATTCACAAGATATGTGAGAAACCAGTAAAACGTGATTGGATATGTAATTTATTGTCTCTAACATTGATCAATTACTAAATTTTCCATGCGCCTTTCAGAGCCTTTGATCATATTTAGTTAAATCACGGGACGATGGGGCACAGATCTATTCTATTTGTTAGTGTTAATGGTACAATGTGGAAGTACAACTACTAAAAATGCAAGTCTTGATTTCCCAGCACTGTTGCCAAGCATCTGGGATATTATTTGATAATATTCATTGCAAGCTGTTAATATTCAGATGATGAGTTAATTGCATCTGACATACATGAAACGCACAGTGTAGCATTACTAATTTTGATAAATTCCCCTGTAGATCATCCGAGGGTAATAGTTAATGACCCATCGTTACAGGAGAAAACATTAATCTCATTTTGAGAAGGGTTACAATTGTTTTTTAAAAGAGGTTTAGAAAACGACATGTGACATTACTGTGTTCCTGTACTGTTCAGTAAAATGTAAATAATACGTGAAGTGAAGAAAAATCAAAGTTGTGCAATTCAACTGGGATGCATCATGAACCATAAATGGTTTGTATACATTGCCAGTTTTTAAACATATCCATCATATAATTGAAATAGTTGCAGGAGTTAATCTTTGGCTTAGTTGTTGATGAGAAATTAATTAAAGTACTGGCTTATTTTGTTTAGCACTTTTCAGCAAAGTAACATCGGTAACAAAACGGTAAAAAACAAAGAAAGGGCAACTAAGAGAGAGCGAGGATGAACAAGGGGGTAAATCCTTTTCCCCTGCTGTTTACCAGTAAAGAGCAACGTGGACGGCCCCACTAATGAATTCACATACCAGGAAGACTCAATATCATACAATGGAATCGCAAAAAAAACAATAGGTTTGTAAGAAGAACCCACACCCACCAACCTAGTTGGTGGCATGCTTCATCATTGGGTTCCCAGTTGGGCTGCTGAGTGCAACTCAGCTGTGCTTTGACGCCTGAATTACAGTGAAGTGGGTTTGTTTTTTTGGTGTGAAGTGTGTTTAAAGTAGTAATATTAAAAATGTCTCTGGGATCCCCCACTGATAGTGTTTATTCCTGGGGTCCTAGGACACAGTTTCAAACAGAGCGGGGATATTGTGAAGATAAAAAATTGGTCTTGTTATCCCCTTTAACTGGTCAACATGTTTCAGACTCGTCTACAATAATGAGGCTTTCTTTAGGACCATAAAGACATGAAATGTGATGTGGCAAAAGGGACTATAGCTACGTGAATTTATCAGCACACACGCTAAGGTGTGCTGTGCATGCAGTAGTGTAGCCGTACTTACGGACTTCACCGTCTGGGTGAAATACCAGCTACGTGAATTGAGTAGCTGTAATGGATCCCAGAGGGGCGGACTCCTGTAGTCACGCATTCGTCAAGGCTATCCACCCGCCTTCGTTACCTATTCTGGTCTGGGACATTTCACATCTTTATGGTCCTGAAGAAAGACTTATTATTGTAGACGAGGCTGAAGATGTCGACCAGTTAAAGGGGATAACAAAGAACAATTTTTTATCTACACAATATCCCCGCTCTGTTTTTAACTGTGTCTTGGGACCCCAGGAATAAACACTATCAGTGGGGGATCCCAGAGACATTTTTAATATCACCAATTTGAGCACACTTCATACCCAAAGACCAAACCCGCTCTGCTGTAATACAGACGTCGAAGCACAGCTGGGTTGCACTCGGCAGCCCAGCTAGGACCCCAATGATGAAGCATGCCACCAACTAGGTTGGTGGGCGAGGGTTCGTCTTACAAACCTATTGGTTTTTTGTGATTCCAGTGTATGATATCGAGTCATCCTGGTATGCGAAAACAAAGAAAGACAGGTACTAAACCTTGCAACGTATATTTGGAAAGCTTACTTTCCCAACTCAATGTTACGGTTTTATCAACTTCAAGAGGATGAAAGACTGAGCGGCCGCTAAGATTGGATACTTTTACATTGGGATCAAATACATATCTTTGCAGCGCTTGCATTAGTCCATGGATCTGACAGACCCCGCTTTACATACATCAACATTCACGAAGATTGCAAAACAATAAAAGAATGTCGGCAGCATTCGTTAAGAGGTGTTTTTCAGAAAACAAACAGTCCGACAAGAAGGCCAAGGGTCCTATCATGAGCCAATCCTGCTGTGTGTATAGTAAATTCAATTAACCCAATATTTCTCACACAGTGTAGATTATGTGGTGATGCCACAGAGGATGTACTACATTTGGTGTGCATCTGTAAGGGTTTAGATAAGGAATGAAGATCCTTACTAAAACCGGTCCTGAATGAAAGACAGATTCAAACATTCAGACAGGCAGTTAAAGCTTGCTTTGAAGGAGGAGACATTCAGCTAGCCTGCAGCCTGGTCCGCTTTATGAGCGCAGCAGGAAAAAAGCTAAATCCAGCAGTAAACTGATTACTGGCCATAAACCTGCGATTATTGCTTACTTTAGAACAAGCTGGAAAAGTTTTTAATTGCAAAAGTCTATACGATCTTTAAACCTCCACGATGAAATCCTCTGTTTTAAAAGAGATACTGTGGCACTCACTGTTTAAAACGAATGTGTTTTTTAGTTTATTAACATGGTTTTATGAATTTGGGGATCGATACTGTGGCATATGCTGTCTAAAATTACTGAGCTATTTTATATTTATTACAATGGTTTTACGAATTTGTGGATTCATCTTAGCACGGTTGTAATTTTGCAATGGTTTTAAGTAATCAGGCAAATAAATACAATAAAAAAATATTTCTCCGTGTTAAGGCTTGATGTTGAGTCAGCACAGCTCGAAAGCAGTGAGCAATGTTTGCCTCTTTCTTTTTCCGAGCTGTGCTGTCTAACATAATACACAAACTTTGAATAATATCGAGTTAAACAATTATACTTTACACATTGCAGGCACATAAATTCAAGAGCTTGGCTCTTCATTGAGCCAGAAGAAACCATCATGATAGGGCACCATGGAAGTATTGAAATCCTTGTACTAGAAGAGCTAAAACTGATGCCAGGGGCCAAATCATGATGGGCTAGCGCAGCCCATCATGATATGGCCCCTGGCATCAGTTTTAGGCAGAGCAGAGTGCCTGTTTTTATGTGCCTGTCTTGTCTACAGTGTATTGATTTAACTCGATATTTCTCCAAGTTAGAGCTTGATTCCAGCCAGTACAGCTTGGAAACAGTGCAAAGGGATTGCCTATTTCTGTTTCCGGGCTGTCCTGTTTAAAATAATAAACTAACTCAGGGAAATGTCAAATTAAAGAAATTCACTTTGCACAGGTCAAACGCATAAAAACAAGCTCTTGGCCGTGCTGACCCAGCTTAGCCCATCATGCTACGGCCACTCTTGTGTTTCCGACTGTTTAAGTCGTAACTCCATTAGGAGTTAAGCGAAAATTGTACTCATCCTTTCATATATCAGGCATTTACCACCAGGTTAGCTGTAGTGTTGGCTTTCCAGCATGTTCACTGCTGTCATCATTTGGAATGTGATTATGCATGATGACAGATTTAGAATGTTGGGTTCTGAGCTGGAGTCAGTTGGGAGCTTGGGACTGAGCTGGAAGGTGACAGCTCCTGGTGGGGTTTCTTACCTTGGATTTACCTTAATACTTATAATTACCACCTTGTACTATCTTACTCAATAAATACTTATTCTTACAAGAACCTACGTGGACTTGATCTTCATTACCATCACTACAATTTTGGTGACGTTTTGGGCACATCTGCTTATTACTTCAATGGACTTTTGACATTCAAGGTAAAGAACTTTTCTCTGATTATTCTACGTATCCTTAAGCATACTGGCACGCTAAAAAACCCCACCAGTGACCATCCCACTCTATTGGTCGTCCTCATCCTGACCTGCCAGTCCCTGCTTTCTAACTCATTTATGTCAAACTAAGGCAGCAAGGGATTTCTAAGCATACAGTGATTCATTCTGCTGGTCACTTAACTCCCGTTTCGCTGCCATGAAGCAAATGTCATGTTGCCGTGTTTCATGATTCCCTGCTTTCTAAGACCTTCATTACAAACTAAAGCATCAATTAATTTCTAAGCCTGCAGTGTTTTATTCTACTGCCATGAATCAAGCATTATTTTCCTTTTACCTTTTATTCAACGTCATGATTACCAGTTTCATCTATGCGGTGTTGCGTTTGGCACTTTCAACCTTTATCAGCTTTAATGATCTTGCATCAACCGCACTATCCTTAAATAAGTGTTTGGGATTTGATTTTTTTGGTACTTATGGCGATTTCTACAAATTAAATATGTTTTTACTTGCCTCTACAAATAGGCAGTTGAACCATAGTCATTTAATTCAAATGAGGTTCGTGTTGACACACTGCGCGTTCATCCAGCGCGAGCAGCCTCACTTAAGCCCGACGTATCTTCATTGTTTCTTTGTATGCAATGACGCTCCAACAACGTCAACAAAGCTGCGCAGTAACTGTGGATGCAATTTCCTGCCTTCAACCACCCTGCACGACGTCAAAAGCGTGCCGCCATCTTAACTTCGGCAAATTATCTCACCCTGCATGTTTTTCATTCAGAAGCCTCCCTCGCGCACTTCTCGGAGGAACTTTTATCAATTTCAGAGCTTAATTCAGCAAAGTAGATTTTCTGCAAGGTCCTCGGAAGGGAAACGCAGGTACTGTTTCAACTTATTCTTGGTCATCAAGGGAGAACAAAAACGGCATGCATGTTTTCAAGCTTTCGGTGATATGCACACCATTTGTTTATTTATTTATTTATTTATGGCAAATTCAGCGTTCGTCCCATCTGCAAGTTAATTGATAAATGTAATGTGCTGAGTTTTTAGCTGCGAATCTTCTGCGCTGATTCGCACAGCCTTTTACATCCTTTAACTCATTTCAAAGCGCATTGACAACGGTGACAACTTTACTTATTTTAGTTTATTGTTTTACTATTAAGTATTACATTTTAGGTGAGAGTTCACTCACCATCTTCTATTTCAACTATATTTGATGTAAGGTACGTTATTTGAACTAGTGTTTATGGTGTGATGTTTTTTCCAATGTTATATGCAATATGATTTTACGTTGCAGCAAGTATAATTATCAATTATTTGAAATTACGTAAATTTGTCTTGATTTAATGCTTCATTATAATTTCATATATGATTCAATGCTCATATTTCCTTCTATGATTTAATACCATTTCTATGATTACTATATGCACTAGGTATATTTTAGTACCAGTTCTTTAGTTACGCTATATTTTAATGATAAATGCGTTGTTTTAATTTCATCTTTATGATTCATGACGCAGTTTTGTTATTGAAGTTATTTAATTAATTGAATAATATTTCTGTATTCTTTATGAGTGGACGTTCTTTGTCTACATTAACCGGTTTCTAATGTTATATTCTGACGTCAACCTTTAAGGTTCAGTACTGCTTACCTTTTATTTTAGAGCTCTTTGATTTTTAATATTTTTCCTTTTGCGCAAAAGTTTTATAATTCTAAATATTTTCTTGTGCGTAGACGTACGTTACATGAAATATAGTTATTAGCATATTTATTACTCATGAGTTTTTAAATGTTCTGTGCACTTAATGTTTTTAATGCTTTTATGTGTTTAATATGCCAGATTCTCATTGCCTGTTTATAGGGTTATATTAGATTTAATTATTCTAACTGGCAACTGAGGTTTTCCTCTGTTCGTGCTCTTGTTAGGTGTTAATTTTCACCTTCTTCTTATTATTACTGGAGTTTCTATTTGTTTTTCCTGTGGAGCACTTCTTTTATTTTTATTTATATTTTGTGGTCCTAGCTTTCACTTTTTCGTTTGTTGGTTCGCAATTTCTCCAGTCTGGCCAATTGGTGTATTTTGTGTTACTCTCAACGTTTGTGATCAGTGTCCACCTATGTATTATCTCTTTCTCTTTGTCCTTTAAAGAGAGGATGTGTTCTTTTTCTTATTTTTCCACCTTTGTATTTTTCCTTCATTTTGTCCTTTAAGGAGAAGATGTGTTCTCTGTCCTATTTTTCCTCACTTTATTCGCCTCCCTTATTACTTCTCTCAAATCTTCTCAGTTTAATTCTTTCTTCATTTATCACCACTTGTGTTCAACGTTTCTATTATTTATGCTTTCCCTCATTCATGTTCCTTCTTAACCGTTCCTACTTTTCTTTCACACATTCATTGTTATTACTTGTAATTGCTTTGTTCACATCGAAGTTTTGTTGCAATTGCAAAATGTATAAAAGGGGAAGATGTGTAGTGTTGGCTTTCCAGCATGTTCCCTGCTGTCGTCATTTGGAATGTGATTATGCATGATGACAGATTTTGAATGTTGGGTTCTGAGCTGGAGTCAGTTGGGAACTTGGGACTGAGCTGGAAGGTGACAGCTCCTGGTGGGGTTTCTTACCTTGGATTTACCTTAATACTTATAATTACCACCTTGTACTATCTTACTCAATAAATACTTATTCTTACAAGAACCTACGTGGACTTGATCTTCATTACCATCACTACATTAGCCAGTGTACAAACGGCAATGATGCGTCTAAAACAGACACAGTTCATTGTGGGCCTACTAGTCCCCAATCTATACACCTATGTGTTAAAAGGTATCTTCAAGCCCAGCTCAAATATTATTAGCATTGGTGATATCTGCATCCACTGGGTGTGCCTCTGTCCAAATAACACTGCTGTATGACAAGGAATTCTGCAAACGAAAAACAAGTACTTTGCATCACAGAACAATAAACTTCGCGAGGTTGTTTTTTAATCGTTTTGTCTTCCAGATAGAAGCTGAGCACAAATTGCATTTCTCCTTCTTTTGAATTTGCAAGTACCACCAGCCTGCATCTCTGGGCAATTGCTCAAGCGAAAGAGCGTGCAAGGGTAATAACATAGGCAAATCGAGGGCACCTTTCATTCAGGTGTTCCTCTATTCCATACAATACGGGTAATGTTGTGAGGTAAAAACACACCTGATACCCTGCGCTGATATTATTTACATGATGGTATTTTACTCAACAGTTATTCCTCAATGGTTCAGAAATTACCTTATTAATGTTTCATGATAGCACAGCATGTTGGAATTCTCAAAAGTAGGAAGTGAGAGGAAGAAAAGAACTTGGCAGCCTGCAGTGGATGGCAGAACGAGCACACTTGAAGAAAAGTCGCACCTTAAGACATGACCTGCACAGTTCGTTTAAAAATGTGCAGATCTGGAGCAGGGGTCCTATTATGTAGCACTGACTGATGGATGCAGTTGCAGTGAGGAATGCATAATCATGGGAAAATCCATCCACATCATATGTAATCTCTCGTACATGAACACAGGAAACTGCTGAAGGGACAATGCAAAGTATACAGGAAATTGCAGCTTGTGTGAATTTATGTTCACAGTCAATAGAACACATTATATGGAATAGCCCTAAGCTACCCTCAGATAAATGATTGCCAGTTTAGGGAGTCTAAAGAATGGTTCTTAATTTGATAAATTTATATGTCTTTTGCCGACAAATTGACCGTCTATTCGGCTGGTGGAATAGTGACTTTTTAAAATTTAAATTCTATGCGCACAGATTGCTTCATTGGGTTGTCAGAATTCTAATACTCATTCATCATTCCGTCTAAATGCAATAACATCTTAAAACCGAGGAGCAGTTCAGAAACAAAATGGCCACCCTAGCATGCAAGAACGGGTGCCAGACTGTGGACTGGAATAACAGTGGAATACCAGTTCATTGGCTGATTTCAAAAGCTGTTAGAAGACACCAGCCAATTGAGACCATACTTCTTAAAAACATGGATGCATGTTTAGCTGGGTGTTCACTTTCCTTGCACAGATAGTGTACGAATCTGCAACATAAAACATGAGCAGCTGAGAAATACTAAAGAGAGCTACCTGTAGTCATTAGGACACAACAAATACACAAAATATTTGAAAGGAATTCTGACTCAAATAATGTAATGATAGGTCAATTGTAGGGGCATTCCACTTGCCAGCTCTACGTAGTGCATTAGATAAAGATTTGCAGCCTCAGTGTGAGTACCGTGGTGGAGTAGGCAACAAACCTCGCTGCAGAAATCATTTTTAACATGGTTTTTGGATGTGTTTCTTCGAACAATTCCAATATGTTTGACAAAGTTGGGGGTAATGAACAAAAACGATCTTGATCATAGTTTCTTTCCATGGTATCCTCTCCATCACATTGTGTAGCCAGAACAAATTCCTTCATGTAAAACTTGAAGGAAATTGCAAATGTAAATACCCTGGAACTGAATGCAATTTCCAGGAAATCTGTGATTGTACAAGTGTATGGAAACACTGGGTTGACCCAGTTTTAGAATTACCAAGGCACCTTCGAAGGAGACTCTTGGCTTTTATACAAATTTTTGCGGCGATTTTGTCTATTGCTTTTGTGCCCAACATAATGAATTATGTGATCCACTAATTATATTCAGAAAATACATAGCAATTTCTTCTGTATAGCGTGCATGATCCATTGTGCATCTTTAATTGCCTTTGTTGCTTTGTGATCTTTGACCTATGCCTCCTCTTCTACTCACAATGCAGTTGTATTCATACGGTGGGTTCTGTTGATCCTTATGTGTGGATGTGATTTTCTTTTAGTTTTGATTTTCTGCTCAAGTGATAAAGTATTGGTGTTGTCCCTATTTTTCTTGACCATCATACTAATCATAATTCCTTTCAATGCAGACCTGAGTCCCATATATGCCAGGAGACTAACATGATCCTTATCATTGAAAAAGACGTCTTTGATAGATTTTTAATTAGCTTAAAGGAGTTTATTTTATCATGCATGAGTTCATTGTTCATTTCTCACTCTCTATTCGTGTCACTGGTCTTGCAATAATGTAATGATGTGGATTAAAGAAGTAAATGTATTACCTGATAATAAAAAAATCCTTTTATTGGTCTCCAATGCTTGTTAAAGGTGGGCTCTGTCAATCAGGAGGAACTAAAAAATGTACACGGCATTGCAAACAGAATGTGATGCCTCTTTTGTCCAGGGCAAGTTTATTAGAAAGTTGCAGCACAGACTGGTGAGATTTGAGTGGTCTAAATGTACACCTTGGCGGTCAATTTCTAATGCTACCCATAAGGAGGAGAAGTCCCTGGTAAAGAGATGGTTTCTTGTGTGGGATGGAGCACACTTTCTTATTAAAGTTGCTGCAGAAGTTAGAATGATGTAATGTTAGTGAGTAAATATTAAAGCAGAAATGGTGATGCTTGCAATACATCTAACCACTGACAATCACACAGGGTATCTATCATTCAAAACCATTGTTCTTTTGCCGGCATGCCACCTCAGATTATATCTAACCATATGGAAATCATTCTTGGTCCTGCTCCAATGGGAAAATTCCAGCCAAAACTACCAAGTCAGGTCATCTCTGAACCAGAACACAAGCATCCCAAAGCCAGTTTCGGCCTCATTGGGTCTCTTCGATCAGGTGTAACTTGGTTCCCGTTGCACAGTGGTCAAGGGATCCATGTCTAGGCATACCCTTAGTCACTCAGGGTATTACATGAAACAAACAAAAGGTGATAAGACATCACTCCTTAAGCAGCCAAAGGTATGCACAGACTTGTGTTCCTTGCTCACTGTTCCATAGTCTCTAAACCTGTCTTACTGACATGTTCTAACAAGGCCGAAACTGGTGAGGAGTTGCTCATGTTCTCTTCTGGAGGGAGAACAGCAGGGTCAGTGCTGATTTGCATCAGGCAGGCCTTTGTTTAGAGGAGCACAGTGGGAAAAAACTATCAGTTGAATAATTACCATGAGTAATTTCAGTGTAAGACATTTTGAAAGCATTCCTCCCATCGTCTTTGTGTGACTGGTGGTACGCCTTAATTGGCAAAATATATGCCTAGAGGTGAATACCATGCTTACTGTGCCATAGGATCTAAGCTATATTTCACTGACGAGGCCTAATAAAGCTTTTTGCAAGCATTCCTTCCATCATCTTTTTATTGATTGAATGGTTTAAATATAGACAGAATAGCAATCAAGTCTGACGTTTTACAAATAATTTATTAACCATCCCCCATCACCACAGTTTCTGTAGACACAGAAGAAAAATCGGATTAATTTAGTAATTAGTGTTATGAATACCCCATTTCATTTTGCATGTTGCTCAGGAGCAAGTCACTTCTTTCACCTACGATGTTCTCATGAACAAAGCTTCTACCAAGCTTATTCTGCTTTACCAACCAAAGATCAGATCAGCCTTCACTTTTTTTTTACACTAGTCTAGAACTTTCCTTCTTTTGACAGGGTTGTTCAGACGCTTTATATTTGGACACAAAACCTTTATATATTTCATAGCAATCATATTTCATTAGCGGTCACAGAAGTAATTTGTTTAGCTAATATTATTTCAGTAATTGTAGAATTATTAAATAGGAGTACTTGGTAACCTGTGCTACAGGGCTAAACAATCAAACTGGGACCTCAAACCCCAAAGAGAAACAATCTATTCTCACTTATACATGTGAAGAGTAAATGTTTTCACAAAGTTAATACAATTAGAATATAAAATGAAAGCAAAAGGGAATAAAGCCAGAAAAATATCATAACCCTAGTAAGAAAATCAATCCCTCCTTTTTAGGTCTCGCTGGCGTTGCAGCGTGAAGCGCTGCCGCCAACGAGACTATTGTTGCCGTGTTTACTCCCAAGGGAGACAGACCTGGGCACGAGCCGATTCTGGTCTGGGCACGAGCCGATTCTGGTCTGTGAACGCGCTTCACAGTGGAACAGCTTGTGCACGTTAATTCCAGTTGAGTGCTCGTCTCCGGAAGACGTGCTCTGCATTAATTATAGTTGAGTGCTCCAGCAGCCTGGGGCGCCTGTAGACATGCTGTGCTAATGATTACTGTGGGGTCTCATGCTGTGATAATTCTCACTTTCTGTGTTGTGATCGGGAGCAGGCGTATTACTGGCACCACTGCCACGCCTTCATTAGTCATAAAAGCTGCATGGCAAGCGATAATTAGGGCACCATGTTTTAGGACATTTTTAGCAACTACTTTGTTTACGTAGTGCTATTAGTGATATCTTTTGTGCATCCAATGCTCTATTTAAACGCGCAGCACTGAACATTTTCAAAGAAGGCGAATCAGCGACAGTCATTGGAAACACGCCCTATTTGAAGACGCTTGTTTTACTGGGGTAAGTTCTGTGGACTGTTTAGTTTGTTTACTTTATTATAGTATAACTGGCAGGGTTGGCTAAATTATGCGAGAAAAGGAAAAATATGCAGGAGATGATGGTATGAGGCAATTGTGGCAAATGTATAATTATGCGTACACCATACAAAAGCAAGTTGCAAAATGTCCGGTGTTGGACGGATGGGTTCACTGTGCTGTTGCGTCGCCTGTAGGTGTGGTTATGAGTGCATGTGACTAGCTGGCGACATGTCCTTGTACTGTTACTTGCCTTTGCACTTGTTTTTTTTTGCATATATATATAGCACAAACTCGACCCGAAGTTTATTGGAGCGCTTTACACGAGCACTGTATTTACATTACACATTCAGGCACGGGGAGATTAAGTGATTTGCCCAGAATCACAGGATGTTGACGCGACCTCGGGGCTCAAACTCTGGTTTCCAGCACCAAAGTCGGCAGTTTAGCCGACGGACCACATCCTCGCCCTTGCCCTGCTGATTTTCAGGGACGGCTGCTCTGTCTTCACAAGGGTCGGGCAAACTATGACTCCGCTGCCTGACCTGGAACAAATCTGTTAGGTGTTTGTATTTATTTTCTAGTTTTTTTTTATTTAGCGCAAACTCAATCCGTAGGTATTGGAGCACTTTACATGTATACCACATCCATTATAGAAGGACACATTCATGTTTGGTAGGTACGTGGATATTAAGTTATTCATAACCGGCGGAGCCAAGGCTGGTCTCTCTACCTCTGTGACTCCGGTTGCTGCTCGCGCCTCGTGTATAGCTGGTTTTCCTAGTTATCTAGCGAATACAAAAGCGGGCTTTGCTGTGTTTCTGTTTAAAAATTAATTTGAAAAACAGGAGGTCCTTCAAAAACAATACAGCATGCGATAAATATAGACCAGAATCGGCTCTATATTACTTGTACAATGCCCAGCCGGGCATTGAAATTTTAATAATCAATAGAATTATTTTCTGACATACAATAGATTGTAGAGTGGGACACAGTCCTGTGTCCTTAACATCTGAACAAAGGTACAGACAGTCAAACAAAAGAAACATACATCAGGCTGAAGAATGAAGCTTTTAGCCAGTTCGAGATACAAGGGCAAGCTTTCTTAAAGGTACAGTGTCATGCACAATTTTTAACAAATGCGTTTAAAATGCATGTTTGTCCATGGGGTCGACGACGTTTCGATCTATTCAATCAATACATAGATCATCATCAGGACTAGAAGGAATAAAAGCCTGATTTTATAATTCCTGTGAGAATGGAAAAGGAAGAAAAGAGAAGGGAGAGGTAAATTAAAAACCTAACATTACTGAGAAGAATCAATGGTGCCAGTTACCATGCACGGCATGCCATGCGTGAGGAACACAACAAGTGGTTGGTTGCTGAAGCGAAGGAAGTTGTATTTGTGAAAATAACTGGTGAATTAACCGAATGATCGAGGCAAGACCGCGCGTTCAGACTGTAAGTTGCAAAAGTGCGCGTGAGGGACTAGCAATGGTCCGTAATGGGGCGTGTGGTCAACCGTGCCAAGGTATCGTTGTACGGTGAACTAGTGCATGATCGAGTTAAGCGAGCAGTCAGATGGATGTGAGGACTAAGGTGAGCCGGTAACGTCGTGACTGAAAAGCGTAAGGATGGCGGGAAACTAACCCATTCCGGAGACGAACCACCTCTAGAGTAATTGCACACAGTTCCAGTGGTTACGCGGATCAATCGGCCAGAATTATACCATGGCGGTTAAGCTGAAAACTAAGAACGGGAAAAAGTTATAACCTGAACTCCCCAATTCGGGAGGGGCGGAAGGAGGGAAGGGGACTCACCAATTATGGGCTCCAGCTTGTTGTGGGAATTAGGAGAACGACCAACTACCCAACATAACGGCCTGAGAATCCAAGGTCCGCCTGTGGAAAGACGTAGCGTGGGAGTTAGGGGTGAAAGCAACAGGGTCGAGGACAACAAGCCCAAACGGCTAGAGCACTTACCAGTATCAAGGGGGAACTGCACGATCGCCAGTTGGTAGTGCCTGCCTCGGCTGGTTTGGTATAAGGAAGCCACAGGAGACACGTGACAGCCAGGCCTAGGTCATGTGATAGGAAGTGCCGGCTGCGCTGGGATGTGATTTAAACTAAGTGAATAGATGGCGGACATGTTGGGTCAGTGTTGTGTGATTCAGGTGAATGGAAAGAACAGAACGAGAATAAGTAAAAACCATAAGAGGTTAAGTTTAAAACAATATCAAACTTTCACATTTTGTACAGGCAAGGAACAAGTCACATAATATTCTGAAAAAAAAATTTTTGGAACAAAATTTTTTGGAAGCGTCTAAATGAGAGAAAGCCAATCCACATTTCTGTTTAGACCATTGCGAATAGTATCAAGTAGAATAATAAGTTTCAGCTCTTCTTTATTCAGGATTTGTGCCAGATCGCCACCTCTTGGTGGCAGCTTGATGACTCGTAGAACAGTCCATTTAATGTCCTTGTCCTGGTGATTAGCCTGTTTGAAATGTTCGACCAGTGGTGCATTAGGGACATTACAGCGAATCCTGCTGCGGTGTTGACCGATCCTCGTTTTTATCTTCTGGGTAGTCTGCCCTATATAGTTTTTCTTGCATGGGCACTGAATCAAATAAACCACATTACATCTGTTGCAATTTGAGAAACCATTAGAATTAATAGTAATGTCACCTAAAGAAAAAGATTTACCTTCTAAGGTCAGATCACATAAATTACAATTGCCACATTTCGCGTGTCCCAGTAATGGCGTGAGACCCCAACATGCATTAAGAGTTGTGGGAGATGTTTTTTTGGGGATTGCAGCGCGCACTAGGTGGTCTTTTAAATTGCGGTTTTTGCGGAAGGCAAATAGTGGTCTTTCCAGATTGAGGTTGCCCGCATTCAATATGGGCCAGTGTTTCAGAACAGATTTCCGCATCTGATTGGAGATGACAGAGAAGGTGGTGACACAGACAATTCTTTTGGTTTCTTTCTTGGGGTTGGGTGTGAGCAGTGTTTCCCTGGGGCAATACCAGGCCCGTTTCTGGGCGTCGCGAACAAGTCGCTTGGGGTAACCTCGTGCTTTGAGTTTTTCAGACAGGACCGAGGCCTCGGTGAAGTAATTTTCTTTTGAAAAGCAGTTGCGCCAAATGCGCAAAAATTGAGAGTATGGTAAAGAGTCCCTCAAGGCCCTAGGGTGATTACTCTCATATCTAAGCAATGTATTCCGTTCGGTGGGCTTCCTGTAGAGTTTGGTGAGAAGCTCACCTTCAAAGTGGTATATGGTCAAATCAAGGAAGGGAATGGATGAGGAGTCAGTGGAGAGTGTGAACTGGAGACCTAGGCAGTTGTTATTAAGCCAGTGTTGGAAATTGGTCAGTGAGTCAGTACTATTGTGCCAGATTAGAAAAACATCGTCAATATATCGACGCCATATTTTGATGCCAGATATAAAGGGGTTAGGGGGTGACAAAATGGTGGTAGTTTCGAGAAAATCCATGCACAGAATGGCCAAGTTCGGGGCAAAAATAGCGCCCATCGACGTGCCTTTGACCTGCTGGAAAAATACGTCATCAAAACAGAAGAAGTTCCTAGTGAGGCAAATCTCAAGTAATTTCAGAATAAATAATGTGGGGACTCCATGTGGCCTTGGTCTAGATTCAAGAATTTGATGGATAACTCTGAGGGCAAAGGGCTGTGGAATATTGGTATAAAGTGATTCCACGTCAAGGGTACACAGGAGGTGCTCAGAAGGATCAAATGGATGGTGCTCGATCAGATTGATCATGTCCATGCTGTCTCTAATATAGCATTGAGTCTGGGGTACGAAGTCTTTTATAAAATAGTTGACATACTGGCCTAGCGGTTCTAGAATAGAGCCGCAACCAGAGACTATAGGGCGGCCGGGGGGAGTGGTAAGGTGTTTGTGTATTTTTGGAAGAGTGTAAATTACCGGTGTTCTGGGTGATTTGGCATTGAGAAATTGGAGTTCTTTAGAGCTAAGAAAACCTTCATCTCTTCCTTCAGTAGTAATTTGAAGTATAAGAGCCTGTAATTCAGTTGTGGGGTCTCTAGGAAGTCTGCAGTAGTGTTCAGTGTTGTGTAGTTGGCGGAATACCTCTGCTTTGTAATCAGTCAGTTCTTGTAAAACTATGCCTCCCCCCTTATCTGCGGATTTAATGATAATGGAGTTGTTATTTTTTAGGGATTCAATAGCTTTCTTTTCCGGAAGGGTTATGTTAAATGGAATAAACTTTTTTGTGTCTTTCAAGGCATTGAGGTCTTTGAGTACCATCTTTTCAAAGGTGACGATTTCCACCGGTACCATGCTTGACGTTGGAAAAAAGGTTGAAGGGGGCCAGAATGGTGTAAATGCCGTCGGTTGAGGTGTGGCATTATTCAAAAAATAGGCATGCAGACGGAGGCGTCTGAAAAATCTAAGTAGCTCAGCATGAAGGTCAAGATAGTTAGGATGCGTGGTGGGGACAAAAGAGAGTCCTTTACTAAGCAGAGATAATTCAGTGTCAAGTAGGTTATGTGATGACAGATTGAAAATGGGAATAGTTGCCAATTGTGAGGTGGCGGTCGTGGCGGGGTTTACCATTGGTAAAACTTCTGTCTGGTCTGCCGTTCGCCGGGTTGGTTGTACCATCTCTGTGCCCGTTTGACTCGCCCCCGTCTCTATGGTTCTGTCTGGCCTCTGCCTAAAAAATTCTGATTTCTGGAGGAAGTACTAGGGCCCTCACCTGGGTCAGAGTTATCGGAGGATTCTGCTGAGGTGTCTGAGAAGCCAACAAGGGTATTCCGTTTGTTGAAACGACCCCAAGGTCTGTTGTTCTGCGGATTTGAGTAAGATCTGTTGGTGTAAAAGTCTTTTTGAAGGTAGGGGTATGTACGTTCAACTGAATATGCTTTGATATCCTTCTTTACTTTGAGAGATTTCTTGTTTTGTTCAATTCTCTGGAATTCATCAGCGGATTTTTGAACAGATTCAATCAATTTCTTTGCCTCAGTAACTGAACTAGAGTCTTTTATCTGTTTCTCAATCTCAGTCAGTTCCTCATTGAGTGTCGTTAATGTTTCAGTTGCAATATCGATACCCAAGACTAACCAATGTCTAGAGCACGTTGTGCCAATATAGCTGAAGTTGTTAATGTATTTGGGGTTATCCGTGAATATACCAGGAATATTTCTCACTTGGAGCCCCACTGGAATGATATCGGCTTTAAGGTATTCAGTTAACATACGAACCATGAGTTGGAGACTTATCTGCTTTTTCTTACATTTTTCTAGTTGTTCTGACAGGGAAATATTTGGGCTAGCAGTGTTGTCAGCTGCATCAGTAAATAGGGAAGGACCTTCGCAGATCTTCTTTATGTATTCATCTGAGTATAGAGGTGCATGGTCTGACATATTAATTGTAAAGTCAAGTTAAAGTTAGAAAGGACTTAAAGGAGAACAGGGACAGGCCACTCAATTTGAGAGAATTAGGGAGAGCATCCCTTACAATCCAGCGATTGTGCTAACTATATTAGTGCTTGACAAGGGGAAACACGTAAGGTAGGAAGGACCCAGGGTACTTACTAATTTGAAAAACAGGAGGTCCTTCAAAAACAATACAGCATGCGATAAATATAGACCAGAATCGGCTCTATATTACTTGTACAATGCCCAGCCGGGCATTGAAATTTTAATAATCAATAGAATTATTTTCTGACATACAATAGATTGTAGAGTGGGACACAGTCCTGTGTCCTTAACATCTGAACAAAGGTACAGACAGTCAAACAAAAGAAACATACATCAGGCTGAAGAATGAAGCTTTTAGCCAGTTCGAGATACAAGGGCAAGCTTTCTTAAAGGTACAGTGTCATGCACAATTTTTAACAAATGCGTTTAAAATGCATGTTTGTACATGGGGTCGACGACGTTTCGATCTATTCAATCAATACATAGATCATCATCAGGACTAGAAGGAATAAAAGCCTGATTTTATAATTCCTGTGAGAATGGAAAAGGAAGAAAAGAGAAGGGAGAGGTAAATTAAAAACCTAACATTACTGAGAAGAATCAATGGTGCCAGTTACCATGCACGGCATGCCATGCGTGAGGAACACAACAAGTGGTTGGTTGTTGAAGCGAAGGAAGTTGTATTTGTGAAAATGACTGGTGAATTAACCGAATGATCGAGGCAAGACCGCGCGTTCAGACTGTAAGTTGCAAAAGTGCGCGTGAGGGACTAGCAATGGTCCGTAATGGGGCGTGTGGTCAACCGTGCCAAGGTATCGTTGTACGGTGAACTAGTGCATGATCGAGTTAAGCGAGCAGTGAGATGGATGTGAGGACTAAGGTGAGCCGGTAACGTCATGACTGAAAAGCGTAAGGATGGCGGGAAACTAACCCATTCCGGAGACGAACCACCTCTAGAGTAATTGCACACAGTTCCAGTGGTTACGCGGATCAATCGGCCAGAATTATACCATGGCGGTTAATCTGAAAACTAAGAACGGGAAAAAGTTATAACCTGAACTCCCCAATTCGGGAGGGGCGGAAGGAGGGAAGGGGACTCACCAATTATGGGCTCCAGCTTGTTGTGGGAATTAGGAGAACGACCAACTACCCAACATAACGGCCTGAGAATCCAAGGTCCGCCTGTGGAAAGACGTAGCGTGGGAGTTAGGGGTGAAAGTAACAGGGTCGAGGACAACAAGACCAAACGGCATAGTTTTACAAGAACTGACTGATTACAAAGCAGAGGTATTCCGCCAACTACACAACACTGAACACTACTGCAGACTTCCTAGAGACCCCACAACTGAATTACAGGCTCTTATACTTCAAATTACTACTGAAGGAAGAGATGAAGGTTTTCTTAGCTCTAAAGAACTCCAATTTCTCAATGCCAAATCACCCAGAACACCGGTAATTTACACTCTTCCAAAAATACACAAACACCTTACCACTCCCCCCGGCCGCCCTATAGTCTCTGGTTGCGGCTCTATTCTAGAACCGCTAGGCCAGTATGTCAACTATTTTGTAAAAGACTTCGTACCCCTGTCTCAATGCTATATTAGAGACAGCATGGACATGATCAATCTGATCGAGCACCATCCATTTGATCCTTCTGAGCACCTCCTGTGTACCCTTGACGTGGAATCACTTTATACCAATATTCCACAGCCCTTTGCCCTCAGAGTTATCCATCAAATTCTTGAATCTAGACCAAGGCCACATGGAGTCCCCACATCATTTATTCTGAAATTACTTGAGATTTGCCTCACTAGGAACTTCTTCTGTTTTGATGACGTATTTTTCCAGCAGGTCAAAGGCACGTCGATGGGCGCTATTTTTGCCCCGAACTTGGCCATTCTGTGCATGGATTTTCTCGAAACTACCACCATTTTGTCACCCACTAACCCCTTTATATCTGGCATCAAAATATGGCGTCGATATATTGACGATGTTTTTCTAATCTGGCACAATAGTACTGACTCACTGACCAATTTCCAACACTGGCTTAATAACAACTGCCTAGGTCTCCAGTTCACACTCTCCACTGACTCCTCATCCATTCCCTTCCTTGATTTGACCATATACCACTTTGAAGGTGAGCTTCTCACCAAACTCTACAGGAAGCCCACCGAACGGAATACATTGCTTAGATATGAGAGTAATCACCCTAGGGCCTTGAGGGACTCTTTACCATACTCTCAATTTTTGCGCATTCGGCGCAACTGCTTTTCAAAAGAAAATTACTTCACCGAGGCCTCGGTCCTGTCTGAAAAACTAAAAGCACGAGGTTACCCCAAGCGACTTGTTCGCGACGCCCAGAAACGGGCCTGGTATTGCCCCAGGGAAACACTGCTCACACCCAACCCCAAGAAAGAGACCAAAAGAATTGTCTGTGTCACCACCTTCTCTGTCATCTCCAATCAGATGCGGAAATCTGTTCTGAAACACTGGCCCATATTGAATGCGGGCAACCTCAATCTGGAAAGACCACTATTTGCCTTCCGCAAAAACCGCAATTTAAAAGACCACCTAGTGCGCGCTGCAATCCCCAAAAAAACATCTCCCACAACTCTTAATGCATGTTGGGGTCTCACGCCATTACTGGGACACGCGAAATGTGGCAATTGTAATTTATGTGATCTGACCTTAGAAGGTAAACTTTTTCTTTAGGTGACATTACTATTAATTCTAATGGTTTCTCAAATTCCAACACATGTAATGTGGTTTATTTGATTCAGTGCCCATGCAAGAAAAACTATATAGGGCAGACTACCCAGAAGATAAAAACGAGGATCGGTCAACACCGCGGCAGGATTCGCTGTAATGTCCCTAATGCACCACTGGTCGAACATTTCAAACAGGCTAATCACAAGGACATTAAATGGACTGTTCTACGAGTCATCAAACTGCCACCAAGAGGTGGCGATCTGGCACAAATCCTGAATAAAGAAGAGCTGAAACTTATTATTCTACTTGATACTATTCGCAATGGTCTAAACAGAAATGAGGATTGGCTTTCTCTCATTTAGACGCTTCCAAAAAATTTTGTTCCCAAAAATTTTTTTTCAGAATATTATGTGACTTGTTCCTTGCCTGTACAAAATGTGAAAGTTTGATATTGTTTTAAACTTAACCTCTTATGGTTTTTACTTATTCTCGTTCTGTTCTTTCCATTCACCTGAATCACACAACACTGACCCAACATGTCCGCCATCTATTCACTTAGTTTAAATCACATCCCAGCGCAGCCGGCACTTCCTATCACATGACCTAGGCCTGGCTGTCACGTGTCTCCTGTGGCTTCCTTATACCAAACCAGCCGAGGCAGGCACTACCAACTGGCGATCGTGCAGTTCCCCCTTGATACTGGTAAGTGCTCTAGCCGTTTGGTCTTGTTGTCCTCGACCCTGTTACTTTCACCCCTAACTCCCACGCTACGTCTTTCCACAGGCAGACCTTGGATTCTCAGGCCGTTATGTTGGGTAGTTGGTCGTTCTCCTAATTCCCACAACAAGCTGGAGCCCATAATTGGTGAGTCCCCTTCCCTCCTTCCGCCCCTCCCAAATTGGGGAGTTCAGGTTATAACTTTTTCCCGTTCTTAGTTTTCAGCTTAACCGCCATGGTATAATTCTGGCCGATTGATCCGCGTAACCACTGGAACTGTGTGCAATTACTCTAGAGGTGGTTCGTCTCCGGAATGGGTTAGTTTCCCGCCATCCTTACGCTTTTCAGTCACGACGTTACCGGCTCACCTTAGTCCTCACATCCATCTGACTGCTCGCTTAACTCGATCATGCACTAGTTCACCGTACAACGATACCTTGGCACGGTTGACCACACGCCCCATTACGGACCATTGCTAGTCCCTCACGCGCACTTTTGCAACTTACAGTCTGAACGCGCGGTCTTGCCTCGATCATTCGGTTAATTCACCAGTTATTTTCACAAATACAACTTCCTTCGCTTCAACAACCAACCACTTGTTGTGTTCCTCACGCATGGCATGCCGTGCATGGTAACTGGCACCATTGATTCTTCTCAGTAATGTTAGGTTTTTAATTTACCTCTCCCTTCTCTTTTCTTCCTTTTCCATTCTCACAGGAATTATAAAATCAGGCTTTTATTCCTTCTAGTCCTGATGATGATCTATGTATTGATTGAATAGATCGAAACGTCGTCGACCCCATGTACAAACATGCATTTTAAACGCATTTGTTAAAAATTGTGCATGACACTGTACCTTTAAGAAAGCTTGCCCTTGTATCTCGAACTGGCTAAAAGCTTCATTCTTCAGCCTGATGTATGTTTCTTTTGTTTGACTGTCTGTACCTTTGTTCAGATGTTAAGGACACAGGACTGTGTCCCACTCTACAATCTATTGTATGTCAGAAAATAATTCTATTGATTATTAAAATTTCAATGCCCGGCTGGGCATTGTACAAGTAATATAGAGCCGATTCTGGTCTATATTTATCGCATGCTGTATTGTTTTTGAAGGACCTCCTGTTTTTCAAATTAGTAAGTACCCTGGGTCCTTCCTACCTTACGGGTTTCCCCTTGTCAAGCACTAATATAGTTAGCACAATCGCTGGATTGTAAGGGATGCTCTCCCTAATTCTCTCAAATTGAGTGGCCTGTCCCTGTTCTCCTTTAAGTCCTTTCTAACTTTAACTTGACTTTACAATTAATATGTCAGACCATGCACCTCTATACTCAGATGAATACATAAAGAAGATCTGCGAAGGTCCTTCCCTATTTACTGATGCAGCTGACAACACTGCTAGCCCAAATATTTCCCTGTCAGAACAACTAGAAAAATGTAAGAAAAAGCAGATACGTCTCCAACTCATGGTTCGTATGTTAACTGAATACCTTAAAGCCGATATCATTCCAGTGGGGCTCCAAGTGAGAAATATTCCTGGTATATTCACGGATAACCCCAAATACATTAACAACTTCAGCTATATTGGCACAACGTGCTCTAGACATTGGTTAGTCTTGGGTATCGATATTGCAACTGAAACATTAACGACACTCAATGAGGAACTGACTGAGATTGAGAAACAGATAAAAGACTCTAGTTCAGTTACTGAGGCAAAGAAATTGATTGAATCTGTTCAAAAATCCGCTGATGAATTCCAGAGAATTGAACAAAACAAGAAATCTCTCAAAGTAAAGAAGGATATCAAAGCATATTCAGTTGAACGTACATACCCCTACCTTCAAAAAGACTTTTACACCAACAGATCTTACTCAAATCCGCAGAACAACAGACCTTGGGGTCGTTTCAACAAACGGAATACCCTTGTTGGCTTCTCAGACACCTCAGCAGAATCCTCCGATAACTCTGACCCAGGTGAGGGCCCTAGTACTTCCTCCAGAAATCAGAATTTTTTAGGCAGAGGCCAGACAGAACCATAGAGACGGGGGCGAGTCAAACGGGCACAGAGATGGTACAACCAACCCGGCGAACGGCAGACCAGACAGAAGTTTTACCAATGGTAAACCCCGCCACGACCGCCACCTCACAATTGGCAACTATTCCCATTTTCAATCTGTCATCACATAACCTACTTGACACTGAATTATCTCTGCTTAGTAAAGGACTCTCTTTTGTCCCCACCACGCATCCTAACTATCTTGACCTTCATGCTGAGCTACTTAGATTTTTCAGACGCCTCCGTCTGCATGCCTATTTTTTGAATAATGCCACACCTCAACCGACGGCATTTACACCATTCTGGCCCCCTTCAACCTTTTTTCCAACGTCAAGCATGGTACCGGTGGAAATCGTCACCTTTGAAAAGATGGTACTCAAAGACCTCAATGCCTTGAAAGACACAAAAAAGTTTATTCCATTTAACATAACCCTTCCAGAAAAGAAAGCTATTGAATCCCTAAAAAATAACAACTCCATTATCATTAAATCCGCAGATAAGGGGGGAGGCATAGTTTTACAAGAACTGACTGATTACAAAGCAGAGGTATTCCGCCAACTACACAACACTGAACACTACTGCAGACTTCCTAGAGACCCCACAACTGAATTACAGGCTCTTATACTTCAAATTACTACTGAAGGAAGAGATGAAGGTTTTCTTAGCTCTAAAGAACTCCAATTTCTCAATGCCAAATCACCCAGAACACCGGTAATTTACACTCTTCCAAAAATACACAAACACCTTACCACTCCCCCTGGCCGCCCTATAGTCTCTGGTTGCGGCTCTATTCTAGAACCGCTAGGCCAGTATGTCAACTATTTTATAAAAGACTTCGTACCCCAGACTCAATGCTATATTAGAGACAGCATGGACATGATCAATCTGATCGAGCACCATCCATTTGATCCTTCTGAGCACCTCCTGTGTACCCTTGACGTGGAATCACTTTATACCAATATTCCACAGCCCTTTGCCCTCAGAGTTATCCATCAAATTCTTGAATCTAGACCAAGGCCACATGGAGTCCCCACATTATTTATTCTGAAATTACTTGAGATTTGCCTCACTAGGAACTTCTTCTGTTTTGATGACGTATTTTTCCAGCAGGTCAAAGGCACGTCGATGGGCGCTATTTTTGCCCCGAACTTGGCCATTCTGTGCATGGATTTTCTCGAAACTACCACCATTTTGTCACCCACTAACCCCTTTATATCTGGCATCAAAATATGGCGTCGATATATTGACGATGTTTTTCTAATCTGGCACAATAGTACTGACTCACTGACCAATTTCCAACACTGGCTTAATAACAACTGCCTAGGTCTCCAGTTCACACTCTCCACTGACTCCTCATCCATTCCCTTCCTTGATTTGACCATATACCACTTTGAAGGTGAGCTTCTCACCAAACTCTACAGGAAGCCCACCGAACGGAATACATTGCTTAGATATGAGAGTAATCACCCTAGGGCCTTGAGGGACTCTTTACCATACTCTCAATTTTTGCGCATTTGGCGCAACTGCTTTTCAAAAGAAAATTACTTCACCGAGGCCTCGGTCCTGTCTGAAAAACTCAAAGCACGAGGTTACCCCAAGCGACTTGTTCGCGACGCCCAGAAACGGGCCTGGTATTGCCCCAGGGAAACACTGCTCACACCCAACCCCAAGAAAGAAACCAAAAGAATTGTCTGTGTCACCACCTTCTCTGTCATCTCCAATCAGATGCGGAAATCTGTTCTGAAACACTGGCCCATATTGAATGCGGGCAACCTCAATCTGGAAAGACCACTATTTGCCTTCCGCAAAAAACGCAATTTAAAAGACCACCTAGTGCGCGCTGCAATCCCCAAAAAAACATCTCCCACAACTCTTAATGCATGTTGGGGTCTCACGCCATTACTGGGACACGCGAAATGTGGCAATTGTAATTTATGTGATCTGACCTTAGAAGGTAAATCTTTTTCTTTAGGTGACATTACTATTAATTCTAATGGTTTCTCAAATTGCAACACATGTAATGTGGTTTATTTGATTCAGTGCCCATGCAAGAAAAACTATATAGGGCAGACTACCCAGAAGATAAAAACGAGGATCGGTCAACACCGCAGCAGGATTCGCTGTAATGTCCCTAATGCACCACTGGTCGAACATTTCAAACAGGCTAATCACCAGGACAAGGACATTAAATGGACTGTTCTACGAGTCATCAAGCTGCCACCAAGAGGTGGCGATCTGGCACAAATCCTGAATAAAGAAGAGCTGAAACTTATTATTCTACTTGATACTATTCGCAATGGTCTAAACAGAAATGAGGATTGGCTTTCTCTCATTTAGACGCTTCCAAAAAATTTTGTTCCAAAAATTTTTTTTTCAGAATATTATGTGACTTGTTCCTTGCCTGTACAAAATGTGAAAGTTTGATATTGTTTTAAACTTAACCTCTTATGGTTTTTACTTATTCTCGTTCTGTTCTTTCCATTCACCTGAATCACACAACACTGACCCAACATGTCCGCCATCTATTCACTTAGTTTAAATCACATCCCAGCGCAGCCGGCACTTCCTATCACATGACCTAGGCCTGGCTGTCACGTGTCTCCTGTGGCTTCCTTATACCAAACCAGCCGAGGCAGGCACTACCAACTGGCGATCGTGCAGTTCCCCCTTGATACTGGTAAGTGCTCTAGCCGTTTGGTCTTGTTGTCCTCGACCCTGTTGCTTTCACCCCTAACTCCCACGCTACGTCTTTCCACAGGCGGACCTTGGATTCTCAGGCCGTTATGTTGGGTAGTTGGTCGTTCTCCTAATTCCCACAACAAGCTGGAGCCCATAATTGGTGAGTCCCCTTCCCTCCTTCCGCCCCTCCCGAATTGGGGAGTTCAGGTTATAACTTTTTCCCGTTCTTAGTTTTCAGCTTAACCGCCATGGTATAATTCTGGCCGATTGATCCGCGTAACCACTGGAACTGTGTGCAATTACTCTAGAGGTGGTTCGTCTCCGGAATGGGTTAGTTTCCCGCCATCCTTACGCTTTTCAGTCACGACGTTACCGGCTCACCTTAGTCCTCACATCCATCTGACTGCTCGCTTAACTCGATCATGCACTAGTTCACCGTACAACGATACCTTGGCACGGTTGACCACACGCCCCATTACGGACCATTGCTAGTCCCTCACGCGCACTTTTGCAACTTACAGTCTGAACGCGCGGTCTTGCCTCGATCATTCGGTTAATTCACCAGTTATTTTCACAAATACAACTTCCTTCGCTTCAGCAACCAACCACTTGTTGTGTTCCTCACGCATGGCATGCCGTGCATGGTAACTGGCACCATTGATTCTTCTCAGTAATGTTAGGTTTTTAATTTACCTCTCCCTTCTCTTTTCTTCCTTTTCCATTCTCACAGGAATTATAAAATCAGGCTTTTATTCCTTCTAGTCCTGATGATGATCTATGTATTGATTGAATAGATCGAAACGTCGTCGACCCCATGTACAAACATGCATTTTAAACGCATTTGTTAAAAATTGTGCATGACACTGTACCTTTAAGAAAGCTTGCCCTTGTATCTCGAACTGGCTAAAAGCTTCATTCTTCAGCCTGATGTATGTTTCTTTTGTTTGACTGTCTGTACCTTTGTTCAGATGTTAAGGACACAGGACTGTGTCCCACTCTACAATCTATTGTATGTCAGAAAATAATTCTATTGATTATTAAAATTTCAATGCCCGGCTGGGCATTGTACAAGTAATATAGAGCCGATTCTGGTCTATATGTATCGCATGCTGTATTGTTTTTGAAGGACCTCCTGTTTTTCAAATTAGTAAGTACCCTGGGTCCTTCCTACCTTACGGGTTTCCCCTTGTCAAGCACTAATATATGTGTTTCTGTTTAAAGGCTACACATAAGGGGCTCAACTGATCGAATTGTAACCAGCTGTCCAACACAATACCGGCAGAAGGGCTCAGTGAGACGTACACTTGTAAGGGGCAGTGGTTACACTCCCGGCAAGTCTGCCTCAGCCTTCATTCTTCCGAGGTGGATCAATTGAATACCATTGATTGGGTAGTAGTTATATCTGTTAACCGAGCGTAGAAATGGAGCAAATTTAATACGGAGGGCTATTTTAAAAGTATAATTTTTTTCCAATGTGCCAGATGAATTTGTCTTTATGTTCTTGGGACTTATAAGAATCTTGTAGTGTGTACATCAGGCGGGTCATGTGTCTTTGGAAAACTAGCACCTTTTTGTGATATTGTAGTTGCATGATAGTTTCACATTATAATAGTGGGGGCTCGGATGTCAAGCCTCCTTTCCGGGTGTTGGTCCTTGCCAGCAGTCATCAACTACTGCCAAAGACCTGCTTTTTAAAATGTATATCACCTGTCCACCTCCTTCCCCTTCCGGTACCCCCCTCACTAGTGCCCTCTCTCCCTTTCGTTTTCACCCTTCCAGCATCTCTTCCCCCGTTCTCTCTCGGTCCGCCATTTCTCTCCATGCCCCCATTTCTCTCTCCCTGTGCCCCCTTTCTCTCTCTCCCTGTACCCCCCTTACTCTCCATCCCATTTTCCCATGACCCATAGCTTTGGCTGCAGGTGAGTTGGCACAATTCCTGTGAGAGAAGTGTCTCTAGATTAGGTGGCACGTGCCCCTGCTGGGACCATGGTCAGGCGTTTGTCTGTTACACAGAAAACCACGTCTCCGTTAAACTGCAGTTTGAGAGTATTTTTGGGTATTGTGTTTATTTACTGTACCAAATGAATCATGGTGGAACCGGGAATCTTATGCCAGAGCATCCCAGGAATCCAAAAAGTAAAACTGAAAAAAACACATTTTGGAGAAAAATCATGTGATGTTGCAGAAATCGCTTCATCTCTTAGTGGTGTTTAATGTAGGTTCATTTACAAACCCCAGCCATCATATAAGGTCTCTGGAATGCCTTAGACCTGGCAGAGTCTCTTGATGCCCATGAGCAACAGTAAAGAGCATGTTCACCGCTGAAGAGAGTGACCACTTCACCATTCATCCCTTTGTGCCTGCAAACAGAGCTGAATACTTCACCTTTAACCACTTTGCATCTGCAAACAGAACTGACCACTTCACCAGCTGAACAACATTTGCACAAGCGTCGCTGACACCCCGTACTACCAATTTTCTTATTGCATATGATGCCCCAATCACTTCAAGTACATTTGTTGTGATCGGTAGTCCCTGTCCCCTGCTATACATTCCATCGTACATTTTTAGATCCTGTTTTTTGTATTTTTATTCATCCATTCACACTCCTTTACGTTAAAATAGCCATAGCTTTACTGTATAGTTGCTAGAATAGCTTATAATATGGTATAGTGTGTAATTTTTAAATAATCACTCCACTGCAGACAAAACCATTGATAAAAAACACTGCCATTTACAATGCCAGTAGCTCCAACTGCAACAAATGCGAGACCTATTGCATTGCAAATGCCTGTTTATTTCCTTATGCCCATCTCTTATAATGAAATGGGTTATGGAGTGATCAAGAGAGTCTGTATTCCAAGACCTCAAAAACATTCTGAATAATATATTACACAATTACACATGGCATTGTGTAGAAACCCTTAGTAGCAAGTGAGTTAATAATTTTAGATGTGAGCACTACCTGCCCAGTAGTGTGTGTGATTACCATTGGCTGACACTGGGGAGGGCTATAAAGGACCCTCTTGTGCTTTGCACCAGAGGGATTCCTTTTTACAAATGTACGCTCTGGTTGTCTCTGAACAGCTCCCCAAGCAGCCTGAGTTAATTTGTTTTCTTTCTTTGATAATGACAATCAGCACTCAGGGTGCGCTGATGTAATTACTTCCAAAGTGAAAGTAAAATGAGCCAATTGGCAAATTTTACTTTCACTACGTCAGTGCTCAGGGCCTATCTCAGCCCGTGAGCACTGACTCTGTTGAGGAAGGTATCATTGGAAAGGGGAGAATCTCACTTTTCTGATTGTTTCTCTGCCCAGTGGATCCTTGCTTGGGGATTGCCATAGGAGATTGATTCCAAAGCCGAAATCCATTCACTAGACACCAGGGATTTGGGGGGGTGACCCCTCAGGCAAAGGCTTGTGCTGTCCCTGAACCACCAAAATGTTCAGTCTTTCTGCCCTCCCATGGAGTGGATGGGGGTGATTACCCCTAATCACGGGCACACAAAGTCCACTGTACATCACAGATAAAAAATATTTAGACAAAGGAGGGGTGGGGGCTGCCCACAATGGACAAAACCATGTCCCCACCCCAAAAAGGGGCAAACATTATTCTGTACCCCAGAGGGCAGATCAAAGCTTTGCCTCATTCTGTCTCCCCAGTGGTTGGACAACAAGCCTACTAGATGCTAGAGAAGCTTTGGAAAAAAATCATAAGACAGGGGTCTGCCCACCATAGGCATAGCCATGCCCCCACCCTAAAAAAGGGTGCAACAGTCTTTCTTCCTCCCTCTGGGGCTAAAGGGGGCAATTACCTCCAATCTGCCCCCCTGGTGACAGAAAGCTTACTAGATACCAGGGTTAAAACAAAATTCCAAAACGTAGTATTGGGGGCTGCCCACCATGGGCATGGCCATGCCCCACATCCCAAAAAAGGGTGAACAGTCTTTCTGCCCCTCCTGGGGAGAACATTGGAGGTGTGTCCCAATCTGCCTCCCATCTAGGGCAGAAAGACCACTAGACACCAGGGAATTTACAATGGCCCCAAAACAAATAAATGGAGGGTGTGGCTTACTCTGGGCTCAAGCTATGCCCCAGGCACAGAAGGGGCAATAGTGTTCTTCTGCCTCCCTGGGGGCAGATGGGAAGTTTGTCCCTCAGGAGGAGGTTGCCACAAACCTACCCCCTGAAGGGATTAGAAAGCTCACTAGACACCAAGGAGTTTGCTTTTTGTGACAAAAGAAAGGGTACAGGCCTTGCACTCTGGCAATGGTCACAGCCCGACCCCAAACGGGATAAACCAGCTTTTCTCCCCCCCAGGGAACACAGAGATGTGTCCCCCAGATTGTGCCTGTGAGGATGCAGAAAGCCCACTGTATGGCAGGAAAATATTTTTAAAACATTTAATGAGGATTGTCTGGCCCATCCAAACATGGGTTCCCAACTTCACCCCTAAAGCTTTAACAGTATTTCTACTCTCCTTCTGACTTAAACATCCCATCCCAATGGCAAGAAAGAGGACATTTGAATCTTTTGAGTGTTGTTTTTACATTTGGGCCAGTAGAGTGGGGCTAATTTCCATATCATCTCACCTGCCATGGTAAATGGTTGCACCTTTTGAGTTTGGCAAGGATGTCACCTGGGGAAACCTACCATACCCAAACATTTCTGAAAACTATAACCCGGGGAGTCCAGGGTGGTCTGCTGTGTGTAGATTTCCCATCATTTTCTTACCGACAATGCCCTGCAAACCTCAAACGTAGCCTAACATCACACATGTTCTTTGCATTTCTGTGACGTTACATTTCTACCTTCCAACGTCTCCACACTTGTTCCGATAAACACTCTATCCCACTCGAATGGCTGGGTCTAGTGCCCACAACATAAATAGAGCAAACCAAGGTCAATGGTAGTCATCGTGGGGACTCCCAATGACCTTGATTTGATCCTTTCTTGTTTCAAGCACTTGGCCCAGCCATACAAATGGGGCAGCATTTGTTTCAGAGCAAGTGTGGTATCCCTGGGTGGTGGAAGGTTTGTGGATCCCTGTGGATTCATGAAGCGTTTACCACAAACATGTAAGGAAAATTCCTGATTTTATGCAAGGCTTGAGGTTTGCAGGGCATTGTGGGTAATAAATCATTTTGGGATCCACACAAGGCACACGCCATAGAATCCCTTGTGTGTCTTCTTTTTAAAAATGTCTTTAGTTGGTGGAGTTCCTTGAGTGGCTTCAGAGTAGCCCCCAAATACTTTGCTATCCCCATCGCTGATCTCTCTCCTTAGCTGCTGTTAAGGCCTTTTGTGTTGTGGTATCTAGGTCCACATGTAGGGTACCATTATTATCAGGAGATCTGGGTGGCATGACATTTAAAGATTACCACAGATTCTGGAACTTTTCTGCACAGAAATGTGAGGAAAATATGTGTTTATTGTCAAAGTTTGAGGTTTTCAGGGACTTCTGGGAAGGAACACCTGGTAAGAAGCATGCAAGTCATCCCACCCTGGATTCCCCAGAATACCTAGTTCTAAAAAATGTGCAGGTGTCCTAAGTTTCCCTAAGTGCCAGTTGAGCAAGGGCTCAAAATTCACAGCTACCAGCTTTGTAAAAAAAGGGTCATTTTTCAGTTGAAACAATTGATGTGTCCATATTGTGTTTTGGGCTATTTCCTGTTACTGCACCAGGCCTACCATCACAAGTGAGGCACCATCTTTATAAGGAGAATTAAGGGAAAATTCTGGGTCTTTGGAAATTAGTGGCTCCCCACAGATTCCAGAAGTTGTCTTCACAGAAAGGTGAGGAAAATGTGTGTTTTTTGTCAAAGTTTTAGATTTGCAAGGGTGTCTTGGTTGGAAAACCTGGTGAGAGCCAAGCATGTCACCCCACCCTGGATTACCCTGGGGGTCTTGTTAATAATGTGCAGGTTTGCTGACATTCTCTAGGTGCCAGCTGAGCTTGGGCCCAAAATCCGCAGGTAAAAAAGTGTCAGTTTTCAGTGAAAAAATGTGATGTGTCCATGTTACTTGTTCAACCCTTTCCTGTGGCAAGACGTAGGCCTGCCCACACAAGAGATGTACCATTAGTATTGGGAGACATGTGGAAACACAGAATAGAAGGACATTTGGTATTACCAATAGGATTTTTCTACATTTGTGCCTTCCAAATGTAAGCCAGTGTGTAAGAAAGAAGACATTTTGAAAAATGCTTTATGAATCACGTACTAGTATCGGTGTCTACAAATTCAGGGATGTAAAAATAACCAGTGCTCATAAACTCAGCATCTGACGCACATTTTAGAAATATATAGGTTTTCTTCATGCTCATTTTTCACTCTTTATTTTTGTGTCATATCAACTGTTCTGTACTTGGTACACAATTAATAACCATTGTATGATCCATCTTGGGTGTTGCTCTGGGTACTTCAGGCTCTTAGACAACATACAAACCCTTTATATCCCCACAACAAAAAGAGCTATATTGCTTTTGTAAATTGGGCATCATGAGAAGACATTATAGATGACAAAATTACAACTAATCGCCATTTTTCCTGCTCATTTTCAATATTATTGTATTGCAATGGTTAGGTTTTTGAGGAAACCTTGAGGGATCTACAGAAATGACAATTTTCTGAATTTAGTGTCTACTTTTTAGAAAGCTAGAGGTCTCTGAGATCCCCAATGGGTTGCACACTAGTTCCACCACAAACAGGAAATGGGTTAAAAGTACAAAAATTCAGAGAATAGCTAGCTCTTAGAAATATGGTAAAACTGTGTTAAAAAGTTGTTTTTTCTGTACAGATCTGCATGTTACTGAAAGCTGGGAATATGGTGACTTTAGCATAGCAAACCTTTTGTTGATGCCAATTTTTAGAAAAGAAAACTGACACTTTTTGTGGTGCGCCTTGTTTAAAATTTTTCCCAAACACCCAAAATATGGCTATATTTTGAATATTGTCTCAGTCCCCTCCAGGGAAATGCACAAACCCTGGGTACCTTTAGAATCCTCATGATGTTGGAAAACATGGATGCAAATTTGACTTGGATACCATACGTAGAAGAAAAATTGAGGTCTAATCATGGAATACTCCAATTTAGCAAAAAAGGGCTCAGCACTGGGATGAAAAAGCCTCAGTAGTTAAGGGATTAAAGAAGGATAAAGATCTTTAAAAATAAAGAACACATTGAAATGATAGCCCTTTGTTGTAACCCTTAGTATCAATGTCTTAAAAATAAATCAAAATCTTGACCTGCAAACAAACTTTGTTTAAATGTTAAGTAACCACTGTTTTGCTATCATCACACAAATTGTAAAATGGACCTATTTTATAGTTTCGCAAACCTAATTAGGTGTTTGTAAAAAACAAATACAAAATGAGCTGCATATGCACTTTGCCTTGGAAAACATTTGGATGGAATTTAATCTTGACATTTTATCCAATAGGAATGTAACTCATTGAGAGTCAGCAAATTCAGGCAATGATATCAAATAATGAATTTTGTTTCCAAAGTTTTCTAGACTCTTTGAGTGAGCAAAAACCTATGGTTTCCCTTTCTTCAGAACCCTGAGTTTAAAAAAAACCTGCGAAAGAGAAAGATAAACATGGTTGTTGCATTCTTTTTTTATTCCAGATAATCTTTTCTTAGATTCATTTCTTCTTTAGCATAATCCCAGGGGATTCTGATATTGACATTTCCCTACATTACTTGCCACACTTTTCTCATATGGGCAAGAATTAGCTTCGATGTTAGAATCATATATGGTGACATATGAAAGGTCACGGTTAGCTGGATAAATACACTGTGTGTGCGGGGATCAAGTGGGCAATCTCACTCTCAAAATCTCTATCCAAGTAAAATCCAAGGGTAGCGGAAATAAAAATATTTAAGAAAAACAACACAGCCCATATTTTTACCTCTTTCAGGTAAACCAAAGATATGAATGTTTCATCTCCTATTTTTATCTACTAAATCACTGATTTCCCTTAGTTGATTTTAGATTCTACCTTTTGTAGCATTAGCTGAATTCTTAAATAGCATGTCTGATTCTTCCTGGCAGATGGTTCTAGTTTTAATTTTAGATACTCTCGCAGTGTGATCTCTGAAGATCCTTCTTTATGCCAGTCATATATGCTTGCATCTGGTCAGTATTAGTTGTGGTGCTTTGAGCCAGATCTTGAAATGTATTGAGCTTTGTCAGTATGATTTCAATGGTCATACTCTGTTCACCTTTTCATCTGAATGGGGGAGTCAGTCATTGGTGGTTCAGCTTTCCTCCTATTTAGACCGTGCTTCAGATTTTTAACTATGCCATCCACCATATTGAAGAGGGACAAACTCTTTCAAGTAAATCATGTAAATCAAATAACTTATGTTAATTCAATGGTATTCATATTTATTTATGGTTATTCAATGTTTTACATCCTTCTTAATTTTCTCTCATCTTTTACTTTTCTTTTCAGCACTGTCTCTCCTAAAAACAAGCATTTGTAATGCAATCTGTCTCACCTTTGGGACCTTATATGTATTTAGCCATGCAGCACATTGGCCTGGGTCCTGAAACATCTACTGTTCTTTAAAATGGAGGGAAAGTAAACACCAAACTGCGTGAAACAACAGGAATGGGAACACATGTAAAGAAATATTGCCTTTTAGCGGGAAATGGTATAGTCCAAAGCTCTGTTTCTAATATAAAATCAGGGCCTTCGGCGGTCATATCACTGAGAATACAAGATTTGGAAAAAATATTATTGTCTATGGGTGTTCGTGGAAGATAACTTCTATGGACTGGAACCTAGAAAATGCTAAAGTGATTCTGGTATTTTACTGACCTCTGCTGGTCGTTTTCTATTAAGAAAGTTAAATAGAGGCAGTTGCCAGATAAAATAAAAAAAAGAAAGTCCCTCAGGAGAAAGCCATTCTGGTATATTACTGACCTCTACTGGTCGTTTTCTATCAAGACATTTAAATAAAGGCAGTTGAACAAGCAGAAAGCAATTCTGGAATTCTACTGACCTTTACTGATCGTTTTCTATCAAGACAGTTAAATAGAGGAAGTTGAACAGAAAAAAGTCCCTAAGCAGAAGCAGACAATTCCTTGGGCTGATCTCCAGAGCCCACAAAGTATATAGACATATAAATATATACTAAAATATACAAGAGGTCTCAAATGCTCGACCTAACAATCCTAGGATAATCTACTATAATGTGACCGAAATTATGGAGAGAGCAGACATGCAGTAAGTATGTAGGGCCTCATTTACAAAACATTTGCATTGTCTTTGTGTGCACAATATGTCCAGGGACAACACAAAGGCTTCAGTAAGATTTTGAAAGCCATGCAAGGAGCAATGTGTGCCACCTTGCGCAGCTTCATAAAGAAATGTAACAGAATGCAGCAGGTTGTGGCTCCGAGCTGGTAGGTGTTCCATGGGTGTAGCATGGGTAATCCTAGCATCCATCCATGGATCTAATGCAATTGCTGATATACAAAGGTTTGTGAACATAGGAATGTATCAAATCAGTACGCCATCCCTGAGGATGAACATCATTTTCTATCCTCATTATTTCCTCTTTCTATGCGTGATGTATTCTGCAACATTCACGCATTCCGCATCACACATAGAAAGAGGAAATATCCCCTTTGGCTTGCTTTCATGCGGGAATGTTTTCCTTCCTGCACAGAAACAATCCTGCCTGTAACACAGGCACCCTGGCCCACAATCCGCCAGCGCCAGGAGAGAGCATTTCTGCTCTTTCCCTTTAATGCAACACAGCACAGCAAGTTCCCTTCTTGCACTGCCTTAATGGTAAATAAACACCATCATCTCTATCTTCCACTAGTTTACTCCCTTGGAAAGAACATTGGTTTGTACTTTGGCAGCTTTTTCAATAATGTACATGGGGCTGTAAATCGGGGAAGTTCCGTTTTTCATCTCGTTTCAATGCTCTAATGCTGGGCACAGGTACAATATAGTACCCTTAAAGCTCCAGTATGTGCATATGGCATTCTCTTTGGTAATCTGACACGCTTTCAGACATAGGTACCTGTGTTAGTGACTGTACCACATTTACATTGCACCGTTTTTATTGTGAAACCCGAAACGTGGTGTAAGTAATGCTTCCAGCATTTCCCAGGCTCGATCAGCAAGGGCTGAGTAGCAGCTGCATGGCTACGAGTGTAAACATCGTGGCATCTCTGACTTTGATTAATTAGCCCTTTCACCTCCTTCCAAGTCACTGGATCGAGATCATTTTGGAGGCTGAATAATTACATCCATTGACATGCATGTTTACAGTGAGCATGGGTGCCGGAGCTCACATCACGAGTCTGCAGTGAGCATCAGCCCCATATTTAGGAAGAAGATATAGGATCGGCAGTAGCAGACAGTCTTAAATGCGGTCATTCTTCACTGAAGGGGATGGATCAGAAACATCCTCAGGGTGTGCGAAGTGTTTTGTACACAAGGTTAAGTTTTGACACTTGATAAGATATATATACTAACCATAGCTGTATATGGCACAATTATTAGCACTCACTAGGGTGTAATAGATTCAATGTTTGGATTCAAAGATTATAAATAATTCACTATGTGGTAACAAATGCAAAATATGGATAACGAAAATACATAGGGGCATATTAACAAGGGCTTTATCTCCGCTTTTTTGGCTTTTAAAAGCCAAAGAAGTGGAGATACAAATATCGCCCTATCAACAACAGGGTGCTAACATGCAAAATCGCATGTTAGCACCCTTTTCCCCTACGCTTCCCCTTGCATCTCTAATGAGATGCAAAGTGGGCGTTCCAAAGCAAAATAATAGGAGAAATGTCACTAAGCGGCATTTCTCCTATTATCAAGCTTCACGCTAACCCTGTTAGAGACAAAAAAAAGCAGCGCTAACCACGGTTAACGCTTCTTTTTTACGTCTGCTAATTTTCAGACTTAGCCATGTAATCCAATTGGAGGTGCGTTACATGGCTAAATCCACCATGGGCTATCAACAAGGATATCCCTATCCTTGTAGTTTTATCGCTGCATTACCAGCGATAACCTCCCAAAATGCCGCTATCGCTAGATATTTATCGCCTAGGCGGTTAGCGTTGTTAATAACAAGATAACCAGGCGATATTATCCAGCGATAGCGGTCGTTAAAAAAATGAACGCTAAGCGCCCTTAGCGGTAATTTTGCCTATTCCTTGTTAATATGCCCCATAGTTATCTGTGACACAACTGGGGTAACATTAATATATAAATTGAATAGAATCAGTTAGTGACATGCTCCGAGGATAAAGTATCACTATGACTGTTATATTAGTGCGGTGATAATGATTATTGATGCCTCGTAGAACGCCTGAAAAGTAGCGTTAACCCACAGAGCTAAAAGAAAGGGAAGGAAGATTAAAATCAAGACAGGCAAAGGCCACACTTGATCCTTTTACAAATTTAGGATTATAAAGTGTAGAGCTATCAGTTGTAACTGGCATGTATTCAGGCACTTTCACACGTTGAATGGAGAGCCTGGATTGCAGTGTGTATAGCCGAGAGAGCGTTTTAAATCTCATCATGTTTATCTTCATACAGACTCATACCTCGTCGTCCCACATACACCACAGAAACAGTTGTGCCCCAGGTTGAACTGCTCTTGGTCCTGACGGATTTTGATGCCAAGGATAGTATTTGTGATGTTCAACCATTTTTGATTGTATTTTTTATGAGTGTATGTGAGTTTATAATTTACCAGTTATAGTTAACTTAAGTAACTATAACTTGCACCTCGCCATGCGCTGTGATGTCATCAATGTTGTTGTTAGAAATGGGGGTCTCTAATTTGCAGTGGTATGCACCCTGTCCAAGTAGGGACCTTCCTTCTAGTCAGGGTAACCCCTTTGGTGGCTTGGTATGGGCAGCCATGCTTATTTCACACACTACAAATGGACACCACACCAGTTTAGAAAAATAAACAATCTTTATCTAAACAAAGCAAGACCAAAACTACAAAAAACAACATAAATAACTCAAAATATGACTTAAAAAAAAGTTTAAGCAGTTCTGTCCATAGAACTCTATTGATGCGGTGATTTTAGCACAAAGTAACTTTGGTGCTTCAAAATCCACAAGGAAAAACGGCCGCAGAGGAGAGAAGCACTGGAAAACACAGCGATGGGTCAGTTCTTTAATCCCTGGGAAGCGATGCATCAGATCTACTTGCATGCAGAAGTGTTGCATTGGTTCCGGACTGTAAGGAGAAGCGATGCATCAAAATCCAAAGACGATTCTGATCTGTGGGTGATGCGTTGGAAAATTTGGAGCACAGGTGTGATGCGTGGAAATACAGAAATGCTGGAGGTCGAAGCAGTGGCGGCAAAGAGGCGCAGCATCAATTCTTTCAGCCGCGGACCGGTGACTCGCCAATTTTTTCAACCACACAGGACTTAAGACAGACTTAAGACAAAATCCTAACTTTACTACTACTAAATGCCTTCTGTGAATACCAAAAGTAGTAAGTTTAGGATTTTGTCTCAGATTACTTCTATGAATCGGGCTCTTTGCCCTTAATCCCAAATTGTGTGCCATGTCTCCCCTAGTCCAAACTCTAGATCATCCATCAACAAGAAACAAATGAAAAAAAATCTTAAAAATGAAAACAAAATGCGAGTGACTGCCATCCGTCAATTATCAAAGTATGGGAACTAAACTTGCTTGACTTTCCCAAAACATACAAAACAATGCACAGGTGGATGATGCAGCACAGATTGCACACAGAGGGTGATTGATGCTTTCCCTCAATGTCATAATAAAAAATTACCAAAGACCCAACAAGGACAGAGAGGAATCTTTAGGACAGGAAGAGAAGTTATGCAGTCTGTACACCAGCCATGCATTTTTATGGCTCTTCCCATATTACCAAAAAGATGTATTTAAGATTTAAAATGTTGTTTGCACAGTCTGCTCTGGAAGAAAATGACCTCAAAATGTATTTCTCTCAAAAATCATGCCTGGTCCTAAAATACCAATGTTTACATATGCAGCTTGTTAGAAATGGTGTCTCTAGATGGCAGTGGTTTGCACCCTGTCCAGGTACAGACATTTTCTTCTAGTCAGGGTAAGGGAGTTACACACTCAAGATAACCTCTGCTCACCTCCTTGGAAGCTTGACACGAGCAGTCAGGCTAATCTCAGAGGCAATGTGTAAAGTACACACACAGGGCCCGATTCACAGAATTAACTTAAGACAAAATCCTAAACTTACAACTTTTGGTATTCACAAAATGCACTTACTACTTTTGGTATTCACAGAATGGATTTACGACTACTAACTTTACGTCCACACTCGGGCCGGAAATTCCAGCCTGGAGGTGGGGCTTCCGGCCCAGAGGCGGAGCATCCGGCCTGAAGGTGGAGATTTCGGCCATGTCTAAATCTCTGCCACTGGCCGGAATCCCCACCTCCGGGCCAGAAGCTCTGCCTCCGGGCCGGAAGCTCCGCCTCCGGGCCGGAATTTCCGGCCCGAGTGCAGACGTAAAGTTAGTAGTCGTAAATCCATTCTGTGAATACCAAAAGTAGTAAGTGCATTCTGTGAATACCAAAAGTAGTAAGTGCATTCTGTGAATACCAAAAGTAGTAAGTTTAGGATTTTGTCTTAAGTTAATTCTGTGAATCGGGCCCATTGTAACACTGTAAAAACACTACAAATGGACACCACACCAATTTAGAATAAAAACAATCTTCATTGAAACCAAACCAGACCAAAACTACAAAAGATCCAACATACATAATTCGAAATTTCACTTTTTGATTAGTCAAAATCCAAGTTGAAAAACAGTCGCAAAGGAGGAAAGCATCAGAAAACACAGGAAGTTGGTGGTTCTATGGTCCCAGGGGACTGGATGTGTCAGTTCTGCTGCACGCACGAGAAGTGTTGCATCAATTCCTTACTGTGAGGAGAAGCAATACATTGATTTCAGGAGGTGACTCCTTTCGGCTGGATGATGCATTGGAAACCTAGAGCACAGGTGTGATGCATGAGAAAATACAGGCGCTGCAGGTCGAGGTGGAGGTGAAACAGGTGCTGCGTCGATTTCCACAGCTACAGACAGATGATGTGTCGATTCCTTCACCCGCTCAGCAGGGCCTACGTCAAAGTCTAAGTGGAAACAAACACCTCTCTTACAATCAGAATCGATGGGAATCCACTTTTTCTACACACGCGACTGCCATAAAAAAAGTGATCCTGAATCGATGGGAATTGTTACAATCAGAGCCGGATTTTGAAAATCTTTTTCAAGATCCCCCGATTTTTGCATATAAAAGGTCTAAGAACATATTAAAAAAGAGAGATGACAACGAATTTACGGACCAGAAAGGCATGCAAAAATGTTACAATTGTTCACACTGCAATAATGTCCTCTTGGGGACATCGATGTCGCATCTCTGGACGGGTAAACCTATCAAGCTGTCATTCACAGCTAATTGCAAATCACAAAATGTAATTTACACCATACGTTTGTCCATGTGGCTTTTACTATGTGGGCAAGACAAAGAGAAATACTGCGTACTCGGATAACTGAACACAGAAGCAGGATAAGAATACGTGTCACCACTTCCCCATTAGCCAACCACTGGGTGGATTTTCATCATACGATTGCACAACCCAGGTTTACAGTATTGTAAAAGTGAAGAGTCGCAGTGACAGGGACATGACCAAATTTATCACACAGCGAGAGACGTTTTGGATCAGGTACTTAGAGACCGTGATACCTAAAGGTCTGAATGACAAATTAGAATTGTCGTGTTTTCTGCGAGATTTACAGGTACTCTGTTAGAACCATTGGTATATGACACTCACCCTCCACAGGGTTAGGACGGGATATTATAGATAGATTATGTGGGATATATATACATTTTTTCACCTCATATTTTCAGGTTGACTTAGAGTCATTGGGATATTGCTTTCAAGTTTTCCTTGTGCTGTTGTTTCACATGAATGGGGTTTCACTGTATCAAGGTTCATCTTGTTTTTACCATGTATGACAATTTCATGTTACTAACTTATGTGTGTGTGTTGGCATTCACGTTAATATGCTTAGTATGATGCTAAGAATGCATTATATAGCAGGGTGTTAAACCAGCATGATGACATCATGTTAATCACGCTAGTACTAATTTAGGAGGCGAATTAATACAATGTACGCTAAATGACTCAGAATGTTTTCTAGCTTTTTTAATTATTCAAACATTAATAATCTGTTAACACTGTTTCAACAGAATTATTGCATCAAGTATACGTGAATCAGATGATTGTCACGCATTTCAAGCATTTATGTTGTAGTAATTAAGCTTGTTGAATGTCGGCATCACTGAATTATCACAGGCAGTATATTTGGATTTAAATATTTGTCTTGTTATATATATGTATAGGCATTTTTTAGATCGTGAAAGTATCACATTACAGTGTTTGTGGCACCATGATAGATATGTTATCATTGGAATAAATCATTGGATCAATGTACATAATGTCCACTTATTGGTTTGTGATGCTTTCAGGTTTTGTACCATTTACCATATACGATTTGTTGAGGCAGTTATACCAGAACTACTGCATCGAGTATATGTTTATTAATTCATTGCCATGCATTCTAATTTGTTATAATTTTCATGATTCATTTCATTCAATGTTAACTTTGTTCAAGTAGTTACAACTACCGCATTTAGTCTATGCGGACAATAACATCATCGCCTATTTGCAGACAAACAGCTTTTCACGCACGTACTAGCCCAATTAAGATGGCGACATTTTCAAACCAGAGAGGTTCGTCCCAGTCCTATTTCTATTTGTTATCTTTTCACCTCTCGCACGTTCTGTCTGCACGTTACGTAATTCTCTGTGGACATGCTGGCGTTTTTAAATTCACAGGTCGAGGTCGCACTAATCATCTAGGTTTCCAGCACCTAAGGGACACTTCCAGCTAGACGGTTCGGTAAGCCTATTTCATCTAGGGTCTTTTCCTCTGGGGTTAAAGCATTATGGTGTACCGTGAGCGCATGTATTTAGTGGTGGTTTCTTTTTTACAGGACGTTACGGAGTTTAATACAAGTTGGGACACTTTCACTCTTTAACTCTATTGACGCATTAGACGGACGCGCATGATTCACACATTTTATACAGCGGTAATCTATGGTGTATACTTCAGTACGACATGAATTCTTGACTTTCTTTGGTCACAAATTCTGGCGGAATCTCACTGTTGTTGTACTCGACTTTTCTACAGCATTTCGCTGACTTGTAGGAAGATAATTCACTCATTTACCAAGAGGTCTTGGTCTGAACTGTCATCTTCATTCCATTAAGTAAGAGATGGATCTTTTTGGTGACTTCGTGTTACTTGGGAAAGGTAACATTGGGCATAGCTTTCACGCAGAGTTTCTGTTTGTACATCAGGCAGGACTCCTTGGTGGTAACTGATAACCTGACTCACAGGGCAGAGATTACTCGCACGGGCAGTTGACTCAGAACCTTGCATTTGCATCACAGTGGAGGTATTGTGTTTATTCCAGTTATTTCTTTTTGGGTTGAGCACTGGTGAATTACATCTTTTCGCAAGGAATGATTCGAACCTAAGGTCTATTTCGGTTCTATCTGCTATACTTTCATTTCATCTCTCGTTCACATTGATTTACATACTACATATACTTATGATTATTTAGTAGCAGAAATGTCACTTGTTTATCATCAACCATTGCTTTAGATGTATTTTTTAACCGTCCCGGAGTTTAAAGGCCAGCTCTGGAAATTTAGTTTGTGATATGGACAATTATATTTGTCACATTGTAACTATGTTTATTTGTAGATTTCCCCTGACGAAGGATGTTAAGAAGACACGCAAAATGCATTGGGAGTTTAGAAATCCACTTCAGAAAGTGTTATTGAATTGATGCATCCAGAATGAATTTGTTGAAGCTCTTCATCTGTGAATAAAACAAATTGAAGACCTGAATCTACATGAAGACATTGCATTATTTTTTGATATTAATTGAAATTTAGGAATTTTTTGGTGTATCAGATAACTTGCTTTATTTTGTGTAAATAATTTAAGTCATAGATTAACATTGTGTAAAAACATCTAGAGTGGATCAGGTAGTGCGCACTCTGTCTAAGACTTCTAGTCCTAGATCAGCTGCTTCAATTTGAACGGGTGGGTTGGTGAAACCACCACAGAGTGCGCACACCAACTTTGACAATTTTTTTTTATTCAGTTACAAAATAGGTCTAGGACAAGTACACTTGAGTGCATCACTGCTGTTACACTTTTTACTAACTTTCTAAAAGTGGCATGTTCAGACCTGCAATTTATAAACCAACTTCACTAAAAGATGTATTTTTAAATTGGGAGTTCAAAGACACCAAACTCCAATTATCTATCAGCTCTCAATTGGAAGATACAAGATGTTACAAGATAGCTTCAATGCTAACCTGTGGGAGAGAAAGACCTTTCTGTAGTAAACAAAATAAATTAGCAGTATTTTACTACGAGGACATGTAAAACACAACAGTACATGTTCTACCTTTCGAATACACTTCACACTGCCCATGGGGCTACCTGGGGTGTACCTTAGGGGTGCCTCACATGTAATTAAAAAAAAGGTTGGACCTGGCAAGTGGGTGCACTGGCCAGGTTTAATTGGCAGTTTAAAGCTGCACATACAGACACTGTAGGGTGAGGAACTTCGATTTTCGATCGTGATCGTATCGACCCGCCATTTTGTGCTCCGCCGCCATTTTGTGTTGCCCTCACGTAGGCAGCACGACGATCGAAGTCTTTTCTGCTTTTCCTGCAAATTTGTGTCAAAATAACCTTGTGCCTCTGTTTACAAAAGCTGGTGTTAGAGACTGGCCGAGTACACTAATCCCTGTCTGGTTTTCCTAATCCCTGTCCTTACTATCTGATGGTTCACACTATTCTCTTCTGACTTAATCTTATTGTCTGGCCTTCGCTGTCCTCTGCTCATAGTCTCCTGTTTCACAACTGTGTTCCAAAACACACAAACGTATCTCGTCACCTGCGAGTCACCTGCAAGTCAGCTACAAGTCAGTTAATGAATTAGCTCGTGGGGAGGGGTGACAAACACAGTTAGAGGAGAGGCTTCTTTGAGTTACTCGATACTTTATTTTCAAACCTTTCCTATTGGTTCTGTTCTGTTTTCCAACTTTTCTTATTAGCTCCTTTTTTATGTCTTAGGTGTGTTCTTAGTTAATGTATATGTCACCTATGTACTATATAAGATTGTGCGCCACGGAGTGAAGTGGCAGTCTCCTGAGAACATACCGTCTGTACTTCTAGGACAACTGTACTAGCTGCAGCTAATAAATCTGATCTTTTACGCCAACAGAGTGTCCCCGTGTCTCTGTGTAGCTAAGCAGGAGAACCCAGGAGATTAAGGCGTACCCTGCGCCGCCAGGTCCAAAAGGTTCTGGTTCTTCAATTGGCGCCCAACGTGGAGCGGCTTCAGTGGTACCTGTTCTGCCTGACGGTCGTGAGGAACCCCGCAAGAAAATTCTGGAGGAATCGCGAGCCACGTCAAGCGACCCCTGTATGTCGAAAGTGGTCCGAAGGTGTTTTTCAGCACATTTACTCCTTCCTGACGGCTACTAACGACTGCTGCCCTGACTGCCGCCCTGCTTTGGCCCTTCCTTTGGTGATGTATGGTAAGGCGAGACAATAGACGAGCCTCTGTTGGCGTAAGAAGACGTCCTTAGTTAAGTATTTGGTGGCTCGCTCCCACAATTTTTGTCCTTTGGTTCTTTGTTCCTTAGTTTCTTTGGTCCTTAGATTCGACTATTGCAATAGCCGAAGCCGAGGGGTAAGTGCATTTGTGCTGCGTAAACTGAGTTTTACCCCCTTGATGTTTGTGAACAGTCCGGTGAAATCACGAGATGCCTGGTCTGACTAAGTTTGGAAAACTTTGTTGTTTTGGTTGTAATAGGGATTCCCAGCTTGAGGACTCTTGTCCGATTCCTTCGGTTGGAACTCCCACATATGAGCTCTATTCAAAACATGGTATTGGCCCCATTGCCTTTAACGAGACATGGACCAGATACACGAAGAAAGATGGTGTTTTAAAATGGCCAGAAAATGGTAGTTTCGATTCTGATGTGCTAGATAATTTGGAAGCAGTTTTATTCGAAAGAAAAGCCCGGCCGGCAATGTTTGACTCTTTCCGCATTTGGAGTAAGGAAGCTAAACAGAGAGAAATTAAACAAGCAAGATTTAGAAGAAGATCCCCTAATGTCTCCTTTATTGAGATTGCCTCCGCCCTATGCACAAGGTGCCAATACACCCCAGTTGTTACAGCCTGTTCAGCCGCCAGCAGTACCTCCGCCTGTTCCGGCTCTTCCGCCTTTGCCCCTTTTAGTATCTCCGCCTCTACCAGTTTTTCCTTTAACTTCAACTTCTTTGCCCTCATCTCCTGATCTTCGATCTCCTTTGCCTTCTGCTCCTCCTGCAATTACCGGTTCTCCTTCCGTTAGTTCGCCGAATACCTTGTCCCCAATTCTTATGTCCAATTCTCCGTCTGTGCGTAAGCGTCTCACGGACACTGTCACTGGTATTCTATCTCCTTTCTTTGAAGCTTTTAATGTGTCTCCGGCTTTTGCTCGAAGACAGTCTCGTAGTCAGTTCCCAGATTCTGAAGAACGAGAAAGGTTGGACTCTCTCGCACGTAAATGGATCAGGAGGGGTCCCCAGTATAGTGTGCCCGATATTATGTCTACCTTCTCACAATGGAATGAGCCTACGCAAAGATATGATTTTAATGTAATGTGTGATACTCTCACTAAAGAATGGGAGGATGTGAATTTGAGTTCGATTCCACAGGATCTGTTAGATGTTTAGGCTGATTTTGATAAACGACTTATTGTGGGTTCTAAGGCTGAGAAAGCTGTAAAGACACTTATTTCCTTTAGATCCTTGTGGTCTTCTCAGACTTTCCTTGATTCCGATCCGTCGGTTAGACTGACACTGAAAAATTATCCCATGTGAGAGGTTCCTCCAGTGTGGAAGGAGGAAGTTGCGGCTCAAGGTAATAATCCAGCCATTCCTGCTCATTTCCAGCGTATATGGGTACATGTCCCTTGGAAACGATCTGAAGTTTTAGCACTTAAACAGACTCTACCGGATTCTCGTAAGAACCCTGCAGGTTAGTATAAAGAATTATCACAGACGGTTGATGCTTGCATCATGAGTCTAGCTGATATCGATATGTTGATGGGAAATGTCGTTCCGCAAGCATTATGGGCTAAGATTCGTAGAGAGAATCATGCTCAAGCATTAGGTGGTGATTGGGCTGCTATAATTGCCGTGGATGCAGCTCAAGTGGGTGGTGCTAAGCCTGATGCTTTGGTTTCAGAACTCCCTGGTAGGATTATTACATTAATGAAAATGATGATGCCTGCCTTGAGAGTTAACTGGGATAAATTAGCAGCATGCAAACAAAAGAAAGATGAGAGTGTCTCTGATTTCTTTACTCGTTTCGAGGAGACATTTATTGATCACAGTGGTCAAGATATGGCTACAGAGGGTGGTCAGCGATTATTTGTGGACAAATTTGTATTTAATTTGCTTCCCGAGTTGTCACACAAATTGAAAGATTCTGAAAGTTCATGGGCTGTTTCTTCTTCTGCCCAGATATTGGCTACTGCACAATATTATGAAAATAGAGATAAAGAAGAAAGAGAAAAGCAAGAGAAAAAGACAAAAGAATAGAAAACGAAGGTTCTCTTGCAACAAGCTTATCCTCCTCGTTATGTTCAGCCTCAGTTTCAACAGCCTCCGCAGTTTCAGAGGTTGTATCAAAAACCTGAGCCCTATATTCCGCGACCTTTGTTAGGACCTAATCAATGTGCCTATTGTAGAGAGGAAGGTCATTTTAAGAGTAGTTGTCCGGTTTAATTGCAGCGCAGTGGAGCATTATCTGCTCCACAAGGTCGTGGTGGCCTCCAGTCAGCAAACAGAGGTAGAGGTCGAGGTGTGTTGACTCAAGAACAGCGTTCCTTTCCTCCTCCTAATTCCGTGAATTATTTTGATCAGCAAAATGTTAGGTCTACACAGTATTACAATGAGGATTGTTATGTTGAAGGCGAGAATGAAAGTCTTCATGCTAACTAGGACAGCCATGGACAAAGTAAGGGAGTTGTGTCGATTCCAGTAGATGAGAATGGACCTTATGTTAATGTCACTACAATGGGTGTTTCAGAGCCATTTCTCCTAGATACTGGTGCGATGAGAAGTTCTATCATTCATTCCACAGTCCCTGGGGCACCTTTGTCTGGCTTAACGAATGTTTCTGTAGGATTTTCTGGCGCCCCTGTTCGTAATCCGGTTTCTTGCCCTTTGCCTATTTCAGTTGGTCCTTATGATTTGGAAGCTCCGCTTCTTTTGACGAATGGTTGCGATGAAAATCTGTTGGGCTTGGACTTATTGAAAAGAATGCATGCTACGATATATTGTTCTCCTTCTGGTGTACATCTTACTTTAGGACAGAAACTGACTTCTCCAATGTATTTGTCCAAAGATCAGTTTCCACCTGAATTGCTTTCTCTCCCGGCAACGCTTTGGGCCACGGGTCCGAACGATGTGGGTTTTCTGGAGATTCCACCTTATGTTGTCACTCTTAAGCCTAATGTTGAATTGCCACGTATTCCGCAATATAGAATTTCTACTGAAGGTGAAAGAGCGCTTTTGGAAATCATTCATGATTTGATGCAGAAGAATGTGGTTGAAGAAACGAGAGGAAACATATGCAATAGTCCTATTCTTCCTGTTCTTAAACGCACTGATCCTTCTCAGCCTCCTGTATATCGTTTCGTAATTGATCTTCGGGAGGTAAACAAAATTGTTGTACCACAATTTCCTGTAGTCCCAGATATCACTGCTCTGTTGACGATGATACCATCCACAGCGACTTGGTTTTCTGTTATCAATCTAAAGAATGCCTTCTTTAGTATTCCCATTGCAGAAGAGAGTAGGGATATTTTTGGCTTCTCTCTTGGAGGCCGAAGCTTCCGGTTTAAGCGCGCACCTCAGGGCTATTGTGAAAGTCCCTCTATTTACAGTCAAGCTTTAAAATGTAATCTTGATGCTTTTCATTTGCCGTCTGGTGCTGCTCTTATTCAATACATGGACGACTTGTTGATAGCTGCTGATTCAGAAGATATTTGCAAAAATGTGACTGTTGCATTGTTACGTCATCTGTTTAATCTGAATCATAAGGCTTCACCTTCCAAACTACAATGTGTTCGTCGAGAGGTTACCTATTTGGGTCATCTCCTATCAAAGGAGGGACGACGATTAACCCCAGAACAAATTCAGGCGATTGCGCAAATGTCTGTGCCATCCACACAAAGGGAGGTATGTGCCTCTCTGGGTATTACTTCTTATTGTAGGCAGTGGATTCCGAACTTTTCTTTGTTAGCCAAACCTCTGTTGGCACTCACTTTGAAAGATACACCTCAGCCCCTTCCATGGACCGACGAATGTCAGAAGAGTTTCACTGACTTGCGTGCTGCTCTGTGTTCTGCTCCTGTATTGGGTACTCCCGATTACAGTAAGCCATTCACGCTCTATGTCCATGAGAGAGAGGGTTGTGCATTGTCAGTTTTAACACAGCGATTTGGAGATAAACAGCGACCATGTGCATATTTTTCGGCTACGTTAGATCCAGTAGCTAAAGCATTACCTAGTTGTCTTAAAGCAGCAGCAGCTATTTCTATTCGACAGTCTGCTGGAGTGGTGCTAGATAATACTCTCATTGTTATGGTGCCGCATGCAGTGGATACCTTATTAAACCGAACAGAAACACAACATCTTACGAGTGCTCGTTTGTCTGGATATGTGTTGACACTTTTGGCTAGTCACGTGCACATCAAACGATGTAACACTTTAAACCCAGCTACTTTGTTGCCTCTTCCAGTAGAGAAAGGTGTTCAAGAACAACATGATTGTTTTCTCTGTACAGAGGAAGAGACAAAAGGAAGAATTGACTTGAAAGATACGCCTCTAGAAAATCCGGATGGAATTCTATGGGTGGATGGTTCTTGTTTCAAGCTTCCTAATGGAGATACAGTTTCAGCCTATGCTGTTACTACTTTACATACAGTTGTGGAAACCGAATGTATCAGACACAATTCAGCTCAAGCAGCAGAACTGATAGCTTTAACAAGAGCATGTGTGTTGTCAAAAGGAAAAAGAGTGAATGTGTACACTAACAATCAATACGCTTTTGGTGTGGCGTTCAATTTTGGGCGTCTTTGGAAAGAGAGGGGATTCCTTAGTTCCCATGGCACTAAAATACAACATGGTCAATTAGTGACTGATCTTCTTGAGTCACTTTCTTTGCCTACCCAAATAGCAAACCAAACATCCCAGGAGAGAGCACATGCCTTTTAGCACTGACCAGCAGTGGTAATGAGTCCAGAGTCCTAAAACCAGCAAAAAGAAGGTCAGAAAAATAGCCGGAGGAAGGCAAAACGTTTGGGGATAACCCTGCAAAAAGAGCCAGGTCCAACAATGGGCTTGATGTTTCACAAATGCCTAAGGGGCTCATAGAGTCCCTAAATATTTTCTTATGGGTCTTGTTGGACCTTTCACCAACCCTATTTGTTTGGGAGTGATAAAGCATGGAAAACATAAATGTCACCTCACGCTCCTTAAATATCGACTTTATGTACACTCTCATGAGATTTTTCTCCCTTGTCAGATAAAGCCACTTTGGTAGACCCTAATTTGATATTTACCTTCACAGGTACAGTTATCATCCTGAGATGTATAGGCCCAGGATAGAGGGTGGCATGGTCTGCCATCTCCAGTGTGAACTTGTTCCCCAGAAGCTGTCTTTATCAGGATGCATGGCTAACCATTTATTACAGGGTGGGTGCAGGAGCACAATATTTCAAACTAGATCACACTGAGCCCACTGCAGAAAAGGAAAGGCTAGTGGTCTTCATAAAGTCTGGTCTGAGGCTTCACTGGTGAGGAGAATGCATATTGGATTGTTGGGTGTAACTTCCTTCATATTTCACAATGACCTTGCTAGTAGGCCAGAGCAGAATTGGCGAAGTTTCATTCCATGTAATTCCACTGAATTACAATAAAATTGAGCAGAAATTTACAAAGGGGTGGAGTGGGCACGGTGCAGACAGATTTATTAGTAATTCCGTGTCACATGAGTAACCGGTATTCCTAAATTTCTCCAGTTCCTTAAGAGGAATTTAAAAATCCACCCACCCCTACTTGTGACAATGTTGCTCAGCCAAGACCCTGCTACTCGAGTTGCATTGAGACAACACACTTTAACCTATTTTGAATATTTAAAATTAAAGTTTGCTAAAAGATTGTTTTATTTAAACTTGAAACAATGCAATTGTTGGGGGGTGAAGCTTGCCTGGCTGTAAGGTGGTCGCTGCCTGAGCAAGCTCCCTGAGCCATTCAAGAAATCCGTCAGTAATCGGCTGCATATGGGGGAGATTTGGCCGAATACCTACTGTCCATAAACGTATTAGAAGAGGGCTTTCAGTGGCTGTGTGGGGCGGCCTGAGCTTCACTACCTGGGAGCCGCTTTGTAGAGTGTCCGGGTGTGGCCTAGCTGAGTGCTGCTATGGAGATTGCGGCCCTGCTGCTGTGGCGTCTCGCCTGTGGTGGCAGAACCTACAGATACTGGAGGCCGGTAGGAGGCAATAGCTGCTGGCTGAGCCTCACTAAGTGGGGCGAGCACTGGTGAAGTGCAGTGCTATGCTGTTTTGCCTGCAAGAATTGTGCGGATCACTGGAGGAAGAGAGGCCGACACTCTGAGCCTGCCAGCGTGGTGTAGCAATGCGGGCACATTGAGCACATTGAGCCGGGGGCACATTGAGCCGGGGGGTGCAGGGCCTGAGACACGCGCCGCATGGACTGTGCTGTCGGAGCTGAGTCCCTGTGGGAGACCAAGATTGCAACCCGCCCTCTGTGGTGGAGGACTGGATTTGGTGAGCCTGCAACCTACCTGCATTACAGTTCCGCCAGCGGCAGCCCACTGAAGGCTGAGACGAGGTGCATAGCCTGGGATGATGCCCTGTGTGAACCACGTGTGCTGTCCTGCCTTGGCGGAGTGACATGCCCGAGAAGCGCGTTATTGTGGACACGTGGAGTGTGTCTGGCCATCGCTTCCCAGATCAGGTGCAGCCGACTGTCCACGTGCATTGCGACATTTATCACTCCGTTACTGTGGTGGAGCAGGGCCGCAGAGGCTGACTGCCCTCCCCCACCCTCACAGAAAGCAAACTATTCTGATTTTGCATTTGAGACTGCGGGTGTTTGCACTGAGGGAGCCGGACTGCAGCTCAACATGGGCAAAGTCGATCGATCACAGTCCAAGCCGCAATTTGAGCAGCGAAAATCACGGCATATAGAGGAGGGGACCGAGGCGCCTCCCACAGGGAACGCTGACATAACGGACCAAGCAGAAGGGGACATTCGCCATATTCTGGCAGTAATGCAGAAAAGCTTAAGCATAATAGACTGTAAAATAAATTCCTTGGTGTACCGCATGGACCGCATGTCAGAGCGCATTGATAAACACGTAGAGCACTTGGACATGGTTGAAAGGAGGGTTTCTGAGGTGGAGGAGGCCCAATCGGAAGCGGACACTTCCCACCAACAAATGGGGAAGCTACTGGCTGCACTACAAGATAAAACAAAGGATTGGGAAGCGGGATCAAGGCGCAGTAACATACATGTGATTGCAAAGTTGCTAAAGTACAGGGATAGAGATGCAGCTTTGAGACGCACTAGGGAGCTGCACGAGCTCACGTTAAAGGGATCATCTCTGTCACTGTTCCCAGACTTCACTTCGAAGGTAAAGTTGGCAAGGCGGCAATTCGTATCACTGAAACAGAAGCTACGCGAGCAAGACTTTGAGTACACTATGATGTATCCTGCCAGGCTGTAAATCACCATGAGAATCTTTACAGATCCCAGGGTGCTACAAAAGGCCGTCAAGGACTACAGCAAGACAGACGTGCTGATGCAGAAGTCCGTGGAGCAAGCTGGACTATCCAGTAGAAGCCTGGAATAGCAGGACTGACATCTTGTGGGTTTATTTCTCTGTTGTATTTTTGAATAACTACCTAGAATATGGTCCACCATGCATGGGGGCGGGGTAGGATGAGATGCTCCAGCCGCCTAGTGCTGTCCCAGGGCGCTACAGCGGGAACTACAAACGTCTCTGCTAGCTGGATCTGAACTAAGGTAAGACTGTTGCCTTACACCTACAAGGTTAGTTTTTCTACTCCTGAATAGAAGCTTTACTGGAAGGTACAGAGGCCTTCATCTAACGTCATCCTAGGAGTTCCTCCCCAATCTCACTCTCTTTCTTCAATCTGTTCCCCCGTATGTTACGATAAATAGAGACATGGAGTGTATTCACTAGCAACATCTGCCTCAGTGTAAATGTTTTTCTGGGCAGGCTATGTATCGCCTATGCTCAGTTGTGGTTTGCATGGTGTGGGAGGGTGGGGTTATGTTTTTCTAGTTTTGTTACCAACACAGTGTGTGCGCTCTACATTCAGGATACTAGGGCATGGGCATTCCCATATAAGAAGGAGTGGGGTCGCATTACTCACTCAGATATAAGTGTTACACCCGAGGCAAATGCATTCACACAATAGCAAAGTTAATCTCTTAAACTGGAATGTATGGGGCCTCAATGATTTCAGGAAACTGCGCAAAGTGATGGCTTATCTTACGTGACACAAAATTGATGTAGCTTTACTTCAGGAGACACACCTGCCTCCAGACAGCAATATGCTTACATGCAAGCTTCTACATGGGCAGTTCCACGCTGCGGGGTTTACCACACATGTGAGGGGAGTGGTTACGTGGGTCAACTCAAAATCTAGGATTGTCCTGGAGGCCCTTGCCACGAACCCTAAAGGATGATATGTGGTATCAAAATGTACCGGGAAAGGGATGGATGCGTTTGTTGTAGATGTATACCAACTACGACAACCCTGATTTTTAATATGTGTTATTTGAGTGCATGCAAGTGGATTCCTCCTTGTCACAGTTATGGGGGGGACTTCAACTGCATACTCGATCCCTTGCTAGACCGATCTTGAGATCCGCCTCGTCGCCCCTCATCGGCTGCCAGAGCAGTAGGTGATATTGCTACTCGGCTGGACCTCCAGAATGTATGGCGTGCACACTCCCCAGGTGCAGAGGGATTTACTCATTACTCAGCCCCACATGACTCATCTCCCGATATCTGTTCTCCCGGTTGTGCGATTGCTCGGTTCTGGCCCGCTCCTTCTCTGATCACTCTCCGAAATTGCTGAAATTGGAGGCCCTCAGGCGTAAGCCTGCCCCCTTCACTTGGAGATTACCACCGTGTTCTCTTCTAGATGCGGTGGTTAGAGCGGAGCTAGCTGAGGCCATAGAGGACTTTTTCAAGATAAACAAGCACTTCTGTATGGTATGGGAAACTTTTAACGTATATATAAGAGGGGTGGCTATATCCAAGCATGCTTCACTCAATTAGGGACTGACTGTCTGCACTGGAGAAACAGCTGCTCAGTCTGGAGAATGAGGTCCTGTGCAGTAGCGCCCCGAGGGTCACAGATGATCTTAAAAAGGTGCTGGAGGAATACCATGAGACTGCGGATAGCAAGGTCAAACACATGGGGAAATACGCTGCTGCTAAAACCTATGGTGAAAGTGAAAGGCCGGGCTCGGTACTCGCATCTCTATTCTGGTATTATAGGGAAGCTGGTTCGGTGACTGAGCTATTAGATGCAGAGGGATACACTTTGAATGACTCGATGCAGATAGCTGAGAGATTCAGCCAATACTATGCGGAGCTGTATCGCTCCAAGACTCTTGTTGAGGAGACACTAACACTGGATTATTTCGAGCATATTAAATTGCCTTGGCTTACCAACGAGCACAGGGAATACTTAATGGGTCCACTAGATCCCAATGAAATATGGACGGCGCTTAACTCTATGCGTGAAGGCAGCGCACCGGGGCAGGATGGTCTCACTGTGACGTTTTATAAAGCATTTATAGGGCCACTTAGCCCACACTTAATCAAACTATTTGGAGGGATGGGGGAGAGTGGCATGATGCCTCCCTCTATGAGAGAGGCCCTAATAGTTACAAGTTTAATGCCAGGGAAGTCCCCGAATGAATGCTCGTCTTACAGGCCACTGTCACTTTTAAACGTTTACACCAAAATATTTGCAAAAGTCTTGGCAAACAGGCCAGTGCCGCTGATCCCTATCCTGGTTGGGCCGGAGCAGGCGGGCTTCATACTGGGGCACACCTTGTCTTATACTTTGAGGACAGTCTTTGGAGCAATCCAACATGTTAAGCAGGAAGTCAAGGCGGCCACTGTCTTTCTTGATGCCGAAAAGGCTCTTGATTCAGTAGAGCGGATCTTTATGAAGGCGGTGCTGAGATGATTTGGCATAGGAGAGGTTTTCCTGAAACTAGTGTCTGTTCTCTACAACTCACAATCAGCCGAGTCAGAATTGATGATGTGTGTAATGGACCTATTGAGATTGCGAGAGGCACTCGCCAAGGCTGCCCTTTATCCCCGCTGTTGCACGCCTTGGTTGCCGAGCCCGTAGCAGCTGCCCTACAGGAGTATCACTGACATAGGGGGATTCACTTTCCTCTTTACAATCTCATTGTATCTACGTATGCTGACGACATGCTACTATACGTCCCTGACCCGGCGTGCTGAGGGAAGTGACCCGCTACAGCGGCATTTTGGGTCTCAAAATCAATTGGGATGAATCTATTATTTTCCTTCTGAACCCAGTCATGACACTCATAGAATTCGAATTTCCCCTGAAGTGGACTGTGGACCCGGTGCGGTATCTAGTATTCCAGGTTCATACGGACTCGGAATTGGTGATTAGCGAGAATTACAGTAGAGCAGTCACAAGGCTGGAAGCAGATGTAGACTGATGGATTTGTCTGCCATTGTCCTTAATGGGCCGCATCTCGCTAATGAAGATTGTCATATTACCCAGATTCGTGTTCTTGTTTCTAAACATCCCCATGGTGCTTCCAAAACATATGTTCGCAACCATTCGCTTGCTGCTGGTGAGATTGGCCTGGGCTGGAAAACACTCACAAACCAAATGGGAAACCCTCACAATACCATGCTCCATGGGTGGCCTGGGGGCTCCGGATCTGGAATTGTACTATAGAGCAGCACAGACCTCCCACACACATTACTGGGTTCATGGTCTGCAGAATTTCCCGCATCTACAGATAGAGCGTGTGACGGCTGAACCTTCTCCTCTTCCCCTAATACTGTTTCAGCCTCCCACTAGACGATCTGAGATCCTAGATTCTATCAACTCCACAGTCCATGCCTGGCAGAACTTACTGAAAAGACAGGCAGGTACTCTTTTGTATTGCCGGTTGACCCCCGTGGAGTGGTACGTCTGGCTCCCTGTCAGTACTGATAAAGGAGTTCAACGGGTCTTGACATTGCTTGGTATTAAAAAGAAAGACAATCTATTTTTGGAGGGTAAACCCGTAGGTAGAAGGAGATCAAAACAGAGGGTCTGTACTACACACCACTGGCACGATTTAACTTTTACAGAGTGCGGCATGCATTGCGAGAACTACTCGGCAAGGATATGCAGTAGCCCCCTGAACTGGGCACTCTCTCCTTTCTTCTGCTTACTGCCTCTCCCAGTAAGATGGTCTCCATTCTTTATGATATGTCAATAGAACACAAAAGGCTGCAATTCACCAAAGCTAGACTGGAGAGTGGCAGAATGACTTAGGGGTGGCCTTAGATGATAGCACCTGGCGATATTCCTGAGAAGTCAATCAACAAATATCGCTGAATGGGAGGCATCGCCTGATTCACTTCATATTTCTTAATAGAATTTATTATACCCTGGTGAGACTACACCTTAGAGAGACAGCAAACTGTGACCAATGTGGGGCTGAGGGGGCGGGATTCATGTAGGCGGCCTGGTACTACCCGGATATGGCGAAATTCTGGGGACAGATTTTCCAAACTTTAAATGACATCACAGGCTTCTCGCTTGAGCCCCAGCCCCTGTTGGTCTTATTGGGATACACTAGCAAGCTGAAAAAGATGTTAGATGGCTGATGGCAATAGGCCTGCTGCTGGCAAAGCGCAGAGTCGCTATACACTGGGCCCGAGGTCCAGGCCCGTCTGTTGCAGACTGGTCCAAGGACATGCTATATTGCAACCCGCAGTCTAAACCATGTAACAAGTTATTACCCCCGCAAAGTCGCCCCAAAGGTTTCTGGGGCCTATATCAGCAATATTTGATTGGTAAAGAAACGGGTGAAGTGAAAGGGAATGATGTCGGCTAATACTCCGAGACAATCACTGGAGGTATGGGAACTTTTCTATCGCCTTTATGTTGGAGGGGCTGGCATGCCTGCATGAGCATGTGAGCTCGTTGGACAATGTGTGTTACGGTTAGGTCATTTATGATTATATGCTGGTAATCTATTATTTCTTCGTATACTTGAGTTATAGCTCTCTGCTACTGATCTGAATACATAATGTACCCTCCTTATTCTATTGTATATATGAATTGTAATGCTCTAAAGATATGGTGAGTTGACCCACCCACTGCACTAACCAGGCTCTCTTGTCAACAATCCTTTAGATGGATATACCTACTACTCTGCGACACATACTTGTCAACATTGTACGCCGCTGCTAGGCCATATATTGTCATATGCCTGTAATGTAACGCTGCCCCTAATGTATACGCCCATGCCCTGAGATTTTTATCTTGAGTATATAATGTATCCTGTTATACTATGACACACTGTGATGAGTTTTTATGTTTTATGTCCTGATGTAAAACCACTAAATATTTCTTTTTTAAATTTGCATCCTAAACAATGTTTTTTTTTTTTATATGCAGTTGCCTCAAATACTAGTGCTTACTCCTTATGTGATGTACTGGAGATGAATTTTGAAATCACATTCAGGCTCGCATTGTGTAATAACATTGGTGCATTGGTTAAGTATAGATCCTTGTGCAATCTCTTTTCGTATAGGGTTTGAATGCTAACCATTACAAATCAATTTTGTGAAATTCATCTTTACTGGTTCCAAATAATTTTTCCATGGCACAGATATTCCAAGCTTACTCCAACATAAATGTATGGGAGAAGTTATTTGATGTTTTGAAACCTGTGCTAGGGAAAATTTAGCGGCGATCAAGAATTGTGTTATTATCGTACCCACTGGAGAAGTGAGTGACAAAATACTGTTCCCTCCGGGGTGCCCAGGCTTACCACCATGTTTCAACTGGAGTGTTATTCCCATTAATTGTCTTATATGGGATAAACATTTTTTCCCAGTAGGTTTGAACGTATATGCATGAGCACCACTTAGTGAAAAAAGTACTTCTCTCCAAACAGTTTGTGCAGCATAACTTGAGAGCGCTGATCATTGCATGTAAAAGGGTTAGGGGCAAGTACCAACTTGTTAGCAACTTAATCCAAATAAAATATACATTAGTAGAGAGCAATAATTGAACGTATATAGTTTTCGGAGTCTCATTAATAATATTTCAGATATTTTTCATTCAATATTTTAATGACACATTTTTATCTAAAAAGTCTTTTCATTTCTATTTTACTGCAAACAGACACACTTTCTTAATACATCCTAATGTTGTCAACCCTAAAAAATGTAAATATGTCTCCGTGCCCTATTTTCATCCAATTTAGTCCTTTCAAACATCCTTCCTGAATGGTTTAGCCACAGCCAAGACGTGTTTCGCTTTAATAGGCTGCTTCTTCAGGTCTGTAATGCAGCAGATATATATAATATAAATGCAATCATAAGGAAAGAAGTCCAATTGCCCAACTGAAGTATTGAATATACAATAGCATCCTCAGTTTAATTCAGTATTTAACAAAAACATCCCAAGCACAATTATTCAGGCACCAGCGTCCGATGCGGTGGTTATACGACGCAGAACCCCAAAATACCTACCATCGAAGTGTTCCTGCTTCTGGACTCGCAGTGCTTTCTCCGAGCTCCTGCTTTGATTCGGTTCAGTTAGTCTGCAACGACATCACATATTAAGAACATTGTGGCGAGCCAGCCAGGAATTCACCTCCCCATCCCCAGACTGGCTCGGTGGGAGAGCTGCCTGTCGTTGATAAAATAGAGGCTGCGCAATAACAGCCCTGCACTTACCTTTCCAAAGCCGTGACGGGAACGGCCAGCAAGGGGTCCTTCCTGCATCTTGCCAGCACTCCGCCGTGAGGGGAATGGCCTGCAAGGGGAAACATTCGTAACTTGCCTGCACTTCGCCGTGAGAGGGAACGGCTTGAGAGACTTCATTACCCAGCATCCCTACGGCGCTGCCTCTGACGATACGAGGCTGCGCCAAACGTCTTTTAAAAAGCCCACTGTGCAACCGCAGCGCGGGACGCGCGCGGGCGGCGCCCGGGCAAAGCCCGGGCCAAGGGCGGGCCCGTCCTTGCCCGTCACTGACAGGAACTGGCTGGGCTGGGCTACCCTCCTAACGACATTTTCCACCCACAATTACAAGGTATTGTTGTGCTTTATTGCCTGTGGGACTGTGCAAAGTGTGCATCGCCTGTGTTGTATAAATTTCCTTTCTCTGCTATCATTCCAGGTTTTGTGCAGCTCATTCTCTGTGCGCTCATACTCACCTGGAGTCCTTGCTGTAGCTCTATGCCTGTTGTGAGGGGAATGGCCTTATAAACACTTGTTTTCCCAGCATCCCAAGCCCCGGGCGCTTGGCACTAGTGTCATCAGTCAGCGCCGGGGAGGGGGTTTTAAGCGCACTGGGTTACCCGCCAAGGCCAAGGGCAGGCCCACTTTAGTGCGTTATAGACCGGTAAAGGCTGGGACGGGCCATCCTCCTTTTCCTTAAGCAGAGCTCGTTTGATCTGCGGGTATACTGTGTCTAAACCTACTATATTGATTTGCCGGCTCTACCATGCCACCTAGAGATGCTAGAGGTAAAGTGGCCAATGTTCATCTTACAGGAACTATGGACCAGTTCATTACCAAGGTAAATTGTGTTATTGATCAAGAGATTACGTTGTTGAAACGCCGAGTTTCACAGGACCTCGCGGTGGCCAGGAGGTCTTCAATGGGACACATCGCTAATGCACGGTCATCAAGCCTCAAACGGTGGTGTTGCTGCATGTTCAAGTCCAGACTCTCTGACTTCAGATCTATTACCCAGTGGAACAATTGTTGTTTCCGTGGGGGAACAGTCCACGGTTACTGATTCATTGTTGACATCCCCCTGTTTGCTGCCGTTTGCTTCTAGTATAACGTCGGATTCTAGCTCCAGGCAGTTGCGCGTGAGGCATCCTGGGGATATTCCTAAAAATAAGCAAGGGCTTTCTACTAACAATGGTGGGAAGTGTAAGACTGGTAGAAAGAAACAGAAAGCTGTGAGTCATACTAGAAACCCTAGAATGACCCCTGCTTTACCGGAGCAGCCTGTTATGGTTGCCCAAGCGAATAAAGTTGCACCCTTAGATCATTCATCACTCACCGGAACGGTATATAAGGCCGCAAGTGGGGGGACAAGCCAAGCCGATAGGGTTGAGGGAATGGCCCCTGAGTTGCTCAATATATATGATACAATCAGGCTTCTCCTTCGCCCTGTGGAGGATAGAATATATAAGATCGAACAACATTTATTAAGGATTGAGCAAGGTCTTGGGGGAATTGTGGATTCTTTAAAGAACGTTCCCCACCCTAGGGTTTCCAATTCATTAGAGACTGCTAGAGTAGAAAATGTCCCGGCACTTTTAAAAGATCCACCAGCATTGCCCTTAGATCATCAGGCCCTAACCAAAGTCAATAAGGGAACAATTGCGCCTGTTGCTATTGAATCTACCCAGCATAATATACCTCAGTCTAAAGAGGATGGTAGGATCCCTATTTCCCAGGTTTCCAGGGGGGAAAACATCCCAAATTTGCCTCCGGAAGTTTCTCCATTTGTGGTAATCTTAACAGGGGTCCCCGAATTGGGCAAGCATGAAGTTGAATCTCCTATAACTCTGAGGAACAGGGTTGTGCATTGGCTCAACAAAAATAGACCATTGCCAATACACACAGTGTGCAAGATACTTGTGGTTAGGAGGGTGCCATGGGTAGGCCATTTGGCTAAGAATATAAGGGGGGACTGCATTTTAATCAACTTCAATGACCCCAAAATAGTTGAGTATATCTGTAATTGGAGATATTCTAGTTCAGGAGCATCTATTCGCTCTCTTCCTTTGACCTATTTTTATCCCCCTGGTCATTTTACTTCACTAGTGGATGGGTGGACACTGGTACAGCGGAATGGGAGGGGGTTGCCGCAAGGGGGATGGCCTAGATCTTTACTACCCCTGGATTCTTTCTCCACCCAAAATCGATTTAGTAGTTTGGAGGCTGTCGACTGACTCCAGGGCAGAGGAGGAGTATCAACTAGTCCTTTGCTCCTGGTTTTATTGTACTAGTCCTTTGCTCCTGGTTTTATTGTACCACCAAAGTCTCCGGGTCTAGAATTATCCATCCCTGTCATATCACCACAAAGGGTTACTAACACCACTGATCCATATTTGGATCATTCTCTAAGTGCTCTAACCTCCTGTGATGGTCCTTCCAGTCACCTCAAGCTTGTTTCGTGGAATGTGGCAGGTTTGCGCAGCAAGCTTTCCCTTCTGGACTGGAATGCTTTTATTGACAGGTATGACCTGTGTTTGTTCCAGGAAACCTGGAGCCTTGAGCCACTGTACAAGCCGGGCTTCTCCTGTTTTTTTGTTCCAGCAACCTCGGTAGGTTGAGGCCGTCCTTCTGGTGGACTTATGGTATGGGTCAGGGCAGAACTTAATCTTAAGATTACCCATCATACTTGCTCTACATTAGATGTAATGAGACTCTCCATCAAGTGCTCTAAAAGTAATTATACTTGGGAACTCTTTAATGTATATGCCCGAGGAACCAAAGGGGGTGCAAAATCCTCTACTATTTCAGCTCTCTCAGACATGCTCCATTGCTGTCCCTCTGACTCCCTTCTTCTGGTTGCTGGTGACCTTAACTGCTCATTTGAGCCCCTTGCAGCAGACGACATCCTGGGAACCTATGATGAGGATGTAAGATAGGGCATTCCTTCATTGTCACTTAGCCCAGTGAAGAGATGGTCACCGGTTGTTATCCAAATAAATGCTTTATCGCTAGAATTTGGGTTAAGAGCTGTCAATGGGCGCACGATTTCTGATGCAATGGAAGCTAATACTTTCAATAGGGTCCCTTGCCAAAGTAGAATTGACTATATATTGGTTGACAGGAGGGCATGGAAATTTGTTGTAGATATTTGTCATCATACCAACGATAAATAGTGATCATAACCCCTTGTCCCTTAAAATGCTGGAAATGTGGCATAGGAAGGAGCATACCCCTACTTCTGGAATGCGAATGCTGTCTAAGACAGTCTTACCTTCTAACTGCAATAGGTTCCTTAAATGGCCTAAGTTTATTTTGAGTGATCTAAAACTAAACACCCTTGAAGAAATTCTTGCTGATCAGACTCTTAGGCTTTCCGCAGTTTGCAGGGATAGGGTTGGCCCAGCTGCTGCAGTAAAAGTTTATGTGGAAACTATAGATTCGATCGGCACTTTGTTTCTTGATCATAGTAAAAAGCGTCAGAAGAGTGTTAAGCCAGAACAGAAGTGGTTTAATAGGAACTGCAGATCAAAAAAAGACAGCCTGGTCCTTGCTATTAAATCTAATAATGCGGGTGGGGTCAGGCTGGCAAGATTGCAATATAGGCAGGCGCTTGCAGCCGCAAAGAAGGAATGGGAAGAGCTGCGTTGGGATAGTTTAAAAAATGCGAGCCACTCAAAGAACGGCGAGCTCTTCTGGTCTATAGTGAGAAGATTTAACAGCTGCGAACCGGACCAAATTCCCAACTATAAAACGGATAGGGAATGGTTCGAGCATTTCAGAAAGCTTTATCTAGGGGATGAGCAAACGGGTGATCTATGGCCCCGAGCTGGGATCACAGTTACTGATTCTGATCAGGCTTCATTTATCAGGATAGAGAAAGGAGAGGTCGAGGCAGCCATTAACAAGATTGTATCCGCCAAGGCTCCGGGGCAGGATGGTATTCCAGGTGATTTATTCAAAGCCAATACTGAGGGATGGGCCTCCTATTTTGTCTTTTTTATTAATGCTTTGTTGGAAGGCTCGCCGGTACCGAACTCCTGGAAGGGAGCTGAAGTAATCCCCATTTACAAGAGGGGCCCAAAGGGGGACCCAGTCAACTATCGTCCAATTAGCCTTATTGATTCTGGACAGAAGTTGGTTGGCAGGGTCCTCCTGGAGAGGATCCACTCTTGGGTGGATGACAATGACGCTATTTCACAGTTTCAGGCGGGCTTTAGAACTTGTATAAGCACGATCGACCAGGTATTTAGGCTGATGCTCCTATACTAGAAGGTGGTCACTATTGGCAAGGGTGGCCTTTATTTGGCGTTTATCGACCTCAAGACCGCCTTTGACCTGGTCCCCCGTGATTGCTTGTGGCTGACCCTGGAGGAGATGGGAATTCCTTCATATATTCTGAATCTTTTGATTCGGATGCACGAAGGTAACTATGCTCGCATTAGATGGGGGTCCCAGGAGCAAAAAAACGATAAAATCCCGGTGAACAGAGGGGTTCGCCAGGGCTGTGTATTGGCTCCTACACTTTTCACACTTTTTGTGAATGGTGTAGTTTACTTCCTTCTTGAATGCAATGCCGATGTACCTGTCCTGGCGGGTGATAAAGTCCCTGCATTACTTTTTGCGGACGATACACTTCTAATATCGAAAACACCAGCAGGATTGCAGAAGCTATTGGATCAATTCTCTTTGTTTTGCAAGCTGAAGGGCCTTGCCATCAATACCTCTAAAACCAAACTCCTCTATTGTAACCCGAGCAGATCAGCCAGATCCACCCTGACTCTCGATGGGAAGCCATTGGAGCGTGTCAGAGAGTTTGACTACCTGGGGATCAGAATCTCTGACAAACTCAAATGGCAGCCTCATATTGATAAGATGGTGTTAAATCATAGGCGGGTAGTAGGAGCTTTAGGGAGGGAATTTCGTGCTTCCACCACCAAACCCGTTGCTCCAGCTTTGGAAATATACGTTGCCAAAGCTGTAGGCTGTGCCCTCTATGGCGCAGAACTATGGGGTTTTGGTTGTGTAGATGCACTTGTCACTGGCGAAAACAAGTTCTTTAGGGAGCTTGTATCGCTCCCAAGGGGCACTCCAACCAAGCCACTATTGAGTGATTTGGGCCGGCGATCCATTAACCCCTTCCATGCTGCGCAGATTCCGCCGCTGTGCTGACGGAATCTTGCGCGGGCGTGGTCATGACGGAACGGTTCCGTCATGAGCACAGCTCAACCGTGGCTCATGACGGAACCGTTCCGTCATGAGCACCGAAGGGGTTAAAGACCTAGTCACCCTGCGTCCTCTTCTATATTGGGCGCGGTTATGGCGTACCCCTGAGCTCTCTAGATATGCTGATGGCCTAAGAGAGGTTATGACCCTTCAAGGAGCCCATAAAATAGGCTGGCTAGCTAACATAAAGAAGCTTTTGGTGGCAACAGGCCTCACAACTGCTTGGGAGCCTGGGGCACTGTTAGCAAAGGAAGAAACTAAGAGAGCCTTTTGGGCATGGGTCGATCTTCAGGAGCAGAGGGATCCTAACCCAGGTAGACTGACTGAGGCATTTCGCCAGCACAAGCTTACGCCCCACCTGGAACCTTACCTAGATTTTATCACGAAGCCTAGGGACAGATCACTTTGTATTCAGTTTAGATTCGGTACCCTTCCCCTCCGTGACCGTACAAGTAGGTGGAATCCTCCGCACCAGACACCTGTGGATTGCCCAAACTGTCCAGGCGTAATTGAGAATATTTCCCATTTCTTTCTTGTCTGCCCAGCCTATCTAAAACCTAGACTAAAATGGCTTAAACCTGTGTGCCTGCAGCTTGGAACGTGGGACCATTCTGTCGCACTTAGAATCTTTAAGACTGATGTTAATACTACTATAGTGTGCGGGGTGGCCACATTTCTCGGTTGGGCATGGTTGATCAGGCAGAAGTCTATCTGATTAATTCAAATGGTTCTTAACATTTACAAAGCTGCAAAAGTTTAATATATATTTAAAATATTTATTGTATCTAAAAGGTTTTTTTACGACTTGTTTTTAAATATATTTCTCTGAATTGTCTTTTTAAGTGTAAATGTGCTTTTATGATATTACATGTCGAAATAAAGCTTTGTTGGTTGATAATATTTCTGCTTGACATATTTAGAGCTTCATTTAATTTACATAATCATATACATTCACTTTTATTGATGTACAAAATACTCATTTCTGTTCCAAAAACAAATGTTCTAGAACGTTTACCTCTTCAATATATAGACATTAATACTTCCACATTCATACTTGAAGGAATCTTTTCACCTGAACCTGAACATTTTGATGTATTTCATATACATTATAATTACATACTTATTTAGAATGTTCGCATGGTTGTTTCCAATCAAACCTGCATCTTGCCTCTTCTTAGTCATATTATTCCCCAAATTTCACATATCAATTATTTTAGAACCTAAGTTATTCAAACAATGGCTTATGTATCTCAACTGGGGCCATTTACAGATGTGGCGCATTTTCCTGGATTGCACTGGGCACACCATGCGGCCAGCACAATCCAGGAAAATGCACCACATTATGGTGAATGCCCTGCCCCTAGGGCATCCGAGAACTCACGCTGCCCTGGGAACATCACATTTCTGCAAAAAATGGAGCAGCTTCTTTGAAGTCGCTCTGTGTTTTCACAGTGCTGGCGGCAACTCACATGCACTTTTAAAGGAAATGTCTGGAAGTACCATGGGACCCCCTTCACCCCCTCCAGAGGGCTGCAGTCATGGGGCGCACTGACAGTGCACTACCTTTTAGGTGGCGAACTGTCAGTGCGCCTCCTGAGAGCTTCTTTGCCTCTGCGCCCAGGTCTGTAATACAGAGCTGGCAAAAAGGCAAAGTGATTCCTCTATTTGCATGGGGAGGGAATGCCCCCTGATGATCGGGCTGGTGCTTTTTGTGCGCCAGCACTATCGGTATTACAGAAGCGGCCGCACAAGCATCTGTGGCCCGTCTGTAATATCAAAGTGCCCTGGGGGCATGCAAGGTGGGTGCAAACACCCGTTGCGTCACCATGGCACCTTCATAATTTGGCCCCTAGAGCACAAAGTTAAAAATCTTCTTCATAACAGTTTACACAGTAGATCGTCAGACTACTTCTGTACCAGAAATTCTGGGAACAATCTCCTTTACTTCCCTTCTAATTTTTCCTTTTTTACACCTCTGGGAAATTCTACATTGCCCTCAATAGACCCAAACGTTAGTGGGTACCGTTCTAGCACTATAATATTTATACTTCATTAAAGCACATAATTTATATAGGCCTCTCTCCTATCTAACCCTACAATTCTCCTTCAGCTGCACATCAACAAAGTAGTCACCAATCTCAATCAATCAAAACAGTTTATTAGTTAATTGAAACCATAAACAACCGTAACCAGAGATTATTCAACAGAATTAAGCACACTATTGTATTCTGCCTATTTCATGTAAACAGAGCGGTTGAGGAAGAAACACTCTTGTTCATGTAACCCCTCCGATGTTATACATCCAGGATAAAACGTGGCAGAAACATAATGGTGTCAGACAAAGAATAGCAATCATCCTATATGGGGCAGTGTGGGGAGGGGGGCGTTAACCTACCTAAAAGACAGCCACTAAGCTCATAAATACATGTTTCCTTTTCTTCTCAACTCAATTCCTTTTCCCCTGCTCACATCCCATAAACCTATTCTGCATAGGACATAACAAAAGCGATGTATATGGACTGTTCCAAACAAAAGGTCCCTTATCTCCATTACAATTAAAGCATGCAAGTCAACTTTTGTAGATCCCATTTCAGTCATTATAAACATATAATTCATTCAGCTAGCGTGGATTGCTGGTAACAAGATAATCCATGTTATGACCCACAACACCTATTGGAAGCATGCTGATATATAAAGTAAATGTTTAGTTTTCTGCTAACCGAGTTAAATCTAACAGCTCCATTTACAAGCATCATCAATTTAACCATAACCAGATCCCCACTTCCTACTAGCATGATGCTAAGGCTCACAACACTTACCATAGACATATTAAGGCTGATCTCCACATTGGTCAAACTATTCCTGGACAATTTTGTCTGTTTTTTATTCTGCAATCGACTACCATGGCACCTGACACCATTTTCTGACTTTATTTTGTGTCAGTACTACAAGCTCAGCGAGCATAAGCTAAAAAGTCTGGCTTGGGTTTCCCAGTTTAATCACATAAAAGCACATCACATATGCAATTGTATTTGCAAAGTCCCATCCACCTCAGAAAAATGCAGCAAATATACATTATTCAATACTCATGTCATCAATAAATCCACTATCTTTATTCATCGGTAACATGTGCTGCTGATCTTCCTATATCTATAATTTTCAAAAAAACATATTCAGATAAACATGCCTTAGTTCCATCTTTGCAGTCCTTCCAACTCCATTTGATGGCATACAACTACATCTCGTTCAATCAATATAGGAAGTTTCTTGATTCCTTAATCATTGGTTCCATGCAATCAATCCACATACAAATAACCTATTGGACAGTGCAGGATAGCAGTGCTGTCTTAACTCATGGTCACGCAGGGCAGTTGCCCGGATAGCCCACGAGGGGCCCCATGCAGACAAAAATTTAACACTAATTTTTGGTTAAACATATTTGTTCTTGTGAGCAGTTGTGTAGGCAGGGCCCAGTGCACTGCTTTGTCCAGGCCTATAATGCTGTTTAATGGCACTGTATGATAGGAAACCATCATTACACAATTAGCTGTGACCTGGATTACATACACAGATCCATCCAATGCACCAGGGATTCTAATTACATACAGTCAGCAATTCAAGAGCATACGTGGTAAACCAGTTTACCGAGGTGACTTCCTTCCCTACCAATAACTTTGTTGTTACTCAAGATCTTTCAGTGTCTAAGGGGCCTAGATATCTCCATTTAAATGTGTTCAGCAATTTTAAAATTAGCACTCTACAACCCATGCCATCTTTATTTGAATAATCATCTCTTGGCCCGTGTTCAATAAGAAGAAGAATTATAATTATACAATTAACAATGACCCCTATAACACTCATATTCATCTTGATTCAAGATGGATTTGATCACCCTAACAGACCTCTGTGCGAGTTGATTCATCGTAACACTGTGTGCCAATGTGGTTTGCTTCTCTATCAACAACTTTATTGCTGCTCAAGATTAGCCAGCACCTACAGGGTCTAGAGATTTTCAATTCTACAGAAGTTCTCTATTTGAATATCTTCACCAATACTCAAATTAATATATTAATATCACTGATAACTGCTCATACAGGAACACGAGGGGTCCCTTTATGCATGGACTATATGCTTACTTAGATTGAATTCAATATGGGTTTTTTCATCCTAAAGCTTGTTATAATGAAGTATGGTATTCCCTATCAACATTTAAACCATAGTCCACTGTTCTTAAAATTTCAATCCACTGTTTTTTTTTTTTTGCCACGGCCTGTGTGTTTTATATCTCACTCTGTGGTGAGCTGGTATGTGAGCTATACCTATGGTTCTAAATCCAAAGCTTGTTCTCATGTGGATGTTTTCCTTGAAAGTGATAACAAATATAACATTTCCTGTTTTTGTTTTTATCACATTCATATGTTCCGCAAGTCTATGCATGGAGGTGCATGGGGGCACTACATGTACCCCCTAGACCACTTTACAATGATCAATGATGGAAGGGGGTCCTGTTTGGGGCCCCCAAAATCCATTTGTGGCAGCCTTTGCATGGCGGTCTTTCCAACATGAAAAGGCTGTAGGAAAGGGATATCATAATCCTGAAGGCGAGCCTGCCTCAGCACTGCCTGCATTTGAGATTGCGATTCCAGCCAACACCTCGACAGGATCACTGATCCTGTCGGAGGTAGAGGTCTTACCCCAACCATTTTCAAGTCCGACCATCTGGATTGCGATCCGGCGGTCAGACCAGAGGTTTGTCGGTTGGTCAGACCCCCTCTGACAGCCTGTCGGTGGCGGTCCGGCCAACATCGTAATAAGGCCCTTTGTATCGAATCTTAATTCATGTTCATACCCAATTGTGATCTCCTTGTCTTTGTCTTTAAGTAATGTCTGTCTCTCTATACTCTGTACTTTATTATCTGATTCTAAGAGTATTCAAGTGGGATAATCCTGATCCTTCAATCTGATTATAGTGTTAGATTCAAACCCACAATAGTCCTCCTCTTCACTGCAATTATTCATATGTCTTACCAACTTACTATAGGGAATATGTTTCTTCTGATTTTGCTGGTGTCCTGAGGTGCAGTAAAGGTTACTACTGCTTTCTGATTAACTTAGTCCTGAATCTGTGAATGTTCACAAACAATACCAAATCAGGAAAAGTTATTGGCATGTGGTGATATAATATCTATTAAGAAACATATGGTAGTCCTTTAATTCTTCTGATGCACTCCAAATTATAAGTATGTCGTTTATATAGCAGATGCATAACTTAGTATGATTGTAGCCATCGAGCAGAGCAACTTGTATACCTTAGTTGTGTTTGGGTTTTGTTGTGAGGTCCAATAAAACTTGTTGAAGCCATGAAGTATGCTGTGAATCTGGTCATTTATAAAAGGGTTTTCAAGTGTGGTTCTTTCCTATACCAGTCAATAAGGTGAACCTTTGTGAGCCCTACTGATGTAGGGGTTGGTTATTCAAAACTTAGCGGTCCAGTCAGTTAAAAATTCCTTATGTGTGATGAGTACTACCTCTGAAAAGTAGCCACACAATGATGGGGTGTTATTGTCATTCTATGCTCTGAATCTAGGGTCTTCGAGTCTCTGTAGGAAGTCAAGGTAATGCATGATCTGCATCATGGGTGAAGGAATTTAGTGAACCCTTCACTACAGATTATCTGTTGGGAGTATTCTTATAGTATTAGGGAGGAGGTTAATTGGGTGGGATTCCACGCCAGACCCTTAGTGGGAGCCATATGAGTAGCCTAAGGAGAATGGATGAGAAGCATTTTCCAGTATTAACTCATTCCATATTTTTCACTTTATGATTCCATTCTAAAGCTGGGGGGAGCTGGGCTACCTAGAAGTAGATTTTAATGTTAGGGAAACCCAACCTCCTCCATGGTGCATTTAACTAGTGTGGGATTTGGTTTCCGAGGAATGTGATATATGACAGAACTATGAGGCCTAAGTGGGAAAGTCTGTAGGAAATAGAGGAGGTGGGTTAAGAAATTCATCATTATGCATGTTATCCTTAAATGAGAAATATAACAGAGTCGATTGTTAGCCTAATTTATTTTGTAAATGGATGCCTTAAAATCTAATACGCCCATGTCCATGCACACCTATTATGTCTACTTTGAATCCTGACAGTACCTCAAAGTCAGAAACCTTTGAGAGCAAGGACATAGGTGGTGGTGTCAGAAAACAAAGGATGTCATCAGCATAACGTGCTAATTTAAATTCTTGATTGGCTACTGACAACTCTTTAATTGCGCTGTTGTTCTGGATTTTCTGAATGGCGGGCTCCATTAGGGGTGCAAACATAAATGGCGGAAGGTGGCATCTTGAGGGAAGGCAGCATCTCTGAGTGCCCCGTCACATAGGGAGCCTGGCTGAATATTCTCCATTCACTTTGATCTTCGTCTCTGGACTTTTGTAACTTGATAGGATCAAGTTTTTCATTTTGGGACCCATAGGTATTTTCTCTAGGGTTCTTATTTTTAGTTTAAAGAAAAACATTTATTTAGGAATAGAAAAATACAATGTGAAAGCACACAAGATACATTTCATGTATACAAACTTGTTAAATTACTAAATAAGCAAGAGAAAGGGGAAATAATGGCAATAGTCTATACCTATGATCAGCATAATCACTGTGTAATAATTATTGTAGAGCGGAGAGTAAGAGGAGAAAAACATGAATGGTTAACAGATGAAATACAATAGAAAATGTATTCATGGGGGTTTAGGCACTTCTACAATTTGGGAGTTATGAAAACCTGTTTTATTTGCAGCCATATCTAATAAATTAGTTATTGGTAACCATTGAAATACTCGCGTGACAGCTAGAGAAATTGGAGAGACAAATGCCCTATCTAATCTGTGATGATAGCAGACGCCATACCACCAGGCTTGGTAAGACACCTTAGTACAACCCTTCCAAGCTCTAGTAAACAGTTGAACGGCAACAGCGAGAATTAAATCTATGATGTGAACATTACTAGACTGAGAAACCCAATCATCAGAAACACTACCTAAAAAAACATGGTTAAAATGAAAAGGGATTGGTATGTGAAAAATGTTATTGTTTGTTGCCAGACTTGCAGCCAAAAAGTAGCATTACATAATCAACAAAAAGAAGAAAGAGTAGAATTTATTTTATTTAATGAAACAGGAGTATACATATCCCAATTGTAAATGAAAAATAGTGTTTGAATGGTATTAGCTCCTCTAGAAGATTTCCTTCTTTCAGTCCAAATTCTATTCCAAACGGAGATGGAAAAGGAAGTATGGAAATCAGATTCCCAAGAGAGTTCTACCTCGGTTTTATTTCGAATATCTGGAAAAGAGGTTAAATGTTTAAGTAATTGAGACGCAGAATGAGAAATAGATAAAATCGAAAGTATATTAGTGTTGGAAGAGGTAGAAATATGAGTATAGGAAAGTTGATCATAAGTAGATTGAATCACAGAAATTAGAGAAATGTATTTAGATTTATATGAAGAAGATAAGGAAAAATGTGTTTGAGCAATTGTGAAAGGGATACAAATATCATCATGAAAAAGTTGATAAACCCAACAAATTCCTTTGGCATGCTATTTCTTCCAGAATATAAGTGTGTTATTTTAAGATATTTGTTGCACCATATTGAGGATTGCAAAAATTGATCCTTAACCTTGTGATAAGAAATAAAAAGAGGATGTAGAATTTTACATGTATTGTTAAAAATAGGAAGGGATAGTGACATAGGCCTATGTTTAACTGATGGAAATTCCATAAAAGAAAATGGCTGAAAATAATATTTTTTAATATTAGTCCATAAGGGTAAGTTGAACGAATCATCATCTTGCAATAATGAGAGAAAATCTGGAAAATGAACTCATCCCAAATATTTGGGTTGTTTAAATTTATGAAGAGATATGTAAGCTTTTTTATTATTCCATAAGAATTTAGAAAAAATTGAATAATGTATCTTATATTGACATTTAGGAATATTAATAGGAATATTAGAAAGATACAAAAGTATTATAGGAGCTAGCATCATCCCTATCTTATCAAGGTGACCCCATCAGGATAAAAATAAAGGATTCCAGCTGGACATAAGAGATTTCAATGTCGCTTGTAATTCTTTGAAGTTAAGAGATACGGGGGTATTTTCACAAGAAAGTGTGATAACTACCGCAAGAGTAGCTTAACGCAACTCTCAACATCGCAGCCTATCGCGGGAAAATTATGCTGTGCCGACCAAGTATTCACAACGTGGCGGTAGCATGCGATAGTAACCAGATAACGCATACAATACTGTGCAAAAATCAACGCCACACCGCAAAAATGCGAAACGCGAATGCAAAAAATCATGCGATGAGGCTAATTGCAGTACAAAAAGTAGCATATACCAGCCACAGGCTTGCAAACCCCACGCGTCTGGCAGGAAAATGCCAATGCACCATATAAACCACAGAAACAACACACCAGAAACCAGCCAAAGCATGTAGAAACATGGATGCACCCTGACCCAGCTCAGAGGCTAACGCGAACCCCACAACCACCACAGACAACCAGCAAGGAACAACGGGGACGGGGACGGCTGAGGAGAAGAGGGAGAGGAAGACGGGATGCAGTCCACAGCAAACGCAGATCAGCATAACGGAGGTGCCAGAACACTACCAGCAACTGACCCACAAGTAGACCACCTGGAATGCAGTCGGAGTGCCGAGAAGGCCAATCGAGGAGGCCAAGAGGCGCTGGCATGATGTGACAACCAAAACCAGGCACAAACCCGCTGCCAACAGGAAGGCTGCAACAGCGAAAGGAGGTGGCATTCCTACACCACAGGAGGAGCTGGAGTAAACCGAAGCCACAGTCATCAGTGTGGAGACGGTGCAAGGAGTAGGGAGTATGGACACAGCTTGAGTAGACTTGACACATCATCAACAGGGTGAGTAACGGCCAGGGACTGGGGGGATGGGGGAGATGGGCACAATGGCACACATGCACAATGAGGAGCAGCACACTGCACACCCACAATTACCCTGGATCATGTCCCTCATCCCCTTGGCACACTGCAGCACACACATATAGCAACAACGTGGTACAATGCGCAAAGCTGACACTGCAGAATAGAGGACAAAACTGTCTCTGCACATGCACAGAAACATGCCTACTACATCTGACAGAGCAGGAAACCGTGAAATGGAAATGTACGCGTACAACCTCACATCCATCATCTAGTCCAAATGTACACTGTCCCTCAGCAGTAGTCAGCACCTCCCAAACAGTCACAATGTACATTGTCATACAGTCTGCATGTAACCCAGAACAATGGCCAACATACATGTCAACATGCATCTCCCCTTCACATTGCAGAGGGGCACACAACACCTCTAGCAGAGCACAGAAGACAACACATCTGTGATGCCGGAGAGAACCACCACACCTTCGACGCCGACGCCCTACAGCAGCTCATGGACATCCCACGCAACCCACCACCAAGACCCGGGCAGCCAAGCTACTTAGAGGAGCACACAGAGCCTGCAATAGACCACACAGCAGGAAGCACCTGCAAGCACAGCTGGCTCACAACACCTCACCCACCCACACATGGCACCCCAATGCCATGTGTCAGCATGCCAAAGGAGGTTGCCGAACAGGTGTGGGTGGGGTCCCAACCCATGGAAGGTGAACTAGATCACATATGTTGGTGTCTATTACCCTTCAGGGTCCACCTAAACCCCACAAAGGAGACCCACACTGCCATAGGGACACATGCAGATGCACATTCACAGTACACAACAATGCCCAGGGACACGCACATATCAGTCACACATCCACATTAGCCCTGTGTATGATGGCCCAGGCCACTCCCCTTACGAATTGAGTGCTTTACGACAAAGCTAAATGTCCAAGCTCAAACCCGATGCCTGCAGTGACATGCCTGCATCTGCTGTACACAGCACAAGGTAATGTCGCAGGGCCCTGGGCCCCCATGCATACAAGACCACAGGGACACACGCAGACATGATGTTGAACTTGCTACGGGCACGTGCGCCCAGCCCCTTTATTGGCAGGGCCACATGTACAGTGACGCCTTTGCTGAATGTGTGTGGGGTGGGTGCAAGCCAGCCCTCAGGGAGTTGTTGGTGCTGGCAACAAATACAACAGTTAACACAATGAATACATAAACAGACAAAACCAGCATCACAGGGAAAACTGCGGAGCATCATGGAGGTAGCCTGAGCAAGTCCAGAGGGCACACAATGAGCAAACAGAAGTGTCCGTCAGTTGCAGCGCACTGAGGTCTGGGCACTACATGTGAAGAAAAGTCCCAGATTGTGTCCCTTATATTCCTGATGCAGATGCAGTGGGGTGTGTTACACCTGCATCATCTTCCTCATCAATGTCCCAGGTCCCCCACACTGCTTGTGATGACATACTGCGCAACCTCTCCACAGCACAAAACTCAATCAGTAACGGAAAATGGCTTGTGGTGCACTGAGTCAGTGGCACCTGGAGTGCCTAGCAGGGTATCAGTCTGATGATGGCATCCACCACAGGTGTGAGCAACTCCGTAAGTCTGTCAGGACCACTGTTTCGACTCTGGCAGATGGCAGTTGGAGGTGGTCCTGGTAGTGGTGGCGTGTGCCTCCTGCAGTGATGCGACGTCCTGACCGGTCAGGACTCGATTTGGTGTGTGAGACCTGGTGGACTGTAGTTGAGGCCGGAGGCAGCAGACAGTTTAGGGCCACAGACACATAGCATCGATGACCCTAAGGCCATCACCTCAGAGGCCATCCAATATCTCAGAAGGTGGGGTCCCGGACCTGACCAGCACAGAGTTAGTGGCCCCAGATGCACAGCGGTCGGCACAGGCACCCTGCCACGGAACGTTGACTTCCGGTGCACTGAGGTAGGTCCACGCGCAGTGAGCGGGTCCTCATTGATGTTGAAGTTGAATGTGGCGGAGGCTTGCGGGGGACAGAGGAAGGTGTCCTCCAGGGCATGATGCAGATGGTCTGATGTTATCCGGAAGCAGCAAATGGTGGAGTGGAAAGCGACAGCCTTGTTTTCGCCACCAATTCGATATCAGCAACATGAGGATGAAAACTAGCCCCAGGTCCATAGACTCAGACGCCACGAATGTACGACCGGAGAGTGTCCATGAATGTCAGGGAACAGACTTAGTTGCACCGGTGCTGAGAAGGGATGCAGTTTGCGATGATGCCGGTACACTGATATGAAATCCGCCATTGCTAAATCAAGACTCTGTGACCTACTGGACCGCAGTGTAGGCCGGAGGCAGCAGTCAGCAGTGGCCCACACCCACCTGTTGTTGGCTCGCGATGCACAGAGTTAGTGACACCAGGGCAGTTCTCGGTAGTGTTCGACCACCTCCGTAACGATGATCCTATTCCCTCCGGACTGCAATGCGTCATCCACTTACGCCTCACCTTGTGTGCGATGATATGTTTTCTGCCTTTAAATAATCGATGTTCAGTTCTAATTCTGTGAGCTACTCATGCGCAGCGTTGGCCGAGGGCAGTAGTCCGCGTAGGCCCACAGACACGGGTGGTTGTAATGCTATGCACAGACTTGGCGCCACCACATCGAAGGGAGTATAGTGACATGAACTCTGCCTTAAATTATGTTCACTGCCATGGTGTAATCAAGACTCAGTTCCAAATGTGTGACCTACTTGACCGTAGTGTCGGCCGGAGGCGGCAGTAGAGTACGTCAACGAGAAAGGTCTAAAGCGGGCCAGTGTCGTGGAGGCTGTGATGGTCTGAGAGGCTGCCAAGGTCACGGGCCTCAGGCTTGAATTGTGCAGGCACGTGGTGGGCCCTCCTTGACACACGCCGGTGTTGGAAGGTGATCAGTGTGGCCTGGCTGTGCAGGGGAGGGCCTGACGGATTCGGGGTCCAGCCGGCCGGGGTACAGCAGGCGCACAGGATCGTAGGCAACTCCACTCACGAGGATGGCGTCGGCCTCGTGGCATGGTGAGAGGTGCCACCCTGGCAGAAACGTTGGGCTTTCCGGAAGAGGACCACACCCAGGGCTACGTGCTTTTTATTCACACCCCTACGCTGGCCTGGCGTACGCCGGACCATCCCACTCCGCTCACGTTTCTGGGGGGGGGAGCGTAACAGGCAACATTTCCGTGAACTCCCTCGCTGGCTGGGGTGACATGGTTGCGTTCACTGTCCACTATACTCCATACACCAGAGGTGTATGTCGCCATGGATATGGGTGTGTTCTGCATGCTGCGGTTTGTCCAGCACATCTCTGCCACTCTTGGCATTGTGTGCTTTCCCAGTCATGGTTCTCCTGCCTCCTTCACACATGCCTGGTTGCCACCTCTCCCCACAGTGGGCTAGTGTGTGGCTGAGGTGCCATGCTGTTGATGGCTCATGTTCACGGCTTGCCCAGGTTACCATTGTGAGTTGTTCTGTCATATCTGGTGGGTGGGTATGTTGTTTAGCATGTTGGTTTTGATTTTGTGATGTGTGTATTGCCAGAGTTGTAGTTGCATAGTTGTGGAGTTGAGGTGAGTGGGGTGTTCATTTGAAACTTGCCAAGGGACTGTGCAAAGCCCTTGGTGCCATCCTGGGGACGCTGGTTGCTGATGGACTGTCGGAAGATGGAGGAATTGCGCACACTGGCTGGGTATTTGGAGGCGAGATTGGTGGAGGTTCCACGGTGTTCGGTTGTTGCCTGCACATTGATGTGAGACGTGTGCTTTCTGTTGCGGTGATTGTGTGCTGTGTCGGCAGGGGGCACAGGTATGACATGTGTGCTGTGGATTGCCCCCAACACATATGTGCATCCAGCTATGGCATATGGGCCTTGCTTGGTGTCCAGCGGATCCTGCGCATTGTGTTGGACGTATAGGGACTGGGGTACCAGGCTGATGGTGATTTCCAGGTCAGGTGTGAGGGACTTGGATATGGCTGGCTGTGTGACTCCTCTGACTGTGGCGGGTGTTGGTTGGGGGGTACCAGGGGCCAACAGGTGCAGCACAGCCAGCAGTTTTGTGTGGGGTGGGATGTTGGTTGTCCGCTGTGTTAGTCCATCGGCCTGTTGGGCGTTGTTGGTCAGGATGCATACAATGGTTGTCATTTTGAGCCTGTAGTGGGCAATGACACTGTCAGGTGTTGGGTCTGTGTGTCTGGTGCGTTTCCTGGGGGTTCGCTGTCTTTGTCTGCACTGCCTCTGTGGTGGTCTGGGGGGGTGTTCCGGGTTGGGGTTGGGGACCTGGGGTGGTGGCGGTGGATGTTGTGGCCCTCTTGGGTTTCCAAGCTGCATGACCAGTGGCTCCATGGCATCTGTTGCCCTTCCGATGTGGCTGTGGGTTGTGCTCCCTTTTGTGGTGCAAGCTGTGGTCCGACTTTGCACCAGGTCAGATCCGGTGTTATTTTCCTGCTGCTAATGCGACTTATCGCCTGTTTTGTGTTCTTATCGCAGTTCTGGCTGTTTTTTGTGAATGTTGTGGAGTGGTGTTGTCGTGGCTTTGGGCACGGGAACACCTTCTCTGCATCTCATTAGCGATGGTTGCGGGGGTCTTCTGTGGCAATGATTTTTGCGGCTGCTATCATGGGTAAACTGGTGCTGTGTGCTGTTAACACCAGCTTGTGAATGGGGCGATAACTTTATCGCAACTTTGGCTGCAATAAAGTGCCGTTAACTCGGCGAGTGCTCCTTGTGAATATCCCCCACAGTTTCTTTAATAAAAAACTTAAAATATAAACCATGATATTTAATTTTATCCAGATTCCAACTAAAATTAGATGAAGTAAAATCTGTATGAAAACAGAACTTATTTAAAGGAAGGATTTCACATTTGTCAGCATTTAATTTATATCCTGACACGGAGGCAAAAATATTTACCTCTGATAAAAAGGCTGGTAATGTAGTTTGTGGATGTGAGACAAAGAGTAAAATATCATCAGCATAAACTGAGAGTTTTAATTGATTATCACCATATTGAAAGACTTTAATTTGGGAGTCAAGATACAACTTTATCTGAAAAGGTTTAAGGGCAAGAAGAAGCAGAAGAAGAGAAAGAGGACAACCTTGTCGAACGCCTCAATATAGAGAAAAATATGGAGAGAGTAGACCATTCACTGCAATAGTGGAAGTAGGAGAGGAGTACAACAAAGAGACATAATTAATAAAAGTTGGACCAAAACCAAACCAGGATAGAGTAGAAAAGATAAAATGCCAACTAACATGGTCAAATTGCCTTTTCGAAATCTAAAGAGATAGCTGCCAATAAATGTCTATAAAATTTAGATTTGCTAAGGACATCAAAAAATATTCTAGTGTTGTCTGAAATATGTCTACCCTTAAGAAAACCACACAGTTCCTTATCAATTGAGGTAATGAGGATTCTAAGCGAAGAGCCAAGATTTTCACATTTTTTTAATAATCTATATTAATTAAAGAGATAGACCTATAATTTTTACACAGTGTGTGGTAGATATTATCCTTGGAAAGAAGACAGATTGAAGCATCCTAAAAAGAACCACTAGCTATTTGAGAATCTTTAAAAAAGAGATATAGTTGATGTGATGTGTGAAGAAGGTCAGAGAAATGAGAGTAAACTTCAATGGTAAATCTATCAGGACCTGGCGCTTTACCACTTGTAATAATGCATAATGCATTAGAAATATCTTACCTGCGAATGTCATCGTCTAATGTTGAAACATCTATATTTCAATGAGAAGGAAGATCAATGGAAGATAAATAATGAAGATTATCATCTTGAAGTGTAGGAGAGCCTGGAGTATAAAGATTCTGGAAGAAATGTATACATTCTGATAATAATTCTTCATTTTTATAGACCATATGATTAGTGGCGGTGAGTATAGACTCAATCTTAGTGCATTCCATTTTAACTTTAAGGAAATTTGCCAAACGTTTCCCATCTTTATTCTGACCAGCATAGTATTTGGCAGAAGCTCTAAGTAAAAATGAGTTAGCAGTTATTGTAGATAATTTATTAAAAGCAAATTCGGATGTAATGAGTTCCTCTAAACCACTTTTAGAATTGGTATAGCAATAAGAGTTTTTTAATTGTTTAATACGTGCTGTAAGTAAGTTCACTGTAGTCAACAAAGCTTTCTTTTATGCGATACAAAAGAAATAATGAAATCTCTAGAGACAGCTTTAAAGGTATCCAACATAATATGGGGAGAAATGGTTAGGTTCTCATTTTCAAGAAAAGGTATTGGCAAAAGATTTGAAACTTTGAGTTAAATTGTACTCCAATAAAAGGGAGTTATTAAATCTCTACCTTCTAGTACCTGGAATAGGCAGAAAAAGATCCAAATCCAAAATGACAGGGGCATGATCCAGAATTATTATGGAGCCAATAGTAAAATGAATGATATGATGTGCATACAATTTATGGAGGAAAACAATATCCAAACGAGATTGGGAGGAATGTAAAGGAGAGAAGACCGCATCTTCTAAAAGCGTGGGATTACAAAGTCTCCAAGCATCCACTAGAGACCATTGTTGAAGAGTTGATGTAAACTGATGATGCATTGGGAAGGAATACATTTAGATTTAGGATTGCGATCAATAATAGGATCAAAGAACATGTTACAATCACCACCTACTAATAAATAATCATTTTTGTAAGTCATTAATGAAGAAAGGATGCCGGGCCAAAAGGAGTTTTCTGGGGACGTGGGTGCATAGAGGTTAAAGATAGTCATGGGGATTTTATTGACCAACAGAGAAACAGAAACCCATCTACTTAACACATCAGTGTCTTCTTGTGTGAGCACCTGTATATCCAAACGTTTGTGACATAAAGTGGCTACACCATTACGTTTGCCTGTGCTAGAAGAAGCAAAAACATGGCCAACCCATTAATGTTTAGATATTTCTTTGTCCATAATAGGAATTTCTTGCAGTAAATCAATATCACATTTTAACCTCTTCTATGCCCATGACAAGATAGTCTCGTCATGGAGCGCGGTTGCGCTGTGCCTATGACGAGACTATCTTGTCATGGACCCCGCCCGCTAATACAATGCCCGGCACAGGAGGGGGAAAGGGCGGGGCACTGAAGGGGTTAAATTAGAAACATGTGTTAGTACTATCGTTTTATAGGAGAACCTAATCCCTTAACATTCCAAGACATAACTCTTAAAGGCACCTATAACATATTAAAACATGCACAAATTTGATGCACATAACAACAGCAGTTAAAATGTAACAAAATCTATCAAAAGTAAAGATTATCAAAGAACAAACATAAATAAAGCTGCATAATTGATTAGCGTATGAGAAGAAATACACAATCATGAATAACGACAAAAGGGAAAGCCAATAGAAAGCTAGAGATATGATAGAAAGATTATAAAAGGTATGAAACAAGAGAAAATATATGGTAAAGAAGATAGATTGCCAAAAAAGAGACAGAAGAAAGAAAAGCGGAAAAGAAGAAGAGATACAAAAAGGAAAAACAAGAACCATATAAATAAGGAACAATCTAACATACCAAAAGTGACATAGAAAAATTGAGGGTGGTGAAGCCACATAAGGAAGATGATAGAACCAACCAGATAATACGGGAAAAAATGGGAGGGAGCGACACACCATCCAAGAGGATGAGAAAGTACAATGATCAAACACAAAAGCTGTACCTAACAAAAAAAAAGAAACATGAAGGGTAAATAACACATATTATCAACAACCAGAATATGCAGTTATAAAAAGCAAACAAGAGAAACGCAAATAAAGCATGTTACAACAGAATCAAACATTTGAAAGCCTGGTAATATCCATATCTTCTTCTCTACAAGTGTCCCAAAAACATTGTAATAAAGCAGGATCCTCAAAAGTTGTAGTTTCTTTTTTTTAAAAGGTCCCTTTAAACAGACATGGATGGAAGAGTCGAAATTGAGCATTGGTATTTCGAAGCACAGGTCTCATGTCTAAAACAAATTTCCTCCTATCCACCGTTTCTTTGGCATAGTCTTGGGAAAAGAAAAGAGGAGATCCCTGACAGGAAAGTTGACCCTTAATCTTGGACTTTTGAAGAACTTTCAATAAATCAGTATATTTAAAAAAGTAAATGATAACATCTCTGAGGTTAGTAGAGGAGGTTGTGGACCATGACCCAGGTGATGAGCTCTTTAAATATTTAAAACTGTCTGGGAAATCAAGAATCGTTGGAAGAAAACACTTGAAAAATAAGATAGTATCTGAACCTTCCAAGCCTTCTGCCAGACCATACTCTCATAAATTGTTATGCCTGTTACGATTTTCAAAATTTTCCACCTGTTTTTTTTAGATTGGCAATTTCCAATTGCATAGGAGGAACCTTGTTCACCATAGCTTGAAATGATTCTACATTCTGTTCCATTAATCATCCAAATTTTGAAGACATTTATTAGTTTCTTCCATATATGGTCTAAGAGCCCAAATCTCCTCAAGAAGTAGTTCCATGGATATAGACGGAGGAGATGTGACAGGCAATAGAGTGTCATTTTTTATAAATTTGCCAGAAAAAAAGTGCAGAGAAAGGAATTACTTTTGACGCATGTTTAGCAGTTGGAAGTGGGATATTTGAGGAGGATGACGTAGATCCCACTGGGGGAGGAAACATGTTGCATTCCGAATCCTCCATGTCTGGTTGAAGAATAGTAAAAGGATTATATTTTTCCAAAGATAATGAGGGAGGAAAGGTGATGGAAGTGCGAAGCATAGGTTTCGTTCTCCCCATAAACAAGCAAATAGGCCACGTTAACCAGGACCCTTATAGTGTGAAAGGTTATAGCCACAATAAAATACAGTCAGTTCTATTGTAATATGAGGGCCAATGAATCCAAAGATGAAATTCAAGAAAGAGTAAAACTTCTGCACAGGGCTCTAAAGTTCTGAAGAAAATGAGCCAGGGCACACTTCTCAATAGACAAGACAATTTTTTAAGAAATTCAGAAAATATGCCAAAGGCTGAAAGTAACTGAAGTCACTGTGCATCAAGGAGGTCTAATGTGGGAAAACAGTTGTCACATCAGGCAGAAATCTAGAAGAAAAAATTTAAAAGTGGCATGTTTTGGTGCTAATTAGTTGATTCATATGCAAAACATTGCAGTACAGACTGCAGAGAATGCCAAGAATGCCGGCAAAAACAGTAACGAAACACAGCTCCATTTACCAGAAAAAATGGAGCAGAAGCAAAGCAAAATGGCAAGCGTGAGTTCCTGAGAAGAGGCACGCCTGCTGAGTAAACTAAAATAAATAGGTACCGGCTCTCATGGGTACCACGAAAATGGCATCCAGAGTCCTTCACAGGCCGAAGAACTCCACTTCAAAGAAATGTGCGGCACTCGATCCGCAAGGAGGCCAATACATTTTATTATTGATAAGTATCATTTATATGTATATATATTAACTACTGGTGGTCGCCAGTGTGTAGTCATAGTTAGGACCAAGTTTCCATAGGAAGAACATTTGTTTTTTGCTCATAACTTTGGCATCGTTTGATGAATCTTCATGACATTTTCCATACTAATTCTTTGTTCATAGCAGCTCCTATGTTGAACGTTTGGGGGTGATTCGTCAAGGGGGGCTGAGAAAAAAGGGGGGTCCCAAAATGTGTTTTCTCAATGTTAATTTCCATAGGAAATTTTAGACCAGGCTACAGGTTGAACGGGTGAACGGAATTACCCCAAATTTGACAGGGAGAAGAGGCTTGGTCTAGAAAGCACACTTTTGTTTATTTGGTGTAAATCTGTTCAGTAGTTTTGGAGAAATATCAAAATTTACAGATATCGATATTTGGGAATTCTGCCATCTGATTGGCTGAGGCGTTACGAGCACGAGCTTGCTGCCTATTGGCTGCGAGCGGTGCGAGCAGTTGCAACTAGGAAGTGTTGGCAGCCATTTTGTGATTCTGTTGAAGCGAGTAAGGGGAAAAGAAGGGCGAAAAGAGTAGGAAAGAGGAGGGTAGGAGCGCTGTGAGCTCTGTGGGGTGGTTAGGGTGTGCTATACAGGGAGTGTGTAGCGAAGTATTCACCCCTACCGGTGTGAAAGTGCTGTTTTGCCCAGAGTGAGATGGTGCTGAGGTGAGGTGCTGGTACACTCGGGGATGAAACCGTGAGCTGATTGCTGTAAACTGATGTGCTCTGGGTGCTGTAGCATACTGGCAGCTGTAGCATAGCTGTGCAAGTGGTGTTAGTATGGGTTTAGACTATAGCGGGAGTGGGAAGCAAACTGCTCACCCCTACCGGTCTGAAGACTCGAATGGAGTGTTTTAGCAAGCAGGAATAAAGAAATAACCATGAAGAATATAATGCAGAATGTTGCAATGCCACAGAAGACAAAAGACAGGTGTGTTTAAGAAAGTGGCTGTGTGGGATAAAGCGATGGAGTCTGCAAGTTATATAAAAAAGTGTCTTTATTTAAGTGCCATAAATGGACCCACTGGTGCAAGAGCTAAGGCATCCAGCTGAGGCAAACTCCAAACGCTTCTGCTGTATTCAAACCTAAGCTCCTGCATCAGTCAATTCCACATTACATGTTATAGTTCCATGTGACATAAACAATACCTATTACACATGAATGACTGTAAATTGTAGAATGAAAATAAAGGTAGGATACGAGTACCACACTGTGCCAACCAGTTGCTAAACAATGCCGTGTTTTTTTGATCTTGATCGCCAGCTCGTGAGCAGAGGCTCAGGATGAGCTAATTTGTGTGAAAGGACTTTGTGGATAACAGGCAGGCAGAGAGACGTGTGTACAAAGAATAGACATGGTTTCAAAATGGATGTCGGGTTTAGGCTAATTTAGCAAGTAAATAGCGTATTTGCACAGGCCATAGATCACCCATCCCTGGTTAGTCTGGAGATGTAAGGGGCAATAATGAAAACAGTTCAAATGCCTAAGCATACTTAGAAAGATATTATATGAAAATAGTTCAATTGAAGTGTATTAAAAAAATGTATAGGAAAAAGTCAAAAAAGTTGGAAAAAATCAATCCAAGAGTAAAGTAAATCTTCTTACAAGTCTTGGAGATTGCAGTCTGGAAGTTCTTCAGTGGCTTGAGATGCGTAATGTTCCAAGAGGCGATTGTTGCCATCGTGTGAGAAAAGCGAAGAAATCCAATTCATATCTTCGAAGGGACAGTAATGTCCCTCAAATGTTGGAGCGGCAATTTGAATTGGCAGGCAATCTGCGATGTTGTCAAAGGTCGCACATTGCAGGAGATCTTTCGGGCTGTGCAGAAATCCCAGTCCGCTAGGATACCTTTTTGCGTTGCATCCGCCATTGCTCCACTGCCCGAACAATCAAGTTCATGGTTTTCAGGATACTCCATTACCTGCTGGATATCGGGAGCGTTTGCTAGGATGTTGGCAAGGCATAGATCCATTCGCCAGTCGAATGGGCAAGTTTTGCAATAAAAAGATGGTTGCACGCAGATTGTATATGTGTAAATAAATGTCATGTTGTAGCTGTCTCCGATAATAAATAGAGGCAGGCAGCCGAAAAGTTGTTCCATTTTTTCATGGTATTGATGTAGCTTCGCGTAGAGGCGTATTCTGTTGGACATGTTTGTTACCACAAAGCGCGCAGCCATTTTTTACAAGTTAAAATAGTAGTAGGGTGGCCGCAAACAGAGCGAGAATGATGGGCACTGTTCCTGTTATTCCAGAGATGATCGAATGAATGAAGTCTGGTATTATACCAAAAACAGTTTGAAAGCCTGTGACAAGGCCGGAGGAGACAGTGTTAAAAAAGTGTGCCAGAGCTTAAATGTCAGATGTGTTGAAAATTGTGTAAAAATTCACAAAGTGTAATGGGAGGTTTGTATTTAAAAGGGAGTGTTTTTTACTTGAAGTTCGTGCTATCTGCAGTCAATAAATTACTTTTGGAGAAGTGAGGGACACTTCTGTTTAAAACAAAAGCGTTTTCAGTTTGCTCCGTTTAATAAAATCTGTTTTCAAAGTAGGTATTGAAGGCCAAGTTGAACTTTGGGAGTTACTGTGTGTGGGTGGGAATAGAGATTGCCACAGGAAGTTATCCGGTTTGAAACAGTAAGGACATACGGTATGCCAGCTCACATTGCGTAGCAGTCCATGTTATTAAGAAGCAGATAACTGCCGTTAGAAAGCTGCGTGAATGTTGGTCTGATTGTGGGAGTTGGCGTGCTTTTAAGAAAGCACGCAAGATTGGGGTCTGTAAGGTTAGAAGCGTTGTGCAGTTGGACATTCTTGCATAGTAATGAATAACTGCCATTGTGGTCGCACTTTTCACCTGTGAGAAAGTTCTGTATCCTCTTTAACACAGCGATATGTAAATGGGAGAAACCACTGCTCGTATATAAACGCACTACCTTATATAATCACACACAACATGACAAACAACATGTACACCTAGCAGACACAACAACACTACGTACTGTGGGAACCATGGCTAGCCATGTACACAAACCAAACATAGCACCACTGCCACACAATGCAGAATGCGGGGAGAGATGGGGGCAAAGTATGTGCGAAGGTGGCAAGTGATTCTCGATTATAAAAGAATACAATGCAAAGTGTTGAGGGGATGTGCTGGACAGACTTGAGTTTGCAGAGCATAGACATGTACATGTCAACATACACTGATGTTCTATTGAGTTAAGTGGACAGTGGACGCAACCATGATAGTACAGTCAGTAGGAAAGATTATGAAAACATAGCGTGTACATGCACCCTCCCCCCCAAAATCTTTAGCGTAGTGGGCTGGCTCGGCGTACGCAAGGCTAGCATAGGGGTATGAATAAAAGGCACGTTTCTCTGGGTGTGGTTCTCTTCCGGAATGGCGAACATGTCTGTCAGGTCTGCGCAGCTTACACCGCCACGAGGCTGACACCGTGAGCGAAGGTGGCTGTGGGAATAATGCTCTCAGCCTGCTGGTACCCAGAAACCGTTGTGGCCGCTGCAACGCCCCACAGTTCACCTTTTGACACCGCCGTATGTGAAAGAGGGCCCACCACATGCCGGCGGAAGATTTTGGGCAGAGGTCTGTGAGCTGGGAAGGCTCCTGAGATCAACGCTGGCTACCGCGACACAGGCAGACAGCACCCAGCCTGAGGCCCAGCACTGTGGAGTGCTCTGTATACTACTAACACAGTAGTCCAACAGGTACCAACAGTGGAACGGTGTCTTGATCCCACAATGGACGATGTTTGAAATGCATCTGAGAGTGCAGATGAAGGTACTCTCTTCGACCAGGTGCCACCAACTCTAGGTCCCAACAGGGGAACGATGTCTTGATCCCACAATGGACGATGTTAGAACTGCATCTGAGAGTGGAGATGAAGGTACTCCCTTAGACCAGGTGCAAGCACCTCTGGGTCCCAATAGTGGAACGGTGTCTTGATCCCAGAATGGACCATGTCCGATATTACTTGCTGCTTGGTTTTCACAGAACTTCCTCCGTGGAGGTGCATCAGATTCTCTTCTTCCGTAGCTAATTGGTGCACATGATTATTGGGCTTGGCTGACTGCAGTTGCTGGAGTACACCGCGGTACAGCAGGTCCGAACAGTGAAACGGGGTCTTGATCCCACAATGTACGATGTTAGAACTGCATCTGAGAGTAGAGAGAAGGTACTCCCTTCGACCAGTTGCAACCAACTCTAGGTCCCAACAATGGAACAGTGTCTTGATCCCAAAATGGACAATGTCCGATATTACCTGCTGCTTGTTTTTCACAGATCTACCTCCGTTAAGGTGCATCAGACTCTGTGCTTCCTTAGCTAACTGCTGCACATGATTATTGGGCTTGGCTGACTGCAGTCGGTGGAGTACACCATGGTACAGCAGGTCGGAACAGTGAAACGGGGTCTTGATTCTGTGATTAAGGATGTCAGAAGTTAAAGTCTGTGATGATTTGTGTGTACCCCCTCCAATCAGGTGCAACCAACTCCATGCTTTCGAATCCAACAGCACGTGGCTGTGAGGCGTTCATGACCACTGCCTCTGGCCTACACTGCGGTCAGCAGGGCTCACAATTCAGATCGAGTGGTGATTGTTTAATTACAGAATCCAGTAGGCAACTAGCTACAATGTCTATTGAAATATACACAATAGCCTTTTAGTATACTTGCTTGAAGAACTTTTTTTAGATGACTTACAGGTCTAGTACAATGACCAAATTCTTCTTGGTAGTGGTAAAGAACACTAAATAACAGTCTACACAGTGGACAACAGAGATCGCAATTCGAATTGTTTTGATTTATTTATTGCAGTTTTTTGTAATTTATGTTGTTGTATTTTGTGAAGAGGAAGTGAGAAAAAATATTCATGGATGACTGTACTCACTACTGCCTTCCATTTACACTGCAGACAGCAGTGTTCACAATTCAGATCGAGTCGCTATTGTAGATGATGCAGTCCTGTAGGCAAAAGACATTACTCCAGTGCGCTCTGTCCGCACCACGCATACACATCATCGCAGGGTCCGCACACGGCTTTTGTTACTTCGCGTATGACAAACTGGGCAGCTCAAGTCAACACCACGTGGCTGTGGGCCCTTGCTGACCGCTCTCTGGCCTACACTGCAGGCAGCAGTGTTTACAATTCAGATCTAGTCGCTATTGCAGATGAGGCAGTCCTGTAGGTAACAGACATTGTTCCTAATACGGCCCGCCCGCAGCACGCATCATCGCTGGCTGTGCATATGCTGAATGCTTTTGATGTGGCTATCTGAGTGCACTAGACCTGATGGACCCTTTATGATACAATCTTTTTGTGCATTATTTCAGATCTACTGCCTGTATGTGACGTCATCAGTGATGTCATTTGAGATGTCATCAGTGATGTCATCAGTGATGTCACTGACCATGTCATGAGTGGTGTAATATGTGACGTCATCACCAGTGCATTGTGGGCACGTGAGTTATAGTTAGCTCAACTAACTATAACGGGTGAATTTCTCTGGTTTTATATGAGTCAAATGTCCAACTAACTATAACGTCCCTGAAACCTATGTTTTTTTCAGTGAATTTCTAAGGTTTTTTAAAATGCTAGTTCCTAAGTATAACGTCTGTAAAACCTATGGTTTTTTCAGTGAATGTATACATATGTATATGTACATGTATATGTATATTACCTACTGGCGGTCGCCAGCAGGTAGTTATAGTTAGGACCACGTTTCCCTAGGAAAACCGCAACATTCTATTTTGAATAACTTTGGCGCCGGACGACGAATCCTCGCGAAATTTTCAAAATAGGTGGGGCGCTACGCTCCGCTCCTACCCTGAATGTCTCGGGGGGATTCGTCAAGCGGGGGCTGAGATAAAAGGGGGGTCCCAAAACGTGTTTTTCCCATGCATTTTTCCATAGGACCTTTAGACACAGCTACAGCCCGAACGGCTGAACAGAGTTCCTTGAAATTTGGCAGAGAGGTAGTCCTCAGGTCAAGGAAGTGCCTTTTGTAGGTCTGGTGTAAATCTGTTCAGTAGTTTCTGAGAAAATAGCCTTTAAATCAATATATATATCTGAGCCAGCTTACGGTGCGCTTACGGTGCGCTTACCGTACGCGTACGGTGACGTGCGTGAGCGCGTTTCTGATTGGCCGTTAGATCTTAGTAAACATTCGAATCGGTCGAAACCAGGAAGCGGCGGCCGCCATTTTCTCTCTCGCACTCTGACAGGGGATTGAAAAACAAAGGGCAAAAACATGTAAAGGGGCTGTTTAAACAGCTCCCAAGCACCTAGCTGTTGAGGGAGTCCCCAACGATCCCCCAAGGCAAAAAAGGCAATTTTAATTTTTTTGAAAATTTCGCCGATTACGCTTACCGTACGCGTATGGTAAAAAATATTAAAAAAAATAAAAAAGTATCCACACTCTCCCCACCCCATGTGCAAATGGTGCCCGAAGTGCACCATTTCTGCATGGCATATTACAGCCAAGAAAAACTAATATATTATCTGTCACAACGATGCTCATCATATGTCCTCCATGTGCGCACGGTGCGCGAAGCGCATCGTGCGTTCATGGCCCATCTAGCGTAACGTGGGCACGCGGTGCGCGAAGCGCACCGCGTGCTCACTGTGCGCGCACCGTGCGCGCACGGAACGAACTGCGTTAAGTGGGCGCGCACGCCACGAATGGCGTAAAGTAACTTAGCATTTAAAAAACCGTACAAATTCACTGAAAAAACCATAGGTTTCACACACGTTATAGTTAGGAATTAGCATTTAAAAAACGTTGCAAATTCACTGAAAAAACCATAGGTTTCACACATGTTATAGTTAGCTGGACATTTTACTGATAAAAAACCAATGAAATTCCACGTTATAGTTAGTGCAGGCAACTATAACTCACGCAACCGCAATCCTCTGCTGATGACATATGTGTCTTTATGAAAAAAAAATATTTGTAATATATGTATAGCTAAAATTTAATGGAAGAAGACATGGGCAAATAAGTGTCTAAATACAGTATTAGCATCAGCAGAGGATTGCGGTTGCGTGAGTTATAGTTGCCTGCACTAACTATAACGTGGAATTTAATTGGTTTTTTATCAGTAAAATGTCCAGCTAACTATAACATGTGTGAAACCTATGGTTTTTTCAGTGAATATATCTATATATATGTCTAATTATATATGTTGTTGTACATGTATATGTACATGTATATGTATATATATCTATATATATTAAACTAAACAATCCAATTCAAGCGGTACTGAAGAGGCGCTGACACCGTGGGAAATCCATCAAAAAAAGTATTTATTTATTCACACCAAAGCCAAACGCGTTTCGACGGACTTGCCGCCTTGGTCACTGAACACAGGTAAGACATATTTGCAGTGCTTAAATACACCTTTGGCTTGTTAACCTATGGCGGTTATTCATGAACATAGAAAGAGTCACTTATTCTGTAACAAGTATTTTTTCCAAACAAACAAGTGTATATACAAAGTGATACTGATTGCGTAAACGTCTATATATATGTCTATCTATATATGTTGTGATCAAGACCGCAGAAGTGCGGTCGAAACATGTCAGGCTGGGCACTTGCTTGAATCATTTGATGCACTTGTAACTGCAATAAAAAGGATTTGGTAATTTCCATATTGTGGTCCGTACCTGCTTGGTTGCTAGAGAAGGAATCTACAACAGGATTGTGGTTATCTCATATATATATATATTCACTGAAAAAACCATAGGTTTCACACACGTTATAGTTAGGAATTAGCATTTCAAAAACCTTGCAAATTCACTGAAAAAACCATAGGTTTCACACATGTTATAGTTAGCTGGACAGTTCAGTCGTACAAAACCATTGAAATTCCCCCGTCACATATTACATCACTGTATTCACTAAGATACTGTTAATAAGTCAGTTATACAATTAATTTTACAAAAAAAAACATCCATTTAGACACTTATTTACCCATTTATTCTTCCATTAACCTTTAGATATACATATATAAAAAATATTTATTTTTCAGAAAGACACATATTCACTGGATGAAGTCATCAGTGATGTCATGAGTGATGTCACTGACCATGTCATGAGTGATGTAATATGTGACGTCATCAGCAGTGGATTGCGGTCGCGCAAGTTATAGTTAGCTGAACTAACTATAACGGGGGAATTTCAATGGTTTTGTACGAGTGAAATATCCAGCTAACTACTGCTCATGACGTCACATATTACATCACTCATGACATGGTCAGTGGCATCACTCATGACATCACTGATGACATCATCCTTGTGATAGAGTGGCGGTCGCGCGAGTTATAGTTATCTGAACTAACTATAACGGGGGAATTTCATTGGTTTTTTATGAGTGAAATATCCACCTAACTATAACCTGTGTGAAACCTATGGTTTTTTAAGTGAATTTGCAAGGTTTTTTAAATGCTAATTCCTAACTATAACGTGTGTGAAACCTATGGTTTTTTCAGTGAATTTGTACGTTTTTTTAAATGCTAAGTTACTTTACGCTATTCGTGGCGTGCACGCCCACTTAACGCAGTTCGTTCCGTGCGCGCACGGTGCGCTTAGCGCACCGTGCACGCGCGGTGAGCACGCGGTGCGCTTCGCGCACCGCGCGCCCACTTTACGCAGTTAGTGCCGTACACGCAAGGTGGGCACGCAGTGCGCTACGCGCACCGCGTGCCCACGTTACGCACCGTGCGCACATGGAGGACATATTATGCGCTTCCTTGTGATAGGTAATCTGTTAAATTTAATTTGTAAGTGATGACAATAATATGCCATGCACAGAGAGTATTTTTTTTTTTTATTACATTTTTTAGCGTAAGCGCACCGTACGCGTACGGTAAGCGTAATCGGCGAAATTTTCAAAAAATAAAAATTTACCGTTTTTGGCCTTTGAGGACTCAACTAACATGGCTATGTGCATGGGCGCTGTCTAAACAGCCCCTTTATATGTTTTTTGCCTTTGTTTACAGCCCCCCCCTCAGAGTGCGAGAGAGAAAATGGCGGCCGCCGCTTCCTGGTTTCGACCGATTCGAATGTTTACTTAGATGTAATAGCCAATCAGAATCGCGCTCGCGCACGCCACCGTACGCGTACGGTAAGCTTACGGTAAGCGTACCGTAAGTTGGCTCAGATATATATATTGATTTAAAGGCTATTTTCTCAGAATCTACTGAACAGATTTACACCAAACCTACAAAAGGCACTTCCTTGACCTGAGGACTACGTCTCTGCCAAATTTCTAGTAATTCTGTTCAGCCGTTCGGGCTGTAGCCCTGTCTAAAGGTCGTATGGAAAAATGCATGGGAAAAACGCGTTTTGGGACCCCCCTTTTATCTCAGCCCCCGCTTGACGAATCCCCCCGAGACATTCAGGGTAGGAGCGGAGCGTAGCGCCCCACCTATTTTGAGAAATTCGCGAGGATTCGTCGACCGGCGCCAAAGTTATTCAAAATAGAATGTTGCGGTTTTTTTATGGAAACAGGGTCCTAACTATAACTACCTACTGGCGACCGCCAGTAGGTAATATATATATATATATATATATATATATATATATATATATATATATATTCACTGAAAAAACCATTGGTTTCACACATGTTATAGTAGTTAGGAATTAGCATTTAAAAAACCTTAGAAATTCAATGAAAAAACCAAAGGTTTCACACATGTTATAGTTAGCTGGACATTTCACTCGTAAAAAACCAATGAAATTCCCCCGTTATAGTTAGTTCAGCTAACTATAACTCGCGCGCCCGCAATGCACTGCTGATGACGTCACATATTACATCACTCATGACATGGTCAGTGACATCACTCATGACATCACTGATGACATCTCAAATGACATCACTGATGACATCACTGAGGACATCATCCAGTGAATGTGTGTTTTTCTGAAAATTAAATATGTATTATATATGTATATCTCAAGGTCGATGGAAGAATAAATGGTTATATAAGTGTCTAAATGGATGATTTGTTTTTGAAAAATTGATTGTGTAACTGACTGATTAAGTGTATCTTAGTGAATACATGGCTTAGTGAGTAATGTTTAAATATGTAAATATCTGTATCAGTTTCTCACTTTGTGTATAAGTGGCTGCATGGGTTGGTGAGTAGCTACATGGGTGTCTGTAAAGGTGTTAGTTGGTTTTTTGAGTATCAGTCTGAGTGTCTGCATGGTTCGGTGGGGGGTATTACGTAGTGCATAGGTGCATGAATGAGCGACTCACTGTTTGTATGTGTTGAAGACAGCATGTGTGCAGGACTCTATGGGTGGATGAGTGTGTGTACGGGTGTGTTATTGAGTGAATGACTGTCTCAATAGTGTCTTTATGAGTAACTACACATGTTTTAAACTAGTATATGTGACTATTGGTGTATATAAGTGAGTATATGTGAGAGAGAGAGATTGAAAGAGTTCCTGTATGAATAAGTATGTGGTTCTATAAGTGATTGTTTAATAGTCTAAGTATGTGTAAGTTTCCGTAGAAGTAAGTGTGGTGGTGTGTGTATAACTGTATATGCAAGTAAATGTATATTTGATTCTTTATTAGCATGAGTGACTATGTGTGTGAGTAACTCTATGGATGAGTGGCATTGTGTAACAGGATGTATAGGTGCATGAGTACATATGATGAGTGAGTACATGTATGAGTGACTGTATAGGACTGTTGGTGAAGGAGTGGATGTGTATGTGGATCTTAGAATTACTGAAGAGGTTGTTGTAACTGGTATTGGTATGTCCATTGTTTTGAACATTTTAGTCTCTATTTTTGAATGTGTGTATCAAAGGATATATTAGGGTGAGAGGAGGTCTGCCACTCTATCACAAGGATGATGTCATCAGTGATGTCATCAGTGATGTCATTTGAGATGTCATGAGTGATGTCACTGACCATGTCATGAGTGATGTAATATGTGACGTCATCAGCAGTGCATTGCGGGCGCGCGAGTTATAGTTAGCTGAACTAACTATAACGGGGGAATTTCATTGGTTTTTTACGAGTGAAATGTCCAGCTAACTATAACATGTGTGAAACCTTTGGTTTTTTCATTGAATTTCTAAGGTTTTTTAAATGCTAATTCCTAACTATAACATGTGTGAAACCCATGGTTTTTTCAGTGAATTTGCAAGGTTTTTTAAATGCTAATTCTTTTTTTTACCTTTTTTTTTTTTTTTTTTTTTGCAATGTTTTTTACATATTTTTTTAAAAAATGTATATCCTCTTTGAAGACTATGGTTAAATTTTAAAAATTCTACAATATATTTTTTTTTTTTACCTTGTTTTTAAACTAAACAGGTAAGATTTAGTAGTATAACATAGTGAATCTTTTTTTCCCTTTTTTTTTTATTAGTATTTTTTTAACGTGCGCGTACGGTAAGCGTACGTCTTGCTTTTAGTACGTTAGATTTCTACGCTGTTTGCGTTCAGTTACGCAATTTGCGTAGACGTGCGTCACGCGCATGCGGCGCGTAACGCGTACGCTGCACGCGCATGTTACGCGGAAGTAAAGGGGCGTGCCTGTTTTGTGCATGCGCGCGTGCGCGTGTCTTTTTTACGCGCATGCGTACTTTTACCGTAAGCGCTCCGTAAGCGCACCGTAAGCGTAACGTATGCGCACCTTGGGTCATGTGATCAAGAAACAACACTTTTGATTGGTTTTTACTACTTTCAGTTCTAGAACTCTCCTACACCACACCCATTCCCCTCATTTCTGCTTGTGATCCCTTTGGAGAAGGAGCTGAGTTGTATTTGTGATACGATGGCAGAACAGCAGACCTCTTCAGAGAGTGAGGCTAGCAGCACTACCTTGAGGCAGAGAAGGAGGAAAAAAAAGAGCTCTTTCATATGGGAGTATTTTTCTTTTCCAGAGGGCAAGAAAAAGGTAAATGCACCTTTAGTGACTTGTAAGCTGTGTGACCGTGTACTTTCAAGAGGGAATCCTAACAAGAAGTATTCCTTCGGGAATCACACTATGTTGAGACACCTTCATGATGTACACGGTAGGACATATGCTCGACATACTGATGGTAACCCTTCAGTAAGTCAACCAAGCACATCCACAGCAGCTCAGCCTGGTCCTTCATCTGCAGGGCCGAGTCCATCTTCGGCAGGTCAGCTGAGCCCTTCATCTGTGGGGGGAGCATCTCCTTTTTCTGGTCCTCTGGAAACTAACCATCGGTTTGCGAGGGTTACTATGTGGTGCGCCACTTGTTATGGTCTAATTGTTCATAGGGAGACCAGTGTTGCCCTAGTTAACAATAAAATAGACCAGCACATTTGTCCTACCGACTAATATTCCCATTCTTTCTTTCCTCTGTCCCTGTACGCTCTTTTAAGAGCCAACCTTACCTTTCAACTTTTTTTAATATATTTTTTTAAACTTTTTTTTGATTTTTTTTTTTACCGTACGCGTACGGTACGCGTAATTTTTTTTTTTTTTTTTTAAATACTAAAAATCAATTATCACATTACAAGGTCCTTGAAAGATTACAATGAAAAACTGAAAATGTGATTGTGGAGAAGTGGGAAAAAGGGACCATAAAATTTCTGACTTACTATACCCACTCAAAAAATTATTTATTAATTAAAATTTAATTATAATTGCTATAAAAATGGTTCAAGTTTCGTAAATTTTCTTTCTCAATCTGAAAAAAAAGAAAAAAGTATTAATATTTAATAAAACATTTTATAATACAGTACACATATTTACATATTTTCCAAAAACAATTTTTTGCCTTTTTTTGCTGTTTTCAGAATATATTGCATTTCACTATAAATCGTGAAAGCAATTGCATTCATCACTTAACAGCGGGCAAAAAAAAAAATAACATTCTCAAAGATTGTTTAAAAAAAGCCCAGAATCAATTCTCAGTTAAACATAACATTATAGAAATGCAAAATATTATTCATTTAAAATATCATCTAATAACAAAAACTATTTCTAAAAAATACCGTCTGACAATTTTCTTTCAGAAGCATAAACTCAAAAAAAATATATCTCAAATAAATCCACAATACATCTAGTTTCCTTTCCTTTAGGCCAAATGTTAATTTTTGAAATTATTTTTTGATTAAATTTCCAACGATAATCCAATAAAATTCCAAAATTTAAATTGTACAGATGTTACCGATTCTCTCTAAAATTTTGGTTTCCGAAAGATTAATTAGGATTTAATTAAGTCCACAATACAATTGGATACCTTTCCTTTAGGCCAAATGGTAATTTTAATAATCTTTTTTGATTAAATTTCCAACGGTAATCCAATAAAATACAAAAATTTAAATTGTACAGATGTTACCGATTCTCTCTAAAATGTTGATTTCCGAAACATTAATTAAGAATTATATAAGTCCACAATACAATTGGTTACCTTTCCTTTAGGCCAAATGATGATTTTAAAAATCTTTTAATTTGTAAATTCCAATGGTAATCCAATAAAATGGTAAAATTGTTTTGTACAGATGTTGCCAATTCTCTCTAAAATTTAGGTTTCAGGAAGATTAGATAGGAATTTGGTAAATCAAATGGCAAACGTTGCTTAAAAACCAATTGACAATCATTACACATTGTCCAGCCTTTTTTACATTTTAGATAAACTGTGTAATGACCAGAAGTTACAGTAGGTCCATCATGGAAAATTATTGCAACTGTTACAAAAGTTTTTCCTGAAATTGATAATTGCTGTCCTGTAAACTTCTTTATTAAAGTATCCAATTTTGAACCATCAGCTCTACATCGTTGCATCATTAAAATTACATACTGTCCGTATTCCTTTAAAATTAACGTTGAAAACATGTCAGATTTACACTCACCGCATTGCATGCTATGATTAGCATCTTTAACTAATTTAGCAAAAGTGACTGTTTTACTCTCTGGCAGTGTTAAATAAATAAACCTTTCAGAATCAACATTAGAGCCACATGTATTGTAACAGTTTACACAACTATGTTCCCATTTATAAGAGAGACCAAACAAATTTTCAATGTGTACACCTTCTTCTTCCAGTACCTGAAGAAAATACAACAAGAATTCCTGTGCGTCTTGCTGTACATTTTGAGAAAACTGTGTACATCCTGAACATACATCTAAAAGTTTTCTAATTTCAGTAGCACTTTCTATTTGAGTTTTATCATTACTCCAGCTTTTGAAAAAGGAGACTCAACTCAGAACAGAATCTTTTTCTCTGATTTACTATTATCTGCTCTTGCAAACTTTCCAGATAAAATGCAACATTCAGCACTACATTAGCGTAGCAGTTGACACCAGAGCTATTTTCAAAATGACATCCTACAACCTCTTCTTCATTTTCCTTTTTCTTTTTGCTTGCAATTACATCACTCCTCTTTTTTTTCCTCCTCTCTACATCCTCATTACAGATATTCTCATTTCTCCTTTTACGAGAAACTACAAGTTTCTCTAACACAGGATACTGACCTAAATGAGGAGCATAGGTTCTTCTTAATCTATTGTACTCCTTTACACAATTTGCATCAGCACTAACTTTTGAATCATCAAAGTCTATCATGAATAAACCAGATAATGTTTTCACTCGTGACAAAGCTACATAAGCCATACCTTCTTTGAACACAGTTGAACCAATGTTTACAAATGCACAATCTACAGTCAATCCTTGAGACTTGTGAATAGCTACAGCATATGCTAGAGAAAACGGAAACTGTTTCCTTTGTACATATAAGTCTCTCAAAAGCATAAAACGAACTGTACAACGACAAATGTCTATAACTTCTATCTGATCAAATTTTATTTTTAAACATTCAATTCCATCTTTTTTCTGATAATTAATATAACCCACAACTCTTCCCATAGCTCCATTAACTAAACCTTTTTCAACATCCAAATTTCTCCTTAAAAATACTCTACAGTTCATGCAAACATATAGATTTTTTTCTAATCCAGCAGTTTTGGAAATGTTCTTCTCTAGTGAATCCAATTTATTTTTCAGTTTGCCTGTTAATGTGATAGTAATTCTTCCATCCTGAATTTTGTCCACTGCTTCCAATTTCCTGATATCTTCCTTTTCCAATTTCAAAAGCTCCTCATTGAATATTGAGCATTCACGTAGAGTTGGCATTAAGCAGATGACACTTTTCTTTTCTGCAATGTTCTTGTATATCTTCTCTGCAACTATTTCTTCCTTTGGAAATAAATTATGTAGCAACCGACTCTGTAATGCTTTTGTGCCAGCTTCAGTGAGTAGTCCAATTCTGATATCTTTCAGAATACTTCCATATTCTTCATCGTTTGCTTGTCTCATATTAGTAGTAAGTTCCTTGTACTCAAAGAAGGACCAAATATTTGCATTACCAATGCTTCCCAATGACTTCTTTGTGTCTTCATGTGTCATAGTATTAAACACTGGTTGTCCTTTAACTGGAGTAAGCTGTAGAAGATCCCCAAAAACTATGACATGTTTTCCACCAAATAGCACGTCATAGTCTGTCCTTAGAGTTTGCTGCATTCTTAAATGCACAAAGGCAAGCATTAAGTTTGATACCATGCTCACCTCATCAATAATGAGAACTTGCATCTTCTTCAATACTCTTGAAACTTCCAAGCATGCTTCTCCAGTTAGCTTGTGGTATTGTATTTTGTTCTCATGCTCCACTGGTAACATTAGCAAACGATGTAAGGTGATTCCTTTTATGTTATATGCTGCTAACCCAGTTGGAGCAGTAACCACACAAGACAAAGTAGAATCCATTTTTTGCTGTAGGTAGCTTCTGATGACTTTTATTAGGAAACTTTTTCCAGTTCCAGCTTGTCCGCTTACATACATCCTGATTGGATGAAATGATGTGCATGAACACTCTTTTTTTCATGTAGTAATCCGTGATCAATTTTGTTTCTGATTTCTTCATAAATTTGTTGCTGCTCTTCATTCAGTTGTCTTTCCAAATTTGGTAAGTCTATAAATTCTTCTTGAGCTTGATTCATAGCCGTTTCCACTTCATTCATGGCTATTGCAGCTTCATTTTCAACGATTGGTTGTCCTAGGGGATCTTGACTGAGTGTTCCTGAACTTTGGCTGTCTTGAGAACTGTCTCTAGCTACTTCAGCTGCAATTGTAGTTTCCTGTTCAATTTCTTCATTTAACATTTGCACATAAGTTGTGAATGTACTGCATTGTATGCTGTCTTTGCAAGCATTAAATGAATCTTCATAGCTTTGAAATTCTCCCAGTAGTTCATCCTCTGTACGCCATGGTTTAAATAGCTGTAAAAGAGCCAAGTAGTAAAATTCCTTTTTGTCAGTAGTGTCGCAACTCAGCTTCCTGTGATTTATCAAACTTCCTTTTGTTTGCTTCACCAAACATCCTTCCTCACCAATGACTTTATATTTTCCATTGTTGATGTCTTCTGCAGCTTTCCGTGAATAAATGTAGTTCTGCAGCACTTCATAGAGACACATGTTCTCCAGATGATGACTTCTCTTGGGATAATATGTGTCCAACATGTTTGATTTCAAAATATCTGTACTTTCTGGGTCATTCTCGGCCAAATATTCAATTTCTCCAACAGATTTCAGTACCCGATTTCTCATTGCTGCAAGGCCTAAACTTGCCCAAATTATTCTTCTTGATTTCGAGTAGAGACTTGCAGAAGATAACCTATCTGAACATTCGTAGGATCCAATTTCTCGATGCGATAACATCTTTAAACTGAAACTGTACAGCTTCTTACTGACAGTCTTCTGGTGAGAAATCTCTTCCCACATTTCTTTCAATTCAGTTTTTTCAGATTTAGTAATGTAAGACGTTACATATCGAGCAACAGCAATGGAATTGTCAGCTACATACTGTATATCCATGTTAGCATTCCACATGGATAAAATGACTGGGTTGTAGTCATTTATATTTTTTGATTCTTCTTTTCTTTTAAGGTTGTAGGTATTCTTAGGTGATTTTCTTGTAATAGTATGTCTCACAGAAGACATAAAACTGTTTACTCTTCCATTTGAAAGAACAGGTCTAGGAAATCCAAATCGACATTTAATGTAGTATTTATCTTTGCTCTTGTATTTCCGTCGACAGTATTTTCCACACCGATGACTTTGGAAACGTAAAACTTGCTCCTTTAACTTTTTCTCTTCTGTGCTTTTTGGTATAGCACATGTTGCATATTCTTCAATGAAAGATAACACTGCTTCATCAGTATCTGTTCCAAACTTTGGGGCATCCTTGATCCACAACAGCATATGAATATGAGGAGCACCTCTTGCCTGGTACTCTTTTCTCCAAAAGAAATCCTCTACTTCTCCAAGAGGTGGATTTTTTTTATTGCAGATGAAGGACATCATAGCCTCAAATCTATGATTGAAATATCTGCAAACATTAACCGGATCCAATGAGCACAGTTCTCCAGCTGTCTTGTATTCGATGTTTTTAATGTTTGAGTTTGCCTCTCGTAGAAAATCCAGTAAATCATCCCAAGCGTACTCAGCACAGCTTAGGGTAAGGAGCCATGTTGGTGTTCCTAAATTTCGTAACATGCATTTTAATTCACCATGGCGTCGGTACCAATATTCATTTGTCCCACGCTGACAAGCCATCAAATTAATGAGTTGTGTTTCCAAATGATCATCTCGGTGCTGCACTTTCTCCATAAAATCCTTAGCAGACACATTTTGTAAATGTACTCCACTTTTTAAAATGTGATTTACTGCATATGATAATGCAGACAAGTCGCTTTCAAATAAAAGATGGAATAAATAAGGAATACTTTGTCGAAATCTTGGATCTTCTGCATATAGTCTTGTAGTCCGATACTCAGAAGCTGGAATCTGTTCTGGACGTTCATCGTATCGTCCTCCTTTTCCTGTAGGAAACAGCTGGGGAAAACATCGAGCTTCCAAGCTCTCCTCCCATACACTCACGGGAGTTCCTTTTGCTTTCCTCATCTGAAACAGATCAATATTGTCTCCCATAACTTCTTTTGAATGAAGAGGATGTATGCTAAAATGTTCATAAATTTCTTCTTCCTTTGACTTGTCCACTTTTTCAATTTGTCCAGTTGGTGTTTCTGTGTCTTCTTGTAAATCTTCTTCTTCTTCTTCTTCTTCTTCTTCTATATAAATTGATTCATACCATTTGTTATTCCTTTTCAAATACAAATTTGCTCTTTGTACTTTCCGTACATCTACCAGCTCCTGCCAAATCTTCTTATTCTTTTTAGGTACACCATTAACCAGAATAACTAATGGTTCAGTTTCCAAAGTATCTGCATCAATAGTTTCCATATTTTTTTTCAAATCCAAGGGCAAATACACCACTCTACCTTTTAAACCTCTCAGTAAATCTGAAGGAGGTAATTTACCAGTTTTGGGCTCCATACGTACTATGGTCTGGAACGGATGAACACATTGAATAAGTATAGACTCATATGTATTTAATTCAGAAAGTTCAGCAGGAATAACATCCAATTCTAAATTATTATGTACAGCTCTGGTCGGCATTCTATTTTCCTCTAACTTGTTGTAACAGTATTTACAAATACGCTGATCTTCACCCAATTCAAAACAATTTTCAAGAAATATATATGGGGCAAAATCCTTCCACTTATAATTATCTTCATTTTCACTTTTTCTGTAGAGATCAACATTCCTGGTTTGTTTTCTATAATGAGTTCTGCGGCAACAAATACAAGTAACATTTGGTCTTTCATTAGAGATTATTGCAAATTTTGTTATGTGATCATTAAATGTCTTACTTACAGAGGGTTCTACATTCTCTTCCACTTCTTCCTCATTTACTGTGTCCTTTTCTGCACTGTCTTGTTCAGGACCAAAATAACAAAACTGAATTTCATCAATAACCTTCTCTACATCTGATACCGTTCGACGGAACAGAGCCCTATTCAATTCATCTAACTTTATTGCTGGACTTTTAGCAAAATACAACCGTCTCACAAACTTTCTCATTTCAGTATGATGAACAGCCAGCATCCTAAAATGATGAAAAACACTTTTACACACTTTTCTAGATAGACAAGCCAGAGAATGACCCTGCAAACCAGTATTCTCTCTCACTCTGCATGGATCTAGACTTTGAAGCACCTTAATCTTCTGTTTCACACTTTTTTTACTATATTCTCTTAGAAACTCACGAAATTTATCAATAGATTCCTGACGCACAGTGCAAATACTACTACAATTCCAAGTGTACACTGGGGCTTTAGGACGTCTCCCCATAGCCTCATCCGCCATCACTTGTACTTCATCTCTTGGAACCATTTTCTCCTTCTCCATTATGCAACCATTTTTCACTTCGTAAGCACGACCTCTGGTGTCAACTGCATGCAGAAAACTATTACTTTGAAAATAACTCTCTTCATTAAAAAAAGGTTCACTACTTGACCTATGCATCCATTCTCCTAAAAACACTTTACAAAAGTTTGTTCTTTTCACTACTCTTTTCCTTTTGCTTTGTGATTTCAGTACATTGACCATTTTATCTAATGTACGCATCCTATTCAAAATTAAAATGAATAGTTTCCTTTTTAATTCTAATGCCTTAGCTGCAATGGCTTCAATTTCTTTTTTTCTCTTATAAAATTTAGCCTTTTGCTTATATTTCTTCACATCCTTTATCAAATTGGACATAACTCTTCTCTGAAACATTTTTCTACGTATCTCTTAAAACGCTGTTTTTCTGTTTAAGTTAATTTTTATTGTTTCTGAAGGTATATTTGCATTAACTAAATGCTCAATTTTTTCCTGTTCTTTTCTATTTAAAACATTCTTTCCAGTACAGACATTTTGTACATTTTTCCTTTTTTTGAAGATGCTCTTTAAAAAATCTTTTGTCTGCTTACCAGAAGACTTTCTCTTTTTCCCAACATGAGCATCTCCAACTAACTTAGGTCCTCCAGTTGTCTTCAAATATAGTTTTTTTTGTGGTTTTTCCTTAGTCTGGATTTTGTAGGCATCTTAAATTTTGTTCACTGCTCTTCAGCAATACCTGAAAAAAACTAAAAAAAAATTCCTTTATTTTATTTAAATATATTACTACATTTTTTATGATCTTTTCAAATCTTAAAATACTAAGTACCCCTTTCCTACAAGTAAAAATCACAATAACACCTTCACAAATTAAATATCTAAAAACAATTCCTGTGTGCACACAGAGTCATGGTTTGAAATTAGGCATAAAACGAAATTTCTTTGCCAATTTGAAAGCACACTTACTACTCTTTTTTTTGGCAAGTGATAAGTACTTTTACAGTCTGTCACATTTTGAATCCACTTTTCAGATTCTTAAAAAAGCACATGTCCAAACAGCTTTCTGAGACCAGCAACATGTGTAACCTGGGTGACTGACTACACTCCAGCAAAGGCAACCAGCCTTAGTGATGCTAAATGTATTTGCATTACTGACTGCAACCTCAAACCCCACTCGGTTGTGAATACTGTGCATGATTCCACAGGATAAGCAGCTGGCTGTGTGCTAAGAGTCTGCTTCTGCCGAAAAAAATACCACCCCCTTTCCATCTAATGCAAATGTAAAATCACCAGAGCAATACACAAGAAATCTCTGCCTGTAATTCCTCTTTCCACACAGAGTCATGTTTTCATATTAGTCAGAAAATGAAATTTCTTTACCAATTTGAAAGCACACTTACTACTCTTTTTTTTGGCAAGTGATAAGTACTTTTACAGTCTGTCACATTTTGAATCCACTTTTCAGATTCTTAAAAAAGCACATGTCCAAACAGCTTTCTGAGACCAGCAACATGTGTAACCAGGATGACTGACTACACTCCAGCAAGGGCAACCAGCCTTAGTGATGCTAAATATATTTGCATTACTGACTGCAACCTCAAACCCCACTCGGTTGTGAATACTGGCATGATTCCACAGGATAAGCAGCTGGCTGTGTGCTAAGAGTCTGCTTCTGCATAAAAAATAGCTCCCCCTTTCCATCTAATGCAAATGTAAAATTACCAGAGTAATACGCAATAAATCTCTGCCTGTAATTCCTCTTTCCACACAGAGTCATGTTTTCATATTAGTCAGAAAACGAAATTTCTTTGCCAATTTGAAAGCACGCTTACTACTCTTTTTTTTGGCAAGTGATAAGTACTTTTACAGTCTGACACATTTTGAATACACATTTCAGATTCTTAAAAAAGCACATGTCCAAACAGCTTTCTGAGACCAGCAACATGTGTAACCTGGGTGACTGACTACACTCCAGCAAGGACAACCAGCCTTAGTGATGCTAAATGTATTTGCATTACTGACTGCAACCTCAAACCCCACTCGGTTGTGAATACTGTGCATAATTCCACAGGATAAGCAGCTGGCTGTGTGCTAAGAGTCTGCTTCTGCAGAAAAAAATAGCTCCCCCTTTCCATCTAATGCAAATGTAAAATCACCAGAGCAATACGCAATAAATCTCTGCCTGTAATTCCTCTTTCCACACAGAGTCATGTTTTCATATTAGTCAGAAAACGAAATTTCTTTGCCAATTTGAAAGCACACTTACTACTCTTTTTTTGGCAAGTGATAAGTACTTTTACAGTCTGTCACATTTTGAATCCACTTTTCAGATTCTTAAAAAAGCACATGTCCAAACAGCTTTTTCAGACCAGCAACATGTGTAACCTGGGTGACTAACTACACTCCAGCAAGGGCAACCAGCCTTAGTGATGCTAAATGTATTTGCATTACTGACTGCAACCTCAAACCCCACTCGGTTGTGAATACTGGCATGATTCCACAGGATAAGCAGCTGGCTGTGTGCTAAGAGTCTGCTTCTGCATAAAAAAATAGCTCCCCCTTTCCATCTAATGCAAATGTAAAATCCCCAGAGCAATACGCAATAAATCTCTGCCTGTAATTCCTCTTTCCACACAGAGTCATGTTTTCATATTAGTCAGAATACGAAATTTCTTTGCCAATTTAAAAGCACACTTACTACTCTTTTTTTTGGCAAGTGATAAGTACTTTTACAGTCTGACACATTTTGAATCCACTTTTCAGATTCTTAAAAAAGCACATGTCCAAACAGCTTTCTGAGACCAGCAACATGTGTAACCTGGGTGACTGACTACACTCCAGCAAGGGCAACCAGCCTTAGTGATGCTAAATGTATTTGCATTACTGACTGCAACCTCAAACCCCACTCAGTTGTGAATACTGGCATGATTCCACAGGATAAGCAGCTGGCTGTGTGCTAAGAGTCTGCTTCTGCATAAAAAAATAGCTCCCCCTTTCCATCTAATGCAAATGTAAAATCACCAGAGCAATACGCAATAAATCTCTGCCTGTAATTCCTCTTTCCACACAGAGTCATGTTTTCATATTAGTCAGAAAACGAAATTTCTTTGCCAATTGGAAAGCACACCTACTACTCCTTTTTTTGGCAAGTGATAAGTACTTTTACAGTCTGTCACATTTTGAATCCACTTTTCAGATTCTGAAAAAAGCACATGTCCAAACAGCTTTCTGAGACCAGCAACATGTGTAACCTGGGTGACTGACTACACTCCAGCAAGGACAACCAGCCTTAGTGATGCTAAATGTATTTGCATTACTGACTGCAACCTCAAACCCCACTCGGTTGTGAATACTGTGCATGATACCACAGGATAAGCAGCTGGCTGTGTGCTAAGAGTCTGCTTCTGCATAACAAAATAGCTCCCCCTTTCCATCTAATGCAAATGTAAAATCACCAGAGCAATACCAAACAGCTTTCTGAGACCAGCAACATGTGTAACCTGGGTGACTGACTACACTCCAGCAAGGCAACCAGCCTTAGTGATGCTGAATGTATTTGCATTACTGACTGGAACCTCAAACCCTAAAAGTATTCCCTATTTATACCAGTACACCTTAATTTATCGAAAAAACATAGTCCATATTATTTTACATGTTCCTTACAATTTAATTTCTCCCAAAACACAAAATGATAAACACAACTTCAACAAAAGGAATTCCAAATCTATTATTCATTTCTTAATTTACCATATACATCACCTCTCAAACTCATAACTCACCTTTAAAATTAGTTAGTTGTGAAAGAAATGTGGCACTCAAACAGCAGATTATCAGAGCCAGGATCTCTGTTCTGTACACCTCTCTCCTCTCAGCAGAACCAGATAATGGCAATGTTTCCCTCTCTTTTTCCACACATATACATGTAAATTTCAAATCTCAGTGCTTCCCCCTTTTTTTCAAATGTAATCACACATTTATATTGGTTGTAAACCAACCCTTTTCCAAAAGTACCCTTCCCCCAACTTGACTTCTGCCCAGTACCCTTCCCCCAACTTGACTTCTGCCTGCTACCATAGCAACAGCTCTTGAAACACTGCTGTGTAGAGTTAGGCCAGAAGTTCACCAAACAATGTTTCATTTCCAAAGAGCAGGAGTGCTTGACTTTTCAAACCTAACAGCAAATCCATAGTACTGTTCTTTGGTAACACATTTTTCTGTACCAATACAAAACATGCTTCTATAAATTAACACACACAGCCTAGTTTTTATTGTAGAATGGTATGAAACAGCCAATCAGTTCTTTTAAAAAAAAAAAAAAAAAGTATGCCTCCATTTCCAAACTGTCTTTCATTTTTTTTTCCCATTCTACTGAAAGACACCTCCTGAGTGCATCCAGATCTCCTTGGAAGATGTTCACAGTGTGGATTGTAGGGCACAGCTATGTTTTCTGGAGTGAAAAGTATGCAGAGAAAACAGGTATGGTGAGAGACCTTGCTTTGCCAAATGTAGACATTAAATGGATTGGTCAGAGAGGGTTAAAGTGGCACCAATTGATGCCATTGGTGAAATCCTTCATGCAAATCCAACACCCTGACCTCATAATAGTGCACTGTGGTGGCAATGACCTAGGCACTTTGACTGGGGTAGGTCTGGAAATGCTTATGAAGGAGACCTTTGCACAACTGTTTTCACTTTTCCCTAAAACTGCCTTTGTGTATTCTAACATATGCCAAAGGCAAAAATGGAACTGGTCCAATCATTTTTGTCTGCAGATTGACAAAGCAAGAAAGCACGTCAACAAATCTGTTTCTGCTTTCCTCCGTGACTATGGTATGGGTTCCATTTACCACAACAACTTGCGTTACGACATGCAAGACATTTATAGAGGAGATGGTGTACACTTCAATGATGAAGGGAACAGAGTCTTCCTCTTGAACCTTAGACTCTGCACCGGTACTTACTTGTAGGTACCACTAAAAAATCCCTTAATAAACACAACGGCTCTTTTTAGAGCCCCCTAATATCTAAACACTTAAATCTGCATTTCATTTCATTTTTTATTTTATTTTTCTACCGTACGCGTACGGTAAGCTTACCGTACGCGTACCCCGCGATTTTTTTTTAAATTAATAAATGTTTTTTTTGTACTTTTCTGTCCTTCTTTGACCCCCTTTCAAATGTTAGGGGGTCTGTAACTCTCTTCCTTGCCCCCTTTTCAAGTTATCTCCCTTTTTTTTTCTGACTGAAACACACAAAATGGCGGCCGCCGCTTCCTGGTTTCGACCGATTCGAATGTTTACTAAGATCTATCAGCCAATCAGAATCGCGCTCGCGCTCGTCACCGTACGCGTACGGTAAGCGCACCGTAAGCGCACCGTAAGCTGGCTCAGATATATATATTGATTTAAAGGCTATTTTCTCAGAAACTACTGAACAGATTTACACCAGACCTACAAAAGGCACTTCCTTGACCTGAGGACTACCTCTCTGCCAAATTACAAGTAACTCTGTTCAGCCATTCGGGCTGTAGCTGTGTCTAAAGGTCCTATGGGAAAATGCATGGGAAAAACGCGTTTTGGGACCCCCCTTTTATCTCAGCCCCCGCTTGACGAATCCCCCCGAGACTTTCAGGGAAGGAGCGGAGCGTAGCGCCCCACCTATTTTGAAAATTTCGCGAGGATTCGTCGTCCGGCGCCAAAGTTATTCAAAATAGAATGTTGCGGTTTTCCTATGGAAATGTGGTCCTAACTATAACTACCTACTGGCGACCGCCAGTAGGTAATATATATATATATATATATATATATATATATATATATATATACATATATATATATATATATATATATATATATATATATTACCTACTGGCGGTCGCCAGTAGGTAGTTATAGTTAGGACCACGTTTCCATAGGAAAACCTCAACATTCTATTTTGAATAACTTTGGCGCCGGTTGACGAATCCTCGCGAATTTCTCAAAATAGGTGGGGCGCTACGCTCCGCTCCTACCCTGAAAGTCTCGGGGGGATCCGTCAAGCGGGGGCTGAGATAAAAGGGGGGTCCCAAAACGCGTTTTTCCCATGCATTTTTCCATAGGACCTTTAGAACGAGCTACAGCCCGAACGGCTGAACAGAATTACTCAAAATTTGGCAGAGAGGTAGTCCCTAGGTCAAGGAAGTGCCTTTTGTAGGTTTGGTGTAAATCTGTTCAGTAGATTCTGAGAAAATAGCCTTTAAATCAATATATATATCTGAGCCCGCTTACGGTACGCTTACCGTACGCTTACGGTAAGCGTACGGTGGCGTGCTCGAGCGCGATTCTGATTGGCTCTTAGATCTTAGTAAACATTCGAATCGGCCGAAACCAGGAAGCGGCGGCCGCCATTTCGTGTGTTTCACTCAGAAAAAAAAGAGTGATATCTTGAAAAGGGGGCAAGGAGGAGAGTTACAGACCCCCTAACATTTGTAAGGGGGTCAAAGAAGGACAGAAAAGTACAAAAAAAACATTTATTGATTTTAAAAAAAATCACGGGGTACGCGTACGGTAAGCTTACGGTAAGCGTACGGTAAAAAAAATAAAAAAAAAATAAATGAAAAGCAGATTTAAGAGTTTAGAAATTAGGGAGCTCTAAAAAGAGCTGTTGTGTTTATGAAGTCATTTTTTTAGTGGTACCTACAAGTAAGTACCGATGCAGAGTCTAAGGTTCAAGAGGAAGACTCTGTTCCCTTCATCATTGAAGTGCACACCATCTCCTCTATAAATGTCTTGCATGTCATAACGCAAGTTGTTGTGGTAAATGGCACCCATACCATAGTCACGGAGGAAAGCAGAAACAGATTTGTTGACGTGCTTTCTTGCTTTGTCAATCTGTGGACAGAAATGATTGGACCAGTTCCATTTTTGCCTTTGGCATATGTTGGAAAACACAAAGGCAGTTTTAGGGAAAAGTGTAAACAGTTGTGCAAAGGTGTCCTTCATAAGCATTTCCAGACCTACCCCAGTCAAAGTGCCTAGGTCATTGCCACCACAGTGCACTATTATGAGGTCAGGGTGTTGGATTTGAATGAAGGATTTCACCAATGGCATCAATTTGTGCCACTTTAACCCTCTCTGACCAATCCATTTAATGTCTACATTTGGCAAAGCAAGGTCTCTCACCATACCTGTTTTCTCTGCAAACTTTTCACTCCAGAAGACATAGCTGTGCCCTACAATCCACACTGTGAACATCTTCAAAGGAGAACTGGATGCACTCAGGAGGTGTCTTTCAGTAGAATGGCAATATGAAAAGAAAGACAGTTTGGAAATGGAGGCATACATATTTTTTTCAAAACAAAAAGAACTGATTGGCTGTTTCATACCATTCTAGAATAAAAACTAGGCTGTATGTGTAAATTAATAGAAGCATGTTTTGTATTGGTAAAAAAAAATGTGTAACCAAAGAACAGTACTATGGATTTGCTGTTAGGTTTGAAAAGTCAAGCACTCTTGCTCTGTGGAATTGAAACATTGTTTGGCGAACTTCTGACCTAACTCAACACAGCAGTGTTCCATGAGCTGTTGCTATGGTAGCAGGCAGAAGTCAAGTTGGGGGAAGGGTACTAGGCTGAAGTCAAGTTGGGGGAAGGGTACTTTTGGAAAAGGGTTGGTTTTCAACCAATAGAAATGTGTGATTACATTTGAAAAAAAGGGGGAAGCACTGAGATTTGAAACTTACATGTATATGTGTGGAAAAATAGAGGGAAACTTTGCCATTATCTGGTTCTGCTGAGAGGAGAGAGGTGTAGAGAACAGAGATCCTGGCTCTGATAATCTGCTGTTTGAGTGCCACATTTCTTTCACAACTAACTAATTTTAAAGGTGAGTTTAGAGTTTGAGAGGGGATGTATATGGTAAATTAAGAAATGAATAATAGAAATGTAATTCTTTTTGTTGAAGTTGTGTTTATTATTTTCTGTTTTGGGAGAAATTTAAATGTGAGGAACATGTAAAATAATATGGACTATGTTTTCACGATAAATTAAGGTGTATTGGTATAAAAAAACATGACTGTGTGCAGAGAGGAATTATAGGCAGAGATTTATTGCGTCTTGCTCTGGTGATTTCACAGTTGCATTAGATGGAAAGGGGGAGCAAATTTTTGGGGGAAGAAGCAGAGTCTTAGCACACACCCATGTGCTTGCCATGTATAGTCATGCACAGTATTTACAAGCGATTGGGGTTTTCAGGTTTCAGTCTGTAATGCAAATACATTCAGCATCACTAAGGCTGGTTGCCCTTGCTGGAGTGTAGGCAGTCACCGAGAATACACATGGTGGTGGTCTGAAAAAACAGTTTGGACATGTGCATTTAAATAAATCAAAAAAAGTGGTTTCATAATGTGTCAGTCTGTAAAAGTGATTTTCACTTGCCCCGGAAAAAAAAAGAGCAGTAAGTGTGCTTTCAAATTGGCAAAGAAATTTCGTTTTGGGACTAATGTGAAAACATGACTCTGTGTGCAGAGAGGAATTATAGGCAGAGATTTATTGCGTCTTGCTCTGGTGATTTCACAGTTGCATTAGATGGAAAGGGGGAGCGAATTTTTGGGGGAAGAAGCAGAGTCTTAGCACACACCCATGTGCTTGCCATGTATAGTCATGCACAGTATTTACAAGCGAGTGGGGTTTTCAGGTTTCAGTCTGTAATGCAAATACATTCAGCATCACTAAGGCTGGTTGCCCTTGCTGGAGTGTAGGCAGTCACCGAGAATACACATGGTGGTGGTCTGAAAAAACAGTTTGGACATGTGCATTTAAATAAATCAAAAAAAGTGGTTTCATAATGTGTCAGTCTGTAAAAGTGATTTTCACTTGCCCCGAAAAAAAAAAGAGCAGTAAGTGTGCTTTCAAATTGGCAAAGAAATTTCGTTTTGGGACTAATGTGAAAACATGACTCTGTGTGCAGAGAGGAATTATAGGCAGAGATTTATTGCGTCTTGCTCTGGTGATTTCACAGTTGCATTAGATGGAAAGGGGGAGCGAATTTTTGGGGGAAGAAGCAGAGTCTTAGCACACACCCATGTGCTTGCCATGTATAGTCATGCACAGTATTTACAAGCGAGTGGGGTTTTCAGGTTTCAGTCTGTAATGCAAATACATTCAGCATCACTAAGGCTGGTTGCCCTTGCTGGAGTGTAGGCAGTCACCGAGAATACACATGGTGGTGGTCTGAAAAAACAGTTTGGACATGTGCATTTAAATAAATCAAAAAAAGTGGTTTCATAATGTGTCAGTCTGTAAAAGTGATTTTCACTTGCCCCGGAAAAAAAAAAGAGCAGTAAGTGTGCTTTCAAATTGGCAAAGAAATTTCGTTTTGGGACTAATGTGAAAACATGACTCTGTGTGCAGAGAGGAATTATAGGCAGAGATTTATTGCGTCTTGCTCTGGTGATTTCACAGTTGCATTAGATGGAAAGGGGGAGCGAATTTTTGGGGGAAGAAGCAGAGTCTTAGCACACACCCATGTGCTTGCCATGTATAGTCATGCACAGTATTTACAAGCGAGTGGGGTTTTCAGGTTTCAGTCTGTAATGCAAATACATTCAGCATCACTAAGGCTGGTTGCCCTTGCTGGAGTGTAGGCAGTCACCGAGAATACACATGGTGGTGGTCTGAAAAAACAGTTTGGACATGTGCATTTAAATAAATCAAAAAAAGTGGTTTCATAATGTGTCAGTCTGTAAAAGTGATTTTCACTTGCCCCGAAAAAAAAAAGAGCAGTAAGTGTGCTTTCAAATTGGCAAAGAAATTTCGTTTTGGGACTAATGTGAAAACATGACTCTGTGTGCAGAGAGGAATTATAGGCAGAGATTTATTGCGTCTTGCTCTGGTGATTTCACAGTTGCATTAGATGGAAAGGGGGAGCGAATTTTTGGGGGAAGAAGCAGAGTCTTAGCACACACCCATGTGCTTGCCATGTATAGTCATGCACAGTATTTACAAGCGAGTGGGGTTTTCAGGTTTCAGTCTGTAATGCAAATACATTCAGCATCACTAAGGCTGGTTGCCCTTGCTGGAGTGTAGGCAGTCACCGAGAATACACATGGTGGTGGTCTGAAAAAACAGTTTGGACATGTGCATTTAAATAAATAAAAAAAAATGGTTTCATAATGTGTCAGTCTGTAAAAGTGATTTTCACTTGGCCCGGAAAAAAAAAAGAGCAGTAAGTGTGCTTTCAAATTGGCAAAGAAATTTAGTTTTGGGACTAATGTGAAAACATGACTCTGTGTGCAGAGAGGAATTATAGGCAGAGATTTATTGCGTCTTGCTCTGGTGATTTCACAGTTGCATTAGATGGAAAGGGGGAGCGAATTTTTGGGGGAAGAAGCAGAGTCTTAGCACACACCCATGTGCTTGCCATGTATAGTCATGCACAGTATTTACAAGCGAGTGGGGTTTTCAGGTTTCAGTCTGTAATGCAAATACATTCAGCATCACTAAGGCTGGTTGCCCTTGCTGGAGTGTAGGCAGTCACCGAGAATACACATGGTGGTGGTCTGAAAAAACAGTTTGGACATGTGCATTTAAATAAATCAAAAAAAGTGGTTTCATAATGTGTCAGTCTGTAAAAGTGATTTTCACTTGCCCCGAAAAAAAAAAGAGCAGTAAGTGTGCTTTCAAATTGGCAAAGAAATTTCGTTTTGGGACTAATGTGAAAACATGACTCTGTGTGCAGAGAGGAATTATAGGCAGAGATTTATTGCGTCTTGCTCTGGTGATTTCACAGTTGCATTAGATGGAAAGGGGGAGCGAATTTTTGGGGGAAGAAGCAGAGTCTTAGCACACACCCATGTGCTTGCCATGTATAGTCATGCACAGTATTTACAAGCGAGTGGGGTTTTCAGGTTTCAGTCTGTAATGCAAATACATTCAGCATCACTAAGGCTGGTTGCCCTTGCTGGAGTGTAGGCAGTCACCGAGAATACACATGGTGGTGGTCTGAAAAAACAGTTTGGACATGTGCATTTAAATAAATAAAAAAAAATGGTTTCATAATGTGTCAGTCTGTAAAAGTGATTTTCACTTGGCCCGGAAAAAAAAAAGAGCAGTAAGTGTGCTTTCAAATTGGCAAAGAAATTTAGTTTTGGGACTAATGTGAAAACATGACTCTGTGTGCAGAGAGGAATTATAGGCAGAGATTTATTGCGTCTTGCTCTGGTGATTTCACAGTTGCATTAGATGGAAAGGGGGAGCGAATTTTTGGGGGAAGAAGCAGAGTCTTAGCACACACCCATGTGCTTGCCATGTATAGTCATGCACAGTATTTACAAGCGAGTGGGGTTTTCAGGTTTCAGTCTGTAATGCAAATACATTCAGCATCACTAAGGCTGGTTGCCCTTGCTGGAGTGTAGGCAGTCACCGAGAATACACATGGTGGTGGTCTGAAAAAACAGTTTGGACATGTGCATTTAAATAAATCAAAAAAAGTGGTTTCATAATGTGTCAGTCTGTAAAAGTGATTTTCACTTGCCCCGAAAAAAAAAAGAGCAGTAAGTGTGCTTTCAAATTGGCAAAGAAATTTCGTTTTGGGACTAATGTGAAAACATGACTCTGTGTGCAGAGAGGAATTATAGGCAGAGATTTATTGCGTCTTGCTCTGGTGATTTCACAGTTGCATTAGATGGAAAGGGGGAGCGAATTTTTGGGGGAAGAAGCAGAGTCTTAGCACACACCCATGTGCTTGCCATGTATAGTCATGCACAGTATTTACAAGCGAGTGGGGTTTTCAGGTTTCAGTCTGTAATGCAAATACATTCAGCATCACTAAGGCTGGTTGCCCTTGCTGGAGTGTAGGCAGTCACCGAGAATACACATGGTGGTGGTCTGAAAAAACAGTTTGGACATGTGCATTTAAATAAATCAAAAAAAATGGTTTCATAATGTGTCAGTCTGTAAAAGTGATTTTCACTTGGCTCGGAAAAAAAAAAGAGCAGTAAGTGTGCTTTCAAATTGGCAAAGAAATTTCGTTTTGGGACTAATGTGAAAACATGACTCTGTGTGCAGAGAGGAATTATAGGCAGAGATTTATTGCGTCTTGCTCTGGTGATTTCACAGTTGCATTAGATGGAAAGGGGGAGCGAATTTTTGGGGGAAGAAGCAGAGTCTTAGCACACACCCATGTGCTTGCCATGTATAGTCATGCACAGTATTTACAAGCGAGTGGGGTTTTCAGGTTTCAGTCTGTAATGCAAATACATTCAGCATCACTAAGGCTGGTTGCCCTTGCTGGAGTGTAGCACTCTGGACATGGGCTTTTTAAAAAATCTGAAAAGTGGTTTCATAATGTGACAGTTTGTAAAAGTGATTTTCACTTGCCCAAAAAAAGAGCAGTTTGTGTGCATTCAAATTGGCAAAGAAATTTCGTTTTGTGACTATTGTGAAAAGAAATGTAGTAATATATTTAAATACAATAAAGGATTTTTTTTTTAGTTTTTTTCAGGTATTGCTGAAGAGCAGTGAACAAAATTTAAGATGCCTACAAAATCCAGAGTTCAAAAAACGCTAAAAAAAAAACTATATTTGAAGACAACAGGAGGACCAAAGTTAGTAGAAGATGCTCATGTTGGGAAAAAGAAAAAATCTTCTGGTAAGCAGAAAAAACAATTTCTTAAAAATATATTCAAAACAAAGAAAAATGTACAAAATGTCTGTACTGGAAAGAATGTTACAAAACGAAGAGAACAGGAAAAAATTGAGAATTTAGTTAATGCAAATATACCTTCTGCAACTGAAAAGATTTACATAAACAGAAAAACAGCGTTTAAAGAGATACGTAGAAAAATGTTTCAGAGAAGAGTTATGTCCAATTTGATAAAGGATGTGAAGAAATATAAGCAAAAGGCAAAATATTACAAGAGAAAAAAAGAAATTGAAGCCATTGCAGCAAAGGCATTAGAATTAAAAAGGAAACTATTCATATTAATTTTGAATAGGATGCGTACATTAGATAAAATGGTTAATGTACTGAAATCACAAAGCAAAAGCAAAAGAGTAGTGAACAGAACAAACTTTTGTAAAGTGTTTTTAGGAAAGTGGATGCATAGTTCAAGTAGTGAACCTTTTTTTAATGAAGAGAGCTATTTTCAAAGTAATAGTTTGCTGCATGCAGTTGACACCAGAGGTCGTGCTTACGAAGTGAAAAATGGTTGCATAATGGAGAAGGAGATAATGGTTCCAAGAGATGAGGTACAAGTGATGGCAGATGAGGCAATGGGGAGACGTCCTAAAGCCCCAGTGTACACTTGGAATTGTAGTAGTATTTGCACTGTGCGTCAGGAATCTATTGACAAATTTCGAGAGTTTCTAAGAGAATATAGTAAAAAAAGTGTAAAACAGAAGATTAAGGTGCTTCAAAGTCTGGATCCATGCAGAGTGAGAGAGAATACTGGCTTGCAGGGTCATTCTCTGGCTTGTCTATCTAGAAAAGTGTGCAATAGTGTTTTCCATCATTTTAGGATGCTGGCTGTTCATCATACTGAAATGAGAAAGTTTGTGAGACGGTTGTATTTTGCCAAAAGTCCAGCAATAAAGTTAAATGAATTGAATAGGGCTCTGTTCCGAGGAACGGTATCAGATGTAGAGAAGGTTGTTGATGAAATTCAGTTTTGTTACTTTGGTCCTGAACAAAACAGTGCAGAGAAGGACACAGTAAATGAGGAAGAAGTGGAAGAGAATGTAGAACCTTCTGTAAGTAAGACATTTAATGATCACATAACAAAATTTGCAATAGTCTCTAATGAAAGACCAAATATTACTTGTATTTGTTGCCGCAGAACTCATTATAGAAAACAAACTAGGAATGTTGATCTCTACAGAAAGAGTGAAAATGAAGATAATTATAAGTGGAAGGATTTTGCCACATATATATTTCTTGAAAATTGTTTTGAATTGGGTGAAGATCAGCGTATTTGTAAATACTGTTACAACAAGTTAGAGGAAAATAGAATGCCGACCAGAGCTGTACATAATAATTTAGAATTGGATGCTATTCCTGCTGAACTTTCTGAATTAAATACATATGAGTCTATACTCATTCAATGTGTTCATCCGTTCCAGACCATAGTACGTATGGAGCCCAAAACTGGTAAATTACCTCCTTCAGATTTACTGAGAGGTTTAAAAGGTAGAGTGGTGTATTTGCCCTTGGATTTGAAAAAAAATATGGAAACTATTGATGCGGATACTTTGGAAACTGAACCATTAATTATTCTGGTTAATGGTGTACCTACAAAGAATAAGAAGATTTGGCAGGAGCTGGTAGATGTGCGGAAAGTACAAAGAGCAAATTTGCATTTGAAAAAAAATAACAAATGGTATGAATCAATTTATATAGAAGAAGAAGAAGAAGAAGAAGATTTTCAAGAAGACACAGAAACACCAACTGGACAAATTGAAAAAGTGGACAAGTCAAAGGAAGAAGAAATTTATGAACATTTTAGCAAACATCCTCTTCATTCGAAAGAAGTTATGGGAGACAATATTGATCTCTTTCAGATGAAGAAAGCAAAAGGAACTCCTGTGAGTGTATGGGAGGAGAGCTTGGAAGCTCGATGTTTTCCCCAGCTGTTTCCTAAAGGAAAAGGAGGACGATACGATGAACGTCCAGAACAGATTCCAGCTTCAGAGTATCGGACTACAAGACTATATGCTGAAGATCCCAGATTTCGACAAAGTATTCCTTATTTGTTCCATCTTTTATTTGAAAGCGACTTGTCTGCACTGTCTTATGCAGTAAATCACATTTTAAAAAGTGGAGTACATTTACAAAATGTGTCTGCTAAGGATTTTATGGAGAAAGTGCAGCACCGAGATGATCATTTGGAAACACAACTGATCAATCTGATGGCTTGTCAGCGTGGGACAAATGAATATTGGTACCGACGCCATGGTGAACTAAAATGCATGTTACGGAATTTAGGAACACCAACATGGTTCCTTACCCTAAGCTGTGCCGAGTACGCTTGGGATGATTTACTGGATTTTCTACGAGAGGCCAATTCAAACATTAAAAACATCGAATACAAGACAGCAGGAGAACTGTGCTCATTGGATCCGGTTAATGTTTGCAGATATTTCAATCATAGATTTGAGGCTATGATGTCCTTCATCTGCAATAAAAAAAATCCACCCCTTGGAGAAGTAGTGGATTTCTTTTGGAGAAAAGAGTACCAGGCAAGAGGTGCTCCTCATATTCATATGCTGTTGTGGATCAAGGATGCCCCAAAGTTTGGAACAGATGGTGATGAAGCAGTGTTATCTTACATTCAAGAATATGCAACATGTGCTATACCAAAAAGCACAGAAGAGAACAAGTTAAAGGAGCAAGTTTTACGTTTCCAAAGTCATCGGTGTGGAAAATACTGTCGACGGAAATACAAGAGCAAAGAAAAATACTACACTAAATGTCGATTTGGATTTCCTAGACCTGTTCTTTCAAATGGAAGAGTAAACAGTTTTATGTCAGCTGTGAGACATACTATCACAAGAAAATCACCTAAGAATACCTACAACCTTAAAAGAAAAGAAGAATCAAAAAATATAAATGACTACAACCCAGTCATTTTATCCATGTGGAACGCTAACATGGATATCCAGTATGTAGCTGACAATTCCATTGCTGTTGCACGATATGTAACGTCTTACATTACGAAATCAGAAAAAACAGAATTGAAGGAAATGTGGGAAGAGATTTCTCACGAGAAGACTGTCAGTAAGAAGCTGTACAGTTTCAGTTTGAAGATGTTATCGCATCGAGAAATTGGATCCTACGAATGTTCAGATAGGTTATCTTCTGCAAGTCTCTACTCGAAGTCAAGAAGAATAATTTGGGCAAGTTTAGGCCATGCAGCAATGAGAAATCGGGTACTAAAATCTGTAGGAGAAATTGAATATTTGGTCGAGAATGACCCAGAAAGTACAGATATATTGAAAACAAACATGTTGGACACATATTATCCCAAGAGAAGTCAACATCTGGAGAACATGTGTCTCTATGAAGTGCTGCAGAACTACATTTATTCAAGGAAAGCCACAGAAGACATTAATAATGGAAAATATAAAGTCGTTGGTGAAGAAGGATGTTTGGTGAAGCAAACAAAAGGAAGTTTGATAAATCACCGGAAGCTGAGTTGCGACACTACTGACAAACTACTTGGCTCTTTTACAGTTGTTTAAACCATGGCGTACAGAGGATGAACTACTGGGAGAATTTCAAAGCTATGAAGATTCATTTAATGCTTGCAAAGACAGCATACAATGCAATACATTCACAACTTATCTGCAAATGTTAAATGAAGAAATTGAACAGGAAACTACAATTGCAGCAGAAATAGCTAGAGACAGTTCTCAGGACAGCCAAAGTTCAGGAACACACAGTCAAGATCCCCTAGGACAACCAATCATTGAAAATGAAGCATCAATAGCCATGAATGAAGTGGAAACGGCTATGAATCAAGCTCAAGAAGAATTTATAGACTTAGAAAATTTGGAAAGACAACTGAATCAAGAGCAGCAACAAATTTATGAAGAGATCAAAAACAAAATTGATCACGGATTTCTACATGTAAAAAAAGAGTGCTCATGCACATCATTTCATCCAATCAGGATGTATGTAAGCGGACAAGCTGGAACTGGAAAAAGTTTCCTAATAAAAGTCATCAGAAGCTACCTACAGCAAAAAACGGATTCTACTTTGTCTTGTGTGGTTACTGCTCCAACTGGGTTAGCAGCATATAACATAAAAGGAATCACCTTACATCGTTTGCTAATGTTACCAGTGGAGCATGAGAACAAAATACAATTCAACAAGCTAACTGGAGAAGCATCCTTGGAAGTTTCAAGAGTATTGAAGAAGATGCAAGTTCTCATTATTGATGAGGTGAGCATGGTATCAAACTTAATGCTTGCCTTTGTGCATTTAAGAATGCAGCAAATTTTGAAGACAGACTATGACATGTTATTTGGTGGAAAACACGTCATAGTTTTTGGAGATCTTTTGCAACTTACTCCAGTTAAAGGACAACCAGTGTTTAATACTGTGACACATGAAGACACGAAGAAGTCATTGGGAAGCATCGGAAATACAAATATTTGGTCCTTCTTTGAGTACAAGGAACTTACTACTAATATGAGGCAAGCAAACGATGAAGAATATGGAAGTATTCTGAAAGATATCAGGATTGGACTACTGACAGAAGTTGGCAAAAAAGCATTACAGAGTCGGCTGCTACATAATTTATTTCCAAAGGAAGAAATAGTTGCAGAGAAGATATACAAGAACATTGCACAAAACAAAAGTGTCATCTGCTTAATGCCAACTCTACGTGAATGCTCAATATTCAATGAGGAGCTTTTGAAATTGGAAAAGGAAGAGATCAGGAAATTGGAAGCAGTGGACAAAATTGAGGATGGAAGAATTACTGTCACAGTAACAGGCAAACTGAAAAATAAATTGGACTCACTAGAGAAGAACATCTCCAAAACAGCTGGATTAGAAAAAAATCTATATGTTTGCATGAACTGTAGAGTGTTTTTAAGGAGAAATTTGGATGTTGAGAAAGGTTTAGTTAATGGAGCGATGGGAAGAGTTGTGGGTTTTATTAATTACCAGAAAAAAGAAGGAGTTGAATGTTTGAAAATAAAATTTGATCAGATAGATGAAGTTAAAGATATTTGTCGTTGTACAGTTCGTTTTATGCTTGTGAAAGACTTATATGTACGTAGGAAGCAGTTTCCGTTTTCTCTAGCATATGCTGTAACTATTCACAAGTCTCAAGGATTGACTGTAGATTGTGCATTTGTGAACATTGGTTCAACTGTGTTCAAAGAAGGTATGGCATATGTTGCTTTGTCACGAGTCAAAACATTATCAGGTTTATTCATGATAGACTTTGATGAGTCAAAAGTTAGTGCTGATACAAACTGTGTAAAGGAGTATAATAGATTAAGAAGAAGCTATGCTCCTCATTTAGGTCAGTATCCTGTGTTGGAGAAACGTGTAGTTTCTCGTAAAAGAAAAAATGAGAATATCTGTAGTGAAGATGTAGAGAAGAGGAAAAAAAAGAGGAGTGATGTAATTGCAAGCAAAAAGAAAAAGGAAAATGAAGAACAGGTTGTAGGATGTAATTTTGAAAATAGCTCTGGTGTCAACTGCTACGCAAATGTAGTGCTGAATGTTGCATTTTATCTGGAAAGTTTGCAAGAGCAGATAATAGTAAATCAGGGAAAAAGATTCTGTTCAGAGCTGAGTCTCCTTTTTCAAAAGCTGAGTAAAGATAAAACTCAAATAGAAAGTGCTACTGACATTAGAAAACTTTTAGATGTATGTTCAGGACGAACACAGTTTTCTCAAAATGAACAGCAAGATGCACATGAATTTTTGATGTATTTTCTTCAGGTAGTGGAAGAAGAAGGAGTTCCCATTGACATTTTTTTTGGTCTCTCTTATAAATGGGAACATAGTTGTGATAATTGTTATAATATATGTGGCTCTATTGTTGATAATGAAAGGTTTATTTATTTGACATTGCCAGAGAGTAAAACAGTCACTTTTGCAAAATTAGTTAAAGATGCTAATCATAGCATGAAATGTGGTGAGTGTAATTCTGACATGTTTTCAACATTAATTTTAAAGGAATACGGACAGTATGTAATTTTAATGATGCAACGATGTAGAGCTGATGGTTCAAAATTGGATACTTTAATAAAGAAGTTTACAGGACAGCAATTATCAATTTCAGGAAAAACTTTTGTAACTGTTGCAATAATTTTCCATGATGGACCTACTGTTACTTCTGGACATTACACAGTTTATCTTAAATGTGAAAAAGGCTGGACACTGTGTAATGATTCCCAATTGATTTTCAAACAACGTTTGCCTTTTGATTTAGCAAATTCCTATCTAATCTTCCTGAAACCTAAATTTTAGAGAGACTTGGCAAGATCTGGACAAAACAATTTTACCATTTTACTGGATTACCATTGCAATTTTGTAAAAAAAAGATTTTTTAAATTATCATTTGGCCTAATGGAAAGATAACCAATTGTAATGTGGACTTTTTTAATTTTTAATGAAATTTTGAAAAACCAATAATTTAGAGATTATCGGTAACTTCTGCACATTTTAAATTTTGGAATGTTATTGGACTGCCATTGGAAATTTTTTCAAAAATGATTTAAAAAATTACTATTTGGCCATGTGGAAAAGTAACCAATTCTATTGTGGACTAAATAAATTATTCAAAAAATTTTCGTGAACCAAAATGTTACAGAGAATCGGTGAGATCTGGACAAATTAAACTTTAGAATTTTATTGGATTACCGTTGGAAATTTATTCCAAAAAAAAATTTAAAATTACTATTTGGCCTAAAGGAAATGAAATCAGATGTATTTTGGAGTTATTTGAGATATAATATTGTGATTATACTTCTGAAACAAACATATCAGATGGTATTTTAAAGAAATAAGTATTGGTATTAGATGATATTTTTTTACAATATTATGCATTTCTATAATGTTAAGTTTAAGTAAAAAAAGAATCAGGGCTTTTTTAATACAATCTTTGTGATTGGTATTTTTTTTTGCCCGCTGTAAAATGATGAATGCAATTGCTTTCACAATTTATAGTGAAATGCAATATATTCTGAAAACAGCAAAAATAAGGCAAAAATATTTTTTGGAAAAAAATGTAAATATGTGTACTGTATTATAAAATGTTTTAAAAATATTAATACTTTTTTCTTTTTTTCCAGATAGATATAGAAAAATTTCGAAAACTACAAACATTTTTAAAACTATTTTTTAAAAAAACAAATGAATAAATATTTTTTCAGTGAGTATGGTAAGTCAATAATAATAATTGTAGTCTCTCAAGGACAATGTAATGTGATAAATGATTTTTAGTGTTTTTTTAAAAAAAAAAAAAAAAGTACGCGCACCGTACGCGTACGGTAAAAAAACATAAAAAAAAGTTTTTAAAAACAGATGTAAAAAAAGATGAAAGATAAGGTTGGCTCTTAAAAGAACCGTTGTGTTCATGCAGGGACAGAGGAAAGGAAGCATGGGAAAATTATTCAAAGCGACAAATGTGCTGATCTATTTTGTTGTTCACTAGGGAAACACTGGTCTCCCTATGGCAAATTAGATCTTTACAAAATGTGCAATGAATATCAACCTTCCGAAAACAAAGGTTCATTTCCAGAGGGCCAGCAAAAGGAGATTCTCCCCCCACAGATGAAGGGCTCACCTGACCTGCAGAAGAAGGAGTCAGCCCTGCAGATGATGGTCCAGGCTGAGCTGCTGTGGATGTACTGGCTTGTCTTTCTGAAGAGTTACCTCCAAAAAGATGACCATGTGTCCTTCTGTGTACATCCTGGAGGTGTCTCTTCATGGTGTGATTCCCAAAGGAATACTTCCTGTCAGGATTACCTCTAGAAAGTACACCCTGACACAGCCTGCAAGTAACTAAGGGTGCATTCACCTTTTGCTGGCCTTCAGGAAAAGTAAAATAATCCCAAACATAAGAGGGCTTTTGTTTCCTCGCTCTCTGCCTCAAGACAGTGCTGCTGGTGCTAGCCTCACTCTCAGAAGGGCTCTGCTGTTCTGCCATCGTATCCCAAAGACAAACCAGCTCCTTCTCCCAAGGGATCACAAGCAGAAATGAGGGGAATGGGTGTGGTGTAGGAGAGTTCTAGAACTGAAAGTAGTTTCAACCAATCAAAAGTTGTGTTTCATGATCACATGACCTACCGTACGCTTACGGTACGCTTACGGCAAAAAGTGCGCATGCGCGTAAAAAAGACACGCGCTTGCGCGCATGCGCATAACAGTCACTACCCGACACTTCCGCGTAACGTGCGCGTGTGGCGTAAGCGCGCACGCGTCCCACGCGCAGTACGCGCGGCTACGCAAAGTGCGTAACTATACGCAAGCAGCGTAGATAGATTACGGACGTTGCGTAAACCGTACGCTTACCGTGAGCTTACGGTACGCGTACTAAAAAAAATTTAAAAAAAAAAAAAAGAACTGCAAATAAATTTTACATGTTTATTTTAAAAAATATATTAAAAAAAACATATTAAAGAATTTTAAAAATTTAAGCATAGTCTTTATAAAAGGTAAGAAAATTAAATTAAAAATATGTTAGAAAAAATAGAAGAATAAAAAAAAAATTAGCATTTAAAAAACCTTGCAAATTCACTGAAAAAACCATGGGTTTCACACACGTTATAGTTAGGAATTAGCATTTAAAAAACCTTAGAAATTCAGTGAAAAAACCATAGGTTTCACACACGTTATAGTTAGGAATTAGCATTTAAAAAACCTTAGAAATTCAGTGAAAAAACCATAGCTTTCACACATGTTATAGTTAGCTGGACATTTTACTCGTAAAAAACCAATGAAATTGCCCCGTTATAGTTAGTTCAGCTAACTATAACTCGCGCGCCCGCAATGCACTGCTGATGACGTCACATATTACATCACTCATGACATGGTCAGTGACATCACTCATGACATTACTGATGACATCTCAAATGACATCACTGATGACATCACTGATGACATCATCCTTGTGATAGAGTGGCAGACCTCCTCTCACCCTAATATAACCTTTGATACACACATTCAAAAATAGAGACTAACATTTTCAAAACAATGGACATACCAATACCAGTTACAACAACCTCTTCAGTAATTCTAAGATCCACATACACATCCACTCATTCACCAACAGTCCAATACAGTCACTCATACATGTACTCACTCATCATATGTACTCATACACCTATACATCCTGTTACACAATGCCACTCATCCATAGAGTTACTCACACACATAGTCACTCATGCTAATAAAGAATCAAACATACATTTACTTGCATATACAGTTATACACACACCACCACACTTACTTCTACGGAAACTTACACATACTTAGTCTTTTAAACAATCACTTATAGAAACACATACTTATTCATACAGGAACTCTTTCAATCTCTCACTCTCACATATACTCACATATATACACCAATAGTCACATATACTAGTTTAAAACATATGTAGTTACTCATAAAGACACTATTGAGACAGTCATTCACTCACTAACACACCCATACACACACTCATCCACCCATACAGTCCTGCACACATACTGTGTTCAACACATACAAACAGTGAGTCACTCATTCATGCACCTATGCACTACGTAATACCCCCACCGAACCATGCAGACACTCAGACTGATACTCAAAAAACCAACTAATAACCTATATAGACACCCATGTAGCTACTCACCAACCCATGCAGCCACTTATACACAAAGTGAGATACTGATACAGATATTTACATATTTAAACATTACTCACTAAGCCATGTATTCACTATGATACACTTAATCAGTCAGTTACACAATCAATTTTTCAAAAACAAATCATCCATTTAGACACTTATATACCCATTTATTCTTCCATCGACCTTGAGATATACATATATAAAACATGCTGGTTGCCCTTGCTGGAGTGTAGGCAGTCACCGAGAATACAAACATATTTAATTTTCAGAATAACACACATTCACTGGATGATGTCATCAGTGATGTCATCAGTGATGTCATTTGAGATGTCATCAGTGATGTCATGAGTGATGTAATATGTGACGTCATCAGCAGTGCATTGCGGGCGCGCGAGTTATAGTTAGCTGAACTAACTATAACGGGGCAATTTCATTGGTTTTTTACGAGTAAAATGTCCAGCTAACTATAACATGTGTGAAACCTATGGTTTTTTCACTGAATTTCTAAGGTTTTTTAAATGCTAATTCCTAACTATAACGTGTGTGAAACCTATGGTTTTTTCACTGAATATATATATATATATATATACATATTACCTACTGGCGGTCGCCAGTAGGTAGTTATAGTTAGGACCCTCTTACCATAGGAAATCCGCAACATTCTATTTTGAATAACTTTGGCGCCGGTCGACGAATCCTCGCGAAATTTTCAAAATAGGTGGGGCGTTGAGCTCCGCTCCTACCCTGAAAGTCTCGGGGGGATTCGTCAAGCGGGGGCTGAGATAAAAGGGGGTCCCAAAACGCGTTTTTCCCATGCATTTTTCCATAGGACCTTTAGACAGAGCTACAGCCCGAACGGCTGAACAGAATTTAATGAAATTTGGCAGAGAGGTAGTCCTCAGGTCAAGGAAGTGCCTTTTGTAGGTTTGGTGTAAATCTGTTCAGTAGATTCTGAGAAAATAGCCTTTAAATCAATATATATATCTGAGCCAGCTTACGGTGCGCTTACGGTGCGCTTACCGTACGCGTACGGTGACGTGCGCGAGCGCGATTCTGATTGGCTCTTAGATCTTAGTAAACATTCGAATCGGTCGAAACCAGGAAGCGGCGGCCGCCATTTTGTGTGTTTCACTCAGGAAAAAAAGGGTGATAACTTGAAAAGGGGGCAACGAATAGAGTTACAGACCCCATAACATTTAAAAGGGGGTCAAAGAAGGACAGAAAAGTACAAAAAAAACATTTCTTAATTTTAAAAAAAATCACGGGGTACGCGTACGGTAAGCTCACCGTACACGTACGGTAAAAAATAAAATAAAAAAAAAAATGAAATGCAGATTTAAGTGTATAGATATTAGGGGGCTCTAAAAAGAGCCGTTGTGTTTATGAAGTTATTTTTTATTGGTACCTACAAGTAAGTACCGATGCAGAGTCTAAGGTTCAAGAGGAAGACTCTGTTCCCTTCATCATTGATGTGCACACCATCTCCTCTATAAATGTCTTGCATGTCGTAACGCAAGTTGTTGTGGTAAATGGAACCCATACCATAGTCTCGGAGGAAAGCAGAAACAGATTTGTTGACGTGCTTTCTTGCTTTGTCAATCTGTGGACAGAAATGATTGGACCAGTTCCATTTTTGCCTTTGGCATATGTTAGAAAACACAAAGGCAGTATTATGGAAAAGTGAAAACAGTTGTGCAAAGGTCTCCTTCATAAGCATTTCCAGACCTACCCCAGTCAAAGTGCCTAGGTCATTGCCACCACAGTGCACTATTAAGAGGTCAGGGTGTTGGATTTGCATGAAGGATTTCACCAATGGCATCAATTGGTGCCACTTTAACCCTCTCTGACCAATCCATTTAATGTCTACATTTGGCAAAGCAAGGTCTCTCACCATACCTGTTTTCTCTGCATACTTTTCACTCCAGAAGACATAGCTGTGCCCTACAATCCACACTGTGAACATCTTCAAAGGAGAACTGGATGCACTCAGGAGGTGTCATTCAGTAGAATGGTAAAAAGAAATGAAAGACAGTTTGGAAATGGAGGCATACATATTTTTTTATTTTTTTTTAAACTGATTGGCTGTTTCATACCATTCTAGAATAAAAACTAGGCTGTATGTGTAAATTTATAGAAGCATGTTTTGTATTGGTACATAAAAATGTGTTACCAAAGAACAGTACTATGGATTTGCTGTTAGGTTTGAAAAGTCAAGCACTCCTGCTCTTTGGAAATGAAACATTGTTTGGTGAACTTCTGACCTAACTCTGCACAGCAGTGTTTCAAGTGCTGTTGCTATGGTAGCAGGCAGAAGTCAAGTTGGGGGAAGGGTACTAGGCAGAAGTCAAGTTGGGGGAAGGGTACTTTTGGAAAAGGGTTGGTTTTCAACCAATAGAAATGTGTGATTACATTTGAAAAAAAGGGGGAAGCACTGAGATTTGAAACTTACACGTATATGTGTGGAAAAAGAGAGGGAAAGTTTGCCATTATCTGGTTCTGCTGAGAGGAGAGAGGTGTACAGAACAGAGATCCTGGCTCTGATAATCTGCTGTTTGAGTGCCACATTTCTTTCACAACTAACTAATTTTAAAGGTGAGTTTAGAGTTTGAGAGGGGATGTATATGGTAAATTAAGAAATTAATAATAGAATTGGAATTCCTTTTGTTGAAGTTGTGTTTATCATTTTCTGTTTTGGGAGAAATTTAAATGTGAGGAACATGTAAAATATTATGGACTATGTTTTCACGATAAATTAAGGTGTACTGGTATAAATAAGGAATACTTTAAGGGTTTGAGGTTGCACTCAGTAATGCAAATACATTCAGCATCAGTAAGGCTGGTTGCCCTTGCTGGAGTGTAGTCAGTCACCCAGGCTACACATGTTGTTGGTCTCAGAAAGCTGTTTGGTATTGCTCTGGTGATTTTACATTTGCATTAGATGGAAAGGGGGAGGTATTTTTTTCTGCAGAAGCAGACTCTTAGCACACAGCCAGCTGCATATCCTGTGGAATCATGCATAGTATTCACAACCGAGTGGGGTTTGAGGTTTCAGTCAGTAATGCAAATACATTCAGCATCACTAAGGCTGGTTGCCCTTGCTGGAGTGTAGTCAGTCACCCAGGTTACACATGTTGCTGGTCTGAAAATGTTGTTTGGACATGTGCTTTTTTAAGAATCTGAAAAGTGGATTCATAATGTGTCAGACTGTAAAAGTACTTATCACTTGCCAAAAAAAAGAGTAGTAAGTGTGCTTTGAAATTGGCAAAGAAATTTCGTTTTTTGACTAATATGAAAACATGACTCTGTGTGCAAATAGGAATTACAGGCAGAGATTTATTGCGTATTGCTCTGGTGATTTTACATTTGCATTAGTAGGAAAGGGGGAGCTATTTTTTTATGCAGAAGCAGACTCTTAGCACACAGCCAGCTGCTTATCCTGTGGAATCATGCACAGTATTCACAACCGAGTGGGGTTTGAGGTTGCAGTCAGTAATGCAAATACATTCAGCATCACTAAGGCTGGTTGCTCTTGCTGGAGTGTACTCAGTCACCCAGGTTACACATGTTGCTGGTCTGAAAATGTTGTTTGGACATGTGCTTTTTTAAGAATGTGAAAAGTGGATTTAAAATGTGTCAGACTGTAAAAGTATTTATCACTTGCCTAAAAAAAGAGTAGTAAGTGTGGTTTCAAATTGGCAAAGAAATTACGTTTTCAGACTAATATGAAAACATGACTCTGTGTGCAAATAGGAATTATAGGCAGAGATTTATTGCGTATTGCTCTGGTGATTTTACATTTGCATTAGATGTAAAGGGGGAGCATTTTTTTTATGCAGAAGCAGACTCTTAGCACACACCCAGCTGCTTATCCTGTGGAATCATGCACAGTATTCACAACCGAGTGGGGTTTGAGGTTGCACTTAGTAATGCAAATACATTCAGCATCACTAAGGCTGGTTGCCCTTGCTGGAGTGTAGTCGGTCACCCAGGTTACACATGTTGCTGGTCTGAAAAAGCAGTTTGGACATGTGCTTTTTTAAGAATCTGAAAAGTGGATTTAAAATGTGTCAGACTGTAAAAGTATTTATCACTTGCCAAAAAAAAGAGTAGTAAGTATGGTTTCAAATTGGCAAAGAAATTACGTTTTCAGACTAATATGAAAACATGACTCTGTGTGCAAAGAAGAATTACAGGCAGAGATTTATTGCGTTATGCTCTGGTGATTTAACATTTGCATTAGATGTTAAGGGGGAGCTATTTTTTTATGCAGAAGCAGACTTTTAGCACACACCCAGCTGCTTATCCTGTGGAATCATGCACAGTATTCACAACCGAGTGGGGTTTGAGGTTGCACTTAGTAATGCAAATACATTCAGCATCACTAATGCTGGTTGTCCTTGCTGGAGTGTAGTTAGTCACCCAGGTTACACATGTTGCTGGTCTCAGAAAGCTGTTTGGTATTGCTCTGGTGATTTTACATTTGCATTAGATGGAAAGGGGGTGTTATTTTTTTATGCAGAAGCAGACTCTTAGCACACAACCAGCTGCTTATCCTATGGAATCATGCACAGTATTTTCGAAAACTTGAACCATTTTAAAGCAATAAAAATTAAATTTTAATTAATAAATAATTTTTTGAGTGGGTATGGTAAGTCAAAAATTTCATGGTCCCATTTTTCCACTTCTCCACAATCACATTTTCAGTTTATCATTGTAGTCTCTCAAGGACCTTGTAATGTGATAATTGATTTTTAGTGTTTTTTAAAAAAAATTAAAAAAAATTACGCGTACCGTACGCGTACGGTAAAAAAAAAATTAAAAAAAGTTTAAAAAAATATATAAAAAAAAGTTGAAAGGTAAGGTTGGCTCTTAAAAGAGCCGTTGTGTTCATGCAGGGACAGAGGAAAGAAAGAATGGGAATATTAGTCGGTACGACAAATGTGCTGATCTATTAAATTGTTCACTAGGGCAACACTGGTCTCCCTATGACAAATTAGATCATGACAAGTGGCGCACCGAATTAAAACCCTCGCAAACCAATGGTTGGTTTCCAGAGGACGAGAAAAAGGAGATGCTCCCCCCACAGATGAAGGGCTCAGCTGACCTACCGAAGATGGACTCGGCCCTGCAGATGATGGACCAGGCTGAGCTGCTGTGGATGTGCTTGGTTGACTTACTGAAGGGTTACCTTCAGTATGTCGAGCATATGTCCTACCGTGTACATCTTGAAGGTGTCTCAACATGGTGTGATTCCCGAAGGAATACTTCTTGTTGGGATTCCCTCTTGAAAGTACACGGCCACAAAGCTTACAAGTCACTAAGGGTGCATTTACCTTTTTCTTGCCCTCTGGAAAAGAAAAATACTCCCATATGAAAGAGCTCTTTTGTTTCCTCCTTCTCTGCCTCAAGGTAGTGCTGCTAGCCTCACTCTCAGAAGAGTTCTGCTGTTCTGCCATCGTATCACAAAGACAACTCAGCTCCTTCCCCTAAGGGATCACAAGCAGAAATGAGGGGAATGGGTGTGGTGTAGGAGAGTTCTAGAACTGAAAGTAGTTTCAACCAATCAAAAGTTGTGTTTCTTGATCACATGACCCACCGTGCGCGTACGTTCCGCTTACGTTCCGCTTACGGAGCGCTTACGGCAAAAGTACGCATGCGCGTAAAAAAGACACGCACACACGCGCATGCGCAAAACAGGCACGCCCCTTCACTTCCGCGTAACATGCGCGTGCAGCGTACGCGTTACGCGCTGCGCGCGCGCGTGACGTACGTCTACGCAAATTGCGTAAATGAACGCAAACAGCGTAGAAATCTAACGTTATAAAAGCAAGACGTGCGCTTACCGTACGCGCACGTTAAAAAAATAATTAAAAAAAAAGGGGAAAAAAAAGGGGGAAAAAAACCCACTATGTTATACTAATAAATCTTACCTGTTTAGTTTAAAAAAATGGTAAAAATAAAAAATATATTGTAGAATTTTTAAAATTTAACCATAGTCTTTAAAAAAGGATAGAAAATTAAAATAAAAATATGTTAAAAAAATTGAAAAAAAAAAAAATAAGAATTAGCATTTAAAAAAACCTTGCAAATTCACTGAAAAAAACATGGATTTCACACACGTTATAGTTAGGAATTAGCATTTAAAAAACCTTAGAAATTCAATGAAAAAACCAAAGGTTTCACACATGTTATAGTTAGCTGGACATTTCACTCGTAAAAAACCAATGAAATTCCCCCGTTATAGTTAGTTCAGCTAACTATAACTCGCGCGCCCGCAATGCACTACTGATGACGTCACATATTACATCACTCATGACATGGTCACTGACATCACTCATGACATCACTGATGACATCTCAAATGACATCACTGATGACATCACTGATGACATCATCCAGTGAATGTGTGTTTTTCTAAAAATTAAATATGTTTTATATATGTATATCTCAAGGTCAATGGAAGAATAAATGGGTATATAAGTGTCTAAATGGATGCTTTGTTTTTGAAAAATTTATTGTGTAACTGACTGATTAAGTGTATCATAGTGAATACATGGCTTACTGAGTAATGTTTAAATATGAAAATATCTGTATCAGTCTCTCACTTTGTGTATAAGTGGCTGCATGGGTTGGTGATTAGCTTCATGGGTGTCTATATAGGTTATTAGTTGTTTTTTTGAGTATCAGTCTGAGTGTCTGTATGGTTCGGTGGGGGGTATTACGTAGTGCATAGGTGCATGAATGAGTGATTCACTCTTTGTATGTGTTGAAGACAGCATGTGTGCAGGACTGTATGGGTGGATGAGTGTGTGTATGGGTGTGTTAGTGAGTGAATGACTGTCTCAATAGTGTCTTTATGAGTAACTACATATCTATTAAACTAGTATATGTGACTATTGGTGTATATAAGTGAGTATATGTGAGAGTGAGAGATTGAAAGAGTTCCTGTATGAATAAGTATGTGTTTCTATAAGTGATTGTTTTAAAGACTAAGTATGTGTAAGTTTCTGTAGAAGTAAGTGTGGTGGTGTGTGTATAACTGTATATGCAAGTAAATGTATGTTTGATTCTTTATTAGCATGAGTGACTATGTGTGTGAGTAACTCTATGGATGAGTGGCATTGTGTAACAGGATGTATAGGTGTATGAGTACATATGATGAGTGAGTACATGTATGAGTGACTGTATAGGACTGTTGGTGAATGAGTGGATGTGTATGTGGATCTTAGAATTACTGAAGAGGTTGTTGTAACTGGTATTGGTATGTCCATTGTTTTGAAAATTTTAGTCTCTATTTTTGAATGTGTGTATCAAAGGTTATATTAGGGTGAGAGGAGGTCTGCCACTCTATCACAAGGATGATGTCATCAGTGATGTCATCAGTGATGTCATTTGATATGTCATCAGTGATGTCATGAGTGATGTCAGTGACCATGTCATGAGTGATGTAATATGTGACGTCATCAGTAGTGCATTGCGGGCGCGCGAGTTATAGTTAGCTGAACTAACTATAACGGGGGAATTTCATTGGTTTTTTACGAGTGAAATGTCCAGCTAACTATAACATGTGTGAAACCTTTGGTTTTTTCATTGAATTTCTAAGGTTTTTTAAATGCTAATTCCTAACTATAACGTGTGTGAAACCCATGGTTTTTTCAGTGAATATATATATATATATAAAAATATATATTCACTGAAGAAACCACAGGTTTCTGAGACGTTAGAGTTAGTTGGACATTTCACTCGTATAAAACCAGAGAAATTCAGCCGTTATAGTTAGTTGAGCTAACTATGACTCGCGCCCCCGCAATGCACTGCTGATGACGTCACATATATATCACTCATGACATGGTCAGTGACATCACTGATTACATCACTGATGGCATCTCAAATGACATCACTGATGACATCATCCACTTATTATCTGATGCTCCTCCTCACACCCTAATATAACCTTTCATACACCTACTCTTAAATACAAACTACCATTCTCGAAACCATAAACACAGCAATTCCAGTTAGTACATACCCACTCACTGATTCATAGGTCTCCACACACATCCACTCAGTCACCCCTACCGCCACTCATACACGCAGTCACTCACCAATACAGCCACTGATATATGCACTCATACACCTATACAGATACTTGCACACAACCTCTCACCCATAGAGTTATTCACATACCAAGTCAGTCATCCAAAGACTCAATCACACTGCCATTTAATCACTGATACATTTATACACACACCACCTCACTTATTCATACAGATACTAACACATACTTATTCTCTTATACAGTCACTGACACAAACACACACTCATCCATACAGCCCCTCTCACAATCACTCACTCTCACATTTAGTCAGTTATATAGTCAAACACTCACATATACTGCCTTTCACATATGTAGCTATTCACACATATACCACTGAGACATCCATTCACTCACCAACACAGCCATAAGCACACTTACTGACCCATGCAGCCCCTTGCAGATGCCTCATAAACCCATACACCCACTGAATCACCCATTCACACATCCATGTGGGGAATGACATCCCCCCACCCACCCACACAGACACTGAGGGACCCATACAAGTACTCAGACAACCAATCATTAACCCATATAGACACTCATGTAGCTACTCACCAACCCATGCAGCCGCTTACACACCAACTGACAGACTGATACAGACATTCATACAGATTAGTCACTAACCCATGCATTCAGTAAGACACGTTTAATCACTCAATTATACAGTCAGTCACGCACCTACCAAATCATCCATTCAGATACTCATACACCCACTCATTCTTCAATACACATTGGCGTATATATATATATTTTTTTACAAAGACCGTGCTGTCGAAACGCGTCAAGTCATTAAATACAACTCCAAAAATTGAAATCCTGATTGCGAGTCTTCTTGCGTCCTGGCAGCGTGAGATATATATATATATATATATATATATATATATATATATATATATATATATATATATATTCACTGAAAAAACCATAGGTTTCACACATGTTATAGTTAGCTGTACATTTCACTCGTAAAAAACCAATGAAATTCCACGTTATAGTTAGATCAGGTAACTATAACTTGCGCGCCAACAATAAACTGCTGATGACGTCACATATTACATCACTCATGACATGGTCAGTGACATCACTCTTCACATCAATGATGACATCTGAAATGACACATTGTGGATTGCGGTCGCGCAAGTTATAGTTACCTGATCTAACTATAACGTGGAATTTCATTGTTTTTTTACGAGTGAAATGTACAGCTAACTATAACATGTGTGAAACCTATGGTTTTTTCAGTGAATTTGCAAGGTTTTTTAAATGCTAATTCCTAACTATAACGTGTGTGAAACCTATGGTTTTTTCAGTGAATTTGTACGTTTTTTTAAATGCTAAGTTATGTATTTATTTTTAATTTTTGCGCGCACGGTGAGCTTCGCGCACCGTGCACTCACTGTGGGCACTCGGTGCGCTTCGCGCACCGAGCGCCCACGTGGCGCATTTCGTACCGTGCACGCCTCGCCATTTTTTACAAAATATCAATTGTTTTTTTCTCTCTTGGGGGTCCTTAGATTTATATATTAAATGTGATTGTTAATTTTTTTTTGTTTTTTTATATTTTTTTACCGTACGCGTATGGTAAGCTTACCGTACGCGCACCCCGCAATTTTTTTTAAAAATTATTAAATTCATTTTTCATACTTTTTGGTCCTTCGTGAACCCCCTGACGAACGCTAGGGGGTCTGCAACTCTCTTCATTGCCCCCTTTTCATGTTATCAACCTTTTTTTTTTCAGTGCGAGAGACAGAAAATGGCGGCCGATACTTCCTGGTTTCGACCGATTCGAATGTTTACTTTGATCTAACAACCAATCCGAAACGCGCTCGCGCACTGTGGAAATATGGATTTTTCTGGTCAGTTATGTCCCCTGTCTTGGACCCCAACGGTTCTATGTGCATGTTACAAGTACATGTATGTTCCCTCCAGTTCCAGTTATGAAGACGCAAATACATGTGCGTCCACCGTTAACATGTCCTCTTTCAGATCCGCCATGAATGGGCCGGATATTCCATTCCTAAGTACGAAAGGCCACCGCCTTTATATGGTTCACTTATGCCATTTTACAGTCCAGGCAAGTAGGCCCTGATTCTGTCATCAAGCTTTTCTTGCCTTCTGCCTCTGAAAGCTCCAGTCTGAGCCTGCATCTGTGACCATGAACTTTGTCTCATTCTCTGCGCGGCTCACGAAGCCTGACATCAGCCTGCTGCCTGCCAAAAACTGTATTTCACCTTCGAAAATTATCTGCTCCGCTCCCTGCCCAATGCATTCCTGTCTAGTAGCTTAAGTAAACATTCTGCCAACTACCGAGCAAAGGCCCGGCTTCTCTGTCTTTATGCAAGTAATTCATAGCCCTGTTACTATGGAAGATTCCGCCCTCGCATCTAGTGTAGACACTTAGACGCTTGTACACGCACTAATAGTCAGTATAGTCAGTATAGAATAAGATTCCACTCGAAGAGACCTCTCTTTTGGATAACTTAGTTCTTTAAACATAGGATGTTAGATATGATTTGGGATTAGGTTGACTTGACCCTCCAGACTTCTGTCGCCACATGTAGAGCTAAATGTCAAGTCCCCTTCACCCCCTAGTTGCACGTCAATTACACGTCATGCTGCTGCGCGCGCATTTCTGCCAAGTATTCCTGCTGACATTGCGAAATTCTTTCATGTGACCACCCTCTTATGACATCACATCTGATGACGTTCTTTAAACACACCCAATTACGCCTATCTTTGCCACGTATGAATATATTATCTCCAATATCAATTGTTACGCCTCTTGTATTTGCTTCACTGTAATGCTTATTGTATAAAAGTAATTGATTGTCAATAACGTATGTACTTCACTTCCTGAACCTTCGTGGTGATGGAACCTGGAGCAACCGATTATAATCGACCATTGAAATAAAGCCCATTCCGAACCTCTAATACCACGGATTCTGCCTCTCATTTACTGAGCTATTTTATTATGTTTCTGTATCAAATTAAGTCCCGGTAATTAAATTATTTACCACATAAATGGCGCCCGAATAGGGACACTTTCTCATCTCACGCGCCGGCGGTGCGTTGCAGGCCCGGTCTCCTGCCACAGCTGGACGGACAACAACGCGTACCAGCAGGATTTCCTGTATCTCCCTCCGGTCAAGCGGGGGCGACTGAGGCTGCGATCAACACCCAGACGAGGCGGTGAGAAGTGCGAAGTATCCCGACCAGAGCCTAGCTGAGAGAGCAAGATCCGAGGTATACAGAGGCCCACCAGTTTCCGAAGTCCCAAGTCGAGTCCAGTGTCCGAAGTGTTCGAGTCGAGTCCAGTCCGGTTCAAGTTCAGTTCAGTTTCCGAGGCCTTCCGTTCCGAGCTACCCGGTGAGTACTATTACTGGGGAGGCGTTCTGGCGTGCACATAAGTTGTGCCGGTCCAGACGGGTTTGGGTACACAAATCCGGTCTGCACTGTTTCAGCAGTGTATCTGTACTGTTTAGCAGTATATCTAGTATGTCAAGTATATAAATTCAGAATAAAGCAGTTAATACCGAGTATTATGTTTAGTGACTAGTTTCTTAGATCATCATCATCATTGTTGCTCATTAAATGTTAAATGTTAAATGTATTGATACGTCCTGCATATTGTGGTATGAATGACTGTTCATTATTGTGTTTTATTGTATTAAGTTTGTTCAAGATCAAGTAGCAGACCAGTTCTCAATATGCCGCTCTTTTCGAAACTAAGACAGATCACAACTAGAAAAGGGGTACTCGAAGAAGCTGTTCCCATTCCTCCTAGGGACACTCCAGGGTACTTCATGTATCATAAACATGGCCTAGACGCCATATTATTTCTCGATTTATGGGTAGACTACACTAAGGAATTACCAGAAAGTCAGAGGTGGCCCGCAGCTGGGACCTGGGATGCAGAGTGCATCGTGAAAATAGAGGAAGAATTATGGAAAAAGAAAGCTAGACAATCACAGAAAGACGCCATTGAATTATGGCGTAAAGAATCGTATAGACGTACAGAAAAAGCACGTAGACAGGAAGAGAAGAGTAAAGAGAATTCAAATGAAGTCCGAGAAAATCTATTAATTAAAGAAGGTGCACGAGTGAAATCAGAACAAGTAGACAGACAAAGAAATGCCCTTATGAATGGTATGTATCCCCTTCTGGCTGAAGGATTACCTAAGGCTACTCCAGGGATACCAAAAGACTTGCCAACCCCATTATTTCCAATAAAGGTACATCCTAAGGGGCATCCTAGAACCGCAGAAGATGTTTTTCTTTCCTCATATTTAGATGACGCAGCTCCCGAGTATGCTAATCCCGCCCCACATAGACCGCCTGCCAGGGAGGTTCAACGCCAAGATCTAGTACCCGTATCCCTACAGCAACAAGTCCTGACACAAGTTCCGGCAAGCACATCTGTTTCTGCATCTGTTCCTACACAAACTTCTATAGCTGTGTCATCCACACCTATAGTTGCTGTATCACGTTCAACGAATCCTTTCACACCCGATACCCCAGACGGGGCTACCGGAGGTGCTACCAATATCTTTTCTACGCCACCCAGAATAAATAAACTTACCTTTCAAGAGTCAGCACATCCACGTACCCCCAAACTCATAAATGCCCGCACGCTTAAGGAACTTCTAGTAGATTGTAGATATGACCCTGTGCCCGGCAAGGAGGACGAAATGATCCTGGCATCATTACGTATCAGACGAGCCGCGTGTATTTAGGGAAGTTACCAGGAATGACTATGCATCTAGATAATATATATCATTATGTCCAAACAGGGCGAGACTCTGAATGTATTAACAGAGCTATGGAATACCAGAAAGTGGAGATACAGGGGGAACTGTTACGTTTCCTCATAAATTGCGTAATCAGAAATCAAGACCGACCGGGGGTAGATCCGGAAATAATGCAAACTCTTACCAGATGGAGCCAGAATATATCAGAAGGGAGACATGATAGGCAAAAATGTATAATAGCCATGTGCAGAAAGATCCGTAAAGAAATAGAACGCCTACACGAAGAAAGATTAACGGTAGACCAGTTTGAACAAAACGAGGAGGAAGAAGGATCAGGACCGTCCACAGGACAGTCAGAAACCATAGCCTATGTAGGTAGAGGAAAATCTTGTAATAGTACTAGATGTCTTACTGATCCGATACGTCCGATATGTCTAGAAAATAACAGGAATTTTCAAACACCAATAATAAATATAAGGTCTAACGAGCATTCATTCCAAGCCGCTGACAAATTACTGCGAGAACGAAGGGGTTATCATTTTCTTGATTCTATGGATGAACAAGAATTAGCTAGGTCAGCCGTTCATTGGATTGACAGTCCCGAATGTATGGTGATAATACAGTAGCACACACATTTTTGAATCTCACCCCAGATGAACAGCGTTTAGCTGGGATTTATATGATTCAACAACTTCTTATACTATATAAAAGCCAACATTCAGATCCTGGTCCCTTACCTGATATATTGACTGAATTACTCACGAATAAATGGAGAGGTCCAGGTACTAAGCTAATTAAAGAAATACTAGAATCAAGAAAGCAGTACATTCTTTTTATATGCCCAGAACATGTCTCACTGCCCACTAAGGAAAGAACCACGTATTACATGGACAGACAGAATCCCTTACGAGAAGTGCACCCAATAAAGGGCGAGGACAATCAGTTTAAACGTGTATATGTATATACGCCCATATCGAAAATAGAATTGTTAGAAATGAAGAAAGTGGTACCCAGTCATGACAAAGACCCAGCGCGTTTCCACCGAGAAATTAAAGACATGTTACTCATGGGAGAGTATACCTATCCCGACATTATGACAATATTAAAGGTATTAATGCCTGCTGGCATTTATGAAATACTCAAGGAAAAAGAGTGGGAGGTAGGAGACCAAAAGATAGAGTGGACAGCATTAGAAAATGAAGAAAAGGCCCGAGGTCCAGGTTCGGGGCTTGGGGACAAAACTAAAGCACTGCCAGGTTTACTAGTACAGGTACTGCCACGTTTATTAACTACGAAAAAGGAAGACTGGGGTGCAATCTCAGCCTGTAAACAAAAGCAAGATGAAGACACTAGTGATTTCTATGCCCGATTCGAAAAATGTTTTGGTATAAATAGTGGTATAAAAGCAAGTAGCGAGTCATACCCACATCTGTTTGTGACAAAATTAGTTGAAAATTCTTTGCCCCAAGTGAAGAATAGAGTATTAAAATTCGAGAGTACATGGCAAGGTAATACCCCATCACAAATGTTACAAATGTTACAGTACCATTACAATAGGATTAGAGAGGAACAAGAACATGAACAAAGACGCATGAAAGATACAAAGATGAAAATGCTAGTCTCTCAGACAGTTCCAGCTGAAGGACATAAAAAGGGTACGACACATTCTGGCGATTTAGCAGGACCTGTAAAAGGGACATGCAACTATTGTAAACAACTAGGTCATCATGTACACGATTGTCCAGTCCTGAAGCGTAATATCGCCACGGGTATTACAAAAGAAAGACCACGGCCACTTAGACAGGATCAGAATGAACAAGGAGCCTTGCAGCATGCACAGGCCATGCCAGCTCCACAACAGTCTATACAGTTTGTGCCAGCCGCACCAGCGTTGCCAGCTGCTGCCACACAAACCACGACACGACAGCTGTACCAGACCGCACAGTATGACTATCCTGATTATCAACGATACGCATGAACCAGCCTAGAGAGGGAAGTTGACTTACCCCTTATCGAGGTCCCTGTAGACCAAGAAGGACCTTATGTACATAGTGAATTATTAGGCCAAGATAGAAAATTTTTACTCGATACAGGGGCAAGTCGAACAACCATAAAACGTAGTGAAGTTCCAGGGGCACCCCTCTCAGGCTCACAGAATATTTCCCTTGGTTTTTCAGGAAAACCTATTGTTAATGAAGTATCGCAGCCTCTTCCACTTACGATAGGACCTTTGACCCGAACTACAGATTTGTTGCTTACTAAATCATGTCCAGAAAACCTGTTAGGAATAAAGACATTGAAAGCTCTAGGAGCTATAATATGTTGTTCTCCGGAAGGAGTAAGATTGTTTTTACGTGATTTTAAAGGTCATTATGTGTCTAGAGACATGGATCCCCGATTGCAGACTTTACCTACACATCTATGGGCACAAGGCCCTACTGATGTTGGTTGCATGAATATTACACCATATCGAGTTACACTAAAGGCAGGAGTGGTACTACCACGAATGCGACAATACAAGTTACCACCAGATGCTGTAGTGGCTTTACTACAAATCATTGAGGAGCTCATTGCCCAAGGAGTGGTTGTAGAAACAGACTCCAATGTATGTAATTCACCGATAATTCCGATTCTCAAACGAACAGATCCGAAGGCCCCGCCAGTATATCGATTGATTATTGATCTGCACGAATTAAATAAATGTATTGTACCACAATACCCCGTAGTTCCAGACATCTCTTCATTACTGACAGCTATTGATTCTGAAGCAACATTCTTTACTGTAATTGATCTCAAAAATGCCTTTTTCAGCGTCCCAATAGATCTGGAAAGCCAATATTTGTTCGGATTCAGTTTAAATGGACGTAGCTTTAAATTCACACGCGCACCTCAAGGATTTACAGAAAGCCCCAGCATCTATAGCCAAGCACTGAAACGAGAACTCAACAGTATCCACATGCCAGTTAACACTGCTTTGCTTCAATATGTCGATGATCTGCTGATCACCGCCCGAAGCGAACCTGAATGTGAAAAAGCATCACTGACGGTTTTACAATTTCTAGCCGAAAAGGGGCACAAGGTGTCCCCTTCTAAGCTGCAATTCTGTGTCCAGCGAGTTATTTACCTTGGTCACTCGCTGTCCAAGGAGGGAAGGCAGCTTACACCCGACCGCATTCAGTTAATAGCTAACATGCCAATACCCAAGACACAAAAGGAGGTGCGGGCTTTCATAGGCCTCACTTCATATTGTAGGCAGTGGATCCCTCAGTATGCATTTCTAGCAAAACCACTCATTCAGTTGACAACACAGGAGGCAGCCACATCGACTGTTCTCCCTTGGACTCAGGAACATACACAAGCTTTTGAAAGCTTAAAGAAAGCTCTATGCCAAGCACCTGTTTTAGCAACACCATGTTACAGAAAACATTTTACACTCTTTGTTACAGAACGAGAAGGTACTGCCTTGTCAGTACTCACACAGGAACAAGCAGGAGCACACAAACCATGTGCTTATTTTTCTAGTACATTAGATCCCGTAGCTCAGGCTCTGCCTGCGTGCCTGAAATCAGTGGCAGCGACAGCTTTAGCAATCAGACAAAGCGATGCCATAGTGTTAGGACATCCATTGACAGTACAAGTACCACACGCCGTAGAGGTTCTTGTGAATCGAACGCAAACACAACACTTGACTATAGCACGACTTACAGGGTATGAACTAACATTGTTTCAGCCACATATAGAAATCAGACGTTGTAACACATTGAATCCTGCCACACTTTTACCTGTAAATGGAACAGACCCATTAGCCCACGATTGTATTGATGTTATTACAATCACGACGAAACCCAGACAAGACTTGACAGATGTTCCATTGTCAGATCCAGACCTGACGTTGTATGTAGATGGTTCATGTATGAGAACAAGTACAGGAGAGTTAGTGGCCGCTTACGCAGTCACCACAGACACTGAAATTATTGAAACCAAGTGTATAAATACCTTGTCCGCTCAAGCAGCAGAGCTCGTCGCTCTGACACAAGCCTGTATTCAAGCCACAAATAAAAAAGTCAACATATACACTGATTCACGTTATGCATTCGGAGTTGTACATGACTTCGGCGTGCTGTGGCGAGAGAGAGGTTATTTAACTTCTCACGGTGCCCACATTCAGCGCGGACCCCTCATTCATGCCTTATTAGATGCAATACATTTGCCCATTGCAATATCGATTATGAAATGTAAAGCTCATACGAAAATCACTGATATCATTTCTCAAGGCAATGATCTAGCTGACAGAACAGCTAAACAGACTGCTCAAACTCAAACATCCGACATGACAAAGACAATAGTCCAGACACCACCACATTGTATGATGGTTAAGGATCCCGCTCTTGATGTAATTGACATACAGACATATGCTACACCAGACGAAATAAAGAAATGGACTGAATTAGGAGGGATCCAAACCGATCAAGGATGGATGATGAAGGAAAAATCTGTGTGGTTCCTTCCTGATTCAATGGTCCAAGTTATAATTAACACTGTACATAGTCCTGCACATCTAGGAGAAAAAGCTATGCTAGATAGCATTCAACACATTTGGTTTAATAAACATTTACGAGCTGCAGCCAAACAAAAAGTTCGTACCTGTCTGATATGTTGCCAGTTCAACCCAGGAAAAAGCGTTCCCGTAGAACAGGGTGGATTTCATCCTCCTGATCATCCTTTTGAAGTCCTCCAGATGGATTATATCCAGATGGAACGATGTAGAGGATTCAAATATGTTCTCGTAGTTGTGTGTGCTCTTTCCCGTTGGACGGAGGCATACCCGGTTTCAGATTACACTGCCCCGACTACTGCCAAACAGTTGGTTCGAGAATTCTTCCCACGATACGGTTTACCACGTGTTGTTCACTCAGATAACGGCCAGCCGTTCTCATCCGAATTAATGAAACACGTTTCACTTTTGTTAGGCTATCAGTGGAAATTCCACTGTGTCCGACACCCCGAAGCAGCAGGTCTCGTAGAAAGACATAATCAGACTCTGAAAATAAGATTATCCAAAATATGCAGAGAGAAAGGTGTCGACTGGGTAGTAGCATTACCAGTTGCACTCTTTTACACAAGAATGGTAGCACACTCTCGAACAGGGCTATCCCCGTATGAAGTGATCTTCGGCAGACCACCAAATATGTGGGGGACGCCTATACCACGCAAAATAACTGATATTGACTGTAACATGCTGACAGATTACTTGGCTTCCTTGATGTCTGCACTACAATCTTGTCGTTCACAGGTAGCTGCAGCTTTTCCTGACAACACTGAGGTGAAACCCCATGACGTGGTTCCGGGAGACTTGGTCCTCGTGAGGAACTTTGATCGAAAGACTCAGCTGGAACCTAGGTGGAGGTCACCTCAGCTGGTGTTGCTCACCACAAGAACAGCCGTGAAGATCGAAGGCAGAAAGGGATGGATTCATTCAAGTCATATCAAGAAATTTCATGGACTAAAATCAGATGTGAATACCTCACCTTGTGTGTCTTCACCCATTGACTCAAAACTTCCTTTTGTGGAAAAAAGTGATTCCGAACATTATAAATTAAAGCTCAGGCCCAATCAGTCGAGCAATTTGATTGTTTAAGTCCTCTCCAAGGTGAAGCTGTTGAATTGTCTCTGACATGTATCCCTTGGACCTGAATAGAGAAAGCACCCGAAAAATGTTGAAACGACAGGCGTACTGTAAATCACTGCGTAGTCATTGCATAGTGACGTTATTAATTTTATTTTTCTCAAGTCTTTTAATAATTACTGCAAGTATATTGTTGCACATATATTATCCTATTTCTAGACATGTTTACAATGTTACTGCTGAACATTCTTTTAGTGAATTACCTCCGCTTGAGTTGTCTTATAGATTTGCACTGCGCAATAACACGTTTATTAGTATGTTGCATCATTCCCATCAGGTTAGCAATGCTACAAATTGTTGGATATGTGGCCGACTCCCTCCCTATCAGAATTATAAAGGAATTCTACCTCTTTTTCTATACCCATTCACACACAACGGCTCCTGTGGAGCATGGTTTAGTTTAATTAATTCCCAAGATTCGAACTCTGCAGTTTATCAAGACAATGGGGTATGGGGAAATCTGAACTTAGTTTTACTTAAGGTCTGCCACCCCAACAAGGAGGGACTTCCCAAAAGAACAGGAACTGATCTAGAAAATGAAGTATATGGATTACGTAACTTTACGCTTAATCTCCTGATCTTAAATGTCGAATCCGAAGCTACTTCAATTTTGCCCGCTATGTCAATACTTCCAGTAAAAGGTGAATTATGTATAAGAAAGAATGGTTCCATACACATGGGCCATAGTAAATGCACCACTGTAGTAGAATTTAGTGATCAAGGCAAGTCTACATTTAGAGCTTCCCGCCATTCCTATTTCATATGTGGTCAGACGGCATATGTACGTTTGCCTCTAGATTGGGATGGTACTTGCTACATTGGATTCCTTTTGCCACCTGTTTTTCTAGCTCCTCCTAATTATCACAGAAATACTCATTTAGTACACAATAGAGAAAGGAGAGATCTCCCAATAGTCGACTACACTGAAACAGCATGGGAAAAATACACAGATTTCAATAAAGGTCTCTTTCCCTATATAGGTACTGTTATTAATAGTAAGCTGATACGTAGATTAACTAGAACCCTTGAAGCAGTAGTGAACGAAACTATTTCCGCCTTAGGCAATTTAACAGAAGAGCAGTCTGCTATGCGGATTGTTGTGCTTCAAAATCGTCTTGTCCTTGACGTCATCCTGGCCGATAGGGGCGGAGCTTGTAGGGTCATCGGATCAAGCTGTTGCATTTTCATACCAGAAAATTCGCCATCTGTATATAAAGCTATAACGCGCCTTCATAAGATTGTAAGCCAGATACACCAGAATCCAGGCACCTGGACTTGGTCCGGTTGGTTTTGGAGTGTGTTATCAGCCTGGGGATGGAGAGTTCTATCCTTCCTAGGTATTGGCCTTCTCATACTATGCTGCTTATGCCTGCAATGTGGACCAGCCTGCAATGTGGACCAGCGATTTGTGGTCTGTGTGCCACATCGTGCATTCCACATCAAGATTTTCATTCAAGATCCCGGAAGAAGAAAGAAGAACAAATGATTCTATATGAACAGATCAATGGATTAATGAAGATTGATATCTCTTGACGGGCAAGTAGGGGACAAGGAGGGAATGTGGAAATATGGATTTTTCTGGTCAGTTATGTCCCCTATCTTGGACCCCAACGGTTCTATGTGCATGTTACAAGTACATGTATGTTCCCTCCAGTTCCAGTTATGAAGACGCAAATACATGTGCGTCCACCGTTAACATGTCCTCTTTCAGATCCGCCATGAATGGGCCGGATATTCCATTCCTAAGTACGAAAGGCCACCGCCTTTATATGGTTCACTTATGCCATTTTACAGTCCAGGCAAGTAGGCCCTGATTCTGTCATCAAGCTTTTCTTGCCTTCTGCCTCTGAAAGCTCCAGTCTGAGCCTGCATCTGTGACCATGAACTTTGTCTCATTCTCTGCGCGGCTCACGAAGCCTGACATCAGCCTGCTGCCTGCCAAAAACTGTATTTCACCTTCGAAAATTATCTGCTCCGCTCCCTGCCCAATGCATTCCTGTCTAGTAGCTTAAGTAAACATTCTGCCAACTACCGAGCAAAGGCCCGGCTTCTCTGTCTTTATGCAAGTAATTCATAGCCCTGTTACTATGGAAGATTCCGCCCTCGCATCTAGTGTAGACACTTAGACGCTTGTACACGCACTAATAGTCAGTATAGTCAGTATAGAATAAGATTCCACTCGAAGAGACCTCTCTTTTGGATAACTTAGTTCTTTAAACATAGGATGTTAGATATGATTTGGGATTAGGTTGACTTGACCCTCCAGACTTCTGTCGCCACTTGTAGAGCTAAATGTCAAGTCCCCTTCACCCCCTAGTTGCACGTCAATTACACGTCATGCTGCTGCGCGCGCATTTCTGCCAAGTATTCCTGCTGACATTGCGAAATTCTTTCATGTGACCACCCTCTTATGACATCACATCTGATGACGTTCTTTAAACACACCCAATTACGCCTATCTTTGCCACGTATGAATATATTATCTCCACTATCAATTGTTACGCCTCTTGTATTTGCTTCACTGTAATGCTTATTGTATAAAAGTAATTGATTGTCAATAACGTATGTACTTCACTTCCTGAACCTTCGTGGTGATGGAACCTGGAGCAACCGATTATAATCGACCATTGGAATAAAGCCCATTCCGAACCTCTAATACCACGGATTCTGCCTCTCATTTACTGAGCTATTTTATTATGTTTCTGTATCAAATTAAGTCCCGGTAATTAAATTATTTACCACAGCACGGCACCGTACGCGTACGGTAAGCTTACCGTAAGCGCACGGTAAGCGCACGGAGCGCTGCCACAGATATATATATTGATTTAAATGCTATTTTCTCAGGAACTACTAAACAGATTTACACCAGACCTAAAAAAGGCACTTCCTTGACCTTATGGCTACCTCTCTGCCAAATTACAAGTAATTCTGTTCAGCCGTTCGGGCTGTAGCTGTGTCTAAAGGTCCTATGGAAAAATGCATGGGGAAAACGCGTTTTGGGACCCCCCTTTTTTCTCAGCCCCCGCTTGACGAATCACCCCGAGACTTTCAGGGTAAGAGCGGAGCGTAGCGCCCCATTAGTTTTGAAAATTTCGCGAGGATTCGTCAACCGGTGCCAAAGTTATTCAAAATAGAATTTTCAGATTTCCTATGGAAACATGGTCCTAACTATATCTATCTACTGGCGATCGGCAGTAGATAATATATATATATATAATATATATATATATATATATATATATATATATATATATATATATATATATATATATATTCACTTAAAAAACCATAGGTTTCACACATGTTATAGTTAGCTGGGCATTTTCCTCATGAAAAACCAATGAAATTCCCCCGTTATAGTTAGTTCAGGCAACTATAACTCACACGACCGTAATCCGCTGCTGATGACGTCAGATATTACTTCACTGTATTTACACATTTATATACCCATGTCTTCTTCCTTTTTTTTTTTGCTATACATATATATTTTTTTTTTTTTCAGAAAGACACATATGTCATCAGTGATGTAATATCTGACGTCATCAGCAGCGGATTACGGTCGCGTGAGCTATAGTTGCCTGCACTAACTATAACGGGGGAATTTCATTGGTTTTTCATGAGGAAAATGCCCAGCTAACTATAACATGTGTGAAACCTATGGTTTTTTAAGTGAATTTGCAAGGTTTTTTAAATGCTAATTCCTAACTATAACGTGTGTGAAACCTATGGTTTTTTCAGTGAATTTGTACGTTTTTTTACATGCTAAGTTACTTTACGCCGTTCGTGCCGTGCGCGCACAGTGCGCGCACGGTGGGCACGCGGTGCGCTTTGCGCACCGCGCGCCCACTTCACGCAGTTCATTCCGTGCGCGCACGGTGAGCACGCGGTGCGCACGCGGTGCGCCTTGCGCACCTCGCGCCCACTTTACGCAGTTAGTGCCGTGCACGCACGGTGCACTTTGCGCACCGTGCACGCACGGTGGACATGCAGTGCGCTACGCGCATCGCGCGCACAAGGAGGACACATGATACGCTTTGTTGTTAAGGGTTGTGGGATACTTTGTTTGCTGAGTGATTAGCCATGCAGACATGCTGTGCTGCGCACAGCATGTGCACACGGGGGGGTTGATATTGCAATGTTATTTTAAAACATATATACCGTGCGCGCACGCTGCGCGAACTTCGCGGAATTTTTTTCATTTCGCGCACTCGGCGATTTTCCGAAAAAAATTAATTTTTTTTAATTGCCCTAGGGGGACCTCCAGGGACCCCTTGACCCCTGCTAGGGGATCAGGAACTGTTCAGCTTGCCCCATTTACATGTTTTTCTCCTTTATGTTTCAACACCCTCTCAGTGCGAGAGACAAAATGGCGGCCGACACTTCCTGGTTTCGACCGATTCGAATGTTTACTAAGATGTAACAACCAATCAGAAGTGCGCTCGCGGACGGCCGAGTGCGCGCGTACAGATATATATATTGATTTAAATGCTATTTTCTCAGAAAAGTCGGAGAATTTTTGCATTTCTGGAAACAGTTTTTGGAGACTGACCCGCCTCCTCCACTCTGTGAATGGATTATCCTAGTATTGACATAGTAAGTGGAAGAGTGCAAGGGAGCGAGAGGGGTATTTTACCTTCTTTTGCCGGCTCAGGACATTTGCGCTGCATGAGACATGGAATAAAGTGGGTGGCAGGCACTTCGTACATTCCAGCATTGTGCAACAGAATATATCGAAATCTGCAAGACTGCTGTGCCTTTCAAAGCATTACAAAGTATTTTACAAAGTATTTTATTGGAAGTATCGCGCTGCAGCGCAGATGGGTATTTTACCTACCACCGAAGTGCATTATGGATCATTGATGACCGATAGACTTGTACATCTTCAAGCAGTTTGCCTATTGGGGCGTGATGTCACATGACGAAATTCAAATTAAATAAACTGCTCACCTGTGAACAAGGCTTCTGTGTAAGCTGAAACGCGTCAGGAAGGAGAGTGGTGCTGCCAGCTTTATAATGCCTAATAAAGCGTGAATTTGCTCCTGAAACTAAGAGGCGTCAGCTTTCCCTTTTGTTGATGTTAAATTAACGGGATGCTCCGTTCCCGTCTGACTGATGCCGCCCTGTCAGGGTCCTGGTCTCCTTTCAAGTCGGAGAATTTTTGCATTTCTGGAAACAGTTTTTGGAGACTGACCCGCCTCCTCCACTCTGTGAATGGATTATCCTAGTATTGACATAGTAAGTGGAAGAGTGCAAGGGAGCGAGAGGGGTATTTTACCTTCTTTTGCCGGCTCAGGACATTTGCGCTGCATGAGACATGGAATAAAGTGGGTGGCAGGCACTTCGTACATTGCAGCATTGTGCAACAGAATATATCGAAATCTGCAAGACTGCTGTGCCTTTCAAAGCATTACAAAGTATTTTACAAAGTATTTTATTGGAAGTATCGCGCTGCAGCGCAGATGGGTATTTTACCTACCACCGAAGTGCATTATGGTTCATTGATGACCGATAGACTTGTACATCTTCAAGCAGTTTGCCTATTGGGGTGTGATGTCACATGACGAAATTCAAATTAAATAAACTGCTCACCTGTGAACAAGGCTTCTGTGTAAGCTGAAACGCGTCAGGAAGGAGAGTGGTGCTGCCAGCTTTATAATGCCTAATAAAGCGTGAATTTGCTCCTGAAACTAAGAGGCGTCAGCTTTCCCTTTTGTTGATATATATATATATATATATATATATATATATATATATATATATATATATATATATATATATTCACTGAAAAAACCATAGGTTTCACACATGTTATAGTTAGCTGGACATTTTACTGATAAAAAACCAATGAAATTCCCCCGTTATAGTTACTGCAGGCAACTATAACTCACGCGACCGCAATCCAATGCTGATGCTAATACTGTATTTAGACACTTATTTGCCCATGTCTTCTTCCATTAAATTTTAGCTTTACATATATTACAAATATTTTTTTTTCATAAAGACACATATGTGTCATATGCAGAAGATTGCGCTCGCGTGAGTTATAGTTGCCTGCAGTAACTATAACGGGGGAATTTCATTGGTTTTTTATCAGTAAAATGTCTAGCTAACTATAACATGTGTGAAACCTATGGTTTTTTCAGTGAATTTGCAAGGTTTTTTAAATGCTAAGTTACTTTACGCCATTCGTGGCGTGCGCGCTCAGTTAACGCAGTTCGTTCCGTGCACGCACGGTGCGCTTCGCGCACCGTGCGCGCACAGTGAGCACGCGGTGCGCTTCGCGCACCGCGCGCCCACTTTACGCAGTTAGTGCCGTGCACGCACAGTGGTCACGCGGTGCGCGCCACGTTAAGCGGGATGGGCCATGTACGCACGATGCACTTCGCGCACCGTGCGCACATGGGGGACATATTTTGCGCATCTTTGTGAAATGTATTCTTTGTTACCTTCTTAGCTGAAATAAGCCATGCACAAATGGTGCCCTGCGGGCACTATTTGCACACGGGGTGGGGAAAATGTGGATACTTTTTTATTTTTTTTTATTTTTACCGTACGCGTACGGTAAGCGTAATCGGCGATTTTCCGAAAAAAAACAAAAATAAATTGTTTTGGGCTTGGGGGTTGTTTGGGGACCCCTGTATCAATGCTGGGTGCTTAGGATCTCATGAAACTGCCTCTTTACACATTTTTGGGGTTCGTTTTTGCTGCCCAAATCAGGAAGCGAGAGAGAAAATGGCGGCCGTCACTTCCTGGTTTCGACCGATTCGAATGTTTACTAAGATCTAAGAGCCAAACAGAATCGCGCTCGCGCACGCCACCGTACGCGCACGGTAAGCGTACCGTAAGCGCACCGTAAGCTGGCTCAGATATATATATTGATTTAAAGGCTATTTTCTCAGAATCTACTGAACAGATTTACACCAAACCTACAAAAGGCACTTCCTTGACCTGGGGACTACCTCTCTGCCAAATTTCATTAAATTCTGTTCAGCCGTTCGGGCTGTAGCCCTGTCTAAAGGTCCTATGGAAAAATGCATGGGAAAAATGCGTTTTGGGACCCCCCTTTTATCTCAGCCCCCGCTTGACGAATCCCCCCGAGACTTTCAGGGTAGGAGCGGAGCGGAGCGCCCCACCTATTTTGAAAAATTCGCGAGGATTCGTCGACCGGCGCTAAAGTTATTCAAAATAGAATGTTGCGGATTTCCTATGGAAACGTGGTCCTAACTATAACTACCTACTGGCGACCGCCAGTAGGTAATATATATATATATATATATATATATATATATATATTCACTTAAAAAACCATAGGTTTCACACATGTTATAGTTAGCTGGGCATTTTCCTCATGAAAAACCAATGAAATTCCCCCGTTATAGTTAGTTCAGGCAACTATAACTCACGCGACCGTAATCCGCTGCTGATGACGTCAGATATTACATCACTGTATTTACACATTTATATACCCATGTCTTCTTCCTTTTTTTTTTAGCTATACATATATTTATTTTTTTTTTTCAGAAAGACACATATGTCATCAGTGATGTAATATCTGCAGCGGATTACGGTCGCGTGAGTTATAGTTGCCTGCACTAACTATAACAGGGGAATTTCATTGGTTTTTCATGAGGAAAATGCCCAGCTAACTATAACATGTGTGAAACCTATGGTTTTTTAAGTGAATTTGCAAGGTTTTTTAAATGCTAATTCCTAACTATAACGTGTGTGAAACCTATGGTTTTTTCAGTGAATTTGTACGTTTTTTTAAATGCTAAGTTACTTTACGCTTTGCGCACCGCGCGCCCACTTCACGCAGTTCGTTCCGTGCGCGCACGGTGAGCACGCGGTGCGCACGCGGTGCGCCTTGCGCACCTCGCGCCCACTTTACGCAGTTAGTGCCGTGCACGCACGGTGCACTTTGCGCACCGTGCACGCACGGTGGACATGCAGTGCGCTACGCGCACCGCGCGCACAAAGAGGACACATGATACGCTTTGTTGTTAAGGGTTGTGGGATACTTTGTTTGCTGAGTGATTAGCCATGCAGACATGCTGTGCTGCGCACAGCATGTGCACATGGGGGGGTTGATATTGCAATTTTATTTTAAAACATATATACCGTGCGCGCACGCTGCGCGAACTTCGCAGAATTATTTTCATTTCGATAGTGCGCGCACGCTTCGCGCACTCGGCGATTTTCCGAAAAAAATTAAATTTTTTTAATTGCCCTAGGGGGACCTCCAGGGACCCCTTGACCTCTGCTAGGGGGTCAGGAACTGTTCAGCTTGCCCCATTTACATGTTTTTCTCCTTTATGTTTCAACACCCTCTCAGTGCGAGAGACAAAATGGCGGCCGACACTTCCTGGTTTCGACCGATTCGAATGTTTACTAAGATGTAACAACCAATCAGAAGTGCGCTCGCGGACGGCCGAGTGTGCGAGAACTCATTCAGCGTTCTTTGTTTACCCACAGATAATGTACGCACGGATTGAAATGCATCTGGCACTGGAACCTCCAGGATGCCTAGCGCGGACTCATTCAGAGCAGCCCAGCAGAGGGCACACTTATTTTGCATAAAGAGAGACAGTTGCTGGTACGTGCCTATTCCCTCACCACGAGCCCTGGAAGAAGAAAAGATATTTTCGAAATGCGTCGGCGAGAGTGGTGTTTGACTGTGAAAGGGAGCTGGTTGGCGCCATCTGCACCGATAAGGGGGCTAGTGCTTGGAGCCCCGAGTTGATGTTCGAGTGCACCTCAAGCCTTTTGGACCCAAGCCTGAGCATTGATATATATATATATATATATATATACAATTTAAACTTTTCAGAAACACACAGTCAGTGGATGATGTCATCAGCGATGTCATTTGAAATGTCATCAGTGATGTCATCGAGTTTTAGTTAGCTCAACTAACTATAACGGCCGAATTTCTCTAGTTTTGTAGGAGTGAAATGTCCAACTAACTATAACATCCCTGAAACCTGGGGGTTTTTTCAGTGAATTTCCCAGGTTTTTTAAATGCTAATTTCTAACTATAACGTCCCTGAAACCTATGTTTTTTTAGTGAATTTCTAAGGTTTTTTAAATGCTAATTTCTAACTATAACGTCCGTGAAATCTATGTTTTTTCAGTGAATTTCTAAGGTTTTTTAAATGCTAATTTCTAACTATAATGTAGTAGTCACGTTTACAAAGTGGTGCAGAAAGGAGCCTGATCTTCCGTCCAGCGCTCAGGAATTCCGCTGCATAGGACTTACAGGAGGTACCAGGAGGGCTACTTAGCCACCAAAGTCCCCAAGGAGTAAAGTGGACTTCATCTCCCAACCAGTACTGTGCCAGGAGGCGCGTTTGCAGAGTGGTGGAGAAAGGTGAGCGTGGCCTCCAAAGACCTCTCAGCAATCCCACTGTGTGAGACTTACTAGAGGTCCCACACAGCAGGATTGCTAAGTTCTCATAGCAGGCCACACCCCCTTTCCCCACCACTCTGTACAAGCGAGCAAGTACAATGCGGGTAACGTGAAATCACTGACTAAGACGTTTCCGGGTCAGAATCACTCCGTACGTGTCGGCCGTAAGTGAACCGTGTCGTGCAATAGAGGCGATTTCCGACCGAGCCAGTACGATGTACGATTCGGACAGCCAGATCGAGACGGAGTTTCGGACTCATAAAAGCTCCGGGAAGAAAACTTTGGGGGTCCGCACCAGAACCCCCTTCACCCGTAGCCTTACGAGTCGATCACAGGGAGGGACCCAAGGGTCCCCCAACATGTGCATGTACGGTGCGGGTGGTACAGACGCGTCCCAACTACAGGGGGCACCCTTTTGCACAACATACCTTTTTCGTCAGTGGGAGCCTATATACGTGTTGTTCAACAGGCTCCCATTGACTTCAATTGGGAGCGTAAGCGCGTGTTCGCATCGTACTCGGGCGTTTGGAGCCCCGGAGTACTAATCGGTCAGAAAGCACTTTGGATCCGACTCGGTTGAAGGACTTTCCCAAGGAGATCAGAATCGGCCCCTAAGTAGTTATAAAAAAATGTTTTGGGATTTTGCGCTTTTAGTTCTGCAGCTGGTTGTGGGTTTATAGGGGAATAGGGAGGGAAGTAGTTTAATTATATTGAATGTATTGATTAATTTTTGTTTATTAATGTTTGATTAATTGAGATGTTATAGTGTTAAATGTGTAAAGTAATTTATTATTAATTAATAATTGTTCATTGATAAATTTTAATCAATTAATTGGTAAATATTTATGGTAATTGTGTAATTATTTTAGATGTGTGTTGTGTTTATAGGTGTAAAGTGTGGGAAGTAATGTATTTTTAATTTATGAATTAATAATTGGTTCTTAATCATTAATTAATTAATTAGTTATTCATTTTGGTAAAATTGTAATTAATTTTAGGTGTGTGTTGTGTTGTTTGTAGGTGTAAAGGGTGAGAAGTAATTTATTTTTAATTGATGAAATAATAATTGGTTGCTAATTAATTTTAATGAATTAATTGGTAATTAATTTTAGGTGTGTGTTGTGGAGTTTATAGGAGTAAAGGGTGGGAAGTCATTTGTGTTTAATTAATTAATATATAGATGTTAATTAATGTTGATTATTTGATTTTTAGTTTGGTTAAATGTTTATTTTTGTGTGTGTTGTTTTTACTTTTAAAGGCGTAATGGGTGGGTATTAAATACATTTTAATTATTTAATTATTAGTTGTTAATAGTAATAGTTTTTAATTTTGAAATACGTTTTAAGTTTGATTTATTATTTTATAGTTTAATTGAGGTGTGTGTTGTGGATATTATAGTGTTAAGGTGTGTGTAGTCAATTAATGCATTGTCGTTTTTTTATGAATAATATATTTTTATTTGATTATTAATTATGTTAATTATGTAAATTAATGTAATTAAAAATATTGAAGTGTTTTGTTATTGGTGTGGTGTTATAGGGTAGGAAATAAAATTAATACATTTATGTTTTAATTCATTTTTTTGTTTGTAAATATTTTCCAGTTTAAAAGAATACCTTTTTTTGTGAATCTATTTATTATTTTATTTTATATAATATTTGTAGGCTTTTGATAAATGTAATTATTATTATAATATGTGTTATTTTTATATGTTTTTTTATTTTTAAAAATATCATTTATTAATTTGTATACGTTTTTTCAATTTTTTCATTTTTTTATAGTGTTTGAGTGTGAATAATAAAAACATTTTCTCCGGTATCCAACACTTTCCCAACTGCCGCATTCACTAAAGTGGGAATAGTAATTTTTATCTCTCCCCTATCCTGCCCTTTCCCTACTGTTGCACTCACTGGAGTTTTAATAGTAATTTTTCCCTCTCCGCTATCCAACACTTTCCCTACTGTTGCACTCTCTGGAGTTGGAACAGTAAATTTTACCCCTCCTCTTTCCAACATTTTTCCTACTGTTGAACTCACTGGAGTGGGAATACATTTTTTTACCCCTCCGCTATCCATCGTTTTCCCTACTGTTGCACTCACTGGAGTGGGATAACATTTGCTTACCCCTTCCCGATCCCACAATTATCCTACTGTTCTATTTAGTGGAATTGGAATACTGATTTTTACCCCTCTGCTATCCAACACTTTTCCTACTGTTGCTCTCACTGAAGTTGGAATAATACATTTTACCCCTCTGCTATCCAGCACTTTCCCTACTGTTGCACTCAGTGGAGTGGGAAAAGTAATTTTACCCCTCCACTATCCAACAGTTTCCCTACTGTTGCTCCTACTGGAGTGGGAATAGTAGTTTTTAGCCCTCCGCTATCCAACACTTTTCATACTGTTGCACTCTTTAGAGTGGGAATAGTAATTGTTCCCCTCCGCTATCCAACACTGTCCCTACTGTTGCTCTTACTGGAGTGGAAATAGTAGTTTTTACCCCTCCGCTATCCAACACTGTCTCTACTGTTGCTCTCATTGTAGTGGGAATTGTAATTTGTACCCCTCCGCTATCCAACACTTTCCCTACTGTTGCACTCTTTGGAGTGGGAATAGTAATTTTTACCCCTCCACTATCAAACATTTTCCCTAGTGTTGCACTCACTGGAGATGGAATAGCAAATGTAATTATGTTGCTATCCAACACTTTCCCTACTGTTGTACTGATTGTATTGGGCATTTTAGTTGTTTTTTCATTGTTTAATGGTTTAATTTATTCTAGAATTTTTTATATTTTACATGATGTATATATATATTTTATTTTTATATACGTTTAAAGTTAAAATAAATTAAAGATAATAGTTCATTAATTATTTTAAAGTAAATATATATATGTATCAATTATTATGTTTGTGTGTGTTTTTTTTTTTTAAGTTTGAGTTTATTGAAGAAAAGGAAGGAAGGGAAGGGGGGGAGGAAAGGGGTAAAGACATCCTGATAAGCATGTACAAAAAATAAGCAGTTCAATAAAAAATCTCATTAAAGGCAAATATAACAAGCATGGAGTCTACATAAACCAAAACATCGCAGAGAACAAAAAATACCATATAACATATTAGAGCGTAATGCCATATCAAAAAGGGGCAATAAAGAAACAATGAAATCATGGTGGTTTACGCACCTCGACCGTGTCAGGATCTGGAGAGATGTGTGCTGGAGCAAAGGAGGAAAGATAAGATACCAAAGGAAGCCAAATCAAGTCGCGCTTGATTGCTAGAGAGATGGGGGATACGTAATTAGTATCTAGGCGATGATGGAAGCAAACTGCATTCCACCAAGATTGATAGGAGACATTTGCAGCTTGCTTCCAATTAGAAGTGATGATATGGAAATCCACAGCAAGTAGAAGGTCAAGTAACAGATAATGGGAAGAAGATTGTGGGAGGGATGGTGATAGAGAACCTAGAAAAACTTACGGAAGGGAAAAGGGGATTTGAAATTGGAATATCTTTTGTATTTGCGTCCATACTAGGTGCCAAAACTTGGAGATAGGAGGGCATTCGAATAGCATGTGTTTGAGATCTGCAATAGGGCAAGGACAGGACCAGCAAATAGGGGATGTGCTTGAAAACGGGATAAAGCAAGAGGAGTACATAAAGTTCTATTATAAATAAAAAAATAAAGTTTGGGTAGTATTAGCAGCTCTAGAGGTTCTATGAAGTTTATCTCACAATTTGTCCCAAAGGGATGTTGGCCAGTCTTGAGAAAGATCCGATTCCCACGTAGTCTCAAGTTTGGATTTTAGTCTGTCAACGGAATAACGGAAAGAGTTATAAATGACAGAAGCTGAGGGAGACGTCTCCAATAATAAAGAGGTAGCTTTGCGGTTTGGAGGAATATCAGTAGAAGGCACTAAGGAGCGGAGGTATGAGATCAGAACTGGGAGGAGAGCAAGATATTGCGATTGAGCAGAAGAAGGCAGCGAGAAGGCGGACTGACGTTCCTGGAAGGAGAGTGGGGTTTCCTGAAAGACTAATTGAGAAATCCAACATAATCCACGAGAATGCCATGTTTTCCAAAATATTGTGCGATTACAGATTTTGAGAAGAGAATTGTACCATATTGGTTGGTCGTGAATGGAAAGGAGGGAGGGATAAGATGATATTATGTAAGGGAGAAGAAGAGTACGGGAATGAGATACAACAGGCGTACGAAGATGGACTAAAGAAGACGAGAAGGACAGGAACTCTCGAAAGGTAAAGGGGGATAGAAAGGAAGATTCCATACTTAACCAGATAGGTGGATAGTGCGGGAAGTCAAGAGAGAACCAACGGGCTGATTGTTTCATAGAGAAAGCTTGATGATATTCTCCGAAGTCCGGAAAGCGCACACCAGATTGGGCCTTATCCCTGCGTAATGATGCCAAAGCTATCCGAGGCCGCTTGCTATTCCATAGGAATTTCAGCAGCAGAGAATCGATCCGTTTAAAGAAAGAAACTGGGATGTGTACTGGAAGCATGGAAATGGTATAAAGCAGAAGAGGGGATAACATCATTTTTATAGAATTGACCCGACCCCACCAGGACAGAAAAAGCGGGTTCCAGCGTTGAATCGACGTGTCCATTTTCTTGTAGACGTAATCAAAATTAAATTTGAGCGTATCGGACAAGAGGGGAGCGAACTAAACACCCAGATATTTGATCTTTGATGGTTGCCATGAGAAACCTGTTTGGGAGAAAAGGTGTTTTTGACAAATAGGGTTTAGTGGTAAAATCTCACACTTATCAGCATTTAAGCGATAACCAGAAACCGCGGAGAAGGAGAACAGAAGGATTAGAGGAGGCGGGATCAGAGCAATAGAAAAGAATATCATCAGCATAAACCGAGAGCTTAACCTGACGCGAACCAAATTTAAAACCTGAAATACTGTTATCCAGACGAATTTTGGTAAGAAAGGGTACTAAGGCTAAAACAAAAAATAAGGGAGATAGGGGACACCCCTGTCTGACTCCTCTATGTAATGAAAAATGATCTGAAGTCATTCCGTTGACAAAAATGGAAGCTTGGGGATTAGAATAGAGTAAAGAAATAATAGAGATGAATTTGGAAGAAAAGCCGATCCAGCGTAAGGCTTGCAACATAAAATCCCACCCAATCCTGTCGAAGGCCTTCTCCGCGTCTAAAGAAATAGCTGCGAATGGGAGCGACATAGAGGAAGCCTTACTAAGAATATTAAGAAAAACACGGGAGTTGTCAGATGAGAGACGGCCCTTGACAAAACCTGATTGTTCAGGACCGATGAGATCGGGTAGGGGGGGATCCATGCGCAACGCCAGAATTTTAGCCAAAATTTTATAATCTGCATTGACCAGTGAAATTGGTCTATAATTCTTGCATAATGAGAGGTCTTTATCTTCTTTGGGAATTAAACAAATTAAAGCTTGTTGGAAGGAACCGCTGGAAGAACCCGCTGCAAGAAAGGATTGGAATAATAGTAATAGCTTAGGGAGAAGTAGAGAGGCAAAATGGCTATAAAATTCAATAGTGAAGCCATCAGGACCTGGAGACTTACTGTGACGCAATTTAGAAACAGCATTGGAGATTTCAGAGAGCGAGATGTCTCGTTCCAAGGCAGTGAAATCAACGTGAGAGGCCGGGGGAGAAGGAAGCGAGTGAAAATACGAGAGAAGATCCGTAGCCTCCGGAACATGTTCGGGAGTATAAAGATTATCATAGAAATTAACAAACTCAGAAAGGATGTCTTTATCTTTAAAACAAGAGTTCCCAGAGAAAGTCCTGATGGATTCAATCTTTGTTCGTTCTTTCCTTATCTTTAGGTAGTTGGCCAAAAGTTTCCCCATTTTGTTCTTACCTCCATAGTACCTGGAGTTGCATCTTAGCAAAAGGTTAGAAGCTGCATCCGTTGTAAATTTATTGAAGGAAAGTTTCACATCAATGAGCTTTTTAAGAGAGGGTTCAGATTTAGAGGCATGATACTCAAGCTCTAGAGTCTTAATAGTGGCTAAAATGCGTTCGGATTCGGCTATTCGAAGTTTCTTCCGTCGAGTTACAAAATTAATAATAAAACCCCTAGAAGCTGCTTTAAAAGAATCCCAAACAGTGACAAAAGAGGAATCAGGGATATGGTTAAGGAGGAAAAATTCAGTAGCAAAGGCATTAAATTCAGAACAAAAAGTTGTGTCCAAAAGCAGGGCATTGTTGAAACGCCATCTGCCAGAGTGAGGGGAATAGGGAAGTAGGTCAAGGTCTACATAAACCGGAGCATGGTCGGAGATTAGGATGGAACCAATGTCAGAACGTATAGCGTGCTGGGATAAGGATTTACTAAGAAAGATATGATCAATGCGGGATTGCGATTGGTGAGGGGGGGAGTAAAAACTGTATTCTCTTAGGTCGGGATCACATAGTTTCCAGATATCCACCAAAGCATTGTTTTGAAATGTGTTAACAAATTGAGCATGCATCTTAGAAGGAACAAAATTAACATTAGAGTGGCGATCAAGGAAGGGGTCAACAACTTGGTTACAGTCTCCCCCGAGAAGTATATAGTTGTTGGAGAGTGAGGACAGTTTAGTTGAGATAGAGGGCCAAAATAATCTGTCAATTCCAGTTGGGGCATATACATTAAAAAAAGGTGATAGGAATATTATCTATAAGCAGTGTAACAATAACCCATCGGCCTTCATCATCACATTAATAAGATATTGAAGAAACATTTAACTTTTTATGTAATAAAATCACAACACCATTTTTCTTAGAAACTGTGGGAGAGCAAAAAACATGACCCACCCAACAACGCTTGAGTTTTAGAGCCTCTGAGTCCGAGAGGTGAGTCTCTTGAAGGAGGGCAACATCGGAGTTAAGTCTCGCTAAATGAGATAAAACTTTTTGCCTTTTAATAGGATTATTTAAACCCTTAACATTCCACGATGTAACACGGAATGGAATAGCAAAGAAATACAGCTAACATCAACATGCTTATTATGACCGAAAAAGTAACTTAAGAAAACTAAGGGAAGTGTAACAAAATGATGAAGGAGAAAGGGTATGAGGAGAGAAAAGAAAGAGGAAGAGAAGGAAAGGGAAAAAAAGAAGGAACCATTATGAGAATAGTACTGAATCCAAGAGAGGGCAGGAAAGAGAGGGAAAAATAGGAGGCAAGTGAAAGTAAAAGGAAGTGAAAAAAAAGAGAAAGGAACCAAAGAAAAGGAATCAGGAGTAGAAAGAAGAACAGAAACAAAAACCAAGAAGAAGACAGTACATGTTTGAAAGGAACGACTGAGAAACATACTTACGGAACGAAAAAACTCAAGAACAAGGAAGGGGTGAGGACGCCGGGAGACAGCGACGACGACATCCAGAGAAGACGTCAAACCTCAAATATTATGAATCCAAAAGACGCAGCATAAGGAAAGCAACAGGTCACAACGGGATATGAGGGAGGAAGAGAAAGTCTGTAAGAACGAGAAAAATTAACAATTAAATGTGTCATGGGGAACAAAGAAAACAGAACTACAAATGAACCACAAAGGGGATACATAAGAGTAAAAGCTGTTGTCAGAGGAGGAAACAGTAGGAGCTTCAGAGCATCAACAATAGTGGAGCAAATAACAGAATCATAACACAACTAGAAGCAAGAAAAAATAACAAATCATGTCAGCCAGGTCTGGATACATCCATAACATCTGGGCCATGTCATTGGAGAAACGCTTGCAGGGCAGCAGGGTCTTCATACGTGGTTGTTCTGTCTTTATATGTGACCTTGAAGAGACAAGGATGTAGCAGTCCATATCTAGCATTCAGGGCCCGTAGTTGAGGTCTCATGTCTAAGAATTTCTTTCTTCGATCCGCAGTAGCCTTGGAGACATCTTGTGAGAGATAAAGGCGATGGCCTTCCCACATAATTTGCTTCTTGAGTTTGGCGGCTGAAAGGACCTGAAGGAGGTCAGTGAATTGCAGGAATAACATAATGACACCTCTAGGCTTACTAGTAGCTTTTGGGCCAAGACGATGGGCCCTTTGAATGTTAATTGAAGATAAGGCTGGGGCATCTAAGATCTTAGCAAGAAAGGATTGAAAGAAAACGGTGGGGTTTGACCCTTCTGTAAGCTCCGGAAGGCCATAAAGGCGAAGATTGTTCCTGCGATTCCTATTTTCCAAATCCTCTGTCTGACGTTTGAGTAGACGTATCTCCACTTCCATTGACGGAATAAGAGAACAAGAGGATTGCAAGGAATCAGTGGAGGTTTCCAAAGTCTGAACACATGACTCCAAAGATGACCATTTTTCTTGCATAGCCTGCATGTTTTTCGTTGTAGCTTCCATAAAAGGTTTGAACACGCGAAGTTCTTCCAGAATGAGATCCATGGAAGCTGATGGGGAGTTACTTTCTGGAGAAGGTGGATCTTTCTTCAGGCATTTAGAAGAGGCTAGAGAGGATGGCAGCTTCCCTTAACCGCGCGCCTTAGGGATGGCTCCTCGTATTACATCTGATTTAGGTGCTGTGGTGTCTACCATGACCTGAGAAGGAGAGTCCGAATCCGAGTCTGCAGGCAATTGAGAGGAAGCAGCCAATCCTAAATTCCGGAGTTTGCCCATGAGGAGTTAGGAAACCGTTAAATGAGTGCAATAAGGCAATAATGAACAATGTAGGAGACCCAAAACCAAGAAAAGCGGCAAAAGCAGAAGAGTAGATTAAAGTCACCCCAAGGCGAAGCAATGCTGAGGTGAAGCAAAAGCAAACCTGGTCATGTAAAGGTAGACTAAAATATTAAAGGTATGAGAAGGGACCCAGATGCAGCCCCACAATTGAGCCTCCCTCACAGAATGCCAAAACGTGGAAAAACTCTCTTCAAAAGGGTGTTTACGCCTGCAAAAAACGCCACCTTACTGTCTCAAGGGTATCCAATGAAGATTCTTGTAGATGAGTGAGGTTTCAGCGAAGTATACCACTGATAAGGACATGTCAAAAACAGCCCGTAAGCTCAAGCTCGTCGCTCCAGCTCTGGGCGTGTCACTGCGACATCGCCATAATCCTTGGGCATTGATAAAAGTCCTCGTATTATCACTATAATAATGCAGCACGAGTTGCAGATGCACACATCATCCCCTGCAAGGTTCTACCATAATTCGCAGTGATAGTCCTTCAGGTAATGTTGAGACTCAGACATTGGTCAAAAAGTAATAATTTACGTTCACCATGTGTTAAAATAATGTCCCAGCGAAAATAAATAAAGAGATTCAAAAAACAAAATAACTGCTCCAAATATGTTGAGAGAAGCTGAGTGAAGCTTACGGCATGGTAGGCTGGAAGTGAGCACAGTTATTCACAAAAGAGTAGCTGTGTAAAGAATAATATTCACATTGCGGTAATTATGAGGAGACCAGGTGGCTGTATGAGGTTGCTCCTGTTAGAGAGTGTGGCGTCAAATAAAGCTAAAAAAAAAGCTAACAAAAAAAAAAAATCAAACAGCTCCTCAAAAAAAGAAAGGCAGCAGAAAACAAATGGTGAGGAGAAAATTTGCCGTTTTCAAGAAGAGTTATTCAAAAATGAAGAGTCATTTGCTAAACGGCGCTTATTTAATCAGACACACATCAATCAAGTAACTGCCGGTCATGGAAAGGGCAATTACCGGTAGAGTGCCGTTGACCGCTGATGATGTTCGTCAGACGCGAAGTAAAATGGCGGCCGCATTACCACAGAAGCGCGTTGCAGCGCAGTCGAGGTGAAGAAGGCGTCATGGGGCACCGTAAACAACAAAACCCCGCTCTGGTGGTGCCTCCGTGTCCAAAACCGCTGCTCTGGGAGATAGAAAGCAGGTGAGGGCTGCGTTGCAGTCATTTTCTTCTCCGCCGTCACGGGAGCATTACGGTCGCACCGCCATCTTTCTCGGGCGTTGGCCACGCCCCCGTGTGTGTTTTTTTAAATTAAGTTTATTTATTATATTTTGTAAAAATGTATATTAAGGTGCCGATTCCAATCCTGTAAAACCCGGGTACTAATGGTCGTACGGAGCTTATTCTCCGTACGACTCGTACCCGGGAAATCCACCTTACAAACAAGCAAGTACGATTCGTACAGAAATACCATTTCCGTACGAATCGTACAAAACTACGTACGGCTAAAAAATACCCACAATTCTGATCCGGGACATCGCGTACGTGACGTCCGTACGGAGTCTGGCAGAGTTTTACGGACCAGCAAGTATGATTCGTGCCTACGTCACTCCGCACGGCTCATTTTTTACGGCAGCCAAAAACTCCCGGGAAATTGAGGATGACATGAATGAGGAGCACCGGTACAAGACGGACAGCCATGGACCCCCCATCCTACGTGTCATCCCGGCCCTCCTAGCCTACGACCTGGTGCACCAAACCCGACGCACACGCCGCAGAAGGTGAGAACAACACCCATGGGTCAAGGGGGGGTGAGGGGCATGAAACATACCCCTACACAAATTAAAACATACAATATGGAGGACATACATTACCTCCAGGGTTACTTCGGGGGGCGTGTCCACCAATTCCTGCGTACCGCAACAACGGAAGTGGACGTGTACACGTACCCGTCACCACTACAATGGTGGGACGGTCCGTACGCACGCCCTTAGAACGTGGGTATGGTCCGTACCACCATTGTAGTAGTGGCATAGGGGTACGCGTGGTACGGACCGTACCAACGCCCTCAGAGCGTGGGTACAGTCCATACCACCATGGTAGTGGTGACGTAGGGGTACGCGTGGTATGGACCATACCCACGCTCTGAGGGCATGGGTACAGTTCGTACCACCATTGTAGTGGTGATGTAGGGGTACGCGTGGTACGGACCGTACCCATGCCAGCATTGGACAAAGATATGTGAGGTGTGGGTGCCTATCACTCCCAGCAGTGGACAGAGACATGTGAGGGGTGGCTGCCTAGGATTCCCAGCAGTGGACAAAGACATGTGAGGGGTGGGTACCTATCACTCCCAGCAGTGGACAGAGACATGTGAGGGGTGGGTGCAGAGGAATACCAGCAGTGGACAGAGACATGTAAGTGGTGGGTGCCTATCACTCCCATCAGTGGACAGAGACATGGGGGTGGGTGCCTATCACTCCCAGCAGTGGACAGAGACATGTGATGGGTGGGTGCCTATCACTCCCAGCAGTGGACAGAGACATGTGAGGGGTGGGTGCCTATCACTCCCAGCAGTGGACAGAGACATGTCAGGGGTGGGTGCAGAGGAATACCAGCAGTGGACAGAGACATGTGAGGGGTGGGTGCCTATCACTCCCAGCAGTGGACAGAGGTATGTGAGGGGTGGGTGCCTATCACTCCCATCAGTGGACAGAGGCATGGGGGTGGGTGCCTATCACTCCCAGCAGTGGACAGAGACATGTGAGGGTGGGTGCCTATCACTCTCAGCAGTGGACAGAGACATGTGAGGAATGGGTGCCTATCACTCCCAGGAGTGGACAGAGACATGTGAGGGGTGGGTGCAGAGGAATACCAGCAGTGGACAGAGACATGTAAGTGGTGGGTGCCTATCACTCCCATCAGTGGACAGAAACATGGGGGTGGGTGCCTATCTCTCCCACCAGTGGACAGAGACATGTAATGGGTGGGTGCCTATCACTCCCATCAGTGGCCAGAGACATGGGGGTGGGTGCCTATCACTCCCAGCAGTGGACAGAGACATGTGAGGGGTGGGTGCCTAACACTCCCATCAGTGGACAGAGACATGTGAGGGGTGGGTGCCTATCACTCCCAGCAGTGGACCGAGACATGTGAGGGGTGGGTGCAGAGGAATACCAGCAGTGGACAGAGACAAGGGAGTGGTGGGTGCAGAGGAATACCAGCAGTGGACAGAGACATGTGAGGGGTGGGTGCCTATCACTCCCAGCAGTGGACAGAGACATGTGAGGGGTGGGTGCCTATCACTCCCATCAGTGGACAGAGACATGGGGTGGGTGCCTATCACTCCCAGCAGTGGACAGAGACATTTGAGGGGTGGGTGCCTATCACTCCCAGCAGTGGACAGAGACATGTGAGGGGTGGGTGCCTATCACTCCCAGCAGTGGACAGAGACATGTGAGGGGTGGGTGCAGAAGAATACCAGCAATGGACAGAGACATGTGAGTCGTGGGTGCCTATCACTCCCATCAGTGGACAGAGACATGGGGGTGGGTGCCTATCATTGCCAGCAGTGGACAGAGACATGTGAGGGGTGGGTGCCTATCACTCCCAGCAGTGGACAGAGACATGTGAGGGGTGGGTGCCTATCACTCCCAGCAGTGGACAGAGACATGTGAGGGGTGGGTGCAGAGGAATACCAGCAGTGGACAGAGACATGTAAGTGGTGGGTGCCTATCACTCCCATCAGTGGACAGAGACATGGGGGTGGGTGCCTATCACTCCCAGCAGTGGACAGAGACATGTGATGGGTGGGTGCCTATCACTCCCAGCAGTGGACAGAGACATGTGAGGGGTGGGTGCCTATCACTCCCAGCAGTGGACAGAGACATGTCAGGGGTGGGTGCAGAGGAATACCAGCAGTGGACAGAGACATGTGAGGGGTGGGTGCCTATCACTCCCAGCAGTGGACAGAGGTATGTGAGGGGTGGGTGCCTATCACTCCCATCAGTGGACAGAGGCATGGGGGTGGGTGCCTATCACTCCCAGCAGTGGACAGAGACATGTGAGGGTGGGTGCCTATCACTCTCAGCAGTGGACAGAGACATGTGAGGAATGGGTGCCTATCACTCCCAGCAGTGGACAGAGACATGTGAGGGGTGGGTGCAGAGGAATACCAGCAGTGGACAGAGACATGTAAGTGGTGGGTGCCTATCACTCCCATCAGTGGACAGAAACATGGGGGTGGGTGCCTATCTCTCCCACCAGTGGACAGAGACATGTAATGGGTGGGTGCCTATCACTCCCATCAGTGGCCAGAGACATGGGGGTGGGTGCCTATCACTCCCAGCAGTGGACAGAGACATGTGAGGGGTGGGTGCCTAACACTCCCATCAGTGGACAGAGACATGTGAGGGGTGGGTGCCTATCACTCCCAGCAGTGGACCGAGACATGTGAGGGGTGGGTGCAGAGGAATACCAGCAGTGGACAGAGACAAGGGAGTGGTGGGTGCAGAGGAATACCAGCAGTGGACAGAGACATGTGAGGGGTGGGTGCCTATCACTCCCAGCAGTGGACAGAGACATGTGAGGGGTGGGTGCCTATCACTCCCATCAGTGGACAGAGACATGGGGTGGGTGCCTATCACTCCCAGCAGTGGACAGAGACATTTGAGGGGTGGGTGCCTATCACTCCCAGCAGTGGACAGAGACATGTGAGGGGTGGGTGCCTATCACTCCCAGCAGTGGACAGAGACATGTGAGGGGTGGGTGCAGAAGAATACCAGCAATGGACAGAGACATGTGAGTCGTGGGTGCCTATCACTCCCATCAGTAGACAGAGACATGGGGGTGGGTGCCTATCATTGCCAGCAGTGGACAGAGACATGTGAGGGGTGGGTGCCTATCACTCCCAGCAGTGGACAGAGACATGTGAGGGGTGGGTGCCTATCACTCCCAGCAGTGGACAGAGACATGTGAGGGGTGGGTGCAGAGGATTACCAGCAGTGGACAGAGACATGTGAGGGGTGGGTGCCTATCACTCCCAGCAGTGGACAGAGACATGTGAGGGGTGGGTGTAGAGGAATACCAGCAGTGGACAGAGACATGGGGGTGGGTGCCTATCACTCCCAGCAGTGGCCAGAGACATGTGAAGGGTGGGTGCATATCACTCCCAGCAGGGGACAGAGACATGTGAGGGGTGGGTGCCTATCACTCCCATCAGTGGACAGAGACATGGGGGTGGGTGCCTATCACTCCCAGCAGTGGACAGGGACATGGGGGTGGGTGCCTATCACTCCCAGCAGTGGACAGAGACATGTGAGGGGTGGGTGCCTATCACTCCCAGCAGTGGACAGAGACATGTGAGGGGCGGGTGCCTATCACTCCCATCAGTGGACAGAGACATGGGGTGGGTGCCTATCACTCCCAGCAGTGGACAGAGACATGTGAGGGGTGGGTGCCTATCACTCCCAGCAGTGGACAGAGACATGTGAGGGGTGGGTGCAGAGGAATACCAGCAGTGGACAGAGACATGGGGGTGTGTACATCATTATCAGATGACCACAACTCCATGGGTGTATGTACGCATCCCTAATTTTCAACTATGTTGATAGTGCCATAACAACACATCACTGACAGCAGTGTCCCACTCCCATGAGGATGGATGTCTTTCCCCCACTGCATGACACACCACGTGAGGGTGTGAGGACAAATGACACACGCATACCCACCCCTGGCGGATGCAGCACAATACACACACAGAGATCATGCCACAAGACTGTATAGTCATGTCAATGCCTACTAAACTAAGAGAGCCAAAGGGAACACACACTGTCACACACATCCCAGGACTGATAGGAATGTACAGGTGCTGGGACAGCCACCAAGATGTTGTCTCTCATGGAAGGAATAGGGTGGAGTTCCCTCAAATACAATGCCCACAATTGTGAGTCAGGTGCCCAAATACCCTGCAGAACAAGTACCATATGTGTGCTAGGCTGGGATTACACACATGCATAGTGCGGAAAAGGGAGAATTTCTCCATGAAGGCATGGCAACATACTCAATACACAAGTACAGTGACTAGCAAGGATGGCACAGACGATGCAGCCGGAGACATTGCGGAGCAGGCATGGCCATAGTTGAAGGGATCCGTAACCAACAAAGGGAATGTATACACAGGTCAGCACAACAATTGTGCAACTCTCTGCAGGGAAGATGTCAGGTGCCACGGAGGAAGGGACACTCCTTGGTACAATGTATCAAAAAACAAATAACACACACGACCAAAGATCCTTTGCAGAGACCTTGTGATGGCACGCAGATCCCATGGTCCACCTCATGACCATCAGATTAGAACCTTTGCCAGAAACATAACACATTACCACAACCCCAACTCCTGGAGCATCAGCACCAACATCAATACCTGAAATGCAATAGTGTTCAAAGTAAAAGAAAATGCTTTAATCAGCATAACATTTTTTTTTTCCAGTACACTATAGACAAAGGCCAATGGCCAGTCCAGAATAGAAGTCCTTGGGGGGACACATGGGCACGCGTCTCCCCTAGCTTGCCTACACAGTGGAACCCTCAGGTTCGTCGACTGGGGGGGGCATCATGTGGGGAAGGACCAGGCACCGCAGGGACAGGAGGTGTAAGGGTAGGTGTGGTGGGTGCTGGGCCGGACGCCTCCACCACAGGGGGTGGGGCAGCGCCAAAGGTGGAGGTGAGCTCGGCGCTGCACACTTCTGCCAGGGCGTCCAGAGTATCCCCTGCACCGGAAGAAACCACAGGCACAAAGGAGGGGGGGGTCGGAGGGATGGGGTACAGCGCTACTGGGGGAGGGGGTGGATATGGGGGAACTCAACTCCCCTACCCGGGGAGTGCCTTGCCCGTTTGCGGGCTGGTGACACAGTGGGGCTGAGGCCCAGCACAGACATGTAGCTCTCCTTGTCTGACTGTGTGGCAGGGGAGCCAAGGAGAGTGCTTTTGGTGGGACTGGGTAGTGAGGCATGCAGACTCAGACTGTGGCTGCGTGTATGTCTGTGTGCCCCAGACCCAGTGGGTGTGCCTTTATCCCCCTGAGTGTGCGTGCCAGGAGGTGTGTGCATGACCTTACGTGGTGGTGTGCTGCCTGTGTCTGGTGGGGTGCGTGCTTGGGAATGTCTGGGTGTGCATGGGACAGGCATGGGAGTGGGAAGTGTGGATGGGGCTGGGGTGGGGGGGGACGAAGCGCTGCAAGAGACTCACTGCTGCCGTCAGTGAAGAGTCCATGGACCTCAGCAACATCCGTTGGTCAGACATCGCTGCTGACATGCCCTCCATGAACGACACCATCTGTGTCAGCAGTCTGGTGTGGCCATGGAGGACATTCAGCATCGATGTCTGGCCAACCTGCAACTGCCGCTGAATGTCCACAGACTCTGCAGTGAGGGCAGCAGGGGTGACAGGGGCAGGGGGTGCGGTGCCTGGCATGAAGGAGACATGGTGGTGCCCTGCACGGACAGAAGGGACCGGAGCAACTGGGAGGGCAGTGATGGGAATGGAGGAGGCGGGGACAGATGTTGCGCTGCTGCCAGGTGTTGTAGCAGCCTCTGCCCCCTCGATGAGTTCAGCCTCTGACCCGTCAGCGTCGTAGTCGGTCTCGCCACCAGACAGGTCCTCCACCTGACTCCCCTCGCCCTCCGTGCCACTTGCTCCCGCAGACTCACCAGCACTGGTGGCACCGGTGCTGGATCCCTCCTCCAGGTCCGTGCAGGTGTCTCCCTTGGTTTCCTCCGATGATGCTGTGGGCAAGGTGAAGATACAGAAAATAATCAGTCACCTGTATACATCTGACACATGAGTCAAAACAAAATAGGTCACAGAGCATTTCAGGCAATGCATCATGAGTAACATCTAGATTACTCCGCATATATGTAAGCCCTGTACTCCCCAGTTGGTTGACCCACCATGCCACTTGGAAACAAGGAAAAATAGGACACAACAGCCAAAAACTTGATTTAGAAATATACTGAGAAGCTAGTGTCTGGGAACAGTTGAGCACAGCAATGCTATGAAGGCATGCCACCTCTTGTGTACTGTGAAAGGAATAGTATTGGTGCACCCAAGGCTAAATAACAGACCTCAATGCTGAAGGTGTCCCCACACTCAGAGACCTGTAAGTACTTTTGAAACCCAAACGAAATACATTGTGATCCCTTGGGAATCACACCACTTTACACAATCTACATGTTTAGAATGCGTGAATGTGCCACTTTGTGAACAGAACACACATGTGCCTGTATAAAAGAAGTCACACAAGTAGGTGCACACAAAACTACATTTACACAGTCATTGTATGAGCTGCCAGCCTTATTCAAAGAAGCCACTGTTAGAAAGAAATGGGGTTTCAGTAAGTACATATACATGGGACCACAGCGGTCTGGATGACTTGACACTCGTAAGTTGGTATCAGCAACAACCAAGGACTTACCCAAATGCCACCACACTGTGGGAACATGGATATGTGTAATCTGAAAAACAGTCTTATTCGAACTGTGCCTTTCTTTAAAATGTGCCATCGTGTTCCCTGAAAGTGTAAAGGTGGTTTCTTGTGCACTTCCTTGGGAGACGTCTGTCATGCAGTCACATTATTGTCCTTCACAACAAAACATCAAAGTCAAGCATTGAAAACATGAAGACATGTTGACAAGTGTAGTGAGTGCCAAGGTACAAGACTTTTTGACTAACAACTCGAATCATGCCACCTGTCACATGGCCATCTGTACCATGATGACACAGTTGGCAACACATCTGACCCACTGCCTGTCATGTGGAGTGGCACACATGTCCAAACACAGGACATTGCATAAGCTAATGGTCCTGCAATTGTGTTGGAATAAGGGCCACCTGCACTGAGGAGACACCCTCATGGCAAGCCAGAATGTGCACACAGATGTCAGCACACAAAGACCAAACTACGTAGCATCTGGACCACACACTGGTGCTAAAAATGGATGAGCAGGAATCATGTATTTAAACTTTTGACACATGCTGCAAAGCACAAACATTAAACCCTGCACAACATCACTGGATCACTGCATGTTGAGTGTCTGTCCAGACAATTATCACACACAGGTCAGACCTGGCAAGGAGACATAAGGTTTGAACATGTAGGCCTCGCCCGCACAAACCCCCCATACCCGAGACAATGTGATTAAGACAGATCAAGAAGTGACACCTCTTAATCAGGGTTTACAAAAATGTGCAGCAAGAATTCCAAAATGTACTCCACATCACCTCGTGAGGCTGCCAACACATATTTGTGACAAACAACCATCAACAGATAGTTGTAAATAGACACACAGGCACTGCCCAGTGTGAGTATGCACAAGCCAAATGGGGTCACCCTGTCCAGTGGACACACGTAGCACACTTTAGATAAATACAAATGAGGCCAGGGAACAATGCCACAGAGGCCAACCTATGCTGAACACACAGAGAATGGGCACAGTGTTGGATGACACACATGATTCTGAGGCAAGGGTGTCTCAGGGGACTGTAGTGGGCACACTGCTCCATGGTCCTGGAATGATCTGACTGTAACATGAGCAACCGTCCTGGCACTATGCATATCTCCCACTCATGCACATCATGTCTTAGGCCACAACATCGGTCATGCATGCTACAAGTCAGTTAATTTGAAACCTCACACTCTTATGTTGAGACTAAGCATCAGTGCCAACAAATATGGACCCCCAAATGACTGAACAGGACAGGGCACAGGCAAGGTACCAACACATGTCAGAGACCACCCCCACACATGATGCAGAAAGCAATGTGCACTTGGATTAACTGGCAGCCTAGATGACCATGTGCAATAGTGATTACACACAGACCAGGGAACACATGTCAAGGAGGGGAAGGGAGGAAGAACAGCACCGGTTAACTTGGGGGAACAGGATATGCACTGCACATATAAACCCTGGCAGTGTATCCAGGAGACTGAGCACTTCCAAAAGCTGGTGACACAATGTACCTACCCCTGCCTTGCTGCTGTCTCTCCTGTAACTGCCTATCCATGTCAGGGAAGACCACCACCAGGACACGCCTCATCTGGTGGGTCTGGCATCGGCGCCCGCTGTGGGGGCATGGAGGTGAGTCCCCCAGCAGGACCCGGGCGATCCTTTGGGTCCAGCACCGGATGTACTGCCACCGTTTTCGGACTTGGGCTAGGTGCCGACTGCGACCCTCCACCGATCTCACGGCCCTGACGGCCCACTTCCAGATCTCCCCCTTCTCGTAGGCAGTTAACTGTGAGGATGACAAAGTGAGACAACATCACTACACCTGCTCCATGTCAGAGAGACACACATTTGAACATCTTTGATATGTTGAAAAGGTCATAGGATGCTGCCAAGGAATAGCATCTTTGTCATGTGGACATTGGCCTCTGTGGAAGCCCCAATGCACTACATGGCATTGAAAGTACACAGGTGGCATGAGGGGTGCGACACACTCCATGATCATGGCACACACTGTGCATCACAAGCAACACCAGGCTGATGGACAGCACCTCCAAGCAGTTACATGCACCAGGCCACTGACGCAACCTCAGCAGAGTACACAGACACACACAGGCACAGATCAATCACATGCCATTGGCAACAGCGTATACAAACCTCACTCTGCACATGTGCCACTTGCCTGTGGGGTGTCACAGGTGTGGGGCTAGCTCAGCAAGTCAGACACACAGCACGGCTTACTTCTCACATCAGATGGGTAGAGCTGTTGCCTCCTCCATGCAGCTGTGGTGCAACACTTCACATAGACACTCACCCACATGACAAGGAACATTCACACACATCAATGTCCAGGGGGCGTACACATCACTTGGAAACTCTCACCACAGCTCCACTCAACTCACACACATCTGTGGGTACAGTCACCTGTCACACCAGGGGGACCACTGAATCACCTCAGGACTATAGACAAAAAATGCCACGAAGGATTAGCCAGGCTGAATGTGTCATGCACTATGCAGTGAATGTCACAGTAAGCACAATGCAAGTGAGGAGTGCACACATGAACTACATCATGCTCTGCATGGGAGACATAAGCCATTCCCCCCCTGGGACCCACTCTAAACAACATTGCATGTCTGTCACACCTGGACACAATGCCAGAAGTGACAGTCACAATAAAGGTGCACAGTCAAAGGTAGTGGAGTCAGCACTCACCTGCTCCCCTGGTCTCCCATACAGGCTGGTGTACTGTGGGAGAATGACATCCAGCAATGCCTCATTCTCCTCCTGGGTGAAAGGCTGGGCCCTCTCCACAGACCTTGACATGGTGCCAGAGGAAGCACAGACAGCATCAGTGTTGTCAACAGGAAAGTTGTTCAGGCAAGTGCCCTCTCATAGGTTCTGGCTGACTTATATCAGTCTTGCTGAGGGGCATTCATTTGGAGGAGTAAATAGTGATTGGTCAGATTCATTCGCATCTTACGTTTACTCCAATCCCTTTCCACATACACCAGTGACAGCATTTGCATCGTTCAAATTTTGAGCATCATGTCAAGTCAACAACCACTTTGCCACATTGTATTTTGTGGCCAACTGACTTTTCCAGGACACCTGATGGAAAACTTTTATTTGAAAACTCTGTATCCATTACAACCAGCATGCATTTAGTGCCTAATACTTGTCCCTTATGTGTCCCCTATGTAATTTTCACACGTACCCCTATGGCACCAGTTGCACAGTGTGTTTCACATGTACGTGTACGCACTGGTAGTACACGTACCCGTACTACCAGTGCCTACACGTATGTGTACTACCAGTGCCTACACGTATGTGTAATACCAGTACCTACATGTACGTGTATGCACTGGTAGTACACGTACCTGTACGTGTACTACCAGTGCCTACACGTACGTGTTTGCACTGGTAGTACACGTACCCGTACCCATACGTGTACTACCAGTGCCTACACGTACGTGTACTACCAGTGCCTACACGTATGGGTACGCACTGGTAGTACACGTACCCGTATGTGTACTACCAGTGCCTACACATACGGGTACGCACTGGTAGTACACGTACCCATACGTGTACTACCAGTGCCTACACGTACGTGTACGCACTGGTAGTACACGTACCCGTATGTGTACTACCAGTGCCTACACATACGTGTACTACCAGTGCCTACACGTACGTGTATGCACTGGTATTACACGCACGTGTAGGCACTGGTAGTACACGTACCCATACGTGTACTACCAGTGCCTACCCGTACGTGTACATACTGGTACGGGTACGTGTACTACCAGTGCCTACACGTACGTGTACTACCAGTGCCTACACGTACTTGTACGCACTGGTAGTAAACGTACGGGTACGTGTACTACCAGGGCCTACACGTACGTGTACTACCAGTGCCTACACGTACGGGTACGCACTGGTAGGTCACATACCCGTACATGTACTACCAGTGCCTACACGTACGTGTACGCACTGGTAGTACACGTACGGGTACATGTACTACCAGTGCCTACATGTACGTGTACTACCAGTGCCTACACGTACGGGTACGCACTGGTAGTACACGTACGTGTGGGCACTGGTAGTACACGTACGTGTGTACGGTCCGTACCATGCGTGCTCCTACGGCACCACTACTATAGTGATACGGACCATACACACGCCCTCTGAGCGTGTGTATGGTGTGTTTCGCATGCTTACACTGTTGATAGGATGCGCACATGAAAGGAATGGAGGTCTCAGACTCGCACAAGGATGTACTTCAAGTCATTGTCATTGCTGCCCTACATGTGCAGGGCCTAGGTCTGTCAGGCAGTGATATTGCACATGCCTCCTCATGTATTTGCACACTTGATGTGTGATGACCTGTGTACACAGGTCATGTGTGATGGGGCACTATGTGGCACACTTCCCTTTCACACTTTGCACATGTGTGCATGTAGTACAAACGTGTCAAGCACAGCATCACTGGTATGGCACAGTCACCACCACCCGCAACTGTCCCCTGATGCCAGGGATAGGGACACTAACAACTGACATTTAACGACCAGCGTGCACCGATGTGACTATGTCATGTGTGTGTCATGTGTTCCCATGAGCTTGCTGTTGGTGTTCCGTCAACTGCATCTGCTGTTGCTGCATCCAACATGTGTCTGTGTGTAGATGGGCATGGCACACATCTATGCACACCATGCCACATGTGGATTTCCACGTAACATGTGTCTGTATGCATCGAACATGATATTTTGACATGAGGACATATCTGCGTCTTAATGTCTGTGTTTTCTGTTTTTATGTGTACCCCTTAATCGCAATGTGTGTGATCTGTACATTTGACATTCCATGTGATCTGTGCGTCTAGCTTGCTGTCAGCTGTCTGTATGAGATGACATCCTTCAAATGCAGATATGTGGATGTATGTCACTCTTGTGATGTCTCTGGCTGTTCACTGACACTGTCCCACAGCTCGTTTCAGGGCATGTCATGTAGACTTGACAATCAACGGGTGTAGCTGCCTTTTTGTAGGAGTATCACCTGGCTGGCATACGTGTCCTGGATGTATTGCACAGACCAGACTCTGTATTTAGCAGATGTGTATTAGCAGTTGAGCATGTGCTCAGTTAATTGACATTGATGTTGTTATGTTCTCACTCTTCGTTATTCATTCCAATTTTCTGCAGGGCACCGCCTGTCCCCAGACCAATGCCAGACTTGGGTGCCATGAGGGAACGTGACTGCATACGACGTTACAGATTCACCCAACAGTTGATTGAGGACTTGACCGCCAAGCTGGCACCACTCCTCCAACCACGACACAGGTATCCTACTGCGCTGACCCCCAAGATGAAGGTGATGGCAGCCCTACATTTTTTTGCCACAGGTACGTTTCAATTCACCATAGCTGATGTTGGTGGCATGTCACAGACGATGTTCAGCCGTGTCCTACATGATGTTTTAGTAGCCATGTTGGAGCACCTGGATGAATTCATCCATTTTCCGACTCCTGAGGAGTTGACAGGTGTCAAGGGTGATTTCTATGCCCTGGGAGGGATGCCCCATGTCATTGGGTCCATTGATGGGACACATGTGGCTTTGGTACCACCACAGGCACAGGAGGTCGCCTATCGCAACCGTAAACATTACCACTCTATAAATGCCCTTGAGGTGTGTCTTGCTAACATGCTGATTTCCCATGTCTGTGCACGTTTTCCAGGGTCAGCACACGATGCCTACATCATGAGGCGTAGCAGGGTGCCACAAATGATGCTGCGGCTGCACAACGAACGAGCATGTCTTGTTGGTGGGTATACACTGTTTGTCCTGAGTTTTGCGGTATCTTTGTATCTTACGGCATCTCCTGACCCACTTCTTTACATGATGTTTCCATGTAGGGGACTCTGGCTATCCCAACATGCCATGGCTGATGACGCCTCTCCGCAACCCAAGATCAGCTGCAGATCACTGTTACAACAATGCACACGGGCAGACCAGGCGAGTGATTGAGAGGACGTTTGGCCTCCTGAAGAGCCGATTCCGGTGCCTTGACAAGACAGGTGGGTCCCTCCCATATGCACTGGCAAAGGTCTGCAAAATCTTCCTCGTGTGCTGCATGCTGCACAACATGGCAGTGGAGAAGGTAGTGCCACTCATCCTGGAGCAGCATGAGCAGGAACATCCACCCGTGGAGGATGAAGGGCTTGGTCACGAGGCAAGTGAGGAGGAGGAGGAGGATATCCAGAGTCAGCTCATACGCAACTTCTTCTCACAATGGTGAGTCACTGGGTCTGAGTGTGCACGCTTGGAGCCTTGTGTGGCATGTGTTGCAATGTGTGTGTCCAGCTGACTGTATGCTAAGTGACTTAGATGTGTGTTCTGATGTGTCACTCGAGTGATGATGTCATTCCACTCGTTTTAGCTGAGGCACTAAATTTTCAATTCGCATGATGACAACATTATTCCTGTAGAGTAAATGACCATGTATGCGGAGAACAATCTTTTAGCTGACTTCTTGTGTGTCTGTCATCCACAGGTTCTTGCGCATGTTGTCTGGTCGTGTCATCGTTGGCCTCCTGCTATTCCTCATGAGTATTGCAACGTGTGCTGAATCAGCGTTCCATGCACGGACATGCGGAAAAGTCATTTTGGGTGAGGATTGCAGCAAGGCATTTTGGGGATGTTACGTGTTTGGAATGTGTGGGGACTGCTCCTGTGCATGTTGGATTACCATACATACACGTCGACTCACCATGAGGCACATGACATGTAGCATGACTCCCATGAATTGATAGTCAACCTTCGTGACAGTCATCTGTAATGGTTTGTGGATTCTGATGAAGGCATCAATGTGTGTAAAACTTCCCTCAGAAACATACGGGATGCTACGGGTGGACATAGTGTGGGACATCCCCATAAGAGGCTCAATGGGGAATTGCAGCCTCTCCATGTGCAGCAGGGGGGGTTTGGCTCATCCCCTTAACTTGTGTGCCAGTGTAGGTCCAACATGTTCAGCCAAATGACCTGTGAGTCTGTTCATATTGATGCAATTCCCTTAGTGTGAGCCTGAGTAACAAAGGTGTTCCTCACCCTCCAAGGTGCCTCATCTCTGTCAATGCAGGTCTCTTGCCACTTTGCATGCGGCATCTCTGGCATAGTTGTCAAAGATTGTGCATATGAGTCTATGTGTAGTTTGGCTACATGCATGCATTTCTTCATGGGTTAGAATCTCTATTGTGCATGAAATCCATGGTTGTGTATGTATTTGGGCATGTTGGTCCCAATGACGGGCCGTCAACGCCTGCTGAGGGTGTGTCTCCTGTGCGCAGCACGGCCTTCTGTGTCCTGATCCTGTGTCAGTCATTGTCAAGGCCACGAGATTCTTCTTTCTGATGTCTTGCACAGGAACAGAGATGCTGATTCCCAACTCCCCTTCAAGGATATTTCTGCGGGCCAGTTATATATCTAGACCCTCAAATCTACCCCCGAGGGGGAAAGGGGAGTGGATAAAATAATAAACAAGAAGAGACTGGTCCTGAAACGGTCTTCTCTCTTACGTCTGCTTCTTGGTTCTAGCCGCAGACTGCGTGTCAACTGAGAGAATCTAAAAATCAAGCATCAAGTTATACATTTATCCTACATGTACTGTGTCCCAATTTTTATTCTGCTCCCATGATCTTAACCTACCCTTCGTTTCTGGCACTGTGCCTCTCCTCTATATTTCTTTTCTTTCTCTTGAAAAGTAACACTCTGGAATTCACCTGTCAACAAGATATCACTGAATGTAAGTATTTCCTTATTTACCCTTACGCTCTCCTATTCTCTTAATTAGCATATCTACTTACTTGAGTGTGTGTGTACTTATTTTCGGTAGATACTCTTCATAAATTGTTACTGAATCCCTTGCTAGTTGGAGTCTAAGACCTTTCTAGCTGCACCGTATTTCCTTCTCAGAAATGTTTTAACGTTCTTCCCTTTTCTTGCAGGAATTTTGACGTATTTCTTATCTTCCGGTGGGTTCTATCCAAGTCTATATTATTTACAATATTCACATATGTCTTGACATCTTCTATCAATTCTATAGATCACTTAGCTTATAACTTGTTTTCTGCCCAGGATATTCTTCGACGAGTTTCTTACAACAGCCTTGGTTTATCACTTGGGAAGAGGCGCCACCAACTGTCGCTTCAGCAAACTTCTCCTCTTTCCTAACTACTTCCGACGGAGGTAGCGAACGAAAACCGGACGAAAGCCCGACGAGATATTCTCTACACTAATTCTGTGGAGAGATAGATTAACCCTGCGTACTTCGTGAATTCTCTGGTGAAGTGCGCGTTTGTTCCAGCGCGTGCGCCTCAAACTGCCTCTGAGCACCTGTGGGGAAGAAATAAACTAGACCGCCGCGATGATTAGAAGGCGGCGGCCATCTTTAGACTCCTTTTCCGATTCAACCTGGTCCAGCCATTGCCTCTGGCCCGTACTCTTTCTCCTGGTCCATGACCTCTGCCCAACACTGTGCCCGCTACTGTTAAGCCATCCTTTGGAATCCTGACAGTACCCCCCAACAAAGGAGGTCCTCTCAATCGTGGCTTTGTAGGAAATCTTTGATGAAAGGATTTACCTAATCTTGGAGCATGGATATCTGACTCCAATTCCCAAGATCGCTCCTCTGGCCCATAGCCCTTCCAGTAAACTAAATAGTACAGTTTGTCTTTTACCTCCTTTGAATCTAAAATCTCCTTGACTTCAAATTCTACTCCAGATTCTAATGGAATGGGTTTCGGAGGCAAGTTTTTTCGCAGTTCCAGTGGAGCCTTTTTCAACAAGGACACATGAAAAACTGGATGAACCTTCAATTTGGTGGGCAGTTTTAACCGATAGGTAACGTGAGACATCTTTTCTTCTATCCGATAAGGCCCTATAAATCTAGGTTGAAATTTTCTGTTACTTTTTAACCGAAGGTTCTTTGTACTTAACCAAACACAATCGCCTGCCTCTAAGGGAGGGCCCTCACGTCTCTTTTTATCTGCATAGGTCTTATATTTTTTCTTAGCCTGTTCTAAATTTTGTATGACCGTCTGGTGGACTTGTTTTAAATGTGATACTAGGTCTTCTACAGCTGGAACTTGAATATCAGTCTGCCCTATAGTGAAATCTGGATGTCGGCCATAATTCAGGTAAAATGGGGAATAGCCTGTAGAGACATTCCTGGCATTGTTGTGTGCAAACTCTGCAGCCCATAAATAATCTGCCCACTCTCCTTCTTGTTTCAACAGGAACAATCTTAGGTACTGCTCTAGTTCTTGGTTCACCCTTTCTGTTTGCCCATCTGTCTCTGGGTGATAACTGGTTGAATACCTAGCTTCGATTCCCAACCCTTTCAGAAAAGCCTTCCAAAAATGAGATACGAATTGTGCACCCCTATCTGAAATAACAACCCTCGGGATGCAATGAATTTTCACAATCTGTGTACTGAAATGTCTAGCAAGTTGTTTAGCTGTGGGAACCCCTTTTAGAGCCGTGAAATGTGTCATCTTAGTAAATGTGTCCACCACCACTAGGATGGTGTTGAAACCTTGACCAAGAGGCAAATCTACAATGAGATCTAATGTAACTGTGTGCCATGGAAAAGGTGGTGTTGGCAAGGGTTGTAAAAAAAACCCTTAGGGGCTTGCCGTTCAGATTTTCCCTGAGCGCAGATTTCACAGGTCTTTACGTACTTTTCCACATCCCTGGTCATCTGAGGCCACCAATAAAGCCTTTTAACTAATTCTTCAGTCTTCGCTTCTCCTTTATGCCCCGCTAAAGGAGCATCGTGGCACTCGTACAGCGCTTGGTTTTGTAACTCTTTGGTAGGCAAATACAAGGCTCCTTTGAAATACGGCAATTGATGTTGGATCTCTCTTCCAGCGCCCTCTTCAACCCATCCTTGCATTTCTTCTGGACTCATGATTTCGGTTATTTGTTTCTTCAGGTCAATCGAAGTGATGGCGCCAATGATTCTGGTACTTGGAATTATAGTTTGATTTTCTGTGTTACTCTTTTGGTTATTGGTTCCTAGTCTGGATAAGGCATCAGCCTTCCCGTTCTGAGCCCCAGGTCGGTAGGTGATTACAAAGTCATAATCGGCAAAGTACAATGACCATCGAAGTTGTCTTGGAGTTAGTGTCTTAGCTGATTTCAGAAATGTTAAATTTCGGTGATCCGTAAAAACTGTCACTAGATGCCTAGCTCCCATGAGGTAGTGTCGCCACTCCTTAAAGGCATCTTTAATGGCCAATAACTCCTTCTCCGTTATAGTGTAATTCACTTCTGCTGACGTCAATTTTCTTGATCTGTAAGCAACCGGATGCAACTGGCCCGTTTCCTTGTGTCGTTGGGATAGCACTCCCCCGACTGCTAAATCGGAAGCATCTGTTTCAACATAGAATGGTTCCGAGGGATCAGCATGTAAAAGTATTGGTGCAGTGGTGAAGTCTTTTTTCAGGGATTTAAAGGCCTCTTCAGTTTCTTCTGTCCAATCAAAGTGAACTCCCTTCCGGAGTAGTTTTGTAAGAGGAAGTATCTTCCGTGAGAATTCACTTATAAACCTTCTGTAGAAATTTGCGAACCCTATGAAGCTCTGAACTTCCTTAACACTTTCGGGAGATTTCCAATCGACCACTGCCTTGATTTTCCGTTCGTCCATATTTATTCCGGTTGGTGAGAGGACAAAGCCCAAGAACTCCACCTGGGAAACGTTGAACACACATTTTTCTAGTTTCACAAACAGCTTGTTTTCTCGGAGCTTCTGTAGAACTCCTCTCACTTCCCCTCGATGCTTACTCTTGTCGAATGAGTAAATCAGAATATCATCAATGTACACAATTGCACACTGATCAATGTATTCATGGAGGATGTCATTTATAAAATGTTGAAAGGCAGCCGGAGCGTTGCAGAGCCCATACGGCATGACTTGGTATTCAAATAATCCAAATCTCGTTCTAAAGGCCGTCTTCCACTCATCTCCTTCACGCATACGGACCAGATGGTAAGCTCCTCTAAGGTCGAGTTTGGTATATATCTGTGCTCCTTTTACCTGATCCAATAGGACGGAAATGAGTGGAAGCGGGTACCGATTTTTCTTTGTGATCCTGTTTATCGTGCGATAATCAATACAAATTCTCAAATCACCTTCCTTCTTTGGCACGAAAAATAAAGGCGAAGACACAGGAGATTGCGATGGTCTGATGAAACCATTTGCCAGATATTTATCTAAGTATTCTTTTAAATGACAATGTTCTTTTTCTGTTAAAGCATAAACTCGACTGCAAGGTAGATTAGAGCCTGGTTCCAGGTCTATCTTACAATCATACACCCGATGAGGTGGCAATTGCTCTGCTTCCGTTTCGTTGAACACATCCTCAAAATCTCGATACTCTGGTGGAATTTCTTGGGAATTAATCACGCAAACAGACGCTGCAGTCATACATAAGGAATGAGCTGAATTACTCCCATTGGTTTTTTCTTTTATCTCAAAACAATTCTTCTTGCAGTATTCCGAGTCCATTACTATTGTCCTGGAGCTCCAATTGATTGTTGGGTTATGCTCTGTAAGCCAGGGTAGGCCTAAGATAAGTTGAAACTGGGGTGCGTCAATTAAATTTAACTGAATCACTTCTTGGTGTCCGTCGCTGGAAATTAGCTGCACTTGCTCTGTATGGCTCACTATGGGTCCGGAGGAGAGATTCGTTCCGTCCACAGCCCGGACGGGTTCGCTCCTAGATTTTAATATTGCTCGTAACCCTACCTTGGCTGCAAATTTTAAGTCACAGAAGTTTCCGGTGGCTCCGGAGTCTATCATTACCGAAACCTCAGTCAACGTTACTTGCCGGAACTTAATCACCATAGATAAGATCAAGTGTGGGGCAGATGATTGCAGTGTATTCGCTACTTGATGTTCTGTCGGAGTTGATTTTTCATTAGCATCCACCGGTCCAACTCCCGCTACAGGTGGTGCTGCAAGTTTTCCTTCGGCTTGAAGGGAGTCTTTGGTTTCTTCGGACACCCCCTAACGAAGTGTCCACTGGATCCGCAGTACATGCATAAATTGCCTGTTCTTCTCTTTTCCTTTTCTTCTTTGGTCAACGGACCCCTTATTGTTCCTATTTGCATTGGTTCCGAAACCATTTGTCCGTCCGCAATCTTGACACCTTCAGACCGAGCCCTGTCAAACCGTGGGGTCATTGTTTTAAAGTCTCTTCTCTTTTCTCCCTTTCTCTCTCCTTGACGGAAGTCTATTTCTAAAACCAGGTCTACCAGCTCTGAAATTTCGGTGGGTCGATTCGGAATTTGCGCCAACACATCTTTGATTTCGTCCTTCAAACCTCTGTAAAAGACTGCAGCTCTTTTACTCTCCGGCCAGTCAGTCTTCACAACCAGCTTATTAAACTGTGCTAAGTATGCCACTAGATCTCGGTTTCCTTGCCTTAAGTCTAGTAATTCATTATCAACCACTTGAGAGATTCTTCGTCTGTCAAAGATCCGAAGAAATTCTTGTTTGAATGTTTCGTAATTATGCAGCAGGGGATCATCTCGGGAAACCAAGGGCATAGACCAGGACGCCGCATCTCCACTTAAGTACGATAGCACGAAGGCCACTCTTGACTGCGCATCTGGGAAAATTGAAGGGCGACACATGAAGTGTAGTGAACACTGTGTGATGAATATCTGCGCCTTTTGTGGGTCTCCACTAAATCGCTCTGGGGGGGCTAATGGTATAACTGGGGACAGAGAATGAATTACTTGTGTTGCTATCCTACTTGGGCCTTCAATAGGAGGGTCTAAAGTTTCTCGTCCTGTACTAAATGGTTGCCTCAATTTCTGAGCTAGTTCCGCTGTTTCCTTTCTTGAATTGACCACCTCCTGTCTAAGACTCTGATTTTCCTCTCTTACTGCCACCAACTCCTTCTGTATTGTTTCTAACACTGCTCCTAAGGTTTGTAAATTTATTCCTTCAGCCATCTCTGCTCAGGTGCAAGTTTAAAAGCGTGGGCACTTCACTCTGTCAAGGCCACGAGATTCTTCTTTCTGATGTCTTGCACAGGAACAGAGATGCTGATTCCCAACTCCCCTTCAAGGATATTTCTGCGGGCCAGTTATATATCTAGACCCTCAAATCTACCCCCGAGGGGGAAAGGGGAGTGGATAAAATAATAAACAAGAAGAGACTGGTCCTGAAACGGTCTTCTCTCTTACGTCTGCTTCTTGGTTCTATCCGCAGACTTCGTGTCAACTGAGAGAATCTAAAAATCAAGCATCAAGTTATACATTTATCCTACATGTACTGTGTCCCAATTTTTATTCTGCTCCCATGATCTTAACCTACCCTTCGTTTCTGGCACTGTGCCTCTCCTCTATATTTCTTTTCTTTCTCTTGAAAAGTAACACTCTGGAATTCACCTGTCAACAAGATATCACTGAATGTAAGTATTTCCTTATTTACCCTTACGCTCTCCTATTCTCTTAATTAGCATATCTACTTACTTGAGTGTGTGTGTACTTATTTTCGGTAGATACTCTTCATAAATTGTTACTGAATCCCTTGCTAGTTGGAGTCTAAGACCTTTCTAGCTGCACCGTATTTCCCTCTCAGAAATGTTTTAACGTTCTTCCCTTTTCTTGCAGGAATTTTGACGTATTTCTTATCTTTCTGTGGGTTCTATCCAAGTCTATATTATTTACAATATTCACATATGTCTTGACATCTTCTATCAATTCTATAGATCACTTAGCTTATAACTTCTTTTCTGCCCAGGATATTCTTCGACGAGTTTCTTACAACAGCCTTGGTTTATCACTTGGGAAGAGGCGCCACCAACTGTCGCTTCAGCAAACTTCTCCTCTTTCCTAACTACTTCCGACGGAGGTAGCGAACGAAAACCGGACGAAAGCCCGACGAGATATTCTCTACACTAATCCTGTGGAGAGATAGATTAACCCTGCGTACTTCGTGAATTCTCTGGTGAAGTGCACGTTTGTTCCAGCGCGCACGCCTCAAACTGCCTCTGAGCACCTGTGGGGAAGAAATAAACTAGACCGCCGCGATGATTAGAAGGCGGCGGCCATCTTTAGACTCCTTTTCCGATTCAACCTGGTCCAGCCATTGCCTCTGGCTCGTACTCTTTCTCCTGGTCCATGACCTCCGCCCAACACTGTGCCCGCTACTGTTAAGCCATCCTTTGGAATCTTGACAGTCATCTCTGGTGATTGTGCATCCATTTTCTCTGGGTGTGCCATGGGTAACCGGACACTCCTTCCTTTACACACGCCTGTAGCAGTTGTCCTTTCTGACATCCTTGTCTTTGTGTACTACTTTTGGCATAGTTTCCAGGACATGCCGCCTGCTGCTGCGGCCCCGGCAGCAAGAGCACACAAAGTAGCGGGATTCGGCAACACACTCGCCTCAAAGATGCTCCTCCCTGCCTCCCTCCACCCATTCATTTGGCTGTCATCATTTTGTCTGTGCCACTGTTGTGGCCACGCGGTGCCAAAGGCAGGACCGTCAGCACATGCAACGTGCACATTGCATGACCCTCATGTCCTTGCATGACCCATATCACACTACAGTCTGATGTTGCAGCCACCCTCCAAGCAATGTCCATCCGAAAATCAACCGCCTGCTCTCAGGCATACCCTAAGCGCACACACAACACCTTTGCATGCTGAGTGTGCAACTCCAACTGCCTATACAGCGCTGCCCCGCCTTCCAGGCCCTGTCACACCAACCAGATCATGTCCCTCCTACTCCATACCGGCTCCGTCCACCAGCAAGGCCATGGGAGTGGGACTCAAGCCTTCAGCATGTAGTATAGTGGCGTCATCTGGCACATGGCCCAGGGATCATCTCTCAGCGTGTCAATCTTCAATGTGTCCAGGACCCCCCTCTCCACCAGCACATGCGCACACAACCTCATAATCATGTCGTATGCCATTGACACCCAGCTGCTCCTCACCCTCACCAAAGACGCAGCCATTGCCAGTTCCAACATTCAAGAAGGCATGAGGTCCGTGGATGAATGGCAGAACATCAGCCACCTGAGGCTGGACTTGTACAGGACTGGGGTAATCATCTGAGCATTGTCCCCTTACAGCTGGCTCAACTCCTTCTGTCCCACCTGCAGGGGCCCTACACAAGCACCCAGTGGCCACGCACACAAGATGGTGTGCATCAAGGATTTGTCACTCACATTTGCCATGCAAATCCCCAGCATCTGTACCTCATGCTGCAACACCCTCTGCATGATGCACATGATCCACAGATAGATCCACTCCAAGGAAAGCCAGACCATCCCCCAGGTACACGACACCAGCCGTGTCAACTACTGCCCCGCCCTCTACGGAGCAAGTACATCCAAACTCACGGGAAACTTGTCCACATCCAGGGTGCATCTGCACACCTCAACTTCAACATCCCGCACCCCATCTACATCACCATCCACCTGAGATAGCTGCAAGGGATCACTGTGTGCTGCAGGATGACCTTCACACTCCTCACACACACTCAGGAGGCAGTCAACAACCCCAGACCCCAAAATCAACCTTGTACATCTGTCATCCAAGACCCCGTTGGCCCAACTCTATGCATCCAAACTTGGCCTGGCCACCATTCTTCACATCCACAAAACTCCAGTATGAAGGAGATGGTTCTCCCACCTGGCCAAAGATACCTGGGACTCCCTCCCCGGGAACCTCCACATGAGCCATGACCTCTAGGCCTTCATCATCCTCTTCCTGATTGGTCTGTCTGCACAGTATTGCAAGCCCCCCCTCAGCAGCTTGAGGCCATCACGGGTGAGTATTGGGCTCCCAGGCAGTATCGGATGATACATTGTGACCCATGTGTGTCCTGTTACTGTACCGGACTCAGATCCCAGGGTATGGATGGCTGGAGTTAGTTCAACACTCAGGCATAGTTTGATATTTACCCACACGCATGTTGTGGACTAATGCAAAATGACTGCAACATCTAATAATGAATAAATAGTTTTATTCTCGGTGGGGTGCGTTACCGGGTGCATAGAATCCAAAGTTCACAGGGGGAGATGGGATCCTTGGCATTTGAAGTCATCAGAGTCCAGACCACAGTGTTGGTCATCATTGGTCAGACTGTGACCAGCAAGTCCATGTGGCAGAGAATGTCAGTGAATGAGGTGCTGCTGTTGCGCATGAAGGCCAGGTGCCAGGCCAGGTGACCTGGGAGATGTGGATGGTCCGCTGCCTCTCACGGTCTTTTCCGTGGACGACCCACCTTCCTCCAGGGACCCTCAGATGCAGGCCTTGACGATGCTTGGGACGCTCCGTCGGGCGAATCCTCCTCCTCCTCCTCCCTCCCTGTGGCTGGTGTTGGTCTTCGCCTGGTGGCACAGGGAGGGTTGGCCATATTGTCGGTGATCCGACGGAGTGAACGGCTTATGCCCGTTTGCACCGCCAGGAGCTCAGCCAGTCTTGCCTCCATTCATCATTGGTGTTGTTGTTGACTGGCGTGTTGCTCGGCCTGCTGATTCTTAATGTCTGTGAGGGTCGCCACTACCTGACTGATGGCCCTGGTGTCACGCCGGTATGCCTCCATGATGTTGCGTACGTGTGACATACCGGTCCCTTCAGCTGTTTGGTCAGGTTCTCGCCTCCGCCTGCCTCCACTCCCACCACCCCTGCCCACACGAGCCTGGCCTGCCATTGTGGGCACATCGGGTCTACGGGACCCCTGAGGGATGGCAGTTGCGGGGTTGTCTGCCTCCTCCTGAGTGCCCGGCGAACCTTGTCCCTCCAGGTCAGACTGGCTCAGTTGTTCAGTGTGGGCAGGGCGCCTGGGTGTCTCCTGGGATGTGGCAGTAATGGGGGTGGTGGTTGGCACAGATGTACCTGAAGCAGGTGCTGCAGGGGCTTGGACACCAGAGGGGCCAGGTGGGTTGGGGTCATCCGCGGAGTGTTGTGAGGTGTCGCTGCCGGTGGGATCAAGTTCCTCCCGAGCCTGGGACTGTGGTACTTCCCCCCATTGTTGGGGGGAGATCCATGACGTTGCCCTGTGTGTGAGAAAGAGACAATGTTAATGCTGTTTAATGCGACATCCATGTTTCATACATATTCTAGGTGCCACAGTTCCTCCAGGTAGTTGTATGTGCCTAGCATTCACATCAATAATGTTCACTTGTGGATGGGTATGTTGCAGGGGACTGATTGAAATGTTCTCCAGGGTGTTTGACATGCCGAATTTGGGCTTGGATGCTTCTTTGGCTGTAGCTTGATCTTGTTGTGTTACATGTCCATTGTGAGAGTGGGTAACTCCATTGGCTGCCCCAGGGGTGTGTGCTTGTGTAAGGGGTGAGTGATCATCCCTCAGCCCGACGCTGTTCAACATCCACATTGCCCCCCTCACACAAGTGGCCCGCCACCACAACCTCAACATCATCTCCTACGCCGACAACACCCAGCTCATCCTCTCCCTCACCAAGGACCCTCACACCGCCAAAACAAACATCCACGAGGGTCTGAGGGCCATCGCCAACTGGATGAGGAGCGGCCATCTGAAAATGAACTGAAAGACGGAGGTCCTCATCCTCGGACCCACACCCTCAGCCTGGGATGACTCCTGGTGGCCAACCACTCTGGGTACAGCACTGACACCCACCGACCACGCACGCAACCTAGGATTGATCCTCGCATCCTCCCTCTCCATGTTCAAGCAGGTCAACGCCGTCTCCTCCTCCTGCTACAGCACCCTACGCATGCTACGCCGGATCTACAGGTGGATCCCGACCGAAACAAGTAGAACAGTGACACAGGCCCTCGTCAGCAGCAGACTGGACTACGGCAACGCACTCTACGCAGGACTACCATCCAAACACCAACGGCAGCTAGAACGCTTCCAAAACGCCTCCACATGACTGATCGTCAACGCCCCTGCCACAGCCACATCACCCCCCTCCTGAGTGACCTGAACTGGCTCCACATCGACAAGAGGATCACCTTCAAGCACCTCACACACGCACACAAGGCACTCCACAATGCCGGACAAGCCTACCTGAACATCAGACTCAGCTTCTACACCCCTACCCGCCAGCTCCGCTCCGGCAGCCTCGCCCTCGCAGCTGTCCCCCGCATCCAACGTACGACCGCCTGTGGCAGATCCTTCTCCTACCTCGCCGCCAAGACCTGGAACACCCTCCCAACCCACCTACGACTGACCCAAGACCTACTTGCATTCAGAAGACTCCTCAAGACCTGGCTCTTCGAGCTGTAGTGGAACCCCCCCCCCCCCCTCAGCGCCTTGAGACCCTCACGGGTAAGTAGCATTCCTTACAAGTACCCTGATCGATAGTTAATTGATTGACGGTGCCTGCTGGTGGGTGTAGTGTGATTTGGCAGTGGGTCTCCCAGGTGATGTATCTGTCCCCCCATGGAGCATGCTGCCATGTAAGTGAGTGTGAGTTCCTGTCCTAGATATCTGAGCTTGTTGTGTTTGTGTTTGAGTTTGCAGTGGTCACAGGAGAGCCTTGTGCTGCCTACAGCAGGGCCAAGTGTCAGCTACGTTGTCAGTACTTTGCCAGTCCCTGTGCATTGAGCATGGTGCATGGGTATGTACCTGGGCCATATGGGCTGAGGGCAATGGTGTCTGTTTCTGAGTTGTACAATATATTTTGTGATCCCCACCCTCCCAGCATCCCGGACATCCAGTCTTTGGTTTGTGGTTTGTGTAGCCTGGTACATGGCATGGCCTTGCTTTGTGAATGGGGCATACACATGTTAGTGGCATGAGCATTGTTTTTGAGTGTGGTTGTGTCCGGGGAGGGCTTGGGAGTAGGTGAGTGCATTTGTTGTAGTTGGGGTGTGGATGCCATTACCCCCATGTTACGTAAGTTGTTTGTGTACTCACCAGGCTCGGCAACTCCTTCGACTCCATGTACTCCCACCAGCAGAAGCAGGGCCATCACCTTCTCCTCCCAGGGATGGTAATGTACTGGTCTGCGGGGCAGCCCACCTCCAGTGATGTTACTCTGGGCATAGTCCTCGTTCATTTTGCGCTTGACTGCCCTCCGCAGATCGTACCACCTGGCTTGGCATTCATTCCTGGTCCTTCAGATGAGCGCAACAGCATTCACCCGATCGACGATCCTCTGCCACAGGCATGATTTTTCGGCTATGCTGGTCTGTCTGACCAATGTTCCAAAGAGCTGTGGCTCAACTCTGATGACTTCGTTGACAAGGATGTCCAGCTCCTCCCTTGTGAACTTTGGATTCTTGTCTGTGGGCATGGTGTGGGGTGTGGGTGTGGATGGTTGTGGGTGTGTGGGTGTGAATGTGTAGGTGTGTGTGTGAATGTGTAGAGGGGGTATGCGTGAAGGAGGTTGTGTAATGTGTGTAAGTTAAGGTGTATGGGTGCAGTTGTTTGCGTGTGGTGTCTGTCAGCAGTGGGTCTGTTGCACAGGCTCATGGTTTGTGAGTGTGGGCCCTTTTTATTGGTCCATTTGTGGGTGTGGCTGGGTTTGAAATTTTGGTGGGTGTGTTATAAGAGGTGGTTGTGAGTTTGGGCCTCTGTTTGCCTGTTTGGATGTGCCAGGTCAGTCTTTTAAATGTTTTTTCTACTGTAGACGTGTTTTGTGGTGTTGTGCGAGTCAAATTGACCCTCCTTGTGCTGTTTTACAGTGTCCTGGTTCTGTACAATTCGTTTTAGCGTATGTAAGGTGCATACATACGCGATGTTGTTGTACAGTGCTCACATATGCAATGTTGTTGTATGGTTCGTACATACGCGATGCTGGGGTACGGTGGTGGGGTACGGTGCGTCCAAGTACAGGGCTGGGGTACGGTCTTGGGGTACGGTGCGTACAAGTACGGTGCTGGGGTACGGTGCGTCCAAGTACGGGGCTGGGGTGCAGTGGTGGGGTACGGTGCGTACAAGTACGGGGCTGGGGAATGGTCTTGGGGTACGGTGCGTACAAGTACGGTGCTGGGGTACGGTGCGTCCAAGTACGGGGCTGGGGTACGGTGGTGGGGTACGGTGCGTACATGTACGGGGCTGGGGTATGGTGTTGGGGTACGGTTCGTACATGTACGGGGCTGGGGTACGGTGCGTCCAAATACGGGGCTGGGGTGCGGTGGTGGGGTACGGTGCGTACAAGTATGAGGCTGGGGTACGGTGGTGGGGTACAGTGCGTACATGTACGGGGCTGGGGTACGGTGTTGGGGTACGGTGCGTACATGTACGGGGCTGGGGTACGGTGCGTCCAAGTATGGGGCTGGGGTAAGGTGGTGGGGTATGGTGTGTACAAGTAAGGGGCTGGGGTACAGTGGTGGGGTACGGTGCGTACATGTACGGGGCTGGGGTACGGTGGTGGGGTACGGTGCGTACAAGTACGGGGCTGGGCTACGGTGGTGGGGTACGGCGCGTACACATACGGGGCTGGGGTAGAGTGCGGACATGGGGGGGGTACAGTGCTGACATATGGGGGGGAGGAGGGGGCTGTACGACTCATATCCCGGGCACAAGTTTACCCAGATACGAGTGGTACGGCGTTCGCTCCATACGGGGCCTTTTCCATGCGCTTGTGTTTTCGGAAGGGCGGTACGGATCGTACTTGCACTCTCGGACTTCAGTTTTACGATTTGTATGTAAAACTGTCCGGGGACGTCTCGTAGACTTTTCCCAAAGCGATTTGTATGTATTTTTCACGTTCGAATCGTACTTTACCGGTTGTACGGGACTTGTACGATTCGTACGTAAAAAAATACGGATACGAGTCGTACGGTAATTTTTTTTTACGGATCGGACTCGGCACCTAAATGTCATTTATTGTGTTAAAATTAATATTAATATTTAATATATAATATTTTATTTTTATATATATTTAAATCAATATTTTTTACATCTATATTTTTGATTCACTATTTTTGTACTTACCTGTTTAGGATGGGAGTCGATATTTTTGTAGTCCATATTTTTATTATATTTTGAGCATCGATATTTTTAACATCGATATTCTATCAGTGAACCGTAAACCTACATGTGTGGGATTTCCTCGTAGAAAGAAAGGAGAGGTGGAGGAGCTGATTTACAATAGTAGGTTTGTGAATTTCTTTTGCAATCACATTTTGTTGTTAGTAAATAGTACTTCTTTTGTACTACTTTACATACTGCAAACTGCATCTGTTAATCAGGCCCTCAGCGTTTGCACTTAACTGGAACTGGAGTTTGGCTTTCTGGTCAAGCAGGATTTCTGAGAGCAGCCTGTCTTACAGTAGTTATAGAAGACAAACTTTCATACAGAAGGAGGAAGGGCATGGAAGGAGGGATCATTCATTCTGACAAGTGTGAAAAGAGCAGAGTGCAAGCCCATGGGTGACATACCATAGAATGCAGTGCCCAATCATGCTCACTTTCTTTGGTGTCAGGCTCGTCTCTGTTACCATATCTCTGTATAGAAATGGAGGGCAGTAAAATAGTACACCCTGCCTAAAGATGTCAATCTTCCAAAAGAGGATCCTTACATGTGCGCATACGTAGGATTGGCCTGGCAGTATCTGGCTGTCTGACCCTCAATCTTTCCTTGGCTTATCTACTGTTGTGTTGCAAAAGCAATGTATTAAATATATGAAACACAAACATTAATCTAAAATGCCCAAGATGTAGAGGTCGAGCTCTGATGACTTAATGCGTCAGTCGGAAAAGCCTTCCATGCACAGGCATGATTTTTCGGCTATGCTGGTCTGTCTGACCAATGTTCCAAAGAGCTGTGGCTCAACTCTGATGACTTCGTTGACAAGGATGTCCAGCTCCTCCCTTGTGAACTTTGGATTCTTGTCTGTGGGCATGGTGTGGGGTGTGGGTGTGGATGGTTGTGGGTGTGTGGGTGTGAATGTGTAGGTGTGTGTGTGAATGTGTAGAGGGGGTATGCGTGAAGGAGTTTGTGTAATGTGTGTAAGTTAAGGTGTATGGGTGCAGTTGTTTGCGTGTGGTGTCTGTCAGCAGTGGGTCTGTTGCACAGGCTCATGGTTTGTGAGTGTGGGCCCTTTTTATTGGTCCATTTGTGGGTGTGGCTGGGTTTGAAATTTTGGTGGGTGTGTTATAAGAGGTGGTTGTGAGTTTGGGCCTCTGTTTGCCTGTTTGGATGTGCCAGGTCAGTCTTTTAAATGTTTTTTCTACTGTAGACGTGTTTTGTGGTGTTGTGCGAGTCAAATTGACCCTCCTTGTGCTGTTTTACAGTGTCCTGGTTCTGTACAATTCGTTTTAGCGTATGTAAGGTGCATACATACGCGATGTTGTTGTACAGTGCTCACATATGCAATGTTGTTGTATGGTTCGTAGATACGCGATGCTGGGGTACGGTGGTGGGGTACGGTGCGTCCAAGTACAGGGCTGGGGTACGGTCTTGGGGTACGGTGCGTACAAGTACGGTGCTGGGGTACGGTGCGTCCAAGTACGGGGCTGGGGTGCAGTGGTGGGGTACGGTGCGTACAAGTACGGGGCTGGGGAATGGTCTTGGGGTACGGTGCGTACAAGTACGGTGCTGGGGTATGGTGCGTCCAAGTACGGGGCTGGGGTACGGTGGTGGGGTACGGTGCGTACATGTACGGGGCTGGGGTATGGTGTTGGGGTACGGTTCGTACATGTACGGGGCTGGGGTACGGTGCGTCCAAATACGGGGCTGGGGTGCGGTGGTGGGGTACGGTGCGTACAAGTATGAGGCTGGGGTACGGTGGTGGGGTACAGTGCGTACATGTACGGGGCTGGGGTACGGTGTTGGGGTACGGTGCGTACATGTACGGGGCTGGGGTACGGTGCGTCCAAGTATGGGGCTGGGGTAAGGTGGTGGGGTATGGTGTGTACAAGTAAGGGGCTGGGGTACAGTGGTGGGGTACGGTGCGTACATGTACGGGGCTGGGGTACGGTGGTGGGGTATGGTGCGTACAAGTACGGGGCTGGGCTACGGTGGTGGGGTACGGCGCGTACACATACGGGGCTGGGGTAGAGTGCGGACATGGGGGGGTACAGTGCTGACATATGGGGGGGAGGAGGGGGCTGTACGACTCATATCCCGGGCACAAGTTTACCCAGATACGAGTGGTACGGCGTTCGCTCCATACGGGGCCTTTTCCATGCGCTTGTGTTTTCGGAAGGGCAGTACGGATCGTACTTGCACTCTCGGACTTCAGTTTTACGATTTGTATGTAAAACTGTCCGGGGACGTCTCGTAGACTTTTCCCAAAGCGATTTGTATGTATTTTTCACGTTCGAATCGTACTTTACCGGTTGTACGGGACTTGTACGATTCGTACGTAAAAAAATACGGATACGAGTCGTACGGTAATTTTTTTTTACGGATCGGACTCGGCACCTAAATGTCATTTATTGTGTTAAAATTAATATTAATATTTAATATATAATATTTTATTTTTATATATATTTAAATCAATATTTTTTACATCTATATTTTTGATTCACTATTTTTGTACTTACCTGTTTAGGATGGGAGTCGATATTTTTGTAGTCCATATTTTTATTATATTTTGAGCATCGATATTTTTAACATCGATATTCTATCAGTGAACCGTAAACCTACATGTGTGGGATTTCCTCGTAGAAAGAAAGGAGAGGTGGAGGAGCTGATTTACAATAGTAGGTTTGTGAATTTCTTTTGCAATCACATTTTGTTGTTAGTAAATAGTACTTCTTTTGTACTACTTTACATACTGCAAACTGCATCTGTTAATCAGGCCCTCAGCGTTTGCACTTAACTGGAACTGGAGTTTGGCTTTCTGGTCAAGCAGGATTTCTGAGAGCAGCCTGTCTTACAGTAGTTATAGAAGACAAACTTTCATACAGAAGGAGGAAGGGCATGGAAGGAGGGATCATTCATTCTGACAAGTGTGAAAAGAGCAGAGTGCAAGCCCATGGGTGACATACCATAGAATGCAGTGCCCAATCATGCTCACTTTCTTTGGTGTCAGGCTCGTCTCTGTTACCATATCTCTGTATAGAAATGGAGGGCAGTAAAATAGTACACCCTGCCTAAAGATGTCAATCTTCCAAAAGAGGATCCTTACATGTGCGCATACGTAGGATTGGCCTGGCAGTATCTGGCTGTCTGACCCTCAATCTTTCCTTGGCTTATCTACTGTTGTGTTCCAAATCAATGTATTAAATATATGAAACACAAACATTAATCTAAAATGCCCAAGATGTAGAGGTCGAGCTCTGATGACTTAATGCGTCAGTCGGAAAAGCCTTCCATGCGTCAGTCGGAAGACACAGGCTTAATGTTGCATGCTAGGATTCGTAGTTCTTTGCTGCCGGTTTCCTGCCAGGAGGTAGTGTTGCTGCTGCCATAGCCCCTGAGACCTCCCGCTACCCGTGAAGCACACCAAGGGTGAGGATCGGAGTGGGACTCCAGTTCCCAGCATGCCAAGCGGCGCGCTTCCCAACAACGTCATCGCATGGGCCGGGAGGCGCTTAAGTACCGGCAAGGGCTCCCGCAGCGTAGGGCGCGCCCGGGTGTGCCTGGGTCAAGGGCGGTCCCGTCTGCACCCGTCAGCGACAGGAGGAGACTGGGCTGGGCCACCCCCTTTGGGTGTGACAAGCGATCTCCTGTAATATACTGGTAAGGAGTATTATAAATTGGATCATTATATACACCTGACCCCTTCATATAAATAGGATGGGCAAGAGGAAACAACCACAATTCAAGGGAAATACCCAACCTGCTAATACACCTATAACCAACTATTTAAAGACAGCAGTGGGAATGATTAACAGCAAGATTGTCCTGGTGAAAGAACAGCTGGCAGCAACGAAAACTGCTCTAAATGCTGCCTTAATGGTACTGGACCCTGAGGATAAGCAAGAAACACTGATTCCTGAAGTAACTGAGTTTGTATCGGAATCGGAGATAGCATTATCGGGTAGCAATATAAGTAAGGGGTTGGTGCCATGCAGAAGAGACAATCCATGTGTTTTAACAGCATCATTGGAGATATCAGAGTCAACAGACAGCTCATCATTAACTTCACCAACAGCAAAAAAAGTTAATCAACCGCCTAGAATGAAGAACAGTATTGATGAAGTTACCACGATAAAACCCAGTGCAAAACAGAAGATAAAGAAAGGGGGAAAACTAGTAGGGACATCAAAAAGAGAGGCCATTGTAACTGATAGTCAACTCAGGATGTTTAACCTTGAGACATTATTTAAAAAACTGCATTCAAAATTGGATTGTATTGAACGTCGTCTTATGTCTGAAATAAAGCTAGTACGGAGGTAGCCTCATTAACTGACCTGGTATCAGGCCTCCTTGTTTCCAAACATTTGAGTAAATCAAGCATAGTGGAGAACTTACAAACTAGGTTAACGAATAGTGGTGGAGTTAGAGCCATTCATGAAACTAAACAAATAGATGACTCTATTAAGCTTGCATTAGGGGGCCTTATGTCACCTTCACAAAGCTAAAAGTCGGCTATAGAAAATAAAATAAGCTCTAGTGCAGTGGAAGAAACAGATAAAATAGGGCCAATAAACAGACCTAAGAATTACGAGAATACCTGTGAGAATATGATAGATGTGGCCTTATACCTACCACCCCAAGCGACACCCTATGTTATTGTACTTAAAAACGTCTCTAGGTTACAAAATAAGTTCTCCGAACCAAATGGGAGGCTAAAGAACCAAGTGATCCACTGGTTAAATGTAAACACGAATATTGACACTACTGTTCTACAACAGAACATCATAATGCTGAGGCGAGTGAGTTGGGTGGGGAGTTCTAAGAAACATACCACAGGAGATTGTGTGGTGGTGAATTTTCGTAGTAGAAAATTGGTAGAAGACTTGCTAGAGATACTCATGAATAACAACATGGAAAGTAATTTTGTGAGGACTGAATATATTACTGCTGTTCCATTTTTACGGGTCAAACGAGGTTCACCCGAAGTTTAATGGTGTTTTCCCACGTAAATCATTTTTAAATATCCCCATACACAATAGGTATGAACCGCTCAGATCATGTAGTGAGATTGATTGACATAATAGAAACAGCGAGCGTGTTGTGGAGAGAATTATTGATGATATTCCATCTATACGCAGGAGAGCTGGTAATGAAAGAGTAAATGGACTGACTGAATACATGAGCATGCAATCATCGTTTAAGAATTGTAGTACTATGGTAGAGCATGATATATATAAAGGGCTACATTCCTCTGCTAAAAAGATTGCTGGTAGTCACTGCCCTCAAACTATTTGCGGGCATCACCATGAAAATTTAGACAATACCAGTGACATTGTGGATTGTGATAGAGAAGTAATGGCCGCACAATGCTTAACTAGTAAAGACTATAGCTCCCTGACTATCACATCCTGAAATATATCAGGATCTAAGAATAAGATAAATAATGATGCATGGCTTAAATCCCTAGAAAAGTTTAGTATAATCATGATTCAGGAAACATGGAATGTAGAGCTCTTTTTTGTGTAAATGGTTTTAAAGTAATTTGCACTAACGCCAAACCATCAAGAAGAGGGAGAGCTAAAGGTGGTTTATCAACATTAGTAGCGCTTACTGCTCCGCTGTCGGTAAAAGTCGTTAACACTAATTCACAATTTTATCAGTTGATACAGCTATATTCAGAAAGGAAACAAATAATCATTTTGATTAATTTTTAGAATAATGTTTTTGATGGTACCAAATCAAGGGTGATCAATGATTTAGAGTTTGATCTAGAGAATTTTGTGAGAGAACTGTAATTTTGTGGGGGGGGGATTTTAATTCTGAAATTTGTGGTATCCCAATAGGAGAACAATGTGGATTTATTGATAGTTTTGGGGATCGGATTCCCCATTTTCCTTGTGAAGCTATAAATATTATTATTTCTAATATAACTTAATTGTCCTTGAAACAGAAAATGCAGAGGGTGATATTGCTATTCCAACCTATGTAGGTGAGAGACGTTCATCAAATATAGATCACTTTATTATAACAGCAAATTGTAATGGCTTGGTTGAGAATATTATAATTAGCGAAAATCTGTTTAGTGACCCCCACCCTCTTAATTTGAAACTTAGAATTGGCTTGGGTCATCAACAACGGGGTAAGCCCACACAAACGGACATAACACTATAAGGAAACATTGGAGTGTCCATTAAATGGGCTGGTGTAGATCCAACACTATTTTTAGAAAATCTAAAAGGGAAAAATCAAAAGGATATTGATATCTGCCTAAATAACTCGATCTCAGATTTGCTTATTGTAAAAGCTTTTCACAGTTTTACATCGGAAATAGCAAAAGATCTAACTAGTAAAAAGAAGAAAAAACTCTGCATTAATAACCCTAGATGGCTTAATGAAAAATGTTCAAGGTTAAATAAGGCTTTAAAAATGGCTCTTAAAGCTAGACCTAGGAATTGCAGTAAAATAAGAATACTGAGGAAATAAAATAACTTTAAGTCATAGGAAAAATGAAATCCGAGAGGATGCCTGGGTGAGCCTTATCCAGGCAGCAGAGAGTAGAAACGCAAGTCTATTCTGGCATACTATTGACCATCCTTATTTTAAAGACAATAGAACACCGAAAATTGTAATCGTGGTCCCTCTGCACGACTGGATTACACACTTTGAGTCAATTTTTAATCCAGGTTCTTGTAAAGCTTCAATAACGCAAAATAGTACCCTCATATTAGTAGAACCTATAAACTCGATATCCATCACTTTGGCAGAAATTAAATTAGCCCTGTCGAAGAGTGCCAGCGGGAAAGCCGCTGGACCGGATGGAGTACCTATTGATGTTTTTAAAAGTAATATGGAATTTGGTCCCCAATCTTAGTGTATGTTCTAAATGCTGCTATGGGAGGAGTCATACCCGCATCATGGTCCCAAAGCATTATTGTACCTATTTTTAAAAAGGGAGATAGAGGTAAGGCCAAATGTTATCGTCCAAAATCTCTTCTGGACTCCACCCTAAAATTAATGGGAAGGATTCTCCTGGGGAGACTAGAAGACTGGGAGGACAATAATAACATTCTCTCAGAAGCCCAGTTTGGGTGAAAAAGAGGTATTGGAACTGTGGAACAGTGTCTAAATTTGGAACTCCTTATTGGAAAGTATACATTGGTGAAGGAGGGGGTTCTTCACCTCTGCTTTGTGGACCTCACAAGTAGGCCTGGGCCAAAATTCCGTTCCGTTCGCGGAAATTGCGGAAATTTGGCATTTTCGCGTTCCGCGGAAAGCGTGAAAATGTCAAAATTTCCGCATTCCGCAGCTTAGCGATAATTTGTTTCTTGCTCGTGCTGTAAAAAAATACATTCTCGCGTCTGCGCGATCGCCTTACCTGAATCCCCGCGTTCGCTGACAAGTTTTCCCGACCCGGTCGCGTTCTCCACGAGATATTGGATTGTTGGTAGCCATTTTGCGCTGACTCGCAACAGTTCACGCTCGCATTGTCGCGCGATCACGTCATTTGTCACGCGATCACGTCATTCTTCTCGCGATCATGCACCGCACGAGTATGAGAAGATTGAGATCTTGAACACGTCATTCTACACCGCGAGCGAGAGCTTGAGGACGCGGGCACGTCTAATCGAACGCGAAAAGGAGAAAGAGACCCCGAACACGTCACATCCAACGCGACAGGGAGAGAGAGAACGCGATCATGTCATTTTCTACATGCCATCGACATCCGGCGGAAGTAATGTGAAGCTCGAGAACTCGAACATGTAAAATTTTCAATTTGGAGAAGACTATCAGCTCTAGCAGGATCAAACCTTCTGCAAATGATGATTTTGGATGAAAACAACTCCTCAGATTGACATTTGGCTGTCCTTTTTTGTGCAAGGAGTCCTTTTTTAACCCCTTCAGCGCGGCGCGGATTTCCGCGCCACGCTGAAGGTTCCGTGCGCGGGCGGGGCCATGACGGAACGGTTCCGTCATGCGCACAGCGCAACCGACGTGCATGACGGAACCGTTCCGTCATGCGCGTCAAAGGGGTTAAAAAGGTGGGGAGAGGGAGGAAGTGACACAGAATCTCCAACTTCCTGTTCCTGTCCAGCAGGCTCCTCCCAGTGCTCTGTCCATCTCCTGCTCACTCTGCCTTTGGATTTTGAGCTGGAAAGAGCACTCTTTTTGTCTGCTGCATCATTGCAATTGGATTTGAGGATTTTTTTAATAGGATATTTTACAAGTAAGTGGTTGTTGTGTCAGTTTGATTGTGGGCATTGCAGTTGTTGTACCTACAATTTATTTTTGGTAACTATCACCATTCCTTTTTTTTAAATGTTGTAGGGAGTAGTAGTCAGTAGTAGGCCCGAGCTAGTCATGGGCATGGCCTCATGGGTGTGTGCATGATGAAGCAACTGTTCCTTTGGTGTTTTTTTTATGTATTTCATTTTCAAGCATTATTTAGGGCATGGATGGCATTGGATTGAGTTGGAGAAGTGTGTTTTTTTTGGGGTGGGCTTTCTGATCTTGTTGGGCCTGGCCATGTGGCTGGTGGCCATTTTGAAGCCTAGGCCTGCAAGATTGCCTGGTCTTGTCTGCCAACAGGCCTGCTTTCATCCACTAGGATCAGAGCAGGTAGCCACAGCTTTATTAATCAAGTGTTTTCTGTGTGGTCTGTTGGTTGAATTTAGACATCATTTAGGGCATGGATGGTATTAGATTGAGTTGGGGAAGTGTGTTTTTTTGGGGGTGGACTTTCTGATGTTGTTGGGCCTGGCCATGTGGCTGGTGGCCATTTTGAAGCCTAAGGCAGAGATTTGGGACATAACTACGAATGCACTGAATCAGGGGTGGTTATGTAAAAATGAATTCGATTTTCTGAATGCAGACATATGTAAGATCCCCAACATTTATGTACTCCCTAAAGTACATAAAAATACTGAATGTCCTCCGGGAAGACCTATTGTGTCCGCCTGTGGGTCCCTTTTGGAGCCATTGGCTAAATACATTGGTTTCTTCCTAACCCCGTTGGTCAAAGAAACCCAATCGTATGTGAGAGATACGATGGATTTCATATCACAAATAGAGAACCTCCCATATAATGCTGACTGTCAATTTTTGGTATCCTTTGACATTGTATCATTGTATACCAATATTCCGCAAGACGAGGCGTTGGCAGTTATGGAACTCAAATTGGAGGAAAGAGAAAGGCCACATCAAGTACCAACTGACTTCATAATCTCGCTTGCGACTTTATGTTTAAAAAACAATTTTTTTAGCTTCAAAGATGTTTTGTACCTCCAAATCATGGGAGTGGCCATGGGCTGTTGCTTCTCACCAGAGATAGCCAATTTGGTTATGGATGAATTTGAGAAAAAGTGGATCTATAGCGACACCAACCCTTTTAGATCTTGGGTTTGTTTTTGGTGTCGCTATATTGATGACATCTTTATGATTTGGGGTGGCAATGAGACCGAATTAGCAGACTTTCATAGTTGGCTGAATGTCAGAACATTGGAGCTCAAATTCACGATCTCCAAAGACAAAGATAAGGTCAATTTTCTAGATGTCCTTGTACAACACCAGAGTGGCCTATTGAAAGTCAGCCTATATACCAAACCCACTGACCGGAACACCCTGTTGCACTTTACCAGCGGACATCCACGCACTTTGAAAGAAAATTTGCCATATGGGCAGTTCCTCCGTATCCGGAGGAATTGCTTGAATAAAGAGGACTATTTTGCCTGTGCTGAAATTCAAAAAAATAAGTTAATCATGCGAGGTTATCCTAAGAAATTGACCAAGACAGCGCTTAAAAGAGCATGGTATACACCACGTGAAGACTTACTTACCCCTAAACAACACGAGGATAACTCAACCCTCACATGTGTCCTGACATATGGTCCAAAAGTTAACAAGATCAAAAAGATAATTTTATCTAATTGGAAACTCATTGATAATCTGGACATTCAGAAGCCATTGTTTGCATTCAAGAAAGGCAGAAACATCAGACAACACTTGGTGCGGGCTGCAAGAAATAGTGATCTTCCAAGAAAAGATCTCAGGGGCCTTTTAAGTCTTCCACCAGTGGTAGGACATTATAGATGTCAAAATTGTGTTGCGTGTAAAATGACTAGTGATTCAAAACACATAGTAATCAATGGTTTCAATCATGAACAGAGAGTTTTTTCAAATTGTAGCACAAATAATATCATATATTGTGTTAATTGCCAATGTAAAAAGTTTTACATTGGACAAACGACTCAGACTGATAAAAAAACGGATCTTGCAACACAAGTCCAGGATTAAATGTCGGACGCAGGGAGCTCCCCTGGTCCAACATTTTCTCTCTCACAGCCACACAGAAAATGATTTACATTGGTCTGTATTGTTGGTTATACAAGATTCCAATAAAGACACGCTGCAAATGAAACTGAATAGAGCAGAGGCAAGACTCATAGAAAAGTACCACACAGCGTCACTAGGCCTCAATGATAGGGACGAAATGTGGTCACTGATTCAGGACCCCTAATATTTTCTGCTTGGGCTGTCGTAATATGCAGACATCGAACTGCAGGTTGATTTTCTATAACTTGCTGCTTCCAGTTGCATCATTTTTCTGCATTGTTTTTCTGTACCATGAATACATGTGTTTGTATGTATTAGGGTTTGTGACACCTTAGTCGTAATGTAGGTTACATACAAGTAAAATGCCGCATGGGAATTGTATTTAGACACCATTGATGATTTTTGTGTAGCTGCTAGTATTTTGTGACTTAGTCATTCAGCAATATTGTAAGGGGTGGCAGTACACTATATATCGGGTGTTTTCCAAAAAAAAAAAAAAAAAAATTTGATTTGTATTGGTTTCATTTCTTTCTTTTTATTATTTCTATATTAGTTTTCTAGTTTTGCTTTGGCCTTATATTATTATTTTATGTTTTAATTCCCATTGGGGTGAGGATTTGATGTTTTCTTATCCTTTTGTTTATGTCTATCGTGAGACACGTTAGCACAGGGATTGGCGTCCTGCGAGTCCGCTTTCTATTTTGACTATTGTTAGTATTTATACTTCCGCGTCCTCCGGCCACGGGATTCCAACCGGGAACCGCACGGAGAGTTGAATTCCAGCGAGAGAAAGCAAATTATTCAAGGTGCGTCTTGCTACGGAGTCTCAGGCCTTGTTTTAGAACCAGGATAGGTCCGCTTTTTTGTTTGGCGCGCCATACTTATAGCCTTTCACTTTTCCTTCCCCGATAGATCGTAATAGAGGAAAGGACTATTACGCGATGACAGGAGACATTAGCCCTGCACATAGTGATCTGACTGTGTTTGCTTGTACCCAATAGGTAAGGTTTGGGTCCTCGCTCCTGTAACGTGCCTTCAATATATATTTGCTATGTTGTCTTGGTATATAGATCTGATTTAGTCCCCCGTTTTTCTATTTAGATTATTCCTCTCGCCATAGATATTTGGCTGCTTTTGAATGAGACTTCTTGAATTGCTGCGGATTTGGTAATTTTAAAGTGCTTTGTAAACGGCGACTTCACGTACCTGTATATTTTACACTTGTGTTTGGTTGGCCTTATTTCTGGTTTTTTAGTAGCTTTCCTGGCAACGATGAGATTTTACTGCACGGGTGTTAGGACTGTTTTGGTGGTAGTTTCTTTCTATTTATTATTTTATTTTTATAATTGGTGTTTATTGGTGACTCCTTGATACTGCCACCCTCAGTGAGGTTCTACATATCGTCGAGATGTTGTATATAATTAATGTACATATACAGATAGGTGTACATATTGTAAAAAATGTTTGTGTTTATATTATAGATGTTGTTCCAGGAGATATATCCTTATATACCCTAGTCCTGATGAGGCCCCCAAGCAAGTTGGGCTGAAACGCGTCGACTACTGTTGAATATTAAGAGCCCCGGAAGAATTTAAACTTTTGGTTGAATTGAGACATAGATAGTACCAATAAATTACGTTAGGGGTGTAAAACCTTTTTTCCTCCCCCTAGTACTATCCCATGGGGCTACTCTAATACTATGGAATGCTTATGATAATAGTGGTTACATCCATTATATTCTTTGTAGGGGAATAAGGAATGGATTAAATGTCCTCTGTTTTGTATGTTTTTTCGAGTAATGGACTGTTGTTTATTTAATTATGTATGAGATGAATATTTGAAATTGTCTTGATATGTTGATAAAAAGAGATTTATCAAGCGAAACTGTCCAAACAATGATCTGACTAATGGATGATTTATTTCAATCTATAAGTAACTTTTTGTGAAGGAGTAATTTATGGTATCCTTCATGTTTTGAAAGAAACATCATTTTGATCTGTTCCGTCGCATCACTCTGTTTTTTGTTATTTACTTCACCCAGATGCGTTTGGAATATTGGGTGCACCCCTTATTATACATCATTTTGAAGCCTAGGCCTGCAAGCTTGCCTGGCCTTGTCTGCCAACAGGCCTGCTTTCATCCACTGGGATCAGAGCAGGTAGCCACAGCTTTATTAATCAAGTGCTTTCTGTGTAGTCTGTTGAATTTAGGCATCATTTAGGGCATGGATGGCATTGGATTGAGTCGGGGAAGTGTGTTTTTTTGGGGTGGCCTTTCTGATGTTGTTGGGCCTGGCCATGTGGCTGGTGGCCATTTTGAAGCCTAGGCCTGCAAGCTTGCCTGGCCTTGTCTGCCAACAGGCCTGCTTTTTCATCCACTAGGATCAGAGCAGGTAGCCACAGCTTTATTAATCAAGTGTTTTCTGTGTGGTCTGTTGAATTTAGACATCATTTAGGGCATGGATGGCATTGGATTGAGTTGGGGAAGTGTGTTTTTTTGGGGTGGCCTTTCTGATGTTGTTGGGCCTGGCCATGTGGCTGGTGGCCATTTTGAAGCCTAGGCCTGCAAGCTTGCCTGGCCTTGTCTGCCAACAGGCCTGCTTTTTGTCATCCACTAGGATCAGAGCAGGTAGCCACAGCTTTATTAACCAAGTGTTTTCTGTGTGGTCTGTTGAATTTAGACATCATTTAGGGCATGGATGGCATTGGATTGAGTTGGGAAAGTGTGTTTTTTGGGGTGGCCTTTCTGATGTTGTTGGGCCTGGCCATGTGTCTGGTGGCCATTTTGAAGCCTAGGCCTGCAAGCTTGCCTGGCCTTGTCTGCCAACAGGCCTGCTTTTTCATCCACTAGGATCAGAGCAGGTACCCACAGCTTTATTAACCAAGTGTTTTCTGTGTAGTCATTTGAATTTAGACATCATTTAGGGCATGGATGGCATTGGATTGAGTTGGGGAAGTGTGTTTTTTTGGGGTGGCCTTTCTGATGTTTTTGGGCCTGGCCATGTGGCTGGTGGCCATTTTGAAGCCTAGGCCTGCAAGCTTGCCTGGCCTTGTCTGCCAACAGGTCTGCTTTTTCATCCACTAGGATCAGAGCAGGTAGCCACAGCTTTATTAATCAAGTGTTTTCTGTGTGGTCTGTTGAATTTAGACATCATTTAGGGCATGGATGGCATTGGATTGAGTTGGGGAAGTGTGTTTTTTGGGGTGGCCTTTCTGATGTTGTTGGGCCTGGCCATGTGGCTGGTGGCCATTTTGAAGCCTAGGCCTGCAAGCTTTCCTGGCCTTGTCTGCCAACAGGCCTGCTTTTTCATCCACTAGGATCAGAGCAGGTAGCCACAGCTTTATTAATCAAGTGTTTTCTGTGTGGTCTGTTGAATTTAGACATCATTTAGGGCATGGATGGCATTGGATTGAGTTGGGGAAGTGTGTTTTTTGGGGTGGCCTTTCTGATGTTGGTTGTCTTAAAGACATGCTTTTGCTGTATGTGTCTGGTGTGTTGGTGTGCAATGCATGCACCCTGCAGACCTTTTTTGGGCCTGTGAATGTTCGTATTTCCATTTTGTTGCATTAAAAAGGCAGAGCAGTGTGCTTTAGCATGCAACCTTTACCTGGCTTTTATAGGCCTTTTGTCAGCTCCTGGTGTTTCCCAGGCCCCCGGCTTGTTTGTGATTTGTGAGTGTCCATGTGGGTGGTGGCCTTTTTTTGTGTTTGGACTGGGAGTTATTAGTGTCCTGCTTTTGCCATAGGCCTGCATGGTTTTCCTATTGGCTATTTGGCTTACTGCTTCCATCCATCCACCCCATTTGCCAGCAGCAGCTCCATGGATGCTGAGATGCTCAAATAATGTAATGGCAAATAGGGTCCACCCCACTTCCATTACATTTTTATTTTGGTGGTTATTATTAACTTTCCTATCCTTCCTGAGAGTGTAGTGTGTGACTGTACACAGTAGTATAACATAGCCCTTGTTAAAAAAAAAAGCCATAAATGGCTAGGCTATCTTTTGTTTGCACTAGTACAGTACTAAGTAACTGAACCACAAAAACAAATGCAACATTTCACTGATGTTCTTCTCCTGGCTTATTTGCTTTTAGGTGCACAAAAGACAGAGGAGGAGGTGTCATCAGCATCACCCGGCTACCCATTGTACTGCCAGCCAGACAGAAGTCCTGCTGCGCATCACGTCCATGTGTGACCAGAACTTGTTGTGCATCTGCATCCTGCCTGACATCTGAAGAAGATGGCCCCAAAGAAAGGTACCAGGTCCAGTACCAAGAAAGTTGCCGGTGAGAAGAAGGAACAGAAAAAGGAAGTGCCATTAACCACGACTGGTGGTGTGCCGGCCAATGTTTTTTTGGCACCAAAAAAGTTACGCCTGCAGCAGCGTTGTCCGGGAACCAAGCTGGGAGCAGCACAGCGGTCCAACCCCACCAACCTAGGCCCAAGGGCTTTAGTGTCACAGAGGTAGCCAGTCTACTAACGAGCAGCGATGTTGAAGAAATGTAATTACCGCAAAGTAGTACACAATCAAGTTCAACGCAGGCGCAAACTCAGCAGATCAGTGTGCAGCCGCAACAAGAACAGCAGCAGCCGCAACAAGAACAGCAGCAGCCACAACAGTCATCATTCTCGTGCCTTGAGAGATGGATTGCCTCATGGACAATTTTTGCGAATACGTCGCAACTGTACCAAAAAAGAGGACTACATGAGAGAGGCGTATATTCTGCAAGACAAATTGTTATCTAGGGGATACCCAAAAAAATTAGTGAAGAACTCTTTGAAAAGAGCCTGGTTCTGCCCCAGAGAGACATTACTCATTCCTAAAGAAAAAACCAAGGTTGACAAATTAATCTGTGTCACCACGTTTGGTATACACACGAATGCCATTCGTAAATTGGTCACAAAACATTGGCACCTTATTCGAAATATAGACTCCAGTATTGACATACCAATGTTTGCCTTTAAAAGAGGCAAAAATATTAAAGATCATCTTGTAAGATCGTCAATGGAGGGTCCATGCCAAAATTTGAGATCATTGGAATCAACCTGGGGGTTACCAGATGTTAAAGGTCACTATAAATGTGGCAACTGTGTCGCCTGTGAATTTACAGTAAATACTAAGAAATTCACTCATGGAAAAGTTGATCAACTACTAAATTTCTTTGCCAACTGCAATACTAAAAATGTAGTATATTGCATACTATGTCCTTGCGGGCTACCGTATATTGGACAAACCCAACAAATTGTTAAAGCACGCATAGGGCAGCATCGCAGTAGGATTAGGAATTCTGTTCCCAATGCCCCATTGGTCAATCACTTTGAAGAGAAAGGGCACACGGCAAATGACATTCGCTGGCAGGTAATAGATAAAGTGATTGCTCCAAAAAGAGGTGGAGATTTATCGCAGATACTGCAACGCCTGGAATGTCGTTGGATTGAGCGTACTAATTCCATACTACAAGGGCTGAACACAGCTGAGGAATGGCGTGGGTTTATCACTACCCTTTCCTGAATCAGTGTTGCTTGATTACCTAGCATGTATTTCTAAATACTTTTCTCAATACAGTTTTAGCAGTAATTTCAAAGAGGTTCCGACATACTTTTCCATAAATAGCCTGAAACATACTTGTGTGACAATAACTGATGGATAATGTATATGGTTAGGGATCTACTGTCACATGTACTATGTAAATGCGAATGTACACTACTTTAATGTCTTTGATGGAATAGTTGACTACTGATTATGGCATATTGTCCTGGATAAGATAATTATTTTAAGCCTTTCTGTATAGCAAGTCATGCATCTGCATTACTACTTCTTTGCTTTAAATCAGTGATTATTTTCACAATTGTGTTGGTGTTGAATCGTAACGTTCACTGGTTATTTTCTAAAGAATTGAATTAATTATCATTGTTACATGCCATAACCAATTAACAAACAAATAGCCTAAAATTTGCAACCCCTGTAAAACCCCATGTAGTTGTGTAGTTGTTACGTTGATTGTTTCTGTACTCCACTGCTTTTTTGGTTGCCAACTGATCATTTGCGGTTATTGAATGTGGGAGCGCTGCCAACAAGTTCGGTAACTGTGTACATTTATGAATTCACCATCATCTAGGCAATTAAGATGTTTTATCAGACAGTCCCGTTTGTTTCCCGGTTCCTACACTATTGGTGTCACGGCGGTACAAATCGGAGTTCAGCGCTCACTTCTTTCCACGTTTTTTCAAAACAATTAACCTCACTCACATGCCGTGGAATCACGTAACAGTGATTGACGGTAGCTTTCGGTTACTAGGCAACGTCACGCTCGCGCTACAGTATTGTTAGGTACTCCTGATTGGCTATCGCTTAACGTATCAGGCTTAAGTATTCTACACCCCCACCAACTACTGTGATCGTACCAAGCAGCCAGGACCTTGCTCGCCTGCTGCAGCGCTTCGTGGGATATTCAGAAACCCGGAAGGAAGAAATGAGGTAGGAGCTGCGTCTCCACTTCATTGTTTTTCATTTCAGGTCATTCATAGACTGAAGAGGCCAATTTCCACTGGATGCTTTTTTGATACTAGCGCTTTTTATTATTTTTTGTACAGTTGATCGGACTCGTTAATATAGCAGTTTGGAGGTTCTGTATCTTGAAGGACCCTCACCTTACGTGATATTCACAACCGAATCGCATTACAGTGGGCAACTGCCTCCGTGTGAGTCTTCTCTCACAGGGGTAAGTAGACATTTAGGTATCCATTATACAAATATATGACTGAATTATGGCACTGACAGTAATGGTTTTTTCTCTATCTGCACACAGCACCCGGCTGGGTACCTGTGAGTATTTTATCCTTTCACTTTAAACACGGTGTCACTGTACATTTACACGCTAGACCAGTTTTGGACGTTAAGGTAAAGAGGCGCATCACCTATATTAATTTAATTTCATTTCTTGGGACCCACTGGCCCTTTTTCTGATACATTTTCGTAATTCCCTTTTTAGGTGTCCCTATATTAGACTGTCCTGACGAGACCCTTTAAACTTGGAATAGGGTCGAAACGCCGTTGACGCGATAGGCAAATCACTCAATCAACACCTACATTAATTAAGTGTTGTTAATTTGAATTATTAATTACTAGTGATTGCCTTTGTAAAGAGAAATGGAAACCTTGTTTGTATGTTGTATGTTATGTTAATCTTTTGTGTAAGGTTTTTTTTCATTGGGACACTATTTTGTAACTTGTATGTTTAATGTTAATTTATGTCCACAATTTATGTCCACTTTTTGTGTAAATATTTCAGAAATATAAACGGAAAATATTCTTCATAAAAAAGATCCAACGTGTATGGCTTTGCCTTTTCTTCTGACATCTTTCATAATCCCCTTTTCTTTGATCATTATTTTAGATTATATACTATATTATTAAGTATCAATCCGCATGAGCTATTGTTTCCTTACAGCACATAATACCCAGGCTCCTTGTGGGTAGGGTTTCCTTGTTTCCCAATCTAGTAGTTAGAGCGGTGGCGGCACCGCAAGGATACTATCCTTACACAGGATCTTTTCCTTCACCCTATGATATATAGGGTTATATTTTTTGTGTTGGGGTAAGATGTCAGAGGGAGAAGCACCCCTCTACACGGAAGAGTATATTGCTAAATTAACAAGTGGGCCTTCTTTATTCTCTAGCCAAGTCTCTTCCACCTTGAGTCCACGCCAAGTTTTATGTGAAAAAATAGAGAAAACTAAGAAAAAGCATGTAAGAACAGAATTACACGCACGTATGCTGACTGAATACTTAAAGGCAGGGATAATTCCCCAAGGATTGGTAGTTAGGAACATTCCTGGCATCTTTCGTGACGACCCCAAATTCAAAGGGGGTTTCAGTGGAATTTCCACAACCTGCTCCCGCCATTGGATGGTGCTGGGGGTGGAAACGGCACTTGACCACGCTAAGACTGAATTGAAAGAAATTGAGGAATTAGAGAGAGAGCTATTGGGCGACAATCTGGAAGAAACTAAAAATATTTTAGACAAGATCAATAAATCAATAGACGAATTCAATACATTTGAAATAAAGAAAAAAGCTGATAAAGTGTCCAAAGACATAAAAAGCTTCTCTAAAGAAAGGATTTACCCTTATTTAAAAGAAGACTACTATAGCACGACTGGCACCTTAAACAGACAGAACACTTGGGGTAGGTTTAGAAGAAATCAACCTATCAACTTCTCGGAATCATCAGGAGGATCCAGTGATTCCGACGTACAACCTGGTCCCAGTCGCACTGATAGTCACCCTGGTCAGCCTTTTTTAGATCGAGGCAACAAGAGGAGGGGGAGAGGGAGAACATGGCATCAATATGCAGGAGAACGGCAGACCCGCAACAAACATTACCAATGGGGACCCCAACCCTATTAGCAGATACAGAGACAGATAGTATTCCCATCTTTAACCTGTCCCACCACCTGCTATCCTCCTCAGAAATTTCATTATTGAGCAAGGGACTATCTTTTGTAATCACAGAACGCACAAATTTTTTCAATTTAAAAACAGAGCTTTATCAGTTTTTCAGAAAGATTCGTCTTAAATTATTTTTTGCAGATAAGGATATCCCCATGAAGTATTCTAACACGAACCTCAAGCCACCATCAACTTTCTATCCCAGTAATGGGTTGATGCCACCTGAGTTATTGACTTTCGAAAAAGTAATCCTAACAGGGATCGATAAACTGAAAGAGAGTACAAAATTCATCCCATATAACATCAGTCTAGATGAGCGAAAAGCCTTATTGACATTAAAAAATGACAAATCAATTGTTCTGAAACCTGCTGATAAAGGCGGTGGGATTGTGGTACAGAACAAGGACGACTATGACATCGAGATCAGAAAACAAATAGGAGAAGAAAAACACTATAAAAAATTAGATATGAACCCCTTGGTGGATATCAAAAAAGAGATATTAAAAATAACGACGGAAGGCCTAGAAGAAGGCTTCCTAAGTAAAAAAGAGTTTGAATTCTTGAATATCGATTGTCCTAGAACTCCGGTTCTGTACACCCTCCCGAAAATACACAAGAGCATCACCCATCCCCCGGGACGTCCTATACTATCAGGATGTGGTTCAGTTCTTGAACCTATTGGTCAATTCATAGACTTTTTTATAAAAGACTATGTTCCTCTTCAAGAGACCTATGTAAGAGATTCGATGCATATGATCAATTTATTAGAAGATCGACCATATGACATCACTAAAGACCGATTAGCGACACTAGATATCACCTCATTATATACTAATATACCTCAGCAGGAATGTATACAGGTGATCCAGGACTTACTTGAAACTAGACCAAAACCCCACCAGGTCCCCACTTCTTTTATTGTCACACTTTTACAGATTGCATTGACACACAATTACTTTGTCTCAGAAGGCAAGTACTACCAACAATGCTCCGGGACCAGTATGGGCGCAATTTTTGCGCCAAATCTGGCAAATATCTTTATGGATAACCTAGAGCACAAATTTGTCCTCAATGATGGAAACATATACCACTCAAAAATCAATTGTTGGAAAAGATATATTGATGACATTTTTTTGATTTGGTCTGACACAGTTTCTGAGTTTAATAATTTTGTGTTTTACTTCAATTCAGTTCAACCACACCTCAAATTTACATCCACCATACATGACTCTTGCATCGCCTTTTTAGATCTTAATATCTCACATGATGAGGGGAAACTCTACACTTCATTGCACAGGAAGCCAACTGAGCGTAATACACTACTCGCTTACAACAGTCATCATTCTCGTGCCTTGAGAGATGGATTGCCTCATGGACAATTTTTGCGAATACGTCGCAACTGTACCAAAAAAGAGGACTACATGAGAGAGGCGTATATTCTGCAAGACAAATTGTTATCTAGGGGATACCCAAAAAAATTAGTGAAGAACTCTTTGAAAAGAGCCTGGTTCTGCCCCAGAGAGACATTACTCATTCCTAAAGAAAAAACCAAGGTTGACAAATTAATCTGTGTCACCACGTTTGGTATACACACGAATGCCATTCGTAAATTGGTCACAAAACATTGGCACCTTATTCGAAATATAGACTCCAGTATTGACATACCAATGTTTGCCTTTAAAAGAGGCAAAAATATTAAAGATCATCTTGTAAGATCGTCAATGGAGGGTCCATGCCAAAATTTGAGATCATTGGAATCAACCTGGGGGTTACCAGATGTTAAAGGTCACTATAAATGTGGCAACTGTGTCGCCTGTGAATTTACAGTAAATACTAAGAAATTCACTCATGGAAAAGTTGATCAACTACTAAATTTCTTTGCCAACTGCAATACTAAAAATGTAGTATATTGCATACTATGTCCTTGCGGGCTACCGTATATTGGACAAACCCAACAAATTGTTAAAGCACGCATAGGGCAGCATCGCAGTAGGATTAGGAATTCTGTTCCCAATGCCCCATTGGTCAATCACTTTGAAGAGAAAGGGCACACGGCAAATGACATTCGCTGGCAGGTAATAGATAAAGTGATTGCTCCAAAAAGAGGTGGAGATTTATCGCAGATACTGCAACGCCTGGAATGTCGTTGGATTGAGCGTACTAATTCCATACTACAAGGGCTGAACACAGCTGAGGAATGGCGTGGGTTTATCACTACCCTTTCCTGAATCAGTGTTGCTTGATTACCTAGCATGTATTTCTAAATACTTTTCTCAATACAGTTTTAGCTGTAATTTCAAAGAGGTTCCGACATACTTTTCCATAAATAGCCTGAAACATACTTGTGTGACAATAACTGATGGATAATGTATATGGTTAGGGATCTACTGTCACATGTACTATGTAAATGCGAATGTACACTGCTTTAATGTCTTTGATGGAATAGTTGACTACTGATTATGGCATATTGTCCTGGATAAGATAATTATTTTAAGCCTTTCTGTATAGCAAGTCATGCATCTGCATTACTACTTCTTTGCTTTAAATCAGTGATTATTTTCACAATTGTGTTGGTGTTGAATCGTAACGTTCACTGGTTATTTTCTAAAGAATTGAATTAATTATCATTGTTACATGCCATAACCAATTAACAAACAAATAGCCTAAAATTTGCAACCCCTGTAAAACCCCATGTAGTTGTGTAGTTGTTACGTTGATTGTTTCTGTACTCCACTGCTTTTTTGGTTGCCAACTGATCATTTGCGGTTATTGAATGTGGGAGCGCTGCCAACAAGTTCGGTAACTGTGTACATTTATAAATTCACCATCATCTAGGCAATTAAGATGTTTTATCAGACAGTCCCGTTTGTTTCCCGGTTCCTACACTATTGGTGTCACGGCGGTACAAATCGGAGTTCAGCGCTCACTTCTTTCCACATTTTTTCAAAACAATTAACCTCACTCACATGCTGTGGAATCACGTAACAGTGATTGACGGTAGCTTTCGGTTACTAGGCAACGTCACGCTCGCGCTACAGTATTGTTAGGTACTCCTGATTGGCTATCGCTTAACGTATCAGGCTTAAGTATTCTACACCCCCACCAACCACTGTGATCGTACCAAGCAGCCAGGACCTTGCTCGCCTGCTGCAGCGCTTCGTGGGATATTCAGAAACCCGGAAGGAAGAAATGAGGTAGGAGCTGCGTCTCCACTTCGTTGTTTTTCATTTCAGGTCATTCATAGACTGAAGAGGCCAATTTCCACTGGATGCTTTTTTGATACTAGCGCTTTTTATTATTTTTTGTACAGTTGATCGGACTCGTTAATATAGCAGTTTGGAGGTTCTGTATCTTGAAGGACCCTCACCTTACGTGATATTCACAACCGAATCGCATTACAGTGGGCAACTGCCTCCGTGTGAGTCTTCTCTCACAGGGGTAAGTAGACATTTAGGTATCCATTATACAAATATATGACTGAATTATGGCACTGACAGTAATGGTTTTTTCTCTATCTGCACACAGCACCCGGCTGGGTACCTGTGAGTATTTTATCCTTTCACTTTAAACACGGTGTCACTGTACATTTACACGCTAGACCAGTTTTGGACGTTAAGGTAAAGAGGCGCATCACCTATATTAATTTAATTTCATTTCTTGGGACCCACTGGCCCTTTTTCTGATACATTTTCGTAATTCCCTTTTTAGGTGTCCCTATATTAGACTGTCCTGACGAGACCCTTTAAACTTGGAATAGGGTCGAAACGCCGTTGACGCGATAGGCAAATCACTCAATCAACACCTACATTAATTAAGTGTTGTTAATTTGAATTATTAATTACTAGTGATTGCCTTTGTAAAGAGAAATGGAAACCTTGTTTGTATGTTGTATGTTATGTTAATCTTTTGTGTAAGGTTTTTTTTCATTGGGACACTATTTTGTAACTTGTATGTTTAATGTTAATTTATGTCCACAATTTATGTCCACTTTTTGTGTAAATATTTCAGAAATATAAACGGAAAATATTCTTCATAAAAAAGATCCAACGTGTATGGCTTTGCCTTTTCTTCTGACATCTTTCATAATCCCCTTTTCTTTGATCATTATTTTAGATTATATACTATATTATTAAGTATCAATCCGCATGAGCTATTGTTTCCTTACAGCACATAATACCCAGGCTCCTTGTGGGTAGGGTTTCCTTGTTTCCCAATCTAACAACAAGAACAACAGCAGCCGCAACAAGAACAGCAGCAGCCGCAACAAGAACAGCAGCAGCCACAACAGCCCACCATAGTAGTTGTTGCTCCTGACGTAGGGGCATTTCAGGAAATCGAGCTTCCTGCAGACAAAGTGGAGCAACGTCAAACCACTGTTTCAGAAAATCTATTGTCTTCCAGACCACCAGCAAGGAAAAGGAGGCTTAGTCCATCATCTTCTTCTTCAAGCCCCGCTTCTGATGATCGTGATGCCACTTGGCTCCCAACAGCTCAGTCTGAGAGTGATATACGCTACAAGACAATGCTTCTGAAAAGGAAGGTCCCAGAAAAACTTAGAGTTATGGAGGGAGATGTAGAAGAGGGGGGTGATGATGTTGATGAAGACGAGCCAGTCATCACGCACATTACTCCCGCCCCAAAGGGATTGGAGACCAACATTCTCACCCTATCCAGAAAGGCTGCTACTGAGCGGGATGTAGCACGGATATCACCAACACAGGTTACACCACCACTACCTCCAGCTGCCATATTTTCCAAGGCCCGGCAGGGACCTACATCCAGCTCAACCATCTCAGTAGGTAGTGGTAGTAAAAGTCACAGTCTAGGTGCACAGGGTCACATTTCAAGCACACACTCCAGTTCATCTGGTATTGAAAGTGGCACATCCAGCAGTGCCAGAAAGTTCCCCTCCCCAGTTTGGGACTTCTTTTCTGTTAGCGCCAAGGAGGAGAACGTTGCTATATGCTCAATTTGTCGGCAAGGTGTTCGGCGTGGTAAGCTTGGTACAAACTATGGTACCGGAGGTCAAGCAAGTCATCTCAGAATACACCACACTATCGTGTGGGAGGATCACCTACTTAAGTTAAAAGAAAGTAGAAAAACTCAACCCATTGAAGTTGGTCAGGATGAATCAGGGAGCGATATTATTGTGGTGGCAGGTGAAGAAGAGGGAGGCATTTCTAGCCCTGTCCCCAGTAGTGCAGTAACGCCCACATCCTCCTCAGTAACATCAGAGTGCCACCGCAGTAAGAGCCATACTCTGAGTCAGGCTGAGAGTGAGACACCAAGGCGACCGAGTACCGCAATGAGACAATCTGTGTCATTGAGCCTTAGTGGGTTCATGAAAACAGCACCACAAAGGAAAGTAATCCAGCCTACCATTGAGAGCATGTTTAGGTTGGAGGGGCAGTTCCAACGCAACCACCCAACGGCATGATTGTACAATGCGAAGCTGGCTAAAATGTTAGCGCTGGACCTTCTTCCTTTTTCATTTGTGGAAGGGGTGGGTTTCCTTGAATTTGTGTCTGCCATCTGCCCTAAATGGAAGGTTTCCAGCCGGTCCTATTTTGCAAGAATTGCTGTTCCGGCATTACATCATGATGTGCTGGAATTGGTTGGACAAGCTTTGCAGCAGAGTGCTGTGCACAATATCCACCTGACAACAGACATGTGGACCAGTTGCCAAGCCACAGATTACATGTGCATCACTGCACACTGGATCTCTTTTGTGGGGGTTAGAGATAAGCTATCTGCACAAGGTGCTGTTGACACAGCTGCGATTTTTGAAGGTAATCGGAAACTTGCAACTGTAGCCATGTTCGCCATTGAGAAATCTCATTCAGCTGAAAACATTTTACACGAGTTTCGCAGCAAGGTTTTGGAATGGCTGCAGCCAAGACGGTTTGGTATTGGTTTTGTTGCCACAGACAATGGCAGTAATGTACTTAAGGCCATGGAACTTGGTTCCTATTTCAGGGTTCCGTGTTTGGCGCACTGCATAAACATTATAGTTCAAGACTTTCTGAAAAAAGAACCCATAGTCAGCAATTTACTGGCCATCTGCCGAAGAATATGCACTCATTTCAGCCATTCTTTTAAAGCTTGGAAGCAGCTGAGGATCATCCAACGTGAACATAGGATGCCAGTCAAGGCACTCATCCAGGAGGTGGCAACACGTTGGAACTCAATGTATTACATGCTTGATCGTCTGTATGAGCAGTACAGGTCACTCCATGAATATGTCTGGAACAGAAGCGGGGATGCTACTGTTAAAGGCATGAACCTTGAGATGGAGCAATGGAGCCTAATTAAATGCCTGACTGAGATGCTGTGTCCTTTTGAGGTCTTCACACGTGAAGTCAGCAAGGAGGACTGTACAATGGGCCAAGCTATCCCATTATTGCAAATGCTAGAGCATCAGCTGAATAATGTGTCTGAATCATACAAAGGTGTAGAGGACAAAAGGCAAGCCCATGACTTGGTGGAGAGCTTATCCCGGCGCTTAGCTGGAAATGTAAGGATACAAAATAAAATTTTGTCACAAGAACATTACATTTGTGAAACAATTCTGGATCCACGTGCAAAATTTGGACTGAAGACATTCTTTGCTTTTTCTGAGATTGATGTTGCCCGCTGCAAAAGTTGTATAGCTGAAGCAGCCAGTAAGTTGGAAAACGAACGGCTGCTAATTAAAAGCCCGCAAGATCAACCCACAAGAAGTACTAAAGCAGGCCATGAAGGATCAAGTGCAACTTCGTCGGCTGAGGGCAGTGCGTTTGGATCACAACACTCACCATCACTATCGACCACAGAAACAATAACTGGATCGTTAGGCCGAGTACAATCATTACACGATTGGTATGTAAAGTTAGGCATTAATAAGCACAGTGCTGATGCACAGAAAAAACAGCACGAAAGCTTACCAGCAGCAACCCTGAACATTGAGCGAATGGTCCAGGCCTATCTGGACGACCCAACAGAGGTGTACATTGATCAAAACCCATTGCAGTATTGGTATAGGAAAAAGTTTGAATGACCACAGCTCAGCAGGCTGGCGATAAGCTATCTGGCTTGCCCTGTCGCAAGTGTCTCTTCCGAACGTGTTTTCAGTGCTGCTGGTTCCATTGTAACATTGAGAAGAACCAGTCTCTCGCCCAAAAACGTGGAGAGGTTAACAATGATCAAAATGAATCAGCACTTCATACCACCGAATTACACAATACATGAAGCAATGGAGGAAGATGAGGACAGCGTCTCAGGTGACGGAAGTAGTGTGTCACATGATGATTACCTACTACTGGCTGACCCCCCAGAGTTGGAGGACGAGCTATACTTCCCTGACAATTAGGCTTGCACTTACTGTCTTCCTCCCTTTTTTCCCACCGTTATTTGTGTGTCTGTCGTTCCGGTTACAAACTTGTGAATCACAACAAATCCATTACCACCGTCTTCTACTCTTCTTATTTAATATACAATTTTCAGGTGTCTGCAATTTGACAGTACAGTCCTCCGAATCCAGCTCCTCCGCTCCATCATACTGAATCTCCCGCCCAAATCCATTGCCCTCATGAATGATGATTGGATGATGGAAAAATACTACAAGAAAAAAATCAAACTTTCCTAGTCCTGCCAAAAGAAGTGGAGCATGAATCAGATGACTACTATAGCTATCCTCCTATTAAGAGCCGAGAGAGATTGGCCATTAACTGAAAATAAGATGGAACAGGTAATGATTGATACCATGCATTGGACGCAGAGTCGCAGACTGAATGATTTTGTTGTGTTTGTTGTGCATGAATTTATGTAATTGTGCACTGCCACTAATCAACTTTCTACAGAACACACTAAACTTAACTTAAGGTGAATTCAATTTTCCCCTTCTTGCAAATAAGAAATTGCTTTTAATTCAATACAGGAAGGGGACTCACTATATCTGTGCAATAAGTATGATGACACAACAGCACCGCCCATCATGATGATGGCGAAATAGACGGCCCGTTAACTTAAGATGAGAAGGAACAGGTAATGGCAATTAATGGCATGCATTGGACACCTGACTCTGAGCGATTGATCTTTGTGTTTTCGTTGTTTGTTTGTTGTGCACAAAGTGAAGTCAAAGTGTACTAGTAATTTATCTTTCTGTACACACTAAAGACCGACTCAAGTCAATAATATTTCTACTCTTGTTGTGTAATAACAATTTTACTTCTACTGCAGGCCGATCTTCACAGTCAGTCAGTAAAAGTATCGGAGATGATGATGAAGTCAGGAGGACGTTTCATGCGTGGCATAAACTTAAAAGCCTAAAGGTAAACACGTCAACAACAACCACAGCAGACCCAAATGTCTGTAGAAGTGAAATAGAGTGTAGCAGTGCGATGACTGCGGTGCATTGATTTCCTAACTTAAACTGTAAAATGCTATGTTTGGAATGGATAATGTGCTTTGCCTTTGTCCAACTCTTTAAACAAAAAAAACAAAAAAAAGTACTCTAAAGTCTTAACATAGGATGTGCTACTGCTAAGCACTGTGGGCCTGCTCTCTCCTGTTATTGTTGAAGGTCAATGCTGGAAACAGACTAGAGTAGAGATGATGCATACATACATGCCACCTCGGAAAGTGTTCTTGTTGAACTACACCATAACTTGTGCATTTGTTTCAACTTTGTTTCTCAATATCCCCTTTGGTTTTCCATCTACAATTACAGGCCGGGCCTTGCCCTATACTTTGGAAAACATTACAATGCACACTTACCTTACCAATAAATCAACATTTTTGTTTCCAGCCGGGCAGTGGCGAGGCGACACACCCAAGATTGATGGAGGAGAGGAGGACCAAGAGGAATGCCGAGATGCAAATCCAGTCCACATTTTTTACCAGGATAACACAGTAACAGTATCCACTTTTATCTTCTTTTAAATAATTTGATTAATATTTTGTATACAATCTTTACAACAGTGTGTTCTTGGAGTTGTTATTATTATCATCATTAGGTTTGCTCTCTGTTTACGATTCTGCCCTACCAATATTTAAAATTTCTATTTGCTATCTGTAAAAGTATTAAGGCCGGAACAACAGAACAAGAACTAGAAGTGTATGTAATCCGGGTCTCTCATCCTCATGCATGCATTTCCTTTTTCTCTCTTAACATATGGATATGGTAGTCTTAAATGATTGTCGTTTGTTTGTCCATGCATACTGTTTTTCTATGTCAAACCTTTCCCAAAAAAACCCTTCCCATCCATTCAACAAACCCTAACCCTCTTCCCCCAGGCTGTGTGACTTATTGTCGAGGTGGGACTAAATTAAATGTACACCAATACTTAATCACACACTTGCTGGGGCGGATGTGGCGAAAGCAACAGTACTTCAATTTCAAGGCAGAGCGATGATCTTCTTCTGCTTGCCCACCCATGAGTAGGATATTTTAGGTTATTTTATTCAACAAAGGAACATATACCTCAGCATGAATTGCCGGCATTGATTGGATTTGTTTGTTGTCATTTCTCATATACAGCACTAACTGTTAGGCTGTAGGCCTAGTCAAGTGACTCGACACAACTATAGTTTGTAACTCTGTCTAGTAGGCTATCCCAACCACCATTATGTTTTGTTGTCTAATATTTGAGCATATTATTGTTGCTCGATAAGTTCTGTACTGTACTTAATTCTACTACTCCTCTAACAGTCTCTCAAAGGCGATTGACTGTCTCCTTTTCTTTTTTTTGCAAATGCTGCCGCCCTGCCAGTGTCTACTACTACTACTATACTATCACCACCGCCACTCCAATCATGGCATGTTAGAAAAAGGAAACCATCTTCACCATGCAGCCATTGCTGTGCCACAGTTGGACATAAACATCAAGCACAGGTAAGAGAGAAGTTTGGGGGAGGCAGAATTAATAATGGACATGTTGTCAATGATTTCATTTTCACACACCAGTCCAGATAAAGAATGCATAGACTAGAGGACAGACTGAAAGTACTAGAAGGACAAGTCAATCAGTGAGGTGTGTCGCATCTATCTGTTTGTGTCTTACACAGTCAGACAATTATTTAAATCAAACACAGGCTATGGGCAGCCATGCACCAGCAAGGAAACAGTGTGATGTAAAACAGTTACCCCACCTACAAAACATTAACAACATTGCATGTAACATAGAAAAATATATTTAATTTACCCTAACAAAAATAAACTGAACCCACAAAAGCTGACCCACCCCCCTCCCTAACCCCAACCAATGTCCAATTGTCCATAGGAGAAAAAGTCCGTAAAGAAAAAATCCCAAACCCAACGCCCAAACAAGTTCCCACCCACCCAAAGAAGAATTAAAAAAGGGGCAGAACTTAATGACAGGGACTAAGGTGTGGGGCGGGACTCAAGGAGGACACACATCTGGTGCTCTAGACGGGCGACGCGGCGTCTGAGGGCGCAGCAGTTGCAGCCACAGTGGGGGGGCACGGGAGATGGCACTACGGTGGCAGCGGGCAGCTGCCAGACGGTGGTGCCGTACTGCTGGAGGGCGGTGGCTGGGGCCCGGGGCACTGGAGGAGGCTTGAATTGCTGACGCAGTCTCCTCCTCCTCCTCGGCTAAGACCACCAGCTGCCGGTATTCCTGCTGGATTGCCTCCAGCTTCCGGCGCCGTGCCTTGGCGGCCAACTCCTTGTGGTTTAGTTTAGGAGTAGCTGTGTATCAAAAAGAAAAAAACAAGACAATTGTAAAATATACTCTTAGAAAAACAGTAAGACAAGTTAATAATTTATACACATAGTGGCATGGTAGAGTAGCACTATAAAGCACAGTAGTACATAACATTTTAAATCTCGCCCGTCCTTCTTCCTTCCACCCGTCTTTCACTTTTTATTTGAACAGTGCACCAGGTGCTCTTCTCCATAAAACTTTCAAAGCGGAGTTGAAATCAGATAGATGAGGCCATTGGTTACTCAATACTCCCGCTCCTATGCAAATTAAAGGGATTCTAGTCTTCTAGTTCACTCTTCAAACGTCCCCAACAACTCATACTTACTTACGACATTGGATGGCGGACGGTCTTTGTCCGCCCACCATGCTAAAAAGGCTGGGGGTCCCGTGGGGACAATTAATTAGGATGATGCGCCCGGCACAGTGGCGGGCGCATCCTGTTTTTTTTACATTCTGGTTGGCGGTGCCGAAAGCAATGCTAAAAATACATGTTGTGCTGCTTTTCCAAGCACAACATGATGGTCCCCGCACGGAGCCTGTCACGTTTTGCTTTGAAAGGCAGGGGGGGTACCATAGCATAGGTAGGTACCCTCCATGGGGGCCCCCAAGCATACTCTGCAATGTCTGCATGCCTTTCCGTGGCGGACGGCAATGCCGCCACGCAAAGGCATTCCAAAATTCAGATTATATGGCTGGCGGTGTGTTCAGAGAGACACCACCGCCATATTGAACCCTTTTCCGCCTGGTCGACATATGGGGGGTCTGACTCTTTTCTACAGGGATGGCTGGAGGTTTGCCCCTGTGGTGTCAGCGGTGAATACCGCCGACCTGGCGGGAGCAATACGCCCGCCATCCTAATGGGGCCCTAAGTCTCAACAGTACAGTATACATATACATACAGTACACCCTTGTAGTGAGTGTACTGTCAAGTTCAACAATAGTTAAGGATTATGAATCTAACTTACCACCGCCCGCCACTGGTGCTGCCACTCCCCCTACCGCTCCGTTGCTATCTGCAGCAACTGCCGCATCCTTGCCCTCCGCGTCGCTTTCGCTGGCCCCGGCAATGGTGGTCTGTAGTGCGCCTAGAAAACATTACACATTTATTAGGCGTCATAAACACCTCCCCCCTATTGATCAGTAGCAAGGTTGAAAAATGAGTTAATACTAACATACATCACTAGTACAAATCAGGTAGTAGTAGAGTAGACAGTAATAGTTATATATGGTCACTGTGGCCTTTGCTTAATTAGCCCGAGCCATGCTACCATTTTACCTTTGTGTCTTTTATTTTTGCACATGTGACGTTACCTTGCAGCTTCTTGTATAAGACACCTTTGAGCCCACATGACCTGCCTCACACTGCTACTGTCTAGTCTACGCGCTGCGTACAAGCGGTCAACAAAAACATTAACAAGCCACTTTTTTAGGAAGTACTGGTATACTGTTAGTCCATATTGCTTATCCATAAATGCTACACTTTTTGGCACGGCTGAGAAATGCTTGCAAGTTGCAATATACTAACACACACCATTTCATTTTTCGCATTACAGACGGAAGATTCCTTTCTACGAACCAGTGCTTTGCAGAGCTTCTGAATGATGCAACAACTACCAGTACTAGGTTCTCCTAAGGTGAGGGGTCCCTTCACTCACATATTCATTTATAAATTTATATAAACTAAATTCCTAGGGGATGGTGGTGCTGCCTTCCACCACTGTTCAGTTATCATGATTTATTTCCCAACTGTATAAGTGTAACAATGTTTATTGTTTTAATGTTATTGATTTTCCGGTTGGTGCTGCATTTTATAATAAAACAATGTACAGAGCTTCTCAATTCAAAATAAACATTTTGAAATTACATAGACTTGGTGGTATTTGGTGTGGACTAACTTACACGAGTGAGCAAATTAAAGTAAGGGTGTGCATGTGCATTGCTTCCATGACTGAGAGGTGGGTGTGTTATGTTCTGGGTTGTCTACTTGTTGGGTATCTTGGAGGGAGGGTTCGGAGACCTAATAGTTATGACAAGACAGTACTATAGTCGAGCAGTGGAATTGTGGTGGGTGCTGAATTTCTGATTGAGGTGTGTGAGGAAGGTCCAACCTACCATCACCAACATCCTATTTTCTTGTGCAAAGGTCTGTGTATGTGCAAGATCCCTACAACAGTAGTAGTATGTCCTATAGGCTATCATATCAAAATAGTAATAAATCTGGTTGGGCTTTTGTTGCTGTGAATTTTCAAAGCCTCAAGATTAACAACGACACAAGATCAATAAGACTAGAAGTAGTACAAGACGACAACCAAAGGATTGGACTCAATGGCTAGAGCTACTGGTGAATATGAGTTTTATATTACAACCTTTCACATAAAGAGTGGCACTGGCCAACTGGGCAAGACTAGCTACTACAGTACAGACAGACTGATAGTATTAGTAGTAGTAGTACTGAGAGTCATCATAGCAGAGGCAGGGATAAGATTTTTGAAACCGTACAGATCGAAGGATAATTGTTGGTAAAAAAATAGCATTTGGAAACTGAAACAATAGTTCGTGAAAAATATGGTGCAGTAAAAGTTATGGAATAAGAAATATTATTAAAAACAAGAAGACTCACTGGGGCCAGCAGAGGAACCCTCATTGGTGTCCTCCTGGTGCTGTTCGGACTGTTGTCCAGCCGAACCCCCACTCCCTGTCTGTCTGCCCCTGGGTGCTGATGAACAGGAAAGATATAAGAAAGAGACAAACATTGATGGATGGTGTCAAACAAATACAATATTTTTCAACAACGGTCAAAAAACACTTATGTAAACAACAATTGCAATAACTTAATTGACCGATCTCATCTGGTCAACAAGTAGTATTGGGGGATTCGCAGATTGACTACTTAAGTTACTATTTATCAACAGTAATCCAGTCTTCCATCTGATTCCAGAATACTAAGTTACAACTAAGCCTAAGTACGACGTACCACCCAACCTAGCCCACCTATTCCAGGCATGCCAATTGTACATTAAGTATGCATTTCCACTTCTTTTATTCCTCAACAATGCATATGGTCAAATGGAGGACACATGACTACATTTTTTGTATACACCAAATTTTGGGTTGATTGATTGATGCTGATGTTCTGCTAGTGCTAAGCCAATTACAACCACTCATTGAACAAACTAGAAAAGGTTCTAATAAAGACAGCCGTACTAGCAGCACGTCACGTAACTGAGGGGGCATCACGCATACCACTAACAAATTAGACACTCATACTTACAAAGTACCTAAACCTAAGTATCAATCCGCCCCTATCTATTAGTGACAGGACAAAGTAAGGAGTGGACTAGAGTCACTGTAGCATTACGTAACTTAATTTCTCTAAAATAAACTCATACAGAATCACGCTAAGCGAGCGCAAACGCAAAGTTGCAAACAAGTAAGATTAGTAGTAGCGCAGAAGAGCACCTGTGTCATAAAAAATCACAGAAGACTTTTAAACGTAATTAACCTGGAATGTAAGCAGCAACATTCTAGCTGGTTGGAAGGTAAAAAAAAGATATTCGCAATATATAACACAGAGCAGAAGAACAGACACAAAGTAGTAATAATTAAATAGGTACTCACCAAACCCCGGGACCTCCACTCCTAGCAGGTCCAGCAGGTCCTGCTCACGGTCCAGGATGTCGGACCACCGGTGCATCAGCTGCGCCTGGGTGCGCCGGACCCCAGAGAAGCGCGACACTGCCCGGCGCACCTTCCCCCACCGCTGCCGACACTGCCGGAGGCCGTACCCGGACCCAGGCCTGCCACCTGCTGCCAGGGTTGAGGGGAGGTGGCGCTGCACAAAGAAAATTAGTGCAGCCAACTCCACCTCCCCAAATAAGGCCCGTGCCTGCACCCCTTGTGGGCGCCGCCTTCCGCAAGGAAGGCGGTCACGGCTCTGGCTGCGAGGGCCACCAGCCCTACCCTTAGACATGGTTCTGGGCTAAGAAAAGGTAATAAAATTAAAGAAGTAAAGGAAATAAATAATAGCAGGCAATAGAAAGAGAAAAAGTAGCTAAAAAACAAAAAAAAGGAGACAAAAACCAAAAATACAGAAGCTGGAAAATAGTAAGAGAAATAAGAAAGATAAAAAAAAAGTGGGTTGAAACAAAGGATTGAAAAGATTTGGAGAGGATTGAAAATCAGGCCCCAGAACCATGCAATAGAGTGAAAAACAAGATGGCCGCGTCCATTGCGACCACGTGCGCAAGTTCTCGCGATATTTTCTCCCCGAGCAAGCAAAAAGCAACGCGATCAAGTAAAAGCGGTCGCGAACAGGAAATATCTACTGCGAACGGGTGCGAACATGCATTGCGCGACCCGGAACAGGAAGTAAGCATCGCGAGAGGGCGGGACAAGTGAAAACAAGATGGCCGCGCCCGTGAGCAACCGCATGGGTAAGTTGGCAAAAAATACCGCGAACAGGCGGGAAAAAAACTTCTGCATCTTCGCGATATTTCTGGCGTGTTTGCGGAGATTTTTAGCATTTTCGCGATAATTTGCGAAAGTTAATTTCGCAAATTCCCCCCACCCCTACTCACAAGCGTGTTCGACTTTGTCAACGACGCGAAGTTGTGGCAAACTCTAAAAGAGTTAGGAGCACCACATGAAATTATTACATTCCTATCCCAAATTTATAAATTTTTATCCTCAAGAGTTCGTTTGGGCATAAGGGAGAATGTACACAGGATTTTAGGGTTACAAGAGGCGTACGCCAAGGATGTGTATTGGCTCCATTGTTGTTTTCCCTATATATTAATATAGGCAAAAAAGCTGATTGCCCAAGAGTAGGAAGTCGTACGACTCCAGTACTACTCTTCGCGGATGACGCTGTCCTCTTGTCAAGGACAGCGAATGGATTACAATGTTTAATCGAGAAGTTCGCTCAGCACATGACAGAAAAGGACTTGCAATTAAACCTCACTAAAACCTTTGTCATGACATGTGGTAAGACCAGATTGAAAAGTAGACAACACAGTGTGGGGGGAATAGTTATAGGTAGAGTAATTGAGGGAATTTTTAGATTTTCATCCAAAATGGGAAACAAGCCCGTCAGGGAGATACTTACTTTGTATAGAACAACGTGTGTGACTGGGGCCTGCTATGGAGCTGAAATATGGGGAAGAGCAAGTACTGACTCTCTACAAATACAAGAACATAAATTTTTGGAGAGTGCTGGCAGTACCTAGCTCCACAGCTAACTATATTGTACATAGGGAATTGGCCGTACCATACATAAGTGACACTATTAGAATAGCTGGTATTACTTTCTGGCAAAGGCTGTGGGCAAAGGATGAGGGAAAATTTACGACTGATATAATAAAAGATTGCATGGCCCTCGACAATTGGAAAAAAATCCCATGGCTTGAGTACATCCAAAATGTATTGAGGGATTGCAAGATAGATTTTAACAAAGGGGATTTAATATCCATACGAGATACTGGTAAAAATGATTTGAAGCTGAGATATATCTCGATTATGGATCGTGCTAGAACTGATGAAGTTAAACACAAATATAGCGTTACTGCCCATGCCAAATTTCCTCTGTGCCTGGTATACAAAGATACCTTATAATGATAGCAAATGCCCAGCACAGATTTTATTTGACTAGGTTAAGAACTGCTACTGTACATTATCTTGTAGCTTGTTGTGACAGGGAAAAAGGTTTCCATAAGCTACCAAATTGCCCCTGTAATGGGAAAACCCCTCAGTCTACGCTACACTTTATATTAGTTTGCACTTTGTATAGTGATATAAGGAAATCAATTATAAAACCCCTCTTTCTTCCTAATAAATTGTATAATTATTAAAATGCTTTTAATTATCTATGTAGCTTGGATAATATGAAGAGAGACTATGTGCACCGTTGTACATTTTATCGTATGTGCAATTAGGAAACTAAAGGAATTGGTGCATTTAGACGCATTATCATACAAATGCACTGTTGAGGACCATTAGAGCTGTTATAACGTTTGTGTGTAAATTATATTTTACAGTGATTTTATTTATATGCGATTTTTGCACATTATGCATTTGAGTTGCACAAGACTTTCCATACTACATAATTATTACACTTTTGTAAAAACTTACAATATGAAATCAGACTGATTGTAAATATGAGACATAGACTTTCCCAATTCCCTAGATTATTATATTGTATATAGAATTGTTTTTAATACACAATGATATTGCTTGTATTTAATAAGGTTCTAAGAAAAGTAGTAAATTCATGTTTTGTAACTTGTCCCCCGCTTATCTTGATTACTGATCATGTGATTGTTTTGTAAATACTAAGGGAAATTGTTTGAATTTTTAAAATTTACATATTGTACTTTGGATCATCTCAATCATGGTTTGTTTTAGAATGCTTTTATGGATGTATATTTTATTCCGAATAAAGCTGCTTTGAACTTGAACTTGACTTATTGCACAATTAATCACTGGACGGTAATCATGCTGTGGTCTGTGTCCCAAAGAGCCTTAGATGGCAAAATACACCAGAAGCACTCAGTATCGTCCCTATTTTTCACTTCTTGACAAAAATCTAATTAATTGGTGATAGTAGATCTTTTATATATATACTGGAAAATAACTTTTAGAAAGTGCCCTTTGAGCTGCCTGAGAGCAAACTGAAGCTAAAAACAGATTGTTTGGCTGCCTCCACTGCAGTCAACATTGTATTTATCAGTATGAACATTCCTACCTCTAGTTTGAATCTTAAACTACATCATTTACCCCATAATTCATGACTGTCATTATTCAAGGTTTGCTGTGTATCTGCTGTGTCTACTACTAATTAACTAGTTACTTGGATTCTACCTAACTTGAGGACTGCATTTTACAGCAGGTTGGGGCAGATGTACGACGGATTTTTGCGGTCGCAAATGGGAATTTGACACGTTTGCGACAGCAAAATAGGTCAGCCCCATGTACAAACCATATTTTGCGAGTCGCTAACCTATGAGTGACTCGCAAAATATAATCTGCGACTCGATTTTAGGAAGGGGCGTGCCAAGGGCGTCCCTTCCTAATAGCGAGTATCAAACTAATGTATGATTGTTTTGCTACAGCATTTGTGGTTGCAAAACACTTGCAGTTTACCACCCTTTTCAATAGGTTGGTAAGTCACTCGCAAAGTGGGAAGGGTTTCCCAGGCGACCCCTTCCCCTTTGTGAATGGATGTGAAAATATTTTTTAAGAGCAGGCAGTGGTCCCAGAGACTGTCTGCCCTTAAAAAATGAAACTGAAAAGTTTCATTTTTCTTTTTTAAAAGCATCCAGTTTTTCTTAAAGGAAAATGTGCTGCATCATAAACAAATGCTTTATTAAAAAAACAGTACCAATTTGTGACCCCATAGGGAATTGCAAACAGTGTCTGAGACACTGTTGTACATTCACTTTTGCGAGTCGCAAATGGCGAGTCGCAATTCGACGCAAATTACGACTCGCAAATTTGAATGTTTGTACATCTGGCCCTAAATCCCCACTTTTAGGAAACCACAAAAAAGAGCACAAAATAGAAATGGGAAGCAATGACAGGCACAGTTTGGTCACCCATTGGGGGGAACCATGAAAATAAGTCTATAAACCAGTTCTGCTCAGGGGCACCTCCCTCCTCCTTCATGTCAGCTTGTAAGCCCTTCCCCTTTGCAAGTGGTTTACCACATACTTGAAGTAGGTGGTAAACTGCGAGTGTTTTGCGGCCGCAAATGTGCTCGCAAAACACTAGTACATAGCATGTTGACTCGCTATTAGGAAGGGACGCCCCTTCCTAATAGCGAGAGTTGCAAATGACATGCTATTACATCTAGCCCCTGGTTCTTCTTTGATAGCGTTTAGGCTAAGCTCAGTTTTGTTGATCATCTTCAGCATTTTTCCACCTGGTTATTTGTAAGTCTGGGCAGATAACTCTTCTCCGCCAGCGAAGTTTGCAGAGTTTTAAAACTCCGCACTCTGTTTGGAATGCGAAGTTTTCAAAAATTCCACAATCGCAGCGGAGCGGAGCAAGACTTACCTTCCTCCAGTCCCAAATCGGTGTCCTGCCTGCTCCTGCTGCTGTCGCTCCACTTGCCTTCTGCTGCGCTGCTCCAGTTCAATCAATTAACAGAAAGAATTGCAGTGCTCATGGTGTACTGCTTGAGGGCAGGTCTGACCCTAATAAATCCCATGATAGGGTCAAGCATGCCTTCATGCAGAAGGAGGGGCAGGTGGTTTAGCAGGAGGGAGAGGGGAAGAGGAAGGGGGTGAGATTTAGTCGGAGGGGGGCAGGGGCTTTAGCAGGGAGGTGCAAGGGGTACAGGGGCAAGGAGTGACTCCTCCAGCCTCGGAACTTCTCATCGAGTTTTCTAGGAATTCCACGGAGTACTACTACGCAAACTCTGCCCAGGCCTGGTTATTTATTACCAGTGGGTATTCACCTTTGCTTGCATGGTGAAGAAGGGTATGGACCCTCCTGCATTTACTTGGGTGTCAGAAAACAGTCTGGATTCTTCCAGAATGTCCTTGTACTGAGCTCAGCCAAAGTAATCATCACTTATTTCTCAAACCTGATGCAATAGGGTTGTTTCCTTCTGAAGAGGATGTTCGGACAACTCAGGCAGATGTTCTCCAGGGATGACCAGGTTTAGGGTGTGTATAGTTACGAGGGAGCAGAGGCCCTGCCATCCGGGGAGGAGCTGGGTGTATGCAAACTCGCCACACTGCCAGTGAGTATCTATCAACACAGAGGTGCCCCATTGCATATCTGGTACATGCAGTATTGCTTCTCGATTCTCATTTGTACAAAGCGGGATCATTCCTTTGCCTCTGAAACACACAAGGACACATGTATCATGCATTTTACAAGTCAAAAACGTCCCAATTCGCAGAATCGGGCCGTTTGTGACTGGTAAAATGCATTTCGGTATGTATGAATTCCAATTTGAAATTCGGTAACATGTTACTGAATCGCAGTTTGGTATTGCAAATACATACCCATACGATATAAGGAAGGAGCATGTTTAGATAATTCCTTCCTAATATCGAATTTCAGAGTTATGCAGGAATGTTTTGCAAACTAAATGCGATCTCAAAACATTCACATTTTACCACCTACTTCAAGTAGGTGGTAACCCATTTGCACACGTGAAGGGGTCCCCAAGCGACCACTTTCCCTTTGTGAATGTTCGCAAAAATATTTTTTAAGAGCAGGGTGTGGTCCCCTGCCTGCTCTTGAAAAATGAAAAGAAAACTTTTAATTTTTCTTTTTTAAACACAGCCCACTTTCCTTTAAGGAAATTAGGCTGTATTTAAAAAAAATTCTTGCGAGTTAAAATCCATTGGTTAACTCAAAACCATTATGAATTGTACTTTCTAGCAGTGGAATAGCAAAATGTAAATGGATGATGACTTTTTAATACGTGCTTAGAATCGTTCACTGGACATAATAGTTAAACTGGAACACAGCTGCAATAATTTTATCAGCACCACGACATCAAGAAAAAATGCATTAATTGAAAACCACAATGAAAATAGAAGAGAAAAAAAGTGACCGGGGAAAAAATGATGACTGTCCAAAAATCTGTAGCGCGCTCCTAGCACATGCCGTTCAATGATGAAGGGAAGCTCTGCGGGGTGCATGAAAGTGAGCCCAATAGTCTGTCAGTATCGGCTAGGGAATATAGATAGCTACAATTTATGTGGAGAAGAAGGAGCAACCTGACAACTATATGCCCTCCTTGGCCACGAACAAGCTACACCTTGCTCTTCAAGGTTCAAATTGTTCTCTAATTTCTGAATTACACCCTATATCCCACCCAGGAGGTCATGCGTACCGGCTGTGTCACACCCAGTGGTCCAAGCACATAGCACCTCTCACTTCTTTCAGATACTACCAGTGTTATGAAACCAATAGCACTAAGAAAACTCCATTAGGCAAACAAATAAGCTTGAAATGCTGGCTCTATATCACACCAAGATCCTATGTGTTCCTTCTTTGTCACACCCAGTGGTCCAATCAGTGAGGCCCCACCCCTGTATCCCCCCCATTGATCAAGCGTATCCTCTGAGTCTCATTCAAACATCCAAGCTGTTCCTGTATCACACACAGAGACAAGCATACCCTCTGTGTCTTGCCCAGCTATCAAAGCGGTCCCTGTATCACAACCAGAGAGAAGAACACCCTCTGTGTCACTCCCAGGGGTACAAGTGATAAACAACCCTCACCTTTCCTAGTTTTCCATACGCCAAATGCTGGGACTAAGGATCAGATGTGGTCTCTTACCCACTGGTGGCCGCTTAAGGATGGACCTCTGCCCCGCAAATTCAGTGAAACGTCCAATCAATTGCTCCATCTGCTCATCATTCTTGTAGTGCAGATGTAAATCCGTACAGGTGGGGCCGTTTTCCTCCAGCTGCAGTCGGGCTCAAAGAACCATTTTCTCCTGGCTGGCTCACCAAAATATTGCTTGAATATGAATTTACCTTGAGAAAATGAAAGTCAAGAGGCATTTGGCTAAATAGGAAAAAAAAAATATTTTAACGCAGAGGCTGGGAGAACAGGCAACAGGGGGGGTCTGAACACTGTCTCAAAGCATATCGGGTTTGGCCATCATTTTATACATTACATGAGGTGTCATAAAACAGTTGTACATTCCTTTGGAGATGGAAATTTGGGCCTAGTCATGGGGCCATAAATCTGGTGGGCCTCGACTTCATGCGGACACAGTGCGGGCCAATGGGTATGTGTCCAGATGTCCGGTACGGGGAGTGCGTGATCACTGCATGTAATGTGCATGCTGTGTTCTGATTGGCTGTGTGTCCCTAATTTAGAATGGCATCTGATTGTATTGTGTTTTTGAGAAGGCGTGCCCCTCTAGGCAAATGTGTTTTATTGGGGCCAATCTCCTATGACCATTGCGGAGTTGCTGCCTATCTGTGGAATTGATGTGGGTGTTTCTGTTTGCTCGTTTGTCTAATGGTTACGTGACTCCCCCACCTGTGATCTGTCAATCAGTTGCTTCAGGCCTAGGTCTCAGGACCTACCTGACTAAGTATTTCTGACTCGACATTGAGGGCGATATCATATTGAGTGAATTTAACAACAGAGATGAAAGTTTGTTATTATACGTACATATATCATGGTGTTCATCAATATCATATTTGTCAAAATTAACATACACAAAACAGAAAAGAGCTCTCTGCTCTGAAGACGTTCAAGCTGAACACCTGTGAGTGGGCTTTGAGACACCCTGGCTGGAGAAAGACCTGGTGCCTGGCATCCTGACCTGAGATCCTGGGGCTATCAGAAAAAAAATGAGTGACTACCCAAGCTTCAAGAATCTTTTGGGACTTGGTCATGTTTTCAACCTTCAGAGGAATGGCACATGGTGCTGATGTAAAATTAGGGAAGGTGCAGCCTTGGCAAGCAATATTTTCAAGTGTGTCCCCCTCAGATCTTTTTGCTGTGCTTCAGGAGAACTTTGATAATGATTTCCACCTTTTATGTGCAAGGACTCGGCATTCAGTGGTCAGTCTCAACCCATTAGAGGATTTTGAACCAAAAACTGACCACAAAGTTACCCCAGTGGCAAAGCAATCTCAGTAGCTACAATATCCAATTTTGGCACTTGAAGCTTTTCCTGCAAAATCTTAGGGCTGTGGTGAAAGTTCAACTATGGTGTATCTCTCTTCGAGTTTCCATTCTGGTGCCCTAAAAACCCAACAACCCACAAAAAATAAAAATGATAAAGGTCTCACAGTTACTAATTATAACAGTAATAAGACCGTATGTACAAAAAATAACACATAATACATTTACTGAATATGAAAAAAATATTAAAATTAAATCATTTACATATTTAGGAATCTGATTAACCATTTAACTAAATTAAATACCTTGTTTATATATTATCCATAGATATTTCTAATAAAAGAATTTATATAACTGATAATCAAATCACCAAGTTAAAATGTCTAAAATAAATAACGTGTATATAAACATCCTAAAATCTATAACAAAAACATTTCCCACCATATTCCACATACTTGCACAATAATTACCAAAACAATAAATAAAAATACAAAGGAACTTATTTACAACAATTTGACGCAGGTCAGTGCTGCACGTCAATTTGCTGCGCTGCCCTGCGTCAAAAGAAAAGGGCAGGAATGCGGCGTGTCTCTAAGATATGGTGCATTCCTATCCTCTTACACTGCGTTGGCACACAAATGGTTGCCTAGCACCAATGCAGGGTGTTTTTGTGCAGAAAGGGACACCTTCCCTCACAAAAATAACTGTTACACCATCCCTTGGGAGGCGTAGGGTTTTGACGCATTCCCAGGTCTCCAGAATGGTGTCAAATGCAATGGGTGTTACGTGGGAACACCCACCGCAATGTCATTGGCACGTCTCCCCACTGCAGTGTGAGGAATCACAGTGACTTGCGCTGCATTGCCTTACATCATATCTAAGATGACATGAAAAGCCACGCAGGGTGGCTTTACATGGCCTCTTAGATATGGCTCTGCAGTGTGCGTCGCCGTAGCGCCAATAAAAGTGACGCTTCGGCAGCGTGCGGCACTTGTAAATGAGCCCCAAAGTATTCAAAAATCTAAGTCATAATTAATATATATAGATATATTTTACAATATCTTTTAGTTTACATATACAGTATGTTAACTTGATATGTTTCTTATCAATATTTTTGAGGCCATTTGAGTGTATTGTGATGATTCTGTTACTGATATTTTGCCTCACTTCCCACCCTACCATCCAAAAAACGAAACAACCAAATGAAATATATATATATATATATATATTCACTGAAAAAACCATAGGTTTCACACATGTTATAGTTAGCGGAAATTTTACTGATAAAAAACCAGTGAAATTCCCCCGTTATAGTTAGCGCAGGCAACTATAACTCACGCGACCGCAATCCTCTGCTGATGCTAATACTGTATTTAGACACTTATTTGCCCATGTGTTCTTCCATACATTTTTAGCTATACATATATTACAAATATTTTTTTTTCATAAAGACACATATGTCATCAGCAGAAGATTGCAGTCGCGTGAGTTATAGTTGCCTGCGCTAACTATAACGGGGGAATTTCACTGGTTTTTTATCAGTAAAATTTCCGCTAACTATAACATGTGTGAAACCTATGGTTTTTTCAGTGAATTTGCAAGGTTTTTTAAATGCTAATTCCTAACTATAACGTGTGTGAAACCTATGGTTTTTTCAGTGAATTAGTACGGTTTTTTAAATGCTAAGTTTTTTTCCCTTATAATAAGCCCTGTACATTTGGTGGCCTTCGGCCACCAAAAGCACAGGGGGTGGGGTAAGTGTGGATAGTGTTTTTTGCCCTTAACATAAGCCCTGTACATTTGGTGGCCTTCGGCCACCAAAAGCACAGGGGGTGGGGTAAGTGTGGATAGTGTTTTTTTTATTTTTATTTTTTTACCGTACGCTTACGGTAAGCGTACGGTAAGCGTACCCCGCGAAATTGCCGAAAAAAAAATAAAACCGTTTTTGCACTTGGGGGATGTTTGGGGACTCCCTCAACATGACTATGTGGGAGGGAGTTGTCAAAACAGCCCCTTTACATGTTTTTCGGCTTGATATTTTAAAAATCACTCTCAGTGCGAGAGACAAAATGGCGGCCGCCGCTTCCTGGTTTCGGCCGATTCGAATGTTTACTAAGATCTAAGAGCCAATCAGAATCGCGCTCGCGCACGCCACCGTACGCTTACCGTAAGCGTACGGTAAGCGTACCGTAAGCTGGCTCAGATATATATATTGATTTAAAGGCTATTTTCTCAGAATCTACTGAACAGATTTACACCAAACCTACAAAAGGCACTTCCTTGACCTAGGGACTACCTCTCTGCCAAATTTTGAGTAATTCTGTTCAGCCGTTCGGGCTGTAGCTCGTTCTAAAGGTCCTATGGAAAAATGCATGGGAAAAACGCGTTTTGGGACCCCCCTTTTATCTCAGCCCCCGCTTGACGGATCCCCCCGAGACTTTCAGGGTAGGAGCGGAGCGTAGCGCCCCACCTATTTTGAAAAATTTGCGAGGATTCGTCGACCGGCGCCAAAGTTATTCAAAATAGAATGTTGAGGTTTTCCTATGGAAACGTGGTCCTAACTATAACTACCTACTGGCGACCGCCAGTAGGTAATATATATATATATATATATATATATATATATATATATATATATATATATATATACATATATATATATATATATACATATACATATATATATATATATAATATATATATATATATATATTTAAAATAAAATTACTCTTTACATTTATCTCCAAAACAAAATAAGTATCTCTGGCTGCCCTTCACATTTGTGACAACCATGCCTATAGTAGAACACCAGGCTCACACAATCAATCAGAAGAAGGGAAGGGAGTGGATCATCTGAGATGTTTGTCTAGAAACCCTTCTGGATTCTCTCTGTCAGAGAACAGGCAACTAAACAAAACACAAACAATGATAAATTGCATTCCACAGTCTGGGTATCAGGGCAGTGTGTTCAATAAAGATGATGTAGAAGCTATGCCTTTCTCAACGCATAGAATTTGGGCACCTTCTTCCTTGCCCTCTGCAATGGAAGTTTGTAGGTGCCTGAGGAATAAAAGGAGTTAGGATCAGCTTAAATTTAGCTATTACAGTGTAACCTATTTGGACACACAGTAAAACTCTGGGTCGAAAGATGAGATTAGGTATGATTTGTTTTTAAATTCCAAGCCAAGCTGATATAAATAAGGCTCAGAAACATAACATGGAAATACAGAATCCCTAATGGATATCCAAAACGTCTGACAAAATGTACCCTCACTAACAGAAAGCAAATGAGGAACTTCATAGCTGCAGTACAGATAATGAGAAACAAAGGGCCTGATTACGAGTTTTGCGCAATGGCGCATACTCAACGCCAGCTCCGCTGCGCCAATCCTGCACAAGGACCTCCGACCGTATCACAAATTTAACTCATGTTACACAAGTTCAGCATGTGATACGGTCGGTGGTCCTTTGCCTTTCCCATGGCAGTGCCTGGAAAACTGGCACCGCAATGGAGACGACAAAAGCTTTCCAGCCCGGCATGGACATCCATGCCGTCCTGGAACTTTGTGGGAATACAGACAGAGAGGTACATGTTGGTTCCCCCGAAATCTATGCCCATGGCGGGCCTCCCACCATGAAATGCTGGTGGTGGATGAACTCATAATATGCTGAGCAGGTGGTGGACCACCTGCGTAAGTCTGGTGGTCACAAGACCGCCAGACTCGTAATCAGGCCCAAAGTCTGGTGAGTAGATTGAAAGTTTCGATCCTTCTGGCTGTATGTGTAGGTGTCTAAGATAATATACTAAGGCCTTCTCTAAACTAGGGAGCAGGAGACCCTATTTACATATTAGAACCTCTGTAGAAGTTCTCTAAAGGCAATGAATATTGTATAGCATGAAGCCACATGACAGAGATGTCTCAAAGAGGTCTGTACCTCTCAGAGCCTAAAGAGAATCTGAATAAAACTAAAGTGTGATCCTCAATTATACCTAAAAAGAACTTTTCAGAATCTCATGTCATATGTTTAATTATTTTCCGTCTTCAAACACTAAAACTAGGCAACTACACTTGAGATTTCTTTCCTTTGGTCCACACATTAGAACATCCTTGGATTTCTCCTATCTCTCTATTCTGCATGAACAGAGTCCTCCCTTCGTTCGTTAAAGCATCTTGTCCTTGCCAAAAGTACTCCTCCTGAGCCTCACTATCTCTTTCCCACAATACGCCTTTCTGTACTCATGAGCTCATGTAGGTGCACCTGCAGAGTAAAGAAAAACATGGCATCCAGAGCAAACTTTCAAACATTAAGTAGTCCAAATATTTAAGGCCTCTGGCCAACTTAACATGGCTTGCATCTCAATTCATGTTTTAAATGCATGATTACAGATCCAAATACAGTTATACTATAGACGTGGAGTACTATTCAATACAATACATTTTCAGTTATAAGACAAAGGCAGACTATTACTCAAAGGAATACCACGAATATATAAGAATTACAATATTATTAAAAACCACACAAATGCAGGTATATATGAGAACTACAATTTGTTATTACTGTAAGGGAAAAGTTGAGTGGCACACTCCTATAAATGTCGAGCTTTACGCAGTAATTGCACTCTGAATCTGTTTGAGTTCACTACATTACCCTAATAATGTTAAGTCATATGAATACATGAGCCTATACATAAACATATATATGGACTAGTCAAACATGAAAGGGTGGGTCCAAAATTCATTTCTCCACCTTTTCATTTCCTCCTTGTTTATTAGGGTGAGTCATAGAAGGAGTGACCTGACTGATCGACCTACAAAATATAGGGGCATTTTCTCAAGGATCTATCGCCGAGCTATCGGCACTTTATCGCAGCCAAAGTCACGATAAATGTATTGCCCCATTCACAAGCTGGCGCTAACAGCCCATGTCACCAGTTTACCTGCGATAGCAGTCGTAAAAAACATCGCCACAGTTGACCCCGGCAACTAACGCTAATGATATGCAGAGTAGACGTTCCCATGTAAAAAGCCGCGACAACACCACTTCGCAACATTCTCAACAACCAGCCAGGTCGGCGATAAGATCACAAAACATGATAAGGCGCATTAGCAGCAGTATTTTAACACCTGCTCTTACCTGGTGTAAAGTCGGATGACAACCGGCGCCAGACAAGGAAACACAGCCCATAGCCACACATGCCCTGGAGCAACTGATCATGCAGCCCGGAGCCCCAATAGGGCAACAACAACCACCGCCACCACCCCCAGGACCCCCCCCAGGCCCCACCCCTTTGGACAAAGATGTTGCACATCAACTCTACGAATTCATGAACCAAACAGTTTGCCTGTAGTCACACAATCACAACACCTAACATACATGTGTGGTCAGAAAAAGGGAAATCATACATTCATCTCATAATATCCAAATAATACGTTTATTACAGAATAAACTCAAAACAACAATTCTGAAGAGTCATGACGGGTCTTCTCAGGACATTCTGTAAGTCACTGCCTGCAAAACAGAAATCTAGATAAGAAGGTGTGTCATGCACCCATCAAAGTACAGAGAGAGAAAGCGAAAGAAAGAGGGAAATAGTGAGAGAGAAAGAGAGAAAGAGAGAGAGGGAGAGAGTGAGAGAGTGAGAGTGAGAGAGAAAGAGAGGGAGCGAGAAAGAGAGAGAGAGAGAGAGAGGGCGAGAGGGAGAGAGAAAGAGAGAGAGAGAGAGGGAGAGAGAAAGAGAGGTAGAGAGAGTGCTGACACTGTGGACCCAGGCTTCACTGCTCACCTTCCACCACCGGCATGTCTCCAAGAGGGCCCACCATGTGCCGGTGGGAGCTCCAAGCCCGGGACCATGGCACCCTCCACATCATGCAGCCCGGCACCGTGGGCCACCAGGTCACACACTTGATTCTGGGTCTTGATTTCGCAATGGCAGAGAACATATCAGTGGACATGGCATCATCGCAGGCTGCACACCCGCTCAGCTCTTGAGGTGCCACTAACTCTGTGAACCGTGAGGCAAAGCCCCGTGGTGGGAGGCCCGCACTGCCTGCTGGTCTAAACTGCGGTCCAGCAGGGCTCCCACTAATCCTTACCAGTCCGGTCCGCCAGGACGGCACATCATCGCAGGCTTCACACCCGCTCAGCACTTTAGGTGCCCTCACCTCAGTGCACCGTAAGGCACCGTCCCGTGGCGGTGTGCCTGTGCCTGCCGCAGTGTATCCGGTGCCGCCAAGTCTGTGCACCGCTAGCCATGGACCCTTTATGATTGAGTCCCGTGGTACGGACCCCATCATGTCACCCCAGGCACTGTGCAATGTGAGGTGGCAGGGCCCTAGGCCCTCATGAATAAATGATAACCACACGGAGACACCCAGTTAGATAGTGGAAATGGCGTCCAGCACGTGCGCCAGGCACTTTTTATTGGCAGGGTCACATGTCCTGTGACGCTTGTGGTGGATGGGTGTGGTATGGGTGTAAACCAGCCGTGAGGGAGTGGCTGTGGCATGCTGACAACTAGAAATGAAAATAAAATAGATTGTGCACTGCCTCTTTCTGAACGTTGGTTCCGAATAAGTTGATGTGTTATTGGACGTGCTCCTGGATTATCGCTCTCAGATCTTGAGCGTGAATCATACTGAATAATAGTTCAAAGCCAATGCCTTGGGATGAATCCCCCTGGACACAATCATAAAACCCAATGTGTGGGTGTAATAAATTCAATATGGTAATGAAAACAAGTAGTCCTCAAGTAGTTTGCTATATTTTTATTGTATTGTCTTTACTTTAAATCCTTTCTTGGATATGAATCAAATGAATAGTGTGGTATGTATATACCCAATCATTATACTTTTCATACATCAATTCATAAATCAATCCAAGGCATTTCGGGCATTGTGCCCTTCATCAGGGATATATCTATAATGGAAATTAAACATATATAATGAGGAAACCATCCTATAGGTATCATTCAATACATCATGTTGCTGTAACATTTATCTAAGAAAAACGTGAATAAATCGGTGCATTCTCATGGTTCAACGTGCTCAAGAAACTCATAAAGTCCCTAAATATTGATAAACATAATTTGATAAATGAAACAGGCTGTTACCCCGTGTGGACTGTTCTATATGTTACGTTAGTATCCTGACTGTATTGTCGACATATTCTAATCTGTGGTCATTCGTAATATCAATGTTAACACGGTGATGTTAAATAATATCGCTACGTGCGTTTAACTTTTTTAATACATCGTGGTTTGCCGCGATTAGCAAATAACAAGCATAAGTCCATGAAATTAACAGATCTCAATTTGTTCAAGTTACTCGCGAGTGGCTGGTAACGAAGTTTAATACAAGGATTGGCAGATGGCTGTAAGTTACAAATGCTCACGCGCTCGTTGTTCCCTGTTGTAACCGTAAACAGTATACGGCTAATTGTGGGATTCTAATGCATCCCTGTAAATTAACTGGTTTCTCTGATTTACGCGTGCTAATGCGTGCAGTCCTACCTTTCTTGGCTACGTTTCTAATATATCGCTGTGAGTTACCTAGGGGCAGATTTATGTTTGACTTGCGCCTCATTTACGCCGCCGTTGCGTCACTTTTGTGACGCAGCAGCGGTGCAAATCCTGCGCCATGGTGCGTGGTATTTACAACGTGACACATCTGGGAGATGCGTCATGTTGTAAAGCCCTGCGCCACATGTAGGCATTCCAGGGCAGGTGGGGGCGTTCCGGCGCAGGAACGCCTCCTAAAAGTGGCTGAGTGAAATCTACAAGATTTCACTCAGTCACTCTTGAGCCCATGCTGCGTCAAAACCCTGCGCCTGCTTGAAGCAGGCGTAAGGATTGACGCAGCATTGTGCAGATAGGGCCCCCCAGAGCATTGCTGGAGCTGCGTCGCACTTGCGACGCAACTCCAGCAATGTGCCACTTTTACGGCACAGATGCGTGACGCATCTGTGCCGTTTTTGCCCTATGGTGCGCCGCATTATAAATGCGGCGCATCCATGATGGCGGAGCTGGGGCGCAAAATAACTGGCGCATCCCTGCTGATATGCAGGGATGCGTCAGTTATTATAAATATGCCCCCTAGTTTCTTCTGATTTAAACGTGCTAATGCGTGCACTCATGCATTTTTTGGCTTCGTCTCGCTGTTTTCTCTGGGTCGTCTTAACCGATGCGTGTTGGTGTCTCGTCGAGATACAATGTATCGCCATGTTATTAAAGGTCAACTTATGGCTGTGTTGTTACGTGATAAAAAGTGTAGTAGGACTATCTCTGTATGTTCAAATTGGCAGTGGCCATGTTTGAATGGTAAGAAAACTTTGTAAGAATAAACCAATGTATGTTGTGTTGTGTGAATGCCACAGTAGGTGATGTGTGAATTATGTACAATATGTGTTAAAAACATGGTTTATAAAAGGTAACTTAACATCATTAGGTATACATTTGTATTTTTATATTCATCAGTGGAAAATAAATTTACAAATAACATAAAAATTCCATTCTCTCATTCAGTACATGAGGTCTGGGAGTTTCGAGGTGTTTTATCCAGAACTTTTCTCTTTGTAGCAAGAAATTGCTGTTGTTTTTTCCTTCTGTCTTAGTGACGACTTCTAGAACTAGAAATTTAAGTTGACTGATGTTGTGTCTCTCTTCTATAAAGTGAATAGCTACAAATGGATATGGTGTTTTTTATTCTTATACTACTTTTATGTTTGTTAATCCTCGTCTTTATGTTTCTTTCTGTCTTTCCAATGTAAGCTTTGCCACACGGACATTTCAAAAGATAAATCTAATTCATAGAGTCACAGGTTGCTGTGACTCTCAATGTGATATTAGTGCCCTTAATGGGGTGTGTTATCACTGTTCCAGGAATGATATTGTGACAGTTATTACAGTTGTGACATGGAAGTGTGCCTTTGGCTGTGGTGGTTTGAGCGTCGTCTGTTTTGGTCTTTAAGATTTCTCCCAAATTTTTGCCTCTTTTGTAGGCGAAAATAGGTTCCTGGCTGAATAAGTTTTTGAAGTCTGGTTCCATCTTTAAAATAGTCCAGTGTTTTTTCACTATCTTTTTGTAGGCCAGGCTCAAGGTTGAGAATTTTGTAACTACCACCATTCGGTTTTGAGGTTGTTTATGCTGACAACTAGACCTGTGAGCAGCAGATCCCTACAGGGAAGACCTGGGACATGTAGTATTGTCGTCCCCACTGTGAGCGTAAGTGGAGTGGGCTGTCCTGGCTTATGCCAGTCCAGCGTAAGGATGTGAACAATGACCCCGGGGCTCTGGGCGTGGTTCCGTCCTGGGCTGGACAAGGAAGTAGCTAATGCGTGTGTCTCCGTAGTAGTGTGGGCGCCACCCGACCCGCAATCAGCAATGTGTCACCCTGTGACCCAAGTCCCACAACATAAGCAACATGGACTTAAGGGGGAATCACTGACCCTACATTCATCCATACTTCCTCACTTGAAAGATCATAGACACGACACATCTGTGTAAATATGAATGTTTATTACACATTCAGTGGAGTGTTGCAGCTGGAGCAGTACAGGGCCATGCAAACCCCACTTTACATTGATGGCCCATAGATGGCCAGCCAGAGTCCTTCAGGGAATGACAAGTACATAAGAAGAGGAGGAGTTCAGTCCGCTGTGTAATTGGTGACGAAACAGAATATGGCAGTCCATGTCTAGGTCCTAGGTGATTGTCGCAGAGTGCATCGGAGGACAGTGGAAGGTGATGATGCAGAGGGCAGAACCAAGCAGAAACAGGCCACATGGGGAAGATGAATGCTACTGCATCCTTCTGACCACGAAGGCAGATTCATCCGCATCTTCGTCCTCTGCTGTTGCATGTACCTCACATGTGGATGGTGGTGTTCTGTCTCCAGCACTGTGTGGCAGTGACACCTCAGGGACCGGTGGTGGAATGTCTGCTGCACTGTGTGGCACTGACACATCAGGGGCCAGAGATGTGGATGGGGTGGTTGTAGCAGCATGCATCAGCGCCAGGCCCTGTGGCAGCAATGCCATGAGGAGGGTCTTTAGGCCATTGAGGGACCCAGCTACCTCTCGCAAGTGTGCAGCCATGCCAGCCGCTCTTTCCGCCTACGTCCGCTCCATGTTCTCCATGATCCTCCGCATGTGTCCCAACTCCCGTGCGAGATCGCTGGAGGCACTCTGACTAGACAGTTGTTAGAAGGTGGCTCTGACACTATGGGCCGCCCAGATTTTTTGCTTTTTGAGCACCTAATTGTTGAGCTTTTACTGTGGGGGAGCCTCATAAGTTGGGACTCACCCACAGTGAACTCAGGATGTAAGAGACTGCATGGGGATTTTACTGGTGTCCCCCTGCCTTGACCAGGCCACTGCGCAGCAGCTGGAGTAAGGGACACCGGGCTAGTTACATGCAGACACATGTGTACATGCGTGTGAACACGTGTACGGGCTGCGCAGGGGAGATTCCTAGCGTGCGCAGTCCAGGAGCAGCTACAAAGTGAATGGTGTGGCAGGACTTATGCAGAATTGGGTGGTGACATGGAATAGGCTTTATCCAGTGGGAAGAGACATGCCAGGGAAAGTCAGTGTGCTTTACAGTGTTTATTCCATTATTCTCTTATGGGGAGAGGGAGCACGCACTAAAGTCCACTGTAGCTGATGTGAAAAGAAGTGTTCTGCAGAGTCCAAGGCCATATTTGTACTGCTTTTGGGTCATACAGGACTGTCATATTTCTCTGAGCAAGCCATAACCAGAAGCTGGCTGAGGGCTGACCTCAGCAGGATGGATTGATAACCTTTCTTCCAGAAGCTAAGGCCTCCTCTCTAGGAAGAGATGATGTGTGGGGCAACAGGCTCATCCATCACTAGGTGCCAGGCACTAGGCTGCACCAAGGAGGGAAGGTAGCGTGGGGGGAAGAGGCTTCAGAGATCATATGGCCAGAGACCCTGGACAATGCCATTTTGAACCAACCCAGGGGCTGGACAAGAAGGGGGGAGCAGAGGCAGGGAAGTGATGTGTCGCTGTTTAATTGGACCAACAGAGACTTCCTGCCAGCCCCGTAGTCAACTTTTAAAAAGTGCTTGCCCAGGGAGAGAAGCTCTCTCTGGGGTGTGGTCTGCTGAAGCAGAAGGTGCTGGAGCCTGGCGCAATGGGCAGTTGGAAGGAGGAACCCCCTGACTGCCCCCAGGGTCCTAAAAGCACCAGAAGAAGAGTCCAAGACCAGGGCGCAGAAGCAGGGGCCTCGGCGCAGGGAGAAGAGAGGCACAGGAGAGGAGCAGGCGAAAGGCTGGCGCAGGGAGCCAGTGAAGACAGCTCCCTACTGAATCCACCCTCTTGGAGACCCGGAGGGTGAAGGAGAGTGTTCCCAGTGGCTGGGGGACGCCACCAGGAGCAAGAAGACACGAAAATGGGGCAGATCGGCCCACCAGGGGCTGAGATATGGCCCCCGGAAGGTAGGCGACCTTTGACCCCTAAGAAGACCGGCGACGAAGTGCTTGGGGCTCCGCCGCCGGTCCCAGAGATGCCCCCGGGGTGGGTCAGGTCCCCAGGGACTGCCCCCAGAAGACGGGAAACCGGGGAGCACCGTCGTGCTCCCCGTAAAAGTGCCTGCGGGCCCCGAAGCTGGAGGGAGGCAGGGGGGTGCCGTCGCACTCCCCCGAAGACTGCAGCAGCCCCCACATCTGCCCACCGGAGCGGGCAGACCCAAAGAGCAGTGCTGGCTCCCGCTGCCGCACACAAGAGTGCGGGCCGGGCGGGCCGGGAGTCAGCCGGAGCAGCCAGGGGTGGGCTCCCTGGGCTTCCCCCACCACCAGAAGTGCCAAGGTTGTGGAGGGCCCGGGTGGGACTGAGCCCCCACGAAGGAGGAGAAGCGGTGCCAGGGTTCCGGGTGGGACCGGGCCCCGAAGACTCTGCATAAGCAGCCGGGGGTGGGCTCCCCGAGCCATCTTACTCACCTGAGGGTCCGTGTGGGACTGGACCCTCCAACGGGCAGCCAAAGTGGCCGGAGGCACAGATCGCGGCACTCCCTGTCGCGGGAGAGCCGCTGCTATAATATTCATCAGCAGGAGCCTGAAGCGCCCCATAATGCCTTGCAGGGCATGGGGAATCGATCGTTTTTGGCGTTTTGGTGGTCCCCAGAGGAGAGGAGTCACCCTCAATGGTGAAAAGGTGCTGGGGGGAGCTGCTGGAGAAGCGCAGCCTCCCCTCCCAGCACGAAGAGAGGTCACCCCCTAAATCACATAGGGACTTAAAAAGAATAACCCCTCAAGGGCTCAGCCAGTATGTTAACTCCTCTTGGACTGGAACTTTCGTTCTACAGCTGGAGGAGGGTTGAAAAGTGCATAATGGAGTGAAGGGCTGAGTAGGGGATGTCTAGAGAAGAGCATCCCCTGGAGGTGTAATTGCACTGAAATGCATTTACTAATGGATATTTCTTTTAGGGGGACTGAAATTCATGTGTTCAATGTGAAGTACTGGTGTAAGGTGATGTCATAAGTAAAGTGGGGTTATGTGGCCAGACTTTCCTGCTGGGGTGTCTGGCTGTACATGTAATCCTGTGATTTCATCTGTGATGCCTTTAGGGCTGTAATTGCAATACATTCTAATGATCCACAAATGTGCTGAGTACTGTCATTCTAAAGTGTGCTTATATTCTTGTTGCTGCACTTAGGTGAAGACCCCAGACTGCTAGCCCTTAAGATATAGAGGTGCAATACTTTATGGTCAGTAGGAGATGCTCAGTCAGGGTCATGTGTCACCAAGGCAGGTCTACCCATTTTTAATGCTTGTTGAGATAATGGGGTGGGTCGCCACTGGGATGGTGCCAGTGCGCAGGGCCCACGCCCCAGGTAGTGTTTAACTAATGGCATTTGGGACAAGATGATGTGCATACATGGGAGTGGTGGTACTAGACGCCACCCCCCAAGGGAGGGGTGGAGATGTTATGCAATGTCACAAAGTAATTCCAACAGCTTATGTATATTTGTAAATTGGTACATAGTATTGAGTAGTGTGTGTGTTTAATAAATGTACTCTTACTTTTATAAAGCAAAGTACAGACTGGACAATCAACTATTGAGTGTTAGTTTTGCGTACCTGAAAATGGCCATTACTAGCCCACATCACCTTCCTTGAGTAAGCCTCAGACTGCTCTGCAACGCTACCCTCTGAGAGTCAGGCGCTACAATTGGGTGTTTGGTTCCTAGTGAAGGATAAATGTAGTCATGTTATTTGTGCAGGCCTCAGAGATGCTGCCTTGTTTTCCAACAACAGTCATTCTTGTCGCAGAGTCAGGACTCTAGCAATTTCAGCCATAGTTCGTTGGAGAGCATGGAGCGAACTGTGAGTGTCCGTTAGGGACTGTGAGTGGTCCCTGACGGGACTTAGACACCCAGGTATGGCGTCTAGTTTGGCTGCCATGCAGTCGAACCCCACCTGCACCTGTTCAGCCAGCTTCTCCTGGCACCCCAACACATGGCTTTGGAAGGCCATGTGTTTGTCGTGGGGGTCCTGGGAGGCAGCCGTGGTGGTGGGTGCTGCCTACTGTGTGTTCTGTGCAGGGGGTGGGTTCTCTTCATAGCAGCTGGGCTGCCCTGCTCCTGGAAGTGGGCTGCGGAGGCTCTCTACGAACTGTTGGAGGGTGTCGGAGTCAAATGTGTGGTGGTCCTATTCGTCATCAGAGAAGAGAGGTTCAGCCTGCTCTGCAGGAGGTGTTGGATTTCTCCCTGCAATGTGAAGGGGAGATGCAGTTTAATATTGTGTTCACATGTATGTTGACGCATTGTACATGTTTACATTCAGACTGCATGACAGTGTACATTGTGACTGTTTGGGGGAGCTGCTCATTTGATGCGGGACAGTGGACATTCCAACAACATCACAGATGTGTGTTTATACTTGTACATTGTCAACTCACATTTCCCTGCAATGCCAAATGTGATTGGCCGGTTTCTACTCACATGCGGCACCAGTTGTGTTCTCTGTTCTGTTGTGGACGTGTTGCAGTTTGTACCACATTGTTGTCAATGTTGATGTGCTCTGCAAGTAATGTGTGTGTGCCGCATTTTGGTTGAGTCACCCCTGCAGCTCTGATTTAGCCTCCCCTTATCCCTTACATGCAGTGTGCCTCTGGTTTCTGTGCTTATACAGTGCTCAGATGTTGCATACTTGGGTGCATTGGTCTCTTGGTGGTAGTTGGGGGTCTGGGGCATGGTTTGTCCACAGATGTGCTATGCTTAATTGTGCATGTGTGCCATTGTGCCCATCTCCCCCATCCCCCCAGTCCCTGGTCGTTACCCTGTTGCTGTTGTGTCTGGTCATGTTGAGCAGTGTCAGGGCCCCCAACTCCTGCCACCGTCTCCCCACTGATGACTGTGGACACCATTTCCTCCATCTCGTCCAGCTTCTCCTGTGGCGCTGGACTCCCACCTCCAGTCTACATTGCTGCCTTCTGGTTGTTTGCGTGTTTCTGCTTGTTTTTGTGATTCACATCATTCTAGCTCCTCTTGACCTCTTCCATTGTCCTCTTCAGCACTCCGACTGCATTCACCTTGTCCACGATGGTCTGCCATATTCCATTTTTGGTTGCCAATGACACAGTGGAGGTGACGAACAGTAGTTGATGGTGTTCCACCACCTCCGTTATCAGGATCCTGTTTTCCTGCAGACTGAACCGCTTCTTCCTACTCTTCTTGTCCTTGCCCTTCCTTGACCCCAAGGTCCCAGGCTGGTCCTCCGGAGGGCTTGTGGGGTTCTGGTTGTCCTCTGTACATGCTCCGGCTGCCTCCATTGTGCTTCACTGTTGTTTTGCTTTTGTATTTTATGTTTTTTTTCTGCTTTTATGGTGCATTTTCCAGCATGACGTGTGGGAATTGCAGGCCTGTGGCTGGTTTTTACTGATTTTTGTATCGCTATTGGCGTCATCGCTACTATTTTCATGTTTGTGTTTCGCGTTTTTGCAGCGTCGCGTTGATTCTAATGCGTTCATTTGACGCCTTATCGTGAGACTATCGCATGGTACCGCGGTGTTGGGAATACCACGTTAACACAGCGTTATTTTCCCGCGATAGACTTGGATGTGAAGAGTTGCGTTGAGCTAATTTTGCAGTAGTGATCACACGTTCTTGAGAATATGCCCCACAAAGTTATATTGACATACTCGAATCCCGGTTACCTCTAACAACATATACCTGCACTCATCAGTTATGTATTTTATGCCTATTCAGCTTTGGCCAGGTGCTCGTTAGATATTTCGTCGGGCATGTGCATAATTTCCCTTTTGTGCATTGTTAAGTTGTAGTGCTTGTTAGTTTAATTTACTATCAGTGCTCCTTATTAAACAATTTATGGCTATGGAGTTAGGGGGTGATTAGGATGGCGGGTGAACTTAAGTGCGCCCGTCACCCTAGCGGTAACGGCACCACCCGCCTGCCATGCAGCGTTCGCATCAGGCATTTTAACATTGCAGCGGGGGGGTTCTGGATGCAGCACCCGCCGCAGTGGTAAAATGCTATGTTGTGCATTACCATGCACAACGTGGCAGGCACCGCGCAGTGCCTGCCACCTTGTGCATGGCAATGTAAGAGGGTACGGTACCCCCCCCAGTGCAGCCCCCCCCGGGGGCCCGCAACGGGCTCCCAAAGCAAATCCCTGCCAGCATTTCCATGGCGGCATCGCCACCATTGATAGGCCTTAAATGCCACACATCCTAATATGCCACCATATATGTCCCCACCTCTGCCCAGCCGACAATCGTAATGATTGCCGACTGGCAGAAAAGAGGCGGACGGACTTTCCGCCCACCGTGTTACCCACCGCCATTGTAATCTGGCGCTGGGTAAATCAGGTTACGATGGCGGGCGGATCGCCACCGCCAGGGCGGCGGTGTCAATCCGTCCGCCATCAAAATCAGCCTCCTAGTTCTTAGGCAGTGACACTGATTGTCCTCTTGTCTCGTGTGGCGGATGAGACATTGATAACTCTGGCTTGCTTGCAGGGACGACAAGGTTCCTTCCTTGTTTCCTCCCTTCCTTCCTCCCTCCCTCCCCCTGTGATTGCTGCAGGCAATGTTTGTAGTAATGTCAGGGAAATCAACAGTAAATTCGAACCATCAGACCATAGAATGAATAGACAAAAACAGGCCCACACACTGACCTGTCACACCAGCCCTTCTGGGACTAAGAGATTTCTCCATAGGCCAATCTGACCCTGGTTGCTGTGTGTGCATGTTTGCCTGTGTTTGTGTCATCTGTGTGCATATAGGTTTCTGCTGTGTGTGACTGAGCTCATGCCAGCGAATGTGCATGGTTCCCTGCCGATGATCCTTTTCTCTGTTCTTTTCTCTCTCTGTCACTTCCAAGTTCTCCTAATGCCCTCATAAATTCAGGCAGATGTGTGAGTACAAGAATAATGCTTGGGTGAGTCTGAGTGAATGACACATACACAATGTGATAAAAAAAAGTATGCTACCATACAGTCAGCTACATAGATATTACATACACGGATAAAGAATTCTTCAGAGTATTAGAGGATAACACCCTTCTCTGGTGTCTACTGCATGAGTGCTTATTTTTGGACACCTGCTGCCCTGAAGAAGGATTATCCAATCAATGCAGGTATATCAAAACATAAAGAAGTTGAATTGAAGCACCACTGTTCAGTGCATGTTGGTTTCAGATGTAAAATAGACTGGACTGAAAGAGGCAGAATAGAAAACAAAGCCTCAATTTATATGATAAGTATCTACTGCAGTCAGTGACATTGTTCACTTTGTAATGAAGAATGAAAGCATCAATCAAAGGAAGGAAAATCTCTAGAGACAAGCGGATAGATAGCATTTTGGACGCTAGAACGTCCGAAATGTCATAATACAAATGGAACCTAGAGGGTCCGATGGCTCAAGTCATGTAATTGCATCTGATGTGGATCACATAACCGGCGAAAAGATCTGGGTCAAAATAAATAACAAATAAAATCCGAGGCATTTGAGAAAAATATTGCGTGAAGGCGTGAAGCTCGTGCATAGGCAACGCTTGCAATTCGAAGACTCGGCGCGTGTGGTAGAGCAACCCAGGGTGCCGTAGAGCAACCCAACCAAAAACAATCACTTATGGGTCCATCACTGAAAATACGATCATTTAAACGCCGTACGCTGGAATTGTCGCTGTATTATGACCACATCCAGGCTGAATTAAACTAGAACAAGGAACAAACTACCATGTACAAAACTCAGAGTGCATGCACACACCCAGAGACAGCTCGTTGATACGATGGGCTTCCAAGTGACACTGGTGCGGCTATTCACAGTGACATAAACTACACACACAAACAATGGCCCTCTTGCTCGGCACCATGAAGTATTGGTACGTGTTCCTGTCAACTCGGATGGCAGGAATATGTTGTATCCTTTGTATGCCTCAGTCAATCCAAGAAAATTGCATTCATGCATCAAATCACAGAATTTGCTTACATACACTGAAGAAGTAATAAAATATTTTCATATAAAAGTTAACATCAGCATCCTTGGGGGGGGAGATGGAGGCGAGGAAGCAGAGGGGACATCCTCCTTGTGGATCAGAGCTAAAACATGTACGGGGCACAAAGACAGCAAGGGGTAATATGAAGTCATCACAGAGCCATGCTGCACAGGAGGTAGGCTCTCACTGTGAGGTGAGAAGGACCAAAGTGTCCTCGCAAAATATTCAAGGGCGGGGAGGAGCTTTACTAATGCGTCAATTTCCTTTGGTTGAGCCGGATCCCAAGGAGAACATTACTGACATTTTTCACCTGCTCTGTCTGCGGTCATGCTGGAAGGGGGTGGAGGGATAGACGGGCGAGATTCAGTCTGCCCAGGGAAATAATGTTTTTTCCGACACATGCTGCTGCTAGGTGTGGGCAGGGGCAGTGCTTTGCTGCTGCTGTCAGCTCCTGCCCCTTCAGCATGGAAACGGGGCCTGGTCTCTCCAGGCCCAGACTTACCAGGTCCAGAGCTTGCATCGTTGAAAATCCCAAGTCTGGAGTCACTTAGAATTGCATGTAGCAGAATTTTCCCTGGAGTTTTCACTTTGGGTGAAATTCCTCCACTCATAGTGGGGGTATAGGTGTGTCCAAATGTTTAACCCATTATTCTGTAGGCCATGAGCAGAAAACAGTGAACATCGAGTTCATGCACAAGCATTTTTACAGGTGTTTGTGCATTGCAAAGTGCCTCCATTGTGTATATCTGTGGCACATACTGCACATGCGGGGGAGATCAGCTGATATGTGAGGGCAGATATGCATTCCTGTTACCATCTAATTGCATTTACATCATCTATAAAAGCCAAGGACCGAGTGGGAACAGTCTCATACAACAACGATGCACCGGAAAGAGGACAGGGTGTAGATCTATTATTGCAAATTACATCAAATGGCAGGCCTTGCACATAGGGTGCAGACAGAAATTATGAGAAACACACAACTTCCCATCGCAGCAAGTTCCAATAAAGACGGGCAGAGTTCAACAGTATTGTTCACATCCCACTGACCTGGGTGTTTATAAATATCCGTGGTCCACTTAGACTCTCGCTTTGAACATTTATTGCACACCAAGTGGTGATGCATGTAAAGCAACAATGCCTCACTCAACAAATGGGGCAAACAAGTCAGTATGTCAACCCCATGTTTGTGACAAAAATGGACATTTCTGACGCAGAGTATTGAATTGGGCGTTTGGATGGTTCAGCGGTCCACTAGGGTGGCATGCAGCATCTGGATGCTGGCAGTGAAAGAATTTGGTGTCTGGGGGCTTTCAAGGAAGGTATGGCACTCTTGATGTGCACAGGACATGCACGGCAATAGCAGATCTTCAGAACTTCTTCCTGAAGGAAATTGTGTTCGGACCTTTGCCATGATAAGGAAGGAAATGGATGAGGACATAGACATTGATAGTGACCAATCACACCAGGGAAGAGGAACGTACAGGGACAGGCATAGATAACCTCCTATATCTTTGGAAGGTTGCTGAAAATAAGCAGACGCAGTCGATGTGACCTACTTTATCACTATAACTCAACAAGAGAAAGAATACAGCAGGAGTTGGCAAAATTGTACAAGTCACACTAAACAGGAGATCACCAGTAGGCATAAGACGGTATTTGGACAAAATATCCAGTTGTAAATATAAGGAGATAGAAATATTCTGAAAACAATATTGCGAAGCAAAAATATTGTGATGCAGGAATATCATTGTCAAGAGTATGGTTTTTCAGGTAAGTAAGTTGTTCAGGATATCGTTGTTTTAAACACCATTTCAATAATCTAGATGTAAGGAATATCGTTTTTTTTATTTGATGTGTTTTAGTATTTATATTAATTTTATGTGTTAGTATTGTTTGTATGATTGTTAATAATGTTTTTAAATATATTTTATAATTGTAAGTTTTTGCCTAGTGTTTGCCTGGAGGGTTGTGTTCAATACCCTCCAGCTGCGGGTGGGAAGCAGAGCGTGAGTGGCTAACGAGATTTGACGATATTTGTTTACTGCCTATTTTCGTTTTTGCTATTTTGCACATTGTCCTCTAGCCTCATTTTAATCCGCTTTATTTAAAAAATACTCAGTTTTTAAAGATCTTACCCCCTGGCTCGTAGTGGAAGTTGGGTTCTGCCGTCACTTATTGTAGGCGGTCCCGGTGAACGGCAGCCAGTGCTGAGGCAGCAATCTACTTGCTGATGTCATTTAAGCACGCCCTGACGCGACCGCGGAGTAGTGTTTGCCTGGAGGGTTGTGTTCTATACCCTCCAGGTGCGGGTGGGAAGCAGAGCGTGAGTGCGAGTGGCTAACGAGATTTGACGATATTTGTTTACTGCCTATTTTCGTTTTTGCTATTTTGCACATTGTCCTCTGGCCTCATTTTAATCCGCTTTATTTTAAAAATACTCAGTTTTTAAAGATCTTACCCCCTGGCTCGTAGTGGAAGTTGGGTTCTGCCGTCACTTATTGTAGGCGGTCCCGGTGAACGGCAGCCAGTGCTGAGGAAGAAATCTACTTGCTGATGTCATTTAAGCACGCCCTGACGCGACCGCGCAGTAGTGTTTGCCTGGAGGGTTGTGTTCAATACCCTCCAGGTGCGGGTGGGAAGCAGAGCGTGAGTGCGAGTGGCTAACGAGATTTGACGATATTTGTTTACTGCCTATTTTCGTTTTTGCTATTTTGCACATTGTCCTCTGGCCTCATTTTAATCCGCTTTATTTTAAAAATACTCCGTTTTTAAAGATCTTACCCCTTGGCTCGTAGTGGAAGTTGGGTTCTGCCGTCACTTTTAAATGTCTTCTGGTGAATGCCCGTTCCCTAGTTAAGCACAGCCACGAATGCTCCCTCCTGATTGAGGAACAGGATGTTAAGATGGCCTTTATCACCGAATCCTGGACAGACAAAACATCTGGACCAGAGTTGGTGAGGGCCTCCCCTCCCGATTTTCTTAGCTACAGCCTTGATCGCCCGTTAAGGAGAGGTGGCGGCTTGGCAGTGATTTACCACAAAAATCTCAATCCCATTTTTGAGGACGCGTCCAATAGCGCGTGCGAAGCTTTATCTATAAACGTACGCTTCGGCCCTCATGACACACTTAAGGTGATGCTCATCTACCGTCCCCCAGGTACTAAAGGGGGTTTTCTTAACTCCATTGGCCTATTATTGGAAGAAGGTCTTTGTGCTAAAACGTTCACCGCTATAGGTGATTTTAATTTTCACCTTAACAACCCTCTTGACCCAGATACGGCTCAATTGATTGACGTTATGAGTGCAGTTGACCTTCGGCAACAGGTACTTGGTCCCACTCACAAAGCTGGTCACACCCTGGATGGGGTCTTTACTAACTCACCATGTCTGTCAATTGTTGACATCATGCCTCTACCTTGGACTGACCACTCGGCTATCCTCTTTCAGATTTCCCAATCAGCTCCTCCACAAGCACATTTAAATCACAGGGATGGGATAGCTACCCGGGCATGGAAAAACTTGAACCCTACCAATTTTAGTAAAGCACTGACTAGTTCAGTCCCAGACTTCCTCCCTAATATAGAGGAAGCGGCTAGTGCCTATGATGACTGGATTAACTCAGCTTGCCTCAAGCTTGCCCCTGTAAAATGGTGCTTCCCTAAGCGCAGGACACCCTCTGCCCCTTGGTTTTCACAGACCCTCCAAGAGCTGAAATCTGAGTGTAAACGCCTGGAGCGGCTTTGGCGAAACAGCTATCTCTCCATTAACAAAGAGAGGTATAGATCTCGCCTCCTAGATTACAAAAATCAGCTGCTGTCGGAAAAAAAGGCCTACTTTTCTAAAATAATCAATGAAGCCAAATCCTCTGTAAAGGAACTTTTTAAAACCGTCACAACTCTTATCTCCCCCCCTAAATCCATCATACACAGCAGTGACGAGCTCTGCAACACTTTAGCGCAATTCTTCCTATCTAAAGTGGATGGTATTTTTTCATCCTTTAACAAACCCACTAGACCTCTTTTGGAGGCAAGCTCGTATCAGTTGTCCACCAATTGCACATCCATCCTTGATAAGTTCACGCCACTTTCCACTCAGATGGTGGCTAATCTGGTGCGGGGTTGCAGATCCGGCTCTCCGAAAGATCCCTGCCCTGCTTCAATAATTAATCTATCCCCTGACATCATTGCAAATACCCTTACTCCCCTACTCAATCAGATATTGGGCTCAGGACACTACCCTCTGGCCTGGAAAACAGCTTCAATCCTTCCTCTCCTAAAAAAAACCAATCTTGATCCCAAGGACCCCACTAATTACAGGCCTATCTCCCGTCTTCCTTTTCCTGCTAAGATTCTGGAGAAGGCGATGAATACCCAACTCAGCCTGTTTCTTAACACTTACAACTTGTTGGACCACTCACAATATGGGTTTCGAGCTGGGCACAGTACCGAGTCGGCCCTGCTGAAAGCAACAGAAGAGATTAGGGAAACCGTCGATCAGGGTGGCTCAGCCATCCTGATTCTATTAGACTTATCGGCGGCCTTTGATACTGTGCACCATGAGATACTATTGGAACGCCTATCCCAGATCGGGATTCAGGGCTCTGCCCTAACCCTCCTGAGGTCCTTTTTAACCCACAGAACTCAAAATGTGGAAATGGGGACTTTTTCTTCCAAGTCTTTCGTTTTGCCTTGTGGAGTCCCGCAGGGGTCATCGCTGAGCCCTACGCTCTTTAATGTTTATGTGAAGCCCCTTGCCCCTCTGATACGATCTTTTGGCCTTAGGCTAACATCCTACGCCGACGACACCCAGATCGTGATATCCCTAAACAAAGGGACGGAAGCAATTAAAGCGTCCATCTGCCAGAATTGTATGATTGCCATCACTAGCTGGATGGCCAATAATTGTTTGAAACTGAACGCTGGCAAAACGGAGGTTATCCTGTTTGGAAATAAACCCTGTTTTTGGTCTCCCGCCTGGTGGCCTAGTGATCTGGACCCCCCTCTCCCTCCTACTACCAAAGTAAAGGACCTGGGGGTTATTATTGACAATAGGCTTTCTTTTGAGAATCAGGTAAACAGAGTGACCTCTACCTGCTTCCTAACCATCAGGACGCTGAGAAAAATCAAACCCTATCTACTGATAGTTTTAGATCTGTGGTGTCTGCTCTAGCTCTGTCCCCCCTGGACTATTGTAATGGTCTCTACCTTACTGTCCATAACAAACATCTTAGTAGACTCCAGATGGCCCAGAATGCGGCAGCTAGATTGTTGACTAATACACCCAAGTTTGTATCCGTTAGTAAAGGTCTTCGAGACCTCCACTGGCTTCCCATGAAACATCGGGTGCTCTTCAAGGCCCTCTGTATAGCACATAAATCGCTACACGGAGTGGGACCATACGATCTTAGGAAACGTTTCCAGTGGTATCACCCGCAGAGAGCTCTTCGCTCCAGTGAGGCAAAACTGGCAGTCATCACCAGGATAAAAAAGGCCAACTGGGGCAGTAAAAGCTTTGTGCGGAAGGCATCCTATGCTTGGAACGAACTGCCTCCTTCTCTTAGAGCCACTTCTGACCTACTCTCTTTTAGAAGAGGCTTGAAGACCTGGCTGTTCTCTACCAGGCCTTGACATCGCCCCTGGTATTGAGTCTTGTTCATTTCTCCTTCAGACACTCTGCTACAGCGCCAGGACACCTTCGGGTATTAGCGCGCTCTACAAGCTTACATAACATAACAACATAACGTAAGTGATTTGGAATTCATCATTTTATTGCTAATAGTAATTTATAGTATTGTAGTGGGTTGTTGGGTTTGTAGGGGGATAGGGTGGAAAGTTAATTATGTAATAATTCATTAATAATTATTAAATAATTTTTAAGTAAGTATGTGATTGATATTCATTATGCATATTATGTAATATTGATTTATTATACGTATATTATAGGTGTGGGTTGCTATGTGTGTAGGGCTATAGGTTGGGAAGTTAATTAGGTAATACTTAATTAGCAATTAATATATAATGAATTATTAATTATTTAATTGATTATTACTTATGTAAAGTGTGCAGTAATCATATATTTTAGGTGCAGGCTGCTAGGTGTGCAGGGGTATAGGGTGGGTAGTTTCTTAAGTAACTATTAATTAACAATAAATTAATCATTGTGTATTAATTATTTAATTGATTATTAATTTTGTACATTACGTAATATTGGTTTATTTTAGATATTAGTTGCAAGTTGCTAGGATTGCAGGAGTATATGGTCGGAGGGTAATTAAATTAATAAATAAAAATAATTATTGATGTACAATCAAATATTTAATTGATTAATAATTATGCAAATTGTGAAATAAATATATATTTTAGTTATATTTGAGGTGTGGGCTGCTGGGTTATAGTGTTGTAGGGTGGGAAGTTAATGAAGTAATAATTAGTTTACAATTAAATATTACGTGTTAATTATGTAATTGTTTAAAAATTATGCAAAATATGTTATACTTATTTATTTTCATTGTATATTAGCTGTGGGTTGTAAGATGTGTAGGGGTGTAGGGCTGAACATTAATTAAGTAATAATTAAATAAGCATTATTTTATACTTACTATATTGTTTATGAATTTTGCAAGACAGAAAATTGTTTTTTTTGTATTCCTATATAAATATTTTAAGTTAAGTAATAATGTTTGTATACATTTTTATATTTTTCAAAATTAATCCTGTTGTTCAAGTGTGTAATGTGATTGAGGTGAAGTAGTTTACCCACTGTTGCTTAGACTTGAGTGGGAATAGTAAAATGTACCCCTCCGCAGTCTAGCGCTTTCTCTACTGCGGCAGAGACTGGAGTGGGCATAATAAATTTAACCCTTCTACAGTCCAACATTTTCCCTACTATTGAACAGACTGGAGTGGGAATATTAAATCTTACCCCTCCAAAGTCCAATGCCTTCCCTACTGTTGCACAGACTGGAGTAGGAATAGTAAATGTAACCCCTTTAAAGTACAACGTTTTCCCTACTGTTGTGCTGTTTGGAATGGCAATAATATATTTAATCCATTTAAAGTCCTACAATTTCTCTACTGTTGTATAAACTGTAGTGGGAATAGTATACCTTTTATTACTAGACTCCAATTATTTTCCTAATATTGGTTAAATATTTATTTATATTTGTTTATGATTTTAATTTTATAGTTTTTGTTTATTTTTTTGGATTTAAAATTCTTATAAAAATTTTTGCAAATGCTTTTTTTGTTTCTTTAATTTTATGTTTGCTAATTTCTTTTAATATTTTGGAATTAAATTAATATTTTTTGTAATGTGTTTTTTATAGTAGCTAATGTAAAGATTTGAAATAATACATAATGTAAAATGTATATTTCTAATAATTGTGTTATAATATATATGTATATATATATGTGTGTGTACATAGATACACATATATGTGTATGTATGTTTATATAAGTATATGTTTATAGATAGTATTACATTTTAGTGAGATTTATTTAATTGCATTATATTAATAGTATATATTAAAATATTTCTGTTATACTACTTTAAACTATACATGTAAGAAGAAACGCTATTTTTGTATGTTTTTTGTTGATATTAGCGTGAAACATTATTTTTTCGATATTTTTGTACTTATCATTATGAGGATAGGAAATCGATATATTTGTAAACAATATTTTTGATACAATGTTTCTGTTACACGATATTGTTGATTCTGATATTGATTCCATAAGACTGACTTGGTCTACACAAAGGTGATCGACATAGTAAAGCAAGCTAAGCGCCTTTGTCTATATGTGTTATTGGAGCTGCAATATGTTATGAACCAAATGGATTTTACAAGAGGACATGGTTACACCCCTTCTTAGGCAGCAATGATGGCTTGTGGGACCCGAGTCGGTCAGAAACAATTCCGAAACCAATTCGTCAGAAGAGTTTCCTAACAACATCGTAATTCTTCCCTAAGGAGTGGATTTACTAACCTATTGATCTCAGTTTGCATCAAAAAGTGATGTAAACTGGCACTAAATGTTTATTTTGAATTTGCTTTACAGAACAAATCTTGTTTTGCAATAGAAAGTTGCCTGAAAGTAACGCAAAGCAGCACTTTGCACTGCTTTTCATAACTTTACCTCAGGGAAGTGTTCCATTAGTGGTACCAGGGCGTTCCTATGCAAACACCTATGCCATTTGACGCAAAGCCTAACTATAAACAATAGTAGAGATGGTTTTGCACCAAAAAGGGTGCCACTTTTGAGGTCAGAGATAACTTGGAGACATGCTTCTGTTTCTCCAAACTTTTCCGACTTTGCATGAGTGCTGCACTGTACAGCACACATTCAAAGTGGGAAGTTTGTTTAAGGCAGGGTTCTCCAAAGTCGGTCCTGGGGAACTGGATCAATGCCAGATTTTTAAGATAACTCCATTTATCTAAACGGGGATATGCTAAAATTCTGGCATGGATCTGGTCCTCCAGCGCTGGCGTTGGAGAACCCTGGTCTAAGGCATTGTATTTTGTACAAGAAGAGTAGCCTATAAGTAGAATAACTATGCTAGCCATCACACACACCTTTGCAGTATAGTGCAGCCTGATTATATGCCAGCGCTAGGAAGACATCACAACTGTGTGATATGTAAGTAGACATGGTGCTTTCCTGCTCTCTCCCTTATGCAACACTGCACAGCAACTTTAATAGACGTCACATCTTTGTAAATCTGCCCTTGAGTATCTACGTTGTTCTAATTTGTATCTCTTGTCTATAAGCAGACTGCCAAATAGAGATGCTGTTTTTGATCTACGAATTCAAACAGAACGAATCGTGGAATGTGGTTTCAGAAGGGCAATGCACGGATTTTCGGTAAAAATAGGCCGTGTCATATTCTGTACTTTGAATGATGCAATATCGCCTATGGATGGTATTTCTCTATCGCTTTTATACCTGTTCTTTTGTCTCTCCGTGGTTTAAAACAATATATTACGAATACAGAATCCCAGCGCTAACAAACGTTATGTAAACACTGTAGTACAGTCAGGGTTGGATTGGGATTACAAATGGCTCGGGCACGATAAAAAAAGTGGCCCACATTTGAATAAAAACACTGCTTCGGCGAAATTTGATTTTTTGTAAAATGGGGGGCGGTTGTAAAAATATGCACGGATTAATTTACACTGGTGAAATTCACCTGAAAACAAATGAGGCCACTTTTGCTCGGGCCCCCTGCCCCCACTCTGTATGCATATATCAATGGGCCGGACTGCCTTATGGAACACCGGCCAGCGAGAGAAAGGGAATGACACCTCTACCCTTGATAAAAGAGAGGTAATCGACGCCCCTCTAGCCCCAGAGAGGCCACTCGGGCACCTACTGAGCCACCGGCGGCATCGAACAACTCAGAAACAACGAATACAGAATCCCAGCGCCATCGGACGTTATGTAAACACAGTATTAATGTTATCTCCATCGGATCACACACACATGCATGCAATGCGCACGTGCTGCTTTTACAGTGTATCACCATTCAAGTAATTGCCTAAACCCGCGGCAATAGGAATAGATTTATTGGTGCTTCTATGAAACTGACATAGAAGGATGCCAGTGTCATAACTCCATGAGATAAGGTCCCGTAAACCCGAGGCTGAAACTGGGAGTCGCTGAAATGAATGGGAGACGTTGAGTCACAGTGTGGCTGCCAGGGAATAACTTGTGTACAGCTGGCACCGAATGGCTTGCCTTACTCAAGTGCTTTCCTACAGGTCACACAATAAATTGCCAGCAACACGTAATACAGATGATGCTTTGAAGGGTGGTCGGTGATACATGGAGGGCTCCTTTATTAGAGAGCAGGCGATCATTGCTGAATTGATGGGACGGGAAAAGACTGCAGCTGGGGCAAAGGTGGCCAGCAATCTATTCACCTCAATCACAGCGGGGGAGTCCTGTTGGTAGAGCCGTCTGTGTATCCGCCATGTCCACGCTCTCCAATTAAGACAAGGCATGGGCTCAATGGCTCTTCATTTGTCTACATAAACATGCACAGATATGTGTGTGTTTGTTTATATAAGCATATGTTTATATATATGTATATATTTATAAATATTATTTAAAAATGTAACTTACATATATTAATTTTACATGTTAAAATATTCAATATTTACTATTTGTGACTATGTAGATATGAATGTATGACGGAATTCTGAATGCTTTTTTCACGCATGTCTTCGGAACTTCGTCATTTGAGCAAATGCGTCTTTAGCATGCATTTGTTCTGCGCGCAAGTCGTTTTAACGACTTGCCTTAGGGGGGGCGTTGGATACTGAAATAGTTTAATTTACTATTGCAACTCCAGTCTGTGCAATGGTAGGAAAGGTGTTGGACTTTAATTCCAATACCACTCCACTATTGTGCCCCACCTAAAGCAAGTCATGGTAACAACTTGCATGCAGAATGAATGAGCACTAAAGACGCCTTCTGTTGTCGGCGCTGTGAAGGCACTGCGTGATTTCGGCTTTGTCCTAAGGGACGTTTCCCATTAAAATATATATCAGAAACGTTACTTTTGTATATATGTTTTCAATATTTGCGTAAAACAATATTTTTTTCGATATTAGAGTACTTGCCTCTATATGAATAATATATTTTTGTGATCGGTATCTTTAACACGATATTGATGTAGCATGATATTTATGGTTCGATATTATGACAGTGAACCGAACACCAACCAATGCTGCTTCGCTGTGCAATCGGGAGCTTCAGGAAGGGAACAGGCCTGACCTGAGAAAGAGTAAGAGGGAGCCAAACCTCCGATTGTAGTCTCCATCCTTTGTCAATCAGAAACAGACAAAACATTACCCCCGCGGGAGTCTTCCTCATCATAGTCAATACGCTTGGGGCTATTCCACCTCCCGACTGATCTGCTTTCTTAAAAAAAAGAAAAACCTCCACTCCTTCTCCACTTCCTGTTTCTTTCACCGAAGGCGCATCGTTTCAGTAGAGAACACAGGTAAGGAGTGTTTTTACAACTTACTTGGGACCTGCAATAGCAGTTTTTGTTCAGGTGCAGTAGCTGGGGCAGGGAGCGGTTGTCCGGTGAGAGTCCCACTGAGGAGATTGCCAATGCGTAATGCTCGCTAATGCCAGCGGCACTTGCGTGAGCACGTGCACTAGGATTGGGAAGGAGTGCACGGTGTGCCTGGGGCTTTAATTCACCATCTAATATGTTAATTGGTGTCTAATTGATTGCTTTCAGCTGGACACCCTCTTTAAATGTGTTTGCAGCTTGTAGAGCAACACACATTGGTATTATGGAACCTGTTCCTTTCACAGTGGCTGCAGCTGTGATGGAGGTTGAGGAGGTTTTGACCTCCAAGCACTGATTGATAAGGCAGTAGCAACTGCAATGTCTCAGCCTGTGGCTAAAAAGCTGGAAAATGGCTGAGGATGATGAGACAGATTCTGCCTCTAAGGCCAGATATATTCTGGAGGCGCAATTTTCAGAATTGTTGAAGCACATCAGAGAAATATTGGGGTTTCAGCTCAAGGTTTTGTCTCAAGAAGTGTTCTTCGCCCAATTTACAGCATCTCCTTCTGATGATCTTGCTATGCATGAAGTGATCGAGACTTTGGTCCCCAAGGAATGGACAGACACTGATAAAATGGCTTTTCCAAAAAACACTGGGGCAGTTTTACAAGCCCCTTGTGCCACTTTTGCGTCACTTTTCCCATGTTAAAAATGACGCAAAAGTGGCATAAGGGACTTGTAAATAAGCCCCACTATCTTCTGGAAAGGTATGAGGAGAAATACCCAGTTCCTAAAGTGAATACAATCCTGGCCAGTATGAAGTCAACAACTCCTCTGGCGTCAGAAGAGTCATCCTTGACGGATGCAGCTGATAAGAAAGAGGAGAGTGAAAGGAAGAGGGCCTATGCAGCATCTAATTTTGCCCTGAGGGCTGTGACCTATGGGGCCTATCCTTATCAAACTCTTTTAAAAGACTTCTAGCTTCTCCTTTTTGATTGTCTCCAAGATGGGAAAGACCCAACAGACCTATTGGCCAATATAGAGCTTTTGGTACAATGTTTGGTGTCTCCTTTGATTTTCTTTGGTCTTCATCAATGTCAGTGAGGCATCCATTGCCCCTTGCCGTCTTTTGTGGTTGAAGATGTGGAAGTTGGAGCAAGCTAAAAAATCTCTCCTTTGGAAGCTTCCCTTTTCAGGAGACGAACTGTTTTCTCCTCAAATTGATTACCTGGCGAACAAAACACGGAAGAGAAAAAACTGCTGCAGCTTTTTAAACCATTTGGAAATTAACGGTCCTTTGTCAATAAGTGGCTTGTCAAAATAAGCAGCCTTTCGGGGCTGGGCTCAAGGTCAAGGGTCTGTGCCTGCTGGAAAATCCCAACCACAGCAGACACTACGTTTTTAACAATCTCAGTCAAATCAATGACAATTACACGCTTATCGTGGGAGGAAGAATAAGCCTCTTTTCCAATCACTGGTGAATAGTGGTGTCAGACAGATGGACATTCCCATCTCTTTTTGGTTCCGAAAATAGATGGCAGTTTTCGGCCTTTCCTGGATCTAAAGTCCACAGATATGTGACGGAGTGTACCTTCAAGATGGTGACTCTGTGGAGACTTATTCCTCTGGTGTCTCAAGGGGATTTTCTCATGACTCTGGGCTTACAGGATGCTTACTTCCACATGCTGATTCACAGAAGTTTCTTTGGTTTGCCGTGGGGGCAGATCATTTTCAGTTCAAGGTGCTGCTTTTTGGCCTGTCCACATCCCCGGATTTTCACAAAGGTACTCGCGTCAGTGGTGGCACATTTACATTTATTTAGGGTACAAGTTTTCCATACCCAAATGACTGGTAAATCATGGCGTCCTCTCTTTCCAAATGCAAAAAAACAATTGATGGACAGAATGCAGAACAATGTCATACATTCACCCAGTACAGAGATCTGGGCTTAAATCTATCGGTTTTTTGCTCACCATGCCATTCCAGTTTGGACCCAGCCATATGCAAATCAGTCTTGACCCTGCGCCCAATGAGAACAGTCCAGCCCGAACTGCCAGGCCCGGTCCTCCCTAGACTGGAAACAAGCATCCTAGGATTGGTTGCTCTCTTTCCAAAGCAGGGGAAGATGTATTCTGGGTGTGCAATGTTCTCAGGGAAGCTGGGAATTTTCCTCAACACTGGCAAGTTACAACTGCCCCGCACACAAGAGGAGTTAATTGGGGGGGACAAGTCTGGCCAGACCAAGATGATAGTCACAAGATAAACTTGTTTTGACCCTTTATCCCCAGATCCAACACCATTCAGGGATTCCGGCCCCAGCTGAGTCCAGGAATCATCGCCAATATCAGCAGGTAGCATATGCAGCTGATCACACTTTTCCCGGAGCTGGTGGAGCTAATGGCGAGCCGGCAACGAGATTAAGCCTGGGTGCGGCCAAGCGGCCTGGCAGAGAACTGCTCGGCAGTATGGGCCACATCAGTGAAGCTGAACGGAGGCTTTGGCTGCAGCACTGGGAACATGAGCAGAGGCACGACTGCCTGACGATGTATTAACGATGGTCCATTATCCCCTCCCTGAAGGCTTTGATGGAGAGGGATCTGGACCGCTAAGCCTTCTGCAGGCCTGGTCAGTCTTTACTCTCGTTTGGGTGCCCTGACAAGATTTGGCTCTGGCCTGTGCCACATGGTAGCCACAACGCTGACACTAATTGGGGTGCCCCCACTGCCGCATGCACCAGTCGAGCTTCCCTGCTGCACCTGCACAGTGCCTTATGCTGCGGGGTGCTCATTACCCGCATGCTGCGGGAGATACCCTCTCAAGACTTGTCCCTTTCCCGTAGGGGACTCCCCTCCCACACTACTTCTACAGTCTTACTAAGCGGTGGGGGTCTCTTTTATGGTGTTTCCCCATGATTGCTACTTCCATGGTGGGGAGGGTCTTACCTACAATTGCTCAGACCACCCCACCACACCCTGTATTTGCATGGCCTGGATGGTGATTTCTTGACGCGGAGAGGCTGTTTTGCAGAGACCTCAAAGCACCTGTAAAACCACAGCAATACTTTGGGGAGCATTGTCAATGGATTCCTGATCCCCTCCTCTCATGTGACATTTCCCTCCCCGAGAGCCCTTAAGACCAATATTTGCACAGCGGTATTGCTGTGGTTCGCAGATTGAGCCTAGATCTCATAGCCTGGGAAGATGGAGTGGGAGGCTCACTGTCCGTTGCTTGTACAGCTTCCTTAGTTTCGATGGCCCCAGACCACGCTCCAGGTCTATGCAGCCTGTGCAACCTCTAGAGCACACACAGATATCGGAGCCTGAGAAATCAAATACCTACTAAAACACTGTCGGGCCTGTCGGTGCCCTGACCACTGGGACAGAGACCTGTACTGGGAGGTGACTGCATGAACATGTATGCGCCTGAGGATTCTTGCTCATTACCTCAGCACATTACCTGGGAAATGGCAGGGCACACTGGCATCCTCCTTAATGACTACTCTCCCTTCTCTCCATGCCAGCACTAATCTCTGCTGTCCAACAATCCTCATTCACCTTCCCCCCTGCCGGTGGGCTGTTGCAGCGGAGGTTTGTGTGGAACCTAGACTGCTCGTGTCCCCCCTAGCCGCATCCTGCCCGGGCTTTAGTGGTGAGGTGGGTTCCAAACATGCACTGCTTTTGACTGGTGGCCTGGATTGCGACTCCTGGTGATGGCCAACTGTGAACGACTTGCCACAATCCACTATGCACAGTTTGTAGACCCAGCGATCCCTACTTTGTCCAAGGCATCACCAAGTCCTCGCACAGAGGCGGGAACTCTTGAAAGCACCGGACAGATGATGTCAACGGAGATGCCACCTATGACCCCGACAGAGGCCAAACTTGACCAAATCCTGATGGCCATAGCCAACACCAGGCAGGATCTGCACAGGGTTGACGCAGTAGTGACAGAAGTTGGACTGCTGAGAGACAACCACAGGAAATTTACTGCAAGTGTTATCCAGGAGAAGAGCACGCTGTACAAACTCCTCCCTACAGTGACTGATCTCAAAGACCTAAGATCATGAGCTGGAGAACAAAGAACAGTATTTGGTGGGACAATTCTGACGTAACAACCTGAGAATCGTGAACTTCCCCATTGGGTGTGGAAGGCTCTGACCAGGTATTTTTTTCTGAAACAGTGGCACCGATGAACCTTTTGGGCCACTACCTCGTGGAATACACCTAGCACGTTTTGGCATGACGACCGCCTTCACGGACGCCGCATAGACCGGTGGTGTTCTGGCAAATGAACTACAGAGATAAGGAGACCATTTTATGGGCGACTCGTGCCGTGGAGCCACCATCATATGAAAATGCATAGGTACTCCTCTTCCCAGATTAAATCCTGGCTGTGCCACGCCGCAGAGCCTCCTTCTTAGGTGTAAAAAATGTGCTTGGGACAAGCTGGCCTGTCCTACTGACTTCTGGCTGAAGGTCATGGTAAACAGTTCCAGCTATTTCTTTACTGAGCCAGAGGATGCCTAGGACTGTGTTGAGCAGCGACAATATGAGTCCTCGGACCCGCCAATGCCGTGAACCACACCAGACAGTGCTCAATGACATGGGAGATGAAGAGCCCAGAGTCAGTTGTGCACCTACCCCAGTGCAGGCCCGAGAACAACAGATTCAGGCATTATCGACCGCAATCTTTGTGGGCTGAAGGATGTTCCTCACCTCCTGAGGCCTCTAATGGCATGTTCTTGGAGTTGGACTCTGGTGCCTCGATGGGCAGTGGCACATCTGTCGTCATATTGAATGTCACTCAACAGACATCAGACACTTTTGTATGAGGGGATAGCAAATAAGACATGCAGAACTGTGCATGAGGGATACCCAGACAAGGCAAAAGATGGTGAGGAGGCGGGTGCCTGTTGGCCTGCCTGTTGAGACACTGTTAAGGGTCTCCTTACTCCCTTGCCTCCTCACAATCTGTAACTGCTTCGGGGCAACTATGTATTATGCTAGCCTCTGAGTGGGCCCATTCCTGTTCTCTTTTGTTCCTATCTTTTGTACAGTAGTGTGGGTTTGACAGAACTGTCTTTGGAATACATTTGGCCATGATGACTTACAGCCAGACTGTCCCAGACTGTGCTGTGCCTGCTGCTTCCCACGATGTCTCCTTGAACGAAGTTTGGTATATAAATACACAATTTGGGGAATCCTGCCAAAGGGACTGTATGTTAATTGTTTGGGCAGTCGGAGTTTACTGGACCGCCCTGGGTTGGGAGTTGGGGGCTCTGTTTTATTTGTTTACAAGGTCATGCAGCATACTTTTGTCTGCTCTTCCACTTCAGAGACACATTGTGCATGGTACCCCCTCCCTTGGGTTCCCTCCTTTCCCACTTCCCCTACATGTCACACTGTGACCTGACCATGCGTTTTAACGTGGAACGTCCGAAGGTATGTGAACAGCACACAAGCGTCATGCCATACAACAGTACCTTAGAGGGTGAGACTCCCAGGTAGCATTCCTTCAAGAAACCCTCATAGCTATGGGAGAAGATGTGCACCTAGATCAATGCTGTTGTGGTCAATGGTATAGCACCATTTATTCTGGCTTTGCGGAGGGGCCTTAATATGGATTCGAACTGGGGTGCCCTTCAGATGCATAACTATGGCAATAGACCCTGAAGGGCGTTATATCCTGGTGGATGGACAGCTCAATGGAAGACCCCTGTTACTAGGCAGTATCTATGCACCGAACACAGCACAGCAGGCCTTTTTAACTCACCTTACCGTTACTCTTACCAGGTGGGCACACATCCTTTGGATTACTGGGAGGGACTTTAATTGTGTACTGAATGCACAGATTGATAGTTCCTACTCTCCCTAACTGACCTCCCCTGTAATAGCAGCGCCAGCTTGCCTCACCCAATGGCTAACACACTGGTCCTGTCAGGTAGCTGGGGCGCCCTTAATCCAGATGCAAGAGACTATACCTATTGCTCGCCATGGCATGATTTACATGCCTGGCTGGGCCACATACTGTGGCACACGGTCGTTCATGCAGACGCCTTATATGCTAAATGTTTGGGGAAAATATTCTTAGATCATACTCCACTTCAGTTGCATCTTCAGTGGAGCGCACCGCGCCACCTACTGGTGTGGCTTCTGAGGATCACAATACCAACCACCCCTACCACCATGATTAGAATGACGCCGACTCACCTAGTGACCAATCAAGTGGACATACACACTGCATTTAATGCTCACTAAAGTGCTCTTTATGATCCCCTTTCCCCCGTAGATCAACAGGTCCACATCTGGGGCTTCCTTGATAAGATCACACTGCCAAATATTGACTCCGCCCAGCCCGAGAGGAATTAAATGTGCCTATCACAATACAAGAAATCAGGAGTGCCAGCCGGGGAGCAGCCACAAGCAAAACTCTGATATTAGATAGGCTACCGGTTGAGCCCACGTGTCTTATGATGACCTTTTTGCTCCTAAACTGTTCAAGTTGCTCCAGGATGACCTGACAGAAGGCCTCTGCTCACCGATAATCTGTGAGTCTCTTCTGGTCTCCCTTCCAAAGCCCGGTAGGGATTCACTAGAGGTAATGTTGTATCGCCAACTGTCTATGCTTGGTATGGATTACAAAATCCTAAACAGGATTAGGGCGGTTCAACTCCTTGACTGTCTTTCCCACCTAGTTCACCGAGACCAGAACGGCTTCATTCCTGGCAGATCAACTACTCTATTATTCTGAGACTCCACAGAGTAATGGAGGTGGCCCATACCCACTGTCCCTATGCAGCATGCATACTATTAGACTTGTAGACAGTGGTGTAGCAAGACCTTTTACCACTCATCGGATCGGAACTTGGAATACTGGGCTGGCAGTATATGTTTTTACTGCATTGAGCTATGTGGGGGGTGGCTACCCTTTGGGGCCCCTGCCGGTGACTTGCTGGTAGGAGTCCACCTGGCAACCACCTGGTCCATTGCATCATTGAGTTGGAGATGCATCCTCGTGCCCTGATGAAATTGCCAGAAAATTTTAGGGCAATGGAACATGTCGGCCGTTTAATTTAAACTGGTCGAAAACATGCTGTTTGTTTTAACTGAGTGTGGACACTGTTAAATTAAAGAATGTGTGAGATAGTTGTTCACAACTCTTTTTTGGGGGGAGATTAGTTTACTCCTTTTTTTCACACTACGGGTCTTAGATGACAGATGACACATTATTTACACCTCACTTTTTCACCTAATTTTTCACATTAGCTTAGGAGTTAGGTCACATTTCTGTTTCTGTCAAGAAAGCGCTGATGATGACAGAACAAGCAAACTAGTGAATACTAACCAGTAGCTCCATGGATGATGCTTACATGAGGCACTTTTTGACTCATCTCACATTTTTTCTTTAACAATATTTGTTGATGGGTGGGTGACCTTATGTGGGTGGTTGATGATTTTTTAGCCCCTTCGCTGCCAGGCCTTTTCCCCCTCCTGTGCCAAGCCTTTTTTTTGGCTATTTGGGGTAGTGTGCGCTTAGGCCCCTGTAACTTTTTGACCACATTAGGTATCCACGCCAAATTTGCGTCCTTTTCTTCCAACATCATGGGGATTCTAAAGGTACTCAGGGTTTGTGGATTCCCCTGGAGGGGTCACAGAAATGAGCCAAAATACAGCAAAATTTAGTTTTTTTTCGGAAAAATTGGAAAAACAGGCTGCAAATGAAAGCATCTGGGTTTTTCCCTGCAAATGTTATCAAAAAAGGGTTTGTGGGATAGAAATCACAATTTTCCCAACTTTTCGGGGATACCAGACTTTTGTCAGAAACCCAACATTTTTTGTACACAGTTTTGGCATTTTTCTGGGACATAGCCTATTTTTGCTATTTTTTGTGCTTTTGACCTCCTTCCAGTTAATGGCAGAAATGGGTACAAAAGCAATAATGGATGCTGGAAAGCTATACAATTTCGTGAAGAAGACAAAATTCTGAATTCAGCAAGAGGTCATTTGTGTAGATCCATCAAGGTTTTTTTATAGAAACAAACAGTTAAATATAGGATAAATTGAAAATTAGTTGAAAAAAACAGCCTTTTGGGTCAACGTTTTCACCTGTAACTTCTACTAATTATGACAGCTCTTTGAAAACAATACACCGTTGCATCCGCTTGACATTACCGGTTGTGGGGATATATAGGACTTGTAGGTTCACCAAGAACCCGACGAGGGCCCCAGAGCCAAAAACTGAGCAGCAACTTGCAATGGTTTTTTATTATGTACCGGGTATATAGTAATTATTCTGCAAAAATGTGTACATGGAAAAATCGGTATGAAAGACACCTATGTATTTCTGAAATGTGAATAAAATATAGAGTTTAGAAACAGTAGATATTTGCACATTTCTGAAATTGGGAATACTCATACTAGCATGAGAATTATCAGTCATTTTTTAGAATGACTTATTTTTTACACAATGTCTTTCATTTGGAAGGCAGAAATGCATCGAAAGTCAATAGATAATAACAGTTCCTTTACAAATCTGAATTACCCTAAGTCTCCCGATAAAAATGGTACCTCACTTGTGTGGGTAGGCATAGTGCCCGCGACAGGAAACGGCGCAAAACGCAACGTGGTCACACCTCAATTTCGCAGTGAAAAATGACCCTTTTTTGGCAAAATGACTAGCTGTAGTTTTTGAACCCTAGCTCTGCGGGCACCTTGGGAAACCTAGCAAACCTATACATTTTTGAAAACTTGACACCCAGGGGAATCCAAGATGGTATGACTTGACTGCCTCCCACCAGGGTCTGTTACCCAGAATCCCTTGCAAACCTAAAAAATTGTCAAAAAAAACACATTTTCCCCACATTTCTGTCGTGTAAAGTTCCGGAATCTGCATGGATCCATGAATTTCCACCCACCCCTCGTTCCCCAAAGTCTTACGAGAAAAACGGTACCTCACTTGTGTGGGTTGGCTTAGTGCCCGCGACAGGAAACGGCACAAAACGCAATGTGGTCACACCTCAATTTTGCAGTGAAAAATCACCCTTTTTTGGCAAAATGTCTAGCTGTAGTTTTTGAACCTTAGCTCTGCGGGCACCTTGGGAAACCTAGCAAACCTATACATTTTTGAAAACTAGACACCCAGGGGAATCCAGGATGGGGTAACTTGACTGCCTCCCACCAGGGTCTGTTGCCCAGAATCCCTTGCAAACCTAACAAATTGTCAAAAAAAACACATTTTCCCCACATTTCTGTCGTGGAAAGTTCCGGAATCAGCGTGGATCCACAAATTTCCACCCACCCCGCGTTCCCCAGAGTCTCACGAGAAAAACAGTACCTCACTTGTGTGGGTCGGCCTAGTGCCCGCGACAGGAAACGGCAAAAAAACGCAACGTGGTCACACCTTAATTTCGCAGTGAAAAATGACCCTTTTTTGGCAAAATGTCTAGCTGTAGTTTTTGAACCCTAGCTCTGCGGGCACCTTGGGAAACGTAGCAAACCTATACATTTTTGAAAACTAGACACCCAGGGGAATCCAGGATGGGGTGACTTGACTGCCTCCCACCAGGGTCTGTGACCCAGAATCCCTTGCAAACCTAAAAAATTGTCAAAAAAAACACATTTTCCCCACATTTCTGTCGTGGAAAGTTCCGGAATCTGCGTGGATCCACAAATTTCCACCCACCCCGCATTCCCCAAAGTCTTATGAGAAAAACAGCAACTCGCTTGTGTGGGTCGGCCTAGTGCCCGCGACAGGAAACGGCGCAAAACGCATCGTGGTCACACCTCAATTTCGCAGTGAAAAATGACCCTTTTTTGGCAAAATTACTAGCTGTAGTTTTTGAACCCTAGCTCTGCGGGCACCTTGGGAATCCTAGCAAACCTATACATTACAAAACGTAGTGATGCGACATCAACATTGCCTATCCAAAAAAATGTTTGGGCCCTTGCCTGTCGCGGGTACTTGGGCCTCCCACACAAGTGAGGCACCATTTTTACCGGGAGACCCAGGGGAACGCTGGGAGGTGGGAAATTTGAGTGAGCCCGGTGATGCCACAACTTTCCCACACAAAAATGTGTGAAAAAAGTGATTTTTTTCAGCTAAAATTGAGGTTTGCAGGGGATTCTGGGTAAGGAAACGTTGGGGGATCCATGCAAGCCATACCTCCCTGGAAGCCCCCGGGTGTCTAGTTTTCAGAAATGTATGGGTTTGGTAGGTTTCCCTAGATGGCCGCAGAGCACAGGCCAAAAAGACAGTTGACCCCCTTGCAAAACCAGATCGTTTTGACATTGTTTGTTTCTACAGCGTGAGAATTTCGGCACAATATTGCAAGGAAAATGTGACATTTTGAGGTTTGCAGGACATTGTGGATAAAATAACTTTTTGGAATTCACAAGAGAGACATCACCATGAACTCCCGTGGGTTTACGACAATATCTACAGTTGGTGAGTTATTCTTACATGGAACATACACCTTGGCAGAGAAACTAAAAAGACAAAGATTCCTGCACAGCCATCTATTCCTCAAATGCACACACATACTGGTTGGATTTGGCACGAGGGCGAGTGATGGTTCAGTATATTACATTTTATTCACAAGAGATTTCACAAAAATGAAATGCACTGTCAATAATTAAATGGAGAAAAAACTGAACCAATGACTCGCAGCTCATGAGCTGTAAAGCCACGGCAAGGCACCAACCGCTTTACAGGCCATTCACACACCTTTCATACGTGATACACACAAGACCATTCGCACCACCAGGCACAAAAACAACACATTACAAAATTCACAAAAGGGACAAGGTACACCCTGCTTCAGAAAGGCAAATATTACTGCACAGCCATCTATTCCTCAAACGCACACACATACTGGTTGGATTTGGCACGAGGGTGAGTGATGGTTCAGTATATACAATTGTATTAGCAAGTGATTTCACAAAAATGAAATGCACTGTTAATAATTGAAAGGGCGAGAAACTGAACCATTGACTCACAGCTCGTGAGCTGTAAAGCCACGACAAGGCACCAACCTCTTTACAGGCCATTCATACACCTTTCATACGTGTGAGACATACAAAACCATTCACACCGCCAGCCGCGGGCCCATCACATAACAAAACTCACACCAGCACACAGCGCCATTCAAGGGCCCATCACTTTCACACGCCCACATTCCTGACACAGCAACTACACAAGCTGATGGATTGCGTGGAGTGGCACTCAGCTAGCAGTGTGTGTAGTGACCAGCAGCAAGTCACTACACACACACTGCCAGCCAAGCACCATTCCACGCACACCGCCAACCAAGTGCCAGTCCACACACACCGCCAACACATTTAGGATTTTTTTTAGACAAAAATAAAAACACAAACAAATCGCAAATCGATACAAATCTACAAACACAAAATCAGAAACTAAATACATTGAACTAACGCCAACCTTGAAACAGAATCAAATTTTTCAAAGAATACAGACCAGGCAGTTCACTTTACCACTCATGAATGCTCCCAAAAATTATTTTGCGTGTGGTCGCTCTAAAACAAGCAGGGACACACAGCCCAGGTTTAGAAGGACAGTCGGGGCAGTACATACGAATCTCCTTCCGCGTACCTCTTCGCCAACAGACTCTGCATCTCCTAGTGGGAAAATCTTTTGCCGGTGTGGGAGGGATGAAATCAGGAAAGTGGCGATCTTTCAATCGAACCACATCCTCCACCACTCCAAATCTAGGAACACTTACATGTTCCACAACAACAAGGCTAGCTATCACAGAGTGCTGAAACTGAAGAAATGTCAAGTTTGACGCAGGAGAACACTCCTTGAACACAATAAAAGCATTGAAATGTGCTAATTCGAAGAAATGGATGGCCAACTTCTTATACCAAACATAAGCCTTCCGAATAGCAGAGTAAGGTTCCAACCTCTGATCTACTCTGTCAACACCACCCATGTGCTTATTGTAGTCTAGAATGCACACAGGTTTGCGCACTTCAGCAACCTGACCCCAAACAGCCACAGGTGAAGTACTCTCATCATGGATGGTAGTCAGCATGTACACATCCCTCCTGTCCACAAATTTTACAGCTAGTAGTTCATCACTACGCAAGGAACTGCACTACCCCCTCTGAAGTTTTTTGCAAACAAGCTTTTTCGGATAACCTTTACGGTTAGAGCGGATTGTGCCACATGCAAAAGTGTCCACTTTATACAATTCCTTAAATAATTGCCAGCAGTATAGAAGTTATCAAGGTACAAATGGTGGCCTCTGTTAAACAGTCTTCCAGCAAGATCCCACACAATTTTCTCTGAAACTCCAAAAGTGGACGGACAACCTGGGGGGGTCAATAGTAGAAACTCTACCAGTGTACACACGAAAATTAAAAACATATCCTGTCCTACTCTCAGACAACATATACAGCCTAATTCCATAGCGTGCCCTCTTGCTAGGGATGTGCTGCCTAAAAACCAAACGGCCCTTGAACAAGACCAAAGACTCATCAATAGATATTTCTTTCCCTGGAGTATAGATCTCAGAAAATCGATCTACAAAGTGATCAAGAACGGGCCGAATCTTAAAAAGACGGTCACAGTCAGGGTGATCTCGTGGCAACGCCACACTGAGTAAAACAAGGAACCACACTCTACGAGACATTATTATCGGTTAGTGCCTTGTTTTTTGTTCTTTCCTTTTAATTAGGGTAGGAGACCCCCAGAATAAAACTTGTTTACTTCAGGTACTCCTTTCCCTATCTTAATCTTTTGCACTATTCTACACCACTCTGCCCCCACACTCACACTTCACCATACGGCACTCGGATAAAAAGATCTCCGACAAAGAGCCCCTATTATAGGGAGCCCGTCGGGTATTGCACCGCCGACCCGACGAGGAGCAGCCCATATGATGAAGCATGACACCTGCAAGGGTGTGTGAGGGCATTACTATCCGGAATATGGATTCCCCACATGGACCCCGTTCTTCGGGTTAGTGGAACTCCCTGTCTTCTCTGACTCTGTACTTCTAGATATTTTTACAAGAAAGGAACGGCATAAACTCCTTTTGAATAAACATTTATTTGGGCCCCTTTTATGCTGGACCTCCCACTCTTTTGAGAGTGGATAAAGGCCCCTTCGTCCTCCTCGTTTGGTTACAACGCCATAGAATGCAGCATACGTAGCAAAAGTAAATACCGATTACGAGTCATGACTGCAGGAAATATGGCAGTTGCCAACAAGGGGCTAGTAGACCAATATGAAGCCAAGGTTGGCTTCCTTACCACGCCCATCAATAAAGTCAAACCCAAAAACTTTTTAATCTCTTCCAGATATGTGGGAGTCCACCGGGTAGCTCTAGACTGGGGCCTAAGTTTATCGCTGTTGTCCCTCAATAACTGTTCAGCATACAAATTCGTCTGCTCAAGAATCTCACCCAAAAATACATCATCCATAAACAACCGAAAAAACTGTATAGGCAAAAAGTGTTCACAATCCACTGTACACCCTGCATCACCGCTTAAGGCAGGCAACACCGGCTGCACCATGTTTGGATCAACCCAAACTCCAGCACTTCCAGTAGGAAGCCTAGCAGCCTCAGACTGCAATCCAGATGCCACTTGCACCATCGGCACAGCAGTTTCCTCCTCTAAGACAGGCACTTCATCCGCATTGAGAGTTGCTTCATCCACACCAAGAGTACCTTCATCTGCACTGAGAGTCCAGCTCGTCATGGGCACAGAAGGGGTTAGTATTGCTTCGTGTTCTCTGTAACCAAGTTTTGTTATTTTGTGCAAAGGTTTACATAACTGGGCCAATGGGATATACCACTGGGAGTAGAAACACATATTGTATCATTGTATGCAGATGATGTACTGATCTATGTTTGTGACATCTGGCTGGGTATAGCAGGGAATACGGATGCCTTAATGGGACCTGGGAGTGAATTGGGCGAAATCTTGTGTGTTCCTGATTAGTCCGACTGACCACCACGGCACCTGTCAGTGGATTTGCATCCTCTCTGATGCGATCTGTTCATATTCCAATATAGGGGCACACACATCCATTGCACCAATCCCGACCTTATAGACGGCAATCTCACTAAGGCCATCGCCTCCCTTAGACCCCAGATGACATTTTGGAGTAGGCTCCCACTGTGAAAGGCAGCGAGTCTTCTAAGACCCTCAATGCTGCCTGGTGCAGGGTACCACCTCTAATTCATGTTGGGTTCGCTATCAAAATAATGAGGCAAGCGCTGGAAACTGGAAGACAAGAAAAAAGTGTATTTCTCATGAGGAGATCACGTCAACTGCAGACACCGGGATGTCTGAGGGAGGTGTTCTGCAGTTAACTCCTTTGGCTCTTCCTTTTATACAGGTTTGACACAAAGCATTTGTTTCATCAACATGGTTACACAAGCTTGGAGTCCCCGCCCCGGGCAGGTTGTCACACAAGCCCAACAGTAATTCTCTTCCCACCCAGGTCAAACAGACAATCTTATCTTGCAGCTGGACCTTGCTTCAGGGTCTAAAACATGTGAGACCGGCCAGATCTAAGAGTCCGTTCTGTTGATAAAAACAGGTCCCATTGTTGGTAAAAACAAGTCTTGCTGTTTACAATGTAATAAATCATGTTGCAAGAGTCTTTTTGGTGTTTGGAACCTGTTTGTGTAACTAGGTGCAGTGAGGGGTAGAGTGTCCAAAGGTTTGCCTGTAAACAGAGATGAGACAGTTTGTGGCAGCAAGTGGCGCTGAGGTTTATTGTGGTAATAGAGTTTATAGCCCCCAGCACACATACCAGGTCGGTCAGAGGGTCAGAGGGCTGCTAGTAAGGGCAGGGTGAAACAAAGGTGACCAACAGAGTACAAAATGGCTGTGATAGATTAAAATGACTGTAGCTTATGTGCACATAGAAATTTCCACCAGACAAGAGGGCGCAGGCAATGTTCACGATTGTCGTTTTGCTTTTAACAGTGGCACCTTTGAACATACCTAGCCAGCTTGTCAGTCTATTTCGATCTCCATAATGTCCTGTATCTCTTGATCATACATTACACTAATTTTTGTTAGCAGAGTGTCCATAGTCTTAGGGTGCAAGGTATTTATGCAAAGAGAACACAAAGGTGGTATACAGTGTATACCCAAACAACAACCACATATTGTCAATACTGGGACCAAGAGAATCATTGATAATTTTCAACCCCACTCCTTCAAGATGCCCCAAAGCCAACTTCCAATTGTCCAAGTCACTGATCCCTGATGAATTTCTGAAGACAGTCTATGGAGATGTTCGATTGCTTCATAGACAGAAGGTGAATTATCAGGAATGTATACACAGCAGCTGGCACCGATGATGCGGCATGCTCCTCCACGGTCCGCCAGTCCCACGTCCAGGACCATGTGATTTTGCAGGGTAACCAGACGGACCGCTTGGAGCTCAGCAGTGTTGTTGGTGAGGATGCCAGCAGTGATGTTCAGGGCGGTCTCTACCGCTTGGGACAGATGTCTGATGTCTCAGCTGTTTGCCATTGGACCCCATAGCGGGATGAGCCCTTTTGCTGCGTCGAGGAACTGTGATGAGGCAGAGTCTGCTTGATCAGTGTCTTTAGAACGCTTTTCTCGATGATGCTCTGCATGGGCTGTGTAGGTTGGTGGCAAAACAAAGGCGATGTAGCACGTGCCCCTCCAGTTTCTTGGGAGCCAGATGTAGGCTTTGGTTCCACAAACAAAGTACATATTTGGTGATACAACAAGCGCTGGAGGGTTGGCAGTGTTCAAAGTCCTTACAATGCTACAGGTGCTGTGACCCACATTCTTAGTACCACGGCCTTCAATGCATACAAGGCCAGAGACGTTCACCACAGATAGGGCCACAGTCAGTGTTGCAGCAGTTCTTTTCTTCAGGTAGGAAAATGTGGCTCTGTTAGGATTATTGAACACTTGCATTTCCACTGGTTCTTTGGAGGGGACATTCATCGGGAATGTCGCATTGAAGGTGCGAGGGCAGAAGGGGGCGGCTGTTCTTCCTGTTTTGTTTCACCAGGACTAGTTGTAGAACTGGGCGATTGTTATGTCGGAAGTGGCATTGTCTTTGTAACTCTCTTGTAGGATCATCATCCAGGCAAGGCAAGATCCGTGAATAGAAAAGGGTGAAGGGATGAAAGGGATGGAATGTTCAGTGGCATGTGGTAACAGCCCACAGACCCAACAGTTGGTAGCATTGGTGGCAAGATTGTGCTGGTGCAACATCTGCCTGAAAGAATTATTCCAGAATTCTTTGCGTCGTTCTCGGAGATGTGGCGGTAGTGATACCAGGTAGTGTTCTTTCTTGGTGATTGGTTGCATGGTGGGTGACAATGTTCTGTATGCAGGTGCATTCTCTTCAATGATCCAGAGAGATTTCAAAGGTGTGGTCAGGGACTCCAAACCCTCCCCGTGGTACTACTGTCCCCTTCCCTGGGTTGTGTTGTAGGCAGACTATACATTGTTGTACTAGGCGTTTTGCAGATTCTGCTATCTTGACATTATGCCATACTCTGGTGATTAGTTCAATCATGGGGGTGGAGCCTATGTGTGCTGGTAAATGTACCCTGGTCAATATGGGGATGAGGTAGGCATTGGGTAACAGCCATTTATTTCCGTCTTTAGTTCTCCAGCAATCTTCCTCGTCTTTTAGTCCCACCTTTTCCCACTCGGTCAATTTGTCTTGTGTGCCGGTAGTCTGTATGTCCCTTACAGTGGTCCTAGCGTCAGTCCATTGTTCAGCTTGTGACCTGGTCACACACATGTGTGTCGTAGTTCTGTCTCCTGCCGTGGCTCGGTCAGTAACGTCTGCTAGTGCATTTCCCTGTCCAATGAGATCAGTCACTTTTCTATGTGATTGGCATTTTATCACTGCTAACTTCTTGGGGAGGAGGACTGCTTGAGTCAAGGTGGAGACTAAATCTCCATGCAAGATGGGTGTACCGTGTGAAGTCAAGAACCCTCTTTCTTTCCATAAGATCCCAAAATGGTGAACCACCCGAAGGCATATTGCCTGTCGGTGTATATGTTAACTGTTGTGTCAGTCACTAGGATACATGCTCGTGTGAGGGCAATGAATTCTGCAGCCTGGGCTGAACATTGGGGAATACGGGCTGTTTCCAGAACGGTTTGGGCTGTGGTGACAGCGTATGCAGCTGAGGTGGTGCCGTCGGGGAGTTTGATGCATGAACCATCCACCCATAGTTCTCCATCTGGTTCTAGAAAGGCGGTGTCTCTGGGATCTATTCTATTCATCGGTTAGTGTCACACAGTCATGTAGTGGAGTCACGCTAGGATCACTTTCGGGTAGGGGTAACAGTGTGGCTGGATTGAGGGTGGTGCATCGCTTTAGAGTAATGTGCTGTGCTGGCAGGGTCAACTCATATCCTGTCAGTCGGGCGCTAGTCAAGTGTTTGGTTTTGGTCTGGTTTAGTAGTGTGTCGACTGCATGGGGTACTAAAACAGTGACTGGATTGGAGAGCACTATTCCTTCGCTCTGGCATATCGATATTGCTGCAGCTGACACAGCGCGCAGGCACGCTGGCAGCGCTCTGGCTACTGGATCGAAGGTGGCAGAGAAATATGCACAAGGGCGTTGTTTGTGACCAATTGATTGTGTTAGGACAGACAATGCACATCCCTCCCTCTCGTGTGTGTAGAGGAAGAATGGTTTGGAGTAATCTAGGGTTCCTAGGAGAGGCGCTGAACAAAGGGCATTGCGTAGTTCTTTAAACGCTGACTGGCATTCGGGGGTCCAGGAGAGAGGTGAGGGGATGTCTTTAGCCAGGAGGGAGAGAAGGGGTTTCACAATGAGGCTAAAGTTCGGTAACCACTGTCGGCAAAATGAGGTGCAAACTTTGCTCACTACTTCCTCTACCACCCTTGCCTCTACCAAAGAGTGTATGATCTCTGTCAGTTCCTTCTCACCCTCTGGCGATATTTTTTACTGCGGTACTTTCGGTAGGGTTGCGTCCTGTCATATTGTTACGTGTACTGGGTCAATCATCATTCATCCTACGTCTGAATCAGCTTTAGCCCATAAGTGTGATGGCAAAGTGTCCAGTAGGGATGCGTCAGTCTCGGAGATGGGAAACATGTGCTGAGAAGGGTTCTCTCAATGGCGCTGAGGGTTGTCATACAGGATGACACACACTCCGTCTGGTGAGCATCTGATAGTCGCATGGAAGTGTTTCAAAAGGTCGAGACCCATAATGGCGTCTGGGATGTTAGAAAAGAGGAGGAATGTCGTTTCGACGCTATTGTTGTCAAGGTTAAAAGGGATCGGTCGGGACAAAGCTTGGTGGTGGGCGTACCGTCAAATCCTATTGAGGTCACATGTGAGCCTGACAAGGGTGCCCTTGGAATTGGTCTTTTGGATAGTGCACGACGTGTTGCTCCAGGACCGCAGCGGTAACATAAGGGCCTTGCTGATCAACATAGAGCTTGACTGGATCCCTCCCTGGCTGTCCTATGCAAAGTCGTACGTATTGTCATAATCTGTTTAGGATGGTCAAATGCATTCACTCTTTCTGGCCTTTCCTCGTTTGCTTCACTCGCGTACCCTCTCCCACGCCCTCTTCCTCTCTGTCCACTTGCTATTTTCCTCGCCCCCTGCCCCTTCCAGCTCCTAACAAAGCCGGGCATTGGGTTTTCCAGTGTCCACATTCTTTGCAAAATGCACATTGATCCTGTCCTAGGTCTTGGCATCCCACATATGATGTTGATGAATTGTTTCTAGGTGGCTGTACTCTAGGGGTATTCTGCTGGTATCCTCCCCTATATTGCTCCCTTCCTGTATTCGCCCCCTGGAGTTGTGCTATCATCACCCTTTCCTTCAAGTCCTTCTTTTTCCTTTCTGTAGCCCTGTCATTTTCGTTTCTCTGATGCTCATAGTACTGGGCTATTTGGAGAATGGCCGCCGGTTTAAATGCTGCCCAACTACTTTTGCTGGCTTGTAATTTATGGGATACATCTGGCAGTAGTCCTTTGACGTAGTTCTGCAAAAATAAGTGGTGTCCGGTTGCGGTGGACATATCTTGTCCACTGTAATCGGAGAACACTGTTTCAAATCTGGAGAAATACTCTGAGACATCCTCTTGTGGTTTCTGGCAGCACACGGTTACTATGGACCAGTCTATCTTTTTCTCTGGGATCAGCGTTTTCAGTTTCTGCACTATTTTGTCAGGTAGGTCCAATATTGCTCTAACCGGTTTTTGACCAGGGTTCTGCCGTTTATCTAGTGTGTTTAGTTGTTCCCAGGTACGACCAAGCAGTTCGGTATGGTCTATTTTCCTAATCTGTTTCCACACATCTGCTGGAAAACATAACCCGAAGAACAAGTCTATGTCGGCAAGTGTCATTATTGTTGATCCCAGAGCGGTACCTAGCTCGGTGTAAAAGGCGGTGTTTTTTTTTCGTAAATCCGGTAAAGATTTACGGAACGTCAAAATGTCCTGTCTGTCCCATGGCTGATACACACAATTGTAGACCACCCTTCCTCTAGCGTCTTGATGGTTTATATCGTCATGAGTCCCTTGTCCTCTCGGAGGTACCCAATAAGGGGCAGCTTCTTTTATAGGCATCATGCTATCTGGTTTTTCCACCGGGGGTCCTGCTATCTTAGATGTCCTGTCCTTATCTATCTGTCCTTGTTCCACAAGGTGACGGAATACTTCCAGTGTGGATGAAAAGAGTTCTGTAACATCATTGTCACCTTTATCTCCGGTGTCTACTTTCCTATAGAGAGCTACTAGTCGCTCGGACCCTACATCTTGGTATTTCTCTTCATATGCAGTAAGAGTGTGGTAACAGAGACGTACAATGAAGTATCATTTGTGATTTGTAACATAGGAGTTGCATATGCTAGTTACATAATCTTCTGTCTCCTTCCTCTCTATGAGGGATTTAACTATTTTATCAATGCCTGCTCGCTCATTTGTACTTAATCGCGGGACCCTGGGCGCTCCTTTTTCTTTTGATCCTACCTCTACTACTGTATCCTTTGATGAAGCATTTGGATTGGGTGACTCGGTGGGAGCAGAGGTGGTGGAGACTGAGGCGATCGTGCCACCTTCGGCTATACTTTGAGGGTCCTGGCGTTGTACTACGTGATGAGTAGGGGCATAAGGGGGTGGCATGTATATGATTGGGGACCTAACAATAAATCATCATCTACCCTTTGTTTTGCTGGTAACTCGGGGTAAAGAGTTGAGGGCGTTCTAACAGGGCATTGATCTGATATTTTTGATTCCTGTTCCTTTTTATTGATTTCTTTTTCTTTTCGTTTTTTTTCTAACTTTTTACAGGCTTGGTAAGCTGATTTTCACGTTTCTTTATCTTGTCTAGCTTTGTCTCTTTTCTTTCTTTGAGCTGCCTCTTTTCGCCATAAACCAAAACTGTCAAACATGGCAGGTCTAGTTTTCTTTTTGTGGAGAGCTAATTCTAACATTTCTATTTTAGCGGGATCGAAAGATCCCGTCAGTGGCCACTGATTTACCCTGTCCTTCCTAGTGTATTTATGCCATAGTTTGCTATAAGCTGCGGTGGCTAATCCATACTTTACGTACATGTTCTTGTTAGGGGTGCCTTCCGGCGGTGCCGGCTGACTGACCTCTAACAAACGGTCTGTTCCAAAACAATTACAAACAAACAATCTGGAGAAAACAGGCATGACGTATTTATCGGTCAAAATGAATATCTCAATTAACTTAGACAAAAAGTCTGCACTACCTGTCCTTCGCTGTCTGCAAAGAGAGACAATATTCCTATTCTTCGTTGTTTGCAAGCAGGGAATGTCTCAAATAACTCAATAAAAAAGGAATACTAGTATTTCAATCAAACTATTCAATCAATCAATCAATTTAAGTCGTTTTTTACCGACCTTACCCGGACCGTATGGACAGTTCTTCGTCTTCCCCTTCCAGTGCCTGGTTGTTCTCTCACTCCAACAATCAATGCGGCGTTCCTCTAAGGTCCCAGTCAGGACCGCACGTCACTCGAAAGAGGTCCGTTCGGAACCGGTGAAGTTCAGTCGATCGGCAGCCAGACAAGGGTTTTCTCAGGCAGGTATACCCCAATCATTTAGTCATTCAATCCGTCGTTAGAACCTCTCTACCGGACCCACAAGTCGCTGATGGGCCCACACGTTTGGGTGCCAATTTGTGAAAGGCAGCGAGTCTTCTAAGACCCTCAATGCTGCCTGGTGCAGGGTTCCACCTCTAATTCACCTTGGGTTCGCTATCAAAATAATGAGGCAAGCGCTGGAAACTGGAAGACAAGAAAAAGGCTTATTTCTCATGAGGAGATCACGTCAACTGCAGACACCGGGATGTCTGAGGGAGGTGTTCTGCAGTTAACTCCTTTGGCTCTTCCTTTTATACAGGTTTGACACAATGCATTTGTTTCATCAACATGGTTACACAAGCTTGGAGTCCACGCCCCGGGCAGGTTGTCACACAGGCCCAACAGTAATTCTCTTCCCACACAGGTCAAACAAACAATCTTATCTTGCAGCTGGACCTTGCTTCAGGGTCTAAAACATGTGAGACCGGCCAGATCTAAGAGTCCGTTCTGTTGATAAAAACAGGTCCCATTGTTGATTAAAACAAGTCTTGCTGTTTACAGTGCAATAAATCATGTTGCAAGAGTCTTTTTGGTGTTTGGAACCTTTTTGTGTAACTAGGTGCAGTGAGGGGTAGAGTGTCCAAAGGTTTGCCTGTAAACAGAGATGAGAGGAAAAACGAGTTTGTGGCAGCAAGTGGCGTTGAGGTTTGTTGTGGCAATAGAGTTTATAGCCCCCAGCACACATACCAGGTCGGTCCGAGGGTCAGAGGGATGCTAGTGTGACCAACAGAGTACAAAATGGCTGTGATAGATTAAAATGACTGTAGCTTATGTGCACATAGAAATTTCCACCAGACAAGATGGCGCAGGCAATGTTCACGATTGTCGTTTTGCTTTGAACACCACTCACTGTCCAGGGTAGAGTTTTGCTGTCGAAAATGGTAATGCTCCTGCGGTTACTATGTTTCTTCCATAATCTCCCAGTAAATATACCCCAAAGTATGTTTTGTGGTTTACATACCATGCTAGGGAGCTTCCTATGTAACAAAAGAAGATGCCGAATGGCACTGCATAAACTGCAACTCCTATTCGAGAGGGGAGACCTGGGACCTCCTAGCTAAAAGGGCCTGCCTGCTGGCTAGCGGATGACTACTGGAAGAACTGGGACCACCCACTGCTAATCACACGTAACATGCGGTGTAAGAGACCTTCCTACCAAAGGAAGGGTACCACAAGGGTCTAACAACTTGCTGCGGGTGACATTTGACAGCCTTCATAGAAGCCAAAAGTTAATGCCGACTTTAATGCCACATTCCCCCAAGATTTGGGTTGGCTCCATTTGGCCCTTCAGAAATCTGGTAGGTGGCGAGGGGCTGGTGGCATGGGAGGCTTCGGGAATGAGCACCGTAGGCACCTCGTTCCACGGCGGTGCACTTAGACCATTTAAGCAACTACAGACTGATCATGAATTACAAGCAGGTCATTTCCTGGCTTATGGGCGACCGCTAGCCAAGATGAACCGACACTGGCAGATCACAGACACGGAACCAGAGCACCACCCACTGATCCACACACTTCACAAAATAAGCACTGGCCACTGCCTGATCATTTGGTTCGCACAAGTTCTACAATACACACCTCAGGGCCCCCTGCTACTGACTAGGAGGAGCTGGGAATGTGACATAGGCAGAAAATGTACACAAAGTGAGTGGGACACAGTACTGGCATTTCTACACAAACTTTTCTGTAATGCCAAGTTTCAATATATACAACATAATATCTTACACAGGGCCTATCTCAGCCCAGCACAAATACATATGATATTTGGATATGACTCTAAGTGTCCCCGGTGACAGGCGCCAGGGGCTGTTATGGCTCTTATGTTCTGGGACGCACCATTATGGGAGATGGTCACTAATACACTGACCGACATCATTGGGTGCGAGGATCTCCGCACCATGGAAAGTGGAGTCCTGGCTCCTGGGCCTATTCAAACATAGGAAGGCAGGGAATGAGAAAAACCGACTCAGAGACCTGGCGCTGCTTATAGTTTGCCAGTCCATTGCTATGCAATGGAGGACTACCACACTACCAGGATTGAAAAATTGATGTGCAGTGACACTAAAATGTGGTAGAGCTGAATCTGTGGAGCTCCACAGGGATTAGGCTCGAGGGTTGCACAGGCTCCCCCTAGCTACAGAATGGGACACACCTCTTCACAAATTACAAGAGCTTAAGGAAGATCTCCCTGATTGAAGGGGAAAATTGGTTGTCTACTGGATGTTCCTAATTCCTACACACCCATGCACCCCACTGTCTCCACATCCCAAAACAGAGCCCTTCATGCATGATAAAAATCTAGAAATTGGTGCTGACACCTGGTGAATACATAGACAACCCCATGGGACAGGAGAGCACACTTCAGGGGGACCAACTCCTGGAGAGAAGAAGACGGACATATTGCTTTTTGTTTTTTCAGCAATCCTGCCCAGAAATGTGACTGTTATGACATGTACATTTTTTTGTCTGTTTTCCAGTTAAAATATTTTGGACCTATTACACCTGTTGAAACTTTTACTTTGTCATGCATATGCAGATTCTCGCACCATATAACACACATACATTTGTTTGTAACTTGCTTCTATGCTACTGTGATGAAAATCAATACAAATCAGTTTTACAAAAATAAGTTAATTGCTGCTCTCCTCAATATGGAGGTGGCACATGTCTTTCTGCTAGAGAATCAGATGTTATCTCTTCAGCATAATCTCCAGTCCCTTCTTCAGTTGCAGTTAGCTTCTGAGCGTCCTTGGTTGTGGGTTTAGGGTCTCATATCGGCCTGTACAGCAGTGGTACCCTGGGCTCGCCTCCAATGGAAATCTCTAGTTCAGCATTGTCTAGTTCATTGGGCTCCAGACTCTCTGGATTACAACTTCCTCATTCCAGTGTCATGCATGGTTATCCGAGATTCTCCAGTGTTGGCTGTCTCCTTCAAATCTCCTGAAAGGAGTTCTGTTTGTGGAGCCATTACAATTAGTTCTGAAGACAGATGCAAGCAAATGGGGTTAGAGTGCAACCATGTGAGAGAAAGAGGCCCAGGATAGTTGGTCGGGGGAGGAAGCCCACAATGTGTCCAATTGGTGGGAGCTAGCAGCAGTGGGCAGAACTCTGATAAGGTTTGCTCCTGAGTCCTGTGGCAGGCAATTCTTGTGAGGACAGACAATCAGGTGGCAAAGTCGTATCTGAACAGACAGTGGGTCACAAAGTCTCATTCTCTAGCAACAGAGATTCTATCTTGGGCGGAGGCTCAGTTGTTCTCCTTGAAGGCAAGGCATATCCCAGAGGTGGTCAGCCTGCAGGTGACAGCCCCAGCAGGAATATGCCTTCATCAATAGAACTTCATCCCAGTGTTCAGCCTTTTCAACTGATTACTGATTGCTCCTGGGTGTTCCCTTACCGGATCTTTTTGCTTCACTGTAAAACGCGCTGGTGCCTCAGTTTTGCCATGTCAATAGGCGCGGGAAATAGATACACTGGGTGGTCCCTTGTCCTCTGGAACTCCTGTATGCCTTCCCTCTGATTCCCTTCCTCCTGAAGGTGCTTCAGAGGATTTGGAAGGAAGGGTTCACAATGATTTTAGTAGCCCCTTTCAAGCCCAGGAGACCATGGCTTCCTTTGTTGAATCTCTTGGCGGTAGAGCCTTGTCTGCAAATTCCTTTCTCTCCCAGTACTCTCCGGGTTCCGTATCTCACTCACCCGCAGGTTTCCAAATTGAGGTTGATGGTTACTGTGGGATGGGTTCTCACAGGGCTTGGCTCCGTCCACCTTAGTTTACCAGTGGGCTTCTATGATATGATATGAAACTTATATTGCGCGCTGCTACTCCAAAGAGTGTCCCGGGCAGTACAAGCGGAAAGACTAAGGTCGGTCTACTGAAACAAACGGGTTTTCAACTTTTTTTTAAACAGCCCTAGGTCGCTTATAGCATGCAATTCCAAAAGGAGATAAATCCAAACCGCTGCACGCAAAAAAGTGAGAGATCTACCTCCTGCTCTCTGTCTCCGGATCCAGGTGTGCGTGCAAGACACTTATTGGTAGATCGTAGTTGTCGTGGCGGGTTGTAAAAGCTAAATCTGGTACTTAAATAGGCGGGTCCTTTGCCATAAAGAGCTGCATGAACCAGTGCCATAGATTTGAATTTCACTCTCTCCCTAATGGGCAGCCAGTGGAGATACCGAAAATGCTGCCTGATGCTCGTCCGTTTTGGGAGCTTAAGCAGATGTCAAGCTGCCTCATTCTGGATAACCTGCAGTTTATCTAGGAGATATTCCGGAAGGCCCACATAAAGGACATTTCCGTAGTAAATTTGAGACATGATCTGTGCCTGAATGACTGTTTTCTTTGCATGGAGCGATAAAAGAGGCAGAAATTTCTTTTCAGAATTAATTAAATCATGTATAGAAACTAGGGGTGATTTTTTAGTGGTTATTTCATTAGCCATGAAACTTGTAAGGAGTTTCACGTTAAGAAAGACGGGACTTTTTTACTGGTACCCTCCTGGGACTTTTCAGTGGTGTTGGAATGTTTTCAGCCAACCCCTTTTGAGCCTTTGGAGCAAGCAAGCTTGCCCTGTCTTTCAGCTAAAGTGGCGTTTCTGGTTGCCGTCACCTCGGCTTGGTGAATTATCCTCCTCGATTATCCCCCACACTTACCTGAAGTTTTTTCCAGACATAGTGGTTTTCAGACCAGAACCCAGTTTTCGTCCCAAAGTTCAGTCTGTTTTTACTGCTCATGAGAAATCATCCTTCTGTTTTTTTAGTCTATGGATGAGATTCTGTCTACGTTGGATGTACGAAGAACTCTGTTACTGTATTTGGATCGTATTAAGTATTTTCGGTCTTCTCAGTCCTTGCTTGTGTCATATGGTTCAGTGTGTAAAGGGAGGAAAGCTTCAGATATGACTATCAGTAGATGGGCCAGGCAGGCGATCACTCAAGCCTATTTTTATACACATGTAGTATTGCTAGAGGGTGTTTTTTTAGCCAGATCTACCAGAGCAGTGGTTGCTTCCTGGGCTGAGGCAGGTGGGGTTTCACTCCAAGAAACATGTAGGGCAACTACTTGGGCCCCTCATAATACCTTCGGATGCATATAATTGTGTTGTGTTTAGTTTCTTGCATTTGGGTACATCCTCACATGTATTGACAATGACGAGGAGGACTTTTATAACACACAGATACATTTGTTTGTAACTTGCTTCTATGCTACTGTGATGAAAATCAATCCAAATCAGTTTTACAAAAATAAGTTAATTGGGACTCTCCTCAATATGGAGGTGGCACAAGTCTTTCTGCTAGAGGATCAGATGTTATCTCTTCAGCATAATCTCCAGTCCCTTCTTCAGTTGCAGTCAGCTCCTGAGCTTCCTTGGTTGTGGGTTCAGGGTCTCATATCGGCCTGTACAGCAGTGGTACCCTGGGCTCACCTCCAATTGAAACCTCTAGTTCAGCATTGTCTAGCTCATTGGGCTCCAGACTCTCTGGCTTACAATTTCCTCATTCCAGTGTCATGCATGGTTATCCGAGATTCTCCAGTGTTGGCTGCCTCCTTCAAATCTCCTGAACTGAGTTCTGTTTGTGGAGCCATTACAATTAGTTCTGAAGACGGATGCAAGCAAATGAGGTTGGAGTGCAACCATGTGAGAGAAAGAGGCCCAGGACAATTGGTCGGGGGAGAAAGCCCACAATTCGTCCAATTGGTGGGAGCTAGCAACAGTGGGCAGAGCTCTGATAAGGTTTGCTCCTGAGTCCAGTGGCCGGCGATTCTTGTGAGGACAGACAATCAGGTGGAAAAGTCGTATCTGAACAGACGGGGGGCACAAAGTCTCGTTCCCTAGCAACAGAGATTCTATCTTGGGTGGAGGCTCAGTTGTTCTCCTTCAAGGCAAGGTATATCCCAGAGGTGGTCAGCCTGCAGGCGACAGCCCCAGCAGGAATATACCTTCATCAATAGAACTTCATCCCAGTGTTCAGCCTTTTCAACTGATTACATCTCTCCTGGGTGTTCCCTTACCGGATCTTTTTGCTTCAGTGTAAAACGTGCTGGTGCCTCAGTTTTGCCATGTCAATAGGCGTGGGAAATAGATACACTGGGTGGTCCCTTGGCCACTGGAACTCCTGTATGCCTTCCCTCTGATCCCCTTCCTCCTGAAGGTGCTTCAGAGGATTTGGAGGGAGGGGTTCACAATGATTTTGGTAGGCCCTTTCTAGCCCAGTAGACCATGGCTTCTTTTGTTGAATCTCTTGGCGGTAGAGCCTTGGCTGCAAATTCCTTTCCCTCCCAGTACTCTCCGGGTTCCGTATCTCACTCACCCGCAGGTTTCCAAATTGAGGTTGATGGTCTGGAAGTTGAGAGGCTTGGGTTGCAGTTATATAGTTCACAGGAAGTGGCTTGTGGCATACAATCAGTGAAGAAGATATCCACGCTCAAGGCATGTACTAAATGCGGGCAGAAATTTACAAACTAGGGGTGATTTTTTAGTGGTTATTCCATTAGCCATGAAACTTCTAAGGAGTTTCACGTTAGGAAAGACGGGACTTCTTTTCTAGTACCCTCCTGGGACTTTTCAGTGGTGTTGGAAAGTTTTCAGCCAACCCCTTTTGAGCCTTTGGCGCAAGCAAGCTTGCCCTGTCTTTCAGCTAAAGTGGCGTTTCTGGTTGCCGTCACCTCGGCTAGGCGGCTAGGCGAATTATCCTCCTTGATTATCCCCACACTTACCTGAAGATTTTTCCAGACATAGTGGTGTTCAGACCAGAACCCAGTTTTCGTCCCAAAGTTCAGTCTGTTTTTACTGCTCACAAGAAATCATGCTTCCATTTTTTTTTAGTCTATGGATGAGATTCTGTCTACGTTCGATGTACGAAGAACTCTGTTACTGTATTTGGATCGTATTAAGTATTTTCGGTCTTCTCAGTCCTTGTTTGTGTCATATGGTTCAGTGTGTAAAGGGAGGAAAGCTTCAGATATGAGTATCAGTAGATGGGTCAGGCAGGCGATCACTCAAGCCTATTTTTATATACATGTAGTGTTGCTAGAGGGTGTTTTTTTAGCCAGATCTACCAGAGCAGTGGTTGCTTCCTGGGCTGAGGCAGGTGGGGTTTCACTCCAAGAAATATCTAGGGCAACTACTTGGGCCCCTCATAATACCTTCGGATGCATATAATTGTGTTGTGTTTAGTTTCTTGTTTAGTTTCTTGCATTTGGGTACATCCTCACATGTATTGACAATGACGAGGAGGACTTACGTGGGGGTAAAGAATTAGTTACTTATCAATAATGTTCATTACCCTTCGGGAGTTCTCCTCGTCATAGTGGGCTCAGACACACCCTCTATTTCGGGACACAATACTAGGTGATTGAAAACTACAGGAAGTGGAGTGGAAGGGCAGGGTTTTTATTAAAAAAGTGAAGTTGGTCTGTTAGGAGGCAGAACAGCCTCACGTGCATTGACTATGACCAGGAGCAATCTCTAAGAGTAATAAAGATCAACAGTAAGTAACTAATTAATTCCACTCAAGTAAAACATTTCTGGAAGTGGACACGAAGGAGCTCTCATTAGGACCGCGAGGCACAGTCAGAAGGACTGACCTGATCTTGAGATTTGACAGGAGGGCCATGACTGCCAATGAGTTTTGACTTTGTTTTATCAAATATCCCGGGAGAGTCAAGAACAGAAATAATAAAAAGGAGTATGGTTTTGAAAGATCACACTGAGAATTCTACATTTACCTTGGGGAAAGAGGCTCTTCATCAGCAAAACAAGTCATAAGATAAAAGATGCTTATTCTGACTAAACCTAGAAAATGAAGGTTAAAGCCCATTTTGGTTTTGGAAAACAGCAAAGTAACGATTTAACACCTGTGAAGTAATTTTATTGTTTCAAGGCAAGACATTGCTTCATTTCTTACAGCGGGCAAGAACTAGACTTCATTGTACTTCATTTTGGAAGTGTAGGAACTGGGAACCAATCAATAAAGTTTAATGAACTCCTGAACTATATATTGATAGGTGGTATTGCTGAATGGGAGAACTGAAAACCCAAGAAAGAAAACTGTTAAATACAACATGTAAAAAAGTTAAGAGAAAATTAAATAACATTATAAACAAAAATTACTATTAACACCTCGTCTATCTGGATCAACATTTCACTATTGTATTCATTTCTGAAGAGGTTGTTATATTTATAATTTCACCCTTGCACATATGTCGCAAAAAAAGTGGATATCCTTATTTCACTTCGAGGAATCCTTGATTAGCGTGGTATTTGAATCTCTAAGTAGTTCCTTGGTTTTTCGTTTTTAAAGCTGACACTTTTTGCATTGATGTCACTGGGATAAAGCTCAGGTGCTTTATCAAAGATTTCAATTAAGGAAAAAGCATTTTTCAAAGCCAATGGGGCTTGGATCTAAATGACCAACACTTCATCTGTATTTTGCTCTCCTCCCTGAGGACACGACCACACAGTAAATGCCCCATTAGCCCACTTTTACCTCTAGAAATTGCACGAGGATGTGTATATGTATGTGAGTGTGCATGTTAGAGAGAGGAAGAAAGAGGACAACAGCAAGAGACAGGGGTGAAAGAGGAGACAGTAGAGATAACTGGGGATGTAAGAGAGTGGGTGTTTTTTTTCAGTGCATAATTTGAGCCGGTGGTTTCCGGTGCTTGGCACTGGCCCTTATTTGTCAACACAGGCCCTTGTGACAGTCTGCCACAAAGTGGCACTGTCTGGCTAGTTTAGAAATGACCACAACAACAGTTAATTATGAATTCAACATACATTAAAAATTACTATCCCCTGCCACCCAAGGCATTCTTACAGCTTTGGGGCCTGGAATAGTCCGAATGTAGGAGTGTGATGGTTAGTAGCTGTGTTGTTACTTTCATTGTCAGCATAGCAGGGGCAATATGTAGTGCAAGCTGCAGTGGCCTCCTGATGAGAGCCCTAGAACTTTTAGCAAATTAAGCAGTGTGTGTGTGTGTGCGTGCGTGCGTGCGTGCGTGCGTGCGTATGTGTGTCTGTGTACGTGCGCATACGTATTTACGAGGGAGGCATAAACTGCTGCTTCTCTTGCTGCACCGGTTCCTAGGTGAGGATGCTCTGTTGACACTGTTCTACCAGTCTCCTTGTGTCGATAAAAATCAGAGAACAACTATTCATGAATAAGACAAGCAACACCACTGGCTCTGTCAATACGTGTTTATCGTCGGTACCTTCAAGAGAAACAGAAGTAAATGACATACTTTTTCTCAAACAATTAGAGGAGTCTTTCCTAAATAGCACAGAACAAAAGGTTGAAGGTTAATTCTGCAGCTGCATTGTCCTACGGTGTAAAAGGCTACTCTTGGAATCATGCTGTTTTCACATGGCTTAGATAAACAGAGACACAAACAATAGGGCTTGAGCATCAGGTCACAGCTGGGCCTGCGGAGGCATGTTTGTTTTCATTTTCCCTGTCCCTGCGTATTTTAAAATATATTGTTTGCTGGTTTGGGACGAATTGCTGCGTTCTCGTGATTTTTTCTTTTAAAAATAGCATCAACCTGGACTTTAGCAACTATTTCAAGTGATGGTTACTGGACAAATCGCTATCATAGCACACCAGAACTTTATAGAAGACCCAAACATGAATAAAAGGGGCTGTAGGTTATTATGAATAGGCTGCAATTTCCGTATAACTATCACAACATTTTGTTTCCACCAGAATTACCACCCTTTCTGTGTTTTATAATTGATTGAGAATTTCCTCATTCTAATGATTGCTTAATTCCACATGCAGCATAATGGGATAAGTTGCTTAGTATAGGTATAACGATAGTGCAAGTTAAGATGACTTTGGTGATAACCTATAGGCACGATTCTTCACAATTCTTCACACTGCGCCCCAAATTTACTAAGGACTAGCATCACCATTGCGTCATGCAAGGCGACGCAAGCCCTTACATGAGATTTACTATGCCAGGCAGAGCAACCTTATGTGGCTCTGGACAAAATGGTGAATGTGGAGTAAACCAAAGCAGCGCAAGTCACTGCCTTGCGTTACTGTGCACTTAGAAGGTGTTCCATGAATGGAGAGCGGGTTTTCCCACGTATCTACCCATGGTTTATGGTGCATTCCCAGATTTTCATATAGTAGTAAACCTGGGAATGCATTTAAATTCTGCACCTTCCCAGTGGAGGTGGAACAAGGAGAGATATGGTTATTCACATTTTTCTCTTTCTGAAAGAGGAAAAAGCCCCAGAGGATTGTTCTTGTGCAGGAAGGTGTCCAGTTCTGCACAAAAACAATCCTGCCTGCAAAGCAGGCACTCTTGCACCACTTACTGTGTTGGTGCTGGGCTCCTCTCAATGCCCTAGCATAGATGGAGAGCAGCAATGCATCATATCTTAGTAGATATGTTGGATTCCTGCTCTCTCCAGTTGACGCAATGCAGTAGTTGTGTTTCTGTGTTGTACTGTGTCACATGTTAGTAATTCTGCTCCTGAGTATATTTTAAGGTGACAGACCTCTGAGGTGTCTCATTCTATATTTTTAAATGAGCAGTTGTTGGTAATTGGTCTAATCTAATAGGTGAATCTTAGGCCTTCAGGGGGGTAAAATAACATAAAAATCCCTGTTGCAACCAATTGTGGGGCATATTCACAAGAACGTTTGATAACTACCGCAAGAGTAGCGTAAAGCAACTTTCAATATTGCAACCCATCGCGGGAAAATGACCCTGTGTCAATGTGGAATTTACAACAAGGCGGTAGCATGCGATAGCCACCAGATAACGCGGACAATGTCTGCGATACAACCACCCCGACGGAGATAAAAACACAAACCACAACACCAGAAAACCTGCGATGAGCCCTTCCGCGATGAGGAAAGCAGGGATAAGCAGCGCAAGGGCAGCAATACTCACGTGCAATGCGGGAATAAGCACAAGAACAGCATACGGAAAATGCAGATGAACAAAATACAGCAACAGCGGAGTACCACGGATGCACCCTGGCCAACTGCAGAGGATAACATGCACACCACAACATCCAAGCACCGTGGAAGGACAGAACCGACAGGCACACCGCATTAAAGAGACCAGTGGCAGACAAATCTAAGCCGCCGGAGCGACACACCCACCGTGCAGCATACGCATATAAGCAGAAGTGCACCTCAACATTGGCAACATCCCGGTACAAACAGCAACCCCTCCACAACACAGGACACACCTGGGCCGGCAAATGTGCCCAACCAGGCAAATCACATTTGCAACCCCAGGGATATGTAACATGACCATGCACAATTCCAAACGTTAACCTGCAAAAATGTTTAATTCACACATACAGTGCAATTGGACATCTGACACAATGTAACGTGCTCATGAGAAGTAGGTGTCAATGATGTAGTTCCTACGGGCAATTCCTGCCGCAGCTGCAGTGGGATGTGGCCCACCTGCCCCATCACCATCATCTTCATTGGGTACCTCTGGTACTGGAATCCATGGGGCCCTGGTGCGCACACAGTTGTGCAACACACAACATGCAACGATCATCTTGCACACAAGGTCCAGGCTGTACAGGATCTTTCCACCTGTGCCGTTCATGCACCTGAAACGTGACTTCAACACGCCAAATGTGCGTTCAATGATGCCCCTGGTGCGTATGTGGGCCGCATTGAACTGCCTCTGGGCGGGTGTGTTCGGGTCTCGGAGGGGTGTCATAATCCAAGGGCAGAATGCATATCCTTGATCACCTGTGACAGTGCAGGGAGAAAAGAGTCAATTCTCGGTTCGGCAGGATGTGATGGCAGGCCCACTAATCCAGTGACGCCGGTGCTGGCTGTGTGTGGGGTGAGTGTAAGCCAGCCCTCAGAGAGTAGCCCCAGATGACCATGGAGTGGTGTAGTCGTGTCTAGTAGGTGGTAGGTGGTCGTGTAGTCTGACATGTCGAATGTGGCTTGGTCACGTGTGCATCCCCACTGATGTGCTTTGTGCATTGTTGGCTGTGGGATGTGTGGTGTGTTGATTTGGTACTTACCAACGAGCAGTCCAGTTCCATATGTGCCATCCTGGAAGCGCTGGTTGATGATGGACTGTTGGAAGATGAAGGAATCGTGCACACTGCCTGGGTAGTTGGCGACAACATTGGTGAAGAGCCCCCGGTGGTCCACTATTGCCTGCACATTGATGGAATGCGTGTGCTTTCTGTTGCGGTAGTGGTGTGCAGTATCCGCAGGGGGCACAATTGGAACATGTGTGCAATCAATTGCCCCCAACACGGCCGAGAATCCAGCTTTGGCATAGAAGCCTTGCTTTGTCTGCAGCTGTTACTGTGCAGTGTTGGGGAAGTGAAGGTACTGAGGTACGAAGCTAAGGATGGCATCCAGGACCAGTGTGATGAACTTTGATAGGGTTGGCTGTGAGACTCCTCCGACTCTGGCAGTTGTTGGTTGGAAGGTACCAGAGACCAACAGGTGCGGCACAGCCAGCAGCTTTGTCTGAGGTGGGATGCGGGTCCTCCACTGTGTTGGGACCGTCAGCCTATGGGCGATGTGGGTCATGATGCGGAAAATGTTTTTTTTAAATGTATTTATTGTTTATCTTATTTTTACAAGGTCAAGCACAAAGAAGAAGTTCTCATGTCACAGTTATGCATATTATCATTTACATTACATGTCTGAGCAATCACAATGTCATATCAGTAAATCATACTTTACAATATCCTAAATATTACAGATTCACTTGATACATAGAAAAAGAGGGTCTACGTAAGAGAGCATGCACCCAGTATACTGGAGTATAGAAGAGGATCGGGTGCTTTTCAATTACACACCCATTTCCAGTCCATCATCAATCCTCAGTGTGCGTGGATTCTAGAAATTGTACTAGTAGTTCCCAGAAATTCCTTGGATGAGAAGCTTGTGGTAGCTCTTCTGCATATGTTTCCAGCTGTGTTTTACAGTATACCAGATCTTCAATCCAGTGTTTGCATTTTGGTATAGCCTTGCTACCCCATTTCATTGCTATATGCCTCTTTGCTAGTAGAAGTGCAATTGCGAGGAACTTACGTCTACAAGTTAATTTGATCTCGTATATGCTTAGTAGACACATTTGGGGTGTATTAGGTATCAGTCCTGCCAACATGGTAGTTACCTCTGCCCAGTAGGAATGAAGTCGTGGGCACGACCAGGCCACATGCAAGAAATCCTCTGCGGAAGCTCCCCATCTGCGGCAGTGGTCATCCTCTCTCAGACCATATTTATGGAGTTGTGCAGGTGTGTGATACACTTGATGGAGAAACTTAAAGTGTATAGTTTTCAGATTGCAGTTAGAAGTCAGTATTTGCAGTTGTGTGCAGCTGTGGTCCCATTGCTCAGCAGTGATATTTACACCTAATGTGTCTTTCATCTTGATTTTGGTCTATCCTGAACATTGAATTGTTCCCTTTGGGCCGTATTATACAGTTTCGTAACTAGGCCCTTCCGCGTCGGGGACACCAGCAAGATTTGTAGCGCATTATGTGTCAGCGGTTCATCTGGGAATGTAGGATATTAAGCTTTAACTGCTGCGCGCAGTCTCATGTATGCAAAAGTTTTCAGTGGGGTATAATGTGTGCACAGAGTGATATCATTTTGGGATATAAATGTCCATGATGTGAAGAATGGTTGGCCTTTTGAGCCTGTAGTGGGCAATGACTTCCGCGGGCGTTAGGTCTGTGAGAGTGTTGCGTTTTCAGTAGGTCTGCTATCTTACTTTACACTGCCTCTCTGGTGGTCCGGGGGGGGGTGTGTCCGGGTCCTGAGGGTGGTGGTGGTCCAGGGCGTGGTGGCAGTGGGTGTTACGGCCCTGTTGGGGCCCCGAGCTGCATGATGAATAGCTCCATGGCATTGTTTGTTCTTCGAGTATTGCTGGTTGCGGGGCTCCATTGCCCACTGCAGGTAGGCGTCCGTCTTTACACCTGCTTGAGGCAGGTGTTAAATACCTGCGGCCAATGGGGCTTATCGCAGTTTTTGGTTCACTTCGCAGTTCTGGCTGTTCGTTATGAAAGTTGTGTTGTTGTTTTTTCGTGTGTTTTTGCATGGGTTTGCCTACTCTGCATCTCATTAGAGTTAGTTGGTGGTGTCCGCCATGGTGTTAGATTTTGGGGCCGTTATCGCAGGAGTACTGGTGATGTCTATACAAACGAACAGGGTCAGAGCTTATAAAGGTCCAGCACCAAACTTTACCAAAGAATTGGCCTATCGAGTGAAAAACGTGATCTTGGTGCAACGGGTTTAGGATGTGACCCACATACACCCTAAGAAGGTGATGTCTGCAGTTTGCACCTGCTTGTGAATGGGGTGTTAAATTTATCTCCACTTTTGTTGCGTTAAGGTGGAGAAAAATCGGAAATAAGTCCTTGTGAATATGCCTCCGTGTTTTCTGCTCTCTAGAGGGATGTATGTATGAGTTCCGTACATATATGTCTAGTATATATATATTATGCCCTAAATATCGCTAACGAAAATATTGTCCAATTAGATGTAGATTGTCTAATATTAACTCAATTGAGAAGTTAATAGTTGTTAATATGCATATTCTGGTACTAAACCCTCTAGACTTGCTCAAGTCACCTGTGAATATCAAAAGTTCATTCATAGGTCTCAAAATCCTTCTACCTAAGTATGAAATGCTTTGGCTTTGGTGGTTGCAGTGGTGTTGGTGTGGCAGTTAGCAGATGACTCAGTCAATCATCTGTGGTTTTACTTTTGTTCTACCCTACTGTGGGCATGTTAGTCAGTGAGAGATGGGTGGATATGAGAATGTCCTGCCTCCTTGTAAGAACATAAATTGCCTCAATAAACTTAGTGAGAAGTGTTGTGGAGCTCAGTCCTCCCACACACCAGATTATGGAGGGGGAAGGAGGGGATGTTCTGAACCTTGTATTGAACTGTCACATGCAAGGATGCATTTGATCTCCTAATTCACTTCTCATAAATTATACATGAGATAAAGTACTCCATGCCCTACATAATAAAGATAGTGCAAGTCAAAGAAGAGTTCCATGACCGTATAGAGGAACAAGGCAGAAGTTCGAGCTCCTTTATGAGGTTATACTGGGATTGCAGAATCCCATGTATTTGTATGTCTTATTATACTGGTGACCCAGTATGATACTTTAATCCTCAAGAGTGTTTTGATGGGTAGACCATCACCCCACAGAACTTTGCGGTGTAGTGGGACCACCTGCATAATGACGTTCTTTAGTGAAAAACAATTGCCAGAAAAATGCAAGTGTATCAAACTATTCTGAAAATTCACAGAAATACCTTACTTGGTATACATAACCATAAGAACTGCAGGTTCAAGAATCAAATCAACCATTGTCAGCTTGTGCTTGAACCCTTCCTTTGAAGTCATGTGTCCCAATATTTCATGGAGTGGCTGACAAAAGTACATCTGTGATTTCCGCTTGTCCTATAGAACTCTCAACATACTCTCAAGTTAATTTCTAAACAACTCTTAAACAATGATGTAATTCTGGTACATAAAATATGGCATTGCAACCTCAGTAGCAGTGTAGTCTACCAAACGGTCAAACTCAATCACATCCAACAGCTTGAACAAGGCACTTCATCCTACATTTTAAAATACTATGAAGAAAAGTTCATCTATCCCGGGCTAAATCTATAGTTTCCTTCCTTTAGTAAATAAGAAAACCAATGTTGATCATTTCTGTTGATTAACCAAGACTACCAAACACATACAAAAATGAAATTCATGAATACTGTGCACTTTGCAGGTCTCCACCCAGCTGTCTTAGACAGCTAGTTGGAGACCAAGCACAGGCCTACACGACCTAAAGGAGTGTCTAGGCTGCCCGCTCCACCCAATCCAGGCCCTGATCTCATGCAGCATGAGAGCAGCATCTGGATTAGTTAGGGAAGATTTCTCTTCTACTGGTTCTCATTGTGCCATGGACTGCAAGGATGCAGAGGACGCAGCCCAGGTAAGTGCATTTATTTTATTTTTAATATAATTGTAACATATGCGAGCTCTTTTTAGTTTGTATTCTTGTTTTATGTAAATGTGTTTTGGGATGCGGTGGGGCACTGCGCTCGCCTCACCACTTTTATATGTTACCAGCCGCTCTTGGTGCTGCCTACACTTCGGCCCTCATTACGATTGATACTATCATGATAATAACACATCTTTTAGTAAAGATGGTTTTTAAATTGTGTGTTTGAAAATGCCACTTTTAGAAAGTAGGCAGTATCTTGTTTAACCATTCTGTGTGCCTCTGCCTCTTTGTGCATTGACTCTCTGGTTTAGAAGTGACAGGCGCTGGGGATGTGCATTCACTGTAGATAGCCACTGGGGGGGTTGAGGTGTGTCTGGCCCTACCTGGATGACTCAGACCTGAGCTGAATGGGGCTTGGCTGAATTTAGAGTAATGGGAGGAGATTTCCTTGCACCTGAATAGGGCCTGTCTCCATGGCACAATGCTGTCTCCACCCCCTGTGGTCATACTGCACCAGTGAGGGCAGAACTGGTTTAGACTGGGCTCAGCGACTCTTGCACAAACAGAACAAAGACATTTTGGGGGATAAGTATTAGACCTACAACCCCTGACCTTTATACTACTTCTGGAATCAAGAGGAACCTTTGCCAAGGAGAAGAGCTGGAGAAACTGAGGAGAAGTACTGCCCCTTTGCTGTGTGTCAGGGGTTGGCCAGCAGTAGCTGTTTCTGCCAAGGAAACTAGAAGGACTTTGCTGTGTGCTGTGTCCCCTGCTTGAAGGAGCTCCAAGGGCTTGAGTAGAGCTTGCCGGCCCTTTTGAAGTCTCAGGGACACAAAGACTTCACCCCCAGCTCCCCTTAACTCCCTTTCTGGGAGTTCTGACCTGCCAGGAGGTGCCTGTGACTGTCTTGGGCTGCTGGAGGTGGTTTCTGCTGTGGGAAGCTGGCAAAGCAACGCAACTACAAGAAAATCGATGCATCGCTCTTCTTGCTGCAGTTTTTCCAAAGCAGCTCCGCACTGCAATAAAAATCTCCACACATAGCTTGCCGCTGCCAAAACTGACACAGCACCTGTCACCGCTGCAAGAACTGACGCATCAGGTGTCACGGCTGAAAAAATCAACGCCGCGCTGCTCGCTGCATCGGTCGCCGATGTAGCCCAGATTTCCAGGCATCATACCTGTGCGACAAGGTTTCCCAACTCATCACCTGCGGATCAGAGTCGCCTCAGAATCGATGCACCGTTTTCCCCCTACAGACCGGACCCGATGCACCGCTCTCCTGCATGCAGCAGAACTGTTGCATCGCACCCTCTAGGACTCAGGAAACAACGCATTTCTTTGTTTTTCAATGCCTCCCATCGCTGTGGCTGTTTGGCCTTGTGAATTCTGTCTCAACTACAGGTACTTTGAGAGAAATCACGCATCAATAGTTTTCTATGGACCCAGTTGCCTAAACCCTTTTGAAAGTCATTTTATTAACACTTGTATGTTGGATTTTTGTCTTTTTGGTCTCTGTTGAGTTTAGATAATGGTACTTTATTTTTTTTAAATTGGTGTGGTGTCTATTTGTGGTGTTATCACTGTATTAATGTGTGTTTTGAGTACAAATACTTTACACATTGCCTTTGGGATGTCTGTCTGCTTGTGCCAAGCTACCCAAGGGGTGAGCAGGGGTTATCTAAAGTGTTTATCCCCCTTACCCTGACTAGAAACATGGGCCCCTATTTGGACAAAGGTACCTACCTCTGCCAACTAGAGACCTCCATCTCTAACAGGTATCATGTGTATAAGGTGTATCACTAAAATTTTGTATATATTTATTTTCCGTGTAATTCGTTCTTTTAATGTATTTATTATTATCCTTACAATTTTTTGTTTGTGTGTTTTTTTTGTTTTTGTTTTGTTGAAAAGGGGAAGGTGTGTAGTATTCTACTTAGGAATGGGGAGCTTAGGATAGGAATGTTGATTGAAGATTCCTTGTTGGTGATTCTATGGTAACGGTTGAACAGACCAGTCGTTTTCTTATTAGGTGGTTGTTAAGCTGCCTTCTTTATGAATAAATACAACTCAACTACTCACATCGTGTATGGCATCTTTACTACACCCTGGCCCACTTGTAATCAGCCCAATAGAGGCACTCAGACTTTACCTTCAAAATCTGTCATTTTGAACCCTGGAGTTCGAGCCAGATATTACCCATTAAAGAGGTGTGAGCATTGTAAAACACGCGATCCAAGGGACAAAATGAAGTCACCCCCTCCCAAACCAAACAAGCTCACAAAATGAACCCCAATTGTATCTGACTTGCAGCTTTAGTTTGACTCACTCTAGTTCCCAACACTTTTAGGGACTATATTGCTAGATGGACCTTCATAACCTGTAAATAGATCGCTCCAGGGGCATATTCTGTAGCCATTGTTCAATGTTGAGTTATTCCTTCAACACATAATATCAAGATTGCCATATTTTGATTTGATTTGATTTGATTTGATTAGAGAATGTGTATAGTGCACGAATGTCCAAGGGTGTCTAGGCGGTGCACGGTAAGAATCCAAAAGAAGTGGAGTGGAGAATTAGTTAGCGAAAAGCCACGTTTTTAGTGCCTTTCTGAAGGAAAGGAGTGTTGGGCTATTTTTTATGTCAGTCGGGAGTGAATTCCAATATTTCACTGTCCCCAGAATAAAACCTCTTCCACCCTAACAAGCTGTGATGAATTTGGGTGTTTGTAAGAGTTTGCTCTGTGATGATCTTATCATTCTGACAGGTAAATACCATGTTAGATATTTCAGGTACTGAGGACCATTCCCATGCAATGCTTTGAACGCTAGTCATTAGGATTTACATTTTCTCCTTTTTTCCACTGGGAGGCAGTGCAGGTTTATCAGTCCGTGGGAGATTGATTGAAATTTAGGTATATCCAGCAGCAATCTTGCTGCTGCCTTTTGCAGACGTTGCAGCTTGAGTAAATGCTGCATTTGCAAGCCCATATAAAGGGCATTTCCCTATTCGAGTCTGGACAGGGCTAATAATGTCACAAGTGTTTTCACAGAATTCAGCAGTATGAAGGTGCAAACTTTCCTATTCATCTTTAGAAGGAAGAAGATAGTAGAGGAAAGATTGCTGATCTGGTGTTTAAAGGTTAGATTGTTGCAGAATATGACGCCCAGATTCTTCACCTTCTTGACTGGGACCGTAAATTCTCCCAAACCAGCTGACCCCCACCTGTGCGACCAAAAGGAAGTGTCTGAACGCAGCAGAAGTACCTCGGTCTTTTCCCCGTTCAGCTTTAGGCAGTTTGAACTCATCCACTGGTTCACCTGGGTCATACAGCAGTTGAACCTGTCTGCTGTTTCCTCCATATTGCTAGAGATTGACACCACTAGCTGGGTATCGTCAGAGTGGGATATCACAGAGAAGCCAAACTTCCTAATTATTCCAGCCAAGGGGGTCACATAAAGGTTAAACAACTTGGGGCTCAACGAAGAGCGCTGTAGAACACCACAGGGCAGCATAAAATGCTCTGAGGAAGATGTTCTGCACTGAACATACTGAACCCTGTTGCTCGTGTTAGGATTTAATCAATTTAAGAGCTGAATTCTTTACCTCTGCCTCAGAAAGCCTTTTGATCAGTATATCATGGTTCACGGTGTCAAAAGCCACAGATAGATCTAATAAAATTAGTGCTGTCCTGCCTCCTGAGTCCAGCATTACCCTGAGCTCTTCTGCTGCCACGACCAAGGCCGTTTTCACGCTGTGCCATTTTCCGAAACCATATTGAAAGGGATCTAGCAGATCTGCAAATGATATGAAGGTTGTAAGTTGGAAGTTGAATATCTTTTTACAGAACCTTAGCTGGGAAAGGTATCCTGGAAATTGGTCTGTAGCTGCTGAGATCACTTGGATCCAGATTGGGTTTCTTAAGAGTGGTAGGATCGAGGCTGTCTTCCAGGGATCAGGGAGGATACCTGAACTGGTGATATCTTTGAATATTTTCTCCAGTTGTTCACTGATGAGATCTGGAACAAGATTAAATATTTTAGGGGGGCACGGATCCAATGGAGCTCCAGAATTTGATGCTCCAACCACCTGGGATATCTGTTCTATATTTGGTGGATCAAAGGAGACAAACAAATTAGACAGTATGGAGGATGTAACAGCTGACATACTTCTAATAGAATCAGTGTCTCTCTCAGTAAGGGACCAGTACACGGTCTCCACCTTAACCTTGAAAACCATGCTAGAGAGTTAAAGAATTCCTCACTGCTGTCCATGCTAATTGGTTCTGGTATGTTGCCTAAGCTTTTGACTGTTGCGAAGAGTTCTTTGCTAGAGTTCTTAGCCTGCAGAAATTTTGCTGAGAAATACTTGCTCTTTTCTTCTACTATAATTTTCTTGTAATGAGACAGTGTTTGAGCATATTTGTTTTTTTCCAATAAGCCGAAATTCCTTCTCCACCGTTCTCTCTGATTTTCCACATAATTGTTTCTGATTTCTCAGTACGTCAGTGAACCATGGTTCACAATTATTTTTTAGACTAGTGCTGAATGTTTTTTCGGGGGCTAGGGTGTCAGCTACTGCTTTGATTCAGTTGGCGAATCTACATGCCGCCGAGTTTGTTAGGTTGGGTCTTGAGTTGGTTAAAGACGTCTGTAGTGTCTGGGAGTCTATATTTCTCCAGTCACGACCTTTTAGTGATCTGTGGGGATTGTGGGGATGCGGTAAATGATGTGCGGTAATTACTAATGTGTGTCCCTCATCATGCGTAATGTGCTGGACCACTAGTCATCATGTCCACTAAAGAGGCTGTATTATAGTCCTCCAGTTTTTCTAGGTGACAGTTAAAATCTCCCAAAATCGAAAAGTCATCTGTATCAATGCTGGATTCAATAAAGGGGCTAATGATGTTTGCAAAACTGTTGTTTTGGGCCAGGAGTCTGTATAGCAGGAGTCCTTTAAACATATCATTTTTGCTTAGGGTAATCCTGAAAGATAGCACTTTGCAATCTGGGCTACGTCCTGTAGTGGATCCCTTAATTGCCAAATTATCTTTCTAGATAATTGCTAGGCCCCTGTCCCATTTGTCTGGCTGACCTCTTCTGAGGGTTGCAAAACCTATGGGAATGGCAAAACCTAGATCTGGGTGAGATGTTCTGTCCGCCCAGGTTGCGGTGATGAAAGCGGGAGAGGAGTTGGCCTAACGGTTAGGGTACTCGACCTCGGACCTGGGGGAACTGGGTTTGAGTCTCGGTAATGATGCTAAACATCCTGTGATTCTGGGCAAATCACGTAATCTCCCCGTGCCTAACAAAAAATGAATGTGTGTCCTCATGTAACGTACCCGGTGCTATGTAAAGTGCTCTGATACCTGATTGGATTCAGGTCAAGTTTGTGCTATATAAAACACTGCAAAAAAATAAAAATATCTATCTTATGTGTAGTTATCATTTCAGCAAATTCTATTTCTGTTTTATGAGAGACCTTGCATTGATGAGCATACCCAAAAAGGTCTTAGATGTTGATGTCTGTGGAGATCTTTCCTTGCTGGACTGTGGAGCAGACTACTTTTTGTAAACTGCAGATTTAGCAAGCAGAATTTACATAATTTAGGCTGGCTTTGTAATTCCAGCAGGGGGCATTTGTGGGATTTGTCTGTTCTGTTAAAGCTAATTAATCAGTCCCTTGAATATTTAACAGTACTTCCCCCCCAGGGGGGGAATTGGCAGGGTTTGTGGAGCTGGGTGCGGTCCAGGTGCAGAAGAGCTTGCCTTTGGCGCACCCGCTGCATGCGTCCGCTCTGGCTTCCGGTTTAAGTAGTGGATGCGGCGGGAACTGTACCACAAGCACCGGAAGCCCCTATTGACCCGGAAGTGGATTTGGAGTGTTTCTGGTCCAAAACGCCATCCGCGCAATCGGCATAAGCTGCGGTGGCACATGGCTGGCTAAGCAAAGTGCAAGCCGAGATACACGGTGGAGGACTGTTTCGGCACTAGCGAATGTCCAGTAAGAGAAAACGCTATGTTAAATTCTGTTTAGTTCTAAAAGGTATGCCAACTTTAAAAGAGTAAAAACTTTTGGGTAGATAAGAACACAGAATAATTTCAGCAATTTTGAATGAAGTGTGAGGCGCAGAAGCGACAACATACATATGAATGGGCAACCTGTATGGAACACACTGGGTCCTGCCAACCTACTTATAAAGGAACTTATATATTATACTTCAATGTCACTGGCTATGATTACAGTTATAAACCATCCAAAAGAAAACATTAAAGTACAACTCAAACTACTTGTGTTCCTTAAGAAATCTCCACTATACAACTCTGTACAGGATGCATAAGAGGCTATTGACACCAAGCTTTGAGAAACATCCTGATAACGTAGCAATACATGCTGTAATATATTAATAAATGTAATATTACCTTGTCAGCATAGAAGCACATTTCTTTGCTGGATGTTTTAAAGTTATCTTCCCATCCTATATTTTATGAGCCTTCTAGCCACCCTCTTGAAATGCACAAACTTGAACATACTAATCATTTTCAAGAGATCAGTGCCAAACCTCAGAATCACCTCACTGGTGATGCCTGTGATAGATGGTTGTGGGGTGAGTATTAGTGCAGCCTCAGAGGAAGGGATGCATTGTTACGTGCCCAGCAGGACAATATAGTCTCCCAAATGAAAGGACAAGACCAACCTGTGGATCAAACAAAATGAACTAGACACCACTATAGTCCGCTCTACTGATGCTCCATGTAATTTGTGGTTGGTGGAGTCCAACTCCCAAGATGCATAATAGGGACTCTACTCCCGTGATGCATAACAATTAGAGGCCCACCTGGGCAGGTTACTAATGAGAGGGATTATCTTAGTTGGAGTGATTACGGAATGAACATGGCTTGGCATGCTGCCTCTGAGGAAGGAGATTTACTCTGAAACGGGTCAGGCAAGGCCTGCGATGATTATTTTATCTGTCTATCTCTGAAGTTGTACCTGCACTTTTGAAAGACTTGTTGGGAGTGCATTCTACTAGAAAATTAGAATAAAAAAGATAGATATATCTATGGCCTCGGAGGATCCGCGCACCCTATGCGCATCCTAAGCGCACCCTCTGCGAACCGAGTGCACACCCTCCCGATCACGCGCTGAATGCTAATTGGCTGTCAAGTGGCTGTCTACATTCGAAACCAGGAACTGTTGGCAGCCATTTTGTGCCTCGGTAGAAGCGAGGCTGATTAAGTAAGGGAAATAAGTTTGTGAAAGATGTAAAGGGGGAAGGGTAGAAATACTCTGACCTTCTATTGTTGCTTAGGGGGTCCCAGAAGAAACCCCTGGGGCCCCCTTTAAAAAAAAAAAAAAAAAGCAAAATGCGCGCAGGGTGCGCGGATCCGGCTGAAAAAAAACCCACGAAGCATAATAATTAGCCCCCGGGTGGGCCAAATCCCAGGGGAAAAATGTTCATAAATTAATAGGGGGAGGGGGGCTGCGTGGCCCCCCTCCTGGAGCCCACGAGGGCCCTGGGGACCGCCACCCCCCATGGCCGGCTCCTACAGTGTCCTGGGGTGCCAACCCCCAGGACACTGATGTTTGCTATGAGAGGGCGGGAGTCTTCCGCCCTCCCATAGCAAACTTCGTTGGGATTTTGAAAGAGAGAGCAGGGAAACTTGCTCTCTCTTTCAAAATCCAAACGATATTGCTTTTCCACATGGGGAGCTGCATGTCAGCAGCTCCCCATGTGGAAAAGCAATGCTGGCTCCCGATATAACCTTTGATGCACCGACTCAAAATTTCAGACAGCCATTCTCAAAACCATAGATACTCCAATACCAATAACTACATACCCACTCATTGACTCTTAGGTCTACACACACCTCCACTCACTCACGTGTACAGTCACTCATACTTACAGTCACTCAGTACAGGACTATCATATGCATTTGTACACCTATATAGACACTCAGACACCGCCAATCATCCATAGACGTACTCACACACCTAGTCAGTCATGCAACTAATTAATCACACTCCAATTTGCTCACCTATACAGTTATTCACACACAAGTTCACTTACTCATAAAAATACTACCACATTCTTACACTCTTATACAATTACTGATACAAGCACACACTCATCCATACAGCCACTCTCACAATCCCACACTCTCACATATAACCAGTTATATACTCTTACACCCATATACACTACCTTTCACATATGTAGTTACTCACACATGTACCACTGAGAAATACATTCAATCACTAACACACCCATACATACACTCACCCAACCATACAGTCCATCACAGATGCACTCTTAAAACCATGCACCCATAGAATCACCCACTCACACATCTATGCACAGAGTCACACACACCCTACCCACACAGACACTCAGGCACCCATACAGATACTCAGACAACCAATTAATAACCCATATAGACACTCATATAGCTATTCACAAAACCATGCTGGGACTTATACACCAACAGACAGATACAGACATTCACACCGTTTAGTCACTAGTCTGCAGTAAGATACATTTAATGACTCACTTATAGAGTCAGTCATGCACCTAGAAAATCATCCATTCACACACTTATACACCCACTCATTCTTCCATAGGCCTTTCCCTATATATATTAATCATATTAAAACTTTACAGAAACACAGACTCACTGGATGACGTAATCAGTGATGTCATCAGTGATGTCATTTGAGATGTCATCAGTGATGTCACTGACCATGTCATGAGTGATGTAATATGTGACATCATCAGCAGTGCATTGCGTAGGCGCGAGTTATAGTTAGCTGAACTAACTATAGCGGGGGAATTTCTAGGGTTTTGTACGAGGGAAATGTCCAGCTAAATATAACGCCCCTGAAAGCTATGTTTTTTTCAGTGAATATATATATAAACATGTATGTATGTATGTATGTACGTATATATATATTCACTGAAAAAAACATAGGTTTCAGGGGCGTTATAGTTAGCTCGACTTTTCACTCGTACAAAACCATTGAAATTCCCCCGTTATAGTTAGTTCAGCTAACTATAACTCGCGCGCCCGCAATGCACTGCTGATGACGTCACATATTACATCACTCATGACATGGTCAGTGACATCACTCATGACATCACTGATGACATCTCAAATGACATCACGGATGACATCATCCAGTGAATGTGTGTTTTTCTGAAAATTACATATGTTTTATATATGTATATCTCAAGGTCGATGGAAGAATAAATGGGTATATAAGTGTCTAAATGGATGATTTGTTTTTGAAAAATTGATTGTATAACTGACTGATTAAGTGTATCTTAGTGAATACATGGCTTAGTGAGTAATGTTTAAATGTGTAAATATCTGTATCAGTCTCTCACTTTGTGTATAAGTGGCTGCATGGGTTGGTGAGTAGCTACATGAGTGTCTATATAGGTTATTAGTTGTTTTTTTGAGTATCAGTATGAGTGTCTGAGTGTCTGTATGGTTCGGTGGGGGGTGTTACGTAGTGCACAGGTGCATGAATGAGTGACTCACTGTTTGTATGTGTTGAAGATAGCATGTGTGCAGGACTGTATGGGTGGATGAGTGTGTGCATGGGTGTGTTAATGAGTGATAGACTGTCTCAATAGTGTCTTTATGAGTAACTACATATGTTTTAAACTAGTATATGTGACTATTGGTGTATATAAGTGAGTATATGTGAGAGTGAGAGATTGAAAGAGTTCCTGTATGAATAAGTATGTGTTTCTATAAGTGATTGTTTAAAAGACTAAGTATGTGTAAGTTTCTGTAGAAGTAAGTGTGGTGGTGTGTGTATAACTGTATATGCAAGTAAATGGATGTTTGATTCTTTATTAGCATGAGTGACTATGTGTGTGAGTAACTCTATGGATGAGTGGCGTTGTGTAACAGGATGTATAGGTGTGTGAGTACATATGATGAGTGAGTACATATATGAGTGACTGTATAGGACTGTTGGTGAATGAGTGGATGTGTATGTGGATCTTAGAATTACTGAATAGGTTGTTGTAACTGGTATTGGTATGTCCATTGTTTTGAACATTGTAGTTTCTATTTTTGAATGTGTGTATCAAAGGTTATATTAGGGGAAGAGGAGGTCTGCCACTCTATCACAAGGATGATGTCATCAGTGATGTCATTAGTGATGTCATTTGAGATGTCATCAGTGATGTCATGAGTGATGTCACTGACCATGTCATGAGTGATGTAATATGTGACGTCATCAGCAGTGCATTGCGGGCGCGCGAGTTATAATTAGCTGAACTAACTATAACGGGGGAATTTCAATGGTTTTGTATGAGTGAAAAGTCTAGCTAACTATAACGCCCCTGAAACCTATGGTTTTTCAGTAAATTTCTAAGGTTTTTTAAATGCTAATTCCTAACTATCACGTGCCTGAAACCTATGGTTTTTTCAGTGAATTTCAAAGGTTTTTTAAATGCTAATTTCTAACTATGCCTACAGAGATAGGACATGTGGAAGACAGAAGAAAAAACGCACAGAAAGAGAAAAAAGAAATGCAGAAAGAAGCAACAGAAGTCCTCAAAGACGAAGAAAAGTGCAGGAAGAAGGATAACGTGCAGAAAGATCAAACAGAAGAGCAGAAAGAAGCCTTGTTGCAAAATCATCCTGTACCCTCAACTTTTTCAGACGGATACTGGTGGAAACTGAGTCTGACTAACCAGTCCTAGAGCCAGTGCTATGTTAAAAGACACTCAGAATACAGTGAAAACACCTACATACACTAGGGAACACTATGCGTTGGGGTCCCCCTGTGAACAGCATGACCTCCTCTGTAAGCCCCTAGTATATAATAGGGCAGGGGATTAAAACTACCTCTTAAAACGCGCCACAGGGCGTGTTTGCACACGTCACCTCAGGCCCCGTCCCCTCACTTCCCCACTGTGTAAACACGCCCTGTGGCCATTTTAAGTTGGGAGATTAAGTCCCCTTGAATCCTGAGGGTCCCTAGGGTCCAACTAGACCACTAGGTACCTCCAGTTAGCGCCACAGAGCTGCGTTGCAGAGAGATGTAAAAAGGGGCATGGCCTAGACCACCTCTCTGCAACTCAGCGGAATGGTGCTTACTGGAAGCACCTGGTGAGCTAGTTGGCCCCCAGGGCCCCTCAGGATTGAAGGGGAATTATTTCCCCAACTTAAAACGCGCCACAGGGCTTGTTTGCACACGTTAACACAGGCCCCGTCCCTTCCCTTCACCACTGTGTAAACACGCCCTGTGGCCGTTTTTAGTTGGGAGATTAAGTTCATTTGAATCCTGAGGGTCCCTAGGTTCCAACTAGCCCACTAGGTACCTCCAGTATGCGCCACAGAGCTGCGTTGCAGAGAGGTGTAAAAAGTGGCACGGCCTGGACAGCCTCTCTGCAACGCAGCTCAGTGGCGCTTACTGGAAGCACCTGGTGGGCTAGTTAGCCCCCAGGGGCCCTCAGGATCGAAGGGGAATTATTTGCCCAACTTAAAACGTGCCACAGGGCTTGTTTGCACACGTTAACTCAGGCCCTGTCCCCTCACTTCACCACTGTGTAAACAAGCCCTGTGGCCATTTTTAGTTGGGAGATTAAGTTAATTTGAATCCTGAGGGTCCCTAGGGTCCAACTAGCCCACTAGGTACCTCCAGTATGAGCAACAGAGCTGCGTTGCAGAGAGGTGTAAAAAGTGGCAAGGCCTGGACCACCTCTCTGCAACGCAGAGCAGTGGCACTTACTGGAAGCACCTGGTGGGCTAGTTGGCCCCCAGGGTCCCTCAGGATTGAAAGGGAATTTTTTCCCCAACTTAAAACGCGCCACAGGGCGTGTTTGCACACGTCACCTCATGCCCCGTCCCCTCCCTTCACCACTGTGTAAACGCGCCCTGTGGCCATTCTAAGTTGAGAGATTAAGTCCCCTTGAATCCTAAGGGTCCCTAGGGTCAAACTAGCCCACTAGGTAACTCCAGTAAGCGCCACAGAACTGCGTTGCATAGAGGTGTAAAATGGGGCGTGGCCTCAGAACACCTGTCTGCAACGCAGCTCCCTGGCGCACACTGGAGATACCTGTTGGGCTAGTTGGCCCTCAGGGACCCTCAGTATTGAAGGGGAATTAATTCCCCAACTTACAACTGGCCAGGGGGCGCGTTTTCAGTGTGCTGCAAGGAGGGGGTGTGGCCTCCAGCTCGATGCCGGTCTTTTATTTATTTATTTTTTTTAAGAAGGAGGGCTGTGTGGCACCCCTTCTTTTTCTAATTTACTGGCCAAAAAATAAATTTGGCCCTCCCAAGGCCTTAATCGGCCCCGGGGACCCCATCCCCCGGGTCATGGCCTTTTTTTTATTTAAATTCTTTAGGAGGGGGCTGCGTTGCCCCCCTCCTCAGGCCACTGACGGCTCCGGGGACCCCATCCCCCGGGGCCGGCCTTTGTTTTTTATTATTTTAAAAATATATATATTTATAGAAACACCTAGGACATGCTGGACAAACCGTATGTACCTATCACCATGACGATTTGCGTGATATTCATTAAAAGGCGACTATGCATAGAATGAATCCACATGGAATGTATTTACACCGCTAGTGAAGCTCTGACGTGTCTGACGCCCTACCGTGCCTAATCCCGGCGCCCCCGCCGGTGGGTACTCTCCAAGTAGACACCCTTGTTGTTTATTTATACAAACATGGGTAGCTATTGACGGGCACATTTAATATACACGCACACCAATCCATTCAAAGGGGATTCAACAAAAATTCGATCAAACTATGCAAGAAACCCCCCTCACGGTTAATAAAAAACACATCCACCGCCGGATGTGTAATACTTTTTATTTTACTCTCTGGAAAGGAGACGAACCTCACTTGAGAGTCACAGCGTGCTCCTGGCTGAGCCCAATGCTGTGTTACACCCACCAGTGCCTGCCGATTGCCTCACACCTCTGTGTTGTATTCCACCAGCTAGTGTGCATGCTATGACACTCTCTAGCCCATGTGCACTGTAACACCACCCCGTGAATATGTCATGCCACACTTGCCTTCGCACGGGTTATATTGCCCCATCTAACGTGCCTTCCTCGATGTGTATGTTATAACGCACAGCGCTATGCCATACATATTACAATCGGGGATCAATATCTTTGTCACAGTGCATATGCAACGTTACACTCCCCAGCACATATTTTATATTACAACTTTAGAGACTAGTTATGTTACACAACACTGCCCTGTGCATATTACACTCCAAGGCGCATATCGCATAGCACGCGCTAGTGCCTGTGCTATCTCGCGCTCTCCAACTAATCTGTCATTGCGCACAATATATTGCATATTATATTTCACGACCCGGTTCATCTCATATCACACTTTGTGTTGCATAGTTTATACCATATACTACATCTAGTTTTCATTTTCAATCGTGCTCTCAGGACTATGTTCTATATAACACTGCGTCCACCTACCCTTTTCACGGGCATTACATTTTGCGATGGGGGTGGAGGGTCAGGGGGTGTTTCTGCCAAGTGAGCCCGGAGTCACAGTCACAAACGTCATCTTCTTCCTGAATAAAAGTGAGATTATGCTGCATACTTGTTCATATTTTAAGTAGTTCGCACAGACACACATTTTAAAAACAATAAAGTTCCTAATACCCACCTTCTCTGAACAGTTAGCTTGCTGCCCCATCCACCTCCTCCCTATCCTCTGTTGTCTGAATCCATGGACTAGCCTTCTCCCTCCTGCCATGCATGGTCTGATGTGCTGCCACTGTCCTCCATTTAGCATGATGTACCAGTCCACTCCTCCTGCCCTCCATTGCCCAATTCTATGGCCCATCATTGACCTCCTGCTTAGCCTCTGTGCTTAGCTTGCTGCCCCTATTCTCCTTCCCCCTGCCCTCCGATGTCTTTGTGCATGCCCCTGCTCCATCAATTTTGCCCACTATGTTCCATGGACCTGCCACTCCTATCTACTCTGAGTGTTCTGTTGAGCTGCCACTCCCCTCCCACCTGCCTAGCATTGTCAGATGACTGTAACCTGTCCCTGCCACCTCCACCCTGCCTGTCCACATGCCATGCCCCTATCCCCTTCCTCCTGTCCTCTATGGTCCATTTTACTGCCACACCCTTCTGCCCTCCCTGATCTGTTGTGCTGCAACTGCTCCTCCTGCCTGCCCCGCAGGGTCTGTTGTGAGGCCCCTTCCCCTGAACTCTCTTGTCTGTGCCCAGGTCCTGACCCTCCCTTCTATCCTCCATGGTCCTTTGTACATGCCCCTGCACCCTTCTTCTTGCCCATCATAGCCATTGTGCTGCCACTAACCCTCCCGCTTGCCATGCATTGTCTTCTGTGCTGCCATGGCCCCTCCCACCTTCCCTGTGTGGTCAGCTAGCTGCCCCTGACCCCCTCCCACCTTCCCTCCATGGTCTGTGTGTATGCCACCATAGTCTCATTGTTGCTCTCCATGGTGTGTCTTGTTTCTAGTGCCCATCCTGTCTGGCCTCCATGGTCATCTTGCTGCTCCTGCCCTGCCACCTTGCCCACAGCCCTCTGTTTCTATGTGCAGACCCCCTATTCCCTCCCTCCTGGCTTTTCTGTTCCATTGTAATTCCCCTGATCCGTCCCTCCTGCCCTTTAGGTCTGTTATGCTGCAGCTTTCTCTCCTGTCTGTCCATTATGGTCAGCTAGCTACCATTGCCTCTTTCCCATCTGTTCTCTGTTGTCCATGTGCATGGTCCTGTCCCCTCCCTATTGCTTTCTATGGATTGTTGTGCTGCACTCCCGTCCCGCATGCGCTGTGTGGTGTATTGTGCTGCTGCAAACCCTGATGCCTGCCCTGTAGGGTCAGTTTGGTGCACCTTTCCATGTCCCTCCTGTCCTCTGTTATCCGAGTCCATGTCCCTACCCCAATTCCTCCTGCCTACCATGATTCAATGTACCATACTTGCGAACATTTTGAACTTGGTAAGAGGGAGATTTTGAAAAAAAACTGGGGTATTGATTTTCCCCTTACATTGAAAAAGAGGAGATTATAGACAGGAGACAGATCAAATAAAGCCCATTTGAGCTGAAAAACATTGGACGTTTCTTGGCTGAAACAGGTCTGTTGGCATGTATGGTTGTACTACCACTGCCTCTTCCTTCTGCCCACAATGGTCTATTATATTGCCACAGCCTCTCTTGCCAGTCCTGTATTGTTGGTTTGTTGCCCCTGACCCCCTTTCCACTGCCCTCCATAGTCTGTTGTGCTGCCACTGCCCTTCCTGCCTGCCCAGTGTGGTCAAATTGTTGCCTCTGCACTCTCCTACCTGCCTTCAATTTTCAGAGTCCGTGCCCCTGGCCTCTGCCTCTCAACAGTATCCCAATGAACAACTAAATTGCTAACATTCTATACTTATTACAAAAGTGTGAAACTTCTGACGTCATCTTGATGTCATCAAAACTGTAATACCTAGAGTATTTCCTTTAGAAATTACATATATGAGAGGGTCTTATTTGCATCAAAATTATGGTTAGTGCACTAAAAAACTAAAATGAGAACATATTTTCTGAGTTTTCAAATAGCGACAAAGAACTTTTAAATTATTTGTAATCTTTATGTTTTTTTATCCAGTTGACCACTTGATTAAATGTTGCACCTTGGCGAGAGGATGTGGTGTTACTTCCAGAGCTGCAGAATTTGCAACTGGGGAACCAGGTTGGAGTTTCTGCTTCAGCTCAACATTCTGTGATTGTGGTCAAATCACTTAATCTCCCCATGTCTACAACCAAAATGAATTTGATCTTGTATGATGTAACCAATGCTCATGTAAAGCATTCCAATACCTGACAAGTCTGCACTATATAAAACTGCAAATACACAAAAAATAAGTGTGTTGCACACTTCTGTCATTGGGCTACATGTGGGCTACATCTGGGTGATATTTGTGCTGCATTTAGGCTCTTTTGTGTCTGGTGGCCATCTTGGGAGATTTATTTGTTATGAAGTTTCCTAATTTCCTCATTTACTGCAGTCTCCTCAGTAGGAAATTCTTTCAGTTTTTTTACTTTGATTCCATCAAGAAGGTATTCAGATACGTCACACATTTGCCATAAATTCTGAATGTTAGCACTCTAGTTGCTCATTAGATCACTGTAGTAAAGCTACTGCTCACCACGGAAGTCTGCTGCTGGTATTAAAAGTGAATGTTTCAGTCTGCATATCAGAATTTTTTAATGAAATAGAAGAGGATTTGAGAAGTCACTCAAAATGTGCCCTAATTTTTCTTTCTTCAGCACTAATCATAATTTCTATGGCAAAATGAACCCCCTCATTGTGTTCCTTTTTAAATTAAATGTTTTAAGTGTTACCAGTTTATTCCAATCAAGATTGCTTCAGATGTGCCATACTTTTGTCATAAGTAAGACAGTAAGCGCTCTAGTTGTTCTTAAGAACACTCTGGGACTTTCTGTCATTAGGCTATACTTGGGCTACATCTGGGTGATATTTGGGCTACATTTGGGCTCTTTTGTCTCTGGTGGCCATTTTGGGAGACTTATTTGTTATGATGTTTCCTAATTTCCTCATTTACTACAGTCTCCTCAGTAGGAAATACTTTCAGTTTTTTAATTTGATTCCATCAAGAAGGCATTCAGATGTGTCACAAATTTGCCATAAATTCAGAATGTTAGCACTCGAGTTGCTTATTAGATCACTGTAGTAAAGCTACTGCTCACCACGGAAGTCTGCTGCTGGTGTTGAAAGTGCATGTTTCCGTCTGCATGTCAGAATTTTTTAATGAAATAGAAGAGGATTTGAGAAGTCACTCAAAATGTGCCCTAGTGTTTCTTTCTGCAGCACTAATCATACTTTCTATGGCAAAATGAACCCCTTCATTTTGTTCCTTTTTAAATTAAATGTTTTAAGAATTACCACTTTATTCCAACCAAGATGGCTTCAGGTGTGCCATACGTTTGTCATAAGTAGGACTGTTAGCGCTCTAGTTGTTCTTTAGAACACTCTGGGAAGATGCAGTAGAACACAAAGGAATCAACTGACAGTCTCTGCCCTTGTTGGATGTACATGTTTTACTGAGAATGTCAGACTTCATTCTCACATGACTGAGAAAGATAATGTGAATTTACAGAAAATATGCTCTCAGTTAGCTTATAGATCACTTTCCAAACCTATGTGGGAAAAGCATGAGAAAATAGTTTTCTCTCAAACATGATTCATGATATCACAGCAGAAGGCTTTTTCACATGGTAAAATCACCTTAGAGCACACCACAATTCCTAAAATGAGTATGGTACCATCAACAAATGATTTATAATGTAACTAAAGTCTTAAAACCTTTTATTAACTGCAATGCTTTTTAATGAGGTGCTATCATGTATATTGGTCCCAAGATGGCTGCCAACACTTCTTGGATGAAGTGCTGACAGCCAATCAGATCTCACGATGAGATGTGTGGTTAGGTTCCGCCCAGGTATATATATGTGATTTTACTTTTGATTTTCTCAGGAACTACTGAACGGATATACACCATTTAAGCAAAAGGCACATGCCTGACCTGAGGACTACCTCTTTGCCAAATTTCAAGTAATTCTGTTCAGCCGTTCGGGCTGTACCTTCGACTAAAGGTCCTATGGGAAAATGCATGGGGAAATCGCGTTTTGGGACCCCCCTTTTTTCTCAGCCCCCGCTTGACGAATCACCTCGAGACTTTCAGGGTAGGAGCTGAGCGGAGCGCCCCATTAGTTTTGAAAATTTCACGAAGATAGGTCAACCGGCGCCAAAGTTATTCAAAATAGAATTTTCAGATTTCCTATGGGAACTCGGTCCTAACTATAACTATCTACTGGCGACCGCCAGTAGATAATATATATTCTAGATTGTTTTCGTGAAATATTTACTTGAATATTGTCTGTTTTTGGAATCCGGTGTAGGAGATATTGCATTCATTCTGATAGGATGTTTCCGCTACATGATTCAGGGTAAATTTGTTAATATTCAAAGATGTAGAAATGCGTTTTGGTGACTTCATTTGATTGTGGAAAACAGTAGTGGTCAGTGCAGAAGAGAGTTCAGTGGTTGTAAACCTTGTGCGGTGACTGAGCTGTTGAATCAATAAGTCCGTAGAAAAGAATATCAGTTTTATGATCATTATGACAAGGTCAACACATTGGCATCCACTGTTGAAAAACAATCGATTGCCCAATTCATTCATTGCCAAGGCACCCGTACAATTTGATCATGAGTCTTAGTGAACACGTTGTTGCTTTCCAGGCTTGTGAGAAAATGCTGCATCGTGAGAAATTGAATTTAGGTATGCAAACAACATTTTTAAATAATGTAAAGAACAACTTTTGCAATGTAAATAATAAAATGGAACTTTTGCACTGTTGTGAAATGAGTAAAGTCGTTTCTATTTTAGAAAATATTGTTTCTCTTACTATGTAAGATGTTATCATATTATTAAAACATTATGATAAACAATCTATGCCTTACATAGACGTTTTTCTAAAACTCGGTCTCTGTACCTTTCTTTTTCCTAATTACTAATAACAAGAAATATACATTTGACGTTTCCTTTTGCACTTTTTAAGGCAGAACGCCTTATAAATATAAGTGATTTGTCAGTTACATGGCTGGGGTATTTTTGATTAGTAGAATTGCCTTAAATCATCAACAGTGAATCAAATCAATCAGATTGCCTGGTTTATATTTAAATCTTTGCCCAATCAAAAGGAGGAAATTGTTGAAAATGTAACTCGAATTCTAGCAGATCTAATGTAGGTGTGCATGCTTCATTTATTATTTGGAGATGCGAAAGCATATTTGCATATTGAAATTCATTTTTAATGAGCATTTCGTAGAGGTACAGTAGATTAAAAACTCTTGAGGTAACAACGATAATATGTGATGTATGATGTACAGTTGTTTTGTTCAGCTTTGAGACTGTATTTGCTCATATGTGTACATAGGTGCATTCAATTATCTCAGGTTATATGTTGGTGCATTATTGAACAAGATAGTTTAGTAGGAGACTTATTTTTTGTTTATTTTCTTTTTAATTCTATTAGCCTGTTGTAGTGGTTGGCTATGTTTGTTAACCCCTTCGCCGCGGCAGGAATTCCGCCGCGGCGCTGGGGGGGTTTGGGGGCAGTTGCGGTGGCGCTGTGCTCATGACGGAACCACTCCGTCACGAGCCACGGGTGAGCTGTGCTCATGACGGAGTGGGTCCGTCACGTCTCCGCCCACTGCGCTAATCGCCCGCACAGGCGGGGAATTAGCGCTGCGTGGGCGGAGCGGCCGCCAACGGCCGCAGCATGACGGAACCACTCTGTCATGAGCGCACGGCACCCATGGCTCATGACGTCATGAGCACGGAAAGGGTTAAAGGTACATATGCTAATGTTATTAATATTTTAATTGCAAACAGAATCTTTTATCGTTATCTGTAGTAGTTTGGTATTCTGGAATTTGAATGTCTCGGTATCTTTTATGGGCATCAGGGGTTTGAGTCATGGCTTTTTAGTAAGTGATAAAGGGCATTTTAAAATGGGAATTGTTTATAGCTGACCTGTGATGTGCTCAGGAACTTTAGGGCGTAATGTTTTAAACCTCTAGTAATGGGCTCTTGGTAACAAGTGATTGCTTCTTTTAAATCATGAAGTGCATGCCTTACTTTTATCTTGCTTACATTTGGTCTATGGTTGTATTCTCTCGGGTTAATTACAATATTGTCGTTGTTTGTAACCCTCCGTAACAGGCATTTCCATAGAATGTAGTACATTTCTAAATCACATTCTCTGTGCTTGCGATTTTTCCGCTGTGATGTGATGTGTTACTCTATCTGCCATTCTGTCTGGAAATAGTTTAATTAAAAAATTATTATGTTAGAAACTTTTATTTAGTTTGCTAATATAATGAAAACAAGGTTTCAACCATTTCAATCCTTTTTGTAACATCTTTTTATTCTTATCAGAACAAAGCAACAAACCACAGTACAGTCGTCGGGTACAGGAGAGAAGCATAATGAAACAGCATACATGAGTACAAGATAGTGGTCCATAGGAAACTGGAGTTGCATCAACAGATATACATCATCCCCCATCTCACCATATGGAAAACCTCCTGCGTGCACCTAGAGCCTGCCATGTCCGCAATAGGCACTCTAGCCATCCCAGACTCTGTCCAATTTTGTTTAAGCCCCCTGCTCTGGTACACCTCTTTCTCCACATGCTGACACCAGCCCATATCTTTCTCCCAGTCGGCAATCCTAGGAGGGACCCGTGAGCCCATGTTCGTGCCATGCTCTTTTTAGCCACCCTAGCCCCACCTCCAACTACATCTTCGATTCTTTGGGCCAACTAAGCTCCCTGTCTACATTCAGGAGAAGCCATTTGGCACCTGTGGGGACCTCCAATGTCAGGTTCTGGATTTCAAGCTCATCACTCCCTCCCACTAGGTCTTGTTAGCCAAGCAGGTCCACAAAGTGTGAATAAGGCTGCCCTCCTGTTCGCATCCTCTAGACAGTGACAGGAGCCTCCCCTCATTCAACATTCTAGAGTAATAGGAACTGTGTAAGATATGGAGCAGGACCAGTCGAAACCCCGCTATTATTGCAAGGACTTGAGGGCCCTGCAGGGCCTCCCCCCCTCAAATGTTTTCAATTCTTATACGTACATATGTAATGTTAATTGAAGTTACGGTTCATTTTCTTTTCCTATTGCAATTTTAACTAGTTGAGATGTGGGTGAGGTGAGCTTTTCATCAGTCGCGTCCCGTGCAGGTAAGTGCAGTTGGGCAGGGTGGGTTGGGGACAGAGCGACGCAGGGTGAATGACAAACAACGGAATAGGGAAAATAAAATAAATGAAACCACTTACCTTGTGCTTGTTGCATCTCTCAGTCACTTACCTGCATGGATCACCACAGATTTTCATTTCTGTTAGGGTAAATATTTTTTTTTGGTGCATTGTATTTCTCTTTTCAAGTCAAATTACATGCATATCAACAAGAGCACAATGACAGCATGTCATTTAGCACAATGGTCACGTATTACAATTCACATTCCTGTACACATCATTCATAGTCAGAGTACGGTACTCCATCAGTTTGTTTATAAAGTATGTATACCATTAATGTTCTCTCGGCACGTATTCTTGGCCGGGTTTGAGTATATCCCTCCCATCAAAAAATATCTTGGGTACTACATCTGAAATAGTGAGCATTTATTCGCTGCTGTTTCTGGGGAGGCATGCCCCAGCTAAGTAATGACAGATCTTTCATGCATCCCTTCCGGTAGATGTGTCACACCCCCTCTTTATATCAGGATGGGCCGGCAGGTAGGCACGCAGGGGGTCCCAAATGTCCTTTAGTCTGGAGGATAAGGGGAGTAACTCAGCATAAGTCAATGTTTGTTCATGCCAAAAGAGGAGGTCTTGTGTCCAATCCTTAAATTTAGGTGCCCGCCTTCTGCCCCATCTACATGACACCCTACGTTTGGACAAGGTAACTAGTAACTATGTTGTCTTAATGAGCCCTAGGTAACTAGTTACTAGTTACCTAGGGCTCATTAAGCTTACATAGGTAATGCCTAACCTACGGGTTTTTTAGTCTGCCAAGGGTGCCCTTTTCATTAAAAATCATTCTTTGAGTAACCCATAGACAGTTTTAGACTCACTCTGCACGCACCACTTCACCCTCTTAGAGGACCCACACCACACACCCGCATGCACCATACGGCGTTTTGTCTTAAAAGATCTCCGCTAAAGTGAACCTTCGGGGGACCCGTAGGGCATTGCAGCGCCAGCCTGACGAGGAGCAAAACGCCCAATGATGAAGCATGACATCCTTCGGGGTATGTGAGGGCATTAAGAGACAAGACTTATTCTTTCCTCTAACAAGTGGGCCTCAAAACTCCTAGGACTACTTACATATTTTTCTTACTCTGTATTGAGTGGGTGACTACCTGTACCCCTCATCTGGAACAGTGCCTCCTGTTTTGATTACTACGGTTTACGTTAGGAGCACGGGCACTGGACCTTATCTGGCTCCTGGTCCCCCCTCTTTGTATAGATACGTGGTATGAGGGAGATCACACGTGTAGGAGTGGAGCATTGCAGCAGACTGTGCAATGGAGTCAGTGTAGGCGGTTCGTGGGGGAATGTGGTCGTGGCTGCCTTGACACTCTGCCTTAATCTAACATATATGAATAGATCCATTGGTGTAGGTTCTACACCCTGGAAGACTTGTTCCTTCATTCGGAAGGCCCCAACCATATATAGGTCTCCCCATGTCTTAATATTGACCTTGCATAGCAGTTGAAAGCACCTTAGTTCCTGGATCACCTCCAGTTCGGGATGATGAGAAAGTGGAAGCAGGGGTGAGTACAACATTGATATGTCTAGTCTCTTTGCAATTTTCTACCAGGCAGTCATGGTGCATGCCAGTGTAGTAGGATCAGTGTCTCTTTCCCGGGCTTGTGTTGCTATGAATCCTGACAGCGGTGTCGTTTCCATATAGCATTGCTCAACTGTGAGATGTGGCATGTATGCAGGAGGTGTGAACCAGTATGCCGCAAAGTGGGCCTATGCACAGAGGTAGTACAGTTCTAAATCAGGTGGTTCAAAGCCACCCACAAGAAGGGTAGCATCAATGTTTTCCATTTCAATCTGGTCTGCTTGCCACTCCAAGCAAGTCTTATCATTTGAGATTTCAGAGTTTTTAAGAAATTGCAGCCAGAGTTGTATGTAGGGCATATTAATGAAAAAATAAAGTAGTTTAGGAAGAATAACCATTGGGGGGGGCGTGGCTTGCGTGCCGAAGGAAATGGCGGACCCGTTCTGAGCTCCGCTTCATCGCGGGACTCTGACCTTTCTTACGAGCCTTGTATGCCTCTTTTATAGCTAACGAGTGCTGGCTTTGGGATTACAAGAAGGCGGTGAATCGAAATGTGTCTTTTCTTCAGTTTTATGTCGGCGGTAATTATCCCCTCACGGAGACGCGAGCGGCCACCATTTTGGGTCGCAGAGCTTGCGTCTGGTGTAATCCTGGAGGTTTTCCTGCTCAGGTCTTCATTACTGTGAGTTTTGGCCACGTCTTCATTTTAATCCTCTCAATTTATGGAAAATATGAACGAGGGCACAATAAAAAGGGCTTTATTTGTGTCACTTTCATTCATGCCCTTCATTTTACCTCATGCAGGCACTTATTCATTCTAGAAGCATCCAATACGGAGACATGACTAACTGTTTTTTCTTTTGGAACGTTAACCATCAGTTTTTAACCACTGTTGTTCAGCAAAGTCATTTTTAGTGTCTGCCACTTCCCTTTTATCGCTATTCTCGCTCTTCTGCTACGTTGAGTGTCAGAGATCTACTTGAAAGTTATGTCTTGTGCGTAAGCAGACCTGAAAGTTCTGATGTGCTCTACATTGAGTCTTTGGGCGCCGACCTCCTTTTTGAACCTGGTCCACGCAGCTTATAAGTGACAAATGTCTGTCTCAGTTCATTTTAGCAAGCGATAATTTTTTCTGCTCAGAGTCGTGAGCGGCCGCCATTTTAGGTCGTGGATCACGTCTTTCGGTTCCTATTATTTTGCTTGCTGGTGCCATTTTTCATATTCTGTTTCTATTCTGGAAGACCTGCACATAAGATTTGGATATTTGTGGACTATCTTTGATGCTTGGTGGCTTTTTTTTCCCCTTGGCTCCAATTTTTTGGTGACTACTAAGCACAATGTCTACTGATTTTCATTCTGCCAAATCTTCTACTACTGGTACAAAACCTAAGCGGCATAAAAATGACCCGCCTTCTCCTATCCATTCTTCTCAGAATCCTGTTTTGGACTCTATCCTCGATGAGGTTTGAGGGCTTCAACCTTTCATGTCCACTACTAATGAAAAACTAAAACAGATTGAGGAGAGATGGATTGTCATGGAAAGTAAGGTTCTAGATTTGGAGCAACGTGTTAGTGATCTTCAGGATGCCTCCACAAAAATTCAACTGCTTGAACAGGAAATTCATAAACTTAAACTTCACACAGAGGACCTTGAAAATCGTTATCGCAGAAATAACTTACGCCTTTATGGTCTTCCGGAAATTATTGAAGGATCTAACATGGTGTCCTTCCTACAGAAGTTTCTTCCAGAGCTCCTTGATCTACCATCTTCATCAGGTCCTCTTAACATACAAAGAGCACATCGTCTGGGTCGTTTAAATCCTGCTGCTAATAAACCGCTTGGAATTATCATGCTCTTCCTTGAATTCACTGAACTGATGCAGATTTTGAAAGCTGTTAGACTAAAAAGGCGTCTTATTTGGTGTGATCATACTCTCGTCATATCGCAAGATGTTTCCATTGCAACCAATGCCCGGCGCAAAGAATCCCTTGCTTTGCGCCCGCAGATGAGACGTCTCAACATCCAATATGGAATTCTACATCCATATCTTTGCAAAATTACGCACGAGGGTCGATCACGTTCCTTTGATGATCCGGAAAAACTTAAACTCTTCCTTCAGAGCCTCCCGTCACATGGAATGGATACTAATCCTTGACTTCTTTTCACTTTCAGGATTGTTACTTTAAATCCAGCACACATGTTTAACTAATGTTTTCCTGTTGGTTGTATATGTACTATATTTATGAGGTTCCCTTCTTCTTGACTCCTCCTATATCTATTATTGTGGTCCGTGTCCTCTGGCGTCACTACGCTCCCCTTCCTCAGCTCTTCCTCGCTTTTTACAGATCTGGATGTTATTCCTTGATCTGTTTACGTATTTCTATCTCTTTCTTCTGTTTCTTTTTTATTTTTTTTATTTATGTTTCTCTTTTTGTTTCTCTTTTCAACTCTTTAGCCCATTCTGCATCACTCTTAATTCAATTCCTCTATATCTGCCTTATCTTTGGTATTAGGATTTTCTTTCCACATATTGAACAATGTCTTTCCATTTTTCTTGTTGTTTCTGCAGTCACGTGTTCATATCTCCTCATGTTCCCCTCCATCCAGAGTTATGGTTAATTTGATTTCGTGGAATGTTCGTGGTCTTGGTCATCCTGTCAAGCGTGAAAAGGTATTGTCTCATTTAGCTAAACTTAATACCCAGGTTGCTTTTTTACAAGAAACCCATTGTAATGATAAAGAAACACTTAAGCTTAAACACCAATGGGTTAATCAAATTGTTTTTTCTCCTGCTATAGATCGTCATGGTGGTGTTGCTATATTATTTCATAAATCTATTAATGCACAGATTTTATCATCAGAGTGTGACCCAGATGGTTGGTGGGTAATGGCGGAGGCTATCATAAATAAAAGACAAATCACCTTTTTCAATATCTATAGGCCGGTTAAACCAGATTTAGAATTTTGGCAATCTATAAAGGTGAAATTACTGTCAATTTCCAATTCTGACATTGTGGTTGGTGGTGATTTTACCAATTGGTTAGACCCGTTTACTGACAGACAATCCAAATGCAAGTTCAAACCTGATAAATCCCACAAGTCATTTCAATCAGCCCTTTCCTCTCGCCCCCTATTTGATACATGGAAAACGTGTAATCCAGACACTTCAGAACTTACTTTTTTCTCACCTGTTCACCATACTAGGTCTCGTATTGACTATATTTTAGTCTCCAAATCATTACTACCCTGCCTCCAATCGTCTGACATTGGGTCTATTTTTATCTCTGACCATGCTCCTGTTTCCACCCTTATTGACCTATCTTTTACCACATGCAAACAAGGCAGATGGCGTTTTAATAATCACCTGTTATTAGATCAAACTTTTATTGTAGAAGCGACTTCTTTCATTAAGGAATTTTTTGCTTTTAATAATTCTTTAGACACTTCCTTACAAAATAATTGGGAGGCATTCAAAGCATCTTTTAGAGCCTTCACTATGGCATACTCCTGTAAGAAGAAAAAGTTAATGCACACTAAATATGAAGAGACCCTATCCCGTTTGAAGACATTAGAACATATTTATTACTCTTCTAAATCTACACCATCACTACAAGAATTGATCAAAGCCAAATCCTCCCTGAATAAAATAGTCACGGCTGATGCCTGTAACATCCTCCTTAAAATTAAATCGAAATATCACGGAGGCCAAAACAAAGCAGGAAAAATGCTAGCAAATTATTTAAAAATCAAATCAGAACGTAAAGCTATCGGCCCCATTCATTCAGAATCTAACAATGCACTCCTCTCCTCTGACTCTGATATTAGTCTCACATTTCAATCATACTATAATCTCCTATATACAGAAACTACTATGCCCTCGGAAGAAGACTTTACTTCTTTCTTTCGAGATATTCCCAAGCCCATGACTGCACAGGATATTTTCCAACCCCTTGAAGAAGACATCTCTCTACAAGAATTAATTGATGCTCTTAAATCTTTGAAAAAAGCTAAAGCCCCTGGCCCTGATGGATTTTCAGTGGAACTACTTAGCTCTTTTTCCTCAATTTTTGCCCCTAAATTATAAGAACTATTTAATTCGTTTATAGTTAACTCGCAAGCCTGTAGTTCTTTTCTGGAAGCCCTTATCATTGTAATCCCCAAACCAGATAAAGACCCCTCCTATTGCAAAATTTTTCGTCCTATTTCACTAATCAATTATGATTGTAAAATTTTTGCAAAAATCTTAGCTCTCGTTTAGAGAAAGTTATCCCTCTTCTCATTAACCCAGATCAAGTTGGCTTTGTTAAAGGTCGTCTGACTTCTGACAATGCCAGAATGTTTTCCAATATTCTTGCTCTTAGTAAAAAATATCCATCTCCACTAGCTGCATTATCCTTGGATGCAGAAAAAGCCTTCGACCGAATTAATTGGGACTTTTTGATTCACGCACTACAATGGTTCGGTTTTGGTCCAAAGTTTATTTCATATGTTAAATTGCTATATACCAATCCAAAAGCATGTGTTTTCGTTAACGGTCTTTTTTCCCCTTATTTTTCCCTTCAAAGAGGTAAGCGTCAGGGCTGCCCCCTGTCCCCATTGCTTTTTTTGTTATGTCTAGAGCCCTTTCTGGAACGTATCAGAAGTAATCCTCTCATTACTGGTTTTAGTTTCAAAACCCAACAAATTAAATTGTCTGCGTATGCAGATGATGTTCTCATCTATATGTCCAATCCTGTGTCCTCCTTACCACCCTTCTTACAGGAAAACTCATCTTTGCCAAGGTTTCAGGCTATAAATTAAATTTCTCTAAAACAGAGATTTTACCCTTAAATTCTTCATGCTATAGGCATATGTTTGATTTGACCAACTTTACATGGTGTCCTCAAAAAATTAAATATCTTGGCACATGGTTCTCCTCTAATATTCGTGACACATTATCCCACAAGTTTTCTGCTTTAAAGCTTAAAATTACGAATCTGTTAACCCTTTGGTCTCCTTTATTCCTATCATGGTGGGGCAGACTTGATACAATTAAAATGATGATTGTCCCTCAGATTCTCTTTATTTTATCCATGTTACCTTTTAAAATTCCTAAATATTATTTTTCCCAGATTAATTCGATTTGCACTAAATTTCTCTGGAATAACAAACATGCACGCATTGCTCTATCTAAATTGATTCATCCTAAAAACGAGGGGGGGGTAAGATTCCCTGATTTCATTTTGTACCATAATGCCTTTCTGATTCGTCAATTTTATGCTCTGTCTAAAGATTATCAGGATTTGCCTACACCTTCATGGGTCAAGGTTGAATGCTCACTGTTAAATGACTTTTCAATACGAGATGTTGTTCACATGTCTAATTGTACTTTTATTTCCAAATACCCTATTCTAAAACATTCCCAATTCTTGTTGCATGCTCTTTTCTTTAAGAATTTTAATGATTATCAATCTTTCCTAGCGTCATCACTTTGGTTTAATAAATACATTAAGTTTCGTTTCAAATCATTCTACTACAAACAATGGAAAGAAAAGGGTATTTTTTATGTCAACCAACTGATTGTCAATAATGAGATTCTTTCTTTCCATCAATTACAAGAGACTTTTCATTTACCTGATTCTTGTTTTCAGCAGTATAATACGTTAGTCCCAATTTTGCAGAAATGTTTACAGAATTTCAAGACTCAACCAATCCCTACTGCCTTTATTCCTGATACTGCACTATATCAAGTGTCTGCCGATACTAATGCAAGTGCCTCCTTTATTTATAAATCTCTATCTACCCCTATTGGGACACGGAATAAATCTAAGGTGGAGCTTGAATGGGAACAGGATTTATCCCTGACACTCTCTACACTTCAATGGGATCAGTTTTGGCAAAAACTATTCAAGACATCCAAAGCTGCTAATATCACACAGTCTCTCTATTTTATTTATAATAGAGTTGTCATTACTCCACTTTTGGAACATAAATTTAACCACTCTACTACATCATCTTGTTGGTCGTGTTTTACTGCTGAAGGTTCTTTATTACATTTATTGTTCTATTGTCCTAAGGTATATGCTTTTTGGAATGCTGTGTGGTCAAAATGTATACTGATTTTTTCTTATAAGATCCAATTTAATATCCACAATATATTCCTAGGTACCATGTCGCCTGATTTTGCTCAAGTCACCTCAAAATCAATTTTATTTGATTTATTTCTTGCTGTTGCTTTTAAAGTTATATTAACCTGCTGGAAAGACAACTCTAAATTGTCTTTTTTACTTTGGTGGAATTATATATGTGATGAACATAGAATTGCATCTATTCCTCAGTCTTCTATCCACCTACAAATTAAATCTGATTTACTATGGCCACCCTTTACTAATTTTCTATCATCGTCATTCTAATCTCTCTTTATCCCTAATATTTATTTCTTGTTTTCTTCTTTTCTTTCTTCTATCTCCCTTCCTCTTTTCCTTTCTTTTTCTTCTGTCTTCCTTTACTTCTTTTCTCTTTCTCTTTCCTCTAATAAAAACTTCCTTCCTTTTTCACATTGTGCTCATTCTAGCATTTACACAGGTTATTTGTATTCCAGTATAGTATAACATGTTAATCCCATTTTCACTAGGTATCTTTTTTTTTTCTTTTTTTTTGTGTTTTTATCTCTTCTTGTTACCATTTTAGGTATATTATTATACTGTGTTAAAATATTTTGACACCTTTTATGTATAATTCACCTATTCTGCAGTTACTATTTATCTATTCTTGTACTTGCACTCTTTGATTGATTTTGCCTATACTGGTATTTGTTTCCCTGTGTTCATTTATCTTTAAATAAAAATTATTTAACTAAAAAGGAAGAATAACCATTATCATCAGGGATATCCTCCCCGCTATAGACAGATCCACCTAGTAATTTACTCCATCAAGCTCTCTTCCATAGTTAGCTCTGATTATAAATTGCCTTGTCTCTAGAGATCATTATCCCTAGGTATTTCACGTTGGAGGGGCACCATATAATGAGATAATCTAATGTGTAAGGAAAGACAGTTGTGAGTGGAAATATTTGGGATTTCTCCCAGTTGATATTGACTCCAGACAGTACGTCAAAGGCTATCAACTCTTGTAGTATGGGTTTGAGACTGACCTGTGGTTCCCAGACGTATAATGTGACATCATCTGCGTAAAAATATACCAATATGTGCCTGGTGGGGTAGCGAAGCGCCCATTCATGATGGTGTTGGTATAGCTTATTGGTTCGATGGCCAACGCGAACAACAAGGGTAAGAGTGAACACCCCTGTTGCATGCCACATGAGATAAGAAAGAGGGGTGAGCTCACACCAGTTATTAATACTCTTGCTTGCAGATGCTGATACAATAATTGTGTCCATGATAAAAAGCCACGTGGTATTCCCATTCTTTGGAGTATTCCAAAAAGATAGTCCCACTCCACAGAATTAAATGCTTTTGATTAATTAAAAAAAAACTGCAACAGCCGCTATCTCCGGGTCAATATCCTGTATTATTTACAAAAGAGTGCAGAGGTTGTGTAAGGTGGCGCAACTGGGAACAAAACCAGCCTGGTCTGGTTGTACAAGTGAGTCCATGAGGAGGCTTAATCTGTTGGATAATATTTTGGCTAAAATGTCTATGCCATAATTAATCAAGGAAAGCGGTCTAGATGGCTCACACTTATTTGCTGGCTTCCCAGACTTCGGAAGCAAAATGATTGCAGCTTCCCACATGGTTGGGGAAAGAGTTTCTGTGTTCTTGGTCTCCTCATACACTTTCTTCAAGATAGGGACTAGATATTCTAGATACGTTTTATAGAATTCAGCCTGTAGGCCGTCCGGCCCAGGGGCCCGGACCGATCTGAGCTGCATTATCGCTATCTGGATCTCGTCTTTCCACAGAGAGGAAGTCTCTTTGCACCTTCCCTATGCAGCCGAAGGCCGCGTGTTCCAGATAAGGTGACAGTGCAATTGGTTGCTGTCTCTTTGTGGTGTAAAGGGAAGAGTAATATTTTGCAAATGTTCTGAGTATATCAGACGGGTCCCTAAGACTCGCTCCCTCTGGTTCCTGACTTTCCAATACATAATTGGAGAACCGGGACATGTGGATTTCGTCCGCTAATGCCTCTCCCCCTCACCATACCTGCGGGCTTTAAAATATTTGCCAGAAAATAGACATTCTTGTTCTGCAGTGTCTCTATATTCCGACATTTTGCCTGTAAGTTTAGGATGTATTGCTGCGGTCTGGGAAGGGATGAGCTACCACCCCACCTGTTTGGTTTCTACTTCTAGTTGATTGAGTGTTGATCGTAGGTCTTTCAAGGCCCCTTCTCCCTTAGCAATGCAAATCCTTCTTATGGTGACTTTAAAAACCTCCCACACTGTAGCCAAGTGTCCGACTGAGTCTGTGTTACATTGAAACAATTCTTGTATTTCTTACCCTGTCTCTGTTCGGAACACCATGTCTAATAATGTTGTTGGGTTCCATCGTCAGGCTGATTGGGGGACACATGTGACCGGAGGGGTTAGTCTCATTTCCACTGGGGAATGATCTGAGTTTGTACGTGCGAGATGTTCGACCATGGATAGCCAGGGGCCTAACCCTCTAGACACCAACCAGTAGTCGAGATGTGACCACAAAGAGTGCACTGTGGAATAGTGGGTTCCCTCACTTTGCCCGGAGGGGGTATCTCCAGGTATCTAAAAGGCAATTAGTTGTGCGAATGTCTAGTACTTGACGTTGGGTAGTAGTCTAAGGATGTGGTTTGGGATGCAATCTATCAAGTGTGTGTGTTAGGGCGGTATTGAAGTCTCCTCCCCAAATCACGTAAGTAGACGCAGTGGCCATTATTTTACCTCACAAGTTGGCAAAGAAGACCGGATCATCAGTATTGGGCCCATAGAAGCTAACTAATGTAACTGAATTGAAAGCCAGCTTGCCCCACATGAGGCTGTATTGGCCCTGAGGATCCTGTAGAGATCCCATAGCCATAGCTATGTACGGTGTATGTTTTTTGACCAGAATCGCTGTACCCCTAGAATAAGTAGAATAAGATGCAAAGCATCTATGCTCCGCCCACCGACCAGCAAATGTGGGAGGCGTTTTTGGGTGGAGATGTGTCTCCTGTAACATTGCTATTTGACTATCATGCCTATCTAAATAAGCTAGAACTTGCCTACATTTGCGTGGATTTCCCGAACCCCGCACATTCCAGGCCATAAAGCGTATTTCCGGTCCCTTTTGTTCTGTCATTGGAGTATTAAGAGAGGTTAAACAATTAAGCTTTGGTAACAATATGCCATCCCCACATATACTTGCTCTAGTAATTGCAATGCATTTCTAACCACACTGTGCGATATGTGCTCGAACAAACTTGATCCTTTGCCTCCGCCCTCCCACAGCAACAACCCAAACTTGCTGAAGTCATTATACCCACCCCCCTTAACCGGAATGTCAGTTAGCAACAAGATTAAGTGAGATCCCGACTCGCCCTCCTTAGTCATGAATAATCGATAAAATTGCTTCTAGTAGTGAAATAGGAGAGAGAGAATGGGAGCGACAAAGAAAGAAAAGAAGGTGAAAAAACATAACCCGTGAGAAGGGTAACAAAGAGAGTAGTGAGGGATCACCTTCTGAGGTAACACCAGAGGGCACCACAACTACCCCCTACCCAACTGGTGACAGAAAAAGAGGGAGGGGGTGTCCGGGAATAGTAGAGTTATATGCTCAATAAGCTGCAAAAGAAAGAGCAGATATCAAATAATAGTGAGTAAATTCTTCTTATCACCAACAGTACACTTTTCAGGTGGCAATCTGGCCTTGGTTGTTCAGTGGTGGTACCGCTCGTATGACTCTCTGAGATGTTCACGATCAATCCCCAAGGAGCTCAGTTACTTGACCTCCGACATCGATGATGGTGAGCGGTCACCCTGGCCGCCCACCTCCCAACTGGCTGAACTTAGTTTAGTGTGTTTTATGAAGTCCTCCACCCTCTGCGGATTGGTGGAGAAATGTTGGTTCCCCTAATGGGTAACTCGAAGGTGTGCTGGATACATCATTGCATTTGCGCCTGCAGAAGCTTCTTTTTCACCGGCACGAATTTCCTCCTGGCCTCTTAAACTGCCATAGTAAAATCAGTATACATTGCAATGGCGTGTCCATCAAACGTGATTTGCTGTATTGCCCTGGCCAGCTGGAGGGCTGTATCGTGGTCTCTAAAATTGAGCACACGGGCAATGATGGATCTAGGAGTAATTCCCGGGAAGGTCACGGCCCCAACGATTGGTGTGCCCTCTCCACCACCAGTTATGCAGAAAAGGCATCTGCTCCAAAAGTGGCCTGTAACATGTGCTTGACATAGTCCTCCATCTTCTCAGTATTGGTGCTTTCCAGCACTCGTGAGATATGGATGTTGTTGCGCCTGGAGCGCGCTTCTAGGTCTTCATTTTTAGCAGCAATAACTTTTAACAAGCATTCCATTTGAGTTAGTTGCATCTTTCTGGCCACTGATGTATTTTCCAAGTTGGATATTTTCTGTTCGACTTCCCCAATGCGGCCATCATGCTTCCCTAGTTTTTGGGCCATGAAGTCTATACAGCTGCACATTGAGTCCATTTTGGTTTCTATTGAGGTGAGGCTGTGTTTCATCATTGTCAAGAGGGATTTGAGGTCTTCATCGGGGGTTTTTAATAGGCAGTGGAGAGTTGGCCTTCCACTTGCTGATCAATGTCACTCTGAGTTATGGCCAGCCTCCAGGGTTCAAACAGTAGTTTAGCTTGCTTTGTCTCCATTCTGCCCATTTCTATCTGTTTGCCGGTTCTGCAGGGTCTTCACCCACTGCAATTTTGAGAATTTTACCCCGTGGTTTATCTCAACTGAGTCGCTACTGCCTGCGTCTACTGGGGATCGAGTGCAGGGTCCACATTTTTCTGTGCATGCCATCTTGGCCCCCGACAAAAGTCACACATTTTACTACCCCACTGGATCTTCACATTCATGTAGCCCGGGCCGTAAGGCGGCCTCAGTCACCATTGTTTGGCTGTGAGGGTTTCTTACGCTGATGTGTCCTCTCCAAGCGTGTCTTATCGTCCATAGTGGTTAGTTCCTAATATCGGGTGCTGAGGCGAATCGCTTCATCCCCGTCGATTTGCACTGACCGGGGAATGAGGATATGGGCCATGTGTATTGCTGCAGCCCACACAGTAGAACACCATGCCCATGCTCACTGGCCGGCCGGCTCCTAGTCAGTTATTCCTGTGGCCTGGTTGTCGGGAGATTAGGCCCCCTGGCTGACTCCTTCCACATCCTGGCCTCACAGCCGTGTATTTATATCTCCGTGGGTCACTTCTCTTTAGATAGTGGGGGCCGTGCTATCTCAGGTTCGGGACAGCCAGGTTGTGCAACTTTTGGAGCTCCCGGCCCACTCACCGGCTGTATTTGCCAGGGCCGACAAAGAGAGGCCCCAACCGCCAGGTCCATCTTCCCTGGGGCCTCCAGACTGCCTGCAGCTGAGATTTCCCAATTCCCACCGCTATCAAATGCTGCTGTGGAGAGTTGTACCCCTCCCAGGTTGCTCTGAACGGATCTTGAGACTCTATTTGGCCCCGGATCACCTCTTCTGCCACACAGTGTCTAGACAGTATTACAGGTGCAAGTTGTATCCGCTCGTGCTGCGGAGAAATGTTCAGCGTCCATAGGTTGCCCGGCACCAGGGCTGCCACCACCAAGGACAAGGCCACACAGTTATCTGTAACCCCCTGCTGTGTCTGGGTTTCGCTACAAGGAGCTTCCTCTCCTTGATAGGTCATGTCGGCATTGGTCCAATTCTAGTTTCAGCACAGATCGAGGGCTTCCGCCTTCTGGCCGACACTTGCTGGGGTCTCCTTCTCCCATGGACCAGGCCATGTGCGGTCAAACCCACGTGTCCAATCATCGCCGCAGGGAGCTGCCACCCTCCCAGCACACTCCTCACCTTCGCGGCAACATGGGGGGGTCACTCATAGATCTCGGACTAAGTCCGACTGTGTTGCTTCTCGTAGAGGCACCGCTCGGCCCTGCAGTCTCATAGGCCCCAGTAGGCTACGCCTTCTCAGATCCGCACCGGGAAATTGTCAGCCTGTCACGCGTTGTTTTGGAGGGTAGATTCCCCCAATGATGCGCCTGCAATTCTGCCATGATAGCCGATTCCGTTCTTGCTGCTCTAGTCAGACAACCCATTTGTGAGCATCACACTAGTGTGCCCATGTTGAGTGCTCGCCCTCTAGCACCCCCCAAGGGAAATGTTTGTTTTAGTGAAATTTTAAGATAGAAGTTTGGTTCTTGTTGGTGATGGGGTTTACCTTTAAATTTAACATAGAAATATTATCTATTTTTTATAAGTTTGTTTATTTTACTTACCTTGAACATGTCTATGTCCAGGCGTATGAGTGTGGGTTTGGTTTATGCATTATGCAGTGCTTTTGTTTTGTTTTGTATCGAAGGAGTAATACATATAATATGAAGAGAGAGTTTGTTAGATTATTTATACTTTTGTATTTTTTAATTATGTTAGCTTACATGTCTTTGTTTTCATTTTTGCACTTTACTTGTGAAGGTAGTTTGTGGTTTTTGAAAGTTTTTTAATTTAATTATGTTCTTATTTTTGTTGGTTAGTTTGTTTTGCAGTAAAGTGTATTGGCTAGTTGGTGTGTAGTTTACATTTATTTTCAATTGTTTTATGAAGGACTCCAATTAGTGTTTCTGTTTTACTTAGAAATGTATGTGTTTGGTGTATTGTTGCATTATAAATATATTTCAATGTTTAGGTGCCGATTCTGATCCTGTAAAACCCGGGTACGAATGGTCGTACGGAGCGTTTTCTCCATACGACTCGTACCCGGGAAATCCACCTTACAAACCAGCAAGTACGATTCGTACAGAAATACCATTTCCGTACGATTCGTACTAAAGTACGTGCGGCGAAAAAATACCAACCATTCCGATCCGGGACATCGCGTACGTGACGTCCGGACGGAGTCAGGCAGCGTTTTACAGACCAGCAAGTACGATTCGTGCCTACGTCACTCTGCACGGACCATTTTTTACGGCAGCCAAAAACTGCCGGGAAAATTGAGGACGAAGCGAAGAACGAGCACCGGTACGCGACAGACAGCCATGGACCCCATCCTACGTGTCATCCCGGCCCTCCTAGCCTACGACCTGGTGCACAGAAACCCACACAGACGCCGCAGAAGGTCAGAACAACACCCAGGGGCAAAGGGGGGGGCAGGAAACATAACCCCCACCCAAGTTAAATTGTAAATATGTCCTGTACATACATGACCTCCTGGCTCTGGTCACTTCGGGGGGGGTGTCCACTGGTCACTTGGGGGGGTGTCCACCCCTCCCTACGTACTGTCACGACGGAAGTGGACGTGGACGCGTACCCGTCACCACGACAATGGTGGTACAGACCGTACCCACGCTGTGGGTGCGTGGGTACGGCCCGTACCACCATTGGAGTGGTGATGGAGGTGTACGCGCCGTACCCACGCCCTTCAGAGCGTGGGTACGGCCCGTACCACCATTGGAGTGGTGATGGAGGGGTACGCGCCGTACACAAGCCCTCAGAGCGTGGGTACGGCGCGTACACCTCCATCACCACTCCAATGGTGGTACGGGCCGTACCCACGCCCCCACAGCGTGGGTACGGCGCATACACCTCCATCACCACTCCATTGGTGGTACGGGCCGTACCCACGCCCCCACAGCGTGGGTACGGCGCGTACCCCTCCATCACCACTCCAATGGTGGTACGGGCCGTACCCACGCTCTGAGGGCATGGGTACGGCGCGTACACCTCCATCACCACTCCAATGGTGGTACAGGCTGTTCCCACGCCCCCACAGCATGGGTACGGCACGTACACCTCCATCACCACTCCAATGGTGGTACGGGCCGTACCCACGCCCCCACAGCGTGGGTACGGAGCGTACACCTCCATCACCACTCCAATGGTGGTACGGGCCGTACCCACGCCCCCACAGCGTGGGTACGGCGCGTACACCTCCATCACCACTCCAATGGTGGTACAGGCTGTACCCACGCCCCCACAGCGTGGGTACGGAGTGTACACCTCCATCACCACTCCAATGGTGGTATGGGCCGTACCCACGCCCCCACAGCGTGGGTACGGCGCGTACCACCATTGGAGTGGTGATGGAGGGGTACGTGCCATACCCACGCCCTCAGAGCATGGGTACGGCCCGTACCACCATCGGGGTGGTGATGGAGGTGTACGTGCCGTACCCACGCCCTCAGAGCGTGGTTACGGGCCGTACCACCATTGGAGTGGTGATGGAGGGGTACACACCGTACCCAAGCCCTCAGAGCGTGGGTACGGCCCGTACAACCTATGAATGCGGGGTTAGGGTCCGTCCCACCCGTGCCCCTACGGCACCAGTACAGAATGGATACAAGGCGTACACATGCCACAAATGTTGGCATAGGGCCTGGTGCAGCATATAAGCAGTATATTGGTTTGTGTGTATTCACAGGACAGTAGTGTATGGCACCAAGGGGGCGGGTGGGATGGTGGGTGGGTGGCTGCAGAGGACTCCCAGCAGTGCCCAGACATATGAGGGGTGGGTGCAGAGGCCTCCCAGTAGTGCCCAGACATATGAGGGGTGGGTGCATATCACTCCCAGCAGTGCCCAGACAAATGAGGGGTGGGTGCATATCACTCCCAGCAGTGCCCAGACATATGAGGGGTGGGTACCAATCACTCCCAGCAGTGCCCAGACATGTGAGGGGTGGGTGCAGAGGCCTCCCAGCAGTGCCCAGACATATGAGGGGTCGGTGCATATCACTCCCAGCAGTGCCCAGACATATGAGGGGTGGGTGCATATCACTCCCAGCAGTGCCCAGACATATGAGGGGTGGATGCCAATCACTCCCAACAGTGCCCAGACATATGAGGGTTGGGTGCAGAGGCCTCCCAGTAGTGCCCAGACATATGAGGGGTGGGTGCAGAGGCCTCCCAGCAGTGGCCAGACATATGAGGGGTGGGTGCAGAGGCCTCCCAGTAGTGCCCAGACATATGAGGGGTGGGTGCAGAGGCCTCCCAGCAGTGGCCAGACATATGAGGGGTGGGTGCATATCACTCCCAGCAGTGCCCAGACATATGAGGGGTGGGTGCATATCACTCCCAGTAGTGCCCAGACATATGAGGGGTGGGTGCCAATCACTCCCAGCAGTGCCCAGACATATGAGGGGTGGGTGCAGAGGCCTCCAAGCAGTGGCCAGACATATGAGGGGTGGGTGCGTTTCACTCCCAGCAGTGCCCAGACATATGAGGGGTGGGTGCAGAGGACTCCCAGCAGTGGACAGACATATGAGGGGTGGGTGCAGAGGCCTCCCAGCAGTGCCCAGACATATGAGGGGTGGGTGCAGAGGCCTCCCAGCAGTGGCCAGACATATGAGGGGTGGGTGCAGAGGCCTCCCAGCAGTGCCCAGACATATGAGGGGTGGGTGCATATCACTCCCAGCAGTGCCCAGACATATGAGGGGTGGGTGCCAATCACTCCCAGCAGTGGCCAGACATATGAGGGGTGGGTACAGAGGCCTCCCAGCAGTGGCCAGACATATGAGGGGTGGGTGCATATCACTCCCAGCAGTGCCCAGACATATGAGGGGTGGGTGGCAATCACTCCCAGCAGTGCCCAGACATATGAGGGGTGGGTGCAGAGGTCTCCCAGCAGTGGCCAGACATATGAGGGGTGGGTGCATATCACTCCCAGCAGTGCCCAGACATATGAGGGGTGGGTGCAGAGGACTCCCAGCAGTGGCCAGACATGTGAGGGGTGGGTGCAGAGACCTCCCAGCAGTGCCCAGACATATGAGGGGTGGGTGTAGAGGCCTCCCAGTAGTGCCCAGACATATGAGGGGTGGGTGCAGAGGACTCCCAGCAGTGGCCAGACATATGAGGGGTGGGTGCAGAGGCCTCCCAGCAGTGCTCAGACATATGAGGGGTTGGTGCATCATCCTCAGATGACCACAACTCCATGGGTCCATGAACGCATCCCCAATGTGCGACTATGTTGAGAGTGCCATATCAACACATCACTGACAGCAGTGTCCCACTCCCATGAGGATGGACGTCATTCCCCCACTGCATGACACACCACATGTGGGTGCTATGACAAATGACACATGCATACCCACCCCTGGCAGATGCAGCACAATACACACACTGAGATCATGTCACAAGACTGTATAGTTATGTGAAACCCACTAAACTAAGAGAGCCAAAGGGAACACACACTGTCACGCACATTCCAGGACTGATAGGAATGTACAGGTGCTGGCACAGCCACCAAGTTGTTGTCTCCCATGGAAGGAATAGGGTGGCCTTCCCACAGATACAATGCCCACAATTGTCAGTCAGGTGACCAAATACCCTGCAGAACAAGTACCATATGTGTGCTAGGCTGGGAGTACACACATGCACAGTGCGGAAAACGGACCATTTCCCCATGGAGGCATGGCAACATACTCCATACACAAGTACAGTGACTACCAAGGATGGCACAGACGATGCAGCCGGACACATTGCTGAGCAGGCATGGACATAGTTGAAGGGATCCATCAGCCACCAAGGGAATGTAGACACAGGTCAGCAGTGGCACAACAATGGTGCAACTCCCTGCAGTGAAGATGTCAGGTGCCACAGAGGAAGGAACACACCTTGGGACAATGTCTCAAAACACAAAGAGCATACATGACCAAAGAATCATTGCAGAGACCGTGTGATGCCACGCAGATACCAGGGTCCACCCCATCAGCAGCAGACTACTACATTTCCCAGATACCCAACACATGATCACCACCCCAACTCATGGAGCATCAGCACCAACATCAATACCTGAAAAGCAATCGTGTGCAAAGTAAAACCAAAATGCTTTATTCAGCATGAAAACAAAAAGTAGAAAAGGACACTATTTACAAAGGCCATAGGCCAGTCCAGACGCAAAGTCCTGGGGGGGGGACACATGGCCACGTGTCTCCCCTAGCTTGCCTGCACATTAGATACCTCTGGTTGATCGACTGGGGTGGGGGCATCAAGTGGGGAAGGACCAGGCACGCAGGGACAGGAGGGGGTAGGGCAGGTGTTGGGGGTGCAGGGACGGACGACTCCACCACAGGGGGTGGGGCAGCGCCAAAGGTGGAGGTCAGTATTGCGCTGCACACGTCCACAAGCTCTTGCAGCGTCTCCCCTGCACCCGAAGGAACCACAGGCCCCAAGGAGGGGGGGGGTCAGAGGGATGGGTTGCAGCGCTACTGGGGGGGGTGGTGGACAGGGGGGGGACTCAACTCTCCTACCCATGGAGTGCCTTGCCCGTTTGCGTGCAGGTGAAACAGTGGGGCTGAGGCCCAGCACAGCCAAGTAGGTCTCCTTCTCAGACTGTGGGGCAGGGGAGCCGAAGGGAGTGACATTGGAGGGAGTGGGGAGTGAGGCATGTGGACTCCCACTGTGGCTGCGTGTCTGCCTGTGTGCCCTAGACCCAGTGGGTGTGCCTTCTTCACCCCGAGTTTGTGTGACAGGAGGTGTGCACTTGCCCTTCCCTGTTGGTGTGCTGCCTCTGTCTGGTGTGGTGCCTGCCTGGGAAGGTGTGTGTGTGCTTGGGACAGGAATGGGAGTGGGAAGTGTGGATGGCGCAGGGGTAGGTGGGGGGATGAAGCGCTGCAGGAGACTCACTGCTGCCGTCAGTTACGAGTCCATGGACCTCAGCAACATCCGTTGGTCAGACATCGCTGATGACATGCCCTCCATGTACGACACCATCTGTGTCACAGTCTGGTGTGGCCATGGAGGGCAGTCAGGATCGATGTCTGCCCAACCTGCAACTGCCGCTGAATGTCCACAGACTCGGCAGTGAGGGCAGCAGGGGGGACAGGGGCAGGGGGTGCGGTGCCTGGCACGAAGGAGACACGTTGTTGCCCTACACGGACAGAAGGGACCCGAGCAACTGGGAGGGCGGTGATGGGAATGGAGGGGGCGGTGACAGTTGTAGTGCTGCTGCCAGCTGTCGGAGCAGCCTCCGCCCCCTCAGGGAGTTCAGCCTGGGACCCGTCTGCGTCGTAGTCGCTGGTGGTACTACCCAGGTCCTCCGCCGCACTCCCCTCGCCCTCTGTGCCACTTGATGCTGCCGACTCGCCAGGAGTGGTGGCACTGGTGCTGGATCCCTCCTCCACGTCCATGCAGGTGTCTCCCTCGATGTCCCCCGATGATGCTGTGGGCAAGGTGAAGAGACAGGAAATAATCAGTCACCTGTGTACATCTGACACATGAGTCCAAACTAAATAGGTCACAGTGCATATCATGAAAAGCATCATGAGGAACATCTAGAATACCCAGCACATATGTAAGCCCTGCACTCCCCAGTTGGTTCACCCAACATGCCCCCTAAAATAATGAAAATCAGGATACCACAGCAATAATGGATATCCAATTATACAGAGAAGCTAGTGTCTGTGAACAGTGGAGCACAGGCAGACCATGACGGCATGCCACCTCCTGGTCACTGTGAACGAAATAGTATTGGTGCACCCAATTACAAATAATAGACGCCAATGCTGAAGGGGTCCCCACACTCATAGACCTGTGAGTACTGTAGAAAAGCACAAGTAATACTATCTGATCCATTGGGAAGCACAAAACTTTACACAATTGACATATTTGGAATGTGTGAATGTCCCACCTGTGGAACAGAACACACATGTGCATGAATATCAGAAGTCACACAAGGAGGTGCACACAAAACTACATTTACACAGTCATAGTATGAGCTGGCCGCCTAATGCCAAGAAGCCAATGTTAAGAAGAAATGTGGTATCAGGAAGTACATATACATGGCACCACGGTGGTCGGGATGACTTGACACCGGTAAGTTGGCATCAGCAACAACCAAGGACTAATCCAAATGCTCACACTGTGGGAACATGCATATGTATAATTCCAAAATAAATTTTGGACAGAAATGTGCCCATGTTCTAATTGTGCCAGCGTGTTCCACAAAAGTGTAAAAGTGGTACTTGTGCACTCCCTTGGGAGACATCTGTCATGCAGGCACATCATTGTCCTTCACAAAAATCAAAGTGAAGCATATAAACTATTGGGACATGTTGACAAGTGTAGTGAGTGCCAGGGCACATGACTTCTTGAATAACAACTAAAAACATGCCACCTGTCACATGGCCATCCGTACCATGATGACACAGTTGGCAACACATCTGACACACTACCTGTCATGTGGAGTGGCACACATGTCCAGACACAGGACAATGCATTAGCAAATGGCCCTGAAATTGTGTTGGAATAAGGAGCACCTGCACTGAGGAGACACCCTGATGTGAACGAAGAATGTCCACACAGTTGTCAGCACACACAGACCAAACCACATAGCATCTGGAGCACACACCCGTGCCAATAATGGATGAGCAGGAAACATGTTTTTTGACTTGTGACACATGCTGCAAAGCACAAACATGACACCCTGCACAACATGCCTGGGTCACTGCACGTTGAGTGCCTGTCCAGACAATCATCACACACTGGGCAGACCTGACAAGGAGACATAAGGTTTGGACATGTAGGCCTTGCCTGCACAAACCCCCGATACCTGAGACAATGTGATTGAGACAGTTCAAGAAGTGACACCTCTCAATCTGGGTGTAATAAAAAGTGCATCAGGAAATCCTAAATGTACTCCACATCACCTCGTGAGGCGGCCAACACATATTTGTGACAAAAAACCTCAACAGATTGTTGTACATAGACACACAGGCACTTGCCAGTGTGAGGATACAGAAGCAAAATGGGGTCAGCCTGTACAATGGGCACATGTAGCACACTTATAGATAAATACAAATGAGGCCAGGGAACAATGCCACAGAGGCAAAACTATGCTGAACACATAGAGAATGGGCACAGTGTTGGATGACACACATGATACCGAGGCAAGGGTGTCTTAGGGTACTGTAGTGGGCACACTGCTCCATGGTCCTGGAATTATCAGACTGTAACATGAGCTACCGTCCCGGCACTCTGCATATCTCCCACACATGCACATCATGTCTGAGGCCGCAGCATCGGTCATGCATGTTGCAAATCTGTTCATTTGAACACTCACACTCCTATGTTGAGACTCAGCATCAGTGCCAACTGATATGGACCACCAAATGACTGAACAGGACAGGGCACAGGCAAGGTAACAACACATGTCTCCGACCCCACCCCCACATGATGCAATGTGCACTTGGATTAACTGCCAGCCTAGATGACCATGTGCAATAGTGATTACACACAGATCAGGGAACACATGTCAAGGAGGGGAAAGGAGGAAGAACAGCAGCGGATGACTTTGGGGAACAGAAAATGCAATGCACATATTAACCCTGGCAGTGTATCCATGCGACTTAGCACTTCCCAAAGCTGGTGACACACAACAAACACACATGTACCTACCCCCTTGCTGCTGCTGCTTCGCCTGTAACCGCCTATCCATGTCAGGGAAGACCACCGCCAGGACACGCTTCATTTGGTGGGTCAGGCGCCGGCGCCCGCGGTTCTTGCCTTCTGGTGAGTCCCCCAGCAGGACCCGGGCGATCCTCCTGGTCCAGCACCGGATGTCCTGCCAGCGTTTCCTCACCTGTGCCAGGCGCCGACTGCGACCCTCCACGGAGATCACGGACCTGACGGCCCACTTCCATATCTTCCCCTTCTCGTAGGCGGTTACCTGTGAGGATGCCAAAGTGAGAATAGATCACTACACCTGCTCCATGTCACAGAGACACACATTAGAACATCTTTGATTTGTTGAACAGGGCATAGTATGCTGCAAAATAATAGCACCTTTGTCATAGGGACATTGGCCTCTGTGTAAGGCCCAATGCACTACATGGCATTGGAAGTATACAGGTGGCATGAGGGGTGCGACACACTCCCTGATCATGGCACACACTGTGCATCACAAGCAACACAAAGCTGATGGCCAGCAACTCCAAGCAGTCACATGCCCCAGGCCACTGACCCAACATCAGCAGACTACACAGACACACACAGGCACAGATCATTCACCTGCCAGTGGCAACAGCCAATACAAACCTCACTCTGCACATGTGCCACTTGCGTGGGGGGTGTCACAGGTGTGGGGCTAGCCCAGCAAGTCAGACACACAGCACGGATCACTTCTCACATCAGATGGGTAGAGCTGTTGCCTCCTCCATGCAGCTGTGGTGCAACACTCCACATAGACACTCACCCACATGACAAGGAACATTCACACACATCAATGTCCAGATCATTTGGACACTCTCACCACAGCTCCACTCATTTCACACACATCTGTGAGTACAGTCACCTGTCACACGGGGGGAACACTGAATCACCTCAGGACTATAGAACAAGAAAGGCCAAGAGGATTAGCTATGCTGAATGTGCCATGCAGCATGCAGTGAATGTCACAGTAAGCACAATGCAAGTGAGGAGTGCACACATGAACCACATCATGCTCTGCATGACAGACATGAGCCATTCCCCCCCCCCTGGGACCCACTCTAAACAACATTTCATGTCTGTCACACCTGGACACAATGTCAGAAGTGCCAGTCACAAAAAGAAGGGGCACAGTCAAAGGTAGCGGAGTCAGCACTCACCTGCACCCCTGGTCTACCATACAGGCTGGGGAACTGTGGGAGGATGACGTCCAGCAACGCCTCATTCTCTTCCTGTGTGAATGGCTGGGCCCTCTCCACAGTCCGCGACATGGTACCAGAGGAATCACAAGCAGCAGCAGTGGTGTCGAATCAAAGGTTGTGCAGGCAAGTGCCCTCTCATGGGTTCTGGCTGACATATATCTGCCTTGCTGGGCTATTTCAGTAACAGGAGTACAGAGTGATTGATCAGACTCATTTGCATCCTACGTTTCCTCCAATCCCTTTAAACATACACCAGTGAGAGCATTAGCATTTTTTCAAATTTGCAGCATCATGTCAAGTCAGCAACCACTTTGCAATATTGTATAATGTGGCCAACTGCTTTTTCCAGGCCACATGATGGAAAAATTTGATCTCTATCCATGACAACCAGCATGCATGTAGGCCCTAATACTTGTCCCTTATGTGTCCCCATTGTAATTTTCAAATTCCCACACAGGTACGGTGCGTTTCACACGTGTTTCACACGTACCCCTAGGGCACCGCTACTCTAGTGATACGGGCTGTACCCGCGTGAGCACGGCCCGTAGCACTATGGTAGTGTTGGTGTAGGTGTACGCCATAGTGCTATGGGCCGTACCCGCGTGTGTATGGCCCGTAGCACTATGGTAGTGTTGCCGTAGGCGTACGCCATAGTGCTTTGGGCTGTACCCGCGTGTGTACGACACGTAGCACTATGGTAGTGTTGCCGTAGGTGTACGCCACAGTGCTACGGGCCGTACCCGCGTGAGTACGGCCCGTAGCACTATGGTAGTGTTGGCGTAGGCGTACGCCATAGTGCTACGGGCCATACCCGCATGTGTACGGCCCGTAGCACTATGGTAGTGTTGGCGTAGGCGTATCTCTATGGCGTACGCCTACGGCAACACAACCATAGGGATAGGACCAGTGTGTAAACATACGTGTGTACGGTCCGTACACACACGCGTACTCCTGACCAACCCCTATATAGTCATACGAACGTACACACGCCCTCAGAACGTGTGTACGGTGCGTTTCAGAGCTTACACTGGTGATAGGAGGCACACAGGATAGGAATGGAGGTGTCAGACTCGCACAGGAATGGACATCAAGTCATTGTCAGTGCAGTCCTTCATGTGTAGGGCCTAGGTGTGTCAGGCAGTGATGTGGCACATGTCTCCTCATGTTTTAACCCAATAGTTGTGTGATGACCTGTGTACACATGCCATGTGTGATGGGGCACTATGTGGCACACTTCCCCTTCACACCTTTAACATGTGTGCATGTAGTACTAACTTGTCAAGCACTGCATCACTGGCATGGCACAGTCACCAACACCCGCAACTGTCCCCTGATGCCAGGTACACGGATGATGACACCTGACATCTAACTACCAGTGTGCCACGATGTGACTATGTCATGTGTGTGTCATGTGTTCCCATGAGCTTGCTGTTGGTGTTCCATCAACTACATCTGCTGTAGCTGCATCCAACATGTGTCTGTGTGTAGATGCCCATATCACACTATTATGCACACCAGGCCACATGTGGAATCACACGTAACGTGTGTCTGTATGCATCGAACAGGGACTTGCGAGCTGAGGACATATCTGCGTAGTCTCAATGTCTGTGTGATCAGTTTTGACATGTACCCCTTCATGGCAAGGTGTGTGGTCTGTCCTTTTTCAATGACATGTGACCTGTGCGTCTAGCTTGCCGCCAGCTGTCTGTATGAGATAAGATCCTTCAAATGCACATATGTGGATGTATGTCACTCCTGTAATGTGTCTGGCTGTTCACTCACACTGGCCCACAGCTACTTTCATGGCATGTCATGTAGACCTTGACAATCAAAGTTTGTAGCTGGCTCTGGGTAGGAGTATCACCTGGCTGGCATATGTGTGCAGGATGTATTGCACAGACCAGACTCTGTATGTAGCATATGTGTATTAGCTGTTGAACATGTGCTCAGTTCATTGACATTGGTGTAGTAATGTACTCAATCTTCGTTATTCCTTCCAAAGTCCTGCAGGGCACCGCCTCTCCCCCGACCAATGCCAGACTTGGCTGCCTTGAGGGAATGTGACTGCATACGCCACTACAGATTCCCCCAACAGTTAATTGTGGACCTGACAAACAGGCTGGCACCACACCTCCAACCGCGACACAGTTATCCGACTGCGCTGACCCCCAAGATGCAGGTGATATCAGCCCTACATTTCTTTGCCACCGGTACGTTTCAATTGACCATAGCTGATGTGGGTGGCATGTCCCAGACCATGTTCAGCCGAGTCCTGCATGATGTTTTAGAAGCCATGTTGGAGCACCTGGATGAATTCATCCATTTTCCAACTCGTGAGCAGTTGACAGGTATCAAGGGTGAGTTCTATGCCCTGGGAGGGATGCCCCATGTAATTGGGTCCATTGATGGGACACATGTGGCTTTGGTACCACACAGGCACAGGAGGTAGCCTTTAGAAACTGTAAACATTACCACTCCATTAATGCCCTTGTGGTGTGTCTTGCTAACATGCTGATTTCCCATGTCTGTGCACGTTTTCCAGGGTCAGCACACGATGCCTACATCATGAGGCGTAGCAGGGTGCCAGAAATGTTGCTGCAGCTGCACAACGAACAAGCATGTCTTGTTGGTGGGTAGACTCTGTTTGTCCACTATTTAGCGGTATCTTAGTATGTGACGGCATCTCCTGACCCACTTCTTTACATGATGTTGCCATGTAGGGGACTCTGGCTATCCCAACATGCCTTGGCTGGTGACGCCTCTCCGTAACCCCAGAACAGCTGCAGATCACCGTTACAACAACGCCCATGGGCAGACCAGGCGAGTGATTGAGAGGACGTTTGGCCTCCTGAAGAGCCGATTCCGTTGCCTCCACAAGACAGGCGGGTCCCTCCCATATGCACCGGTGAAGGTCTGCAAAATCTTCCTTGTGTGCTGCATGCTGCACAATATGGCAGTGGAGAAAGCTGTGCCACTCATCCTGGATCCGGATGAGCAGGTACATCCACCCGTGGAGGATGACGGCCTTGGTCACGAGGCAAGTGAGGAGGAGGAGGAGGAGGAGGAGGAGGAGGACATCCGGAGTCAGCTCATACGCAACTTCTTCTCATAATGGTGAGTCCCTGGATCTGGACACGCTTGGAGCCTTGTGTGGCATGTGTTGCAATGTGTGTGTCCAGCTGACTGTATGCTAAGTGACTTTGAGGTGTGTTCTGATGTGTCACTCGAGTGCTGATGTCATTCCACACATTTTAGCTGACACACTCAATTGACAAGTAGCATGGTGTCACCTTAGTCATGTAGAGTACATGACCATGCATGCGGATGACTATGTTTTTCCTCACTTCTTGTGTGTCTCTCATCCCCAAGTAGTTGCGCATGCTGTCTGCTCGTGGCATCGGTGTGCTCCTGCTATTCCTCATGAGTAATGCAACGTGTGCTGAATCAGCGTTACATGCACGGACATTGTGAAAAGTCTCCTTTGGGTAAGTATTGCAGCAAGGCATTTTGGGTGTGGTAGTTGTTTGTAATGTGTGGACACTGCTCCTGTGCATGTTTTGTTACTATGCATACATGTCGACTCACCATGGGGCACATGGCATGTAGCATGACTCACATGAATTGATAGTCACACTTCGTGACAGTCATCTGTTATGGGATTGTGGATTTTGATGAAGGCATCAATGTGTGTACAACTTCCCTCGGTAACCTACGTGAGGCTAAGGGTGGACATATTGCGGGACATCCCCATAAGAGGCTCAATGGGGAATTGCAGCCTCTCCGTGTGCAGCAGGGGATGTTTGGCTCACCCCCTTCACTTGTGTGCCTGTAGTAAGGACTCCCTTAATACGTACATACATTATTAAGTTAGCATAACCACGTTAGAAGTTAGAAAGCCATCTTGCTGCTTTTGCACACGACACTGCGTTCACATGTTATTGCTTAAACAAACTGCTGACTCGAGTTTTGCCTCACACGAGAGCAATCTGTTGTTACCATCCTGAGCTCTGCGCGGCGACCTTGGTCTGCACACGATGTGACAAACAGTCTGAGTTGCTAGACAATGCATGTTTTCTACTCTAGGTTGATCGACCCACTATTTAGTCATAACACACGAGCAGCTGCACATACCTGAAAGTTGGTGCTTTTAATATCACAGACATCATGTTTATTATTCAGACCGAAGACGAGCCTTCCTGCGAGAAGACTCCTGATGCTCCTGTGATGTGATTTCACTAAGCTGATCTTTGAGGTATGGGGTCCCCTATTCAAGCCTAAGAGACCTTCTGTTAGTCTAATAATAATATTAGCTTCTTAGTAAAGGGAAGGTGGTAGTATCCACTGTCATTATAACATGATCACCCCTTTTATATTCTATGGAATTGTAACTATGCTGATGGTTTTGATATTAATCATTTGTCTGCTTGTATTAGCCAAAGTACTGCATATTAGGACACGTGGTCTATAAAAATAAACTCTTTTTATTTTCACCGTGTCTCTGTTGATTCTTGTTGTGGACTGATGTGAGAATAATATACGAACAGGTATTTCCGATTCCCACCATTCCTGAGTATGTACTGAGTCGCTTGTTCTGGGTTGTCTTTTCATTGGGACCGCCGAGCTAAATCTCGGATAACGAATGGGACACTTATGCTAGCCGGATACTGGGTTCTGGGTTCTGAGGTGAGTTTCTGGTACACCACAACTCACTGAGGTCCTGGGGTTCTACGCATAGTTCTGTGTATAAGCAGAATCCCTGCAACATGGCGCACCTAACGTTTGGTCTATGAGTTGAAACGCCTTAGTAGTGCTCGCGTTTGTCCACAACACCCTCATTCTTGTTTCCGGATAACAAGTCTGACGGATTTAAAACCTACCTAGGTCTATTGATATAGGTTCTTTCAAGCTTGATAATTAAAAAGGTTATTGAACCCTTGTGCTACGGAATACTTCACGTGTAGCTTGTCCTTATGGCGGTAGATATTGCGGCGCATAGCCGTGCAGCTCTGAAACGTCATTTGACGCAGTATGGGGTGCCGGACACTGGTATGAACGTCATCTTTGTGGTGGGAGCCGATGTGGCTCATCCCTATGAGTTGTTCTACTCTTGGGTGACGATTCCAGCGGTGGGGGATGATGACACCTTTCATTCTTACACTGCTGCTGCCGTGCCAGCGAACTATACGCCGTATAGGACACAGGAAATACCAATATCTGCTTGGCAGCATCATATTTGGTTTAATGGCACCCTTCCCCATGTGGTTATACCGCCGAGAATGGGCCCTTTATCAATTGCAGGGGCCACTTGGCCGGTACTAGCCGGATTTACGCCTCATCCCCGTTACCTCACGGTGACGGTAGCTGAGTTGCGTGTACTACACACTGCCCTAATTACGGTATATAGGGCGTTGGTGCAGTACGTGTCGCGCAATATGCAGGCGGGGGCACCTGCTGTTGCGGGACAACCTACTGATCATCACGCGGTGGTCATTAGTCCTGTTATGGTTAATTCTGTTATGGGCAAGCGCCCCCAAAATAGGGATGATTTCCCCTTTTGGCTTGCTGAAAAATTTGACCAAATAGAAGCGGTTTACCCGAATACTACTCCTGTGGAGAAACACAGGATCCTCACCATTAGTTTGCCTAAAGACTTGGTCCCCCACATAGATGATTGTGTAAATTGGGGCAAGGTCTTTGCAGCGACGTACGCGCAGTGCTTTGGCACTCCGTCTATGTTGCAGCTGCCCTCCGTTATCAAAAGAGTTCAAGAGAACCATGGTGCGGAGTCTGCGATAGAGTTAGGGATGCGGCTCCTCGGTCAATTCGACCTGGTGGCTACCATGATAATTGGAAAACTAAAGGGTGATGCTTTGCATTTCCAGGTTCGTAATGAACTGAAGCGAGTTGCTGAGGAGGACAAACCGCAGGAATTTGCGAAAATAATCGCAGAGGCATATCGGGATTTGGGTCGTAGCTCTTTAGGAGTTAAGCCTGTCATAAAGAATCCCGATCTAAAACAGCAGGGTAAGGCAGAAACGTCTGGTAAGGACGAAAGACCCATTTTTCCGAAACAAAAATGGCAGTTTAAACAACAGGGAAAGCAGCAGCAACAGAAACAGGGCTCTCGGCCTGCCTCTCCCGTACAGTCAAGTAGTGAACGCACTTATGATCTGTGCGATCGTGCTGCTATTAAGTCTCCTGATAGATTTCAGGTTTCTGAACAGCGCTCTCCTCGTTCTTCACAGGAAACATCGGCTACACAGTCTGGTGGCGGAGGCGGTGGCAAAGGTCGGGGTGCTCCACAACAGCGTGACCAGCCCCGACAGACTGAGGGTAAAGGCAAGCAGGACGAATTTGCACGACAAAGACCCCCGTTTCAGAAGAAGAAAGTGGCGGCTCTGATGGCAAGGTATGCCTCAGATAGTGCGGACACAGCTTCGGAACCGGACATGGGCGCTGACGCTCCTGGACAGCGCAGCGGAAATTACCATAGTCCGTCAAGCTCTGCGTCCATTTCTGGCGGTGACAGCAACTGATATCTCGGTTACTGTTGAGACAGCTGACACCAGAGTGGCTCCCCCTGACAGACTTTATGAAATAGTCTTATTAATTGAGGGTGACATACAACGTTCAATAAAAGGGATTTTTTGGGAGAATCTGACCACCACCTATGATATCCTCCTAGCGGAGGCAGATTGGCCCCCAGCTTTCATTTTAGAGGCTCCTAGAGGGGAGGAAGTAATCCTCCCGTCCTTTGCGCACACGGTGCCTAAGGACCAAGCTGAAGTGTATGCTGGGGAGTGGGCGCTTGCGCTTGCGCCGGCGGTGTATCGTACTCAGGTGGGATGGGACAGATTGTCCCCCTGCCATGAGATTCCATTGCGGTCTATGCCCCAGCCTCAACCTCAATATCCTATGCGTCGTGAAGCGAGACCCCACGTCGCGGCAATCCTTGAACAATTGGAATATCAGGGTGTTATTGAAACATGTGTGTCCCCTATGAATAACCCTTTATTCACTGTAACGAAGCCTGACGGCTCGTACCGTTTAGTTTTGGATTACCGGCACCTAAACTCCCATTGCCGGACCTGCGCGGTACAAAATACACATAGCTCGGCTTTGGTCGACAGTCTCGTGCGTAAAAGATTTAAAACGACACTTGACATTTCCAATGGCTTTTTTAGCCACAACCTGTCCACACTGAGTAGCCAGTGGACAGCGTTTACTTCGGGCGGTAAACAAAAACAGTTTACAAGATTAGCCATGGGTTACAAAAATAGCCCTGGCGTCTTCTCTGCTCGCGTGGTTTCTCTCTTAGAAAGAATAGACCCCGACGCATACTCCTATGTTGACGATATCTATCTTACGGATGATGAGCTGATGCCGCATCTGTCTCGAGTCGACAATATTATCGTGAGTTTTGCTGACTATGGCTACAAATTCAATTTTGCGAAGTCACACATCGCAGAATATACGGTGTTGTTTTTGGGCTATGAGCTCAACAATGAAGGTAAGGGGTTAGCCCCCCACTTTCTGGAAAAGTGTGCACGCTTAAGTGCTCCTACGACACTGAAGAAATTACAATCTCTGCTGGGTTTTCTGAATTTCGGCCGTACGTACATTCCTGATTATGCCCAGCATATCAAGCCGCTTTACGCCTTGGTACAACCTTCGTTTTCGAAATCTAGCTGGCAGCTAGAACACTCTGCAATTTTACAGTCTTTACAGGCTGACCTTCTTGCTTCACAATACTTGCTGACACGTGATAACCGCACTAACCTGGTAATAAGAATAGTACCAGGCGCCGTGGGGTTCACGTATTTGACGTTTAATGAGGGCGACACAGTCCCCATTGCGTACAAATCCCACTTGTACACCTCTGCTGAATTACGTTTTTCCACGGTCGAAAAAGGTCTGACTGCTGTGCAGATGGCGATCCTCAAGGAACGCGCACTGTCGCATGGGAAACAGATTCTGGTTGTAACACCATATCCTGCTTTAGAGGCAGTGACTAAAGCAAGTGTACCAAATTCTAAAGCTTTGCATCCACGGTGGATACAATGGGCCACAACACTGACATCGCCAGATGTCACTTACATCTTCGATGCCTCATTACAGACACAAGAGTACTTGCAGTATGAATTCGTTCATCCGGCACCTCTGTCTTTGCGCCCGCTCGAAGAATACCATTGTGTCATATACACTGACGGGTCTGCGCAACCCGCAATTGGATCGAAGCACGCTTATTCAGCGGCTTGCGCAATTGTCGTAGGTACATTCGTAAATGGTGAATTCCAATCTGATGCAGTGCATACGCAGTCGTTGGGTGATTGTACCGCGCAATTAGCGGAGCTCCGGGCTCTGGTGCTTGCACTGGAGTTTGCTGATCCCCGAGTCACTACTCTTATAGTGAGTGACTCCTTCTACTGTGTCCAGTCCTATAATGACAATTTACACTTTTGGTCTCAGAATGATTATCGAGACACTAAAGGTAGCACAATTAAGCATAAAACGCTTTGGGTTCGAGTGGCAGACTTTAAAGAACGTCTCCCTCTCGTGAGTGTTATTCACACTCTTGGTCACCAGCGGCTTGGTGTCCATGCTGTCGGCAACAGCTTAGCTGACGAGGCAGCGAAAACAGCAGTGGCTACATACTTAGTGGCAGCAGTTACAAGATCCAAAAGTAAAATTGATGATGACATCTTGGCAGCTATTGCTGCAACAGAGAAGGGAGGTGATTACCCGAAGGGTTTTCCCTCTCGTTATATTTATCATTTAAGTCCTGATAACGTCCCATTAGTGAGGATTAACGACGTTGGTGACAGAATTATTCCCAACGCGGACTGCAGACCAGCACTGATCTTGGCTGCGCACGAGGGGTTGGCGTCAGCCCACGCCGGTGTGTCAGCTACAATATCTCTGCTACAACAACGTTACTGGTGGTTTGGTTTATATAAACAGGCGCGCGCTTATGTTCTTGATTGTGACATTTGCCAACAGATTAAACCTTCTACTGTTGCGCGCCCATCACAGACACAGCTGTACATCTCTAATAAGCCATTTGGTTGTGTTTATTTAGATCACTGCGGTCCTTTTTCTTCTGATACTGCGTACAAGTACATCTTGGTTGCAGTGGATTCGTGCACACGTTTTCTATGGGTATGGCCACAAAGGAGTGCTGACTCGCGGACTGTCATCAGGGATTTGCGTGTCTTTGTGGGAACTTTTGCGTGTGGTACCTTCCATTCTGATCAGGGCCCTGCGTTCGCCTCTAAGGCTTACAAGGAGGCTATGAAAAATGTGGGGGTCCTAGTCAAATTTTCGTCTCCCTACCGACCTGAGGGTAATAGTGTGGTGGAGCGAATGAACCGTGACTTAAAGCATTCATTGACAGCACGTGTTTTAGGCACAGGCCGGAACTGGCTAGCCCATTTGTATAACGTCCAACGTGCACTAAATAATCTCCCTTGAAGGTCTCTGGGTGGGCGGACCCCGTACATGATGCTCTTCGGAATCAGAATGTTTGTTCCAGACCTTGATGGTCTAGACATTGCGGCGTCGACCGCACCCTTTGACGTAGATGATCACTGTGCTGTTTTGCAGACTCTACAAGAAGCCAGAGACTCTCTTTCGAAAGAACATTTGCCCTCCACATCTGAAGCTGAGGTTCAGATTCCGGTAGTCGGCTGGCTACCCCGAGTTGGAGATCTGGTCCGTGAGAAGGTGGAGAACAAGAAGGAGTTCGTCCCCTCTTATCGTGCACCAGTTCCAGTGCTTGGAGTGCAGGGTACAAGAACAGTCATTTTACCTCCACTTCCTGGTCGCAAAGAAAACAGGTACATCTCTATTGACAATGTAAAACTTCAGCGAGTGGCCGATACTTCTTAGTATGACTCCGGCAGTTTAATGCCAGACAATGCAAAGAACTTCAATGTTGGTTCCTGCTTCTAACACCTTGTCTGATGTTGCCATCGAGATGCATTCAGTTACTGATCCCTTGCTGATACCACCGGCAGGTGGTTTGCCCGAAGAGACTGAGTATGCTTATCCTACACGTGGACCTTCGCCTGTTTTACAATCTACAGCACTTGGCCAGTCCCGTTTTTCCTTTGACACTAACTCTTTGCCCTCAACTCCCCCATCAAACATTGCTGTTTTTGTAAGCTGGTTTAAGAAACATTTTTTGATAGCCCCTTGGACATACATCTGGTTGATGCTTTTTGGTATTTTTTTGTTTATGTCCATTGGATTTGTTGTAGTTTCCTTCCGTTTGGTGGATGGCCATTATCTCAAAGAGAGATCGACAATTAGACTTATCAATGGAACTTTGGCCCCCCACTCCTCATCCCACATCATGAAAAGGGACCAGACTTTTGTGAATATTACTGCCTGGCCCGTCATGGATGGAATCGCATGGGATGCAGTTAAATTTCAAATTCATGGGCCTACAGAGGTCATTAATGTGCCTAATGTATTTCGTGTTTCTATGGGTGATGTAGTTAAACAGAACATACGTTCTGATGATTGGGATGTACACGCCATTGAAGCGCTGTTTTCAGATTTGAAATATTATGCCGCCTTTGATGCTGAGGATTTGTATGAAAATGCGGCTAATTATGCGGAACAGTATTGTTTTCAACATTATGGAAATCATTTCTTGCATAAATCGAATTCGTTTAGAAATTTTGTGAATTTTACCCAGTGGGAACATTGTCCCACCCCCTCGTTTGGCAGTTCACATACATTAGTTGATAAGTTTACTTATTTTACTGATTTCGGTGTTTCGGCCCCGGCGTCCTTTTATTTTAAAGTTAAGCCTGAGTCTGCCACCAAGGTTAGACTGACACACACTAAATTGTTATATTCTAAGTCCTTTATGGATGAGTTGTCAATCAAAGGTTATGATCTATGGAAGGCTACTATTGATCTTAAGTCAGTTTGGGGTTCCAAACCGTGGCAGGTTCAGGGAACTGAAGCTTTACACCGTGCCTGTCTAGTACCAAATCATATGTTGTTTTTAAATGCAACCATCTTCCAAACCACCTGTTTCGGATTGGCCACTTCTAAAAAACTAAATTCGCCTTCTGTGCCGGATCTGGGTGCTTACCCAAATTGGAATAATCACACAGATCTGTCCCTTCCTGCTTTGCAGTTATTAGTTTCTAATTCATCTTTCAATATTTCGAAATTTGATAGTGAGGGATGGTTAATTTGGCAAAGCAGTTCTGATACCTGTCAACGTCGTTTTCTAGGACTGAAACCGGGGTATACTCAAGATCGCGTGGACCCCCGGTTTGAGTCGTCACATACAGTAACTACATACTCTGTAGGGAAATTATGTCAGTCCTGGCTGCGACATTCCACCTTGGCATCTGTCAAAGTTCATTTATCAAAGTTACATGACAAAATAGATTTGAATGATTTTGTTAAAGGTCCTGTGGGTGGCAGATCCAAGAGATGGGTGTATGCTATTTACAACGAAGTGTGGAAACTGTCGCTAATTGAGGCAGCTTCAAGATTGAGAGCTATTGATCAAGCTAATATGGAAAAAGTATTAGCAGTTATTGATAACAGCATTAACACTCTTTCTTCTCGCATTTATACATTAGATAATATTGTTTCTTCAATTGTGGATATTGTGCAGGATGATATGTCTGTGTTGTATCATGGTCAAAACCAGTTGCGTTCTGTTATGCAGTTTGCATGGACATTACAAACATTGAAGGCAGGGAAGGTCCCTTGGGACTATCTGAATACAACATCGTTATTTCTTCCCTTTAACCTTACTGACAAACAGCAGTTCATGTCCATGAAGGATGCTACATATTCCTTGCTCCATATTGAAAAATTGGAGCCGTTACCTTTCTCTGTAGCGGAAGTCGACTCCGCTGTGTGGCTCTTACACGGATTGATAACTCTACCGTTTGCACTTTTTAAGTTTACCTCTTGTATGAAACACTATGCTCTGGGTAGATATGAACAGCTGGGTACCGCTTTCATACATGAAGTCTGGTCCCTCCCCTTTACGTATAGATGTACAAGGGACGGTACTGAGGTTTATCTGAAGGGTGAAGAATTTACAACGTCACCTGATCATTCTGTTGTATGTAGGCACATTCAATTGCACGGTGCTTGTAATGTACACGCTCCGAATTTGGCCTGCGTCCTCAAAGGTATCCCGGTACCAGTGATTACGCCATCTTTCACGCTGCTTGCAAACGGTCGTTATTTAATTTTAAACAATGAAGCTTGCTGCGGGATGTTAGTAGGGATCCCGTATATAGTAACTGTATCACAGAGGGTTGTCTGCTGCAATAACGTCCTGTTTCCACCCCCGCATGGGAGGCCGGATGCTTCCATCTGGCCTTCGATTCCAACCTTGAAAGCAGAGTTCAACAAGATGAGCAGAATAAGAGCGCTATTGTCCCAAAAGGAGGTGCCATTGACTTCCTCCCGGGAAACATTTGTCCTTCACGTAGCAAATACGCGCACTGAGGTACAGGCGCTTTTGAATACTGACCTCCCCCTGCATTTTGGAGCTTTGATCCAAACAATTTTCAATGCCTCGTCCACGACTGGCCTGGCTCATTTTTTTAAACTTGTGGGCTCGGGCCTCGTGACCTCTTTCTAAACTATTTTTGGTGTGATTCCGGCATTTTTTCATTCTATTTTCTCCAGCGTCTTTGGAGGTGTCCCGTTAATTCTGGCTCTAGTGGCAGGTGTGCTACTTTTACTTTTCATCTTGCGGAATGGCTGCTCTTTCTGTGCCACACGACAGCCTGTCCCGCCTGAAGCTTCTTCGTGACAGGATGCTTGATTACTATGGGGTCCTGCCGTTGGCGACTTTGAGCCTGGCATATGGATTATCCTTCCGGTATTCCTACTTCACCTGCGTGCAACCTGTCTTCCACTGCCTAGATTGTCCCTTTGAATGGCCTATGGATTTGTGCTTAACCAACATGGTGTCTCCGGACCCGGATTATGATCGACTGATGAGGCCCTTAGTGTCTCACGAGTCTGCCTGTTCTGGTGTTCGGATTATGGCCTGCGGTGCGGCGCATGGTATCCTGGGTAATTGGGACATCGTGAGAGCGGCATATGACTTCTTGGATATGAGTTATTTGGAAGTACACGCTGGTTGCCCTCTGATGGTGCTAGAGGCTCCGCTAATAGAAGAACACGTATGTTCCTTTTCTTTGCTTAACTGGATGGCTGAAACCTTCAGTGGCCGTGCCAATGATTTTTTGCTGGAGGCAGTGGCCACATATGCTGCATATACGTTCATGGATTGAGTGAACTATCGTCCACTGTGTTTTCCTCACGTGTCTTGAACTGTCCCTGTACGTCTGCACTTCTGCCCGGTGAGGCGTTTTTTTTTTTTTTCATTTTTTCACCCCCCAAGGCATGTTTGAGGTTTTTGTTTTTTCTTTCCACTTTTTGGTTTTTTCCTATTCGGACTTTGCCTGAACTGATCAGTGTTTTTTAAATTGGATACGCCTTGTTCTGCTCTGTCGCGTTTGAACTCTGCGTTCTCTCTTTTCTTGCATACTAAGTAGTGCTTCGATCAAGGGGGCATGTAGTAAGGACTCCCTTAATACGTACATACATTGTTAAGTTAGCATAACCACGTTAGAAGTTAGAAAGCCATCTTGCTGCTTTTGCACACGACACTGCGTTCACATGTTATTGCTTAAACAAACTGCTGACTCGAGTTTTGCCTCACACGAGAGCAATCTGTTGTTACCATCCTGAGCTCTGCGCGGCGACCTTGGTCTGCACACGATGTGACAAACAGTCTGAGTTGCTAGACAATGCATGTTTTCTACTCTAGGTTGATCGACCCACTATTTAGTCATAACACACGAGCAGCTGCACATACCTGAAAGTTGGTGCTTTTAATATCACAGACATCATGTTTATTATTCAGACCGAAGACGAGCCTTCCTGCGAGAAGACTCCTGATGCTCCTGTGATGTGATTTCACTAAGCTGATCTTTGAGGTATGGGGTCCCCTATTCAAGCCTAAGAGACCTTCTGTTAGTCTAATAATAATATTAGCTTCTTAGTAAAGGGAAGGTGGTAGTATCCACTGTCATTATAACATGATCACCCCTTTTATATTCTATGGAATTGTAACTATGCTGATGGTTTGGATATTAATCATTTGTCTGCTTGTATTAGCCAAAGTACTGCATATTAGGACACGTGGTCTATAAAAATAAACTCTTTTTATTTTCACCGTGTCTCTGTTGATTCTTGTTGTGGACTGATGTGAGAATAATATACGAACAGGTATTTCCGATTCCCACCATTCCTGAGTATGTACTGAGTCGCTTGTTCTGGGTTGTCTTTTCATTGGGACCGCCGAGCTAAATCTCGGATAACGAATGGGACACTTATGCTAGCCGGATACTGGGTTCTGGGTTCTGAGGTGAGTTTCTGGTACACCACAACTCACTGAGGTCCTGGGGTTCTACGCATAGTTCTGTGTATAAGCAGAATCCCTGCAACATGCCACTCCAATGGATTTACAGCAACTGTGGTGCGAAGGGGGTGTTCAGGGTAGGTCCCACATGTTAATCCAAAAGATCTGTGAGTCTGTTAATATTGATGCATTTCCATAGGTGTGAGCCTGAGTAATAAAGGTGTTCCTCAGCCTCCAAGGTGCCCCATCTCTGTCAATGCAGGTCTCTTTCCACTGTGCATGCGCCATCTCTGGCATGGTTGTCAAGGATTGTGCATATGAGTCTATGTGTAGATGAGCAACCTGCATGCTGTTCTTCATTTATTTGATTCTCTATTGTGCATGAAAGCCATGGCTGTGTATGTGTTTGGGTATGTTGGTCCCCACAACGGGCCGTCAACACCTTCTGGGGTGTGTTTCCTGTGCGCAGCTCTGCCTTCAGTTTCCTGATCCGGTGTCAGTCATCTTAGGTGATTGTGCATCCTTTGTCTCTGGGTGTGCCATAGAAAACCGGTCACTCCTTCCTCGACATACACCTGTTGCAGTAGTCCTTTCTGACATCCTAGTCTTTGTGTGGAAATTGTGGCATAGTTCCCAGGACATGCCGCCTGCTGTTGCAGCCACTGCCGCAAGGGCACACGAAGTTTCCTGATTTGGCAACACACACACATCAAAGATGCTCCTCCTTTCCTCCCTCAACCCTTTCATTTGGCTGTCATCAGCTTGTCTGTGCCACAGTTGCGGGCACGCGGTGCCAAAGGCTGGACCGTCTGCACATGCAATGTGCACATTGCACGACCCTCAGGTCCTTGCATGACCCACATCACACTACAGTCTGATGTTGCAGCCACCCTCCAAGCAATGTCCATCCCCACATCTCCCGCCTGCTCTCAGGCATACACTAAGCACATACACAACACCTTTGCATGATGAGTGTGCAACTCCGACTGCCTACACAGCGCTGCCACATCTTCCAGGCCCTGTCACACCCACCAGGTCATGTCCCTCCTACTCCCCACCGGCTCTGTACCCCGCCAAGGCCATGGGAGTGGGACTCAAGGCTTCTGCATGTAGTATGCTGTCGTCGTGAGGCACATGGCACAGGTATCATCTCTCAGCGTGTCAATCTACAATGTGTCCAGGACCCCCTCTCCACCATCACATGCGCACACAACCTCATCATCAACTCGTATGCCATTGACAGCCAGGTGCTTCTCACCCTCACCAAGGACGCAGACATTGCCAGTTCCAATATTCTAGATTGCATGAGATCCATTGATGAATGGCAGAACAGCAGCCACCTGAGGCTGGACTTGTACAGGACTGAGGTCAACATCTGAGGATTGTCCCCTTACAGCTGGGTCAACTGCTTGTGTCCCACCCGCAGAAGCACCGCACAAGCACCCAGTGTCCACGCACACAAGATGGTGTGCATCATGGATTGCTTGCTCACATTTGCCATGGTAATCACCAGCATCTGTACCTCAGACTGCATCACCCTCTGCATTATGCACATGATCTCCAGATAGATCCACTCCAAGGAAAGACGGACCATCCCCCAGGTCCACGACAACATCCGTGTTAAATACTGCCCTGCCCTCTACGGGGCAGCCACATCCAAACTCCCGGGACACTAGTCCACATCCAGGCTGCATCTGCACACCTCAGCTGCAACATCCGGCGCCCCAACCACATCACCGTCCAGCAGATATAGCTGCAATGGATCACTGTGTGCTGCAGGATGACCTTCAGACTCCCCACCCACACTCAGGAGGCAGGCCACAACCACGACCCAAAACCAACCTTGTACCACTGTCATCCGAGACCCCGTAGTGCCATCTCCGTGCATCCAACCTTGACCTGGCCACCATTCTTCAGATCCACCGTACTCCAGCATGCAGGACATAGTTCTCCCACCTGGGAACACATACCTGGGACTCCCTCCCCGGGAACCTCCAAATGAGGCATGACCTCTACGCCTTAATGATACTCTTCCAAATAGGTCTGTCCGCACAGTATTGCAAGCCTCCCCTCAGCAGCTTGAGGCCATCGCAGGTGAGTATTGTGCTCCATGTCTGCATTGACTGATATATTGTGACCCATGTGTGTCCTGTACCAGACTCAGATCCCAGGGTATGGATGGCTGGAGTTAGTTCAACACTCAGGCATAGTTTGACATTTACACACACATATGTTGTGGACTAATGCCAAATGACAGCAACATCTCATGACAATAAAAGAGATTTTATTTTTGGTCGGGTAAGTCTTTTGGTAGATGTACTAAGGTGCTCTACCGGGTGCATAGAATCCAAAGTTCACAGGGGGAGATGGCATCCTTGTCAGTTGGAGTCATCAGAGTCCAGACCACAGTGTTGGTCATCATTGGTCAGACTGTGACCAGCAAGTCCATGTGGCAGAGAATGTTATTGGGTGAGGTGCTGCTGTTGTGCCAGTAGGCCAGGTGCCAGGCCAGGTGACCTGGGAGATGTGGATGGTCCGCTGACTCTCACGGTCTTTTCCGTGGACGACCCACCTTCCTGGGGGGACCCTCAGATGCAGGCCTTGATGATGTCTGTGATGCTCCGTCGGACGAATCCTCCTCCTCCTCCCTCCCTGTGGCTGGTGGTGGTCTTCGCCTGTTGGCACAGGGAGGGTTGCCCATGTTGTCGGCAATCCGACGGAGTGAACGGCTCATGTCCGTTTGCACCGCCAGGAGCTCAGCCAGTCTTGCCTCCATCCGTCCTTGGTGTTGTTGTTGACTGGCATGTTGCTCGGCCTGCAGGTTCTCCATCTCGTCAAGGGTCCCCTTCATGTCTGTGAGGCTCGACACTACCTGGCTGATGCCCCTGGTGTCATGCAGGTATGTGTCCAGGATGTGGCGTATGTGTGACATACCGGTTCCCTCAGCTGCCTTGTCAGGTTCTCGCCTCCGCCTGCCTCCACTCCCACCACCCCTGCCCACATGAGGCTGGCCTGCCGTTGTGGGCACATCGGGTCTACGAGACCCCTGAGGGATGGCATTATCGGGGTTGTCTGCCTCCTCCTGGGTGCCCGGAGAACCTTGTCCCTCCTGGTCAGACTGGCTGTGTTGTTCAGTGCGAGAAGGGCTCCTGGGTGTCTCCTGGGATGAGGCAGGAATGGGGGTGGTGGTTGGCACAGATGTACCTCACGCAGGTGCTGCAGGGGCTTGGGCACCAGAGGGGCCAGGTTGGTCCGGGTCATCCACGGAGTGGTGAGAGTCGTCGCTGCCGGTGGGATCATCTTCACGCTGAGCCTGGGACTGTGATTGTTCCCCCCCATTGTTGGGGGGAGGTCGATGACGTTGCCCTGTGTGTGAGAGAGAAACAATGTTAATGCTGTTTCATGCCACATCCATGTTTCATACATATTCAAGTTGTCACAGTTCCTCCAGGTAGTTGGATGTGCCTAGCATTCCTCTCAATGTCCACTTGGGGATGGGTATGTTGCGGGGGACAGATTGGTATGTTCTCCTGAGTGTTTGACCAGTAGAATTTTGGGTCGGATGCTTATTTGGCGATGGATTTGTCTTGTTGTGTCACATGTCCATTGTGAGAGTGGGTAAATCCGTTGCCTGCCCCGGGAGAGTGTGCTTGTGTGAGGGGTGGGTGTGTGACCGGGCCTGCTGTTGGGTGTAGTGTGATTTGTCATTGGGTCTCCCAGGTGATGTGTCTGTCCCCTCATGGTGCATGCTGGCATGACAGTGAGTTTGAGTTCCTGTGCTAGATATCTAAGCTAGTGGAGTTGGTGTTTGTGTGTACAGTGGTCACTGGAGGGCCTTGTGCTGCATACAGCAGGGCCAAGTGTCAGCTACCTTGTCAGTACTTTGCCAGTCCCTGTGCATTGGGCATGGTGCATGGGTACGTACCTAGGCCATATGGGCTGAGGGCACTGGTGTCTGCTTCTGAGTTGCACAATGTGTTGTGTGAGCTCCACCCTCCCAGCATCCCAGACATCCAGTCTTGGGTTTGTGGTTGGTGTGGCCTGGGACATGGCATTGCCTTTATTTGTGAATGGGGCATGGAGACGTTAGTGGCATGAGCGTGGTTTTTGAGTGTGCTTGTGTGCGGTGAGGGCTTGGGGGAAGTTGCGTGCATTTGGTGTATTTGTGGTGTGGATGCCATTCCCCCCATGTTACGTGAGTTGTTTGTGTACTCACCAGGCTCTGCGACTCCTTCGACTCCGTGTACTCCCACCGGCGGAAGCATGGCCATCACCTTCTCCTCCCAGGAATGGTAATGTACGGGTCTGCGGGGCAGCCCGCCTCCAGTGATGTTACTCTGGGCGTATTCCTCGTTCATTTTCCTCTTGACTGCCCTGCGCAGATCGTACCACCTGGCTTGGCATTCATGCCTGGTCCTTCGTATGGGCGCAACAGCATTCACCTTATCGACAATCCTCTGCCACAGGCTTGTTTTTTGGGCTATGCTGGTCTGTCTGACCAATGTTCCAAACAGCTGTGGCTCGACTCTGATGACTTCGTTGACGAGGAGGTCCAGCTCCGCCCCTGTAAACTTTCGATTCTTGTCTGTGGGCATGGTGTGGCGTGTGGGTGTGGATGGTTGTGGGTGTGAATGTGACGGTGTGTGTGTGAATGTGAAGAGGGGGTGTTTGTGAATGAGGTTGTGTGAAGGTGTGTAAGTTAAGGTGTAGTTCAGGTGTAAGTAAGGTGCAGTTGTTTGTCTGTGGGGTCTGTCAGCAGTGGGTCTGTTGCAAAGGCTCATGGGTTGTGTGTGAGGGCCCTTTTTATTGGTCCATTTGTGGGTATGGCTGGGTTTGAATTTGTGGTGGGTGTGTTATAAGAGGTGGTTCTGATTTAGGGCCTCTGTTTGCCTGTTTGGATGTGCCAGGTCAGTCATAGAGATGTATTTTGTCATGTTGACGTGTTTTGTGGTGTTGTGCGAGTCGAATTGACCCTCCTTGTGCTGTTTTACAGTGTCCTGGTTCTGTACGAGTATTTTTCGCGTAGGTACGGTCCGTACATACACGATGCTGGGTGAGGGTGCTGGGGTACGGTGTTGGGGTACGGTGCATACAGGTACGGGGCTGGGGTACCAGCCTGGGGTGCGTCGCGTACAGGTGGGGGGCTGTGCTACGGTGTTGGGGTACGGTGCGTACAAGTGCGGGATGTGCTACGGTGTTGGGGTACGGTGCGTACTGGTGCGGGGCTGTGCTACGGTGTTGGGGTACAGTGCATACAGGTGCGGGGATGTGCTAGGGTTTTGGGGTACGGTGCGTACAGGTGCGGGGATGTGCTACGGTGTTGGGGTACGGTGCGTACTGGTGCGGGGATGTGCTACGGTGTTGGGGTACGGTGCGTACAGGTGCGGGGCTGGGAGACGGGCCTGGGGTGTGAAGCGTACAGGTGGGGGGCTGGGGTACGGTCCTGGGGTACGGGGCATACAGGTGCGGGGCTGGGAGACGGGGCTGGGGTGCAGCGCGTACAGGTGCGGGGCTGTGCTACGGTTTTGGGGTACAGTGCGGAGGGGGGGTAAGGTGCTAACATACGGGGGAACGGTGCTGACATGTGCGGGGTGAGGGGGGGCTGTACGACTCATATCCGGGCACAAGTTTACCCGTGTACATGTGTGCTACAGCGTTCGCTCCGTACAGGGCCTTTTACATGTGGTTGTGTATTCGGACGGGTGGTACGGATCGTACTTGCGCGCTCGGACTTCTGTTTTTCGATTTGCACGTAAAAATGTCCGGCTCCCTATCGGACACTTTTCCCAATGCTATTCGGACGTAAAAATTTACTGCTCCCTCTCAGACCATTTTCCCGACGCAATTCGTATGTATTTTTCACGTACGAATCGTACTTCGCAGTTTGTACGGTGCTTGTATGATTCGTACGTGAAAATATACGGATACGAGTCGTACGCAAATTTTTTTACCCGGATCGGAATCTGCACCTTAATGTCATGTATAAATGTTTCATTTATTTTATAGTATTTATTTTTTGCTATTGAATTTTGTTGGTTTGCATTGTTTTTTAATATAGTGTATGGTGATAAATATTTGTTTTTCCCAGTCTTTAATGTTGTTTTTCTTGTGTTGATGTATTATTTTATGAAAGGGTAGATTACTAATATTTGTTCTGTATCTAAAATTTATAAATGAGAGTTTATGATATAAATAATTTTTTGGTTATTTTTAATGACATTATTGCAGTCGATATTGTATGTTTTGTTATTTTTGCTGTTTTTTGTATATGTCTTCAGTGTGTGATTATTTTTGGATTTAATATTAGTGTTTTCAATAATGTTAACAATATATATTTTTAACAACCATATTTATGTCATGTATATATTTTATTTTTTGATTTGAGTATAGGATGGCAACATTTTTATAAACTATATTTTGATGATATTTTGATATTTTTAAGTCAATATTTTTTTCCACGAATTTGTGTCATGGAATCCAGTACCAGACTAGTTTATTTTCAAATTTTAAATACATAATGAGAATATCTCTACATCTTGGTCTTCCAAACAGGAACCAAAGAGCAGTCACTGGTGATCAAATTCTGTGCCACTCCATTTTTTGGGATTCATCTATATACCGCTAATGGTATACAATAATAACAGAAAACTATTTTGCAGGAGGAGGTCTACATTTTGTTGCCTTGTACTCACTGAAGACTAAGCCTCAGGTTATAAATGGGACGTGGTGGCTGGGGCGCAAAGGCTGCAGAACGAGAGGGAGGTTGGACAGGGACATTTGAGATGGATGTGAGGAGGAGGGTAAAAGAGGAATTCTTGCCCACCAGTTTCTTCCACATGACATCACCAAAACATGAATAGATCAAATTAATTCTGTCAACCCAACACTTTACTGTATTTACCTCAGAGACAACAGTATTATGTTCACACACTGTACCACAATGCTGTCTTCTCCAAATACTTTAAAATGATAATCATAAGGCCCCGATGTAGCTTTCCTTGCTGGAAACACAGCTACAGAGTATTCTAGTACTCACAAACCCTACCAATCTAAGAAGCTATAAGGAATGCAGACTAGATGCATACCAGTGAGTGTAACATTTCCGAAACTAGAAATAATGTCATTTAAATGAATAAAAGAAATATTTGTATTTTGCTCTTAGGTACGCTTCCAACAAAATTGCACAGTCGCACATACCCCTGTAGCACTACATGGATTTTATAATGTTGGTATGAAAGCACATTTGGTATCTTTCATCCATAGTTAATGTTACAATAAGGCTTCTGCTCTGCTTTTCAAATTGGCCTAAAATGTACTTACTACCATCTAATTCGCAGAGTGCTCTGGTAACAACAAATGGTAGAAGAGCGCATAAACTGGCCTGAAAATAATTCACCCCTAATGGGAGCGATTAGTTTTCTCTTTCTTAATTAGCAGCTTTCTGGCACTAATAGGTACTTTAATTGATGATGCCATTTCACGCTTTCTTTGCATCAGCATTCCTAGCAGTGCAAATGGAAAAGCATGTGTGGGTAAAGTGAAGCATTGAGCATGCTTGCTGATTACAGGATGTGTTTTCATAGCTTCAGTAAGCTTCACTTCCAGAGACCAATATTAAGCCAACAGTGCCATATTTAAATGAGCCACCTCTGTTACAAACATTACTCCAGTCTGGTCTAATGGTGCTAGGATAAAGTGGTCAGGAATCAGCCCATGTAGAGTTTTACAGGAACTAACAAATCGCGACCAGTTCAGTTATTGTTTAGGAAAGGATGTGGACCATGACAGGTTACTGGACGCCTTTGAGCAGATTACCAGGTCACTTTGTTTATTGCTTAAACAGTTACGTAAGAGCTATATACAGGCACTTGTATCAAAGAAGTGGGTATTACAGGAGGAGGCTTGTTCAAGCTTTGCCAGGGCAGTCAAGACGAAAGAAAACCACACTATTCTGGAATGTAGTGAACGTCCCGTTCCTGAAGGATGACTCATTGACTGAGTTTACCTCTTTTGTTCCTTGCAAAGCATGGGTTAATCATTTTTCAGTCATTTTTGATTCCCAGTTGGAGGATGTGTTACTAGACGGGGGCACGGGAGATCTGTTCATTGTCCATTGCCCGGGAGATGGCTTTGTATGCATAAGATGCAAGTGCTGGGAGGAAGAACTGGATGGAGTACCAGTTAATGCATTTAAATCGATGAGGGAGTGATGGGGCCCCATCTTGACCAGGGTACTTAAAGCTGCTGTTGAGGGCTTCAATTCACCCCTCCTGGGCCGTATCAATTACAGTCCCTATTTTTAAAAGGGGAAATAAATGTTACCCTAAATGTTATCACCCCATCTCCCTCCTGGATTCCTCAAACAAAATAATAATTAGGGTCCTCCGGCTTAGGCTGAAGATAACTCTATTAAACTGAGGTACACTATGGATTCAGGAAGGAGCTGGGGAAGATAGAGCAATGTACAAATATTAAAAATGCTTATACGGAAGTATACCAGAGCTAAGCAAGGAACCCCCTACTTATACTTTGCAGACTTAAGCATTGCCTTTTATTTGATAGACCACTCTATTCTCTGCTCCACGCTTTGGGAGCTCCGAAGGACATAATAAGTTTCCTTGCATACTTGTATGAGAAGTTATGCTCAATGGTTCGGTACGGCCCAAATGGGGAATGTTCCCCCCTGTATAAAGTTAATAGGGGAATTAGGCAGAGGCGTGTATTGCCGTCTTTTGTGTTTGTACTATTTTTTAATGGGGTGGATAACACCCTCCGGACCTTGCAGGCTAAAACACCTCCTGTTGCAGGCGGTACAAATTTTGTTGTACGCCGATGATGCTATCCTGTTTTCAAGGACACCCGTTGGCTTACAGAAGCTGATGGATGCCTTTTGGAAAATTATGGAAGTTCGAAAAATAATGATAAATAAGACTAAAACCTACCCAACTGTTTGTGGGAGAAAATTGCAGAAGTATAGGACTTTCTTTATTGAGAGTCCTCCTATCACAAGTATTATTCATTCTATTATTTAAGGGTGTTATCTAGTAATAATGGCTCTTGGTTGCAACAAGTTCAAAATACCCACCTGAGGTTCAGTCAAATGTGTGAGGGAGTCTTTAGGTTTGCATGTAAAATTGGAAGTAGGACAATCAGGGAAATTATGTAAATATACAAGGCGAGGGTGCTGTATGCTGCCACCTTTGGCAGGTGCCTGTGGGGTCACGCTCCTTGTAGCATCCTACAAGTAGAAAACAACTCCTTCCTCAGGCACCTTTTATGTTTGCCTGGCTCTGCGTACTCCTTCACAGTCCACAAGGAGGCTGGGCTGAGATTTTTGGGAAGATTCACTCCTAGTGAAACCCCTTCTGCTCTGGCAGTCTTTATGGGCAAAGCTTGACACTGGTTTTACTAAATCATTAAAAATACCCTGTTCCCTAGGCCTTTTGGGGGTCCTACAGGAGAGCCAAAAGAGCATTGTTTGGTTTAGTTTTTGAGACGAGCCGCGTTGGATACATGGATCCCGATGATATTTAAAAATGAAGGGCTGGTAGTAATCAGCCCCTGGGTGGGACAGGTCGTATGCATTTTTTAATAAAGGTGGGGGGCACATGGGGCTCTCTTCTTGGGGCTTAATAATGCCCTGGGGACCACCACCTCCCTGGGCTTATTTATTTTATTATAGGGGGCCTCTCGGAACCCCCCAGGGACCAGAACCTCTCCTGGTCCATAAACCATAAACAAATCAGGTGGGCCTCCTGCAACCCGTGCCCTGGCAACCACCACCTCCCCGGGGCAAATGCATTGTTTTGAGGGTCTCTCAACCCACCTGACCCTGAGAACCACCACCTCACTGGGGCAATGATCAAGTCATTGTGGGGGGGGGGCCTCAGGGACCACCACTTCCCTATGTGCCATCTTCTTTTTAAAAATTTGGGAGGGAGGCTGCACCACCCCTCCTGAGCCATTCTTAGCCCCCGTGAACGCCACCTCCCTACAGGCAGGCCCTACAGATAAGTAAGGAGGGGGGCTGCATGGACCCGCCCCTGGAGCCATAGATGGCCCTAGGAATGCCAACCCACAGGGCCAGCTATTGCTATGTCCCGGGGTGCCCACTCTCAGGACATAGCTGTTTGCTGTGGCTTGGCAGGAGCTTCACCGTTCCTGCCAAGTCACAGCAAATGCTTCTCTTACAGCAAACAAAAGCATTAAAATGCTCTCCCTTTCTGGAACTGGAGCAGACTTGCTTTCACTGACGGGGAGCTCTCTTTCCAGCAGCTCACTCTCTGTGATAGCAATGTCGGCTCCTGCAGGAGCCAGGGAGCTGGCAGGGGCCTTCAGGCTCCCCCGTCGGTCCCAGTGGAGACTAGATGCCCTAGGGCATCCACCAGACATGGATAGTGTCCCGTGGCCAAAACTGGCCTATGGAGGAGGGGCTGCATGGCCCCTCCACCATTTGAGAAAGGACGGGCTCAGGAGATGATGTCCCCAGGGATGACATCGGCCAGAGGAGGGGGCCAGCAACCCCCCCAAAAAATAATGTACATTTTGTTCAAAAGCCAGGCCACAGGAAATGGGGTCCCCAGGGCCCAATGTGCCTTAGGGAGGATGGCCACATGGTCCCCCTCCCCTATTTTGAATAGGCCAGGCCCTTGTGGATGGGAACACCGGGGCCAAATTTGGCCCAGGTAGGGGGGCCACGTGGGCCACCCTCCCCGTTCCAAAAAGGCCTGGCCCCAGGGGATGGGGGTCTCTGGGGCCTAAATTTGCCCAGGGAAGAGGGGCCATGTGGCCCCCTTCCTCTAATAAATAAAGAAAAAAAACAGCCCAGTAAGTCACCAGAGGCCGCCCTTTCACCATCACTCTGCAAATGCACCTCCTGGTGCAATACTAGTTGGGGGATGAAGTCCACTTGACTCCTGAGGGTCCTTGGAGGCCAAATACCCCCCGTGTTACCGCCAATAAGTCCCACAGAGTGTGACTGCTGAGAGGTCTTCAGAGGCCACACCCCCATTTCTTCACCACTCTGCAAACGTGCCTCCTGGTTTTGTATGAGTGAAATCTAAACCAAACTATAACGTTCCTGTTGCATTTGTTTTTGTCAGTGAATTTCTGAGGTTTTTTAATTCTACTTCCTAACTACAAGTCTATGTAACCTTTGGTTTTTTAAGTATATATATATATATATCCAGTTGAAGGCTGAGTGCCGAAACGCGTCGACCGTCCTTTTGTGCGTGTCCTTGAAGATTTATGCTGAATAAATACTAAAGGTGAACTCTCTGTGGTGCCGTGCTTTCCTTTGCTGCGACGAACCCTGGGACTCGGGGTGAAGCCTGAGAGAAGTTTTGTTTCATATATATATATATATATATAAAAGCGGCAGGCGAGGGGATGTTTTTATTGACGGCTTTTCCGCACTGATGATGGCAAGAGCCAGAAACGCGTCTGTGGATGTTTTATAGCCGACACATACCCCGTGAGTGCACCGGACCTTGGGAGTACCATGAACTCCTTGTTTTTGCTGTGTAATAAGTGGTTTCCAACACCACTTCCCGGTTGCACCCGCTGCGAGTTCGGCTGGCCCCAGGTGGAATATTGTGTTTTGGATATATATATATTCACTGAAAATACCATAGGTTTCAGGGACATTATAGTTAGTTGGACATTTCGCTTGTACAAAACCAGAAAATTCCACTGTTACAGTTAGTTCAGTTAACTATAACTCGTGCCCCCGCAATGCACTGCTGATGATGTCACATATTACATCATTCATGACATGGTCAGTGACATCACTGATGACATCACTGATGACATCTCAAATGACTTCTAAAGGCATAGCTTCTAGCTAGTGATGTGGGGACAGGGAGCGTGAAAGGGGTATCTCGCACAGACAGAGCTCCGGTAGGTTTTCAGAGTTGCCTTAAAGACGTAGAACTACGGACTCGATGTCTTGTAGACGGAGACATGCGGGCTGACGTGGACTGAATCACAAAATGGCTGCCAACAGTTCCTAGTTTCAACAGTTCGCACCCAGGCTCGCAGAGCGAGAGCTGCGGTTTGTGGGCTCGACTCGCAGAGGGAGAGCTACGGGCCGTCCGATCGCAAAGGCACAGCAGCGTACTGGCTCGCAGAGGTAGAGAGCTGCGAGCTGACGCAGCAGCGTACTGGCTCGCAGAGGTAGAGAGCTGCGAGCTGACGGACTGGCTTCTAAAGGCATAGCTGTGAGCTTGTGATGTAGGGAGAGGGAGCGTTAAAGGGGTATCTCGCACAGACAGAGCTCCGGTATAATAAATTGCCCCCGGGACCTTTGCTTTATTTTCACTCGATGCGAGGCGCAAGATGGCTGCTAACACTTCCCGGTTTCAAGTGCTAGCAAGCTCCTACTCGGAAGTTAGGCTCCACCCAGATATATATATATTGTTTTCCTTTAATATCTCAAAAACTACTGTATGGATTTTGCACCATTTCAACAAAAGCGTGCTTTCTTGACCAAGACCTTTCTCCCTGCCAAATTTGGCGCAATTCCGTTCAGCAGTTTGACCTGTAGCCTTGTCTAAAGTTTCCTATGGAAATTGCATGGAGAAAACACGTTTTGGGACCCCTCTTTTTTCTCAGCCCCCCCCTGACGAATCACCCCCAAACTTTCAAAATAGGACCTGATCTGAAAAGAGGAACTTTTTGGAAAATTTCGTAAATATTCGTCAAGCGACGCCAAAGTTATAACCACATTAAAAAATGCTTTTCCTATGGAAACTAGGTTCTAACAATAACTATCTACTCGCGACCGCCAGTAAATAATATATATATATATATTTATATATATATATATATATTACCTACTGGGGGTCGCCAGTAGGTAGTTATAGTTAGGACCACGTTTCCATAGGAAATCCGCAACATTCTATTTTGAATAACTTTGGCGCCGGTCGACGAATCCTCGCGAATTTTTCAAATTAGGTGGGGCGCTACGCTCCGCTCCTACCCTGAAAGTCTCGGGGGGATTCGTCAAGCGGGGGCTGAGATAAAAGGGGGGTCCCAAAACGCGTTTTTCCTATGCATTTTTCCATAGGACCTTTAGACAGGGCTACAGCCCGAACGGCTGAACAGAATTACTAGAAATTTGGCAGAGAGGTAGTCCTCAGGTCAAGGAAGTGCCTTTTGTAGGTTTGGTGTAAATCTGTTCAGTAGATTCTGAGAAAATAGCCTTTAAATCAATATATATATCTGAGCCAGCTTACGGTGCGCTTACGGTACGCTTACCGTACGCGTACGGTGGCGTGCGCGAGCGTGATTCTGATTGGCTCTTAGATCTTAGTAAACATTCGAATCGGCCGAAACCAGGAAGCGGCGGCCGCCATTTTCTCTCTCGCACTGAGAGTGATTTTTAAAATATAAAGCCCAAAAACATGTAAAGGGGCTGTTTAGACAGCTCCCACACACATAGCCATGTTGAGGGAGTCCCCAAAGATCCCCCAAGGCCAAAAACGGAATTTTTATTTTTTCGGTAATTTCGCCGATTACGCTTACCGTACGTGTACGGTAAAAAATTTAAAAAAAAAAAAAATTATCCACACTCTCTCCACCCCGTGTGCAATTGGTGCCTGAAGGGCAGCAATAGTGCATGGCTTATTAAACCTGAGATAAACTAAAATATTTAAAAAAAAAAAAATTTAAAAAAAAATTATCCACACTCTCTCCACCCCGTGTGCAAATGGTGCCCGAAGGGCACCATTTGTGTATGGCTTATGAAATATATACGAAAAATTAAAATATTACCTTTCAAAACGAAGTGCATCATATGTCCTCCATGTGCGCACGGTGCGCGAAGCGCATCGTGCGTACATGGCCCATCTAGCGTAACGTGGGCACGCGGTGCGCGTAGCGCACCACGTGCCCACCGTGCGTGCACGGCACTAACTGCGTAAAGTGGGCGCGCGGTGCGCGAAGCGCACCGTGCGCCCACGGAACGAACTGCGTTAAGTGGGCGCGCACGCCACGAATGGCGTAAAGTAACTTAGCATTTAAAAAACCGTACAAATTCACTGAAAAAACCATAGGTTTCACACACGTTATAGTTAGGAATTAGCATTTAAAAAACCTTGCAAATTCACTGAAAAAACCATAGGTTTCACACGTTATAGTTAGCGGAAATTTTACTGATAAAAAACCAATGAAATTCCCCCGTTATAGTTAGTGCAGGCAACTATAACTCACGCGACCGCAATCTTCTGCTGATGACATATGTGTCTTTATGAAAAAAAAATATTTGTAATATATGTATAGCTAAAAATGTATGGAAGAAGACATGGGCAAATAAGTGTCTAAATACAGTATTAGCATCAGCAGAGGATTGCGGTCGCGTGAGTTATAGTTGCCTGCACTAACTATAACGGGGGAATTTCATTGGTTTTTTATCAGTAAAATTTCCGCTAACTATAACATGTGTGAAACCTATGGTTTTTTCAGTGAATTTGCAAGGTTTTTTAAATGCTAATTCCTAACTATAACGTGTGTGAAACCTATGGTTTTTTCAGTGAATATATATATATATATATATATATATATATATATATATATATATACTCTGTATCAATTGTCTAACGTGTGCATCCTGCCACCGAATTGAACACAGACAACAGTTGATGTTCCAAAGGTATATTGCAATTGCAGAGTCGCCATTACACGTTCTGTCCAAAGCCACAGCCTTGATGACACACACACACCAATAATTTTTGAGTCAATATTTTTGCCATGTACCCCTAACAGTTAATGTGCCCCGTGCCAGACATACGGCTGTATTTTTGAGTGTTTGCTATCACAGAGGTTTTTCATATACACTTGATTTAGACCTCTCCTAGGATGGGTCATATGTATCCATGGTGGTATTTTAGTTCATACCAGAAGCATGTATCCTAGTTGCCATAATCGATGTGCTCACCAGTATCATTCCATATCTGGCAACCTTTACCCACCTGATTCTGTGGAGGCATACAATTTGAAATTGTTAAATCTAGGTCTGGAATGTGCTCATAAAAATGTTTTTACACAGGTTTCTATAGTTTTCATTAAGCTGTTAAATAGCATCAAATAGGGACCATCACTAAGATATAATTAATTCTAAGTTCTATGTTCATTTTAATAGTTTGGATTGTAGCCCACATTGAAAATTGTAACTTGTACTACCTTTCTAGGTCTCTCGTAATATTATCAAGAAATGTGCAAATGTCATCAATCATCATATTTTCCAAACCCTTTTGTGCAAGATACCCAGAAACTTCAATTTTTTTAGTTTTCCATGGGAACACTAATAAATATGAAGCAGCACCCAATGACCATTTATCTGTGGTTGGGTTTTGATTTTGTTCCAGTTGATCCTATACCTTGAAAATTCAAAAATTTGGATATTATAGAAATCAGTTCTGCATTCTGTTCCGCAAGGTGTTTCATGTGATTTGCGTAGAGCAGCACCTTTTGCTTTCCTACAACTGTTTGCATTTCTTGTGTTATCGAAGATTGACTACTGAAGCTGCTATAGTTTCAATCCAACGGCGGTGTTCTAAAAGTCAGTCTGTACACTAAGCCGACAGATAGGAACATGTTGTTGCATTTCTCCAGCGGACACCCAAGAAGTTGAAAAGAAAACGTGCCCTACGAGCACTTTCTGAGAATACGGAGAAATTGTACGAATAAAAACGACTATTTCGAAATCCAGAAACTCTAAAGAATAAACTGTTGAACAGAAGGTACCCGCGGAAATTGGTCAGGACTGCTTTAAAAAGAGCCTGGTACACACCCAGACAAGAACTTTTGACTCCAAAACAATGACCTGAAATTGCACAACTGACATGTGTTCTCATGCATAATCCAAAAGCCAATAGAGTTAAAAAGATCATTCTGAACAACTGGAGAATGGTAAGCCATTTGGGATTCCAAAAAACACTTTTTGCATTCCGTAAAGGAAAGAACCTGAGTTGCACCACCGATAGAAAAGAAACATAACCTGAGAGGACTGCTCGGTCTACCGCCGATAGTGGGGCACTTTAAATGCCCAAACTGTGCTTTGACAACAGATTTGAAGAAAGTTATAATCAATAGTCAACAACACATACCAAAATCCTTTTCTAATTGTAACAAAAAACATTATTTACTGTTTAAAGGGCCCCGGAAATATGCACTACATAGGACAGACGATACAATCGATAAAAAACCGAAATCTAGGATTAAATGTAAGACTCAAGGAGCACCATTAGTTGAGCATTACCATAATCACAGCCACACTGAAAACGATATCCAATGGACAGTATTGATTGTATTACAGAATGTCACCAGTGAGAATACCCAAATGAGACTGAATAGGCTAGAAGCCAGACTGATTGAGAAATACCACACAGCCACCACTAGTCTAAATGATCGGGATGAAATCTGGGCCCTTTTACAACAATAAATAACATAATGTTAAAAAATGTAGATTTCCACTCCTGATCATTATTTGCCCTGGTTTTACATACCTTTAGTTAATGTACTTGTTGTAACTTCTGGTAAGACCATTAGGATTTAGTATAATATCTTGTGTTAACTTGTGGCTATATGTACATCACATATAGTTATGATGGGGATGGGTTGATCTATTGATTTCGGATATGTATATTTATATACAAATAATTTCTCTCCCTGTTAATTTCTTAGGTGAACACCGATGATGAATCTTAGATTGTTAAGAATCGTTTGCTGTTTGTTACTATTCATAGATTGTGAGGGGCAGCATAGAGCAATGAGTCACTGTGTGATGGCTTTGTCGGTGTAATTCTCAACATTTTAATTCTTAGTTTATTCTTTATTATTTTTATTTTTGTTTTCTGTAGAATCCGTTGACTAGGGTACGATTCCAGGTTATTTTGAGTGCTTCGCATCGTTTTGCAGGTTTAGTCGGTAACTGATTAGACGGCGAATTGTATTCTGTTTATAGTGTCCATGACAAGAATGGGTTGATAACGCGGTTACGTAATCGTCCGCGTTACTTTTACCTTGACGCACAAACAATACGTGATTTTCCGAATGCATGGCGAAACAAATTACTTTGCGGTAAGTCTACATTCCCTATTTCAGGATTGTCTGCTCCCTGTCATGTTTTGTTCGAATTTCAAACAGTACTAATACTCGTCCGCCTTCACTTTTTAGATTTTTGGCAAAGTGAAAGCCAGACACCTGAAGAGTGGTTTAGCCTCTGCTCCTTCAAATAGGGTTTCTCGGAAGTGAGCGCATGCCATTATTACAACCAAAAGTACGTATACATCCAGGCTATGTGCCTTTGGGCTCTTAAGCCTCGGGTCTTCATAAGGTTTTTTTTAAAAGTGGAATTGTAGGATGTAGCTTGACGAGTGTTCATTTCAGCTTTACAGAATCAACCTTGATTAAGTATACTCTCGTTCTCCGTGCCGAGTCTATTGCTGGATTTAAGTAAGGTCAGTGACGCCATCTGGATGTTTGTAGCAAACTCTTTTTATTCCCTTTTTTATTGACTTTACACAAATGCACTTTTCGGTGATATAGAACTGAGGAGCTGTGGCCATTGGTCTTTCGCACTCGAATGCACTTATCGATTATATACCATGCTCAACACGCGATTTAAATGCTCAGTACATATCGCGCATGATAGTTAATTGAGTTAAGAATATGGGTCTGTCCACATTTTTAAACATAAGGCAACTAGTGTGCTGGGATCTTTCCCTTCACAAAATTAAGAAACTAGCATGCTGAGAGTAACATAGTAGATGCACAGGATATCCTTTGAACCGTTCTTGCTTTTCTATTTTTTATTTTTATTTTTCTAATTACTCAAAGCTCGCTGCTGCCCACAGAAAAAATTCTCTTGTACAATTTTCTCAATGCGGTAAATCTACTATATGAAATCTTGAATATAGTTGTATAATTGTATATATGTAAATACAATGAATATACTTTATTTATTGTAGGTTTCCTTTTTGCCCCAGTCCTGATGAGGCCCAAAGCAAACGGGCGTCGACTTCACAGATCAGAGAAGCCCTAAAAATTTTGATTTGAACTACAAGGGAATTATACAGCATAACTTCATAAGGAAAGGGGTTTAGTTACATATTTCCCCTTGTTGGTGCTGTCGTAAGGGCTATCCCCTCAATGCGGATTGCGAACCATATTTGTTGAAAACATTGTTTTTCTTTCGCATCCGTACACGAAATTAGGGTAATAAGGACTCTTCCCTCTCTTTCTACAGAATGTGTGAGATGGTTTATAGATTATGAATTCATTTGTATATATTTCATGTATCACTTTATTGAATTTGTGTGTAGATATTCCATGTGTTACTGCATTTAAACAAATATACAGATTGGAACACATATTTGAACACGTACCAGTGTGTGTTTTTTCAATAAGATGAATTTCTGAGGACATTAATTTCCATGAGGGATTAATTTAATTTTCCTTCAAATACTAAATTACTTGCTGCTCTATTCCGCCGCATCAATTTTAGTTTTTCCGTTTACACTGCCCAGGTGCGGGTGGAGTATTGGGGCAACCCCCCTTTATTTGAATAGCTATAGTTTCTAAGGCAAGGTAAAAGATAGTGGAGAAGGTGGGTTCCTTATAATACCTTAAAATGTGATGAAGAAAATAGCCTATAGTTAACAATTTTCATTGCGTCAGTGTAGATCCATTTAACTTACCCTATGAAGTCTGCACTTATATCCATGTTTCAATGATTGTAAATAAAAATAGTCCTTGCATGCGGTCAAATGTTTTTCCCACATCTAAAGACACAACTATTGAATTGTCCTTCCTGTCATAGGCTTAACACAATTTTTGCAAATAGACAGCAGATGATCAGTTAGGGACAAATCCATCCTCTGATAGGTAAATTAACATGTGTATTACTGTCTTCAAATTAATTGCCAGAATTTTGGCTAACATTTTTGTTTCAGCATAAATAAGTGATAATGGCCTAAAACTACTGAATAGCAAAGTGTCTTTACCAGGTTTCAGAATTGCAGAGATTCTCACCCTGTTAATAGTAATTCTTTGTATAGCATAAATTCTATTCTCGGTTTGTTGATTTTCTAGAATTAAACAGCGCCTTAACAACTGCCATATCTGCTATGGGTTTTACGGCCATATGTATCAAAATCGGCATTAGTGATTCTCAAATTGCGATTTCTAGCGAATCGCAATTTGAGAATCGCTAAACCTGATGTAAACAAAAGTTCGCAAAAAATTAGCGATTACCTAATATTCGCAGAATAATAATGCGAATCGCCAAATTGCGATTCATTAATTGCGAATTCGCAATTACGGGATCGCAAATCGGCGAATCGGAAATTCAGGTGCAGCTTGATGACATCACAACCAGGAAGTGTGACTACCCATGCTTCACCTGAGTCTCAGAAGCAGAGTGAGAGGCTGGAAGGAGGTCTGAGGCACCAGTGCACTGCTAGAGAGGAGACATGGCCACACAGGATAAGCAGCAGGGGGAAACGCCCAGGAAGAGAAAACAGGCGTTCTCTGAAAGGGAGCAGGAGGTGATCATCCAAGAGATGGTGGTGAGCCATGAGCTGCTATTCGGGAGAAAATTCCTGCGCTGCCCAGAGACCTGCAAACGCAGAATCTGGGCTGACATCCAGGAAAAGGTCAACTCCATTGGCGTCACCCACCGCAGCGTTGAAGACCTGAGAAAACTGTGGTATGATGTGCGCCAGAGGTACAAGGAAAAGGTTGCTGCCATGCTGGAGGAGGCAAAAAAGACCGGTGGTGGGACGTCCACTGCCACTGATTCCACCCCACTGGAGCAGTTGGTTGAGGGGACCCTCCTGCCACAGAGTGTGAGTGGCGTGGCAGACCTTGACAGCTCCGAACCCCCAGAAACCCGACAAGGTAAGAAGCATGCCATCACACCTCCCTACTTCACCCACACACCCAGTAGAGACCCAGGCCCCTAGCAGAAATGTAAGTCCAGTGCATGCAAGCACCCACAGCAATGCATTATGGGAGATGTAGTCACATGCACAAAACAGTGGAGCTGTGATACCTAGCAAGGGTCAATCAGTATGTGTATATCAGGAAAGGCAAAATACAGGCAGATAGGACCCATGTAACTCCAAACAGTGTAATTTATTGCATGACCAATGCAAGGCAGGACAGCAAATTAATGCATTTACATCCACAGCACCCACAGAAACACAGGTACCGATGGCAGGAGGGGAGGATGATTCCCACAGCGCAGAAGTGTCAGGGCAAGAGGAGGAGGAGGAAGGCAGACCAGTGATCCTAGCTAAACGCAGACGGTGCATCGCAGTACCACCATTGCCACCACTGGAGGTAGAAACACTGGACACAGATGAGGATGAGCATCAAGTTCAGGGCCAGTCTGACCCACAACACAGAGCATAGTCCCCTGCACGTCCCAATCCAGCTATTCCAACCAGGCACAGGGCACCTCCGTCCACAAGGCCAGCTGCTGCAGGAGAGGACACGGTCTTCGGAGGGCTTGAGGGCAACATGCCGGAGGTACAGCGCCTGCAGGCAAAAACAATAAAGTTAATCCAGTGACAAATGAAGGTGGGCTTCATGGGCCTGACGGGTGCCCTGGAGGCACTATGCACTGAGATGCGAGAGGACCGTGCAGCCAGGTATAGGGAGAGACAGCGCCTCCACACACGCCTGGACTTATATACGAGGACTGTTAACCATCTATACTCTGCCACCTCAGTGCTGTCACGTCGCTGCATCAGCATGCGGCATGAGTTGGCACACTGCTGCAAGGATGTGGCCAAGGGACTAGTGCAGGTCACATGTGAGGTGGACCAGCTGCGGGCAGCAGCCACTGCTGGCACAGGAGCCCTCAGCTCCCTTGAAGAGGATGGGCAATCGAGCCGGAGCAGCATTACTCCACCTCTCCCACAGGACAGGCGCCGTAGTGTGCGTCAGGGTAGGGCTGCCGATGCTTCAGGAGAGGGCACTGTGTACTCTGAGCGAGGGGCTATGAGCTGTCAACGCGGACGTTGAGGAGCCCTGACTAGCAAATGGCAATGGGTGAGTTAACCCATTGCACACAGACTCATGTCTACAATGTATCTCTTTGCACTTTGTGTTCAACATGTGCGGGACATTTGGACCAACATAGTATGCAACACAGGCTGTGTTATGTAAATTTACCTGAACTTAAGGAAATAAAAAGACAGTCTTTCACCAATCTGTAGCATTGTGTCATCATTTCTCACCGAGAAATAGTTCTGTGTGATCTCCTCTCGCCTCTGGCATCTGGCAGCCGTGGTAGGCCTGCATCTTGGAGCTGGCCCCTCCTCATCTGATGATTCTGACTCTGTGAGCTCCACTGGGGTGCATTTCCTGGTGGCGATGTTGTGCATCATGGCTCAAGCAACCACGGTCTTGCAACAGGTCTCGGGCTGTATTGTAGTGCCCCTCCACTCTTATGTAGGCAGCGGAAACGGCTCTTGAGTATTCCAAAGGTCCTCTCAATGGTGCAGCGGGTAGCTGTGTGGGCACTGTTGTACCTCCACGCCCCAGCAGTGGTGGGATTCAGGTACGGAGTCAGTATGTAGTCACGGACAGCATACGCACTGTCACCTGTAGGGTGAGAAGAATAAGGTTAAACACTGTCCACCCACTGCTACGCTTCACTGGTGTGTCCTTTTTACCAATGTGTTTACCTAGTAAGTAGCCATCAGCGAATTCACCATTTGTGAGTCATCGATGAATCCCACTGTGGCAGAAGATGAATGAGTCGTGGGGGCTGCCTGGGTATTTTGCTACGATGTCAGTGATGATGTGCTTGGCATTGGGGGCGTGGCTTGGACGCCGATGGCGATGGTCGCCTGAGAGCTCGGCTCCGGGACTGAGCCCGTGAATATCCTGTAAATCGGCGGCTACGGGGCACCCCGACCCCCATGTTTTGGTGATCGGCCCAACGGAGACCTGCTGGGGCCCCCAGCGTGATCGGCACGAGCGGTGACCCGGTGCAAATCGGAGTTAAGGGAACTGCGGAGTGTGACCCAACATGGCGCCCGGACTTCTTTGTCCCCGTGGCTGGATCCGATAGACTGGAGGATCGTCGCTGACGACGGAGCGCCCCCAGCTCGGTGGTCTCCCGGTGGGGATTGAAACTGGACATCGGTCAGAGAGGTCTCTTCTACTGGGGATAGCACTCGGATGAACGGATGCCCACACCATAGCGGAGCCCACGTTGGGACAACTGGAGATCCCGACGGTGGCCCCACTCCCTGCATTGTACTTGGCTACTTTCTCCTGGCTGACCCACTCCCATGGGAGGCGCAACCCTTTGGAACCGCGAGTCGTCCAGTAGAACTGGTGACACTCGGTCGGCCGTGTGGGCCTGCCCGGCCCGGCGACGATTGTCCCCGCCTCCTCCACGGTGCCCCCGGACGGCAAGGTGGTGGCACGGGCCGCGGCTGGGACGATCCAACGGGCCTTGGAGACGGAGATCTCCGGCACTTGACCTGAGGCCTAGCACCCGAGGGAGTCGTAGCCGGTGCCGACACTCGGGGACGTCTGCTCCGGGACCCGGGCGGAGAACGGCCGGCGACATGGGGAAACCTAGAGGCGCCAAGGGGACTGCCCCGGTCGTCTCGGACTCGGAGACCCAGGACAAGGAGGAACGCGGAGGTCCAGAGGAGGCCGGTGGTGCACCTCTGCAGCAGCAATTCGACCGTGTTTTGGAGGCGATAGCGACCACGCGCTCGGCCCTCCAGCAGGACATTGCCCAGGTGGCGACGAGCCTGGGTCTCCTTAGAGCGGACCACGGCAAACTGTCGGACCGGGTCAAGGAAGTGGAGGGCTCGGTGAAAACCTTGGAGCCGGCGCAGGGCACCCTGGCCGCGGAAATGAAGGAGGCTTTATCCCGGATCACGGTCCTCGAGCAGAGAGCGGAGGATGCGGAAGGCCGCAACAGGAGGAACAACATTCGTGTGGTTGGCCTGCCGGAAAAGGTCGAGGATGGCGACATGGTGGCGTATCTGGAGGCCTGGCTCCGAGACACGGTGGCCCCGGAGGGTTTGTCCTCCTTCTACACTCTGGAGCGTGCCCATAGAGTTCCGGCGAGGCCGCCGCAGCAGGGACGTGCCCCGCGGCCGGTGGTGGCGCGGTTGCTGCACTTCAGGGATAGGGACCTGATCCTCAATGCCGCCAGACACAATGGACCATTCAAAGTGGCGAATAGTCAGGTGAACATCTTCCCGGATTACACCTATGAAACCCAACGCAGACGGTTTTCCTTCCTGGCGGTCAAGCGCGAGCTCCGGAGTGAGGGTATCCAGTACTCGCTCTTCTACCCGGCGAGACTCCGCGTAATTGTCGATGACAAAACCCAGTTCTTCGACACCCCAGAGGACGCTTGTCACTGGCTCGAACTCTATAGAGCGGGGAAAGGTGGATCCGGCTCTTCGCCTAGACAGACGGCAGAGCCGGGACAGAGGCGGAGATCCAGGAGGACTAGAGGTCGCGGAGGCCGATCGGGGGGTCCCTCAACTGTGGAGACTTCGACGGAGCGGAGGGGAGTGCTGGAGGTGCTGACGGCGCTGTCTGGATCTCGGGACGATGCCACGGTGGAGGAGGGGATCCCGGGTGACGAGGGGGGTTCAACGGACTCCGAGGGATCTGTACCGGACAGTGGCCATACGCCGGAGATCACACCACAATCGGTGGAGGACATACTGGATGGACAGGGGTAACTGGGTGTGCTTCTTCAGTTTGGGTGGGGGCCCGGCGGGGGGATGGCGGGTGATGGTAAGAGTGGTTGTCTACCGGGGTAGGATGGGCGGGGTGCCCTGGACTGGCCCCCAGGGGGTCTTTTCGTGACACTGTTGTGGGCTTGCTCTAGTCCTGATGGCCTGGGCGACGAGGGCCCATTGCCTCCGTCCGGCCCGCACCTGGCCCTTAAGGCCTTCCTGTGGTGGCGACTGCAGGATTAGTAAGGTGTAGTGGGTTGTTGGGGAGTGTGGTTTGGATGGGAACTAGATGGTGCTATTTGGGTCCTGTTCTGGGGAGGGTGGATGGGGAGTTGATTAATATTTGGGTTGTTCAGTTTTGTTTGGGGACAATGGCCGCCATCAGTGCTATGAGGATCGATGTCCTTTTATGGTTGGGACCCAGCTGGGGAGACTTTGCGAGACTGATATGGGACAATGGCTGAGATTGCCAATCTGAAATGTGTTACTTGGAACGTACGGGGGCTGCATACAATGTCCAGGCGTCACAAGGTCCACGCTTATTTAGTGCGTAGGGGGATACAAATGGCGCTGCTGCAGGAAACCCATCTGAACAAGGCGGAAGGGGCGGCGCTACAGCGTAGATGGAGGGGGCAGGTCTTTTGCACCTCGTACTCCGCGTATGCCAGAGGGGCGCTGATCTGGGTTAGAGCTGGGGTCCCCTTCCAGGTCACGAACACAGTGATGGACCCGGAGGGGCGCTATGTGGCCATTTCGGGGACTTTGGGAGGGAGAGACCTAAACGTTTGCTGTGTGTATGCTCCTAATGTCGACCAGACTGCCTTCCTTTCCAGGGTATCGGGCTCGTTGGCCCACTGCCTCTCCGGGCCCATCCTGCTGGGTGGAGATTTCAATTCCGTAGTGGATGTAGACAATGACCGCTCGCACCCACCCCTCCCTGATTCTCCGGTTCGTCGTCTGGCTAGGGACCGTCGGGACTGGCAGACTCACTGGGGCCTAACGGACATTTGGAGGGCGCAACACCCCACAACTAGGGACTACTCCTACTTTTCGAGCCTCCATGAATTGCACGTTCGATTGGACGGCTTTCTTGGTTCGCCCGAATTGGTTTCGGCGGCGGTCCGGTCTGAATATTTGACCAGAACCATTTCTGATCATAACCCCCTCCTGTTGGACCTTCGCTGGTTTCCTGGGGTGCCGGCGGTGCCCACCTGGAACTTACGTCCCGAGACCCTTGAGGACAGTGTCTTCAAGGCGGACCTGGGTGACACGATCTCGGAGTACTTCGCGTCCAACGGTGGCACCGCGAGCGCGAGAGCGCTAGAGTGGGACGCTTTTAAGGTGGTGGTGAGAGGGTACTGCATATCTAAACAGGTCGGTGTGCGGCGAGTTATCCTCGCGGACCTGGAGACAGCGGATCGGAAACTCCGCGAGTTGGAATTACGCCGCCCAGGGCACCCAGACTTACAGACGCGCACGGCGGAGGCGAGGGAGGCGGTGGCAGCAGAGGTCGAACGGCTCCGCTGTTTTGACTATAAAGCCTATACGGTTCGGTCCATCGCGGAGGGGGATAGGTCGGGCGCGCTGATAGCGTGGCTGGCCAACCCTGCGCGGCAGACTTCACTGACGACGTCCATGCGTAGGGCAGACGGAACCCAGGTGTCTACTCAGCCTGCGATTTTGAGCTGCTACCGGCAATACTATGAGCGCTTGTACCGCAGTCGCTCTGTCCGGGACCCTGCCCTGCTAGATAATTATTTGCGGCCCCTTGAGATTCCAGCAATGGAGCAGGAGGTGGCTAAAACCTTGGGGGCCGACATAGAACTGGAAGAGATCCGTACCGCCATTAAAAAGATGGCGAGAAATAAGACCCCGGGCCTGGACGGGCTTCCTGTAGAGTTCTATGCGGCTTATGCCGATCTCCTAGCCCCTAGGTTGTTGGTGGTATATAGAGAGGCAAGGAGGCTGGGGCGCCTTCCAGGCTCGATGTGTGAGGCATTGGTGGTCCCGCTCCTCAAGCCCGGCAGGGACTCATCCGATCCGGGCTCCTACCGTCCCTTATCGATGCTGACGGTGGATTATAAAATACTGAGCAGCATCTTGGCCACGAGGCTGCTTGGGCACATGAGTTCCTTAGTGCATGAGGACCAGGCTGGCTTTATCCCCAGGCGTAACACGACCATGAACATTCGCAGGTTGTGCCGCTTGCTCGGGGAACCGCTTGTGGACGCCCCATGCCCGGTTGTCCTATCAGTGGACTTAGAGAAGGCCTTTGATAGCCTGGAATGGGACTACCTCTGCACTGTGTTGCGGAGGTTCGGCCTCGGGGAGGGTTTCGTCAGCTGGACCAGGGTGCTGTACGCCTCGGCGTCAGCCAGGGTTCGGGCGGGACCGCTGATTTCCTCACGATACCCGGTGGAACGGGGCACGAGGCAGGGCTGCTCGCTCTCCCCACTGCTCTTTGCGCTGGCGGTGGAGCCTCTTGCGTTGCATCTCCGGTCGGGAGCCCATTACGCGGGCCTGTGGACCCTGTCAGGCCCGCACTACGTCTCGCTATACGCAGACGACCTGTTGCTCTTCCTAGAAGACCCGCTTGCTGCCCTACGTGGAGCTGCGACGGTGCTCACGGAGTTTGGGGAGGTCTCGGGCCTTCGAGTGAATTGGACTAAGACTTGTCTTTTCCCGATTCGCAGGGGCACCCCTACACCTGCCTTAAGTAGGGAGATTAGATGGGAACCCGACTGCTTCAAATATCTAGGGGTGTATGTCTACCACGAACCTTCTGGCCTCCTTGATGGGAACATTGCCCGGGGCATCCGGGCACTTCGAGGCAGTATGGGCTTTTGGGCCACGCTGCCGCTCTCGGTGGCAGGACGGATCGCTCTGCTTAAAATGGTGGCACTCCCCCGGCTGTTATATTATTTCCGGACACTACCGATCTGGATCCCACCGACCACGTTTCGACTATTACGGTCCATGATAGTCGGATTCCTTTGGGGCTCGGGCCGCCGGCGGGTGGCCCTCAAGACCCTGATGAGGCCGAAGGAGGAGGGTGGGCTTGCGGCGCCGGACTTCGAAAAATATTACTTAGCGGCGCAGCTCCAGACCCTCACCCAGGAGATCGCTCGGGAGTTCCGGGGCCCCGAGGACAGGAGGGGAACGGGTATGGCCAGGCATGTTCTCTCCTTCATAGTGATGAGGCAACGATTAGCCTTGCAGGACTTGTCTATGGAGGAGCGGACTGTTCGCCTGTGCTGGAACCGGGCTCACGCCCGGGGCCACCAGCGAACACCGTATGCACCCGAAATACCGCTGGGGATGCTAACGGCTTTGCCCCATGGGGGTGATTGGTCGCGGCTGGCGACCTGGGAGGACGCCGGCCTGCAGCTCATCGGTGATCTCTATGAGGACGGGACGCTCTTGCCATTCCAGGAGCTCATTGATCGATTCGGGATTCCCCGCGGCGACTTTTTGCTGCACTCGGCCCTTGTTCGAGCGATCCAGGCGCACTGGAGGTCCGGGCAGGCAGAACCCCTTTTATCCCCAGTGTGCCAATACGTGATGATGTCCGCGGGCACGGTAAGGGCGGTCACATGCCTTTACGGTAGACTGCTCAAGGAGGGGCTGGCTCCCCTCACCACCCTGAGAAACCGATGGGAGGAGGACATTGGCAAAGAGATCCCAGAGACGACCTGGGTTCAGCTGGTGCGGCGTGCCTGGAAGGGCACACGCCACGCCCGCTTTCAATTAGTCCACTACTATGTGCTCCATAGAGCATATTTGACCCCGGTGAAAATCAGGCGATATTTTGCGGCGGCCTCAGCAGAGTGCCCCAGGTGCCCGGCCCAGGAGGCGGACCTTCTCCACATGCTGTGGGCCTGCCCGGGATTGTCGGCCTATTGGGAGGAAGTGGGGAAGACCCTGGAGGAAACGACGGGGAGATCCCTTTCGTTGGATGCGGCGGTGGGTCTCCTGCATTGGTTCCCTCATACCCCCAAGAATAAAATATCTAGTAAATTCATCGATTTGGGGCTGCTCCTTGCTAAGCGGGAGGTGACCAGGAATTGGAAGGCACGGACCGGCCCGACAGGGAGCCGGTGGCACAGCGAATTTTTGAAGTGGGCGGCGGGGGAGAGTACGCTTAGATACCAGCTAGCTTGGAGGCAGCGTAACGAGAAGGCCGAGGAGACAGCGCTGGAGTGGGAGATGCTCGTGCAGGCCCTTAGGGAGTATTGCGCCCCCGGCGATGCCGAACGAGAGGAAGCGGCGCGCCCTGAGTCCCGTTAGACGGTTGCACTGCTCAGCTTTATTGCTTTCCTCATGGGTCCCCAAGAAGATCCGGTTGCGGTAGATGCCGCGCGCTGATGGCGGGGGGGGGAGGGTTTTTCTGGGATTGGGGGGTGTTAAGGGTGGGGGGGTGTTTTTGGAGTTATAGGGTTGTTTAGAAAAGCAGATGAAGGACAACGAATCCTCCGGGCCGACCTCGACAACCTCCTGAGCCCCCACGGACTTTCGCCGCCCGACCCCAGGGTTGTGGGCTGAACGGCTGTGTAAGCAACTTCCGGAGGGGATCGGAGGGTTGGGTTTTAACGCTCCGGCTTGAGATGTAATGCTGGTCGCTTATGTAAAGATTTACCAATTCCTGCAATAAAAATAATTTAAAAAAAAAAAAAAAAAAAAAAAAAAAAAATGATGTGCTTGGCATTGCACACTACCTGTATGTTCAGGTAGGACTTGCGATTCGTGAACACATACTCATTCTGTGAGGGGGGATATAGCGACATGGGTCCCATCTATGCAGCCAATGACGTGGGGGAATTATGCAATCTGGTAGAACTTCTGCTTGGTTTGGTCTAGTGCCTGTTGTGTGCTGGGGAATTGGATGTGGTGATGCAACCTCTGTACCATTGCATCAAGGAATGCATGGAAGAAGCGTGACAGCGCACTCTGAGAGACCCCTCCTGCTGTGGCTATCACCCCCTGGAAACTCCCTGATGCCAGTAGGTGCAGTGAGCACAAGACCTGTACATGGGTTGGGATGGTGTGTGTCCTGTGTGTGGGGTGTTCAAGTATGGGTTTGAGCTCCGCTATTAAGTCCAGGATGCTGTCTTCATCCAGCCTGTAGTTCACATGGATCTCCTCCACAGTCCGCTGGAACAGCCCAGCCATTGTGGAAAATGCCTGTGGCATTGTGGGCCTCTTTAAATAGGTTGCACCTGGTTACCACCTGCTCATACTTGGTGGCAGTTGCGATTAGCAAAATTGCGAATTTCGTGAATTCGCAATTTGAGAATTTTTCATGCTTTTCGTTTTGCGAATTCGCTGTTTGAGATTCCTTATTTGCGATTTTCACAATTTGCGTGGCTGAGGTAGCAATTTCGCACATTTATTCGCAGACTCGAATTTTCGCTAAATTGCTAATTGCTATTTTTGCGATTATCAATTTTGCGATCGCTCTGGCTCTCAAACATAGCGATTCTCTGTTTTGCGATCACAAACACCTTTTTTTGCGATTCGCAGTGTTTGCGATCGCAAAACAGCTTCTTACATATGGCCCTTAATTCTTTATATGATATGTCCCCTTCGAAATATAGCCTTTGATCTTCCACAAGTGTTGTAATCTTGTTGTCAGCTTTAAGAATACCTCCCCAAGATTATCAAGGTTATTGTGATGAGAATGATCACAAACAATATAGGTTTTCGCAATTTCTACAGAATTAATAATCAATTGACCGTTCCTGTCTTTAATGGCCAGAATCATATTTGAGAGCTCTAGTTTATTAATTTGCAGTGCCAGCAATTTGCTTGCCTTTTCAATTGTTCATAGATTTTTTATTTTATCAAGGGTACATATGGCTTTGGATGTGCACACTGTGTTACATTCTGCTTTTCTCCTGATTAGTTTCCTAAGTATTTCTGGTTGAGGGGAAGAGTCATAGGTGCACGTAAGATCATTGACCTCTCTAACCAGAGATGCTTGTGTTTCCTGAGTCTGTTTGTCAGTTAGACCTAATCCCTCATCACTGCATCTCTCACACAAACTTTCCTCACCACCCATAATGTTTGTGCTGAGAAAACTGACCCCTAATTCTCCTGTAGGTGTGTTGTGAGAAAGGTAGTCAGCCATTTTTTGTTTTCAGGTCATTTATATCTCTGCATGTTCAATCTCCACAGACCTGTTGGTGATCTGGATATACCTACATCTAGTTGTAGTAAAACTAAATCATGGTAGGACACACTATTCGGGATATCTGTCGCTCTACTTAATATCGAGCTACATGCCAGGAAGAACTATATATGTGATTGATTACCAAACACAAAGATGTGTATGTATAGTCCCTTGTAGCCAGGTGCCAGAATCAACTTATTCATGATCTACAATACAGGGGTATATTCACAAGAATGTATGATAACTACCGCAAAAGTAGCTTAACACAACTCTCAACATCGCAGCCTATTGCGGGAAAATTACGACGTGCCAACCAAGTATTCACAACACGGCGGTAGCATGCGATATTCACCAGATAACGCGTCAAATGTCAGCGTGAAAATCACCGCCACACCGCAAATATGCGAAACGCGAACACAAAAAATCATGTGATGAGGCCAATTGCTGTACCAAAATCAGCAAAACCCACCCACAGGCCTGCAAATCCCATGTGTCTGGCGGGAAAATGCACTGTAAAAGAAAGAAAAAAAAAACACCAAAATCAATTGAAACTGCGTAGCACCATGGATGCACCCGGACCAAGTGCAGAGTACAAGCCAAACTCCACAAGCCCCACAGAGGGCAAGCCAGGCACCCTGTGTTCGGGGAAGGACAAGGAGAAGATGAAGAGGAAGACGGGGTTCAGTCCGCAGGAATACCGGATCATCGTCACGGAGGTAATAGAACACCATCAACAACTGTTCGGCACCTCCCCTGCGGCACTGGCAACCCAAATGGAAATATGGCAGGCCATCGTCACCAACGTCAATGCAGTCGGAGTGTTGAGGAGGTCAATGGAGGAGGTCAAGAGGCGCTGGCATGAAGTGCACATCCAAACCAAACAGAAACTCGCCACCAACAGGAAAGCAGCAACGGCGACTGGAGGTGGGAGTCCTGCGACACAGGAGGAGCTGGATGAGCTGGAGGAAATGGTGGCTACAGTCAGCAGTGTGGAGACGGTGGCAGGATTTGGGAGCCTGGACGCAGCTCGATATGACCTCACCCAACAGCAACAGGGTGAGTAACGACCAGGGACTGGGGGGACAGGGGGAGATGGGCACAATGGCACACATGCACAATTATGTGTGGCACAATGCACACCCACAATGATCGTGGAACATGTCCCTGAACGCCTTGGCACACTGCAGCACACAGGGAAACACCAAGTAGGCCCCCATCCACAAAGTGCCCAAATGGGCCCCCCTCCCTATGACCAATATCACAACCGACCCATGCACATGTGCTGAATGCAGCAAAGCAGCGGCTCTGTGACCCACACTGACTATGCAAGTAACACTGCATGCCCGATTACATGGCAGCAGTCAAAAAACATGACATGGCCCACGAATCGACATGGAGGTGGCCCATTGCGGATCACATCCGTAAAGGAGCAGGTGACACTCTGACATATCCACTTGCACCCAGAACCCATGCCATACAATTCACGCAGGAGACAAACAATGCACCAGGCCATAAAATCTGTCCCAGAGCACATATGACCTAAGTCAAAAACAATTCAGCCCCCGAAAGCACACAATTCAAAGGCACCCCGCCTCAAAGGGAGTCTACATGAAATCAGAGCTACAGGGGCAACTCCCCCACAATGTAGCACACACAAATAGCAATCCCAGAACATCAGCAATGACGGCAATGTGGTACAAAGTGCAACACCAACACCACAGGGTAGGGCCCACAACAGGTTCCGCACGTGCGTAGTAACTGTCCACTCACATCTGGCATTGCCTGACACTGTGTGATGATAATGTACGGGTACTACCACACATCCGTCATGTAGTCAAAAAACACACTGACTGCCATCAAATAGCCAGTTCCACCAAAACAGTCACAATGTACATTGGCATGCAGTCTGAATGTAAACATCTGCAAATCTTCAACATACATGTATAACTCTGTTAACCTGCATCTCCCCTTTACATTGCAGAGGGACAAATAACACCTCCTGCAGATCACACCATACTTCCCATCATCGATGATGAAGAGGACAAACTGCACATATGTCAAGACACCCTCCAATGGTGATACACACACACATGTTGGCATGTGGAGCCAGGTGCCCAAGAGGCCTTGCACTGCTTGTGCAATCTCACTCGGTCTCTCTCGCTCGCTCTCTCCCTCTCTTTCCTTTGTTGGGTGCATGGCACACCTTCTTCTCTTGGATTTTGTCTTCCAGGCTGTGTCCTACAGATTGTCCAGTGAGGACCCGCTAGGACTCATCCAAATGGTTGTTTTGGCTTTTGTTTGAATGGTGTTTTGTGTTGGTGATTGCATTGCTGTATGACTGATTCTCCATTTTCTGGCAACGCATGTATGTTGATTTTCCTGCTTGTGCGACATCAGGCAAAATATTTGTTTGGGGATTCATGGTGTTGATGTGCAGTTTCTTTGCCTGGGGTTGGGGTTGGGCCCGGGGGGGGGGGAGGTGTTGTGGGCCTGGGTGTAGTGTTGGTGGGTGTTGTGGCCCTCTTGGGTGTCCGTGCTGCATGTTCACTTGCTCGGGGGCATCTGTTGTTCTTCATATGTGGCTATGGGCTGTGCTACCTTGTCTGGTGCAGGTTGTGGCCCGACTTTGCACCAGGTCTGAGCAGGTGTTCATTTCCTGGTGCTAACGTGACTTATCGCATGTTTTGTGTTCTTATCGCAGATCTGGCTGGTCGTTGAGAATCTTGCGGAGTGATGTTGTCGCTGCTTTTTGCTTGGGAACGCCTTACTCCGCATCTCATTAGTGATAGTTGCCGGGGTCAACCGTGGCCATGTTTGTTGCGGATGCTAACGCCAGAAAAGTGGTGCTGTAGGCTATTTGCACCAGCTTGTGAATGGGGAGGTACATTTATCACAACTTTGGTTGTGCTAAAGTGCCGTTAAATCAGAGATAGCTCCTTGAGAATATGGCCCACAGTCTTGTAGCAAACATCTGTTTTTATGTCACCTTAAATCAAATTACCCTGATCTGCCTAGTAGGGGTCTAAGACTATGTTCCCTTCCACACCTACCACTACTATGTTTTATGTTAAAAGCAGGGTTTTAAAAAATACCTGAAAACAATTCTGTCTTGTCTCCCATAGGGGCATACATTGAACCAACAACCAGATCTCATACATGGAGTTTAGCAAAAGCATATCTCCTTGTGGTCAGTCCATGTCTGTAGAGAAGAAAAAGAGTTCCTAAATAGTATTGCCACTCCACTGTTTCAAGCAGGCATTGACGGATGGGCATCTGGGTGCATTTAGCATTGGGTGCAAGCATATATTATTTACCCACTCAGTCTCTCTTGAGTTAGTCACATTCTTTGGGGTCAAGTGAGAATACTGTATTAGACCCAGATCTGGGAGCTTGGAACCTAGAAAAGACAGTAACTTTTTCCTTTTTATATAGTGGATCAAACAATTGACGTTCAGAGAAACGATGGAAATACTATTGCCATTACTCAAGACCATGACATGTTCTGGTTATTTGACACATTGTTGTACAATAAGAAATGAGGTAAAGAGTACAGTTGTATGCAAGTGTCATCATGCAAAGGAGAGCCCTAAAATGTGATTCTAAGGGTGAATAAAATGATCCGCATGATAAGCCCCACACGCAAACAAAAAAAGCAAACTTCTAAATTGTATCTATTTGCAAGAGGGCCCACATGAGTGACAGGCCTCAAATTGTCACATCCCATCAGCATTCAATCAAACCATTTCCCTGAAGGGAGGTAGCTATGTAAAAATATTCCTAGGTGCTGGGTGTCTTAAAAGCATTCTCTATATCCTTACTAGCCAGAAAGTGAACAATATGTGCTCCTAGTATCCCATGTGCATAGTTATGCCATGAAAGTGAGTGTATAAGGAATCAATTTTTTGTGAACATAAAACCTTATATATAGTGAAAGCAACACTAAAGTCTGAGCAACTGTTAGTAAAGTAACACAGGAGATATCCTGCATCCTATGTTATTGCTGAACTTAAAATAAGATTGTTATCTCTAGCTTACCAAAAGTGAACATGCAACCGTACTCCATCCAGGGATGGCATATCATGGCTACCCTACATACTTGAAAACTATTATTTATTTCTGCCCTATACACTTTTGTTTCCATGTAAAATTGTGATTTATGTACACCCTGAGGGTGCTCCAACAGTCATTCCAGTTCTCTGGGGTCATACAATTGTGTAGTTTCACTATCCATTGTCACCAGCATAGTGGCGGGTTCCAACAGTCCAAATTTAATGTCCCATTTTGTCAGACAGGGTCGGAGCACCAAAAACTTCTTGAATGTTTTGTTTGTATCATAAGAGAAATCATGCTAGAAGAAGATCATTTGGTTTTCATATTGAAAAGGTACATGACGTTTGGTGGCAGTTGGAAACTATTTAGCCTGTTTGTGTCTAAGGATACACGCAATAATTTGTCTCTGTTTCACCACCATGTCCTGATTTCTGGATCACACTTGATATGCCCTCTGACACTCCATAGGTGGGTCAAATTGCAGCTTTGTGAGATCAGGATGGAAGTTTTTTAAAGAAACTGATGTCCTCTCCTTATCGAAGATTATCCCTCTGACTTCTGTTCTCAAGTTAAATAGCTTTCCTCTTTCTTGAGGTTCCAAGGGTCCCTTTCCCAGTCATATGATATGATTCCCCAATGTCTCTACCACAGCAGTCATTAGAGATGCTGTGTCCTCAACAATTTTAATCAATACTCAGTGTGGTATAGAGTGTAGTGTCTGCCGCTCTCGGATCTTTCACGCAGCCATCTCCGCATAGGGTAATTGCCACACTGATTTGTATTCTGACATTGAGCTCTTGGGAACAGTCAGACAGTTTATCAAACTTGTAATGGATTACATTATTTAGGTCAATACACTCAGGGGAAAAGTAAAACAATATGCAGCAGTTCCGATATGTAGCGTAGGAGTCAACTCAGCATAGTGAACCATTCACATCAACATCATATGAAGGCGCTCATATGTACCACGCCTCAGGAATTCTTTTACATTAAGTTCGGAACACTCTCAGTTGTGAGCATTCCTCTTTCTATGGCCATGGATATCCTATTCACTGTATGGCCAGTACTGCAGTTTTATTTATATTATTTTCTTCACAATATTGTCACCCATATATATTCTAAATGTTTGGCATCCTAAAACATCATTCTGGCAGTGGGCAAATGAGAAGATTCCTATCCTCAATGTTTAGTGAGCTTGGCAATGTGAATAGTTCTCAGCCCCAATGTGCAATGAGGTGGTCAACACACTCTTGCACGCTTCCATCTGTTCTCGAAAAAAATTAATTTAAATTAAACTGGTCACTCACCACCACTACCCATGTTTCATTAGGCATCCGCTGTTATAGCGGGGCCTTATTGCGATACTTCTGGAGCCTCATGGTGTCAGATTCTCATGGTTATTCCTCTTAGATGCTGCTGGGAGACCACAGCCTGATACCTTTGCTATAGTGCATCCCAGATGTCAGTTCTTGGTGTGGATGTGCTCAGTTGTATTCTGATAGCCCTATAGCTGCTATCAGTTATTTTGACCATGAGCAGGACCCCTGCTTCACAGATGGCTAGGGAGCCCAGCCAGAACTCTACTAGAGAGCCGTCATACCTGTTGGGCTCAAGCTCTGCCCTCGCTAATGAAAGTTTGATACCATTAACAAAGGAAAGTTGCCTTGATGCAGAGGAACCCAAAGTTAGGAGATATGGTATAAAATGATAGTGGTACAGAGGCTAAGGGCCTGATTTAGCATTTGACAGTGGGCCCCGGGTTCACTGTGCCACTGGATTCAACCTATCAGGCTGATGAGGGGTGAATCCCTGAAACCGGTCCTAGGATGCTTGTTTCCAGTCCAGGGAGGACCTGGGTTGGCAGTTTGGGCTGGACTGTTCCCATGAGGCACAGGGTCAAGACTGATTTGCATATGGCTGGGTTCAAACTGGAATGGCATGGTGAGCACAAAAACGATGGATTTAGGCCCATATCTCTGTACTGGGGTGAATGTATGACATTGTTCTGCATTCTTTCCATCAACTGTTGTTTTTGCATTTGTCACCCCGAGTGGAACGGGTATGCTCAGATGTGAGTCCCATGCTCTCCATGCCACTGGAATCAAGCTATCCTGGCTGATGAGGGGATGCTTTTTTCCGGTCCAGGGAGGACCTGGCTTGGCAGTTTGGGCTGGACTGTTCCCATGAGGCACAGGGTCAAGACTGATTTGCATATGGCCAGGTCTAAAGTGGGGTGGTATGGTGAGCAGAAGAATGATGGATTTAACCTAGATCTCTTGACTGGGGGTGAATGTTTTGATTTGTTCGGCATTCCATCCATCAATGGTGTGTCTTTCACTTTCTCACCCTAAGTGTGCCGGGTATGCCCAGACGTGGGTCTTGGACTCACTGTGCCGCTGGATTCAAGCTATCCTGGCCGATGAGGGGTGAAACCCTGAAACCAGTTCTAGGATGCTTGTTTCCGGTCCAGGGAGGAACTGGCTTGGCAGGTCAGGCTGGCCTGTTCCCATGAGGCACAGGGTGAAGACTTATTTGCATATGGCCAGGTCTAAACTGGAGTGGCATGGTGAGCAAAAGAATGATGGATTTAACCCGGATCTCTTGACTGGGGGTGAATGTGCTGGAGCAGAGTTTTCTGTTGAAAATTCATCGGGTTTTGAAGCTCCGGTTTGTTTATATGTTGTGAATTAAAATTATTAATTTGTAACTATTAATTATTTGTTATTGTATGAAATTATTATTAACCAATACAAACTAACAGGAGAAAACTACACGTGGGAATGCATACATGTTGCTTAATAATAATGTGCAGGTTTTATTAAATGAATGTTGCTAAGTGTTGTTTGTTTTAAAGCACAAAACGCTTTTGAAATAACGTGTACTAATGCTTATTTATGTTGCAGATGGCTAGTTAACTACATACACATAAGGGTATTAGTGGGAATTAACACTGTTTAATCATTTCGATGATGTAGTAACGTTGTTTGTATTTCTTTCGATTATGATGGTTCGTTTGGCCTATCGTAAAATGGCTGCCGTTTAAAGCCTGCATTCGAGTGATCAAATTTTGATGAGAGGGCCTTGCTGAACATGGTCGAGAGTCACCTGACCACAGTCTTCGCCTGGTTTAAAAAGTTTTCCGTGAGGACAGCAGTTCTGGGCGTAAGTCCAAGTGCCTTGGACAAGGATAAGGTCACAATGAACCATGACAATGCTGCGGTGGCTCTGCTAGAGATATTAAGGAAGAGCGGATTCGAAAGAAACATTTGTAGATTGAGTTCCTTCTTCCGTCTTTTTATTTTTGTGATTTTTTCTGAGCGGAGATTTTCCAAATGTAGCGATGCTACATCCTTTCCTGCTCGCTCTGCTCAGCGGCTCAACGGAAACTCGAACATTTTATGTTGCTATTATTTTGTAATTTTCATTATAAATATACTAGACTAGAGAGGGTTGGTGGTCATTGCATTCGGGATTTTGAGGCCACTTCTTCCCAAACCTGTGTTGGTGAGGATCGATGCTGTGAGGACGGTGACTTAGGAGACTTCTACTGAGAAACCTGTCCTGACTCGTTTATGACATTTAGCTAGAATAGGTAATTATGAAAAAATGATTTTGCGTTGATTGACTTTCTTTGAACTAATTTTAGATAAAGAATCATTTATGAATTACAGTGTTGGTGGTTATTTCTTGTCATTTATTGAGTTTATGAAATGTGTTTCTTATGTTTTAAATCATGACTCAAGACAATATCATTTAGGTTGCATTGACCTCATTCCAGATATAGGGTATTTAGGAGTTTTCTCTCTCATGTTTGACACTAGTAGAGTAATCTGAGTATATGTTAGTGAAATGGGCCCAAGCGTATGATGAGTGTATGTGCGTGTATCTGTGAAATTACTCTATCCGTGGAAGTAGGGAGAATTTGTGTGCCCTAATCTGGATCAATTTCCTGGTAGCAGAATTTGATGGTTTTGATTATTGTCATGATCTGATTAGATTGCTTGTACATTGGTTTTTTGATTTATTGATTATTGATGTTGGTATATGTACTAATACTATGTGTTGGAGTCGTCGTGTTGAGTTTTATGTAGTGCTTCTGGAATTTGGGAGCTGGTAGCAGTTCCGTAGTAGGGCAGAGGGAAGTATATACTGCTCTCGGGAAAGACGGGATTGTTGGTCCTGTACGTATGCAGGAGAAACGTGTGACAATTGAAGTTGCGCGTCACATTGTCTGGGTTCGGAATCAGTGACATCGTCGTGTGTTACTATTAGGGATATATTTCTAGTATAAAAGGAGTGTGTATGATAGCGAAGGTTATCTGTGAAACTCTGGTCTTAAGTCCCAGGGATCCGTAAGGTTTGCCCTTAAAGCTTATCGCGGGAGGAGTAATAGGTATTCTCTGAGCTTGTCTGAAGGACTGGGCAGAGGTAAATGCTGCTTGGTTAATGTGTGATATAATTCTGTAGTGGGACAGACTGTACTGTTCTCGGGAAAAGCAGGATTCTGTGTGTATGTATTATATTTTCTTGTATGAAAGTGCGTGAATGTGTGAGCATTTAGTTGATTGTAAGACTCTTTGGAGCAGTCCAAGAGGAAACAGTTAATGGATGCATGTTAGATGGGCACAGTAGAGGGATGTGCTACTGTGTCAACGAGAGTATTAATTCCGTAGTGGAACAGAAGTGAGTGCTGTTTCAGGGAAAAAACGGGATTCTTGTGAGAAAGATTTTCTTTACTATTCTATGGTTAGCGAAGCAGACAATGGAGATGTTTATATGTTGTAACTAATAGATTTTGTAAAATTTGACACGAAGTCTACTGAGAAGATTTTTTGTAAAGGAGGGGTAGACGAGTGACAGGAGACAGGAGCAGGAGCGACTGCAGCGATTGCTGACGTCATACAGACCGCGCTCTGATTGGCTATTGAATCAGAACAGTGTTCGCGCTGGGATTGGTGCGTTGGTGTGAGCCGCGCAAGGATTGGAAGGGGTACGAGGTGACGTAGACGCTCCAGGATTGGTGCGTTGATGTGAGTCGCGCTATTATTGGACGAAAATCGTACTGCATAGTTGTGTTGCGGAAGGGATTAGAAAGTTTTGGTAAAAGCAGAAATGTATTACCAAGAAGAGAAAAAGAAGAAATCCTTGTTCGGAAAAATTAAAGGATGGTTTGACAAGGATAAAGATGTTAAAACAAGAGAAGGTGAATTGTTACCTCCAACGAAAACGCCTGCATCCTTTATGGTTGCGAGATATGGGTATCATACCTGTATATGGTTGGAGAATTGGGCTAGGTATACTAAGGAAGATGGTGTCTTAGCTTTCCCAGAACATGGTTCATTTAATCTGGCCGTGTTGAGAAATTTGCGGGAGAAAATGATGAGTCTAGAACCTAGACCAAGGCCGACACAGTTTGAGGCTTTGGTGGAATGGGAAGAAGAAGTACATGAGCGAGAAAAACAGAGGTCTGGAGGAAATTATAGATACATGTTTGGGAGGAAACATGATCGTGAAACTCATCATGACCGAATGAGGAGATGGCGAGATGCTAGTATGTCAGAGGGATTATATCCTATGAGAACAGTTGACGAGAAGGAAGAAAGGAAGGGTACGGAGAGGGTTCCTGAGGCAGAAGTGAGAAGATATGGAGTTAGCGATTATGAGGATGAGGTCTTGAATGACATGATTTACAAGAGACCACCTCCATATAGACCAGAACCAGAAGAGAGCACACCAGTTGTTTCTCCGATAAGAGATACATTGCGTATCATTGAGACAGAAGTTGTGACACCTGAATTAAGAAGTGGTAACCCTTTCAGAGAAAAAGAGAGAGAGAAAAGATGTGGTGATGGGAATACGAGAGAATTAGCCAGAACTACATCAGAATTGACTGAAAAGATTAGGGAGCTGACGAAGAATCTAGAAGCTGTTACGGTGCCTGTAACCATAGGTCCGGTTATGCCTGTTTTTGATAAACAGAGGATGGGTGAAAATGGTTTGGTGGTTCCATATGTTGGGAATAAGATAACAAGTTTGGCTGGTCCTTCAGGAGATTCAGGAAAAAGGATAGAAAGTAATGATGATGTGAGACAATCCAGACGTGATACATGCAGTGGAGGATTAGAGGTACAGTCTAATTCGAGATTGGATAATGGTGATGCTAGTTGTTCAGGGATGCCAATTTTAGAACCACAGAGGATGCCAGAAAAGGTGGTTCCCGTGAAAAGAACTACTGAAATAACAGCTGAAGATTTGAATGATTGGATGAGAGTCCTTCAAAAGAGGGATAAAGATTCCCAGGCAGTTGATGTGGCCAAGTTACGCATAGAATTAGAGGAGCTTGTTGTAGGGACAATTCCAACAGACATTCTAAAAAATCATCATGATGGAGAATTGTTATTCATGTGTAAAAACATTACCTGGAGAGCTAAGAGTACGCATGATAGGTTAAGAGCAATAGCGAGTGAACAAGGAGTTGACATTGATAAAGTGAAAACATTGCAGAGGTCTTACAGGATGGATTTTACGGACAAGGATATTGAAAATTTGAATGGTGCTGGTAGAACAGGACAGATTAAAGAGATGATCGCTTTATTGCGAAAATGGGGTGATGTAGAAAAATGGAAGGATAGGTGGTATAAGAAAAGGGAAGAATCAGTGGACAGGACTTATTCAGCATTTCCTGTGAGAGAAAAGGAGAAAACAGTGGATGCTTATCCTATGAGAGAAATACCTGGAGGAGGATATGTACATGTTCCATGGACCAGACAGGATATTTTATCATTTACGAATGATTTCCCTCGACTGAGAGAAAAGCCCGTCGAGTGGTATAGGCAGGTAGACAGGTTTGTGAAATTGTCAAAAGTGCTGTGGATTGACCTGAATAGTCTGTTTGACATAATTGTTCCAGCGGATTTGTGGGCTGAGTGTAAAATAGTTGTAAGTTGGCCTACTGAGGAATATCCAAGAGATCAGAGAACAGGAGCACCAGATCCAGAGGTAATGAGGAAGTATGATCAGGTGATTGTATACCTGAAAAGTAAAGTACCTCCAAAAGAGACAGACTGGGTTAAGATAGATCGAACACATCAGGAAGCAAAAGAATCAGTTCATGCTTTTTATGAGAGGCTGATACTGGCTTTTAAACAATTCAGTGGGGATGAGCACCTGGGTGACAAGGATTTGAACCATTTTGTATACAGATTTGTATATGGCCTGAGACCTGAGATTAGTGAGAGAATTCGTGAACATACAGTGGATTGGCAGAGTAAGAAAATAGATGAAATTCTGAGACATGCAAAGTACTTCAGTGATGAAATTGAAGCAAAACAAAGAAAGCTAAAAGAGAAAGCAATGTGGGCACAAGTGAAAGTTGCGGAGAGACAAGAAGCACAGTTGGTGGAACAGGCAAATAATCCAGGGAATAGGCCCAGATATGCAGGGAAAGGAAAGGGGAATCTTGAGGAAGCGAAAAAGAAGTTCCCATGTCACAACTGTGGCCAACTGGGACATTGGAGATCTGAATGTACCAATCCACCATTAGCGAATAACGAGAGTAAACCCTTAAATCAACAGGTGCAGAACGAGGGGAATAATCAACAGCAGCAACAACAGAAGGTTGTGAGACAGCAGAGCCAAGAGCCAAAACCGCCCTTGCCGCAGAATAAAGGGTCACAAAAGTACAATCAGGATTCGGGATTCTACAATGAGGAGCAGGTAAACAAACCAAGGCGTTCTAACCAGGTACAACAGTATTTGTTAAAGAATGAAGGGAGTGAGTCTGAGGGTGATTATTGACGGTGCCGAGGAGAGGAGGAAGAGTGCATACTTGGTGCAACTCTAGAAATAGACCAGGCAGGACCATTTGTAGATGGGAAAATAAATGAAGAGAGTGTTATTTTTTTAGTAGACACAGGTGCGACAAGATCAACTGTCAGGTCAGCAGATATTAGAAATCTTCCTCTCTCGGATGAAGCAATCCAAGTAGTTGGTGTAGCCAATACACAAATCAAGACACGTCTTACTGAACCAGTAAGGGTACAAATAGGGACATTTTCAGACATGCACAGATTCATAGTCTGTGACACTAGTCCAGTGAACTTGTTAGGCAGGGATCTGCTATGCAAAATGAACTGTACAATTTTTTGTACTCCGGATGGAATAGCTTTTGAAACACCAGATGAGGATGTTTTGTACCGAATGACTCTAGATAATAGAGAAAATGAGATGGTTGGTACATATGCTGTGTTTAATCCAGAGGATTTGCCTCAAGAGCTGAGAGACACAGTGAAAAAGACAGTTTGAGATTTTACTGGAGAGGATGTGGGATTGATGAATAATGTGGATCCTGTGAAAATTTCAGTGAAAGAGGGAATTACTTATCCTAACATTCCTCAGTACAAAATGACACCAGAAATAATTGAAGGAATAACTCCTATAATTGAGAAAATGATTCAGCAAGGAGTTTTGAGAGAACTACTGAGTAGCCCGTGTAATTCACCGATAATGGGGCTAAAGAAACCTAATGGGAAGTTCAGGATTGTACAGGATTTGAGAAAAGTTAACCAAATTGTGGTGGCATGTTGTCCTATTGTGCCAAATCCGTCAGTGGTTTTGTATCAGATTCCACATGATGCTGAGTGGTACAGAGTGATTGATTTGTGTCATGCTTTCTTTTCAATTCCATTGCATCATGACAGCCAGTCGATTTTTGCATTTAGGTTTGGCCAGCGTATTTTGGCATGGTGTCGAATCCCACAGGGGTATACAGAGAGTCCTTCGATATTCAATCAGTTATTGAAAAAATCATCGGAGAGTTTGATCATGCCTGAAAGCTCAGTACTAGTACAGTATATTGATGACCTACTCATGGCATCAAAGACACGTGAAGCTTGTGAAGTAGATACCATAGCTTTACTGAATCATCTGGCAGATGGAGGGTTAAAGGTATCTCCAGCCAAATTGCAATTTTGCAAGAAAGAGGTGCATTATCTTGGACACAATATTGAAAAGGGTCTGAGAAAGGTGACCGATGACAGGATCAGAATTATCAGAGAAATGAAAGCCCCAAAGACCCAGAGAGAAGTGAGGATGTTTCTGGGGATGGTGGGTTATTGTCGTCAGTGGATAATTAATTTCTCGCTGATAGCAAAGCCACTGATTAAGCTGACAAAAAGTGAGATGAAAGACCCATTGGAACTAGATGGAGAACAAATGGCAGCATTTGAGGAGTTGAAGAGCAGAATGTGTGAAGCCCCTGCTTTAGGTATGCCAGACTATGAAAAAGAGTTTGAGTTGTACTGCAGTGAGAGAAATGGATGTGCACTTTCAGTGTTAATTCAGAAACATGGACAACTGAGAAGGCCTATTGCGTACTTCTCATCACACTTGACCCTGTAGCTGTGGGTTTACCAGGTTGTCTGAAATCTGTAGCTGCAACATGTAAAAGTCTGGAACAGAGTGAAGGGATCATAATGGGATATCCTGTAAGGGTATTTGTACCTCATAATGTGGCAATTCTTTTGACAAGAAGCAGAACTCAGTACATGTCACATAGTCGGCTGACTAAATATGAGAAAGTCATTCTGGGAGCATCAAATGTGACTCTTGAGAGATGTGTGAATGTGAATCCAGCAACATTGTTGCCAGATAATAAAAATGTGGGTGTGAAAGAAGATGATCACAATTGTTTGGATGTGCTGGATTACTGTACAAAACCGAGACCAGACATAAGAGATCTTCCATTGCCTGAGAGTGATCATGTGCTGTTTGTGGATGGATCATGTCTGAGAAATGATGATGGCGTGCTGAGTGCAGCATATGCAGTGTGCAAGGTTTCAGAAGTGATGGAAGCTTCACCATTGAAAGGAGTGAAATCTGCACAAGTTGCTGAATTGGTGGCATTGACGAAAGCTTGTGAAATTGGGAAAGATCTGAGAGTGACTGTGATGACTGATAGTCAGTATGGATTTGGAGTTGTGCATGATTTTGGCCAGCTTTGGCTACAGAGAGGTTTCTTGACGTCGAGTGGGACTCCAATAAAGAATGCTGAGGTGATTGGAAAATTGCTTGAGGCGATACAGCTGCCTAAAGAATTAGCGGTTGTAAAATGTGCTGCTCATGGACAAGGAGATGATTTTGTGACAATTGGAAACCGATTTGCAAATGACATTGCACAGTATTGTGCTAAAAATAATCACTCGATTAATAGGGAACGAGAAGGGGAAATGTCTTTTTGTTCTGTGATGTTTACTAATGTCCTAGAAACATGGGATGAGGTGAAACAGTTGCAGGATGAGGCAGGAAAGGAAGAAAAGAAAGACTGGATCAAGGCAGGTTGTGCCCCAAGAGAAACAGATCATGTCTGGATCTATAGAGATGGTAGACCAGTCATGCCAAACTCTATGCTGTCGACAATGGCAAGGATGTATCATGGCCAGGGACATTTGGAAAGGGATGCGATGATCAGGTCTTTTAAACAGACTTGGTACAATGCAAAGTTCAGGACGATTGCAGAAAGCATTTGTCAAAGATGTTTGATTTGCCAGCAATTTAACACTGGGAAAAAGACAGTGGTGAGTCTAGGAACAATAGGCAGAGAAGGTGGTCCTTTTACGAGAATGCAGATTGATTTCATTGAAATGCCACAAGTGAACAGATTGAGGTATGTTCTAGTGGTAGTCTGTTTGTTCTCAAGATGGGTGGAGGCTTATCCGACTAGGAGAAATGATGGAATAACAGTGGCAAAGTTACTGTTAAGAGAGCTGATTCCTAGGTACGGATTTCCAGTAACGATTGAGTCTGATAGAGGTGGACACTTCTATAATGAGCTCATGAGTTTAATTTGTGAAGCATTGAGCATACAGCAGAAGCTACATTGTGCATACAGACCAGAGGCTTCTGGTGTTGTGGAGCAGATAAATGGCACAATCAAGAACAGGATTGGTAAGATGTGTTTAGCCACTGGAATGAAATGGCCTGATGTCTTGCCTCTAGTGCTAATGACTATTAGATCTACTCCAGATAGAACTACTGGTTTGAGTCCACATGAGATTTTGATGGGACGTGCAATGCGACATGCATTTGTACCTGTCAATAAGTTGATGACAATAACTGATGACATGATTTTGGATTACTGTAAAGGCCTGGCTGACGCAGTTCATTCTGTGTTTCACCAGGTTGGAGAAGACGCTACTACACTTGAGAAGAAGCAAGCTCATGATCTGAATCCAGGGGACTGGGTGAGGATTAAAGTGCACAGAAGAAGAAATTGCTTGGTCCCAAGGTGGGGAAGGCCAAGACAAGTCATTCTGACTACGACAACTGCAGTGAAGTGTGCTGGTGTGAAAAACTGGATACATGCAAGTCATACTCTGAGAGTTCCAAATCCAAAAGACGGAACTGGTAAGGAGTATTTTGAAGAATCAGATTCAAGTGATGATGAAGAAACAGAACCAGTAAGGAAGAATCAGAATTCTGGAAGAAGTGAAGGAGAAAGAGAGTCAGGTGATTCTTTCTTTCCAGGAGAAGCTTCAAGAGAAACATTAAGAGTTTCAAAAGGGAGATCAGATTCTGTGAGAGAGCCTGAAGTTCCAACAAGCAGTGGAGTAAACAGAAGAGAAAAGAGCAGTTCCACAGAGATTACTCCTGAATCAGATGAGGAGGTTGAAATTCCACTTGAGATTACACTTGAAGAAGTAGGGTCAGAAGAAGATAGAGAGGGACAGATTGCGGAAGACCCCAGAGGAGGTGTAGGGAATATCTCTGATGAGCTAGGTGAAGGGACAAGTAGACAGCAAGAAGATTGCGTGTCGGAGACCCGAGGAGGGACAGAAGTAGGGAAATCTCAAATAGTGGAAAAGAGGAAGAGTGTGGAGCAAAAGAAAACTGCTGAAGAACAAGAAGCATTTGAAACAGAATCGGATGAAAGTGAGAATGAAAAATCAGAAGGTCGAGTTCTGAGAAAGAGAACTTGGATTGGAGAAAGAAATAATAAAGAAATAAGACCAAAAAAAGTTGTAAGAGGAGATCTTTGGCCTAACAACAGAGTAAAGAGGCTGAGATACAGATTGATAAGAGCAAATACATCAAAAGCTGAACAAGTGAATGAGGTGTCGAGTCAAAACGAAGTGAAGAAAAAGGAGCAAAAGAAATCAAAAGAACCTGAGGAGTTAAAGAGAATTAGAAGACCCAACCAAAAGTACAGATCACCGGAATGGTCTTATGTGGCACTGCCTGAAGGAGAAGAAGAAGAAACAGTGAATCGAGACAATCCGGAGGGGATCTTGAGAAAAGTGGTTGAGGAAGAGGAAAAGTCAGTTGGAATCTTAAAAGTTATCCTGACTGACATTGGAGAAGAGTCGGATGCACAGGATGTTGTTGATGATCTAATACAATTTGATGTTGCTGAAGAAGGAGTGAAAAGTGATGAATATCCAAATTGAGTGAACTGAAGAAATCACTTGGAGAAAAGTGAAAAGGAGAAAGTCTGAAATTTGGCTGTCTGAAGTAACCCAGAAATAAAGAATTGCAGTAGTGGAGTAGTAGAGGCTAAGTCAAAAGACACGGTCAAAGTAGTAAAATGGCTAACATAGAGAATAATCAAAGTAGATGTGCCTTCTTAAAAAGATGGTGTAGAATGTGCTGCTGCTGTACTGGATTATTAATGCTATTATGGGAAGTTTTAGCTTTATTAGTTACATTTAGAGTTACAATAGGTACATTTGAGATAAATACGGAGAATGAGACTAATGTAGAAAAGAATTCACAAAAAGTAGTTCCAACTAGAATTAGTAATATTTACATGCATAAAGATAGGTCAATTAATGATTTTTCTAGTAATGTTTTTTCAAAATTGCTATATGAATATGTGAAGACAATGGAAGTTAGGGATTGCTACGTATGTATGCAGTTACCTGCATCCGTTTCAGAGGGTGTTACTTATCACCATTTACCAGCTACGTATGGAATTTCATGTAGTGTGTTGAGTAGTGTTTTCTATTTGTTAGGGAAAATAGATTATGAGATGTCTAACAAAGATAACATTTTTGGGCAATTGCCTATGAACAAAAAGCTGAATCCAGCTAAAGAAGCTAACATTTTTGGTGAGATTTTTATTGAAAAAGAAGAATTAACATTAGATTACATTTTTAAAAATAATTTAACTTGCAGCTTGAAAGAAGAGGAGAAAGCTTTCCTAAACATGGTAGAGGAAAGGAGAATGAGCATGCATGAAAAGACAGGGAAATATAAAATGAGTGAGACAATTTGGGACATTGAGATGGGGAAAGAATTGAGAAATGGGGCTAGTCCAACGTTAGCTCTAGATGCACCACAGAAGGGTAAGCTATGTATTACAAGAAGGGAATCCCAATATGATACATATTTTGTTGGGACTAGTGAGTGTCATGATACATACTTCATTGCAACAGGATGGGGTTTCAAAGGAGGAGAGGATCCAGTTTTCCCAGGAGTGTATTATGTTTGTGGGAACAAGGCTTATTACAGGTTGCCTGACCATTGGTATGGCACGTGTTATGTGGGCCTGGTCTTTCCAAAGATTTTTCATATAGATAGAATAGAAGATGTAGAACATATTAATTTACTAACACGATTTAAAAGAGAAACTTGGTCGGAAATAGTTGGTGATATCTTTGGAGCTTTAATTCCAGCAGTGGGAATTTCTTTAAATGCATATGGAATTCGGAAATTGTCAACAGTGGTGGATCGCTTATCGACAAGTACCGCTGGAGGGTTTCTTTTGGTGAATACGGAAATGATTGCCAAACGTGCCATGTCTATGCAAAATCGACTTGCCCTTGATATTTTATTGGCCAAGGAGGGTGGGGTTTGTGGAATGCTGAAAGTTCAACATTGTTGTACTTACATTCCTGACGAAAGCAAAGACCTGAAGGTCTATATCAAAAATATTACTGATTTGCATGAAGAATTAGTACCACTGGAAGCTGAAAGTATCTGGACCAAAATAGCTAATAAGATAGTTGCTGTTAAGAGTTTTATTGCAAAAATAGGTAGTACTATTATAGGTAAGATATTGTTTCCTTTGACCTGTGTAATTGTTGCTTTATTGATACTAAGATTGGTGTGTTTGTGTTGTAAAAACAGGGGAGGGAAAAATAAATTAATTAAAAGAAACCTTGAAAAGAGAAATAAAAGGTTAAAAAGAGATCACAAGAAATAGAATTAGAAGAATTGAGGGAGAGTGTTTACTTGGAAACGAAGAGGGATGATGAAAGGGAGTCTGGTGTGTAGCATTTTGAAAAAGAAAAAGACATTTTCAATTTCTCCTAAAATTGGGACTAAATTTGACTAATTTTTTTTTGGGCTGTTTATTTGGTGATAATATCACCAAAGGGGGGATTGCTGGAGCAGAGTTTTCTGTTGAAAATTCATCGGGTTTTGAAGCTCTGGTTTGTTTATATGTTGTGAAATAAAATTATTAATTTGTAACTATTAATTATTTGTTATTGTATGAAATTCTGATTAACCAATACAAACTAACAGGAGAAAACTACACGTGGGAATGCATACATGTTGCTTAATAATAATGTGCAGGTTTTATTAAATGAATGTTGCTAAGTGTTGTTTGTTTTAAAGCACAAAACGCTTTTGAAATAACGTGTACTAATGCTTATTTATGTTGCAGATGGCTAGTTAACTACATACACATAAGGGTATTAGTGGGAATTAACACTGTTTAATCATTTCGATGATGTAGTAACGTTGTTTGTATTTCTTTCGATTATGATGGTTCGTTTGGCCTATCGTAAAATGGCTGCCGTTTAAAGCCTGCATTCGAGTGATCAAATTTTGATGAGAGGGCCTTGCTGAACATGGTCGAGAGTCACCTGACCACAGTCTTCGCCTGGTTTAAAAAGTTTTCCGTGAGGACAGCAGTTCTGGGCGTAAGTCCAAGTGCCTTGGACAAGGATAAGGTCACAATGAACAATGACAATGCTGCGGTGGCTCTGCTAGAGATATTAAGGAAGAGCGGATTCGAAAGAAACATTTGTAGATTGAGTTCCTTCTTCCGTCTTTTTATTTTTGTGATTTTTTCTGAGCGGAGATTTTCCAAATGTAGCGATGCTACATCCTTTCCTGCTCTCTCTGCTCAGCGGCTCAACGGAAACTCGAACATTTTATGTTGCTATTATTTTGTAATTTTCATTATAAATATACTAGACTAGAGAGGGTTGGTGGTCATTGCATTCGGGATTTTGAGGCCACTTCTTCCCAAACCTGTGTTGGTGAGGATCGATGCTGTGAGGACGGTGACTTAGGAGACTTCTACTGAGAAACCTGTCCTGACTCGTTTATGACATTTAGCTAGAATAGGTAATTATGAAAAAATGATTTTGCTTTGATTGACTTTCTTTGAACTAATTTTAGATAAAGAATCATTTATGAATTACAGTGTTGGTGGTTATTTCTTGTCATTTATTGAGTTTATGAAATGTGTTTCTTATGTTTTAAATCATGACTCAAGACAATATCATTTAGGTTGCATTGACCTCATTCCAGATATAGGGTATTTAGGAGTTTTCTCTCTCATGTTTGACACTAGTAGAGTAATCTGAGTATATGTTAGTGAAATGGGCCCAAGCGTATGATGAGTGTATGTGCGTGTATCTGTGAAATTACTCTATCTGTGGAAGTAGGGAGAATTTGTGTGCCCTAATCTGGATCAAATGTTCTGATTTGTTCTGCCTTCCGTCCATCAATTGTGTGTCTTTTACTATCCATCAGGGTGTCAGTGAATATTACCTCCTCATCCTGATGGACCATCGTCCATCAAATTTAGGGATAACCACCTGCCCAGCAGTCATCTCAGTACATTGAAAGGAAATGCCAGCATGGCAGTTACTTTCAATATACAAAACGTTTGGTAGACAACAGCCGTAGGCTTTGACGGCCATCCACCAAAGTTTTCAAAAGTTCTATTTTCTCTCCCAAACTCCCAAATCTGGAGTTTGTTTCTGAAAAGCAAAAAAACTAGTGACCACTACTCTTTGACATTTTTCTCCGAAGGTGTGGGTGTCATTATTTTTTATTTTCTGTCCCTTGCCTCCCGGGTTTTCCTGGGAGTGATGAACCTGATAAAAAGGCATTAAACGATCCACTTTTAATAGGGCAGGTGGTGTGATGACTTTCCGCTAATAGCCCCTGCTCCGTTGGGTTCTTGGAGGAGGTTTTCCAAAGACAGCCAAAGGGAGCTTCACCAATGAAAAACCAGTGGTCTGCCTGTCTTTAAAGTGACTGCCAGTGGCTGGGATTAATTCAAGTATTCCATCAATCACCTTGTTGTTGTTACAGTTGATGCTCTAAATGCGTCTGGTATTCCCAGACGTGGATACTGTGCTCATTTTGCCACTGGAACTAAGCTATACCCCACTGATGAGCCCTAATCAGGGAAAACTGGTCTTGGTTGCTTGTACTGCAGTACAGGGAAGACCTGGGCTGACAGTTCAGGCTGGACTGTTCCTATAGGATCAGGGTCAAAACTTATTTCCATATGGCTGAGTTCAAACTGAGGATTCAAGGTGGGTGAAAAATGATGAACTGGGTTGCGGACCTGAGCAGTTGCCAAGGGCTGAGATCAATTCAAGCATTACTTCCATCACCTTGCTGTTGTTTCAGTTGACACCGCAAGAGCGACAGGTATGCCCAGACGTGGGTCCCAAGCTCACTCTTCAACTGGAATCAAGCTATACCTGAAAAATGGGCCCTAATCAGGGAAAATCAATCTTGGTTTGTTTGTGTTAAAGTTCAGGGACGACCTGGCCTGGCAGTTCATTAGGGACAGTCCCTATTGGGGCATGGAGACGGTTGATTGGCATGTGGCTGGGTCTACACTGCTGTGACATGGTGGGTGAAAAATAACTGACCGGTGTGGCTCTGAGCAATGCCAGTGGCTGAGATGTATTCAAGCATTCCATGTTTCACTTTGCTGATGTTGCAGAAGGCACAATATGCCATGAGAAGAATTTGTGTTCCAATGCTGTTTTTGGAAGGGCTGGAAGAGGGGTATGCTATCTCAGCTGTGGAAAGTCCCATTCCCAGTCTCAAGGAAGAGGAAACTCCCATGGCTGTCAAGCGGCAACTGGTTTCTTCCTGCAACATGGAAGATCATGGAAGCTGAATCAGGTGTGAGTAGGGTTCTTACCTTAGTAAATGTGTGAAAGAGATTAGGACAGATTTACCAATCTTGGGGCAAGTTTACAAAAGATGAAATGTATCTTGAAAACAATACAAGGGTACAGACTGGAGTGACTGCAGCTGCTCAATCAGGAGAAGGACGAAGAGGGAGTTCCATTCTTCAGAGAGACAGGAAAAGAAGGTATGTTACGAGGTATAGCAGTTGCTGGCAAAGTGTGTGACTTTGGAAGTACAAGACCACTATATGAGTGTTATTTTCTTGGTGGAGTAGAAGGACAAAGGTTGGAGGCCAGCCAGAACAGAGTTGTTATATATCAGAATTTGAAGGTGGAGGGAATCCGTGTGTTGAGGGACATCCATCAGGAGCGAAATGGGTTGGCAAAAATAGCCCTGAATTATTTTAATTTCATCATTGCCATGGCAAATTAGTGTCGAGTTAACCTTCAATTCTGGTGACTTTGGGAGCATTTTTGGTTTGTGTGTTCACCATTCGGCCTATCATCAGCCTCATGGTGATGAAACCGATAGTAGCTTATATGCAAAAATTAGTCGTGAGGAAGATAGTTTGCCTAGATGGCAATCAGGAAAGGTCAAAAAGTAAACAGGAGTAATTTCTCCATGTGAATCAGGTTTGTTTGTGGAGAAGTTGGATTATGTGAAAAACGTAAAAAGTCTGTGATGACTTCTACAATGTCACTGGCATTTTAAGTATTCCTGGTGGACACGCAGAGTGAAGTTATAATGTTATCCTTGAAGAAGGTACAGATCATAAGACCAGAGATTGCTTTGGTGCTGAACATGTTCCTGATTTCAACCAGAAATGGAAAATGGCGAAAATTGAACTAAACTCTTGTCCTGGCTCTACTATGTGCCACTGATGCTGTTTTAATATCCCAAACTCCCAATGTTCTCAAGGGTCTAATTGACAATTTTGTCAACTTTATGGATAATCTAGCTTTTGAGACACTTTTCTCTAAAGCTCCTACATGGCATGTGGCCCACAGTATTGCACAATCAGTTCTATTTCCATCAAATGTAAACGTATAGGGAAGTTAAATTACTTTCCATAGCTTGGCACAACATCAATTCCTCCAGCACATGGCACTGTGCCACTCAGACAGGAGTTTGAAGTTTAATCATGTTGTTGGCACTTTATTTAACTTTGCAAGGAGAGTCAGGAATAAACCTATTGTAGCCCTATTGAAAATATTTAAGCACAAATGTCTGCCTATATTAAAATATGAGGCCACCATTTGGGAGTATTGTTAATCTAAAGATCTTAAGATCGAAGAAAATCAATTCTGCATGTGCCTACAAGGTCTATCCCCTTGCACTCCTTATTATTCCTTCATGAAGAATTAGACTTTAGTTATGTGGAAGATCATATAAAATTAGCCCTAATGCTTTTGTGATTATCTGTGTGAGGCAATAAGCAGGCTACTCTTAATAGAGACATAACAGAGGATTGTCTTGCATGTGACCTGGGCTACAAGATTCCCTAGTTTAGGCATATAAAGCAGATCTCTGATGCCATCAGGAGACCTGACTTGTATACGTTGCCCTATCAGATCACCAAGGTGGACATACCAAGGGTTAGAAAGATGTATAGGGCATATACTTCCGTGGAGAGGCCGAAGAACGGAAATAAACAATTTTACATGAATATAGAGCCCTATTTTCCCTGGTCAAAACACATGAGAAAATTCTTTTATTGACCAGATTGGGCCTGGGTACCATTAGAAGCTACCTTTGCTTCCCTTTGGGTCAATTTGACTGATCGATGATACTTTTGTGCATCAGCAATACATATTCTACACAGACACTGTTACAGTTTTGTATTTTTTTCCACAATGTATTTGTTATATTACTTTTTAATACCTAAGTATAACCCCGCTCCAAATTTCTTATGGACAATGTTTAATCCAATTGTTTGTACACATGTTTGCTGTGCACTATCGAAAATCCATGCTTTTTTAATCGAACAAGATTATGAGTGATTGGGATAATATTAGTAAATTGTGATATTTGCATTTCTTTGTTCTTAATCGTGCATTTAATATTATGTATTAATAATCGAAAAAAAAGTCAAATATATGAATGAAATGAGTTCTGTATTCTAAGCTTAGAGCATAACGCTAGCCTCAGTGTCTAGGCCCCCTCGTCATGCTCACGAGAATCGTCATTCTACAAATTGCTCAATGAGCCTCAAACAATCTTGCCATGTTATCCAGGTGCGTGTTAGCATTTCTACATAAGGCACCCTTTCAACAACATTATAAAAAGAAAAACTTTCCATAAAGCTGCATTTTCAAACTTAGTGCACACAGCTCTCCCTGGAAGCTGTAAAATCAAAAGACCAAGTAGCTTTCTATAATGAACCTTTATAAAGCTTAAAACACTAATCGAAAAAGTAAATAGGGCTGTTAGTAACATAATGGACCCCAATCATTAACTGGCAATCCTTAGAATCTTCGGGGATTCAGTTTGATAGGAAAACCCATATCCGCCACAAAAAAACATTAAAACCTGAACATTTAAGGCATTATCCACTTCATTTGCAAAGCTCCGAAATGACTTCCCATTGATTTCACTCTTTTCAATAGAATCATTCTGAAGTGAGTGTAAATACAGATTTTCCAAATGGGTAGCCAGGGAATTCCTCACACAAAAATAGCTGCCTTTAGTGCATGTTAATTTTCAGTGAACGCGACTGGAATTCCCATTATTCGCTATCAAACAATACCATGGTTCTTTACCTTAAACGACCCTGACTGCTGTTTAAGACACAGACGTTCAGACCACTTTATTCGCTGTTATTACATATAGGATTCTAGCTATCAGGCCAAACAACGTCGCTGACAACTACAACCTTAAACATCGCCAAGCTGTTGCCCTCGTTTTCTCCTTTCCTGCTTTTCTATAAAGAAACCACACTGTCTGATGTATAGCAGAGCAGGTCTGCGCCCCTAGAGAGCAGGGAGTCGTCTGCGACACTCTTCAAATATCCACTCTGTATTTCGTGCACAAATCGTAGAGCGATGACTAGTCCTTCTCTGTGATCGCTTTGCAGCCTCACGAACCTTGATTTTATTTGAAGTATGTTATTTTCGATGCATCTCATTGTCTGCTGATGTAAGGTACTTGGGGGCATATCAACAACAACCGGCGATAATTATCTCTAAGCGCACTTAGCGCTAGGATAATTATCGCCAGCTAGCGTGAATTTTTATCGCTGAGATAGCGTGCTATTAGCAACGCTTATCTCAATAGCGATAAAAATCCTCACGCTAACAGGCTAATGTGAGATTATCGCTGGAAACCCAGCGATAATCTCACATTACCTTGTTGATAGGGACAGGCAAACTTAGCCATGATATCCTCCTCCCAGAGGATATCATGGCTAAGTCAGAAAAATACCAGACGTAAAAAAGCAGCGTTAACAGCGGTTAGCGCTGCTTTTTTTGTCTTAACAGGGTTAGCGATATTCTTGATAATAGGAGAAATGTCGCTTAGCGACATTTCTCCTATTATTTTACTCTGGAACGCCCCCTTTGCATCTCATTAGAGATGCAAGGGGAAGCGTAGAGTAAAAGGGTGCTAACATGCGAATTTGCATGTTAGCACCCTGTTGTTGATAGGGCGCTAGTTTTATCTCTGCTTTTTTGGCTTTTAAAGCCAAAAAAGCAGAGATAAAGCCCTTGTTGATATGCCCCTTGTTTGGTCTTTACTCCATTACGTATCTTCCCCATTGAATGGCCCACATATGTCTTTCTGGAGGTGAAAGCATCTAACTTGCCCTCATTGCTTTGACTTCTTCATCCACAATATCAGGTTTTGTGCAACTTCTATCAACATAAGATTAATTCTCTCTGACCTTTAAATAGGTCTCTATCTCCTAGAGCGGACACTCCTCATTAGCTTGGAAGTTAGTACAATATATTAAATATCTATTCAAGATGGAAAAAAAACAACTGCAACTATCATTTAATTATATAATATTTCATAATGTATTACACAATGTGACTGAAGGCCATCAGGAAGCAGTTTTTAAATCTAAATAATCGTTTTTACATGCAGAATAAGCCTTCTTAGAACCAAAAACAGGATTTAAAATGTATTTCCACTAGCTGTTACTTCTAATGTCAAGTATGACGGTACTGTGGAGCAATTTGCACACATCAAAGTTTACATTGTGTAAGTTCTGGGTTTGTTAAGTAATAATAGGAACGCACCTGCAAAGGTGCAGTTTGGTGTAGACAAAGGAGAAAATGTTTTCTTCTTCACTAGTTATTCTTAACCTTATGACTTCTGTGGCCCCCGATTTAATCATTACTGGAACCCCAGGATCCCCCACTAAATCATTATTGGAACCCAAGGACCCCCACTAATCCAATACTGGAAGCCAAGGACCCCTGTCTCAGCATTTTCGATGTTTTTAACCCGAAAAACAATACACAAAAATACAGAAACAAACATTCTACAAACTGATAGCGTGGAGTTGGGGCAAAATTTAATTAATATGTTTCAACCTTTTTTTACCATCAATTTTAGGGTTAAGCCCCATTACGGCGCTGACCTCCGAGTACCACTTGCTGAAGGTGACAGATATTTGCCACTGTGTTTTGAACCAGAACCTCTAAATCATCATAAGTTAAATCACAATGACAGTACTAAGTTCAGTCAATTATGTGAGTTTAAATTAGTTTTAAAAGTTTATTTCTCATTAAGAGTTTAGTAAGATTATTTTTTTCTTATTATTTAGATTAGTCAATAAATTCAACTAAATTTACAGAAATTTCTCCAGAGGACGTGGTGGAGAATTATGAGTTGCCCCCAGGTCATTTTCTGACCTACAACGCACTTACAAGATCATTTGACGACATGTGATAGGGACGAACCTGAGAAGCAGGGGGCACTACAATTATTGTTGACTAAGAGAGACACCAGACACCTGGTGAAATGGTTCTGAAGTGCACTGCTGGACATGACCAGATGGCCTCTTACAACCCTTAAGACTAAGTGGGATGCCATATTCAGGTGTGAACTGTTGAAACGCAAGTGGATTAGAGTCCTGGCATACACCGAGAGGATTTCTAGGAATATGTGGCAGAAGGTTATACTGTTTAACTACCTGCACATGACTTATTTCAGGACATCTTTGTGGGAGACATGCAATCGTGTCCTAGGCGTGCAGTTTTGGATGCAGACTTCGAGCACATGACTTGAAGCTGTCCAAGGCTGTGTCCATTTTGGAGGGAGGTGGTGCGTAAACTGACAGGTGCACTGGGCCCTCCACTTGCTTGTTCCTTGGACGTCTGCTTGCTGGGACTATTCCCGAGACCGAAGCCAAAGAGAGTGGGTTTCTTGATTTATAGACCTGGTCCTTGCTCTGGCAAGGAGAAGGATAGTGCTAGTATGAAAATCTGAAGCGGGCCCCCAATTGCAAGGCTGGGCCACAGGACGTTGCGACAAGGGCCAGGGCAGAAGAGAGAGCCCTCATTAGGGAAGATAACAGAGGAGTGCATAGGTGCCCAGTAGCAGGCTTGTGGTCAGAGATACTGGGGAACTGGGAAAGGCCAGCAGTTGATTTGGAAGGTGCCCCTGATAATGAGCATGGTGAGGATAGGACTGGTAGGAACTCCTAGTTGACAAGGAGGAATGCAGGGACTACGTGCTGGTGAACGCTCAGAAATGAACCATCTGATGCCCACACATGTTCCTGCAAAGGAGTCCCATGCCCATTTATCCCACTGAGCCCAAAACTGAATGCAGAGATTGGAGACAGTAGAGTGGAGTGTATTCTCGTCCCCCCCGCCACCCTCCCTGTGCAGGACCGCTCTGTTCCTACTAAGGTGACAGAGGGTTGCAGGACAGGGTGCAGCCACATATACCCCCTATTTAAAACAGTAGGGATTGCCATTGAAGACAATTAGGTTTGTTATGGTTGTTAATACGAGTTACTTTTTTCGATCGGCCACTACAATAGTTCCTCCTATAATCTAATGGAGAACACAGTGAATTGATAGATGGCCATATGCTGTATCCTCATTCCCAGGAGAACCCCCCTCCCCCCGGAGGGACTGTCAGGTCGTGGGGCGTGGACGATAGACACTGTGGTATCTATGAGGTAGGACGAACAATCAGAAGAGCATGAAAATTGATTGAGATAGGCAGACCCCTTTAATGTAAGAGCCATACTTGGAGCCTATGGAGGCAATAGCTGGAGACATTCTTGGAAACTATGGACTGGTAGTCTGAGATGGGTTAATGCTCACCATGGTATATATGGGTGGGTGGTTGTAGGTACAACCTCCCCCATCATTATTATTAATTCAGATTATGACTGTTGTTATCCTGCTGAAGTGCTGTATGATTATGAAATGCCAATATGCATATGTTTTTTAAAACAAATTTACAGAAATCTCATAAAAATATGGTTTGAAAAAAATCATCAAATAATGCATCAATTGTGCTCCATAAAGGACAAATACCCTATTCTAAAGAACAGGACCAGAATTTTTGAGTTAGAAGAACTCATGAAGTGTTCGAAGTCAAAGGATAAGCGTGAGATGAAGAGAGCATAACAATCAAAATCCAATTATATCAGTCAAACTTCAAGCATCAATAGTAACGCAAAGGAAGAACAGCATCAGCGGGAGCCACAACTGGAAAAAGGGACAAGGGAATAGGTCTCTTAGAATAGCTGTGTGGAAAAGCGAGCAGGATGAAGTCTGCAAAAATGGCTCCTCGCTAACTAGTAATAAGCACTAATATAAAAGGCAATAATAATTTTGCGAGATGTGTAGCATGCCTCCCCTCCTTGCATCCAATCAGGCAACAGCATTCGTCTGAGAGTGAGTTCAGCTCCTTATTTCCCACGAAATAACATGCAGCTTGCAATGTTTATCACAAAGTTTGTGACAGACATCTTACATATGTAAGGGCAGATTTACAAGCCCCTTGCGCCACTTTTGCGTCACTTTTAACATGGGAAAAGTGACGCAAAAGTGGTGCAAGGGGCTTGTAAATCTGCCCCGTAGTTTCTTGATTCATAGGCCTCCCTTCTCATAGGCATCTAACATAGTTTAACATTCTAATGTTAATATATAATCTTGTAAATAATGAACTATGCTAAAGAAGAGAAACATCAACTTGCAAAAATAATGTTTAGTAATGCATTTCATTAACAAAAACAAGAAATACTGTTTTTAAAAATGTGCAACTATTTTCTATTCAAGCATTATGTGAAATAGGGAGTAAAGAGGAAGTTTAGTTATCACAATCATATGTTTCTTAGCTAAATGTAATACATTTGTTAAACCAGAACATTCTACAGTTATGACAGATATTTCTAAGCATGTCATATTAAGGTCAGTTCTATATAATCCATTGTGGACATTTAGACATTGTGGAGTTCACTTCAAGCTTAAAGAAAACTTGCATTTAAGCATTTTTGTGGCCTATGCAAATAACTATGTATGCCTAGTGCAGTTTGCACATTTAAAATGTGTCTCATTTAAATTTTAAATTGTACAGTAATCATTGCACATATAGCTGTTAATCTAAATAATGTGCATCCTAATTAATTAGGTTCTTCAAAACAAATAGGCAAATGATGAAATAATTAATTGAATTCACAAACAAATATAAAAAGAATTCAAAATGTAATAAGAATGTTGGAGCTTTTCGAAATTCAATTGAGGTCACTCATCCTCCATACTACATTTATTTTGATGCAGTTACCACAAAACAATCTAAGGATGCTAACTTGATTTTTAGCATCAAATTCCTTCACATTTTAAACATTTCAAGTATTAATTTTTTTTTCATCATTAACGTACACTTTATTAATCTGTTAATACTATTTCATTTTCTAAGCAGTCATGGCCTCTGTTTCCTCTAGAGTGCGCGTCTGGGCAGCCACGCACATTGTTATTTATCCTCGCGCAGGGGGGCCTCTAGAGCGTGCATTACAAAGGGTCCTTCTGCTTATCAGCAGGACTGCTTTTTACGGGCATCTGAAAATCAACAGGCATCTGAAAAAGAACAAAAACACTGGCCCCAGCAATAAAAAGAACAGGGCATGTGTGTAACTGTATCTGTTTTGTTAAATCACAGCAGAATGGATTATATTTAACCTTTCCAGGCTGTTTACTGTGGGCTGCAACTGTCATGGCATTGTCATGCTACAGAACCTAATAAGGAGAGCACTGTATATCAAAAGTATATATGCATTACAGAGAGTGACATTTTTTTCTTTTTTAGCATAGACTATATTTTGTTTCTACCTTTCTACGTTTTACACACATTCCTTTAATTTTAGTGTTAGGTCAATATTTTCCAAACTTCTGATTTAAGGTGGTATGTCCAATCTATAAATAAAGATGCCTTTTGTTCTGTTTTTATATTGTCAGGTTTGCTGTGCTTCAAATACATAGGTTAAAAGTCTTGCTATCTCTTCCTCTGCTTATGTGTTTTTAACACAACTGGTGTTTACAAACGCCTCTCAGTTTTGCAGTTGGAGAAAGAAAAGTAAAGTTAATTATGGGCCAGTCTTGCTGGGGTACATGAAGTGTGATAATAGGAAAGGCTGTAGGAGGTAATTTTTTTCATAGCACACAACAAAATGTGAATACCTGTACATAAACTGTATACATTCTGCTGTTAGAAAATAAATTAAAACACTTTTCTGTATAATTCTGATGTGTGATTGAAACAAAGATGTTAATGGGATCAGAACAAATCGAGACACTTTACTCTGTGTTGCACAAATAATAAATATTGACTGAAACCTGATTTCCACACATTCTCATTTGTGTGCAATATAGTTTAAAACTGTATGTCTGTGTAAATGTAATGATCATTTCAATGGTAATATGCTCTCTGTAAATGTCAATGAGCTAACACACCATGCTTTAGTTACATTAAAATTTCGCCCGCCTCATGCTCAGTAAAGCTAGGTGGGCTGCAAAAGTTGGTCATACTAAAAAGTGGGTCATTGCTCTAAAACATTTGGGAAGCACTGCGCTAGGCACAAATGATGTCAGTAAAATGACACCAAAAAAGTAACTTTACTAAAGATCTTGGTCCAGATGTATGAAGCTCTGATCGCAAAATATCGGTTGCACTTTGTGACCAATATTTCTGCAATCAATTGTATGCCAAAAGGCAATATTTAAGGGTGCAGACAAACCAATATTGCAAATAAGACCTTTTGTGAACACAAAATGCCTTTGCATAGCTGCCCCTTTTTATTGTTAGCCCTTTCTGGCTTCATTGACCACCGTTTTCAATTCCTGTAGATGCCATTAATATGCTGCATGCTGGATTTTAATTTAGCAGCCCTGTGCAGTCTAGGAGTTATGGTCTTGGTTTACATGGGTTGATCCATTTGAGCTAACACAACTAGTAACAATATCCTTTCAGCAATTTGTATAGCACAAACCTGGCCCAAATGCCTTGGCTCTCTTTATATGAGCACCAGAAAATGTTACCCTTTTTTAGGTCTTACCTAAGACAGTGCATGTAAGATCTTTTGTTTTATATATAGTGGGCTTAGAGGCCACTTATTATTTACCATTGGCTGGCTTCATTGTCACTCTCATTTGCTTGCATCTTATTGGTCGGCTGCGGTAGGTTTCCTTCCTCTTCCTCTTCATGCGTTTGTCCCTCCCCTTGAGTATTGATGTATTACTTGTGCCCTTTCACTGCTCATTTTATTAGGTGCCACTTTTTTCTTTAAGTTCAAGCACTCTAAGAGAGAGTGTCTGTTTCATCTGGCTCCCTCATGTACTTCTACCCCCTCCTGCTGTCTGTGTTGTTGCTTGCTCCCTCCTACCCATTGTCTGTGTTGTAGCTTTCCCCCTCCCACCTTCCTTTCGCTGTCTATGTTTTTACTTGCTCCCTCCCACTCTCTGTGATGTTACTTGCACCCTCCTGCCTTCTTCTAGATGTCTGTTTTGTAGCTTGCCCCCAACTACTTTCCATTCTCTTGTTTCCCCCAATCATTGTCTGTGTTCTTGCTTGCTCCCTCTCTCTCCTATCACTGTCCATGTTTTCCCCTTTACTTGCCACAATAAATAAAAAAGATGTGATGCTGCCAACGCAGGCTGCCTCAAAGCACTTTAAAAAAAACATATTTAAGCCATGCACCCTACCTCCCGTTTTACCCAAAAATGAGAGAGGTGTTGCCTTTCACCTTTTTTAGAGGCAGCATGCTACACTCACTCACATAGTGGCTCCTGTTATGACTCACACAGCTCAGACAAGTGTGCACAGACACTACATTGCCGCACAGCAAAAAAAAAAGAATTAGAGGGAACATTGGTCGTGAACCCCCCTGTGTAGGCTTCACAGACCCCCAGGGGTCCCTAGACTACAGGTTAAAAATCACTGCTCTAGACGGAGAGAAGATAACATTGTAGTGTTGGTGGAAGGAGATTGGAGAAGCTTGGATGCTCCTCTTGCCCTCTTTGCCAACTCCCTTACTCCTACCTACAGAAAAAGTGGCATGAGTTGTTGGGCAGGGCAAGGGAGGAGCTGTTGGCAGTAATAGTGACCGTTAGCTCCTCCTGTAGCCCTGTCCACAACTAATTCCTTGGATGGACCTATGAAGGGCTAATGAATGCCCCCAAGGTCCTGCTGATATGTATGAGATGGCACTTGCTGTTAATGAGGCAGCATCAGTCTGCATCATTCATTATCCACCCACTACACCAAAAAAAGGGTGCATCCTAGGGCAGAGCAGTTATATATATATAAGCTCGGCAAGGACATTGCCATTTGTACAGCACTGTGCTAGTCCTATGCTTAAAGACTTTGCTGTACAAATGGCAAAAGACTTTGTCCTTTTCTATCTCGGCGTGGATGGCACTGTGCTAATCCTATGCTTAAAGATTTTGATAGAAAAACAGACATTTGAGGTGAGCAGATCTAGAGTGTCGCTGGTGTTGAGAGTGCTCCATACAGGAGCTGCTTTCCACCTAAACTTGAGAACTACCCAGAGTTCTCTGCTTCTTTTTTGCATAATTTATTCGTCACTCTATGCCTGAAAGGGTATTTCTTTGACTTATACTGGGTGCTCCCTTGTGTCTGGACAAAGCTATACCTCTCTGAAGAGCTCTAATTAGAGCGAAACACTGTGTCAGGGGTTGCTTTTACTCATTTCAGGTTGGCTTGATTGGTATTTTACCAACTCAAAGCTGTAATACTGTGCCTGGAGTGGTAATTGGCTTTTGTCATTTTACAGCTCGGCAAGGACAGCACTGTGCTAGTCCTATGCTTAAAGACTTTGCTGTACAAATGGCAAAAGACTTTGTCCTTTTCTATCTCGGCGTGGATGGCACTGTGCTAATCCTATGCTTAAAGATTTTGATAGAAAAACAGACATTTGAGGTGAGCAGATCTAGAGTGTCGCTGGTGTTGAGAGTGCTCCATACAGGAGCTGCTTTCCACCTAAACTTGAGAACTACCCAGAGTTCTCTGCTTCTTTTTTGCATAATTTATTCGTCACTCTATGCCTGAAAGGGTATTTCTTTGACTTATACTGGGTGCTCCCTTGTGTCTGGACAAAGCTATACCTCTCTGATGAGCTCTAATTAGAGCGAAACACTGTGTCAGTGGTTGCTTTTACTCATTTCAGGTTGGCTTGATTGGTATTTTACCAACTCAAAGCTGTAATACTGTGCCTGGAGTGGTAATTGGCTTTTGTCATTTTACAGCTCGGCAAGGACAGCACTGTGCTAGTCCTATGCTTAAAGACTTTGCTGTACAAATGGCAAAAGACTTTGTCCTTTTCTATCTCGGCGTGGATGGCACTGTGCTAATCCTATGCTTAAAGATTTTGATAGAAAAACAGACATTTGAGGTGAGCAGATCTAGAGTGTTGCTGGTGTTGAGAGTGCTCCATACAGGAGCTGCTTTCCACCTAAACTTGAGAACTACCCAGAGTTCTCTGCTTCTTTTTTGCATAATTTATTCGTCACTCTATGCCTGAAAGGGTATTTCTTTGACTTATACTGGGTGCTCCCTTGTGTCTGGACAAAGCTATACCTCTCTGAAGAGCTCTAATTAGAGCGAAACACTGTGTCAGGGGTTGCTTTTACTCATTTCAGGTTGGCTTGATTGGTATTTTACCAACTCAAAGCTGTAATACTGTGCCTGGAGTGGTAATTGGCTTTTGTCATTTTAAAGCTCGGCAAGGACAGCACTGTGCTAGTCCTATGCTTAAAGACTTTGCTGTACAAATGGCAAAAGACTTTGTCCTTTTCTATCTCGGCGTGGATGGCACTGTGCTAATCCTATGCTTAAAGATTTTGATAGAAAAACAGACATTTGAGGTGAGCAGATCTAGAGTGTCGCTGGTGTTGAGAGTGCTCCATACAGGAGCTGCTTTCCACCTAAACTTGAGAAGTACCCAGAGTTCTCTGCTTCTTTTTTGCATAATGTATTCGTCACTCTATGCCTGAAAGGGTATTTCTTTGACTTATACTGGGTGCTCCCTTGTGTCTGGACAAAGCTATATCTCTCTGAAGAGCTCTAATTAGAGCGAAACACTGTGTCAGGGGTTGCTTTTACTCATTTCAGGTTGGCTTGATTGGTATTTTACCAACTCAAAGCTGTAATACTGTGCCTGGAGTGGTAATTGGCTTTTGTCATTTTACAGCTCGGCAAGGACAGCACTGTGCTAGTCCTATGCTTAAAGACTTTGCTGTACAAATGGCAAAAGACTTTGTCCTTTTCTATCTCGGCGTGGATGGCACTGTGCTAATCCTATGCTTAAAGATTTTGATAGAAAAACAGACATTTGAGGTGAGCAGATCTAGAGTGTCGCTGCTGTTGAGAGTGCTCCATACAGGAGCTGCTTTCCACCTAAACTTGAGAACTACCCAGAGTTCTCTGCTTCTTTTTTGCATATATATATATATATATATCACGCTTCGTCCTCCGTAGCTTTTCCCCGCTTACGATTCTCTGAGAGAGAGAGGCACGGACCCAACTTGTAGTGCAATAATCGTTTTTATTTCTCTGTCGCCATAACGCGTTTCGGCTCGCCTGAGCCTTGATCACATATATATATATATATATATATATATGTATATATATATATATTTATAGCATAAGTGTGTTCTGGTGATGTCTTTTTCCAATGAATTTGTAGATCCTCAGGTCAGTGAAAGAGTTGAATCCCCATTTAGATCCCATAAATGTCCTACAAAGTTGCTTGACCTGTAATATTGTATTGGTTTTAGACTAGTACCCATTCTAAAGAGCACTGTTACAAAAATTTAAAATTCAATCACCCAAGCCTATCATTTAAGCAGACTAGAGAAGTAGCACAATGACTTGAATCATGTGCATACATGTTACTGTATGCCAGATAAATGTAGCATTGCATTGTGTCATTTCATTAAACATGCTTTTTGTGTCATGGGGTTAGCTTATGCAATTGTCCAGCATTTATTTTTTTCTCAACTGGTCTTTGCAGCATGCTGTTGTTTAAGGGCCTGTGAAGGTATATTTCAGCTTATGATTCTATATATTTTCAATGTTCCTTACTTTCCTAAACTCCAAACAAATTCCTCCAACTCAACTCTACCTCAAACCATTCCCCAACCTTCCACTGTCCATTTTAGTTGGGTACACTATGTAGCTTGTTGGGAAAACCCTGTCTCACATCTCCTAATATTTTCAACTAAGCTATGCCCCACAACTGAATTGTGTTGTCCTGAACCTAGACCACCTCTCTTGAGCTATACCTTCACTGCTGTCCACCAATAGAGTAATTAGGGCTCAGAAGGATAAATTTCTATTGCAGATTGAGTATATAGATCCCTAGTTAGTTTGAAACATCAGAACTCTCACCTTTGGTAGTGATTGGTTGCTCTGCATCTGGACAAGCTGACCCTCATTTAGTGGTATCTAGTGTCTCTTTTTTTTAGTTTAAAAAGCTTTATTGAGTGAAATAAATCAAGTAAAACAGCAGTGCAATATAACATCAGTAGGCAATGAAACAAATCAGTAAAAACAAATAAATTCTAACAAGGTATAAGAAGTGCCTAACAGAACCAAGGGATATACTAAGGCAAAAAGCTTTTTTTTTAAAGATATTATAGTAAGGGGCAAGGGAAGGAAAAGAAAAAGGGAGAACAAGGGAGAGAGGGGAAAGGAAGGAAGGAAAAGAAATAATGAATACACTGGGTAAAAAATCTTGTAAATAACCAAGGAAACAATTCTATATAAATGAGCAAATATAAAAAGGGCTTAAATAGCGACTAAATGAAAAAAGGGAATATACACAAGATAATCAAGGGGTAACTTGAGAAAGAAAATTAGTTAAAGGCAACCATAACAAATCTCTTTTGATCAAAAGAGGCACAGTGGTGGCGAAAGCACGATCAAGTCTATGATGATGACATAATAAATTCCACCATGCATTGTATGAGATCTTCGAGGTGTCTTTCCAATTTGTAGTAATTATCTGGAAAGAAATGGCTATATACAAATCTATAAATTTGCGTGCATTACAGTGAACATTCCATATAGGTGAGACACCACCCAAAAAAATATGGACAATCTCAAAGGGATGATCAGTAGATAATATTTCATTCAATTTCAACCAAATACGCGACCAGAGAGATTTAACTAACGGGCAGTGAAAGAACATATGAAAAAAATCACTATCTGTATGAGAGCAAGACCAACATTTTTTGGAATCAGACAATTTGAAATTATGTCAGTCTGAAGGAGTGAAAAAAAGTCTGTTGTAAAAAAAGTACAAAGTCTGTGTAGTGCTAGCAGAACGGGAGACAGTGTGTATCTTAGACCACAAAGAATTCCAAATCTGAAGGGAAAACTCTTGAGCTAGGTCTTTCTCCCAAGAAAGTTCAAGTTTGGATTTGGATCTTTCAGCAAGGGGGCTGGCAAGAAGTTTGTAAATAGCAGCAGCCTTAAGAGGAATAGAAAAATCTGGTAATGAAAGATAAGGGATATCATCAGACGGCGGGGGGGAGGTGACTTGAGAAAGAATGAGATTGAGGGAATGTTGGAGTAAGATATACTGAGAAGAGCGTGCATTGGAAAGATGAAAAGAAACACAAATATCCTCATAGTCTTGTAAGGTGTTATGTACACGAAGCTGGTCAAAGGTGATAATACCTTTGTCAATCCATTCCTTTCAAAAAAGTGCTCTGTTATTAATCTTTAAGGATTTGTTATACCAAATTGGAGTCGAAGAAAGAAACTCTGGTTGCGAAAGAAAGGAGCGAAACAACGAGAGAGCAAGTGCTCTGGAATGACGAAAGATAGGGGTAAGAAAACGCTGCGGAGGATGAGATAATCGGGTAGCCGTATGATAGGAGAAAGGTGAGAGTTGCGCAAGTTCTATAGAGCTCCAGGTTGTTAGAGGAGGATCAGACGAGTCAGATAAAAAGGGCCAAATCTGTTTTAAAGTAAAGGCAGAATGGAAGCGAGTGAGGTTGGGAAAATTGACCCCGCCTGAATCTTTATGTTGTTGAAGATGGGAAATAGAGATCCTGGCCTTACGATTGTTCCATAAAAATGAGGTTAAGATGCGATTTATTTATTTTTAAAAATGGAGTGGTAGAGAAACTGGAAGCATAGAGAGGAAAAAATTTACAATAGGAAGAAGCATCATCTTAATAGTAGCCAGCCTCCCCCACCATGACAAGAAAAGCGGAGACCAAGTTGTAATGAGGGAGGAAAGCTTATTAACAATATCCTTTTGATTAAACAAAATGGTGTCTCTAATATTGTTTGTGTAAAGAATGCCAAGGCACTTAATACTAACCGAATTCCACTCATAACCAGAGCTTTGAAACATATAAGGAAGACAAAATGTGTTAAGAGGTAGAACCTCAGACTTGTCTATATTAAGTTTGTAGCCAGAAACTAGAGAGTATTCATGCAGCAATGAAAAAAGTGAAGGTAAGGATGTGAACGGATTAGAAATATATAGCAAAATATCATCAGCATAGGCAGTGAACTTAATATGAATATTCTGAAATGTGAAACCGGTATATGATGGTGAGCGACAAATTTTTTCTAAAAAGGGTTCTAATGCAAGAATGAACAGAAGAGGGGAAAGAGGACAACCCTGTCTGGTGCCTCTATGTAAAGAGAAGTAATGAGACTGAGAGCCATTAACCCAGATAGAGGTAGAGGGGGCAGAATATAATAATTGAATGAGGCGAATAATAGTAGGGCTAAAGCCATGCCACCGTAATGCACCAAACATGAAATCCCAGCATACTCTATCAAATGCTTTCTCAGCGTCCAATGTGATAGCAGCGACTGGGGAGTCCATCTTAGAAGCAAGATGAATGATGTTGAGAAAGGTTCTCGAGTTGTCCGTAATGGATCTGCCCTTGACAAAGCCTGATTGATAAATATTAATAAGGTTAGGAATGATTACATTAATACGAGAGGCAAGAATTTTAGCATAGATTTTGCAATCAGTATTAATTAAAGAAATAGGCCTATAATTTTTACAAAGGGAGGGATCCTTATCCTTTTTCGGGATTGGACATAACATTGCCTGGGTAAAGGAACCCCTGGACTCTCCTTGAATAAGAAAAGAGGTAAACAAGGAAAGTAAATGTGGCAAAAGGATATCCTTAAAAAACAAATAAAAACGAACCGTGAACCCATCAGGGCCAGGCGTTTTATCTTTAGGGAGAAGAGAAAGAGCGTTGAGGACTTCATTTTCAGAGAGGGGGACATCTAGGGAAGAAAGATCAGGAAAACTATCGGAGGGCTTGGGAAGAGACTGAAAAAAAGCATCAATTTGCTCCTGAGAGGGGACAGATTCTGGAGTATAAAGCGAAGAGTAGTATTGGACAAAGCAATCAAGGATTTTATCATCAGAGTGATGACGTGTCCCATGTGAGTCCACAATGGTGACTATTTTGGATTCTTGCTTTTTGATTTTAAGATAATTAGCAAGAGATTTACCAGCTTTGTTGCAACCTCCATACATCTTGGCATGAAAATTAAGGAGATTATTACATGCAGAATCCCAGGAGTGTTTGTTGAATTGCATTTTAGCTTTAATGTGAGAAGAAAGTACATCCGAGGAATTCGTGGTGAAATAGAGATGTTCCAGGTCCTTGATTTGTTTAAGAATTTGAGCAGACATAAATAGAGCTTTTTTCATTTTTCGGGATACAAAATCAATAATGAAACCTCTGGAAGAAGCCTTAAAAGCGTCCCAGATAAAATGAAATTGAGAAGTAGAGTGAAGATTGTTTGTGAAGAAGTCTGCTGCAAAGAGCTTAAATTGTTCAATAAACTGTGAATCAAGGAGGAGCGAATTGTTAAAGCGCCAACGCCTAGAGGTACGAATAGGCGAAGGAAAATCCAAATCAACTATGACGGGGGCGTGATCGGATATTAAAATGGAACCTATTTCTGAGTTAGTCATGAATTGAAAGGTGTGTTGAGTGAGAAAAATATAATCAATACGGGAGTGTGAAGCATGCACTGGAGAGAAAAAGGAGAACTCTAAAGTGTCCGGGTGGGAAAGTCTCCATGAATCTATAAGACCTCTGGATGAGATGGCCTTAAAAAAAGACTTTTGCATCTTGTTGGGTACATATCTGGTGAGCGATTTGCGATCCAGAAAAGGATCCATAGGTTGATTACAATCACCCCCAACAACTAAATCATCAGTCGCATGAGAGGAAAGGAGCACAGAGAAATCATTCCAAAAGGATAAGTCTACTCCATTAGGGCCATAAACATTGCAAAAAGAAAATTTTGTATTATTAACATTAACATCCAAAAACAACCATCTACCACAATTATCATGACATTCAAACACTGAACAGACAATGATTTATGAAAAAGAATAAGTACACCATTCTTGTTATTTGCTGCCGGAGAACAAAATGCCTCCCCAACCCATTGCTTATGCAAAGAGGACAAATCCTGTGAGTTAAGGTGAGTTTCCTGCAACAACGCAACCTGGCATTTCAGTCTTGATAAGTGAGATAAAACACGCTGCTTTTTAACAGGGTTACGAATACCTTTGACATTCCAAGAGATAACACGAAGACCATTCATTTCATGAGATAAAAAAAATATAAGCAAAAGAAGGTAGAGAAGTTAAAATAGAATGGAAAAAGAGAAAGAACGAGATAAAACATGTTGAAAGGAAATGAATAATGGAGAAGAGACAAATGCACGAAGACCAACACATGCGCCCACCACAAAAGTAATAACGGATATAATAGAAGTAAACACCAGAGTACCATAAACAGTAAGGAAAAAGAGAAAAGAAAATAGAAAATAGAAAAAGTAGTGTACATGTTGCCAAAAAAGTAGAAAAAAAAAGGAATAAAAAGGGAGGGAAGAAGGGAAAAAAGGTAAGAAAAAGGAAAGGAGGGGGAGAGGGAGAAGGAGAAATAGAAAGGAGAATAAGAGGGAATCAAGTCCCTCAAAAAGTAGCAGAAAAAAGATGGCAAAAAGCCAAGGGACTTTAGCTATAGAGAACATACAGTCGAAAAACATTAATGTGGGAGAGGGGCAACGAAGAACAAGACAGCCGAGCTAGGAGAATACAATAAGGAAGAACAGGCTATCGTAATCAAAAAAGAAGACAGACAAAGGAATGAAATACGCAACAAAAGGCAACCAAAAAGAACAAACGAAGGAACTTACCAACCAGCTAGGGAGAAGGGGAACGGCAGCAGGATAAAACACACATGATAGACAACAAAGCAACGCAAATGATGACCATAACAACAACACCAAAAGGGGGAGACCTGCAAGACAAAAAAAAAAGGAATGAGCAAAAGACGTGCAAGAACTAGACTATACATTGTAAAGTAGAATAAAACAAGATGCAATACATCAAAAATAAATAGAACATAATAATTAGGGTTTGCTCAGTTCCATGAGTTCTCCTTTATGAGTATGGATGAACTTCCTCAAGTCTGCAGGGTCTTCAAAGCTGTAGGTTCTATCTTTATAAGTCACCTTGAAAAAACAGGGGTGTATCAAATCATAGCGTGCGTTCATAGATCTCAGCGCGGGCCGAAGGTCCAAAAATTCCTTTCGACGAGAAGCTGTAGGTTTGGAGACATCCTGAGCGAAAAAAACTTTATGACCAGACCAGATCATTTGCTTATGTTGCTTAGCAGCCTGGAGAACCGTCATGAGGTCTGAGTAAAGAAGGAAATAGGCGATGATCTCCCGAGGCTTAGAAGTAGAAGAGGTGTTCCGAGGCCCCAGACGATGGGCGCGTTTTATATTAAAGTCTGAAGATTTCGGAAGGCCAACAATCTGAAGGACTTGAGTTTTCAAAAAATGGATCATGTCCGCCCCTTCAGAACCCTCCGGAACACCATAAATGCGGAGGTTATTGCGCCTATTGCGATTTTCTAAATCTTCAGTGACTCTCTTGAGCTGGCCGATCTCCCCAGTGAGTGTGTCAACTCGTGCAACAACATCCTGCGCATCACTAATCCTCTGCCCGACATCAGAAAGTCTTGTATCTAGACTAGACCACTTGTCGTCTAACCTCTGAAGAGTGGCAACAGTGTCTGTCATAAAAGGGCGGATGAGGCGCAACTCCTCCATGATGTCTTCGAGGGTAAGAGGTAATGGAGACTTATTTGGAGAAGGCGGGTCTTTCTTGGACCGTTTGACCGACGAGGAATTAGAATCTTTACGACCTCCTGAGGAACCCGCATGAGGCTTACTTGAATGTGCAGTATCCATAGTGGAAAAAGTCGCAGCAAATGATAACAGAAGAAGGCAGACGACAACAGCAAGCAATACTGGTGAAGCCACAATAATAAGAAGAAGTGTGGCGCAAACACAACAGTGGATATCGTTGAAATCTGACACACTGAATTGATATCACAGGGAAGCAATGAGTTGGTGATATAAGCAGAGCTAAGAAGTCATCAGCACCAGCAGCATCAGAGAAGCCGAGACCAAATAACAGGGACCATCCGTCAAGATGATCCTGCACCTCAAAGACCACACTCCAAACCGAAGAACAGGCTCAACATTGTGGGGCTCCACACAAGACATTCATCCCGTCTCGCCGTGTAGCGCATATATCAAAAAAAGGATCTTTGACAGGTTCTTCCAGTGAGCAGAGCCACATACATTTAAATCCGTTTAATCACAGCGCCAACTGAAGGAGCCATCATAATGAATTCATTCCACATCAGGAGAAACCAGTGCCAAATGATGAAGAAACTCACACTGCACGTTGTTAGGAAAAAAGGTTGCATAAACTCAACATCCTGCGGCTGCTGGAAAAACTCCTCAGAAGAACAGCATTTTCCACATACAGTCAATGAATTATTAGACCTCTGTACACCCACTGCTGCTCAAACGAATCCCAATACACAGAATTAAGGAATAGTATTAGCTGGAGGTAATACCTGAAAAAATTAAGGCGCCATGACCAGGAGAAGGAGTGCTCAAAAAACAGTGAAGCAGAAAGTCCAATTCAACACGCTCGCGCTCCTCGAGCTGCCGCCATCCTATGCGACGCGTCTGAGGAGAATACGAGCACGAAGAAAAAAACAACGAAAAAGGCACTCCATAAGCGCCGCAACGCCTCCGCCGTATCGGCAAAGCCTTCTGGAGCAGAGACACGATAAATGAGCCAGCTGACAGGGCTCCGAGCTTCAGGGCACGAACATCGTAAGTGGAGACGCGCCGGAGCTCACAAAGCTGCGGCCATCTTGGCTGCGCGCAAGCCACGGCCCCCGTATCTAGTGTCTCTTGAAGACAAAAATACAGCAATCTCATCATTTGCCTAAAAATGTAAGGCCTTTTGTAGTTTTCATATTTACTGATCAGTAGCCTGAGTGGGTATTGCTATTTACCAATACTCTACAAACGCCAAAATACGAATGCACCCTAATTGGGTAAGCAAGTTTCTCTTTTGAGTACTTGACTCTCCCAAAGTAGTGAGCATGAGAGCTCAAGGATTACTTGATGCGGTGGAATAGTTTAAAACGTTGATACATGTTGATACAACAAATTACACTCAGTAATAACATCAATATTGAGAGAGTAGTATATTTGTTTTATGGAAATGCCCTTTATTATTAGATAGGTAAGTACGTTTTCTGAATGCAAGAAACGCCAAAGTTGTTAGCACCTGATGGGGCTTAGATATGGCCCCAAATGATATTAAAGCTTCTTATTAGTATGTAGTAGATTACTTATATTATTGCCCCATGGTAAAATGATTTCTGATGGTACTTACCTGCTAATCTTCTAAGTACATGTATTATAATCTTTTGGGAGCATCTGTCTCCTGTATAATCTAAGATCCAAGCACCAAAGGCTCAAAAAAACAAAGGTCTTTGTGTGATGTCCCTGTCTGCTTTGCTGATTTTAGAACTTTGTGCAGAAACGTGCCTGTGCTCCCCTCTTTAAATATGGATGAATTGGCTTACTCCTAATTGACACATTTAACTTCATATAAGTCCCTAGTATATGGTATAATAGGACACCCACTGTTTGGAAGGTAAATGTCACTTAAGGACTTCTTAATCTAAAGTACCATCCACTACTAGTGGCAGGGCTAACATGACTTCAGGCCTACCCTATGTTGCCTGACTACTGCAGTGTAAAACCTGCACTGTGACTTGTCAAAATAAGCCTTTATAAAAGTATAAAACATTGCTTTTGAATATTGACAGGTCACCCCATGTTGGCCTTGCAGCCTACAAGGAAGCGTGCATTGTATTTAAAGGTAGGGCATGTATACAGCTAAAGTTAACGTCCCTACAGTGACTAGCACTCAAAAGCTATCTTCACTGTGAGAAGGCTATAGCTGACCCATGGAAAATAATGGGAAGCAGAATTAGATACTAATACTGCTAATTCAGGAAATTGATCAGCTACACAAAATAAGTAAAACACTAGTATTCATAGTGATCAAAAATCCTATTTATTAGTAAAGTCAGATTTCTAATAAATATTAAGGGAAGGTAACATTTAGAATGTTACCTTCTCCCTGGTTGACATTCCTGAAGGAACATTTGCAGTAGCACACCACCAGTAGCTAAGAAAGTTATTAGCTTTTAATAGGGGTAAAAAAGGAGTGACATGCCTCAAAGGGTTAAACCATAGACTGACATTAATGGACAAAGATAACTCCTCTGAATGATCAGAGTGGTGACTGTTGGCATCCATTGACACCACACTGTCAAATCCTGCTTGACAGGTCTGTTGAGCCACATGTACCATGTAGGGCACACTTGAAAGGGTGATGACAGGATGCCTAGACAATTCTTGTGGAGCCCCTATCTGGTTGCTGTGGTACTTTGATTTTGTCCTAACAGACTTCTGTTGCTGGGTTTGTTGTGGGAACAGTGTCTGCTACAGGTTGGGTTTTAGTGCAAGGTGTGGTAGTAGACTGGGATTACCATTGTACACTCCCCATACATACACCCAGTCCTCAGAGCCCAAGTTTAGTGTGGCTGAGGACATTTTTTATCCTGAAAATTACCTAACACATTGCATTTATAGCATGTTTGCAGTAAGGCAAACAGGAACTGCTGCAAAACTTTGAAGGGTTACCCCAGTGATCTTTTACTTCATTGGTTGGGGAGAAACCAGGCATAAATGTGGCTCCTCCAGCCACACACTGTAGCATACCTTCTAGACCTGTGTAAGATTAGAAGAGGAATGGACTTACTGCTTGTAACTCGAGTGGAGCCCTGAAAGACTGGACATGCCCCCTCTTGTAGCAGGACAAAGAAATGGTCTTGAAGGGTCAGTTTGCAGACTTCTTCTGTGTCTACATGGATACAACAAGCTACAAGAGGTTTTTCCTAGTAGTCTGTAGTGTCCTAGCATGGACACGTTCTAGTGTTCACAGTGTATGTTCTACACTTTACACCCACCCACCACCTACGTCACTGGGTCAGGTGACTAGGCTAATAAAAGGGCCGAGCGCACGTGCTCGTGGCCAGTTAACCCACCATCTAACTATGTGTCCGCGTCAGTCCTTCTCAGCATGGGGGCCTAGGGCCCACACCACAGTAGTCAGCAAACCAGGGGCAACTACTCGCCTCATAGGCAATGGCATTTTGCCCTTCTATAGCTTTACACTACTTAAAGATGAGGTCAACTTAACTCCCATAAGAACTAACTACATTGACAAGTCTGTAATTCTCTTCATCACTGTAAGGTTTATAAAGGACTCCAAATATCCAATGTGGTTGGCTAGAATGGTTTGTTGACCAATCATCTTAAGCAAAACATTCTTTGAGCATCATTTACATTCAATAAAAAAATGATTAAACTGATATTAGGAGAGACTATTCTATGCCTCACAATTCCTTAGGCTTCAGCATTCTTGCAAGTTGCAAACTGGATCGTTTTGCCTTTGTCCCTCATTGAGCATTCACTGATTTTAGAAAAACGTTTAGCTGTGGCAATGATACACATTTCTGGACAAGCAATGGAAACTGTACAGATTTCTACTGCAAAAAATGATAGTCATCATGATCATATCTTTAAGAATTTTAAAGTGTGCCACAGATGAGTAGTTGCCCCTTAATGAATATGTTTAAGGAGACATTTACACCATCATCCATTAAAGCAGTTTCACACCATTATCTCTTCCCCCAGTTGTAACTTTCTCATCTTAAAATTCAAGGTAGTCAGATTTTCTGATCATGCTGGAACTCCATTTGACTACTATAAAACTAAGCACTTGCCAAACCAATTGGACTGATTTGCATTTTCAAATATAAAGTCAGATGTATGTGCTTACCAGTGGCTGTTTTATCACTGATAGCATAAACACAATGGTGATGGTAGTAATTGGGGTGGTGGGCAAAATGGTGATGGTAATAGAATGTCAATGGTAAAGGTGATGGTGATAATATTGTTTATGACAATGGTGCTGTTGGGAATGTTAGCGATGGTTTTGGCACTAATGTGACTCTACACTTTGAATGTAAAACAGTCCATTATGCATTCCAATGCAAGCACTTCAGAAGAGGTAATAGGATACACCAAATATCCAAAAGATATGGTGAGGGACACATTCTACTGTAGGGCAGACTAAATGCCCAGTCTCTTCTTATATAAATAATTTAACTCATGAGGTACCCCAGACAGCTAACGTTGTCTGTAGTAAGGAGTAAAAGTTATTGAAACCTAAAATTGAAAACATCTATTCAATGGCTCAGAAATAAATGAGGATCTTACTGATTTCACAGAATGCATCACTTGACAGCAGCTATTGATCCCACTAAAGTGCATCTGAGAATACTCCACTGTGCGAAGAATCTTTGGGTGTTAGTTATACACGCAGGTAGCACTAAATTCTACATTTGTTTCAATATTGTTTTGATGGGACGTCACTGTACATTACTGAAAATAAGACGATATGAAAGATCACTTCTCTTTCCCCGAGGGATTTTCATTAGGCTTTTTTATTTTGTCTTGATATGAAACAAGTGTAAGGACAATTCCCTTGTAAAAAGCAACAAACTGTGAAATAATTGTAGCTGCATTGAAGGGCACTAATTAAATCATCAGCTCAACACAGTGGAAACAAAATCTTCATAAAAAAGAGTTAGAATGTAAAGGCTCATTAAGTGTAACCAGCTATATTAATTAAAAGCGTATAAAAAAGAGGTTGCAACAACAATTAGAAAACATCCTGTTTAACAAAATGTTATCAGCATAGCACATTTTGTTATTCACAAATTAACACTTTTGACATGCTTTCTAGAGTTACTAAAAATATTACTTTCACTTTCAATGTATTGTTGATTGGAAACTAATGGAATGCTTTCATATGTTTATAGTGTATGTTTCTTGTACACACTTTATCATGCAAGAAAGGAGTAGGATTTCCACTATGACTGGATTTAGCCTGAAAATGCCCAGAATATATTTTAGTTAAAGATAATCCAAAAAAAGAACTTTGGTATGTCTACATATGACTTCCTTACAATTGCATTACTTCTAACTAATGTGATTAGTGTTTACTGGAATTAACAGCTGGCACCCTAATTTGCCCTTAGTTAATATGATCAAACAAGTATCTAGGAAGGCAGATGAGGGCACCATTGCTTAATGCAGGCACAATGTGAAGCAGCAAAGATTGTAAGGTATGGTGGAATGTGGCTGCAACGGATCCACCCAAACCTGCTTCTAAAGAGATATCAACTCTTAAGGAATTCCGCAGGACAGATCTATATTGATCTACATTATGCATCCAATCCTGAAGAGCAGCCTCACCTGAGTGCCGTAGGAAAATGCTTGCTTTTGACCTTAGGGCTTTTTCCATTCTACTCATGAGAGGTGTCTAAGTCTCCTACAATTATGGCCCAAAATTGTGGAGTATTCTGATTCTGACAGCAGAGCAAGTAGGTCATTGACTTTATGCTGCGGTCGAATTACCATAGATTACATGACAAGATTTCTTAAATTACTGCTGGAAATGACAATCAGACGGGGACTCTGAATATGCAAAGTAATGATGGGCAAGTTTGAGACCACATTGTCATTGAATCTCCGCTCCAGTCGCAATGCCTGCCATATATACTAGATTTTAGGAGCTGATTTATTAAAAAGAAGTGCAATTTAGCGCTGCAAGCAATGTCGCTATGCTGCATTGCACTAAGAGGATAGAGAGAATATTGCATAGCTAAAGCGGGCTAAAAAGCCATTAGAATATTCCGCCCCATCAGGGTAGAAAGTACTAATTAGAAAAAGAAAGACTTCACTGGGCACAAATCCTCTTGGCTCCAAAGCTTTTGTTCACAGCTGTTACTGTGAATGTTCTACAGCTAACAGTGACGCGCAGGGCCATGGCTGTTAGCTTTTGAACATTCACAGCAAGAGCTGTGAAAAGGGGCTGAAGTCAGCCCCTGGCTCTGCCTGGTTTGGCTGGAATGCTGTTTGAATTATAAGCATGGAAAATAAATAATGATATTCAGATTTAAGTTAGCCTAACTGTCGATTCCATATTAACAGAGACTTATAGGCTAATATTGAAAGGTTTATTTTTCAGGTTGAGCTGTTGTCTTGCACAGGATGTTTTTCTTTTCACTTCAGATGATGTAACTCCCCAGGAGTTTACTGAAATCCTATTGGATGCAGTGAACAGAGAATGTGATACTTGTTTCAAATCATAATTCACTGTGTTTATATTAGCATGTGTTCCTAGAGTAGGCATTCTGGAGATCCTTCCCTCCTTCATGAGAGACTTTCCTTTGATCTCTGTTCCTTTTCAGAAGATGCCTGTTGGCTTATAGCTGAGAATAGATTCCAGCTTAATAATTTCGTTATCGTTTGAAGTGCTGTGGCTTTATGATAATGTATTTATTCTCTCATCAGAATTCTTTATTGGGTTTCTGAACTGAAATCGTATTTCATTCTTAATTTTATTTAGTTTAGGGAAATTCCTTTATGGAACCGTGTTAGACTTGACAGGCTTAGGGTGGTTTCCTCCCAAACTTGTTGCCTGCTTGCCTCACCTTATTGCTGATTTCATTTTGCTGGCCGTATGACTCAGAGCACTTTAACACTGCCAACCAGTGCTAAAGTGCATGTGCTTCTCCCCTTAAAACATGGTTTCTGTTACTTTCCACAACTGTCATATTTATTATATCTTTAGGTCCCTAGTAGAATGCACTACATGTTTCCAGGGGCTGTAAATTAAATGCTACTACTGGGCATACAGCAATGATTGCGCCAACCACACAAGAAGCACTCTAATCATGTCTCAGGCCTTCCACAGCAGAACCTGTGAGTGCAATTTTACTGCCATGTCGACTTGGCATTTTAAAGACCTTGCCAAGCATTGAGCTTCCCTTTTATGACATATAAGTCACCCCTAAGGTAGTCACTAAGTAACCCATAGGTCAGGGTGCTGTGTAATTAAAAGGTAGGACATGTTCTTTTAAGTTTTGCAGACTTAGAAAAACACCCAAATCATGTTTCACTACTGTGAGTTGTACCCCTCTCATAGATTAGCACTTGGAATTTATTATTACACTTACAAACAGTAATTCTTGTTTGAGGATGAGTAGTTCTGTCATTTTTCATATCATTGGAATAGTAATGATAAATCCTCTTTGCTGGCAAAGTTGAATTAATCTGCACTGTTTTAGAAATGCCACAAAATGTAAAAAGACACAAGTGGTCCAAACGGAAGAGGACAATCCTTCAAGAGAAACTACTTAAAAATTTTGCTAAGACTTATTTAGATCCAAGAAGATCTTGGAGCAACTCCTCAAAATATGTCTTCTTTAATTGTATTCTCAGTTTAAATGTTATGAATGTATAAATATTTATACCACATTGCTAAAATATAAAAATGAAAAATTGAAATCGCATTAAAAAATCTTTTGTGCATTTGCTTGGGTCTAAATAAGTCTTAACAAAATTGTTAAGTAGTTTCTCTTGAAGTATTGTCCTCTTCTGTTTGGACCACTTGTATCTTTTTACTGATATTACCCAGGTTCTATGGATTATTGGGGTTTCCCCATTGTTTGTAAAACGTTTAGAAAGATGGCATTCCTCTGCTCTTTGCTCTGTGTGCCTGCAGTCTGTCCCAATACACGTCTGGGTTGTGTGGCAGCTGGCCTTTGTACATTTGCTCTAGACAGCCACACACAAACGAAAGCTAGGTGTGACTGAGTGGCCATCCTCATCCTGAAAGATCATCCTGGGCAGGATGCGAGGAACGAGCTGACATATACCCCTGAATAGGCAGTGTCTTGCCCCCACACAACTCTGTAGTGAGTCTGGAGCCAGAGCTGGATGGGAGGACATCTTTGCTCTTACAAACCCCTCTTTGAAGTCACCCCTACTACAAAGTCTCAATTGGGTTTAAGTATTGGGTCTCTGATCCCATCAAATCAGACACTACTGGACCTGCAAAAAAAAACTCTGCTAGGGCTAAGCGCTGCTGTGCTGCTACAAGGACTGCCACTTTGCTGGACTGCTGTTTTAGAATAACTGCTTTTCTGTTGTGCTACACTGCTGCCTTATACTCTCTGCCCTGCTGATGAATAACTGGACTTTTGCTTGAACCTAGAGTGATCTTCAAGGGTATGCTGGCTTGCCTCCTGTTCTAAGACTCAGGGTTATCAAAGTCATACACCCTGTTCCTGTGCCTGGTCCATTGGAAGTGGATCCAGGTGCTTGCTCCAGTGGAACCGATGCATCCTCTGCTGCATGAGGCAGAATCAATGCATCACCACTGTTGTGGGACCAGAACCTGCGCATTACACTTGGAACCAGCACATTGCCATCCGAACTGGTGCATCAGAACCAACACATTGCCGCCACTGTAGGAGAGATTATCAACACATCCCCTCACCTGCGTGGAGAAACCTGGCACATCGCACTCAAATCCAATGCATCTTGGAACCATTTCATCTTGCGAACAGACACATTGCCATCTTTGCATGGAGAAAATCGACACATTACCTTGACTGCGGGATCAACACCAATGCATTGCTTGGCTGCACCCCGCATTTTGCTTTTGCGACCATGATGAAGATACTTTTGTTCAGTGGGCCTTGCGAGGCTTCTGTACCCAGCCCTCACTCCATCGTGATTAAGCAGAACCCTTGACTTTGCCTTGGTCCAGCATGACCAGATTAACCCTACAGGTGCCTATTGCTTCAAAGCTCTATTTTTACACCCACTCTTTAAAAAGTCATATCTTAACTTACACTTCTTGCATTTTTGTCATTTTGGTCTTGTTTTATTGAGAAAATCATAATCTATTTTTCTAAACTGGTATGGAGTATACACTGTGTTGATGTTTAAAGTGTCGCACACATACTTTACACATTTCCTCTTGAGTTAAGCCTAACTGCACTGTGCCAAGCTGCCAGAGGGTGAGCACGGGTTAATTTATGGTGTGTATCTGATTTACTGTGACTGGGGTTGTAGTTCCTGCTTGGACAGGGTATATACTTCTGGCAACCAGAAACCCAGTTTTTAACAAACACACTTACTGTATTATTACTATTTTGACAATTAATTTTCCTAAAATGTTGTTTTTTTCTTGCATTGAAATATTGACTAATGCATTATTTAAATTTTTAATAACAATGGCTGAAGATGAATAATTTCAAAATATAATAGTTTGAATTTAACAAATTATTAGTAAAACCCTTAGATTCACACGACTTACTTTCATTGATTGTCAAAATAATTGCTAGTACTGATGGGTTGATGTAAATGATTACTCCTTTTAAACTCGCTTCGCAATTGAACAAAGGTCCATCCGACTAGTGGCGTTTTTTTTAATGATGACCCCGCCCAAGAAGATTAAGGGCCTGATCTAGATTTTGGCAGTAATGGTTCCGCCGTTGCTTTTCTGTCAGATTCCCCATCTGCCTACTAGGCAGTCAGCCCACTCTATTTAGATCCTGGCGGGTTAATGAACGAAAGACCGTCCGAGTGCACCCAACTCCGTCAGGTATGTTCACCGGCATTGACTGCATCGTAGGCAAAAGCCAATCGTACAAGTCCTGCCTGTGTTGCTGCTACTTGACCACAAAGCAAATCCACACTGTTGTCACCGGAAAGAAAGGTAAGATGCTGTTATAATTTGTCACCTTGGGGCAGATGTACAACCCTAAATTGCATGCGCAAACTGGTTTGCGACCCGTTTGTGCATGCAAAATAGCACAGGGCCAGGTGCATTCCTAAATAGCGAGTCGCAATTTTTTTGTTTGTTATTTGTTTACTTATTTAGGAATTGCGAGTCGCTATTAGGAAGGGGCATTCCCTTCCTAATTTCGACACTAAAGCAATGTAGGAATGTTTTGCAACCGCAATTGCGGTCGCAAAATACTTGCAAATTACCACCCTCTTCAAGAGGGTGGTAATGCACCCACAAAAGGGAAGGGGTCACCTGGGGACCCCTTCCCCTGAGCAAATGCAGGGGGGAATATTTTTTAGAGCAGGCAGTGCATCCCGTTTTCCCTTACGGAAAATGGGCTGCATTTAAAAAAAAAAATGCTTTATTGAAAAGCAGTCCTAGACATGGTGGTCTGCTGAGCCCAGAAGGTCAACATCCCTGGGAGGGCCGGCCATTCACAATGGGGTCGCAAATTGCGAGTGGATCATTAATATCCATGAGCCTCACATTTTGTCACTCCATTGGGAATCGCTAACAGTGTCTCTGACACTGATGTACATTTGCTTTTGCAACTCGCAAATTGCGACTCGCAATATTTTGCAATTTGCGAGTTGCAAAAGCAAATGGTCATACATCAGGCCCCTTGTAACTTGTCAGTTTATATTTGATAAGGACTTGTGCATGTTGAAATCTCTCTTACAAGAAATAACATACCAATGTGTAATGCATATGTGTATAATGTAGGCCTGGGCGGAGTTTGCGGAGTTCTGAAATATATGCCAGTGATTAGTATTATGTGGACTACTTCTTTTTTGATGATGTCCTGAAAAATTACGTGGATGCAATGACATATCCATAGCAGTCTGGTGTATCTTCCATCTGCCATGGCTTTTTCAATATTACTGCCATTTTCAGAACAATAAATCTAATGCTGAGATCTCTGGGTTGGAGCCACACATAGACTTTGCTCCTGAATTCTTTAAGAATGTTGGCCGCTAGCTGTGCTTTCTCCATGGAGAACTTTGCAAATGGTGAAAGCAACAGGAGGGGTAGCACAAATGAATAGCCTTTTCTTACCCATTTGAAGGGGACCCCTTGTGCATGCAGTCTGTAGCTTGACATCTGCCTCTAGTGAGATGGATGTACTGCACATCACGCTCCTCCTTTGCTTCACCAACACATAGACAGTGCTTCTGCTGCAGGTCTGGCTTAAACCATTCAATTTTGGACAGATAGTCTCCACAAACTCTCAACACCCTGATCTGTCCACCAAAGATAAAGGGAGGAGGTCAAGTGCTAAAATGTTAACCAATGTTCATGGTATAAATGGAGCAGATTATGGGTTAGGTATTATGATGACTTTTTCCTGAACATAGCATTCATGTTGGGTTGTTGGGTGTTTTCTTGATGTTACCACCTTCAGTGACTTTTTTAGATGTAGTCATCTTGCATACTTTCAGGGTGAGCTTGACATTGCTCTTTTTCCTTGTGCCAAATGAAAATTTCTATTGGCAATGTGTGCATACTATAGGACTGCTTCTCATCATGATAATAACTACTTCATCATCAGCACATTCTTCTGTTTGTTCAGGTTCTTATCTATCTGCCACCTTTTCTAGGTGCTATTTCCACAGGACTGCATGTTAGTTGTTCATATGGGGCAGTTGGAACCTGGTACCATAATGTCCACTTGGCTTCCCCAGTGCATTGTTCTGTGGCAAACTGTGCAGTCTGCAATGCGATCTTCATTTGGCTTAAGTGTAAAGAAGCCACCAAACTTGTTTATACAGGCAAACCTAGAAGTTGTGATGGAGCTAAACTGCATTTGCTTTTCCTTAGAAGGAGCTGCAATTGTGATAGAGGATTTTGGTATTGGCTTTAGGGCTTTTAAGTACATGAAAGCTGGTGATGGTGGTACAGGGAAAGTTGTGTAGTACTCTGCACTTCATAAAGGCCATTCTTGACATGACCAATCACTGGTTTATCATCCTCACTGAGATTGTGAAGACGATGTGCTCAGTGTAAGACCAGGCACAATATCCGGCTGTGCAGAAAGCTCAAAGTCCTTCTGTGCTTTTATCTCAGGAACATCAGGTGTAGCAGACTTTTGTTGCTGGGGAGGTTTCTGGAAAGATTCAGGGGCATATTAGCAAGGGCAATATCGCCGCTTTAGCGGGAGCTTTTCCTGCTAAAGCGGCAAAAATTCGCCCTATCAGCAAGCTGTCGCTAACAGTGGTTAGCGACAGCTTTCTGACGAAAGCGACCGGTTTGGGTGCCGCTTTGCATGTCAGCGATATTTATCGCTAATGACATGCAAAGTAGGCGTTCCCGACCAACAGACCTGGTAAACAGCCGCTAACAGGCTTATCGCCTATTAGCAAGGAGGCCCTGGCCCTGGTTAGCGACCACAAGGTCGTATCAGCAAGGTTTTCCCCCTTCTCCATGCAACATCGCTGGTTTTTTCGTGATGTTGACCCTTACCTCCTGCTACTGCTGGAATATTTATCGCCATAGCGCTAATTGTTGCTAATACAGCGATATATTCCAGCAATAGCTGGCGATAAAAAGTTTCGCGTTAAGCGCCCTCTGCGATATTTATCGCAGTTTGTTGCTAATATGGCCCGCAGTTTGCTGGTACAATTCCATTTTGGTGGCTGTAGTAATAGCAGCACAACTATTTGATTTTTGGTGGTGGTGGTGTTACCTTTGTTGATCTAGGGATTATTGTCTGAGCATTTTCCTGCCCAGAAGAGGGATAGTACAGCAGATTCACAGCACTGGCAAATTGATGGAAAAAGGATGAGGGGTTAATGTTCATTTTAGCAACACATTTCTTCTCCTCATTGGTGATTTTCTCAATAGATTTCTTAGGATAGATCTTCATCACTTCCTGCTTGTCAGCATGGATAGCAAAGAGATCTCTGGACACAGGTGTTAATATTTCACAGACTTATTCATCTCAGTCTCATTTACTTGCAGGCAATAAAAAATAAAAATAAATACAGTCAGACTTGCATATATAATCATGTGAGAAGTACTTCTGTTGTTTGTCTGGGGACTACTTCAACAAAACTCAATGAAAAGTAATGTTTTAAATACATGGTGTTCCTCTAAAGACCACAGGACCCCCAACGTAGACTTGGGAAGACTGCAAAGATTGATTCAATTAATCAAAATAATAATGACTGTTGTCCACAGGGCCCACTCATGTGGGATATAATCTGGAAAAGTATTCTAAAAAAATGGGAAATAAATACTTTGTACCCCGACTAGGCCTGTGGGACCTCAATGAGAGCCAAAGGGAGTCTGTCAAAAATAGATTCAAATTCTAAAAAGTAATAATAACCATGGCCCAGTGACCCAATATGAATGCAAACATGTTGGAAAAAAAATCTAAAAATGAAAAATAAATGCCTGTTCTTCCTCCAGGGCAAATTATACTCTTATGGGAACCAAGAGACAGTGGCAAAACTGATTACATTAATTACAAATATTAAAAATGGGGGTGCAGGGATCCCAATCCATGTGGTAGAACATGTGGGGAAAAGACCTATGGTATAAGAAATAAAGACATAGCATCCCTTCCATATACGTATGTGCAAAAAGGAAAAAAAAGCAGCATTTCTGTGAGGTCCAGTTCCTCTGGGCCATAATGCAATGCAACCAGCAGAATGAGAAAAGTTAGCAATGCCTGTCCTCTCTAAAACATCAAACATTTTGCAAAGTATAGCATTGAACTACCTTCATTTTCCTAAAAAGAAATTGCAATAGTGGATGATGCAGCAGAGACTGCAGAAAAGGGATGAGTAATGCTGCCCTTCCAGTATCCAAATTCAAAATTACCAAGAGCACAGCACAGAAGAGGGAGGAGTCTTTGGGACAGGAAAAGGACATTGATACTGTTTGTAAAATGGCCTGACTCTTTATTTATGGCACTTCCCATGTAAACCAACACTAGGAAAAGCATACCTCTTTATTTTTAATTATACTTCCCATGCAAAAGCATAGCAAAGACATGTTACCCGAATGGTATACTCAGTTAAAAATTAAACTCAAAATACATTTTTGAGTTTGTTACTGATGCCCTGTATTAAGGCAACAGCTTCAATTGTTTGGTTCATTTACATGGTTTCCATGTTTCAGTGCTGTGATTTTGAACTGGACTAAATCTCATTATGGGACATGGGAAAATGTCCTATCACTCCATACACGTCACATCCCTAAACCAAAAAAACTCAAAGTTACACAAGAGTTTGCCAGCATAAAGGACATTTTACCCATGCTTAGTCCAGCTATGGTATGGCAAACAATATAAATGAACTGGAGAAAAGAAGATAGAAGAAAACTTTAATAACTTCCATCTGTGAAAAAAGAAAAAGAACTTCAAGGTGGTTAGCTTTTAAAAAAAGTTGTTAAACACAAAAGGAATATCCACCCCCCCAAAAAATGTTCGATTGAGAACCACCAATAAAAATCAGTCAAGAGCTTTTATTTAGAAACTCTAAGCCTTGCACAGCTTAACATGGAAAGTTAGGTGTTAGGCCTGGCCAGAATTCAGGCACTGTGGGCTACCCATGCTGGGTTGGTTGCAGAACTTTGCAAAAAGACAGGCCCTGCAGCCATCCTCTGCTATACATGGCCGAAGGCAGTGAGTACCAGGGGTGAGCTGGTATGGTAGGTTGGGCACAGAACCTAGTCGAAGGGCAGGCCTACAGACACCTACACTGCGCATAGCCAAAGGTAGTGTCCACCGGCGTTCGGCTGCCATTGGTGCTTGGGTCCAGGGAACTTTTGCATGTAGTATATGATCACAAAATGCACCGAAAAAAACTAAGTTTAAAGTGATATTATGATTAGTTTTAGCAGTTAAACTGTAGTTATGAATTAAAAATAAAAAAAACACAGAAATTCACCAGCTATAGTTAGGAGCTCAATCAATAAGTCACGCACCAAATACAATGCTTCACTTAAGGTCATATATAACATCATAAATAGATAGATCACCATTTCTTGGAAATAGGGATAAATATATAAAATTCACTGTTCCATCACAGGGGCAAGGATGCATTTGGAACTTATCATACTGACCAGCTGGGAAACAAAGAAGACTCCTGATGGATCCTATGCAGAATTTCGTTAGCATGGCTTTTTCTTCACTAATGACAAGCATGGCTCTGGCACGACTGTAGTTGTAATGATCGAGTAATCTCTCTGCGTGGGTTTACCCAGGGCATCATTTTCCTTAGATTCTTTGGCACATAGCACATAATCCGCACTGATTTTGGTGCGCTCGATTCTACCCATCACCCGAGGAGAGAAAAACAAATCACTCTGCCTATGGAGACAGCCAAATGCTTGACATAAGGAAGTCACGGAATCTTATGACCGAACTCATAATTTAGACAATCCTCAATCACATCTCGATTGCAGGAGGTAAATTCATTGCTCCATATTGCCAACTATAAGAACATAGGAGCAATTCTGATTGTGAGAACAACATATCTAATCTACGGCATACACTAAAACCAATAAATAATGATTCATTCATAGTTGTTTCTTTTATTGTATTAAGGGAAATGTGATATCCAATTTCATCTTTAAAATTATTTTTGACATTTGTAATTACATCTATTACATCAAAGGTGTGATAATGAGCATTACATTTGGTGCACAAGTTATTGTTTGAGTGGTCACTCAATTGAGTTCTGGATTGCGCCCCTGACTGTAGGACATTTTAATTTTATTGAATTATTATGTGTATGATTTTCTACTCATAACCATTGTTTGTTTCTTTTAGCCTAAGTACTGCTATGATATTTTGAAATGCATTCTTTAAAACATTTTGTTATTAATATTCTGATATTTTTTTTGTTCCTTAGTACATTTAACTATTTTTAAAGTGTAACCCAATGTGGTTAAGTTTGCAGCATCATGTTCATTTTTTTAACATCTTTTTTAATATCTTTTTTAATATATGCCATTTTTAATGTACATTATGTTTCAATAATTTCTATACATTTTTGGGAATCTTATTTTATTTTCAAGACAAAAATAATTCAGAATATTTCTAATTATTTATATGTTATAGTTGTAGCGTACACACTTTTTTATTTGTAGTTACATACTATTCTTACATATTATATTCAGTATTTTTTAATAAGCTTGCTGTTTTGTACAGTCTTTGTAGTTTTAAACGTTGTTATATTTAAAAAACGAATGACAAAATATTAAATATATTGTAAGAGTATTTCTAATATATATTTTTTGACATAAAACCTTTTTTAATTATTTTAGAACAGGACAATTTTGAAACATTGTTTTACATGTTGTTTAATATTTTATCAGCATTAATACTTTAAATATTATTTTGACATTGATTTGAATGAGATGGAATTCTTATTTATTTTCACTGTTATGCCATTTTCCAGTTCTTTTGATATTGTAGTCTTTCATCATCATTTTGGGCAGTTTCTAGAGTTTGGGTTTGTGTTTTACTGTTTCTAGTCTCTGTTTCAGGTAAAGTTAATATAAACTTATTTTCTAAGGATGTAGTGGTGAGGGGTGTTTAGAGTTAGTTAGGCTAATATTAGTAACTGACGGTATGGCCTTTTGAAATGTAATTTTGTGTGATTTTAATGTTCTTTTGATTATGCTTGGATTTGTACTAGGCTTTAAATGATTTCGGGTGGGGTAATTTGGTTACTTCTTTACAAGTTCTTATTTACAGAAGTCAGAGTTTATTCTATAACCTGGATGCGTTTTATTTTTTATTTATGGGAAAAAGATCATTTTTTAACCTTTTTTTTTTTAGGGTTTACCTTTGTTATTTTTTCAGATGGGTTGGTTGATTTATTTGGATTATTGGGCTAGCACTGTTTGCTCTAGTTTTCTACAGTTTATTTTTGCACTGTGAAGCTCTTTTTATCAAAATGTTTGAGATTATTGGGTTGTTAGTTCACTAGTTATACTTAACTGAAGTATCTATAACTCACACCCTCACATCCACCCAGAGCATCAAAGAGCTGTGTCAAACATGTGAAGGCGATGGGTGAAGGACCACTCAGCCCTGCAAGCTCCCCGACCAGCACCTTGTTGGTGTACCAGCTCAGGAGTCATCTGCAATTTTTTTTTGCTTTTAAATGATGTATACCACAGTCACACCAGGACATCCACAACTTCTTTTTTTTTATTGGGGTGTGGGTGGAGGTAATTGGCCACTGCAGCCCATCATCTCCCCTGCCAGGACCCATTGTGGGTTTCACCAGCATCACTAGTATGCCCCCGCACGTGGGAGCTGATTTTCTTTGTGCTCTGGCCCTGGTCTGAGGGAGCAATACTCTGTTCCCTGCCCGCCAGTGTGTGGGCAGGCAGATACAATTCTGATCCATCCCAGTCTCTCTGCTTCCACCTGATGGGAACAATGAAGTCTTCCCTGCCTGTGCTCTGGCAAGCAGGTTACAACAGTGTCCAGCAGGTTGGGAACCCCAGGTCACTTGTACGTTTCACCTCCTGGGGGATGGGGTCCCTACGCCTTACCATGGCACAGGGAGGAGGTCCCCACAAGCCCAACTCAAAATATAATTACAGTGTCAAACTTATTGTCCAATCCACTAAAGTAGCATTTAAAAAACATTTCTCCAGGCCTGCCACTGCAGCTTGTAGTGTAGTTTTAAATTGCCATTTCAGCCTGGGAAAATAGCCCTTTTTCTAGGCCTAAACCCTACTTTTAATACTTATTAGTCACCCGTGAGGTACGCCCTAGAGGCTCATGGGGCAGGGTGAATGGTATTTAAAAGTGTGTGTTTATGTTTTACATGTCCTTACAGTACAAAATTCCTCACTTCATTTTTCACTGTTAAAAGGCTATCCTCCCGTAGACAGGGTTAGCTTATTCCACTTAATAAGTGATAACTTCAGTTTGGGACCAAGTAGAGAAATTATTTTTACACTCAAATCAATTGCAATCTAAAATCGTCTTTATAAGTAAAGTCAGATTTTCAATTACTATCTTGTAAATGCCAACTTTGGAACATTGTTTTTTTTCTGCCTAAACCAAATGTGCCTTTATGCCAGTGTCCAGGGTCACATGAGTTTGAATGGCTCTACTGAGGAGCTTTGTGCATTCCTTCCAGACAAGGGGACAAAAGGGCCTTGGGTGTGAGGCAGAGTGTTGCAATCTAAAGTAGGATATGCCAGGTGTGTTCTACTCTGCCCTTTCTAAGATTCAAAGGGTAGCCTCAGGCCTTCCACCCCTTCCTGATGTCTAAGGACTGCCTCCCTACTGTTAATAAATGCACCTCACATCTAGGTCTGCCTGTCCATTGTTACCATAGACAGTTTGGAGCCAAACCCAGCAAAAGAGGAAGGTTAGATAAATGGGCCATCCTCCACCCACAGACTGGCACTGGAGATAAGAGTAGCACCTTCAGAACTTCTCATCAGAACATTGGGCTTGACTGCCCTGAACTCAGACTCTCCAGAAGTGACTCCAAGAGTCAGCTGTCTGACCTCATGTTTGAGCTACAGGGACACAACAAGGGTTTAGTGGCCTCATTGCAACTACCCAGCTGCCCAGCACCACCTGGACCTACCTGGATATCTCTGAGCCCTGCTACTGGCCTCTGATGGAGTGAATCCTGATCCCCAAGAGGTGGGCAACAAAGTGGACGTCTCATGCAGAAAAGTTGAAGATACAGATGCTTTGGATTCCTTGTGACCATGAAGGTCCTCTTTCTGCTGAGAATTGACTGCCCATGATGACCACCAATGCGAGACCTGCTTTTCCCTCTGACAACGACCATCCAGGTTGACGGCCAATGCCAACCTGCACTTTGTACCAACAGCCCACGAAGATATGTAACACGAAGCTTAAGCGCCGAACAGCTCTTTGCTTGACAACTGCAACCATCCATGACACCCAACCTGCTTCTCACACTGACAACAACATCCTTTCAGCCCCCACCAATCCGAACAGCAGTTCTTTGTGGGAACATGTGAAGGTAACTCTTTAGTGGAACAAACCAGGATCCAGTATCCGACCCACGCTCCTTCACGGTCAGGCTGAACTTTCACCCAGTCCAGCATTACCAGATTACCACAAGTGGTGATTTGTTCATTTTGCTGCTATTTTCAACTAAAATTATAAAAACGTTTATCTCCATTTCTACATATTGAATTTTGGTAATTTTAGTGTCATTTTATTAATTACATTTTATTCTATTTTTCTAAACTAGTTTAGGGTTTTTCTTTTGTTTTCACTTTATTACTGTGTGAATGCTGCATACATACTTTACACATTCCCTCTAAGTTACGCTTGACTGATTTGTGCCAAGCTACTAAGTTACTGGAGGGTTAAGCACAGGTTAATTTAGGAACTAATTTCTTGGTTTGGGATTTTTCTTTTGTTTTCACTTTGTTACTGTGTGAGTGGTTTGCTCAGCCTAAATATTTTCTAACAGGGTGTAATACTTGCGCTCCAAACTTTAGTGATTTGTAAACCATTCACCATATAACCTTCAATAAGGACAATCATGCTTGCCTCCTGAGCTTACGCTATTTCCAAGCTATGGACTCACAAGTACACTTAGTAACTGTATGCTGTATATGACTATGGTGTTATCTTTGATTTCATCAACTTCCCCTTTCCCCCAGGCTGAAGTCAGTGACCGTCGTTATCTCCGGTCGCTGGTTTTGGTTGAAGGGATCTGGGGTAAGGTCAACTGTTCCTGAGGGGACCGCACTAGAGAGTGTCCAGCTCTGACAGAATGAAGTGCCTACCTCTTCATTGAGGTTTACAGGTCCCCTCCTGAACAGGATGACGCAAGGTTTAGATTTAAAGGCCCTCACCAATATCTTAAGTAGTATGCAAGAACAGTTAAACAATACCTTAGAAGAAAACACATCTTTAAGGGAGGAGGTTAGAAGATACAGTCAAGAGTCTATTCAGACTAGACAAAGATTAGATGAGTTGGTGGGGTCAGGTTCAGTTTTAAAGGGGCTTCTTCTCACTTTATTAACCCCTCCCCTTCAGACATATCCACTCAGGTCATTCATGCCATCTCGCCAATCATTCCTTTAGCTTCCCCAGAGAGATATAGCCGAGACCCTCGCAAGGCCCAAATCTTTTGGACGCAGTTTTTGTGTCGTCCAGTGATCTTTGCAGAAGATCAAGCGAAAGTGGCATTTATTTTGTCGTATCTGTCCGGTGATGCAGCTGCCTGGTCCATGTCTCTGGTCACCCGAGACGATCCTATACTATTCAATTTTGAAGCCTTCAAGATAGAGTTTGCACGGATATTTGATCGACGCTCCGCATCTCAAGCAACAGATAATGAATTGCTAGAGCTCAAGCAAGGGAGTCGAGATTTAGTGGGATATTTAGCGAACTTCAACAAGTTGGTCGTCGAAAAAAATTGGCCCGAGGAGAAAAGAGCTGCCATTTTCTACAGAGGGTTAAGAGGTGAGTTATAAGATGCTTTGGCACAAATTCCTCAAAGGCCTACAGAAATTTCAGAGCTTATTGATTTGGTGTTGCAACTGGACCATTGAATAAGTGACCGTTGAAATGAGAAGAAAAGAGAATTTCGTCCTCCACCTTCTCGTTGGGATCGAGTAAAAACCAAAAGTCATAAGAGCTCGGAAGGAGTGTCTACAGAAGAACGAATGCAGATAGGCTCAGTAAGGGGGCCTTTAACCAAAGAAGAGAAAGAACGTCAAAGAAATGCTCGGCTTTGTTTGTATTGCGGATTGTCAGGTCACTTCATGAAGGAATGCCCGAAAAAGCCTAAGACTCCTCAGCAGGTAAAAGGCCGGCTTCACCCGTAGATGGAGTTCCATGGGTGGAAGCGTCGATTAAGTAAGCTCCAGAACCACAACAAGTTGTGAACACTTTACAGTCTGCAGCCCCCCATTTGGTAGCCTCCTTCACAGTGAGATTTCGAGACCAAGAGATCAGTAAGGTCTCAGTGATGATTGATTCGGGGGCCACTGGGAATTTTCTGCGACATAAAATATGCTCGGCAGAATGGAATAAAATTTGCGGAAAAACAATTTGTGGAAGAGGTACGAGCAGTGGATGGCACCAATTTGTCATCTGGGCCGATCACTCATGAAACCAAATTGGTTCAGTTAACTGGTCTAGAGGGTCCTTCTGAACTGTTGACGTTCAATTTAATTGATGCGCCACAATTTCAGTTGATCCTTGGCCTCCCGTGGCTGACTGAACATAACCCGCGCATTGATTGGAGTAAAAGAACTATAATAATGGATTCCTCCTTTTGCAAAGAGAATTGTTTTTGCGAACAAACCAGACTCTTTGAGGATACCCCGGTTCGAAATCTGGTTCATCATCACCCGGCTCAGATTTGTGCTGTGGAAACTAAAGAGATTCCTTTGGATTATAAGGATCTATCTTCAGTTTTTGATAAAAAAGAAGCGTAGAAGTTGCCACCGCATCGCCCTTATGACTGAAAGATTGAGATTGAGCCGGGAGCAGTTCTGCCGTGCAGTCGCATCTAAGCACTCACAGAAACTGAGAATAGGTTGTTGAAGAATTATCTGGACCAACATCTTGCCAACGGATTTATACGCCCCTCCCAGTCTCCAGTTTCCTCTCCTCTCTTCTTCATTCCGAAGAAAGACGGTGATCTTCGCGCCTGCATAGATTACATGGCTTTGAACCAGGTGACCATCAAAAATCGTTACCCTCTTCCTCTGATTTCTGTATTAATGGATCAAGTAAAAAATGCCAATATTTATACCAAACTGGATTTATGGGGAGCATATCATTTAATCAGAGTGGCTCCCGGGGATGAGTGGAAAACTGCATTTCGCACCCGGTATGGATTATTTGAGTATCAAATAATGCCATACCGGTTGTGCAACGCTCCAGCTGCCTTTCAGTATTTTGTGAATGATGTTTTAGGTGAATTCTTGGACAGAGTCGCTGCTGTCTATATAGACGACATTCTGATCTTCTCGGACAGTGTGGATGAGCACACGCAACTCGTGAGAGCCATTCTAACCAAGTTGTTGGAAAATCACCTTTATGTGAAGTTGGAGAAGTGTGCATTTCATGTAAATCGTGTGGAGTTTTTACGATTTGTTGTATCTCCTGAGGGAGTGAGCATGGATTTAACGAAGGTCAAGGCAGTGCAGGAATGGCCCTCTCCAAAATCTGTGAAAGAGGTCCAAAGCTTTTTAGGATTTTCACATTTCTACAGAAGATTTATCCTAGGCTTCTCCCAAAAGCTGGCACCCATTACTCGCTTACTAAAAAATGGAGTTAAGTTCATTTGGGGAGCAGAAGCTGAAGAAGCCTTTCAATTTTTGAAAAGATCTTTCACTCAAGCCCCAGTTTTGCTGCATCCAAAGACTGAAGATCCATTTTATGTTGAAGCAGACGCCTCAGATGCGGCCATTGGGGGAATTCTGTCTCCGCAACATCCACAGACCGGCCAGCTGCATCCAGTGGCTTATTACTCAAGAAAGCTGACTCTTCCTGAGTGCAACTATTCCATTGCAGATAAAGAGTTGTTGGCTGTGAAATGTGCATTTTTAGAGGGGAGACACTATTTGTTGGGGGCCAAACACAAGGTGTTTAAAGACCATCGGAATTTACAATTCCTTAAATCTGCTCGCACCCTGACAGCCAGGCTGTTAAGATGGTCTTTGTTTTTTGCCGACTTTGATTTTGTAATCACCTTTCGGCCGGAGCATGTAATGCAAAAGCAGACGCACTTTCTAGGATTCATTCCGATCCTTTGGAACCATCTAGAGAGTTGCAAAACATTATCCCAGAGGAAAAGATCATTTTAGCCACAAATACTTCAGTGTTTGCAGTCAAGATTCAGGAGGCAATGACAATCCGTGAGTTGAAAGAATGGACTCGAGAAGCAGAAGGCAGAGAAATCAAGAATGGCCTTCCTTATTAAGACAATAGTTTATTCCTCCCCATGGCAGAACTTCAAGAAAAGGCGCTGAAATCTTGTCATGATAATCTGCTTGCAGGTCATAAAGGAACTCACAAAACTTTGGAGTTAGTGGAAAGGAATTTTTGGTGGCCAGGTATGAGACCACAGATATGACAATTTGTGACCACTTGTGATAGATGTTTAAGAGGTAAAACTGATCGGAGGCCCCCACAGGGGCAATTGATGCCACTGCCAACCCCACCACACCCTTGGCACACGATACCTATGGATTTGATTGTAGATCTTCCTCCAAGTCAAGGGTTTAATACCATTTTGGTGTTGGTGGATGTTTTTTCCAAGCTGGCACATTTTGATCCGTTAAAAAAGGTTCCAAATGCTCAAAAATTAGCTCAGCTTTTTCCCAACACATTGTGAGGTTGCATGGAGTACCAAAAATTTTGATTTCTGATCGAGGCACACAATTTGTTTCACACTTTTGGAGAGCTTTCACAAAAAGATTAGGGATAGACACTCGTTATTCCACTAGCTTCCATCCTGAAACTGATGGCCAGACAGAAAGGGTCAATCAAGAGTTTGAACAGTATCTCCGACTTTATTTGTTGGATCAAAAAACTGAATGGTCAGAGTTAGTTTGGACAGCAGAGTTTGCTTATAATAACGCAAAGCATTCTTCCACTGGGAACTCTCCCTTCTATTTAAATTATGGTAGACACCCAAGTTTAATACTAGAGAAATAAGAAGGTCCAGTTCCAGCAGTTGAAGAGTTTGTATCAGAAGTACAGGAGTCTTTTGCACGAAAATCTAACTAGGGCAAAGGCTTCTTACAAGAAGCAAGCTGATAAAAAAAGGAGAGTAGGGCCAGTTTTTAATCCTGGAGCTAAGGTTTGGTTATCCACAAAAAACCTTAAATTGAAAGGAACCGAAAATTTCAACATCGATTCATTGGCCCATTTACAGTACAAAAAATGTTAAATCCAGTAACAGTTAAAATTCATTTACCTTCCTATCTTAAGGTGCACCCAACATTTCATGTCTCTTTACTAAAGAAAAGTCTGCCAAATTTAAGAACGCGTCCAATACCTAAACCTGTTTTAGTAGACTCTGTAGAAGAATTTGAAGTGCACAAGATTTTAGATTCAACCTATAGGAAAGGCAAACTGTACTATCTGATTGAGTGGAAGAACTTTGGTCCTGAAGAGAGATCTTGGGAGCCTTATGCCAACATTCATGCTCCGAGACTCATTCGAGAATTTCACAAATCCAACCCTACAAAACCCAGGTTGGGGAGACGCTTTTTGGGGGGGGGGTACTGTCAGGAACCCTGGTAAAAACGCTTTTGCCTCCATTAAATTACCTAACTGGAAATATCCACGCTGGAAAAGACTGAATCCTTGCTGGAGAACCTCCCTATGCTTTGTCTTGCAAGAAATACGACGTTCCACCATTTTGGGAAGAGACCGGCCCGCTCCCACTTCCTGTAGTGGTGCGCGGTCTAGTTGTTTTGCCCAGAAACGATGTTGAGTGGCAACGCGCCTGCGCGACTATCGCGCGGTGCACTTCAACTGTGGAAAATATTCTGACAGGAGCGTCGTTCTTCACGCTCCGTGTCAAACCAGCTATTCGCGCAGAGAATTTTGGAGTTTTGGCTGCCATTTATCTTTTGAACAGGAATGTAACAGATTGTTGGGTACTAGCGCTATTAGAAGAGTCTATTAACCTGTGTAATTTCTTCCTCAGCCGTCTTCGACCTTGGAAGTTCCGAGCCGTCTTCGACCTTGGAAGTTCCGAGGTAGTGATTGCCAGTTCATCATTCAGCGCTCTGGACCTGGGAGCGAGAAGGAGTTGGTGATTCTGGGAGATAACTTCAGTCAAGAGAAGTACTCCAATGATTTCAAGTAAGCGTGTCTTGATAATTTGGGTTTCTTCACTCGTTGTGTACACGACGAGACAGAGAAAATTGCGAGTGGAAAAAATATTAAGACAGAGACTTGTGAATCAAACGAAGGGACAAGTAAGAGCACTCATAGTCTGAGAACAAAACTGTAGTTCAGAAAACCACGATATTGAGGACGAACAGTTATAGTGTTTTGCCACTTAGTACTCAAATGAGAACTCTTTAAAATAGAACCTGAGAAAGGATTTTGCTCATGACCCTCTGAGGAAAGTATCTGAAGGAAAACTATATCCAAGACTTAAAAAAAACATTTACTAGGATTGGTTGTAGCAGATTGAACTATTACAGCCAACTGTAAGAAACAAAGAACAGGCTGAGCCCTTCCAATTAATAAGAAGTACATTACGCATTCTTAGACAAAACAGCATAGAGAGGAGCTAGCTTCTAATTGGACATAAGTAAGAGAAAACCCAATAGAGATACATTGAGAGAGTGTAGAGGAGTTAGGCAATTGCAGGAAGATTAATTGTTTGTGCTTATTTTTTCAGAGCATCTTTAAAACCAAGAAGGAATGAGCTAGTGTCCAGAGGTGTGTTTCTCTTGTTTTATCTTCCACTTCCCCTTTCCCCCAGACTGAAGTCAGTGACCGTAGTTATCTCCTGTCGCTGGTTTTGGTGGAAGGGATCTGGGGTAAGGTCAACTGTTCCTGAGGGGACCGCACTAGAGAGTGTCCAGCTCTGACACTCCTCCTGTGGGAGCCGGCATTGCTTTTGGGCAGAGGGAACTGCTAACATGCAGCTCTCACGTCCCAAAAGCAATTCTGCATCACTTCATGGAAGAAATAGTATTTTTCATGCTCTCGCTTCAATGAAGAGAAGCAGAGTTTGCTGTGGCGTAGCGGTAGAAGCCATAGCAAACTGCAATGTCCCAGGGATGAGCACCCAGGGACATTGCTGGAGCTGACCCTGGGGGGTGGCGGTCCCCAGGGCCATTGAGAGCTGTGCTGCCCCCCTCTAATCTTCTTTTTAGCCCTGGAGAGGTGGTGGTCCCCGGGGTCAGATGTCCACACGGACTCCTGCCTTTAATTATTATGGGTCCAGGGAGGTGGGAGTTCCTGGGTCTCATCCCCCACAGATCTTTTGAACGTAGCCCCGGGTAGGTGGCAGTCACTCGTGCTGCGGGGGGCCATGTGGGCCCCGCATTAAAAATAAATTAGCCCCAGAGAGGTGGTGATCCCCGGGGTTGTGTGGGGAGGGCAGGCCTAAGGGGTAAGGGTGTTTCTACCCTGCCCCCTTTCTTAATTTTTCACATTTCTTTACCTTTTTCCTTGTGACTCAGTTCAACGGAGTCACAAGAAGGCTGCCAACACTTCCTGGTTGGAACTGTTGGAAGCCAATCAGATTACTTGCACGAGATCGTTAGGGTTCGCGAATCCTCTGCAGCCATATTTGTATATGTGAGAAATGTTAAAATTTCTCAGGAACTACTGAACAGATTTACACCATTTAACAAAAGAGTGCTTTCTGGATCAAGAGCTACCTTTTTACCAAATTTGGTGTAATTCCGTTCGGGCTGTAGGAGTGTCTAAAGTTTCCCATGGAAATTACCATGGAGAAAAAGCATTTTGGGACCCCCTTTTTTCTTAACCCCCGCTTGGCAAGTCGCCCCAAAACTTTCAACGTAGCAGCTGAAGTGAGCGGTCCATTTGTTTTGAGAATTATGTGAAGATTCGTCAAACGGCGCCAAAGATATTGGCATAAGAATAAAAGCTTTTTGAATAGAAACAACGTTCTAACTATAACTACCTACTGAATTATATTCACTAAAAAAATATAATTCATGTGACATTATAATTAGGAGTCAGAAAGAGATACAAGATGATGTTCAGAAACCCAAAAAATGCTAAAGTACTTCAGTTATAGGTTAGAGTACTAACTATAAAGTGTGCTCGCATAATGCACTGCTTATGACCTCCCATATTACATCACTCATGATATTAAAAGACAAATTAATATTAATTTAATGTACTGCCAGAACACCAATACAATGCATGACAAGCCACAGCTTTGTCCAGTAATAAAGTGAAGGCAGATGTTCAGTGAATGCTGTGGAACAACTTTACACTGACTGAAAGACACATGTTGATAGACATCAATTAAATTGCAAATTTTTAACATATTTGTAATGTGTAGAACACCTGTATGCCTGACTGGCAAAGGTGGAATCCCACCACCTTCCAAATGTTATATAATGAAATAAATGTTATGGTAAAGTATTTTACTGGCTCTACTATGTAGCTCTTTTAGCTACTGCATATGTGTGCATCAACATCATCAGAGCCTTATGTTCTTTTGATCTCTCAAAAACACCTAGGTAAATGTCTTTAATTTGCAGTTAGCCCATTACCTTCTTTTTAAAAGGTTGGCCTAACAAAAGATATACTAGTACTTTATGTGTTATTGGTTGACCTGTTTGCATTTTATTGTATTTGTGGTTTATAGCCAATAATAAATATGGTACTACCTTTTTTGTCAATTGAACTTTGGTTTGGTCTCCAAACGTTTTTACCTTATAACTATATAGGCTTTTTAGCATTATTAACTCTCATACCACTCTAAAAGTGGTCTTTGAGAGTGAATAAGATTCCACATTGTCAGCCAGAGGAAAACCCTAGGGGCAAAAATGTCAAAGTTGTGTGGGAGCTCAGTGGCAGCACTGATAAGGCTTGCATCAGTCCTCCTGATCTAGACATGTATAATTATTACATTCCCTCTTTGGAACTATCACTCTAAATACATATGCAGATTATGCTTTGGATTTGACAGGGAGAAGTCGTACCCTTTTGAAACATATACTAGAATGCTGAGACATCAAAGAGTAATGACTAGATAATAAGGTCTTAGATGGGTGTCCTCCTGGTTAACATAAAAACTATTGTATTCAACAACCAACAAGTAGATGCTGCTCAAGTATCAACTATACATAATTCAAATTATTTAACATAAACATATTTTTAATCACTATCACTTTTCATTTTAAATTTAAATCTTATAAACAAAATCGAAAAAATTGTTTGTTTTTCAATCAATCATTCAAAGTTCTTTATTTGATCCCATAAAACAGATCATAAAAGATCCATCATAATACAAACAAAAATTAATAAATAGTTAAATCAGGAATGACAAATACTTGCAAGAAGATACGGAAAAACACATGCCTAATATAATAGCTGGCTTAAAATAACTATAAAACCACATCATTAAAACATTATTGTTTGACGCAATTACAATTTACATTTTAAAAAGGAGCCTACCGCATTACATGCAATGGGACACTCTAATTGCTGTGAAGAGATCGGTGCCACTCTACACTTGCTAAACTTACATTTCTGAAGCATCTGTAATGAAAACCGTTTAGTGAGTGGGAGATAACATTTGCAACAAAAAAGACAAAATGCAGCATGGTCTGGAGAGATGTCTCATCACATGGGCATATACATGTGTCAGAGGGAGCAAATTGTCCTTGGGCAAAACACAACAGTCACCCAATAGAACATAGTCTAATTCGGGTCAACAGCATCCGTTCCCATGTGCCCGCGACCAGGTGCAAATAAGGAGCACTATTCTTCAACTATGGGTTTCATTAGTTCCCTACCCTCCCTACGTGTCCTTCGATGGGACTAGAAACATACTTTGACCCACCCTTTGTCCTTTTTGCAGATATCCGCTGGTTTCTCAAAAATATGTGAACAACCTGAAAAATAAGTTGTCTCCCTAATGTATTTAAGCCAGGGAATTCTGAACTCATATGAAAAGGAGAGACAGTCCGCAATAATTGCGTGATTTAAACCATCCTCCTCGTTCTGCCAATTTGAACACCACAGCTGCAAATGGGCAAGATTAATCAGATCTTCATTGTAATCCAAGCCCAGTTCTGATGGACAGCAAAATGCAATGTAAAAAAAGGAACCCCAATACATAACGGCATGCTCTGTTTTCCTCACTTTGGATGATGCTCACCTCCCTACAGCCCCATATCCCTGAGCCATAGGTCAGAATGGGGAGACCTTCCTCCTATAGATTTCTAGAGTAGAGCCTATGGGCTTTTTCCCTATAGATGAAGCTAGTGAAAAAATTGAGCCAATCTCATGCAAGAATCCTTTTTTCCTGTTCCCAACACATGGAACCTACGTGTATGCACTGTCAAACATTAACCAAGGTATGAGAACTGGCTCACTTTCTCTATTACCCTTCCCACGATAGTCATACAATGTGTTTTAATATTTTTAGGGCCACAATCCATTACAAAGTTTTTTCAGAAATTGGTCTCCACGTTTAGCTTTTTCACAAATGCATCAAAAGTAGAGATTACTATCTTTAGATAACTGGTCGTCCTGGCAAGTAACACAGCTTCATCTGCATATCAGAGTGCTGGTATAGGCTTTTTGTCAACCAGCGGAACGTCCGCCCACACATTCACTAATTCGGTTTCAAAGTCATTTATATCCAGTAAAAATACAATTTAAATAGCTCTATGTTAAATTTTTATGTATATTAATTTTATTTATATGTTTTAAATGTAGAAAAAAATTGAAAAATGCTTCAATACAATTAACTTAATTTTGAAACTGAAGAACTTTACACTTAGATTCTGTGAATAACCAAAAGTAGTAAAGCTACTCAAAATTGTAAGAGTAAATTACAGATGTAAATTGCTCACAAGTGTAAGTTACCTTTGTGAATAGCCTCCAACATGTCTTCAGGAGACACATCAGCTTGTGAAAAACACTGAACTTATGGAAATACTATTACAAATTCATGCCACAGCCAAAACAGAAGACCTGGAGTATAATATTAATGATGCATAGAGAGCTCTCAATAGTTCAATTGTCATAATACAAACCATTGAAGACCAAGAGGTTGGTGGCCCTTTTATTGTGCCATGCCAGATAGAGAATAAATACTTCATTCTAGTTGCACCATAGACCCCAAATACCAATCAAGATAGATCACCCCTAAACCGAATGTAAAGGAAATGGATAGGCAAACTTGTTTGGCTGGGTTGGTTCAACCATGTACACACCTTGATACTGGACAGACAACCAAATGAATGTAGCATATCAAAGATGCTGAGCATTTTACCATGTTGTTTGGTCATTCCTAAGAAGTCCTGGAAAAGACTTCTTAGGAATGACCGCAATGCAAACATATATCTGGTGTAGCTAGGCTTAGCCAATTCATCAATACTTATAAATTGGGGGACGTGGCCCAACCGGCCATGCTGTAGGACATGCACCTCAGAGCTCCCGCACCCATCGGAGGCTCCGGAGCTTTAAAAACCTTCTATAATCGCCTGCAGACCTGGCCAAGGGGAGAGCACACCCAGGTGACATTGAGAGGGGATATCAGTGGCCCAGCTACCCCCAAAAGTGGTGCAAAGCTGAGGATTGCTGGTGTGCCATCCGCTGAGATCGTGTGTACAAGATGGCACCTGCTAGATGGCTAATCGGGGCCCACGGGTGATGGAGTGCCGTTGGGGGAAAACTCACAGCCATCAGCCATAGAGGGGGGCCCTGGCAAAGCGGTAGCCATACCCCACCCCCGCAGACTGATAAAAGTGCCCTGCGGTGCTGAGGCAGAGACTTGACAGCTGCAGGTCATCCAGCAAAGAGATGAGGAGATGGGTGGCCGAGTTGGGGCCTGTTGCACACTGCATCTGGAAGGCTTTCGCAAGTAAGGTGTGCAGCAGGGTGGCGATCGGGTCGGAGCCGCTTAGTGGACAAGCGAGCTCCTCAAGAACCTACCTTGTGGCTGAAGAAAGAGTGAAAGCGGGCCCTGGGGGTCTATGCTTGCACACCAGAAGCTGCTCCGAGAGTGGTGACGGAGCAGCAGAAGTATCTCTGACAGGACATGACCATGGGCATATGAATGGGAGGAGGGCCCTGCGAGGAAAATACTTTGGCCACCCTTGAGACCTCTTTCAACCCCTCCTCAAGGACTGAGATCACACTTGGCAGGGCCCAAGCAGGGCAACAGAGCCCTGGGGGTAAAATAGGACCTTTCAATGCAGCAAAGTGGTGAGCCGGGCGGCAGCAAGGGAACTGCCTGGTGCTATCTCTAACTGGACCCCCCGCAGATCGGGACTGAGAGGGCCAGTGCAGTAGCAATTAATTTCAGCTGTGTGGGCCCCCTTCCAGGGCTACAGAGAGCAGGTGGAAATGGCAGAATACAGGCCAGGTGTCTCAAGGTGAGGGACTGGGTGACCAGGACTTCAAAGTCAAAACGAAGATGTGTGGGTCCATCTTGTGGACAGTGACACTAGGAGAACTGGTCTGACACATGCTTTGGGGTTTACACACATGCTGAAGAGTCCCCCCTAAGGGAAAAAAATCAGCTGCATTTTCCCTTCAGAAACACGCCTCGGGACTGCGGCTGCCTCAGCTGGAGTACCACAGAACAGACAGATGGCACACTGAGTTTCCAACTGCCTGAAGAGGTGACGCCCCCATGAAGGGAGATTGCTAGATTGATAGCAGTCCCATGGGGCAGATGGGACTGCAGAAGTGGTGAGATGGGGGTCATTGCTGTCACACCAGAGTGAATGGCAAGGCAACTTGGGGTCCCAGACACAAGCGGCAGACTGACTAATTCAGTGCCAGGTAAATCGCAAACCTTAAGGCAACACAAGTAGGGATCAAGGCATGTGGAACATTTGCATCTTATCCTGTCAGCTGACACATACAGCACAGGGGTTTTGGAAGATGGCACACTTGACAATGATTTGTCCACGTAATGTGAAGGGGACTACGTGGGACATGGGGGCAGTCGTCATCGGGGTGCAAGTATCTGAGAAAAGGGAAGATAATCTTATATTTCCAAGTAGACCCATGTAGCAAAGCAGCTTAGTTCTTACATTGTCCTAACAAAATTTCCAGTTGTGACCGTTTGCACATATTTGCGTGCAGAGCAATGTTGGATTTGTTTCCCTGAAACTAAACTTGTTACACATCTAGCTTCACACAACATTATCACAACGGCATGAACATCATGTACAAGGTCTCGTTTCACACTATGTACAAATGTCATTTTTATCTCCACCCACGGGGTGCCAGGGCTACCAAAATATCCATAGCACCACTAATCTATATGCAGATCGCAAGGCTGCTTTCTATTATAAAAGATGTGCATTCCGATAGATTAGCAGAGGAAGCACTTCAGCTGACACCGAGTGTCCTCGCATGCTGAGAAATCACCACTCAGTGGTCTGACATCCCATGAGGGGTGTCCAGTTCATGACCAAGATGGTGTCCTTTATTCTATACAATTAAGAGGTTATAACCTGCACACCTCAAATGTACAATTTTATCAACTTTACTGGTTATGCAATCTGCGTATCTACATGTGTCATTTATGTAAAAGAATAATGTATTACGGAAACATTTTAGGATTATCTAGATTTAGCAGGACATACATTTTGGATTATGCAGAAAGGGTGAAACCCTTATTTGACAAAATTGGACACAGGAACATGCAGATATTCTGTGTTTCATACAAGCTGACATGATAACATCTAAACATGCACATACACATCTTCACACCACTAACCTGGTGAACTGCGTAGTCACTGGACCAACTGGATACACAGTATCACTCTCAATGAAGGTGATACAGTCCCTATTGGATACAAGTCACATTTGTACACGAATGCTGAAATGCGTTTTGCACCAACTGAGAAGTGGTACAGACTGTGTAGTAAGAGAGAGAAAGAGAACTAGAGCAGGGGAAACGTATAATTGTTGTGACCCCGGTACCAACACTAGCGGCCGTTACAAAAGCAAGCATCCCAAATGCTAAAGCATTACATCCACAATGAATTCAATAGGGTAACTCTCTCACTGCAACTGTATCATTTATACCGATGGTTCTGCCCAGCTGGCCATAGGAATGAAATTGCAATATTCTGCAGCATGCACATTTGTAAAAGGGCGCATGCATGACAGAAAGTTCAGTCTTGGGAAAACATACACTCAGTCCCTAGGGGACTGTACAGTGTAGCTGGCGGAACTAAAAGTTCTGATATTGGCACTTCAAAATACGGATGGTGAATTCCCCACACTAATTATGTGTGATTCATTTTACTGTGTCCAGTCCTATAACAAATATTTACATTATTGGGGCCGGAATGGATTTAGGGATTACAAAGGTTGTACAGTAAAGCACAAGATGCTTTGGGAACAAGTGGCAAAGCTAAAAGAAGGCCTGCCAAGGGCTCATATTATCCATACATAGAGTCATCAACATGTTGGCATTCACGTTGAAGGGAATTCAATAGCGGATGAAGCCGCCAAGTCAACAGTTCATACTGCTTCCGTTGCTGCAATAACTCGCTCAAGTACAAGGATAGACGGAACAGCCATGGTGGCAGTTAATGCCATGCGCAATGGAACAGCCCAGGCAAACGTCTTCCCAGTTAAGTACTCCAAGTTAGATGCCCAAAACGTTCCATACGCTCAGATTCCAGGAGTGGGAGATAGAGTTATACCAAACATTGATCTCAGATTTTTTTTTTTTTAAACATACTTTATTGATGACTGTAACATCACATCCAATGCAATGAATATTATAAAGAGACAGACATTTTTGTACTTGTGATAGGTACAACATATACATTGCATGAATCTACCATACGTTTTTCATACTATTCGACAGGAAATGAATAACAAATGATTCCTGATGACAACGTGGGTACCAGGTCACTGCAGCTATGGCAGATAAAGTTACAGCATACAGCATTTACATTTCCAATTAACGAGAAAACAGATTCAACCATGTCCCCTCCCTCCCTAACCCTCCCAACCCAAACTCCTGGTCAGTCGATGTGTAGCTTCCATTGCAACCAAAGGGGAATGTTAGTAGTGTAGTGTAACTCTGAGGAGTCTGCAGCGCCCGCAGGTTATGATGTATGGGTCTGAGTCTCGGAACCTAATGTTAAAGAGTCCCAGGGTGAAACTGTGTGTTATGGGGGTGGGGTACCCTGTGGGGGCAGTAAGTCAAGTGATTTGAACTCATGTAGCATGATCTCCCACTCCATTGAAATGGGTTGCTTTCGTAACCCCCTCTCTTCTTCCCTCCGAAGAGCTGCACCTTCAGCTCCTTCCCACTGGATCATGGTGGCCTGCCAGCTAGATACCGTTGGACATCTGGGGGATTTCCACCTCATGGTGAGGGCTCTTACTGCCAATATGAGGGCCAAGTCTAAGATTCTCAGTCGTACCTTCTGCACATTTGTGCATCTACGGAGGCCCATGAGGCAGTTCAGGGCGTCATCCGATACAGGGATTTGTGTGACTTCGCTCAGAGATTGACGAACTCCCTCTGAAGTACTGGGTATTTTAGACCCAGCGGTGCAGGGGCACACACCCTATGACTTCTGGGTTTCACCCTGTTCCGGACCTACAGAAACACAGAGTCTTCTGGGTGAAGTCAAAGAATCGTTTATTGGCTGCAGACCAATGACAGGTATCCTAGAAGTACAACAGCGTGTATGTTCTCAGGAGACTGCTGAAAATCATAGGAACGGACTTCTCCTTAAGTACAAAATATCATGCTCCAGGCACACATTCCTTGGTTTACGATATGGCCATATAAAGGTATACATTACAAACGAAAAAGCAGAGTCATGATGACCATCCCACATTCCAATTCGGCCAGCCCACAATGATTTACACAGTAAGGTTCAGATCCCACGTTTGATGTAAACAGACCCCCCAATAAACATGAGCATCTCCTGTTTTGGGAAACAAGTCATAAAGCAGGAACAAGCAGGTGTGGAAGAGATTAGCCGGAGGATTGTATAGAATGAAAGGGTTTTATGACGGGTCAAGCCCTGATGCTAATCACAGGTGAACGGAGGAAGGGGAGCTCGTGAGACCGGTTTGACCCAGGGCAGCAGAGCCAGCTGCCCAGGTCACAGAGAAGTCAGAGGGAAAGCCCATGTACTGTAAGGCCCGTATTTACTCCATTATAGCCTATGTGAGGGCAATGACAAGATGGCCACTGCTTCCAAAATGGAACCCGCGTAGTGGAGCAGAATAACGTGTACACAGTGCATTCATAGCTAGAACGGTATATAAAGCACTCGTACATGCCGCATTTACCATTTGCGGTTCGCTAATACCAAGATAGACAGGGGTAGGGCCCTGTCCCCTACGCGGTCCCGAATATTAAAGTACGACAGACCCTCCTTTTGCCCTTACATAGGCAATTACTATATTCATCTTAATCCGAGTCTAGGTCAATGTCCGCAAAGTCATGGAGATGTTGCTGTAGCATCATCCTATTACTTAGCTCGTCTCTCGATACAGGTTTCCTTACACATAAGGTAGCACAGAGGCCACATATCGCAGGAGCACACTGTATGCATAGACAGAACAGGAAAAGAATGGCTAAGATCATTCCAATGACCATCAGAACTTTCCAACCCCAGGCAGATATCAATTCCCAGAACCACCCCACCAGTGACCAATCTCCCTTATCCACGTGTATGGCTTCAGATATTTTATGGAGTTTGGAGATGGCTTGATACACTGTTGGAGCATTATCTGGTATGAAAATGCAGCAACTGGATTGGATGACCTTGCATACCCCACCGCGGTCTGCAAGAATAACGTCTAGAACCATGCGGTTCTGCAGAGTCATAAGGCGATCCGCTTGGAGCTCAGCTGTCAGATTACTAAGGGCACCAGCCGTTACATTGACAGTGGATTCAACCACACGTGTCAGCTGTCTCAGGTTCCTACTATTGACCATAGGTCCCCAAAACGGCAGGAAACCCAAGAAGAAGTCTCCTGCTTCCTGACCGGCAGTATCTTCCTTACTAATCACACCTCTCACAACTCTGGTCTTGTGATAGTCAGAGGCAGCAGTAAATGTCGGCGGTAGCAAGTTCGCAATATAACATGTGCCCGAGAAATCAGGGGGCAGCCATGTATATGCTCGGTTATGACAGATGAAATATGTGCCCTTGGCAGCTAGAAACGCAGGGGAAAACTGTGACGGGAAGGTGTACGTTTCGGTACAGTCACTTCTTCCCAGTTGAGCTCTAGGATTCTGACCATTACCCTGTAAGCAGAACCGATCCATGTGGGGTACGACCCAGATTGGAGATGAGATTTTTCGCTGTCTTTCACCCAGACTAATACTATACCCCGTCGCGTTCCATCCTACATAAGGTCTCAGCTCTTCTTTGGGAATGGATGAGTATGCATCAATATCTCTACTCATATCGGCAACTCCTTTCATCAAAGCCTTATTATTGGTGATAGGTCTGATGGAACGCGGTTGGCGAGGGGAGTATGTATCTAGGGCATAGAGAAACATGGTTTGGAATGCCCATGACGATCCATTGTAACTGTACGGTAGCACCAGGTAGGGAATACCTTTGTTAATGGTATGTGGCATTAACCCACACACCCAGCAATTGGTCGTATTCATTACTAGTTGGTGCTGGTGCAAGAGTTGGATAAACGAGTTATTTACAAACTCTGATCGTCTGGTCTGTTCGTGCTCAGGCAAAGGGTGAAAAGAGTGAGAGGAGGCAGTAGAAAGAGATATGGGCTGTTGAGTGGGTGCAATGGGCTTTTGAGCGGAGAAAAACACAAATCCTACAATAAACATTATGATACTACACAGTGTAAAAAGGCACAAAAAGACAAAACATTTACTTTTTACAATTCTACACATCCTTGCGTTAAAGTTCATTTCCTCAATCGGTCTCTCCATCTTAAAAAACTCCATCCTCTACTCGGGCCGCTCGCGGTGGATGAGTTTCTTCTGCTAAAGAGTACGCCTGTCAGTCCAGGGAAACGCCCTAGACCAACCAGAACCGTCGACCTAGCGTCTTCGGCCTGTACCCCAAAGTCTTGGCACCGCGACCCTGCGGCAGAACCCGGATGGTGGTTCGAAAAACAAAAATCAAGAAAGTCCTTCAGATGGGAGAGCAAAAAATGTTAAAAAGGAAATAGTGAGGAAATCTTTATTTGTCCATGGGCCTAGGTCTCAAATTATAGCGGAGACGGCCAGGTGCTGTTTGGTCTTGAAACAAAAGTTCAGGCTCAGTGGTGTCCAATCGATTTGATGGTGGCACAGCTTCCTGCAGAATATTGTCACTCTCTTGGTCTGAAACTGTGCCTTTTATGCGTGCGTCACTGAATGGTACAAAGCGAGGTACAATGTCTGTCTCTGAGTCGGCGATACCCTCCTTGACCCACTGGTCATATGGCAGAGGCAAGGGGACTATTTTGCAGTGGGTACCATGAATCCAGTGCTTCTTCCCTTTCACTCGCACTGCTGATCTTGTTGAAAGAAGAACAAGATGAGGGCCGATCCAGCGAGGCTCGTCGTTGCTCTTGCGCTGGAAATTCCGGACCAGGACCCACGAGCCAGGGTTGATAGGGTGTCCAGGAGGTTCAGAGGCTTGGGGAAGAGTATCATGTACCTGTTGGTGCAAAACACGCAGTTTAACCGTCAAATCATACAGGTAATCGAGCAGTACTGGATGTTCTATTTCACTAAATTTCGCCGGTCTTGGCACGCCCCATACATTAGCCGGGCGGCCAAAGACGACCTCATAGGGACTAAGTCCCACTCGTGAGTGTATGGTCATTCTGGTGGACAGGAGTGCTAGAGGTAGAGCGTCAGGCCATTTAAGACCGGTGCTCGCCTGGATTTTAGCCAGCTTGAGCTTTAAGGCTCCATTGTAGCGTTCTACTAATCCAGCTGATTGGGGGTGATTTGCAGCGTGGAACTTCTGCTTTATCCCTAGCCCTTCACATACATTCTTCATCACTTTACCCACAAACTCACTTCCATTATCACACCACACCATTCTTGGCATCCCAAACCTAGGGAAAAACTCTTTCACAAGGGCTTTGGCTGTGGATAGGGCAGTGTTATCTTTCAGAGGATAAGCCTCAATCCATTTTGAGAAAGCACAAACAACCACCAGTACATATTTCAGGTTGTTGCATCTTTCCATGTGAATAAAGTCCAGCTGCAAAACTTCAAATGGACATGATGGGGGTGCAAAGTGACCAGCCGGAGTTGGGGTTCCCCTACCAGGGTTGTACTTCAAGCATACTATGCAATTCTTGACCACATTCTCTGCACACTTGGGAATCCCAGCATTCTGCCATACTGGAGCCAACAACTTGCATATACCTTTCGTACTGATATGTGCCATTCCATGTGCCATAGTAACCACTGGAAGCACATATGCATCAGGCAACAACCATCGCCTATGTTCTGTCAGATCAATCCAACAACCATCCTCATCCAACTTACCCATACTTTCTCTCCACTTGCTTAACTCTTCCTCTGTGGCTTCAGCTTGAAGCGACTTCACACTCTCTATTGTATTCTCACACATTCCCACATCATTAACCCATCTTGCAGGACCTGCAACATACATTCTAGTCTTCACATTCTGTGCTGTTTCTCTCGCGGTCTCATCAGCAAACGCATTCCCACGTCCAACATCATCTGTGACTTTCCTGTGCGCACTGCATTTCATGATCGCAACTTGCAACGGTAGGGTCAGTGACTCAAGGAGATCATTTACCAACTTGCCATTCTGAATTTTAGCTCCATGTGACGTCAGGAACCCACGCTCTTTCCACAAACGCCCAAAATTATGAGCCACGCCAAAGGCGTACTGGCTATCTGTGTATATGTTCACTCTCATTCCTTCAGACAACACACATGCTCTCGTGAGGGCGATTAATTCTGCTGCTCGGGCCGAATTATGTGGCACTCGTGCAGTTTCCACGACCGTGTGCAAAGTCGTGATAGCATAGGCAGCAGTCGTGTTACCATTAGGGAGCTTGAAACAGGACCCATCTACCCATAAAGTGCCATCACACTCAGTCAGGGGAGTATCTTTTAGATCCACTCTCCCTTTCGTCTCTTCTTCTGTTCTGAACAGACAGTCATGTTGCTCAATCTCATCTGAGTCTGCTGGAATTGGCAACAATGTGGCTGGATTCAGCGTATTGCATCTCTTTATGTGTATGTGATTAGCTAACAGTGTAAGTTCATAACCTGATAGCCGCGCACTAGTCAAATGTTGTGTCTTGGTCCTATTTAATAATGTGTCTACAGCGTGTGGAACCATGACAATCAATGTGTTGTCCATTACCAAACCAGCAGATTGTCGGATAGACATCGCTGCAGCAGCTGTCGCTCTCAGACAGCTTGGCAATGCCCTCGCTACAGGGTCCAAGGTAGATGAAAAATATGCGCATGGGCGCGGTCTGTCACCAAAAGGCTGTGTTAACACTGACAACGCACATCCATCTTTCTCGTGAACATACAATGTAAAAGGCTTACTGTAGTCGGGGGTACCCAACACAGGTGCTGAACATAATGCATTACGCAATTCCACAAAACTTTTCTGGCACTCTTCAGACCATGGGATAGGATTCGGTGTGTCTTTGCATGTTAAGGCTAACAAAGGTTTTGCCAATAAAGAAAAACTAGGGATCCAATGCCTACAGTATGAAGTGATGCCCAAGAAAGCACGTACTTCTCTCTGTGTTTTTGGCACACTCAACTGTGCAATGGCTTGAATTCTTTCTGGGGTCAGTTTCCTTCCCTCCTTCGATAAGAGATGACCTAAGTAGGTCACTTCTTGTCGACAATATTGCAGCTTAGAGAGAGACACTTTGTGATGGAAAGCGGATAAATGGCGCAACAGTGACAATGTGGCTTCTTTACAGATCTCCTCAGTATCCGCAGCGATCAGTAAATCATCCACGTACTGAATCAGGATAGCGCCACTAGGTAAAACAAGTGCATCAAGCTGCGCCTTCAAAGCCTGACTGTATATGGATGGACTCTCACAGTAGCCCTGGGGAGCGCGTTTGAAGCGGAAGCTTCGGCCTCCCAGACTAAACCCAAAAATATCTCTACTCTCTTCTGCAATTGGGATACTAAAGAAAGCATTCTTTAAATCGATCACCGAAAACCATGCAGCAGAGGCTGGAATCATCGTTAACAAGGCAGTTATATCGGGGACAACCGGAAACTGTGGCACAACAATCTTATTAACCTCTCTAAGATCAATCACAAACCTGTAAACAGGTGGCTGTGAAGGATCCGTTCGTTTTAAGACAGGTAAGATCGGACTATTGCAAACGTTGCCTCTTGTCTCTTCAATCACACCCTTATGAATCAAGTCGCTGACAATGTCTAACAATGCTTTCTGCCCTTCATTAGAGATCTTGTACTGGGGAATACGTGGCAGTCTGACATTAGCCTTTAAAGTCACCACGTATGGCGGTATCTCCAAAAGGCCCACATCATTGGGACCAGTAGCCCAAAGGGCATCCGGAAGGGATGACAATTCAGGCGGCATTATGTTTTTAGACAAGTACATTGGGGAAATCACTTTCTTGCCTAATGTAAGTTGTACTCCTGAAGGAGAACAATACAGTGTAGCGTGTAATCTTTTCAACAAATCTAATCCCAGCAAATTCTCACCACAACCTGTTGTCAGGATCAGGGGTGCTTTCAGCTTGCAAGGTCCAACAGAAAGTGACATGGGACAGGAAATCGGGTTCCTAACTGGGGCGCCAGAAAAACCTACTGAAACATTTATATCGCCAGACAAAGGTGCGCCAGGGAGTTTTGAATGCATGATTGAACTCTTTGCAGCACCAGTGTCTAGCAGAAAAGGCTCCGTTACATTTGCTGTCATCACCTCAACATACGGTCCACTCTGATCCACTGGCACTGAAACAACTCCCTCTCTCTGTCTACGGCTGTCCTAGTAACCATTACTTTCTGCATCACCGTCCTCTGCATAATAATCATTATTATAATACTGGGCCGTATTACTAATCGCGTTAACTTGCTGATCAAAGCTATTGATGGCACTTTGAGGCGGCAGAGGACGCGCATTCTGGGGAGCATTTCCACGCCCTCTGCCTCTAGGAGCTTGCTGACCACCCCTACCTCTTGCGCCATACATATTACCGTTCCGCTGCATTAATTTAGGGCAACTATATTTAAAATGACCTTCCTCTTTGCAGTATGAACATTGGTTGGGACCTACAGTGACACGTGGTTGATAATACCCATTCATTTGCTGGTTGTTCTGAAACTGTTGGGGTTGGTGATAGACACCTTGTGGTTGTCTATAATTATTCTGACCTCCACGTGGCGGATAGGCCTGCTGTAGAAGGACCTTTGTCTTTAATTCCTTCGTTTTCTTTTCTGTTCTATCTTTCTCGTCCTTATCTCTATTTTCATAATACTGTGCAGTAGCCAGTATTTGCGCTGAAGAAGAAACAGCCCAGGAACTCTCTGAATCTTTTAACTTTTTACACAGGTCAGGAAGTAGATTCTGCACAAACTTATCCACAAATAACCGTTGGCCACCCTCAGTACTCATATCCTGCCCACTGTGGTCAATAAACGTTTCTTCAAACCTAGTAAAGAAGTCTGACACTGTCTCATCTTTCTTCTGCTTGCATGCAGATAACTTGTCCCAATTTACGCGCATCGCAGGCATTATTGTCTTCATATACGTGATGATTCTACCAGGCAGTTCAGCTACTAAAGGTTCTGGTTTCGCACCACCAGTCTGTCTAGCATCAGCAGCAACAATGTTGGCCCATGTATCCCCTAGTTCTGCATTGTGATCTACATTACGAATTGATCCCCATAGAGGCTGTGGAACAACATTGCCAAACAACATGTCTATATCGGCCAGATTCATAATACATGACCCTGCCGTCTGTGACAACTCTTTATAATAACCTGCTGGGTTCTTACGGGGATCAGGTAAGGACTGCTTAAGCGCTAACACCTCAGAGCGCTTCCATGGAACATGCACCCAAACACGCTGGAAATGCGCTGCCACAGCGGGATTACCACCGACAGCTGCAACCGCTTCCTTCCATACCGGGGGAACTTCTCTCATGGGGTATTGTCGCGCTTTTGCCTTTTTCCCCACAAGGACATCTTGTTCAAACAATGATTGTTGGCAATCGTCATTCCTAAGTGACAATACAACCGCAACTGCTTTATCTACTTCGCGGTCCACAATTATACCAGTTCCAAAATCGAACCTCACTCTACACAACTCCTGCGGGTTCGGATTTTTACCACTATCCTCCAATTCTTTACAGAGAATTTCGCACATTTTCTCGAACACATATCTCTGTTTAGGGGCATCCCATTGATGGAAAGTGTTGACAACTGACTCCACATCATAAAGTGAAGGAAAAACGATCCATCTACGCGCCATGTGATCTATTACCTTTTTCTCATCGGGGTTAGGCAATTGGCTGCGCAACTGCTTACGCTGTACACCAGGAGTTGCACCAGATGACCCAAAGAGAGGAGACATTAATGTAGTAACCACATTAGCTAAGCGCTGTCGCGCTGAAGGAGAAGCTGAGGCGAGAACGGGGGGAAAAACAGAGGGAAGAAAAGAGGATGTAGAGACAGGTACTGGAGTGGTGGAAGGAAGAGTGTTAGGGGAGGCAGTTACTGGATTAGGCAAAGTCGCAGGAAGTGCGGGGGCAGTTGGAAGCACAACTGGCGGCGCTTGAGAGGGCTGCGCTACAGGAATAGGAACTGGCTGCAAAGCAACTGGCGGTTGCGGCAAGGCTTGCAGTATATGCACTGGAGGCGGCATATTTACAAGCTGGGGAGGCGCCGTGGCAGTTTGAGCATACGGGGGTGGCGAACTCAACAAATGTGACATCAAGGGATCTTTCTCCTTTTCTTCTGACTCATCCTGCTTAGAATGTGGCAAAGCTGGGTAACATTTGTCAATCCCTAACTTACGCTGCCTGTGCAATTGCTCATTCATTTGCTCCTCTTTATTGTCTTTAAATTGTACAGCTGCTTGCATTACTGACATACCTCTCTCTCTTTTATTCTTTTTCGCTAACTTAATTTCCTTCTGTTTGGCTTCCTTTCGCCATAAGCGGAAAGAGTCAAACATCGCCGGCCGGGCTTTCTTCTTAAACAATTTAATTTCCAGATTATCTAAAATATCGGTATCAAAACTACCATTTTGGGGCCATTTTAAAACACCATCTTTCCTGGTGTAGTGGATCCACACTTCGTTATATGCAATGGGGCCTACGCCATGTTTCACATAGAGCTCATAAGTTGGAGTTCCAACCGGAGGAACCGGACATGATTCCTCTAGCTGGAAATCCTTTCCACAACCCAAACAGAATAATCTACCAAATAGTCCAGAACCAGGCATCTTCGCTCACTAGTCTAGATCCAAACGTCAAAGGATTATCGATTACGATATTCTCGTGAATACACGAGTCCTCTGGTTTTGGCGTTTGCAAACTCCAAAGTACCAATTCAAATGATCCCGAAGGATACCAAAACAAATGGGAGACGCTCCACTTATACTTAACTGAATATTGCTGATCGATGGCGTCACCAGAAGACTCTCTCGATTGTTTCGCTCTCTCAAATTCGTCAAGGGTCCAAAACAGGTCGATTAATCAGGGCAGCAATCCTTCGTAGCCGTCGGGACGCGGAGAACCTCGCAGAAAAGACTTTCGGACCACGTCGACATGCAGGGGTCGATGAAGTGGCGGCCTTCCTCCGGAATTTCCACACGAAGCTCCTCACGAACCTCTGGCTTGGACTGGTACCGCTGAAATCGCCCCGAGTTGGGCGCCAAACTGAAGTACTGGGTATTTTAGACCCTGCGGTGCAGGGGCACACACCCTATGACTTCTGGGTTTCACCCTGTTCCGGACCTACAGAAACACAGAGTCTTCTGGGTGAAGTCAAATAATCGTTTATTGGCTGCAGACCAATGACAGGTATCCTAGAAGTACAACAGCGTGTATGTTCTCAGGAGACTGCTGAAAATCATAGGAACGGACTTCTCCTTAAGTACAAAATATCATGCTCCAGGCACACATTCCTTGGTTTACGATATGGCCATATAAAGGTATACATTACAAACGAAAAAGCAGAGTCATGATGACCATCCCACATTCCAATTCGGCCAGCCCACAATGATTTACACAGTAAGGTTCAGATCCCACGTTTGATGTAAACAGACCCCCCAATAAACATGAGCATCTCCTGTTTTGGGAAACAAGTCATAAAGCAGGAACAAGCAGGTGTGGAAGAGATTAGCCGGAGGATTGTATAGAATGAAAGGGTTTTATGACGGGTCAAGCCCTGATGCTAATCACAGGTGAACGGAGGAAGGGGAGCTCGTGAGACCGGTTTGACCCAGGGCAGCAGAGCCAGCTGCCCAGGTCACAGAGAAGTCAGAGGGAAAGCCCATGTACTGTAAGGCCCGTATTTACTCCATTATAGCCTATGTGAGGGCAATGACAAGATGGCCACTGCTTCCAAAATGGAACCCGCGTAGTGGAGCAGAATAACGTGTACACAGTGCATTCATAGCTAGAACGGTATATAAAGCACTCGTACATGCCGCATTTACCATTTGCGGTTCGCTAATACCAAGATAGACAGGGGTAGGGCCCTGTCCCCTACGCGGTCCCGAATATTAAAGTACGACACCTCCCAGTAGTCTCGAAGGCGAGGGCAGGACCATAGCATGTGAAGGAAGTCCGCCACGTCCCCTTTACAACGGGGGAAGCAATGAGTGGCAAGTGGAAACATACGATGAATCCTCTTGGGGGTGAGATACGACCTATGAAGGACCATCGTCTGAATGAATTTTAGTTTAGCATCACGGTTTGGGTGTTCTAGCATGCTCTTCCAAGCCTTGTGAGTGATTTCCACAGTAGAATACTCAGACCATTGTGTTCTAAGGGATGTAAGTGTGGTTGCGGCATGTGCCCGAATACCCATGTACAGCCAACGGACCAGGTGTCCGCCATTCCCCATGTAGTATAAGAGATGTACTAAATTATGTTGTGAAGGTTCACTGCACTGTGGGGCCCATGTGTTCTTTATGTAATGGGATACAGCCGCGTGTAGTAGATACAAACGTGTTGGTGCGCCCATATCCTGAAGAAAGGAGTCGTGATCAGGCAAGCTACCATCACCAAAGAACGCCCCGACGTCCTCCACTCCCGCCTCCACCCAATCATGTAGCCTGGCCTTCGTGAGCCTAGCTTGCGGTGTGGGGATGCCCAAGAGTGGGATGTTCGTCGAGTAGGGGGTCGCCAAGGAGGTACATGATAATGCCTTCCCCCAGCACTGTAGTGCAGTCCTCAAGAGGGGAGGGCCGTCCACAGGGATTTTGGCCTTAGGTAAGAGCAGGGAGTGCAGTATGCCCTGGTCTAAATCCCTAGGCGTATATCCAATTTCCTGTAAATTCCTCCCCGCGGTCCAGTAAGATAGCCATTGGAGCTGACTGGCGTAGTAGTAGTTTTTTTTTTGTTGTCTAAGAAAAGAGGGGCCCCTTCTAGACCAAAGGAGTAGGGCACTGTAAAGTGAATCAAAAGGGTATCCTTTGGACCAAGTAATAGGCTATCAAGAAAATCTAATATAATGAATAATAATATCATACGTATCCTGATTCAAATCCAGTAATATCATTCATTCATCCCAATCTGAGGAGGATTGTATTGTGTGCCAACAGGAATACATAAAAAACAGTTATAAACTGGTAACAATCTGGTTTCATTAGTACATTTATTAATTTTTCAAAATATATTAGAAACACAAAGTTTGTTAAGTACAGACAGTAAATAAACATAAGTCAAAAAAATCACAGTAAAAATGAGCAACTTAAGTTCATCACAAAAGTATAAAACAAAGAACTTTAAAAACCTAAACAAGTGAGAGTCACTAAAAAAGACAAAAACGATATGTCATCAGAAATATAACACATCTGTCATAACCCTATGAGGGACGTAGAACCTGGTACTCTTGTGCTTAGTACTCGTTGACTGTCGCCCCAGTAAACAGATTAGTGTAGCAAAGTAAGCGTCGACGCGTTTCGATGGCTTGATTATATTTCCATCTTTCTCAAGACCCAATTCATGACTCTCATTTCATATATTAAAAGCACCAGAAATTGGCACATTAAAAGGTCTGTACCTTTTAAAATTTTGGCAGGCTACCATCGATGTAATTGATCAGTGGTTTTCACTGTTACTGTATGGTAGGGTCCTGTCAGTGGTCTGCGAAGTCCTAAGATTATTCTTCCATTTCACTGAACTACTTCTTCTTCCAATTTATCCTTTTTCAAAATTGCAATGTTCTGGTTAATTAAAACTCACTATTCATTGTCGGATTTGCTTGTAGGGACTACTATGGTATATATTGGCCAACCTTAGAATAAGGTATGCGCGATTTTAAAGCTTTCTTTGTCGTCTTTGCATGGATTTTGTGAAGCTTCTTGGTAAAATTGTCGCTATGATATATATTGGCCAACCTTAGGATAAGGTATGCGCGATTTTAAAGCTTCCTTTGTCGTCTTAGCATGGATTTTATGTTGCTTCTTGGTAAAATTGGCGCTGTGTTATTTCCCTCTTATAATTAGGGTTTGATGTAATGCAGTCCTTAGTAAAATAAGCACGGAACGGATGATCATCATGAAAAAGGATAAATTGAAAGAAGAAGTAGTTCAGTGAAATGGAAGAATAATCTTAGGACTTCGCAGACCACTGACAGGACCCTACCATACAGTAACAGTGAAAACCACTGATCAATTACATCGATGGTAGCCTGCCAAAATTTTAAAAGGTACAGACCTTTTACTGTGCCAATTTCTGGTGCTTTTAATATATGAAATTTCATGAATTGGGTCTTGAGAAAGATGGAAATATAATCAAGCCATCGAAACGCGTCGACGCTTACTTTGTTACACTAATCTGTTTACTGGGGTGACAGTCAACGAGTACTAAGCACAAGAGTACCAGGTTCTACGTCCCTCATAGGGTTATGACAGATGTGTTATATTTCTGATGACATATTGTTTTTGTCTTTTCTAGTGACTCTCACTTGTTTAGGTTTTTAAAGTTCTTTGTATTATACTTTTGTGATGAACTTAAGTTGCTCATTTTTACTGTGATTTTTTTGACTTATGTTTATTACTGTCTGTACTTAACAAACTTTGTGTTTCTAATATATTTTGAAAAATTAATAAATGTACTAATGAAACCAGATTGTTACCAGTTTATAACTGTTTTTTATGTATTCCTGTTGGCACACAATACAATCCTCCTCAGATTGGGATGAATGAATGATATTACTGGGTTTGAATCAGGATACGTATGATATTATTATTCATTATATTAGATTTTCTTGATAGCCTATTACTTGGTCCAAAGGATACCCTTTTGATTCACTGGCGTAGTAGTAGGCCCTAAATTCAGGAACTCCTAGGCCACCATTCTGGGTTTCTAGTTGAAGTTTCCGTAGGCTAACTCTTCTACGGCCCGTTCCCCAGATTAGGTCCACCAGTATAGTATTCAATGTATTGAAAATAGCCTGTGGGACTATGACAGGTAAGTTCACAAAATAATATAATAGGCGAGGGAGCATCACCATCTTTGAGATGGCAATACGCCCCATCACCGACAACGGCAGAGAGGACCAGAAGGTCACACTGGCATGGAGGGCTGTTATGACCTGCACTATGTTACCTTCGATTTGATCCACCTGCGTTCTATAAACTTGAATAGTGACCAATACGTAGAAGAGTTCTCCTCATGTGTGGGTGCAGCGTAGAGCGTACTAAGGTAATCATGAAAGGCTGTGTTTATTTCTCGTTGGGTATGGGCTATTTGTCCGTTAGGTGTACGGATTCTGGTTATGACCGGTGAATCAGGCCTAACCCGTATTATGCGGGCAAGCAGTGCACCGGATTTGTCAGCCTCTGTGTGTTTGCGTAGCAGGAATGCCCTATGATCGATTGTCCGTAGTGTCTCTAGTGTTTCAGCTTGATCTATACGGGCAGCCTGCAATGCCTCTTTTTTGTCAGGGTCTGTTACTGTCTCTTGTTCCAGCGTGGTGATCTCTTGTTCGACCCTGAGTAAGTATTGGTGTGTCTCCTGTTGGGCCCCCACTAACTGTCCTATTGATGCCCCCCATACCACCACCTTTAGTGCATCCCATTCAACTAAATTAGAGGAGGCCGTGTTCCAATTTTCAGCTATGTAATTAGTTATAGTATTGAAAAGGGCTGTTCGAAATGGAGTATCTTCGAGTAATTGCAGGTGTAACTTCCAGGTGGACACTGGAGTTGGCACACTACCCCAGTTAAATGTGAGCTCTAGGGGGTTGTGGTATGAGAAGGTTTTTGCTAGGTATGTGGATTGGCAGGCCTGAGTGACACTAGATCTAAGGCAGAGGAATCTATTGATTCTAGTATGGAGACTATGTACCGGAGAATAAAATGAATATTCTTTATGAGTAGGGTGTAGACATCGCCATGTATCTGAGAGCGCCCATCCGTCAGCCCAGGTAGCAAACAGGTCAGCCAATTTTCTGGCATTCGTACTGTGAAGGGGAGGGTGAGAACTATCTAGGGTAATGTCTAGTACGGCGTTCCAATCCCCACCCAACACCCAGGGGATACCATCCCAGTCAGTCAGTGCCATACCCAGTCGGTGCAGGAAGCGGTCCTGATCAAAGTTAGGGGTGTAAACACTGCCGAGGATCACCAAGGATCCATCCAGTGTTCCTTTCAACAGAATGTATCTCCCTTGGTCATCGACCCGGCGTTCCAGTTCAATAAATGGGACCCCATGACGTACCCAACTGGTCGCTCCCCTAGCAAACGCCGAGTAGTTAGTGGAGTATATCTGTCCCCTCCATTTTTTGCGTGTTTTTTGTGTTTCCGGCTCGGTTAAATGGGATTCTTGTAAGAACACTATATGGGCTTTACGCCTGAGGAGATATGCATGTACACGATTTCGCTTCTGAAATGCCCCCAACCCACGTATATTCCATGTGATTAGGTTGTAAGACCCTAAAATGGTATCTGTTCTAGGCATGGCACTGTATATAGGGTGGAGCTCCAATTTACATGGAGCCAATAGACCAAGATCGACCAGGAGTCCCTTTCCCCATGAACATTAACAAAACATGGCTCAGCGCCCGAACTACGCTGGGCCCAACAACAATTCACAATAATGATATAACAGATAATGGTGCATACGCTTCTAGGGGGCCGCTGTCATTAGCCATGGTCATGTTTATAGTGACACCAGATTCTTGGCGGCTCTACGGAACCCAGCAGAGGGGGGAATATAATTAGACACGTTATAAACAGTATTTCCACATTAAATAATCATATGTAAGATATAGCCAGAGTCCCCGTAAAACAGAGCCATATTCGCATGCAGATTGAGGTGATCTATGTATACATTCTTAGCAAACAATCCAGACCCTCCATATCAATACATAGGCAATAACATAATGATAATGTTCATATGGAGAATTGTGAAAAAACGATACGAAGGACGCCGGGAGTTGGAGTCCATGTTGTCCGCAGTAGCCTTTGCAAGATAACAGTTCCAGAATAATTCCATGTTCGTCGAGTGACCCCACCGGCCTTCAATTATCAATGATGTCATCCGCTACCCGGGGTGTAATCGTGGGGAATAGAGTTATACTGTGCTTGGAATCTGAGTTCAGGGTGCTGTCCTCTGAGTCCGTGGGGATTTTATTGGAGTCTTCTCGAAATGCCCCGGCAACAGCAAGGGCCCCTTCCTGATCCTGAATTTGTTGTTCGCGTGATGGGCCCGCGCCACCTTTGCCCCGGTTGGAGGTCTGTGACTGGCGAGAGCCCTGTTTTGGGAGTTTACCGGAGCCCTGTGAAGAGAAGTCTGAGTGGCTGGACTGGCTAGAACCAAGGCACATAACTTCAAGCCATTCCTCTGCGTCCGCTGGGCTCTCAATGAAGTTAGTTTTTTGTCGCAAATGACTTTCAGCCTGGCAAGGTACAGAAGTGCATATTTGAGTTGTGCTTTCTGGAGTTTCTTTTTTATAGTTTGGTAGGACGACCTCTGCCTCTCTGGACCATGATGGTGTAATTGGGGTACAACAAAATGCGGTGATTGTCGAACTGGATCAGAGCTTTTTCTCTTGCTTTCTGTAGTAATACGTCACAGTCACTATAATTCAGGATTTTCACTATTAGTGGGTGAGGCGGTGCGCCTGGCTTGGGCGGCCCGGTCGGTATTCTATGGGCCCGTTCGACACAGAAGTACGGAGAGAGCCCCTCTTGCCCTATATGGTCCCTGAACCATGCTTCCATAAATTCTGATGCCTTAGCACCCTCACTCTGTTCTGGTAGGCCTATGACGCGAATGTTGTTACGCCTGTTTCTGCCTTCTGCATCTTCCACCTGGTCCAGGAGGCCCGCATCTGTTGCTGTAGTTGTTGTAAAGTTGAGGAATTTGCCGTGACTCGAGGGTCCAGGTCTTTGAGGGATTGTCCGTGGTATTTGACGGTGTCAGCCAGTTTTCTGTGGTCTGCCCTGAGTGATGTAAGGCCTGTAGTGAGCGTGCCAATCTGTAGTTCAAGCGCTGCCCTGGAATCGGGGATTTCCTTAAGGATTAAATCCAGTTTGTCGGGTGTACTCGCCATAAGCTCTGAAGATATAGCCCCTGGAGAGGAAGGCCGACTGGAGATCTCCGCTACGGTGGAGGGGGGGGGCCCGCTCCTTGTTGGCCATCTAGCATCTTCGCCCTGACTCTGCCTATGATGAGAGTTTACCGTAGTGGCGTGAGAACAACCCCTTCCAAGTGTATGACAAGAAGAGGTGGTGGCGGGACTCTGTGCAATTGTAGGGGTATGTCCAATCCTCCTCTAGGTAGGTCATGAATGTGTGCCACCGTCGGATCTACACTGCCTGAAAGGGAATCAGGTGGCCGTCGGGGTCCCGCGAAGGAATCGATGAAAGCACCCTCCTCACAGAGTAGCCAAAGGACCGCTTTACAGTAAGCAAAGTCAAGTGGGCCAGTGTAGGCATCAAAGCCAAGTATAGTCAGCTAGTGGCTCAGGAGAGGCTGCTTGTTAATGGCGTCATCAGATTTCAGCTGGCCATGCCCCCCCTCGCACGCGCACAGCTTCGCGGGGCCTGGCAAGGCCTCCCCGGTCGCTCCAGTCAAAATGGCGGCCTTGTGTCGGTGATGTAGCTCCCACCTCGGGGGATGCACACAAATTAATGGTGGCACAGTAAGGATCAGGGTCGTGTAGTGCAGAACCTCTGCTGGGGCAGCACCCGTTGTAAGAGAGGAGAGGCCTGCAGTAGTTGAGGGGGGGACTGGGAAAAGTACTCAGTCTCTCTTTGGGAGCCACCTGCACATGTTCAAATCATCCAAGCCACACCGGGCCTCAGACCGCAGGAGGGGACCCAGCAGCGCTCCCCAGCAAAGAGATCAGGTAGAGGGGCGAGACGTCCGAGTCAGTGCAGGCCAATGCGGGCACCTTAACTCACCGCAGCAATCTTCGCCGGATCCTCCAGGTGTTCTCCCTACCGCCGGGTGCTTCAGGGGGGGCACGGGTCTCAGGCCGCGTGGTTGCCCGCAATCACCTCATGGGAGCCGCCACACGGCGTGCCCACCAACCCACGGCTCGTTGAGGGGTTGGTGCGGTTCGTACTAGGTATCGGGCCCTGTGTATGGGCATGGAACACACAGCTGTCACAACGCCCGGCCGGGCTCAACCTCACCCCCGGTGTCTCCGATCTCCGGGCGGGCCTCGCCCAGTGTTGGGCTGGGCCGCCCGCACTGTGCGCGAGCCCGCGTCACTCCGCAGTCCCCGGCCTCCGCCCGAACACAGCGGCGAGCAGGCCCGGGCTCCAAATCTCTCTGTGTCACAGTCTCAAGGATCATACAGGGTACACGGCAATGTAGGGTGACTCCAGCAAATCCATGTCTATATCCCGGTCGTCAGTTGGCCGGGGAAGGCGGCTTAGAAGAAGTAAATCCCCCCGAGGGTCCGGAGCTCTACCAAGACCCGACCGCCATCTTAGGTGGCTAGCCACACCCCCTCAACATTGATCTCAGATTAGGACTGATACTAGTTGCACATGAGGGACTTGGTTCTGCTCAAGCAGGGATTACTGCTACAGTTTCATACTGAAAAAATGATGACATCTAAGTAAACATGCCACAGATCGAGTCATCTACCAGTTCTACAAAACCTGCTGAGCTGTCTAGAATAGACTGTTCGGCATCTGGCTACTTCATGCATTATGCCGATTTCTCATTAGATCTCAGTGACCCTGAACTGCCAACACCACCGCTCCCTTTTGACCTACGATCATATGCTTTCTATCTATGGCTGAAAAAGACATACTTTGTTGTTCCATGGATACATGTCTGGATTACAATTAAGGCTCCCTGTTTTCCATTTTTACAGATTTTTACAGATAAATACAGACAGAAAACCTTTTTATTGGCTGTATTTATTTTTAAATGTGGATAAAACAGAAATTGGGTGCTTTTTGGGGGATTCTAAATACACTTTGCCATGACTGCCAGGCCAAGAACTGTTTGGAGTGATAGGTAAGGGGATTAAAAAAACAAGAATTTTAGTAAAAAGGCTTAAACAGCAGTAGATATGGACAAGGATAATGCTGAAATGTGCATATTTTCATGTAATTGATTGATTTATCTTCTAAGGGTGTTCATATCACTGAAACCTTGCAGGCATTCAAGCATTACTGCATATTTATTGGTTAGATAAATGCGGCAATTTACCAGTTTCAGCTTTATTTTTTTCACAAAACCCATAATAATTATTGATAAATATAGATAAAGTTGACAACAAATAAATATGGATAAATACAGACGGAAATGTCAAAAAAATGAATACCATAAAACCAGGAGCCCTAATTACAATTAGATTACTTTTCCTGGTTCTCTGGATTGGTTTAGTGACTGTGTTTTAGTGCTTCTGAATGGATGTCATCTTCCAGAACGCTCCGCAGTACCTCTTGTGAATTTGGTCCTTAAACCACATGCATCATCACACCGTGAATTAAGGGACCTGTTCCTTGTGAACATTACAGCAGTTCAAGTTCCTGAAGGAATTGTATGGGACAGGGTATCGTATGATGTATATGGTCCTACTGAATAGTTGTTTAAAATTTTCTTAAATTATATCATTACCTCTAGTACTTTCTCTGATGATTGGAGCACTGAAACTGTGCATAATTTGCTTGCAGATTTAGAGCAATCAGCTACATTTTCTAACGATAAATTGTGTGAATATACAAGTAAATATGGAGCAAGCACAAGGAGACGATGGATGGAGCGCTGAAACATTTCTAACACTCACCCCCAGTCACAGATCTGGGTTGAATCCATCATCGTTCTTTAGCTCACATTGCCACCCCAGTTCAGACCCACCCATATGCTAATCAGTCTTTACCTGTTGCTCATGGGAACAGTTCAGCCAAAACTGCCAAGCAAGGTCTTCTCAGTTTGGGGGTAACACCCCTCATCAGCAGGCTAGCTTGAACCCAGTGGCAAAGTGAGCAACCGATCCACATCTGGGCATACCCTGCCAATTTAGGGGAAACAAAGCAAACACAAGGAGATGATGGATAGAGCACTGAAACTTTTCAGACACTCACCCCCAGTCAGAAATCTGGGTTAAATCCATAATCCACATCAACTGATTTTCCTGAACAAAACAGTGCAAGAAACTTCTTGTCTTTCTATAGCAAAAATTAAGGATTTGAACACACCACGTATTCCCGCATTCTCACGCTACGAGAATTGGTAGCACTTAACACACTACATTGAGGAGACACTGTTGTAATGTTCCTTTAATTCATCAAATCCCAATTGGAAGGGATGGTTGGCATGGCCTGTGGACACAAACAGGTGTCAATCTAGATTCCTCTGTAACACCGAAGGGTTTCGGATCAATAGGCCAGATCAACGAAATGTACAAACAGAACCCTCCGGGTGGTGACGTCATATAGTTTTGGGAAGTTGTGCCTTGATTGGATAAAAATGTTAACACTTTCCCAGGTGAAGCAACACTTGTCCCTTCTTTCTGATGACATGGATCTCAGGGATTTTGTTATTAGGTCCCCGGAACCCACGTCAAAAGTGTTTTTTGTATGGAATGTACAACGAGTTATGGAAGAATTCTCAACAGGAAGCTGGTGAGAGATTGCGTAAGATTAATAGGGTTAATTTAGAAAAGACTTTGGCTGTGGTTGACAAAGGTATGACCACATTATAATCCAGAATGTATTCACTGGGCAACATAGTGTCTTCCTCAATTTGACATAATACAGCAAGCCATGTCTATATTACAACATGGACATTCACAATTACGGTCAATAGTAATACTGAGCTAAAAGTTACAAACATTACGTTCTGGCCACGTGCCATGGGGTTACATCAACAGTACAAATCTGTTTTCTGCATACGATCTAACGGAAAGACAGATAGTACTGGCATGGAGAAATGAAGAATATACCATGTTGCACATTGAAAAGTTACACCAATGACCTTTCATTGTGGCTAAAACACCATCCACTGCCCAGATAATCCATGGTTACCCAACCGTTCATGACTTTCCAATTCCAATATTGTCTCCAATACCAATAGGTAGGCATATATAAAGCACTAGGGCAAGGATATGTGCACAAATATTGGGAATTACCATTCAGGTTTAGATGCAGGAATGGGGACACGGAAGTGTTTCTTAGTGGCTCCAACTGTGAAGATGCTTTAAGCGGAGTTTGCATGGATATTTCTCTCCAAGGGACATGCAATGCATCAGTAGCGAATTTGTCTTGTTATCTGAAGGGTTCACCCAGCTGCTGTGATACATCCTGTGCTCAGGCTGCTCTCGAATGGGAGCTATTTGATACTGTATGATCAAGGTTACTGTGGAATAGAACCAGGCATCGCTTATCTAGTGACGGTTAATTCCATAGTGACTTGTTGTACACAAGTATAGTTTCCACTTGCCCGCACAGTTAGTGAGGCAGTGCTAAGACCTTTGATAAATGTTTCCAACATAAAATTTGACTCCCTGAGCAAACTGAAAGCCATGCTTTTTCAAAAGGATGTGGCCTTAACTTCAGCCAGAGAGAAGTTTGATCTCCAGGTTGCAAGGTTCTCATCTCAGATACAGATACTACTCCACGCTAACTTCCCATTGCATTTTGGGGAGCTGGTCTATCATAACTTGAACATGCCTGATTTTGAAGGCATAGTGCACTTTTTTAAATGTATCAGCTCTTTGTTTGGTTAGCACCTTTCAGACGATTTTCGGAGCTATACCATCGTTCATACACTCAGTTTTTGGAGGACTCCCACTTGTCCTACTACCTGTGGCGGGGATCCTGATTTTATTTTATCTGCTCTGCAATGGATGTCCCATTTCAACTCGGCATGGGGCAGCACTGCTAGTGCTGCGTTGCCGTGAGTGAATGGTAAATTTCTTCGGCACACCTCGGCTTCAAGAACTGAACAAGCATTGGTTCTTATCCTTCAGGCCTGTCTGGTTTGACTGCATACAACCTAACTTCCGCTGTCTGCTTTGCAGCTAGAAATGCGTCCTGGATATGTGTCTTGGATCAGAATTGGTTGCGCCACCAGACATTGAAGTACTGATGGACCCTTTAAAGGCCCATGCGAATTGCTGTCCCCGGCCTATTCCAATGACGATGAATGAATTCTTAGAGCCACCCTGGGATGCTTCCACTCCTAGTGATGTCAACAGCGGCTCTGCAGAAAACCTGTGGGATACAACGCCTCCCTCAGCGGCTGCTGTGGGAACTGTATGGAATCATCTTTGCTCCATAAACATGCTACGAGGTGTGCCTCTGGGATCATCGTCTGTGGTTGTGGGCAATAGTAATATTGTGTCTACCATTCAGGACACATAACAATTTGCCTTTTCTGTTTGAGAACAATTTGGCCATTTTAAACAAAATGAACCAAAACAGCTTTTGCTTTTTTCTAGTCACCATGGCTTTCTGAGTGCTTGGGATCGCAAATGATATAATGACTTAAAGGCTTGTAAATTAATACTTTAAAGGGAAGCCTTCTTTTAGATGCTTTTAAGAGTAGTTTTTAGTGTTTTTAAATTGTCTGCTGACTTTTTAGATACCTACCCTTACTATGGTGGGTGTTTCATCCCCAGGTTAGGCCCATGTCACAAAGCAGCTTACTTCTGAAATTTTCCTCCAAATAACATTTTCAGCTGTTACTTTTTGCACTTATTTGCATGCACAACAATGTTGGATTAGTTTCCCTGAAAATAAACTTGTTTACACATCTAGCTTCGTACAACATTATCACAAAGCCATAAACATCATGTATAAGGTCTCGTTTTGCACTATGTACAACTGTCATCTCTATCTTCAACCACGGGGCGACAGGCTATCTACATATCCATAATACTGCTAATCTATACACATATTGCAAGGCACATCTATTATAAAAGATGAACATCCTGGTAGATTTGCAGAGGAGGCACTTCATCTGACACCGAGGGTCCTCGCATGCTGAGAAATCACCAAGCAGTGGTCTGACATCTAATGAGGGGTGTCCAGTTTGTGACCAATATGGGGTCCTTCATTCTATCTCTTCAGGTAATGGGGTTGGATCGTCCCTTAGGGGATTCTTGTCTTTACACCTACACACACTCTAGGTACAGTTAGAGTAGGGTTTGCATCAGAGGAGTATGCTCAATTACTCCTTGTTTTTTAGGCCTGTATATATACATTGGTTTAGCACTATGGTAGAACTATATCTACTATTTACACTTTTCGTGCTTGTGATCACGTTTATCTACCTCTGTCTATTAATTATTGTAGCACAAATATTTTATGCAAGAATAACGTTGGTACAATAAATTTATTGAAAATGTCTCACTGTTTATTCTCTCAATACTTCTCTGAGAATAAGTGAGAACGAGTGACTGAGCGAAAGGTTCTGTACTGTTTCCACAAACCCTGAGGTGTGAGGGTTGTCATGTTCAGTGGTTGCCAGAAACCATTTGCTCCCTGAAAAGTTAGGGGGGCTTACGGTGGCACTGTAAACCAGGTGGTCTAGAGGCCAACATATCCTGCAGGGGTGTCCAGAATCAGTCTTGGCACCAAGCCTCTAGCTTATGTTGTCCAAACAATGCGCAGAGCCTACGGATTAGTGGGAACTATACTACTATAGTGCCTCCCTACCTGCTCACATGGTGACTATTTTACATGCCATAAAATACACAAAGACATCTTTGGAAACCCAAATAGCTGCAGTGGTGGGAGAGGTGGGGTTACTGAGAGATGACTACAGGAAGCTAACCAACTGGATCAAAGAGTTGGAGGATCAACTGGGTGCTGCCCTGCCACAAAAAAAGACTTTATTAAGAAATACTCAGCCACGGAGAAGGAGGTGAAGCTACTGGTGAGTAGGCTGAAAGATGCGGAGGACAGGTCCTGCTGCCATAATTTCAGGATAGTAGGAGTGCCGGAGAAGTCAGAGGGGCCATACAGCACTATTTGTGGAGGAGTGGTGGGACAAAACTGTTCTGCAGGGAAACCCCTCCTGGTTCTTCTCAGTCAAACAAGTGCATAGAACCCCATCTTATCCACCATAGTCTGGGGCGAGTCTGTGCCCAATCATTGCGAGACTGATGAACTTTAGGTACAGGGATGTCATTCTCCAGGTGGCAAGGAAACATGGTCCCTGGACGACAGATGGTCATGAGGTTCACCTGTACCCAGACTTCACTAACCTTGTTCTACAACAGCAAGGGGAATTTGTGCCTGTCAAGAGGGTGCTGCCCCAGGTGGATCTTAAGTGCGCACTCCTCTAGCTGGTGAATCTGCGGGTAGTGCATGGAGGGAAAACCTACTTCTTGGCCACAGCGCAAGACGCCTGGTCTTGGCTCAAGCAGCAGGGCCTCTGCTTGTGGCCACCACCAAGGGTAAGGAAGGATGGAGAATGGCACTATCAAGGTGAAAAAAACAACAGGAAGAACACCACAGCCACCCCACCCAAAGAGCAGATGAAAGTGGCACAAGAGAAAACTGTCAAGGAGGTCCAACAATCCAGCGACGTCTTCAGCAATATTAGGTGGAGATCTCTTGTCATGGAAGAAGAGGGCAGCAGCTCAGAATGCACTGAAACAGAACATGAAGCTGAGGATGACCACCTGCCTTTGGTGACACATATGATGTCAGAACACCTCTGAGTAGGAGTGGTCCTGATCCACAGCAAGGTCTGGTAAGACTGGAACTGGCTCTGTGGAGGGGGAGCCCTGTTGGGCGCATGGGGCTTTTTGCTACTGACTAGAGACTGGCTAATGTGATGCATGTGCAAATGGACATCCCTGCATGGGGGCACAGAGCTACACCTAAGCATTTGGAGCAAAAGTTTGTTTACTGTTGTTTTGTTTCAGGACTCAAATGTACCTTAAGTTGGGGGGTAGTTAGTTCGACAATCACCACACTGTAAGGTAGGGAGGGGTAGGTTTAGGGGTGTTTCACAACACCTTGACATACCATGGGCTGGTGGAAGCCTTAGCTAAGTCGCCTGAAGAGGCCATGACTCTTATTGGGGAGGAACTCGCACGCACACCATGACACAAATCCAAACACTGGTGCTACTAACCTGGAATGTTATTGGGCTGGGCAACAAGGTAAAGTGGAGTTTGGTAATCAGGGCCCTCAACAGATATAAAGCCTACATTGTATATTTGCAGAAGTCACACCTCACTGGTGGACAGCATTGTAGTATGGTGAGAGGGACATGCAGGCTGGTGGGATATGCACAATGTACCTAAGGCTCAAGAGGGGTGATGGACGGATACACACATGTGCTGTTCTGTGATCCTGGGAGAATACGAGGGAGAAGCAGTGTTGTTGATCAATATCTATGCCCCCCTGACTCTAGTCCGCAAGAGTACAAACAGTGGGAAATATTCTACTGGAAATCCCCTCAGCACCGGTGGTGATAGATGGAGACTTTAATTTGGTATTAAATATGAAAATGCAGAGAATGAGCTCCAAGGGGGAGGGAGGCCGCGAAAGGGAAACTAGAAGGATTTGCTCAGGCACTGGGGCTGTGTGACATTTGGATAACTCTCCACAATGATGAGAGGCTATTCATTTTACTGTGGGGCACACAACATTCACTCAAGACTTGATTATTTTTTCACTACGGGTGACTCGATCCCTAGAATTAGCAAGGTTGCATACCTAGCTCGGGGAATCAGTGACCACTCACTTCTGAGAGGAACACTGTCAACTAAAATTCAGAACCCAGGTGGATGTGGAAAATGGAAACATGGTGCCTATCCAATGAGCAGGAGGTCAAATGCTTAGGCAAAGCATCCAAACAATATTTTGAGGAAAATAAGACTTTGGTGAAGAGTCCCAGTCACACCGTGGGAGATGTACAAGGTCAGAATAAGGAGAGTTAACGTCACAGGGGAAATAGGGGACAGAAGGGAGAGACATACTGGATTGGCCACCTTATAGGGCCAGCTAACTCAGTGCAGATGGAGCACTATACGCAGAGGCCCCAACCCTACCTAGCAGGATGGCCATGGATCTAAAGAGGACAGAGTATCAGGTAGTTGCTAATCATATGACCAAAATGTCCTACCTGTCAAAACAAAAAAGGATATATGAAAGTGGGAACAACACAGGTAAATTGCTAACATGAATTGGAAGTAAGGAAAATATACCCATTAGATAATTAAAGGTAGACTCCGGGGCCATGGTGAGAGGCAGCAGGTGAGATAGGGAAAGAATTTGCCAGATACCTAGAAAGCGTTTTCAATACCCACTTGCAGGCCCTTGAACTGGAAGTGCTAGCCTTTATATGTGACTTCCCTATGAGACGGTTGGGCAGTGAACACACGAGAGACATAGAGGCAGACAATATGGCAGAGGAAGTATCCTCTGCCATGAGTTAAATGCAATCCTGCATAGCTCCGGGACCAAATGGGTTCCTGGTTGAACTGTTTTGGAGATTGAAGAGTCAGACTTTTGCCCCACTACACATGGCCTTCATGAAAGCATTCCAAGAGGGATAGCTAGGGGATGGCATGCGTTCGGCTACAGTGGTGCTTTTTCCCAATGACAGGGAAGCCCTGAGATAGGTGTGAATCATACCGGCCCATACCACCACTTAACGCAGATATCAAGTTCTTGGCCAAACTCCTAGCGACCAGACTAAGGGAGATGGTGACAGAGTTGGTACACTTGGTTCAGAATGGTTTTATGCCATGTTGCTTGACCAGCAAACAAATGATGGGCGGAATGCTGACAATGCAAATATTCTCCCCCAGTCAAAAGATCTGGGTTAAATCCATCGTTCTTTTGCCCACTTGACTGGGGGAGAATGTTTGCATTGTCAGCATTCCGTCCATGCTTGTTTCCGGGCCAGGGAGGACATGGCCTGGCAGTTCGGTCTGGACTGTTCCCATGGGGCACAGGGTCAAGACTGATTTGCATATGGCTGGGTCCAAACTGGGGTAGCATAGTGGGAAAAAGAACGATGGATTTAACCCAGATCTTTTGACTGGGGGAGAATGTTTGCATTGTCAGCATTCCGTCCATCATTTGTTTGCTGTAACACTTTTTGCCCTAAGTGGGATGGGTATGCCTAGACTTGGGTCCCTTGCTCACTGTGCCACTGTATTCAAGCTAGCCTAGCTGAAGAAGGGTGACATACCCTGAAACCGGTTCCAGGATGCTTGTTTCCGGTCAAGGGAGGACCTGGCCTGGCAGATCTGTCTGTACTGTTCCCATGGGGCACAGGGTCAAGACTGATTTGCATATGGCTGGGTCCAAACTGGGGTGGCGTAGTGAGAAAAGAACGATGGATTTAACCCAGATCTTTTGACTGGGGGAGAATATTTGCATTGTCAGCATTCCGTCCATCAATTGTTTGCTGTAACACATGTTGCTTGACCAGACTGAATCTGAGACAACTTGGCGGCAGTAGAGGCATGGCCGGTGGGACGGGTAAATGCCTTGCTAAAAGCAAATAAGGCCTTCGACTTGTTGGAATGGACATACCTTTTTGGAGTGCTAGCTAAGATGGGGATTGGCCCTAGATACCTCAAGTGGGTCAAACTGCTTTATGATCGGCCAATGGCCAGAGTACATATTAATGGCTGTACCTGGCAGGAATTAGAGTGTGAAGGGGCACGTACCTGAGGTGTCTGTTCTTGCTGATGTTGTTCACTCTTGCAATAGAAGTTTTGGTGGAATGGGGTGTGATGGAAGGAATGAGTGCATATCACTATATGCTGATGATATCCTATTATACCTGATGAGCAAGGCCACAATATTGGACAGGCTACGGGATATTTTGCGTGTATTTGAGGACCATTCGGGTGTGCCATGAACTGGGATAGATAGAGACAGAACAATTTAAATATTTGGGGATCTGGATTACTACGGACACGCACCATAATGCAAATCTGGAACTTGTGTTCAGAAGATTGGAGTAAGATGTGAAACATTGGCAGTCTCCTGTGCTGTAATTATTGGGGAAGGCAGCAATGTTTAAAATGGTGGCACTCCCCAGGTTTTTTTTATGTACTCCATAATAGCCCTTATAAGGTTTCGGAAGGGTTCTTTACTAAGGTGGATTTATTTGTGCGGACACTACTCTGGGCCGGGGGACAGCCTTGTATAACTATCAAAGTCATTCAGAGATCTATATATGAGGGAAGCAAAGCCTTACCAAACGGGTGAAAATATTGGGAAGCAGCCCAATTGAGTGTAGGAAATGATTGGGCATATGCATATGGGGCTTACCCAATAGTTTGACAAGATACAATAGGAATGGGGCTAAATACACACACTGTATGGGGGCAGGCTGATGCTGGAAGCAAGCCCAGCGACCTGGACAGTGGTGGATATCTGGAGGAGACTGAGCAGATAGATGGTGTGGGGCTGCAGCAAGGATGCCATTATGGGAGGGCTCCAGATTGTGACCTGTCACAGCTCTGCGAGGATTTCAGGGATGGAACAACATCACCCTTTCCACTCTGGCCAGTGTCTTGGATGCAAGCGGGTTGGTTCCCTGTGCCTTCCTGATAGAGGAGTATTGAATGTCAGAGAAGAATGGTTGCACTATGGTCCATTGAGACATGCCCTCAGGAAATGTGTGTCTCTAGCAGATGAAAGACAAGAAGCCTCCCCACTGGAAGGTAATAATAATATCCACATTTGTAAAGTGCGAACAATCACCCGTAAGAGTCTCTAGGCGCTGGGGGCTGTTGGGAAGATTAAGCAAGCTATTGCCCAGAGTCACATGGTGCTGGGCTAATCTGCTGCCGGCGCCGGGGATCGAACCATGATCCCCAGATTCCGGAGTCAGTTGCCCTGGCTGTGGCAACACACTTCTTCCTGGTAGATGGGCATGTTGAAAGGAAATAGATTTCATTGACATATGGTACAGTGATGAGAAACCTGCAAACCCCTCTTTCAAAATTGCAGGCTACATGAAAGGATCACCTGGGGAAATTAGATGAGGATGATTGGCAGGAGGCTCTAGAGCTCCCTGTGATGGTGGCAATAAAGGTGCCTTTCTGCCTGATCCAACTGAAGATCATACACTGAGCCTTCTACACATGCACCTTGCTGTGTAGGATAGAAAGAGTAGGAGATGTGGATTGCCTCAGGGGTTGTGTGCTGGAAGGCCCTTTTCTACATACACTCTGGAGCTGTCCCCGTAAATGAGCCTTTTGGGAAGCGGTTGGGAGATATCTGGAGGAGGAAATGGGGCATCCCCTAGAGATGCAGTCACGATTGCCAATGCTGGGTGTAAGGGGAACAGACTGATAACACCCACTATCAGAAACTACTAGTAAGTTTGGGTTGTATGGTGGCAAAACGGGATATTGCTCAGAAAAGGGGTTCCCCTAGACACCAGGACTAGGAGCTTGGAATGGAATATTGTAGAATAATGGAAAAGGAAATCAATAAAGGACGAGAGTGCCAGAGGAAATTTGATTAAAAAAGGGGGGGAGGATGGGGTGCAAATGTGGGTTGTGAGAGGGGAGAATATGGATACACAAGTCTAATGCAGGTTATTAGGGTGAAGATCATTTGATTTAGTTGCCCATGATCATAAGAATTTGGGACAATGGGAGGATCAATGAGATAGAGTAGACAGGAGTGATGATGTGAACTTTGATTCTGTGGTTCTGCAGTGTCTGGACTCTGGGGTAATTGGGGTGCTCGAGGGATGTTGTGATTTGTATTCTATTCTTTCTATTCTATTCTATGTAACACTTATGTAGCGCCTAGCTACCCTTAGGCACCCCAGTGCCAATAGTGTGACACAGGGTGGATGGAGGAACCTAGAGTGAGCTGTTCTGGAAGAGCCAGGTCATTAATGATTTACAAATTGTGAGTTCCTTATTTTCTGTTTACAATGAATAAGGAGTACTGTTTCAAAGTTTAGCCACATTGTAAACATAGGAGCTACCTCCATATTTTGCCATTAGAACTAAGGGCACTGTGTACAGATGTGCATTGGAAGAGCGCAGAGTTCTGCCAAGGAAGTAGGTGGTACTAAGGGAAGGGTTATCGAAGGCCCTTTTCCACAGAGTGCCATATGGACGCTGTAAACGGATTTAAATTTGATTCTCTCAGCCGCCGGAAGCCAATAAAGGGTGCTCAAGGCTGGTCAGGCAGACTTATGTTTTGGAAGGTTGTACAAAATCCAGGCAGGAGATTTCTGTACCATCTGCAACTTTCTTGTTTCAGCCTTTGGTGTTCCCAGATAAAGAGAGTTACCATAGTTCAGGCACGAGAGAATTAGAGCTTGGACAGCCAATCACTTTGAAGTAAACGGAAGGAGGAGGAGAATGTTTTGTAGCATCCTTAGCATACCATAGCAAACGTTTGCTAACTTTGATGCCCGGATATTCAGATTAAGGGGAATTATCCAATGACATTCCTAAACTCTTTATGGCTGTTTTTGGTGTGGGGGAGACCCAACCAGCTTGGCCACCCTGGACTCAAGGAGGGATAGAAGTTATTGCTGAGAATCATAATCTCCATTTTTCCTTGTGTATCGTCTGCATAGGAAACAAATTGACATCCCAAAGGTCAAGACGATATCTGCCAGTGGCCTCATATAGACATTCAAATGTGTGAAGCTTAGAGAGGAGCCCTGGCGTACCCCAAAGTTCAGGGAGAGAGTGTCTGATTTACATGCTTCATCAAAACCCTGGCAAGACCTATCTGTGAGAAAGGACTCAATCCAGGAGAGAGCTATGTCAGAGATTCTCACGCTCTGCAATCTTTCCAAAAGAATGCCATGATTTACTGTATCAAATGCAGAGCTGATATTGAAGTAGAAGATAACAGACAATCCTCCCCGGTCTAGCAACCTTTTGGCTTCTTCTATTACTGTCAGAAGGGCAATCTCTATACCATGGTAGGGTCTAAATACTGTCTGTGTGGGGTACAGAAACGTTTGGTCTCTAAGAATCTAGGTGGACTTGAATTTACATGTTTCTCTATGATTTTGCTCATTGCAGGAAGCAGGGAAATAGGCAGGTAGTTTCCTAACTCAAAGGGGTCCAGGTTAAGCTTTTTCAATAAGGCTCCGACCATGGCTTGTTTTCAGGATTGATCCATTGAAGGAGGCATGGAGAAATCTGATCAACTACTTTAGCTAATATGTGCAAGGGGGCTGGATCTTTGGGTGAGCCAGATTTGATTTTTACTAAAGATGTCAATAAAACAGTTAATGTCAGAAGAGGAAAATCCTTCAGCATTGGCCATGGAGTAGCTAGAAAGGTTACCTTCTGACGGACAAAACAGGGGTCTGTGGACTATGGAAAACTATTATAAATGGTCTGTATTTTGTTCTGAAAGAATCTCGCAAGATCATTGCATTACAACAGTGATGGATCTGTTGGGGGAATTTAGAAAGCAGGCTCTAGATTTATTTCATTATGCAAAACGTTTTGCAGGATGGGTTAGCAGCATTATTTATTTTATCCACGTAAAAGGGTGCTTGTGCTTTTTTAATTTCTATATAATTAACCCTGATGGTATTTTGTTATATCTGTTTATTTTTCTCCCCATAGACTCTCCTCCAGAATCTTTCAGCTTTTTTAAATGTTTTGTTCTTATTTCCTAGGATTAAGAGACTACCAAGGGGAAGATTTGTCGTTTAGAACCAAGCCCTGCGCACACCTTTTAGGGTATAGGTTTTAGTGTAAAAACCACCATTAAGAGTACTTCTTGTGCAAAAAATATGAAGGTCAACATCAGGAATATCTTTATGATGAATTTTATATCACGTTTCTTGAGATAAATGTAGAAAGAAAACCAGCCAAAACCAGCCTGTTTTAGGGGATTTCACTGTAAATGGGATCAGAAGGTGGTCTGACCAAGTGACAGGTAGTCGGTTTAAAATTGTTAATATACTCTCATTGAAAAAAACTGGGTCTAATAAATGACCTTTCTCATGGATAGGTCCAAATACCTTTTGCAATAGTTGAATGGCCATCAGGTCCTGTAGATGGCTAGAGGCTGGTGTGTTTGCCAGCTCTTCCAGATGGATATTAAAACTCCTAAAAGGGAGAAATTAGCTTTGGTGCTGGCTAAATTAGTCATTACTTCCGGAAGAGATTGGCAACATTTGCCACTAGGTCCTGGCAGTCTGAAAAGTAGGGCTCCAGAGAAAGTAATAGTGGAGCAGAAGAAAATAGCAAAAGCTAAGCTTTCACACTCAGCTAGTTGTGTAGGTTCAATGGTACACCTATATTCTTTTAAGAATGATTGTAATCCCTTCTCCTCCTTTATTATCTCGATCTTTGCGAAGTATGTAGTAGCTAGGGGGTTGGGCTAAAGCAATATCTGGCCTAGATTCATTGTGGTGGCAGGATTCTGCTAAAAAGAATGCATTTGTTTTTTTCCTCTAGAACGGCAACATGTTCTAAACTATGACAAGGGAGGAACATGCAGCTGATCAAACACATGAGCCAGCTGGATTTCTTTTTTGGGGGGCTTTAAGATCATTCAGCTGGCGGAGGGAACATGAGCAATTCCTACAGCTGGTTTCTCCTGTGGAAGGCTATATAGAATAAAGACAGCTATTTAGAATCTTATGTAGAGCCAAAAGTTGGGAGGGAGAGTGAATTGCCTTACTTATTTGCAAAGAACGGGGTTCCTGGTCCCTGTCCTCTTCTGGGCACAGACAGGTGCAGACGGTTTTGCCTTTGGGGTGCCAGCAGCACACCCACTACATGTGTCCGCTGCGCATCCACACACCGAAAGTCTTTTTATAGCAAAGCCCCCAAAAACCGCTGGAGCACTAACCCTACTGGCATCTCTCAGCTTGAATGTGCAACGTGCAAAATGCAGAGGCATTACAAAACAATCATGCAGTTCCCCCAAATAGCAGCAACAACTCAATTCCTTCAATCCGGTCAGTGCAAGACACTAACAGCGTGTCTGCACACTGGATATCATTTTATAGCAAAGCCCCCCAAAAACGCATGCAGCTAACCCTAATGGCGTCTCACAACTTGAACGTGCAATGTACAAAATGCAGAATATGTATTGCTTTTAAAAAGATTTAAGAGCTAAAAATCCACATAAAAACAATCATGTATTTCCCCCCAACAGAAGCAACAACTCAATTCCCTCAATCCGGTGAGAAATACGTATGTTAATGTACTTGTTGTAATGCATAAAACTATAAAAATAAAATTTTTAAATAGTAAAATAAAATAATACTTATAAATTGGGATAGAACAATCTCCTTTAAGTAAAAGTGTGGTACACAACAAGGATGGCCCCTTTCCCCTCTTTTGTTTGCTTCATCTATAGAATCAGTAGCTCAAATGAGAAGGGAAAAATGAAAATACAAGAGATGCCTTTTGAATGAGATGCAAAAATCAATTTCTTTCCTGATGATATTTTACTATCAATATCCAACCCAGAATCATTGAATTCTGTGATATTTGAGATTCTAAAAATCATAGAGTAATCTGCATGTTTAAAGTAAACCTCAAATAATCTGCAATGTTGGGTATAGGCCTAAAACAAAATACTCGAGAAAGACTGACTGAAATATCATCATCTTGCTAAATGAGGGGAAATATTAAATACCTTGCCATTCACACAACCCTTATAATCAAGTGCCTCTACACAGCAAATGAGCTATTGCTTTTTCCAAATAATAAAACAGATCTCAATCGTAACCAATGTTTTGGACTTGCCTGGGTAGAGTAGCAGCACTGAAAATGAATGTTCTCACCAGACTGTTATATGTCTTCCTACACAAACCGAAACCCATCTCTTAGCAAGACTTATAGGAAACGCACAAAGTAAGTTACTCCATTGGGGGGGGGGTGAAAAAAAACCTAGGGGGCAGATTTATGTTTCCTGGCGCATCCCTGCAAATCAACAAGGATGCGCCAGGAATGATGCGTCACGCAAGTTTACCCTTGCGCCACATATGATGCGCCGCATTTACAATGCGGCGCATCATGGCGCAGGAATAAACAGATGCGTGACGCATCCGATGGTGTAAGGTTGGCGCAATGCTTCAGTTGCGTCGCAAGCGCGACGCAACTCCAGCACTGTTCCAACCTACCCTATCACTAACATGGTGCGTCAAGCCTTACGCCTGCTTCAAGCAGGCGCAGGGTTTTGGCGCATCAGCGTTGGGAAAGTGACTCAGTCAAATCTTATAGATTTGACTGAGTTACTTTTCAGGGGCATTCCTGCAACGGAACGCCCCCCCCCTCTGTCGACACGCCCACGTGAAACCTGACGCAGGTTTTACGTGGCGCAGGGCTTTACATCGTGACGCATCTCCATAGATGCGTCACGATGTAAATATGGCGCAACGTGGCGCAGGGTTTACACTGCCGCTGCGTCACAAAAGTGACGCAACGGCGGCGTAAAAGTGGCGCATCTCCAATATAGATCTGCCCCCATGTACTTATGTAGAAATGTGTGAAATCCTTTGTCTGAAGTCCTATAAAAGGACATACTTTTCCTCTGTTTGGAGGAACCCCATTTCCCATTCTTACAAGGCACATCTATGCTGGATTTACTATTGAATTTTACTAAATTCTTTGCATTTATGATTAATATGCCTTGATGCTAACTTTATGAATGGTGTACCTTAGTTACTCTGCTTTAATAATTCTTTATACAAACCTTAAAAAACTTTGACCCATGTCTGTCATTTTTTTTTTTCAAACATATTTTATTAGTTTTGGAGTTGAGATGTCCAGCCTGGCCCGAGGGGCCCAAAGGTATCATATAATTTTCAACAATAAAGAAAATACAAAAACAAACACCTGCTCAACTTTATCCATCCCACCCTCCGCCCACAGATCATCATAGAAACATAAAACAAAATAAATGATTCAATTGTTCAACCCACACTCTGCCGACCCACCCCTATTTAATGAATGACTGGACTTCATCCTAAATCAGGTGGTGTTGAGGGCGGACCGAGTCCAATGCAATGCCACGATTATCTGCCCAGGTCTACCAAATCTTGGTGTGCTTTTGGCGGCAGCCCCTTGCTTTGCAAATTAGTACTTCCATGCCCATATAGTGATCCATCCCCTTTTTCTACAGAGCCACAGAAGGGGAAGTCACAGATTTCTACTCTTGTGCTACATCTCATTAAGCTAGTGTGAAGCCTAATAACAAGAGGGTTAATTTATATCTATCACCACCCAGATTGGAGGTGATGTGTAGGAGGGTAAGTTTCAGGTCCATCGGTATCTGTCATGACAAAACTCTACCTATACAGACTGTCACCCCGCTCCAGTATCGGCTCAGTTCAGGGCAGCTCCACATTGTGTGGATAAACAAGTCATCTCCTGTGTCACATCTAAGACATGACAGGGAAGCAATCATTCCCATCTGCCACAGTCTATGGCACATAAAGTATACTCTATGAAGATATTTGAGCTGAATCAGTCAAAGTTTGGCTGCTATTGCAGCCATGCGAGGTGTCCCCAGTACCTATGCCCAGTCCTTGTTCTCCAAGGCCCCAATGTCAGCCTCCCAAGCCACCTGGATGGCACCAAATATATCTGGCTGGTTGATGATTAGTGACTGATAACGCTTGGTGACTCTGTTATCACCTAAATCGCCCATGAGCAGTTTACCCTCCAGTAACCTGAACTGGGGAAGGACCAAAAGGGTAGGTATGTATGAAGTGAGTGCATGGCAAAGCTGAAGGTATCTGTGGAACTGGCTGCTGTGTAGCTGATGTACCTCCTGTAGGCTCTGGAATGATTTGAGAACTGTGCCCCAGACAACAACTCTTAGGGTGGAAATCTCAATGAGGTCCCACTTCTGGAAATCTTCCAGGGCTGCCACCTGTTAGAGCAGTCAGCCCTGCCAGAGCAGCGTCTCCGCCGATAGCCTGCTCCACCACCCATAAATCAGAGAGACAATCGGCATAGATTGAGGACAATTCTTGTCACAGGGTGAAGGTCATTTTCTCCATCCCCACCATAGAGGTATGGGACCACGGGGGTATCGCCCAGCGCCCATTTTTTGGAGGCAACTGGTAAAGAAACTGGGGTAAGGACACCATCTCAAAAATGGTGGACCGTTCAGTCAAGGACAGAGGGAGAACCATCCAAACTTTACCATCCTTCCTCAGGCAAACCAGAGCCGGCTCCAAGTTAGCCATCCACGTCCTCGCTGGGTCTAGGGGCACAAACACACCAGGTATCTGAATCCATGCTGAGCAACCCGTAGTCCAGAATTTAGGTCCTGAACACCTGTGCTGGCCGGAAAGACGTGGATTTTGACTCATTAATATGAAGGCCTGACATTTCCCCATAAATATGCATGATCTGTAGAATACAGACGCTGATTCATCAGGTGTGGTAAGGAAGAAGAGGACATCATCTGCATACAGAGCTAATCTGTCTGAAGGTGGAACAGCCTTTACGCCAAAGTTTTTTCTTCGGATAACATTTACCATGCAATCAATCAATCAAAGTAGGCTTTATTTGAAATCACGAAGTGAATCATAAAAGCTACATATTTCATTCATGAAAAAACTTTAAAAAAACCAAGATACAGTTTAAAACAAAGTACAAAATTCTTCCCTATAAAAAGCAAGAAGCTCAGAGTAGTAAAAAGACTGACATCACAGCACAATCATATGTTTACTATTTACAGCTGGTTCCTATAGGTGATGACAGCCAGCAGGAAACGTGACATTACTGTACAAGTAAAAATATTTTGTAACATTTGCAAATAAACGTACGCCGGGCGACAAAGTCTGAAACCCAACTCTAGTAACAAGGGTTTAATGAACTTTTGTCTCAACCTTGAGAAGTGTTTACAGAAAAGCACGGTATGCACGGTGCTCTGAGGTGAAATGTCATCACACGTGCAATTCCCAAGGTCAAGTGACTAGTTGTTAGCGATAGGAAAGCTAATTAAGTGGTGGAAGATATCCAGCCAGAAACAGGTAAGCACAAACCTATGATGAGGATTATAAACGTTGGCTAGATATGGTTGCATGTGAAAGCTAGTCAAGATCATTTGATTCCTCAGCACGGTTGATTTACAGATTTCAGATGCTAATCTGCTTTCTTCCAGTAATGAAATACATTTCAGTTTCAAGGCTTTCCTCTGCACGTTGGCCAGGGAGAGTAAAATATTCAGGATGACCAAGATTTATTAAAAAGTTGTGCACATATTTGAGCCACGGGATAATAAAAACATTTGGGGATTTTTGGCAAATGGCGATTATGGGTCGATTAAAAGTAGTATGTACAGATGACCATATTTTGTGCCATAACAGGACTGGCTGGATTATAATCAGGTCTGCTATGTAGGTGGCACCTAGTTTGGAATGACACACATACGTTAGGCTGCTCTTCGGGAGAGCAAGGAGAGACCTGAGAAAGATATTTTCTTCAAGCTGTAATGCATCAATCTTTCCATGCCCCAATAGCTCAGCCCCGTACATCGCAGAGGATCTACACTTAGCATTGTAGATTGTCATCATCTCCTTTGGATGTTTGAAGCCAAGCTTTCTGGCAAAACTTAAAAGGGCCATTGTAGTTTTCATAAAATGGAGTCGCCTTAATTTAATTGCCCCTTGCCAATACCCTGATTGATTAAAAACAATGCCCAAGTATGAAAAAGACTCTGTAAACTGAATGGAAGAACCCTCAATAATAATGACACGGCAACGAGTGGCCTTCTTCCCGATCTTCATGGCGAAGGTTTTGCTTATGTTGATTTTTAGCCCAAGGTTTCGCTTGTACTGAACGAATTCATCCACAGATGCTGCAGTGCCATGCGAGTGCGGGCCACTAACACCGCATCGTCGGCGTAAAATAATGCTGGTATAGGCCGATGTCCCACCTGGGGTAAATCCTCACATTTACTTGCCAGAGTATCCTCTATGCTGTTGATGTAGAGGTTCAATAAGAAGGGGGCCATAACGCATCCCTGGCGCACCCCTCTTCCTATTTTGAATGGCTCGGTACAAGTACCACTGAGGCCATAACGTGCTCTGCCTCTGCCTAGGGCGTACAGATCTCTAAGGAAGTTCACATATTGGCCATAATTGCCCATAACTTGTCGTGCGCTCCCGAATCAAAGGCGGAGGATAAATCAACAGAACTAAAAACAAATTGCCACCTTTCATGTGTACATATTTGCCGATTAATAGATCTAAATGTATTGCCTGCTCTACAGTTCCCAGTCCCGCCCTGAACCCGTACTGTAGGTCGGAGAGGATATTATTTGTTTCTGCCCAATCCTGTACACGTCCTAAAAGCATGCGGCCAGCAACCTTAACCAGGCAATCCAAAAGAGAAATGGGCATGTAATGCAGTGGATTGATGAGGTCACCCTTCTTAAAAATCGGGACAATAAGCGACTCGGGACAGGTAGGTAAAAAGCCCTGGGCTTGGCAAGCTTTAACAGCAAAGTGAGGATAGGGCCCCAGAGCTCTATTTTGAATTTAAACAGATCAATAGGGATCCCGTTGGGCCCTGGGACTTTTCCCCTCTTACTTTCTTTCTGTGCCAGAACAATTTCATCCAAGGAAAACTATACATATCTGGAGGCCTTTAAAGGACCAATGGGCTTAGGTGCATTAACAGAACACATGAGCCCGTTATGGGCCGAGGCGCTAGTGGCGGAAGTATCAGAGTCTTCACTAGGAGAGTACAGATTAGAAAAGTGAGCTATCCAGGCTTCCTCTGTGATTGCTATCTCTGCTCGTGGAGAGTCTGGGAGGGTGTGAGAAGGTGAATTAATAACACGCCAAAAAGTGATATTGTCATTGGACAGACTAGCCTCCAGTAACTCGTTCCATGTCTCCGCCTTCAAATTTCTTTTCCGTTGTTTAATGGCTGCTTTGTAAGCCAGTCTACACTCCCAGACCTTCCTTACAGATCTAGGTTGTTCAGCTAGAGCTAATTTCAAATTTCTATGAGCTTTTGTACATACTGAGTCAAACCAGCCACACCCGCCCGCCTTTGGTGTTTTTTGTTTAGCAAAAAGGCACTCCCCCACGCCCCTTTTTATTTGATTAAATGCTAAAATAAAATTATGCGCCTCTGTGGTTTCATCTAAGCAGACTTCAAATGCCTCCTTCTCTTTTCGGATCAATTTTTCAAGGAAATTAGGTGGATCCACTAGGGACCACCTCAACGCATACCCATTGCGGCGAGAGATCACAATTTCCTCTAATGCAGTGACTTTAGATGTGCCGCGTGCCTGTCCGGCAAGATCAAAGTTCAATGAGACAATTTGGGGAAAATGATCACTGAGCGCTATGTCGTGAACATTATATTCCAAAATCAGTGTGGAGTAACGCTGGGGGAGCAATAGCAAATCTATCACACTATTGTCCCCCCTCCCATTGTATGTACACCTCACTGTAACCGGTGTGCAAATTAAATCATTACAAAACCCCAGATTATGCTTAAAGATTTACCATGCATTTTTTTACTTTGAATAGACTGTTAGCACGCAAATCTTAACAACGTAAGACTTTACGACGCATTTGAACAGTAGGCGGCAGTGTTTCTCCAATTAACAGGATGAACCTTATTACCAAATATACACTTTCAGTGCGGTATACAAGATTAATTATTTGTAGAATAAATTCTGGTGTAAATAGAGTAGAAAATTCAATAAACATTTGTAAAAAAAAGTAAAAATTATATATTGATAGGTTGGGATTTAAACAAATATTTTTCAATAAAACCGGGTGAGAAAGTGTGTTAATAATTAGGCATTTATTAAATAATTAATTACTTTATTAAAAAACTAACTGTGTATCAACGTTATACCAATTTATATGTAAAAGTTACAACAATATGTTACCTGGACAATATGCTGGAGGATTTTCCCCTTTCCATTACTATTTTCGAACATACTTGGTTGAGTGTCTCTTTTTGGAGCTGATAGAGCGCATCGGAGAAGGATGGATGAACTTGTTCACAAAGAGCTGCATGCCGGTAAGTTTCATTTATATTTTTTTAAGAATGGAGGACATTTGTGGCAAAGAAGGAAGGCAGGAGCCTTAGTGGCGCAATAAGCAAGCATGCTCTAACAATTATACATCTGTCGCAAATCAAAAAAAATTCAATTACAGGTTGCATGCAAATTAGTCACGATTTTGGGAAGAAAACTATTAAGAGGTTATAATATGATTGCTTAAAAAACATACAATGTAATGGTATGTGTGGTGATTGTGTGCATGCTAGTTGTTTGCGTGGTAGAGGACTTCTTCATTTGACGAAATACAAACGTGTACTTAAAATATTCTAGGTAAAATTTGTGGTGCAAAAACATATGTGATAAAACTATATGTTGCAATAACAAACAACTGTCTGAAAATTCCTCCACCCACTCAAGACCCACACCTAAGTGTCCATTCTCACCCACACCGCCAATGGCTCCATGGCGAGAGCAAACAGTAGCGGGGACAAGGGACAACCCTGCCTCGTCCCCCACTGTACAGGAAACACGCCAAACTTGCATTTGCCACCCTCAGTGACTCTATTAAGTCTGTGCACACTAATTTACTATATAGGAGAGAAATTGAGGGCCAAAATCCAGGCATTGGAAGAGGAGAAACAGGTATTCCCAGCTCACAGAATCAAAGGCTTTGTCTATGTCTGACAAGAGAATAGCTGCTCGTCCTCCCAACCTGTCTGCTAGCGCTAGTGCATTATACAAATGTCTGACGTTATGACTAGTGGCGCTGTGTGGCATGAATGAATCCTGCCTGGTCGGTGTGAACCAAATTTGGGATGCGGCGTATCAGATTATTAGCAAGAGCCTTTGATAAAAGACCCTGGCGTCAACATTCAACAGAGAAATCAGGTGGTATAACGAATGCAGGTCAGGCAGTCGGCTTGGGAAAGACTACAATCTTTGCATGGAGCCAGTAGGGCAGCAAGGTGACATAATTCGCTGCCAAGAGGATTACCCCCAGCATTTGTTCCTGGAGATTGTACCTATATGCTTTAAAGAACTTCACGGAGAACCTGTTGGGCCCTGGGGCTTTCCCAGTGTTCAAGCCAGCCAGGGCAGCCAAGAGCTCATTCCCGTGAGGGCGTCATTTAGTCATGTCTATCATTCTTAATGAGAATGTGGCAGCTTTAATTCTGGATATGAACTTACTGGTATTAGAAAGGGTCCAATTGGGGAGCACCAAAGTCTGTATAGGCACGAGACCACTCCCGGACTGAGCCGTTTGCATGTTCTTGGTAAGATAAAGTAAGACGAATTTGCACGCTGATGTACTGCCTTGAAGGCATGGATCAACAATAACATACACTTCAGAGATAACACATGCACTGTTCAAGGTATGGCATAACATCTGAAATTATATAATTCTTCTTATATTTCACCTCAATGCATGAAAACCCCGGAGTATGATCCAGCTTGAGAAAATGACAGTTATACACTGTGTAGAGAAGGAGAATGCAGGATGGTATGTGATCTATTCCATGAAAGAAGACTTGGAAAAACTAGAAGAATGCAAAGCAGACTTTACCATAAAGGTAAGACCAATGCTTCAATTTGTGGAACTAAAGTATTGTGTCTCATCTGCAGTACTTACTGAAGTAGGGAACTATAGAATTAATGAACCTTGACAAATTGTTCACAAGCTAAGATTCAACAAAAGGGTTGGTATCCAACAGCTACAAAACCCTGTTAAACACTTGAACACCCCCACAATGGGCCTTCAAGAAAATACTGGAAACGGAGTAGGAATAGGGATAATCTCTTAGACCAATGGCAGAAACTCTTGCGAAGGATACTAAAGGTTACCTGAGGCATACAAAACAGAGAGACGTTATGTTTGACTGGCTCAGTATACCAAGGAAGTTGCACAAAATGTTTAGGGACTAGATGCACACTCTTGGTATCAATGTAGGGGTGTGGAAGATCTTATGTCCATAAACCACAGGACGCACAACTTTGCGTAAACGTGGTTTATTGGCACTCAGGACCCTTCATACAGGCAATACACAACAGGAGGAAATCCCCAGTCATCCTCCTACAGGGCCGTCCCTGCCTGAATGCCTCCCAACATTCTCCCTCAAACATTCCACCTTCCGCCAGTACATTTTACCCCCGAACAGGAGAATGATATGAAAACTCCCAAGCTACACAAGCTCCATGTCCAAGAGCTCTATATACATACCTACTCCCAACACACACACCCCTTAAAATGTATCCAAAACAAATCCCTAAAATCTGACGATATGCAAAGAACACAAAAACATAACATATATCCCACATAGAGAATGCAAGACTGTAATTTGAAACAAAAAAATCCAGTTTGATACAGAAGCATTCTCAGATACACTGGATACGATAAACAATTCCAAACATATTCACATAACTACAAAATGATTCAAACATTTAGGTTTCATACAAACCCTGACAGAATTAGTCGTTTTTTGGCATCCATTGTCAATATGTTCCTCAGGAACCTCATTAACATATTGATTACGAGTCGTCATGGAACCATGATCGTGGGCACCAGTTAGCTTTTCACCCATGGGCACATCATCCATCGAATCATATGATTTGGGACCCTGACCACCTCCCAACTTGGGATCAGAATTCATCCTTTTGAACAACACCGACGTTTTAGCATGCCATACTTTACCATCACTTTATAAGGCAGAATTGTATATGATCTTGATCACTTTCAAGGGCACAAAACAGCTACTCTCTCCCTTGCACACCAGCCTTCCTCTTTTCACTTTCACACCATCCCCCACTTTGAGGTCCACTTTCTTTACACCATGCAAAGAATCATACCTCTGATTGTACTTCACCTGTCCCAGTTTCATGTGTCTCCTTATATTCGAAAGGACTATGGTCGGTTGCTGCATACTTGGCAACCCTGTACCCCCAACTGTCTTCCTTACTTCATCCTCCCAGTCCTTGCTGTTGTTGTTAGGTAATTCAGTGGTCCCTTTGATGACTCTGTTGAAGCACTCGACATTACCATTACCCTCAGTGGTACTAAGACCCCTACCCTTTCCCATGGCATCTGTGGGACTTCCATAGGGTGTAGCAGTAGTTTACCTATAACCATGGACTTGTCAGAATTGGTACACTTTACACAATCACTTACTACTTTTTCAATTGCCCTGTCCACTCCCAGCCACCAATATGATTTATTAACTCTACTCTTTGTTTTCACTATGCCAAGGTGGCCCTCAGGGTAGAGATTAACCACTTTCTCTCTGAACACTGTGGGCAGAACAAGTTTGCCACCTCTTAACTCCATTGAAAGTTCTACTACTACTTCCCAAAAAGTACTACTTCAACAACACACTTATCAAATTTAAATTTGGAGGACACATGCGTGTAATGACCTTTGATGCCGCCCTTGGGAAATTTTTGTCCCAGGGCAGGACACTTCTTGTCATGTGCCAGGTGGAAGAAAGTACCACACCAGTAACATCTACCCTCAAAATTATCCATTCTAGTACTAGGCTTTTGTCTACTCTATTCGCCCTTCCTCTGTCTCTCCTGAACATCCTTCTGCTGGACTTTCTTCTTAACGATTTTCACAATTTCATCCCTCCCTCTTTCTTACTGGCTGAAATAACTGCCTTCCCTCACCTAAACATCAGTTCCAATTTGCTAATAATAGCAGTGACCTTTTGCAGACTGGACTCCCCATGCACCCACAACCTATCTTGCAAATTATGATTATTACAGTGCATGATAACTTAATCTCTCACTAATTCATCCTCCAATCCCAAATCTTACAAAACACTGCTAATTCTCTTAATGTGGCAACATAATCTATTTGTTCATTAGTGCCTTTTTTCCTATGTTAGAAATTGCATAGGTCTATAGCTTTATAGACTGTCGGGGCAAAATAATAATCCAAATCTGCTAACGCTTGCGTGAAAACGTCTCCCTCATCCCTTGAACTGGATTCTTTTCCTTATGGTTTTAAACATTCCACCCTGCTGGACCCAGACAATGCAACAGTATATTACTCTTTTTTCCTCTTACATTTCCTCAAAAGTATCGATATAATTGATACAATAATTTTTCCACTCCTCCCTGTGGTGAAGATAGGTTCATGGAAGCTATAATGTAACCTAATTACTACAGGTCTATACCGACAAAACCAGAAAAAAACACCTGCCGAAATCTAAAAAGGTGTGTGTGCTATCACATATGAGCAGACCACAATAACTCGCAAAAAATTATAATATCCTGAGTTAATGATTGTACAGTCCTGTAACCACGGTATGAAGCAACCTTGCAAAACTAGAAAATTTCCCTGAATTCAAAAGGTATGCCTGTCACTGATTATGTAGCATGCAAGGTGTGACTGTCGATGTAAATAGCATGCAAAGTGTGCCCATCTTTGTAAACAGGCTGTCGCTGTGCTCCTGCTGCAGCTGTACACAATGCTAACTTTGAAACGTAAATGCCTCCGTAATGCTGAACGCTGGTGTGCACATCACCGTGTACAGGCGCGAGGCCAATCTAAGACAACAGAGAGCAGGAATGTTCACAGCGGAGCAGTCCCCTCTGCAGTGACGAAGGAGTGTCTAGGCAGAACGAAGCTCGTGCAAGTGAGTAACTGTGCAAATATCCGTTAGATGGTTTAATGTTGAGCGGGGCAGGCAGAGGCTGATAATGTCTAGGTACTCACAATGCCAGTACGCAATTTGCCAATAAGGCTTGAAGTAGCCAAAAATGTTATGCACAGGCTGCATCAATGAAGTAAGCAGTCTTACTGCAGATGTTGATGGCCAAATGGGTTCGAAGGCCGGTCCTGAGTAGTGGTTGCCAAAATATTTATGTCCAGAAAACATAGGACGTGGAACGTATAGTAAATATGTGGTTTATTGGCTCTCAGGACTCTTCCTAAGGGCAATACACAACAGGAGGCAATCCCCAGTCATCCACGTACATGGCTATCCATGCCCGAATGCCTCCCAACATTCTTCCTCAAACATTCCACCCTCCACCCATACATTCTACCCCCGAGCAGGAGAATGGTACGAACACCTCCAAGCTACACCACCTCCATATCCACGATCTCTATGTACATACCTAATCACAGCAGATGACATACGTTTAACAAAGCTGTCCAGTGTTAGCTATATACTGAAAAGAAATGTAAGTCACATAAGGAAAGTTATCCGATTTCCCATTCCAGAGGACCCAGGACAATTATACTATGAAGGAAACCACAAGTAGTCAACTTACTAATAATGACTTTCCCAATCCAAAATGCTAATAGCAGCTAAACAGGAATAGTAATGAAATGGAAATTCACATCACCACCAATGGCGATAGAGTGGCCAAGAAGGCTAGTGTCAATCCTGTTATTAAAAATGCTCTCCATGGATTTGTGAGATTGAGAGGAGCGCCTTTAGCACCACGAAGAAACTACTGATAGACTATTTGAATCTCTTTCATGCTCCATTCTTGCTTACTATCCATCTTGCACTCAGACTGTATTGGAACCCATGACTGACAATAAGTGACTAACAGACCAACAGACCAGTCATCAAACAGGGACATAGACTAAGGTTATTATTACAAACTTGTCTCTGGGACTATGTCCGTATGTGACTAAAGTTATGATGGAATGGAGTTCTTGATCTCTTGGGGATGGGGAGAGGAGTAGATTGAGGAATTCCTGAAATAGGAACATTGCTGTGATCATCTGACTGTTTTTCAGTACTCAAAAATGGTATGCAAGGAATTAACTGCTGTTTCTTAACTACTGTTAAGCTCAATAATATGGCTTCGGGAGAAAAAAAAAAACTTTGAAACCGTAATCTTAACTTTCACCTAATTCGTGATTCAGCGGGGAACTGAATGTCTGGTCAAATTACAAGTGATTCATTAATTCCCCAGTCTCAGAAGTTCCCCATTGAGACTAAAAGTCTGAATTCCCTGTGCAAAAAAACGGGAATAAATTGAGTTACCTTGGAAATCTGAAGTTGTAACTCCAGTTCCAGTGGTAATATGCAGTATGTTATCAACCACTTGGAAAATGATAGCATTCCACTCTTATCGAAATTTCCAAATAATTGTGGCATTGGTAATCTTTGGAGTGGAAATTCCGATGCAGTATTCCAACCCCCTTGAAAAGAGGACCCTGGTTTCAAATCCCAACCTAGTCAGTTTCGTCATTGATTTCTCAATGTATGTTATTCATGCTGGAATTCACCGTCTGGAGGGCAGTGAGGTTTTCATTAGAACCTCCATATAAGAATACAAATAGAGTCGATGCAATAGTTACAGTCGAATCAGAAAATCTTTTAAGCTGCAGATAAGAACAAAAAAAAAATCACTTCCATCGAACAATAAATCGTCAATTCGAACAATGACCTCTGTGCACACGATTGTGACTCCTCAATGATTGTGTTCTGCACATTTCATTTAAGTTTAGCATGCAAAGCGTTCCATGCACCATGATGTAGGAAACATGAGCCCCTTTCTTACAGAAGATGTTGTTGAATGCCGCCATGTTTACTCGGTCTCCAAAATGTTCATTCTCAGACTTCTTGTTGCATGCTTTTTACCCATGTTCGCAGACGACAAAATATTCATATTATGGAATAGAAAGCAAGAAACCTTTTTGAAATGTAGGACGGAATAGTAATTTAAATGAAAATTGTTTAAAACCCTTTAAGGGAAATGGCGCTTGAGGATGCAGTTTCCATGACGACGGTCATGCTTGGTTTAGGGGCTTATCAAGTCCACAGAAAATGTTTCTATTCACACTGATTACAATGATGGATGGACCAGTTTGAAAAAAATTGTGTTTAATCCTGTTTACACGTGTGCATTTTGGACATATTTCGAGTACGCTGCTCGTATTTAAAAAAAAAAAATGTGTGTTCATGGGTATATTGTGATTTTCTGTTCCCCGTTGTAAATTATGCAGCCCCCTTTAAAGAATGTGAATGACCTTGTCCAGCGATATGTTATATATCAAAATTCGATTGAAAATGATGAATTGACCGTCTATATGGCATGGTTTTTGTGTACCCTGTGCAATATAGTTTGCAAAGTGTGTCATATAAAATATACATCTTAAAACACACAAAATAACCATGAGAAAGGAAGACGTTTACCTGCACAGTGGAAATACTGAAAATAATGAATAAAAAAGCAGCAAACTACTAAGAAATACACTGCTGGTGTATGCTTGGCTCTTCTAGTCAACCACAACCAGGACATTCTAAACAAGCATTTACAATGCAATGGTCTCGGCATTGTTAAAGTTAGAGCTATTGGCATTGCTCCTGACATTATTTTTGTTTATGTTTTTGTTTTTAAAACATTTAAAGAAACTGCATTGTTATTTACAATGTCAATAGGTTTAATCTCTCTCAAATGCGAGACCTATTTTTGTGCAGGTTTCCTTCCTGCACAAAAATAATCATCCCCTCAACGCAGACACCCTTGCACCATGGTACAAAGGTTCCTGTGTTGGCACACGGCAGCCCATCATGTGCCAGTGCAGGGGAAAAGGACAGGAATGTGTCGTATCTGATAGATATAGTGCATTCCTGCCCTTTTCGTTTGCCATGGGTAGAGCAGCAAAAGCAGCTAACTGCACAGCACATTGGTAAAACCTCACGTTGCTGAGTCTGGCCATCAGGGAAGCAAGCACGCGTTGTGTGGTCATTCTCCGCTTGAGATATTGTCCATCAACCTCTATGCGATACTGACAGCATAGAAAGAGATGTCAGACTAATTGAGAAAATGTTACAATTCAAAAAAATGGATGCAAGTACGGCCTTAACCATAAAAATGCTCCAGTCCAAGATGGCCGCTATCAGTATTCTAACGTGGAAGTATTCCGGTCGAATTAGCAGAAATGTTTATTTTGGGCAAAATTTGACCTGCTATAAACAACTGGATGCGACTCAATTCAAATTACGCACTAGGCAAGAGCAATATGCTGTCTAAAAGAAAAAGAAACAACATCCTTGAAAAAGCAAACACTCATAGGGAATGAAAAATTAAATAAAGCATGTAAAATGTAAGCAGAAACAACATGGTGAACTTAACGCTTTTACAGTCATAATGCAGAAATCAACGAGTATTTTTGCCTGAAAACTACAGGGCCCAGAAAGGACCCATTTCAATGTCCACTGCTTATATGCTTACAAAACGTAAGCAGTATGGTTTAAAAAGACCACATTCGTGAACACAAAGCCACCGTATACATTTTGTTTTCCAATCCACCCATCAACCAGGTATTGCAGTACCTCCAGGTTTGGCGCACTTCCCCACCAGCCTTCACTAGCCGAGACCTAAAAACAGTAATGAAGAGGAAGGAGATGATGAGTGAGATACTACAAATGTTTCTGAAGGCAGCCATCTGTGTAAGGGCGTAGGTGGATAACAGAATGAGAGATTGCAGACGAGAGTGGTATGAAGAGAACGGCGGCAGCGATTGAGACATGCCGTAGACCACTACCACTTTTCCACAGATTTCAGTAGTGTTTGATTCACAGTCTCATGTTTGCAGAACTGAAACATGTTCTATTCTGATTATTCACAACAAAATCATGGCTGTTACTCATTTATTTTGTACTGCACAACGAATAGGTCGGGCTTGTTTTAGGTGCCTATCGATAGTTGTGGGATATATGTGATGCAATAACATAAGAATCACAGAGAGGCACCAAATGATGGATTTGGTGACACCCTCTTAGAATCCCGTGTCGAGCAAGAATTCTTTAGACACGTTTTAAGTCACACCCTTCATATTGCATAAACCACGACTCTCGGAAAAGACCTCTAATTGTGCCAAACCCCATTTAGAGCCTCCCAAGCCCAAGCCCAGCTTTTTCACCCCACCTTTTTCTTCCCACTAGGCCTAGGGCGTCAAATGACGTGGCACAGGGGAAACTGGACCTGCTCGAGGAGACAGAGCTGGAAGCTCTCAGAACAACCGAGGCAGCCAACACCCCCTCCCAACCCCCCCTCCGAGCGTGTTGACACAATAATTAGGCTCCGTTTGCTAGCAGCAGTGTACGAACACAGATTCGCTGACCAAAACTGAGGGAAAGATTCCTTCTGCTCAGCTGGGAAATATGTATATAAAATATAACATAGACACATGCCTGTTTATGTCGCATATTTCCTCCTCAAAGATGCGAGTGGGTGTTCTGCGAGGGGTGGGTGAGCGCGAAGCGCGCCACTTAATGGCGTGGACTCGACTGCTGCCAACTGCAGCATATGTTCCCGGCTCAGCGGCCTACACGGAGAATGTGTTTACGGTATGCGCCCCGCTTTGAAGCTAATTTTTTTCCATGATATTATTTATTTGGGCAGTGGAGGGGGCCGGGCACCTATTGGGCATGCAAAGTCCTTGCCTTGCGCAGCTGCTCGAGGGAATGCGGCTGAGAAAGCAATTCCTGGAAGACAAACTCCGTGAAGAAACGTAGAGAATCCATCCAGGCCCCCGGCGGAACGTGTTTCATTTATTCTCTTCAGCTGTTCTGAAGCCAAGATGGATTATTTGATGACATGTAGTTAAATTGAGTCAATCAATCAATCAAGGAAACGTTTTGTTGATTTTAATGGCGGGGCCTCTGGAGCTGCCCTGGGAAGGGGCATACGAGGGAACAGAGGACTGCCCTGGTAGATAGTGCCACCCGTGAGCTGCTACAAGCTGATGTACAGCAGCCAGCCGGAGAGGACAGGGGGAGGAGACCAGAGCAGCAGCCGGACACAGGAGCACCGAGGGAGCCGAGAGCAGGGGGAGAGGACGAGCACACCACTACCTTTCTCCGAGGTCAATGCCTCAGAGAAACGCATCGTCGTTTTCGGATTCGGGGGCGTGTTTTTCTTTCTCTCCTCTTGCCATTGGCTGGAATGTTTACATTCCAGAGGAGAGAAAGAATCGAAAAAACACGCCCCCGAATCCGAAAAAGACGGGGCTTGTTTGGAGAGACAAAGCTCTTCTCCAATGGCTGACCAGCATTTAAGAGGCCAGCCAATGGAGAAGAGGGAGAAGAGGGGCGGGTTCAAGCCCCACTTCTATAAAGTCATTAATTCTCGCGAGCAAGACCCTCTCTCTCTTTATCCCTCTTTCCTCTCACTCTCGCACTCCACTCTGTGGCACGTAATAACTCGCCACATAATTACACTCTACTAAATGCAACATACACTCCACATAATACCACTCAGTGCCACATAATTACATACCACATATTTACACTCCACTCAATGCAACATAAATACGACCCGATACCACTCAGTGCCACACAATTGCAAGCCACATAAATACACTCTACTCAATGCAACCTAAATACACTCCACAAAATACCACTCAGTACCACAGAATTACACACCACATATTTACACTCTACTCAATGCAACATAACTGCACTCAACATAATACCACTCAGTGCCACATAATTACACGTCACATAATTACTGTATTCAATGCAACATACATGCACTCCACATACCACTCAATACTACATAATTCAACGTCACATAATTACTCTCTACTTATTACAACATAAATCACTCCGCATAATACCACTCTGTGCCACATAATAACATACCACATAATTGCACTGAACTCAATACAACATAAATGCACACCTTTGGGTGAAGTCGCGCTATATAAAAAAGCAACAAACAATAAACGTTTGCAATGCAATAGGTCTCGCATTACTGAATGTTTGCGCTACTGGTGTTGCATTATTATTAGCAATGCCAATAGCTCAAACTTTTATAATGCGAGACCTATTGCATTGCAAATGCTTGTTTTTATTATTACCTTCTGCAGGTTGCCCCATCGCTTTGCATTACGCCACTGGTCAGACCCTTCACAGGGCTGCGCGTTGACCCAGTGTAAGTGGGATACGGGAGCAGAGGACACGATGTTGTCCATGAGTCCTCAACACTCCGCCCGATCTGTTTCTAGGCGCTCGAAAAATGCCTATTATAGTAATTACACAAGCGCTACTAAATTATTTGCGTGTGGGCTTCCCTCCACCTGAAAAAGTCATATTTGTGTAAATCTTGATAAAAAAAGTGCATCAGCGTGTTTTTAACGGTAAATGTTGGTGTTTATGTCTGTGGCCACAAGATCGGCTTCTATTCGCTGTGCGCGGCGCTTTGTTTTCTGTTAAGCACTGGTAGATTAAGTGATTTGCCCCGAATTACAGGATGTTTAGCGTGCCTGCCGAGACTCGAACCAGGTTCCCCAGCTCCAAAGTGGGCCAGATCTGCAATTGAAGTATCTTACATGCCTGTCCCATTATTTGTTCTGTAAAGTGCTGTATAAATAACTTCAGTGCGCTATATAATTTCCCCTCGTTTCTTGGTAAAAGAAGATTGGGCTGCTCGCCGTCAGTAGCCTGTAAGCATGTTGGCACTTCATAAATAGCGTCATTCCAATGATGAACGTTGGTGTCCGTGCCTACGTGTTTTCTTTGAAAAAGCGCTGCCTGGAAGTGTTTTGTAAGGTATTTTCTCCGTTTGAGGGAAACGGCTAATCTCGGGTTACTGGATATTTAAAAATAAAATAGATGCCGAGTTTTATTTTACTTCTCAAGCAAATTAACTTGCAAGCTGAGATGTGAGCAAAAGTGTGCTGTTAGTGAAAGCAAAAGATCTGCTATGCTGCAAGAACAAGAAAAAATGCCCCAACACAAAGTAAGTTCACGGGAACCGGACGGCCCGCAATCCGCCCACTTGCAGCGACAGCAATGAAGCGTTACCTGCGACCCGGTCACTAGTGCAAGGTTCCTCAGGCCCCGGGGCACTGGATCCTTGCTGACGCGGTATGGGTGAGGAGCGAGGCAGCCCCTCCCGTCATCGACGGACTTGGGCCGGCAGCGGCGACAAGCATTGATTTCCCTAGGCTCCTGGGCCGGCGACAGTGATTACGGGGGGAGAAATTTAGTTGCGCTTGACTCCGACCCGCAGCGGTGACGAGCACAGAGTTCCCGAGGCTCCCGGGCCGGCAGCGGGGATTTCGGGGGCAGCTTTTAAATCCGGTCTTCAGTAGGGTGCAGACACCCGCGCACAGCACCACGGGGGTGATTTATTTAAATAATGCGCTCAGTCTGGGCTAGAGGAGGTGACTTTGGGGGTGACAAATTAGTTTTACACGCCCCGCGCTGCAGAGGCAGTTTATCAGGGCCCTTAATTAAATAAGTAAAATGACGGTCCTGGACTTCCACTGCATGCGTCTTGGCGGGAATATAGACCAGGGTTGTGAGTTGCCCCCTCCTCTCGGCAGATGCTGGGAAGGAGAGCCCGGCCAGAGTGGCTGGGGGTCTGATGCTGAGTCCATGGCCCAATCAGAGAGACTCAGTGGCGTGTGCTGCAGGCATGAAAGCAGCGTGACGGCCTGGAAAGCAGATGCCGTGCTAAACTCTCCCTGAACCTTCCCTTATTTTATTTTATTGTTACAAGCTGATCTACAGCAGCCAGCCGGAGATGACAGGGGGAGCCGTGAGCAGTGGGAGAAGACGAGCACACCACTGCCTTTCTCCGAGGTCAATGCCTCAGAGAAACGCAGCGCCGTTTTCGGATTCGGGCGTGTTTTTTTTTCTCTCCTCTTGCCATTGGCTGGAATGTTTACATTCCAGAGGAGAGAAAGAATCGAAAAAACACGCCCACGAATCCGAAAGAGACGGGGCTTGTTTGGAGAGACAAAGCTCTTCTCCAATGGCTGACCAGCATTTAAGAGGCCAGCCAATGGAGAAGAGGAGAGAAGAGAGGCGGGTTGAAGCCCCACTTCTCAAAGTAATTAAATCTCGCGAGCGAGACTGCGCAAGCGCAGCCTTCGCTAGCCGAGCCCTAAAAAGGATAGGATAGGGTGGAAGGATCAGAGACTCATATGAAAATTCGTAGGCATTATTCACAACAGTCATGAATATTGAATGCGAGATTAACAGAAACAATGAAGAATTCATTTTAGAAATAGTAAAGAAGAGAGCAAAGAAGGCAAACATAAAATGTAAACCTTCCAACAGAAACCTATGGAAACACGATGGAAAGAAAGATCGGTGGAAGGAGGGATGGTAAGAGAGAAGGAAGCAAGTATGGTAGAAAGATAGATAGGAAGGGTCTAAGGACAATGGGAGCGTGTGAGGGATGGGAGAACAAAGGCAGAAGAGGGAAAGGAAAACAAAGCAGAGGGAATGGATTAAAATAAGAAATCAAGGAAAGAGGAAAGGGAGGACGGAAGGAAGGAAGGAGAACAGACAAAAGGAACAAAAGAAGGGTAGAAGGGGAATGGAAGGAAGGGAGAAATAAAGGAGGACTGGACAGACAACAATTTGGAAAACTAAGAAGGAATGGAGGAAGGAAACAAGGTAGAATGAAGAGGTCAGAAAGGGGGCATAGAAACAGAGCAGCAATGAAGGAAGGGAGAAGGGAAGGAAGAAGATAAGAATGGGATTAGGAAAAAATCAAGGAGACAGAAGCAAATAAAGAATAAAGGAAATGAAGGAAATGAAGGAAGAAGGAAGACAAAGAAGGAAGGTTTGAGGATGGATGGAAATGCCCCTGATAGAGAGTGAAGTAGGGAGTAATGTGGAATTACATACAATAGAACAGGCTGAGAGAGGGACCTAAAATGCTGATGTTGATTCTGTTGTCAAGGGCACCCACCTGAAAAGCAGGACTTTTGTGGGAAAGATGATAATCCACCCAAAGAGATTAACACGGGGTGCTATTTCCTCAGCTAGGCCACCAATATAATTCTTGACTTATTTCCAAATTATCAAAGCAATGTTACTCAATGAGAAGGCTTATGATGAAGTAATAATAATACATTTAATATTTCAATTCTACTTTTTTGCTCACCCCTATTTAAGGCTTGATGAAGTATTTGAATCTACAACTTTACTTATTTTAAAGATGGCTGCCCTGACCCACGAGGTGCTCAAAATCTCGTAAGATTCCAAGCCTATCATTTTTCTTTTGAATTGGAAAGGCCATGTTCCCAAGAACGAAAAGGAGGCCTTCATCTTTTGTGACTGAAGTGCAAGGGTAATTGGGCTCAAATTGCATGCATTAGTTTACTGCATGATGTTATTCATGTGTGCGGGTGGAACAAGCTATGATAGATCTCCCTCCCAAAAGTTACTTATAGGAAGGACATGGTATAAGTGGATGGCAGGCATGGAAAGCTGTCACCAGTCGTGGAGCATGAATATGCCCTGCTTACTTCCATGAGCAATTATCGGGTCCAAAACCAATCCACTAGATAGAAGAGCTTGCCTTCAATTCATTTAGAATTAAAAAAAATTACAACTTTAAAATATAAATGCCCATGAAATTGAAGAAGAGGAGGCGGTGGAGTAGTTCGTGTGGTAAAGTTTAATGAGGGAGACATAAAAAACGGAGTGTATTTAATACTCAGGTACTAACTGGAGTTTGACATTTATAGGTTTGGTGCAGTGAGAGAATGGAAAGGGACCAATAATGGAGCTGCAGTTTTTGTGGTTCTTCGAAGTGCAAGCTTTTCATTGCCAACCATACCGGGTATTCATAGGTTGTTTCTTTAAAATTTGGCTTGCTTTTTAATTTTATCTTTGTACTGGACCAATTTTTCTTTAACATCTGTCAGAATAGTTTTTAACTTTTTGCTACGAGCCTTCACAGATGGTACATAATTGGAACCTTTGTTTACAGCTTGATAAAGAATACAAGTTTTGAATGGCAAAGAAAATGGGGAGATAGGATTTTGGATGAGCCTGTAAGAGAACAGTTTGTCAAAATAATGATTGAGATATTTAGTCTAAGACAAGGCATATACCCTGCTGCAGGGTGCGATGGCATATGGGAATGGACCTAAAGGATAATCAAAACTTCCATGAGATGGCAGGTTGGTGGCATTTACCTTGTCAAACACATCTTGAAAGTTTGAGTATTATTTGTCGGGGGTTCACAGTCAGATCTTCGGTCGAGGCACAGGTCAAAAGTGAATTCAATCCTGAAATCTCCAAGTAGCAGGACCGGGCACAGATCCTGGAGTATAATGAGACCTAACATGACATCCAGTCTATTTAGGGGTTGTGTAGTTGAAGTCAGGGGGAGCCCAAAATCGCCCCAAAAATTGAAGGGCCGATCAAATCAAAAACAATATTTCCTATTCCTATTGTCATATATCATCTTTAATGGTTCTGTTTGGATAGTTATTAGCCCAGAGGACAGTTCTGACCCATACACTGTTTTTACTGGCTCGAGGTTTTCTTTTCCAATTATAGGAACTGCCAAAGTATGGGCCAAGGTGAGGTCCAGGAAATTATCCATAGCCCCTGAATCTAATAGAATTGGCAAGGTCTTTCACTTTTCCCCAGAGAATGTGAGAGTTACCATAATTGCGAAGTGTTTAGGTATCCAAAAGAAAGTATTGGCCAAATGATCGCTCCACTTTTTGAATTTCCTCGTTTTCTGAGTATCAAGGAGTCCACTTGTGAGTACCTGATATCCTTTGGGGGTCTTAGAATTCACTTGGCAGTCCCAGGCAAATTGCATCGAATATCTACAATAAATACATACATTTAATGTAAGTCTTTGGTCTTTCTCTTTCATAGAGAGGGACCCTCATAATATCCCTATTTGCATAGGTTTGGGAATATTTAGAGATTTAGGGGTCTATTATGATGTCGGGCGGATCATCCCCTGCCCGCCTCCCATTTCTGATGGCCGGGGGTCCCGCGGCGGACAGGAAGACCATCCACGCTTTTCCGCCCGGTCGAAAAGAGTTGAATATGGTGGTGGTGTCTGCTAGACACAGCTATCCATATTACAATGTCACCGGGAAGCAGCCTTTCCGAAAGGCATGCGGATTCCTCAGTTGGGGGCCCGTTGCGGGCCCCCAGGATGTTGGGGGTGGGGGGGCACATGGGGGGTACCTATGGTACCCCTCTGCATTTGCATGGACTACGTGGCAGGCACCGCGCGGTGCCTGCCACGTTGTGCATGCAAATGCACAAATGCCTTTTTTGTATTGCGGCGGGTGCTGCTGACAGCACCGCCCACCGCAATGCAAAAAAGGTGGAATGCGCCCGCCAGTGTGGCGGGCGCATCCTAATTGCACATGCGCGACCACCACACACATAGCGGGCGGTCCCATTTCCTGGGGCGATGCGCCATCGTAATAGACCCATTAGTTTCAGGCCCTTTCGTGTCAGGGTGCAGTACTACTTTCTTTGAGTTTCATTTATGCCCTCCCCTTTTCTTTCTTTCTCCTGCACAATTTTCACCACAAGATCAATAATCTCAGCACAGTCCTCAGGAGGATCATCAACTTGGGAGAGCATATCTTTCAAGTTATCTCTAATCAGGCGGTAAACAATGGATGGTCTTTTCTCATCGGGCCAGTGGCTTTTTGTGAATAACTAATTGCAGTTTGTAATATCAGAAAACAAATCCTTATTCCCTTGATAAACATTCAGCAATTGGTTTTCATTTGCTTGCAAAAGGGTGTGTTGTGTGAGTAACTTTTGCATCGTTTCTTTGAAATCTGGACAGTTATATAGTAGGGGATAGTCATTCTCGACTTGTGGAATTGAACATGCTGCTGCATTTCCACCCAAATAAGAAATAATGAAAGCTAATTTAAAGGCCTCATCTAGAAAGGCTACTGGAAGACGTAAAAACCGAGGCTGACCTTGCTTCTCAAAGATTCCAAACTTGGAGATTTGGAGGACTCTCCCAGTGTGAGTGTCCCAAATGGTTCATTGTTTAAAACTCTGGATCTTGGACTTGAGCTCTAAGATCTTCTGCCATAGGTTCTGGAGTTCTGCCTGAATGCCAGGTAGGGAATGGGTCATTTCAAGTAGGAATAATGATTTGGTTGAGTTTTGGGTATCAGTTTGGGTGTTTTGAGCAGTTTCACCAGTGCAGATTGAAGTTTCAAGGGCATGGCTTTCTGTTACAGAATATCACCTGAAAATGCCGACTTCTGCTGATCGACTGTAATCTGACCAAGCCCCTGAAGAACAACCATCTGCGTATCTATGTAACTAGAGAGCTTTGGTGATTGGTCTCCAGTGGATGGGAGTTGCGTATTTGAAAAAAATAACCTTGTGTGTCGAATCGATGTTCAGAATTTAGATTGTGGTACCTTCGAAAGAACTCCCCATGTATCTTGCTAAATCCTCAGCTAGGTCACCAATATTTTTCTTGGCCCATTTACTATTTATCAAAGCCTATAAACGTGCAATAATACCAAATGGAATATTCAAACTTCCAATCTTTGCTCACCTTAATCAAGGCTTGGTGAAGTGTTATGATCTATAAATTTGTTTATTTGTCACTCTTCAAGGATCCGAAGAGTGATACAGTTCATATGATTACTGCTCCCAAATCTATCCAAAGGTCTTGCTCTCCTGATTTACTCCTCAAGAGATAGTTATAGGATAAAGTTGCTCAAGTCCAGAATGCTTTGAATTCCAGGGTTCTCTTTTAGAGGGTGTATTTAAACTATTTTTAAACTTAAAAAATACAGTTATAATATGTCCTTTGTTTTTGTTTTTAGTGCACTGACCTGTGTTTGTGATGCTTTTATTGTTCTAATTCTTCTTCTTCTTCTTGTCTTCTTTTTGCAGGTCACTGTTGCAAAGTCATCCTGTGCCCAGGGCACCCAGATTATTTTCTGACTGGCACTGGTGGTAATTGACTCTGACTTGACTGTCCCTGGGCTCTGTCTAACACGACCCAGGGTTATGCTGTATATATGCTTAGAAAACAGTGAAATCACCTACATACACTAGCGTACACTATGCGTTAGGGTAGCCCGATGATTATCATGATCTCCCTTCCAAGGCCCTAGTCCGAGGGACCACAGCCTGCTCTTAAAAGGTATTTTTGCATACATTCACAAAGGGAAAGGGGCCCCTGTTTGCGAGTGCCCTACCACCTACTTGAAGTAGGTGGTAAACTGCAAGTGTTTTGCGACTGCAATTGTGGTCGCAAAACAATCGTACATTGAAGTGCGACTCGATATTAGGAAGGGGCACCCTTGTTACGCCCCTTCCTAATAGTGAGTCGTAAACCCTATTTTGCGAGTAGGTAATAGGTTACCGACTTTCAAAATAGGTGTTTGTAATTGGGGCAGACCTTTTTTGCGGTCGCAAATGGTCCGATTTCCCGTTTTTGACAAAAAACGGTTGTACATCTGGCCCTAGATGCTGAAGAACCATTTGGCAAAGTTCACTGCGTTTAATTTTGGTGGTTCATTTATTCGTGTGATATCAGCACTTTTTTCTAGCCCATCCGCTGTACTTTTGATTAATGGTCAAAGCTCTATTCAATTTTTCCTTTTTAGGGACACTAGATAATATTTTGCCCTGTGTCTCCCTTACTTTCTCTTCTTGTTATTGAACCTTTACTCACATCTATCAGAAATTGTATAGCTTTTGATGGTATTAGTGTTAATTATAATATTATAAAAATGCAAGCGTATGCTGATGATGTGCTTTTGTTTATTAGTAACCCTGAATCTTATCTTCCTCCTTTATTTGATCTAATTTCCTCTTACTCACAGGTTTTGGGTTATACGCTAAATACTAATTAAACTGAATTATTTCCTTTAGATTTTCATTGCACCCCTGCTATGTTACCCATAATATCAGTTGTTTCAATTGATTATGATTGTTAATATGATGCAGGTTAGGGTTCTACTTGTAAATTGGTACCACAATATTTTTGACTCAGAGAACTGTCATGCTTTAGAAGCCCTGCAATCGCTTATGTTTCTGGGAATTGGCAGCCTTTATGTGTTCTGTGGGTGGGGGATTTTAATTGTACGTCATGTGAGCATAGCAATGAAAAAGTATTGGGTCTCATGGACACAGATGGATAGCCTTTGTCGCCCTTTATCCACACCTCGCAGGGTGAGGCACCAAATTCCATCATTATTGAAAATGATTTGGACAGTTTGACCAAAAGTTTCTCTATCCAGTGCCCTACTTTTGTTGGAGGGGGTAGGGAAAGTTTTATTGATTTTATGTTTATTTCAAGGGATTGTTCATCATTTGTTTGTGATTTTTATGTAGAACCAAAACTTTCTAGTGACCATAACCCACTCATTGCCTCACTTCAAGTAATAGCCAGGTCAACAGAGGGGGCAGTCATCGGATCCACTACAACCGTAGCAAAGGCGTAAGAATAAACTGCAGTGAAACAAATCCGCTACTATGAGGGGGAAATAGTCAAAGCGAATCATGATTTGATCATTGACTGCCTTCAGCAGGACTCTCCCTCAGTAACAATTGTACAAAATTTCGAAAGATTTTGTATTAATGTAGCCAATAGACGAACACGCCCGACCAGGCCCAAGCAGCACCGAGAGACATGATGGTTCAATGCAGAATGTTTTAGAGCCCACTAGAACCTAAAAATCGCCCTCCATTCTATCCCCCATAAGAGAGAACAAATAAAAAGTGCTAGACGTTTATATAAAAGTACCACCACTAAAAGAAAAAAGGAGTTGAGGCGTCAAGCATGGGAGGATTTGGAGAGAGCAAGTGCTCTCAAAGACAGCAAAAGTTTTTGGGCCATTATTAACTGACCTCAATTTAGTGAGGAAGCAAAAAAAATGGACTCAATGATCCTGGGAGACAATTGGGCATCCCATACCGCGACCATTTTTAACCCAAGCGGTAGGAGTTGATAGTGAGTAACGAGGAGCACCCAGTAGACTTAGTACAAGCAGCTGAGCTTAGTGCCTCGTTTACGGTGGCAGAAGTGGAAGAAGCCTCAGTGAAAGGAATATGTAAGAAGGCCCCAGGCCAGATGGAGTTCCATTAGACCTGTTCAAACTGAATATTAATCTTTGGGCACCCCTGTTGACCAATGTTTTTAGATCAGTGGCGATTGGTCCAATTCCAGTCTCCTGGAAAAAAGGCCATAGTTGTACCTGTTTTTAAAAAAGGGAATAGAAACAACCCTGCCAGCTACAGGCCTATTTCCCTTATTGATACCACAGTCAAGGTGCTGGGAAACGTAATTCTGGCTCGACTAGAGACCTGAGCATCTAATAAGGGGATTATCTCGAAAACCCAGTATGGTTTCCGAAGGGGGCTGGGAACCATAGAGCAGTGCTTAAATTTGTCCCTGATTATGGGCAAGTACATGAAGGCAAAGGGTGGCTCTATCCACCTTGCCTTAATGGACTTGTCCAGTGCATTTGATACCGTCAACAGGGAGAAACTGTGGGTGTTAATGGGAGAAATGGGCTTTTTACTGGCTCTGATCCTACTTCTAGAAAGACTCCACGCTAACACCTCTGTCTCAATAATATTTGGCACACAAGGGAAAAGGACAAAGCCCATTGCCTCCACTGAAGGAGTTCGGCAGGGGTGCATTTTAGCTCCTTTTCTTTTCTGTATTTACACAAATGGTTTGGAAGCATTTTTATTTGGCAAGAAAATTGATTTTCCCCATGTTAAAAGTAGCCCAGTCCCATTACTTTCGTATGCGGATGACACTGTACTGATGGCCTTGATGGCCAATAGTCTGCAAACTAAGCCTGGGCGTAGTTCGCGTAGTTAAACGTCGCGAAGCTACGCGCAGATGTTGTTGCACTACGCGAGCTACGCGTAGCTTCGCGAGCGTGCGTAGTTGCTTAGGGCGCCCGTTCGCGATGCCTTTTTCTTTTTCGGGAGCGCGGTGAGCATGTTCGGGGAGCTGTTTGCATGCTCGGGGGATAATATCTCACGATCTTACCCATGCGGTCACCAATGGGCGCGGCCATCTTGTTTTTCAATTGTCCCGCCCGCTCGCGATGCCTTATTTCCTGTTCCGGGTCACGTATAGCATGTTTGTGATGCGCATGTCGTGTTCGGGAGCGCATTTTACTTCTCCGCGACGATTATTGCATGTTCGCAAGAAATATCGCGTGAACTTACCCACCCAGTCGCGAATGGGCGTGGCCATCTTGTTTTTCACTCTATGCTATGGTTCTGGGCCTACTTTTCTATCCTCCCTTAATCTATGTAATCCTATGATTTAAAACATTTTTTCTGACTTTTTTTAGTTATCATCTATCTCTCTCTTTCCCTAAGTTTATATTTTGCATTTTATTTCTACTTTTAATGTGTTTTTTTAACTTTTATTACTTCTTTCTCACTTCTTCCCCCTAACTTTTTTTTCCCCTTCTAACTTTTTTTTCCGCCTCCCACCCACCCCAGAACCATGGCCAAGGGCACATCATCTTCATCTAGCTCTAGCGCAAATGGCAAGGGGCCTGCGGACAAGAGCCGCCTGCCTTGCGGCAGAATGCGTCCTGCAGGGGTGCAGGCCCGGCAACTTTTTGGTGAGGCGGTGGTGGCTGCCCTTGTTTTTTTCAGTCAGCGCCACCTCCCCTTGACCTGGGCAGCAGGCGGCAGGCCCGGCTCCGGGTACACTACCCAGGAGCGTCACCGTCAGTGGGTGAAGGTGTGTCGGGCAGTGTTCCGGTGCTCAGGAGTCCGGCGCACCCATAATCAGCAGGCCCACCGGTGATCTGACATCCTGGACCGGGAGCAGGACCTGTTGGACCTGCTAGGTGTCGAGGTCATTGGGCTTGGTGAGAAACTTATTGTGTATAAATTACATATTTGACGAATAACAAGATCACTGCTGCGTGCTACGCGCTGCTGGTAAATTACGTTCCAAAAATCAAAATCTTCTGTGATTGTAGGACCCAGGTGCTCAGTGCTACTCTTACTTGTTTGCAACTTTGCGCTAGCTTGTGCTGATTAATGTAAGAGTTTATTTTGGAGAACTGAAGTAAGGTAATGCTATTGCTAGAGAGACTCTAGTCCTTCCATTGTCCTCCTGTGAAATAGTGGTGGATGGATATTGGATGTTAGGTTTAGTTAGTATTAGTTAATAATTGTTTTACGCTGTCTGCGTGACACCTCCTCTGTCACTGAGTGCTGCTTACCCCAGTCCTCCGTAGAACCTTTTGTAGTTTTCTCAGTGAGTGGTAGGCTTAGCATGGTCAGTCAGTAGCAGAACCAGATCAGAATCATGCGACCAACCCACAATTTGTTGTATGTATGCATTTGATGGCTAAAGAAAATGGAAATGCAGACTTAGTGAACAATTGGCCCATCTGGAATAGGTGGTGTAGGTCAGGTGGTATTTGCTAGGCTTCGTTAGTATTTGTAATCAGAATGATTATGGAACACTGGAGTGTTCATAAATAAGTAGACGATCCGTGAATCCAGCAAGCAGCCCAATAGTCGATCCATCTGATTAGGTAGGTCAATTTTATTGCAATTGTTGTTTCCTAAAATGTTTTTGACTTATTTTTCCAAATGATTTATTTGCTTCACAGCACTCCTTAATGTTTGTCTCTTTCTTTATTATATTTTACATGATCATCAGCACCACCCAGGGGCAAGAAGACGGGGTCCGAGTCGACGGGACAACCACAGGACCGCTCCTCTACAGAGGCTCCTGCTGCTGGCCCCAGTAAGTCCTCCAGTGGTTATATTAACAATTATATTTCCCTAACTTCTACTGCATGTTTTTTTTCTTTTTTTTTTTTTAAATTTTTTTTTATTAAGAAGCTTGGAACAAACAACACTGAATAAGAAGAAGAAAAACCAAGAGCAAACGCTCTTTACAATGCATAGGACATTCGCACACCATTGGCTTCAAATACAGCTACAGCTACCAAGGAGAAAAAAAAAAAGAAAAAAAAAATCAAAAAGAGAAGGTAAAAAGGGGACAGAGGTATAGGACATACTATAATAAGTAAGTTCATGTTTAGCTGATCCATTTTTTTTTTTTTTTTTTTTTTTTTCCTTTTCCTTCCTTTTCCACCTTTCCATTTTCCCTTTCTCTCCTTTTTCCCCTTTTCCCCCCTCTTTCCCTTCCCCCTCTCTTCTTTCCCCTTTTTTTCTCTCTCTCCCTTACTTTTAACTACTCCTTAATCCATTTTTCCCAAAGGGTCCCAGATACGTTGCGCCTTCTCGCGCCTTCTTCTACCCCATCTTGAAAAAATAGCTGATTCTAAATAATATAAAGCCAAAATCCTTGCTCTCCAATTTAAGAAAGTAGGGGCATCAGGACTTATCCACTCCGAAGTTATCGACAGTCTCACCACAGACATAACTATAAACAAGAAAGCAGTCTCATCCCGAGTTCTCTGCTTCTGACAGCCACTCTCACAACCGAATATGACAAATTCTGCCGAAAAAACAACTGAAATATTGAGTTTAGAGTTTAAAAAAACTTCTATGTCGTGAAAAAATATATGCAATTTGGGACAGGAAAAAAACATGTGTAAATCATTAGCGGCTGCCAGACCACATCTCGAGCACTGATGACCTCCTGTGCCTCCCCATTTAGCAATTTTAGCCGGGGTGTAGTACAGGTCAAACAGTGCCATATAACTTTGAGACCGTAAGCTTCCTGACATAAAAACATTATTTGACAATTCTAAAGCCTGAGAAATATCTAAGTCTGTTTTACCTAATTTTGTTTCCCATTTAGCATTCTGTAAGAGTATATCATCTGGAAAGCTGGAGAGTAGACATTGATACAGCATACCTATTCTGGAGCGTTTTAATATCAATTCCATGAGTGGATTTTTTTTTAAAAAACCAAGATCCTGCCCCTTTGCTTTCTCTACAAAACTACGAATCTGTAAATACTTAAAGAAGTCGTGTGGATTCAAACTAAATTTCTCCCTCAAAAACTCAAACGAAGCCAATACTCCCTCGGTTCCAAGATCTCCTATAGTCCTTACCCCCTGCGACATCCACCTAAATAGAGTTAAATCTTGAAAAATAGGAGGTAACAGTCCTGCCGCGGCAAGGGGAGTATAATTATTAATTTTAAGAATCTGATATTTACGGCGGATCTTACGCCAAAGCGAGAACATTGGTATTATTACCTTAAACTTAGTCTTTTTGTAATAACTGGGTTCCAGTACCCGAACTAATATTCCCTTAACTTCTTCTCCCAAGCCTATTTCAAAAATAGAAGGCCTACAGCATTGTGGTACCCAAGCCCTATCCCCAAAGAGCGGTACGGCTAAATGTTGGATATAAGCTGACCAATAGTACAGCATTAAATTAGGTATTGCCCATCCTCCCCTCCCCCTCGAAAGGTACATCCATTTAGCTGCTCTACGAGGGCGATGGTAACTCCAAAGAAATCTATTGCAGCACCTTTCAGCTTGAGTTAGGCTTGCATGAGAAAATTCCAATGGAATGGTCCTGAAAAGGTACAGAAACTTTGGTAAAACCAACATTTTCAATACGTTTCCCCGACCATACAGAGACAGATGGAGATTGTCTATCCTTGTCAATAGAGAGTTGGTTGCTTTAATTACCGGCAGGATATTCAAGTCTGGAATATTTTCTACTGCAGCCATTATTTTAACCCCTAAGTATCCCGCGGTCTGCACCACCGGAGCGTCGGACGGACCCATAGATGCTGACTGGATCACCTGGGTTTTGGTGACATTAAGTTTGTAACCAGACAAATGTCCAAACTGTACTGTGAGACTCTTAATAGCTGGAAATGCCAGTGCCACGCTACTAGTCAATACTACAATATCGTCAGCATAAGCTAATGCCTTATACTCTGCTGAAGGAATCCTGACCGGAGGTATTTCTGTACATTTCTCTATTTTACTTAGAAGCGGATCTATATACAAAGCAAATAACAGGGGCGAACAAGGGCAACCTTGACGAGTGCCCCTTCCAATACAAAAGGAGCTTGAGCGCAATCCTGAAATCGAGAGGGTCGCTTCTGGAGATTTATAAAGCGACTGGAGTGAGTGGAGAAATTCCAAACTGAACCCCTTCCAGCGCAAAACTGCCCACAAGAACCCCCAGGTGACCCTGTCAAACGCCTTCTCGGCGTCCAACAGGATCACACCGAGGGGATAATGGGTAGTTTGAGCCCAGTCTAAAAGAGCTATTACCCGCTGAACATGGTCGGCTGTGTCTCTACCTGGGATAAAGCCATGCTGTCGTAAAGACACTAAAGGAGAGATCACAGCTGCTAATCTAGTAGCTAAGAGTTTTGAGTAGATTTTACTATCCACGTTTATTAATGATATTGGACGAAATGATGCGGGATCTAATTCAGGTTTATCTTTTTTTTTAATGAGAATGATAGTTGTTTTGCGCCAAGAATCTGGTATATGTCCTCCCTGTGCACCTCTAAGAACAGTCAGCATCTCTGCTTGTATTTCTGAACAGAACAACTTATAAAACTCGAGAGGGATGGAGTCCGGACCTGCAGCTTTTCCACTGGCTAGGGACTTAATTGCCTACTCAACCTCCTCCCATTCTATAGGAGCTGAAAGAATTTCATTTTGATGAACGGAGATATGAGTGGTGGTGAGATCCTGTAAGAAATCTCCTATTTCTCCCTCCATGTTGGATAAACCCTCTTCCTGTGTATACAAACGACAATAAAACTGCCTAAAGACCTCCATAACCCCCTCCGGCGTATCTTGTATACAGCCTTGGGAGTCCTTAATCTTTAGAATATGATTAGCCAATCCTTTCTCATGCAACCGCTTGGCTAAAACCCTTCCAGCTTTTTCCCCAAATTCGAACATCTGTGATCTGAATTGTAGATATTTTGCCGCAAGATCCTGGCCAAAGAATTCCAACAGAGAGGCCCTCACTCTAGCTATCTGTGACTGAATTTCCAAAATCTCATGACCATCTCTTATAGCACATACCAACTGAGTCTCTACCGCCCCCAATTCCTCGATACGCCGCTTAGTCTGATCCTGAGCTATTTTCCTCCTGAAAAATGAAAAACTTTTCGTTTGACCCCTTATAGCTGCTTTGAACGTATCCCAAACTATTGTATGTGTAGCTGTATCTTTATTGATATTTAAAAATTCCCTCATCCAGCTTTTCACATGATCTATATAAGACTGATCCAATAACAGTTTCCTCTCAAAGGTCCAAGTCCTTGGAGCCTTTTGGGTAACCTGCATTGTACATTCAATAATTAAAGGATTATGATCCGAGAGTATCCTGGGTAAAACTTGAATAGATGTGGCTTCTACCACCTGGTCAGATATGAAGACATAATCTATACGAACTAATTTATTATGGGGGGCTGAAAAATAAGTATAGCCATCTAATTGTTTGTTGTTATAAAACCAGGAATCAATCAAACGGTGTTCTTGGACCAAAGCTTGGAGAGCCCTAAAAACTCTGGGTTTTTTGCCAGTGTAAATTTGAGTCCCTCCTAGATTAAAGTCAGCTAAGAGATTAATATTCATATCCCCACAAAAACATACAGGATGAGGCCAAAGTGCCAGTTCCACATTTAGAAAATGTAGAACTGCTGGGTCATCCAAGTTTGAACAATAGACTGTGCAAACAGTCATAGGACTACCTTTAACTAACAACTCTGTTATTACCCATCTGCCATTACTATCTTGTGCAGTTCTAGTACATACTCCAGATCCATGTCTCAAAAGAATTGCAACCCCTCTGGTCCTAACTGATTGCCGAGAGCACCCAACTAAGTCAAATCCCGGGATTTTCAAATATGCCCGGTCGTTCCAGGATACATGCGTCTCCTGAAGACACACCACCTCAAGGTGGAAAGATTGGATGACCTTTGAGAACAATGCCCTCTTTCTGCCATCATTAAGGCCACAAATATTCCAAGTCCCTATACGAATTTTACCCTGTGCCATCTACATTGAAAAAATAGGACCAAATGAAGATAGCTACTCTTCCTCCGTAAATAATTACATTTGACCAAAAAACATGTTGTATAACCACTATAATTATTTTGTTAGTTCCAGCTTCTTTTTTAATTTTTTTTACCCCAGCCCTCCCCAATCCTCCTTGACCAACCCATACCCCCCCTCCTGTGCCCTCCCTCCTCCCCCCCCTGCCCACGCCCCCACCCATATCCCTCCCAATTGAGGCATAAGGACTCTGTCCTTTCGATGGGAAGACTGGTTAACTGCTCGACTCCTCCTCCTATGCAACTGCCAAAGCCAGAAAGCCAGACAAAAGGGTCCATAGTTGGGTGTGCACAAAAAAACCAAAAGTATGAACGCCGCAACCGTAATACAACGTAATCAAAAACTCAGAAAGCAAAAGACAAAAACAAAAACAAAAAAAACAAAAAAACAAAAAAAAATAACTTTCATTTCCATTATTACTTTCTATATGGTACAGTGCTTCCCTAAAAGCACACACACCCCCCTAGGACCCCTGAGCCCTCTGAATTTTTTTATCAAAGTCAGAGTCAAAGTCAAGAATAGTGAAAGAGGGCTGTACCCTTATAATGAATCCAAATATACCTTTGCCTGAATCTCTGAGGCAAAAAACTTTGTCTCACCCTGAAAAATGATTTTTAGCTTTGAGGGAAACAGTAGAAACACCTGAGCGCCCTTTGACTGAAATGGGCCAATTAACTGCCGGAGCTGCCACCTCCGTTCCACAGTAGCTGGACATAAATCAGGTCTAACAAAGAACTCATAGCCCCTCCCAACCCTTTTCTTATCAGGCCTTGCCAGATCGTAAATCTTCTCTCTTGCTAAAAAGCTCAAAAAACAGATTAAGATTGCACGTGGCCTGCTGTCTTCTTGCCCAGATCGTTGCTTAATCTTGAAGGGGAACCGATGGGCTCTCTGTATTTCCTTTTGCCAGTCCCACTGCTGGACTTCAGGGAATGCCTCAGTAAACAATGCTGCAATAAAGCTTCTGACATCCGAGCCTTCAATTCCTTCAGGTACCCCCAGAACTCTCAAATTGTTCCTACGAGCTCGATTTTCAATATCGGCAAGCTTCCAGTGGATATCATCCCTTTGTGACTGAATTGCGTCAGTTGCATTCCTCTGGGCTAGCATGTCATCCTCCAAAGTAGATATTCTCATTTCTGCTTCACCAACCCTCGTTGAAATCTCAGAACACGTCTTAGCTACTCTCCGAATGGAGTTTTGGACACGACGGCATACCCCTTGCAGTCGGGAATTCTCAAGACGAGCTTCCTCACGGTGTGCCATTAATGTCTGATAGATAACTGCCAGTGTTATCTCGCCTGACAGTGGATTAGTCCCAGTTGCATTATGGATATCATTTTGAGTGATTATTTTTCCCTCGGAGTCCGGTTGAGCAGAGAACGAATAGTCCCAAGCCAAAGAGCCTGTATCCGCTCCCTGAGGCAAAAGCTCTTGATTATTGCGAGCTCTACGAACTGTATCCAGGCCTTTAGGGACTGTTTCGGCATTTAAAGCCTCATTACTGCGCCAATCGCCTGGGTCACTATCGTCGTCTGTCCAGTCTCTACTCAGAGCAGTGTCACCATCTGAGGAAGCTGTATGATCCGATAAAGAAAAAAAATTATCACCCTCAGTATCCAGCATCTCGTTCTGGGTAGGTAGCTTTCCCCCCTGTACAGTCTGATCTTTAATAACTTGACCAAGGGGTAAAGTCGCCAATAGGTCTGACTGGATCACAACTCCCAGCATCCCCTTTGATTGAGATCCAGAGACTTTCCGGGCGTTACTGACACTAGGACTATTATCTCCTGGGCTTGCACCAACCTCAGCACCCTCCTTATTTCTCTCTGTAGTCGCTTCAATAACTCCCTCAGTGAGTGGATTCAAAGGAGAATGTGAGAGAGTAAGTGCTGTTTGACCCTGGTCCAGAATGGTAACGTCCTGCATTTTTTCTGGCAGAATCCGATCACAATCAGGGGTAAGTACGTTCTGAATACTACCGTTATTGTCATTATGCTGAGACACTTTATCTGTCTGTTTTTTAAAAAACATCTGTGGTACTGCTGGTTTATTTTTAGATTTTGCCCCCAATCGCTTAGGCGTCTGCTCGTTTCCCTGCTTGCTCGCCTCCACATTACCTCCTCCGTTGCTCGCTCGGCCTCCCGCTGCGCACTGGGACTGAACCGCAGCTCCTCCGGACATCGCTGCTTTCACTGTGCTCTTCGGAGCAGCGACACGTGTTGTGGAGGTAGCGCCTCGCATCTGGGCCTTTGGAGGCATTATCGTAGGCAGCAACCCCGGTACAGCCTCTACAAACAGCCGGGAAGCAGCGCCCCTGAGTCGTCCCGACAAACAGAGAAGCCAGGCAAGACGCTTCCAACGGTGTTCCGAAAAAAGGCAGTCTGCACGCATCGCTCGCAGTAAGCTACCACGAAAAACAAGGTTTGTTCCCTTCAATAGATCCTAGGATTCATTCTTTTTTGGCAATGCAGGCGGAGGAGGTCAATCGCTAACCAGCTCACTCGGCCGAGCTGTCAGCCGCCATCTTTGCCCCTCCACTTTTTTGTTCTGTTATATTAACAATTATATTTCCCTAACTTCTACTGCATGTTTTTTTTCCGATCTATAAATTATAGTTCCACTTTCTAATTTTATATTTTATAAAAGCTTCTTTGACCTTGACTATCTGTTTCCAAATTCTGTTTATCCCTGCCTCTAACTAAGTTCCTTCTAACTGCCTCTGCTATGACTCTCTGTACTACTACTACCTCTATTATTCTGTCTGTAGTGAAGCTTGCACAGTTGCCCACTCTTTATCCACATCGATGCGAGTGACGGAGCGGTTCCGTCATGCGTGTCAGTTGCGCTGTGCGTATGACGGAACCGCTCCGTCATGGCCCCGCCCGCGCAATAAAACCGTCAGCACAGCGCGGTAATCCGCGCCGCGCTGAAGGGGTTAATGAAGGCTTTCTTTGGAATAATAAAACTCAGATTGACCAATAGCTCTAGCCACTGTGTCCTGTCCTTTGGGTTGTCCTCTTCTAGTCTTCTTAATGTTGAGGCTTTGACAATTCCCACAAACAAAATGCCCAACCAGATATTTGACTAGTATTTTGAATCGGATAGTACATACTACTACTGTTGTAGTGATTCTGCAGAGCCACATACAGAACTATACACAACAAAATAGGATGTTGGTGATGGGAGGTTGGACCTTACTCATCACACCTCAGTCCGAAGAACCCACGATCCCCTGACCGACTAGCTATAGTGTCTCACATTAGGGTCCTACTCCCGACCCCCCCACGAAGAAGATACACAATGATGATGACTGAGACAGACAACCCAGAACATAACACCCTTTTGCTCACTCACTTGTGTAAGTCCACCCCACCACACCAAATACCATAGAGGCTATGTGTAAGTTCAAAAGGTTTATGTGAAACAAGTAACAAGCTCTGTACGTCGTTATATGAAACTTTACTACATCCATCGTCAATAAGCCAGCAAAAAGCATAAGATTAAAACAGTAAACATTTACAAGTGCAGGACAACAAGAACAAGACAAAAGATCTGTTGAATTCTGGAAGACCCCTCACCGTAAAACGTAGAAATACTGGTTACATCATGCATCATAAGCTCAGCAAATCTCTGGTTTATAGAAGGGAATCTTCTGCCTATTATATGAGAAAAATGCTGCCCGTTAGATAGTATACTGCTGAATGCAAGCATTTCGCAGTCATGGCAAAAAGTGTAACATATATGTGATGGCTAAGCAATACGGACTAACCAAACTCCATAACAAAGTGGCTTGTTTTTCGACCTCTTCACTTGCACGCAACCGTCATGTGGCCTCAAAGGCGTCTACTGCACATGTCAATAAGCTTCGAGGTATAATTAAATATGCGCAAAAAGAGTAGTAGTCGACATGATGAATCTGAAAGGGTTACACATGGCTCAGGCTAACTTTCAAAAGAGTAGAATAGGACTAGATGACCCTAGGAACCATATCACTACTAGTGTCTGTCTACTGACTGTACTACTCTAGTGCTGATGTATGTTGTATTAACTTTTTTTTCAATCTTTCAAGTGAACACTAATAAAATAGGGGGAGGTTTCCAGGCATTTAAAAATGTGTAATGTTTTTTCTGGGCATTCTACCAACCACCAGTGCCGGCAGGGCCAGCGGCGATGGTGATGCGGCCATTCCGGAGGGGGCGGGAGAACTGGCGGCACCTGCAGGAGCGACAGGGGGGAGACAGCAGCAGTGGCGGGCGGTGGTAAGTTATATTCATTACTTCTAGACATTACTACTAGATGGAAGTGTGTTCACTACTTCACTCACTGTACTGTGCGACTTATTAAGTTGTAGTGAACATTATACAATGGTTGAAGAAGACACCCTTTACTTAGCATTAGCAGCGTGAGTTGAGTAACCAATGGCCTCTTCTATCTGACTCCAACTCAGCTGTGAAGGTTTTATGGAGAAGACTCAGATCAGATGACCTTGATGGATGTGTTGAACAAAGAGGGAAAGAAGGGTGGAAGGACAGGCGAGATAAATAATATGACTGACTGGCAGAGAACGATATGTTGGAAGCATGCATAGGTGGCTGATAGTAATCAGATCAGATGCATGGGTTGTTGAAGCATGGGTGGAAGGTGAAAGAGGATGCCTGCCTGGGTGGGCGACACAGCATGGGTGGATAGTACTAGATAGCAAGAATCAGCGGTGTTTGGTTCAAACTCAAAGCTAAGGCAAGCAAGGAAGGAGCGGACGCATGGGTGGTTGTTGGTGAAACCAACTAAGGTTTGTTAAGAGATATATAAAAAAGAAGGATAGACATTTACTTTAATGGATGTATGCCTGGATGTACTATCATCAATAGACAGCATAGATGGAGACTGTCACTGGAGAGTCTTACTTTGAAGAAAATGTAAAAGAAACTGCGCCAGAGTAGCAAAGCAGAGGGGAATATAAGTAGTATTTTCAGAATACAGTTTACTCGCAGTAGCTTGCAAGCACGTCTTATATATATATACATATTATCAAGCCGAAGCGCCTTCCTCCGACTCCGTGGACCACTCCCTACCTATTTTAATGTATTTTTGATTGTGTCAGCCAGCCTGCAAAGGGTGGCCTATCTGTTGGTTAAACAATTAATGAAAGCAAAGTACCCTATGCATTAGCGGTCGGTGGTGGGAGTGCTGGCGGGCGGTGACATGGGGAGGGACAGGGTGGGTTGGAAGTAAACTATCTATTACGGCCAAATACAGGTAAGTAAACATAAAAATAAATAAAATGATTTTCATTGTGCGCACTGCACCGCCAAATGCGATGCAGTGCGTGCAACAAAATTTGTTTTATTTATTTATATGTATTGTTTAATTACCTGTGATTGTCTGTAATCCATAGTTTTCCACCCCCACACTGCACCTTCCCACGTCACCATCTGGCAGCACTCCCACCACCGACCACTACTGACCTGATGTAGTATTACCATCTATAATATAAGCAATGATCATTGGATCCGATAAATAATCAGCCTTTTTGTAGTACCCAAGGCAGGGTGAAAGTGAAATTGAGCATTTTGCCTCATGTAACAGACAGAGTATGGCCAGTGCCACCGGCCGTAATACAAAAATATGAGTTTCCCCACCTGCAGACAGTAGTAGTAAATAAAACTAATGTGAGTCTGCATCTGTTTCTCTTGGGTGCAAGCTTAGCTGACTGAGCTGGTATGCCGGCTACAACAACGTTATGTAATTTCGCTAAACTAGAGATAAGAACAACACGACTGGTGTGTACTGGAGCACATAGTACGAGTATAATGTCAGAAACTCCCACAAATGTTAGAGTCAGAGGAAGTAGGAGTATAGATACTTACCACCAAATCACAAATGTTATGTACTGTGTTTGCTGGTGATACTGTGCCACTATGTGTTGAATGAATTTAGTGTTTCTGTTTTGCTAAGAGTATTGGTTACAACATGTTCTTTTTCTTTCTTGATATAGATACTCCTTCCCAACCAAAACCAACGAGGAAGGAGTTGGTAGCCAGGGCCCGGCACCGTAAACTGGAGGCCATTTGCTATGAATATCGCCGGCTGGTGGCTCAGGCGGAGGAGGAGGAGGAGGCAGCTGCAGCTGCAGCCTCCTCCAATGTCCCGGGCCCCAGACAGGCCCTGCCTCCAGTTTTACGGTGCCGTGGTCCGGCAGCCGCCCGCCGCCATGCCTCGATATCTACCACTGCTGCCCCTCACCCTGCATGTAACTGCAGGGCATTTTGTCGCAAGATGCTCCGCCGGATGGCCCGCTTGGAGGAGCACCTATAGGAGCGTGTCAAAATCCTTGTGGATAAACACCTGAAGGCCCGCCGACTATAGGACCTTATCTTGTGCCCCTTTTTTAATTCCTTTTGTTGGTGGGTGGGTTTTGGGCATTGGTGTTTAACTTTTTTACGGACATTTTGGACTTTGACTTTTGTTTTGGACATTGGTTAGGGTTAGGGAGGGGGGTGGGTCAGGTCAGAGTGGGATAGTTTATTTTTGTTAGGGTATATTAAATTCTATATTATTTACTTAAACATACGATATTAATGTTTTGTGGTGGGTAGCTGTTTTACGAATTCAATTTACGTCACATGGTTTGTTACTTTGTTTCCTTGCTGCTGCATGCCCACAGCCAGTGTTTGATTTAAAAGATCTGCCGATTTTGTAACACACAAACAGATAGATGCGGTACCCCTAACTGAGTTATTTTTAATTGTCATACTAGTACTGTCAGTCTCTCCTCCTAGTCCATTATACCTCCCACCAAACGTATCTTACCTGTGATTGATCATGATGAAGTTCGGCACAGTTATGGCTGCATGGTTGGTTTCCCAAATGAATGGAGAAGATGCCATGATTGTGGTGGTAGTAGTAGACACTGTCAATAGCATTTGAAAAAAGAAAGAGAAAGTCACTTGACTGAGACAGACTGTGGGAGGAGTAGTAGAACAAAGTAAAGTACAGCATGGGGGGGCAAGCAGAAGAAGATCCTTGCCCTGCCTTAGTTGAAATTCAATTAGTGTTGCTTTCACCACATCTGCCCCAGCAAGCGTGTGGTTAATTGTTGGTGTACATTTAATGTAATCACATCACTCCTCAATATAAATCACACAGCCCGGGGGAAGAGGGTTAGGGATTGATGCATGGAGGGAAAGGGGGGTTTTGGGAAAGGTTTGACAGAGAAAAACAGACAGTATGCATGGACACAACAAAAGTAAAACACAATCTTGGAAGACGACCATGATCCATTATCAAAGAAATCTATAAAGTGAGAAAAAGGAAATGCATGCATGATGATGAAGAGAACTGATGGTTAATGATAATGAGTTGTACTTACTAACTACTACTACACAATTAGACTGTACAGGGCAGAAATTATTAATATGACATTTGCCTTGCCTGTCTGCCCTCAGAGCGAACCAAATTACATGCTGTACCGGGCTTACTTTTATTTTTCAAGCTAGCAAAGGAAATGAAAAAATAGTTGTAGGGATCAATTCCCAAACAAACCACAACACACAGTCGTAATGATTGAAGAGAAAAAAGGAATCAAATACATTTAAAGACGAATGATGAATGATACTAAAGTTACTGTATCATCCTGGTCCAAATGTGGAGTTGCATCATTCTCGTCATTCCTCTTGGTCCTCCCTTCCATGGACACTCCGCACATCAATCTTGGGTACCACTGCCTGCCTGATGCGGATTGGTAAGGTAAGTGTGAGTTGTTTTTACCACTAGAGCACAGGTTAAAGACCGGCATGTAAGTGTAGATGGAAAAACAAAAGGGGTATTGAAAAATAACTGAATTAAAAAAAATAAACTAAATTACAGTGGAGTGAAAGAAGAGAAGACAAGACTCTTGAGAGAACACTTTCAGACTGAGGCTGCTTGGATACATAGTGTCTACTCTACAGCATTAAGCTACAACGACAACGGGACAGGAGCCAGCACAGAACAGGCCAACCACGGCACAGGCCAGGCACCCTACCCCCATTTACCTTAAATTTTGACAGAGCCAGACAAAAGGCATATGCACTGCAGCAACCTAGCATTTTCCAAATGAAGTGACTAAATCAATGCGCCACTGTCCCTCATACCACTACACTCTACTCCAGTCCACACCACTACACGGACATGTAGCCTAGGTCTGCTGTGGTTCTTGTTGAAACTGTTTACCTTTTAAGGCAGTCCATGAAACGCAGTTATTCCATCAATTATTTCCGATCCAACTGACTGACTGTGTGCAAAGATAGTATGGTCAGCATCATGACCGTGTGGTACGTGTTCTTCAACACCAACTCAGTCTGTAGTGACTGATTAAGTTTATAATATATTCCATATTACAAAATTGCAATGGATATTGGCCGGCACCTGCAGTGGTAGGAGTACAATGTGGTTATTAAACAACAAGAAAACATTGACTGTCACCTGAGTCACTTTTACTTTGTAGATAAACTAGTATAGTTTGACTTCATGCACATTCAATCGTAGTCAGCAAGCATCCAATGCAATGCATGCCATCATTCAAAATAATCATTACCTGTCTTACTCTTCTCTTTGGCTGTCAGATCAGATGCCTAGCCTTCTGACAGTCAGTGATGAGTTTCTTTCGGCTTGGAAACAAAACGGAATATAGTTGTAGTCACGTTTCACTTCTTATGGAGGGACTGTTAGAGACAACATGCATTGTACTATTCTCCATCTCCATCCAATGTCTGGCTTGCTTGAAATGTATTTAGGTAGAGTAAGGAAGATGGAGCAGGACTCTGAGGAGTGGAGTGGACAGTTATGCACAGACGTGCAACTCCAATAGGGAAATAAAAAGAGGAGACTGTTGATGGTTTTGTTGTGATTAGATTTGAACCAGAAAAACAGATACACGGATAAATAAAGAAAGGAAGAACAATTTGAAAGCCTAGTTGTCAGGGAAGAGGAGCTCGTCCTCAAACTCTGGTGGTTCGGACAGAAGTACGTCATGTAATAACCCACTACTTATGTCATCGAAGTCGCTCTCCTCTTCCTGCTGTGATTCACATATTTTGTACTTTGGTGGTATAAAGTGCTGATTCATTTTGATCATGGTTAACCTCTCCACGCTTTTGGGCGAGAGACTGGTCATTTTCACAGTAACAATGGCACCAGCAGCCCTGAAAACACACTCTGAAGAGACACTTGCAACAGGGCAAGCCACGTACTTTATCGCCAGCCTGCTGAGCACTGGCCAGTGGCTTCTTTTCCCATACCAATACACCAATGGACTTTGCTCCATGAAGACCTCTGTTGTTGCATCTAGATAGGCCTGAACCATCCACTCAATGGTCAGGGGTGCTCCGATTTGCTTGGCCTCTTTTGCCTTTGCATCAGTAATGGACGTACAAAACCCTTTCCGTAGAAACCAATCACCTGCCGTTTTTTAAAATGTGGCTGATGCTCCTGTTGGTGCTGTTTTTGATGTTATTGCTGGCAGTGTTGTTGACTGCTGGGAGGCAAATGCACTGCTCTTGGGCTCTGAAGTAGAACTTGACTCTGGGTGCCCTGTAGTACTTTTTCTGCCCTGGGGTAGCGGGCCTCTAATTAAGATCTGTTCATTTTCAAAGTCAGTGGCTTACTCAGCTATCAAAGTTTTGTACTTGGCAACATCCACTTCTGAAAAAGGAATTACTTCATTACTGCTCAGCAATAATTTGTAACATGGATCCAAAATTGAGGCAGTAATGTAATGTCGATGTGACACAATGTTATTTTGAATCCTTGCATTGTCAGATAAGCGAATGGCTAAGGTGTCCGCCAAATAATATGCGTCTACTTTGTCATCCACACCTGCGTACATTTCTGACACCACCTTCAGCTCTTGCTCTAGCATGTAAAACAATGGGATTAGTTGGCCCATAGTACAGTCCTCCCTGCTGACTTCATGTGTGAAGACCTCAAAAGGAAGTAGCGTCTCTGTCAGGCATTTAACGAGGTCCCATTGGGCCTTCTCAATGGTCATGCCTTTCACAGTAGGATCTCCTGACCTTTTCATGACATAAGCATTGAGTGGTATGTACTGCTCAAACAGACGCTCAAGCAAGTAATAAGTTGAGTTCCAACGTGTTGGCACCTCCTGGATGAGTGCTTTGACTGGCATTTTATGCTCACGTTGAATGACCCTCAGCTGCTTCCAGGCTTTAAAAGAATGGTTGAAATGTGTGCATATTCTTCTGCAGGTGATCAGTAAGTTGCTGACTTTGCTTTCATTTTTCAGAAAGTCTTGAACAACAATGTTAATGCAATGTGCCAAACACGGGACCCTGAAATAGCCGCCATCTTTCATGGCCCTAACTACATTACTGCCATTGTCCGTGGCAACAAAACCAATGTTAAGCCCTCTTAGTCGCAGCCAATCAAACACCTTGCTGTTAAACTCATCCAAAATGTTTGCAGCAGTATGAGATTTCTCCATAGCAAACATGGCTACAGTTGCATGTTTGCGAGTGTCTTTAAAAATCTCAGCGGTGTCAACAACACCTTCAGATATCTTATCTTTAACACCCAAAAAAGAGACCCAGTGTACAGTGATGCACATGTAATCAGTGGCTTGGCAACTAGTCCACATGTCTGTTGTCAGGTGGATACTCTGAACAGCACTCTGTTTTAAGGCTTTTCCAAGAAATTCCAGCACGTCGTGATGTAGTGCTGGAACAGCAACTCTTGCGAAATAGTAGTGGCTGGGAACCTTCCATTTTGGGCAGATTGTTGTCACAAATTCCAGAAAACCCACCCCTTCAACAAAAGAAAAAGGGAGAAGGTCCAGTGCTAACATTTTAGCCAGATTCGCATTGTACAAACATGCTATTGGGTGTTTGCGTTCGTACTGCCCCTCTGGCCTAGTAAACATGCTAAGAATGGTGGGCTGCGTGGTATTCCTTCCTGTGCTTGACGTTGCACTTTTTTTAAAAGCAGTACTCCTTGGTGTCTCAGGCTGACTCTTACTCTTGTGCCACTGAGATGTTGCTGAGGATGTGGGTGTTACCACTGCAGTGCTGGGGACAGGGCTACTTTGTGTACCACTACTACAGAGAATGTCTCCCTCTTCTTCTTCTTCCTGTTCCACCGTGAGCGGACTTTCTACTCGTTTATCCCCACCAACAGCAATGGTTCCAGTTTTTATGCGACGAAGGTGCTCCTCCCACTGGATTGCGTGGTGTTTTTTCAGATGGGTCATTTGGCCTCCGGTACCATAGTTTGTACCAAGCTTACCACGACTAACAGAGGTATAACAAACGGAGCATATAGCAATGTTCTCCTCCTTGCCGCTAACCGTAAAGAAGTCCCACACTGGGGAGCTTAACTTTTGTCTCCTGCTGGAGTTGCCACTTCCAATGCCGGATGAACTGGAGGGTATGTGTTGGATTTGACTCTGTGCAGTACCACTACCTACTTCTGCTGAGGTGGTGCTTGTGTTGGATGTAGGACGCTGCCAGCCCTTTGCTAATGTATATATGGAAGCTGGAGGTCGTGTTGGTGTTACCTGTGTTGGAGGTATGCGTGCTACATCCCTCGCAGCCATTTTGGATATTGTAAAAATGTTGGTCTCCATCTCCTCTGGGCCGGGAGTGATGTTCGTGATGACTGGCTCATCATCATCATCCTACTCTTCTACATCAACCTCCATAAGTGTAAGGCTTTCTGGAACCTTCCTTTTCCCAAGCCTGCTCTTGTGACGTGTCTCCCTCTCAGACTCAGTTTGTGGCTTCCAAGTAGCATCTAGATCATCAGAAGGGGGGCTTGGCGAAGAACTTGATGTACTAACCTCCTTTTCCTTGCTGTGGATTTGGAAGACAATGGAACTTCTGAAGGAGCGGCTTCCTCTTCTTCCTCTGCATGAGGCTCAATTTCCTGAACTGCCCCTACTTCGGGAGGAACAACAGCTACTATTGTGGGCAGTGGTTGCAGCTGTTGTTGTTGACCACTTATCTGCTGTGTTCCCTCCTGCGTTGATTGTGTACTACTTTGAGATAAGTTTAGTTCTGGCTCAGCATCACTGCTTTCCATCATTAGGCTGGCTACCTCTTCCACACTCATCTGCTTGGGCCTGGGTTGGTTGGTTTGGCCCACTGATGCGGAGGTGCTGCCCCCAGCTTGGCCCCCGGACAACGCTGCTGCAGGTGTCATTTTTGGTGTCCCAAAAAAGGTTTTGGGAGGCACACCAGACTTAAGTGACACTTCCTTCTTCTTCTGTTCCTTCTTCTCCACGGCAACCTTCTTGGTACCGGAGGACCTGCTACCTGCTTTCTTTGGGGGCATCTTCTTCAGATGTCAAAAAGCACTCAGTTGCACAAGTTGCAGAGATGGCTGGTCAGGTCACTCACACGTCACGTCGTGTACAGCAGCAGGACGTCAGTCTGGCACCACAACAGGCGATGATGACACACCTCCTCCATCTTTTGTGCACCTAAAAGCAAAAAAGCCAGAAGAACATCAGTCAAAAGATAGTACAATCAAACTGATATAATATATAACTTCTTAGTGTGTGGTGGGTGGTCACAATTATTACATTTTATTAAGTCAGTGAACAACAACAGTATAGCCATTTATGAGACTGACAAGGCCAGGGCTCCTGGTGTACTACTGTACTGTGTACACTCAGGAAGAATAAGAATAGCAAAGAACAAAACTATAAATGTAGTGTAGCCTGTTTGCCCTAAATACAAATTTGTGCATCACATGGGATGGATGCAGCATCAGGGAGCAACAACTACGAACATAAACACATAAAAAGGCATTTATTTACAACACCCAAAAAGTGAAATATACCCCAGAAAAAAAGTTAATCCCACATTTTGCAATTCAATCCAAAGCCATACATGATGTTGAAATTCAACGCACAACACAAAAACAGTTGTTCAACTTCCATGCACCCGTGATGATTGATGAGTAGTACACCTGGGCCTACTGGCAGACTAGGCCACAAGCTTAGAGGCCTATGGAAAAAGCACAATGGCTGGTCCAACAAAATGGCCGCCACCACATGGCCAGGTCACTTACAAAAACAAGAAAATGTCAAGAATACAAGACAGACAATGCAGGCCTATTGCAAAAGCGCAATGCCTGCCTTCACAAAATGGCCACCACCCACGTGCTCAGGCCACCCACCACAATAATAACAAAAAAGTGAATATAAAGGACAGGAACAGGAAGTTGGAGTCTCTGTGGAACTTTCTTCCTCTCATAAAAATATTTTTTTTTAAATAAAAGTGACTCCGTGCTCCAAAACTCCAGCAAAATGACAACCTGAGGAGTTTTTTTAGCAACATGCACAAAATCAGCGTTTTCGAGAAGGTTTCATGTTGCTTGCGAGATATTGTTTGCCAGATTGCAAATTCTGCGTGATCGGCATCGCGAACTGTACAAAAAATGGTTCTCGCGTGCGCAAACACGCATATTGAGAGCGCGAAAATGACAAAAACTGTAAGTCCGCATTGTCGCGCTGTGCAGAGTTGCCAAAAGTACGCAAGCTGAATTCCTAGGGTTACCTACTGCCTGAAAAGCCCTATTTATTTAACACACACCCAAAAAACACCTTTTGCAATTCAATCCAAGGCCATTCAAGGTGTTAAAATTCAACAGACAACACAAACTGTTTTTATGCACCCATGATTTGAGGATGACTACCTCTGGGCCTACTGGCAGAGTAGGCCACAAGCTTGGAACAGAATGGCAAAAGCAAGCACACTGCTTGGATGGCTCCACAAAATGGCAGCTACCCACCCACAACAACAAGAAATGGAAGACAGACAATGTAAGCCTATGGCAAAAGCACAATGCCTGCCTTACCAAAATGGCCACCACCCACATGCTCAGGCCACCCACCACAATAATAACAAAATAGTGAATACAAAGGACAGGAACAGGAAGTTGGAGTCTCTGTGGAACTTACTTCCTCTCATAAAAATATTTTTTTTAAATAAAAGTGACTCCGTGCTCCAAAACTACAGCAAAATGACAACCTGAGGAGTTTTTTTTAGCAAAATGCACAAAATCAGCGTTTTTTAGAAGGTTTTATGTTGCTCACGAGATATTGTTTGCCAGATTGCAAATTCTGCGTGTTCTGCATCGCGAACTATACAAAAAGTAGTTCTCGCGTGCGCGAACACGCATATTGAGAGCGCGAAAATGACAAAAACTGTAAGTCCGCGTTGTCGCGCTGTGCAGAGTTGCCAAAAGTACGCGAGCTGAATTACTAGGGTTACCTACTGGCTGAAAAGCCCTATTTATTTAACACACACCCAAAAACTGCAATTCCACCCCAAAAAACACCCTTTTCAATTCAATCCAATGCCATCCATGGTGTTAAAATTCTACAGACAACACAAACTGTTTTTATGCACCCAGGATTTGAGGATGACTACCTCTGGGCCTACTGGCAGAGTAGGCCACAAGCTTGGAACAGAATGGCAAAAGCAAGCACACTGCTTGGATGGCTCCACAAAATGGCCGCTACCCACCCACAACAACAAGAAATGGAAGACAGACAATGTAAGCCTATGGCAAAAGCACAATGCCTGCCTTCACAAAATGGCCGCCACACACATGGCCAGGACACAACAACAACAAGCATAAGCCAAGGGGAACAAAGAAAAGAAATGCAGGCCTTTATGGAAAAAGAAGCACACACTACTAAACTACCACCACAAAATTGCCACAAGCCACATGGGCAATCATAGTCACAACAGGCCATGGAAAACAATGAAGTGAAGGAGGCCTATATATGACCGGACAAAGGAGGCCTGCTAAACAACACAGCTTTAATACAAAAATGAAAATCAACAGGGCTACGAAAGGATTGGAAAGAAGTTACACATCAAGCACACACATCCAACAACATTATTTAACACACACACACACAACCAGTGAAATACTCCACAGCCACATTTAGCAATTCAATCCTATGCCATCCATGCCCTACATGATGTTTAAATTCAACAGACACCACAGAAACATGGACCCATGGGTACCCTACTGGCTGCAATTGCAAAGAAAAACAACTAGGCCCCTATTGAAAGTACAGGCCACCCACAACAATAATTTTTAAAAACAATGAAAATCCCAGAATAATGTAGGTACAAACAAGCCCCAATAAAACAAACATGTACACCAATTCTCCAACTTACTTGTAAAATTAAATCTCAAATCAAAAAGTCCTCAAATAAATCCAACCCAATGGTATGATGCAGCAGACAGACACAAAAAGTGATCCTTCCAGCTCCAAATCCAAATGAAAGTGAACAGCACATGGACAAAGCACTGGGAGGAGCCTGCTGGACAGGAACAGGAAGTTGGAGACTCAGGGGCACTTCCTTCCTCTTGAAAAAAAGAGTAAAAATAAATAAAGGACTCCTTGCACAAAAGACTACAGCCAAATCACAATCTGAGGAGTTTTCTGAGCAAAATGATCATTTTCTAGAAGGTTTTATGAAGCTCGAGAGATATTCTTCGCCAGATTGTAGTTTTTGCATTTTCGGGATCGCGATCTTACCCAGACAGCTGCCGGAAGTCAGCTCGCGCGTCCGAATGACGTGTTTGCATTCGCACACTCTCGCGGGATCGGGTGACCATATTACAAATCTCGTGGCGCACGCGAACGGACAGAAAAGCAAGTTGGCGGACGCAGAATCACGGTAAGACGTTACCGCGCGCGCGAGAATTAATATTGAGTGCGCGAAGAAGCAAAACTGCTACGCTACGCGGTAGATTGCGTAGCAATCTGCAACTTTGTGCTCTACGCGAATCGCGAAGTTACCTAAACTTTGTAAGCTCCGCGAGCAGAGCGTAGTTCACCGCCCAGACTTACTGCAAACGTCATTGGATGCTTTTACTGATGTTATGTCAGCCCTTGACCTCAAGGTCAATTTTTCAAAGTCATATGTAATGGCATGCGGCCCACGAAAAAAACAAAACCCGAAGTTTTAACATAAGGGGAAAGATTATGAAAAAGGTGGAAACCTTTACATATCTGGGGAATTTGTTCAATAAGTAGTTGAAATTGGTTTCCTTTGTCAAGGCAAGGGATCTCCAAACAAGTAGATTTGTGGAGGGGCTGTTTAGGTTTGCCTTTAAGTTAGGCCATAAGCCAGTGCCAGAGCTTGTTACTTTATATTAAGCAAAATGCCTGTGGGTTGCATCTTACGGGACGGGGGTGTGGGGCTACCAAAGAAATCGTCTGTTACAATTGGTGGAAAATAAGTTTATAAAACGCTTATTGATGATTCCTAACAGCTCTGCCACTTCTTTCTCTCACTAAGATGTGGGGATGGAATATCTAGAAGACCACATAGGCTCCGCCCCCCTGCTCTTATTGTCCAAAATATGGGTGTCTGAAGGGCTACAGTTCTCCAGGGAGATCATTGAAGACTGTATTAATTTGGACAAGTCATTGAAGATACCCTGGCTCAGTTTTGTGAGGGATAGGTTACTTGAGATTGGGTTGGGCGAGTACTTTGACACCCCGATGAGTATCCCCACAAATGCCAAGGTTATAATAAAAGAGGCGCATAACACCTGGGCAACCTTGCATCATTCTCAATTGGAGGCTTCAGGTCCTAGCTGCCCTTTTATGCCTAAACTGCAATTTTACCTATCCTTCACTACGAATAGTCAGACACGCTTTTTTTTAACAAGAATCCGCTTAGGCACTTTGCACTTTTTAGTAGCATTTCCCAGGCAATCTGGATGGATGGACAATCTTACTCCCTGCCCTTGTGACAACATGGCAACCCAGAGCACCCTGCAATTTATTCTTTTTTGTGCACTTTATAAGGAACCAAGGAGAAGATTTTTGGTACCCCTATTAAAGAACATTCCTCCACGATCACAGTTCCGTTATTTGCAGTGCGGTGTCAAATTTCATTAAAATTGCAATGGGTATTAGGAAACGCTATGAGGCACAGTAACCGGTTGGTGAAAAGAAATATCTGGTATAGCTCCATCTTAAGAAACATGAAACTTTATGGTCGATTAGGTGTCCATTTTTAACTATTTTTAATTGTGATTTTATCTTTTAATCAGGATGTTTTAACATCTTAAAAATGTTTTGTCTGTTTGCTAAACATTTGTGGTCTTGGTGCTGAATAAAGCTATTTTAAATTGAATTGATTGCACACATTTGACATTCTTGCCACCACACCTTTTTCCAAAATGTGTAAACTACCAACTATGACACATCGTTCAGTCTCTAGCGATATATCTATGAACAGTCTGTGCAATGAGAAGTGCCTGATTGTGACTCCAGTATCTCTCCAGCCATTCTTTGTGACATGGTCCTGTAATTCTCAAGGACACAAAGAGTGAACGTGTCATGGAGTCATGGGGGGCCAGATCCTGATGCAGGTGCATTGTGCTGTGGCAGGGACATTTATGGCTTTAATAGTAGGTTAAAAGAGTCATACTGCCATGCACCTTTAGGCATCCTCATTAATAACATACCTATCAGCACAGACTTTTAGTAAATCGCATCCCCATACCCACAAAAATGCAAAGTTGAAAAGGAGGAATTTGTTGACTTAGGAAGAGTTAAAAGGCCAAAATAGTTCATCAGTGGGCCCTGGAAGTCCTCTGACAAGTTGTCTGTATTACAAGGGCTGTGAGTCTGATTTGGGGCATGATTATGATGCCTGTCTGACCAACCGCTGCGGCCGCAATCCGATTCTAACCTCCGAGGCTGGGAAAGTCCCCTCCACTGCATTATGATGCAACTGCTGTTACCACAGAAGTCTCACTCTATGGCGGTGCACATACTCCGAGTATGTTGCTGTAAGTATGTGCAAACTCACAGGAAACATGTGAATTGTACACACATGCATGACATATGTGGGTATATGCCTTGTGACCATATACCCCATTGCTGGAGCATGGTGATCTGGGCACAGTCCAGTCAACGGGGATACATGCCAGGCAGGTAAACCCATAGGCTTACCAGCATTTCAGTGCTCACAGGGTCGCAGTCTTCAGGATTCAGCTGCCCTGGTGTAGGGGGGACCAGGAGGAAGGAATCCACGCTGGATACTGTCGAGAAGAAGCTGATTTGGAAGAGTATGCGCCCCAAATCCATATTTTCCGACGACTCTAGGCAGGCGGTCCAGCCGCCATGGTTGGATCGTCTGAAACTCACATCATACTTCGGACGGCGGTTGGAGATCCCTGTACTTCCCTATGGATGCTGTTCTTCTCCAACCACCATCTCAGTGGTCGGAGAAAGGCTATCAGAGTCGACAGCCTTACAGTGGTTGGTTGGAGTGCAGGAGGCATGCATCGTAATCCAGCGGTTGGACCGACCACTTCTGACAAAACCACGGCGGTCGGACTGCCTCCGACAGGGCCATGGAAGTCGGTCTAACTGGCATCGTAAACAGGCCCATAGTTCTTCTCTCAGATTTATTCTATTTATTCTAAAATATGTTTAAAAAACTCAGTCTTTATAAAAGGTATAGATGTACGTCCCACCTCACACCATAATCAAAAGTTGACTTTGTATACAATTACTTATATAAATTATTCTGCAATGCAGACCACAGAGGGGCTGTGATCTCTCTCTCTCTTCATTCTGAAAACCTCTCTCCTTCCCGGACACACTAGACCACATAGTGCATGGCCTAATTACTAAACACACTGCAAGAAAAAAATAGGTTCTCTAATGACAGTAATCTGAACACGTAACCTACAGGGTAAATTATGAAAGCTAATAACAGTTATAATCGAACACACACCTGTCTCTCATTTATCCTTCCTCCGTCACACTGCTAAGCAATGAGATGGAAGACATGATAAGAACACCACTCTGGTCAGACACAATACCAAAATGGTTCTGAGGTAGACTCACAAAACCCAACCAAATACTTCTCCATTAAGCACTTCAGCGCTTTGTCACATGATGAAAGTACTATATAAATGCCGCGACAATACAATAGAGGCTCTTTTATAGTGTGAAGCCTCTGCAGAACCACAGACCTACATTAATGTACAGAAGGATTCAGTACTATAAGTAGCTCACCTTTTTTTTAATGCAAGCAAGTTTATATAGGATGTTTAGATCCTAATTACACCAGGACTTATCCAGGTTAAAGAGTCTTGCACGGAGTTCACAGGAGGAGCTGAACTCTTCTTAGGTTTCCACATCTATTTTGTGCAGTCCTTGTCATGTGTGGCAGAGAATTTTAAAATGTAAAGAGAATGGGTGCTTTGTAATTCTATGGACTTCATCCATTCCACAATAGTGAGAGGGCTGGCTTAAGAATACAGCAGCACTTTTGCTTTCCTTCTGAAGTGAAACTTACAATGCAAAAAGCAAAGAAGGGTATTCTGTCAGACTTTCATACAAATAGACAGGTTGGTTCCTATCGGAGACAGAGAAGGATTATGGCAGCCTATGCCTTCAGTTTGACACAACCATGTCAGGTCGGCCATAACAATAGAAGGCCTGATGTACCAGTTGCTATATTCCAGTATCAACTCTGGATTATAGCCACACTGCTGTTCTAGTACTATGACGTACATGCAACATATCTACAGATCCACATTCCCCCTAAAACCCGACATGTAAAAATCACACCTATTCCGTTCTTGGGAGCAGAGGAGGGCCTGCGACTTCTCATACTTGGCTCGGAAAGCCTGGAGAGACCTCCCACAACACATCAGAGCCTCTTCCTCTTCTCTGGACATCCACAATGAGCTTAAGACCTGGCTCTTCATTTAAGCCCTCTGAGGCTGGCTTCACATGCTGGCTACAACCATTAGAATAACCTCTTTGGTGATTAGCTCCCTATAAATACACTGATAACATAACATAACATGGAGCTCCATCATATGCCTCACTACTATCATATGGAAATCTCCTCATATTGTAATTCATTGAATGCATTTGGAGACCCACCAAGCACTGTCTTAATAACCTACCTCCAGATCAACAATTTTGACCCATGTATGCCAGTGTTCTGTTCTCCTAGTCCACAGTACCTGCTGCAATTTTGGTTGTTATTCTTAATAAGTAGCTCCTCATTGCTATCGCTTCATGTGTCTCTCCCATTCAACATCAGAGTTTCCACCTTCATGTGTAGCTATTTCATTATTTTGATCAACATCTCATGGATCTCAAACTTATATGTTATATTTACCAATGGTGTTGGATTAATTGCTTGGATTCACCACCCCGTACCCAGGCTGGCTTTGGGTACTTTATATCCCACAAGCTTTGTGCCAGGAGGAGCCAACATCCATTAGTCCACCTCCCACCTCTCGCCCAGCACTTATCAGCATGTCACTCTCCCACAGTGCAGGACACTTGGATTCAAAGCCACCGAATCAGGCTGACTTTTGGGACTCCATTCCTCACCAGGCTTTGTGCAATGGGGTGCTGATGTCCATTTGCCTGCCTCTCGCCCAGAGTTTATCAAAGCATTACTCTCCAGCAATGCAGGATGTGCAAGGCCAAAGCCTGGGCCAAACCTGGCCCATCCACACCCATTGGAGCCTTGATGAGACTGGGCTGGGGCACCCCTCTGACATCTTGCCCAAAATATACTGTTAGTTACATTCCTTATTTGTATGGCCATGCCTGTTATGTTTTAACAGGCTCTTTGTTAGAACAGGAAAGTGTTTGCTTCCGACTTTTCCACAATGACTTAATTGTACCTATCATGTGTCAGTCTAAATGGGAAAAGACCCATGAAGCACTCTTTACTAACATAAGAGATCTTTTGGTGCAGGAGTTTAAGCGTGCTCCTAGGATCCAGAACGAAGCGCCCAGGTACATCATTGCCTGTAGGGTGGCCAAAGTGGGGCTTCAGTTAGAGGCCAAAATGAAAAATAGGCCCCGCTTGTGCTGTGTAGGGCAAACTATAAAAAAGAATTGGTAAATTCTAAGAGGAAATGGGAAAATACACTTTGGGATGAGCTGTCCCCCACCATGAATACTAAGGATAATGCAAGGTTCTGGACCACTCTGGCATCAAGAGATATCAGTAGTAGGAAGGCAGTAGAATATTTTGTGCAACCCCAGGACTGTGTATGTCATATTAGCAATCTGTACTCTTGTAGCGAGGACACAGCATGAGTGGTAATTGACCCATTTTTGGCAGGCTTGCTAAAAAAATCAGAATGCAATGGATTTCAAGTATAGGGAGTCGCTAGAGGCAATTAGGTCCAGTCCTGTAGCAAAAGCACCAAGCCCCAATCGGATCCCAAACTACATTTTTATTAATTCACATCTGGAAGTTTGGAGATCCTGTATGAATCATCTTTCCAATACTATTCTAAAAGGTATGAAGATTCCCACCACCTGGCTCACTGCAGAGATTATCCCAATTTATGAGAAGGTCCAGCATAAAGTGACGAGCAACTATTGTCCTATTAGTTTAATCAATGCTTCTCAGAAACATTTTTCTAAGCAAGTTTTAGCATACCTCTTAGATTGGATTGAGGTTAATAATGTAATGTCGGATCTCCCGGCAGGGTTCAGAAGTGGAATCAGCATGGTTGACCAAATTTTCAAATGAAATTGTCTTTTTGGGAAAACTGTGGCAGTTAACAGGGGTCGACTATATGTCACCTTTGTTGACTTGTGTGCAGCTTTCAACCTAGTCCTTAAGCATAAGGCAACTCTCTGGTTAATTCTACAAAAGAGGGGTATCCCATCCAATCTATTGGCAATCATTACCCGGCTCCATGAAGACAACTATGCAAGGGTCAGTTGGAGGGAGCAGGGGCAACTCACTGACTCTTTTGAGGGGGGTGGGGTCAGGCAGGGTTGCCTTTTGGCCACCTCACTGTTTCCACTATATGTAAATGAAGTAGTGGAATAGCAAGATAGAGATGGTTGTGACTCACCCAAAGTGGCAGGTAGGAGAGTCCCCGCTTTACTTTTTGCAGACAACACTCTGCTGATTTATTAATCACTCAAAGGTCTGCAGCAGCTCTTGAACAATTTTAATAATTTGTGTAAAGCGCGTTTGTTATACCCTTATAGCTCCAAAATGAAATTTATGATATTTAATCCTGCAAAAATTAAAAACTACAAATGTAAGTTGATGCTAACAGTCACCCTATAAAACAGGTTCAAACGTTCAATTATCTTGGGATAGGACTAACACCAAACCTGGATTGGTCAATGCAGGTACAAAATGACACTGCTCTTTGCTACACTATAGTACAAGATTGTTAATGGTTTTTAATAAAAAAATTGTTCAAAGAGAGCTGCTCCAGCCATTTAAATGTACAATGTGAAGGCTTTGGGAGGTGTCTTGTATAGCTCCAAGATTTGGGGGTCATGCTAGTTGTAAAATTTTAACATTAGCAGAAAATACCTTTATTAGGTCCCTCCTCACACTCCCAAAGAGTTCACCCCTGACCCCACTACATCTCCATATGGCATTTAGAAAACTCTCCTAGAAAGCTGAGTATAGGCCTATCCTCTACTGACATAGAATTTGGTCTTTGTCTGCTTTAGGAGCATATAAGGAACCCCTAAGGGATCTTTTGGCCATACCTGGTGCCCACAAAATACCATGGCTAATGCATGTTAGAGTTTCATTAAGGAAATTGGGGATGGAGAAGATTTGGTTATGGCAGGAGGAATCAATCTCCATTTTTAAAATGGACATTGAATCGGCCTACTGGGAGTATGTATCTGTAGAAACTATTCGCAGTGGTAGAGGAATCTTTACTACAGATTTAGCCAACTTTAAAAAGCTCTCAGTCTATGAAAAAACAATTGATGAACTCAAGCCCCCTTTTGCTCTGAAATTGTTTTTACAACACAGATATCAGTCTCTTCCTATTAGAGTCATTTATACTAAGTGGTCCAAAGCACAACATGTGGGCTATGAGTGTCCAGCATGTAGAGGGCCTTCATGGACCATACCCCATATTTTATTTTTTTGCCCTGTTTATGACCGCCAGAAGAAAAATGGCTCCTGCCCTTGGGCAGGAACCTGGGCTCTAGGAGGCATTGCGAGTCATTTAGGATGTTTTAAAGATGGTTTCCTCAAGGTTGGTGGTATTTGCTGTAGCAAGATACCCTTTACCTACCTAGATTTGGCGCACAAAGTGTATCAGAGCAAGCGAATAGAAACTGTGACAATAACTGTGTGGGTGGTTTCGGTTGAGTTCTTTTCTTTTTCATACCTAAAATACTCCTCATTCCTCTAAGATAGCCTAAAATGTATTTTAAACTTTTTTTATTATCCATGTTTTCGTGATTGTATTTTTAACATTAGTTTTTATCCTTGTAACTTTTTAGTCGAGTTTTTACTTAAATCTATTGGTATTTTGTTAATTTGTCAGGTGAAGAGATCGAATGGAAAATTGCAATTTATTGCTTGGTGGTCCATTGTTATTTTGCACATTCTTTTGGTCCAAAGATCAAATAATCTGGGCTCACATGTGTGTACTAGAGGAATTTGCTCTTATTGTTTTGGGTATAACTGGCATGTTGGTTTCACATGATTTGAGAGTAGGAATTGCAAAATGTATACAGGCTTTGCGTTCAGGCTATTGGGAATAGGGGAACCCGAATGAAGCATTGTATGAAATACTGTGGATGGAAGAGTATAATGTGTGTACTTTGAGATTTTTGACCTGTATGGCATCCATGGATATCGATTGCATGATCCTTAACTTTTTTGTGAGCATGATGAATTATTATATGAGCATTTGGAACATCATTTCGCCAGACTACGGGTTTTGCTTGCTCTGCAACTGATTTATACAGTTTGATATCACTTTTTTGAGCACGTCTAGGTGAATCTTCCATGACAAACACCGCAGGTATTCAGATCAGAGTGTTGTCAGTATAAGGACTTCTTATGACTAAAGATTACTACTGGTAGTGCTAACAGAGTGTGACTACAAACTAGTGCTCTCTACAATGAAGCTGCTCCGTGGTCACTCATTCCTCCATTACCATGTAGATAAGACTTTCCACCCTGATCATTAACATCATCTCAAGTTGTCTCCTAATCTATAAGAGACTACTTAACAAGCCAGACCTATGGCATTGCTAATGTTGGCAAGGCCTCATGGCAACAAGCTACGCTCAATATCAACATACACATATACAAAAAGGGCATTTGGTCATCCATATTCAGCCATTACCTTGTTTGGGAGAGCCCCTTTAGGAGGCCAGAGTAGGTGGATTCGCGGGCGCTCTCCCTTGAAGAATGTTTGACTAAAGGGGTACGCCCCTCCCGAGGCTGGAATAGCTACTTAATGCTCTTTTTTTTTTTATATATTTTTTATTGAGCACAGCATTGAGTACATGAAATACATAGTATACTTAAAATCATTCTTTAAAAACCATGTGTACAAAAAATACGATAGCTTCATGTTTCATAATAAAGTTATAGACAAAATATGACTGTAGCGGCTAATAACATATTCCACCACAAAATGGCACTGTGCAAATCATCTAATAAAGTGCAACAACAGGAAAAATGCTAGTGCTTCTAAAGTGCAAAACTAAAGTGCTAGCGCCTTTTAATCATGAATAGCAGCTAAAACTTCCACATCAATATCAATAACGAGTGTTAGAGTTCTTCTTTTAGCTTTTCTTAATTACTAAAAAACTATCAATTTTTTTCAAATCTCCTAGTAGCTCCCACCCGTCTAGCGTATGCTTCCTCAAAATTTCTAGTCCTTTTCATTTTATTAAACCATTTCAGATGAGGGAGCTTCACTAGATTTCCAATTCTGTAGAATTAATGAACGGGCTTCAGTACAAGAGATAAATAAAGAAACTTGTCGGCCTCTGGTAGCATCATTCTATCTCTGCATAAGCCAAACAGGGCGGCCTCTGCCTTAAGCGAAACTCTCTTCCCATTGCTAGCTCAATAGATGCGAAAATTGCCTCCCAGAAGGGCCTCAATCAAGGGCATGTAAAGAAGATATGGTGCCATCCTCCTTCCCCATCCGCCTGACAGAGAAAGCACTTATTTTCAACTTCCGGAAATCTTTTTTTTAGGGCAGCCGGAGTCAAATAGGCAAGCCAACGTGATAAGAAGGCAATCCTTTAAAAATTCGCTGCGCACAGGGATTTGATTCCTAGGTGGCATAGGGCCTCCCATTCTTTAAGGAAAAAAGGACATTGTGTTTCATGTGCAATTTTAGTCAAATGGCTCTCTATCATGGGAGCTTGACCCCGTTGATTTAGTAACCGATACCAGTTCCCTACACCGCAGACTTTAGCCCCATAGAGAGCTACCACAAGTTGATTTGGAGCATCGAAAATGCCATTGGTATTCTTTAATAAATGAACGACTTGTAAATATTCAAAGAAGGTGGGTTTCCTGCAGTTCTCTGCCCTAGCCATTACCTCTTGGAAGGAAATCGCCCTATTTTGAATTATAAAATGTCTTAGCTCAAGTAATCCACAATCTTCCCAATTATTAATATCTCTTAATCTAAATTGGAGGCCGAGACTGGCATATTCTCTCAATTTTAAATATTGCAGACCCGAAGAGCCTGTCTTTTAAAAAAAGGACTGAAGTCTGAAGGAATAATCCTTTAAAGTCTTATATCTTGTTCTCTTAGGGAGTTTGGAAGTTTTTAAAAACACTCGAGTTTGAGAACCAATTTCTTGCGTCATTTTGTCTATAAAAAAGCTATCTCTAATACATTTAGATCCTATCAACCCAGATACCAAATCTAAAAAAGCGGCCTCATAATACGTTCTTAAATGAGGCAAAACTAAGTCCCCTTGTGCAATAGGTAGTTGTACCACAGTCAGTTTAGCCCTTGATACTTTCTTTCCCCAGACAAATTCTCTGAATACAGTTTCAATTTCTCTAAAAAATGACAAATTTATCTTAATTGGGACATTAGTAAAAAGAAATATGAGCAACGGAAGTATGGACATTTTGATTAGTGAAACTCTACCCACTAACGAAAGGGGGAGTAGAAGCCTTTGATCCAGGAGTTTCTTAGTTTTCTCTTTCATTCTTAAATAATTCAATTGGTATAGCTGTTAGTACTCACTATTCACAAATATCCCAAGATATCTAATTGGATCTAGCTTAGCGGCTTGTGCTCTCAAGCAAGATGGAAGAAAATTCTAATTAGTATTGAGGGCAAGAACTTATTCTATAGCCGCCAATTAGTTCAAAATTCTTAAATTCCCTCAAAATCATTTCAAGATTGTCTTTGTCAGGGGTCAGATATAAAATAATGTTGTCAGCAAAAAGTTTCAACTTGGCCATACCAGAGATGGGGGGTTGAATAGCAGAATTATTTTGTATTTTAATTACAAGTGGTTCAATAAAAAAAGTAAAAAGCAGTGGCGAGAGCGGGCAACCCTATCTTGTCCCATGGTTTATTTCTATGGTTCCCGTTCATTTCAAATTTATTGCTACCTGAGCCGTGGCTCCCTGATAGATGTTGCGTAACATGTTGACGACCTGAGCGGGAAAGCCAAAGAGACCGAGGGCAAAAAACAGGGTTCTCCAGTTTACTAGGTCGAATGTTTTCTCGGCATCAACCATTATGATAAATGCCGGAGTAAGGTTGGTATTAAAATAATCCAAGGCATGTATTAAAAACTCAGTATTGGCCGTCATTGATCTGCCTGCTATAAAACCCGTCTGATCTTTATGAATTGTCTCTTGGGCGGCCAATAAAAAACGTTATGCCCATACCTTCATTAGAATCTTATAATCTGAGCTCAAAAGACTGATGGGCCTGTATGAGTTGACATCTATAGGATTTTTATCTTTTTTAACGAAGGACACAATTATCGCCTCTTTAAAACATGCCGGGACCAAGCCACCTTCTTTAATATAATTAAATAGTTTCTTTAGGGGGATGATTAATTCTTTTGAAAAAACTTTATAAAATTCAATAGGGAAACCATCCTGTCCACATGCTTTGGCCCCTGCCGTTGCTTTGATGGCTGCCGATATCTCGGCGAATTCCACCTCAGATCCCAGTTGACTGATCCAATTATCTGAAAGTTTCGGAGTATACACATCTGTGAAATATTTCTGGATCAGCTCCTCCTCCACTAGATATTCAGTAGAATAGAGTTGGTGGAAATGTTTTACCAAGATCTGGGGGATCTCACCGCTATTGACAACTTCTTGACTGGACTGAGGGTCGAGGACTTTTGATATCGTGGCTGCTTCTTGTTTCTTCCTTGTTGAATTAGCCAAGAATTTACCAACCAACTTACTCTCTTCGTAAACCCTTTGTTGGTATATTTGGGAGCTACAGATCTCCTCTATAAAGAAAAAATCCCTTAAAGCTATACTTGCCTGTTCAAATTGATTTGGGCGTAGCTGTAATTGGAGGGCATACTGTTTTTCAACCACTGTTTGTAATTTGGCTATTTTAAGCCTCCGGGCATTAGACTGGGTGGCCGTATAGGCGATTATTTGACCGCATGCTGCTGCCTTAAACCCGCCCCAAACCGAGAAAGGCTCCGCAGTATTCTCATTGATTTAAATAAATTCCAAGATCCATTCTCTAAAGCTTTTCACCCAGTCCTGATCCTGCAGAAGGAGGTGGTCCAGCTGCCACCTGGGCCGTTCCCTGCTCCCTCCCATGAATAATATTTCAAGCCCAACATACGCATGGTTGGAAAAGGGATTACACCCTATATCGGCCTTTAAAATGACTCCGTACTTTGACTAGGGTTGCTTTGCAATTCATCTGTACAGGGAGACTGTGATGTCCTCCTGAGCCAGCTGACCTTCTGGTATTACTTGAGGCAACAAAAGGGATTGTGACTGAAGTTGTAATTGGGGCGACGTCGGGTTTACAAAAGCATTTAAGGCGATCTTTCTGTCTTCGTCTGATGTTCCGTGTGGCCTCGAGTAATTTATGCTAGGAGCAATCGTTTCTATTTCCGTTGATACTATTAATGAGGTTTCCGCATCTTGACCTGCATCTTGACCTTGATTTTGACCTAGATATGACTCCGAGTCTATCAAATGATCGGGTCCCAGATTGCATTGTAATTTCTCCCTATCATTAGAAGCCGAGTCTATTGGAAGTGCTGGCAGTACTGGTACCACTGAAAGGCCTTTAGATACATTTGAGATAGGACTAAAACTTGGAGTGGGGGTTGTGAGGCAGCTTTTTTTAGGAATAGTGAAAATTGCTTTGCCTCTTTTTGTCTTTTCTTTAGTCCATCTGCTACCAAATGATCCTGCTGAGGCTTAGTTGGTGCTGCTGCAGCTTCTGACAAGTTTGTCTTCTCCATCAATGATCCCTCCTGTTCCGGAGAGGTGATGGGAGGCAGGTCCTCTTCCGAGCTCTCGAGGGAACTGTCGAGGCCATAGGAGTTGGTAGTATTCTCCTTACTAGGTATTTGTGCAGCTTCTTTTGCCTGGGCTAAGCGTGTTTTGGCTTTAAGACGGGCTGCAGAGTCGACTTTAGCAACTGCACTTCCATGCTTCAGAGGTTTACCCATTTCTTAACCTCTTTTAATTTTTTCCCCTTAGCTTTAGAGTGTCTTTAATGTATCTTTTTCGTGCATCTTTCTTTGGTAAACGTATTCCGGAGGTCCTCCCTGCTAATATCTCTCTTAATTTCGGAACTTGAAGCGGAATCGGGAGTGGACAACCTTTCCCAGTCTCTCCCTGCTGTCAAGCAAGCCAAGCTGCAAGCAGAGAAGCGCAGGGAACCAGCAACACAGCAGAGCAGTGAGGCAACTGCCGAAAAAATCCCAGCCGCAGTTTGGGAAGCTAATGTCCGCCTCCACCTCACCTCCTCAACAAAGCCACCAAAGTAGCAGAAGCCGTTGTCTACTTCTCTGAAGGGCTCTCCGTGGTGTTCCAGGGTTTACCGGCTGATATCTCCTTAAGCCCTCCTGGAGCTTCATGCGGCATCAGTGCTCCGGAGTGGACAAAGCTCAATTCGGCTGCTCCCAGCCTCCCGCTGCAGCCGAGCCAGACCGAGCCTTCTCGCCTGATTAACGGAGATGAGCAGAGACCGCCGGCCGTCCCCACAATCAACTTCCTGCTCACACTATCACCGCACCTCGAGCGCCGGAGTGAAAGCGCTTCAGGAAAGAGAAACTCGCAGCTCGGTTGCTTCATCTCACCTCGACCCGCACCTCGATCTCTCTCGAGGACCGCAGAGGACCTCAGACCGCAACATTCACTGGACCGCCAGCCAGGTACGAGCTGCCATTACTGGGGGTGGGCAGCGGGTCACCTGTGGCTACCTGGAGTCGTGGTTCTCCGTAGCCATCCATAGCTACGCAATTCTCATTGCTAAAGTAATTTCTAGCAGTGGACCTGTAAGTACGGTCAATCCGCAGCATGCACAGCACACCTTAGGGTGTGTGCTGAAATATCAAAAACAGGTGGCATAATTTTTACCACTTTCACTTTTTTTATCACCCTCTCACTTTAATGTGGTCCTGAAGAAAGCCGTATAATTTTTTAACAAGGCTGAAACATGTTGACCATCAGGATAATAAAGACCAATTACCAGTCTTCATAGATTATCCACATCTTTGTTTTTAGTATACCCTGGGTCGCTGGGAATAAATAATCAATCATTACGAATTCCCAGAGGTATTTTTAATTCTCACCACTTCACCACACACACCAAACATCCCGCTCTGCTGTAATCAGGCCTCGCAGCACAGCTGGGTAGCATTCGGCTACACAGCTGGGAACCCGATGATGAAGCATGCCACAAACTAGGTTGGTGGGTGAGGGTTCTTCTAACAAACCCTAGTGGTGCTTGGCACTGCAAGCATTACAGAGTCATCAGTTTTGGGTCCGTCTAAGTTGGTTTTGATATTGATACTTTGTTTGCCAAGGCATCTTTTATGCCCATTGCGTGTTACAAATTGTTTTCAATTTTGCAGTAACAATGTCAATAATTTAGACAGTGGATTGGCAGCATCCTACATTGCAGTTACTGTGAACCCCGAGCCCCCATGCTCTATCACTGGGTCAGCCTTGGTACCTGCTCATCAGCACCAGGCTCAAGTACATGGGAGCAGACCTCCACTACTCTCCTGCCAGAGATTTGTATCAACTGTCGCCCAAGAAAGGGTGCACAACAAGGGGTGAATGTGGAACAAACTCTCAGGACTGAAAGCAGACCATGCACTGTGATCCATCAGAACAAGACGTTAGGCGGAAGACCCATTCTCGAATGCTTGACTTCCACTTGGTACTGGAAGCTAGATTCAGGTTCTCCATTTGAGCTTGTGTTGTACCTCTGCAGGTGATCACAGCTGTTCTGTTATGTCTTCAAACCAGTAGATACATGAAGTTTCCAGCCATTCCTTGAGATGTCAACATTACTATGCCCTGCTTTCATGTCTGGCTAATTAAAGTATTTGCTGGTTGGTCTGTGGTGACATGGAGGGCAGAAAGTGCAAGCAATGTACTCTTATTCCAGGCCAGGGGCTTTGTTGATTGGTTGGTCTGTAGTGATAGTAAGAATGCTCATCCCTCTGCCAAAACCTCTTCAACACATACATGGCCCCCCTGGCCACCATTGTCAAAAAGTTTGGAATCAGCATCATCTCCTACACAGACGACACCCAACTAATCTTCTCTCTAACTGGCAATCCAAGAACCATCAAAGATAAGTTCCATAGATGCATGAAAGAAAAAGACACACCCTTGTACAACGAATGGTGGCCTCCAGAGCTGGGCCCAACCCCGATACACACGAAACACGCTCGCAACCTTGGCATCATCCTCGACAGACAGCTATCCATGAAAAAGCAAGTATGCACCATTCCACCGCCTGCTGCCTGGCGCTCCGCATGCTCAGGAAGGTTTTCAGATGGCTCCCGACCAACACCAGGTGAACTGTCCTGCAGGCTCTCGTCACCAGCAGACTCGACTACAACAACTCCCTCTTCATAGGAATAACAGCCCAACTTATGAAGAAACTCCAGACGATCCAAAATACAGTGGACAGTCTCATCCTCAACCTCCCCAGACGCCTCACCTCAGGAAACTCCACTGACTTCCAGTCATGAAGCGATGCCGGTACGAGCTACTCACCCATGCATACAATGTGCTACACAACGAAGTACAAATGCTGATCTATCACCAGCCAACTAGGAATCTTAGACCAGAATCCCTCGCACTAGCTGCCATCCGTTGCTTCTTCCGGACAAACAGCAGAGGCCACTCCTTCTCTCATCTTGCTGCAAAAACCTGGAATGACCTTACCCTCTACATCAGAGTCTCACCATCACTCCAGCAATTCAGGAAGGATGTCAAGACATGGATGTTCAACCAATAGGAAAATAGGCAGCACTATCGTATAGCGCCTCGAGACCCTCACAGGTGAAGGAGCCACGCACTACAAATCCTAAACAAACACAAGCGTAGGTGAAAGACAAAATGCTTGTCCCTAACTTCTCATCAAATTGCCCATTTTAGCTGGGCTTCAGAATCACAGGCACCTGGTCATTAGGCCTACTTCCTGCTTAGAAGTTATTCCTACAATTGATTGTTAGGGGCTTCTCACTTTTCTAACTTGCCACCCTTATAATGTGCGGTTGGACTTTTTTTTAAGGGTGATTGCATTTGTTTTATATTTCAAGCTCATCAGCCACTTCTCTATTAAGCTGTTTCTACCATTATGTGAGTTAATGTTAATTTCAAGATGACAGCATTTGTCAACTTGCCAGCATTGTAGGAATTTTGACGCATTACAATGTAGCAGCCCTCTTCCCGATGATGTATCAATTTTATGGGGGATTTTACGTGGAAACGCCTACTTTGCATATACTTATTATAACGTGAAGCAGCTGATTCTGATGAAGGTAGGAACCACACAGGCTGACGAAAAGTGCCGCATTGGCCTAGATGTGTCACCATGGAAATATGGAGCAAAGAAAACGGCAATGGTGCTTCAAAAAAATAATGCAAAGTATGCTCTTTGTAAATGAGCTGCAAGGTGTGTGTGAAATTTAGGGGGCTGTTCCCTACAAAGCACTATTAGTTGGCAAAGTCAAGAGGTATGGCCTTAATGTGCGGGAAACAGCATTTACAACGCTGTTTTCACAACTCAACAGCTTTACAACGCAGTGGTTACAACGACTGCATTGTTACCACGTGTGCCATTACATCGCAAGTCGTATCAACAACATGATGTAGGGGGCGTGCAACACCAGGGAATGTGTTGTATTTTAAATCCAACACCTTTCCTGCTGTTGCGCAACTGGAGAAGGAATAGTAATTAATACTATTCCTAAGTCCAGCGCGCCCCCTACAGCAAGTTGTTGAAACGACTTGCGATGTAATGGCATGCGTGGTAACAATGCGGTCATTGTAATAACCGCGTTGTAAAGCCATGCGTTGAGAATGTATGCGATGTAAAGTCATGCATTCTTAATGCGCTTATGCATGGACAGTGCATTTTGCATGCCTTTGTTTCTATGCATTAGCGAGACCTATTGGCTTACTATCAGTGAAATGATCCGTCCATCATTCGGTATCTTGTAGCCTACACCGTACTGCAGAGTGTACTCTTTGTGTGACATTAATTACAGGAAGCACTGTTCTCCTCTCGCTCCTTTCATTCCCATTTAAACTCTGCTCGAACTGAAGCAGCTCCAGCTGCTTCTGTCTTCTGTGTAATTGGTGCCATAAGAATTCTCAAAGCAGCATGAAAAGACAGACCAATAAAGGCGATGGAGATGGGAGTTCCAAAAACGGAGAAAGAAGGAAGCGATTGAGGCCAACAGATGCAATAACAGAAGAAAATCATAATATAAAATAGGACGAGTAAAAATCTGTACATTCACTTAGGTACATATCAAGGTCCAAGTGCTGCATTAACTCATGCATTACTTAACTACGTCCAATCATGGAGCATTTCAAGGTCGTTCTCTAATATGATACATATTTTTGCGTGTAAGTGGAAGTTATTATTCTTTTGCTATTTCATATGACCCAGTCATTCTTTTTTAGGAAAATTAAAGATAGCGATCCTTCTGAAAAAAAATCTGTCTTTGAAAGGCAATCGCAAAAATACCTTCTTTGGGTGAAAAAAAAACGTGTCTGTCCTTAAAGTGAGCATGCTTATATACTGCAAGCATAACCACTTTAATTTCATGCTAGAAAAATGACCAAGAGGTCACATCCATCTCCATAAATTATGTGCCCTTTAACAAAACATGTATTTATTTTCGATTTTAAATGAATACGTTTTCCTTTTTAGGTGCTGCTGGGTTGAATACACAGGGGAGCTGCTGCATTCCATTAACCCTGCAGTATTCAGTATTCAGTATGAATGACAGATGTAACTGGCTGTCCTGTACATTTGACTCCATATGAATGTGTGATTACACAATGTCTCTTTCAGTATATCAATGATATCGGTCTTAATTTATCTAAATGTTCCATTGAGTTAGAAATGGAAATAAAGATTATAAAGTATACAAATGGAACAAAAGCCCAAGTGATTGACAAATTAACAAAGTATGGAGTATGTGAGACTCAAAGGTCAAACATGTTTTTATTTGCAGCTAGTTTCTTTCAAGATGAAGCTTTCAGCTGAGTAGCTGATCTAAACAGTGAGGTGAATGTATTTGCAGTGTATTTGTATGCCCAGCTGAACTGCATGTGTGCATACATTCGAAAATATGAATGTACAATGAGCTCTCAGCAGCAACATAACCATCTAGCTTTCAGCTAAGTTTACACTCTTTGAAAAAGGCAATTAAGTTTTAGAGACACTCTTGTGTAGTGACTACGGGTTCACACTCAGATCAGAGAAATAATGGTCAACATTCACGAAACTGTATTGATCCATAATAATGAAATTAAGATTTTTCTGGTGAGAATGATCGACTAAATTTGTTTTTGTCACTCTTACAAAAAGAATGAGCTACCTATGGTGTTCTCAGCTGATTTGACTCCTAAAGTTCTTGCCACCAAAATAGGATCACAGAATGCAGTAAAATCAGCAGAAACCATTTTAAGAAATGTCCTGAAAGAATTAGATTTTGGACTTATTGACAGATGTTGTGACAGTCTAGAGCTAGGCAAATCATGGGAGTCAGCAAGAATGGCTGATATTGTCTTAACATTTTTTACATCATTGTTAAATATCAGCAAAGCAAAAATCGAAGCCAACAACATTGATGATGGCTTTGAACATATAAGTGAAGAAGTGAAAGGTAATCCCATGAACCGACAGGCTTATGCTGTGCAAATGTACTGTCTTTTCAAAATCATGTTTTATGAATTACATTACAGCAAAAGAAAACTCAGCTACACATGATGACTGCCCACATAACCTATGACGAGTGCAAAAGTAGAGAGCTAATCACTTTAATGATCTATCAATAAGTTATCATTACATAGTTAGGATCAGGAACTTGTTAGCAGCTCATGCTGTAAAATCTTGTTAATCTGACAGCACACCACTTCCAAATCACTTTACCAGGAAAGGATTTACATTTGTTTGTCTTGATCATTTTGATGACAGCTCATCTTTGTCTGGAACATCCAGCACACATGATACTGCCATGGCGCTTTTTTAAGACTGTGTCAATAAAGTATCAGCGAGAAAACAAGTGAAGCTTCAAACTTATAACCCAGCTTCCTGGCCAACTTGTAGAAAACCACTACAAGCCATCAACATGTCCCAGACTACCAGAAGGCTTCAAAGGGGCTGAGGACATGTATCTTCTTAACTGAAGGATGAAGAAAAGCCAGTTTCTCAGTGGGCTGGAAGTAATGCTCTGACCTCCCAGAATACCGCCCCACTGAGGAAGATTGGGTTTTTACCAGTAATACCATCTCTATTCACAAACTACGCAACAGTATACACAGCTCTAAAACAAATCCAAAATATGCACGCTCAGCTTGAAGACCAGCCGATCCTGTCAATTTTCTGCAATGAAGGTGTTTCCGTATTGTAACTGACAGTAGAATTTGATGATCTTTATCTAATGGTGACCTTTTCCACTAAAGTTGAGCTGCATTGTGCAGAAAGTTATCTCAGGGGATGTGGCATAGACAATGTGCTTATTGAGGCTGAAATCTTTGGAAGCAAAACTGTCCAGCCAGTATTGAGCAGAACTCATTATGGTCATTCCTTACAAGGTATGCTCATTATATCTGAGGCTATAGAAACATTGCAGTGGAATGCTTGCAAGGACAAGAATGACAGATTAGGCTTTGCAAATCTTATCTCAGAGGTGAACATGACACAGGGTGCACTTCATTCAAGAGGCATAATGCAAAGCCAATCAATGTTCAATTTACTCAGTTCAACATCCGAAAACCTGATGACAAATTTCATAGAGTTTGTCAAAGATTGTGAAGCAAAATCAGAACTTTGCAAGTACATGGGAAATGTTTTACACATGAAAGCTCTGGTGAAAAACTTGGTACATGCTGATTGTGAAGGTAATTGAGAGCTGCATAGGCCTGGGCGAAAATTTTGTTCCGTTCGCGGAAATTGCGATAATTTGACATTTTCGCGTTCCGCGGAGAGCGAGAAAATGTCAAAATTTCCACATTCCGCAGCTTGGCGATAATTTGCTTCTTGCTCGCGCTGTAAAATAATACATTCTCGCGCGCACGCGATCGCCTTACCTGAATCGTTGCGTTTGCCCACAAGTTTTCTTGATCCGGTCGCGTTCTCCATGAGATGTTGTATTGTTTTTAGCCATTTGCGCTGTCTCGCGACAGTTCGCGCCCGCAGTGACGTCATGGGTCGCGCGATCACGTCTTTCTTCTCGCGATCATGCACCGCGAGACAACTGAAAACAAGATGGCCGCGCCCGCGAGCATCCACATGGGTAAGTTGGCGAGCCGCAACCATGCAGAAAATCTCGCGAACATGCGGGAAAAAAACTTCTGCATCTTCGCGATATTTCCGCGTGTTTGCGATAATTTTTAACATTTTCGCGATAATTTGCGAAAGTGGATTTCGCAAATTCCGCCCACCCCTAGAGCTGCATGTGAAGACTAGGGAGTCACTGATAACTGTGTTTCGCGAATTCGATTGCATAAATGACTGAGTTATGGGTCCTGGTATTAGGAAAGAGTGAAGAAGCTAGAGGTGGAAAAACCATATGTCTCCAGAAAATTGATCCAAGGACATTTTGTGGTGAAAAGGCAGAGAGGAATGGTTTAATGCTGTGGCTCTAGATATGAAACTGGAATAGATGATCCAGAGATCACAGAAAAGCTCCAAGGGAAGTGTTGGTCAGGCACATAAAAGTGAATATGTCGCTCAATGGAGCTAGTTTATTATGAAGTCCTTTCCATTTGCAGTGTTTTCAGAGAGATGAAAAATTCAAAATTAATGGACCATCGTGCGACATTTCCGCACCACAAACTTGTTGTAAAGAGAGAGGAACGTTTTAATAAACATGTTGACAGTCTTCTTCATTTCATGCAGCAGCAAGGAAACCCCTTTGAAATTACCGAGCCTGTGCAACTACACAACTTCATGACCAAACAATATGTGGATATTGATATGAACACACGTCTACTAGATGTCTTGAAGCATGGATCAAAACTATACGCAGAACTGAAGCAGGAGAGATTTATATTGAAAGAGAAAAGGCTGTTTGACATAATCACTAAAGCTAAACTACCACACATAAATTGCCATAATAAGAGTTTTGTCCAACTGGCCACTACAAACAGGTTACAAAAAAGCAACTTTTGCAAGCACATAGAGACATGGATGTAGCAAAAGAAAGGGGTGAATTTATCAAGGACGATTTGTCGCATGATCTTCTTCCAACAAACGCATTATTTAATGGAGATGCTGTAACCAAACCAGTGAAGCACAAACTCATACAAGAGCTAAAAAAAACATTTTACCTGAAGAATTTCAATTTGAAAAGGTGTCCAATTGCGAATGGTCAAGATGTCATCCGTGCAAAACTCAGGAGAGGTCAGTCAGACGGTTCGACAGATGTCAAAGTCAGTGTGCACCTTGCAAGAACTGCACATTGTCTTTGACAAGTATCTTGAACTATCTGTCAAGGAATGGGAGAGTATCAGACAAATGTCTACAAGTAGAACAATTAATTGACCCTGCCTGCATCAAACATTTGACACCTATACCTGTACAACTTGATAAATTCTGGTCATCAACATCAAACAAGATAAACTTGGAGATGTTAACTCATCAAAACATTTCTGATGCTTCAGTAAACACTGAATTTCCAATTATTTCAAGTGGAATGATAGTCAATGAGGAGTTGGTGCCTGCAGAGATTTATTCAAAAGGTACAGACCATGGAGGAAGCTGACCTTCGTGTTGTGCCACATGTTGAGTGGGCTGTTTGAAATGGTTCTAATCAAGTCATTGAACTAGCAGATGACAAAGATCTTATTATTGTGCTACTTAAATTTGTTGCAATGTTCATAAGTCAAGGATTGTCAGAGTTATAGCTATGTTATGGAACAGGCAAGAAAAGACTCTTAATCCCTCTTCATATTCTGTACAAGAAATTTGACCCAGAGATGCTGAGTATTCTTAACAAGGCACAAATTCCTACGGGTGATGACACTATGAGCAAAATTGGAAAAAAGCTTGGAGCTTTAACTACTGAACCTGTGAAGTTTCTAAAAGGGTTTGCTGAGACTGAAGAAGAATGTAACTTTAAAGACGTAGAAACATACCTTGTGTGTGTGTGTGGCAAATGACTTCTGACTGTTATACATTTGACTATCGTCGGTACAGTGGTTTCAAGAGATCTGTCCTGCTAAGTGACCTTCCCCTGACATCATATTCTGTGCTTGGACACATTAAAAGAGCGTTCGACTTGGTTAGAAAATGTGTAAGTGTTTTAGATCATGCATATGTAAAGAAAGTTCTGTGTGAATTTGGCTGGGAAGATATTGATAGGATGTTAAAACCTATGACATTTCTAAAACCTCTACCCACAGATCCTACATGTACGTGTACTTGCTTAACCTGTGCTACAAAAAGATGTCCCTGTCGATATGCTCTTCTCAAATGTTCAGCATTCTCCAACTGTACCACAAACAATTGCAGAAACAAATAAATCAAATTAACCATGAAAATGTGTCTCAAACAGGAGTGTTAACATTATTTTTCTTTTATATTAAGATCCTAAAAATTGTTTGGTGCATACATAAAAGGATCAGAAACCATTATTATTTGCTTCATTTCTAAATATGTCTCTTCGTCCTCTATTATAGTCGCCATTTTGGAAAATGGCAGAAGGGTTTCTCTGAGGAGTTGTTTTTTCTCTCTGTAAGACTAATTGACCCCCAAAACCTATGTTTTGACACCAAAATGAAGTATTTAGGTCTCATGGTTCCTGCAATAATACATCATCACTGCAACACATCCAACATTTTTAAAAATGTTGTCCAGAGAAATTTGCCCTGGATCAGCAGTATCTACTGAAGCTAAATTACTTCTCTAATGATCCAAAAATTGAAAATTTCTGGACAGCAATTTGTTTACAGAGGTATATCAGTGGACCAGGATTAATAGGGGTTCTTGGCCCCCAACGACCCTCACCAGCCAAGGGGACTTCATCCCCCAACCAGTAGTGCACCAGGAGGCCCCTTTGCGGAGTTGTTGAGAAAGGGGGAGGGCCCTCAGATGAGGTATCAGCAATCCTGCTGTGGGGGACTTACTTGTGGCAACAGTAGAGGTTCTTGCCCGACAACGACCTTTAGCAGCCACAGGGACTTCATCCCTAAACCAGTAGTGTGCCAGGAGGCCCCTTTGCAGAGTGGTTGAGAAAGGAGGCTGGTCTCTGATAAGGTCTCAGCCTCTTTCTGCTTGTTGCTGACCTTTATTCTGCCTATTCTTGATCGCTTCTCACCTTTATTTTGCCTCTTTATGCTCGTTGCTGACCATTATTTTGCCTCTTTCTGCTCTTTTCTCACTTGTATTTTGCCTCCTGCTGCTGGTTTCTGAACTCTATTTTGCCTCTTTCTGCCTGTTTATTACCTTTATTTTGCCTCTTTCCGCTTGTTGCTGACGTTTATTTTGCCTCTTTCTGCTCGCTTCTCACCTTTTTTTGGCCTCTTTCTGCTCATTGCTGACCTCTATTCTGCCTCTTTCTTCTCTTTTCCCACCTTTATTATGCCTCTTTCTGCTCATTACTGACCTGTATTCTACCAGTTTCTACTTGTTTTTGACCTTTATTCTGCCTCTTTCTGCTTGTTTCTCATCTTTATTTTGCCTCTTTCTGCTTGTTGCTGCTTTCAATATTGCTCTTTCTGCTCGTTGCTGCCCTATATTCTGCATCTTTCTGCTCATTATGACCTTTATTCTGCCTCTTTCTGCTCATTTCTTACCTTTATCCTGCCTCTTTCTCCTTGTTTCTGACCTCTATTCTGCCTTTTTCTGCTTGTTTCTCACCTTTATTTAGCCTCTAGGTGCTTGTTGCTGGCCTTCATTTTGTCTCTTTCTGCTCATTGGTGACCTTTATTCTGCCTCTTCATGCTCATATCTCACCATTTTTCGACCTCTTTTTGCTCACTGCTGCCCTTTATTTAACCTCTTTTTGCTCTTCCACGGGAGGAGCCTGAAGGCCCGCGGTCCCAGCCAGCTCCCTGCCTTCTGTGGGAGCTGGTATTGCTGCTACACAGAGGGAGCTGTTGGAAGGGCAGCTCCCTCATATAGGAGCAATCTGGTTAATCTCTTTCCCTGCCCACTGTGGGAAGGGAAAGAGATGAAACCTCAGTTTCCATAGGGCAGGAGCACTTTGACTGCTCCAGCCCGCTGTAAGTGGAATGTTTGCTTTAGCTTGGCTGGAGCTAGCAAAGCTCCCACCAAGCTCAAGCAAACCGCTATGTCCCAGGGGTGGGCACCCAAGGACATAGCAGGAGCTGGCCCAGGGAAGTGGTGGTCCCAAGGTCTATCGATGGCTCCTGGAGGGGGGCCTATCTCCTTTGTAGTTTAAGGGCCGGCCCTGGGGAGGTGTTGTTCTCTGGGGCCCTGGGGGGGTAGTCTGTGCAACCCCTCCTACATATTATAAGCATAAAAATTACCAAGGAGGGGGCCCTGTGAGCCCTCCGTCCTTCAATTTTAAGTAAGCCTGCATGACCCTGGACCAGGAGACCACGCTTAGTTGTTTTACTATTTTGTCGCAGATTTGCGGCAAATTCTTTTTTTATAAACTGCGTTTGTGCCATGGAGGGATTCCAGGGGCACCCCAAGACCAAGGCTTGGGGGTCTGGGTATTCCTACCCTCCCCCTTGTCTTTGTTTTTACTGGTTTTTTTGGGACTCGGCTGAAGCATGACAACTGACAACATAACAAGGCGGCAGTCACTGAGATCGGCACCTTCAGGTACATGAACTTTAATTGGCAGCAAACGGCTGACGAGGGGAAGATCACGAGGAGTAGTTGCTCCCAAACATCAGTGCATAGCGGCACATAAAGGCGCTATCAACGTGGAATAAGGTCCATTGTGATCTGGAGGGTTATGAAATTAAATATCATCACCAAATAAAATAACACTATGTTTGGAAGATTGACTTTAAAACACAAAATGATGGCGGTAGGAAAAACTGATGGGACTACTGCGAAATCGTTTTCCTTCTTTGTTAGCCACTATGCAGGAGGAGCCAATTAGACTACTTTACCACCGGCACCGATACAATGGATTTTCACTAAAAGCATTTGAGAAAGGCTTGGTTGCCAAAAGGCATCATGCTCAGAGAAATTAATGCATTTTTTAGTGTGCGAAATTGAAATAATGCATTATAAAACCCAAGGAGTGCTCCAGGTTGTCCCTGGTGGAGGGACATTGGTGGTGAATGAATTTGTGCGGGCAACACGCATGCCGGAGGCACCCGTCAACAAGGAGTTCAGCAGATTTAGTGGCAATTGGTGGACTATATGTGTGTATGTGTGTGTGTGTGTGTGCATGCGTGTGTGTGTGTATATTAACTACTGGCGGTCGCCAGTAGATAGTTATAGTTAGGACCGTGTTTCCATGGGAAATCTGAAAATTCTATTTTGAATAACTTTGGCGCCGGTTGACGAATCCTCGCGAAATTTCCAAAACTAATGGGGCGCTCCGCTCAGCTCCTACCCTGAAAGTCTCGGGGTAATTCGTCAAGCGGGGGCCGAGAAAAAAGAGGGGTCCCAAAACGCGTTTTCCCCATGCATTTTCCCATAGGACCTTTAGTCGAAGGTACAGCCCGAACGGCTGAACAGAATTACTTGAAATTTGGCAAAGAGGTAGTCCTCAGGTCAGGGAAGTGCCTTTTGCATATATGGAGTCAATCTGTTCAGTATTTCCTGAGAAAATTGCATTTAAAAGCATATAAATATCTATAGGCGTGCACCGTGCGCGCACCGTGCGCGCACCGTGCCGTGCGCGAGCGTAAATCTGATTGGTGGTTAGATGTCAGTCAACGTTCGAATCGGTCGAAATCAGGAAGTGTCGGCCACCATTTTGTGTGTGACTTGTGTGAGAGAGAAAAACAAAGGTGCAGAACGTGAAAAGGGGGCAGGGTAGAGAGTTCCTGACCCCCTAGCCTTTGTCAGGGGGTCCCTGAAGGACCCCGAAGGGTGAAAAAAAATGTATTTTTTTTTTTCAAAAAATCGCGGGGTGCGCGCACCGTGCGTGCACGGTGAAAAACCTTAAAAACATTTTTTTTACATTTTAAACGAGCCATTTCATATTACAGGATACAGTCAATCTATAACTATATACATAGGTAGTTTATTGTAAAATAAATATATAAAAAATATAATAATACATACATAACTTAGCATTTAAAAAACCTTACAAATTCACTTAAAAAAACATAGGTTTCACACACGTTATAGTTAGGAATTAGCATTTAAAAAACCTTGCAAATTCACTTAAAAAACCATAGGTTTCACACATGTTATAGTTAGCTGGACATTTCACTCGTACAAAACCATTGAAATTCCCCCCTTATAGTTAGTTCAGATAACTATAACTCGCGTGACCGCCACTCTATCACAAGGATGATGTTATCAGTGATGTCATGAGTGATGCCACTGACCATGTCATGAGTGATGTAATATGTGACGTCATCAGCAGTGCATTGCGGGCGCGCGAGTTATAGTTATCTGAACTAACTATAACGGGGGAATTTCAATGGTTTTGTACGAGTGAAATGTCCAGCTAACTATAACATGTGTGAAACCTGTGGTTTTTTAAGTGAATATACATATACATGTATACATATATATATATATATACACACACACATTTATATGGATTGCAATATTTAAATATATTGAAAACAAATGTAAAGATGATGCATTTAATACGTTAATCAGTTATTATCAATTTAAATGTATTTTGCGTAAAATGCTTCCCACCCAATACCCTAATAAAACTTTGAACCCGAAATAAAAATGTATTAAATTATTCTAAACTTCTTTAAACATATAAATTAGTAAATAACAATAAAGTAAAAATAATCAATGAAAATTAATCAATAAATAATTAAAAACACCCTCCCCACCGAAAGCTTCAATAAACCCAACAGCCTGAAATTATATTGTAATAGATAATTGAAAAATGTAATAAACATGTTCGCAAATAAATAACAGTTAAAAAATAATAAAGTTATCAATTTAAGTTATTATTTTATTATTCTAAAACACTACCCACCCAATCCCCCAATAAATGCAACAACCCCAAAAAATACAACGTATTATTTTTGCATTTACCAATAATTAAATATGCATTCCAAATTATAATAAATAATGAAAGAAAAAAACTTGCTGTAGCACAATAAAACAACATAATAAGTAATAATATTATATTATATTTTATTTTAAACTTTCCATGCTATCGTAAAAAAGTTTAAAAAACAATATACATATCTTGGATATTTTTGTAGTAAATATGCGCTGATCATATTATGGTCAACGATATTTTAGTTGTTACATCGCAGGAGCATTATTTCTCTTATTTATCACCCATCATAAACAGGACACAAGGGAGTCGAAAAGATGATGCCATCTAGCCACTGGACATATTGTATCATATACAGGTATAAATGAACTGTTCTGTACCTACCTTGCCATATCTGAAAAATGTGGGTGTTTTTATCTACTTTCCATATTATTTCTATCTTCTTAACCTCACCTTTGACACTTTGTTCACTGTGCTGTTTCTTCTACTATTGCATGTAGTGTATATATTTACGATTTTACCTGTTATGAATGGATGCTTTGATTAATGCATGACGGAAATTGTACTAAAATAAGGAGTGCCTAATTTATTTGGTGCATACAAGTGTTAAGGTACAGGCTAAACATAGACACATAATCGGGCATAAGGTGTACAGAGGTTGTAGGGTTTTGAAAATGGGTCAGTAGAAACTGAAGAGTTTGGGAGCTCTCGAGCTGCTAACTGGCAGGTAGTCAGTCTACTCACTTCCTAGTTATGGGTCACTTCCGGGTTACAGCTGGCAAAGCCGTATTTGAGGCCCTTCATGTCACATAACCATTTGCCTTGATATGTATCATTAGGTATTGTGGCTCTTCTCTTTCTTACCAATTTGCATAATTCGGGACTCACATTTGTTGTTTTGCTCCCTCTAGAAACCGCCTTGGTATATTCTCTGTTAGGTGTCCCATATTGGATGTTGATGTTTTTCTGTGCTTCTATCCTGGTCTCCCAGCTTACGATTGGCCCATTTGTGGTGGTGTCCTGGAACCCCAGCAGGATTCTTTGTTTGCTTAAAGTTCTTCAAAGCAACACCTGGTGCTAAAACAGTAATCCTTACAAATATTGATATAATGTATATGTTCGAAGTGACTGGAAATCGGTCAGTCTCGTCTCTGCAGCGGGTTTTGCCATCTCTCAACTGAGACCATTCCCTTTCCTGATAGCTGAGTCCTCTTGCACACACGTGGGATGGAAGTGGCTTTCAGTGGGTCTACACATCCGGAATCTGACAGCAACCCCCCCCCCCCGACTCCCACACCGACCCATTTCTTGATCCACACACTGAGGGCCAGATTTACAATAACTGGCGCATCCCTGCATATTAGCAGGGATGTGCCAGTTATTTTGCGTGACTCAGAAAGCCCCTTGCGCCACCATGGATGCGCTCCATTTACAATGCGGCGCACCGTGGCACAAGGATAGACAGATGCGTGACGCATCTGTCGCCGTAAGAGTGACGCCTTTCTGGAGTTGTGTCGCAAGCGCAACACAACTCCAGCACTGCTCAGAGGTGCCCTATACCTTATATGCTGCGTCACTCCTTACGCCTGCTGTAAGCAGGCGAAAGGATTTGATGCAGCTGGGACGTAAAAGTGACTCAGTGAAATCTTGTAGAATTCACTGTGTCACATTCACGGGGCTTACTTGTGACGGAACGCCCACACTGCATACATTATACCTGACGCAGGTAGAATGTGGCGCAGGGCTTTACAACGTGACGCATCTCACTAGATGCGTCACGTTGTAAATAGGTTGCATAGTGGCGCATTGTTTAAGCCACCACTGCATCACAAAATTGATGCAACGGTGGCGTAAAAGTGTCGCAAGGGGCTTGTAAATCTGCCCCTGACTGTTTTTCAGCACCTAAATTTGGAAAAATTATTACACGATTCCTGTGGGAACATGTTTTATGACTGACGCTAAATCGGTTGTTTCAAGGCGGCCTTATACAAAAATGGGGGCAAACTAATAAGTGTGGCTAAAGTTAGACAGACTCTCGAGTTAGCTTCCAGGCTCACTATATAAAACTGCTCATTTATTTAAACTGATCATTTTTGAAAACTGCAGACTGAAGTGTAATCCGAAACAAATGTGCTGGGATCTTCTCGTTTAGGGTGACCCCTCTCAATAATTCGAGAAGTCTGGAAAAAGGGCCCGGACGTCCATTATGCAAGAAATGCAACTCTGCAAAAAGCAATAAACCTATCAGAACATTTAGATCAAACTCTCACGAGCCCCCTTGTATTTGTAATCCGCTGGAGCACTGACAAGCAGCCCTGAAATAGCTGGGGGGCTTCTTGTAGAAATGCCACCCATGCAAAATGCAAAGCGTTTGACAAAACATCATTTGAGAATGCAGGGAGACACAAGATTATTGGCAGCCCGCTCTCCACTATAATGGAGAAATCCATCAGACTGTCAAATGTTTGCACTAACGTGCAACACGAAGCAAATTCGCAGACCATGAATAAAACCCTGAAAGTTTAAACATTGAGGTCTAGAGACTCATTGAAAGAAATTGTCCTGGAATAATTCGAGCTTAGATACATATTATACATGTAATGCATTTAACTCTAGCTATTTCTTTCTTCATATGTACATTTTGCAAGTCTTGTTTAAGTCTATACTTAATTTGTGCAGGTGGTTGCAGGTGGTGAGTTCCGGCATTCATATCTATTTATTTGTTTCCTTTTTTGGTTTGGACCCAGAGCAAGACAGAAAAAAACTAAGAAGCGGGTGATAGAAGGCTCAAGAAAAAGATAGGGAAGATGGGATGAGAAATAGCATACAGGGGAGAGAAAACGAGGCAGGGAGTATGGTGATGGAAGAAAGTGGCATGAGGTGGAATCCAAACTAGACAGGCTTGATGATTTCAATCTCTGCTCAAACAATGTACTCTGGCCCGGTTTTCTCTGAGATTTAATTCCCTTGTTTTTACAGCCAGACACCAAGCTAGCTGGTGAAAGCATATTGCGTCTGGTTATTATTGTGTTTTAGTGCTCTGCTGTACTTTCGCGGAGTAGGCCAACAAACAATACAACAATAGAAAAGGATCAAAATACATTTGCATATCTTGAGCAAACTAAAGAGTCTCCTTATCAAAAGGAGCAATTCCTAAATATATCACTAAAATTCCTAAAATGCCTATATTTATTATAGAATACTGTTTTCAGTTCAGTAAAGCTGAAAATAATATAGGACACTCACATATTCTACACTTCTATGGCATGCAGGCTAGTAAAGTACATCACCAGATTATTTATAGAGCATGTGTTCTATATCAAGGGAAAGTGGATGTAAAGTGGAGTTCCTCTCTGATTAAGGAGGCTGCCTCCCTCTGCATGAGACATTTTGCAGCAGACCAGCAGATGCATCAGTCATGATGCTACCACTCCTGACATAGCAATGCATGACGAGGATAAACTACTTTCTCTAATGCAATGGTAAACAATTGCGCCAAGTATAGAGGTCCATTGGAGTCCCAATTTGATTTAACAATGTGCTTTCTTAAAGTGGCATGGCAGCTCAGGAACATGTTATGAAGGGCTATAGCACTGGCCTCCCATGGAGGGCCTGGGGCACATGGAAGAGTGGGCCCTGTCAACAATTTTCTAAGATATGGTCTGATGTGCGTGTCTCCTTGAGGCGTGATAAGGGCCCCAATGGTGACATGTTTGAGCAATAGAAGCGGGCAGTGAACCCAAAGGAATCAGGAAGCAGAGAGTTTTTGGAAGAAATTTAACCTTGGACAAATGTTGATAAATATAATTTAGCTGCAAAAATTATGGGTTTATTTTGATCCCTTTATCCCACGTGGCTCCTACTTAGTAAGATTTGCATTATTGCTTTGGAAACATATTTTGCAATCTCATTTGAAGTGATTCAGTTTTTTGTAATAAAAACTATAGTATACTATACTGATTTGTAAAGCGCATAGCTACCCAAAGGCTTCCCTGTGCTGAATGAGTCATGGTATGCACTAGCAGACTTAACCTAGACAAGAGGCTAGTGTGGATGTATCCTGGTTTTAAGCATTTTCCTAAAATGGGCCTCATTCGTATAATTTCTCAAGCCAGCCAGCATTAAGTTCCAAAGATTTGCGGCAAGATACGAGAAGGATCTGCCAACGTATCTGGTCCTTTGGATTCGTGGGTCCTTTAGTAGTTGATCATTACAGGATCTTAAGGTCCTTGAAGGAGTGTAATTCGTGGAGGTCCCTAATCAGTGAGGGACGTTTTCGGTTTATTCCTCTGTGAGCCAGGTAAAGCGCTTTGAAATCAATCCTCTCCTTTATTGGCAGCTAGTGCAAAGAGACCAGTGCACTTTTTGTCTGGGCATTTTCAGGAGCAACCTGGCTGCCACGTTTTGGATAAGCTGCCCAGTTTAGACATGGCCATATGGGGTGGTGTAGTGGGCAAAAGAACGATGGATTTAACCCAGATCTCTTGACTGGGGGAGAATATCTGCATTGTCAGCATTCCGTCCATCATTTGTTTGTTGTAACGCTTTTCGCCCTCAGTGGGATTGGTATTCCCAGACGTGGGACCCGTGCTCACTACGCCACTGGAGTCAAGCTATCCTAGCTGATGACGGCTGATAGCCAGAAACCGGTCCTAGGATGCTTGATTCCAGTCCAGGGAAGACATGGCTTGGCAGTTCGGGCTGGACTGTTCCCATGAGGCACAGGGTCAAGACTGATTTGCATATGGCCATGTCTAAACTGGGGTGGTGTAGTGGGCAAAAGAACGATGGATTTAACCCAGATCTCTTGACTGGGGGAGAATGTCTGAATTGTCAGCATTCCGTCCATCATTTGTTTGTTGTAACGCTTTTCGCCCTAAGTGGGATGGGTATTCCCAGACGTGGGACCCGTGCTCACTACGCCACTGGAGTCAAGCTATCCTGGCTGATGACGGCTGATAGCCAGAAACCGGTCCTAGGATGCTTGATTCCGGTCCAGGGAAGACATGGCTTGGCAGTTCGGGCTGGACTGTTCCCATGAGGCACAGGGTCAAGACTGATTTGCATAGGCCATGTCTAAACTTGGGTGGTGTAGTGGGCAAAAGAACGATGGATTTAACCCAGATCTCTTGACTGGGGGAGAATGTCTGCATTGTCAGCATTCCGTCCATCATTTGTTTGTTGTAACGCTTTTCGCCCTAAGTGGGATGGGTATTCCCAGACGTGGGACCCGTGCTCACTACGCCACTGGAGTCAAGCTATCCTGGCTGATGACGGCTGATAGCCAGAAACCGGTCCTAGGATGCTTGATTCCGGTCCAGGGAAGACATGGCTTGGCAGTTCGGGCTGGACTGTTCCCATGAGGCACAGGGTCAAGACTGATTTGCATATGGCCATGTCTAAACTGGGGTGGTGTACTGGGCAAAAGAACGATGGATTTAACCCAGATCTCTTGACTGGGGGAGAATGTCTGCATTGTCAGCATTCCGTCCATCATTTGTTTGTTGTAACGCTTTTCGCCCTAAGTGGGATGGGTATTCTCAGACGTGGGACCCGTGCTCACTACGCCACTGGAGTCAAGCTATCCTGGCTGATGACGGCTGATAGCCAGAAACCGGTCCTAGGATGCTTGATTCCGGTCCAGGGAAGACATGGCTTGGCAGTTCGGGCTGGACTGTTCCCATGAGGCACAGGGTCAAGACTGATTTGCATATGGCCATGTCTAAACTGGGGTGGTGTACTGGGCAAAAGAACGATGGATTTAACCCAGATCTCTTGACTGGGGGAGAATGTCTGCATTGTCAGCTTTCCGTCCATCATTTGTTTGTTGTAGCACTAAATTAATTTACATTATTAGAAACCAAATAACATGATGTAAAAAAAAAACAGCTTTAAATTAATATTATGTAACTTTCTACCCTATATCCCTACAAGCCAAGAAGCTGGCACCTAAAATATAACTATAATAAATTAGTATTAAAAGATTGACATAATTAATAATCAATAAAAAAAAATATTGACAATTAATACATAATTGTAAATTAATTATTACTTAATTAACTTCACGTCGTATACCCCTACAATCCCAGAAGTACAAAACTAAAATATAAGCAAAATAAATCTGTATTAAACAATTTAATAATTACTAATCAATTACATAATTAACTATTAATAATTAACTGTTCATTCATTATTGCTTAATTAACTTCCCACCCTATCCCCCTACAAACTCACCGACCATTGCAGTACTATACATTACTAATAACAATTAAAAAATGTTACATCACTTAAAATTGTAAACTATATTTAAAAAAAATAATAACAGTTATGCAACCAATAAAAGAATTAATGTACTACCTAAAACACATTGAAATAATTGGAACACGACATTTTTACAAAAACACTATGGAAAACAATATTAAAAATGATATACTTAAAAATTATATTACTTACCTAAAAAATGGTATTCTTGACAATGATATTTTTGCATCACAATTTTTTTGAATCACAATAATTTATTTAGGATATTTCTGTCTTTCGATATTTTTGACTCAATATTTTTTCTAAATACCATAGAGCTACCATGTGCACACAGCATCCAAAGCAACACTTTCTTTAGCATGATATTTCCCATGCATCTTTTTAACATTTTTGACCATCATAAAACCATGGAAGTAAAGAATGTGATAATGGATAAATGTTTAGAATGTGCTGGGATAAACGTCTCTCAGCGTTAGAACCATTTCATCATCACTTGGGGATTTCTTTCTGCAACAGAAAAGCAGTGCCATGGCACCCTGTCCCGCATTCATTTTTTTCTCAAATTGCTCCCACTGTGACAATAGGAGCATTTTAATTCAAAATGCCTTGCCAAAGCAGAAGGAACTCCTATATGGTAGGCAGGTTGTTTTTAGTCCAGCAGAGTCAAAATATACTTATGAGACAGTAGCATCAGGCAAGGGCATCACACTGAATCACTTCCTGAAATGTCAGCTTCTTCTTTCTTACACTTCAACTATCCCTACAATGGACTTTTTGCCATTCCAGTCCATGTGAAGGGCAAATAGATTCTTTAGCGGTGAAGAAGAACAAGCACCACTTCCATGACAACTCTGAAATGGGTCCTCTCACCTGAAAGCATAAGAAACCTATGTATTGTCACCACTCATTTGTCATGATGCCAAGAGAGTTTTCTTTGGCTGACTTTGGTAAAGGACCACCTTTGTCTGCAGAAATAATTGATAAACAATTTGAATTGCTTTGCATGTCCCACAGACTTGCTAGACTCCAGGAAAGTTGGGTACTATTATCTATGAAAAGGGAGTGGTGGTGTCATCTGGGGATACTACTTCCATCATGAGTCCTCAGTTCCAGCCAGAGTAGTAACTCACCAGTCATACTTGTAGTAGTCACAGAAAGGTGCATCTGAGAATTGTAAAAGCTCATGGTGCTTCTTAAAAAATTCAGGCTGTATTTCTTGTGCAGCCATATGGCCTTTTCAGCATTTAAGTCTAAGGTGGGACTTATGTTATTGTACCTACAAGGTGACACAGCAGCTTAGTTGATGCCCTTGGAAACTTGCAATAGCACCCTTTTGATGAAGCTGACCCAGTTGAAAACATTGAGCTTTTGGAACTTGGACAAGGAAAAAGGGACCTACCTGTATATGACTTGCACTTTCAGAGTTTGGTGCTGGAATCAATCTGGCACCCTGGAAAAAGAGAAACGAAGAGCTGAGCAAAGAACTTAAGGATGTCTCACTGTTGCTTGGTGGTCACATAGGCCCGGGCAAGAACATCACCATTTTACATGCTCATGTTTAAAGTTAACATCTTTCTTGAACAAGTACACTTGGCACACATGCCTGCATAAGATAATATTCTCTGAAATGGTTTTCCTTATATTTCTTCGTAGGCATATTATCATAGCTTAAACATTCTGTACGAGGGCTCAATCCACTACACAAAATGTTGATGTTTGTGATTGTTCGCTCAGCGACAGCTCTGTAAAGATATAATCAATAATGGCGGCATGACTGAGGCTTTGGTGTGGTAACATGGGTGAAATGTATTATATAAACAACATCACTCCTTTGTTTAGACAGAGGACCATTTCACTGACACTGTTGAGTTCGCCCCATGCCAAAATCCTGCTTACCCCCTGAGAAGGATGGTGCCCAGCTCTACACCAAGAAGGGCCCCCCAGTGAAACATACTCACAGGTACCTTTGGAGTTAGATCACCCTAAGGGATTCTGGCAGATTCACACATCCTAGCACACTAGGTTAGGGAGTGGTAGGTAGGAATGTAGGTATGATTATAAATGAATGCATATAATCAATGTAACAGCATAATGATTGATTTGTTCATTTTCTATACAGTTCTAATAATGCTAATTACTCTGTTCCGTTTTCTTCTATTTATCATTGCAGCACACGTATTTTATACAATAATCATAATGCTTAAATAAATGATTGAAATGCCAGTCTGAGTATTTCTTGTGTCTCCCTTCGGGAATGCATGAGTTACTAATGAAAGGGACTGATTTGTTTCCACGTTTTCTGTTGGGGAGTCAGACTTGTCATGTTCTGAGATTACACATGCCATGTGGTACCTTGTAAGGTTTAGAGGCCCAGAGGGTACGCTGTTAGCTAGCCAAGCTTAAGGCCATCATATCCTGATGGTGTGCATGGAGTCAGTCTCGCACAGTCTTGATATCTGTGTTGTCCAAACTCACAGTCTAACTGATAAAGTATGATCTGTACAAAAGGGCACCCTCAAAGTTCTAGTTTGGGTACTTTTCATGGGTCAACTATGTAGTTTTCCATTGTGTGCCCGAGAACCCTACTCACCAATTTACTGGAGACATCAGTGGTGTTAAGGAAAAATCCTCTTCACCCAAGGAAACCCCTATTTCTGCCTGTAGATTGTTTAAGCTTAACCTTTCAAAAGGATCACCCACAGAGGTATCTTCTCTGAATTCCAAATAAACCGCGTACCCTCCCAGATCACTCCCCAGTGATGGCCTCTTTACAAATTCCCTGTTCTCACTCTTCAGTCGTGACATGGCCTTTCACTACTACTACATTACAAGACAAGGTTTTCTGTACTGAACTTCGCAATTCCATTAATGACTATTTCATGATTAACAGGGGGTCAGTCCAGAAGCACTCTACACTGTGGGAGACCTTCAAGTCCTACATCAGGGGATTATGTATAGCCAAACACACAGGAGTCCTCCGTAGCATTAGAGTGAATTGCACAAGGTTGAGCAGAAACTACATGACTTCGATAGTCCGACTATGTCCCCTACAGCCCATGCACCAATTTATGTCAGGTCTACATTATTACAGGATTTTCAAGACCTCACCACCCATGACGTGGCCCACTTAGGCGAATATGCTAGGGCACACAAATACGGGGAGGGAGAAAGACCTGGATGTACACAGGCCAGATTATTTATTGAACCCACTGTACCATGCCTCCTACGTAACTGGCTTGATACGGGAAGACAACACCATGGCCACAGACACCACTTCCATACGAGCTATGTTCACTGAATACTATAAACAACTTTCCACATCCTGTGTGAGCAAAACTGAGATGGCTCTGGCAGTCTATTTATCCGAGATTCCTATGGTATGGCTGGAGAAAGGTCAACAACAATTTTTATCCTCCCCGTCACATGTGAGAATATATTGAGGCCCTGAGCGGTTCTAAAGCCCCTGAATCAGATGGCTTCACTGGAGACTTCTATAAAGCCTATAAACCTTTGTCGTTACTCAACCATAACAATAAAATATTGGCCAAAGTCATTGCCATGCGCCTTTCTCTCTTAATGGACAGCATAATTTCCTCATTACAATCAGAGTTCATTCCTCACCGCTCTACTTCCATCAATCTCCACACGGTATTTGTGGCTAATAATCAAATTTCTACTGATCTGTCAGCAGCAGCAGCACTGCTAGATGCCAAAAAGGCATTTTACTCCCTTGAATGGTCATGTTTATGTGTCACTCTGACCAAATTGGGAATCCCCCAGGGTTTCAAGGATCTAATCACACTGTTATATACTGTCCCTCGGGCAGGTCTGTGGGTTATTCGAATTCTTCCCCTTGATGCATTGCACCCGAAAGGGCTGTCCACTCTCTCCTCTATTGTTTTTATAGCCATGGACCGCTTGGTCCATCACCTCCTGGAGTGTCATCTGGATCGGGGACTTTGGTTTCATCGGGGTGTGCTACTGGCTTCACTCTACGCGGATGATATCTTGTTATTCGTCCGGGAACCTGTAACTAACCTCCCACCTTTGATACAGGAGGTGATTCGGTTTGGGACCTTCTCTGATTTATCCATTAACTAGAGTAAATCTGAGCTCTCTCCACTAAAGGAAGCCACGGCTTCCTTTCCCATCAATTACCCCCTAAGATGGTATGTGGACTCCCCAAAAAACAGAGAAGGCCCTGAGGTGATTAGACATAATTAGGACCCTGTGGTTGATTGGCTATCGATCCAGATTGAGCGATGGATTAAACATCTATTGACAATAGAAGGGTGGACTGCTATTTTTAAAATGGTTGTCCGCCCCCGGTTCCTGTACTTGTTACTAAATATACCCATCACCCTGAACAGATACCCTATGTAGTTTGCTCACAAAACTTATATGGGTGGGCTGTGGCCCTCATATTAGTTGGAATACATTAATTCTTCCCTATGATCATAGCGGCTTTAGAGTCCCAGGCATTTTTCTCTATTATTTAGTTGCTCAAGTACATTTCACCTATTTCTGGTATCATCCTGATGCCAGACTCCAATATATTAAACCGGAATGGATGCAGCTTTCCATACGCCCCTCTCCACCATACTACCTCAGGGACTATCCAGAAATCCCACAGAGATACAGACGCTGCCAACCACCTGCTGGGCATGGAATAGATTTGTCCGCTATCTGGGTTATGATGCCTTACATTACCCACATATCCCTCTATCCAACAACACTTGGCCTCCACTTACTCGCCATGGCCTGACTCAATGCACGCTAACTGCACGTCATCTGAGCACTATGGGTGGCCTATTCGCAAACTCAACCCTACAGTCTATTGCTGCTACCCTACAGAACCCAAAGACCTCCCACCTCACGTTAATCATTACCGCTCCTGACAATGCTATTCCACTTATACCACGCCTCCTTACAATTGAAACCTATTGGGCGGAAAAGGTCAGAGCTGCCTGGGAAAGAGACTTGGGGCACCCCCTTCCCAATACAACTTGGTATTACTGTAGCGGACTGACCAAGCTGGTATCCATTAATCAACGCCACAAATTGCTGCATTATACATTCTTACACCGTGCCTATACCACTCCCCTTGCCCTGTTCAAACTAGACCTGACCAGGTCTCACTGCTGTCCTAAATGCATTGCAGAACACGCCAACTTTGCTCACTTAGCTTCGAATTGCACCCCAATCCACAATTTCTGGGAGAGTGTGCATATTACATTATCACAAATGATTTACCAAGCTCCTGCCGCTGACCCGTTACTAGGCCCTCCTTGGATATGCTAACCCTTTATTCGTGGACATACAATGCTTTACAGCTATTGCGCTTTTGTTTGCCAAGCAACACGTGACCTTCCAATGGGGCAGCAAAACACTTCCTACAGAGAAAACCTGGCTTCGAGACCTGTCTTATTGTGACACTACAAGTGAAATCTTTGCTTAATTACATTCATGTACCTCGCGGCCAATAGACATATGGCAGCCACTTTGGGACTATCTGATGCTTCTGGTCTCTAGTGCTGAGGATGAAGAGGAGGAAGACACAGCACTCCTGCAACCCTGATGGGCTTCCACTTTTATTCTCTTAAATTCGCTCTTGCCTCCTATGAATTACACCCATTGCTAGAACAATATCACTTACTCTGCTTTTTCCTTTGGACTTTATGCACACAGTTTTTATTTTTGACACTTCCCCTAACTCCTCACAACGCCCCCCTTCTTTTTTTACCTCTTTTCTACTGTTGGCTTTTTGGCCCCCTTTACTGTTATATGATCTATAATGTCATGATTGTAACTATGTGCATTGGTTGCTGCGTCTATGGTTTATATTCTCTTTTTTCTCTTCTTGACTCATTAAAATTGCATAAATTAAATTAAAAAATGTATAATTTGTCATACCTTAATTAGTTTTATGTGCCAGTCCATAAGGATCAGAAGGATTTCAGCTCATCCAGCTCTGCAGTTTTATCTTTCAATTTGAAACTTTGGCAAATAGTCATTTTCAAATTGTTGTTATGCCTCTGTCTGTTTGGAAATGTATTTTTATGTATTTCAAATTGTAATGTGCATATCTCATATAATGTCTTTTTATGGCTATGATAGCAGAATAAAAGTATTTTCACTGACTAACTGGGAACCAAACCTAATCAACCACAACATAAGGGTAATTCTGAACAGGATAAATCAAAGCAGACACCAGAGACTTTAAAAACACAATGGGATAATAACAAAAATAAAGAAAAGACTAAAATGCGGGGTGGATCTTCTCAGCAGGAGTACTCTGAAAAGCACTATAACTTGCAGAACTGTGAGACAATGAAACAGACCGATAGGTATCAGGATACTGATGCACGTCCTTCTCGTTCCTTTCAGGAATCATCCAAAAAATGCTTGGTCATCCCATCCACCGAAATCTAAATCCCATGGATTTAGATTTCGGTGGATGGGATATCCGCCCCATTGTGATGGAGTAACCTTCCCGCCGATATCTAATTCAGGACCTATGTCCTTAAATGTAGCATTTGTCAACAAATAAAGGTTTTCACCACAGCTGGTTCACCACAGACACCTCTATTTATCTCAAACAAGCCTCTGGCTTGTGTTTACTTGGACCATTGTGGACCCTTCCAATCAGATGAATTTTTTAAATGCATCATGTTAGAAGTTGATTCCTGCTCCTAATTCCTATTGGCATAGCCTCAGCGATTCACTGACACTCTAACAGTTAAAAAGGACTCGCAAGTCTTTATCAGTAAATATGCAGTAGCTGCATTCCATTCAGACCAGGGTCTGGAGTTTGCCTCTAGGGCTTACAGATACAGTATGGGAACATTGGGTATGACTGTGCATAATTCTTCCCCATACCATCGTGAGGGAAATGCGATTGTGTCGAGAAAAACATGTGACTTAATGCAGTCATTAACAGCTAATGCACTAGGTTCAGGTGGCAGCTGGGTCCACCACCTATATGGGGTAAAGAGAGTCTTAAACAATATGCCAAAAAAATCCTTGAGCGGTTAAACTCCCAATGAGGTCCTGTTTGGAGTTAAGATGTGTATTATAGACCTTCACACTCCCAGTAGAGTGGTGGCAGAGACACGTTTTGATATCAGTGAAAGTTTTGTTGTTTTACAGTAACTGAATGACTTCATAGACACTCAGAGCAACTTCCAACTGAATCTCTCTGCCACTGGAAAAGTGAAGGAAGCACCAGCAGCTCCTTGTTGGAGCCAGACAAAAAGGAGTTTGGGCCATCTTACAGAACACCTGTGCTAGTCCTGGCTGTTGAAGGTATTAGAACTGTACTTTTACTGCCTCTTGTCAGTAGCAAACACAAGAAATTTGTTTCGATTGATCTCATCAAATCACACTATGTGGCCGTTTCTACATAGTGGATCGTGAGGTATCCTCGGTGGTTACCTGCCTCCTCTCACTACCATGTAGGAAATCTCTATGCAAGCTGTAACTAAAAAAAGAAGTTTCTTCTCCCCAGCAAGGGACAGCTAATACTGATGTTACTTTACTTCCAGTAACGTATACAACCATACAAGCATCAGATGTGATTACACATACACATGTTTACATGACTAGACATATTTCAGCACTACAAGCAAACAATGAAATTGTTTATAGCATCCCACCAGAGGAGTTACTTGCCAGTTCCACACAGATCCATGAGCATCCCATGTTTATACAAACAGTCTCAGGCTACTTTGTCGACTTTGATAACTTTTCCTCAGATTAATCAGAACCACCTTTAAAGTGTGGACTACTTGAACTTGTAGTTTGGCTCAAAAAGACATACTTTATCCCACCGTGGATATAAATTTGGATTACAACTTTTCCTTTGAATTGATATTGTGATTGTGTTTTTCTTGCTTCTGAATGGGCACTATCTCCCAGAGCGCTTTGCTGTTGAACTGGTTAACAAGGTTTTAAAACCCCATTCTTCATCACACAAAGTACGAAGAGACCTGTCCGCTGTGAACACTTCTGAGGTTCCAGTTTCTGATGGAACTGTTTGGGATAAGGTACCCTACGCTATGTTTGGACTGGCAGAAACTTACAAGTTCCAAATGTTTTTAGGATTTCTTTAAATGATGGCATCACTCCTAGCACCATTTCTGATGATTGGAACATTCACACAGTGAAACAAATGCTTGATGATTTAGAGCATTATACTGTATTTGAAAGTGAAGAAGTGTATGATGGTCCATCTAATTATGATTAAATGTTTTTTTCAGCATTATGGTCACCATTATTTACATAAAGCAAGTAACCCACGTGCAGTATTTAATTACACATAATGGGAACACAGCCCTACACCACCCCAGGGTAACTCAAAGACATTTGCACAGACGTTTGCATATTTTTCTGGTCACAATTCAGAAGACTCAGAGCCATATTATTCTAAACTTACACCTTCCTCTGCAAAAAAAAATTTGCTAACAGACACAAAGTTGATTTATTCTGCTCTTTTCATTTCCCAGTTGTTGACGCAAGGGTATGACTTTTGTAAAAAGAATATCGATTTGAAATCTATATGGGGAATTAAAGATTGTCAGGTTCAGGGAACAAGGCTTTATTTAGAGGATGCCTTATACCACTACAACAACTTTTTCTGAATAAAACTATGCAGCAGAAGTCCTGTCTCAGCCTGGGCAAGATAGAGGATGTGAATACACCAAACCGTCCCACATTTGCAAGTTTTGAGATTTGGCAGTAATTCACAAACTACACAGAGAACACATTTGGCAACAGGCTTGAGAATGGTACATACAATTCTTGACGTTCCAGTCCAGAGACATTGCCTGTATGGCTGTTAGATTCTTAAGGTTGTAAGTCATGTTTTCTTAACACAAAGGGGTTAAGGATAAATAGGCCGTAGGCTGTACCCACGTTGTGCGCAGACACAATACTAAGGAATGATAACGGCATACAGCGTTGGAAAGTTCTGCCTAGATTGGCTAAGACATTCAAAGTTGTCTGAGGTTAAACAACACTTGTCTCTTCTTTTTTATCACATGGTTTTACAGGATTTCTTGTTAGGTCATAGGAAGCCACGTAAATAGCTCATTCTGTATGCTTTATACAATGAAGTATGGAAGGTTTCACAGCAGGAAGATGCTGAGAGAATATGTGAAACTGACATTGCAAATTTAGAAAGGCTCTAGCAGTGGTTGACAATGGTATGACTACATTGAATGTATGATGATACCACGCATACCAACACAACGCGGTATTTTGCATAGTGGTTTTGACAACGCAAGTCGTTACATCGACTTGCGTTGGAGGGCGCTGGATTTAGGAATAGTGTGAATTACTATTCCAACTCCAGTCTACGTACAGTAGGGAAGCTGTTGGAATTGTAATTCACACTATTCCTTAGTCTAGAGCGTCCTCCAGTGCAAGTCGATGTAATGACTTGCGTTGTTAAAACCACGATGTAACCATTATGCGTTGTAATGGTTGCGTGGAAAAGGATGTTTCCCAACTACATTATACTAGAATGTATTCCCTGGGTAACATTGTGTCATCTGCTATTGACAACATACAAAGTGAAATGTCTTTTTGCAACATGGGCAGTCACAGCTCAGGTCCATCATGCTATTAAGTTGGACTCTACAGACTTTATACACTGGTTGTGCTCCATGGTAACACTGAAATTCCATTAGTTTGTTTTTACCATACAACTTAACAAAGGAATAGACCACCATGGCCCGGAAAAATGCAACATACACTATGTTACACATAGAAAAGTTAGACAAATTACCATTTACTGTTGCAGAGGTTTCATCAGCAGATGAGTAATACACAGGTTTATTTGTCTGCTAATTTCAACTTTTCACTTCCAATACTGCTTAAAACACGATCATGTAAGCAGATATGAAGTGCTGGAGGAGGGATTTGTATATAAGGCATGGGTCTTACCTTTCATTTACAGATGTAGGAATGGTGCAACTGAGGTTTTTCTTTGCAGTATAGACTGCAAGAACACTTAAGGCTATTTTCTAGTTTGCAGAGAGGTCGCAATCCACAACGCATGTAATACATCCAAGGTGAACTTGTCTGTTATCTGCAAGGTTCCCCAGCTGCTATAATTCAGCCTGCATTCAGATTACTTTTGAATGGAAGTTATTTGATGTTGAATGATCAAAGTTTCGGTGGGATGAAACCGGGAATACCATATCGGGTGATGATTCCTGTGGTTGTGATCTGTTGGTCACAAGTGCTTTTTCCTCCCACCTGTATCTTAAGGAATGCTACAATTTGGCCTTTGATTAGAATTTCAAATGTGGACTTTGATGCTTTTAGCAGACTGAAAGCGTTATTGTTTAAGAAGGAAGTGACCATACACTGCATGGGAGACTTTTTGTCATACGGTTCATGATTTCTCAGTAAAACTGCATTTGTTATACAACATAAACATCAAAACTGTGCGAGACTGGGTCCATGCACACCATGATGATTTGTTGGCCTGAGTCCTGGCTAACTCACAGTGCACCATCTGTACCCCTAACCTAGAAAGGTAACAGGTGGCATGTGCAACCTCAGAACATGACAACCCTGACTACCCAATTATATTGTGAAAACAGATCTAAAACCCTATTGTTTGGTAACTCATACATGCCCAAACAGAAACACCAAAAAATGTATTGGCATTTGAAATATTTATTTAAGCAATAAGAGTTTTGTGTAGAATACACACACTGCAATTATCAAGAGAAGGAAACAAAACAGAGTAATAAGCATCATGAGAATGGTAAAGAAAATCAACAGTTCAACCATTGTGCTGTTACATAGTATATATGCTTGCAAAAAAGTACAGTTATAGTTAGGCTCCTACCCGGCTCTCCTTATCCTACTGGGCCTCGGGTGGGTGAACCTGCCAGAATCCCTAGAGGTGATCTAAATCCCCAGTTACCTGTGGGTATGTTTCATCTGGGAGCCCGTCTCGGTGTAAGCTGGGCACCATCCTTCTCAGGAGGTAAACAGGATTCAGCTGTGCTGGAATTCCGGGATGGGCCGACCGCGACAGTGTCAGCGAAATGCTCCTCTACTAAACAAAGGAGTGATGTTGTTTATATAATAATCTTCACCCATGTTGTCATGTTGAAGCCCCAATGCTTCAATAAATGATTGAAATGCCAAACTGAGCATTTCTTGTGTCTCCCTTCGGCCATGCATGATGTACTAACAAAAGGGACTGATCTGTTTTCACAATTTCCTTGGGGAATCAGAGTTGTCTTGTTCTGAGGTTGCACATGCTCTCAGCTACCTTGTAAGGTTTAGTGGTCCAGAGGGTGCACTGTGAGCTAGCTAGCCAGGAGTAAGGCCAACATATTCTGATGGTGTGCATGGAGTCAGTCTCGCACAGTTTTGACATTTATGTTGTTCAAAAGCACAGTCTTACTGATAAAGTAGGAACTGCACAACACTGTCAATGTGGAGTGTGAAGAGCTCATAAATCTAGACTTGCATGTAGAAAGTGGAAGTTCAACAAAACAGAAAAATGGTGAACCATGACATATCTGTTCACTCCTATTTTAGACATAGCCTGCGATTTATCTGCACATCAAGGATGACAAGCCTCCGTGAACCCTTGCACATTTTTGGCATTCATTGACCCTTGACCAAATAAGAGCAAGAACAAAAGGGAGCCAGAGTATATACTGCAGCCACAAATAAAAAGTATAAATCACAAATTACCATCAGAAACCAAGAAAAACTTGACAAGGAACTGAGAGTAAACAGACTAAGCACAATAAAGAAAGAAGCTCTGCTACCGCAGAATATACTGATCAGCATACAGGTTGGGTTAGTTCACCTAATTTTAATTTCATCCTTGTGTGACATTAGCAATTGCTACACTCATTTATCAGTTTTAATCAACTGAGGGGCAATAGGGAGTTTTGTTGACTGGGGCCCCAAATGTACTCATTGTTCATGCAACTCAGCGCTACAACCAAATGTGCTGCAGTGCAAATTAGAAAACTCAGTACAAAGCTATAGCTGTAAGATTGGCCTCATATTATTATCCCCTGCACTGACACCCCATGATATAGGGGTCCATGTGCACTGTTTAGCGTTAAGTTTGGCTACCTTGGTGGATCGGGCTTTGCATACAAACCTATGGGTGTTTGACCTGATATTTCTCAGTAATGTCCCCTTGAAGAAAAGTGACAGGAAGCATAACAGAACTGCTTTTGCACCGAGAACATGGCACCATTCCAGTGCAAAACACCTTTTGTGCTCATAGTAAATAGCATGCACCGCTTTGCGCTGACACAAAACGCTGCTGTTGGAAAGTGGGTTATTGGTAGGGGCAAATGTAGGTCTGCCACTGGTCTGCCACTGGCATTAAGGCCATTAACACATGGTAGGACTCAGCATAGGTCTTAGAAAATTATTCCTATGCTCAACCCTTGGTAACGTGGCTGCGAAACAACAAAAATCCAATGTAGGGAACCGTAGATATGAATCTTCAAAGATTCAGTAAAATATAGCACTTAGAAGATTATAGCACCATATAGTGATACCTGCTCGCGATAGACCGGACCAAAGTCAAAGTTTCAGGCCGGGCGCGATGGAGCCTTGAGTGGCTGCAGCTCCCGGCAGGTCCTGGTCTCAGTTTCTACCTTCACACTTAGAAACTTTCTGGAGCTTTTCTTCCCGAGGGTCCTCAAAGCTCCCAGCCAGTCCGGATCCGGTGAGGGTTCGCTGGCTTGACTTGTGACAGGGTCAACTTCCCTGGAGCGGACTTTGAAAATATTTGAAGTTTGCTTCAGCAGGATAACCCAGGAATCAAGGCCGACACGCGATGGAAGGCAGGCAGCTTGGCTCTCGCGGTTGCTCCCGGTCACCTTTTCTACGAACGGAGTTAGAAACTTTTCTGGAGCTTTTTCTCGCAGGGTCTCTCAATGCTCCTCATGTAGCCAGATCCGGTGAGGGTTCACCGGCTTCAGATTTTCTCTAGTCCCGGTCAATCTCTGGAAGTTGATGTGATGGAGCTTTTAGCGGGACGAACCTGGGTGGCTTGGCCGGCTCGCAGGTGAAAGCAGGCGGCCTGGTTGGCCTGGTTGAGTCGGTCCCTCTATGGAGCTTTTTTTCAAAGTTGCCCCAAAATTCTCGAAACTTCTTGAACTTCTTCCTGAAGTTCCTCAAGGGGTCCCAAAGTGTCTCAAATTTACTCCAAGGGTCTGGAAGCTCCAAGATGGTCCTTGAAAGTTGAGGATATCAGTTCCCACAATCCACTGGTACAAAACCCTTACAAATCCACTGATGGGTCTCCAAGGTGTAGATTTAGTTGGTGATGTTCCAGTTGAGCTCTTTTAACCTGTAGCTTTCAGGCCTTAGAAATCTTTGCACAGCAAAACTTCTCAGCAGGGCACTTCTTGCTTCAGTAAGTTTCAAGCAGCAGATCTGGAGGGCTGTGCCCCTCTCAGATACTTGTGCCAAGTTCTCTGGGTCATGCAGGAGGTCACTTCTGTCCAATGGGAGCAGGGTAACTCCTAAAAGTTATGACCACTTCCTGTAGAGTGTAGCATTATTTTGTCCCAGAGTGCATTAAATCTTCCAAATCCATAATGGCTGATTTTCCAGCAAGGAGGTAAGAGCTGGCTAAACACACCCCCTGGGATGGCTTATTTCCATAGACTTTCCCCCTACCATCTGCACATAGCTTCCCTAATCCTGGTTCTGGTGGGGGTCAAAAGTGTAAAGTGGAAACTGACACTGTAGTCATCCCTCTACCTTTGAAGTTCATGTTTACGACTCCTACCCCTGGCCTGGCATTCCTATTGAATAGCACACTGCCCTGCTAGCAGAACTGTTTAACCCCAGGGGCTCTTTCTCACCTCTTCAAGGCAGCCTGGCTAATCCACTTAACTCTGACCAATCAGGACAGACCACCGGAAGGCTGAATTTGGATCCACAAACAAGAAAGTGTAATAACTTCTTGTCTGTACATTTTAGGAGAAATTCAACAATATAATATTATTGGATTTTTCACTCCCATTCTAGGAAGTGTTTGAACGGTAGCTCTATCTCGTTCCTATCAGGAGTTATTATTTAATAACTTCCTGCAATGTTAACCTATGTGGCCTGGGATTTGCAATGGGGAAAAGGACTTGGGCAAGTATTTCCCTCATTTCTACAGGACCCCCACCCCCTGTGCAACTAGGGGAGACTTTAGGGGTTCTGAATCTTCAGAAATATGGCAGATCCTCCTTCCACAGTGCTCCTAGCATCAAAATCGAATTTGAGCAGTACTTTAACACAATGTGGGGAGTGAACTGTGATATTTCACTTAACCCAGGCATATAAAAACTAATTCTATAAGGGTGTACCTTATAAATACCTGACCCCCCACCCCTGGGATACCTAGGGTAGACCCTGGGGGTCCCTAAGATGCCAAAACATTATAGGTTATCCATTTTTAAGCGCCCCAAACACAAAAGTCGAGTTTGGGCACAATTAACTTTTTAAAAGCAGTCCTGGCACCCAGTGCTGCTTTTAAACTGACCTCAGGCTTCAGCAGTGCACACGTGCAAGTGCAAAAATAGCTGCTTGCCTTTAAACTGCCATGTCCCAGGATACCAGGGACTTCTAGCTAGTTTCAATCCCCCTGCCCCATTATATACTAGGGGCATATAGGGTAGGTCCTGCCAATCACAGGGGTACCCCACCATACCATTGTGTACCCTAGTGTATGTAAGTGTTTTAACTGCATTCTAATGTGTTTCTTTCAGCATAACACTGGCCCTGGGCCTGGTTAGGCAGAGCCCAGAGTCAGTCAGAGTCAGTTACAATCAGCATCAGTCAGCAAAAAGTTGTGGGGTGCCCAGGGCACCGGATGACTTTGCAACAGTTGCCCATATGTCACAGTTTCCAAAGTTAAAAGTGACGCACTGGCGGCATAAGGGGCTTATAAGTAAGCCCCAAGTCTTTGTAAATATGGACGTTTGTGTTAATAAGTAGGATGGAATCTGTAGGCGTAGAACAGTCGCCTAGCTTAATTGAATTGATTTCTTTCAATTCTTGGTCACACTGGTGACTCCGTAATATGGCAAACCAGATACCTCCGGCACAATCACACTTGCTTTCTCTCTTTGCAGATCTATTTGTCACTGATGTCCTCTGGTATTGTATCACTAGAAGCATCTGCTCCTATATCTATCCTACAGTGACTGATGGCACGTATGATGAGCATTTTGATTTTTTCAATAAAAAAAGAAGAAATACTATCTCCGCTTTAAGCCTATGACCAGTGGCTTGGTTTATTCATGGTCGCTATCATCATTTGCAGTTTTGTTCATTTACAAAGGAAGTAGAATGAACACATGAACCAGTACCTCAATACCTATCTGCCCACCTGCGTTACCTGTCATTCCCAGTCTCCTGCCATCTCTCCTCTATTCCATAGAGGGAAACATTAAAGTATTCTCGACTAAAACACATTGATTCTTAGCAGCGTTAGCAATTGAGAACTCGTGTTGCTTTCAGTTTTACTGGAGCAAATCAACTAAGCCAAAATATTTAATTAAATTTGACCTAAAATGTCCCTACGAAGTAGTAAAGAAAAAACAACCATATTCTCTACTAAACAGAGCTACATAAATTCCATATCATGCCATTCGTTTTTACCAGGCAGCTCGCATGCCCTGATTGTAAGGAGTACAGTACTCAGTAGATTGGACTACTGAAACTCCCTGTATTTAGGAGCTCCCCAATATATCCTGCAGGGACTACAGAGAGTCCAATCAGCCGCAACTAAGCTGGCGCTCAATCGCAGCCCCGATTCCTCTTCCACACAGGCGCTGCGAGAGCTTCACTGGCTACCGGTCAGAGAAAGGATTCATTTCAAGTCCCTCTGCCTGGTCCACAAAGCAATGCATGGGGAGGGCCCGATCCCTTTGCAGGAAAGATTCTCACGTTACTCCCCTCTAAGACAGCTGCGCTCCTCCAACGCTAATCTATTGTCACAACCCAGATTCAAACGTGCCAGGATGGACGGGAGGGCCTTCAGTGTGGTAGGGGCCCGACTGTGGAATGAGCTCCCCTGGAACATCAGACAGCTAGACTCCTTATTGGAATTTAGAAAGAGTCTTAAAACCTGGCTTTTCCAGAAGCCTGATTGCCGTCGACGTCGTCTCACCTCTTATAGCTTAAGCAATTGATTGTTTTGTCAGAGCGCCAGGATACCCGTAGGGTGACAGTCTGCGCTGTACAAATGACTATACAATACAATACAATTCATTATGCTGTGCAATGCCTCTGCGATGTGAAAGAAGTCCTGATGGAAAATATTGGAGCCACAGTTGTTTTCGCTTTGAGTCACCTTGAACATCTTCACCTTAATGTACAACACTTTTGACGAGACATGAGGAAAGTGCAAGATTACAACCTATGCAAAAAGGCAGTAAAGTGCTCCTGTCATTGGCATTATTATCCCCCTCGACGGTTTGCAATAGGTCACATCAAAGTGCAGGCTGTGACTAAACATCTACAATGGTGCAGGCTGTGTCTAGGCGGATAACACCACCAGCTGTTTGTAACATTGAGAGATTTCTGGACTTTGCAAACCCTTACATGCACCCCATCAAAGACTTCCTCAAATAGACATCTCAATCGTGCACTTCTTAATGAAGGAGCTGCTTTCGTCAGGTCTGTAGTGGAAGAAAAAGTGTCTCGGTATGTGAAGGAGCAGGTTGCTGCTGTTCTTTTCTTATGGCTTCCAGACAACCGGCCTCTTTTCTAACTGAAAGCCAATGCCATCGACCCATCCCTTTGAGCTTTTCTGTCCCCATTGTTTTTGTACACTTGCCAGCTGCAATTAGTTGCATTCTTTTTTTTTACAGAAGACGAGGGCTCTAAATATATCTACATCATTTTGAATAACTCTGAATAGAAACCATTTTAACTAATCCAATGTAATCTAAAAATGTGATTCACTTACAAAAAATACTGCATTGAGTATAAATTATTTGAGTAAAGAGATAAGCAAAAAAGACAGGGAAGGAAGTATGAGGCACAGGGGCGAAGGGACCCAGGTATAGAGGGACAAGGAACACAAGGGAGAGCATTTGGATTAAAGGGAATTGAGCTGCCACACTAGGCTACTAAAGAAAAAGATGAAGAGGTACATAGGGTTTTGGGGAGTCTCCTCTCAAAAAAAGATGTTTGAAGGGACGTGAGACATCATTTGGATTCAATACACATTATTCGGTTTATACCATGTTAGAACCATAAAAGCGTCATAACAATTGTACAATGTCAAAATATAAATACATATAAAATGTCAAATAAAACACATTATTTACACGTTTACAAATGTACAATGCATGTCCATATTAAAAACAACCACATTCCTGATTAATTATAAAATAAAGCCTGCCCTATTCATGATATTGTTGCTAAGCTGTTAAGACATAAGCAGGTAAAACGTTATAAGGTAGAATCATATTACACATTGCACAATCAGAGTTCATCCTCCAGGGGGGACCAAGTCTAATAGACTGAGATATATCACGTTCTATGCTAAATAATGAATTCCAAGTATGCAGCATCTTAGAAAGAAACATGGCAGCCCCATGACATATAGACTATCCTTAAACTCATTCAAAATCTGAAAACCCTCCTGATAATGAAATATTCTTTTGTTCATAAAAGCGGTTTAAGATATTGCTTTCTCAGTGAGTGGTAAAATTTACAAAAAGGCGCAATGTGCAAAGTCGATTCATATATATTTTCACAGGGGCATTTTTGATTTAAAGGTTCACACCCTTCATTCCTTGGAAAAGAGACCATTCGGTGAACATAAGAATAAGAAATTGAGTTAAAAGAAATCTGTGGTGAGTGTTATGGATTAACATATGTTACTTTTTACACCAAGGCTGAACATTCATTCCCCGGTACCTTCCCACAGAGGCCATAGAAAGATCCGAGTGGACCTTTTCCTTATGCTGAATTGTAAGGAAATGCTCCTTAGGGCATTTTTTAGGATAGCCAGTAATGTCCTCTGGGTGGGCACAAAGATCCCTCTCTTTCTGACCATGCCCTCTCAGGATGTGCTTTCTGTGCTTCAGTCAAGGGATTTTACTTGCCTGATCGAGACCCATACAGTCTTTGATAACAATTCTGGTAAAGTGGGCCTCTACTATAGACCAAACATAATGCCATAACAATAGCGGTTTTGTTTTTGATAAAACTGAAAATAAACCAGCTCACAGTTCGCCATGAGGGATAGTTTCTGATGTGGATTGGGGTACGGCTGGGAGTTTTAGGAACTAATTTTCTTGTGTTTGGATCGTTCCATTATCCCCCATCCTACAGACACCTGCTCTATATGAAGCAGATACATTGATTTGGCCTTATATAAAATAAGCAGCTCTCTCATAGGGCTAGAGGATAATTTAGAGGCAAATCTAAAAAGGCCTTCATTGTTTCTTGCCATGTTGGAAATGCAACTTACTCTATTGTGTATCAAGTCCCTTTTAGAGGAGAACTGGATTCCTAGATAATTAAATGTTTTGGTATTTTGGATTTTGCTCTGCCTGATAAAAAACGCTGTTACCCTTTTCCCTCGTTTGACCACAACTCATGGTAAAAGCTTTAGCTATGTTTATTTTTAAATCTCTCTCTTCCATATAATTTGTAAAGGAGTTAATATATTTTTGGTGACTGATGGATTTAGGCACCGAGATTGCCCCATTGCCTGCGTACAAAAGCAAGGGTATTGGACGCCTTCCAATTCTGGGGGTATCTGCACCTTCCCGTTGTAGTGTATCATTCACCCCATTTATATATAAAGAGAAGAAGACGGGTGCCAACACTCAATAGGTGCAGTCAATTCACCCTCAGTCCCAAAGCGGACTTTGGCAGTAAATTCACTACACAAGTATAAGAAGAGCGAAATAATTTCCCGAGGTGCTCCCAGTTGTTGTATACAGGCCCACAGTTTGTTATGATTAATCAGATAGAAAGCACAACTTAAATCAATAAAGCACAAATATAAAGAGGCCTCTTTAGCTTGGGTATAGTACCCATCAACAGATTAAACTTGAGCGACTGCTCAACAGTCCCAAGCTCTTTCCTGAAGCCATATTGGGCATTGGTTCCATTCTCTAAGAGAACCTTTCCCAATAATTTCAGAGGAATCAAGTAAAGAGATTGGTTGATAAAATTTAGAGTCCTGTCTTGGTCCCTTCTTGAAAATTAGTATAATAAATGAACAGGCCCTTGATTGTGGTACTTGTCCTACTCCTGTTGCGCTTAAAACAGTAGTCTTAAACAGGGCCCAAATGACCATCTTTGACTTGCATGTGTCCACTGGGACCCAGTCGGGGCCAAGTGCCTTACCCTGGACTTTCATCTAGTGCCCTTATTACCTCCTCAAGGGTAAAAACTATATCTATTGGGGGATTAGCTACAGGGATTTGTGCTCTGGTGTAAGAGGTTGATAAGAGTGTTTCTTGCTTTTGTTCATTGATTGTTAAATCAGTCTGTTTTATCACTTTGTCTCTGAGTCAGTAATTGGCTAACGGATAGAGAGATAGAATTATGAGCTTCCATTATCTACTTATCATCATTGACTGGTGTCAGATCTGTCATAAAATGCCCTATATTCCTAGCTAATAAGACATTTAAAAATCTAGATGAGTCAACCCCTTGCCCATTTTATTTTAATGCCATTCATACTGATGGGAGCAATATCGTTGATTTCACCAACCTCAGGGTATAGATGAGAACTTATCTTAAATTTTAGAACAAATAGATTATGGTCGCTTATGCAATTAACTCCCACCTCAAAGTCCTGTACAATTATTCTATCATTATTCGAAATAAAGGAAAAATCAGTGTTGCTATTACAGCCTTCCCTATGAAAGTTGGTAGCCGGAATTGGGAGTTCAACCAACAATATTCTACGATTTTCAAATCATATTTTAGTATTAAGTCATTAAGTGCTTCACCATAGGGGCAGTGACTAAAATGAGCCATGTCATCCCCCTGCAATCAGAGAGTCCTCACACCTGCTTAGACGGAAAAAAAACATAGTGACATTAAAATCCCCTGCCCAAACAACATAATAGTCCCTACTGGACCGGTCAATAAAATGGGTCAAATCTAGAGCAAGAGCTTTCACAACATGAACCCATGAAGAGTCAAAAACATTGTTATAAACATTTATAACCAGGATGTTCAGATTGCCCTCTGAATTAAAAAGAGCCAATTGATAGTAAGGTGAAGTTAAAAAGCGTGTTGTGTCTTTTAGTGCAAGTTTAGTAGAAAATAATGTGACCAGACTCCCCTTGGCCCTGCCCATATTTGAAGATGTTGCAGCGGTATAAAATGGCATAAAATCTTCAAAGTCTATTGGGTTCGTCAGCCAGATTTTATGGAGCCATACAATATCGATTTTTGCGTACATTACCCAGGCCTCTAGCTCAGTTTTTTTGCCAGACCAGGGATAATCCACACGAAGATGACAAGTTCTCAATCTTCCTTGGCAAGATCCAGGCGCTGCCTCCCCAACCCAGGCCAGGACATAGAAAAGGAGATTCACCAGAGGAGGGGGTTTGATCAAAAAGTCAATCCAATTGGTCCAGATGAGCAAAAATCTGTTAGAGGCAGTAACAGGCTTGTTTGATGTCAAAGAAGTAGGGAACATTCTACATTGAGGCCTAAAGAAGAAGCCTAGCAGAAGCGCCTTGATTGACTTTGATGGTAAGCCAGAAAAATGGAGCCTGTTAAGGATATCTTTGGCCACCAACTTGACTTTAAAGTTAACAACAATGCAATTGTTATTGTTTGTTTTTATATTGTTACTGACCCGAATTCTTCATGCGTGAATAATCTGACTAAGTGACAGTCCAGCCTTCCACTGACCCAGTGAACCCCTTTGTACATAAGTTGGTCATGATTCTCAATTATATTATGCCTGAGGTGAGGAACTCCTCTCAACACCATTACTATGGGGGATGCTTGAGGGGTAAATTGCAATATTGGCAGTTTCAGGGACTGAGCCCCTTCTCCCCAATTAGAAGCCCTTTGTAGACTATGGCTATTGGGATTCTCCCTGGAATCCCTTGGTGCCACCAGGACTGAGTAAGACATTCTCCCTGAAGTGATTTGAAGTTGTTGGCCTAGTGCTTGTGTCCCACCTGAATGTGATAAACTCTGGACAGAATCAGCCAAGACCAAAGACACTGGGCCAGTCGATTAGCGTTCTGCAAAAGACAGGTTCAGGTTCATAAGATTTTCTTCTATTTTCTCTAATCGGCTTAAGATGGGACTCAGAGCAGATAAAACCGAGGTCAGCACACCATTGGAAAGTTCCTCTACTATCAGTGCTATGTGACCCCCTTCAATTGACAGGTTATTCTTGTCTACCCCTTGCTCGGGTTTAGGCAGACATGTTGAAGGCCCGGGCCCTGTCTTTTAGATATGCTTCCCCCATCTGCTCTTTTACTTTTTCCTCCTTCAATCTTTGTGGTTTTACATTACCTGAGGATTGATCAAAGGGATGGGGAATTGCATAGCTTCTGGCTGATGAATGTGTGTTATAATGGATGTAACAACTGAAATAGTTGGGGCAAGGTCAACATCCAGGTCATTATCTGACGAGGGCTGTGCAACTCATTATTGCCCATTGTGACATTGTTAGACTCCTGAGGAACATGAACAGTAGGTGGGGATGACAATGATAGGCATCTCTCGGCTAAAGCAATTTCTTTGTTCAATACCCCCAATAAACGCTGCAAAAAGTGTCGCTGTTGTACATGGTGTAGGGACTGGAGGAGATGTTTTTGTTTCCACATCGTTCAACTTCCATTTCTTCTTAAAATCTAAAGTGAAAAGATGTCACAGATGATGAGTAAAAGAGAGATGGCCCAACCCAGCCTCTTTCGGGAGAAGATGGGCCCATCCTGGCCTGGTCTTCGCCCGGGCACACGGCCCGGCCGACTCACGCATGTCCCATGCTGTGGAAAGCACACAGTGCTATTAAACATGTGTTTGTAGCCTCGCCCCTCCTGAGCACCGGGTGGCTGGAGGATGAGGTCCCACTCCAACCAGGTACACAGAGTTCTGGCTGTAAGTGCAGGCAACAGGGAACTGCTCTGTATAAACACCCGTACTGCGGGAAGCACTCGGTGCTTTTAAACGCATGGTTGTAGACCTGTCCCTCCTGGGCGCAGGAGGCTGGAGGACAAGGTCCCACCCCATCCAGGAATACAGAGTCTAGGCAGTAAGTGCAGGGAACAGGGAATCGCTGTGTAGAAACACCTGTGTATAGACATCAAAGAACAGACCAGGATAACACAATGAACAGGAAATTAAAAACAACAAAAAAGGTGAACAGAAAATTAGGCATGGGGTCACAGGGACAATGGTACGTGAAAAGTAAGGGAGAACATAAAAAGGTAAGGGAATGGAGCTACAGCAGGCTCCTTGAAAAAATGAAAGGCGAATGATGGGCTGTTGCTGGAACCCTTCTAAAGAAAAAAGGGAGTTTTGAGAGGGGAGGGCCAAAAGAAAAAAGAAAAAGAGGAACAATAGCATTCCTAAACTCAAACATCAAATAAAGCATTGTTCAGCATAAATGACTTTCATCAACTTGGTTTAGTCAGCCCCCTGAATGTCTTTTAAATAGAAACATTGGAGGAAATATTTTAGATGAAAATTAAATCGTCAGGACAGGTTTAGTCCATTTTGATTAAAAAAACATGTGCAGCCATAAATTCCCCTGGAGAGAAGTGGTGACTCTACATTCTGGGAGCCAGAAACACTGTGACAGTGTTCTGTTGTAATGAGAAAACAACTCTTGAGATTTGTATCCTTTGTAGATAATTAGTAAACCATTGGGTTTTGTTCAGGTTGACAAAATGGTAGGGTTGATGAATTCTCCAAAATGTCTTCAAAAAATTAGGAAAAGTAGAAAAGTCTTGTAATTCCATCATTTTGCTTGACAATTTCATGCTAGCAAACATCACAATCTATAGTTCTATGGTGAATGAGAAGACATACCAACTATGATGGGTGGAATGATTCCAAATACTCAAACCTCTGGAAGTCACTCTAGGTAGCATTCCCATCTTTTTGTTGCCCACTGTGCCACTCTAGATAGAAGTCTGCTTTATGCAAATCAGTACTGAACCTGCTCCTCGTGGGAGCAGTCGATTCTGAACTGCCAAACAAGGCCCCTACAGAAAGCATCACATGCAACCTGAGATTAGCCTTGTTAAGGATTCTCAGTGAGGTACAAATTAGACCAGATTTTATACTGAGCAAGGGACAGCATGTGGTCCCTTGCCCGTTACATAGGATGTTACATTAAACACACAAAAATGTGATGGGAATAATTAAAGCCACTGCTATTACTTTGGATATCATTCCAACCCATAATTTCAATCCACTGTTCCACTCTAGACAGAGGACCCCATTATGCAAATTAGTTCCTAACCCTGATCCTCATAGGAACAGTCAATCGCAAACTTCCAGACAGCCTGGCTTTAGAGGGGAACACAAGACACCCCAAATTGCTGTTGGCCTTCATTTAAGTATAGCTTGGATCCTGTGGCATAGCAAGCAAGGGACCTACTTCCGTGCGGGTTCCCATAGGGATCTCTCTAAGCCCTCTGCTCTTCAATGTCTGTGTTTCAGAACTAGCCCAACTGATTATATCTTTTGGATTTTCCCCTACTTCTTATGCAGACGATACTCAAATCGTGGCGTCGGCCTCTAACAATACAGAAGTCACCATTTCTCAGTTTCACAACTGTATGAGAGCTGCTAGTGACTGGGTGGGAAGGCGTTGCCTCAAACTAAACTTGGCGAAAACTGAGGTGATACTCTTTGGTAATAAACCTCAGTTTTGGATAGGGGTGGGGAGAATTTGCGTAGTCGCGCTATGCAAAGCTCCGCGAAACGGTAAAAAGTCTCCGCAAGCATGCAGAAATTCCACGAACACGCGGAATTACTTGTTCACGGTGCTTTTTACCTGTTCGTGAATGCTGTTTGCGTGCTCAGGGGGGAAATATTGCGCGAACATGCATTTTGAGAACACGAACAAGCAAAAAATTCCGCGAAGCCGCGGAACGCAGGATTTTAGGCAATTCTGCGTTCTCCGCGGAACGCGAAATTACCCACATTCCACAAATTCCGCGAGCGGAATGGAATTTACCGCCCAGGCCTAGTTCTGGAGCCCAGCATGCTGGCCAGCAGAGTTGGGAACCCTCCCAACCCCAGTCAAAAAAGCATAAAAATGTAGGCATAACTATAGATGACAAACTGAACTTTAATAAGCACATCAGCAGAGTTGTCTCTAGCAGCTTCAACACTTTGAGAATCATCAGGAAGATTATTCCTTTTATTCCTTTCACCTCCAGAAAAACAGTTATTTCCTTACTAATTCTCATGAAGCTGGACTTTTGTAACAGACTCTTTATTAAGCTCCAAAAACAACACGTGAAGAAACTCCAAAGCGTGCAGAATGCTGCGGCCAGGCTTCTTTTTGATCTTCCCAAGTTCCACCCAGTTTCAGCCTCCATTAAGGAACTTCCTTGGCTTTCAGTGAATAACTGCATTAAATTCAAGGCATTATGCCTTACCTATAAGGCCTTGCATGATCTAGGTCCTAGTTACCTCAAACAATACCTCTCTTGGTACATACCCAACAGAGACCCACGATCTAAAAATTCCCTGACGGTTTCTCGTCCCAGTTTTAAGAGACTCAAATGGGGAGGCAGTTGTTTTTTCCTCTGAAGCCCCGGTTCTATGGAACAGTCTGCCTATAAACATTAAAGCAGCTCCCACACTCTTGAGTTTTAGGAAACTAACAAAAACTAGGCTTTTTAACCTCTAGTCTCTCACTGCTCTCACCTATACTGCTATCCCAACACCCATGGGTATTCGAGCGCCTTAGAAACATTTTAACATAACATAACATAAATAAACCTCATCCAATTAAAGTGCTACATCAAACATACAAAAAGTGATTGGTGGAATGATTACAAATTGTGTAAGACACTCTCAAGCATTCTGGGTAGCATTCCAAATCATCAGTTCTCACTCACTGTGCCACTCAAGAGAGAGGCCTGTCTTTTGCAAATCAGTACTGACCATTCTCCTCAAGGGAGCAGTCCATCCAAGGGCCATATGTATAGAAAATAGGGATTTTAATTTCCTAATTGAGATTCTTACCGAATCACAATTACGAAATCGCAATTTCTAATTTACAAAAATATAGATTTCTAAAATAGCAATTTCTAATGGGTTTGTAAATGGAATTTATATTTACTTCGATATTAATCATGAATATTAATGAGGTAGGTCACAATTTGTGACCCATTTGGAATCGTGGCCATCACAGGAATGTCACTGCTGAGGTCTGTGATTGCTTTATAATAATTTGTTTCTTTTGTTAATGCAGCCCGTTTTCCAATGCCACATATTAGTTTCAACATTCACAAAGAAGAAGGGGCCCCTTGGGGACCCGTCCTATTTGTGAATGGTTGCCACATTCTTTGATGTGTCAGTAAAAACTGAGAGGGCCTGATTCATAAAGGTAAATGACGAACGTACACTTTTTGTGCAACTTTACGATTGCTTGCTATTCAAAAAGGTATTTTACCAGCAGTATCTTTATGACTGCGGATTCTCCGTACATAAAAAGATAGGACTGTCCTAACTTTTTATGTGCAGGGACTCCACAGTGGAAAATATTCTACCAGTGAAATTCTTTTGTGAAAAGCAAACAATTGTAAACTTACACTAAAGTGTAAGTTTAATTTGTGAATCAGGCCCTGAATGTTTTGCGCCATAATTTGGTTGCAAAATATTCATATATACCAGTGCAATTCTTTATTTGGAAGGATCACCCTAAACACACCTCTTCTAAATACCGAATCGTAAGCACAAAGTACAACAGATAAACTGCAAAAAAATGTAAGTAGACAATGTATAAAAATTAATTTTACTAAAGATATCTTGAAAATTACATTTTTAGATATAAAAATGATAAATGTAAATACACAAACACATAACAATAATATATATTTAAACATTATCCACAAAAAAAGTAAACTGTATAAACAATAATTATACTAGCCCAACTCCAATTAATACAACAGTAGAGAAAGCGTTAAAATCAGGAGGGGTAACGTTTACTATTCCAACGCCAGCGTGTGCAACAGTAGGAAAAGTGTTGAACTCAGGAGGGGTAAAATATACTATTCCCATTCCAGTCTGTGCAACAGTAGGGAATGCGTGGAACTGTGGAGGGGGACACATTTACTATTCCCACTACAGTCAGTACAACAGTAGGAAACGCCTTGGAAGCAGGAGGGGTTAAATTTACTATTCCCACTCTAGTCCGTGCAACAGTAGGGTAAGTGTTGGACTGCGGAGGGGTAAGATTTACTTTTCGCACTCCAGTCAGTGCAACAGTTGGGAAAGCATTGGACTCAGGAGGGGTTAAATGTACTATCCTCACTCCAATATGTGCAACAATAGGGATGCATTGGACTTAAGAGGGGTAAAATGTACTATTCCTACTCAAGGGGGTGAAACAGTGGGTAAAGCGTTGCAGTCAGGAGGGGTAAAAGGTACTATTCCCACTCCAGTCGGTGCAACAGTAGAGAAAGCATTGGACTCTGGATGGGTAAAATTCACTATTCCCACTCCAGTCGGTTTAACAATAGAGAGAGTGTAGTTCAGTTCAAAGAAATAACATATTTTAGCAACTCTATTAAATAACAAAAAATATACAAATTTAAATTGTAAAATTATAAATGTAAATTGTAACAAAAATTATACAAATTACATAATTACTACATTATTTAATTATTCTTATCAATGAAAACAAATAACATTAAGTTCATTACAATACCACCTTAGAGGCCTGATTACCATGTCGGTCATAATGCCTCTGACCTTAGGTCAGAGGCCTTACGACCGAGATCGTCGGTTTCAATTCTGACTGGCTGATTGCAATACAGCGGGTCTGAATTGGAACCAGCTGGTCATTCCGGCTGGCTTCCGACGGGCGCCAGGATCGTATCTGCCAGTCGGAGACTGGCCCGTAATCCAAATGGAAGGCGTTTCTGCCATTTGGATTACGATGCATGGTTTCCGGCAGGGTTTCCATGCCAGCCATTCCGACATGGAAACACTGTTTGAAAGTATGTTAGGGGGCTAGGGGCCCCCTTCTGATTTAGGCCTCCTGTTGGGGCCGAGGGGGCGCCATAGGTGCCCCCTTGTTGATCCCTGCACCTTGTGGTACGCACATTGAGGTGCCTGCCACGGGGTGCATTGATGAACACAGACTCCCATTCCTCTACGGGAACTTGTGTTACAGACCGTTTATGGCCATAACACAAGCGCCCATAGAGAAATGGGAGTGTGCGACGACACCATGTGCCGTTGCATCATAATTCTGTGGTTGAGGCCGACGACCGGAGTTCGGTAGGTCGCGTTTCTGTGACGGTGTCCACCCGACATCGGAATAAGCCCCTATGTGTCTGAATACTATGGTGGTCGGACTGCCACTGACAGGCCGTTGATGGTAGTCCTACCCCTGACAGCCCTTCAATCCAACCACTGATTACAAATCCGGTAGTCAGACCCACAGCTGTCAGAGGGAAGACTGACGCCTCCGCTAGGATCAGAGATCCCAACGGGGTAGCGGTCGGGTCGTATTCCTGAATGACAGCAATGCCGAGCCAGGCACCACCATCAGGATTACAATATCCCTTTCCAACACCCTTTTCATGGTGGGAAGACCGCCATGAAAAGGCTATCAGATAGGGATATGGGGGCCCCCATCTGACGTGGGGCACTATAAAGTGACCCTGGGGGCACATGTAGTTCCCCCACTCACCTCCATTCACCCTATGCCAGTGTGCATGCCAAACGGTCCACGAATGGACAGGAGGTGCTCCGTGCCACAGCGGTTTGTGCTGCGGCCCTTTTCCATGACTGCAGCACAAGCTGCCATGATACAGAGAACTTTCTGATCGTCAGCACGGCGGTCATATTGAAATACTGCAGCCAGACCGCCAAAGGCTTGATGGGCGGGACCGCCGTCAAAATCAGCCCCTATATTCTAACAGAGAAGAATTAAAATGCAATTGAAATTAAAAGCATAGCACAACACATTGCATAACAAATAACACAATTTTTTATTAACAATTTTTTATTAATGAATAAATGATTCTACATGTACTTAAATAACTTCCCACCCTATACCTCTATAAACTAAAAAACACACACCTAAAGTATAACTGAACAAATATTATCATTTCACAATTTATTTGATTATCAATTAAATCATGGGTCCTGATAAACATTTTACCAGGGACCACAAAGTACAGTCTGTAGTGTGCCCAAGGGCCACAATGATGCCAGCATGGTGGGAGTGGGGATTTGTGTGTGTGGGGGGCATGGGGTTGGATGGGTGGACCGGGGTTTAGGTGGTTGTAGGCAGCCGCGGTCCATGCAGTGGGGCCACGTGGGGGGATTTCGAGGGACACTGCAGAGATTTGATTTGATTTGATTTATGAGTTTATAGAGCACGCGATTGCCCATGGGCGTCTTGGCGCTGGGTAGATGCAGAGAATACCAGGGATCTGTCAAGACTAAGATCTAACAGGAGGTAAACAGCCAGGTTTTTACCTCTTTCCTGAATGTAAGTAGAGATGGGCTATTTTTGATTGCGATTGGGAGAAGGTTCCAAGCCTTAGCTGCATGTAGCAGAAAGCTTCTCCTCCCCCACCTGACCTGTTTGTATTTTGACACCTGAATCAGTTTTGCTTGGCTAGATTGAAGAATCATTTTAAGAACTGAGAGCCCATCCCATAAAGGGCTTTATAGGCCAAACATACAGACTTAAATTTTATTCTTTTTTCCATTGGAAGTCAGTGGAGGGATTTTAATCTGTGTGCAATTGGCTCAGACCTGGGAATGTCCAACACCAACCTCGCTGCTGCGTTTTGCAGGCATTGCAGTTTTGCTAAGTGCTGAACCTGTGTCCCAGCATATAGAGCGTTCCCATAGTCTAGCCTTGATAAGGACAGATCTGTTACCACCGTTTTACGGGAATCCAGGGGGATAAATGGCAGAAGCTTCCTTATCATTTACAGGATGTTCCAAATGGTGGATGCCAATTTGTTTGACTGAGCATCAAATGACAGTTTGTTGTCCAGTATCACACCCACATTTTTCACTTTGTTGACTGGGGATGGGCAGTCGCCTAAACTATCTGGCCACCACTCTGGGGACCAAATATTCATATCTGTCCCTAACAGCATGACTTCGCTTTTATCGCCATTTAACTTAAAGCAATTACTCTGCATCCATTGATTAACTTGCATCATGCAGTCTTTAAATTTTTCTGCCGTCTCTTTGGTATTATTTGCAATTGATACCACTATTTGGGTGTCGTCGGCATAAGAGACAGGTAGGAACCCACAATTCCTTATAATTGCTGCTAAAGGTGCAACATACAAATTCAAAAGAGTGGGACAAAAGGAAGACCCCTGGGGTACACCACACGGAGAGTTGAAAGGTTTTGATTTTGCCTCTCCCATCTCTACTGTGAACATTCAGTTAGACAAATAGGATGCTAACAGCGTTCGTGCCGTCGCATGAACTCCTGCTTCGGCTAGTCGGATCAGGAGTGTATCATGGTTTACCATGTCGAAGGCCGCCAACAGATCCAAAGGGATCAAGGCGGCCTTTTTCTCCGAAATCCAGTACACTCCTGAGTTCCTCTACTGCCGTGAGAAGGGCTGTTTCCGTTGCATGTCCCTCTCGAAAACCAAATTGCCAGTGGTCTAAGGCATTAACCTCTCAGAGGAATAGAGCCAGTTGTTTATTCAATAGTTTCTCCAGAACTTTTGCGGCAAATGGAATTCTCGCAATAGGTCTGTAGTTCCCGGGTTCCTGTGGTTCTAGATTTGGTTTCTTTAGTAGTGGCAGCACTGAGGTGGTTTTCCATGCATCTGGGAAGCGGCCCAATTTCACTATTTGTAAAAATAGCCTTCCTAATTGCTCGCTCAACAGCTCAGGAAATAGATGCATCGCCTTCGGTGGGCAAGGGTCCGTTAGACCACCGGATTTAGTAGTCCTAACTACCTGAATAATCTGTTCCACTGAAGGTGGCGAAAGGTGAAACAAGGGATTCTGCTTTATTCTGCTTTAGTGGGAACGTTTCCTCTTTAATTTGCGGTCATTTTGAAGGACTCATAGACTGAGGTCACTTTATCCACGAAAAATTGGCCCAGATTATTACAAAATTCAGAGCTAATTACTACCTGTTTGTTGCTATCAATTTTTGTTAGTTTTTTCACAGTAGCAAAGAGTTCTTTACTAGAATTTTTTGCCTCGTCTATTTTTAGAATGAAATATTTGCTTTTGAGAGAAAATTATTTATTTATTTAATTTTCCCTCAGCATTGTCCCTCGAAAATCCCCCCATGCAGCCCCACTGCTGTTACCCGCATGGTTTCAGCTGGTTGTAGGGGAAGGGAATCATGTTGTGGTCAGTGATTCTTTGGGGTATTGTGAGTGTTGCATTTCATACTGCCTCTAAATGAAGCCCCCAGTCTCTAATAAGTTAGAGATTTAATACAATTGTGTTATGCTGTCTCTGAATCACTATCCCTTTAAGGCACCTTGGGGTAAGCTTTGAGAGTCAAGGGTAAAAAAGCAGTAACATGATTATTGAATTCGAATAAAATAGAATTGCACAATGTGAAACTAAAAACCTAGTTTCAATCCCGGCTTTCCCACTTGACAAAATTGTGTGATCTTGGGCAATTGTCTAATTTCAATTTCCCTCCTTTTTCTTCATTTTGACATTTAAGAGCACCTTGAAATACGAGTTCATTATGTATGCTGTACAAAACCTTCTTTGTGATTTAATAAACTATAATGTTCTGCATTTGTTATAACAACCCAGGCCACCCAGACCTTTCCATGTGACAACTGATTTGCCTGGTAGTTCACAATTGCCATTGTTGTCTGGGTGGGAGGAGGGCATGAATGTTTCTACATTCATTTTTGAAAACTATCAGTTTCAAACAAAAATTATTCTGAATGCACTGATATAAACTGTATGTACTGAGGTGAAACACGTCTGCATGTTAATAAAACACACTTTTTTGAATTATGAAGAAATTGCATCATATTTCTGCACATTTGCTTCAAGATTTATTTACAAATTAACGCGTTCTTAAAGTTAAGTAGTGCAGGGCGCCTTATTTGCCCCTTCTCCTTTATTTCATATCTCTCTGGATGCTAGTGTTGTCTTAAGTAAACAACAGTCCAGTGCAGTTGCTGAGCTGGGGACTGCACGCTGAACGCGGCCCCCGGGCCTTAATTTGAGTATTACTGAATTAAATAATTAATAACAAATTATCAAAAATTATTCTTTAATTACCTTCTCACCCTGTACCCCTAAAACCCAACAACCCACACCTAAAATATAGCTTAAAATTATAATATTTGCACAATTTACATATTTAATTATCAATTAAACAATTAATAATAATTCAAGAATAATTAATTAATTATTTTAATTAATTTCCCTCCCTTTACCCCTACAAACACAAAAACCCGCACCTGAAATATATAACTTGCAAAATATCTTAATTACACTCTTTAGATAATTAATTATCAATCAAATAATTATTATTAATTAATAATAATTATTAATTATTTACAATGAATTTAATTCATAACCTGTACCCCTACAAACCCCAAAACCTGCACCTAAAACATATTTCTTTTTTTTATTGATTACACAATGTATATAATTAATTAGCAATTAAATTATTAATGATATTTAAAAAGGAAATAGTTATTAATTATAATTATTTTTTTCCCACCCTGTACCCCTACAAACACCACAACCTGCTACAACACTAAAAATGGCAATAAATAATCAAATTGAATTTAAAAACAACTGCAATTTTACAAACTATATTAAAAAACCTCCTCCTCCTAAAGATGATCCAACTGCTGTGCAGGCGGTCAAAACATACCTATTTCCATTGTTGCTTGTGCAGCGGCCCAGAATGCTTTTTGGTTACTCATTTTAACTGTATGAATTATTGCTTATATTATATTTGTCAGTGACAAGATGTGTGGTCATTTTGAGATGCACTTTATAAGTGATTTAATATATTTTTGTGTGATTTTTAATTATTTATGTGGCTCCTCAATTAGATGTCTTTTTGGTTTGTTGTAATGCATTTTTATAAGCATTTGCACCTTAGAGCCGGTCGATGGCTGTGTACTAGCATTTTGGATAGTGGCAAGATGCATTTTATTGGTGATTTAATTTATTTTGGATGATTCTTTAATTCATGTTTTGGCTCTTCAATTCAATGTCATTTCAGCCAGCTGCAATCAATGCATTTTTATAAGTAAAAACACTTTAGAGCCGGTTGACGGTTCTGCACTGGCACATTTTTAATGATTTTTTGAAACTATTGAAGCATGTCACTAATTATTAACGTGTATATACTCTGTGCTGTATATTGTATGGCCTGTCTCTGACAGGCTGATACAATGAAGTACTATCTATCACATTGGTACATGGAATAAATGTTAGATTCGGATTGGTAGCAGCTAGAGAAATAATTCAAGGACTCATTTTAATAACCATTCAATATCCAATTGAATGGTGACACTGAATTTTGTTTTTACTTATTAAGTATGGAGTAATGGAGAGGATGGAGCCTTATGGCTAGAGCCGTCAGCCTGGAAGCTGGGGAAATGGGTTCGAGTCTCGGCAACGACGCTCAATAGCCTGCGATTCTGGGCAAATCAGTTAATCTCCTTGTGCCTAACAAAAATAAATGTGTCCATCTGTAACGAAACTGGTGCTCATGTAAAGAGCTCTGATACCCGATTTCTCTGGTCTAGTTCGCACTATATAAAACTCTAAAAAGGAAGGAAAAAAAGTAATAGGTACATTTAAAAAAGGTGCAATTGTTCCTGGTTAAAGCTTGCAAGCAATCAACTGTCACCTGTCAGCTGCATGGCTCCCCTATAGTGAAATGTGACATGCTCCCAGATGGATGATAGAGGACTGTGGGTATGGCCATTGCTGGGCTTCCCCTGACAGAATGGACTGGGGACTATGCCCAATGACTAGTTACATTTCAACAGGGCCTATCGCCTCACAAGCAGAAGAATGTAACACAAGGCCTGCCCCCTTCTTTGTCCCTTTAGACAGCTTTGCTCCAAATTCCAGTGAGAGTGGGAGCTGCCCCAGAACTGGTTGGAGTGACCACAAGCGAGGGTTTGCCTGTTACCATACCTACACTACAGGGCTGGCACTGGAGTTCTGAGCACAGGAAGAAGGGGTCTGCCATATTGGATTTTCCCAGAATGGTGTGCAGGTCTGTTGGAACTGGTGCGGAGGGATGATGTACCATCCTATCAATTCAATTCATAAAGCTTTATTCGGAGCTTGACAAAAGTCCATAAAAGCAGATCGTACATAATAAAACATCAATAATATACATAGACAGATAGCAGGAATAAGTCATAAAAAGCTTCATCTAAATGGTTAAAACAAACAAGTGATAAAAACAACAGTAACAATTTAAAAAATAATACTAGGCCTTGCCTTGATAGCTTTTAGAAGAAATGTGGCAGTAAAAAAGCAAACATCGGGTTGGGGGTTAAATATCAATTTCATGACATCTTTAACAGTTCTAACACCAAATTTCTTGTACATAGGTTTTAAAAGATCAATACGGTAATTACCATATAATGGGCAGAACAATAAAAAGTGCATAGTGCTTTGAGCTGTAGTGCCATCACAGGGGCAAGGACCGATTGGGTATTTTTTGATATTGGGAAACGCCACTAAATGGTGAGCAATTCCAAAGCGCAGTCTAGTTAAAACGAACCTGTGAGAGGGTCTAGTAACAAAGCTCAAATATGGTTGGTAACCTGACAACTCACAGCAGCTGTCATAGAGCGTACAGGTGGATAGATTGCTACTGGCCTTCAAGTGTTGCTCGTACTTTAGAGACAACCAAACAGATTTCAGTTCGCTTTTGGTCAAACTGTTGGCAGCATAACAGTCCTCATATAAGTTTAGACCATATATGTCCTTGAAACTGCTCATAACAAAATTTACCCAAGGGATCTTTAAATAATTATCTAGAGGCAGACAGTCCTTAATAATGGCTCTATTCATGGAAGTCTCCTCCTTAGCCCAAATAGCACACCACAGCATTAGAGGTCTGTGGGCAATGGAATCCGAAAGATGGTGTATTGCAAGTTCCCTATGCACCAAATGCGTGGATGCTGAAATAGGCAAACAAAGTAGCCTTTTTAAAAACAGGTTTTCCTCCACTTGTAGACTCCCGGCCGAAACATGCCCCCAGACACCTGCTCCTTAGAGGGCAATTGAGAGGCACCTCATCTGGTAGATTTTCAGCATATCCCCAATCCGCCTATCCCCGATCTTAGAGGCGAACGTGAAAACCCCGTGAGCACATTTCGCCATTCTTGCTCTAACGTGGGTGATTTCGCTGGACCAGCTACCTGTCTTGGAAAAGGTGATACCCAGATAGTTAAAAGTATCGACCGTCTGAACCCCATGCCCTTCGATAAAGAAGGGATGGGGTTTTTTACGGCCCTTGCCGCATTCCATGACAAATGTCTTTGATTTGTTAATGACCAGCTTCCTTTCCCCAATAAACAGGGAAAACCTGTCCATGAGGCGTTGGAGGCCGACGGGGGTCCTGGAGAGAAGAACCGCGTCGTCCGCATATAGAAGGACTGGGATGTGGGAGTCAAGTATAATTGGGGCATCTGCCCCCACAGTCCTTAAAACAGAGTCAACCTCATTAATAAAAAGTGTGAAAAGCAGGGGAGCTAGCACACACCCCTGCCTAATACCACGCTTAACAGAAAACTTTGGTGTACACTCCCCACCTGGTCCATATCGAACACTAGAACTGAGATTAGCGTAGAGTCTGGCCAAGAAGTAAACAATGCCCTCCGGTGCCCCCATTTCAAGTAGTGTCTCCCAAAGAATCTTATGGTTAACCATATCGAAGGCACTACTAAGGTCGGCAAAACAGAGGAAGAGGGAACCTTTCTTGGCCAAAGTATATTTCCCTATAAGTAGTTCTAGGTTGAGACACTGTTCTACTGTGCCTCTGCCCTTCCTAAATCCGTATTGGGAATTAGCCAGGATGTTATTTGTTTCTGCCCATTCTTCTAATCTAACAAGAAGCACCCGGCTCATAATTTTCACGGAGGAATCTAAGAGGGAGATAGGGCGATAGTTCTTAGCATCCCCCTTCTCCCCCTTCTTATAGATAGGAATAATAATAGATTCCTTCCATGTAGGCGGGGCACCATGTCTTACAGCAGCATTAAATACTTTTGTCAATAGTGGGCCCCAGATCTCCGGTTCTTTTTTATAAACGTCAACCGGCACCCCATCAGGCCCCTGAGCCTTCCCACCTTTGCTTGCAATGATACATTTCTTGACCTCAGTTGGGGAGATATCTAGGGGAATAATTGGCCAGACCCCACCTCCAATGTCCATATGTTTATCTGAATCGAAAATCAAAGAAAAGTGAGAGACCCAGCTTCCCGCACTAACGTTAGCCGACAAAACAGGTGTAACCTCGTCCCTTAAAAAAGGGCTGTTGACAGTAGCCCAAAATAGAGAGGAATCAGAGGTTTCGGCGGCCTGGTCTAACTTGTCCCAGGCCTCTCGCTTAAGTTCTGCCTTTCTTTCTAATACTGCTGCCCGGTAAATAGCCCTAAGATGCCTGATAAGGTTTGTATCCCTCTGTTTAACTGCCAAAGCCACTTTGAGGCTCTTAAGGGCAACTGTACTGGCATGATCAAACCACCCCCTTTGCCGGTTTGAATTGCCCTTGAAATGCTTAGTGAATTTTGCTTCTATGCAGTGATTAATATCAACAAATTTGTACAAAATTACATCTGTCAGCTCTTCACTCGCTAAAATAGTATCGATTTCCTTTGAACAGTTAACAATAATAGAATTAGACAAAAGGTCTGCCTTCTCCCCCTTCCACCTGATTCTAGTTCCATTGGGTCTATGTGGTTCAATGTTATCAACAATACATGGTTTAGGACCTAAATTGGCCTTCCAAAAAACCGTCTCCATGGTCAGGCAGTTGTGGTCACTGATTAAATTGTCTACTACCAAGGGGGCTGAACACCATGGATTAAGGCTGGAAGAGGTACAAATAAAGTCAATAACAGAGTTAGCGTTTCTACCCTTGAAGGTGGGGAGAATTTCACCAAGAGCACCCCTCACATTCCCCATGATCTCCATATCGTATGTCGTCAGGATTTTATTTAATGAGTCCCCGTATGGGTTATGGGGAAAATGGGCGACTCCCTCACCTCGACAGTTTAAGAAACCACAGACCCTATGGGCAGAGGATGAACAAGCAGAAGTATTAAAGTCCCCCATCCAAATAAAATCAAAAGCAATGTCATTACCTGTTACAATTTTAGCCAAAGCTGCCTCCAAGGCAAATGCTATCTGTTGCCTAGTGTTATCAAAAACATTGTTATAAAAATTAATTAAAAGGATATTCCTATCCTGCTCCTTGCAAAGCCATAGGATCTGGGAATGGGCCCCCACCAGGACATGTTTCTTTACAGTAAGTGGAACATCAACAGAAATCAATGTCAGAAGGCCACCCTTGGCTCTTCCTGAGTTCGAAGCCACAGCTGGTAATTGATATGAAACAAAGCCGTTATAATTAATGGGGTCCAGACTCCAGGTTTCCTGAAAACATAAAATATTAAAAAGATTGATAAAATCAAACCAACCTAAACATTCATCCTTATGGGAAAGTCCCGCAACATTCCAACAGGCTATAAAACACGAACCAGAGTTAGCTGGACGGACGAGAGAATTCAATGTAGACCTATCCCTTCTTGCATTAACTGGACTATCGTGGTCACAGGCCACAATAGAGTCTAGATGGCTTACACCAATATCAGTAGTAATGTTTGTTAATATCCTAGGGGCCGTACTAGAGCTCTCTTTACTCAAGGCCAGGTCCTCCAACCTTACACCATCTATAGCGGGCTCCAGTCAATCATTGTTATCAAGCCCACTTAAAGGTTGGAATCTATTAAACGTAGGGATAGTAGGGGCAGCACACAAGTTCTGAACTCTAGGCCTACGCCAGTGGTGCTCATCAGCAGGTTGGATAACAGGTTGAGTAGCAAAGTCTCTATAAAAATACCCAAGTGGCCGCAAAGAAATGCCATGGTCACTCGCAGGGAGAGATGCGGCTTTAATTAAAACTGTAGAGGTAAGTTGGGGGTTGCGAAAGTTAATGACTATACAGTCACCTTCGCAGGTCTTACGGGATTTACCAACCCAATTGGTTCTCCTGGTGCTTAGTATATCCCTAGATAGGGCTACAGGGAAATCACACTGTCGGTGGAGCCAGTCCACAGTCTTATTCTTTAGTGACGAGTGGGATTCTCCGTTTACAGGATTGCTATCATGCCTCTTAACAGGGGGGACATTCATCAGGACTGCTACAAAGGGAGCGCACGTAGGTGGCAGGTCCGGTTGGGGGTTTCTATGGCTGAGGGTATTTACGTTATGGCCCATCGATTCCCCTGGTACTAAACAAGAGGGTGATTTAGTGGAGTCCTGCCGTTGAGATGATATATTAGGAACTCCAGGAGGCTTTCCAGGGACATTCCCAGTTCTGCAATCAGGACTTCTGCACACGGCCGTCGGTGAGGCTGTATTAGATGAAATTAAAGATATCTCATCGGGCACCTGGATACTAGCGATAGTGTTTGTAGCTGGTCTAACCTTGAGAAGAGAATCCAGGATGCCTCCCAATCTGACTACTTCGTCGGTAATTGTGGTAAGTTTGGTCAATAGGGGTTTAACCAATATTTCAAACTTGGCATCTATAGCATGAATTATAAAATCCAGCTGCTCTTTATCAAGGATGACCTTAGCTCCATCCGTTGACACAGATTGAACTGGGAGATTTTTCTGCGGGGGGGGATCGTTTTTGTTAACATGGCGATTCCCTCCTCGCTTAGACTGGATGGATTTGCTAGTGTTCCAAAAGTGCGTGTTAATTTTTGGCGTCTGGATACAGGCTGACTGGGGGTTGGTGCATCAAGAATAGTTGCTTGGCCTGGTTCGGGGTCGTTTGTGGACTCAGAGGTACCACTTTCCAAACTTATAGTGTCCGTTAAAGCTCCCTCAGTTATACTTTCTGTGGGTAATAAGGATGTATTAAGATCCTGATCAGAAGAAGGCTCGGAGGCCAGGCAGTTAGGCGGGGGGGACAATGAACTCTGTAACCCCGGGCGGCCTAAAGATTTCCTACGTTCTTGATTAATTTTATCGACCATCTTAACCAAGTAGTTATCCATGGTTGTGGTCGAGGCTGCTGTCTTGGCTTTAGGCATAATAGGTAAGACCGGGACCCACACCCCACTACAGTTTCTACTAGTACGAACAAGAAACTATATACCAATCTTTCCCAGGTAGATTAACACATATGGTCTCCGAACACCTTGGAAGATTAGATGATACACAACAATAGCTAGCCAGACCACCCACAAAGGAGAAAATTAATAAATCAAATAACACGGATTTCAATAACCCAGTCTGCTGCCCCCTCCTACCCCTCCTGTCCCGGACTGTCTCAGACTGTCCGGGCTTAGTCCTGGGCGTCCCACGTCGCGTCCCGCTCAGCGGGAACTGATGTTATTTGGGCGGGACAAGAGCCAATAGGCGATTAGGGCGGGCCGCTACACAGCTGCGGACCTCACCGGCTCACGGGCTCCTGGGACCTGCAGTCCCGTCCGGCGGCTCCTCTCCAGGCACAGCAACACAGCAAATCGTCAGCGCTGCCCCTCCAGGGACAACAAGCTCAGCAGGTAAAAAGCCTCCACCAGCGATACCATCCTATCATTAACAAGGGAAACAGGTATCTAGACCTTTTCACCCGCACTTATAAACCCTTGCACAAGTAAGAGACAGAGAGCAAGACTCTGGACCTGGAGGGCGAAGACACCAGAATCATCGACGATTGGAAGGAGAAGTCACCTGATGTACTAAGGACTTTTTTTCTACAGCTGACCCTCAGGACTGAATTGATCTATACAGGGCCTGTGGAGATGACCTCTTTATACAACTTGAGGACCAGTTAGGGGAAGTCGTGTTCTCCACCATCCCCTAGGTGCCCTGCAAGACATCCAGGAGGCCCTCTGGCCATTGGAGGGCAAAGCAGAGGAGAAGGCTGGTTCAGGGAGCCAGTAAAATCAGCTCTTTGGTAAATGTTTCACTTTAGAGGCCAAGAGGCCTGCTGAGAGAGCTCGCCACCATAATCGAAATGAGCCCAAGATCACTGAAATTGCCCCATTGGCCCGCAGTTATGCCCCTGCAAAAATGTGACCTTTACCCCCTTGAAGTTGAAAATGGAGCATGTAGGGCTCCAGAGTCTCTCTAGAAATTTTTCAAGGAAAAAACACTGACTGGACAATGATCGATTGAGTGTTGTTGTTGTGTGCCAGTGGACGGGGATTACTAGCCCACACAATCATCCCGAGTAGGTCTTGGTTTCTACTTTGCCACCTTGTAAGGGTCAAAAGTTACAAAGGTATATAGGGAATCATATGCTGCACAACTAATAACCTAATTTCTTACCATCAGAATTTTATTAACTGGTCAGTTGATTGCTTGTTTATTAGATTAAGGATAAATGTAGCACCTCCAGACTTATAGCAATGAAAGATGAGGCAGATCGGTTAACAACAGATCTGGAGGGTATATTGGCTCAGTTTAAGTTCTTCTACGAGAAAATGTATACTGAAGATACCCATTACAAAGAAGTTTAAAATAATAAATATATTGGCAACATTACTTTACCTAGGTTATAAACAAGAGATGAGATAAGATTTGTATGGCTATACAACTTCTTTGTTGATTTTTGTGGAGGCTAAAATAAATTCCAAAGCATTCGCCATATAATTATTATGCATCATAATATAATTAATCAGCAATAAGCAACATGGCTTAGTTCCCGGAAAGGATGTAACAGTACACTGACATTCCAATGCTGATACTGCTATTGTTTTGAAATGTATTGCTGGTATGAGTCTATGGGAAGCCAAAAAGGCATCTAATCATTTTTCATGGAAATTGCTATATGTCTTTATGGACAGGGGGATGTTTCTTAAGAAAAACATTGGGTGAATACAGTCTCTCTATATACAACTCCAGGAGCCAGAATTGTGTGTGTGGGGCTGGCTCTAATATTAAAAAATAACTTGTGGTACTTGCCATGAGTGCCCCATCTCTTATTATTTGCTATTTATTTAGTTTCTGGCTACAAGTTTAATATAGGCAAAAACCCACAAATTACTAATTGTGTGATATCAATGCCAGATGATCGCATGATCGAGGCAACTTATGTAGGCATTAAATTCTTTAACCGAGTTGGCCAAGTAGTTAGACTTAATTATGAACCCCCTATAAAGACATGCATCTTCCTTTTCCGCAATTGGCACTGACTGCCCATACCCTTAGTAGGATGAGGCAATATATGGAAGAAGAATACACTCCAAAATGTCTGTATTTATTTCATTTGATTCCATGATGAATTCCCAACATTACTATTTCAAAGATTAGAGTCAGCAATTAGGAATTGTTTGTGGGGCCATCAAAGAACAGATAAAGTGATTTGATTTCTTAAAATTCAGATATTGAAAAAAGGTTAGGCCATTTCAGGCTTTATTCTCTATTCTTGGGTAAAAATGTCCTAAAGAATGTGCTCATTTAATAACAGATGATCATGAAGGATGATTCACTAGGAAGCATCGACTGTGTCTGTACTCTAATATTGGTGGCTTTCGTCTACAGTACTAGTACATTGACTCGAGCTATTTAAAAAAGCCAGGTTTAAATGTACACTCAATTGTGGGGGAAATGTTATTTTCCTAAGATTTTCAATGAGGGCTTGGGCCCCATATGGCACAACTTGGATTAACACATATTTACAACTATTTACAACTTTTCAGATGACATACTCTGCATATTTCTACAGCAAGAATGTGCACTCCTGAAGCATATTTTTTATGAGACTATGCAAATATGGTATAATTGTAAATCATTTGCAATCCAGAATAGCATTTCTAGAATTACTAGCAGGATCAGTATTATAGCTCAATGATTAGGTCTCTATATTTTTTATTTAATAAACTTCTTGATGATGGTTTAACAACTATTGTTTTAAGATGATCAGAGAAATTGCGCAGTAATGTGAGTGATCAAGATATGCTCAAGATAATTAACATGGGACATCTGAGAGTAAAATATGCAAACTTAAAGCTACAACATTATAAGTGTTTAAATGTAAGATTTTAACACATTCTGAATTGCCCAGAGGTGGCTATGCATGTGCTGATGATTTACATATGTTTGCAGACTGCTCAAATCTGGATATATTTTGGCCTCGAGTTAATACAAGTGTTTCTGCATTTTTCAAAAATAATTCAATCTAATCACTCATTGTATTAGGATAGGCACCAACACACATATACCAAGTGAATGTGCTATATTTGTGTTTGTAGCTGTAATAATATATTTACATTGTATAGTATGGGTAGCATGGGACTGGAACGAAAGAATTTGACATGTGGTGGGGGTCAGCTCTGGCCTTTGTTTGAGTAAGAAGCTGCTATTGATTGAGCTATAGGCCAACCTGGACAGATGCATCCCCACAAAATTTGGAGCCCACTCAGAGTGGACTATGAATGCATTAATAATCAAATATATGTTAGGGATAATGTAACACCTGCGGTACATTATAAGGATACTTCAAGTTACCGAGGAGTTCCATAACCATATAGAGGAACAAGGCTGAAGGCTGAGTTCCTTTATCAGGTTATGAAACTCCGACATGACTTGCAATATACTTATCATGTACGCCAGGGGGTACTTTATCCCATATAATACATGGTCACATCATCACCTTTGTACACACAGTAGAAGCTATCCTAAAGTTGCATTTACTTACTCTGCATTATCAGGTCCCTACAAGCACTCTATAATAGGAGTGTTGGACACATCAAAAATTGTTAAGGGTTGTCCTCACACTCCACCAGGTGACATGCTTCATTATAGGCAGCCCTCGCTCCCTAAAAACCCGGTTTGATAGAGAGCGGCCTACAACTGAAGACAGGGAGGCACTTCTAATCATTGGAGTGGGGGCCTGTGAAAGTAGTGAATTAAAAACCAATGTACATTTAATCTTAGGGTGTATTACTTGGTATTAAAATGATGGAATGTGGGGATTAGGGTAGCTATTACCCCATCACCACTATGATCGTCACTGACATGTTTCTGTCTATGGCTCTATTGAGTCTGCTGCATTCTTCAGGACAAAAGGCGGGTTCCTGTTTTTTCAATATGACAGTAGATATTGTCCCTTTGTTAGGGCGACCTGTGTCTGCCTCTAACCTAGCATTGTAGTTCTGCTAATACCTGTGGATATAAAACAATGAAATTCTATTCAAATATGTGTTTCTGTTCCATATTTGTATATTAGTCATGGGTAACGTCGTATGCATCTTATATGTACGATATATGCATGCTAATGTGATAATCGCGTGCCACTGCAAACATGAGGTAATAGTAAACCATTTGTTTGACATAAATTGTGAGACCAGCCCACAACCTTATCCCAACGTATGTTCTTTAGTGCCCCTTGGGAGGAAGGTTCAGAGACCCCTTTAGTCACACTCTGGGGAAGTAAAAACAGTTATTTTTATATTGAATCTTATGTGAGTTTTGAAGGTTTTGGAAATTTAGTAAAAACTGTAGCTATGTGTTTACCTTCAGGAAAGGAACCATTCAAAACACTCCTGCATACTCTCAAGCACACTCTTACTGCCTCAAGGTGTGTCCCTGTCTGAAATATGCAAAATATTTGGTGACATCTCCACATATGCAAACATAATCGAAATCTATGAGGAAATTAGGTATAGCGTAGACTAAACCTAGTGACACCCTGGGATCAGACTTTTGTAGAAGATCTTTGACCTTCTCAATCAAAAATAAATCATGAACCCATGATACACTCGACTGATCCCCACACATGTGAATATATAGACAGGATGCAATATGGAGTGATACAGGTTAAATATCAAAAAGTAACCAGAAGACTATCAATGTTAAGTGTTGATTCGTAACATGATCTGCATATAAGAAAATATTCAATAAGCAGAGACACACCTTTAGTCGCATACAATGGCACAATGGTTAGCCCCTAGAGTGTGTACTCCCACTGGCTTAAAAGAAGTTCATTATTATGCATACTATTGTTGTACCATTTAGGTCCCTCCTTAAACCGCCAGATGTTACTTAAGAATGGCAGATAAAGATGAAGCAACAAGGAGCACCTTATATACCATCTTTTTCAAATAGCACAGTTATATACTCCACTGTACTTTAATCCATCCGCTTCCATGGTCTCAAAAAGGACACAACAATGTCACACGCCCACATTGGCTACATACATCGGACTTCGGAGTACAGGCTCCATGCCCCGTTAACCACCACGTCATCACGTAACCACCAGGAGGGCACGTAGGACACCGGAAACAAGAGGAATAGCTAACGTGCAACCCTAAACAGGCTACAGGTGTTAACCCTCCAGCAAAAAAAGGTCGGTCTTACGGTACCTCCAGGTGGGCAAATGGGACGCCGGAAATGAAACAATAGAAATAATCACCATGCACAAACAGACTACAGGTGTGGGCCATCAGCCCCTTCACGTGAAAACTGGACGTCAATATATACGCCCGATTTCCTCCATTCCGACATCGTCGGGGAGAAGGAGCGGACGCGCGTAGGTGGATGCGGTGTAAGTAACCACAACTTTAGGGTAGCTTCTACAGTGTGTGCTTAGCAGATTTGAAGGGCAGCTCACCCTAGGGAACTCGTAGCCTCCAGTTCCCTCCCCTGGATATTGTCAGGGTTTTTGTGTGTAAGAAACACATCATCACCTTTCCCACAACTACTTAAAACTTTGGTGCATAGCTCTTTCATATATAGGAACAAGCATGTTTGCAAATATGAAGAATACAAATAAAATATCTAGTGCAAAATAAAACACATCAAAAACCTGTTAGATATTTGCTGCAGACTGATGTTAGAAGCAGTTCAATACAGTCAGTTAAAAAAAAAGCTGCAGTAGCTCAGAACATGCAGAAACATTCTAGCTTTTCTCTATCTAAGGAGTGCAAAAAATATACGTCTTCTCTCTGCTTGTCACTGTAAGCTATTAAAATAGAGCAGCAGAAAGAAAAGCAACGCAATTATGCCCCATGACCTGACCTGCCTTTCACCTCAGCTGCTGACTCTGGTGGCAGGCATTATGACTCGACTGTAATGACCTTATAATAATTATAGAGAAACTAGAGACTGTTAATCATACTGGGATTACAGAATCCCATGTATTAAAATGTAATTATTTTCTACCCTAGTTATCGTCCATTCATTATTTATTGATGAGTTGCTATAGCATGTAATCTAAATATTTGGATTTTGATTGCAGGACAAATACATCTAATATTTATATTGATTAACCGAAAATATGTGTTACGGATTTAGTGACTCGTTCCCTGTGTCCTGATAAAGATAAAACGACAAATTATCTCTCAAGAACTTAAAACTGTGGTTATCCCATTGAATGACTCTGGTCTGCTATGGGCAGAGGCCGCTCTTGTTCCAAAGGGCTCCGACATCCGGTGAACAGGGACTTGACTGCCCAATGCCAATAACTAACTAATTACATAAACGGTTGCCCTGAATCTGTTACACATAACGACACTACAGTCAGTATTGGAAACAGACGTGCTCCTGTTATTTGGTGTGGATGTAAATCTAAATAAAAAATAAAGCACAGTACAAAATCTAAATTTTCGAATCTAGGCCAGGTCCACATTGTAATTTCTTTGTGGTAATTTCTAATATTATCTACTCGAATTCGCATCCTTATGCAGAGACAGGTAACTTTGCACTGGACATCCAAAGCTAAGCAGAGGGTACAATTAGCTTTGTAAAAGTAAGCCAGGTGTGCATTTGCACGTCAGTCCTGCACACCTTATGCTCTCGTGTTTTTCATTGGGTGTGCATAAACATGCTTTTAAGACACCAGACAAAATTGCCCTTCTTAGCTACGCATTGTCCATTTACCAGATTTTATACCTGTGACAGTGGATCAGAATTCTTGCAAATAAGCATGGCACACATCATACAAAATGCTTTTATGTGCGCACCAGCTAGCCACACAGGCCACAGGTATGTCCCTAAACACAGTTGCAAAATGCATGAGTCAGCAATTTACGTGAAAACCAGTTCCTCGGGAGGCCAGAAAATGACCAGCGTTACATGAAGGCATTTGAAAATTAAAATAGCAGATTATGGTTTTACACAGTTAGACCCGGTTAATCTGTTTTTAATTTATCCACATGAGTGGAGAATTTTTATTTTGATTGCTATATTTATTTTAAAAAGAGCTGAGCAACAGACTGTGTTAATACTGCGTGTAATGTCCTCCATACCACATTAATGAACTGATCAAGTCCCCTTACATAATATGAATACTCGAATAGTACACTTACTGTGTGTTTTCTATGTACCTTTACAGAACATTGGACAATTTTGACTAGTGTGTTACAACTTTTGATGCCGTACCTCACTTGGAGGCTACAGAATTTTACATTACCTCCTTACCCTCAACACGCCTTGAACCAACGGATGTAACTTGTAATTGACGTACCTTCTGTACCAATGTGTAACTTGTAACCGATGTAATTCTCCTCATGTAAAGCGCTCTGATACTTCCGGGTCTAGCCAGCGCTATATAAAACTCAAGTAACGAAATAAATAAATAATTAAGAATAGCTTTCAATCCAACAATATATCGATGGGACATAAGTCACCAGTGAGCAAGCGTGCAGTAATTTGTAAGTCAAATGTATATGATGTTCTTTGAAGTTACTGGGTACACTACATCATTTGCTAATCGTCAGTGCATTAACCTTTTTATCATACTCTCTGACTGATAACGATCGACTTGAATGAAGAATATGAGCGTGACACCGTTAATGTCTTTATTTTTAAAGTAATTCTGACTTTTATTGGGCATTTGGTTTACCCGTGAGACACATTGCTGTAGGAAATTTAAGTGGATCTGAAAAACGATAGTGTGTGCTTGGGGTATTAGACTTCCGGTCCCCTTGCAGTGGGAGTCTGCTCACATGTTGTGGAAGTTATCAGTTATTGTATTTTTGATAACAAAACCCCGCATTGGGATTGAAAATACATAAAAATTGTTTAAAGTTTGACAGACAGTACTGTCATTTAGATGGTACGACACGTAAAACGTTTAATACATTCATAGGAACGGCCATTAAGACGGTTCTTGTCAATGCTGAGAGATGTCTGGTTGGCTGTTGCACAACACAAAGGGGGTCATTACGATGACGCTGAGACCGCCATTGGTCTCACTGACATCGGAAGGCCATTCTCCGCACGCCACATTTTGATGGCTGGCCGTTCTATGGTGCTCGGAAACTCCGACTGCAACACATGCAACAGGTTCTTGGAGCGCGCCAGTGTGACAGAGGGCCTCCCAATCCCTGAATTGGTGGTGGTGCCTATCAGGCACTGTCATATGGATTAGGATGTCCCTCCCCGGTTCACCCGCCATGAAAAGGCTGGCGGGCATGGACATTGTCGGCCCGTAGCGGGCACCCCTTCCCCCCCACATATCCCGGCACCATGTGGCAGACACCGAATGGTTCCTGCCACGTAGTGCAGGGATATGTAAAATGTCCCATTTTTACATTGCAGCGTGTGCTGCAGCCAGCAGCACCCGCCGCAATGTAAAATATAGGCATTGTGACCACCGTGGTGTCGGTCGCATTGTAATTGGCCCTGTAGGACTGCCGCCTTGTAGGCGGGCAGTCCCAGTCCCTGATACGATGGTGGATGGACTGAAGTCCCTCAGCCATTGTAATCACCCCCTAAATTTGGTGGACGGAGGACCATCCGTATGGTGGGAGTACTTTGTCATACCGATGGATTTATCTCCATCACCAAAGCCTTATTCAGGCCACAGTCTCTGCCACAGATTTGGGCTAACTGCTGTCTAAAAAAGTTAAAGAGCTTGAGGAATGCTATTTTTCAACATAGTGCTGCACATGTAGCAGTATTTGTTGACATCTCTAAAGAAAATAACAGAACATTACACAATAACTTACACAGAGTAACATAACAACACAATTGAACCATAACATGGCACATCACACAACAAAACAATAAACATGGAAACCGCAGGAGAACAGTACAAACACACATCAAAAACAGCAGCACACATTACCTGCAGCAAGATGCCACACAATAAATATGCACATCTTCTTGTCACACATTACCACCTTCTGAATCCTATTTTCATAATTCTGTTGTAAAATGTGTTTGTGGAAAGCCCTACCTTGTCTTGCCATCAAAGACAATGAGTGGCACCAATCAAAATGTTTTGATATCTGACCTAATATGTGAAAGATACCTTCAGTTTTAAAACATTCCTGACTTTCTAATGAATACTACACTGGGTTTATACAGCTGCTTTTACACTTCAATGGGGGTCCATGGACTTACTGTTCTTTTTTCATCCAAGGAGAATGGAATGCAATAATGTGCAATAATGTGCTTTGTACTCAGTGAGAGCCTTGTGTTGCGTTTTACAAAATAGATTCGGACAATATGAGAGTTGTTGCGAAGATTTAATTTGGGTGAACCATCGCTGCAGGATACCCAGTTCAATTTTCTGCCAAGGGCGTGTTTTAAAATGTTTCCCTTTCGTGTTCAAGGATTGGAAAATAATCAACAGCTGGGCAAATATTTCATCTCTATTGTGTAACTTAATTGGACTCTAGAGCAACATTTACACCAGTAAAGCTTGGTCAATACCCAAACCAAATGACAAACATTAACACAAGTTCTCCACTTCTTCAGAGCATTCTGAATTAAATGACAAACCTATACATTAAATAGTTGCAGGAGAATCTTGTACCTTTTACTATCTTTAACACAAAAACACATACCATGATATATATATATATATATATATATATTCACTGAAAAAACCATAGGTTTCACACACGTTATAGTTAGGAATTATCATTTACAAAACCTTGCAAATTCACTTAAAAAACCATAGGTTTCACACATGTTATAGTTAGCTGTACATTTCACTCGTAAAAAAACAATGAAATTCCACGTTATAGTTAGATCAGGTAACTATAACTTGCGCGCCCACAATAAACTGCTGATGACGTCACATAGTACATCACTCATGACATGGTCAGTGACATCACTCATGACATCAATGATGACATCTGAAATTACACATTGTGGATTGCGGTCGCGCAAGTTATAGTTACCTGATCTAACTATAACGTGGAATTTCATTGGTTTTTTACGAGTGAAATGTACAGCTAACTATAACATGTGTGAAACCTATGGTTTTTTAAGTGAATTTGCAAGGTTTTGTAAATTATAATTCCTAACTATAACGTGTGTGAAACCTATGGTTTTTTCAGTGAATTTGTACGGTTTTTTAAATGCTAAGTTATGTATTTATCTTTTATTTTTTTTTCTGGTTTTTCACTATGCGCACACCCTGCGCGCATGGTGCACTTCGCGCACCGTGCGCGCGCTGTGGGCGCACGGTGCACTTCGCGCACCGAGCGCCCACGTTGCGCAGTCCATGCCGTGCGCGCCTCGCCTTTTTTTACGCAGTAACATTTGTTTTTTTCTCCCTTGTGGGTCCTTTAATTTATTTCATAAATGTGATTGTTAATTCTTTATTTTTTTTTCATTATTTTTTTGACGTGCGCGTACGGTAAGCTTACCGTACGCGTACCCCGCGATTTTTTTTAAAAATTATTAAATTTATTTTTCGTACTTTTGGGTCCTTCTTGGACCCCCTGACAAACACTAGGGGGTCTGCAACTCTCTTCGTTGCCCCCGTTTAACGTTCCCCACCTTTGTTTCTCAGTGCGAGAGACAGAAAATAGCGGCCGAAACTTCCTGATTTCGACAAATTCGAATGTTTACAGTCATGTAACCACCAATCAGAATTGAGCTCGCGCACGGCACCGTACGCGTACGGTAAGCTTACGGTAAGCGCACGGAGCGCGCTTACAGATATATATATTGATTTAAATGCTATTTTCTCAGGACCTACTGAACAGATTTACACCAGACCTACAAAAGGCACATCCTTGACCTGAGGACTACCTCTCTGCCAAATTTCAAGTAATTCTGTTCAGCCATTCGGGCTGTAGCTGTGTCTAAAGGTCCTATGGAAAAATGCATGGGGAAAACGCGTTTTGGGACCCCCTTTTTTCTCAGCCCCCGCTTGACGAATCCCCCCGAGACTTTCAGGGTAGGAGCGGAGCGTAGCGCCCCATTAGTTTTGAAAATTTTGCGAGGATTCGTCGACCGGCGCCAAAGTTATTCCAAATAGAATGTTGCGGATTTCCTATGGAAACACGGTCCTAACTATAACTATCTACTGGCGACCGCCAGTAGATAATATATATATATATATATATATATATAATATATATATATATATTTATATATGAATGTAAATTCGTCTATAGTGCTGCCTTGATTAGGAAGACGAAGAACGGACCCAAACTTCGGTGCCAATCACTGAGATTTTTATTTAAATTTCTCTGAACCAGTCCGACATGACGCGTTTCAGCCCCCACTCGGGCCTTGATCACATGACGCGTTGCAAAGGGGAATAGCAGTTTTTAAAGGGGAATCAACACCGGATATGACCACATTATAGACAATGAAGAGTTACTGCATATCAACACAGTCTCAATGTTACTGTATAATTACTTATGACATTTATCGCAATTGTGGATGATTCACAGTTCATACAAATATTTACAAATAAATAATTATATAAATACAATATAAATATCTATAAATAGAAAAATATATCTGCAATTTCATATCAAAAATAAATATTCATGAAATATAAAATATATATAAAAAAAGTTCCATCTGGTATATACAGTGATATTCTTTAGATATCCTAACTGTATATAATGAACCCGCACATCCATCAAACTAAAATTTATTAATTCATTGCGCAGTGTGATAATTCCTAATATCTTTACCGATCTTCAAATACCCAAATCACGCCCCAGTGGGCCAATAAAGATTAGATCTAATTGCAATCTTAATAACATCATCCAATATGATCCCCTAATGTCCTGCTAACAAACCAAACGGGTGTTATTGTATGAATACCAAAACTACCCCTTCTTCAGATAAAAACAAGAAATTCCTGCCCCATCTTGTCCTTTCTCCCCCACCTAACAGAGTTTTGAAGACTGTCACTTAATTACTTAAAATTCAAGATTGGAGCTCTTTCACATGATTTTCCGCTTTTTTTTGTATTTATATTTTCTCATTTGTTTAAAAAAGAAACATTATCTTATTATTACCTCATATTGATTTCATTAGTATTTCCCTTTTCTATTAAGATATTAAACTTTTTGATTCATGATTATTGAAATACAAGCTACAGTTCAAGGCTATCAATAATAAGATATGCACTTTGTCTCATCTCAAAATGTAACCCAAAAGGCAGTCTAATACCTCAATCTACTATCTCTCTTCTCTGCAAAAAGTAGAAAAGGAAAAGGAAAAAAAGAAACTCCTATTAAAAACATGTCGCTGCACGCTCCCTACGGGATAACAGTATGAGCCCATATTGTGTCCTACCAGAGAGAGCAGATTTGGAGAGATTTAAAGTAGACATTAAATTGAATTTATACTAAAAATGGTGATGAAGGCATTAGCTAGCAATGGAGGAACTAGAGACATGTGAAGAAATCCTCACTCGAGTTCAGGCCATTTGGGTTCTTCGTATCTAATTCTATAATGTACCTAGTTTCAAGTAACCGAAGTTTGGCTTCCCGATTGCCACCACGTTTCATCGGTAAAATCGCATCAATGACATAATATTGAAGGAGACCGGGATTGCTGTTATGTTTCCCCTCAAAGTGCCTAGCCACAGGATAGGTCTGATCTTTGTTAGAAATTGCTCTGATATGCTGCAGAATCCTTTTATGGACTGGTAGCTTAGTGCTACCAACATATCTGAATCTACAGGGACATTCCAAAATGTAGATTGCAAATTCGGTTTTGCATGTAAGTCTTTTGTTAATTTCAATAGGCATGGTCTTGAAGGGACTTAAAAAGTGTGTTTTACTGCATCCGAATTTGCAAGCTTTGCAGCTTGAACATTTCTTAAAGCCTTTCACTTGTGACAACCACTTGATTGCTGGGGCCAATTCTGGACTATTGCTTACCAAGCCATCCTTTAAGGAAAATGCTTTCCTTAAAGTTATGGCTGGTTTAGAATCAATGGTACCCCCAATTACTGGGTCGCCCTGTATTAAATTCCAATTGCGGCTAAAAATCCTTCTCAACTCTTGATGTTGTCTACTATAAGTTAGAATTATTCTCGATTGGAATTTAGGTGATTTATCCAATATTTTCTCAATTTTAGACTTTGGTAACAAGGCATTTGGCCTGGATATGAGTCGTGTCTTCTGGATTGCATCCTTAATTAATTTGAGGGGATAACCTCTAGCGAGGAACCTCTGTTTGCTGGCCTCCTGGGCAATGTCACATATATTTATATATATATATATTTATATATATATATATATATATATAGCAATTATCTTAGAATTCATGGTTGGAACAAATAAGAATTCAATGTATAACATACTTATGTTATGAAGTACAACACAATCATGTATACCATCTACATTGACGCATTGTAAATAATCAGAATACACGGATACAATTAATTCCCTGAATAGATACATTGAAACAACATCTATCAATTAATATATCGCAAACATGTTAAAATGATACATTTGAAATGAAACTACAATTCCCATAATTCCTCCTAAAGGCTAATATGGGTATTACTATAAATAAAGAACATTGAAAACAGACTCACATACCGTGAGCAAGACCGATTGTGGTTGAAACGCGTTGGTGGTGGAGATTGGTGACTATTTTCACGGAAGAATAAAATCCCTGAATCACATAACCTCCTTGGTGTGCAGTGTTTCCTTTTCTGAGGAAATTGGTGAAAAATTGAATCGAGGACTGGCCCGTTCTCGACACTAGCACCCGCTATGGAATAGCGCGCTCTCACTTGGGGCCGTTTGACGAGTCGACATTGTGAAGAGAGAGGCGCCCGACATTGAAAATCCAGTGAAGCAGTGACGGAATACGAGACTCGGGAACTGTTCTCGTCGAGTCTCGTAATTGATTTGGAGTCAGTGGCTGTATTGGGAACCAGTACATCAACAGCACAATCATTCGAGTCACCACACTGTGAATATACAGCAAGACGAACGCTGTGACCAACGAAGTAATAGGAGGAGTTGTTTGGAGCCCCCCCTGCCGTGTGGAGTATCCAGCGGACCGGAGTCGGAGGACCCCGCTACAACGGAGAAACATCCAGGTAGGCGGCTTCATCTTTCTCTCCCCTATCAAACTGTGAATGTCGTAGCATGCACCATCAGGATAGCAAAACCTGAATAGATGCAAAGGAAGCTAAGGGATAAGCGCACACCAAACAAACCAGTTAACCACCGAGTGTGAGTCTCGGTGGACAATCGTATCATTGACAAACATGGAAGCGAGAGCTGCCAAACGTATGCAACGAGCGGAAACCATGTTCGTGAGAGCCGGCACAATAACACAAAAAGAAATGACCAGTGACCAGGATATCAGTCAGGGCAAAAATCTTAAACAACTTTTCATTCAACTTGAAAGACTGTTAAAAAAAGAAATTACCAAAAGCTGGGAAGTGATTACGCTAGAAAAATATATTGAATACGATCGAATACCAAGAGGACTGAGAATCTTTACGCTCCCTAATCATCCTGACACTAAGCCTGAGATGCTCGAAGAATGGGGCAAGAACAGCATGCAGTGCTCAAAAAACATAGTACTCATTGTAATCAAGTATGCCAAAAAGGATATAGAGGAGCTACATGAGAGCATCGGCAAACTTGAATCACAGATCACCAGTCTTAATCAAGAGGAAGAAAGCAAACGATTACGAAAAGATATGGAGAAAAACTTAGATAGACATGAAAACGAGGTAGAACAACGAAAGCAGAGAAAGTTCAGGAGAGATGAACTGGACTATGAAATAGGGGCTATTCTAACCTTTGCTCGAAGATTTGAAGTACTCAAAGAACAAATGGGCAAGAATACAAAAGCAACATTAAACACACCAGTAACCAGTGGATCAGAATCAGACTTAAGTGAAGAAAAAAGAACAACAAGAACAGGGCATCTAACTTTTTTAGAAGAAATGAAGTTGATGTACATCGACCAAAAGAACCCAAGAGGCCAAGGAAGAGGACGAGGCAGAGGGAGAGGAAGAGCCTATCATCAATCCTCAAAAGAAGGAGAAAAACGAGAAGAGGGGGCGGAACAACCAAAAAGCTACCCGCTACGCAATCGTCTGAAGAAATGAAAAAATTAAAAAAGGAAAAAATAAATCTAATCGTGAATCTATCTGACTACAAACTCAATTCCCATGAACGAAATGTACTCAACAAAGGATTACGTTTTTGTCCAGAACAACACCACAATCATGTAGATACAAGGATTGATATCTACAAATTCGTCAGAAAACTGAAACTCGCCAAGTTCTTCAGTAGATTCTCGAACACGAAAACAGCAATCAAAAGAAAAGCGGCACCTGAGACCAGTGACCTCACAATAGAAGACATACCTGTCCTGGTAACTGCGTACGAATTGATGACAAACAACGATGATGCAACTGAATCTCAAGCCCAACAGCATTTACAAACGTGCACTGATAAAATAGAACCAACTGCTTTCAAATCTAAATCTAAATTCTGTCCTGTCCTCAGCCCAGGCAATAGAATAGACACTTTTCATGATCTAGTGGTCGGTGACCTAGAGACACTGACTAAAACAAATAACAACCATAAGAAGGAAAATCTGAACAAAATGGAGAGACTTGGAATTGACACCCTTATGAAAAATGACAAGATCATAATTAAACCTGCAGACAAGGGGGGCAATGTAGTCATTCAAAATAAAATTGACTACATTAAAGAGGCCACAAGACGACTGGATGACCATAAGAACTATGTCAAATTAACTAACAATCCACTCAATGACCTAACCTTAAATCTAGAAATGAGAATCAAGAAGTGGCAGGAAGAGGGATTATTGACACCAGAAGAATCCCTATTTCTGAGCAATGACAGTCCAGTGATGCCTACTATGTACTTCTTACCGAAGATACATAAAACTTTAATCAATCCCCCAGCCAGGCTCATAATGTCAAGTTGCAACTCATTATACGAAAATGTTTCAGACTATGTGGACTTCTTCCTGGCACCACTAGTCACTAACCTAACATCGTACATAAAAGACACAGGGGACTTTTTAAGAATCCTGTCTGATCTTGGTTGGCAAAAAGGATACTATCTCGCAACAATCGACGTAGTATCACTATATACCTCCATTGAACACAACATTGGATTACAAGCTGTTGGGTATTTCTTGAAACAACGCAGCATACGACAATCTAAACATACAACGATGCTCATAGAAATGATTGAGCTTTGTCTTTACAATAACATCTTCATCTTTGATGGCCAAATATACTCCCAGCAGTGCGGAACTGCTATGGGAGTTTCATTTTCTCCTAGCTACGCCAACCTTACGATGGGTTGGTGGGAGAAGTTAACAGTTTGGAAAGAGGAAAATGAAACATACACCTCCAAAACAGAACTATGGTTACGTTACATCGACGACCTATTCCTTATCTGGAGTGGTAGCCAGAGTGAATTTGAAGAATATATGAACATTCTGAATACCAATGAAATAGGTCTACAATTCACTCACAACATCAGCGATCAAGAAATTCAATTCTTAGATGTAACTGTATACATAGAAAATGAAGAAATCAAAACCAAACTATATAGAAAACCAACGGCAACCAACAGCATTTTACATGGTGAAAGTTTTCATCCCCCCCAACTGAAGAAGAGTATTTCGTATGGGGAATTTTTGCGTATGAGACGCAACTGCTCCGACGACCTGGAAATGGAACAAACATTTAAAGAAACAGCAATAAGATTCCAACAAAGAGGATACAGTGAGAAAGATATAAAACAGGGTCAAGCAAGAGCAAGAGCAATTCCCCGAGCACAGACTTTGAAATACCAAAAAGAACAAAAAGAAGAGAATGCCGCTATTCGAGTAGTCCTAACGTACAGTAATGAAAATTACCAAATAATAGATATCCTAAAAAAACACTGGGAAATCCTGAGGAAGGATCCAGACATTGGCCCAAAAATCGGCAATTACCCGAACACTTCATATCGGAAAGCACCTTCCTTAAAAGACAAACTGGTGAAGAGCCATATGACAACCACCAGGAAATCTAAAAATTGGCTGGAGACTAAACAGACAGGCTTCGTACGTTGTAACACATGCAAAGCATGTAAACACGGCATGAACATGAAAGAAACAGTGGATTTCATGGGGAATACATTTAACATCACTGAAAGGATTACTTGCGAATCCACATATGTTGTGTATGTCATTGTCTGTGGATGTGGACTCTGGTACATAGGAAGTACTATCTGCCCACTGAAAAAAAGAATCCTGGAACATCTGAGGGCGGTACAAAATGAAGACACTAACTATGCAATTGTAAAACATCTAAAAATCCATAATGAGAACATGAAACAGAACATAAGATACTTTGGACTAACAACTGTCCCCAAAAACGAACGTGGAGGAAACAGAACACTGAAACTACGAAGACTGGAATCCAAGATGATAATACGCTTTAAGACGAAGGCCCCTTTTGGCCTCAACGGCGATGAAGAGCTACACAGCCATCTATGAGCCTGTTGCACGACATGAACTGACAATGAACTAATGATCAAGGGGCAATTATACAAAATATCTGTATCCGCAATTACCTGAACAAACTAACACAGTATTCCCGCATGGGCACTAAGCCTAAACTTTTGGGAATCATGCACTAAGCAATTATCTTAGAATCCATGGTTGGAACAAATAAGAATTCAATGTATAACATACTTATGTTATGAAGTATAACACAATCATGTATACCATCTACATTGACGCATTGTAAATAATCGGAATACACGGATACAATTAATTCCCTGAATAGATAAATTGAAACAACATCTATCAATTAATATATCGCAAACATGTTAAAATGATACATTTGAAATGAAACTACAATTCCCATAATTCCTCCTAAAGGCTAATATGGGTATTACTATAAATAAAGAACATTGAAAACAGACTCACATACCGTGAGCAAGACCGATTGTGGTTGAAACCCGTTGGTGGTGGAGATGGTGACTATTTGCACGGAAGAATAAAATCCCTGAATCACATAACCTCCTTGGTGTGCAGTGTTCCCTTTTCTGAGGAAATTGGTGAAAATCTTTTTTTATATATATATATATATATATATATATATCCAATTCAAAAGCCACGATTCAGTATGCTCTCAGTAAAGGAAGGCGAAGTCCCCAGTGAAATTGCAGGTCAGGTTTAATTCACAAAACGCGTTTCGGCACGCAGCCTTGTTCACGTGTGAAAAGAAGTGAAACCAACAGTCTTACATCTCATTGCGGTCAAATGAAAATGGACAACAAAATAGGACTAACTCCGCCAACCAGACACAGACAAAGCCGTAATCGGCGGCCATCTTAGACTGTGCACGAACCTCAGTAGGTAAACAATGCAAACAAATTTAAAGTAAAGTACATTGTCATAGTACTAGGCAGAGAAAAGGAAAAGTACAAATAATGCCTGCTGAGTAAATCCCAAAGTACATTCATACAAATATATGAGTATCTGCCACAATGCAAAATACATCACGAAAATATACTGCTGTCCACATCAAGGGGTACAAAATTGTTGATCAGTGTCAACACGGTTTGTAGGTGGAACAATCACTCGTAAACTATAATGCAAGTGCATAGGTCAATGATGCTAATGGTTACATGTCCGCCTGCTAGGTGTTAACAATAATCCATGTTGGAATGTGATATGAGTGCAGAGAACATGTTAACGTATAAATTCTGCGCTTAAATACACTAAAATAAATGTGAAGGAGGCAGGATCAGTGGAGGAGTGAGTGAGGTAAAATTGCCCAAGTGGGCATCGAACTCAAACATGATAATGTTGAACTCCACATTACAGACATGTCATTAAAGTCTCTGAGAGTAACACATAAGAGATTAATATAAGAGCTGTTGGTTAAGGATACAAATTGTGAGACTCATGGATAGTGCAGGTGAAATCAAAGGGAAAAGGGTAGGATGCCCGTGCAGGTGCTGTCAAGTGATGGGGCCCCTTCCTTCTCTCCTGTAAGAAATACAAATAGATAAAATCTAGATTAAAAACATGAACTGTGGAATGAAAAACTTCATTCTAAAGAGGAGGTTGTCAGAAGAAATAGCAGCAAAGATTGTATATGAGAAAAGTTATGCAGTAGTTGACATCACGTACAGCATACATCGTCAAACATCAAACAAAAGAACATCTCTAAAATTAGGAGTCAGTTTTAAGATGTATTGACATTTCCTCATCCATGTTAAGGCCTCCAGGATTCTTGGTTTGGAACTCTATAATATATCTGGATTCTCTTTGTCTTAGGGCCAATACCCTATCTCCCCCACGAGGGTTCTTGGGTATATGTTCCAAAATTAGGTAACTCATTTCTGCTACATTGGAGTAATGTCGATCAAAGAAATGGCGAGCTACGGGATATTTGGGATCATTGTTTGTGATCGCTCTTTGGTGTTCCAATATACCCAAGAACCCTATTGTTTCATCCATTGGGTCATTGACAGAACACATGTCTCAATACATAGATTTTTTCTTGAGAGAATTTGTATTAACGTTATCCTCGTATATCAAAGATACCACACACTTCATCAGCAACATTACCGATACACTTTGGGAATCTGACATTCACTAAAAAAACCATAGGTTTCAGGCACGTTATAGATAGAAATTAGCATTTAAAAAACCTTAGAAATTCACTGAAAAAAACATAGGTTTCAGGGGCGTTATAGTTAGTTTGACATTTCACTCGTACCAAACCATAGAAATTCCCCCGTTATAGTTAGTTCAGCTAACAATAAATTGTACGCCCGCAATGCACTGCTGATGACGTCACATATTACATCACTCATGACATGGTCAGTGACATCACTCATGACATCACTGATGACATCTCAAATGACATCACTGATGACATCATCAAGTGAATGTGTGTTTTTCTGAAAATTAAATATGTTTTATATATGTACATCTCAAGGTCGATGGAAGAATAAATGGGTATATAAGTGTCTAAATGGATGATTTTATTTTTGTAAAATTGATTGTATAACTGACTGATTAAGTGTATCTTAGTGAATACATGGGTTAGGGAGTAATGCTTAAATATGTAAATATCTGTATCAGTCTCTCACTTTGTGTATAAGTGGCTGCATGGGTTGGTGAGTAGCTACATGAGTGTCTATATGGGTTATTAGTTGGTTTTTTGAGTATGAGTGTCTGTATGGTTCGGTGGGGGTATTACTTAGTGCATAGATGCATGAATGAGCGACTCACTGTTTGTATGTGCTGAAGACAGCATGTATGCAGGACTGTGTGGGTGGATGAGTGTGTGTATGGGTGTGTTACTGAGGGAATGACTGTCTCAATAGTGTCTTCGTGTTTAAAAATAGTATATGTGAGTATTGGTGTATGTGAGAGTGAGAGATTGGAAGAGTTCCTGTATAAATAAGTATGTGTTTCTATAAGTAATTATTTAAGAGAGTAAGTATGTGTAGGTTTCTGTAGAAGTAAGTGTGGTGGTGTGTGTATAACTGCATATGCAAGTAAATGGATGTTTGATACATTGCATGTGTGACTATGTAAGTGAGTAACTCTATGGATGAGTGTTGGTGTGTAACAGGATGTATAGGTGTATGAGTACATATGATGAGTGAGTACATGTATGAGTGACTGTATAGGACTGTTGGTGAATGAGTGGATGTGTGTGTAGATCTTGGAATTACTGAATAGGTTGTTGTAACTAGTATTGGTATGTCTATTGTTCTGAAAATGTTAATTTCGATTTTTGAGTGTATGTATCAAAGGTTATATTAGGGTGAGAGGACGTCTGCCACTCTATCACAAGGATGATGTAATCAGTAGTGACATCAGTGATGTCATTTGAGATATCATCAGTGATGTCATGAGTGATGTTACTGACCATGTCATGAGTGATGTAATATGTGACGTCATCAGCAGTGCATTGCGGGCGCACGAGTTATAGTTAGCTGAACTAAATATAATGGGGGAGTTTCTATGGTTTTGTACGCGTGAAATGTCAAACTAACTATAACGCCCCTGAAACCTATGGTTTTTTTCAGTGAATTTCTAAGGTTTTTTAAATGCTTATTTCTAACTATAACGTGCCTGAAACCTATGTTTTTTTCAGTGAAATTCAAAGGTTTTTTAAATGCTAGTTTCTAACTATGCCTACAGAGGTAGGACATGTGATGAAAGAAGAAACAACGCACAGAAAGAAAAAAAAGAAATGCAGAAAGAAGCAACAGAAGTCCACAAAGACGAAGAAAAGTGCAGGAAGAAGAAGAGATGTACAGAAAGAACCAACAGAGGAGCAGAAAGTTCTCACAACTTTTTCAGATGGGTACTCGTGGTAAGTGAATCTGACTAACCAGGCCTAGAGCCAGTGCTATGCTAAAAGACACTTAGAATACAGTGAAAACGCCTACATACACTAGGGAACACTATGCGTTGGGGTACCCCTGTGATTACCATGACTTCCTCTGTAAGACCCTAGTACATAATAGGGCAGGGGGGTTAAAAACGACGTCTTAAAATGCACCACAGGACGCGTTTGCACACTGCTGAAGGGAGGGGGGCCTGAGGTGACATGTGTGCAAACACGCCCTGTGGCCGTTTTAATTTGGGGCTTAAAGTCCCCTTGAATTCTGAGTATCCCTTGGGTCTAACTAGCCCACCAGGTATCTCCAGTAAGCGCCACAGAGCTGTGTGGCAGAGAGGTGTAAAAAGGGGCACGGCATGGACCACCTCTCTGCAACGCAGTGCAGTGGCGCCTACTGGAACCACCTGGTGGGCTAGTTGGCCCCAGGGACCCTCAGGATTGAAGGGGAATTATTTCCCAAACTTAAAACGCGCTACAGGGCATGTTTGCACACGTCACCTCAGACCCCGTCTCCTCCCTTCACCACTGTGTAATCACGCCCTGTGGCTGTTTTAAGTTGGGAGATTAAGTCCCCTTGAATTCTGAGTATCCCTTGGGTCTAACTAGCCCACCAGGTACCTCCAGTAAGCGCCACAGAGCTGCGTTGTAGAGAGGTGTAAAAAGGGGCACGGCATGAACCACCTCTCTGCAACGCAGTGCAGTGGCACTTACTGGAAGCACCTGGTGGGCTAGTTGGCCCCCAGGGGCCCTCAGGATTGAAGTGGAATTATTTCCCCAACTTAAAACGCGCTACAGGGTGTGTTTGCACATTTCACCTCAGGCCCCGTCCCCTCCCTTCACCACTGTGTAAACACGCCCTGTGGCCATTTTAAGTTGGGAGATTAAGTCCCCTTGAATCCTGAGGGTCCCTTGGGTTCAACTAGCTCACTAGGTAACTCCAGTAAGCGCCACAGAGTTGCGTTGCAGAGAGGTGTAAAAATGGGCACAGCCTGGAACCCCTCTCTGCAACGCAGTGCAGTGGCGCGTACTGGAAGCACCTGGTGGGCTAGTTGGCCCCCAGGGGCCCTCAGGATTGAAGGGGAATTATTTCCCCAACTTAAAACGCGCTACAGGGTCTGTTTGCACACGTCACCTCAGGCCCCGTCCCCTCCCTTCACCACTGTGTAAACACGCCCTGTGGCCGTTTTAAGTTGGGAGATTAAGTCCCTTTGAATCCTGAGGGTCCCTAGGGTCCAAATAGCCCACTAGGTACCTCCAGTAAGCGCCACAGAGCTGTATTGCAGAGAGGTGTAAAAAGGGGCGTGGCCTCTGAACACCTTTCTGCAACGCAGCTCCCTATCGCATACTGGAGGTACCTGGTGGGCTAGTTGGCCCTCAGGGACCCTCAGTATTGAAGGGGAATTAATTCCCCAACTTACAACTCGCCAGGGGGTGCATTTGCACAGTGGTGAGGGAAGGGGGAGGGGCCTGAGGTGACATGTGTGCAAACACGCCCTGTGGCGCGTTTTAAGTTGGGGAATTAATTCCTCTTCAATCCTGAGGGTCCCTGGGGGCCAACTAATAAATAATTTTCAGCCGAAATTCGCACTGGGTGCGCAAATCTCGCCGATTTGTTTTAAAAAAATGCTTTTTTTGGCCATGGGGATCCTTGTGGGACCCCTGAGCAGGCCTAGTGGGTCAGGGTGTTTCTACCCTGCCCCCTTTTCTTGTTTTGCGCCTTTTCTTCTGTTTTCTTGTGCCTCGGTTCTACCGAGGCACAAGATGGCTGCCAACACTTACTGGTTTGAAGTGTTGACAGCCAATTAGCATGAAGCTTGTGATCAGGAGGGTGCGCGGATCCACCGCGACCATAGATATCACTATCTTTATTTATTAATTTCTCAAAAACTACTGAAGGGATTTCCACCATTTCTAAAAAGGTTGCTTTCTGAGTCAAGCAGTACCTTTTTGTCAAATTTGATGTAATTCCGTTCAGCAGTTTTTGCTATAACCGTGTCTAAAGTTTCCTATAGGAAATGGATTTTTTGACCTTTTTCAATTTCTCAGGAACTACTGAACGGATTTACACCATTTAAGAAAAGGGTCTCTTTCTGAGCCAAGGGCTACCTTTTTGCCAAATTTGGTGTAATTCCGTTCAGCAGTTCGGGCTGTAGCCTGTTCCAAAATTTCCTATAGGAAATAACATGGTGAAAACACGTTTTGGGACCCCCCTTTTTTCTCAGCCCTCGCTTGAAGAATCACCCCCAAACTTTCAAGATAGGAGCTGACCAGAGCGCCCCACCAGTTTTGAAAATGTCATAAAGATTCGTCATCCGGCGCAAAAGTTATTGGGAAAAGAATGTTACGAATTTCCTATGGATAATAGGTCCTGACTATAACTACCTACTGGTTACCGCCAGTAGGTTACATATATATATATATATATATATATATATATATATATATATATATATATATATATATATATATATATATATATATATATATATATATATATAAAGCGATAGTATCCCTGCTCCTCCACAGCAATGGCGAACAGAGACGCGGACCCAGCGAAATTAGGTTAGATGGAGTTTATTGTTCTTAAACCTCGAACCTGACGCGTTTCGGGCTACGAAAGCCCTTGCTCACAAGTCAGTTTGAAGCATGTTCATCATTATTTTTAAATACTTAACAGTGATTAGAGTGCTGACATCACATGACGTGTAAACATAGAAGAAACACTGCAAAACGTAAACGTTGTTTTTAGTCTGTTTTCTAACATGGACTGCTTAAATGCTTGAATGCTTATATTAGAGTCAATTCATTGTATAACATAATCATACAGTACTAATGATGTATATAAATAGTTCTAAAACCTATAAAATATACTAATAAATAGAGTTTTTATAAAATGTCTATATATAAAAAAACCTTTTGTAATGATTGTATATATAGTGTTTTAAACCAAAGAATTTGTAAAATCAATGCAACAATTCAATTGGTTAGAACTGAATTTCTCTTTAGATAATATCATCATGACTCCATGTTTTACATAACAGCATCAATGCTGTATATTTGCTGCTCATTCAACTTGTTTGTCAACAGATCAATCGTGGCAGTGTCACCTATACGGATAGAAAGTGCTAATGACCTGATCCAAAATGGATCATCATAAAGTGCTAGTGCAAATAAGAATGTGCAAAATACATAATCAATAATATGTGTAAGCAACCCTAAAAACATCAAGGTAAAAGACAGTTAAAACCCACATTCAACAAAGTTAAAATCCGGGCTAAAACCTGACTAAAACCAATTGATGCTTCCAATATTACATACGAAGTGGAAAAAACAATCACATTTGGCTATATTGAAAGAACTATACATTATCTAAAAGAGATAAATACCGACATTGTACACACTTAGATACCTCCGTCCCTAAATAGTTGAATAATTAAATAAGGAACTAAACAACTCACTGTGTGCTTAAAATCAGTTGTCAAGACATCTATGGCTATCTTAAGACCCAAATTTAGTTACAGAAAGTGGTACATCTCATCTGTATTGTTTAATCCATTGGGAGTCTTGCTATCTAATTCTATAATCATTTTAGATTCCAGTTGTCTTAATCTTTTCTCCCTATTGCCTCCACGTCGTAACTTGGGTACATTCGCTACTACAAAGTATTTTAGACAGTTTAAGTCATTGTTGTGCACCAACTTAAAATGCGTAGCCACTGGGTAAGATGAATCATTGTTAACTATGGCACGTAGGTGTTGTAGGATTCTGACGTGCACCTGCAGCTTCGTACTTCCCACATATCTGAGACCACAGGTGCACGTCAGAACATACACTGCAAATTCTGTTTTGCAGTTGAATCTACCCAAAATTTTAGTAGTGTGGGGGCTAAAAGGAGTAGAGTATGTGTCGGTATTTCCTCCAAATCTACATGCTCTACATGAAGAACACTTAACAAACCCTTGCTTGCGTTGTAACCAATGCTTAGCAGCCGCCAGTTCTGGAAATGGTTTCGCGATCTGAGTTTTCATGGAAGGGCCCTTCCTATGAGTGATCGTAGGTCGTAAAGGTAACATGGGGGCTAGAACCCCATCAGTCAGAACGATTTGCCAGTTTCGTTTGACAATTGACCTGATCTGTCTTTCTTGTCTGTTGTACGTTGTGATCAGTCTTGGAGCGTTATTCGATGTGTCAATGGCCACCAATTGGTTATTAGGAGATAGAAGTGTTGTTCTGGGTATTGCTTCTACTTTACAAACTGCTTCATTGAGGATTTTCTCATTATATCCTCTAATACGAAATCTGATTAATGCCTCTTGTTTACAGGTTTCGTAGTCTTCAGGAGTGCTACAGATGCGTTTTAGGCGTGTAAGCTCACCTAGGGGTATGCTTTTGATGGTATGGTGGGGATATGCGCTGCTAGCGTGTAAAGTGGTGTTACCTGCTGTAGTTTTCCTATGTAGGGAAGTGGCCAGCTGGTTATCTTTGACGTAGATTTTTACATCTAAGATATCAATTTGCGTCTTACTCAAATGTGATGTAAACTTAAGATTATAACTGTTACAGTTAATTTTGTCAATAAAATTCTTTGCGCTTTCTTCATCCTCTTTCCAAATGATAAAAACATCGTCAATATACCGCCACCACTGAATCACATGGGTACGGTATTCATCTTGAAATGAGCATTTGAGGACCTGCTCCTCCCACCAACCTACATGCAGGCATGCATAGCTGGGGGAAAAGCAGGCCCCCATAGCTACGCCTCTCTTCTGTATAAACACTTTATTACCAAATACAAAAAACTTATTAAACAGACACCAAGATGCAAGATCTACCAACATTTTGTTGTGATTATACATTTCTAATGGTCTTTTTCCCAAAATGTGTGCCAGGGCGTTTAGGCCTATCTTATGTTCGATACTGGTATAGAGCGACTCTATATCCAACGAAATGAGCAATAAATCTTCTGCCCATTGAGTGTTGGTCAGCTTATTTAATAAGTCCCCAGTGTCTCTAATGTACGTTGGGAGTTCTTTGACTAGATCTTGTAGGAAGAAATCCACATACTGCGTAATGTGTTCTCCCATACTGCCAATAGCTGCAATAATAGGTCTTCCTGGCACTGGATTAGTAAGTTTGTGAACTTTAGGAATGAAGTATAGTCTTGGTAGAATTGGGTGTTCCACAAATAGAAAATTAAATTCATCTGCAGAGATGCATCCATCTCTTTTCCATTGTAGCAATTTACTTTTTAACCCATTCCTTGCTGTGTTATATGTTTTAATGTCAACTTTTCCATAGCAAGTTTCACCATCCAGATGTCTTTGTGCCTCTATTTTATAGTCCTTTTGTGGCCAAAGAACAACGTTGCCTCCTTTGTCTGATTTCGTAACCAATATCTCATGATTAGATTCAAGTTGTTTCACCAGGTCACAGTACTTAATTTCCTGATAACTTTTATGTCGTTTTTTATGTTTAGTGCGGTAGTGTAATTTTTTAATGTCCTCTACTACCACTTTGTGAAAGATATCGATAGCGTCTTTCGGCATCATTGGGATAAATCTTGATTTTGGTTTGAAGGGGCTTATACCTGCACCACTTTGCCTGATATTTGTAGCAGATAGGCGCTCCTGTGTATTCAACAGATCTGTGGTTTCCTGGGACGTATCTGACCTATTCTCAAACAAATGATGTAACGTAAGCAAAGCTGGGGCATCTTTAGCCTGTAATCCCTTGTGTTCTCTGTGAGTATTGTCCTCTGTTGGAGTCTCTTTCAAGCCTTCTTTGATTGCAAAAAACTTTTTTAATTTTAATTTCCGAATGAAGCAGAATAAATCAATCCTTGTGCGCGTGTAGTGGAAATCACTGACAGAATGAGAGTCCCAGTGATAGCAGTTGTTTTTCAGCTTGGGTAAGGGTGAGGGTGGACAGATTGATGATCGTTTTATCATCTGCATCTATTGTTTGCGCCAATAGGTTTTTTTCGGCTTTTTTGTTGTAGCTTTTCCGCCTCTCCCTCCTTCGAATGTTGTTGTTTTTTCGCCTTCTCTCCTTATTGGCTGTCGTGGTCGTAGTGTTTGGCGTCTGTCCAACGCTAAAAAATCTACCTCTTCTCCCAGATTGAGCACTCTGCTCTGTGGTTCCTCCTCCATATTGCTTCCTCTTTCTGATGAGTTTTCGCTGGTGAGGGACTCATCGTCTGTTAGTGTTGTCTGTTCATTGGAGATAGCGTGGGAACTAGAGCCGGCATTCTGTTCGGGCAATTTGGTTTCTTTGTTACTGATCTTATTACGTTTGGCTGTCTCGTATTTCCGGGCAAAGGTATAAATGCGTCCCTGCTCATAATCCGCTTGATCCCTCCCGAATTTGAACGCTTTGCGTGCTTTAATTTTTTCTTCTTGTTTCTTTAGACGTTCCTTTATTTCTGCCCTTGTTTTAGCAATGAGATCATTAGGTTCCATTTTCTTTAAGCTCTCATTGATTTGATCAATTTCACGTAGCAGTGCCTCTCTATCAATGTCAGCATATTTAATCAGTATTTTGACCAGATTTGCTGATGCTTGTAGATTACTTTCGCCCCACTCCCTTAGCATATTCGGATTGGGGCACTCATAACTGGGTGCCAAAAGAATTCTGAGTCCCCTAGGAACTCTTCCTGCTTCAATGTACTTTGATAAGGATTTTTGCTCCCACCATTTCGTGATTTCTGCTTTCATGCATTTTTCTAATTTCTTTAGCAGAACCTTCAGGTCCCCGTTAATTCCTGTGTTGTCTTACGCGGAGGGAACGCTACCAGTCTTCGTTTTAGATGTTTTACTGAATAGCTCTTCCGCCGCCGCTTCTCTTTCACGCACAGCTTCAGCTGACATGACGAGGTTTTTATAGTTAAATGTAATATCCTTCTCGGTTTGTTGTCACACTTGTAACCACTGATGCACCTTCTTTCCCTCCCCACCGGTATTGATTCACCAAGCTGCACACCACTCACCGCTTTGGATCTTGTTACGATCGGTAGTCCGTTGTATTGCTTGACAAACCGGTCAATCCTCCGTTCAGCTAGGGCTGACCGTTACACGTTCCTTTCTCGAACTTCACGTCTTCACATCGGTTTTCTTTACGGCCGCCAACTTGAAAGGGAGTGGGTTCGCTTACGGAAGAAAGCCGACTTCCGTGATTCGATATAGAAAAGCGATAGTATCCCTGCACCTCCACAGCAATGGCGAACAGAGACGCGGACCCAGCGAAATTAGGTTAGATGGAGTTTATTGTTCTTAAACCTCGAACCTGACGCGTTTCGGGCTACGAAAGCCCTTGCTCACAAGTCAGTTTGAAGCATGTTCATCATTATTTTTAAATACTTAACAGTGATTAGAGTGCTGACATCACATGACGTGTAAACATAGAAGAAACACTGAAAACCGTAAACGTTGTTTTTAGTCTGTTTTCTAACATGGACTGCTTAAATGCTTGAATGCTTATATTAGAGTCAATTCATTGTATAACATAATCATACAGTACTAATGATGTATATAAATAGTTCTAAAACCTATAAAATATACTAATAAATAGAGTTTTTATAAAATGTCTATATATAAAAAAACATTTTGTAATGATTGTATATAGTGTTTTAAACTAAAGAATTTGTAAAATCAATGCAACAATTCAATTGGTTAGAACTGAATTTCTCTTTAGATAATATCATCATGACTCCATGTTTTACATAATATATATATATATATATATATATATATATATATGCAACCAATCCTGCTACGAAATTTCAAAACAGGCGTAGACTCCGTGAGGATAAAGGAAGGAGTAGTTTATTTCACCAAGAGACCATGACGCGTTTCGACGGCAAGCCGCCTTTGTCAATATCACAGGTAACACCGATAGTAACCATTATATACTCTGTGTCTTTAGAAAAATCGTCATGGCAACGATAAACAATGAACATAGAAAATAGAAAAGAAGTCTTTATCCCAGAGATAAAAGACAGACTGTGAGTTGGCTTAAATGTTCTTTGCTGCTGAGAGTAAATTAAATTGAATATACATTTACAAAAAAGCATATTTGTGCAATACAGGTTCAACAGAAAACCGGAACAGAAATTAGAGTCACAAATAAGAAAAGCCACACAATTGAGCCCAAGTGGGCCTAGATAACTAACTCCCTAGACAGTCTCCAGGCTCGTTACCTGGATGAGCACAGAATAGCTGAGTAGCTAAATGTTTTCTGAATATGAGCAGATAGACTGTGAGGGAGGGGAAAACTAAGCCTCTGGTGTGATCACATAATAGAAATGGTGTCTGTCTACTAAGTCTGGGTGTAATAGAAGCCAAGACACATAATAAAATGGAAATTTAAAATACAGTGAGGTGAACCTGGGAAATAAAAACGGAGTCTGGGTACGGTTGGAGACAGGCAGAATAGAATTATAAATGTACGGATAAAGCCTCATCCGTATTTAAACCAATAGGTATTTTGGTATTAAACAAAATTATGTACTTGGATTCGAGTCTACGCAATAATTGTTGTCTATTCCCTCCTCTTGGGTTCTTAGGTACAGTGTCAATGACGCAATAGGAGAGGTCACTGGCTCTTCCACTGTGGTATTGATTGATGTGTCTAGCCACAGGGTAGTTGGGGTCATCATTGTTGATAGCCCGTAAATGTTGAAGTATACGTACATGGACAGGTTGAATGGTACTCCCTATGTAACGTTTATTGCATGTACATTGTAACATGTACACAGCAAACTCGCTTTTGCACGTGAAGCTTCCTCTTATAGTAAAGGGGGAGTGTCTTAGTGGAGAGCTGATTTCTTTAATGTTAATACCATGTCGGCAAGCCTTACATTTTGTACATTTTCTGAAGCCATTGTTGGTTTTGAGCCACTCAGAACCCTTGTTGATACTAGGTGCATTATTAACTAATTCTTGTCTCATGGATTTTGCACGTCTGAATGAAATGGATGGTGTCTTTGGAATTTTATGACATAGGACTGGGTCACTGCGTACAATCTGCCAATGTTTGTACAACATCTTTCTAAAAAGGTCATGATACGCATTGTATCCAGTTATAAACCTTGGAGTTCCCGATGTAGAATTTTCCTTTTTTGTTTTTTCAGGATTAGGAAAAAGAAGTTCCTTTCTAGTGACCTTTTTAACTTTGGCATTAGCTTTGTTTAAAGTGTTATCATTGTAACCCCTTAGTTCTAGTCTGTCAAACAGGGTATTGGTAGCAATTAATTCAAAATGGTCGCACACTGCTGACCTACCTGCGTGTTACCCCAAAGAACTGTGGTCCCTGTAGTCAGCGTCGGCGGATACACCTATGCTCGTGTCGTGAGTGCAAGTGTGAATAGCGTTAGCCATCCCTGGACACGTGTTTCGAGGTAGTTGCCTCTCGTCAGCAGGGAGTAGGAAAGAGTGTGGGGTTGCGTGTAAGCTGCTAAATTCATTATCAGGTAAAGTACCTCTCGTAGCAACGCAGGTGCGTAACCTGAGTCCGTCGACTCCCCGGCTCAGAGAGCCACTAAATTATTAATTCAAAATGGTCGCACACTGCTGACCTACCTGCGTGTTACCCCAAAGAACTGTGGTCCCTGTAGTCAGCGTCGGTGGATACACCTATGCTCATGTCGTGAGTGCAAGTGTGAATAGCGTTAGCCATCCCTGGACACGTGTTTCGAGGTAGTTGCCTCTCATCAGCAGGGAGTAGGAAAGAGTGTGGGGTTGCGTGTAAGCTGCTAAAATCATTATCAGGTAAAGTACCTCTCGTAGCAACGCAGGTGCGTAACCTGAGTCCGTCGACTCCCCGGCTCAGAGAGACACTAAATTATTAATTCAAAATGGTCGCACACTGCTGACCTACCTGCGTGTTACCCCAAAGAACTGTGGTCCCTGTAGTCAGCGTCGGCCGATACACCTATGCTCGTGTCGTGAGTGCAAGTGTGAATAGCGGTAGCCATCCCTGGACACGTGTTTCGAGGTAGTTGCCTCTCGTCAGCAGGGAGTAGGAAAGAGTGTGGGGTTGCGTGTAAGCTGCTAAAATCATTATCAGGTAAAGTACCTCTCGTAGCAACACAGGTGCGTAACCTGAGTCCGTCGACTCCCCGGCTCAGAGAGCCACTAAATTATTAATTCAAAATGGTCGCACACTGCTGACCTACCTGCGTGTTACCCCAAAGAACTGTGGTCCCTGTAGTCAGCGTCGGCGGATACACCTATGCTCGTGTCGTGAGTGCAAGTGTGAATAGCGTTAGCCATCCCTGGACACGTGTTTCGAGGTAGTTGCCTCTCGTCAGCAGGGAGTAGGAAAGAGTGTGGGGTTGCGTGTAATCTGCTAAAATCATTATCAGGTAAAGTACCTCTCGTAGCAACGCAGGTGCGTAACCTGAGTCCGTCGACTCCCCGGCTCAGAGAGCCACTAAATTATTAATTCAAAATGGTCGCACACTGCTGACCTACCTGCGTGTTACCCCAAAGAACTGTGGTCCCTGTAGTCAGCGTCGGCGGATACACCTATGCTCGTGTCGTGAGTGCAAGTGTGAATAGCGGTAGCCATCCCTGGACACGTGTTTCGAGGTAGTTGCCTCTCGTCAGCAGGGAGTAGGAAAGAGTGTGGGGTTGCGTGTAAGCTGCTAAAATCATTATCAGGTAAAGTACCTCTCGTAGCAACACAGGTGCGTAACCTGAGTCCGTCGACTCCCCGGCTCAGAGAGCTACTAAATTATTAATTCAAAATGGTCGCACACTGCTGACCTACCTGCGTGTTACCCCAAAGAACTGTGGTCCCTGTAGTCAGCGTCGGCGGATACACCTATGCTCGTGTCGTGAGTGCAAGTGTGAATAGCGTTAGCCATCCCTGGACACGTGTTTCGAGGTAGTTGCCTCTCGTCAGCAGGGACTAGGAAAGAGTGTGGGGTTGCGTGTAATCTGCTAATATCATTATCAGGTAAAGTACCTCTGGTAGCAACGCAGGTGCGTAACCTGAGTCCGTCGACTCCCCGGCTCAGAGAGCCACTAAATTATTAATTCAAAATGGTCGCACACTGCTGACCTACCTGCGTGTTACCCCAAAGAACTGTGGTCCCTGTAGTCAGCGTCGGCGGATACACCTATGCTCGTGTCGTGAGTGCAAGTGTGAATAGCGTTAGCCATCCCTGGACACGTGTTTCGAGGTAGTTGCCTCTCGTCAGCAGGGAGTAGGAAAGAGTGTGGGGTTGCGTGTAAGCTGCTAAAATCATTATCAGGTAAAGTACCTCTCGTAGCAACGCAGGTGCGTAACCTGAGTCCGTCGACTCCCCGGCTCAGAGAGCCACTAAATTATTAATTCAAAATGGTTGCACACTGCTGACCTACCTGCGTGTTACCCCAAAGAACTGTGGTCCCTGTAGTCAGCGTCGGCGGATACACCTATGCTTGTGTCGTGAGTGCAAGTGTGAATAGCGTTAGCCATCCCTGGACACGTGTTTCGAGGTAGTTGCCTCTCGTCAGCAGGGAGTAGGAAAGAGTGTGGGGTTGCGTGTAGGCTGCTAAAATCATTATCAGGTAAAGTACCTCTCGTAGCAACACAGGTGCGTAACCTGAGTCCGTCGACTCCCCGGCTCAGAGAGCCACTAAATTATTAATTCAAAATGGTCGCACACTGCTGACCTACCTGCGTGTTACCCCAAAGAATTGTGGTCCCCGTAGTCAGCGTCGGCGGATACACCTATGCTCGTGTCGTGAGTGCAAGTGTGAATAGCGTTAGCCATCCCTGGACACGTGTTTCGAGGTAGTTGCCTCTCGTCAGCAGGGAGTAGGAAAGAGTGTGGGGTTGTGTGTAAGCTGCTAAAATCATTATCAGGTAAAGTACCTCTCGTAGCAACGCAGGTGCGTAACCTGAGTCCGTCGACTCCCCGGCTCAGAGAGCCACTAAATTATTAATTCAAAATGGTCGCACACTGCTGACCTACCTGCGTGTTACCCCAAAGAACTGTGGTCCCTGTAGTCAGCGTCGGCGGATACACCTATGCTCGTGTCGTGAGTGCAAGTGTGAATAGCGTTAGCCATCCCTGGACACGTGTTTCGAGGTAGTTGCCTCTCGTCAGCAGGGAGTAGGAAAGAGTGTGGGGTTGCGTGTAAGCTGCTAAAATCATTATCAGGTAAAGTACCTCTCGTAGCAATGCAGGTGCGTAACCTGAGTCCGTCGACTCCCCGGCTCAGAGAGCCACTAAATTATTAATTCAAAATGGTCGCACACTGCTGACCTACCTGCGTGTTACCGCAAAGAACTGTGGTCCCTGTAGTCAGCGTCGGCGTATACACCTATGCTCGTGTCATGAGTGCAAGTGTGAATAGCGTTAGCCATCCCTGGACACGTGTTTCGAGGTAGTTGCCTCTCGTCAGCAGGGAGTAGGAAAGAGTGTGGGGTTGCGTGTAAGCTGCTAAAATCATTATCAGGTAAAGTACCTCTCGTAGCAACGCAGGTGCGTAACCTGAGTCCGTCGACTCCCCGGCTCAGAGAGCCACTAAATTATTAATTCAAAATGGTCGCACACTGCTGACCTACCTGCGTGTTACCCCAAAGAACTGTGGTCCCTGTAGTCAGCGTCGGCGGATACACCTATGCTCGTGTCGTGAGTGCAAGTGTGAATAGCGTTAGCCATCCCTGGACACGTATTTCGAGGTAGTTGCCTCTCGTCAGCAGGGAGTAGGAAAGAGTGTGGGGTTGCGTGTAAGCTGCTAAAATCATTATCAGGTAAAGTACCTCTCGTAGCAACGCAGGTGCGTAACCTGAGTCCGTCGACTCCCCGGCTCAGAGAGCCACTAAATTATTAATTCAAAATGGTCGCACACTGCTGACCTACCTGCGTGTTACCCCAAAGAACTGTGGTCCCTGTAGTCAGGTTCGGCGGGTACACCTATGCTCGTGTCGTGAGTGCAAGTGTGAATAGCGTTAGCCATCCCTGGACACGTGTTTCGAGGTAGTTGCCTCTCGTCAGCAGGGAATACGAAAGAGTGTGGGGTTGCATGTAAGCTGCTAAAATCATTATCAGGTAAAGTACCTCTCGTAGCAACGCAGGTGAGTAACCTGAGTCCGTCGACTCCCCAGCTCAGAGAGCCACTAAATTATTAATTCAAAATGGTCGCACACTGCTGACCTACCTGCGTGTTACCCCAAAGAACTGTGGTCCCTGTAGTCAGCGTCGGCGGATACACCTATGCTCGTGTCGTGAGTGCAAGTGTGAATAGCGTTAGCCATCCCTGGACACGTGTTTCGAGGTAGTTGCCTCTCGTCAGCAGGGAGTAGGAAAGAGTGTGGGGTTGCGTGTAAGCTGCTAAAATCATTATCAGGTAAAGTACCTCTCGTAGCAACGCAGGTGCGTAACCTGAGTCCGTTGACTCCCCGGCTCAGAGAGCCACTAAATTATTAATTCAAAATGGTCGCACACTGCTGACCTACCTGCGTGTTACCCCAAAGAACTGTGGTCCCTGTAGTCAGCGTCGGCGGATACACCTATGCTTGTGTCGTGAGTGCAAGTGTGAATAGCGTTAGCCATCCCTGGACACGTGTTTCGAGGTAGTTGCCTCTCGTCAGCAGGGAGTAGGAAAGAGTGTGGGGTTGCGTGTAAGCTGCTAAAATCGTTATCAGGTAAAGTACCTCTCGTAGCAACGCAGGTGCGTAACCTGAATCCGTCGACTCCCCGGCTCAGAGAGCCACTAAATTATTAATTCAAAATGGTCGCACACTGCTGACCTACCTGCGTGTTACCCCAAAGAACTGTGGTCCCTGTAGTCAGCGTCGGCGGATACACCTATGCTCGTGTCGTGAGTGCAAGTGTGAATAGCGTTAGCCATCCCTGGACACGTGTTTCGAGGTAGTTGCCTCTCGTCAGCAGGGAGTAGGAAAGAGTGTGGGGTTGCGTGTAAGCTGCTAAAATCATTATCAGGTAAAGTACCTCTCGTAGCAACGCAGGTGCGTAACCTGAGTCCGTCGACTCCCCGGCTCTGAGAGCCACTAAATTATTAATTCAAAATGGTCGCACACTGCTGACCTACCTGTGTGTTACCCCAAAGAACTGTGGTCCCTGTAGTCAGCGTCAGCGGATACACCTATGCTCGTGTCGTGAATGCAAGTGTGAATAGCGTTAGCCATCCCTGGACACGTGTTTCGAGGTAGTTGCCTCTCGTCAGCAGGGAGTAGGAAAGAGTGTGGGGTTGCGTGTAAGCTGCTAAAATCATTATCAGGTAAAGTACCTCTCGTAGCAACGCAGGTGCGTAACCTGAGTCCGTCGACTCCCCGGCTCAGAGAGCCACTAAATTATTAATTCAAAATGGTCGCACACTGCTGACCTACCTGCGTGTTACCCCAAAGAACTGTGGTCCCTGTAGTCAGCATCGGCGGATACACCTATGCTCGTGTCGTGAGTGCAAGTGTGAATACCGTTAGCCATCCCTGGACACGTGTTTCGAGGTAGTTGCCTCTCGTCAGCAGGGAGTAGGAAAGAGTGTGGGGTTGCGTGTAAGCTGCTAAAATCATTATCAGGTAAAGTACCTCTCGTAGCAACGCAGGTGCGTAACCTGAGTCCGTCGACTCCCCGGCTCAGAGAGCCACTAAATTATTAATTCAAAATGGTCGCACACTGCTGACCTACCTGCGTGTTACCCCAAAGAACTGTGGTCCCTGTAGTCAGCGTCGGCGGATACACCTATGCTCGTGTCGTGAGTGCAAGTGTGAATAGCGTTAGCCATCCCTGGACACGTGTTTCGAGGTAGTTGCCTCTCGTCAGCAGGGAGTAGGAAAGAGTGTGGGGTTGCGTGTAAGCTGCTAAAATCATTATCAGATAAAGTACCTCTCGTAGCAATGCAGGTGCGTAACCTGAGTCCGTCGACTCCCCGGCTCAGAGAGCCACTAAATTATTAATTCAAAATGGTCGCACACTGCTGACCTACCTGCGTGTTACCCCAAAGCACTGTGGTCCCTGTAGTCAGTGTCGGCGGATACACCTATGCTCGTGTCGTGAGTGCAAGTGTGAATAGCGTTAGCCATCCCTGGACACGTGTTTCGAGGTAGTTGCCTCTCGTCAGCAGGGAGTAGGAAAGAGTGTGGGGTTGCGTGTAAGCTGCTAAAATCATTATCAGGTAAAGTACCTCTCGTAGCTACGCAGGTGCGTAACCTGAGTCCGTCGACTCCCCGGCTCAGAGAGCCACTAAATTATTAATTCAAAATGGCCGCACACTGCTGACCTACCTGCGTGTTACCCCAAAGAACTGTGGTCCCTGTAGTCAGCGTCGGCGGATACACCTATGCTCGTGTCGTGAGTGCAAGTGTGAATAGCGTTAGCCATCCCTGGACACGTGTTTCGAGGTAGTTGCCTCTCGTCAGCAGGGAGTAGGAACGAGTGTGGGGCTGCGTGTAAGCTGCTAAAATCATTATCAGGTAAAGTACCTCTCGTAGCAACGCAGGTGCGTAACCTGAGTCCGTCGACTCCCCGGCTCAGAGAGCCACTAAATTATTAATTCAAAATGGTTGCACACTGCTGACCTTCCTGCGTGTTACCCCAAAGAACTGTGGTCCCTGTAGTCAGCGTCGGCGGATACACCTATGCTCGTGTCGTGAGTGCAAGTGTGAATAGCGTTAGCCATCCCTGGACACGTGTTTCGAGGTAGTTGCCTCTCGTCAGCAGGGAGTAGGAAAGAGTGTGGGGTTGCGTGTAAGCTGCTAAAATCATTATCAGGTAAAGTACCTCTCGTAGCAACGCAGGTGCGTAACCTGAGTCCGTCGACTCCCCGGCTCAGAGAGCCACTAAATTATTAATTCAAAATGGTCGCACACTGCTGACCTACCTGCGTGTTACCCCAAAGAACTGTGGTCCCTGTAGTCAGCGTCGGCGGATACACCTATGCTCGTGTCGTGAGTGCAAGTGTGAATAGCGTTAGCCATCCCTGGAAACGTGTTTCGAGGTAGTTGCCTCTCGTCAGCAGGGAGTAGGAAAGAGTGTGGGGTTGCGTGTAAGCTGCTAAAATCATTATCAGGTAAAGTACCTCTCGTAGCAACACAGGTGCGTAACCTGAGTCCGTCGACGCCCCGGCTCAGAGAGCCACTAAATTATTAATTCAAAATGGTCGCACACTGCTGACCTACCTGCGTGTTACCCCAAAGAACTGTGGTCCCTGTAGTCAGCGTCGGCGGATACACCTATGCTCGTGTTGTGAGTGCAAGTGTGAATAGCGTTAGCCATCCCTGGACACGTGTTTCGAGGTAGTTGCCTCTCGTCAGCAGGGAGTAGGAAAGAGTGTGGGGTTGCGTGTAAGCTGCTAAAATCATTATCAGGTAAAGTACCTCTCGTAGCAATCGAGGTGCGTAACCTGAGTCCGTCGACTCCCCGGCTCAGAGAGCCACTAAATTATTAATTCAAAATGGTCGCACACTGCTGACCTACCTGCGTGTTACCCCAAAGAACTGTGGTCCCTGTAGTCAGCGTCGGCGGATACACCTATGCTCGTGTCGTGAGTGCAAGTGTGAATAGCGTTAGCCATCCCTGGACACGTGTTTCGAGGTAGTTGCCTCTCGTCAGCAGGGAGTAGGAAAGAGTGTGGGGTTGCGTGTAAGCTGCTAAAATCATTATCAGGTAAAGTACCTCTCGTAGCAACGCAGGTGCGTAACCTGAGTCCGTCGACTCCCCGGCTCAGAGAGCCATTAAATTATTAATTCAAAATGGTCGCACACTGCTGACCTACCTGCGTGTTACCCCAAAGAACTGTGGTCCCTGTAGTCAGCGTCGGCGGATACACCTATGCTCGTGTCGTGAGTGCAAGTGTGAATAGCGTTAGCCATCCCTGGAAACGTGTTTCGAGGTAGTTGCCTCTCGTCAGCAGGGAGTAGGAAAGAGTGTGGGGTTGCGTGTAAGCTGCTAAAATCATTATCAGGTAAAGTACCTCTCGTAGCAACGCAGGTGCGTAACCTGAGTCCGTCGACTCCCCGGCTCAGAGAGCCACTAAATTATTAATTCAAAATGGTCGCACACTGCTGACCTACCTGCGTGTTACCCCAAAGAACTGTGGTCCCTGTAGTCAGCGTCGGCGGATACACCTATGATCGTGTCGTGAGTGCAAGTGTGAATAGCGTTAGCCATCCCTGGACACGTGTTTCGAGGTAGTTGCCTCTCGTCAACAGGGAGTAGGAAAGAGTGTGGGTTTGCGTTTAAACTGCTAAAATCATTATCAGGTAAAGTACCTCTCGTAGCAACGCAGGTGCGTAACCAGAGTCCGTCGACTCCCCGGCTCAGAGAACCACTAAATTATTAATTCAAAATGGTTGCACACTGCTGACCTACCTGCGTGTTACCCCAAAGAACTGTGGTCCCTGTAGTCAGCGTCGGCGGATACACCTATGCTACATGTATCTGGAAGATTGTTAGATGTTTTGCAGTTGTGTTGAAAGCTGTGAGGTCTTGGCCTGGGATAGAAGTGGTGATTGACTTATTTTCCAGACCTTAACTATGAGATGAGAGGCAAGGATGATTTTTAGTGTGAGATTTGGAATATAATTTCATGGAGAGAGACTGAGTAATTCAGAGCAAGTAGAAGGCTTTTTGAAGAGTGACATAGCATGGGCTAGGGAGGAAGATTTATTTATGGGGGTAATTTTGAAAAGAGAATGAGGATAGACTTCGAATTAGTGAATGTCCCCATAAAGCTTGGTGGTCCCAATCTACCAAATAATAGAAGCTGGTGCGGAAGTTCTAGGAACAGTGCTGGCTCAAAGAAATATTGACACTGAATATAAGTATGAACAAGCACAAAAAAGGTTTTTATACACCTTAAAAGAATTAAAAAGGGAAACCATAAAAAAGGCATGATTACGGATAGAATTGACTATTGCAAATAGAAAGTCAAGGCTTATGGATTTTAGTGGAAGAAGACGTTGGATCAAGGCAGGTAGTATCACTACCTCAATTTGCAGCCGATGTCTCAGAAAGCTATGTAGGGCAGAAATACGAATGCTCTAATGGGAATATACAGCTATGATGGGATCAGACTGTCCAAAGGAATTTCTCAATTGTCTATTTACAGCTGATTAGATTGAGAAAATTGTTGAGCAACTTAAACCCAGTCACGCAGCAGCACCTAATGGATTTTTGGCAATGGTATATACAATAAAATCCAAAAGAAGTGGAAGCATTTCTCTGCCAATATTTCAAATATTAATAAAAATCAGGTACATTTCTTAAAAGTAAATTATATAAAAATAGGTACTGGTTTGCGATCCTATGGCATGCCATTGTTGCTGCATCTTTTACCTGTGCCCATTAACGTATTTCTGCGGCGCAATTCTGCTTAAATCTTCTCCATACCCAATAAGTTGTTGTTTCCTCCGATGGACCTTTCTCATTGCATTGTGGGGTGAGGAGACTAGGGTGTTGGCTGGCTACTCAATGAGCACCGGGTATCCGTAACCAACTTACAAATTAGTGATTACATTTTAATACGCAACCCTCAATACCATGCTGTGAACTTATAGGATGGCAACGGGAAGTACAAAGCTCCTGAAGAAGTTTAGATGGGCTGAAACAACACAGATCAATGACTCAGCTGTTGAGATACAGAACAATAATATCAATACCCGATGTTCTGTAAATGATCTATGACTATACGTGCTATAGATTAGAAACCGATATATCGTATGCACAGTCTCTGTATAAAGAACATTGTATACATTTAAGAAGACCCAGACAATTAAGCTTTTGCTTAGTTATTTTATAAAACAGATTAGACATTCAAGACAGTAATCAGCATTCAGAATATTCAGTCAGGGGTCTCAATAAACAGTTTCAAATAAATATAGCATAAAACTACACATTAACAGAGTACAAAGAATAACTACCCCTCAAGTGTATAAGAGAAAATGTAAGGAAGCAAATTAGAAAGGGACAACCTTAACAGGATGTTTGGGAAATAATTGGTCAAGCCAAAGAGTCCAATGAAAGTTCATTAGGCAAGGGGTTCCTGCCATCAGCAAGGGTAGGGGACTGTTCACAGGAGTCCTCCTATCATAGGCATAGTTGATTCATGCCAAATGGGGCCTTCGCACTTCTTACATTCAAAGTCTGGTCACACATTATGTTCCGGCTCTACAGCTGCAATCTTCCAGCCTTTCATTGTTTTCATTTCCCAGGTTTTGACTTGTCTGTATGAGGGGTCGTTCCTTTTCCTGTCTTGGCCCCAGGCCCTGAAATGGTCTTCTAATTGACCTTAGGAACGGTTACTTCCTGCTAGCCTTTCGTAAGAGCTTACAGACGCTGCTGTTTAGTGACTCGTTTTGATCTCTGTTCTTCTTTTGCCTTTTGTCTAGTCGTGTCTGCCAAGATCAAAAGAGGATGGACCACTTGTACCTGTTATTGGTACCTTTCACAAAAAACCCTTATACACGCACGCAGGTGGAAGGCGGTATATCTTGGTTCTCTGCCTGGTCGTGACGTGACAGCATCGTCAGTGGGTTAGTTTTTTGGTATGCTGACCTCCACCTGGAGGTTGGCCCACTGGCGTTTACAGTAGTCTCCAGAGACCAAAAAATAATAGTAAAAAGTGAAGTGTTTGGGTATGCCCCCAAGTCCCCTCAAGATTCTCAATGTCTCTTCCAAAATTAATAACCTATTACTGGCAGCTTTTAATCTGTAGCAAACATCTCACAGTCACAGAACCTAAATTGAGAAATGAAGTTGATATGAGTTGAAATGTGGGCACATTAAACAATGGTTTTTCTCTGGAGAGAGTTTAGTCTGCACCACACTATTTGCAGACAGTCAAACTCTCATGAGAAATACACCAAACAGTATTTAAAAGTATCTACTATGAACAGTATACACACTATGCAACCTTATGGGAAGAGACACTATTCACTTAAAAATTAGCAAGGTCTAAAGGTGCTAAAGGTCATACTATTTGCTACCTTCAATTTTTCCTGAAAACATTACAGATACGCCATCGTCTACAGCTAAACAAGCACAAGAACGCAGGTTAGTGCCTAATACATACAGCCTTCTATGTTATGTAGAAAATGTCATGCTGAGAGGATTCTGCGGAATATCTCACTCCTGCCTACAACACATAGGGCCTGATTACGAGTTTGGCAGATGGGTTACTCCATCACAAACCTGACTGATATCCCATCCGCCATATTACGAATTCCATTATATCCAATAGAATATAATGGAACTCATAATAGGGCAGATGGGATATCCGTCACGTTTGTGATGGAGTAACTAGTCCTAAAAACTTGTAATCAGGCCCTAAGTATCTACTACGTAGAATCTTTGCCCTGTTGGAAACTTTTTCTGTACAGCCAAAAATCTGGTGTGGAACATACTGGTCAGAAGTCATCAACTGTCATCTGCACACAGAGTTACTCTTCAATACAAAGATTTATAACATGTTCAATGCCTCTACAAATATATGATGCATTATAAGCACATCTGTTTTTTAAACATTTACACCCAGTTCCTACACCCAGGCTGTACAAAATTAGGTAGAAAAGTAACATGATAGCTACCCGCCACTATGTAAACTATAAAACAAACTAGCACACTCATTGGATTATGTCATAAGTGTTGTCATCAATGATGTTATTTGAGATGTCATCAGGGGTGTCATAAATGATGTCTAGAACATGTCATGAGTGATGTAATTTGTGAGGTCATTCGCAGTGCATGGCAGGGGGGCGGACATTATGGTGAGCTCTGCTAACTATAACTGGCGAATTTTAGTGCTATTTTTAGTTCAAAGTGTTAATAGTGTCACTGACATATTCACTAACTATAACGTTATTTTTACCTTTGGTTTTGTCACTGAATTTAAACAAGGCAGATCATTTTAACACATCTAACTATAATGCTACTTACACCTTTTCTTTTTTTTGTCAATTTCTTGTTTTTTTTGTAACTCAAAGGAATATTTTATTACATACGTAAAGCCAACCCCTCCCCCAAGACATATGGCCTTTTTTCTAAAATTATTTGCTTTTTTAGTTTCTTACTACTTTCCTCAAATGGTTTTTTCACCAAATTTCTATTTTTTTTAAAGTAAAGTTATGTCTTATTACGATATATCTACGGCCAACATCCAAGGAGCAGACAACTGTGCATCCCCTTCGACTGTGTGGAATGGGAGATTGGTCGCAAGTCAGCCCTGCCCCCAACACCACGCAGGATGCCAATTTCCCACCATGTGCAGAGTGAGATTGTGTGCAGGGCCTGGCATGTGGCGAGGCCCTGCGTCCAACCCCTGCAGGAGGGCATATACATACAGACCCCCACTTGACATATTTACTTTCTGTTTTTGGTTCCACTTGAATCCTGCAGATGTCACCTTGGAGCCAGTGGTCACAGAAGTATACAGGGGCCAGGATGGTTTCTTTGGGATCACAGCACCCCAAAATAAATGTTTTTTTTTAATTTGAAACCTGTAGTGGGGTGTCTCTATGGAACCCATCTACATGGTGCACAGTGGTAAGGGTAACCCTGCCCCATTACGCAATTTTTTTTAAATTGTAGGACAAGGGGACCAAGTTGTTGAGTCTTGTAATGGCAGGTGCATCATATTTATATATCCCAGTGCCAGTTGTAGTTATAATTTTAGTTGTAGTTACATTTTTGTGCTTGATAATAACTTTGACATAAATTGGCAAATTTTTCACAAAACCTTCCAAAAACAAAGTTCATCTACTTCAGCTCCTTCCTGTAAAGTTCTAAGGGGATCTATCAAGCGGGGGCCGAGAAAAAGGTGGGATCCCAAAACACATTTTCCACATGCAATTTACCATATGAACAGCCAAAACGGCTAAACCGACTCACAGCAAGGGGCAGATTTACTAACATTTGATGCAGCGCAGCAGGACAACTTGCTGTGCTGCATCCAATAAAGAGGGCAGGAATGCATCAAACCTACTAAGGTATGGTGTATTCCTGCTCTCTTTCTGGGCTTGTGCACTAGTGTTTGCCACACACACCAATGCAGGCACCCTTGAACCATGGTGCAAGAGTTCCTGGGTTGCAGGCAGGATTGGTTTTGCACAGGTAGGTGTCCCTTCAATCATCTGAGGCTATTTTTATTTCTATGTGTGCTTCAAAATGCAGCACTTGTACAATGAGGAAAACAAGAAGAAATATACCTCATGATGCCTCTCCTGGGAAGGCGTATCATTTTGATGCACTCCCAGATTTTCTACTGTTAGTAAATCTGGGAATATACCAAAAACCATAGATGTATGGGTGGGAACACTCATGCTCCACCCATGTGGCACCTGCCCAGGGTAGTTTAAAGCAAGGCAGCAGCTTGCTCTGCCTTGTGTTACTCCCGAGTTACTATGCAAGTTGATTCTGCGTGGCATATTAAACTTCACTTAAGGGTCTGCATTGCCCTTGTGTCACCTTGCATGATGCAAGGGCAACACCAGGCCTTAGTAAACCTGGGCCCAAATTTGGTAGAAAACTAGATCTCGATTCTTGGTTAAAAAAAAATGCTTTTTGTCATTTAGTGTAAATCCGTTCAGTAGTTTTGGAAAAATAGGGTTCCAAATTTATCAGGTCACAGAGGATACATGGACGCAACAGATCTTAATATAAGTTCTGATTGCCTGCCACCTCATCAACAAAGGTGAGGTGGCAGGCATTTTAGAACTCACAATCTCTAGTCCTGAAAAAAGGTTACAAAAACCTTTGTGGTTGGTACCCAGAGGGATCACCTCATGGGCCAAAAATGTATTTTAAAAAATAATCCTGACATGGAAAGAACTGAAACATGCTGGGCTTCTAAATTGAATAATCCAAATGTAGATTTAGATAAGATTCTCTCCCTCGCTGATAAGATTCTTCTCACAGCAACTCTTAAAGCACAATTTTATAAGACTATACAATTTATATTTTACACCCGCCAAATTGTTCACATGGGGCAAACGAACAGACGACAAATGTCCGCGGTGTGGTATGGGCCCGGCACATTTAATACATATGTTTTCTGAGTGCAGTAAACTGACAATACTTAAAACTAAAATTTCAGAGTTTTGGGAAGAGGTTTTTTGCCATAAAGTTCAGATGTCTCCTACTTTATTTGTGATCGGGCATGATAATACTTTAAATCATACTAAGGACGAAGAGATGTGTCTATTTCTGGGTATGGCAGTATACAGACTAATATTAGCCACCAGATGGAAAGATTTAGATCCTCCTAATTTCCAAGTCTGGATAACTCGCTTTTTGGGTATAGCAAACCAAGAAATGGTAATTTACGCAGTTAAAGGTAAAAAGGCTAGACAACGTGGTGCCCTGATTTGGATGCCAATTACTTCTTGGAAAAACAGGTTTTAGTTTAGGTTGTTTAGTATAGACTATTTTGGGCTGTTTCTGTTGTTGATCAGATTATTTGAAATGTATTCTTTCTCTTTTCTTTTTTTTTTTTTTTGTTATTATTATTTTTGGGAGGTACCTAAAACTTGATTAGTACTTGCAGTATTGTATATTTTTCTTATTGAAATCTTGTTTTGTATATATTGTACGTAATGAAGTTGCCTAATAAAAATTATTTAAAAAAAAAAAATAATCCTATGTTTCTTGGGGTCTATAGAATATAACCCCAAGAAAAGTTATTGGAAATTTTAAGCATTCTCAGAGCTGAAGTTTTTCTCTTCAGCTTGGGAATGCAGGGACCCCATGCGGTTGGTTTTATGGCTGCATTATGTAGCCCAAAGAGTATAAAAAAAGACTGACATGTTTAATGTTTTGATTATAAATGCTTTATTGAAATGTTTAATGTCAGAACCAATAGACTAGCCTTTTATATCATAAATGTAACTTACATTGAAAAACCCTAGAAATTCACAACAAAAAACCAAAGGTTAAAGTGACAGTTATAGTCAAGGATTCAATAAAACCTTAGAGAGTCACTGAAAAAAACAAAAATTAAAGTGACACTCTAGTTGGGAGAAAATGGCAATTAAAACATACCATTTAAACTAAACAACCTCTGAAATTCACCAGTAATATTAATGTCAAGTAACTGCATCTCCTACCCTAAAGTAACCATCACTCATGCCCTCACCATGCACTGCCAATTACCTCCCATAGTACATTACTCATGACATGTTGTATGAGATAATTGATAACATTGCTGTAACATCTGAAATGACATCATCTATTTCAGCACTGTGCATGGCAGGGAACGAGTTATAGTTACTACAACCTCAGATTAATTAACCTTTGTTTTTTCAGTTAATTTCAATTTTTTTTGAATACCTAACTATAATTTTCACTATAACCTTTGTTTTTTTCAGTGAATATATACGAATCTTGGTGTGTGTGTGTGTGTGTGTTGGTGTGTGTGTCTGGGATGGTATGTGTGCTGGTGTATATGTGTTTTTGTTTATGTTACTATAGGCATTTGTCGGCCTGTGTTGTGGTTTCCATACTAGATCCCAATCTCTCTACCATCGCTCATTCCATATGCAGCAAATGCTGATTGGTTTGCCTGTGGGACTATTTAAAAAGGACTCTCAGCTGTATGTCCCTACTACATAGATCCTAGTTCCATTTCTTTAATAGAGAGGAAGAATTTCTTGCTTAACAGAATCATTGTGGTTGTTCTTACTCACTCAGGAATAGAAGAGAGGTGATCATCTGCAATAGCATTCTGCAAGGAGTGCGAGAACTGGTAGTAGTTTGCCATGTAGAAATCGAAACAAAATGCAGTAGAGACCTCATGGTCCTAACTGTCGAGACGGCGCAGAGATTGTCCAAACAACAACTGGATGAGATAGCTGCTTTGGAAATGGATATTAAAACAAATCAACTAATTACGGATGCCAAGTCACTTCTTGAAAAAGTGGATAAGAAATTCTAGAATTTAAGGATTTCTCAATGAATCAGAAGGGCAATAAATTCGAAAAGGACAAAAAAACCTTGTCTTTCGAAAAAATATATCCGTATCTCCAGACTGATTTCTACTCCAGACCAGAAGCGCGTAAGTTTCTACCTGAATATCAAGGTAGATCCAGAAACAATTTTATAACGTTTTCAGAAACATCGTCGTCAAGCGGTAGCGACACAGACATCTCTAATAGCGCCCAGAGTTCAATAGACGTGGCAATTACCAACAAAACTATCAACAACAACCGTCTTTTTTAGGAAGAGGCCAACAAAAACCACGGGGCAGAGTGAGATTCAACAACCAGCCGTGGGAAATGTCAACAAGACGTCACAATTACAAGAATTAATTAAATCACCGATTTACAATCTATCGGACAAAGTATTGACTGATGTTCAAACAAGTGTACTTGAAAAAGACTTGACATTTGTTCCTTCAAGAGATACGAACTTCATTAAAATAAAAACAGAAGTGATAGAATTCTGCAGAAAAGTTCGTTTGATCCCCTATTTTAAGGATAATCCACTAATGATACAGACTGAAACAACGGGACTGAGAAAAAAATATTTTTTCTGTCCACCATCAAGCAAAGTTCCTAAGGAAGTCATTATGTTTGAAAAAGTAACACTATCAGCCATTGCAGAAGTTGAAAAAAAGCAAAAAAGAAGTAAGAAAGTTAACTTCACAAAAGTCCAAAAAGAAGCGCTCCAAGAGCTAAAAAATGATCAATCTATAACAATCAAGCAAGCCGATAAAGGCGGATCAATTGTTGTCTGGGGCACAGATCGCTATATAGCAGAAGCTAATAAACAACTTAGCAATGATCGCTGCTACAGGAAAATAACACATGATCCTACAAATGAACTCAAGGGCAAACTGTTTAACATCTTGCAAACAGGTTTTGATCAAGGGTTTTTGGGCAAAAAAGAGTACGATTATTTAAGAAACAATCATCCTCGTATCCCCATTTTTTATGTACTTCCAAAAGTTCATAAAGACCAATCATGCCCCCCGGGAAGACCAATAGTCTCGGGCTGTGATTCTCTGTTAGAACCAATTTCTAAGTTTGTTGATTTTTTCTTGAAACCATTCATTCAGGAGGTTAAATCATTCTTACAAGATACAACAGATTTCCTCAACAAATTAGAGAATATGAACTTTGAAGATGGGAACAATCTATTAGTCACACTAGATGTAGTGTCATTATATACAGAGATACCACAGGATGAAGGCCTAGCAGTTTTGGAAAGCCTTCTCAATAAGAGACCTAAACCAGAAAAGGTGCCCACACAATTCATCACAGAGTTAGCTACCTTTGCATTGAAAAATAACTACTTCAGCTTCAACAACAAATTTTTTCTCCAAATAAAGGGCGTGGCTATGGGTTGTCCCTTTGCCCCTGAATTGGCAGTACTCTTTATGTCAATATATGAAGAGACCTTTGTCTTCAACAACAACCCCTTTGCAGACAGGATCAACAACTGGGTCCGTTACATCGACGATGTTTTTATGATTTGGAACGGTGAAGAAGACCAACTACAGTCCTTTGTCGACTGGCTTAATAACAGAACAGCTGACATTAAATTTAGTTCGAATCATTCAAAATCTAAAATGCCATTCCCTAGACGTTGAAGTCTATGCCACAGATGGGAAGCTGGCTACAACACTCTTCAAAAAGAAGACAGATAGGAACAAAGCCTTGTATTTTTCAAGCAGCCACCCAAGAAGTCTTAAAGAGAATTTAAGAGAATTCTTGCGAATAAGACAAAATTGTACATTCAAAGATGAATACTTTGCCCATGCAGAGGTGCTTAAGAATAATCTCTTAGCTCGAGGATATCCTAAAAAACTCCTTAAAAAAGCAATTAAGAGAGCATGGTGGACCCCACATGATTCATTACTTTAAAGAAAAGATAAAATCAAAACAGACAGAATTGTCTGTGTGTCAACATTTTGCCCCTCATCCAACTGGCTTAAAAAGACAATAAACCAAAATTGGCACTTAGTAAAGAATCTATATCCAACACTCAAAGAGGTCCCCCTTTTTGCGTTTAAAAAGGACAAAAGTATTGCCAATCAGATTGTCCGAGCGGCCCTTCCGAAATCTCAAAACATCTGAATCTGCCACCTATACAAGGTCATCACAAATGTGGTACATGCGTTTGCTGTGAATCAACCATCAAAGTGTCCCTTTTTACACACAAGGAAATCCATTGGAAACACAACAAATTTACAAATTGTAAATCCAAATATGTAGTTTATGGAATAGTGTGCCCATGCGATAAACTATATATTGGCAAGACCAATCAAGAAATCAGACTAAGAATCCAACAGCACAAATCCAGAGTACGCAAAAATGTCCAGAATGCACCATTAGTCAACCATTGGCTGGCCAACAACCATACGGAAAAAGACATCAGATGGACCATTATTTCAAAAGTCGAACAAGACATGAGGGGAGGCGACTGGGATTCCAAACTACTAAGACGTGAAGCAATGCTCATTGTTAAATTCAATACATCGACGGATGGGTTGAATGAATTATCTGAAATTTACAATCTGTAAACATCTTCTACACATGAGCAGGATGTAAGTTGGACACTGCTACACAGTCAAAATTAGGTCAAGCAGGTTCATCACCTGCACCCCCTCTCTTTTCTCCCCCCTGTCATTTAAAGCTTGCCATAACATTGGGCAGGATTGTCTGTCTAAACAATGGCAGTATACATGTGAATACAGATTCAACCAGTGCAAACATACGTCTGAAGATGCAGCTCCTACATATAAGTATCTAGAATCAATGATGTGCAGGGTTCAATACCGGAAAGATTGTAAACATGTATGTGGCCGCTTTCATAGTTAAGCCAAGCTTCCAGATATGAATATGCATTCCAATACACTATAAGCCAAGCATTTGCTGAGCTCCGACTGCATCAAGGTGTATGCAACACATCCATTGAACAAATAGGGCTTGGTGCATGAACGATGGCGATTTGCCAACGAGGCATGGACAATTCAATAAAGTTTTTTCAAGCACATGCGGAATAGCGACACATCAGACTACAACTCCCAGAAGCAGCAGAAGGCCGAGCGATATAGACGTCACGGAGGAAGTTTAATACCGGGAAAGACGCCTCTGTCTCAAAGGCAGTGAACAATGCGATACGTTGGATATCATTCAAACCGAAGGTAAGACTCGCATTGGCAAAGAGGAGAAGGCATATACTTCAGTTCAGAATGCATTTTTCGTGTGCACCCACTCGCGAGATGTAAACATTCTATTCCGTCCCTTTCTGTTTCATACAGAGAGAATCGAGTTAAAGGAAATCGAAAATATCGGCCTACACCGGCTTCTTAGACCAAACGCTACTTTTAAAGGTATGTTTTATGCACGTTGTTTTTCTCGGCACTCTGGATAAGAAAGGCGCCAATCTGATCACATTCATAGTAACACGCCTATGTTTCCATCTGACAGAGTCTTCAAACTCCCGCCCAGAGTTGGGTCCACAAACTGCATGGACATTACAAGTAAGACGTTATGACTAATGCTGACAGTATTTCACGTGTTTTTAGGCAGACAGATACCCAGGAACAAGTTTGGTATTATTAAGATTTGATGTTGTGCCTTTTTAGGTCTATTTCGGAAATTCTCGCATTCCTGATTTCCACTGCATTAAAGTGCAGGTAAGAGACACACATAGCGGCGAGAACGCTTAGGCATGCAATTAGTTGGGTCATTCAGTAAACTGAGTTTTTTTGTTTGTTGTTTCAGTCTAACACTGGTCCTGATGAGGATCTCTTCAAAGAAAGGGATCTGAAACGCGTAGACCTTACGTTCGAGGCCAATCCTCCAGCCAAATTAAAACAGAGTCCATTTTTGAATTTTTGCTGATGGTCTCCACAATTCAATATGTATTATTGTTGTCTGTCAAGATAAGATTTGTTTGAATGGGTATGAGTGATTTATTTAGTGTTTGTCCTGTACATGGTAATTGTTGAAAAATTATTTTGTTGTGTCCTCTACAAAAAAAGTTAAATATGCATACAAAAAATTATGTACATTACTTTGAGATGTACCTTTAGGTTTGTGGGATAATGTAGTGTTATGTGTTTTTTTATATGATCTGAGTTATTTATGATTAAATCAGACAGAAAAAGAAGTCATCAGTGTTAATGTTTCAATGATTACACTTTGAATGAAATTTTTTGTCAAATAATGGGCAGCACTGGCAGCTCTCTTGTTTTTTGATGTAGAAATATGTGGCATCCGGAGTGATATTCCCCCAAGGTATATGACAGATCGGGCAGTTCATCTTAAAACAGTATATGCCAACAGCATCTGCACTTCATCAGGTTCAAGTGATTTCCCATTTCAAGCCGAATGTTTTAAAACCAGTGTTATTTTAAACTGCTGAAGCCTGGCCTATAGGCTAGGAATGGATGTAGCTTATATTGCTAAAGTCAAGAGGATCATATCTTCCAAAAGGATAACTTCCTGTGTGCCCTGTCCTTATAGCAATATTCCTATGTAATAAATATTAGAACATTGGAATGTGGAATGTGGAGCACTCCATTGTAGACAATGGAGTGCTCCATGCTTCTATGGGCCGGTAAAGGCCCGCAGAGCAACATTCCAATGTTTTACTTCTTTGAAATATCATATATATATATGTATATATTACCTACTGGCGGTCGCCAGTAGGTAGTTATAGTTAGGACCACGTTTCCATAGGAAATCCGCAACATTCTATTTTGAATAACTTTTGCGCCGGTCGACGAATCCTCGCGAATTTTTCAAAATAGGTGGGGCGCTACGCTCCGCTCCTACCCTGAAAGTCTCGGGGGGATTCGTCAAGCGGGGGCTGAGATAAAAGGGGGGTCCCAAAACGCGTTTTTCCCATGCATTTTTCCATAGGACCTTTAGACACAGCTACAGCCCGAACGGCTGAACAGAATTACTAGAAATTTGGCAGAGAGGTAGTCCTCAGGTCAAGGAAGTGCCTTTTGTAGGTTTGGTGTAAATCTGTTCAGTAGATTCTGAGAAAATAGCCTTTAAATCAATATATATATCTGAGCCAGATTACGGTGCGCTTACGGTGCGCTTACCGTACGCGTACGGTGGCGTGCGCGAGCGCGATTCTGATTGGCTCTTAGATCTTAGTAAACATTCGAATCGGTCGAAACCAGGAAGCGGCGGCCGCCATTTCGTGTGTTTCACTCAGAAAAAAAAGAGTGATATCTTGAAAAGGGGGCAAGGAGGAGAGTTACAGACCCCCTAACATTTGTAAGGGGGTCAAAGAAGGACAGAAAAGTACAAAGAAAACATTTATTGGTTTTTGAAAAAATCGCGGGGTACGCGTACGGTAAGCTCAACGTACGCGTACGGTAGAAAAAAAATAAAATAAAAGAAATGAAATGCAGATTTAAGAGTTTAGATATTAGGGGGCTCTAAAAAGAGCCGTTGTGTTTATGAAGTGATTTTTTAGTGGTACCTACAAGTAAGTACCGATGCAGAGTCTAAGGTTCAAGAGGAAGACTCTGTTCCCTTTATCATTGAAGTGCACACCATCTCCTCTATAAATGTCTTGCATGTCTTAACGCAAGTTGTTGTGGTAAATGGAACCCATACCATAGTCACGGAGGAAAGCAGAAACAGATTTGTTGACGTGCTTTCTTGCTTTGTCAATCTGCGGACAGAAATGATTGGACCAGTTCCATTTTTGCCTTTGGCATATGTTAGAAAACACAAAGGCAGTTTTAGGGAAAAGTGAAAACAGTTGAGCAAAGGTGTCCTTCATAAGCATTTCCAGACCTACCCCAGTCAAAGTGCCTAGGTCATTGCCACCACAGTGCACTATTATGAGGTCAGGGTGTTGGATTTGCATGAAGGATTTCACCAATGGCATCAATTGGTGCCACTTTAACCCTCTCTGACCAATCCATTTAATGTCTACATTTGGCAAAGCAAGGTCTCTCACCATATCTGTTTTCTCTGCATACTTTTCAGTCCAGAAGACATAGCTGTGCCCTACAATCCACACTGTGAACATCTTCAAAGGAGAACTGGATGCACTCAGGAGGTGTAATTCAGTAGAATGGTAAAAAGAAATGAAAGACAGTTTGGAAATGGAGGCATACATATTTTTTTCATTAAAAAAAGAACTGATTGGCTGTTTCATACCATTCTAGAATAAAAACTAGGCTGTATGTGTAAATTAATAGAAGCATGTTTTGTATTGGTACAGAAAAATGTGTTACCAAAGAACAGTACTATGGATTTGCTGTTAGGTTTGAAAAGTCAAGCACTCTTGCTCTGTGGAATTGAAACATTGTTTGGTGAACTTCTGACCTAACTCCACACAGCAGTGTTCCATGAGCTGTTGCTATGGTAGCAGGCAGAAGTCAAGTTGGGGGAAGGGTACTAGGCAGAAGTCAAGTTGGGGGAAGGGTACTTTTGGAAAAGGGTTGGTTTATAACCAATAGAAATGTGTGATTACATTTGAAAAAAAGGGGGAAGCACTGAGATTTCAAATTAACATGTATATGTGTGGAAAAAGAGAGGGAACGTTTGCCATTATCTGGTTCTGCTGAGAGGAGAGAGGTGTAAAGAACAGAGATCCTGGCTCTGATAATCTGCTGTTTGAGTGCCACATTTCTTTCACAGCTAACTAATTTTAAAGGTGAGTTTAGAGTTTGAGAGGGGATGTATATGGTAAATTAAGAAATGAATAATAGAAATGGAATTCCTTTTGTTGAAGTTGTGTTTATTATTTTCTGTTTTGGGAGAAATTTAAATGTGAGGAACATGTAAAATATTATGGACTATGTTTTCACGATAAATTAAGGTGTACTGGTAAAAATAAAGAATACTTTAAGGGTTTGAGGTTGGACTCAGTAATGCAAATACATACAGCATCAGTAAGGCTGGTTGCCCTTGCTGGAGTGTAGTCAGTTACCCAGGTTACACATGGTGCTGGTCTGAAAAAGCAGTTTGGACATGTGCTTTTTTAAGAATCTGAAAAGTGGATTCAAAATGTGACAGACTGTAAAAGTGTTTATCACTTGCCAAAAAAAAGAGTAGTAAGTGTGCTTTCAAAATGGCAAAGACATTTCGTTTTGTGACTAATGTGAAAACATGACTCTGTGTGCATATAGGAATTACAGGCAGAGATTTATTGCGTATTGCTCTGGTGATTTCACAGTTGCATTAGATGGAAAGGGGGAGCCATTTTTTGGTTCAGAAGCAGACTCTTAGCACACACAAACTGCTTACCCTGTGGAATCATGCACAGTATTCACAAGCGAGTGGGGTTTGAGGTTTCAGTCAGTAATGCAAATACATTCAGCATCACTAAGGCTGGTTGCCCTTGCTGGAGTGTAGGCAGTCACCCAGGTTACACATGGTGCTGGTCTGAAAAAGCAGTTTGGACATGTGCTTTTTTAAGAATCTGAAAAGTGGATTCATAATGTGTCAGTCTGTAAAAGTGTTTATCACTTGCCAAAAAAAAGAGTAGTAAGTGTGCTTTCAAAATGGCAAAGAAATTTCGTTTTGTGAATAATGTGAAAACATGACTCTGTGTGCAGATAGGAATTACAGGCAGAGATTTATTGCGTATTGCTCTGGTGATTTCACAGGTGCATTAGATGGAAAGGGGGAGCCATTTTTTGGTGCAGAAGCAGACTCTTAGCACACACCCAGCTGCTTACCCTGTGGAATCATGCACAGTATTCACAAGCGAGTGGGGTTTGAGGTTTCAGTCAGTAATGCAAATACATTCAGCATCACTAAGGCTGGTTGCCCTTGCTGGAGTGTAGGCAGTCACCCAGGTTACACATGGTGCTGGTCTGAAAAAGCAGGTTGGACATGTGCTTTTTTAAGAATCTGAAAAGTGGATTCAAAATGTGACAGACTGTAAAAGTGTTTATCACTTGCCAAAAAAAAGAGTAGTAAGTGTGCTTTCAAAATGGCAAAGAAATTTCGTTTTGTGACTAATGTGAAAACATGACTCTGTGTGCATATAGGAATTACAGGCAGAGATTTATTGCGTATTGCTCTGGTGATTTCACAGTTGCATTAGATGGAAAGGGGGAGCCATTTTTTGGTGCAGAAGCAGACTCTTAGCACACACCCAGCTGCTTACCCTGTGGAATCATGCACAGTATTCACAAGCGAGTGGGGTTTGAGGTTTCAGTCAGTAATGCAAATACATTCAGCATCACTAAGGCTGGTTGCCCTTGCTGGAGTGTAGTCAGTTACCCAGGTTACACATGGTGCTGGTCTGAAAAAGCAGTTTGGACATGTGCTTTTTTAAGAATCTGAAAAGTGGATTCAAAATGTGACAGACTGTAAAAGTGTTTATCACTTGCCAAAAAAAGGAGTAGTAAGTGTGCTTTCAAAATGGCAAAGAAATTTCGTTTTGTGACTAAAGTGAAAAAATGACTCTGTGTGCATATAGGAATTACAGGCAGAGATTTATTGCGTATTGCTCTGGTGATTTCACAGTTGCATTAGATGGAAAGGGGGAGCCATTTTTTGGTGCAGAAGCAGACTCTTAGCACACACCCAGCTGCTTACCCTGTGGAATCATGCACAGTATTCACAAGCGAGTGGGGTTTGAGGTTTCAGTCAGTAATGCAAATACATTCAGCATCACTAAGGCTGGTTGCCCTTGCTGGAGTGTAGGCAGTCACCCAGGTTACACATGGTGCTGGTCTGAAAAAGCAGTTTGGACATGTGCTTTTTTAAGAATCTGAAAAGTGGATTCAAAATGTGACAGACTGTAAAAGTGTTTATCACTTGCCAAAAAAAAGAGTAGTAAGTGTGCTTTCAAAATGGCAAAGAAATTTCGTTTTGTGACTAATGTGAAAACATGACTCTGTGTGCATATAGGAATTACAGGCAGAGATTTATTGCGTATTGCTCTGGTGATTTCACAGTTGCATTAGATGGAAAGGGGGAGCCATTTTTTGGTGCAGAAGCAGACTCTTAGCACACACCCAGCTGCTTACCCTGTGGAATCATGCACAGTATTCACAAGCGAGTGGGGTTTGAGGTTTCAGTCAGTAATGCAAATACATTCAGCATCACTAAGGCTGGTTGCCCTTGCTGGAGTGTAGGCAGTCACCCAGGTTACACATGGTGCTGGTCTGAAAAATCAGTTTGGACATGTGCTTTTTTAAGAATCTGAAAAGTGGATTCAAAATGTGACAGACTGTAAAAGTGTTTATCACTTGCCAAAAAAAAGAGTAGTAAGTGTGCTTTCAAAATGGCAAAGAAATTTCGTTTTGTGACTAATGTGAAAACATGACTCTGTGTGCATATAGGAATTACAGGCAGAGATTTATTGCGTATTGCTCTGGTGATTTCACAGTTGTATTAGATGGAAAGGGGGAGCCATTTTTTGGTGCAGAAGCAGACTCTTAGCACACACCCAGCTGCTTACCCTGTGGAATCATGCACAGTATTCACAAGCGAGAGGGGTTTGAGGTTTCAGTCAGTAATGCAAATACATTCAGCATCACTAAGGCTGGTTGCCCTTGCTGGAGTGTAGGCAGTCACCCAGGTTACACATGGTGCTGGTCTGAAAAAGCAGTTTGGACATGTGCTTTTTTAAGAATCTGAAAAGTGGATTCAAAATGTGACAGACTGTAAAAGTGTTTATCACTTGCCAAAAAAAAGAGTAGTAAGTGTGCTTTCAAAATGGCAAAGAAATTTCGTTTTGTGACTAATGTGAAAACATGACTCTGTGTGCCTATAGGAATTACAGGCAGAGATTTATTGCGTATTGCTCTGGTGATTTCACAGTTGCATTAGATGGAAAGGGGGTGCCATTTTTTGGTGCAGAAGCAGACTCTTAGCACACACCCAGCTGCTTACCCTGTGGAATCATGTACAGTATTCACAAGCGAGTGGGGTTTGAGGTTTCAGTCAGTAATGCAAATACATTCAGCATCACTAAGGCTGGTTGCCCTTGCTGGAGTGTAGGCAGTCACCCAGGTTACACATGGTGCTGGTCTGAAAAATCAGGTTGGACATGTGCTTTTTTAAGAATCTGAAAAGTGGATTCAAAATGTGACAGACTGTAAAAGTGTTTATCACTTGCCAAAAAAAAGAGTAGTAAGTGTGCTTTCAAAATGGCAAAGAAATTTCGTTTTGTGACTAATGTGAAAACATGACTCTGTGTGCATATAGGAATTACAGGCAGAGATTTATTGCGTATTGCTCTGGTGATTTCACAGTTGCATTAGATGGAAAGGGGGAGCCATTTTTTGGTGCAGAAGCAGACTCTTAGCATACACCCAGCTGCTTACCCTGTGGAATCATGCACAGTATTCACAAGCGAGTGGGGTTTGAGGTTTCAGTCAGTAATGCAAATACATTCAGCATCACTAAGGCTGGTTGCCCTTGCTGGAGTGTAGGCAGTCAACCAGGTTACACATGGTGCTGGTCTGAAAAAGCAGTTTGGACATGTGCTTTTTTAAGAATCTGAAAAGTGGATTCAAAATGTGACAGACTGTAAAAGTGTTTATCACTTGCCAAAAAAAAGATTTGTAAGTGTGCTTTCAAAATGGCAAAGAAATTTTGTTTTGTGACTAATGTGAAAACATGACTCTGTGTGCATATAGGAATTAAAGGCAGAGATTTATTGCGTATTGAGTATTGCTCTGGTGATTTCACAGTTGCATTAGATGGAAAGGGGGAGCCATTTTTTGGTGCAGAAGCAGACTCTTAGCACACACCCAGCTGCTTACCCTGTGGAATCATGCACAGTATTCACAAGCGAGTGGGGTTTGAGGTTTCAGTCAGTAATGCAAATACATTCAGCATCACTAAGGCTGGTTGCCCTTGCTGGAGTGTAGTCAGTCACCCAGGTTACACATGGTGCTGGTCTGAAAAAGCAGTTTGGACATGTGCTTTTTTAAGAATCTGAAAAGTGGATTCAAAATGTGACAGACTGTAAAAGTGTTTATCACTTGCCAAAAAAAAGAGTAGTAAGTGTGCTTTCAAAATGGCAAAGAAATTTCGTTTTGTGACTAATGTGAAAACATGACTCTGTGTGCATATAGGAATTACAGGCAGAGATTTATTGCGTATTGCTCTGGTGATTTCACAGTTGCATTAGATGGAAAGGGGGAGCCATTTTTTGGTGCAGAAGCAGACTCTTAGCACACACCCAGCTGCTTACCCTGTGGAATCATGCACAGTATTCACAAGCGAGTGGGGTTTGAGGTTTCAGTCATTAATGCAAATACATTCAGCATCACTAAGGCTGGTTGCCCTTGCTGGAGTGTAGTCAGTTACCCAGGTTACACATGGTGCTGGTCTGAAAAAGCAGTTTGGACATGTGCTTTTTTAAGAATCTGAAAAGTGGATTCAAAATGTGACAGACTGTAAAAGTGTTTATCACTTGCCAAAAAAAGGAGTAGTAAGTGTGCTTTCAAAATGGCAAAGAAATTTCGTTTTGTGACTAATGTGAAAACATGACTCTGTGTGCATATAGGAATTACAGGCAGAGATTTATTGCGTATTGCTCTGGTGATTTCACAGTTGCATTAGATGGAAAGGGGGAGCCATTTTTTAGTGCAGAAGCAGACTCTTAGCACACACCCAGCTGCTTACCCTGTGGAATCATGCACAGTATTCACAAGCGTGTGGGGTTTGAGGTTTCAGTCAGTAATGCAAATACATTCAGCATCACTAAGGCTGGTTGCCCTTGCTGGAGTGTAGGCAGTCAACCAGGTTACACATGGTGCTGGTCTGAAAAAGCAGTTTGGACATGTGCTTTTTAAGAATCTGAAAAGTGGATTCAAAATGTGACAGACTGTAAAAGTGTTTATCACTTGCCAAAAAAAAGAGTAGTAAGTGTGCTTTCAAAATGGCAAAGAAATGTCGTTTTTTGACTAATGTGAAAACATGACTCTGTGTGCATATAGGAATTACAGGCAGAGATTTATTGCGTATTGCTCTGGTGATTTCACAGTTGCATTAGATGGAAAGGGGGAGCCATTTTTTGGTGCAGAAGCAGACTCTTAGCACACACCCAGCTGCTTACCCTGTGGAATCATGCACAGTATTCACAAGCCAGTGGGGTTTGAGGTTTCAGTCAGTAATGCAAATACATTCAGCATCACTAAGGCTGGTTGCCCTTGCTGGAGTGTAGGCAGTCACCCAGGTTACACATGGTGCTGGTCTGAAAAAGCAGTTTGGACATGTGCTTTTTTAAGAATCTGAAAAGTGGATTCAAAATGTGACAGACTGTAAAAGTGTTTATCACTTGCCAAAAAAAAGAGTAGTAAGTGTGCTTTCAAAATGGCAAAGAAATTTCGTTTTGTGACTAATGCGAAAACATGACTCTGTGTGCATATAGGAATTACAGGCAGAGATTTATTGCGTATTGCTCTGGTGATTTCACAGTTGCATTAGATGGAAAGGGGGAGCCATTTTTTGGTGCAGAAGCAGACTCTTAGCACACACCCAGCTGCTTACCCTGTGGAATCATGCACAGTATTCACAAGCGAGTGGGGTTTGAGGTTTCAGTCAGTAATGCAAATACATTCAGCATCACTAAGGCTGGTTGCCCTTGCTGGAGTGTAGGCAGTCACCCAGGTTACACATGGTGCTGGTCTGAAAAAGCAGGTTGGACATGTGCTTTTTTAAAAATCTGAAAAGTGGATTCAAAATGTGACAGACTGTAAAAGTGTTTATCACTTGCCAAAAAAAAAGAGTAGTAAGTGTGCTTTCAAAATGGCAAAGAAATTTTGTTTTGTGACTAAGGTGAAAACATGACTCTGTGTGCATATAGGAATTACAGGCAGAGATTTATTGCGTATTGCTCTGGTGATTTCACAGTTGCATTAGATGGAAAGGGGGAGCCATTTTTTGGTGCAGAAGCAGACTCTTAGCACACACCCAGCTGCTTACCCTGTGGAATCATGCACAGTATTCACAAGCGAGTGGGGTTTGAGGTTTCAGTCAGTAATGCAAATACATTCAGCATCACTAAGGCTGGTTGCCCTTGCTGGAGTGTAGTCAGTTACCCAGGTTACACATGGTGCTGGTCTGAAAAAGCAGTTTGGACATGTGCTTTTTTAAGAATCTGAAAAGTGGATTCAAAATGTGACAGACTGTAAAAGTGTTTATCACTTGCCAAAAAAAGGAGTAGTAAGTGTGCTTTCAAAATGGCAAAGAAATTTCGTTTTGTGACTAATGTGAAAACATGACTCTGTGTGCATATAGGAATTACAGGCAGAGATTTATTGCGTATTGCTCTGGTGATTTCACAGTTGCATTAGATGGAAAGGGGGAGCCATTTTTTGGTGCAGAAGCAGACTCTTAGCATACACCCAGCTGCTTACCCTGTGGAATCATGCACAGTATTCACAAGCGAGTGGGGTTTGAGGTTTCAGTCAGTAATGCAAATACATTCAGCATCACTAAGGCTGGTTGCCCTTGCTGGAGTGTAGGCAGTCAACCAGGTTACACATGGTGCTGGTCTGAAAAAGCAGTTTGGACATGTGCTTTTTTAAGAATCTGAAAAGTGGATTCAAAATGTGACAGACTGTAAAAGTGTTTATCACTTGCCAAAAAAAAGAGTAGTAAGTGTGCTTTCAAAATGGCAAAGAAATTTCGTTTTGTGACTAATGTGAAAACATGACTCTGTGTGCATATAGGAATTACAGGCAGAGATTTATTGCGTATTGCTCTGGTGATTTCACAGTTGCATTAGATGGAAAGGGGGAGCCATTTTTTGGTGCAGAAGCAGACTCTTAGCACACACCCAGCTGCTTACCCTGTGGAATCATGCACAGTATTCACAAGCGAGTGGGGTTTGAGGTTTCAGTCAATAATGCAAATACATTCAGCATCACTAAGGCTGGTTGCCCTTGCTGGAGTGTAGTCAGTTACCCAGGTTACACATGGTGCTGGTCTGAAAAAGCAGTTTGGACATGTGCTTTTTTAAGAATCTGAAAAGTGGATTCAAAATGTGACAGACTGTAAAAGTGTTTATCACTTGCCAAAAAAAGGAGTAGTAAGTGTGCTTTCAAAATGGCAAAGAAATTTCGTTTTGTGACTAATGTGAAAACATGACTCTGTGTGCATATAGGAATTACAGACAGAGATTTATTGCGTATTGCTCTGGTGATTTCACAGTTGCATTAGATGGAAAGGGGGAGCCATTTTTTGGTGCAGAAGCAGACTCTTAGCACACACCCAGCTGCTTACCCTGTGGAATCATGCACAGTATTCACAAGCGAGTGGGGTTTGAGGTTTCAGTCAGTAATGCAAATACATTCAGCATCACTAAGGCTGGTTGCCCTTGCTGGAGTGTAGTCAGTCACCCAGGTTACACATGGTGCTGGTCTGAAAAAGCAGTTTGGACATGTGCTTTTTTAAGAATCTGAAAAGTGGATTCAAAATGTGACAGACTGTAAAAGTGTTTATCACTTGCCAAAAAAAAGAGTAGTAAGTGTGCTTTCAAAATGGCAAAGAAATTTCGTTTTGTGACTAATGTGAAAACATGACTCTGTGTGCATATAGGAATTACAGGCAGAGATTTATTGCATATTGTTCTGGTGATTTCACAGTTGCATTAGATGGAAAGGGGGAGCCATTTTTTGGTTCAGAAGCAGACTCTTAGCATACACCCAGCTGCTTACCCTGTGGAATCATGCACAGTATTCACAAGCGAGTGGGGTTTGAGGTTTCAGTCAGTAATGCAAATACATTCAGCATCACTAAGGCTGGTTGCCCTTGCTGGAGTGTAGGCAGTCAACCAGGTTACACATGGTGCTGGTCTGAAAAAGCAGTTTGGACATGTGCTTTTTTAAGAATCTGAAAAGTGGATTCAAAATGTGACAGACTGTAAAAGTGTTTATCACTTGCCAAAAAAAAGAGTAGTAAGTGTGCTTTCAAAATGGCAAAGAAATTTCGTTTTGTGACTAATGTGAAAACATGACTCTGTGTGCATATAGGAATTACAGGCAGAGATTTATTGCGTATTGCTCTGGTGATTTCACAGTTGCATTAGATGGAAAGGGGGAGCCATTTTTTGGTGCAGAAGCAGACTCTTAGCACACACCCAGCTGCTTACCCTGTGGAATCATGCACAGTATTCACAAGCGAGTGGGGTTTGAGGTTTCAGTCAGTAATGCAAATACATTCAGCATCACTAAGGCTTGTTGCCCTTGCTGGAGTGTAGTCAGTCACCCAGGTTACACATGGTGCTGGTCTGAAAAAGCAGTTTGGACATGTGCTTTTTTAAGAATCTGAAAAGTGGATTCAAAATGTGACAGACTGTAAAAGTGTTTATCACTTGCCAAAAAAAAGAGTAGTAAGTGTGCTTTCAAAATGGCAAAGAAATTTCGTTTTGTGACTAATGTGAAAACATGACTCTGTGTGCATATAGGAATTACAGGCAGAGATTTATTGCGTATTGTTCTGGTGATTTCACAGTTGCATTAGATGGAAAGGGGGAGCCATTTTTTGGTGCAGAAGCAGACTCTTAGCACACACCCAGCTGCTTACCCTGTGGAATCATGCACAGTATTCACAAGCGAGTGGGGTTTGAGGTTTCAGTCAGTAATGCAAATACATTCAGCATCACTAAGGCTGGTTGCCCTTGCTGGAGTGTAGTCAGTCACCCAGGTTACACATGGTGCTGGTCTGAAAAAGCAGTTTGGACATGTGCTTTTTTAAGAATCTGAAAAGTGGATTCAAAATGTGACAGACTGTAAAAGTGTTTATCACTTGCCAAAAAAAGGAGTAGTAAGTGTGCTTTCAAAATGGCAAAGAAATTTCGTTTTGTGACTAATGTGAAAACATGACTCTGTGTGCATATACGAATTACAGGCAGAGATTTATTGTGTATTGCTCTGGTGATTTCACAGTTGCATTAGATGGAAAGGGGGAGCCATTTTTTGGTGCAGAAGCAGACTCTTAGCACACACCCAGCTGCTTACCCTGTGGAATCATGCACAGTATTCACAAGCGAGTGGGGTTTGAGGTTTCAGTCAGTAATGCAAATACATTCAGCATCACTAAGGCTGGTTGCCCTTGCTGGAGTGTAGGCAGTCACCCAGGTTACACATGGTGCTGGTCTGAAAAAGCAGTTTGGACATGTGCTTTTTTAAGAATCTGAAAAGTGGATTCAAAATGTGACAGACTGTAAAAGTGTTTATCACTTGCCAAAAAAAAGAGTAGTAAGTGTGCTTTCAAAATGGCAAAGAAATTTCGTTTTGTGACTAATGTGAAAACATGACTCTGTGTGCATATAGGAATTACAGGCAGAGATTTATTGCGTATTGCTCTGGTGATTTCACAGTTGCATTAGATGGAAAGGGGGAGCCATTTTTTGGTGCAGAAGCAGACTCTTAGCACACACCCAGCTGCTTACCCTGTGGAATCATGCACAGTATTCACAAGCGAGTGGGGTTTGAGGTTTCAGTCAGTAATGCAAATACATTCAGCATCACTAAGGCTGGTTGCCCTTGCTGGAGTGTAGGCAGTCACCCAGGTTACACATGGTGCTGGTCTGAAAAAGCAGTTTGGACATGTGCTTTTTTAAGAATCTGAAAAGTGGATTCAAAATGTGACAGACTGTAAAAGTACTTTTCACTTGCCTAAAAAGTAGTAGAAAGTATGCTTTGCAATTGGCAAAGAAATTTCGTTTTCTGCCTAATTTCAAAGCATGACTCTGTGTGCACACAGGAATTGTTTTTAGATATTTAATTGGTGAAGGTGTTATTGTGATTTTCATTTATAGGAAAGGGGTTTATAGTATTTTAAGATTTCTAAAGAACATAAAAAATGTAGTAATATATTTAAATAAAATAAAGGAATTTTTTTTTAGTTTTTTTCAGGTATTGCTGAAGAGCAGTGAACAAAATTTAAGATGCCTACAAAATCCAGAGTAAAGAAAGACCACAAAAAAACCTATATTTGAAGACAACTGGAGGACCTAAGTTAGTTGGAGATGCTCATGTTGGGAAAAAGAAAAAATCTTCTGGTAAGCAGACAAAAATTTTTTTAAAGAACATATTAAAAAAAAGGAAAAATGTACAAAATATCTGTACTGGAAAGAATGTTTTCAATAGAAAAGGAGAGGAAAAAATTGAGAATTTAGTTAATGCAAATATACCTTCTGCAACTAAAAAGATTAACTTAAACAGAAAAACAGCGTTTAAAGAGATACGTAGAAAAATGTTTCAGAGAAGAGTTATGTCCAATTTGATAAAGGATGTGAAGAAATATAAGCAAAAGGCTAAGTTTTATAAGAGAAAAAAAGAAATTGAAGCCATTGCAGCAAAGGCATTAGAATTAAAAAGGAAACTATTCATTTTAATTTTGAATAGGATGCGTACATTAGATAAAATGGTTAATGTACTGAAATCACAAAGCAAAAGGAAAAGAGTAGTGAACAGAACAAACTTTTGTAAAGTGTTTTTAGGAAAATGGATGCATAGTTCAAGTAGTGAACCTTTTTTTAATGAAGAGAGCTATTTTCAAAGTAATAGTTTGCTGCATGCAGTTGACACCAGAGGTCGTGCTTACGAAGTGAAAAATGGTTGCATAATGGAGAAGGAGATAATGGTTCCAAGAGATGAGGTACAAGTGATGGCGGATGAGGCTATGGGGAGACGTCCTAAAGCCCCAGTGTACACTTGGAATTGTAGTAGTATTTGCACTGTGCGTCAGGAATCTATTGATAAATTTCGTGAGTTTCTAAGAGAATATAGTAAAAAAAGTGTAAAACAGAAGATTAAGGTGCTTCAAAGTCTAGATCCATGCAGAGTGAGAGAGAATACTGGTTTGCAGGGTCATTCTCTGGCTTGTCTATCTAGAAAAGTGTGTAATAGTGTTTTCCATCATTTTAGGATGCTGGCTGTTCATCATACTGAAATGAGAAAGTTTGTGAGACGGTTGTATTTTGCTAAAAGTCCAGCAATAAAGTTAGATGAATTGAATAGGGCTCTGTTCCGTGGATCGGTATCAGATGTAGAGAAGGTTGTTGATGAAATTCAGTTTTGTTACTTTGGTCCTGAACAAAACAGTGCAGAAAAGGACACAGTAAATGAGGAAGAAGTGGAAGAGAATGTAGAACCCTCCGTAAGTAAGACATTTAATGATCACATAACAAAATTTGCAATAATCTCTAATGAAAGACCAAATATTACTTGTATTTGTTGCCGCAGAACTCATTATAGAAAACAAACTAGGAATGTTGATCTCTACAGAAAGAGTGAAAATGAAGATAATTATAAGTGGAAGGATTTTGCCACATATATATTTCTTGAAAATTGTTTTGAATTGGGTGAAGATCAGCGTAAATACTGTTACAACAAGTTAGAGGAAAATAGAATGCCGACCAGAGCTGTACATAATAATTTAGAATTGGATGCTATTCCTGCTGAACTTTCTGAATTAAATACATATGAGTCTATACTCATTCAATGTGTTCATCCGTTCCAGACCATAGTACGTATGGAGCCCAAAACTGGTAAATTACCTCCTTCAGATTTACTGAGAGGTTTAAAAGGTAGAGTGGTGTATTTGCCCTTGGATTTGAAAAAAAATATGGAAACTATTGATGCGGATACTTTGGAAACTGTACCATTAATTATTCTGGTTAATGGTGTACCTACAAAGAATAAGAAGATTTGGCAGGAGCTGGTAGATGTACGGAAAGTACAAAGAGCAAATTTGTATTTGAAAAGGAATAACAAATGGTATGAATCAATTTATATAGAAGAAGAAGAAGAAGAAGATTTACAAGAAGACACAGAAACACCAACTGGACAAATTGAAAAAGTGGACAAGTCAAAGGAAGAAGAAATTTATGAACATTTTAGCATACATCCTCTTCATTCAAAAGAAGTTATGGGAGACAATATTGATCTGTTTCAGTTGAAGAAAGCAAAAGGAACTCCCGTGAGTGTATGGGAGGAGAGCTTGGAAGCTCGATGTTTTCCCCAGCTGTTTCCTAAAGGAAAAGGAGGATGATACGATGAACGTCCGGAACAGATTCCAGCTTCTGAGTATCGGACTACAAGACTATATGCAGAAGATCCAAGATTTCAACAAAGTATTCCTTATTTGTTCCATCTTTTATTTGAAAGCGACTTGTCTGCACTGTCTTATGCAGTAAATCACATTTTAAAAAGTGGAGTACATTTAGAAAATGTGTCTGCTAAGGATTTTATGGAGAAAGTGCAGCACCGAGATGATCATTTGGAAACACAACTGATCAATCTGATGGCTTGTCAGCGTGGAACAAATGAATATTGGTACAGACGCCATGGTGAATTAAAATGCATGTTACGGAATTTAGGAACACCAACATGGTTCGTTACCCTAAGCTGTGCTGAGTACGCTTGGGATGATTTACTGGATTTTTTACGAGAGGCAAATTCAAACATTAAAAACATCGAATACAAGACAGCAGGAGAACTGTGCTCATTGGATCCGGTTAATGTTTGCAGATATTTCAATCATAGATTTGAGGCTATGATGTCGTTCATCTGCAATAAAAAAAATCCACCTCTAGGAGAAGTAGTGGATTTCTTTTGGAGAAAAGAGTACCAGGCAAGAGGTGCTCCTCATATTCATATGCTGTTGTGGATCAAGGATGCCCCAAAGTTTGGAACAGATGCTGATGAAGCAGTGTTATCTTACATTGAAGAATATGCAACATGTGCTATACCAAAAAACACAGAAGAGAAAAAGTTAAAGGAGCAAGTTTTACGTTTCCAAAGTCATCGGTGTGGAAAATACTGTCGACGGAAATACAAGAGCAAAGATAAATACTACACTAAATGTCGATTTGGATTTCCTAGACCTGTTCTTTCAAATGGAAGAGTAAACAGTTTTATGTCATCTGTGAGACATACTATCACAAGAAAATCACCTAAGAATACCTACAACCTTAAAAGAAAAGAAGAATCAAAAAATATAAATGACTACAACCCAGTCATTTTATCCATGTGGAATGCTAACATGGATATACAGTATGTAGCTGACAATTCCATTGCTGTTGCTCGATATGTAACGTCTTACATTACGAAATCAGAAAAAACAGAATTGAAGGAAATGTGGGAAGAGATTTCTCACGAGAAAACTGTCAGTAAGAAGCTGCACAGTTTCAGTTTGAAGATGTTATCGCATCGAGAAATTGGATCCTACGAATGTTCAGATAGGTTATCTTCTGCAAGTCTCTACTCGAAATCAAGAAGAATAATTTGGGCAAGTTTAGGCCTTGCAGCAATGAGAAATCGGGTACTGAAATCTGTTGGAGAAATTGAATATTTGGCCGAGAATGACCCAGAAAGTACAGATATTTTGAAATCAAACATGTTGGACACATATTATCCCAAGAGAAGTCATCATCTGGAGAACATGTGTCTCTATGAAGTGCTGCAGAACTACATTTATTCACGGAAAGCCACAGAAGACATCAACAATGGAAAATATAAAGTCATTGGTGAGGAAGGATGTTTGGTGAAGCAAACAAAAGGAAGTTTGATAAATCACAGGAAGCTGAGTTGCGACACTACTGACAAAAAGGAATTTTACTACTTGGCTCTTTTACAGCTGTTTAAACCATGGCGTACAGAGGATGAACTACTGGGAGAATTTCAAAGCTATGAAGATTCTTTTAATGCTTGCAAAGACAGCATACAATGCAGTACATTCTCAACTTATCTGCAAATGTTAAATGAAGAAATTGAACAGGAAACTACAATTGCAGCAGAAATAGCTAGAGACAGTTCTCAGGACAGCCAAAGTTCAGGAACACTCAGTCAAGATCCCCTAGGACAACCAATCGTTGAAAATGAAGCATCAATAGCCATGAATGAAGTGGAAACGGCTATGAATCAAGCTCAAGAAGAATTTATAGACTTACAAAATTTGGAAAGACAACTGAACGAAGAGCAGCAACAAATTTATGAAGAGATCAGAAACAAAATTGATCACGGATTTCTACATGAAAAAAAAGAGTGCTCATGCACATCATTTCATCCAATCAGGATGTATGTAAGCGGACAAGCTGGAACTGGAAAAAGTTTCCTTATAAAAGTCATCAGAAGCTACCTACAGCAAAAAACGGATTCTACTTTGTCTTGTGTGGTTACTGCTCCAACTGGGTTAGCAGCATATAACATAAAAGGAATCACTTTACATCGTTTGCTAATGTTACCAGTGGAGCATGAGAACAAAATACAATACAACAAGCTAACTGGAGAAGCATGCTTGGAAGTTTCAAGAGTATTGAAGAAGATGCAAGTTCTCATTATTGATGAGGTGAGCATGGTATCAAACTTAATGCTTGCCTTTGTGCATTTAAGAATGCAGCAAATTCTGAAGACAGACTATGACGTGTTATTTGGAGGAAAACACGTCATAGTTTTTGGAGATCTTTTGCAACTTACTCCAGTTAAAGGACAACCAGTGTTTAATACTGTGACACATGAAGACACGAAGAAGTCATTGGGAAGCATCGGTAATACAAATATTTGGTCCTTCTTTGAGTACAAGGAACTTACTACTAATATGAGGCAAGCAAACGATGAAGAATATGGAAGTATTCTGAAAGATATCAGAATTGGACTACTCACTGAAGCTGGCACGAAAGCATTACAGAGTCGGCTGCTACATAATTTATTTCCAAAGGAAGAAATAGTTGCAGAGAACATATACAAGAACATTGCAGAAAAGAAAAGTGTCATCTGCTTAATGCCAACTCTACGTGAATGCTCAATATTCAATGAGGAGCTTTTGAAATTGGAAAAGGAAGATATCAGGAAATTGGAAGCAGTGGACAAAATTGAGGATGGAAGAATTACTGTCACATTAACAGGCACACTGAAAAATAAATTGGATTCACTAGAGAAGAACATTTCCAAAACAGCTGGATTAGAAAAAAATCTATATGTTTGCATGAACTGTAGAGTAGGCCTGGGCAAAAATTTCGTTCCGTTCGCGGAAATTGCGATAATTTGACATTTTTGCGTTCCGCGGAGAGCGCGAAAATGTCAAAAATTCCGGTTTCCGCAGCTTGGCGATAATTTGTTTCTTGCTCGCGCTGTAAAATGATACATTCTCGCGCGCGCGCGATCGCCTTACCTGAATCCCTGCGTTCGCCGACAAGTTTTCTTGATCCGGTCGCGTTCTCCATGAGATGTTGTATTGTTTTTAGCCATTTGCGCTGTCTCGCGACAGTTCGCGCCCGCAGTGACGTCATGCGTCGCGCGATCACGTCTTTCTTCTCGCGATCATGCACCGCGAGAACAACTCAAAACAAGATGGCCGCGCCCGCAAGCAACCACATGGGTAAGTTGGCGACCCGCAACCATGCAGAAAATCTCGCGAACATGCCGGAAAAAAACTTCCGCATCTTCGCGATATTTCTGCTTGTTTGCGATAATTTTAAACATTCTCGCGATAATTTGCGAAGGTTAATTCCGCAAATTCCGCCCACCCCTACTGTAGAGTATTTTTAAGGAGAAATTTGGATGTTGAAAAAGGTTTAGTTAATGGAGCTATGGGAAGAGTTGTGGGTTTTATTAATTATCAGAAAAAAGATGGAATTGAATGTTTAAAAATAAAATTTGATCAGATAGAAGAAGTTAAAGACATTTGTCGTTGTTCAGTTCGTTTCATGCTTGTGAAAGACTTATATGTACGTAGGAAGCAGTTTCCGTTTTCTCTAGCATATGCTGTAACTATTCACAAGTCTCAAGGATTGACTGTAGATTGTGCATTTGTGAACATTGGTTCAACTGTGTTCAAAGAAGGTATGGCATATGTTGCTTTGTCACAAGTGAAAACATTATCTGGTTTATTCATGATAGACTTTGATGACTCAAAAGTTAGTGCTGATGCAAATTGTGTAAAGGAGTATAATAGATTAAGAAGAAGCTATGCTCCTCATTTAGGTCAGTATCCTGTGTTGGAGAAACGTGTAGTTTCTCGTAAAAGGAGAAATGAGAATATCTGTAATGAAGATGTAGAGAGGAGGAAAAAAAAGAGGAGTGATGTAATTGCAAGCAAAAAGAAAAAGGAAAATGAAGAACAGGTTGTAGGATGTCATTTTGAAAATAGCTCTTGTGTCAACTGCTACGCTAATGTAGTGCTGAATGTTGCATTTTATCTGGATAGTGTGCAAGAGCAGATAATAGTAAATCAGGGAAAAAGATTCTGTTCTGAGTTGAGTCTCCTTTTTCAAAAGCTGAGTAATGATAAAACTCAAATAGAAAGTGCTACTGAAATTAGAAAACTTTTAGATGTATGTTCAGGACGAACACAGTTTTCTCAAAATGTACAGCAAGACGCACAGGAATTCTTGATGTTTTTTCTTCAGGTACTGGAAGAAGAAGGGGTTCCCATTGAAAATTTATATGGTCTCTCTTATAAATGGGAACATAGTTGTGAAAACTGTTATAATATATGTGGCTCTAATGTTGATTCTGAAAGGTTTATTTATTTAACATTGCCAGAAAGTAAAACAGTCAGTTTTGCTAAATTAGTTAAAGATGCTAATCATAGCATGGAATGCAGTGAGTGTCAATCTGACATGTTTTTAACGTTAATTTTAAAGGAATACGGACAGTATGTAATTTTAATGATGCAACGCTGTAAAGCTGATGGTTCAAAATTAGATACTTTAATAAAGAAGTTTACAGGACAGCAATTATCAATTTCAGGAAAAACTTTTGTAACAGTTGCAATAATTTTCCATGATGGACCTACTGTAACTTCTGGTGAATACACAGTTTATCTTAAATGTGAAAAAGGCTGGACACTGTGTAATGATTCCCAATTGATTTTTAAGCAACGTTTGCCTTTTGATTTAGCAAATTCCTATCTAATCTTCCTGAAACCTAAATTTTAGAGAGATTTGGCAACATCTGGACAAAACAATTTTACCATTTTATTGGATTACCATTGGAATTTAAAAAAAAAATGATTTTACAAATTATCATTTGGCCTAATTGTAATGTGGACTTTTTCAATTTTTAATGAAACTTTGGAAAACCAAAAATTTAGAAAAAATCGGTAACATCTGCACAATTTAAATTTTGGAATGTTATTGGATTGCCATTGGAAATTTATTCAAAAAAGATTTTTAAAATTACTATTTGGCCATGCGGAAAGGTAAACAATTCTATTGTGGACTTATTTATTTATTAATAATTCTTTCGGAAACCAAAATGTTACAGAGAATCGGTGAGATCTGTACAATTTAAACTTTAGATTTTTATTGGATTACCATTGGAAATTTAATCAAAAAAGAATTTTAAAATTACTATTTGGCCTAAAGGAAATGGAACCAGATGTATTGTGGAGTTATTTGAGATATCTTTTTGTGATTATACTTCTGAAACAAAAATATCAGACGGTATTTTAAAGAAATAAGTATTGATATTAGATGATATTTTTTAAGAATATTATGCATTTCTATAAAGTTATGTTTATGCAAAAAGAGTTTGTGGGCTTTTTTAAAACAATCTTTGAGATTGTTAATTTGTTTTTTGCCCGCTGTTAAATGATGAATGCAATTGCTTTCACAATTTATAGTGAAATGCAATATATTCTGAAAACAGCAAAAAAAAGGCAAAAATTTTTTGGGAAAAATATGTAAATATGTGTACTGTATTATAAAATGTTTTATTAAATATTAATACTTTTTTCTTTCTTTTCAGATTGAGATAGACATTTTTTGAAAACTAGAACCATTTTTAAAGCAATTAAAAAAAAATTTAAATTAATAAATATTTTTTTGAGTGGGTATGGTAAGTCAAAAATTTCATGGTCCCTTTTTTCCACTTCTCCACAATCACATTTTCAGTTTTTCATTGCAGTCTCTCAAGGACCTTGTAATGTGATAATTGATTTTTAGTGTTTTTTAAAAAAAAAAAATAATAATTACGCGTACCGTACGCGTACGGTAAAAAAAAATCAAATTTTTTTTTTAAAAAATATATAAAAAAAAGTTGAAAGGTAAGGTTGGCTCTTAAAAGAGCCGTTGTGTTCATGCAGGGACAGAGGAAAGAAAGAATGGGAATATTAGACGGTACGACAAATGTGCTGATCTATTTTATTGTTCACTAGGGAAATACTGGTCTCCCTATAACAAATTAGATCATGACAAGTGGCGCACCGTATTTCAACCCTCAGAAACCGAGGGTTAATTTCCTGAGGACCAGAAAAAGGAGATGCTCCCCCCACAGATGAAGGGCTCACCTGACCTGCCGAAGATGGACTCGGCCCTGCAGATGATGGTCCAGGCTGAGCTGCTGTGGATGTGCTTGGTTGACTTACTGAAGGGTTACCTTCAGTATGTCGAGCATGTGTCCTTCTGTGTACATCCTTAAGGTGTCTCAACATGGTGTGATTCCCGAAGGAATACTTCTTGTTGGGATTCCCTCTTGAAAGTACACGCTTACACAGCTTACAAGTCACTAAGGGTGCATTTACCTTTTGCTGGCCCTCTGGAAAAGAAAAATACTCCCATATGAAAGAGGTCTTTTGTTTCCTCGTTCTCTGCCTCAAGGTAGTGCTGCTAGCCTCACTCTCAGAAGGGCTCTGCTGTTCTGCCATCGTATCACAAAGACAACCCAGCTCCTTCTCCTAAGGGATCACAAGCAGAAATGAGGGGAATGGGTGTGGTGTAGGAGAGTTCTAGAACTGAAAGTAGTTTCAACCAATCAAAAGTTGTGTTTCATGATCACATGACCCACCGTACGCCTACGGTGCGCTTACGGTGCGCTTACCGCAAAAGTACGCATGCGCGTAAAAAAGACACGCGCACGCGCGCATGCGCAAAACAGGCACGCCCCTTCACTTCCGTGTAACGTGCGCGTGCAGCGTACGCGTTACGCGCTGTGCGCGCGTGACGTGCGTCTACGCAAATTGCGTAAATGAACGCAAACAGCGTAGAAATCTAACGTAATTAAAGCAAGACGTGCGCTTACCGTACGCGCACGTTAAAAAAAAAAAATAAAAAAAATAAAAAAAGGAAAAAAAAAAAAATTATGTTATACTAATAAATTTTACCTGTTTATTTTAAAAAAATGGTAAAATAAAAACATATTGTAGAATTTTTAAAATTTAACCATAGTCTTTAAAAAAGGATAGAAAATTAAAATAATAATATGTAAAAAAAAAAAGAAAAAAAAAAAAAAATTAGCATTTAAAAAACCTTGCAAATTCACTGAAAAAACCATGGGTTTCACTCACGTTATAGTTAGGAATTAGCATTTAAAAAACCTTGCAAATTCACTGAAAAAACCATGGGTTTCACACACGTTATAGTTAGGAATTAGCATTTAAAAAACCTTAGAAATTCAATGAAAAAACCAAAGGTTTCACACATGTTATAGTTAGCTGGACATTTCACTCGTAAAAAACCATTGAAATTCCCCCGTTATAGTTAGTTCAGCTAAATATAACTTGCGCGCCCGCAATGCACTACTGATGACGTCACATATTACATCACTCATGACATGGTCACTGACATCACTCATGACATCACTGATGACATCTCAAATGACATCACTGATGACATCAGTTATGACATCATCCTTGTGATAGAGTGGCAGACCTCCTTTTCCCCTAATATAACCATTGAAACACACATTCAAAAATAGAAACTAAAATGTTCAAAATAATGAACATATCAATATCAGTTACAACAACCTAATCAGTAATTCTAAGAACCACATACACATACAGTCATTCACCAACAGTCCTCTACAGTCACTCATATATGTACTCACTCATCATATGTATTCATACACCTATACATCCTGTTACACAACGCCACTCATCCATAGAGTTACTCACACACATAGTCACTCATGCTAATAAAGAATCAAACATCCATTTACTTGCATATACAGTTATACACACACCACCACACTTACTTCTACAGAAACTTACATATACTTACTCTTTTAAACAATAACTTATAGAAACACATACTTATTCATACAGGAACTCTTCCAATCTCTCACTCTCACATATACTCACTTATATACACCAATAGTCACATATACTAGTTTAAAACATATGTAGTTACTCATAAAGACACTATAGAGACAGTCATTCACTCACAAATACTGGCTTTTTGTTGATATTTTACTGAGATAGAAATTACATAAAAGGCATTTTCATTGAATCTTGAAGTATTTGGAACAAGAGAAACAGCAGTGAATTTGGTGAATAGCCACAATGTTCTGCAAAACATTTTCAGGAACGTTACAGGAACCTTATTCCAGCTCCAAACTGAACACCATCACAAATTCTGTCTCCACTTTGCACTGCCATTGGGATACAATAGTTTAGTTCCAGTCTTGCAATATTGCCCAGGCGGAGAACAATCCCTGCACCATAAGACCAACGAATATATTCAGCCAGCTTACGAAGATGGGCTTTGGGACCTGCTCCATATTCCAGGTTGCAAAGGTTTCCTGCATTAAGAAAGAAGTGTGTCCTGAAAAGATCGCCAAATCCACCTCGGCCTGGTCGAAAAGGCAGGGGCGTATATAGATGCAGACCGCCAGCCCAGTATGCCTCTCCCCCAAGATAATCACCTTCACTTTGGGGCCCTATGCTGTACATGCTAAATCCACGCACACTGGTTGGTCCTCCAAGGTAAAATCTGTCAGCAATACTTGACGTCTTGCCCCCAAAAGGCATCAATATCCCACCCCATAATGAGGCTGAGAGAACTGAATCCCACACAAGTTGCTTGTTCAGCTGGAGCTCGAAGTCCTCTTTCAGAAAACTGACATCCCCACCTGTGAAACCAGCTAATTCCTGATTAATTTTCAGTAATGCTCCTCGTTTTGGCAAGATAGAAGAATTACGTGAATCAATGACCATGGCATGGGCCAAAGATGACTTCAGCGAATGTCCACTTTCTTCCCGAATAGCAAAGGATGCAGTCCTGGCAAGACAGCCCAGTTCCCGCCAAACACCTTCCCACTTCAGTACATGATTAGACTTCCAAATTGGGAACCCAATTTCTGCTGATATTCCTTTGTCAGTCTCACGCAGTGAGCTCCAAGGAAACTGCCCTGTTACCTTATAAAGGTTTAAAGAAAAGTTTCTTTCAAAGTTTCCAGGTTGTGGTTTGAAGAATGAAAGACCGTAGGAGGTTTCTTTTGTACCATAGGAGAACTGGAAAGTTAGCTTCTCTGCACGTCCAAAAAGATTCGGAAGTTTAAGCCCGAGTACCATGCTTCCTTCATTATTGCCAACCATAGTGTTGTAGCTTCCAGTTATCCTTCGCAGTTCAGAAACTTCAAAAGTAACATCCAAGCCATTTGGAAGAGCATCATTTCCTTCAGCGGTATCAATTATCACCTCGACTTTTCGAAAAATTCCAAGACGAAGCAACCTCGCCCGTGCTTCATGACATTTCCGCATTACATCAATGAGGTTTTTAGCCTTAAAAACCTCTCCGATTTCATATATAATATAGTCATCTTTTGTCCTTCCAATGCCATCGAAGTGCACATGCTGAACTACCACATCTTTGTTTTCAAGAACCTCTTGTCTCTGTTCAGGTTCCACCTCGATCAGTCCAGAATCATCATCGGAGCCAGTCATTCACTCACTAACACACCCATGCACACACTCATCCACCCATACAGTCCTGCACACATGCTGTATTCAACACATACAAACAGTGAGTCACTCATTCATGCACCTATGCACTAAGTAATACCCCCCACCGAACCATACAGAAACTCAGACACTCATACTGATAAAAAACCAACTAATAACCTATATAGACACTCATGTAGCTACTCACCAACCCATGCAGCCACTTATACACAAAGTAAGAAACTGATACAGATATTTTCATATTTAAAGATTACTCAGTAAGCCATGTATTCACTATGATACACTTAATCAGTCAGTTACACAAAAAATATTTTTAAAAAAAGCATCCATTTAGACACTTATATACCCATTTATTCTTCCATTGACCTTGAGATATACATAAATATAAAACATATTTAATTTTCAGAAAAACACACAATCACTGGATGATGTCATCAGTGATGTCATTTGAGATGTCATCAGTGATGTCATGAGTGATGTCAGTGACCATGTCATGAGTGATGTAATATGTGACGTCATCAGTAGTGCATTGCGGGCGCGCGAGTTATAGTTAGCTGAACTAACTATAACGGGGGAATTTCAATGGTTTTTTACGAGTGAAATGTCCAGCTAACTATAACATGTGTGAATCCTTTGGTTTTTTCATTGAATTTCTAAGGTTTTTTAAATGCTAATTCCTAACTATAACGTGTGTGAAACCCATGGTTTTTTCAGTGAATATATATATATATATATATTCACTGAAAAAACCATAGGTTTCACACACGTTAAAGTTAGGAATTAACATTTAAAAAACCTTGCAAATTCACTGCAAAAACCATAGGTTTCACACACGTTATAGTTAGCTGGACATTTCACTCGTACAAAACCATTGAAATTCCCCCGTTATAGTTAGTTCAGCTAACTATAACTCGCGCGCCCGCAATCCACTGCTGATGACGTCACATATTACATCACTCATGACATCATCAGTGACATCACTCATGACATCACTGAATTTGCAAGGTTTTTTAAATGCTAATTCCTAACTATAATGTGTGTGAAACCTATGGTTTTTTCAGTGAATTTGCAAGGTTTTTTAAATGCTAATTCCTAACTATAACATGTGTGAAACCTATGGTTTTTTCTGTGAATTTCAATGGTTTTTTAAATGCTAATTTATGATTTTTTTTTAATTTTTTTTTTTTTTTTTTAACAATATGCTACCTATCTATATAATTATAGATTTACTGTATCCTGCAATATGGAATGGCTCACCTTTTTTAAAAAAAATGTTTAGATATAGTTGAACAGCATAGTTAATATCTTCTACATCCCCTAAACATTGTTTATTTTTTTTTTTTAAGGGATTTTTACCGTGCGTGCACCGTAAGCTTACGGTGTGCGCACGGTACGGTACAAGTACGGTGCGCGCACGTAGTTTGCATGCGTACGTGCTCCGTGTGCGCATGCGTACGTGTTCTTTTTGCGCGCGTGCTCCTTACGCGGGTCCGCCGTAAGCGCATGCGCGCATGCGCGCATGCATCGTGCGCGCGTGCTCCGTACGCGCATGCGTGCGTCTTACATACGCGCATGCATGCTTGTAACGTGCGCTTACGGTGCGCGCACGGTTAGTCATGTGATCAAGAAACAACACTTTTCATTGGTTTAAAGTACTTTCATTTCCAGAAACTTCCAACACCACACCCATTCCCCTCATTATTACTTCTGATTCCCTGGGAGAAGGAGCTGAACTGTTTTTGTGATACAATGGCAGAGCAGCAGTCATCTTCTGGGAGTGAGCAGGAGAGCCTTGTCAGACAGAGACAGAGGAAACAGAAAGATTCTTTTGTCTGGCAATATTTTACATTTCCACAGGGGCAGAAGAAAGTGAATGCTCCCAAAGTCACCTGCACTCTTTGTGGTCGTGTCTTATCTAGAGGAGATGCTAAGAAAAAGTACTCTTTTAGTATCGACACTATGATCAGGCACGTTATGGATGTACATCCTGTGACTTATGCTCGAGCTACTAGAGAAAACCCTCCTGCAGCTCAGCCGAGCACATCCGCAGCAGCTCAGCCGAGTACATCATTGGCAGATCGACCGAGCACTTCCTCTGCGGTGGCAGCTTCACCTTCTTCTACACCTCTGGACATTCACCCTCTGTTTGAGAGGGTGCATATACGGTGCAATACGTGTTATGCTCTTCTTGCTTTGGGGGAGACCAGCATTCCCCTAATAGAAAACAAGATACGGCAGCACACGTGCGGCACCGTATCATTTTTGCCATTCTTTCCTTCCTCTGTCCCTCTATTAACACAACGGCTCTTTTTAGAGCCACCTTACATCTTAAAATTTTTTTTTTTTTTAATCATTTTTTAAAAAATGTTTTCCCCGCCGTGCGCGCACGGTGCGCGCACCCCTTGTGTTTTTTAATAAAATAAAATGTTTTTTTCACCCTTCATGGTCCTTCAGGGACCTCCTTTCAAAAGGTAGGGGGTCAGGAACTCAGTACCCTGCCCCCTTTTCACGTTCTGCACCTTTTTTTAAAATGGAAACACACTTTTTTTTTTTTTTGCATATTTTAACCCTTTCTAAATGATTTCTACCCCCAACATGACTTCTGCCTGCTAGCATAGCATTAGATCATGTAACAGTTGTGTGTGCAGAGACGTCAGAAGTTCAGCACATAATGTTTCTAATCCAAAGAGCAACAGTACATTTCACAGATGAAGGGAACAGAGTCTTCCTCTTGATCTTTAGACACTGGATCGATACTTACTTATAGGTACCAAAAAACAATCAATTAACACAATTGCTCTTTTTAGAGCCAACCAACACCCCAACACTTAATCTTTTTTTTTATTCTATTTTTTATACGATTTTTTTGTCGCATCTCTATGCTTCCCCAGCGCAGGCCTACAAACTGCAGCCATGCGCCAGAGCAGGCTCCCTTGCACCATGGTACAAGGATGCCTGCATGGTGGGGAGATTGTTCTTGTGCAGGAAGGGACACCTTCCTGCACAAAAACAATCACAAGAGGCTTTTTATTTATTTTTTTCCTTTTTTTCCTCGTTTGCCTTACCCCATATAGAATAACCCGTTGAGCCAGCTGTTTTGTTTACAACTCCTCAGCCAGAGGGATTCCAGTAGCTCAGGGGAAAATCTTTTTTGCTCCACCAAGGATATTTCGTATCCTGCCGGACCATGATGCTGGGAGGCCCTTTTATTGTTAGTCCGAGGAGAGAAATAGGCATAATCATAGGACCCGGGGAAAAAAAAAAAAACCCGGACTCCTATCTCCATGTTTTCAGAAAATCCCAAAAAAACAGATTTTTCTTGTTACAGGATCTAGCCAGATCAACTTTAGACACTTCATAGAGCGATGTCAACCATTCTGAGTGAGTCGGTGGTGAGGCCTCAACCCAATATTTACATATTTGTCTTCTAGCGATAAGAATCGCATAGAAAAGTAAAGATCTTGCAGGCCCCCTGATAGTATCGACCAGACCAAAAATGATTAAGGGCAAACTGATGGTCAGAGGAACCCTAAGCATGGATTCCAATGAAGAAAAAACTTCGCCCCAGAATTCCTGTAACAGAGGGCAGTCTTTAAACATATGTATGTCCGATGCTGCGATGAGGCCACATTTATTGCATGCTTTATTGGGCTGAAATTTGGATAGCCTAAGAGGAGAAAAATAAGCTCTATGGGCTGTAAAAATGTGATTACGCCTAAGCCACGCAGGTTTAACAATTCTAAACAGTGTATCCAAATCGATTCACATTGCATGCTCGTCTGCTGGCCCCATAGATTATCTGCTAGTTTAAATTCGCCATCTACTTCCTCTACTATTGCCCAATACCAAAAAGAGACCTCCCTTCTTACTTTAGGCTTTGAAACCAGTTGCTCCTCCAAATTGCTCTCCCTTCCTAAGGGCACGGTGCTCCTAGTCTGTGATTGTGCCCAGCTTTTCAATTGGATATACTTAAATTTTGAAAGTCCGGGCCCAACCTTCTCATAGAGCACGTCCCAGGGAGGGAGGTCAGCACCATCCAATAGATCCCCCCACGATAGAAACCCTGCATCTCTTAAAGGCGTGCTCAAGCTGTCACGGAGGCATGCAGGAGTACCGGGGGAATACCATATTGGGGCCTTTCCTGAAAAGTAACCAAGCCCTATTCTCCTTCTTATTGCTGACCAGCTACTAGCTGATGACCCAAGGATTTTTAGTTTGACTTTTTTGAAGTATTTATGATCTCCGAATTTAAACATGAAGCCATCTTCTGACAAATCTGAGCCCCTCAGCATAGCCCGGAACAGGTGTCCTTCTGTAGTGCTAGTGGGTGACTTCAACAGCATACGGGAATGAGACAACTGGAATGCCCATGCGTAGTATTGCAGATCGGGCAAAGCCAGACCCCCCTTCTCCCTCTTCCACCTAAGCTTCTTCCATGCTATCCTAGTAGTTTTATTCTTCCAGATAAATGAATTCAAAACTCCTTGACATTTTGCCAATTCTTTCATATCAAAGGCCAGAGGGATGGCACCAAAGAGAAATGAAATCTTAGGGAGGATAGACATTTTAATCAAGTTAATCCTACCCAAAATTGATAAAGGGAGATGCACCCATGAGTTCAACTGAGTTTGGCATTCTTTGAATATTTTTTTAAGGTTACAATCCGGGATCTTTTCCACTTCCTGAGTGATTCTAACTCCTAAGTATCTCATGTTAGTGACGATGTGATGATGCGTGGGGTCCATATTCCATACCATGATCTCCGTTTTACTTGGGTTAATCTCGTATCCCGAGATTAAGCCAAACTCTTCTGCGCGTGTGATGGTCGTATTATAGGCCCTGTCAAGATCTGCTGTGAAGATTAGTATGTCATCTGCATACAGTGCCACTTTCCTTTCCCACTCTCCTAGTTTAAAAGGTATGATGTTATGATCTTCTCTTAAGATCTGTGCAAAGGGTTCTATATATAAGTTAAACAAGAGAGGGGAAATGGGGCAGCCCTGTCGCGTTCCCCTGGTGATGGAAAAGGGATCAGTCAGGCCCCCGTTAACAAGTAATCTGGCAGTCGGAGCTTTATACAGTAATTCAATTGCCCTGCAGAAGCCGGCTCCCAAGTTAAACTTTCTCATCACCTCCAAGAGATATGGCCAGTAAACCCGATCAAAGGCCTTGGTTGCGTCTAGTGTTAGTACTGCCAAGGGGAGGGAAAAGGAAGATGCAATGTCAAGAGCACCTATTAGATCGTAGGTGAGATCTGTTAATTGTCTGCCTTGGATAAAGCCCTTCTGGTCTGGATGGATAACCTTATCTTCTACACCTCCTAGTCTTTTTGAAAGGATGGCGGTAAAGATTTTATAATCAAAATTGAGGAGGGATATGGGGCGATAAGAACCACAATCAGTAGGAGATTTTCCTGGTTTTAAAATTACAACGACTGTTGCATCGCTCCAAGACCCCGGAGGGTCATCTCCATCCACCAATATACTATTAAAAAGTTTAGAAATAGCAGGGATTATAGAGTCTATAAGAAGGCGATATAACTCTGCTGGAAGGACATCAGGCCCTGTCGCCTTACCTTTTTTGGAGTTATTAATTACCAATCTAATTTCCTCTTCAGTGATTTCATTATCCAAAGCATCATGCTGATCCCTCGTAAGGCTTGGAAGTTTGATCTTGTCCAGCCAGTTACATCTTCTCACGGGATCCTCAATGGTATCGTTAGTATATATCTTTTGGAAAAAGTCTCGAAAAGCCGCCCCGATTTCTAAATTAGAAAAACGGGGTAAGCTTTCTCCATCTACCACTATCTGCGTGATATGGTTCCGGACCTGATCGGCTTTTACTTTCCACACGAGCAATTTACCAGCACTTTCCCCGAACTCAAAATGGGAGATTTTGCCCGCTTCCCATTTTCGTGAGATTCTGTCTTGGAGAACACTCTCTAATTGTTTTTTTAGGGAATCTAATTCTTCTAGATCCACCTTAGAGTTACTTCCTGGTATACCATTTAATTTTGATTGGGATCTAGCAATGTCCTCTTCTAACCCTCTAACAACATTTCTGAAAGTCTTTTTCCTAAAGGAGGCACGATTGGTGATACAGCCTCTCCAATAGGCTTTCAAAGTATCCCACACCGTCGATATTTTCGCTGAGTTCAGATTTAGGTTGAGGAACTGAGTTGTCTCAAGTCTAAGAAATATTATCTCGTCCTCCACTAGTAAAATAGTGCGGTCAAAAGACCATGATCTAGGTTTGTGGTGCTGCGGAAGAGTTAAGGAGAAAGCTAATGCAGAGTGATCTGACAGATGGGATGGAAGATATTCAATAGACTTAATCATATCCCTTAACGCATAGCTGAAGAGGGCATAATCAATTCGGGATTTATGATGGTATTTCAGATTGATAAACGACACCCCAGGTTGGTCTCCAGCACGCTCTCTCCAGACATCTGAAAGGCCGATCTGTCTCATAATACTTAACAGGGTAGAGCGTGATTTAGATGGAACCCCGGCTCGTGACTTAGGCGATTTATCTAATCCAGGATGCAACACAATATTGAAGTCTCCCATCCAGATGATGGGATCAGGGAAATCAAGCAAGTGAGTACTAACTGTATCTAAAAAGGAGGGATCATCTTGATTTGGTCCATAGTATACTACTAAGGTAAAAAGTGAATCGAAAAGTAATGTTTTTAATATAAGCCATCTTCCACTAAAATCCTCCCTACATTCTAGTACCTGAACCTTTGCTTGTTTTTTAAAGAGAACCATGACCCCTCTGATATTGGCCGTCTGATCAGTGCCGGCAAAGACGTCAATCCATCTCTGATTAGATAAAATTTCAGAGGTCTCTGCTTTTAGCAGATGAGATTCCTGGATTGCAATGACTTGCGCAGGTGAATCTTTTAAGTATTGTAAAATTCTAGCCCTTCTATTCCTTGTACGCAACCTATTCACATTCCAGGACAGAAAGTGGATTAATGCCATACTAATATTCTTATTTCAATCTTTAGTACCATCCCATTGGCCCAACAGCACAACAAGCTTAAAACGACCTGCAAAGGAGAGTTAAAACCGAAAGAATAATGCTGGGGCCACGAAAAATGAGGACTTTTTATGCTTTTACCCTTCCCAAACCTTCTCCCCCCTCCCATGGGAAACCCCACCCTTATTGCTGTGACCTGGTGTGAGGCCATATTTACGTCATACTGCTTCTGCTGATCTCCCCTGTCCTACTACTAGAGGGTTGAGAACAGCAGCACTATAGAAAAATAGAAGGTCACCAATCGAAAACAAAAGGTAAAAAAATAAAATAAAAAAAAAATGAAAAAGAAAAAGAAAAAGAAAAAGAAAAAGCAAAACCAAATGGTGTGCAAGCATCGGTTGAGAGAGTTGATTGAAACCCCCAATAGAAGATAGTGCATTTTTTTTTTTTTTCATATATATTATTTTTTTTTTTTTTTTTTCCCTTTTTTTTCTTTCTCCTTTCTTTCCTTTTTTTCTTTTTTTTTTTTCTTTTTTTTTTCTCCTTTCCTCTCCCCTCTCCACTTTCATTTCTGTGCCCCTTTCTCTCACATTCCCTCTTTCCTTCCTACCCCCTTCCTCTCCTCCCCTCGTCCTTCTCTTTGTTTTCCCTTCTTTTTTCTCTTCTTTTTTTTCTTTTCTTCTCAATATATACCTCTTTCCCCTCGCTCCCCTGGAAGTGAGGGAGGGGAGGGGGGAGGGGCATACAAGATTAGGTTTCCTAAGAGAGATCTGTTCAAACTTTCTCACTTCTACCTAGGGACTCTAATAGCTCATCAGCCTCTTGTGGAGATCTAATGTTAAACATTTTGTTATTGTGCATGATCTTGAGGAAGGCAGGGAATCTCATCTGAACTGTGGCACCCACTGCCCTGAACTTATCCATCCTCTGTCCCAGTTCCCATTGGCGCTCCAGAGTTACCTTAGATAAGTCCGAGCGCACTTCATACTTAAAATCCGGTCCTCTTAGTGTCTTTGCCTTAAGCGCCAGATTCAGAATCTTCTCCTTTAGCGTGTAAGTGAGGAAGTTTATAAGGATTTTCCTTGGTTTCGTTCTCCCGGGATTCAATCGAAATGGATCCCTATGAATCCTCTGAATATCATTTCCAAGGGACTCTGGTGACTCTTCCAGATTGAGAGAGTCTTCAAGCATAGCCACGACATACGCCTTCAAATCACTCCCTTCCTTCCCCTCCGGGACCTTTAGGAGGCGTAAGTTATTTTGTCGTGAGTTGTTTTCAAGTGACTCCACTCTCTCCCTCAGGGCATCCCCGTCTCTACGTAAGGCCTGGATTTTATCCTCAGCAACCCCTAAATTTGCCTTAAGATGCTCAACAGACACCTCCAGATTATCAGTTCTCACATTCAAGAAATCCACTTTCTTTTCTAAGGCATCACATGCAGCTCTTATCTCAGCCTGGTTCTCAGAAGAGACCGCAAACCCTTGTTTAATGTCGTTTTTTACTGACAGAAAGAGGGCCTGTATTGAGTGAGTCTCCACTCCAGCCCCTCCTCCCTTCTCCGAGTCAGTCAGAGTTACAGTCTGGAGCAAACCCTGATCTTGCGCCCCTTCCAGAGAATCAGTAGTGGGCGCAAAGTCCACAGGTACAGAAATCATACTGTTTGGGGCTGCAGATGGTACCCTAGGGGGTGCAAGCTGAGACAGTGTAGAGACTATAGTACTGTTAACTTTTGAGACATTAGAAGTGTCCGAGACATCAGAGGTAGACATGGAAGATAGAATGAGGGTATCAGGTATACTGGGCGCCCTACTATCAGGACTAGCAACGGTAACAGGATTCTCTGTCCTGGATGATGGGAGTAGGGGAGCTCTTAGGCCGCCCCCCAAGGTGGGAGAGCAACACAACTCGAGGGGAGCATCTTGGCTTATGATGTTTAATAACTGGGGCTGGACCCTGAAAAACGAGCGAAGAGAAGGGGTAACTATTACAATAGTAGATCTGGTAGTGGCCTTGGCAGAGCTCTCGTTGCTTGCCTCTATGGCTCTCCTCCCCTTCACAGAAGTGTTGTAAAATTTCTGGGATTTCTGGGATATCTGCTTCACCCGGGACAGAACGTTCTGCCCCCCCCCTTCTCTTGCCTGGTAATGGTGTAACAAGGGAGACCTCCTGACCCCCTGCCTCCTCCTCTAAATCCGAGGAAATCCAGTCCAGCGACTTCTCTCTCGATATCGCCTCACTCTTTTCCTTCCTTTTACCCCCTACGGTGGAAATACTTTGCTGTGTCCCTCTAGTTTTAACTTCGGCCTGACCGGCCCGACCGGTTCTTTCTGCATGTGTATAGAAAGATGTGCAAGAGCTCTCTGATAGGGGATTAGGATATTCCTTACCAGTCACAGGCAGATGCCCTTGATCCTCGCTGTTATCCCCTTTGTGCGTGGCAGAGACAGCAACCTTACCGTCTTTGGACTCCTTAACGCCGCATTGTAAGAGATAGGCTCCGATCCCCCTTGTGCTGACACTGCCTGTATTCTCCCGGAGGAGACCGCGAGCAGCCGCTCTGCGCCCACGTCGCAGCTCCAGGGCGGCTCTGTTCAAGCGCGGCAGAAACAAGGGGCAGGAGAGATCGGGACTCATCCGGAGAACCTCGTAAGTATATGACGTTTTGTTTTGCAGGAGAATCCTCGCTCAACCCGGTGATTTAGGCATATGTCTCTCGCGATGTAGGTCAGGGAGGAGCGCAGAGCAGAGACGTGCGCGACCGCTCAGCTAGCGGACGCCATGTTTCCCCCAACAATCACAAGAGGCTTATTCCTCTTTCAATGCGTGCTGTAGAATGGAGGACGCACTAAAAGAGGAAAAAACAAGGAGAAATAAAAACATTTCTCCTCGTTGTGCCTCGCAACACCACCTCTAGAGTTGCTTAGCATTCACACACATCTCTAGAGTTACGATTTCTCGTAAACCTGGAGATGTGTCTAGTTCTTTGTGTGTTGCGTGGGAACACCCAAAACAACACCCATGGAACGCCCCTTCAACGCACAGTGCTGCGTGTGAAGTGGCTGTATTTATGTGGAGAGGAAAAGTCACGCAGGGTGGCTTTTCCTCTCCTTGTAAATATGAAGGTGCTCCCTGTGCCACAAGTACGTTATGAAAAGTGACGTACTGGTGGCGCAGAGGCCTTGTTAATCTGCCCCAGAGATGTAATGGAAATTAAAGGTAAGACAGACAAAGGGAGAGAGACAGAATCAGACACAGAGAGCAAGGAACTGAGAAGGAGTAAGGCAGTTAGAATGACTGAGACACATGGAGACAGGGAGAGATACATGTTTGAAAAAGTAGTGATGGAGGCAGTAAACCTAGGGAAGTAGTAGAGAAGGAGTGAGGGAGTTACGAAACAGCAGTAAATGAAGAAGACAAAGAGAAGGGGAATGAGAAAAGCAGAGTGAGGAGAAGTGAAAAAAGGGAGCATGAAAGTGAAGGGGTGAGAAATACAGACATTTCAAACTTACCTGACCAACAAAATAACTTAATTATAAATAAATGGTTTTTTTTAATTGCTAGAAAAAAGGATTAATTTTCCTAAATTTTCTTTCTCGATCTGAAAAAAAAGAAAAAACGTATTAATATTTAACAATACATTTTAGAATACAGTACACATATTTTCATATTTAACAAAGTAATTTTTTGCCCTTTTTTTGCTGTTTTCAGAATATATTGAATTTCACTGCAAATTGTGAAACCAATTGCATTCATCACTTAACAGCGGGCAAAAAAATTAACAATCTGAAAGATTGTTTAAAAAAAGCCCTGAATCTCTTCTCAGTAAAACATACCTTGATAGAAAAGTAACATATATAATAAAAATATCATCTAAGAACAATAACTAATTGCAATAAATAACGTCTGTAAATCTTGTTGCTTAAGAGACATACATCAAAATAATATCTGTCAAAGAAGTCCACAAGAGAAATTTTTACCTTTCCATGAGGCCAAATGGTAATTTTTCAATTCTTTTTTGGTGAAATATCCAATGGTAATCCAATAAAATCGAAATAATGGTTTGTTCAGATGCTGCAATTTGTATCTAAAAGTTTGGTTTTAGAAAAATTAAGTAGGAATTTGGTAATTCTGCAGGCAAACGTTGCTTGAAAATCAATTGAGAATCATTACACAGTGTCCAGCCTTTTTCACATTTTAGATAAACTGTGTAATGACCAGAAGTTAGAGAAGGTCCATCATGGAAAATTATTGCAACTGCAACAAAAGTTTTTCCAGATATTGATCATTGTTGTCCTGTAAACTTCTTTATTAAAGTGTCCAATTTTGTACCATCAGCTCTACAACGTTGCATCATTAAAATTACATACTGTCCATATTTATTTAAAAATAACGTTGATAACATGTCTGATTTACATTGAGAATATTCCATGTTGTGATTGGCATCTAACTAATTTACTAAAAGTCACTGATTTACTCTCTGGTAATGTTAAATATATGAAACTTTCAGAATCAACATTAGAGCTGCATGTGTTGAAACAGTTTTCACAACTATGTTCCCATTTATAAGAGAGACCAAACATATTTTCTATTTCTACCCCTTCATCTTCCAGTACCATAAGCATATACATCAAGAATTCCTGTGAATCTTGCTGGACATTTTGAGTAAACTGTGTACATCCTGAACATACATCTAAAAGTTTTCTAACATCAGAAGCCCTTTCTATTTTAGTTTTATCATTACTCAGCTTCTCAAAAAGAAAACTCAGCAGAGAACAAAATCTTTTTTCATGATTTACTATTATCTGCTCTTGCAAACTTTCTAGATAAAATACAACATTCAGCACCACATTAGCGTAGCAGTTGACACCAGAGCTATTTTCAAAATGACAACCAACAACCTCTTCAACATTGTCCTTTTTCTTTTTGCTTGGAATCACATCACTCTCCTTTTGTTTTCTCTCCTGTACATCCTCATTACAGATATTCTCAATTCTCCTTTTCCGACAAACAACACGTTTTTCAAACACAGGATACTGACCTAAATGAGGAGCATAGCTTCTTCTTAATCTATTATATTCATTTACACAGTTTGCATCAGCACTAACTTTTGAATCATCAAAGTCTATCATGAATAAACCAGATAATTTTTTCACTCGTGACAAAGCAACATATGCCATACCTTCTTTAAACACAGTAGATCCAATGTTTACAAAAGCACTATCTACAGTTAATCCTTGAGATTTGTGAATAGTTACAGCATATGCTAGAGAAAATGGAAACTGCTTCCTACGTACATATAAGTCTTTCACAAGCAAGAAGCGAACTGAACAACGACAAATGTCTTTAACCACTTCAATCTGATCAAATTTTATTTTTAAAAATTCAATTCCATCTTTTTTCTGGTAATTAACAAAACCCACAACTTTACCCATAGCTCCATTAACTAAACCTTTTTCTACATCCAAATTATGTCTTAAAATTACTCGACAGTTCGTACATACATAAAGATTTTTTTCTAAACCAGCTGTTTTCGAAATGTTTTTCTCTAGAGAATCCAATTTAGTTGTCAATTTGCTTGTCAATATAATAGTTATTCCTTCATGTTGTATTTTATCCACAGCTTCCAGTTTGACAATCTCTTCATTTTCCAATTTCAAAAGTTCTTGATTGAATATAGAGCATTCATGTAGTGTTGGCACTAAGCAGATTACAGTATTTTTTCCAGCAATTTTCTTGTATATTTTCTCTGGAACAATTTGTTCTGTTGGGAACAAATTACATAGCAATCGACTCTGTAAAGCTTTTCTGCCATGTTCTGTGAGTAGTCCAATTCTGGTATCTTTGAGAATACTTGCATAATCATCATCATTTGCCTGCCGCATATTGGTAATGAGTTCTTTATACTCAAAGTATGTCCAAATATTCACATTACCTATACTTCCTAACGACTTTTTCGTGTCTTCATGTGTAAGAGTTTGAAATACTGGTTGTCCTTTAACTGGAGTGAGCTGCAGAAGATCCCCAAAAACTATAACATGTTTTCCTCCAAATAGCACGTCATAGTTTGTCTTTAGAATTTGCTGCATTCTTAAATGCACAAAGGCAAGCATTAAGTTTGATACCATGCTTACCTCATCAATGATGAGAACTTTCATTTTTTTCAATACTCTTGCAACTTCAAAACATGCTTCTCCTGTTAGCTTGTGGTATTGTATTTTGTTCTCATGCTCTACTGGTAACATTAGCAAACGATGGAGGGTAATTCCTTTTATGTTATATGCTGCTAACCCAGTTGGATCAATAACAACACAAGACAAAGTTGAATCTGTTTTTTGCTGTAGGTAGCTTCTAATTACTTTAGTTGCTGTTCCAAACTTGGTAAGTTTATTAAACCATCCTGAGCTTGATTCATAGCTGTTTCCACTTCAGTCATGGCTATTGCAGCTTCATTTTCTACGATTGGTTGTCCTAGGGGATTTTGACTGAGCGTCCCAGAACTTTGACTGTCTTGAGAACTGTCTCTACCTACTTCAGCTGCAATTGTTGCTTCTTGTTCAATTTCTTCATTTAACATTTCTACATAAGTTGTGAAAGTACTGCATTTGATGGTATCTTTGCATGCATTAAAGGAATCTTCATAGCTTTGAAAATGTCCAACTAATTCATCCTCTGAGCGCCATGGTTTAAACAACTGTAAAAGTGCTAAGTGGTAAAATTCCTTCTTGTCAGTAGTGTCGCAACTCAGCTTTCTGTGATTAATCAAACTTCCTTTTGTTTGTTTTACCAAACATCCTTCCTCACCAATGACTTTATATTATCCATTGTTGATGTCTTCTGTTGCATTCCGTTTATAAATGTAGTTCTGCAGCACTTCATAGAGACACATGTTCTCAAGATGATGACTTCTCTTTGGGTAATATGTGTCCAACATGTTTGTTCTTAAAATGTCTGTACTTTCAGGTTCGAACTCTGCTAAATATTCAATATCTCGAATAGATTTCAGTACCCGATTTCTCATTCCTGCAAGGCCTAAACTTACCCAAATTATTCTTCTGGATTTGGAGTACAGACTTGCAGATGGTAACCTATCTGAGTATTCGTAGGATCCAATTTCTCGATGCGATAACATCTTTAAACTGAAACTGTATAGCTTTTTACTGACAGTCGTCTTGTGAGAAATCTCTTCCCACATTTCTTTCAATTCCGTTTTCTCAGATTTAGTGATGTAAGATGTGACATACCGAGCAACAGCAATAGAATTGTCAGCTACATACTGTATATCCATGTTAGCATTCCACATGGATAAAATGACTGGGTTGTAGTCATTTATATATTTTGACTCTTCTTTTCTTCTTAGGTTATAGGCATTCTTAGGCGATTTTCTTGTAATAGTATGTCGCACAGCTGACATAAAACTGTTTACTCTTCCTTTTGAAAGAACAGGTCGTGGAAATCCAAATCGACATTTTGTGTAGAATTTATCTTTAATCTTGTACTTTCTTCGACAGTATTTTCCACACCGATGACTTTGGAAACGTAAAACTTGCTCTTTTAAGTTTTTTTCTTCTGTGCTTTTAGGTATAGCACATGTTGCATATCCTTCAATGAAAGATAAAACTGCATCATCAGAATCTGTTCCAAATGTTGGAGCATCCTTGATCCACAACAGCATATGAATATGAGGAGCACCTCTTGCTTGGTACTCTTTTCTCCAAAAGAAATCCACAACTTCTCCAAGAGGTGGATTTTTTTTATTGCAGATGAAGGACATCATAGCCTCAAATCTGTGATTGAAATATCTGCAAACATTAACCGGATCCAATGAGCACAATTCTCATGCTGTCTTGTATTGGATGTTTTCAATATTTTAATTTGCCTCTCGAAGAAAATCCAGTAAATCATCCCAAGCGTACTCTGCACAGCTTAGGGTAAGGAACCATGTAGGAGTTCCTAAATTCCGTAACATACATTTCAATTCTCCATGGCGTCGGTACTAATATTCATTAGTCTCACGCTGACAAGCCATCAGATTAATTAATTGTGATTCCAAATGATCATCTGTTGCACTTTGTTCATAAAATCCTTTGCAGACACATTATGTAGATGTACTCCAGTTTTCAAAATGTGATTTACTGCATAAGATAGTGCTGATAAGTCACTTTCAAATAAAAGATGGAACAAATAAGGAATACTTTGACGAAATCTTGGATCTTCTGCATATAACCTTGTATAACCTTGTAGTCCGATACTCAGAAACAGGAATCTGTACTGGACGTTCATCATATCGTCCACCTTTTCCTGTAGGAAACAGCTGGGGAAAACAACGAGCTTCCAAGCTCTCCTCCCATACACTCACGGGAGTTCCTTTTGCTTTTTTCATCTGAAAGAGATCAATAGTGTTTCCCATAACTTCTTTAGAATGAAGCGGATGTATGCTGAAATGTTCATACATTTCTTCTTCTTTTGACTTTTTCAATTTGCCCAGTTGGTATTCCTGTGTCTACTAGTAAATCTTCTTCATCTTCATCCATATAAATTGATTCATACCATTTATTATTTCTTTTCAAATATAAATTTGCTCTTTGTACTTTTCGTACATCCACCAGCTCCTGCTAAATTTTCTTATTCTTTGTAGGTACACCATTAACCAGAATAACTAATGGTTCAGTTTCCAAACTATCTGCATCAATTGTTTCAATATTTTTTTTCAAATCCAATGGAAAATAGACAACTCTTCCTTTTAAACCTCTTTGTAAATCTGAAGGAGGTAATTTGCCTGTTTTGGGCTCCATACGAACTATAGTCTGAAAGAGATGGACACATTGAATGAGTATAGACTCATACGTATTTAAATCACTAAGTTCTGCAGGAATATCAACCAATTCTAAATTATTATGTACAGCTCTAGCAGGCATTTTATTTTCTTCTAACTTGTTATAACAATATTTACAAATACGCTGATCTTCACCCATATCAAAACAATTTTCCAGAAATAAATATGTAGCAAAATCCTTCCACTCATAATTATTCTTTTTTCCACTTTTTTTTATAGAGATCAACCTTCCTTGTTTGATTTTTGTAATGGCTTCTCCGGCAACAAATACAAGTAATATTTGGTCTTTCATTAGAGATGATAGTAAATTTTGTCATTTGATCTTCAAATGTTTTACTAACAGTGGGTTCTACATTCTCTTCCACATTTTCTTCAATAACTGTGTCATTTCCTGCACTTTCTTGCTCTGGACCAAAGTAACGAAACTCAATATGCTCACAAACCTTCTTCACATCTGTTACAGATCCACGGAACAGAGCACTATTCAACTCATGTAACTTTAGTGCTGGACTTTTAGCAAAATACAATCTTCTCACAAACGTTCTCATTTCAGTATGATGAACTGCCAGCATCCTAAAATGGTGAAAAACACTTTGACAAACTTTCCTAGAAAGACAAGCCGGAGAATGTCCTTGCAAACCAGTATTCTCTCTCACTCTGCATGGTTCTAGTCTTTGAAGCACCTTAATCTTCTGTTTAACACTTTTTTACTATATTCTCTTAGAAACTCATGAAATTTATCAAGAGATTCCTGTCGTACAGTACAAATACTACTACAATTCCAAGTGTACACTGGGGCTTTAGGACGTCTCCCCATAACCTCATCAGCTAAGACTTCTTCCTCATTTCTTGGAACCATTTTCTCCTTTTCCATTACACAACCATCCTTAACTTCATATGCTCGACCACTGGTGTCAACTGCTTGCAGCAAACTATTACTTTGAAGATAACTCTCTTCATTAAAAAATGGTCCAGTACTTGAACTATGCTTCCATTCTCCTAAGAACACTTTACAAAAGTTTTTTTTTTTCACTTCTCTTTTTCTTTTGCTTTTTGACTTCATTACATTCACTAATTTATCTAATCTACGGATCCTGTTCGAAATTAAAATGAATAGTTTCCTTTTTAACTCGAAAGCCTTGGCAACAATTGTTTCAATATGTTTTTTTTCTTATAAAATTTAGCTTTCTTCCTATATTTTTTCACATCCTTCAGCAAATTGAACATCACTCTTCTCTCAAACATTTTTCTACGAATGTTTTTAAAATCTTTTTTTCTTTTTAACTCATTCTTTCTTACTTCTGTTTGTACATTAGCATTTAGTATATTCTGTCGATTGTCTGGTTGTTTTCTACTTGAAACACTATTTCCAGTGGATATATTTCTTACATTTTTTCTTTGCTTGAAGATATTTTTAAAAAAATCCTTAGTCTGCTTACCAGAAGGCTTTTTCTTTTTTCCAACATGAGGTTCTTCAACTATTTTTTTTGTCCAGTTGTCTTCAAATATAGATGTTGTTGCTGTTCTTTTCTCTTTCTTGATTTTATAGGCATCTTTAATTTATTTCAGTGTTGTTCAGCAATACCTGAAAAAAACTAAAAAAAAATACCTTTATGTAATTTATATTTATTACTATATTTTTTATGAGCTTTTCAAAACATATCATATGAGCTATCCCTTTCCTACGACTGCAAGTCTTACACAATAAAAGCTACACAAATTAAATCTCTGACAACAAATTCCTGTGTGCAGACAGACTCATGGTGTGATTCTAGGCAGAAAACGATTTTTCATTGGCAATTTCAAAGCACATTTACTGCTGTGGTTTTGCAAGTGACAATTAGTGTAAGAGTCTGACACATTTTCCTTATAGTTTAGAGAGGCAGAAAAGAGCACATGTCCTAACAGCTACTTGAGAGCATGAGCATGTGGAACCTAGGTGAGTGATTAGACTAGAGCAAAGGAAATGAGCCTTGGTGATGTTGAATGTGGTAGCGTAACACACTACTATCTAAAATACCACACAGTGCTGAATACTTAGCATGGGAGTGCACTAGAAGCAACGGCCTGTGTACTAAGAGCGTGCTTCTGGAGACTGTGTATTGTCAGGTGCAAGAGAGATCTGCATGGACGCTTGCAGAACTGCATGAAGACTGCACAGATGTATGTAAGAGTACATGTGGGGTAAGGGTTAATTGCAGTTTGGAACATGTAGAATCTACCTCACCCATGGCAGGTGTGGAAGGAAAATCTACCCTGTTGTTTTCAAATGTGTTAGGATTTGCCTCTCATTTGCGAGATAGTGATTTCTGCTGAATGCAAACCATCACAGTTCAAGAAAACAAGCTGCCCCTTTTCTACGAATGCATGTCTTACAGTACAAGAGCAACACAAATTAAATCTCTGACAACAAATTCCTGTGTGCACACAGACTCATGGTGTGATTCTAGGCAGAAAACGATTTTACATTGGCAATTTCAAAGCACATTTTCTGCTGTGGTTTTGCAAGTGATAATTACTGTAAGAGTCTGACACATTTTCTTTATAGTTTAGAGAGGCAGAAAAGAGCACATGTCCTAACAGCTACTTGAGAGCATGAGCATGTGGAACCTGGGTTAGTGATTAGACTAGAGCAAAGGAAATGAGCATTGTTGACAATGAATGTGTTAGTGTTACACACTACTATCTGAAATACCACACAGTGCTGAATACTTAGCATGGGAGTGCAGGAGAAGCAACTGCCTGTGTACTAAGAGCGTGCTTCTGGAGACTGTGTATTGTCAGGTGCAAGAGAGATCTGCATGGAATCTTGCAGAACTGCATGAAGACTGCACAGATGTATGTAAGAGTACATGTGGGGTAAGAGTTAATTGCAGTTTGGAACATGTAGGATCTACCTCACCCATGGCAGGTGTGGAAGGAAAATCTACCCTGTTGTTATCAAATGTGTTAGCATTTGCCTCTCATTTGTGAGATAGTGATTTCTGCTGAATGCAAACCATCACAGTTCAAGAAAACAAGCTGCCCCTTTCCTACGAATGCATGTCTTACAGTACAAGAGCAACACGAATTAAATCTCTGACAACAAATTCCTGTGTGCACACAGACTCATGGTGTGATTCTAGGCAGAAAACGATTTTTCATTGGCAATTTCAAAGCACATTTACCCCTGTGGTTTTACAAGTGATAATTACTGTAAGAGCCTGACACATTTTCCTTATAGCTTAGAGAGGCAGAAAAGAGCACATGTCCTAACAGCTACTTATGAGCATGTGGAACCTGGGTGAGTGATTAGACTAGAGCAAAGGAAATGAGCCTTGGAGACGTTGAATATGTTAGCTTTAGACATTGCTATCTGAAATACCACACAGTGCTGAATACTTAAGATGGGAGTGCAGGAGAAGCAACTGCCTGTGTGCTAAGAGCATGCTTTTGGAGACTGTGTATTATCAGGTGCAAGAGAGATCTGCATTGACGCTTGCAGAACTGCATGAAGACTGCACAGATGTATATAAGAGTACATGTGGGGTAAGGGTTAATTGCAGTTTGGAACATGTAGAATCTACCTCACCCATGGCAGGTGTGGAAGGAAAATCTACCCTGTTGTTTTCAAATGTGTTAGGATTTGCCTCTCATTTGTGAGATAGTGATTTCTGCTGAATTCAAACCATCACAGTTCAAGAAAACAAGCTGCCCCTTTCCTATTAATGCATGTCTTACAGTACAAGAGCAACATGAATTAAATCTCTGACAACAAATTCCTGTGTGCACACAGACTCATGGTGTGATTCTAGGCAGAAAACGATTTTTCATTGGCAATTTCAAAGCGCATTTTCTGCTGTGGTTTTGCAAGTGATAATTACTGTAAGAGCCTGACACATTTTCCTTATAGTTTAGAGAGGTAGAAAAGAGCACATGTCCTAACAGCTACTTGAGAGCATGAGCATGTGGAACCTGGGTGAGTGATTAGACTACAGCAAAGGAAATGAGCCTTAGTGACATTAAATGTGTTAGCGTTACCCACTGCTATCTGAAATACCACACAGTGCAAACCATCACAGTTCAAGAAAACAAGCTGCCCCTTTCCTACGAATGCAAGTCTTACAGAACCAGACCACCACAAATTAAATCTCTGACAGCAAATTCCTGTGTGCACACAGACTCATGGTGTGATTCTAGGCAGAAAACAATATTCCTGGTTGATACCAGTACACCTTTACTTATTTTGAAGACATACTCCATATTATCTGACAAGTTCAAGGCAGTTAAATATCTTCCAAAACATAAAATGTAAAACACAACTTTAAAACAAGAATCTCATTTACATTTTTTTAATCAAAATGCACCACATACATCCCCTCTCAAATTCATAATTCACCTTTAAAAGTAGTTAGTTGAGAAAGAAATGTGGCACTCACACAGCAGATTATCAGAGCCAGAATCTCTGAACTGTACACCTCTCAGCAGAACCAGTAAATGGCAATTTTTCCCTCTCTTTTTTTCCACACATATAAATGTTAACTTCAAATCACAGTGCTTCCCACATTTTTTCAAATGGAAACACACATTTCTATTGGTTGCAAATTCCAACCCTTTCCAAATGATCCCTACCCCCCACATGACTTCTGCCTCCTACCGTAGCAACAGGTCATGGAACACTGGTGTGAGCAGAGAGGTCAGAAGTTCAGCACACAATGTTTCTAATCCAAAGAGCAAGAGTGCTTGACTTTTCAAACCTAACAGCAAATCTAAAGTAGTGTTCTGTGGGTACACATTTCTCTGAACCAATACAAAACATGCTTTTAAAAATTTAAACTTGCAGCCTAGTTTTTTGTGTAGAATGATCTGAAACAGCCAATGAGTTCTTTTTATTAAAAAAAAGTATGTAAGCCTCCATTTTACAACTATCTTTCTTTTCATATTGCCATTCTACTGAAAGACACCTTCTGAGTGCATCCAGATCTCCTTGAAAGATGTTCACAGTGTGGATTGTAGGTCATAGCTATGTCTTCTGGAGTGAAAAGTATGCAGAAAAAAGAGGTATTTTCAAAGACCTTGCTTTGCCAAATGTAGACATTAAATGGATTGGTCAGAGAGGGTTAAAGTGGCACCAATTAATGCCCTTGGTGAAATCCTTTCTACATCTTCCACAGCCTGACCTTATAATTGTGCACTGTGGTGGAAAAGACCTAGGCACTTTAACTGGGGTAGGTCTGGAAATGCTTGTTAAGGACACCCTTGTGCAATTGATGTCACTTTTTCCACAAACTACCTTTGTATATTCTAATATATGCCAAAGGCAAAAGGGGAACTGGTCCAACCATTATTGTCCACAGATTGACAAAGCAAGAAAGCACGTCAATAAGTCTGTTTCTGCTTTCCTCAGAGACTATGGTATGGGTTCTATATACCACAACAACTTACGTTACAACATGCAAGGCATTTATAGAGGAGACGGTGTTCATTTCACAGATGAAGGCAACAGAGTCTTCCTCTTGAACTTTAGACTCTGCATCGGTACTTACTTGTAGGTACAAAAAACACTCAATGAACACAACGGCTCTTTTTAGAGCCAACCAACTTCTAAACACTTATACTTGATTTTTTAATCTATTTTTTTATGGGTTTTTTGCCACCGTGCGCGCACCCCGCAATATTTTTTTTAAATTGTTTTCTTTTTTTTGAGACCTAAGAGGTCTTTCATGGTCCCCCTGACAAGGCCTAGGGGGTCAGGGACTCTCTACCCTGCCCCCTTTTGATGTTCTCCACTTGTGTTTTTAACTCTCTTCTACCTCTAAAACTCAAAATGGCGGCTGGGGGTGCGCGCACCGTGCGTGCACCCCGTGATTTGTTGAAAAAAAATCAAATGTTTTTGTTCACCCTTCGGGGTCCTTCAGGGACCTCCTGACAAAGGCTAGGGGGTCAGGAACTCTCTACCCTGCCCCCTTTTCACGTTCTCCACCTTTGTTTTTCACTGTCACACATACAACACACAAAATGGCGGCCGACACTTCCTGATTTCGACCGATTCGAATGTTGACTGACATGAATCCACCAATCAGAATCACGCTCGCGCACGTTAGGGTGCACGCACGGTGCACGTACGGTGCGCGTACGGTGTGCGCACGGTGCGCGGCTATAGACATGTATGTGCATTTAACTGCAATTTTCTCAGGAACTACTGAACAGATTGACTCCATATATGCAAAAGGCACATCCCTGACCTGAGGACTACCTCTTTGCCAAATTTCAAGTAATTCTGTTCAGCCGTTCGGGCTGTACCTTCGACTAAAGGTCCTATGTGAAAATGCATGGGGAAAACGTGTTTTGGAACCCCCTTTTTTCCTCGGCCCCCGCTTGACGAATACCCCCGAGACTTTCAGGGTAGGAGCTGAGCGGAGCGCCTCATTAGCTTTGAAAGTTTCGCGAGGATTCGTCAACCGGCGCCAAAGTTATTCAAAATAGAATTTTCAGATTTCCTATGGAAACACGGTCCTAACTATAACTATCTACTGGCGACCGCCAGTAGATAATATATATATATATATATATATATATATATATATATATATATATATATATATATATATATATCGACTCGTCAAACGGCCCCAAGGGAGAGCGCGCTATCGCATAGCGGGTGCTAGTGTCGAGGACGGGCCAGTCCTCGATTCAATTTTCCACCAATTTCCTCAAGGAAGGAATCACTGCACACCAAGGAAGTTATAAGATTACGGGTGTTATTCTTTTCGTGCAAATTGTCACCAACTCCACCACCAACGCGTTTCAACCACAATCGGTCTTGCTCACGGTATGTGAGTCTTTTTTCAATGTTCTTTATTTATAGTGACACCCATATTAGCCATTAGGAGGAATTATGGGAGTTGTAGTTTCTATTCACATATATCATTTCACATGTTAGCGATATATTGATGTCATTGCAGTATCTTGTTTCGGGGATTAGATTACATCTGCATAATCTGAATATTTACATTGTGTCCATGTAAGTAATGAGACCAATTTAGATTGTACTGTGTCGTAATGGCATGTGTGTTATCTTTTAGTCCATACTATAGATGCCAAAGTAATTGCTTAGTGCATTTTTATATTTTTACTCGCCGGGTTTGGGCTTAGTTCCCATGTGGCCATGTTCTGTTCAGATCCTTGCAGATGTAGATGTTTCAAGTCATTACCCCTTCAACATTGATCTGATGTTGGTTCATGTCGTACAGTAGGCTCATAGATGGCTATGTAATTCTTCATCGCCGTTGAGGCCAAAAGGGGCCTTCGTCTTAAAGCGTATGATCATCTTACTTTCCAATCTTCTTAGTTTCAGTGTTCTGTTACCTCCACGTTCGTTTTTCGGGACTGTTGTTAATCCGAAGTCTACAATTCACTCACAACATCAGTGATCAAGAAATTCAGTTCTTAGATGTAACGGTATACATAGAAGATGAAGAAATCAAGACGAGACTCTACAGAAAACCAACAGCAACCAACAGCATTCTACACAGTGAAAGTTTTCATCCTCCACAACTAAAGAAAGTATCCCGTACGGAGAATTCTTGCGTATGAGACGCAACTGCTCAGATGACTTGGAAATAGAACGAACTTTCGAAGAAACAGCAATGAGATTCCAGCAAAGAGGGTACAATGAGAAAGACATAAAACTGGGTCAAGTAAGAGCAAGAGCAATTCCCCGAGCACAGACTCTGAAACACACAAAAGAACAAAAAGAAGAGAATGCCGTGATTCGAGTAGTCCTCACATACAGCAAAGAGAACTACCAAATAATAGATATCCTAAAAAAACACTGGGATATCTTGAGAAAGGATCCAGACATTGGTCAAAAAATCGGCAACTATCCAAACGTCTCATATCGGAAAGCGCCCTCCTTAAAAGACAAACTGGTTAAGAGCCATATGATGACCACCAGCAAATCTAAGAACTGGCTGGAAAACAAACAAACAGGCTTTGTACGGTGTAACACGTGCAAAGCATGCAAACACGGCATGAACATGAAGGAAACAGTGGATTTCATGGGTAACAAATTCAACATCTCTGAAAGGATCACCTGTGAATCCACATACGTAGTATACGTCATTGTCTGTGGATGCGGACTATGGTATATAGGGAGTACCATCTGCCCCCTAAAGAAAAGAATCTTGGAACATCTGAGGGCAGTACAAAATGATGATACGAACTATGCCATTGTGAAACATCTCAAAATCCACAAAGAAAACATGAAACAGACCATAAAATACTTCGGATTAACAACAGTCCCGAAAAACGAACGTGGAGGTAACAGAACACTGAAACTAAGAAGATTGGAAAGTAAGATGATCATACGCTTTAAGACGAAGGCCCCTTTTGGCCTCAACGGCGATGAAGAATTACATAGCCATCTATGAGCCTACTGTACGACATGAACCAACATCAGATCAATGTTGAAGGGGTAATGACTTGAAACATCTACATCTGCAAGGATCTGAACAGAACATGGCCACATGGGCACTAAGCCCAAACCCGGCGAGTAAAAATATAAAAATGCACTAAGCAATTACTTTGGCATCTATAGTATGGACTAAAAGATAACACACATACCATTACGACACAGTACAATCTAAATTGGTCTCATTACTTACATGGACACAATGTAAATATTCAGATTATGCAGATGTAATCTAATCCCCGAAACAAGATACTGCAATGACATCAATATATCGCTAACATGTGAAATGATATATGTGAATAGAAACTACAACTCCCATAATTCCTCCTAATGGCTAATATGGGTGTCACTATAAATAAAGAACATTGAAAAAAGACTCACATACCGTGAGCAAGACCGATTGTGGTTGAAACGCGTTGGTGGTGGAGTTGGTGACAATTTGCACGAAAAGAATAAAACCCGTAATCTTATAACTTCCTTGGTGTGCAGTGATTCCTTCCTTGAGGAAATTGGTGAAAAAAAAAATATATATATATATATTTCTATATATATATATGTACATATATATATATGTATATATATATATATATGTGTATATGTGTATATATATATGTATATATATATATACACATATATATTGTACTCTGCTTTCCTGACAGAATAGTCCTTCTTCAGGGTAACAAATTGTTCATGAATTGCTCAGTAAATGATAAACAATCAGTGTATTGCTTCACAAATCAAGGATAACTGTAAGAAGCTCATTTTTATTGTAATACATGCAACTCATTACTGGATCTATTACGGGGAATGATAACAGAAGTGAAGAGGAAGGCCTGAGTCTATATATGCCGGATTTACAAAAGGGTACAATTTGTGTTTTTTCTCATGAGTTTACCCAACCAGCCCCTAGTAAATATATTGTCAACATGTATGTTACTTATAAAAAAAAGTATTCTGGTTCTTATTCAAAACATGAGAGTGTACAGTGAATGCGTTAATACAAAAATATTTTCCCAACTAAGGGGCAGATTTATTATGATTTTGCATCAGTGATGCATCACTCTTATGTCGCAACCCAATGCAAAATAATTATTGCTATTTATTAAGCCATGCAAATCCACTTTGTGTGGCTTTGCATGGTTTCATAAATACAAAGTAACATGCAAAGCGCTGCCTTGCATTACCTTGTGTTGGAAAGATGTCAACAGATGGATTTTGACACATTCCCAGATTTACTAAATCAGATACACCTGGGAAAGCGGCAAAAAACTATGCCTTCCCAAGTGAGGCGTAACAAGTAGAAATATCTTTATTACTCCTTGTTATTTCCTCTTTCCACATATGCTACATTCTGCTGCACACACAGAAAGAGGAATACACCTCTAAGCATTGTTTTTGTCCTGCACAGAAAACAATCATGCCTGTAATGCACGCACCCTTCCACCATGGTGCAGTGCAGGGAGAGAGCTGCAGAGCACCATATCGTAATAGATATGGCTCTTTTACATCAGACAGTTGGCTCTGATGGCTAATGACCGGGGCATCTCTCTGGTGTCCTATGCAGACGACACCCAGCTGATGTTCATCTTCTCTAATATCCCCAGCCAGGACTTAACAAAATTTCAGGAAGATCTAACTGCCATTTCTGACTGGATGGCTAACAACTATTTGCAGTTGAAGTCCACCACATCTGAAATCCTCTTGGTGTACAGGGACTCCCATCTCTGGGGCAACCAGTGGTGGCCTCCTGCTCTGGTGAACACCTCTTGCCTAAATATGTGGTCAAGAACTTGAGAGTTTGGGTGGACAATGAGCTCTCTTTTGAGGCTTATGCTAAATCAGTGGTAGGCATCTGTTTTGGACTGTTACGGGGACTAAAGCCTATCTTAGGTCTTTTCGATTCTCATACTCGGCAGTTGAATATCCAATACACTATCATGGCTAGTTTGGACTACTGCAATGTGCTACTCCTAGGATCCAACAAAGCGGTGATCCAAAGGCTCCAACGCACCCAGAACACGGCAGCCCATGCTCTGTTTGCAAATTCTAAACATTGTCATGGCTCAGATCTCCTCCGCAGGCTACACTGGCTACCCATGGAACAAATAATTCACTTCAAAGCTCTCTGTATCATCTATAAGATCTTTTCAGGCCTCTGCCCTGGGATTCTGAGCACTATGTGCTCCCCTTATGTAGCCACCCACGCTTTGCGCTCAGTAGATCTTCATCTGGCATGAGTGCCTCAGATAGGAAGGGCTAGAGCGGGTGGCCCGCTCGTTCAAAGCACTGGCACCTGCCCTGTGGAACTCCCTCTTTCTATCTGTAGCATCACTGATCACTGGATTTTTAGAAGGTTGGTGAAGACCTGGCTCTTCTCCAATCACTTATTTACCTTTGCCTCCCACTATACTAGACAGTTAGTGCTGGGATGCCCCATTGTTTTAACATAACATAACTTAACTCTCTCCATTCATCAGTGCAGCACTGTAATTTGCCCTGCTACACTGTGTTGTAAGAATTCTAAGTAAATCTGCCCCTTAATATATAAGATGGCTTGTCAACTTGTTAAATAACTGCTCTGCCTCTGGATGAGGGAACTGTAGTTACTCAATTTACTGGTACCAAACAACATGTGATGTTAGTTGACTGCCCATATATAACAACTTGGCAACATACCTACATTTTGTTGTTGTCAGTAAGGCAATGCATTACGATTTTTCCCTTTTAAAACAATTGAACTGTAAGGCAAAAACATGTACCTGTAACAATAATGAGCAAGAGATTGTTTAGACCTGCAAATATATGACAGATTGACCTGTTTGACTTCTATGTGTGCACTTCAACTTTATGCCATCTTTCTTAAATAGAAAGAAACAGACATATGTATGGTTAGAAACTGGATTTTTGGTTGGCAGAAGTATGCATCCTGTCTGAGCAGAAACCACAGTCCTAGTCAGGATAAATCACAAACACACCCTAAATGAACCTGTGCTCAACCCCTCGTAGCTTAGCACAGAGCAGACAGGCTTAACTTAAAAGGCAATATATAAAGCATTTGTGCAACAGTTCAAGCAGTAAAACAGTGAAAACACCACACAGAAAGATACCACACCTAGTCAGAAAATAGAGTTTCGTATAACGAACAAAACAACAAAAATCCAATACGCTGAACCGGAGTTATGAATTTCTAAAGAATAAACTAAAATTTCGTGCCTAAAAGTATAAAGCGCCAACAGGGGCTATCTGGTCGCACTAGGCTGGGTCAAATCCAAAAGTTCAGGCTGAAAATGGTGGAGTATGGCGCAGGTACAAGGACCAGCCTTGGCCAGCTACAAAGAGCCTTGTTTGCGTCAACGACAAGGGAGATGCGAGGAGTAAAGAAAGCAATGTGTCTTCATTGAAGCTTAGGATGGAGGCGATATGTCATCTCCAAGCCATTCAAAGTTGGAGCTGCATCAGAGATAGAGGCAAAGCACCACACTGTCGGTGATGCAATGCACTCAATCCTTGAAACAGCAGGGGTACATCGACATCAATGGAGATGCGCCGGATCCGAGCAGCGTAACAACATTGATGCATGGATTTTTTCCTGAGCAGCACTTTATACCTATTTCTACGGGTCCAGGACTGGATTTGCACAACTTGGCAGGGCAAGACTCACAAATGGCAGAGTCCAGGTGCTGTAGCAGGTGACTTAGAAGTGTTTTATGTTGCTGACACTTTAATCAAGAGGCAAGCCAGCAAGCCCTTAGAGTCACTCTGGTTCTGTGTTCAAGAGATGTGGGTTCAATTTTTTTCACCCAGGAAAGGAATGCAGCAGGTCAGCACAGCAAGAAAGCAGTCCTTCCAGAACAGCAGTCCAACAGAGTGCAGTTCGGCAACACAGCAGTCCTTCTTCATGGAAGAGTATTCACAGGTCCAGAGTGTACTGAGTTGGTAGGGTCAGAAGTCCAGTTCTTATAACCAGTGTTGGCTTTGAAATGGGGACACTTCAAGGAGGGCTTTGAAGTTCACAGATGTCCTTCTTTCCCTGCCCTGGCTCCAGACTCACTACAGGGGGTTAAGCAGTCCTCCTTTGTGTCATGACAAGACACAGACTATTCAAGTCTGATCAGTCAGGTTTGTGTATAATTTATTATCATTATTGAGTAGTGCTATTGAACTGTATGACACACACGCTTGCAGGTCTTTACATTATTTTGGTATTAATGGAATTCTGGCTTTCCCCATTGGGTGTGTCACTTTTCTTTCTACTGGAAATATGTTGAATAGACTGGTTAGATTTGGAGGTAGAGCTGTTGTGAATGTTTTGTAGAAACCTCTAATAAACCCATTGGGGCTGAAAGCTCTGCATACTGTAAATAAAGTGATAGAAGCCAAAACTTCTTCTTTCATAATAGGCAGTTCAGTGGTCTCCATTTGCTCCTGTGTCAAACAGGGGAAAGCAATAGAATGAAAAACTCACCCTGTTTGTGAACAAGCAGATTCTCAGGATAACATAAAGCAGAATAATATCTTCTATTATTTCATCTTTGAAAGTGGCTAACTGACCTGTATGCAGTATATATTTCACTTATGCATCCCTTCTCTAACTTAATTCTCAGTTGTCTAGATAGGTGTGTTCCCTTCCTGTTGCCTTGCTCATATATGGTTCTTCTGGTTTGCAGAAGGGTTAATTGTACTGTTGTGGTGGCCATAGAGCTGAGTTCCCCTCTAGGCATCATCACTTTGTGAAGTAAGTGCTTGCTGGGTTCGCCTTTATATTCCCTGTGATCGAGGAGATTCCACCATTTTTTAAGTTAACAAATGCACCCATAACCTTACCTCCTAAGAGAGCTTTAATGGTGTCTCATTTGCACGCTTGCCCAACTTCGTACGGGAGTCAAGCTGAAAAAACTCTTCAATATGGGACCTGATATGTGCCCTATGTAATTCCTGTGAGAGTAGTTTGTCGACTCCAGAGTATGGATGGTTTAAGTGGGGCATGATCTGAGTGTATGATGAACTGTATCTTAGTGTTGTGGTTCAGGAGCAAAACTATTAACAAACAATCACAGGAGTCAGTTCAAAGTAAATTCACACTGTTTGTTAACGAAATTTATATCTTTGAATATGTCCTCAAACTGTATTTTGAGGTAACCTAAACTAAATTGAAGTCTGTGGTTATCAGGTCTTCCGCGGCTATACCTGCTGGTGTATTAAGAAAGGACACCAGGAGCTATGTTGGAAATAGGACGCACTGTTTCTGTTTGTTCTGCACCTTCAGACATTGCACGCTGGGTGGAAACAGAAAGAGTATGCTCTATTATTGACAATGCGCTGTTCCCAGGCCATGATATGCTTTATTATGGTTGTATTATGGCCACACCCCCATGCAAAAGAGGGAAGTCCATCTCAAGAGTGTGCCGGTGCTGTGTATATGTCAGCACTATCTGTATTACAGAAGTAGACACACAAGCATCTGCTACACAGTGTTGTGAGGCCACAAAATATGGGGGCACAAGCTTGTTCTGCTCCTGCAAAACTGTACATGTTAGGGCTCTCAGGAAGATACCTTGACATAAATTTGGGACATACACTTAAGCTAACGTGACTCTTCCTTTCTTAGAGATCCCGAAACTACAACACAGAGGCCCTCTGCCCTTTTTGCTTGCTAAGGGAGCAAAGCCCAGGAGCCGATGGAAGGATAGGAATTTATGTTATGCTTTGGGCCAATGATTTAGTGGCAACTGGGTACCGCCATTTAAAAAGTAAAAATAGGCGGTATTTACTACATTTGGTAAATACCTCACTCCAGGGTAATGACATTTACTATGTGTGGTAAAAACGTGACCTATTCAGCTGAAATTGTAATGAGGTTCTTAGTAGCAAAGCCCTTCTAACCTTTCATTTACTTAAGTTCTGTAAAACCTTGTGTAGTGTTTGTTACCAATAAGTGAGAAGTCAAGATATGCAGTGCAGTGTTGCATGACAAAAATTGCAAATCTGAGCCACAGTGTTAGTACATACAATGTAAACAATGTGGTTTTAGGAAAAAGGGAACAGAGCACTATTTTGCGCTTTTGCCCAGGCTTGGTACATGTTCAGGATAAAGATATCGAAGATGAAAATGTCAAGCTATCACTGCGATATGCAGATATAAGGAGACCGAGAGACTGTTATGATCATTATATATTTTCTCTTCCATATATTCTCCTTTTGAATTGTATGTGTTTGGTTTTTAGGTGTATATTTCAAATGTAAATGCACATTTATTAATGTTGTTGTTCATTGCAATGTGACAATCACCTATCTTGAATATATTTATGGATTTTCTGCACTTTGATTTGCTTTTTCAGTGGCTGTTTTTAAATAATGAATAAGGTTTCAAAAAAATTCACCACAGACAGTATCCCATTCCTACTTAGTAATCAAAACTATGAACAATCATCTAATCGTATCCCTCTACAGAAAACCAATGGAATCCAGCACATTAATATCACCTTGCAATATCTTCATGTGCTGTGTCAGGGCCTGGTACACTGGCTAGACGATTCCATGCACATGCATACTGCATCATCACACCTCTCCGTAGACACAGGGTGACTGACCTGACCCGCCACTTCAAAGTATAGGGAGGGTCCACTCTCCTTGCAAGCCCCATTCACATTTCTCACACTGCCCAGTTCCATCTCATTCAAGTATAAATTGTACATAGGGCTTACCTTATTCCTGTCAAAATTAATTGGTACTTTCACCAAACAGATGCTTCCAATCCCCAAGGCCTTTTAAGAGATGCAGATCTCCTGCATATGCTCTGGGCTTGCCCCACTTGCACAAATACTGTCATGGAGTGACACATTGTCTGTTTCACAATACTGGTAGACCACTGGTTAATCACACGGGAGGCGTGCCTCCTAGGTCTATATCGCAGGGACAGGAAATATAGAGTCACGTCCTGCTTTATTGTCCTGGGTCTTTTACTGGCCAAGAGATGTATCACCCACAGAAGGAAAGCACCTGACCCCCACCCCTCAAGGCCTTGATATGATCACTCACTGTTTGGGCACAGGGAGGGCAATCTGAGGCTCCATAAATATCCCATTCCCACTAGCTGGAACACCATTATCATTGACTTGCATGCTGACACACAAGATGCCTTCACCTCATTGACCACTTCACAGAAGGATGGTGGGGGTTGCTGGGTGAGGAGCTGTCCTTGCCCCTTCCTGAGATGGAGACCCTCCCTGCCACATCCTCGACTACCATGCTATCGCTTCCAGGATTAGCCTAAGTGCTGGAGACTGTTACTACATCTGTTTACAGTTGTCTTCTCGATTGGCTGGATTATGTTTGACTGCATGGAGGAGGAATATGTTTTATTGTGGCCTGACTGTTCATTGTTATAATAGTTGTTAGCATTATCATTACATCTGTAAATGTACTGTTTATCTTTGCCTTTGCAATTTGCCACTCCATGTGACCAGTGCCCGCCTGTATCTATATTGTGTTCTCTAGATACACCTTCATAATATTCCTGATAACTACATGTGTCTACCTGCTCTCTAGCTGTCACAACACATAAATGTATGATACATCCTAGAACAAGCAACAACAAAGAGTAGTTTAACTCAAAATATTATGATGTACCTGTTGTTATGTTGACATTCCAACTCATGGTTGCTTGTATAATTGGATTGCATCACATAAATGCAGTAAACCAATTTAAACAAAATCAATTGTAGGATATAGGAATTTGATTTAATGTAAGTAGTGTCTTTTAGGTGAGTTGTTATGCTACAGTGCTTAGCCATGGGACTTTGTTTCCTGTGACCTTTCATCTTGGTTTGAGTGAGTGTGAACTAGGTCATGGCTTTCTCGGCATGTGGTCTGCAGGAGGCTGGTTGATTCGTGTAGCCCTACTCCATACCTACACCAGCTAAGCTATGGGAAGAATTTCTGTGATTCTAGATTTCAGTGGGCCTAAGTTCATGTAGTAGGCTTTGTCCCATTCCATATCAACCAGGTCTAAGTGTGCAGTTTATGTACAGTTTATTGTTTACAGTTATTCTGCATATGTATGTGGAATTAACTTCAGAACAGTGTCTATTTGAGAATGTGTCACACTGATTGCTCATTTCCTGTTTACTTACTCAGATTCCTATTTGTCGTGCTCCAGTATGATTGGATTAGTCTTGAATATCTTGATTTGGTTTATTTGTCTTTAGTGTTTCGTCCTGAGGTTAGTGTCAGCTTTTCTCTTTTATGATGCCACTCTATCTTTATATATGTTAATCATTGTGCTGAGCTCTCTTTCTCAGTGCAAAATGCTGAAATGGTCACCTTTTCCATTTATTCTTGGCATGCAATACTCGTTAAGGTTTGCGTCCTACTGCAAACTGGGAGAAACCCTCTAATCTCTCGCAGAGCCTCGCTGTTAGAAATGGGATTCCTGGACCCAGGCCATAGCAGGAACTACCACTCTAGTTAGGGTAAACTAGATACACGCTAAAAGATAATCTATGCTCACCCTCTGGTAGCTTAGCACAGATCAGTCAGGCTTATCTAAAAGGCAATGTGCACATTTTTTGAGCAACACACTCAGTAACACAATGAATATGCCACAAAAATAATCCCCCCAGTTTTAGAATGAAAGAGAATATTTATTGGAGTACAACAAGAACAAAATGACAACAATCCAATCAGTAGAAGTTGAGATAGGAATTTTGTAATATTAAATGCAAAAACAGTGCTTAGAAGTCACTAGTGGTCAAAAGGTTACTTGAGGTTGTAAGAGACTGGTGAAAATCCAATGTTCAGACTGACCGCAATGTAGGGCAGGCTGGATACAGGACCCATGAAGGGCCACCTGAGAAAGTTCCTTTGATAGAGCAAAGTGTTGACACTGAGGGCACAATGCGTCAACCTTTTTCATGCAGTCGGGTCACGCTTTGCTGAAGTGAAGTCAATCGATCACCATCAAGCCTCTCAAAGCATGGCCATTGGCTGCACAGGCTATGGAAACACTGTCATTAAACCGCCTCTGCGTCGAAGGGCGATGTGTCTGTTCTGACCAGTGCAGTGGTGACAATGCATCGGTTTTGTAGCAAAACTGCTGCAGAACCCACTTCTGCGGCCCAGAACTTGGAGAGGACACTCAGGTAAGGATAGGACTCACAGAAGGCAGAGTGCAGCAGCACCAGCAGAATTGCAGGAAGTTTTTTGTGTCCCTGAATCTGTAGGAAACAGGAGGCAAGCCAGCAAGCCTTTGGAGATTACTTGAAGGGAAGGCAGAGTCCAGCTCTCCTTCAGCAGAGTCAGGGAGCAGGAGGCAGCAGGGACACAAACCGAAAAGCAGTCATTCCTGAAAAGCAGTCCAGTTGAGTCATTTAAGCAGCATAGCAGTCCTTCTTACAGAGGTCCAGTTCAAGATCCAGAAGTGTCTGATTTTATGGGGTCAGAGACCCAGTACTAATAATACTAAAACAAAGCCTTTGATGTAAGAGGTGACTTCAAAGCAGCTTTCTGAAGTGCACAAGGATCCCTTTCAACACAGTATTGAACACACTATTGAAATGTAAGTGTCCGCCCCTCTCGTTACTTCCCACCCAGGAAGACCCATTAGAATGCAGATGAATGCAGATGAGTGCTCGGAATTCAGATAAGCCTCACCTTCCTGTGCTTGTGGCTGTCTAGAGGGAGCGCACAAAGTGTAGCTGTGACGCATCCCGTAAGTGTATTGGAGACAGGCTGTCAAGCACACAGAGCAGTAAGTACAGAGAAACGTCAACTTTCTAAAAGTGGATTTCTAAAACAGTAATGTTAAATACAACTACACTGGTGAGAAGGATTTATCATTACCATTTCAAACATATGAAACATGAAAAAGCTACGCCTTTCTGATCAGGAATTACAGCTTACAAGTGTATGAAGGAATTTTCATTGCTGGCTAATAAGAAGAGGAACCTCACATTAGTGAAAAACAAAATAGGCTGTTTGTCACTACCAGGGCATGCAAAACATAAAACTACATGTCCTACCTTTCACTTGGGTAGCTCCCTGCCCTTAGGGTTACTTGGGGCCTTCCTTATGGGTGACTTATATGTAATAAAAGGGGAGTATACAGCTTGGCAAGTAGTTTTAAGTGCCAATCGAACTGGCAGTTATCTGCACCCACCGGCACTGCAGTGGCAGGCCTGAGACAGGATTGAAAAGCTACTTATGTGGGTGACGCAATTAACGCTGCAGGCCCACTAGAAGTCTTGAAGTACAGGCCCTGGGTATATGGCATACTACTTTACAAATATGCCAACCAGGTATACACCAATGTCATCGTGTTTAGGGGAGAAGCACATGCACTTTAGCACTGGTAAGCAGTGGGAGAGTGTTCGGAGTCCTAAGGTCAACAAAAAGAATCTCCAAAATGTGGAAGCAAAAGGCAAAACCTCCAAGGGAAGACCACCCTAAAGATTTCAGATCTAACATTCAACATGTCCCATAAGATGTTATTTAATAAGCCTGGCCTCACACCGTAATGAATGGTGGGACAGTGTGATGTGGGGTCTCAGGAACTGCTTGGACTCAACTGGGGTTTTTCACAACAGAATAAGATGTATGAAATGCTGTGGTATGGTGTGCTGGATTACAGCTTCGTGAAGTAGGGTATTTTCATGACCATATAAGGTATTAGGCAGTGTAGATTTTATGTAGTTTAGTCTCTGATCTGTCAGCATATTATATATGCCTATAAGAGTAATTATCAAATTATGAATTTTAAATTAGTATATGTATTAAGGACCATATTTACATAGATTTCACTCAGTGCAGCATGAAAAGTTGTTGCATTGCCTTGCATGTAACAGAGAGCAGAGCAGCATTATGTCTTCTCAGATGTAATGCTAATTTACTCTCTTTGTGCTGGCACATTTTTGATTGCCAATGCCATGCGCCAATTCAAACACCCTTGTGCCGTAGTGCAAGGGTGTCTGCATTGTGGGAAGCATAGGCTTTGTGTAGGAAGGGATCCCTTCCAGTACAAAAACTATGTTTTAAAGAGTTTCCTACTTTGTATGTGTGCTGTACAATGTAGCACACCTAAAACGTGAGAAAAAGGAGAAATGGAAACATTTCTCATCAGTATGTCTGTCTTGAGGAGGTTCAAAATGTTGGAGCAAATCCATGTCGACAATTCTTTATAGATAGGGATTTCCATCAAAGCCCATGGTTTGTTGATGGAAATGCACTGCTAGAGCAAGAATCAGGTTTAAATTAAAGTTTTACCATACCTCCGGGCTTATTCCCTATCAGGCCGATAGACCTTGGACGTTGTGGTGAGAAGAGAAGGTCAATACATAAGTAAATTAATATTTCAATCAGTTATATTATCTTGAGTCAATAAAGGGATTTAGAAGAGAGTTTAAAGGTTTTATTAATTTGAATCTTTAGTAGATTATCTTTATTAGGTCATCAAACAAATTAATCAATATGCTAATATTAGAACTGTTTTAATATCAAATCAATATGCATAGTATTAACAATTGCGTCGAGCGTGATCCATAAAGGAAAAAATCCCTATTGTAAGAATATGGGAGAAAGGAGTCAGTCAGAACTCGTAAAGAACTCTAAATTGAGAGAGTGAAAGTAAGCATACAGTTTTTAAGCAATAAATCAGTTCAATAAATAGAACATGCCATAAAGAGATGTTCAAGAAACTCAATAGAGCCTCAGAGCAACGTGGAATGGGATTTGGGCAAGAGGAGTAAAGCATCTAGGTAAAAAGCGGTAAATTACTCTAGGAACACACACTTATATAAACAACACATTTTATGAAAGTTGGCAACAGTTTCTTCTTTCATCTTTTTCCATCCAATCGGCATTCGATGTTTTTCTGAGACAGGATCATTCCTCATCTAATCACGAGAGAACAATAGTCCTTTGAATCACAATGCTAGTTTTGTACTGACTAATGTTTAGTATGGTTCAGTTTCTCATTCGGCATCACTTTATCACATATGCTCATAACCCTCTAACCTATTGAATCTAATATCTACACAATAGGATATGTAAAAATTGAAACATCTGTATAACAAAAGGAAACATTTTGCAGCAAACATCTACTGAAAAGGAAATACCAGTTAGTTGACAGGGTCAAGATCAAGTTTAAATGCTGATTCTACGTGTCATTTCCCCATTAAAAAGGTCAATTTCTAATGGTTGCAACAGTGAGCTTTGGTTAAGTATAAACATTCTGCAGAAATATGTGAACCTTTATAGAAACTTTTTATTGGAAACGCTTTCCTACCACCTTTAGGTGGTAGGAAAGTGTTGTTCAGCTTTGTGTTTCTTTTGTTACAATGCGTTGGATGGTACCTCCCACCACAACACCTTGCTTTGGGTTTGCATTAAAAAAGTAACACACACCAGGCTCAAGGTGTTTGTAAATCTGGGCCTAAAGGCTATTTACTGTAGTGACAGCAGCATCTATCAATTGATGTTATTGGCCCTAATACTTGAAGGCAATAAATGAATGTTGAACCCATAGGTTCATTTCTGTATTAGACACGAAGAACCTGGCTCTTTAATGAGCAATCTCGAAAACCAATACAGAGCTACAAAATAATGTTAAATTATTTCAATATTCTATTTAACTAGCAAATCCACCGCGCATTTGTATCCTAATGAGGCCTATCAGAGTCGTGCAGTACAGCTGCTCGTGTATGCAGTCTCAATGCCTGTGCTGGCAGCGTTCAGAGAATCCAACCCTGCCAATCCCTCTAATGCACGGGAAGTCTCTTATAATTGTGATTTCTATTCAGATTATGTTGGTAAAACGTCGTATTTAGGATGCAGTCCAAATCCCTGGTAAAACGGCCAGCTGTTTCACAGTAGAAAACATGTTCAGCTCATACTGAGTTTTCTCTGAATATTTTCAGGGACTCGTGTTTTGAGGAATCATCATCAACTAACTTTTTCGAACAATAAAAGTGTTACCAGTATTACCTGTATTAAAAGCTAAAGAGAACTATGTTAATGGAAATTTAAATAGGTTAAAATGCATTTTTAAAACCACATTTGACTTTCATTATATCAGCAACATTTAAGCCTTTATTTATATTAGCATTTTTAAATATTCTAAAAAATTAATATTTAAAATATGGGAATACTCACAACGGTGGCCATGACATGAGCATGGATTGGTTAAAAAGCAGCCCCATTCATCTTTGACAAGAGGAAAAATAGACTCACTAAATGCAAAGGGCAATTATATTGGATTCAAAGCGCAACATCCGGTCCTTTGCAGAGTTCGGTGGACGGGTTACTGCCTCACGGTCACAGACGTCACGGATATCACGTAGGCCTTCCTAGAAGTGCCATAGGGTATAATTTACTTGTTATAAGGCTGGCGGGATATCCATACACGTATGTGACTAAAATACCGTCTGACAAACTCGAAATCAGTCATGTAATGTATATTTAAATACCTATGGCATATTTGATGAATTCCTAGAATCCAATGCATGGAGATGTTTGGATTACTTAACAATAATCTGGATTTTTTTAATTCTTTCTTTCCCATCCTAGTATTTACTCTATGAGGAAAGGGGTTCTGCCACCCTCACCAGGCATGTTAAAACCTAAGCCTTTTGTTGATATATGCCCTTCCACGTTACCCCGGGGCCATAATGGCTCGCCACACTGGCACTCACCACAGCTTTTGCACATACCAAACCAAAATTATAGGGAATACGGACCAGGGGCCTTATTACAATAAGTGCCCCGGGGGTGCAACGGGCGTTTGCAGCTGCTTTGCGCGCCTCAGGGAACTTTGGTATTATAGAAGGAGGTGCAGATGCTTGCGCGGCCCCTTCACTAATGTCAATAGCGCTGGACGCACTTAAAACGCCAGCGATACCTTAAGAGAGTGTTCCCTCATTTGCATAGGGGCTTGCCCTATGCTAATGAGCGAATTCCTTTGACTTAGCACCCGCACCATGTTACAGACGCGGGCGCAGAGGTAAAGAAGCCCTCAGGAGGCGCACCCTTTAAAAGTTGCGCTGAGCGCAAACAATAACAATACATAATACGGCCCTAGGACTTTGATTATTTCTAAGGCGTGTGCTGGCGCTTTTGCTGTGCTGAGCAGCATTGCACTGCACCCAGAGGCTCTTACAATGGTACGTAAATTGAAGCAAGGCTTTTGAATTGCTTTGATCCATAAGAGCATCAAAACAATACCTTAGCTAATAATTTCCAAAGAATCTCTGTATTGGAGGGTGGGACATAGGTCATGGGATGGAGAAGGAATCATTAGAGTAATGAATCTTACTGGTAAGTATTGCAGACATTATATCCTCCTCTGCTTCCCCTTCCCATTCTGTGCTCTGTGAAGATGGTCCCAAGAGGTATTCTTCCTTGTAATCAGCCAAAAAGAGACACCAAGTGCCAGGTGCAATGTGACATTCACCATTTATTGGTGCACCATCAAAAGGCAAACACAAAAGCTTTACAGCAGTTCAGATGTCCGAGCCACCCAACAAGACACTTGTACCAAACGTTCTAGTTAAGAGCCCTGTACCACTTGAAGTTTGTGGTGGGAGAACAACGTGGATCAGGTAGATTAAGTGGCCAAAGTGCAAATATCTGAAAAGGAAGCATAATAGACCCTACCCATGAGCCTGTGTTTCCATTTGTTGAATAAGACTGAACCTCTCCAGGGAGGGGCAATACATCTGATGGTATTCAGAGGCCACACATCCAAAGGTCACCTGACCTATAAAGGTAAATCTGGACATTTATAACAACATTCATCAAATGCAGCTCACCTTTCAAATCAGAGAAGTGACAAGACTAAAGAGGGGGGAAATCCCCCTCCTGATGCTGGCAGAAACCAGAGTTATTCTTTGAGAGAAACCAGATCAAACCGCAAAACTTATTGATACTCAATTATCAACAAGAAAGGAGCGGTAGGGTGACCGGAACCCAAGCCTCCCAATCTCTGAGCCAAAGTAATTTCCACCATAAAGAACATCATTAGCATCAAAGTTTTTCTGAGACCTCATCCAAGGGCTCAAGCAAAGGGGCCGGAATTGCTGGTAGGACCAGTGAAAGATTTTCTGCTGGGACCAACACTCGGACTTTGGGTTGCAAGAAGGCAAAACTCTGGAAGAAACAAACTGCAAGTGTCTAAATGGACAGGAGATTGCCCAATTGTTCAGAAATGGACTGGATATCTGGCCATTGTTAATACAGGGCTGACAATGAGAGGCCTGCTTCGTCCTTGGGGGCAAACCGTGAACTGTGCTGCCGCTACCCCTGGAGGGGCCGTGTTTGCTGTTGCTGCCACTGCTGTGGCCGAGGAAGGTTGCCGCACGGGACTCCAGCTTCCAGGAGTCCATGCGCGTTCTCAGCTGTACCGAGGCCCGCCCACCTGCCAGCAAACACTTAAAACACCTCGCGGAACCCGCTGGCGCGGGTCCCGCTTCGTCCTTGGGGGCAAACCGTGAACTGTGCTGCCGCTACCCCTGGAGGGACCTTGTTTGCTGTTGCTGCCACTGCTGTGGCTGAGGAAGGTTGCCGCACGGGACTCCAGCTTCCAGGAGTCTGTGCGTGTTCTCAGCTGTACCGAGGCCCACCCACCCACCAACAAACACTTAATACACCTCGCGGAACCCGCTGGCGCGGGTCCCGCTTCGTCCTTGGGGCAAACCGTGAACTGTGCTGCCGCTACCCCTGGAGGGGCCGTGTTTGCTGTTGCTGCCACTGCTGTGGCTGAGGAAGGTTGCCGCACGGGACTCCAGCTTCCAGGAGTCCGTGCGTGTTCTCAGCTGTACCGAGGCCCGCTCACCCGCCAACAAACACTTAAAACACCTCGCGGAACCCGCTGGCGCGGGTCCCACTTCGTCCTTGGGGGCAAACCGTGAACTGTGCTGCCGCTACCCCTGGAGGGGCCGTGTTTGCTGTTGCTGCCACTGCTGTGGCTGGGGAAGGTTGCCGCACGGGACTCCAGCTTCCAGGAGTCCGTGCGTGTTCTCAGCTCTACCGAGGCCCGCCCACCCACCAACAAACACTTAAAACACCTCGCGGAACCCGCTGGCGCGGGTCCCGCTTCGTCCTTGGGGGCAAACCGTGAACTGTGCTGCCGCTACCCCTGGAGGGCCCTTGTTTGCTGTTGCTGCCACTGCTGTGGCTGAGGAAGGTTGCCGCACGGGACTCCAGCTTCCAGGAGTCCGTGCGTGTTCTCAGCTGTACCGAGGCCCGCCCACCCGCCAACAAACACTTAAAACACCTCGCGGAACCCGCTGGTGCGGGTCCTGCTTCGTCCTTGGGGGCAAACCGTGAACTGTGCTGCCGCTACCCCTGGAGGGGCCGTGTTTGCTGTTGCTGCCACTGCTGTGGCTGAGGAAGGTTGCCGCACGGGACTCCAGCTTCCAGGAGTCCGTGCGTGTTTTCAGCTGTACCGAGGCCCGCCCACCCGCCAACAAACACTTAAAACACCTCGCGGAACCCGCTGGCGCGGGTCGCGCTTCGTCCTTGGGGGCAAACCGTGAACTGTGCTGCCGCTACCCCTGGAGGGGCCGTGTTTGCTGTTGCTGCCACTGCTGTGGCTGAGGAAGGTTGCCGCACGGGACTCCAGCTTCCAGGAGTCTGTGCGTGTTTTCAGCTGTACCGAGGCCCGCCCACCCGCCAACAAACACTTAAAACACCTCACGGAACCCGCTGGCGCGGGTCCCGCTTCGTCCTTGGGGGCAAACCGTGAACTGTGCTGCCGCTACCCCTGGAGGGGCCGTGTTTGCTGTTGCTGCCACTGCTGTGGCTAAGGAAGGTTGCCGCACGGGACTCCAGCTTCCAGGAGTCTGTGCGTGTTCTCAGCTGTACCGAGGCCCGCCCACCCGCCAACAAACACTTAAAACACCTCGCGGAACCCGCTGGCGCGGGTCCCGCTTCGTCCTTGGGGGCAAACCGTGAACTGTGCTGCCACTACCCCTGGAGGGGCCGTGTTTGCTGTTGCTGCCACTGCTGTGGCTGAGGAAGGTTGCCGCACAGGACTCCAGCTTCCAGGAGTCCGTGCGTGTTCTCAGCTGTACCGAAGGCCCGCCCACCCGCCAACAAACACTTAAAACACCTTGCGGAACCCGCTGGCGCGGGTCCCGCTTCATCCTTGGGGGCAAACCGTGAACTGTGCTGCCGCTACCCCTGGAGGGGCCGTGTTTGCTGTTGCTGCCACTGCTGTGGCTGAGGAAGGTTGCAGCACGGGACTCCAGCTTCCAGGAGTCCGTGCGTGTTCTCAGCTGTACCAAGGCCCGCCCACTCGCCTATTGGTTCCTGCCCCCTTCATTTATCGTCGTTAGCCGCAGCGCGGGACGCGCGCGGGACGCCCAGGACGAAGCCCAGACAAAGGGTGGACAGTCTGTGACAGTCCGGGACAGGAGGGGGCTGGAGGATGCTGGGCTGGACCCAGTAGCGTGGGTGTAGTTCTAAGGTACTCAACCACTCCGGTTGCCTCGGTAAGATTGTTGTGCCTCCCATCGTTGTATTAACAACTGTGACCTTTAGTGGTGAGCCACCAGTTTAAGAGGGGGTGTGGTAGTGGGATTGCGTTTAAACGTCACTGTATGGTACCCCGCCTGTTTTGTCTGTTGTACTAGGTAACAGGATTAATAAGGCTGTTTGGTTGAGTTTACTATGTCTAAAGCGAAAAATGCCATAGTGACGGCCACCATGGACAATTATCTGGTTAAAATGGTGGATAAAATCAACCAAGAGCACCGAAAGTCCCTGGGGCGCGTGGAGTCCCTTGATATAACTTCCCCTTCATCTATTTTATCTACTTCCCCGTTTAACCCTCCCCCGGCCTTCAACAACCCTAACCACTTGGATAGCCCCATCTTGGCGGTGCTTCCAGACCAAGTTCGTTCAGACGGTTTAAAACCTGGGGCTGCTATAGACATAGAATCAAGTCTGGTTGGACATCCAGATCCACCGTTACCTTGTCCAACGGCCACGAGATCGCAGAGAGCTTTGCGGGCATGTAGGAATAATAACAAGAATGCCCAACTAAAGCGGGGGGGGCGAGTCGCTCAAATAAGAGAGTGGATCCACCTTTAACTAGTGCTGTGGGTGACCTTAATCTAGTATCGGCCTCTACCTCGGCCACTTTAGACAGTGAGCTATTCGATCTCTTAATCAGTACTCTAGATGCCAAGTTTGACTTGATTGGCAAACCTCTATTGATTAAGCTTGACTTGGTTAATGCAGAAGTAGTTAGACTGGGAGGTATGTTGGAATCATCTATTAATCCCAGTATAGGTCACCTAGCTAAGGATAAGGATACTGGAGGCCATACCTCCAAGAGCGCTAGAGAGATTACTCCCACGGTTATGTCCAATACCCCTATGCCCTCTCCTGGGGGTCTTTGTGAGAAGGTATCCATTGTTTCTAACCCCCCGCTGAGAACAGGTCGAAATTCTTTGTCTAATTCAGCCTCAGGGAACCAGGTGGCCCATAGTACTGGAAAAGCTAAAATTTATGTCAACTCACAGCCTGATTTACCACCGGACTGTGCACCTTATGTGGCAGTCCTAACCAATGTCCCCCCAGATAGAGAGACCGGATACAATAACACATATAGTGAATCCCATGCCTCTTTGAAAAATAAGACTGTGGACTAGCTTCATCGGGAGTGTGGTTTCCCAGTAGCTCTAGCAGATGACATTTTAAGTACCAGAAGAATTAATTGGATAGGTAGCTCGTGCAAGAACTGTGGTGGCGATTGTATAGTTGTTAATTTTAGAAATCCCCAACTCGCCTCCACTGTTCTGCGAAGAGGCACTTCTCTCCCCTACCGAGACCAAGGGATTTCCTTTAGTCCCCTAGGTTATTTTTATAGGCATTTATATAATCAGCCTAATTCCGATTACATTAGGGCGGGGGATAGAGACTCGAATCTACATTCTACCTTTAATGTTGCTACGTCCAATAGATTCCAGTCTCTGAGTGGACTGGATTCCAACGATTGACTGGGTCCTGTCCAGAAGAAATTAAGGGATGAAGCTGTTTCTTTAGGAGGTGGGGGAGGCGATGTAATATTGGGGGTTTCCGACCTTGTGGGACCAAGTGCTAACTGTAGCCCTACTGTTGATCCCATTAATGACAACAGACGCTGTGAAGACGGGAGGTTGGTCTCTGACGATCGGGGTGGATATTCTTCCCTTATTTGTGTTCCTCACGGTCACAGCAGACCAATTTCATTTAGTATTACGCCCATTAAAAATTCTAACCCCCGGTTATGTTCAATTGCTAGTTGGAATGTAGCAGGTCTCTTATCCAAGGATGCCTGCTTGGGTTGGTTGGAGTTTATCAATGCTTTTAACATTATTTGTTTCCAAGAGACCTGGTACATGGATTCAATCAATTATAATGGGTTCGCTTCATATCAATTACCAGCTGTGGCGTCACCCTTGGGTAGGGCAAAGGGTAGGCTCCTGGTTCTGATCTCAGTGGAAGTTCAAATTATTGTCAAAAAACATGTATTGGTTGGGGTCCATTCCCAGATTCTATGGCTTTATCAGGAGCATGGGAGAAATATTCTTTTAATAAACTTTTATAACAATATATTTGACAGTACCAGGCACCAGGTAGTGTTAGCTCTTGAGACCGCTTTGGCTGACATCATAATGGAGTTTGATATTGATTTTGATTATATTTGGGTGGGAGATTTCAATACTGCTGTTTGTCCCCTTTCCTCCCAAAGGGTCTGTGGATTTAATGATAGTTTAGGAGATGATGATCTCCACTTCCCCCATAACAACTATGGGGATGCTTTGAATAAAATCCTGACCACTTATGACCTGGAAATTTTGGTTAACGCGAAAAACGCCTCTGGAGAAATAATCCCCACTTTTACGGGAAGGAATGCAAACACTGTAATAGATTTTATTTGCATATCCTATAGTCTTAGTTCATGGTGTCTGACCCCTGTGGTCGTGGATAATGCGCTCAGCGATCACAATTGTATCACCATTGAGACAATTCTTTGGAAGGCGAAGCATGGCCCCAACATTCGTACCATTGCTAATATCGAACCGTATCGACCGAATGGAACCAGAATTAGATGGAAAGGGGATAAATCGGAGCTTGTGTCAAATTCCATCATCTCAAGTTGTTTGATAGAAATCACTACCATTTTAGAAAGTGAGGAGGTTACCGCTGAAATTGTGCATAATTTTACTAACATCAACCATACTATAGATAACAAATTTACCAAACATGGAAAGGTCAAGCCATTTAAACAAAAGGGGTGGTTTGACCATGCTAGTACCATCGCACTCAAGGGGCTTAAAGCCGCTTTGGCAGCCAAGCAAAGAGATAATAGTGTGGTTAGAGAGCTTAGAGCCACCTATCAGGCTGCAGTTAAACGCAGGAAGTCTGAACTAAGGCAAAAGGCCTGGGACAAATTAGATCAGGCAGCGGCTTCTTCGGATTCCTCTTTATTTTGGGACACGGTTAACTGCCCGTTCCTAAAGGATGATAAGATGCCCGAACTGACGGCTAACGTCAGTGAGGGAAACTGGGTCTCCCACTTCTCTGTGATCTTTGATTCAGATAGACAGAGGGGTGTGCATGAAGATTATTGGCCTATCATCCCTCTGAACATTTCTACAGCCGAAGTACAGGGAAGTATTATCTCAAGCAACGGTGGGAAGGCCCAGGGGCCCGATGGGGTGCCAATCGATTTGTATAAATTAGTCCCTGAGTTGTGGTGCCCGTTGTTAACAAATGTTTTTAACGCCGCAGTATGCAATGGAGTCCCATCTACCTGGGAGGAATCCATCATCATTCCTATTTATAAGAAGGGAGATAGGGGTGACGTGAAGAATTATCGCCCAATCTCCCTTCTTGACTCCTTTGTGAAAATCATGAGCAGGGTGCTCTTGGTTAGGTTGGAAGAGTGGGCCGATTCTAATAATATGTTGGCTAATTGCCAATACGGTTTTAGGAAGGGACGAGGGACCATTGAACAATGTCTCAACCTCGACCTTTTAATTGGGAAATATACGAGGGCTAAGAAAGGCTCTCTCTATCTCTGCTTTGCAGATTTGAGCAGTGCCTTTGATATGGTGGACCATAACATTTTATGGGCCAAACTGCTTGATAAGGGGGCACCTGAGGGCATCGTTTATTTCCTGGCACGACTTTATTCCAACCTCAGTACTAGTGTTCGTTATGGCCCGGGCGGGGAGCGTACCCCTACGTTTAAGATTAGGCGTGGTATAAGACAAGGGTGTGTTCTTGCCCCCCTACTCTTTTCCCTTTTTATTAATGAATTCGATTCTGCCCTAAAGACGGTGGTGGCAGATGCCCCGAAAATCAATGATTTTAACGTCCCGGTATTACTTTACACGGACGATGCCGTGATCCTGTCCAGGACTCCCATAGGCCTTCAACGTCTGATGGACAGGTTTTCTCTGTTCATCAAGGACAGAAAGCTGTTGATCAACAAATCCAAAACCCACATCATGGAATGTGGTTTGGGGCGTAATAAACCCCATTCCTATTTCATTGATGGGCATAAGGTGCAAACGGTGAACTCCTTTAACTATCTTGGCCTCAATTTTACTAAGAATGGTTGCTGGTCCAGCGAGATTACCTATGTCCGGGCCAAGATGGCTAAATGTGCACATGGGGTGTTCAAGTTTGCTAGTAAAATTGGGGATAAACGGATTAAAGACATGTTAACAATTTATCAAATGAGATGTCTTTCGATTGCCCTTTATGGTGCTGGGGTTTGGGGTCTCTCCTCGGCTCGGAGTCTCCAAGTGGAGGAAAATCTCTTTCTTAAGAGCCTTTTGTGTCTGCCCATATCTGCCTCTAACGATCTGGCGCACAAAGAGCTTGGGATTCAGCACCTCTCAGACCAAATTACCTTAAGACCATTAATGTTATGGCGCGCCATCTGGTCGAAGGAAGAGACTTCCCTAAATAGAGCCATCATCCGAGACTGTTTTTTAACTGACGACCACTTGAAGATTCCCTGGATTAAATTTGTTGTCAATAGTTTTTTAGAGATCTATGGTTTTGATATCCGAAAGGACATGTATGTTGCTTCCAGTTTGTCTAAGGGTGAGATGAAGACCATCTCTATGAGCCATAAATCAGAGAGGCGGGAGAGGATTGGTGGCAATTCTTCTACATGTATGCTCTACGGAAGATATTGTGAGACTGTGGGCTATCAACCGTATTTGAGTTATGTCACTAGAGCTTCCCACCAGTTTGTTTTAACTAGATTAAGGTTGGGGATTGTGCACCATTTGGTGGCCTTCCCCTGTACAAAAAAATATCCAATTGGCCCATGTCCATGCGATCATACTTCCGCACAAAGCACAATGCACTTTTTACTTCTATGTAAATTCTATGGTAACTTTCGCTCAGCCTTCTTAAAACCTATTTTTATGAAGTATGGAATTCGAAATGTTCATGATTCTATGAAGTTGTTTTTTAATCCCCACCCTGATGTTTGTTTTTTTACTGCTACCTTCCTCCTACAAGCTGTTAAAGCAAGGACCAGCATGATATTTTAACTGTCTTTTTTAATCTTGTATCCTGTACTGTATATTTAACTTATGGTTTTTATGACATCGTATTTGTTGTGTGTATGTATGTGCTTTTCTGGAATTTGTGTTTAAGCTCCGAATAAAGCCTTATGAAATGAAAAATGATAGGCCTGAGTCAACACCCTCCTCCAGGAACTGAAGAATCAATTCTGGAGCACACTACAGCAGGAAAATATCCTTGCGCAAACACCGGTGAAAAAATTAGTCCAAAAAGTTGTCGTAAGGAACACTGTATTGATCCCCTACAAGAAGCCTGAGGGGAAAGAAACACTGTAAAGAAGAGCCATAGAAATTCAGGTCTACCCTCTAGACCTGTGTGGAAATACACTCCCCATGTCCACCTAATCATCAAGTGGCGGCTGCTCCTTCTCTTACCTGGCCGTAATGACTTGGAATTACCTCCACCCCTGAACCAATCCCACCCTGCAGGATTTCAGAAACAGCTTGAAAATCTGGCTATTCGACTCCCTAACCCCAGCAGCAGCAACCACAGCCCCAAGCACCTGGATACTCTCACGGGTGAAAAGCAGCGCTATATAAATCTATTTTTATTGATTGATTGTAATCCCTAGAAGTCAGCCCTGTATCAAAACCACCTATCCTACCTGGAGTGGCTCATTAAATACTGTACCTTGTGACAGATCATCTCCAAATATTAACTTTTCACATGTTACCCAAACTGTACATGAATTTGGTTCAACCTCCTGGAACACTAATGGTTGCCTTCATTGACAGTCTACTAGATAACACTTCAATTTTTGTTCATCATTTTTTATTTCCTATGCACAAGTCTTACCCTTATATGGCTGAGATAGTGCAGGTTTTCTCACTAACATCTATAGCCTGCAATATAAAATACATTTTTATAATGTCATGAGTGATGTAATATGTAAGGTCATAAGCCGTGCATTGTGGGGGCGTAAGTTATAGTTAGCTCGGATAACTATAACTGCTGAATTTCTATAGTTTTGCAGGAGTGAAATCTGAGCCTAACTATAATGTCCCTGTAACATTTGGTTTATTCAATGAATTTCTAACTTTAAAAAAAAAATCTATTTCCTAACTATAATGTTCTTGTAACCTTTTGTTTTTTCAGTGAATTTGTAAGGTTTTTTTAATAATATTTCCTAAGTTACCTCTGTTGTTATAAGTTCTATTTCCTAACTACAATGTACCTGTAACATCTGTTTTCTTAGTGGATTTGTAAGTTTTTTAAAGGTGGTTGTGAGGTGTCCACAGTAATTTGTTGCTTATTTTGCATCTTTTTTTTTAATTGTGGGACTCACCGATCCATTGTGACATTGTCACTGGGAAGTTGCGACTCTGGTATGATTTTGGCAGTACTGAAACAGATATATAAAAACTTTGAAAGTTATGTTTAAGGTAAGTAGTTTACTAATAAAGTAATAGAAGGGGAATCATTATAATTATGGACAAAAATGTAATTCATTTTCTGGAGTCGCGATGCCATTGATACCCTCACCATCATGTATGTCCAGAATTTCGGGAAGGTTGCAACTCTGGCGTAATTTTGGCAATTGTAAAACAGAAATATATACACTTTAAATTTTTTTTAAAGTAAGAGTTTTAATAAGGAAGTAGTAAAGGTACTAGAATTTCAGACAAAAACATTTTAAAGGTCATTTTAATACGTTTTGCAGAGTTGCGACGGCGCTGCGATGTGAACATGACGGTGTCGCAAATCTCATGTAATACAGAAACATATGGATTAGATGGGTTAAACACCTTTCTATCATTAATACAGAAAAGTCCCACCTATGTCCTGCATCTTTCAGGAGTGGCTGTGATTTTTCGCACCTTTCAATTGCCACTGACAATTTTGTTGTTTCTTTTCTGTTTTACTTTGTGGTTTTTTCTGGTGAATGAACATGGCATCTGCTCCTCAAGACCAAGCAGTGAAACATGAGAACTCCTCACTGGAAGAAGGTGAAGTACAGCCAAAGGAAGAGAGCATTGTTTGGCAATTTTTCTCTATCCCACCTGGAGAAAAAAAAGTCTAATGCTAAGAAAGTGCCTGAAGATTCTCTCTCGAGGTGCTGACAAAAAGTACTCACGTGGTACTTCTAGCATGTTCAAACATCTGCTGACAATGCATTCAACCTGTCTGACAAGATCTCAAAGCAAGAGAGACAAGAGCTAGTAAGCAAAATCTGCTGGTGGAGAACCACAACCAGGCACAATATCTGCTGGGCAACAAATTCTGGATATCCCACCAACTATTCCAGAACTTGCGAGGGTCGGACAATTTTGCCCAAAATGAAAGAAAGTAGCGTAGGCTAACAATCATTACCTTCTCTAGTGCAGATCATTAATGCACACAAGCTTTAATTGTTTTTTTCTAGTACAACAGCACTTGTTGTACTTCTGAGTTTCTTCTTTCTAATCACTATTTCCAGTTGTCTGTGAAGAAACAACAAAATACAAAATCGTTAGAAAATACAAAAAAAATATAAAAAACGGTTCTTGTTAGACCCACCCATTCCAATTTAAGAAAGAAAATGTATATGTTAAACGTATGTTTGTAACAGTGGAATACATCTTTTTATATCTGTTGCCTGTTCCTGAGTATATAGATGAGTGCATGGCTGAGTGGGTGACTGAATGTGTGAACGAGTGCATGTGCTACCTGCTGTATGAGTGAGTGAGTGATTGCATTAGTGTCTGTAAGGGTGGGTGACTGGGTCTGGTATTGCTTGTATGAGTTTGTGGAAGGGTGTGTTGGTAAAGTATGGGTGGGAGAGGGGGTCAGTGGCTGCATGGGTGAGGGAGTCAGTGCGTCAGTGGTGCATGGGTGAGTGAATGAGTGCCTGAGGGGTCTATGAGTAATTGAATGGGTGCATGAGTGCCTTTTCTGGTTATAGAATAGTGCATGACTGGCTGTATAAGTGAGTGATTGAGTGTGTCAGTGCCTGTATAGATGAGTGAGTGCTTGTGTATGTGCATGTATGGGTGAATGAGTGGGTGTATGAGTGTTTGTGTAGGTGATTGAGTGGGTAAGTGACTAGTTGTATGCATGAGTGTTTAGGTGTGTCAGTGGCTGTATGGGTGAGTGAGTGCCTGTGTAAGTGCCTGTATTGGTAAGAGAGTGGGTGTGTCAGTGACTGTATGAGTGAGTGACTGGGTATGTGAGCAGCTGTATCAGTGTGTGAGTGAGTGTGCTAGCGGCTGTATAAGTGACTGACTGGGTGTGGAAGGGACAGTATGGGTGGGTGAGGGATGAGTGAGTGAGTAGATGTATAGGTGAGTGGGTGTGTGAATGACTGTGTGAGTGGCTGTATGAATGAGTGGGTACATGAATGATATATGGGTGAGTGAGTCAGTGTGTGAGTGGCAATATGGGTAAGTGAGGTTATCACTGGTTGTATAGGTGAGGTAGTTCATGTGGCAGTAGTTGTAAAGGTGAGAGAGTGGGTGTGTGAGTGGTTATATAAGTATATTAATGGGTATATGAATGTGTGTATAATGTTATGTTATAGTAAATGAATGTATTTAGCGCATGAATACCCTGAGGTGTCTTGGCACTAAAGTTCAGAGTGGGTAGACCATGAGACCCGCAGCTGGGATCTAAAAAAAAGTCAGGTTTTGAGGCGCTTCCTAAAGGAGGACAAGGACTGCGAGGATCTAATATGCAGAGGAAGAGTGTTCCAAAGTTTTGCTGTTCCATAACTCAGACTGCGGCCCCAAATTTGTTTTTCGAAATCTGGGAACCGTCATGTAATTAGCCTCGGCGGACCAAAGACGTCTGTTGGGAAGATACCATTTGAAAAGATTTTTTTTAAAGTTGGGTTTGGTGTTGTTTAAAGCATTATAGGCCAGACACAAGGCCTTGAAATTGATGCGGCTTGCCACTGGAAGCCAGTGCAGTTTCCAAAGTTCTATGGAAGCCGATTGATATTCAAGTAGATCCAGTAAGACTCTTGCGGCAGCATTGTGTATCATCCGTAACTTTTTTAGATGTTGACCTTGCATATTTAAGAACAAACAGTTGCAGTAAGCTAATTTAGCTAACACAAGTGCTGTAACCACAGTTCTGCTGGAGTTGGCTGGTAGTGTGGGAGAATTTTCTTTATTTTCCTCATTATGGTACATGAGGAAGACACCATGGTCTTTATTTGGTTCACATAGGTTAGTTTATTGTCTAATATAATTCACACAATTTTGCATTGATCACTGGTTTGGGAGTTTCCCCTAGTTCAACTAGCCACCACGTGGCATCCCATGTGAGCCAAAGACTGCCAAAAATCATTATCTCAGTTTTCTCTGAGTTGAGCTTTAAACAATGTTTGCTCATCCAGGTACTTATTTCACACATGCACTGTTGAAAGTGTGGTGAGATAGAGGGTTCATTTTTAAAAGCCACGACCACAATTTGTGTATCGTCTGCGTACGATGTCAAGCTAAACCCAAACTGTTGAATCAGGGGTGCCAATTCCAACACATAGGTATTAAATAATGTTGGGCTGAGGGAGGAACCCTGTGGAACACCACACGGCAGCACATAAGGCATTGATTTAAACTGTTGCAGTGCAACTGACTGAGTTCTATCCACAAGAAATGAAGAGAGCAGAGAAAGTGCTGAATCATTAATGCCCAAGTTCTTAAGACAAAAGACACACAGTTTATGGATGGAATCCAGAACAAATCAAAACATTCACCCCAAGATATCTGGGTTAAATCCATCATTCTTTTGCTCAGCATGCCGCTCCAGTTTAGACCTAGCCATATGCAAATCAGTCTTGGCCCTGTGCCTCATGGGAACAGTCCAGCCAGAACTGCCAAGCCAGGTCCTCCCTGGACCAGAAACAAGAATCCTAGGACTGGTTTCAGGGTTTCACCCCTCATCAGCCAGTATAGTTTGAATCCAGTGGTACAGTGAGCCCAGGACCCATGTCCAGGCATACCCAATGCACTTAGGGTGATAAAGCAAAAGACACAGTTGATGGATAGAATGCAGAACAAATCAAAACATTCACCCCCAGTCAAGAGATCTGGGTTAAATCCATCATTCTTTTGTTCACCGTGCCACCCCAGTTTAAACTTGGCCACATGCAAATCAGTCTTGGCCATGTGCCTCATGGGAACAGTCCAGCCAGAACTGCCAAGCCAGGTCCTCCCTGGACGGGAAACAAGCATCCTAGGACTGGTTTCAGGGTTTCACCCCTCATCAGCCAGTATAGTTTGAATCCAGTGGCACAGTGAGCCCGGGACCCATGTCCAGGCATACCCAACGCACTTAGGGTGATAAAGCAAAAGACACAGTTGATGGATAGAATGCAGAACAAATCAAAACATTCACCCCCAGTCAAGAGATCTGGGTTAAATCCATCATTCTTTTGTTCACCGTGCCACCCCAGTTTAAACTTGGCCACATGCAAATCAGTCTTGGCCATGTGCCTCATGGGAACAGTCCAGCCAGAACTGCCAAGCCAGGTCCTCCCTGGACGGGAAACAAGCATCCTAGGACTGGTTTCAGGGTTTCACCCCTCATCAGCCAGTATAGTTTGAATCCAGTGGCACAGTGAGCCCGGGACCCATGTCCAGGCATACCCAACGCACTTAGGGTGATAAAGCAAAAGACACAGTTGATGGATAGAATGCAGAACAAATCAAAACATTCACCCCCAGTCAAGAGATCTGGGTTAAATCCATCATTCTTTTGTTCACCGTGCCACCCCAGGGTCAAGACTGATTTGCATATGGCTGGGTTGAAACTGGAATGGCATGGTGAGCAAAACAACGATGGATTAAGGCCCAGATCTTTGTACTGGGTTAAATGTATGACGTTGTTCTGCATTCTATCCATCAATTGTTCTTTTTGCAAGTTCTTAAGACGCCGCTTCAACAAAGTATGATCTACTGTGTCAAATGCTGCCGATAAATCAAGGAGTACTAGGGCAGCAGACCCGCCTCTATCCATCACTACCCTAATCTCCTCGGTGGCTTTGATTAAAGTGGTCTCGGTACTGTATTCTGAACCAAAACTAAATTGAGTAGGGTCCAGTAGATGGTTGTTCTGAATGAATTGGGCAAGCTTTTGGTTCATCAGTTTCCCGACTAATTTAGCAAGCAAAGGCAGATGAGAAATGGGACAATTGTTACTGGGGTTAGATGCATCCAGATGAGTGACTGACTGTATAAGTAGTTATGTTATGTTATGTTAGGTATTCTTGTATAGCGCACGGCTGCCTCAGCGAAGAGGCGTCCTGGCGCTGGTAGCAGTGTCACTAGAGAGATAGGGGCTAGACCGTGGGGAACAAGTAGGTTTTGATGGCCTTACGAAAGGGTAACAAGCAATCTAGGCGGCGGATCTGAATAGGGAGAGAGTTCCACAACTTGGCGGCAAGATACTGAAAGGACAGGCACCCCGCTCTGAGGCATTTCACCCGGGGGACAGTTGCCAAAAATTGCTCAGCAGAGCGTAACTGGCGGGTGGGGGCAGTTTAGATAAAATCTCACGGATGAAAGCTTTAGTATTTTGAAGGTCAGGCATAGTGCTTTAACCCCTTCGCTGCAGCAGGAATTCCGCCGCAGCGCTGGGGGGTGTGGGGGGGCAGCGCGGTGGCGCTGTGCTCATGACGGAGCCACTCCGTCATGAGCCACGGTTGAGCTGTGCTCATGACGGAGTGGTTCCGTCATGACTCCGCCCAGTTGCATTGTCCCCCCGCACAGGCGGGGAAACAGCGCCGCGTGGGCGGAGCGGCCGCCGACGGTCGCGGCATGACGGAACCGCTCCGTCATGAGCACACGGCAACCGTGGCTCATGACGGAGCGGTTCCGTCATGAGCGGGGAAGGGGTTAAATTCTATCCTTTTTAACATGGGTAGCCAGTGTAGGCGACGCAATGCACCCATCGTGGAACAGGTTCTGGGGAGCCTCAGCAGGACTCGGGTGGCTGCATTCTGGGCTCGCTGAACGCGAGTCACTTCCGCCTTGTTGGCGCCTTACATAAGTGCGTTGGAACCTTCTTGGTGTGGTCCTGGAACCCAAGAGTGGAGTTGAACCAAATCCCTGGATTTTTCACTGCCGACTTAGGGGTGGGGTTGCTGCCCAAGGACGCCGGCCACCATTGTGTGCTCCAGAGCCCCTTATCTCTCCCCACAAACAACACTTCTGACTTGTTGGCGTTAAGTTGAAGGCAGTTGGTGGTCCTCCAATGCGCGAACGCCGCAAGGCCGCTCTGGAAACTGCGAGGAGCCCCACGTAGGATCGTCGGAGAGGGCCACCACCAGCTGCGTGTCATCTGCATACGAAACCATGGTCAAACCATAGTACCTCGCCACCGCCGCCAGGGGTTGAACGTAGAGGTTAAACAGAACAGGGCTCAATGCCGAGTCCTGGGGAACTCCCTGCTTGATGGAATGAGTGTGGGAGAGAAAGGGGGGGCAGTGACCTGGAATGCTCTGTCAGATAGAAAAGATCGAAACCAATCCAGGGCAAGACCTACCACCCCTGCCTCCTCTAGGCGACGCAGGAGGATCAGATGGGACACCGTATCAAAAGCGGCGCTAAGTTTGAGTAGTATCAGGGCCACAGTTTGTCCCTCATCCAGAATGGTCCGTAGATGTTCACTCACCGCTAGAAGCGCGGTCTCGGTGCTGTGACCAGGGCGGAAACCATTCTGGGAGCGATCCAGGGCACCGGTGTTGTTCAGAAAGCCCGAAAGAATGTTATTACTGTGGGCCTCAGCAATTTTAGCGACCCAAGGCAGAAGAGATATGGGTCGAAAGTTTTCCGGCTTAGTCGGGTCCAGTGAGGGTTTCTTTAGCAAGGGGACCACCCTTGCTTGCTTCCATGGCAAAGGCACCACGGCAGTGGTGAAAGAAGAATTGATAACCTGACACAAGGGCGTAAGTAGTACAGGTAGGGAGTCCCTAAATTGGGTAGGCCTCATGGGATCCATAGGGGAGCCTGATTTAACCTTCTTGCTCAATGTAAGAGACTCATCCTAGGAAATAGGGGGTATTACTGCCAGGGTAACAGTGGAAGGAGGAGCCAATGGAGCCACGGGATCGATAGGGAATATAGAGAAGGATTTATAGATGGCTTCTACCTTCTTAACAAAGAAGGTGGCCAAATCCTCGCATTGCGGACCCGATGTGATCACCGGAGTGGAAGTTGTATGAGTGAGTGGGTGACTGTGCGAGTGTCTGTATGGGTGAGTAACAGGGTGTGTATGTGGCTCTATGGGTGAGTGAGTAGGTGCATGACCGAGTGTATGGTTGAGTGAATGTGTATGTGTTTAGCTGTATGGGTCAAACAGAGTGTGTAGGAGTGGTTGTATGAGGTAGTAGGTGTGTGCAGGTGATTTTATGTATTCACTAGGGGTGGGCGTAGTTCGCGAAGTAGCACTTCGCGAAGCTACGCAAAGTGAAGTTCGCATACGCGAGCTACGCGTAGCACTTCGCGAACTGCGTAGTAACATGTTCGCACTGTGCAAGATGTTGTTTTCAATGATTGCACAGTGCGGACAAGCAACCGGCACTGTGCAATCATTGAAAATGGCATCTTGCACAGTGCGAACTGGTAGTTTCTCATCGCGAGCGGTCGCGAGCATACGCGACCCCTCGCAATGAGAAACCTGACCTCCTCGCGTTGGGAATCTCGCCGGGAGGTTTATTTTCCATGCTCGTGATCGCCAACTTGATGTTGCTGATTGCGAACAAGGAAAAAGTCTCGCCAGGATGTCATTTTGCTTGCTCGCGGTCGCCAACTTGACGTTGAGGACCGCGAGCAAGCAAAAAATGACCGCAGCACTACGCAACACTACGCTACGCGTGTTCGCACTGTGCTACGCGCAGATCGCGTAGTGCGAAGTAGCGCGAACTTTGCAAACTACGCGAGCGTAGCGTAGTGCTTCGCCCAGGCTTAGTATTCACGACAATCTGTATAAATGGGAGTATGAGTGAGTGAGTGTCTGAGTTCTTGTATCACTGTGTGAGTGAGTATCTGTACGGGCAAGTGAAAGGGTGAGTGAGTGGTTGTATGAGTGAGTGAGTAAGTGAGTGCATTAGTGGTATATGGGTGAGTGAATGTTTATAAGTGGCTGTGTGTGAGTGGATGTGTTTGTAGCTATATTGGTCAGTGATTGGGTGTGCCACTGCTTACATGGAAGAGCGACTGGGTGTGTTAGGGATTATATGGGCAACTAAGCAGATTAATGACTGACCGCTTGAGTGAGTGAGTGAGTGCATGAGACTCTGTATGAATGAGTGAATGAGTGTGTCAGTGTCTGTATGGATGGGTGAGTGCTTGTGTTAGTCCCTATATGAGTGAGTGAGTGGATGTGTAGGAACCTGTATGATAAAGTGAGTGCATGCAGTTGTAAATGTATCTAGAAGATTCTTGGTCTCTTATTGACTATTGGTGAGTGCATGGATGTGTGAGTTGCTGAGTGTGTGAGTGGGTGGTTGTATGACTGGGTTTATCAGTTGGTATCTGTCTGCATTAGTGCCTCTATGAGAATCTAACTTTCACATTTCAAACAAAACAGTAGAAATTTCCTATGCTGTGATAGTATTTTACATTTTAGTAATGGCATTTTTTCCCTTTATTTCTCTTTTCCAGATTTGTAGTTGTATAACATAATTGCTAGATTATATGTATATTCATTTTCCAACAGTGGCGGGAAAAACATAAACAGTGTTAAAAAAATGCCCTGTTCAAAATTCAGCACCTGTTCTTTTCTTTTTGCAAATTTAAATGTATTGTAAGTCAGGATTAGTTGCCACAGCAAAGTGATAATCAGTTGCATGGGAGTTTACCCCCATTCCCTCCAGGCAAAAGAAAATGGTGGCAAAACATATCAAGTGCTCTTCATACATGCAGACTCTCTCCACGAGTATGTCAAAGAAGTATTTCTGAGGCACTACAAGCATATTGACACATCCAAAGGCATATCACTGCAATCACTGTTGTAAATCAAAAAGAACAGAACTCTGTTAGTGTTTGATATAAAAATTGCAGAAACATAGTAGTACACATTGCTTATGCTTTAACAGTATATCACAATTAAGTAAAACATTTCATTGTCCATTTTTTACTGTTCTCAGCTATCTTAGTTGTTCACCATAAACAATGTACCGTATGAAGCCTTAACCTTGAGCAGTGGGGAAAAACAATCATATAGATTGAGAAAAAGAAAACTGCCCAGTACATCACTATAATTCAGTGACACTATGGATTGTACTCACTACTTAGTCGGTTGTTTTATCTACACTTATTACGCTACTCTAATCAAACATATTTTAAAAATATTTGTGTTAGTATTATACCTGATACAATACTACTAACAAATATAACCCACACTTGAATTTTGCAGATCCTTTTGAAAACATCACTCCTGGTAGGCTGAATGATGTTTAAAATGCGGATGATCCATGTAGACAAAATCACATGGATCACTTTTTTCCAAAAAAAGTACGGAGAAGTTTGGTTGAAGAAACAAAAGGTGACAGTTTTGTAAAGGCTGTTTTGATTTCAATATAAGTTTCTTGTGATTACATTGTGTCCATCCAATTTCACACTTTAATTAAAGAGTATAGTACTTAGATGTTATAATAACTCCTTTGTGGAAGATAAAAGGACTCTTGCATTTTGGAGAACTTTTTAAAGACATCATCCCTGATAGGCCGAATGATGTCTAAAACACTGATGATCCACCCAGAGCAAACATAGTACATCACTTTTTTTCACAGAAATACTCCTTAGAGCGTTGGTTGAAGAAGCAAAATGTAAGAATTTTATAGTTGGAAGGGCAGTTTTAGTTTGAACTTAAGGTTGCTGTCATTGCATTGCATCCATCCAGTTTCACTCTTTAAATAGACAGTGTAGTGTCTAGATTTTACATTAAGTCCTGCATGAAAGATGATAGCCATAGTAGTATAAGTTACTCCAGAAAATTGATATTTGTCCTGCTTTGAAGTTTGTAATTTTGGTTTCCAATTTAGATCCATCTGCTCTGCATTGTTGCAGCATAAATATAAGGCATTCTCCACTTCTTTGTACATATAATATAGACATATCATCTGTTCCATAATTTGGGGAGGTCATATTTTGGTTAGCCATTTGAATCAATCATTCAAAAGGCAGTTTTGAAATCTGGTACTGTTAAGTAAAGAAATCTCTCAGAATGTTTTTCAATGGTAGATGTAAAAGAGCAATTTTCACAGTCATGGTTCCATTTGTCACTCAATCGAAATAAGTCATCTATGTTTATTTCTTCTTCTTCTAAAACTCCAAGCAGGACCATCATAAATTCCTGTGCATCTTGATGAGTGTTCTGAGTAAATAGTACTGATCCACTACGAATATCTACTAGGTCTCAGATGGCTGAAGCACAATGTATTATAGTCCTATTGTGGTAAATAATTTAATTACCGGGACTTAATTTGATACAGAACATAATAAGAATAGCTCAATAAATAAGAGGCAGAATCCGTGGTATTAGAGGTTAAGAACGGGCTTTATTCCAATAAACGATTTCGAAATCGTGGACTCCAGGTTCCATCACCACGGAGGCTCAGGAAGTGAAGAACATACATTATTGATAATTAATAACTTTTATACAATAGGCATTACAGCGAAGCAAATGCAAGAGGCGTAACAATTGATAGCAAAGATAACATTTCACGTGCGTAGCTGAAGGAGGCGTAATTGGGAGTAACAAGGAAACGTCATTGGTTGTGATGTTACATATGGGTGGACCTATGAAATAATTTCGCAATGTCAGCAGAAATACTTTGCAGAGATGCGCGCGCAGCAGCATGACGTGTGATTGACGTGCAGCTAGGGGGTGAAGGGGACTTGACATTTAACTCTACATGTGGCGACAGATGTCTGGAGGGTCAAGTCAACCTAATCCCAAATCATATCTAACATCCTATGTTTAAAGAACTATGTTATCCAAAAGAGAGGCCTTCTTGGAGTAGAATCTTATTCTATACTGACTATACTGACTGTTAGTGCGTGTACAAGCGTCTAAGTGTCTACACTAGATGCGAGGGCAGGAATCTTCCATGGTAACAGGGCTATGAATTACTTGTATAAAGACAGAGAAGCCGGGCCTTTGCTCGGTAGCTGGCAGAATGTTTACTTAAGCTACTAGACAGGAATGCATTGGGCAGGGAGCGGAGCAGATAATTTTCGAAGGTGAAATACAGTTCTTGGCAGGCAGCAAGCTGATGTCAGGCATCGTGAGCCGCGCAGAGGATGAGACAAAGTTCATGGTCACAGATGCAGGCTCGGACTGGAGCTTCAGAAGTAGAGAGCAGGAAAAGCTTGATGACAGAATCAGGGCCTACTTGCCTGGACTGTAAAATGGCATAAGTGAACCATATAAAGGTGGTGGCCTTTCGTACTTAGGAATGGAATATCCGGCTCATTCATGGCGGATCTAAAAGAGGACATGTTAACGGTGGACGCACATGTATTTGCGTCTTCATAACTGGAACTGGAGGGAACATACATGTACTTGTAACATGCACATAGAACCGTTGGGGTCCAAGATAGGGGACATAGTTGACCAGAAAAATCCATATTTCCACATTCCCTCCTTGTCCCCTACTTGCCCATCAAGAGATATCAATCTTCATTAATCCATTGATCTGTTCATATAGCATCATTTGTTCTTCTTTCTTCTTCCGGGATCTTGAATGAAAATCTTGATGTGGAATGCACGATGTGGCACACAGACCACAAATCGCTGGTCCACATTGCAGGCATAAGCAGCAACTGAATAGTATGAGAAGGCCAATACCTAGGAAGGATAGAACTCTCCATCCCCAGGCTGATAACACGCTCCAAAACCAACCGGACCAAGTCCAGGTGCCTGGATTCTGGTGTATCTGGCTTACAATCTTATGAAGGTGGGTTATGGCTTTATATACAGATGGCGAATTTTCTGGTATGAATACGCAACAGCTTGATCCGATGACCCTACAAGCTCCGCCCCTATCGGCCAGGATGACGTCAAGGACAAGACGATTTTGAAGTACAACAATCCGCATAGCAGACTGCTCTTCTGTTAAATTGCCTAAGGCGGAAATAGTTTCGTTCACTACTGCTTCCAGTGTTCTAGTTAATCTACGTATCAGCTTACTATTAGTAACGGTACCTATATAGGGAAAGAGACCTTTATTGAAATCTGTGTATTTTTCCCATGCTGTTTCAGTGTAATCGACTATTGGGAGATCTCTCCTTTCTCTATTGTGTACTAAATGAGTATTTCTGTGATAATCAGGAGGAGCTAGAAAAACAGGTGGCAAAAGGAATCCAATGTAGCAGGTACCATCCCAATCTAGAGGTAAACGTACATATGCCGTCTGACCACATATAAAATAGGAATGGCGGGAAGCTCTAAATATCGATTTGCCTTGATCACTAAATTCTATTACAATGGTGCATCTACTATGGCCCATATGTATGGAACCATTCTTTCTTACACATAATTCACCTTTTACTGGAAATACTGACATGGCGGGCAAAGTTGGAGTAGCTTCGGATTCGATATTTAGGATCATAAGATTAAGCGTAAAGTTACCTAATCCATATACTTCATTTTCTAGATCAGTTCCTGTTCTTTTGGGAAGTCCCTCCTTGTTGGGGTGGCAGACCTTAAGTAAAGCTAAGTTCAGATTTCCCCATACCCAGTTGTCTTGATAAACTGCAGAATTTGAATCTAAGGAATTAATTAAACTAAACCATGCTCCACAGGAGCCGTTGTGTGTGAACGGGTATGGAAAAAGAGGTAGAATTCCTTTATAGTTCTGATAGGGAGGGAGTCGGCCACATATCCAACAATTTGTAGCATTGCTAACCTGATGGGAATGATGTAACATACTAATAAAAGTGTTATTGCGCAGCGCAAATCTGTATGACAATTCATGCGGAGGTAATTCGCTAAAAGAATGTTCAGCAGTAATATTATAAACATGTCTAGAAATAGGATAACATATGTGCAACAATATACTTGCAGTAATTATTAAAAGACTTAGGAAAAACAAAATCAATAACGTCACTGTGCAAAGACTACGCAGTGATTTACAGTATGTATGTCGTTTCAACATTTTTCGGGTTCTTTCTCTATTCAGATCTAAGGGATACATGTCAGAGACAAATTCAACCGCTTCACCTTGGAGAGGACTTAAACAATCAAATTTCCTGACTGATTAGATCTGAGTTTTAGTTTATAATGTTCGTGACTACCTGAGTCAACCAAAGGAAGTTTTGAGTCAATGGGTGAAGACACACAAGGTGTAGTTTTTATATCTGATGGTAGTCCATAAAATTTCTTGATATGACTTGAATGTACCCAGCCTTTTCTGCCTTCGATCTTCACGGCTGTCCTTGTGGTGAGTAAGACCAGTTGAGGCGACCTCCACCTAGGATCCAGCTGAGTCTTTCGATCAAAGTTCCTCACTAAGACGAGATCCCCCGGAATTACGTCATGGGGTTTCACCTCAGTGTTGTCAGGAAAAGCTGCAGCTACCTGTGAACGACAAGATTGTAGTGCAGACATCAAGGAAGCCAAATAATCTGTCAGCATATTACAGTCAATATCAGTTATTTTACGTGGTATAGGCGTCCCCCACATATTTGGTGGTCTGCCAAAGATCACCTCATACGGGGATAGCCCTGTTCGAGAGTGTGCTACCATTCTCATGTAAAAGAGTGCAACTGGTAATGCTACTACCCAGTCGACACCTTTTTCCCTGCATATTTTGGACAATCTGATTTTCAAGGTTTGATTATGTCTTTCCACGAGACCTGCTGCCTCGGGGTGTCGGACACAGTGGAATTTCCACTGATAACCTAACAAAAGTGAAACGTGTTTCATTAGTTCGGATGAGAACGGCTGGCCGTTATCTGAGTAGACAGCACGTGGTAAACCGTATCGTGGGAAGAATTCTCGAACTAACTGTTTGGCAGTAGTCGGGGCAGTGCAATCTGAAACCGGGTACGCCTCTGTCCAACGGGAAAGAGCACAGACAACTACGAGAACATATTTGAATCCTCGACATCGTTCCATCTGGATATAATCCATCTGGAGAATTTCAAAAGGGTGGTCAGGAGGCTGAAATCCACCCTGCTCTACGGGAATGCTTTTTCCTGGGTTGAACTGACAACAGATCATACAGGTACGAACTTTTTGTTTCGCTGCTGCTCGTAAATGCTTGTTGAACCAAATATGTTGAATGCTGTCTAGCATAGCTTTCTCTCCTAGATGCGCTGGACTATGGACAGTGTTAATAATGACTTGGACCATTGAATCAGGAAGGAACCACACAGATTTTTCCTTCGTCATCCATCCTTGATCCGTTTGGATCCCTCCTAATTCAGTCCATTTCCTTATTTCGTCTGGAGTAGCATGTGTCTGTATGTCAATTACATCAAGAGCGGGATCCTTAACCATCATGCAATGTGTTGGTGTCTGGACTATTGTCTTTGTCATGTCGGATGTTTGAGTTTGAGCAGTCTGTTTAGCTGTTCTGTCAGCTAGATCATTGCCTTGAGAAATGATATCAGTAATTTTCGTATGAGCTTTACATTTCATAATCGATATTGCAATGGGTAAATGTATTGCATCTAATAAGGCATGAATGAGGGGTCCGTGCTGAATGTGGGCACCGTGAGAAGTTAAATAACCTCTCTCTCGCCACAGCACGCCGAAGTCATGTACAACTCCGAATGCATAACGTGAATCAGTGTATATGTTGACTTTTTTATTTGTGGCTTGAATACAGGCTTGTGTCAGAGCGACGAGCTCTGCTGCTTGAGCGGACAAGGTATTTATACACTTGGTTTCAATAATTTCAGTGTCTGTTGTGACTGCGTAAGCGGCCACTAACTCTCCTGTACCTGTTCTCATACATGAACCATCTACATACAACGTTAGGTCTGGATCTGACAATGGGACATCTGTCAAGTCTTGTCTGGGTTTCGTCGTTATTGTAATAACATCAATACAATCATGAGCTAGTGGGTCTGTTCCATTTACAGGTAAAAGTGTGGCAGGATTCAATGTGTTACAACGTCTGATTTCTATATGTGGCTGAAACAATGTTAATTCGTAACCTGTAAGTCGCGCTATAGTCAAGTGTTGTGTTTGCGTTCGATTCACAAGAACCTCTACTGCATGTGGTACTTGTACTGTCAATGGATGTCCTAACACTATGGCATCGCTTTGTCTGATTGCTAAAGCTGTCGCTGCCACTGATTTCAGGCACGCAGGCAGAGCCTGAGCTACGGGATCTAATGTACTAGAAAAATAAGCACACGGTTTGTGTGATCCTGCTTGTTCCTGTGTGAGTACTGACAAGGCAGTACCTTCTCGTTCTGTAACAAAGAGTGTAAAATGTTTTCTGTAACATGGTGTTGCTAAAACAGGTGCTTGGCATAGAGCTTTCTTTAAGCTTTCAAAAGCGTGTGTGTGTTCCTGAGTCCAAGGGAGGACAGTCGATGTGGCTGCCTCCTGTGTTGTTAATTGAATGAGTGGTTTTGCTAGAAATGCATACTGAGGGATCCACTGCCCACAATATGAAGTGAGGCCTATGAAAGCCCGCACCTCCTTTTGTGTCTTGGGTATTGGCATATTAGCTATTAACTGGATACGATCTGGTGTAAGCTGCCTTCCCTCCTTGGACAGCGAGTGACCAAGGTAAATAACTCGCTGGACACAGAATTGCAGCTTAGAAGGGGACACCTTGTGCCCCTTTTCGGCTAGAAATTGTAAAACCGTCAGTGATCCTTTTTCACATTCAGGTTCGCTTCGGGCGGTGATCAGCAGATCATCGACATATTGAAGCAGAGCAGTGTTGACTGGCATGTGGATACTGTCAAGTTCTCGTTTCAGTGCTTGGCTATAGATGCTGGGGCTTTCTGTAAATCCTTGAGGTGCGCGTGTGAATTTAAAGCTACGTCCATTTAAACTAAATCCGAACAAATATTGGCTTTCCGGATCTATTGGGACGCTGAAAAAGGCATTCTTGAGATCAATTACAGTAAAGAATGTTGCTTCGGAATCAATAGCTGTCAGTAATGAAGAGATGTCTGGAACTACGGGGTATTGTGGTACAATACATTTATTTAATTCGCGCAGATCAATAACCAATCGATATACTGGGGGAGCTTTTGGATCAGTTCGTTTAAGAATCGGAATTATCGGTGAATTACATACATTGGAGTCGGTCTCCACAACCACTCCTTGGCCAATAAGCTCGTCAATGATTTGCAGTAAAGCCATTACAGCATCTGGGGGTAACTTGTATTGTCGCATTCGTGGTAGTACCACTCCTGCCTTTAGTGTGACTCGATATGGTGTAATGTTCATGCAACCAACATCTGTAGGGCCTTGTGCCCATAAATGTGTGGGCAAATTCTGCAGTCGGGAATCCATGTCTCGAGACACATAATGACCTTTGAAATCACGTAAAAACAATCTTACTCCTTCCGGAGAACAACATATTATAGCTCCTAGAGCTTTCAGTGTTTTTATACCTAACAAGTTTTCTGGACATGATTTAGTAAGCAATAAATCTGTAGTTCTGGTCAAGGGTCCTATCGTAAGTGGAAGAGGCTGTGATACTTCATTAACAATAGGTTTTCCTGAAAAACCAAGGGAAATATTCTGTGAGCCTGAGAGGGGTGCCCCTGGAACTTCACTACGTTTTATAGTTGTTCGACTTGCCCCTGTATCAAGTAAAAATTTTCTATCTTGGCCTAATAATTCACTATGTACATAAGGTCCTTCTTGGTCTACAGGGACCTCGATAAGGGGTAAGTCAACTTCCCTCTCTAGGCTGGTTCATGCGTATCGTTGATAATCAGGATAGTCATACTGTGCGGTCTGGTACAGCTGTCGTGTCGTGGTTTGTGTGGCAGCAACAGGCAGCGCTGGTGCAGCTGGCACAAACTGTATAGACTGTTGTGGAGCTGGCATGGCCTGTGCATGCTGCGGTGCTCCTTGTTCATTCTGATCCTGTCTAAGTGGCCGTGGTCTTTCTTTTGTAATACCTGTGGCGATATTACGCTTCAGGACTGGGCAGTCGTGTATGTAATGTCCTGGCTGTTTACAATAGTTGCATGTCCCTTTTACAGGTCTTGCTGAATCCCCGGACTGTGTCGTACCCTTTTTATGACCTTCAGCTGGAACTGTCTGAGAGACTAGCATTTTCATTTTCGTGTCTTTCATGCGTCTTTGTTCATGTTCTTGTTCCTCTCTAATTCTATTGTAATGGTACTGTAACATTTGTAACATTTGTGATGGGGTATTACCTTGCCATGTACTCTCGAATTTTAATACTCTATTCTTCACTTGGGGCAAAGAATTTTCAACTAATTTTGTCACAAACAGATGTGGGTATGACTCGCTACTTGCTTTTATACCACTATTTATACCAAAACATTTTTCGAATCGGGCATAGAAATCACTAGTGTCTTCATCTTGCTTTTGTTTACAGGCTGAGATTGCACCCCAGTCTTCCTTTTTCGTAGTTAATAAACGTGGCAGTACCTGTACTAGTAAACCTGGCAGTGCTTTAGTTTTGTCCCCAAGCCCCGAACCTGGACCTCAGGCCTTTTTTTCATTTTCTAATGCTGTCCAATCTATCTTTTGGTCTCCTACCTCCCACTCTTTTTCCTTGAGTTTTTCATAAATGCCAGCAGGCATTAATACCTTTAATATTGTCATAATGTCGGGATAGGTATACTCTCCCATGAGTAACATGTCTTTAATTTCTCGGTGGAAACCCGCTGGGTCTTTGTCATGACTGGGTACCACTTTCTTCATTTCTAACAATTCTATTTTCGATATGGGCGTATATACATATACACGTTTAAACTGATTGTCCTCGCCCTTTATTGGGTGTACTTCTCGTAAGGGATTCTGTCTGTCCATGTAATACATCGGTCTTTCCTTGATGGGCAATGAAACATGTTCTGGACATACAAAAAGAATGTACTGCTTTCTGGATTCTAGTATTTCCTTAATTAACTTAGTACCTGAACCTTTCCATCTATTCGTGAGTAATTCAGTCAATATATCAGGTAAGGGACCAGGATCTGAATGTTGGCTTTTATATAGTATAAGAAGTTGTTGAATCATATAAATCCCAGCTAAACGCTGTTCATCTGGGGTGAGGTTCAAAAATGTGTGTGCTACTGTATCATCACCATATTTTCCGGGACTGTCAACCCAATGAACGGCTGACCTGGCTAATTCTTGTTCATCCATAGAATCGAGTAAATGATAACCCCTTCGTTCTCGCAGTAATTTGTCAGCGGCTTGGAACGAATGCTCGGGGGATCTCATATTTATTATAGGTGTTTGGAAATTCCTGTTATTCTCTGGACATATCGGATGTATCGGGTCAGTAAAATATCTAGTACTATTACAAGATCTTCCTCTACCTACATAGGCTATGGTTTCTGACTGTCCTGTGGACAGTCCTGATCCTCCCTCCTCCTCGTTTTGTTCAAACTGGTCTACCGCTAATCTTTCTTCGTGTAGGCGTTCTATTTCTTTTCGGATCTTTCTGCACATGGCTATTATACATTTTTGCCTATCATGTCTCCCTTCTGATATATTCTGGCTCCATCTGGTAAGAGTTTGCATTATTTCCGGATCTACCCCCGGTCGGTCTTGATTTCTGATTACGCAATTTATGAGGAAACGTAACAGTTCCCCTTGTATCTCCACTTTCTGGTATTCCATAGCTCTGTTAATACATTCAGAATCTCGCCCTGTCTGGACAAAATGATATATATTATCTAGATGCATCGTCATTCCTGGTAACTTCCCTAAATACACCGCGGCTCGTCTGATACGTAATGATGCCAGGATCATTTCGTCCTCTTTGCCGGGCACAGGGTCATATCTACAATCTATAAGAAGTTCCTTAAGCGTGCGGGCATTTATGAGTTTGGGGGTACGTGGATGTGCTGACTCTTGAAAGGTAAGTTTATTTATTCTGGGTGGCGTAGAAAAAATATTGGTAGCACCTCCGGTAGCCCCGTCTGGAGTATCGGGCGTGAAAGGATTCGTAGAACGCGATACAGCAACTATAGGTGTGGACACAGCTATAGAAGTAGCTGTAGGAACAGATGTGGAAACGGACGTGCTTGCCGGAACTTGTGTCAGGATTTGATGCTGTAAGGATATAGATACAGGATCTTGGCGTTGAACCTCCCCGGCCAACGGTCTATGTGGGGCGGGGTTAGCATACTCGGGAGCTGCGTCATCTAAATATGAGGAAAGAAAAACATCTTCTGCGGTTCTAGGATGCCCCTTAGGATGTACTTTTATTGGAAATAATGGGGGTGGCAAGTCTTTTGGTATCCCCGGAGTAGCCTTAGGTAATTCCTCGGCCAGAAGGGGATACATACCCTTCATAAGGGCATTTCTTTGTCTGTCTACTTGTTCTGATTTCACTCGTGTACCTTCTTCAATTAATAGATTTTCTCGGACTTTATTTGAATTCTCTTTACTCTTCTCTTCCTGTCTACGTGCTTTTTCTGTGCGTCTATACGATTCTTTACGCCATAATTCAATGGCGTCTTTCTGTGATTGTCTAGCTTTCTTTTTCCATAATTCTTCCTCTACTTTCACGATGCACTCTGCTTCCCAGGTCCCAGCTGCGGGCCACCTCTGACTTTCTGGTAATTCCTTAGTGTAGTCTACCCATAAATCAAGAAATAATATAGCGTCTAGGCCGTGTTTATGATACATGAAGTACCCTGGAGTGTCCCTAGGAGGAATAGGAACAGCTTCTTCGAGTACCCCTTTTCTAGTTGTGATCTGTCTTAATTTCGAAAAGAGCGGCATATTGGGAACTGGTCTGATACTTGGTTTTGAGCAAACTTAATACAATAAACCACAATAATGAACAGTCATTCATACCACATGCAGGACATATCAATACATTTAACATTTAACATTTACATGAGCAACGATGATGATGACGATGATCTAAGAAAACTTAATCACTAAACATAATACTCGGCATTTAACTGAATTATTCTGAATTTATATACTTGATATACTAGATATACTGCTAAACAGTACAGATACACTGCTAAAACAGTGCGGACCGGATTTGTGTACCCAAACCCGTCTGGACCGGCACAACTTATGTGCACGCCAGAACGCCTCCCCAGTAATGGTACTCACCGGGTAGCTCGGAACGGAAGGCCTCGGAACGGAACTGAACTGAACTGGACCGGACTGGACTCGACTCGACAACTTCGGACACTTCAGGACATCGGAAACCTGGTGGGCCTCTGTATACCTCGGATCTTGCTCTCTCAGCTAGGCTCTGGTCGGGATACTTCGCACTTCTCACCGCCTCGTCTGGGTGTTGATCGCAGCCTCAGTCGCCCCCGCTTGACCGGAGGGAGATACAGGAAATCCTGCTGGTACGCGTTGTTGTCCGTCCAGCTGTGGCAGGAGACCGGGCCTGCAACGCACCGCCGGCGCGTGAGATGAGAAAGTGTCCCTATTCGGGCGCCATTTATGTGGTAAATAATTTAATTACCGGGACTTAATTTGATACAGTACATAATAAGAATAGCTCAATAAATAAGAGGCAGAATCCGTGGTATTAGAGGTTAAGAACGGGCTTTATTCCAATAAACGATTTCGAAATCGTGGACTCCAGGTTCCATCACCACGGAGGCTCAGGAAGTGAAGAACATACATTATTGATAATTAATAACTTTTATACAATAGGCATTACAGCGAAGCAAATGCAAGAGGCGTAACAATTGATAGCAAAGATAACATTTCACGTGCGTAGCTGAAGGAGGCGTAATTGGGAGTAACAAGGAAACGTCATTGGTTGTGATGTTACATATGGGTGGACCTATGAAATAATTTCGCAATGTCAGCAGAAATACTTTGCAGAGATGCGCGCGCAGCAGCATGACGTGTGATTGACGTGCAGCTAGGGGGTGAAGGGGACTTGACATTTAACTCTACATGTGGCGACAGATGTCTGGAGGGTCAAGTCAACCTAATCCCAAATCATATCTAACATCCTATGTTTAAAGAACTATGTTATCCAAAAGAGAGGCCTTCTTGGAGTAGAATCTTATTCTATACTGACTATACTGACTGTTAGTGCATGTACAAGCGTCTAAGTGTCTACACTAGATGCGAGGGCAGGAATCTTCCATGGTAACAGGGCTATGAATTACTTGTATAAAGACAGAGAAGCCGGGCCTTTGCTCGGTAGCTGGCAGAATGTTTACTTAAGCTACTAGACAGGAATGCATTGGGCAGGGAGCGGAGCAGATAATTTTCGAAGGTGAAATACAGTTCTTGGCAGGCAGCAAGCTGATGTCAGGCATCGTGAGCCGCGCAGAGGATGAGACAAAGTTCATGGTCACAGATGCAGGCTCGGACTGGAGCTTCAGAAGTAGAGAGCAGGAAAAGCTTGATGACAGAATCAGGGCCTACTTGCCTGGACTGTCAAATGGCATAAGTGAACCATATAAAGGCGGTGGCCTTTCGTACTTAGGAATGGAATATCCGGCTCATTCATGGCGGATCTAAAAGAGGACATGTTAACGGTGGACGCACATGTATTTGCGTCTTCATAACTGGAACTGGAGGGAACATACATGTACTTGTAACATGCACATAGAACCGTTGGGGTCCAAGATAGGGGACATAGTTGACCAGAAAAATCCATATTTCCACACTATCACTAAGTAAACACTGTTACAAAGTACACAGTGCAGAGCAGAATCTCATCTGTGCTTTCTGTTCTATTGCATTTATAGAGTGTGATAAATGAAACAGCACATTAAGAACAACATTTGCATGGCAGTTGATACCAGAGGTGTTTGACTACTGGTAACCTACATTCTCTCCCTCATTTTGCAGTTTTCTCTTCTTACATATTTCTTGTTCTCCTTCTTTTCAGCAACATCTGTATATTCTTTTGTAAGCTTATGATTTGGACAGATTATCAGTTGTTTATAAATGGGATACTGTTTTAAATGAAGAGCATACACACTTCTTAACCGATTGAACTCTCTGACACAACTTGCATCGGCACTAACTTTCCTGTCATCAAAATCAACCAAAAACAAACCAGACAATGTACTTACTCGAGAAAATTCAACATATGCTATACCTTCTTTAAAGTCAGTTCTACCAATATTAATAAAAGCTATGTCTATTCTTAAACCTTGAGATTTATGGATAGTTACAGCAAACGCTGGAGACACTGGGAACTGCTGGCTCCGGAAATGTAAATCTTTTACAAGGAAAAACATACTACACATCAGCCAATCTGCTTCACCCCATCAATCTGATCAAATTGTGTGGCCAAGTATTCAACCTCGTCCCTATTTGGAGAATTAATGAAATCAATAACTTTACCCATAGCACCATTTACAAATCCTTCCTCAATATTTACATTTCAATGCACAATTATGCTACAGTTTTTGCATACGCATAAATACTTTTCTAATTCTGCAGTCTTGGATACAGATGTCTCCAAGGAATCCAGTTTTGCTTGTAGCTTTCCACTTAGCAGTAATGTTGGCCCCTGGTGATCCATTTTGTGAATTTATGTAACTTCCAAAATTTCTTCTTTCTCCAATGTTCATTAAATTTGGAGCACTCTCCATGTGTAGGCATTAAACAACGTACACATTTGCCTTCTTCAATGAAATTGAACATTATCATATCTCCTGTGATCTTGGAGGAGGAAGAGTTGTTGATAAGTCAACTTTCTTTTGTCAGAGCTCATGGTCTAATGTCCTTCAGAATTTTTCTGTATTCCTTGTCAATTGCTTGACACATATTCCTTAGTAGCACCTTTTAAAACTTTAGCCAAATGTTTACATTCCCAATACTTCCCAAAGAATTTTAAGTTTCATCATGTAAAAGTGTCTTGAAAACAGGCTGTCCTTTGACGAGAGTAAGTTGCAGTAGATCACCCAAAATATTTCAATGCTTGCCTCCATACAGCACATCATACTCTGTTTTTAAAATCTGTTGTATTCCTCAGAGTGCGAAGGCAAGCTTTAAGTTTGAGACCATGCTCACCTCATCGATAATCACAAGCTTTAGTTTCTTCAACACTCTTGACACCTCATGACAAGCTTCAACAGATAACTTTTAGTATTGCAATTTATTGTCATGTTCAACAGGTAGCATTTGTAGAGTATCTAGAGTAATTCCTCTATTGTTGTGTGCAGCAAATCCAGTGGGGGCTGTTACTACACCTGATCAATTTGATTCTGTAGTCCTCTGTAGGTAAGCAGTGAGAACTTTAATTAAAAAGCTTTTCCCAGTGCCAGCTTGACCACTGATGTATAATAGTATTGGCTTAAATGATGAACATCAGAATTCTTTCTTCTTGTGTAGGAATCTGTGCTCCATTTTCTATTTTCCCTCCATATAAATTTCTTTCTGCTCGCCGTTCAGTTGGCAGTTAACTGTTCGAAATCAACTTTTTCCTTTCCTGCTTGTTCCATTGCACTTTTCACCTAATTCATGGCTATTGCAGCTCCACTTTCAATAATGGGTTGTCCTAGAGGATCTTGCCTTAGTGGTCCAGATATGTGGCTTTTTTTGGAAGCTTTCCTTAGCTATCTCCGCAACAATCGTTTCTTCCTGTTGAATCTCATCATTTAAAATTTGCAAATAGTTTTCAAAGACTGAACACTGAATGCTATCTTTAATCGTAGAAAGAATCTTCATAGCAGTCATAGTCTCCAAGTAATTCTGATTCAGGTCGCCAAGGCTTGAAGAGTTGTAGAAGTGCCTAATAGAAAAACTCTCTTCTGTCTGGAGTTTCCCAACTAAGGGCCTCATTATGATGGTGGATAGACTTGCATCTGACCACCATCATATCATAGATGGGACCACCCGACTTGCTGTGGGTGGTCCCGCCAATGGCATTACAATGTGCCGCCTGCAATGTGGTCACTAATATATCTTTTGGATTGTGGCGGGTGCTGTGGGCTGCAGCACACACCGCAGTACAAAAACTACACTTTTTGCATATCCTGCAATATGTGCAGGCACCATGCGGTGCCTGCCAGATGGTTCAGGGATATGTAGGGGGCACCATAGCTGCCCCCCAGACCCCAAAACTAAAGGCCAGGAGAGAAGGGAGTCCCGCTATGGGCCCCCAATCTCCCTTTCTTCCAGCCTTTTCATGGCGGGCAAACCGCCAGGAAACGGCCACTGGGGAGGGACATCAGAACCCCTATGGCAGTGCCTAGCAGGCACCACCACCGTTGTAAGATTCACCTCCGATGGTCCGACAGACTCCCTGAGCTCGTCGCGATCAGTGGTGGTCGGTCTTTTCGACTTCCACCCATCCGTTCGCCATGCTAATGTAGCGGGTGGAAAAAATGGTTACGATGACAATGGGACTGCCACCAACGGGCTGTGGGTGACAGTCCCACCCTCCTCATAATCAGGCCCCAAGTTTTCTGTGGTTTATTAGATTTCCTTTTGAATGTCTCACCAAACAATCATCACATCCAACTATGGCATATTTACCCTCTTCTGTGTTTTCTATTACATTCCTTTTGTATCAGTGGAGTTGAAGTACTTGATAAAGGCACATGTCTTCTAGATGTAGACTAATTTTTGGATAGTGTGTGTCTAGCACATTTGATTTCACAATGTCTGTACTTTATGGGTCAAACTCCAGGTACTGAATTGTGGGAAAGATATTAACACTCTATTTCGTGGACTTGTTAGTCCTAGACTTACCCGAACAATTTACCTAGACTTTGGGATCAAACTGGCCAAGATCAACTGGTAACAGCACTCATAGGTTCCCATCGTTTTATGGTAAAGCATTTTCAAGCTGAAGCTGTACAATTTCTTGGATAGTCTTTTCTGCAGAAATATCCTCCCACATCTCCTTCATCTCTGTCTTCTCTGATTTTGTAATGCATACAGTGATGAACAGAGCAACAGTGATGGAGTTGTCTGCAACAAATTGTAGATCCTTATTTGCATTTCACATCTTCAGAATCACAGGGTCGTAGTCATTAGTATACTTGGAAGCCTCTGTTCTTTTCAGGTTGTATATGTTTTTCAGTGATTTCAATGTCAGTGTATCTTTCACTGCAGTCAAAACTGTTTTTTTGAGAAATGACATGGGAATCCAAATTGACATCTCATGTACATTTTTCCTTTCCATCTATATTTTCAATGACAGTACTTCTCACATCTATGAAGTACTTCTCACATCTATGGGTTTGGAAGCATAGAAATTGTTGTCTCAAGCCCTTTTCACCACCATATTTTAGAATGGTGTATGTCACATACTGTTCTATTAAAGACAAGACAGACTCATCACTGCCTGTTCCAAATTTTGGTGCATCTTTTATTCATAACAGCATGTGAATATGAGGAGCACCTCTTGCTTGGTACTATCAGTTACTTGCAGATTTGTTTTGTTGCAGATAAAAGACATCATAAGTTGAAACCTGTGGTTAAAATATCTGCAAATATTAGTGGGATCCAGGGAGCATAGTTCTCTGGCTGCCTTGATTTTGATATCTTTAATGTTAAAGTTTGCTTCTCTCAAACATTCAAGCAGGCCATCCCAGGTGTACTTAGCACAACTGAATGTTAGAAACCAAATAGGTGCACCTCTATTTCGCAACATAAATTTCAGTTCTCTATGATGGCAATACCAATACTCGTTGGTGCCCCGTTGGCACGCCATCAAATTAATGAAGCTGTATTCTAAGTTTTCATCCTTTCCATGAACTTTGTCACTGAATTCTTTTGCAGAGATTTTGAAGATTAACTCCTGTCTTCAGAATGTGGTTAACAGCATATGAAAGTCCAGATAGGTCACTCTTCAACACAAGATAGCAAATGTATGAAATGCACTGGCGAAATCTAGTATACTCTGAATATAATCTGGTTGACCGGTAGTCAGCTGCTGGTATCTCTATGGGGGCCTACTCCACCTACTCCAGTGGGAAACAGTTGTAAAAAACAGTGGGGTATATCAGAAAGGGCTTTATCTCCGCTTTTTTGGCTTTAAAAGCCCAGTTTTTGCAGTAGCGTTTCATCCTTTTAATGTCCTGACGAAAGCTAGGGACAAAATATCCTTAAGCTGAAACATGTAGACCTGCCATTTTATATGGCCTTCTTACAGTTATTTGTTGAAAACTGTATACACACTGTTTTTATTTTTGACACTAAGATAGTACCTATTACAATTTTTTAGTATCCTAGTAGTCAATTTTAAAACACCACTTTTTTGCACAAACACGTTTTTGCACTGCAACCTTCACCCATGATTAGACTTTGAGGCAACTCATCTAGGGTTCACTGTAACTTCCACCTTATACAAGGTGTAATATCTGCTAGCTCCCTTCGATAATTGTGAAGGTTGTAGCACACAGATACACTACAGTTCTAACCCAGTGGAATCCCAAATGATGAAGCTTGCCACTTCAGTGGGTGATGGGATTCTATCCTCATAGAAAAGATTCTCCTAATGAATTCAGTCTGACTGGTTGTTGTTAGAGTTGAATTTATTTCTTAATCTCTCTCTTTTTCAGACCAGCAGTTTTTCATTTGTGTTTTTGCTAACCAACATTTCTCCAATTATCAATCGGCACGCTAACAAGCATAGCGATAAGAAAAGTAGCGCTAACCGCGGTTATCGCTACTTTCCTTACGCCTGCTTTTAGTTTGACTTAGCCATGATATCCAATGGAAGGTGGATATCATGGTTAAGTATGCCGTGCCCTATCAACAGCGTAGCGCCAAACATTGTGCGATTATCGCTGGAATCCCAGCGATAATTGCACATTTGGCAGCTAACTCGGGTATTTTTATCGCTCTGGGGATAATCGTCGCTGATAGCACGCTATCTCCGTGATAAAAACAAGCGATAGCCGGCGATAATTATCCTAACGCTAAGTGCGCTTAGCGATAATTATCGCCGGTTGTTGATGATATGCCCCAGTGAGCCTCTAAACATTTCTCCCACACACTCATGGGAGCACCTTTTGCTCATTTAATTGGAAAGAGATCTATAGCATCACTGATGGCTACTTCAGAAGGCAGGGATGGATACTGTAGTGTTTGTAAATCTCTTCTGATCTGAATTAATCCTCTTTTTCAATCTGTCGACTTATTGGTAATGTTTCATCCTCTATATGTGTTACATCTCGTACAACATCCACATATTCATAATAAATATTATTTTGTATCCGATATAATGTAACTTTTTTTACTTTACTAGCATCCACTAACTCTTGCCAGACTTTTTTTTATTCTTGGTAGGCATATCATTTACTAGAATGATAAGTGGTACATGAGCATCTCTGTGTACACCAACAGTTTCAATATTCTGTTTAAAATCTAAAAGTAAGTAGATAACTCTCCCATTTAAGGCCTTTCTGAAGCTCAGTTGGTGGCAGCCTCCCTGTTTTTGGATCCATACAAAGTATAGCCTGGAATGAGTGTACACCTTGTAGGAGAATTCATTCATAAACATTTAAATCTCGTGATTCATTTGGAATAGACACTAATTTTAACTTGTTATGTACTGCTCTAGCTGGCATTTTGTTTTCCGCTAACATATCATGGTAGTACTTACATATAATTTGAGGTGTGGACAACTCAAACAGTTCCTTTACAAATAAATAAACTTATCTCTGTTCTCCTGTTCAGTTTTTGGGAATGCAACTACATTGCAAGTTTGGTTATTGTAGTGAGTGCATTAACAACATATGCAAACACAGTTTGGTTTCTCGGAAGAAACTGTGTGAAAATTCCTAATCTCTTCTCTAAAGTTATCCCATGGAAATTCCTCATTTTCTCTACACTCCTATTCAGGGCCAGAGAAACAAAACTGAACATCTGTACTAACTATTTCTATCCCTGTTACTGTACCACACAAAAGAGCTCTATTCATTCCTCCTAAATATAAAGCAGACGTTTTGATATAGTATATTCTTTACGGACAAAAACTTTCACATTAAAGACTGTTGAACAGCTAATATTCTGAAATGATAAATGGTGCTTTGGCACACTTTCTTCAACAGACATGCTAGCGAATGTCCTTGTAAATTGGTATACTTGCAACTTACTTATTTTCTTTTTCATACTTCTGCATGGAAACATACGAAGGAAAGTTCTCAATATGTCAATTGATTCCTGCCGAACACTGCAAATACTGCTACGGTTCCATTTGTACACAGAACCTTGTCTATGCCTTCCCTGTACCTCTTCAGCTCTCACTTATCAATATTCCTAGCTACCATCTCCTCTTTTGAAATCGGATTACCATTCTTTAAAAAAACTTTTATTATATTATTTATTCATTTATATAGCCATACAGTGTTTCAATACAGTCTGTAATGCTAGATAGGTTTTCGGCTAATAAATCAGTGATACAAACTCTGGTTGTAAATTATGGGAGGAGGTTAAGGACATAAGGCATCAGAATAACATAGTTAACAGCATTTTCAGTGTTGCAGAAGATACAGCACAGGTTGTATGACAGAACAACGAAATCCCTAACCCTATATGCCTAAACAACGCTGTCTGAACAACGACCACGTCTTAACCACGCATTGCTTTACCATGCATGCCTTTACCATGAATTTTCATGGTAAAAGCATGTATGGTAAAGGGGTATGCATGGCTAAGGTCTCCACCCCCTACACACTGCCCTAAGGCACAAACTACCCCCACCCCACTACCGCCCTGGGGTGCAAATACCCTACCCCCTCCCAACCCACACACTGTGCGCTCCCCCTGCCCTAATGCCTATAACCCTCCCTCTTAACCCTGGCCAGCCCTGGCCCAGCCCTAAAAACTGCTACACCCTCCCCTAAGCCCTAAAAACTACCCGACTGCCCATTCCCTTCCCCCTGCCCTGAGGCCTAATACCCTAATCCGTAATTTATAAAACTAACCCAACACTCCGCCAACCCTAAAAACTACTGTGACCGCCCAGCCCTGAAAACTACCCTTGACCTTAACCTCGAAAACTTGCCCCACCCAAGTCCTGAAATTTAGCCCCACCCCCAAGCCCTGAAAACTAGCCCTATTACCCCAGTCCTGGAAACTACCTCCAACCCCCCAGCCTTGAAGACTAGCCCCAAACCCCCAGCCCAGAAAACTAGAAGACCCACCCCAGCTAACAAAACGACCTCGACCCCCACCCACAAAACTATCCCTGACCATCTCCCAGTCCACCAAACTACCCTCGACCCTCCCCCAGCCCACAAAACTACCTTTGACTCACCTGCAGCTCACAAAACAACCCCCAACCTCCCCAGCCCACAAAAGTACCCCAACCCTCCCCTCAGCCCCACTTACCTCACCGCAGATCTCTCCCTGCTTCCGTCTGTCTGAAACTAGACTGCCCCGACACAGCCCCAGTCCACAAAACTACCCCCGACCCACCCCAGCCCACAAAACATTTCCGAACCACCTGCAGCCCACAAAACAACACTGACCCCCAGCCCACAAAAGTACCCAGATCCACCCACCAGACCCCCTTAAAAAAAGAAACGACCCATCCCCGAGCCCACAACACAATCCCAACCCCTACCCACAGAAATACCCCAACCCACTCTCCCAGCCCCACATACCTCACCACAGATCTCTCCCTGCTTCCTTCTTCTGTCCACCCACAAGCCCTACCACGCATTGCCTCAACCACATACACACATGTGTGGTTAAGGCATATGCATGGTTAAGGCATCCGTGGTAGGGCTTGCGGAGTTGGAACACTTGTGGTTTACATCGCAGTGTTCCGACGGTTCCCCTACAGCACATTATATTTCAGACTAGCAAGATGTGTTTTACCTGTACTTACAGCATGTATTTGATCTACCCTTTATCTAATAGGTTTCTGGTGTGAGCTATACATCTTGAGATCGTTACCTGTTCTATTCATAGAGTTTAGGCAGTTATTGCTCAGATGTCATCTGATTTAGAGATATGTCTGGTTGGTCAGGGGTGTCTGTGTTTCTTGCGGTTATCCAGTAAATTAAGGGCACCCAGATATCTTTGGGTCTGTATGCTAAAGATATTAATTCACAGAAGATTGTCAGTTGCTCCTGGCTGTACCTGATATCTTGAATCCATGTGTCTATTGAGGGGGTCGAGTTTTTTCCCCAATGTATGGTGATTCTATGTTAGGCCAATAGATGCATCAAAGCTAGTAAGCAGCGCATTGTAGGTGGAGCATTTGTGACATAGGCCAGTAAGGCCATCAGTGGTGTGCATTCCAATTGAGTCCCCATGATCTCATGGATTATTTTATATACCCTGACCCAATATTTGGTGATGGGGGATGCATAGCCATGCTTGATGTAGGAAAGTGATCTGCAGTTGTTTGCATCTCCAGCAATTCGCATCTGATCGGAGGCCCATTTTGAACATCTGTAGTAGGGTACAGTAAATGGGATGGAGGAATTTAAAATGGATTAATCTCAGTTTGTAATTTGGAGATTGGTGCTCAAGCTGGGTGCAGCAGAAGGTCCACTGTTCGTCTCTAAGGGGAGGGTCTAGGTGGGTGCACTAATTAGCTCGTGCCTTAGTCTCCGTCACCGGAAATGTTCATTGAGTGATATTGTAGAGTCGCTTGATAATTTTCTTGGGAGAGGGATTGGCTAGCAAGTGTTCAAGAGCTGGCAGTACGTAGGGAGCAATCGGGAAGGAGGAATGTAGATTACGTAAGGTTGTTCTAATTTGATAGTCTAAGAGTAGATCTGACATGGCCGGGGGGTTCCTTTAGTACTCCTGGTGGATTAGTGAGAGAGTTTATGGGGTAGAGATCTGCAAAAGTGATCAAGCCAAGCCGTCTCACCCTCCCGGTAGACCTACTGTCATGCAGGGGGAGAAGCTAGGGGTTATATGTCAATGGAATTGAAGGGGCATAGAGTATCGAGATATTGGTTCGTCTGCACAGATCCTCCCGTGCCCACCTCAGAGTTTCCATGGTCTTTATTTCTCCTCTGGGCCTCTTGTAATATATATATACATGTATATAGGGACTTGTAGTGGGGTGGGTGCAGCTCTATCTTTTTCCACTGCTATGTGGGGTTGTAATGGAGTCAGGTATATCCAATGATATAGGAACTGAGCTTGTGTGCAGTAGACGTACAATGTAAAGTCTGGTGCACCCAGTCCTCCCTGCTTAAGTGGCATTGTCAGTAATTCCCTCGATATACGAGGTTGTTTGCTCGCCCATGCCAATGATACCATCAGTGAGCGGACCCATTTTAAGAAGGCAAGGTAGAGTGGCAAGGGTATGTTTACAGATAAATTCAAGAATTTGGGTAAAACTATAATTTTCGCTATAGCAATCCTTCCGGTCAGTGATAAGGGTAGCTTGGACCAGGCCAACACCTTCCCCTTGAGCCAGTCTACTGAGTAGATGTAATTCATGCTCCATAGTTCTTGTGTGTTCTGACTACGCCAGACTCCTAGGTATTTAATTGGGCCTGTTGCCCTTTTTAGGGGGTAGTCCTTTGGAAAGGGGGGTGGCATCAGTGAGGGGAAAGAGGAACAACTTAGACTAATTAATGTGTACACCGGAAAGTCCTCCAAATTGTGTGATCTCCCTCAATACAGGGTTCAGATTCTCCTCAGGCCTATGTATGTAGAGAGTGATATTGTCTGCATATTGTGAAACGATCAGTCCTCTAGTTGTAAATCCCAGTCCTGTATTAGTGTGGTGCTGGCATAATCTTGCTGCTAGGTATTCTGTCGTCACAGCAAAAAGAAAAGTAAATAGGGGACATCCTTGACGTGTGCCTTTAGTCACTGGGAATCGGTCAGATATTAGACCGTTTCTTTTCAATCTTGCAGTGGGGTTCATGTAGAGTACACATATTAATTTGATCAATTTGGTGCTAAAAACCATTCTGGACAGTATAGTCAATAAGTATGTCCACTCTAGGGAGTCAAATGCCTTCTTGGCATCAAGGAAGGTGGTCAGCGCTGGCTCTTGAGGATCTAGGTGATGTAGCATTGCAAAGAAGGCACGTAGATTATATGTCATGGAGCAACCCTGGATGAGCCCAGATTTATCAGGTCTGGCAATTAGAGGGAGAAGTGGTTGTAGTCTATTAGCAAGTAATTTGGGAAATATTTTGTAATCAATATTAGTGAGGGACAACAGGCAGTAAGAGTCCCGGATGTTTTCTGGTTGGCCCGGTTTTAATAGTGACAATATTACAGCTTCCCGGCATGGATGGGGCAAATCCCCAGTTTCCACTGATTCTTGGTATACTGGGAGAAGGTAAGGTGCCAGCAGGGTGCATATGTTTCGTAAAAGAAGGCTGTCAGCCCGTCGAGTCTCGGGGCTTTGTCCTCTGGTAAGCTATTTATTACCTGGACCATGTCCTTATTGGTGAAGGGTTCATCCAGGTAGGTGCGGTATGCATCGCTCAGCCATATCAACTCTATTGTGTCTAGGTATTGGGGTAGGCCAGCAGTTGAATTGTCGTTTGTGGAGATATATAATGTTGTGAAAAAGTCTGTGAGGAGATCAAGGATAGCTTGTGGTTCTCTCACCGGGAGGGAGTTTTCATTTCTGAGTTCAGAAACTTATGATGCATTCCGTGGGTGTCTAAATATTGTGGCCAGAGTTCTAACTGGTTGGTCTCCTTCACCATAGTGTCTTGCTCTGGTATATATACTTAAGGAACGGGTCTCCCTGTTCCTCCCCGTATTCAGTGCAGTAGTAAGTCTGTTCAGTGTCTCGGATGTCTTGTTCCAGGTGTGCCAAGGTCTGTCTAATCGACCTCAGAACCTCAGCTTCTTCTTTTGCTATGCGTGCTCCTCTGATCACGGCCTTGAAGGCTTCCCAGAGAATGGAGGGGGAAGACACCGATTTCTCGTAGAGTGAGAAATATTGCACTCTCGTTACGGATCTCCTCCCTAAGAACTATGTCTAGTAGTATGTTTTGGGGTAGTCGCCAGCTAAATGCACGGGCCGTTTGGGGTAATGTTCATTTAAGAATTATTGGAGCATGGACTGGTAGTGTCCAAGGCATGTGTCTGATATCATTGGTCCATTTCACTATGTCTTCAGTCACTAGCCAGAAGCCTAGTCTGGACCAGGTGATATGTTGCGTCAAGATTTTCCCCTAGGTGGCATGTTCTCCAATTATCTGTCAGCCCCTGTTCCTGAGTGATGGATAACAATTTTGTATTATTTTTGGGGTGTGGACAACGAGAAGTTCCTAACTGCTCCAGGTTGTCATCTAAAATAACATTGAAGTATCTGCCCCAGATTATTGTGTCATACCCAACATGGTGATTTTCGACCAAACAATGTTGAAGAATTCAGGGTCGTCAACATTACGCCTGTTTATTGCCGCCAGGGCTATACGTGTTGTTCCCAGTGTTCTGCCTACGAAAACATATCTGCCTTCAGGATCTATGATTGAGCGAGATGTGGTCCAGCTCATTCCACGCTGTATTAGTATGGACACGCCTCAGACATAATTAGAGTTCAGAGCTTGATGAGTTGTTAAAGTGTGTTTCTTGTAAGAAACAAATATTGCTCTTGTGCCTGAGTAGATATGAATGAGTGAGTCATGTTTTCCTGTGATCATTAAGCCCTTTGATGCTCAACATCATTTGGGCTGTTGTAGTTCGAGTGGATCTTGAAAAGAGTCAGCTTTGATGTTCTGTGCAGTGAGACTATGTTGGAATGTGCAGCCATGATGTAGTGAAAAATGTAATTGTCTGTGCTTCTATGCGCGTGGGATGTGTGAGTTGCGGTGTGCACACTCCTCCGATGTTTTTCTATGTCGCCCCACCAACAAAACTAGAATAACTATTCAATACCTCCCTTCCTCCCACACCAACCCCCCAACTAGGTTGAGATTCCCCTGCCTGGAAGAAAGGGCGGTCGAGCAATGTGGAAATACATACAATACGGGGTACCTGAAGTTTGAAAACAACCACTAGAGGCTGTGTGCTGTTACTTAATTATAATGATAAGAGTATAGTATATTACAATGGGGGCTCTACAGTTATTCCTGTATTATATAAAATGTGATACTGTAAAATGTCTGCAATCATCCAAACGTGGGTCCCGTGCTCTGCATGCCACGAGAGTCAAGCTATCCTGGCTGATGAGGGCTGAAAGCCCAAAACCGGTCCTAGGATGCTTGTTTCCAGTCCAGGGCGGACCTGGCCTGGCAGTTCGGGCTGGACTGTTACCATTGGGAGTAGGGTCAAAACTGATTTGCATATGTCTGGGTCCAAACTGGAATGGCATGGTGATCAAAAAAACGTTGGATTTAGGCCCAGATCTCTGTAATGGGGTGAATGTATGACATTGTTCTGCATTCTGTCCATAAATTGTTCTTTTTGCATTTGTCACCCCGAGTGGGACGGATATGCTCAGACGTGGGTCCTGTGCTCTCCATGCCACTGGAGTCCAGCTATCCTGGCTGATGAGGACTGAAAGCCCGAAATCGGTCCTAGGATGTTCGTTTCCAGTCCAAGGCAGACCTGGCCTGGCAGTTCAGTCTATACTGTTCCCATTGGGCACAGGGTCAAGACAGATTTGCATATGACTGGGTTCAAACTGGAATGGCATGGAGAGTAAAAAAACGATGGATTTAGGCCCAGATCTCTGTACTGAGGTGAATGTATGACTTTGTTCTGCATTCCATCCATCAGTTCTTCTTTTTGCATTTGTCACCCCGAGTGGGACGGGTATGCCCAGACATGGGTCCCGTGCTCTCCATGCCACTGGAGTCAAGCTATTCTAGCTGATGAGGGCTGAAAGCCCGAAACAGGTCCTAGGATGCTTGTTTCCAGTCCAGGGTGGACCTCGCCCTGCAGTTCGGGCTGGACTGTTCTCATTGGGTGCAGCCCAATCTTCTAATTTTTGCAGGATTACCCTCCAAGGAACTTTTTGGAGGAGTCCAGGAGAGATATTCACCAGTAGCAGGTTGGAAAATGTCTATCCCATTTTATATATATTGGGACAATGATAGACTTCTTCCAGGAGTAAGGGATATCGTCTCATATCACCGCACGATAAACAGTTGTTAGGATAGGTGCCCAAAAAGTGGGGTTCTGTCTGAAAACCTCAACCAGCACTCTATCTAGCCCTGGCGCCTTTCCTGCTGATGACTTCCATATAGGTCTAGTTACTGCACTAACTTCAATAAAATCACTTAGAGATAGAATTTTGACAAAAGAGGGGGGCCTAACCTCACCTAAAACGTGGGGTAAAGGGTCATGACCAAATATTTTAAAAAAGTGACTGACCCATTCCGCTGTGGGGATATGAGATTCATTGGTTAGATAATTTTAATGTTATTTTTGACATACAGTTTGGTTTTAGGCAAGGTAAGTGGATGGTAGATCAATGCATTCACCTACACTTGGTGGTGGGGAAATACGCAATAGCGAAGAAGGGATCCTTGCATATGGCATTTATGGACCTGACATCAGCGTTTGACCGATTTAACAGATCCAAACTGTGGAGGATTCTTTTAGATCTGGGCCTGGACTCAGATCTGGTGGCTTTTCTACATTCTGCCTTTAATAACATCACTGTGGCGGATGAGATATAACGAGGATGACTGTGTGTCAGCTTCCTGTGAAGTCAAGAGAGGGGTCCAGCAAGGGTGTATTTTAGCCCCCTTGCTGTTTACACTTTATATTACCAAGTTAGGGGATCTTCTCTATCGGCTACCAGCAAAGACATACCGAGAGCAGGCTCTAAACTCATTCCGTTGTTTACCACAAAAGAGCTGCTCCTAGTGTGATAACCCAAACGAGTTACAAGAACGTCATGAGTGTGGGCATCTCACAAAAAGTTACGGACTGGTCTCACACACCACCTGGTGTCATGCTTCATCATTGACCAGTCCTCGCCCTCCAAAACCTTCGTTTGATGGAGGGCGGGCATACACTTGACGACAAGGATGCACTTCTAAGTGACTAAGTGGGGGCCCGTGAATATGTGAGTGAGGTTAAAAATCATTATAGTAGTCAGAGGCGTTTTTTAATGTGAAATGAAAACTATATGATATTAAAATGTAAATGTGACGGTGATTGGAGTGGTTATTGTCCCCAACCGTCTAGTGGATGGTCGACATGTTTCTGCCCAAGCGGCCCAATTGGGTTCATGGCATTCATCAGGACCTAGAGATAAGAAAAGGGGGCTCCGTTCTTACTAATGTTGGTAAGATGTTACCACTGCGTGAGTGTGGCGTTGGTCACACTTCACCGTTTTGAACTGCTTCCAAAGGTGAAGCCCTAGTTAAATGGACAACTTGTCCCATGGGGGAAGGGGCGGAGGGAGTCCACAGTTTTGTCTCCTTATAACATGTGATGGATGCGTCCCGAAACCTGTACGTCCGCTCCCGGTCCTCCCTAAACTCAGTCCCGCATTTTTATATGCCGATGATGCGGTGCTGTTTGCCAGGGCTGCTGTAGGTCTCTAAAGTGCTTTTATAGATTGTATGAAGTCACTTGATCTTGCTACAAAGTTTTCCAAATCCCATACCATGACGGTTGGCACCCAGAAGGATGCCAGGCATAAGTTCTTCACTTACATAGGTTGGTAATTTGAGGATTGAGGGTCATGGGTTGCTCAAAGAATAAATAAAAAGAATGTCTTGGCAAGGGCAGTTGGGACAACCATGGAATTTGCAAGAAGACTAGGGAAAAAGCCCGTACTCGCTTTGCTAAAGGAGTACAGAGAAAAATGTATCCCTATTGCCACTTATGGATGTAATGTGTGGGGGTATAAGGACGTGAGAGATATGCAGGTGGTGGAGAATAAATGTATGCAGAGGCTTCTTGCTGTCCCTCCCTACAACCCAGCCTTCATGTTGCATGAGGAGCTTAGCATGGGATACATCTCTGATCCTATCACTGTTGCACCTCTACTGCGTTGGATGAGAATCTAGCCTTGCCCAGCCCCAGATTTAAACCAACTCGTCATAGCAGATTGCACTGCACTTGAGGAGGCGCTGCGCATTCCCTGGTTAAGGTACATTATGGAGCAGATGAGGTGGCTAGGTTACCCTGACTTGCAAACCAACCCCAGGCCTATACGTCCAAGAGATATTAGGCACATCAAACATCTGTTTGTGGACAGGCGGCAGGGGGATAGGGAACTAGCTAAGCCTACACTAAGAAACTACATCACATTAAGTTTGAATCCACAGGCACAGCCTTACTTGTCACTGGTCACTAATGTGCAGCATCGCTTTGTGTTAACCAGATTCGGATTGAACTTAATTCACTGGTAATTAGCCTTTCCCACAGGCTTCATGAAGCATGGTGCTCTAAAGCCATGTCCATGTGACAATTATTCAGAACAGTACACTTTACATTTCGCCTTTTTCTGTGAATCTTTTGCCCCCTTATGTAAAAAAATTATTCTTCCACTTCTTAGATCCGGTCAATTTGTTCAAGTAAGGCCTGCACTATTATACCTACACATGATTTCCTCCCCCATGGTCTATTTTGGTGTTGCACATTTCTTTATATGGAGAAGATGCTCATGGTGTAGTTAGGCTGAACCTCGTCTAATGCTTCCTGGAAAAACATGGGTCTATTCTTTGTGTACTGTACGGTTTGATTACGTAGCCTGTCTACGTTGCCAATGCTTTGTCACTTTTGCACTTTATATATTGAATTTTACATCCAGAGTGGCTTTCTGTGCTTGTTTTTATTAATGTTTTTACTCTTACCTGTTTTAACATATAGCCCTAGATAAATTTAACTGGGCTATTTGGATTCTGTATGTATGGCAATCTTTTTAGCTATTGTATTAATAATGTGTTTTTATCTGTATGCTTTTATGGCTTTTAGCGGCTGAATAAAGAATCTTTGAATGACTGACTGACATTCAATTCTTAGCTGATTATCATCAGTATAGGCCTGTTTATCACTTTCCAAAAGGCCCTGGAGTCCCTAAGTTCAGAAGCAGCGAACAAAACATTCAATGCCTCCCTTCTAACCTCCTATGTCTCTTATCTAGAGGGGATTTATATGCAGCCCTGACATGTATAACCTCCAGAACATGGTGGTGTGATGATTTGGAGACCTTTTTTTTTAGCTGTTTTAAAGCAACAGTGCAAGCAGTTTTAAACTATTTGCATGGGGGTGATTTTGGATTTTTCCTGGCAACTTGCAAGCTTGAAGGGCGTTTACAGAGACCTTCAAAACTATCAAGAACTTCCCCAACCAATGCCTCCTCACATTGACAGAACATCACTTCCTCTAGATTAAGGGCCTCATTACGGGTACACCGGTCCCAGGACCACCGTTCCCGTGGTGGGGGTCTGACCACCCCAATCTAGGCAGTCTGACCACCCGAATATAAGTGTGGCAGTTGGACTGCCACCACCCTGCAACAACACCGCTGACACCACCAGGATCTGTCAGGAACCATACCATGAAAAGGATGGCAGAAAGGGAAGGAAGGGGCCCTAAACAGGCCCCTGTGTGATTTCGCCCGGGGGTAGTGCATGGGGGTGCATGCTTTACCACCCTCCCCATGCACCTTTGTGCATGGCACACTGTGTACGGACATCTAGAAGGCTGCATCTGCTGTGGCCCATCTCAATGGCCGAGCCATGCCACAGCTGTGGGACTGCCTACCTCGGATGCCAGACCGGTGGTCCACTCAGAGTGCTGCAGTCTGAACACCGAAGGCATTGCGGTGTTCCACTGACCGCTGCATCAAAGGGCCGGTGTATGGACCGCCAATGTCATAATCAGGCCCTTACTGTGATTAAACTCTCAAAGAATTTTACATGATCCACATTTGCCCATTTGAGGAGAATACCCTGATTTTTAGAGAACTGAAGTTCAGGGGCAATACTTCACGTTTGAGATTTGGACAAGGGACATTTTAAGCTAACAACAATAGGGTTATGGTCACTAATTATGGATGGAAAAATGTAAGAGTCCTGAAGGAATGGAACTATATAAGAAGAGGACAACAGTAAATCTATTGTAGGGTCCTTCCTGTTCCTTAAATTGCCAAAATAAAATCACCTTCCTTAAAAAAATCTGAGCGAAGAAGTAACCTATGTTATCACTTGGTTAAGCGCTGACCCATATGATATGCAGAAAATGGTGCTACATTTTCTTTTTGCCAATCCGCAACCCCACACACATAGTCACCTCTGAAAGGTCAAGTAGAAATATTAAAATAGCCTATCCAGAGAATGGCCCCTCTATTTGTGTCTCCCACAGTAATTGTTAGACCTGGCATTCTTGGCGTGGTTTCCCCTGTCTTTTTGCCTCTGCCTCCTGTATTTTTGCTGTGTGTTGGATTTCGTTTTTGCTGGTATAGATGCTTTGGGCACTTTGCCACTACTCATCAGTGCCAAAGTGCAAGTGCTCCCTATGTAAATTGTGGTTATCTATTAATTTTTCCATGATTGGCTTGTTTGATTTGCCTTTAAGTCCCTAGTACTGTGCACTGTGTGTGCCCAGGGCCTGTACATTGAATACTGCTAGTGGGCCATCAGCACTGGTTGTGCCACCCACACAAGCAGCCCTTCAAAGAGTTCTCAGACCTGCCACTGCAGTGTCTGCACGCAGTTGTGACTGTCATGTTGACCTGGCAAGTGTTATCTACACGGCAAGCAGACAAGCGGTCTAACGGAGGAGTACTCACCTTGACGAAAGTGTGACTACAGGGGGGTCTCTCGACAATTTTAAAATATTTTTAGGTGAACTCGTATTACGGAAGAGTGTTACATGCGGGACACCTCGGTGCATGAAGAATTGTTCTGGCACGTCTGAACTCTAGGAAACGAGGTGACTAAAAAGTCCTGGGATCGGTAAGGTCCTGACGAAGGCCGGCGTGAACCTGTACAAAGGGAACATAATTACGGCTGAAACATGTGGACTAATTGGCAGTATGGAGGGGCGTAAGGAGTTCATAAACTCTTCCAATCACCACCATCGTTCATGTTTTTAATCCTGGCCAGAGGGTCCAGGAATAAACTTTAAGCATAGTCATACCTCCGAGCTGGTTTTAACTCACATTGCACTTTCACTTTCATTTTCGGTGATCCCAGACAAATCATTTTACTTAATTGTTTTTCTATATGTTGTGTCTTGTCTTCCCCTACCCTATTGCTCCACCCCAGGCGTTGGGTTATGCAGGGGTGTACTGAAGCAGCCCTATGATGAGCGCCAGGAGGCTCCTTGCGGAGCGACAGTCTGCGCTTAACAAATGCATATTTACATTACATTACATTACATAAAGCATGTCACACAACTGTGTGAGTGAGGGCAGTATTCTGACACACAGCTGGTGCCACTACACATACAGATATTTTATCACTCTCTACTCCTTTTTGTGCACCCACTTCTCAGGCCCAAACCTTCCCTTTCCTTACATGTAGGGCACCCATCAGGTAGGCCCAAGGTACCCCACTGGGCAGGGTGCAGAATTTTAGATTACTTCTGGACTCAAGAGGAACCTCTGCCATTGAGAAAAGCTGGGAAAGCTGAAGGAGGAGTCCAGCTCCGGTGCGGTGTAGAGTTGGCTTGCAGAGACTGTTCCTGCGAAGGAGAGGACAAAGACTGAACTGTTCTTGGAGTCTAATTGTTCCCTATAGGAGCTCATGTTACCCATGTTCCCCTATGGGGAAATGGGGTGTGTGTGGAAAACCCTACACCCTGTTGCAGGCACCCCATGGTGCCTGTCACACAGTACAGGGTTTTACAGGGGTTCCTTAGGTAACCCCTCAGTCACCAACCATAGGCCGCGGGGCCAAGGGGGCTGACGTAGAAAGGCTGTTGGAAAATGACTTTGCAATCCCATGGGCGGAAACGCTGTCCATAGGGGCATATGATGGGGTTCCGACCGATGCCAATACTCGCGGAGTCGTTTGGAACCAATTTGGAATGACAGCACGGTTTACAATCCGATCACAAACATCGTAATGGTGTGGTTGGAATGTAAACCAACAGAGTCGGTTGGAAGTGCTCCGACGCGGTCCAGGAGATTCTGACTGTCGGAAGGAGGATTTCCGCCTCACATCATAATTGACCCCTAAATTTCAAATAATTAAAATACTTAGAAAAGAATACAGCTACCAACCATAAGTTTACAATAATCCCTAAACCCAAGAATAACCAAATAAATCCTACATCATGCTTCAAATGTATTGTATAAATTGCATAGTGGAAAGGCAGGTTGTAACCTGCTCGGCATTGGCTCTACTGCATCCCGCCTGCTTTCCCCACCACCACTGGATTCCGGTGGCGACAGCAGTCTTCTGACAGTTCCACTGCGCCCATCATAATTGAGCGGAAGGCAGGGTAGGATGGCATCGGTCGAGCCGCCATCCACGGGTACAGCGGTCCCAGGACCACCGTATTTGTAATTTGGTCCTCAGAGTCTATAGCATACACCCTACCACATACACGACTACAGCAACAACAAAATACTACATATTTTTTTATAATTGAGTGAATAAATCACAATGTACAAAATTCAAAATATTCCTACATTATGCAACATGGGCAGAATACTGAAACATATTTATAAATGTAATAAAATAGAGATGTTAAACCCTCCCATTGAAAAATAAGAAAAAATGTAATTACTCACAATCAGAATCAGTAGGGTACATTGAGAATCCCATCACTTCAATATTAATCTACAGATTGGAATCTCCCCAAAAAATACAAAAATGTACTTAAGATAAAATTGTAAAAATAACTGTATTAAAAATATAGGCTAATTCAATTGTAAAATTTGAAAAGCAAACCTGAATAACGAAAATTCAAAAAATTAACGAAGAAAGCTGTTTAGAAAATAAGTCAAAAGGAGAGATATAAAGTCAAAACAAATAAAAACCATCAAAATAAAATGAAAGTTTTAAAGTTAAGCATCTTTTCCTAATAAAAATAAAAACAGAGAAACAATATCCACCTAATGTAAATGCAAATAACATTTAATTAAATAATGATATAGCATACACCTAATCAGCATTTTCTTCCCATTGCCCATAAAATTAACAAGTTTTAAAATAGAGTGACAAAACAACCTACCAAAACCAAAACAGCACTAAATAAGCATAACACCAAAACCTACAACATAGCAGCACTTGTAATACATCAGAAACACAATGTTACACAAAACTGACAACTATATTCTAGACAGTACAAAGAATAATGCTGTCCACATCCAAAATACAACTAACTACCCTAGAATACACCTATTATCAGTAAAAACTGCCGCAAAACTTTATGTGAGAGTAAAATTAAAAAGACTTCTCGTAAGCGACGACATGCTGAACATCCTCCAACAATGATGGCTTCAAACTTGAACTAACAATAAAAAATGAAATCGTGTATATGTGGTGCAAAAATATTGCCATTTTAATAGTAATAAAAAATAGTCCAAACATCCATAGAGATCAATGGAATTCAAATAAAGTATACAATAATATTTTTACAAATGCTTTTTAATACAATAAATGTATGAAAATCTTCTAAATAAAACCGAAAATATGTATTATTTTTTCAATATTGAATACAAAGGTTATGTGAATTGTATGTATGAAAATATTTCAATTGTAAGTTTATATTAATAATTGAATGCAAAAATGTCTAAAATTGGAAACAAGTATGTAAAATAAACAGTATTAATACACTGTATAAAATGCAAACATATGCGAAACAATATATATCAAAAAAAGTATTTAAAATATACAAATGTATAAATAATGTTTAGGTGTTATGAAACTTTTTAATACAAATGCAAATATTTTTAATACATTTGGATTACATACCTAAATGTTTCTTGACATGTTCAGTTATATTTAATTATGTAAAGAAATGTACAAAAATGTAAATCACATTTTTTCGCTTATTGTAAATATAAAAAAATGATATACCACAATCTACATTGTACATTGTATGTATTCAGTACATTTTCCTGTAAATATATGTCTAAAAAAAGTTGGAAAAATGTTGGACATTAAGAGGTCTACAGATACTATTCTCACTACAATGTAAGCTACATTAAGGAACGTGTTGGACCATAAGGGTTTCAGAATTACAATTCCCGCCCCAATCTTAGCTCCACTGAGGAAAGTATTAGACATTATGGGATACAGATTTAATATTCCCACTCCAATTTAAGCTGCACTGAGGAAAGTGTTGGACATAGACGGGTCATGATTTGTCATTCCCACTTCATTATAACCTAAATTGGGGAAAGTGTTGGATATTGAGGGATTAAGATTTACTATTCCCACTCCATACAAAACTAAGGTAGGGAAAGTGTTGGAAATTGAGTGGTTTACCTTTACATGTTCCTTGTCAGGATCTTTACGGCCCGGTAAAAGCTGACTGTTACATGCGCAATATTCGCCGGAAGGAACTACAAATCCCGGCATGCCCTGAGAAACACGCTGTACGTGCTCCGAACAGTACGCATGGAACACGTAAAAGACTAGCGGAGCCCTCAAACGCTGCCGATTATTCAGTAGCAGCGTTTCCAGTCTTTGTCTTCAGAGTCTGCTGGCTACTATTCACGGCTGTAAGAGTGGGGGGTCCACTGTTTCTGTCGAAGGGTCCCTGGAAAGGATCTTTTGCTGGGCCAAAGGTGTTTCTGGCCGTTTGCATACCCGTTGGTTGAGACCGCAGAATAGAGTCTCTGACGGAGAGTGTTTCAGACTCTTTATTATCAGCCCGGTGGAAGCAGGCTCGTTTCTCCCGTTGGTCGAGGCATGTACAGTGCAGTCTCATGCGGGAGAGGCTTTCCTGGGTTGAGCCTGCTGTTACTTTGCTCGCTTCCTGCTCGATCTCTCCCGTTGGTAGAGGCTGGCGGTCCGCCACCTCTTTGCGGGGGAGGTGTTTTCCGATTGAATTCACTGGCTGTACTTGAAGCAGCCCAAATAACTTAGGAGAGATCAACATTCCTTCTCCCTTTCTCCTTGTTTGTCACACCTAAGACGATATTAGGTGGGAAAACCTCAGTAAAGTCTCACTGTGCCATAAGGAAAACTGAAGAAAGCCTTGGTCCCACTGACATTGGATCTTATGATTGAATAAGCCTAGGGAGAATGCCACTGGTAGTCTTTTCTTCATTTGTATGGGACAATGTTAAGACTGACATTAACTGCGCCTAATTTGTGCCTGTAATTGCTACTGGTTGTTCTTTGCTTCCTATCCCAGGAGAGAGGCAGAAGAGAGGGTTGAACTGCTGTTTTGGCACACAAGTACAGGACCTACCACAGAAAGGCTTAGGTAGGTGAGCGAGAGAAAGCGAGAACAGTATAGCAATATAACTGTATGTTGTTCATGTAAAGTGCAATCCTCATAGTGTCTCCCTTTGTTTATTAGCCCCTGTGGACTCCTTGCCTTCAACCTACTCTCTCCTGACATCCAACGCTAACCTTTTATTCATTTACAGGAAGGATATATGTGGGTTTAAGTGCACGTACTATAGCAGACGTTTGAGGGGAAAAGGTGTCACAGAATTCCAACCTTGTATTTATCTTATGTTTCATTGTTTCCCTTGTCCAGATCTCCCTCCCTGCTGTTCCTTCCCTTTCCTTCCCTCACTTGACTACCTCAATAGTCTGTGTATGTACAGATTCCAGACTTGGGGCCGTCGAGAGGTGGAACCCCTTTGAGCTTCAGCGCAATCCTCAGGATACTGGAAGGAGGAGCCTGACATTCCCGCTATATTCTAATTATATTGGGGAAGTGATGGGCATTGAGGGGTTCAGATTTATTATTCCCACTCCAATCTAAACTCCTTTAGAGAAATGGTTGGACATGGAGGGGTTACAATTTACTATCCCCCCCCAATGTAAACTACATTGGGGAAATAGTTGGGCATTGAGGAGTTAAGATTTGCTATTCTAACTCCAGTCTAAGCTACATTGGGGAATGTGCTGGACATTGAGGTGTTTAGATTCACTTCTCTCATTCCATTCATTCGATTCCATTTCATGTACTGACCTACCGCCAGATCAGGAGTTTTCTCCTGTCTGGCGGGTGGTTCTTTAGTGCTCCCACAGCAGTACTAAAATAAGCACTGAATGGAAACGTCAAAAGCAGTGCCTGCATGGCATGGACTGCTGTGTATGCACACAGGGGGGCACATTTGGTGCCCCCCGTGTGCATCCACATGGGTGAGGCCCTGCAGGACCTTCTTTGCTTCCTCACCGCCACACTTTTCAAGGTGGTTACACCGCTATGAAAAGTGTGGCAGTGAGGAAACTTTTAATATGCTTAGAGGGGCTGCAGCGACCCTCTAAGCATATTGCAGTCTCAATACTGTTGTGCTACCACCAGGGATCTCTGATCCCTGGTTGCGGTGGTCCCATGGTGGCCTGATCGCTGTGGTTGTAATTGTGCAGTCAAAGACCACCACTACTGCGTCCCCACGAGTCTGGCAGTCTGTGGACAGCCAGACTCATAATAAAGCCCTAAGATACTTTGGGGAATATGTTGGACACTGAGGCCTTTAGATTTATAATTCCTACTGTGATATATTCTACACTGGGGAATGTGTTGGATATTGAGGGGCTAGGATTTACTATCCCAACTTCAATCTAAGTGACATTTGGGAAAGTATTGAACATTAAGGGGTTCCAATTTACTATTTACACCCTAAATTGATCCATATTTGGGAATGTGTTGGGCATTGAGGGAGTACACATTTACTATTCTAATTCAAATCTAAGCTGCACTGGGGAAAGGTGAAGACATTGAAGGGCTTAGATTTACTTTTCCACTGCAATCTAGAATAAATTGGGCAAACTGCTGTACATTGAAGAGCTACAATTTACTCATCCCACTCCAAATTAAGGGCCTGATTATGATGATGGCAGGAAGTGTCTCGTCTTTGCATTTTCAGCTGTATGACTGCCGCCTCTTCGGCAGTCAGACCGTCCGATTACAAGGTGTGCCTTGACACCGCCACAAGAACGCCACTGATACTTCTACTCCTGCGGCGAGAGAAGCAGAGGCAGCCAATGGAGTAGGTTCCTGCCAAGGTTCCCGCCAGGCTTATCGTGACCTGCCTTTCTGCTGAACTTTTCCTGGTTGGGGCACTGCCATATGTGAGTCAGCGAACATGCAGTAAATGAGGCCAAATATTGTGCTGCAGGAGTTTTTGCCCTTGTGTACAGTCACTTTTGAACATGTAAATCGCTGCAACGCCTTTGGGGTCAAGTTTGCGCTATATCACACTGCAAAATATTTTAAACAATTATCACGCCCGAGTGACTGCATTGACATTCTAGGGCATGCTTGTCCATTCAGTGAACCAACACAGTGCTGAAATGTACCGCTGTCATGTCAACGCTGTCGTGAAACCGCCAGCCCAGCAGGAAACTCCAAATAAGTCGGGTGACGCGGCCAGCTGCTCAGCGGAGTACTAGGTTCTACCGATGCGGTGGTCTGGCGGTCTCACCACTGAACTCATAATCGGGCCATTAAGCTACAATAGGGAATAGGTTGGACATTGAGGGCTTCAGATTTAATACTCTCACTCCAATCTAAATTACATTGGGGAAAGTGTTGGACATTGAGGATTTTAGGCTTACTATTCCCACCTCAATCTAAACTACATTTGATAATGTTTTGGACATTGAGAGGGACAGATTTCCTATGTCAAGTAACCACAAAAAATTAATATATTTCCAAATAAAAGATATAAAAATTAAACACAAATAAAAATAAAAATAATAACTAATAATTCCACTGATGAATTACATCAACAATTTAAAATACAATAAAATTATAAAAACACAATGTATATTAATTATTTAAATATATTAAATATTTATTTTTCGTAATTGACATTTTGTACAATATATTAAATGTCACAAAATAGTATAAAGTAGTTTTAAATGAATCTATATTTTATATTATTATATTAACATATTATACAGTCATTTAAATTTAAAATGTAAACATTCTAAACTTGAATTCTTTAAAAGATCTATTTTATTCAATTATTCACAGTCTCTAAAACATATATAAATTATATTTAAAAAAATCTAATTTAAAAAGTCTAAGGTGTTTTTATTTAATTATAAAAATTATATGTTAAACCTTGTGAAACATTACAATATAATAGCTGTTATTTTTAACAACCAATTTTTAAACACTACCCTCACAATACACAAACAATAATGACCAAACACACTTCTTTGAAAGCACGTTTTCTTATAACTATTCTACTTTATTTTCTATTTAATCACATACAATGAAAATAAATATAGCTAATTTGCAAAACAAAGAATTTTGTTTTAACTTTTGCACATTTAAAAAGCTACAACCTAACTCTATCTTTCACAAGATACTGAATTAAAAACAACATTAATAAAACAAATCATAATTTGTGTTTAAAACAACCAAAAATAATTTTCCTTTCATTTTACAATATTTTCATCTAAAATACTTCTCACACTAAACACCCATATTTCCCAAAACCACTAAAAACTCGAAACAAAATAAACATCACGAAAAAAAGACAAAACTATTTCTAATTTGCACTATTTATGAAATTGTTTACAAAAGTAAATCCCTGTTTCCCCACAACTCATAAGTAAACAAAAAAGGCATCAATAAGTATAGTACACAATTTAAAAAAATCATATTTAAGTGTTACATCTTTGAAAATGAACTGAAGCCCAATAAAAAAATATGTAATGTAAATAACAACAAACAAAAAACTTACACATTAACAACATTATGAATTAAAAACAAAAGTGCTGGAGCAATCACCCAAAAAAATAAATATTTTCAAAATATTGTCCTAAGATTAAAATTGCAAATTAAAAAATACAAATAATCATGCAAAAATGCAATATGAAATAAGTGTTAAATAAAAGAAAAAATTATATATATACATATTATCTACTGGCGGTCGCCAGTAGATAGTTATAGTTACAACCTAGTTTCCATAGGAAATCTCAAAATTCTATTTTGAATAACTTTGGCGCCGGTTGACGAATCCTCGCGAAATTTTCAAAACTAATGGGGCGCTCCGTTCAGCTCCTACCCTGAAAGTCTCGGGGTGATTTGTCAAGCGGGGGCCGAGAAAAAGGGGGGGTCCCAAAACGCGTTTTCCCCATGCATTTTTCCATAGGACCTTTAGTCGCAGCTACAGCCCGAACGGCTGAACAGAATTACGTGAAATTTGGCAGAGAGGTAGCCATAAGGTCAAGGAAGTGCCTTTTGCAGGTCTGGTGTAAATCTGTTCAGTATTTCCGTAGAAAATAGCATTTAAAAGCATATCAATATCTATACGCGCGCACCCTGCCGTGCGCGAGCGCAATTCTGATTGGTTGTTAGATGTCGGTAAACATTCGAATCGGTCGAAATCAGGAAGTGTCGGCCGCCATTTTGTCTCTCGCAGTCTGAGGGGGTGAAAAAAAAAGGTGGAGAACTAGAAAAGGGGGCAGAGTGGACAGTTCCTGACCCCCTAGCCTTGGTCAGGGGGTCACAGAAGGACCCCCAAGGGCGAAAAAAACATTTTTTTTTTTTTTTTAAATCGCGAGGTGCGCGCACGGTGCCCTACTATAACATGTGTGAAACCTACGTTTTTTTCAGTGAATTTGCAAGGTTTTTTAAATGCTAATTCCTAACTATAACGTGTGTGAAACCTATGGTTTTTTTAGTGAATTTGTAAGGTTTTTTAAATGCTAATTTATGTATGTATTATTATATTTTTTATATATTTATTTTACAATAAACTACCTATGTATATAGTTATAGATTGACTGTATCCCTTAATATGGAATGGCTCAGCTCTTTTATTTTGAATTTGGATAAAGTTGAACAACATAGTTAATATCTTCTATAAACTTATAAACAGTTTAAACTGTTTTTTTTTTTTAAGGGTTTTTCACCGTGCGCGCCTTCAGGGACCCCCTGACAAAGGCTAGGGGGTCAGGAACTCTCTACCCTGCCCCCTTTTCACGTTCTCCACCTTTCTTTTTCATTGCCACACACAAAATGGCGTCCGACACTTCCTGATTTCGACCGATTCGAATGTTGACTGACATCTAACCACCAATCAGAATTACGCTCGCGCACGGCACCGTGCGCGCACGGTGCGCGCATATAGATATTTATGTACTTTTAACTGCAATTTTCTCAGGAACAACTGAACAGATTGACACCATATATGCAAAAGGCACATGCCTGACCTGAGGACTACCTCTTTGCCAAATTTCAAGTAATTCTGTTCAGCCGTTCAGGCTGTACCTTCGACTAAAGGTCCTATGGGAAAATGCATGGGGAAAACGCGTTTTGGGACCCCCCTTTTTTCTCAGCCCCCGCTTGACGAATCACCCCGAGGCTTTCAGGGTAGGAGCTGAGCGGAGCGCTCCATTAGTTTTGAAAATTTCACCTCAACTGGCGCCAAAGTTATTCAAAATAGAATTTTCAGATTTCCTATGGGAACTCGGTCCTAACTATAACTTAGGATATATATATATATATATTATCTACTGGCGGTCGCCAGTAGATAGTTATAGTTACAACCTAGTTTCCATAGGAAATCTCAAAATTCTATTTTGAATAACTTTGGCGCCGGTTGACGAATCCTCGCGAAAATTTCAAAACTAATGGGGCGCTCTGTTCAGCTCCTACCCTGAAAGTCTCGGGGGGGATTCGTCAAGCAGGGGCCGAGAAAAAGGGGGGGTCCCAAAACGCATTTTCCCCATGCATTTTTCCATAGGACCTTTAGTCGCAGCTACAACCCGAACGGCTGAACAGAATTACGTGAAATTTGGCAGAGAGGTAGCCATAAGGTCAAGGAAGTGCCTTTTGCAGGTCTGGTGTAAATCTGTTCAGTATTTCCTGAGAAAATAGCATTTAAAAGCATATCAATATCTATACGTGCGCACCGTGCGCGCACTGTGCGCGCACCCTGCCGTGCGCGAGCGCAATTCTGATTGGTTCTTAGATGTCGGTAAACATTCGAATCGGTCGAAACCAGGAAGTGTCGGCCGCCATTTTGTCTCTCGCAGTCAGAAGGGGTGAAAAAAAAAGGTGGAGAACGTGAAAAGGGGGCAGAGTGGACAGTTCCTGACCCCCTAGCCTTGGTCAGGGGGTCACAGAAGGACCCCCAAGGGAAAAAAAAAAATCGCTCGGTGCACGCACCGTGCGCGCACGGCATGCACTGCGAACCGTGGGTGCTCGGTGCGCGAAGCGCACCGGGCGCCCACAGCGCGCGCACGGTGTGCGAAGCGGACCGTGCACGCACGGTGCGCGCACCTCGCGATTTAAAAAAAAAAACAATTGTTTGACCCCCTGACCAAGGCTAGAGGGTCAGGAACTGTCCACTCTGCCCCCTTTTCACGTTCTCCACCTTTTTTTTCACCCCCTCAGACTGCGAGAGACAAAATGGCGGCCAACACTTCCTGGTTTCGACTGATTCGAATGTTTACCGACATCTAACAACCAATCAGAATTGCGCGCACGGTGAAAAACCTGAAAAAAAAATTAATAAATACATAACTTAGCATTTAAAAAACCGTACAAATTCACTGAAAAAACCATAGGTTTCACACACGTTATAGTTACGAATTAGCATTTAAAAAACCTTGCAAATTCACTTAAAAAACCATAGGTTTCACACATGTTATAGTTAGCTGGACATTTCACTCGTAAAAAAGCAATGAAATTCCCCCGTTATAGTTAGTGCAGGCAACTATAACTCACGCGACCGCAATCCTCTGCTGATGACGTCAGATATTACATCACTGATGACATATGTGTGTTTATAAAAAATACATATTTGTAATATATGTATAGCTAAAGATTAATGGAAGAAGACATGGGTAAATAAGTGTCTAAATACAGTGATGTAATATCTGACGTCATCAGCAGAGGATTGCGGTCGCGTGAGTTATAGTTGCCTGCACTAACTATAACGGGGGAATTTCATTGCTTTTTTACGAGTGAAATGTCCAGCTAACTATAACATGTGTGAAACCTATGGTTTTTTAAGTGAATATTTATATATATATATATATATATTTTGTTCAAACAAATGCCCTGAAGCTTCGGGAGGGCACCCAGCAGCAATCCAGCCCTCTGGCTTTTATTCTTGACTCTCCTCTGCAAAACAAAAAAGAAAATTTGTAGCCTGACGCGTTTCGATGCAGAAAGCATCTTCCTCATAGGCTTGCAAAAATTACCACAAGAAAGGCTCTGTTTTATGCAATAGCTGATGCGTGTGAATGCATCTCTATCTGGCTGCCTTCGATCTCTGAAACTCAATTCAATCTGGCTATCTTCAGTATCTGAAACATAACTTTCCATTTCTTCAAGATATGAAGTAAAATATTCAAACTTCGTATTGATGATCTCAAACATGACATAAATCATAGCAGTCATAGGAACCTTAGTAGATTTTATTTCATGGACATCCATGGGCACGTTGTTGCAGTACTTTCAATATAAAAGCTGTTGCATGGTCCTCCCTTTTCTTAATTTTACCCTTGGTAATACTACTTAAAAACGTTTTTTCACCTACTGATCATTTCGAGATGATCATCCTCACTCTTATTTATTGCTTCTTCCATACATGAAAACTACACCGGTGTAGATCAGCAGGCTGCTTTCAGATTACATAGAAGGCATAATATAAAAGCACAGGAGGTTTTGTGCCTGCTCACAGCTGTTCCCACCTGAACAGCGTGGCTGCTGTAGTGATTGCTGTGAGGTCAACATGCTAATAAATGATGAGCTGTCTTGTGTTTTTGCTGTCTGGGGTTGCCAGGTGTTTTGCCCACGTGAAATCACAAGGGCCGATTACGATTGCGGAAGGCCCGTCACCGCCAGCCATGCGGTGGCGGTCATTCCGCAATCGTACCGCCATTTTCCCCGCCACATTACGATGGCGGAGGGAATCACGCTTGGACCATGGCCGACGCAAAGAGTGTCTGCCACGGGTCAGCCTAAAGCAATCTGACAGATTGCCTGGCGGACAGATCCGAGAGCCCTAAATGGTGGTGGTGCCTAGCAGGCACCGTCCATCAAATTTGGATGCTTGGGATTCAGGTCTTTTGGCTGGTGGGGATTCCTGACGGGGCCCGTTGCGGGCCCCCCTTGTGTAGTGGGGTGAGAGTGCACCCTCCTAATTTCACAGCACTACGTGGCAGGCACTGTGTGGTGTCTGCCACGTAGTGCTGTGAAATGCACAACATGGCATTTTAACATCACAGTGGGTGCTGCTGTCAGCAGCACCCGCAGCAATGTTAAAATGCAGGATCCGACCACCATGGTGATGGTCACATCCTGATTGAGTGTGTGGGACCGCCGCTTGCATGGCGGACGGTCCCAGTTTACACCAGGATGTCCGCCATCCTAATGAGCCCGATAGTTTGTGGCTGCTTCAGGTGAGTTTTAATATATTGTTGCTGGACCAGCCATTGCCAGGCTACAGGTGGCAGCCGCTGGTGGTGCATCAATCTGAGAGGGCAATAAATCTACAGAGCGCACAAAGAGGATCCCTCAGAGTATGGCTTCCTGAGCAGCATAGAGTGGCATAATTTAGTGCCCACTCCTTTATATGGAAATTCTATTTCATTAATCAATTGCAGTAAGTGGCCATATATTTAAAGAGAGCCACCCATATATCTAGTTGAACAAATAATAAATGTACTTACCAAGAAAGAGAATGTTTGCTCTCTTTAAATGATATTATTATAATCATCTATGTTAACCGTATTAATTTAGAACTTATTCTGAACCAAATGTTGGCCTAATTTATGACTAGGCCTTAGTGCACATGTTAGGTTTTATAAAATGTTCTGCAAGTGCCTTGTTTTGGATCCTCTTCAAGTGCCTTGTCAACGAGCTCAGTAAGTTAGAATAGACTTATTGTTAAGTTTGGCTAGGAGGTACTGATCCTTTTAATTACATTTCTTCTTGGATATGGAGAACGAAATGGTGCCAGAAACCACCCTGTACCAGACATAATGGACTGATGTGATATCCAAGGACATCCAGATAATTGGTTCCTTGTTGGAAGCTGGAAAACTAGGGAGTCTACCTGCTCCCTGAGAATACTGTCTTTTGACAGGTTTGTCTGGTATAAATATATAAGGAGAAGCTGTCTAGAACATTCTTTCATTCTTTAATTGCATGCCCTTTAGAATAACAGACTAGACCCTATCCTGACGTTAAGAGCGAGCACACCTCTTCTTGACTTTGCTGCTTTCCCCTGACCAGAGTGTTAAGCTTTATGCTTGAATACTCAGACTTTTTCCTTTAAACTTTATATCTGGTTCATCTGATGCTGACACCTTCCTCATAGAAGTTCTCTGTTTCTATACTTTATTTAGAATAGGGATATTCTTTTATGGAACCTGCTTGGGTAATATTTTGTCTGCTGTATGTGATACTATTTTGCATTTGAGTTCTTATACTATGTATATTCAGATTGCATGATCATTTAAATATGTATGTCTCCTAAGGTTTGGACACCCTACTCTCTGTCATTTCTGTTGGGACCTCTTGATTTCACTGTATTTGAAATGTGCTACTGATGTAAGCTCCTTTATTACAGTTGAAGTCAACAGTCAAAGGTCCATATGTCCAGTGGGGAAACTTAGTTGATGACTTCACCAAGAGGCTGAGATTAAAGAAACCCTGCACTATCAAGTGTAACCTGGGTAACTACAAAAACATTTGGAGAAGCTGTTGGTCACTCAAGGGATACATTTATTAGCTGAAGGATGATTAATACAGCGAAAACAGTGCGATGAATGATTTGCATACATTTTTGAAAGGGAAAAAGGGGTTTGATAAAGTTGCCATTTACTAAAAAACATCATCTTCGCCAGTTCGCGCCTCTAAGCGTACTAAAATTAGGTTTATTAATAGCTGACTACAAATTAGCAGAAATTTCTAGATCTTCAGGATCCTTCCATTTTTTAATAGCCTTCTGTCCAAGATCCAGACCCCTCACTAAAGCCAAACGCTTTTTCCATGCCACAGGTTTTCTGCCCAATGCATCCTCTAAAAGTTAATTGGCTAGCTGATGTTGATCGCTAATTTGGGAAACATCTAGCTCAGTAAGAAATTTGTGGAAGATGTTATATGACCCCAGAAGAATAAAATCATTGACAATCAATTGCGCCATTTCGGTCATAGTTAACCATCTTCCATTCCTCAGAAAATCTGAGACCTTATGAAATCCTACCGAAGCCCACTTTAAGGTGAGTTCTGAGGGTTGTGTAATCCCTGCTAATGATAGGATGTCAATTAGTAATGTACCTGAATTGATTGCAGGGATGAAATATCTTTTATAGCACGCCTGTTGTTTTTTAAGAAGCCAGTGAAGACACTTATAACGGACTCGCTTAGAGGAGTGGATCTGACTTTCCTCACATATTAAATCCATAAAACTATTAATAAAAAGGTTTGACTGCAATTGAGGTTTGAATCTAGATAAATACTGTGCAAAATAAGCATAGTAGTAGTCCCTGAGATTTGGAAGGGCTAGGCCTCTTTGCTCCAATTCTTCATATAAAGTGCTAAGTGCGATACGTGATGATTTTTTTGCCCAAAGAAAGGCTGTGAACATAGACTCTACTTGGGTAAAAAAGGAACCTGATAAAATACATGGGTTTGTTGAGAACAGAAAATTAAACAAAGGAAGAACAGACATTTTAATCAAGGACACCCGACCCAAAATAGATAGAGTAAGAGAATTCCAGCGTGAAAACAAGGCCTGAGTTTTTCGAAGAAGTGGTGCGAAATTCAGATGATATAGGTCGGTAACTCTTTCAGAGAAATATACCCCAAGATATCTCTTAGGTTTGATGTTAACGCAAGAAAGGATATCGGGGTGCAGATCCAAGCTTGCACCACCGCATTGTAAAATTTCGGTTTTCCTTTTATTAATGCGATACCCACCTAAAGCCTCGAAGTCCTCAAAGACCTGGAAGACTTTAGCCTGAACCTCTATCTCGGGTTTAATAATAAGCATGATATCGTCCACATATAATTTCAATTTTGCCATAGATGGAATTGGGGGACAGATATCAGCACAGTTCCTAATTGCTATCGCTAATGGTTCGATAAAGAAAGCAAACAAAACCGGCAAAAAAGGGCACCCTTGCCTTGTGCCCCGTTTTACTTTAAGCCGCACGACCACCGAGGTGTTGATGATTACATTGGCTTCAGCATTTTTATATAAACTATGGATCAGGGCCGTGATCTTTGAGGAAATACCGAAGTGATCTAAAATTTTAAACAATGTCTCCCACACAACAAGGTCAAAAGCCTTCTCGGCGTCTAGTAGAAGGACTAATGCGGGTATCCTCTGCGTATTGAAATAGTCCAACGCCTCAGTTAAATAATGTGTGTTGGTGGCTAATTACCTACCAGCGATAAAACCGTTCTGGTCTGAATGAATCAATTGCGCCGCGTGTGGATTAAACCAAAGTGATAACAGTTCCGTGACAATTTTATAGTCTGAGTTTAACAAAGTTATCGGGCGATACGAGTTCGGATCCTCACTGTTCTTACCTTTTTTCAGAAAGCTGATTATATTGCCTTGTCTAAAGGACTCTGGTATTCCCCCCCCCCCCCCGAGCATAGAATTAACTAAACAAAGGAAAAAGTCTGCAACTGAACTAAAAAAGACTTTAAAAAATTCAGGCGGAAAGCCATCCGGGTCACAGGCCTTGCCATTTTGCAGATTCTTAATAACCCCCTCCTGTTCTTCCATAGTGAAGGGGCTTGCCATAGATAATTTTTCGAATTCTGAGAGTGTCGGAGGGCAATTATTTTGCAAAAATCCTTCTAGCAAAGTCATATCCACTGTCTGAAATTGTCCATAAATGGACTCATAATGCTGTAGCATTATTTCCCCAATTTTGACTGGGTCATTGTTAGAAATGGGAATTCTGGTTGGCTAGGGTTTGCGCCAAAGCCAGGCAGAAACCACCACTCTAGTCAGGGCTGGGGAGTTACACGCCAAAGATAACCCCTGCTCACCCCCTTGGTAGCTTGGCACGAGCAGTCAGGCTTATCTCGGAGTCAATGTGTAAAGCGTTTTCGCGCGCACCCAGCAACAACACCCAAGGCCCTCCACAAAAGAAACTCCACACAAGGTTATATATAAAAATAGCCTTTGTATTATACCAAACACATTAGATAATATTCACACAAATTACACTGTGCCAACTGGCACTGGGCGGAATTTACAGGGGACTATTTACACAAGACAGAGCCACATGGACCACTGTCAGAATTATCACAAATCACCAAATTGTAAATGTAGACATGTAGAACAAATAATAAATGTAGCGCACAACCAGTAACCACTGGTAACAGGTAAGTACACCCTACGCAATCCTAAAACACCTTAGGTACACATCACGCAGGGAACCATGAACACACTAGCATAATCTATACTAGGAAAAACAATCTCCAATGCATAAACACAGTTCAGGAGTGAAAGCAGCATAAAGGCAATGCGCAGGCGCAAAAGTACACAGGTAACAATAATCACCCTAGGTGAGGGCACAACACAAGAAACCTGTCCCCAGGCCAACTTGGCCCTTCAGGGGCTCAAACGCCCTTTGTCCACAGAGTCAGGGCTGGACTGCGCACGCCAGAAACACCAGGGCACAACCTAAATGTTGCAGCTGCCCACTAAGTGCTGGGCAGCTGGGAAAAGGAGCCGGGGCACCACTGTGCCTTTCAAAACATATGCCCTGCGTTGGAGCCTCTCTGGGCTCTGAGAAAATAGTGTCCCCAAACGTTGGAGCCTGTCAGGGCTCTAAAACAAATATGCCCCCTTTGGGGTCTCTCTGGACTCTAAACAATGTTGCCCCCAACGTTGGAGCCTCGTGGGCTCGTAAAGAATGATGCCCCCAAAACGTTGGAGCCTCGTGGGCTCGAAAACACCAATTTGCCCCCGGGACAACGTTGGAGCGGCCCGCTGCCTTCCGGGGGCGCTCTTATAATCAAAAGAATGCCCCCGTACGTTGGAGCCCTCTAGGCTCTGAAATACTAATGCCCCCGACGTTGGAGTCCTCTAGGCTCTTGAACAATAATGCCCCCAACACGTTGTAGCTGCCCGCCTCTGCGGTGCAGCTGCGACAAGGTCACCGTCACCGAGAATGTGCCCCGAGCGGCACCAACACTGTGGGGTATTCAGCCCCCTCTCATTCACTGGGGCGCACCAAAGCTTTCTCTGGGGCCCCGTGGTTGGCGGCAGGCACCAGCAACGTGCTTTGGCTTTCTCCCACCCCCGGGCCCGTCCTCACCTTGTCCGCGGTTCCTTTCTGGGTCTGGGGTCCCAGGAGCGCGGGGTGGGCTCCCGGCAGCTCCCTGCTTCTTGTCAGCGCGGGGCACTCCTTCACCGACGGAGGCGGGGTAGGCTCCCGCCCTTCGTCCGGACTCCGGGCTTCCGTCTTCCAGTACAGGAGCGCGGGGTAGGCTCCCATCGCTTCCTGCTTGATGTCCCGCCCACGTCCCAACAAGAACTGCCTGACTTCCTGTGGGAGCCCGGCTGTGGTGGTGATTTCTCCTCTGCATTCTTAAAAGTGAAAATAGGCGGAAATGGCGGGGTGGGCACCCACCAACGAGCACCGCAACGCGGGGTGGGCACCCGCTATAAAAATAATTAAATCAGCGGGGTGGGCACCCGCCAATGAGCACCACAATGCGGGGTGGGCACCCGCTATAATCCACGGGCAAAGCGGGGGAATCCCTACGTCGCGATTCCCACGGAAACTCGCGCAGCTCGGCGCTGCTGCTCACAAATGAAGGCGCTCCTTAGTCCAAAAGTGCAGCGCTTCTGCCCTGGGAAACACAGCGCTCCTCCAACAAGACAAGGCTCTGGACAAAGTCTTTCAGGAGGCAGGGGGTCAAGGGCTGGGCCCAGGGGCCAGCTCACAGGGCCCTCCAGGCAGGGAGGCAGTCCCCAGTGGCGGTCTCTCCTGGCGCCCAGCAGCAGCAGCAGGCCCCCCTCAAATCAGGAACAAGAGAGAACATTTTACTTGGGGTCACAGCCCCTTTTTATACACAGGTTACCTTTGTTTCCAGGTGCAGGGGAGGGGCGAACCAGATGCAACTGGTTCCTGAGCACCTTGTTTTGCTCAGCCCCTCTCCCTATTCACAGAACAGGCCATGGTCATCAGTCGCACCACAGGGGGCAGAACCAGCATTGTGTGGGGAAAGCCCAGCCCTATTCAGGTCCCAGGTGTTCTCCTCCCACCCATCTGGCTGCTGATCTCCCCATTCACCACTGGGTGACTCCTCCTGACTCTGGGGATTCCCTAGCCCATCACATGACCTCAGCCAGCCAATCGCCAGACAAGGCACTCATCTCACACTGCACACAGAAATGTCAACTTCTAGAAGTGGCACTTCCACACTGGGTACATTGACGCCGCACACATCATCGCGCAGCATTTCATCACACGAGTCCGCACATACCACAACTCGCACCTGCACTACCCACGCATCAGGAACTACCAGGCACACATACATTCCCCCATGCATTCCTATGGGAGGGCAGGCCAACCTCACTACACGCACGCACTTTACCCTGGGACACAGTGGTAAAGTGCGCAGAAGCCAAAAATCACTAACACCAGGTCACAATAAAAAGCAAAAAGTTTCAGGGGTGAACCTGCCAGAAGGGCCGAGTCCAACACAACCCCCTTCCAGCCAAAACGCAGGGTAGACCAATCACCACCGTGATGGTTTTCCCTGCTTGGGGCGATAAAACATGGACACAGGCCCGCAACGGCAGGGACACTCTCCGGTTTCATGCCACTCTGAACCCACGTGGTTCCCTCTGAAAAAACTCGGCGGACCAACTGGACTACCCCACTGGTACTCCTCAGCTGTCCGCGGCCAGGACCAGGCCCTAGGTCCTTGCCTAACCACAGAGTGGGGGGTAGTAACCCCTGGCACATAGCAACCATTCTCCACTCTACCCCTCATCAGGGCAGTTCTAAACTGCCACTGATCCTCCAGCCTAGGGTCTGTACCCTCAAGCTGACCAACAGTCACGGGCGAGGCTCTCCTCCCCCTACCTCTTCTTCTAGGGTTCCGCCCTCTCTTCCTCTGAGAGGCGACCTCGTAACGCAATTTACCCACCAGCTCAGGACCTCTCTCTGAGAACTGGTCTCCCAACCTAAGGTTTAACCCCTCAGGTTGCACCGGGGTCAGAGGTGAGGACTCCCTCCCTCTGGACCCCCTTCCAGAGTCCGGCACCCTCCCAAGTGGAGTGGTGCCCCTAGCAGCTACATCGGTCAGGATACTGCTTACAGTCGTCCTTCCCTCCAGGTCAGGCTGATCCTGAACCTGGCCTCCCAACCAGGGGTCTAAACCCTTTGGCTGAGTACTTGCCTGGCACTCCAGGACTTCTGGGGACTTACACACCATCCCCCCGAGGGTAACATATCCCTCATATGTTGTGTGACAGTCTGCCTGGCGCAGATCTCCCGTCCCCTGTCCACCTGGCAGTGCGTGAAGATCCCCCAGGACAGACGTGTGGTCACCATGGTCACCTCTAGGAGACTCAGCCCTCCCGGCTGGTCCCTGACCCACTGGCTCCTCCACTGGGGAACACAACCCCATGCCACCCCTCTCGCTGGACTTCGGTACCCTCCCTACCGGAGCGGTACTGCCAGACACCAGAACCACTGGAGCTCTACTTACAGATCATCCAGGTTCTCCATACTCTAGGTGATCTTCCTCAAATGGACTAACAGGACAGCCTAGGCCCCCAACCTGGTGTTCCCTGAAGAAACCATCCAGGCTCTGAGACTGGGTTTCGGGCCTCTGGGGACTCGAAGTCACCCACTCACTCCTACTCCACTGAGATAGGTCGTGAGCCCCTACACCCCTCTCACTACTCTGGGAACTAGCTGGGCTACTCTGAGCCTCTTCCCCCATACTGGACGGGAAGATACCTGAGCCACTACTGTTGGAAGTACTCTCCCATACCTCATCAGAACCTTGGGCACTTTCCCAGCGGTCCGCTTCCTCTGCAAGGGCCCAAGGACTAAAGGAGTTATACCTCAACAGGTGTTGGCGCAACCCGGTATAACAACTGCTGAGCATCTGCTCTTTGAGAACTAGAGCCAACGGTGCGGAATACCCATGTTCCGGGTTAACCCTCACCCAATCGATCAGTGCATCATCACATTCCTCCACAAACTCCTCCCGTCTGGTAAGACAGTTTCTTACTGCCCCTGAATTTCAACCTATACTCCTCTTCTTGGAAAACAGGTACCATACTCTGGGAACTGGGAATGGGACTCTCTGCACTGGACTCTCTATCGCTGCCACCACTGGACTCTACCCTGCCTGGGGAATCCAGATAACTACAACTGCGCTCAGGGGACAACTTACCCTCCAGAGCTAGTTTCTCTCTGGCAAAGGCCCTCTCAGCCTCCGCCATCTGCTTCTGAGCTAAGACCCTCTCGGTTTCCAGCTTGGCATGCTCTATCCTGAGTTTTTTACTATGGCCAGCTGATGCTCCCTCTCTTCCCTCCTATCTACCCACTCCTCTGGGAACAGGAAAAGGGATGGGGTGCTGCTCCTGACACTGGACCCAGCAAGGGACTCCCTATCTATGGGGTCTTCACTATCTACTGGCGTCCCTGTCCTGTCACTTTCTTCCTCCTCTTCAGATTCCTCAGGGCTTCCCTCAGACCCACCACCCTCTTGGCGTGTGGCCCAGGCCCTCTCCTCCTCACTGCGCTCACGTTCCCATTCATCCTTTTGCCATAGGATCAGGTTGTCCCGCAGTTTGGACTGGGTGTCTGACTCACCCACCTCTATGTCTCTCTCTTCACAGAATCTGACCAACTCTAACATACTGTATCTAAACAGACCACAGAAATGAAAAGCAGGCTCCATTTTGGAGGACGTTCTCCAGAAAAGTTCAAAACAAGGAACCTAGGTGTCTGAGCTAAAACAGGAGTACACAATTAACAAAGGACACCTTTAGGAGAAGAAATAATGGAACTCAAAACAATAATTCCCAAATACGTGATTATCTAAATGCAGAGTTTTGTAGTGCAGCCAGTTGCTGCTGCGGTACGGCGCAAACGCAAGTCCTATCCCACCGCTGATCACCAATGTTAGAAATGTGATTTCTGGTTGGCTAGGGCTTGTGCCAAAGCCAGGCAGAAACCACCACTCTAGTCAGGGATGGGGAGTTACACGCCAAAGATAATCCCTGCTCACCCCCTTGGTAGCTTGGCACGAGCAGTCAGGCTTATCTCGGAGGCAATGTGTAAAGCATTTGCGCGCGCACCCAGCAACAACACCCAAGGCCCACCACAAAAGAAACTCCACACAAGGTTATATATAAAAATAGCCTTTGTATTATACCAAACACATTAGATAATATTCACACAAATTACACTGTGCCAACTGGCACTGGGCGGAATTTACAGGGGACTATTTACACAAGACAGAGCCACATGGACCACTGTCAGAATTATCACAAATCACCAAATTGTAAATGTAGACATGTAGAACAAATAATAAATGTAGCGCACAACCAGTAACCACTGGTAACAGGTAAGTACACCCTACGCAATCCTAAAACACCTTAGGTACACATCACGCAGGGAACCATGAACACACTAGCATAATCTATACTAGGAAAAACAATCTCCAATGCATAAACGCAGTTCAGGAGTGAAAGCAGCATAAAGGCAATGCGCAGGCGCAAAAGTACACCGGTAACAATAATCATGTACCCTAGGTGAGGGCACAACACAAGAAACCTGTCCCCAGGCCAACTTGGCCTTTCAGGGGCTCAAACGCCCTTTGTCCACAGAGTCAGGGCTGGACTGCGCACGCCAGAAACAACAGGGCACAACCTAAACATTGCAGCTGCCCACTAAGTGCTGGGCAGCTGGGAAAAGGAGCCTGGGCACCACTGTGCCTTTCAAAACATATGCCCTGCGTTGGAGCCTCTCTGGGCTCTGAGAAAATAGTGCCCCCAAACGTTGGAGCCTGTCAGGGCTCTAAAACAAATATGCCCCCTTTGGAGTCCCTCTGGACTCTAAACAATGTTGCCCCCAACGTTGGAGCCTCGTGGGCTCGAAAACACCAATTTGCCCCTGGGACAACGTTGGAGCGGCCCGCTGCCTTCCGGGGCAGCTCTTATCATCAAAAGAATGCCCCCATACGTTGGAGCCCTCTAGGCTCTGAAATACTAATGCCCCCGACGTTGGAGCCCTCTAGGCTCTTGAACAATAATGCCCCCAACACATTGCAGCTGCCCGCCTCTGCGGTGCAGCTGAGACAAGGTCACCGTCACCGAGGATGTGCCCCTAGCGGCACCAACACTGTGGGGTATTCAGCCCCTCTCACTCACTGGGGCGCACCGAAGCTTTCTCTGGGGCCCCGTGGGTGGGGGCAGGCACCGGCAATGTGCTTTGGCTTTCTCCCACCCCCGGGCACCTCCTCACCTGGTCGGCAGTTCCTTTCCGAGTCTGGGGTCCCAGGAGCGCGGGGTGGGCTCCCGGCAGCTCCCTGCTTCTTGTCAGCGCGGGGCACTCCTTCACCGACGGAGGCGGGGTAGGCTCCCGCCCTTCGTCCGGACTCCGGGCTTCCTCCTTCCAGTACAGGAGCACGGGGTAAGCTCCCGTCGCTTCCTGCTTGATGTCCCGCCCACGTCCCAACAAGAACTGCCTGACTTCCTGTGGGAGCCCGGCTGCGGCGTTGATTTCTCCTCTGCGTTCCCCGAAGCGCGGGATGGGCTCCCGCCTTCGTCTTAAAAGTGAAAATAGGCGGAAATAGCGGGGTAGGCACCCGCCAACGAGCACCGCAACGCGGGGTGGGCACCCGCTATAAAAATAATTAAATCAGTGGGGTGAGCACCCGCCAACGAGCACCACAATGCGGGGTGGGCACCCGCTATAATCCACGGGCAAAGCGGGGGAATCCCTACGTTGGGATTCCCACAGAAACTCGCGCAGTTCGGCGCTGCTGCTCACAAATGAAAGCGCTCCTTAGTCCAAAAGTGCAGCGCTTCTGCCCTGGGAAACACAGCGCTCCTCCAACAAGACAAGGCTCTGGACAAAGTCTTTCAGGAGGCAGGGGGGCAAGGGCTGGGCCCAGGGGCCAGCTCACAGGGCCCTCCAGGCAGGGAGGCAGTCTCCAGTGGCGGTCTCTCATGGCACCCAGCAGCAGCAGCAGGCCCCCCTCAAATCAGGAACAAGAGAGAACATTTTACTTGGTGTCACAGCCCCTTTTTATACACAGGTTACCTTTGTTTCCAGGTGCAGGGGAGGGGCGAACCAGATGCAAGTGGTTCCTGAGCACTTTATTTTGCTCAGCCCCTCTCCCTATTCACAGAACAGGCCAGGGTCATCAGTCACACCACAGGGGGCGGAGCCAGCATTGTGTGGGGAAAGCCCAGCCCTATTCAGGTCCCAGGTGTACTCCTCCCACCCATCTGGCTGCTGATCTCCCCATTCGCACTGGGTGACTCCTCCTGACTCTGGGGATTCCCTAGCCCATCACATGACCTCAGCCAGCCAATCGCCAGACAAGGCACTCATCTCACACTGCACACAGAAATGCCAACTTCTAGAAGTGGCACTTCCACATTAGGTACATTGACGCCGCACACATCATCGCGCAGCATTTTGAGGTTCTGTAGCGATCCGAACCCGTGAATTCGGTATCGTAGTACTGACACGATTTTGGTACCAATGAACCGCAAATGATCCATTATAGGCATGACAGTGTTTTCGCTGCGCAACTAGCATGAATTCACTGAGAAGTAGGGCATTCTGTTGTAAAGCCATGGCATCCATTTTAGTTACGGCATCCATCTTGTTTCTTGCCCTCACATAGTCAATGAACGGACGATGACCCCGGCAGAGTCACCTTGTTAAGGACACGTAAGCTCGAGCCCGAGAAAGGCTGACGCTGCATGACTAGGCAGAATCAAGCTGCCTCCCTTGCCTGAGGCCAGTCCTGCTATACTGGTTCTTGTGTCCGTTGTCCTGACTGAAAGGCTGAAGACGATTGCCCTACCCGTTTATGATCCATAAACACCTCTTATCCTACATTTCAATCCTTTGTACCTGGCTCTGCTCCTTTCCTTCTGGGCTTTTACAATGGGGAGGTTACGATTTTTATGATGGGGAGGATCGGGCGGAGAATGGAGAACTGTCGAGGGAACCTGATTGAATACCGAAAACCTACAACTAATCATTGTTTGATATTTATTTATTGTCTGTTTGGGATACCGGGCTGGGCATGAGAAATATTTGTGTAATGTTGCCCCGAGACATTTTTCTTGTATTTAAGAAACGACCCACTTGATACAAATTGAACAGTCTCGTAGATTCTGCCTCTGTGTGGTTCCTATGATTTCTGTGTCCCTGCAGTAAATAAACTTTGGTCTTTGACGCCGCCATCGAGAAGCCCGTGTCTCTGTTTATTTGTGCACCGAGACAGGAGGAACTCAGGGGTCTTCGGGTGTTGTTTCCCTGACACCTCTGGACTCTTAAAAGTCCAGAACCTCAAATTGGCGCCCAATGTGGGGCGACGTCATCCGGTACCGGTCCAAAGCCTGAAAAGTTCGAGAAGTTTCGTGTGAAGATTCCGGAGGGAGGTACCCCGCTTCATCGATCCCTGCATGTCGTAAAAGTGGCCCGACGATCTCTTCCACGAGGGTTCCCGTTCCCAGACAGCTACAGAGGACCGCTGCCTTGACTGTCGCCCTGTCTTGGACCCGAGGTGCAGACCTTAGTACGGCGAGACGTAGACGGGTTCTCCTTGGTGACGTCTTCCACATTTCAGTTAAGTATTAATTGGGTAGTGCTCAGTCTGGTCATTTGGATACGTTTGTTTTTGGATTTGTAGATTATCATTGGTTGCTCTTGTTAGGATAATCTTTGTATTTGGTATTGGTTCGTTTTTGGTAGGCCTAAGTTCTCTGCGCATTTTGGTTGGAATTTGTCTTTATAATCATGATTAAGGGTAAAAACTGTTTCTTGTCCTTATTACGTTGCAACGGGGATTCCCGGTTGGAGGATTCGTGTTCGGTTCCTCCGATTGGAACTCCTACATATGAGCTCTATTGTAAACATGGTGTGGGTCCTATTACGTACAATGAAGTATGGGTCCGTTATACCAAGAAAGATGGTGTCCTTAGTTGGCCACCGCATGGTAGTTTCGAAACGGAAATTCTAGATAATTTAGAAATGAAGTTGTTCAAGAAAAAAGCCCGGCCGGCAATGTTTGATTCTTTTCGCATATGGCGCAAAGAAGCCAAACAGAGAGAAATTAGGAAAACGAAGAAAGAGCAGAAAGAGAAAGGGTTGACCTTAATGGAGTCTGCTAGGCAGCTGCATGTCAACGAGACCGAAAAAGCAATAGAAATAGCGAATAGAAAACATAATCTGGCGATCGATAAATGCTACCCTGTCTTGCCATCTTGTCCTGCTAAGCCGATAGAGGATCCCGAAAAGGATCCCCTGTTGTCTTATCTGTTGAGTTCACCTCCACCGTATGCACAGGGTATTACAGCACCACAGTTACTACCTGTTGTACAGCCAGCTGCTGGTCAGCATGGAATAGGTGCTCCACTTCCTTTGAATCCAGCTCCTGTCTTTCCCGTGATCAATGATCCTACGGCACCCCCTCTCCCTGGGTTGCCTGTTCCGCCCTTGCCTATCGTTACACAAACTGCTTTACCTACTACTCCCACCCTTACTATTTCATCTGCTTCAGCTGCCCTGTCCCCAAGCCCTATCATTTTGACTCCGCTTTCCGTTCGTCGGAAGATAACCGACTCTGTGACTAATATCTTAACTCCTCTCTACAGGTCTTTAATTGGGACCCCCGTTTCTGACTCTATACAGAGACGTAGCCAGCTTCCTGGTCCCGAGGAACGAGACACGTTAGATTCGACAGCTCTTAGGTGGATGTCGAAAGCTGCGAAGTATGATGCACGAAGAGTGTTAGACACATTTATGCAATGGAATGAGCCGACTCAACGTTATGTTTTTGACGTGATGTGTTCTCTTGTGCGTGAAGAATGGGAAGATGATGACTTAGATACAGTTCCCTCTGATTTAATAAATATTCAGCAGAAATTCGCCGCAGGAATGGTGATAGGTTCAGAAGTAGGGAGAGCGATAGAATTGATTTTAGCTTATAGGGATGAGTCCCCCTTCAGGGCGACAAGAGACCCTGATGGTACACCGATAACTAGAAAAAGACGAGGTCAGTATCCGATGAGGGAAGTTCCGCCCATATGGCGTGATGCAGTTCAAGCTGATGCGGCCCATGGTAATGTAGCTGCTCCGGCACAATTCCAGAGAGTATGGATACACATCCCTTGGAAACGGGCTGAAGTATTAGCAGTAAAGCAAGCATTGCCAGATCCTCGTAAAAATCCTGCTGGTTATTACAAAGAATTAACGCAGACAGTTCAAGCGTGTATCATGAATTTGGCAGACATTGAAATGCTATTTGGTAATGTAGTGCCACAGCCTATATGGGCCAAGATTCGTCAAGAGAACCACCCAGTCGCCTTGGGAGGTGATTGGCCAGCTATCGTAGCGGCAGATGCACAACAGGTTGGCGGAGCTAAACCTGAATCCTTGATTGCTGACTTACCTGGCAGAATAATTAATCTGATGAAAACACTGATGCCAGCGTTGCGAGTAAATTGGGATAAACTATCAGCATGTAAGCAAAAGAAGGACGAAAGCGTCTCTGACTTCTTCACTAGATTTGAAGAGACTTTCGTAGATCACAGTGGGCAAGATATGAGTACCGAGGGAGGTCAGAGGTTGTTTGTTGATAAGTTCGTGTTTAATTTATTACCTGAGCTTAGTAATAAGTTAAAAGATTCAGAAAGTGCATGGGCAGTGTCGACGACAGCACAGATACTTGCAACTGCTCAGTATTACGAGAATAGAGAGAAAGAAGAGAAGGAAAAATCAGAAAAGAAAACGAAAGATTTAAAAACCAAAGTTCTGTTGCAACAAGCATATCCGCCTCGTTCGAATCAGTCAGATTCACAGCAGCGACCTCAGTTTCAACCGCAGCCACAATTTCAGCAAGGGACGGCCCAAAGATTTAATTATAACTTTCCCCGACAACAGTTAGCATGGAATCAGTGTGCCTATTGTAAAAAGGAGGGTCATTATAAGAACGAGTGTCCAGTACTACACCCTCAAACTAGTGGTATCCCAGCTCAGAGAGGAAATGTTGGATTTACGCAAGCTCCTAGAGGTAGAGGGCGTGGTACGATGACACCACAGGCTGATCGCCAATCGAATTATTTCGACCAGCGAAATATACAACCTACGCAACTAGGTAGATCTCCACAGTACCATGTTGAAGATTACTACGATCATAATGAAGAGACCCATAGAAGCGAGCAATAGGACAGCCGAGGACAGAGAGAGGGAGTAGTATCAGTTCCAGTTGATCAGAGTGGACCTTATGTCGCGGTAGCTACCTCAGGCGTGGTCGAACCGTTTCTGTTGGATACTGGTGCGGCAAAAAGTTCAATCATGCGTGCAAAACTCCCTGGCGCACCTTTGTCCGGCTTAACGAACATTTCAGTAGGTTTCTCAGGCGCCCCTGTTCACAATCCTGTGTCTAGTCCTTTATCTATCTCGGTTGGGCCATGCAAGCTAGAAGCACCCCTTATCCTAACTACTGGTTGTAATGAGAATCTGCTTGGTTTAGACCTGTTGAAACGCCTGCATGCGACACTGTACTGTTCTCCTTCGGGAGTACAGCTCACATTAGGCAAAAGAGTCATCTCTCCGATGTACATGTCGATGGACAAGCTCCCACCGGAGCTGCGTTCTCTCCCTGATACTCTTTGGGCAACTGGTCCTAACGATGTAGGTCTATTGGAAATTCCGCCTTACGTGGTAAGTCTAAAAGCGAATGTTAAATTTCCACGAATCCCACAGTATCGGATTTCAAATGAGGGTGAACAAGCACTTTTACTGATTGTAAAGGACTTGATACAGAAAGATGTGATTGAGGAAACTAGAGGAAACGTTTGTAATAGTCCTGTTCTGCCGATTTTGAAACGCACTGATCCTTCCAAACCTCCAATCTACAGATTTGTGATTGACCTCAGAGAGGTTAACAAAATTGTAATTCCACAGTTTCCAGTGGTACCAGATATCACTGCATTATTGACGTTGATTCCTGCATCGGCATCATGGTTCACGGTAATTGACTTGAAAAATGCATTTTTCAGCATCCCGATAGCCGAAGAAAGTAGAGACATTTTTGGTTTCTCCTTAGGAGGACGCAGTTTCAGATTCAAACGCGCTCCACAAGGTTATTGTGAAAGCCCTTCAATTTACAGCCAAGCATTAAAAAGTCAACTAGATATTTTTGTACTTCCTCCTGGTGTTGCTCTGATCCAATACGTAGACGATCTTCTACTAGCCGCTGATGACAAGGAAACTTGCAAAGCAGCTACAATTTCTTTATTGCGTCATTTGTCAGACTTACATCACAAGGTGTCACCTTCTAAACTGCAATATTGTTGCCAAGAAGTGACCTACTTAGGTCATCTTTTGTCAAAGGAGGGAAGAAGGTTGACCCCAGAGAGAATCAAAGCAATCTCGCAGATGACTGTACCAAGCACACAGAGAGAAGTGCGTGCGTTTTTGGGTATTACGTCATACTGCAGGCAATGGATCCCAAATTTTTCTCTCATGGCAAAACCATTGGTAGCCCTGACTGGAAAAGGTGTTCCGAGCCCTTTGCCATGGTCTGATGAATGTCAACAGAGTTTCTCTGACTTACGTGATGCGCTGTGTTCAGCTCCTGTGTTGGGTACTCCTGACTACAGTAAGCCGTTTACACTATATGTCCATGAAAGAGAAGGTTGTGCATTGAGCGTATTAACGCAACAATTTGGCGACAAACAGCGGCCTTGTGCATATTTTTCATCCACGTTAGATCCGGTAGCCAGAGCATTGCCAAGTTGTTTGAGAGCCACAGCAGCAGCCGCAGTGTCTATTCGACAGTCTGCTGGATTAGTCATGAACAACATGTTGGTAGTCATGGTTCCTCATGCTGTGGATACACTCATGAATCGAACGAAAACTCAGCACCTCACCAGTGCTAGATTATCAGGCTACGAGCTGACACTTTTGGCAAGTCACATTCAGATCAAGCGATGCAACATATTGAATCCAGCAACGCTGTTGCCGATTGCCCAGGAGTCGAGTGATTCAGAACCCCATGATTGTTGTTTCAGAACTGAGGAAGAGACAAAAGGTAGAATCGATTTAAAAGATACTCCGTTATCAGACCCAGACGGCACGTTATATGTCGATGGGTCCTGTTTCAAACTCCAGAATGGTGATGTGACGGCCGCGTATGCAGTTACGACTTTGAGTACGATTGTTGAGACTGCAAGAGTGAGTCAGAATTCTGCCCAAGCAGCAGAATTAATTGCATTGACAAGAGCGTGTGTTTTAGCTGAGGTAAAGAGAGTGAATGTGTTTACTGACAGCCAGTACGCCTTCGGCGTTGCACATAGTTTTGGACGTCTCTGGAAAGAAAGAGGTTTTCTCACGTCCCATGGAACTAAGATCCAACATGGACAGTTAGTCAGCGATCTATTAGAATCCCTGACCCTACCGAATGAAGTTGCGATTGTGAAGTGCAGTGCACATCGAAAGATCACGGATGATGTTGGCCGAGGGAATGCGTTTGCTAATGAGGTCGCTAAAGAAACGGCCAAGAACATGATGAGCCGAATGTACGTTGCAACGTCTGCAAGATGGATTGCTGAATCAGGAATGTGTGAGAATACGATTGACAGTGTGAAAGCAATCCAAAATGAGGCAACTGAAGATGAGAAGAATGAATGGAAGGAGAAAACGGGTAAAATGGATTCAAGTGGATGTTGGGTTGATCTGTCTGAGCAGCAACGTTGGATGTTACCCAATGCGTATGTACTTGCAGTAGTCACGATGGCGCATGGAGCGGCGCACATTAGTTCGAAAGGGATCTGTAAAATGTTAGCTCCAGTATGGAAGAATGATGGAATTACAAAGTGTGCGGAAAGAGTGGTGAAAAACTGCATGGTATGCCTGATGCATAATCCTGGCAAGGGAACCCCAACCCCAACTGGTCATTTTGCTCCCCCTTCTTGTCCCTTTGAAGTGATTCAGTTGGATTATATCCACATGGACAGGTGTAACAATCTTAAGTATGTCCTAGTGGTAGTATGTGCCTTTTCAAGATGGATTGAGGCATACCCATTAAAGGATAACACCGCCATGTCCACTGCCAAAATCCTCCTCAAAGAATATTTCCCTAGGTATGGTATGCCACGGATTGTTTGGTCAGACAACGGAAGTGAGTTTGTAGGGAAAGTTATGAAGAGTGTGTGTGCAGGTCTAGGAATTGTACAGAAATTCCACAGTGCGAATCATCCACAGTCAGCAGGTTTGGTGGAAGGGTACAATGGCACCCTGAAGCTGAAGCTTGCGAAAATTCAAGCTTCCACTGGTCTCTCTTGGCCAGACGCACTGCCTTTAGCTTTACTGTCCACAAGAGCGACTGTACACTCTCGAGTAGGGCTTAGCCCATATGAGATTGTGTTCGGCCGCTCTGCTAATGTTTGGGGAGTCCCTAGGCCAAAGGAATTTAGACAAATTGAATACCCAATGCTGATTGATTACCTTTATGATCTGACTGCTAAACTGAACCTTATTCATCAACAGGTATTCGAATCCTTGCCTAAACTGCCGGAGAGTCCAGGCCACACGTTGAAACCTGGGGACCAGGTCGTGGTGCGGAACTTTGAACGCACCCGAAACCTTCAGCCGAGATTCGTGGGCCCGTTCCAGGTCCTCCTTGTAACCAGAACTGCAGTACGCCTGGCCGGCAGGAAGAATTGGGTGCATGCCAGCCACACAAAGCGTGTCCCTTTTCCACTTCCCTATGACAACTGGGTTAGACGAGGAATTGGTGTATCCGAGACAGAACCTGTTCCTAGACACATCCCATTCAGTGATGCAGAGTATCTAACGGACCATCCACGAACTGAAACGCAGAACTTTGACTCTTCAGCAGAAACCGTTCCGTTGAACCCTGAACCAAGTATTGCACAAAGTGAACATTTGTCACCTGTGGAGTCGAACATTTCTGCACCTGTGGACCAGCTATTTCAAGACCAAACCAGACCTGGAAAGTACAGATACAATCTTCGTTCTCATGTGATGAACTGATGACATTGCATTACTACATTTTTGTTTGAAAACTGTAAAACTGTTTTGATTGCATTGCATCCCGTACTGTCAGGAAGTTTGCCTTTTTTTAAATTTTTGATTTTTGCTATCCTCTTACCTTGCCGTCTGGGTTACCGTAGGGTCGTAACGTGTGCCTTGTTTTAATTTACAGGGAATCAGACATTAGGTCGGTTTTTTTCTGTTTATCTTGGGAACTCCCAGGATAGACAGAGGTAAGTTTTTAACAGGTACAAATCATCCGTTGCGAACGGTTATAGAAGATGGAGCTTCCTGAATTACGACGGGTTAAAGTCATAAATGTGCACAAGACCAAACTGTATGATATACTATATAGCAAATGTTTCCTAATGCAATGTGCTCTGACACTTCTGATTGTTTTTATAACTCTAGTAGGCGGAATTATTTTTGGTATTCAATTGATCTTTGCACCTGTTATGTCTACAGTATCTCCCCATATTTCTGTTTCCCCAACTATTGGTACTATTCATTCTTTCCACCCTTTTCCTGCTCACGAACAAGCTCGACGCTCTGAGTTTATAAATAACACTTTCATTCAGCTCTTGCACCAACATCAACTAGTGGTTAACACAACAAACTGCTGGTTATGTGGCCTGATACCACATACCATGGACAAGGGCATCCCTTATTTGGTCCTGCCTTTCAGTTATAATGGATCATTCTGGGCATTTCAGACCATGTTCGCCTATGCTCTAGAGACCTACCCTCCACGACCTCCGCGTTCCACCCGGTATAACTCTGCTAATAGAGCCTTGGTAAAAGGAATCACTGACATGGTGAGAGATGTCAATAATACTCCGTACATTCCCAAGGATGAGTTGCGAGTTTACATGGGGTGGAACATTACAGAATATGGCATTACTCTGGGCGAGAACAAACGTAAGAGCTCAACTCCGATCTGGGTCGTACCCCACCAAGGTCAGGTCTGTTTGCAAGGGAATGGGAGGAATCAGAAAGCTCGACTGGGGAAGAGTGACTGTATTGAAACATACGTGTTCCCGTCACAATCTTCCCCAGCATTCTTAGCCGCTAAGGGTACCTATTTTGTTTGTCAAGACAGAGCATATACATGGCTGCCCGCTGACTTCTCAGGCTCATGTTATATCGCTCGACTGTTACCTCCGACATACACTGCTGCACTGGACTATCACAAAACAAGAGTTGTGAGAGGTGTATTCAGTAAAGAAGATACTGCTGGCCAAGAAGCAGGAGACTTTTTCAAAGGTTACCTTCCGTTCTGGGGGCCTATGGTCAACAGTAGGAACCTGCGTCAACTAACACGAGTAGTTGAATCCACCATTACAGAAACTGCGGGTGCCCTTAGTAACCTAACGGCTGAGCTTCAAGCGGATCGCCTCATGACGTTACAGAACCGTATGGTTCTTGATGTGTTACTTGCAGATCGAGGTGGGGTATGCAAAATGATCCAATCAAGTTGCTGCGTTGTTATCCCAGATAATGCGCCAACAGTATACAAGGCCATCTCTAAGCTACACAAAATCTCCGACTCCATTCATGTAGAGGAAGGTGACTGGTCACTTATGAGATGGTTCTGGAATCTGTTATCTGCATGGGGGTGGAAGGTTCTAATGGTCATTGGTGTTGCGTTGGTATTTTTATTCTCGTGCTGTCTCATTATTCAGTGTGGCCCTGCCTTATGTAGCGTTTGTGTTTCATCATGCATAAGAAAACCACCTGTTTCCAGAGATATGCCACGGGATAGAGTAATGCTACAACAACATATCAGTGACCTGATGAACATAGAACTGGACTCTGACATAGAGTGAGTTAATGCCTATGTAAGGGCAAAAGGACGGTCTGAGGTTCTGTAGCGATCCGAACCCGTGAATTCGGTATCGTAGTACTGACACGATTTCGGTACCAATGAACCGCAAATGATCCATTATAGGCATGACAGTGTTTTCGCTGCGCAACTAGCATGAATTCACTGAGAAGTAGGGCATTCTGTTGTAAAGCCATGGCATCCATTTTAGTTACGGCATCCATCTTGTTTCTTGCCCTCACATAGTCAATGAACGGACGATGACCCCGGCAGAGTCACCTTGTTAAGGACACGTAAGCTCGAGCCCGAGAAAGGCTGACGCTGCATGACTAGGCAGAATCAAGCTGCCTCCCTTGCCTGAGGCCAGTCCTGCTATACTGGTTCTTGTGTCCGTTGTCCTGACTGAAAGGCTGAAGACGATTGCCCTACCCGTTTATGATCCATAAACACCTCTTATCCTACATTTCAATCCTTTGCACCTGGCTCTGCTCCTTTCCTTCTGGGCTTTTACAATGGGGAGGTTACGATTTTTATGATGGGGAGGATCGGGCGGAGAATGGAGAACTGTCGAGGGAACCTGATCGAATACCGAAAACCTACAACTAATCATTGTTTGATATTTATTTATTGTCTGTTTGGGATACCGGGCTGGGCATGAGAAATATTTGTGTAATGTTGCCCCGAGACATTTTTCTTGTATTTAAGAAACGACCCACTTGATACAAATTGAACAGTCTCGTAGATTCTGCCTCTGTGTGGTTCCTATGATTTCTGTGTCCCTGCAGTAAATAAACTTTGGTCTTTGACGCCGCCATCGAGAAGCCCGTGTCTCTGTTTATTTGTGCACCGAGACAGGAGGAACTCAGGGGTCTTCGGGTGTTGTTTCCCTGACACCTCTGGACTCTTAAAAGTCCAGAACCTCAATTTCATCACACAAGTCCGCACATACCAAACTCGCAACTGCACTCCCCACGCATCAGGAACTACCAGGGACACATACATTCCCCCATGCATTCCTATAGGAGGGCAGTCCAACCTCACTACACGCACGCACTTTACCCTGGGACACAGTGGTAAAGTGCGCAGAAGCCAAACATTTCTAACACCAGGTCACAATAAAAAGCAAAAAGTTTCAGGGGTGAACCTGCCAGAAGGGCCGAGTCCAACAGTCATCTATACGCGAGGTGGTTAAGGGGAGTTTCAACGCATTGATCTGATTTGCAGCAGCCTGCCCCCTAGCCTGCCACGCTAAAAACCTACCCGCAAAATTACTTTCCTCATATGTTTTTTGGTGAGATTGTTGAAAGGAGGCTTCACTCTGAGTGTAGTAATTGGCACTGAGTTCACGTTTAGCCTGATCCAGCTGACGCTGGTTAAACACCGAGGGGTTGTTAAGAAATGCAGAGTAGGACACTTGGATTTTCTGTTCCAAGATTCTCTTATCTTCCCTAACTTTTTTTACCATTTCTGCATCTTTTCCAATAATTAAGCCCCGGTTGAAGGCCTTAAGTTTATCCCAGACCACGCTCAGAGCTGCAGACTCACTATTTTGTCACAAAAATTCTTTGATCTCTATCCCGATAAAACCTACCCAATCCTCTTCATTAAAATATTGTCTGTTCAGTGACCATCGTTTAGGGGACCTTACGCAATTTCCTAAGTGTAGCTCAAGCACCAACATGGCATGATCGGAGAATCCATTATAAAGGAATCTCTGCTGGCTAAAGCACAACCTACTTGAAACCAGAAAAAAATCAACGCGTGATGAGGAACGAAATCTACCTGACCAACACGAATACACTATTTTAGTTGGAAAGGCCACACACCATGGATCCAGTAGGTCCAAGATAATTCCATAATGTTGCAAGATTCTTAAAGTTTTAGGTTTCAACTGCTTTTTAGCCCGCACTGACGAGTCTATTTTAGGATTCATTAGAATATTAAAATCACCTCCCAAAATTAGCTCCCCAGGTACCTGAATTAAGGACTGAAACAGATCCTTATAAACCTTAAAGTTATCCTCAACTGGGGCGTATATGCTGACAAACGTTATCGGTCTCTGTCTTTGTCTAAGGGAGCAGGTAACCCAACACCAACGACCATGCAGATCTTTATCAAAATTGAGAACCTCTGCCTGAAGTTTTTTACTTAAAAATAATGCTGTCCCTTTATGGGAAGCAGAGGACGAAGAGAATCCCTCATAGGCTGCCTAAGACCTGAACATAGGAAAATCAGACAGCTTTGCAGCAGGTATATGGATCTCATGTAAAAAAATCACAGCCGGGTTTTCTGTTTTGATCCATGATTCAATTGCCCGCATTTTCTTTTTATTATTGAGGCCGTTAACATTAAAAGAAACCACTTTTAGCAGTTCTTTACTAGCCATAGTTAAGACCTAACCAAGGCTTAAACCCCGTAAACATCTTAACCAAAGTCAAACTAACAGACAGCTGTATAAGACCTGAATGTGTTAGCAAAAGTTGCTCGCATTTTCTATTTATTAAAAGACCATTGACACTGAAAGACACCACTCTAACCTGGGTGTCATGTAATTACACCCGCGTGATCCTACCCCTGGCACCCCCAGCAATTCTTAAATTTGTTTAATATTGATAAGACATGCACGCAAGCAAATGATATAAGTGTACAGCCCTAATTGCCCTAATTGTAATGAAATAACCATTTAACAAACATCTCTACCTTCCCAGAACAAGGGCGGGGGAAACTCACCCACTTGACCCCTATTAATAAAAATGACAATAACCAATATATTACATCAAGCAAATTCTTCTAAGCCCTAGAGCCCTGCCAGATCTCTTTTAATAATTCCTGGGCTTCATCCAAATCGGAGAACATAAAAAATTTGCCTTTGACCAAGACTCTTAATTTAGACTGCTTGGCGATAGAAGCTTGTGCCCCATTAGCTTTAAACAAGTGGAGGATCTTTACAAATTCCTTTCTCCAACGTGCCGCCAATGCAGTCATATCAGAGAAAATACGACATTTTACAGTCTCGTTCACAACAAACTGTCTCTGTTGGATTGCCTTAGTCAGTATTCTCTATTTTCCACGGTAATCGGCAAAATTTAATAGTATTGTTCGTGGCATCGTAGAGTGGGAAATGGGCGGGCAGGAACACGATGAGCCCTCGTGATGGAAAGATCACCCTCAAACTCTGGGATAACTTTTTGTTTAGTGAATGAGTTGACCCACAGCAAGGTTTGGGAGCCCTCGATATTTTGCGGAATTCCCACTATCCGGAGAGTGGATCTCCAAGAATGATTTTCTAACTCCTCCAGTTTGTTCTCAAAGAGATTCTTACTTTGGGCCACCACTTTAGCTTCTCCCATTATGATGGTCATCTGGTCCTCCAGAACAGAGATCCTAGCTTCAGCCTCCTGGAGTCTAGTTGGTAAGATTGACATAGTCTCTTCGATTTTCTCTGTCTTTGTCTAAGGGAGCAGGTAACCCAACACCAACGACCATGCAGATCTTTATCAAAATTGAGAACCTCTGCCTGAAGTTTTTTACTTAAAAATAATGCTGTCCCTTTATGGGAAGCGGAGGACGAAGAGAATCCCTCATAGGCTGCCTAAGACCTGAACATAGGAAAATCAGACAGCTTTGCAGCAGGTATATGGATCTCATGTAAAAAAATCACAGCCGGGTTTTCTGTTTTGATCCATGATTCAATTGCCCGCATTTTCTTTTTATTATTGAGGCCGTTAACATTAAAAGAAACCACTTTTAGCAGTTCTTTACTAGCCAAAGTTAAGACCTAACCAAGGCTTAAAACCCTTAAACATCTTAACCAAAGTCAAACTAACAGACAGCTGTATAAGACCTGAATGTGTTAGCAAAAGTAGCTCGCATTTTCTATTTATTAAAAGACCATTGACACTGAAAGACACCACTCTAACCTGGGTGTCATGTAATTACACCCACGTGATCCTACCCCTGGCACCCCCAGCAATTCTTAAATTTGTTTAATATTGATAAGACATGCACGCAAGCAAATGATATAAGTGTACAGCCCTAATTGCCCTAATTGTAATGAAATAACCATTTAACAAACATCTCTACCTTCCCAGAACAAGGGCGGGGGAAACTCACCCACTTGACCCCTATTAATAAAAATGACAATAACCAATATATTACATCAAGCAAATTCTTCTAAGCCCTAGAGCCCTGCGAGATCTCTTTTAATAATTCCTGGGCTTCATCCAAATCGGAGAACATAAAAAATTTGCCTTTGACCAAGACTCTTAATTTAGACTGCTTGGCGATAGAAGCTTGTGCCCCATTAGCTTTAAACAAGTGGAAGATCTTTACAAATTCCTTTCTCCAACGTGCCACCAATGCAGTCATATCAGAAAAAATACGACATTTTACAGTCTCGTTCACAACAAACTGTCTCTGTTGGATTGCCTTAGTCAGTATTCTCTATTTTCCACGGTAATCGGCAAAATTTAATAGTATTGTTCGTGGCATCGTAGAGTGGGAAATGGGAGGGCAGGAACACGATGAGCCCTCGTGATAGAAAGATCACCCTCAAACTCTGGGATAACTTTTTGTTTAGTGAATGAGTTGACCCACAGCAAGGTTTGGGAGCCCTCGATATTTTGCGGAATTCCCACTATCCGGAGATTGGATCTCCAAGAATGATTTTCTAACTCCTCCAGTTTGTTCTCAAAGAGATTCTTACTTTTGGCCACCACTTTAGCTTCTCCCATTATGATGGTCATCTGGTCCTCCAGAACAGAGATCCTAGCTTCAGCCTCCTGGAGTCTAGTTGGTAAGATTGACATAGTCTCTTCAATTTTCTCCAGGCACTGATGAAGTGAGGAAAGTTCAGCTTTCTGAGATTTTTTCAGCTCATGAACTTCCTCCAAAATTAAATTCAGCATATCTCTAATGTTCATCTGAACTTCGCCAACTGGCTCCATATTTGATCTGGAGAAAATATGGGGAGGGTCCACAGCGGGGGAAAGATCCCTGCCATAATACCTTCAGCAGATCTTGGGCCAGTCAGGGGAACCAGTTGTTATAGAGAATCCTGGAGCAGTATCGGAGTCTCAACTTGGTTTTGGGAAGTCGATGATAAACTGGGGGCACCAGAGGCGGCACCGGAGGCAGCAACAGGCTGACCAGATGTTTCTGCTATGTCTGGTTTCCCCACATGTCTCCCGATCGAAACAGTTGACAGAATTAAAGAGGTCGACTCATCCAGACTAAAAATGTATCCCTCAGATGTCTCCATAGTTATAAGGAGATCAGCTCTAAGGTTACCTTGCAGATTTTTGTGACTCGTAGAGGCCGAATCTACTGCTGATACCGGGGCTGATGATAAGATGATAGCTGAGGATTCCTTTAAGAGATTCAGGGCTGGACCAGAGCCTGAAGAGGGTGATTGCAGCATTGCCTTTTTCAAAAATAGTGCAAATTGTTTGGTCTTAGAACCTTCGGGCGGCGCATTATCCTGCAAGGATGTTACAGGTATGGCTGTAGCAGCGTTTTTGTCTGCGGCGTCCACCGCGCCCCCCTGTTCCAAAGGAACAGCAAGGAATAAATCCTCCTCCTCTTCTGAGCTCTCAAGTGTAGAGTCAGGACCAAGCAGATTGGGGATTTTCTCCTGGCCAGTCGAACTACTTCCTTTGCTTCCTTAGCAAGGGCTTGGCGGGTCTTGACCTTAAGACGTGCGTTAAGCAGCTTTCCCATTCTGGCTGCTGCGCCTCCTTTCACCTCCCCAAAATAATTTTACTGGCACTTATGAGTTATGACTCTTTTTATTAATATAATCTCTCCCAATCTTCCAATTCAGTCTTATGCCTCTATATGCCATAGAGGTGCTTATAGACGTATGCCGCTTTTATTATTACAGTCTCTAAAAGCACGGAGGAGACACCTTGTAGGAGAAGGGAGAAAAAGGCAAAAAATCTATCCTGCAATCCGGTTACAGCAGTCTGTGTAGGATGTGTGGATATTCATATATGGGTTCACTGTTGAATTCACTGTCGAAGTGAATAGGGGGCAGAAGTTGTGTGGGCTATACTAAACCTTATAAGGCATCAATGGGGAACATGCGCCTGCAAATCCAAAGCGGCCTCTGCCGCTGCAGTCTCCTTCTCTGATTTAATTGCTCACCTGCCATGGGCTCCAAACCTGCCAGGGGAGCACAGGCGCCACAGACGAAAACGCTCGAGTGTCCAAGCCAAGTCGAGGAAGGAGCACTGCAGAAGCCAAGGAATGCTTCGCTCCGCCGCTTGGTTTCAGGGCACAGCCGCAAAGCCGAAAACGCACAGCAAGGCTCCTGAAGATGAAGGCGCCAGCCTGCCTGCCGCACGTCAGGAACAATCCACCATTGCTGGGGGTGGGGCGGGGCAGAGATCAGCTGTGGCTAAGCGGAGGCGTGCTACTCCGCAGCCATCCGCGCCGCCTGTCCCCAGAATCCCGTTAATAAAAAACCTTTTTTAATTTTTTGTTTGATTAAGAACAATCAAAAAGTTAAAACACATAACAAAAATATTTACCTTAATATTAAGTAAAGACACATCTATAATTAACAAAAAAAATTGAAAAAGGAGCATTTATAAAAGATGAAATAAAACAAAATATATTTTCCTTTTAAAATGAAAGTTAAATAATGATGGCAATAATATAAAAATAGATTTATAAAATATTTAAATTTAATTTTACATTACCACAAAATACACATGAAATAATTTACCATAAACTTAAAATATAAAATATTATGAATACATTTGAAAAATGTAGAAAAACTAAATTGTAATCATAAATGTTTAATTTAAGTTAAAGTAATAAAAACAATTGAAATATTATACAAAACATATTTTAATTGTTACATATAAATATACCACATTTTAAATTGATATCATAAATAAATCAAAACTAAATTGTAATCATAAATGTTTAATTTAAGTTAAAGTAATAAAAACAATTGAAATATTATTAAAAAAAATATTTTAATTGTTACATATAAATATATCACATTTTAAATTGATAAAATATGAAGTTACCAATCAAAAATATAACTGTGAGTAAAAAAAAATTAAACAATTATTCAAACATACTTTTAAAATATCCCCCTCCTGTACCACTATAAATCTATTATCTTCTACTAAAAGTAAAAAAAAACATATATTTTCATTTAAAAATTAAAAAAAGACATTTTAAAATGAAATCCAATAAGTATTACAATTACATTTTGCAATAAATATACATAACATCATACTATTTTTATAGTAAAAATTATTTGAAAATTATCACAAGTTAAAAAGAACTGTAAACGACATTATATGCATAATAGTTTAGTGAAGGATATTTGCAATGATATTTAAAACAAGACTAAAAAATGTATTATCACCTTTGATATTATGGTCACAATATTTTTGACATCACAATATTCTTTTCAGGACATTTTTGCATCGCAATATTTTTATTTCGATATTATGTCCTCAGCCCCACCCTACCAACATAAGCCATCTGTCATGTAGTATTTAAGTTCAGAATCTACCTGTGACATGTGTGGCATTGCTTTTCTATGTGTTGGGATGATGGTACATTAAATATAGGACTTGTTGTATGTTATCAAGGTTTTTGTTTATGCACTGAATCAATTGTCATGCTTGACACAGAATTGAGGCCTATAATACAGTCCTTTACTATTGCGAGTTGCTAATTTTTAGTCAAGCTTAATAAGTTATGCATGCTCAATTGTTACATCTTTTTTCTAATACTTATGATGCAGTTTTTTACTGCCTCCAATGCTTTAGACTAGGGGGTTGATTCCGATCTCAGTCGGAAGGGCTCCGAATCGGATTTGACTCCGTTCCATTCCGGAGCCCTTGTTTCTGACCGAAACGTTCCAAAAGGCATTCTGAGAGATCGAGCATTTAAGGAGCCAATTCATACAGCTCTACGGACTTGGGGGCATAAGTATCAAATACCGTTATTGCGATTCTCAAATAGCGATTTTTAGAGAATCGCCATTTGAGAATCGCAAAACGGGATGTAATAAAAAATTCGCAAATATTTTACGGTTCCTTGGCATTCCTTAATTGCGCAATTAAGGAATACCTTCCCATTCATTCCTAAGGGCTAGGAGGCCCATAGGAATGAATGGGAAGACATTCATCATCATTCACAGCTTTATTTCGGTTAAAAACCATAAAAGCACAGGTATATAGTACAAAAAATACAATGATAAAAATTCATAGTACATACTCAGCCGTAATACAATAGATAAAATAGTTAAAATATGCTTAGAAAACAATATCGACAATAAAAACAGTTAGTGAGCAGGAAGAGGAACAGTAGATCTATAAATAGAACAACATAATGCTACACATGGTTTGCCTTAATCATTACATTTCTTGCGAACCACATGGAGAGAAGAAATCTCGAAGTGGCAAAGACAAACACAGGGGTTGTATCAAATTTTGATAGTCTAAAGACTTCCCTGTAATCCCTAAGACCTCTTAAATTGCAAAGGGAAATGATCCATTTAAATCGAGCCCTGTTATAGGAGGGACAGAAAAGCAAAACATGCACATCAGTCTCCTCTACATGCTTGCAATCAGGGCAAGGGCACCACCTGGATGACGAGGGCATCCATTTGTTTGTCAAAGCCCTCAAAGGTAAAGATCCGTGTCTGAACTGAAGATAAAGTTTTTTTGCTAGTGAGGGCTGGATGTCATCTAAAAACTTTTCAAAAGCATAATAGTCCTTCACCTCCAAGAATTTAAGAGACAGCCTGCCCATGCTAGAGTCCAGATCTCGGAGATTCAGGTGATGCTGTTTAAGAATGCCCCCCAACGCCCTCTTGCTAGTCAGAGGGCAAGATGTTTCTGGTGAGGTCCACAAATCTTTCCTATGTATATCGTAGCAGAGTTGTTTGACATGTTTAAGCCACGCAAGTTTGCCCGATCCCCTTAGAGACAAAAGGTCGACTAACTCTTCCTTGTAGCTTAATATCTCTGGAGTAGACCAAAGTATCCTCCAGTAAAGCAGAGGTCGATGAAGAATAGTCTCCTGGATAGGACACAATCCCAAATCCAATCTTAAGGGGATCAAAGGGGTACTCTTAGGGAGGTTTAGAAGACGTCTAATAAAATTATTTTCGGTAACGGACACAGAGCTGGCATTAACATGACCCCACAGCTCTACACCGTATAATGCCGCTCCCCTAGCCTGAGCCCTATAAATTTCCACTAGGGGACCCACGGGTTTGTAAGAACATTCATTAAAAACCTTTAAAATTCCACCTGATGATTGTATTACCTTAAGATTAGCCGTGACCATATGGGAATCCCACTCCATCCTGTCATTCAGAGTAGCTCCCAAATAATCAAATGTGGAAACTTTCTCGAGAAAACATCCCTCCAAATGTGGACGGGGATAGGTTGATGGTTTGGAATTAAAAAACATATATTTGGTTTTAGAAAGGTTTATTTCCAAATTTCTCGAAGAGCAGAAAGAACAAAAGGCCTCCAATGTTCGCTGGGCTCCCATTGGAGATTTTGAAAGTAGGAGGGTGTCATCAGCGAACATTAGGGCCGGTATTCGGCGTGCTGCTAAAATCGGGGAATCAAGATCCTTTGCCTCCAGAAAATGAGTAATCAAACCATTGATGGATAGAGTGAACAAGGTGGGGGCCAACACACACCCCTGCCTAACACCCCTGTCCACCGGGAAGGGCGCAGAGAGCTCACCATTCCTACCACAGCGAACCCTTTCAAACGTTCCAGAATGGAGTCGCTTGAAGAGGTCACAAAGGTAAGAGGGGGCACCCATCTCGAGTAGGATTAACCAGAGCTTATCCCTCTGTACCAGATCAAAAGCAGATCTAAGATCCACAAAGATCAGGTAAAGAGAACCCTTCCCCAAGAACACCGTTTTCCAGTGTACCAACTGCAACCTAAACAGGGGATCAATTGTGGAAACTCTAGGGCGAAAGCCTACTTGGAAGGACGATAGAATGTGGAATTCTTCCATCTAGCTTTCTAGCCTAGTTAATAAGAGTCAGGCAAACACCTTTTGGAGGACATCAATGAGACTGATAGGCCGATAATTTACTGGATCTAAAGGGGAGGCCTTTTTATAAATAGGGATGATTTCTGCGCCGTTCCAGGTATGAGGGATAGCTATACCAGAAAGAATTGAGTTATTTATTTTTATTTTATTTATTTATTTTAGGTTTTTATAGAGCGCGTAGTCACCCAAAAGTATCCCAGCGCTAAACCTCGTGGTCCTGATAAATGAAGATACGGGGGTGAACGTAGTTTAAGGGAAAAGAAAGGTTTTAAGAGATTTCCTGAAGCGCAGGAGGTTAGGTTCTGATCTAAGTTTCCAGGGGAGCGCGTTCCATTGTTTCGCTGTGTGGACTGAGAAGCGGCGACCTCCTGCGCGGGCCTTTTTTACCCTGGGAACCACAATAAGATTTTCATGGTCCGATCGAAGCGCTCTTGTCGGTCTGTAGGGTGTGATCCAGTTGTTAAGAATTGGTGGGCCCGCGTTGTGAAGCACTTTGTGAGCCAGGCATAGGGCCTTGAATCTCACTCTTTCCCTGATCGGAAGCCAGTGTAGTTTTTTCAGTGCGGGTTTGGCTGATGTTCTGGCTGGGGTATTCGTGAGAAGCCGGGCAGCGGCGTTCTGGGTTTTCTGTAGTATTTGGAGAGTGGTTTCCGGGGCTCCTAAATAAATGGCGTTGCTGTAGTCCAACCTGGACACAACTAGGCCTTGGATCAGCAGTAGTCGGGAATGTAAAGGGAGTAGGGAGAGCACCTTTCTACATGATCTTAATAGGCCATAACAGATGCCGGCCGTTTTCCTTGCCTGCGTTCTGAAGGTGAGGTCTTTCTCTAACCATACTCCCAAACTCTTAACTTCCGTCGTAGGGGCAGGGGGTTCACCCATACAGACGGGCCAGATGTTTGGGGGTAGAATCAGTGTTTTTTGACCTAGGAGAAGGATCTCCGTTTTTGACCCATTTAATTTCAGTGCTGAGTCGCTCATCCATTGATGTATATTGGAGAGGCAATCATGGAGATTGGAAGGCTCTAGCTTGGGGTGAGAGAGAGTTACCACCAGCTGAGTGTCGTCAGCATAACTGACGATGGTGACTCCAAATGGGGAGACCAACTCCTCCAGTGGGGCCATGTACACGTTAAATAACGTGGGGCTTAGTGATGAGCCCTGTGGCACACCACACCGGAGGGGGATGGCGGGGGAACGGCCTTCACATTCCCAGACTTCGAAAGAGCGTTGGTAGAGAAAGGACGAGAGCCATTTCAGCGCTGTATCTTTCACTCCGATGTTTTCTAGGCGTTGGGTTAAGACCTGGTGGCTGACAGTGTCGAATGCCGCGCTCAAATCCAGGAGGACCACTGCCACTGATCCTCCTCTATCGAGAATTTCTCTGGTCTTCTCCACTGCTGCGAGGAGAGCGGTGTCAGTGCCCTGACCTGGTCGAAAACCCGTCTGGGAGTTCTTGAGGAGATGGTTGGTTTCCAGGAATTGAGACAGTTTTTTATTTACGAGTTTCTCTGCGACCTTACCAATCCAAGGGAGGAGAGAGATTGGTCTGTAATTTGATAGATCCTCAGGGTCTAGTGATGGTTTCTTAAGAAGCCCTTTCACGACCGCCTCCTTCCAACTCGATGGGACTTCACCTTGGACTAAAGAGGTGTTGATTAGGGCGGTCAGCGGGGGTACTACGGTTTGAGTTATATCTTTGAGAAATCTTATGGGTACTGGGTCACTGGGGGCGCCACTCTTGATTGAAGCAAATGTTGCTGCAACTTCCTCCATGGTGACCGGGCCGAGTAACGCCAGCTGGGGTGTATCGGGTTTCACAGAGGAATTCCTCTGTAAGGGAAATAGGTCCTTAATTTTTCCAGTGGTGTCTGGTTTAGCAGCGGGAAGGGAGGCAAGGATTTTTTTAATTTTTTCGTCAAAAAAGGTAGCTAGATTGACACATTTTTTTTCCGCTGCTTTGGGGTCCATAGGTTTTTGTGGGGGGTCAGGGACATGGAGGAGCTCTTTAAGGATAAGGAAGGTCTCCTTGGCTGAGCAGGAGGAATTCTTTATTTTTTCCTCGTAAAAGGCACTTTTGGCATTACGAAGTGCTAGTTTGTACGCTTTCATGGACAACTGAAAGGCATCTTTTTCCTTCACAGACTTATTTTTCCTCCAAGTGCGTTCAGTTCTTTTGCACTCCTTCCTTAATGCGTTCAGGGAAGGTGTGTACCATGGAGCTGGGTTGATCCTTTTGATATGTTTAAGGGTGCTGGTTAGTGGGACAAGGCTGTCTAGGGAGTGGGTGAGCCAACCGTTAAATTCTCTATCCGCCGTGTTGGGATCCGAGGAGAGAGGTATGGAACCTAAACCATTGGTTCACTTTTAAATAGATCCCCAGGGATCCTATCTAGACCAGGGACTTTACCAGAAGAAAGACTCAGTAGGGCAGCCTGAATTTCAGAAGAGGTGCAGAGAAATGAATCAGAGCCCCCTACTTCAAAAGGGGCTTGGGGAGATGTGTTAATTAAAATAGGTGAAGGTTCAACCACAGTGTCACTTATCGGAACACTAAAAAGGGGCTTAAAGTGCCCCAACCAAGCCTCCTCACTGAGACCAGGTGTTATAGCTGGGGATCCTTTGCTTCTACCACACCTGACTAAGTTCCAGAAAGTCCTGGAATCATGACTATCCAGGGCGTCCTTTATATTAGTCCACCTGTCTACCTCCCAGTCTTTTTTAGCTATAGATGTAACAGATTTATATAGAGATCTCGCTCCTCTGATGCTATGAGACGTCCCATGTTTCACCTCCCATAGGAGGGCCCATTTAGCATCCTTACAGCTAGAGTTATGCCAATTGGCTTGTTTCCTTACCCCATTTAGCTTAGATTTTGCCGTGATATAAAAAAAGCTAGCGGCCATTGAAAAAAGTTTGGTGTGGATAGTCTCTAAGGCTTCAAAATTTGATGAACCCTGTCCGGCCTCCATAAGAATAGATACTTCGGCTAGATGGGTGACCACCTGTAAATAGAAAGCCGCAATTTTGTTTGGGGTAGACAAAAACTTAGCCCACCTGATGTGACGACCACCAGCCACCGCTAATAGGTTGGGTACTGCGGATTGAACTAATGTCCCCAGGGCTCGAGCTGGATCCAGATGATGTAAGAATTCCAGACTGAGGAGATTATGGTCACTATCAGCCCTGCCCACTATGGTAAGAGATTTGAGATGGGACCAAAACTCCAGAGAAACCAAGATGTAATCAATGGTTGAACTTTTACCCAGTCTATTATAAGTATGCTTCCCGGGGGTATCTGGGGCAAGTCTACCATTGCAAGCTCGCAATGAATGAGATACTACGAGCTTGTTAATCTCAATAGCCAGAGGTGTAAGACGCAGAACAGGGTACATAAGACAGTCCTGTATATTCCAGGATAAATCTACCTCAGAAGTAACAGAGGGTATGCCAACCAAGGGTTCAAAGTGGCAATTAAGATCACCACCAATGATCTTATGTGGAAGTGCAGAAAACAAAATCAGAAGGTCACTGAGGGCATTAAGAATGGTAAAACCTAAATGTAAAGGAGTGGGGCGTAAGTAGATATTAATTACTAGTATCGGAGTACCATCCCTGAACTTCAAAATTATACAAAGAATATCCGAGGATTGGGAATCAATAACACTAACTGTACACCCCAAACGGGTAGCCATCCAAGTACATAGACCCCCCAAGGGACGCCCCCTGGGACCCTGCACAGCCGGGACATTATAAGAAGCAAAACCAACCTTGACCGGGGAAGTCGTCATCCAAGTTTCTTGGAAGAGACAGAGATCGTAATTATCTATCAGAGCCTCCCAGTCGGGGTTGGAGAGTTTGGTACCCAGCCCCGCTACATTCCATGACCCTATTAAGGAGCCAGAGTTTGCATCGTCAGAGGAGCTAAGAGATACAATCTCTGAACTTACAGAATGACCTCGATGAGGTGTTGGAGACAAACGTACATCATCATCAGGTATACCAATATTGGAGCCAGAGGGAGTCACAGGTGCTTTAGCGGCGCAAACCATAAAAAAACCTCCCTCTGCACTCTCCCCCTCCGACTTGAAGATGTTAGGCTGACCATAGAGTGGACTAGTTTCCCCCACAAAGGGAACTAGTCAATCCTCGTTGTCCAAACAACCAAAAGAGTTGGCAACGGGAATACTATAGGTAACAATGTGTGGACCGAAATGGGGATTCCTTAGATCGGACCTTGCCAAGCCAACTGGCCGTTGATAAAAATAACTCAGAGGCAAAGGTAAAATTAAACTCTGGGAAGACCGATCATGCCATTCAAGAATACAACTGGCCACTATAGGATCCCTGAAATTAATAATAACACAATCCCCTCCTTTATCTTTTTGATTTACTCCCAGCCAACCCACCCTTTGGACGAACAAAATTTCCCCGGTACTCCCTCTTGGTAAAGATCTATAAGTATTCAACCAATGGGTAACCTTGTTCTTCAATTCGTGGTAGGATTCCTGGCGAGCTCCAGACAGGGGGGGAACACCAGTAAGAACCACCACATATGGCGAGGCCTCCGGAGGTAAGTGTGGAAAAAGTGATGGTAGTAGTTGCCCAGTACTATGAACATTCCCATCTTTAAATTGGGGTATAGGAGCACTATCCTCTCTCCTCTTACCCAATGTTGGATTAAAAAGAGTAGAAGGGGGTGGAGGCATACTAGGAACAGGTAAAAACAGCCTAGAAGGTAGGGGGGGGGGGCAGGTGCGCTTAGACCTAGAGTGGGAGGGGGTATGTTCATACTAGGTAGTGCCCGTGCCCCACTATCATTAAAACCAGAAGGGCAAGCTGTAGGATTGGTACCTTGATGTCGAGGCGAAAAAGTTACAGTGGGCTTGTGGGAAATCCCACTCTCAGAAGGGGCAGCCAGTTGCCCAAATGGTTTACTGTTAATTAGAGATACCACTCGATCAATCTTACTCATCAGAGTTTTAAATTGAGAAGTGATGAGTGATTCCAGTTGGGTTTGTAAATCAATTAAAAGATGGGTGGCCCATATCGGGGGTGCTAGAGGGGCAGACGGTTGTATTGGACCCGCATTGAAAGATGTTCTGGGTGCAGGGTTATTCGTAGGAGGTTTAGTACATGTCTTAGCCTTTTTTTTTTCCCCCCGGGGTTTTTGGGTCCTAGATGTTACTTGGAGATCCTGGGGTAGTGGTGTGGTGTTCGATAGAGTACCCACAGGGCTGTCCATGAAAATGGTTTGGGCACAGGGAAGCTCGGCAAAAGAGGATACAAGAGACGAAACCAAGTTGTTGTCTATAGGAATAGAAACATTCCCAAGAGTTGGAGAAGAAATTAGACTTGGGGTAAGAGACAAACGTTGCTCAGTATTTTCAATTGCATTTGCCACCACCCCTATAGTTTTTTGCAACATTTTATCAATTGCCGTAAAGCTTGGAAGAGGGGTATTGAGAGGCACATTTTGTCTGGTGCAGGGACGACTAGTCACTATTTTGGTTTTGCCCATTATCTCAAGCCTATTAGTTCTCGGTGTAGCCCGATACCACACTCTCAAAACAAGAACCAGTAAAGCAATATAACATCCCTCGATTGTTATACCAAATTATTGGAAACAATAGGCAACACAAAAATGAGAAATAAAATAAGTACACCCTAGTTGTAGAGGGTATCACCAGTGGAAGCAGAGCCAAGCCCGGCTTAAAAAGGAAGTCACCAGGGGTAACGAAAACAAGCGTGGCCAGAAAGGGTTTCCCAAATTATGCAGCACAAGGGCCTCGGCCCCACACAGTCCTTTATGTGCCCCCTGGCGCCTGGGAATTGTGTGATCGGCGTCGTCCAGAGCAGCGGGAATGCTGGGGGATGTAGTCCGGGCTTACCATACAGTGGCGCTAGGCCCGGCTGTAGAGGGTATCACCAGTGGTAGCGGAGCCAAGCCTGGCTTAAAAAGGAAGTCAACAGGGGTAACGAAGACAAGCGTGGCCAGAAGGGGTTACCCAAATTATGCAGCACAAGGGCCTCAGCCCCACACAGAAGACATTCTCAATTTGCGATTCGCAATTAGAGAATCGCAAATTGAGAATGCAATTTCAAGGGTGCCAGGGTGTCAAAAGGACACCCTGTTGCACCCCTGAAATATGTATGTGTGCAAATGTGGCGCACAAACATGCCCTAAGGGCATGTATGTGCGCCACATTATGGGGCCCTCGTAATTTGGCCTATGGGTCTCCTCTTCCCTACCATTCCCAGTGTGGCAGGCACCATGGGGTGCCCGCCACAGGGTGCAAGGCTTTCCCCAACCACCCCTTTCTTCAATGGGAGCCTGTGTTCACGTTCGGAACACAGGCTCCCATTGAAGTCAATGGGAGTCCGACCGAATCGCATCCGGATGCAAACGGATACATCGTTCACATTCGGTCGGCATCCCCCAATCCGAGTTGTACGGAAAGCATTATGGAACCGAGTCGTTGGGTGTGCTTTCTGAATGAGATCGGAATCGACCCCTAGGCATGATAGCATCTGCCTACCGGCAGGAATTACATAGTGATAGTTCTATGCCAATGAAACCAAAAGATATAAAACATCAGCTTCTATGTGCTTTCTAATATCGAACAGACTGATTGATGATTATCTGACACAACAGATACTGAAGCTGAGCTTGAGAATTCCTTTTTGATCCATGGACTACAATGGACTAAAAAAGTATATAAGGCATTGAAAATTTGATTGGTACAGAGCAGCTGACCTAGTTGCTAGAATAATAACGAGAGATAGGATTCTGATTTCAGACCAAATAACCCAAAGGTGTGCAGCGAGACTTTACAAGGCTCAGCAAAATATTATAATATATTTATGAAAATACCTGAAATTCAATTCAGCTAAATATAATATTCACTGAAATAAATCACTGTTAAAAAGTCACTTGATGCTGAAAAGCGCAAAACACTAAAAAGCGGCAGGTATATTTAGGAATGCATAAAATGCATGGTATAACTCATGGTCGACCACCATGTTGTTCTCCATTCGTTTCTATTTGTGCTGTTGCCAAATGTGTTTTGTTCATGTAGATATGAACATCACACATAACTCACTTTTTAACTGTGTTTCATAGTTTTTTCTATGAATTACTTATTTTTCATCCCCTGCCATTTATAGCCATAGAGGGTTGGGCACAGTGCCTGACCTGCGATCAAGCCCTGTGCCCAACCCGCTGTGGCAGCCCAACTCACACTTCACATGGCCTTCAGCTGTGCACAGCGGGGTTGGCCAGGCCCTGTACCCAAATCACATGGGGCAGCCCCACCCATACTGCACACAGCTTTTGGCCTGCTGCCACATCTGTCACAGGGTCCTATTCCCACCCTGCAGAAGCCACTGCGGTCGGTCAGGCACAGGGGCTTGTCCATGGCCTGACCCTTTGCCCTATTCCTGCCTTCCAAGCAAGGCCAGACGCTTAATTTAGGGCCCTATTATGACTATGACAGTCACACAGCCAGCCTGCCATATCGGTGGTCGAGCGAAAGTTGTCAAGCCAGCAACATGCTGACCACTGCATTATGAGATTTCAGCAGGGCTGGCAGTGTGCGGGCATCGGACTAATGGCTGTGGCATGCTTTGACTCTAGAAAAGAGCTGTAAGCTGATGTTGGCCATGATGCGCTGCCTCCCGTCAGTCGGGTGCAAGTCTCCCTGCAACATGATGTGCAGATGCAACAGTGCACTCACTAACCTGACGGCATTGGTAGGCATCACTGAAGCACCAGCTGCAGTACACAAGGGCACATTCGCCCTAGAGCCAGTCATTAAGGCTCATTACCTGCCTTTCCCTGACTTGTGCATAGTTGTGTCCCCGCCATGTATATGTCAGCAGAAAGGCAAGTAATAATTTGGCCAGCTGCCATAATGCTGGCACTGCCACCATTCATCACCTCTTCCTCTCCCACGCCAGGATCACAGATGTTGGTGATGGCCGTGGTCTGGAAGAGGTGATACTGCTGCCATCATAATCGGGAAGTCAGACCGCTAGGGACGCAGGTAGTCGGACGGTCATAAACCAACGGCAGTTCCCTTATCGCCGGGGTTGCAATCAGCCCTTTAGTATTTGGCTTTGCTTGTGCTTCTTGTTTTCAGTGGCTCATAAGTAGGAAAGACTAGCAGGTTGAGCACAAATGGGCAGTGTTGGAAATGGAGTTCTCTAGTTGACAGGTTTTTACCCTGTCCAAGTAGGGACACTTCTTCCTAGTCAGGATAAGGGAGTTACACTCCTAAAATAACCCCTGCTTACCCCCTTTGTAGCTTGGCACGAGCAGTCAGGCTTATCTTAGAGGCAGTGTTTAAAGCATTTGCACATAACATACACTAATACAATGAGAACACTACAGAGGTACACCACACAAGTTTAGAAAAATATCCAATATTTATCTGTGTAAAACAAGACCATAACGATAAAGATCCAACATACAATAATAAAAATGTGCACTTTGCAAGGAGAACCTTAAAAATGTATTTCCTTGGAGTTGTTAGCTCCGTCCGGTGCTACTGCGGTGCTGTAGACAACAAATCCAACAGTTTCAGTCGACCGTGTTGGTGCAGACCAGCATCAGTGTCAGAAGACTTGTAAACTGTACTTTTTGTTCTGGCTGATCACAGCATTGTGGGCCTGGGCGGCAGCTGTCGAGGCTGCAGTGCGAAGCAGAGCGGTGCAGCGTATGGTGCCCTCAGGTGGCGGTGCAGACAGCGGTGGTCAGAAGAATGCCACTAAGCCAGTGGCATCCCGACTGCCGCATTATGAGCTTCCCACGGACTGGCAGTCTGTAGACAGAGGAGTACTGGCTGTGGCATGCTTTGACTCTAGAAAAGAGACGTAAGCTGATGCTGACCCTCCTGTCAGTCGGGTGCAATGTTTCCCTGCAACATGTGCAGATGCAACAGTGCTCCAAAGTTGTCATCGACTCAGGAGAGTCCGAGGCACCGACGGAGAGGGCGGGGTCTCCTATACCTGAGTCATTCACCGGGTGAGGTGAGGTTTATATCTCACACAAGACAGGTGTGAAGATCACCTTGCTTGTTCTGAGGTATCATCACAAAAGGTTGTACTTGATGACAACTTTGGAGCACTTTTCATTTTCACCTTTTTTAGAATGCAGTAGCTGTTCATTGTTTATGTCCTGAAGAAAGCCGGGGCAAAGGGCCCTGAAGGCTGAAACTAGTTGACCATATTGTAAAGCGGCCTATTTGCTGAAAGCTGCTTTTGCACTATTTTAATAGGATTGGCAGAGATATTTGTATTAAAGTTTTTTTTTCTCCCTACTCCCTTTTAATTTCACTTATATGCACTGCACTGGTAATTTCTATCACACAAGTAATGGATATCCATTCTTGAAATCTGATAAATAATGACCATACTGGTTGTTTTCTGTCTTTTTTCCTCATTTCCTTCCATCGGTATTTCTACGGCCTGGTCGCAATCCGTGCCACATGATTTCCCTCTGTGTTCCAGAGGAGTAGTGGTAGGAAGGAAAGATATCCAAGGGATGACACTGACCTCTCTTGGTAGATGATGGAAATCCTATCATTTCGCGAAGGCTTTTCTTTTTCTTTTTTTCTTTTTTCTTTTTTCTTTTTACCTGTGTCATTATATTTCAGATACTGACTCTGTGTTTATAATCTGCAAAGTTGTGATAATTTTGTTTTTTTGTTCCCCTCCCCTGTTTCTCTAGACCACCAGATTTTCTTGGAGTTGTTATGCATTACACAAGGGCACATTCAGCCTAGAGCCAGTCATCAAGGCTCATTACGTGCCTTTCCCCAGACTCACGCATGGATGTGTCCCTGCCATGTATATGTTGGCAGAAAGGCAAGTCATAATTGGGCCAGCGGTCAAAATGCCGGTACAGCCACCATTCCCCATGTCTTCCTCTCCCACGGCAGGATCACAGATGTTGGTGGGTGTGGTGGTCTGGAAGAAGTGTTACTGTCGCCATCATAATTGGGAGGTCAGACCGCCAGGGAGACAGGCAGTTGGACGGGTAATACCCAAAAGCAGTTCCCCAACCGCCGGGGTTGCAATCAGGCCTTTAGTATTTGGAAGTGCTTGTGCTTCATGTTTACAGTGGCTCATAAGTCGGAAGTGATTCGCAGGTCGAGCACTAATGTTCAGTATTAGAAATGGGCGTCTCTAGTTGGCAGGTTGTTACCCTGTCCAAGTAGGGACCCTTCTTCCTAGTCAGGATAAGGGAGTTACACTCCTAAAATTACCCCTGCTCACCCCCTTGGTAGCTTGGCACGAGCAGTCAGGCTTATCTTAGAGGCAGTGTGTAAAGCATTTGTACATAACATACAGTAAAACTGTGAGAACACTACAAAACTACACCACGCCAGTTTAGAAAAATACCCAATATTTATCTGTGTAAAACAAGACCAAAACAATAAAGCTCCAACATAAAATAACAAAAATATGTACTTTACAAGGATAACCTTAAAAATGCAGTTCCTTGAGTCTGTAGCTCCAGCCGGTACTACCCTGGTGCTGAAGACAACCAAATCTAATAGTTTTAGTTGACTGCTCAAACAATACCTTTTGTTCTGGCTGATCGCAGCGGTGTGGGCTGGCGGTGGCGGTCGTCGAGTCTACATTGTAAAGCAGAGCGGTGCGGCGTGCAGTGCCCTGAGGTCGAGGTGCAGGCAGCAGCTCGGTGGCATACGTCCAGCCGTGTCAGTGAGACCAGGGCTGTGTTGCGAAGCAGAGTGGTGCAAAGCTGAGGGTCACGGTGCAAGCGGGTGCATCCATCGAAGATCAGGGGACGATGGGGCTGGCATTGGTGAGCAGCGGCTGCAGTGGGGGATGGGGCGGTGCTTCATGTAGCTTACGAGCAGTGCCCCAAGACGCCTGTGTGGCCCACTGCAGTGATGCCAGATGGCAACGGTGTCACCGGTGAGACCAGGGCAGCAGAGTAAAGAGAGGTGGTGTGTAGTGCAGTGTCCACAGGTCACGGTGCAAACAGCGGCTCAGTGGCAGTACCCATAGGAATGTGAAGTCTTTGTTGTTCCTGAGACTTCTTTAACAAGGAGCAAACTCTACCTCAAGCCCTTGGAAAAACTTAAACAAAGAAGTTGCAGAAAGTTCAGTCCAGTCCTTTCCCTGCCCAAGACAGAAGCAGCCACTGCAAGCCAACACAGTAAAGCACACAGCAAAGTGGTAGTTCCTCTACACAACTTCTCCAGTTCTTCTTCTTGGCAGGTTCCTTGATCCACAAGAGTTCTAAAGTCCTGGGGTCTGAGGGCCAAAATTTATACCACATTTCCCATTGTTTTCTTGTAGCAGAGTGTCTCTGTGGTTAGTCTTAACCGTTCTGTCCTCTCTGGCCCAGCTTCATTGCAGGAGGTGGAGATGGCATTGTGTAAGGCATACCAGGCCTATTCAGGAGCAAGGAAAGCTCCTCCCATGACCCTAAATGTAGCCCAGGCCTATTAAACCCTGCAATGACTCATCCAGGAAGGCAGGACACACTTAACCCCCCCCCCCCCAGTGTCCATCTACAGTGAATGCACATCCCCAGCCCCTGTCCCTCCAAAGCCAGATAGTCAATCCACAACCCAGCAGAGGCACACAGGATGGTTAAGCAATAAAATGCCTACTTTCTAAAAGTGGCATTTTCAGACACACATTTTAAAAACCATCTTTACTAAAAAATGTATTAAATTCTGAGTTCAAGCCTACTAAACTCCATTTTCCTACCTTGTCCAAATGGAAAGTTATACTTGTAAGATGTTACAAAGTATCTCCTATTCTATCCTATGGGACAGATGGTCTTTCAATAGTGATAAATGAAATACACTGCATTTCACTATCAGGACATGTCACACAGCCCAGTACATGTCCTGCTCTTTACCTACACAGCACCCTGCCCATGGGGGTACCGTGGGCCTACCTGAGGGGTGCCTTACATATAAGAAAAGGGAAGGCGTGGGGCCTGACAAGTGGGTGCACATGCCAGGTCGACATGGCAGTTACACCCGTGTGCAGACACTGCAGTGGCAGGTCTGAGAACACTTTGAATGGCTGCTTGTGTGGGTGGCACAACGAGTGCTGCAGGGTCACTAGCAGCATTTGATTTACAGGCCCTGGGCACACACAGTGCACTATACTTTGGACTTAGCAGTAAAACAAATAAGCCAAACATGGAAACACCAAGCCATAAGCATAGTTTACAATAGGAGCACTTGCACACTAACACTGATCAGCAGTGAGGAAGTGCTCAGAGACATCAAACTAGCAAAAACAGAGTCAAAACCAGAAGGTCAGAAAGCAAAAGGACAGGGGAAACACATTAATTGATGCCAGATCTAACAGACAGTAGGACGCAGGATCTAAAATGGCCACTCACAATTCAGCTCCAACTTGTGAGTCACACCCCAAAAACAGTGTTTTTTAAGAATTGTGGATATTGCATACCTCTGGATATTTATCACCGTGCTCTGCGGTACCTCAACTTTAGGGGTTGGCTGCTCATGACTTTGTGAATTCATTTTTACAGTGTTAAACTCCCCAATTTGTGTATTTAGTTAAGGCTACTAAAAACTATTTTAAGCCATAATCTAGCCAGTCACATTGTTTAAAGATGTTTAAATGTTTTGACGAGATGAACTTGCAAGTTAAAACAGCACAGCTATTCAAAACTGAATATCTTAAACCTTTAAGGACATTTTGACACCTTCTTTGAATGTTAATATCAAAAAAACCTATTGGATGGATTTACATGAAGCCCAAGAAAGCACACTCTCTGAGTAAAGTTCTACTTAGGTTCATGCCAGGTTTGATGTACATCTGTTCAGTCCTTCCATCCTGCGGATGAAACCAAAACGTCCTCATGTTCCTAAAATGGGAAATCACTCATTTTTCACACCTCTTAACTTTTTTCCACTCAGTAGGCTGGGTGAGAGACCCTATCAGTTTTTATTTTCTCTGAAAATGACATCATTTCCTTTTGGAGCTAAGACACCAATAACATTTGAGCATGTGTAATCCTAGTAGCACTTGCCAGGCCTATTGTAAATATAGGGCATTGTTTATGGTGCCAATTTATTTGTGCTGCAGGTTGAGTTTGTCCTGAAAAATTGAAACATGAGTGCTAGCAAAAATCTATATATCCCAATGATATTTTGTAGTCCAAAAGGGTTACAAGTGGGTAGGCAAAATCTATGAATGATAAGACAGCGTTTAGGTTTCAGTCAGGAAGTGCTGCAAATAATAAGCATAATGGTTGTTGTTCCTCTGCAACACTTCAGAATTCAATGCATTCGTCTGATGAGAAGACTCTCTTTGTGTAAAGCCTGCCTGATTAAAATTCTTTCTGTCTTTTAGATTTACTGGATTGCATATCGAGCTGTAACCCTCACACAACTTACTACCCTTCACCTTTCCACTTTGACAGAGACTACTAAAGCAGATTCAGAACGATAATGTAATGGGACAGCAGTCATATTGTGAAACATGACCTGTCTAAAAGTCAATGGATGGGTATGAATAGGAGTGTTTGTGAAAATCTTTAGACATTATTATGATTTTTGCTGTCCAACTGCCCGAACACAGCGACCACCAGGAGACTGCAGCGCCAGCAGTCTTGCGACCATCTTATTACAAGTTTACCACGATGCCTGCGGTGTGGCTGCAGAGATCTTGCGGCAGTGGTAATTATTTTTCCATATATATCGATGCCTGTGTGAGCATTTTGCATGCATATGTGTTGGATGCACACATGCATGGTACATGTGGAAAATAGCACCTACCCTTTTCTGGAGTTGTAACCATATGTGGGCAGTCCAGCCAACGGGTATATAGTACAAAAAGGACTAACCTGTACATCACCACAAACAGGGCCGTAATCCTCGGGGTGAAGATGCTGCTGTGAAGGGGGACCAGAAGAAAGGGATACATGTCAAACTGTGACCGAAAGAACAAGAAAGGGGTGAGTACGTATTCCAAATCCTTTGTTTATGCCGACTTGAAGCTGGTGGTCCCACCGCCGCGGTCAGCTTGTCAAAAATCCAACTCATAATATGAAAGGTGGTGAAACTCCTCTGTACCGCCCTATGGCAGCTGCTTTTCCTTGACCGTGAACCTGGCGAACTTTGGACGACTGGCAATGTTGATGGTTTAGCTGCGTTCTATGCAATAGCAATATTCACAACTCGTAATACAGAGATCGGACCACCAAGCTCGCTGTGATCGGACCATGACTGTGGGTACGGCGGTTCATGGACCCCCAAACTCGTAATAAGGCCCTAAATGTCCAAACCATCATTTATGGTCCAAAAAACGGTAAAAGTAGACAGAAATCCCTGAATGCTAAGAGACTATTTCTGACTCAGTCATGTAGTGCTGCAAATAGGAAGCATAATGGGTGTTAACCATGGTAATGAGGCAAAAGTCATCATAGTCATCATGTAAAACATGTTCCGTCTAAAAGTCAATGGATGGAAGTTCTCTTGTTGGCCCTATGCAAATCCTGAAGTTAGCTCAGTATAACACACTTTCCTTACTGATAAATACTAGCTGAAACACTGGTTAGCTTTGTGTCATATAGGCTTGCCTATAAACGGTAATTAAAAATTCCAGTTAAGCTCAGGTGGCCAGTGTCTCTGTCTTTGCTATGTTGCATTAGCTCTCACTGAAACCCTTGACCATACAATGTAGGATACGCTATGATACTATAGACAATTGTCTCCCTCTTCACAATATATCAGCTCCCAAACAAACCAAATGTTCCTCTTTCTGGAGATGCATTTGCACCCGCTTTTGCACCAATGTCAGATGTTCAGGTAATGCTGTCTTCCAAATTTTCATATTCAGATTCAGGTTATGTTGTTTCTTTCTTTTCCTGTAAAATCTTTAAACTCAGTAACTAATCCTCCTCCCACACCACTCTCCCTAGGACTACACCTCATTCATCTACTTCTGCTCCTTAGCCATCACATTACTAACTTGTACTTTCAACCCCACAAATCAGTCAGATCCCTGCCATGCCTCCACCCTTCCCTCTTCACCACACCAAAAAACAGAAATCAGGCCATTAGAAAAGACAAGACTCTAGCAATCCCTTTCAACCCCTCCATATAATACCTGATCTTGTTCTTCTACAAACCTCTAAAATGACACATAATCAAAAGTTTAACACACTGCTCAAGAAACAGCCTCTGATGATATTTCTACATGTGTGTCTCCAGAATGGACTTCACCAACAATACTCTGAAACCTCACTCTGCATCAACTATACTCGTACCTCTATCCGGTGTGATTTCCCCAAAATCAGCACTCATCTCTCATCTATCACAATCATGTTTCATGGCATTTCAGCTGTTTTTGATAATGTTAATCATGATATATCATGGATTGACAATATAGGTTTAGCCCTAACCTGACACTCCTCTTGTTTTAAAGACTGTGCTTACACAGAGTCTTGGTCAGAGTGAAATGTAAGAATCAAATCTCAATGAACATTGATTTTATGTACTGTGCTGCTTGGGTGAAAAGGAGAACCAGAGCAAAATGGGTTAAACTTGAATACACAAGCCTGTTGTTACAGATGGAAAACTAGACCCTGATGCTCCCCTAAATACATGCTCAATTCAATACCACTGGGTCACCTGGAAGGCACCGATCTCTGCTTTTCTCTTTAACATAACAAACTTTTTTTGTCTTTACCATGCACCCCCTAGATAACATTTCACTAATTGATATAAACCTTGGCCTCCATGTTCAGACATTGGAGTGGCTGTCATGCAAACTACACCAGGCAACATAAACATTTCTTACACAATAAAATGGCTACATTCATGAACTCTCTCCCCACCAAATTGAAAAGGCAAAATCCCTTCTTATTCCGTGCGCCTCCTCTATTTTCTTCCCAGCAGCATATATACACACCACCCAATTGCCCCACACAGATAATTTACACTACTGCCACCTTCTTATGTGGACACTATTAAATGGTCCTTATTTTGTCAGCAAGACCTCAACCAGGTCTCACCTACCAGATTGTCTTTCAATATATCTTAGGCCATAAATAAAGTAAATGATCATTTTCATGTTTGCTATTTTTCTTGAATTTTAGAAGTGCTGTAATGGAGACTGGTCATGACTTTTCTCTAGAGGCAGCCATGCTGCAAAATAGGTTCACACCATCACGTAGGGCCTCTTTACGATAGCAGTTGTTCAGACTGCCATCCTCTTTATGGCGGTCAGTAGACTGCCCAACAATCAGGTGGTGATCCGACCACCGCATTACTATGCGACCACCTGACTGGTGGTGGCAAAGTGCTCCTTTTCATGGCAGCCTGTGCTGAGGTCCAGGAAAAAGGTTGCAGCACAAGCTGCAGTGAAAACGAGTGCTTCCTGCACATCAATGGAGGGTGTGCCACGCACCGCATGTTGCATGACACATGGTTCATGGAGGTGCATGACGGTTCTACATGTGCCCCCAAGGCCACTTTGCAGGGCCCACAACAGAGGAGGGCCCTGTTTGGGGCCCCCAAAAAACGTTTCTGGCAGTCTTTTCATAGTGGTCTTCCTGCCATGAAAAGGCTGTTGGGAAGGGATATTGTAATCACGATGGCAGTGCCTGTCTCGGCACTGGGTCTGAACGTCGGTATTGTAATCCGGAGGTCAGACCGAGGGGCTGTCAGCAGGCGGACTGACACTGACTGGTGGGGCTCTGTCCATCAGATAATCACTAGAAGGCACTGTTCCATCATCATAATCAGCTTGTCTTGATTATCTGTTGGGAGACCACCTTATTATAGTTTCAATGTCTGCAGAGGATATACTTTCAAAGCAAAACCAAAGGGGATGATGGACGGAGTGTTGAACATTGCAAGCACTCACCCCCAGTCAACTGATCTGGGTTTAATCCATCATCATTCTTTAGCTCACTCCGCCACCCCAGTTCAGACATGGCCATATGCAAATCAGTCTGACCCTGTGCATCATGGGAACAGTCCAGCCCAAACTACCAAGCCATGTCTTCCCTGAACCAGAAAAAAGCATCCTGGGACTGGTTTCGGGTTCATAACCCTCATCAGCCAGGCTATCTTGAATCCAGTAGCAAAGTGAGCAAGGGACCCACGTCTGGGCATACCCTGCCAACTTAGGGAGACCAAAGCAAAACCAAAGGGGATGATGGACGGAGTGTTGAACATTGCAAGCACTTACCCCATGTTAAATGATCTGGGTTTAATCCATCACCATTCTTTAGCTCACTCCGCCACCCGAGTTCAGACGTGGCCATATGCAAATCAGTCTGACCCTGTGCCTCATGGGAACAGTTCAGCCCGAACTGCCAAGCGATGTCTTCCCTGGACCGGAAACAAGCATCCTGGGACCTGTTTCTGGCTAATCAGCCGTCATCAGCCAGGCTAGCTTGAATCCAGTGGCAAAGTGAGCAAGGGACCCACGTCTGGGCATACCCTGCCAACTTAGGGCGAACAAAGCAAAACCAAAGGGGATGATGGACGGAGTCATGAACATTGCAAGCACTCACCCCCAGTCAACTGATCTGGGTTTAATCCATCATCATTCTTTAGCGCACTCTGCCACCCCAGTTCAGACATGGCCATATGCAAATCAGTCTGACCCTGTGCCTCATGGGAACAGTCTAGCCCGAACTGCCAAGCCATGTCTTCACTGGACCAGAAACAAGCATCCTGGGCCCGAGTTAAAGCTCAAATTCGATAACGCATTTATCAGCCCCAAAAAATAGTGTGCTCGGTCGATACTGGGCAGGTGTGCTTTCTCCCCATATCTACCGTCAAAAATTAGCTGTGATGCTTGATGGAGGTCTTTGCATCCACGACTTTCTCGTGCGCAATCCCTGTGTAGGTCCTGTAACCAGGAGGTTCTCTCTCCTCATTTGCTGCTCTGATCGGTCTCTGACCTTTTATAAACAAGAGGCATGTGAGCTTGCATAGAAGTCCCGCCCCACACACACTAGCGGTATGCAGTGTGTTCCCACCCTTTACTCACTATGATGGACAGCTCACTCAAGGGACCCCGGCGCCTTTCGGTGCGGTGGCAAAGTTACAGACACACATGGTCACTGGAGACAACAGTCCTTCTGGCGGCACAAGCAATTTTGCGTGCTCTTGGAGATTTTTGGCCATTTCGCGGAACTTTGCATAGCGCGACTACGCAAATTCCGCCAACCCCTAATAAATACAGAGCCTTACAGGGTGATGTTGCACGTGTTGGGTTCCCAGCTCTAAGGGCTTGGTGGGAGTAGAAACTATCGGTAGACCTACAGGATACCACGTGGAGGTGGGGCTTGGGGTCTGTTAGAAGACGCTCAGGCTAGGTTCACACAAATTAATTTTCTTCACCACACATACCTTTCCCTTGACAGAATCAAAAAAATGCACCCAGTGTCAGTGCGTCCTGCCGCAGATGTCTGCAGACTGAGGCATATTTTTTCATATGGTGTCGCTCAGCCCTGTCATAGTGGACTATTGGCAAACAGCAACCCCCTGTGTATAAGATATCACCGCATCTATTTTGCCACGTGACCCTGTACTCTGCCTTCTCTATTCGAGGGTAGTAAAAAAACGAATGGAACAATTAAGGGGGTTTCAGGGTCTAGCCTTTTTATTGGCATAAAGACGAATTGCCATGTCCTGGAAGGCGATGCCTGGCCCTCTAATTACCACATGGTAGAAAGATGTGATCCATTGGGGATCAGCAGAGTTTTTGATTTGAGCAGATGAGGAAGCCATGGATGGGAAGTGTAATCTCATAGAGCAGTGATGATTATTTGGCTAGATTGACAGTGATACTCCCTTCTCGCCCTTCTGAACAGCCTGAAGAGGCTCAGCCATGATCTCCAGCGCTGCTGCTCTTGAGGTGCTGTTGTCTGCTGCTAGTGTGACATTGCTTTTGTTTTCCTGGAAAATAGATTGAACTGGGTGCAGAGTAAGAATATCGATGTAAAAATATCGACTTGCACACATATCGAGGTAAAAAGTTTGTGGGTCAGAAATATCGTCAGACAAAATATCGTGGTCAAGAATATCGATTTTAGGTAAGTAATATCGATATAAAAAATATCAAAGTGTTTAATATCGTTTGTAAAATAATAGTTGTTAAAAATATCGATTTTTTATTAATGTTATGTATTTTAGTATATATTTTATAAGTGTGAGATGTTTGTTTTTCAGTATAAGAAGTGTTTGTATTTTTATTATAAGTGTTGAAATGTTAGTAGTTATTAAAAAAGATTTAATTGAATTTTGCGTTTTTAGTTCTGTAGTGGGTCGTGGGTTTATAGGGGATCAGGGTGGGAAGTAATTTAATTATGTAAAATGTATTGATTATTTATAGTATTTAATAATTTTTTTAATTTGAAATTTGCATTTTTAGTCTCGTAGCGGGTTGTGGGGTTACAGGGGAATAGGGTGGGAAGTAATTCAATTATATAAAATGTATTGAATAATTTGTATTTATTAATATTTGTTTAATTGTGATGTTATACTGTTAAATGTGTAAATTAATTAATTAATAATTGTTTAATAATTAGTTGTGAATTCATTTAAATTAATTAATTAGTAATTGTGGTAATTGTTTAATTAATTTCAGGTGTGTGTTGTGGTGTTTATAGGTGTAAATGGTGCCAAGGGCGGGAAGTAATTTATTGTTTATTGAGGAATTATTAATTATTGGTTAACTAATTTAAATTAATTATTAGTAATTAATTATGGCTATTGTGTAATTAATTCCAGGTGTGTCTTGTGGTGTTTATATGTGTAAATGGCGTGAAGGTTGGGAAGTAATTTATTTTTATTGATGAGTTAATTATTTGTTAATTAATTTAAATTAATTAATTATGTAATTTTGTAATTAATTTTAGGTGTGTGTTGTGGATAATATAGTGTTACTCAATGAATGTTTATTATCTTTTTTTATATATAATATATTTTAAATTCATTATTAATTATGTTAATTATGGAAATAATTTTGAATGAAAACGTTGATGTCTTTTTTTATTGGTGTGGTGTTATAGGGTAGGAAATAAAATAAATATATTTAAGTTTTAAATAATTGGTTTTTGTGTGAACATTTGCCACCCCAGTTCAGACATGGCCATATGCAAATCAGTCTGACCCTGTGCATCATGGGAACAGTCCAGCCCAAACTACCAAGCCATGTCTTCCCTGAACCAGAAAAAAGCATCCTGGGACTGGTTTCGGGTTCATAACCCTCATCAGCCAGGCTATCTTGAATCCAGTAGCAAAGTGAGCAAGGGACCCACGTCTGGGCATACCCTGCCAACTTAGGGAGACCAAAGCAAAACCAAAGGGGATGATGGACGGAGTGTTGAACATTGCAAGCACTTACCCCATGTTAAATGATCTGGGTTTAATCCATCATCATTCTTTAGCTCACTCCGCCACCCGAGTTCAGACGTGGCCTTATGCAAATCAGTCTGACCCTGTGCCTCATGGGAACAGTTCAGCCCGAACTGCCAAGCGATGTCTTCTCTGGACCGGAAACAAGCATCCTGGGACCTGTTTCTGGCTAATCAGCCGTCATCAGCCAGGCTAGCTTGAATCCAGTGGCAAAGTGAGCAAGGGACCCACGTCTGGGCATACCCTGCCAACTTAGGGCGAACAAAGCAAAACCAAAGGGGATGATGGACGGAGTCATGAACATTGCAAGCACTCACCCCCAGTCAACTGATCTGGGTTTAATCCATCATCATTCTTTAGCGCACTCTGCCACCCCAGTTCAGACATGGCCATATGCAAATCAGTCTGACCCTGTGCCTCATGGGAACAGTCTAGCCCGAACTGCCAAGCCATGTCTTCACTGGACCAGAAACAAGCATCCTGGGCCCGAGTTAAAGCTCAAATTCGGTAACGCATTTATCAGCCCCAAAAAATAGTGTGCTCGGTCGAGACTGGGCAGGTGTGCTTTCTCCCCATATCTACCATCAAAAATTAGCTGTGATGCTTGATGGAGGTCTTTGCATCCATGACTTTCTCGTGCGCAATCCCTGTGTAGGTCCTGTAACCAGGAGGTTCTCTCTCCTCATTTGCTGCTCTGATCGGTCTCTGACCTTTTATAAACAAGAGGCATGTGAGCTTGCATAGAAGTCCCGCCCCACACACACTAGCGGTATGCAGTGTGTTCCCACCCTTTACTCACTATGATGGACAGCTCACTCAAGGGACCCCGGCGCCTTTCGGTGCGGTGGCAAAGTTACAGACACACATGGTCACTGGAGACAACAGTCCTTCTGGCGGCACAAGCAATTTTGCGTGCTCTTGGAGATTTTTGCCCATTTCGCGGAACTTTGCATAGCGCGACTACGCAAATTCCGCCAACCCCTAATAAATACAGAGCCTTACAGGGTGATGTTGCACGTGTTGGGTTCCCAGCTCTAAGGGCTTGGTGGGAGTAGAAACTATCGGTAGACCTACAGGATACCACGTGGAGGTGGGGCTTGGGGTCTGTTAGAAGACGCTCAGGCTAGGTTCACACAAATTAATTTTCTTCACCACACATACCTTTCCCTTGACAGAATCAAAAAAATGCACCCAGTGTCAGTGCGTCCTGCCGCAGATGTCTGCAGACTGAGGCATATTTTTTCATATGGTGTCGCTCAGCCCTGTCATAGTGGACTATTGGCAAACAGCAACTCCCTGTGTATAAGATATCACCGCATCTATTTTGCCACGTGACCCTGTACTCTGCCTTCTCTATTCGAGGGTAGTAAAAAAACGAATGGAACAATTAAGGGGGTTTCAGGGTCTAGCCTTTTTATTGGCATAAAGACGAATTGCCATGTCCTGGAAGGCGATGCCTGGCCCTCTAATTACCACATGGTAGAAAGATGTGATCCATTGGGGATCAGCAGAGTTTTTGATTTGAGCAGATGAGGAAGCCATGGATGGGAAGTGTAATCTCATAGAGCAGTGATGATTATTTGGCTAGATTGACAGTGATACTCCCTTCTCGCCCTTCTGAACAGCCTGAAGAGGCTCAGCCATGATCTCCAGCGCTGCTGCTCTTGAGGTGCTGTTGTCTGCTGCTAGTGTGACATTGCTTTTGTTTTCCTGGAAAATAGATTGAACTGGGTGCAGAGTAAGAATATCGATGTAAAAATATCGACTTGCACTCATATCGAGGTAAAAAGTTTGTGGGTCAGAAATATCGTCAGACAAAATATCGTGGTCAAGAATATCGATTTTAGGTAAGTAATATCGATATAAAAAATATCAAAGTGTTTAATATCGTTTGTAAAATAATAGTTGTTAAAAATATCGACTTTTTATTAATGTTATGTATTTTAGTATATATTTTATAAGTGTGAGATGTTTGTTTTTCTGTATAAGAAGTGTTTGTATTTTTATTATAAGTGTTGAAATGTTAGTAGTTATTAAAAAAGATTTAATTGAATTTTGCGTTTTTAGTTCTGTAGTGGGTCGTGGGTTTATAGGGGATCAGGGTGGGAAGTAATTTAATTATGTAAAATGTATTGATTATTTATAGTATTTAATAATTTTTTTAATTTGAAATTTGCATTTTTAGTTTCGTAGCGGGTTGTAGGGTTACAGGGGAATAGGGTGGGAAGTAATTCAATTATATAAAATGTATTGAATAATTTGTATTTATTAATATTTGTTTAATTGTGATGTTATACTGTTAAATGTGTAAATTAATTAATTAATAATTGTTTAATAATTAGTTGTGAATTCATTTAAATTAATTAATTAGTAATTGTGGTAATTGTTTAATTAATTTCAGGTGTGTGTTGTGGTGTTTATAGGTGTAAATGGTGCGAAGGGCGGGAAGTAATTTATTGTTTATTGAGGAATTATTAATTATTGGTTAACTAATTTAAATTAATTATTAGTAATTAATTATGGCTATTGTGTAATTAATTCCAGGTGTGTCTTGTGGTGTTTATATGTGTAAATGGCGTGAAGGTTGGGAAGTAATTTATTTTTATTGATGAGTTAATTATTTGTTAATTAATTTAAATTAATTAATTATGTAATTGTGTAATTCATTTTAGGTGTGTGTTGTGGATAATATAGTGTTACTCAATGAATGTTTATTATCTTTTTTTATATATAATATATTTTAAATTCATTATTAATTATGTTAATTATGGAAATAATTTTGAATGAAAACGTTGATGTCTTTTTTTATTGGTGTGGTGTTATAGGGTAGGAAATAAAATAAATATATTTAAGTTTTAAATAATTGGTTTTTGTGTGAACATTTGCTCCTTTTAAATAAATATTGTTTGTAAATGTATTTATTAATTTTTGTAATCATGTTTTTACCTTTTTGTTATATGCAAATAACATTATAATATGTGCTCTTTATAAATATTTTATATATATATTTAATTGTATATCTTTCAAATATTGTTTATTTATTTTTAAGATTTAAATGTTAATAGTATTTTTTGTTTCTCTGCTATCCAATAGTTTCCCTACTGTTGCACTCACTGGAGTGGGAATAGTAATTTTTACCCCTCCGCTATCCAATACTTTCCTTACTGTTGCACTCACTGGAGTGGGAAAGTAATTTTTACCCTACCGCTATCAAGCACTTTCCCTACTGTTGCATTCACTGGAGTGGAAATAGTCATTTTTACCCTTTCGCTATCCAGCGCTTTCCCTCCTGTTGCACTCGCTGGAGTGGGAATAGTATATTCTACCCATCCGTTATCCAGCACTTTCCCTACTGTTGCACTCACTGGAGTGAGAATAGTAATTTTTACCCCTCACTATCCAACATTTTCCCTACTGTTGCACTCATTGGAGTGGGAATAGTAGTTTTTACCCCTCCTCTATTCAATACTTTCCCTACTGTTGCACTCACTGGAGTGGGAATAGTCAGTTTTTACCCATCCGCTATCCAGCACTTTCCCTACTGTTGCACTCACTGGAGTGAGAATAGTCAATTTTACCCCTCCGCTATCCAACACTTTCCCTACTGTTGCACTCTTTGGAGTGGGAATAGTATTTTATACCCCTCTCCTATCCAGCACTTTCCCTAATGTTACACTCATTGCAGTTGGAATAGTACATTTAATTATTTCGCTATCCAACATTTTCCCTACTGTTGTATTTATTGAATTGCGAAATGTAAGTTTTAATTTTGTTTTAATAATTTCATGTTTTAATTAATTACAGAATGTTTTTTTATTTTAAATTATTGATATATGTATATATTTTATTTTTATATAATTTAAAAGTTTAAAAATTAAATAAAGATAATAGTTAATAAATAATTTTAAAGTACATATATGTATATGTATAAGTTATTATGTTTGCATGTTTATTTTTTTTAATTACGTTGAATTTTTATATTTACTTAAAATGTATATTACATTTGATTCATTTTGTTAAAGATAATATTAATATGTTACATGTTTAATATATATTATTTATACTTTTAAATCAATATTGTTTGCATCTATATTTTTAACTTCAATATTTTTGATTCGATATTTTTGTACTTACCTGTTTGAGTATAGGGAGTCGATATTTTTACTATCTATATTTTCTTTTCAATAATTTTACCAACAATGTTTTTATCATCGATATTCTATCAGTGAACCGTTCCGATGCTCGTGTTAACATGGGATGGTGTTTATCCTTTTCGGTAGTATTTGGATAGATTGCTACACAGAACATCTGGGCAAGATTAGCCCACATGATTGTACTGCCATATCTTAAAGTGGAAGGTGTATGTCACGAGTAAAATTAACAAAAATATATGAAAAATAAATCATTTAGCATGGCTAAGTCTCATCACAGAATTAACATCAATCATTATAGTAAATGTACCACTCACCAAAATGTATAATAAATGTATTAACTGTGTTGCACTCCTGTAGAAGGAAGGGATTGCATAAAGCAAACTCTTTGCCTGCAAAGTGAAGAAATGCAGTAAGCAGACTATTTACCTATCCACATATCTGGCCAATGTTTTTCTTGATCATAGGACAAAAATATTATCTCCTCGTAGGCAGAGGCCATTAGATTACATTTGGGTGGCGTTCTTGGATTTCCGCTACACAGAACTCCACAAAGGGACCAAAAAACTCTGCCACAGCAAAACTCAGGGTTCCGCAAGTGGCAGAGTGCACTTGGTAAAGACTGTTCGCGTTGATTTTCAGTGCCGGGTGTTTGTTCTGTGCTGGAAAATCATCGCAAACAGCATCATACGCAGTGCAAGAAGGAGCTGCTTCTTTTCTGCCGCTCGAGTAGATTTTCTACCTGAGCGGCAACTTTCGCAACACAAACAGAATGTTTTTCAACGTGAGCGTTCGCGACCATCCCCCCGCATTGAGAAATAAGACTGCCCGTGGTGAGAAATCATCTCACATAGAGGTGGATTTTTCTTGCTCGCAAACGCCAACTTGGCGTTGGGGCGCGCGAGCGAGCAAAAATCTCGCCTGGAGATGGATTTTCCTCGCTCATGCTCGCCAACTTGATGTTGGGGAGCGTGAGAGAGGAAAAAAACTGCTCCGCTGAACTGAGTTTTTCGGAACTCTGCGTGCTCCGCGGAGCGTGGAGTGCAGAAAACTCTGCAAACTCCACTAGCGGAGTGGAGTTCACCTCCTGGGCTTACATTTGATGTTTCTCAACCTGTAGGCTCCTTGGGTACCTACCTACTCTAGAGGAGTTAAAGAAGTTCCCCTCGACCCACTTCATGTTTGCGATTCTGAGAGAAACATACTGGGCTGCCCACATACAAAGTATAGGCGTAGTCAAAAATTGTTGGTTTCATCAATGGGGGCACATCATAACACAATAGCTACATATAGCTAATGTGGCATTAGTAAGAGATTGATACAGGGGTTGGGACTTGATTCGCATGGAATGCCCCCATACATATCAATCTGAGTTCACCATTTACCTCTATGGCTATACCTCCAGCCCAGCAGTATTTCCACCTGCAGCTGGGCATCTACATTCGTTCTTGCATACACGAGGACCCATACCATATATCATAGTCATTTATAACCAAAAAGTGTGCTTTGAAATTCATGTCATAAATTATGGTAATGGCAAAATAACACGTACGGATAAGAGAGCCATAAAATAAATGTTTTACAATTTCATTCATTGTTCATCTTTAACTATTTGCAGCTTCCAAATTATGTAAGAGGGCCTCTTTACAATCTGTTTATCTGGCGTGTCTGCACATAGTTGAACGCATTTTGCTGTATTGTGAACTGCAGCTAGTGTACTTTTTGGGAGCAATCTAAAATCTACCCTTGGGAATACCTGGACCAGCTGCAGCTAACACCATAATGGAACATTTATCACCTCATAAATCAAGTTGATTCATTACAGTTACAGATCTATAGAAATGTTTCATTCATGTCAGTGGGAAATTGTTCGCTGAAATGTTAGAATGATTTAATATGTTTATACCGTCAAGGTTTCTACAAATGGTGTGCATTCATGCCCATACAGTATGTGACATATGTCCTTGCCATAACGTAATGTAAATGTTCACAGGTTTGCTTTCCCGTTTACAGGAAATGAACACATGTAGTGACTAAAGGATGTCGCCAGCAGCCATGCTACATTTTGTAAGAATATGAATTGAAAATGCAGAAAAAGCCTCTTTATATCTGTCTCCCTGGTCGGAGACAGGAAGCAATGACTAAATTAGAGCAGAAACTGTTATAGAAGGTATTAGCAAAGCCAATGAGTCTTGGCTCTAAGAGACCATTCTACTGGCTTTGCTAATGCTTTTTGACTGCCAGTCACGACACGTGCATGCAAGGACAGCAATGGCTGCTGATGTGTATGTGTACATCATGATACCAAGAGGCCAGTTTCAAGTCTTGCCTGCGCCAGGGCATGCGCTGTCACTTGTGAGACATTTTGTTAGCTTACAGTGGGCTTCATAGTCAGTCTATTTTCATTGCTTCTCTTTCAACAGCGTGTGCCAGCTTCACTTCCTCCTTGTGTGATTTTTCCTCCCTTGGAGCATGGCCTTAGTACTTGTGCCTTTCCAAGTCTCATGCTTTCGAGCTACTTTTTTCTTTTAGTTGAGGCACTCAATAAGAGAGCATGTGTTTGCAGGTTGTCTCCCTCATGTGCTTCTACCCCAGTCTGACTTCTTGTTGGTCTTGACCCCTCCCACCCCTCTCTGTATTGTCGCTTTTCTTGTCAGGGTTGGTGCTTGCCAACTCCCATCCTCTTGTCCCTCTCTCTTTGTTGTTGCTTTCCCTCTCCCTATTGTTGCATGCCCCATCCCACTCTCTTTTCCCTCTCCATGTTGTAGCTTGCCTCCTCCCATTGTTCACCATGTTGTTGCTTACCCCCTCCCACCCGACTAGGTCCCATTGCTTGTCCACCCCATCCTGCTCCTTCCCATTGCTTGCTTCTCCCATCCCGTCCTATGTTGTTGCTTGCCTCGTTACCCTACCACTCCATTATGTGTTGTTACTTGCCCTCGCCCACCTTGTCCTATGGCATTGCCAGTGCTGGTCTTGTCATAGCACTTTTTTAAAGACTTCCGGCCATGCTGCACAGCATCCGTACTACTGTGCAACATGGCGTAAAACATTCAATCAATCAATCAATCAATCAATCAGTGGATTTGTAAAGTGCAGTTAATCACCCAGGAGGGTATCAGGCGCTGGGGAAGAGGCAGTTGCAGACAGATTAGTTCAACAGCCAGGTCTTGAGTGCCTTCCCGAATTCCAGAAGAGAGGTAGAGCTATGGAAGTGCAGAGGGAGGCTGTTCCAGGATTTCACCATGAGGCAGGCAAAGGAGAGTCTTTCACTGTTACTCCAGAAAATGCAAGGGGTGTGAGTGATGGACAGTGATGTGGATAGCAGGTATCTGGAGGGCTGGTGGAAGTTCATACGGTTGTTGATGTAGGCTGGACCTTAGTTGTGCAGTGCCTTGTAGGTGTGGGTAAACATCTTGAACTGGCATCTCTTCTGTACGGGGAGCTAGTAGAGTTTCCTGTAGTGAGGGGTGATGTGGATCCATTTGAGAAGGTCAAGGATGAGTCTGGCCGTGGAGTTCCGAATGGTTAGAAGTCTCTTCAGGAGCTGAATGGTGTTTTCTGCATAGAGTGCATTGTCGTAGTCCAGATGGCTGGTGAATGAGGTCTGGGTAGTGGTACATCTGGTGTTGATGGGGAGCCGCCTGAAGATCTTCTATTGAATGTGGACTGTGAGTAAGCAGGCTGAGGAGACTGCTTTGATCTGGGATTTCATGGCAAGCTTGCTGTCCTGAATTATGCCGAGGTTTCTTGCATGGTCGTCTGTGCGGGTGAGGGTCCTAGTTCCGCTGGCCACCACAATTCTTTCCAAGACCAGCATTTCTGTTTTGTCTGTGTTGAATTTCAGACAATTGTTTTTAATCAACTCTGAGATACTTGTCATGCATCTGTGGAAGTTGGCCCTAGTGCTGGTGGGGTCTTCAGAGAGCAAGAGGATGAGCTTAGTGTCATCTGTGTAGCATATGATGTTTAATCCATGGGTTCTGATGATGTTGGCCAGGGGTGGTCATGTAGGTGTTGAAGAAAATGGGGCTGAGGGACGACCCCTGAGGAATGGAGGCTCGGAGGAGAACTGGTCCTTCTTATAAGGAAAGAGGAGATCCACTTGAGGGTGTTTCCTTGAATTTCTATGTGATGCAGACTCTTGATTAGGGTCTGGTGGGATATGGAATTGAATGCTGCTGAGAGGCCGAGGAGGATCAGAGCTGCTATTTCTCTTTGATCGAGGAGAGTTCTGATGTCATCAGTGGCTCAGATCAAGCCAGTTTTGGTGCTGTGGTTGGAGCGGCAACCGGTTTCACAGGTGTTGAGAAGCTGGTTGTTCTCCGGGTGTTGGATGAGTTGGCGGTTGATGGCCTTTTCCAGGATTTTGGCAGGGAAGGGGAGCAGGAAGATAGGCCTGTAGTTTTTAAGGTCACTGGGGGCACTGGTAACATTTACTTCTGTGTGTTTCCAACCTTCAGAGAAAGTGGCTGAGATGATAAAGGCGTTAAAGAGGGTGGGGATCTCGCTGCTCATCTTGTTGCGTCTGAGGTTGATGATGTGGTGCAGACAGTTCATGATGGCTGTTTTGTCCTGTATGGTGAGCAGGTCCCAGTTGGTAAGTGTGTGGTCTGGAATGGTTTCTGTGGGTGTGTGGTAGAAGAAGTCCGAAAGGGTGGGCTGGGGTTCCAAGTTTTTGTAGATTGTGGAGAGCTTCTCGTGGAAGAAATCTGCCAGTTTGTTGCACAGTTCTTGTGCTAGGGTAATGCGGTTTTTGGTGGCAGTGAGGTTGGAGAACTCTGATGATGTTGCAGAGATCTTTGCTGTGGTTGGAGCTAGCTTCAATGCAGTCCTCAAGGGCATTCTTTTTAGTCTCTCTCAACAGTCAGTGGTAATGGTTGAAGTGGTCCTGTCTGCGATGTACTTGCTGCTGTGCCATTTCCTTTCTTGTTGCTTACAATTGCTTTTTATGGCTGTCAGATCTTTGTTGTACCAACTAGCCTGTTTGGGGGATTTCCTGTGCCTGCTGGGTCTGATGGAGGTGACTGCATTACACAAGTGCTGCTGGTGATTCAGGTGGTAAAGTCTCTGGTGGCCTGGTCCAGGTTGGGAAAGCCGTTTTTGGGTGGGAAGTATTGAGGGCATCAGACCACTGGCTCTCTGATACTTTGCTGTAGCTGCATTGGGGTGTTCTGGGAAGCTTGAGGGTGGTTGCAGGGGGGCTGGTGATACTGAAGTGGATGATGATGTGATCTGTCCAAGTGAGTTTGGAGACGTGGCTGAACTTGACTCTGTTGCTTGAAGTGAAGATATAGTCATGTCTGTGTCCTGCAATGTGAGTGAGACGGGTGACCAGTTAGGTGAGTCCGATGCTGTTCATGCTTTCCAAGAGGTTGGTGGTGTTGGTGCCATTGAAATCATTGCAATGCAAGCTAAGATCTCCTAGGAAGATGCAGTCTCTGGAGTTTATGGTGGGCGGGGCTATGAAGTCTGGGATGGTGTTGTCAAAGCTGTGACGCGGGCCATGAGGTCTGTATTTGAGGGTGCCTCAGATGGTGGATGTTCCATCTGTTTGGAGTTTGAACATGATTGGGGTGGCATCGTCTGTGGTGGGTGTGCAGTGGATGTTCTCTCTGTGGATGATGGCAATTCTGCCTCTGTGTTCATTGACACAGTCCCGATGTATATTTTTGTAGCTGTTGAATGTTGCTGAGGCAATGTCGGGAGTAGATACGAGGGATAGCCAGGTTTTGGTGAGGAAGATGTAGTCAGGGTGAGGCTGGTGACTATATCCCAGATTTTTGTTGCGTGCTGGCAGAGTGATCACGTGTTGAGGAGGAGGCAGTTTACTTGTCCTGCTGCGGGAATTCTGTGCTGTTTGGTCGGCGATGGGCGCAGTGGCGGGAGTTCAGGTGCTGCTGACAAAGAGGCAGTGTAGGCAGGAGAAAGGTCTTACTGTGGAAAAGGGCGCTGTGCAGCAGCAGTTGTTGCAGTGAGCGGTGTTCAGGGCTCAACGTTTGGTCCTGTCGGGTAGGAGATCCAGGGTTCCTGGTACTGGGCACTGGGCACGGTCCAGGCACTGACGGGCGCAGATGGGCTTGCCTTTGGCATACCTTCAGCGGACCCTCACTGTAGCCTCCATTAAGTAGGTCCCGGGAGGGGCGTTAGGTGGCGGGGCTGGCGGGAGACCGGAAGCAGTCGGAAAAGGTGACAAAAGTGGGGGAGATGGCGGGAAGACTGAGCGTAGAGCAAAAGCAAGGAGAAATAAGTCAAAGAAGGAGTAAAGCAAGCAAGCCAAAAATGGCCAAAAAAGGCATATAGGCAAAGAAAGTATTGAAGAAAAGTGGGCAAAAAATGCAATCAAAGGCTAAAAGGCAAAGAAATAATAAGAAAGCAAGCAGAAAACGGGATGTTAGAAATGGGGGTCTCTAGTTGGCAAGGGCTTGCACCTTTGTCCAAATAGGGACCCTTCTTCCTAGTCAGGGTAAGGGAGTTACACTCCTAAAATAACCCCTGCGCACCCCCCTGGCAGCTTGGCATGAGCAGTCAGGCTTATCTTAAAGGCAGTGTGTAAAGAATTTGCACAAAACCAACAGTAATACAATGTAAGCACTACAAAAGGACACCACACCAGTTCAGAAAAATAGCCAATATTTTTCTTTACTTAAGACCAAATACGATAAAGAATCCATAATACAGTACTTCAAAAATAGTTACCTCTCAAGATGTCTTTAAATTGCAAAAATACGTTGAAAACACAGTTTGTACGAGTCGGTAGCTCGTTCCCGCTGACCGCGTCGGTACGGGCCAGCAACAGCGTGAACAGACTCGTTAGCAGTACGTGTCTTAGTGCGGCTCACACTGGCGTGCAAGTCGATCTTAGCATCCGTCGCGGTTGCGATGCAAAGTGGAAGCGGTGCAAGGCACGATGTCCTCTCGATGCGGTGCGAGCAGCGGCTCAGTGCTGATCGTCCAGACGGCGTCGGTGAGACCAAGGCTTGCAGTGCAGGGTGAAACGGTGCTCGATGCGGTGCAGGTGACAGAGCCGGTCGTGACGTACAGTGCGGTTACGGTGCAAAGTGGAGGTGGTGCAGGGAACGGTGTCCTCTCGATGTGGTGCAGGCAGCGGCTCGGTGACAATCATGCAGACGGCGTCAGTGAGATCAAGGCTTGCGGTGCAGGGCGAGACCATGCTCGATGCAGTGCTGGCAGGTTGCGATGCAAGCGACAGAGCCAATTGGCGGGAATGGGTGATGGCGGAGCCGGACATGGTGCATAACGAAGTGGTCACTGGTGTCGAGCCAGCGGCGATCATGCCGGTGACACCAGGCCAGCGAAGTGAAGTGAGGCAGGAAGCGGCTTGGTGATGATCGTGCAGATGGCATCGGTGAGACCAAGGCTTCCGGTGCAGGGCGAGACGGTGCTGCCTGTGGTGCCTTTGGGATACAAGGCCAGCGACGGAGTCGGTGACAGAGTTGGTCGTGGTTCCCTCTTCTCTGAGGCAACTGAAACAGCAGTCCCCGGAGCGGTTCCCAGAGCTTGGTGAAGTCTTTGCCGTTCCTGAGACTTCTTAACAAAAGGCCGGCTCGGTTTCAGCCACTTGTAGATACTCAGCACAAGTAGAGAAAGTTCAGTCCGGTCCTTTCACTGCCCAAGGAAGAAGCAGCAGCTGCAGGCCAACCCAACAAAGCAACAACACAGCAAAGGGGCAGTACTCCTCCTGGCAGCTCTTCCAGCTCTTCTTCTTGGCAGGTTCCTTGATTCCAGCGAGTTCTAAAGTTCTGGGGTTTGGGTCCCCCTTTTTATCCTCAATTTATCTTTGTTCTCTGAAGGCAGAGAGGCCTTTGCCTAGTCCAAACCAGTTCTGGTCAGTCCTGGAGCACATTGTTGACAAGACTCCTTCTTTCACAGTGTAGCTCAGGGACATCAGACACACCACAAGAGGTGGAGCTAGCATTGTGGAGAGAAGGCACAGCCCTATTCAGGTCCCAGGTACAACTCCTCCCACCCATCTACATGTAGATCTTGTTATTCAGCCCTGTGCTGACTCACCCTATCTCCTGGAATACCCCAGCCCCTGTCAATCAAACTCCAGACAAGGAATACACAACCTAGCAGAGGCAGGCTTGGATGGTTAGACAAGAAAATACCTACTTTCTGAAAGTAGTATTTTCAAACACAGAATGTTAAAAACAACTTCACTAAAAGATGTATTTTATCATTCTGAGTTCAGGCATACTAAACTCGGATTTCTACCATGTTCCCTGGGTCAGTTAGGATTATAGGATGTTATAATCAAACTGTCCATTCTGGCCTATGGGAAACAGGTAGCCTTGCAATAGTGAACAACGAAGTAGGCTGTAATTCACTATCAGGACATGCCACACACACCAGGGCATGTTCTACCTTTCACATACAATGCACCCTGCCCACAGGGGTACCGGAGGTGACTAACATGTAGAAAAGAGAAGGTTTAGGGGCTTGGAAGTGTGTGCACTTGCCAAGTCGACATGGCAGCCCCAGGCTGCGCACAGGCCCTGCAATGGCAGGCCAGAGTTACACTTTACGGGCTGTTTGCATGGGTGGCACAATCCAGTGCTGCTGCCCACCAACAGCATTTGAATTACAGGCCCTGGCACTCGCATTGCACTTTAGTAGGGACTGACACATACATCAAATAGGCCAATCATGGAAACACCAATCCATAACACAGTTTATACAGGAGCACTTGCACTTTACCACTGGACAGCAGTGAGGAAACTGCGCAGAATCATTACACCAGCAAAAACAGAATAAAAGATGGGAGGTCAGAAAGCAAAAAGTCAGGGGAAACACGGCAAAAGATGCCAAGTCTAACACATGTCCCCTCCAGTTGAAAGTAGGGAGAACTACCCAACCTCCTGGGAGTTCTCTTCACTAAGGTGGAAGAAGCTGGACAGACCATCTGCGTTGGCGTGTTCTGTGCCAGGGCGGTGTTCCAACGTAAAGTCCATTCCCTGTAGGGAGATGGACCACCTCAGCAGTTTTGGATTCTCACCCCTCATTTGCATCAACCATCTGAGGGGCCTGTGGTCTGTCTGAACTCGGAAGTGAGTCCCAAACAGGTATGGTCTCAGCTTCTTCAGTGCCCAGACCACAGCAAAGCTTCCCTTTCTATGGCACACCACCTCTGTTCCCTGAGGAGCAGTCTCGGGCTAAGGAAGACTACAGGCTGATCTAGGCCCTCTTCGTTCAGTTGGGAGAGCACCACTCCCACACCATGCTCTGAAGTGTCAGTCTGCACGACAAATTCTTTGGAGAAGTCAGGGGCCTTGAGCACGGGCCCCGAGCACATGGCTGCCTTCAGGGCATCAAAAGCTTTCTGGCAGAACTCAGTCCAGATCACCTCCCTGGGCTGCTTCTTGGAAGTCAGCTCTTGTAAGGGGGCAACAATGGTGTCGTAGCCCTTAACAAATCTCCTATAGTAGCCGGTGAGACCTAAGAAGGCTCTCACCTCTGTCTGGGTCATGGGGGGCTCCCAAGCCAGAATGGTGTCAATCTTGAGTTGTAGGGGCACCACCTGGCCGCTTCCTACCTGGTGTCACAAGTACACCACAGAACCCTGCCCGATCTGGCACTTACTGGCCTTGATCGTGAGGCCTGCACCTTGCAGAGCCCTCAACACTTTCTCGAGGTGCTGTAAATGTTCTTCCCAGCTGGAACTGAACACAGCAATGTCCTCCAGATAGGCGGCACTGAAATCCTCCAGTCCAGCCAATACCTGATTGACCAACCTCTGAAAGGTGGCAGGGGCATTCTTCAACCCAAAGGGCATCACCTGAAACTGGTAATGACCTTCTGGGGTTGAGAATGCTGATCTCTCCTTAGCCCCATGGGTTAAGGCAACCTGCCAGTACCCAGACGTTAAATCAAACGTGCTGAGGAACTGTGCAGCTCCCAACTGATCAAGGAGCTCATCAGCTTTGGGGATGAGGTGCACATCAGTCCTGGTGACTGCATTGAGCCCACGGTAGTCCACACAAATCTGGAGTTCTGGAGTGGCACCGGGTGCAGCAGCCTTTGGGACGAAGGCCACTGGGCTGGCCCAAGGACTGTTGGAGGGCTCAATCACCCCTAACGCCAACATCTTAGAGACCTCCTCCTTGATGCTAGCCCGGACCCAGTCAGTCAACCTGTAAATTTTGTGCTTTACAGGAGGGCTGTCACCAGTGTCCACGTCATGGGTACACCAGTGAGTAACACCGGGAGTCAGAGAGAACAGTGGGCAAAATGTCCCAACAACTGGCGACAGTCCCCCTGCTGCTCTTGAGTCAGTGTAGGGGAGAGGATCACACCTTCCACTGACCCATCATGCTCCTCGGTAGACAGGAGGTCAGGGTGAGTTTCCTGAAGCAGGCAATTTGGTTTCTGAAGGCCAGCATGTAACTAAAAACATTCTGGGGAGTTTTCCTGGGAGCTGCCTCCCAGCCTTCCTTTACCAAACTCAGAGGTCCTCTGACAGGGTGGCCATACAGGAGCTCAAAGGGGCTGTACCCAAGAGACTTCTGAGGCACCTCCCCGTATGCAAAGAGCAGGCATGGCAAGAGGACGTCCCACTTAAGCCTCATGGGTTCTGTTATACCCTTGATCATGCCTTTCAAGGTCTGGTTGAATCTCTCCACCAGACTGTTTCCTTGTGGGTGGTAAGGAGTGGTGAACTTGTAGGTTACACCACACTCCTTCCACAGGGATGTCATATACTTGTATATGAAATTGGTTCCCCTGTCAGACACCACCTCTCTGGGGAAGCCCACGTGTGAAAAGATCCCCATTAACGCCCAGCCCACCACTGGCGCCGTCGTTGTCCTAAGAGGGATTGCCTATGGGTAACGGGTGGCATGGTCCACCAACACCAGGATGTACCTGTTGCCCATGGCTGTCTTGGGATCCAGTGGCCCCACAATATCCATCCCTACCCTTTCAAAGGGTGTTCCAACAACAGGAAAAGGTTGGAGAGGAGCTTTGACCTTCCTCCCACTCTTACCACTTGCCTGCAAGTTTGGCAAGACCTGCAGTGTCCAACTGACTGCCTTCGCATTTGGGGCCAAAAAAAGTGGGTGACAAGCCTGTCATAGGTCTTGTCCGGCCCCAAATGTCCTACCAAAGGCACGTCATGAGCCAGACCCAGTAGGAAGGTCCAGAAGCGCTGGGGTACCACCAGCACATGGCTGACCCAGGTTCAGCAACCTTATGCTCACTGTATAGGAGACCATTCTCCCAGTAGATCAGATGGGACCCAGACTGATTACCATCTGCCTGGTCTGCAGCCTGCTGCCACAGACCCTCCAGAGTAGGGCACTCTTTCTGCTCCTTGCAGAATTCCTCCCTGGTGGGACCCCCTTCTTGCTGCCAATGGGTCAGTTAGAGAAGTCTCCCAGTTCGGCTACCTGCTCCCCTGTAGTCACCGGGGCGTCCCCCTCGAGGTCCGCCTCTTCCCAGTCCATGGGAATTTCAGGGGCCGGTTTCCTGCACCCACTGCCCTTTCTCTTGACAGGGACTTGGGCCACGGTTTGAGACTCCAAGTCCCCTTGATCACCCTTTCTGGCTGCCATTGACCGAGTAGACATGCATGCCCACTCTGGCAACACAAGCATCTCCAAGTGAGACCTGAGCTCAACATCCTTCCATAAGGACTGCTCCTGGTCGTTACCTAGCAGATAATCTACAGGCATGGTAGGGCTCACAACCACCCTCAAGGGACCTGAGACCCCCCCACTCAAAGGGAACCTGCGCCACCATACACTGGTGCTCAGAGTTGTCTATAGCAACTACTTGGTGGAATGCCCCTGGGACTACCTGCTTCTCAGAGACCAAGTGACACCGGACTGAGGTAACACTGGCTCCAGTATCTCTGAGAGCCTCTACCCTTTTCCCATTGATGGTCACCCTGGTGCTATATTTCTTTGTGTTAGGGGGCACCTGGTTTCCTGGGACCATCTCACTGTCCCCTAGTGAGACGAGGGTCATTTCTGCGGGTTCCCACCCTCCTGTGGGCACCCCTCCTCCCCAAATGCTACACTAGCCAACACCTTGGACTGTCCACTGGTGGGTGGCTGTGTCCCCTTTGGGCACCTGGGGTACCCCTTCAAGTGACCCACCTGGTCATATGCAAAACACATGCGGGGGCCGGTCTCAACAGGCTTTCCTGTAGAGACCCCTTTCTTTTTATCACCTGGGGTATGGGAACCTTTACCCTGGGTACTAGTTTGGGGCCCTTGAGAGAACTCCTGCGTTTTACCCTCGTCCCCCCCCCTCGTTTCTGCTGGGGGCCCTGCCCATCTTTGGCTGACCCTCCCCCAAACGCTTTCTTGTGGACCCTGGTACTCACCCAGCGGTCTGCCTCCATAGCAAGCTTCCTGGTGTCAGTTAGCTTACTATCAACTAGGTGCTGGCGCAGATCTGCAAAACATAGACTAGACAAGTGCTCCCATGCAATCAAATTGTAGAGTCTCTGAAAATCTGTTACATTACTGCCCATCACCCAGCTATCCAGCGACCTACAGAACATATCTGCACATTCCAACCAAGTGTTGGCCTCAGACTTTTTACTGGACCTAAACTGATCCCTGTACTTTTCAGGATTGAGTCCATACCTAGTGAGGAGAGCGTCTTTCATGGCAGCATAGGTGAGGTCCTGCCCTTTACCCAAAGCTATCAGAGTATACCTAGATACTTCTGGATAGAGAGGCCACAACCCTGCCCCCCAGTTCCTCTCAGGGACCTCACTCATATGACTAGACAACTCATACCCTTGAAACTACCTTTGTATGTCATCACCCTTTTTGTACTCTTTACCTACGTTCTTGGGGATGTGTACAATCCTGTCTGTGTGTGCTGAAGGGTTGTTGCCACCATCTGAGCCGGTTCTACTCTTTAGCTCCAGCTCCTTGATCATTCTTTCATGATCTAGTATCATCTTTCTTTCCTCCTTGGTTATTCTCTTGTCTTCCTTCTCACTTTCTATTCTGAGTTTCTCCAACTCAAACTTCCTGGCTTCCCGCCTGTCCTCCAACTCCTCAGGGGACAAGCTACTGCTGCCTTGCCTAGAGGGTTCCCCCTCCCAAAAGCACTTCCACCCTTGGAACAGGCTCCTCCACCTCTCCACTGAGAACACCAGATTTCCCAATGGCATGTCTGGTTGCTACCCAGGCCCTCAGCGCCTTTTGTAGCTCATCCTTCCTGGTGAGGTCTCTGACCTGGACTTTCAGGTTCTTGCAAATCGATTTTAACTCCTTTACATTGTAGGCTTCCAATCGATCCTCATCAAAGGCGATTTCCATTGATGCAATACATGATGCAGTTGATTCAGGCATGTTGAAGTAGCAAGTTCAAACTGGAAAGATCAAAAATAGGCCAAAAAGAAAAAAGAACCAGTATGTGGTACGTAATGGTCTGCGATATGATAGTAGTGCACACAAATCACTGTAAGTCAAGTGCAAACACAAGTCCTATCCTCACCACTGAGAACCAATGTTAGAAATGGGGGTCTCTAGTTGGCAAGGGCTTGCACCTTTGTCCAAATAGGGACCCTTCTTCCTAGTCAGGGTAAGGGAGTTACACTCCTAAAATAACCTCTGCTCACCCCCTTGGTATCTTGGCACAAGCAGCCAGGCCTATCTTAGAGGCAGTGTGTAAAGCATTTGCACAAAACCAACAGTAATACAATGTAAGCACTACAAAAGGACACCACACCAGTTTAGAAAACTAGCCAATATTTTTATATACTTAAAACAAGACCAAATACGATAAAGAATCCACAATACAGTACTTCAAAAATAGTTACTTCTTAAGATGTCTTTAAATTGCAAAGATAATTTGAAAACACAGTTCGTATGAGTCGGTAGCTCGTTCCCGCTGACCGCGTCGGTACGGGCCAGCAACAGCGTGAACAGACTCGTTAACAGTACCTTTCTTAGTGCGGCTCACACGGGCGTGCAAGTCGATCTTGACATCCATCGCGTTTGCAATGAAAAGTGGAAGCGGTGCAAGGCGCGATGTCCTCTCAATGCGGTGCGAGCAGCAGCTCGGTGATGATCATCCAGACGGCGTTGGTGAGACCAAGGCTTGCGGTGCAGGGCGAGACGGTGCTCAATGCGGTGCTGGCAGGTTGCAGTGCAGGTGACAGAGCCGGTCGTGGCATCCATCGCGGTTACGGTGCAAAGTGGAAGCGGTGCAAGGTGAGGTGTCCTCTCGATGTGGTGCAGGCAGCGGCTCGGTGACGATCGTGCAGACGGCATCGGTGAGACCAAGGCTTGTGATGCAGGGCAAGACGGTGCTCGATGCGGTGCTGACAGGTTGCGATGCAAGCGACAGAGCCGGTTGGTGGGAATACGCGCTGGCGGAGCCGGACAGCTGTGCGTGACGAGGCAGTCATGGGTGTCGAGCCAGCGGCGATCGTGTCGGTGAGACCAGGCAAGCAAGGTGATGCGGGCTGCGGTGTCCTCTCGATGTAGTGCAGGCAGCGGCTCGGTGACGATCATGCAGACTGCGTCGGTGAGACCAAGGCTTGAGGTGCAGGGCGAGACGGTGCGGCCTACGGTGCCTTTGGAACACAAGGCCAGCGACGGAGTCAGTGACAGAGTCGGTCGCGGTTCCCTCTTCTTTGTGTCAACTGAAACAGCGGTCCCAGGAGCGGTACTCAGAGGTTGGTAAAGTCTTTGCAGTCCCTGAGACTTCTTAACAAAAGGCCAGCTCGGTTTCAGGCCCTTGGAGATACTCAGCACAAGTAGAGAAAGTTCAGTCCAGTCCTTTCACTGCCCAAGACAGAAGCAGCAGCTGCAGGCCAACCCAACAAAGCAACAACACAGCAAAGGGGCAGTACTCCTCCTGTCAGCTCTTCCAGCTCTTCTTCTTGGCAGGTTCCTTGATTCCAGCGAGTTCTAAAGTTCTGGGGTTTGGGTCCCCCTTTTTATTCTCAATTTATCTTTGTTCTCTGAAGGCAGAGAGGCCTTTGCCTAGTCCAAACCAGTTCTGGTCAGTCCTGGAGCACTGTGTTGACAGGACTCCATTTTTCCTTTCACAGTGTAGGTCAGGGACATCAGACGCACCACATGAGGTGGAGCCAGCATTGTGGAGGGAAGGTACAGCCCTATTTAGGTCCCAGGTACAACTTCTCCTACCCATCTACATGTAGATCTTGCTATTCAGCCCTGTGCTGACTCACCCTATCTCCTGGAATCCCCCAGCCCCTGTCACTCAAACTCCAGACAAGGAATACACAACCTAGCAGAGGTAGGCTTGGATGGTTAGACAAGAAAATACCTACTTTCTAAAAGTGGTATTTTCAAACACAGAATGTTAAAACTAACTTCACTAAAAGATGCATTTTATCATTCTGAGTTCAGGCATACTAAACTCAAATTTCTACCATGTTCCCTGGGTCAGTTAGGATTATAGGATGTTATAATCAAACTGCCCATTCTGGCCTATGGGGAACAGTTAGCCTTGCAATAGTGAACAACGAAGTAGGCTATAATTCACTATCAGGACATGGAACACACACCAGGGCATGTCCTACCGTTCACATACAATGCACCCTGCCCACAGGGGTACCTTGGGCCTACCTTAGGGGTGACTAACATGTAGAAAAGGGAAGGTTTAGGGACTTGGAAGTGTGTGCACTTGCCAAGTCGACATGGCAGCCTCAGGCTGCGCACAGGCTCTGCAATGGCAGGCCAGAGTTACACTTTATGGGCTGATTGCGTGGGTGGCACAATCCAGTGCTGCATCCCACCAACAGCATTTGATTTATAGGCCCTGGCACTCGCAGTACACTTTACTAGGGACTGACACATAAATAAAATAGGCCAATCATGAAAACAGCAATCCATATCACAGTTTATACAGGAGCACTTGCACTTTACCACTGGACAGCAGTGAGGAAAGTGCGCAGAATCATTACACCAGCAAAAACAGAGTCAAAAACGTGAGGTCAGAAAGCAAAAAGTCAGGGGAAACATGCCAAAAGATGCCAAGTCTAACACGGGCAAAGAATGGTTCAAGAGTGAGGCAGAGAGGGTCAAAGCAGAATCCGGGCACCAAGGCAGGTCAGCTGGTCAGGGACAAAGCCAATAGCTCGGACACGTGGGACCTATTGGCGTTGCCAATGCTTGTTAATTTGGAATTCTAATCTGCAGGATGGCCATGTTAGAATGGTATATTAAAAGTATAATAAACAGAGCAGAGTAGTGTAAAAAATGGAAACGTGGAGCCTGGTGGCACTTAGTGATTGCCAGGCCCAACAAAATATATAAATCAATAAGTAAAATGTGGGGTGGGGGAGTAAACCCAGAGCATACGAATGCCCAGTAGTACTTTGCAGTTGCTAATTCTTTGCAAAAAAAAAGTCATTATGGCTAGAGAGTGAAAGAAAAGCAAGCAGGGGGTCAAGGAAGCATACGTACTCCAATGAAGAGCTGATAGAAAAAAGAAGCATGAGAGGCAGGAAGAGGCACATACACTACCATGGAGTAGTAATGGCTAAAGGATACAGCTCAGCCAGTCAGAAAAGAGGGAGACTGAAATGGTCCTAGCTATAACAAAAAAAAATAGTAAGAAAAGCCATTGAATCAAGAGTAGATACCGGAGATAGACAGCAACGCCATCCAACCAGAAGCAAGAAGCTGACACAAAAGCCCATCTAAGTATATGATATCTGTTGGACTTGGCCCTTCTGGCAAGTTCAACCCTAGAACTTTTTGCATTATCCTAGCCTTTTTCCTGTGTTGTACTAGTGGTTTTAGGCCTCTAGACGCTTGCACACTGTGTCCCAGTGGAAAGCGCGTGCGCTCTGTTTATGGTTTAGTGAGACTGACCTGCCCTCCCATAGGAATGCATGGGGGATCTGAGTGACCGTGGTAGTTCTTGATGTGAGAAGGTCGAGTTTGGTATGTACGAACTCGTGAGGGTGAATGCTGCGCGATGATGTGTGCGGCGTTACTGTAGCTAGTGTAGAAGTGCCACTTCTAGACGCTGGCATAAATGTGCAGTGACTGTCTGGCGTGTGATTGGCTGGTGAGCCTGGCTCCAGGAGTCAGGATGGGTCTGCCCCAGTGGTGGGTGGAGAGAGCTGCATGTTGATGAGAGGGAGGAGTACACCTGGGACCTGAATAGGGCTGGGCTTTCCCCACACAATGCTGGCTCCGCCCCCTGTGGTGCGACTGATGACCCTGGTCTGTTCTGTGAATAGGGAGAGGGGCTGAGCAAAACAAAGTGCTCAAGAACCAGTTGCATCTGGTTCGCCCCTTCCCTGCACCTTTGGAAACAAAGGATTTGGTGTATAAAAGAGGGGCTGTGACCCCATGAAAATGTTCTTGCTCTGACTCGAATCTACCAGGGGCGTGCTGCTGCTGGGGCCCAGGGGAAGGCTTGCCTCCCTGGGCCCTGCCCTGCCCAGCCCCTGGATGCCCTGGATACTGGAGGACTGTTTGGGACCCTTTTGCTTGCTTAGGTCCCTTATTTTTGGGTGCAGGACTTTGTAATGCCTCCAGCTCCTTGTGTGCGCATCCTGTCCATTTTCCCCCAAGGGGAGCGGGTGGGCTGCACCACGTTGTTGCTGCCTCTCGCTTGGAGAGGGAACCCCGGTGTGAGGGATTCCCTCTGGAGACCTCTGAAACCGGGTGCCCACCCCGCATTCTTATTATGCCTAGTGGGAGCCCACCCCGCTTATATTGTTGCTTTTGGTGCGGGTGCCCACCCCGCGTCCTGGCCGCCTTTTCTCAATTTCGATATTTACGTTGCGGGTGCCCACCCCGTTTATTTCTTTACGTTGCGGGTGCCCACCCCGCGATTTGCCTGTTGAAAAGTCACCGCCGCTGCCCGCGGCAAAACCGGAAGTCAGGCAGGCCCGCCCGGGACATGGGCGGGGCCTGAAATCCGACCGGAAGACTGTGAAGCCTCGTGGGGCTCCCATGAGTGGAGAGAGCCCCGCGCATGTTCCTGAAGCCCCGGGTCCCAGGAGGGGGCCCGGGTGAAGTGGGGAGGCAGCGTCCGTTAAGGCAGGGCTCCCGTGTGCCGGTAGGAGCCCTGCATGCGCACCTGAAGCCCCGGGTCTCAGGAGGGGGCCCGGGTGAAAAAGGAGAAGAGTCCTGCCCCGGAGATCCTCGCCAGCAAACAGCCCGGTGAGTGTGAAAGGGCTGGGGGGGACTCCGCAAGAGACTACTGTGGTGCCTGGTAAAAGGCACGGACCCAGTCATGTTTAGAGCGGCCCCGGATGGCAGCGGGCCGCTCCAACGACTTGGGCATCATTATTCTTAGAGCCCCAGATGGCTCCAACGAGGGGGCCAGTTTTGCCAGTGGCGCCGCCGTAGCGGGCCACTGTAGTTCGTGGGGCATGTTTTGTTTTAGGAGCCCGAGCGCTCCAACTAGGGGGCAAGGTTATTTTAAAGAGCCCCGTGTGGCTCCAACGCGGGCGCAGATTGATTTCAGGAGCCCGTGCGCTCCATGGGGGACATGGTTGTTTTCTGAGCCAGATGGCTCCAACGTGAGGTCCAGTGATTTCCTCATCCTTGGCCTTCCACAGCTGCGCAGCACTTAGTGCCAGCTGCAGCGTTTAGGCCCTGTTCTTGTCCACAGCTGCCCAGCAAGTAATGGGCAGCTGCTACGTTTAGGTTCTGGCGCCACCTGGACCCTAATGTGATTTAGCGATTTATATACTAATGCATTGGGTGTTAGGAAATGTACTGTGTGTAGCATGTCACTTTGGGCCCCACTTAGTTAGAAGTGCATCCCGGTCGTCAGGTGTATGCCCGCCCTCTATCAAACCAAGTTTTTAGAGGGCGAGGACTGGCCGATGATGAAGCATGACACCAGGTGGTGTGTTAGGCCAGTCCGTAATTTTTAGTGAGATGTCCACAGTCACATAACACTACTCAGTTGTTTCTAGGTCATTCTAATAGGAGCGGCCCCATTTGCGTATATCAGGCATGTTTTGCGCACCCTGTGTTTTATACCTCTAGATAGGATTTCTGCCTAGGAGGTTGTTCTTGCTAGTGAGATTATGCTTCCCTGTGTGATGTACGCCCCTAGTGTAGTTATACTTAGGTAGTTAGGTCTAATGCGTTAGACTAATGAGAAATTGCATAATGTGTTTATGCCCCTGTGATGGATGCAGGATAGGTTTTATACCTGATGCTAGTGTGATGACGATGAGGTCATTATTGCGCCAGTAGTTACTGGTTGTGCTCTACAGTGATAATTTGTGCTACAGTTAGTATATGTTCTACATGTACGATTGGTGATTTGTGCTGATTCTGACAGTGGTCCATGTGGCCCTGTTCCGTGTAAATAGTCCCTTGTAAAATTCTGCCCAGTGCCAGTTGGCACAGTGTAAATTGTGTGAATATTATCTAATGTGTTTTGGTATAATACAAAGGCTATTTTTATAGACGGAAATACTTTTGAGAAGGAGAACATCAGTTGGGTGTCATCCGCATAGGATATCACCTTGATTCCAATTTTTGCGGTGAGCTTTGCCAGCGGTGCCAGATAGATGTTAAAGAGTAGTGGGCTTAGGGCCGAGCCCTGAGGCACCCCTATCTGAGTGGTTTCGCAGCAGAGGAAAAAGGGTGGATTAAGACTTGTTGGTCTCAGCCATTTAGGTAAGAAGCGATCCAATCCAGTGCCGTCCCACAGATGCCTATTTGCTTAAGTCTCTCAAGCAAGATGGAATGCGACACGGTGTCAAGCGCTGCCGACAGGTCGAGGAGTACCAGCATGGTCACAGAGCCCCCATCCACCACCCAGCGAATGGAATCAGCCATCTCAATCAGTGCCGATTCACTGCTGTAGCCAGAGCGAAAGCCAGATTGAGAGTCATGTAGTAGCCCATTGGCTTCAAGAAAGGCAGCCAGCTGCCGATGAGTTAGTTTCTCTGGGATTTTAGCAGGGGATTAAAAAAGAGAAATGGGACTGAAGTTACTGGCAACTTCAGGATCAGCTTTGAGTTTCTTCAGTATAGGGAGTAGGCAAGCATGTTTCCAGGCTGAGGGAAAAATACCTACCCAGAGTGGGGAGTTCCAGATGGAATTGAGGGGTGGATTGAGCCACTCTGCTAGTAGGCTATATTGTCTAGCTGGCCAAAGATAACCAGGTGACCTGGACTTGCACTTCTGCAGTTCCACAAGAGATGCCTCGATGGGAATCATGGAGAAGTCAGAGAACACCAGCTGGTTCTGGTTATGGCCAGTAGAGACATCCTCCCCATTGGGATAGGGAGTCGTGGGAAAGGAGGCATAGATCTGAGAGATTTTATCCTCAAAGAAGTTCGAGAGGCTGTTGTCTCAGACTACAGTCTGGGGGGAAGGGAAATGGTAAGAAAAACAAGAGAGACTGCCTAAGGTTCTGGACCTCCTTCCGTAATTCTTCTAAGGACCTGCAAAACAAGCACAAACAATTACATCCTCCCTAACTCTATACTCTAGTTGTGGAATTCCTTATATCATTCTTGTTACCTGTGTCTGCACTGAGGTGTAGCCTCTCTCTATGTATTATGAAATCATCTGATTGATTGGTAGAACCTTTAACACACTCTGCGCAAGTACGATGTTGAGACGAGAGTGCGCATATGCTTGCTTACAAAACAATTCAAAAGTTAAATGACTCTATGCTTTCTTATTGAGTGTCTTTTAGCAGTCTTTTTTGGTAAATAATCTTAACACAAAGAATTCTTAGTTCATACAGTCTTTTCCCTTTGTATAATTCTCATCAAAAAAATTTGAATAGTCTCTGCGCATTAGTTTGAGGCTCTGGTGCTAAACGCGACTGCAGAGCATAAATTTGAGGCTTTGGTGCTTAAAGCGACTGCAGCGCATATAATCATGCGCGAAAACCCGCGACCTGAGGTGGCGTAGCTGGTGAAGCCGTAGTGCGGAGGCCCTGGGAGCGCTTCTGCGACTGGAGCCTCGCGGCGGAGACAGAGCGCTGCTGCTGGATCCGGGGACCCTCTTGCGCTGTGCCCCTGGGGAGCAGAGAGCCTGATGACGACATAGTGGCTACTGCAAAGGTCGAGCGGCTCGACAGGACGGAGGTGAGCGCCATCTGACACGCTGGCCTGTGTCCCTGGAGGTGGTGGCTGCGCGGCGTAGGTGCGGGTGGATGTCCGGGAAGATCTGCGATCGGCACGTAGCGGCTGCAGACACTGCTTGCTGAAAGTACCCGATGCACTGATGAAATGCACCGCGAGATCCTATCTGCCAGAGAAGTATTTGGGTGCCAGCAGGAGGCATATTAACTTTCTCAACCAGTGATTCCCCCCTGACCGAGGTATGCACGCAGGGTAAGAGGCAGCTGCAAACTGAGCTGGGCTGGGCGACGTGCGATTGAGGACCTTCACAATGGCATGCAATCTCTGCTGAAGCTACTGAGGTGCGCACGTTGGGGGAGATTTCCATTGGGCGGCTGGGGAGTCTCCACTTGGCGCCCCCCCTACTTCGTATGTGACTGTGCATTGCTGGGGCCTGTGTTAAATACACCGGGAGGGTTGGCGGTGTCGCGTGTGATAACCAGAGACTAACCGGCGTCGGCCTCGCACAGTAGTCCCGGCCTGGTATACACGTGTTGTTCAGGGGCTCACTAGACTGCACAGCTGTATAGGGTGCCGCTCGTAGGCTCTGTTCTCGCAGCTGGTTCCCGAGTTCATGAAGGCGAGGTGTTTGACCTGTGGGGATCTGCTTTGGACTTTGGGGGATTTGTTCAGGACTGCGAGGCCCAGGGCGCATTGATGCCGGTGATAAGTAAACTAAAGTCGAATATCAGTTTGCTCTCATGGAATGTGGCAGGTCTCAGGAGCAAATTGATATGCGAAGACTGGGGCACTTTTATAGACACTTTTGATGTTTGCCTAATGCAAGAGACATGGGCTCTTGAAAATTTCCAAAGGGCTGGTTTTGTGTCTTTTAACACTCTTGCAGTAACAAGTGGCAGGGGGAGACCATCAGGGGGTCTTAGCACCTGGGTGGCTTTGCACCTAGGTGTTACAGCTAGGCAGCTCCAAACTAGCTCAGATGACATCCAATGTGTCCTACTTGAGCTGCCAGAAAACAATCATCTGGCTCTCCTGAATGTCTACTCTAGACCCTCCCAAGGTGGCCGGGAATCTAAGGTTATAGAATATCTAAACAGATATATCTTGTCCTTGGACCCTGGATATTCCGTGATAGTGTATGGCGATTTTAATTGCCAATACGAACCACTTAGTGTGTTGGACATAGATGATCCAACAGCGGAAAACGCTTACTGGAATATCCCTGATCCGATGATCCCTACGGTCAAAGCCTGAACTCCCTTGGTTCTTCAGATCTTTGCACTCACTCTCTCCCTATCTTTGAGGGCATGCAATGGCAGATTCAATTCCGATAAACCTGGACGTGACACCTTTAACAGAGTTGGCCAATGCTCTATTTTAGATTATATCCTTATTGAAACTAGATCATGGGATAAGGTGCTCGATTTCAGGGAGTCAGAACGGGTTGATAGCGATCATAACGCCCTAGTCATGACACTAAAACCAGGTAGTTGGGGCATGAGTAGTTATGATACCGCAGTATCCCCCACTGCACAACCCCTCATCCTGCACAATAACAGACGCAGAGTAAGATGGCCCTGCATTGTTGCCTGCCCAAACAAAATGGCAGAAATTTACAGCCTTGCTCTGCCCCTCCTCAGCGGAATGGCTGAAGTTGGGCTTATTTGTTCTTCCCCAGAGAGGGCGACCAGGCCTGTAGATATTCACCTTCAGTTAGTAACCAAACTTACGGACATGTTTTGTCCGACAGGGAATGCGAGGGCCCACTCGGCCAAAAGACAAATGTGGTATACTGCTGAGTGTAGGGAATCAAAGTGCGAATTGATCCTGGCAATTAAGACCATGGACAAAGCCAGGATCAAATTACTCAGGGCTCAGTACAAACAAATATTGGAAAGGGCAAGAAAGTCCTGGGAGGATGATATGTGGGAGGAGTTAAGATTAACGTTGCAGTCCAAAGACTTTAAAGGCTTTTGATCCATTGTCAGTAGTGGCAGAAAAGAACCTGGAACTACCACATTCCCTAATATAGCTCCAGCAGCATGGGAAGATCACTATGGGGGCCTTTACCTGGGCACAAACCATAGCATACCATCCACAGATACTTCTCCCCCCAGCCAAGTATGGCGAATTGAGGATGTGCCGGCGATAACGATAAAGGAGGTGGAAATTGCCATACATCTGTTGATACCCAATAAAGCACCGGGTCTGGACAAAATCCCTGGTGACCTTTATCGTTCGGAACCCAAGATATGGGCGCCGTATCTCTGCACCTTGTTTAATTCCATTCTGTCGGGCGCGGAACCCCCAGAGTCCTGGCGTGGTGCGGAGATTGTGCCAATATATAAAAAGGGCTGCCCTTTACAACCTTCAAATTATAGGCCTATCAGCCTAATTGACATTACCCAGAAGCTGTTTGGTCGTGTAATTTTGGAGCGATTACAGACGTGGGAGTCAGACAATAACATTCTAAGTACCCTGCAGGCGGGCTTCAGAAAGGGAATCTCTACTGTTGACCAGATATTCCGACTCCAGGTCTTACACTGGAAGACCGTGTGTTCAGAGGGTGGTAGCCTCTACCTCATCTTTGTCGACCTGAGGTCGGCATTTGACCTGGTACCGCAAGAAAACTTGTGGAGTGTTCTCCGAGCACTAAATGTTCCTCCATATCTCTTGGATGTCTTGAGAAGACTCCACACAGAAAACTTCGCCCGGGTCAGATGTGGGAAACATGGAGAGTTGTTCGATCGATTTCCTGTCAACCGTGGAGTCCGTCAAGGATGCGTGCTGGCACCCACGTTATTCTGTCTATACATTAACGGGCTTATAAAACATCTGGAAGGTATTAAGGACACGTATGCCCCAAGACTTGCTATGGGTCTGGTGCCAGCGTTGATGTTTGCTGACGACACTTTGCTGTTGTCGCGAACATCAACTGGCATCCAGCGCATCCTGGATGGTTTTGTGGATTTCTGTGGCGAAAGAGGCCTTGAGATTAATTTAGCAAAAACGAAATTTATGATCCTCAACCCCCCCAAGCACACACGTCCGAACCCAGTGCTGAATGACACTCCCCTCGAGCGGGCAAAAACGTTCGGATATCTGGGGATTATATTACAAGAAGACTTTGGATGGGGAGGTCAAATCGCTAACTCTGTACTCAAATTATCTCAAACTGCAGGAGGAATCTCCAAATTTTTTAGAGGCTCGGTTTCCAAGCCTGTAGCACCAGCATTAGAAATCTACAAGACCCAAGTAAGAGCAGCCTCCATCTATGGAGCTGAACTATGGGGACATTCCAGGGTCCCTAGCCTGATGAGGACGGAAAACTCCTTTATGAGGAGTCTGCTGGGTCTGCCCCCTAGCTCTCCGTTGGTCCCTATTAGGTTGGACTTTGGGCTGATACCCATGAAAGAGGTGGCAACACTGCGTCCAGTGATATATTGGAGGAGACTCTGGTCTAATGCTGAGCTGGCCTCCTACCGAGAAGAACTTAAGGGGGTTTGGCCTCTAATCAAAAATAAGAATATTCCATGGTTGAAATTTGTGAAGGATACCTGTACTAAGATCGGCCTCCCTGATTTATGGGTCTCCCCAGAGGCCTCATGTTTGGCTGTTTCGAAGGTAAAACTGGCTGAACAGTTTAGAAATTTCCATCTCTCACGTTTGCACGAGAGCACAGGTATTGGAAGGTTGACTGCTCAGTTTCTCCTAATCAAAGATAATTATAGGAGAGAGGCATTTCTGGATTTGATCTCCCCCCCGGCTGCCAGGAAGCTGTACTTCCAATTTAGAAAGGGCAGTCTACCGCTTAGGTCCTTCACCTCTAGGTGGGATGCTAATAAAATCACTGTTTGTCCAGCCTGTGGTTTTAGACTAGAGGACGAAAAACATGTTTTCTTTTTCTGTCCTATATACCACCGACAAAGGAAACGCTGGGTTAAGCCCATATGTAGAAATTTGGGATTTCGAGAGTGTGAAAAAGCTATGAGAGTCTTGAAGTACGACACCCACCCTCCAATTGTTTTTGCAGTTTCCCGGTTTCTAAATGCCATGTGGACACAACGTAGGAAATTCTGTAATTAATTTGCAGTTTTAACATATTCTTGTAACTACTGAATGTTTTTATATTATATTCTGTAATTGTGATTTGATTCAGATATTTCAATACTGTGACTTGTAATAATCTATGTTGCTTTTATGGCCTTTTGGGCCGAAATAAAGTCTATGAATGAATGAATATAATCAGCAAGTTTCCTACTGCGCTACTGTTGTGCTCCAAAAGACGGCAATTATACTCCAAAAACTGTTGTCAGTCTTGTTACCGAATAAAGATTGCTGTGATGCTCTGTGCGGCTGTATTGCATTAACTCTGCGGTATAGCAAGTCTTTATACTCTTACTTGGATGACGGAGAATGCTTCTTTTCACCGAAGCGCTCTCCACTCTTATCCAGATACTCCCATGACGATGAACTTCCAACTGCTGACTGGGCTCTCAGGACTGCGGTAATACACTGAAGTGGCTCCTGAGAGAAAAAAACTAAATAAACTAGTTTTTAAACCTGGGAATGCGATTACACATGTAACTTTCCAGAAAAATGCCTTAAACTCAAAACTACGGAAAATGAAACATTGCCTAGCTAACAAGAAGGAAAGTTTCAATTCTATTAAGGACTAGGAGGCGAGGATTATGCATATCTTTCCTCACTTTATTTGCATTGCAGTTCAAAGAAAACGTAACAACAAAATCATTAAACAAAAAACTACACAACCCATGAACCATAGAGGGAGTAGTCTCCAAGGCAACTATAGTCCATCGTATATAATATCATGACATCCCTTCCGCTTCCTCTTCTTCACTGGAGGAGGTTAAGCTGGGCCAATGCTTCATTCAAACTTTTGGTCATTTCCTGAAAACATAAAGACACTTCCGTTATCCCGTTCTTCAGTATACTGAAAAACTTTACATTGATCATGAATACAGGACACTATGTAGAAAACAAATTTTTGACACTTTCAAGATTCAATGAAATTGACATTTCCTCAACAATAGAACATGAAATTAACAACTTATTGAGAAGCACAGTATCAGATCGCACTGACATTCACGTTATCTCAACAAAATTAACTGAAGCCACTACTTACTGAGAACAAAAGACTCCAGGGTGGAAGAGATTGAAAAAGGATCTCAGGGAGGGATAATCCTCGCCTCCTAGTCCTTAATAGAATTGAAACTATCCTTCTCGTTAGCTACGAAATTTTTCATTCTATGGCAGGACGAAGGTGAGGATTATGCATGTTCAAAGCTTACTTACGACCAGGGACGCCGCTTCTGAAATGGGTTTAAAATAAAACTTCTTGAAGGTTGAATCAGACGACCAGTCAGCCGCTTTCATAATATCTTCCAGTCTACCACCTACCTGAATGGCTTTTGACGCCATAGCACCTCTTGTGGAATGTGCACCGAACTTCTGCACATCCACACCGGCCTCTGGCATAATCCATTGTACCCACCTGGCAATGGAAGGGGAGGAAACCACACTGAAAGGCTTCTGCATGGCAATCAGTAGCGGTCCGTGGAGGGAGTTCGGTGAGGCAGTGAGGTGAGGCGGGGGAGGGGCAGAGTGGGAAAATGTAAACACCGGAATATGGATGAACGGAGGTAAGTACACATTTAAATAAATAAAACGAATTCCTTTGCGCGTGCTGCATCGTTTACATTTCCCCACTCTGCCCCTCCCCCGCCCCGCCTCACTGTCCCACCGAACACCCTCCACGGACCGCTACTGATGGCAATAAGAAATTGTCTTTCCCCGGAAGGACGGATCTCCGAGGTCATCTCCTCGTACACTTTAATGCACCTGAGCACACACAACTTAGGGTGTTCCGGAAAAGACGGATAAGATACTGACCTGGTATTGGTCTTCTTTCGTCGAGATATAGAAAAAGTGACCCCTTCTGGGATAAAAACCTGTGCTGTGATGTCCAGAGCCCTGACATCAGAAACTCGTTTGCAAGATATAAGGCATAGGAGGATGGCTAATTTAGCTGACAACTCCTTAAGGGACAGATATTGGTTATCTTGCCAACTAAAGAGAAGTCTCAGAACCTGATTAACATCCCACAGCCCCGAATATCTAGGCTCTGGAGGTCTAGAAAGCCGGATGCCTGCATCAACTTACAAACCCAGGGATGTTCGCCCGCTGGTTTACCGTCAATCTCACAATGCCCTGCAGAGATGGCTGAGCGAAAATAATTAATCGTTCAATAAGCCAGACCCTCATGGGATAACTGCGCTAAGAAATTCAGAATGTGTGTAACTCCTGCCTCCATGGGATCCACGTGTCTCTCCAGACACCAACAATGCCATCGTCTCCAAGCCGAGCGATACCTCTTGACCGTACCTGATGCCCATGCCTGCTGGATGAGGTTTGCAGCGTCTGATGAAAGTTGCTCGTCTTTCCAGCGTCCCCTGAAATCTTCCATGGCATGAGATGCAAGTGCCCCTGGAGCACGAGAGAATGACGGTCCCCTTGGGGATTCTTGAGAATGGACGGGAATGAGGGCAACCGTATTGGACAATCCCACAACAGTTCCATCAATGTCAGGAACCAAGCTTGTGCCCTCCAAATCGGTGTGACCAAGACTATGGACGCTGTCTGACGGCGAACTTGAGGCGCTACTCTGGATATCATCATGAAGGGGGGAACGCATATGGGTGGTCCCTTGACCAGTTGTGGAGAAAAGCGTCCACCGCTGAAGCTTCCGGGTCCGGTCTCCAGCTCACGAACCACAGAAGTTGACGGTTCAGACATGAGGCAGAGAGGTCGAGACTGCAAGGACCCCATCAGTCTATCAAAGCCAGGAAGTGCCCGATCTAGCTGCCAGTCGCTGTAATCGGAGAAGTTCCTTTTTTTTAAAAAAAAAATTTTTTATTGAGAGTTCAAATATAACAATACAGAAAAACTGAAAACAAGATACCGTTGAAGACCAATTAATACAGTATGAGAGAAGAAATACCAGCAATATTCTTACAAATTGTCATTTTAACATTTAAATTATATAAAAAAAATTAAAAAAAAGGTGCAGGATTATAAAAAAGACTGTCATCAATAAACAAAAGATTTTGATATAATGAAAACAGTATGGAGCATTTAAATACAGTGGACGTCTTCTCAGTTGATATTACAGAACTAATTTATAAAGTGACACGTGCGAAGTCCAGACGAACACACTAGACATATAGGCTAAAAGATGTTCTCGCAGAAGAAGTATACATCCCATAAAGTAATAGCAAGACAATTTTAAGAATCGAACACACTCCAATTTTTATCATATTTTTTGAGAGTACCTGATCTAAGAGAGTAATTTCTTTCCCTACCCTGGATTTGGAATAGTTTGGACTTCCATGCCTGGAAGCCTTATTCCCCTTCTAGGCTGCTCTCCTAATCGGAGAAGTTCCTGGAGTTCCAATCCGCAACCATGTTCTGCAGTCCAGGAAGGTATCCCGCTGTCACCGAGATCTGTCTCTGCAGGCAATAGTGCCAGAAATCCTTTGCCAGGTTGGCCAAAACCCGAGAGCGAGGGCCTCCCAGGTGATTGATGTATTGTACCGCCGAGATGTTGTCCATCCTCAACAAGATACAACACAAAGCCCTGTCCTTGGTAAGGGATCTCACCGCAAAGGATCCCGCCAGCAACTCCAGACAGTTGATGTGCAGCTTCAACTCCTCCTCCAACCATCTGCCCCCCAGAGAGATTTCTCCACAACGGGCTCCCCATCCTAGTCTGCTGGCATCCGACTCTATCACCAGGTCCGGTGTCGATCCGAAGATCTCACGCCCATTCCAGGCTGCCATGTTCTCGATCCACCACCGAAGCTCCGTCCTGGCTTCCTCCGTCAGGGAGATGATCTGTGAGTAGGTAAGGCCCCTCCATAGATGTTGAGCTTTTGGTCTCTGAAGGGCCCTGTAGTGTAATGGGCCCGGGAAAATAGCCTGGATCGATGAGGATAGAAGACCCACGATCCTGGCAATTTCCTCCGTGAAATTCTGTCCCTCCGGAGAACTTGAGCGAGTTCCTTCCGTATCTTGTTCATCTTTACCGCTGGTAAGCTCAGGGAGGCTGAGACTGAATCTATGAGGAAACCCAGGAAAACCATCTGTTTCGCTGGGCACAGTTCCGACTTCCATGCGTTGATGACAAAACCCAGGTCCTGTAACAATGCAATAGTCATGTGCACGTTGTAGGAGAGATGTACCAAAGACTGATCCATGATAAGGATATCGTCCAAGTAGATGATCATTCGACTCCCCGCTCTCGGAGCGTCTCCACCACTGGGCGCAATAGCTTCGTGAAGCACCACGGGGCAGAAGAGAGTCCGAATGGCAGGGCTCGAAACTCGAAAACCTAGGGTTTCCAGGCGAATTGATGAAATCTCCTGTGAGGAGGGAAAATGGGAACTGTTAGGTACGCATCCTTCAGATCGAGTCTGACCATCGAGTCCCCCGGTAGAAGGATGTCTCGCAGTAAGTGTATCCCCTCCATTTTGAAGTGGCGATAGACCAGCCACTCGTTGAATTCCCTCAAATTGATTACAGGTCTGAAACCCTCGTCTTTTTTCTGCACTAGAAACAGGTTGCTGAGGAAACCATTTGGATGAAGTACCGACCTGCAAATAGCTCCTTTCCTTAAGAGTTCCAACATTTTGGATTCTATCAGGCTCTCCTCCTCTGCTGAAAACACCAGGGGGTGCAGTTGCACCACCTGTGTGGGGGTCCTGTAGAATTCTATGTGGAATCCCCTTACAATCTGAAACAACCATGTGTCTGTTTTAATTTTTCCCCAATTGTGCGAGAAGAGAAGTAGCCTCCCCCCCAGATCTTGAGGAGGAGAAAGGGTAATCCTTACCAGAGGGTCCTCCAGGAGCATTTGCTCCTCCTCTGTTGCCTCGTCCTTTTCCTTTCCCGGAACCTCTGCTGGGATAGAAGGTTCCTTGGCGGCCATCGATCCAGCCATTATTTCCCCGCTGACCTTTGTTGGAAGGGCCTTGCTGGTGGACGTGACCAGAAGAGCGACCCCTACTTTGTCCAGTCCGGCAAAAACCCGCCCTGGGAATATCTTTTTTATGGAGCCCTGCGCTTTATCCAGGGCTGAAAAAGTGGTCATGAATGTATTTAGCTCCTTAACAAAAGGCTCCCCAAAGAGCTTACCCTGAGCTATGGCCTCCGCCTCAGAGGTGGCCAAGTACCCCAACTTAGGATCGATCTTAATAAGAAGGGACCGTCTTCTTTCCGCCGCTAGGGCACAATTCGAGTTACCTAAAAGGCAAATTGCTCGTTGCGCCCATCCAGCCACAATATCTGTGGACAAAGGGGATCCTGACTCCTTGGAGCGCTCCGCCAATTAAATAATCTGGGTCAAGGGCCCTACCACGTCCAAGAGCTTGCCTTGGCAATTTCACCAAGACCTATCAATTCCTTTCTTGGGATCCCTCATATACTTCGAGAAAAAAGTACACAGTTTCTCGTCAATTTCTGGCGTGTGAGCCACCTTCCCGTTCAATAAGGGCCTGGGGCGTTCTCCCCTCATCCTATTCCTGACCTCCCTTTCAAGGAGTTGACGGATTTTCCCCGCCATGTACTCTGCCACTTTGGCATCAGAGGTCCACTCTGCCGACCTGGGATGGTAAATTTGGGTAGGCTCGAACAAGTCCGAATGGACCCCATCCCAACCGGGGACTGAGAGGAGCGGGACTCTGAACGCCAGGGACGCCCCGAGTCCTTATCCTCATCAGAGAAGAAATCGACCTCTGATACACCCTCTTCCTTTAATGGAAAACCGCCATTGGGTTCTACATTAGTGGCGACAGCGTTCCAGTTTTCTCCAGGCTCCTCCTCCTCCCAGCAGGGCGCATATTTTAGCGTTCACGCACTTGTGGAAGGTTTCCGTAAGTCTATCAAATCCTTCCAAGTGCCCCGCGTTACGCTTAATGGCCTTTTTATTCCCCATCTGGGAGCTACTGGGACCAGCCACCAGCAGATCTGGGTCACTGAACACCCCGGGATGCTTTTCCCTAGCTGATCAACCCGATGCCTAAGAGGAGCCAGCACCGTAGAAATGGCCTGAGAGAGGGCTTGGTCCACTGCTGGAGGGAGATGTTCGGGGGGCCATTCCTCCTCCACTTCCTGGTAGGAGGAGTAAAAATGGTCTTCTGAAGAAGACATGCAAGTAGAGGGTGTGAGCACAGAAAACGCCTTTAAAATCGTTAAGGCAGCCCCCTCGCCGGTGCTCTAACAGCTGGGCTTTCCCCGAATCTGTTACAATCAACTGAGGCACAGTACCAATTTCCACCACCAGGTGGTGCTGGACACTACCGTGATAGTGTGGAGAAATCACCGTGTAGCGATGTCAGAATCAGGCGAGGGTTGGTCGGGAATCATGCAGGCACTAAGAAGTGACCGGATTCCCAAACACGCGTCAAGACCAGCGGTAGCGCTCGACGGAGCGGCCTTGCTTGGGTCAGACGCGCCTGACAGGATCTCGCCGCTCGCAGAGCGCACAGCGTGAGACACTGCGAGGGGGAGAACACACTCGGGTGAAGAGCCTGCTGCGTGGGGATTATGACACAATACCAAAGCAAATATACCAATAATGTGCACAATAAACCGCTATACAAATAAAGACAACGTCAGATTAGGCCAAGAATGTAAGGGGAATGCACTTAACTGACGAGCAGTGAAGAAAGAGGAAGCGGAAGGGACTTCATGATATTATATATGAAGGACTGGTATCTGGTTGGACTATAGTTGCCTTGGATACTACCCCCTCTATGGTTCATGGGTTGTGTAGTCTTTTGTTTAATGATTGTGTTGTTACGTTTTCTTTGAACTGCTATGCAAATAAAGTGAGGAAAGATATACATAATCCTCGCCTCCATCCTGCCATAGAATCGTGACTAGCGGTAAGGCGCTGAAAGAGTTCTGTGAAGAGAACTCAAAAACGCTACTTCTCCTCAGATGAATTGAAGTGCGTTGCGCGTAGCTCACACAGGCGCATTGCTTACGCTTGGAGGTCTCAAGTCAAAATGACTAGACCGAGAACTCAAACAGGAAATGAGGACATGTGGATCCTTATCTCTGCTGCATGAAGACTTCAAATTGAACAGTATGGATCGAAGAGAAGGTTTCCAACTAGGACTAAGCCGTTTCCTACCTGGATATTTTGCTGAACACAGTGTTTTCTTAGCCTTCTTTAAACACGCGCTGGCACATGAAAGAGGGTTCTTGACATCTCTAGAGGAATTACTAGCACTGGTAATGCGGTCTGCCAGGAAATCTCTTCTCTTATTATTAAGAGGTTTGTGATATTCTTTCAGAGCAACTCTATAAATAATGTAATCCTCCGTTGCATATGATTTTCTCCACCCGCGTTCCAATTTTTTGCAGTCGCATTTTTTAGTTCCGATGTCCTCGGTGAACCAAGGAGCGGAGAGGGTCGCTCTGGAAGAGATGATGGGCCTCTGTGGCGCAAATTTGTCAAGGGCCTCCAAGAAACAAGCATTCAAATTTACAATGCTGGCCTCAATGTTATTTACAAGGGGGGGGCGCTGAGTCCTTAAGAAGAGGGGCTAAAGACTCTGGGGAGACTCTACTCCAATTTCTCCTCAATTCCTTAGGGAGAAGTAGCAGGTGAACGCACCAATGAATGCTCCTAATTCACCCATATAAATAGAGTTGATCACATGCACTTTCGTTTTATCCATTATATAACCGCATCCAATTTTTCAGGAAAACATGATGCCACCTCTGAATTAAGGGAAAGCAATAGAGTTTACTTATATAAATGACATTTTGTACCCCTATTTTCCACTTATTACATATTGTGACAAGCAAGGACACATATACATTCCCCAAATTGCCGTGTAGTAGCAATTATTGACATGCTTGAGTATGCAGACCTTCTTTATATATCTACGATCTTTTCTTGACATGGCGTTGGCCCTGACCATTGGTTTCTTTGCAAATAAACCTAAGCCCATTGATGGACATAGCAAGACCATATACTTTCACACTCCATTGATTATTTTGGTAGCTGACTGCCAATGTTATTCATGATTTGCCACAAAATCCAAATAAAGCAAGGTTCTGTTGGGGTTTTTTAAAAAACATTTTCACTTAGAACGAAATATGTGCTTTTTCTACCATAACTTTGCTTATGTTTCTGTAGTTCTTAACAACTTAGGGTGGGTTTCAATGGGTTATTTAGGATGATTGGTCATTAATCCACTATCTGACTGCAGAATAAGACCTGCAGACAATCCCAGAAAGAAAAATGAAAACACTTCAAAAGTCTGATTGGCCAAATTCTGACAATTCGATTGACTGCCAAGAAAATTTTACTACTGCTGCAATTATGTGATGTAAGCGTTTTTCAAGAATCACAGATCCTGTGACTGAAACAAAAATTGATGGAGAGGGCCAAAGCACCCATAAAGCCCAAACAGAATACACACCAGTCCACAAAAAAATACTTAGGCTCCAATTTTACATAATATGTACTTCTTTGCAGAGATTCCAGGTGGCTGGAATTTCCAATAGTGGTTGGAATCTCCATGTGGAATTCCTGAAAATATGAGTTAAACTCATATGTAACGTAGGATCACTGTGCAGAACAGTTTTTTCCAATCAGTATTCCATATGGAATTCCTGATTCTGAGCAGGTGTTAAATGTCTGCAGAGGCTCCAGGGCAGTGGGTTTGGGAAGGGTAGTGAAAGGAAGGGGAATATGTCACCAAGGGGAGAATTACATACTCATAATTATGCGTAATATAATTCTATGTCAGAATTTCACTCCAAACAATTTCAGTAAGACCATAGAAGGAATTTAAAGGGTTCAAAGGTGGGCTGCTAAATTGAGCTTAATCCCTGAAGAGGGAAACATGTCAAATCTACCAATAAAGGCCTTTACTGTTTCCCAGTTGTGATCAGGATCAAATTCTTCTTCTGATCACCAGGCATAAGGTATACTGGAATAGAAGTTCAGGCAATCTCCAAAACCTGATGTCCTGCTAAGTATCAGATCAGCAAACTCTCACACAATTGTACCAAAGTCAGAGCTTAAGGACTGCATGGTCTCTGCAATTTAGTTGATCTGAACTCTAAATTAAACTTCCTCATCCAAAAGCACTCCCAGACACTTCACATATGTGGAACTCTGGATGCGCCCAAGAGCAGAAGACCAAAACAAATAATGCGATCCCTGCTTGTGTATACCAACAAGAAGTAATGCAATCCTATTGGTGTAAAGTTAAGAACAGTATTCATTCATCAGGGAATTTTCCATATGCATTTGTACAGATTAAGTATGGAGTTTGCTGCTCAATAATTCAAGTGCAGCATCTATTAGATGCCATCAGCATGCTTAAGATTCTTGCAGACAAATTACCTGATAAGTTCCTCCAGAGTTCAGGCTCAAATGTTAAACAGCATTGGAAAATCAGATGGGTCCTATGGAATCCCACAGTCCAAATAGATGTGGATTAAGGGAGAGTAGTCTTTATGAAATTATATACACCAAGCTTTGATTGGATTGGTAAATACAATTTCTCTTAGTTCTTGCTAAGAGAACGTTGTGATCACGTGGATTAACCATTGACCCTTCTGGATAAGTCCAGTAGGATCAGACCTGTGGCATCAGCTTCATTGAAGATAGACCGTAGTTCATCCACTGCATTGTCTAAACCTTTTCTGTACCACTTGTGGATGGAAAGCATTAAGGATATCAGTCTCTTCCAATCATATTAAAAGACATCTTGCTCCTACCCTTTATGTGAGTTTTCAGAGTCTAGCCAGATGCAGAGTGTGACAATATGAGTCTGCACCAAATGTACCCAGATTTTCTGTTTTTAGAAGAGGAGTGCCAAACTTACTCTTTCACTCATTAGAGGCTGATCTAGAAGAAAGCTAATTTCTGAGAGTCTATGTATGATGGCAGAAGCAAATGATTGTAGAATGGAAAGTATACAGATATCTTCAGGGGATTCTGGTGTGATCATTAATAGAAACTCAAACTTGTATGTGCTAGTGGAAGAAAAAGTGCCACTGTAAGAGACTGGAACGAAAATGGCGATTAGGATATGCGGGAGCAGACAAAACCATCTATAGAGAGGCTATTAGGGTATATAAAAAAGACATAAAGAGCGCACAATCCTTATATTACTCTCACAAAATCGCAGAGGCGAGCTCCAGCTCTAAGGAGATTTACAGGATTGTAAAAAGTCTTATTAATCTCCCAACGCCTCCACTTATTGATGAAAATCCTCAGCTCCGCTGTGAAGATTTGGCCAATTTTTTCTTCCAGAAAATAAATCTCATTTACTCTTCCTTTCCATCCTCAGAGCAGACTACTTTGAAGGAGACATCCTTATGTCCCCTACAAGAAAACATATCCAACTGCCTCCCAGTGCTGGCGGAATTTCCCCAGATGGATGTGGACCATCTCACCTCCCTCATGCATCAGGTGAAGTCAGGTTCCCCTAGGGACCCAGCACCTCCACACATTCTAGTCTCTGCGACTCAGACCATCCTCCCTACACTGTTAGCTGTATTAAACACCTCGATCTCTACCAGCACAGTCCCAGTGGCCTGGAAACAGGCCATGGTGAGAGCTCTTGTTAAAAAACCTAATTTGGACACCAAGAATCCTAACAACTTTCGCCCGATCTCCTTGCTGCCTTGGGCAGCCAAAATCTTGGAGAAATATATAAACGGCCTACTAACAACCTTTCTCGAACAAAACCAGCTGCTCGACCCCTCCCAGACAGGCTTCCGCCCTAAGCATGGGACCGAGACTGCACTATTGGCCGTAACAGAGGAGTCCAGGAGGATCTTAGATCGGGGAGGATCGGTGGCAGTAATCCTCCTCGATCTGAGCGCGGCATTTGATACCGTCAATCACGATATCCTCTTACAACGTCTCCTGGACACCGGAATATCTGACAAGGCCTTGGAGTGGCTCAGGTCCTACCTGAGTGATAGATCCTTCCAGGTATATGAGGGCACTGTCACCTCCACCAGTAAGCCTCTGGGATGTGGAGTCCCACAGGGATCATCGTTGAGCCCGACGTTATTTAACGTCTACATGAGGCCACTAGCTGAGATCGTCCAGCCGTATGGCATTAAGATCATTACCTACGCGGACGATACTCAGCTGGTGGTCTCTCTGGCACAGGAAGGGGGATCCTTAGTGTGTGCGGATCTTGCAGTCTGTCTGGAGATGGTTAAGAGTTGGATGACCAAGTCTTGTCTCAAGCTCAACGGAGACAAGACTGAGCTCATGCTCCTAGGTCGTCTCGCTCCTTCTTCCATTGATACTCTTTGGCCACCCAGTTTGGGACCGGCCCCGGTGCCTAAAGATACCATCAAGAGCCTTGGTGTTTGGCTGGATAGGTCCCTGTCATTTGATCAGCAGGCAATAAGACTATCTGCTATCTGTTTCGGCATTCTTAGAGTCATCAGGAAGGTCCTTCCTCTACTCCCTTTCGAAGCAAGAAAGACCGTGGTTCTGGGCATGATCCAATCACGGTTGGATTTCGGAAATGCTTTATTTCTGGGAGCTCCGGACTTTACTCTACGCAAACTCCAGTTGATACAGAATTGCGCAGCACGGACTCTTCTACAAATCCCCCGCAGATCATCAGTAAAGTCCGGCCTAAGGAGACTGCATTGGCTTCCCGTTAGGGAAAGAGTTAATTTCAAATCACTTTGTATTGCACATCAGGCCTTTTGGTCCTCAGGCCCAGCAATTAACTTTCCCCTTATTACACCTTATCAGCCTGTCAGACATCTGCGCTCATCCTCTGCCAATCTGGCTATTGTTCCGAAGATAAAGAAATCAAGATCGGGAGGCCGCTCTTTTTCTTTTAACATGGCCAAATTGTGGAATGCTCTTCCCCAACATTTAAGATCCAACCCCGACCTTAGTTCGTTCCGTAAACAGCTGAAAACGCTTTTGTTTATTAATTAATAGTTAGGTTGGTTTTCTTCCCTCAAGCAATTTTAGCCTCAGTTGGTATTTCCCAGCGCTTGGACGCCCCAGGGCAGCTACGTGCGCTTTACAAAATTCATTTCATTCATTCATTCATTCAAGAAAAAAAGGATGGCATATTGGTTTGAGAACATGGCAAGGCAGGCCCAGCTATGACATCCCTTGATACTATTGTAGATGTTCAGAATTTTCTGCTGCACAGAGTTGCCCAATTCATTGCAAACTACTTAAGAAGATGGAATAATTTTGATTGAACAAGAATGCAAATGTGTGCTAAGAGGAATTATCTACCTGAATTATATGTGAGCAAAGGTAGTGCGACTTAGCTTCAAACAGAGTGATTTAGTAGTATCCTTGCAACACTCTTAGCATCATCATTTACTTGTATTCAACCTGTTTCAGGTGTTTACTATATTAAGAATTTTGAAGATAGGTGATTTTGCTTTTGATGAAGTATGTTATAGATGCCGACATCAGAATCCTCAAGTGCATTGTCAATATCTGGACAAAATAAGTTATGACTAGTTAAGATATTAGAGGGTTTAGTGTAGCAGCCAGATTAATCTTCCCCAGGCCAAGAAAGGTTCAGGCAAATGGTTTGTATCACAGGAGTGTTTTGTGCAAAGCTTAATTCAAAACAGAACCAGCGACGGTCTCTCCAAATAAGTTTTGTGGAACTAGTAAAAATTGCTAGTGGGGGGTGAAGAATGTGAGTGAGGTGAAGGCATTTTAGCAGCATTAAGGAAGTCCCTCATACTTTAGAAATATGGAAATAAAAAAATAAAATTATTTGAGGAAATCATCCAAAGTTTGTGTTACTATTTTACTATTCCTACATATAGAGATGGCGCCCTCAGCCTTGAAAAAGTTGAAGCTTGCAAAATAATTTTCTGGCCACATGGGACTGTGGAAATTACAATGAAAGATAAGGAGCATGAGAATATCTTAACCCAGAAGGAATTGCTGTTCGAAAAAAGTATGAAGTTTGTTTTCATGCATCATCTGCAGGAGTAGCAATAATAGTTGCTATGACTGTTTTAGCCTAATTCCTGAGTAGCCTATGCCTGACATGTTTGTTACATTTCTTTATAGATTGGTGGTAGATAATGTTAAGGGTTGGTGACAGATGATTTTAAATGCTGAATAATAGTGGAGGATGAAAATGTCACAGCTTCAAAACCCTATTCAGGGCAAATGTAATGCTTCAAAAAAGCTCCAATTATCCACTGATTTCACTTATATCTGAAAACATGTTTACTTCTAAGCAGGATTCAAAGAATAGAGGAGACCAGTGTAGAATTTATTGGATTAGGCCACTACTATAGAAAGAACACCACATCATAAAAAGGGCCTTTCAGAAATTATTTCTGTTCCCTGGAGATCCGTATGCATACTTTGCTTGTGTGTTGGTCATAGAGTTTTTACATTGCAGACAGCTGATGAATGAACAAAACAGCCAACTATAGACCTCCATATCTCAGTATAGAGCGTCTTGTGAGATCCATCAGAATCCGACTCCAACTTTCAGAGAAATTATATAGCTGGACCCCTCGTAAAAAAATCTCATTTCAATAAAGACTTGTCCATTGACACTCCCCTTTCTCCTATCATAATTACAGAAAAGATTTATTTGCCGTTAGTAGAACTTTCAACTAGTATGAAGTGAAAACATAAATGACCTTTTTATGTCAAATTCAGTTTATTTGGATTTTTCTTAGCAAATTATACAGGGATACAATACATATGCAACCATTATCAGAATAAGCCCAGAGTCACAGGTTTCACATGTAGGTTTCAGCTTGGTCACAAGGTCCATGGCTTAAAACACATTCAATTGAGACAGTCACATTTTGTTGCAAAAAGTGTCCCGTATCTGTCTATGGCCCCCCCACCTCCGGGGGGAGTAACTAGAAAAAAGGAAACTTATCCTACCTAGAAAAGAGAGAAAAACAAAAAAATCCTAACAAAACTGTAATATCATGGTGCAACTCATAATGAAAAATGCTTGTAGTGCTGCTGTGGGATTAAATATGAAACAGATTGAGGGCCCTCAGTCTTGGGGCACAAGCCGTCAGTGGGAGCCCTTCCGATAGGTAGCTCACCAGTGGGGACCAAATATACTCGAAGCATTTTCTGGCATCATCCACTATATCTGCCATGCGCGCCAGCGCCCTCCATAGCCTTGCATGCCACTGCGTCAAAGATGGTGCCGCTTGTTTTTTCAATGCTACGGCTACTGCCATTTTTGCTGCCCCAAGGCAGAGCCACATGGCAGCCCTATCGCCCTGTGTCTGGCGTTTCAGGGTTGGGTCTCACACACCCAGTAGAGTATGTTCCAGAGACATAGGAATCAGGTAACCAAGGATGAGTTTGATTTGGGATAAAATTTCCGTCCAGAATGCCTGTATAGAGAGACAATCCCACCAAATGTGGCGGAAGTCTCCTAGCAGCCCGCAACCCCTCCAGCATCTACCTGAAGTACTGGGAAAGATCCTGTGTAATTTTTGAGGATTAAGGTACCAATTGTATATCAGCTTATAGTGGGCCTACCTGAGGTGCATTGAGCAGTTATATTTCACCAATTCTCTGCTTAAGTGCTCCCACTGCTTTTCCGCTAAAGGGGTGTCCAAAGTGCATCCCAAAAGCGTTTGTGATGCAGAGTCGACCTGTCGCTCAGGGCCTGTATGAGAGCATATAGGAAGGAGATGCAACCCTTAGAGGTGAACCCCGATTGGGCAAACTTCTCTATGGGGAGCAAGTCCCTGGTGGCGGCCAGCTGTACCAGGGGTTGCTGTATCCAATGTTTAAGCTGTAGATAATGGTACTCCTCCTTGGCAGTTAGCACAAACTGTTTCTTGCATTCTTGAAAGGTGAGAAGCTTGCCTTTGTCATATAAATGGGAAATCACGCAACACCATCCCTCCCTCCAGGCCTCGAAGGGTCCCTCATGAAGTGTGGGGGAACGCGGTATTAAAATGTATGGGCGTGTAGGGGGAGGGAAAGGTGGTGAGCTGCAGTCTGTTAGTGAGATTATCCCATACCTGAAGTGTGGTGGAAGTGGGAGTGCTAAAGTAAGCGTTAGGTGGCCTGTCATGTTTAGGCTTCCTCAACAGGTCCCAAATTGTTAAGCCAACTATCTGTCTGTCCATATGGAGCCAGTGCTTCTCAGATGCCCTCAGTGACCATTCTGTAATTACACAGAGTTGCGCCGCTCTGTAATACCCTTTGAAGTCTGGTAGTGCCAGGCCCCCCTCCCTACTTGGGCGCGTGAGCAGCCGATGTGACAGGCGAGCCCTCTTCCCAAACCATATAAATTTAGTCGCAATTCTCGGAAGAGCCCTTCTTCCACAGGAATCGGCAACCCCTGAAAAAGGTAGAGCAAGCGGGGAAGTGCATTCATCTTTATGGTATTAATTCTGCTTAGCAAGGAAATATAGGCAGCGCTCCACTTACTCAAATCCGTTTTCAGCTGGCGTAAAAGGGGAGGGAAGTTGGCCTTGTAGAGGTCTGATATACAAGGGGTGAGCTTAACTCCCAGATAGGTAATCTCCTTAGTCGTGCAACTAAGGGGTGACGCTCCCTCCACTTGTCGCCATTCTTCTGTGGATAGGGACAGATCAAGTAAGGAGGACTTGGCCAGGTTGATCTTAAACCCTGCCGCCTTTTCAAACAACCAAAGCTCTTCTTGGATAGCCGGGAGAGAGGTCAGCGGCTCTGTGACCGGGAGAAGCACATCGTCGGCAAAATATGTGTTATCTTGTGGGCATCCGTACCAAACCTTATCCCCCGGATATCCGTGTTTCCCCTAACTTTATGTGCCAGGGGTTCTATACTTAAAGCAAAGAGAGGGGGGGACAATGGGCAGCCTTGCCGCGTTCCGCACGCTAAGCTGAAAGAGGGGGAAGCAGATTCATTGACCAGGACCCGGGAGCGTGGAGAGTGATAATTGACGTGAATCAACCCTATAAAGGTCTCATTAAAACCAAAGCGCCGAAGCACTTGAAATAAAAAGGACCACTTAGCGCGGTCAAACGCTTTTTCGGCGTCTAACGAGAGACGAGCCGCTGGAATATTTTTTTTTCGGGCATTTTCTATTATGTGGATGATGCGCTGCAAATTATCATGAGTCTGTTGCCCCTTAATAAAGCCTGATTGGTCTGGGTCAATAAGGCTACGGAGCACAGATTCGAGGAGAGTGGCCAGAATCTTGGAGTAGATCTTGGCATCTAGATTTAGGAGGGCAATTGGGCGATAAGAGTAACACACTGTGGGGTCCTTCCCCGGCTTGGGAATCACTGCCACAATCGCTTCTCCCATGGAAGGAGTTACCTGCTGCTTCGTGGCAATGATGTTAAATAGAGTTGTTAAAAAAGGGACGAGCTCTGGCGAGAAGGTACGATAGAAGTGTGACGAAAAGCCATCTGACCCTGGTGCTTTCTGAAGCTTCAGCACATCAATTGCTTTCTGCACTTCCTCTGAGGTTATAGGATTCGCCAATTCTGCATTGGTGTTAGCCAGGACCTGGGGGAGGTCTAGGGGAGCCAAGTTCTCCAGCTGATTCTGCTCCCTTGGGAGTTCGGAAGTATACAGAGTGCGATAGAACTTCTCGAAGGCCTGTGCCTTCCCCTCTTCTGTCTTGTGTGAAACGCCCAATTTTTATGTACTCTCTTTCCTGCTTGGCCCTGAGCTGATGCGCTAGCAGGGATCCCACTTTGTTTCCACCCTCGTACCCCTTGGACTGTGGGCGTAAGATGGTTTTTTCATGCCTAATAGTATATATTGCCTGTAATTTCCCTTTGAGAGCTGTGACTTTTCTCAATGCCTGGGCGAAGGGGCTAGTCTTATGTGCCTGCTCTGCAGACTTTAATTCTCGTTTGAGCATGAGGCGCTCCTCTTGCTGCTGTGTTCTCAGGGTCATGGCTAGCTCAATGCATTTACCCCGGACTATCGCTTTGAGAGCATCCCAGGTATTGGCATAAGAAGTAGGTTCCAGGTCGTTCTGCTCAAATAAATCTTTAATAGAGTTCCTAAAGTCATCATGTAATAGCCTAACCCTGCAAATGAAGTTGGGGAAGTACCAGCGCTCACGGTTTGGCCGTGGATTCGGCCAGGCAAGTGTCAACTCTAGGGGGAGCATGGCCCGACAGACATATCGAGTGGAAGTGTGTTTGCAGTAGTGAGGGGAGCAAAGCCTGACTCAGGATTATATGATCGATGCGGGAGTATGATCTATGGGAGTGGGAAAAGAATGAGTAGTCCCGCACATTAGGATAGCTGTCCTGCCACGCGTCAGTTAGTCCCATGCGCTGAAGTTGTGAATTGAGTGCCTTACCAAAGACCCCTCCCGCTTCCCTGTGTGTGTGAGTCGTGTCTAGGCCCTGATCCCAGATGAGGTTAAAATCTCCAAAAAGCAGTATGTCCCGTTGCGCAAAGGTCTCTAAAGCCATAAGGAAGGAAAGGATAAAGTCCTGTTGACCCTTGTTTGGTGCATAGAGAGCTGCAAATGTACATTGCCGGCCCCTTAGTTCACCCCGTACCATTACGTATCTCCCCGCTTTGTCAGCCTTTGTGTCCTGTGCCTGGAAAGGGACCCCCGCGTGGAATAGTAGCGCCACCCCATTTAATTTTGAAGCATGAGAGGATCTATATATAGAAGGATACTGTTTGTGGAGCAAACGGTGTTCTTCCGATTTCTTGAGGTGCATCTCCTGAAGGGCCGCCACCTGGACATTGTGGTCTAGCAAATATTTCCACAGACGATGACGCTTGTTAGGGGAGTTTAAGCCCCTGGAATTCCAGGTTATAGCCCTTATAGCCATCTATGCCTGGGTGAGAACCCGCCCTTTTCGTAAGGGCCTCTGCACGTAGTAGGCCTCGGCTCTCTCTTCCCACTCCTCCCTCCTCCCACAAACAATAAAAAACTAGCACCATGACATCTAACTAAATTAACAAACCCGAAGAAACAATCAGATCAAGTAAGGAGAATCCCCCTCCCACAGGGGAACTTACCTCCCAGGTTGAACTCGTGGAATGTAACCATTTCCGTTCCCCCAGCCCCTAAAACAGTATCTAGTGAGGTGTATAATTTACCATGCCACTCTAGTAAGTGTCCTTTGTCTTACCACACCTGGATGGATTGATCAAGAATGTGAGTTCCAACTGCATCACATGAATTCAGAAATGTGCAAGTACTCCGCTCCAGCCACCCACCCATCTTCTGCTCCTTACCCCCTCAGAGGCGAGTCACCTCATTGTCGATATTCAGCACTCGGAGCGTGCCTCAGCAGCTTCGGGGAACAGTCCACCCCATGGGTGCCACCTTCAAAATCCATGTCTTAAGCTGTCTCACCGACGCGTGAGATGCAAGTCCTCTGCTCCATCCAGCTCTCCGACTGTAAGAATCTGGTCTCCTCCGCTAAGTGGGAAGGGGGGGTGGCGCATCCTGTTCAGAGGAGAAAGCTTGATCCCAGTGTCCACCGAGCACGAAGATCCTTCCAGGGTTGTGTTGGACCTGCGGACCACTCTTTCCACTGACCGCCCCTCCCTTGTGGTCGCTGCTTTTCTCCTTCGGTGGCTCCCGAAGTTGATGCGCCATCAGGTACCGAAAACTCGATCCCCAGGGTGTCCGCTGCTTCTGCAAACTCAGTGCAGTGTACCTGCTTGTTTTCCCATTGGAAGGTAATCCCAAACGGATAAGTCCATCTGTACTTGACCTTCTTCTCCCTCAGGCAGTCAGTGAACGGGCAGAACTGCTGACGACCGGTAAGCGTGGCCTGAGCCACATCTTGGAAGAGCAGGCCCGTGGCATTTTGGAATGATACTTTATCCATGTTTCTGGCTTTTTGTAGGACCAGTTCTTTAGTTTCAAAGGAGATGAATTTCGCCAAAACATCTCTTGGTCTCCTACCCTCTCCTGGGAGCCTCTTTCCCACAAGATGCACTCTTTCCAGCTTGATGTCTGGGCCACCATCTCCCACCACCGAGGAAAAGAGGTCCACCATGAAAGCCTCCAGATCTGGACCCTCGCTTTCCTCCTCCAGGCCATGGGCCCGGATGTTATCCCGACGGGACATGTTCTCTAAGTCCTCGCATTTAAGCAATGTGGCGTGCAACTGACCCTCATGTCGGCGGACTCTGCTTCCAGGGGCTGCACGCGGTCCGTCAGCTCCTGCACATTCGCCTCCAGCTCCATCGTTCTGGTGCCCACCGAGTCCACGTCTGCCTGCAGGGATGTCATTCTCTCCCTCATTTCCGACCAAAATGCATCGAAGGAGGCATCCATGTCGGATTTTATGTCTGCTTGGAGCTCCTTTTTAAATTCTCAGAGAGTGGCCAGCAGGTCTTCCCTGGTGAATGCCATTGCGCCCGTGGGTTGCGCCGTATCTTCGGTGGACGGCCCCTCTCCTGCTGCAGGAAAGTAGTTGGAGACTTTGTTATTGAGGTTCTTTTTTGGTGACATAGGTGGAAGCTGCTCAGGGCCAGCACCTGGCAACCTCCGGTTTTCGCTCAGGGCCAGGCCTTGTGATCCTTAGACTCTCAACGGCTTTCGGTTCACGCTGCCAGGCCGTGCCAATATATCCCTGGGGCCAGCTGCCCTGACCACAGAGGCTGGGTCAATGTATTACCTCGGTGAGGGCAGCATGGGGTTTCACTGGAGGAGCCTTGTAGGCGGGCTCTCATCTTCGCCTGTGCCCACTGCTGTGTTTTCTAAGTAGAATTGAGGGGGCCCGCAGCTTGCATTGATGTTGATGCCTGACCCCCCCACTCAATGTCTTAAGTTGCTGGCGGCCATGTTAGGGTCATTCAGCCATCATCCTCAGCCCCGCACAAGTAGTGACCCCAAGGCCCCCATCCACGTATGTCTGGTACTCACAGCGCCTTGTTGGGAAGATGGGGCCGCCTTCTTCTTGTTCCTCAGCTGTTGGGGGCAGCACCACTTAGCCCTCACTTCTTGGCGGCCCTTACAGGGACAGGCACCTCGTGGGTTAGAGTGCCAGGTGGGCCTTGCTCAGTTCTCCTCTTGGCCCCCACCGATCCGGTGATTTTAAATTGCCTAGTGGGCCCCTCAGCCGACGCTTGCTCTTTCAGGCCACAGAAGGCGGGTACCCCCGCAGAGACTCCCGCCGTGTACACCGAGCCCTCCTCAGCTTCTGGTGTTTCTCTGAGGCCCTCCTGTCTGGCGAGAATGACCTTTTTATGAATGTACTGGTTGGAATAACGAATCTTCTTGAAGCATTGTTGGAGTCACCCCCTTTTGTCCTCTCCACATGCTCTAAATGCGCATTGTAGATTTGTAAGTACGGGCTATTTTATTAACATAACAAGAGATTCAGCAAATTATCTCATGGTTCATAAAGAGCCAGCATGATGCCATATACGGTAGGAGACAAAGGAGAGTAAGAGGGTAATTGATTGAGAGGAGGAAGGAACAGTGAGGAAGGAAAAGTGTAATACTAGGTCTCAAACACTTACCAGTCTTTTTATAGGATATATTACAAAATGTATATACCCCACGTGTCCATCAGTACACATCCAATCTTTCAACACAACATCCACTTGAATCTAGTGTGTTTGAGAATTAATCTCATGGTTTATTTTTTTGCACTCATTTTTATCAACAACAAAAAATGTCATCTTCAATACATATAACATAGACGATATATATATGCAACATCAAATCTAATAAATCAAAACACAATTAAATGAAAACATATATACAGAAAAGAAAAATCATAACAACTAAAGACAACTTAATAAACTCAATCCAAAATCTCATAACATTTGTGAGAATGTGGAATGTCCAAATTATTTTCAGCTCACTACACCTAATATATTCCCCCTCTGGGGATGAAAGTACATCTTTCAGATTCCTTCTCTTTTTCTGACCAATTCTTCATCTCAGTCACTTATATCATTGTTAAATATCCACAAGTGGTATATTGCACCTACGTATGGAGAAGGATCTCAAACTTCTTTCCCAGATTCTCTGCCAACGTGTTTCGACCTCTGTATTGACCGGGGATACATGCGCTCTTATGGTGAGCTCATCACCGGGTATTCGTGAGTAAATCGTCGATTTACTCACGAGTGCCGGTCGTGGAAACCAAGAACTAGTGTAGCTGAAACTAGTTTGGCCGGCGTTTTTCAAATTCCCTTTGACGGAGCCTCGTCTGCAATAGAAATATATTTTCAAAGATATATATTGATGAAAATGATACATGGAAAAGACTTGCTCTACTAATGAGAATTGTCGTATAACTCGTGATTGAACTTCATGCCGTGATGATGACCTCGCCATAAAAGCGCATGTATCCCCGGTCAATACAGTGCCCACCATGCACCATCAACAGAGAGGCAGGAGAGAGGCTGGACGGAGGATTGCTGAGGGGTGCATGCTCCTTTCTTTGGCATCAGCTTTTGTCTTGCCCTGAACTGGACTGTTGTTGATTCAAGGCTGCATCTGCGAGTGGGGACCGCAAAAAAACAACGCTGACTGCCAGCTGTTTATAAGCTCCCACCACCGTTACTCTACCCAGCTGGCTTGTGGAGGTGGGTAGGCACATGACATGGCATGGCAGGGCGGGTCTGGTCTGGTGGTGAGCGGCGGCGGTAGCATGGTGTTGGTGTGTGTCGTGGAGTCCTGTACTCTTGCGTTCACAGCAGCTTTCTTTTGTGGTTATTGCAGGGAGGAGCCCTGTCTGTAGGGGTGCTGGGGCATCAGCTGATGGTAGAGCTGCGTAGGCGGCCCTTAGCCATCACTCCCCGGCCCCAGCCCCACCCTTCAACTCCCGGCTCCTGAGCCTAAGAGGAGGTAGCAGGCCACTACTGGTTGTTCAATAACACACAGACCTGGGTGTGCGGTGGAGGCGGCAGAGACCAAGACCAGGGGGAGGAGTTAAGTGGTTTCTTCACAATTGCTATTTACTGTTTGCTGTCTGCTGCACTACCCGGACTATATGGCTTAAATCCTATACCAGCCTAGAGATTGTTGTTACTGCTGCAGTGTGACTAACTCGACCTTTGTCCCCTTGAAGCACCAGCATATTAGGTCCTTCGTGTGTCAGGACAAGACGGGGGCTGGAGAGACACCCCCCTTCAAACACCACTTTCTGTACCTCCTGTACTTGGGAGGGGGTACTGAGGGGTGCTGTATTGAAATTGGAATTGGATCCTCACGCAGCCCTGATTCATGATCTTATAGTCCTATAGCACTCTCTAATTGGCCTCTCTCACATTGCATGAAAATGAGAGCCATCGGGAAAAAGAAGTTACAGGCTGGTATTCCTGCACCCAATACCAACACCACCATGGACGCATACCTGCAGCGCGCCGTGGGTGTTATTAACAAAGAGAATGAACTGGCTGAACATCACTTATCCCTCTCATCTTCTATTTTTCCACCTCTGGGGACTTTCACCACCCAGTCCTGGGGGTCTAGGGAGGCTACACCCCCTTTGATTGCAGAGGACATGTAGGGACACTTATCATCTTTACATATTGCATCTATGGAGGATCCTCTCCTTCTACCCAGGCCCCAGAAGGCACCCATTCCCCTAGAGCCTAAAGTTATGGTGGGTACAATTAAAGGCAATGGTGTAGCAGGAAAAAGGAAGAGTCTCAAGATGGGCAGCAAATACAAACCCAAACATGCCAGGGCAAATACCAGGGTACATACCACCCAACTCACAGCCCCCACAGCACCAAGTGATATCATGCCAAGGAGAAAGGACATGTTAGAGAGTTTAATGGACTCACTGTACGATAGATTTATTGGAGTTTTGGATGCTAAAGTGGAACCGATTTATGCTTGTTTATTTGCAATAGAATTAGCATTGCCAAGCCTTAACAAGTCATCTCCCACCTCAGGCATACAAGGGTCAACCCAACCCCACTACCTTCCCCAAGCACTGCTCTCTCACATGTTGTTTTCAATCAGTTAGAGGGGAGAGCCATTGAGATACTAAGTGAACAGGCTAATAATTTTCCAATTATATCCCACCTCCAACGTGCACCTAATGAGGGGGTCATACACGACACACATTGCCGGGAAAGGTCTGCCCTACGTGGTCCAAACCATTATGCCTGTTGGTCGGTGGTAAGTTTTCGCTCGTCAAACACGATCACACATAACCTGCCACCAGAAGTTACTCCTTATGTTATAGTGCTGGGAAATGCCTTCTTCTCAAGGCCAGTTCTATTGACAGTTTTAGCCAACTGAAGAACAAGGTTAAGCATTGGTTAGATTCTAATTCTCCGCAGGGGGCTCATGCTGAAGGTTGGATTAATATGGTGCAAAGAGTAAATTGGATGGGCAAAGAAGCCAAAACCCTTGATGGAGCCTGAGTTATTATAAATTTTAACAGTCCATCAGTGGTGGGGGGGGGGGACCCTCGCTTCACTGAGGCACCTGGATGCTAACCAATCTTCCCACTTCATTCAGACTCTAACGCTAGGCTTCTTTTCTCGAGCTCCACTTATGGTACAGGTCCCTCAATTAAGTCAGTGGCAAATTACCCAGGGGCTTAGCCCCGGACAGAAGTGTCCTCCATCCAGCTCCAGGGGCTTTAAGAGGTATGCCCCTCCAACTTTCCTTGATGACTGTGACTGACTGGATGGTTGTTATGATCTGGAAAGGGAAAGTGACACAGAGGCCTTCAAAGCTCATTACCAGTGAGTTTTCCTTGAACCCATTGGGAAAGAGCCTAAACATCCTAAAGGCCAGATGGCCCCTTTTGGGGAGCAGTCTAACTATAACAACCAGAACACCATCAGTCTGGCTATAACCTGTGGGATTTTGGCTGAGCCAACCGATGTGGTTGGAAAGGGCACTTGATTAAGTCATCCCCGTTGATTTGCTTACAGAAAACCTGGCATAAAAGGGACTTCCATATAGATGGGTATAAGACCTGTAGTACTCCAGCCATCCCCTCCAGCCATGAACGAGCCAAGGGGGGCCTAGCTTTACTAATTTCCACCATCTCGCCGCTGACGGAGAAAAAGGGTATCTTTAGTTCACCTATTTCCAGATATTTCATCTACTGACTATCGAGAAAGCCAATTCTATTCTGATACATTTTTACAATAATGTTTTTGATAACATGAAGAATAGGGTTATCAATGACCTTGGGAGAAAACTGGAATCTTTGGAGATACATGTTTCAGATAGCATTTTCATATGGGTTGGGTATTTCAATACTGAAATTTGTGACAAGCCCTCTAGAAAGATGAGCACAACTGGCAGAACATGTTGAAACCCGTGGCTCAAATGCCTTGCCAAATTATAAAGGCTCTTGGCAAAATATTCACTTGAGATCTACTAGAAAGAGGCCTGATAATAAACCCATTAGGTGGTTTAACTGGGACTGCTCAAGTGCAAACAGGAATCTAAAGAAAGCCCTCCAGACCTATCCAGGAAATAGGGATGAAATGTTAACCCTCAGTCTCGCTTATAAGCAAATGATGAGGAAAAGAAGAGAGGATCTACAGGAGGAAGCATGGGCAATTTTGCAACAGACAGCTTAAACACGGGACGTTGACCTTTTCTGGAAAACCATAAACCAATCCTTTTTGAAAGATTCACCAGCTCCCTGGGTAGAGACACTAGTCCAACAGGCCAACTGGCTGAGCCACTATGGAGAGATTTTTAGTTAAGAAAATCATGTCCAAGACATTACCCCTCGAGCAATATGCTATGTAGGACCATCACATCTAAAACACTTCAGTTTACAAGAGGTTACTACTTCCTTGGAAATGTTTGTTGCTTCAAAGGCACATGGCACTGATAGGGTCCCAATTGACACATTTCCATCATGCATTAATTTATAGGCCCCTATACTGATGCAGGTATGCAACACAGCTGCCAGAGAATACCTGCCCTCATATTGGACAGAAAGTGTTATAGTCACAAGTTTAAAAAAAGAGGTCAGAGGGAATCCAAGGTGTTATCGCCCAACATCCCTCCTGGATTCCTATAACATAACATAACATGACATAACCTGACATAACTTCACTGCTGATTACAACACATTACCAAATTGAAAGGTGCGGAAAATGTGTTTTTACGAACGTTTTCAAGGACTTCGGTTAAGAAAACCATGTAAAAGCATACGAGTCTCACCACCTTGGACTTCAGCCGGAGCTTAGTTTTCAGAAATGTCTTGAGTATTGTAGGTTTATCCACGTGGTGGCTGAATTAGGGCCCAAATTCCACAGCTATCCACACTGTTTAAAAATGTTGATTTTGCTGGGTTAAACATTATGGGGCAGATTTACAAGCCCCTTGCGCCGGTTTTGCGTCACTTTTAACATGGGAAAAGTGACGCAAATGTGGCGCAAGGGGCTTGTAAATATGCCCCTATGTCTCCAGGTTGCGTTTCGGGGCATTTTGTGTCGCAGGAACAAAGCCCAGTCACACAATTAGGGCTCTGTTTCTCTCTGGAGACATATTATCACACAGAATACTAGAACATTTGTTATCAAGTGGATTTCTTGGCATCTATGGCTTCCAAATGTAAGGAAGTGTTCAAGATAGAAAATATTTTGCAAAATGCTCTCTGAATCACATAATATTGTGGATAAATACAAATTCAGAGGTGTGCAAGTAACCACTGTTCCTAAACTCAATAACTTGTGTACATTTCAGAAACCCATTGGTTTCCTTCTTACCCATTTTTCAATCTTTAATATTTTAATGTATATGAATTGCTGTATTGTGGATACACAATGGAAAATCAATGTAAGGTGCAGCTCAGATGTTGGCTCTGGGTATCACATGTTTTTGGAGAACCTTCAAACACTATTTATCCCCACAACCAGAAGGGTGTAAAAGTATATTGCTTTTGTACATTGGCCATCTTGACAAGAAGTTATGATGAAAATGTTATCACAAATGGCTGATTTTTATGGCTCAATAATATATATATTTTTGTATTCAACAATTAGTTCATTTGGCAAAACTTTGAGGGATCTACACAAATGGCCCCTTGCTCAATTCAGTATTTGATTTCGTTTTCAGAAATATGTAACTTTCCACTATCATCCATCTGTTTTCACCAAGTAGGCTCAAATCACAAAAATTAGGGAAAACGGACTGTATTTTAGGAAAATGCAAAAATGGTGATCATTTTTTTTAATACATCTCTGATTGTTCCTGGAAGCTAGGAGGATGGTGATCCACATGCAGCAAACCTTTAATTGAAGCAATTATTAAAAGAATAACATATGCTTTGGTGCACACCGTTTTTCCCACAAAAAAACAAACATTAGCTATATTTTGGCTATTTTTTCAGTTCCCTGCAGGGAATCTTCAAGCTCTGGATACCTTTATGTTGGAAAAATTATACAAATATGCTGTGGCTATCTTTCATGAAAACATTTTTATACAACCAAAATGGCTTAGCACCTGGGTGGGGGGGGGGCAATCAGGGAAAAGCCCTAGTATTCAAGAGGTTAAACTTCAATGTTACCCACACTAACCACTGGAATGGTGGTTGGGAGCTGTAGAGCAGGGTATGTGGTAGGGGTATATTCATCAGTAGGATTACTGCTAGAAAGTTGTTCACTCCTCTGACTATGCTATGTCCACTAATTCTGGCACAGTTCATCATATTGCAAATGCCTTGTGAAAATGTTCTTGCACTACTGTGGAATAAATGCTATCCTATCTGTATGGAGAGACAAAGATGACCTACAGAGACATTGAAATGATGGTGTAAGTGTGGTGTAAGATGCGAACCGTGACATGTGGACCTTACTTATTTTTGCACTGGTTGCATGCATGACACAAAGGAGTAGATTTTAAAACATTTTGCAAACGTGACTCTAACCAGCATAAACTTTTCTTTTTCCTAGTTAATTTCCAGTGTAAAACTTGCTTTGCATTGGAAAGTACCCTACAAGTAACGTAAAGCTATTCCTTAGTGCCAATAGGGCTTTACATGGGTTGTACATGGGCGTTCCCATGCAACCACTCATGCCTTTTGGCGCAAAACCCTATCCATGAACAATTCTATGCAGGGTTTAGTGCCAAAAGTTACCACCATTTGAAAGGAGGCATGAAGAAGAGAAATATTTTCATTTCTCCTTTCTTTTCCTACTTCGCATGCGCTCTGCACTGTGCAACACACATACAAAGTAGGAACATGTTTGAACTTGTCTAAGCATAGTACTTTGTACAGGAAGGATACCCTTCCTGCACAAAACCTATGCTAGACTCAGGCACGCACCTTAGCACTATGGCACTAAGGTGGGTGCTTGGCGCACGGCAGCTAGGGAAATGGGAGGAGAAAGCCATATCTCTGTAGTTATGGCACTCTCCTGCTCCCTCCCTGTCATGCAACGCAGCGCAGCCTCTTTGGGGGCTGCGCTGCGTTGCGTGCCTTTTTTGAAAATCTGCCCCATAGTGTCACAAAGAGGTGCAAAGAGCAGTGATTGATCAATTTTAACAAGGAGAAGATATTTTGTGCCCAAAGTTGACACTCAAGCAGCACACTGACCAAACCTCTGTTAATGTATGCTAGGTGCCATGTTTGGGATGAGCCAGAACATAAAATAAATGTTTTTTGCGTTAAGCCAGATCAACTAAATTAGTATGATCCTGCTTTGCCCCAAATCCTAACACCTAGTAAAACCAGGGACAAGCAAGGAGTGAGGCAGTATATCACCTGACATACCAATGTGTAACTTGTTCTTTACAGTAAAGCAGACATCTTACAAATCAGATCCCTCTGCAGAAGTCTACGCTTAGGAATTTGTAGCTAAGGGTGCACCTCCAATACAATCACAAGGCTAAACACTGCTGGCTCTCCTGTGCTCCATTGTGTGTGGCGGAGCATGCAGAACGATGAGGTTTAGCCAAACACTGCTCGTTATGTTATGGGCAGGCTACTTTTTCTAAATCGGTTTTTCTTTCCTTTGTGCAACGCAGCACGGCAGATTCCACGCATCATCCTATTTTGTCATATCATAGCCTGCCTTAAAACTCACAGTTTTGCCAGAGAACAAGCACAAACACACCCACCAGTATGTATCACTTTAAGAAAATCCTACCAAGGCTAAGTACATTTATAGACATAATATTGCATTATCCTGCCTTCTCACTAATGTTCAGTCAAAGTGGTTCGTAGACATTGCATTTATTTTCATTATTGCCATTGGTTGAAAAGAAGTGAAACCAGCAATTTTTTAACTATTAAATTCAAGCGCAGGTGTACTGCAAGTTAATAATCCGGGGCATTGCACTAATGTAGAACAACTGCATTTACCTTTCAGTCAACGCCTACAAAGTAAATTTTACATAGGCCAACATGAAAATATACATTGGACCCTGTAGACATTGCCGACTGCTGGACATAGCAGCCCTAAGTGCAATTTACAACACCGGTATGGAACCCAATAGGAAAATCTATTTTTCTTTTAGTCCCCACAATCTATACTAAAGCAATACATCTGAATATTTTTTTTAGTTATTTTTCTCAAATTACTGGCTCAATGCCTAATTAAAAAAAAACAACAACTAGATAAAATAATGTCGAATGTTTTCTAACACGATGCCCTTTCATTTGCTTGTTGGCGCTGCCTCAATTTTAATACATACGAATAAAACAATAACCGAATATTGATCCGGAGACGCAACATGTAAGCACTACGTCAATTTCTAACCGTGTCGCTGACATTATACATGCATGCACTAAATGCATACATCGGCATGATAATCATAGGGCCCTAACGGAGCTTCGCGTGTGTAAATATTTTCGGATGCAGGCTTTTAAGGTCACATGACTGCGTTGCATCTCGCATTAATCATGCCTGCAGCCCAGAGCAATGTGCACCCCGCGAGGCTGTGTAATCGCTACCTTATGTGGTGCAGACGTCAAGCGAGCAGCCATGCGTGCGGCGCTCCAATTGCCAAGCACTTGAAATTACATTACCAGCTCATAAATGCAAGGCACGTTCTGAAAATCCATACCCGAGCCCCCGAAGACCATTTGACTGTAAAGGCAATCCAGATGGGATTTTAAATGCTAAATTTCATGTCATATTATTTAGCAGGTTGCTTCACCCCTCATTTACTTGCCATCTGTCATAATTTCTGCTTCTGCGAAAAAATGCCTTTGTCGTTTGCACTCGTTTAAAGCAATGTGCATTTGGCAGGCAGGGAAGGGGGTGTTACTACTGAGGTGTAATATTCCTAAACGATTACAGCACGTCTGACATTTTTTTTAAATATTGTTTTTTAACACTCTGCATCCATGTTACAATAACTGACTCCGCTTTAATGACATTATCGAGTCATTTTACTTCCTGCCATGCTGTTGATTACATTTGTCATTACCGAGCTAAATGCACGTCTAATGGAATGTTCAAAGGGGATTTCGACATCCTAATTGGCTGCAGCAAGGTCATTACTTATCAGCAAGTAGTCATCGAGGCGATGCACCTTGGGAGGTGGGAGGGCGAGCCCTATGGGGAATGGTCCCTTAAGCCCTATCCTTGAATTGACCTACAAATGTGGTACCGCTTCAGTTCATTCTTGCCCTGTTGTGATACCAGTCACGTTTTGATACACTGTGCAGAGGTATCAGCTGTCAAGATCTAATTTAAATGTCTAGCATTGATTGGCATTTGATGATGAGATGAGAAGATAATTTGCCAGTGGTGGTTGGAGCAGGGAGGAGGCAGGGTACCTGTCAAGTTATTATTTGGAAACCACTCGTCCCTCTTCCCCTTTTAAGGTGGAAAATCCTTACCACTGTATCACTGAACTGATCTAGTGAAATAGGAAACATGCCTCAAGGGACCTTGCGAAACATGCGTTTCCTCATCAGTCCCAAACCATCCTGCAGGTCGTTAGCATTGTCAGAGGTACTGGGATTATGAGCCAATGGTGGAAAAATTATGTGGCATGTTTATCTAATTTAGACGGTAGGAAAAGACAAATTATGTGTTTATTGGAACATTTTCTGCCATCATTATTTTAATTCATTCATACTGAAAGCAACATTTTTGTTTCCTCTCCTCTGATTCCAACAAACACAGCGTAATCTATCTCAAAATCTACCCTGACAATAAGCTGTCCCTCACCATAACATAACATACGTATTTGTAAAGCGCGCCTTCACCAGGAGGCATCTTGGCGCTGAATAACAGATGTTTATTGTTACCCAACACAATTGTACTAATTTTATTGACCTCAAATGGATGAAAGGCTGAGTGGACCCGCCGAGATGTGAACTTGTGACCATGAGATCGAACACAGGCCCCTGCAGTGGATGCATTAGTCCACTGAGCCACCAGACGCGGATGGTTGACCAGACAGGTCAACAACCATCTTTTCACTACCTGTTTCCTTCTTTTGTGGGTGTTGCCTAAAATCTTATCTTTCTTCCATCCTCAGTATGTCGTTGGTGGTTCGCGCAGCAGTTCTAAGTAAATTAGAACAATGCAATTCTCTGTTTCTTGGTTCACTGCTGGGGCTCTTAAAAAAATTACAAAATATTTAGAACGCTGTCGTTTCATCTCTGAATATTTTACGTTGGCTACGAGTGGTCAAAATAATCAGTATTATGTTCTTGTGCTTTGTCCCTTTAAGCCTTTATGGAAAGTGATTTCTTTATTTCTAAGAGAAATGTGTTCACTGCTACCAGTTCGTAAGTTGTAATTGTTGCATGCTAATCGAGTTGTAATACCTCATTATTGGCAGAAGAGCCTAGGGAGCAGATCATTCTCAGCAAGATCTACTCTTCTCTGGAATTTAATCCCCTCCCCCTTTGCAAAACCCAAGGCTTACTTTCATTTTGGATATCATTGAAAAACTGACTTTTAATAGAAAATAGATACTGTTAGACTTGTCAGCTTTAGGGTGGTCTTCCCCCAAACCTTTTGCCTTCCTCCTCAATTTTACTGACATAGTTTTTGCTGACCTTAAGACTCTGAGCACTTTGCCACTGCTAATAAGTGCTAATGTGCATGCAGCCACTCTTTTAAACATGGTAATATTGGCTTATACTCAATTGGCAAATTTGATTTACTTATAAGTCCTCTTGTAAAGTGGCACTATATCTACCCAGGGTCTGTAAATTAGATACTACGAGTGGGCCAGCAGCATTGATTGTACCAGCCACTTAAGTACCCCTTTAAACATGTCCCAGTGGGTCATCTGCTGTCAGGATAGGGGGGTGGAGCTGAGCACAGCCCCACTTACCCCCGATTAGCCTGTGTTCTGCCTTCATACAAAGTGCCTAACAACCCTGCATTGTCACTTCAGCCAGCGTGGAGCCAGGGCAGGAGAGGCAGGAAATTCCATGCACTTCATATCACTGTCGAGAAGCTTCTCCCACCTTCCAGAATCAGGGCACCGGGTATACAAGAAGGGCCTTGTACACCATCTCTTCAGTACACTTCTGGACCCATGGATACACTTCCAGGAAGAAGGACTGCTATGCTCCTACAAGGATTGTCACTCTGCTGAACTTCTGCTCTAAAACAACCGCTGCCCTTCTGTTCTGACCTGCTGCCTGCTGCCCTCTTGTCGGGGAAAAAAGAACTGGGCGGGCAACTTCATCTTGAACCCAGAAGCCCACAGCGACCACAAGGGCTTGTCTGCTGGCCTCCTGATCTGAAACTCTGGGACATATAAGGCTCCCCAACAGCTCTTGGACCCGTCTTCAGTGAGTCCCTGACTTAAAATGTTGCATAAAATATGCACAAAAACAATTGAGAACTCTGAATAGTTCCACTGTTTAGGCAGAGATCAATTTACATTATAGATGTGAATCCCAATACGAAATACTGTGCCTAGAGAGGTAAAAGGCTTTTGTCATAGTACAGTGCGGAATGAATGGCACTAGTTAATTATATGCTTTAAAGACTTTGCTGTATAAATGGCAAAATACTTTGTCCCTTTCTAGCTCTGCTTGGATGGCAATATGCTAATCATAAGTTTAAAACATTTGGAAGAAAAATAGACATTTGGTGAGCAGATTTTAGAGTGTCGTTGATATTGTAGGGTCGTAGGGTCCTCTATACAGGAGCATCTCTTCACCTACACTTGGGAAATACCCAGAGTTCTCTGCTTTTTTTTTCTTTTTTGCATAATTGATGTGACACTCTAAGCCTTAAAGGTATTGTTATACATATATCCAGCAAAAAATTCCCAAATGCAACAATCTTCTAATCAGAAGCAGACATTGACTCCAAGTATTGTGGTGCCAAACTTTAAGTTTATTTACAAGTATTAAATTCCGTCTATGGCGCGTTTCGGCCATGTCACATGGCCTTGATTACATGATCGCACTGCAGCATTTCCTGGATTTGAACCTAAATATCACATGATTCACTGCTACATACAGCAAAATAACAACTGAAAACAGACTATTGGTGGCATATTCCTCCAGACTTGCGCTACAAGTGTACTGATGTACAAAATGCATACATTGCCTTATTTTTAAACAACAAAAACCTGATTCAGATCTTGCTAGGAAAGCTCTCCATACAACTCGGATCAGGAGGGCTTTCTGTGCGAAACGTGCTTCAGGAGTCCGAACGAGTGAGCACGATGCAGCCGTGTGCTTACAGTCTCCATTCGCTCTGTCTCCCATTGAACTCTATGGGAGCCTGTGTACGGACGCGTACACAGGCTCCCATAGCAAAAAGGGGTGGGTGGGGAAATAATAATAATAATAATAATCCACATTTGTAAAGCGTGAACAATCACCCGTAAGGGTCTCTAGGTGCTGGGGGCCATCGGGAAGATTAAGCAAGCTATTGCCCAGAGTCACATGGTGCTGGGCTAATCTGCCTCTGGTGCCGGGGATCGAACCGTGATCCCCAGATTCCGGAGTCAGTTGCCCTGTTCCCGGCGCCACACCTCTTCCCTGCGTACACCCTGGGTGCCCGCCACTCTGTGCATGCCTGGATCGGGGGGACCCATGGGCACACCCCCGTGACAGATTTGGAGGGCCCAGGGTGAAGGGTAGCCATTACAAAAAATGAGGGGACCCAATAGTCAAGGACCTGGGTGTAATTCGATACAAAAAACAATGGTCCTGGACCTTTATTACCAAACAGGGCTATCGGCCCTTACTCAGTGATATCGTTCACTTAATTAAGAGCTAAAGAGAATAGATTTATAGATTTGGTAGCTCTTGGTATTAAATACAATATTCAGCATAAACAGAGAAAAGCAACAAACCAAAATCAAAATCACCGTACATTTATTTTATATATTCTTTACTATTGACATTTGTTGTTGTCGAGGTTGCTCCAGAGGGAACGTGCATGTAGCAAGGGTGCTAAAGGGGGAGTGAGTGAAGGAAAGAATTCAGAACGTAGTGACATAGGGATATTAGACAAAAGGTGGACTGGTTATCAATCACCGTCCAATAGAGCCCGGTCACGTTTCAAAGTATGCAAACTGAATTATACATTTTGAAATTGGACTAGAAAACAATTCTTAGTATAGCACGTGGGGGAGTTACGTGTCCCAGGCAAATGAACTGGGGGCGTCGACGTTTCGACCCGTCTATATGGCCTTAAGGGTAGTTTAAGCCTTGGCCGTGCGGATCTTCATCAGGACAGGAGGGGCAACCTGGATGAGTGCTAGACTTGTTCGTATGCCTAGAGATAATGAAAAGGGGGTGATAAGGATGTTGCACTAAAATATTCTAATTACAGATAGGGGCCTAAACGTAGGCTTACCCGCTATTATTCATGGGGCGGGATTCCTTTAATGGAGGACATGAGGAGTCAGGTTCTTAGTCCATGTGTCCATGCGTGATACACAGCTTAAGGATACATATTCAATTGGTATCTGAAAAAATTAAAACCGAAACCGCATTCAATTACAAGGGAATACATAAGAATGCATACCAATTCATGCTTAGTCAGTTGGTATGGGGCGGGGAGGCGCGACAGTTTACCTTCAAGTAGAGCACAGGAAACGTTTGGGAACGTGTGGGTGTCTCTGAAGGCTGGGAGTAAAGTCAAGCTGCAAGAGATTGAGACGAAAGGAGGCATGAGTAAATCTAAGATTATCTGGGCCTCAAAGAATGCAGCATTGTAAGGGTGTGGAAGAGGGGAGAGGGATTGGTTACCTTGGACCGTTCTAATTTGAGCATCAGTATGGCATCTCGCTTCTCGGGTAATGGAGTTGCCGCTCACCGCGAGGACGTTTAAATGCAAGTGAAACGTCAACGTGAGATTGGCGGTGCCGGTACGTTATGAAACAGAGTTAAAAGACTCAGAACGTGCAGCTGATCTGAAACGATTACTCGGAAAACCATCGGATGGGGAAGAATGTGCTTAAAGGTTAAATGGTCTATGAAATGTTAATGAAATATTAAAGCACGCAATTAATATATTGTGCGGGCAATACATTAAATGCAAAAAGTTCAAGAGGTTAAAAGCAATACAAACATTTACAAAACAACACGTATTTACAATACCGAGCCGAAGGGTTAACAAAGCAATGCTCAGCCACAATTCCAATAAGTATCTCGTAATATGTGAACAGTTCAGTTATTACAGAAGTTAAAGAATTATTAAACCACAATACAATGTAATATGTTTAACAGTTACGGATAAGAAGAAACACATACGATTAATGTATTAAGGCCACAGTATAGATAGTAAGTAAGGAATAATAATGTTGACCCACAGGTTCAATTAATACACTGTGACAAGCAGACAGTTCAATGCGGGAGAGGAATAAAAACAATGCCAATTGTTAAATTAGAACTAGGTAGGGTCGCAAGTAATCTCATGTAGGAGGTTCGATATTGGCAAAGGCATAATACAGCGTGGTAGGATCGCAAATGATCTCATGTAAAAAGGCCAGTGCTCGTTAGCTAGTGGGTGCAGGACACTAGAGCCCTAGTGTTCAGAAACCCATAAAGGGAACGGTTAATTGAATGACATAGCCTCAGTAATGGATTCATCCATTACTCATAATCGAAACCTGCTTATTGATTTCTTCAAATTCATTCAGGCCCCTCGCAATCGTATCTAAAGAATGTATCCATCTACATTCGCGTTTTTTAAGTATGTCGGTAAAATCGCCTCCTCTTGGGTTAGGCTTGACTTTCTCAATAACCCACCATTTAAACTTTCCGCAGGGTGCTCAAATGTAGTAAAATGTTCTACCAAGGGTGCACCCGGTGTCTTACAACGTATGCGGCTGCAATGTTGTAGGATGCAACATTTCACTTTCTGGATGGTCTGGCCCACATACATAAAGTCACAGGGACAGACGATCGCATAAATGACTCCTGTCGTGTTGCAATTGCTATGTTCCTTAAGTGTATGTGTCTGGTTGTTGTGTGAAAATTCAGTGATGTCTTTAGTTAATGGACAGGCTTTGCATGTTCCACATTTATGGTGACCCCTGATAGGAGGGATACCCCATAGATTAGTCTGGCAAATGGTGCGAGATGTAGGTAGTAGGTACTTGACCAAGTGATCCCTTATATTTTTGCCTTTTCTAAAGGCATGTAAGGGGGTTGGCATATTACCCAATTCATCAGCTACTAGGTGCCAGTGTTGGTTAATGGCCTTCTTGATGGCATTACTTTTAGTGTTGAAGGTGGTGACACATACCAGACGGTCCTCACTGGTACTTGTTCTTGGTTTTGGGACCAGTAAGAATTCTCTATGATTGCGCCAAGCACGTTTACGTGCTTTTTTCAAGAGTCTAATAGGGTAACCACGGTCCAGTAGTCTGGCTAGACCGCCTGCTGACTCATCAAAGTAGTCTTCCTTTTTGGAGCTGTTTCTACGTAACCGTCAATTGCATTTAAACGTCCTCGCGGTGAGCGGCAACTCCGTTACCCGAGAAGCGAGACGCCATACTGATCCTCAAATTAGAACGATCCAAGGTAACCAATCCCTCTCCCCTCTTCCACACCCTTACAACGCTGCATTCTTTGAGGCCCAGATAATCTTAGATTTACTCATGCCTCCTTTCGTCTCAATCTCTTGTAGCTTGACTTTACTCCCAGCCTTCAGAGACACGCACACGTTCCCAAACGTTTCCTGTGCTCTACTTGAAGGTAAACTGTCGAGCCTCCCCGCCCCATACCAACCGACTAAGCATGAATTGGTATGCATTCTTATGTATTCCCTTGTAATTGAATGCGGTTTCGGTTTTAATTTTTTCAGATACCGATTGAAAATGTATCCTTAAGCTGTGTATCACGCATGGACACATGAACTAAGAACCTGACTCCTCATGTCCTCCATTAAAGGAATCCCGCACCATGAATAATAGCGGGTAAGACTACGTTTAGGCCCCTATCTGTAATTAGAATATTTTAGTGCAACATCCTTATCACCCCCTTTTCATTATCTCTAGGCATATGAACAAGTCTAGCACTCATCCAGGTTGCCCCTCCTGTCCTGATGAAGATCCGCACGGCCAAGGCTTAAACTACCCTTAAGGCCAAATAGACGGGTCGAAACGTCGACGCCCCCAGTTTATTTGCCTGGGACACGTAACTCCCCCACGTGCTATACTAAGAATTGTTTTCTAGTCCAATTTCAAAATGTATAATTCAGTTTGCATACTTTGAAAGGTGACCAGGCTCTATTGGACGGTGATTGATAACCAGTCCACCTGTGAATTTTGTCTAATATCCCTATGTCACTACGTTCTGAATTCTTTCCTTCACTCACTCACCCTTTAGCACCCTTGCTACATGCACGTTCCTTCTGGAGCAACCTCGACAACAACAAATGTCAATAGTAAAGAATATATAAAATAAATGTACAGTGATTTTTATTTTGGTTTGTTGCTTTTCTCTGTTTATGCTGAATATTGTATTTAATACCAATAGCTACCAAATCTAGTCTCTTTAGCTCTTAATTAAGTGAACGATATCACTGAGTAAGGGCCGATAGCCCTGTTTGGTAATAAAGGTCCAGGACCAGGGTGAAGGGTGGCCTGCTACGGCCCCCAAAGTACAATTCCGACAGCCGTTTTGTCTTGATTAGACCAAGAAGAAGCGACTGTCCGAATCGTGCATCGTACTCGCTCGGTCGAAATTCGGCTTCTTGGACTGCACAATTCGGCTACGAACGAATCGAACGGACAGGTTCGGGTCCCGGAAACGATTTGGTCGACGCGTACGCGATCTTGGCATCGTACTTGGTCGTTTGGACCTGCGTACAATTCGGTCGGAAACAAGGGCTACAAATCAGATCTGAGAAAGCCAAATCCGATTCAGAGGCCTTCTGAACGACAGCGGAATCGGGCACTAAGTTGTACAAACTAGAATAAGAGTACTGTATCAAAATATACAGATGGAATTCAAGTATACTTATCAATACATCAAAAAGTCAAATGCCCCACCTCATAGCTAATTATGTACAATCCTCTCAACAATACAATCCTCTCAACAATAAGTACCATTGAATTTCTTATTTTCTAGTATAAGTACAAATACTCATACCATCCAAATGGAAACTAATTGTACCGGTTCAGTACAAATACGTCCAAATATGCCTACTATACAGTGCTGTAGTGATCAATATAAATATCATAATTTTAAATACACATATAGCAATGAGCATGGCAATTATTAAAGTGCACTGTGCGTCTGTCAGTCATCATCATATTAAAAATATCAGACAAAATGCTAAATGAGGTATGACTAATTCCACCATGAATAAGCTGATCACAGAGTGCCTTAATAATTAAGTGCAAAACTCACTCAAAAGTACAAGTGCTTTACAGTCCTGAAGAGAAGAACAATGGTGGCAAGAGCTACCTTTTAGTTTAACAATAAATATATGTATATGTATATGTATATACATGCCCACTAATGACATTGATCATTCTTTATGGGAGAGCGTCGCATGGTGGAATGCATAGCTAGTAGCTTAGAAAAACAGATGAAAAGCACAATAAAATAAAAGATCACTGGCAGGTAAGATGTCACATCGGAAGAACAGTCATAGTTATTAACGATACACATAAATTCATAAACAATTCATAAAAATTCATTAAAACTTCATAAACAATTGTGCAAATCGTCACTGTTGTTGAGGCCATTGGATGTCTTAGTGTCCAGTTTCAAAATGAAGCTAGACTCCAGCTAATTTCTCTCTGTTGCCGCCTCTCCTTGGAGCCGGAACTGTTTCTATGACAAAATACTTGATGCAGTTAAGATTATTGTCTTGTGTTTCTTTGAAGTGGCAGGCCACTGGGTAAGATGGATCTGAATTGACAGTAGCTCTTAAATGTTGTCAAATCCTTACATGCACCTGCAGCTTTGTACTGCCCACCTATCGCAACCCGCTGGTGCATTCAAGGACATACACTGCAAATTCAGTTCTGCAGTTATAAAATCCTTGTAACTCAATAGATTTGTAACTAAAAGCAGTTAAATAGGTGTAGGCATTCACCCCAAATTTACAGGCCCGACATGAACTGCATTTATAAAGCTGTTTTTTGGAGAAAGACAATTGGTCTTCATATCCATCTCAGGGCTACTCTTCACTAACGCTTTTCTCAAGGAAGGTGCTCTCCGAAAAGTGCAAATAGGTTTCTTGGGTGGCATTTGGCCCTAAACAGTGTCAGTGAGCACAATGGGCCATTGTTGGTTAATTATGGTTCTGATGTTTTTCCCCTGCCTGCTATAAGTAGTATTAAGCCTAGCGCTAGACTCTGTATTTTGCTCTTTGGAATTACCATTTCTCCGTGGGGAATCTCCATTGTCTATAGGAAGAAACATTTCTTCCCTTGATCTTATTTTGGCTTTAATCATATATATATTCACTGAAAAAACCATGGGTTTCACACACTTTATAGTTAGGAATTAGCATTTAAAAAACCTTAGAAATTCAATGAAAAAACCAAAGGTTTCACACATGTTATAGTTAGCTCGACATTTCACTCGTAAAAAACCAATGAAATTTCCCCGTTATAGTTAGTTCAGCTAACTATAACTCGCGCGCCCGCAATGCACTACTGATGACGTCACATATTACATCACTCATGACATGGTCACTGACTTCACTCACGTTACGCGGAAGTGAAGGGGCGTGCCTGTTTTGCGCATGCGCGCGTGCGCGTGTCTTTTTTACGCGCATGCGTACTTTTGCCGTAAGCGCTCCGTAAGCGCACCGTAAGCGTAACGTACGCGCACGGTAGGTCATGTGATCAAGAAACAAGACTTTTGATTGGTTTTTACTACTTTCAGTTCTAGAACTCTCCTACACCACACCCATTCCCCTCATTTCTGCTTGTGATCCCTTAGGAGAAGGAGCTGGGTTGTCTTTGTGATACGATGGCAGAACAGCAGAGCTCTTCTGAGAGTGAGGCTAGCAGCACTACCTTGAGGCAGAGAAGGAGGAAACAAAAGACCTCTTTCATATGGGAGTATTTTACTTTTCCAGAGAACAAGAAAAAGGTAAATGCACCCTTAGTGACTTGTAAGCTGTGCAAGCGTGTACTTTCAAGAGGGAATCCCAACAAGAAGTATTCCTTCGGGAATCACACCATGTTGAGACACCTTAAAGATGTACACAGAAGGACACATGCTCGACATACTGAAGGTAACCCTTCAGTAAGTCAACCAAGCACATCCACAGCAGCTCAGCCTGGTCCATCATCTGCAGGGCCGAGTCCATCTTCGGCAGGTCAGGTGAGCCCTTCATCTGTGGGGGGAGCATCTCCTTTTTCTCGTCCTCTGGAAATTAACCCTCGGTTTCTGAGGGTTGAAATACGGTGCGCCACTTGTCATGATCTAATTTGTCATAGGGAGACCAGTATTTCCCTAGTGAACAATAAAATAGATCAGCACATTTGTCGTACCGACTAATATTCCCATTCTTTCTTTCCTCTGTCCCTGCATGAACACAACGGCTCTTTTAAGAGCCAACCTTACCTTTTAACTTTTTTTTATATATTTTTAAAAACTTTTTTTAATTTTTTTTTTACCGTACGCGTACGGTACGCGTAATTTTTTTTTCTTTTTAAAAAAAACATTAAAAATCAATTATCACATTACAAGGTCCTTGAGAGACTACAATGAAAAACTGAAAATGTGATTGTGGAGAAGTGGAAAAAAGGGACCATGAAATTTTTGACTTACCATACCCACTCAAAAAAATATTTATTAATTTAAATTTAATTTTATTTGCTTTAAAAATGGTTCTAGTTTTCGAAAATTTTCTATCTTAATCTGAAAAAAAAGAAAAAAGTATTAATATTTAATAAAACATTTTATAATACAGTACACATATTTACATATTTTTCAAAAAAAAAATTTGCCTTTTTTTTGCTGTTTTCAGAATATATTGCATTTCACTATAAATTGTGAAAGCAATTGCATTCATCATTTAACAGCGGGCAAAAAAAAAATTAACAATCTCAAAGATTGTTTTAAAAAAGCCCACAATCTCTTTTTGCATAAACATAACTTTATAGAAATGCATAATATTCTTAAAAAATATCATCTAATATCAATACTTATTTCTTTAAAATACCGTCTGATATTTTTGTTTCAGAAGTATAATCACAAAAATATATCTCAAATAACTCCACAATACATCTGGTTCCATTTCCTTTAGGCCAAATAGTAATTTTAAAATTCTTTTTTGATTAAATTTCCAATGGTAATCCAATAAAAATCTAAAGTTTAAATTGTACAGATCTCACCGATTGTCTGTAACATTTTGGTTTCCGAAAGATTAATTAATAATTAAATAAGTCCACAATAGAATTGTTTACCTTTCCGCATGGCCAAATAGTAATTTTAAAAATCTTTTTGGAATAAATTTCCAATGGCAATCCAATAACATTCCAAAATTTAAATTGTGCAGATGTTACCGATTTTGTCTAAATTTTTGGTTTTCCAAAGTTTCATTAAAAATTGAAAAAGTCCACATTACAATTGGTTACCTTTCCATTAGGCCAAATGATAATTTGTAAAATCATTTTTTTTGAAAATTCCAATGGTAATCCAATAAAATGGTAAAATTGTTTTGTACAGATGTTGCCAAATCTCTCTAAAATTTAGGTTTAAGGAAGATTAGATAGGAATTTGCTAAATCAAAAGGCAAACGTTGGTTAAAAATCAATTGGGAATCATTACACAGTGTTCAGCCTTTTTCACATTTAAGATAAACTGTGTAATGTCCAGAAGTTACAGTAGGTCCTTCATGGACAATTATTGCAACTGTTACAAAAGTTTTTCCTGAAATTGATAATTGCTGTCCTGTAAACTTCTTTATTAAAGTATCTAATTTTGAACCATCAGCTTTACAGCGTTGCATCATTAAAATTACATATTGTCCGTATTCCTTTAAAATTAACGTTGAAAACATGTCAGATTGACACTCACTGCATTCCATGCTATGATTAGCATCTTTAACTAATTTAGCAAAAGTGACTGTTTTACTTTCTGGCAATGTTAAATAAATAAACCTTTCAGAATCAACATTAGAGCCACATATATTATAACAGTTTTCACAACTATGTTCCCATTTATAAGAGAGACCAAATAAATTTTCAATGGGAACCCCTTCTTCTTCCAGTACCTGAAGAAAAAACATCAAGAATTCCTGTGCGTCTTGCTGTACATTTTGAGAAAACTGTGTTCGTCCTGAACATACATCTAAAAGTTTTCTAATTTCAGTAGCACTTTCTATTTGAGTTTTATCATTACTCAGCTTTTGAAAAAGGAGACTCAACTCAGAACAGAATCTTTTTCCCTGATTTACTATTATCTGTTCTTGCACACTTTCCAGATAAAATGCAACATTCAGCACTACATTAGCGTAGCAGTTGACACCAGAGCTATTTTCAAAATGACATCCTACAACCTGTTCTTCATTTTCCTTTTTCTTTTTGCTTGCAATTACATCACTCCTCTTTTTTTTCCTCCTCTCTACATCTTCATTACAGATATTCTCATTTCTCCTTTTACGAGAAACTACACGTTTCTCCAACACAGGATACTGACCTAAATGAGGAGCATAGCTTCTTCTTAATCTATTATACTCCTTTACACAATTTGTATCAGCACTAACTTTTGAGTCATCAAAGTCTATCATGAATAAACCTGATAATGTTTTCACTCGTGACAAAGCAACATATGCCATACCTTCTTTGAACACAGTTGAACCAATGTTCACAAATGCACAATCTACAGTCAATCCTTGAGACTTGTGAATAGTTACAGCATATGCTAGAGAAAACGGAAACTGCTTCCTACGTACATATAAGTCTTTCACAAGCATGAAACGAACTGAACAACGACAAATGTCTTTAACTTCTTCTATCTGATCAAATTTTATTTTTAAACATTCAATTCCATCTTTTTTCTGATAATTAATAAAACCCACAACTCTTCCCATAGCTCCATTAACTAAACCTTTTTCAACATCCAAATTTCTCCTTAAAAATACTCTACAGTTCATGCAAACATATAGATTTTTTTCTAATCCAGCTGTTTTGGAAATGTTCTTCTCTAGTGAATCCAATTTATTTTTCAGTGTGCCTGTTAATGTGATAGTAATTCTTCCATCCTCAATTTTGTCCACTGCTTCCAATTTCCTTATATCTTCCTTTTCCAATTTCAAAAGCTCCTCATTGAATATTGAGCATTCACGTAGAGTTGGCATTAAGCAGATGACACTTTTCTTTTCTGCAATGTTCTTGTATATCTTCTCTGCAACTGTTTCTTCCTTTGGAAATAAATTATGTAGCAACCGACTCTGTAATGCTTTTGTGCCAGCTTCAGTGAGTAGTCCAATTCTGATATCTTTCAGAATACTTCCATATTCTTCATCGTTTGCTTGCCTCATATTAGTAGTAAGTTCCTTGTACTCAAAGAAGGACCAAATATTTGCATTACCGATGCTTCCCAATGACTTCTTTGTGTCTTCATGTGTCACAGTATTAAACACTGGTTGTCCTTTAACTGGAGTAAGCTGTAGAAGATCCCCAAAAACTATGACATGTTTTCCACCAAATAACACGTCATAGTCTGTCCTTAGAATTTGCTGCATTCTTAAATGCACAAAGGCAAGCATTAAGTTTGATACCATGCTCACCTCATCAATAATGAGAACTTGCATCTTCTTCAATACTCTTGAAACTTCCAAGCATGCTTCTCCAGTTAGCTTGTTGTATTGTATTTTGTTCTCATGCTCCACTGGTAACATTAGCAAACGATGTAAGGTGATTCCTTTTATGTTATATGCTGCTAACCCAGTTGGAGCAGTAACCACACAAGACAAAGTAGAATCCGTTTTTTGCTGTAGGTAGCTTCTGATGACTTTTAATAAGAAACTTTTTCCAGTTCCAGCTTGTCCACTTACATACATCCTGATTGGATGAAATGATGTGCATGAGCCCTCTTTTTTTTCATGTAGAAATCCGTGATCAATTTTGTTTCTGATCTCTTCATAAATTTGTTGCTGCTCTTCGTTCAGTTGTCTTTCCAAATTTTGTAAGTCTATAAATTCTTCTTGAGCTTGATTCATAGCCGTTTCCACTTCATTCATGGCTATTGATGCTTCATTTTCAACGATTGGTTGTCCTAGGGGATCTTGACTGAGTGTTCCTGAACGTTGGCTGTCCTGAGAACTGTCTCTAGCTACTTCTGCTGCAATTGTAGTTTCCTGTTCAATTTCTTCGTTTAACATTTGCAGATAAGTTGAGAATGTACTGCATTGTATGCTGTCTTTGCAAGCATTAAAAGAATCTTCATAGCTTTGAAATTCTCCCAGTAGTTCATCCTCTGTACGCCATGGTTTAAACAGCTGTAAAAGAGCCAAGTAGTAAAATTCCTTTTTGTCAGTACTGTCGCAACTCAGCTTCCTGTGATTTATCAAAATTCCTTTTGTTTGCTTCACCAAACATCCTTCCTCACCAATGACTTTATATTTTCCATTGTTGATGTCTTCTGCGGCTTTCCGTGAATAAATGTAGTTCTGCAGCACTTCATAGAGACACATGTTCTCCAGATGATGACTTCTCTTGGGATAATATGTGTCCAACATGTTTGATTTCAAAATATCTGTACTTTCTGGGTCATTCTCGGCCAAATATTCAATTTCTCCAACAGATTTCAGTACCCGATTTCTCATTGCTGCAAGGCCTAAACTTGCCCAAATTATTCTTCTTGATTTCGAGTAGAGACTTGCAGAAGATAACCTATCTGAACATTCGTAGGATCCAATTTCTCGATGCGATAACATCTTTAAACTGAAACTGTGCAGCTTCTTACTGACAGTCTTCTCGTGAGAAATCTCTTCCCACATTTCCTTCAATTCTGTTTTTTCTGATTTCGTAATGTAAGACGTTACATATCGAGCAACAGCAATGGAATTGTCAGCTACATACTGTATATCCATGTTAGCATTCCACATGGATAAAATGACTGGGTTGTAGTCATTTATATTTTTTGATTCTTCTTTTCTTTTAAGGTTGTAGGTATTCTTAGGTGATTTTCTTGTGATAGTATGTCTCACAGATGACATAAAACTGTTTACTCTTCCATTTGAAAGAACAGGTCTAGGAAATCCAAATCGACATTTAGTGTAGTATTTATCTTTGCTATTGTATTTCCGTCGACAGTATTTTCCACACCGATGACTTTGGAAACGTAAAACTTGCTCCTTTAACTTTTTCTCTTCTGTGCTTTTGGTATAGCACATGTTGCATATTCTTCAATGTAAGATAACACTGCTTCATCAGCATCTGTTCCAAACTTTGGGGCATCCTTGATCCACAACAGCATATGAATATGAGGAGCACCTCTTGTCTGGTACTCTTTTCTCCAAAATAAATCCACTACTTCTCCTAGAGGTGGATTTTTTTTATTGCAGATGAAGGACATCATAGCCTCAAATCTATGATTGAAATATCTGCAAACATTAACCGGATCCAATGAGCACAGTTCTCCTGCTGTCTGGTATTCGATGTTTTTAATGTTTGAATTTGCCTCTCGTAGAAAATCCAGTAAATCATCCCAAGCGTACTCAGCACAGCTTAGGGTAATGAACCATGTTGGTGTTCCTAAATTCCGTAACATGCATTTTAATTCACAATGGCGTCGGTACCAATATTCATTTGTCCCACGCTGACAAGCCATCAGATTGATCAGTTGTGTATCCAAATGATCATCTCGGTGCTGCACTTTCTCCATAAAATCCTTAGCAGACACATTTTGTAAATGTACTCCACTTTTTAAAATGTGATTTACTGCATAAGACAGTGCAGACAAGTCGCTTTCAAATAAAAGATGGAACAAATAAGGAATACTTTGTCGAAATCTGGGATCTTCAGCATATAGTCTTGTAGTCCGGTACTCAGAAGCTGGAATCTGTTCTGGACGTTCATCGTATCGTCCTCCTTTTCCTTTAGGAAACAGCTGGGGAAAACATCGAGCTTCCAAGCTCTCCTCCCATACACTCACGGGAGTTCCTTTTGCTTTCTTCATCTGAAACAGATCAATATTGTCTCCCATAACTTCTTTTGAATGAAGAGGATGTATGCTAAAATGTTCATAAATTTCTTCTTCCTTTGACTTGTCCACTTTTTCAATTTGTCCAGTTGGTGTTTCTGTGTCTTCTTGTAAATCTTCTTCTTCGTCTTCTTCTATATAAATTGATTCATACCATTTGTTATTCCTTTTCAAATACAAATTTGCTCTTTGTACTTTCCGTACATCTACCAGCTCCTGCCAAATCTTCTTATTCTTTGTAGGTACACCATTAACCAGAATAATTAATGGTTCAGTTTCCAAAGTATCCGCATCAATAGTTTCCATATTTTTTTTCAAATCCAAGGGCAAATACACCACTCTACCTTTTAAACCTCTCAGTAAATCTGAAGGAGGTAATTTACCAGTTTTGGGCTCCATACGTACTGTGGTCTGGAACGGATGAACACATTGAATGAGTATAGACTCATATGTATTTAATTCAGAAAGTTCAGCAGGAATAGCATCCAATTCTAAATTATTATGTACAGCTCTGGTCGGCATTCTATTTTCCTCTAACTTGTTGTAACAGTATTTACAAATACGCTGATCTTCACCCAATTCAAAACAATTTTCAAGAAATATATATGTGGCAAAATCCTTCCACTTATAATTATCTTCATTTTCACTCTTTCTGTAGAGATCAACATTCCTAGTTTGTTTTCTATAATGAGTTCTGCGGCAACAAATACAAGTAATATTTGGTCTTTCATTAGAGATTATTGCAAATTTTGTTATGTGATCATTAAATGTCTTACTTACAGAGGGTTCTACATTCTCTTCCACTTATTCCTCATTTACTGTGTCCTTTTCTGCACTGTTTTGTTCAGGACCAAAGTAACAAAACTGAATTTCATCAACAACCTTCTCTACATCTGATACCGATCCACGGAACAGAGCCCTATTCAATTCATCTAACTTTATTGCTGGACTTTTAGCAAAATACAACCGTCTCACAAACTTTCTCATTTCAGTATGATGAACAGCCAGCATCCTAAAATGATGGAAAACACTATTACACACTTTTCTAGATAGACAAGCCAGAGAATGACCCTGCAAACCAGTATTCTCTCTCACTCTGCATGGATCCAGACTTTGAAGCACCTTAATCTTCTGTTTTACACTTTTTTTACTATATTCTCTTAGAAACTCACGAAATTTATCAATAGATTCCTGACGCACAGTGCAAATACTACTACAATTCCAAGTGTACACTGGGGCTTTAGGACGTCTCCCCATAGCCTCATCCGCCATCACTTGTACCTCATCTCTTGGAACCATTATCTCCTTCTCCATTATGCAACCATTTTTCACTTCGTAAGCACGACCTCTGGTGTCAACTGCATGCAGCAAACTATTACTTTGAAAATAGCTCTCTTCATTAAAAAAAGGTTCACTACTTGAATTATGCATCCATTTTCCTAAAAACACTTTACAAAAGTTTGTTCTGTTCACTACTCTTTTCCTTTTGCTTTGTGATTTCAGTACATTAACCATTTTATCTAATGTACGCATCCTATTCAAAATTAAAATGAATAGTTTCCTTTTTAATTCTAATGCCTTTGCTGCAATGGCTTCAATTTCTTTTTTTCTCTTGTAAAATTTAGCCTTTTGCTTATATTTCTTCACATCCTTTATCAAATTGGACATAACTCTTCTCTGAAACATTTTTCTACGTATCTCTTTAAACGCTGTTTTTCTGTTTAAGTTAATCTTTATAGTTGCAGAAGGTATATTTGCATTAACTAAATTCTCAATTTTTTCCTGTCCTTTTCTATTGAAAACATTCTTTCCAGTACAGACATTTTGTACATTTTTCCTTTTTTTGAATATGTTCTTTAAAAAATCTTTTGTCTGCTTACCAGAAGATTTTTTCTTTTTCCCAACATGAGCATCTCCAACTAACTTAGGTCCTCCAGTTGTCTTCAAATATAGTTTTTTTTGTGGTCTTTCTTTACTCTGGATTTTGTAGGCATCTTAAATTTTGTTCACTGCTCTTCAGCAATACCTGAAAAAAACTAAAAAAAAATTCCTTTATTTTATTTAAATATATTACTACATTTTTTATGTTCTTTAGAAATCTTAAAATACTATAAACCCCTTTCCTATAAATGAAAATCACAATAACACCTTCACAAATTAAATATCTAAAAATAATTCCTGTGTGCACACAAAGTCATGCTTTGAAATTAGACAGAAAACGAAATTTCTTTGCCAATTGCAAAGCATACTTTCTACTACTTTTTAGGCAAGTGAAAAGTACTTTTACAGACTGACACATTATGAATCCACTTTTCAGATTCTGATAAAAGCACATGTCCAAACTGCTTTTTCAGACCAGCACCATGTGTAACCTGGTTGACTGACTACACTCCAGCAAGGGCAACCAGCCTTAGTGATGCTGAATGTATTTGCATTACTGACTGAAACCTCAAACCCCACTCGGTTGTGAATACTGTGCATGATTCCACAGGATAAGCAGCTGGGTGTGTGCTAAGAGTTTGCTTCTGCACAAAAAAATGGCTCCCCCTTTCCATCTAATGCAACTGTGAAATCACCAGAGCAATACGCAATAAATCTCTGCCTGTAATTCCTCTTTGCACACAGAGTCATGTTTTCATATTAGTCACAAAACGAAATTTCTTTGCCAATTTGAAAGCACACTTACTACTCTTTTTTTTGGCAAGTGATAAACACTTTTACAGACTGACACATTTTGAATCCACTTTTCAGATTCTTAAAAAAGCACATGTCCAAACTGCTTTTTCAGACCAGCACCATGTGTAACCTGGGTGACTGACTACACTCCAGCAAGGGCAACCAGCCTTAGTGATGCTGAATGTATTTGCATTACTGACTGAAACCTCAAACCCCACTTGCTTGTGAATACTGTGCATGATTCCACAGGGTAAGCAGCTGGGTGTGTGCTAAGAGTCTGCTTCTGCACAAAAAAATGGCTCCCCCTTTCCATCTAATGCAACTGTGAAATCACCAGAGCAATACGCAATAAATCTCTGCCTGTAATTCCTCTTTGCACACAGAGTCATGTTTTCATATTAGTCACAAAACGAAATTTCTTTGCCAATTTGAAAGCACACTTACTACTCTTTTTTTTGGCAAGTGATAAACACTTTTACAGACTGACACATTTTGAATCCACTTTTTAGATTCTTAAAAAAGCACATGTCCAAACTGCTTTTTCAGACCAGCACCATGTGTAACCTGGGTGACTGACTACACTCCAGCAAGGGCAACCAGCCTTAGTGATGCTGAATGTATTTGCATTACTGACTGAAACCTCAAACCCCACTCGCTTGTGAATTCTGTGCATGATTCCACAGGGTAAGCAGCTGGGTGTGTGCTAAGAGTCTGCTTCTGCACCAAAAAATGGCTCCCCCTTTCCATCTAATGCAACTGTGAAATCACCAGAGCAATACGCAATAAATCTCTGCCTGTAATTCCTCTTTGCACACAGAGTCATGTTTTCATATTAGTCACAAAACGAAATTTCTTTGCCAATTTGAAAGCACACTTACTACTCTTTTTTTTGGCAAGTGATAAACACTTTTACAGACTGACACATTTTGAGTCCACTTTTTAGATTCTTAAAAAAGCACATGTCCAAACTGCTTTTTCAGACCAGCACCATGTGTAACCTGGGTGACTGACTACACTCCAGCAAGGGCAACCAGCCTTAGTGATGCTGAATGTATTTGCATTACTGACTGAAACCTCAAACCCCACTCGCTTGTGAATTCTGTGCATGATTCCACAGGGTAAGCAGCTGGGTGTGTGCTAAGAGTCTGCTTCTGCACAAAAAAATGGCTCCCCCTTTCCATCTAATGCAACTGTGAAATCACCAGAGCAATACGCAATAAATCTCTGCCTGTAATTCCTCTTTGCACACAGAGTCATGTTTTCATATTAGTCAGAAAACGAAATTTCTTTGCCAATTTGAAAGCACACTTACTACTCTTTTTTTGGCAAGTGATAAACACTTTTACAGACTGACACATTTTGAATCCACTTTTTAGATTCTTAAAAAAGCACATGTCCAAACTGCTTTTTCAGACCAGCACCATGTGTAACCTGGGTGACTGACTACACTCCAGCAAGGGCAACCAGCCTTAGTGATGCTGAATGTATTTGCATTACTGACTGAAACCTCAAACCCCACTCGCTTGTGAATACTGTGCATGATTCCACAGGGTAAGCAGCTGGGTGTGTGCTAAGAGTCTGCTTCTGCACAAAAAAATGGCTCCCCCTTTCCATCTAATGCAACTGTGAAATCACCAGAGCAATACGCAATAAATCTCTGCCTGTAATTCCTCTTTGCACACAGAGTCATGTTTTCATATTAGTCACAAAACGAAATTTCTTTGCCAATTTGAAAGCACACTTACTACTCTTTTTTTTGGCAAGTGATAAACACTTTTACAGACTGACACATTTTGAATCCACTTTTCAGATTCTTAAAAAAGCACATGTCCAAACTGCTTTTTCAGACCAGCACCATGTGTAACCTGGGTGACTGACTACACTCCAGCAAGGGCAACCAGCCTTAGTGATGCTGAATGTTTTTGCATTACTGACTGAAACCTCAAACCCCACTCGCTTGTGAATACTGTGCATGATTCCACAGGGTAAGCAGCTGGGTGTGTGCTAAGAGTCTGCTTCTGCACCAAAAAATGGCTCCCCCTTTCCATCTAATGCAACTGTGAAATCACCAGAGCAATACGCAATAAATCTCTGCCTGTAATTCCTCTTTGCACACAGAGTCATGTTTTCATATTAGTCACAAAACGAAATTTCTTTGCCAATTTGAAAGCACACTTACTACTCTTTTTTTTGGCAAGTGATAAACACTTTTACAGACTGACACATTTTGAATCCACTTTTCAGATTCTTAAAAAAGCACATGTCCAAACTGCTTTTTCAGACCAGCACCATGTGTAACCTGGGTGACTGACTACACTCCAGCAAGGGCAACCAGCCTTAGTGATGCTGAATGTATTTGCATTACTGACTGAAACCTCAAACCCCACTCGGTTGTGAATACTGTGCATGATTCCACAGGATAAGCAGCTGGGTGTGTGCTAAGAGTCTGCTTCTGCACAAAAAAATGGCTCCCCCTTTCCATCTAATGCAACTGTGAAATCACCAGAGCAATACGCAATAAATCTCTGCCTGTAATTCCTCTTTGCACACAGAGTCATGTTTTCATATTAGTTACAAAACGAAATTTCTTTGCCAATTTGAAAGCACACTTACTACTCTTTTTTTTGGCAAGTGATAAACACTTTTACAGACTGACACATTTTGAATCCACTTTTCAGATTCTTAAAAAAGCACATGTCCAAACTGCTTTTTCAGACCAGCACCATGTGTAACCTGGGTGACTGACTACACTCCAGCAAGGGCAACCAGCCTTAGTGATGCTGAATGTATTTGCATTACTGACTGAAACCTCAAACCCCACTCGCTTGTGAATACTGTGCATGATTCCACAGGGTAAGCAGCTGGGTGTGTGCTAAGAGTCTGCTTCTGCACAAAAAAATGGCTCCCCCTTTCCATCTAATGCAACTGTGAAATCACCAGAGCAATACGCAATAAATCTCTGCCTGTAATTCCTCTTTGCACACAGAGTCATGTTTTCATATTAGTCAGAAAACGAAATTTCTTTGCCAATTTGAAAGCACACTTACTACTCTTTTTTTTGGCAAGTGATAAACACTTTTACAGACTGACACATTTTGAATCCACTTTTTAGATTCTTAAAAAAGCACATGTCCAAACTGCTTATTCAGACCAGCACCATGTGTAACCTGGGTGACTGCCTACACTCCAGCAAGGGCAACCAGCCTTACTGATGCTGTATGTATTTGCATTACTGAGTGCAACCTCAAACCCTTAAAGTATTCCTTATTTTTACCAGTACACCTTAATTTATCGTGAAAACATAGTCCATATTATTTTACATGTTCCTCACATTTAAATTTCTCCCAAAACAGAAAATGATAAACACAACTTCAACAAAAGGAATTCCATTTCTATTATTCATTTCTTAATTTACCATATACATCCCCTCTCAAACTCAAAACTCACCTTTAAAATTAGTTAGCTGTGAAAGAAATGTGGCACTCAAACAGCAGATTATCAGAGCCAGGATCTCTGTTCTTTACACCTCTCTCCTCTCAGCAGAACCAGATAATGGCAAACTTTCCCTCTCTTTTTCCACACATATACATGTTAATTTCAAATCTCAGTGCTTCCCCCTTTTTTAGGTCTCGCATAAAGCAGCGCATGCGCTGCCTCTGCGAGGCATCAAGTAATAAGTATTACTACTGAAACTCCACCCATTGCATCTCACTTTGTTTTGTCACTTGCCATTGGTTACATCTGGCATTGCTCTTTTTATGTAGCTCATTCATTGGCTGGAGGTCCGAAACGTCACTTCCGTTTTGCTTCCCTTGTGCAGGAAGCAGCACTGACCAACTACAGTTTAGTTCCGCTGCTCCGCATTATCTACTCAATTTGGGACTACTTCCTTGTTTATTTTCAACCGCCGTTCACCACTAGCTGCTGAGTTTGGAAGTGTTGGCATTTACTTTTCCTGTTCCGCCCCCCTCCCGTTGGTCGTGTTATCCATCCTCCCGCCCTCTTTCCCGTTGTCAGTGTCACCGTTCCCTTTGTTCCCGCCCCCCTCCCGCTGTCCGTTTCCCTGTTCACTTTGTTCCGCCCCCCTCCCGTTGAGTGTGTTCTCCATCCTCCCGCCCCTTTCCCATTGTCAGTGCCCCCGTTCCCTTTGTTCCCGCCCCCTCCCGCTGTCTGTTTCCCCGTTCCCTTTGTTCCCGCCCCCTCCCGCTTTCCGTTTCTCCGTTCACTTTGTTCCGCCCCCCCTCCCGTTGAGTGTGTTCTCCATCCTCCCGTCCCTTTCCCATTGTCAGTGCCCCCGTTCCCTTTGTTCCCGCCCCCTCCCGCTGTCTGTTTCCCCGTTCCCTTTGTTCCCGCCCCCCTCCCGCTGTCCGTTGTTTGGCAGCTTGTGGCAGTCATGGAGGCGCGCGCTTGTTTTTTTATGGCCTCAGCGTATTGCGGCTGTTTTAGGTTAGGGACTCCATGCCGCTCCGGCAGAGGCTGAGTTACTCCACCGGCCACTTCCTGAATAACCTGTGCCCTTCCATGTGGTTCACCTACTTTCTGCTCTACTACCACTTGGTGCTGGGCTTCAACACCACCTACGCGTGGGTCCTCCTCCTCCTGGGCCAGGTGGCCGCCGGCATCTGCACCCCTCTCGTGGGCTACGAGGCAGAGAGTTTCCCCGGGTGCAGCCGGTACTGCCGCCGAAAATTCTGGCACGTGGTCGGTAAGTTTGTCGTTTTGCCATTTGTGTAGTGGTGTACATCTTTCAGTGTCAATTGTGAGTACCTCCGATACCCAAAGTCTAAACAAATCGAAGTAAATCATAATGTTAATTTGTTTTCTGGGCGGGTCTGGAAAGGACGTTGTCTTTAAATCTGCCTGCCTGTTTCATTTAGGGATTTATTCCATTCTAGCCCATACCTTTAGGCTTTCAAATTAACAGTAGCTTTCAGTTTTACTGATTTGTGTTTGCCCTAACACCAACAGCAAAAGCCAAAACCAGCTTCCTGCCGTTCCCGCCCCCACCTTCCTTTCTATGCCCTCTCGTGCCTACTGTCCATTCCCTACTCCCAGTGCCCCGTTCCCCTGCTCTGCCCAGGTCCTTGCTCTCTGCTCTCTCTTCTCCCTTCCCCCTCCCCCCGTTTCCGGCTTTCCCATATCGGACGGTGTGTCCAAAAATATTAATTTTTCCAAACTTATCGCTGCCTCCAAACCACTCTTGCCAGGGGCTGTGTTTTTTTGTCTTTTCTAACTTTTGTGGGGTTAGCGGAGGCGTGTCATTACTTAATGGTGTCTGCTGAGTTATAACTGCTCTCAATTGTGGAAAAGTGCTGCTGTATGTGTGAGAACATGGGCTTATTTGCTGTATGTAATACTGTCGGGATGCTCTGCTTGCTCTTGGTAATGTGAGAGGGATTTGCCTGTGTCTATCAAAGAAGGTGGTTCATATGTATGTGAGGGACATCCTGCTTGCTCCTTGATCTTGGGTGTCTGTGTGTTTTTCTTCTTCTTATCTGAGGGAGGCTGTAATATCAGATCATGTTTCAGCAGCGCTGCTTCCCCCATCAGTGTCCAGCTGCCCCTCTGGAGGCTTGCCTCTCACAGTTCAAGGACCCCCACACCCAACAACAGTAATACATGAGTATTTTGCACTCTGTGCATGTTTTACTTAAAGCTTTTCAACTTCTAAAAAAGGTCATTTAGCCCAATAGACTCGGTGCCAGTGCTCCATAAAAACCTCTGTAGGCAGCTGCCTCAGGGTACCACCTCAAAGGGCAAATGCAGAGCGCCAGACTGCAATGAAGAATTTTAAAAATTGCCCTACGTCTTTGGAAGAGTGAGCGCCCAAGTGGCAAACTAAACATTTTGCCGGTAGTTCTGGAAATACTTGCGGCAAGCGGACCAGATTGCACGTACCAGGGCCCATTTTACCCAGGCCAAAGTTAAATGAAGTTAAGCAGCTGAGAGGGAGAGAAGGAGGCGCCCTGTCCAGTGATACCTAGCTTTGTGGTATATTGCATCTGAGTTTGATATGTATTCAGTGTTCTGTCTAATGTGTTCTGTTGGTGGCAGGCGCGCAACACCCATTGGGCTTACCGGGCTTCAGCACCCCACCCCCCCCCTGTCATGTGTGTCAGCCCAGCTGAGACAGCCTCGCGGGCTGGCGCCCGTCTAATTGCAGCCGGATCCGAGTACTTCACAGGTCTTTAAAAGACCATTTACTCGTTAATGAGGCTTTTGTGTTTTCACCCCTTCTTACAGCCACTCTGCCTATGGCTGGAAGACTTAGCCCCCCCCCCCCGAAATCTTGTCAGCCCCCCCCCCCCCCGAAATGTGGCTCTAGTTGCCCGCATGGTTGGTGGTGTTTGCTGCCTAAAAGAACAGTTGTGCCAGCCTCAACTTAAAAGTAATAGTATCAACCCTAACACCTTCATGACTTGTACACACAAGTGCAGGTGCTGTATTTGTGCAGTTGTGTACCATTTATGCCACTGTTTCCCAAACTGTGAGTCGCGGCCCACTGGTGGGTTGCAAGCTGGTTTTTGTTGGTTAACAAAAGTCCAGCAAAAAATAAAGATGTAGTAACATTTGGTGCCCCACCACCCCAAAATTTGTGTCTATTTGCGCCTCTGACTCCGAGTGTCCCACAAAAGGGTGTAAAGTGAACGGGAATTATCCAATGCAAATAAGAGCCACTAATTATTTGGGAGACTCGGCAGGAACTGGTCTTTGGAAGAAGGGTCAGCGTTTAAGTTAGTATTTCACTATGCTGGATATTTATTGCCATCACAGGAGCAAAGTAAAAAAAAAGCATTTGCAATGCAATAGGTCTCACATTGACACAAGTTTCAGCTATTGCTATTATAAATGACTGCGTTTTATTTATGTATTTTTATTAAAAACAAAAAAAAGGCATTGTCATTTACAATGCGAGAGTTTAAGCTATTGGCATTGTAAATGACAATGCCGTTTATTTATCTGTTTTCAAAACCAACACATAGATAAAAGTTTTGTCATTTACAATGCCAATAACTCAAACTTTTGCAAATGCGAGACCTATTGCATTGCAAATGCTTGTTTCAAATGTAATCACACATTTCTATTGGTTGAAAACCAACCCTTTTCCAAAAGTACCCTTCCCCCAACTTGACCTCTGCCTAGTACCCTTCCCCCAACTTGACTTCTGCCTGCTACCATAGCAACAGCTCATGGAACACTGCTGTGTGGAGTTAGGTCAGAAGTTCACCAAACAATGTTTCAATTCCACAGAGCAAGAGTGCTTGACTTTTCAAACCTAACAGCAAATCCATAGTACTGTTCTTTGGTAACACATTTTTCTGTACCAATACAAAACATGCTTCTATTAATTTACACATACAGCCTAGTTTTTATTCTAGAATGGTATGAAACAGCCAATCATTTCTTTTTTTTATAAAAAAAATATGTATGCCTCCATTTCCAAACTGTCTTTCATTTCTTTTTACCATTCTACTGAATTACACCTCCTGAGTGCATCCAGTTCTCCTTTGAAGATGTTCACAGTGTGGATTGTAGGGCACAGCTATGTCTTCTGGATTGAAAAGTATGCAGAGAAAACAGATATGGTGAGAGACCTTGCTTTGCCAAATGTAGACATTAAATGGATTGGTCAGAGAGGGTTAAAGTGGCACCAATTGATGCCATTGGTGAAATCCTTCATGCAAATCCAACACCCTGACCTCATAATAGTGCACTGTGGTGGCAATGACCTAGGCACTTTGACTGGGGTAGGTCTGGAAATGCTTATGAAGGACACCTTTGCACAACTGTTTTCACTTTTCCCTAAAACTGCCTTTGTGTTTTCTAACATATGCCAAAGGCAAAAATGGAACTGGTCCAATCATTTCTGTCCGCAGATTGACAAAGCAAGAAAGCACGTCAACAAATCTGTTTCTGCTTTCCTCCGTGACTATGGTATGGGTTCCATTTACCACAACAACTTGCGTTACGACATGCAAGACATTTATAGAGGAGATGGTGTGCACTTCAATGATGAAGGGAACAGAGTCTTCCTCTTGAACCTTAGACTCTGCATCGGTACTTACTTGTAGGTACCACTAAAAAATCACTTCATAAACACAACGGCTCTTTTTAGAGCCCCCTAATATCTAAACTCTTAAATCTGCATTTCATTTCTTTTATTTTATTTTTTTTCTACCGTACGCGTACGTTGAGCTTACCGTACGCGTACCCCGCGATTTTTTTTAAAATCAATAAATGTTTTCTTTGTACTTTTCTGTCCTTCTTTGACCCCCTTACAAATGTTAGGGAGTCTGTAACTCTCTCCCTTGCCCCCTTTTCAAGATATCACTCTTTTTTTTCTGAGTGAAACACACGAAATGGCGGCCGCTGCTTCCTGGTTTCGACCGATTCGAATGTTTACTAAGATCTAAGCGCACCGTAAGCGCACCGTAAGCTGGCTCAGATATATATATTGATTTAAAGGCTATTTTCTCAGAATCTACTGAACAGATTTACACCAAACCTACAAAAGGCACTTCCTTGACCTGAGGACTACCTCTCTGCCAAATTTCAAGTAATTCTGTTCAGCCGTTCGGGCTGTAGCTGTGTCTAAAGGTCCTATGGAAAAATGCATGGGAAAAATGCGTTTTGGGACCCCCCTTTTATCTCAGCCCCCGCTTGACGAATCCCCCCGAGACTTTCAGGGTAGGAGCGGAGCGTAGCGCCCCACCTATTTTGAAAAATTCGCAAGGATTCGTCAACCGGCGCCAAAGTTATTCAAAATAGAATGTTGCGGATTCCCTATGGAAACGTGGTCCTAACTATAACTACCTACTGGCGACCGCCAGTAGGTAATATATAGGTCATGTGATCAAGGCCGAGGGACGGCCGAAACGCGTCATGGTGGACTAACTGGTGGTGGGTAATCAATAAACCATTTGCAGCATGGATTTGGGTCCACACTCGTCTTTTTTCAGAAGAAATAGTGGAACGAGGAGTTTAAATATATACTAACAACTAGACAACGAAGTAACCATGGACAACACTGTGATAAATTTGACCAACATTAATCTAACGCAAGCAGAAATCAAGATACTATCTTTGGGATTGTCATTCTGCCCCAAAAGCCGTTTCAAATATGTTCAAACCCGAATAGATATGTTCAAATTCATAAGGAAACTGAAATTGTTAAAACATTTCAAATTAAACAAAGCAACGAATACAGCTGCAAGAATAGCTACTTATGACACACCCAACACACGACTGGCCGCCAGTGATGTTACCAACCTTAAAACTCTATATGCCCTTGATACCAACGTGGATGAGGTTGAGTGTTCAACTCAGGAACAACTACTAAACCTAGGCACCAGTGGCAATTTATCAATCATGAGTCCATTTCGACCTAACTCCACATTCATCCCACTTATGCCTAGAGACGCATTGGATGTTTTCAGTGACTGTGTTATCCAAGATCTTAAAACACTAAACAAAAGGATTTTGGCTAAGAATAAACATCTTTCCTACCAGAACCAGCAATACTTCACATTAATGAAAAAACTGAAGAACGAGACTGAGGTTATCATACCCAAAGCTGACAAGGGAGGTAACATCGTGTTGTGGGCCTTAAAATCTTTACTTACTAGAAGCATACCGCCACTTAGATGATGAACAATGTTATAGGAAGGCGTACGCCAATGACACTAAGAAATAGAAAGACCAAATTCATGGTGAACTTGGACAATGGAAGAGAGCTGGCATGATCAACAAAAATGAATACAACTATTTGAAAGTTGAGTTTCCTACTAGTGCGGCCTTATATTTTGTCCCAAAAGTACACAAACAACAAACTCCTATTCCAGGAAGACCGATCATCTCTGCTCAACGCAGCTTATGTGAAAACATATCCAAATATGTAGATTTTTTTCTTCGTGAATGTGTTGAAGAACTACCATCTTACATCAAAGATACAGGACATTTTCCCTCCACCATACAGACTATACCCTGGCAAGAGGGATATTTGTTCATTGTCATGGATATTTGTTCCTTGTACACAAGTATACGCCATACTGATGGCCTACAGGCAGTGAGATACTATCTGGGGAAGAGAAACATTATTTTCCTCCAACACAATGCCATGTTACTACGCATGATTGAACTATGTCTATACAATAACTATTTTATGTTCAACAATGAGCTATTCCAACAGCTCCAGGGCGTGGCGATGGGGGCATGTTTACACGTTGGCTGGTGGGAGGAGCATGTCCTCAACCATACATATGGTGAAACATACAGGGCCCATGTTATACAGTGGTGGAGATTTATTGACGATATATGCATCATTTGGAATGGCTCAATTGAATCAGCTAAGGAATTTGTAAAAATGGTTAATGTAAATGATGTAAATCTAAAATTCACTGCTCAAATCAGTGCAGAAAAAGTGGAATTCCTGGATGTAGTAGAGTACATTAGTGACAACAAGATACAGACTAAACTACATCGCAAAAACACAGCGGGTAATTCTATACTCCATGCTCACAGTTCCCATCCTCACCATTTACTCAAAAGCATTCCCTACGTAGAGTTCTTGCGCATTAGACGCATATGTAGCTTGGAATCTGACTGCAACATCTGTCTAGCCGAATCTTTTTCAAGATTCTTAGCTCGGGGATACAAAAGAAATGACTTAGAACGGGCTATGGTGAAAGCAAAAATGATGGATCGTAGCGCATACCTGGCTACTGTCAGCAAAACCACTACTCCTACCACGATAGACAATGAAAGCATTGTACCCAACAAGGGGGATTCGTTGCGCTTTTTCACTACATTCAGTAGTCAAGATAAAGATATAAGGAAACTTATATATAAACATTGGCCTATAGTGAAAACGGATCTGACCATGTCTCAAATGGTACCAGACCTACCCCAAATTACTTTTCGGAGAGCACCCTCTATGAGGGATGCTCTGGTGAAAACCAGCCCGGAAGTAACCATCACTAATATCTGGTTATCCAAACGCAAAGGTTTTTATAAATGCAGCTTGTGTCGAGCATGTAAATTCGGTATCAACACCTCTGAATTTACAAGTGCCTTTGATCATACCCCTATTAGCCTTAGAGGTCTGTTCACATGCAAATCAGACTATGCAGTATATGTACTTGAGTGTTCTTGTAAACTCAAATATATTGGTAGCACGAAATTACAGGTATTCACCAGGATCCTTCAACATCTACGTGCTATAGTTAATTCTGACTCCAGTTACCCTGTTGCACGACACTTCAAATTAGTCCATCACAACAATTTAAACGATCTCAAATATTATGTGATAGACACAGTACCAAAATTGCCGAGAGGTGGCAACAGGGAAAAACTCCTCAGGCAGTTAGAGACCCACTATATACTGCTTTTAGACACTAAGATGCCTAATGGACTCAACACAGGGGAGGACATGCATAATTTCCTATGATCTATACACTGAAAGGGTTTGAGGTTTTCACTAACCTTCCAAGTTTCCTTACATCATTTAAAACCATTTAAAATCATGTTGTTTTATCTTGATTTTATGTACCTTCTTCCTTTTAGATGTACCCCCTGTTTCTTCTATTTCCCTCATTATACGCTGCTAATGGGTTGCCACTTTGCACATGTTTTTAGTCTTATCAGTACTGTTGCACCTGCACTTTACTATACATAAATGTTGATGTACTGTATGAAGCACTAGCACTTTATAGGCATTTTGTGTCAACAATCATACTATAGGTTTTAATATTTATAATTGGAATTTTATCCAGTTTATAGATATTCCCCATCTACGATATAATCCCAAGTATCTTTGCACTTGCACTCCTATTGAAAAGCTATACACTACATAGATGTGTGTATGCACTATATCGATAGTCCATTTAGTTGGGGATTAACCTATTACATCAGTGCACGCTACTTCGATGTATTTTACACATCGTTAATATAGTTGATCTCTATCCAGATATTTGTAGTATCAATAACTCTTTGTACTGTTTAGACTAATCCATATATGCAGCCAATGACCCATGCAGGACAGCGTATTGATCTTCATGATATGGAATTTCTACTGATTTGTTTTCAGGGTCTCTCTAGCTATGACTTCCGAAATGATTTATGTTTTATTTTAAATAATTTTAAGGCTTCCCCCATTTGTATATGTGTATTTTTTAGTCATATAATTGGGGCTAATTGCAGATGATTATTTATGATCCCCATTTTTTATGTATTTAGTATTGGAATTTTATGCAGTGTACTCCACAGGGCTCTCTCGAAATATTTGCACTTTCTTTAAAAACTAGCAGTTTTAAAATTGTAAGGTTATATCATGGATATACGAGAGTATCTCTTTCATGTTTACCTTGTGGAGTCGAATATTTTGCTGTTTTGTCTGCTATCATTCTATTGGTTACCGAAGGAGGAAGTCAATCACTCTAAAGTATATAGTATGAGATAGGTTCACCGGTGGTCATGTGATCAAGGCCGTGGCAACGCGGCCGAAACGCGTCATGCCATCCGATATGGATTAAACTTTTGCACTTTAAACTTACGGCGTGCTGTGGTCTGTACCTGTTTCCAGTATTCGTTGGATCGTTGAGGAACCTGTTCTCTACATATATATATATATATATATATATATCCGCTTACGGACTCTGTTGACCTATTCAGGTTGTGGCTTATACAAAGCTAGAGTGCTTCACCATATATGGGACACTCACAGAGTTTTCGTTCTAACAGCGGCAGGCGAGGGGATGTTTTTATTGACGGCTTTTCCGCACTGATGAAGGCAAGAGCCAGAAACGCGTCTGCGGATGTTTTATAGCCGACACATACCCCGTGAGTGCACCGGACCTTGGGAGTACCAATTACTCCTTGTTTTTGCTGTGTAATAAGTGGTTTCCACCACCACTTCCCGGTTGCACCCGCCGCGAGTTCGGCTGGCCTCAGGTGGAATACTGTGTTTTGGATTCAATTTGGGCTGCTGAACCGCCGCTTACGGACTCGGTTGACCTATTCAGGTTGTGGCTTATACAAAGCTAGAGTGCTTCACCATATGTGGGACACTCACAGAGTTTTCGTTCTAACAGCGGCAGGCGAGGGGATGTTTTTATTGACGGCTTTTCCGCACTGCTGACGGCAAGAGCCAGAAACGCGTCTGCGGATGTTTTATAGCCGACACATACCCCGTGAGTGCACCGGACCTTGGGAGTACCAATTACTCCTTGTTTTTTATATATATATATATATATATATATATATATATATATATATATATATATATACAACATGACAGATTGTGCAATTACTATTTTAGAAGCATGAACACACTATTTTCCCCATACATTCTCATGCATTTCATATCTCAAAAAAGATTGAATCACACCCAAGCCATAGCTTAAGTATTTCTATACACAGAATTGGAGCTGGTACATTTGCTGGGTAAGGAAAAATAACAACATGACCTAACGTATTGAATGTAAATGTGGTAGAGCTTTTCTTAGATAAACATTTCCTCTCCTGATTTCAGAACACTTGAAGGGAAGATTCTTTCAGATTATGTTTATTTGGAAACGGAACCAAATTTCCACAGTTCTAAATTGGCTGTACACACTTTTAATTGCATTACTTCTTTTGACCAGTGCCGTTGCCCATTTTCTTTAACTATGGAGGATTTTCTTCCAGCATATTCTAGAAATGTTAATCGAAGGTTCACATAATGATACATTTTTGAGAAACATTAGAAGATGGGGGCCTGTCATGAAGCACTGAGATATATAAGTTTTAGTTCACAATGAATGCTTTTTGAACCATGGTTAAAATTAGTAGATTAAGTATATTTTTTTAAACAGTACTCTCAATGTGCTTCCAGTAGTTCGATAATCTAAAAACAAAACTTCCACACCATACAAAGATAATGGAGGGATTTTACTCCTATAAGCTTTGTAAAGAGGAAAAAAGAGGAGTCAGTGAGAACCAAGGTTACATTTCACAAGATACTGTGTTTACAGTAAAACTCTGGCCTTTACCATCTTCATATGACTATCCCATTTAATATTTTAGGTGAAAAGGAGCCCAAGGTATTTCTAAGAGTTCACTGCTTCAACATGGTTGGAATCAAGTAACCATTTAAATTGTGTTGCTTTTTAGCCAAAACCCATAATCTCGACCTTTTCCAGATTTCTTTGTAAAAAAAAAGCTTCCTTGCAATATCTGGATACAGCTTCAAATTTTCAAGTTTTCTATGAAGGCCAATGGCTGAATTGGAAGTATGTAATGCTTGTATTACTAGCACAAAACTGTTAAAAATTGGGTCTGTAGTTGGCAGACGTTTACACCCTGTCCAAATAGGGAATACAATCCTAGTCAGGGTAAGTTAGATACACACCCTCAATTAATCTGTTCTTTCCCTCTGGTAGCTTGGCACAGAGCAGTCAGGTTTAACTTAAGAGGCAATCTGTAAAGTCTTTGTGCGGCACTTAAATTACAGTGTCTCAATGAAAACACAGCAAAAAGACTACACACAGGATTAGAAGAATAGAGAAACTGTATCTGAGTAAACCAAGACCAAAACAGCAAAATTGCGTTAACTAGAAGTCGAGATATACATTTTTAAAGAGCTAACGTGAGAATAGTGCTTAGAAGTAACTAACGGTCACAAGGTTGCTTGATGTTGCGAGGGGCCAGTGCAAATTCAAAGTTCAGGCCAACCGTGATGGAGGGCAGGCCGGCTACAGGACCCAGACTAGTCCCACTGAAGAAATACCTTGGATGGAGCTTTTGTCGACGTCAAGAGTGTACTGCGTCATCATCGAGCAGCGCAAAGGGGGGGCTCCCTCATCATTGTCGAGCTCTATTGAAGTGAATGCAATGCGTCCTCGCCAAGCTGCGCAGAGTGTCATTACTGACCTGTGCAGGCTGTGCATCCATCGCTGTTAAGCAGCCTCTGTGTCGGTGTCAAAGGGCAATGTGGGGGAAATTCTCAGGCAGTCAAAGAGATGCATTGGTCTTTGCAGTATCCATTTGCAAAACCCACTTCTGAGACCCAGAACTGGAGGGGGCACCTCAGACAAGGTTAGGACTCACAGATGGTAGAGTCCAGCAGCACCAGCAGGATTGGAGGAAGTCTTTTGTGTCCCTGAGACTTCAGAAAACAAGAGAAAACCCAGCATGCCCTTGGAGGCACTCTGGGTTCAAGTGAGATATGCCAAGTCCTTGTCTAAGCAGGGCAGAGCTCAGCAGACAGCAGGGAAGCTCAGCAAAGCAGAGAAGCAGTTCCCCCGAACAGTCATTCCAGGAGAGTAGCAATCCTTACAGCACAATAATCTTTACTTCAGCAGAGTTCTTTCCTAGTCTAGTAATGTACTGATTTGGTAGGATCAGAGCCCCAGTACTTATATCTGAAAGTGCCTTTGATGTAGGGGGTGACTTCAAAGGACCTCTCTGAAGTGCAGAAGGATCCCATTCAACCCAGGCCCTGCCATTTGTACTCATAGGAAAATGTCTCACATTAAAATCACCTGCCAAAACCTTAATAGCATTGAGATAGTTGAAAAGAACTTTACTTAGTATGCATTTAATCTCTTCTGGGTTTTTTTCAAATCCCAAAAATCATTTTTATGAATGTACATCAGAACGTAGGCTTTTACGCCAGATGTATGAACACATTTTCCCACAGACACAGAATGAGTAAAACTGTTTGATACATCTGGCCCTTATTTCTTTATTATTTGCACACATCTCAACAATTAGGATTTGAATTCTGCTTGAATTCATGACCACTCTTATAACACTCTTTCTTATTTTGATAAATATTAGCGTTAACAGACCCCCACATAGTCAACCTCTGCCTCATTTAATACCTAAACTATTAATTGCTACTAAGCAATTTAGAGTGGTGTTGTCTTGTAACTAGGTTTCCAGCAAGGATATTATGTGGCAATCATTTAGCATGGATTGTAGACAAACATTATTTTAAATTCTATCATAGCCATGAACGTTCCATTTTCAAATATTTAGGTTATTTGAAAACTCCAAATTCTAATGTCATCTGCCCAGATGGCCTAATCAATGCCATCCTGCTGCATTGCCAAGGGAGCAAAATTATTATTGTCTTCCTATCTGGAAATAGGTTTTATACATTCTGACTTAATTGCATTTGACATAACAAGCCTCAAGTTTGCACTTGTTCTTCTGTCATTAAAATGAAAGTGTTGAGATCATCTTAAGATATAGTTGGGGCACTATGACCAGGCACCCCCTGCAAATAGCAGTGGGGTGCCCTTAGTCGTTTCACGGGCAGGACCCAAAGCGGGGAGTCCTTTGTCTGTTTCACCAGGAAAAGGATTGCCAGTGATGTCATCTGGGGGTGCAGGGGAGGCAGCATATAAGGCATTGTGAGGAATTCGCCTCTTTCTTCTCTCCATCGCGCACCAGCCAGCATTCTGCATCAAACACCCACTTGCTCCTGGAGGAAGAAGGAATTGGCAGAATTTCATGCAGCAGAAAAAGGGGTCTACCCTAAATTTGGACTGGTTTACTGAACTTACACCTTGGAGGAGTGTTTTGTGTGGGCACTGGGCAGGCAGGAGGGAGGACTGGCCTGCTGATGGTCCGGAACCTTTCTGCCTTACCCCGGGATGCTTGGAGTTGAACATTTTGGGGAGTTTTACCTGGGGACAGGGACCCTGGCAGGGATGAAGAACTATTTGGTGACCATGTGGATGTGGAACTGAGTGTATTGCCCATCCTTCTAAGTGATGGAGGGTGGTTACCACTGAGTTATGCCCTGCATGCCCTTGGTTGAGGACGTGAGCAATGGCTTTGGAAAAGGGGCCAGCTGGCACTTTTGCATTCTGAAGTGTTCCCAACTGTTGGATAGTTTGTATAATTTTTTTGCTATTTTGCTAATATTACATACTGTATTTTCCAAACAATAGTGGCTTGAACTGGTCTTACAAATACATTCGGAAGTGTTCCGCTTAATGGGAGGAGAAAACTGTTTTATTGCTTTCACAATCTTTGAGCTGTTTTGCTGATCTTACATCCTGTATTCTCATAACAATAATTTCTTTGGCCAATCTATGTCTTCTATTCTCATAATAATAATGAATGCTTAATTATGGTTATCATTCCTCATTGATGCAATGTGACTCTGTGAATAAAAGGCTACGCCCTTTGTTAGACCACTTTAATTGCAGTTGTCTATCTCCTTGGGAGTGGTTTCAGTGGGCGGAGCTAGTTGCACGTTGGAGTGCACTATTGACTATTACCGACTTTGATCCCCTGGGTTAGAAAGATGAGGCAAGAGAATGATTCAACTTTTGGATTTGCAAAAAAAGTGTACTTCTATAAATACCATCAAGTTCCTTGATAAACCTCAGACTTCATTATTTTCACATCTAAATTTGCTAAAATAAACCGTAAAGTGTAGAGTGATCCACTTAATTCCTCCCCCAGAAGCAAGCTGCTGCCAGATGGGTAAGGCTTTCAATTAATCTGTCTAAAGGTAGGTGTTCCAACTCACCTACATAAATGCCAGTTCCCATGAATTTCCAAGAGTGGCAGCCCAACTGGTCCCCCACTGCTGTTCCAAAGTTTAGCTGAAGGCACCAAAGGCACCAAGATACCAGCTACCAACTGCCAGGCTCAGCTCGTCGTGCCACATATTTGCCCTCCCCAGCTCCCTGTTGGGTGGACTCAGGTTTGGAGTGCCTGCAGTTGGACCTCCAGCTCAAACACAGCTAAATACTGACAGACAGTCTATAGATGGGTCCACCTCTCCCACAGGGCTCCTACAGTGAGGAGCAGAGTGCTGTCCTGCTTGCCAGCTACACATAGCACAAGCCCTGAGACTCCGGCTTTTGCCATCCGGGGTCCAAGCAACCAGTGTAACCGGTATAACCAGTGGGGCAGTGACAAACACAGTGCCCCATTAGTCTAAGTCCTCAAAAGCTGTGTATTAAGCAGATGATTAGCCAATGTACAGAGTATGCTGGAGGGCAGCCATGAACGCTGCATTACATCACAGCCAACTCTAAGTCAGGCCCATAGTCAGAATTCCACAATAAAATTGAAACAAGTGGTCATAGGTTTTGATTATTGTAGTATAAACCCATGTGGTAACATTCCTATAAAATAGGTGTGTAAAACATACAAAAAAGTCAAATAGTTTATTCCTAATAATGGGAAATTGCCTCATCAAAGCTGCTCTCTTATCTGTGCAAACTAAAAATACCGATCCAGAAAGAGAAAACGTCATTCTGAAACAATGACACGTTGAGGATTATTTTATGTGAATTTCAGGCCACTTGATACAAAATCCATACTGTGGCCTTTCTTTCTGTAAAGTATTTGTACACTAATGCGGACTTCAAATCATAAACATATTATTTAATATCCAATTACTGGAATACAGTTTTCCAGTTCAGATGACTTGAACCATTTCTGTGAGTTAACCAAAATGCTGTTGCATCGAGAGAATGTCTTAAAATGAGATACATCCCACTGACTAATGTAAGCACACATGAAAAACAAAGTGTTTCACATGTGTATGGAGAAAAAGCTACATGATGGAGTGAAAGTATGAAAAAATTATTTTCTATGAACATGTAACTTTGGAAATTAAGGGCTTGATTACAATGCCGGTCGGACCGACTTTTGCAGTCCTGTCAGAGGCGCTCAGACCACCACGGTCTCATCGGAAGCGGTCAGTCCAACTGCAGGATTACAATGCAAGCCTCCTGCACTCTGACGGACTGCTGAAAGACTGCCGACTCTGACAGCCTTTCTCCAACCTCTGAGATGGCGGTCGGAGAAGAACAGCATTAATAGGGCAGTACAGGGATCTCTGACCACAGTCCGAATTATGATGTGGGTTTCTGACGACCAACTGCTTGCCTCGAGTCATTGGAAACAATGGATTTGGGGTGCATACTCACTCAAACCAGCTTCTACGCAACAGTCAACAGTCTCTGGCGTGGATCCCTTTCTCCAGGTCCCCACTTCACTGAGGCTGCTGAACCCTGTAGACTACAACCCTGTGGACGCTGGAATGCAGGTAAGTTCTTAGGTGGCATGTATCCCCATTGACTGGACTGTACACAGATCGCCACACTCCTGCAATGGGTTACATGGTTGAAGCAAGGTGTGACAAAATAACAAGAGGGTAACGCAGTGATGACAGGGAACTGTGGTGAGAAACAGGAGTAAAGGTTACTCCTTATTTGGAAAAGAAGACCCTCACACACCCAACAAGCGGGTGTCTTGCTTCATCACCGGGTCTTTGCTCCTTATCGGGCCGGCGGGTGCAATGCCCGATCAGGCACCTAAAAGGGCCTTCCTAGCGGAGATCTTTTATTCCAACGCCGGTGAGTGATGCGTGTGTGGGGTTGAAAAGACAATATTAAGACATAGGTGAGTGTAGGTGCAAATGGGGTTAAAGTGAACCAATTAAAACAGGGGTAGGTGATCCACTAAATAATTTTAATAGTGTGGTCACCATCCTGGTTAAAAAAATATACAGTCTGCACATGTGACACCAATAGTTAAGTGAGTGTATGTGCTGACGTGATCAATAGGTCAACATGTTTCTTGCCTTTGTATATAATAAATGGCAATTCATCAGGACCAGGGAATTAATGCGGCTACCTACACCTCTTTGGTGGTGCCCAATGTCTATAAGAGACTGAGTAGTGAGCACGCATACAGCACCCTAAAAAAGTGTGGTACCGTAGTTAAAATGCACACCTGCAGAGAAGGAAAACAATAACAAATAAAAAGCATAAACAACAAATAAAATTAGAACAACGTAAGCATTGCGACAGCAGTTACTTAGGACAAATGGTGGTGTCAAGCCAACCGTGGCATGCAAAGCTATAGAGCAATGTATGGAGGACTTGTAGAAGAACCAAACGCAAACATACATAGGAGGCACAATATCCAATAACTGATACCAAAACCCATCAATTAATGATAGAAAAATCATCCAAAAGAACTCACCCTCCTGGGTTGTGCTGCATACAGGGCCGGGGGGAGTACACACTAAATTATAGTGTCCTGTGATGAGGGAACAAAGAGGATATAGAACAATCACAGGTTGTTGAACAATTGCATCCAACATCATTGGGAGCAGTCCGTAAAGCGGAATTACCAGTCTTACTCCTGTCTTGCTACTTGCACAACAAACGGCAACTAACTCCGTGTTGACCGCCTCGACACCATGAAGGGGAAGCTATGATAATGAGGCTTCCAAATTGCCGTGTGCTACGCGGGGAGGAACGGTCAAATCAATACTTCATTAAGGATGATAACAACGTTGTGTAAGCTAAACTGGATAAACTCGCCAGTAATCGGGGGAGCAAGAGAAGGTAGGTCTGGCCATTGAATGTCGCGCGGACCAGCAACATATTCGTGGGACCAGCGTGGTGCGCTGATTGCAAACTATGTAAGCACGCAAAAGCTATACATGAAAGAAAACAACGGAAGCGTTACCGTCAAGGAAGACGCTCTCAGAGTCCGATATCATTGTCGGCCTTTGAAGCTAGGGATATACACCACCCCTCCAACCCCTACGCCGCGAATGTACTGCTCTGGAAAAGGTTCATTGATGATATCCTTATCCTTTGGAAAGGAGAGCACACCGAGTGCATAGCATTTTGCACCTGGATGAACACGTTGAACCCTTATTTGCGATTCTCACATACCATTTCTGACTCAGAAGTGCCCTTCTTGGACCTCTGTATCCGCCTCAATGACAATAAGGTTACCACGAGTCTTTACCGCAAACCCACCGACAGAAATAGCCTGCTCCTCTTTAGCAGCTTTCATCCAAAGGCATTGAGGGAAAATCTGCCATTTGGGCAATTCTTGCGCATCAGGAGAAATTGCAGTTCTGTGACGGATTACCAGAAAGAATCAGGTACGCTCATGGAAGATCTGCTTAAACGAGACTATCCTCGTCATGTGGTAGCAAAGGCTCGCAAACGAGCCAGAAACAACAACAGGGAGAGCTTGTTGGACATTAACATCAAGGCACCTGATAAGTCCATCACATGTGTCACTACCTTCACTCCCGACTCCAACAGGATCAAATCCATCATAAAAAACACTGGGGCATTCTTAACACCGGTGATCTGGAGTTACAGACCCCCAGATTTGCATTCAAGCGCACAAGCAACCTTAAGGATCTACTGATCCATACTAGACCAAAGAAATCTACCCACAGCTCGCAAAGAATGCTATGGAATCTTCCCCCAGTCAAAGGGCATTATCCCTGTGGGTCATGCTCCATGTGTGCCCAAACTCTCACCAGCAAAGAAGTGACATTGCCTAATGGTCTAACATGGAACATTTTCAAACACACAAACTGCAACTCTTCAAACTGTGTTTACATGATGAAATGCCCGTGTGGTCTTCCCTATATAGGCATGACGACGCGCCCAGTGAAGACTCGTATGTTAGAACATAAGAGTAGCTTTCGATGCGCGAAAACCAATACTAAAATGACTACGCATTATCACCTTGAACGCCATGCTCCAAACTCTTTCCAATGGATTGTCCTTGAATCACACCCTCAAATGTCACAGAGAAGCCTCTTCAGACTTGAACAACGTTGGGTCCTGAGATTGGCTGCGGACACGACGGGCCTCAATGAGGACATTCCGTGGAGCATGTTGACCTGATCTCACCAGTTTTCTCTCCTTGAGTTGCTGCATCCTTGTGATTGTTACCCTGTTACAATAATACTTTTATTTCTGTCAGTAAATATGAGTATCTTGGTGTGTGGTTTAGCACTTTTAATATGAACTCCTCAGTTGCTTTATAATACTTCACAGTTCCTAGCGGGCCACTCTGACCCCGATGGAGTCCTTTATGATACCCGAGTGCCCCCTATACATTGCCACGTTACCCGGTTCTGGCGTGTGTCGTCTACTATTGACGGTGGATTGCCCTCGCGCTGTTCCATATTCCCATGACAACGAGCAGGACGCACAGCCCCGTACGGTTTTGGGCTGTTAGCGTTCCAGCTTACTCGGCGTCAGCACGCTCCCTTCCGGTTCCACCTGCCTCTCGCGTGAGCTTTCCGTTGGGGGGCGTTATACAGGCAAGGCGCGTTCAAACCCCACCAGTCTACAGCGGCTGGCGCGTCACTAGGTGGACAGCGTCTGTGGAGTAACGGAACCGTGAGTAATGATATCGGACTCTGAGAGCGTCTTCCTTGACGGTAACGCTTCCGTTGTTTTCTTTCATGTATAGCTTTTGCGTGCTTACATAGTTTGCAATCAGCGCACCACGCTGGTCCCACGAATATGTTGCTGGTCCGCGCGACATTCAATGGCCAGACCTACCTTCTCTTGCTCCCCCGATTACTGGCGAGTTTATCCAGTTTAGCTTACACAACGTTGTTATCATCCTTAATGAAGTATTGATTTGACCGTTCCTCCCCGCGTAGCACACGGCAATTTGGAAGCCTCATCTTCATAGCTTCCCCTTCATGGTGTCGAGGCGGTCAACACGGAGTTAGTTGCCGTTTGTTGTGCAAGTAGCAAGACAGGAGTAAGACTGGTAATTCCGCTTTACGGACTGCTCCCAATGATGTTGGATGCAATTGTTCAACAACCTGTGATTGTTCTATATCCTCTTTGTTCCCTCATCACAGGACACTATAATTTAGTGTGTACTCCCCCCGGCCCTGTATGCAGCACAACCCAGGAGGGTGAGTTCTTTTGGATGATTTTTCTATCATTAATTGATGGGTTTTGGTATCAGTTATTGGATATTGTGCCTCCTATGTATGTTTGCGTTTGGTTCTTCTACAAGTCCTCCATACATTGCTCTATAGCTTTGCATGCCACGGTTGGCTTGACACCACCATTTGTCCTAAGTAACTGCTGTCGCAATGCTTACGTTGTTCTAATTTTATTTGTTGTTTATGCTTTTTATTTGTTATTGTTTTCCTTCTCTGCAGGTGTGCATTTTAACTACGGTACCACACTTTTTTAGGGTGCTGTATGCGTGCTCACTACTCAGTCTCTTATAGACATTGGGCACCACCAAAGAGGTGTAGGTAGCCGCATTAATTCCCTGGTCCTGATGAATTGCCATTTATTATATACAAAGGCAAGAAACATGTTGACCTATTGATCACGTCAGCACATACACTCACTTAACTATTGGTGTCACATGTGCAGACTGTATATTTTTTTAACCAGGATGGTGACCACACTATTAAAATTATTTAGTGGATCACCTACCCCTGTTTTAATTGGTTCACTTTAACCCCATTTGCACCTACACTCACCTATGTCTTAATATTGTCTTTTCAACCCCACACACGCATCACTCACCGGCGTTGGAATAAAAGATCTCCGCTAGGAAGGCCCTTTTAGGTGCCTGATCGGGCATTGCACCCGCCCGCCCGATAAGGAGCAAAGACCCGGTGATGAAGCAAGACACCCGCTTGTTGGGTGTGTGAGGGTCTTCTTTTCCAAATAAGGAGTAACCTTTACTCCTGTTTCTCACCACAGTTCCCTGTCATCACTGCGTTACCCTCTTGTTATTTTGTCACACCTTGCTTTAACGTTAGGAACTGCATACTTTTTGTTTTCACTAATGCTTGGGCATGTATGCTGGACCTTGATAACAATAAAATTCATTGTTATTTCTTCAAGCCCTCTCATCCCTGGATTTGTTTAATATTGACTGTGCGGGTGATCCCCGCGGGAATATCAGGATACCAAGTGGTTAGACAGTGTCTCCTTGGACCATTGATCTTTAGAATTTGTCAAATTTTGACTTATTCTTGCTTGTTCCAATTTATGTACTTCGGGTAACATACAACAAATAACCCCCCCCCCCCCTTTTTTCCTAATTCTTCTATGGAGGACTTCCAAGGATTAAGCTTTGATGATGAAGCCGCAGCAGCAATACTCAGAACACCTTCACTGCTGTCTGCTGATGGCTCTGTGGCCTCTGGGAGCCACGGAGAAGATTGGACGTCCCTATCCAACCTTAAACACGAGTGGCTTAAAGTGACACTCCATGGGGCCATGATGACTGAATATTTAAGAGCAAATATAGCACCAAATGGACTTATCGTGAATAACTTTCCCCGGTTATTCCTAGAGGATGCTCTATTCAAAAAAGAGTGGTCCCTGGTAGCATGGAAATGCACCAGGGACTGGCTCATTCTCATTATTAACACCGCCAAGAGAATAGCAGATGCCTTGCTTATCAAGATCCAGACAGCGGAGGGTGCGATTAAGGTCATCATTCAAACCACGACATACAAAACCAAGTTAGCAGAAATTAATGCTGAACTTGCAGAGAATAGGGAGTACCTGATGAAGCAAAAGATAGCCAAGCTTCAAAAAGATATCAAGAAGTTTTCTGCTGAAAAGGTTTACCCCTATCTCCAAGCAGATTACACCTCAACAGTCACAGGGTATTCGTCAGATGAAGGTTCAGGACCCTCTAGAAGGAATTCCTCAACAAACAGCGATTCTAGTACAGGGAGTTGGAACGGCAACAATAGGAAAGCAAGACCATTCCAGGCACCCAGATTTCCGGCATTTAATATGCCCCCGTACCAGGGACCACCTATGTGGCAATATCCTATGTACCATCAAGGCCCTCCACCACCATTTTTTCCACCTGGCATTCAACAACCTTTTCCATCTGGCATGCAACAACCTTTTTTAGACAGAGGCTGGGGCAGAGGAAGAGGGCGCAGAAGAGGGCGACAACAAAAAAGAGTCCAGTGGCAGGAACTCCCCCCCAGGACAATAGAAACCAGGAGTCAAACCAGGGACATGAGAGATTGATTGTCAATCTCTCCCCCCGAGTAATCACTCCTGTGGAAGAATAAGTACTCCAGAAAGGACTAGGCTATGTTCCTACACCCAAAATTGATAGGTTTCGAGATACATGCGAGGTTCAGAATCTGTTCCGCAAAGTGAGACTTCAAGCATTCTTCCAGGATCGCCCCCCGCCAACCAATGATGATTCAGGGCTTCATAGACCATCCACCTTCACACCCACTCGCAGCATGGTCCCCCCTGAAGTACTGACTTTTGAACAGGCAGTCCTTAAGGACTTGAATACTGAGACCAAGTGCGTCCCCTTCAACAACCTGTCCAATATTGAGGCATTGGCCATTAAAACCTTGGCCAACGATAAATCTATCGTTATCAAACAAGCGGATAAAGGTGGTGCCACTGTTATTTGGTCCGCAGATGAATACGATACTGAATGTCGTAGGCAACTCAACAATACTAGATACTACGTCCCTATCAGGGACGATCCTACCCCGAGGTTGACTAGGACCATTTGTGCCATGGTCTCGACTGCTGAACTAGAAGGTTGGATTTCGAAAAAGGAGGCCATTTTCCTGACAGCAAAAGAACCAGTGACCCCCTTTTTCTACTGTCTCCCCAAAATACACAAAGGGACTACACCGGTGCCCGGCCGACCTATTGTGTCAGGCATAGGGTCCATCCTGGAACCGCTGTCACAATTTGTTGACCATTTCATTCAACCCTTAGTGACCAGGACACCCTCGTACATTCGCGACACGACCGATGTCTCGCGCCTTCTTGAAGGGTTTCAGAACCCACAGGAAATAGATCTTTTGGTGACTCTTGACGTTGAGTCGCTTTACACAAATATACCTCAACAAGCGACCCTTGAGGTCATTGAGGATGCCTTGATGAACAGCGATCATTCATCCCACACTCCTGTGCCATTCATTATGGAGTGCGCGAGTCTTGCCTTCACTCAAAATTTCTTTGAATACAACACCCAGTTATATCATCAAATCCAGGGGACTTCCATGGGCAGTACATTCGCGCCGAGTCTAGCATGTATGTACATGTCGGCCTTTGAAGCTAGGGATATACACCACCCCTCCAACCCCTACGCCGCGAATGTACTGCTCTGGAAAAGGTTCATTGATGATATCCTTATCCTTTGGAAAGGAGAGCACACCGAGTGCATAGCATTTTGCACCTGGATGAACACGTTGAACCCTTATTTGCGATTCTCACATACCATTTCTGACTCAGAAGTGCCCTTCTTGGACCTCTGTATCCGCCTCAATGACAATAAGGTTACCACGAGTCTTTACCGCAAACCCACCGACAGAAATAGCCTGCTCCTCTTTAGCAGCTTTCATCCAAAGGCATTGAGGGAAAATCTGCCATTTGGGCAATTCTTGCGCATCAGGAGAAATTGCAGTTCTGTGACGGATTACCAGAAAGAATCAGGTACGCTCATGGAAGATCTGCTTAAACGAGACTATCCTCGTCATGTGGTAGCAAAGGCTCGCAAACGAGCCAGAAACAACAACAGGGAGAGTTTGTTGGACATTAACATCAAGGCACCTGATAAGTCCATCACATGTGTCACTACCTTCACTCCCGACTCCAACAGGATCAAATCCATCATAAAAAAACACTGGGGCATTCTTAACACCGGTGATCTGGAGTTACAGACCCCCAGATTTGCATTCAAGCGCACAAGCAACCTTAAGGATCTACTGATCCATACTAGACCAAAGAAATCTACCCACAGCTCGCAAAGAATGCTATGGAATCTTCCCCCAGTCAAAGGGCATTATCCCTGTGGGTCATGCTCCATGTGTGCCCAAACTCTCACCAGCAAAGAAGTGACATTGCCTAATGGTCTAACATGGAACATTTCCAAACACACAAACTGCAACTCTTCAAACTGTGTTTACATGATGAAATGCCCGTGTGGTCTTCCCTATATAGGCATGACGACGCGCCCAGTGAAGACTCGTATGTTAGAACATAAGAGTAGCTTTCGATGCGCGAAAACCAATACTAAAATGACTACGCATTATCACCTTGAACGCCATGCTCCAAACTCTTTCCAATGGATTGTCCTTGAATCACACCCTCAAATGTCACAGAGAAGCCTCTTCAGACTTGAACAACGTTGGGTCCTGAGATTGGCTGCGGACACGACGGGCCTCAATGAGGACATTCCGTGGAGCATGTTGACCTGATCTCACCAGTTTTCTCTCCTTGAGTTGCTGCATCCTTGTGATTGTTACCCTGTTACAATAATACTTTTATTTCTGTCAGTAAATATGAGTATCTTGGTGTGTGGTTTAGCACTTTTAATATGAACTCCTCAGTTGCTTTATAATACTTCACAGTTCCTAGCGGGCCACTCTGACCCCGATGGAGTCCTTTATGATACCCGAGTGCCCCCTATACATTGCCACGTTACCCGGTTCTGGCGTGTGTCGTCTACTATTGACGGTGGATTGCCCTCGCGCTGTTCCATATTCCCATGACAACGAGCAGGACGCACAGCCCCGTACGGTTTTGGGCTGTTAGCGTTCCAGCTTACTCGGCGTCAGCACGCTCCCTTCCGGTTCCACCTGCCTCTCGCGTGAGCTTTCCGTTGGGGGGCGTTATACAGGCAAGGCGCGTTCAGACGCCACCAGTCTACAGCGGCTGGCGCGTCACTAGGTGGACAGCGTCTGTGGAGTAACGGAACCGTGAGTAATGATATCGGACTCTGAGAGCGTCTTCCTTGACGGTAACGCTTCCGTTGTTTTCTTTCATGTATAGCTTTTGCGTGCTTACATAGTTTGCAATCAGCGCACCACGCTGGTCTCACGAATATGTTGCTGGTCCGCGCGACATTCAATGGCCAGACCTACCTTCTCTTGCTCCCCCGATTACTGGCGAGTTTATCCAGTTTAGCTTACACAACGTTGTTATCATCCTTAATGAAGTATTGATTTGACCGTTCCTCCCCGCGTAGCACACGGCAATTTGGAAGCCTCATTATCATAGCTTCCCCTTCATGGTGTCGAGGCGGTCAACACGGAGTTAGTTGCCGTTTGTTGTGCAAGTAGCAAGACAGGAGTAAGACTGGTAATTCCGCTTTACGGACTGCTCCCAATGATGTTGGATGCAATTGTTCAACAACCTGTGATTGTTCTATATCCTCTTTGTTCCCTCATCACAGGACACTATAATTTAGTGTGTACTCCCCCCGGCCCTGTATGCAGCACAACCCAGGAGGGTGAGTTCTTTTGGATGATTTTTCTATCATTAATTGATGGGTTTTGGTATCAGTTATTGGATATTGTGCCTCCTATGTATGTTTGCGTTTGGTTCTTCTACAAGTCCTCCATACATTGCTCTATAGCTTTGCATGCCACGGTTGGCTTGACACCACCATTTGTCCTAAGTAACTGCTGTCGCAATGCTTACGTTGTTCTAATTTTATTTGTTGTTTATGCTTTTTATTTGTTATTGTTTTCCTTCTCTGCAGGTGTGCATTTTAACTACGGTGCCACACTTTTTTAGGGTGCTGTATGCGTGCTCACTACTCAGTCTCTTATAGACATTGGGCACCACCAAAGAGGTGTAGGTAGCCGCATTAATTCCCTGGTCCTGATGAATTGCCATTTATTATATACAAAGGCAAGAAACATGTTGACCTATTGATCACGTCAGCACATACACTCACTTAACTATTGGTGTCACATGTGCAGACTGTATATTTTTTTAACCAGGATGGTGACCACACTATTAAAATTATTTAGTGGATCACCTACCCCTGTTTTAATTGGTTCACTTTAACCCCATTTGCACCTACACTCACCTATGTCTTAATATTGTCTTTTCAACCCCACACACACATCACTCACCGGCGTTGGAATAAAAGATCTCCGCTAGGAAGGCCCTTTTAGGTGCCTGATCGGGCATTGCACCCGCCGGCCCGATAAGCAGCAAAGACCCGGTGATGAAGCAAGACACCCGCTTGTTGGGTGTGTGAGGGTCTTCTTTTCCAAATAAGGAGTAACCTTTACTCCTGTTTCTCACCACAGTTCCCTGTCATCACTGCGTTACCCTCTTGTTATTTTGTCACACCTTGCTTTAACGTTAGGAACTGCATACTTTTTGTTTTCACTAATGCTTGGGCATGTATGCTGGACCTTGATAACAATAAAATTCATTGTTATTTCTTCAAGCCCTCTCCTCCCTCGATTTGTTTAATATAAATATGGGTTACATGGTTCACAAGGCATATTCCGACATATGTCATGCATGTGTGTACAATTCACATGTTTCCTGTGAGTTTCCATGCACTTGCAGAGACATTTTCAAGGGTATGTGCACCGCAGTAGATGAGACCTCCGGGGTAACAGTGTTGCATAGTCAAACAGTGGGGGAAACTTTCCCGGCCTCAGCGGTCGGAATCAGATCGCGGCCCCTGCGGTTGGTCCCACCGGCATCATAATCAAGCCCTAATTTTTTACTATTGCTAAACTAATAATGTTATGTATATATATTTAACCTTGCAAAAAGCAATCACTTAAACTGAATGAGAAACACATATCAGCGGCATCAATCAACAAGACTATTTCAAAATCTACCTCAAATTGATCCTGTAGAAAAATCAACAAATCAAAATTCTTGATTTCAGGGAGGGCAGTGTCAATACTGAGCAGCGTGAGCGTGTTCAACACCACAGACATACACATTACATGCTTCAGGAACCTCTTTAATGAAAAGTGCGGGTACAAAAGGTACACAGAAAAGCTAGCAGGTAAAGAGTAGTAGGGCCCAAAATAAGCAAAATCATTGTTCCTCTTCCATTCACATCCTCCCCTCCTTCTCACTGCCAGTTCAGTCTTGAGCTCCCTGGAGATGTGGAGAAGCAGAGATGCTGCCAGTATTGCATCCTATTCGACAGATGACCTTTCTCAAGATATTGAGACCCTTGGGTTTTCTCTCATGCACTAAAACTATCTAAGAACAAGTGGAACCAGAAGCATCACCAAGTGGCCAACCTTTGACAAGCATTTGGAAAGCCAATATCATTTTCTCTTTGTTAGTTTTTGGACTCAATTCACAAAGCAATGTATTCTAGCAATCTGGGCTACGATCACTGATATCTGAATTTAATACTGCAAGAAATTAACAAAAGGTGATGTTGCAGTCATATTTAGGAGAAATCATGAGAAAATGTAGTATAATCTAACTCTGCTGCTCTTTATGTTCACTCACATTATGAATACGTTCCTAATAAATAGTTTGAATGAACATATTACTTGGCAAATACCGTTCACGGGTAGAACAATTAATTATTCCCAACTCGTGAATATGTTGTTTTCTGTATCAATTAAAACAGTGGGAAGCCAACAATCTCGACCTTCTGTTGTGTCCAAGGCTTGAATCTTATAGGGGCATATTATCAAGACAGGCGATAAAATTATCGCCGCTTTAGTGGCAGAAAACTGCCGCTAAAACGGCGATAATGGGCTTGATAATGATAATATGCTCTATGGAATTCCAATTGAAGCTCAGGTTAGATGTCCTTCACATCTAACATGGGCTTCAATTGGAATTCCATAGAGCATATTATCAAGCCTATTATCGCCGTTTTAGCGGCAGTTTTCTGCCGGTAAAGCGGCGATAATTTTATCGCCTGTTTTGATAATATGCCCCATAGTTCTCCGTAGTTGACAAATGAAGAGTGACACCTTTCAAATGTCCTTCAGGTACCCAGACCACAAACTCGCCTTCTTTTTTGGACTACATCTCATCCTTTCACATATTTATGATGACTTCTTGTTTTTCTAAAGTGACTGTCTACACTTTGGATGATACAAGTACAACTATTCCTTATTCCCAACTCTGGTAATTCATTTTAAAGTGTTTTTTTTTATCGCTGATTGGCCAGCAGTGTTGCGCTCCATTACCTAACTTGATGGAGAACGAAAAAACTCTTGCTCTGGGAATGTGTTCACCAAGAGTCGACTTTGTGATTGTGTAGTTGTGGATCATTTTTGACTGAGTTGTTTACAAAGGCAATATCATATAAAGGACAATTTAAATTAATTAATTGTTCAACATCACCGATCTCTTCAATAACAACAGTGCATGAATAAGGGAAAAAAATGATGCAGTGCAGGGCCGGCTTTAGCGCTGGTGGCGCCAGCGTGACAATCACTTTTGCGCCCCCACTCCCCATAACCGCCTCCTCTGATTCTTTCACTACCACCGGGCAAAAGTGCCCCTCATCTCTCCAATCATAAGATATCTCCCTGAAGTCAGTGCCCCCTTCACAGGTCAGCGCCCAGTGCGGTCGCACCGGTGGCACTGCCCTGAAGTGGGCCCTGATGCAGCGCGCGCACAATAAGGGAGAACTAGAAATGATAGAAGAATGCACTTTGTACCTCCAAGGACCTGTGAGTGACCCAGTGCAATGCATAGTTATTTTTGGTAGAAGAGCTGCAACCACAGACATGAAACCTCAAAATCGTGGGTACACAGAACCCATTGTGCACCATACCTCTCTATTTGCAATTTGAAGTCTGGGTGTTAGGTGCGAAGGATCTGTGCATTGCCTTTGGCTATGTACAGATTTTTTTGTGCTGTAAAATTTCTAGGACAGCTGTGCATGGCCAGTAGATAATATATGATATGAAGTGTCTGCATATAACATGTCTTGAGAAGGCTAACGCCCTCTGGCAATGGCCGCTTGGCATCGAACTCGGCTCTCCTTGGCTGAATCGGAGAGTGCATTGCTCTGGCTGGAGGATGCCCGAGGCCCTGCAAACGTCCTTATCATTACGCTAGAATGGACTCCTCCTGACCTTTCGCACCTAGGGGAACGACTACGCACTTCCTCCTTGAAGCTGGCTGCCCTCTGAATGCCCTCCCTTCTCTAAGGTACAGGCCCCGTGTTCCCCCGACATAGTGATTACTCTATAAAGTGCGCTGCCCCGTCTTCTTCACTGACACCGCCTTCCGCTGAAAACGACAAGCGGGAATGAAATCCAAGATTCAGATCGGCTACCACCCTATTTCTGTCTCCATAAGGAGTGCGTGCCTGGCTGCTCTCTCCCTATGCTATTACGACCGATGGCTAGACTGCTAAATTTCATGTGTTCCTGTTTGTTTCATTTTATATGCCCAGCATTTACATACATTAGCAATGGAAAGATGGTGTTCCACTGTATAGGCACGAAAGAATGCACGATCCTTAGGTCCTTGGCTACTTATAATGAAGGCCATTACGGCAATGTGTTTGTTACCTGCCATACTCTGGAGCATTTATATGTGCTTCTCGTCTCCAGAGAGCATGGCCGCATATTTATTAATATAATACATGGGCCATTTGCCTAATAGACTGCTTCTAACAATATCAAGTGCCTACTAAAATGTATTGTTCATACAATACATTCAAAATGCTTAACACAAATATTTTAAAACATGACGTTGTAGGAACCTGGCGCTGTATATACTATACCAAAGTGAGGTATAGTGTGCACAGAGTCCAGTGGAACCTCAAAGGTAGGCAGAGGTAAAGTTAGATAGAACATTACTCTCTATTTGTGGTAGTGTGGTCGAGCAGTAAGGCAGTATCAGAGGACAGTGTTAAGCATTTGTTGAGCACACTCAGTCAGCAAATGAGTTCACACACTCAAAGACTGAACTTCAGACCAATTGTTATTGTATAAAAATATTCTTTTAGTTATTTTATTTTCTAGAACCAAGCAAGCTTGGCACAGGTAAGCAATAAATACTTTACAGTAGTAATGCAAATGAAATACAGTTTGAATGATAATTGTATATGCGCTTTGGTTTGATTTACAGTATGGATGCAGAGAAATGCAATACTTAGTAAATGCAGTACATAGAATTAAATAGGCTTTTTAGTAAAATAGCAGGTAAGTAACTTGTGAGATTACTAGGCTTACACAGAGTAGTATGCCTAGATACTACTCTGGGACATTTCCTGAAAACAGGTAAGTAAAATCATTTTTGTTAGATTATGCAATTTTAAAGAATTTCTTTAATTTCTCAAATTCACAGAAAAACAGTCAAGTTTATCCTATGGAGGAAAATAGTGTTATCGGTTTTGAGGTAAGTATTTGGTAGTGGGAGTTGAGTTTCTGGGGTAGACTCAGGGGTCCCCCAGGGTCAAGGATGCACTCTTGTTATACCCTCAGCAGCACTAGGGCGGCTGGGTGCAGAGTGCTGAGGCCCAATGTTATCCCTTCGGGGATGGGGGCCTCCGGTTGGTGGCTGCTGGCAAGCAAGCCACTTAGTTGTGGGAGCAAAATTCTGGACTTTAGCCCAGGGCAAATGGGGAAACAAATTATCACCAAAGGTGCACTCTCAGCGGCACTAGGGCGGCCGGGTGCAGGGTGCTGTTTCGACGTCCGGTGCCCTGTTGTTTTCCATGGGAACCTCCGGTTTGCAAAGCCACTGCAGGCTTGCGGACGAAGGTCTACTGGGTGCGACCACCACTTCGAGAGGTATGTTGGGAAGTTAGGGGTTGGTTAGGCACCGTCGGTTTGGGCACACAAGGCCGTGGGGCGTCGGGTGCAGGGGTGCCTTTTGGGGTCGGATCTTCTTACCAGCTCCTGGTCGCGGTTAGGGGGGCCTTCTGGACTTAAACTGCAGGCGTTGGCTGGAGGCTTGAGGCAATTCAGGGGTCGCCGGTTCTCGAGTCAGGATCACTAGAGTGACCTCCTCGTGGTGTTTGCCCACTCAAGCTCGGGCTGTGGACGGCGGATGCAGAGTGGTACGGATTTGTGGTTTCCGGCCAAGGCCAGAGGTTGCACATGAACAAATCCGGTGTTCATGGAAGACAACTGTAGTTGAAGACAGGCAGTTGTGCTTCACCTTGCCGCCCCCACCTGAGGGGTGGAGTTAGCAGAGGTGGGCACACCTCTTTTCCTCACTTGTTTTTCCCGGCAGTTCTCCAGCCCAAAGTGGGTGTCAGAACCAATGGGGACCAGTTGCTGAGAGCAGCAAGTGGCCTGGAGAAGCCCACAAAGGCAGCAAGCCTTTGAAGCTTCCCCTTCGTGAACCCTGCCCATCCTGGGGGTGGAGGCTTGGCACCTCGTCCCAGGATGTGCATTGTTTCAGGCCCCAGAGAGCAGCAGGCTCTCGGCTCAAGGGTCCAGAAACATGTCTGTTGGTGGCAGATAAAAGCAGCCACTCAGCCTGAACACCAGTGGTAGGTTAGTTTTCAGGGGGCATCTCTAAGATGCCCTCTGTGTGCATTTTTCATTAAATCCCACACTGGCATCCATGTGGGTTTAATGTGCTGATATGTTTGATACCAAACTTCTCAGTTTTCAGTGTGGCCATTATGGTGCTGTGGAGTTTGTAATGACAAACTGCCAGCACCATGTACTCTTAATGGCAGCATTGCACTTACAATGTCTAAGAATGTACTTAGACACTGTAGGGGTACAGAGCTCATGCACCTGTACCCTCACCACTGTTATAGTGCCCCCAGCTAGAGGGGTGCTTGACCTATGCCAGGGTAGTGGCTTGCAGGCTTGGCACACAGAGATGTGTGCCATGTCGACTCTTCACTTTGTTCTGCACCAAAACTCACAGCCTGTGTGTAAAGGTACAGGACCTCTAAGGATGGCACAATACGTGCTGCAGCCCTTAGTGGTCTTCCCTGGTAACAGTGCCCTGGGTACCTGTGGTAAAATTTACCAGGGGCTGACCTGTGGGGGGTTACTGCAACAGAAACCCACTCTCCTACAGACGTGAACTGTCTGCTTGAAAAAAGATAGGACAGGAAATGGGTGAATGTTAAAAAACCGCTAAAGAATCGACCCTATCCAATTCCATTGTCAGACAATGTCAGTCGGAAAGTCTTAAATTACAGTTATGACATCCCCAAAAATTTAAGTTTGTATCACTGAACACAAACACAGCTGAGGCCAAAGGGGCCTGGGCATAAAGCGCTGCCATACCCTGTACCAATCACCATTGGCTGTGTGCAGGTAATTTGGCATGTCAACGTGAGGCAACTGCACACTGCCATCTGCTCTGTACATCTGTACCATTTTTAGGTCAAGCATTCGGGACCTCTTGTATATACTTTATTATATACTTATATGTGTATGTACTTTGTAGGCTCTGGAGATCAGCCCTAGGACGTGTCTGCATCCGCTTAGGGACTTTTTTTTCTGTTCATCTGACTCTATTTGACTGTCTTGATAGAAAACTACTAGTAGGGTCAGTAAAATACCAAAATTGCTTTCTGCTGGTTCAACTGCCTCTATTTAACTGTCTTGATAGAAAACGACCAGTAGAGGTCAGTAAAATACCAGACTTTTTTTAGCATTCTCTAGCTTCCAGTCCATTGAAATTGCCTTCCACGAGCACCCGTAGACAATATTTTTTTCAAATCTTGTATTTTCAGTGATATGACCACCGAAGGCCCTTATTTTACTAAAAGCAGATCTTTGAACTATACCATTTCCCACTAAAAGGCAATATTTCTCTCCATGTGTTTCCATACCTGGCGTGTCACACAGTTTGGTGCTTACTTTCCCTCCATGTTAAAGAACGGTAGATGTTTCAGCACCCAGGCTAATGTGCTGCATAGATAAATACATATAAGGTCCCAAAGGCGAGACCGATTGCATTGCAAATGCTTTTTTGTTATTAACACTCACAATTATCTACACACCAGCTATGTATGTTCTTTAGCCATAAACAGTGGGTGTTTCCCATATGAATATCGAACACAGGTCTGATTTCAGCACCTGCTGTTCATGGCCAATAGCTATGTTTAGTGTGTTTTATCTTACTGGAAGCCCTCTACCAGGTTGTGTGCTAAACCCAATATGAACAGCTGAAGACGACGTGCATTGAGATAAGCCCATATGTAGACTGGGGAAAGGGCATGGCTAAAAGCCAGGGCCTGTTCTCATCTTCTGGTGTGCATGACCTGCAACCGTACCAAATGTATTATGTCCATGTGGGGCTTGGGACAATGACCTTCAATGTACAACCCTGCTGTGGAAGCTCAAAACTCGTACTCAGTGTTAACTTGATTTGTGAAGGGGAAATTGTACATCACTGTAAAAACCTTTCACTGAAAAAAATAGCCCTGGAGAGTGCTTAGAAGAAAGAAAAACCTGTTATAAAAGCAAATAAATTCCATAAAAAACGAAGTTATATTCATTTTGAACTTAAATAAAAGAAACAGACATTTCACAGTACATTGAGGAATGAGTCATTCATACATTGTTGTAATGTGTATCTGCTGATGCCTGCAAAGGCCTAACAAATATGCCACACATATTGACATTGCAGACAGCTGTCCTGTCAGCACAGACACCTAAAAGGGGCCTCCTTCCAAGAGCTGCCCAACCGTCCAAATTTCGCGGGCAGTTTTGTAAAAATCGCGGCATTTTTACAAAACTGTCGATTTCGCGATTTTTTTGCAAATCGCGAAATCCTGGAGGGTCTGAATGACACCATAACTCACTCCCGATTGCGCTGCTCATGACCTCACACCTAATTTCACATAAAACTGTATGACACAGATCATTGATGACATCTTTGCTGACATCACATCTGACCTCTTCGTTAACATTATCAAAGAGATCACAATGGATGGTCAAAGCAGAGCAACTGACAAAAGAACATTTTGAAAAAAACATAGAATTGTAAGTATGGAACTTTAATTTGATTAGGATCTACACTAAATGTAAAATGGGTTTGAAAATAAATAAATAATTACTGACGTAGTGAATGGATTAATTATGTAAGTCAGGCTTCTAACCTGCTGTTAGACTATAGGGTAAGAGATGCAGTGGTAAGAGCATAGTTTAATCATTACGAATTACTCCTGTACCAGTACAGCCTTTCTGAAGGCCATGCCCTACACTCGCCCCCTGATGGACAACCCCTCCTGCCCATTTCAACTGTCTATTGCTGTCCAGTTAGGTTATCGACAAATGCTTCATGTATACAAAAACATTTTCAAAAGCTGTGCAAGTGTGTTATGGCCATATGAATCTGGTCATATGGCATGGCAATTAATGAGCTTGAGGTCCTTCACCCAATGTAGAAATGGGTTTGAAAATAAATAAATCATTATTGCTGTACTGAATGGACTAACTATGTAAAGTCAGTCATTTAACTTGTCGCTAGACTACAGGGTCAGTGATGCAGTGGTAAGAGCCTGTTTTCAGCATTATGAATGACTCTTGCCTCTGTACAGATGTTGGGCACAGTGTGTAGCTGATGTACCAGATATGAATCTGAGCTAAGGAGAAAACTCTGTACTGACCTACTTTGCAATGTAGTTCAGTACAGAGTTTTCGCCTTAGCTCTTGTTTTTCCCCCCTCCTCTGTGACCTAAAATTATGTAGGGGGTACCTTCTTTTCTATGAATGCCAGATATGAATATGGTCATATGGCATGGCAGTCAGTGAAGTTGAGGCCCTTCACCCAACATGGAAAGATGAGGGTAGGTGCAGCAACTTCCCTTAACTCCCACTGTACATAACAGAAGGCGTGCAGTTGTTTCTGTCAAAAATGGAATTTGTTACAGGTCCATGCCAAAGACCATAACCTTGGCCCAGTTACCATTTTGTATGGACAAAGGCAGTGTGTAGTGGGTTATATCAATTTGGGTGTTAGGTGCAACCCCAATTATTTGAATATAAGGCCCAGCACTCAATCTGCACTGCGTATTTCCACAAGGGTATTAGGAAACTGCCCTATCTTTAAAACCTGCTGCAAGCAGTACAACTACAAATTGCACTTGTCCACAAAGGACCCGCTCTAAGTCCAGCCTCTACAGTCAACCCCTCTTCTGCACAGCTGAATGTATTTGTAGATTTTAAGTAAGGACAAATGTTATCTGCTGTACATAAACAACAGTGTTTGCTGTAGAGGTAGACATATGTCCATGGGATTTTAGCCAGGTAAAGAAATCACTTGTGTCACAGGTTCTGTCTTCATCTGGCCCTGTGCTAGAAATCCAGGATGACTGCATGTAACTGCACTCTCTAGTACAGAGGTCTTCATACTGGGAGCTGAACCCCCGTGAGAAAGTACATCAATTGGTGTCCACAAGAGGTAGTCACCAGGCCCTGGTTAAGTTGAGCTCCTGTGCTGCCTGATACCCCTGGGCTGCCGGCAGTTCCTGCTCCTGTGCTGCCTGTGGTCCCTCCCCCTGTGCTGCCTGCTACTCCTGTGCTGCTGCGGTCCCTGTCCCTGTGCTGCCTGCTGCTCCTGCGCAGCCTACTGTCCCTGTGCTGCCCATTCCAGGCCCTTGCCCAGTGCCCAGGACCTCTAGGACCTCTACTGGAGGCCACCCAAAAAGACATACAGTGGACACAGGATTTGGGCCCGCTGCCAACGCACCGCCAGTTGAAGAACACCCAGCGCCAGGACCCCTGGCCCTCCTGCCATCCTACGGTAGACAGCCAAGGAACTCCTGGACCCCGGACGCCGAAACAACAGCTGCATCTCATCCTCCCCATGATCTACCAAAGGACCCTTCACCTGCTGACACTGTCACTTCTCCTACAACACAACCTATGAAAGACCCCACACAAAAACACCCCACAACTGCTCCATTGTAGCCTGCTCAACGCCTGCTCACTCTGCATCACCGAAATGTGTCTCAACCCCTCCTCGAACCCCGACATCACCACCGTCACTTCCGAAGGTTACAAGATAATTCACTGAGACCACACAAACAAACAAGGCGGAGGCATCGCCATCAACTTCAAGAAAACCGTCAGATGCACATTCACCAATGACGACTCCACAACTCTCATGGAACACCTCCACTTCCTACTGCAAATGGACACCCAGCTCCTAAGAAGAGAACAGTGAACACACATCTAGAAAATCCTCCATGACCTAGGACCAGCCTACCTCAACCATCAACTTAAATTTCACTAACCATCCAGACACCTGTGCTCCTCTTCACTCACCCTCGCACACATACCCCGCATCTGTTGCAGCGGTGGCCATGCCTTCTCCTACATCGCTGCCAAAAATAGGAATGACCTTCCCCTCCAGCTCCATACAGTCCTCTTGCTGGTAGACCTAAGAATGAGACTCAAGATCTGGCTCTTCAACAGAGACACAGTGCCCAGATACCCGTTGGGGAGACTGAGTTGCGCTTTACAAATGTGGTTTGATTGATTGAATAGTATGCATCTTTGGAGCGTTGTCAAACATGTTTACAAATCACACTGTGATTTTATTGAAAGAAAACCGTGGAGGTGAGCAAATCTGTAATAGGCAAACAGTGAACCTTTCGTCAATCATGCAGACAGAGAGAAGGTTTCCATGGGGAGTGGTTCAAAATACCCTGAAAGCCCCTCACCCTAATTTTCTGATAAAGGATCTTGTTGTTTATACTTTTAGGGTCAAATGTCTGCCAATATTATGTTGGCAATCATGCATATCTCTCAAAGTCAATGTTGAAAAGGGTAACTAAGCCAAAACTGCAGTGTTTGATTTGTTAAATACATTCAGATCTGCCACATAGCCCTGTTTGTTATGAACCATCTTCAGGCAGCCAGTCCTCATATTTTAGCCAACAGTGCCTTTCATTATCCAACAGTGCATTTCATTTGGGAACTTCTAGTTTTCTATTTAATACTGTAAGGACAGGCTCAAAACGTCCAACAGGCAAAGTGTTGGAAAGGAAGGACTGGCTGGAGGCATCACACATGAAATGGAATCAGTTTGCAGCAGGTTATAATATTGTGACAATATAGAAGAAATTGTGAACATCCTTTAAAAAAAAAAGAAATATTTTACACCCTCTAAATTCCCTTAATTATTTAACTCCTTCTGCCTACATTTTTTTAATTTCATACATAGGATTTATTCTAAGAAAGAAGTAAGACAGAACAGTCCATCTGGAAAATGATCACTTAAAATTTTGGCTTGCAATTCTCAGTTTTTTGGTCGAGCCTGGGCAGCGCATGTGCTGCTGTGAGGCATTCTGCATTGAGGTATGGCATACACGCACCGCCCATTTCCCCGCCTATCATTTTATTTGGCTCCTGTTACTGTCCTTCCTAAATCATTGCTTTTCATTTGTGAATAGGCTTGTTATTCCCTCCATAGTACCGCCTTGTCTGCATTTGTAACCTCCCATAAAGACTGGACCACATACTTGTTGTGTTACATGGTCTGCTTTTTAAGTCGGTGAGCATTATTTTGTTTAATGAATAATGGGGACAATGGCTGACTGCTTCTTGTATTTGCAGCGCGTCCACACAGCACCCGCGGGACAATGGCGGCCGCTTCTTGTATGGAGTGCTGTGTGCGCTTTCACTTTTAAAGTGGCTGCCCCGCCACCCCCTACACAGCACTTGCGGGACAATGGCAGCCGCTTATTGTGTTGAAAACTTTTAAGCTGAGCACGGCGCCCGCTTCAGGGACATCGCGCTCAGTTGTTTGTTTTTTTAGGTTAAACCGGGCTGCGCATGCGCCGCTGCAAAGCATGCTGTATTGTTTACTTTAATGCTGAGCGTGGCACCCACTTCAGGAACAGTGCTCTCTGTTTCATTTTTTTTTTTTACTTTAATGCTGAGCATGGTGCCAACTTCAGGGACACTGCACTCTGTTTTGGTTGAAAGTAAAAAAAAAAAAAATTTAAACAGAGCTCGGTGTCCCTGAAGTGGGACACCACGCTCTCTGTACTGCAATAGGTCTCGCATTTTACAAACTTTGACCTATTGCTATTGTAAATGACAAGGCCTTTTATTATTCCAGGTTTTTTAAACCAATAAATTAAAGGCATTGTTATTTACAACGCCAATAGATCAAAATCTCGCAATTGAGAGAGCTAATGCATTGCAAATGCTTTTTCATATAGGTAGCATGCAAAGTTGAAAAGCAATGCTGCAAATCAGCTTTGTTTATATTTATTAGAAAACATCAGCTTAAGTCCCCTAAAATTCTATAACATGCTTGCAGTATTTTACATATTATACAAAAATAGTGGGAATATGTCAGTATAGAGAGGCTCGGTGGTATTATATGACACAGAGGGAGGCAACAGTAAAATGTACAGCCTGCTTTTGTATACAGAGATAGTTCGCCATAGGTTAGGGTATTGTCATTTACTTAGCACACAATCTACTATTGGTATAACATCATACTACTTTCAGTAGCCCCTGGGGCAAGTGCTTTGATGCACTAAACCAAGGGGTGAGGGGAGAAGAGAGGCTCCCCAACTTTTGTCCTTCAGCTTTTCAGTGAAGCGCTTCTACACTCCTGTAATTCAGAAAGAAATCATGGCATATTTGTTCAAAGAACAATCTCCTCCTCCTTTTCGCACTACGCACTTTCTGTATAACTCTCCTTTAGTCTCTCTCCCTTCTGTTTAGTGCTTAATTGCTCCTCAGCCACATTGACATGAAATGTCTCACCATACGTACATATATACAATCATCCATCTGCTCACTCTACACCACCTCTTTCCCTCTAATATGAGCTGTATTCACCAAGCATTTGCAGGGAAACAACCAACACAAACTATTATGCCTTTATTGTGGTGGGATGGGCACATTAAAAAAGTGTTGTCATCTGTGACCACTTCTGCAATCCTATAGCAGTTTGAGTAGCATCCTGTAATTATTATTGTCTATACTTTGCCATTTTGAACAGTCTAGATGCATTGGCATCAAATAAATATCACACAGTGGTGGTTACATAGCGTTATATAAGCACTCTTTATTTTTACATGTGGCCACAGGGACCCCATCCCCTGGGGCCTAGCCTGAAGTGTGGGTGTGACCATACTAGCCCCAGACTTTAATGGGGAAGGGAACTAGAGGCAGAAAGGGCGCCAGGAGCAGGCCAGCCTTCAACACTAACTGTTATACACAAATGAGGCCGCTACCGGTATTATGACCTAAAGGGTGCTGGTTTGTGAGTGTGAGTGTAGGCATCTCACAAAATTTTAGGACTGGCCTCACACACTGCCTGGTGTCATGCTTCATCATCGGCCGTCCTCGCTCTCTAAAAACTTGGTTTGATAGAGGGCGGGCATTCACCTGACGACAGGGATGCACTTCTAAACTAAGTGGGTGCCCGAAGTGAGTGAGTGGGATTTAAAAACCATTACAGTTGCCAAACTAAATTTTAATGGAACAGGTAGCTGTATGGTATTAAAAACAAGTGAACGGTGATATGGGGAAAATTATTAACCCCTCGCCATATATAATTTGGTCGACATGTTTCTGCCTAGTGTCATACAGTGGTCCATGGCATTCATCAGGACCTATGTTATCAAGGGCCCCGTTCTTACCTACTCTGTGATGAGAAAACCACTAGGTGGGGTGACCTATGTCACTCTCCACTTCCTGGGGGTTCTTTGTAACCCTGTAAAAGAGAAAGAAAATATGTGCAAGATAATCATCAGAACACTTAGGTCAATCAAACAGAAAATGAACCACACCACACAAATTAGCGTGCGTGGCTAAGTGTGTAACACTTGCCTGTCATACGTGCCCATACAAGAGGAATTAAAAGTAGGGAAGTTGTCTCCTACATCTTACCCACGGACTTCATCTACCTACTCCATGGGAGGAGGAATAAAGGGAAAGCCCCTGTAGTCAAACCCTAAAAGACGGACAAGCACAAGTATCCATATTACGTGAAAATGTACATAAAAAGGTAAAAAAAAAGGGGGGTGTTAATTACATGCACACGCATACGTCACACATTCTCCCAGATTTGCCTTACTGCATCAAGGTGTGCTCTCCGCTACATCACCTAGTTGTATTCAGCTCTCCTCCCCGGCGATAAATGAGCACGGTGGGGAGAGCGGTATAAATAGTATGCTTAATTAGTGCATGTGACGGGAAGGGGGATGAATTAGCGCTGATTGGCAAAATCTGTATGATATTTGGTGTCCCTGTGTGTGCCAGTGGTTGAATAGTTAAATCTCGCCTGACCTTCGTTTCTAAACGTTGCTGTAACATACGTTGGTATCCGGTGTCACACACAGCGTCTGTACAGACTGCCTGGTGTGCGCCTGGATTAGGACGTGCCTCGTGACTAGTGGGCGCTTCCTGCCTGTAAGTCGGCGCTTGTGGAAATGCGCACATATCCGGTGTCCCAGAGAGTAGTTGTAGTCGAGTGTCAGGCATGAGCCGGATCTGGGGCTGGTTGACGCACTGAGAGGGCGCGTTGTGCCTGCGCAGCGGCGCTAATTTAATTATAGAATATCCCAAGTTGCTGTTTGGGTGTTGCGCTCAAGGGGCGTGTCATGCCTGTGCGGCGGCGCTCGAATAATGTGCTAGTGTCCCAAGTTGAAATAAGTTTTGACTGGCAGAATTGCCTGTCCTTTGCCTGGACTTGGTAGCGGGCGTGTCATGCCTGCGCGGCGGTGCTCAATTAATGTGCAGGTGTCCCGAGTTGAAATAAGTTTTGACTGGCAGAATTGCCTGGACATGGTAGCTGTAATGAAAAACACCTAATTATGTTGTCTGGTCCCAGACTTCCAGTCTTAAAAATTACTATTCTTGGGGCCGAAAATAAAGCCCATTGCAATCATGGAGCTGACATAATTTGCTGTCTGCTCCCAGACATCAAACCTAAAGGTGAGCATAGGGGGTGTCACACCAGTTTCCACTATGTACAAACCAAAAGAAGCCCTATGCCACAGTGGTATTAACTCTGTTTGCTGTATGCCCCCAGGTTCATGGCAGATATTGTGAGCCGTAAAAAGAAAAAAAGAAAAAAACTCCTCTCCCGTTACGATGATCAGCTTAAAAGTGTCAGGAGTAAAATATATATATTTGTGAGAGAAGGAGTGGTTGGTAAGATCGTTCTCACGCTGAGGCTCCACCTCCCTTGAATTTCATCATCTTTTAGGTCGTGTATCTCCCTTGTTTATAGAACTGGAAAGACAACTCCAGATCTTAAAATAAGTGGACATACCCATCCATGAAAAGTAGTCAGCTCTTCCTACCCCAGCCAGGGCACCCACATTTAAATTGTTGGGGACCGTGGGGGAAGCCTCAAGGCCCCTGCCGGGCCCTGTCAGCTCCCAACCTCCTGTGGGAGCCGGCATTGCTTTGAGACCCCGAGAGCTGCTAACATACTGTTCCCTGGATCTCAAAGCAATGTGTCTGTTTCCTTGCTCTCTTGACAGCAGGCAAGGAAACAGACATGTTCTGCTTTCAGCAAGTGAGAGGCTTTTCGGCTCTTGCTTGCTGAAAGCGGCGCAGGTTTACTATGGCTTAATGGGCAACCCGGGACATTGCTGTGTCCAGCCTTGGGGGGTGGTGGTGCCGAGGGCCATCTAGGCCTCCATGAGGGGGGCCATGCCCCCCTCCTTTGTTAATTAAACCCCGGGGAGGTGGTGGTCCCCGGGTCTGCATGCCCCCATGTATTATTATTTAATTTAGCCCCAGGGAGGTGGCGGGCCTCAGGTCTGCATGGGGGCCCCATGGACCCCCCCTTATTTGTCACATTTAGCCCTGGGGAGGTGGCAGTCCCTGGGGCTGCACCCACATTCATTTTATTTAATAGCCCGGGCAAGTGGCGGTCACAGGGCGGCAGGGGTTTGTGCAGGCCCCGCATCAATTTTCATATCTTTGCCCCAGGTAGGTGGAGGTCACCGGGGCTGCGGGGCAGGCCATAGGGCCTCCCCCACATTGCGTTTTTATTAAATAATGAATTTGCCCTGGGGAGGTGGCAGTCCCCAGGGCAGCGGGGGACCGAGCACCCCCGCATTTATACTGTTTAGTGTTCCGGGGAGGAGGTGGTCCACAGGGTTAAGAAAAGCCTAGGAGGGGGGCACCATGAGCTCCTTTCCTTGATTACCCGAATGTCCCTGGGATTTGGCCCACTCGTGGGCTTTAGAATTCTTGTAAAAATGTTGCCATGGATTTGCGGATTCACCCATGAGTCTGCAGCAAAATCAAAAAACAGCAAGCTTTTAAACCCCAACCGGGTCCCTGTGGGACCCCCCCACCATATCTGGGGGGCTCAGGGTATTCCTACGCTGCCCCCTTTTCTTTATTTTTTCCTTTTTTTCGAGTCCTAAGATGGCTGTCAAGTATTCCTAGTTGAAGTGTTGGCAGCCAATCAAATTTTTGTAGGATCCGCAAGTCCACTGCAAGGACTTGTGTCCCCAGATATCTATGTTGTTTAAACTTTAATTTCTTTGAAACTACTCAATGGATTTACCCCAATCACAAAAGCACACTTTCTGGACCAACATCTAGCTTTATGCTAAATTTGCTGTAATTTCGTTCAGCAGTTCGGGCTGTAGTCTAAAAATGAAAAATTCTCATAGACATAACATGGGGAAACGCGTTTTGGGACCCTCCTTTTTTTCTCAGCCCCCGCTTGACAGATCACCTCAAAAACTTTTATCGCAGCAGCTGCAGCAGCTAAACCAAAAGGGGGACGTTTTGTGAAAATTTCGTGGAGATTCATCAAGCGGCGCCAATGTTATTGGCAAAACAAAATAGGCTTTTCCTACGGAAACTTTGCTTTGCTATCAGAACTCAGCAATCCTGCTGTGTGGGACTTACTGGAGGTAACAGGAGGGGTATATGACCCCCAAGGAGGTCCTTAGGGGCCAACTACCCCTCCTGTTACCTCCAATAGGTCCCACACAGTACCATTGGTGAGAAGTTGTCCGAGGCCATAACTCCTTTCTCTACCACTCTACAAATGTGCCTCCCGGCGCACTACTAGTTGGGAGATAAAGTTTCCTTGGCTCCAGAGGGACCTTGGGGTCAAGAAGTCCTCCTGGTACATCCTGTAAGCCCTACGCAGCGGAATTCCTGAGAGCTGGGTGGAAGTTCAGCCCCCTTTTTTCAGCACTCTGCAAATGCAACTGCTAGCTAAAAAACCTTTGAAATTCACAAAAAAAACAAAGGTTACAGGGACGTTATAGTTAGGAATTAGCATTTAAAAACCTTAGAAACTCACTGAAAAAACCACAGGTTTCAGGGACGTTATAGTTAGGTATTAGCATTTAAAAAACCTTAGAAATTCACAGCAAAAAACACAGGTTACAGAAATGTTATAGTAAGGCTGAAATTTCACTCGTACAAAACCAGAAAAAAGCCCAACCTCATAGGCCGCAAACAGAACAAAAAGGGAGGGGGCCATGCAGCTCCCCTCCCTGAGCCATTAATGGCCTTCTGGACTCCATCACCCGGGGTAGGCTCTCAGGCTATATCAGGGGAGCCCACGCCGGGACAAAGCAGTTTCCCTGCCTGCACTGGAGCTGGCAGGGAAACCTATGTTTGCTCTCTATTGGAGAGAGCAATTTCAAACCTCTGCCAAGCATGAGCAAACACTATGTCCGATTCCAGTTGTCTGGACCTTGAAAAATGCTCCCACCCACTGGGAGAGGCCTTTAGATCTGTTTACCTGCCTTTGGCGGAGTGCAGCATGCGGTTGGCTGCACGAAGGAGGTTGGCTGCTGTCAACTCCCCACCGCGCATGGCTAGAGGCCGTGGATAGCAGGGGGTTGTATTTATCAATCATAATTAAATATTACTTTACGTTAAAAAAACACTATAAATTCTCTGAAAAAATGTCAGAGTAATATTATAGTTAGGGGAAATGTTAAACAACAACGTTACATTTTTAACTCTAAAATCAACAGACATTCACCAGTAATGGTCTGCATTCTGTCCATCAACTGGTGCTTTTGCATTTGTCACCCCGAGTGGGACGGGTATGCCCAGACGTGGGTCCCGTGCTCTCCATGCCACTGGAATCAAGCTATCCTGGCTGAAGAGTGGTGAAACCCCGAAACCGGTCCTAGGGTGCTTGTTTCCAGTCCAGGGAGGACCTGGCTTGGCAGTTCGGGCTGGACTGTTCCCATGAGGCACAGGGTCAAGACTGATTTGCATATGGCTGGCTTCAAACTGGAATGGCATGGTGAGCAAAAAAACAACGGATTAAGGCCCAGATCTCTGTACTGGGGTGAATGTATGACATTGTTCTGCATTCTGTCCATCAACTGTTGTTTTTATAGTTATAATTATCTCAAGTAACTATAACTCGTGCCCTAAGGTAACTATAACACGCGCTCTCGCCATGTACTGCTTATCACCTTTCATATGACATCACTCATTTTATCTTCTATGACATCATTGATAATATAACTGCAACATTTGCTGTGAAATTATTGATGAGAAAACCGTGCATGGTGGAGTGCGAGTTATAGTTACCTTAGGGCACAAGTTAAAGTTACATATAAATATATGTGTGTGTGTGTGTGTTCTGCAAGTTCTAAAACAGTTACAGAGAGAGATCCCTATGTCCAGCATCCCTTTTCCACATCTGATTCCTCAGACTATCAATCCTCTCTGTTGCTTTAAACCTTTTCATTATAAATATTAACATCTTGCGTGAAAATAACTTTGTTTTAAATATTCTATTTACATGCGGGGAGGATTTTTTTAGAGGTCCAGATGGCTGCTGAAGGCATTCAAAGACTGCTGTAGGCAAACAGAAGAAAAATGGGGTCTCACCAGAGAATTAGAAATTCCACCTGGAATTCTTAATTTCTAAGGCGACCTCTGTGTCCAGTGGTAATGACCCGGATGTTCCCCACCCCTGGCTTTATCCCTACCCCTTGTAGGGGTTACTCCGAGTATGGAGAAAATCGAAGCCATTGCCCAAGGCCATGTAAGTTCTTTATAATTTTCCTTTATGAATATTAGAAAATCCTTCGAAAACTTAGCTTGTTTTAAACTGCATAAATCTCATCCCACGCCCCATGTTTGACACACCAAATAGTACGTCATTGCATACACCTTTGCCTGACATTGTGAGTTTGCTGTTTCGAAGAAAATTTCCTGAATATCGTATTATGAAAGAAAATATCTTAAATTCACAGAAAGAGGGAGAAAATAACTTGAAGAAAATGCTGTGTAATTGTCCAGAGCATCAGAAACACAATTGATGGGGGAAGTACGTAAAAGGACATATATTTCAAATCATGATGTGGCACTTACACACACTTGCAAGCACCAGACTGATGGATCATTGAAAACAGCAACAGGAATACTGCTCTTCTGTTGAGTTAAAGCACGATCGCACCTAAAGATATTTTACAATTAGGGTGTATTGTATTTAGATACAGTGAGATCTTTTTGTGGTTCAGAATGTTTTTGAGTGTGCATGCATAAGTAATAAGCTCTTATTCATAGAAGAGGTGCACTTCCAAGAAATTGCAGGAAATGTTCTGAGTAAAAACTGCTAAGTCTTTTGCTGGTTCGCAGTCACAACGCCAATAGCTAATGAGTTGGTCTCCAATCAAGCAGTTCAATGCACCCTGAAATGGAAACACCTGCATCGGAATGTATGGATTAGAAAAGAAAATCCTTAATGCGTGTCGGTCTTATTGAGTCTCTCAGAGTGAGTAGCCAACGCGGAACCAGAGAACGCTTCACAGTCCATTAATACAGTTATATAATTAATTTCTTACTCAGGGGGACATTTTCAACGAATTGCCTTGGAAATAGATTTTTATGGGTGTAGATGCAGTTTCCGATGGTATTTCAGTTTGTATAAATGCCCTAGAGCAGTTTGTTTTTCTGGACTAGGTTTATTTCACAGAAAAAGCGCAATTACGGGGCATATTAACAAGCCAGGCGATAAAATTATCGCCGCTTTAGCGGCAGAAAACTGCCGCTAAAGCGGCGATAATGGGCTTGACAATATGCTCAATGGAATTCCAATTGAAGCCCATGTTAGATGTCCTTCACATCTAACATGGGCTTCAATTGGAATTCCATACAGCATATTATCAAGCCCATTATCGCCGTTTTAGCGGCAGTTTTCTGCCACTAAAACGGCGATAATTTTATCGCCTGGCTTGTTAATATGCCCCTAAATGAGTTACTGTTTCTTTCGGTTGTAACAACTTGCAAATATTTCTCATCATCACTCTTCAATAAGGGTGTTGTTACTGGAACTTCGTGCATTTTAATCTATGACTGATATATATATGAATTTGGCACAAAAAGGTGCAGGCTGCTTCCCTGTTTGTGTAATTTGAAGTTATGTTATGTTATGTTAACTGTGGAACTCACTTCCGCTTGCTCTCTGGATTCCCACTTTACTTGAGTTCAGGAAACATCTCAAAACATGGCTTTTTAGATACTAGTCTCCCTTTACCGTATGCAGTCCATAGCTCCTAGACACCTAAGGGTATTAGTGCGCTATAAAAAGAGTTGTAACATAACATAACATCACACAAGTACAGAGCGGCTGATGACTGGAGCTGGGACGAGCAGTCCTGCTTGCAGCTCCCTGTGGTGCAGACTGATGGCTTGCCTCCTGGGACTCTCAGCACTGATACTTTAGTAGAGTGGCTCCAAATGGGAACTGCACAGGTCTGGCAGAAACCCAGGCCCCTATCTGATAGGAATCCTCCCACTGGTGCCGTCCGATGTCTTTGATATCGATGTTGCGACCGAGTCAGCACCAAATTTCCGGATTCTGGCAGAGGGCAGACACATCACAGACACACGGAGGAGCATATTCTCAAGTCCCTATCGCCGAGTTAGCAGCACTTTATAAAATTATCGTCCCATTCATAAGCTGGTGCTAACATCCAATATCACCAGTTTCCCTGCAATAGCAGCCGCAAAAAACATCGCCACAGATGACACCGGCAACTATTGCTAATGAGATGCAGAGTAGGCGTTCCTGTGCAAAAAATCTGTGACAATACCACTTCGCAACATTCACAACGACCAGCCGGATCGGCGATAAGAAAACAAAACAGGCAATAAAGCGCGTTAGCAGCAGGTATTGCTCTTACCTGGTGTAAAGTCAGACGACAACCTGCACCATAAAAGAGAGTCCAGCCCAGAGCCACACCTGAAAAACAACAGATGCCATGGAGTTACTGATCATGCAGCTCGGAGCCCCAAGAGGGCCACAACACCCACCTCCACCACCCCCATGCCCGCCACCCCACCCGGACTCCCTCTACCCCCACCCAGACTACCACAGAGGCAGCGCAGACAAAGACAGCAGACCTTCAGAAAACCCACCAGCCTCACAGACTTAACACCAGAGGATTTCATTGCCCACTACAGGCTCAAAAGGACAATGATCCTCCGCATCCTGAACATCATTGCCCACAGGCTCACGGTACCAACACAGCAGACAACCAACATCCCACCTCAGACAAAGCTACTGGCTGTACTGCACTTGTTGTACTCTGGTACCTTCCAACCAACAACCGCCAGAGGCAGAGGAGTCTCACAGCCAGCCCTTGTCAAAGTTCATCACAACTGTCTTGGATGCCATCATCAGCTTGGTACCCCAGCACCTTCACTTCCCCCACACTGCGCAGGAACAGCTGGAGACCAAGCAAGGCTTCTATGCCATAGCAGGCTTCCAGCACGTGTTTGGGGCAATTGACTGCACACATGTCCTACTTGTGCCCCCTGCCGACACAGCACACAATTACCGCAACAGAAAGCACACGCATTCCATCAATGTGCAGGCAATATTGGACCACCAGGGACTCTTCACCAATGTTGTCGCCAACCACCCAGGCAGTGTGCATGATTCCTACATCTTCCGACAGTCCATCATCAACCAGTGCTTCCAGGATGACATGTGAATGCACTGCTCATTGGTAAGTACCAAATGAACACACCTCAACTCCACAATCATGCAACTCACAACTCTGGGGATGCACATGTTACAAACTCACATACAACATGCCCACCTACCAGACATGACAACACAACTTACTGTGGTAACCTGGGCTAGCCATGTACATAAGCCATCAACGGCATGGCACCTCAGCCACGCAATAGCAGAATGTGGGGAGAGGTGGGAACCAGGCGAATGCGGAGGCAAGTGACTCATGAATGAGAATGTACACAATGCCAAGTGTGGCATGGATGTGCTGGACAGACTGCAGTATGCAGACCACAGACATATCCATGTCGACATACGCTGCTGGTGTTTGGAGTGCAGTGGACGCAACCATGCAACCTCAGCCAGTGGGGAAGATTACAGAAAAGTAGCTTGTTACGTCCCCCCCTGTAAGCATGAGCGGAGTGGGCTGGCCCAGCGTATGCCAGGCTAGCGTAGGGGTGTGAATAAAAAGCATGTAGCTCTGGGCGTGGTTCTCTTCCGGAATGGCCAACGTGTCTGCCAGGGTGGCACCTCTCACCCCGCCATGAGGCCGGCGTCGTGAGCGGTGTTGCCTGCACTCCTGTGCGCCTGCTGCACCCCAGGCCACTGGTCCCCAGACCCGTCTTGCCCGCCCCTGCGCACCCAGGCCTCACTGCTCACCTCCCAACACCGGTGTGTGTCAAAGAGGGTCCACCACGTGCCAGTACAAGCTCCAAGCCCGAGGCCTGCGACCTTGGCAGCCTCCTCAGACCATCACGGCCTACGCGACACAGGCCCGCAGTACTCCTTTCCCGTTGACGTACTCCACCACTGCCTTCGGCCTACACTGCGGTAAAGTAAGCCACACATTCGGAACTGAGTATTGATATCATGATGGCCGAGTTCATATGTCAATGGCCGCATTTATATCACTATACTCCCTTCGATGTGGTGCCACAAACTCTGTGCATAGAATTCCAATGACACCTGCCTGTGGTGCCTTGCTAACTACTGCCTTCGGCCTACACTGCAGTCGAGTAGGTCACACATTTGGAACTGAGTCTTGATTTTTTTATGGCAGAGTTCATATCATTGTACGCAAGGAGTGGAGTAAGAGGAAGACGCAGTTCAGTCCGGAGGAAAAAAGGATCATCGTTACGGAGGTGTTCGAACACTACCAACAACTGCTCTGGTGCCACTAACTCTGTGCATCGCAAGCCAACGACACGTGGCTGTGGGCTCCTGCTGACCGCTGCCTCCAGCCTACACTGCAGTCGAGTTGGTCAGACATTTGGAACTGAGTCTTGATTTATTTATGGCAGAGTTTGTATCATTGTACAGGCCTAATCGCAGACTGCATCCACTTTCAGTTCTAGTGCCACTAACTCTGTGCCACAAAATTCATGGACACTCTCTAGTTGTATTTTGGTGGCGTCTGAGTATATGGCCTGGGGGTTGTCTTCATCATCATGTAGCTGATACTGACTTGCTGTTAAGAATGAGTCTGTAGCATTCATCTCCTCCATCTTGCCTGTTCCTGCTTGGTTCTGCCCTCTGCATTATGCCCTGGAAGAACACCTTCCACTGTCCCCCAAAACACTCCGTGACATTCACCTTGGACATCGACAAGGACCATTGCTGTTTGAACTTTGAACTTCTGATTGTCTGATCACTGTTGTAGTTGTTGCCTGCACCAACCACTCCCTGAGGGCTGGCTTACACTCACCCCACACCCATCCAGCACAGGCGTCACTGGACATGTGACCCTGGCAATAAAAGGGGCCGGGCGCACATGCCCGTAGCCAGTTCCACAAACTATCTAAGTGTGTTCATGTGGTCATGATGTATGCATGAGGGCCATGGGCTCTACCACATAACATTGTGCTGTGTACAGCGGATGCAACCATGTCACCTCAGGCAGTGGGATAGACCTGGGACATGTAGCTGTGTCGTACCCCTCTGTAAGCGTAAGCGGTTTACGACAGTCCAGCGTAAGGGTGTGGTTCATCAACCCAGGGCTCTGGGTGTGGTTAAGTTTTGGCCTTGCCAAGGAAGTAACTAATGCGTGTGTCTCTGTTGTTGTGTTTGCGCCACCCGTCCTGCAATGAACAATGTGGCAATGTAGCATGCCCCCAGAGTGCGGGCTCGGACGAAGGTGTAAATGAGGGAGCGCAAGCCCGCTCTGGGTCAGAGATCATACATGCCAACTGCTGTTTGTGTCGCTATTACCGCAGCATAAGCCAAAGGTAATAGCATAGCGAGTTCAGCCAGCCATGAACAATACTTCTGTGTCCGCCCTATCCTTACCATAGGCCTACACACATGTGGCCACCTACCTTCAACGCACAACATCACAGTGTCAATGTCAGGCTTGTGGACATGCGCAGACAGGCATGGCAATGATGTGCCGTAGGAGTGCAAGTGATGCAACCATGCTGCGCACACTACTAAATAGGCTCAAGGGGAGGGAGGAGCAGCAGTGAGGCTACGTAATACACATTGATTCCGCTCATTTGCTACAAGCAGTACATGTCAAATAGGAATCACTAAGTCACATATTTCACACACCAATGAACCAGTGAGCCTGCCAACACATCATGCAGAACCAACTATTGACTCATGTCTCCCTGCACTGTCACAGGTGATCAAGGATATGCACTCTGCCCTTGGATGATGACACCCCTCCGAGCCTCAGGCCCAGAGGCAGTACAATGTGGCTCACAAACGCACCAGGGGCATAGTGGAACTCACATTTGGTGTGTCGAAGTCACGTTTCAGGTGCCTGGACATCACAGGTGGAAGGCTCCTGTACAGCCCAGACATGTTGTGCAAGATGATCGTTGCATGTTGTGTGCATCATGGTGTTACATATCTGACCTCAAAAAAAGGCCTGTTGTCAACTGTAGGTCACAAATGACATCCTATATGTAATGATTTGGGACACATGTGAAACTCTGATGGGTGGGATTCTGTGCGTATCCTGCATTTGGGGGCCTGTTGCGGGCCCCCGGGTTGTTAGGGCGGTGGGGGTGCACATGGGGGGTAACTATGGTACCCCCCAGCATTTGCATGCACAAGGTGGCAGGCACCGCGCATTGCCTGTCTCGTTGTGCATTCAAATGCACAACATGCATTTTTTACTTTGCGGCAGGTGCTGTTTGCAGCACAGCCTGCCGCAATGTAAAAACTACGGGATGCGCCCGCCATTGTGGCGGGCGCATCCTAATGCCAACGGCGGGACCACCGCACCTATGGCGGGCGGTCCCTTTAGCCGTTGTGGTGGCGGGCGGATCGCAATAGACCCCCTAGTCCTTTGATACCGTACTAATCAAGGCATTTTTCCTTTCTGCGCACAGAATAGGTTGCCTTTAACTTATAATTTTCTTATGATGTACAGGATCATCCACATATTTATTAATTCTCAGATATGCTCAATGCTGTGCTTTTTATTCGTGTTTCTGATTTTTTGTTATATCTGACTGTGGATATCCGTTCTTTCTCATTTTATACACGATGCACGTTTCTCTCCTTAGTTGGTAATGGGGTGTTTTACCATTTTTTCCCATTTACCTTTTAATAGCATTTAAAATTTTAATACCGATGATTGTTTGTTGGCATTATTCTTTTGTATTTTTACAGCCCCGAGGAAGTCTAGTAGAGGGAACACGCATTGGCTGTTTATTCAGATCAGACATGAAACTAATTTCTTCCTCATCATCGAAAGTCTGGTCTTTAAACTAATTGCATGTACATTGAAACCTTCATAAGTTCTGTGAATTGCTGTTCTATTGGATTGTGTCCAATAGATCAGCACAATGTCCAACGCCTTCTCTGTACTGTAGTTAAGATTTGCCAAATATACTGTAATAAATTGGGACATTTTTGTAACTTCATGTGTGATTAAATGAATACATTGTGCTCCAGACAATTATAAGATCAGGATCACATATCTAAGCCATCCTGGTCACCAAACTGCCAAACTTCATTGTCTGAGGCTGCACCCTCTAGTACAGGAATGCAAGCAATACAGTCCCACTGTAAGAGGACATTGTACTTCAATCTCCATATTGTGCTGTGTTGTATGAGGAGTATACAATATGTGTCTGTAGCAAATTTACATTTTCTGTATGGTTCCCCACTAAAAGTTGTGCTGTATGTGGAAACTACTGATTTGGCCAATTTTGCTTCCTAGAAGTCCCTTGTAAATGTTGGCTAAAATGCACCCATTTCATAGTAGGTTAAATGCCATGTTTGGGCTTGAGTGTGTGTTTACACCACCCACATATAAGATAAATATATGTCTGCCAGGATCACCTTTGTGCTATGACTGGGCTACCATTTAAATGTACTGTTATGACACATGACAAGGAACAATGTTTTGGCAATGTAAAGAACACTTTCTATATTCATAAGCAAGTGAAATATGTTCCTTGTAGACCCACAGGACAGGGAGCTAATGTACAAAAATTGACTAAAGTACACTAAAAAGGGGTGTATGGAATACTTGAATTAATCTCAGCCACAGGTACGTGGGTAAAGGACACACAATTAATGGACAGAATGCAGAACAAATCAAAACATTCACCCCCAGTCAAGAGATCTGGCTAAATCCATCATTCTTTTGCTCACCATGCCACCCCACTTTAGACCTGGCCATATGCAAATCAGTCTTGACCCTGTGCCTCATGGGAACATTCCAACCCGAACTGCCAAGCCAGGTCCTCCCTGGACCGGAAACAAGCATCCTAGGACCGGTTTCGGGGTTTCACCCCTCTTCAGCCAGGATAGCTTGATTCCAGTGACACAGTGAGCCCAGGAGCCCCGTCTGGGCATACCTGGCGCACTTAGGGCGAGAAAACAAAAGACACACAATTGATGGACGGAATGCAGAACAAATCAAAACATTCACCCCCAGTCAGGAGATCTGGGTTAAATCCATCATTCTTTTGCTCACCATGCCACCCCAGTTTAGAATTGGCCATATGCAAATCAGTCTTGACCCTGTGCCTCATGGGAAGAGTTCAGCCCGAACTGCAAAGCCAGGTCCTCCCTGGACAGGCAACAAGCATCCTAGGACCGGTTTCAGGGTTTCACCCCTCTTCAGCCAGGATAGCTTGATTACAGGGGCACAGTGAGCCAAGGACACACGTCTGGACATACCTGGCGCACTTAGGGCGAGAAAGCAAAAGACACACAATTGATGGATGGAATGCAGAACAAATCAAAACATTCACCCCCAGTCAAGAGATCTGGGTTAAATCCATCATTCTTTTGCTCACCATGCCACTCTAGTTTAAACCTGGCCATATGCAAATCAGTCTTGACCCTGTGCCTCATGGGAACACTCATGGGAACAGTCCAGCCCGAACTGCCATGCCAGGTCCTCCCTGGACCAGAAACAAGCATCCTAGGACCGGTTTCAGGGTTTCACCCCTCTTCAGCCAGGATAGCTGAACCCTTTGGTTTTGCTTTGTTCGCCCTAAGTTGGCAGGGTATCCCCAGACGTAGGTCCCTTGCTCACTTTGCCACTGGATTCAAGCTAGCCTGGCTGATGATGGCTGATTAGCCAGAAACCGGTCCCAGGATGCTTGTGTCCAGTCCAGGGAAGACATGGCTTGGCAGTTCGGGCTGGACTGTTCCCATGAGGCACAGGGTCAGACTGATTTGCATATGGCCATGTCTGAACTGGGGTGGCGGAGTGAGCTAAAGAATGATGATAGATTAAACCCAGATCAGTTGACTGGGGGTGAGTGCTTGCATTGTTCAACACTCTGTCCATCATCCCCTTAGGTTTTGCTTTGTTCGCCCTAAGTTGGCAGGGTATGCCCAGTCGTGGGTCCCTTGCTCACTTTGCCACTGGATTCAAGCTAGCCTGGCTGGTGACGGCTGATTAGCCAGAAACCGGTCCCAGGATGCTTGTTTCCGGTTCAGGGAAGACATGGCTTGGCAGTTCGGGCTGGACTGTTCCCATGACTCACAGGGTCAGACTGATTTGCATATGGCCATGTCTGAACTGGGGTGGCGGAATGAGCTAAAGAATGATGATGGATTAAACCCAGATCAGTTGACTGGGGGTGAGTACTTGCATTGTTCAACACTCCGTCCATCATCCCCTTTGGTTTTGACAGGTATGTGGGAGGCATCCCAACCATTGTTATTTTGCAGACCATGTCACCTCAATTTGGTCCCAGCTATATGCAAATCTATCCTAATCCTGCTATAATCAGAAAAGTCCTGCCCGAACCTCCAAGCCAGGTCCTCCTTGAACTGGAACACAAGCAACCCAGGACTGGTTTTGCTGTATTTATGGGCTCATCAGCCAGGTACAGCTTTGTTCCAGTAACACATTACGCATGGGACCAACATCTAGGCATATCCATCCCACTTAGGGTGACACACTAAAGTATGTGAAAAAATGATGGATGGAATGCTTGAATTAATCTAAGCCACTAGTAATTACTCTGGCTGTATCCCAATCCATTGTTATATTGCACATCATGCCACCTCAGTTTGGACCCAGCTATATGCAATTCAGTCTTGACTCTGCTTCCAGTTGGAACAGTCAAGTCTGAATTGCCAAGCCAGGTCCTCCCTGAACTGAAATAAAAGCAACTCAGTCAGGACCAATGTCACCCTAGCCATGGGCTCATCAGCTGTGTACAATTTAGTTCCAGTGACAGATGGCTGGGTCCAAACTGGTCCAAATGATCGATGGGTTGGAGTGCTAGTCTGAGTGATTGCCAGTAATGAGACTTATTGCAAGCATGCTTCCTTCACCTTTTGCGTGTTTCTTGTGACATGGGTATGCCCAGACGTGTGTCCCAATCTCAGTGTGCCACTGGAACTGAGCTGTACCTGGCTGATGAACCCATAACTAGGGTTACTTGGGTCCCAGTTCAGAGAGGACCTGGCTTGACAGTTCAGGCTGGACTGTTTCCATGAGGAGCGGGGTCAAGAATGATTTGCAAATTGCTGGGTCTAAACTTAGGTGGCTTGGTGAGCGCAAGACTGATGGGTTGGAGTGCTGCCCTAAGCGATTTCCAGTGGTTGAACTAATTTCAAGCTGCCTCCCATCAACTCTTGTATGTTTCAGTATATAAAAATAGGGCACACCACAAATTGGGGTTAGTGAGCTCTCACTGTCATATAAAACCTGAGAATTATTTTACCTCTAGGACTGCTACACTTTGCCACGAACACATCCAGATAGGAATACAATTATTTCATATCTCCACTCGTAGATATGATGCAAACATGCTACACAGGTATAATCAGATTTTTGAGGATTTAAGAGGAAAAGCATGTGTGCAAAAATTTATTTTAGGCTGTCAGAACGGGCTTAAAATCAGTTTCTCCACTCATCATTCCTCCAGGCATAAAAGAAAAACATCCATAATGGTCATAGTTTGGCAGGGAAGCCGTTTTGACCCTGTCAGATAGGAGGAGAGCTCATTTAAGCAAAGAAATAGCCAAGGACCTAAAAACAGAAGTGGCAGGTGTCTCAGGATAATTTTACTGAAAGGTATGGAAGAGGTGATATAAAAGGAGTGAACAGAATAAAGTTAACACCTCTACCACCACCACATTCCTGTACCTGGAAAACCTCCACCTGAAGAAGAAGGCCCTGCTGCAAGAAGACACCTGACTTCAGATTCCCACTAGAAGCAACATACTTACTTCATGGCTCAAGGCCTCCTGAATCCTGCAGGCACCCAGGGACTGGAACTGCTCTCCCAGGGTCAAGGGACTGGCCTCATATTAACCTACTTCAGGGGCACAAAACCAGAATGATTCCTGACTACAAGAGGTCCCAGCTGACCACAAAGGTCTGGACCCTGCAGGAAACCTGGCAGGAGAGACATGATGGAAGCCTACTCTGAGGAGAAAAGTGCTGCAGGACTTACAAGTAGGAATATTCTCAACAATCGGACCTCTCAGCCTGATTCAGAAACTGCATTTTTTAGTATGTAAAATAGTACTACGGTTCTTACTAGAAAAGGAAATTCCCAACATTACGTTTGGTATTCTCCACTACCACCTATCCTGTCTTTTCTATGGAGAAATCCTCAAACTTGTAATTTATTAATTGTTATTTAATAAGAGAGGAACAGGGAGTGGCTGGTCAATGGGGAATACTTGCTAAAATGGGAGAGGTTTAAAAGCAACTAAGGGGGAGTTTATGAAGGGCTAAAGAGGGCTTTAGGGAGGGACAGACACCAATGTATAAAAAAGTACACTCATTGTTATACACAATTTTCACTTCTAATGTTAATATAGCCAGAAATGCCCCAAAACAGTAGGAGATGTACACCTGCTCAGACCTGGAATACGTTCAGCACCACACATGGCCAGCCGCTGGAACTGCAACTCTGTCATACAAAATAATGGAGACTGGTACTTAAAATACAACTGTATAGGATATAATGTTAAAATAAATTAATTTATTATAACATTAAAAAAATTCTGGGACATATGTATCAAGCCCTTTTCCCAATCGGCCCGTTTGCGAACGGGAACAGGCCTTTTGGGATGTATCATCACAAAAGGGCATCGCAAATTAGAGATTTGCAAAATTTGCGATTCTCTATTTTGCGATTGCATTTAAGTAATCGCAAATTGCGATTCCTTAAATGCAATGTATGAAGCACAGAAAAAGTGCGATTTGGCCTTAAGGAATCGCAAATTACCACCAACTTCAAGTTGGTAGTAATTTGCGAATTCTTTGAAAAATGTACTTTTTTGCATTTCTTCAAAGTGCCATGTGGCGCACAAACATACCCTTAGGGCATGTATGTGCGCCACATGTGCACACATACATATTTCAGGGGTGCAACAGGGTGTCCTTTTGACGGCCTGGCACCCTTGAAATTGCATTCTCATTTTGCGATTTTGTAATTGTGAATCGCAAATTGAGAATGTCTTCCCATTCATTCCTATGGGCCTCCTAGCCCATAGGAATGAATGGGAAGGTATTCCTTAATTGCGATTCACAATTTGCTAATTGCAATTAAGGAATGCCAAGGAATCGCAAAATATTTGCGAATTTTTTATTACATCCCGCTTTGTGATTCTCAAATAGCGATTCTCTAAAAATCGCTATTTGAGAATCGCAATAACGGTATTTGATACATATGCCCCAATGTATTTCATTTTAATGTTACACTAAATAAAAAAAATAGTATTATTTTTTACAATATTTTGATTACATTCATTTAAATTAATTCTATTTGCAATGTTTTTCAATTTTTATAAATTAACAATAAAATCATTTTACTTTAGATGAGACCTTTTTAAATAAAACTTGTTGACTTTAGGACTCTGTCAGGCACATGCATCAAACCTTTTTGCGATCGCAAACGGTGCGAATCGCAAAAATAGGCCGTTTGCGATCGCAAAAGTCAGTGTTGAAATGCATCAACTGTATATTTGCGAAAATCCATTTTTTCGCAAATATAAGGAATCGCAAAACATTCTGCGAATCAAATAGCGAATCGGTATTAGCGTGTCCCAATTAGCGAATCGCAAACAACGATTCGCTAAATGTATGCATGACAAATCGCAAATAGCGATTTCCATGAAAATCGCAAATTAGCGATCGCTAAATAAGAAGGATCACAACCAGGTGGTAATCATGAGTGCAAATCACAGACAGGTGAAAACCAACTGAAACCCATTTAAACACACCCAGAATGAGCCAGCACTGTTCACAATGGCAGGGATTTACCTGATGGCGAGGAGGATGAGGCTGCAGGCTGCCGCACAGAGACGGAGGCGAATGAATGAGCGCATCTTCAGAGTCCGCATAACTTTGCTAGGCCAGCAAGAGGATGAGATATACGACAAGTATAGGCTCAATGCAGCAATGATCCATGATCTAATCAATGAATTGGACCCCATAATGCAACGACAGACACGTAGGACCAATGCCATCCCAACGCATGTGCAGGTCCTATGTTGCCTACACCTTCTGGCGTCAGGCAGTTTTCAGGGGGTCATTGCTGTTGCGGGAGGTGTGTCACAAAGCGCACTTTCAAGAATATTGAAAGCATTCCTTGATGCCATGATGGCCGTGATCGGGTCTCATATCAAGTTCCCTACCACCGCGCTTGACCTTGCAAAAACCAAACAGGAGTTCTACCAGATAGCTCGTTTCCCACATGTTTTGGGTTGTATTGATTGCACCCACGTTGCAATATGTCCCCCTGCAACACAGGAATATATATATAGAAATAGGAAATGTTACCATTCCCTCAATATTCAGGTCGTTTGCAATGCCAAAAACATTATCACTGACATTGTTGCGCAATTTCCAGGGAGTGCACATGACTCTTATATCTTCAGGCAAAGTGGCATACACACCCGTCTTGTCAGGGGAGAATTTGGAGAGGGACATCTGCTTGGTAAATATGTGTTATAGTTTATCACTGTCATTGTACGTATGTCAATGTGAAGCTGCCACTGACTCTTTGCTCCATTACATGTAGGTGACAGCGCATACGCCTTGCGTAATTACCTAATGACGCCTTACCTCAATCCCACAACTGCCAATCAACAGAGGTACAATGCAGCACATATGTCGACAAGGAACATCATAGAGCGCACATTTGGGCTGTTGAAGAGCCGATTCAGATGTCTACATAAGACCGGTGGAGCACTGAAGTACAACCCTGAACAATGCTGCAAGATAGTAGCGGCATGTGCCATGCTGCACAACATAGCGACAAGGGGAGGAATGGACATCGAGGTGTCTGACAGCGATTCGGAGGATGGGAACCAGCAAGTGCCACAACACCATGCAGCACAAGGGGCAGGCGCAGCAGAAGGGCGTAGGAGAAGATTTGACATCACACAAAATTATTTCTGAGGTGAGTAATGATGACACAGAAACTGACTATTGCTATCAAAGTCTTCTTTAATTAAATAAAATTGCCATGAGTGTTCAAGCACACTTGTAATCTGACCAGTGCAATGGACATAAGTGGTTTGCAAATGTCAATTCACTTGTCAGTCTGTGAAAAGTCAAATCCAAATAAATGGTTACGTCACCATAGTGGAATGCACTTGTACATGCCAGTCTAGCGCTTTTTCCCACGAACACCCAGACGCCTGTCAGACCCAGCATTGTCATCCGTTATGTTGGAAGCGGCGGGGGTACTGCTGCGTGTGTTGCGTCTTCCTGCAGTGCGGACTGGAACAGCCACACTACTTAGGCTTGAGCCACCCTCACTACCCTCTTCGGGCGTCGAATTGTTGGCCGCAATTGTGGAAGCATTTAGCAAATCAACTGCATTGGTGACCTGGTCCAGTGCTTTAGCCACATCGCCGCTCCAATGGCACATTTCAGTTTGCATGGTCACAGACCTACGCGCCAGCAGTGCAGTTGTCGTGGCCAATCTATTGTTTGATTTAGCAAACATTTTCAATTGCACCATTAGTTGACGATGCTGTCTCTTCTGGGATACATTTCCCTCATGCATCACCTTGCTCAGTTGCTGCACACTTTCTGACAGTACTGCTATGTTGCTAGCCATCTTGCCAACTTGCAATTGTACTAATCGTGTGTTTTTTGTCTGCAGGCGCTGCATACGGAGCATCTGTCCCTCAAGACCACCCCAGACATCACTTGGTTGCTCCTCCTGCTGTGTCCTGAGTGCTCTTCCTCTCCTACGCCGGGCTCTGTGATTAGTTCTGGGGACCTGTGGTTGTGTTTTTGTGATGGAAGTTGTCTGGCCATGGCTGCCACCTGGTGTTGCATCAGCCTCATCATCTTCACACTCCATGGTGACTAGGGATGGAACAGTAGCCCTGCGTGACTTTGTTGGACGTGAGGGATTTATTTGCACCACAGGTGTGTCCATCTGTTCACCTGCGCTGGTGTCCTGCATGTCTGGGGAATCGCTATCCACATCTTCTACACGTTGCGCATCTGTGAGGTGAAACAGTGCAACACTGTATTATTTCATGTCTGTGATATTAATTGCACAGTAATAAATATCTGCCTTTGTAAATGATTTTATACTCTATTAAGCTTTTTTGGGTTGTTACTCTGAGATTTGACATTTTAACTGCTTGACCTGACTACATCTCCCATAATGCCCCTCACCTACTGAACGCATTGTGTACTGGATGTTCAGGGTCTGCACTTGGGCTGTACTGTGGTCGAGTTCTACCTTTACATTTTGTAACACTAAGAAAACATACATTCATCTTACCTTCAGATGTGTTTGCTGCTCCGGACGTGTCCAGCTGGGTCACACCAACAACAGCTTCTGGCTGGATGGTGGATTCAATCAAGTCCTCCATGGGAGTGTTCCCAGTGTCTGTTGGTGTTCCCCCTCCTGTCTTCTTTGCCTCCTTCAGGCGGTCAGCTATGCGCACCTTAGCCCGACTGCGCAAGTCGTACCATCGTTTTTTGAGTTCTTCAATGGTGCGGTGTGTCACCCCAATGGCATTGACCCTGTTTTGGATCCGGAGCCAGATTTTCCTTTTCTCCTGCTCTGCCACTTTCAATGATGCCTTTCCAAACAGCTTGTCATGGCTGTGGACTACTCCCTCAATGAGGGTGTCAATTTCTTTTTCTGCAAATTTAATTTTGCGTTTCCTGCCTGTTTGGCTCTCCTCTGCTGTTTGTGAGGCTTCCATTTGATATCACAGGTTTCTCTTCTGTCTCTGTCACACTCCTGTTCTGCTCCCAGAGCCAGCTCCCTCCTCTCCCTGACACTGTGCACTGGAAATGAGGCTGGTGCTGCTCACTTCCTGGTTGTGATGTCATCAGGATGCATCAAAAAGCGACTTCGGTATTAGCGATTTCGCTAATTGCGAAATCGCTAATAGCGAGTTCGCAAATGCCGAAATCGCAATTTATTTAGCGATTTTTAGCGATTCGCAATATTCTCGCAATGTTTTTGTTGCATCGTGTTTTGCGAGTCTTTATTTGCGATTCCTTAAAATTCGCAAATAAGGACTCGCAAACTCTCTTTTTGATGCATGTGCCTGTGTGTTCTTTACCATTTCTAAATAGTGTTAAAGTGCTTTTGCTCCCTCCTTCAAACATGGTTAAATTGGCCTTCCCCTAATTGATACATTTAATTTACTTGTAAATTCCTAGGCTATGGTACTACATGTACCAAGGGTATGTACATTAAATGGGACTCATGGGCAGCAGCACCCATTGTGCCACCCACAAATGAGCCTTTCAAAAACATGTCTCAGGGCTGCCACTGCAGCCTCTAGTGCAGTTTTAAACTGCCATTTTGACCAGGCAAAATAAACCTTTTTACAGGCATAAACCTTTGTTTTTAATACATATAAGTCATCCCTTGACCGCCGAAGTGCATCCTGGCAGACCAGGTCCTGATGCACACAAAATGGCACCTGAGTAGGCTGGACCCGGTAGAGTTGACGGAGTGCACAGAGAAGGAAAGTGATTGCCCTTCGAATAGAACCACTGGATTCATTAGCACCAGAGACCAGTAGGCCAATTGACCTCAGTGGGCAAAGTCACCCCACCCTGTTTGTGGACTTAGGGCTTACCCCAGACAGACCCAGTCACCAGAATGACAACCACAGCATCCTTTAGCATGTTCATCCTCCTGCATCACTTTAATCAGGACCACTCCATTTAAGTTACTAGCATGTGGCCACTAATGTTGGAACTGGACTGGAGACCGAATTTTCCTATGAGATAACTGTTCCTTCAGACCTCCTGACCAGCTCCCTGACAAATTAGGTCATGTAAAGTAACGGTAAATTACTGCATTAAAGAAGAGAAAGGTTTGTAAAAGTTTCCATATAGTTTTTAAATCCTGCTTTAGTAGTACTTACCAATGCTTGGTTGCGTTTGAGTAAAGAAACTGTGATTTATTGTTTCTTCAAGTATTTACATCTCTGGACCCCTCCTGTGGATTTTGTTCATTTTTGTGTTCAATAAACTCCTAAAAATAGAGTCTAATTTGATGAGTTGGTGTTGGATTTCTTGAGAGCCATGTTTATTTCTCTTCCAATTGTTTTGGTGGTTATTAATGCTTTACATTTGAGCCTGACTGCTGCCCAGGCTTGACCTAAGGTTTCTATAAACAAGAATGACTGGACCCAAGATGAGACTGTGAGTTTATTACACAAAGGGGACATGCAATCATGCCATATAATAAACCACATTTCATCCCAGTAGACATTTGAAGACTTTCTCCACCACTGCGTTTACTTGGGAAGTCATGCCAAGTTTGTTGTTTATTTTGATTCTGAGGATTCTTGCTTGTGAGCAAAGCATGGGGGTGGGTCCAAGGTCTATGCGCCATCAGGTGGAGTCTCACAGTGAAGCGTTCTTCCCAAAGACTTCCACCTCAGTCTTATCCTGGTTCAATTCAAGGCAATTGGATTTCATCCAAGTGTCTACTTCTGTCATGCATGTGGTGAACTTGTTGCTAGTTTTAAATGCTTTGCCTGAGAGAAATAGTATCAGTTGCATGTCAGTGGCATAAATGAAGATGTTTATGTTGTGTGTTCATATGATGTCGACCAGTGGGGTCATGCAGATGTTGAGGTGTTGGGCTGAGTGAGGGTCCTTCTGGGGCTCGGCAAATAAGATCTTGTGCTTCAGAGGCATATGTACTGCAAAACAACGTTCACAAGGAACTAATTCGAAAAAAATTATCTATTACATACAATCTCAATGATTGCTTTTGAATTAATCTCATACCAATAAGTCAAGAAAAAGGAATACAAATTTTTTTTAAACAAAGACAAATCAATGATAAACACAGTAAGTCTACACAAGACCCTTTTAGATTACTGAAATCTACCAAGCCTCAGCCAAGGTCTTTATTTAATAATCACTTTTTTATATCACATATAAAAACACATTTTATATATACACAAAACCTCTCTTTCTTACATTCACAGTGAATGGTGAGCCCCAGTGAAACAAACCATAACCTTATACAATGTGACAAGACAAAAAAGATTTGTGGAAGGTTATTGGAAAAATTGTAAGGACAGTTTATATACAATGTACAGTGATTCAGTCAAAGCTGTCTCTTATTTTGTTGTCGACGGCGTTTCGACCCACTTTTAAATACCGGGTCTCATCAGGACTGTAATTCTAGGGACAGTATAACACATACAGTCGTCCGTATAGGATCCAGTATGTTTAGAGATGTGGCGGATGAAAGTTACATCCAAACTTGGGTTCTTTTTTACCCTCCAAGGATAGGGGTCAATTATTACACCGGATATTTAAGGAGATTCAAATTGCTGTTTCAACACTTATGTTCAATATCAGAAGAGAGGATGAAAACTCCCATGATCAGTAACGATTCTGCTGTATATTCAAGAAAGCAGTGCTCACCCATTCGTGGCACCTTGGTCGATACGTGTTCTTTCACGCAAAGCCCGTAGCCGAATTAATCTTGCTAGCATTGTACTTACCCGGTTCACAGGGACATAAGGGTCGCTCTTGTAAATCTAGAATATCAGAGGCATATGGGCAGAAAGGGTTTGTGTTTTTTCCAGTGAGGAAGAAGCAGATCCATGCGAGGATGTGTTTCTGGATGCCTACTTCATGGAGTCATTGGATTAGAATGTGGTGGGAGACAGTGTTGAAAACTGCTGATAGGTCTAGATGGGTGAGAGGTGCACTTTCCCTCCTATGGGGGCTCATCCAGATGTAATTCAATGCTGCTATAAGGGCAGATTCCATGCAGTGGTTGGGTCTCAATCCTAATTGTGTGGTGTCGAGAAGCTGATGTTTGGTGAGGCGGTCAAACAGCAAGAGAAACAGCACAAAATAAGCACAGTAAAATTGAGAAGAAAAGACACAACGAGAGAAAAAGCACAAAGAGTGAGAGGGAAGGTACAAAAAGCAAGTAAAAAAAGGCACAAAAGGTCACTGTAAGAGTGACAGAAAAAGGTTGATAAATTGAGAAGTGGCACAAAAGTCACAGAGAGAGACCGATGTGAGAGAGAGCAAAAGGGTGAGAGGTGAGGAGGGTGCATCAAGGTTCTGGAGTTTGGTCGGCAAGGGCCTTGTTCTGTTGGATGACTGGTCACAGGTAAGTCCAGGGAGGGCCTGGGCAGGGATAGGCCTATGTACCAGCTAATTTTCAATAAGAATGCAAATGAAAATATTTTTGAATTGTGAAACATCATATGTCATATACGCTTTAACATGCACTTGCAATAAAATGAACATTGGTAGCAACAAACATCCAATACACAAAAGAATGCTTCAAAATCTTAGAGCTATTTTGAACAGGATTGTGTCTTACTATATGCCTAAATATGTTGCCAATGTTCATAACTGCACAATTCAAGATTTACTATATTTTGCCTTTGATTCTGTGAAATATTGTGAAGAGGAGGAGAAAGAGAACAAATCCAAATGTATCTTTAGATCAAAAATATAGTGGGACTAAACATCTGGATCTTTCAGGATAAATAATAATGAAGAACTGCATTTCTTTCTTGGACAGTGAAGTAAAAAACATATTGTGGCGCTATCACATTTCTCTAACTAGGCTGTTTAATCATTTTTGCTTGTATAGTAGGTTTTCATTGCGCATTTTTTTATCACAAGTAATATTTTCTTTTTGTGTCTTTATTTCTCCTTTTTCGAGTATGGATCCCTGTAAGAAATGAGGTTACTGGTTGAGGGGGGGAGGAGTGACACCTTTACGCAAAGCAACAACCACAATTCTTGGCAGGGTGATCAACAAAAGTCACTAAATTAAATGTGCTTAACCCTCTGGTAGCTTGACACAAAAGCAGTCAGGTTAACTTAAAGGCACTATATAAAGTATTTATGCAGCACAAAAACAGTAATAAAAAGACACCACAATTGAAGAAAAATCTATTTAGAAAAAAAGATTCAATTTTAATAAAATAAAATGAAACCAGAGGACAAAAATCCAATTAGTAGAACCAGAGATATTCAATTTCAAAGATTGAAGTAAATATAGCATATAAAAGAGCCAATGTAGGGTATCTGGCCACGGTGGACCGGGACAAAGTCACAAGTTCAGGCCGATTGCAATTGAGCGCAGGCCAGGCACAGGACCAAATTACGCCTTACTAGGAGTTGTTCTTCATCTCCTTTGAATGAGGTATGCGCAATGTTACTTTGTGAGGCTTCACATCGATCGAGGTTGGTTCTGGTGAAGCTTTCAGCTATGTGGTGAGGCTTTGCATGGCTTTGCATCACTCAGTGTTGATTCTGATAAAGCTTTCAACTGCTCGACAAGTCTTTGCGATGCTTTGTGTTGCTTGCCATTGGTTCCAAAGAAGCTTTCAGCTGTGCGGCGAGGCAGTGCCGTCCTTTTCGTTGCTTAGCATTTTTCCTATGAAGCGCTCAGCTATGCAGTGAGACTTTGCGGGGCTTTGTGTTGCTTCGCCCCAGATATGAAGGAATCTTCAGTTAGGCAACAAAAAGCTCTCTCTGATGCATAATAGGGACCAAAGGCCTGGAGAGGTACCTCTTGGGGATCAAGGATTCACTGCAGCTGCGGTCAGCAAGGCTTAAGCAGGTCCAGTTGCAGGTTCAGGCAGCAGGCCAGTTGGGCAGGTTCTTGAGGCTTCTTGAGTATGTTGTTTCCGCATATCTCAGAACAGGAGGATAGCCAACTAACCCTTGCAGTCACTTATGTTACCCTGGGATGAAGGGAGCAGATCCAGTTTTCTTTCTCAATGAGCAGGAAAGGTCACAAGCATCAGGGCAGCACTCTGAAGAAAAAGGCAGGCCTCAAGCAGCCAGGTAATTGTCTGATAGTGGCAGGGCAATCCTCTGAGGAACAACACAGTCCTCAAGCAGCAGGGCATTCCTCTGGGGAACAAGGCAGTCCTTCGTCTGTACTGTCCACAGGTTCAGAAGTGTAATGAAGAGGTAGTTCAGGAGGTTCAGGAGGTTCAATAGTTAAACCTGGTGCAAGCCTTTGAAGTAGGTGTGGTATCCTGGCTACCCCCAAATCTAGTTCTGGAAAGGCTTTCACTTTCCCTGCCACCGGTCTAAGTAGTCAAATGTCCATTTTGTGTGTGCTGGAGGCAGCCCTTTGAAATATAAGTGAGACAGGGAACATCTCCAGCCAACCCATTCTGGCAAGATATACCTGCTAATATCTAATCCCCCTTTGTCTTACTGTCTGGTAGAAATACATAGAGGCCAAATAGTAAAGCTATTTCCCGCCAAGAGACCCAGGACAAAGTCAGCAGACACAACATTTTTAGGACAAGAAAATGGCAACTTTCTAAAAATTGCATTTTCAGAATAGTGACTTAAAATCCGCCTCTACCGTTAAAGAAGATTTTGACTTCCAATTCATCTGAGTTCAAACATAGCAACACTAATTTATTTTATTTTATTATGGAGTTTTATATACCATGAACTTGACCCGGTATCGGAGCACTTTACATAGCACCAGTTGCGTTACATGAGGACACATTCATTTTTGTTAGACATGGGGAGATTAAGTGATTTGTCCAGAATCACAGGATGTTCAGCGTCATTGCCAAGACTCAAACCTCGATTCCCCAGATTCGAGGTCGACCGCTCTAGCTGTTAGGCCAACTCCTCTCCCATATGTTCTCAATCAAAAGTTAGCACTTATTTATTGTAATAAGGCAACCAGATGCTAACCAATAGGAGATATAGGCCTTGCAGTAGTGCAAAAACAAACGTAAGGCTTTTTCAGACCAATAAAACGTCAAAAAACACATGACTTCTGTTTTTTACATACAATGCACACTGTGTTGCGGTGGGTTAGGGACTTCCCTTGGGGTGATATGTTTTAAAAAGGAAGGCTTAGGCCTGGTAAATTGTTAATTTTGTCAGGTCAAATTAACAGTTTTAGAACTGCACTACAGGCTGCAGTGGCAGGCCCGAGACATGTTTTAAAGGACTACTTAAGTGGGTGGAGCAAGGAATATGGTAGTCCCACTAGTAGCATTTAATTTACAGGCCATAGTATATGGCTAGTACAATATACTAGGGATATGTAAGTAAATTAAATGCAGGTCAACTGTGTGCCAATCGTACATTTTAGGAAGAGAGTTCTAATGTCAACAAAATGAAACTCAGGAAACAGGAGGGGGGATGGCAAAATGTTTGGGGGAATACAACAACAAGGATGGCAGGTCTAACAATCCCAGTAAAGGAATTCCAGATTGATTAGATCCTCTCACAATTATTGTATGGGGTTCTTTCAATGACATGTAACAACAACAAGCATGCTATGGCCATATCTAGCATTTAGTGGTATTAATTTTCCATTGGAGGGTAGGCACGAGGGTACAGGACTATGTACACGTACAATGAAGGGCTGGAGAGAGGAACAGAAACAGCAAGCAGACCATGAAGGGCAGGTGGGAGTGGGCACGAACATGCAGATGGTGAATAGGGGGTAGGCGAGAGGAGGGTAGGGGGCAGCATGACGACCACATACAAAGGGACGGTATGAGCAGGGGCAGCACAACAGACTTAGGTGGTAGGAGGCTGGGCGCAGGACATCACATAGAGAACAGAAAGAAGGAGAGAGAGAGTGGATGAACAGAAGCAGCAAGTTGACCATGGAGGGCAGACCATCATGGGTAGGGAAAGCACAATGGACCACTGAGAGCAGGAGGGAGGGACCAGGGGCACGCATATGAAGAACAGAGGGAACGTGTGATGGGGCAGAGCAGTTTTCTGACCATGGAGGGCCACTGACACTGACAGGGGCAGCAAAATGACCAAGGAAGGCAGGAAAGGGGAACAGGTGCACACAGATGGAAAACAGTGGATAGGGGTAGGACAGAGGCAGCAAGCTGACCACAGAGGGTAGGCTGGAATGGGCAGCAACTGACCATGGAAGACAAGAGGGAAGCGGCAGAGGCAGGAGAGAAGCTGACGATTCAGGCCAGCATGGACAGGAGCAGCGCAATGCGCAATGGAGGGAGGGTGGGAGGGGTCAAGGGCACTCTATGGGGAATGAAGGGCAGGAGGAGGTGGGTATGGGCAGGGGCAGCAAGCTGATGAAGTCACCCACATTAAGGTGCCGATTAGGATCCTGGAGAAACCGGGTACGAACCGTCGGACGGAGGCTTTTCTCCGTCCGACTCGTACCCGGTTGTAAAACTTTACAAACATGCAAGTACGATTCGCACGGAAACACTATTTCCGTACGAGTTGTACAAAACACCAACCGAGGAAAATAAACATACAAATGACATCCGGAAAAGCGGCGACGTGACGTCGGGACGTATGCAGCCTGCGTTCCACGAACCAGGAAGTACGATTCGCACCGACGTCATCTCGCACGGAGAATATTTTCCAGCAGCCAAAAACTGCCGGGAAATCAGGACGACACGCACAAGGAGCACCTGTACGGGACGGACAGACATGGACCCGAACCTACGTGTCATCCCGGCCCTCATAGCAGTCGACCTCCTCTACAGGTACCGACGCAGACGCCGCAGAAGGTCAGAACAACACCCAGGGGCAAAGGGGGGGGGCAGGGGCAGGACACAAAACCCCCACCCAAGTCACACAGCACACATGCCCTGGACATACCTGACCTCCAGGCCCTGGTCACTTCGAGGGGGTGAGGGCGTGTCCAGCAACGCCAGCGTCCGCCACAACGGAAGTGGGCGACGACGCGAACCGGCAACACAACAATACAGGTACGTACCGTACCCACGCCTTAAGAGCGTGGGTACGAGTCGTACCATGCCCACACCCACGTCACCCCAACAATGGCGGTACGGCCCATACCCATGTGCCAAAGGCCTGGGTACGGGCCGCACAAGCATTCCACAGCGTGGGCACGGGTACGTACGGACCGTACCCTCACCCGCATATGTATGGAGCGTACCCCCACCCCAACAGTGTATGTATGGACCGTACCCCCACCCGCGTATGTATGGAGCGTACCCCCACCCCAACAGTGTATGTACGGACCGTACCCCCACCCGCGTATGTATGGAGCGTACCCCCACCCCAACAGTGTATGTATGGACCGTAACCCCACCTGCGTATGTATGGAGCGTACCCCCACCCCAACAGTGTATGTACGGACCGTACCCACACCCGCGTTTGTATGGAGCGTACCCCCACCCGCGTATGTATGGAGCGTACCCCCACCTGCGTATGTATGGAGCGTACCCCCACCCCAACAGTGTATGTACGGACCGTACCCCCACCCGTGTATGTACACCAGTGTATGTATGGACCGTACCCACACCCGCGTATGTATGGAGCATACCCCCACCCGCGTATGTATGGAGCGTACCCCCACCCGCATATGTATGGAGCGTACCCCCACCCGTGTATGTATGGAGCGTACCCCCACCACAACAGTGTATGTACGGACCGTACCCCCACCCGTGTATGTACACCAGTGTATGTACGGACCGTACCCACACCGCGTATGTACACCAGTGTATGTACGGACCGTACCCCCACCCGCGTATGTATGGAGCGTACCCCCACCCGCGTATGTATGGAGCGTACCCCCACCCACGTATGTATGGAGCGTACCCCCACCCCAACAGTGTATGTACGGACCGTACCCCCACCCGTGTATGTACACCAGTGTATGTACGGACCGTACCCACACCCGCGTATGTATGGAGCGTACCCCCACCCGCGTATGTATGGAGCGTACCCCCACCCGCATATGTATGGAGCGTACCCCCACCCACGTATGTATGGAGCATACCCCCACCCGAGTATGTATGGAGCGTACCCCCACCCGCGTATGTATGGAGCGTACCCCCACCCCAACAGTGTATGTACGGACCGTACCCCCACCCATGTATGTACACCAGTGTATGTACCGACCGTACCCACACCCGTGTATGTATGGAGCGTGCCCCCACCCCAACAGTGTATGTACGGACCGTACCCCCACCCATGTATGTACACCAGTGTATGTACGGACCGTACCCACACCCGCGTATGTATGGAGCGTACCCCCACCCCAACAGTGTATGTACAGACCGTACCCACACCCGCGTATGTATGGAGCGTACCCCCACCCCAACAGTGTATGTATGGAGCGTACATGCCCAGACGCAGGAGGGGTGGATGTAGAGTCCTCCCAGCAGTGCCCAGACGCAGGAGGGGTGGGTGCAGAGTCCTCCCAGCAGTGCCCAGACGCAGGAGGGGTGTGTGCAGAGTCCTCCCAGCAGTGCCCAGACACAGGAGGGGTGGGTGCATAGTCCTCCCAGCAGTGCCCAGACGCAGGAGGGGTGTGTGCAGAGTCCTCCCAGCAGTGCCCAGACACAGGAGGGGTGTGTGCAGAGTCGTCCCAGCAGTGCCCAGACATAGGAGGGGTGGGTGTAGAGTCCTCCCAGCAGTGCCCAGACGCAGGAGGGGTGGGTGTAGAGTCCTCCCAGCAGTGCCCAGACACAGGAGGGGTGGGTGCAGAGTCCTCCCAGCAGTGCCCAGACACAGGAGGGGTGGGTGCCTATCACTCCCAGCAGTGCCCAGACACAGGAGGGGTGGGTGCATAGTCCTCCCAGCAGTGCCCAGACTCAGGAGGGGTGTGTGCAGAGTCCTCCCAGCAGTGCCCAGACACAGGAGGGGTGTGTGCAGAGTCCTCCCAGCAGTGCCCAGACATAGGAGGGGTGGGTGTAGAGTCCTCCCAGCAGTGCCCAGACGCAGGAGGGGTGGGTGTAGAGTCCTCCCAGCAATGCCCAGACACAGGAGGGGTGGGTGTAGAGTCCTCCCAGCAGTGCCCAGACACAGGAGGGGTGGGTGCCTATCACTCCCAGCAGTGCCCAGACACAGGAGGGGTGGGTGCAGAGTCCTCCCAGCAGTGCCCAGACACAGGAGGGGTGTGTGCAGAGTCCTCCCAGCAGTGCCCAGACATAGGAGGGGTGTGTGCAGAGTCCTCCCAGCAGTGCCCAGACACAGGAGGGGTGTGTGCAGAGTCCTCCCAGCAGTGCCCAGACATAGGAGGGGTGTGTGCAGAGTCCTCCCAGCAGTGCCCAGACACAGGAGGGGTGGGTGCATAGTCCTCCCAGCAGTGCCCAGACGCAGGAGGGGTGTGTGCAGAGTCCTCCCAGCAGTGCCCAGACACAGGAGGGGTGTGTGCAGAGTCCTCCCAGCAGTGCCCAGACATAGGAGGGGTGTGTGCAGAGTCCTCCCAGCAGTGCCCAGACACAGGAGGGGTGGGTGCCTATCACTCCCAGCAGTGCCCAGACGCAGGAGGGGTGTGTGCAGAGTCCTCCCAGCAGTGCCCAGACACAGGAGGGGTGGGTGCAGAGTCCTCCCAGCAGTGCCCAGACGCAGGAGGGGTGGGTGCCTATCACTCCTAGCAGTGCCCAGACACAAGAGGGGTGGGTGCAGAGTCCTCCCAGCAGTGCCCAGACACAGGAGGGGTGGGTGCCTATCACTCCCAGCAGTGCCCAGACGCAGGAGGGGTGTGTGCAGAGTCCTCCCAGCAGTGCCCATACACAGGAGGGGTGGGTGCAGAGTCCTCCCAGCAGTGCCCAGACACAGGAGGGGTGGGTGCCTATCACTCCCAGCAGGGCCCAGACACAGGAGGGGTGGGTGCAGAGTCCTCCCAGCAGTGCCCATGGAACGCAAAGGGTGGAGTAGCCACAGATACAATGCCCACAAATGTCAGTCAGGTGCACAAAGACCCTGCAGTACATGTACCACATGTGTGCGAGGCTGGGAGTACACACATGCATAGCGCCTAAAAGAGAACATGTCCACATGAAGTCATGTCAACAGTCTACAAACACAATTACAGTGACCACCAAGGATGCCACGAATGATGCAGGCGGAGACATCGCTCAGCATGCATGTGCAAAGTTGAAGGAGTCCGTCACACCCCCAGCTGATGCAGACACAGCTCAGCACCACATAGTGGAAACACCCTGCAGGGAAGATGTCAGGTTACACAGAGGAAGGAACACACCTTGGGACGATGTCACCATGCAGTAACTGCTTACATGAACAAAGTAATTTAGCCAACAGCTTGTGATGGCACTCAGATACCAGGGTCCACCCTATGACCAGCACAAGACTACATTTCCCACACACCCAACACATTATCACCACCCAAAATCATGGAGCAGGTCCACCAACAGCAATACCAGATAAACAGCAGTGTTCCAAGGAAAAAACAAATTGCTTTATTCAGCAGGATGTAAGTAAGAATCATCATAAATGTCAATATATACAAGGCCCATAGGGCAGTCCATGACTCCAATCCGGATGGGGGACACAGTGGTACGTGTGTCCCCTAGCTTGCCTGCACAGTCAGACTCCTTTGTCTTCCACAGGGGGGGTGCATCATGTTGGGGGGAAGGACCAGGCACCGCAGGGACAGGAGGGGCAAGGGGAGGTGTTGTGGGTGCAGGGATGGACGACTCCAACACAGGGGGTGGGGCAGCGCCAAAGATGGATTCGAGCACGGCTCTGCACACTGCTGCCAGGTCGCCCAGCGTCTCCCCTGCACCCGAAGGAACCACAGGCCCCAAGGAGGGGGGGGGTTGGAGGGATGGGTCACAGCGCTACTGGGGGGGGTGTGGACAGGAGGGGGACTCAACTCCCCTGCCGGTGTCCTGCCTCCACCGCTTGCGGGGTGGTGCCACACTGGGGCTGATGGACAGACTGGGCAGGACTGACCCTGTGTCCGACTCTTGGCCAGGAGAGCTAAGGGGAGTGGATTTGGAGGGTGGTGGTTGTGAGGAATGTGGACTCCCACTCTGGCTACGTGTCTTCCGTTTCCCCCCCGACCCAGTGGGTGTGCCTACTTCACCCTGTGTGTGCGTGCCAGGAGGTGTGCGCTTTGCCTTCCCTGCTGGTGTGGTGCCTGTGTCTGGTGGGGTGTGTGCATGCTGACGTCTGGGTGTACGTGGGACAGGCATGGGAGTGGGAAGTGTGGATGGGGCATGGGTAGGGGGTGGGACGAAGTGCTGCAGGAGACCCACTGCTGCAGTCAGTGTCGAGTCAATAGACCGCAGCAAGTTGCGTTGGTCAGACTGCGATGCTGAAATGCCCTCCAAGTATGCCTCCATGTTGTTGAGCACTTGGCTGTGGCCATGGAGGACATTAAGCATCGCAGCCTGACCAACCTGCAACTGCCGCAGGATGTCCACAGACTCGGCATTGGCGGCAGCAGTGGAGACAGGGGCAGGGGGTGCGGTGCCTGGCAGGAAGGAGACACGTGGTGACCTAGCACACCAGGAAGGGACACGAGCAAGTGGGAGGCCGGTGATGGCAATGGAGGGGGCGGGGAGAGATGTTGTGCTGCTGTCAGCAGTTGGAGCAGCCTCCGCCCCATCGGAGAGCTCAGCCTCGGACCCGTCAGCTTCATATTCCGTGGTGGCAGTGGACAGGTCCTCCGGCTCACTCCTCTCGGCCTCAGTTCCACTCGATGTGCCAGCTAAGATGTCACTGCTGGCACTGGTGCCCGGTCCCTCCGCATGGTCCGTGCCGGTGTCTCCATCCGTGTCCCCGGACGATGCTGTGGGCAAGGTGAATAAACAGGAATTAATCAGACACCTGTATACATATGTCACATGAGTCAAATCTACATAGGTTACAGTGCATAGCCAGAAATGAAAGATGAGTAACATCTACAATACAAGGTACATATATAGGCCCTGCAACACACAGTCGGTTCACCCACCATGCCACTGAGAAACTATGGAGAGCATGACAGATTTGCAAATGACATGATATGGATTTGGACAGAGGAGCCAGGCTCTGGGGACAATCCAGCACTGCATCTGCACCACACAGCGTTGCCGTAACTAGGGATGAGCAGGGACCATCTCCATGAACTTGAGGCACATGCTGCAAAGGTAATACTTAAAGACATGCCCAACATGAATGGGACACTGCACCTTGAGTGTATGTCCAGACAAACATCACACACTGGCCAGACCGAGCAATGAGATTTCAGGTGTCGACATGTAGGCCTTGCCCGCACCAACCACCCCCTACATGAGACAATTTGATGAGACACAGGAAGCACTTGCATCTCTTAGTCTGGGAGAAATACACATGGGCTGCCAGAAACCCATATTGGACCCAAAATACCCCATGTGCGCCTGTACAACGATCTCATTTACAAATGGCCATCATCAGATAATTGTAACAAGACACACAGGCACTGGCCACCGTGAGTATGAACGAGGAAAATTAGGTCAGGCTGTACAGTGGACACTTGTAGAACACGTTACGTAAATATACATGGTGCCAGGGGACAATGGCACAGAGTACATCCTATGCTGTAGACACTGAGAGTGTCCACATATTGTGATGACACACATGATTCCTAGCAAAATATGCCCCAGGGGACAGTAGTGGCCACAATGTTCCATGGTCCTGAATGGTAATTACTGCAACACAGGCCACCATCCCTGCACTCAGCGTATTGCACACTCATGCACATCATGTCACAGGCCACAACGTAGGACATGCTTGCTGTGAGGCATTAAACTTCAGAGACATACTCCTATGTCTGGACTCAGCATCAGTGCCAATTGACATGGACCCCACAAGTACTGAACTGGACAGGGCACAGGCAAGGTCCCAAAACCTGTTACACACCACCCCCACACATGATGCTGCAAGCATTGGTCACGTGGATAAACTGCCAGCCCAGATGACCTTGTGAAAGAGTGACTACACACAGACCAGGGAACACATGGCAAGGAGGGGAAGGGAGGAAGGACAGCACCGCTATACTATGGGTGACATGACCTGCACCGCACATTTAAACACTGGCAGTGTATCCATGCAACTGCGCACTTACAAAAGCTGGTGACACACAACAAACACACATGTACCTACCCCCTTCCTGCTGCTGCTTCTCCCGTAAGCGCCTGTCCATGTCTGGAAAGACCACCGCCAGCACACGCTTGTGGATGTGGGTCAGACGGCGATGCCCATGGTTCTTAGGGCCCACAGGTGAGTCCCCCAGCAGGACCCGTGCGATCCTCCGCGTCCAGCACCGGATATCCTGCCAGCGTTTTCTCACCTGGGCCAGGTGCCGCTTGCGACCCTCCGTCCTCCTCACGGCACTGACGGCGTCCCTCCAGATCTGCTCCTTGGCAGAGGCGCCTACCTGTGGGGTTGAAAAAGTGAGACTACATCAATACACCTGCCACATGTCACAGAGACACACATTAGAACAATTTTGCTGGTTTCAACAAGGCATAGTATGCAGCCAAAGCATTGCACCTTTGTCATAGGGACTTTTTTCTCTGTGTAAGGGCAAATGCACCACGTGCCATAGAAAGTACACAGGTGGCATGAGGGGTACGACACAATAAATGATCCAGACTCACACTGTGCATCAGAAGGTACACCAGGATTATGTGCAGCACCTCAAAGCAGTCACATGCCACAGGCCACTGACGCTACCTCAGCAGAGTACACAGACACACACAGGCACAGGACATACACCTGCCATTGCCAAATGCAGCTACAAACCTCACTCTGCACATGTGCCACTAGACTGGGGGGGCTCACAGGAGTGGGGCTGGCTCTGGACGTCAGACACACAGCACTGCTCCCTGCTCGCATAAGATGGGCAGGGTATATCCATCCCTCATGCAGCTGGGGTGCTACACTCCACATATGCACCCACCCACATGACAGGGGACTTACACACACACCGATGTCCAGGGTACGCCCACATCATGTGGACACTCTCAGCACAGGTACACTGAACAAACACACATCTGTGGGTGCAAGCACCTGTCACACTGGGGTGACCACAGAATCACATGAGGACTGTAGAAGCAACATTCCCAGGAGGATTAGACAGGCAGAATGTGGCATGCACCATGCAGTGATTGTCACAGTAAACACAATGCAAGTGAGGACGGCAGACATGCACCACAGCATGCTCTTGCTGGGAGACATCAGGCATTCCCCCCCCCTGGGACCCACTCTACAGTACAACGCATGTGTGTCACACCTGGACACAATTCCAGAAGTCCCAGTCACAAAAAAGGGACACAGTCTGTGCTAGTGGACTCTGCACTCACCTGAAACCCTGGTCGCCCATACAGCATGGGGTACTGTAGGAGGATCACATCCAGCAATGCCAGATTCTCCTCCAGGGTGAAAGGCTGGGCCCTCTCCACAGACCTTGACATGGTGTCAGGGAATCACGAGCAGCAGCAGTGTTGTAGAATCAAAAGTTGTGCAGGCAAGTGCTCTCTCATGGGACCTGGCTGCCTTATATCTACCTTGCTGCCCTGTTTCATGCACAGGAGTACAGAGTGATTGGTCACTCACATTTGCATCCTATGTTTCCTCCAATCCCTTTAAACCTAGCACAGTCAGTGGCTTTGCTTTTTTTTTTCTTGAGCATGATGTCAACTCCACAACCACTTTGCAACAAAGTAGATTCTTTCAAACCGACTTTTGCTGGGCACCTGATGAAAAAAATTCAAACTTTAAACTTGGTCTCCATGACAACCAGCATGCATGTAGGGCTTTATACTTGTCCCTCATGTGTCCCCTATGTAATTTGTAGATTCACACACAGGTACGGTGCGTTCCGGGGCCCTAGGGCACCCCAAATGCATAGCAACGGGCCGTACAGGCGTGTGTATGGTCCGTATCACTATGGGTACGCATACGCGAGCAAACCCATAGTGATACGGACCGTACACACGCGTGTACGCTCACTACCACTATGGGTGTGCTCGCGTATGCGTACCCATGGTGATACGGACCGTACACACGCGTGTACGCGCACTATCACTATGGGTGTGCTCGCGTATGCGTACCCATGGTGATACGGACCGTACACACGTGTGTACGCTCACTATCACTATGGGTGTGCTCGCGTATGCGTACCCATGGTGATACGGACCGTACACACGCGTGTACGCTCACTATCACTATGGGTGTGCTCGCGTATGCGTACCCATGGTGATACGGACCGTACACACGCGTGTACGCTCACTATCACTATGGGTGTGCTCGTGTATGCGTACCCATGGTGATAGAGGCCTACAGCAGCACTCCCATAGTGATAGGGAACGTACACACGCCCTCAGAGCCAATGTACGGTGCCTTTCACACATAACAGTGGTGACAGGCAGCACCCAGAAAGGAATAGAACTGACATACTTGTCCATGGATGGACATCAAGGCATTGTCTGGGCAGTGCTACATGTGTGGGGCACAGGTGTGAAAGGCTGTGATGTGGCACATTACTCCTGAGTTGTGAAGGCAATAGATGTATGATGAGATGTGTACAGATGTTATGTGTGATGGTGCACTATGTGCCAGACATGCCCTTCACTCCTTTGACATGTGTGCATGTCGTACAGAACACTTGAGATGAGCGTCACTGGCATCGCACAGTCAACAACACACGCAAGTGTCCCCTGATGCCCGCTACAGGGGTTACCACACCTGACATGTGACTACCCACGTTGCAGGATGTGACTATGTCATGTATGTGTGGTGTTTTCCCATTAGCTTGATGTTGGTGTTCCCTCAAATGCATCTGCAGTTGCTGCAACCAACATGTGTCTGTGTGTAGATGGCCATGGCACACTGTTACGCACACCAGGCCACATGTGGTATCGGATGTAAGGTGTGTATGTATGCATGGGACACGGAGTAGCGTAACAAGGACCTGTCTGCATACTCTCAATGTATGTGTGGTCAGTCATGACATGTACACCTTCATGGCAAGGTGTGTGGGCTGTCCTAGTGTAATGTCATGTGACCTGTGGCTCTAGTGTTCCGCTACCTGTCTCTGCAATCAACATCCTACTTCTGCTGATATGTTGATGTATGTCACTCCTGTATTGCATCTGGCTGTTCACTTACACTGGGACACAGCTAGTCCCATGCCATGGGATGTGGAGGTTCACAATCTCCGTGTGTAGCTTGGTCTTGGTAGGAGTGTCACCTGGCAGCCATACGTGTCCAGGGCATGTAGCACATACCTGACTCCGTATGTAGCATATGTGTATTGACAGATTAACATGTGCTCAGTACATATAAATTGTTGTTGTAGTGCATTCACTCTTCCTTGTCACTTCCAAATTACTGCAGAGCGCCGCCTCTTCACCGACCAATTCCGGACTTGGCTGACATGCGGGAGAATGACTGTATACGCTGCTACCGCTTCCCCCAACCGTTGATTGAGGAGTTGACGGCAAGGCTGGCACCACACCTGCAACCGCTGCACAGGTATCCTACGGCACTGACACCCAAGCTGAAGGTAATGGCAGCCCTACATTTTCTTGCCACGGGTACCTTTCAATATACCATAGCTCATGTTGGTGGCATGTCCCAGAGCATGTTCAGCCGTGTGCTGCATGATTTTTTAGAGGCCATGTTGCTTCACCTGGATGAGTTCATCCATTTCCCAACTCCTGAACAGTTGACAGGTGTCAAGCGTGGATTCTATGCCCTGGGAGGGATGCCCCATGTCATTGGGTCCATAGATGGGACACATGTGGCTTTGGTACCACCACAGGCACAGGAGGTAGCGTACAGGAATCGCAAGCACTACCACTCCATCAATGCCCTTGTGGTGTGTCTGTCCAACATGGTGATTTCACATGTCTGTGCTCGTTTTCCAGGATCAGCACACGATGCCTACATCATGAGGCGTAGCAGGGTGCCTGAAATGATGACGCAGCTGCGCAACGCACGAGCATGTTTTGTTGGTGGGTACACTCTGTCTGTCCTGTATTTTGCGTAGACTTCCAGCCCAACTGCTTCTCCTGTCCTACTTATGTCCATGTGGTTTCCATGTAGGGGACGCTGGCTATCCCAACATGCCATGGCTGATCACACCTCTCCGCAACCCCAGCACGCCGGCCCAGCTCCGCTACAACACCGCACATGGCCGGACAAGGAGAGTGATAGAGAGGACATTTGGCCTCCTGAAGAGCCGATTCAGGTGCCTACACAAGACCGGCGGCACCCTCCCATATGCCCCGGCGAAGGTCTGCAAAATCTTCATGGTCTGCTGCATGCTGCACAACATGGCAGTTGAGAAAGCTGTGCCACTCATCCTGGATCAAGATGATCAGGACCATCCACCCGTGGAGGACGAAGGGCTTGGCAATGGGGCTAGTGATGTGGAGGATGTGGTTCCGCAAGAGGACATCCGGAGTCGGCTCATATGCGACTTCTTTGCTTAGTGGTGAGTACCAGTGTCTGAGTGTGCACGCATTGGTCCTTGTGTGGCATGTGTTGCAATGTGTGTGTCCATCTGCATGTATGCCACGTGAGTCAGAGGTGTGTGTGGATGTGTCACTCGAGTGATGGTGCCAGTGATGAGTGTATTTCCACAGCCATAATTGTGACCTAGCATGTTGTCATCCTTACATGTGTCGAGTACATGCACATGCAAGTGGATGTGCTTTTTGTGGCTGACTTCTTGTGTGTCTCTCATCCCCAGGTACTTGCGCATGCCGTCTGCTGGTTGCATTGTTGTGGCACTGCTATTCCTCATGGACACGTCATCGTGTGCTGACTCAGCGTTACACGCACGGACAAGTTTGGAAGTCTCCTTAGGGTAAGGGATGCATCAGGGGTGTATTGGGTGTGGCAGTTGTTTACGATGTGTGCACGCTGCCCCTGTCGATGTTTGGTTCCTCTGCAGACATGTCGCATCACCATGGGACACATGACATGTAGCTGGATACACCTGAATAGATGGTCAGACTTGTTGACAGTCATCTGTAATGGGATAGTGGATTGTGATGATGGCATCAATGTGTGTAACACTGCCCTCGGACACATACGGTTTGCATTGGCTTGACATGGTGTGGGACTTCCACATCAGAGGATCAATGGTGTATGGCAGCCTCTCCGTGAGCAGCAAGGGGTGTTTAGCTGTTACCCGACACTTGTGTGCCAGTTCCATGGATATCAAGCATTTGTGGTGCAGAAGGGGGGGTGCCAGTGTTGGACCCACATGTTACTCCACATGACCTGTGTATGTGTACTCCGAGTTGCCTCTGCATTCCGGAATACATGACTAATAAAGGTGTCCCTATGCCTCCAAGGTGCCTCTTCTCAGTCAATGCTGGTGTGTTGCCACGGTGCATACGGCATGTCTGGCATGGTTTTCAGTGATAGTGGCTATGTGTCTATGTGTCGAGTAGCAAGATGCAAGCTGTTTGTCTGGGATTAGACTCTGTATTGTGCATGATGTCCATGACTGTGTGGGTATTGTGACATGTGCCATCCCCATGCATCCAACGTTGGGCAGGCCACCATTCTCTGCATCCACCTGACTCAAGCTTGCAGGACATGGTTCTGCCACCTGTCTACACATACCTGGGTGCCCCCCAGGACACTCCACATGATCCCTGACCTCTGCGCATGACTGTTGCTGTACTCAATATGTCTGTCGGCACGGTTGTGCGGCCACCCCCTCAGCTGGTTGGGCCCATCACGGGTGTGTATGGTGCTCCATGTCTGTCTTGCCTAATACATTGTGACCCATGTGTGTCCTGTGCCAGACTCAGACCCCAGGGTATGGATGGTTGAAGTCATATGAGAACTCAGGCATGGTTAGACTTTACAAGACACATGTAAGGTAATAATGCAAAATGTAGGCATCATCTCTTGATCGTGTAAGTTTTTATTTGAGTTGGGGTACGTGTTGGGGGAGGGGGTATGACAAGAGGGGCTTTCCGGGTGTGTGGAATCCAAAGTTCACTGGGGGAGTTGGTATCCTTGCCATTGGAAATCATCAGAGTCCATGCCACAGTCTTTGTCAACATTGGTCAGACAGTGGCCAGCAAGTCCATGTGGCAGAGAATGTCATTTGCTGATGTGCTGCTGTTGGGCCAGTGGGCCAGGTGCCAGGCCAGGTGTCCTGGGAGATGGTGCTGTTGCGCCGACCCTCACGGTCTTTTCCGTGGACGACCCGCCCTCCTGCGGGAACCCTCAGAAGCAGGCCGTGACGATGTTTGGGATGCTCCGTCGGATGTATCCTCCTCCTCCTGATCCCTCCCTGTGGGTGGTGATGTTCTTCGCCTGGTGGCACAGGGAGGGTTGCCCATGTTGTCGGCTATCCGACGGAGTGAACGGTCAATTCCCGTGAGCACCGTCACGAGCTCAGCCTGTCTGTCCTCCATCCGTCCTTGGTGTCGCTGTTGACAGGCATGTTGCTCCGCATGTTGCTGGGCCTGCTGGGTCTTGATCTCCTCGAGGGTCCCCTTCATCTCGTTGAGGGTGGACACAACCTGGCTCATGCCCGTGGTGTCCTGCCGGTATGTGTCCAGGATGTTTCTTACATGGGAATATACCGGTTCTGCAGCCAACTGGTCAGGCTCGCGCCTCCGTCGTCCTCCACTCCCACCACCCCTGCCCACTTGCACCTGGCCTGCCCTTGTGGGCACATCGGGTCTCCGGGACCCCTGAGGGGTGGCATTTGCGTTGTCGCCTGCCTCCTCCTGGGTGCCCGGTACACCGTGTTCCTCCTGGTCAGCCTGGCTGTGTTGTGGTGGTGGGGCAGGGATCCTGGGTGTCTCCTGGGATGTGGCAGGAGTGGGGGTGGTGGTTGGCCCAGTTGTACCTGACGCAGGTGCTGCAGGTGGTTGGACACCAGAGGGGCCAGGTTGGTCGGGGTCGTCCACAGAGTGGTGAGAGTCGTCGCTGCCGGTGGGATCGTCATCCCGCAGAGCCAGGTCCTGTGAGTCTTCCCCCACAGTGTTGGTGGGTGATCCACGACGTTGACCTGTGTGTGAGAGAGACAATGTTATTTTTGTTCCATGCAACATCCATGTTTCATTCGTTTCAAAGTTGGCACATTTCCTCTGGGTATTTGGATATGTCTTGCATTCCACTCACAGTGCACTTGTGCATGGGTATGTCCCTTGGCCACAGCTTTTGAGACTTTACCTATGTGTGACACAGTCTTACTTGCTGCATCAATTGTGACTGCAGTCAGCAGTGGAGTGAGCAGGTGTGGCGAGCCATGCATTGGCGCCTTCCGTGTTGCACTGTACGTGGGCACATGGAGTTGTTCCACACACTTATATAATGCAGGTAGCTGGCGTTGTGCTCGTGCACAGGTTGAGACATGGCCCAGTGTTTTGCCATGGAGAAGAGAGGGGGATTCAGGCACTGGCCACCCTTGTCTACATGCACGCAGTCCACCTGCTGACGAGCAGACATTCCCACACCACCCAAGGCTGAATTGGTCTCCCTGTGTCTCCCTTTCTCACTCCCTCTCTGTCCCCCTCTCCCTCCCTCCCTGTGTCAGCCTCCTCCCTCTGTCCGTCTCCCTGTGTCTCCCTCCCTCTCTCTCCCCCTCTCCCTCCCTCTGTGTGTCACCCTCTGTCACCTCAGCCCAGCTTCCTAGGCACACACTTTTTGCAGATCTTTGAATGGCCCTTGGCTTGTTCATGTGAGTTTGTTTCTGATCTCAAGGCACCCATTGGGTGTAGTGTCTGTGTCTGCGCTGCTGCTGTGGTGGTGTGTGCTGCCACTCTTTCACAGTGTTGGCTGTTCATTGGCTGCTGTCATGTGCAAAAAGTGCCTTCACCCCCATGTCTTCATGCAAGGCGTCTGCCATTTGCAGGCAAGTCTTTCCTGTGTGAGGACACACTGTTTGTCTGGCTGTGACCTAGGCCATATGGGCAGAGGGCATTGTTGTCTGCTTCTGAGTTGCACTATGTGATTTTTGAGGCCCACACTCCCGCCATCCGGGTTACCGTGTCTTGTGTTGGTGTTTTCTGTGGCCTGTGACTTGGCATTGTCTAGCTGGGTGCATGGGGCATGGTGGCGCTAGTGGCATGTGCGTGTTTATGGAGTGTGGTTGAGTCATGCGATAGCTTTGGGGTGGTTGCGTGCATGATTGTGTGTTTGGTTGTGGATGACGTTCCCCCCATGTGAGGTGAGTTGTTTGTGTACTCACCAGGCTCTCGGAGTCCTTCTACTCCCTCCACTGCCACCACCGGCAGTATGGCCATCACCTTCTCCTCCCAGGGATGGTATTGTACGCGTCTGCGGGCCGGCCCTCCTCCAGTGATGTTGGCCTGGTTGTGGTCGTCGGTCATTTTGCGGCGGACAGTCCCCTGCAGATCGTACCACCTGGCTTGGCATTCATGCCTGGTCCTTCTGGTGGACGCAACAGCATTCACAGCATCGACAATCGTCTGCCACATGGCTGTTTTTTTGGAAATGCTGGTCTGTCTGACCAATGTTCCAAAGAGGTGTGGCTCGACTCTGAGGATTTCGTCAACAAGGACCTCTAACTCTTGGCTAGTGAACTTTGGATTCTTGTTAGTGGGCATGGTGAGGGGTGTGGGTGTGGATGGTTGTGGGGGGTGTGGGTGTGGATGGTTGTGGGGGGTGTGGGTGTGGATGGTTGTGGGTGTGTGGGTGTGGTTGTGCAGGTGTGTGTGTGAATGTGATGAGGGGGTGTTTGTGAAGGTGGTTGTGTGAAGGTGTGCAGGTGTAAGGTGTAGTGGAGGTTGTAGTATGGTGCAGTTGTTTCTCTGTGTGGTCTGGCAGCAGTGGGTCTGTTGCAAAGGATCATGGTTTGTGTCTGTTGGGCCTTTTTATTGGCCCATTGGTGGGTGTGGCTGTGTTTGAACTTTGGGTGGGTGTGTTATAAGGAGTGGTTGTGTTTTGGGCCTCTGTTTGGTAGTTTGGCAGTTGCAGGTCAGTGAATAGGTTGTATTTGTGCTTGTTGGACAGGTTTTGTGGCTTTGTGCGATTCGAATGGAGTCTTCTTGTGTTGTTTTGCTTTGTCCTGGTTGTGTACGTGTGTTTTTAGCGTCTGTACGGTGCGTACATCGGCCATTTTGTTGTACAGTGCTGTCCTTGTCTCTGGCTTGGTACGACTCGTACATGCGCGATGTTGGGTGAGGGTGCTCGTGTTGGGGCCTGGGGTGCGCTCCGTACTTAGACTGGTGGGGTGTGTGTTCGCTCCGTACATACACGGGTGGGGGTACGGTCCGTACATACACTGTTGGGGTGGGGGTACGCTCCATACATACGCGGGTGAGGGTACGTCCGTACATACACTGTTGGGGTGGGCGTACGCTCCATACATACGCGGGTGGGGGTATGGTTCGTACATACACTGGTGTACATACGCGGGTGAGGGTACGGTCCGTACATACACGGTTGGGGTGGGGGTACGCTCCATACATACGCGGGTGGGGGTACGGTCCGTACATACACTGGTGTACATACACGGGTGGGGGTACGGTCCGTACATACACTGTTGGGGTGGGGGTACGCTCCATACATACGCGGATGAGGGTACGGTCCGTACATACACTGTTGGGGTGGGGGTACGCTCCATACATACGCGGGTGAGGGTACGGTCCGTACATAAACTGTTGGGGTGGGGGTACGCTCCATACATACGCGGGTGGGGGTATGGTTCGTACATACACTGGTGTACATACGCGGGTGAGGGTACGGTCCATACATACACGGTTGGGGTGGGGGTACGCTCCATACATACGCGGGTGGGGGTACGGTCCGTACATACACTGGTGTACATACACTGGTGGGGGTACAGTCCGTACATACACTGTTGGGGTGGGGGTACGCTCTGTACATACACTGGTGTACATACGCGGGTGAGGGTACGGTCCGTACATTCACTGTTGCGGTGGGGGTACGCTCCATACATACGCGGGTGAGGGTACGGTCCGTACATACAAGGTTGGGGTGGGGGTACGCTCCATACATACGCGGGTGGGGGTACGGTCCGTACATCCACTGTTGGGGTGGGGGTACGCTCCATACATACGCGGGTGAGGGTATGGTCCGTACATACAAGGTTGGGGTGGGGGTACACTCCATACACACGTGGGTGGGGGTACGGTCCGTACATCCACTGTTGGGGTGGGGGTACGATCCATACATACGCGGGTGAGGGTACGGTCCGTACATACAAGGTTGGGGTGGGGGTACGCTCCATACATACGTAGGTGAGGGTACGGTCCGTACATCCACTGTTGGGGTGGGGGTACGCTCGATACATACATGGGTGGGGGTACGGGCCGTACGTACACGGGTGTATATACACGGGTGGGTGTACGGTCCGTACATACGGGGGTGTACATGCACGGGTGGGGGTTCGGCGCGTACATACGAGGGCTGGGGGGGTGGTTGGGCGCGTACATACGGGGGCTGAGGGGGTGTTTGGCGCTTATACGGGCACATGTCTCCATGGTTGCTATGGGAGTTCGGTGCGGACGCTGTTTTTTCCATACGGTTGTAACATCGGACGCACGGGATGGATCGTACTTGCGCGGTCGGACTTCACTTTTCACATTTGTATGGTAAATCGTCCGGTGACGTGTCGGACACATTTTCCGACCCGAGGACGTGTGGGGAATTATTCCCAATGCGATTCGTATGGAGTTTTTCCCATGCGAATCGTACTTAGCAGTTTGTACGGCACTTGTACGATTCGTACGGTAAAAAGACCGGATACGAGTCGTACGGGGAAATTTTTCCAGGATCCTAATCGGCACCTATGTGTATATTTTGCTATTTTTTTACTGGTATTCAAGTGTTCAAGAAACGTAATGTCTATAGACTTTATTACAATCAGCAACTCATGTAAGAGTAAACATAGATGTGTAAATTGCTCACATGTGTTAGTTACTTTTAAAATTACCCCGGTAATGTTTCTGTAGACATTAATGTGATCAGCAATTTTTTTAAATCTTGAACACCGTGCAGAAAAAGTGACTGCTATTCATTGCCCGCTGATAAGTCATGTATGATCAGGTACTATGCACAACCCTCTGTATTTTGCAAAAATACCTAACACATATTCCTGAAATTATTCAAATTGTATAGACTATTTGAATTATGCCTTCAGTCATACTGTGACTAGCACCATTTACGAGTCATCCGTGTATTATGCATTTAATGTATAATGTCTCAGAAATATCGCAGAACATCTGGAAATAAATATCTGCACCTTATAAATCTACCGTTTATACACAAAATGTTGACACCACTAAATGACAAATTTTTAACTTCAGCATGTGCACAGAAAAACACAAGTGTATAATGTATTGTAAGCATAAGTTTTCATTTTTTACAATATTTTGGCAACAGGACTTTCAATTAAGCAGCATTCTCTGTGTAACATACCTCTCCAACACAGAATGGTTGTGGTCAGTATCTACCTTGTTTAAATGAAGAACTGCTTATACTTAGAAGTTTACTTGTAGTTAAACTGTGCACCATAAAACATTTACCACAGTGGATCGGATGTATGTCCAGTACTACATTATTTCTATTTTGGACATGCACAGATGTGCATATAGTTAATCTATGCTGTATATGTTTGTGGGCCCCTTACAATCTAAGTTGTGTTATATAAAGATCTAGTTTTTTTTGAGGAGCAGTAGCTTTAATTATGTTATCAGTGATGTCATCATTGATGTTATTTAACATGCCATATATATTATAATACATGAGGTCAGAAGCAGTGTTTAGCGGAGCACAAGATATAGTTAGTTCATTGAATTATAACCAGCAAATTTCAGTGTTTTTTCTGTCTATAAATGTTAGGTTTTAACTCATCTCAACACCTAACTATAACATCAGTTTAACCTTTTCTTCAGCGAATTTATATATAATAAATATAAAATCATATTTCTGAGCTATAATGCATTGGAGCCATTCTTATGAATACATTTTCACTTTGTGCCAAAAATTCGATGTTCACCATCCTTGCTGCGAAGGATTGGCGAAACCTCGATTATAATTTGATTCATATTGGCACATTTTCTGTCATGGGCTATAGGCCGAGACACAAAGGTATGCTCCCATTCATATCAGAAGTAAAGTTGAGTGATGGGAATTTTGTGGATTTTTTCAGATTCTGGAACTATCACACGCAGACGTTTTTATTGGGAGAAGAGTGGTAACACAGTATAGGAGTATATTTGTTTTTATAAATTGAAATTCACTCTATTTCTAGCTTACAAATGTAAGCCAGTGTTCAGGAAACAAGACAAATCTCCCTAAAAATCAAATGAGAGTGTACTATTGTTATCAGAAGAATTGTAGAAAAGCTGGGTGATAGGAATTTTGTGGGTCTTTGCAGATTCTAGAACCTTAACACGCAGCCACTTTTAATGGGAGAAGTGTGGGAACACAGAATAGTAGAATATCTGTTTTTATAAATTCAAATTCACTCCAAATGTAAGCCCGTGTTCAGGAAACAGAACAAAGTGCCCTATAAATCAAATAAGCGTATGGGTAACCCCAAATTCAAAGTAGCAAAAATAACTAATATTCCTAACCACATTATCTTCGGCACATTTCAAAAGAATATACATTTCTTTCATACCCATTTTTCATTCATCACAGTTTACCATGAGAATTGATGCATTAGCAGTACAAAATGAAAAATCATTATAAGCTGTAGCTTATTTGTTTATTCTGGGTACAGCTTATATTTGGGCAACCCACAAACTATATATCAACGTGACCAGAAGAGTTTAACAGTTGTAGAGATATGTTACTTTTGTAAATCATCCATTGGGGCAAAAAGATACGGAGGAAATTGTTGTCACCTTTTTCAATTTTTTTCTACTTATTTTCTTTAGTTTTTGATTTCAACAAATAATTTCTATGCGAAACCCATAAGCAATCTACAGAAATTCCAAATGTTGTCAACTTTTCAGAAATGTGCAGCTTTCCAGGTTGATCTAAGGGTTTACACCCCAACTCCACCACAATTTTAAGTAGGTAAAAGCACAATAAACAGTAAACCTCGACTATAACTTAAAAATGTGTAAAAACTGAGCTAAAAAAAGGGTTTTCTACAAATTTGCATGTTCCTGAAAAACTGTGTATATGTGTTCATAGCACAGCAAACCTTTTTTGGATACCATTTTTAGAACCTAAATCATACACTTTCTTGCAGAGCACTTTTTTCCCATTTTCCCCAAAAAACTGCACATTTTTGTTACATTTTGGCTATTTTCTACATTCTCTCCAGAGAATCTACAAACCATGTGTACCATTAGAGACCCCAGCATGTGAGAAAAACAATACAAATGTTTTGTGAAAAACAGTTAGTAAGGTTTAAGCACCAATTGCACAAAACATCTAAAAAGGACTCAGCACTGGGGTGGTGGCTTTGAACTTAATGGGTTAGAGCACCTTTGTCCATTGAATCCTGTGCTTGTTCTAGGGAATACATTATCTTAGACAGTGATGTAGTACTGCATTCATCCTCTGAAGCGGGCATTATCGCCATATATTAGCACAGTACATTTAATATTTTTATAGCCTTTCCCCATATGCCATTGGACCAGTTGAATATGTTTCTGGTGGATTTTTCTCATGAATATAAGGATCATCATGAGTATAAAGGATCTTAATATATTTGAGGTATGTTAAAGTTTACCCATATATGGGGGTGATGAAATGTAACATCGGAACTGTTTTATTGTAATATGGAAGTATTATAAGTATGATATGACAACATTGGGTTTGGTTACCATTTATCAAATACTGTACAATTGTGTAACAAGTCTTATTGAAGTGTATTCCTCTCTTCTGTGTTATTTATTCTTAAAGAGATATGGGATGAGTAATGTGAGCAGGTCCCCTTTTTTGGTGGGGTTTTTCTTGCCCACTAGGTCCCGTTGATTATTGTAATTTATAATTATGGATTTCATATGTTGTGATTGTTGTCTTGCAGTAGATTAATTTATGTTATGCCCTGTTTTTTGTGTGACTTTTTGGTCTTTACAAATATAGTGTATTGTTATACTAATTTATGTTAGTGTGTGGTTTCTTATTTTGTGTTTTTTGTGTATCATTTACAGCCCTGACGCAGTTCAAAATAATTTTTGAATGAAACGCGTTGGCTGGATGTCCTTTTACATGGGAATTTTATGAATATGAATTAATGGAAGAATAAAAAATACTTTTAAACACAACGGAGGATTTGTGGACTACTACATTTCTGGGTGCAGCATTCTACTTCTTTATAAATTCAATTTCTGCTTGGCAGCACTACCTAACGATAGTGGGTACAGGAAAAGAAGTGCACCGGGTTAAAATCGGTTGGAACTTTATCTGAGGTGTGGTTATTCGAGTCCACCATTGGTGTTTGTGTTGTTTATACTACTAATGATAGGTGCATTGATTTAGTAATCTAGAGTTTTGCCGGCTATTGTCATCTTTGTAAAAGTTAGGCTATATAGTCGTGACATGATTCTGGTCACATGTTCAGATTAAGTTTTAGGCTTAGCTGTTAAATATACATTTGTAAATATGGAAATTTGCAACATGAACATATAAGCACAATGTAATTGTCATCTCTAGAAGGAAAGTAGCCCACTGCAATGTTCAGTGAATGAGAAGAGAGAACATTTGGATATGCAAGTTAATCAAGCATTTGACTGAGCAATGGGTGTTCTTCATGTTTATTTAAGTGTGTTGGGTTGTTACCAACTCAGAGCATTAGTCAACCCTTCCAGTTACCCCTCCAAAAAGAAAAATAACATAAATGTGGCAAACGGAAGCTAATCTTCCCCCAGTTGAAACAAAAATGATCTTACAGCACCTGGACTTTGCCACAAGGCCTGGCCATTCCAGGATGCCTTTTCAAAGGTCTAAGGTAGCAGAGTAGATTACTTCTCGCCCACTAACCCAGAACACATGGAGCATTGCTTGAACTTTGCACTCCATGAGGGCATGCATGAATATTTTTCAATTTTATTCATTTATAAATGTGAGATCATAACTTGTTAATAGTCCCTATATTCCCTGTATGACAAATATTGCTGTACCATCTTATATATGTAACTGTCAATTGATGTTAAGAGTTCCAACAACAGAGTATAACATTCTATTCACAGTATTCTGCAAAGTAAACCAATTGAACTAATACATAGGATGAGCCTGATACCCTTAGGTAAATATTCTTGTCTATAAATACTCACGTGTTTATTTACTATTACACCAAGGCGTAAGTCTCCACGTTTTTCACTATTTCTGATTGGACATTTACACATAGGTGAAGACTTTCTTGTCTCCATCCCCTCCATTGAAGGGGGAGAGCCTCCTACAATTGCAAGGTGACATCAATCTGACGATAATTTATGTTACACCTTGTTGGCAGTCATGTCAGCTAATGGGCCGCCACCTATCCACAGACATGTAAATAAACATTAACCTTTCAAATTAAGTGTGTGTTAAATGAGAAAATGTGCTTAATGTATTGATTAAACTGATAAATATGCATTTTATAACAATTATTTTTTTTTTTAATTACTTACCCTTACTAACATTTAAATTTCCATTTAATATTTAGTAATCATATTTAATTAATTTAAGCACTTCCATTTTTTTCAAAATGTTTACATTTTAAAGTCATTTTTTAAAATGATTGTTAAAATTTATATAGATATGGAGAGGGATATAGATATATATAATGTTGAATGCTTAACTAATTTAATTCATTGAACATTAGTTCCTATGGGTTGTAATTTTAATTCCCTTCCACTGTTGATTTCTATGTGAGTGTTTTGCAGTACCAGTGGTTGGCCCTTTATAGTGTGTGACTACTCCAAGGCTGGGTTTGAGTACATTCACACCTGGTTTGGTACTGTTAGGGCTGTGGTTACTTTAGTTGCAAATTTTGTGAATTGAAAATGTCTTACTCTTTGTAAATGAATTATCTCTGCCTGATAGAGTAACTGTCAAACCCGTACCCACCCAACACCTTTGTGACGCCCTTAACGATTTCTTCATCCAGAAAATTTCCACTATCAAAAAGAGCATTCCTCCGGTCTCCACCCCCTCGAGACTGGGGACCTCGCCTAAGAACACACAAGTATTAGACCAACTACCTTTGATTTCCAAAGAAGAATTTTTCACACTTTTAAAAAAGGTCAGCTCCGGTTCTCCCTTAGATCCCTGCCCTCCCCTCCTTCTCCAAGAAGCTTTTTTCTCTTGCCCCGATCCCCCGCTCGCACTTCTTAAAAGTTCACTAAAAACAGGCGTGGTTCCAGTTTCCTTCAAAGTGGCAGAGGTCATTCCCATTTTGAAGAAACCCCACGCTGACCCCACCAACCTCACTAATTATCGCCCTATTTCCCGCCTTCCTTACCTGAGCAAGATCTTGGAAGCCCATGTTACGCAATGCCTTGGCTCCTTTATCGAACTCTCGTCCTTCCTTGACCCCCAACAGGCAGGTTTTAGGCCGGCACACTCTACTGAGCTGGTCATACTTGCTGTTATGAATGAGCTCCGAAAGGGGGACGATAACAATCTCTCCCAAGCCCTCGTCCTTCTGGACCTCTCTGCCGCCTTTGACACGGTCAATCATAAACTTTTGATCGACCGTGTCAGGGATGCTGGCGTTCATGGCACGGCCTTAAAATGGATCTCCTCTTTTTTGGAGAGCCGTTCGCAAGCCGTTCGCCTTGATACCTTTTCCGCCAAAAGGACCACTCTAACTTGTGGGGTACCTCAGGGGTCCTCTCTTTCCCCTCTCCTGTTTAACCTTTACATGGTTCCCTTAATTCATTCCCTCCGCAATTTCGAGGTAGCATGCTTCAATTATGCGGATGACCTCCAACTTGTGTTTAACATTAATTCTTCCCCCACCTCTGTTTCTAGCTTTCAGGCCACTCTATGCTTCATCAGGGACTGGATGAACGCGAGCCAACTCAAGCTCAATCCGGACAAGACCGAGCTGGTTCTGTGCGGTACTTTCAATCCGTGGAACAATAATTTCTGGCCCCCCACTTTAGGCAACCCCCTCTACCTACCAAGTCGGTTAAAAGCCTTGGAGTAGTAATCAGTAATGACTTGTCCATGAAACCTCAGATCGGTGCAGTTACATCTTCATGCTTTTTCCATCTTCGCAGAATTCGCAAGATCTCCAGATTCCTTACCATCGAGGCCCTCACGGTGGTTCTCATGGCCTTGGTCATTTCTCGGTTTGATTATGCCAACTCTCTCTATGTTGGTATTCCTGTCTATCAACTCCATCACCTTGAACTGGTCCAAAATCAGGCTGCACGGCTTATTTTCCATCAACCACGTAATCAACACGTTCGCCCTCTGTTGAAACGCCTCCATTGGATTCCTGTAGCCAAGCGCTGTCTGTTCAAACTGGGCTGTACTATTTTCAAAGCCCTAGCTGGTCTGGGGCCGGCGTTCATCTCCTCTTTAATCTCTCGTTACACCCCGACTCGTGCTCTTCGTTCGTCTCATGCCAACTTTCTCACCACCCCTCGCTTTAACCGGAAAAAACATGGTGGACTTAGCTTTTTCTTTTTGGCTCCTCAAATGTGGAACTCCCTCTCTTTGGAACTTAGACTTGAAACATCTTTTCCACACTTCAGATCCCTCCTGAAAACTCTTTTATTCACGCAAGCTTACCTATAACCTCCTGACCCAGTACATTATTGCTGTAGCGCCAAGAAACCGCTGGGTGTACGTGCGCTTTATAAATATATTTAACATAACAGAACATAACATAACAACATAACAGTGTGTTTTTGTATTACCGTGTCCTTCCTAAACCCTCCTGATATTTCCTTGAACCCCTCCCATTTAGCAGTAAGTACTCTCCATTTCACAGCCAATTCCTTTTTCCGTCCCATATTTTCCACAAAAATGTATACATATGTGAACAGACATTTTCACACACCTTGTAGAAACTGAAAGACAGAAAAGTAAGAAGAGGGAGAGGTCTCCAACAGTAGGTTGGGAATTCCAGTTTTTAGTGCATGAGTAGTACCATTGCAGTATTAATTTATGTATTACAAAATCCAGTTTGTTAATAGACTGTCAGTTTCTTCGTAAATAACTTTATAAATCAGCATTAAGTACTGTGCTTTTAAATGTGATTATTCTTGCAGGGATTCTGCAATGGGGGTCTTGTGAAATAACTTACTTTGCTGCTTCAGGTGAGAGATTTTATTTTCTTCTGTTCCTGTTCCAAGGAATGTAAATTGTGAGAAGATTCATATAGGCTCCTGTTATTACAGTCGACTAGAAAATATTGTTTATATCTCCCAGACTTAAAACTAACAGGAATTCACGTTTGTTTACCTTGGGTTATATGTTCCTGTATGCAAACAGTGTGTTGATGTTACCAGAGCACGATTCAATTTATCTCTTACCTTCAGGACACTGCGTTTTCTGCCATTATTCTTATCTCAGTAAAACAGAACGACTGGAGGTCTGTGGTAACAGATGAAGCCCTGTAACCCATTTTAACGTATTGATTTTATTGGGCAATTACATTTAAGCCTTCAATCTGAAATGTGGTTCTGATACACTTTCCTGCAACTTCTCCAACAGCATTCTGACATTGGTAAAACCTTTGCACAAAACGCCTGTCTGACATGTTCAGCAATCGACACAAGCGGGTTAGTTTTCAAGAATAAATTGTTTTTGTTTGTGTCAAAAAATTAAGCTTATATCCAATGTATAGCTCTAGTACAACCCGAGAGTTTAGATTTCCAAGGAAAATATTTTTGTACTCATAAATATTGTCTATGCCTAATTAGTTTAATTAATGAAAAGCTTTGGATTGTTTGTGTGATGCCAGATACTTTACATTAAAGTCCCACTACGCCACACATTAGTTGAATGAAAACGCTCAGGAAATGATGAGAAATAATTTAGAAATGTTATATTTTTCTTGCACACCAATCACAAGTAGTATAAGGAAAGGCGTAGATGACTCGTGAAGCAAAGCTCTAACAACACGATTCATTCGAGAGTCATGCACCCACAATTTAAAAATCCTAGCTCCCGGGCACTAGCCTTTTCTTCACAGGTAATGGAATGACACAGCTAATTACATCACACATCCAGACAATTATTAAACAAAATAGTGACTGTCCAGTTCTGGACATTACAAAATGTGTTAACATGCAGCAAAGAGAAACAAAAATAACCGTGATTTGTTCTAAAATAGGCATATCATAAATGTAGCACAAGTATAAGATATGATAAAAGGACCGTTGTCAAACTGGTTCATATAAGGCAATACAGGGGACAACAATGGCCCCAAATATCAATAAAAGTTCAGTATATAATTACCTCTAGCGTTAGCATCGCCTTCAAATAAAGAGAACATTGCAGTATTGTACTCTTTTCGTATTTACCAGCATTTGTTTTCTGAATGCCTTTTGGTGGTGGAACCTATTAATGGTAATTCCATGAAAAAAATCAAGGATGACTATATTTGCTTAAAAAATTATACAAAATCAACGGGGTTTGCGCACATCATCCTCCTTTACCTGGGCTAAAACATTCACACATTATGCACAGGTTGGTATGGAGGAAAGAATATCTATCAACTTGCTTAATCATAGGGAACATCAAATTACCCCATGAATGGTACAATGTCCCATTCCAATTTTTAAACAATTCAAAAAATACACATACCACGAAACCTTCCTTTGAAAAATCAGTAATTATTTAAAAATGAAGAAATCAAATTGCACATATATAGACATCTACATAACGAACATATATAGACATAAACATGGAAAAAAGTTTTTTGTTACCTATACCCACATTTTTTACAATAAATACGTGTTTGCACGCTCAATCTAGGCGATATACAGTAAGGTAATCCTAGTTCCACATGAGGTTTCTACACCTCTACAAACATTTGCCAAATGTGCCTCTAAATATAGTTATAAATCTTGTATTCAAGTGGATTCCTCCCATCAAAACTGTTGACGCGTTTCAGCCCCCATTCCTTCCAGGCTTCATCAGGACAAAGGTAAAGGAAACAACGTGGCCTTGAAATTTCAGGCTTTTGTGCGTGCTCCAGACAAGCGATACCCCACCACGGGGAATAAAATCACTGCCGTACAACGTGGTTCATTCACCTCTCAGCTATAAAGTATTAATCGAAGGCATTGTAAGTTATATAGAGTCCAACCATGGCATACACACGTTCCCTATGTTGTAGTTTCCCTGCGTCTGCCAAACACGAGTAGCCGCTCCGGTAATCCAAATCTATCTGCTCCAACTCACTTAAACAGCATAAATGAACGAACAAGCTAGAGGAAAAAAGGTAAGACATTATACATGGTAAGCGACAGCGCAGATTTATGGGGTAATTCACATGAAAATGTACTAATGTGGAACAATAGCGGTCAAATCTGATCTGCAGCACTCAGGCTCTCATATAGGTGTTTTTTAGCCAAAGCTCAGAACTATGATTTCCCCCCCCCCGCATTCGAGCATAACACATTTGCTGTTTTTGTCACACACGGAGACCCAGAACTTTCTTCCTCCAGCTCCAAGTCTCTCCTACTTTGTTTTTAAGCCATACACTATTAACTTTGCGGAGGCTGTGGCTACAAAGATGAACTTGGAGCTAAAACTCCCAAATCAGAATTTGATTATAAATATCTTGTTCTGTTGTGAGAGTGTAGATTTTTAATCTTAAGCAATCAGAAAGTAAGGGCATGATTAAAATTGGAGCCTGTTAAATTGATTTAATTTAGAATGAAGATGAACCTCCCTGTGATCTCTCTGCCTCACAGAATCAAGGTTGTCGAATACGATAGAGGGACTGCACTTTAGGATAATTCCTAGGACCCATCTTGAACTTTCAAATAAGGTTTGAGTAGAAACTACAGTTTCACTTGTTATCCACTGGATTCTTTTTTGAAGCTGTAGCCACATGCACCACAGAGTACATTAGGACTTTTGTAAAGTGTAGATTCCATTGGATTTTGCAGAAGATGAATCACTGTGCAGGAGAGCTCCTGTACCAGTAAAGCATGCCCTTGGCCAACTATGTTCTGTGAGGCTTCCACAGGTATGTGCCCAAGTGTCACTGGAGTTTCCGGACATCATAGTTCTGGAAACGTTGAAGTAGCACATATGAGAAACAGCTTGTGATTCGGTTAGAGGGTACCTACAAAGACATGCTCGCCTGTTTTCTTTAAAGTTCTATAATTAACACTCTAACCTTCCATTCAAGACTGGAAAGAGAAATAGCAGATAAATATTTGATTCAACTGCAAATGGAACTGAAACTAGAGTAAGTACTTCTCCTGAAAGAATTTGGACCAGGACTGCTGAAGGCACTATAATGAAAAATCTCTCAAGGACATATGAGTTTTGGTTTAACAAATGCTCCTGCATCTTTATTTGGTTCTTGTCTTCGTAGTTGGAAAGTGCATGAAATATGTCGATTCCTGCACTGAAGAGACCTTATAGCAACTGGATGAATTTCAAGTTTATGGTGAAACACACGGAAGAAGTTGTACCTGTTGTCCACTTTGTTGGGACAACCGATGGCCTGGGTTCTTTGAAGCTAAATCTCATTTTCTTCAATAATCTGAGTTGGTATTCACTACGTTCCCTCCTATTTTAAACGGATGCTACTTTAATTCACTGGGTAACCGCCACTTTGTGGATTTCTTCTGGAGGATTGAGATAGGCCCTTGCAGTACCAACTCAAGAAAATGTTATCTCTTTAGATACTGAACGAGGTTTCTCAAGCCTGATCCATTGTATGTATTTCTATCCAAAGCACAGATAAAGTGGCTCTTTTAGAATTTGATGAAAATAAGCAAATTGTGGAGCATGTTGGACTTGCCCATTTTGCAGGGAAATCTTCCACGCTCTATTGCCTAAGCAGGGAAGTCCACCAAAATATTGATTACTCTAACCTAGATTTTGGCTAGAGGGAGGTCATGTTGGACCTGGCTATTTTGGCTTTTTGAAGATCCAAATTTGTGAAATATTTTGAATAAACCTTTTGTTATTTTATTTCCCATTATATGTTTATCATCCAATATTTTCTAAAGCAAATCCAGTTGATATAACAAGGCTAATACTTTTTTTAAGATCACATTTTATTTAAAAGCAAATCCTGTTGGATTTTATAACTAGTCTATTTTTTAAAATCCTATTCTTTACTAAAAAGGAAATCCTGTTGAATATTATAACACAGCTGTTTTTAAAGATCCTATCTATTTTCCTTCACAGCAAATGCTGTTGACATTTATAACAAGGCTTACACTTGCAAAATACACCTGATAATCCAAGGAATGATTGTTCCGAACTCCACCACCCATTTACATGTGAAACCCATTTCAATATCAACCAATCAAAGTCAGGCTGACCACATGAGGAATGAACATATGCCACCCAAAAACAGGGGAAGCAGATGTTGTGTCCCCTGAATGTATCCCATAGTGGAGGGGTCATGGGGACACTGTAGGGTCCCCTTAGTTTCTGCACCGCCAGCCTTTTCATGATGGGGCTCTGCCATGAAAAGGCTGACGGTTCAGGTACTCGTAATATGCTGAGCAGGACTGCGCCAGTCCCCGCTCAGAATATTGTGTGGTGGTGCTCCTGCGCCACCACCAGGGATCGGCGGCAGATGGTGGACCGCCACTGCTGCGCCACTGTGAGTCTGGCAGTCTTCAGACTGCCAGACTCTTAATCAGGCCCTATGTCAAAATACTGGATGCTCTCCATTTCATGGTCACCAGATCCATCCAGAGGGGCTAGCTCTGAGAATGTTTGCATCTCACAGGCAAGCCAACCTTGGTGCATTCATCAGATACTGAAATGCATCAACAGAAGACAGCACCGAAAAAGTAAAGAACAACATGGAGATTTTATGTCTTTGCCTACTTACCTCGTGTGCAATGTTCTACTAACTGCACCTACATGGCATTACAGCCACCTCACCAAATAGAACACCTTTTCTGCAACCGACACCATTGGCACTCCATCAATGTGAAAGCTGTTTGCAATGCCAGGGGCTGCCTGACTGGTGTGTACATTGCCTTTGCTGGAAGCACATATGACTTCTTCATCTTCAGATAGTCACCTCTTGCATTTTGGTTGTTTGCTACGGATTTCACTGAAATGTGACTCATTGGTAGGGAATAGCACCTCACATTGGTGCTATATTGAATGTGGGTGCGGCACCTCAGACATACTAATTAATCACTACAACTTAATACACACACATTACCATCATGCCAATAGCATGAAACACATTTTTGGGATCATTAAGTTATTATTCAGATGTTTTGACTGTACAGAGGGGAAGGTGCTGTTGTACTCCCCGGAGGTTTTGTGGAAAAGCTTTGTAGACTGTTGCATAACATCATCCTGCGACGGGGCTTATGTGTATATATCTTAACCCTGATATATGCCCACACCCAGGTGCCTGGGGTGGGGTACGGAACAGTCACCCTAAAAAAAACTTTAGTACATTTGAAGATACTTTCAATGCCATAATAACATTTTAAAATCCATTACACTTTGAAGGCAAACAAAGAACAGAACATACATAACACTGTCCCGTATTCTAAATGGAACATCAAATATTCAATAACATACATGAAAGTTATACAGAGATCTAAATGGTTTAAATGATTCCATTAGGAATATAGTACGATGAATTGGCAATGAAGAGTAACTTTGCCATGTTTTGTTTATTGGCTCTGTAATCTCCATGTCCAAGGCACATTGTAGTGCACTCTCTTCCCAAAAGTTCGAAGATGCTCTTGGTGCATCTTTGTCATTTCTTGGTAGCATTTTGCAATGTTATCTAAGGCATGTGTCTGCCGGTCAATCATCTGAGAGAGTCCATCAAGGGAGACAGCTATCTTATGAAGAGTAGCCCACATTGCATGCATATACTCCAGCACTTTAGACTGCACCAGAAATGTGGCTATTAATTTGGAAAAGGGTGACCCATACAAGCTTAGTAAACACAATCTGGTTAGGTCAACACACATTTCTTGGGGAATCTCTGCTCAACCCTGGCAGCTATGGTGCAAGCAGCAGACAATTCCCAGTGAAGTACCTGCTAGTTTCAAGTAGAACCAGCAATTTTAAAGTACAGAAAATAAACAATATAATTCCCAAACCAATTTGGAAACATAAGGGAAAAAAACGAATGAGTAAAAAGACCCCATGATCATTAAAATAGGTTAAGTGGAAAAGTAGATATAACTGCTTCCTCACATGAACATTTCTGCATTGATCCTACATATTTAGCTAATAATGCCGGACTAAAGAACAGTTTCGGGAATGGATGTCATTTACCTCAATAGACTGAAAAAATGGCGAAGACCTTTGGCACACAAATCTATATATTTAGTACATTGCAAACATCGCTGAAAAGGCCAGGCACAGTTTTTTTTATGTTAGAGAACGAGACTACAGAACTATGGCCCTGAAAAGCAAGGAACTATGTGGAAATGGCATCTAGGCTCTGAAAGCTGTATGATGCTATATAAATTCTGATAGAATGACATAACATAACCTAACTTAACATAACACAAAATAGCATAACATAACATTTAAACCTTTGCATAACAAGTCATCAATATCGCTTCCTAACCAAGCATACAAATGAGAACATAGATGCAATATTTAATTGACCTCAGCAAAAACAATAATGTGGTTGAAGGAAACAGAAGTAAAACTACATTTTCATAAGCGCATATAAGCATTAACATTTTGTGCTGCATCTGAGCTGAAACCGTATATCAAGCATCGTGTTAAGATAATTGCTCCCTGAATACCTCACAATAGCCCATAACACTGATCAAAATGATTCCGCACTGCTAAACATATTAACACAATGCTTCTATCAAGTCACTTTCATATGCAAATATTTCTTGACATATACTAAGAAATTAAAGAACCAATTCCAGCACAATCATTCCTAATAACTGAAGCCAATTCTAAAGGCTACATCCAAATAAAAGGATACTTTGAATGCTTACAAAGCTTATTTGCCAGCTACAATGACTTATCGAACAATTACTGAAATTGGAGTGGAACTAGCAAGCCATTGGCAGAGCACAATCAAAACCTACCAGCACTACACAAACAATGACCATGGTCCAGATTTACTCAGTGCCCTTCTTTAAACTCCGCCCTAACTTTCTGTTGTGGGTTGTGAGAAGGCCATACATTGCCCCTGCACCCAGTGTACCAGCAGGGTGCAAAGCAAAGGTGGTGTGGGTAAGAAGAATCAACCAGCCAGCCTCAATAATATTAAAAGGGCTGTCCACCTAACTTGCACTCAGGAGAAATTATAGGGTCAGTGGTATTTACTCCCACAACTAGCTGACATTGTGATGCCCTCTGCCCCTTAAACACAGAGGAGTCACAGTGCCCAGTAAAGCGCGGCTTTGTGAAAGTTACATTGTTGGGAGTGTGCAACACTGAATGGAAGCACAATCTGCCTATGCCTGATGCCAGGGGTCTGCACACAGACTATCAAGGACATGTAATGCATGTGCTGCTGCTCACAATAACAATTACAAATCATGATGCACTTGGGCACATTGAAAATTGGCACTTTGTATTACTAAATAAAGGTGCGAGGGCATACTGCAGGGTCCTACAGCACTTGCGCCGCAGAGGCCATGCAACCTTTCAGTGGGTCCCATTCAGTCCAAGACCAATAAATATCTGTGAGTTATGGGAAGCTCAGGGGCCCCGCTTCACAACCTGTAGGAGAGCCCTATCATTTTGTGTTATGCCACTGTGCAGGTGTCTTGCACAGTGGTGTCTCCAGAAAGTTCAAACTAGCTCATACATATGCCCCTATATTAACAAAACAATTGGAGAATTTTGCTCGGTAGATTCCGGAGTTCAACTCACCAGACGGGATGTAATAGGAGCAAGGAGACAAGTAAACCTACTCAATTTACTTCAGTAGCAATCTGTCTCTCCTCCTGGGGTATGGCTGAAACTTGAATCATGGCACTACCGGTAAATAAATGCATATCTCTAATTCCTCATTCCTGAGCCTTGTGCATTATTTACCTGTACTAGGCCTAGAACCCTTGGCAATAGGTATAGCACCCCGAGGGTTCTCTTGAGCAGCTTTTTTTGGCAATAAACCGTTTTGAGGCCTGATTGAGAGTTTGAAAGAGTGGGTACTCTGTCACAAATATAACAAGGTGCACGGTCTGAAAAAGCTCATGGTCCACGATGTAGGAAAGTCATCCATTTTGCCATAATTACCCCCATTTCTAACACTTTTCTACTAATACTGCTGGTGTGCACTGGGCTCTGCTAATCAGGCCCAGGGCCAGTGCTCTGTTTAAAAGGTATATGGTAATTGGTGTATGTTAGATCTGGGGGTCTCTAGTTGGCAGAGGTAGGGACCACTGTCCAAATAGGGACCCTTGCTTCTAGTCAGGGTAAGGGGGATACACTCTTTAGATAACCCCTGCTCACCCCCTTGGTAGTTTGGCACGAGCAGACAGGCTTATCAAAGGCAACGTGTAAAGTATTTGTACCAACACTCACAGTAACACAGTGAAAACACCACAAATGGACTCCGCACCAGTGTAGATAAATAAAGTACTTTTATAAAAACAACACAAGACCAAAATGACAAAAATCCAACATACACAGTTCAAGAATATGGTTTCAAAAAGAGTTCTTAGCTTAGCGACAAAATCATTCACCTTAGCGTCAATTTTAGCCAACAGTACCTGGTGATGCGATAAAAGTTCTTAGCGGCGTTCAGGCATCGAAAAACAAGCAACAGCATCAGTCCTGAGACCCTGGGGAGGTGAGGCGGCAACCCCGCTGCACGCAGTGGGCGTGGGCGGCGAATCCGTCTGTAAGGGGATTGAGGCGATACTTGTATGGATTCCAAGGCGTAGCTTTTCCGGTAGAAATTTACTCGCTAAGGCACGATGCGACAAAATTCGGCCCGCTAACGAGCGGAGCGACAATTTCACCAGCGATGATCTGGGTTGGCTCTGCGACGATATTCGCAGCGATAAAATTCTGCACGCTAACGAGCGGTGCGATGATCTTGGCTGGCTCTGCGACGATCTCACCCAGCGGCGGCAGGCTCTGCGACGAAGTTCGCAGCAATAAAATTCTGCCCGCTAACGAGCGGAGCGGGGATCTGGGCTGGCTCTGCGACGATGTTCGCAGCAACAAAATTCGGCCCGCTAACGAGCGGGGCGACGATTTCACCAGCGATGATTCGGCTCAGCGGCAGCAGGCTCTGCGCCGATGTTCGCAGCGATAAAATTCTGCCCGCTAACAAGCGGAGCGACGGAAATTTTCTCGCTAAGCCGGCTGTGCGTGAAAAAGTGTAGATCCTTTGCTTCTTTCTTCTTGGTCAGCTTCCCAACAGCAGGCACAACTTCCAGAGGCCCCACAATTGGCTCAAGCGCTCTAGGAAGGGCAAAAGTCACTCAGCAGAGTTCAGGGGGAAGCTGGGGGTGAAGTCCTTTTGTTCCTGGGACTTCTTAACAGGAGGCCAGCTCTTATCAGGCCCTTGGAGATCTCTTCAAGCAAGGGGACACAGCAACAGCAAAGTCCTTCCCCTCTCCTTGGCAGCAAAGCAATTGCAGATCAGCGCACGAACACACAGCAGGACAGTCCTTCCTCTTCAGTCTTCCAGCTTTCTCCTTGGCAGAGGTTCCTTCTTGATTCCAGGATGATCTAATTTTCTGTAATCTGGGTCCCAATACTTATACCTCAAAATCCTTTGACCTCTGCAGGCAGAGGGGCCTTGGCCTAGTCAGAACCAGTTCTGGCCAGTCCTGGAGCACTCTGTTTACTTGGTTTCTTCTTTCCTTTGAGAGAGAGGGGCAGGGTCGTCAGCCGCCCAGCAGGGGGTGGAGCCAGCATTGTGGAAGGCAGGCACAGCCCTATTCAGGCCCAGGTGCTACTCCTCCCACCCATCTACAGGGGAATTTCCCTATTCAGCCCTGGGCTGACTCGTCCAGCCTCTGGGAGCCACCCCTGTCCCTGTCACTCACAAACCAGACAGTCCATTCACAAACAGGCCAAGGCACACAGAAAGGGCAGAAACGGAAAACAGCCACCTTCTAAAAGTGCTGTTTTCAAACACAGGATTTAAAAACCATCCTTCCTAAAAGATGTGTTATTAAATTCTGAATTCAGGGATACCAGACGTTAGCTTTCTATCTTGCTCCTATGGGAAGATATGCAGGTAAACATTATACTCAGCATTCCCCATTATAGCCTGTGGGAAAGATAGCCTTTCAATAGTGAAAAACGAAAATGGCTGTAATTCACTACCAGAGCATGTCACCTACACCAATACATGCTCTACCTTTCACATACACCGCACCCTGCCGAGGGGGGTACCTAGGGCCTTCCATAGGGGTGTCCAATGTGTACAGAAAGGGAAGGGTTAGGCCTGGCCAGTGTGGACACTGGTCAGGTCAGCATTGCAGTTAGCAACTGCACCGAGGCACTGCAATGGCAGGCCTGTGACACCATTTTAGGGCTACTCCTGTGGGTGGCACAATCAGTGCTGCAGGCCCACTAGTAGCATTTGAATCACCAGACCTGGCACACTCAGTGCACTTTACTAGGGGCTGACAGGTGAAACAAATATGTCAATCATGGATAACCAACTACAATAACAATTTAGCTAGGGAGCACTTGCACTTTGACACTGATCAGCAGTGGCAAAGTGCCCAAAGCATCTAAACCAGCAAAAACGAAATCCAGCATAGCGTCAAAAATACAGGAGGTAGAGGCAAAAAGTCAGGGGAAACCACGCCAAAGATGCCAGGTCTAACAGTGTAATTACAATTGGTTCAGACAACCCCCCCTTAAGTCCCTTGTATATGGTAGGGAATGTAAGTTTAGAGACCCCAGTAGACTTAATGCACTCAATTGTGCATCACGTTGGTGTTTGGTGTCCTTTAGATAAAACTGTGTCCAAACTTCACTTTGGAACTAAAGGTACTTCCAAAGTCTAAAACTACCTTTTTATTACATATAAGGCATCCCTAAGCTCTAGCGTAGATTCCCCAAGGGTAGGATGCCTTGTTATAAACGATGTTTTATATACCCGGGTGAGGAAAAAACAGTCAAAGTAGTATTTCTCCATTGCAGTGCTGCTAGCTCTATAGGCTAACATGGGAAGGCTTTATTAAACTTTAACAAAGTATAACTTTTGACAGGAGTGAGTTAGCAACATAATTCAAAGTATCAAAATAATAGTTACAATAAATCCAACAACTTGTCAAGGTAAGAATTGTTATAACTATTATAGGAAAGGAGTTTTGGAACTTACTTTCCTGAAGTTACCTAAAACAGCCCTACAGTAGCCTCTTCTGATTGGCTAGCCTTTGACAGCCTGAGCCAAGCTGCTCCCTGATTAGGTGTGAAGAGGCCTGGGGCTGAAACAATACAGCTATTTGGTGGGAGGAGATTTGGTTCCTGGATAAGCCAAGGACAGGAAGGGGGCTGGGGAGATAACCTGGTCTTCTACGGGAGAATCCCAGATGTCACAGTACCCAGGCCAGCCCCCACTTCCTTTATCACGAGCCAATTGGAAGCCCCTTTAATTAGATTGGGAGACGGGCTGGAAGGGCAGTATAGGGAAAAGTTAGCCATGTCTGAACTCCAAGGTAAGTTTTCTCTATATTAATTTTGCTGAGATGTGCACTCTGTGAGAGAAATATGCCACAATTCCCAGCAAGTTGCCATGGCAGAGGGTGGCAACTTGAACCCCATTGGTTGGGGTGGCCCCATGTCTTGACAGCCCAGAATGTGGAATAAATATGGAAGAGGTGCAAGAACACCTCAGATCCCTGCTTGAAAACACTTCGAGAAGAAGAACTGCCCTGCAGGACCCTTGGACTGCACAAGAGAGGACTGCACTCAGAAGGACTGCACCTGCTGCACTCTAAAAGCTCCACCACATAAGGATGTTGCCCGTCTTGAAAAATAAGGAGAGGACTCCCTAAGCCGCAACAGGTTGAAAAGTGGTTGAAAAAGCAATCTGCAACATTCTACTTCAATGACAACTCCAACTGACCAGCTTCACCTTCATTTTACTTGGAGTGACCCTGTAATTTGTGGGAGTTGGAGGCCCAGACCCCAAGAGGCAAACCAATGCTCCTGAACCCTTGGAAGATGTTGTGTACACTTTCTGACCCTCAAGGACCCATTCAGAAAAAGATCTGAAAGTGTGTGTACTTTTTACCAACTTTGGTGAAAAAGTTCCATGAGAAGAGCAGCATCGATGAAGAGAGTCAAGCCGGCTACTTCGAACAGCGACTTAGACTGATCATGCAGGTTTTCCCAGCTGAATGCTCCAGTGCTCCTCGCCGTCAACGACGAAGACAAAGACCATCTGGAATCAAAGAAGCATCGCACTGCAGCAGGCCATCATCGTCAAATCAAAATCTGGATCCGATGACCTGATCACTCAACATCGAGAGAAAAAGCTCCCAAAAGTGACTAAGTCAGAAGTTAAAAACTTGACCTCATTATATCCGACCCGTGCTCCATAGCGGTCATCCTGAAACATGGACTTTGTCCCGGTCCAGCGTGACCAGATAGCTGCAGTTGGCACTTTACACATTTAGGCATTTGAAAGCACATTTTATTTATTCAATCTTAAAAAATTCACATTTCTGGTTCCCTTCATTGTATGTTTGTCAATTTGGTGTCATTTTAAAGATACAAATATTCACTGTTGTTATAAATGAGTGTTGAGTTTTTATTGTGCTGCCAGATTTACTTACTGTTTGTTGATACTAAATGCTTTATACGTCTCCTAAGTTAAGCCTGACTGCTCGTCAGCCAAGCTACCAAGAGTTGACCAAGGATTAATTTACTGAGACTTGACTGGACCTTATTTGTGATTGTGGCGTTATTACTAGCTGTAGGTACCTAGCTGCTCCTACCAATAAACCACTGTTAGAAATGGGGGTCTCTAGTTGGGAGTGGTATATACCCTGTCCATGGGGAGATCCTTCCATCTAGTCAGGATGAGTAAAGTGCACACCTACGTTTGCCTGTGCTCACCCTCTGGTTGCTAGGCACAGAGCAGTTAGGCTAAACTACAGAGGCAATGTGTAAAGCATTTGTGCACAGATAGAGTAAAACAGTGAAAACACCACAAAAAAACTCAACACCAGTTTGGAATAGTTATCTAATCAGAACATGACCCAAACGACAAAAATCAAACATACATACGCCGTAAAGAAAAGTTCCTAAACCCACTTATTTTAGGTGATTGAAGATGAGTGGCCCCAATAGCTCTTTGCATAGTGTGTGGCAAATATTAATTCATTCATTCCTTCCTTTATCCATTATCTTTTATTGGCCCAAAAAAAAACTTTTTGGGAGGGCTTAAATAAGCTCATTGGATTTTCATGGGAAGCAAATATGCAATTGCCAATTTTTCAAAGTTAAGTTATCATTGTGTGGGCATAGGACACAGATTGCATTTAATAATTTGAAATCAGAGTAGTGACATTGAAAATATTTTATGGATATTAACGTAGAGATAATTCCAAGATTGGCAGTGCGGGAGCATTGCCCTAATTCAGTGGTACTCCAGTCACAGCAAGCACCTGATTCCTTTTCTCTATAAAAGTGAGAGGGTGCACTGCATGTACACCTGAGAAGCATCCAAGAGCTCCAGCAGTGACCAAAGTTAACCATATTATGTCATAATAAAGTGGTAATAGGTAGGGAACAACAATAAAAACAATAAATCTACTATTTACCTATATCTAAGGCCCTAACCCAGAACGCTTCGAAAGTGTGGTGAAAATGACATGGCTGCCTTTTACGTTTTGTACAGACAGTCATTAGCCAATCCGATACTGCCTTCTCATCTGCATGTACCTGGGTATACCACAAACATACCACAGTATACTGCAGCACAATATACAACTAAGTATTTTAACACTTGGAACTTTAACATTCCTTACACTGATTACACTAACTACCAAAAATTGCCATTTACACCACATAATATATATCCCATCAACATTACGTTTACATCCATTCACCTGCATTCACAGTACATCTGTTTCAAGTATCACATTTCACTGTACGCCACGCCACGCCATACACTATATGCCACTCCACGCTACATCACTCCACTATACATCACTCCACTCTACACTTCACTGTAGGCAATTCACTATACCCCACGCCACTCTATGACACTGTACTCGATACCCATTTCCACTATGCCATTACACTTTCTGTCACTCCATGTTACGGCACACCAATCTACACCGCTCCACTGTAAGCCCCTCCACTTGATGTTATTACACTCTTTCCAAAACAACTCTATGCCACTGCATTCTATGTTATTCCACTCTATGCCACTCCACTCCACGCCACTCCAGTGTAAACCACTCAACTGTACACTATTCCACTGTACTTCTCTCCACTCTATGCCACTCCAAATTGTGCCACTCCACTCTATGCTATTCCACAACACGGTTCTCCACTGTATGCCACTCCACTCTATACCACTGTACCCTATGCTATTCCACACTACGCCACTCCAGTGTACGCTATTCCACTCTACGCCACTCCATTATATGCCACTCCACTCTACCCCACTCTACTCTATGCTATTTCACTATACGTCACTACACTGTACCTCAATCCACTCTATGCCACTCCATTTTACACCACTTTACTCTAGGCCACTCCACTGTACGGCACTCCACTAAATGCTATTCCACTGTACGCTGCTGCACTCTACCACATTCCACTCTATGCCACTGCCATCTATACCACTCCACTGTATGCTACTCCACGCCTCTCCAGTCTATGCCAATCCACTCTACCCCACTCCACTTTACGCTATTCTAATGTACACCACTCCAATCAACATCACTCCACTCTATACCTCTCTACTCTACTATACGCCACTCCACGCTATTCCACTTTACGCCACTCCACTCTACGCCTCTCCACTCACTTCACTCTATGATACTCTACTGTACGCTGCTGTACTCTCTGTTATTCCACTCTATGCAAATCCACTCAACTACGCCACTTCATTCTACACTATTTCACTCTATAACAGTCTACTCAATGCCACTCAACTGTGCACCTCTCCACTATACAGTATTGCACTCTACGCCACTCCACTATACATCCCTCTACTCTACACTGTTCCACATTATGGCACTCACCTATGCACTATTCCCCTCTATACCTCTCCCCTCTATGCCATTCCACTCTACGCTACTCCACTATATGCTATTACACTCTACTCCACTCCGCACCACTCCACTCTTCACCACCCAACTGTAGACTATTCAACTCAACATGACCCAAATTTACCTACTCCACTCTACACCACTCCACTGTACTCTATTCCACTGTATACTATGCCACTGTACTCTATTCCACTGCATGCTACTTCCCTTTATGCCACTCCACTCTACGCCACACCACTCTACAGCACTCTGCTATAATCTATTCCAGGCTACACCACTCCACTCTTCACCACTTTATGCTAAGCCTAGGCGCGAAGTGACAAAAAACTACGCCGCCCTATGCAGAGTTCGGCAAGTGGTGGAGTGTGTTAGGGTAATGCCATTCGTGGTGATTTTGAGCGCCAGGTGTTTGTCCCGTGCTATAAAATCATCGCGAATGGCACCATGCACAGCGCAAGAGGGCATCTTTCTTTCTGCTGCTCGAGTAGATTTTGTACACAAGTGGCAACGTTTTTGATGCGAATCAGACGGTTTCTTAACACGAGTGGTCGCAACCTGTCACGAGCACCTGCATTGAGTAATCCGACCACCCGTGTTAAAAAATCTCATGCTCACAACTAGATCTTGGCGAGGGTCAGCAGGGAAAAATCTCGCAGAGAGGTGGATTTTCCTCTCTCGTGCTCGCCAACTTGACATTGACGAGCGTGAGTTTTGGGAACTCCGCGTGCTCCGTGTAGCGCAGAGTGCAGTAAACTCTGCAAACTCCACGAACAGAGCAGAGTTCACTACCCAAGGCTACTCTACACCACTCCACTCCACTTTATGCTATTTCAATGTATGCTACTCTACTGTGCGCTATTCCACTGTATGCCATTCAGCGCTACGCCACTCACCTGTATGCCACACCACCGTACTCTATTCCTCTGTACACCACTCCACTCTACCCCTCTCTGCTTTATACCACTCCACTCTACGCCACTCCTGTGTACAATATTCCACCGTACACCACTCCAGTCTATGCCACTAGTGTCTACGCCACTACAGTCAATGCCACTCCACTGTATGCCACTCTCCTCTACACCGCCCTACTCTACTCAAGTCCATCGTACGCAACTCCACTCCACTCTACCCCACTCCACCCTACACTATTCTACTCTATGCAACTCCAGTCTATGCCACTCTATTCTACACCACTCCATTGTATGCTATTCCACTATACGTCACTCCACTCTACACCACTCCACTCTACACCACTCCACTGCACGCTGCTCATTTTATGCGACTCCACTGTAGGCTATTCCAGTGTACGCTGCTCCACTGTACTAAACTTGCCTCCACACAACTCCACTCAACAACACTGTTGTCCACTCAGCAACAGTCTATGCCTCTTTACTCTAACACACTATACTTTACTCTATAGCACTACATTGTTCAACAATGTGCTCCTGTCAATGGCAGTCTATAGAACTCTACTTTACTCTATACCACTGTATGACAGTCTACTCCATTCTACCACAATACACTATATAACACTATCTTCCACTCTACTGTAAAACACTCCACTTAGCAACAACCCATGACGTTGGACTCTACGATTTGAAGCACTTTTTTATGTTTAAAACAAAACATTAAAATTCTCTGAGGAAACCGAAGGTAGTTAGGAAAACTTTATTTATCCTTTCTATACCAACCAAACTTAAACTACACAAACATTATAAATGCTGAAGTTATAGTTATACTGTAAAATTTATAATTTATGCACCACCTTTAAATTACTATCATTTTATTTATTCTTTAGAAACAAAATTTAAACTCCACACAATTTATAAATTCTAAAGTTATGCCTCTTATAATTTACGCAATACCGTCAAATTATTATATCTTGCGTTCCTCAATATACAGTGTATTCGACTCGATGACCACAATACATTAACTATAACTTGCGCCTTCTCCATGCACTTCTACCCTTTCTTGTTACATCATTGATACCATCTAAAATGATAACATTTACAACACCTCTTATAACATCACAAATCACATTATTTGTGAGAAGAAATGTTAGAAATGGGGTTTCTAGTTGGCTGAAATATGCACCAGGCCAGGTAGAACCCACCACTCTAGTCAGGGTAAGTCAGATACACAACAAAGAAAACCTTTGCTCACCCTCTAGCTGCTTGCCGAAGAGCAGGCAAGCTTATCAACAAAGACAATGTGTAAAGTATTTGTGCTACACAGACACACACACACACACACAAACACACACAGTAACATAATGAGAACACCACAAAAAGAATCCACAGAGGTTTAAAAAATAGGGAATATTTAGCTGAATAAAATAAGACCAAAATGAAGAAAATCAAATAAGTAGTTCAGGAGGTATCAGTTTTTAAGGAATAATTGCAAAAGCAGAGCTTTAATTAACTTCACTCTTTTTAGAGTCTTTACGGTAATTTATTTCGCAAGAATGACGCAGTAGGTGTACCTGTGTTGGGACTCAGAGAGCCTTTCCAAGGTCTCAAAGAGACCGGAATACAGCTAATTAATCCCCCCAGATGCCCATAATGTTTCGTGGGTCAGCAGTAGAAACCATATGGCCTCTGGTGACATACAAAAACCGTATAATCAAAAGGGGAACATGAGAGCTGGTTATTTTTAGAGGTCCTGTTCCTGTGCTCCCGGGAGTATTTGTATTCATCAAAAGGGAACAGTTCTTCTCTTGGGGCCAAAGTGGAGAGTACCAATGGCTTGCTACAGTATTAGTGGTATCTGGGGAGATCTGAATTTCAGATCGTAATGCCCTCACACACCTGTTAGGGTGTCATGCTTCATCATTGGGCGCTCCTCGTCGGTCCGGCGCTGCAATGTCCAACGGGCCTGGTGGCATCTTTATCGGAGATCTTCTGATCTGAGAACGCCGTTTAGTGAGTGAGGTGTGTGGGGCTATTGGAAAACAATGTCTTCTGATATGTAAGAAAAGTGATTTAAAATAGGCCCTGGCCCTGTTGATTCTCTTTAATAAGTGTTCAAGGCTGGGACTAAATAAAAACCAGTGAGGCTACTCTAATGAGTCAAGATATTGAGGTAGCCTTTAGTTGACTGGGGTCAACATGTTTCGTGTCTTTTGTGCTCCGAGATAGTGCGACACTTCTTCAGGACCGACGGGTAGATATCTATATGTAATGACCTCTGATGGTCAGACAAGGGATGTGATCTACCCTTCTTGAGTACAAGACCCTAATTTAGGGTTCTTGAAAGGATGCTCCACCAAGAAAGATAGAGTCAGGGAAAAAGATACCATCAGCGACTGGTGAAGGTGAAACTATCGAGCATAATCAAACTGGTATATCACCATAGTTAGAACCAGAAAATAACTGGTCTTCTCTAGTAACAATTAGTTAGGGATAAATAGGGGTTAAAAGTATATACGAACTAACGCTAAGAGGGAAACGGAATTAAGGGCATTAAAAACTTTATTCTATGACATATGTGATGAGTCCAAAACCATGCCAACAAAGGAGTGGGTCAGAAAGGATATAGTCAGTTCTTACCTCCCAGGAGTGGGGCGGAAGGCCTCATAGATAAGGAAAGACGACCCGACCACTCGAACGGGTTCACTACATGACAATGAGTAAGCTGATATTAAGGCATACACAAAAGCATAACAACATTAGGAAAAACAGGAAAAAACAGGGAAAAGCACACATGCCACGAGCAGTGAAGGTGTGGGGAAGGCATAGTGTATAACATGCATAGTAGTGCATGTCTAGGTGGGGAGCGAGAGCGTAATCCCAAATGCCCGTGGGAAATGTCCCGCAATGGTAATGGCTGTGGGGCTAAGGGATCAACGTGCAGTAGTTATCTGGACACCTGTATAATACATGGTGCCCAGTGGAAAAAACAAACAAGGTACTAGATGGTGCAGAATAGTCCAAGGGGGAACCGGTGCACGTTTACACCATGTTTTCCATGCGCCCTAGTAAAGTGCACTGAGAGTGCCAGGGCTGGTAGTACAAATGCTACTAGTGGGCTGCAGCACTGATTGTGCCACCCACAGGAGTAGCGCTAAAATGATGTCTTAGGCCTGCTTGCAGTGCCTATGTGCAGTCCAGGACTGCCATGTCGACCTGGCCAGTGCAACCACTGACCAGGGCTTATTCTTCCCTTTCTGAACATGTAAGGCATCCCTATGGTGGCCCTAGGTACCCCCTGGGCTGGGTGCAGTGTATCTGAAAGGTAGGGCATGTACTGAGGTGTGTAACATGCCCTGGTAGTGAATTACAGCCATTGTCGTTTTTCACTGCTGAGAGGCTATCTTGCCCATAGGACAGAATGGGGGAGGCTGTTTACATGCCTATCTTCCCCTAAAGGCAAGATAGAAAATCCAAGTTTGGTATCTTTGTGTTCAGAATTCAATTATACATCTTTTTAGGAAGATGATTTTTAAATTCACTGTGTGAGAATAGCACTTTTTAGAAAGTAGCTATTCTCCTGTTTAACCTTCCTGTGTGCCTCTGTGCAGATTGGCTGACTGGTGTCATGTGATGGGCTAGGTGGCTCCAGGAGTCTGGATGAGTCAGCACCTGGGTGAACAGGGAGATCTGCTCCAGATGGGTGGGAGGAGTAGCCCCTGGGTTTTGAATAGGGCTGCCTCTGACAGCACAATGCCGGCTCCACCCCCTGCTGGCCAGGCTGAGGACTCTGCCTCTGCCAGCACAAAGAAGGCTCCACCTCCTGCTGGGCGTCCAACGACCCTGCCCCTCACTCTGAAAGGAACCAGGTGCTCCAGGTCAGAGCACACCCAGGAACCGGTTTGAGCAGGGGAATCCCCCCACTGAAACAAAGAGAGACAAAGACTTGGAGGGGTATAAGAAGAGAACCCCAGACACCTAAACTTTAGATCACTGTGGAACTAAGAAGGAACCTCTGCCAAGGAGAAAGCTGGAAGGAACTGAAGAGGTGAAGACTGCCTGCTTGCTGTTTTGCTTAGCTGCCAAGGAGAGGGGAAGGACTCTGTGGTGTCCCCTTCTTTAGATTCTGATCTCCAAGGGCCTGAGGAGAGCTGGCTCCCTGTTAAGAAGTCCCAGGAACAAACGGACTTCACCACCAGCTCCCCTGGAACTCTGCTGAGGGAGTTCTGACCTGCCTTGGAGTGCTTGCCTAGTCTTGGGGCCTCAGGAGGTCGTTTTGCTGTGTTTGGGACCTGGAAAGCAGAAAGCGTGAACGAGAGTAACTGGTACCCATTGCATAATCCGTTTGAGGGTTGCATCATCCAGTTGCGAGTCGCAAGATCGAGAGTGCGAGAAGAATTTCATCGCGGCATCATCGCAGCACCCGGAGTCCCCGCATCGCCGAGTGCGTCGAGCATCGTCCCGGTGCGTGAAGATTCCTGACGCTGCGAAGGTCGTTGCAGAACCAGTTTGCGCGCCGCACCACTGCCGGTGCGTGAAAGTGTCCAGTCGCTGCGAGCGTCGACGCAGAGTCCCGTCCCGTGGCGCATCGAGGGTTGCGGCGCCAGAAGTCAACACCGCGCATCGCGCCCCATCGAAGAGCATCACACCGTACCTGTGCGTGAAGCTTCCCCCTAAGAAACCTACGCAACGAAAGCCAAAGTCATCGCATCCTCCCCCTACAGATCGGAGCCGGCACATCCACCTCTGCTGCGTGAAGCAGTGCTGCTGCAAAGCCTCCCCAAGGTCACAGGAGTATCGCATCGCCTTTGCCATCTTCATTGTTATAGCTTTTGGGAACCTTAGCCCAACTACAGGTACTGTTGGGCACGAGAGTGTCACATTTTGTGCATTGAGAGTCGCATTGTGCAGGACACTGATTTTTACATCCTGGAGTACTTTCTACAAACTCTTGAACTATCTTTAAAGTAACCTTTTTACTTGTATGTTGGTTTTTCTGTAGTATTTGGTCTTGTGAAGTTTTTAGTAAAGATACCTTATTTTTCTACAACTGGTGTAGAGTAAATCTGTGGTGTTTTCACTGTGTTACTGTCAGTGTTGGTACAAATACTTTACACATTGCCTTTGATAGCCTAGACTGCTCAGGCCAAGCTACCTAGAGGATGAGCAGAGGTTATCTTAACAGTGTATCCCCCTTTCCCTGACTAGAAGCAAGGGTCCCTACTTGGACAGTGGTACATACCCTGCCAACTAGAGACCCCCAGATCTAATATAGCTTAAAAGGTGTTTTAAGGAATCCTCAATCCAGGTCTATGGAAGTAAAAAACAAAGTTAGCTGTTTGCCACTGCCAGGAAATGTACAACTTAAAAGTACATGTCCTGCCTTTTATTTACACAGCACCCTGCCCTTATGGGCACTTGGGCCTACCTTAGGTGTGAGTTATGCGTAATAAAAGGGGGAGTTTAAGGCTTAGCACGAAGTTTCAAATGCCAAGTTGAAGTTACAGTAAACTGCATACACAGGCCCTGCAATGACAGGCCTGAGGCACGTTTGAAAGGCTACTTGTCCGGTTTGCACAATCAGTGCTCCAGGCCCACTAGCAGCATTTAGATTACAGGCCCTGGGTATATGGTATACCACTTTACAAGGGACCTATAGGTAAACTACTTATGCCAATCATGTATACACCAATATTCACATGTTTAGAGGAGAAGCACATGCACTTTAGCACTGGTTAGTACTGGTAAAGTGCTCAGATTCCTAAAGGCAACAGAAAGAGCAAAAAGTGGGAGGCAAAAGGCAAAAGGTTGGGGGAAGACCACTCTAATGATGACAGGTCTAACAAAAGAGTGCATGGTGGAGTGGTGAGTTATAATGATATCCCACTGATGTAAAGGAAAGGATATCCATAGTACATTACAGAATATAAGAAAATAAGCAGGTGGCCACCCATATTGTCTATTAGGAATATTTAATTGCAGAACGTGCAATGTGGTAGTGTTCCTTCAAATTTGGAAATAAATTGTTCAATCAGGGGTTGAACATGGAATTCTAAACCATAACGAGGTCTGAACAGAACCTCGAATGCCATTGCTAAAACCTAAAATGAATGAAGGCTCTGAAAAGTCTATAGGAGAAGAGCAAACAAAGCTCTCATGACAGTGTTACTTATCTAGATATCACGGCAACTTTTAAATGCCTCATACACTGCTCTAATATCCTGAGACAACCTGCGAACTCATTTTGACATTACAATCTCAAATATTATTTTTTCCATTCAAAAAAGAATTGGGAGATTCTCTTCTGTGCTCATGAATACATAGCTGATCCATGAGAACCTATCCTCCTTCCAACTAATGAGACTGTCTAGCGTCTTGAAGCTCAGAGGTAGGATTCAAGTCTCACACTCATCAGTTCAGTCCTGTAAGGTGAACATGTTCTAGCCCTAATTTGCAGTACATAAGAATGTACAACATGATACAGGCCCTGTCGATTTCTTCTGTGTAATAATAGACACGCCCAAAATAAAATTGTACTAATTTGTTGCCTCAGTTTCAAAATCATCAGTTACACACAATTCTGGAAACCGCAGTTACAGAATAATTTCAGAACATCCTTGAAGTTGACAATAAGCCCAGGTTTCAAATCTGGATTTAGGCCATCCTAAGATACATAGTGAACTTTCAGTAATTTTATGGAGGATATAATTTTGTCAGCCATTATATGTGATTCCATTAGCCCTACAACAAGACTGGTAATAAGGCCCACAGCCAACCGCTAAATTGGAAATGATGCTCCACATGTGAATTGGATCTTAGACAGGCCACTCAGCAAGCTAAACACACAAATTGATGGCAGTGAGTTAAAACACGTAAATAACAATAAAAGAGGTACATATACCAATTTTTAAAATGCGGGTAAACAAAGGTCATAGAGTGAACATAAGGCTGTAATTGAAAATTTCACAATGATGAACTTTAAAAAAGAAATTGAGCACCCGACTGGTATAAAAAATCGTAATTAAAAGCTATCTAAAGAGCACAGTCTGCAATTTTTCGTATATAAACACACCTATATGGGACCATAAAAACGCTTTCTTAAAAAAAAAGCAAGCACGCGAGAATATATTTTACATCGGTTCCTCATACACTGCTGCTGCTTGTAATTGATTTCTCTTCACCCAGAACAAATCTTCAGTTAAATACCTAGCTGTTTTAAGATAAGGCCGTTCCATAAATTGACAAAAGAAAAGGGAATTGTAAAGGAAATGCTGTTGCTTTGCCCTTAGATGACCTTGCTGTGCCAGGGAAATTGGTCTCTCTTCGGTGAAGTTTTCAGCTGACATGCCTGCCTGCTTTGAGATAAGGGCTTTCGGTGCATGGATAAAAGCAGAAGAAATCCGAGGTAACGTCCATTTATTAGAGCTGTCCTGAGCCCTCCTGGATACAGATAAACAGGGACTCCTCTGCGCAGGAGTTGATGCTCAGCCATCACGTCCCCGAATAAAAACAATGCGATTAATTGCGATGCATGCCAGATACTGTTCATAACATGTTCGATAACAGACCCTCACGATGAAATAATTACAAACCTTCCTGGAGCCCCCCTCCCGGGTCACCAGTTCTATGGCACGCGCTCTCCAGCAATCCATATATTCCTACCTTGCCTATTCATCACCTGCTGAGTCTGTACAAATCAATTTTATCATTAAAGGTTATTTAAGGTCATCTGTAGCGGTCTGCTTCACTTTCCGTTGCCGAATTAATCACCTGTCCCCCTTTCCACGGCGATGCAAGGAAGCTGTCTCTTTGCTTTTGGCACGTGCAAGCCTTTTTAGTGCTGGTTGTACACAGATTAAGCTCTTTACCGTGTCACTCGCATATAAAACAGGAAGACCGAGAGTGAGGTTAGCTTTAGACTCTTAAGTTAATAAAATGTTTGTTAAAAGCGCCTGTCACATTTTTTTTATCAACGAACACAAGGAACAGCGAGAAATTATACTTTTTGCAGTGGTGATTGAAGAATGATGCCTCCTTGCTGTGTATGCAAATAAACCCCAACCTGGTTGCTTTATCGACAGGGTGCATTAAGGGCTTCTCCGCTTGTGTCCCAATTTCAGGCCACGTCCTTGTATGAGCCAAAACACAATGGGGCATATTTAGTATATAGAAAGTGACGGAGTGCGGTGTAACGCCAATATTGGTAGCACAGCGCTCCGATAGTTTCAAAATGTAGGAATGTGCCGTATTTACAAGAATGCGCTACACCCCTGCGTTTCCCCTACTGCATTCACTAAAAAATGCTGCCTAGCGCCAGCGCAGGCACCCTTGCGCCCTGTTGCAAGGGTGCCTGTGCTCCGGGGACGATTGTTTATGTGCAGGAAGGGACACCTTCCTGCACATAAACAATATGGGCGATATGCTGTTTCTATGTGGACTTCAGAATGCATCACACATGGAAAAAGTAAAATACGAGGTGAAATGAAACATTTCCCCTCATATCGCCTGCTTAAGACCCGGTATTCCCTTGAGATATTTCTGGCGCTGCCCATGCCTTGTAAATATGGGGCAGAGTCAAAAAGCAATGGGTATTGCGGCAGAACACCCACTGCAACACCCACTGCACGCCCCTTTCACGCTAAGTGCTGCGTGAATAGGGGCATTATATACAAGGCGGTGGCTTAACGTCGCCTTTTACATAAGGTGAAGGATTTAACGCCACCAGAACATTGGAAAAAGTGACATTCTCGTGGCAATAACTCCTTGTAAATATGCCCCTCTGTTTGCTTCTGGACTCCTATGGTTTCAGAGCATGAGTATCTTTGACTCTCTCGAGCTTGCTGCTGTGCCTATTAGGTAGCCTTTCATTGTGTCTGGCTGAATCTCTCTTTGGAAGCCTTGCTCCTCTAAGTATGCTTCACTCCATTCATAACTGACATATCTCAACAAAAAAGAGCCTGCCAAAACAGCGAGGCACCTCTGCGGGCACCAAACTGTAACACATATATATTTGCAGGAAACAAAATCATTTTGCCACGTTCAAGGATAAAATAAACCAGTTTCATGAATATTCTGCATCATTTTGGCTGAGAGGGTGTGTGGTGATGTAGCTGTTGCACGAAAGATGTGGGACCTGATTCACAAAGGTAAACTTGCACATTTGTGTAAGTTTAAGTTTTTCAGTATTCACAAAACTTCATTTTAATAGTAAGTTTACCAGTGTGGAGTCTCCGCAGTCGGGGTAGAGAACATAAAAAGATAGGCCTGTCCTGAGCCAGCAATTTAATCTAAAACCAGAAGTCAGCCCTCTAGTGCTGGATACCCAAGCCTAGGAATAACATTGTCTGCGGAAGTCTTTTCACATGTCATTTATGATACTATTCATGATTTCTATGTAAAAGGTGTGTATACTTTTCTCCTAATATCATTGACATTCAGAGTCAGAAATATGCAGTTTATTCTTCTTCTTCACCAGTAGATGCTGGTTGGGTCTTAGGCATTCATTAAACCCGATGGACTGCAACAGACAAGTTTTACATTTGCATGCAGAGGTCGTTAATTTAATATGCATTACAATAACGTCCGTTGCATTTTGTTTATAAATGCAGCTTAAGAAAAAATTGGATAATAAAGGCCCACGTCATGTTTTTAAAAAACTGTGCTTGCTTTTAAATCACACGAGGAACCAGCGTTGCCAGGTAGAGCGGAAGAATCACAGAGCTTTCATGCACTTTACTGTTGTGATTATAATGAAACACATTGAAAACCAGGGTTTTAATCTGAATCTGTTTTAATCCAATTTAGAAAGTGTGGGTTGGCTGATAGAAACCTGCAGATTCCAAGCTTCACATAAGAATTTACATGAAAGATAAATACAGTGCAACATGGTTGTAGCCAAAGGGCTTGTTGTGTATTAAATACTTAGGGCCTCACTTGGAGTTTGGTGATACAGGAGGAACAGCAGCAATTTGACGTGTCATCTCTCCTTCAATCAAACTTGTGATTCACCTCTTCTCATTTAAAGTCAGGGGAGCTGCAGGATTGCTGATAGCCGCCACTGGACAATCGGGTCATAGTAGAGGCACTCACACTGTTCACGATGACAGTCACTGCTTTTTTTGTGCTCAGGAGGACAGTAGGGCTGTGCGAAACAATAATTAGGGGTCACTTATCACGCCTCCATGGGTGGTGACAAATGTGACACGTAAACACCACTGGTGACATTTTGTAAATAAAAAAAACATATAATTTCCTTTGAGTGGCTCAGTGTTCAGAATTGCACACTGCCTAGAAGTTCCAATGAGGGCTCATTTGAAGCTAAAAGCACACACAGGGCTCCGAGGGGCTAGATATGTTCTCTAGAATGCCCCCCTCCGTCATTCGGTGTGCACAGATTACAAGAATATGTAGTGCCCTGGTGGGCCAAGAATGAGGACCCCAGGGTCCTTGCGGCAGCTCATATTACAAATTGCTGGGGCAGGGTCTTGCAGGCCTGGGGAGGGTTCCTCTGCTCGGTCAGGTGAAGAAGCAGGCCCTCGAGCACAGCTCTTGCTTGCTCTGGGATTGAACCCCCATCCTGGGCTCCATTCTCCACGGCTTTGTATTGCTAAGCATCCATTATGGGTCCCCACAGGCCTGGGGAGGGCTCCCCTGCTTAGCTGGGTGAAGAAGCTCTAACCAGGCCCTGCTTCAGAGCTTCAGGTGGCATTGGGGTGAAATTAATAAACCGTGGGTTCCTTTCCCCAGCACTCCATGTCGCACTTTGCTTGGGATGGGGTCCTGCAGGAATGGTAAGTGCACTCCAGTATGCCCTGGTTAAGAAGCTCTGACTGTTCCCCAGGATCAGAGTTCTGGCAAGCCCAGGAGTTGGAACCTCTGTCCCTGGGTTCATTCTCTGTGCCACCATGTCACAAGTTTCCTGGGATGGGTCCCTGCAGGCCCATTGGAGGGCTACTATGCTAGGCTGGGTGAAGAAGCTCTGAACAGGCCCGGGTCAGAGCTCCAGTTGACCCTGGGTGGAAACCCCATACCCAGGCTCCCTTCCCCGACCACCATTTTACTTGAAGCCTTCAGCAGAGTCCTGCAGGCCTGGCAAGGACTCCCATGCCTTCTCAGGTTAAGTAGCTCTGACCGGGCTCTGGGTCATAGCTCCACCAGGGCCAAGCTGGAAGACCCCAGCCCTGGGCTCATTCCTACATCCTGCTGTTGTCACAAAGAGCCTGGGATTGGATCCTGCAGGCATGGAGAGGGTTCCTCTTCAGGCCCGAGTTAAGAAGTTTGGACTGGGCCCACCGTCAGTGATCTGGCTGGCTCAGGGTTGAAAGGCCCCAGCCTTGGTCTCCCATCCCAGCCTGGTGGGTCTCTTGGACCCTAGGATAGGGTTCCACCAGCCCGGAGAAGCCTTCCCTGCCAGTAAGGAAACTTTGACCAGGTCCCAGGTCAGAGCTCCTGCAGGACCTGGGGTGGAAGCCCTAGAGGGGATTGTGCAAGCCCAGGAAAGTCTCCCCTGCTTGATCTGGTTCAGAAGCTCTGACTGAGCCCCTGGTCATGGCTCCATCTGGCCCTGGGGTAAAAGGCTGTGGCCCTGGGTTCTATTCTGCAGACTGCTGAGTCCCACAGTGCATAGAGCAAAGTCATGCAGGTCCAGGATGGTCACCCTTACTCGCTGATTGGGCCCTAAGTTAGAGCTCAGGCTGACCTATGGGTGAAAGCCTCTGGCCCTGGGCTCCATTCTCTGGCCTGCTGTGTCGCTTGGTCCCACAGGCCTGGGCAGGGCTCCCCTTCTTGGATTTGAGTAAAAGCTCTGGCTGGACCCTCGGTCAGAGTTCTGATGGGTCCGGGTGTAACAGACACTGTTCCTGGGCTCCTCCCCCCAGCCCGTTGTGTTATATAGAGCCTGGGATAGAGTCCCAAAGGCCTAGGCAAAGCTAAGCTACATGGCTTGGGAAAAACGATCTGTCCAGGCCCCAGTTCAGAGCTCTGTGAGGTCTCTCCACAGCTTCATGCCTGAGGCCCAGCTCAGGCTCTAAGAAGCTGTCCCAGGGAGCCTCTCCAAGGGCCAATTGAATCTGATTCATAAGACAGCATGTAACCAGAGGTCCATCCTACAAGCCCAGTCATCTGGTTCCTCATAGCCCTGCCATCTCAACGCTCATCCCATTGGAATGAACAGCATACCCAGACCAGATAGCCAAGCTACCCTGGAGGCCCGATGAGGATTCATTTCACTCTTTAAGAACAGCTCTGGCATCATGAGGTCCGATATATTTTTTTGAATGTCGCCTTCTGTCATTCGATGTGAACAGATTAGAAGAAATTCAGGTAGCTTTCCTGTGGGTTAGTAGTGGAAAGGTACTAGGAGCCCCCCTTACCACTTGGTCATTCTTCCAGGGGTCAAAATGGCCAAGACCTGCCTGCTCCAGGTGTCCAGTGGCCCAGGGCCACAGCTGCCTTCCTGAGGGTGTATGTTCGACATTTGTGCCAGGTGTGAGGCTAGACAATAATGCTCCACAGAGGGCAGCCCCAGTCCTCCTGCTGGTCGATAAGCTTCCAAATTGCCAGATGAGGTCTTGCTGATCCCCAGATAAAGGCCCTAATGGTCTTGCCTATCTGACAGAGGGTCGAGAGGGTTATTAGTTGGGGAAACATGCCCAACACATAAGTGATTCAGGGAAGGGTAACCATTTTCACTGCTTAAGTCCGTATCCAGAGAGAGAGCACTGTACTTGACTGATTGAGCATGCTTAGTCTGTTTAGAGATGGACTACTTGGCCCTGTGCTGATGATTAAGCAGAGAGCTTCCACCCCAGTGAAACTGCTTGGTAGGTGGTTCTATAGGGTATTGGCACTCCTGGGCAATACGCAGGTAAGTATTCTCTAGTACTGATTGAGGATTGCGGTGCATATGGTAGGGAAAGCCACCCTCCTCCCCAACGTGTGGATATCAACTGGTAAAACAGAACAACAGTCCCCTGCACACGCTAACAGTGTATCAATTATATCAATAACAGTGTGACAAAAGCTTGAGACTTTGCTGGAACATGCGCTTCAGTTTATTCAAAACAGCCTTAGCCAACACGTGTTTCGTCGCGCTTACGGTTGTACACAGCGACTTCTTCAGGTCTAAGAAACAAACAATAGTACAGAATTGGGAATGAAAGGTATGCAACAATAGCATCCAATGTCAGTTTCCCATTGTGACAGACTAACTTTGAAGGATCGGCTCATGTTGCCTACTCGAGCCTATGCAAACCAATGCTGTCTTAAATGTGTCACCTCGGTTGTTTAGTGACAAACTAGTGTATTTTAAGAAAAATAATTACACTCTTAGATAAAATAAACTAGTCCGGAGTTACGGCATGCTTGTTACTTGTGAGTCCAGTTGTGACATATGAACCTAAACAGTCAACAATGACTTTTCTAAGGTGAATTTAACTTTAACATAACAACACCACCTTAATGTTGCCTGGTACCTGAAGGTATGTAATTAAAAACAAAATACCTATACTCAATGCGTGAGGATCCTAGGGGAAAAGAGCTGGGTAAAAAAGAAAGAAAACTGATGCTAAGTATACAAGCCCTGTAAAAGCAAGTTTATTGTGCTACGGTAGCCAAATCTGACCGGGAAACCAACCTAAATCCGGTTGTATTTCCGTCCCGAATGGAATCCAATAGGGTACAATGTTAGACACACAGTTAAGACTGCACATATTTTGTATCCAGAAATGATCCCTCCTATTCACAGTATATGTATCCTGGATGTGTTTCCCAATGAGGAGTCCCTGAGGATGGGTAAATTAAGGAAAACGGCCTAATTACATAGAAGAATACACCCACAGGAAAAATGGCTGGGGCATATTCTATATACGTTGATAATATGGTAATGTGATCCCAAGTACCATAAACGAAGATTTAACAATAGTGCAAGTTTATTCAGGAATGAATAAATAAAATAAATCTGTGGTGCATTGCACCCACTCAATGCAGGTTGTGTTAAAGGAAATAACTGACAGCCATATCCTTGCCGGTATTAATACGGGACCTTTGCCTAATAAAAAGGATCAAAGGAAAGTGTGTCTAAACAAGCGAGTAGACAGACCCCACGGTGAGTATTTAAAAGATGCCCCCAAACACAAATGCTTGTATCTAGCGTAATTGTCACTGCACTGCTAATTGCACGAGAACATTCAGTTAGTTATGGGCGCTTACCTCTGTGATAAACAGAGCTCCTTCCGGCGTGTACGCTGGAGACCAAAGTACTGTTCCTGAGGTCCTGGTACCTTTAGCTGTGTCTAACTGGTCTTCTTCTAATGTCCCTGTAAACCTAAGACTTAGAATCTTTTTCGACTTGAAGACCTCCGGAGGACTGGGACTAACTGGCCAAGACAATCCACCCAAGGTGTGCTGCCACTGGATTAAAAAAACTGTTTTCCCTTGCTTGGAATTTCTCTGCAGCAGCAAATCCCATCAAGTGGGACCTCGCTGAGAAAGTATCTGACTTTGTGAAGCCCTCATCATATACAGCTTGCATCCTTGATGACTGGAAAATTGTAATCTGTAAAAAAAAGCTACGTCTGAACGTAGCCGGCAAAAGTATCCAACTAGTGAGAGGACTTCACTGGACAAGAATTTTGAATTTTCCTACCAGAAACAGCTGCACCAGGATCTCGTCCAATGCCCATATGACTTCATTGAGCCTTACTTGGATATAGCCTGCTGGCTTGCCCCACTGAAGGTATTTGACTTCCAGAAAAAAGACCAAGGGTCTGATTTAGATTTTGGCGGACTGGGTCTTCCCATGCTTTTTCTACAGTTTTCCCTCCCGCCAGCTTGGCGGACCACCAGCTGTATTTAGAGGTTGGCGGGTGTCTGGAGGGAAGACTGTTGGAGTACCTGCACCTGCGCCAGGCTCTTGCTCCTGCATCAATGCCATCAGCGGCATAAGTGCCTGTTGGAGGGAGTCCCACCAAGAATACCGCCAAGCTGATTATAACTATAACAGGGAAACCTGCACACTTGTGTTGGCAGACACGCAGAAAAAGAGGCGTAAACTTAAGTTTTTTTGGGTTCCCACTTCCGAAACCCCATTGTACAGGTCCTTCCTGTGCTGGTGCTATCTGCCTACGATGTCCAGCACCCCTGTTGTCGCTGGAATCTAAGGTAGGCATCTGTGTCACTTGTCTCACTATGAATTGTGTGTTAACATCAGCTCTCTCATATATTTTTACATTACTCTTGCATTCAATTATTTTATGTGTCATGTCATGCATAAGTGTTCATCTTGCAACTTATTGTGGTTAAATGTACACACCTGTATTGATGCATAAAAAAGGTTTTTGGGTGGTAGAGTGTGTTGGTGTTGTGCTTGTGGTGACTATGGATGTACATACAGTAGTGTGTGTTTGTTGTTAGTGTGCAATACAATATGTATAAAAAATGGCATTACACACTACGTACATATACATATTGACAGATTCACAACATATCTATGTAGTAAGATAATGATGAGCAGTCTCCACACCACCATGGCCTCACTCAGTGAGGACTCCACCGCCAGGACACCGCCAGCACAACAGGAACATCTAAATTAGCTAGGTGCAATCCCGCTGGCCTGACAGCAACAGAGTATTGTTAGCCAGCTGAGAAGACCATGGTGACAGGAAACTATCTATTGCTACAACACCTAAATATGCAACCTGACCACCGTCAACTTGATGAAGTACTTGGGACCGCAGCGGGATGACTGTAGTTCAGTCAAGATTTAAATCAGGATCTAAGTCCCGAGATAAAACCTACAACCAGTTTGAACCTGGTTGTGTATCTGACCCATGCTCTATCGCAGTTGGCCTAAAATTCCACCCAGGACCGGTGTATTATGACCAGTTGATCCATATTGGCACCTACTGTTTTTTTGCGCATGATACTTTTTTAGTGCTATTTTACATAAATGTTAAAAAATTATGGGCCAGATGTACGACAGAAAATTGCATGCGCAAACGGGTTTGCGACCCGTTTGCACGTGCAATTTTCCTCTGGGCCATGTACTAACACTATTTTATGACTCGCAAATAATTTACGACTCGCAAAATAGTGTTTTGCGACTCGCTATTAGGAAGGGGTGTTCCCTTCCTAAAAGCGACTCACAAGCCATGTACGAACGTTTTGCGACTGCAATTGTGGTCGCCAAATGCTCGCAATTTACCGCTCTCTTCAAAAAGTTGGTAATGCAGTCGCAAATGGGAAGCGGTCCCCAGGCGACCTCTTCTATTCCCCTTTGCAAATGCAGGTAAAATATTTTTGGGGGCAGGCAGTGGTCCCATGGACCACTACCTGCCCTTAAAAAATGAAATAAAAACATTTCATTTTTCTTTTATAGTGCATCCTGTTTTGCTTCAAGGAAAACGGGCTGCATTAAAAAAAACTGCTTTATTGAAAAGCAGTCCCAGACATGGAGGTCTGCTGAGCCCAGCAGGCCACCATCCCTGGGAGGGCCAACCATGTCCAATGGGGTCGCAAATTGCGAGTGCCTCATTAATATTCATGAGGCTCGCATTTTGCAACCCTATTGGAAAAAATTCAGAGTCTCCAACACCTTTGTACATTGTAAATTGCGACTCGCAATTTGCAACTCGCAATTTGTGACTCGCAATCAAGTGCAAATCTGGCCCCAAATCTCCGGGTCCCCTTATACGATTTTGGTCAGTTTTGTATGACTTTGTTCATTGAATAATTCTCTAAATTCTGATTTTTTTGTATTATTCCCAATGGAACCTTGTATTAGTGGTGGGTGATAAATTCCGATCCACCGGAGTTTGCAGACTTCTGGACAGTCCACGTTACGCTTGTAATACAGTGTTGACAAAATTCTGCCAACCCCTGAGTTTTTTCTCACACGCAGCTTGCCAATGGTAAGTTGGAGAGTGCAAGTGGGATTTGGCACACCTTAGCATGATTTTCGTCTGCTAGGAGGGGACCCAGTAAGATTTCTCCAGCACGGGCAGATATGGGCGGTCATAACCGTTCGAGGTCAGAACGATCTATTTTCTCTAACACATTACATTACAGTGTTCTCATACACTCTTCTACACGACAGGGGACATATGAGATGACACATAGGTGAAAGGTAAGTGCAAGTGATGTTTATTGAAAAGGTTTAACAATGAAAATGTTCCTGTATATAACAATTGCTGTGGGATGGACAATGTTCACCAGCTGGTCATAATTGATGAGATTATGGCTTTGGAGTTAGAGCAAGTGGCCTTGGAGGATGTGTAGGTGGGGCTCTAATAGGGTTGGTGAGAGGAGTGGTCCTTATATTATGGTGCTGTGCACCAGATAAATTACACACATGAGTTGGCTCCTCAGCTTGACACAAGTGCCCCTGCTTGATACAGCCTGTGTCATCTGTCTGGCCAAGCAACCATGCAACCACCACCCTCAACACAAGAGATGTTCCCATTGCATATTAGCATGTATCCAATTAAACTTTGCATATTCTTGAAGACATTCATCAGGGCTTCACCAAAACACAGGTCTGTCTGTCAATCAATTCTGAAAGTGGTTCCTGTTGTGTTGCAGTATTGCACAGGATCTCCCCGATTTGATGAATATCTCCCCTGCACAGAGAATTGTTGTTTGAAAAGCTGATCCTTTCAGAGGATGGGACCTGGGCATCTAGTCTGCCATTGCCTGTGGCCTCAAGTTCCTGCTTGTTCCAGTCTGATCCAGTTGCCGTTGTTTGACCAAGTGACACCAGCACTGTTCGACTTTTTCTGCCTGGGTTTTCCCAATCACCGTTCTTCCCACCAACAGAAGCCCCGCCCACCCCAGGACGTAATTAATGCAGGCTGCATCATGTCCACGCCGCTGTTGCACAAAAGTTGACCCGAAGGCAAGCCTGTCTGTGCCAGTCTACATCTATAAGTGCTGGGCGTCTTGACCCTTGGCCCTAATGTCCCAGCAGATACAGCATCATTGAGCTCTACACCCTCGACCCTGGATGCTGCAACAAACACAGCCACAGCACTAGCCCATGCTCCACTGTAGGACCTTTCACCTGCATCCGCTGCCACTTCATCTGCCAAAGCACGCACACCAGCCCACCACCCAGCCCCACCCCAAACACACCGCTGATACCACCTGAACAAAAACACCAGTTAGCATGCGTCCTTCTCAACACACTGTCACTATGCAAATACACCACCAAGAATTGCGACCTCATCTCCACCCTCACACCCATCAGGTACAGCCACACCACGGTAGTCACCTAGACCGACCACTCCATCATCCACTTCAACATCACCAACCCATGGACCTCCACCCTCAGTCTGCCCAAAAACCCCACCAGAGCTGGAGCACAGGATACATGGATCATTGTCCTCAACACCATCCACCCTATCTCCTCCAACAATCTAGATCAGAACATCACAAACATCAAAAATTGGATCACCAACTGCGCCAACAGCATCACTCCCATCAGCAACAACACCCACAGAAGGTCCACCAAGCGGCTAGCTGGTCAAATGAAGATCTCAGAACCACAAAGAAAATGGAAAGGAGATGGGGCACCAGTAAGGATACGACAGACACAACCATCATCAAAACAGACTCCAACCTCTCAAGACATTTGAGAGAATCAAAGAAAAAGGCCTTAGCCACATGCATCGAATCAAGCTCCAATAACAGCAAAGAAATCTTCAACATTGTCAAAGAATTTTCCAATCCTCATCTTCAACAAACAACATTACCCCCTCATAGGAACTCTGCAGTAAACTTGCAAACTTCTTCCACGGAAAGGTTTCCAACTTCCACAGAAACTTCAAATCTCAGCCCAAGCAACACATTGACTCTGCTACTACCACAGACGTCCAACTAACCGAATGGAGCCAGCTTACCCTACAGGACACCGCCTCCATCATGAATTTAGTTCACTCAGAGGCCCCAACTGACCTATGCTCTCACCACATCTTCAATGTAGGCGATGCCAGAATCAGTCATATATTCACCACCTTGTTCAACACTGATTTTGCAATCGCCATCTTCCCTGACATCTGGAAACACACGAAAATTAACTTGCTACTAGAGAAACCATTGGCAGACCCCAGTGAACTCATCAACTAAGCAACTGATCTCCGTGCTCCCATTTTCAGCCAAAGTATTAGAAAAGGCCACTAACCAACAGCCTTCCTCACATCTAGAACAGAGCTGCCTACTCCGCAGCAACCACAGCGCTGAGACAGCCTTCTTAGCGACTACTGATGACATATGAGCCCTACTCGACTGAGGAGACACTGCGGCTCTGATCTCTCTAGACCTCTCAGCAGTCTTTGGAATGGTCTCCCACCACAAACTCATCACAAGGCTGCACAACATAGGCATCCAAGAAGCCCATCTCTCTCCTTACTGGAAGAACACAAATAGTACACATCCCCGCTTCACCTCTGAAGCCAATGAAATCATCCGTGGAGTACCCCAAGGTTCCTCCCTCGGCTCCACCCTCTTAAACACTGATATGACACTTCTGGCCAGCATCATCAAAACCCATGGACTCAACATCATATCCTACACTGACGACACATAACTCATCCCATCCCTCTCTGAAGAAACCACCTACACCTAGACCAACCTTCCATAACTGCATGAGACACATCACTAACTTGTTGAAGGGCAACTTCCTGACGCTCAACATGGAGAAGAAATAGGTACTGATATTCAAAAACAAAAGCTTCCCATGGGACACATCCTGGTGGCTTTCAGAACTCAGACCTCCCCCCCCGATTATGCTGGGAACCAATGCATCATACTGGAAAACAAATTAACCATGATGACTTAGGTCAACTCTGTCTTCTCCTCCTGCTTCTTCATCCTCCGTATGCTTCATAAGATATTCAAATAGCTACCCCATAGCTCAAGATGCACCATCTGCCATGCCCTCATCTTCAGCTGGCTGGACTACAGTAACACTCTCTACTTAGGGATTGCCGTTCACCTTCTCCAATGACTACAGACCATACATAACACCTCAGCCAGACTCGCCCTGGATCTCCCTAGACAAACCCACATCACCCTCTACCTCAGCCAACTCCACTGGCTCTCTGTACAGAAAAGATGCTAGTTCAAACTCCTGACCCACAAATACAAAGCCCTACACAACTACGGATCCGCCTACTTGAACCACCGCCTGAACTTCCCTCAGCCCAGCAGACACCTCCAGTTCACTTCCCTTTCTGTAACCCTCACCTCCACACCCGACGTAGAAGATGTGGTGGTCACTCCTTCTCCTACCTAGCAGTGAAGAAATGGAATGAGCTACCCCTTCATCTCCGGACTTTCCCATCTCTTCCAGAGTTCCAAAAGTGGCTATCTGGATAACCAACTGGACCCTGCCAGTGCCTCAATACCCTCACAGGTGACAAGTAGGACTCACAAATCTACTGATTGATAGATTGACCATGACAGCCTTTTCATGCTTAGTTATTTGACAATGCCAGCAGGTTGTCCATCATGTAAAGGATCGACATGAGGTAGGTTTTGGGAGGTAGATTGTTTAATGTGGGAGGAGTCCAGCGCACCAGGGAATCTTCTCCCACAGAGAATTGAGGAAAGACTGGAGATGCTCTACATTGGTGAAGTCAATTGAGGAACAAGCAGGCTGAGGTCTAGATTTAGGATAGCACTACATAGTGGGAACATGCATCCATGGCCGTCTAATTGTTGTCTTGGAGTCCTGATTGATGACCATCTTTCCTTATCTGACCAAGTCAATAACATTACCTCTTCGTGTTTTTACACACTTAAAATTCTTAGGAAAATTCTTCCTTTCATCCCTATGTCTCTGAGGAAAATGGTTGTTACGGCACTGATCCTGTCAAAAATTGATTATTGTAATTCACTCTTCATTGGAGCAAACAAAAGTGTGATTCATAAACTTTAGACCTTGCAGAATGTGGCAGCCCGGCTACTATTAGAACTACCCAAATTTAGTTCTATTAGTCTAATTACTCGAGAACAACTACATTGGTTGCCCATATCGGCTAGGATTCAGTTAAAGTCAATGTGTATGTTACACAAGACTCTGCATGGGACAGGACCCGCGCAGATTGGTTAATATTTTAAGCAATATACTCCACAGAGATGCCTCCGTTCAGCTTCAGCGCATTTGCTTGTGGTCCCAAGAGTAAAAAAGTTGAAATGGGGTGGCAGAAGTCTTTGATATTTGGCCCCAAAGCTATGGAACTCTATGCCTCTGCATCTTAGAACTCAAAACAACCTGTTACAGTTTAGGAAGGAACTTAAAACTTGGTTATTTGCGTGCACTCATTCGGGGGTTTGATTTTTCGGATCAATTTTACGGTAGCAAGCGCTAAGATGCCACGTCAAACACGCGATTTAAAAAAAAACATTTTTCATTTCATTTCATTCTTGGGATTTGTATCCCATAAGTGTTCCCTGGGAAGGAAACTGCTGGCCAGCATTGAGGTGTCCCCTTTGGGTTGAACTAACAGTCTCCTCTTCTGCTGTGTAGAACCCAAATATTGGAGTTGTATAGGGTTTTCTCCTGGGACTGCATGTCTCCTTCACTTTTGAATTGTATGACATCATCATCAGGCTCTTGGTCCCCAGATGCTAAAAGAAAATGGTGAAACAATAAGTACATTTGTTATTACAGATTGTGCATATGCCTAATCCAAAGCTGTTGTAAATTGATGTATGCAAAAGACTTTAGCACAGCTATGCTAAATTAAAATACTATACAGTGATAGTTGTTGACTAGTATGTGCCCATACAAATGATAATAGTGACTTACCTGCTACTACCATGGATGCCTCCATTGTGGACAGACACCGACAGGTCAGCTGCTAAACCTTTTCGTCAAAGCACATAGTGGACACGTATCCCTAGACTCAGATGCTAGTGAAATTCCTAAGTTCAGATTTGTGACAGTAAGAACGAGGAGGCTTGTGATAGGTGACATAAATGACAGCTAGGTTAAAAAGTTTCTATTTTATTATTGAAGATTTCAGTTACACAAAACAAAAGCAACATCAGTGTCATCATGCCATCAATATAGTTTACACATTGTAATGGTCATGCTTTATTACATACAATAAAATTAGATGTGGTACTGTTGTGTGATTTTGGTTTGAGAAGGTAGAATCCATACCATATTAGGATCCAGTTGACGTAGACAGAAGGTATGTGATATGCTCCTGTGTATGAAGTCTGCGTCCATGTCTCAGCATCTAGCACATTTTGAGTCTGTGAGGAGCCTATATTTATGTAAGGGAGTTTAATACACTTGTAGATATTTAAAATGTATCATACTTAAATTGCAATTGGAGATAAGTTGGCCTGTTTGCTCACAGCAAAATTCCCAATTTTCCAAATTGAGTGGGATCTCCAGTAGGTCGTTCCAATTTTCTAATGCAGCGCAAGGGGATATCATTTTGTCTTTCTGAGAGACATTGTATAACCTGGTGATAAGGCTCTTACGTGTGCTCTGTGTAAGTGTGCGCCCCCAGCATGGGTGATTCATCTGAGAATTGTGGGTAAAGTGCCTTCACAGCCTTGTGAAGCCAGTGATAGGTGAATATCAACAACAGCGGGGTCTGGTGCTGCTTTGTGATATCTCGTCTAATACTATAAAGGTCCCACCCAGGTATAGGTCTACCTTGGTCTTCAGCCCCATCTCTGTGAGTATGGACAGTATGGACAGTGCCTTAGGCTCCTGAGTGACTGAGATGGCTGGGTGGTGAAGTAGCGGCAATGCTTGTGCGTATATAGAGAACGTGCCAGCCCACCCACTGAGTGTGCGCCAGGCCCTTGTGGTACTGCGTGTGGTCTTTATTTCAAGCCACGTAACGTCCTTGCGCTCATGAGGCAGGATATCTTTAAGTTTTAAGGGAAGTGCATCATCAATTTCTATAGCTAGGCGTGGCACATATAGAGGGGGAAAATACCAGTAGGGGGCGAATTGTGCTTGTGCACACAAGTAGTTTAGATGCAGTAGATGCAGATCTAGGGCTCCAAACCCCACTCGTGTATATGGTTGTGTGAGCATGCTCCAGCTGATTCTGGGTTTCTTACCCGCCCACCCGAAGGTGATCATGTGGGATGTGAAAGTGTTAGAGAATGCCTTTGTCAAGATGATGGGGATACTGATAAACATGTATAAATATTTGGGCAACATGCGCATCTTCATGATTGTTACTCTGTCAGTGAGGGACAGGGGCAATCATGACCACCAGGCTACTTGGTCCTCCAACGTGGACACTGCCTTGCCATAGTTCTGCCTGACAAATGTTTTCGTGTTTCTGCGCACTCATAAGCCAAGGTATTTCACAGGCTTCACACTCCATTCCAGAGGGAAGTCCATTCCATAGGGCTTGGTGAACAGAGTCGGGGGAATATGTTCGACTTGGACCAATTGATGCTCAGCCCCAAATACCACTCATATTTAACATACTCCCACTAGATGCTAGATGTGTGACCGGGTCATGAACGTAGAGCACCATGTCATCTGCATAGAGGGATATGGCAAGAGGACGTTGACTAAATCGTAGTGATGTTCGCATGCCACTGTCATATTATGCATGCTAGCAGCTCCAGCACCAGTTTGAACAAAGGTGGTGACAGACAGCACCCTTGACACATCCCTCTGTGGATTTTTAGCATGTCAGTTGTGTTGCCATTTATGCACACGTGCGCTTCTGGGTCCATATATAATAACCTGATCCAACGTAGAAAAGCCTGTGGCATTCCCATACTGTGTAGGACCATGAACATGTTCCACCACTGTATGGAGCTTAATGCTTTTGTAGTGTCCAAATAGAGTGCTGATGCCTGGATCGATGGGTCAAGCCGGTGTTGAACTGCAAAGAGTGTGCGCAATACCTGACTGGTCTGGTAGGACCAGCATGGCGAGAAGGGGCTGGATTCCAGCTGCTAATATTTTTTCAAGAATTTTGGTATCTGGGTTAAATAGGGAAAATGGTTGGTAGGATTCAAACTGTTCAGGTGGTTTGGCGGGCTTTAACAACTCTATAATGATAGCTTCCATAGGGACGGTGGCAATATCTGCTTCTCATATGCCTCTGAAAACAGTGCATGCAAGTGGGGTGCTAGAATGTCCGTACATTCTTTTTGAAATACGCTTGGGAGCCCATACATGCCTGAGGCTTTCCCATTAGGAAGCATCTGTATAGACCATGCCAAAGCTGTATCATCTAAGTATGCTGTTGTTTTTGTGTCTGTTGTGGACTCAGACCTCATAAGGTCATGTGTAGAAGTTCACGAATTGTGCTTGAATTGCCGGTGTATCATGAGATGCCCCCCATCTCGGGATTCTATAACCATTATGTGAGTATGCGCACATGGTTCTGTTATTTTCACAGCTAGGCTATGGTCAGGCTGGCCTCCCTCTCCATAGGTTCTAGCGACCCACCAACGAGACAGGTGTCTCACTTCCTGCATAGCAGTGTCATTGTAGTCAGTGATCTACTTCCTAATAGCTGCTAGTGTGTTGGCGTTCGGGTGAGCCTCGAATTCCTGCTCCATGTTTCTTGAAGTGGTCTCTGTGGTCTGTAATTGAGAACAAATGGACTTTAAAACCCCTGCTTCCATCCTGTTGCAGGCATACCTAATAGTGATTTGGAATGCTTCTCACAATGTGTCAGCCCTATCCACGGAGCCCTTATTTTCTTCAAAATATTGGATAATCGCTGTGCGTGTTCCATCACTGAATTATAAATCTAGCGGAGCCGTGGCTTGAAGCCTCCACTGATACTGTGGGGGCATGTGTGTGGGGATTGCAGGCTCCTATAGCACCGGGGCATGGTCCAAGAGTGTTCTTGGCATGTACTGTATGGCCATTGCCCATGCGCTCATCTACCTTGTCGTCAGCCAGTAATCTATCTAGATCATGTATTGTGTACAGAAGATGTGAAAGTGCCTTCCTTACCTCCCGGATCCCGCAGCATCCAGATGTCTGTAAGTCCACAATCTTCCATTCCCTCCTATAAAACCCAGGCAGATTTCTTACCTAGCCAGTCCGCCGAGGCAGATCGATCCAGTGTGTGGTCCAGATAAGTGTTATGGTATACGCCCCAAATGACGGCTGAAGATTTCAGGGTGTGGAGCCGGCACCAGATCCGAGTGTAAAAGTTGAGGTCATATGGTTTAGGTCTTTATGTGCTCATGATTGTGACTGCAGTTCCAACCAGACTATCCTGTATAATAACATAGTGACCTGGATCGTCAGTTTTGGAGTGAGTATGTGCGAATGGGACTCCCTTCTTTACAATACAAGAACCTCCAGTGAATATGATGAGTAAGAAGAGTTACGGGTTCCATTTTGTCCCCACCGACCGCCCTGTGGAATTCACAAGATGCATTTTCTGCAGCAATGGGACTTAAGCATGGTGGCAGTCCAAGTAGGCGAGTACCTGTCTGGTTATTTTTGGGATTGTTGAGGAGCCTCACATTCCATGTAATAAATCTAATTTGACGTGTGCTGGGGGTCTTAATGGTATAGTGAGCTCTTGTGCCATTGTGCACAACAATAACTATAGAACACCTGTGTTAAAGATTTAGCAAAGTCCATGGCTGCCTTTGCGCTGCTTTACCATATTTAAACATTTAGTTGTGACGGCCTGTACATCATCCTCGGGCGTAGATGTACGCTGTTCCGCAGTTGCAATTTGTGCCGCTTGGCTGTTGAGCAATTGCCTCTTGGCTGTGGAGCTTTGCCTCCATGTTAACCATTCTTAGGTTCAGTGCGTCTATTTTCTCCTCATTTGATTGCAGACTTTACCGCATCACCAGGAACGTGGGTTCTAATGATGGAGCGCTCTGAGTGTGGTATTCCTGTTTGGAGTCTAATAGCGTGTTCTGTTGGGGCCTGGTTGCGCGCCTAATCTCAAAGGTAAACCTGTGCTGTTGCTTGTCTCTCTTCCCCATGGCAGAGACTGTATTGTCCCCTTCTCTCGTCATTGGAGTCGCCAGTCAGTGTCTGAGCAGCACCACCAGGGGCCTCTCGTTGTGGTTGTCAGAGGACGTCTGCCTGATTTCAGGAGGGTTTATCCTAGCCACCAGCAGTGCCAGAACACAGCGCCGCACAAGAAACAGCAGTCAGGCGACCATTTAGGATACTTGTGGGCCTGTGCTCAGCTATCCGACAAGTGTGGCACTCACTGGGGGTCCCTCTGGCGCAATCAGTAGTCCCATATGCTGTGTCTCAGGAGTGGTCGGTCGGTGCCCACTGCTCTACATGCTGTGGGGTTGTCCATATCATGGTGCTCAGCACTGTGCCATGTCTCGCACCTCTGCTAGCCTGGTCAATTGGGGTTTTGCAGCTCTTGCCATCCCCGTGGTCTTTATACATGGTCTTGGGCCCCGTGTGTGCCGCCCGCCAACAGGTGCCAGCGATACACTCACACTTTGGGCCCAATCCTCATGCTCCCCCCGCATTTTTAGGTCTCGCCTGACCCAGCGCATGCGCTGGTCTGGTGATTAGGTCTCGCCTGACCCAGCGCATGCGCTGGTCTGGTGAGACTTATTGAGAGGGCTCCAAAAAGTGCTACCAGGCCAGCCTAGAGCTACAGTGCATGTGCACGGGCACGCGCACAGCGCTTTACCGCAATTACTTTCACTTTCGCAGCCGCACGGCCGCTTTGATGTTTGATCGTGATCCCGATCGCGATCACTGTAACTTTCGCGGCCGCAGGCCGCTTTGCTTAACCAATAGGTCTCGCTTTTGGGACCTTATAAGTATTTAGTTATGGAACTGTTGCATGGCTAAACACTTATAAGGTCTCAAAGGCGAGACCTATTGGCTATGCCAATGCTTGTTCAGTATCCCCCCCACAGCATGCTCATGTAGGCTGCACTCTGTGGCACACACGCGGTTCAGGCAGCCGTCAGTGCTTGTTTTCTAAGATGTGGCACTTAGAAGCCTTCAGCTAATTGGCAGTGGTGCCGCATGCGGATCGTTCAGGGCAGGTGCAGTGCTGCATCGTCAGACTCCTGCTCACCCTGATAGTTGCTTTCTGTGGCTTCTGCACACTCACCGTGGCTCAGTTCCTTCTCTCGGCCAGTCTCACAGGGCCCACCCATCTAGGCCAGCAAGCCACCCCACTCTGAACAGTGCAGTGCCAGCTTGCAGGGTCCAACTCCGTAGCAGTTCTCCACCTCGGCCTAGTTCTGTCATCTATCGCAGTCTGCTTTAAGGCCGGGCAGGTCCGCAGGGCCCTGGCGTCCCCCTCCAGTCACCACAGTCTATGTGCCCAGAGGCCTCAGGATGTCTTCTTGTGGCCAGCCCCTCCGAGCTGGGTCGGCTACAGCACAAACAGTCTCCCCGCTAGCACCTCTAGCGATCGGATCCGTGTTCAGCGGTCTCACATCCCTGCAAGCCTCTCCAGTGCCAGCCGGCGCTGTCATTTTCATGATGGTTCAGGTGGCATCACGGAGCCAATGTCTCTTCTTTGGCTTGCATTAACAGAGGGTGCCGTTTTCAGCAGAGGTTCTGCACCAGACGTCTTGTGCATAGGTTGCCCCTCATATTGGTAGCGGAAGGCGGCCAAATAGATGGATATTGAACAAATTAATGTTCCCAGCTAAGAGAGATACACTAAAGTGCGGCCATCTTGCTGTGGGCTCTCTAACTCCCCAGCAAGGCAAAAAAGTTAAATAGATACATTAAATATTATTTTCACATAGAGAAACTGGTCACTGGACAGATATTTATTCAAAATGTCAAAGGGTGAAAATAAGCTACAAATGCAGATATTAGTACATGTATTGTGGTTAACCTTACCGAAGAATGGTAGAAGGTCAAATGTTGTTTGAAGGCGGTCTCCTGACGTCATTTGAAGGATGTGGTGGGGTGTTGACAACAGGAGCCATTCTATCACTGAAGATCTGGAGGACATTCACACAATAAGAAGGTATGCTAGCACAAATAGAATCAGTGTATAGTAAGGTGTTATTGATAGACAGTGCATAAATTTCCTTTTAAGCCGCGTTTAAGGGCAGGAAGCTACTTTCCCTTGCAGTTGTTTTCGCTAGTAGCTTTCTGCCACCGCATCTGTAAGGCTGCCACGGGGGGCGTAGCGTCCTGCCCCTTAGAGGGGTCCGCCTTAGTGCCACAGGAAGGCACAGGGGTGGGAGGTCGAGTCCCTGGGCTAGACCAGGGTAGACCCCAGCAGATAGATAGCGGGGAGGAGACAGGGGTACACATACTCAGTGGCGGCTGGTGACATTTGAAAGTGGTGGGCGTAAAGTTATCATGGTACTGCACTGAGGCGAGCGAGCCCTAACAACTCCTCCGAGAAAATTTTGAAAAAAAGAGTGGCTAAATGGAGCATTTTCAAGCAAATTTGAGGAAGCAGGAAGGTTGATAAAGCACTTGCGAAAGTATTATGACAGGATCTGTAATAACATCCTGAACCTGACTATTACCAGATCATGGCACTTGCCAAATGTGCTGCTAAAGTCTTCGCTGTTGCAGCCATGATACATGCTCCAAAGTGTTCCAAAGAGGTCTGTACTGCTAAAGAAGAGACCGAGTAAGCACACGACTCTTGCCTCGTGTGCCCACACGGATAGTGGCCAGCCCTGGAGCACTTGCCAATCATCTACCTGTATGTACAACGCTTTAAGAAAGAAGCTGCTGACTTGCAGCACTTGCCAGAGGCTGCCCAAAGGACTGTGCAGCTACTGAGTTACTGATGGAAGTGTGCCATGATCCTAGCTCAACCACTGCTGCTGAGGCACATTGAAGCTCTTCAACTGCTTCGCTGGATCTACGCCAGAAGTGGACTGCATCACCACATTGACCAAGGAGAACAAAGCTACTCACTTGACCTTCTCACTAAAGTCTTGAGAATGCCCTAACACAAGCTGTGTGGCCACCCATCACTGCCAACCGAGTGCATGGAAGAGAGCGGCCAGCTGATTATAGCTGCTGCTGCCACTACCGCTGCCTTCAGACACTTCTGCAGCCCACATTATTCGCCAAGGAGGGGTGTAGCCATGCCACACACCTGTGGCTGGCACAGTTTTCCCTGATTGCAGGAAAACCAGGACAGAAGAGTAGCCGGATGATGCAAGGCCAATCACAAGCCTTGAATACAGGGGATTTGAACATTGAGGGACTGAGTATTGTTAATGCCTACCAGACCAAAGGGAGGTGCCCTGCACCTGTGCTTTAGCCCACACCAGGATACATTCAGATTTAGTGGTGGTAGAAGGGGGCACAAAGGGACATTCTTTCCAAAGGGCTACCAGAGACTCCGAGTACCAAATACTTTTGTGTAGTGTGTACTATTAAGTTTCACTCTGTGTCAAAGTAATTTTCTCTTTACAAAGCTAAGCTCTGGACTGGACAATCAGTTAATTTGCTGTAGTGTAGCGGTTGAATATTGAGCCTGCTGTATTGCCCACACTAACCTTCCTGAGAAGCCTGTGGTAGTTCCCCATCATTAACACTGAGTCAAGTGCTGAAAGGGTTGCACATAGCTGGGTTTTGCAGAGCTTTAAGAAGATGGATCTCAGGACATCCGTCGCTTGTCTCTTTACCGGCTAATTGCATGGGCTTGTAAAGATGAGAACTGAGCTGGTTCTCAACTTCCCCATCATGTACATCTTGGACAAAACACTGATGTCTTGCAGTGTGCCAGCCACAAGTGTCAGTCCTTGCACTCACACTTTTCAACCTTTATCTACAACTGCTGCCTACATTATTTGAACCGGAAGATGTTTATTTTCATTAATATGTGTGTATTTTACTCGAAAACGTATTCATTCAGCTCCATGCCTGTCATCCCTCCTGCTTGACAAAGAATGTTGAAGAACCTTCTGACAGTATATTCATAACGTTTCTGCTCATCGAGGAAAAATAAATAAATAACAACCCTAACTTCTCATTAAGTCAATGTAGATTCTTTTCCCCATCCATCCAGTCCACAGTAAAATCTCTGAGCTTCATCCTTGACTCCACTCTACCATTATTCTTGCATACTAAGAGCAGCTAATTATCACACCTATGAACTTAAAAATATTTTAAAATTCTTTTCTCCCACCCACTTAAATACTGGTGCAAAAGCACTTGCGATTTCGAATCTTGATAATTTATTGACGGGCATACCTCAGTCCTCTCTCACACTACTGAAAACAGTTCTAAACTCCATAGCTCCATGTTAACTATCAGTAATAATTTCAAAAAATAAGATACATTTATGAACAATACAGAACAGCCTGAGAAATATGATTAAAACAAAGGACAATTCAAACAATGTCAATATCTTCTCCAAATTTGGAACCTCAAAATATTTCCAGAATGTAGCAGTTGAGCCTGGTATGACCCATTACATATAGTACCTTTTAAAGTCACAGTTCCGAATTATTTGAGAAAGAAATCTGCTTGGTAATGTACAACAGTTACCATAAATAAGGTGTGCTTGCAGTTCAACCTCGCAGCACTCAAAAGTATATATTTGTTCCTTATAAAGATTTAGACGATGACGGAGCAGGACTATCAATACATGTTGCTTTATTGCTTACGACAATTTGACAAGAGAACTTTCCACTAAGAATGCTTGAACATACACCGCTGCGCTGTAAAATGATTTTCACGATAATACACACCTAATGTCATAAGGTAGAAGCCGTATGAGGTAAGACAATTAGCTGCTTGTTACGTGCCGCTGGGGAGGAGGATGATAACAACACAGCTTCCAATCTTGACGTGACATGACCCAGAAATGTGGAGTTAATCCCTCATAATATAAATTAAAGTGGAGATTCTCTTTGGCGTTAAAATTCTTGTCACAACATGCAAGGTTCGTCAGTTACTCACATAAAATTCAGCCTCGGGTTGCCAAGATCCACGTTAGGTAAAAGGCGCCAGTACAAAAATCATGCGCGTTAACCACACTAAACTCCATAAAATACCTACAATGTCTGAAATGAAAGCCTGAAATAAATTCATGATTAGACATGGCGGGAGAGGGGAGGAGGTCGCCGGGGGTGGGGGGATTACAATTTAAAACGAAAGCTAAGCTTACCAGACCAGGTCCGCGCGGCGCCTCTCTGCTTCTCGGCCGGGTGACGGTCCCGTTGGCGCCTCTTTTCTAAAGAACAGGCACAGCACTGGTTGGCAACCCCTCTAAGCCAATACTGACGCTGCTCCAGCAGCGCCAGCATTGGCTTAGAGCAGGGTGACTCACCGCCCGCCTGCCCATTAGGAGACTGAGGTTTGAGCCTTTGCTCAACCCTCGCTCTCCTAATGGGCATGCGCCAGCCACAGCAGACAGTAGTGCGCATGACTGGGCACGGAGCGAAAATTCGCCTCCTTCACCCAGCATGCGCACTGCTGCCTGCTGTGCACTCTGCGCCACCCCTGGTCTGCTGCATGTCAGTCACTCAGCACTGCAGCATGACGTCGGACCGCCCTCCCCCTTCAGAATCTGAAGGGGGTGGGCAGTCCGAGTTCATGCTGTCTGCTGACTGTGACTGACATGATTGTCACAAAATTCTCCCTCGACGCCGAGGGAGCTGCCGGTGCGGGCGGCTTGTGGGGCAACGCCCCAGCGCCCTTAATGGACGCACCGTCACTGCACATACTGTCTCCGCCCCCTCCTCGTCCTCTTGTCCGCTCGGTCGGGCCACTTCGCGAGCCTGCCAGGGTTTGGGTGTATCCTCTCCACATCATTGAGCCTTGCTGTTCACAGGGTTGCCCTGAGTCCCGGAAGCGGGCGAGGGGCGGGGTAGAGTCCCATCGACAATGTACAGCGTGATGTGTAGAGGCAGACTGTGTCGGTTATCCTGGTTGGAGGGGGGATTGGATCGCGGGGGATGGGGGCAGGAGCGTGCATAGCTTTCCCTCCCGCGGGGGCCGGGCTGCTTATATAGGTTTCAAACATGCACTTTCCTGTTTTCTTGTATGCCACTAATGTCTAAGGATGTCTCCCTGCTATGAAACTTTAGTTGTGTACGTCGTCCCCAGTAGTGAATTGCTTTCTGGAAGCAAAAGTTACCTTTTCGACTGTCAGACTGGTGTAGAGAACCAGACTTTCTCCAGGTGCAGGGAAGCAGTTCTCACTTTCCAAGTTAGGTAGCCTAATCGGAGCTTGGTTTGTGGTCGGAAATTGAAGTCGGAAGTGGCACCAGCCCTGGGACGGGGGATATCCCATCGGGTAGCTTTGTTAGCGAGAGTGCATGGGCGTGTTTTTGGAGCTTGCCAAGGTATTTGCCAGGTGTTTCGGGCAGCTGGGGGAGAGAACGGGGTCCACCAGGTGTCCTGCCCTCATTGGCAGAGGGCAGTTTAGAGCTCACACGCACGCTTGACGCTACGCGCGGGCAACATTGATCAAGTTGCGGCGGCCAGGTGTGGCAGAGCCCGAGGCATAGGCACTCATTAACGGTGTGAGGTACTTTGACTGCCCGTTGCAGTTTGCCTATGTAAGCGCGGCGCTCGGCGGTGGTAAGTCCGGTGGAGCTACTATAATTTAATTAATTGGCGTCTCGAGCGCAGGCTCGCGTAGTCATCCTCCTTCACCAGGATAGTCCGTCAGCACAAGAACACACTACTTCTGTTCCCTTTCCTGTGGGTCGGCACAGGACTTGTGCCTTAGGTAATTAGGCCACTGGGAGGTAGTGCTGCGCATTGGGAACATTACGTATGCCTTCGAGTGCTCCTCCGTCTTGACTAATATTAGGCGGCCGAATTTGGGAGAGGATCTGGTTCGTGGGCGGCGCTGCCGCTTCTGGTGCAGGAAACCAGGGTTCGAGCCTCGAGCTTGCGTACACATCCCGTCAGTCTGGGCAAATCACTTATTTCTCCTCGTGCATGAGTGTGTAATTTAAGTAGCGATGTATAGCGCTTCGGATTGAGTTTGCGCAATATATATATGGGCGCAGTAACGCACAGCCAGCCTGGATCCTTGTGGTGTAAGGAAGCCGGTGCTTCAGGGTCGCCCAGGCTGGGAAGGGTCTCTTAGCAGCAGCCGGCTAGAAGGTGGTCGGCTTCTTCGCCAGCGCTGGGTGCACATCGCCAGTCCGGCTCCATTATGGCTGCTGCTTTCCAGTGCGGGCTCGCGCACTGTGTCCCTGTTCTTTATTCGCTTCTGCGGGTCTCAGCGGGTTAGTCATTAGTGGCCTTGTGGAAGGTGGTGCTGTTTGTAGTAAATATAGGGAGGCAGTGACACGTGCTCAGTATGGCATGCAACAGGAGCTCACGTTGAAACGTTTCTACACCATGAGTGCACACACATTTACTTGTATAACTGAGATGCAATTCCCTATGCGCGTTAGATTAACGCTCTGAATGGTGAGCAGTCAGGCCTTGCATCGAGCGGGTCACCTCACGAACGTACTGTGGATGGTGGCCGGGCAGCATGCCACGGCATTGCCTGAGCTAGTCGAGGAACCCTGCAGACCAGTTTTTTCGCTCTTTTCACTATTTGAAGCATGCGCAGGGCGCACTCTGCGCTAGTGGTGTCTTTCCTAGAGAATTGGCTGTTTACACGTTTGGGGGGACAGCCCAGCGGTCGTACTCGCAGGCAGGCTGACATGAGGTAGAATAGCTCCTGGTGGCCCTTGCAACTGAGCTATGATGGGGATTTATTTCTCTACACGCAATCATAAGCACTGATCAGCCGATAGATGGGCTGGCTAGGTGGTGCCCTTCGCGTAGTACATACAGAGATGCGATGCCAGGTGCGCAGTATGTCAGGTAACTGGAGCTCATGTTTATCGTTTCAACGCCTTTGTGCTCACATACAGACATTATTATAATCAAAAAGTATTTCCCTATGCGCATTAGAGTAACGCTATGAATGGTGATCATGCAGGCTTCCACGGAGCGGGACAACTGTCAGGCGTCTGTAGCTGCGCAGAGGTCTTTTATATTAACCGAGCACTCCTGGGACACTTCACCACTATGGTCGGGAGCAGGGGGAGGTGTCACTTTGCATCCAGCACCTAGGCCAAGCAAAGAGTTACGCCTAGTGTTGAGTGAGTGTTAATGTTACCTGGTCGTTCATTGGGGCTCCTTAGGGTAGGGTGACCTAGTGGCAAGGAACAGCTAGGGTGGTTTACGTGTGCTCACCGATCATGAAAAAAGTATGCATCGCGGGCCCTGGCTCACACGGAAGTGGGCTAAGATCACTCACACCACAGGTGCCGAGGCCTGCTCTGATGCCTGGCACTGGGGTCCCAGGTTTCTTCTGAAGGGCTAGGCCTTCAGATGCTGAAAGGATGTCCGTTGGTATTTACTCGATTGTTAAACGATTGGTTATTTCCTGGGTCATCCGCGGGTGTAGAGCTTTAGGCGCTGGTTGTCTTTCCATCGGGTCGGTTTGATGCGGGATGGTGGCTTTTGGGGCACAGCCACGTGGTGGGTCTTTCTGTGTCTGACTGGGGTTAGCCTTCCTTTAATCTCCCCGCTTTTCACACACGGTTGCAAGACGGGGGAGGCAACTAGCCCTGTGCTGATTGAGTTGTTACTACTGTTATTAGTATCAAACACATCAGGTACTCGTTTGCACCCAACAATAGGTACTCTAGGACTCATGTCCTCCATTACACACATCTCCAGACAGGACTGCCCCTCCTCCCCCCTCCAATTCTTGGAGCAATAGGGGTCCGCGAGCTCCCCCATCATTCGGTAGGAGGATTTCGTAGAGTCTTGGGGCAGGTCACAGGCTGCTTCCTCTCGCTGTGTTTGTTCTTCTAGGTGTGGTCGGGTCAAGTGACGGAGGAGAGCAATCATCGCGTGGTATATCTGGGCATGAAGGAACGCCAGGCAAGATTGTAGCGTAGGCAGATAGTGGTACTTATTGGGGACTGGATGTTGGTCTCAATGGCATGCCGCCATGCAAGGGGACCATGTACCTAGGTCACGTACATCAGGCAGTGACAGGTGAACTGGGACCATGTGTACTAGAATATGCAGGAGTGGTTCCCACCACGGTCGGTCAGATGGGAAGCTGTCATCTTGATTCTCACTGGATACCCTTACTCCATCACGCCTATTGTAAGCTGAGGATGCCTGTTGACGCTGTTAGACCTGCTATTAGTTAGTACACTCACTGTTGTGCCTTGGCTCGGTTTGTCTCGCATCAGGGCCAGTTTGGGGTTACTGGCGAATTGTTTGCTCTACGGGTGAAGCGGGCGCTTCTAGAACAGGGCAAGATTGATTAGGCCAGGCAGCATGACAAAGGTCTTTTCGGCACTGGCAGAATGGTGCAGGCTGCGAAGTAGTGCCATTGCAGAACATAGATTTGTCAACATTCGGCTAGGAATGATTAGCAGCAGGAAGGTATTGAACCATGGTGAGCAATTGGTTTTGGGTTCGTGCTCAACAGGAGCAAGGGAATTGCATCCTGTTCCATCAGGGTACGGGGACCGTCTATAGCACCAGAATCTGTAAAGCTGACATTTTCGCCCTGGGCTGGGGTGTCAATGTCATCCAACTTTGCAGCCAGACTCTGAGCAGGCAAAGGCATACTTGCGATGGTGCAACGGGCACTCAGCAGTAGAGTTAGATGTGTCATCATACCCCGATATAACGTCAGTGATGAAACGTAGGTTGTGGCTACACACGACCAGGCACTCTAGGGCAGCTGGGGCGGGGGTGTGCCAGTGCCAAGAGGGTGCGGGTTGCCTGGGTAGGGCTGCTGGCTTGGAGGGAGCACTACTCGGATCGCCACAGGGGCACGTTTTGTTTCATAGAAGGCTGAATTGATACTTTTATGGCATGGTATTGTATTGTATTGTATAAAGTTCTTCTAAAGCGCTGTCTGTCGCCCTACGGGCATCCTGGCGCTGAGAGACTATAGAAAAAAACCTGAGACAGTAGGAACGTTTGCCGTAGTGCCAAGAATGTTACACTCTAATCTCTGCCAAAGAGCCATGTTTTAAGATTCTTCCTAAAGCTCAGCAATGATGTGGCTTGGCGTAGATCTTGGGGGATTTGATTCCAAAGGCGGGCTGCCGCCGTACTGAAGGCCCTACCTCCCGTCTTAGTGCGTTAAACTTTGGTAACCACTGCCAGACTTTGGCTGGTGGACCGAAGAAGTCTCTTTGGTTCGTACCATGAGAATCTATCGCACAGAGGAGGAGGACCAATTTTATGGAGGGCTCTGTACACCATGACCAATGATTTAAACTCGATCCTTTTATTGATCGGGAGCCAGTGAAGGTCCCTCAATGCCAGTGTTGTTGAGGAGTCACGTTGTCTTCCCAAGGCCAGTTTGGCTGCGGCGGACTGTATTCTTTGCAGACCCTGTACAGTGTACCGAGAGGCCCCCAAGAACAATGAATTACAGTAATCGAGCCTACTTAGGATCACGCTCTGGACCACCAGAGATCTAGTCTCAATAGGGAGGAGCGGAAAGATTTGGCGCAAAGCTCTAAGTAGGGCAATACAGGTGCCTATGGTCTTGTTCGCCTGGGATTGCAGCTGGAGATCTTCATCCATCATAACCCCCAGGTTACGGACTGTTTTTACTGGCAGTATCGGGGCGTCTTCCGGCAAAAGTCGGAACTCACCCAAGAGATGTTTAGACAGTCTCGCTGCACAGCAGTGTAGTAACTCCGTTTTCCCGGCATTCAGCTGCAATGAATTGGCTCTCAGCCATTCTGAGACTTTTTGCATGCAGGCCTGGAAGGAATTCATGGGCACTGCATGTTCTCCCTCCAGGGAGAACATTAGCTGGATGTCGTCAGCATAATTAACCACCTCGATCCCGTAAGATTTTATTAGAGGGATCAGGGGTCTCAGATAGGCGTTAAAGAGTATAGGGCTGATAGCTGAGCCCTGAGGTACTCCATGGCGAACCGGGGTCCAGGAGGAAACAAAAGGTGTTAATGTCACTGCCTGTTGACGATCCGTCAAATAAGACCGTAGCCATTCCAAGGCGAGACCTGTCACCCCCATATCTTCTAGCCTTGCCAGCAACACTGAGTGATTAACCGTGTCGAATGCTGCCGACATGTCCAACAGTACCAACACAGAGGAACATCCACTGTCGGCACGCATTCGAAGTTTGTCCAAAACGGTAATCAAGGCAGTTTCCGTCCCATGCCCAGGCCGAAAGCCAAACTGGTCCCTGTCCAAGATCAGATGTTCTTCAAAAAAGTTGGACAGGGATTTGCTGACTAATTTTTCCAAGATCTTAATTGGAAATGGCAACAGGGAAATTGGGCGGAAATTAGCCGGCACAGAGGGATCAAGAGAAGGTTTTTTCAATAATGGGGTGACCATTGCCTGTTTCCACCTCCTTGGCACAATGCCTTCACTCAGAGATTGGCAGCAAATTTGCCACAGATCTGAAAATAGGGCCGGTCCGAGCTCCTTCCAGATCTTGTGCGGAAGGGGGTCCAAGGGTGATCCTGATGAAATCTCCCGCGCTAACTCATGAAAAGAGTCCTCCGTAGGGGGGATGAAATGGCTCAGAGTAATTTCTCTTCTGATGTCTACGCTAATCGTGGAAGGCTCTATAGCATTCTGATCGAAACCACCCACGATATTGTTGACCTTCTCAACAAAAAAAGTAGCAATTTTGTTGCACAAGTTTTGTGATGGCTGGATAGTACTGGCCATACAGCCCGGGTTACTGAGGTCTCTAACGATGTTGAAGAGTGCCCTGGTTCCATTGGGTGCCTGCAGAATGGAATTGGCATAGAATTTCGCCTTATCTTCCCTAATGGCTGCCTTGTATTGCAGTTGTATGATTTTTAAGGCTGTTCTGTCAGCTTCCCGGTACTGTTTGCGCCAGCTTCTTTCCGTCTGTCTGCGTACAAGACGTAACGCTTTAAGCTCCTCACTGAACCAGGGGGCCGAAGGAGTACAACGCATTCTCAGTTTTTTTTAGGTATGTGTCCTTCTAGTACTGAGTTAATGGAAGTACTATAACTAGTATAGTTTTCTTCTGGTGTAGCCTTTGGGTCAAACAGGTTGGACTGTGGGAATAAGGAGGATGCTCCTCTCCTGGAGAGTTTAGCCCAATCCCTTCCCCACCTGAAACGCGCTTGTTTGTCCACAACCCGTTTATCCTCTTGTATACTAATCCTGAACTGTATTAAATAGTGATCAGTCCAGTTTAGTGGAGTAATACTAATTACTTCGGTTTCAGAGGGTTTGGCGAAAACTAGATCGAGTATGTGGCCTCCCACATGTGTGGGTTGTTGAACCAACTGATGGAGGCCACAGTTCTCACCGGTGTAAATCAGGGCTTGTAGATGATTTCCAGAGCTCCCTGTTTCCCAGAGGTTGAAGTTTCCAAAGAGCAGCATTCTGGAGTGTGTGGAAGTCAAGGCGACAATGGTATCCAACAGTGCCTGATGATTAGCGTCCGCACCCGGAGGTCTGTAGCAAACCATACCCGATAGCACTCTCCCCTTTGCCTCCTGTATAAAAAAGCCCATAATTTCATAGCCTGCTATGGCTTCAATCGGTAGCATAGCACAGTCCCACTGTTCCTTAAAGATTAGTCCTACCCCTCCTCCTCTCCCAGATATACGAGGTTTTTGGATGATCTTATATCCAGTGGGGCAAGCTAGCCCAAGTTCTACTGAGGAGTCAGCATGAATCCAAGTCTCAGTAACGAACAGCAAGTCAAGGTCTAAATCTTCCAGCAGGTTATAGATGTCTTGATGGTGTTTAATAAGTGACCTGCTGTTGATTAAGCCACAAGATAATGCCTGTCGCTGTCCCTCCCGTGACCTGTTCCCCAGTTCAAGAAGGGTATCTCTAGAGTAGCATAGTCTGTCGGTGCAATTTTGAGCAGCGTTTCTGGAGCAAGGCGCGCCCGAGGCGCGGACGGGCGCAGACGGGCTTGCCTCTGGCGCGCCTCCGGTGCGGGTGAGTGGGCTTTGCGGAGATACAGGAAATCACAATTTTCAATTTCACAATTAAAATCACAAATTCAATTTCACACTTTCTAAAAAGATAGCCCAACCCAGCCACAGCCACCCTATATTAAAAATAATGCAGCGTACTTCCGACTCTTCAGCAGAAGCGTTCTACGATCGCAGTAGGTTTAAAATTATCTCGTCTCTATGGTGCTGCGCGCTTGCGTGTCCTGCATTTATATAGTGCAGGCGACTAGAACGCTAACAGCAATGGCGTCCACCGGTGTCTCTAGGGTGAGTGAATCTCGCAAAAGGCGAGTGTTTGAGCGTTATATTTTATAGTGCGGGTGAGTGGGCTTTAGTTATGCACATGTTTCTTGGCAGTGTCAGAAACATTCAGAACGCAATGCTGGTGGTTAGCCTGTTGTCATGCTGTTCAGAGGTATTTTAGCTCAGGCATGGCCAAGCATGGGTTATAGGCCGGTGGTCTGCCCTGGGATTCGCGTTCACAGGCAGGTGAAGCAGCAGAACTTGGAGGGGCTTGGGTTTGACCTCTGGATACTAGGGCGGAGCCTGGTTGCTCACTTAGTAGCCCGCCCTTGAGTTCGACGAAACAGGTACCTTTGATGCGAGTATCGGTACCGGGTAACTTCTCCCGCCCTCCAGCACTGGCTGGCAGCTATGCAGGTTGTGGAAGTGGCCTTCCAACGGGGGCTTATGGTCCATATGATTAAGGGAAACACCGGGGTAACACTTTTGGGCTACAAATTAGCAGAAGAACAATTGGCTTTCCCAGTATTCAAATAGAGAAGAATTTTACACGTTGTTCTCTTCTGTGGTCACTCTGTCCTGTCTCTCCCTGGTATACTAGCAGAATTTTGGGAGGGCAAGGCTTTACATTTGGTGGTGATTGATGGAATACGATGGGCGTACTCCAACGGAGTGAAAGAGGAAGTAAGGCGGGCTTGTCAACTCATACCTCCTCCCGCATTGGCACTGCCAGGCAGGAGTGTCTTGTCAAAGGGATTGTTCTTTAGCCATGCAAAGGCAACTTTGGACCATCGCCTATTTTAGGTTTAAGGTCATTTCAGTCAAATCCACGGGGGAGTTTAGAAAGGATGGGGGAACCTGTCCGGATGGTGCACGCTGGCCGCCGGCCCGGTTGGGCGTAGACTTGTTTTGGCTGGACCTGGGAGAAGCCCGGTATCAGTAGGTATAAAGGCCTACCGGGAGCCATGCGCAGTTGCGCAGAGCAAAGAGGTCTTGGCTTCACCAGGCATGGTCTTATACACGCCAAGTCCACAGGGTGCCTGGAGGGAGATGGGGAGCACCTCTCTAGTTTAGGCATGGACCTTTTCCTACTGGACCTAGGGGAAGCTTTGACTGCAGCAGGTTGTAAGTAAACAGGTCTACCTTGGTGGGGGGCCCTGGTAGTGACGGTGGCCACTCCCAAGGCTGTGGAGGAGTTACAGGGCGATCCAGGGTCTGCACATTCCAAGGGGTACATCATGCAGCAGCACCGCGGGGTGCTAAGCCAGGATACCCAGGGATGTTTTAGCGTTGTCCCCTGGAAGAACAACGGCGCCCCGTTAGCCGACAGGCGGTTGTGGGTCTGAGCAACCGGGGGCTGCCATGTATGCTCCGCCCACCCATCACGGGGGGCGTGTGAAGCAAGTGGACTGGGGGTCCACGGATGGGAGGGGTGGCCCCTCCCAATATTTGGTATACACCATTTGGCGTTGCCATGGTGACTCTAGGCTTATCAGACGGGCAGGCGCCATAGGGGCTGGCCTGCCCTGGGATCGCCCGTAAGATAACCCACCATGTTTGCATATTGGTTATGCTAATAAACCTGCAGCAATATTTCTCCACTTACATTACAGTGTCGTGTGTTTTATTTATGTACTTATGTGTTTTGTGATAACTGTTGCCGATATTGGCACTAAACATCCTGCACTTCTGGGTTTCGATGATCTGTCTGCGGTTCCCTTGTCGGGTTTTCATGTCCTGGACTCCGCTTGCTGCAACCTCAGGGGATTCCATCTTCTAGCCAGATCTCAATGCCACAGCATCTGCGAAAATGTAAATGTCCAGTAGTTGTAAAGTGCGACTAATTACCCGAAGGTGTCGGGCGCCTGGGGCCCTCGGGAAGATTAAGCAAGATATTGCCCAGAGTCACGTGGTGCTGGGTCGATCTGCCGCCAGCAACGGGGATCAAACCGTGAGCCCCAGGGTTCCCGCATCAGTTGCCCTGGCCGCTGCACCACACCTCTTCCAAGTCTTGAAAAGACAAGGATTACGCTGTGTTTGTTTCTATAATGCGCTAGACGCGCGCTTTACCTATTTCAGCACTTTCCTTGATGAGACTTCTTGATTTGTACTGGACTGCCTCTCTGTTCTGACCTCATGATTAACACATGTGGAGGTCACTAGAGTATCAGTAATACATATGTTTTTTATTAAAGCTGGGGTTACAGCATCTCTAATATCACTATGTATCTGTGAACTCTATTCATTTGTTATCTTTTTATTTTTTAACTATTCTGAGCTGGCACATGACAGTGTGCATGGAGTAATGCATTTTTATGTCGTATGGTGTTACCACGTTCTCTTTTACAGTCCCTAAGTCCTAGCCTTATGTTAATTAATGCATAGGGTATATTACATGACAAATACTTATTTTCTGAAAGAGGTGCAACAACGTTCCTTGAATGTCCAATACATATTTTCTTCTCCCTCATTTTAGATACATAAGATTTCCCTGTTGACCCAACACACTATTTTGCAGATGGGAGAGGGAAAACATGCAGGTATTAGAACATCAGGTTTGCATATAGTTATATATGAGCTAGGAATGCACACAGGGTAGGGTTCCCACTGATGCTTTGTTAATTTGTCAATAGAGGGAGAACCTCAGATGAGACGCGACAGTCGCACCTCCACCTGTGCAGTCGGCAGTGGATGTTTGTCTCTTCCTTTCTCCTCTTCCCCCCTCTTTGGATCTCACTTTGACTATGTTGGGTCAGTCTAGACAGTAGGGAGGTTGGGACTTTGCTTCTTGGTTGAGTCTCACTCCCGTGGAGAATCCAGGTGAAAATACCGACACACACAAACATCTTGTGGATCACAGCTAGTCGGTCAAAGTTATTTGTAGCCATAAGTTGACATGATGCGAAAGACTTGCAGATACAGCAGCAAAAACATGTCACTCAATAATGCAATGCAATGCAAAGAAATGCAATGGGGATGTAGTTTAACAGAGTGGGTGAGTAAAGACATAGTCACGAATGAAACTGCATAATACAAAGAAGTATGTATTTAGGGACATCGCCATCGCCATCCCAGAGGGCTACAAGATCACCCGGAGGGATCGCACCGCCAACCAGATGGGAGGAGGCATCGCCATCATCCACAGGAACACCATCCGTCTCACGACCAGCACCGACAACACCCTGACCACTGCCGAACACCTGCATTTCCAGATCCACACCGACCCGAAGACCACCCTCAGAGGCACCCTGATCTACCGACCTCCGGGACCACGCACCCAATTCAGCGAGGACATCGCCGACTTCGTCAGCCCGCATGCCCTCCCCTCCGCTGACTACATCCTCCTGGGGGACCTCAACTTCCACCTGGAGAACAACAACGACCGCAACACCAGCACCCTGCTCGACAACCTCGCCAATCTTGGACTCAAGCAGCTGGTGTCCACCCCCACCCACCTCGCCGGACACACACTCGACGCAGTCTTCTCTTCCTGCACAGACATCGACTTCAGCCACGCCACAGAGCTTCAATGGACGGACCACAGCTGCGTCCACTTCACCTTCAAAAGAACGACGACCCACCACCACCAGCAACAGGCTGCCCGCAGAAGCTGGAACAAGATCACAGCCGACCAGCTCGCCACCTCCCTGAGCCAGCACCCTCCTGCCAGCTCAGCGAACCCCAGCCAGGCCGCCGACAACCTCACGAAGTGGATCAGCAACTGCGCGGACGAGCTCGCCCCGCTGAGGACCCCGCCCAGCAGACCCGGCAGCAAGAAAGCCCCATGGTTCACCGACGAACTCAAGAGCTCCAAGAAGAACTGCCGAGCCCTCGAGAAAGTCTGGAGAAGGGAACCTACACCGGACAACAGAACCTCCTTCAAGCTTGCCACCCGGAAGCACCACCAGCTGATCCGCGCCGCCAAGAAAACAGCATTCAAGGACCGGCTGGACAACAACGCACACAACTGCAAGGAACTGTTCAACATCGTGAAAGAGCTATCCAACCCCAGCGCAGGAAACAACGACATCACCCCATCGCAAGACCTCTGCAACTCCCTCGCCTCATACTTCCACAACAAGATCGCGGACATACACAACAGCTTCAACAACCAACCAACGCACACCACGACAGAACAACCACCCCCCACCACCACCCTCCACGCCTGGACCCCGATCAGCACCGAAGACACCATCCGCACGATGAACTCCATCCACTCCGGATCACCGACCGACCCCTGCCCTCACCACGTCTTCAACAAGGCCGACGCTGTCATCGCACCCCACCTGCGAGACATCATCAACACATCCTTCGACACCGCCACCTTCCCCGAGAGCTGGAAGCACGCCGAACTCAGCGCTCTACTCAAGAAACCCACAGCGGACCCCACCGAACTCAAGAACTACCGCCCCATCTCGCTCCTCCCGTTTCCAGCCAAAGTCATCGAGAAGACCGTCAACAAGCAGCTGGCCGCCTTCCTCGAGACGAATGGATCCCTCGACCCCTCACAGTCTGGCTTCCGAGCCAACCACAGCACCGAGACCGCCCTCATCGCCGCCACCGATGACATCCGAGCCCTGATGGACAACGGAGAAACAGCGGCCCTCATCCTCCTAGACCTCTCCGCGGCATTCGACACTGTCTGCCACCGCACCCTAGTACAGCGCCTCAGCAACGTCGGAATCCAGGACAAGGCTCTGGAATGGATCATCTCCTTCCTCGACGGAAGAACACAGAGAGTCCGCCTACCACCGTACAAGTCAGAGGCCACCGAAGTCATCTGCGGCGTCCCCCAAGGATCCTCGCTGAGCCCCACCCTCTTCAACGTCTACATGAGCCCCCTCGCGGCCATCGCACGCCAACACAACCTCAGCATAATCTCCTACGCCGACGACACCCAGCTGATCCTCTCCCTGACCAACGACCCCACCGCCGCAAGAGCCAACCTGCATGAAGGGATGAAAGAGGTAGCCGAGTGGATGACGACCAGCCGCCTGAAACTGAACTCAGACAAGACGGAGGTCCTCATCCTGGGCTCTTCACCCTCCGCCTGGGACGACTCCTGGTGGCCTCCCGCCCTGGGCACCGCACCCAAACCGACAGACCATGCACGCAACCTGGGCTTCATCCTGGACTCCTCCCTCTCCATGACCAGACAAGTCAACAACGTCTCCTCGGCGTGCTTCAACATCCTACGCATGCTACGGAAGATCTTCTGGTGGATCCCCACCGAGACCAGGAAGACCGTCACCCAGGCCCTCGTCACTAGCCGACTGGACTACGGCAACGCCCTCTACGCCGGTACCACCGCCAAGCTCCAGAAGAGACTCCAGCGGATCCAGAACGCCTCAGCCAGACTCATCCTCGACATCCCACGAACCAGCCACATCTCCGGACATCTGAGAGACCTACACTGGCTCCCCGTCAACAAAAGAATCACCTTCCGCCTCCTCACCCACGCACACAAAGCCCTACACGACCAAGGCCCGAGCTACCTCAACAGCCGAATCAACTTCTACGCTCCCAAACGCCACCTCCGTTCAGCCAACCACGCCCTCGCCGCGGTCCCCCGCATCCGAAGAGCGACTACAGGAGGAAGGTCCTTCTCCTACCTGGCCGCCAAGACCTGGAACTCCCTCCCGACCGACCTGCGCCTGACCCAAGACCACCTCTCCTTCAGGAAGAAGCTGAAGACCTGGCTGTTCGAGCAGTAGCGGCACCCCCCCTACCCCCAGCGCCTTGAGACCCTACGGGTATGTAGTGCGCTTTAGAAATGTCTTTGATTGATTGATTGATTAGGGACATAAGTAGAGCAGCATTAGACATAACTTCATCCATTAGAACATTTGACTCACATTGAACATCGGATCTATGGGTCAAAAGTACTAAGCCTTTTCTCAGTTGCAAATTGCCTGATTCTCAGAATCAGGATGTTTGCAAAAGCAAAAAGGCTTTTTCAGGTGTGTCAAACCCAAATTGTGATTTTGGTAAGACATTACAGAGTAGCAATTTGGGTTTGCAACCAAATATCAATTCGGTATTTGGAAGGTGTGTGTTTAGGGTGTCCCTTCCAAATACACAATTTTAGTTTTATGTATTGATGTTTTATGACTGATATGCAGTTGCAAAACATTAATATTTTTAAGACACGTCAATGGACGTGGTAACCCGTTTGAAAATGTAAACGGGGCCTCCAAGGGACCCCTTTCCCTTTGTGAATGTTGAAAAAAAATATTTTTTAAGATTAGGCAGCGGTCCAATAAACCATTCTTCAACACATCCCGTTTCCCTTAAGGGAACCGGGTTGCAATTTAAGAAAAAAAATGCTTTATTTAAAAACAATCACTGTCATGGTACTCTGCTCACCTCAGCAGGCCACCATTACTCTGATGGCTGCCATTCCTAGTAGTTCACAATTTGCCGCCTACCTCATTATTATTCATGAGGTAGGTGGCACCAGAGAGCTGGCAAAGCAAATGCCCCCGTACTTGTGAGCTCCAGAAGCCTAGCTACAATTACTTGTACCTTTGTCGTATTTTGTGCCAAATTTCAGTGCTGCACAGCTGACAGAGTGTTGGAAAACAGCTGGAGGGCTCTGGCAAGGACGAGTGCCCTTCTTTTGGGCTGGATTGGAGAGGATCAATTGCACAGGGGACAGATGTGGTGCAGCCTACATTCTTTGCTGGTTTCAGTCGCAGTTTGCTGTGCTGCTTGGCAGTGCCGATCTGGTGGCTGAGGTCCTCTTGACCCCTGCTAGCTCTTACGAGTTTCACATAGCTGGGAACCTGCTTGACTGTTGAAGACAGCATTCTCTGCCTACCTGGAGGTGTGGCCTGTGAGACGTAGCGTGCAGCAGGTGGGCTGCGGCTTTCCTGGGCTTAGGACTCAGCAGTGGCTGTGCTGGAGAGGTGAACGGGGTAGAGGTCCGGTGCATGCTGAAGATGCTTCTCTTTACCAAACCACTGGGATTTGTGGCATGTTCGTTGCTGCCGGAAGAATCGGGTAGCACCACTGTTGGCAGGAGCAGCCCCCTGTTTGTCTTCACTCCATGCTGATCTATTGTGACAGGAGGACCTCAGGGCTGGGGTTCCGCTGGACCTTGGATCATTGTTGCGTGGCTGGCCCACCCTCAGTAAAATTCTTCCTGTGGCCCCAGTGAATGTCGCCCTTTACCTCCTTGTGCATTGAGTGGGAACAGAGTGCACTATACTGATCTAGGTGATCCTCAGTGGTGGACTTCCTTGCACACTTCTGGGATTCCTGGGGCTGTTCCCTGCCTATGTAACAACAAGAGGAGGGACAATAGGGCTTTTTTCAGGTCCAGCATACGTGCCCAGGGCAATGTGTATAAAGATGGGTATGCAGTTCCTAAGGGTGAGGAGACATATAAGGTCACAGAGTACTAGGTTCGATATGTAGGTTCAATAAGTGAATCCTATTATTCAAAGTGAGAGGGGGAGACCCCTCTTCGGAACTGGAGCCCTCACACACCCAGCAAGCTAGGTGTCATGCTTCATCATCTGGGCTTGCTCCTCGTCGGGCCGGCGCTGCAATGCCTGACGGGCTCCCATAAATGGGGCTCTTTGTCGGAGATCTTTTGTCCCTGCCGTTTGGTGCAGTGGGGGTGAGGGGCCCAGTAGTGTAGATATAGTGTAAGTGAGTTAAAACAGGTAAATTATTCCTTGAATTGTATTTATTCTGGTAGGTACATTGCCTGATTAAAAGTCAATAGAGTGGCGTAAAGCTAGGGGTTAAGTGCCTAGATGCCTACGTCCTACTCTCATTCGGTCGACATGTTTCTTGCCTCTGTTGTCAGTAATATCATGGGCAAATCATCAGGACCAGAGTATCAAATGCTATCTACACAAAATGAGAGGGGAAAACCTACCTCCCACATCGTAATACAGTGGGCAACGTCCGACTGATGTCACGGAACCTAAGGGCCTAAATAGTATGGCTTCATCAATTTCCGGCGGAATAAAAGGGACACCAACAGCTAGTGTCCGGAAATCCAGATTGTGTGCAGGCTCACCTACCCTCGCCGCCGGAATCGCCTGTGTTCCCTGCCTGCCACACTTGCCTGGCTCACCTGGAGAGAAACTGGGTCTAAACGCAATACCACTCAATTGTGGCACCGAGGAGGTCACATGCGATCTGTCGCTTACACTGTATTCATTTACACAATACTGTGAGCACCTCTATACCTCAAGAACCAACAGGAAGAAGTCTGCAATATCGGAGTACTTAGACCAGGTGGATAAAATGAGGGAAGTATTAAACTCTCCCATAACACTAGAGGATGTCTATTGGGCAATTAGGAGCCTGCCCAGTGGCAAGTCTCCAGGAGGCGATGGTGTTCCTGCTGAGCTTTATGAAGTATATGTTGAAGTCCTTGCCCAGAGGTTATTGCAGATCTACAATGCGGCGATTATAAAGGGAAGCCTACCTCAATACACTATGGAGGTAGTGACAACGGTGTTGCAGAAACCTAATAAATACCCTGCTGAGTGCTCCTCATATAGGACACTAATGCTTTTAAATATAGACAATAAGATCTTTACTAAAACTCTTGCACAACGTCTCCAGCCCCTGATGACATTTTTGGCGCTCCCAGACAAGTCAGGGTTTATACCACAACATTCTGCAGCACTTACTCTCTGAACATTAATGACTATACTGCAGTTGCGGTCCTGCTAGATGCTAAAAAAGCCTTTGATTCCTAGGAGTGGTCCTATATGATGGAGACACTGCGCAGACTATGTCGGGCAATTTTGTTTATGTCCTTAATTCAATTTTTAGATACTTTTCCAAAAGGGAGAGTTGTGTGAATCAGCCATACTAACACTTGTTTGATATTGGCCGAGGTACATATCAAGGCTGTCCACTCTTCCCTTTTATTTTTGCTCTTGCTATCAAACCACTGGCCTGAAGTTTAAGGGAACTTCCTGCCTGTCCTGGGCTGTGCCTTTGAAACACATCATTAATAAGTTTGTTGTGTGCTGATGATGTGATCCGCTATGTGCAGCGTAAAGAGAAGAACCCATCTCCCATAGTGCGAGAGGTCGTTCAGTTTGGTGGAAACTGCGGGCTACAGATAAATTGGCCGAAATTCAAGATTTTCCCCCTCCCAGGCTTCCCCACAATACCTGCTCTGCAGTACCCATTGCATTGGAGCACCGATGGGGTACGCTATATTGGATTTTGGATATCCCAAAACTATGATGACTTGATCCACAGTAATTCTGCCACTGCACACGAGCAGATCAAAATGCAAATAGACCGATGGATTCGACTCCCACTTTGGCTGATAGGGGGAATATTTTTTATGAAAATGAAAACATTACCGACATTTCTGTGCCTATTTGCTAATATTCCCATTGCATTGCCACTTTATTTCTTTCAACAGCTTCATCAGACCTTGCTTTGGCTGATTTGGCAAGAGGAGCAGCCATGGGTTCATTGGGAGGTGCTCCTACAGACTGGGGGCCTGGCATTACCAAACTTCCATTCACACTATTTGGTCGCACCGGCTAATTATTTAAAATACTGGACCCTGACCCAATGGTGCAGATGCAAGTGGAAACAGAATGCGCAATACCTAGGATGCACGGCTTGCTGGGGCAGATTAGTGCGCCCTCATGTGTGGCGCGAAATCATGTTGATGTACTTGCAACAACATGTTGGGCATGGTGGGAACTAGCAAAGAGAATGCAACTTGAGCACCTACACTCTCCTCTGTAATCTTTGGCACCTAAACCTTTGATCCCACCTACAAAGGAAAAGTTGTTTAGGGCCTTCTTGAGAAGCATGGGGCTGTCAATGCTGGGAGAGCTCTCCGAGAATGCCACCTTTATTCCTCGACATAGTCCAAGCACTCACCTGGATTCGACTCCCCTAGCGCCTTTTATTTATTTGAGACTTCATTTAGTGATTAAAGCAGGATTCCCTACATTCCCGGATGAGACCCAGGAAATGACTCTTCTTACGATGGAAGTTTGTTGCATTGAATTGGGTCACTCTAATAGTTAAATATATTCTAACTACATGTGTGGGAGGTCCATTCCACTCTTTGAGGCTAGAAGAAAATGAGAAGACTACCTTGGATACAGGCTTGCAGATAAGGCATGGGTTTACTGTTGTGCTCAAGTTAAAACTACCCCTCTCCAATACAGACACAAATTGATAGTTTTAAATACTTGCATCAATATTATTATAGCCCGGAACGTATTGCCAAATTGGGGGGGGACTCATAGCAAATGTAAATGTTTTGGGACTGTATCGGCTGATTTTTTATATACGGCATGGACATGTAAACTTAAAAACTACTAGCAAGATGTATTTGATAGCTTAGTCAAGATTTGTCAGTTTCCCTTTGACCCCTCTCCCCATGTGGCCTTAGTGGGGGACACCATGGACTTATCCACTGGACAACGATGGCTAGCTTCCATCCTGCTGGTGCTAGCTAATTGGCGGATTGCCATGGTTTAGATGCTAAGGCATGTACCGACACGTGAGCCATTACTTCATTATGCAACCTACTGCCAGGAAATGTCTGAGCAATACACTGACACTTCACACCTTACTGCTTACTCCAAAGATATTTGGGCCCCCTTCTGGAGATACCTTACCGGTGCTACAGATACGCCATGCCTGCTGCAGTGTTCCCCGCTCCGTATGTCTTCACCCCAGAATCCTGTGTGACCATGGGCAATGGTTATATCACCCAATCGATAATATTATTTTTTGTTTGTCTCCCTTGAGTCACTTACCTGTCCTTGTTGCTTGATGGGATGTATGCTGTTAATGTATTTAGCTGGCTGCTGTTTTAATGTGAAAATTCAACAAATACATGTTTAAAACAAAATACATATATATTCATGCGGTATGTTGATTTGTGATCCATTAAGAATCGGTGATTCACAAACCACCAAATTAGTACTTCGTTCGATTAGCAAATTACCACACTGGTTGCAAAAATACTGGTCACAAATAGCGAACAGTGTTTCGTGACCAGTTGTATGTTCATCTGGTCCTATATTATGTTATGCAATAATATATTCAATATCATGACACTTGCGCAGAGATAAATATTGTTATAAAGATTGCAATTGACCTTGCTGAAACATACCAGCCTCTGCTATCAACTTTTGATGTGGGACAACCCACATTTCAGTGAACTGCTTGAAGCGGAAGAGGAGGTGGTGGCAGATGTTGGATGGGGAGACAACAAAGGGCACTCAAAGTAAAAAATGAAACGATATAGATGAGAACATTCAAGACCTATGCAATTACAATACAAGTATGGGTCGAGTACATTTTGTTTCACCATACACAATAAAGAAACATTAATTACAGTTGATGTACACTTTTCAAATACATACTTTTTGTGTGTGTTATATAATGACATTGATGTAAGTGTGAGTGATATAGATGCATTTAAACATAGAAAGATAGGTTAAATATAAGTGTGATTAACATGTGAGACGTGTGCCTCTTGGTAAGGGAAGAGGAGAGTTTGCCATGATTGAGGCATGTAATGTAGTGTAAAGATAGAGGGGTTTGGTCACCTACCCAACCTGACACTGAGATTTCGGGGAACAAGAAAGCCATGTATCAATTTAGGTTGCTGGGTGGAGATTATACATTTATTGATGGGGTGAGACAGAGAAGGAATCTGGTTGTGTCTCCAGGAAAAGCCTTTGACACCTGTATCCTGGAAGACATCTCCTCTACCCACTTCCTCTTTCCTCTGATCTTGTCACTTCTTTTTGATTTTCACTACGTGCCTACCTCCAATCCAAATGCAGAGAGAGAGTTTGTCGTGTAGAAGGAAACAATGGTTCTTAATGGCCTATGAAGGTCCAGGACAGAGAGGAGCCCTTAAGAGGGCAGGTGATTTAGTATAGGTACAAAGACTCATAAGGGAGAGTGATACTTAATATAGAGAAAGGGGACAAGAGAAGTCAATATATGACACTTATTTATTATACATAAGATGAATTCAAGTGCTCACATATTTAGTGACAACAAGCGTGACGTGCAGGTGAGGGTGAACTTTAAAAAAGAACATCGCATTGGCAACAGTAGTGAACCATTTTTTGTTAGATCAGTATAAAGGGTTCAAGTTGCAGTGACTGCGCGTACTTGCACGCGCACAGGACCCTCTCCACCCCTCCTTGAGACCCCCATTGATTGGACTGTGTGCCGCCTCAAAGAATTCAATTCCCGGCACCAGAACACCCTCGATCCATCCTAAATTGATGTGGTTGGATACAGCTTTGTTCTCAAGCCATCGATCTTCCTCGAGGCACTCACTGAAGTGGTGACACCACCGGTGAAACACTATTTAATTGTCGACACCTTCAATGATTAACCTTCTCATATGCTAAAGTTCATATGCTCACATTTGTCCTGAAGATGAACTCGAATAACTGAGTTCGAAACGTCGTCGACCTTACGCAACTTGAACCCTTTATACTGATCTAACAAAAAATGGTTCACTACTGTTGCCAATGCGATGTTCTTTTTTAAAGTTCACCCTCACCTGCACGTCACGCTTGTTGTCACTAAATATGTGAGCACTTGAATTCATCTTATGTATAATAAATAAGTGTCATATATTGACTTCTCTTGTCCCCTTTCTCTATATTAAGTATCACTCTCCCGTATGAGTCTTTGTACCTATACTAAATCACCTGCCCTCTTAAGGGCTCCTCTCTGTCCTGGACCTTCATAGGCCATTAAGAACCATTGTTTCCTTCTACATTGTATCACCCCAGGTTCGCATATCGGGGTACCCTTGTTCTTTAAAACACACACGAGAGAGAGTTTGTCAGCAACTTTCACATGTCCCCCTTTTCTGCCCCACTTAGTGTTTATGGAGGCAGACCATGGAGTTCTCTACAGCCCTAAACAATAAAGTTAGCTACTGGATCTGCCTTTTCCTCAGTGAAGTTCCTCTTCCTCGTGAGTGAGGTGGCTTGTATCCTTGAAGCTTTTAGCAGGTATCTGGGACTCTGAGAGCCAGCAAAGTAATGTGATCCAATGGGTAGAGAGCAGACCCTAGGATGCGAACTGTATGTATATGATTGCAGGGTTAATGTTGGCAGTAGAAGCTCCAATTCATAATAAGTGGTGTGGCGGGGGGAGGTATAGGGGCCAAATAATGCACAAACAAGCACTTACCTGCAGCTGCCAACCACCATCTTGGGGTTCTTCTGCTCGGGTCCCTGCACCAATCAAGACATTGCTCTCACACTGGTAATACAGCATAAGAGCAGTGCAGTGTTTGGCCTGAGCAGGCTTGTTTAATACTCGCTCAGGTCCTAGGAGCCTGCACATCTACTCCACTCATCGGTGCAACACAGCTCGGTTGGTGAGAGATCAAAGTGCGCATGACAGTTTGGCCAGCCTTAGATAGCCAGCCAAACTGTCATGCACAATTACAGTGTGCACTGCTCCTGCCCCTGCTCTTGTCATGGCCCCACCCCTTTCAGACTTGGCTGCCTTTAGTCGAAAGAAACATAAAATGGATATAACATGGTTTTATTAAAATTCTATTTGTCATGTTTCCCTCAGGTGCCTGGCTCTCAGGAGGATGGGGGCGACTCTCTTCCACCATAGGAGGAGCCGCAGCTGAATGTTGGTCAGATATGTTTGATATACTTCAAGTGAATGTTGTTCCCCTATACCTTTCCATTCAAAAATGTACATAGTTATATGCCTTTAGGTGCATGGCTAACATCCAGTTGTAAAGTTACTGGTAATATTTTTACAGTTGTAAAATTATTTGTATGGGTCTCGTCTAACTGGAGACTCTTGTATCCTACCACTAGTTCAATATTCCCACCCGGAAATGGAGAATATCGCCCAAGCGGAGATATCCACCTTGGCACAGAAAGAAATCTACATGTGTGGAAATCTACGCACATGTATTGCCTATAAGAACAGGCCCTCCATATTTTATCAAGACCACCCAGAAATTCTCATTCACTTTAGCAAAGGCATGCTACATTTATCTTGTTTAAGGTCCTGTGCTTGCATTCAGTTTTGTATTAATTGCAGGTGAAAGTTAAAACGTATAAAAAATTGTCTTAAACAGGGCAAGCAGGAGAACATATCCAGAATTCTTTCTGCAGTCAGAATGGAGTTAAAGGAAAAAAACAAAAATGTTAGAGTTCATCAGACGGAATATGTGGTTTCTGAGACTGCATATTTTATATTAAATGTGATTTCTGCTTCCTATCAAAATTGTATGTGAATGGTCACTTGGCATAAAAGGTTCTGATGGAAAGCATGCGTAATTTTCATTGAAGTTGGCTGGCAAATAAATAAGGCAACATATTTTCCAATTTGTAAGTAATGTATGGATTGAACAAGTCCAGCTTTCTTTCAGAAGGTATGCCTACCTTGTTTTCAATTTCTTTTTAACGAAAATATTTTTATTTGTTATCAAGATTTTCAGTGATGACTTAGCATTTATGAAAAATCTGTCAGCATACAGGAGATTGGCACGGTGCACCTGTAAGTGATCATGGCTATGTATAACCCCCAACAAGACCCTCCTCTCCCCACACACTGATATCAGCCCAATCAGGGTTACAAGCAGATGTAAAATAATCAAACAGTGGATGACCACGAGAAAAAAGAAAGTATAGTGTTAATCATCCGGGTCCTTCCTGCTCACGCTCTCCATCACCTATCAGATCTTCCAAAAAGTGTGAAATCCATTTACCCCATATTTTGTAACATTTCCTGGGGGAGCCCCTGCTGAGATAGGTCACCTTTTTGGCAATCATATAAATATCCAGAGCATTTCTCTACTCCTGTACTGTGGGGCTCTCTACGGAACCCCAATGACGGGCTACGTCTCTCTTGACCACTGCCAGCACAAGGCTACAAAACAGCAAAGGGCTTGTGGTAGATCTATACCATTGCCAATTCCCAGAATTTTTAATTTGGGGTTCATTGGGAGGGACAGCATGAACATATCTAAAAGTTTCCCTGTGATGGCTCTCCAGTATGTCTGTATTTGGGGACAGCTCCATATTGCGTGAAAGAAGCAACCCTCAATGTCTTTGCATCTCAAGCAGGATGGATCTGGTGCCTTCCCCATAGCATGAAGTCGCCATATATCATTCTCGGTGTAAAACTTTAAACTGGATCAGCTGGAGATCCACTTTTATTGCTACTTCAAGGGGGTGCATCAAGCCTGCCTCCCAATCAATATCATTTATGTCTCCCATGTCTGTCCCCCATTTATCTTGCAAGCCCCTCAAAGTGTCAGGATATGTGGAGGAAAATGCTCCCCTCCTTTAGCCCTTCATCAACAGCCTCCCCTCCAGCGGTGCAAACAAAGGGATTCCATCCCCAGGGAGCACCTCAGTTTTCCATGTATGGACCACCTTGGGGATCCCTGTCAGGTCCCAAGCTCTGAAACTGCTCAATTTACCAAGCTCAGAAAACCATCTTCCCTCCCACAACAGTGTTTCCCTTGTGGGTTTGCTCTGCCACCTCATAGATTTCATAACTTTGACCCAAATCCCAGTTGCCACCGTGGTGGCATGAAGGAGACGTTGAATCCCTCGACCTGGGAAACAGCATTTACAATGCTGTTAGTAAAACCCTGTGCCATTACAATACGGTCAGTACAAAGACTGCATTGTTACCACGCATACCATTACAACGCAAGTCATTACAACGACTTGCTGTAGGGGGCTTTGGGTGTTGGATTTTAAATCCAACACCTTCCCTACTGTTGCATAGACTGGAGTTGGAATAGTAAATGACGCTATTCCAAACTCCAGCGCCCCTTACAGCAAGTTGTTGTACTGACGTGTGTTGTAATGGTACGCGTGGTAACAATGCGGTACTTGTAATGACCACGTTGTAAAGACATGCGTTGTAAACTCATGCGTTGTAACGTCACATTTTCCATCATCCCCATATAAGTAGCAAAGGCAAGATTGTAAGGCTCATTGGGATCATTCCATCTTAAAGGTGAGGTGATCCGGCGGGGCATAAAGCCAATCATTGACATTAATAAGGTGGAAGGCCCAGTAATACTCCCAGATGCCATTATATTGGTTATGCTGGAGTTTGGTTAGGGCTCTACTAGGTTGTTTGCCAGTCCACAAGAATGTACATAGATCTCCATCTACTGCAGTTAAAATATCTGGAGGGATTGGATAGTAGGTGTGTTGGAGGGCGTACAGTTACTTGGGCAACACAATAATCTTAAATACCACCGTCCTTCCCAATAATGTGAGAGGCAGTCCACGCCATCAAGCCATATCCTCTCAACAGTTATGTATAATTCTCCCTAAATTGCATCCATAGCATACCTCTTTGTGAAGTGTCAGAAATATACCCAAGTATTCAAATCCCAGAGTAGTACACACTAGGTGGTGCGGAAGAGGAATGGCAAGGATATATATCTCCCTGTGGGAAATAGAGAAGCAATTTTCTCAATTAACACAATATCTGGAATAACTCCCATATTCGGCAAGTCCCAGGAATAATAGAGGGAACGATAGTGAAGGCCAGGGGATATAAAGGAGAACATTATCGGCATATGGTGCCTGGCACACGGTGCATGGATGTTTTAAAACATCCCCTTTTCCACTGCGGGTTGTATTCCAACCTCCATCGTTTTTAGGCCCTTATTTTAGCCTCCAATTTTAAATTCCTTTACATTTACAAAACAGTTTAAATATTTCAATTGTACATTTGCTTCTTTATTTATAAACACCTTGTTAATCTGCAGTCACCGACCCCATGAGTAGATTCTCAGGGGTCCCTAGACAACATGTTAAGAACCACTGGCATAGGCTCTCTGATAACAAAACTTAACAAGTTAAATAAATATTCTGTTAAACACGTGTTTGATTGTGATGGTTCATTAATAGTACCCTAAGACAGGTCCAGTATGAAATGCAGCAACCCTTTGCAGGTGATGTCTCGTGCAAAGAGAATTTACATAGCCTACCGTTCCTCCTCTCCAGGACTGTGTTTGACATTTTGCCCACTGGGTATGGTCCTAGAATATCATAGGAAGAATACTCTCCAAATTCACACACATACACACACACACAAATACATACACACACGTGCACGCACACACACTAGGCCTATATTTTTGTTAACTGTATTTTGGACACACTAATAATATCAGACGATATTTCTGTGTAGGATACTCTAAAATGTAACCCCTTAGTGCCCAGTCTTGGCTTCACTCAAATCTGAGTCCTACTGTGTGGGGCTCGGCTGAAGTGTAAGGTGGAACACACTTTGTGTGATGCCCCCAACCCTTATTCTTATGCCTCACTGCAGGAAAATTATACCCTATGCCCCCTCCAGGAGTCCTCCCTCCTTCTTAGGTAGCTATTCCCTTTCATTGGATGTTAACTGCTTTCCTGTAACATAGAAGAATGAGGCCATGTTTACATCTTCATCACCTTCAACAGGGACATAGCTATTGTGTCATGGGCTCTATGCAAGGAAGAAAATGCCCCTCGGCCGCTGTTTGTGAAGTATAGCAATTATCAGTGTTTATTGGGCACAGGTGCCCCGGCACCTGCAACACCACTGGAGGCTACTCCCTGACCGTCAATAGCCTAATTTGCTAATGTAATTTTACGCATCTTCGTATCCGTCCTAGATGATTGAACAACATGATCATTGTAAGAATTTCTCATCATTGCAAAGCCTGCCTCTTGTTTGAGGCTTATCCCTAAATCTGCAATTAAATGTATTGTACAGTAAATTTAATGTATCGTGTGTTGATTGATTTGAATCAAGGTTGCATCTTACTCAACTCGGCAAACTGCTCAGCCTGGCCTGGGGCCTAGTTCGCCCTATACATAACTGCAGTAATTTGGAAAGCCTGCTTGCCATTACCCTTCCCTCGTCAGTGACGTCATGTAGAGCCATGGTGAATCTTAAAATTGTTGCAGAAGAATGCATGCCAATACTACAGGGACACAAATAAGCCATTGAGAGCTACAAAGAACTCGTTAAAAGAAGATAAAAAACTCCCATTATCTGCAGATCATTGCTGCAATAGATATGAATTGTTCGAGTTTATCATATCAATGCACATAGCAGACTGGAAGCTATTCATTTCAGGATCATTAACGCGATGCAGCATAATGGTTGCTTTTTATGGAGCTTTTTATAGAGCAACTCGGCAGTATTGCTCGGTCTTAATCAAAAAGTGTCAGGGAATTAATTTAGGCACACTCGTGTGATCCAATAATACGGATTATGCTACAGAAAAGCAGAAAGGCATATATTCTTTATTTCAAACATATGATTTATTATAATTATTCAGGTCTTTGTACCTATTTTAAGTTGATGAATCAAAAATGCATAATAGTTTCATCATTAGTGGAAAGTGATTTGCTTGTTTATTATTTACCATAAAGTCTACAGCTTTAAATTCTCTGAAATAACACACCTAATTTATATGTTTTAGTTTGCTGAAAGTCATGTTTTGTAAACTAAAACAAGAGGTAAAATGGAAAGAAGCCACCAGCATTGTTTTAATTGACAGAATGGTCAATTTGTATTTTCTAATTAGCAATCTGAAACTGCTTTCCGAGTTTAGAGCCAGAATTCTAAGAACCAACATATGTACCATTAGGTCAGTACTTAAAATTCTGAATCGTAGTGGGTGGGAATCTGAAATGCCTTATGCATATTAATGAGGTAGGTCGCAAATTAGGACTCTCTACCATTCAAGGCCATCACTGAGATGGTTGCCCACAAGTGGTTCGGTAAGAAGTCAATGTATTGCGAGTGGATTTTGGTCGCAAAACATTGAGACATTAAAGAACAATTTGTTTGGAAGGATGACTGAAGTACGTCCTTTCCAGATACTAAGGGTCAGATCTATGTTAGACTTGCACCACTTTTACGCCGCCGTTGCGTCACTTTTGTGACGTAGCGGCGGCGTAAACCCTGCACCACGTTGCGCCCCATTTACATCGTGACGCATCTATGACGATGCGTCACGGTAGAAAGCCCTGCGCCACATTAAACCTGCGTCAGGTTTAATGTATGCAGGGTGGGCGTTCCATCTGAAAAAGCCTCGGAAAAGTGACGCAGTGAAATCTACAAGATTTCACTCAGTCACTTTTCCAACGCTGCTGCGTCAAAAGCTTGCGCCTGCTTGAAGCAGGCGTAAGGCATGACGCAGCATGTTAGGTATGGGCAGCCCCTAAACATTGCTGGAGTTGCGTCGTGCTTGCGACACGACTCCAGCAATGCGCCGCCCTTACGCCATCAGATGCGTCACGCATCTGTTTATCCTTGCGCCATGATGCGCTGCATTGTAAATGCGGCGCATCTGTGGTGGCGCAAGGGTAAACTTGTGTGACGCATCTTTCCTGGCGCATCCCTGCTGATTTGCAGGGATGCACCAGGAAACATAAATCTGCCCCTAAATCGGTATTTATTCTGAATCTCACTTTAGGAGTTGAGAAAACCTGAAAAGGGATTAGTACATAAGGCATTTTATGGTCGTAAGTGCCAAACTGGAGTGTTTGCAACTGTTAAAATGCATAGTACATCTGGTAATAAGTGACTTATTTTCTCCAATGCAGGCATCTGGAAATATTTAATTCCTTTTCTGTGGGGCGATGTGATGCAGGAAATGTTTTTGTTACTCAGAGCAGTCATTGACACAGCTCTAAGGACGGGGGGGGAGGGGGTGTAGCTACCATTGGTACAGCAGGTGCAGTAGGAGCAGGATACTGAGGGGCCCACTTAACTCTGATATTTGCCATATTTGTCTACCCCAACAGCAGTCAAATAGGCCTGTTTCATTGCTTGAACCCATCCTTGCTACTTTACTGCTTATAACCCTAACCCTGCCAATGTAGAAGATTTTTGAGGCCACTTTATTGAGGTTGGATATTACCAGTGAACAGGAAAATGCATACTGCTATTGAGCAAACCAAGGTATAAAATTCAGGACATCAAAGCTTGCAGGTAGCACTTAAGCATCAAAGATATCGATTATAAGAGGATGATCCAACATGACACCCTTCTCTCTCTTTCTCTCACTCATTTATACTTGGTTGGGTGCTTTTATTGCAAAACAATTGGAACAGGAAAAACCCTAAGGGGCAGATCTATGTTGGAGTTGCGCCACTTTTACGCCGCCGTTGCGTCACTTTTGTGACGCAGCGGCGGCGTAAACCCTGCGCCACGTTGCGCCCTATTTACATCGTGACGCATCTATGGAGATACGTTACGCATCTGCTTGTCCTTGCGCCACGATGTACCGCATTGTAAATGCGGCGCATCTGCGGTGGCGCAAGGGCAAACTTGCGTGACGCATCTTCCCTGGCGCATCCATGCTGATTTGCAGGGATGCGCCAGGGAACGTAAATTTGCCCCAATGTTTCACAGGAGAAATGGAATTTGGAAAATATTTCAAGAATCACCTTGGAATAGGCATCTCATCATCGTCAAATTGGTCTGCTGAGCATTATTATTGTCAGATCCACTAAAAGTATGCTGCAATGGAGAACCAAATTATGCAGCAGCCTTGAATAAATTGTGCAGCAAGAAAAGGCAAATAATGAGGCTTAATGCAGCACATTCTATTATTATGTTCCATTTCAGCTAGAGAGTGGCAACAACATTTTAATTTCATCTACGAATGGTGTGGCTAATTATGTGGACAGTGCTGTAAATCCATAACTATGCATTAAACGCCGCGGCTACAGAATCTTGATATAACTGGTTCTATCCATTATACATTGTTTTATCACCAATCTGTTCATGACAGCTTAACAAAACCAGTGCTCATTGTTAGCATCACCTTTAAGAGAACATTTTTAACAGTCTTTTCTATCAACGGACAGAATGCATTTGTAACACAGTGTGCGTTTTCTAAAATTCAGAATTCTGAACTACATAATTAAGTATTCATAGCTTCTTTTTGCTAAGAGAACAATACACTATAGTCCAGTGAATCACAATATTAAATAAATCCATGTTTGAAAGAACACGCTTTTCAGGCTAACTACCACAAAAATGATGCTTTTTAATAATTATGTAACAGGTAACCAGTAATATGGTTCTACATTACCACCCCAGTGCTCTGGTGACATTTACAAACCAGTAATATGATGCAGTATTGCCACAGAGGGATTCTGATGACATGATAAGCCATGAGACCAGAATCCCAAGATGGCAACATTTGACCCACGCCATACACAGTGTTGTTATCGATTATGTAATTTCAGATGTCAACTGTGATATTATCAATGATGTGATAGAGCATTTCACTTTTCACAGAATTACAACAAATTTAGCAGAGAACTATATCTTTACCCAGAACGCATGCCATTTGTGATTTGGTGCTAATCCGGTCAGTAGTTTTTGATATATTAAGGTTCATGCATTATGGATATCTGGATTGTTATTATCCAGATACGCTATGATTGGTCAATTTAAGAGGACTAGTCAATTCTAATTGGTCGATTACAACCTGAAAAATATGTTGTGACAGCCATTATAGGACTCAGAGACATGGTCCCTGTGGCCTAAAAGTAAATATAAAAATAGAGGAGGGAACAGTGTGAGCACACTCTGACCCCAAAGCGCATGTGGGTGGGTCCTAAAGGGATTTCCCCACTGATAGATCGCGGGTCACCAGCTCAGGTTAAACACACATATACCTAAACACTCACCTGGGCCCAAACCATTCGCACAAATGAGCTAGCAAACCACGCTGATATACATTTTTAAGTTTACCTGAGGTTTGTTTCACCTTTACTCTTTCCAATTTGATCTCTTTAATAATTCCTGTCTCGATGAATCAGGTTTCTGAGATAGTTTAAGGTAGAAAATGACATTTATCTTATACTTGAAATAACCACAACCTCAAAAAGTTTGGAAAACCTTTATCTAAAGTAATAATTTTGTGAGTCAGAATCAATTTAAAGACATTCTTTCAAGAGGCAAGGCAAAATTAAAGTCAAATAAAACAAAGTTATAATAATGATCAATGAAGACGGTACCTGAAAAAAGGAAGAAGAGAGAGAGCAGGTACAATGACAGTTTTCGCAGAATTATATTTACCTAAGGTGATAGATGAACCCAACTCTTTGAATATAGGCCAAATAGAATCTGCCAGGACAGGATGCAGACAGAGGATTGGACAGATTCTGATCTGGGAAGGTGACCTCTTCTGAGTGCAACGCCAGCGTCGCACCCTTCTCTGATACTACTCTCCTCGGGTTTCCCTCTTCTGAAATCCCCTTCTAGATGATTAGATTAGCAATCAGTATCTCAATTTCTCGAGCAGAGTTTCTGGCAGCAGCAGGGTCTGAGACAGCATATCGGACAGAGTCCGTGGCAGCATATGCGTTGGGTCGGTGATGAGTCCGAATGGCGGATCTGACAAGTCTCTAGCTAACTTACCTCAATTATACTATTCTGTATTCGTGTACCTCCCCCCAAAATTGCAATTTTTGTGTTTTCCCCTATTCTGATTGGTCAGGGCGAGGAGGTGAGTTCATCACACCATATTAAAAGTAATAATTTTACTGTGGACTGTTGTTCTATGTTTCCACCCCTTAATTTACTTTCCCATAGCTTTATTCCCACTCGCATTTCACATTATGATCATTACAAATTATTCAATTTATTCAAAATTGTTGCTTTCGTCCAGTTCAGGGGTTTATGTTCCCAGGCGTCTTCGGCTAATGCGGCCTTGGCTGTGTTTCAAGTGTGTCATCTCAGTTTCCGGCAAGTTTCTATGTGCACGTGCATGGGTCATGTGAGGTTGGAATTTCAGTCACCCTCCGAGGCCCAATCAAGAACTAATAATAAAGTCAGAAAAAGACACGTTAGAATTTGACAATAAATGATTTCACTGTATACCACTTTTCTCCACTCTATCCCCATTTACTTATTTAAAACTTTTGCATTAGTGTTTAATAGAACTTACGAGTTTAAGTTCAAGCAGTCACATATGCGTTAACATGTGAGTTTCAAGCGGCCATATTTAGTGCTATTGCGCAGCTGCAAAGTTTTCCCACCAAGCAACAGAATACGTAATACTACGTAGATGCAGTAGACCCATGCGCAATGAAGTTCCCGTGGGTTACTTGTTAGTAATACACATAGGAAAGCTTCCCCTGGATACTGTATGTCATGTATAATGCAATGTTAGTATTTACAAAACGTGTTGGTTATGTGGTTACATGTTATTTGAGAGGATTGTATACAAGCAAGTTTTCTTTAATACAAAACCTTTCTTCATCGATCCCCTCTCTGATGGCATTTTAATGCCATCACTAATTTCTACTAAATCAGATGCCAACTTTAGCACATCTCAATTTCTTCTTTAACCTTTTCATTCTTTTCTTTCTCCCCCTTACACTGTAATCCTCTCATTCTTTTGTAAATGTCTCATTTTAATTCTTCTGGTTCTCTCTCAAATTTTCTTTTCTTACCTCTTTCATTCAATTCATTTTTCTTTCTTCCTTTGCAGCATTTATGCCAAAACATTATTGCTAATACCAATAGTGTTATTCCCATTGTGGGCAGTATTATGTGGCCAGGAATACCATTACCTATGTTAGAAAACCAACTACCTACAATAGAAATGCTATTTGTCAGCTTTTTCCATACATTTTCAACTTCCAGTGGTTTCAACTCTTTCGTAATATGTTTAATGTAGTTCCCAATTTCAATGCTTTTATCTGGAATATACGTGCAACAGTGTTGCCCTTTCAATAATTTACAGACTCCACCCTCTTTTGCCAATAGTATGTCAAGAGCAAGACGATTTTGCATAACCATATATCTGACCGCAACTAATTCAGTGTTGATCATTAAGAATCCTCCACCAGTGTCAGTAGATAACCCATCAACTATTGTAGATAACTGACAAATCTTCTGTAAATTCAGAAGAACTCCCACTGAAGGTATCAATGCTCCAAAAATATCACCTACTATTTCTGAAAAACTAGCTCTTTTTACTCGTGTTAGTTCATTATTGCCTTCATTGCTTCCAGTGATTCTCTTTATATGATAAACTTTAGGGAATACTATTCCAAAATGGCAACTCCCATACCGGTGGTCAGGTAGCCTAAAATAGGCTTTATTGCCACACACATAATAGATTCCAGGAAATACTGGATCCGTTCCTCTTTTTAGTCCCCATCCCCCAATTACTAAGAAATTATGTTCACATTCACTGAAACCAATAAACATATTGTTATATTCAGTTTTTAACCTATGAAGACAGATTTTTGACATCTTTTCAAGATCCAAAGACATTGCAGTATGAGTTTTGCCATTTGCATAATGTTCTTCCTCCTCAGCCCATTTAGGTATCTGAGGTTTAGGTAAAGCAGCTCTCCTTTGAAAATCCTGTCTCCTTGCCTCAACTAAATTCAAAAATATTTTCTCTTCTTCATGCAATTTACAAGTTAACTTGTGCTTGTGTGCTTCAGCAATATCTATTGCTTTCATTGTTAGAAAATATTCACCATAAATTGTGATTCTCTCGTACTAAGGACAGGGTTCATGCTTTTTTGGATAGGAACCTCAGAAAAGAACACATCTACATTAGAATAATAATACTGCAATTTCCCTGTTCTATAGAATAAGCTTGCTAAAACGCTACACGAAATACCAAATGTCAATGGTTAATGATGATATGTTACTCACTCTGTTTCAGATGCGGGTAATTTCATACATACATAACAATCACTAACCTCCATGGTTTTTACAGCTGGTAAAAACATTGAAGTCTGCATCATTTTTATTAACAGTGTGGTGTAAATCTAACTCATCTGGTGCTTCTAATTCTACTTTGTCTCCTTTGATGGTATTTACTGTTCCATGTGTATTAGTGCTATTTTGTACATTTATAACCATCAAATAAGAAATGGCCACAGTTAGTACTAACCATATTGTGTGTACTACAAAATATACTACCTATACATATTCTACAACATTTCTTTACACAATTCGGTTTTCCAGCAGCTCTATTGCCAGCCATTTATCAAAAGGGATAAGAAGATTTCTCTTCTTTACTTTAGTATTTAACTTCGTGACAGAATATAAAGGGAAATTCTTTTCAGGTTGGTCTCACTTCTTCATCAATTGGTTCTGCATTTAAGCTTTTATCCTCTTCTCCAATTATTTCCAAATTTTTGAAATCTTCAAGAATAACATATGTGCATTCGGGACCCTTGAATTTATTATTTTCAATCTTGGACTTCTTCGTTTTGGTACTTCAGTTGACGGTCCAGATTGACTGGATACTTCATCTACTTGTTCTGGTTCCTCTGTGGTGGGTTTAAACTGGTACTTCACTCTCTTGATAACACTAGGCCAATTATCGCCTCTCCTGATTCTTTTAGCTTGCACTGCGCTTTCAGTTTCTTCAAGTGTTTTTTTTTTCACTAACTTGTGGCACAACTTATTTATTTTCGTTTTCTGAATCCCTCTGTACCTGACCTTGTCCAGGGCTTAATATTTTGATGTCTTCTGCCTGGTTGCGTTCTTTTTCCCTACTCTGACCCTGTTCAGGTTCAGTTTTAATTGGCTTTTCTTCTTTCTTTACCTGAACTTGTTTGACTTCGCCTGTCTGGTCCTGCTCAGGTCTTTCTGTTTCTTGATTTTCTTCTGCCTGAACGTTTTTTCTAAGACCTATCTGTCCCTCCTCTGATACCGGGGCTGTAATTTCAACTTCGTCTGTCTGAGTGAATTGCTCTTTCCTTATCTGGTCCTGCTCAGGTTTCCTAACAATCGTGGTTTCACTTACCTGAGCGTGTTCTTCTGTTCCTACCTGGTCCTCGCTCTTTTCCTGAGTAGCTAATCTAGTTTGGCTCCTTGTCCTTACAATTTCTTCAGGTATCTCAACTATTGGGATCCAATCATCTTGACTGGTGCTTGGTTGTTCCTGCTTAGCTAGTTCAGGATTTATTATTCGTGATCCTTCAGCTGTACAACCTTCAGCCACTTAACCTGCTTGAGTATGTTGAGGTTCTTCTTCATCTGGTGCTGGTACCCTTTTAGTATGGCTTGCATAAACCCAATTAGGCAAACCTGCAAACTTTACTGCTGTTGTTGTAACCAATATAACCTAATGTGGTTTTTCCCACCTTGGTGCTAGACACGGTTCTCGAGTATGATTCTTCACCACAACCGAGTCACCTGGATTCAGATCGTGCGCTGGGTTCAGCTGCCTGGGGACTGCGTCTTCTCCAACCTGATGAGATATAGAACGCACTTGCTCAGCCAGCTCTTTGCAATACTCCAGTACCAGATCATCAGTTATATTTAACAGCTTGTGTCCTGGTATACATGCCTGCCTCATTGTTCTTCCCATCATTATTTCATGGGGACTCAATCCGGTATTCTTGTCTGGAATACTTCTAAGTCCCATCAGAACAAGAGGTAAAGCATCAGGCCAATCCAGTGGAGTGGATGCACACACCTTTCCCAGCCTTGACTTAATTGTGCCATTCAATTATTCTACCACTTCAGATGCCTCTGGGCAGTCTGCACAGTGAAGCTTTTGTTCAATTTTGAATGCTTCGCAAATTAATCGAATTATTTCATTATTAAAATGAGACCCTCGGTCTGATTCAATAGTTACTGGAAAACCGAAACATGGTATGAACTCTCTTAATAGGAGTTTGGCCTCTGTCAAGCTGTTATTTCTTCTGGTGGGGTATGCCTCCACCCACTTTGAAAATAGATAAGCGATGACAAGTACATATTTTAATCCTCGACAAACAGGCAAGTGAATGAAATCAATTTGAAGTCTTATAAAGGGACCTTCAGCTTTTCCAATTTTCCCTGTATAGACTATTGTTCTCTTGCCGGGATTCATTTGTTGACATGTCAAGCATCTTTGGCAAAGGCTCTCTGCAATGTTCCTGAACCTTGGATTAAACAAATCCCATCTAAAGAGTCTAATCATTTCATCTCTGCCTATGTGGGTGTCTCCTTGATACATCCTAGCCATGGGTGCAAGCATACAGTCTGGCAATACAGGTCTGTCATCTAAGTAAACCCATATACCATCTTCTGCCCTTCTCCGACAACCAATTTTCTCCCACTCTTCTCTTTCTTTTGTCTCTGCTTCATCCTGGAGTTCTCTTATCTCTCTCCATGTTTGTAATCCTGACAATAGCATAAGTTGGCAGCTGACTCCACAATTTTGCGCAGTGTTGTGCGACCTGGTCAGCAGATCGATTACCTGCAGTCACACGGTCATTTCCTACTTGTGTGCGGCACATTTTACTACTTCCACCTCTTTTGGTAGTTGTATTGCTTCAAGCAACTCTTTTACAAAATTTCAATTTTTAATAGGAGACCCGGAAGAAGTCAGGAAGTCTCGCTGCATCCAGAGCTGGCCAAAGTCATGCAGAACCCCGTAACCATAATGACTATAAGTGTAAATGGTTACTCTCCAATTTTACCCATTTTTGCAGGCTTTAATTAAAGCTATCAATTCGGATACTCGTGCAGACCGGACTCCTGGTAAATAGGATGCTTCGACTATTCCAGCAAATGTACATACGGCATAAGCAGCACTCAACCCTCCCTCCTCGTGGCGCATACATGAGCCATCTACAAAAAGCTTGTGCTCAGCATCTCTCAAAGGCTCATCCTGTATGTCTGGTCAGGGTTTGGTACTGAGTTCTGTTACATCCAGACATTTGTGTTCAGCTTCATCTTTCACTTCCTCATTGCATGGGTCTGGCAACAAGGTAGCTGGGTTAAGAATGGTACATCTGATTATGGTCACATTTTTCTGCTCCCAATATGATCCTTTCATATTTGGTTAATCTGCTCAGAGTGAGATACTGAGTTCGAGTTCTTGTTAGCAGAATTTCAACTGCATGAGGGACATATACCTTAACTGGATGTCCCATTACCAATTGACTCACTTTGTTCTATACTTACACACGTTGCAGCCACAGCTTTTAAGCATCCTGGTAATGCAGATGCTACAGGATCTAGGGTAGCAGAAAAGTATGCCACTGGACGTCACATTAGACCATGTTTCTGTGTTAAAACTGAGAGGGAGCAGTTATCTCTCTCACAACAGAACATTGCGAATTCTTTCGAATAATCTGGCATATCTAGAGCAGGTGCGTCACATAAACAGTTTCGCAATTTTACAAAAGATTGCATGCTCAGATCATCCCACTCTACTGGGTCCTTTGCTCACTTCTTTGTCATTTGTATCAAGGGTTTTGCCAGTAGAGAAAACCCTGCAATCCATTGCCTGCAATATCCCACAACATCAAGAAACATTCTTATTTCTTTTTGTGTCTGTGGTAGCTTCATTTGCTTTATTATTTGTATTCTCTCAGTGGTCACTCTTCTTAATCCTCGTTCCATTTGGTGTCCTAAATACTGTACTTCGTTTCTGCAGAATTGCAATTTTTCAGGGGACACTTTATGTCCGCCTTTTTGCTAGATGGTTTAATAGGGCAATGGAATCAGTTACACAATCACTCCTTGTTTTGGACACGACCAAAAGGTCATCAACATACTGCACCAGGACTGATTCCGGAGGAAGCACCAATGTCTCAAGTAATTTTTTCAAAATCTGGTTAAAAATGTAAGGACTTTCTGTGTACCCTTGAGGAATGCAATTCCAAACATAGATATACGATCCTCAAATTTAAAGGAAAATAAAAACTGGCTATCAAGATGTAGTGGGATAGAGAAAAAAGCATGGCACAAATCAATTACAGTTAACCATCTTACGTTCCATGGTATTTGGTACAAAATCACTGCAGAGTTGGGTACTATAGGGCAACATGGCACAACAATCTTGTTTATTTTTCTTAACTCTTGAACTACCCTATATTTTCCGTTTTGTTTCTTAATGCCAATTATGGGTGAATTACAGGGACTACTCATGATTTCCTTTAAGATGCGCTGTTCGACCATTCGTTCAATTTCTGCTGCAACACCAGCCTTTACTTCGGGACTCATCTTGTATTGTTGAGTATTTGGATAGACTGCACCTTCTTTCACAGTCACTTTAACAGGGTCTACGTCTGTCATTGACCCAACTTCTTTTCCTGTAAAATCCCATACTTCAGGATTCACTGTTGTTTTGACTTCGTCAGGTAAGTCGTCTTTGGTCATCACTGAATATAATTCATCTACTCCTGTTCCTTGCTTGGCTAACATGATTTTATATATTCCATCTTCATCAGGGGTCTGAACTGCAACACCGTCCGGTGTGCAAAATATGGTGCCATTCATTTTGCACAACAAGTCCCTTCCCAATAAATTTACAGGACTAAAATCGCACACTACAAATTTGTGCATTTCTTTACAATTTCCAATACACACTTCCATTGTTTTTTTAATAGGGGTCCTAATTTGTTTATTAGAAACACCCACTACTTGGCTCGCTTCTCCCGAGAGGGGTAGGTTTGGGATGTCTGCTGTTCTCACAGTAGAATGGGTAGCACCAAAATCCAACAAAAAGGTAATGTAATTTCCTTCTACCTTTCCATCAATGTACGGACCTGACTGATCTACCGGTAAGGATGCGCCAAGTACGCACTCCTCTTTCTCCCCTCTCAGGCACCGTCATTGATCTTGATCTCCAAAATATGTATCCTGCAAAAGAAACAGTGATGTTACATAGTTTTTCTTACCACTTCCTTTTTGGAATCCTGTGTCCGCACTGTACTTGGCTTGACACACAAAATTTGGCAAAGGGGAAGGTGGCAATTGACTCTGTAGGTTTACAACCTGCTGGGGTTGATTCAGTGGCACCTCATTCTGCGTCTGTGGATTTAAATTTTGATTTGGGCCATTATTATGTTGTATGCTTTTACACTCGTTCTTCCAATGCCCCAATTTTCCGCACCCATGACAGGGAAACTTCTTCTTGGCCTCTTCTCTACTTAACCGCCCTTTCGGTTTACCCCCATTATTCTCCCCCTGACCCTGCCCCCTGCCCGCATTTCCTGCCTGGTTTTGTAACTGGAGTTCTTGCTGTTCTGCTAATTTCACTTGAGCCCACATCACTTTTTCTTCTAAATTCTTTCATCTATTGTCAATCTCATCTCCACAACATTTAGCATATTTTAAAATCTCGGCTATTGGCTTTGCTTGCCAGCACAAATTATGCTGCTTAATCCTTTCAGATATTTCTTTTCGTAACCCTGACACAAATCGATACACAAAATGCTTCATGTCCTTGTGCCCAATACTCTCAAATCCACTATACTGTTTGAATACCTGTAGGAGGCGCTCATAATACGCATGTACAGACTCATCTTTTTCCTGGGTTGTTCTATCTATTTTTATCCAATCTGTTTCCTTTGGGGGAATTTTACCTTTTATTACTTGGTTATATTTCTTCATGACCTCCTCTGAGGGAGCTCCTGTTTTCTCTTTTCTCGGGTACTAATCATTAGGCCAATCAACTGTGATTTTACATTCAGTCCACAAATCAGCAGGCCATCTAAATCTTTCAACAAAACTTTCTATACTTTCACAAACCTTTCAACTTGCCTGTTCCATTCCACAGTTTTTTCTCTCAACTTTGGAAAATCATTTGTAAATGATAATAAATCCCGTCGGGTCCATGGGACATGTACATATCCCCCTCCTGGAACCTCTCTCATTGGGTACAACCTTTCTGCCTTCTCTGTTTCTTTCACTAAATATTCAGATGTGACCCGATTTACCTGGGCTTCCTCTTTCTTCTTGACCACCGAACTTTCCATCTGTCTAAAATCTCCCCATTTCTGCAATATCGTCATTAATTCTTTCATCTGTAATTTTCTTCCTGACACATTCCTATTTTTCAAATCCTTATCAGAAAATTCTGCTCTATAAAGTTTTTGTAATACTTTGGATCGCCCTATTTCTATTCCCATTTCAGAGGCCAAGTTTACAAATGTTTCATGCAATTTTTTTGTGTTTTGGGTTATGCTTCTGCAAATGAATAGCAATTCTTCCTCATTATAGGTATTCAACCTATCTAGTCCTACATTCCCATATATCATTTCTTCTAATTCAACATTCAATTTGAATATGTCTCATATTTTCGGTGGTGAATTTGGTTTCTCTATTTCTCGTGCCCATCTTTCTATTTCTTCTGGGGTTACAATAGTGGCATTTCCGGTGGCTCTCTCGATTCATACCTCTTTTGAGCAACTTGGGGTGACTCTTCTGGGTGTGTCATTTATTTGCCCTCTTATCGGTAAGTCCATTAATGAATTTATGGACTCGCAATCACTAGCTTGGTCATCAATTACTAACTTCTCTTTTCTTGGCTCAATAATAGGTGTTGTCATTACAGGTGTTTTAGGACAATTTGCTTTATCCCCGTACAGTGGGACAACAGGACCTATAGTCACTGGTGTAGTCAAAGCTTCGGGATGTGCATTTAACTGGGTTATCTTCTGTATTAATTCATCTTTATTCTTATTTATCGCTTCCCTTTCTTTTTTCTGAAGTACCCTTTCTATTGTTCTCTCATGTACTATTTGTGACACTAAAGGTGTATCTAGAATCGGAGCACTCGGGGTAGTTCTAGTAGGTCTTTCTTGGTAAGACGGAGGATTTTTCATTAAAATATCTTCTAAATAATCATCTTCTGAGTCCCCACAACCAGTTAATGTTAAATGCTTTTTCTTTTCTGCGCACTTTCCTCCTGTCTGTTCCTCTGCCATCAATACAGGATATAACCCTTAAGTTAACATCGCCTGTCTCCACAGTTTCATCTGCTGATCTTGAATTTCACGTGGGAATTTTGGACAATAGCTGCTCAAATTTCTGTCACTCCTAGGTCTATCTCGCTCAAATGCCTCAGTTTCCCATTCTTCTAGAGCTTCATACTGAACTAATCTGGGTTGTGGTTCTAATTCATTCATTCTAGTGCGTAAGTTATGTAAAATTCTTCCATTAAATGTTACGTACTCTGGGAATGCCAGTATTCCCTTATCTTTTGTATACTCTACCCAATTTTCTATCCATATACAAGTATGATAATCTCTTTCTACCATCATATAGGATCCGGGAGTTTTCGGAGGAGGAATAAGAATTCCCTCTGTAGTTTTAATGGATTTATTATTTTTAAAATAATTCTTAATTTTCTGCATAAATGACATTTTCCTTTTCTCTCCATACATTTTGCGTGATCTTCCTTTTATGTACTGTTCGTGGGCAACACCGAAGTGTCTTCTATCTGGGCGATTCCCTATTAATGTAGGATCGTGTCTCCACATGCAAGACCCACTATCAATTATTATTATGGCTTTTATTTTCAACTGATCAAATGTTCGCTTTTACTTTAACAACTGACCAATACCAGCACGGCTTCTTTTTCTTTTCACCAAACAGATTATTTTCTGGTATGTGTTTAGCCAATACTAGCGCGGCTCTTAATGACGTCAGTATCACTCCTCAATACTGACCCCTCCTTTCCAATTCTTCACGACAATCACACGCCTGCTGTTTCAACCAATCCCAGCACGAATCTCTTTGACGTCAGTGCAGCATCCGCAACTGACCCCTCCTTTGCAACGTAATATGAAAACTTATTTTTCTGACAATTTTACATATCATTTTCATTAATCAACAACATAGAATCATTCGCTACTGTGTCTGATTTTCTAAATTCAAAGAATAGTCAACTTTTTACTGCGAGCAAACCTATTCCGCTTACTGTTCACACACTACAAGTAAAACCCTTCCGCTTACTCTTCATACACTATGAGTAAAACTTTCCACTTACTCTTCACGCAAGCATCAGAGAACCTGCTACTCCTTCAGTGTTACCCTCTCTAGGTGATATAAGACCAAAGTTTCACCAGCAGACTCCTTTGCTACCAATTACTCTCACTTTTATATGAAAGAAAATAATTCCTAAATTAGTGCTTCTAGTCCTGCTTAACTTTCAGCACTTTCCTGTTCCAAACAAGCAACCTCACTGCAGTATGGCTTCCATTCGCAACCCACTATTCAATATTCCCGGGAAATTCTAGTCAACATAAAACAATACATTAACATTTAACGAATAGCGGTTGTTAATGCATAAATCAAATAATTCAATCCACAATATTTTCTACCTAACTAACTAGAATCTAACCATCCTCTGCTACCAAATAAAAACTGATAGAGCGGGGGTAACCAGCTCAGATTAAACACACATATACCTAAATACTCACCTGGGCCCAAGCCATTCACACAAATGAGCTAGCAAACCACGCTGATATTAATTTTTAAGTTTACCTGAGGTTTGTTTCACCTTTACTCTTACCAATTTGATCTCCTTAATAATTCCTTTCTCGATGAATCAGGTTTCTGAGATAGTTTAAGGTAGAAAATGACATTTATCTTATACTTGAAATGACCACAACCTCAAAAAGTTTGGAAAACCTTTATCTAAATTAATAATTTTGTGACTCAGAATCAATTACAGCTTAACCATATTCTTTCAAGAGACAAAATTAAAGTCAAATAAAACAAAGTTATAATAATGATCAATGAAGACGGTACCTGAAAAAAGGAAAAAGAGAGAGAGCAGGTACAATGACAGTTTTCGCAGAATTATATTTACCTAAGGTGATAGATGAACCCAACTCTTTGAAGATAGGCCAAATAGAATCTGCCAGGACAGGATGCAGACCGAGGATTGGACAGATTTGGATCTGGGAAGGTGACCTCTTCTGAGTGCAACGCCAGCGTCGCACCCATCTCTGATATTACTCTCCTCGGGTGTCCCTCTTCCAAAATCCCCTTCTAGATGATTAGATTAGCGATCAATATCTCAATTTCTCGAGCAGAGTTTCTGGCAGCAGTAGGGTCTGAGACAGCATCTCAGACAGAGTCTTTGGCAGCATACACGTTGGGTCAGTGACGAGTCGGAATGGCGGATCTGACAAGTCTGACAAAGTCTCTAGCTAACTTACCTCAATTATATTATTCTGTATTTGTGTACCCCCCACCCAAAATTGCAATTTTTGTGTTTTCTCCTACTCTGATTGGTCAGGGCGAGGAGGGGAGTTCATCACACCATATTGAAAGTAATAATTTTACTGTGCACTATTGTTCTATGTTTCCGCCCCTTAATTTTCTTTCCCATAGCTTTATTCCCACCCGCATTTCACATTATGATCATTACAAATGATACAATTTATTCAAAATAGTTGCTTTCGCACAGTTCAGGGGTTTCTGTTCCCAGGCGTTTTCGGCTAATGTGGCCTTGGCTGTGTTTCAAGTGTGTCATCCCAGTTTCCGGCAAGTTTCTATGCACACGCTCACGGGTCATGTGAGGTAGGGATTTCAGTCACCCTCCGAGGCCCAAACGTGAACTAATAATAAAGTCAGAAAAAGACACGCTAGAATGTGACAATAAATGATTTCACTGTATGCCACTTATCTCTACTCTATCTCCATTTACTTATTCTTTTGCATTAGTTTAATAGAACTTACGAGTTTTAGTTCAAGCAGTAGCATATGCCTTAACATGTGAGTTGCAAGCGGGCATATTTTGCGCTATTGCGCAGCTGCAAAGCTTTCTCACCAAGCGACAGAATGCGCCATACTACGTAGATGCAGTAGATGCATGCACAATGAAGTGCCTGTGTTTTTGGCGGCCATTTTTAAAACACTTGGGTTACTTGTTAGAAATACACATAGGAGAGCATCCCCTGGATACTGTATGTCATGTATAATGCAATGTTAGTATTTACAAAACGTGTTGGTTACGTGGTTACATGTTATTTGAGAGGATTGCATACAAGCAAGTTTCTTTAATAAGAAACCTTATATTGGCTAGCCTCAACATGGATACCATTTTATGGCAGCCATTACAGGAGTCTGGGACATGGTCCCATTGAAATGCATTGCAGTGAATGGCAGGTTTTGAGTGTCACAAAAAGGAGCACATATAAAGTGTGATAACCTATTTTAATCACATTCAAAACCATTTGCTGGAGGTACCATGAGAGTTTTAAAAATCATGGTGTATTGTTAGGCAATTTTACTCTGTGTAAAATGCTGATCCTATGCTGGTAATCGGTGACCATGTCTAAGAGAAAACTGTTTTTTCTTGTGATTTTCTCATTGAGAAAATGTGATGTGCTACATAATCTAAAATGAGTGTATGTTCTTTAAATTCACACTATCTTCCTCAGCCATGTGAGAATATCTTCTGACATACTGAGTAAAACATATACTTTCAACATTTGCAGCAGTCTGTCAGTTAAATCCCCTGTGTTTTACTGCATCCCCCCAGAGTGTTATGATGAACAAATAGAGCACAAACATTTTTATTAATGACAAAAGTGTGGCAGTCCTAAAACCCTCTTGTTTAAATCAAAGCTGTAACCCTTAAAACATTTCCTTTAGAAATGAAGAAAATGAGGGTGTTCTATTAGCCACAGAAATTATGGTTAGTGCTGTAGAAATCAAAAGTAGGACAGATATTCTATGAGTTCTCAAATATCTTCCTCATCCATTTTAGTAAAACGTTCCACCATGCACACTGAAACATGTACTTTCAACACCATCAACAACCTACCAGTTAACTTCCAGGTGAGCAACTGCAGCTTTACCACAGTGTTCTGATCATCAATTAGAATGCTAACATTCTGAATTTATGACATAAGTCTGGCATACCTGTAAAATGGAAAGCATTTCGTTTATAGGTTTCGCAGTGCATGTGGAAATGAGGGAGCTTGATAACAAAAAAGTCTTTCAAGAGGACTACTTGACAAAAAAAAGAGTTCAAATGTAGCCCATATATCACCCGAATATAGTCCAATGACAGAAGTGCTTAAGTAACTAGAGCAAAAAAATAATCAAGTGATCAATTGGATTAAAAATAAACAAAAATAGCAGCTCGTTTAAAAAACGTTTGTCGCTATGTGAGAACTCATAAAAAGTGTCCTCATGTTAGCTTTTTAAAGCAATAACCATAAATTCTTTAAGAAAAAGATCTCCAAGCATTTTGTTCATTTCTAAAGGAAATGCTTTAGGTTTTACAGTTTTGATTCCATCAATATGACTTCAGATGTCCCTCACTTTTTAAATAAACACAGACTGTTAGGATTCTAGATGTTCTTTAGAGCACTGTGGGAAGGGAAGGGGCAGGGGCGTGTGAATCCTAGAGCTCCGGTCCAGGACAGCACTCTCTCCAGCAGCTCCGCACTCAGCGCAGGATCATCTCTGCCCAGAGCCTCCTGTCCTGCCAGGGTTCGTACCAGCTGCACGTCGCTCCCGCCGTATTTTGCTCCAGGTTTCCTGATATTTTCCGGATATTTCTTGCATCCCCTCTGCTTATTATTTCCTGTTTCCCTTTAGGGGTGATTCTGTTTTAAGGTGTACTTCAGTCTATTCTTTTGTTCCAGTTTCCTCCCTTGTCAGGTGTTTTTCCCCCCGTACCTGCTCGCGGTTTTCTCGCCGCTGTGGTGCCACCCACCGACACAGCCACCCGCCTCCCCTCCTCCAGTCCCGCCCCCTCGACTACTAAGGCAAGCCCGTCTGCGACCACGACCAGCGCCAGCAACCCTGGCTCTCCCAGGCCCCACCGCTACGACTACCTCCCTCCACGCACTCAACCCCGGAAGACACACCGACTGCTCAAGATCCTCGCCCATCACCACCCATGGACAGTCCTCATGCAGACGCTGCCGCAGATCCTTCACCATCGACAACAAACCCAAGACCACTGAAGGCCCGCCTGATGCACCCACCAACAAAACCCTAATGTGCATCCTCCTCAACGTACGCTCCCTGCACCGACACGCAGTAGAGGTCTGGGACCTGCTCGACACCCTCTCGCACGATGTTGCTTTCTTAACGGAAACCTGGACCAACGCTACCTCCGGCCCGATATCGCCACGGCCATCCCAGACGGATACAAGATCCAGAGAAAGGACCGCCCCCACCGCCCTGGAGGGGGACTCGCCATCACACACAAGACCCCCCCTCCGGCTCTCCACATCCAGCACAAACGACCCCCACTCCAACACCAAACACCTCAATTTCCAGATCCAGACCAGCCCTAGGAACACGCTACGCAGCACCCTCATCTACAGACCACCAGGACCTTGCACTCAGCCCTCCACCACCATTGCCGAGCTCGCCGCACCCCACGCCATCACCTCCGCAGACTACATTCTGCTCGGGGACCTGAACTTCCACCTCAACAACCGCAACAACCCAGACTCCATCACTCTCCTCGACAACCTCGCCAACCTCAGACTGAAACAGCTGGTCAACACGCCCACACACAGAGCCGGACACACCTTCGACACAATCTTCGCAGGAGGACGAACATCCGGGTCAGCCATACCACCCAGCCCCCCTGGACGGACCACCACTGCGCCCACTTCACCTTCTACACCACCACTGCTCCCAAGCCTGCTCCGCGGCCACCACAAAGGACCTGGAGCAAGGTCACAGAGGAACTCCTCATCACCACCCTCCTCCAAGACCCCCCCAGTGCCACGACCAACACCAACTCCGCAGCCACCGAACTTCATCACTGGATCTCCCGTTGCACTGACAAACTGGCACCCCTCCCTTCTGAAGGCTACCTGGTTCACCACTGAACTACATGAAGCCAGGCGCTCCTGCAGACACCTAGAGAACACCTTGCGAAACCTGAAAACCACAGAAGCACGGACCAACCACAGGAGCGCCCTGAAGGAATACCACCAGTGCATAGGAGATACCAAACGGACCTTCATTGGAGACAAAGTCCAGGCCAATGCAACCAAGACCAAGGAACTGTTCAACGTCATTCAGCATCCCCCAAAACCCCCAGTGAAGCCACAGACATCACACCATCCCAGGAACTCTGCGAAAAACTCAGCTCATACTTCCATCTGAAGATCAAGGCCCTCTATGACAACTTCAGTGAACAGACGCAGGACACCACTTCTCCGCCCTATGCCGCCGATAAACCAACAATCATGACCTGGAATCCCGCCACCATCGAACACATCACCGCGACCATGAAGAAACACACTCAGGTGCCCCAACGGACCCCTGTTAACCACAGATATTCCACAGGGCTGCCGCCGCCATGGCACCCAAATTTAGACTGACCATCAATGCATCCTTCATGTCCGGCATCTTCCCAGAAGACTGGAAATGAGCAGAGGTCAAACCACTCCTCAAGAAACCCACGACCAACCCTACTGACCTGAAAAACTACCTTGCCCATCTCTCTCCTCCCTTTCGTGGCCAAGGTCACCGAGAGACTAGTGAACACCTAGCTGACCACCTTCATCAAAGAGCACTACAACCTTGACACCTCCCAGTCTGGATTCCCCAGTAACCACAGCACCGAGACCACCCTTCTTTCAGCCACAGACGACATCTGCATGCTACTCGACCAGGGTCACACCACAGCCCTCATACTTCTAGACCTTTCCTCAGCCTTCAACACCATCTCACACCGCACACTTGCAGCCATACTTCACGATGCAGGGATACAAGGAGCCGCCCTCAACTGGATCCAATCCTTTCTCACCAGCAGAACCCAGAGGATCAGACTCCCTCCCTTCACACAACGATATCGACTGCGGAGTACCCCAGAGTTCTCCGCTCAGTCCCATGCTCTTCAACATCTACATGGCCCCACTCGCTGCCATCGTTAGACAGCACGGGCACAGCATTGTATCCTATGCCACTGACACCCAGCTCATCCTTTCACTCACGAAGAAACCAGAAGACACCAGACTCCGCTTCCAGGAAGGAATGAAGAATGTGGCAACCTGGATGAAGGACAGCTGTTTGAAGCTCAACTCAGAGAAGACTGAGGTCCTCATCCTCGGACCCTGAACATCCACCTGGGACATCACCTCAGCCCTCGGGAATCCACCCATCCCTACAGACCACGCACAAAACCTCGGCATCATCCTCGACTCCTCCCTCTCCATGAATCGTCAGATTAACACCATCACTTCCACCAGTTTCAACAGCCTGCGCATCCTCCGCAAGACCTTCAAATGGATCCCCCCGACTGCAGAAAGACCGTCACCCACACACTCATAACCAGCAGATTGGATTACGGCAATGCCTTATACGCCGGAATCAACAGAGGCCTACTACACATCCTCAGGACTGCGGCCATGAAGACATGACCCAACACCTGCGAGAGCTCCGCTGGCTCCCCGTCGAGAAGAGGGTCACCTTCAAGCTCCTCACCCATGTTACAAATCCCTCTACAACAGCGGACCCAAATACCTCAACGAGAGAGTCTCCTTCCACGTACCCAAATGAAACATCCGCTCCGCTGACCTCGCCCTGGCAGAAGTCCCCCGCATCCGCAGAACTAGAACTGGTGGGAGAGCCTTCTCCTACATCGCAGCCAAGACCTGGAACGAGCTCCCCATGCACATCAGACGCTCCCCATCCCTGCTAACCTTCAGGAAGGATCTCAAGACCTGGCTCTTCAAATGACCCAAGGCTGCGACCGATCCGGAACTGCCCCCACCCTTAGCGCCTTGAGACACTCACAGGTGAGTAATGCGCTTTACAAACCCTTCATTGATTGATTGATTGAGGAGCAAGGGCTTGGACAATTGAGGGCAAAGGGGAAGGATGAGGGAGAGAGCAGCATGTTGACCACTATGGGCTGGTGGGAGGTGCAGTGATAGCACAATTGACAACATAGGACAGGGCAGTAAGGCAGTGGCAGAGAAACTGTCCACGGAGAGCAGGAGCAGCAAGTGAACCATGCAGGACAGGCGAGAGAGGCTGTTGCATCACAGCGGACCATGGAGGGCAAGAGGAATGGAGTAGGGAAATGTACACAGACAATGGAGGGCAGGAGGTAGGTGGCAGAGGTAGCAAACTGACCATACAGGACAGGTGGCAGGGGTCATGGCAGCACAATAGACCACACAGGGCAGGTGGAGGAGCAGTAGCAGCACAACAGACCATGGATGGCAAGAGGGAGGGAGCAGGAGCATGGACATGGACTACAGTGGACATGGAGGCAGGGAGGCAAACTGACCAAGCAAGGCAGGTGGAAGGGTCAATGGCACATCAAATGAGCATAGAAGGCAAGAGTGAGGGGATTGAGACACGACTCAGACAATGGTGGGCAGAAGGTGGCAGGGGCAACAAGCTAGGCAGACAGAGTAGGATTGAAGGGCAGGGGAAGCACATCAGACCATGTAAGGCAGGTGGGAAGGGAGTGGTAGCACAGTGGATCATATTGGGGCAGTGGCACCAAATAGTCCATGGAGGGAAGAAGGGAGGGGTAGGGGCATGGACTTAGACAGCTGAGGACTGGGGAAGGGGACTGTGACAGCAAGCTGATCACACATGGCAGGTGGGAGGGGCAATGTCAGCACAGCAGACCCTGGAGGGCAAGAGGGAGGGTACAGGAGCCTGTACATGGACAATGGAGGGAAGTGCAGAAGGGGCAGGGCAGGAGCACCAAGCTGATGACACTGGGCAGGGAGGAGGGACAGTGGAAGTATAATGCACCATGGGGGAAGCAGAGAAGCAATAAGTGCACATAGACACTAGATGGAAATTGAGACGGAGTCAGGGGCAAAGACAGAGGCAGCAAGCTGACCAACAGGGCAGGTGGGAATGGCAGTGGCAGCACAAAAGACCATGTATGGAAGGCTGGAGGGTTAGTGGTGGCATAAAGGACCCTGGTGGGCAAGAGGGAGGGGCAACCACAAAGGACCATGGAAGTCAGAATGGGGGGGTTGGGGCTGGACTCAGACAACAGGGAATGAGGGAGGGGTGCCGAGGCAAGCACACTGAGAACCTACGTCAGGAGTAGGGACAGTAATCTGACCACATAGAACAGGCAGGTGGGGTAGCAAGCTGTCTGGCAAGTGCTGACTGGATGGGGCAGGAGCATAAAGATAAATGGAGGAAAGGCAGAAGGGGATGGGTGGGAAATCAGACCATGGTGAGTGTGCATATGGAGAAAGGAGGGAAGGGCGGGGGCGGGGACAGACAGCTGACCATGAACCCCCAGGAGGAGCATGTAGATGGAGATCATAGGGCAGGCAGGTGTCAAGCTGACCAGGAAGGCCACACAGGAGGGGCCAGGACAATGCAGATAGAGCACAGATGGCAGGCAGGAGGGTAGGCAGAGAAATCCAGCTGAGCACCGAGGGCAGCCGGTGGGGCAGGGGTGCACAGATGGAGAACAGAGGTCTAGCAAGAGGGGGCAAGGGCAGTAAGCAGGAGTTGGGTCATGTCAACTCCCTGCTGCGAATGGCCAAAGGCTGTGGCAGTGGGTGTTTTGGACTGTTTTGGTACAAAATACCTAGAAATTCACTAAAATAAACAAAGGTTAAATGGTTGTTATAGTCAGGTGTGGTAGTATGATCTTCCCTGACATTTAAAAACTCCAGAACTTAATTTTAAAATAACAAAGGTTATAGTGACGGTATAGCTAGGTATGATATTAAAATCTTAGGTTATATTAAAAAAAAACTAAAATTTCATGGAAAACTGCTTAAAGTAATGTTATAGCTAGGTGTTGAAATGAGAAACACTAATGCATAAAAAAACAAAAAAAACAGTAATAATTCAGTGAGCTCACCATGCACTGTTTATGCGAATTCCTGTCTTGAATTTGCTGCCTAAGGTTCACAAGAGTGTTTCTAACCCTCTAGGAAGACTCATTGTCTCTTCGATAGGCAGTCTTTTGGAGAGGAGTTTTAAATTTGTTGATCATTTCATCAGACACTTTGTGACATCATTGCCATCTTATGTGAGGGATATCAAGGTCTTTTTGAGAAAAGTCAAAGACCTATTCTCTGAGGATATTTTTTTTTGCTAATAACTTTAGATGTGGCCTCGTTATACACCAGTATCAAACACATAGACGCCCTAACCTTATGTCAGCTTTTTCTTAGACCTACGCCTCAATGCTGTTTATCACACTCCATCATAATATTAGAAATCATGAGGTTTTGCTAAGAGAATTACAGCTTTCTTTTTAGTGACATCATGTATAGACAAATGCAGTGTGCTGCCATGGGCACATGCTTTGTTGCCAGCTACTCTGGCCTCATGATGGGTTGATGGGAGGAATAGGTGTCCGTGGCCTAAAATGCAGAGAAGAGGTTTGAGTGTGTGGTACTGTGATTATGATATATATATATATATATATCTAAGATCCAAAGTGCCCTGAAGCAGCAGGAGGGCACTCGACGGCACTCGGCTTACAGCTTTAAAGATGCGGCCCGTTTTCCTCCTCCACCTTGTAATGTAAATGCCGACGCGTTTCTGGGATTTTCACCCCCTTCTTCTCTGGGCTGCAATGACCAACATCTAAGGCTCACAATTCGTTTTTTCACTTCCGCTTTTATTGATAGGTATCACTGCCCCCAGTGGGCGTTGGCTTAGTGCAAACATAGTTCAAATGCATGATGGGACACAGAGTCCCGATGTGAGCAATGTTTCCCTTCTGGTAAGTTCAGATGTCGCCATTGTATTTAAAAATCATTGTTTCCTATAGTAGGACGTGGTGAACAGAAACGGGCCTTATTAGCATAAAGAGCGCCGCGCTGATGAAGTCCCGACAGTTCCAGGGACTACAGCCTCACCTCGCTGGTTCACCATGTCGCGCTCAGCAGGTGATGTTGCTCCTCCCCACGGCCAGGCTGCCGTGAAATAATGTCTAAGATCCAAAGTGCCCTGAAGCAGCAGGAGGGCACTCGACGGCACTCGGCTTACAGCTTTAAAGATGCGGCCCGTTTTCCTCCTCCACCTTGTAATGTAAATGCCGACGCGTTTCTGGGATTTTCACCCCCTTCTTCTCTGGGCTGCAATGACCAACATCTAAGGCTCACAATTCGTTTTTTCACTTCCGCTTTTATTGATAGGTATCACTGCCCCCAGTGGGCGTTGGCTTAGTGCAAACATAGTTCAAATGCATGATGGGACACAGAGTCCCGATGTGAGCAATGTTTCCCTTCTGGTAAGTTCAGATGTCGCCATTGTATTTAAAAATCATTGTTTCCTATAGTAGGACGTGGTGAACAGAAACGGGCCTTATTAGCATAAAGAGCGCCGCGCTGATGAAGTCCCGACAGTTCCAGGGACTACAGCCTCACCTCGCTGGTTCACCATGTCGCGCTCAGCAGGTGATGTTGCTCCTCCCCACGGCCAGGCTGCCGTGAAATAATGTCTAAGATCCAAAGTGCCCTGAAGCAGCAGGAGGGCACTCGACGGCACTCGGCTTACAGCTTTAAAGATGCGGCCCGTTTTCCTCCTCCACCTTGTAATGTAAATGCCGACGCGTTTCTGGGATTTTCACCCCCTTCTTCTCTGGGCTGCAATGACCAACATCTAAGGCTCACAATTCGTTTTTTCACTTCCGCTTTTATTGATAGGTATCACTGCCCCCAGTGGGCGTTGGCTTAGTGCAAACATAGTTCAAATGCATGATGGGACACAGAGTCCCGATGTGAGCAATGTTTCCCTTCTGGTAAGTTCAGATGTCGCCATTGTATTTAAAAATCATTGTTTCCTATAGTAGGACGTGGTGAACAGAAACGGGCCTTATTAGCATAAAGAGCGCCGCGCTGATGAAGTCCCGACAGTTCCAGGGACTACAGCCTCACCTCGCTGGTTCACCATGTCGCGCTCAGCAGGTGATGTTGCTCCTCCCCACGGCCAGGCTGCCGTGAGATAATGTCTAAGATCCAAAGTGCCCTGAAGCAGCAGGAGGGCACTCGACGGCACTCGGCTTACAGCTTTAAAGATGCGGCCCGTTTTCCTCCTCCACCTTGTAATGTAAATGCCGACGCGTTTCTGGGATTTTCACCCCCTTCTTCTCTGGGCTGCAATGACCAACATCTAAGGCTCACAATTCGTTTTTTCACTTCCGCTTTTATTGATAGGTATCACTGCCCCCAGTGGGCGTTGGCTTAGTGCAAACATAGTTCAAATGCATGATGGGACACAGAGTCCCGATGTGAGCAATGTTTCCCTTCTGGTAAGTTCAGATGTCGCCATTGTATTTAAAAATCATTGTTTCCTATAGTAGGACGTGGTGAACAGAAACGGGCCTTATTAGCATAAAGAGCGCCGCGCTGATGAAGTCCCGACAGTTCCAGGGACTACAGCCTCACCTCGCTGGTTCACCATGTCGCGCTCAGCAGGTGATGTTGCTCCTCCCCACGGCCAGGCTGCCGTGAAATAATGTCTAAGATCCAAAGTGCCCTGAAGCAGCAGGAGGGCACTCGACGGCACTCGGCTTACAGCTTTAAAGATGCGGCCCGTTTTCCTCCTCCACCTTGTAATGTAAATGCCGACGCGTTTCTGGGATTTTCACCCCCTTCTTCTCTGGGCTGCAATGACCAACATCTAAGGCTCACAATTCGTTTTTTCACTTCCGCTTTTATTGATAGGTATCACTGCCCCCAGTGGGCGTTGGCTTAGTGCAAACATAGTTCAAATGCATGATGGGACACAGAGTCCCGATGTGAGCAATGTTTCCCTTCTGGTAAGTTCAGATGTCGCCATTGTATTTAAAAATCATTGTTTCCTATAGTAGGACGTGGTGAACAGAAACGGGCCTTATTAGCATAAAGAGCGCCGCGCTGATGAAGTCCCGACAGTTCCAGGGACTACAGCCTCACCTCGCTGGTTCACCATGTCGCGCTCAGCAGGTGATGTTGCTCCTCCCCACGGCCAGGCTGCCGTGAAATAATGTCTAAGATCCAAAGTGCCCTGAAGCAGCAGGAGGGCACTCGACGGCACTCGGCTTACAGCTTTAAAGATGCGGCCCGTTTTCCTCCTCCACCTTGTAATGTAAATGCCGACGCGTTTCTGGGATTTTCACCCCCTTCTTCTCTGGGCTGCAATGACCAACATCTAAGGCTCACAATTCGTTTTTTCACTTCCGCTTTTATTGATAGGTATCACTGCCCCCAGTGGGCGTTGGCTTAGTGCAAACATAGTTCAAATGCATGATGGGACACAGAGTCCCGATGTGAGCAATGTTTCCCTTCTGGTAAGTTCAGATGTCGCCATTGTATTTAAAAATCATTGTTTCCTATAGTAGGACGTGGTGAACAGAAACGGGCCTTATTAGCATAAAGAGCGCCGCGCTGATGAAGTCCCGACAGTTCCAGGGACTACAGCCTCACCTCGCTGGTTCACCATGTCGCGCTCAGCAGGTGATGTTGCTCCTCCCCACGGCCAGGCTGCCGTGAAATAATGTCTAAGATCCAAAGTGCCCTGAAGCAGCAGGAGGGCACTCGACGGCACTCGGCTTACAGCTTTAAAGATGCGGCCCGTTTTCCTCCTCCACCTTGTAATGTAAATGCCGACGCGTTTCTGGGATTTTCACCCCCTTCTTCTCTGGGCTGCAATGACCAACATCTAAGGCTCACAATTCGTTTTTTCACTTCCGCTTTTATTGATAGGTATCACTGCCCCCAGTGGGCGTTGGCTTAGTGCAAACATAGTTCAAATGCATGATGGGACACAGAGTCCCGATGTGAGCAATGTTTCCCTTCTGGTAAGTTCAGATGTCGCCATTGTATTTAAAAATCATTGTTTCCTATAGTAGGACGTGGTGAACAGAAACGGGCCTTATTAGCATAAAGAGCGCCGCGCTGATGAAGTCCCGACAGTTCCAGGGACTACAGCCTCACCTCGCTGGTTCACCATGTCGCGCTCAGCAGGTGATGTTGCTCCTCCCCACGGCCAGGCTGCCGTGAAATAATGTCTAAGATCCAAAGTGCCCTGAAGCAGCAGGAGGGCACTCGACGGCACTCGGCTTACAGCTTTAAAGATGCGGCCCGTTTTCCTCCTCCACCTTGTAATGTAAATGCCGACGCGTTTCTGGGATTTTCACCCCCTTCTTCTCTGGGCTGCAATGACCAACATCTAAGGCTCACAATTCGTTGGCCCGTTTCTGTTCACCACGTCCTACTATAGGAAACAATGATTTTTAAATACAATGGCGACATCTGAACTTACCAGAAGGGAAACATTGCTCACATCGGGACTCTGTGTCCCATCATGCATTTGAACTATGTTTGCACTAAGCCAACGCCCACTGGGGGCAGTGATACCTATCAATAAAAGCGGAAGTGAAAAAACGAATTGTGAGCCTTAGATGTTGGTCATTGCAGCCCAGAGAAGAAGGGGGTGAAAATCCCAGAAACGCGTCGGCATTTACATTACAAGGTGGAGGAGGAAAACGGGCCGCATCTTTAAAGCTGTAAGCCGAGTGCCGTCGAGTGCCCTCCTGCTGCTTCAGGGCACTTTGGATCTTAGATATATATATATATATATATGACCTTTCTATCATCTGGCAAGATGAGGCATAGAGATTTACTGATGAACCTAACAGGAAATGATTCTCAGCCTATGTAAGCAATAAAAACGTTATTTTTATGGATGCTAAGTTAAGACTAATATGCTTCTTACAATCTTATACCAGAAGCCAACAGCAAGTAAAAGCATTCTTCATGCTCTCAGCAGTCACCCAGAACCCCTAAAATGGAGTATTCCTTATGGAGATTTACTGAGCACAAAACAAGATTGTAGTACGGAGTCCTTTATGAAAGAGAGTATCTTGACAAGATTCAGAGAAAGAGGTAACTTGGGATGGGTTCTCGGTAAGCCAGTAGAGATCATAAAGGAGATAAATAAAAGGGATGGGTGAAAAATTCCGCTCCACCGACGGAGTTTGCAGAGTTTTGCCCACTCTGCGTTCCATGAAACTCCACCAATCACCACATTGCAAAAATAAATTTCATGCACGGCTCACCAACGTTACGTAGTCGAGTGCGAGTGAGAATTTGCACCCCCTGGTGTGATTTTCGTGTGCTAGGAAGTCTCCCGGCAAGATTTCTCAGTGCAGGCTGTCACGGCAGGTCACAACAGATTGTGCTGAGAAAGCTGCTGCTAGAGTACAAAAACTACTCAAGTGGCAGAAAGAAGCAGCAACCTTTGACAGGCGCGTGGTGCCATTCACACTCAATTTTCCAGCACAGTACAAGCTCCCACGCTAAAAATCAGCTCGAGCAGTGCGACGTTCCAAATTCCACCCGCTTGCAGAACTCCATGGAAGCTTGCTGAGTTTTAATGTAACTTCTTTGAATTCGGCAGAGTGAAATGCTGTGAGATCCACCAACCTCTAATAAATATGGCCTTTAATCTGTTCAGCAATAAAGAACCTGATGATGAGAAATCACGAATAGGAGACGTTCATCACTGAAGGATCAATTAATGTGCAGTGAACTCACTTAGAGACTTTCTAGCACTATTGGAGATCTAGAATGTTTCTTTCCCTGTAGAAAATGCAAATCTTGCTACAACAGTGACACTATAAAACAATATCCCAGACCATGCAGCAACGGAATATAAATGATAACACAGTTTCTTACATGTACTTCTCAGAATGTTATCAAGGGGATAGAAACCTGTTGGTGTTTTGCTATCAAAGAAATCAGATTGAGCTCAAGGGTTGTCAAAAGAACCCTAATGCTGAAAAGAAGAGAATTTAAACATACAATTGGTCTCAAATCAAAATTTCCCTCAGGTTTAAGTGGCAAAGAAGAACTGAAGATACATTTTGGTGCTTAGGAACCTGTTATTCTTGATTATTTCATTGTCTGTGAGAAATATGGGTTGGTTTTATGTGATTTAAATGCTTGTTTTATTTTAAGTGGAATATTCCCCATAACGAATGTCAATACAAGTCAGTTGTTTGGACTGCTGTATCTCTAACCCTTAAAAATCCCTGTTAAATAATGTTCACAAAGATTCAATGGTCTGGACTAAATGATGGCTGGTAATTTCGCACGTATCAAGGAGGTATTTTATAATAGTGATTAGGTGACAGGAATCACAATCAATAGAATCCTTAACTATTTTAGTTTGAAATACTTTCTCTGAGGTGTGGGGGTCACTATAGCAAGGTCGAAATATCAACCTACAAATATTTGCATCCACTATATCAACTCCCACTCTGTCACTAAGGTAATATGATGTGGGCTTATGAATAGTATTCTATAATTAACTACATGTACTTACCACAATGGAATAGTGAAAATCAATATGGTGGATGCAATAATTTTTTTTAATCGATGTTTTGGCAGTGATATTGTGACATACATCCTTAAACAATGTAAAAAGGTTGTATAAATATCTGTTATCTTCAGTAATTTCAAGTTGCTTTTTCATACGTGTCCTTCAAGGAAAACAGAAGGCTGAAACAGAATTCAGATTTAGAATCAACCCTTATAGTAAACAATCGAAGCATAATAAAGTTATTCCATTGCACATCCATTACCAACCAGCAACCATTCACTTCATTTTGAAAGGTGCCACAGACACTTCCTGGTGTATCAAGATATGGCTGATTCTTTTTTAGCAAACTTAAAAAATGAAGGGGTCTATTTAGGGGCATATTTACCAAGGAAATTACGGAGGTGCCGCAATTTTTGCAGCACCATCCGCCACCATTTCCAAAATGCATGAATGCACCATATTTACAACAATACGACACACCCCTGTGTTTTCCCTAGTCCTGGCTCTAAAAATAGTTGCCTAGCTCTAACACAGACACCCTTGCGCCATAGTGCAAGGGTGCCTGTGTTGCAGGGAATGATTGTTTATGTGCAGGAAGACATCTAAGCCTGGGTGAAGTTCACGGAGTACAAAAAAAACTCTGCCGCACTATGCGGAGCTCCGCAAGCGGCGGAGTCCATTAGATTAATGCCATTTGCGGTGATTTTCAGTGCCGGTGTTTGTAGGCACTGCGTAATCATTGCGAACAGCACCATGCACAGCACAAGTGGGTGCAAGCGGTCGTTGCTTCCTTTCTGCAGGCCGAGTAGATTTTTACTCGAGCGGCAGCTTTCTCATTGCAAACAAATGGTTTCTCAATGCGAGTGGCAGCACGCACTCGCAGTGAGTAATCCAACCACCCGTTTTGAGAAATATCACCTGGAGTTTGATAAGACCATGACACAAGACCACTCAACTAAGTGTCAATCATACCATGGTAGAGTGTGGAGATAAAAAGCCACTAAATTGTGAATTTATTTTATACAACCGAAAATTCAAGTAGTGAAACTTAGAGCAAAAACCACAGGGATACAGCCACGGAGATCATATTTATCATATAAACCCTGAACAATAGCATGAACCCTAAAAGATGGTGTGAACCAATATTCAAAAAGGAGTGAATGAAACTGTGTGAAAAGGGTGGCAAATCACCCTATAAAGCGATTATATTTACTGATACTAGTCACTTCTCAGAATAAAAATCAATTAGAGTCTCCCATGTAAATCAATCCAGCTACCTGAAACAAAATGCATACTTGTACAAACTATATAACAGCTGCTCTAATGAGCTAAAAAAAAACAATAATTAAACAATCCGCTTATAAATAGCAGAAAACAAATCCAGCATAGTGTGGCATGGAGAGGTCCAAAGGGAGAGTGTATCCAAGTTACCTCCCAACTAAAGTCCCTTCTATCCTCTAGATACTATCAAAGACAAAACCGTAATGTTGGTCAAGAAAGTAATAGAAAATGGAGTCAAACGAATAGAGCAATGCCTCAAAAGCAGACTTAAAATAGCTTAAATCACTGCCTGCTCCTCTCGTCACTGTGTCCAAAAAAAGGTTAATGGAGACATGAGCGGCATCGCGTCTAAAGTAGCATTACTCCAAGGAGGAGATAGAAGAAAGACCACGCAGGTCAGATTGTATCTCCCACCGCTAGGATGACCAGAACATGAGAACCAACAAGCATTGGCATAGCCAATAGGTCTCACCTATGGGACCTTATAAGTATTTAGTAATGCAGCACAATATCCTTGGTGCAACAACATCAACTGTTGCATGGGTAAACACTTATAAGGTCCCAAAGGCGAGACCTATTGCCTATGCCAATGCTTGTTTGTTTTGGCTTCGGTCCTGACATAGATTTTTTTGTTTTAACTTTGCAGACCAGAAGTCTAGATCCCTTTCTGTTTGTTTTTTCCTGAATATCACATCACGTTGGCAGAAAAAGGTATTCATCTAGCATGTTTACGACTATCAACCTACACAAGCTACACTAGTCTTCCTGGATGGGGTTCACACTCTAACTGTTCTGGGTTGTAAGGAAAGCATTAAGTTTAGACAACCATGAAAGGGAGGAGGCATGACTGGATGTGCAGCAAGGCGGTGCCTTGTATAACTGAGGCAGGGCAACATCGGAAATAGTATTGGCTGCTGAGTGGCAAAATCTGCAATTCTACAAGAGACTCGATTTGGAAGAGGTCTTAACCTCTTCCTCTTTCTATCATACCCACTGCCCTCTCCCCTCCCCCCACAGACAACATCCCCCGACCACGTTGGCATTACAAACGTGGACTTCGTGGTTGAAGACGGACGTGGCATGGACCTGATAACTATGACAGACTGCTATCTTAAGCACCATGGTGAAGCTTAGCTTGTACTGAGAACAGAGGCCGGCGTGTGAGCCAGGCACCTGATGGTGTCTACTGCTAGATGGCGGCTGGCACGTCATGAAGACTGAGGCTATTAGCAGCACACTTGGCGCCCAGCCAGGGAAAATAGGACAGTCCCCCACCCCAATATTCTCTTAAGGATTTGTGGCGAAAGAGGGGTAGATGGACACAAAGAAGATAAGAGATGCCTTTGCTGGCCGAAGGGCTCAGACACCATAGATCTCTATGTGATGGAAGCTTTTGGAGATATGCGCACATTTGTAAAGGCTAATCATTGTAACTGCCCCGTAGATGACAACAGTGTTCCATTGTCATATCCGAGAATTGGTGACATTTACTACTGTGGATCAGACGACTTAGTTTATGCCTCTAAAGTGCCAGGACTGGCCTTGGTGGAGCCAGAGCCCACCCCCTGGGTGTTCTGGCAGCCATCCATAGCACCAGAACAACATTAGTGCACAAAATGAACTCCGTGAATATTGCCTTCAGTCTTCTAGTTAGAGTTCTGAGGAAAATCTCGGAGAGTGTCACCAGAGCACAGTCTGAGGAAAGAGATCACTGAGGTGGACCATAAGAAGAAACTAGTGTCCCGCCCGACTGGTGCCACTCGTGTATCGGCTTGGCAGTAAAGCATTGGCAAAGCCAATAGGTCCCGCCTTTTGGCTTTGCCAATGCTTTTTGCTGACTTTGTTCAGTCTTTAATAAACAGTGGTGTGCCGCGGGAGGGGGGGGGGGGGTTGAGCACCTCACGGGCCGCCACAAGTGGGGAGGGAGCAGAACAAATCAAAGGGTATGCGGACAGAGGGAGGGGGCGCAAGCCTGGTGAACATGGATAACGGGAGGGGGGCTTACCTTCCAGTGTCACAACTCAGCCAGCTGAGAGAGAGGGGGTGGGCCCGAGTGCACGGACCAAAGGTGTCTCAGATGCTACGGGTTGTGCAGGCCCTCCTATTGGCTGGGTGAACTGTAGTCTTTAGCTAGACTCTGAGGTAGTGAGAAACGGAAACAAGGAGTTCAAGGAATGCAGCGTCCCGCGAGTGGTGGACGCTAGAGCGAGCACCAAGCCATATGTTTTGAAATATCACGCCCGTGTCCGGGCATGATAATTCAAAACATATGGCGCCCGTGCGGGTAACCGCAAGCAATAGGCCACACACGCACAAGCGTGTGGTCAACTTTTTGAAGCCCCCTTACAATAAGTCTCGCAGAGCAGCACATGCGTGCTGCTCATGCGAGACCTAAAAACCGGGACATTTGGCAAAAATAAAAGAGACTAAAATCTTCCATCAGTGGGGCAGCATAGAATGACAGTTCTTCTCAACATAGGAACATAGTTGAGGCACTAAGAAAATAAATCAAATGTTATTTCTAAATCCAGCATACTTCCTGTTAATTAAATTGCTTCCTTATAACAGCTGCTCAATAGCACAGCTTTAGAACTCCCAAAAAGTACCTCTCGATGTTTTCAGTCGACCCTTCTAAAAACCAGGACATGAGCCAAAATTGCCAAAATCTGCAGGGACAGCTGGTGAAAACCACCAGGACTGCCCCGGCAAATCCGGGATGCCTGGTCACCCTACCCATGGCACAAATAAATAACTCACCATGTGTGCTTCAAAAGAAACAGTCAAATTAAAGGGAGTAAATGAAATAGAAACTTGGAACATTTATTATACAATATACCGTGTCTTACTCATTCATAAGACGCTGCAATTGCAGCAATCTCGTATCAACGGCGCATGCGCATGAATTAAGCCGCTATTCAGCGCTGCTACCAAAAGTGTATGACAGATCAGCGAACCGATCGTCTAAAGAAGGATTCAATCTAAATAAAGGTTGAAATAAAAAAAGCCTCAAATACAATTTTAAAACAACCTGTATTAATCAAGACCAGATGACTCAACCTGCCTCCATAGAGGAAAGGTACCACTTTTTAGAAAAGAAGGTATGAAGGGGAAAAAAGGAAACTGCCAATGTGGTTTAAAGAAAATGCAGAAGATCCTTTTTGTATATAACCCAAATAGAGAAATATTTACTCAAAAGGTATACTTTTATATGTATACAAATCTCACAAATCAGTATTAACATATGCCTATGCAAATACATATATTCACTATCTTGATTATTCCGTATGATATGGGAACATATTATAGGGTAACAATTGCCAGATAAACAAGCATTGAAAATGCAATCGGTCTCGGCTTTGATTAAGTTAAAGCCATATGCTCTGCTAATATAGCAAAGCAAATGGCTTTACTGTTTTATCAGACACTGCCAGGTTCACTCAAAACATAGCCCGACGTCCTGCTCACAGCAGACTCACCAATAGCCCAAATAGACACAGAGTTCAGCTTACCTACTGCTCTTAATCTACATGGCCATATATTCACAAATCACTTGCACCTGTAAATTTAATTTACATAGGCAAATGGCTTGATTTACAGTTGTAAATACACACTCAAGATAATTTATACATTTGTAACATTACCGCAGTATGGCGTAAGTTTCTGCAAGTTTGCAAGTTGACATTTTCTCCGATCAGCAAGGGCGTTTGAGGCAAGCATGTCCCATGCAGTTAGGGAACACGAAAAGTTTCATAAGTTTTTCGGTACTCACAAATCTCTACACAATCTAAAATACTTGAAACTGTTGACGACTTATTCACTTCCTGTGTAAAATGGGATTAAAAAACATTCAAAAAACGAGAACAGTGATGGCCTAAGAGATTTCATCTCGGGCAACAACATATGTTGCTCATGGGGAATTAAAAATAACTAAATGGGAAATTGCATTAACGTTAATACCCTTTCACATGAACGGCTGTGCACCATAGACGGTACTACATGCAGAACAGCAACTGCATAACTATAATTGGGAATTTACAGAACTTTGCCAGGAGTACTCTTGGAAACGATGATGGATTTTACAGGAGTATTCCTGGAAACTTTTTAAAAGCCCAATACTTAGTAAATCTGTACACATACGGTACAAAACTGCGGGTGCAGATTCACAAATTGTTTGTGAAACAGGCCCCGTGCCGCGCACGGACAGAGCAGGAGCTATCCAGACAACCTGGCATTTTGACTCGTTGGCAGTTAAAAGAAGATGCCGTCCAGTCGGTTAACACAGAAAGCAAACATGCGATAGTCACTTCAATGTTAAGGCTAGTACAACAATGCATTACACCGGGTTTCGTTGGTGTACGACCATGTGACACAAGCCTGCCAGTCCGTTGACTTTATTAAGACACCTTGTTTTTATACAGGAAGCCTGTGAGTTTCACTCACCTGTCGTAAATCCGCAGTGTCCGAAGGGCTGCCAGTACCCGCTTGGGACACCAACATGTCCAGTCCCATAAAGTGTGGCTTCACCATGGCCCCGGCGTCTATACACTGCAAGCCTTTCTGACCCTAACCAGGAACAGGCGAACACCATCGGCCTAGCAACGCCCCTCAATGCTGTCAAATTGAAAGCGGAACGCCCAAAGTGTAAGGCGAACCCGCATCCTTACTGCGGCTATACAGAGCTCTAACCCCCACCATGCAGGGATTATAAAAATGAAAAGCACCCAGGAGCGCTCAGCCCCGGTGGACAGAGCCGCTTGCAGGGGAAGGGCAGCGCGGTCACAGCGCCAACAAGCACGTCCATGGCCCATGAGCTGGGAGACAACGGACAGCGGGAGGGGGGTGGGAAAAAAAGGAACGCGGGAACAGGAAAGTAACCAGAGCAGCGCTAGCGTGCTGCTTCCGGAGCAATCGGAGGCTCTTTTCCGGTGCAAGTCAAAATGACTGTGCACTATTTTTAAAAAAGACAATTGCGCTGTGTAAGCGTTACAATACTGTAGTTAGGCAGTGCTGCTTCCGGAATAACCAGAGGTTACTCATTGGCTAAATAGCTAATTATAAGCCCACTAACAAATAAAAAGCCAAAGTTAACCAATGGCAAGCAGCAAGAAATAACAAAGCAATAGGCAGAGTTTCAGCACCCAAATAGACTACTAGATGTCTCGGAGAGACAGCGCATGCGCGCTGCCTAGCCGAGACCTTAAAAATCAGTGTGGTACATAATAAAGAGTCAATGATGGAAAACAACAAGGATTTGATTGATATCTATGTACCCTCATGATTCAAAATATAGCAATAAATAGACAAAACAGTAAAGTGTCAACAATGATCAACATAATAGTTAATGCAAAACAACAGAGTTACATTCTTCATGTGGGTTCGGACCTCTATTGGTGCTGTCACATTTTAGGATCCACCAGCATTCAGCTCGGTTTATCAACATTTGAATATCACCGCCCCTAGTGGGTTTGTGTATTTGTTCAATGACGTGCTACTGTTTGATTTCATTCACATGGTGGGCATGTTATAAGAAATAGGGCACCAAGGAGTCATTCAGGGTACGGCACCAAATGCAACTCTTATGCTGGGATAAGCGTATTTTTATGTTCTGAGTTCTCTGGGCCACATAAATAAGATCACCGAGGCACCGAGTAGGCATACACCACATTCTGTGAGTTACAATTAGTGTGATCTCTCAAGCTATGAACAATGTTGGCATGCCCAAATAGTTGGGTTTTAGGTGTAGATTCACACATAAAGCAGTTGCCACATTTGAAATGTCCAACAATTTTGTTTAGTCCCCATACAGATGGTCTCCTCTAGACACAGTCTTAAACTTTACACCGAATTCCTCTATAGTCTCCATTGTGTTAACCTCAACCTCACATTATGGTGACTCTCCATGCCAAGAACAGAGTCTTCTTTAAACAACTCACTCTTAACTTTAAGCCACTATTGGACATACCCAAAAAGCATCTCTGATATTCAACCTCCTACACCCCCTCCAGCAACCTTGGATTTGCTTATCGGTATCTCTTAACCTCACCCAAACAACCCTGACTCACCTTCAGATTTTGGTTCTCTTCTTTATTAGATCCCCTCCACTTGAACTCACTCTCACTACCAGTTTGCAAAACGTTTGTCACTTCAGGAGTTCAAAGCTAGTGTAAACAAGCAATGGCAAATCTAAGCAGTCTCAATTCTAAAAGAATTAACTATTTTCCAATGGTCTTTTCTAATTGCATGCACTCACATTAGTCAGTCTGGCTGGAAAGCCTGTAATGGGTTGTCTATTGAAGAAAACCCATTTTATGATGGCTGCCAATGTGCTTGCATGCACTGTTATGAGTGTGTGCATATGCTTCGTGATGGAGTTGGCATGTTTTACCTTACATTTCGAACATGGCTGGCCATACTGAAAATTATGTGAAAATGTTTAAAATCTAAGATATAAGCTTGAAGCATAAAAAAAATTAACACTTGGAGGGAGATGGCAGGCAGGATGGAGCTCGGAGTAAGTTGGAGGTGTAAAATGAAGAGTGCGAAAAACATAATAAAAGGAACATGTGGCCTGGTAGCACTTATCAGCGGCAAGGCCCTCGTTAAATATATCTATATATAGATTAGCACTCAGAGCCCACTGGTGAGGAAGCCAGGGAGAATTGGAGGGAAGAAAGCAAAAAGGCAATGTGAGGGAATCAAGGGGATAAAGAGGAAAAAGAGATAGAGAGTAAGGACATGCAATCCCATGAAGTGCTCAAAAGTAAATAGTAAAAGTCTTCTCAAGCCTTCTGTTGAAGGACACATCTCATCCATTTAGAAAACATGACACAGTTGTTTCTCTTGAACAAATAATAATAACATATTCTTCTTTAGAAACTGAGACTAGTAGCACTAGCTGAAATGATTGACTCCACCCCCTCAGGACCCCACTGAGTAGCCCAATCCTTTTGGTGTATATTTCACTATTGATAGGTACGTTCTATTGGATGTCAGGTATTGAGAAACAACTGGATTTAAGATTGAAGAAGGCATATGCCTAAAACTACTGAAGAAGCACAGGATAGTATCAGCGCTTGTTGTACTATCCTTCTCCAGAAAAGATGGCTACGCAACCAGGACTAGCACTTGACCTTCAATTGCCATTTGCGTACTCCATCATCTCATGAAATGTGTCCTTATATTTGGGTGGTGTTTTCTGTCCAAGTGACCTGCACTTAGACATACTTTTCATTACATATGCAACCAATCTCTAAACATCTTGCTTTTAGAACAGTCCTCTAATCCTTGCTCTTTCATAACTTCACTTTTAAGTTCACGAAGCAATCACCATCCATGTAACTTATAGGAACGTGTTGCTGTCAGCTGAAAATGCTGGTGAATAGGGGCTCTCTTAAGCGTTAAACCACTTAATGTTAACAAAATCAACGCACACTGAACTCCACTGTAAAAATGGGCAAATGTCTCTAAATTTCATGGCGAGGATCCAAAATCTTACCAATAAAACCGGTCCTTTTCCCCTTGGCCTGCTAAAATTAACAGAGGTGCTTTTTATCGTAACTGGTACATACCATTACAACAGGACATTTATGATCAGGCTCTACATATTCTGTTTGCTATGTCGCTCTTACCCATACAACAGAACAACTAACTTGCACAACACTTCAACTATATTACTTCATTTAAATCATCCACATAGATGAATGTCCTATGAGCATTTTTAGTATCTTATAGTGCAGCATTTCTTTAAGTAAGTGGGATATAACATAGTGCGCTCACTCGGGCATTGGAGATGGGGTCAACCAACCTTACAAGCTGCGCGGTCCCCTCGCCCCCGACAAAGGCAACAGACTCAACTTCTTGGGTTAGGATGTAGCAAATTTACTCCACTTGAAACAAGGTGGTATAAATCACTGTAAACAAATGACATTACACAATAGAAAATATTGCAAAATACACAGCAAACCTGAACACTGCATTGCACATATCTTATTTACATCCCCATTTGGGGGCAACATAGTAGAGAAAGACCAGGTGATAAACTTTCACATCAATGATTTCAGACATCTCCAGTGACCGCATAGCACATTGGTCCCTGCCGGGGCATCCCATGACTCTTGGTCATGCCCCACATAATCTCCGGGGTACCCGAGGTAGGGCTAGAAGGGTAGGGCTACCAGCAGGTCAACCCTCCTTCCAACCAGCCTCACCCCTGAAACTCTTCTCCAGAAGGAGGCGGCCAACTGGGCAACTTAGTGCCCTTAAGCATTAGTGTCATTACACAGCTATGATGGGCCTATGATGGGCACCCATGTAGATATGTTGGGGTGAGTGGGTGCCAAACATTCAGTCCGGCTCCCGCAGCACATCAGGGGATAAAGAGGAGGTCACCCACTTTTAAAGGGCTCTATTCTGCCCCCTCCCCTCTGTCGCATAACTCATGACCACTTCCCTTCATGACTCACTTCTTCACTCCATGGTGGTGCGACTAATGACGCCCACCTGCAAATGGCCAATGGGCTTTTGGCCATAACAGGGTTGGAAAGCTCCTTACACTGGGCTGAATTACAAAGGTAAACTTACACATTTACGCTTTTTCAGTTTTCACAAAACTGGATTTTAATAGTACGTTTAGGAGTGTGGAGACTCCACCACCCGGGTGGAGAATCTTTGCACATAAAAAGATAGGCCTGTCCTTGTTTTGAATGTGTGGAGTTCTCCACCCGACTGACTGTAGAGTATCTGCACTCGGAAATTTACTATTAAACTTCAGTTTTGTGAATATTGACAAAGCGTAAAATTACATAAACGTGTACATTTGCCTTTGTTGATTCCGGCCCATAGAGTCTGATGCCCATTCCCAAATATATCAGAAGAGATTGAAGTTCCAGACTGAGGGGTCCAGCGTATTGCGTCAAACACCTTCTGAGATCAACCCTGCCACGTGTCTTGTTAAAATGAGCCCAATCGGGTTTTTTTATGAGATGGATCAAGAGCAATTTTTCAAAAACTGGAGGCAAACAAAGAAATTAAGGGGCAGATTTACCTGCCCCCTGCGCCACTTTTGCGTCACTTTTCCCATGTTAAAAGTGATGCAAAAGTGGCGCAAGGGGCTTGTAAATCTGCCCCTAAGTAGTTAGGGGCATATTATCAAGGACGGTGTTAAACTTATCGCCGGTTTAGCGGCAGAAAACTGCCACTAAAGCGGCGATAATCGACTTGATAATACGCCCTGGAGAATTCCCATAGAAGCCCATGTTCACACCTAAACATGGACTTTTATGGGAATTCTCAAGGGCATATTATCAAGCCGATTATCGCCACTTTAGTGGCAGTTTTCTGCCGCTAAACTGGCGATAAGTTTAACACCGTCCTTGATAATACGCCGCTAAAGTGGCGATAATTTTTAACTCCGTCCTTGATAATATGCCCCTTAATTTTTTTAGAACGTGATAATGCTCGGACTGCAGCAACAGCTTCTTCGACCTGTGTTGTAAATATGTGAACGCTTTAGATTTAAATTCAGTAAACCTGATAATAAAAAGATGGCGGAGAGAAGAAAGGGCCTTGATGTTTTTAATCAGAGATCTGACTGATAAGCATGCCTAGTGTGAGTAATCACGGTGAATGCCTTTACCCACTAAACATCAAACTCTACCGTTCTGAGCTGATTGCAGGCAGAGCTCCGCGGCTCGCAGCATGCCATGGGTAAAGAAAGTTACATTACTGCGTGCAATGAAATACAAAAATAGCTTTGGCTTTTCAGAATTCGAAGCTGATTGAACCTTTCCTTGATTGCGGAATGTCTGAGGGTTTAGAAGGCATCTGATTGTGCCGCATAATCTCCACGCACTTAATGTGACACTTTCACACAAGGAGAGCCTAATTGGTCATGCCGCGATGATGTCATTATCAGCTGGATTTAACATTCAGTCCTGAGGAAAAAACGCTCTCTAACGCTCGGTTTCAAGTATTAGTGTGCATCCAGGAGACAGGGTGCTATAAATATCCCAGAGCGTGAATGACAATGAGGGTCAGGCGCAGAGATATTTTACCAACACGCATCTGAGTAGTTTAACCAAAAAAATCACCATTCACCGAATTAACAGAATTTAAAGATATTGGGCTGTATGTGTAATAACTAAGGGGGTGCAGAGGAAGATCGTGATACTGCAACATTTGATATAAGGGTTAAACTAGAGCCTGGTTTATGCCTCAGTCTCAGATGGATTCACTAATCAGTGTGTCCACTCAGGCCTTTCCTTCTCTTGTGCAAGCCTAGACTGAGTGTTTTGCTCAAGTGTTTATTTAATTTTTGATTAGCACGTAGAGAGGTCGAAGGTTATCTGAGTGTTTTGCATAAAAAAGAGAGTACATTGTATGATAAAATGAAGCAATAGTAAGAAAATAGAAGCAAGTTGAAGTAAAAAAAGAATCCAGAGCAGAAGATGTAGGGACGGGTAAAGGTTATATATGGAATAAAGTACCCCCTGCAGTACATAACCAGGATATTGCAAGTCACCGAGAAGTTCCATGGCCATATAGAGGAACGAGGCAGAAGGCGGAGCGACTTTATAGAGTTATTGAACTCTGAGGTGACTTGCAATATTCACGTCATGCACGGTAGTGGGCACCTTGTTTTTCATAACACGTGGTCATACCATCACCTTTCCCACAAACCACTTAAATCGTTAGTAGGTAGTTCCTTAATATGAAAGCAAGTATGTTTGCAAACATGAAGAATTATAATAAAATGTTTGCTCCTCATTCAACACATTTACAAATTTGTTAAAGAAAGACATTATAATCAATTTTATACAAGTCAGCTTTAAAAAAAAAAAAAGTACAGTAGCTTGGAATGTGTGAAAATATGCAGATAAGTACCTAAGGAGTGCAACAAATAAACATGTTGCCATAAATATCTCCTTTCTGCTTGTAACTGTGCTGCTTTAATTATGAACTGTGATCTGCCCTGTCCTTGCCCTGGCTGCTGGCTTTGACTGGCATTTTAATGTCAAAAATTCAGCTGTAAAAAGTTATTACAGTTGAGTTCTGACATCATTTCTTTGTAACAAGCGACTGGGTGCGTCACACGTCGCCTAATATAATTCAATTAGAGACGGGGTGTAGGGATTGCAGATCCCATGTATTACATATGCATAAATACATTAAATGGATGAAACACAGGTTATAACGCACATAGTTCGTGAATCACAGATAGCCATGGTGTGGCCAGGATGTGTCTAGGAGCATTCAATAGGGGGCAGAAGTTACATCATCATAAGATTCAAGGTCTGAGATGGAGCAGAAAAGCAATGGCTGCAGAGACACTTTAAGTAGATGGGAGTTTAGTGCAGTATTGATACAGAAGAAAACGTTCAAGTTCTGGTCTGTAGGGAGGCAGTTATCCAAATTGAAGGCAGGATAGTGTTTCCTACTCTGAGCACCTCTAGAGAAAGACCGCCCCACAATGCGTATTGTTGTTGAAAATTGCGGTTTTAAGCAGTGGAGAATCTGGGTTTCAGAGACGGCAGTACCCCCTGGAGATCTTGAACATACCTACTGGGCAGGGAAAGTTCTCAGAGTTTAATAGTCTGTGTAAGCTGACCTGTCATTGACAGGTAGCCAGCACTGTGAGTGTAGTACAGGGGTTATGTTACCAGGGCAGTCAAGCCCAGAGGTCAGGTGAGTTGTAGCATGTAGTGGAAGGTACAATGGAGGCAGGAGTCAAACATGTCCCATCTTGTTTCCCCCGTATAAAAAAGATCATGCAAGTAATGAGCATTGTGGCATTATTTAATTTTCTAGATATTCAGATAAATATACGAAATTATTAACATGTTTGTGGACCAGTCCTTTAAGGCCTGTCAGAGATACTGCTCTCCATGAACCATGTTGTCAAAAAGGAGCAGTCAATAGACTTCTGCCTCTTCCCTGAAGAAGAAAATGCTTACTATAAGAAGAACCATATTTCTGCACCTTGAATATGCCTGGAGACGCCCTGGGGGTTGAGTCGGGTCCTTCTCCTGCATGCAGTTTCCATTTTGAAACAGGACCTAGATGTATGAAAGGTACACTCACAAATGTGCAACAGGAAAAAGATATATTTCACAGTTGTGTGGATTGACTTTTGAGAATCAGAGCCATTTGTGGACCCCAACAAAACTACAGGGTGCTAGACGTTTTCTGCTCTGCTCACCTATGAGATTTTGTATCATTGGGTGTAATTTGATTGACAACTGTGTGTACACACAGTAAGAGCTAAATGAGTGGATGCACAAACGTGGGTTGGCTAAGCAATTAAGATTTTTAACAGAAGTGGGATGATGCTCCTGGTTAAAATTTGCACCAATTTTCTCAAAATTGTAGTTCTGATATCTGTTATTTAGGCAAAAAATTGGATGGGTTAAATAAGTTTTCATATAAAAATCTCTTATTTTATAAGAATAAGAAAGTCTTAGGCACTGATCACAAGCGGCCTGGCAACATGGTGCACTTTTACTGATACTTGAGATACTAATCCACTTGGAACGGGCGATTGTGTGTTGGATTATGCATAATGGGGACACGCTGAAATTGGAGTTATTGCACTGAATTTGGCACTTTTGTACTCAAGTCTGGCCTGTTTAAGGGGTTATTTCCATAGGCTGCTTGCAGACGAATGAGTCCAAAAATACCAAGACATTTTCAATCCCATTATGATAGAAAATAGGAGTTTTGGAATAAAAATGAAAATACCACCCCACTCATGATTGGGCCTCTAATGTAATATTCATCTCTTAGCAAACATCACATTTTTTATAACTTCACTTTTGTCAACAGTGTATGCTTTAAGGGATCTGGCTGTATTTAACTTCAGGATCATCCCCAGCAGAAGTTCTATTCTGTCTGAGCATTACCTTGACACCTTTCCACTTTGATACATTAGGGAAATAATATTTATTATAATGCAAAAAGAAGTGCCTTTAACAGCAGTTTAAATTGTACCCTTGCTGAACACTAAATATGCAACACATTTTGCCTTTCGTCTCCCATGCTAGTGCAACATATGTAGCAAACAGGTTCAAAGTGTGGACTCTGGGTCTCCAAAGGATTCTTCGGTGAAAATATTAAGTGTAATGAACTTCTTGCCCTTAACCTCACACCTTTGCTCTGGATTGCTTCCTGTTGCAAATGTGTCAGCTGTCATTCTTCTGACCAGCACCCTTCGACAATAATGTCATCGTACGCAAACGAGCAACAAAAGTGTAATTTATTGGCTGCCTACTTTCAGTACACACCTTTTCCAACATCTTTCAAAACTATACAGTTTGTTTTCACAAAATCTTGGTGCCTATGGCCCAGCCCCTCTTCCACTGTCGATACCGTTTTCACACTAACCTGCATATTATTCCATGGTAAATTGCTGCAGTGCTTCTTCGTCATCAATGAGAAATTGATGAGCCCATCACCATTCCCTCCAAGTATTGTGCAGTTTTGAACCTGCAAGATCTTCACTCTACTGTCTGTCTCTCACCAAATTCCATCCATGGGTACCATGCCCATTCTTTAATGACTGTGCATGTCTGAACACACTCACCAGTATCTCTCGCCCCCCTCATGGACATTTACAAGGCAATTTTTCACTTACTTGGCCCTCCATTGCTGGCCATGTCACAGTCCAGATCACAATTCATGCCATCCTTATGATCCATGACAAGTTCATAGTCTCTGAGTGATCTCTCTTTTCTGTCACTAGCAACTATTCCTTCTGCTAGCTAGTTTTGACCATCAGTATTGTTGCCTGTGAATTACAAACTACTGGTTTTGAAATTTTCACTGAATCCATGTAACCTTGCAGCATACAGTGGCTGCTTAATCCTCATGCCCAATTTTGGTATCTTTTTGTTGAATACTGCCGAAATAATTTGACTATGGATCCTTGATTACCTTTTGCATTTTACCAAACTGCAATTTCTTCATATTTCCTTATGTATCCTGAATGGTTCTCTACCATCCCTGGGATGTTGCTTGAACACCATTATGTTCTACTGTGTCAGACCTGTGTGGCCTTTGACCTCTGGCTCTCAATCTCTGATGTATAACCTTTGCACAGCATAATGACTAATATGTGTTCGATCCCTCAGTCGGAGGGTGGTCTTCCTCAAACATTTTGCCTTCACCCCTCCTATTGTTGCTAAATTCCTTTTTCTTGGCCTTAGGACTCTGTGCACTTTGCCACTGCTAACCAGTGCTAAAGTGCTTGTGTTCACTCTCAAAACATGGTAACCTTAAATTTAATTTAATGATAAGTCCCTAGTAAAGTGGTGTACCATATACCCAGGATCAGTAAATTAAATGCTACCAATGGGCCTGCAGCACTTATTGTGCCACCCACTTAAGTACTCCTATAAAACATGTCTCAGGCCCTAAGCAGCCCCTAGGGCAAGGTGCATTGTCATTTAAAAGTTGGACATGTATTTTTGAGCTTTACATGTCCTGCTAGTGAAAACCCCCTACATTTGTTTTTCACTTCTGTTAGGCCTACGTCTCCCATAGGATAATATCGGGTTACCTTGTACTTAATAAGTGCTAACTATTGATTGGTAGCAGTTAGGAAGGTCATGTTTAGTGTTTTTAGTGAAATTGTAATTAAAATCCTCTTTAATGGTAAAGTTGGATTTTAAGTCATAATTTTGAAAATTTTACTTATACAAAGCTGGCATTTTCTACTCCAACTATTTAGTGACTGCAGCCTGTTCCTGGGTCACATGACTAGGTGTGAGTGGCAGATGGCCTTTGTAAAATCTTCCCAGACAGCCACACAATGGAGGGATTAGGTGTGCCTGGATGGGCCATCCTAGACAGGATGGTGTGCAGTGCTGTGCCCTTCTCACACACAAAGGATTTCACACTAGTCTTTTGTGTCTGCAGTCAGGCTGGAGCCAGGGCAGGGAGGAAGCAAATTCCAGTAACTTTTGAAAGGGGGCTGTTAGAACCTTCTACTACTTCAAAGAGGGTACCAAGTATGGGAAAGTGACCTTTATTGTTGTAAGGTCACTCCTCCTCCCCCACAAAAAAAACATCGATTAAACCCAAATCCTTGTGACTGGGGGTGAGTGTTTGCATTGTTCAGCATTCCTTCCATCAATTGTTCCTTTTACTTTTAGAAAGTCAGCATTTTCTTGCTGTACCATTCTGTGTCTCTGCCTGCCTGTACAATCAGTGATTAGTTTACACTGACAACTGGATTGTTTGTGCATTCACTCTAGACAGTCACACACAGGGAGCTGAGGTGTGCCCTGTGCATCCTGATTGCCCATCACCAGCTTGATGTGCCTTCCTGAGCTAGAGTGGTGGGAGGAGTTGTCACTGACACCTGAATAGGCCTGTACCTGGCCTCTCACATTGCTGTCTCCACCCTCCTGCAGTGTGTCTGGAGCCAGGACAGGGCAAGACAGGATCTGTACACTACAAAGGCTATCCTTTGAAGTATGCCTACTTCAAAGCGAAAGGGGTATAAGTATTGGACCTCTAACCCCACATTTTTGCAATACTTTTGGACTGAGGACTCTGCCAAGAATATCTGAAGCGCTGTCAGGAGGGGTACTGCCCCTGTTCTGTGTGTTGCTTTGCTGGGTTGGCCTGCAATTGCTGCTTCTTTCTGTGGGCACTGAAAGAATTGAACTTTGCTGTCATGTATCCTAATTTTCCAAGGTTCTCCAAAGGGCTTGAGTGTGCTTGCCTCCTGTTGGAAGTCTCAGGGCAATCAAATACTTCATCAGCAGCATCTCTGAACTCCACTGCTGCGAGTTTTGACATACCAAGTGCTGCCAAGTGCAGTTCTGGGCCCTTGGAGGCTGGTCTTCTACTTCAAGGCTTGAAAATCCACGCATCACCCTTCCAGCACTGTTTTTCCCGCCACAAGCCTGCCGTGTGGTTGAAAAACCAAAGCATTGTTTCAGTGTAGCTGAAAAAAAGACACAGCAACTGTTTGCAGTCCAAAGGACCGCCGAAGCCAGAGTCCAGAGCACCATGTCTCTGATGTCTGGGACTTCCATTCCAACTTTGACACAGGCCCTGCTGTGTGGCTGAAAGAATCGACATCACCTGCCTGCGGGAGTGGAAATCGTTGTAGTGCCTGTTTCACTGCCGCATCGATCCGCAGCGTCTGGATTTTCTCACGCATTGCACCTGTTTGCTGAGTTTCCAATGCATCACCAAGCTGAAAGGAGTCGCCTTGTTAAATCAACGCATCACTTCTCCTTCCAGTAAGGGATCGACGCAACACTTCTCCTGCGTGCAGCAGAAATGACGCCTCAATTCCCCTGGGACTCAAGAACAAACACCTCGCTGTGATTTCTGATGCTGTCTTCCTTAGCGGCTGTTTTTGTCTTGGATTTTGATGCATCAAAGGTACTTTGTGCTAAAATCAATGCATCTATAGAGTTCTATTTACAGAATTGCTTAAACCTTTTAAAAGTGACATTTTGTGTTATGTATGTTGGATTTTTGTCATTTTGGTCTTGTTTGGTTTAGATAAAGATCAGTTATTTTTCTAAACTGGTATGGTGTCCATTTGTAGTGTTTTCACTTTGCTACTGTGTTTCATGTAAAAATCCTTTACACATTGCCTCTGATATAAGCCTGACTGCTTGTACCAAGCTACCTAGGGGATGAACAGGGGTTATCTAGGGTATGTAACTCCCTTAACCTGACTAGAAGGGAGGGTCCCTGTTTGGACATGGTTCAACCCACTGCCAACTAGAGACCCCCATTTCTAACTAACGCTCAGAGAGAGGGAGAGTTTCATTTCCTCTATGGATACATTATGCTCTTTTGAGCAGAGAAAATGAAGGGGAGGTTAACTCTCTTCCTCCATCTGTCACCATGAGTGCTGTCAACTTGAACCTCTCAAAGTGTGGTTTGAGACATTTCACATGCTGTACCTTTAAGGGGTTCCTGGATGTCTTGAGGTAGACAACATATGTGACCATGATCTTCTTTCCCTTGAGTTTATAGGCCCCTGTCCACCTGTCTTTTAAGGGCTGGGCTCCACTGGCTCCAAGTCCCACAGTTTTTGCCCAGATTGGTATTCTACCAAAGTGGCCTTGCGGTCATACCACTGTTTCATTAATTTTTAGCTGGCCTCCAGGCTCTCAGTGGCCTCTTTTCAAAAGCCGAGGACAAACATGCAGCTCACTACACTCAGGGGGTTCTTAGGGAGCTTGCTCCGACCCATCCTTGACAAGTCTGAGACGTCCTCAGACTGGATGGCCAAACCAAAGCTCAAAGGGGCTAAAGTCCGCTCCCTCTGAAGTTTCTCCCTGTGAGCAAATAAAAGACGTGGCAGCAAACGTCCCACTTATGACTCATGGGCTCTGGTAGGGACATAAGCATGCCTTTCAGGGTTTTGTTGAATATTTCAACAAGCCCATTGATGTAAGGGTGGTATGTTGTGGAGAACTGGTAGGTTACCCCACACTTATTCCACATGGCCTTTATGTAGGCAGACATCAAGCTATTGTCCCTGCCAGGCACCACCTCCTCGGGCAAACCCACTGGGTAAAGATCCCACCAGTGCCCTGGCCACCACAGACATACTCACTGACCTCAAAGTGGATGGTTTATGGTACCAGATGGCTTGGTCTACCAAGACCCTAGTGTGTCTGTTGCCTAGGACTGTCTTGGGATCCAGAGCCCCAAAAGTATCAATTGCCACTCTAATAAAGGGGTTATACACCACAAGGAAAGGTTGGAGGGGAGTTTGTTTTACCCTCCGATTCACCACTGGCCTGGCAGGTAACACAGGACTGTGTCTGTCTCATCTGGGGCCCGTAAAAGTGGGTGACCAGGTAGTCACATGTCTTGTCCCACCCCAGATACTGGCCAGGAGTATCTCATGAGCCAGCGCTAGTTTAAAGGGCTGATAACACTGGGGGATCACTAATAATAAGGTTGCCCCAGGCTTGGGGACATTAGGCTCACTATACAGGAGAACATTCTTTGAAGAGATGTGGCAATCATCAGAGGTGTCTCCATTCACATGGGCCTCATCCTGCTGCCAAAGGCCCTTAAGAGTAGGGCACTCCTTCTGTGCTTTGTCGAACTGTGCCTGGGATGGCCCTCCTCCTGTGTGCTACCCTGCTGGCTCAGGCAGGTCTCCCAGGACAGCAATGTCTTCCCTTCTATGCTTTAGGGTTTCACTCTCAAGATCAGCCTTCTACCGGACTGTGAGGATTTCCAAGCTGGGTATCCCATGCCCCCTGCCCCTCCACTTCCTGGCAGGCACCTAGGCCACTGTTTCAGGCTGCAGGTCCTTCTGACTACCCTGACTGGCTGACATGAACTGCATGGTCATTACCACATAGTCATGTAGCCCTAACATCTTCAGATTAGACCTGAATTCCACTTCCTTCCAGAGAGTGTGCTCTAGGTCATTCTGCAGCAGAGAACCAACAGGCATTGTTAGTCACAGTTTCTTCAAAGTATGTGAGACTCACCCTTCTCTAGAGAGACAGAAACCACAGGGCAAGGGCCAATCTGGTTGTCGGCTGCCACAACCTGGTGGACTACATTGGGCATAACCTGCTCTGACACCAGACTTACATCTAATAATAGTCATGCTGGTTCCTTTGTCTCTCATAGCCGTCTCCCTCAACCCATTGATGATGAGCCACTGACAGTATGATTTTAGTGTTGTTATGCATGTGAGCTGTAAGCATCATCTCTCTGTCACCCAGGGACACAAGGGTAGCCTCTACTCTTCACTTCACTGACTGCAGCCACCTCCTCCACAAGCACTACACTATCAATATGTTTGGTTTGGTTCACCAGTGTGGGGCTGTTGCCTCCAACACCATATGGCATCTACCTTCTTGTGCCCTTCTTGTGCCTCATAGCACTTGAGTTGGAAAGGCCCCTGGGACCTCTTCCAAAAGAAACCTCCATTATTATGGTCAGAGTACGACTGGGACTCCATTTTCTGAAAATTATTTAGCAGGATTTTAGAGATCTCCTTGAGGTTTTCCCTGTTTCCCATATCCTTCTTTTGAGTGGGACCCAACCCACCCTTCTTGTGGTGCCACCAAGATACCATCTTGGACACTCTGGTACTGAGCCAGAGATGAGCCTTCTTTCCAAGCGTTTTGGGTACAGTGCATTTAAAATCATTAAGGCACTAGCACAACTCTGTAAAACAATTACTCAGTATGTGTTCCGTCATGTTCAAATTATAAAGCCCATTGTAATCATTCACTTTGCGGCCCTACACCATCCAGAGCCTTACTTGATGAGTCCCTAAAGACCACCCCGGACTGGTGTGACTGGTTCTAGCTATCCCTGAGCTTCAGGAGATACCTCTCAGGGGTCAGACCAAACTTGATGATGACTTCCTTCATGGGGACATAGGTCATCTGGTTAGCTACTTCTAAGCCATCAGGGTATCACGCCCAACAATTGGCATGAGCCTCCAGTCCTAGTCTGGTACTCTATGCATATATAGGGCCACCTCATATGCTACAAGTTAATCATCAATGTCATCCCCAACCACATAGCTAGGTACCAGCTTTTAGGGATGTGCAGTGGTGGCTGCTCCCGGGAAGCAATAGTGAGACTGGGAGGGAAAAAGGGGTAGGGGGAGTTAAAAATAAATTACTTACCTGCCATCCGGCCAGCTGGCCGGCCACTGTCTCTCCTCCGTCTTCTTCCTGGCTTCTTCTCTGCAAACAGGAAGTAGGAAGCACATGGACTCCCAGGCTCCCCATAGCCAATCACAATGCCGCAATGCAACATTGTGATTGGTCTGAGCAGCCGCGGCCCATGCAGGTAAGAGTGGTGGGCCGGGTTGGGGGATTTCAACAGACGAAAATAATTTCCCCTCATTTTAGTCTGTCAAAATCCCCCCACCCGGCCCCACCGCTCCCCCTCACTTGCCTGCACGGGCCGCGGCTGAGTCTGAGCACCATGGTTCGGCGCTCAGCCAGGGAATGGAAGCCAGGATATGTTCTCTACCCAGGCTGTAATTTAATCTGTGTGGAGAACATTCATGCGCACTTGCATAGTGCCCCCTACTCTTTCCCCTGCTCTGAGAGCACAGCAGATCTGCCCACCCCGACAAGACGCCGCAGCAGGAACAAATAAAATGATAATAACATCGAGCTATTTTCATTTTATTTTTCCCTTTTTCACTGCGAAAAGCAGTGGGGCAACGTAGACGTTTTTACCTCTTGAAGACCCTTCGCTGCTGCTGTCACCATGTTCCCTGGACTTAGAAGTCCTTTTTGCTCTCAACTGCAGTTCTCTATGGCCAGTCTGTGGGCCAGCAGGACCTTCTCCTTCTCCAAGGCCAAGGCTAACTTTTTCCCCTCCAGGGCTAGAGTTGCCAAATGTAATTTCAGTACCCTCTACTCCTTCCTGTTCTCCAATTCTGCAGGAGTCAGGTTTTGGAAGGACACACTGTTCCCAGCTCGAAATGGGGCAGGTTACCTTACTCTTGATGCCCCCTTTCCTCCTCTGGCTCGCGGACCACTGCAGAAATATCCTCCTCTCCTAGCTCTGCAGCCAATAACAAGTCATCTTTTCTTCCACTTCATCAACCCCTTGCTCCTGTGCTTAAGACTGCATACAGACCTCCTCCCAGGCTCAGAGGACTATCTGGTACTCCAACTTCCTGGATCCCTTGACCAGCTTCATCCCTCTCTCCGAACATAAATCTTTCAGCTTGCCACAGTGAAGCTTTCAATTTTTAGAAGTGGCTCTGTCAAGCACAAATGCACATCTAAAACAAAGTTAAGGGGTGTAGTCATCCACAACAGATAGTAATTATGGTGCTATCATGGCACTAGCCCTCCAGCCACCCGTAGAGTACAATCCCCAGAGAGAACTCTTGGGATAAACCTATACAACAATAAGTACCGAAGCACACATTAGTAGTCCATACATTGATGCTAAATCATGGCAAGTAGAAACTTTAAAGTAGAAAAGACAAGTGTAATCCATAGTATTTTCTTCTTCTTTTTTGTGTAGCTTTTATTCTTTGTGTACGTCACACATCTTGATACACATAGCACAAAAAGAGGCAGCAGTCACGTGCTTCGTCTTTTGGACTTTTTCAAGGCTGGAAGGCTTATCCAGGAAGGAAACGACTGGACCGTGCTGAAAAGAGGTTGTTGTTTTTTGGGTGTGCTGAATCTAGCTACGTCTGTACTTGTGCAAGTACTCTGAACATACATGGGTCGCACATGAGAAATAATAATCCCGAATCCGGGCAAGTCATGCAGTGAACCCCTACAAACATGACTGGCCCCAAAGCTAAGACACATCCAATTTATAGATAGTCAGAGTGGCCGTGATAAGCCTGCCTTGAGTTCGGAGTCGGACGTAGTATTTATTTTATTTATTTATAAAGCGCAACATTTATCCAAGAGGATATCACGGCGCTAAAGTAGCGAGGTCTCATGGTAAAGGTGATAGTGGGTACCGGGTGCTGCTAGGATGTCCGATATTAGGTCTTGGGGAACAGGTGGGTTTTGAGTTTCTTTCTGAATGCTATGTAGTCAACAGTGAGACGTAGATCCTATGGTAATTCATTCCATTCCAATGCTTAGCCGCCAGATATGAGACAATACGACCTCCTGCTTTAGCTTTCTTTATAAATTTTTTCCTGGCTTGCGCCTGATGGCGTGACCTCAGGCACCTCGTCAGGGCGTAGAATTCGATTTCGTTCTGAAGAATTGTGGGGCCGCATTGTTATGTTATGTTAATTTAATTTATATCGTGCACAGATACTCAAAAGTGTCCCGGCACGGAACACAGAGGGCAACCATCAGAAATGTATGTAAAGAGATATGTTTTCAGATTCTTCTTGAAAAGCAGCAGATCCTGAATGTTTCAGAGGGCAAAAGGGAGAGTGTTCCAGGCAACTGCAGCTTTTGAAGGTAAAGAACTGCCTCCAAGCCTCTGACATTTAAAACGGGGAACCTGAGCAAGGTGCTGGGACATGGAATGCAAACAATGCACTGGAGTGTAAAAGGCAAAGCATTTTTGCAGGTAGATGGGACCGAGCCCATGAAGAGCGCGATGGGCCATGACCAGAGATTTAAATTTGACCCGGTCGGCTATAGGAAGCCAGTGCAGAGAGCGCAGATGAGATCTCATGCTAGTCCTAGCCGGAACTTCAAGAAGGAGTCTGGCTGCCGCATTCTGGACAACCTGGAGTTTTTTTAACAGGTAGTCCGGGATGCCCACATGAGGGCATTGGCGTAGTCCAGCCGAGACAAAATAAGGGTGCAAATAACAGTCTCTTTCGCCGCCCTAGACAGGAGAGGGAGAAACTTCCTCAAAGAGTTAAGGAGGCCAAAGCAGGTCCCAGCAAGTTTCTTGATCTGCGTAGCGAAGGAGAGGTTCTCCTCAAACCACACCCCCAGGTTCTTGGTGGGCTTCCCTATAGAGGTGGGAATAGGGAACTCAGGGGGCCAGAGACTTTCTCTAAAATTCGAGGGAAACTTTCCATATAGGATTATCTCTGACTTATCTTCATTGCACTTCAGTTGTGCGGCAGCCAGCCAATGAAAAATGGAGGACAGACAGTGTTGAGCAGAAGAGACAGAGTCCACATTCTTATCCCAAGTTAAAAGAAGCTAGCTGTCATCTGCGTAGGCCATGATCTTAGCTTCAAGTTCCTCTGCCAGATGCCCCAGAGGTGTAAGATAAATATTAAAGAGGAGGGGGCTAAGGGAAGACGCCTGCGGGACTCCTGTAGTCACTGCCTGGGATGAAGAAGATGACGGTGGAAGACATATCTGCTGAGCCCGTCCTTCCAAGAAGGATCTGATCCAACCCCAAACAGCACCGACACCCTGATCTTAGTTTGGCGTGAGAGGAGGAGGGAGTGGAGGACAGTGTTGAATGCTGCCAACAGGTCAAGCAGAATGAATGCTGCCTTCCCGCCGGCATCCAGACACTCCCTAATAGCCTCCGAAACCTCCACTAGGACAGACTTGGTACTGTGGGAGGCTCTGAACCCTGACTGGGCTGGATGCAGCAGGCCCTCTCTCTCAACAAACTCTGTGAGCTGTCTGATCACCACCTTCTCACACACCTTGGCTAGGCCGGGTAGAAGGGAAATGGGGCGGTAGTTCACTGTGCTGAGTGGGTCAAGCGGCGGCTTTTTTTTAAAGTGGCAAAATCTTGGCCTGCTTCCAGATCTCCGGAACGCAGGCAGCCTGGAGAGACAGATTGATGATACCATTCACCTCCTTGTTAATGGTTTCAGCAACTGCTGCCAACATTCTGGCTGGACAGGGGTCTGAAGGCGAGCCAGACTTCAGGCCCGAAAGAATTTTAAGGGACTCAGAAACGTTCACAGGCTTAAAGGCATGCAGAGAGTGGTTAGGAGCAGCGGGTGATGGCACCACTACCGTCCCAATGCCCTTGGCGCAGGAGGTGAAGGCCGCCTGAATAGAAAGGATTTTGTCCCTAAAGAAATTAGAGAGACTATCGCACCAAGTGAATCCTACACTCATGTTTGATAGCTTTGAGATCAGGAGTAAACCAGGGTTTAGATGGAGAATCCCTAGACAACCTTGAGCATGGTGGCGAAGCAAGCGAATCCACTGCACTGGGGACCCAGTTGGCAAAATCAGCGAGCCGGCCCTCAAGATCCCCCGAAAGGTTGGCTCTGGAGGCTTCCAGAGCCTGGCTAAGCGCAAGGGGTTAATTTTGTTAAAGGCTGGTTTGCTATGCAAACGCACTGAAGGCTTGCCAGTGATAATATCCCAAGAAAAATAAGTTAAAAAATGATCGGACCATGCAACCGGATGTGGATCTTCCACTCAGGTAGGAAAGTGGTGCAAATGGCTTCTAATATATGGCATGCCTGGTGGGTGGGCAGGTTAACCCACTGAGACAGTTTCAGGATTTCCAGACAATCAAGCGAATCCTTGTTATCTGCCTGATCAAAATGTACATTGAGGTCTCCTAGCACCATGTAATGGGAGAATTGCAAGGCTCTAGAGATAACAGCATCGCCCCACACTTTTAAGAAAGGGCCCACTGGACCAGGGGGTCTATAGATCAAAGAGCCTCCCAAAGTGAGGTGAGCAGAGAAACGAATACTAAAGTCAAGGGCCTCACAGTCACCCCAGGAAGTAACATCCCCCCTGCGAAGGTCCCACTTATTTTTATAAATAATGGCTACTCCACCTCCCCTCCCCTCGCGGCGATCGGCTCTGGAGCCCTCAGGTGTAGGCAGAGTAACAATGGGATCAGACGTAGAGGCAAGCCAGGTCTCCATATTGAACAAAAGGTCTACAGGACAATCAATAAGGAGCTCAAAGACGTCTACATGATGTTTTCTAAGTGAGCGAACGTTAAGTAACGCAGCAGAGATAGGTGGGGCACTGCGCGACAAGGTGCTGAGTTGGGCAAGGGAAATTAAGCCCACACCCAGCTTAAAGCCACAAATTGGGCATATGTTATTGCAACAGTCCACCACATTCCAATTACCTTGGTGAGGGCAAGATCGGCAACAGAGAGCCCACAACTGATCCCTGGAATAGCATAAACTTCCCTCTAAGCCTGGAGTTCGACGGGCAGCATGGCTGGCATTGGCTGCCTCAGGGACGCTGACGGGCTCAGATGGGCTTGCCTTAGGCGCGCCAGCAGAGCGCCCGCTGGGCGTGTCTGCTGTGCGTCGGCGCCATCTGCAATTTAAATGCGGGAGGGGAGGAGAGCCGAGCAGAACCACTAGAGCCTCAAGGTCCATAATGGCCGCCGTGTAATGGCCAGGTGGAAATTCACTGATGCCAAACTGGTCCTCCCTCCACAACAATCATTCAACAAGAGCTGCGGTGGAACAGGCAGGAGCGGAGCATAGAGAATGAAAGCAGAATAAAAGTAAGCTCAGGTGGCATAAAACAGCATAAACAACTAGAAAAGTTAAAAGTATGAAAAACAAGCGGTGAGTCCGCTTCTGAATTCCAGCATAAATGACACAACTGTGCAAAATATGGCGCGAGTGCAAATAAGCAATGTGGGCTTCCCCACCTCAAAGAATGTGACCAAAATAGTAGCTGGTCCCCTTCTCTATATGCATTGGTGCAGTGCCTTGTGTGCATGGCTGAGCAGCTTGAATCTCGCTCTTTTGCGCATGAGCAGCCAATGGAGCTGTTTCATGCACTCGGACGCTGAGCTAAATGTACTTTTATTGCACACCAGTTTGGCAGCTGCGTTTTGTATCACCTGCAGGCATGTGAAGAGGTAATCCGCCATGCCTACAAACAGCGTGTTTCCATAATCTAACTTGCTAATAAGTAGGGCTTGAGTAATTGTTCTTCTGCATTCAAATGGGATCCAGGGAAAAAGCCTTTTTAGGAGTTGCAAAGCTTCTTCCACATAGGACCCGCACATGGTCCTGCATGGATAAGGTATTATCGATAAGGATGCCCAGGTTTTTTGCACATTTTTTGGGTGGTGGGGTATTACCCAAGGATTGGGGCCACCATGAAGCATCCCAGATTAGGCTCCACCGAAGTGCAGAATTTCTGATTTTTCTGCATTTAGTTTTAAACAGTGTTCTGACATCCAGGTTGCCATCTCCGAGAGGCAGTTGTTCAGTTTCAACCTTGTTTCCTCATACTTTTCTTCAATGGCTATCATCACTGGAGCAGATACTAAAACCATATTTCCTACTAATTTTTGCCAAAGATGATACGTATGCGTTAAAAAGCGTGGAGCTCAGGTACGCTCCCTGTGGAACACCATAGCTGATGGTTTTTGGTTTTGAGGAGAACGCTCCCATTTGTACAATTTGTGTTCTATTGCTGAAGAAAGAGCTGAACCACTGAAGAGCTTTGGCGTGAATTCCTTTTTCATGAAGAATTTCCAGCAGGAGGTTGTGTGAGACTGTGTCGAATGCTGCCAACAGGTCCAACAGGATAAGGGCTGCAGCCTTCCCCTGGTCGATCAAAGATCTTATATTTTTTAAGACGGCCAAGAGGGTTGCCTCCGTACTGTTGGTGGCTCTGAAGCCGGTTTGAGTGGAATCTAATAGTTTGTTGGACCCTAGATAGTTGGAAAGTTGTCTGTTAACCAACTTCTCCATGACTTTGGAGAGATACGGGAGTTGAGAAGTAGGCAGATAGTTGGATGGGTTGTGAACATCCGTGCCTGCCTTTTTCAGCAGGGGGTCACTATAGCCTGTTTCCAGGTTTCTGAAAAGATTTTAGGGTTGAGAGATTGATTAAGTAACATATGGTCATATTACGGGTATGATCCAAGCGAAAATAAAATGTGGACATGGATCAAGGGGGACTCCCCCGTTGATTTGGCAACCTCTTCCTCTGTAAAGGGGGAGAAACTACCCATACATGCTAAGGTGTCTGTGTGGGGGGGCAGGTGTTCCCAATTAGTCATGACTAATCGGGTATCGATACTAAAAGAAGAATACATTTTATTAATTTTGTCAGTAAAGAATTTGCTGATCTCCTCGCAGCATTCTTCTGAGGGGGGCAGAGTTCGGGACATTCTGGCTGGTTTCCAGAGTTCCTTTACTATTTTGTACAGCTCTTTTGCCGAATTACAATTCTCATTTTTCGCTTTGTGAAGTAAGTTTTCTTGGCCTTCTTGATGGCATTGTTATAATTCCCCAACTCTGTCTTATATATCAATCTATCTGTTTTTTGTTTAGACATTCTCCAGTAATGTTCTGTTGTTTTGCACTTTCTTTTCAGTGCCCTAGGTTCAGATGAGTACCACTTCTAAGATTGGGATCTCTTTATCAATTTAGGTTTTAATTTAGGTGCACCCAGTATGGTTTCTTGAAGACGAGAGGCAAGAAGCCATACTACGCCCGATGCCGTTGTTTAAGCTTTCAAGGTTGCTGAGATCCACCTCAATTCTTGCAAAAATCACAAGTGCAAAATAGGAAGACAGGAGTGACATTTAGTAAAAAGGAAAAAAGGTCAATAAAAAAAAGGAGAATGAAAAAACAAAAATTGATTTCAATGTCACATTATAACAAGGAATTTTTGACTTTACATGGAGTAGCACTTCAAAAACACAAAAACAAAATCCCAATGCTGAACAACAATGTAAGGGATTGAGATACTAGTTGAAGGGGGGGCTTCTCAAGTAATAATCACAATCCTTGTCAGGCAGGAAAGCTCAGATTGGGAGAAATTAGAATGTTGTGTCCAGAGGAGACTCCTTTCTAGCAGGATACTTTTCACGACTTCTCCAGTGAAGATTTCTACCTTCAGAGTAAGTCACATTTTTAAAGCTCAGATTCTTTCCACGGGGGAGGTGCAGCAGGCTGTAGCCAAAGAGAGCTCCACTAAGCTGGACGCCTTCTCCTCAAGGTCCTGCTGAATTGGATATGCTGCTATGGAGAAGAACTTAGCGGGAGCATCTGAATCTTTGGCTGAGTGTCAATGCACATTGTCAGATTCACTTGCAGGTTGATCATGGTCTCCCAGTCTCTCAGATCAAAAAGTTGTCAAAACGTTTTTAAGTCCCAGGTTTCAGAAAACTCTTGGAGGAGCACACTTTGACAGCAGCCAATGGTGTAGGACCTCTTGGGACTGCACTTGGGGGGTCAAGACTCACTCCAATCGAAGCCAGCAGCAGGTTCTTGGGAGAGGGCCCAGTTGCTTGAAAATGCCACCCGGAGCTTGTTGTGTTCGTCTAGCCCCAACAGGAAGTCAGCATATGACCATTGGTGTCCACTTCTTTGTTCCGGGTACGAGGGAGATGTTCAGCATTCAAGGATTTGCTCGGGTCACCGTCAGCAGGTCCCACCCTCCACTGTTCTTCCACAAGTCCAGAAGTGATGTGTGGAAGGTACTGGGCATGCCACATTTATGCCCCAGTTCAGCCTATGGGTGAAGGAAACCTCCTTTAATGAGTAAGGTAAAAGTTTTACAGCAATCTTGGTGTGTTCTACCGTAAATTATTCTACTGTGCAATTCTCTAATTAAATTCAACATAGCAGAACCCTTCTTCCCCTGTTCAGAGCTCCTTGTTCCCACCTAGTTGTGAGGCTATGATAATGGATAAACTCTAAACCAGTTCTGGGGCAGCCCCCACCACTGAGTTTGGATCCACGTTGACTTTGGAGACAAAGGGAGACAAACCTAGTCGTGAGCTACATCTGCCAGTGACAGATTAGGCAATCTTTGAGCCCAGGTAGGGGTTGGCACAATTCACCCACCACCCAGGCCTTCATTCTCAAGGAAGAAAAACACCACCCCATGCACAAACTTTGTGTCTACTGTCTGAGAGCAATACACATAACACCACAGAATAGTCATTAACAGTCAGGTAGCCCCCGGCAGAAAGGCATATTTGGCTTAGGAAAAGAAATGACAACATACTAAAAGCATAGTTTATAAGATAGTGATATAAAATGTGACTTCTCTCTTAGGTTAGATTTGAAATTACTATTCCAACGAGTCCTTCCTTGAATCATGGCCTAGCTGCTCCTTAACTGAAATTAAGCATTATAGTTTCTTATCATGTCACCCAGTGTTACCCTGTGGGAAGGCAATCCTTGCCACAGTAAAAAAAACTTTGGAGGTTTTTCACTGTTAGGGCATGCAAAACATTACATATACTGTTTGAAATGGGGGTCTCTAGTTGACAGTGGTATGCACCCTTTCCCAATAGGGACCCTTCCTATGAGTCAGGATAAGGAAATTACACACCTAGATAACCCCTGCTCACCCCCTTAGTAGCTTGGCACGAGAAGACAGGCTTATCTCAGAGGCAATGTGTAAAGTATTTGCACAAAACACGCACAGTAACAGTGAAAACACTACAAATGGACACCACACCAGTCTAGAAAATAAAGTATCTTTATCTAAACCAAACAATATCAAAATAACAAAAATCTAACCTACACAACATAAAATAAGTTTCTTAAAAGGTTTCAAGCAATTCTGTCCACAGAAAGTTATAGATGTGTGATTTATTTACAAAGTACCTCAAATGCATCAAAATCCACAAGGCAAAACAGCTGCTGAGGAGTGAAGCGTCAGAAAACACAGCGATGCATCAGTCCCTGGGTCCTTGGGGAAGCAATACAACAGTTCTGCTGCATGCAGGAGAAGTGATGCACCAAATCCGGACTGTACAGGGAAGTGATGTGTCGATTACAAGACAGTTCTGGTCTGCGGGTGCTGCGCTGGAGAAGCGTGGCGCACATGTACGATGCATGGAAATCCCGAGGCACTGAACGTCGATGTCAAATTGGAGCTGCATCAATTTCTTCAGCAGCAGCCTCACGATGCATTGTTTCTTTCAGTCGCTCAGCAGGGCCTGTGGCGGAGTAAGAGCGGTGGTCAAAGACTTCAGAGATTGGTGCGTGGGACTCGACATGTGGCGATTCTCCAGGCCACTGGCCAGTGCTGCATGGATTTCTTTGGATGCAAAGGGCTGTGCGTTGAGACTTTCTCCCACATAGCGGTGCTGCATTGGAATATTCAGCCACAAGAAGGACGAACATCGATTTTCAGGTTTGTTGAAGTTCTCATCGTTTTTTGCAGTAGGAACAACCTGCATGGTCCCAGAACTGGGTTCGACACCATAAGGCAGGTCAGAACTCCCAGCAGTGGAGTTCAAGCAAGCTGCAGATGAAGTCTTTTTGTCCCTTAGATGTCTTAACAGGAGACAAGCACAAAACTAAGCCCTTTGAGATCTTCTTAAGCAGGATACCATGGCAGGGCAAAAGTGAAGTCCTTTCCACTGCCCATAGACAGAAGCAGCAACTGCAGGTCCACCCAGTAAGGCAACACACAGCCAAGGGGGCAGCACACTTCCTGGCAGCTCTTTAGCTCTTCTTCTTGGCAGGGTCCCCTTAGTCCAGAAGTAATCTAAAGTTCTGGGGTTTTAGGTCTAATATGTATACCCTTTTTTATCTTTGAAGTCTTTGTTCAGAAAGTCTCTCTTGCTCAGTAAAACCAGTTCTGTCCTCCCTGGACCAGTTTCACTACCCGAGGTGAAGACAACATTGTGCAGAGCAGCTACAGCCTATTCAGGTGTCAGTGACAGCTCCTCCCACCACTCTAGCCTAGGATGGCCCATCAGCATATGTAGGGCACACCTCAGCTCCCTTTGTCTGAGTGTCTTGAGTAAATGCACAAATAACCCCTGTCAGTCTAAAACCAGACGGTGAATCCACTAGCAGGCAGATGCACACAGGATGGTTAAATTGGAAAATGCCCACTTTCTAAAAGTGGCATTTTCAAACACTTAACTTAAAAAACACCTTTACTAAAAGGTGTGTTGTTAAATTCTGAGTTAAGAGAACACAAACTCCAAATCTCTAGGTGTTCCCAATTGAAACTTACACTTGAAAAATGTTACAAGGTAGCTCCAATGACATCCTATGCGAGAGCTAGTTCTTGTAATAGTGAAAAAGTAAATACACAGTATTTCACTATAAGGACATGTACAACACATCAGTACATGTCCTACCTTTAACATACACTGCACCCTGTCCATGGGGGTATCTTGGGCCAACATTAGGGGTGACTTACATGTAAGAAAAAGGACGTTTAGGGACTAGCAAGTGAGTGCACTTGCCAGGTCAACATGGCTGTTAAAAAAGCTGCGTGTGTAGACACTGTAGTGGAAGGTTTGAGACACATTTGAAAGGCTACTGGTGTGGGTGGCACAATCAGTGCTGCAGGTCCACTAGTAGCATTTGATTAACAGGCCCTGGGAACACACAGTGCACTTTGCTAGGGATTTATCAAATGTCTTCAATTATGGATAGCCAATCATAATCAAAATTTACACAGGGAGCACTTGCACTTTGGCACTGATCAGCAATGTCAAGGTGCCCAGAGTACCTTAACCAGCAAAAACAAAATCCAGCATACAGTCAAAAATACAAGAGGTGGAGTCAAAAAAGCTGAGGAAACCATGCCTAAGGATGCCACCTCTAACATACACATTTCCTCCTTTTAAATACCATACACCCTGCCCTATGAGAATTTAGAGAATTTAGAGCCTACCTGAGTAGTAACTTATAGGAATTAAAATGGAAGCTTTAGGCCTGGCAAGAGATTTTTTTTGCAAGGTCGAAATGACAGTTTGAACCTCTCTCTAGTTTTGCCACTGCAGCCCTCACAGGCTGCAGTGGCAAGCTTAGAGACTTATTTTACAGTGCTGCTGTATTGAGTGGCACAATGAGTGCTGCAGGCCACTTGTAGCATTTACTTACAAGATCAGGTACATGTAGAACAATATACTAGGGACATATAAGTACATTAAATGTGCCAAATTAGGTGTACGCCAATTTTCATATGTTTAGAAGGGGGAGCACAAGCACTTTAACCCTACTTGCTAGGGTTAAAGTGCCCAGAGTCCTAGGGCCAGCAAAAACAGTTTCAGCATAGGAAAGCAGAATTCCAGGAGAATGCCACACGCAAGATGGCCTGCTCCTATAATTATATTTCCTATTCCCTACACGCAAACAATATAGATTACAAATCCCCTAAGAAATAAACTTATTTTTCACTTGATCATAGGGTATGGCGCTGTATTCTCCTACTGAGGTTGGAAATCCTCCCTCTGAAAATTCACATATCAAAGTGGAATAACTCTGAAAACACAACAGAGCTCTGTGACTTACGTAAGGGAGGAACACAAGATCTACCTGATGTATTGTCCGTTTACTATAATCCAACCCTAGTAGAAGCTCGGTGGAGGTATTTAGAATCAATTTGTCTAAGATACAATGTCTCTTGTACACAATGTCTAATTAAGCTCTGTTAGTCACCACCGGATGAATTTGTCTGTTATCAATTGTATACATTTGAAAGAGTTTTCTAAAGTTGTTTTAAACTCTATTTTGATACTATTTTAAAATTATAAATGCTTAAAGCTGATATTAAGGGTATTATGATTAATGTTTCAAAACAATGTGTGTGTATGTGTTGACCTCAGTCGAGGTCTATACCAAATTTAAATAAACCATATTTACTATTCACACTCCACACATAGCCAGTTTGAGGACATTTTTGGTCAATTGAGGGGTTAGATTTATTAGTCCCACTCCAAAATGTACCACATCAGGGAAAGCTTTTAACTTTAAGAATCTGGATTTACTATTACCACTCCAAATTTAGTCACAATATTGCATTTACATGCCTTATATCTTGACAATAGATGCAAATAATATGTTTAATTATTACAACTTTCCCCTGTAGCTAATGCAGCGCAGGTGGTTTGTGGGGCTGGGGCCTCATAGAGCAATAAGAGACTGATAGAGCAGCAATGACTGTTACGGCTTAAGAAGGTCTGGAGAACTGTTGCATGCCATGAGAGCATTATTGAGCTGATAAAGCATGTTTTAGCTGGCGCAGCTAAGAGAGGATAAATAATTATTAGGGATACTATGTATGGTGGCTAATAAAAACCACATGGCCTATCATCATCCCAGAGGAAACTGCTGCCACCATGAAGGCCATACACTAAGGGGCCCCATTGGACCCCGCCCCCACCACGCCTACTCCAAAGAACTGCAACCCATCAGTGTCATGCTCACATCTGTTCTGAATGCCTCCACTACTTCTGTGACCTTTCCAGATGCTTAGAAACATGCAACTGTCTTCCCATTGGTAAAGATACCCTCTGTGGACCCTTCAAATATTGCCAACTACCGACTGATCTCCCTGCTAGCATTGCCAGTCAAGGCCTAAGAGAAAATAATCATCACTAGACACATCAACGAATACCTCAACAACCACCTGCTACTTGACACCACACTACTACAACACGGAAACTGCCCTCAATGCTGCCATGGATGACATCCGAATTACTTTGGACGGAGGAGACATGGTGTCCCCGTCTTCCTGGACCTCTCTACAGCATATGACGGAGTCTCCCACCCCATCCTAATCCAAAGCCTACACAAAATCGGATTCCAGGGACACGCTCTACGATGGATCTGCTCCTTCCATACTGGAGGGACCCACTCAGTCAGCCTGGCACCATACATCTTGAACGCCAGTGATATCACTTGTGGAGTTCAACAAGGATCATCCCTGAGCCGGACCCTCTTCAATGCATACATGATCCCTCGACCCAGCAACATCTGCTCTCACAATATCAATGTCCTCTCCTATGTCGATGACACGCAACTCATTCTCTCCTTCTTGGACAATATGCCCAGCACCAGTATCAAATTCAAAGCCTGCATGACTAAAATCACCCACTGGATAAAGACCAGAGGGAAGATTTATCATAGAGTAGCATTGCCCTTGCATCATGCAAGGTAAAGCAAGGGCAACACAACACTAAAGTTAGATTTACCAAGCAACGAAAGGCGACCTTATGTGGGCCTGCGGTGCTTGGCAAATCTGGAGTAACGCAAGGCAGTGCAAGTCTCTATCTTACGTAACTCTGCTCTAGGGAGGCATTCCATGGATGGAGCATGGGTATTCCCATGTATTTGGTGCTTTCCCAGCTTTGCCATGAGTGGTAGACCTGGAAATTCGTCAAAATGTTATGCCTCCCAGTTATGAGGAGAAATATGTGTATTTCTCCATGTTTTTTCCTCTTTCTTCATGTGCTGCATTCTGCAGTACACAAAGAAAGAGGAGCAAGCCCCAGAAGGATATCATTCCTGCATACAAAACAACCCTGAAGCAATACAGGCACCCTTACTCTATGACACAAGAGTGCCTGTGTTGGTGCAAAGCAGCACATTGTGCACCAGTGCAAGGAGAGGACAGGAATGCACCATATAATATTAAATATGGTGTATTTCTGCCCTCTTCCTTCCATGCAGTGCATCACAGCGCATCAAGGTGTCTTTCTGCGTTGCACTGCATGAAGTTTGAAAATCTGGTCCCACATGTCTAAAGCTGAACACTGGCAAGGCCGAAATCATGAACTTTGATAAGAACACATTACCGTGGGACTCCAACTGGTAGACATCAGTCACCTCCACCACCCACGCCAAGAACCTTGGAATCATTATCAACAGCAAACTCGATATGACCGCTCAAGTCAATGCCATCACCAACTCATGTTTCCATACCCTGATGAAGCTTAAGAAGAATTTTCAAATGGCTCCAAATCAGCATACGGAAAACCATCAGACATGACCTAGTCAAAAGCAAGCTGGACTTTGGGAGCACCTTCTATGCCAGGATTAACAAAAACTCACCAGAAGACCGCTGGACCAATCAGAACTCAGAGACAAGAATCACTGTCAACTTCCCACATGGCACTCACATCATCCCACACCTGAAGGAGCTCCACATGCTCCCCATTCAAAAACTAACACAAAAATCAAAATTCAAATTCCTTACCCACACTTTCAAGGCACTATATAATACTGGTCAAGCATATCTCAGCAATCACATCTGCTTTCACAAACCTTCCAGACACCTCCACTCATTTGGACTACTACTTTCACAAATCCCACGCATATGGAAAACCAGATCTTGCAGTTGAGCCTTCTACATCACTCCGAAAGCATGGAATGACCTCCACTACACATAAGACCCTCTTCCTTACTTCTTGAATTTCAGCAAGAAGCTGAAGATCAAACTTTTGAGTAGTACCACTAGGCCCTAGGAGTGCCTAGGCTCACACCTGCTCAGGGCCAGAATATCCTCTTGGATGATAGTGCGCTCCACAAATCTGCGTAACATAACAGATGGTAGATTAGCAAGGTGCTGATACAACAGCCACCGGGCATCTAATAAAACTGGTAACTGGGATATCACTAGTTCATCGCTTGACGCAGACAGAGCATAGAAGAGGAAGGTGTGGCTATTATAGTATAGGCTTGGTTAATAAAATGGCAGACAATAGGTTCCTAGGGGTCCAATACCACAGGCATCAAGAGAGTACCTGAGCCAAAATGTGGTAACTAAAGAAGGAAAGAACTAGCAAAGTTGTAGTAAGTGGGACTGCTGCAATGAGCTTCTTAGTCATCTTGGTGTGACAGAGCTACAGTGGAATTATAAGGCACACTGGTATTTCCACATATGGGTATTAACACTATGAAGCTGTGATGGTTGAGGAGCAGTGGGCTTGTGCATTAAGTGAAAATTCAGAGGTTTCTCAGCGAATCCCAGGTTGGTAGAGCAGCTAGCTGAGTAGGACTCAGAAAAACTTCTGATCTGTTTAATTGTGCTTCCACTGGAGTCACGTCTCTGACTCACCTACCAACTATCTTGTCTGCTACTCTTAATCGCCCCGTACCTCCATTCCCTGGTACTTATTGTCAGGTAGAAGTGCTTCTGCTGATTGAATTCATATGGAGTACACCCACAAATGGCGCTGTGTAGTGTCAGTCAACTAGAAGGGTGGTGAAAAAGTGCTTGGGGCTTACTTACAAGCCCCAAGCACTGCTGGTGTGTCACTTTTTTGGATGCACCGGCAGCGCAGTGTTCCTGTCTATATTTACAAAACCATGTAAAGCCACCCAGCGCTGCTTATTGTGGCCTTGTAAATCCGGCCTCTCTTTCATGCATTACTCTGCATGAAAGGGGAGTTTTATGGGTGTTGATGTGGGTGTACCCACACATCATCCATGGAACCAGACAAATTCCCAGATTTACAAGGTTTAGTAAACCTGGGAATGCATCAGATTCCTACAGGGAAGACGAAAGGGAATCACAACGAGGAGAAATACCTTTCATTCTCTTCATATTGTTTATGTGCAGGAAGGTGTCCCTTCCTGCATAAAAACAAGCCCCCCTACAATGCAGACACTCTTGGTCCATGGCACAAGGGTGCCTGCATTGGCACATGGCAGGCCATTGTGCACCAGCTCAGTGGAAAAGGACAGAAATGCAGTTTATCTTGTAGATACGGCGGCAGTCCTACCCTTTTCTTTTGACTCACGGCAGTGCAACAGGAAGGATTGATGCGCTGCTGTGCGTCAAAATATTGTAAATGAGGCCCTTACTGTCTCCACCAACATAGCCCTAATAGAAGCATATCAAAAGGAGTATACCTGCTGTTCCTCAAGTCAAGAAAGAAGGAGTCAACAAGAAGGCTGGATATGACTAAATACACAATGTGTATATAGTTGGTAATCCATTTGTTGGATAATAATACCCTCACACACCCTTTCAGGTGTCATGCTTCATCATATGGGCTGCTCCTCGTCGGGCCGGCGGTGCAATGCCTAACGGGCTCCCTAAAAAGGGGCACTTTGTCGGAGATCTTCAATCCAACTGCCGTATGGTGAAGTGCGGGTATGGGGGCCTGACTAATGTAGATGTAAAGAAGTGATTTTAAAACAGGGTTGGAAGTGCCGGTTGGGAATTCGAATTTATTCTGAAGGCCTCCTTCCCTGATTAAAAGTGTGTATATAGCACTCAACAGAGTATAATGTCTCTTGTGAGAGTGATCTATGTTAGTGTTTAATGGTCAACATGTTTCTCGTATGGAGCTACTACACTCGTGATTCTTCAGGACCTAAAAAAACTATCTACAAAAAAAGGAGAACTAAGTGATATTAATCCTCTAAGTGAAAGCAGGTTTTAATGTGAGTCAGTATCTCTTAACTAAAATACCTGTCATGGTCTGGTACTACCTGTAAAAAAATGAAGGTAGGTTATACTGATCACGTACTGAAATTCAATGGACATAACAATTAAAAAACAGCCTTCAAAGTGACTAATGAATCCTAGTTAGCATGAACCGGTGGTGACTTCTGATGCGTCTGGGCGCAACAGAGCACAGTTTAATAAGTGGTGTACCCCCACAGTGAACTATAGTGACTAATCGCCTATGTGGAGTACGTTAAAAACAGCAGCAGCAAGAAATAGACTCAAGTGACTCACCCTATTCAGTAGAACTTCAGACCACATCAATACTTGGTGGGTTGAGCATGAGCATAGGATCCTCTAAAAGTAGGACTAAACCGAACATTGGTAGTAGAATGAATCGTGCAATGATGAGACAAAAGTGTAAAGACAACAAATGAAAATAGAGATAAATTAAATAAACATGTGGTATGAGACATGTCTAAAACATCGAAGCAGTAGTTAATCAGCTGTCTAGTATATCTCCTATGAAAGTGAGCCTCTGAGTTGGTGTACGTGGCCATTAAGGAAATAATACGAAGTGAAGTTGTCTGAGAAAACATGCATTGAGGTGAAATCATGAAACGTAGTAGGCGCTGTATGTACACGCACAATATGAAAACAACCAAGGCTTGTTGGTCTCTGGTAACCCCGTGAATGGAGGGAGACCGATTAACACAGCACACAATGCGTATCACTCTGAGGCATTGCTCCAAGGCGCCGGCTAAGCGTCAGCATCCGCTAGGTCCTGAGTCTGTTTAACAGTAATGAAAGCACAGTGTATGCCATGATGCAGTATGATTAACTCCCAATGTGAATGCTAGGCAGTGCTCTGTAGAAATAACGCCGGTATGCGGCTTGATAAAGACGCTGGGGATAACTTCCCTACGTAAGTGTGTAAATAAAATATTGCGGCCAAAAACAAAAACCAAAAGGGGGAGGTGGTTAGCCGTGGTACTTACATTTTGCCTCGCTCATGCCGTGCATCTTGACCTACCCTTACCACCAAATCCGGAAGGTAGCGTCAATGGCACAGAGGAAGGACTTATGCATCCGGCCGTGTCACGTGACATAGGGTCGAATTTTGTCAGTACAGCTTGAGCGTTCTGACTTAAAGGTGACAGACATCATCGGATGGGAAAAACGCACTATACATGTTAAAATAGTGCGTGGGAAAAGAATTATTATTAAATCCCCGTATTGTAACTGACGTAATGTTAACGTCTGTTTGCTTTGTAGTATCGAAAAATGTGTCGGTCATTTTGGAATGGGATCTCGGAAACATTGAAATAATATATGGCCTGTGAAGGTCTAGAATGAAACGAGTGCATGGTTTAATCTAAAACATTCATCATTGGATAGGTGTCGACAGGAGGGGTAAGTGGTCCCAAACGGATCGAATATGAGCTCAGATGAAGTTCAGCACTGAAGAGTAAATCAGGGCAGTGGGTCATCTAGTTATCGGACACTATACAGGACTGAAGCCCTATATGGTTTCTTATAGGATACAGACTAATTAAAGTTTGATTGTCCCCCAAGGGATGTCATCGTTAAGACCCTCAATATCGGAGGACAAGCGGTGTATCCATCTCTGTTCTTTCGCAAAGAGACTCTGCTTGGAAAAATGGGGGTTGGCTTCTAAAATCAGCCATTTCACCGAGTCTGGCGAGTGTCTTTTTTCCAGAAAATGTACACAAATCTTGGTGTTGTTCTTGTGGCAACGAAAATTGCTGCGGTGTTCTGAGATGCGCAATTTGATGGGTCGAGTCGTCATCCCCACATAATATAAGTTGCAGGGGCATGTTATGAGATAAATACAGTTAGCTGTGTTACAGTTTGTGTGTGACCTCAATTCCCAAGTGAAGGTAGTGTTGAGTGTAACAGTCTTGTGTACAGATGTAAAGGTGCATGCACTACACATACCACATGGATAGTGTCCTTTAACCGTGGGTAATTGCCAAAGAGTTTTCTGAGAGGACTTGGTTATAAGTTTTGGTCTGGTTTGTACAACCATATCCTTAATATTCTTAGAACGCTTGTATGCAAATCGAGGCAGTTCAAGACTCATCGTCCCGTGTTGAGGATATTCCAATGTTTTTTCAAAACCTTGGTCACTTGGTTGGTGGCCGGTGTGAAAGTCGTGACACAGGTCAAAATTTGGGGATCAGTTTTTTCTTCTTTGGGGTCCAACAGAGCTTGTCTGTTTTTATTCCGAGCCCGTTTTCTTGACTGGGTGATATTCCTCACCGGGTATCGTCTCTCCCTCAGGTTGCGGGCAAGAATCGCTGACTCATTTTTATATGCATCCAATGTACTGCAATTCCTTCTTACTCTTAGAAACTTCCCAAAGGGTAAATTTTCTTTTAGTGATCTTGGATGGTAACTGTTGAAATGTAACAGGCTGTTACGATCAGTAGCTTTCCTGTATAGAGTAGTGTAGAAATTGCCTTGAGTGAGTCTAATGGTTAAGTCCAAGAAGTCAATCTGGGAGGAGGATGCTGTTATAGTAAAATTGAGGTGAGGATTGAGATTGTTAATCCATGTGAAAAAAGTAGTGTAGCTTTCACAGTCTCCTGTCCAAAAGATCAGGATATCATCTATGAAACGTTTCCATAGGCGAATATTGTGGCGGTATGGGTTCGTGTCACAGAAGATATGTTCTCCCTCAAATGATGCCATATAGAGACAGGCCACACTAGGAGCAAAGGTACTCCCCATGGAAGTACCTTGGGTCTGGTGGTAGAGTTGGCCTCTGAATTCAAAGAAGTTTTCAGTGAGGGCTAGCGTGGCACAGTCTATGATGAATGAAGGTGGAGTAGGTGACTCCCAAGGAGATCGACTCAAAACTTCCTCAATAACTTCTAGAGTAGCCCTCTGTGGGATGTTCGTGTAGAGGGCTTCAACATCTAGAGTAATGAGGAAGTTGATGTCATTGGTATCCTGGACCTGGTCTAGCAGGCGTAACACATCGGTGGTATCTTGTATGTATGATGATGTACACCTTACCAGAGGTTTTAAGAAATGATCGCAGAATTGCGATAGAGGTTCAAGAATTTAATCGATACCTGACACTATAGGGCGCCCTGGCACCGGTGTGACCCCCTTGTGAATTTTGGGTAGAATATAGAAATAGGGGGTCCTGGGCTCTTTCTTGATGAGGAAGGAAGCCTCCTTCTCGCTCAGCCACCCTTGACTTTCTTCTGAGTCAACTAAACCGGTGATAGTTTTCTTCAGACGTTCAGTTGGGTTCCTAGGGATAGGTGTGTAATACTTCCTGTCACCCAATTGTCGTAGACATTCATTGTCATAGTCAGTTGTGGTCATTATGACAGTAGCGCCACCTTTGTCGGCCTGTTTGATAATGATAGTTGGATCATTAGACAATGTTGCAATTGCCATCCTCTCTTTCTTACTGATGTTGTTAAATTGTTTGTGCCCTGCAATTGCTTTCACATCTTTGAGTACTGCCTGTTCATAGGTTAGGACTTCATTGGGTACCATCCCCGCGTGGGGGGTAAAGGATGAAGGATTATGTAAACCTGAGACATTGTCGGGTACATAATCTTTTCCCTCAAAGAAGAATCTTAATCGGATCTTATGAAAGAATTGGTGTAGTTCACAGATTTGCGTAAAGGGATCAACCATGGGGGTTGGAACGAACCCTAGTCCTTTTTGGAGGACGTCGTCTTCTGTTTGTGTCAATTGTCTAGATGACAAATTGACAACTAAGTTTGTTTTTTGTTGGTGTGGCTCCTGGTCTCCATTCCCCGTTGGGGAGGTTCCTCCCACTGTACTCTTTTCTCTTGTGGGGCCCCTCTTTTTCGCCCTCGCCCTCTGCCCCAACCTCTGCCTAAAATAGGGCATAGCCTTCCCTTTCCTAAAAACTCACTGGCAGCGCAGTGTGCCTGCACATTTTCAAAGGCTACTTAAAGTCACCCTGAGTGACTTTTTATGGCCTTGTAAATATTGGCCCCTTTCCTACATTACTCTGCGTGAAAGGGGCATTCCATAGGTGTTGCTGTGGGTGTTCTCATGCAACAACCATGGAAACTGACACATTCACAGATTTGCAAAGTGTCATAAACCTTGGAATGAGTCAGAATACTTTGCCTGAGACATTGGAGTGGCGCAATGAGGAGAAATACTTTTATTTCTCCTCATTTTTGCTCTTTCTATGTGTGCTGCTTTCTGCAGTGTGCACACAAGGAGCAAAAGACCATTAATGATTGTGTTTGTGCAGGAAGGTGCCCCTTCCTGCACAACAACAATCTTCCCTGCACTGCAGGCACACTTGCAACATGGCTTAAGGGTGACTGCATTGGGGCACGGCTGCTGTTTGTGCACCTGCGCAGGGGAGAAGGACAGAGACGCTCCGTATCTTATAGATACAGTGCATTCCTGCACTTTTTTTTAGGCAGGGCAGCGCAGTAGGAAGGCTTTCTGTGCTGCATCAAAAAATAGTAAATGACGCCCTCAGCATGGCCTGGAAGCAATAATGGACTGTGATGCAGGGAGAAGAAAGCCTCTTCAGTTCTACACAACGAACAATAATGACTAACAGTGGTTTGAACGATCGTACTCAGTGCTACACAGATAATAGTGCATTATCCTTGCACCAAAACTTGTGCACCCAGCGCTGCAGAGATAAAGGTATATTCTCTGCGGCACAGAGAACAGAACGGTCATATCTTCAGAGAAGCTCATAAAAGGGACAATTCTCTGAGGCGATCTCCAGCAAATGAGTTAACTGCTGTAGCAATGCTAAACGTACTCATAAATACTTTCATGAATTAGTAAATATAGGGGCCCCGATATATTTATGAATTCGTTTTGCAGTCGCGGATCTCAATACTCAAGGGTGGGGGGCAATGGGGGTTAAAAGAAAAAGAAAAAAAACGTACCTAACCGGGTCCCGCGCCGCCTCTGTTCATGGCCCACGTTTTGCTGTTTTCCTGCTCCTGAACAGGAACTGGAACAGGCATGCTCCCACCCCTCCCGTAAGCCAATCACATTGCTGCAATGGCAGCATTGTGATTGGTGCAGACAGTGCCCAGCCCATCGCCTGTAGGGAGGCCATTTTCTCTATGTAGGCTGCATGCAGCCTACATGTAGAAAATGTAGAGTGCGCATGACTGGTTTGGCCTACCAAACAGTCAGGGCCCACAACAGTGGGCAAGCCACTCCTCCCCGACCCACCTCCCGCCCGCCCTCAACCAGGCATACCTGCCCGCACGCCCCCAACCAGGCATACCCTGCCTTCTGCTTTCTCGCAGTGCGAGAAGCAGAAACATAAAATGGTATATAAAATACCACTTTATGTTTCTGCTTCTCGCACTGCGAGAAAGCAGTGGGGCGACGCTTCTCTGCCCTAATGGAGGAGCTGCCCCTGTTATTTTGTCTGCATAGCAGAGTTATCTAGAAGCAGCGGATACTGATAGGGTGTGCACCGCATATGCGGTGACCGGGCAGAGGTGCGAGCTGTTCTTCCTGCCGCTCTTTGTTGTTGTTAGGGACACTTTCACTAATTAGGTAGACAATGTTTAAATTAACCCTAACTAATGTTTTGGTTCCATTTTTAAAGATCACTCTTTAGGGACACATGAGAACCATTTGTCTTAATCATATGTATTCTAGGACGGCCTCACATTTTCATAAATAACTTTGCAAATTGTATTGATCAACACAGGACTTCGCCAACTGAATTTCTTGATACTACACAGTGTACTTTCTATTTCACAGGCAACAACAAAGCAGAGTTCCACGTCTCCCCCGAGATTTCATTTTGATCACGCTGTATTAAATGTTTTAGTTTTGTTTCTAATGAACCCGTCAAGCAAAATAAAAAAAGCAAAATATTACCCACATATGGACATGAGCATTATTTCAAATCCCAGTACAATAGGGAACGAATACATTTCACCCACGTTAAAGAGCATTTTTGTCCTTAAATATAGCCAATGAGGTCCAGAGATTCTTTCTGTAGAGAGAGGAAAACGGCAAGAAAGGAACGACGGAGCCAAAGGGAGAAAATTAAATCTAATGGTCTCCTCCATTTCTCATTGTCTCAAATTATGCTTGTTTTCTCTCTGAAACTGAGGGCCTCATTTACCCTGAATTGGTGTAGGGCAGTGCCACAAGTCATTTTGCTGAGCTGCCCTACACCATTTCTAAAGGGCAGGAATGCACCGCATTTACAAGATAGGGTGCATTTCTGTCCTTTCAGCCAGCACCGGCACACAGTTTGCCGCAGAGTGCCAAGGCAGGCGCAAGGGTGTCTGTGTTGTTGACATAATAGTTTTTGTGCAGGAAGGGGCAACTTCCTGCACAAAAACAATCACAAGAAGCATTTTCCTCGTTCTGTGTGTGCTGCAGAATGCAACATTTCTCCTTCTTACACCTGCTCTGGGAAAGCATATGTTTTTGATGCTCCCGCAAGTTTACTTTATGTTTTAATTCTGGTGCAGAGTCAACATCCAAGAGTGTTGAGTGGGAACACCCACAGCACTGCCCTTGGAACAACTCCTTAACACAGAGAAAGGCAATTTAGTGCTTTGTGCTGCCTTACCTTATTCCATATCTATGAAGCCATGCAAAGCCACGCAGTGTGGCTTTGCATCGCCTCATAGTGATGAATGAGAGGCCTGCGCCGCCAGATCATCAAAAAAAGTGATGCTCTGGTGGTGCAGGGCTCTTCCTCTGATGCAGGCTGGATTGTTTTTGCGGATAAAGGGGCACCTTCCTCCACCAAAACAATCCTGAGAGGCATATTCCTTTTTCTATGTGTGCTGCAGAATTCAGGACACATAGAAAGAGGAAGTAACAAGGTTAGATAAAGATAGGTCTACCAGTTCTGATAAATCTGGGAATGCATCAAAACCCATGGGAGTTTCATGAGAGCACCCACTCAATGCCTATGGAATGTCTTTCCAGGACATAGTAAGGCAACACAGTGATTTGCACTGCGTTTCCATGCTATAGATTTATGAAACCTCTCAGAGCCATGCAAGGTGGTCTTGCGTGGCTTCATAAATCTCATTCGGGACTTGCATTGGGCATGCACCATGTTGCATTTGTAAGAGCCACGCAACTCCACTCTTAAATATTCCTTAAGGTCTTCCTACCATTATGCACACATTTTAAGTCCGGGTTTGAGGCTGCCAACAGATAGAAGCAAAGAAGAGAACACATACAGTCAGCACAGACTCTGTCACAGCCCATTTCTGTAAATCCCCACCCCTTCCTTGCTGCGATCTAATGCTATCCTCTTATTTGCCTTGGCATATAACAGCCCCTGACCCCATTTAAAATAATATTATTGGAGGGCCTGTAGCTTCATAAATCATTTATTGCGCCTGTCACAAAATATTAAAAATACACCCACAGTTTTAAACGAAAATTAGCATATATATTAATCTAGATACATGTGCAATAAGGTTCAAATCATTCGCACCTACTTTGAGATACTTTGTGCTACCTCTCAAGGCTTTCATTGTACATGTTCCCCATGCGTGGGAAAGGTATTAGTTCATGGTCACAAGGAGCTGCAGACATGTCCTTCCTTTGATCATGCATACTACCACTTTCCATTTCATGTCTTAGTAAGGATTTTCATTTTCTTTCCTCTTTGCCTCACAACGAGACATATTTTCCTTTTCATCACTATGGACTCCAGAAATTGCACTATACTTTTAATATAGTGCATTCACCAGAAGTGCCCCTTCACCAGTAGTCATGCTAGCCGTGTTTCACAAGCATAGGGGACGTAACGGTGGGTTCCATCAACTACCATAACTTCTGGAGTGACGCTTAAAATCCCAATTTGATTGTGCTAATTCCCACCTATGTGTTAACTGCTTGATGGGTTCCAGTATTGTCTATGACTATCCAAATACAGGGTTACATTCCATTTAGCCTTTACTTCTTAGAGATACGACTTATGTTGCCACAAGAGAGCCAAGGTGAAGCTATATACATATGTCATTCACATGAATTTCATATGCCTTAGAAATTCCCTTGTAAGGCATGAACCATGAATATGTCAACTGTGTATCAGGCTGGCAACATTTTAGAGAGACAACTCTGATTTTCCATGGGGACAAGTATGCCCTTATGATGCGTTCATGTCTGAACTTCCATTGCCTGGAGCATCATTGTAAGACGTTGAGGAAGAATAATAGAGGTTAAAGCCAATAAATATGTCTCGGTTTAAAGGACCCAAACCGATGATTAGAGGTGGCCCCAAAGCTGGGAAGTAAGAAAAAAACACATTCCATGTTTCTGGAGCTAAAACATAGGCTCTTTTGGTACAAGATAATCATTCTTTCCTTATCAAATGGATGAGGCAAAGGATAGACCTGGGAACTAAACCTGATCATGGATGGATGGTGGTAATTGGTGTGAGGGGTGTCGACCCACTATCCTGGAGGAGAAACAAAAGGATGAAAAGAACCACCCAGTAACTAGCAATACATTGTGCTTGTTGCCTGATAACAAAGCAGTCTAAATCTGTGAGGGGGCGGGGATTGGGGGGGTGGTGGTGAAAGCCCCTGGGCCCTGCTCATCTGTTGACTGGACGAAGAAAACCTCACCCTGAAAGCTGAAGACAGGGGAGTGATGACACACTGGTGGACGTGGTATGTTTCTGCAAGGAACACATTTTCATTTGAGGTGTTATTTCCATGGCCCAGGGCGTAGTTGGGAGACCGCCATTAATCTCAATGGCCTGGGGCAGGGTGGGACAGGCCTTTGGGACAATGTAGGAGTGGGTGTGTCAGTGATCTCTGCCTCCTTCACTTCCACCTACAACTCCTGCTGATTATCTTCAGATAGGTGGGCTGGGACCTTGGGGAAGAGACCAGCAGCTTCCTTCAAGTTTGAGTTATGTGTGGGTTTGTAGTGCGTGGCTTGCCCAGTTCAGTCCAGTCCCAGGCCCCAGAGAGAATCAGCCGGCGAGTCTTTTGTGTGCATTATGTTTTTTTTTGCATCCCATCATTTGGAATGCGTGTGTGTTCTATTTATGTGTGCTTGTGGGTACCCACAGTTTATTTTCTTGTATTTATATATAACCCACCAAAGTGTGTCTTGTCCATGAGTGCTGACAGGGATCATTCGTGCACAGATCCCTAGCACACGAGGCACATCTGGCCACTCGTTTAGGTCTCTCAGAGCAACTTGTCTCTCCCATTCTGCCTTCCTCCAACCCTGTCTTCCTTTCACTTGCTATCCCACTGTCTGCCTCCATTTGTCCCTTCATTCCCTCTCTCACTTGCATACCCATATGCTTTTTTTTTTTTTTGCATTTGTTTTGTAGTTTTATGTAGCATGAGCTCTACCCGAAGGTACTGGAGCACTTTACATGAGAACCGGTTACATTTTCCTCCTTCGACACTGGTGGGATACGCTCCTGCCTGAGCTGTCTCCCCCAGAGCTTCACATTAGTATTACAGACTGATGTTTCCCTGGGTCTGGCCACCAGGTATGGCTCACTACAACTAGCCCTGCCTCCCTCGGCACGGTGGGGGCGAGGGGGGGCAGGCATGTGCGCCCCACAGAGAACATAAGGCTTCATTATATATTAGAGTAAATGTAAGGTTGTTAGGTCTGCTGCTCCAGCAGCATTCTGCCAGTGAACTCTATGTCCTCAATACAGCCCCTCTCTGCACCTGCAGTATGAATTCTGGTGAGTAATTAGTTCCCATTCCCCCCCACGCTCCCTCCCTGGATGGAGCTATTAAAGGATGATAAATGACCAGATGATGGCAAGAGACTCAGCTCGTTGGAGAGAGAGAAAAAGCAAATAACAACCAGTGCCAATGTTTGTTTGTGCAATTTCTCACGTCTTGTATTATTATAATATAGGAAAAAAAATACACAGAGGTGGAAACAGGCTACTCTGCTCTAATGCGCTGCGACAAACCGGCTTCGCACCGCTCCAACCTCAAGTGTGCCTGTGTGGGTGGCGGTATCCTAGGGTGAGGGTAACGCCGACTTTATTCTCCTCTGAGGGAGACAAGCAGTGCCGGCTTCAGGACACAGCACAGGGTGGGCGGCTGCAGTTTGCTACAGATGCCTTTGACTCATTGACGCTTCAGAATTCCTTACGTTCCCAGCTGATAATAAAAATGTCAACATAACAAGGGTGATGAATGTATCTGCTGGAGAGCTCTGTTTTGTTGAGTGGCAGTTTTGGCTCATCCTAAAGAGGTGCAGAGGGTTAACGTGCCTCCTGAAAAGCACAACGTATATCATGCAGATCACAGTTGTAGTTTATGTAGATAGCTAGATGGGTCACTGTTTTTGTCACGGTGATCGTTTTGTTACTTGCAACTCGTATGTTACTGTCCTAATATAGAGCAGTGAGCTATGAGTCAGCATCAAACAGCTACATGCAAACTGCAAGGCATACATTTAGAGCCTTATAGTTTTTACCGCAATCTTTAGCTTGTCTAAGGTTGCTAAAAAAGGGCTGGCTTTAGATAGTAATGAATTCTTATCAGTATAGAAATTCTGAGAGGGCACTTTTAAAAGCCAATACAGCATCCTACTCCTTTGGACACACAGTTAAAACATGCAATTGAGTTCTTGCCTACAAAATACGATCTATAATGTCATCATAGTAAACTTTATTTGATCAATAAAAATAGACCATAAAAGTACAATAAAAAGTAAAACATTACAGTACAATAAATAAACAACAGTATATTTTCCAGTACATCATAAAAATGGTTCATAAAAAGGCAATATCATGAATTAACAGCATATCCCTGTCTATGACATCCAGGTATCATTTTTACATTTTGGGCTGAAATCAAAAGGAAAGAAGGGAGGGCAAAACCTCGACTAGGGGTGCGCTATGTGATCCCACCTGCCTGCGTTTCTCTTACAATGATCAAAATGCATCTAAAAACTTTGTACGGTATTTGAAACAAAAAAACATAAGGGTCAAGAAGGGAATAGTTTAAATTAAAACCACTCGATGTTTATCATAGATGGAACTTATAACGGTACAGTTCATCAAACCCAGCCCCCAGAATTACAATAGTAATGAGACAGGCTATGGCCATAACAGTCAAGATGGGAATATGTTTGATTCCTGTCTGAAGTCGTCGCCAGTGTGAAGCAACTTGCATGGACACTTGGGTGAATCCAGTAGTTTTATTCAACACAGAGAAAACAGCTTACACAACCACAACAGTCAGTTCCCAGCAGCACATTCCCAATCGCCCTCCATAGAACCTAGAATCCAGAACAACCAATGACATTCTATACTACTACGTGACCATAGATAATATGGATACTACACTGTCACTTGAGTCTGTTTTGGCGTCAGCCCAGGTTCAATAAATGGGACTTGATTGGACTGTCAAAGGTAGGCGATATATGGGTTGGAGGCACGATCATGTCTTTTGGTGACCTGCAGCGAAAATTTGACTTGCATGAGAAAGAAACTTTCCGCTATCTCCAGGTGGCTAGTGCACTGTCCAAAGTGCTCTCTAAGGGAGACGTATTGCCGGTGTCCTCCCTTTTGGAGGACAGGCTCTTGGGTGACTATCTACCAGATAAGGCCATCTCTCTAACCTATCGTAAACTCCTCAATAACTCACCCAACCTTCTGGTCAAAATTCAGGCAAAGTGGAGTGCAGATGTGGGTGAAATTGACGATGAGGACTGGAGGGAGGCCCTTGATTCTCCTTGGGAGGTTGCGATTAGGTCTCGGTTTAAATTAATCCAACTTAAGTTGTTGTACAGGATCTATTACATGAGCACTGCTTTGGTTTAAATGGGTCTTCTGAGTTCTCCTGTCTGCCCGCAGGGTTGTGGTCAGGTGGGCACTTATCTGCATCAATGGTGGGAGTGCCCTGTTCTCCAGAGGTATTGGGGAGAGATTATTACGGCTTTATCCCAGATCTGCGGGAAAGATGTTGAGAGTACTCCGAGATTCTGTCTCTTGAACATTTGGGAGGCCACTGATTTGACTAGACCAGAGCAATTGTGGGTCTCCCTGGGGTGCATGCTGGCTAAACGTAACATCACCAGAACATGAAAAGGTGGAATTGAATTGAAATGTTCAGATTGGGAATCCGATATGGATTGGTGCATGCAGGCAGAGAGAGTGGTGTACGAAAGCAGGGGTTGTCAGGGAAAGTGGACCAAAATTTGGGCCCCATGGAATGAAAGCAGGGGCTGGGTGTGCACCTCCTTTGGGGGTGCCTCTCCGTTCACGGAGGGAAATGAATCACTGTAATTTGGTGCTCTTTGACCACAGTCCCATGACACCCAGATTGAAGCCCTTGTTAAATGTGCCCCCCCTTATGTATTGTGTCGGATTGGTTCTTGGCCACATTTGATTTTATCCTTATTGTATATTTTCGCGACTGCTTTTGTAATTGTGTTGATGCGTGTGATATTATTTGATTTGTTTGAGTCAATAAAAAGATTTACAAAAAAAAAAGATGGGAATAAGTTAAATTCTAACCACCATTAATCACAACTGAATCTGAGCCTGACCGCAGACCTTAAAAAACTGAGGGTCCGATTCACAGAATTAACTTAAGACAAAATCCTAAACTTACTACTTTTGGTATTCACAGAATGCACTTACTACTTTTGGTATTCACAGAATGCACTTACTACTTTTGGTATTCACAGAATGGATTTTACGACTACTAACTTTACGTCCGCACTCGGGCCGTAAATCCCTGAGCAAATTACAAAATTTCCAGGTGAGTGTGAAAGGAAGTGATCACGGAATGGGTTTTGTTAAAATCAAATCAGTATGCATTTCAAGATTATAGTGCTTGGGTGCAGATGCATGGGTTGAAAACGGGTGCCTGCCCAGGCATGTATGCAAATACTTCACTGCCATTTTGGAGTGGGGTTTCCTAATATCAAACCAAAAGAAGGTTGGTGTTAAAACTTCTAAGTGTTTGCTTATAGATGTACACACACAGGTTGTCATTTGTCATGCATTACAACAAGGGTCTGGAACTATCATGAAATGAAACGTTAGACCAGACAAGAAATAAGAATAACATGGGTACTCAGTAAAAGATCTGGAGATTGTGGTTGACCATATTGTTTTGGTTGAGGCTATGATGGCCGTGTCTTCCAGGCCGTTCAGAGAAGAAAGACCAATCAGAACAATGGAAGGACTACCCCCAGAACAATTTTAGCTGTAGTATAACCAGAACAAGTTGCATTGCAACTACCTGGCTGCATGGTTCTTCTATGCTCAGCTCAATGACCATATATGCATTCCATGCAACTTTGCTCTGCTTTCACTGCCTTTCCTTCATGCTTTCTCGGTGTACACGGATCACCTACAATAAAGGTTCCTCTGTCAGTTTTGAGCCATCTGCACCTTATACTTAATTGGCACTGACAGCACCTACTTAATGATGCTTGAAACCTTATTGAACATATCAGGTACTTTCTGGGTTATTATCAATGCTACCTTTTGGAGTATCAGGTAAGCCATCAGGGGATTGGGCTTACTCACTATTGTTCTATATGTGCACATATTTTTATACTCAAACTGTGCATGCTTATCATGAGAGAGCGAACCTGTAGGATTAAGTGCCAGCTGACGAGGGGAGCAAGGGAGCTACTGGTTGGGGGGGGGCTATTGAATAAAGAGCAAGGGGTGGCATGTAGGCGCTGAGGGAGGAGAGATACATTTATCCATAAAGAGAGGGAGGAAGAAGAGTGGAGCAGGGAGGGGAAAGTGAGCGACAGACAAAATTGTCCCTCAATCAATGCAATGCATGACAACATCAGTAGAAGGATACAGAATGGTAAATCAAAACACAGTGGGATCAAAATGCTCCTTGGGCAGGACAAATACAAGAATAGGTAGGAAGCTCTTAAAGCCAGGGGAAGGGAAATCAGATAGACAAGAAACCTATTGAATCATGAGCAAGGGGTGGACTCAAAGCCCAAGCTAAATCTCAATTAAATACAACAGGTCTGTTTGACAACAAACAGATAAAGTTGTCTGTAGGCAAGACCTGAGAAAGGACAATATGTCTTCGTGCATACATGGATACTCAAATTCTACAAAAGGACTAGCAATGAAAAGCCAAAGTGTTAGCTTAGGCGCACACACTTTGTTTACAGTTTCTAAGCATGGCAAGAGTCGACAAAATGTTATCCCATCTTACACACTTTTTTGTGAATTAATTTTTTTAAGCTGGTCGAGCATATGTGGTAATTGAAGTTATAGCTGCATACCTCGTAACAATTCCTTAGCCAGTCTATATGTGTGAACTCTTAATACATTTTAGTTCTGACAAAATATAAAATTGTAAACCGCTCATAAATTCACAACAAATGAAATAATCAAAATGTATTTTACGTTTGGGACATCTTGAACATTATTGCATCAATCATGAAATAAGCATATTTGTGATGACTACGATGACCCCTTAAATCATATTTCACAGGAGAAGTACAATTTAAAATAATATCTGCTTGTCAAACCTCGTAGTTGCATGTGTACAATTGAGGTGCCCCCTCCTCCATGGGCCACCAAATATTGAAGACCACGAAGGAGCTGGGCAGCTCGCTGCTTTTCTCGTGCTCTATTCACAATTTCCCAAAAAAGGGGTCTATTAGGATGGCGGTCGGAAAACCACCCCGACCGCCATGGTAGCAGAAACCAACCGTCCACTGGTACCGCGGCAAAAACGGCTGTCCGATTAGAATCAACCGCCACAAAATTCCGACCGCGGTTGAACGATGCCACAGAAGACCGCCGGTAGCGGGCTGAGCAGTTGAAAATCTGACCGCGGTGGTCGGATTCACGGCTGAAACTTCCAAAACCGCTGCGAGGCCAGCAGAGTGACCGCACATAAAATTAGGATACCATTGAGGTGACAGTGGAACGATCCGCTGTTTCCGACCGCTATGATCGCAAACAGTGATGAATCGGAGAGACGGCGGAAGGGCAGTTGCATAGCCACCATCGTGGAAGCTCTGTGAGAAATATGGCGGTCGACCAAAAAACACACAACCAGGTCACCAAGTGCACACATCAAACTAGCTCTGCCCCCAAAAACACCTAACACACCCCAATGACACACCCCCATGGCAACCTCAAAAATACAAATCCCAGGACAACCCACACAACACACCTGACAGCAATACTCCATTTTGACACACCCACATAGCTGAGTATAAAACCAGCCCATTCCCTTACCAGAATACTCTGCACTACTCCAGCCCTGACGGAAATAAACCCTGCAGCACATAGGATAGGCAAAACACCACACATCTCACCAGCACAAGAACACACACACACACACCACCTACACCACCCCCACCACCTCACAACTGCACCTCAAACCATTTGCACATTACACACCATCGCACAAAAGAAAATGCCCAAATTCACAGAGTGAGTTGTCAGTCATGGCAGATGAGATAATCAGAATAGAACCACAATTTTTTGGTACCCTGGTCCAACAGACACCACCAGCCACCAGAGAACAAATGTGGACAAGGATAGTCAACAAGGTCAATGCAGTAGGGACTGTCCCGCGCAACAAGAAAGAGATCATAAAGCAGTGGCATGACCTCATGAGCAAGGTGAAAGAGAAGAATAACAAGAACCGTCAGCTGGCTCAGATGACTGGCGGTGGCCCTCCCATTCCACCAAGAACGTTAACTGCATGGGAGGAGAAGGTGCTTGCCATACTGCATCCAGAGAGTCTCACAGGAATACACGGGGGAGTGCAGGCTGGTAAGTACAAACAAATGTATACCATTACACTTATATTTTTTTTTATACTTTGATAGCTTTATTTCGGTCGATGACCATAAAAGCACAGATAAAATATATACATACAAATAAAATACATAAATAGTTCAGCACATGAGATAAAAAGTTATTAAAAAGAAGTTATCAAAGTGGCAGTAAAAAACAATTAAACTTCATCAATATTAAAAACAATTGATTGATTAATTTATCAGGGCAGACCTTCTTCGCCACATACCAAATAAAAAGCGAGAAACAGAGAACACAATTGGGGGGGAAGTGTCATAGCGTAGAATGACACAGGTCTCACAGATGTAACATTCACCCCATCTGATTCAACCCAAAGCTACATTCCCAGGGTTGAATGTGTACAGGCAGCCAGCACTACAACTCCCACCAGGCCCCCTTATTCCACAGCTCAGCAAGATGGAGCACTCCCCCCCCCCACCCAGAAGCATGTGGCAGCCATTATATCACACCAAACAAACCTACAGGTAGGTAACCATCTTCACAGGGAGGGCTGTTGGGGGGTGGGAAGCCTGCACTACAACTCCCACCAGCCCCCCTGTCCAACCCTTGAGCAGGATGGAGCACTCCCCCCCACCCAGAAGCTTGAGGCAGCCATTGTATCACAACAAATAAACTTACAGGTAGGTAGCCATCTTTATAGGGAGGGCTGTGTCGGTGTGGGAGGCCTACACTACAACTCCCACTAGGCCCCCTGTCCTACCACTGAGCAGGATGGAGCACTCCCCCCAACCAGAAGCTTGTGGCAGCCATTGTATCACAACAAACAAACTTACAGGTAGGTAGCCATCTTCACAGGGAGGGCTGTTGGGGGTGGGAGGCCTGCACTACAACTCACACCAGCCCCCCTGTCCCACCCCTGAGCAGGATGGAGCACACAAACACACACCCAGGAGCATGTGGCAGCCATTGTATGATCCACCTTCACCTAACAGGTAGGTAGCCATCTTCCCAGGGAGGGCTGCTGGGGGTTGGGAGGCCTGCACTACAACTCCCACTGGGCCCCCTGTCCCACCCCTGAGCAGGATGGAGTACTCCCCCCAACCCAGAGCTTGTGACAGCCATTGTATCACAACAAACAGACTTATAGATAGGTAGCCATCTTCACAGGGAGGGTTGTTGTGGGTGGGAGGCCTGCACTACAACTCACACCAGCCCCCCTGTCCCACCCCTGAGCAGGATGGAGCACACAAACACACACCCAGAATCATGTGGCAGCCATTGTATGGTCCACCTTCACCTAACAGGTAGGTAGCCATCTTCCCAGGGAGGGTTGCTGGGGGGTGGGAGGCCTGCACTTCAACTCCCACTAGGCCCCCGTCCTACCCCTGAGCAGAATGGAGCACCCCCCCACCCAGAAGCTTGTGGCAGCCATTGTATCACAACAAACAAACTTACAGGTAGGTAGCCATCTTCACAGGGAGGGCTGCTGGGGGGTGGGAGGCCTGTACTACAACTCCCACTAGGCCCCCTGTCCCACCCCTGAGCAGGGTGGAGCACTCCCCCCGCACCCAAAAGCTTGTGGCAGCCATTGTATCACAACAAACAAACTTACAGGTAGGTAGCCATTTTCACATGGAGGGCTGTTGTGGGGTAGGAGGCCTGCACTACAACTCCCACCAGCCCCCCTGTCCCACCCCTGAGCAGTATGGAGCACTCCCCCCACCCAGAGGCATGTGGCAGCCATTGTATCACAACAAACAAACCTACAGTTAGGTAGCCATCTTCACAGGGAGGGATGTTGTGGGGTGGGAGGCCTGCACTACAACTCCCACCAGCCCCCCTGTCCCACCCCTGAACAGGATGGATCACTCCCCCCACCCAGAAGCATGTGGCAGCCATTGTATCACAACAAACAAACCTGGATGGAGCACTCAAACACACACCTAGAGAGATGTGTCAGAAATCCCACCCCAATGTGACAGCAGAACAGGTAAGTAGACAGTGCATGCACTCCACTATTCCTCTCGAAAAGCATGGAGCCATATGACAACGCCAGCCCTCACATCCCACCAAAATTGACACAGATCCAATATCCAAATACAATGTGCAGACAGCTAAGCATATGTAACTGTCACAGAAACCAAAGAGTGACTCACCAAATCAAATGTTGAAGAAATTCAGGGCACAATCAGGCAGAGCTTGAAGGATCATATGAAAGCAAAGCAAGCATGGTCTGTAGAACAAATAAAGCACAGGACATGACAAAGGAATGCATGAGATAACAATAGCTAGTTAATGCGCAGATGTAATGCCTGCCCGGCAGATTAATCAGCAAAGATGCTTCACATCAAATCGTAGTGCCGCTAGTCGTTAGATGACAACATGTCCTCGTAATCACAAAATCTGCATGTGGGGCATGGTATCCATTGACATGTCACACCATGGACAAGTAATTTATGTACCTCAACATCATGTCATGATGCACATCACTGTGCAGACATATAATGTGAGAACTAGTAAACTGTGTGTTGCATAACCTGTAAATAAGATACATCAAACACCAAGCTTGAGCGGTGCACGTCAATGACCATTTCCCCTCTGTCCCACAGGTGACCAGGAACTGAATGCAGAGGATGACAACACCAACCTGCAGAGCCAGTCTCCACCCCCGGAACGTCGACTCTCTGATGATGACTCCCTGGATTTTGAGGATGAGGAGCAAGAAGCTGGCCCATCTGACATCCAGGGCGCTACAAGTCCCAGGAACCCACTGTCCCCACTGCTACTACATCAGCAACAACAACAACTACGCTGACCCCTGCTGTAAAGACCTGTGCGGCCTCCACTACCACCACCAGTGCTGCCTGCAACACTCTCCTGCCCCAGAGGATGACCACCCCACCCCACCAACTGAGGAGGGCAGGGAAAGTAGGTGGGTGCGTACAGTGGTGAGGCAACAGGTCCATGATAGCAGGGCAGGTGGGAAGGCAATGGGGAATCAAAGCCAACCGGAAACTGGGACCAAAGCCCTGGACAACATCACCAGAGTCCTTGGGGTCTATGAACGGGTCCAGGGACAAACGGGCCAGGCTTAGGAAGATTCCCGTGAGCTCTGCCTGCTGCTGAGGTCCATAGACACCCGCATGGGCCAAATCGTGGACCTCTTGGGCCAGCTAGTGGCGGTTCTGAAGGACACCTCCACCTCCCTCCGGTGGACCGCAGGATGACAGTTCCAAGTCCTCCCCTGCGGCCACGGAGAGGGTGGACTCCTCCGACCCCACTGGTCCCGCAACAGAGGCCCCCCCCGCCAAACGACCAAAGGGCCGTCCTAAGAAATCCAAGGGAGGATCTCGTAGCAAAGCACCTGCCAAACTCCATTCAAGGAGCCAGCCATAATGGCACACCTCTTCACTATTGCAGTGACTTTGTTGACTGTCATTCCCCGCACTGCCATGTTAATGGCATCCGTCTGTTGGACTGGGTCACCACATCAATGTGGTAACTACTCGATTGTCTCATCTTACATCACTGACAACTCATTGATTCACTAATCACTGTTTTGTAAATATTCACTTCCCTGTCACATGTACCCATTGTAAATAAACACTCCTTAGACACCTGTGTAGTTGTGCCTGCTCCATGTTTGTAACAGGATGTATAATGTTCACCATTATTACAATGTACCAGGAGCACGGATTGTTTGTAGGCAAGTAGAGGCTGAAGGGACCTAGGAAAACACAACAGAACAATATTCAGTAGTCAGGCGGTGGCATCACAGCCATCACACAACACTTGTCATCAAGGTACTCCAATCTGCACACATTACAATGAGCAACACTACTGACATAGACAACTTGTATCTGTGCTAAACTACCCTGTCCCAGAAACATTAGCTGCCAGCACGAAGTCAACTACAGGCTGCAGTCACAAAGCTCATCTAGACCTTTTCACCAACAACGACATCAGCAGACAATGGCACCGTTGTATGTTGGCACTCACCTTCAAGAGAAGTAGCGGTTGATGAGCTGTTGATGCAGGTCGACACCTTCCTCCTCTCCACTATCCTCGTCACTGGACATGGGATGGTTAGCAGGTGGGGGCCTTGGCTGCTCATCACCTACAGGAGCAGGGGGATCTCCTTGAGCAAGGTCAGGTTGTGGTGCATGCAGCAAGCAACTACAATCTGACACACCTTTTTGGGCGAGTACATCAGTGCACCTCCGGTCTTGTCCAGGCAGCGAAATCATGACTTCAGGAGACCAAAAGTACGCTCCACCACACGACGTGTCCTACCATGGGCATCATTGTAGTGGACTTCATTTGGGGTCCTGGGATTCCGCAGTGGGCTCAGCAACCAAGGACAGTTGGGATATGAAGAGTCACCTATGAGTGAGATACACAGACCAACTTTATAATATAACTGTGGCAGAGGACAGCATTTAACACACACAGCACACCACTTGACTCTGCGTACTCACCCACAATCCATGCATGCTCTGGAAGCAGATTAGCCATCAGCTGTGGCACAATGCTGTTACACAGGATGTACAAGTCATGGGCCGAGTCAGGAAATTTGGCTCAGACATGTGAGATAATCATATCCGCCTGGCACACCTTTTGCACGTTGATGGAATGGAAATGTTTTCTGTTCCTGTAGATGTGCTCACGTGCCTGTGGTGGAACCAGGCCAACATGTGTGCAGTCAATGGCACCAACAACATTAGGGATGTGGCCAAGGGCATAAAAATCACCCTTCACAGCCGCCAATTCATGCCTCCTGGGGAAATGGATGTATCTGTCCTTGTAGGTCATCATAGCGGACAGGACATCACGTAGAACCATGCTGAACATAGGTTGCGACATCCCACCTGCGCTGGATACCGTGTACTGGAATGAACCAGTAGCAAAGAAATGCAGGGCCGTCATCACCCTACACATTGGTGTCAAAGCAGTCGGATACGTTCTGTGAGGCTGCAGTTGGGGTTCCAACAGAGCACATAGGTCTTGTAGGGTGGGTCGATCAAGATAGAACTTTCATATGACGTCATCATCCTCCATGTCCGCCAGCACTGTGAAGGGACGATGCACATTTGGTCGCCTCCTATGTGAGATGAAAGGGGACACATGTCATTGCAATCCACTATGTGATGTGTCCAACATCTTATATTTTAACTGACACAAAGCCAACATTGACTGGCATCAAACCTCAGCTTACAGCACAACGTACATGTCGGGACACCTTTAGCTACACTAGCTGTACACTTGTCCACTGTTCACACAGTGAGTACCTCAAAAACAATATCTGACTATGTGAATTCCCAAAGTTATATGGCCACATCTTACATAAGCAGCACTGACAGTAGTTCATACAGCATATATGTGAAACAGCAACACTATTGTCTCCTACCTAGCTGCTATACCTGCCACCCCTTCTTGCGTAAGTCAAACAGGGCACACATCAATAAACACAGTCTGTGCGTTAAGAGCAAGTATGTGAATGAGCCAAGCAAAGTAGACAGTCAAATATGCACATTGTGTAGTCAGACATTCATCACTGTGAGTTGCTCAGCCCTATCACACATAGACATGTGTACCCATTGGAGAGTCCATCACAACACTGTTCTGTGTAGATGCCCAGCAATATCACAAGTGACATGTGAGGGAGTACATGCCAATGTTTTCAATCATATACACCAACATGGCATGTGTAGTCAGCAGTGGGCTAAATGTTACATTGGCATTGTGTGCACTATCTTGTGCCATGAATCAGGTGTCTACTGTGCACCGTTTAGAACTGGCCATTGGCCATTGACACAGCATGATGTGTCCATAGGTGCTGTGCTCGTGCTCTGCCACCCAAATCACGGTCATTGGCAAAAATGGCTAGCAGCCACATCGCGGTAGCGACCGCCTGGCCCCAGCGGTGTATCAATGCCAAAGCCACACTCGCGGCAGTGAAATACATATAGTAAAATGGCGGTTGGCATGCTCAGCCACCAAGATCATGGTCATTGGCACCAGTGGCAAGCAGCCTCATTGCGGTAACGACTGCCTGGCCCCAGTGGTGTATCACTGCCAAGGCCAATTCACTTCCGGTTCAATTTCAAACTATTGACATAATTATTTTATTCTTTCCTTTATTGGTGCTCACCATCCCCCAATTACATTTGAAGTTGCAGTCATCCCGCACTACAATTGACTGACATCCTAGTGGGTCGTTATTTATTCATTCTATGGGCCAGTAATTATTCAAAATATTCATTCTTGAAATCATCCTCAGGATTAATTTAATTTCACCCATAGTTTGTCGTTATTGTTTATTATTGGTAATACGACAAACGCCATTACCGTAAATTTATTTACATGTTAGACAATGACATCCTCTGTTTTCTATTTCCATCGCGATTCTCTTTCACTAATGAACATCCTACGTATGACGTCATCACGCTTTTTGAATATCCAGAGACGCACCGGATCTGTAAGTGTATTCGGTCCTTTAATGCTCAACTACTCACTTGCTATTTGGCATCTCCGGACGTACGGCTGCTCGGCTGAAAACTTTTCGCTCTCCAAGTAAGTAACAAAAGACTATGTTTGTTGCTTAAAAACGGTTCTCTTTTGCTGTTCTTAGCCGGACACCTATAAATAGAATTCACTTTTGCAGTTGCTAAAGAATTAATTTAACAATAAAAGAATATCTATTCCGGAATTAACGGTTGGTAGCCTGCTATTCACCATGCTATATTTACACATCGCATGCCTGCTTTCACCCATATCGCAAGCAGTAGTCATCATTCTTAGCGCTATATTCAGAGATTTATATCCCTTTATTAGTTTACAACGCCTAGATTTTTTGCGCAGTCCGCCAAACTTCTATGCAGCCACTTTGATCGCTCCGTTTTGAGTTTGTTGACTACACTTAGATACCTCACATAGTCCACTTAAATATATATAGCCATTTGAGCGATCAATTAACAGATCCACACCCTTTCAACTCGTTACGGCACTCAGATGCGAAGCAAAATTCACATGTCTGCAGCACAATTGCTGAAAGTTACCCTCATTCTGGTTTACACAACAAGGGAGCCTAGGGGGCTAACAGGGTAGGTGGCCCCCCACTCACAATCCTGAAATACAACAAGACCTACCCTATGAACAAGTTTATAAAAATTTCTTAAGTAGTGAGCAGGTACTCAATCTATGTAGTGCCTGCCTGACTCTACGTCACTGGTGTGCTTACCACATGTGTCATAAAAACATTGTGTCAAATGGTGCTATAAAAACCTTACTAGTGATTAGTTCTTGTTCAAGATAAGTAGAGAAAGTAAAAAAGGTGTGATAGGACGACAGCGCCTCACGGAAGCAGCCCCAACGAGGTATGCGTAGACTGGTACTCGCCTACTACCTCCTATTGTCATCATCGGTCGCTGCCGCCCAAACAGAAATAGTAAAGGTGGAACAGAAATGTGTAGTATACTGCACTCAAACTCTACGTGATGGTCCTAATGACTTTAGGACCATCACGTAGAGTTTGAGTGCAGTATACTACACATTTCTGTTCCACCTTTACTATTTCTGTTTGGGCGGCAGCGACCGATGATGACAATAGGAGGTAGTAGGCGAGTACCAGTCTACGCATACCTCGTTGGGGCTGCTTCCGTGAGGCGCTGTCGTCCTATCACACCTTTTTTACTTTCTCTACTTATCTTGAACAAGAACTAATCACTAGTAAGGTTTTTATAGCACCATTTGACACAATGTTTTTATGACACATGTGGTAAGCACACCAGTGACGTAGAGTCAGGCAGGCACTACATAGATTGAGTACCTGCTCACTACTTAAGAAATTTTTATAAACTTGTTCATAGGGTAGGTCTTGTTGTATTTCACCCTCATTCTGGTAACATAACTTGGCTTTTAAACTTAATGCTGCCATTTTTGGTATACTAGCGGATAAACCAATCATTTGTTTTTTGTTTTTTGCGGTAGAACCAACGTGCAGCCATACATGTGTATATACATACATGTTCATGTGTTTTTACACAGTTCTGCGCTTACCTAAAATATTTTTACATCTTTACAGTGATCCCTCTCTTACTTCCTGAGATGACCGTATGGTTCTAAGATTCTCACCATAACCCAGGTCTGTTTTCCAAGCCTACACAAAAGAAAGGTAACATGCCCATATAGACCTATACTATTAAATTTACCCCTACACATATTTCTGTGTAATAGCCTTATTGTGTAATGCCCTTTTTCTAATCTGTATGTTTCTGATTTACGAAGTTTACAGACACACCAGTCTTGACGGTCCTGTTCCTGCAATTTTGGGTTTTAAACACCAGTGCATCGTATGCTGATCTAAAGAAGGATCACAGATATACATTGTTTTTAGGTAATCCTTACTGTAACTTCCCAGTTGGGAATAAAACTATCTAGTCCACAAACTACATATAGTTTCCACTATATATCTGTTTTTTCCTTTCTTGTTTGCTTTACAGAATATTATAATATAAAGAAGCCTTGACTCCACCACCAACGTGGTTTTTAATTGCCTTTCATGTAGGTAAATGCAAACCAATTAGTTAGATTATACATTTATGCATTGCTTTACTGACAATGACTTATCCCATCCTTGTTACTCTCTCTTCCTTTTATCATAGGTAATTTAATCACCTCTGGTGGTTCCAAACATCCATTTGGTCCCATCCATATACCAATTTAGGTATGCTTCTCTGATTATTTGTTGGGCCAATGGTTTTTCTGTTATCTCCTGTGACCACCTACATTTACTACGAACATTTCTTTTTTTTGTTTTTAAATATTTTTTATTGGTTTTAACATATTTATTCCCCCCCCCCCCCGGACAGGTAAGCATTCTGTACATTAATATCATGTACTTTATGTATGTCAAACTTAAATAAGCATTAAAGGAAATTTTGCAAGACATATTCAAGGCTTCACATGGAAGAAACCCCCAAACCAAATAATAACATAAATACATTGTGGCATTGATAATAAATCAGATTTGTTGCTCTCGCCAAGATGTGAGAGGAGACCAGATATTCATGCCCCTTTCACGTCTCCTTTTCCCTTTCCGCTTATATATAGCTATCTCGATGTTATGCACCGTTAGTAGCCTAGCTAGCCACTGTTGAAAAGTGGGTGGTAACGGGTCTAGCCAGGCCGAGGCTAGACATAAGCGCCAGACGGCCATGGCAACAAAAATAAAATCATAGCCGTTTTCAAGTTTATCTGAGTTTTCCACCCCAAGTACCATTACCTCTGGTGACAAGACAACTTTTCTATGAAGAACAGCGGTTAAAAACCTCTCTATATCTTGTACCAGAGGCATTAGCACTGGGCAAGAGGCGAAGATATGGATAGAGTTTGCTTTAAATAGATTACATCTTGGACAGCAAGTCCCAGTACCAGTTCCCCATTTTGCAATCTTGTTAGGTGTATAGTAGAGAAAAAAACAGGTTTTATAAAATTGTGGCAGAAGTTTAGTCGAAATAAGAAGTGTTTGTGCTAATTGGTAAGAGCCAAAAAATCCTTCTTTAGATATATCAAGTTTACTTTGCCACCTTATTGCCATTTTATCTAGATCGTCAGGGAGCTTGTCCAACAATAACTCATAAACTCCACCAATCGTGTGTTTCCTAGAATGTATAACTGTCTCTACTACAGTAGATTCTTCCCATAATGTTTTTAATCCAAGTTTATGAGTTAGGAAGGCCCTGATCTGAAGATATTTAAAAAGGTCCTGCCAGTCTAAGCCAAATTCTCCCTTCAAAACTTCGAAAGATTTAATACCCTGGTTAGTATAAAAATCACCTAGTTGTGTTATTCCCAAATTAGACCATTTATTAATGCAGTTATCTTTAAAGATAGTTGCTGGAAGTATTGGGTTATTTAATACTGGGGTGTAGTATGAGAATCGTCCGATTCCTAGTACTTTTTTGACAGCCTTCCATGCCTTAAAACAACTGTAGAGAGTCTTAAATTTGACTTTTTTATGGTAACTGGCATGTATGTATTTCCAAAAATAGCCATAGCAGGAATTCCCCACCAATAGTTGAAAAATTGAAGCGGTATGTTCCTCTATGTTATTTGGACTTTGTAATAATTCCTTACTGTACAATAATACACATGACCAATAGTATCTCCTTAAATTGGGGAGTGCGAGCCCTCCTCTATCCTTTGCAAGGGTAAGATATTTATATGCCCGTCGGGGTTGAGCATAAGACCATACAAATCTAGAAAAGGTACGTTCCATTACTGTAAACCACTGATTAGAGATTTCTAGGCAAACTGCCCTGAATAGATACAATATCTTAGGAAAGTACACCATTTTAATTGCATTAGCTCTTCCAATAATAGACAGGTGGAGATTATCTAACCGTTGTAGATCTTTTTGTATCGTATTTAGTAATGGCTTAAAATTTAAGTCCACAACTTCCTCTAAATTGGAGGAAATTGTAACACCCAGGTATGTCGCTCCCTTCACCACCCTAGGATCGTCCAAAGAGATTTTTTGATTTAGAACAATTTGTGTCTTTCCTTGATTTAAAGCGTTACAACAAACAATTGATGGACGGAATGCTGACAATGCAAACATTCTCCCCCAGTCAAGAGATCTGGGTTAAATCCATCGTTCTTTTGCCCACTACACCACCCCAGTTTAGACATGGCCATATGCAAATCAGTCTTGACCCTGTGCCTCATGGGAACAGTCCAGCCCGAACTGCCAAGCCATGTCTTCCCTGGACCGGAATCAAGCATCCTAGGACCGGTTTCTGGCTATCAGCCGTCATCAGCCAGGATAGCTTGACTCCAGTGGCGTAGTGAGCACGGGTCCCACGTCTGGGAATACCCATCCCACTTAGGGCGAAAAGCGTTACAACAAACAATTGATGGACGGAATGCTGACAATGCAAACATTCTCCCCCAGTCAAGAGATCTGGGTTAAATCCATCGTTCTTTTGCCCACTACACCACCCCAGTTTAGACATGGCCATATGCAAATCAGTCTTGACCCTGTGCCTCATGGGAACAGTCCAGCCCGAACTGCCAAGCCATGTCTTCCCTGGACCGGAATCAAGCATCCTAGGACCGGTTTCTGGCTATCAGCCGTCATCAGCCAGGATAGCTTGACTCCAGTGGCGTAGTGAGCACGGGTCCCACGTCTGGGAATACCCATCCCACTTAGGGCGAAAAGCGTTACAACAAACAATTGATGGACGGAATGCTGACAATGCAAACATTCTCCCCCAGTCAAGAGATCTGGGTTAAATCCATCGTTCTTTTGCCTACTACACCACCCCAGTTTAGACATGGCCATATGCAAATCAGTCTTGACCCTGTGCCTCATGGGAACAGTCCAGCCCGAACTGCCAAGCCATGTCTTCCCTGGACCGGAATCAAGCATCCTAGGACCGGTTTCTGGCTATCAGCCGTCATCAGCCAGGATAGCTTGACTCCAGTGGCGTAGTGAGCACGGGTCCCACGTCTGGGAATACCCATCCCACTTAGGGCGAAAAGCGTTACAACAAACAATTGATGGACGGAATGCTGACAATGCAAACATTCTCCCCCAGTCAAGAGATCTGGGTTAAATCCATCGTTCTTTTGCCCACTACACCACCCCAGTTTAGACATGGCCATATGCAAATCAGTCTTGACCCTGTGCCTCATGGGAACAGTCCAGCCCGAACTGCCAAGCCATGTCTTCCCTGGACCGGAATCAAGCATCCTAGGACCGGTTTCTGGCTATCAGCCGTCATCAGCCAGGATAGCTTGACTCCAGTGGCGTAGTGAGCACGGGTCCCACGTCTGGGAATACCCATCCCACTTAGGGCGAAAAGCGTTACAACAAACAATTGATGGACGGAATGCTGACAATGCAAACATTCTCCCCCAGTCAAGAGATCTGGGTTAAATCCATCGTTCTTTATGCAAATCAGTCTTGACCCTGTGACTGGGGGAGAATGTTTGCATTGTCAGCATTCCGTCCATCAATTGTTTGTTGTAACGCTTTTCGCCCTAAGTGGGATGGGTATTCCCAGACGTGGGACCCGTGCTCACTACGCCACTGGAGTCAAGCTATCCTGGCTGATGACGGCTGATAGCCAGAAACCGGTCCTAGGATGCTTGATTCCGGTCCAGGGAAGACATGGCTTGGCAGTTCGGGCTGGACTGTTCCCATGAGGCACAGGGTCAAGACTGATTTGCATATGGCCATGTCTAAACTGGGGTGGTGTAGTGGGCAAAAGAACAATGGATTTAACCCAGATCTCTTGACTGGGGGAGAATGTTTGCATTGTCAGCATTCCGTCCATCAATTGTTTGTTGTAACGCTTTTCGCCCTAAGTGGGATGGGTATTCCCAGACGTGGGACCCGTGCTCACTACGCCACTGGAGTCAAGCTATCCTGGCTGATGACGGCTGATAGCCAGAAACCGGTCCTAGGATGCTTGATTCCGGTCCAGGGAAGACATGGCTTGGCAGTTCGGGCTGGACTGTTCCCATGAGGCACAGGGTCAAGACTGATTTGCATATGGCCATGTCTAAACTGGGGTGGTGTAGTGGGCAAAAGAACAATGGATTTAACCCAGATCTCTTGACTGGGGGAGAATGTTTGCATTGTCAGCATTCCGTCCATCAATTGTTTGTTGTAACGCTTTTCGCCCTAAGTGGGATGGGTATTCCCAGACGTGGGACCCGTGCTCACTACGCCACTGGAGTCAAGCTATCCTGGCTGATGACGGCTGATAGCCAGAAACCGGTCCTAGGATGCTTGATTCCGGTCCAGGGAAGACATGGCTTGGCAGTTCGGGCTGGACTGTTCCCATGAGGCACAGGGTCAAGACTGATTTGCATATGGCCATGTCTAAACTGGGGTGGTGTAGTGGGCAAAAGAACAATGGATTTAACCCAGATCTCTTGACTGGGGGAGAATGTTTGCATTGTCAGCATTCCGTCCATCAATTGTTTGTTGTAACGCTTTTCGCCCTAAGTGGGATGGGTATTCCCAGACGTGGGACCCGTGCTCACTACGCCACTGGAGTCAAGCTATCCTGGCTGATGACGGCTGATAGCCAGAAACCGGTCCTAGGATGCTTGATTCCGGTCCAGGGAAGACATGGCTTGGCAGTTCGGGCTGGACTGTTCCCATGAGGCACAGGGTCAAGACTGATTTGCATATGGCCATGTCTAAACTGGGGTGGTGTAGTGGGCAAAAGAACAATGGATTTAACCCAGATCTCTTGACTGGGGGAGAATGTTTGCATTGTCAGCATTCCGTCCATCAATTGTTTGTTGTAACGCTTTTCGCCCTAAGTGGGATGGGTATTCCCAGACGTGGGACCCGTGCTCACTACGCCACTGGAGTCAAGCTATCCTGGCTGATGACGGCTGATAGCCAGAAACCGGTCCTAGGATGCTTGATTCCGGTCCAGGGAAGACATGGCTTGGCAGTTCGGGCTGGACTGTTCCCATGAGGCACAGGGTCAAGACTGATTTGCATATGGCCATGTCTAAACTGGGGTGGTGTAGTGGGCAAAAGAACAATGGATTTAACCCAGATCTCTTGACTGGGGGAGAATGTTTGCATTGTCAGCATTCCGTCCATCAATTGTTTGTTGTAACGCTTTTCGCCCTAAGTGGGATGGGTATTCCCAGACGTGGGACCCGTGCTCACTACGCCACTGGAGTCAAGCTATCCTGGCTGATGACGGCTGATAGCCAGAAACCGGTCCTAGGATGCTTGATTCCGGTCCAGGGAAGACATGGCTTGGCAGTTCGGGCTGGACTGTTCCCATGAGGCACAGGGTCAAGACTGATTTGCATATGGCCATGTCTAAACTGGGGTGGTGTAGTGGGCAAAAGAACAATGGATTTAACCCAGATCTCTTGACTGGGGGAGAATGTTTGCATTGTCAGCATTCCGTCCATCAATTGTTTGTTGTAACGCTTTTCGCCCTAAGTGGGATGGGTATTCCCAGACGTGGGACCCGTGCTCACTACGCCACTGGAGTCAAGCTATCCTGGCTGATGACGGCTGATAGCCAGAAACCGGTCCTAGGATGCTTGATTCCGGTCCAGGGAAGACATGGCTTGGCAGTTCGGGCTGGACTGTTCCCATGAGGCACAGGGTCAAGACTGATTTGCATATGGCCATGTCTAAACTGGGGTGGTGTAGTGGGCAAAAGAACAATGGATTTAACCCAGATCTCTTGACTGGGGGAGAATGTTTGCATTGTCAGCATTCCGTCCATCAATTGTTTGTTGTAACGCTTTTCGCCCTAAGTGGGATGGGTATTCCCAGACGTGGGACCCGTGCTCACTACGCCACTGGAGTCAAGCTATCCTGGCTGATGACGGCTGATAGCCAGAAACCGGTCCTAGGATGCTTGATTCCGGTCCAGGGAAGACATGGCTTGGCAGTTCGGGCTGGACTGTTCCCATGAGGCACAGGGTCAAGACTGATTTGCATATGGCCATGTCTAAACTGGGGTGGTGTAGTGGGCAAAAGAACAATGGATTTAACCCAGATCTCTTGACTGGGGGAGAATGTTTGCATTGTCAGCATTCCGTCCATCAATTGTTTGTTGTAACGCTTTTCGCCCTAAGTGGGATGGGTATTCCCAGACGTGGGACCCGTGCTCACTACGCCACTGGAGTCAAGCTATCCTGGCTGATGACGGCTGATAGCCAGAAACCGGTCCTAGGATGCTTGATTCCGGTCCAGGGAAGACATGGCTTGGCAGTTCGGGCTGGACTGTTCCCATGAGGCACAGGGTCAAGACTGATTTGCATATGGCCATGTCTAAACTGGGGTGGTGTAGTGGGCAAAAGAACAATGGATTTAACCCAGATCTCTTGACTGGGGGAGAATGTTTGCATTGTCAGCATTCCGTCCATCAATTGTTTGTTGTAACGCTTTTCGCCCTAAGTGGGATGGGTATTCCCAGACGTGGGACCCGTGCTCACTACGCCACTGGAGTCAAGCTATCCTGGCTGATGACGGCTGATAGCCAGAAACCGGTCCTAGGATGCTTGATTCCGGTCCAGGGAAGACATGGCTTGGCAGTTCGGGCTGGACTGTTCCCATGAGGCACAGGGTCAAGACTGATTTGCATATGGCCATGTCTAAACTGGGGTGGTGTAGTGGGCAAAAGAACAATGGATTTAACCCAGATCTCTTGACTGGGGCAGAATGTTTGCATTGTCAGCATTCCGTCCATCAATTGTTTGTTGTAACGCTTTTCGCCCTAAGTGGGATGGGTATTCCCAGACGTGGGACCCGTGCTCACTACGCCACTGGAGTCAAGCTATCCTGGCTGATGACGGCTGATAGCCAGAAACCGGTCCTAGGATGCTTGATTCCGGTCCAGGGAAGACATGGCTTGGCAGTTCGGGCTGGACTGTTCCCATGAGGCACAGGGTCAAGACTGATTTGCATATGGCCATGTCTAAACTGGGGTGGTGTAGTGGGCAAAAGAACAATGGATTTAACCCAGATCTCTTGACTGGGGGAGAATGTTTGCATTGTCAGCATTCCGTCCATCAATTGTTTGTTGTAACGCTTTTCCTTGATTTAATGCATAGCCAGAGACCAACCCAAATTTCTTGGCTTCGGCCTCTATGATCAGCATTGCTACTCCGGGGTCAGCAGTAACTATAGCAATATCGTCAGCATATGCTAATGTTTTTGTTGCATATCCCTGTGATATAATAGGGGTTATACGATTATTTTTCTCCAAATAGCGAATGAAGGAATCAATGTATATTGCAAAAAGCAATGGCGAGCAAGGACATCCCTGCCGAGTTCCCCTGGAAATTACGATTTCCTTGTTTAAACTTCCATTAACAGATACAACAGCTCTAGGATTATTATACATTTTTTGTAATGCCTGTATGATTTTAGTTTGAAATCCCACCGTCGCCATAGCTTTCCAGAGAAACTGCCAGGAGACTCTATCAAAGGCCTTCTCTGCATCCAGAAGTATCAGGGCCATAGGGTCTCCGGTAGTTTCTGTTCCGTCAAAAAGTGTAATGACCCTCTGGATAAGATTAATCGTTGACCTTCCAGGAACAAAACCATGCTGACTTTTAGCGATGACTTTATGTATTATAGGTGCTATTCGATTTGCCAAGATTTTGGAATATATTTTTGAATCGACATTTATAAGGGTTATTGGACGGTATGATCCTAGCTGTTCTAGTGGTTTCCCCTTTTTGGCAAAGATGACAATTTTGGCTTTAGACCAAGAGCCTGGAGGTTCTCCCCCAGAGAAGATATGTATAATTAAGTCCCAAAGTATATGTTTAATTTCTTCTATAAATATACTATAGAATTCTGATGGAATACAGTCCAATCCTGTTGCCTTTCCTTTAGGGAGACTTTTGACTGCAATCAAAATCTCTTCCATGCTTGGAGTTTCCTCTAGAGCCAGCTGTGTATTTACCTCGAGCTTTTCAGTTTCACAATTCTCTAGGTATCTTTCTATTTCTATAATATCTCCATTACCATTATCCGTATATAGACTACGAACATTTCTAAAGATTTGGTACTATAACTATCTTGGTTTTCAGTTGTTTTTCTTTTCTGGTAGGGATGTAGGGTCTTTTTCTGTATCATAGCATTAGGCGAATCACATATACGCTACCTTTTTCACTAGTGTTCCAACCCTCTTATACACCATCTTCTCTTATGGGTCTCTTAAAAATCTACACAAAGATTAACTTGTTTTTTACTATTGTACGCTATTCAGCAAACTTTTTATCAAAACACATGTCCTCCAGACTCAGTGTACAATGTATGTTTGTAATTTTATATATATATGTGATTATTTTTGTCAGTTTAGGAAATTGTGGCTGTCCTGAAGAAGGCGCTTAGCACGCCGAAACACGCGTAGAGAAATAAAGAATGTGTCTACCATCTAGCCACTATGTTTCAATAAGAAACAAACAGTTTATAATTCTGTCTAAGCTTTTGTATGTTAGAAATTGTTTGTATCGTATTGTTCTATATTTGTTTGTGCATATATATATTAATGTTTCTCTTTATGTTGTAAAGTATGTCCCATTAGTTTAACAACTTTTTTATCATGAACTTATATTAATAAAATGAAGTTTTTAATATAAATGTTTGAGTACACTGAGTCAATGTTCTTATCAATGTGTCTAACAAAGGTTAATGTATGACCAGTTAATTGCCCAGGCTTTTTTGCTCTCAACTGCCAATGCCAAAGCCACACTCACCGTAGTGAAATACATATAGTAAAATGGCAGTTGGCATGCTCCGCCACCCAAATCACGGTCATTTGCACCAATGGCTATCAGCCACATCGCGGCAGCGACGGCCTGGCTCCAGCAGTGTGTCACTGCCAATGCAAAAGCCACACTCGCAGTATTGAAATACATATAGTAAAATGGCGGTTGGCATGCTTCGCCACCCAAATCACGGTCATTGGCACCAATGGCTAGCAGCAACATTGCGGTAGTGACTGCCTAGCCTCAGCGGTGTGTCACCGCCATGGCCCATGCTCTTACAGACAATGGGAATAGCAATTGCGGTAGCCTAATGCATTTTTTAAAATAGCGGTAGGCATGCTCCACCACCGCAGGCCGGTCGTTGGATGCATTGGAAAAAAGTGGACCTGGATCACCAATAGCAGAAGCTTAGAACCACTGAAACTACCCCAGGGGGCTTTATATGTGTGGAAGTGAGCCTCACATTTCCACAGCTTCCAGACACTGCTGCCTGACACTCCTCACCACCAACTGTTTCTGCTCCTGTCTCCTGTCTCCAGACACTGCTGCCTGACACTCCTCACCCCAACTGCTGTTGCTGCTGCTCCTGTCTCCTGTCTCCAGACACTGGTGCCTGACAACCCTCACCACCAACTGCTGCTGCTCCTGTCTCCAGACACTGCTGCCTGACATCCCTCACCACCAACTGCTGCTGCTCCTGTCTCCTGGACCCAGTGATGTTGAGGACTGAGAACATCAGGGCCCGTCCCTTCACCACAGAGGAGCTGGAGGTCCTGGTGGACGAGGTGCTCACACAGTATGGGAGGCTATATGGTGCTCCAAATGTCATGGTAAGTGTTTCATAGTGGAAGTGAGAGTGCATGGAGTGCACACATGAAGTTCATCTTCTGCAGTATGTGCCTGAATGTGTGGGTTTGTGTCTTACACTGCCTAGCATGCTGACTCCAGGGAAAGGAGGTTTGTAGCCTATTTTAGACATTTCCCTGGCTGCACATCAGGATAGGAGGGACATGCATTGTTTTTGCAGCCATACAGTGACACAGCAAGTTTGTTAAGCTGGAGTCAGGACAGAAATTGCCTGTGTAAATGGATGTGTGGGTCCATGATGTTCTTCACAGGCTCATCTGTTTACGTCCAGAGGGTACTGATGGAAGTGTGTCTGACTTAATATTGCCACCATGTATAGGTCAGCATTATGCACAAGAATGAAATGCCAGAGGGTGACATTCTTGGTGGAAATTCATCTCTGACACAGCAGATTGTTGTACTTTTGAACCGACCCCCTTCCATTTTCATCATCATGTGTACTGACTCGCATGTGTAGCACTGTTTTCCCTTTTATTATGTCCCAGCATGTGACATTTCTGATGCCCCACATTGAATCTCAGTGTGAGCCTCCCTGGCCTGCACAGTCACTACCCAATTTGACAAGGACACATCACTGAATGAGACATATGGGTTGTCTTCTACCCTATCCATCAAAGAGCTATCTCAGCCCTGTAGATTGCACACGACAGACATTTTGATAAGGGTGTGAGATTGTAAGATCATGTCCCTAAATGTGACCTCCATGACTCAGTGGGCCATTCACAGGGCAAAGACATTGGGGCTGTGCAGTGTTGGACACAGTGATTCTGCCCCGACACATTTCCAATGTAATGTATGCCTTGCTCACCCACAAACTGGATAGCAGATGTGGACCTCCTACACATAGCTTTCTGTGCTGGAATCCTGCATGTGTATGAGATGGGCAGGTACTGTGTCCACCCTCCTACCTGCATGTTTTTTGGTATGATTATCCCATGCTTATGTACTGTGTGTCATGCTGTATGGTCTCTGCTCAACATGTCTGTGAAGTAGTGCTGAGTTAGTATCATGCTCCTGTACTGAGAGATAGTTGTATGTAACCCAGTGTCACTCAAATTTCCCCCTCTTGTCTCCCATGCCTGCAGCTCAAAGTCCACCTGCATAAGGTCGTGTGGAGGGCCATTGCACACAAGGTATCTCCAACCGACATCAACCAACGTCACTGTCACTAGAGGTGGGTTGACATCTGCCGGCTGAGCAAAAACATGGCAGAGATGATGCTGGGGCTGCTCCCTCAGATTGGCAGGTTGGCACGCAGGAGCATGACACCACTAATGGCATGTATCCTAGCTGTGACACAGCCTGATATGGATGCACATTTGAAGGGCCATCAGCAGCAAACTGGGAGTGAGTATTCTGGTAAGGGTGACTTTGGTTGTGAGTGACTGCATGTAGTCCAAGCCTGAGCTAGTGCTGAGTTCTGTGATGTTGCTAGTGTGATGCAATGGCTTCTAAGTGCCCTCTGTGTTGGGTGCAGCTGTCATGCATTTTCCCTACATGTGCTTTCTCATTTAATTGATGTAATGGCCCTTGACATTGCATTCTGAGTTGTGGCCTTAATGCATCGGTTGCATTGGGGGAGTCAGGGACATCCCATGAATGTGAACGGAAGTGTGCCTCATCTGAGTGTGCTTTCATCAATGTGTGCAGTGCCTGACCTCAAAATTGAAAGAACTACACATCTGACACCAATGTGCATCTGTAGTTGTGCCCCGAAATGCGACATAGTGGATGGCAGAAGCTCATAGCCATAGTAAACTGATATTTTGGAGTCTGTATCTGTGTTGTCCCCTTATGCTGACTCCAGATGTGACTGTGACAACATGTTGGGAGGTACATCTTTTCTCCCCTCAGAGCCCTAGGCATAAACAGAGGTATCTGTATGTCTGGTTACACAGAGGCACGGGCAGGCTATTTGGCTGTTTGGGCATCATATGGGTCAGTTATGCCAAGTTTGCATGATGACATGCAGTTTGTGACTTTGGAATTGAGGTTGCACAATGTTACTGCACAGGGTGGTGTACAACATGGGGGTATCATCATCTTGTTTTGTACTTTGCTTGCATATGATGTTTGTGTGAATGCCACTAAACTGAATCTACATCTCTGTCTCTTGCATCATCTACAGTGGGCACAGAAGGACAGGGGATGGACACCAGTGGTGAGGCATCAGGCACGAATTCTACACACGAGCACACTGACACTGATGTGACCAGCGCCTCGGAGGGGGACAGGCGTCTGCTTGAGGAATCACAGCCATAGACACCAACCTCAACATCATCTGATGACAGCGGTGACTCTTCTATGTTGGTGGGCACAGGGAGCGGGAACTCTGCCTCCTCTTCCACCCCACAGCGTCCAGTGCCCAAACTCCCAGCAACTTCCACTAGTGCTCACGTGCTCGCATCAGTAAGAAGGGAAGAGTGTCATTTACCCCAGGCACTGCTGCCCCTGCCCCTGTCTCCCCTGCTGCCCTCAGTGTTGAGGCTGTTGACCTTTTGCACCAGCTGTGTGTGAGTCAGACAACTCTCCTCAATGCCTTCCTAGACCATGACAAGAAGTTGGCACAGGTGGTTGCCTTCATGGAGGGGATTCATTCAGACGTGGGTGGGCTACACATGACTGTCCAGTCTTTGTCCTCCACAGTGACAGCAGCCATTCAGCTGTCACAGGCTCAGAGTCCAGCTCCAGTCCCTTTGGCCACCCCCCTGCCAGTGGCAACTTTTGACAAGAGTGACCACACACCACAGACCTCAAGCTTAAGATACAGCACACGCAGCACACAACAGCAGCACCCCAAGTGGGCCAGAGTGCCGACACCATCCCCCAAAAAAACAAAAGCCACCCCAGAGCGCAAAAAGAAAAGCTCTTCAGATGACACTCAGGGTCATCAAGCCAAAAAGCAGGCCTCTGGGTCACATGCCTCAAAGGCATCCCCAGGCAAGGACACTCCGGTCCCAAAAGCATCTCGCAGAGAAAAGCAGTCAGTTCCCATGCCTGCTGTGAAGTTGGTGCCTGCTAAGAGACCACAGAAAAAGCCCTCTAAGGCATATTCACCCACAACCTCAACTCCCATCCAGACCCCTGTGAAGCAGGTGAAGGAGGTCACTGTAGGGGGTTCACCTGCTCAACAGGTGATGGAGGGGAAAAGGCAAGGCCAGGCCAAGCGCACCTCTGGATCCAGTAGGTCCGCAGAGGGAGGCTAACCAGCTGCACCTGATGCAGTTTTGGTGGAGAGTGTGTCTGTTGTGCCCGCCCCACTTACCACTCCGCCCAAGACAATAATTCCCTATCGAGTCCCCAAGAAGTGGAAAGGCACCCCTCTACCTTCTCCGTCCCACACTGTGTCTCATGGCAGCATGACTCCACCTTCACATGCCACCACACCACCCGGTCCAAGCAGCCCTCCGGCTCCCAAACCCACTGATGCCTCTACCTCAGCTTGTCTTCTCTCTCCCAGGTCCAGTCCTCCAACTGGCCCAGACACTCAGCCACCTCCCAGTCCGACTGACAGCCAAGTCTGAGTCAAAGTTGCCCACACACACCTGTCTCTCCCACAGGAGTGCCTGGACTGCCCCTTGTTATCCCCCTAACTATGTTGCTGACCATGGCAGTGTATAGTCTCATCCATTCCCTGTGCAGCCTCTCATGCACACATGTGCCTACTCTGCACTTTAGACTGGCCACCGGCCTTGCTGTTCTTTACCGTGTTTGCCCATTCCCTGTGCAGCCTCTCATGTACCTACTCTGCACTTTGGACTGGCCACTGGCCTTGCTGTTTATTACTGTGTTTGCCCATTCCCTGAGCAGCCTCTCATGTACCTACTCTGCCATTTGGACTGGCCACTGGCCTTGTTCTTCTTTACTGTGTTTGCCCATTCCCTGTGCAGCCTCTCATGTATGTACTCTGCACTTTGGACTGGCCACTGGCCTTGCTGTTCAATACTGTGTTTGCCCATTCCCTGTGCAGCCTCTCATGTACCTACTCTGCACTTTAGACTGGCCACTGGCCTTGCTCTTCTTTACTGTGTTTGCCCATTCCCTGTGCAGTCTCTCATGTATGTACTCTGCACTTTGGACTGGCCACTGGCCTTGCTGTTCTTTACTGTGGTTGCCCATTCCCTGTGCAGCCTCTCATGCACCTACTTAGCCCTTTGGACTGGCCACTGGTCTTGCTCTTGGCTACTTTTGATGCCTATCTGTGTAATATGTAATAGAGACAGTTACTCCTGTTGCCTCCTTTGTAAGTGTCCCTGCTAAATAAAGGGTTTTCTATGTGGCTATGATTAATGTGGCACATGCTCTGTATGCCACTTTATCATTGCCAATGGCTTGCTTCACTTTTCCAGGGTTTTGCAGAGGTGACAGGCACTTCATTTTTTCTTGACTCTGAGGTTTGGGGGTGCAATGATGGTTGTTTGTGATGACCTAGTGTTATCCTAATCACTCTATGGTCAGGTTAGCCAAATTGTACACATTTCATGTTTGGATGCACTGCCAGCACAGAGTGGGATTCTATCCACAGGATTGCAGGCAGGCTGGCCAGGGTCCATCACATCTGTGTGATCATTTTTGATGTGTGAACAGCAGTGTTGGTGTATGGTCATCTTGTGATGGCCACTCATCCTAGTCACATGGGGAAATTTCAATGTGTGCACTTGGGTGGTCATGAAGTGTGCAGTGTGAAGGGGGTGACTTAGTCTGTAGTGTTGATGTGTGTGTGCCCCAGCAATGGCAACTGCACACATGTGTCACCCAGGGTTGAGTGCCTGTTAGTTTGATTAGTCAGCCCTGTGCTTGTGATTGTGTGCACGTGGGAGTTGTAATTTGTGCACTGTGCAGTGTGTTGATGTGTCCTTGCACTTCTGTGGGACACCTACTTGTTGTTGATGCCAATTGTGAGTATGCAGTGTGTGACTGGCAAGTCAGTGTTGTGTTTTGTTGATCAGCCATATGTCTTGATACTGTTTGTGCTTGCTGTGCAGACCTGCTCAGCCACACTGACATTGTGGGTGTGTTTTCTCATGCTTTGCTGTCACTTGAGGCTTTGTTGGCTCCAGTATGGCATATGGCATGTGGAGTTATAACATCCCCTATCTGTGCTTCTGATGCCTACCCATTGTGAGTGAGCACTCCATCTATTTGTGTATGGTCACTACTGACATGTCCACTACTGACGTACACACCACTTCACTCTCATGTCACCTATCCCCTTGGGCTGCCTGTGTGTGTGCTTCCCCGCCACTTCATTTGTTACACTATGCTTTGTGGTGCTGATCTCTGCACAGGAGCAATGTACCACTCAGGACAGTTTCCCAATTGGTTATGTGTGATTTTCTTGTACTGGTTTGCAGTCAGGGTTGCTCATATGCAGTTCTGTTTGTGCTGCACAGTCCTCTGGCCATGTTGTTTGCACCTGGGTGTCCATGAGTTGTGCATCTGTGAGTGATGGGTGAGCTGTATGTGTGTTTGCTGAAGTACTGCTACCCTTCCTGAGTGTGATGTTTTCTGTGTACTGTGGTGATTTGTGTTGTGGGGGTTCATGTTGTGGCACTCAGATATGTGTGTGAATGGTTTAGTTGGTGTGCACACACTGCTTGTTGTGCATACAGTGCTGTGAGTGTATGTTTCCTTGTAATTGCCTTGTGTGCATCCCCTGATGTACAGCTGTGTTTGCAATGTGATGGATTGGCATGTGCATCTGTTGTGTGTTTGATGTGGATGTGTGCTGTGTTTGGCCTGTGTAGTCTCTCACAGCTGCCAGATGCTCTGAGTGTGATGTTCTATTTGCATGTCATTGTGTGTGAGTTGTTTGTGCATTGTGATACATTCAGATGTGTGTTGCAAGTGTAGTGTGCATTACTTGTTATGTTATGTTATGCTATATGGCTCTTATAGAGTGCTTATCACCACTGGTCTCTAAGCGCTAAACAGGCGACCCACAAACATCATGCCACCTCCCAACCATCTGCCAACTCCCAATTAGGCCGAAGATGTTACTGTACCAAACAAAAATGTCTTCAATTTTTTCCTGAAGGAAAGAAGGTTGAATTCTTCCTTCAGGCTCGGAGGAAGGTCATTCCAGAGTTGAGGAATGAGCACTGAGAAAGCCCTACCTCCTTTAGTTTTTAAATTGAATCTAGGTTGAGCCAGATTTGGGACAGAACCAGAACGTAGTGACCTACCGGGAACATACTTCCTTAATCGCTGTTTAATATATTCCGGGGCATTGCCAAACAGTGCTTTATGGGCCATACAGAGGCCTTTGAACTGGACCCTAAGCTTCACTGGAAGCCAATGCAGTTTGCGAAGGAGAGTGGATGCATGTGCACTTCTAGGAAGAGAAAAGACCAGTCTGGCAGCGTCGTTTTGCACGACTTGCAGTTTCCTCATCAGCTTCTGTGACAGGCCCAGGTACAGAACGTTGCCATAATCTAGCCTCGAGATGACGGTAGCTGAGACAACAGTCTGCAGCGTGGAGGCAGAGAGAATGGCAGTAAGTTTACGCAGCTGCCGCATCACGGCAGTACAGGACCCTACCACCGCCGACACTTGGGGGGCCATAGAGAGAGCCGTATCGATCTTTAGGCCAAGACTCTTCACTACCGTCCCAGGGCTGGGAGTTTTGCCGAGTTCTGGGGGCCAGTACAGATCATCCCAGGGATTGGCAATGTTGGTCACCACCAGAACCTCCATTTTATCTGCATTAACTTTAAGGAAGTTGTTAGTCATCCAGTTGACCGTGAATCTCAGAAGATCTCTGACTGCTTCCTGGGCCTCTGATATATCACCCAGCTGGACCAGTAACTGTGTGTCGTCTGCGTAGTTAAAGACCTCACAGTTCTTACGCGTGAGTTGCTCAATCAGGGGTTACAGATAGATATTAAACAGTAGGGGGGAGAGTGCGGATCCTTGAGGCACCCCCCAGGTCACTTGTGTGTCTCTCACATGCACTTATGAGTATTCTTGTTCCTCAGCTTGTGTTCAGTGCGCCGTGGTAGTTTCTCCTTTTATATTTGACCTGTCACTTGTCAGGATTGTGCATGTGCATGCATGTGGTACACTATTGCACCATGTTGAATTGATGGGTGGTGTGGTATGTCTGTCTGTGTTTTCTTATTGGCCCATTGCTCCCAGTTTGTGTCCATGATTGTTTTGAGATGATGCACTTCTTGTCTGTTTTGGGGTATGGTGTCTGTGCATTGGTCCTGAGTGATGATGTTGTGTACTCCTGTTCTGTCTGGGCTCCCATTGCCTTTCCACTGTTTGTCTGCACATGTCTGGGCTTGTTGGACTTCTGTGTATGTTGTTTGTGAGTTTTATGTTTGGCTATTGTTTTAGTGCCAGCATTGGTTCAGGCATCCCTGAGTATGTGTGTGTGATGTTTGTGGATGCCCCCCAGGGAGTGTGATTGTTTGTCAGTGTACTTCCAAGACATTATTTGAACCATTCTGCATGTTTAACACTGGTGTTGAGTGTTGCAGGTGTGAGGTGGGTGGAGGAGGGGTATGTTTGAAGGAGTCAACTTGTGTTTGACAGTCATGGAGTGCATCAATGGGCCCTGTGTGTTGTGCTGATGACATACACATGTCAGGTAGGGAGATACAGATGTGTGGCTGATCACTGTTTGACTTCAGACACTTCCTATCATCCCTGTGCCTATGCATGGCTTGCCTTGCTGTCTCCCTGAGTTGTGGCACAGAGGTCACTGTGGTTTAATTTCACTTACTCTGCCAGCCATATGTGATTTGTTGCCCAAATGGTGTTGTAATATGTTCATTCTCTTGCATGTGATGTACACATGCTTTGTGGCGAGCTCCTTGTCTTCCCATCACTGTCCACCTAACTTTTGACTTGCCCATTTCTTGTCCTCCATTGCTGTTGACATCTGGTATGTGTATGTGGCTGTGTGTCAGTGTGGGGTGTGTCTGGGTGACTTGACAGGCAGTGTGTACAGTTAGGTTATTGTTCATATTCAGTGTGATTGTTCATTTTGTGATCGGACTCAGTTTGCTTGACATGAGTGGAGTGTGGGTGTGGAGAGGAAGGTTTCCCTGACCCTGTGCTTCTGTGCTGTGTGTTCCTCTGCAGCCCCACCTGCTGAGACTGGCTCCCTGTTTTTTTGGTGTGTGTGGTGCAGGGTCTGGGTTCACCTGGCTGGTTAATTGTGCAGGGGGGAGCGCAGGAGGGGCACACAGCATGTCCCCTAATGGGTGTGGGGGCGTAGTGTGTGAAGGGTGGAGGTGGGGCTTGGTTATTCTTTTTGGACTGCCCTTGCCTGGCACTGGCCCTGCCTACTACATTGTGCACATGTTTTCCCGCATCTTCATCGCTGCACTGACGTGACCGGGAGATTGCATTGATTTTGCGGTTGATGAGTGACCTGGATGCAGAGGGGTGATTTTTTGACAGGTAGGACATGTGTGGGTACACTTGTAAATGTGTTCCTGTCCCCATCAGAGTGTTTGGTGTGGACAGGAACCATCAGCCCTGGAGTTGTGTGTTGTGATTGTGTGTGGGATTGTATCATTGCGTACCTGCGGCGTTGTCTGCGACGGTGCATTACTTGCTGCTAGTGTATCAGGTACAGCACCGGAAAGGCATGTAAAGCTGGATCCATTGCAGTCGGGACCCTGTGGAGGGGACCGGGAGTCTGGTTTTGCGCTCCGCTGTCGTGCTTCCGCCATCTCTGGTTGGGTGGTTTCTCTGCTGCGGTGTGACTTGCTGTTTGGGGCATCCTGATTTGTTCGGCGGTCGGGACGTCATTCCGCACGCCGGTGGGTCTCTATTGGCTCCCACCACCGCGGTGGCGGGCGCATTTTTACAGCGGTTCACGTCGCACCGCAGCTGCCAGGAAATGGGCTATGTTTGCACATTGTAATATGGCGGGTGGGCGGACCGCTGCTGGTGTGCAGAAAATTACATTTTCTGCCACCACCAGCCCCGTGGTGGTGCCTCTGCCCGCCATCCTAATGGGCCCCAAAGTAATGGGACAACTGGGATCTGCCCCAGTCTTTTGTGACCTGCAGCATTCTATGAGCCACAGAGAATTGGGGCAGGTAGCAGCAGCTTCCTGCTATTTTTGACTTTTTGACCTACACACACACACAGACTTGGGCAATTCAGAGTCGCATACTAATCCTTTCTCTGGAAAAATGGGACAACAGATATAGTCCATACCCGTAGGCAAGGCAGGGTAGGTAGCACTCACTACACCTGTCCATTGGCAAGATTCCGGTAGTTTTAAAACTACACTTCCCCATCTTGTGCATGGACACACACTATTCCATCCGTAGGCAAGGTGGGGATAGGACATGTTGAGAGGATGGAGCTTCACTTGGGCAAGGCCTGGGTAGAAAAAAATCCCTCTGCTTGGTCAAGATGAGGTGGGTGAAAGCAAGACATTCTCCCACGCTCACTTTTTTGAAAGGCAAAGGTGAAAGTTCACTTGTTCCCATCGTTTTTACAGCTCTCCCAATTTTTGGGAATACTGGGTGTGAGATTTAAAAATAAAAGTAATGCATAGTCAGAAACAGCACAACATCATTTGCCCTCACAACATCTGACCACCAAAACAATCACCATCGCATAGCCACATACCTTTCATATGCCCACACACTCCCAAGAGCTGCCCATGTCTATCATGACCTACAAGCATACCCATCATCATAGGCCAACATAAATCCCGGAACACCTGCACTGTACATGGTGTTCATACACACATCAGACACCCGCACACCACCAAGCACCCAAACACAATATCAGACACCAAAGCACAATATCAGTCATCCACGCCCACTTTCAGACATGAATGCACACAGTCAGACACTGACGCGCACTTACATGTACAAGCATTATCAAACATCCAGACAATTGATGGGATCAGAACACATGCAAACAAGCTCTAATGCCCACTATCAGACACACCATGGCACACCATCAGGCACCCAAACATACATCATCAGACATCCACAAAGGTACCTACAGTTGCCACTCCCCCACAGTCAAATGCACACACACCCACAAACTCCTCTAAAACACCAAGAATCAGGCATCAACATATTCATGATTCAACACCTACTCATACACACATCCTCACATATACAAATTCCCACCATCAAAACTCTACACACTTACTATCAGATTCCTACACATGCACAATTGTACAACCACACACCATTTAACACCCAATCACCCATTGTCATGCGCAACTCACTTATCCAATACCCTCATACTTTCCATCTGATGTTCACACAGACCACAATTCACACATACTCACAATCAGATGCCTACACACTTACCATCAGACACCATACACCAACCAAAGCACACCTCCCTTTCCTGATCAGGCACCCACATACACACACCATAGTGTACCCACACTCACTAATCAGATATCACTCTACCACACTGTTAGACCTGGCACCATTGGCCTGGGTCTCCCTTCTACTTTTTGCTGTTGCCTCCTGTGTTTTTGCTATGTTTTGCTGGTCTAGATGCTTTGGGAACTTTGCCACTGCTGTTCAGTGCCAAAGTGCAAGTGCTCCCTATTGTAAATTGTTGTAATGGAGTAGCGACTCCATGATTGGCTTATTTGATTTACTTGTCAGACTCGTGCACCATGTGTGCCCAGGGCCTGTAAATCGAATGCTGCTGGTGGGCTTGCAGCACCGGTTGTGCCACCCACAGAAGCAGCTTGTAAAATATGGCTCAGGCCTGCCATTGCAGAGCCTGTGTGCAGTCTGGGACTGCCATGTCAACTTGGCAAGTGCACACCCTTGCCAGTCCCTAACCCTTCCCTTTTCTACCTATCAGTCACCCCTAGGGTAGGCCCAAGGGCAGGGTGCATTGTAGGTAAAAGGTAGGACATGCCCTAATGTGTGTGGCATGTCCTGATAGTGAATTACAGCCAATTTCATTTTTTACTATTGCAAGGTTACCTGCTCCCATAGACCAGAATGGGCAGTTTGAATATAACAGCTTAGAATCCTAACTGACCCAGGGAACATGGTAAAAATTCAAGTTTAGCATGCCTGAACTCAGAATGTTAAAATACATCTTTTAGTGTGGGTGATTTTTACATTCTGTGTTTGAAAATACCACTTTTGGAAAGTGGGTATTTTCTTTCCTAACCATCCAGTATGCCTCTGCTAGGTTTGTGTGCTCCATGTCTGGTTTGTGAGTGACAGGGGGCTGGAGAGGGCCTTGGCTCCAGCAGTCTGATGGGTCAGGGCCGAGCTGAATAGGCCCTGCATTGAATAGAGAGTTGGGGGAGGAGACTTCCTTTCACTTGCCTGAGCCTTCGTAAAATAGAGAGTAGGGGGAGGAGATTTCCTTTCAACTACCTGGGCCAGGTCTGCTTTCAACAATGCTGTCTCCACCTCCTGCCAGGAAGCTGCACCAAGGAGGACTGAACGGGTTTTGGCTGGGCACAGACACCCTCTGCCTTCAGAGGACAAAAGATTTTGCAGTATAAATATTGGGGCTCAGACCCCAGAACTTTAGATCACTTCTGGGAATCTTGACGAACCCTTTGCCAAGTAGAGAAACCAAGGAAGCTGAAGGAGGAGACTGCCCCTGAGCTGTTTGCTGTTTGGGGTTGGCCATAAGCGGTTACTTATTTCCAAGGAAAGGAGAAAAGGAACTCAGTGTTTAGTTTTAGTATCTTGAGGAAGATCTTCAAGGGCTTGAAGTTGAGCTTGCCTCCTGTTCTGAAGTCTCAGGGCCACAAAGACTTCCCCACCAGCTCCCCCTGAATTCCCTTGCTGGGAATTCGACTTGCAGTGCAGGTGCCTGCTGTTATTTTGGGCCCTCTGGAGACTGCGCGACGCTGGGAGCTGGAAGTGTGACGCAACGAGGACGAAGCGTGCCGCCGCAGCAGTTGCCGTCGCATCGCCGAAGAAGCGTGCCGCCGCCGCAGCTGTTCGCCGTCGCATTACGGACGGAGCGTGTTGCATCACCGGAGAAGCATGCCGCTGCAGAGGTTGCCGTCGCATCACCGGAGAAGCATGTCGCAGGGCCTGTCGCGCCTCCAAAGTTCATCGATTTCGCCGCACAGCCATTGGGCGTGCACACATCGCTCCCAAGTTGTTGCATCGCATCAAAGACGCCATTTTGTTGCATCGTACTGGATCGTCGCATCGTAAAGAGGCACCATCTTGTCGCATGATAACCGGAACGAGGTAAGAAACCGACACATCACCTCTTCTCCGGTAAGGAACCAACGCATCGCCTCCCCTGCGCTGCAGTAAGGAACCGACGCATCACCTCCCCCGAAGCAAGGAACCGATGCATCACCTTCCCTGCGACCCTTTTGTTTGTTTTGCATGACACATCCAAGGTACTTTGAGAGTAAAGTGTTGCATTTACCATCTACATTAAACTAAGCTATTTCTACCATTTTAAAGTCATATTCTTAATACTGTATTGTGGATTTTTGTCATTTGGTCTTGTGTTAAGTCTAGTAAAGATTACTTATTTTTCTAAAGTGGTGTGGTGTCCATCTGTAGTGTTTTCACTGTATTACTGTATGTGTTTACAAATGCTTTACACACTGCCTCTGAGATAAGCCTGTCTGCTCATGCCAAGCTACCAAGGGGGTGAGCAGGGGTTATCTAGGAGTGTATCCCCCTTAGCCTGACTAGAAGCAAGGGTCCCTATTTGGACAAAGGTGCAAACCATTGCCAACTAGACACCCCCATTTCTAACACACACACTCACCTGCACACAAATACACATACTATCAGCTTCGAAATGATCTCCATCAAATTCCCACACACTCACTTCAGATGCCCACAATCTCACTATCACACATCACCATCAGATGAACTATATAGGTAGTTCGGGCTCAAACAGACCCTTTTGACATTTATCAAGCACCTGATAACAAGGGGGCCACATTCCAAACCATGATCCCTGCTCAGCAGCTCACCTGCAATTCTGCACAATACTTCCACATTCCCAATACTGCAATTACCTCCTTGCTTTTTTCTGTTTGGCCATTGCTCACCAAGACTCTCACTGTGCTATGTGGCTGGAATCAGCACTGTCCCATAGTGTCTGTATCCAGGTAAAGCACCTGTGCCATGCCCCTTAGTGTCTTCTTCTTTGCGCTGCTGCAACTCCAGTTCTCAGATCCTGCTTCTATACCACTGTCATACCAGCTGGTGCGTCCCACTGTGCTTTACTGTCTTATTCTACGGCGCTCCTGGTACCTGTGCTTCTCAAAAGGTGTATCTTTCCGTCTGTGGGGATTGCAGGGAATTTGAAATAGTGCTTGTGTATGTTTGTGCATCTAATCATGGGTGTTGAGGACATTTAATAGTGAGTGTTTCGTAGTTTGTATGTGTGGACTTCTGATGATGTTAGTGGCCATCAGAAGATGAAAGTGTGCATCTGTAGGGGCCTGTATCGTAGATGTCTGTTCTGCTATGTATGAGCTGAAAATGGTGGGTGTGTTACAGATAATGGGTTGGTGACAGCTCATAGTGGATATATTAGTATCTTAGGGGTAGCCTGGTCATGTTTTAAAATCCAAAATTAAGATATTCAGAGGCATTGAAATGAGACTAAAAATTTTGGGCATTTATTACAACCATTGATAGTGTGGTGTCTATATTACAATCACTACAATGACACTCACTGACATGGACGCACTATACTAACACAATGATCCCTTGCTACTGTCATATACACTTAACTTTAAAACCGAGCTGTGGACTTACTTCACTAATAACAAATATTAGAAAGATGCTGTTATGCTAATCACACATGGGAAATGTAATGTAGAATTGAGTAAAAAATAAAACGTTTATTTTTCAGCACAGACAGATAGCAATTATTGACTTAGAGAAAACAGGCTGAACAGTTGTGGACCTCGGTGATGGGGCTACACATTGACGGCTGTGTCTTCTGACAATGACCTGCTGATTGACAACTTCTCTTAGTAATAGTCATTGCCACGTTTGATCTTTCTGTATATGATTATGTGGAGAGATGCTTGCCACACAAGTTTCACATATTATTAAAAGAGATGGTAAGGTGGAGTGTGTGCATGTTCACCCCACTTTCACCCTTAAAATTGGGGCATATATATGATTTTGAAAAAAGGGATGAGATGCCAGAGAAGATACTCCTAAACTAGGATTACTCTGCAAATCCTGGAGGTCCAGTCACCCTAAGCAGTTTAGAATGATCTGTAAAATTGTGTTGCTGTCTCCTGGTGTTTCAAATTGTAACTTTAAAAAAATCTTTTCTAATGCTTGCTGATATTATTAGTGAATCAGATGAGATAGGGAAGTGAGGGTGTTTCTGTCCTCTGCATCTTTAGAATGGGAGGGGGTGGGAATTTGGAACTCCTGGTATTACTAAAAGATGAAGAGGGTAATTTGTTGTTGAACACACCTTACCAAATTATGTGGATTTTGTGTATACTCCAGTTCTGCTAATTGATGGGTGGGGGCATTTTCAGAATGTAATTCCCCTTCCTAGCCTAAGGATCGGGGGTTTATTTTGTGCCCCCACTTTGATCAATAGTGAGTGGATTTTATGGAATCTCTGCTGGTGTTCATGAACAATGGTAGACATTTAAAAAACTACCTATTTTAGTCCTTGCTGCCTCACACAATGGCAGGGGATAGTCATACTCTCAACCCCTCTTGCCCAAGGATGGGAGTGTAATTCTGTAACAATGCCCACCTTGCCCAAGGGTGGTGAATGTCCTCTTTCCCTTTAACATTGTCCAAGGGTGGGGTGCAATTGTAAAGAACACCCCTCATTTGCCCATGGGCAGGGGTAGATATATTCCTCTCTCTTTTAGCCTTGACATCTGGTGGGGTATAATTTAGAACACACCTCCCACCTACCCTAGTGACAAGTTAGGGGTAAAAGAAAAAAAATCCCCTCATACTTCAACAATGTGATGGAGTTTTAGACGTCCCAAAGGCACGGTGTGGTAGAGTCATGAAAACCCCCATACCTTGAACAGGTGGTCTGTGAGATCTTGTAGACAATTATCTATCCCTCACCCTTTTGAAATTCTCCTGAGAGGGTATATAAAAGAGAAATATTCACTCCGCTCAAGTAACTGTGGGGTTGTAAAACATCTGCTGACACTTTGAGGTGCAGGAGATGGAAATTGTAGAGGACAGGTATGAGCTGCCCTTTGTTTTAAGGTATTTTACCTCTTCATTCATTTTGTGGGCAGGTGTTGTGACCATGCCAAGGAAGCATTTGATGTAATGCTTTACCCTGGGGCAAACCACGGGGTTTCATTCAGAAAATAGGCGGATCCTACTATTCCTTCTCAGGCTGCAGGAAGACCAGCAATTGTTCATTTTTTCTCACCAAAACCTTTGGTTCTGGCCAGGCTAGGGGGTGGGTGTGATATCTCTTGTTTACTTTCAATCTCTCCCCAGCCTATCATACAGTGTGTGGCACAATTCATTGAATATAAGGTAAAACATTGTAATCACTTCACATTATGAAAGAGCCATTCATTGAAAGTCATAATTAAAGTGTAAATCTGTTGTAGAGATGCAATCTCATCCTCTATAGGGCCATATTAATTTATAAAAATTAAATTGCTTGGAATCAAAGTGAGTCATCACCTGCAGCCACTTTCCAAAATTATCTCTTTTAACAGAAGATAATTAGTTAGCAACAAAATATGACTACTCCTCTATATAAAACACCTGTTGATGAAAGAATGACGTGACAAATACCTGAGGAATAGGTAGCCTAGGTCATTTCCTTTAAGATGTGTCTCCTGCCAAAGATAACACTTGGGTTTAGTGTTTTTAACCAACTATCAGCCTAGTGGAGAAGCGATTATTATTACACGAGATAATATTAATTGAACCTGGCATTGTATACTGTTGCATCTACTAATATCAACTAGATACATTTCACACTTGATTTTGATATTCTAAATCTCTCTTGATATATCTAGGATACAACCATTTTTTCCATTTTCACCCTGTGACCCCTGCACGTCCCGCCTCCCCTCATGCAACCACTCCCCTCCCCAGCGCCTCACAAGAGGAGAGTTACCCATCATATCCCTTCAGCCCTAGTTGGTGGGTGCCCTAGTTTAGCACCTTGAGCTCCATTTAGGAAGGACGACGCCTCCCCCTGTAGGAACCTGCCTCTTTATATAGTGGACCAAAATGAGGTGCACTATGTAAAAAGACCAGGCAAACCCAAACCCAAACAGAATTACAGAGGCACAAATGACACACCAAATGCTAGTAGTCTGGGCAAGCAGTTAGGCATAACAGAGCGTAGAACTAAGGATTTATTGCACACACAAAGATAGTAAATGAGGTACACACTCAATAAATAAATCCAACACCTATTTATAAAAACAACATGTACTTTTATATGAATATAGATACCAAGATCATCGGACTCAGGTAATTACTTTTCAAGTTATACATTTTTACAGTTTTCAAATGTTGACACAGTGCAATTTTAGGGAGCAGTAATGTTATCCTATGGGGAAAACCATGTACTGCATTCGGGCACTTAACAGCAACTTACAGGACTGTTCTTCAGGGTATAAAGTGAGTATGAGGCCAGGTCCAAGGCCACACCAACAAGTCACCTCTGGAGGCTCTGGGGCATCCATGTGCAGAGGTGTGTCACAGTATCAGGTGTCTCATTCACGTCAATGAGGAATGGTCCAATTGGAAAGAGGTTGCAAGCAGGGACTGGGGGTCGAGTCCGGGGGAATCCACAGGGGGACTCGACCCTTGAGATGTTTGGGCACGTAGGGACAGTGTTGGTCAACTTCTCCTCTGTGAGACCGGCCTCACGGCGTAGGCCCTCCCGATCATCCAGCCAACCTGCAACCACCCCCAAGACACGGCATCTCCGACTCCGGCCGCCCCAGCTACACAGACCCGAGGGCCGGCCAGAGCCCCCGCCAGACTCGACACCCTACCACGCATGTCCGACCAAGGGAGCGGGAACCCCCCGAGCCAGACCGAGAGGCGCCAGCACAGTCACACCTCGGATCGCCTTCCCCCGGGAGGGCTCGATCGGCCACCAGGCCCCTGTGGCGCAGGCGCCTCGCCTGCCGAGCGTCTGGGGTCCCTCCCAGATCCACCTGAAAAGACCAAAGGAGCGAGCGGCAGGAAATCCCGCCGAACCCCCTCAGTCACCAAGGCCCCTCTCTGCGAGGACTCCGGACTTCAAAGGGCATGGGGAGTATAATAAGGGGTGCCGGAGGGACGAATGGAAGAGAAGACCTGGAACCATCGGAGCCCTGCTGACGCTGTCGCGGCTCCCGAACACCGAACCACCTAGGCCTGCTGAGTGACTCGCGGCCTCCAACCGTTGAACCATCTGAGCCCTGCTGACGCGGTCGCGGCTCCCGAACTCCGAACCACCTGTGCCTGCTGAGTGACTCGCGGCCCCCGACCATTGCACCACCTGATCCCTGCTGACGAGGTCGCGGCTCCCGAACTCTGAACTACCTGTGCCTGCTGAGTGACTCGCGGCTCTCCCCTCAAGGAAGATTGGCAAGAGATCGCCAAGAGAAACAACACCCTCCAGCTCGAGGATTGTGAGCTGTCCGCAGGGTACTTTGCAGAGACACTATATTCAAAGACTGTCCCGCTACCCCCATTCCCCTACCACCGATTTGTAGTCTCTTGTGGCACTGATGTACTACTTGCAACTTGGATCATAAAGATCCCTTGAACCCTTCGATAAAAGAACCTATCGTCTTACGAAGAAACACGTGTGGTGTCCCTCTGTTCGTAGTGTAAGCTCAAGGTGTGCGCGCCTGGTTCGGCCTACTTGGGAGAGGTGGGTCAAAGGGGTGGGCAAGACGTGTATCGAACCCCTCTCCGGCGAACGCCTTTCCAACATTTGGTGGCAGACGACGGGATCCGAGCCGACACCGAAAGAGAGCGGGCACTGAACGACTGACGCACTACCAAACAGAGATGGAAGGAGAAACCTCCCTGGGTGCCGCAGGTACCGAAATGAGCTCGACGTTCCGAGAGGATCAATTGGACTATTATACGCATAGAGAATTAAAACAATTTTGCAAAGACCTTGGAATCGCTACCACCGGATTAAGCACAAAGGAAGACTTCCAGAAAGTATTGAAGACCTGGGTCGAGACAGGGGCGTCCCCGACCCAAACAGAAGGAGATTCCGCCCATGAACCACGAAGCATCCCGGTGAGAAACAGCGGGCCAGAGGGGAACCTGTCCCCCGAGGAACTAGCAGACCGAGAGAGAGGCCGCAACCACAAACTTGAACTGGCCAAGCTGAAAATCGAGGGAGAAATAAAACTGGCCGAGAAAAAGTTAGCCGTCGAGCAGTTACGGCTACAAGGGGAACTCGAGGAAAAGAGACGCCAAAGAGAGCACGAAGAAAAGAAACTCCAGCTGGAACATGAACGCAGCCTAAAAGAGATCGAGTTAAGGGCTAAAAGTGAAGAGTCACGACCCTCCGGGAATCTACCATCCGCTTCCACCGTGGAAGCCAAAGCCCACATCCCCAAGGATGTGGTAAAGGAGTATTACAAAAACGACGATATCCAGCAGTGGTTTAAGGCCTACGAAGTCGCCATGACCTCTCACCGAGTCCCGCAGAAGGATTGGGGGGCTGGGCTATGGGGCCGGTTCTTAAGCGAAGGAAGAGATACCCTGCTGGATCTGCCCTCCACGGTCATGAACTCCTACAGCCACATGAAAGAAGCCCTCGTGGGCCGATATGGACTCACCCCCGAAATGTACCGGCGGCAGGTCCAGCCCCGTCCCCAGCCAGCACCGGAGCCCCGGGGCGGCTAGGGCCCCGAACCAGGACCACCTGCTTCCGCTGCCAACAGCCCGGACACTACGCCAATGACCCCCAGTGTCCCCTGTATCAACGACCCGCAATGACCAACCCTCCGGCCCGGCAGATGGCCTCCGTGGCCCTGGGGGAAGAGATAGAGGACTCCGAAGAGTGAGAACCAGCTGCCATGGCCCTGGTCTCCCTTGGGGATCGAGAAATGGTCCCCGGAACACCCTTGCCCGCCAACACGAAGAAGTACCGACAGCAGGTGACCATCAACGGCCACCGAGTCGAGGGCCTCCGCGATACCGGGGCGAGTGTCACCGTGGTCCACCGCAACCTAATCTCTGAAGACCAGATCCTACCCGATGCCCTCTGTCCGGTCATATCCTCCGACAATTCCGAGAGCCTCTGCCAGATGGCTCTGGTGCCTTTCGAGTGGGGAGGAGTCTCCGGAGAATTGAAGGTAGCCGTCCGAACATCCCAGCCCGTAGACTGCCTCCTGGGCAACGACCTTGAGAGTTCCCCGTGGGGGCAAGTAGAACGAAGAGCCCATCTCGAGATGATGGGCCTACCCGAATGGGTCTGCGCCACCACGCGCTCCATGACCACGTGATTGCCTCTCTCCGAGGGCGTCGAGGCTCTCCCACTGAACACTGTCCCCGAGAAACGGGACACCCTACCAGAGACGGACAGCCCTCCTCCGGAAGGAGAAGAAGACACTAACCCGGGCGAGGGGTCGGAACCTTCCGCCCCTGAGGCACTGACTGAGCTCGGAGAACTCCCCGAGATGGCCCAGTGGCGCTGTGAGGGAGGTCCCTCCCGTGAAGAGTTCTGCCAAGAACAGGCCACCTGCCCTTCCCTCGTGGGACTCCGACAGCAAGCCGAAGCCCAGACCGCCGGTGACCGGTCCGGAACCCACTGGGTATATTGGGACAATGGCCTCCTATACAGCGAACAAAAGTCAGCCGAGCTAGGCACAGCCCGAGTACTGGTAGTACCCCTGCGCTTCCGAAGCCTCCTCCTGGGCCTTGCCCACGATGTGCCCTTGGCAGGACACTTAGGTCAAGACAAAACATATCAGCGATTAGTTACCCACTTCTATTGGCCCAAGATGCGAGCAAATGTAGAGGTCCACTGTAAATCCTGCCTCACGTGCCAGGGCAGTGGGAAAAGTGGCGGAAAGCGCAAGGCTCCATTACAACCCTTTCCCGTTGTGAGTACCCCGTTTGAGCGGGTTGGCATCGACATCGTGGGACCCCTGGATCCGAAGACCGCCCAGGGCCACAGATTTATCCTCGTCCTGGTGGACCATGCCACCCGCTACCCCAAGGCCATTCCCCTCCGCACCGTGACGGCTCCAGTGGTGGGCCGGGCTCTCATGGGGATCTTCTCCCGTGTAGGATTCCCTCGCGAGGTTGTGAGTGATCGCGGAACTAACTTCATATCCCGCTACATGAAGTCCCTGTGGCAGCAGTGCGGAGTAACATATAAGTTCACGACCCCCTACCACCCCCAGGGCAACGGCCTGGTGGAACGCTTTAACAGAACCCTGAAGGGGATGTTCCTGGGCCTCGAGGAGCCCCTGCGCCGAAGATGGGACGTCCTCCTCCCTTGCCTCCTGTTCGCGTACCGGGAAGTTCCCCAAAAGTCCCTGGGGTTCAGCCCATTCGAACTACTATACGGACACCCCGTCCGGGGGCCCCTGAGCCTGGTCAAAGAGGGCTGGGAGACAAGCCCCCGGGGGACCCCCCCTGATGTGTTCTGCTACATCCTGGCGCTCCGCAACCAGACCCGGAAGTTCAGAGAACTCGCAGAAGCTAACCTCAAGGCCAGTCAAGAAGAAATGAAGCGCTGGTATGACCAGAACGCAACTCTGGTCGAGTTCCAGCCGGGCCCGCAGGTTTGGGTTATGGCCCCGGTGAAACCCTGCACCCTACAAGACAAATGGACTGGCCCCTTCAAGGTGATCGAGCGGAAGAGTCAGGTCACGTACCTGATCGATGTGCAGTCCCCGCGGAACCCCCTCCGGGTTCTCCACGTGAACCGTCTCAAGCCCCACTTTGTGAGAACGGAGTTGAGTTTGCTCCTGGCCACCGACGATGGGGCGGAAGAAGACACTGAACCCCTGCCCGACCCCCTGTGCGCTAAAGAAATAGATGGCTCCGTGGAGGGAGTGAAACTGTCGACCACCCTCACCCCCCAACAGTCCGACGACTGTCGCCAGCTGCTCAGACAATTCGCAGACCTCTTCTCCCTAATCCCAAGGGTCACCGACTGGTGTGTCCACGACGTGGACACCGGCGACAGCCCACCTGTGAGACACCGAGCCTACCGGGTGCCTGACCGGGTCCGCACCTGCATCAAGACCGAAGTACAGAAGATGTTGACACTGGGAGTGATCGAACCCTCCGATAGCCCCTGGGCCAGCCCGGTAGTCCTGGTCCCGAAAGCGGCCGCCCCTGGGATCGCCCCCGAACTACGATTCTGTGTGGACTACCGGGGGCTCAATGCGGTCACCCGAGCGGATGCCCATCCTATCCCCCGCGCCGACGAGCTCATCGACCGCCTTGGGGCCGCTCGTTTCCTCAGCACCTTCGACCTGACCTGCGGGTACTGGCAGATTGCGCTCACGGAGGGAGCAAAGGAACGCTCCGCCTTCTCCACACCCGATGGACACTACCGCTTCAGGGTCATGCCGTTCGGAATGAAAAATGCCCCGGCCACCTTCCAGCGGTTGGTAAACAAGGTCTTGGCCGGACTCGAGGAGTTCAGCGCAGCGTACCTTGATGACATAGCAGTATTCAGCTCTCAATAGCACGAGCATCTCCAGCACCTCCGGCAAGTACTGCTGGCCCTGCGCCAAGCCGGCCTAACCGTGAAGGCCAGCAAATGTCAGCTCGGGCAAGGCTCCGTGGTCTATCTGGGGCATCAGGTGGGCAGCGGGCAGGTCGCCCCCCTCCAACCAAAGATCGACGCCATCAAGTCCTGGGAGCCCCCCACCACTCAGACGGAAGTCCGGGCCTTCCTGGGCCTCACAGGATACTACCGGAGGTTCATTAAAAACTATGGTAGCCTCGCAGGGCCCCTCACGGAGTTGACCTCCAAAAAGCTCCCGAAGAAGGTGCAGTGGACCCCCCCGTGCCAGCAAGCGTTCGACGCTTTGAAAACCGCCATGTGCACCGCCCCAGTACTCAAGGCCCCCGACTACTCCCAAGAGTTTGTGGTCCAGACCGATGCATCCGAACACGGCATCGGGGCCGTCCTCTCGCAGTTCAACGACAAGGGCATAGATCAGCCTATAGCCTTCATCAGCCGAAGGCTACTGCCTCGAGAACAGCGTTGGAGTACCATAGAACGAGAGACCTTCGCCGTAGTCTGGGCCCTCAAGAAACTACGGCCCTACTTGTTCGGAACCCACTTCCGAGTGCAGACGGACCACCGGCCCTTGCGGTGGCTGATGCAGATGAGGGGAGAGAACCCCAAGCTATTACGATGGTCAATCTCCCTCCAAGGGATGGACTTCACTGTCGAGCATCGCCCCGGGACAGATCATGCCAACGCCGACGGCCTGTCCCAATTCTTCCGCTTCAGCGAGGAGAACCCCCCAGTGGATGGGTAGTTCTCCACGCCTTTCAGCTGGGGGGGACGCGTGTGAGACCGGCCTCACGGCGTAGGCCCTCCCGATCATCCAGCCAACCTGCAACCACCCCCAAGACACGGCATCTCCGACTCCGGCCGCCCCAGCCACACAGACCCGAGGGCCGGCCAGAGCCCCCGCCAGACTCGACACCCTACCACGCATGTCCGACCAAGGGAGCGGGAACCCCCCGAGCCAGACCGAGAGGCGCCAGCCCAGTCACACCTCGGATCGCCTTCCCCCGGGAGGGCTCGATCGGCCACCAGGCCCCTGTGGCGCAGGCGCCTCGCCTGCCGAGCGTCTGGGGTCCCTCCCAGACCCACCTGAAAAGACCAAAGGAGCGAGTGGCAGGAAATCCCGCCGAACCCCCTCAGTCACCAAGGCCCCTCTCTGCGAGGACTCCGGACTTCAAAGGGCATGGGGAGTATAATAAGGGGTGCCGGAGGGACGAATGGAAGAGAAGACCTGGAACCATCGGAGCCCTGCTGATGCTGTCGCGGCTCCCGAACACCGAACCACCTAGGCCTGCTGAGTGACTCGCGGCCTCCAACCGTTGAACCATCTGAGCCCTGCTGACGCGGTCGCGGCTCCCGAACTCCGAACCACCTGTGCCTGCTGAGTGAGTCGCGGCCCCCGACCATTGCACCACCTGAGCCCTGCTGACGAGGTCGCGGCTCCCGAACTCTGAACTACCTGTGCCTGCTGAGTGACTCGCGGCTCTCCCCTCAAGGAAGATTGGCAAGAGATCGCCAAGAGAAACAACACCCTCCAGCTCGAGGATTGTGAGCTGTCCGCAGGGTACTTTGCAGAGACACTATATTCAAAGACTGTCCCGCTACCCCCATTCCCCTACCACCGATTTGTAGTCTCTTGTGGCACTGATGTACTACTTGCAACTTGGATCATAAAGATCCCTTGAACCCTTCGATAAAAGAACCTATCGTCTTACGAAGAAACACGTGTGGTGTCCCTCTGTTCGTAGTGTAAGCTCAGGGTGTGCGCGCCTGGTTCGGCCTACTTGGGAGAGGTGGGTCAAAGGGGTGGGCAAGACGTGTATCGAACCCCTCTCCGGCGAACGCCTTTCCAACATCCTCGAACTGTGGTGCTTGGGTGCAGTGGTGTCTTTTGACGCCAGGTTCGGTGCTGGACTCTCTCGTGGTTGGAGGGGGCTTTCAGAAATATGCTGCAGGTTGTGACTGGAAGTCCAGTCTTGGAAAACCCAAGGGTGGGCTTAACTCTTGTGGGTCTGGGGATCTCCCTTGGACTCTGGCTGTGAAGCGTGGGTGCAGACGTACTTTGAGGCGGTGGGTGGCGGCAGTCAGAAACCTACTTATTTGTCTTTGTTCTGCAGAAAAGTGGAACTCAGGACAGCTATGCAACTCATAATGTGGGTCTCGCTGTCCCTGAAGTCTCTTGATGTGCAGGTTAGCTTTGGTTTTCCTCAGCGTTGGTGTCCGGACTGGACACATCAAATCTTGGTTGCTGCAAGGGATCCAGTAACCCAGGTATTGGTACTGTGCGACTCCAGTCGGTCCTGGTGTCCCTCACTTACAGGGAGGATGGATCTGACCTGTAGGAGCACTGCTACCCCTTCCTGGGTGGTTGCTGTGTCAGTAGTACAGGTGAACGGCAGGTCAGTGAACCAGGTCTTACTTCTTTGGTGCCTGTGACTGGGAGGGAGAAGCTCCTCTACTCCAAGGGATTTCCCCTGGCAATTGGCAAAACACTGGCAGCCCTCTGGGTTTCTTGAGGTCTGCACAGTGGCAGGATAAGTCAATTTCTCGATGAGGGTCAGGTGCAGCAGGCAGGCTGGCAGGATTGGCACCAAGTCAGTTGTGCTTCTCGGTTCCCGGGCCACCAGTCTTCTTTGGCCACTCCTTCTCTTATGGTCCACGAAATCTGAGGTCCTAGTTTGAGGGGTTCCCTTAAATACTCAATTTAGGGGCATTAAGGTGAGTGAGGGTTAGTAGCCAATAGGCTACTTTCCCCTGGGTTCACTACACCCCCTAGATGACCACTTCCTTTGGAGAGTGGGCAACACCCTGTCCCAGAATCCCTAATTTAACCACTCAAAAGATGATGGAGTTCCTCATTTCACTTAAAGCTAGTCACCCTAGAGGTGGATCCAGCTTGTCAGTGTAACACACCTCCTGCATAGCTAATTTTCCCTTCTGTCCTGGAGTCAAATGGCCCTGGTCAGGGGTGTTGGGATCCCTTCACCTCTGAGGGAAGCCAGATTCGCATACCAAACACAGTGGGCTCTTTAAAGCTCCCTTCCATGGAATGATAATTTAGGGTCATCCTGCTGGTAGGCATGTGAAACACCTTCTGCCAGAGCAGGCTTTGTTCCTGACCTCCTGAGAGTGTGGTCACTCTCCCCCCTGGGGGCAGAAACTTGTCTGTGGTGGGAGGCTGGTCAGAACCAGTCAGCCAGCACACTAGCATTTGGTAGGTTTTCAGGGGGGCCTTCTAAGATGCCCTCTAGGCAGGTGTATTACTAGATCTGTCACTGGAATCAGTGTGGGTTTATTAACAGGAGGTGTTGACACCAAACACCAGGGGTTTCAGTTGTCATTAAGTAGCTGAGTAACTCGTTTTAACCAGTGCCTAGAACATACCTTAAGATGGCTTCCATGCTAACTTGCTATATCCAGAAATACCACTAGACATCACAGGGGAGTATCTGCTAATAAAGATATGTCCTCACATATAATATAATGCACCCTGCCTTAGGGCTCAAAGGCTTGCTGTAGGAATGACTTACATAAATTAGATGTAGTGACTTTGACATGGCACACAGGAGTGTGTCATGTCATGTTTTAACTCAAGGTATCTCCTTTTCATCGGGGGGCAGTGCAGAGCCCGTCGCAAGAAGCCAAACAAATTATTTTACCCATCGCTTCTATACCCTAACGAGGACACTTCGCAGAGGGGCTCCCTGAGTAAGGCCCGGGCAGTGACAGAAGGCGAGGCCGGCGGTCGAGGTGCCAGAAGCTGGGAAGGTCAGGAGGTTCCCAAGAGAGGCAGTGGGCTGTGGCAAAAGCCAGCGAGCAGCAGTCTGGTGCACGGACCGTGGATCTAGCGGCAGGCGCAGAGCGACTGGAAGAGAGCTGTAGAGAGGTACATATAGGCCCGGAGACATCAGTGATGAGCAGTGTTAGGGCTGTCACGGAAGGAGGGGGAACTGCAGAGAACCGCTGAGAAGCAGCCAGAGCCTCAGCGTGTGAGAGGAGGCCACTGGCTTGTTTTGCGAGGTCCTCCCCCCCTAAGTCTGCATAGGAAGGCACAGTAATATACCCAGGATTACAGCACCAGAAATTGAACTCTTTTCTGACCTAACTTCATTCCACGTGTCCAGTTGGCGGGCGTATGTACCTCGGCCACTCCTAATTTTTTTGTATTCTGATATAGTTTTCATTGAAAACGCAGGACTACAAGGCCCAGAGTGCAACGGTTAAAAAGTTCTGCATCGCCTACACGTCCCTGGAACAGAACAACTTGTGACATTTTCTATTGATGGTGGACTGTTGATATCTGCAACATCATCGTCCTGTGGTAGAAGGCACCCCTAAATCTGACTAGTGAGAGCGCCAATTCGGGTCTGCGAGGAGCTACAGACACCGAGATCCGAGCGGGCACGTTCTGCGAATAAATCAAACACCATCGTAATACCTACTCCTATATCGGAGAACGATAGGACAATTCTTGCCCCTCGTGAAGATATTTCAAATGCCTTAGCAAGGGTACCTGAAGGGCATGAGAATATCATAAATATGAATTACACCGAAACCTCAATAAACAGTAACTCTAGCCGCTCCCAACCACTGCCTAGGCCTCATGTAGCCCACACGAATTGGGAGAATAAGGAAGGGGCGAAATTGCATTTGCCGTCAGAAGCCACACCATACATAATAGTACTGACAAATGTACCTTCTCTTACTCCCCTGGCCAATGAAACCTGGGAGGCACTAAGGAACAAGGCGCTCTGCTGGCTTGGAACTACGACTGGGCTAACAGAAGCTCTGTTTGCCGAGTTCAAAATGGTAAGAAGGGTGGGCTGGGTAGGGAGAAGGGAGAAAACACTACCTGGCGATTGTATAGTTCTCACACTTAGATCTCCCAGTTTAATACGGGAGATTTTGCGAAGACTTGGTAGTGTTCATGTGACAACTAGAAGCATAAACGTAGTTCCTCTAGGGTTTTTCTACCCTCCAACAGTTCATGTCCAGCATCAAGTATTACAGCAGAGACCTACACCCTCAAATATTAATCTTCAATCTAATATCCCACTACACAATAGATTTGACATATTCTCTTCCCTGGAGAAGATAGATTGACTTAATCAGTCACCTAGACATGTAGTGCAGAGTAAGCCCATTGTAAGCCACCCACATGAGCCAACTCCAACTTCGAGCTCCGCTCCTTCCAAGCAGATAGATGGCCAAAAAACCTGTGATGTCATACAGGATGACGGATATTTGTGCAGAGCTGGACCATCGGCTGATATCCTTTTAGATGTGGAGGGTGAAGGTGATAGTAATGAATTCTGTTACAAAAAACACAGCTTACATCAGCTAAATATAATGATTCCCTGTGTACCTTTAATTGCACCATATAATAACAACCTTCCTCTCAATGTTTCTTCCCTCTGCAATAATTATGACGCTTCCAGCAGGAACTGTGAAGATTAGGGTGTCCATAGGTGTAGTGCAGAAAAAAGGGAATATGGATAATTACAGGTAAGTAAACAATTAAATAAATAAAATGAATTTCGTAGCGCGAGCTGCATCGCAAAATGCGATGCAGCGCTACGAAATTCGTTTTATTATTTTTCGAAACTTACCTGAAATCGGCCGTTTGCTGCATTTTGCAACCCCCCACCCTGCCCCTCCTCTGCGCCACGTCACCGCCCCGGTAAAACGCCCTACTCGGGCCGTCACTGGTAATGGTAACTGGAAAAGTGCAGTAAAATTAAGAAGAATGCAGTTCCTCAGATCAATTGCGGGTCTGAGTAACTTTTCCAGGAAACTGGGTCGTAAACTCTCCAGGGATATGTTGAACATTTATAACGCAAAATGCCGGTCAATAGCTATGTACGGTTCTGAATTGTGGGGACATGTAGATGTGGAGTCTCTACAGCTGGTAGAAAATGGGTTCCTTAAAAATCTGTTAGAGCTGCCTAAAAGCTGTTCTAACTTTGTCTGTCATGCAAAATTGGGTTTAACATACCTGGAGGACCTAATAAGGGTGCCGCCAGACCGCCTATGGCACATGTTATGGACATCGGATCACACGAGTTTTAATAGAGCCATTTTACAGGATTGCTGTGGCGCTGATCATGCAATGAAAATAACATGGTTGAAATACGTAAAAAATGTCATGCATGATATTTGTCACCCTGAATACTATGCAAAGCCTGAATCTTTACTGCATATATCCAGAGAATCATTAAAAAGAGTATGTCTGAACAACCAGGAGTAAAAAAGATTAACATTGGAACTTGTGAAGTCCACCGTACTACATAATCAAATGATATTGACCTGTTATACGATACAACCGTATTTAATCAGTGTTTTAAATGCCCAACATAGATTTGGTTTGACACGCTTCAGACTGGATATTTTTCATCGCTTGACTAGTTTCCCTAATAGAAATATTTGGTCTCGTCGATTAATATGTTGTCCTTTTGACCAGATCTCCAGACAATCAACCATTCATGTATTGATTTTTGTAAATTTTATTCTGATTTAAGGACTACTTTTTTCAAGCCTTTATTGAAATCCTTAAACTTCAGACAATGTAGACCGGCCTATATATGTTTACAACTGCTTCCGGATTTTTTTACTTGTGTGGTAGTGGCAAGGTTTTTGAGGTCTGTGATTACCAGAAGGAAGTTTTTAACTGATGCATCTTAAATTTGTAAATGTATTTAATTGAATCGTTTTTTAATGACTTCAATAACTTTCTCTTTTTAAATTTGTATTGAACTGCAAATTTTTATGATTCTTTCTATGAATCGAATAAAGTTAAATTGATTGATTGATTGAAAAAAAACTTCATGGTTTGCACCATATAACGCAGCCTGCAGGGGCAGTCTGTGTGGAATTTGTTTGTGGATTCTTTAGGGTGGCATAAGATATGATGCAGCTCTTAGGGACCCCCTTTAACACCCATGCCATAGGTACCTGGGTTACCATGTATTAGGGGAATTACAGGGGTACTAAAGTCCTTAGCCAATGGTAGAACAATTAGACTTGACCTTGTTTTAGGGAAGGAGCACTGGCACTGGGGTCTGATTAGCAGGCCTCAGTGCACTGTCAGAGTGGAAAATCAGCATCCAGTAGATAAAAAGGGGGCAAAAAGCGGGGAAACAAATGCAACAAAGCCCAGTTTCCTACACCCCACCACCCTTAAAACATTTTTAAACAAACAAATCGGTAAAAAAACTCCCCAGATCAGTCACTAGCAAATCCACTTCCTAACATCTGTAATATAGACTATCGGTATTGCATGGTAATACTGCATTCATGTGTACTCATTGAAGCAGTACTAAAGAAAAAGATCAAAATCATCCTTTATATAAGACTTTTAGTTTTGATTGTCGATAAATATTAGCTTGGGCCCTTGCCTCTTTAAAGGGGTCAATCATGTCCCTGAATTATCTTTGCAGGAGAGCTGCCAGAACAGTAATTTCTGGATAAACCTGAAATATCATGCCCTCCTTTTAACTAAATTATTTTTGCTGAAAAGTTGTTAGAAAGAATCTGTTCCTTTATCGGAAAGTCAGAAAAATTCACTGGTATAGTTCATGGGTATTTAGCATTTTGAGTTTGATGTTTTGGGACCCTGTGAGCGTACACTAATGATAAATCTTTTGGAGGCTCAAGACGTACATGCTTTTAAACCAGTTTTTCAATTAAATTGCTCACACCCTGCACTTACATTTCTCTGCATTCAGGGATGTCCACAAATTTTAGATTTGAGCAACATGAGTGGTTGTCCTATTCTTCTAGTTTAATTTTAAGGGAGGAATGGTCCTCCATTGTCCAAGCTGACGACTTCTGCTGCCTAAACATGTTATCTTAAAAGTCAGAAACTTTTTGTTCGATCTGAGTGTCTCTCCCGGAAAAAAGTGAAAACTTTTCAGCAATCTTGGGTAAATGGCCATGCAGAGAAGAGATCGCCTATGACTGTGATTTTTTAATGCCTCTGATTTCAGATAGCATTATCTCAAAATATTGAGTAAGGACCATTAATAAAGACTAATTTTCTATACATGATAATACTGGTGGTAGAGGCAGACTGGTGGGAGGAGAGTAGAGAAGGGCCACCTGTGAGGATAGCATCAATTTTAGGATCCAGTTTTTCTCTTTATTATATTTCTGCTAGATAATCTGCAGGATAATCACCACCAGTTCCTGATTAAGACCCCCATTAGACTACACTATTTCCTTGTTGTTAGCCCAGTGGTTGATTGTTTAGAGACAGAGATAGAATCTGTATGTTGCACATTATTAAATAGAGGGTAGCTCGGCTAGACCAATACTCCCATCCCCTCCATCACAAAGCGAGGCTTACTTATACCAGGTTTGAGATCTGGTGAGAGAGATTCTGTAGTTTTAATAAATCAGAGAGATCTGGGGGTTTTGAAAACAATTTCTGGGGAAGGGTTTGTTTCAGTGTCCCTGGTTAGTACAAGGGGATAAGAGCAATGGTGTTTTCATCTGGTGTCTTGTCTGATACATTCATGGGTAAATTCCTCCCAACAAGGTGTCCCATCTCTATATATGCTGCGTTTTGTGTTGTTAGTTTCTTAACTGACCCACTGTCTTGATCCATCTGCCCAGGAAGCCCTGAGCATTTTCTTTTCTGTGGACTCTAGGGTGCTTTTGACTTTCCTCTGGGAGCTTCTAGAGTGTCCGCTTTGGGTAATAATGGTAAATAAATGAATTCAATAGATTGCACGGAATAAAGTTAATGAGCTAATCTACCCACAGCAAGCCGCATCCAGACACTAAAAACCAGTTAGGACCTAGTCAGGGAGTGTATCCCCAACCCCAACTCCATGCAGTTGAGTGAGCACTCACCTCTGGGCCCACTTTTCTCCAGTCTCTCCGACTGGGCCGCTTCTGCCAGGAACAACTGCTGCAAGTGCTGCCTTGGTTTAATTGTAAAGCATTCAGGGCTATGGACTACTCTAGAAGCACCAACCCCTACTTTTACAGAACCCTGCATTGAATACATCACCTAAAGATAGTCAACAATTAAACCCAAGACAGCTGTGATCATTGAGAGAATCAAATTAGATGATGGTCTGAAATATCCCTGGCATGTTGAGGATTCTAATATTAGACTGTATACATGCTTCTGATGATTTACTTTGTTTTACTCTCTCAATCATTAATTAGAATAAATGCAGCAATTCTTAGAAATGGATTTTCATATCATTCAATTGTTTCAATTAAGCTTCAAATTAAGCTTAGTAGGGGTGTAAGTAATATATGGACTTTTGATAGATTCATGTTGTCCAATGATTGATTGATTGATAGGCTTTATTTCGATATATGAATATCATAAAAGCTTTACAACAAGTAAAGGTAGTCACAGTTATTACAATATGTACAAAAGAGAAATAAAAACAGTGACATGATCCAGTAAAATACAGTTAAAAATAGAATTAAATTGAGACAGACAGCCTTTTTACACGAATCAACCAAGACCACTTTAGAAATTTTGACACCCCACAAACCACCAAAGTGGATGTGTCGGACAATAAGATGCGTAGGGCCACAATGTGCTGGCGAGTACCTAAAAGTCTACACAGTGGTTTAAGCCAGCGCCTCCTAAGTGCACAATAAGCTGGGCATTCAAAAAGAATATGTGCCACCGTCTCGACCCGCGTGGGACAAAGGGCACAGAAGGGGGAGGACTGGAGGGATGATTTCCACCGGGCTGTTAGGTCGCCTACAGGTAAACTCCCCACTCTAAACTTGAAGTACAAGGCCCGGTCAAAGGGAATGCGAATCATGTTGAGATATGGTTCATAGGCCACCACGTCTTTAATCCTCAAAAAGGCTGCGGTGGAATTGCAATGACGTGGATCGACAGTGAGCTTATAGGAGAACCATTCCCAATACAACTTCTTTATCGTGGCTTTAGGTGGGGCAGATCGAGTGACCCAAGCTTCACCAAGACCCAGCTCCCCCAAGAGGCATTTAATGTCCCTTAACCATTTAATCCTATGCCAGCCCCCCATTGCCATAACCTCGGACAGTGCCTCAGAATAAGAGGATAATTCGGGCACCCTCCACAACCGGGCCCACAGGAGCAAGGGACGAAGTCGTGCTTGGTCTGCAATCGATCTGCAGCCTAGATCCAACAGCACAGGAACTGTGGGCGTGCTCAAAGGGAGAGCCATCAGGTCTTTCAGAAATTTGCTCTCAGATTTTTCTAGTACTTCCAGGTTACATGTACCCCACAACTCCGCCCCGTACAAAGCAGCGCTAACCCCTCTGGCTTTATAAATCTCCACAACTGGGGCGATAGGTTTAATTGTGGAAGAACGTTGTTTCCTAAGCAAAACACCACCCACCCTTTTGTGGTTGAGGAGCATCTTATGGATGTGCGGGGTCCAATTCAGTGAATCGCTAAGGCGGATTCCCAGGTAGTCAAACTCTGATACCCTTTCTAAAGGAACAGAGTTCAAGGCCGGGGGACGCCCTAGTTTCTTAGGAGGATTCATGATCAAGAATTTGGTCTTGTCGACATTGATCACCAACCCCTTAAGGGAACAAAACTCCTGGAAGCGGTTTAAAAGTTTTTGAAGGCCCTGGGGGGTCTTTGAGATGAGGAGGGTATCATCTGCAAAGAGCAGTGTTGAAATCCGTTTGCCCGCCAGGGAAGGTGCGTCTGCGGGTTCTTTTAGCAGATACTCAACCACCCCATTCACATAAAGGGAGAATAGGGTGGGAGCTAGCACACATCCCTGGCGGACACCTCTCCTCACTGGAATCCTGTCAGTTTTCTCCCCATTCGTACCCCATCGCACCTGCGCATAGTTGCCTGCGTGTAATTTCATCAGGAGCGATAGGATATAAGGGGGCAACCCCAGGCCCTGCAAGACCCTCCACAGTTCCTCCCTAGGTACCAGGTCAAAGGCAGTCTTAAGGTCAATAAAGGCCAAGTAAAGACCGCCCTTGCCCAGCACCACCACCTTCCAGTACAGGAGGGCCAATCTGAAGACCTGCTCAATGGTCCCAGTTCCAGAGCGGAATCCAGCCTGGAGATCTGACAGAATGTTGTTGTCATCCACCAGTTGGAGCACCCTCCCCAGAATCAACTTCCCTACCACCTTTTGGGATGAGTCAATAAGGCTTAGGGGCCGATATTTGGCGGGGTTGTCTCGACATCCCTTCTTAAATATAGGGACAACCTCCGCCCCCTTCCATGATTCAGGTACAGGGCCCCCCCCCAAAATAGCGTTAAGTAGGGTGGAAATCAGCTTCCCCCATTCCTTAGGCTTGGCATGTAACAAATCACTGGGTATCCCATCAGGCCCAGCAGCTTTTAGGAGTACGAGGGACTTGATTACGGCCTCCGCTTCTCTGGCGGTAAAAGCATCACCCTCACTGACCCTTGTGTGGTCGGCCAGAGGAAAGGAGTCGATAAAAATCCCCTTAGGAGGAGTATAGAGGGACAGGAAATGGTTAAACCAGTTCTGGGCTGGGATGTTGCACGTCAGCAAAGTGCCAACAGGCCTGTCCCTAGATTTTACCAGACTCCAAAATCCTCTAGCATCCTTGCCCAAACTTGCCTTCAAGAGGTCCCCCAGAACTTTTCCTCCCACTCTCTTTTTGCTACTTTTATGGTCTGGGAGTAGTCTTTCCTTGCAAACCTAATTGCAGCCTGAGATTTAGCTTTAACAGCACCTACCAATACTTTTTTCTTTTCCCTGCATTTTTTGGTAAACCATCCCTGCACTTTAGGCGGCTTCTTCCTATTACCAACGCAAGGAGCCATGCTTGGGACAATGAAGAGATTGCTCAGGGCCCTAGTTAAGTTGCAAAAAGTCATAGTGACTTCCTCAGGCAAACGGGTCAGCGAGTCCAGCTTACACTGTGCGGCAGCTAGGAGCACCCCTATAGCTGCCACTTTCTCTTCTGCCATAGTGAGCTTAGCCCACTTCAATCGTCTGCCGCAGTTAGATGGGTAAACTTCGTGGGTGTTTGGTGCTATGCGGGATAAAGTCCCCCCCTGATCATTAAGCCACTGGGGAGAGAGGGCAAGTGAGAGGATATTGTGGTCACTCTCAGTTGTCGGTACAACCTCCATATCCCTCAGGATACTCCATGAACTGGCGTCAAGAAGAATATAGTCTATTTTGACGTGTGGTTCGGCCTGTTATAGGTATGGGCTCCTGCTGGGTCAGACTTTGTCCTCCCATTGACAGCCCTAAGGTCAAGTTCCAAGTTTAGGGAATTAATCTGTACCGCCACTTGGGTCCACCTCCTAATGGGGGGCTAGGCTAGGGCAGGAATCACTCTCCTGGAGTCCTCCTCATCAATACCCAATATATCGTCCAGGCCCAAGGGCTCAAACGTACAATTCAGGTCTCCCGCCACCAGGACGCGAGATTTGTTGGGACGCTGCCTAAGCAAGCCTTCACATAGAGCTATTATGGGAGATTGTAAACCTCCCTTCGTGCCTCTAGCATAAATATTAAAGATGTTCAAAATCAGGCCACCCCGTGCACCCTTTATTGAGATGTTAAGAAGATCGGGTGAATTGATGCAATGCTGAACCACCTGACAATCAAGTGAGACAGCACCCCATATGAGAAGACCTCCCGAGGGGCGTCCCTTCCCTGAAGAGGGGGCTACAGCGGGAACAAAATAAGATGAATAACCTACCTTATGGCAGGGCTCCCTACACCATGTTTCTTGGAAAATGCAAATAGAGTAACCCTCCACAAGGGCATTCCATTCAGGTAGGCCCAGCTTCCTCGAGATACCCGCAACGTTCCAGCTCAAAATCCTAAGGTCTGGATCCGCCACAGCAGGCTCCCTGCGGGGCTCGGGGCTAGGTGTCACCTCCGTCTGATCTATTAGCCCTAGTCCACTGCCCCCACATTGGCCCCCTACAGGCAGGTGAATAACCTGCGCTAGGTGGGTGGCTTCATCTGATGGTGAAGGAGGGATGGTATTACTTTTACCCAACTCATATGACTCAGGGGCGTAACCTAGACTTAGGAACCCGGTGGCCACCCCAGGAAAGGTATCAGTTCAATATCCAGGCAACCTCCTATGATATCCAGGCCAGGCTACTGGTTGGTAGAATGGGGGGGAGAAAGGGTTCGCAAAGTAAGAAAAATTGTTGCTGCAGCCCACACTTAAATGAGTACCATTATAGTTTGCTACAGGCCTTGGGTAGAAATAGGTTAAATCTACTACACCAATGCCTGCTCCCCCAGTACCATGCTCCTGGTTGCAGATCGTTTGGGCGACCCTACTGTCTTTGAAATTTACCACCACACAGTCTCCATCTAGGTGCTTATGTCCATAACCTACCCACCCTACCCTTCTCGCTCCTAGGATCAGCCCATCTAGATCCCTAGGTAGAGGTCTGTTAATCTTTAACCAGTACAGGGTTTTGTTTTTTAGTGCCTGATAGGATTCATAGTGATCATCCTTCAGACAGGGTACATTTGTGAGTATGACGACATACGGGTGACACTCTGGGGGCAAATTCACAGGTGGAATTTTAAGGGCCGCTTTAGGGGGCGGTGCTTCTAGCTGGGACGCTTTTGGGAGATTAATACTATTTCTACTCGGATGGGCCTGTTCAGAGCCATTGTCATTCGCAGTTCCCTTCGGTTTATCAGGACCCTTCCTACCGGGTAATTCAGCCCGGGTAGGCTTCTTGACCGGGGCAGTACGAGGCTTGGGTACATTCAGTTGTGCTAAGACAACTGGAGCAGCCAGCCCTGCTTGACTAGCACTGCCTAAAGGAACCGCAACATGGACAGCAGGGGCATTTGCCACTGCCATCACATTTGCAGTACGTGCCGTATTAGAAGCAGTAGGAGTGGCCTGTGGGGATGCGGAAATCACCCGAGTACCAGTTTCCCCTCCCTGTCCATCCTCCCTGATTCTGGGAAGCAATTTAATGAGGGATTTTAGAGAGAAAAAATTGTCCAGAGTTGCCTGCTCAAACCTATCCAGCCTCTCTCCCAACCCTTTAACTCTCTCTACAACCGGGGACAGCAGTGATATCATTAGTTCCTCTATTTGTACAATTGTAAGAGGATCATTAGATGGAGCTACAAGGCAGTCTGATGTTAGATCTACACATATTTTCTCCACTATATTGCCAGAATGCTCTCCCCCCTTATCCCTCCCGGGCTTTTTCCTGACCCGCCCCCCACCCGCACCCGCTTTAGTTCCACCTGCCCTGATATCATGCTTCCTTGGTCTCTTATAGAGTTTTGGAAAGCTGCCGTTCCTCGGGCTAGCAATCCTATTCCTTTTGGTATGAGCTGAACTCTTAGAGGCCGACGGAGGCAAGTTGGCTCGGAGATACTGTTTTGATTAATAGGAGTAATAGGGCAGGGTGTAGGGACAATAAACTCACAGGGCCGTAAGTCGGAGCTGATACCATCAGTAGGAGTAGATATAGATATGGCAGCCAGGCTCTCCAGCCTATCTACACTAGCCCTCAGAGATACAACCCGTGAATGCTCTAGTGGGGGGGAGATAGTTAACAGGGGGCCAGGGTTGCATATAGGCGAAGGAACAAGCGCCAAGGAGCCCAGTGAGGACCTTTTGGACGGAGGGTGTTCATGGGAAAGGCGCCGCTCTGTCATTTCAATTTCCTTCTCTATGACAGTAGCTACCGTGTTCTGAACTGGTCCATAGTGCCTATGATACGACTGGTTCCCCCCTCCACCCCCCTCTCAGGCTCTTCCCTGAACGGGTAGACATTAACACGAGCTACACAAGAGGCCAGATATTAACAATAATAATATGCCCCTCTGTACCTACAATGCAAGGGGGGAGGCCAAGCCCAGCCTTGGCCAGCCCCGGACGGCCACAGACGGCCCCGCCCTTGTCCCGGGCTTCTCCCGGGACGCTCCCGCGCGCTCCCGTGCAGCGGCTAACTGGTACTGCTAAATACACGCGGGGGGCGTGGCAAGCAGGGAGAGCGGGCCAGGTGTAGCAGGTTGGCCAGGCAGGGACTCCTGGGAAACGGAGTCCCTGCAGCTCCGCTCGCAGCCCGGCTACTGTCCCTCAGCAAGCCCCAGCAGACCTCTAGATGACAGCACAAAGTCCGGGACCCCCACTTGCAGGTTTCCTCAACGAAGCGGGACCCGCGCGGCGGGTCCGGTGAGGTGTGGCGCGGCATGCAGAGCTGCAGAAGGGTCCAGGAAAAACAACCACCAGGCAAGGTCAGTTCACAAGGGTTCCAATGATGAATGGAAAGAGGAAACCTGGATGTTTATTGAGGAATTGCTTTGGCTCAATATTAATACTGCCCAAATGGTAAGTGTCTGAGAAACATTTAAAGAATGTTTTAGGGACCAGGTGATCACCCACTGAGCAAAGAAAAACAAACTGCTTAACCAGGAAATTAAGAGGCTACAGCAGAACTTCGAGAGGGAAATGAGGCTAAATCTAGAATTAAAGACGTTTTCTATGAGCAAGACACTAATTAAAACGAAGCAAAATCTCCATTACTTATTTTTAAAAGAAGAATTAGCAAATGAGAGAAACGCTTTGCAGAATGTTTATGTAGAAAGTGAACATTTTGGGACTAAAGCCTGGGCATCGAAAGTATGGTTGATTGGCAGTAACTCATCAGAGATTATAGATTCTGTTACGAACCCTCCTACAACTAATAGTAGTAGTATCCAAAAGTTGTTTCTGAATCACGACTCTGCTTTTTATGAGACCCCGGATTCTGTTTCTGTAGGCGCATCAATGAATTTTCTCTCTTCATGCGCCTCCTGAAATTAGGGCATGACCACCAGGAGAGAGTAGTAAACTCGATTACATTAGTAGAAATTAAGGAGGAATTTGCATCTATGGCAAATGCCAGAGTTAATGAGGATGATGTCATCCCTATCTAGGTTTATAAGGAGTTTCTCATCTCCAGGATTTTATGATAAAGCTGTTAAATTAAATTATCAAAGGTGCTTCGATTCCGGGTTTGTTCTCTGAATCAATGTTTGAAGCTTTCTTTAAAAAGATAAACCTGAAAAAAGCCCAGATCATTTGGCCCTATCAGTCTGCTTAATTTGAACTATGAATACATTTTGAAAATCGAACTACTCTGATTGCCAAAAATGTAATCCATAAGGATTAAATTGGATTTCTTTCTCAGAGATCAATGACGATTAACACCAACTATTTGATGTAGGCAATTGATTATTTTATAGTGAATAAGATCACATCTGCTATTATAATGATATTATCAATTCAGCAGGGCAAATTACAATACTTTGTGGTATTCCTCATGGGTTCCACTGTCGCCTATTTTATTTACTTTTTTCATCTCACCATTGACATATTTACAACAAAGTGATAATTCAATTCAACCTCCTCACCCTGGTGCATCCAAGTTAAAATTCTTTGCAGATTATATTATTTTATACCTAGCAGCAGAACACACAATATGCAGAGAGCTTTTGATAAGATTAATGAGTTTGTTGTGATAGGAAGATATGAGATTAATCACAGGAAATCTGACATTCTTTTGTTAACCCCATATAGTGGATCTCAAAGTCCAAATCTCTGACACAGCCCATTCACCATTTAATACTTTTTGTTACATCTAATGTGTCTGATCCTTTTGAGTTAAACTACAGGACTACACTGAATTACTGAAAAACACTGCGGGGGGAAATGGCATTTTTGTCCTTCTTGATTATATGTAAAGTTTTATTATTTTTTCTGTTTTCAAATCTTTCCATCAAGTTGAGTAAGCATGAAAGTCAATTCACCAAAATGCCAGGGGTAGTGGAAGTGACTTACATGCCCTTTAACCTTCAAACTCACTCACAAATATGCTTACACATGTACACACATTCACACTTACCCATCTAGGAGTTTGTGATTCTTAATAGTAGCCTAAAACTGTTTGGTTACAATTATTTTTCTAACCAACCTGTCGATGAATTGTAAAACTGAAACTGTTAAAAGACTTGCATAGCTAACCAGGAAGAATTGTTGACCTTGTAGTAGGATTAGCAGGTTAAGGGAACACACTCATTTGAGAAGGTCAAGCTGGTAAAAACCCAAAAGTGAGGGGTTAATTATTCTAATTCACTTATATGCGAATTGTGTTCCAGAGAGAATGACTGTCCATCTCCTACTTCTGCTTTCCATTTTTGCACTAGGGTTATAAAAAAGGGCAACTTTTTGTAAATAAATGTGATCAGTGAAAATAGAACATGTTTGCTAAATGAAAATTGATTTTCCTTCCAAATAAGCCATAGAGTTACAGCTATATGTATTGTCACATATAGTATTTATAAGTTCTGCAGTTTGTTACAATCAGCTGTATAATTACTATTTTGCTATCTGTTGTTGCTACTAGGCAGAAATTCTCTTAAGAATCACTATTTGACTGTATGAGATGATAGAGCACGTTTTGGAAAAGGGTTTCTGCAGCCACTGTAAATATATTGTGTTCAGTTTAAAGCAGTATTCGCCTGATAAAATGTGATGCAACCAATCTATACCAGTTTACGCAAAAGCAATTACAAAAACGAGAGGTTTAAAAAATGCTGTAAACTGATATCTTGTTTTGGAAACGTATTCTGGCTAAAGGCAGGGTTTTCTGGCATTAAATACCTAGCAATAATAGACCAAGTTCAGGACTTGAGCTAGCTGCTTTAATTTACGAGGATCTATCTTGCAGACAATTTAACGACTGGCCCTTTCAGAGCTGTTCGCCCCATTGCCTGCCTGCCCATAATAGCTGTCTGCTAAAGGCCATTTTCATCTTGCTCAATTGAGCTGTCAAGATATTAGCAGAGCCTAACTAGGTTCCTAATGGCGTGATTTAATCTTCTCTTCACAGAATACTGGGTGGACCTGATGCGGGGAACACATTTTGCATCAGTTGGATTTCATTAGATGGCTCCCTATGTGAGTAATAATAGCATGTAATATTATCTCTGTTGAAGTGAACCATAGAAAAATGGCCTCCATATTACCACATTAATTTGTTACCAAAGACAGAATACCCGTGTCCTGGGCTTTCCTTTTGTGAAGCAATGTATTCTGACATTGCAGTTCAGTTGGTTTTATTAAAGAGTGTCACAACTGTGATTACCTGCATGCATTAGACTTCCAAGTAGAAGATTGGTAAGGGCCTCTACACCTTTAGTGGCATAGGCCTTGATTAAGTGTTTGGTGGTAAAAACGGATAAACTTTCAAATGCGGTAAATACTGATTCGGCGAGGTTTGGTAAATAACAAGGGTTAAATAACACTGATTATAATTTTCTACATGAACCGCAGTATTTATATCTATGGCATGTGTTATATACTGAATGTACGCTATTTGCCGCATGTGGTGAATAATGTGGTGAATATCTCATCCGATAAATAGCACATGCACAAAGAATTGATAACAAAACACGCACACACATTTATAAACATATTTATATGTGTGTATATATATATATATATATATAGAGGGACGCTCTGCCACGATGACAGCGGACCGATGGCTCTTGAAATTCTGAGGGCCGTATGGTTTTGGTAAATCCAATACTTCAGGCAAAAAACGAGCAGGAACTCTGATGTTTCTCCTCCATGTAACCCACATGGGGAGCACAGTTTTAATTCAAGCTTTCCGTTCAGCATCCACAATGGAACAATGGGACTTCCATACCCATAATGCACTTAGCAACGATGGGCGGGGTATTTGGTATTTAGTCCACCTGGCTGTGAGGACTGTTTTGAATGAGCCAGTGAACAAGGGCAGGAGCCCGAAATGCATATGGCGTATTTTGGGAGGAGAGAGTAAGTTTTGCCTGCAACCTGAAATAAAAGCTACGGAGATACTTACCAACTGTGTGGCGTTCCTACAAGGGCAACCTTCTTCTTTTGTGATTAAATTGCGGCGCGGCTCGTCGCAGGGACGCTCTGCCGCGATGACAGCGGACCGATGGCTCTTGAAATTCTGAGGGCTGTATGGTTTTGGTAAATCCAATACTTCAGGCAAAAAACGAGCAGGAACTCTGATGTTTCTCCTCCATGTAACCCACATGGGGAGCACAGTTTTAATTCAAGCTTTCCGTTCAGCATCCACAATGGAACAATGGGAAAGGACTTCCATACCCATAATGCACTAAGCAATGATGGGCGGGGTATTTGGTATTTAGTCCACCTGGCTATGAGGACTGTTTTGAATGAGCCAGTGAACAAGGGCAGGAGCCCGAAATGCATCTGGCGTATTTTGGGAGGAGAGAGTAAGTTTTGCCTGCAACCTGAAATAAAAGCTACGGAGATACTTACCAACTGTGTGGCGTTCCTACAAGGGCAACCTTCTTCTTTTGTGATATATATATATATGTATATATATATATATATATATAGATATATATATATAGGTATTTTGCCAGCTGCAGTTGCCACATGGTAGTTATAATTACAATTGCTTTTCCATAAACAAGGCATTTTTTGTTTTGCTAACAACTTTTATGCCGTTTGACAAATCTTCCCAAAACTTTTTAAAAAATAAACAAATTCACCTCAGCTCCTTCCTGGAAAGGTGTGAGGGATCCATCAAGCAGGGGCCGTGAAAAAAAGGGGGTCATGCATTTTCCATAGTCCTTGGCAGGAAGCTAGATCTTGGTTCGCAGATTGTGCTTTTTGTCATGTGTCAGAAATCCCTTCAGCAATTTTTGAGAAATTAAGATACAGAAATATTTGCATATCTTGACGATTGGGTTCCTGGGACTCTCACGAGATCCGTTAAACCCAGTTTAAACAAACCCTTGGGCCACTTGCTCCCATGGGAGATATGCTTCTGTGGGAGCAAGTGCTCTGATTTGCTCTGATTTGCTGCAAGCAACATGAGAAAATTGTTGCTGGCAGCCATTACAGGATTTGGGGACTTAGTCCCCTATCCTGAAGTTGAAAAAAAATAACATAAGGGTGCAGGGTATCAGGGTAGGGATACCCTGCCCCTAGGTCCTGTGGGGGGGACCCAGTGGGACCTACCAGGCACCAAAATCCAAATAAAATCTGTAATTTGTGGCTGCAATCTCACAGAAGCCCAGTGGGCACCATGTTTTTATATGTATGTATATGTGGTTTAGTGAGTAGGCCCCCCTCCTGAGCCCATTTTGGGCCCCAGGGACCCCATCCCCTGGGGCCAAGTATGTTATTGAAGGGGAGAGGCGCAGGCATCCCTCTCCCAGAGCAATTTTGGCCTTAGGGACCCCATCCCCCGGTGCCCAATACATTAATTAGGGGTTGGGGATGCACGGTCCTCCACACTGAGCCGAAAAGGACCAGATTGCAAGGTCAGTGGTCTCATGCCCCTCATATTACGATGTTCTTGCTGGCTCAGCTCTGGTGTTTCTGATGGCGGTGTGCATTTTTTTATATTGTCGATGCATGTGTGCACATTTTTACTGCACAAGTGTTAAATGTACACATATGCTTGAAACATTAAAAAATACCTAGTAGGAGTACTTTCCCATTGCTGGAGTCTGGACCACATGAGCCCAGTCCAGTCAATGGGTAATTACTGCATAACAGACTTACCTGGATTTCGCTGCCAACAGGGTCGTTATTTTAGGGGTCAAGATACTGTTGTGAAGGGGGTCCTGGAGAAATGGATCCACATGGGGGAATGAAGGGAAGAAATGGAAATGAGAGAGTGTGCATTCACAATCCTTCAATTCCGCGGACTCAAAGCAGGCAGTATTCCCACCACAGTCAGCTTATTGGAAAGCGACCTCATAATTCCAACGGTGGTGAACTTCTCTGTACCACCCTCTGACAGCTGCTTTTTCCCAACCGCTGTCGAGGCAGTCAGGGAATAGCTGGTGGTGTCGGCGGAGCTCCAGCAGTCTTTCGTACAACAAACTGCCAACATCGTAAAACAGCAGTTGGACCGCCTAGTCAGTGGCAGTGAATTCGATACAACAGCAATCCAAAGACCGCGAAAGTCGTGACCAGGCCCTAAGTCTACTCCCAGTTGGCGCGAAATTTTAAAATGTTCCTGCTGGATGGGAAAAGACTTTTCTTTTGTATCCCAGCACTGCCCTTCGAGCGGGAGTAATCCTGGCTGCTGCACCTTGCGGGGAGCCTACTGGGGCCATGGGGGCCATGGGGGCCCTTGGTCCCCATCCGTGGCCCCCAAAGTGTTCTTTGTGGGTGCTCTGACTGAGCACCAGGGCAGCCACCTATCTATAGTGCAGGCCCAAAGCATGGGTAGGGGCCCATGCAGCCTCCTGCCTTTTTAAAACACCGTTGGCCCCAGGGGTTGGGTCCCTAGAGCCTGAGATGGCTCAGGGAGGGGGCCACATTCCCCTTTCCCTGTTTAATTGTATTTGGCCCAGAAGGTTGGGGTCCCCGGGGCCTTTAAAGGCTCAGGAGGAGGACTGCATGCCCACATCACTTATATATATATGTTTTGGCCTGGGGATGGGGTCCCCGGGGCCTGGAGGCCAACCCTATGCTGTCCATGCCAAAGGCTGTGCGTGGCGTGTAGTTGGCAGCCTGCTCGGGATATGGCCACAGGTCCTGGCGGCAGGCCCTGTGGCCAACCACCTGCTGCACCAAAGGCTGTGTGCAGTGTGGGATTGGATCCCTGGTGTAGGAGCTGGGCACAGGACATGTCTGCAAGCCAGGCCCTGTGGCCAACTTACCCCATGCAAGACCAAAGGCTCTGTGCGGCCCTGCGGGGAATTGCCTGCCTCCAGGTGGGTTGGCAATAAAACCTGGCTGTAGGTCAGGCCCCGTTGCCAAGCACCTGTTGTGCATGCTGTGTGCAGCGTGGGGTTGGCAGCCTTTGGGGAGTTTGACTTTAAGTATGGTAGCAAAATTTAACGTTATGTTAAAAGAAACTAGAAATTCACTGAAAAATACAAAGGTTACAGAATGTTATAGTTAGGTTAATAGCTTATTGACAAAATAACTTTTTTGAAGTTAAAAAACACAGAAATGCACCAGTTTTACTTAGCAGAGCTAACTATAACTTGTGCGCCCGCCATTCACTGCTTATGACATCAGATATTACATCACTCATGACATGTTCTATGACATCATTTATGACATCCCTGATAACATCTCAAATTACATCTTTGATAACATCACTTATTACATCTGATTACATGATCCAATGAGTGCGTTAGTTTCTGTTATGGTTTACATAGTGGTGAATAACTATCATATTGCTTCTCTGCCTAATTTTGTACAGACTTTGTCCGCCTAGTGGGTGTAAGTGTTTACAAAATGCATGTGCTGCTGAGATGAGTACATGATTCACCATTTTATAAATTACGATTAGACCCGGCATCCTTAGGGTGGTCTTTCCCCAGGCTTTTTTGCCATAATAGTGCAAGTGCATACAGTACAGAATTTCAATGTTATTTACATAACGATAATTCATTGGATACATAGAAACAACTGTCAATTTGATTTGCACCGGCTAGTTATAAAAGTTTTAAGACAACATTTAAAAGGGTAAAAGAAACATGGTGTCAACGGATTAAGACCCAGTTATTTTAAACAGAAAGGTCTATTTTACTTTCACAATATTAAAAATGATCACCTTAATATTAAAATATGAGACATAAAATTGTTGGTTAAAAACTAACTTAAAAGATAATAAAAAATTCTAGGGTTGGGTCTTATCCCTTCCTTGTTGCATACCTTCTAATGATCCACATTTTCCAAAGAAACTTAGCAACTGTGCAAACAACTAAAGGCCTAGAATCTGATTTTAGAATGTGCAGCGCTTCTTGGTGGCATCGAGTTCCCAATAGCCGACAGACAAGGGCTAGCCATTTGATTCTCAGGGATTTATACATGGACAAGCAAAGAAAATGTGGCCAATTGACTCAACAGAACCGGGGCAATCTGGGCAAATCTGAGTTGCAGAGGAGGGTTGGTGCCATGCAGCTGTTAAGGAGTTCACGGGTAGGGAGCCAAATCTAAAATGGATGTAAAGCTTCCTGTCTTGCGGGATCGGGATAATCTCCAAATAATGCTCATATGCACTTAACAGCTTAAATGCCATGAATTCTAGTGTAACACGGCCTTTGATCACCAGGGCTTGCATGTTACTTGTAGCCAGCTGGCGTTCGATCGTGGTCAGCCAAGGCGTTGGCTATGCCGCAGCCTAGAGCAACCTAAAGTAACCCTTTTAATGCTAATTTATTCACTGCGCTTTACTGCATTTATTATTTTAAAATTCTCAACTTCTATACATTGGATTTTTGTTGTGTTGGTCTTGTTTTGTTCATAATATAATAATTTTTTCTTGTGGAGTCTTTTTGTAGTGTATTCAGTGTGTTACTGTCTGTGTGTGTGTTGCGCAAATAGTTTATACATTGCCTCTTTAGATAAGCCTTAATACTCTGTGCCAAGCTACTAGAGGGTGAGCACAGGTTATCTTTTAGTGTGTATCTGCTTACACTGACTAAAGTGGTGGTTCCTGTTTGGCCTGGGTGCAGACCTCAGCCAAACAGGAATCCCATTTCTAACAATTACATTGATTCTTCTTGTTTGATTTGTTAAAACATTCTGCTTCAGTCTCATTGTTATTCTTTGACACTAATTGTACTATGTAATTAAATTGTTTATTGTCTGGGTGACAGTTGCGTAATTTTATTTGTGGATATTAAATTAAATACCCAATATATTAGACAAAATTGTGCATTACTACCACGTGTGTGAAAAGTTCCTGTGATTTGGTCTTGCATAATTCAGTGACATTTTGGTGAAATAATGCAAAATTACATGAAGTGAAAATCCTTATTTTTTCACTTTATTTTAGAGCAGAATGTGTCTTTGTGTCACATTTTAGTGCACGGTTACATTTAATCAAATCACAGAGAACAAAAGCTGCTCACATTCTGTTGTTCACATCTGATGGAGGTAACTTTTTCCTGCGAAAGACACACTTTGTTGTAAATTTTTACTGCAACTAAGGTGTAAATAAGGGTAATGTAATAATTTCAAGAATGTGATACAGCAAGAGTAATGCTGGACTCATGAACATTACACAAACTACACTGACGTGATTTACATTTTGCCCCTGCATAATTATTATGTGAATACCGGCTTTTCATTTTGCACAATTTTTATAGTTTTGGACCCAAGGGTGCATTTTGTGGGTAAAGAATTCCTAAAAACTCTTGCACCGCAAACAAAATCCATTTGAGTTAAATTTGTTTATATTCTTCCCTTGCTCACATAATCAGATTTTTAACAGAGAAAAATCTGAATTACACTAGTTAGCCTTGCACTTTGTAAGAAAGTGGATTATTATTTGGGATTGGCTCTTGCCCAACGCAAGGAAAAATAACAATAACTTGTCAGGATGAACCACAGAAGCCAATAAATTAACTTGGGCTCAACCCCCATAAGCTATGGCACGAAGCAAACATTTTAAAATTGGAAGTTAAATTAGTGCCAAAAAGCAAATTTTCAAAAGTAGCAACGGCGGACCTCCTATGCCGCACCTCGTGCCAGTTTCTATTTGTGAGTTTGCTGTGCCAAAAAGCACTATATGCCAGTGATAGTCCATGGGTGCAGTAGACCCAGACCTAGGCGCACTTTGAGGCCAACAGTGATGCGTAATGAGGTTGGATGCACCAAGCAGGGCGCCCCTAGTCAAGGCTTGTACATTCAGAATTAGGGCCTGATGTAGAGTCGGTCACAAACGAGCCAGATATCCCTTCCGCCCTATTACAAATGCCATAGGATATAATGGATTCATAATACGGTGGACGGGATAGCCATCACGTTTGTGACGGAGTAACCCGGTCCGCCAAACTCTAAATCAGGTCCTTAGTCTGCGATATGTATGACAAAGTCAAGGGGGACAGGGCATCAGGCTGTAGAGGGAAGCTGTGCCTTTGACAGATCAGCACTTTTTTCTCAGATCTTCACCTAAGTCTCCCGGACATTCTGGGGGAGCTTTTAGGACTTTAAGGCAAAATTGTCCTTTCCTACACAATAATAAAATGCAAGATTACACTAGCATAAATGAAGTTTTGCCTGTGCCCAGTTATAAGGGTATTTAAATGTTTAAAATATGAACTCACAGTGACCCACTGTTTCTCTTACGTGTATAGTACTAGATTTGCATTATTGTTCCCATTACCGTGTGTTACCTTGGTCTATTCTGGGAGAATATAGAGTCAAGGAAAGGAACAGAGACATGCATCCTGCCCTGGTGCAGCCAAACAGGAAAACAGTGTTGCTTTCCTGATGTCCAAGAAGGCAGATGGGATACAGAAGTAGTAGAATTCCAGCTGTGCAGTACCTTTCTCAATATAGCTGTTTAATATGTAAAGGAACTGTGTCTCCAATGTTAATTTAGTCAATTTTTGAATGCTATTCTTTGCTTCTCCAACAACCTATGAAAGTATGATACCTCCTACTGTGATTATCGTATCTTCTAAATTGGTCTATGTTGTGTGTGTCATGTGCAAATAGCCCTGAATTTTTAGCTAAGAGCACTTTACTTGGTAGAATATTTAGTCCCATAGCTACAGTTTAAAAACTACAGGTCATATTATGCATTTTCTGACAAGAAACCAGGACTAACTGAGGTGCCAGGCATTAGATGGGGCTGGGGTCTGCTGTACCAAGAGAAAATCTCCGGTTTCCATTTTAGGTGTCAGGGATCTACAGATTTACAAAAAAGATATTGCCAATCCCTGGCTATCTTCATGCCCAGGTATCATGAACCCAGGGAAATACTTAGTTTACAAACACCTCTGCAAAATCCACAGGTAAAAAATTATTACTATTTCCCTCTGGAAATCGTTTCTCTTAAATGTAAGGCATTTGCACTCAACATAAGAGCAGCTTTGTATTGTTTTTCTGATTTTCCTTGTGTTTCATTGCCTTCATAATCAAACAAATTGAGTTTGGGTTATTTTGTAAGTATTTTTTTACATCTCCTGGCACAAAGATTTTTTTCAGCTTTTCAAATGAATCTTTTCTATAGTCAAATGAGGCTAGTAATTACAAAGAGTAGTTGAAGAACCTGCTGTCTACAAATTTTAAGCTTTGTGTTTCGATTATATGATCTATGTTATCATTTATTATCTCTCTTCCATACATGTTTGAGTGAGGAATATAGAAGTCTGGAGCCTCTCTTAGATAAAGTAGGTTGTTCACCTGGATGATTGCAATAGTTGTACACAGCTTTGGTACTGCTAAACCACCATTTGATGTTTTTGAGTTCAATGGTCCATAACATGTGCAGGCAGATAAAAGTAGGTAGCTCTTAACATATTTCTTAATTGTTTGTTGATGTTCCTGGAGAGTTTTTGCCTCTGTGCCTATCATTTCAAGTATGTAGGACAGTTTAGGCACCAAGGGGCAGATGTACCATTCTTTCACACAAGACAGCAGACAACGGTATCCTACCTTTTTCAGAGAGTAACATTGGTCTTCAGCCTGAAAGACAAAACAGAGTTTGCTGGTGCTACAGGGAAGTCAATGTGTGAAAATGTAAATGATAAATGTAAACAATTCCCACCACTTTCTCAAGCCACAGTACCCAAATGAAACTTACACATCCACTTTAAAAATGTCATTTTAGCAGTCGAAGACAAACCACACAATGTACCCAAACTTGACACAAATTAATTTTAAAGCATCATGATGAACTGTAGGTAATCACTATGCTGGAGCTCCTGCCCCTGTAGCAAAGTGTGTAGAGATCTGGCAAGATCTGTGTCAGGATCTTCTGCTGTAATGGGACGAGCCTAGAGATAATATTCAGAGCAGCCTTCCTTTGTGTGCTGAGCCCGGACCCGTGCTCAAGCAGTTGTTATCTAGCCCAGTTAGGGTGGTAGCTCACACTGCAATGTATTTTCGGGTAATGTCCTGGTATAAAGCCAGACCAGCAGTGAGGCTTAGCTCTGTGTCAGGTCTCCCCTACAGTCCATGATATTTCTGAATGACCTTGTGAACTATGAACTTTGCTTTATTCCGGACAAAATTGCCCCCCGTCCTTTCATCTGCCATTTGTGGGAGTACAGTCAGCGGCGCAGCTAGACAGTGGCGGCTCCTCCACTATGGCGGAGGAGTGTCACACCACTGCTTTTAAGCAGTGTGAGGAAGAAATATAAAATGATAATAACTTTGAGTTATAATCATTTTATGCTTCATGCTGCTTTGCAGGCATGTGGGCAGGGCTTCGTTGCTCTCGGAGCAGGGCAGGAGAGGAGTGGTTTTCCCACTCCTAAGTACGCAACAACTGTTTGGTCGGCCCAAACCCGTGATGCACACTTTCCCCGTTCTCCATGCAGGCTGCATTACAGACTGCATGGAGAATAAGCCCAGACCCCCATACTGGTTGAGCGTAGAACCAGGGCGCTCAAAACCAATCAAAAAAATGCACGGCAGCGTTGTGATTGGTCAGGGGAGCCTGGGTGCTTACAAATCACAATGCTGCATTACAGCATTGTGATTGTTCAGAGGTGCCTGCTTCCTGTTCCTCAAGTTCCACGAGGAGAGCAGGAGTAGAGCAGCAGGACCTGGCTGCAAGGTAAGTTTATTGTTTTAATGTCTTTTTTATATGCGTGACCTCCCACGTGACCCTCTCCCCACCCCCAGCGCGACCTACCCACCTCACCACCCGCAAGCCATGCCGGCCACCACAGCAGCTACAACGCAGCATATATCGTTTTGGTGAATTGAAAGGCAGAGGCAGTGAAGATATTATACTTTTGCAATGTTTACTTCTGAGTATGCGTAGTTAGAGTAATATTCGTATAATCCAATGTCACACTGTGAAGGATATGACAAAAGGTAAAACCAGGCGACAGAAAGCAGACTAAATTCATGAAATGATGTAAATGTCACTATAGATAGCATTATCATATTCAGTCCCACTCCATTTACTATATCCACAAAAAAACATTTAAAGAAATTATATTACTCCTAGCTTAAAGACAAGTATGCTGCCTAAGGGGTAATTGCAGTTTTCTGCATTGCTGAAATCAGCTGAAAATAAATCACCCAGTCCTGACAGCTATATAAAACAGTATCCTTATGCTTGGTCAAATGTTGCAACCATGTATTAGCAGTACATAGACAATCCTGGCAGTAGCGTCGTAGTAAAGCAGCAGACAATGGTGTCTCAGGATGGAATGCATGGACTGAGGTATGTTTAACATTACATCTCTTACTCAACACTGTTCATCATCTGTGATACCTGAGCTAAATATATGGCTTAGGTGAAGTGTGAGCCTGAAATCTGGCTACGTAATGGAGATCTTGACGTATGAGCACTGTGCCACTCATAAAGCTAGACTGAGCTGCAGTTCTGGGTGCTTGTCTAAATATATACTGTGTTGGAAGATGATTTTGTGCAACACGCAACAGGCAAGCATGACCTTGCTAATTGTTAGTGTGAAATGGCTGTATACTGATTATCAACAACAACAGTATCGAGGTAGCAGGATATTAAGGCCCGAACATCAAGGGACAATTATCAAAAGGTATGCGCCTATAGGGAAGTCTATTTTTACTATTTCTAACTCCACAACCACGTACATCCACATATGTACAAGTAGGTTCATATATGTAGATTTGGCTTAGAAAATCTGTACTTACCGTCTTGTCAATATTAATTTTGATATTTTGTCCTCAATATTTTGTCCCACTGATATTGTGGGTTCCCTATCCAGGGTGCACACTAAGTGAAATACAGTAAGACCTCATTGTTTTATGAAGACATCGGAAGCATGACATGTGGATGTGAAAAGTGAACTCTATTATACCCCCAGGCCATTGCATGTGCTCCCGAACCTCTGTGGAGACACAATTGTTGGATATTTCAAGAGGCTGAGGAGAATGGGAGAGAACTCATAGACAAAATCAGACAAGTAATGAATTGGAGAATGCCTTTATTTATATGTCTTTGCATTTCACTCGTGCATCCTTTTTTAACTTCATTCAAGGATTATGTAGCAAAGACTTTTGGGATGTGTGCCAGTCATTGAGATGGTATATCCTAAATGGACAAATGCAACTAGGGCCTGTTTGAAGTTCTCACTAACAGCTCATGTCTCTATAATCCCTGGAATTGAGTTCAAATCAATCAATCAATCAATCAATCAATCAGGGGAATTGTAAGCATGCTACTCATCCTTGAGGGTCTCAAGGCGCTGGGTGGGGAGGGGTGGGGGGGTTAGCAGCTCTGTTCACTCGTGGTCTTGAGAGTCTTCCTGTTCAGGGAGGGGGCGCATCTGATGTTGAGCAGTTGCTTACTGATGCACGATAAAGGAGTCATGTTTTGCATCATGAAAAAGGGGAATACCTAAGTATGAAAATAACCTTGGCATTGCAGACTGCTTTCAAATTAATAAAGGGGCAATGGCGAAGATGTGCAATCTGCCTTGGTAGCTGAAGCGCCACACGTATGCAGTGTGTAGCACTAGGTCATGCGTGATGGCATCGAGTTGCTGTGACACCTATTGCATGGTTGGCTTGCCCATGATATGCCCGCCATGTCTACCCTGGTCCATGGAATCATCAAGTGGCTAAAACATTAAAAGTGACCAGTCACAATTGACATTCATTTCATTTTTTTTTTTTAAGTTCAAAATATTTTATTGCATTTTCATAATGAACAAAAAAAAAACATAGACATACAAAAAAGAATATTAATAAGCTAAAATATCTAATACAATACGTACAATATCATTTTCATATTCATTTCAATAGAAAAGAAAATAGTCCTATTCTTATAAAACTAAAAAGAGGGGGGGGGGGGGAAACATCTAATAACAAATTATTGTTTAAGCTATAAATAGAGCTACTCTGACATATCGATTAATATAAGAACCGTAAAAAGGGGTACAAGATATAAATATACCTTTAAGATGCAAAATAAATATCAACAGGAATCCAAAAAGAGTGATAGGAAATAGAATTATGATTAACCCCAGACAAAGATAACTGAGCACCTCTTCTTGTAAAGATAACCCATGACCACCAAGCATGAACTGATAACTTAGAAACATCTTTCCAACAAAAGGTAATAGATTTTAACGCAGCAGAAATCAAAAAATCAAAAAGCCTACATTCAAGATTACTTAGAGTTTGTGATAATGTAACTGATATTAACACTTTATATGATATGTCTTCATGTATATTTAACAACTTCTTAATAATATCCCAAACTTCTGTCCAGAATTTTGAGATTAAAGGACAATCAAAAAGCATATGTCGTAACGAGCCAGGGTGTAATTTACAATGCCAACATGTGTCAGATTGAAGAAGTTTAGCCTGGAATAAACGTAATAGAGTCCATAAAGAATTAAATAAAATATAGGAATTGGTTTGATAAAGTGAGACAGGTAACCAACCAGATATATTTCTAATCCATATAGTTTCCCATGTATCAATAGACAATGTAAGTGAAAGTTCATTATTCCAGAAGGTTGCAATCATATTTATGTTACTTCCTAGAGTGTTAGATAATTTTTTATATAAAATAGAAACACCATGAGCTGTCATCGATATAGTTTGAATATAAACGGATAAGTCAGCTGTAACATTAGACGGAATAGCTTGCGGAAAGGAATCTAAAATTGAATTAGTTAAATATTCATATTTAATAAGATCAGATTGAGATAAACCAAACCTTGTTTGTAGATCCTCAAACGGTATAAAAGTATTGTTGGAATAAATGTCTTTAAGATAAAAAATACCAGCCTTAATCCACGAAAACCAAAAACTAATGTTCCTATTTAATTTAATGATATTGCTATACCATAATGATAATTCAACAGTGTTATACATGGGATATAGAAAAATGGAATCTAGATCATTAAAAATCATTTTAGTGGATTTGAGAATGACAGATTTATGAAAAAATGATGAATTGTTAGACATAGTTAACAGAGTTGGTAATGGAAATGGCTTCACAATAGATTTTTCAATTTGGAGCCAAGAAGGTGGATTATGTAAAAGGGAATGATTAAACCATATGGCACTTTGTTTTAAAATAAAAGCTTTGTGATAAAGAAAAAGATCTGGGATACCAAATCCAGCATTACATTTAGACATTTTTAATTTTTTATAACTAATGCAAGGTGATTTGTTATTCCAAAGAAATTTGGAGAGAAGTTTTTCAACATCCTTATAATATTTTAATGGAAATTGAGTAGGAATCATGGCAAGAGTGTAAAACATTTTTGGAGCAATATTCATTTTAATAGATTCCATTCTACCCCACCATGAAAGGTGCAGTGATGCCCATTTAGATGTTTTATCTTTTATATAATCTAAGACAAAATTACAGTTTAAATTCATTGTAGATTTTATGGATGAGGAAAATAAAATACCAAAATATTTTAATTTATTCTTTTGCCAAACAATTTCATTCATGGATATCATATCAGGAGTACAATAAATGATTAAAGGGAAAAATTCCGTTTTGTTAGTGTTTAATTTGTAGCCAGAAACCATTGAATACTTTGTTATAATCTCTAATAAAGAAGGAAATGAGGATAAGGGGTCACTAATAAATAAAAGTACATCATCAGCATACACTAAAGTTTTAATAATAATCTCATTAATACTAATTCCTTTAATATTATCACATTTTCTTATAGAGGTAAGGAAAGGTTCAATGCCAATTAAAAACAATAGCGGGGAAAGGGGACACCCTTGTCTAGTACCTCTAAAGAGGGAGAATTGATTTGAAACTTGGCCATTAATAAATAGACGAGCAGTAAGAGCAAAGTATAGAGCTGAAATCATACGAATAAAATTGTCGCCAAAGTTAAATGATGATAAAGCATGAAATAAAAATTGCCAATGCAGTTTATCAAAGGCTTTTTCAGCATCCAAAGCCATAATTCCTGAAGGAGCAGTTAACGTATGACCCTGTTCAATGACATGTAACAAAGTTCTTGTATTATTTGTAGAGTGTCTATTTTTCATAAAACCAGATTGATCTGAATGTATAATAGAATCTAATACAGGGGATAATCGTGTGGCTAATATTTTGGCATATAATTTACAATCTTGATTAATTAAAGAGATAGGGCGATAATTAGATACAAGGGTGGGGTCTTTATCGGGTATGGGAAGAACGATAATTAAAGCTTCAGTAAAGGAACCTGAAGTAATTCCCGTAGAGCCAAATGTTGTAAAAAGTTGAAATAATAAAGGTAAAAGATAGGACTGAAACTCTTTATAAAACTCCGCCGGGATACCATCAGGACCCGGAGATTTATTTTTTTTAAGAGATTTTATAGCGGATAAAATTTCATCCTTAGTAATTGGAGAGTCAAGCCCCATTTTATCTGATGGAGAAATTTTAGGTAGACCACATGAAGATAAAAAAGAATCAACTAAAGAATCATTATGAAAGTCAGGTTTATCATATAACTTAGAGTAAAAATCCCAAAATTCATTAACAATATCTTTATGAGATAAAGCAATTTTACCATTGGATCCGTGCATAGAGATGATTTGAGTTTTGTCTTTTTTGATACGTATGTAATTCGCTAACAGTCTTCCAGATCTATTTGCATTAAAACTAAATTTAGCTTTGGCTTTAGAAATCTGAATGCCAGCTCTTTTACTAAGAATTGTATTAAATTCATATCGAAGCTTTTGCAACTTAACTCTATATTGAGGATCATTAGACGTAATAAAAAGTTGTTCATATTCCGCTATTTGCTTTTCTAGCTTTTTAATATTGGCATTAAAGGTCTTATTTTCGTGAGCCATAATAGAAATAGTAACCCCTCTAATATAAGCTTTAAAAGCATCCCATCTATTAACCATTGAAGTAGTACCTTCAGGATTAAACTGAAAAAAATCATGAATGGCAGAGAGGAACTTTGGTTTATTATGTTCATTAAGAGCTATACCAGAATTCATTCTCCATCTAGGCTGGTTAGTAAAGGTTGAATTTAAATTTAGAATACAAGAAACCATAGCATGATCAGAGACGTCAATATTGCCAATCTTAGGGGTATTAACAGAGTTGATCAGCTGTTTTGTGACTAATATGTAATCGATCTTAGAATGAGAATTGTGTGGGTTATAAAAAAAAGTAAAGTTATTTTCTGTAGGGAAGTGTAGACGTCAAATATCAACTAACTTAGTGGTTTGAAGAAATTATTTAAAAGCAAAATAAACCTTGGGGGGATGGAATTTAGTATGAGATAATCTATCTAATAAAGGATCAGATATGACATTAAAATCACCTGCAACACTTAAAGGTACATTACCAATTTGTACAACCTCAGTTGAAAGATTAGTCCAAACAACAGGGTCATCTGCAGTAGGGCCATAAACATTTAATAGAAATAGGATAGAATCATGAACTTTAACCTTAACAATTAAATATCTCCCATCCGTATCTGTAATTTTGCTCAAAATTTGGCAATGCGATTTTTTTGCAAATAATATAGCTACAGCATTTTTCTTGCCATTAGCAGGAGAAGAAACAATATTGTCATCCCATTTTTTCTTCATATAATCTAAGATTTTATCATCTATATGAGTTTCTTGTAAAAAACAAAAGTCAGCTTTGCAACAACCCAAATAATCCAAAGTTTTTGTACGTTTCACAGGATGGCGTAAACCTTTAACATTCAATGACACTACTTTAATATTAGCCATAACATAATAAAAAAGAGACAAGGGGTAGAAAGAGGAAAGTCAGAAAAAGACACAAATGTTAAGAAGAATGTAGCTCCAGAACACACAAAAGGGAGTGGAAGAAATAAAACATAGTAAAAAAGAGAAACAAAATACATAAATATGAACATTGAAACGCACACACGCTCTACAAGCATGGCCGGAACCGCTGGAGCCCAAAATATTATGAGTTATGTAAATCTGTCAAAGAAGATCATACAGGAAAAAATCAAGTGGTAGGGCCACGAGTGTCCATAGATTGCTGTAATTGTTGATCTAGAAAATGTCGCAGATCTTCAGGACACTGAAAGGATTTTGAATAATTATCTTTCCAAATGCGCATTGTCGAAGGGTCAAAAAGGCCGTATTGGTATCCAAGGCTTCTTAATTGTGAGCGAAGATCAGTAAATCCCTTACGCATTGCAACAGTTTCTTTGGCAAAATCTTGATGAATAAAGATTTTATGACCATTGACCATCAATGCAGGAATTTCTCTAGCTGCTTTTCTGATCAGAACCAAATGATGGTGACGAAGAAATTTAAATATCATTTGTCTAGGCTTGGTATGTTGAGGATTGCGACGTGAAGGAATTCTATGAGCCTTATCAATTTCAAATTTTTCTGGAAATTTGATATTTAAAAGACCAGGAATTAAGTTCTCTAAGTATAGTCGACAGTTAGTTCCCTCAACCTCTTCTGGTAAATTAAATATGCGAAGGTTGTATTGTCTATTGCGATTTTCCATGTCCAAAAGATGTGAGCACAAAGGTGATATTTTCGCCACAAGTGGAGTAAAAGCGTCGACTTTAACTTTATTATCCTGTATTTTAATTGAGTTATCTGATATTTTCATTGACATACTCGCCATTTCTTTTTGTACATTTTTAATTTCAGTCGCAATAGTTTCTGTATTAGCACGAAGAGCCTGAATTTCCTCTAAAATTAAAGAAAGCGAAGGTTCAGATGACTCCACTACTTTTGATTTTATTGGAGGAGGTGAAATCTGCTGTCTTCTTTTATCGTTGAGAGGATTTTTATTATCCATTTTTGAGAATAAATAATGAAATTTGAAGAAAAAAGAACAGTTTATGAGTAAAAAGAGCAAAAGATGCAAAGCAATCCTCAAAAAGAGTGGTGCAGCAGCTAAACTGGACTAGCCAGGCCCTTCCCTGAAGTATGCTCCGCCCCCCTGACAGACTAACCAGGCAGTACCTCAATGCAGAGCTCGGAGCAGGAACCAGGGAGCCAGAAACACCACTTCCCACGACCAAATAGGCTTGAAACCACTTCACAATGCAAGTAAGCCTATTATTGCAGCAGCGACCTCCTTTTAAACGAAATTATGACAGACTTTCGTCGTTTTATAATGAAAAACGGGCGAAAACGCGGAGGAGCTCACCGGGTGGCGGCCATCTTGATTCGCGCGCTCGCGCGTCTCCCTGCATTCATTTCATTTTATCTTTCTTTCCTCTGTCATTGTAGAGCTATTCTATATATTCAATAGTTTTTTTGTGTTTGATTCCTTTTACTTTTCTGAAAGTGGCCTGTGAGAGATGTGTGACTTCTCTTGCACCTTTAGTGTATGTGAGTGCTTCTTTTGTGCACGGGCCTTTTGGCAGACTTACTAGTTACCTGTGTTGGTGTTTCAAATGATTTATACTGGTCATCCAGTGCCCCTTCTTGTTTTTATTTGTTTTTTTTTTAACCTAGCCATTCTCATTTTAGGGGGTTATTTACCTTTGTGGTTCCAACCCCTTGTACACATCCATGTTTAAACCTTAGTAGGAACCTTTTGAGATTTCCATATTGCATTAACATGATGGCCAATCTAGCTGGTGTAGGTCAGGCTACTTCACCTTGTACTTTTCCACATGAAGTTTTGTGAATTGCCAAAATCGCCGATTGAAGTAGGCTGCGTATTTAGCTCAGCGTACTATTACGTTCTGTTACAATTGCTTAGTGAATCAGATCCTCCAGGTACAAGGCTATATTTTTCAAATGAGCAATTGAAAGAAGTAAAAAATAATGAAACCCAATTTATCTCTGTTTCATCAACCGGTGATAAAGCGAGCCGTGATTTGTCCTGGAAAGCAAGTAGTTCTTTTTGGAGACAGTATAGTTTCCTTGGCAGAGTTCACTTTACATGAAAGAAAGTCCATGGAATTTAGTTAGTGTGTATAGCACTGTTGCTTTTGCTTTGTCTAACAAGGCCTCTAATGATGGTAAGAGGTATTGCGTTTTAATAGGGATGGCCTTAAGCTCACCATAACCTATAGCAATATTTACTTCAAATTCATTATTTTGAAAGTACAGAAAATAGGTGCTCTAGCAGAAGAAATGGAGAATCTAAAGAACCCTTTGGTAAAATTGTCCTGTGTGTAGAGTTCCATTTTAGGCTCTGTTTTAGCGTGAAAGCATTGATCTCCCATAAAGAATGTAATCTTACAGACACACTCCCTTTTGGCTTTTGTTTATCACCAAGCAATACTCAGAGACCGGAAGAATATTCAGAGAGAATGAGATGTATAACCGTAGTTGTTCTCTGTGAAACATGAGAAAGAGATGCTCATAGACATTGGTGGAGATTTTCGACTGGAGTCATAGAATCCATGACATCATCTATCCTGGAAGGTGGATGTCTCTTACAGCCAGTTAATCAATCAATCAATCAATCAAAGCATTTATATAGCGCACTACTCACCCAGAGGGTCTCAAGGCGCTAGGGGAGGGGGGTCCGCTACTGCTCGAACAGCCAGGTCTTGAGTTGCTTCCTGAAGGCGAGGTGGTCCTGGGTCAGGCGGAGGTGGGTCGGGAGGGAGTTCCATGTCTTGGCGGCGAGGTAGGAGAAGGATCGTCCCCCTGTGGTGGCTCTTCGGATGCGGGGGACGGTGGCGAGGGCGTGGCCGGTCGATCGAAGCTGGCGTTTGGGAGCGTAGAAGTTGAGGCGGCTGTTGAGGTATCCTGGTCCTTGGTTGTGTAGGGCTTTGTGTTCGTGGGTGAGGAGTCGGAAGGTGATTCTTTTGTTGACCGGGAGCCAGTGCAGGTCTCTCAGGTGTCCGGAGATGTGGCTGCGGCGGGGGATGTCCAGGATGAGTCGTGCTGAGGCGTTCTGGATCCGCTGAAGTCTTTTCTGGAGTTTGGTGGTGGTGCCAGCGTAGAGGGAGTTGCCGTAGTCCAGACGGCTGGTGACGAGGGCCTGGGTGACCGTCTTCCTGGTCTCGGTGGGGATCCACCGGAAGATCTTTCGTAGCATGCGCAGGATGTTGAAGCACGACGAGGAGACGGCGTTGACTTGTCTGGTCATGGAGAGGGAGGAGTCCAGGATGAAGCCCAGGTTGCGTGCGTGGTCTGTTGGTTTGGGTGCGTTGCCTAGGGCGGGGGGCCACCAGGAGTCGTCCCAGGTGGAGGGTGAGGGTCCCAGGATGAGGACTTCCGTCTTGTCCGAATTCAGTTTCAGGCGGCTGTTCTTCATCCATTCGGCTACCTCTTTCATCCCTTCGTGGAGGTTGGCTCTGGCGGTGGCGGGGTCGTTGGTGAGGGAGAGAATCAGCTGGATGTCGTCGGCGTAGGAGATGATGTTGAGGTTGTGCTGGCGTGCGATGTATGCGAGGGGGCTCATGTACACGTTGAAGAGGGTAGGGCTGAGCGAGGAGCCTTGAGGAACGCCGCAGATGACTTCGGTGGCTTCAGATCTGAACGGGGGAGGCGGACTCTCTGTGTCCTGCCGGCAAGGAAGGAGATGATCCACTCCAGTACCTTCTCCTGGATTCCGACGTTGCTGAGTCGCTGCACTAGTGTACGTGGCAGACAGTGTCGAAGGCCGCGGAGAGGTCTAGGAGGATGAGGGCCGCTGTTTCTCCGTTGTCAAGCAGAGCTCGGATGTCATCGGTGGCTGCGATCAGGGCGGTCTCGGTGCTGTGGTTGGCCCGGAAGCCAGACTGCGAGAGGTCGAGGGATCCGTTCGTCTCGAGGAAGGCGGCCAGCTGCTTGTTGACGGTCTTCTCGATGACTTTTGCAGGAAACGGGAGCAGCAAGATGGGGCGGCAGTTCTTGAGGTCGGTGGGGTCGGCTGATGGCTTCTTTAGTAGAGCGCTGAGTTCGGCGTGCTTCCAGCTCTCCAGGAAGGTAGCGGTGTCGAGGGAGGTGTTGATGATGTCCCGCAGGTGGGGTGCGATGACAGCGTCGGCCTTGTTGAAGACGTGGTGAGGGCAGGGGTCGGTAGGAGATCCGGAGTGGATGGAGTTCATTGTGCGGACGGTGTCTTCGGTGCTGATCGGGGTCCAGGCATGGAGGGTGGTGGTAGGGGGCGGTGGTTCGGTCGTGGCGTGCGTCGGTTGGGAGCTGAAGCTGTTGTGTATGTTCGCGACCTTGTTGTGGAAGTAGGAGGCGAGGGAGTTGCAGAGGTCTTGCGAAGGGGTGATGTCGTTGTTTCCGGCATTGGGGTTGGAGAGCTCTTTAACGATGTTGAAGAGTTCCTTGCTGTTGTGTGCGTTGTTGTCCAGTCGTTCCTTGAATGCGGTTTTCTTGGTGGTGCGGATGAGTTGGTGGTGTTTACGGGTGGCGAGCTTGAGGGCAGTCATGTTGTCCGGTGTTGGGTCTCTGCGCCAGGTTCTCTCGAGGGCTCGGCAGTTCTTCTTGGAGCTCTTGAGTTCGTCGGTGTACCATGGGGCTTTCTTGCTACCGGGTCTGCTAGGCGGGGTCTTCAGGGGGGCGAGGTCGTCTGCGCAGTCGCTGATCCACTTCGTGAGGTTGGTGGCCGCTTGACTGGGGTTTGTTGCGCTGGTGGGTGGGTTCTTGCTCAGGGCGGTCGCGATCTGGTCGGCTGTGATCTTGTTCCAGCTCCTGCGTGCAACCTGTTGCTGGTGATGGTGGGTCGTGGTCCTTCTGAAGCTGAAGTGGACGCAGCTGTGGTCCGTCCAGTGGAGTCCGGGGTCGAGTGTGTGTCCGGCGTAGTGGGTGGGGGTGGTTACCAGCTGCTTGAGTCCGAGGTTGGCGAGATTGTCCAGCAGGGTGGTGGTGTTGCGGTCGTTGTTGTTCTCCAGGTGGAAGTTGAGGTCCCCGAGGAGGATGTAGTCAGCGGAGGGGAGGGCGTGCGGGCTGATGAAGTCGGCGATGTCTTCGCTGAATTGTGTGCGTGGTCCCGGGGGTCTGTAGATGAGGGTGCCTCTGAGGGTGGTCTTGGGGTTGATGTGGACCTGGAAGTGCAGGTGTTCGGCGGGTGCGATGGTGTCGTCGGTGTTGGTCGTGATGCGGATGGTGTTCCTGTGGATGATGGCAATGCCTCCTCCAGTGTTGTTGTTGATGCGGTCCCTTCGGATGATCTTGTAGCCGTCTGGGATGGCGATGGCGATGTCGGGCGCTGACGAGGCGTTCATCCAGGTTTCCGTGAGGAAGGCGACGTCTGGTGAGGTTGTGTCGAGCAGGTTCCAGAGCTCGACGGCGTGTCGGTGGACGGAGCGGGTGTTGAGCAGGATGCACTTCAGGTGGTTGCTGCAGTTGCTCGTCTTGGTCTTGGGTGGTGCTGGAGTGGTGCAGGTCCGGATGCAGGTGAACTTGCAGGAGTTGCAGCGGAAGGGTCCGTGGGTGCGTCTCGGGGTGGCTCGGTAGCATCCTGGGATTCGACCGGCGTTGAGTGCGTTGAGGGTGGCGGCGTCGTACGTCCGGTGGGTGGGCTGGGGTCTGCGGGGGCCAGGGGTCCTAGCACTGGGCGCGGTCCAGGCACGGACGGGCGCAGACGGGCTTACCTTTGGCGCACCTTCGGCGCTCATTCGGCGCGCCCGCGGTGCGTGCACGCTGCGCTTGGGCCACTCTGCCATGTGTGGAGAGTGGGGGGGCGGGGCGAGGGAGGGGCAGCTGGGAGGCGGGGAGCGGGGCGGCGAATGGGGCGGGGAGGAGGGAGGTGGCGGGAAGCGCGGCAGGGGCCGGGGGCGCCGAAAGCACAGGGGGACAATATTACAGTACTAACAGAACGGGGATACAAAAATAAAACAGGGGGCTGACAAAACTACAATACTGAACCAGAGTGGGGATACAGAAAATAAAACAGGGGGCTAGCAGTACACCGGGGGAAACAGCGACGGAGTTACAGAGGTACAATCTTACCAGGAGCCGAAGCACAAGGGGAGACAGGAGGAACGCGGTAACAGCGCGGCGCAGGCGGGGCAAGGGCAGCAATCAGCGGGTACAGCTGGCAGGGTCCCGGCTGCGGGCAGCGGCGGCACTGGAAGGAGCGAGGGGCAGCCTGGTCGCACTCACGAGGAGTGTGCGAGGTGCGTGGGGGTGACCGGCTCAGTTAATCAAAGTGCTGTGTTTAACCAAGGCATTTCATCTGGAAGCATGAGGCACTGATTATGTCAAATAATATCTCTTGTCTATGGCGGTCTGTACATACAATGACTAGCTCTTGAGTCTGGGGAATTATAAATCCATAAGCCAATTTAGAGTAGCAATTCTTCGCCATGCACTGGAACATGATTGTGAGCCACACTACGTCTATGTGAGAAGTTACTGGTAGTTCTGTTGAGCATTGATGCTTTAAACCAAAAAGCAAGAAGTTCATAATGGCTAAGACAAATTGTAATATGAATTTGGGAAGAGGAGGATGTTGAGGCACTGCTACAAGAGAGATGAAATTGACCCGAGTAACCTCCTAGGATCCCCTATTTCCCTGGCAGGGCGATTTGTGTCCCGTCCTTGTTCCCTTCGTAAGGATGTTACATGCAGTATGAAGCCCTTCACTCTGATGTATGAGCATGCCTCTGATGCTGCTGAGTTACAAGAGATCCACCCCATGTGTAAGTTCCTAACCCCTTTTCAGTATGCATCTTCTCTCCAAAATGTCATGTTCCATTTCCTTATTATTTGTTTGAACTTCAGCATAAGAGTTATATGGGACAACAGTACTTAAGAAATGAGAATACCTGACTTAAGATGTCTTTCATCTCTTGTTTGGGTCCTCAGTAGAATACTGGAACATTTAAATCAAATGCCCCTTTGAAAACTCTACGAGGTGCTTAAATTGGTGGTTTAGCATCAGACAGCCTGTGATTCTCGTTTTAGATCAACCAGTTTATTCTAAAGTGACAATAGGAGGTTCCTCCTTCAAACAAGGTCTTCCATTTATTATGACCTTATCATAATCATTCAATAATAAATCTTGACTTTTGTATAATGGAGTAGGCATACCAATGAGTTTTCATGCTAGTTCAGAATGAAAAAGCCTACTTTGGATATACCTACTAGGTAGACTGAGGATGCTGAAGATAAAGCCTATTGCTCTATACCAAGAAGCTACTGCAGCAGTATCTTGATTACTTCAACAGAAAATGGAGCACATTGATACCAAACTTGATTCTCACTGCTGAGTCAGTAACTTTGAGTCTTGGGTGTCAAGGATAGTAAATCTGGGGTTCAATCAAAGATGGGTGAATTGTCAACAAACCTGTCTGCCGTTAGGTAAAACATTAGGACCTAGGGAACTGCTCAACATGCTTGCATCATCGATTTACAGGCACCCTGGAGAAAATACAAAAAGCAAAGGACATGATTAAGTAGCAGTTTTGCTTCCTGGCACTTTGACCATTTTCTTTTCTCAGTGTTAATTTTCCAGATTGATATCCAGTTAAAGAGAATGTTTTAGCCAAAGGTGTGAACTCAAAAGCTAATAAAGCAGGCAATGACTACGAACTCGAAGAATTTTCAGATCTCATCTTTGACAAGCCCAAATGATTTTGGGCAACAAACTGTTTGACCCCTCATCCTTTCAGAAGTGTAGTTGACCATGATACGCAGGTACAGGAAGCTAAATTAAAAGTTCATTGGGCTAGATGCTTTAACATTTTGAGTGAAGTTGCTGCAGCATTATCTTTCCTTCGTGACGTTCAAGGTTCAAAAGCAGCCGTGAAATTGAAATTAAACAAGTGAGTCTCTATTTGAAGTAATGCTTCTTTTTTAATTTCTGGTCGCAAATTGGTCAAATAAATAAGAGGAGCTGGGAGAACGTCGATTTTTAATTTTCTTTTTCAGATTTGCTTTATCTCATGGATGATTGTTTAAAGTGTAATTTTGTTTAGGGTGAAAGGGTGTAAATGAACCCCTCTGGTCCTGAGTGGAGTGGTTGGCGCAAGTATCCGATCATGACTCTTGTTCTGAAAACAAGTTTCAGAACTATCTTGCAAATCAATTACTATGAGATTCAGGCTACGGTGTTCCTGGGTTTGGAAATGTATTACGGATAACTAATGTTATTTTCTCAGTTAATGTAAAGAAGAGGTAGCAATAAAATTCACTTATGTTGAATGGCAAGGCTCTGCTGACTGAATCCTACAAAGTGTGAGCAAAATTGTAATTTCACCAGTGGAAATTCGCATTTATGTAGGTAATTTTACTAAAAGGAGACTAGATGATGCAGAAAATGTATTACTACATGGCATTTCCTGCTAGACCATGTCTCCTGCTGGTATTTTTCAAGACGTTTTTACTCAATATGTCCACTTACATTAATAAAATTTCCTGCAAGGTACAGACAAACCACATTACACTCTAGGCCCCTGATTTGTCAAATTTTCACTCAACGCAGCAAGAAACCTTGCTGCGCTTTGTGTGAAAGGGAGAGTGCATGAATTAGCCACATTTAACCTTATATGGTGCATTCCTGTTATCTCCTTGCACTGGCGCATAATTTGTTGCCTTGGGGCGATGCAGACACCCTTCGCCAGGGTGCAAGGGTACCTGCATTGTAGGCAGAATTGTTTTGGGCAGGAAGTGACATCATCCTGCACAAAAACAATCCTGTGAGGCTTTTTCCTCTTTCTATGTGTGCTGCAGAATGCATCCTCCTATGGAGAACTTTGCACCCTATTTTTGCATTTTTAAGCACTCTCTGCGTCAGTTCAATACTTAACCTCTTCTGTGCCCATGACGAGATAGTCTCGTCATGGAGCACGGTTGCGCTGTGCCCATGACGAGACTATCTCGTCATGAACCCCACCCACTAATGCAATGCCCGGCACAGGAGGGGGAAAGGGCGTGGCACTGAAGGGGTTAAGCATTTTAAAATGTGTGGTAAGTTTAATCTAGGCAAGATGTGGAGTTGCAACTTTTTTTTATACTGCACTTTGTTATTCTTCCAACCGTCAGTGGTATCCCCAATAGGGGAACATTTCCGGCATATGAGGGATGCAGACGTGTATATTGTAACGTCGCTTTACAACACTGCAATGCTGGGCGCAGTAAGGGTGGGAGGTTATGAGGGGGTTTTGCAACGAGGTAGTAACAGAGTATGTAGGACTCCCTGATCTATATCTTGTGTGGTTTATCCTATTTCTTGAAGATTACGGACAGCTGTCCAATATGAAAGCCACTGCAGTTAGCATGCATAGTAGTATGCTTTAAGGTCTGGTACTCCCAATCCTCCTCTGTCTGTGCCAAGTTGTATATTTTTAAGGCTTTTTCTCTGTCTACCATCCCCCCATACAAGGTCTATAAGCATGGTATTCAATAATTTAAAGGTAGTGTGTGGCATTAGAATTGGCAGATTGGTAAAATAATATATCAGTCGTGGGAGGTTCACCATTTTGGATATGGCCAATCTGCCAATGACCGACAGCGGTAAGGTAGTCCAGAAGGCGATACTAGAGCGTATAGCTCTGATTGCTCTATTGAGATTGCCCTCCAGCATGTATGTATGTGTCCGATTACTTGTACACCCAAGTATTTGAATGTGTGTTGCGCTACCGGGAGCGTGTAGGATCCAAACACCATTTTTTTAGGGTGCACATTCTCATGAAAGAAGAAGGCGTGTGACTTCGTTGTGTTAATAGCTAAGCCCAAAATTTCCGGAAAATATCAGAGATAGGATCCAGGGTGGCCCGTAGGTCTCGGATGTAAAGAATGATGTCGTCTGCATAGGCTGAAAATAAGTGCGTTGTGGCACCTATCTTTATACCCAGATCATGTGCTTTTGTGCGTAGTTTAAGTGCCAAGGGTTCTAATGCCAGTATGAACAGGAGTGGTGACAGCGGGCATCCCTGTCTTGTGCCCCTATATATCGAGTATTCAGATGAAATATGTCCCCCTGTACGAGCGCGGGCAGTAGGGGCGTCGTATAATAAACTGAGCCATTTGAGATATTCTGCGGGTAGCCCAAACTTCTCCAGTGCGTTGAACATGTAATCCCAGCTGATTGTGTCAAACGCTTGATGCAAATCCAGTGATATACACCCTGCATGTTCATGTTGTTCGGGGGCAATTGACGTGAGATGTGAAGTTCCGTGAGAATTGTAATGGCACTTTCTGGGTGTGTTCGAATATGGACGAGTTTGGTATCTACGAACCGCAAATGACGAATTTAGTGGGTGTACGCGTTTTCGCTACGCTACTATGTATGGTTCGTCTCATTCGTGGGTATGTCCATCTGAACCCTTGGGTTCCATTTTAGATACGGCATCCATTTTGTCTCTTGCCCTCAAGTAGCCAGCGAACGGACACTGTCCGCTTCGTGACCCTGGGATTCCCAAGCCTTCGTGGAGGACACGTGTTCCTTTGAAGGTGTCTTTATGATGAGGGGGATGACACGGCAAAGGCAGATGGCTCCGCTCGAGGCTCATCTTGCCGTGCCGGTCTATTGTTTCAGTCATGCATGCATTAGGCACGAGTCCTTTGATCCTGCAATCGAGTTTCCGATATTGCTCTTTACACTCTTTTTTCTAATCTGTTGTGCATCCTTGTTTTTCCTTTGCATCTGTTCCTGTCCCTTCTCCTAATTCGTTTACGGTCAGAATGGAATGTGTTTAACGTGGGGATAATGTGCTTTTACAGTTGGGAACCGGCAATGTTGCTGTAATTATGTTCCGGGCTTCTGAAACATGAATGCGACCCTTTTGAAGTTTACTGTGGGAACTGAGTTGTAACCTTTGTTCGTTATGTTGTGCAATGACAAAAATGTGTATAAAAGGAGCGATCCACTTGTGCAATTTGAAGCAGTCTCTCAGAACCTACACGTTGTGTACTTCTTGCGATTTCTGTATCCCTGCAGTGAATAAACGCTGATCTTTGACGCCGCAGGAAGTGTCCCGTGTCTCTGTGTTTGTACGCCGGAACAGGTAACCCACGAAGGTTTCAGGTGTTGTCCCCTGGCACCGCTGTGTCTTAGAAAAACCCAGTCCTTCAGTTGGCGCCCAACGTAGGGCGACATCAGCGGTACCGGTCCAAAGCCTGACGATCGTGAGGAACTTCGTGTGAAATCTCCGAGGGAAGGTGCACCCCGCTTCATCGATCCAGTTGTCGAAATAAGTGGCCCGAAGACTTTTCCCGCGAAGATTCCCGCCTCCTGACGGCTGCGACGGACTGATGCCCTGACTGTCGACCTGTTTTGGCGCCTGGCGTAGTCCTTTGTACGGAGAGATGATAGACGGGCCTTCCTGGTGACGCCATTGCTCTTTCAGTTAAGTATTTGTGGGTGGCTCCCAGAGTTCTTGGTTAAACCTTGGTTGTTTGCATGGTTCCATTGCATTTGTGGTTCTTAGTTGTTGGTTTTTAGTTGTTGGGTTTTATTTGACGATTGCAATTGCCAAAAACCGAGGGTCTTGCATTTTTTTGCGAGGACATCATAATTCGATAGCCCTTGAAGTTTGTAAACTTGGTTAGTGTGCACGATGCCTGGCCGTAGTACTTTGTTTGGTTTCCTTAAATGTTGCAGCACGGATTCCCGACTGGAGGATTCATGTCCGATACCTCCAGTTGGAACTCCAATTTATGAGCTCTATAGTCGCCACGGAGTAGGTCCTATTGTATACAATGAATATTGGATTCGTTACACAAAAAATGATGGTGTTCTTAGTTGGCCATCGCATGGTAGCTTCGAAACTGCAATATTAGATAATCTTGAAGCTAAATTGTTTAAAAAGAAGGTTAGGCCGGCCATGTTTGATTCCTTTCGGTTATGGCGCAAAGAGGCCAAGCAGAAAGAAATCAAACAGATTAAGAAAAATAAGAGAGAAGGTGTTATTACGGTGATGCGAAATGCAGAACAGTATCAGCGAGACAAAGACGAGAAGGAGCAGGAAGTTTGTGCTAGACTTCATCATATAGCGGTGGATAAATTTTATCCGGTTTTACCGTCTAGTTCTGATAAGACGGGAGAAGAAGTGGTAGAAGATCCCATATTGTCCTATCTATTGAAATCACCACCTCCCTATGCACCGGATACTGTGGGTCCTGTGATTCCTCCTGTTCCTCAACCTGCTGTTCTGGCGGCTGCTGGTCAGCCTGTCGTTCCTCCTATTCTTCCGAATCCCCTTGTGCCACAAATTGTTCATCCTCCTTTACCCGCTCTTTTTCCTACTGCTCCTTTGCCAGTATCTCATCAGCCCAATCTTGCTACTACTCCCGTTATCCCGACTACCGCTACTGCTTCTACGTTTACTCCTAATGTCGTTGCTCCTGTGCTTCCTTCTTCTTCTCCTTCCGTTCGTAGTCGTATATTTAATGCTGTCGCTAATCTCTATTCTCCCCTTTTCGGACCAATACTCGGGTCTGATCTTTCTGATGTCGCCCAGAGGCGCAGTCAAATTCCTGACGGTAGGGAACGTGTGTCGTTAGTGAAAATGGCGCGTAAATGGGTTAGGCATCCTGCGAAGTACACTTCGCGTATAGTTTTTGAGACATTTTCTCAGTTCAATGAGCCCACACAAAGATTCGTGTTCGAGGAAATGTGTAAATCCTTGAGAGAAGAGTGGGATAATGAGGAGGTAGACAATGTACCGCCCGAGATCACTGAGCTTCAGAATCAGTTTTCGACTGGTATGATTGTGGGTGGTAATGTCCGACGTGCTTTAGAGCGTCTGTTATCTTTTCGATCTACAGTGCAACCTCGAGCATTGTTTAAGGACGACACTGAGGAGCGAACGGCTCAACCTGGTCAGTATCCTATGCGGGAAGTCCCCCCAGTATGGATGCCAGGTGATCCTGCTGCTAATCCTGTTGTCCCACCACACTTTCAGAGAGTTTGGATACACCTCCCATGGAAGCGATCGGAAGTTTTGCAGGTAAAACAAACTTTGCCTGACCCTCGCAAAAATCCTGCAGGTTATTATAAGGAGTTGTCCCAATTGGTGGATGCTACTGTCATGAACCTTGCAGATATCGACATGTTGTTTGGTAATGTAGTCCCTCAACCGATTTGGGCGAAAATCCGTCAAGAGAATCACGCAGCTGAGTTCGGCGGTGATTGGGCTGCTCTTGCGGCGGCTGACGGACGGCAAGTTGGTGGGGCTAAACCTGAACAGCTCATTGAGAATCTGCCCCAGAGGATAATTACACTTATGAAGACACTTATGCCAGCAATACGCGTTAATTGGGACAAATTGTCTGCGTGCAAACAAAAGAAGGGCGAGAGTGTCTCCGATTTCTTTACGAGATTTGAGGAAGCATTTATTGATCATAGTGGTCAGGATATGAGCTCTGAGGGAGGTCAGCGATTGTTCGTTGATAAATTTGTATCGAATTTGTTGCCTGAACTAAGCAACAAGTTGAAGAATTCTGAAAGTTCGTGAGCCGTTTCTACTACTGCTCAGATATTAGCCACGGCCCAATATTATGAGAATAGAGAGAAAGAAGAAAGCGAACGCGCAGATAAGAAAATGAAGGATCTTAAAACTAAGGTCTTGTTGCAGCAAGCGTATCCTTCGCGCTCGAATCAAAATGACTCGCAACAGCCAAATCGCTTACAATCGCAGTTTTCTAGATTGCAGTCGCGTACTGACTCCTCTACACCTCGCTCTATGTTGGGGTATAATCAATGCGCATATTGTAGGGGTGAGGGCCATCTGAAGTTTAATTGTCCAGTTTTGCGTGACCGCAACAATGGTGTTTCGGCTCGAGGAGGTCGTAGTGGTCCTCAACAAGCGTCACGTGGTAGAGGTCGTGGTGTTACTCAGAATCAGACTGAGCGTTTTGCCACTTCATCAGACTCGCAAAATTGCTTCGATCGGCGCGATCCATCGTCTGGTAGATCTGCACAGTATCATGTGGACGACTATTATGTCGAGCATGATGTTGATGCTGATGGTAATTACTAGGACAGCCATAGACAAAGTAAGGGAGTAGTATCAGTTCCGGTTGATCAGAGAGGGCCTTATGTCGCAGTTACCACATTGGGCGTAGTTGAGCCTTTTCTGTTGGACACTGGTGCAGCGAAAAGTTCTATCATGCATTCGAAACTCCCTGGCGCACCTTTGTCTGGCTTCACGAATGTTTCCGTTGGATTCCCTGGCGCCCCTGTTAGCAATCCAGTTTCCAGCCCTTTGCCCCTTACAATTGGGTCCCGTGAGTTAGAAGCTCCTTTGATTTTGACTACTGGTTGTGGTGAGAACCTTTTGGGCCTGGATTTGTTGAAGCGGTTATATGCGAGACAAAGACGAGAAGGAGCAGGAAGTTTGTGCTAGACTTCATCATATAGCGGTGGATAAATTTTATCCGGTTTTACCGTCTAGTTCTGATAAGACGGGAGAAGAAGTGGTAGAAGATCCCATATTGTCCTACCTATTGAAATCACCACCTCCCTATGCACCGGATACTGTGGGTCCTGTGATTCCTCCTGTTCCTCAACCTGCTGTTCTGGCGGCTGCTGGTCAGCCTGTCGTTCCTCCTATTCTTCCGAATCCCCTTGTGCCACAAATTGTTCATCCTCCTTTACCCGCTCTTTTTCCTACTGCTCCTTTGCCAGTATCTCATCAGCCCAATCTTGCTACTACTCCCGTTATCCCGACTACCGCTACTGCTTCTACGTTTACTCCTAATGTCGTTGCTCCTGTGCTTCCTTCTTCTTCTCCTTCCGTTCGTAGTCGTATATTTAATGCTGTCGCTAATCTCTATTCTCCCCTTTTCGGACCAATACTCGGGTCTGATCTTTCTGATGTCGCCCAGAGGCGCAGTCAAATTGTAGTTGAGCCTTTTCTGTTGGACACTGGTGCAGCGAAAAGTTCTATCATGCATTCGAAACTCCCTTGCGCACCTTTGTCTGGCTTCACGAATGTTTCCGTTGGATTCCCTGGCGCCCCTGTTAGCAATCCAGTTTCCAGCCCTTTGCCCCTTACAATTGGGTCCCGTGAGTTAGAAGCTCCTTTGATTTTGACTACTGGTTGTGGTGAGAACCTTTTGGGCCTGGATTTGTTGAAGCGGTTATATGCGAGACAAAGATCAGTTCCGGTTGATCAGAGAGGGCCTTATGTCGCAGTTACCACATTGGGCGTAGTTGAGCCTTTTCTGTTGGACACTGGTGCAGCGAAAAGTTCTATCATGCATTCGAAACTCCCTGGCGCACCTTTGTCTGGCTTCACGAATGTTTCCGTTGGATTCCCTGGCGCCCCTGTTAGCAATCCAGTTTCCAGCCCTTTGCCCCTTACAATTGGGTCCCGTGAGTTAGAAGCTCCTTTGATTTTGACTACTGGTTGTGGTGAGAACCTTTTGGGCCTGGATTTGTTGAAGCGGTTATATGCAACTTTGTACTGTTCTCCTGCGGGAGTGGAGCTTACATTGGGTCAGAGAGTGGTCTCTCCTATGTATTTGTCAACTGATAAGCTCCCACCGGAATTGAGTTCTCTTCCTGAGTCTTTGTGGGCAACAGGTCCCAATGATATGGGCCTGCTGGAGATACCACCTTATGTTGTTCAATTGAAATCAAATGTGAAATTACCACGCATTCCCCAGTATCGTATCTCTCTTGATGGAGAACGAGCACTATTAGCGATCATTTACGATTTGATCGATAAAGATGTCATCGAAGAAACTCGGGGTAACGTGTGTAATAGTCCTGTGTTACCTATTTTGAAACAAACTGATCCATCCAAGCCTCCTGTGTATCGTTTTGTCATTGATTTAAGAGAGGTGAATAAAATTGTAATTCCACAGTTTCCCGTGGTGCCTGACATTACAGCTTTGCTGACTCTGATTCCAGCTTCTGCATCATGGTTTTCGGTAATTGATTTGAAGAATGCTTTCTTTAGCATTCCAATTGCTGAGGAAAGCAGAGATCTATTCGGTTTCTCATTAGGTGGTCGCAGCTTCAGGTTTAAACGCGCACCTCAGGGCTACTGTGAGAGTCCATCGATCTACAGCCAAGCTCTTAAGAGTCAACTTGATGCGTTTGTGTTACCGACTGGTGCGGCTTTGATTCAGTACGTTGATGATCTTTTGGTAGCTGCTGACACTGAACAGATTTGTAGAACTGCTACAGTATCACTGTTACAGCATCTATGTGATTTACATCACAAAGTGTCACCTTCTAAACTACAATATTGTTGTCAAGAAGTAACCTATCTAGGTCACTTATTGTCAAAGGCGGGAAGAAGGTTGACCCCTGAAAGAATCGCAGCAATTGCCCGAATGACTGTGCCAATAACTCAGAGAGATGTGCGTGCCTTTCTTGGTATCACGTCATACTGCAGGCAGTGGATTCCGAACTTTTCACTGTTAGCGAAGCCATTGATAGCTCTCACGTGCAAGGATGTTTCGACTCCTTTGCCATGGACGGAAGAGTGTCAGAAAAGTTTTTCTGAACTACGTGATGCGCTGTGTTCGGCTCCTGTGTTAGGTACTCCTGATTACAGTAAGCCATTTACACTATACGTTCACGAGAGAGAAGGTTGTGCGTTGAGTGTCTTGACGCAACAATTTGGTGGTAAGCAGCATCCGTGTGCGTATTTTTCCGCGACTTTAGACCCGGTAGCTAGAGCGTTGCCAAGTTGCTTGAGAGCGACAGCGGCAGCTGCGGTGTCTATTCGACAATCCGCAGGTCTGGTCATGGATAATATGCTCATAGTGATGGTTCCGCATGCAGTTGACACTCTCCTGAATCGGACAAAAACTCAACATCTGATGAGTGCAAGGTTGTCCGGGTATGAGTTGACACTTTTGGCAAGTCATATACAGATCAAGCGTTGTAATGTGCTGAATCCGGCGACATTGTTGCCGACTAATATGGAATCAGATGATGTACTACCACATGATTGTTATTTACGAACTGAGGAAGAAACGAAGGGTCGGGTGGACCTGAAAAACACTCCATTGACAGACCCCGATGGCACTTTGTATGTGGATGGTTCATGTTTTAAGTTGCCGAATGGTGATGTGACGACTGCGTATACTGTAGTGACGTTGAGTACGGTTGTGGAAACTGCGAGATTGAGTCAGAATTCAGCGCAAGCGGCAGAATTGATTGCGTTGACAAGAGCGAGGGAATGTGTTTACCGACAGTCAGTATGCGTTTGGTGTTGCACATAGTTTTGGTCGATTGTGGAGAGAAAGAGGATTTATGACATTGCATGGTACGAAGATCCAACACGGACAGCTTGTGAACGATCTTTTGGACGCACTTACATTGCCTAAACAGGTGGCGATCATTAAATGTAGTGCGCATCGAAAGGTTACCGATGATGTTGGTCGTGGTAATGCATTTGCGGATGAGATTGCTAAAGAAACGGCTAAGAATCTTGTAGCCCGAACGTATGTTACGAGTTCAGGGAGGTGGCCGACGGAGACTGGTATGTGTGAAGACACTGTTGAGAGCGTGAAAGCAATTCAGAATGAGGCCACTGAAGCTGAAAAGATCAAGTGGAAAGAAAGCACGGGAAAGTTAGACACGCATGGATGTTGGGTTGACTTGTCAGAATATCAGAGGTGGATGTTACCGGATGCATATGTGCTAGCCGTTGTGACTATGGCTCACGGCTTGTCACACATTAGTGTGAAAGGTATATGTAAGTTATTGTCCCCTGTATGGAAGAACGATGGTATTGCTAAATGTGCTGAGAAGGTGGTTAAGAGTTGTATGGTGTGTTTGATGCATAATCCTGGCAAGGGCACCCCCACTCCACCCGGTCATTTTGCTCCTCCTGCCTGTCCCTTTGAGGTTATCCAACTGGACTTCATCCATATGGAGAGATGCAATAATCTGAAATACGTGTTGGTTGTGGTTTGTGCGTTCTGCAGATGGATCGAGGCCTATCCTCTTAAGGATAATACTGCCCTGTCCACAGCGAAAGTCCTACTGAAGGAATACTTTCCTCGGTATGGAATGCCACGGATTGTGTGGTCAGATAATGGAAGCGAGTTTGTGGGAAGCGTGATGCAGAGTGTGTGTAAGGGCCTTGGAATTCGACAGAAATTCCATAGCGCCAATCATCCCCAGGCAGCGGGTTTGGTTGAAGGGTACAATGGTACTCTGAAGCTGAAACTTGCGAAGATACAAGCTACGACTGGTTTGTCATGGCCTGATGCCTTGCCTCTGGCTCTCTTATCGACCAGAGCGACTGTGCACTCTCGAGTAGGGCTTAGCCCATATGAGATTGTGTTTGGCCGCCCTGCGAACATTTGGGGAGTCCCGAGGCCTAAGGCCTTTGATAGTCTCGAGTATCCAATGCTGATTGATTATCTTCATGATCTGACTGCTAAACTGAGGTTAATTCATCAACAGGTTTTTGAAGCTTTACCGGCACAGACAGAGGGTCCTGGACATCGGATTCAACCGGGTGACTGGGTTGTTACCCGCAATTTTGGCAGAAAACGTAACTTGGAGCCGAGATTTGTGGGTCCCTTTCAAGTGCTGCTCGCTACAAGGACTGCAGTTCGGTTGGAAGGCAGGAAAAACTGGGTGCATGCCACCCATACTAAGAAAGTCCCGATCTCTTTACCAGCAGACAGTTGGGTGAGAACTGGTATTGCTGCAACGGAAACCGAGACCCCTGTATGCTTTGTGCCGTTTAGTGATGCTCAACCTGTAAGAGACAATTCATTGCAGCCAGACACATTTGTTGAGCCGTCAGTTTTGGAGAACTCAAGATCTGCAGTGTCATCTGATCGACTGAATACTGTTTCACCAGTTGAACAATTATTTGAAGAGCAGACTCGACCTGGAAGAAATCGATATTTTCTTCGCCCACGTAACAAAGACTAATAACATTTTTCTTATATTTTCCTTTACTGTTGCCATGAGCATTAAGAACAATTACATCCTTTTCTGATTTTTGAGCTTCTTTTTATGTGTGCTCTTTACAGCTGAGAGATTTTTATTAAGTTGAGTGTTTGTTTAAGAAAACCTATCATCCGGGTTAACCGTAGGGCCGTGCGGGTACACCTTTCTGTTTAGCAGGTTCCTGACACTAGGTCGGTTACTTTTTATCGACTCCTGGGAACTCCTGGGAATTGATAATCGCTACTCAGAACGAAGTGCGTCAAGGACGTCACGGACGGTTTTTAGAGGATGGCATTCTCTAAGCTGTTGGAAGTAGAAAGGATGTCGGCGCAAAGATCAAAATTGCATAACATTATACGAACGAAATGTTTTTTGTTTCAGGTATTCCTGTTGTTTCTGACTGTATCTATGCTATTGGTGGGGGGAGTGTATTTTGGAATACAGTCGTTGTTGCCTTCCATTTCACCTACCTTTTCTCCTAAACTAAGTTCTGTTACCACTGTTTCTCCACATTCCTTTCATCCTCTGCCCCAACATGAACAGGTTAGACGTGCAGAATTCATGAATAATTCCTTCGTTCAACTCCTACATCAGCATCAGTTGGTGATGAATACTACCAATTGTTGGGTGTGCGGGTTAATGCCACATACCATGGATAGGGGTATTCCGTATTTGGTTCTTCCTTATAGCTCCCAAGGGTCAGCTCGAGCATTCCAAACTATGTTCCGTAGTGCACTAGATTCCTATCCCAGTCGAGAGCCACGCTCTGCAAACTTCGGTCCTGGTCCGTATCACAAGCCTTTGGCGATAGCGATTGCTGATTTAGATAGAGATATTTTTGATGCATCGCTTATTCCAGATGAAGAGGTGCAAGCCTATAAAGATCTGAGTGAGGCTGAGTATAGTATGTCAGTGGGTGATAGACAGCTTAAGAGCTCGTCTCCAATATGGATTGTACCCCACCTTGGTAACTTCTGCTTGAAAGGTCTTGGTCGAAATCCGAGAGCACAACTTGGGAAGAGTGCTTGTACTGATACGTATGTGCTACCGATGCTCTCTTCCCCTGTTTTCTTGACTGCCAAGGGTACCTATTTTGTATGTTATGAACGTGCATATACATGGTTGCCCCGTGACTTCTCGGGTACCTGTTATATTGCGAATCTTTTGCCACCAACCTTCACAGTTGCCTCAGACTACCACAAGACTAGAGTCGTGAGAGGCGTTATTAGTGAAGAGGACACTGCCGGTCAAGAAGCAGGAGACTTCTTTAAGGGTTTCTTGCTGTTTTGGGGACCTATGGTTAATAGTAGGAACCTGAGACAGTTGACCCGTGTGGTAGAGTCGACTGCTAACATAACTGCGAGTGCTCTTGGTAATCTAACAGCAGAACTTCAGGCGAATAGACTTATGACGTTGCAGAACCGTATGGTTCTAGATGTTGTTCTTGCAGATAGAGGTGGTGTGTGCAAAGTGATCCATTCGAGCTGTTGCATTTTCATTCCTGACAACGCTCCAACTGTTTACCAAGCCATCTCGAAGTTGCATAAGATCTCCGAGTCCATACACGTGGACGAAGGTGGTTGGACACTTCTAGGATGGTTTTGGGGCCTGATATCAACTTGGGGTTGGAAGATTCTGATGATCGTAGGGGTTGTTGTAACGTTTTTGTTCACGTGTTGTCTTTGTGTGCAGTGTGGTCCTGCCTTATGTGGTCTTTGTGCCACAACGTGTATAAGATGGCCATCTGTTACCAAGGAGACATTGATGGATAGAATGATGTTCCAGCAACAACTAAACGATCTGATGAATATCGAAATCGATTCCGATCTCGACTAGTGCTTGCCTACATGAGGGCAAAAGGAGCGTCTGAGGTTCCGTGAGAATTGTAATGGCACTTTCTGGGTGTGTTCGAATATGGACGAGTTTGGTATCTACGAACCGCAAATGACGAATTTAGTGGGTGTACGCGTTTTCGCTACGCTACTATGTATGGTTCGTCTCATTCGTGGGTATGTCCATCTGAACCCTTGGGTTCCATTTTAGATACGGCATCCATTTTGTCTCTTGCCCTCAAGTAGCCAGCGAACGGACACTGTCCGCTTCGTGACCCTGGGATTCCCAAGCCTTCGTGGAGGACACGTGTTCCTTTGAAGGTGTCTTTATGATGAGGGGGATGACACGGCAAAGGCAGATGGCTCCACTCGAGGCTCATCTTGCCGTGCCGGTCTATTGTTTCAGTCATGCATGCATTAGGCACAAGTCCTTTGATCCTGCAATCGAGTTTCCGATATTGCTCTTTACACTCTTTTTTCTAATCTGTTGTGCATCCTTGTTTTTCCTTTGCATCTGTTCCTGTCCCTTCTCCTAATTCGTTTACGGTCAGAATGGAATGTGTTTAACGTGGGGATAATGTGCTTTTACAGTTGGGAACCGGCAATGTTGCTGTAATTATGTTCCGGGCTTCTGAAACCTGAATGCGACCCTTTTGAAGTTTACTGTGGGAACTGAGTTGTAACCTTTGTTCGTTATGTTGTGCAATGACGAAAATGTGTATAAAAGGAGCGATGCACTTGTGCAATTTGAAGCAGTCTCTCAGAACCTACACGTGGTGTACTTCTTGCGATTTCTGTATCCCTGCAGTGAATAAACGCTGATCTTTGACGCCGCAGGAAGTGTCCCGTGTCTCTGTGTTTGTACGCCGGAACAGGTAACCCACGAAGGTTTCAGGTGTTGTCCCCTGGCACCGCTGGGTCTTAGAAAAACCCAGTCCTTCAGATGATGTAGCCGTCTAGTGTTCAGTGATGTGCTACGGGCAGGAAGAAACTATTTTAGTCTGTGTGAATCAATTTATTTAGAGTTGCCAGAAGTCTGTTAGCTAGTACCTTACTGAGTATTTTACACTCCATCACCAGTAATGACAGTGGGCGGTAACTCAACATATCTGTGTAATCCCTACCTGGCTTCGGAAGTGATACCACCAGAGCCTGTGCCGCAGAAAGGGGTAATCTGCCCATTTCCAGTGCTTTATTATATAGGATTTCCAGTGGGGGACAAGGAAGTCTGCGTATGTGTCGTAAAATTCTGCTGGTAGCCCGTCTAGACCAGGAGTTTTATTGCAATTTTTATTTCAGACTTAGTAATGGGGCCTATTAATTCCTTCCGGGCTGCTGCAGTCAGTTGTGGGTATGGTAGGACAGACAAAAATTCCTCTGTGTGTATGCTTTCCATTCTATCAGGTTTACTATATAATGAGGCGTAATATATTGGCGGAAAGCCGCATTAATGTCGTATTGGGTATGGACTTTACCGCCCGTGGGGGGTGGTGACTTTGTTAATTATAATAGGTTGGGGGGTTGTCCCATAACAGTTTGGCCAGTAGTGTCCCGGATGTGTCTGCTTCTGTGTGGCGCATCTGTGTATACCTTTGGTGGTCTATAACTCGGAGGGTCTCTAGTAATTCTGCAAGTTGGATAAGCGCTTCTTGTAGTGGGGCCTGTTTGCCAGTGTCATGTGTGGCTTCCTGTTCCAGCTTATTCAGTTTGTGTTATGTATCAATGAGATTTCTGTGTACTTCCTGCCTGGCACCCACTATTGCGCTAATTGCCTTGCCTCGTACAACCTTCTTGAAGGCATCCCATTCAATCAAGTTGTTGGATGCAGTGTTACTGTTTTCCGTGAAGTATTGAGTGATTGTATCAGCTATGGTGGTGCGGAATACTGCGTCTTCTAGTGTTTGTGGCCACATTCTCCAGGTGGGTGCCGGGGTGGGTAATCTACCCCAGTTTATGGCTATTTCCAATTGGTTGTGGTCTGAAAAGGTTTTTGCCAAGTAAGTGGCATGTGTCACTTGCATTGCAATTGTGTTTGAACAGTAAATGATGTCTATTCTCGTGTGCAACATGTGGACCGGGGAATAAGAAAAGTTTTCTCTATGGATAGCGCATTCTCCACACATCGCATAAGGCCTAGCCTTCTGCCCACCCACAGAGTGCTGTCGCCTGTTTAATCACAACCGCACTGTGTAGAGGGGGGTGAGATCTGTCCAATGTCACATCCATTACTGTAGTGCAGTCGCCACCTATGATCCATTGATGCATCTCCCATCCTGCTAATGCTAGAGTAAGGGTGGACAAGAATTTGTCTTGCTCAAAGTTTGGGGCATAAATATTACCAAGGACCACATGTTGACCATCTAGTGAACCCCGAACCCCACATAAGAATGTAGCAACCCTGTTCGACTCCTCGTGCGAATCCGGAGTAGTCAGAGGAGAAAATCTGACCTCTCCATTTCTTACGGAGCTTCACTGCTTCCTGTTCTACAATGTGGGATTCCTGCAGATATGCTATCTGTGCCTTGCATATCAGCAACTGTGCGTATACCCTGTGTCACTTCTGTACGGATCCTAAACCTCGAACATTCCACGTTATTATGTTATATGTATTAGTTGTATGCATTGCTGTGCAAGGACAGACCACTGCTCTGCCTGTGATGTATAAGTGTCTTTGAGCCTCTCTGATCTAGCCACTATGTCAGGACTATCTCCCTCCCTATAATTCCCAATACTAGGTCTGGGGGGGGAACTGTACCGGACCATACAACTGAACATAACTTGTAAAACTGTGTTATGTACATTGTTCGCAAATAGGGGGGTCATTGCCAACGCTGTTCATGTCGTGCAGCCTAACACTACTATATGCAGTTGAGCTCTATCGGAGCCCGGGGCTAAGAAATAAGACAGAAATATGCCGCTATAAGACACATAAGAAAAGGATATGGTAGCTGCTTTGAGTTCCTGTATCGGGCCAGCAGTGTTCACTTGATCGAACAAACCATCCGCCGTCTGTGGGGTTACACTAGGGAATAGTGTCACACTGCCCTCAGAGTCCGACCTGTTCATGTTTTCTTCAGAAGAGGCTGAGTCCTCAGTACATGTACCGTTTCTGAAGGTGGAAGCTGTCGCAAGCTCCTGTTTCCTGTCCTGTTGCATCTGCTGTTGCATCGGGTTGGTCAGCTGAGTTGTCCTGTTTATCCGTCTGCCACAGCAGTAACCTGTGTCTCCAACGTGCCTGAAGCTACTGGATGAGCTTTGAGAGGTGGCTTCCATTAGTGTAGACGGCTCCATCACTTCTAACCACTCCTCAACATCTTACGGGCTCTCAAAGAAATGTGTTTTCTGCTCATCGATAATTTTTAATCGGGCGGGGAAAAGTAATGCATACTTCAGCTTCAGGCCTTGCAGTTTCTTCTTCACTGTCAAGAAAGAAGATCGTTGTCATTGCACTAATAGCGTATAATCAGGATACAGCGATATTAGAAAATTCTCGAATCTGATCTGGGATAGTTATCGTACCTTTTGAAGTAGTATGTCCCGGTCTCTATAATTCAGCATTCTGACTATGAGAGGTCGTGGAGGGGCACCTGGGTTTAGTCAGCCGGCAGGTATCCTGTGCACTCTTTTCACACAGTATTGATTGGAAAGTCCCTCAGAGGTGATGTTGTCCCTAAACCACTGTTCCATGTATCGAGTTGCATCGGTTCCTTCGCTTCTTTCTGGCAGACCATGATGCGGATATTATTGCGCCTTGCTCTCCCTTCTGCATCGGCCCATTAGCATGGTGACTTGTTCCTGTAATTGTTGTATTTGAGTTGTGTTTTCTTTATGTTGTGGAGACAGTTCCTCCAACGTAAGGGCAATAGTTTTTACCTTGTCTGCCTGCTTGGCGTGGTCTGCCTTAAGCAGGGTAAATCCAGTTGTGAGGGCACCAATTTGTTGTTCGGTGGCCTTCCTGGACTCCCGCACTTCTTGTAGGATTGAGTCTAGTTCATCCACTGGACCTTCCACATTGGCAGGCGGTATGCAGCTGGGCGGCTGCGAAATGGTGGTATGTTCCGTATTTTCCAGGGTTTGGTCAGTGTTGGGGGTGGTGTCTTGCTGTTTTCTTTTGGGCGCCCCATTACTATGTTTGCCAAAGTATGCACGAGGTTTATGACTGCGTTGCTGATCCTTAGGAAGTTGGACTCACTAGAGCACCTTGGTTCCTTGGCGACAATCTAGGGCCTCGTGGATGTCTGACACACTTCAACAGGGTGGGGCCGTCTCGCAGCCATGTGTTTGTCTACTGATTTCTCCCCCTCTGGGTAGTGGCCCCCTTGTGTAGGCTTTCAGCCATTTTCAAGCGCGATTTTCTGGTAATCCACCACCCTTTCAATGCGCAATCATGTCAATCGCCAATTAATTGATTCGAGCGACAGCTTTTGGTGTCTACATCACAGTGTGACCTTCTCAGGCCACAGTGTGTGTTTTGCGTCGGTGCATCACTCGCAAGGTTTTGTGTGTACTTAGGACTCGGGCAGGGATCGCACGCATAGTCCATACCTTCGTCCTTGGTGTTTGGGATCGGGCCCCTCCCGCGGAAATGCAGATCGCAGGTGTATCGGCTTGCTATCCTTCTTTGTGCTGTAACATGTCTGTGTCACCCATTGCCTGCCCCCGGTCTCTCCACACCGGTGAAACCTTATCCGTGGCGATGCGCCAGGTAGCCCAGGTCGTACACCGCCGTCTCCAGCTCCTCAATATTATCAGAGGTGCGCAATGGCCTGTAAATTTGCCGCGTATGCCTTCTCTGTGCACCAGGCTCTTCCCCGCTGTGTGAATTCAGCCTCTGATTTGCCAATAATGATCGAGGGTCACATCATTTACAGTATCTGCCCCGCAGGTCCTCTGCTGTCTTTGTTGGCTGCTGTATGCTGTGCGGTGCCTCTGACCCCTGTGTGTGTGAGACCCTGGGGCTCGCCGCAGGTGGCCGTGCACACTCACCGCCCCGAGGCTGTGCCGGACCGCGAGCAGCACCACCTCTGTTCCGATGGGTCCTGGTGCGGGGGAGCCGGCACAATCACCCTCCTGTTCCGAGCTCCCAGCTGGGCCATTGCTCTGTGCTCACCTTTCGCTGGCGTTATGACGGTTGGACTCGCGGCCTCCTTCACGGCTCCGTCTTTCCGCTAGCGTCAAGGCCACGGTCTGCACCTCTCCGCTCTGCTCGATGGCAGCGGTTTCAGGAGGCTTATAAGTAAATTAATTGTGCCAATTATGTGTAGTCCAATTTTACTATGTTCGAAGGAGATAGCACAAGCACTTTAGCACTGGGTAGCAGACATAACATGCACAGAGTCCTACAGCCAACAAAAACGAATTCAGCAAGCTGGAGGGATGAAGGCAAAATGTTTGGGAAATACCCCCCAAGGGTGTCAGGTCTAACACATGACAAATTAGATATCTAAACAGGTTGAGTTTTTAGCAAGTGAGATTTGCTAACTGGAATGCTGTTTGAAATTAAGAAAATAAGTTACTCAGACGTTTGAGTACAATTAGGCTTGTTTGGAACACTAGCTGTTGAAAATGGCCCATTTTGCAGGGTTATCCCCAAAGATTTTGCTTCTTCCTCCTTTGCTTTTCCTGACCTGTGGTTGTTGGCTATAGGGCTTTGGGCTCTTTACCACTGCTGATCAGTTCTAAAGTGCATATGCTCTCTGTGTAAATTGTTATTGTGATTGGGTATCCATGATTGGCATATTTGTTTTAACTGTAGGTCCCTAGTAAAGTGCACTAAATGTGCCAGGGCTGGTAATTCAAATGCTACTAGTGGGCTTGCAGCACTTATTGTGCCACCCACATGAGTAGCACTGTAAAGAGGTCTCAGGCCTGCCACCGCAGTGCATGTGCGCACTTTGTTAACTGCCTTGTCGACCTGGCCAGTGCACCTTGCCAGGCCTTAGCTTTCCCTTTTCTTACACATTGGACGCCCATATAGTAGGCCCAAGATACCCCACTGGGCAGGGTGCAGTGTATGTGAAAGGTAGGACATGTACTAGTGTGGGTAACATGTAGGCCTGGGCAAAAATTTCGTTCCGTTCGTGGAAATTGCGATAATTTGACATTTTTGCGTTCCGCGGAGAGCGCGAAAATGTCAAAAATTCCGGTTTCCGCAGCTTGGCGATAATTTGTTTCTTGCTCGCGCTGTAAAATGATACATTCTTGCGCGCGCGCGATCGCCTTACCTGAATCCCTGCGTTCGCCGACAAGTTTTCTTGATCCGGTCGCGTTCTCCATGAGATGTTGTATTGTTTTTAGCCATTTGCGCTGTCTCGCGACAGTTCGCGCCCGCAGTGACGTCATGCGTCGCGCGATCACGTCTTTCTTCTCGCGATCATGCACCGCGAGAACAACTCAAAACAAGATGGCCGCGCCCGCAAGCAACCACATGGGTAAGTTGGCGACCCGCAACCATGCAGAAAATCTCGCGAACATGCCGGAAAAAAACTTCTGCATCTTCGCGATATTTCTGCTTGCTTGCGATAATTTTAAACATTCTCGCGATAATTTGCGAAGGTTAATTCCGCAAATTCCGCCCACCCCTAGTAACATGTCCTGATAGTGAAATACTGTCAATTTCGTTTTTTACTATTGAAAGGCTATCTTGCCCATAGGAGAGAATAGAGAATTCTGTGTAACATGTTTACCTGCATATATTCCCATAGGAGCAAGATAGAAAATTGGAATCTGGTATCCCTGAACTCAGAATTTAATAACACATCTTTTAGTAAAGATAGTTTTTAAATACTGTGTTTGAAAATAGCAATTTTAGAAAGTGGCTATTTTCTTGTTCAACCTTTCTGTGTGCCTCTGTCTGTTTGTGGATTGACTGTCTGGTTTGGGAGTGGCAGGGGCTGGGGTGGCTCCAGGAGTCTGGGTGAGTCAGCACTAGGCTGAATAGACCTATCTGCATTTGGTGTGGTGGAAGGAGTAGCACCTGGGCCTGAATAGGGCTGTGCCTGCCTTCCACAATGCTGGCTCCACCCCCTGTGGTGTTTCGGATGGCCCTGGCCCACACTCACAAAGGAAGATGATGTGCACCGGCAGAGTGCCCCCAGAACTAGTTTGGACTGGGTCCAGGACCCCTCCCACATAGAGAACAAATACTTTCGGGGTATAAATATGAGAGCTGAAAACCCTGAAAGTTAGACTACTTTGTGATCAAGAGGAATCCCTGCCAAAGAAGATCAGCTGAAGAGACTGAGGAGAAGTACTGTCCTTGCTGTGTGTCTCGGGTTGGCCCGCAGTTTGCTGTTTCTACTGAGGAGAGGACCAAGGGACTTTGCTGTGTGCTGTGTCCCCTGCTTGAAGAAGGACTTTGCTGTGTCCATCTGAAGAAAAGTCTCCAAGGGCCTGAGAAGAGCTGGCCACCTGTTTCTGAAGTCCCAAGCACAAACGGACTTCATCCCCAGCTTCCCTGAACTTCCTTGCTGGGAGTTCCAGTCTGCCAGGAGGGCCTGTGTGTGAGGTCTTTTTGCTATTGGGAGCTGGAAGTGCGACACAATGAGAGAGAAGTGTGACACCGCTGCAGCAGCCGCTATCGCATCATCGGGGAAGCGTGTCACCGCTAACACTGTTTGCCGTCGCATCACCGAAGAAGTGTGCCGCCGCCACAGAGGGTGCCGTCGCATCACAGGAGAAGCGTGTCACAGGGCCGCCGCTGAAGAAGCTCGCCGCTGCTGATCGGTGCCCCAAAACACCGGAGAAGCGTGTCACAGTCGCCGAGGGTGTAGTCGCATCACGAGGGAAGCGTGTCGCAGGGCCTGTCGCGGCTCAGAAAACCACCTAGTTCTCCAAACGGCCATCGGGCGTGCACTAATCACCTCTACGTTGTCACATTGCAGTAAAGCCATCTTGTTGCATCGGAACCGGATCACAGGAAGAATCAACGCATCGCCTTCTCTGCGCCCCTTTTGTGTGTTTCGCGTTAGGCATCCCGGGTACTGTGAGACTAAAGTGCTGCATTTATCATCTACAAGTTTCTTTTTGCAACAACCTTTTTAAAGACAATTTACTAAGTAACTGTATATTGGATTTTTGTTGTTTCGGTCTTGTTTAGTTTAGGGAAAGGTATTTTTTTTCTAAACTGGTGTGGTGTCCATTTGTGGTGTTTCCACTGTGTTACTGTGAGTGTTGGTACAAACACTTTACACATTGCCTTTGGGATAAGCCTGTCTGCTCGTGCCAAGCTGCCAAGGGGGTGAGCAGGGGTTATCTAAAGTGTGCCCTTGCCTTGCCCTGACTAGAAGCAAGGGTCCCTATTTGGTCAAAAGTACATACCTCTGCCCACTAGAGACCCCATTTCTAACACTGGCACTTTAAGAAAATTGATTATTATTTGGGATGGGCAGTTGCCCACCTCAAAGAATAAGGTCACTAACCTGTCAGGGTTAACCCCAAAGTCACTGAATAAACTTGAGCTCAACCTCTTGCACAGAGCAAACTGGTTTACCTTAGGGCAATGTGTGATGTATTTATGTAGTATCAAAGTTGTAATAAAATCAAACCCCAAAGAAGAAAAATCAAAAACCAAACTGAGAAGCAGAGTACAGTGTATAAGCAAATGACACAAAAATGACTACATTCCAAGGAAGGAATCTGAAGATCTGAATGTTTAACATTTTAAGGGAGAATAGCATAAAAAACACTAAGTGACAACGGTGGTCTACAGAAGCGGTAGACTGGAACCTAGCACAATGTCAGTCCGATCGCATTGGAGCACCAGTCAAATATATCAAGCCGGTATATCCTGGTCAAACATTTTCATAGGCTTGAAGCTGTATTTAAGGAAGGTGCATGTAAATCGGACACCTCAGCCATGAAGTCCATTCAAGGCTCTGGAAGTTTTGGAATTTAAAAGAAATTCAAAGTCCCACCTTTTCAAGGTTTCTGGAACAACTCTTTTGGGTCACTTCTAAGACTCTCAGAGACAAAGCGACAGCAGCTAGAGCTCACTCTAGCTGAGGTCACGAGCAAGATGCATCCTGGTCAACTGGTTACTTAAGAAAAAAGGCTTGTTGTTATGTTATGTTACTGTCATTTTCTAAAATGCACGTTCACCAGGTGGTCACTTGGTGCTAGGTAGCTTATCGGCCTTCTTCCAAACTTATTGGTATGCCTGTCTAAAGATCCATGTCTTCAGGAGTTGTCTAAATCTAGTGTAGTTAGAGGTGGTCCTAGGATCCAAAAGTCAGTGTATTTCATGCTCGAGCGGCAATGACGGTGAACCTACACCCTCCAGTCCTTTGTTATTTACATGAGGGGATCACCAGATAGTGAAGGTGACTAGATCTCATTGCTCTAGTGAGGCAGTATTTAGTAATCTGAGATTTTGCAAAAGCAGTGCAATTCAGATATAGGGCCTTAAAGACCATACAGCACACTTTGAACATTGTTCTCTGTGCAACTGGCAACCAATGAAGGTCCATAGTCACTTGGTAGATGTGGCCATATTTTGGCAGGTTGGATATCAGCCGGAAGGCTTGATTTTGGATTAACTGGAGACTGCGCAAAAGGACTTTGGGAAGACCCAGGTAAATCAAATTAGCATTGCCAATTCTGGACATGACTAGAGCTATATTTACCTGGGTCAAGGACTCCTTAAAGAGGAATTTGTTTATCTTTTTTTGGGCAGAAGCTAGCCGATGTCACTGCGTCTACCTGCTGCTTAAATGATAGCTCCTTTTTGATAATGACACCCAGGCTTTAACTGCCTTTTTGGGTGCGGGAGGGGTACCCATCTCGCTGGGCCAGAACAAGGGACTCCAGCGATCCATCTTACAGTTTGTATAATTATCTCTGTTTTTTAAGAGTTCAACTTCAAATGGTTGCTGTTCATCCAATCCTGGATAAACAGCATAGTGTCCTGAAATTGCTGTCAAGATGAGGGGTTAATCGTGAAAAATAATTCCATATCGTCTGCATAGTTAAAAATATTAATTTTCTTGTTTTTGAGGGCAATAGTCAAGGGGCGGATGTAGATATTTAAAAGGTGGGGAGAAAGAGAGGAGTCTTGTGGTACCCCACAATTCAGTTGTACCTCTGTTGAATTAAAAGGGGGTAACGTGACTGATTGGGTCTATCACTCAGAAATGAAATGATCCAGTTAAGCGCTGAGTCCCAAAGACCTGCGGCTCTGACCCGGTCAGCCCAAATGATGTGGTCGACTGTGTCAAAAGCCGCAGACAGGTCCAGTAGTACCAGGCCTTGTTATGTCCCTGTAGCTTAATAGGAGGTCAACCAGCTCACCCTTGAAGTCCACTTCCTACTATTGGTTACAAGAGGGAGCAGGTCCATTCCTTCAGAGCTCCTCTCTGGTCACAGGTAAATAGGTACAGCACACTGCCCAATGTCTGCAGGTCCAGAAGGTATTCTGAGGAGGGAGTCTTGGGGTGCCACATTTATGTTAGTCACTATTGAGGATGGAGAAACTCTTTTTCACTTGTGGAGAAACTGTGTGCCCGCACAAAGGTGTGGCCATAATAATGGGCTGCTCCCTCATCTGCGGTCCCACAAAAATAGTTCAGGGGTTGCTCTCCTCCCACTTTGTTTGGTGTCAGCCTGGCTGGGGAAAGAAAGAGTTGCCTTCACCAGGTCTCACCTGATATATATTGTTGGATGGTTGTGTGTCAGTAGGTGCAGATAGGAAACTACAGCTAGTAATAACAACACAATCACAAATAAGGTCCAGTAAAGTTTCACTAAATTAGTCCTCGCTCAACCTTTTGGTAGCTTGGCAAGAGCAGTCAGGCTTAACTTAGGAGATAGGTGTGTGAAGCATTTACAAAACACCATTAACAGTAGATTAGTAAGACATGACACACAATAAAAATCCAACATAAATGTATAATCATAGGAAATATTTGTATGATTAAGATGACACCAAAATGACAAAAATCCATTGTAGAAGACTAGAGATATGCATTCTTAAAGATTAAGGGCCTCATGTAGGAAGCCCAATACCGGTCAGTAACGGCCGATTTTCGGTAATTATACCGTTACCGACCGGTATTTGGGCTTTTGAGATGTAGGGGGCACATTACAGGATTCGGTAATTTACCGAATCGGTAAAATTACCGAATCGGTAATTTTACCGATTCGGTAAATATCGAATCCTGTAATGATATGTAGGGGGAGTGTGTGGGTGTCGTGTGGAGTCGGTATTTACCACCAACTAATAGTTGGTGGTAAATGAAGAATGGCTCTGTAAATGCATTTTCAAGCGCTTAGAAGTGTGCAATGTGGCATGTATGTGTGCCACATGTGCACACATGCAGGAATCAGGGGTGCAACATGGTGTCAATGTGACACCCTGCCACCCTTGATTGTGTTCCCCCCATTACCGAATCGGTATTTACCGATTCGGTAATGAGGCATACCTTCCCATTGATTAAATCAATGGGAAGGTATGCCTCATTACCGAATCGGTAAATACCGATTCGATAATTACCGAATTTCTACGAATCGGTAATTTTTACCGCAGGAATACCTACATAGCATTTACCACTTCATAAATACCGAATCGGTATGATTCGGTATTTATGAAGTGGTAAATGCCAGGCCACCTGCATAAGGCCCTAAATGTGCTTTCTAGTGCCAAGACACCTCCGGGTAGTGTGCGCTTTTATAAAAAAAATTTAACATAACATAAAAGCGTAAATCACCAACCGGGGACATCTGGTTGTGCTTGACCAGGACCAAGTCAAAGTTTCAGGCCGACCGCAATGGAGCATGGGTTGGATACGATGTGGTGGTTGGGGCTGCTCAAATTGTTACTTTCCGTCAACAAATGAAGCTTTTTACTAAACATTCTCCAAAGTATTCCAAACTTATGGGCTCCTTCTCAAAGTGTCACAACACCAGCTAAGGTTCTGGAACATCTGAGTTGCTCCTTGGAGAGTTGGGACTACAGTTCCCACAATGCACCTGGACAAATCCTTAAAAGTCCACTGGACATTGGGGAAGTTGATGCAGGTGACTTCTTGAATATCTTTTGTACCTTTTGCTTTAAGGGAGTCTACTCCTTAGACTTTAAAGCAAGGCAACGTCCTCTTTTGTGAAGGCCAGATTGTGCAGCAGGTGCAGTCCTTATGAGTGCAGTCCTTCATGCTGCAGACCAGTGGTTCAGCGGGTCAGTCCTTCTTCTTCTTGTTTCCGGGCAGGGACATGAATTGCTGAGCACCTCTCCCATATTTAATCAGGATTCTGGGCTGGCAGGAAGCGGAGTACCCCTGACCAATGGGCTGCAGGATGCCACCCTCTTTGATGACCACTTCCCCTGAAGTGGGGCATTTTCTTGTACCAGAAAGCACTGCTCCACAACAATGAAAATGGAGAAAATCTCTCCTGGAGGTTCAGGTCTGGCTAACCCAACCCACAGGCATTGCTATCTTTTCACTTCACTCCCCTTCCAGTCCCTCTCCTAATTCAACTACTAGGGATCTCCCTGGCTGGGGGTGCAGGATGTGGGCTGGGCCTGGTTCCTGTCGCCACTGTCTGTCTCACTTTGAAGACCAGTTTGTCTACCTATTCCCGTTCCTGTCCTGGCATCTGCTGCTGCTGAACTCCTCCCACCAGATGCCTCCTTTGTTTCAGCCCAGGCTACTTCACAACAGATTATGGCAGCTTGGCTCAGCTTGTCAAACGCTGGCCAATCAGAAGAGGTTGCTACAGGGCTGAATTGGGTAACTTTAGGAAAGCAGTTCTATAAAGTCTTTCCTACAATATTCATAATAAATCCAACCTTGGTAAGTTGTTGGATTTATTGCAACTATTTCTTTGCCTCCTTGAATTATTATATTAGCTCCCTCTTGTCAAAAAATAGACTTTATTAACATTAAATAAAGCCTTCACAAGTTAACCAATGGAGCTAATGTACGACAATGGGGAAAAACTAAATTGGCAGTTTTTATCTCACCAGGGCTTAGGAAACGGTTTTTATATTGTCTCTGATTATTTGAATATGGGACCCTACCCTTAGGGCACCTAGGGCAAATCTCAGGGGTTAATATGTACAAATAAGGTAGTTTGAATCTTTGGAGGAACTATTGATTCCAAATTTGGACATAGTTATTTTTTAAAAGCAGCCTGCAAGACAGGGCTGACTTTTAAAATGACAGCAGGCACCTCAGCAGTGCACACTTAAGTGAATGAAATAGACTGGGCTTCTAAATCGACCTGCCCTACCATACACTAGGGACTGATAGCTAGATTGTCAGTAGCAATTGTAATTGCACTTAATTACCATGTACCTTTTATTCGGAGCTCTGGCCCTGGTTAGCAGGGCCGAGGGCACAATAAGAGTCAGTGACCACCAGTAACAGTCAAACAATGGAGGTAATCAGGGCAAAAGGGATGACCATGGGAATTCAGCAGTTATAGTTATACGAATCTCAAGAAACTATAACTCGTGCCCTAAACTATAACTCTCTCCCTTCACATGCCCTGCCAACTACCCCAAATATTACATCAGTCATGACATCTTCTATGACATCATTGATAATATCACTGCAAAATTTGCAAAAAAAATATTGATTTAAAAAAGTTTGCATGGCAGGGATGTGAGTTGTAGTTACCTTACGGCACACATTTGTTTTTATTTTTTATTGCAAAGTAATATTTAATTACTGTATGTTAAACCTACCAACACCACTCGTTGCCTTCAGCCCTTTGCCAATGCATGGCGAGGGTTGTTCCTGTCACCAATCCCCCGAATGCAGCCAACCACACACGGCACATGGCCTTCTGCTATGCATGGCATGGGCTTGACCACAAGGCCAGTCATGTGGCCAGGCCCTTTTGCCATCCCCCCAGAGGGAGCTAACCACGGAGGGGGGAACACAGCCCACTCCCTCAGCCGATTTCAGCCTCAGGGACCCCATCTCCTGGGGTCCACCACATTTCTTTAGGGTAGGAGGTACATAGCCCCCTCCCCGGGCTGTATTTGGCCCTGGGACCAATGGTGATTTAAAATAATACAACAGGAATATGACTGCAAAAGTATAGGCACCGCAGTAGGTGGATCCATCTCTATTTTATGTCCCTCACCCTTTAACTTGAATCATATGTAAAACTATGGAGGTTTTAATATAATTAGGGTTATAGTTATAAATTATATATAAAACCACTTTTTATACTAAGCATCATTGTTTTAAAGGATAAAAACATTTTTTTAAATGCTTTACTATATTAGAAATGTAGCTGTTGCCATTTGTAAACAAGATGGGAAATTAAACTCCTGTGCTGGCTTTTAAAAGGATGATGATACACGTTTTATGACTCACAACACGTAACGAAGGCATAAAAATAAAAAGAGTACTTCCACGAGGAATGTTTCTCTAAAGAAGTAAACAGAAAGCCGGGTGACCGCACTGATGGGAAGGCGAGCTAAGAGACCGCTGAGTAGAAAACGAGGGAACCCAGAACCTTTGGGGTAGTCTTAGGGGTTCCACACCTAAGTGCAGCTAATACTAATGCTTGGGAGTTATCTGCACTTTATCTCAGCCAAAGTTGCGATAAATTTATCTCCCCATTCACAAGCTGGTGTTAACAGCCGATACCACCAGTTTTCCTGCGAAAGCATAAGCAAAAAACATCGCCACAGATGACCCCGGCTACTATCGCTAATGAGATGCAGAGTAGGCGTTCTTGAGCAAAAAGCCGCAACAACACCACACCTCAACATTCTCAACAACCAGCCACATCGGCGATAAGATCACAAAACATGCTATAAGGAGCATTAGCACCAGGAAACTAACACCTGCTCTGACCTGGTGCACAGTCGGACTACAACCTGCACCACAAAAGGGAGCCCAGCCCAGAGCCACACCTGAAGAAAAACAGATGCCATGGAGCCACTGAACATGCGTGCCGGACACCCTAGAGGGCCACAACACCCACCACCACCACCCCCAGGAATAAACCCCCCCCTCGGGCCCCACCCCAGGCACCCCCCCACCTCCCCCGGACCAAGATACTGCACATCAACAGCATGAAAACATGAACAAAAGCACCCGCCTGATGTCGCACAATTGCAAACATCAACATACATGTGAGCACTGAAATCCTAATTCATACATTCACCATTGAAAGACCAAACAAAATGTCACATCCTAATTTGTCACCAAACAACTATTCTGAAGAGTCATGGCGGGGCATCCCTGGACAATCTGTGACTCACAGCCTGCAAGACAATATCTAAGGTAAGAAGGTGTGTCGGGCACTCATCAAAGGACAGGGAGAGAGAGAAAGAAAGAGAGAGACTGAACAAGGAGCGCAAAGCCAATCGGACCCTTGGCTCATGCAAACATGCCAACAGCTGCGTGTGTCTCGAAATCTGTGCACCCCAAATCACAGGCCTGGCATCAAAGTCGGCGCAAAGTCCAAATCACATTCATGAAATGCAAGCAATAGTCAGACTGATATCAGGAATGAAAGCCCCTTTGTCTCAACACACAAGGCTGAAGGCCAACCTTTCCCCGACCTTGGTCCTGAATGCAGCTGGCACACCCTGTGTGAGATACCATACCTGCCTCCGACAACTCCCACACCACGAACTGCGCTAATGAAACACCAACATGCCCACACCCCACACACACTAGTCCCTGCACGACCTACACTTGCGAGGGATGTCCTTGACACATAAGTTAAAAACTACCCATACGTTCAAATGTCGCACACGCATACGACTCATTGCCCAGAGCTGTGGCATATCATCCACCGAACTTCCGCCGGTCTGAGGAGTGCCGGTGCCACTAGCCCAACAAACGCAATGGCAGGCATTCACAGGCACATGCACAACCCCTGTCACGTGGAACTGTACTGTGCACGAATGCTGCATCTGTTGGGATCCCTGCCAATGGCAGTGTTGCGAATCAATTACCGTCTGAGTTTCCGTCTTGCCTGCGTCACCTGCGTTCAGCCCTGGTTCCACTGTCAATCATGCACATTCGAGTGGCCCATGGAGGTCTGCCTATCCAACGCAATGGTAGCTGAATTGGATTATGACCTGACAGTGTGTCCCCTGTTGGCCCACGAACAGGAGTGTCACCGGGATAGCCGTGCATGGGATGCACTGATCTTTAGTGTGTATGCTGGCAGTTGCACATGGGAGATTGCACAACTCCTCGTGTGCAGTGACCACATCGAGGCGCTCCCCTATTGGGCTGTGTTGCGGATTGGGGAAACGGCGTGGACTGAGCACATCTGCCCGTACCAGTAAATGGATTGGCTTACTCTGGTGTTCCTAGAACCCGACAATGTCGTACTATTGGAACACATTGCACATGAAGCTGCGCTGGCATTCATGGACGAGTAACTACGTTCCTGCAGCCACATCGGATTGCCACCCACGGCACAGGTCCCAACACATTGTTGCATCATGGGGAATGCTCACATATCCCACCACAACAGAGGACATGTCTGCCTTCGTCTGGACTCTGAATGCATGTGCGTGGAACTACACGTGTGAACACACACCTGTGCAAGGTGATGCAGTTCCATAGTAGGAGCAGCACAGCATCGTTTGGCAATGTTACTAATTTGGACACACTGCTGGGGGAGAGCACACACATGGCAATGTAGCACGACATGTGACCTTGTCAGACCCTTTCACCTGATCACTGTCAGCAGAGCAGACAGTCGGCGCACTCCGGTGGCAGAGCACTATGCAGACCCCATGGGCTGTAAGTCATGCCTCCTCACACGGGGCAATAGGCAGACACAAAACAACACATGACTCGTCCAGCAAGGCAAGGTGGGCTGAGACCGTTGCCATCCGTAATGATTGGTGTTCATTTCTGCCTCCCCATTTCCTGCACCTTGACATGTTCCCATGCTGCATGTAAGTGCCTTAAGCATGTCCCTGCATGTTGTGGCCATTGCCTTGTCTGTACTGACACGCACATGCCAATAAAGTCTACGCAACTTCACTGTTGCCTAACTGTGAATAGTGTTGACTAGATTGACCACTCGTGTACCACAATGAGCATCGTCCCTACACAGGGAGGGTCTGACTGACGCATGTACAATGGGGGTGGGTCCCTTTTGACAGCTCCACCTCTGTGAGCCAGACATTGTTTTGGGATAGTTGCTGGCAGACCAGTGCACTTACGTGTCTTCAGCAATGTGGTATGGTGTCCAACCTCTGACCATGTGGAGCAATGTCATAAATCAGAACAGAATGTGTCCACACAGATGTGTGTGAGTAGGTATGCGACCTGAAGTTCTGTTGTCACATGTGATGTAGGACACCACTCCTGGCCTGATACCGATTTAGTCATTCCTACACACAGCCCTATTCAATACATGGACTTGTGCCTATGTTGGGGGGTTGTGAGATTGCTGTTAATGTGCAATGGAGACACAGCTAGTACTCATCTTCACAGTTATTCAATTGGCCATGTGTCTCACGGATAAACATGCGTTATTCACCAGGGTGTACCTTCTTGTGCAATCATTATCCGTACATCCAGTCATACATGAGTGAACATATTCATGACACATCGGTATGATTTTGAATGTTTTATCCACATTCTGGTGAATTACGGAGCAGGAGCTGTACATGGTCATCCAAGCCCACATAACATGGAAGCCCAGTGGTGGGCCAACCAGAGTCCTTTGGGGATTGAAAAGTGATTGGGAAGAGGGAGAGTGCAGTCCGCAGCAGGATTGCTGTGTAATTGTCAAGCAGTGAAGATGTGGTAGTCCATGTCAGGGTGGATGTCGCAGAGTATTCCGGGGGACAGTGGGAGGTGTTGTCCCAGGGCATGATGCATAGGGCTGAACCAGGCAGGAACAGGCCATCTGGCGATGATGGATGCTACTACCTCCTTCCTCACACAGTAATTACCATCCACATCTTACTCCTCTGATACTTCTTCTGTGTGTGGTGTGTCCGGTGTGTGTGGTGGTGTAATGGCTGCATCACTGGGTGCCACTGACACATCAGGGTGCAAAGGTGATGGGGCTGCATCACTGTGTGCCACTGACACATCAGGGATATGAGATGTGTGTGTCGAAGCTCCAGCTGCAGTTATCTGGGACTGGCTCAGTGGCAGCAATGGCAAGATGATGAACTGCAGGGCATGGAAGATCCCAGCTACATCTCACTGGTGTTCAGCCATGGCAGACCTACTTCCAGCCTGCATCTGCTCCATGGTCTCCATTGTACTCCGCATCTGTGCCAACTCTGTGCTGTTATCGCTGGTGCCTGTCTGACTGGACAGTTCCTGTGTCCGAGTAATGGCCCCAGGGAGGTCAGCCAAAGATTGTCGTGAGCATGGTGTGGACAGGGGGTGTCCGTAAGGGACTGTATGTGGTCCCTGATGGGACATACACCCACATATGGCCTTGAGTTTGGCTGCCACGAGCTCAAAACCCACCCGCAGCTGATCCGCCAACTCCACCTGGCAACCCAACACACGGCATTGAAATTCCATGTATTGTTTGTGGGGGCCCTGGGAGACAGCCGTGGTTGTGTGTGTTTCCTGCGGTGTGATCTGTGCAGGTGGTGGGGTTACCTCGAGGCAGCTGGCCTGCCCTACTTCTGGGGATGGGGTGCGGAAGCTGTCCATTATCCGTTGGAGGGTGTCTTGACATATGTGCAGGTTGTCCTCTTCGTCATCACTGATGTGGTTTGTGGTCTGCTCTGCAGTAAGTGTTGATTGTCCCTCTGCAATGTTAAGGGGAGATGCAGGTTAACAGAGTTTCCCCTGTATGTTGACGCTTTGCAGATGTTTACATACGGACTGCATGACAATGCACATTGTGACTGTTTTGGTGGAGCTGGCTATTTGATGGCAGACAGTGGGATTTTCGACTACATGACGGATGTCTGGTAGTATCCATACATTATCATCACACAGTGTGAGTCAATGTCAGATGTGAGTGGCCAGTTACTACGCACAAGCGGAACCTGTTGTGTCCTCTGTCCTGTGGTGTAAGGGTTGCACTTTGTACCACATTGCCGTCATTGCTGATGTTCTGTGATTGCTATGTGTGCTGGTGTAGTGGGCAAAAGAAAGATGGATTTAACCCAGATCTCTTGACTGGGGGAGAATGTCTGCATTGTCAGCATTCCGTCCATCATTTGTTTGTTGTAACGCTTTTCGCCCTAAGTGGGATGGGTATTCCCAGACGTGGGACCCGTGCTCACTAGGCCACTGGAGTCAAGCTATCCTGGCTGATGACGGCTGATAGCCAGAAACCGGTCCTAGGATGCTTGATTCCGGTCCAGGGAAGACATGGCTTGGCAGTTCGGGCTGGACTGTTCCCATGAGGCACAGGGTCAAGACTGATTTGCATATGGCCATGTCTGAACTGGGGTGGCGTAGTGGGCAAAAGAACGGTGGATTTAACCCAGATCTCTTGACTGGGGGAGAATGTGTGCAATGTCAGCATTCCGTCCATCATTTGTTTGTTGTAACGCTTTTCGCCCTAAGTGGGATGGGTATTCCCAGACGTGGGACCCGTGCTCACTACGCCACTGGAGTCAAGCTATCCTGGCTGATGATGGCTGATAGCCAGAAACCGGTCCTAGGATGCTTGATTCCGGTCCAGGGAAGACATCGCTTGGCAGTTCGGGCTGGACTGTTCCCATGAGGCACAGGGTCAAGACTGATTTGCATATGGCCATGTCTGAACTGGGGTGGCGTAGTGGGCAAAAGAATGATGGATTTAACCCAGATCTCTTGACTGGGGGAGAATGTCTGCATTGTCAGCATTCCGTCCATCATTTGTTTGTTGTAACGCTTTTCGCCCTAAGTGGGATGGGTATTCCCAGACGTAGGACCCGTGCGCACTACGCCACTGGAGTCAAGCTATCCTGGCTGATGACGGCTGATAACCAGAAACCGGTCCTAGGATGCTTGATTCCGGTCCAGGTAAGACATGGCTTGGCAGTTCGGGCTGGACTGTTCCCATGAGGCACAGGGTCAAGACTGATTTGCATATGGCCATGTCTGAACTGGGGTGGCGTAGTGGGCAAAAGAACGATGGATTTAACCCAGATCTCTTGACTGGGGAGAATGTCTGCATTGTCAGCATTCCGTCCATCATTTGTTTGTTGTAACGCTTTTCGCCCTAAGTGGGATGGGTTTTCCCAGACGTGGGACCCGTGCTCACTACGCCACTGGAGTCAAGCTATCCTGGCTGATGATGGCTGATAGCCAGAAACCGGTCCTAGGATGCTTGATTCCGGTCCAGGGAAGACATGGCTTGGCAGTTCGGGCTGGACTGTTCCCATGAGGCACAGGGTCAAGACTGATTTGCATATGGCCATGTCTGAACTGGGGTGGCGTAGTGGGCAAAAGAACGATGGATTATACCCAGATCTCTTGACTGGGGGAGAATGTCTGCATTGTCAGCATTCCGTCCATCATTTGTTTGTTGTAACGCTTTTCGCCCTAAGTGGGATGGGTATTCCCAGACGTGGGACCCGTGCTCACTACGCCACTGGAGTCAAGCTATCCTGGCTGATGACGGCTGATAGCCAGAAACCGGTCCTAGGATGCTTGATTCCGGTCCAAAGAAGACATGGCTTGGCAGTTCGGGCTGGACTGTTCCCATGAGGCACAGGGTCAAGACTGATTTGCATATGGCCATGTCTGAACTGGGGTGGCGTAGTGGGCAAAAGAACAATGGATTTAACCCAGATCTCTTGACTGGGGGAGAATGTCTGCATTGTCAGCATTCCGTCCATCATTTGTTTGTTGTAACGCTTTTCGCCCTAAGTGGGATGGGTATTCCCAGACGTGGGACCCGTGCTCACTACGCCACTGGAGTCAAGCTATCCTGGCTGATGACGGCTGATAGCCAGAAACCGGTCCGAGGATGCTTGATTCCGGTCCAGGTAAGACATGGCTTGGCAGTTCGGGCTGGACTGTTCCCATGAGGCACAGGGTCAAGACTGATTTGCATATGGCCATGTCTGAACTGGGGTGGCGTAGTGGGCAAAAGAACGATGGATTTAACCCAGATCTCTTGACTGGGGAGAATGTCTGCATTGTCAGCATTCCGTCCATCATTTGTTTGTTGTAACGCTTTTCGCCCTAAGTGGGATGGGTTTTCCCAGACGTGGGACCCGTGCTCACTACGCCACTGGAGTCAAGCTATCCTGGCTGATGATGGCTGATAGCCAGAAACCGGTCCTAGGATGCTTGATTCCGGTCCAGGGAAGACATGGCTTGGCAGTTCGGGCTGGACTGTTCCCATGAGGCACAGGGTCAAGACTGATTTGCATATGGCCATGTCTGAACTGGGGTGGCGTAGTGGGCAAAAGAACGATGGATTTAACCCAGATCTCTTGACTGGGGGAGAATGTCTGCATTGTCAGCATTCCGTCCATCATTTGTTTGTTGTAACGCTTTTCGCCCTAAGTGGGATGGGTATTCCCAGACGTGGGACCCGTGCTCACTACGCCACTGGAGTCAAGCTATCCTGGCTGATGACGGCTGATAGCCAGAGACCGGTCCTAGGATGCTTGATTCCGGTCCAGGGAAGACATGGCTTGGCAGTTCGGGCTGGACTGTTCCCATGAGGCACAGGGTCAAGACTGATTTGCATATGGCCATGTCTGAACTGGGGTGGCGTAGTGGGCAAAAGAACAATGGATTTAACCCAGATCTCTTGACTGGGGGAGAATGTCTGCATTGTCAGCATTCCGTCCATCATTTGTTTGTTGTAACGCTTTTCGCCCTAAGTGGGATGGGTATTCCCAGACGTGGGACCCGTGCTCACTACGCCACTGGAGTCAAGCTATCCTGGCTGATGACGGCTGATAGCCAGAAACCGGTCCGAGGATGCTTGATTCCGGTCCAGGGAAGACATGGCTTGGCAGTTCGGGCTGGACTGTTCCCATGAGGCACAGGGTCAAGACTAATTTGCATATGGCCATGTCTGAACTGGGGTGGCGTAGTGGGCAAAAGAACGATGGATTTAACCCAGATCTCTTGACTGGGGGAGAATGTCTGCATTGTCAGCATTCCGTCCATCATTTGTTTGTTGTAACGCTTTTCGCCCTAAGTGGGATGGGTATTTCCAGACGTAGGACCCGTGCGCACTACGCCACTGGAGTCAATCTATCCTGGCTGATGACGGCTGATAACCAGAAACCGGTCCTAGGATGCTTGATTCCGGTCCAGGGAAGACATGGCTTGGCAGTTCGGGCTGGACTGTTCCCATGAGGCACAGGGTCAAAACTGATTTGCATATGGCCATGTCTGAACTGGGGTGGCGTAGTGGGCAAAAGAACGATGGATTTAACCCAGATCTCTTGACTGGGGGAGAATGTCTGCATTGTCATCATTCCGTCCATCATTTGTTTGTTGTAACGCTTTTCGCCCTGAGTGGGATGGGTTTTCCCAGACGTGGGACCCGTGCTCACTACGCCACTGGAGTCAAGCTATCCTGGCTGATGACGGCTGATAGCCAGAAACAGGTCCTAGGATGCTTGATTCCGGTCCAGGGAAGACATGGCTTGGCAGTTCGGGCTGGACTGTTCCCATGCGGCACAGGGTCAAGACTGATTTGCATATGGCCATGTCTGAACTGGGGTGGCGTAGTGGGCAAAAGAACGATGGATTTAACCCAGATCTCTTGACTGGGGGAGAATGTCTGCATTGTCAGCATTCCGTCCATCATTTGTTTGTTGTAACGCTTTTCGCCCTAAGTGGGATGGGTATTCCCAGACGTGGGACCCGTGCTCACTACGCCACTGGAGTCAAGCTATCCTGGCTGATGACGGCTGATAGCCAGAAACCGGTCCTAGGATGCTTGATTCCGGTCCAGGGAAGACATGGCTTGGCAGTTCGGGCTGGACTGTTCCCATGAGGCACAGGGTCAAGACTAATTTGCATATGGCCATGTCTGAACTGGGGTGGCGTAGTGGGCAAAAGAACGATGGATTTAACCCAGATCTCTTGACTGGGGGAGAATGTCTGCATTGTCAGTATTCCGTCCATCATTTGTTTGTTGTAACGCTTTTCGCCCTAAGTGGGATGGGTATTCCCAGACGTGGGACCCGTGCTCACTACGCCACTGGAGTCAAGCTATCCTGGCTGATGACGGCTGATAGCCAGAAACCGGTCCTAGGATGCTTGATTCCGGTCCAGGGAAGACATGGCTTGGCAGTTCGGGCTAGACTGTTCCCATGAGGCACAGGGTCAAGACTGATTTGCATATGGCCATGTCTGAACTGGGGTGGCGTAGTGGGCAAAAGAACGATGGATTTAACCCAGATCTCTTGACTGGGGGAGAATGTCTGCATTGTCAGCATTCTGTCCATCATTTGTTTGTTGTAACGCTTTTCGCCCTAAGTGGGATGGGTATTCCCAGACGTGGGACCCGTGCTCACTACGCCACTGGAGTCAAGCTATCCTGGCTGATGATGGCTGATAGCCAGAAACCGGTCCTAGGATGCTTGATTCCGGTCCAGGGAAGACATGGCTTGGCAGTTCGGGCTGGACTGTTCCCATGAGGCACAGGGTCAAGACTGATTTGCATATGGCCATGTCTGAACTGGGGTGGCGTAGTGGGCAAAAGAACGATGGATTTAACCCAGATCTCTTGACTGGGGGAGAATGTCTGCATTGTCAGCATTCCGTCCATCATTGGTTTGTTGTAACGCTTTTCGCCCTAAGTGGGATGGGTATTGCCAGACGTGGGACCCGTGCTCACTACGCCACTGGAGTCAAGCTATCCTGGCTGATGACGGCTGATAGCCAGAAACCAGTCCTAGGATGCTTGATTCCGGTCCAGGGAAGACATGGCTTGGCAGTTCGGGCTGGATTGTTCCCATGAGGCACAGGGTCAAGACTGATTTGCATATGGCCATGTCTGAACTGGGGTGGCGTAGTGGGCAAAAGAACGATGGATTTAACCCAGATCTCTTGACTGGGGGAGAATGTCTGCATTGTCAGCATTCCGTCCATCATTTGTTTGTTGTAACGCTTTTCGCCCTAAGTGGGATGGGTATTCCCAGACGTAGGACCCGTGCGCACTACGCCACTGGAGTCAATCTATCCTGGCTGATGACGGCTGATAACCAGAAACCGGTCCTAGGATGCTTGATTCCGGTCCAGGGAAGACATGGCTTGGCAGTTCGGGCTGGACTGTTCCCATGAGGCACAGGGTCAAAACTGATTTGCATATGGCCATGTCTGAACTGGGGTGGCGTACTGGGCAAAAGAACGATGGATTTAACCCAGATCTCTTGACTGGGGGAGAATGTCTGCATTGTCACCATTCCGCCCATCATTTGTTTGTTGTAACGCTTTTCGCCCTGAGTGGGATGGGTTTTCCCAGACGTGGGACCCGTGCTCACTACGCCACTGGAGTCAAGCTATCCTGGCTGATGACGGCTGATAGCCAGAAACCGGTCCTAGGATGCTTGATTCCGGTCCAGGGAAGACATGGCTTGGCAGTTCGGGCTGGACTGTTCCCATGAGGCACAGGGTCAAGACTAATTTGCATATGGCCATGTCTGAACTGGGGTGGCGTAGTGGGCAAAAGAACGATGGATTTAACCCAGATCTCTTGACTGGGGGAGAATGTCTGCATTGTCAGCATTCCGTCCATCATTTGTTTGTTGTAACGCTTTTCGCCCTAAGTGGGATGGGTATTCCCAGACGTGGGACCCGTGCTCACTACGCCACTGGTGTCAAGCTATCCTGGCTGATGACGGCTGATAGCCAGAAACCAGTCCTAGGATGCTTGATTCCGGTCCAGGGAAGACATGGCTTGGCAGTTCGGGCTGGATTGTTCCCATGAGGCACAGGGTCAAGACTGATTTGCATATGGCCATGTCTGAACTGGGGTGGCGTAGTGGGCAAAAGAACGATGGATTTAACCCAGATCTCTTGACTGGGGGAGAATGTCTGCATTGTCAGCATTCCGTCCATCATTTGTTTGTTGTAACGCTTTTCGCCCTAAGTGGGATGGGTATTCCCAGACGTAGGACCCGTGCGCACTACGCCACTGGAGTCAATCTATCCTGGCTGATGACGGCTGATAACCAGAAACCGGTCCTAGGATGCTTGATTCCGGTCCAGGGAAGACATGGCTTGGCAGTTCGGGCTGGACTGTTCCCATGAGGCACAGGGTCAAAACTGATTTGCATATGGCCATGTCTGAACTGGGGTGGCGTAGTGGGCAAAAGAACGATGGATTTAACCCAGATCTCTTGACTGGGGGAGAATGTCTGCATTGTCACCATTCCGCCCATCATTTGTTTGTTGTAACGCTTTTCGCCCTGAGTGGGATGGGTTTTCCCAGACGTGGGACCCGTGCTCACTACGCCACTGGAGTCAAGCTATCCTGGCTGATGACGGCTGATAGCCAGAAACCGGTCCTAGGATGCTTGATTCCGGTCCAGGGAAGACATGGCTTGGCAGTTCGGGCTGGACTGTTCCCATGAGGCACAGGGTCAAGACTGATTTGCATATGGCCATGTCTGAACTGGGGTGGCGTAGTGGGCAAAAGAACGATGGATTTAACCCAGATCTCTTGACTGGGGGAGAATGTCTGCATTGTCAGCATTCCGTCCATCATTTGTTTGTTGTAACGCTTTTCGCCCTAAGTGGGATGGGTATTCCCAGACGTGGGACCCGTGCTCACTACGCCACTGGAGTCAAGCTATCCTGGCTGATGATGGCTGATAGCCAGAAACTGGTCCTAGGATGCTTGATTCCGGTCCAGGGAAGACATGGCTTGGCAGTTCGGGCTGGACTGTTCCCATGAGGCACAGGGTCAAGACTGATTTGCATATGGCCATGTCTGAACTGGGGTGGCGTAGTGGGCAAAAGAACGATGGATTTAACCCAGATCTCTTGACTGGGGGAGAATGTCTGCATTGTCAGCATTCCGTCCACCATTTGTTTGTTGTAACGCTTTTCGCCCTAAGTGGGATGGGTATTCCCAGACGTGGGACCCGTGCTCACTACGCCACTGGAGTCAAGCTATCCTGGCTGATGACGGCTGATAGCCAGAAACCGGTCCTAGGATGCTTGATTCCGGTCCAGGGAGACATGGCTTGGCAGTTCGGGCTGGACTGTTCCCATGAGGCACAGGGTCAAGACTAATTTGCATATGGCCATGTCTGAACTGGGGTGGCGTAGTGGGCAAAAGAACGATGGATTTAACCCAGATCTCTTGACTGGGGGAGAATGTCTGCATTGTCAGTATTCCGTCCATCATTTGTTTGTTGTAACGCTTTTCGCCCTAAGTGGGATGGGTATTCCCAGACGTGGGACCCGTGCTCACTACGCCACTGGAGTCAAGCTATCCTGGCTGATGATGGCTGATAGCCAGAAACCAGTCCTAGGATGCTTGATTCCGGTCCAGGGAAGACATGGCTTGGCAGTTCGGGCTGGACTGTTCCCATGAGGCACAGGGTCAAGACTGATTTGCATATGGCCATGTCTGAACTTGGGTGGCGTAGTGGGCAATAGAACGATGGATTTAACCCAGATCTCTTGACTGGGGGAGAATGTCTGCATTGTCAGCATTCCGTCCATCATTTGTTTGTTGTAACGCTTTTCGCCCTAAGTGGGATGGGTATTGCCAGACGTGGGACCCGTGCTCACTACGCCACTGGAGTCAAGCTATCCTGGCTGATGACGGCTGATAGCCAGAAACCGGTCCTAGGATGCTTGATTCCGGTCCAGGGAAGACATGGCTTGGCAGTTCGGGCTGGACTGTTCCCATGAGGCACAGGGTCAAGACTGATTTGCATATGGCCATGTCTGAACTGGGGTGGCGTAGTGGGCAAAAGAACGATGGATTTAACCCAGATCTCTTGACTGGGGGAGAATGTCTGCATTGTCAGCATTCCGTCCATCATTTGTTTGTTGTAACGCTTTTCGCCCTAAGTGGGATGGGTATTCCCAGACGTGGGACCCGTGCTCACTACGCCACTGGAGTCAAGCTATCCTGGCTGATGACGGCTGATAGCCAGAAACCGGTCCTAGGATGCTTGATTCCGGTCCAGGGAAGACATGGCTTGGCAGTTCGGGCTAGACTGTTCCCATGAGGCACAGGGTCAAGACTGATTTGCATATGGCCATGTCTGAACTGGGGTGGCGTAGTGGGCAAAAGAACAATGGATTTAACCCAGATCTCTTGACTGGGGGAGAATGTCTGCATTGTCAGCATTCCGTCCATCATTTGTTTGTTGTAACGCTTTTCGCCCTAAGTGGGATGGGTATTCCCAGACGTGGGACCCGTGCTCACTACGCCACTGGAGTCCAGCTATCCTGGCTGATGATGGCTGATAGCCAGAAACCGGTCCTAGGATGCTTGATTCCGGTCCAGGGAAGACATGGCTTGGCAGTTCGGGCTGGACTGTTCCCATGAGGCACAGGGTCAAGACTGATTTGCATATGGCCATGTCTGAACTGGGGTGGCGTAGTGGGCAAAAGAACGATGGATTTAACCCAGATCTCTTGACTGGGGGAGAATGTCTGCATTGTCAGCATTCCGTCCATCATTTGTTTGTTGTAACGCTTTTCGCCCTAAGTGGGATGGGTATTGCCAGACGTGGGACCCGTGCTCACTACGCCACTGGAGTCAAGCTATCCTGGCTGATGACGGCTGATAGCCAGAAACCAGTCCTAGGATGCTTGATTCCGGTCCAGGGAAGACATGGCTTGGCAGTTCGGGCTGGACTGTTCCCATGAGGCACAGGGTCAAGACTGATTTGCATATGGCCTTGTCTGAACTGGGGTGGCGTAGTGGACAAAAGAACGATGGATTTAACCCAGATCTCTTGACTGGGGGAGAATGTCTGCATTGTCAGCATTCCGTCCATCATTTGTTTGTTGTAACGCTTTTCGCCCTAAGTGGGATGGGTATTCCCAGACGTGGGACCCGTGCTCACTACGCCACTGGAATCAAGCTTTCCTGGCTGATGACGGCTGATAGCCAGAAACCGGTCCTAGGATGCTTGATTCCGGTCCAGGGAATACATGGCTTGGCATTTCGAGCTGGACTGTTCCCATGAGGCACAGGGTCAAGACTGATTTGCATATGGCCATGTCTGAACTGGGGTGGCGTAGTGGGCAAAAGAACGATGGATTTAACCCAGATCTCTTGACTGGGGGAGAATGTCTGCATTGTCAGCATTCCGTCCATCATTTGTTTGTTGTAACGCTTATCCCCTTGAGGCAGTATGCCTTTGAATTGTGTGCTTTTTGGGGGCTGAAATGTTTGCGACTTGGGTCATATGTGCTCTTGGACAGATTTTGTGGCCTTGTGCATTGTTCATCTGCTGCGTGTATTGGACAGCATAGGTTGTGGGTGCACATGGATATGTCAGAGTGTGACCTGCTCCTTTACGGATGTGATTCGCACTGGGACACCTCCATGTCAATTTGTGCACCATGTCATGTATTTTGGCTGATGCCATGCTATCGGGCATGCAGTGTCACTTGCATAGTCAGTGTGGCTCACACAGCCACTGCTTTTCTGTATTCATCACATGTGCATGGCTCGGTTGTGTCGTTGGTGATTTGGTGGGGTCCCATATGTGCACATAGTGGACGGGGGCCTACTTGGTGTTCCTATGTGTGCTGCAGTGTGCCATGGGTGTCAGGGACATGTTCCACAATCATTGTGGGTGTGCAGTGTGCGACACATAATTGTGCATGTGTGCCATAGTGCCCACCTCCCCCCGTCCCCCAGTCCCTGGTGGTTACTCACCCTGTTGCTGTTGGGTCAGGTCATTTCGAGCTGTGTCCAGGCTCCCACCTCCTGCCACCGTCTCCACACTGAAGACTGTGGCCACCATTTGCTACCGCTCATCCAGCTCCTCCTGTGGCGCAGGAGGCCCACCTCCAGTCGCCCTTGCTGCCTTTCTGTTGGCGGGGAGTTTCTCCTTGGTTTGGCTGTGCACTTCATGCCAGCGCCTCTTGACCTCCTCCATTGACCTCCTCGACACTCCGACTGCATTGACGTTAGTGACGACGGACTGCCATATTTCCGTTTGGGTTGCCAGTGCAGGCAGTGGAGGTGACGAACAGTTGTTGATGGTGTTCTATCACCTCTGTGATGATGATCCAGTCTTCCTGAGCACTGAACCCTGTCTTCCTCTTCCTCTTCTCCTTGCCCTTCCCCTAACATGGGGTTCCTGGCTGGTCCTCCATGGGGCTTGCGGAGTTCGGCTTGTCCTCTCCACTCGGTCCGCGTGCATCCATGGTGCTACGCAGTTTGAATAGGTTTTGGTGGTTTTCTTTTTTGGTTTTATGTTGTATTTTCCCACATGACGCGTGGGAATTGCAGGCCTGTCGCTGATTTTTGCTGATTTTGGTATTGCGCTTTGTGGCATCGCAACTTTTTGGGCATTTGTGTTTCGTATTTTTTGTTTGGCGTGTTGGTTTTTACGCCATCATTTGGCGCGTTATCCTGCTGCTATCGCATGGTGCCGCCAGGTTGGGAATTGAACGTTAAGACGGTGTTATTTTTTCGCGATGGACAGCGATATGCAAAGTTCCGTTAAGCTGCGATGGTTATCACACGTTCTTGAGAATATGCCCCAGAATGTGTAATATCCACTTTCTGCTTGATATTCCGCATGACACAACAGGGATGGAGAGTGTTTAATGATTTTTTTGTTAGAGCATGCTTTGGCAGCTAAAACCGTAATAGAATGTTAGGCTAAAAAATTGATAATTAACAACGATAATGCTTTGAATTGACATCAATATATGAACAAATAAATGAATATTCAGTGTGCTTTATATATTATTATTTATAGATAAACTCCGTTAAGGCATAAGTAGGGCATGAGAAGGGCACCCGTACTGATCTATCAATGTGTATCCAGCACAGTGATTTAATCTGTATAAGAGAGACTGAATAGGCATCTTATATTGAAAAAACTATAAGGATAAAATTAGGTAAGCCTTTTAAGGTTTCTTATTGCTTATATTAAGTAACCAAGAATAGGTAGATACACATGATTAAAAAATGTCTATATATATATATCTTTTCAGAATGGAGTGATTTATCCTACAATTGCAAGAGACGGAGTGAACAGAATAAATGTAATCTTCCCGAAAGGGGTAACAAGGAGATAAATAGAAGGTCAATTATTACAATTAGGCTTCCAATATTTTAATAAAATTTTAAATCTAAGGGCCCTAACTTGGTTTTATGTCAAAATCTTTTTTAGAATATCTTTTTTAGAAAACATCACATCCAGAAGCCCTCTCCAACCAGTGTGAGAATTGAAATAGAAAGGGATCGGTGAACAACAGATTGCAGGTAAAAATGCCTCACATATGAAACATGGGGTTACGTAATATGCAAGCCAACATAGAGGCTGCAACTTAAATCCAATGAAAGAGTGGGTTAATTGAAGATGTAAGGATTGACAAAAAGGACGTATAGAAATATTTGGGGTTTAAAAAGCATCAATATCTCTATGCCCAGCCCGAGAATCAATACCTCAGGGATAAAAAGTTGAAATTTGGGATGAAAGGGTATGTAAGTAGAATGATGTAGTGAAGGATAGCATGAAAGATGTGGATTCCACTGAGCTTTTTATATGGAAATATGACCAATCTAATGTAATTTTGTTTACATTTTATATTTGATAGACAGATGCCAAAAAATATGTTCTTGTCCTGAAGAAGGTGGTGTCTATCAAGCTTCATCCACCGAAAAGCTGCGTCGACAACTTTTGAATTTTCATGTGAGTACTCTGTTACTGTGATGGTGAAATCATGCAGTTAATCTGTACATATTGAATGTGATTTTACTGTGTTTATTATGAACATTGTCGTAAAAAATACTGATGGAATATAGTGTAGAGCTTTATATTAAATTGTTTGATTTTTAATAAGCGAAATCGAATAAGCGACAAGCCATGTATATGGTAATTGAGGAAATCAGTTTAATTATTATAATTTTTATATTATAATAAATTAGGCATTTTTTCATATAACAAGGTTCAGTGTGTGGATATTAGAGTGAAAGAAGTATGCTCATGAGAGTGTTAATTCTATTATTATAACATTGAACACGAGAGGGACTCACTTCTGTTTAAATTATAATTGACCCTGTCGTTTTTCGGCTATCATGGCATCTCTCACATTATTTTGGAGTTTGGCCTCAGGGACCTCACCTCAACTGGGTCCATCACTTAATTTATATAGAAGGGAACATGTAGTCCCCCTCCCCATGCTAGTTACTGTCCCTGGGATCGCATGTCCTGGGGCCCAAACATTTTTTGTAAATGGTAAGGGGGCATGCAGGCCTGTGGATGATTTCATGCCCCGGGGATTCCATGTCCCAAGGCCCTAACCTTAATTTATGGGCCAGGGCAGCACATAGCTCCCCTTCCCGGGCCAAAATTATCCCTTGGGACCTAAAACACCAGGACCTATATTGTTAATAAGGGGGAGGGTGTCTGCGCAGCTGCCCTCCCTGGGTGTCCCCGGGGCCGAACATGGCCCAGGAAGGGGGGGCACGTGACGCCCTCCCCATTTCCAATTTTGGCTGGGCCCCGGGGGACGGGTCCTCAGGCCCAACATCAGCCTGGGAGGGAGGCCACAAGCCCCCTTCCAATTTTGAAATTTAGTCAGGCCTGGGGGTTGAGGTCCCCAGGGCCAAAATCGTCCCAGAAGGGATGCCATGCAGCTCCATTTCCAATATCAGCTGGGCCTCCTGGGATGGGAGCCCCAGGGCCTAAATCGACCCAGGAGAGGGGCAGAGGCCCCCTCCCATTTTGAAATTTGTCCACGCCTCTGGGGACAGGGTCCCCATGGAATGGGGTCACCAGGTCTAAAATCAGCACAGGATAGGGTCCGCAAAGCTCCTCTCCCATTTTGAAATTTAGCCGGGCCCCAGGGGAATGGAGTCTCCAGGACCGAAATTGGCCCAGGAGAGGGGCCACCAGCCCCCCAGTCCACTTACATATGCGTTTGGGCCTGAGGAGATGGGGTTCCTGGGCCCGTAAGTGGCCTGGAAAGGGGGGCTGCAAGTTTCCCTTTCCCCTATTTTATACATTCATTCCCATCGGGACCTGGACCACCGGGGTAGCAAAAAAAGCATGTGCCAGTAGCCGTGTTTGCTTTTTTTAAATACATTTCTGAAAATTTGTAGGAACATTTTTTTTAAACATTGTTTTTGGCCCCCATCACCAGGCCTAGGGTTCAGGGTATTCCAACCCGGCCCCCTTATGTTTTTTTGTCATTTCCAGCCAATCAGATCTCACCAAGAGATCTGTCAGATCCGCGAAGGATTCACATCACTAGATATCTATCAATCATTTTCCTTTAATAACTCCAAATCTACTGAACAGATTTGCACTAATTTACCAAAAGAGCTTTTTCTGTGCATAGAGCTAGCTTTCTGGCAAATTGTGTACAATTTCCTTCAGTGGTTCGGGCTGTAGTCGTATTCAAAATACCTATGAGGAATTGCATGTTCAAAACACATTTTGGGACCCCCTTTTTCTCACCCCGGCTTGACGAACCACCGCAAAAACTTTAAGACAGCAGCTGAAGTGATTGTCAAACTGGTTTTGAAAATTTAGTGAAGGGTTGTCAAATGGCGCCAAAGTTATAGGCAAAACAAAAAATTATTTTCCTATGGTAATTAGGTCCTAAAGATAACTACCTACTGGCTACTTCAATCTGAGCAATAGTAAGAAATATGTTGGACTTAGGAGGGGTCAAATTTACTATTCCTACTCCAACATAAGCAAAAGTGAAGAAAGTGTTGAGGTTCAGAGTGGTCAGATTTACTATTCCCACTCCAATCTGAGCAACAGCAGGAAACGTGTTGGATTTTGGAGGGGCCAGAATTTACAATTCCCACTCATAATTCTTTTAAATAAAGCATTTAAATATCGAGACAAAATAAAATATCTTTAAAACAATAAACCTAGTCATTTAATATAAAACAAATAAAATGAAATTTAATAAATACAAATGTTATATTACAAATAAATTAAAAGATGTTTAAAGAAATGAAAAACAGTTTCATTTCACACACTTCCCACCCTACTATCCTAAAAACAAACACTTACAAGTAATAAAAATGCATTACATATTATAAAAATGTTAAGATAACATCACATCAAAAATTAAATAAAACAATCAAAATTAATTCAATTAAATAATATAATATAAATCAACACAGTTAAAAAACATCAATCAGTCAACTAACAATTAACTAAAATCAGCAATTAAATGTAAAAAAACAATGAATTGAATACTTAATTCACACAATTAATTATTAATCAAATAAATAAATGACATAAAAAATAATTACAAATTAAAAATGATAATTTACATACTAAAATACTTTCCACCCCAATCACCTACCAATCAAAAAACTGCTCTTAAATTAACCATTTCTAATTAAATTTTAAAATAATTCAATTTCAGATACAAAATATACTAAAACGAAGTAAACAAAAATATGATTCCAATACTAATAATCTATAATATTAAAATAGCTACAATTCTGTCCCATGATATTCTTGACTTCAAAATAATTATAATATATTCGTTTCTCTTTGTATTTTTTTACACAGTATATTTTCAGAATACCATAATAACAATACTTCCAAAACATTATTTTCAACGCAATTGTACTCAGTCTCCAGTCCTTCATCTAGCTTGCGAGAAAAAAACCAAGCAATACCCGAACTGGACAGGTCACTATGGGGTAAGGCCAAAAACCAGCAAAGTTGTCTATTTAAAGAACATTATTCAATTATAAACCAATAGGGGAAAATAGTGAGGTTTTGTACAATAAGCCATATTCTTAAAATAACAATTTACATTCATTGATGGTTAAAACATTTTGCCATAATCTCCCAACACTGCTTCATAGTTGCTGGTTAAATTTGAATGGCCTCAATGGATAAAGTGCTGTAAAAGCCCCAACATTTTTTTCCATATTTTAACTTTTAAAAAGATTTTGAATTAAGTAATGCAGCTAATCACTCTAAATAGTGATGTTAAATTGTGTGAATGTAGATATCCTTAAATAAGAACAGATTTTAAATCATTAATTGCCCGTGCTCCAAGGGCTGGATTATATGTTCCTGTTGTTATTCTTTTTTAATTGATTTAGATAATCTGAAACTAATAGTGGGACAATTAAGTAGAGTCCCATCATTCTATTTCCTTTCCTGAAGAAGAATTCCTATGCAGATTTTGCTGCACCTTTGCCTGTTAAACCACACCCAGGCCCATTATTTTGAAGTCTTTGGTATTTTGCAACAATGAGAAGAGATATTCATACTATGGAATTTTTAACTGCAGCTGGAACAATGAGTTTCATCAGTGGGAACAATTGTTTGCACCAAATCCAGATCTGACAAATTTAACAATGTACAATTCTTTAAGTAGGAATTGAGTAAATGATCTCTAAAATATTAAAGTAAGTCATTGGTGGCCGAATCCATACTTGGGCTTGGGGGGAGGGGCAGCTCAGTAACCTTTATAGAAAAATAATCTAGTGAGTCATTGTTTGTTTTTGAAATCCAATTCTGTTTTCCATATGTAAATGAAAACTTGAATTTCTCTACAGATGAGATTAAATCATATGGTAAGCAATTTAAATGTTCTGTAACATCTGTAGAAGGGGTGGTGTTGATTCATTTTATAACCCTGACCGCCTATACTTTGGACTGGGCTAGTGGGAAGGTCCTGTTGATTTAGGGAGAGGTGAGGCCCCTGTATTGCCTTGACCAGGGGGAGGGAATGCATCGAGAGTGGGAAAGGGGTAGTAGATGGGGGCCCACTGACAGAGGGTGGGGGGGGGGAAGGGATTGGGTGGGACGGTTGAGTGGAAATGCTGGTAAATGTGGGTATTTCCTGAATGGGTGGGGGGTGAGAATTGATTGCTGTATTGATGTGTTGGAAAAATAATAAAAAAATGTTTCAACAAAAAAAAAAAAAAAAAAACATCTGTTAGAGCGGGATCTTCTTCCTTTAAATGTCATTTAATTATGATTCTTCTCTAGACTTTTTTATATTAATTTAAGTTTTGCCTATGAGAATAATTTTATGTAACTGCTTTGCCCTCATACTATTTAGTCATCTTAAATATTGTAAATCCGTTAACATGATACAAAGACTTAAAGTTAAAGGCCTTAAAAACATTTTAATTTATATATCTATCTGCATAAGTGGAAACAGTAGGAGGGGATGTTGATTATCTACTGCACGCCTACATCACATTTCACCTCTGACTGTGACTTCTCTGAATATTTTTTTTTAGCAAACAACTACAGCAGTAGCCATTTTTGTTATTTTCCCTAACATTATGCATATATTTTTTCTGCTTTAAGTCCTAGAGCATTTTCCCAGCACCCTACGCTAGATTACAGTTTCAGGGCTCATGTGCTTAAAGTTAATTGTGTTAGAGTTAATTTTAACTAAATGCCTTTTTTCTACACCTCTGAGGACATTTAAATCACTTAGTATAATTTCTATTTTTGAGTAAGTGTTTTTAAAATGTTATTAGTAGCCTTTGCTCGTTTTTGCAATAGAGACAATGAGATAAATTGCCATAATTCCATGGCTGGTAGAGAATAGCTAAGATATACAGTTTGACTGCATGAGATGATACATAACTCGCAATACAAATGACAAGGAGTCAGACGTCAATACAATCCCACTGCTCCCTCCTAGCGCCCATTTGCCACATAATATTGGTGAAGCCAATGTACCTGAAGGGGGTGCATTACAACCATTTATTTGGACAAGAGATCGGGTAAGGTGACATTAGTAAGCATAGAGAAGAAGAAGCTGCCAGGCAAGGGGATATTCAAAGTATGGAGATGAATCAACTCTAAATCACAGGTTAAGGAAATTGTGGGCTATTATAACAAGGATCCCACCCCTACAACCAGAAGTGCAACTCAATCTGATTCTGGACCCAGGTTATCTCCAAGTGTGAAAGGAGTCCACTGGTGTGAGAGCAGGCCACCATAAAAGTAAAGACCTACACCAGAACCCTGTTTAATAATATGCTAGTCTGAGAGCTCCTGCCAACACTTTGTGTAGCCCATGGGTTGCACACGGTCACTCCCCTCACATTGTATGATAACTATAAATGGGCATCCTGCAAGTAGCCAAGCCTATCCTCCTGCCAATGCTTCGACCTCAAGCCATATGCTTCTAAAGACCCTTCGCCTTTTATGAGAACCACTTCATACTTACTTTCTGATGCAAGGGTACGTGTAGTCTCTGTGGTAGTGGATGCCTGACACTTACCAGTTTAATTGCTGTCCAGGCACCAGGCTGTGCTAAACATATTCCTTTAAGATTATATTAGGGGCATGGTTATCAAACATTTATATTCTTCAGGGAATTTTATTTTGATGAATAGCACAGGGTGCACAGATGACTTGTATAGTCCTTTCCTAAGTTGACTTAAGGAAAATATGACGTTTGCCCCAAGAAGGCTTTTATACTAAGGACACGCCACTGCAGTCTGTTCAGTGAAATAGCACATGTATCCTTGTCGCTGTAGGAACGCACTTATCACAAATTTTGCCATGTCCCACTTCTTCACATTATACATCCAGAATTGGTGGAATCCAAGACACTAGTTACCGTGGTATTTTCAGAAGGATGCAGTGAAAAAAATAGGGAACAGAGCCTCATTTATAGCGACAAATCATCATTTTTAGCTAACAAAGGGAGGAATCCCTAATAAAGGTTGAGATGGTGATATGCACAAGGAACCTACATAATTGTCCCTCTGCCCTAGTCCTTTCCCAGGACACAGAAGCAGCTGCTCCAGTCTTGCCCTTTTCTGGGCTCTGTAGTTTCCCTTCCCTAATGTTAGAGACCTCCGGTTTCAGTAATGGAGGGTGTCCACAGGCTTGCTGGCAAATGTATGTTGTTCTGTGGCAAAGGTTGTTTGAGGGGACCATGGCACAGGCTGTGGTGTATAGAAGTGTGCCATCAGCTCTAATGCAAGCACGGAAAATGACTCCTCACCTTCAAATAGTTATTACAGGAGAGGAAAATGTGGGTTGCGGTGAGTTTCTCGTACCCCAGGGCGACAGTGTCGCTGCACCCGCCGCACTAATGATGGCTGCAACCCTGGCCACAAATCTTTCACTTCCTTTTTGCCCAGAAGAAAGAAGTGAAGACTCTGCGAATTCCTGTAATGCAGTCTCAATGCTCTGTGTCACAGAGACTTCGCCAGAGTCAAAAAATGCATGCCATTTGTAGCCACAAAGCCGTAAAACAGTGCGAACATATTAATACAAATAAAACCTAAACAAATCTTCGATTGATCAGCGAGCCACTGACGCCAGTTGCAAAGGCAAATTGCACTGATGCGGCGGCATAACCTTTCTAATAGACATCGCTTGGGTGACCTTGGATATTTTGAGTTGCGAAATTAAGGAAACTGATTGAAACGTGAACATCTTTATTACCCTCAAGTATGTCATTTTATTCTAGTAAAATGTTCCAACTCGTCTTGAATATTGATATTGCCTTTGATAACAGATGTTTTTGTTAAATCTGTTTTTTATGAATGGCTGCACTGGAAGTCATATAATAGTAATCTTGGAAAACAGTAGAATTGTTCCCGTCCCTCTGTCCATGGATCAGCAGTAGAATGTGTAGCACGCGCACGTTACCTATTAGGCTCCTGCAGTTGCACGAGCCCCTTCTTATATTTACGCTTAACACTGCAATTATGCCACTGTAAACACGCTGCGCTGGAGGTTGCTCAAGGATAAATTTGTGGCACAGGTAGATTTAAGTGTTTACCCAAGATCAATGTGGAGCGGCGGAAATCCGAGTCTTTCGTTCCCCAAGACATGGGTACTCATTAGAACAACGGTCCTCAAGCAAAATAGCGTCCTTTCTGTTTGACGGTTCAATTGTAAGAATCGAGTCAGTATGTCCTCCTTGCCCCACCGTAGGTAGAATCCTGTTCCAGGTGTAAAGTTATGGCCAAAGATAATACAGACAGACCTGGGTACAAGAGGATCCCATCACTTATATGTAGCGACGGAGGGGAGGTTGTGGTGGGCGTGGCTTACAGTAATTTACCTCTTGCCACGTCCCTTTCGCCGATCACTCTGACTGAAAGGGAGGGCGCTGAGAGCGAGAGGGGAGGGACTCTGCTCCGAGCTCCGCCCCCGGGGGAAGAGGCTCGGTTCCAGAAAGCAAGGAGTCCGTAGCAGCCCAGCATCCGCAGGCAGCTATCCATGTTCAGCATCACTTCGGCGGGACGGCAGGACGGGCCGGATCTCGGGGCAGCGCGCGCACTGCTCTCCTGTCGACGCAGGTAAGTGTCTGAGGCCCTCAGGGGGTCTCCTTGTGTGCTGGTCCGGGGTTGTCAGTGCAGCACCAGGATGAACGGCCACAAATTCCTTCATCTCTCGAGGGCAAACTGACGTGCTATGTGTTGGGGGCAAGACACCTGTCAGCAGACCCACTTGGGGCAGAGGGGGAGAACTGTCAGTCACCCCACGAAAAGTCTGGTGTCCGATTCTTAGAAACACGGGCGTTGTACGAAATGTTGACACAAACAAAACTTATGATTGCCTTACAGTAACATACGTGCCATGATTGTGTCATTATGTTGGAAACTATCTGTCCCCCAACACTGATAACGATCTCGTTGATGCGCTCAAGGGATAACTTCGAATGCACCGTCTTTGTTGTAAAGAGAATGAAATGCGTCGTAAGTGTGCAAGGGCAGACCATGCACTGCGCACGTACCCTGTTTTATCATTATGACATAAAGATGGATGTATGGTTGGGTAGTTTGAAGGTGGGATGGAAGAATCTATGGAAAGTGGGTAGTGGGTGGGTTGGTCAATAGGTGGAATGATGGATGGATGGATGAATTAATGGATGGATGGATGGACGGACGGACGTAAGGAAGGCCAGACAGATAGACGAGCGACAGGACTGATGGACAGATGGATGAATGTATGGATCAAAGTACATTGGTTTTTGTAAAGGACGTGCTAAATAATAACTGGCTGAGGTGGGTTCTTGTACGAGCGAATATAGGTTCGATGATAGTTGCTAATAAGTGGGCGAGTAGGTGGTTCGGATCAATAAAAGGGTTAGTGGATGGATGGATGGATGGGTGAATGTATAGAGTGATTTATGTTAATACATGAAGGTGATGCTTGTGTTAGAGTATAGGGGGCTCGGGTGAATGGATAGATTCACGTAGGTATGGTCTGGTGGAAGGATAGGTGGGTGGATGGAGTTAGTTGCCGGTAGATTACTTTGCTGAGGATGAATGGTTGGATGGTGACATGTGAGATGAGCAGGCAGCTGCGATACTTTGTACGTGGTCGCATTGGATATAAAGGCAGATGGACGGAAGAGAGGAGGGGCGATGGACAGAGACGGGGAGGCAGAGTAGGAGGGGTAGAAACAATGGGTAGCTTCTTTTTGGTTGCCTAGAACGGTACATTGATGAATGGGTAGATGTGGTTTAAGGATGAGTAGATGGGTACATCCGTGTTTTGCTTGGGATAGTTGATAGACAGATGTGGATGGGCGGAAGGTAGATATATCGAGGGACAGACAGCTCGACGGATGGACTTGTCACCCGATATATGAACATCCTATAGATTGATGCACATTTCGTGACTCCTGTAAACACACATTTACACATCAGAGCAGGAATTAGTCAAGACAGCAGGTGGGCACGATGGAGAAAGAGGCTGAGCGAAGGTGAGAGACACATTGTGTTCCTTTCTTGTTATTTTAACACTTTGATAATAACCGACTGAAAGAAAAGATGTATCCCGGACTATCAACCATATTCTGCTATGAATGTTTATATAGCGCCCACTACCCCTGGAAAGGATCCTGAGCAGCGAATGCAGGTGGAAGACCACAGCAAAATCTGTTTTTTCAGCAGCCAGCAAGAGGACTCTCGGATGATGCGCATCCGAAGCTGCTGCTCCGCGAAAACACGGCATTCCACTGACGTTTTCAAAGCGTAACAATGCCATATCCGCGGCTGGAGATTAAAAAGCATTTAAAAATCACCCGATGAACTCAAATTATACAATACAGCTAAATCAACAATAAGCAAATGCCATTTGGGGAAAAAAACTGAGAAGCAGCTTGCAGTTCCAGCCATCTCTGTTAAGGCTACCTTTCAGGAATTACATGTGTAATTCATTCAGAGCCTGCTAGTTAAGCAGCAGGCTTTGCTGTGTTCAAAACTGGGCTTAGACTATCACAAATCGGAGGAAAAACAAAACAAAGAACTGGTGCAAAGCCACGGATCACAACTTCATTTTCAAAACCATGATATTAGACGTGGTTCTTCCACCAAAAGATAAAAGTACGCATGAAGTTTACTAACACGAAGGTCACCGATTCGTCAATTTATATAAAAAAAGTCTCTTCTGCTGCAGACTTGCTTCAGATTCTCGACTTTCAGGATATTTTTATACAAATGTTAATTTCTGTCGTTCCTTCGATTCTTCAAGCAGTGATTTAATCATAATTGAATCAGGTCCCACCTTTGTATTTCATATGGTACCCACCAGGTGCACAGATTAACGGGCACATATTTGACAGGAAAGTCAAGTGCACTATTTCAGTCTTAAAAAGTGCCTTAAGCTCATATATAAAGAGCAGATCGAGTATGTACAGCTGGATCAAAAGTTACCTGTCCATGAGAATTCACAAAGTCTGGAGCATTACTGGAAACTGAGGTCCACACACCATCAGCATCAAACCTAATGATGATGGAGAGGGAAACATAATCACCAATACCTAAATCTGTGATCCGGTGTGTTTTGTTTCTACAGAAGGAAGCACACAATGACAGCAAAGCATGAATAGAAACTAAACAGTAGAAGAAGACGTGAGAGGTTGTGTCAGAAAATGATAAATACTATTGAACCAGTCGTTGTTAGTTTCATTCTCCTAAAATACTGAACTGATGTGCACAATGCAATATGTTTATGGCTCTCTTCTCTTAGTAAGCCTATAATTTCTCCCACATTACATTTAAAATGTACAACTTTCTCTATGTGTTCAACAATTGAAAACCTGCCAAGTGGAGAGATGGATACCTCATCTGGGTTTTTTTTTAAACAGAGTATCTCACTGATGATGGTGACATGGACATGAAATATACATGTATGTTTCCTGTGATTCTTTGGAGTCATTCAGGTATTTCAATGTTGACAGCCAGACCAGTCCAGGTCCAGCTGGGCAGATAGCTGGCCACCTGTCGTTTTCTTTGTTGCCACCAACGTATGTGGTTTTAAGATGACACTTGAATGATGCCTTTTGGTATTTAGAGGATGACGAATATTGTACATTATGAGGATGGCTTCTCTGCCATGAATAACTCGTACATCTGACCTGAAGTGGCCACACGCATTTGAATTCGTACTTTTACGCTCTGCTTAAACTACCCAATGCTTGTCAGTGAGGGGTGTCTGTTTTAATAATTTCATACTTGAGGCAGTGGTTTTCAAAAGAAAGAAAAATGTTAAATTTATGTCAGCCTAGATGAAAATATTTGGACATGCTGTTGTCCAACCAGCCACCCCTTTGTGTTATGTAGACCTGCAAAAGCCGACGGTGCTGAGCAGAATCATGACACTCATACCATTTCCACTACACCAGTTAGAAATGGTTTCTGCTGGATCTAACTACAAACCTACATGTTTTTGGATGTCTGCGGAACTGCTATGGAGAAAATACGTCTTGATTTTAGATGTATGTTTGATTTTGTTATAATTGTTCCCCAATGCCTATTGGTTTCAGTTCCTATCTTAGAATTTGCCTTGTATTTTGTACAAGACATATATTTCAATTTGCTAAAAAAAGAAAAAATCTCAAATTCTTAGAAACAATATGTCATTGTCAACTGGAATCTCCGCCAGGGTAAGGCAGTCCACCTAATTAAGCACTGAGATATAAGCCATTTAGAGAGACAGTAAATGTGCATTCTAGGTAGAAAAAAATGCAAATCCCATAATGAGCAGGGAAGACACATTGTTCACTTAGGCACGGAAAGATCATCGCTAGGTTGGGAGCTGAGGCAAATGAGGTTCAGCCTTACATCTGACTGGTCACTAGGTTCGGTGATTACCTCGAGGCCGAATGCTAATGTGGGAGGGAGATACACTCCGGATAAAGGCCATTACCATAGATCAACTGCAAGCATGTAAACGCGTAGGCGGACGTGTCTCGCGCCTTAATTCCAATCCACCACAGCTCTCGCGACCAGTTCAGACATCCCAACCACAAGAAGGGGTTCGAGAGTGCACTTATGCCCAGCTCCCCTTTTAACAGTCTCAGCCTGTCCAGAGTGAGCCCGCCATAATAATTCAAGACATCTTTACAGCAAGGCAACCATTCTCAAGGACAAAGAAAGGTCATTCAAGGACATTGAACATGGCTTGGAATTCACCTGGTGATTTTCTTTCAATATTGTGAACTCTTGAGTCGGGTCATACATTTAAACATTAGCTGTTCAGGCATATTGTTCATATAAAAACACCTAATACATAAAGTTAATAATGTGATAAACACACCTTGAACAGGTTTCAATAATTTATGATTTAATATTCTAACATTGCAACATTAGGAGTAATTATCATAGTTATATATTGAAATTCTTCCTTTATGTTAAAAAAATAAAAGCAAGTCAGCAAGATTTATTTTAAAAATAAAAATCCACACCCCTGAAAAATTGATAAATAAGTTAAACATTCTTTAGAATATCATTTAGACCCTTATTAATCCTTTATTCCAGATTTAATATTTCTACTACATCCCATTTTTTTTAGGAGGAGAAGGTGCCAATGTCATCTTTAAGGGTAAGCACCTCATGGATTTTTGATTCAGATGCTCTGAATTACTTTTAAAAAACACTGCTCAAATATCACTCACCACCTGCTGAAGATCATGGAGCTATATATCATATGAATCACACAAAGCACATTACACAACCCACAAACCCCCTTCACTGTAACCCAATTTTAAGGGGTCATGTATTGGAAAATAAAAAAATCCAGTTATCTTCCCCATTGCCACTTCACCACCATCAATCACCAATACAAAGGAATATACAATGCCCTCTTGTTTCATGAAAACTGTCCTTTTGTGACATAATTCAACGGATAAGCTCTTTAATAAAGAATGTAGATTTGTAAATAAAAAAAAAGTGAATCGAGGCAGTAGATGTAGACACTTTAATTCCATAAGGGCTCATCCGCTTCTCTCCCATGAACACGAAAAGGCAGGACGCAGCACACCTCCGACTGCTGATCCCAAAGGGACTAGTCTCATTACCTCGATGAGACAAAATCATTTTTCTCAGCGAAATTGGAGAAAATTGCTTTGTGCAGAAAAATGGAATGCCGATCGTGATTGAATAGTTTGGACATTCTCCTCCGAATTGAAGACGTGGAGATGAAGTGAATTAGACAATGTAGGCCACCGAAGTGCTGCCTCGAACAGATAAGGCCTTTGTCTCTCTTCAGAAGAGGGACAGGTCCTCGCCAGGCGGCTGTGTGACAGGCTGCCTGGCCGTCACCTGTTTATCACCACAACATGAAGCATTCATTGTCAACACACCTCCCCTGAGAGGAAAACCACTGTCACTGTCTGGCATGTAGAGGAAAAGACGTGCCTCCATTTTAGATAATACAATTCCCTGAACCTTTTCTAAGGAACTACTTCTTTTCCAACTTTGTAAACTTTTAGCTGCAGGCTGCTGTTTCGAGATTGGACGCCACTTTGCCATGATTCACACAATGTTAAAATTGTAGTTTGCATATTGTGTGAATACACAAACACTTGCAGCATTTCATTGTTACCGGACACGTACAGGACAGTGTGTGATGCCGTTATTGGACTATATATGTACATTTCCACACACTTTGTGAATCTTCAGGGTTGTTTAAAGTGCTAAAGCTTAAAAATACAGTTGTTACTAGAGTCAACATCTATTACAATTTGCTAAGTATATTATAGTGGATGCTAGCCATATCTCTTCAAGCATGCCAATTGTGAATATATACATTCAGAATTATGCTAATCTAATGCAGTGGTTGCTGTTGAATACTCAAGCATATCCAATACAATCCGGATTGCTCTAAAAATAGTACATATGCAGACGTATAATCACATAACCAATTTTGAGAAAACACAAACTGATGAGAAAAAAACGCATTTTATAGAGACAACACAAACTTGGCTTCTTCAAAAAAAAAAAGGTTATTAAAGTGGCAAACCCTAAAGTTAAAGGTTTGGTTAATCTAAGACAAGGAGATAAAGGGAAATGTTTTTATTGGTACACAATCAATCACAAAAGATGACTGCTGATTACTGTGACTTATTACAGGACACAGACAAGTATTTGTCCAAAAACGTGTTGTTCATTGTAATCAATCTTTGAACTTTTGATGGAAGTCACTATCAAAAATCTCTCCTGAAAGAGTCTATTGAGTGAATTGAAACACTAGAGGTGGGCACGTTTTCTTGTTGGTGTAAACATGTCACCTTTTATTCTGCTCCTTCATGAGCAACAGTTGTTCTTCAGTCTGCACTTCTTATCCTCTCAAGACGCCATTTCCTGTATCAGAATTTGAAGACAGTTTGCAAAATGGAAGACAACCTTTGTGAAAACATTACTTCGGAACTCTGAAAATAAAGAACATAGAAACCGCTGCGAGTTTAAAATATAGCTTTGAAAATTATTATAATGTGCAATTTTTAAAATTTTGAAAACGTATAGGCCACCTTTAAATAATCTAAGAAGTCAACACATCTATAATTCTCAACTTGACCCAGCACATTTTTGTTTAGATACCCATCATGCACTGGTAGCAACATTTGCATGAACATTGGTGCAGTCTGGAAAGTACATGTCACTACCCGTTTCTGTAATGAGTCTTCAGGGTTCAAAATGTTGTTCTTAAACTAGTATATGGATGGATTCAGATACGTGTCTTTGCTGGCCCCGTTTTGTAATCCTGCACAATTACTTTACCCTTTTGGGAATGGTGTAATATAATTTTCACATTACAACTAGCGAACGTTTACGTAACGTTTCGCTTTTTGAATGATGACTAGTTCTGAAACTGGATCATGTAAACTAGAGTTCAGCTCCCGAGCTATTAAACAGTGAAGTCAAATCAGGGTTTCACCACCTCCACGTGCCCTACGTATGAGATGAAATTAAATACCTTGGATTCTATTGGAAATAAGTTGCACATTTATTAGTCATTCTGAAAGCCCAGTGGGATTTTCCTACTTAATGACTCGGCGAGTCTAGCCCGACTATGAACTGCCCTCCAATAACCTGATCGGAGGGTACATCGATAGCAGCTCAGATCTTGCTGGCTCCGGAGCCATCATGAGCTGTCCAAATGCTGAAAGCGGTGAAAGTGACATTCAGTCCAGGCTTGACAGGCAGGCCCGGGCTCGGAATAAGGTACAAACCGAAGTGGCATCCCCATTCAATCAGGCTCGAATGCACCTCTAGCTAGGTGAGATTGCAGTGGCTGCTTTCATTTGCAGTGATTTGGGCTTTGACAGGAATGGGCGATTGCTGTGCCCTTCACAAACCAACAGCCAGCCCATAATATGACCATCACGTCATCCATGATTACATGCACACAGCATTCCCCAATAGCTGTGCATGGCTTCCAATGTATAGAGGTTTCCTAAAACCATAGCTGTTGTTTAGCCTTTTGAATTTGGATTGTAAAAATGGTTGATCTTTACTTTTATATATGATTATTGCACAATTTGACTCCAGCTCTAAAATCAACCGCCTTATAATTAAGACAGGCTGTATGGAAAACAATCAATGTTTAGAATACTCTATACAGATAACGTCTGTTTAAAACACCGGTCTAGGCATGGTCCATACGCAGATGGATCACATTAAAGCAGCAAATGCTCTGAAATCGGTTATTTTTTGCCCTCAATTTAACACGAAAATCAATGTAATCTATTTCAAATGGAGATTTATATTGATCATCCGATATACACTTGTTCCTGTGCCATGGTATATAATAATGCAGGCTTATAAAATGTTTTTTTCGCGATTTTAGTTGCTAGGGCAAATAGCTGCTATATTTCATTTAATTTCATTTCTCTGAAACATTATTATTGCAGGACTAAGCACATATTAAACATTCAGCAGACTTCACACAGTTTGCTCTTGGATGCATTTCAAGCCAGATGTTTTTAGGGGGCTCTTAAATGTTTGAGGATGGCTGCAGAGGCTCGTTCTCTCCTTGGTTTCTGAAAATGCGACGGCTACGCACAACTGTAATTTACATTTCTCTTTCCTGTACTGCCAAGGACGACAGACTTAATCTAAACGGACAGACACCCCAGGCCTCGGAGGAAAGTCGGGCGCTATCAAACTGTGGCCAGTTCTTGCTTTTGTAATTTGAATTGCCCACTTTATGTGCCAGAAAACAAATGATTGTAATTTAGAATTTATGCGCCGCAATTACCAAGCGTGTTTGTAATGGATGCAAGCTGGTTTTAGGTTTATATAACTTTAATTAGATACTTAAAATACAAAACTATGATCAATCCGTCGAGTAGCAAGATCGACTTCATATAGACTAAATAAGGTCAAATTTACATTCTGCTTCTACTGCCTCAAGATTACTAAATTATTATATTATTTAAAATTGAAAATATTCTTCCAAGGTTGTTTTGATGTTCTTCCACAATTTTTGTCTTTTCGTTTGGCCGAGAGTGAAGTGTTTGATATTTGCTGTATTGTGTGACTGGTGAATTGTGTCAATAGAATAATAAACAAGAGAGAAGGAGGGAACGAAAGAAAGCAAGTGATGAAGCGATGCAAGCATAAGAGGGAAAAGACGTGAGAACTAGGCAGCAGGTAACAAAACTAATTAGACACGTCAAATAACCATCGTTGAAATTATGTGTATTTGGTTGAAAGACAGTTTAAGATGGAGAAAGAGAGGGAGAAAGTGAGAGAGAGAGTGAGGGAGAGAAACAGCAAAAAACAGGGAGAGAGATGGAGAGAGACAAATAAAGAGAGGTAGAGTAACACATTGAATAAGAAAGGATTTTTAAGAGGGGGGAGTGTAATAATGATACAGAAGATGAAGGACAAATACAGAGGTATATACAAGGAGAGACCAATAGGATTAAAAACAGGATGATGCAGGAGAAAGGGAGGCAGAGGGGACAAGATAGGATGAGAGGGAAGCATAAAGACATTAAGACACAGAGGAGGTGGGAGAGATAAAGGAACACAGGAGCGCGATAGAGTGAAAGGAAGTTACTGACTCTTTAATCACGGTTATCACAGCCAGATGAATGGCACTGCAGAGTGCGCACACATAAAGCACACAGGGAAGTGGTGTGGGTAAGTGAGCCTCACATTGGAGCGCTATGGGACTCTTGTGTGACCAAGCGCTGGGACCTGTAACAAATAAAGAGTAGTGAACTGTCCTTGAACCACAGGAGGGTTCTGCAGTCCTTTACTTCTACACCCCTAAGGGCTTGCTTTACACTGCTGGCCCTCAGGGACAATCCCAAGTCACATTCCTAGGTGTGGGATTCTCCCATTTGTAATTTGAAGGCTGTTAGAAATGGGATTTCTGGTTGGCTAGGGCTTGCGCCAAAGCCAGGCAGAAACCACCACTCTAGTCAGGGCTGGGGAGTTACATGCCAAAGATAACCCCTGCTCACCCCCTTGGTTGCTTGGCACGAGCAGTCAGGCTTATCCCGGAGGCAATGTGTAAAGCGTTTGCGCGCGCACCCAGCAACAACACCCAAGGCCCACCACAAAACAAACTCCACACAAGGTATTATATAAAAATAGCCTTTGTATTATTCCAAAACACATTAGATAATATTCACACAATTTACACTGAGCCAACTGGCACTGGGCTGAATTTTACAAGGGACTATTTACACGGGACAGGGTCACATGGACCACTGTCAGAATCAGCACAAATCACCAATTGTACATGTAGGACATATACTAACTGTAACACAAATTAGCACGGTAGAGCACAACCAGTAACTACTGGCGCAAAAATGACCTCAGCGTCATCACACTAGCATCAGGTATAAAACCTATCCTGCATCCATCACAGGGGCATAAACACATTATGCACTTTCTCATTAGTCTAATGCATTAGCCCTAACCACCTAAGTATAACTACTCTAGGGGCGTACATCGCACAGGGAAGTACAATCTCCCTAACATCACCCTAAACAGGTAAAACAACCTCCTAGGCAGAAATGGCCACATTTAGAGGTATAAAACACAGGGTGCGCAAAACATGCTATACACAGTACATTTCCTAGCACCCAATCACATTAGCATGAATCACAACAACACCTCAATCACATTAGGGTCCAGGTCGCACCAGAACCTAAACGTAGCAGCTGCCCACTACTTGCTGGGCAGCTGGGGACAAGAACAGGGCCTAAACGCAGCAGCTGGCACTAAGTGCTGCGCAGCTGTGGGAGTAAAATGAGGCATGGCTCTCAAATGGTCCTTGACACAATGTCACAACGTGGGAGCCACCTAGGCTCTAGAAACAACATGTCCCCATGGAGCGCACGAGCTCCTGAAATAATTGTGCGCCAATATAGCAAAGGAACTTGCCCCAAAGTACTGTGGAGCGCACTGGCGCTCTAAGACAAAGATTGCCCTCCTCGTTGGAGCCTCAGGGCTCTAAAAGCTAAACTGGGGACAACACGGGCCCCTCCGAGCCCTTCAACAATAATGTGCCCTTCATTGGAGCCACGCAGGCTCAGAAATGCATTCTGCCCCCGTAGCGTTGGAGCCAGCTGGGGCTCTTAAAATAAACATGCCCCCATACGTTGGAGCGGCCCTCTGCTATGTGGGGCCGCTCAGGCTGTAGGCACCAGCACTGGTGCCTCGGTCCCCTCTTCCCCCCCAGCCCTCGTCACTTACCGGCTGGGGCGAAGGCTGGACTGAACTCCTCTCGCGGCGCAGGGCTTCCCTCACTCCTGGGAGCCCCGCGCTGCAGTCTTCACCCGGGTCCCCTCCTGGGACCCGGGACTTCACCTTATAGGCTCGCGGAGGCGGGGTGGGCTCCCGCCCTCCTTGAAGGAGTCCGCCACGCTCACCACGCTTCACCCGGTCCCCCATCTCGGGACCGGGACTTGTAGATGGAGCCTGCGAGGCTCCGGGTGGATCTCGGGCGGCGAGCGGGACTTCCTTTCCTCGAACGGAAGTCCCGCCCCGCTCCAGGCGTCTGGCCGCCTGACTTCCGGTTTTCGGCTGAACGGGGGCGCGGCGGTGAACTTTTTCGGGCACAGTGCGGGGTGGGCACCCGCAGTTTTAATAAAGCTGAAGCGAGGTGGGCACCCGCAGCAAGCCATCACGTGCTACAAAGATGCAGGGTGGGCACCTGCTCACCAAAAGCGACAAAATAAGCGGGGTGGGCTCCCGCAAGGCCGGCATCATGGGGGAATCCCTAGACTGGGGATTCCCTCTCCCTCGCTCCCAGCGCGACGATGCACAGCCCCAGCTCCTCTCTCTGGGGGAATAAAGCGCTCTCCAGGCGCTATGTTCAGGACCAAAATCCAAGGCAAAGCGCTCCCAGGCGCTAGAAGGATGCAGCAAAAAGTTCCCAGAAGTCTTCCAGGTATCCAGGGGCTGGGCAGGGCCCAGGGAGGCAAGCCTTCCCCTGGGCCCCAGCAGCAGCACGCCCCTGGTAGATTCGAGTCAGAGCAAGAACATTTTCATGGGGTCACAGCCCCTCTTTTATACACCAAATCCTTTGTCTCAAGGTGCAGGGAAGGGGCGAACCAGATACAACTGGTTCTTGAGCACTTTGTTTTGCTCAGCCCCTCTCCCTATTCACAGAACAGGCCAGGGTCATCAGTCGCACCACAGGGGGTGGAGCCAGCATTGTGTGGGGAAAGCCCAGCCCTATTCAGGTCCTAGGTGTACTCCTCCCACTCATCAACCTGCAGAGCTCTCCACCCACCACTGGGGCAGACCCACCCTGACTCCTGGAGCCAGGCACACCAGCCAATCACACGCCAGATAGTCACTGCACATTTATGCCAGTGTCTAGAAGTGGCGCTTCTATACTAGCTACAGTAACGCCGCACACATCATTGCGCAGCATTCACTCTCACGAGTTTGCACATATCAAACTCGACCCTGCACTCCCCACGCCTCTTCAATCTTGGTTTCTAGTCCAGCTCATCACCAATACAGCACTGTTCCTCACACACAGGGCCAGTCTGGGAAACCATAAGCAGCCCAGGCAAAAATGCTTGACTGGCTCTGCTTTCTTCATATCCTTGTGCTGTCTCTCTCTTTCCACCCATTTTCTCTCTCTCTTCTCTCTCTCTATTCTACTTCCCTTTTCTCCCTCTCTTTCTTTCTATCTTCAAGCCTTCCTGTGCCTGCTGCAGTTAACCTTGGGGAGCTGGGGGAAGTGTTAAAGGCAGCAAGAGTAGCCCCCTACCCTAAAAACTGGCCTCTGGGGACTCCACCCATTGGGGAAATGTCTGATGGAATATAAAAGGCCTTTTTGGCCTGCTCCCACACATGCTAATGCAAAAAATAAGGCCTTATTTAGATCTTGTCGGACGGGTTACTCAGTTAAAATGGTGACGGATATCCCTTCCTCCAAAATATAAATCCTGTAGGATATAATGGGATTTCTAGTTCTGCAGATGGGATATCCATCATCGTTGTGATTGAGTAACCCATCCACCAAGATCTAAATCAGGCCCAAAGGGTGCTGTCTCTTATATTAAGTTCCAAAAGAAATATTACAGAACCATTAAAGGTCCAATTTTTCCTTCCATCACATGTTACCTTTAACTATGGACTATGGATCATGGCCAACAAGTCCTAGTAATGATGTAGGTGTCCTGCAGAACACCTGAGTTGCCAAATCTACCTCAGCCTTTTCCGTCCTCTACTCTGCTCTTCCTTTCTCTTTTCTCATTCCTGCAGTTTCTTGTTCATCATGTTTTTTTTCCTTTGCACTTGTTTTCAAAGCTTTATCATCCTTCTTTCTCACTTTCTCATTTCTTTCTCTTCCTTTGGGTTAAGGCTTGATGATGAAAAATAAGTTTGATTCCCCAAATATAAGACCTGGTCCCCAAAATGAATGTATTCGTTTTCAGCACCTGCAACCACCAGCACAAATTATTCGATGTCAAAGGGTGCACAAAGATCCGGTTTGAAATTGACTTCATGAAATTTGGAGTGTTTATGTGTCCCCAACAAATAAAACATTTTCGTCATCTCTGATACCTACAACGCACTATTTCTCATTTAAACCTGGGCAAAATTCAGAAACATATATGGGGTGGGCATAACTTGTTTATTTCAGTGTAGTGTAACAGCATAGAATTATCTAAGAATTCAGCAAGATTACACAAAAAAATGCAAGAAGAGAAATTCTGCATGTAGTGCTATTTATTGGCACAAACATGCCCTCTCACATCCAAAATGAATGTGTGAATGCATTTTGCACTATAAAATAGTGTTACATGCAACAGAACATGTATAGCAAGTGCGAGCAGCTGCTCATACTTGCTAAATGTACGCTTAGGAAGGATTTTACCCTAACTTACCACCTGCATTTAGCGCTATTTTCTTAGGACAAACTGCCCCCTCGTATGCAAAATGGACACAAGAATGCATTTTGCAATAAGAAATAGTGCTAAATCTGTTCTTGGAGTATTTATTACCTTTGCATTAGCTAATGCTTGTTGTCGATGTTGAACGGAATTGGCAAATATAAAGGAAAAATAGGTTATTATCAGCAAAAAATTAAATAAAAAATCAAAATGGCTGGCCCGTGTGATAACTTGGAAACGGCAGATTTTACATTGCAACAGGTAGGCTACACAGGGCAGGCCTATAGCCGCATTTGCATTGCCACTGTAGTTTATGGCAATTAGCACTGCGTCCACATAAATCAGTACAGGCAAAGGAACACTTTTTTTTATCATAGGTACATCTTGTGTACAGGCAACCAATTCAGGTGTAAGATTATTGATATGCAGGATGAATAACAGGAGTGTGAGGCAACGATCCACCCCCTATACATCATCAGCCAAACAGTTTCAGATATGCTCCATGTTCTTAGCCACAACTCCTCCTAGTGCTGGGTGTGGGTCTGCACGCCTCCAAACTAGCGTAAGGTAATCAGTAGATGCCTTCACATTGCGAAGCCTGGTATATACTAGAGGTGTCTCGTAAGGTGGCAGGGCCAGGACAGCGGTTATGAGGGTATGATCACTAAACTCAGATTTAATAGTGGTACCATACACCAGTAGTTCTGCTAAATTATGGGATATGAAAATATAGTCAATGATGGACATGCTAGACCCACCCTGGAACGTGAGTAAGCTCAAGTCACCTATACCAGCTACATCCAATACATTAAGCAGGTCAGCTGCTGACTAGAGAGCCCTCAGCTCCTTGTCCCCATGATCTGCCCCCCCACCAGCTTGTGCCCCCACCACTTTGCCCACTTTACTCATAATATGTGTAAGCTTTCTTTTTTTGGGTGATTGTGTCTTAAGATAGGAAAAGGGCTTTGCTCACTTGTGGGCGAAGATCCTTCCTCCTACTGGTTGGTGCAAATTGGGACTTCTGTATTTAAGATAGCAGAGGTCGTCTTTCATTTACCCTCCGATTGTTCATCTCCACTGTGCTTTGCCTTTCTCTGATTGTTGTGGTTTGGCCAGAAAGAGTTTACAATACACCCAGAGCAGAAAATGGTAGTCTGCTATCGCTTTGGGAAGCAGAGCACTGCAGTAACCACATCATACAGAACCCATGATCAAAGCTGGTGTTGGACACTTGTTTGCACAAGAGGCGGTTTGTCAGTGTTGTTGCCTTAATTTTCTAGAGGTCATTTCTTGGTCTTTTGGTGTTGGGGTGCATAGCTCAGACTCTTACATCTACTGAATTGCCCTTGACTGCTTCTTCCAGAATTGGTCAGTTAAAGTTCATGTTCCTCTGTCTCTGACTACACTGATTTTGTGCACTCAAGGCTTGTTTCCAGATGTAGGGCAGTAAATCCGTAACATTAAAGAGGCTCCTGTTTGGGGGACTGCTGTATTCCAGGCAGACCACCAGAGCTCAAAGGAACTTTTGTGGTGCCTACCTCCAAATGGGGGACACCACAAAACTAAACAGGAAAATGTTAGGCAGCCCCAGTGCCTTATTGGGCATGCCTTTAGATCAGCTGAGTGTGAGTGTGCTGCAACACTCTCTTTGAGACAGCCATGGCCACTCAGCTTTTACTTCCATTTGTTCCTTTTAATCAAAGTATTCCATGACATAACATTTTTTAATGTGGGTTTCTCAGCCACAATTTAACCTCATGGTCCTTGTGGTTCTGGCTGCTTCACAAGCTCAGCAGCTTCTGTATAGATGGCACAGGAGCTAGTCTCCTCACTTCTGCACTGCGGTATGCTCCCCCTCGACCCACACTCTGCCGGGAGGAGTTGGAAAGGCACACCCCATTGCTCCCAAAGATTTGGCCTAACCCAGGGATCAAAAAAGAATGTGGGGCATGCAAGCTTTGATCATATGGGCTCGAATATGAAGCACTTGTCTACTTCAGAGGCCATAAGTTCAGGAAGCGACATAGTGCTCCATCTATGTTGGTCCCTGTGCCCCACATCCTTCCTGGGGGATGAGAAATGAACTGTACAGGACAGTCTGATTTCCCTACTCGCCAGACAGCTCCCCCATGAGGGAAACCAACATATGGTGTTTTCTCTGGCTCTTTGGGTTATATTCAATGGGTTGTAGCTTTTTGTACTATTGCTGGTGGACTCCAACCACTAGAGGAGTTAGTTTCGCGCTTGCTGGCATCTAAGATCTGCATAATATTGAAGCTGGACCTTAGCTGCTTTCCCTCTGATGTGGGAAAGTTCAGGGCATTCTTTCCTGCCCCCTACCTCCACAAGCTATACCTCACTGATGAGACCTAAATAGCTCAAAACTGGTTGCTGTTGCTTGTTATTCCCATCAGGAGAGGACCGGTCTTAATAGTTCCATCTAGACTGTTCCTATTTGGGCATGACCAAGACTGATTTGCATACAGCGGGTCTCTCTCTAGAATGGTACAGTGGGTGAAAAACAATGGTCTGGAATACGCCCCAAGCAAATGCCAGTGTCTGAGATTAATTCAACCATTCCTTCCATCACCTTTTTGTTTTTGCAGTATACCTCCTAAGTGCACCATGAATGCCCAGATGTGTGTCAGATGCTCACTGTGCACTATGGCTCAAAATATACCATACTGACGACACCTAAGTAGGTTGAAACCAGTCTGGGATTGCTTCTGTTTCCATCTTGCGCGAGCGGGCTTCCTGAAGTCCTCCTGAGGCATGAGCCGGGAGAGACCAACGGTTTGACAATTTGCTGATATTTAGCATTTTTAAACTAATCTGACATTCCTTAAACTTGTACAATACCTTTTAAACATTGTTTGCACTTTGCACTTTATCGTGGGCTTTCACACCCGGGGTCCTCTCATAGAGTAAAACCTCATGCGGTCCACCATTTGATCTCAGAAAAGAGCCAAAGAGGTGCGAAAACTGTAGGCTGCAGCTTAGTTATACTAAAGTGAAGAGCTTGAGTATACAGAAAAAAACAATATGCATGGTTAACATTAATGAGATTATAGCGGTGCTAATCAATGCACGCTCACTAGTAAAACACAACACAGAACTATCAGAAATGATAGTAAGCCACAAGCTCGACCTGGCCCTTATAACCGAGACCTGGGCAGATGTAGCATCAGACCCAGAGCTGACATTAGCACTCCTCACAGACTACTCGATGATTAGAGCTGATAGAAAACATAGCCATCATCTCCAGAGAAGGATCGAGAGTGGCTGGATGTTCAATAGGCAGCTCACCGGATTGTGAAACATTAGCCTTCCAGATACTACTCAATAACAACTATACACTAAAAGGTCTTCTCATATATCGTCCACCAAAAGCACGAACCCCGCTGATGGAAAACACTAGCCCCTTTATGGAGTCCAGAATAAACTGCTCAGACTTTACAGTATTAGGAGATTTTAATTATCACCTATAAAAGGAAGACGACAATAACATTAAATGTAAATGTAAGTGTCTTGTAAAGCGCACTGCTGCCCTGAGGCGTCCTGGCGCTGTAGACCGCTGGGGAACCCGTCCTGGCTATCCCTGTGAGATGGTCCCTCCAGGGTATCTCCAAGGTGAAACCAGGCATCCCCGGCGAATGTGGGGGGCCGTTGTGGAGATGAGGCAAGCTAATGCCCAGAGTTGCCGAGTGTGTTCCTGGTTAGAGTAGGTACCGAGGCAAGAATTATCGAGTCCGTTTTGACGCTGGTCCACGACCCTGCCGCGTCGGGAATTGAACCCTGGTCCCTGGCCAATTCTCTGCTTACGGATCTGCCGCCTCTAACCAGTGAGCCACACCTCTCCACGGGCTTATTGATGCAATGGCAAGTTTTTCTCTGGGGCAGATAGTCAGGCAAGAGACACATGTTGCAGGGCATACCCTGGATGGAATCTTTACTTCTAATTCCAGGGTAAAAGTGTCGGAAGTTATTCCTGTCCCATTGTCGGACCATAAAGCTATAATATTCATGGTACAGGTAACTGGCAACAAACAATATTAACCGACACCCATACCGCAGTCGTCTATCAGGATTGGGCTAAAATTAACATCCCAAATCTACAGGCCTTACTACGCGAATCAAAACCAAATTTAGACTTAGACTCTAATGCTATGGTTAGTAGAGTAAACATCTGGGTTAAAACAGCAGGAGATACGGCAGCCCCCAAAAGGAGCTTTCTGCATAAAAGGAAAAAAACCCTCTGAGCCTTGGTTCTCAGAAAACCTTAGAGAACAGAAAAAAGTATGCAGAAGGTTCAAAAGAAATTGGAGAGCTAACTATGATGAGGCGAGGAAAGCTGAATATGCACACACTTTGTCAGAATGTAAGAAAATGATCATCGAGGAAAAAAGCAAATACTTTACAAAGAAAATTTTGGAGGCTAAGAACTCCAGCAGAGAGTTGTTTGACACAGTGAAAAAACTAGCCAACCTTCCAGTGAATTCTCAGAAGATGAATAGTCCGGAGTTCTATAATAATCTCGGACAATTTTTTATTAACAAAGTGGAGACAGTGTACAAAACCTTTGGAGATAGCAATAACTCTTCTTCTGACAAAACCAAGCCAGGGTCCGATACACACGCATCTGGCACTGGTTTCTACTTTCTCCCGCCCACGAAAGAACAGATTACCCGAGTGGTAAAGACTACTAAGTCAGGAGCCCCGTCTGACCCTTGCCCTTCTAAAGTTTTCCATCTGTTCACAGAAATATGTAGTGAGCAACTTAGAACAGCATTTTCTGTAACAATACAGTCAGGTCTGTTCCCAGAGACATGGAAGACAGCCTCAGTTCGGCCTTTATTAAAAAAACCTAACCTCGACCCTAGTGAACCCAGTAGCTATCGGCCGATATCCAGGATTCCCTTCTCATGTAAGGTGTTGGAGAAACTACTTAACATACAGATTACAACCTTTATTTCCGACAGAGATCTCCTGGACCACTCACAATATGGGTTTAGTGAGGGCCATGGAACAGAGACTGCTCTGGATAGGGCAGTAGAGGAACTCAGAAGAACACTGGATGTAGGAAGGAAGGCCGCCTTGATCTTGTTAGACCTATCGGTGGCCTTCGATACTGTTAGCCATTACATTTTAATTGGTAGACTAGAGGAGTTGGGATTCCAAGATACCGCTCTCACTCTACTGTCATCCTACCTAAAGGATAGATCCTTTGTGGTAGAAATGGATGTATTGGCATCTAAATCCTTCAAACTGCCATGTGGGGTGCCTCAGGGTTCCTCCTTGAGCCCCACACTTTTTAATATATATGTGACCCTTCTGGCAGCGATTATCAGGCAATGCGGCTTCTCAGTTGTCTCCTATACTGATGATACGCAGGTGGTGGTATCAGTGTCAAATAATATCGAGGAGACAGTCGATCGTTTCAACATCTGCATGTCGCAGATAAATACATGGATGCAGAACAATTGCCTCAAATTAAACGGCAAAAAAAACAGAGGTTCTGCTACTAGGGTCAAATACCTCATTTTCAGGAACCTGGGGGTTGTATTTGATGAAAGACTGGCATTTTAAAAACGATCAGGAAGATCGGTCCTTTCATCCCCCTGGATGCATTAAAAACGGTAGTCACAGCCCTGGCCCTTTCCAGACTGGACTACGGCAATGCCCTATATGTGGGACTACAGTCCCAGTTCCTACTGCAGCTTCAGCGAATGCAGAATGTAGCAGCAAGAATAATTTTGGATATTCCTAAATATGAACCAGTCTCCCATCGACTGAGAGACCTCCACTGGCTCTCAGTGGAAAAAAGAATCAAATTTAAGTTGCAATGCCTAGCATATAAGGCCCTACAGGGGAAAGGACCACTGTATTTGAGGACACACCTTAGGAAATATATGCCAGCTAGAAATTCAAGTTCAGCTCAGGCACAACTACTGTCAATTTCTAGGTATAAGCAGGCTAGCTGGGGGGGGGGGGGGGCAGAAGCTTCCTTTTAGGGACATCAAAGATCTGGAATTGTCTACCTATTTCGATAAAAAACAGCAAGACGCTTATGTCATTTAGAAGACTGCTGAAAACATGGTTATTCACTAACTGAAAGGTCAGAAGCACTAGGACTTGTCAAATTTCAGCTTTCCCGCCAGTCCCAGTGCCAAGACACCTTTGGGCATATGCGCGCTCTATAAGTCTATAAATCAAATCAAATCAATCAAATCAAATCAAATCTGGAGGGGATCTGACCTGGCAGGGTTTGCTGGACTGTTCCTATTGGAGCAGGACCAAGAAAGATTTTCATAATGTGGGTCTCTATCTAGAATGGTGCAGTGGGTGAAAAGAAATGAATTGGAATATGCCGGATTCCCAGTGCTAAGATTAACTCAAGCATTCCTTTCATCACCATATTTTTGCTTTAGTTCCTCACAGTCTGCTAGTAAGGTTTCTTGACAGAATCCAAGACCTGCTCCTCTATTGTGGCTCCTTGAACGTTTCCTTGGCCCTAGGTCTTACTCAGCAGCACTCCGCAGCTTTCAAGGCAGATTACCCTCCCTGCCTAGGGCTCATGGCCACCTGACAATTTGCAGGGTACCTATGTGTCCAGCAGGAGTCAGGGGTCTTTCTTATGGGGTCAGCATTCACAGGACCAGTCCACAGAGGCTCCAGGGAAGCTCTCTCTTCCAGGCTGTGCAGCAAGTCTACTTGTCTACTGGGAAAGCCAGTGGCACTAGATCTGGAGACAAAGATACACAGAGTCCAAGTCAGTGCAAATCCAGGAGGCCCCACCACTTCAGAAAGGGCTCCATCTGTCCTTGAGGCCTGAAGATTCCAGTGAGCCACAAAGTTTCTCCCTGTGCAGGGATTTTAAAATGGAGGTGGAAAGTTCCCAAATGTGGAATCCTTTGCCCCATCCAAAGATGACAGTTCATTGCTTCCTCCTGTCCCATTTCTTGTGCACAGTATCTTGGCACTTTTCAAAATAGTTACTTGAAGTGGTCATAATAACAGCTCTCTACGAGTTCTGAACCCCATCCCCAGCTGCACATTCTAAACTGGATCCATTCCACCAAAACCTTAAGTGTACCTCCTGGAGAAAATGGAGACAGAGCTTGACTTCTCTGCTCTTGTTCCTCTTGGAAGGGCATGTCCCTGCTTGTGGTCAGTCAGTTCGTCTGTAAGTAACCTTGGAACAGGCTGAATTCCACCTGAATGGAGTCGGGGGGAGGCTTTGAGCTACCTGCTGACTAGATACTACTTAACTTGAAACAGCAGCATATTTCAAAACTCTAATCTAATTAAGGGCTGACTCAGATAAATGTGAACAAAGGAGTGCAAATATGGCCAAATTAATATTATATTTGCACTCTGAACATTTGTTCACCTAGGGAGGCGCATGGCAAACGTCATCCCAGGTTGAGCCAATTTGGAATGTTTATTTTAATGCACCATTCCTTTACAGTGTGAATACAGTAAAAAATAATAGACTTACAGTTAATCTCTGTATACTCACAATATAGTAAAAAAGGAATGTGAATGGCCACTTACATTATGAAGTATGCACAAGTTTTAAACAATTTATCAAAGATCCCCTCTGCAACAGGCGACCTATGTTCAGATTTCAGTTAAGGAGTAGTTCCCTCATTGCGGCCGCACGTGTCACTTGTTTCAGTAGGAATATGCCACCATTTTCAAATATTACATAACATTTTAATTATAATGATATTTCTAAGTTTCAAATTCAAAAATATAAGACACAATTTTGATCTTCATAATTTTTCTAAATTTTAGCTGATGTGCCTTTTATTTTAGAGTTAGACGGACACAGGACTTCTACCTACCAGCAATTGGGGGAAGTCCCTTCTATCCTGTTTAAAGATTATACATCAATATACACTTTAGATAGGGTAGATGGGACATCCAACACGTTTTGAGGATGTCCTGCTTCTGTTAAACTCTAAATATCCCGTTCAGGCCCATTTACGAGTCAGGCATATTGAAAATATTGCATGGTTTTACTTAATCTGATTAAAAGTTTTCCATATGTGAATTAATTGCCTGCAAAAAAACTGATCTGTAACACTGCATGCGATATCTTTGCAACAGGAAAAAGTGATTGATAGCATTTCATGTGAAATGTCTATATGTAGAAACAAACCGCCAACACATTTCTTACCAGGGCTAGCACAAGAGCTATCAATGCTGTTGAAACAGAGGCTAATTCATGCATAGTTACTTATAGATGACTTGTACAACTGTGGAATGTTTAGTAAAATAGTATATTCACACAATGTCAGCAAGTATTATTAAATTATTAATAGTAAGAGTGACCAAACAGAAGCAAAACCCTTATCCCTCCCACCCACCAAATACCTGCCACTACTAACCCATACTATAACACTAGACTAACAATCAATGTCATGTTACCTTTCAGCCACCAATCTAAACCATTAACCCGCATTTACTTTCTAGCTGATGATACACACCCTTCTATATAAACAAGAAAAATGTGCATTTCGTTCCTCAGGCTTATGGTGCATGCCTCTTTTCAGGGTTAAAGGCTGGGTTTTGGGTGTTGGCAATAAGGCAGGCCTCCTCCGAAGCCTCTGAAGCAACACTGGAGACAAGTGTTGTGAAGCTATGGAACATGTATAGGGTGGTGGGGAATGGCTTCTGAAACTGCTGCCTGGAACATGCACCTGTGTGCTAGGCAAGGTCTAGAAATGTCCTAGTAGTAGGGTGCCAGTGTATTCCCCCGAGTGCCTATTTGGGCATCTGCAACCAGGCTTGTAAAAGCATGCAGAGCATGCATTAAGCTGTGAGTAGTCTTTCTAGTTGACCTGCAAGGTGAACCATGTTGTCTTTGTGTATAGACATCATGTTAGGATACAATTGTATTTAATGGTGTGTTATAGACCTGTGTTTCTCCCTCCCCACCTGATTAATGCTGTCTCACAGAGACTACAGGTGATCACTCATCACCTCATGGGCATCTATGGAGGTACATGTTGTGCCACATGACCAGCCACATGGCAGAAATCCTTTAAGATATTTAGTACCATATCTGAGCCACTGTGCATGTGGTCATTGGTGGACATACCTTAGCTGCAACTAGATATGTCAGTTCCTCCCAAGTGGGCTCACATCTGTGCCTCCATCTTGATCTGACAATGGCACATCCTCTTTGCCCTCTTCCTCTTCTTCTCCTTCCTTCATGGGCACATATCTGACACTTTGTGGAATGGATGCAGCCACAACCGGTATAGTGGCATTTTTAGTGGCAGCTATTGATGCCCCTTTATGAGCTTGGGCTGTGGTGACAGTCCCAGATGAATTAGGCAGTGAGTGTGGAAATGCAGATTGAGTGACACTTGCTGCATGGCTGGAGTCAAAAGTAGCAGTGCTGCCAGTTGAGATAGCCCTAGCCAATGGTGGCACTGGATTGTTACGATGTCTTGTACTTTGCTTGTTTTGTTGTTTTGCAGGTGTTGGTGGTGATGCATATCTCATAAAGGATTGTTCTGAGTCCTCCTGTGCTGTGTCATCTGGAATGATAACATTGCTTGCTTGTTTATTGGCCCAATAATCCCATATCAGCACATGCAACAACAGTGTCATAATTCCCTGAGTAAGGTCTGCTCAATTGGCTATGTGTGAGCAACGTTCCATTGGTCATTGATATTGCATGCTCATATGTTACCTGTTCTTTTATCTATGGGCCTTGCTGCCCTATTTGTCATAGAGGACATCTTGCAAAAGGATATTTTGTTGATTCACAGCCCCATCCCTCATGCTATTCACTATCATGGCATATTGCATATGCCATCTGTATCTGTGTGTGACGTACACATATAGTATAGTAGCATCTGTCAATCATTTGGATACTCAACTCCTCCTGGTTAAGCTCCACCTACTACTCCCTCAATGCTAAGGAGGCTGATACTGATTTGGAACTGCTCCTGCTAGGGGATGAACTTTAGCTCTGGTACATATCCTCCTCAAGTTGCAAGGAACTCTGTGCCAGATGTACAACCATTCACTTTTGTGAGTCGCAAATTAAGTCGAATTGCGACTCGCAATTTGCTGCTTGCAAAAGTGAATGTACAACAGTGTTTCAGACACTGTTTGCGATTCCCAATGGGTCGCAAATTGCATGCCTCATTAATATTCATGAGGCAAGCGCAATTTGCAACCCCATTGGTAATTGCTAGCACTCCCAGGGAAACTGGCCTGCTGGGGTAAGCAAACCATCATGTCTGTGATTGCTTTTTAAATAAAGCAGTTTAAAAAAAAAATGCAGTCCGGTTTCCTTAACCCCTTCAGCGCGGCGCGGATTCCCCCGCGGTGCTGAAGGGTTCGAGCGCGGGCGGGGCCATGACGGAACGGTTCCGTCATGAGCACAGCTCAACCGATGCTCATGACGGAACCGTTCCGTCATGAGCATGGAAGGGGTTAAAGGAAAATGGGATGCATTTAAAAAAGAAAAATGAAACTTTTGAGTTTCATTTTTCAAGGGACCACTGCCCTCTTAAAAAATATTTTCGCACACACTCACAAAGGGGAAGGGATCTGTTGTGTCCGCAAGCACAAGACAGGACATAGCAGGTATGTCTTTAGTATTTATTTGTGGGAACAACGAGCCACCGCTCCTCTCATGACAGATGAGAGGCACCAACTGTCTTTATTGGAACTCACCACATACCAGCACTATGGCAACACATGGAGGTTCTGTACAAGCATATCTAAGTACAACAGGATCCCCTGGGGACCCCTTCACGTTTGCGAGTGGTTTACCACCTACTTGAAATAGGTGGTAAACTGAGAGTGTTTTGTGGCAGCAAATGCGGTTGCAAAACAATAGCATATGGCATTGAGTCCCGCTATTAGGAAGGGACGCCCCATCCTAATAGCGAGAGTCGCAAATGCTATTTTGCGAGTCCGTGACTCACAAGATAGTATTTGTACATGCCAGGACCCTTTTTTGTGGTCGCCAATGGGCAGATCTCCCATTCGTGAGCGCAAATAAGGGTCGTACATCTGGCCCTCTGTGTTCCGCAAGTAATTACCATACTCAACATTTAGGTACTGAATCCGCTTCTTCGAGTGTCTGGGATGGGGAGTCTGTGAGAGATGGAGGGGTATAGAAACTGCAATGACCTTCTTAGTTTCTTTTTGCCAGATTTTCATTGTGATATTGGCACCAATCTCAGGTAACAAATGTTCCATTAGCCAGGCTTCTTCTCGGACTATCTTACCTCCCATTACCAGCAATTCAGGTTTTCTAACGTTGTACTTTCTGAGGTGCTCAGAGGCCATGCTTTATTGTTGGCACATCATATTGTGTGGATAAGCTTAGTTTTGTTGACTTGTGGTGTATATGTGAAGCCTGATGAGAAAGAAGTGTTTTAGAAACTCAGTGAAAGTTCAGTCAGCTTGTTATGTTCTAGTAGGCTTCTACAACAAATTAGTTTAGAGAGTGCCTAGTGCTGAAAAGAAATCAACTGGCAATCATTTAAATCTATATCTTTATATCAAGTTGGGCTTATTGGATAACAATGCACCTTCTCTCTTTGCATCATGAACCTTGTCTTATAACCTTCCTAGATGCTAAGCTGAGCCATATAAACCTGTTGAATCTGTGGTACTCGTTTTGTTATAGCTTCTGGTCAAAATTCAGAATATGGTCTCAATTCTCCTTTGTTACTAAAGATCATTGTAGTCATCATAGATGAAGGAAATGTGGCCTCATCTAATAACAGCATTTATCTTGCAAGACACTGTAAAACAGTGTATCCACAGACACATACACACTGACACACACACTCACACATTGACTATTTTTGGAGCCAAGGTGCAGGACATTAAAGCAACTCAAGGGTGATGGAGATGTGATGTTGTTTCTGAGCAGCTGACTTTGAGACTTTTGGGGTGAGTCCTGGTGTCTGCACGTATCTCCATCTGAGCAACATGTAGCTGTTACTCAGGGTACCTCGATTAATAATTTTCACATGGAGGAAGTCGCTGAAGCTCTAATTTGGCTAAGAATAAAGCCGTTTACCTCTACAAAGTAGATCGCAATCTATTGGTACCTTTACTTACATAGGTCTATCAAGCCAAATGTGTGTCAGGAGTTTCATATGGCACTGACTTCTGGTGTTATGTAGACACCTCTTTATTACACTAGGTTGAGAATGATTGTTTTTTAAACTTATTGTCCTTAGCCCAGAACACTGCGGATTATCTGGCTCATGAGGAATTCGTTTTGGGTTCCATTTTTGATAACCTTGCCCTTCGCACCTTACTGAGATGGCTCTCTGTTTGGGTTAACGGTGAAACTGAGCTTAATAAAGCCATTATGAGGGACTGTTTGAATCTTGATGGGGCACACAGAATTCTTTGAACTATTTTAAATTAGTTTTTTAGATGCTTGGTGGGCTGGAAATCTTTGACAATCCAGATAGTATCATGAAATCAGATTTGAGATGGACCAAAATCAACTTCCTCTTATAAAGAAGGGATAAAAGAAAATCCCTGCAGCCTCTGAAACCCTCTGTGCGTGCTCATACTCAAGTTAAAGCTACCATATTCATCAGCCATGTTCACGGTACCCTATTTGGCCTCAGTGTCTAGCTTGAATCTTCGTTAACTAGGTTCAGGGCACAGTTGGTACATTGTCTACGTGCTGTACCAAGGGGGTGGCAGCAGGTTAAATGCTTGGACCCTTGTGGCTGTGATTCTTCTTCTGCCCAGGACACGATGCACTTATATTTGTTTTGTTAGTTTTATTTATATATGAGGTCTAAGTTTATGGTACCATTGTTAAAAGATCTGAATTTTAAGCAAGCTAGGCAGGATCTGGAATGTTTGTAATTGTTTCCATCTGCTGGTTTTATATATAGCCTGCTTTCTAGGAGGTGCCATGAAAAAAGGGATATTAATGGATTAATAACTGTTTTAACTATTCTTGTGCATGTATTTTATCCGTGCTTTTATGGTTTTCCTTGTAAAACTGAAATAAAGAAATTGATGATGATGACAGAAATATGTTTGATTTTGGATCAATAACATATTCACCATGTGCACACAGCAATTGTAACTGTAGGACATGGAACTAAATAGGTCACAGATGGAAATCCCCACTTAATGTACACAATATTATATTTTACCCCAAATCCTCTTTGAGGTATAGCTCTCTGTAATTTCTCTGCTATGTTTTCGCTTTTAGAAAATGCGACTGCATGCATGGAGACAAGGGATTCATCTTTGAAACATTCTATAAATCGGAATTCCTGATTTAGCCACTCAGAAAATGTGGACCTCCCTTGAACTGTCATGAGTCACAATGACAAGCAGGGCAAGCGATTTGTAAATTTTCCAGGACTGTAACTGAATTTGGATTTTAAAGCTGAACTGTCACTTTGGTCAAATGTATGGAATTTAAGTTAAAATAAGTTTAAACGTCGTACAGTAGATGCTATCACCATGCAAGGCTCTTATTAAATCGTTGACATCCTCATTTGCTACTGAAGACAATCAGATTATTGCTGAACTCAGCAATATATTTGGTAATGGGATGGAAGCTGATGAAATCACTCAACAGAGCTTATTTGCATATTGATATTTTCTCCTCTGTTCTAGACAAATCTGTGTGATTAATGTCAACAGATTGGTACATTAGCACTGTAAAATCAAGTTGGTTGATTGCTGTTGAAATGCAAAAATGCAGCAAAGACCCTGAAGCAATTCTTAAAAGACCTGTGTCCTACAGCATTTAACATTCCATTAGATTAGGTTTCTGAGTGTTTTTTAAACATATGTCTCTTTTAGTATCTTGGGAAATAATCATATTTATTTAATATTTATAATAATAATCATGATAAAAACAACATCAAAACATTAACAACAATAATGCACAGTCTTTTGTCCATGAATGTGGGAAAGTGCTTCTGTAGCATTGTCACAAGGGCACCCGGGTGGGTGGGCTGACTGTATCCAATTTTGTTATAGTGTTGAAAAACGTGTAATACACATGAACAACAGCAGCAACATTAATAACAATAGTAACAATAATAATATAATTATACCATTTTTAAGTTTTGTTTCTTAAGCCAACATAGTTTCTTAAGCCAACATAGTTAACCAGTCAGTATAAGAGGACTGTTTATTCTATCGGTGCTCTGCGGATCTTGCAACAAAAAGGTTTTTGTTCTTCAAACTGTAATTGGTTCTGCCAAGTAGGAAAAATACCATTAGTGAGATAATTATAAGGCCAAGCTACTATTACAATCTTAAAGGCATATTTACAAATCTATGAAGCTAAACTTCATCCAAGCTAAAGAAGGAACACAAATGCTCTCTCTACGATGCAGTTACAAGAGTGGTGATGCTTTAATCCCTTTAATGGAAATATTTATGAGGAATGCGTGAAATTCAAATAAATTCCTTCAAGTAATTATATGAAATTTCAGCAAAATTCTGCATGATTCCGTTACATTCACACCTGTCATTTTGCAATTTATTTTAGTGCTAAATGCATTCTTGGATACATTTCTGGTGCAAGTATGCATTTAGACAAAGCATCACAAACAATGGTCATTCACATTCTGTTGGTCCTGTGTGTTTGCAGTAAATTTTTAATTAAGTGAAGTGGGGTAATGGAGTAATTTCAGGAATATCGCATAACAAGCAAGATATTATGTGAATTTTGGTGGTGTTATTTAAAGTTCGACCGGACCTAATTTTTACTCCGGCCACCAACACCATGCTACCTAGTCAACTACTCTTTTTACACCAACATTTCTAAGGTCCTACTAAGAGCGGCATCTGCTAAATATTTGTAAACCAGCATCATTAAGGTCATTGCATCCAGGGCCATTGGCATTCAGCTCTATTGTTTTCCCTGGGGACAACTATTATCTATTTCAGGTAAAGTATCTTCCTCCTTAGACAACATGATTATATCATGAAATCTAATGAATTAATTGATATTTGCCATATATTTTCCAGTTCGGCTTTTTGAAACCACCTTAGTCAGTCTGTTCAGGCTGGTCTGTGGCATGTTCTTCTTCACTGGTCAATGTGGCCTAAAAATCCATAATCTCACTAGGTTAAGCTTTTAAGATGCATTGAATGTGCATAAATACATGGAGCATGACATTATCAGTGCATACAAACAACTCATCTGCCATAGATAGCCCAGTACAATAAATACAAATCCAGGAAATCCTCACCACCCTTTAGCCACAACCTCCTCAAGTATATCCACGAGAGTCGTAGTCCCATGTTTACTTAAATGAACTAGCCAATATGGGTTGGATTCTACTCAACACTCATTTATGAAAGAGATATTATATAAAACAAGAAGGCGATTGGAAGCAACTCTGTCATCTTAATAATATTGAGCCTACCTATAAGAGTAAATGGAAAATGTTTCCAGTGTAAACACTGACCTTTTATATCTTGTGTCAGAAGATTAGAATCGCAGGATCAGTTCCTAAAGAGCACCTTCAATTTATCACTACTGACTTTATATCCTAAAAGGAGCCAAATGTAACCAAAATAATTCCACTAATTAAAATGAAGGTCCAGATCTATATAGGATAATATTATCCGCATATAGAATGATCTATCGTCTTGCTCCAGTCCACAACTGATGAAGGAATAAATATTTTGTTATCCTGAGTACTCTGTGCCTGGGGTCCTATGAGTAATTCAAATACGTTCGAAGAAAGAGGAAAGCCGTGTTTGTCTGTTGCGACTGTAGAAGTAGAATAAAGCACCTGAATAAGGGTGGTGAATCTGTGATCTAATCTGAAAGATTTAGACCATTTAGAGATACATAAAATTGAGGTGAACGAATTTTGTAGCATCGTCTAATGTCATCACCGCCAAAAACAAAACATCAATTGTACTGACTTCTGCCGCTCCCCTTGGATCCTGAAAGAGATCACACATAAGTCAACCTGCTGTGAATACAGCCTGGTCTGCCAGAATCCGTGTGGGGGGAAATGTGTTTAATGTCACCAGTAATACTTTTTCAAAAAGTTTGGAATCAGCATTAAAAACTGAGATTGGGTGGGAATTACAACAATGTTCAATCTGCTTGGATTAGGTTAAATTGATTCTCTAGGGGATCTTATATCTTTGGGCCCGATTACAATGTGCTTAGGAAATCTTCCCGATTTTATCTGTTTGGAAATGGTTTCCAACCGACTCGGATCGGGAGAGTCATACCGACCGAGTATGATGCACCCGCATGCCTCCATTTACGATTTGGTTGGACTCCCATTGACTTCTATGGGAGTCTGAGTTCCTAACAGCATCCTAATCTGGCCCTCGTCGGAAAGACATGTTCCTGATCCATTTCAGAAGGAGCAAATGCCATTAGGAGGCCTTCCTAACCTTATCGTAATCAGGCCCTAGGTGGGAATGCTTTCCTAACCGCATCGTAATCTGGCTCTTTGATTGTAAAGCCTTACACACTTGCAGGGAGGCTATTTGGATATAAAGGGTTGTTATTTTTTGTGCTCCAATTAGCTGAGCAACCGTGTGATTTGTAATAGACCCTTTCAGTTTTCCCATCAAATCCAAATTTACCTTGGGCAAATTATAATCCTTTAGCTTCCACTTAATACCCTTTGTAGATAGACGAGACTCTGCTATTGCGTCTCCTTATTAAAAATTGAAAAAAGTCTCTGTAATGTTTGAAGTTATTACTGTAGTTTTCCTTTTCAAGCACTCTCAAATAGGTATTACTAATACCCAATTTAAAGTATAGTGTTCAGAAGGACGAGCATGAGTTCTCACTACAGCGATTCAAACTTGTAACATGCATGTCACCCACAGAGCTCGAAATTAAGCATTAAACTCACAGATGTTTGAAGGGTCCGTGTGGTTAAAATTTAGCTTTTTCATGCGGAGTGACTATTGCTGATTTAATTTGCACAAAACCTCACCTCATTACACAAACGCCCTCATTCACTAAAGAAATTACCCAATCGATGAGGCTCAGTAGCACAGAGGAAGGGTTCATTGCCCTTTCACTATATAATATGCAAGAGTTGGGACTGTGTCTGACTCTTACCAGATTGCTCACTAGACTAATGTATCAGCTCCAGGGTCCTGTGTTTGACCTCATGGTCACAGCATTGAATCCTGGTAGGTCCACTCAGCATTTCATTGAATTAGATAACATGGGTACAAAAAATGATTTGGATAACAATGAACATCTGGTAAAGCTCCACATTACAAATACACAAGGTATTTTCTGTAGGCATGAAGCTTTTGTCCTTCTATAAGTAAAATAGAAGTTTGATGAAGTCCCTTAGTATACCTTACTTTCCCATTTAAACATGATCTCTTCAAAAAACTTTTAAATCTTTCAATCACATAAAAACTCAGTGCAAATCTGTTCATCCTAAAAAGTATAACTTCTCTGCAAAGTTTAGAAGTACGCTCGGGCAAACATTAAACACCTGTTCGATGTGCATGCACTTAGCGAGAACTAGGAGGCCAAAAGATGTGTGAGCGAATAGTTGAATAGTCAAGACAGTAAACAGTGAAACTGTGTGCATTGCTTGCCTAGCTCACACCTCTGCACGAGCACAAACAAAGCTTCCATGACTTGCTTTTGGACTTGCAAAGCTTCCATGTCTAAGCACATAGGGGCAGATTTACAAGCCCCTTGCGCCACTTTTGTGTCACTTTTGCGTCACTTTTCCATGTTAACCCTTTCGCTGCGGCGGGAATTCCGCCGCAGCGCTGGAGGGTGCGGGGGGGGCAGCGCGGTGGCGCTGTGCTCATGACGGAGCCGCTCCGTCATGAGCCACGGTTGAGCTGTGCTCATGACGGAACGGTTCCGTCATGACTCCGCCCATTTGCGTTGTCCCCCCGCACAGGCGGGGAAACAGCGCCGCGTAGGCGGAGCGGCCGCCAACGGCCGTGATATGACGGAACCGTTCCGTCATGAGCACACGGCCACCGTGGCTCATGACGGAGCGGCTCCGTCATGAGCGGGGAAGGGGTTAAAAGTGAAGTAAAAGCGGCGCAAGGGGCTTGTAAATCTGCCCCATATTCTTTTTTTTGGCAAAGTAGATAGCGCTGCCTACAGAAACAGGGTTGTTTGTATGTTCCATTTCAATTAAGTAGCGAAATTATGATGCCCCAGGCAATCATACTCTCTCGGCTTCTGTTTAGGTGACCTGAAGTAGAGAAATGTGAAACATGTATAGTCATGGTTATGATGTGACTAGCTCTGGTAGAACACTGTTTAAATCCTCAGGCACAGATTCTCATTACGAATGGTCCGGAAAATGCTAGTCTGTGCAGTAACTCCTGTTACCATGCACGTCATGTTTCACAGCTAACACCGCACTCCCGCAGTTTCCGCCCTATAAATGACGGCAGATCAACCCTATGAAAATGTATCTTTGCAAAAATGCACAATAATTAGCTCGACATGCAAATTATTGTGTGTTAAGCACTAAAACCTGCAAATAAATTCCCATTATTGGGGTTAAACTCAAAATCGGGAGTTATTTATCAGACGTGATAAATTCCGACAAAGCAGAATCGGATTTTATCGAGTTGGATACAGATCGGTCCAAACACCAGGGCGCGTGCAATGGAAGTCACAGGATCTCAGTACACATTCACGCGAGATGCATTTTTCACGGATTGAGCTAATAGATTAATGTTTCAATGAAAGATTATATCTAAGGGGGTCAGGCAAAATGTTATCAATTCAAACAATTTTTTTGTGAATAATCCGAGAAGTCAAAAGCAGAAACTCTTTGACTGGTAAGGTTCAGTCAAACATGTTATAGCTGACTTGCTTTATTTTTCTGCCTGCCACAAAAATGAAAGTGAAATAATGAGACACTGAGTGGACGTGAGGGAATGGGTTCTCCCTCAAGGGGTATTTTGACAGAATTGATGACAGGACAAATTCTACTGTATAACATGCTATTTTTATTGTGTTCTGTAAGCCGTGGTGAAAAGGCATATTTTAGTTTTCTAGCGTTTATTGCTGGAGTTTCAGCAAGTGCTGTATCTTCCTTCACACAAAAGGTCAGAATGGCCTGATGACATCTCTGTCAATCACTGATGTGCTGTATTCTACCCAATTAGTAACATTGAAACACCAACTTGCTAAATACCAGGCATAACACCAACTGGATAATTAGACACAGGAAAATATAAAATGGCCGGCACTCCTCGCAGAAGACTGTTTACCTTCTAGTGTGTTTTTGATCTAGCACATAATTTAATGTTTTCTGAGATAATGTAAATCATACGGTCGATCAGTCTTTCTGCTTCAGAGGGCAATTTTTTTATTCAAATGTCCAAATTCTGATACTATTCCAGATGTTACCCAATACTTGTGAATATGATTGAAAGAATGCTATCAGCAAGTGGAATGGTATCAGAATTTGGACATTCGAATAAAAGAATTGTCATCTGAATCAGAAAAACTGAAGGACTTTTTGATTTACATTCTCTCAAAAAAATTTAAATGATGTACTAATAGCACCAATTGGACCCCATTCGTCGAGCCAGCACACCAGCTCCATAGATTCTGCTCACAAAGACACCGATAATCTATCCCCAGATTTCTTCCTCTAGCTCTTGAACAAAATAAGAACAATTTCTGTTTCTGGAAAGGGGTGAAGACCAGTGCCGGAATGGCCTAAAGGCCAATCAGGCAGCCTGATGGGCTGGTCTGACTGCTCTGCATGTGGGCTGTTTTTTTGATGTTTGCATGCCTGCTTTATGGGCTGGTGGGCCATTTTTTGTTGTTGATTTCCCTATAATTGAGGAAACATTGTCTGCAGTACGCACTCTGCTAACTTGCAAAACACCTATACAGCGTACCTTTACACATTCAATACTTCCCGGATTCGCAAATGTTGGCCACTTTTTTTAGCTACTTTCATTCTGTTACCTGGGTCAATTTTCAGTCCAGGTCCACCCCTGCTGAAGGTAAGTTTTTCTCACAATAATTCCTTTTTCGACTTGCGTCACTGTTGAGCATTAGTGCATGGACACTGAACACCCTTAGGTAGCTGTTGCGCTTCAGAAATCGAATTTAATTAATTCATCCATACATCCTTCAATCCATTTATTCATTCATTCAATCATACGTTTGTTTGTTCATTCATTCATTTTCCCATCCATCCATTCATCCGTTCAAACGTTCAGTGATTGGAGATACAATAACACCACACGCATAGCCCTACTAATAGATGCAATTGTTGTAAACTGGTGAGATCCCAAATTTATAACATTTCTGTGAACCTCTGCTCACAGATTCAACTGGAGGACGATGATTAATCATCTTGGTGGAAATCTGTTGAAGCTAGTGTCTGTACTTAACAAGAACTATTTTACCTATCTGACAGGCTCGAAGAAAATTAGTTTTTTTCTTTTCTTTTGTGTTCATATCTGAATGGTACCTAGTGCTCTCATTGTGTCAGTAGAATACATTAGCATCCCATTATAGGCATGCCGGCTTTCACACTACTCATTTGACGTGGCAACTCTGAAACTACGTCCTATTGTAGCCACACAAAAGAAACTTAATCAAAACATGGATTAATGAGATATCATATAGTGGGAGAGGCCACTGTGGTCAGATTCAGTGAAGGGCAGAACCCCCAGCGTAAAATTTAGCTTTAATACACAACTAAGGAGAGAAGGAGGCATATGATATTGTAGTATTTTCCCAAAGCCATTTTCTTGTGAAATAACTAAATGAGAAATAGTAATTTCAGTGCACTACTTGTAGTCATAGCCATCTACACAAATGTAATCATAACCTTGTGAAAAACACGAATTTCCCAATGCAGCTTGAAAGCGTATGCTTATTACTTGACTTTGAGAACATAAGCCTCATTTCCATGTTTATTGTTTGGAAATTGCCAGGAATTAATATTCACGAAGAAGATAAAAGTGGATACAATCATAACAGAGAGAATGAATTTAAAAAAGGCAAATGTTTTTCCATCAATATACCCATAATTATGTTAAGAATACGGATGGGCTAATGAATTTCCAGAATGTGAAAGGGAGAGAATCCACCCGTCCCACATTTCAGGCAGTCGGATGGAAATTAAGGTATTTCCACTCTGGATTTCTGTACCATCAGAAACTCCTCTCTACCTTCATAAGGCACCATAAGGTTGTCCTCACCCTTCATTGCCAGAAATACAAGTATGCGAAGGAAATCGGGCAGTTTTTATTTCAGCCATTCTAATTGGCTATGGTTCACCCAATAAGATTCACTACTGCAGTCTAGCTAGTTTAATTTACTACGAAACATCCACCTAGAATGAGTGTGCCACTGCCTGTCCATCCTAGTCCAGATTTGAAGAACAGTAAAGACGAAAGGCATCTTGTGGTACTTTGTTATCCCTACTCAGAAGTTACTAGTTTCAAAATTACATAGTTTATATGCAAATTCCGTCTTTCCTAACGTACTAACTTTAGAAACTAAATATGTTTATGCATTTTCTTCCCCCAATGCATAGAAAAATGATTTACAAACGTCCTTTCTTAGAGTGGGTGATATAGCTTTTTAAATCAATCTCTATTTTTCACCATTCAGACTTTGTGTCTGTAACCTGTCATTCCATTTGACATTGAGATCATTGCAAATGAATCATCTTAAACGCACAACTTATAAATAAAATGTTAACCACACGAAAGTATACCAAGACAACAAATATAGTCCCCCTATTATGCTCAAGTAATTTCTTTTGCCACTTCCAGCTTATTAATGTTTCAAATTAATCAATAATTTTATTTTCCCCATCTTCAACATCATGTAAAAACTTGTTGCATTGAATCAAGACATTCTCTACCTGGGGTAGGTAGAAAACCTTGATTCCACAGTATTCCCACAAGAAAAAAAGCAAGCATTAATTCTGCTGGCAAAAGCAGAGGCTAACTGGGAAAATAGCTTTGGGTCTACTATAACTTCCTGCCAAGGTGGAGGAGGAGATGCAAGATATCCGATGTGTAGAATGTTGCAGTTGACATAAAGATTATTCCTACACTGAGAAAACAACCAGATGTTCATCCTTCAGGTCCTATTTTTTTGCCTTAGATTGAAGGTGTTGGATATCTTACATTCACCTTCACAGACCACTACATATGGATTTGATTATGTGGTAATTATGAGCTTTTAGGAAATAATGACATTTTAGAATGAGATTGGATGTCAAGATCGTGTTGGAATGGATTATTAAGATTAAAATGTTCTGTATTCCTGTTACACATGTCTATTTATCTGGCTTTTTTTACCTTGATTATGGATAAATGATTATCAGACTAGAAAACACAAATTATGTACAATCTCAAGGATTTCTACAACAAGATAAAGCAGGACTACCACAGTAGCACCTCACGCAAAGCAGCATCACCAACAACCCCAAGCATGATCAAACCTTTAAACAGTAACAACAATGGTATCACCATCGGTTTGCTCTAAGTGTCTCTTGCATGTAGTGGGCAAACTGCTGCAACCACCACCTAATGGGCCATGCTATCCATTACAACATCTGTACTCCCGGCCCCATATACAGCTGACAAAACCAAAACTTTGATGTCTAGCACCAGCACAAGCTGAACTACAATCCCCATAATTTACAGCGTCACCTTGAAAACTATAATGGCTGGCCGTAGTACCAATTTGTGTGTGCTTGTTATCAAGTACATGATCAAAAAATGGAAATTCTTGTGTCAATCACTGCTCTGTACACATCTAGAGACATGAGACTTCTCTTAAGTCTCTTCGATCACTTGTTTCCTGTCCAACATCCATGTACACCTCATGACAGAGTTTCTTGAAATTTATTGATGGACCAGAGAAGCAACCAACATCTCTGTGTACCTGAGCCAATTGTTTCGCTGGCAGAATGAGAGCTTCTGTGTATGTTAGATGCCAAAACAATAATACAATTGATCACAATTCGTAAACCTGATTCATCACCGTTTTCCTGGCCACTGCCATTAGAACATCTCTATTGACCTCATGAATCACAAGGAACCTGGGAATCTTCTTTCACGCCAACTTCACCTTAGTCACCCAAATTAGCACTGAGACAAAGGGTGGAAATATGCAGCTCTTCCTTATACCACTCCTTCTTACGAAATACAGAATGATAAACAACGCTCTGAAACTTCAGAATCAGGCAGCCAAAATGTTTGTTGGCTAACAAAACAGGTGCACGCCAAACATGTTCTTAAAGCTCTACAATGGCTCCCAATATATTCAAGAATTCAGTTAGAAACCTTGTGTACAATCCACAAAGTGTATTGATGCAATTGTCCTCCAGCTTTCAGAAACTGACACAGACTACATCCCACCAGAGACTTTTCCTCAAGATCTACTCATTGTCTCAACCATGGATCCATAAAAAGGATGAAACATGGAGTCAACTAACTGGACATGAAAGTACTTGTGATCTGGCATGCACGTAACTGCAACCTGAGGGCTGAATTTAGCCACTTGACTTTCATAAATCTCCTTCAGAATTGCCATCAGCTCAGGATTTCTAGAAACTGGGGTAAAGCGGAAGAACACAGCAATTGAATAATGGCAGAGCTATTACATTGATTTAAAAAGGCAACACCATCCTCCAAAAAGCTCTGTTAAATAGAAATTGGGAAGGTCGCTTCAAAAAATGTCTAAAAAAGCTAAGTAAGATCAGGTTATGACCTAATGTTTAATCTTCTGAAACTTTATGGTTTGTTGCATTTCAAATACTGCTTTTTTATGGACAATATTGTTCAACTGCTAGTCTGCTGCGGTTTTCCTTTTCTTTATGCACTTTTTATCTAGATTCTATGCCACTTGTGCTTTATCAATTACACTTCATACAATCTGATGTTGGGTTACTGTCCTCAAATTTTGATATAAAATTAATATATTGAACAACGATCTTTGTAACCCTACTGTGAATTATCTAAATTCCATCATGCTGGCATTTTTTTTATTCTCTCTTGTCAAGTTCAATTGCTTCCACTATTTGGTAGAAACAGACTATGACATGGCGGAATGGCAAGCCTTGCATTTTCTCAAACTTACTTCAGCTTTGTCAGCTGACACACTTTTGATGAAAATCCGCTGGCAAGATAGCAAGGCTGACCTCAATTGGGTCAGCGAAGTCGCCTCCGCTTCCCCAGCAGCTAGGCCGCCATCCTATCAACCTCTAGGTGAAATCCGCAATTTGCATTTACAGAAAATTTCACAATACTCTTCTTTTCAAGGGTAAAAGTTAGACAGACCTAATTCCGCGTGTGTCATGATAATGAAAATCCTAATCATGGTTTTCAATTTAGTCTCACAAGTCAGTATTGTTGTGAAGACTGATCTAGAATCATGGTATGAATCTTGGAGACAAACATTATTCATATGTCCATAGCCAAAATGCATGCATTTTCAAAATTTATTATCGATTAAATTATCATCAAAACTTATAATAAGTTCAATTTAAGATTTGCTGAATGATACTCAAAAATGGATCAAAATCAAAAACAAATGCGTCAAGTGGGTGTTCATTTAAAAAAAAAAAAAATAACCTCAACGTTAAGGTGATGGAGACTTGCTTCCTTGGTAAAATCAACTAATGTACATGAGACATGATTAGGACATATTTTTTTAACATCTATATTAATACTGCACAGGGTCTTCAGTGTAGTAACTGTAAAAAAAAACTATTGATATCACTTTGCTAGCTATTTAATACTTCAGAGATTTAAGCAATTGTCTGTGAAAAGCGTAGCACATCTGTCAGAATGAGTCTGGTGCTGGATCAGGTTGCCCATATTTGTGCTAACAGTCAGTAAAGCTTTTTCTAATTAAGGTTGCAAAACATCTAGGAGTCTATATGGTGAAATGAAGGGGGATATGAAATCCAAAATAATGGTTTAGGAAGTAGATTAAGAAGTGCATTGGATAAGCAGTCTAGTGCCCTGCCTTTCATTGACTTTACAAAGCAGAATAAAAGATTGCAAATTAAAATAATTTGATGAAATCCACACACAAAAGCTTTTTATCAATGCTTGTTTTTGTAGCATTTAATTAATTGAGGAATACGAGTGCGTCCACCACGAGGTAAACTCCCCTGGCAATAATTCTGTCAAGTGAATAATGTGAGGTGCGGATTTTCTGCAAAACTCAGAATTATGATCCATGTGCAATCTTCAGTTTGGGACCTTAATATGATTTTAGTTGAAACTTTTGAAAACAGGGAAATGTGTAAGTTTGGTGATGTGAAGAAAATAGATTATATGCATTCTATAGATATACATTGCATTCTATGAATGACACTACAGTCACAAAGAATACATGTTACTTTTTTCACACTTCTATGTGAAGAGAATTTGGATAGATAGACTACATTCAGCCAAGATGATGGAGAAGTGAGATACAATTGAACTGTGACAGTATATCAGTCTCTCAATGTGCATCTAGTGTTCTTGAACAAATCAAAACAAAAGCAATTCCCTTCCTATCACATAACTTACAGGGTGAAGCATTCTACTCATGTAGACTGGCTCTTCAGTGCCCCCCAAATTGGTGTAGTGAGCAGAGATGTGCAACATTTGCTTAGTTTGCTCTTGTAATTATATGAAAACCCAGAATAATTATGAGAAATGATGTGTAATTTAAGGGTGTGCTTATACGCAAAATTTCAGCAATTATGTTAGGAGTTATTATATAAGTTACACCCGCGGGCATAGCCACGCCGTCGACCAAGATGGTCACACTGCAGTAGAGTTCCAGAGCCTCCTGCCCAAAAATGTTGGTGTTCCCCCCATATCGGTCCCATCCCGGGTACGGAGCATGATGCTGCATGTGCCACAATCACTGCAGCCAGCTGTCCTGTTTTGCCGCCGTTGAGCACCTGAATACAGCATATGGGGAGAGGCCGCGGGCTTTGCGATCCAGTGTGGTCCCCGGAGATCCCGTGGCAACAGGGGCAACAGGGGCTGTGGGTGAGCCTGGAGACAGGGTTATCAAGCCCCACTGGTCACCAGGCTACTTTGCCCTATTCTCTTCCCTGCCTCGCCCACCATGAAGGATGTGACAAGAGCGCACTGAACTGCAGAGAGGCCCTTGATATGGATGGGAGCAAGACCGCCACTGCGTGGCTGCAGGCCTGAGCCATTATGTAACGTGGCAGAGTAAAGCGTCACACCTGCGCTCCTGCTTCTGAAGTCAATGGGCCACAGCGGCAATCCTCTGCTCCTGGCTCCCGACCACTGTTGGCCTACATGGAGTATGGGGGCCATACCTCGAGACACACCTCTCATTTTTCTCTCCCATAAATACTGCTAGGCCTTGTATGTACTTCTTTAACTCAAAGAGCTGCACGGGGGCTGTGAAGAGATGCTGATATTTCCCGCTAATGAGCCCCACAAACCACTGGCAAGCCTTTGGCATCTGCTGACTGGAACAACCTATAGTGAGTTTGCAATATATTCCACCATCTCATCATTCTCCTCAATTGAGATACTCTTGCACCGCAGGGGGTGCATTGACCACAGGTAGGCCTGTGCTACTCAACAGCTACATTGCTTGTCCCTCGCTCTCTCCCATCGCAGGTTGGGGCTGCAGGGTTGCTTTTCCTCCTGCCTCTGCTGCAAGTTCACATATCGCACTGAGTGCCCTCCACTAGCACCCACTCTGTAGTTACCATCAGCTTGTCTGTTCTACCGTCACTATGGGGCACGCTGACCTTAGGCAGAAAGAACTCTCCTTTGATCCACCTAGATGCATGAGGTGCCAGCACTCCCTCCCAGTCAGAGAAGGGTCCCCACGTGATGACAATGTAATGACCCCAATAGATGGCGCAGGAGCAATAATGGCTTTAAATCTATCGAGGCTTCCTATGACACCCTGATTAACAGGGTAGACCTGTTGGGAGCGCAGCTAGTCTGTCATGCAGTCCTGCTGGACTGAGCAGAACAACATATCTCTAAAATGGAAGACAACACCACACATGTTAGAAAATGCTTAGCAAAAGTGGAACGGTTACTTAAATCAACAGTGGGTAAGAATGAGGACCTTGAGCCGAGATTTTGCCGTAATAATGGGTGTAGCTGAATCCACGAACATGGGTTGCCTTGACATCTTCATTGAGTGCCTCCTCACAAAGCTGTTTAGCAGGCAAGATTTCACTTAAACATTTGTTGTGAAAAGGGCCATAGATTCTACGGACCTCGCTCTCCACCGGGAGCAACACCATGCCCGATAATCTCTCATTTACTAATCCACAGGGACTGGGACACGAGTTACGACTGACCCGAGAATGGGGCCCACTCCAATACCAAGGGTTGACTCTATCTGTGCTTCCTGGCTTTACTCTTCCTGTTCAGGAGGCGAGACAGTAATTTGTGGATGTTATAAACACTTTCCAGAAACAAGAGCTCAAGATCAGTCTTCGAGTAGAGATCAATGGCCAGCATAATATCTTCGCTATGCCTGCAGATGTCACCCTTATCTGTAAGTACTGAAACAAAGAAAATGGTGCCTTCCGCCATGCCACTCCTGAACACTCTCCTCCCACAGATTGAGCAGTGACTATCTGGGTCTTGCTGCATTGCCTCTTTGCTGCTTTGTTGCATGGATGATTTTCCCTGCACATTCTCCTCTTGGTGCATTGCTTGGAGCTCCTTAATTCCAAACCCACGAGCACCAGACACACTTCTATTATTAAGCACCATAATACAGAAAGGCACTGGCCACCGTAGTGTTGCCACCTCTTCCGAGGTGTACACCACACTGATTGTGATTTTGTTGAGTTTGTGTTGGAATTAAATTTGCCCGGTGTTTCTTGTTCTGGTGTGGGAGGCTGGATGGGCTGATTTTGTTGTTTGTTTTATGCTTGTCTGTTCACACATTGCTATTTTATGACTTGCCATTATCGCTGCACACTTTGTGAACACTATTCCATGCTATATTAGTCCACGGGAGCCCAACCTAGTGAACTGCGGAGGCTGGACCTCATATCCGTAACTGGGAACTTCCAGGGCCTTAACATTCCCTGGAAGTGTAAACAGGTACTATATATCTGATGTAACATGGTGTTAAACTGGTATTTCTTCACCTAGAGTTAATTGCACATTCGCCTCCACATGGGGAGACAGCTGATATTTTGCTTACTATAGCTCCTACTCTCGAGGGGTTTGCACTCTGATACACCAAATTGTCCCACTCACATGCCATAACTGCTTTATAGACCGGGAAGGGAGATATAGCATTGTCTCTTGCATATTAGCATCCTTATGGTCAATATTTAAGCTCCTAACATAGACTCATCCACCTTCTATCACAACCTTTTCCCGACAATGGGGCGAGTGGAGGCCGATCTAATCTTGTTGGGAGGTGACCTTAATATGGCGTATAACCCTGTCTTGAACATTACCGGTGCGGGTGTCAGCTGCAAACCCCTTGCCTTACGAGCTCTGAAGGATGTGATAGGCACTTATCAGCTAGCTGACGCATGGCGATCTCACAACACGATCACAATGGACTACACATTCTATTCTGCTCCCCATAATGTCTAGCATCAAATAGATTATTGGTTCATATTCTGAAGTGCACATCTATGGCTGGGTGACATAACGCATTTATCCCTCAACTTATCCCGCCATTCCACGGTCAGGTTGCTATCGAAAATACTACACAAGGGTGGGTTGACTAGACAATGGTGATTCCCTGAAAATGCACTACATGATGCTGTTTTTCATTCTGAACTACAGGACTCAATAACTGAATACTCCACACTTATCACGAGATCTGTCTTCACACACACAACTCTCTGGGAGGCCTTCAAGGCCTATTTTCACGACGTATGCGTTGCCATATAGTCAGGAGTCCTCAAGCACATTCACAATGATTTAGCCCGTGTAGAGCAGGAATTGCTGGACATTGATCAGGAAACCATTAGGCAGGCACATAATGCCCTTCTCTACCGGCGATCAGTTCTCCTTGAACAATTTAGGGAACAAGCTGAGCGTGAAGTAGCCTACCTTGTAAATTATGCACATGCGCACAGGTATGGCAAAAGGGAGAGACCGAGTCACACGCTAGCCAGATTACTTTGTCCTAATATTCATGGTATGTGACAGAACTCATTACCGATAAGTGGGCAACTATGTCTGACAACGCTGGTGTAGCCATAACATTCCTGCAATATTGCCAACGGCTATAAACTGCACAAACTACTGATGACCCCAATGCCATTGCTGCTTACTTAGCAGAGGTTGTGATTGTCTGACTGACAGACGGTCAGCAAAAAATCCTGGTGGCCCCTATTGTTTGTGAAGAAATTATATAGGTGATAGATGCCATAGATGGTTCTAAAACCCCTAGGCTAGATGGCCATAGGCCGTTTCTACAAGGCTTACAAACAAGTGCTGGTCCCTCATCTCTTGGAGATGTATGCGGGGTCCCTTTAGACTGGAATTCTCCCTTCCACTCTTAGAGAAGCCTTATTCACTTTGCTGCTCAAGCCTGGAAAGCCATCACATCTATGCACATTGATCAGGCCGCTGTCCCTACCTAATCCATAATAATAAAATATTAGCCAAAATTATTGCCACAAGACACTTGCTTTTGATGGAACAAATTATGTCCCCAATGCAAACTGATTTCGTACCACATCGTGGTACTCTCAATCTCCTTACCATTTTCGCTATGCTGAACCACATCTCCCCAATGCTCCCAGTGGCCTACTTGATGCTGACAAAATGTTTGACTTGCCATTCCTGAGGGAGACCTTAGCCAAACTGGGTCTCCACCGGGGCTCTCTCAACCTCATCATGCTACTCTACACAGAGCTTGCAGCTAGACTGAGGGTGAATGGGTCCCTCACAGACCCATTCTTGGTGACAAGAGGAACATGCCCATGCTACCCCCGCCGCCCTTGCTCTTCATCATCACATTGGATATACTGATCAGGCAACTTCAAGGGCATCATTTGTATTGAAGTCTGCAGTTTTGGCATGGTCTGCTTTCCTTGAACGCAGACAATATTTTATTTGTCAGAGACCCCGCTATCCACCTACCCCCTATTATCTGAGAAATTATTAAATTTGGGTTGTCTTTCTGTGCTTTCTATTAATTGGAACAAATTGGACCTCTTTTGACTTACACACACCACAGTACCGTTTGAGTTGGAGTATTCCCTAACATAATGTGGCGACTTCCCCAAATACCTAGGTATCATCTTGCATAGACAGAAAGAAATGGTGATTCGTCTGAACTATGGCCCTGCAGATGAGAAGCTCTCCACCCAGGTCGAATGCTGGATCAAGCTACCGTTGTCAATGACTGGAAAAATTGCCATCATTGAAATGGTTATCCTCCCTCATTTTTTATATCTGTTTTTATACATCCCAATCCCTCTGACTAACAGCTTCTTTACTCGCCTGCGGAGTTTACTACTTCATTTGGTCTGGATAAGTAGGCAACCCAGGGTCTGGTGGGAGAATCTAAGGCTCCCACATAAAAGAGGAGGCTTTTGGAGTGTTGGATTTCCATCTATATTACCTGGTGGCACAATGTCACTTCTCCAATACTGCTATCACCCCGATGCCTGCATACCATATTTGAAGCAAGAACGGGACCAGTCAGGGTGTCTGCCTCTCTCTTCTATTTAGCCAGAGAGCCTCACAAGGTTACCCCACAGATATCCAAATGCTCTGCACCACTAGCTGGGCATTGGCAAAACTTTTCAGGTATTTGGGGGATGGGTTGCTTTTCTTCCCGGCTTTGCCTTTAACACATACCCCTTGGTTGCCTTTGACCCAAGAACAAATGGTACGGAGGCCTTTTAGGACACACTACTTCTATTCAATAGGCGATTTTTTCCCAGATGGCCATGTGATTATACATAATGCAGTAGCAGCCTATGGGGTGTCCACCCATATGGACAAGTTCATCTTCAGATGATTACATGGCATGTTACGTGACAGATTACCATCATGCCCAGTGGATGACTCCCCCACCCCTGACATTAGTGATCACGATCACTGATGGGATTCAACTAATTTCCCAACTTTGCAAATCTTTCCTGGATTTGAAATTGGTGGGCACTAAGGAGGCCTGGTCGGCGTAGGAGCGTGTAACTTAGGGCAACCCATTCCAGAAAAATCCTGGTGTTTCTGGTGCATGCAAACAAAACTTGTTTCTCCCAACCACAGGCATGAACTGCTTCATTATAAGTTCCTACACTGCGCATGCACCACCCCTAAAGTCCTGGCAAAGATTGATCCCACATGCTCGCATAAATGTCTGAAATGTGGTGCTGATCACGCAGACCTTTTACACTTTGCATGGACCTGCCTTTTTATTCAAACCTACTCGGCACAGATTCTTGCTATACTTTCAGAAATGAGAGAGCTCACTGTTGACTCTGACCCCTTCATGGCCTTGCTGGGGTATGTCAAGCCCCTCTGATCTAGTATTAGACGCTATACTGCCATTGCGTTGTTGCTGTCTGAACTCCGGATAACTCTATAATGAGGCAGCAACAGAACACCTACTAAAGATGAATGGTTAAAGGATATGACTTACTATTACTCTACCAGATAAATTTATGCTATGCTATAACCTCCGGCCTCCAGGCCCAAAGTCATTTGGCAACCCTTAAGTGATTATTTGCTAACTCTAGACACTGATGTCCCCAATGGGGACACTGGCTGGAACCCATGCCTAAGGCCCACACCCTAACTAACAGGGTACTGTTCCCTATCACTGGTGTGTGATGGTCCTGCCCCACCGTATTACTCCCTTTTTGTTTCTGTTTTTCTGATAATATTTACCATGGCTACTTGCATATGTTTTCTGTACCTTTTCCTTTTTTGCTTTCTGCGTATGTTTATATGCAATCTGTGATCACTGGTGTGCAATGCGTGTTTAAGTATTTTGGCTCTTTGTTTGTTTTTGAAAAAAATGTAAAATTAAATTTGGAAAAAAATGAGATTATATTATGTTATGTTATATTTAATTTATACAGCGCACAGCTACTCAAAGAGTGTCCCGCCCTTACTCCGGAAAGGAAGATGCACACAGAACAAAAGCCAAAGAACTTTTTTAGTTTTTTCTTAAAAAGCAATGGATCCTGGGTTGCCTGGAGCGCCAGGGGCAACATGTTCCAGGCCGAACCAGCTTTCCTAACAAAGGAGCTCCCGCCAAGCCTTTGGCGATTGAACCTAGGGGTCTGTATCAGCAGCTGAGCGGACGAGCGCACTAGTCTCCCAGGTTTATGGAACACAAATCTCTTCTGAAGATAAATAGGGCCTAACAGTAGATGGCCCGATGAGCAATGGACAGCATTTTGAATTTTATACGAGATTCAACTGGGAGCCAATGCGAGGAGCGCAGGTGGGTGCGTACACTATGCCTAGATGACAGACCCAATAGCAGTCTGGCTGCCAAGTTTTAGACTACTTGCAAGTTCTTGACAAGAAAACCCGGACTACCAACCAGAAGGGCGTTGGCGTAGTCCAAGCGGGACAAGATCAGGGCGCGGACCACGGTTTCTTTGGCACTTCTAGGCAGAAGGGGTAGAAACTTCCTCAGAATTTTCCAAGTGCCAAAGCAGGTCCCTGCCAACTTTTTCACTTGTGTCGAAAAGTTCAAATTTTCATCGCACCAGACGCCAAGATTGTTTACGGCACTTTTTCCTGCAATGGGCCGGGGAAAACCGGGAGGCCACTGCCTTTCTCTGAAATCCGCAGAGAAAGAGCCATACAAGAGCACCTCAGATTTTCCTTTGTTACACTTCAGCTGTGCATTCGCAAGCCAGTGAACGACAGAAGACAGACAGTGTTACGCAGCCACGACCGAGTCATTCTCCTTACTCCAGGAAAACAAAAGCTGAGTATCATCGTATGCAATCACTTTGGCCCCTAATGACTCCGCGAGAGAGACCAGCGGAGTCACATAGATGTTAAAAAGAAGGGGGCTAAGTGATGACCCCTGCGGCACGCTGGTTGTCACCTGCATAGGCAGAGAGGCACACGGGGGGAGCCAGACCTGCTGTGACCAGCCTTCCAAGAAGGACCTGATCCACTGCAGAGCCGATCCAGTAATACCTATTTCTGATAGACGATCAAGGAGCAGGGAGTGGGGCACAGTGTCGAATGCCACCGAGAGGTCTAGCATAACCAAGGCTGCTCTGCCGCCGGCATCCAAACACTCCCGGATCGCCTCTGTCACCTCTTACAATGCTGACTCCGTACTATAAGAGGCACAAAAACCAGACTGCGCCGGATGAAGCAGGCCTGAAGCCTCTACATAGTTGGTAAATTGAGACGTGACCACCTTCTCGCAGACCTTAACCAGGCTTGGCAAAAGCGAGATAGGGCGGTAGTTCTCAGGTAACAGAGGGTCAAGCGATGTCTTTTTAAGAAGGGTAAGAATCAGCACCTGCTTCCACGACATTGGAACGAACACCTCGCGAACAAACCTGTTAACCATTAGATTCACCTCTGGATTAATAGTATCCGCCACTTCAGGCAGAAGCCTGGCCGCACAAGGGTCATTAGGTGATCCCGACTTTAGTGCCTTAAGGATTCTGAGGGAGCTGGGTAAATCGACAGGCCTAAATGTGGAAAAAATGGAGGCAGATTCTGACATCAGCTTCCCTAAAGGGGTGACTATAAGCTTCCTGGAAGTAGTGGAAAAAGTATCTTTTATACTAATTATTTTGTACCTGACAAATTTCGCCAAGGTGTTACACCAGGTCTCCGAGGCTGGCCCCACATTAGCCTGGGAGCTGGAGGCCAAGAAACTCTGCACGATTGCAAACATTTCTTTCAAATTGTTATTGGCCCGGGTAATGCGTGCGGAGTAATGCTGGCCTTTGGCCACTCCAATAGCTGCATAGTAGAGTTTTTGTTTGGCTCTAAGAGCGTGTTTGGCAATAGAACAATAGACACTGGAGCGCCATGCGCCATTACACCCTTGTAATGGAAATTGTTCCTGGGCCTAGGAGCAAACACAATATAAATGTTATACTACAGTACAACGCTCTCAAAATGCCTTCTGAGTGTACTCGTGATACAGCATTTTAATACCAAAATCTCATGATCCCATACACTGTAGTCTAACAGTGATTACAAAGCACTTTGCCGTCTACTGATCATGGGACCATAGCTTAGTAACATTATTTTTCACTTACAAGAAGTAGCAAAATGTTAAATTAATGCAATCCTCAACGATGAATATTTATTTTAACACAATAATTGTTTGTTTTATGAACTCTAACAGGTTTTTAAGTTTGGAAAACTACATTTTTCAGCCTTGAAGCAGATTCTTATTTTATACATGACTGTAAATGTTGAACTAGAAAAAGAGAGCTAGATGACAATAAGGTGTAATTTTTAAATGTTGTATTTCTAGAAACTTGGTTGGGAGAAAGTTTTGCAATCATCATGGTATAATTCAGATTTTGATAACCCTGTGTCACCTTTCATTGGTTCTTTACACTAACAATGCACAGCACATTCTAACATCTCGCAAAAGGATACTGACTGCAGTGAAACTGTCTAGAACTGTCAATTTTATCCTATGGTGCTTTTTTTAAGTCACGCAGAATATCTGTATAATTCAGAGGTCTTCAAACATTTTTGCTCTAAGCTCCTCAAATAAATTTTTGGGAAGTCAGATACCCCCTCCGAACCTTTATGGCAAGAACTGGAGGAGGGCAGTGCTGAGCACAAGGGGTAGCAGTGATGTAACAAAGAGGGGGTGAGGGCAGTCCTCCCAAGGTGGCCTGAGGTTTGGGGGCAGTGGCCTCCTTCCCCCCAACTCTTAGTTGCAGCATCGCCAGCACCCCCGCTCTTACACACAGGTGGCAACTGGGCTAGCTACACCACTTGGGGTCAGGGTTTATGAGATCATTTCCGGTATATATTTTCTGTGGCGTACAATCCACTATAAATGTGAGACATATAAAAGAGCAAATTCCTCAATAAAAAGCATAGATTGACCAAAAACACTACTCCCCATGACTAAAGTGTTGCAAGCCTGTTGCACTCGTTAGCCCTAATAAAAATGCAACTGATGCAGTAATGATAGCTGTGACCCTGAGTACCAAGCAATCGCCTTTGATTCTTTCAACCGCTTCCCCACCATGCCTGATCATTCCAATCTTGAAACAGGCTCACTGTGCCTTCTTTCCTCATGTTTTATATAGCGCAAACTCAGGCCAAGTGGGCAGAATTTGCGTAGTCGCGCTACGCAAAGCTCCGCGAAACAGTAATAAATCTCCGCAAGCATGCAGAAATTCCACGAACACGTGGAATTGCTTGTTCGCGATGCTTTTTTCCTGTTCGCGAATGCTGTTTGCATGCTCGGGGGAAATACCTTGCGAACACGCATTTTGAGAATGCGAACAAGCAAAAAATTCCACGAAGCCACTTAACGCAGAATTTTGGGCAATTCCGCGCTCTCCGCAGAACGCAAAATTACCCAAATTCCGCAAATTCCGCGAGTGGAACGGAATTTACCGCCCATGCCTACTTTATATGCGCACCAATTACATTACAGAAGGTCATATTTTTTTTAAAGGCTCAGAGAGAGTAAGTGATTTGCCCAGAATCACAGGATGTCGAGGCAACGCAGGGTGTTAAACCTGGCTCCCCAGTTCCATAGTCGGTAGCTCTGACCATTAGCCACATCTCCTTCCTTTCAAAAAACAAATGAGCTCCCTTTTTGCAGCAAAGGGGCCCTCGGCTGTAATGCTAGCAAAGAAAATGATCCCTATAGCTTCCATTTTGCTCCATCACCCTCAATGCCATATCTGTGATGCCCATAGTAAGGTGTTTTCTCTCTATCAATTTTCCACACCTCTGTACCATTACTCAGAGGCCCAAACCAACACTGGCAATGTAAATTAGGAAGAATAGTAAAACAGATATGGAATTCAGCTGGCCCCTCATACCACTGGGACCTTGTGCCAGTGTGCCTGCAGCACCAGACATAGTTGCATGTCTGTGAAGCATGGTTTACTTTCTGCCCACTCCACTGAGCCATCACTTCTGGGCCTGAGACACAAAGCAGACTTTCTGCACCTTTGTGTAAAATAACAAAGGGAAAATGCCCAGATCTCTGCTATCTGAAAGATAAATGTGTGTAAACGGTTAATCACCAAATGTAAAGGCTGCTTTAGACTTCAACTGGTGGAGTCACTTGGAGCTCCACAGTGACAAATATTTACCCTTCGGGAGAGGTAATATGAGGATATTACCAGGTGAGTTCTGCAGTTTTGATGGACACCCATAAGAATGTGTTGAGGTATAGTCTGATTACTTATTAAAATATACATAGATATAAATGATATAAATGTTGACTGGCATATTCACAGTGCTTTCTGTTACAGTCTGGGACCTCATAGCATTACAAATACACATACACTAAGTCCCACTGCACAACTAGGTTTACTATCTGTGACTGTCTTCTCACACACAGCTACTCCGCAGTGATATGATTTGTCAACTGAGGTTTAACAACCTAAAATAGTACATTTCCCATCCATTAATTTAACTTTCAAAAATGTTTCATTTAATATGTAGTTACTTGAAAGTGAAGCATAACAAAATAGCTACAGAATAATGTTGCTCTTTTTTTAGTCACATCTTTGACCCTGTCACCCAAATCGCTGACCCTGCCTCATGGCACTCAGGATCGCAGTTCACATCTATTTAATGTAAATAAATACAGCTGGAAACGTGCCAAAAAACAAGGCTGTCTTCATTTACAAGTAGTTGAATGCGCATTCTCAACCCCCTAGGAATGCAGCCACGGCCCCCTATGGGGGCGCACCCCACAGTTTGATGCCCTCTTGTTTAATTTGTGATGGAGTACCCATCTGCCAAACTCAAAATTAGGCCCATAGCCTCTTTGGAGATACGATTCCACAGCCTGGCAGTAGGCATTGCTTAAAAAAAGTCTCATCTTATTTCTCTTGTTGATATATTTCTTCTGCAGGGTGGATGCATCATCAAATCATCCGTCTGTCACACTGCCTTGCAAGTCATCACAACATTGCAATATTTAGTCATAACATTTGAGATTCAAGTCCTCTCTGCGTTTGTTGGTATAAATTATTGTTTTTGTAGCAGAGTTTTGAGCGGTGGGTGGAAATCTGGTACGCTAACAGGAGAACAATCTTGTCTCCATGGCAGTGATTGGCCCGGAGATGGAGGGGAACTTCTGCAAGGAATATAAGTGCCTGACTTAGTGGAGCTTTTACAGGGTCCTCCGCCTTGTTATTGGATAGAAGTCAGGTGAACGTGAATTTTCTTTATAGCTCTTTCTGCGGGTTAATAGGATAGAATGTTGAACTGTGATGACACCTGCAGTTAAGAGCTGAGAGCCATACTCTTCCTATAGGGTTCCTTTAACAATACTGTGAGTAATAGGGTTGTTGGCTAAGGGGGGTATGAGACCTTCTCAAGCAACAGCCAGAATCCCCCCAGGGTGAACGACTTAAGTCACTAAATTAACCTGTGCTTAACCCTCTGGTATCTTGGTATAAAAACAGTCAGGCTGAACTTAGAGGTAATGTGCAAACAGCACACAAACAATAAACAGCACACAGCAGTACAGTGAAAACACAACACACAAAAACCCAAACTAATTTAGAATAATAGAGTACATTTTAATAAAATATTTTACACCAAAATCAACAAAAAATCAAATAGTAAAACCGGTGATATGCAGTTTTAAAGGTTTAGATAGAAATAGTTCTTAAGCACAAAGCACCAACTGTGGTTATCTGGTCATGCCAGACGAGGGCGAAGTCACAAGTTCAGGCCGACTGTGATGGAGTGTGAACCAGATACAGAGACCAGGTTTGGCCTGCTGAGATTTGTACCTTATGTCCTTGATGTGGGAAGCTGCACCGTGTAGTGGTGGTTCCGAGGTGCGGTGTGGAGTTCTGCGTTGAGCTGTGTCACGCTTTGTCAGTTGCAATGAGGAGCTGTTAGGGCTGTGCAGCGAAGTCTATATTGTGTTGCGTGGTGCTGCATCAGTTCAGATGAGGAGTTGCGAGGGCCACAATGAGAGGTACTGTGTTGGGTTGCATTGCTCTGCTTCAGTATAGAAGGGGGCCACAGCTGGGCTGGCAAGGCACCTGTAGTCCCACTTCCAAGGGTCCAGAACTGGAGGAGCACCATATCTGGGGTTAGGACTCACATCAGGTAGAGTCCAGGTGCAGGGTTTAAGATTGTTGGTGCCTTTTGTGTCCCTGTAGCTCCAGAACAGGAGACCAGCTAACTAGCCCTTGGAGTCACTCTGGTGGTTCTGGGTTCAAGGTGCAGGTCCAGTCCTTCTTCCTCAGGCAACAGGGCAGCAGAGCAGTCTTTATAGCAGAGCACCAGTGCGGCAGAGGATCTGGGCATACCTTCATGAAGCAGGGCAGCAAAGCAGTCCTTCTTCTGAGTCTTCTACAGGCCCAGAAGTGGTCTGAAAAGTGGGTCTGTGCATCCCCTTTTCATCCCTGGTGCCTTCCTTGAAACGGGAGGAAATTCTGGAGGTTTTCCCCCACAGATGTATCTGGAGTTTCCTGCCTCCCTGCCCTGACTCCAGCTTGGCACAAAAGGCTAATGTGAAGTTATTTTGTGTGAGGAGGGCCAGACTATCAATTATTTATGAATAAACGGGGCTGTGCCCAGCTCCATCCCCCATCCTGCCAGTGATGACCCATTCAAGCATGCCTAGTCTCTCTTTTGTGTGGGTGTCTAGGAGGATTATACAGTGGCCATCTGCTACTCATACCTAGTCATGTGACCCAGGAACAGACTGCAGGAACAAAATAGTTGGGGCAATGAAATGTCAACTTTCTAAAAGTGCCAATTTCAGATTTGGTGCTTAAAATCCGACTTTACCTTTAAAGAGAAAGTTACACTGCAATTCCTCAGATACTGAATATGAGTTTTGTACCTGCTCCCAATCAAAAGTTATCACTTATCAAATGTAATAAGGTAACCCAATGTTATTGTATGTTAGAGGCAGGTCTCACAGTAGTGGAAAACAAATTTGTACGTTTTTCACCACCAGAATGCATGTCCAACTTTATTATTACAATGCACGTGCCCTATGGGCTGTCTAGGGTCTACCTTAGCGGTGTCTTATGTATAATAAAAAGGGAATTTTATTCATTGCAAGGTTTTTTTTCTAAGTGGAATTAGCTGTTTGAAACTGCCTACAGGCTGCAATTGCAGATCATCTGGGACAGGTTTTAGGGGCTACTTAAGTGGGTGGCACAATAAATGCTAAGTATCATTTAATTTACCTGCCCTGGGGATAAAGTATACCACTTTACTAGATATGCTAATTAGTTCAAAGCCAACTATGCCATTTTTGAGAGAGGGAGCACAAGCACTGGTTGGCAGTCAATTCCTAAGGCCAACAAAAATGAATAACTATTTTATTTAAATACTCACATGTTTACATCCTTACTGACACTGGAGCGATTTTCTATCATTCAATCCAGTTTTTCTCTGAGTCGTCTATGATTTTGCATGTTGTGTGGAAAATGTGTTTCCTTTAATAGGGATAGTCCATTTCGTTGCCCTAAACATGACCGAGTACAATTGTCATCACATAGGCCTAAACCTGAGTAATTCTCAAATATCACAATCCCCGACATTTGCAAATGTGAGAAATGTGCACAATTGTCATCACTTCAGACAACTCAAAATTTCACGATTTTCTGCTGGCATGACTAGTTCGAGCACAAAATGTCTCTCTAAGAACCATTCACTTAGAGAACCGTTAGTAGCTTTTATGCCCATGCCTAGAAATGTTAAGGTAGGTACCAACCCCAAACGTTTTAAGCACCTTGCAAATTTTCACACACATTTTCTGAAATTTCAAAACATTCTGGTAAAAAGCAGAGTGCTTGAGTACCTCAGTACTCTTTGGGGATAGGAGAACTTATGTAGGGCGAATTCAAGATGTTGATGACTAAAAAACAAACAGCTCTTTGAACACAACTCTGTTGGACACACAATCATTACAATGGCTGTGCAGTCTCTTCTGTAATGCTGATAACAGCGCCATGTCACATTTTTAAATCCCACACTGAAGGCTGTTGGTGTAACAAGCTTTCAATTCTGTGGATAATAGGAGCGAAAATAGTTGGAATTTATAGTTCCAAATCAGATACAAGTTACTATTCCATGAAGACAAACGAGGTCTTTAAAATTATCTTTCATCTGTATTTTGGAAAAAGGTCATGGCATAGTAGAATACTCTTGTTACTTCTTAGAATACCTAAGGGTTGGTGTACCTGCAAAATGTTGGCCTGAACAATGTAACAATGATGCAGATTTAATTTTGAAAAAAAGGGACATATAACACAATGTGGTGAAATGGCTGACCCACAAGCGGCCATTAGTGCAAACTTAATAAATATAAATATTATTTCCATTTAAACTTCTGAAGTAGGATATGATTGTTCAAAAAAGCAAGGAAACATACTTTAGTTAGGAAAACAGAGTTATGAACAACTCTTTTCACTTAGTCTTATTGAACTATCCTTCAACTCCGAACTTTAGCACTGCTTGTTATGTAAGAGTTCCTTTTTCTGTGTTAATTACAGTTATTATCCCCATGTCTATGCCACTGGGTCTGTTTATCTATTGTCAAACAGAATCTGCCTTATTTCAAGCTCTTCACTTGACTTGCATCCCCATTGTACTTCAAGGCTATTAGCTGGCACAAAAAATCTATCTGAATCTCGCTGGAAATGATGGCTTGGACACAAGAGATTATAATAGACTATAATAGCCGTAATAATAGAGTTGGTAGAAGGATACAGGTTGCCTTGACAACTGTGTGTGTGCCGTACAAGATAATATAACTGCTGGAGCGGAGGGATCTTTCTTGCATATTGATTCTATGAGGAGTTGTTAATCTTGGCGAATTTCTCCGTGAGCTCTTTTCCACCCTAGAAGCTTGCTTCACAAACACATTTAAATGCACGAAGAATTGGCTACAGTACTGTTATAAATGAGAACATATGGATTTCATATGTTTATGTTTTAATTTTTTTGGCGGCTAAGCTATTCCAGGACCTTGACTGTCAAATTATTTTCCAGTGTGTTTCGCTATTAATAAAAAACATAAATCATAAAACGCATTTTTTTAATCATTTGTATTAGATTATTTGTATTCAAATAAATCATTCGCCAGTACACTTTGATAATCTATGAATCGTGTGAAAATGTACCTTATGTACATATTTCGGTTGGAGAATTACAGTTGAGCATTTACTTGTCTCAACTGACGTTTAGGAGAGCATATTTTGTATGCTTTAATATTTTCTGTCTCCAACCGACATCATATAAGTCTTAGAAAAAATAAACAATTATATAAACATGTGCTTCCATAGGCTGTTGTATACAATTCATGGTAAGCGGGAGTCCATTGATCTATGACTAACTTCCACTGATTTTTTATTCTAGCAGGTAGTGCCACAGAATCTGAAACTATGAGTAGAGGAAAATGCAATGATAAACAACATCTGTTTAATTTGCCTTACTAAAAATCTGTTTGTCAACATATGAGTGATATGCAATGTTTGAAGCTACATCTTGATATGTTAAGCACTAGATGCAAGCACGCTAGTGTAAAAGGTCTAGCTACTCACTGCCCTGGGTTTACCCCATCACACAAGTCTGACTTGTAATGCATCCAGAAAGTGTTCCACGTGGATTCCTAAGAAGGAATGACAGTCATAGTTGCCCAGAAGCAAATCCACATTCAGAAATTTTGGGATAATAAGCACTAATATTTTCAAGTTTTTGTTTTTGAAAAGGGAAACAATATTTCCTTGTGGAGAACTCCTTGTCCATGCACAGCTAACTAGGGAGGTATTCCTTCCCAATGCCAACTGTACACGTCGACTCACTCTTACCCAGGAAATACATTTGCATTTGCTGTTGGTAAACTACCCACAGGACAATATGATTACAAGTAGGCACGTTCGTGGATGTTAACACATTTGTGATTGAAATAAAACCTAATAGCACCCCAAACCAGCCCGTGACCTGGATTAAAAGTTCCAGAAATACTGCAGCTTTTTGGACCACCCACTGGAGGTCCCTTCCCTCCTAAAACAATGTGCAGCCTCACAAGCTCAATGAGAGCTTTAAAATCATGCCAAACCTCTTTGTAGGGCATACATATAATCCCCACAGAGACCTAGGGTGAGTTTTTCTTTTTAAAAAAAAAATACATTTCGAGGGCGCTGCTATCCTTCCACAGTCCCCCAAAAATATTTAAAAGAACACCCCCTGCCCATCCTTGGGGCACCACAAGGAGCAGACATGCAAATCTTTAAAAGGACACCCCCTGCCCATCCTTGGGGCACCACAAGGAGCAGACATGCAAGTCTTTAACCTCATGTTTAAGAGAATACAGATGCTTCTCTAACAGGAGCATGAATATTTGATGGGCCGCACTGCCACTTTTCTTCTGTTCCATGGCAGCCTTCTCTGCAATTTAGTCCTCTTTTTCTTAGTTTCAAATTCCCACCTGGGATTCCGATTAGTTTTTTGTGGGATGTTAGGGGTGTGAGGGGAGCCTCAAGGCCTCTGCATCCCTAGCTGGCTTCCTGCACATGCAATGTGCTAACTGTGCTGCAAGTTGGAGGTCACACCATTTTCTTTTCACACCATTGCAGGAGACAGCACTATTCTCAGCTCTCACCCACAGGCAGGAGCACCTTAGTTTTCCCCTGCCCATAGTGGCTGCCGGCAAGGAAGTAGTGAACCAGCATGCCCGCTCCCCCACACATGGGCACAGGGGCCTGCAACAGGTACCACTATAATTAGGGAAATCCCAGGGTATGAGGTCCCCCAGGCAAGTAAAAGTTTGAGGGGGGGCAACGCATGCCCCCATCCAAAGGAAATGTACAATCTATGGTTGTGCCAAGCTCCAGGCATGGCTCTCTCCAGGGGAATTTGAAAATAGCACTCCACTCTCTGCCTGCCCCCTCAACTTGGGTGGGTGGGTGAAATAGGAATATCAGTAGACAGGCATAATAAAGTACTCCCGGGGATTACATTTTCTGTAACAAATTTGGGCATAAGCTGTACATAACAAATGTTAAAACTAAACTAAAGGGGATGTTAAATGTATTTAAATGCATGTAAAGTCAGGAAGACCTTTATTACAGACACTGAGGAATCAGGGAGCTTTTGGATGTTTGGTAAAGAGGATAAGCTAAGGGCTGCATTCTCTCACTTGCGTCGTTGCTCGTCCAGGGTGGAAGCAAGACAGTGTCCTGGATATTCTTTCCTGTCTTCAATGTGTCATAGGCAAAATACATTTTGGTGCTCAGCTCCTCACAAAATGTATTTACCTGTGAGCACATCTATATCTATTCATTGGTGTTAGAAATTGTGTAACCGAAATTGAAGAACATTAACCCAACCCATATAATATCAGGTTCAGTTGCAACATATTTCTAACAGAATCTTTGTTCTACTCCTGGTAACAATTGCACAATCATTAGGCACATTCCCAGAGGAAAGGGTGTTATGTTTAAGAGGTACCAAAATTAAATTCAAGAACCCTACACAATAATACTCTGAGATAAGTGTGAAGCAATCAAGAACATATAATAAGATAAACTGCACAAGGGCAATCAAAACTGGAGAAGAGGAACCTCATATATAAATTATTAAAGTTTTAGTGTAGAATGCTACCACAAAACCCAGAGCACCAATTAAAAGTCACAGTTTGATGGTTGACCAGCAATTCAGAATCCTGAAGATATTACTCGTCTCTTGAAGTAGGACTTGTTGTCGTCAAGCTCCAAGTAAAGCCTTCAGTTTTGGTATCAACAGCTCTGATGAACGAGAAGGCTTTCATAGCTGCTGGGGTTCTTTGAACCATGAAATAGATTTGCTCTCATGCCCTGATCCAAGTTTCTGCTTTCAGCCTTAGGGCCTAATTTAGAGTTTGGAGGATAGGAACTCACAAACATGGAGGATATTATGTCAGCTTTAAGAGAGATGGGACATCTGTCACGTTGGAATACTCCTCTGCTAATCTCTTAATCAGGCCCTTAGTTACTTCTTTGGTTGTTACATTTATCCTAGAGTACAATACTTAAGCTGTAGTTGGGCAGGGCTCCATAAGGTCAAAGTACTTTTCTTGACTGTAAAAACTAGGGATGGGCGGTGAACTCCGCTCCGCCGGCGGAGTTTCTCAGAGTTTTGCATGCTCCGCGTTGAGCACGGAGTTCCCAAAAACTCTGCGAAGCAGTGTGGAGTGGAGTTTTTCCTCTTGTGCAGCTCGCCAATATTAAGTTGCCGAGTGCGAGCGAGGAAAGTCATAAGCTAGACTACCTCCCAGCAAGATTTTTCACCGTGGGCGGGCGCTGCAGGTCGCTGCCTCTCACATTGCGAAACCTGCTGCTCACGTTGAGGAAGATGAGGCTCAAATAGAACATCTACTCGAGTAGCAGAAAGGAGTGCCCTCTTGCGCTGTGCCTGGTACAGTTCGTACTAATTTTACATTGCGGGAAAAACTCCAGGCAGTAAAAATCAGCGCAAGCAGTTGCAACTTACTGCACGCTGCTGCTTGCGGAACTCCCCGTAGTGTAGCAGAGTTTGTTCTGCACTTTGCTAGTGAAAAACCTACTATAGAACAAGCCTGGATTGCTTACTCACCAAGAAGGAGATCTCCCTGGTGAAGCCTTAGCAGTTTATCATGGTCCATTAAAGGCAGGAAAAATGACTCACAGTAGAATCTTGTTGTTAAGGAAATGTCCTGTAGCTCTCAGATCTTCAGTGCAAGCCTTTAGGTACCAGGCCTCTCTCCAGCAAGTGCTCTCTCATGTCCTAGTCTGCGGTGATCATCTGAATCTTCTCCATGTCAGGGAGTGCTTCTGCCTTACAGGTCTCTGTACCATCTACAGGACCCCCACCGCTTGACCTTTTGTGAGTAGCTTGGGTCCCTGGACATGTGAAGGAATCAGATGTAGTTGGCTTTTCTTTCTCATAGCCATTAGACAGAATCCTCTTTCTTCAGAGGTTTCTTCCCAGGTTCAGGAATATTCTGAGTAGGCCTGGGTGGTGAACATCGCTCCGTTCACGGAGTTTGCAGAGTTTTTCACACTCTAAGTTCCACAGAGCTTATCGCGTTCTGAAAAACTCCGCAGCACAAAGCAGAGTTTTTTCCTTGTTTGTGTTCACCAACAGTAAGTTGGCGAGTGTGAGTGAGGAAAATCCAGCTCTAGACTGTTTCCCAGCGAGATTTTTCAACATGGGTGGTCATGGATGGTCACTACTGCGGACGTTGAGAAACCTTCCGTTCAGGTTGAGGAAGCTGCAGATTGAGTAGAACTTTTACTCAAGCGGCAGAAAGAAGATGTGCCCTCTTGTGCTGTGCGTGATGCAGTTTGCCAAGATTTTACAGTGCGGGACAAACACCAGGTGCTAAAAATCAGTGCGAACGGCACAAGGTAATGCACTCCGTAGTTCGCGGAACTCCTGTAGCTTGGTGGAGTTTTTTTGTAACTTAACTCCTCCTAGGCTTAATTCTGGAATGCTCCTTCAAGTTCTGAAGTGGGAACAGTGGGCAACTAGTTTTGAGGTAGTACAACGTACACTTTTATAAAATCCCTTAATACAATCGAAATCTACTTTCATCATTAAATTAAGGTTTTCGTGTTAAGTGGACAGTTTTGAATGGCAGCTCTACAATTTTCCTAAGCTAAGTTAGGACAAAAGGATTTTTATACCTAACTAGGCATGTATAGCTTTACTTGCAGAGATATATAGCATTAATTTACTGCTCACTGTTAATATCCAGCATGCCCCACTTTTTAATATTAACATCCTAGCCCTGTGCACTTACAAGGCAAATTGTAGGAGTTACTTATCAAATATGTAAATGTAGAGTGCTCAAGCACTTTTTATTGCCGTATGACACTGCAGTGTTTTAACATGAACTCCAGCCAGACATTTAACTTTCTTAGTCAAGTGTATATTTTCCACACAGACTTACCATGGCCCTACTAGGTGAAAAAAATGTATAGTACATATTTTAGGGGAAATGTACTAGCATAGTGACACTATGGGGCCGATGACGATGTGGCTCGGTAAGACACCAACCCATGGTCGGAGCCATCCGAGCCGCATCCGAATGGGCCATTTGAATTTCTTTCCAACCACCTCATTTTGATGTAGGCAGTTGGAAAGGAATCTGACCAGTCATTCTGGCTGGCTTCCGACGGGCTTGAGAGCCCATCCACCAGTCGGAATGGGGCAAGTAATCTCAAGGGCGGGCCTTTCCGCCCTTGAGATTACAATGACGGTTTCCGACATGGTTTCCATGCCGGGGCTGCCTGACATGGAAACCAAGTCAGAAAGTGTCTTTGGGCCCCCCCAGCAGGGCCCCCTTGCATGAGTGGCCTCCAGTTGGAGGCCATGGGGCACCTAGGGTGCCCCCTCTGTTGATCCCTTCATCTTGTGGCAGGCAACTTGAGGTGCCTGCCACGGGGTGCAAGGATGAACCGCACCTCCCATTTTACAATGGGAGCATGCATTGCGACCGGTTTATGGCTGGAATGCATGCTCCCATAGTAAAATGTAGGAATGCAACCAAGCAGTATTCGGTGGCATCCTAATAAGGCGGTCGGGACCACTGAGTGGGTGTCGGTTCGTCCCATGACCGATGCGGTGTGTAATGAGGGCCTATATTACAGTGTCATGGCCTATCCTAATAGCAGTAGAGCAAAACAGGGAAAAGTGGAGGCATGACTACAGAATAACATTATTACTTGCATCCATTGTATGATGTGATGTCCATGGTTTGCTACCTACTATTATCGCCAAATTCCTTAACTAAGGCTTAAACATGCTTTTTAAATTTGGCTATTCATCACAGAGGAGTCTTTAACATACTATTCGCTACTTGATGTATCATTCTATCTCCTATGAAATGCTTGCATCGCAAATCACAAAGGACTGTTTCACTTCTAAAAAGTACACTCCGTTACCACTCATTCAGTGTGTTATTTCATGCATGAATATTCTGTATATAAGCATTAATATTTTATTATTCTTTCCACTGCAGCAACTGTTTTGCACAGCTTTTGTCAAGACTCAAGAGTGAGCTTGAACATTAGATGGCCAGCTTATTAGGTCATCTGCTTGCAGATTGGGACAGCGTACCTTCAAGCTAGCTGAACAGTTTTGCAAGACTCTAGCCAGCTGTCTTAGGGACATGCCATTTATTTGCCACCAATGCTGATTTTACTTAGAACAGCATCACATCAGCAATTGACACCTGCGGTTCCCTGGATGCCCATTGGTTCTTCTTATACTGCCACGGGCGTTGATTATAAGTTCAGCATGCTTTGTGGCTCCATGTAAGCCTACCAAGGCCTATTGCTGGCGTTCTCTGTATGCGCAATGGGTTGGCTTCGGATTAATTAAGATGTTAGGTTTTCTTCCCATAGAAAGAGGCCATGTCTCTTTAACTGAAAATATTGGGTAACATTCTCTTATTGTGTATCTTTAAGCAAGTCACAAGAATATTTTCTCACAAAAAGAACACTGAAGAGGAAAATTTGTTTAAACCATAACATTCCAAAATATTACCTATATTATTCAATAAACATCTAATTTGAAACTCACATTAGAAATATAGAGTTATAGACTGACTTAGTATTTAGATGCATTGCTTCTCTTCTTCTACAATATAATTCCAAGATATATTACCTCAATCCACAAAAAATTCCATAAATTGATACGTTGGAAATTGAGTTCTAAATCAAAATTAATGCTTTGCGGAATGAGAAAACTTGTAGTAGTGCTTATATCTCAATCTTAACTGAAAATAATAATGTGAGTAACCTGGTTTTATATAGTACTTGTGTGAGGAGTGTGGCTCAATGGTTAGAGCGGCAGACCCTGAAGCAGAGTTCTGGCCAGAGACCAGGGTTCGATTCCCACCTCGGCGGGGCTCGGGCTCAATTTCCTCGGACCTGTCTATTCTTACCTCGGTGCCTATTCTAACCATGGGCCCATGCTGCAACTCTGGGCAATAGCTTGCTTAGCCTCCACACCGGCCCCAACAGCGCTAAGGATGCCTGGCTTCACCCTGGGGGTGCCCAGGAGTGGACACTTCACAGGGAAAGCCAGGAGGGGTTCCACAGCGGTATGAGTATCAGTGCCAGGAAACCGCAAAGGCGACACTGCAAGGTGGCTGTCTGGTGACAGTGCGCTCTATAAGTACCTTGACATTTACATTTACTTTTTGGCAAAAACATAGAATTTAATAAAACAGAAGATTGCACGTGTCATGGAATTAAAAAATCATATTAAAAATTGATTACTGACAGCTGATTAGTAATATTATCTTTGAATATTATTTGGTAGTCACTTTACCTGGGGCAATATGTATGCTACCAAGAAGATTTCCCAGAAACTATGTCAAATGCCATTCGCAGACTCCAGAATAATTAAGGAGCTATTTTTTATAGCCTCTGACAAGCGTGTTCTAGATAAGTTGTACATGTTTGGATCCCATAATAATCCTCTATAGAGCTTCTTAATGAACAAATCTATTAATAAAATAGAAGGCCAAATATTGAGAAGATATTTTTTTTTGGTTTTTTTTTTTTTTTTTGAAACCGTTTATTGCAATCTCAAATATATACAGGTATGGGCCTACAACCTTCCGGCCGGCCGCTAAAGTGATGATAGCAAACGACATACATACAATAAGGCACTTGGCTTCGCATAAACACTAAGGCAGGAGGTATCAACAACGCAGGCCATATGGCCCTGAGCCCACAATACGGTTTCATTTTATACCACACAACAACATAAAAAAAAAACTAAAAAAAAACACACACCCGCAAGGCAACCCACAATCGAAAGTGGCAGCATGTGCTCCTCAAATGGGGGACCCCAAACCATCCACAAAAAACCCCCGAGAGGGGAAGGGAAACAGGTCCGGGACTGGGAGAACACTGTGCTCGGGACTGAGGGAGGGAACAAACTAGGGGGATGGAGCTGGTGAAGCGGGAGGCAACAACGGCGGCTCGCAGATACCCCCGCGGTAGGCGTTCCAGGGGCCCCATATCTTCACCCATGCCCCAGGCTTACCCCGCGCCACATACACCACCTTTTCTCGGAACATGCACCAATCCATGTGTTCTTTCCAGGCCGACACCGCCGGGGGTCTCTGGGATCCCCACAGCTGTGCAACGTCAAGTTTAGCCACCATATAGCCCAGAGTCACCCATCGCGTCTGCGGAACCGAGTAATCGGTCGGTTCCCACACATTCAGCAAACATCTCCTCGCTTCAGGCAACAGCGCGACATGCGTAACCGCTCGCAGGACCTCATGCACACCACGCCAGAATCGCTCCACCCTCGGACATTCCCACAGAATGTGCAAAAAAGTCGCTGAAGCACCACACCCACGCTTACACAATCCGTCCTCGGCATAGCCCATACGCAGAAGCCGTGGCCCCGTCATGTACACCCGGTGGAGTATCTTGAGCTGGACGAAGCGAAGGCGAGCCGGGATGGCCACCTCCTTCGGAGAGGCCACCGCGGAAATCCAGTCCTCGTCGTCCAACTCCAGCCCATCGGCAACCCAGGCCTCGCGGAGGCCAGTCAGTAAGCCCGAGCGATCATTTATCAATTTCTTGTAAATGAGGGAGATCGTGCTGTCCGGAACATGGCCATCTAGCACTCGATCCTCCAGGGGGGAGGACTCCGGGATGGAGGCCGCGTCTGGGAAGACGGAGCCCAGTGCGTGGCGGACCTGCAGGTACCGAAAGTATTCACTGCCCCGCAGCTGAAACTCCGCCTGCAGCGTCTCGAATGTTTTGAATCCTCCCCTCGTCCAGAGATCCCCCACTGTACTGATGCCTATCGTGTCCCACTGCTCAAAGCCCTTCGAGGTCCACAGAGAGCCCAACCTCTCAGACGCATACAGCGGTGACGCCCGGGTCAAACGGTCCTTCCAGCCCATAGCTGCATTAGCCGCGTGCCATACTCGCACCATGACACGCGTGGGTCCCGTCAAGCGGGAATCGGGCACGCTAGCGTAGAGCGCTCGATTGTAGTCGCCACCGGGCAGGAGCATCTTGTCCATTTCAAATGCCGGGTTTAGGGCGGGCCCATAGAGGCCATGATTAATTGCTGCTAACTGGGAGGCCCAGTAATACCGTTTAATATCCGGGAGGGCAATCCCTCCGTCGTACCACGGGAGCGTCAACTTTGCCAAGGCTATACGCGGCCTCCCGTCCCAGAACAGGCGGCGCTGTAAACCTTCCACTTCACGGAAGTAGCGCGCTGGGCCCAAGTCCATAGTGTTCTGGAGGGCGTACAGGAAGCGCGGCAGTGACATCATCTTGAACAACGCCGCCCGGCCGAGCGGCGAAAGCGGCAAGCGCCGCCAGCGCGCGACATCCTCCTTCAAGCGCTGGAGGGGGGGAAGCAAATTTCGCTCGTAGTGGGCCACCGGGTCCAGCGTAATGTAGACACCCAAGTATCGAAATCCCTGCGAGGCAATCTGGATCGGACAGCCCCGCGGGAGGACAGGAGCCTCCCCGGAGAGCACATAGACACAGGATTTGGCCCAGTTGATGACAAGGCCTGAATTGCGGCCAAAAGAGCGCAGAACATCGACCAGGACAATCAGTGATTTGCGCGGGGAGGCTAAGTACAAAAGGATGTCGTCTGCATAGAGGGACACGCGGTCCTCATACTCGGGGGTCCAACGGAGACCTCGGATAGAAGGGTGCCACCGCAGCCACTCTGCCAGGGGTTCCAAGGCCAGTGCGAACAGGAGCGGCGACAGGGGGCAACCCTGTCGCGTGCCCCGTCCCAGCACGAATGGGGCCGAGACTCGACCATTCACCACCACCTGCGCAAGTGGGTCCGAGTACAACAGTTTGACCCAGCTGATGAATCCCGGCCCAAAGCCAAATTTCGCCAGCATCGCCCAGATGTACGGCCACTCGAGTGTGTCGAACGCCATAGTGGCGTCCAAAGACGCCAAGATGGCCGGCTCCCGCACGAACGGAACACGCGCTAGCACGCCGTGCAGGCGTCGCAGATTAAGAGCCGTATTGCGATGGTATTGAGAAGATATTGAATCCCATACAAGCCATCACTGCTAAACTCATCAGAACAGAATTGGATTTGTCCTCTTAGACCTCCAGGCCACTCTCAGGGGGTATTTTACCACCTACCAAGCTTTTGCTATCCCCCTTTTCACATTTTTTTTTTAGCTCGAGCTGCTAAACTGTAAATCTGGGAACAATGGACCTGACATCATTTTTGGTGGATTTGTGACATGCACAACAATGTGGCAAATGTCTCACCTGCATTATTTACAATGTAAAGATGCCATTTAAACAGGGTGGATAGGACTTATGCTGCCTTTTTAACTGATGTTTTGCATCTGCTAAACTCTCAATCATACTGTATGTAGTTTTGACGTTTAATATGGGTGAAGTATATAGGGGTAAGATTAAATGCCTACCATTATCTGCACAGTTATGCAACTGAAATACATATTTTGGATATGTTTAATTCAAGAACATAACTATTATTAGCAAGCTGGTGCAAGCCACTCCTCCCCCAAACAGGCATACCCTGCCTTCTGCTTTCTCGCAGTGCGAGAAGCAGAAACATAAAATGGTGTTTCAAATACCATTTTATGTTTCTGCTTGTCGCACTGCGAGAAAACAGTGGGGCGACGCTCCTCCACCCTAATGGAGGAGCGGCCCCTGTAATTACTACACAAATTGTTTGTAAACGCATAAACAGGCCTCATTTTTGGGGAGACAACATAAAAAGTTGTAACTTTGCACTTATACCGGGCAAGTGCACCAGTCTTGAACCAACTTGTGCACTGACCGTCTAGTATAAATTGCCTATTTCAACTGGGAATTCTCAGCAGATGTTTATGTTTTTGAGGTGGTCATCGGTGTAAACAAACATTGCTGAAAAATGTCCTCTCTCCAGTGGAAAATTGGCAACACCAGTGAACAACTGCCCAGAGCCAATGCCATGTCAGCGATACTGCCCAGCTCCAAAGAGATCCTTATTCAGGCCTGAAACCATAAGTCAGGCTTCGCTAGAAGTACACGTGAGCGAATCTGTTTAAATCAATAAAAACGATTCTGTATTACTTCAAATACAGGGAAAACAAAATGAACGCCCACGCATAACTTCATCTTTTCATAGTAGATCTATTTTTTGTGACCCATGTTGGGAATTGCTTTCCATTTGTAACACACCGTTGCAGAAGAGAACCCCAGAGCTGTTTTTCAATTGTGCTCCAATAAAAAAAAATGTTTTTGTGAGATGGGCCTTCTCTGTTGGGCTTGCGGCAAAATCCGGTTATTTATAGAACATTTGCTGGCGTATGTAATGAAAAGAGCATCGGAGTTTGCGATATGGAGCGAGCGGGATGCTTGGGTGAATGAATGACAGAAACACAATGGACACTAGTGTGTTCGTTTGTTATATTATCTCCCAGGTCACAAATGCCATCTTCCCTTAGCCATGCGATTAGAATAATGATTTTATCAGCAAAATTACCAGACAGTTCTATTGTGTCATTGTTGTTTTTTGAGAGCTGCATTCTGTCTACAAATGGCACCCCATGGAACAATATTGCTCTACAATTTTTAGATTTTGCAAAGCAGCGTATTATTATTTTGTATTTCCGTGATTCAAACCTCCTCGCATGTTTTGAAAAAATTGCTTTTCACTGCAGCAAAATGAAAAACAAAAATACTGATCATTTGAACTATAGTAGCACATCCGAAATAAAATATCATGTAGCTAATTGTAAATCAGTCTTCATCGCTTTTACATCATGAAAATAAATATAGAGCGATTACATAGATACCATATGATATGGTCCAGTGGTGCCTCTAAGGGCTTTTGTTGACATGACAATAAATCACAGGGTCAAAGGCGAAATAGATTTTATGGGGCAACAAAAGCCCCGGGTGGTATGCTGGCACAATAGTACACATGCTATGCATTATGCATTTCTCATATTGTAGCGCCCATTAATTATGCGACAACAAAAAATCTGTCTGAGAGCGTATTTGCATTTACTTTGTAAAAAGTGAGGGAATATTTAGCATGTTCAACTATTGTTAGCAATTCTTCAAAACATAAATACTGTGGGCTCTATCCCCATCCAGAGGAGTATATCCCTCTCACTTCATACCTTTGGCTATGTCTGGTATCACTCTGCTTTGCAGGAAAAACCTCAGTTGAAATGTATAAGGAACCATCAAGAGAGTATCCAGAAAATGTAAACATCCCCACCTTGAACCAAAGCTCTAATTGCACCAAGCAAGCAAAGCAAGTCATCGCAACCCTCCCTAGAAGAGATCTCTTATCTTCCATTCTATCATCTATCCATTCATCCTTTCACCCTTCCATCAACTCAATGAAATCCACCATTTTACATTTACATTCTGTCATATACAAACCTATCTATCCTTCTCCAAACCTATGCATCAAACCCACCCATACATCCATCCATCTGTTCACCCATGCATCCCTCATCCCCTCTTTCACTCATCCACTGATCCTTTTGCTCACTCACCCATTCACCCTTTCACTTCATCCATCCACCCTTTCACTCCAACTTTCCTCCTTTTGACACATCCATACTTCCTTTCACTCATCCATCCATCCCTTCATTCATCCACCCACCCTTCTACCCATCCATCCTTTAACTTATCCATCCATTCATCTATCCATCCTTTCACTCACCTCTCCATCCTTTCACTCAACCATCTATCCATTCACACTTCACTCATAAACCATTCACCCTTTTATCCAACCATCCAGCCACCCTTCCTTTCACGCATCCATTTATTCTTTCACTCATCCAGTTTTACATCCATCCTTTTACTCATCCATCCATCCTTTCACTATTCCATCCTTTTACTCACCCACCCATCATTCTCCCTTTCACTCATTCATCACCCTTTCACTCACCCATCCATCCTTTCACCTATACATCCATTTATCCATCCATCCTGTCACACATCCATCCATATTTTCACTCACTCTTCCATCCCTCTTTTCACTCACTCATCCATCTATTCACCCTTTCACTCATCCATCTAAAGGAGTATATCCCTTTCAATGCATATCTTTGGATATGTCTGGTATCGTTCTGCTTTGCAGGAAGTACTTCAGTTGAAATGTATGTGGGACCATCAAGAGAGTATGCAGAAAATGCAAACATCCCCACTTTGAACCAAAGCTCTTATCACACCAAGCAAGCAAAGCAAATCATCGCACCCCTCCCCAGAAGAGCTCTCTTGTCTCTTCCATTCCATCATCTATCCATTCATCGTTTCATCCTTACATCCACCCACTGAAATCCACCATTGTACAATTATGTTCTATCAAATACAAACCTATCCATCCATCTCCAAACCTATCCATCAAACCCATACATTCATCCATCCATCAGTTCACCTATCCATCCCTCAATCCCCTCTTTCACTCATCCGCTGATCCTTTTGCTCACCCATCCAGCCACCCTTTCTCTTCATCCATCCACCCTTTCACTCCTACTATCCTCCTTTTCCTCACCCATCCATTCTTTCACTCAGCCATCCATCCTTTCATTCATCCATCTACCCTTCCACCCATCCATCCTTTAACTTATCCATCCATTTGTCCATCCATCCTATCATCCCTCCACCCTTTCACTTATCCATCCATCCATTCACCCTTCACTCATAAACCATCTACCCTTTTATCCAACCATCCAGCCATCCTTCCTTTCACGCATCCATTTATTCTTTCACTCATCCAGTTTTCCATCCATCCTTTTACTTATCCATCCATCCTTTCACTCATCCATCCTTTCACTCACCCTTCCATCATTCTCCATTTCACTTATTCATCCACCCTTTCACTCAGCCATCCATCCTTTCCCCTATCCATCCATTTTTCACCTATCCTTTCACTCTTCCATCCATTTTTTCACTCACTCTTCCATTCCTCTTTTCACTCACTCATCCATCCATTCATCCTTTCACTCATCCATCTGTCCATCCATCCATCCACTCACCCTTTCACTCATCCATTCATCCAGCCTGACACTCACACACCTATCATTCCATACATTTTTTTACTGGCACACTCACCCAACCTTTCATGTTAATTATGAGCCTTTATCTGACAAGTTGCAGACAGAAGAGGCCCATCAAGAGCCCCACCCCCACTGTAACTGCTAAAGCGGGGGCTTCATGACGCTCCTGAGGACTATTTTACATCTAAAAAGTACACTCAATCATCACAATATTTGTCAGATTTAATTTCTTATCTCCTATATGCATTCTGTTCAGAAAGCTATCCTTTTGCAGCTTATTTCACAGCACTTGCAAAACTAACAAGGCAGGTTTTAAAGTGATTAGCAGCATTTGTGTACCTGTAAACAGTATTAGTGAGCCTGTGGGTTATTGGCACATTAAAACCAGAACTGTTGGCTATTCGAATTCTTGGTTTTAAATAGCACTTCTTAATAAATATCTACAGTTAATTAGCACTGTAATTATCGTATGTTACCGATGCCACATTTTTTGAAGCTTCGTGCTTTCACAATTTCAGAAGGATGAATGTCTGACTTGGATTTGACCAGATACGAGTTAATGGCCAACAGAATCCAGCCAATGCCATCTTCCAGGCTTAATTGTTCGGAGAACTGGCACAGTGAGCAAGGGAAACTGTCAAAAGAAGTCATGTAAATATTTCAGGGAAATATATTCACATATGTTGATAATTGAGTTGGATGGTGAAAGTCTAGTGATAATAATATCAGGTCTTCTTAAGGATTTAGAGCTACTTGAAATGGCTGCTAGACATTACACAAAGCAGAGCAGAATACTTGCAAGCAAATAGTGCAATAAAATGTGATTTTCCAACTTCTGTAAAAACCTTGGTCATTTGCCTCAGAATAATATTCGAACCTGAAATAGACAGAGATCAGTAGCGGTTCGTGGAGGGAGTTCGGTGGGGCAGTGAGGCGGGGCGGGGGAGGGGCAGAGTGGGGAAATGTAAACACCGGAATATGGATGAACGGAGGTAAGTACACATTTAAATAAATAAAACGAACTTCGTTGCGCGCGCTGCATCGCATTTTGCGATGTACCACCAGCCCATGACGTTGCTGTTCTCAAGGACTGGACATATACAAATATATGGAAAACCCTTTCTTCCTTTTTTACATTATGTCAAATTCAAAGCAAACAAAATGAAGACAAGGCTGTACTTGAAGCAGGTCAATTCACAAATGCATGTATGAATAAGTGTAGCAGTACTAAACTATGGGTCAGCGTGCGCAGACAAGGTATTCACTAAGGAGTGGGTGATTTCTGCCTGTGTTACAGAGAACAATGTTTGGATAATGTATGCCAAAAATATGCCCATAAATTTGCTAGGCGTAGCTTCACAGATGCATTTTTAGTCAAACGTATAGGTTCCCCCATATTTAGGAAGGTGAGGAATTATCCCCATTCCTACTTCTGGGGGCAAATTTCTGCCTGTGGCTACTGTCGGTATTGTCTTTTTCTCTTCTTTCCTCTACTTTTCTTCACTGTTCTCTCTTGAAAGTCCTTTTTGTGATTCTAGCAAAAAATATGGATTGCTTTTCTCCATTTTCTTCATTCTCTTTATTCTCTTTATCTCGATTAAAAAGAGACTTTAGTGGTAGAGGAGATAGAGCTAGAAAGCTAGAGATAGAAAGATCATTGTCACTCATAGGAGTGCTTTAAGACATGTTGAAATCACTCAAGAGACCACTAATTTTAGTTTTGGATTCTGGTTTCTTAATAGGCTGGTCACAATCTTTAGCATACAGTTAAAGGTGTCCAGATTGGTAGTCTCCAGAATCTCTTTACAGTTTGGCTCTTTTTTGTTCTCCTTAAGTCTTGAAATCTGTCAATGATATTCACAAGTATTTCATCATTTTTTAAGTTCAGCTTATCACATTTCAAGTCCTCTATTTCTTTTTTGATGTCCAAAATGTCTATTTCTAGCTTGTTAAGTATTGATTCCATTTGATCTGTTCTCATGTGGATCAAATCAAAATACGATTCCTGAACTTCATTACGACATTTCTCTTCCAATCCTCAAGCAGGGCAAAGTTGCTGGCTGTATCCGATGAATTTCTCTCAAAGTCGGACAATCATGGGACAAGGTCCCACTGAAGCCATTGGATTTGGCAGGAACAGCTCTGAGCACGGGAAATTTCAAATTTTGCAGCCTGTGATGTCCTCATATTAGGTGGATTTTGTGACTTGCCCAATAGTTATTTCCACCTTCAGAATTAGTTTTCTTTTATGGAGCTCAAAATCCTTTAGAAGGATAAGCCTGAGGCTGTGTCCAATGAAGGGTGCCACAAGGTTCCAACGACTCTCCAGAGGTCTTTGAAGTCCAAACATTTTTTAAGCCACAGCATACAAGCTTTCTGGAACAGCTCCTCTTGGTCACTTCCAAGGCTTCCTAGACCACAGTGACAGACCAAGACTCACTCCATCAGAGGCCACCAGCAGGGTCCAAATATGCTACTGGTCAGATGGGCACTTCAAGAAAAAGTCCTCTTGCAACTTATGTCCCTGTAGCAACACAGGAGATCAGCCAACTGACCACTGGAGTTCACTTCCTTGTCCTGGGATCAAGTGGGAACAGGTTAAGCCCTTTAGGTCTCCTCAAAGGTTTCAGACAGTGGGTGAAGACTCTTCTGTTCTTCCAGAGTTCCAGAAAGTGTTTTGAGGAGCTAGTGGTGAGGTCCATTTTTATACAGTATTACAGCTTTTATAGGTAAAATACCAACCACGCTGTCCTGGAATTATTAAAAGCAACCCCTGACACATGTTTTGCTGTCATTACAGCTCTTCAGATAGGTTTGCTTTGTTCAGATACAAGGGACCACCCAGTATAATTGAAAACAATGCACTTTCAGGCTTATAGTGTCACATACATTATGCAAAACAGTAAGCAGATAACTCTGGGTCGTTCCCAGGTTTTGGTAGAGAGAAGCTCCTCTATAGAGCACCATTCAGCACCAGCAACACTCTGAATCTGCTCACCTCAAAAGTCTGTTTTCCCAGCAAAGTTTTAATCATATGATTAACACTGTGCCATCCACGCCGAGTTAAAATGCGTAAGAGCTGTAAAGTGACAAAATCCTTCTACCATTTCAGGCACAGTATTACAGCTTTGGATTGGTAAAATACCATCCAGCCTACCTGGAATGCATAAAATCAAGCTCTGGCATGTGTATCGCTCTGGTCAGTGCAATTCAGAGAGGTATAGCTTTGTCCAGACACAAGGGAACACCCATTACAAGTCATCAAAACAATATCGTTTGAGGCCTGAAAGGGTAATACTGTGCCTGTAGCACTAAAAGGCTTTTGTCATTTTACAACTCAGCATGGATGGGACTAGCTAATCCTATGCTTAAAGACTTTGCAGTAAAAATGGCAATAGGCTTTGCTCCTTTCTATCCCGGCATGGATGTTACTGTGCTAATCCTATGCCTTTAAACTTTGCTTTTAAAACAGACAATTGAGGTGGTGAGGGATGATACTCAGTATTTTGAAAAACATGTTACTTCTGTTGCATAATAAACAGTACAGCAACTATCCCCTACAATCCTATTTTATGTAGTCCTTCTCTACAGAATATGAGGAATGTTATGTTTTCTTTCCACAAGCTCTTATCACAGAAGGAGAGAGGAGGAGGTAAAACTAACACACGTCCTCCCGGAAACCCCAAGAACCACAAATAAAGGTTTGGTAGCTTTATTACTATGTGTGACTCTGGACCCAAATGAGTAACCAAGTCAAAGTACCAGAAGGATGTTACAGAATTACTGTCCAAATGCCTAGGGAAGTCCATTCTTATGAATGAGGAGGCTTGACGCACACATTTCTGTCATGCATCATCATCTCTCCACCCTGGTAGGACAATACCACCAGGGCGAACTCAACCTTCTGTTGGGCTCGGGGCAGGAGGGAGTTCTTAGATTAATGTACTTCCCAAAAGAAGGATCCAGATATAAACTTAAAAATGCCTTGAAGTTCCCAAGTGTAAGGTTGCCGATGATGAAGCATGACATAAATATGCATGTGAGGCCTCCTCTTCCATAAGGATGGACTTCCCTACGCACTTGGGCAGTAATTCTATAACATCCTTGTAGTACTTTGACTTGGTTACCCATTTGGGTCCAGAGTCACACATATCAGTAGAGCTACCTTACCTTTTTTTGTGGTTGTTGAGTTCTTTCCAAATGCATCAATTACATGAACAAATATCTCCTATCTGAATTGTGCTAAGAATATGGAGTGCATGCAAAATTGGGGCTTTCACAATAAATTCCACATGTATCGGACTTTCCACAGTAAATTTTGGCAAGTTTGACCAGCTGGGGGAAAAATGTAGGGGTCCAGTAATGAACAGGATACTTGAAAATCTGAAATATACAGTAGAAGGAGTTACCACACAAATCTGAAGAGAGAGGCACTTTTGGACCCTCATTACACGTGGTGAAATATGACACAGAGCCAGAGCTCTGAGTGAAATTCCACCACTCACAATTACAGGAGTCTCTGGGCCCAGAATTACAGATCTGATAAACCTGGGATTGGATACATTTCATTGGTGTTTCATGCAGCAGCAGCTGTGGGCAGATGAACATCACGGCCCCCAATGAAACCCTGAAGCACCATGGAGCGGGAGCAGAAACGTTTTCCTCAGCCAGAATGAGAAATTGTCATTGACCCCCATTACCCCACCCCCACTGACCATTTCATGGACATCTTACTCCTGCCCAGAACAGGCAGCACATGGTTTGCGCTTGGGAACAGGGGAAACCCAATTGGTAGAGTACCTGGCATCTCAGGGTCCATGTGGTTAATCCCCATTCCAGGGAGAAACCATCTAATCAGTGGAGTGAATATTGATGAGAACTGGGAATTCCAGCCCTATGGTGCCACACTCTAAAATCCACTGAACTTTTAATGAGAGGCTTTTTTGGGTATTGGTTTGTTAAGCTTTTCGTGGGTGGACATTTGTACAATTTACTAAAATATAAGCTACACTGAGGTTCTTTTCACAATGAAAACTTAACACAGGTTAATTATGCACATAATATTAATTCTTCATTCTGGCAAATGACAGCAAGGTATTTAAAATGTGCAAGTCCTGCATTCTCACAACCATTAACAGATGGCATTTTGGTCAACAATATACTGACATACAACCATGCCCAAATGGTTAGTTTTACACAAGGACTCATACAAGGGTCTGTGGATTATTTTAGTAATAAGAAAGCGTCCTATGAGACAAAATAGAGGAACAATTGCCACTACAAGTACTTATGTAATATGGATCTTAATATTTAGCAAACAGTGACAAAGAGACGTTACTAATGATGATGCATAACTGAAATATCGCTTTCAATCCAGCATTAGAGCTTCAGAAATTAAAATTGACTAGAACAAATTTATATTCTTAGTTTATTTTTATTTCAAAGATATAAACATGTAAAGAACCATGCAGACAAAATATAGGTGAATTTAATCAAAACACAGCCCTTTTCTTCGGGTGAGAAACGGACACTGATAGGGCTCATTTGCTTTTTTTGGAAGGTAAGGTAACTAGACGTTTGCTATTTTCAAAATAAAATAATATGTACGTTGGATAGAATTATTTAGGCCACAAGCACCGTATGAGAAATTAGCTCTTACACATTTTGGTCAATATCATTATTTGCCAATCTCTGAAAATGTGAGATAAATCTTGTAGCATTCAAGCAGAATTTTATTTTTTAAAAACAACAAAAAAACAGCCCAAACTTTGTTTTTTTAACGCGAAACCTCTACAAATATTCGTGTTCAATCTGGTTCCCCACCTGCATTCATGGATGAATATTCCCTGAGTTTCTTCTGGTACTTTACAAAAACTGGAACTCAGTCTGAGATGCTCAATCCTAAGGCTTGGCAAAATGAAATGTTCATGGGGGCACATAGGATCAGCTAGATTTACTCCAATTAGCCCCTTCAGAGTGTTTTCTTCTACTTACATATTTCAAGATCATTGTTTAGTAATTAATCCCATCAGAGTAACTGTGTAGTAATTAGCCTAGTCTGTGTTATTGTCCATTAATTATTGCCATCCGAATTAGTGTGTAATAATGAAATCTGTCAGATATGTTGTACAATAATTAGCTGCAAGTAAGTTACTGTGTGGTAATTATCAACACCAGAGTCATTTTGCAGTAATTGCATCCATTGAAGGTATTGTATAACAATTACTTCCTTGAAATTGATTGCTTGCAGTCTGCCTCATCTTAGTTTACCCACAGTACCTAGTCAAACCACAGAAATCCATGCTAACGTTAATGTACAGTAAGTTGTCTGAAACCAATTGTGCCTCACCTACCACATACATAACCCATCGTGTAGTGCCTTTCTCTCTCTGCTCATCCATCTTTTTCTTAATGTCTCTCTTTCATTTTGTCTCTCTTTTTGCTATACATCTATCTCACAGTTCCCCTTGCATGTGTATATATCTCTCTCTGTTTATCCCTCACTTCATTTGTCCCTTTCTCCTCACCCATCTCTAAATATGAAAGGCTATTGTACAGAATTACGTGTTCGAAAGATATATGTGAGGTACTCAAAAAGTTGATTCTGGGCACTGCAAATATCTCAGGCTCCTTCAGTCTTGGTCTAGAGAGCACACACTGATGTTTCAATGTAAGGTGGGCTTTAACTGAAAAACACATACCTTCTACATTGTTGGCCTAGCTCATATGTTGCCTTTATTGGGCCTAAATTGGGCCTTTATTGGGCCTTTTTGGGCCTAAATAGGACATCATCATCTGCAATAGAAGCAACCACAAAGCAATCTCCAGAGTCCAAAGTCAGAGCCATGAGTGTATGAACTACTCTCGTCTTACCTGGAAAACTGCTGAGCTCTTCTGGTGTTGGGAAGGTGACATGCCGCTATAATTTTAATGTAAAATTTGGAGTTCAATTTTAATTTTAATGTACAGTTACGGGGTTCTTTCTTCCTTTCTTTCTTCCTTTCTTTCTTTCTCACTTTCTTTCTTTCTCTTTACTTCTTTTATGACTTTTTCTTTCTTTCTTTCTTTCTTTCTTTCTTTCTTTCTTTCTTTCTTTCTTTCTTTCTTTCTTTCTTTCTTTCTTTCTTTCTTTCTTGCCCTCTCAAAGGCAAGAGGCTTGCAGCTAAACCCAGACTGAATTAATTTTTAAGTGGATCTTTTCAACGTCAGAGAAATACTATGGCAATGTGTATTTTTTTTACCAAAACAACTCTTTTTGCCTTCAGCAAATTATCTTTTAGATTGATGAAGGCCTGGCATATTCTCAAAAATAAAACTTTGTAAAAAACATGACAAAACAAACAAGAGTTTCCAGAAGGCTGGCAGCTAATGACTTTGTCACTGCTTGTTGAAAATAGAATACTCAATGACCAATGCATCCACTTCAGTATGATATCACATACTGAACAAATGTATGAACAGACTACATATCCCACTCTGCTGTGGGATACAGCAGACTGGACTACTGAAAGAGTATATTAATGGGACTCTCCAATATTCTTTTGCCTTCTTTGCCACTAGCATGCTGTACAATCTTCCTTGGCAGTTTGCCACCTCCTCATATCACAACAAAGGTGGATGGCTGGTGACAAAAAATAGGGTCTTAAACAAACTTGTTCTTAGAGGAGTGAAAAGCAGTGAACGGCCTGGGACCCAACTGCTTTTGTGATTTTGTTCGAAGCTACAAATCGTTCTTTGGGGTGTCACCCGACAGAACCATTTGTAGTTTGTTTTATGCATGCCCAGGTTCTGAAGGACACAGGGTTACCCCACTGACTCTTTTTTTTGTTTGAAGCTAAGCACAAGCTCTGAGCTTAACCTCCACTAGTACAACACAAAAATGGTACACAGTTCCTCTAGTCGGAGAGCAACGAAAGAGTTTAGCCTGTCATGTGTCGGGGGGGGGAGGGAAGGGGCAGGGGGGGGGGGGGTTAACCTCCACTAACCACAGCCTCTTAGAGGCTATGTGTTGTCTCTGACTTCTGATCCTTTTACCTTGGGAAGTTGTCTTCACTAGAACCACAAATCACCAGACATTCAATGAACTGCTTGTACTGTCTGAAATGCCTTTTTCTCCAACTAGAGGGACACATTTACCTACAGTGCTGCTCCGCATACTCAAATGTTTTTAGATGTGTTTGTCTTTGCCAGTGAGATCGAGGTAGCTCATGCATTACATCTTCAACACAATTGTTTGATTTAGATTATTCTAACCTCCGTGACCTCTGTTCCATGTAGCACTTTTATTGCAAAATGTTATTTAGTCCCAAATTATACAATCAATAAATATCCAGGTATAATACTGTAAGAAAGGTCAGGCGGTTCATTCACTTGCTGCTGAGAGTTGCCTGCAACCTCTGGCCAACAGGTTTGAACCATTATAAAACAGATTAGAGAGTAATATGTTTGATGCAGAGAAAGGAGAGAGAGCTCAATGGGGTATGCTTTTGTTGCTTGGCACCTTCTATTAATCTTTAGGACAAGTTTGCACTCTCGTAAAGTAGTTCATAGGGAAATGTTTCTGATGCACACATAGGCATATAACCTGCAAAGAACACATTTGAATTTTGTAGGTTTCAACACAAGCTTTCATTCTTCTGTGGTTGACAAAATAGGCACAGTGTCACTGTTTAGTAATTAACACCTATCATAAGCTTTCAAATAAGAATTGGTGTGTTTACTCTGTAAATGATCATGTTATTGTAATTGCACCCCTTGACAAACATACCTCTTGTAGAAACAGAGTTAGAGAAAGTGAAGCACTCATATAATGGTTTACCCTTAGGCTTACTTGTAAAGTGATATGTAGAGAACAACTTTTGAAACCTACTGAACTGCTGATTCTGGAAGCAAGATGTGGCAGTGTCCCGCAGTGCTGCCTTTGACTGCCGACACCAGCTACGAGCAAGAGCCCTACTCAGTGCTTAATTTGTAAAAGAATAAGTGCAAGGCCCAAAGTTTTGGTAGAAGCCCGCAGCCAGCGCTGTTGAGGGTCAGCACCTTGAACACCAAAGCTTTGTAGTCGAACTCATGCCTCATTAGTCCACCATCAGACACTCCATGCCGCTTTTTCTCACTCTTGCAGGTTAATTTTCAACCCTGCTTTTTCTGTTGGAACTGTTTTCCGTTTTGCTCTTTCTCCTTTTCACCTCTTTTGTTTTGTTTCCCTTTCGCTCTGAACCCAAGTTTGTTGAGGAAAAATAAGTGTTGTTCTACCAAAATGAGTACCAGTGTCAACCACCCGCTCAAATTAAGAACTGGCACCATTCACACAAAGTGACGTTCTGCTTACCTTTGGAAAAAAATCCAAATCTCATAGTCCCTGGCACGCTGGTTCTCTGTATGGCACAGCACACACTGAATGTGAATGCTTGCTGCCTGCCACAATGTGTATGGGTGCCGACACTTTGCACTGCAATATGGTTTGAATGATTCACACATTCATGAGACCCCATAGCTGTATTCCTATATAGAAATTCATGCTGCTGGAGCTGGAATCTGGGAGGTCCTAACTGTAACCCAGCTGTGACAGCCACAAATAAAATAATTCCGAACTTAAGGAGGAATCATTACTGTTGTAGTTTAAAATATGTATTTTCTTTTGGACCCATCAATTTAATTTATGGGAAAGGTCTTTGCTGCAGCCCGGTGCCTGGCTCAGGATATATAAAGACATGTGATACTCTTGTTTGGATATGTAGCAGCATAAGTTGACATGTCCAAAGTTAGCAAAAGAGCATAACATGCCGACAGATACAAAGCCAAAAACAACAATTGATGGACAGAATGCAGAACAATGTCATACATTCACCCCAGTACAGAGATCTGGGCCTAAATCCATCGTTTTTTTGCTCACCATGCCATTCCAGTTTGAACCCAGCCATATGCAAATCAGTCTTGACCCTGTGCCCCATGGGAACAGTCCAGCCCGAACTGCCAAGCCAGGTCCTCCCTGGACTGGAAACAAGCATCCTAGGACCGGTTTCGGGCTTTCAGCCCTCGTCAGCCAGGATAGCCTGATTCCAGTGGCATGGAGAGCAAGGGACTCACGTCTGAGCATACCCTTCCCACTCGGGGTGACAAATTCAAAAACAACAATTGATGGACAGAATGCAGAACAATGTCATACATTCACCCCAGTACAGAGATCTGGGCCTAAATCCATCGTTTTTTTGCTCACCATGCCATTCCAGTTTGAACCCAGCCATATGCAAATCAGTCTTGACCCTGTGCCCCATGGGAACAGTCCAGCCCGAACTGCCAAGCCAGGTCCTCCCTGGACTGGAAACAAGCATCCTAGGACCGGTTTCGGGCTTTCAGCCCTCGTCAGCCAGGATAGCCTGATTCCAGTGGCATGGAGAGCAAGGGACTCACGTCTGAGCATACCCTTCCCACTCGGGGTGACAAATTCAAAAACAACAATTGATGGACAGAATGCAGAACAATGTCATACATTCACCCCAGTACAGAGATCTGGGCCTAAATCCATCGTTTTTTTGCTCACCATGCCATTCCAGTTCGAACCCAGCCATATGCAAATCAGTCTTGACCCTGTGCCCCATGGGAACAGTCCAGCCCGAACTGCCAAGCCAGGTCCTCCCTGGACTGGAAACAAGCATCCTAGGACCGGTTTCGGGCTTTCAGCCCTCGTCAGCCAGGATAGCCTGATTCCAGTGGCATTGAGAGCAAGGGACTCACGTCTGAGCATACCCTTCCCACTCGGGGTGACAAATTCAAAAACAACAATTGATGGACAGAATGCAGAACAATGTCATACATTCACCCCAGTACAGAGATCTGGGCCTAAATCCATTGTTTTTTTGCTCACCATGCCATTCCAGTTTGAACCCAGCCATATGCAAATCAGTCTTGACCCTGTGCCCCATGGGAACAGTCCAGCCCGAACTGCCAAGCCAGGTCCTCCCTGGACTGGAAACAAGCATCCTAGGACCGGTTTCGGGCTTTCAGCCCTCGTCAGCCAGGATAGCCTGATTCCAGTGGCATGGAGAGCAAGGGACTCACGTCTGAGCATACCCTTCCCACTCGGGGTGACAAATTCAAAAACAACAGATACAAAGCAACATTACAACACAAATAAAACATAACAGGGCACAACCCATCAAAACAGTTGATAGAATCCAACACAAGAATCACACACAACACAACAACATCACATAGCAATAATGCAGTATAAAAACACAGCAGCACAAAATACAACAGCACACATTACTCCCACTATAAAATGCCGCACAAGAACTCTGCCCAACATCTTTGCCACTCATTACCAACTCCAGAAATCTGCTTTAAAAAGTCAGTGGTACAAGGTGTTTTCAAAGTACTAACTTAACGTACAGCCACGTACATGAGATAACAACAGTCCAAAATGTTTTTTGATCAATTGACAGGTGATGCATGGTTCATTCGATATCATAGTCTATTAAATATATAATATAGATGTGAGAAAGTGGTTTATTAGTTGAGGTGGAGTTATGTTCACCACAAGGAATAAAGTCATTATCCATTTAGGTCCAGTCAAAGGTGTCAGTCGTTTAAACATGAGTTCAACCCCTGGTAGGTTTGACAGAGAGCAGACAGATGTAACTTAACAAAACTGTGTAAAGCATTTAGGACTACCAAGACACTTAAAAAGTGAAAACTCAACACAAAAAACACTCCAACTTAGAAAAACAGGGCAAAATGTAAATATGGAGAACCAGAGGTATGAATTCTTAAAGATTTAAGCTGAAATAGTGCCAAAAGGCATAAAGCACAGATCGTAGTCAATGGTAGCAGTAGACATAGGCACAAATTAAGGCCAAGTATGATGTATGGGGTCCGATGCAACAAGTAGATTAGTCCGCTAGAGCTTGGAAGTAAAAAAAGTGAAATAATTTAGAAGTCCCAGTAGAAAAAGAGAACTGAAGAAAAACTCTTCTCAGTGAGGGACAAAGCCAAATTTGGAGCCCTCTACATGGAACAAAAGGTTGGATATGCAAATATGGTTGGTCTCCCTGTAGCTCTCGGAGCTCTTGAGGTTCAAAGGTGCAAAGATCTCTCACAGGACAAACCTGAAATAAAATGTAATGTTGTGGAACTGCCGATTCGATACTTTTTGCAGAAGGTCTTCGTGAAGTTCAGGAGCAAAGGTTTTCTAAGCTCTGCAAATTTATTTTAGTGACCAAACAACCATAGGAATACACTTCTAAGGCCCCACAGGACATGGGGCACTTAATGACCGTTAGGGTACCAGGCAGTACCACCAGAAAAGTCCAGTCCGAGTTCCAGTTGCCACTGCTCTTGCAGCTTGTTGTTTCCCTGGAGTCACACAGGTCAGCCAGATAATTCCTAGGGTCCACATCTTTATTCTAGGTACCAAGTGGGGCAAATCCAGTCCTTCTGAGCTCCTATTAGGTAAAAGACAAAATATCCAGTCCACTTCTGTTTTGCAACAGGACCAAAAAGTGTTCTGAGGAGGTGTTCTGAGGAGGTGCGTTGGGACACCACTTAGTAGGTGAGGATGACTCCTGGACACTGACTAACCAGTGGGGTAAAAGCTAGCTTCAGTGGGCATTCCTATCCATTTTTTCATAAGTTCCAGTTTTCTTTACCACAAACAGTCTCAAAATATCATGTGCAATAGCAATGCCAAGACGGGTGAAATATTCAGCCGCACTAGTGGGTCTGAAGGCTGGGGGTATAAACTATGAATGTTACCAGTGTCCTCGACAATTAAAACAGAAATCCAGTTTGAAGCAGGCCCTGTACCCACAACAAACCAGGAGGCAATCAGCTGGTAAGACAAACGCAGGGTCCCTATACACTAGACAAGGGATACAAAAGGATTGTCCTCCCGTTTGCTCCCTTTCAAGTGTGTCAAGTGGCTCAAACAGACCTATCAGGCAGGATTTGATATTGCAGTGCCTACAGAGTAGACCACCCACGCTCATGCTGAGATCACATGAGTCATACTTGCCCATTTTGGTTGGCTTGCATATTATAGTGACCTAATGTGTAGCTCCATAGAATAATTTTACACCTCATTCCCAACACATTCAGGCCAAGTACAGACAGGGAGCTGCTGTAGAGTCAAAGGAAATTAGCCTCCAGGAAACTCAGGCAGGGAAAAGGTGACATTTAAAAGTTACTTCTAATTAATCTTAATTTAAAATCCGACCACCATTGAATTGGATTTTAATGACTATTAAACATATTTTTAAATATTTTTTCTAATTGGTCCCATTTCCAAGATACTGTATTAGCAATTTAATCCCTACACTGATTTTCTAAAAAAAAGACAGCTAGGCCTGCAACAGTGAAAATAGCTTTTAGGGCTTTGTCACTACAGGGACATGGAAACATTAGGTTTCTACACATCCCACTTTTAAAAACCATGCATGCTACCTTGTGGGCTACTGGGCCTACATGGGGTGGCTCACTGATATTTAAACGATCAAAAAAAGTTATTGTAACAAGTTACACTACATATTTTTGCACAGCAGCAGTCAGACTACAATGGAAGTTCTGAAGCTATGATTTTCTTTGTCACACTAGTGGATGGTACCGCTGACCATAAATCTTGAAAGTCACTTTTTTAGACAAACTGGAATTGGTCAGTGTGCTCTACGCAAAAAAGGTTTTCAGATTTCTCAAAGTATTCCACGTCCCATTCCCACACCATATTGTCAACTCTAAAATAGCCATATAATGTATCTTTTAAGTACTTTGCTTATATTTTTGGAAGAAACATACATAGACACGTTACAATCACAAATCTTTGGAATAGAAAAATATTGGCAGTACCCAAATCAACCAAAAAATAAAAAAATAAACATAAATAGTTTTTTCACTTATATATCAAATGTGACATATATTCCACATATACATCAAATGTAACATAAAAAGTGTCTAATATAAACATATACGTAGTCTATTAGTCCATGAATTGAATTACTAACTGAAAAATCAGTGTTCCGATGCAGCTGGGGAGTGAAATTTTTCAAAAGTCCCTTCCTTACATTTTAGAGCTTTTAACAGAATCTTTCGCTTGGGGCCACCCACCAATGTACCACACCCTCCTCAATCTTGTATCATGTGCCAACGCATTTTGACCTTCCCAAAAACATAAATTCGCCACATCATAATCATATGGAAAGGACAAGAGGGAGAATGAAGGTAATCACATCAGTGGCTCAATACCAGGAGCAAGGACATCCAATTTTCCATCACACAGAGTAAGCGAGAGATTAGTTTCTTGGATGTAACAATCAAGCATTAAGATGGTAAAATTCTCACGGCTTATGCTCTAAAGACACTGGTTGGAATACCTTTCTTCTCTACTCAAGCTCACATTAAAGAGACTTAAAAGACAATCTTCCTTGTAGCCAATTTTTGTGTATTCAAAGAAACTGCTCTAGGAGGGGATGAACAAAGGAGTCAATGATCTAAGGGCGTGAGAGTGTCCTAAAGAAGTTACTCAAAAGAGCAATGAAACGTGCCTCGTCTAACCCACGGGAACATCTTCACACACAAGAGAAAAGACAGATGGACCGCTTGGTTTGTTTGTTTCACTAACTTCAATGAAGTAACTAATTTGGTCAAAAGCTGATTAAAAACAATTGGAAGATCGTCTAGTGACTTGAACAATGTAGGAGTCTTCCGTTGTTTGGTTTATGAAGAAACCATAATATTAAAGATAGCCAAGTTTGCTCCAACACAAGTAGAAAGGTGCAACCTACTAATATGCGTAATATTCTTGGACTTTCACTGATTAAAGGACATCTTAATTGTGGAAATTGTTCCACTTGTGCAATCACGATTGAAGGGGATGAATTTAAATACAATGGGAACATTATAAGACATGTGGCATTTACTAAGTGTAAAACACAAACCTTTTGTATTGCGTATTGTGCCTATGTGGAAAGGTATACACAGGCAAAACAATCTATGAGGTGAAGAAAATAAATTGGACAACTTGCATCCACAATCTGAGGCAAGAAATGAGATGCCCTTATGGTACAACATTTTCTGAAATTAAACCATACTGCTTCGGACTTAAATGCACAGTCTCACACAGTGTATGTATCAACCTAGGACTTGTGATTCTCCATCATTGTTCATGCTTCATCATTGGGTGCTCTGAAGAAACTGGAAGACAAGAAGTATCTTATAAACACACTAAATAACATATAAATAAATCATAGCTGCCCCAATAACTTGCACATAAACAGATATTGTTCAATTAGCTTGTAATTGATTAATTCAGTTATAATAGAGGAGCTGCAGAACCTAGCTTTCTGCTTGTTCAACTGTCTCTATTTAACTGTCTTGATAGAAAACAACCAGTAAAGGTCAGTAAAATACCAGAATTGCTTTAGCATTCTCAAGATTCCAGTCCATAGAAATTGTCTTCCACGATCACCCGTAGACAATAATATTTTTTTCAAATCTTGCATTTTCAGTGATACGACCACCGAAGGGCCTGATTTTATATTAAAAACAGAGCTTTGGACGATACAATTTCCCGTCAAAAGGCAATATTTCTCTCCACGTGTCATGCAGTTTGGTACTTACTTTCCTTTCATGTTAAAGAACAGTAGGTGTTTCAGCACCCAGGCTAAATACATATAAGGTCCCAAAGGCAAGACCGATTGCATTGCAAATGCTTGTTAAGAGTAGGAATGGATCCATTTGGGAGCTGGAGTAGTTTGCGACTGTACCCACCCGCGAAGCGATGCCCTGGGAGTCCCTGGAACTCATTGTCCCTCCCTTAAGGAACATCCTGGGGCACACTGGCTTTGCAACATGAAGGGTAAGTTCACTTCCCAAAAGCTAGTTTATCCCTGTGCCCACATTGCAGCCAACTGCAAGGGAAAAGGTGTTCTGTGCAGCCCTGCACATTTACTGCGAGAACAAGCTATCATACAGCAGGTGCTGCAAAAGCATCTACATCCATATCTGCAATAGCAAAGTGCTACAAGTATGTAAAAAGCATGCAAAAACGTCCAGAGTGCTCTCAAGGCACTTTGTCTAACACGATACTAGATTGGTACGCACTCATAACATCAAATTAAACAGATCTATTAATCTAGGCGCCTGACTTTGTCAGCACATTTCGAGTAGTCAGCACTTTCAATGTAAATTGGGTTAATTGAGCAATCTGCACTTTCCCGTTCCAGTTGTGCAGAGTTGCAAACAGTGTCATGCCCACTTTGTTACACTGTGCCTAAAATGTCATTATGGCCTATTAGAGCTTTAGCAATGACATATTGAAAAAGCGGCAGTGCAACAAAGGATCCTGATGCCTGAATTTGTCTGCTAATAATAAACTCACCAACATTCCCAACAGACAGCTTCTTAGAATAATTAGATGTAATTGATGGCTAAAACCCGAAAGGAATAGACTCCCTGTGAGGACCAGTAATTGGTAGCTCATGCCTTCTTCAAGGTTCATATTTCAGGAAAGTGTGATGAAATCTACAATCATGGGTTTGGAACTGTGTTACAGGACTGGCTATTGCATTTGACATGATATGCAATTACGTACCTAACTCCTAGGAGACTTTTTAACTTAATAATCTATCCACTCAAGGTTTCATTGCAAACGGTTATGCCAAATATGTTTTAGTATACATACTTACTTAGTGTTTCGTGCTTAAAATGTTGTTTTTATGGAGTGCATATGGATATGTCATTCGCTGCATACATAATTGGACCCTTAAGGTCACATATTTAAATCCTCGTTGGTTTGTGTAGAATTTGTGAAACTTAACAGCAGATTCATCAACACCTATGCAAAGTCACAAAAAGTGACTACACCATTCAAAGTGTTAATAAAGTATCTACATTACAGCTCAAACGTGTATGCTAGAAAGCAACCCTAAAAATAAAATAAATATGGGCATATTTACAGAAAACGTTGGGGCCACGCAAAATTTGGCAATGGAGCGCTCTGACATTATTTAAAATGCAGAAATGCATTGTATTCACAAGAGTACGTTGAACCCCTGTGTTTCTCCTAAATATGGCGCAAGAAAACTGTCTAGTGCCGTGCATGCACCCTGCCGCCATGTGGCAAGGGTGCCTGTGCTGCAGGGGTGATTGTTTATGTACAGGAAGGGACACCTTCCCACACATAAACAATCAATAATGGCAATTTGCTCTTTCTATGTGTGCTGAGGAATGCAGCTCACATAGAAAAGATTAATTTCTCCTCGTATCGCCATCCTAAAACCAAGTATTCCCTGGCGTTCGTTTCTAGCGCTGCCCTTGCCTTCTGAGGAAGCATCAAAAAGCAACGGGTGTTGCGGTGGAACGCTCACTGCAACACCCATTGCACACCCCTTTGCCGCAGAGGACTTTGGCAGAAAAGGGCATATTTAAAAGGTGCTGTTAAGCCACGTTAAGTGACTTAGCGCCACCTTGTAAATGTGGGAAACGCTGATATGCCATCAGAACGTCACAAAAAGTGGTGATAGGGACTTGTAAGTATGCCCCATTGTGCTTTGTACTGTTTTGTGTTGTTGATGCCAAGTTCTATCTATTTATAATGGTAGAAAGAGTTTTGAGCTAAAAACAAAACACTCCTCGAGACAGTTACTAATATGGAAAAATTATTTTCTTTCTCCTAAGTTTCAATCCAATGCGTTCCTGCTGCACTGTATAGCAAACGTGAAAAATGGGAATGCTTTAAAACATGTCTAAGCATGGTATTTTGTACTGAAAAGGTCTCCTTCCAGAACGATAAGAACTAGACATCTCGGACACAACTTTGCACTGAACTATAAAAGTATACACATTACATTCAATAGGAATAAAATCCTTTATGCCTCTCAGAGGTGAAAAAATGGTGAAATGATTCCATTATTATGTTATTGCAAAGACACCTGTGTTGATTTCTGCACTATTGCAATGACACCTGTGACGATTTCTACAAAGCTCATCTCATGTTTATCCTTTTGAGTCTGCAATCTTGTCTATTTTCTTTTTTAAACAAACTTGGCATTTAATATCAAGTTGTGTCATTATTCATTCTGATACAAATATATTCCGGCCTTAGATATTGGCAATTTACACTATATCCTATTCCGTTGCCTCTTTTCATTGGAGTCCATTGTTCTGCCGTTCACCACCTTTACCATCAGTTTTTACCTGACGGTGACAGACAGTGAAAATTATCAATTTGTTTGCCCACTCTCAGTTGGGTGGGGTGACACTGTTGGGCCATCAGAGTTTTATGTCGGCAGCAGAGACAAATTAGTCTCCGCAGTCATTATAATGAAGGTCTGCCCAACTCTAAAGGAGGTAGGCAGACCTTCAGTTTGGTTAGGAAGATACTCCATCGCCATTGTTACGTACTTCTCCCAATACTTTACCAGAGGGAGACTACAGACAGGGTGGATGTCTCCCTATGGTGATGAAGTATAAGGAAAAATGTAAAGATTTCTTAAAGTTTATTACAAATTAGTAAAAAAATAAAATCTGCAGTTTATATTAAAAGAAAAATCCCCACATAAAGTAAAAACAAGTTTTAAAAATAATTACAGGTTACTAATTATTAAAAGTGATTTTTAGAATTAATTAAAGGTAGTATATTTACTTTTTAAAAGATTCTTTACAGTAATTTATATGTGCCAACAAAATGTTAAAATATGTTAAAGATAAATAAGCAATATGTTTTATTTTTGGGATTTTTTTAAACATGAAATAATATTTATTATAATTCGTAACTATTTTGAAATATTTTGTTTAATTTAACCTTATTTTGTAGGGTGTTTTATTTAAAACCCTTTCCTCCATTATTTTCTAGGGGAGGGCTTGCAGTACCAGTTGTTGGCCATGTGTGGTGCTGGATTTACTACTGTTTCTTTTTGGCAGTAGTAACCTACATGCGTAAATTTGGCCTCACCTTCTGTTTCAGTGGATGGAGATGTGTAAGTCTACTCTTCTGAATAACTTTACACTCAGACTTTGTAAATAGCCAAAAGCTGTAAAGTTACTAAAAAGTGTAAGAGTAAATTACATGTACTTACCTTTGTGAATAACTGCTATAATATTTAATAATGTATATTAAAAAAGAGTAAATATTACAATTAAAAGAAATATACAACCATACTTGTTAATTTAAATGGTTATGATTATGCTTAGATTATTGTGGTTTGCACTATTATTTATTGGATTAGTTTTGTGATTGCTTATATTTTGTGACTCTGGGAGATAGCAGGAAAGATGAGAGTATTAAGTACCACTTTGGAATTTGAGCCAGGGTGTAAGCACTCAATTTCTTCCATAGAAAAATAGGAAGGTGTCCTGTAGGGAACTTTGCTACTAGCAGGGTCAGTAGTTAAGTTGTGCTAGAAACGGTTTAGGAAGTGTTTTTATGTTCAGTTGCCTCACCAGAGTGGGCCAGCTAGAGCCGTGACCGAGCTGCATTTCTTCTGCCCCTCCTCTTGCACCCATTCACCGCATCCATCAGACAAAGAATGTTTTAAAAGGAAAACACAAATCAGAACATATCTGTTTAGCTAAGCAAGCAGAGAGAGGCAGGTCTGAAGGGCAAGAAACAGAAGAAAAATGTGGAAGTTAAATGGAGATGTCATAGTATAACATAGGTAAGACTTCTGATTGAATGTTTGCAAGTAGTTTCAAACCTACAGATGTTGATCACAGCATTTTACCTTTCTTTTAGTGCTGGTAAAATATGTGTTCACAATGACAGTGCTGCTCTCAGAGCATTAATCACCACACCTGACATACTAGCCCTTGCAGGCTCAACCTTGACTCAAGCCTCTACTACCACATAATCCATAGTGTGTAAAAATAAACACTGTAAATAAAGGCAGAATCCTGTTACCAAAATATTACACTGTCCCACATTGCACTTCTTTTCTTTCTTCATATATCTACTGCAAAAGAAGAGCACATTTTAGATTGATTGTTTTTAAATTCCAAACAATGTGATGTCCTTTTAAAATGTGACTTATAATAATACTCATTGTTACATAAAACACTATTTAAATATTAGGGCATTATCTGCATCAAATCCACACATTTCTCAAAACATTGATAGATGTATTGCCATGCTCAGGCAACTACTAAACCGATGATGGTCAAATATTTGTACCAAATCCCAAAATAAATCATATAATATAAAAACACATAATGAGTAAGGTGTAATATTGTCCTATGTTCCCATCAAGGGGTCGGGTGACATTTATAAACCACTTAGCCTTTGGTTACCTGTTATGCATTATGTGTGTTTACATAAATGTGTATGTATATATGTATGGTCGCCACTGTGTTTTAATAGCTAGGTCTCACCTTCCATATAAAGAGTGTTTTTTCTTTTGCTGATAACTGGCATCATTTGACGAATCTTCTTGAAACTATGAAAAAAAGAAAGAAGTTCTCCCACCTCTGCCTCTTTCTGGACACTTTTGGGTGACTTGTCAAGCAGGAGCCGAGAAAAAGAGTATTCCCAAAATGCTTTTTCCCTATACAACTTCCATAGGGAAAATTACCCAACTGTATAGAAAAATAGCTCCACACAATTATAACAAATTTGGCAGAAAGCTAGATCATTACCCAGAGGCAAATTTTTTGTGATTTTATGTAAATCTGTTTATTCATTGAAAAGAAATGAAGGCTCCAAATTTATAGATATCTGTTGGCGAGGGATTATGTGAGATTCTAGCAGGAAAAAATGACAAAAACAGAAATCTAATTGGTTGTTCCTGCGCGAGTATTGTGGGACTATAGAACCTGAAGAAAAGTGTTTCAATCGACAATATAGGACTCCGGACTCGGTCCCAATTCCTGAAAAATAAGAAAAGGAGATAAGGGGGTAGGGTAGGGATAGCCATACCCCTAAGCCCTTGTGCTGGGGGAGGGGTCATGGGCAAATTTAAAGAGATAAATATTTAATGTTGTCATGGTCCTGTGTCCCTTGATTAAATGAACTGCCACCCGCCCAAATTGGGAGGTCAACACGACGCACATGCTATACACAGATGACCTTGTGTTCCTTAGCCAAACAATGATTATCGTTCAGCGTCAACTATCCATCTTACATGCTTAAACTGTCAGAAACAGGTTGGAAATAAATTGAACAAAAACCATGATGGGGTAACATTCAGCCCAAAAACAATAGGTCATCGCAGGTGGCATCTTAACGGCACCTGGATCCATCATAGCTGTGAGTATAAATATCTTGGCATCTACCTGGACAGCCAAGGGTCATTCAAATCTCATCTGCACTCTATAAAAAAACCAAAGGCTCCAGCTTAATGTTTGCTCTATCATCTGTCACTCAGAAATTGCGAGGGCCAAGTCTTGACTCTCTTCTCCATGTGATGAAAGCAAAGGTCATCCCCACATTAAACTACAGGAGTGAAATTACACTACGGTGGACAAACGTATTGCTCAAATTTACAAAGCAGCCCTTCGCTTGCCAAAGAGACCATCACCATCGCAAGTAAGATTTAAGTTCAGCTTCGCAAAACAGTATTGGGCCAGAGGCAGCTGCTTGTAAATTTCTGTCACAGGCTTAGTCCTGCACTGTAAGCCTCTAAGCGCTGCCTAATCTGAGCGAACTAGAGGGTGCTGGCTCAACCTCGTCTTACAGGCAACGCATCGGAGATAAATTAATTGAATTTTCCCTCACCAAGGCCTGGGCCAAGCATCTCTCTCACCAGGTCTTCAAAAAACTCATGGCAGCCACAGCAAAAACACTGTCAGTATTAGATGATTTGGCTGCACTGAGCAAGCACTCTCAAGCTTGGGAAATAATCAACTCCTACACCTCCAGAAAACAACAGAACAACATAGTACAAACCCTCTGTTGAAAAAGGCCAGGTTAGCGGCACTAAGACTGGGAGAATGGACTTTGCAAGCTCACCTCTCAGCAGGCACAGCTTAGAACCCCATGGTGCAAGGTGTCGACTCTGCGGTCAGAAAAAGGAAACTCTAATTCATATTTAATGTATCTGTCCTTCCTTGCTGCAGCAAAGAAAACCTCTCTTCCACAGTGACTCTGTTCACCTAGGAGCTCACACCTGCCGGCAGGCAGTAATAGCTAGCCCGAACCCTGCCAACACCATATTAAATGTCACCAGCTGAATTTGTGCTGCAAATACTGGATGTTAAGTGTTGCAACAAAACTATATACTTTCTATCTGTCATTGCACACCGCACCTTTTTCTTCAGCAGTCACAAACAACGTTTCTAATACCCCACATAATCAGATATTGTCTGTTTTTTCCTCATAACAGACTGGTTTATGTTGTAAAAATATCCCGCTATAATGCCACAGTTCAGGAACCTCATTTTGCATACGGCACTGTTTATTGTACCGTGTGCCTTAAAATGGGTTGGATCTGGTTTACTCCATTATTGCGCTTTGCACATCACTTTCCTGATTGAGATAATCAATGGCATGTGGCCCCCCTCCCCGAGCATATCCGAGGCCCCAGTGGCCCCATTTTCCAGGACTGCTATTTCAAAAATGGGGGGGGGGGGGTCGCAAGGATCACCCTCCCTCTGCCTGGAAAAGTCCCCTAAGACTCCATCCCATGGGGCCACTCTTTCAGACAGGGGAGGTGGCATGCAGCCTCCCTTCCTCGTGGCGCGTTAGACTCTGTGGACCTCATCTCTTGGGGCCGGCTCTAATAATGTGTCCTGGAGAGCCCACTCCCAGGACACAATTACCCTGCCTGCAAGAGTGCGGGCAGGGAGACAAATGTGTAGTCCCACCAGTTGCTAGTTGGGAGCTGCAAAAATTCAACCTCTGGGTGGGAGCACACATTTTATTTCCTGCCCTTGACACAGGAAATCAGAGATTGCTACCAACTGGTGGAAGCATGGGAAAAGAAATCCTGCTCCCGTCAGGCAGGAACTATGCTGAGGATGGGGTCCCTGTGACCTGTAAAGGCTTGGGGAAGAGCCTATGCATCCCCTCTGCTCAAAAAGAAATATGGTGCCAGGGACTGAGGTACTAGGGGCCTATAAAGGCTCGGGTGGGTGAGTTGCATGCCCCCAAACACCTGAAGAAAAAAGTAATTTCTGGCTTATGCAGGCACCCTGGATGACTGCTGGCAGAGGAGCCAGTGGGGCCGTACGGACAAAATAAATGAGCAACAGGAGCTGTGGTTCATTTATTTTTCACTGCTCCTAGCAAGGAGCGCTCCATAATTCCCTAGGACATTTAAACAAAATACATTGCTGTGCTTATGGTTCCCCTGAAGAGGAAGGTACACCACTAAACATTTTCCTAATGTTGGAGCTGCAGGGAGTGCAGCAGCCACGCAACAACCTTAAAAAAAACAGCAAGTCTCCTGAGTCATTGAATCCATGGCCTCAGGAGAGGTTAACATGTTTTTTAAAGCACTCATTGCTGTAGCATAATGTTCCTCAACTGAAGTGGAGAGGTCCCTTGCGGTCAGTTCAATGGCATGTTTTAAAAGACTCAAAGACATGTTTTTAAATAACACTTTATTAAATTTATTTATGAAAATCAACTTTTACTAAACTGTGTGAATTCATGAAATATACATTTCATTAGAATTTTTGTTCATTTCCTGAGAAAGACAATGTACTTAATATATGTTGATATTCTGACGCATTCTTAAAGCCAATAGGCACACTTTTTATATTTTGGTGTTCTGACCGCTTGACAAAGTCAGTAGCTCTGCCTTACTTAAAATGAACCCCTTTATATTCAGCCATGTTCGTACAAGGGAGTTTGGGCACCAGCTCTTGGGCCCAACCCCCTCACTGCACATGGCTTGTGCGCAGTAGTGGGAGTGGTTGAGCACCAGTGAGGTTTGGGGGAAAGCCTGTCCCAAGGCCAACCCCCACACTGCACATGGCAGAAGACAGTGTGCGGCATGTGGTTGGCTGCCTGAGGGGATTTGGACACAGGCCAACCCTACGTTGACAGCTTTGTGCGGCGTTCGGTTGATGTATTCGTATAGTAATACAATATTACTTAACATTAAAAAAAACAGACATTCACTGAAAAAAAAAGGTTAAAGTGACATTAGAGTTGGGTATGGTGATACTAGATTACTTTCCTCTTATAAAACTTTAAAAATTCACAGAAAAAAACAAAGGTGAAAGGGACATTAGAGTTATGTGAAAATGTCAGTTAAAACAGACTGTTTTAAAATAACAAAACCACTGAAAATCACCAGTTACAGTTATCTCAAGTAAATTTGGCTTGTGCTATAAAGTGACTATAGATCGCGCCCTCGTCATGCACTTTTAATTACCCCACATTTTACATCACTTATGACATGATCTATGACATCATTGATAACATAACTGCAACATATGAATTGACATAATTGATGACAAGACTGTGCATGGCGGGGGCGTGAGTTATACTTACTTGAGAAAACTATAAATGGTGAACATAATGTCCCATTAACCTTTGATTTTTTCAGTGGAAATATATACACACACACACATATATTTATATGTATATATATATATATATTCACTGAAAAAACCATAGGTTTCAGGGGCGTTATAGTTAGCTGGACATTTCCCTCATACAAAACCCTTGAAATTCCCCCATTATAGTTAGTTCAGCTAACTATAACTCACGCCCCCGCAATGCACTGTTGATGACGTCACATATTACATCACTCATGACATGGTCAGCGACATCACTTGTGGGACCCCCTGAGTAGGCCTAGGGGGTCAGGGTGCTTCTACCCTGCCCCCTTGTCGCGTTTTGCGTCTTTGTTTTTGTGCTTTCTTGTGCCTCGGTTCTACCGAGGCACAAGATGGCTGCCAACACTTCCTGATTCAGAGTGTTGGCAGCCAATTAGCATTCAGCTCGTGTTCGGGAGGGTTCGGGGAGGGTGCGCGGCGGATCCTCCCCGGCCATAGATATCACTAACTTTTAACTCTAATGTTCTCAGGAACTACTGAACGGATTTACACCATTTAAGCAAAAGGCACGAGTCCGAACTGAGGACTACCTCTTAGCTAAATTTGGTGTCATTCCGTTCAGCGGTTCGGGCTGTAGCTGCGACAACAGATCCTATGGGAAATTGCATGGGGAAAATGCGTTTTGGGACCCCCCTTTTTTCTCGGCCCCTGCTTGACGGATCACCGCGAAACTTTCAGGGTAGAAGCGGAGCGGAGCTGGCCAAAAGTTTGAAAAATTTTGTGAGGATTCGTCAACCGGCGCCCATGTTATTCCAAATAGAATGTTGCGGATTTCCTATGGAAAATAGGTCCTAACTATAACTATCTACTGGCGACAGCCAGTAGATAATTATATATATATATATATATATTCACTGAAAAAACCATAGGTTTCACACATGTTATAGTTAGCTGGACATTTTACTGATAAAAACCAATGAAATTCCCCCGTTATAGTTAGTGCAGGCAACTATAACTCACGCGACCGCAATCCTCTGCTGATGCTAATACTGTATTTAGACACTTATTTGCCCATGTCTTCTTCCGTTAAATTTTAGCTATACATATATTACAAATATTTTTTTTTCATAAAGACACATATGTCATCAGCAGAGGATTGCGGTCGCGTGAGTTATAGTTGCCTGCACTAACTATAACGGGGGAATTTCATTGGTTTTTTATCAGTAAAATGTCCAGCTAACTATAACATGTGTGAAACCTATGGTTTTTTCAGTGAATTTGCAAGGTTTTTTAAATGCTAATTCCTAACTATAACGTGTGTGAAACCTATGGTTTTTTCAGTGAATTTGTACGGTTTTTTAAATGCTAAGTTACTTTACGCCATTCGTGGCGTGCGCGCCCACTTAACGCAGTTCATTCCGTGCGCGACCGCCAGTAGGTAATATATATTACCTACTGGCGGTCGCCAGTAGGTAGTTATAGTTAGGACCACGTTTCCATAGGAAAACCTCAACATTCTATTTTGAATAACTTTGGCGCCGGTCGACGAATCCTCGCGAATTTCTCAAAATAGGTGGGGCGCTACGCTCCGCTCCTACCCTGAAAGTCTCGGGGGGATCCGTCAAGCGGGGGCTGAGATAAAAGGGGGGTCCCAAAACGCGTTTTTCCCATGCATTTTTCCATAGGACCTTTAGAACGAGCTACAGCCCGAACGGCTGAACAGAATTACTCAAAATTTGGCAGAGAGGTAGTCCCTAGGTCAAGGAAGTGCCTTTTGTAGGTCTGGTGTAAATCTGTTCAGTATTTCCGGAGAAAATAGCATTTAAAAGCATATATATATATATATGCGCGCAGGGTGCGCGCACCGTGCGAGCACCGTGCGAGCACCCTAACGTGCGCGAGCGTAATTCTGATTGGTGGTTACATGTTAGTCAACGTTCGAATCGGTCGAAATCAGGAAGTGTCGGCCGCCATTTTGTTTGTTTTCAGTGCGAGAGAGAAAAAGGAAGGTGGCGAACGTGAAAAAGGGGGCAGGGTAGAGAGTTCCTGACCCCCTAGCCTTTGTCAGGGGGTCCCTGAAGGACCCCGAAGGCAAAAAAAAAAAATTTTTTTTTAAAAATCGCGGGGGTGCGCGCACAGTGCGCGCACCCTGAAAAACACAAAAAAAAATTTTTTTTTTTGCAAAAAAAAAAAAATAATTCGCAGGGTGAAAACCAAAAAAAAAAATAATAATAATTTTTAATACGTAGTTTATTGTAAAATAAATATATAAAAAATAATACATAAATAAATTAGCATTTAAAAAACCGTACAAATTCACTGAAAAAACCATAGGTTTCACACACGTTATAGTTAGGAATTAGCATTTAAAAAACCTTGCTAATTCACTGAAAAAACCATAGGTTTCACACATGTTATAGTTAGCTGGACATTTTACTGATAAAAAACCAATGAAATTCCCCCGTTATAGTTACTGTAGGCAACTATAACTCACGCGACCGTAATCCTCTGCTGATGACATATGTGTCTTTATGAAAAAAAAATATTTGTAATATATGTATAGCTAAAATTTAATGGAAGAAGACATGGGCAAATAAGTGTCTAAATACAGTATTAGCATCAGCAGAGGATTGCGGTCGCGTGAGTTATAGTTGCCTACAGTAACTATAACGGGGGAATTTCATTGGTTTTTTATCAGTAAAATGTCCAGCTAACTATAACATGTGTGAAACCTATGGTTTTTTCAGTGAATATATATATATATATATATATATATATATATATATATATGGAAACAGGGTCCTAACTATAACTACCTACTGGCGACCGCCAGTAGGTAATATATATATATATATATATATATATATATATATATATATGTCCAAACCACACTCCCTTAGTAAAGAAAGCGGAGCACATACGGGTTTCCAGGTAAGCTGCCCTTTAATACAACTCCCTTAGGTGTAGAAAGCATGCATTATGTGCAACATTGACCACATATTATAGTCTTTACAGCTACTAAAGATAACATTAACAAGCAACCACAGATATATAGGTTGCTATGAGTGTAATATTCAATCTGTGTACAACTGTTCGCAGAAAGCCAAGTTCATAAAAGTAGTGAATGCCAGTTAAGAAAAATGACCTATTAAGCACAGCTTTTATCTGTATCAAACCCCTGAAACTCACCGAACCTACATTGAGAAATAAAGTTGATATCAGCAGAGATCTGGGTACTGTAAACAGTGCTTAATTTGTGGAGAGAGTTTACTCTTTACCACACTGTTTGCAGACAGTGAAACTTTTATGAGAAATAAACCACAAAATATTTATAAATATCTACTAAAAACAATGTAAACTCTATGTCACAGTTGTCAAAAAAGACACTATTTTCTTAAAATAACCAAAATCTGAAGGTGCTAAACATCCATAATGCAGGGAAACCGCTATGTCGAGGGAGGGGACTTTTCAGGACATTGCTTGCGAGCCGGCCTGAAGATGGGGACCTCGGGAGTGAGCCCACATACCCCTCTCCCTTAAAGTAATCAGCCCCTTACTTAATATGCTTGGCCCTGGGGGTGGGGTCCCTGGGGCCTTTGATGGCTCTAGGGATGGGGCCACGTAGCCCCACTCCGCATAAACAATGTGTCCCCCTCCCTCAAAGTAATTGGCCCTAGTTGTGGGCTCCCTGAGGTCTTTTCAACCTCAGGGAGGGGGGCCACGCAGTTCCCCTTCATTTTTTGTTACATATTGCCCCGGGTCCATTAAAGGCTTAGGAAGGGAGACCATCCCCATTTTACAAAGTTTCGGTCCTGAGAGGTGAGCTCCCTGGGGGCTCTCGGGATAGGGAGGCTGCCCGGCCCCCTCCCCTTCTTTATTGATTTTGGTCCAGGGGGTGGGCTTCCTGGGGCCTTGATGGCTCGGGAAGGAAGTAGAGGACCCACTTTCCCCATACTTAATATTTTCGACCCCAGAGGTGGGCTCCCCAGGGCTGCAAATGGTTCTGGGAGGGAGGCTGTATGTCCCCCCTCCCCATACTTCATATGGGCGGCCCTAGGGGTGGGCTCTCAGGGACCTCTGATGGATCTGGGAGTGGGCCGTACGTCTCCCCTATCTATAAACAATGTGTTCGGTCCTGGGGGTAGGCTCCTCGGGGCCTCTGGAGGTTCAGGGAGAGGGGCCACGCAGCCCCCTTCCCAATTATGAAATCAGCCCCGGTGGTAGGCTCCCTGGGGCTTATAGTTTATAAATGGTGCCTGGCCACCATTTATTTTTCAGATCTCAAAAGAGTCTCGTGGGATTACAGCATTTTTTGTTATTTTTGTGGCCTCAGAGGGTGTCCCTCTGGGGTCAGGTTATCCCTACCCTGCCCCAATATATCTTTATTTTTTTTAAACTTCAAGATCCTGTAATGGCTCCAGCAGCATTTTTCTCATGCTGCTGGGAGCCAATCAGAGCGCTCCCACTCACAGGGGTCTGATTCCTGCTGGAGCAAGATGACCCAAGGAAAAAAAAAAGGGCCCTGGGCAATCAGAACACTCTATTTTTAAATAGGTGCTCCCGCAAGAGACTCTCAAGATTCTCACGGACCCAACTGTCCAGATATCTGTGCACCAAGATCTAGTTTCCTGCCAAATTTGGTGTAATTCCATTCAGCAGTTTTTGCTGTAGCCAGTCTTAAAGAAGTCTTTGAAAAATGCATGGGTATTTTGTGTTTTGGAACCCCCCTTTTTTCTCGACCCCAACTTGATGGATCACCCACAAAACTGGAGCTAAGATGGATGAACTTTTGTTTGGGAACATTTGGTGAAGAGACATCAAACAGGGCCAAAGTTATTAGCAAACCAAAAAATGCTCTTTCTATGGAAAAGCAGACCTAACTGTACCTACCTATGGGAACACATGCAGTTCTAGTTTTTTCAGAGAAAAGAACGCAGACTCACCCAGGGTCTCCAGGGGTGCACAAAGTCTTTATCAAGACTCTTTTGTGTTCATGGCAGCAAGGTGAATAGGAAGAGATATTCAAAAACAGTACATGAGAAATGAACATAAGTGTAGGACAAAACAAAGTACCAACCGCAATGGGGTGCCATCCTCCAGCTAAGTTTCTGACACATCGAAAATCAAAAATCCATCGTCTGTAATTAGGTAAATAAAATAACCATAAAAATAAAAAGTTACATATTTGCAGGAATTCTTAATCAGATATGGCCTAGTAATGTTTGTAGTCTCAAGGTAAACATATCTTCATCAAAAGAATTGCCAATTGATTCAAAGGTAAATCGTATTGTGGTAGTACTTCAGTAGTAGTAGTAATGCAGTACTTCATAGTCAGTTCCCTAGATAGCATTGAGCAAATTCAGGCACTGGAACAAAATCTCACATGGTCATTGAGGACAGCATTGAAAACCAAAAAAATGTAATCTAATTGTGCACACCCTGGAGTGGCTGTCATCTTTCTGGTGAAAGACCTGGGGAGGCTCAAGCTCTGATTGGCTGGCTGCAATTTGAACAAACATGTTGTAGCCACCATTATGGGACTCAGAGACTCAGTCCCTGTGTCCTGAAGTTGAAATAAGGTATAAGGAGGCAAGTCAAATTGAAATAAATTATTTTTGGTGGAGGGGCACCGCAATGCCATAGGAGTCCCTAGGGATGCAGCGCTGGCCCATAGACTCCTACAGGAGTCCCAGAGGAAAACCAGAGTGGCCCCCTGTCTCCCACGGGAGCCCCCACAGGATTCGGCTGCGCACAGTGTGTGTTGGCAAAGTTAGGTATGCCAATAAAAACATCTTTTACATTTAAAAAAAAAAGTTTAAAGTGACAATATAATTAAGTATGGAAATATTATATCACTTTAAATTAAAGAAATCTCAGCAATTCACTGAAAAAAAGCAAAGGTTAAAGTGATATAGTTAAGTGAAGATTTTAGTTAAAAGTAATATTTTAAACTAAAAGAATCACTGAAATTCAATAGTTATAGTTAGCTCACGTAACTACACTTGCTCTCTCGCCATGCACTGCCTATGACCTCACATAATACAACATGTTTTATGACATCATTGATAACATCTGTCATGACAACTAAAATTACGGTATTGCTGAAATCACTGGGCAAGGCTAGGATGCAGTAACAGTTTCTATTAAAAAGGAAGTAATGTAGAAGCGGAAGAAAAGGGTATGTTAGAAAAAAGAAGTGAAGTGGGAGAGGGAATAAGAGCTTTGAACAATTTGAGTAAAGATGGAGGAGGAATACAGAATTTGAGAAAACAAAGGGAATAAAGCACAAAGGGGAGTTAAGTAGGAAGAGAGTAAGGGGTTTAAAAAAGAAATGGAGTTATGTGGGAGTGCAGTAAGGAATAAAAAAAACTGGAATAAAGTAGTATGATCAGTATAATAAGGGGCATGGAATTCAGAAAAGAGAGCCTTTAAAAAAGGGATTGGATTACGGAGGGCACCTTCCATCCTTAAAAGCCACAATACAAAAATAAAACACGAAGAAGCAAAGATTTTTTCACAGATGAATATCTGAAGGTCGATTTAGTCGGCCTGGTGAAAGTCATTCTAAGAGAAAAATTGTCAATGATAGTTTGATGAATACGTTCATCAGAACCATTCTCTATATGCTGAATTTTTGTTGAAATTGCATGCTGTCCCTCATCAAGGTACATTGATATGGAGTTAAGACTACTAAATCTATGCTTACCTACATATAACTACTTTGATGAGCTAGTGGAAATTGATATTCTGGATGGTATAGTTTTTGATATTAATAAATAACTCAAAATGGCGATCCACAACCAGCAGTGGCTGGTGTGTGGATTGAGTGGAGGTGTGTGGGGGGTATGTACGGGCATAAAATAATTTTAAAAACCACCTGCATCGCCACATTGCTCCCATCTCTTCTGCAGGCACAGGCTCGCAAAGTACACTGTGGCCAATCGTGATGCTGCTTTCACGTTACTGAAAGCAGCTCCAGTGATTTGCGCTCCCAGTTAGACTGGGAGCCTGTGCCTGCTATCTCCAACCCAGCAATACAGCTCGGGTTGGAGAAAACTTCAGTGCGCATGACGGTTTGGCAGGCCAGAGCCAGAGGCCAGACCATTATTCGCACTGAATAGCAGTGCAAACCACTTCTCCACCAGCCTGTCATCACCCTGGACCTGCCCCTAAACCTCAGCTCCAAGAGAAAACATAAAACAATAATAAACATGGGTTTATTATCATTTTATTTTTCATTTTTTGGGCTGCTGGCAGGTGGGGCAATGCTCCTCCCCCATAGAGGAGGAGCCACCGCTGTCCACAACTCAATTTGAATGTTGTGCTTTATAGCTGAGGGGTGTAGAAAGGCATACTGAGGCAGAACAACTTGCATTCATAATTCCTTGATACTGATGGCTAAATGGTCAAAGTCATGATTCTAGCTGGCAATGAATGAGTATGACGTTTTATCATATATATTGCCACTGACCATGTGTTGTGCTGTAGATCGGGTCATGAGGAAAACAGTCAGAAGATAAATCACAGACACTTCTATTGGTTGTGTGAGATCAAAAATCCATTGTAATGTTTGTGTGGTACAGGAAACCTTCAGACCTCAAATGCAAGAATCTTAAGAGTCATTATGGTGACTAATGCAGTTCCTTCTAGTAATGCTGGCATCATGGACTAATCTGAGTTTTTTGTAGTGATATAGAGGATATTAACCCAGCTCCAGCAAACCCGGCTATTGCTTCTCTGATGGATTTAATAATTTGTTTACAATTTCCACTTCATATTTTGCATAGATGACGGGCTAACAATGTAGCCCCCCTGAGACATTGTGCAGTCTCCTCCAGTGGCGTAACAAAGGCCCCAAGGTCCAGGGGGGCCCCTTCAGCACCGTACCTTGGCCTGAACACTCCTGAGAGAGTCTGGAGGGGTGTCCCTCCATGGACTTTGCAGGGGGGGCTCAAGTTTTGTTACACCACTGGTCTCCTCTGAGAAAATGTTGTTCCCCAATTTCAATCTCTACAACTTTTCTCTCTTCTGCGCTCAGCCTAGGCAACTCTTTTTTGTATTCTTAGCCAATTTTAACATTGAGCAGTTTGATGTGCAGAACAAGGGTGCTTCCTAAGTAACAGAGACTTGTCATACCTATAAGTATTAGTTAATACAGAGCAATAATTACTATCACCATCATAATCCAGGACTGATATATTTATTTACCCACGCAGAGGAAGCAAAAAATCATTGGACTAGGAATACTGAATATTTATTTTTTTGTAATGTAGCAAGGACTTCTCTATAGTCTGCTGTGTTCAATAGCGAAGTAAAGTTTATTTCTATTGTTCTGTCCCACTTTCAAAAATGGGAGATGTTAAAGTTGGTGCATTCTCTTTATAATTTTCTGGTATCCTGTGATTGATGGGGCTTTGGTTGTTGCTCTAACCTACGACACCTGTTCGTCCACTAGTAACGGGCCATGGTACTGCAGTTTACTACAATGAGGACTTGTGCCAGACAGAAGAGTAACATCTAGTAATGGCTTGCAGTACTGCAATACACCCACCATCCAGTCTCCATGTTATAGTCTCTTGTAGCCTCTAAGAAAAAGTAGTAACACTAGTGCCAGACCCTACCACCAAGACCATGAAAAACAAGAGGAAAAAGATAAAGGGGAGTGTTCACAGTACTGTTTAGAACCATGACTATGAGTCCTATAAATATTAGGATGTTTTCAACTGCAATATACATATTTACTACTATTATTCGATCTACAAGTATTGTTTTGTGTTTCCCTTCCACACTCCATGTTAAAACCATCAAAGTTATGCTCAAATGTTACAGAGCAGTGTATGTAAGATTTAGGGTCTTGGCACACTCTGAAAAGTTTTAAAACAGTTCAGACAACCATAATATACCATGCTGTGTTATGTAAATTCTGAGTTGGTGGTAAGCTGTCATGGTCACTCCAGTATTAATGGTGTCACAACCGCCTTCATACGTTTTACTTGTAAAGTAAAAGCAACCTTTTCAGAGAAAAAAAAAGAATTGCATGATGTCTGGCACCCATCCTCTAACGAGCTATGCCCTTTTAGAAAACAAATGTTGGGAATCCAAGAAACCTGTCAGAGAATCTTTTATCTGCAAGGGATTTTAAATTGAGCCCCACCCTTGTACCACAAAATCAGTACACATACACAATGATTAGTATTTTACTATCATATATTCATTTTCCTGAGTTTGTCTAAAATCAGGTGTATCAGAACAATCATAATTATTACAAACATTTAAGCAGATAGTGTGCAAATCAAAGTGATTGGTAAATTGGCCCTGACCATATTTCATCACACATCCCTAACCTTAGTCTATTCTGGTGAAAAGTGTCCTAATATTCTCAGCAATCCAGTGCACATGCTGAATTAGTTCCCCAAATGTAAAATATGCCAGCTGTGTATAACTTCGACACATACACTTTTGCTGCCATCGTGCCAAAATTCAGCCCTTAGTCATCGTCCCTCAGCAACAAGTCAATGCATCTAACCCACCAATTCACCAGTACCTTACATACCTTTATGTAAATATGTATATATTTATATGGTATTTCTTTAGCGTAAACCTAGCCAAAAGGCAATGGAGTGCTGTACATGGTCAAAGATAAGCCTAAAGTCAAGGAGTAAGAGGAGAGGAAGCTGAGTTGTGGACAGATAATGCATTGTGACGAAGTGTTCTTTAAAGTGGTGAGTTTTCAACTCTTTCCTAAATAGGAGAATACTTGAGCGGTCCTGCTGGATATGGTGATGTCGTTCCAGATCCTCAGTGCATAGGTTGTCTTGTTTTTTTTTTTCTTACTCTTCTTAGTGTGCAATCTAATGGGGTAATGGCTGCAGATGTGCCGAGATCCACCAGATATTGTGAGCTTGTCAGCAATTTAAGCATGAGTGCTGGTCATAATACCTTTGTAAATTATGCAGCTAGTTTAAAAGATGGTGAAGAGTGACAAGGGGAGCCAATGGAGTTCCATCATGATGGAGGCGATCTGATCATGTTTCTTCTGGACCAGGTTGAAACATAATGCAGCATGTAGGATGTCCCAAAGAGGTGCTAGTATGGAGTCTTGGAGGCCATGGAGTAGGGCATTGCCACTATCCAGATATACGAGGGCTTAAACAGCAATCCGAAGTCACTTTCTGAAAGTAGAGGTGTGACTTTCTTTATAAGAGGGAGATGGTATGAGGTCACTTCATTTTTTTGGTAGTGTTCTTTGAGGATGAGGTTGGCATCCAGGGTGAAACCAAGTGACGTGGAATATGGTGAAAGTTGGGTTTCAAAACCATCAAGGTTCATGCCAATAAGCTGGGTTTGTACTGTATCATGTTTATTGTTCTTGGCAAAAAACAGGAATGCTATCTTGGTTGAACTGAGCTTCAGGTAGGTGCTGGACATCCATGTCTGGATGATGTGAAAGAACTGTTTAAGGTGTTGAATGTCGAAGCAGAGGAGATTTTCAAGGAGAGTTTGCATCATCGACACAGTGATCATGAATGATGTGGAAGGGAGCGAGGAGGGTTCAATTGTGTTCAACTTCTGCTTTCCTACAAAAATGTGCGAACAATGCCCTTTTGCAGAAGAATATTGAAACTACAGATGTTAATTCATCTTTTCATTCTTTCTTCCAAGACAGATTTCTACAAGGTCATCATTTCTTTCAGCTGTGATTATAAGTGCTCAAGTGAGTCGGAATGGTGTCAAAAAACATGATGTTTCAGAATTGAAAATATGGCAATCAAGCACACATTCTTTAGCATTGCCATTCAAACAGTTTGCTCTAGGCTCTGTGCCCATTACGCAAATTTGATAATTATAAATGCAGTCATGTAACATGCATTATTATTAAAGAAAGCCCTGCCACACATGGCTGCTCACTCTGGATTCAAATTGTATTTAATTAAAGTGCATCAGTAAAGCTGAACTATCTTTTTTACACTCTAAGAGTATGTAAGAGTAAGATTTCCTTAATGTATTACTATATGCAAACTGCATTTGTGTGCATCTGTAGTTGCCTGATGTAGTACATTAAAGCCAGAACTTTTGGCCTTGCCAATATTTGTTTACCTTTCATGTTAAAGTGTTGATCCCTGTTACACTAACTCCTCACTAAGGCTCTGATTAAGAGTTGCACAGTACTGGTGGAGTGTTATCTCTGCATGCAGATTACATTTTATTGTGTGGTAACACCACACCAGTACTGTGCAATTATGATTTAAACCCCATGGAATGGCAAATAATGAAGAGGAATCATATTTACCAGTTGTGAACCTCATGGAATTCCAAATTGGGTGGGGCTTCACACTTATACTTTCCACTTTCTCAGAAGAAATGCTAAATGTATGCTGCCGCTTCTGTGTTGGGTGGAAGTGGAGGGAGGAGCTGTGTGGGGTAGGAGGTGCAGGAAAAAATAATTTCTGGCAGGGACAGGATTGTATTATCTCTCTTGTCATGCAAAATGGGAAAAGAGTCATTGTTGCTACAACCTAAACCTCATGCTATTTGTTCAGTGGAATTACTGTGTGCTAACATTTAGTCCAGAGTTCTGACACCAGGTGCGGAAGAGTGTCCAACTCAAAATCAGTGAGGTAGAATTCCATACAGCAATTCCTCTTTGCTTGATTCATAATCAGGGTCGAAATTTATCTTGTGAGCTTGGTCCATATTATTTAAAGGTGACCAAGGCTAGTTGATATTGAACTAGCACATATCAATGATAAAGTAATTTAACTTGTAGGTATTGAGTTGAGTCTACAGTTTGATTATAAAAATCTATAAAAGAAGTTAGATGATGCCTTCCACCACTGATCTTCGTCTGAGTGTTCTCCCATGGAACTCTTCTTTTTATATTAAAATAGTGATTTAATGATTTTTCTAGCTGGTCCCTTTCTTGAGCTATCAGTGTTAGTATTTTAATCTGTCAGTTTTCTTCACAGGACACCTAGGCCTTCCACAGTGAAAATAACTTATTTGTGCCTTGTCAATAAAGGGAAATGATAATGTTAATTATATACCCATCCTACTTTTAAATGGCATGCACCTTGACTTGTGGGCTACAAGGCGTACCTAGTGGTTACTAACTGATATTTAAAATTAAGGTCTTCACCTTTCCAAAAGAGTTATTTTGAAGGGTCACGCTGCAGGTTTTACACTGCAGCAGTTGGGCTACACAGTGTAGGCCTGTAGCCATGTTTGCACTGCCCCCGTATTTGATGGTACAATAGGTACTGCAGTCCATCAGTGGCATTTAACTTCCAGGCCCTGGGTGCACTTTCTGCACAATACACTGGTAACATATAGGCAGGTTAAATGTCAATTAGTAATAAGCCAATTAAACCATTTTTAAAGGTGGATAACAGCACTTCACTCCTAGTTAGCCGAGATAAAGTGCAGACAGTGCAAAAATAGGGTCCCGAAAAAGGCAAAAAATCTGGAGAGGCCACACGGAAAAGGCGGATTTCCTACATCGATTATGAGTGGGTTACCCTTTTTCCATCCATCTTCAGTATAGCTTTTCAATCAAGTCTATAAATGCTTTGTTGTTATGATGCTATCTTTAGCCGTTAAACATTGTGTTCTGTACTCTGTATTACCGTGCTACTGACGCCAGGCCCAGCAACTCTGGGTACTTATTATTTTAATTCTGACCATTGCTAAACTAGAGTGTTGTACGTACCTCTATTAATGTAAGCTAAGATGTAACTTGTATTACTCCTTTCAAGTACTTGGTTGATGTAAACTACTGTTTTGACATTGTTGAATCATATTCATGGTATAGCAGGTTAATAAAATTGAGAAAAAATAGAAATAGCAATTCAGAAAACAGGAGGAGGCGCCACAGGAGAAAAAACCTTTCTATTAAAGTAGCTAATGTTGAACAGCATAATCTGTTTCCCGATCAATTTTAGTGAGATCGACAACGCAAAGGTAAAATATTTCACAAAACCTGTTTTGTGAATTATGTTGTTGATCCATATGAATCTAAATAAATGGTATGATTGTACAGTGTGCTTTCTGTTGAATAATTGTAATCAAAACCAAAACATCACAAGCAGACTGGTGCAAGCAAATATTTTGGTGGGATTCACAATGAGTGGGCCCATGACACTGTTTGATAAACTTGGTTAAGGGACTTGGGAAGAGAGCTTTGAGGACTGAAGGGGGAGACTGAGGCGTTTTACTGTATTATGGGTCGTTGGATTTCTTATGCTGTTTCTTTTTTTGGAGAATTTGCTACAGTACTGGGTATCTTGTTCAGGATTTCATGAACAGTTTCGAATGCACTGGATGGTTCTATGATACTCAATATGTATATGTATATTATTTTAAACGCCAATTAAGAAAATATAAAAAAATACTGCTGCAAGCAAATGTGATAAATAATACATTATATAATTAAGTGCAAGTATTTGAGAACAATACTGCTACCCTTACCTAGTTCTTTCCCATGTTTGTGCATAAAGTTCTGTTCCTGCAGAATACAAGAGGCAGTTTTGTGCCATTTGATGTATCCTATTGTCTTTTCGTTCTTAACTTAAAGTTTTAGACCATTCATCCCATGCATTAGATTACATACGCGTATTTTGTTGTACTTAAGTAAATTTAAGACTTGGCATTGGATATTACAATTGTTATGGTTGGGATAGAAAATATTTCCCAGTCTGAAAATCTCAATAATCGGCTATCAGTGGTGAATATAGAACTTCAAAATCCTAACTCACGTTGTGTAAGAAAAGTGTGCATAGTGTGTCTCTACACAAGTGTGACATAAGCTCAATAGAAATCTATAAGCTTCAAAAGGCAGAGAGATTTAACTCAAAAGTATGACGCAAGAGAGAATATATCATATATTTAATATAAACTTTAAATAAAGAAGATCCTTACTTTCTCCCATTTACATTTTCACATGCTTTCAGATATGAAATGCAATTCCATAATAGTAATCATCTTCTTTGTTTATGGGAATGCCCTCCTTGCGGAGAAAAATCTGAAACTATATTTCTCACATCCATTATATAAAAGATGAATTACTTTGAAATTATCGTTGTCTTTAGGCTTAGGCATTCACCAATAAATCATTTTTTTTCCATTGCATGTAGTTGCAGTTTGTGACACTGTGATCAGATGCTGATGTAGCAGCCTGCAATTTACTCTCTCACAATCAGACAGCAGGCCAATCATATTGCAACAAACAGCCACTCCTTTTTGTTTAAAAAGAAATTGTGCTTCCCGCCGAGAAATATACCTTTGTTTCCTTTACTAGGCGGGATCCAGATTGACCAATTTCAATTATCCTTTCATTTTCAATAAGTCTGGAGCTCCTCATAACTGATGGCTTCCATAACTTTGCTTTTGATTGGCCTGTTTGAAGTGGGCCGTTTATTGAAATTGAAAATTGAAAAAAAGAGGATTGGAGGTACTTAAAAGAGTGGAGCTACTATTGCTAACCGTAGAATAATTTCAAACAGTTTTTTAATGACAATCACTAAAACATGGTTAAGGTTTCTGTCAGGACATTCTTGGGAGGTACAGAATATGAGTGTAAAGGGATAAAAAAATGTTCAAAGGATAAAAAAAGTTGATTGACGTGCTCTGCTGTAACCTAATATTATTTTTTAGGTAGGAATTCTGATGACGCCCTGGGGGTTCAACTGTCTTGGCAGAGCAGGAGAAGACATAGGGTCCAATGCGATCCCCTCGGGCATGTGGAGATCTCTGTACCATATTAACTTTTGCTGAAAGTGTCCTATGTTTATTTTCAGCTGCTTGGCAAAGTATTTTGGTCTGGAAGAACAATCTCCCTTAAGTGAGTGTTTCTTTTTAACGAATACATTAGCAATAGCCCCAATCTCCCTGTACATGTGAGTCAATGTGCGTTTTCCCCAACTGACACCATCATGTCTTGCATTGATGTCCTGTATACGGAAGGAAGACAAGTGATGGCTCTGTGGCAGGCAAACCAGAAGGTCATAGGCTCACAATGCCAGAGTCAATGGAGTGTCCTTCTCTATAAACTACATGGTACCTCTTCCTCAGAATGTGGTGAGGTAATCACAAATTTGACAGAGCAGTGGCTCTAGTATTTTATGGCGCATTCACGATTACACGAACTCTAAGTGACCTCATAGTGTTTCACTTTGTTTAACTTAACTCTGTCACTCAAATTCAAATGCAAATTCACTTTAATGTGACCATAAAAGTACACATGATAAGCATCAGAATCCAACACTTTTAGAGAATATAAATATATAAAAAGGAGTTAACAAAACAATTAATAAAAAAAACAGAACCAAACAAAATGCCACAGGTACAAAAATTAAACTCAGAACAGGCAAATCACACACAGGCTAATATCTTGCAAAGCAGGTTATAAAGTGCAGTGTATAGTGCCAGGATCACAGAGTAAATTCATTAAGGTGCATATGACTTTCGTCCAGAAATTAAATAATCCTGTGATTAAGACCATTGGGGGTTCTAGACAATAAAACCGCATCCTCTACGTATAATAAAACTGGGACCTTTTTTCCTGTCAATTAAGGGGAAATCGGAGACTTTACTAGAGAGGTCTGTGCTAAGGCCATTGCCACTCAAGAATATAAGGTTTGGGGACCTAAAATTAGACATGGTTAAGATTGCAAACCCCAATGGAAAGGCATATCTTTAAATAGTTTGAAAAAGATCTGAAGTATTAGAGTCTGCTTTCTCAATTACTATGGTATATTGCTGATTTTTGCTTGATAAGTCATCTCCTAAATAGCCGAAAAAAGCCATTCACCAAAGCCACGCTGCTAAATTAAATCAATTATTTTTTTGCTTACTACTTGTGTTAGTCATTTTAAAATAGTTTTAGGCCAAGGCATCAGGAAATTAAAAACTGAGGAGACTGAGGCCTTAAAAAGACTCTAGTGTACTTTACGGATTATTCAGGAATATATAAATGGGGAAATGCTTTCAGGTGTATTCCCGTACCATTTATCCAGGATCTTGATCTTTTTTGACCTTCACATTTCTTTGTGAGTTAGAAAAGAATCTCTCCAGTGCTATAACCATGGACATCAATTAGGGTTCGCCAGGGGTCACAACTGTGACCTCTAAGCCACCCATTGCGACCCCTGCCACCTTGCTTCTGTCCCCTGGCTGTTTGTCAGCCTTGGAAAGCGCTCTGGTGGCATAAAATCAGCATCAGTTTGAGCAGCGCTTCATTGCACTGCTGTGCTAAAGCTTTGCTTGCAGAGACATCATAATTGCCTGCAAGCTGAGCCTGGGTGGGGAAAAGAACTCATCTCACTTGTTGCCATGGTGATCCCGATCAGAGCCTGCCGGTGCAGTCCTTGGTTTGATACATTGTATGTATCTACCACTGACCCGGGCCAGGAAGCTGAGCAAATGAGCAAGTAGTGCATGCAGCATGGCTGGGCATAATTGGACTAACTACATGTGCTGCAGCTAGTGTTGCACCCTACCCTAGCTGAGGATGTGGTGCCTGGTGCAGTATGCGTACCACCGTGTTTGGAACTGCAGACCAGGACCCACGTGCATCAATCTTTTAGCACACAAAAGTGCTACCAATGATGCTGGCCCTGGCAAAAATTATTGGCCAGCCCCGCATTGCAGCAAAAACCACGCTGATGCAGTGCAGCCTCAACGTCAGAGTTGAATTGGACTTGTGCCTGCTGGGTGTTTAGCCTCTAGAGTACTCACTAGAATCAATTAAAGTTCAGGACTGGGTCGTGAGTGACTTGCTTCACTTACTTATCACTCTCTGACTAAGTCAGACCTCGGACAGGCCACGGGGCAGGTGAGGTTGTGTGAGAGTGAGACTGACTGAGTCGTCACATCGACTAGACTAAGGTCTCAACTATTAGACTACCCTTGTGGTAGTGCAGGATGTTGTGACTCCTGTGAGCTGTAGGCCCTGGGAAAACCTCTAACATAAGCAACAAGTAAGTAAGATTATCTGTTTTTGGAGTTGACACAAATGCCCTTCAAAACTTCAGAAATGATTGTCAAAGAGCCCACATTTCAGGTTCAACCCTTCTAGCGGTCTAGCCATCATTTAGGTAATGTGAATGTGAATAACACATTAATTGCCATTGCTTTATGTGGAACACTGCATCCGTATAGTCACAGCATGCGCACGCTTGTCAGTGAGTGCTGGTGGACTGGCCTACAAGACATTGTCTGTTTTGAACACCATCAAGGTCAGAATGGGCGTACCGGGCATTGGGAAACAGACAGGCATTTCCCAGAGAGGCTGGAAGTGCAGCAGTATTAAAAGCTCTGCAAAGTTCCTTATATATTCTGCAGTTTTTGGGGAAAAATTAAAGTGGTAAGTTAGCTCTGGTGATTTATTAATGTACTTGCTGGAGAAGGAGGGGAGTTTTTTCTAGTGGCGGTTTTCACTTACCTAAGGTAGGGCAGAGGGTTAATATGCCTACTGCAAAGAACGTGTAACATGTGGCACAGCCTTGGAGTCGGACTTGTGCCTGCAGAGTGGCATGATTTCTGGTTGTCACTAGTCTCCTGAGTGACTGACTGACTTCAATGCAAGTTCAGGAATAGACTACCAGTCCCAAATGGGCCATGAGGGACTTTCTTCACTTAACAGTCACTCTCACTCTCTGACTGAGTCAGATGGTCGAACCTCGGGTGGGCCACGAGGCTGGTAGTGTGAGGGTGAGAATGACTGAGTTGTCACATTGACTCAACTAGAATCTTGACTCTCTGACCTCCCTTGTGGTGGTGCCCGTTGTTGTGACTCCTGTGAGCTGTGGGCCCACTGCAAACCTCTAAATGAAGTCAAGTAAGATAAGATTATCTGTTTTTGGAGTTGACACAAGATTTTAAAATGCCTTGCTGCAAAACTTCAGACATTATTGTTAAAGAGCACACATTTGAGGTTAAACCCTTCTAGTGGTCTAGCCATCATTAGGTAATGTTAATAACACAATTGCCATTGTTTTATGTCGGACATTGTCTGTTTTGAATACCACCAAGGCCGGAATGCGATACCTGGCATTGGGCAATGGGTGAGCATTTCCCCGGAAGGCTGGAAGGGTGAGGGGTAGGTTTTATTATTGGGGGACCGTTTTGTAGCAGTGCAGCAGTTTTAAAAGCACTGCAAAGTTTACTGTATATTCAGCAGTTTTCTGGAATCAATAAAAGTGTCAAGTTAACTCTGGTGATGTGTTAATGTACCTGTTGGGGAGAGACGAGAGTTTTATCTAGTGGCAATTTTCACTTATCTAAGGTAGTGCAGAGGATTAATATGCCTGCTGCAAAGAACATGTACCATGCATATCAAAGAACAATATTTTATGCTGATAGCTAATTCGTAATCTAGCACAGTGGTCTATGAACTGCAATCTAAGAGCTGCATGCAAGCTGCATGGTACAAGTTATGTTTTTTTACCAGTCTTTCTATCCTGCAAGAAAGGTTTACGGGGTAGAAATAAATTCTTATTATTAAAGTGAACCCTAACCATGGCGAATAGTTCTGAATCCTGACTTTGTTTCTCCAGAACAAGCACTCAACAACAAAAAGTTCCTACCAGTATTGATGATATTAATCCTACTCTTTGTAGTTTCCTTCGCCTTATGTAATGTTTTCTATATACTGATTTACACACTTATGATTCATTTTCTCTGTATGTGTGGCTATTGGATTTTGAAAATGTGTAAAGTTTTGCTTTAGGGGCAGTGATTAATGGAGTCATTTTTAAATAAGGACTATAACATCGGCATTTGGCCATTCTGGCTGTTAGATAAGATGTTTGTCGCTGGTAAAGTATGCTAATACACAACATTCATATTATTGATTAACAAAAGTACTGTACCAGTGATGTGCATGTTTTCAGTAGAAGAAATGAATGATAATAACCCTGGAAAGGTTCAACGACACCACATGTTTAGAAGTATGTATACCCTGCCATGGAAGGGAAGGTTGCTGGGAGAACTTGACATGCCTTAAATAGCACTGTTATCTATGTTCCAAAACTGAGATTTAATTACATGATACTCTTAGGCCCTCATTCCAATGTTGGTGGGCCCGCCACTGACAGGCCATTGGTTGCGAGCCCACCGACATCCATTGAATTGGTCCGAGTGTCAAATTATGATGCAGAAGTCAGAGGCATCTGGGGGAGGGTCCAACCGCTGCTGTTCTGTCTGGCTCAAGGAGCCTGTCGGTGGTGGGACCGTAATCCCTACAATAGGGTCTACACCACAGCTTGAAATTCCCCTTTCTAATTAGGAAAGACCTTCCTGCACATAGGATTGGTTGTACTGTAGCCTTTGGTTTGCATTGAAGGAGTTTCCTCAGTACGGCCACTGAAACCATGTTCTCAGAAGCACAGTGAGTTCAACACATCTAAATGAGGCAGGGTACATAGAGTTGGGTGGAATGAACATTTCCTTTTTTTAGAGGTGTCCTGTTACTGTCCTCTTTTAAATGAGGCTCAAGCACATACTGGTAAACAAAATCAAAGGCTTTTGGGGCTAAAATATTAAGTCCCATTTCACTAGTAATGTAAGGTATGAAGATCATTTCCTGTGAGTATGGCTCCCCGAGGCTAACCCTTGTTTGCCCCAGGTGACAGAACAATTAGTGAGAGGTGCTGAAAAGCCCCTATGGACCCCTATCAATGCGGATAAACTTCACATCGTAGAACATTGCTCGGTGCAGAAGGATGCAGATGGGTCAGTACTAGAGACCTCATGGATCGTTTAGGAGGAACTATGTAAAAGTGTTCCATTGCTTGTTGAGAACACCTTTGAACACAAGTATACAAAACTTTCATCAATAGTCAAAGAGGAAACAATCTTTTTTGTAAGGATGCACTTCAAAACTGTCCTAATATGTTAATGAAACATTGATTATGTTACTTCAGTACAAGTTACATTCTAATCTCTCTGCAAACAAAAGTTTGTAGAGGGATTGAAATTGTGAGTTGTATGATAATTATCAAACTCTCACTATTTTGCCCTGAAAATTGCAGCAGGTCAAACCTGCCGAAATGTATTTGGGGAAAAATCCAGTAACGCAGCCAAAAAATGCAAAATGTGGTATACTAGTACTGACTCCACATCACATGTTCCGTTTTACTGTAGAGAACTCAAAATAGGAGCTATTTAACACGTGCAAATTGCCTCACCCTGTGGAATCGCATTTACAATATATGGTAGATACCGCACCATATTCCACCCAATTTATAACAAAGTTATTAGAATAAGAATCTTCATTCATTGGCACTCCTTCTATTTTTGCAATGTTTGATGCAGTGTTTAGTTTCCTGGTTTTGGCTTGAAAACAGCTACATTCTTGTATTTCTGTCTAGAATGATCTGTAATGTTAACTTAATAGTGGCGACATTAGAATGTTTCCCACCATTCTCTGGGCCCTCCTGTTAAATCATCTAGATTACGCTGGTTTCAGGGGTGGTTTACGGCATATTTTACTGTGTGTCTTAATGAAGACACCCATATGATTACCTCTATTCAGCTAATTTCCTACAATACTCAACTGGGGTCTTACAAATGGGGAAATTCCATCTCCTTTCTGTTTAACATTCATATGGGCTGTTTGGAATCCTTGTTACAAGGAATATGGATCACATTCTACAAGTGGATGGGCTATTCAGGTTCCAAGTATCCCTCCAAGCACTGCCTGTGGATCTGCTCTGTACAAGATGACCACCAGACCTGCAATTATTACATGATGGACAAAAGCATATTTCCTTAGCTAAAACAGGCAAAAACTGAGTTATTACTGACAGTGATTCAATCACCCATGTTATGTCAAAATGTGGCTTGTTTAATGGGTCCCTGTCCAATGCCTGCTAAGTACAACAGAATCCTGGGGATGATCATCGAGGATCTTGCCATTTCTACAGCAAAAACACAGATTACTGTGGTGATTATCTTGCATGTGTTTTGGGTGGATTACAGCACTGTCATTTCTCTCTCAGCCTCTGACGAATTGGTTACAACGGATGCAGAATGTCAGTGGAAGACCATTTTCTACCAATACTACGGCTCATACATTGGCTGTGAGAAAAGAAACATATTCTGTTAAAGAGCTTGGTTTTAGTAAATAATGGCATTTTTGCAAACTCGCCACTTGCCACAACGTTTAGGAGATACGTCCCTGCCTTCTTAAATGCATGCACTATGGCCTTTTAAAGATCTTAAAAGTAAGTTATGTTAGAGTTGCTGGTAACACTGTGGACATCAAGTGATGGATCTTTCTACCCATGCAAATGTGTCTTCAGTAGTGTTTCTTACCTTTCCCTAATGCCTTGAAAATGTTAGGACTTAACAAATAAGAGCTCCTTTGATCTTGTCAAGGATGTAGTTACCAATGGTACAGCCAGTAGAGTGGCACCTGGGCCCAGAGGTGGGAGGGGCCACAGTCTCCCCAGCACTAGCACTATACACTCACTATATTAGAGGCTGCTATTACAGAATCTTTCAAATATGATGCCTGCCTGGGGCCTGGTTTTGTGTTTACTCTTAGGGGAAGAATGAAAGAGATAGTAGAAGATAAGGGAGAAATTCAAGAGAGGAAAGTAATGAAAAAAAAGGAGGGGGTGAAAGGAAAAGAATACGTAACAGAGTGGGCAAAGGCGTTAAGGGTCAGAGAAAGAGAAAAGGTCATAGGAAATAGGTATGACCAAAAGGGACCAGGGAAGAGGGAAAGAAATGGGTCAGAAATAAGGATGGTGGAAGAGAAGGGAGGAAACAGATAAGGAAGAGTGAGAGATAAAAGAGAAGGAAGAACGAGACAAAAGAAAGGTACAGGTAGGGGAGCACAAATGATAGGAGGGATATGAGAGAGGGTTGAGAATCAGGAGGAGAGAAGTAAAGGCAAGGTGAATGGGTACTTTGAGCCCGTAAGCAGATGAGTAGATATTATCAGTGCACAGGTGGAGTGACACTGATGTCTAGGGGTGTCATTGACCACAATTAACTCTTTAATACTGACCATTAATCCCAGTCTCCTTGTTTGCTTTAGGGCCCATGGTGCCAAGGCTACACCATTGAATCTTGTATTGTTATCCCTGGGCATCAACATGGTTCCTCTTTAGCACTACGTCTGGGGGGAGTTCATGGAGTTCCACTACGCAGAACTCTGAGAAGTGACAAAAAAACTCTGTCAAGCTACGTGAAAGTCTGCGAACTGAGGAGTGGGTTACCTCGCACCGTTCTCAATGATTTTTAGTGCCGGGTGTATGTCCCGCACTGTAAAATCTGCACAAACTGCAACTGGCACAGTGCAGGAGAGCGCTGCATTTTTCTGCCACTCGAGTAGAAGTTCTACTCGAGCAGCAGCTTCCTCAACGCAAATGAAAGGTTTCTCAACGCGAGCGGTAGCGACCATCAGTGACCACCCGCGCTGAGAAATCTCGCTGAGAAGTGGTCTAGCATTGGATTTTCCTCGCTCCCACTTGCCAACTTACTATTGGACTATTGGTGAGCGCAAGCGAGGAAAAACCCTTCTCCACATTTTTGGAACTTTGCGAGCTCTGCGGAGTGCAAGAAACCCTGTAAACTCTATGAACGGAGTGAAGTTCACCACCCAGGCCTATTTAGCACACCTCATAAACTTCTGTAAGATAGGAAAACATAAGATAACAAGACATATAATAACATTCTTCACGTTACCTGTCTTCAGCTTATGTTCAAGTCTCATGCATTTCTAATCCACGTATCAGTAAATTTGCCTTTTTGTTTGTAAGCATTCACAAAGATAAGTTACACTTTTGAGTAAGATTACACTTTTGAGCAAGTTTTCTACTTTTTAGTATTCACAAACTTCACTTTTGCAGTAGCTTACACGTTTGTATTAACTTACACTTTTGGACAAATTCAAAAACTACACATGGCCAACAGATGGTACTGCAACAATTACCCATAAAGCATAATAGAGGCATGAACTTACTGTAAAAGTGTAAGTTGCTGCAAGAGATCAGTTGTGAATATCAAAAAGTAGTAAAATTACTCAAATGTGTAAGTTATTAAAAAAGTGCAGTTTGTGAATAGCACTTTATGGTAAGTCTTGTAGTACTAAAAAATGTGCTGCAGAGGCTAGATTGTGAATCAGCAGTGCCACTCAGTAAAAGTAACTAAAAACATACAAAATAAATACGGGTCTGTGTTGAAACACAGTTCCCATAAAGTTCAGAAAGTTTTATTACAGGAATACAGCACCAGCAACGCTGGCAGCCACCAGCTCACATCACGCCAAATGTCTCTATGTGGAACTCTCTTCACAAGTTCCTTTAACATTCTTGCATGCGCTGCGGACATAAAGGTACAAGCAAAAATGGAGACTAAAACACACCCCCCTTACTCAATATTAAATAAAAACAAGCAAAATAAAAATAAAAAACATGACATTGAACAAGAACAAGGAAGTACAAGATAATATGGTCATAAACAAATGATAAAAATATAGATCTGCAAGAATTGTAAGATTAATATAAAAGATAATCATCAAAACGTACAGGTACATTCTTAGACCTTGACGACACTGGTCTATGCAACCCATTCCTGGTGATATGCTCTAAGAGACACCGATCAGATGTCTCCTCACTTGGCTTTTTAGACACTGGTGTGCCCCTGCAATACTTCACAATCCTGGACATACTCCACGTACCACCAGTATCCAAAGTCACCACATTTCTCCTCATAGCCACAATAGTGAAAGGGCCTATGAACTTTGATAAGCCCTTCTTTTCCCTCCATGGTTTTTTCACCAGCACCTGATCACCTACATTCCACTTCTTATACTTGACTGAATTCTTCTCATCATATTTCTTTTAATATCTTTGTTGATAAGCCGTTAAAGCAGTTCTCTTCTCTCTCCAATTTCTTCAGACTCCTTGCAGGCAACCACACTGGATTCAACTTGGAATTGGCTACTCTGCCTCTCAAAGTCTCAAAAGGAGGTCTCGGTGTTATGCAATTAGGAGTGGTATGGTGTGTCCACTACATCTCCCAAAACACGGTTCTAAGGGAGTCCGTGGTTTCCAACACCCTTTGCACGCAAGCCTTTACCACTCTGTTCATCCACTCAGACAGACCCTTGGCTTGTGGCGTATAGAAAGCTGTACTTTGATGTACGATTCCCAGTTATTTCAGGAATTCCTGCATTTCTTGTGAAAGAAACTGTACCCCATCATCAGTAACCAGATTCTTGGGTACACCCTCACTCACAAATACATCTTTAAGGAATTCTAACACTGTCCAGGGGTTGACTGAGTTTACACAATTGATCTCTACCCATTTAGATGCGTAGTCAACCAAAAGAAGTACAAACCTCTCTCCAGATGGTAACAACTGGAATGGACCCATAATGTCCAAACCCACTTTCATCCAAGGATCATCTGGTATGGAATCAGGAGACAAAGGAGCAGAAAAGGTCACACGGGTTTTGTCTTTGGCCGCACAGAGATGACACTCCTTAACTACCTTTTCCACCATCCTGCCCATGCCTGTCCACCAATATCTCTCCCTCACCTTGGCTTTAGTCAGGCTCCTCCCGAGGTATCCCCCATGTCCAATGTTTACCATCTTGTTTCTTAACCCACAGAGAGGAATAATCCTATCACCCTGTATGAGATTTCCATGACACAATGTCAATTCATCTTTTACTGACCAGTATGGCCTTAAATCCGGATCTAGTGTCTTGTATTCCGGCCAACCCTTCACCACAAATGATTTGAGTGTAGGAAAAAGAATATCCTCCCCACGCTTTTAGACCACTCCTCTTCTGAAAGAGTGTGTTCCATGACCCAAATCACTTCCTCAGCTCCCATTTCCCAATCTTTGTTCTCCAAGGCTAGGCATGACAAACAGTAAGCTGTATTATTTACAGACCCTGGCAAATACTCTACTCAGAAATTGAACTCTTCTAGACCTTCAGTCCATCGCTTGAGTCTGGGAGTCAACAAAAAGACCGCATGAAAAGACTTGTACCAGGGGCCAATGATCAGTTCTCACCAAGAAGGGAATACCCCATGAATATAAATAAAAAATATTTGACAGCCCAATATATACTCAATGCTTCTCTTTTAATACAAGAATAGTGTTTCTCTGCACCTTTAAGTGCCCGTGAATCGAAACCGACAATTCTCTCTTCACCCTCCACTGTCTGAAATAATACAGGTCCCAAACCCTTAGTACTAGCATCCGTAGTCAGAATAGTCTTGCAATTAGCGTAAAAATATCCCAAGGTAGGCATCTTCCCATTTTCTGACTTTATTTTGGTGAAGGCTTCATCACACTCCAACTGAAACTCACTCCCTTTCTCAATATCAATCTGATAGGTTCTACTACACTGGCAAATCCCTTCATAAACTTTGAGTAAACTTCAGCAAGTCCAAGAAATGACCTGACTTGCTCTCTGTTGCTGGGAATAGAAGCTTCGATAATGCTCTCTGCCCGTTCCAGTTTGGGCTGTAGCCCTTCCCCCGAAATCACATGCCTAAGGTAGGTAACAGAGGTCACCTCAATATGGCATTTTTGCTTCTTCACAGTCAGTCCCTTCTATCTCTACCTCTCCAGCACCCTTCCCAAAACTTCCCCATGCTCACATTCATCCTTCCTGTAAATCAAAATATCATCCTGGAAAAAGAGAACATTTGCCAGCTCACCAATCACCAACTTATGATCCTTTGGAAACATGTCGCTGCTGAAGCCAAACCGAACTGCATTCTCAAAATGCGGTAAGCTCCCAAAGGAGTCACAAAGAAGGTCAAATGCCTAGAGTCCCTGTGTAATTTTATTTTGTGGAAATCTGACGAGAGGTCCAATACGCGAAAACCTTTGCTCCCTTCAACATGCTAATGGACTCTGAAATGTTGGGAAGTGGTTGGCAGCCCACTCAGATCCATTCGTTGAGACCATGTAAGTCCACCCACATTATAATGGCTTTACCACCATCCTTGGGTGCCAAAACTACTGGCATCAACCACTTAGAAGCCTCTATCTCCTCTATAACACCCTTGTCTATGAGCCTTCTTAGCTCCTCCTACAAGGGCTCAACCATCATGTTAGGTACCTTGCGCACCTTGTGTACACAAGGTTTGGGTCCTTTTTTCAAAATTATGTGGAGCTCCAAACCTTTGAGCAAACCTAAATCATCACCGATCCCTTCTGGGAACACTCTGAAAAATGTTTCCCCATCACCTGGATTTTCAATAAGCATGACTTGAGCTCTTGGGCTGGACGCATTGGGATTTAAAATAATACCTAAGTCTCGTTGGTGCCTCCATCCCAAAAGGATGTCACCTCTCTCTGCTATGTAAACCTTTCCAATGGTCAGTCTGATCTTAAACTCAACCTTCAATACTACATAACCTAGCACATTGATGTGTGACTCTCCATAGCTGACTGGGTTGATATCTGGAGGTTCCAACTACATGGCTTAGATTGCACATTTTTCATTCCATTGTTTGTTCCCAATCATGGTAAATGGTGAGCCTGAATCTGCAAGCACCACAAACATCTTTCTACCAACAATAATCTTACACTCTGGCATGGTTACTGCACCTTCCTCCACTTCTCCACTTGTCTCACTCACTCAAAATCACATTCCAGATGCCCTAAGATGCACTTTCTACAGTTTTCACTCTTTCTTTGGATCTATACACATGTGCATAATGCCCCTTGAGAAAAATAAGTTATGAAAGTCTCACCGGCTCATGCAATAGCGTGACAAAACACACTTATTTTGTTAGCACCAGGAATTACTGGTAATATGTGTATTAACACCTTAAGAATTGTTAAAAATGTTGCAGCAATCATTGGATTTGAGATTGAGATTCAATAAAGCTCGATCGTTCAAAAACAGGTGCGCACATGTACATGCCGATCCTGTTGGTATCTAGCATAGTGTTCAATTGCCGTACAGGACTGATGTGCGGTTGCTATGGTCGTACGTCAGTCAATTGTAGGTAGCTCGAGCCAAGGTCCTCTTCTAAGGTACTTGAGCCTATGTAAAAGTCAATTGAACTCACCGGTTAAAGTTCACCATGTCTCTCAGTTTGCACGCACCAAAATGCCCATTGCGCCTCTCTACCAGACCTCAGAATCTTCACTCTCTGTTCAGCCACTTCATTTCCTCTCTTTTTCTCTAATCATCGCATGGGTCCAGAAAGGGGAATTGGCAGTGTGATGCTTGTCCCCCTACAAGCATAATTCGTCGCCAGTATTGAAACACGGTTCCCTTAAAGTTCAGAAAGTTTTATTACAGGAACAAAGCACCAGCAACACTGGCACCCGCCAGCGCACATCAGTCCAACTGTCTCTATATGGAACTCTCTTTGCAAGTTCCTTTAACATTCTTGTCATGCGCTGTGGACTTAAAGGTACAAGCAAAAATGGAGACTACAACACACTGCTTTGTTGTATTAGTTTCTTGTTTCAAGGGCTGTGAAACATAGTTTATTGTTAATCTTGAGCTTAGCACTTCATTATTTATTGTCTCAGAATTGCAATTACTGTTATCACTATGAGGAAGCCTAAATGCAGAATAAAACTGCGCTCTTCATTCTTCTCTTTCTCAGGAATTTCAGTACTAAAGCAAGAGTGTGCGTGCGAATCCTTGACAGAATTAGAACAGATCAAGTTAAATAGAGCAAAGTGATTAGTGAGCAGAATAAAAAAAAAAATTAGATTTTTATGTCACAATCAATTTGAACCTAATACCCACTGTCAATCTATCTTACTTGTTTGGTTTGCCAATATGTTAGAAATACTTTTGAAAATATGTTCATTAAAGTCAGATTTTGAAAGTAATGCTAGAATATGTATTTTAGTAATGTAATGTAATGTTTTTTTTTCAAATAACAAAAAACATAGTAAAGCTACATTTTACAATGAATTCACAGGTAGATGCTTATGAAAGCAATGATGCATCGCTAAACATACTTCAAAAGATGAACACAATGCATGCACTTTAATATTAGGGACATATGAAGGTTGTCAAAAGAAAAATCTAACTGGGCTAGCCCAGCTTCAGGTCAGTTTTCCTCGCACAGGATGTAGGGTATGTAGTGCGTTGGACATACTGCACCATCAAATTTGGGCCATGTAGAAGCGTTGAGAACTTTGGGGTAGAGTTGGGTGTGATGAAGGGCACAAGGGGACAGCTATGGTGGATTGTGGATCCTGTGTGGTAGCAATGTACAGCAGTGGTGCAGGAGACCCATGGGGATATCACAGGGCATCAGGGGACCCCTTGGGTGCATTTCCCCCACGTCATTGAAGGTTAACTGACACTGCCATATTTTTTTATACTGTTCAAGCTTTGCACTTTGTTGAGGTCAAAAACTTAAAAAAAGAAATTTGAAAGACACAGTCTTCACAACTTCTCACCTTACCATTAGAGAACATTAGCTAGACTAATGCTCCGTATATTCACAAGACTTTACAATGTACATTATTCAAAACAAGAATCATGCTTGGATGGCATATACAAACTAACGGACTTGACTTCGGCTGTAAAAAAAAATCTAAATTATTTCTATTTTTCTATTGACTTCTGTGGTGAACTTTAAAGTCCTTTCCATTGTGGAATTTCACACATAAATGATATTGACCCAGAGCTTACTGTATCATCATAGAGTATGGCATCATTACACAATCTTGTTACTTTACTCATTTATACCTTGCGTATGTATAGTTACATGCCTTTAGGTATGTGAGCCTACTTTCTTTAAACTCGTAGATACAAAATAAAATGAAGTTTGTCCGAACCATATTCTTTGCTTATCGATGCATTATTGCACAATGTGCCAAAAAACTGAGAGAAGCTCAATTCATATTTTGGTTACAAATTCTTTAAACTAGGAAGGAATCATGAAAGAATCATATAACAAACAATGCAGCCAATCAAAACAAACCCACATTTCCTTTCAACTACCATAGAAGTTCCACAATAGTCCCCAGTGTATCAGCTTTATTTGTAAGGGCCATCTGCACAGGTAATTTAAGTTCTATACATTCTCCCAAGCAGAAACACCAGGATACTCAATTCAATTCAATGTAACTTTAATCGGAGGCCATTTAGCATCCATAAAATCGTCGTACAACGCAAACAACGCAAAATATGCAAACCATTGTATATACAAATAAATAGGTAAAGGTGCATTAAAGGCTAAAACAGTGTTCATTATAAAATGCCACCCAGTGCAAAACAAGCATGAGGTGTAATTCATAGCATAAAAAAATAGATACCCTAAAAAAACTGGGACATAGTCGGAAAAAGAATAATAACAACAATAAAAACTCATGATAGCATAGATCTATTTGCAATATATATATTTCTAAAAGGGGGCAAGGAAACCACCTCTCATGGGTTGTGGAAGACTACACAGGGACCCATTTGCATAGAGAATTTAGTGGAATAGTGCACGATTTTCAGAGGTCATAACCCGCGAACGGAAATAATAGTACCTGAGTATAGAAAGGTATTAATACTACTTAAACAGTGAGTGCCAAATGTCATGTTCAAAAAGGGCTGCACTTGAGGACACAGGAGATAATGTGAGATTTAGCAAAATTGTTCTGCAAAGTAAAAAAGACCAGGAAATCAACAGAGGCATGAAATAACTGATGCAGTGCCCTGGGAGTACATGCCATGAGCACAACGTCATCCGCATATAGAAGTGTGGGAAGCGGGCTGCCTTTGACCTTGGGTACATCAGCAGTGGCATTTACTAGTGACAGGTGGAGATCATTAATATAAAGTATTAATGTAAAGAGGGGCACACGCAACACTGTCTCACATGGAGGTAAATGCCGATTTCTCTTGACACCTCCCCCTGCATTCTAGTTCAAACTGTTCATGCCACCGGATACCAAATCTCGAGAACTTTCCAGGAGTGTTCCCTGTCCCTAGCTCATATCTGCCTCTTGGACTTCAGACTCAAGAACTGAAAATCCCCCCAAGTAGGCAGGTGTGCTGGTGTTCCTAGCAGGATTTTTCAATCAAGTCCTATTTGCAATGAGAGAGAATCTTTGAGTACTTGAAATCAGGTCCTGGCTGTCAGAAATCTAGATATATGAAAGCAGAATGGGAAGTATTTTTCCTCTTTCCCTGCAGGTTCTAAGAACCCAGTTTGTCAACCATAGTCTTTGAAAGAAGAGCGTGCATGCTGTCAGTAAATGATCCTAAATCAATTTCTAAACATGTCCTGAACTCTGTCATCTTACTTTTAATAAACAATAATGCTGTTGCTTGTCAAGCTAAGCCAAGTGGCAGCAAGCACAGTCTAACATCAATTCCATGACAACATTCAGCATGGTTGAGGATGGGTGTTTTAATGAGGAGCTCTTTCTCTATCCCCTCCAATTCTTCCCATCACAAGTTCTGCACAAAATGTTCAGCCCAGTCCACTTAGAGGTTATCCCTACGGATGTATGATGTTACAACGCATACATTTACATCGCGGTACACTACATCGCGGTTTTGACAACGCAAGTCGTTACAACGACTTGCGCTAGATGGCGCTCTAGGACAAGGAATAGGATTTAGGAGTAGTATAATTTACTATTCCAACTCCAGTCTACGTTCAGTAAGGAAGGTGTTGGATAGTAAATTATACTATTCCTTGTGCTAGAGCGCCATCTAGCGCAAGTCGTTGTAACGACTTGCGTTGTAAAAACCGCGATGTAATGGCATCGCGATGTAATCCCCGCATTGTAAACGATGTTTCCCATCCCTACATTTTCTGCTGGCACACAATGCTCCACAGATCAGTGGAGTCAAAGAGTTCTAAGTATACCCCTTCCTGAAAGGAGCTAGTTGATAACAGAGGTATTCACTATTGAATGTGAAAGAAGCAAGCCTAGGTAATCCCATCTTGTCCTCTCATAAAATTGTGTGTCCCTTTATTAAATCTCTTGGCTTGCAGTTGTCTTAGCTATGACCACTGGAGGAGTAAAGTCATTCAGACAAAAATGAGAAACAACGCAGGGGACACGTACAAGAGGGGTTGCGGTTATGGCAAGGAAAGAAACAGGTCTTAGGTTTCCGCGCTCCAAAGCAGATCCAAACGGCAGGTGGGTTATCACTCAATGCTGCACCCAACATTGCTCTTTTACCCTATAGTCCTTATATGGCCCGGTATTAGACGACCCAATGCTATTCGAGTGGTTGAACATTGAGCTAGTGGGCTGGCCTTTGCCTTTGATTGTGTGTGGGGATGTATATTTAAATCTAGATAATCGAATTGGTAAATTAGGTTGAACAACCTATGTTGGACGTAAGCCAAAAGTTTTTAAAACCCTCTCTAATTTATGTAAAATCCATGGTCTTTCTGATGCTTGGTCTACACTTAAACCCCTTGATGTGGGATACACATTTTTCTCAGCTCCACATCAGACCCATGCTAGGCTTCATTACTTTTTGGTGTCTCAAGAGGTGTTGACAAAATCCAATATATCGATATTCCTCGGGTGATGTCTGATCACAACCCATTAGTGTTAGAGACTGCAAACAGCTAAACCCCCTGTTTCTCGCTGGACATTTAATAGAGCGCTATTGTATGAGGATGATTATGTGCAACATATGAAGGAGTGGATTCCTAGATTTCTAGAAGAAAATAGGGGAAGTGCGCAAGTAGAGATAGTTTGGGATACTCTTAAATTCGGGATTAGAGGGGAAACACTTAAAATATCTCCAGGAACAGTACCGGAAGTTGAGTGAAGCCGAAACTCAATTGGTACAGGCTATAACCAATAAGGTAGAAACAGAACAGGCACAAATCAAGGTGGCTATTGTTAAATCTTCTAGTATAGAATTATCATCAAATAAGGCAGCAGGGAAATATTGTGCATGGCGGTCCAAATTGTATGAGTGTGGTGAAAGAGTGGGCCAGGTTTTGGCAATTCGGGCAAGACAACAGACAACTCAAGGAGGTATATTAGCAATAGAAGATCCAGGGGTGGGGTCAGTTACTGAACCACAAGACATTCGTGCTGCCTTTCAACGTTTTTATCAGAAACTTTATAGCGAAGATAACAGCAATGATGAGGAAATATTGCAGACTTACTTGGCTGGAGTTCCATCAGAGAAGCTAACTCCAGAAGAATGTGATGCTTTAGAATCCCCAATAATGCCAGAGGAGATCCTTAGTGCTATTTGCTCTTTGGTCAACGGAAAGGCAGTAGGACCAGACTCTATACCTGGAGAGTTTTATAAGATCTTTTCCTCTTCCTTACAAGAAATTATGAAGGCTGTGTTTTTGAGAGCCCAAAACGGGCTTGGTGCCCCGGCATCTTGGGGAACTGCTAATATTGCTGTATTTCCCAAAAGAGGAAAGCCAGCTAATGAAATGGGGTCTTATCGCCCCATTACTTTAATAAATAGTGATTTTGAAATATTCGCTAAAATATTAGCAACGCGCTTAGCGGCCTTTATTAAGAAATTAGTCTCTCCAACTCAGTATGGGTTTGCACCAGGATGTAGTACAATAGACCACACTCAGAGGGTCATTGCCCTCTTTGACACAGCAGGGATTACCGGGGACCCTATCGGGGCTTATCCTGCTGGATGCGAAAAAGGCCTTTGATAGGGTCTCCTGGTCTTTTTTATGGGCTTTTTGAAAAATAGAGGGGTAGGAGACAAATATATTACGGCTATTAGAACAATGAATAGAAATCCGGTAGCACGAATTTCAATCATGGGAGAGATGTCAGACCCGATATATATTAGTAGAGGGACCCGGCAGGGTGCGTGCTAGTTGCGCTTTATATAGATCCCCTGGTTAGAAGGATTGAAGCTAATATCCTGATTGCTGGAGTCCAGAGTAATGGGGGGGCTACAAAAATACTAGCCTATGCTGACGACCTTGCAATAATTACTTCAAACCCGATGCTTGCTTTAAGTGAGATCGAGAAAGAAGCTGACCTGTTTGGGAAACTATCGGGCTATCATCTGAACCAAAATAAAACCCAGATTTTGGTCGGAAATGGCCTTCAGATGAATGATGCACGGGTGGTTAAGACAGCAGTATACTTGGGTGTAGAAATTATGGCAGATGTTTCCAAAATCACCGAAAAACTATTTAAACCCCTTGATTTTTAAATTTAAAACTGAATTTAGCCATCTTGAGAACCTTAAGCTTACGGTAGTTGGGAGATGTCACGCCATCAAAATTATTTTTCTGCCAAAGATTTTAAATTTCTTTAGGGCTATCCCCTTGACAATATGCAATGCCTGGTTTACCACAATGAATCAACTCTTTTCCAAATTTATCTGGGCTAACAGTCGGCCTCGGAGAGCACTTAAATTACTAACTTTGCCTAGAGACAGAGGGGGATGGGCTGTTCCCAACCTTCAATTATACTATTGGGCGGCAATGCTAACGAAAATGGAGATATTGCTCAATGAGAAAGACGCTATTTTGAGGTTGGGCTCCTCTGTTTCTCCCTTTGAGTTGATTTTGGGAACTGAGGCTAAGAGATGCCTTTTACGACACATAGAATTTAATTATTACAAAAGGGTTAAATTTAAAGTTCTAATCTGTGCTTTTAAGGTCTGGTCCTCAGTTCATAAAAAACTTGGTCTTGGGCAGATTAATGCTTATACACCAATATATGAGAATATTTTTTATGATGGCCATATGAAATGTTGGTATGACAAAGGAATCAAGATAATTGGAGATCTTACAAATGAGTCAGAACTGTTATTGTTTAATGTCATAAGAGATACGTTTGAATTAAACAATTAGCAGTTTTTTAAATATCTCCAAATAAGATACTTTTTAAGTAATAAGATGGGAGACCCTTGTGGCTTCTCTAAGGTGAGGTTGGTGGATGAAATACTTAAAGGTTCAAGTACTTTGGGAGGACTCCATAAAATTTTGATTGAACTAATACCTGATGATCTGGCCAAAAATATAGATCGATGGTAAAATCTGTTAGAGATTGAACCTGGAGAGATAGAAGACTCACTATATTTGGCTCAGACATCTTTTATTGCGGTTAATTTACAAATGCAATGTTTTAAAACATGGTTTAATTTGTATATTACACCTGCCAAAATTGCTAAATGGGGTAGAGGACCAGGCTCTACTTGTCCCTGATGTCAGTACTCTGCAGTAGACAGTATACATATGCTTGTCACATGTCCAGTTCTAGACACTTTGGGGCATATCAACAACAACCGGCGATAATTATCGCTAAGCGCACTTAGCGCTAGGATAATTATCGACGGCTAGCATTGATTTTTATCGCTGAGATAGCGTGCTATTCGCAACGCTTATCTCAATAGCGATAAAAATCCTCACGCTAAGTGGCTAACGTGAGATTATCGCTGGAAACCCAGCGATAATCTCACGTTAGCTTGTTGATAGGGACAGACAAACTTAGCCATGATATCCTCCTTCCATAGGATATCATGGCTAAGTCAGAAAAATACCAGATGTAAAAAAGCAGCGTTAACCGCGGTTAGCGCTGCTTTTTTTGTCTCTAACAGGGTTAGCGATATTCTTGATAATAGGAGAAATGTCGCTTAGCGACATTTCTCCTATTATTTTACTCTGGAACGCCCCCTTTGCATGTCATTAGAGATGCAAGGGGAAGCGTAGAGTAAAAGGGTGTTAACATGCAAATTTGCATGTTAGCACCCTGTTGTTGATAGGGTGCTAGTTTTATCTCTGCTTTTTTGGCTTTTAAAGCCAAAAAAGCAGAGATAAAGCCCTTGTTGATATGCCCCCTAGAAGCATAGTGTCAGCAGTATTTTGGCAACGATACTGGGCAGAGAAATAGTCTTATCACCTCAATTGATTGTATTAGGGGTAGGGTACCCTCTTTCCTTGAGCCTGAGCCAGTCCTTTCTATTTATTGCTTTGACAGTCTTTAGACTATGCTTAGCTATGCATTGGCTCGATCCTGTTCCCCCATCGGGCCAACAATGGCTAGAAAGACTTCTTGCAATACACAGATTTGAAAAAGCGGTATATTCTAGAAAAGGCCGCAAATCAAAAGCTAAAGGGCAGGCTATTTGGGCACCTCTAATGAATTGGTCTCATCTGAACTGTAAATAATGGAATTGTTTTCCTCCCTTTTTCTTTTTTCTTTTTTTTTTTCTTTTTTTTAATATCCTGCTCTACAGTTTGTCTAATTTTGGAATATTTGATAATGAAAACCGTTTACATTTTTTTTTCCTTACCAAGTATGGATCAGCTATGGGAGGGTGGGGAGGGAAAAGGGAGGTTGGGAGGGGGCTGGATAAAATGATGTAATCTTTTTCTGCTGGCTGCTCAAATACGATTTGTTTACATATGTGAAATTGCTAATAAAGATTTATTAAAAAAATGAAAAACAGAATTCCTTAGGTATATATTGTTCCACATGACATATGTACCAAAATTAAAATACATAAATAAAATCTGAAGGAAAATTTAGGGCTATATTTATGACCCAATTTACGACGCTCCTACATCAACCAAGAGCACAGAAAACTTTAAGTCATATTTTTGACGCCACGCAAAACCACTCTGCGTGGCTATGAGTGGCTCCAAAAATATAGAGTAACACAATGCAGTGCAGATCGCTACGTTGCATTACTCTGCCCTGGATATGCATTTAATGGGCATTGGGGGATTGTTCCCACAGAACTCCCTTGGTCTTTGACACATTCCCAGACTTACAAGACCTTGTAAACCTGGGAATGGGCCAAAAAGGTACACCTCCCCAGGTGAGGCATAACAAGAAAAACTATCTTTATTTCTCCTAATTTTTAAATCTTTCTATGCGTTCTCCATTCTGCAGTATACATAGAAATAGGAAAAAGACTCTCAGGAATGTTTATGTGCAGGAAGGTGCCCATTTCTGCACAAAAACAATCCTGTCTACAACACAGGCACCCTTGCACATTGGTCCAAGGGTGCCTGCATTGGCACTAGGTTGCCAAAACAGCACAAGGGAAAAGGACAGGAATGTGCAGTATTGGATAAATACTGCACATTCCTTCCCTTTTTCTGTGATGCTGGCAGCGCAGCAGGATGATTTGATGTGCTGCCCTGCACCACCAAACTCGGAAATATGGCCCTTAGTTTTTGCAGAGTTGTCTGGAAGTCAATGTAGCATGTAAAGCTGCATGAAACTTACTTTCAAGTGGGGCAACACAGATCCTGCTTTTCAAATCAATAAGTCTACCAAATAAAATATCGCCCAAATAAAATAGACTTGACAGCTTCAACTAATACTTATGCTATCTACGGGTCAATTAATATTAGTGTGTTATGCTGCATTTTAAGCCTGAAGCCCTGCCTGACAGCCCGACCAGTTCCAAAGCCACAGTGCCTATATAGGAAAATACATTTACTACTTTTTAGCGTAACTCTTGTGTCTGAATCACAGTTTCCTGAAAAAGGTTAAGATCCACAACACAACTTGATATTCCCCAGGTCCAAAAAGAAAACGAAACTGTGCGAATATGATATGCAGATGGAATTTATAAAGTTGGGCACCCCACCGTGCCACTGTGTGACACTGAGGGAAGAATAGTGCTGACAACTTGGAAAGTGTAATATAGGCTGATGTTTTAGCCACATCAGATGATACTGAGTTTACATGGAGTTGACTTCATGTGTGCTAGGCTAGGAAATGCTGAAACACATTTGTGGTGGCCTTGGAAGTGTTGGTGAATTCTGACATTCTGTTTATGGAGACTGTGTTACAAAATTTGGAAGATGCTGAAAAAAAAGAGACAAATATGGAAATGTGTTTTCCCAAAGTGAGTTTTGAGGATGTTGCATAAGGGGTTGTTCTGAGTTTTGATTATTCTGAGGTTTGATTGTTGTTCAAGCATCCATTCTTATTTTCCGCTTATTGGGATCTTCCCATCTTCAACTGCTTTGATGCTGCGAAGGCACAAATCATATGCTCAAAGAAAAGAGGCTCGCAGATCACCCATGTATTAAACTGTAAATGACTTTGAGTCGTTTGGTTTGTTCATTGAAAAGGATGTTGAAATATTCGACGTACGTGAGGGCACATGCTGCTACTTCTGAAAGTAGGTCATGTAAGTGGTGAAGAGGAATAATTTTCCCCAGAGGGCAAAATTCAAGATAACAGTTTGATTATTGTGAGCCATCCAAAGATATTTCTTTTGACATTTTGATGAAGCCCTCTAGTCTCACAAGAATTTCTCCAAGTAAAATACAGAAGGAGAGAGGTTGATGGACAGATGCCTCAATCCACCATCTCCCGGCCTAATACCCACTAATTAATGAAAAGTAATACACTGCATGGTGTCTTTCCTAATACTTGAGGAACGTCTTTCATGACAATTGGCAATTTCAAACCATGTTTGGATCAAGAATTGAGTTAAATGAACTAAAAGTAATTTATATTTATTTATAGTTTACCAAAAACAGCAGTAAAAATACAGCTGTTGCTATGAGCAAAATGTAACACAAAATATTGGACTTGGCCCTTTCTGCAGGGTCATCCCCAAGCTTTTTACCTTCACACCTCCTATTTTTCTTAGGACTCTGTGCACTTTACTGCTGCTACCCAGTGCTAAAGTGCTTGTGCTCTACCCTTAGAACATGGTAAATTTGGCTTATACACAATTGGCATATGCAATTTACTTGTAATTCCCCAGTAAAGTGATACTACTTATGCCCAGAGCCAGTAAACTAAAGTCTACTTGTGGGCCTGCAAACACAATAAGATGATAGATGGAGTGCTGAAACTTTTCAAAAACTCACCACCAGTCAACAAATCTAGGTTAAATCCATCATTCTTTTTCTCATCATGCCACCCCAGTTTGTACCCAGCCATATGCAAATCAGTCTTGACCCTGCTCCCCTTGTGAACAGTCCAGCCCGAACTGCCAGGCCAGGTCCTCCCTGGACTGGAAACGACCATCATAGGACCGGTTTTGGGGTTTCACCCCTTATCAGCCAGGTTAACTTGAATCCAGTGGTACAGTGAGCAAGGGAGCCATGTTTGGGCATACCCTTAGCCATTCAGAGCAAACAGAGCATACACAACAAGATGATGGATGAAGTGTTGAAGCTTTTCAAACAATCACCTCCAATCAAGAGATCTTGGTGAAATCCATCATTCTTTTGCTCACCATGTCACCCCAGCTTGGACCCAGCCATATGCAAATCTTGACTCTGCTCCCCCTGGGAACAAACTAGCCTGAACTGCCAGGCCAGGTCCTCCCTGGACTGGAAGCAATCTCCTGGGACCTGTTTCAGGGTTTTACTCATCATCAGCCAGGCTATCTTGAATCCACTGACACTGTGAGCAAGGGACCCATGTCTGTTTGGGGCTATTTAGGGCTAACATACCAAACACAACAAGGTGATGAACAGAGTTCTGAAACTTTTCAAACACTCACCTCCAGTCAAGAGATATGGGTTAAATCCATAGTTCTTTTGCTCACCATGCCACCCCAGTTTGGATCCAGCCATATGCAAATCAGCATGGGAACAGCCCAACTGATCTCCAAGACCAGGTCCTCCCTGGACCGGAAACAAGCCTCCTGGGACTGGTTTTGGACTTTCACCCCTCATTGTGCCACCCAATTAGGTAAAACTTTAGACATATCTCATGTCTGCCTTTGCCACCTGTGTGTGCAGTTTTTTTAAACTGCCATGTCGACCTGGCTAAAAAAAACAACTTTTGCCAGGCCCAAACCCTACTTTTTATATATGTAATTGAGGCCCTGGACAGTCCAGTGGACAGGGTGCAGTACAGTTAAAAAATTGGGACATGTACATTTTAGTTTTACATGTCCTGGTAGTGAAACATTCTTAAAGGCGTTTTTCACTACTGCAAGGCCTACATCTCCAATATGGAGTTACCTTATTAGATCTAGTAAGTGATAATTCCCAAATGAGAGCAGTTACCCAGTTCATGTTTGATGTGTTTAGAATTGTAATGAAAAATCCTTTCTCATAGTGAAGTTTTAAATTACAATTTTGGAATTGCCACTGTTAGAAAGTTAGCCTTTTCTTGCCTTAGCCATTTAGTGCCTACAGCCTATCTCAGGGTCATATGACTGGGTGTAGCTGATTGTTGAGCTTTGGTTATTCCTCCTAGACAGCCACACACAATAGAGAGCTTAGACTTGCCTGGATGGGCCATCACAGTCAGGATGAGAGGGCGGAGCTGAGCACAGCCTTACTCACACTTGAATAGGTTGTGTCCTGTCGCCACTAAAAGGGCTGCATACTCCCTGTAGTTAGTCTGGAACCAGCACAAGGAAGGCAGGATGCCTCGAGACTTCAAAGGAACCCTCTAAAAGCTTCCGCCTCCTTCCAGCGAGAGGGCACAGGTATAAATATTGGAACTCAGGCATCAACTCTTCAGTACACTTCTGGACCTTTGGATACTCTGCCAGAAAGAAGGACTGCTGTGCTGCTGAAAGGACTGCCCGCTGCTGGACTGCTGCTCTGAAGGAACTGCTGTCATGCTATGCTGACCTGCTGCCTTTTTTCCTGGGTGAGAAGGACTGGACCTACATCTGTGAACCCAGGGCCCCAAAGTGATTCCAAGGGCTAGTTGGCATGCCTTCTGACTTGAGCCTCAGGGACAGAAGGCTCCAAGAACTTTGACCACAGCACCTGGACTCTGCCATCTGTGAGTCTGCCCTGCCAAGAGGTGCCACTGTGGTCCTGGTCCTTCGTAAGAGGGGCTAAGGTGCTCTGCCAGCCTCCGTTGACCCAGCGGAAATAACGGATCACCGTTATTTCCGCTGGGTCAACGGAGGCTGACCTGCTGCCTTTTTTCCTGGGTGAGAAGGACTGGACCTCCATCTGTGAACCCCTGGCCCCAAAGTGATTCCAAGGGCTGGTAGGCATGCCTCCTGACTTGAGCCTCAGGGACAGAAGGCTCCAAGAACTTTGACCGCAGCACCAGCAATCTGCCATCAGTGAGTCTGCCCTGGCAAGAGGTGCCACTGTGGTCTTGGTCCTGTGTAAGAGGGGCTAAGGTGCTCTGCCAGCCTCCGTTGACCCAGTGGAAATAACGGATCACCTCTGCTGCATGGCGCAATCCCAATTAGGACCAACACATCACCACTGCTGCAAGGATTGGATGCATCGCAAAGACCTGCATTGCCCTCACAGCCCGTAGCCTCTTTAGAACCACTGCTGCATGACACATTCTCGGTGAAGGTCCTCACATCCCTCATCCTCGGCATCCTCGATGATGGCGCTGGACTCCGTATCACAGAGTCGCAGCTCCTTGTAAGACAGATTGCTCTGACTGCACGATGCATCATCAACACCAGACTTTGGATCGCAAGACCTCTTTGACTGGATTCTTGTTGACAATGCAGGGTCTTGCATTGCAGCCTCACTGCATCTCAGAACTCATGCATCACTTCAGCTGTGCAGCACATCTTTGATGCGAATCCTGGCAATGCTGCGCAAAGCCGGATTCAATGTACCTTGTTCGGAAGGCCTAACTGGATCCTTGTAGCTGGCCCATGCTCCATTGCGGTCAGCCTGAACGTGTTACTTTGTCCCGGTCTGGCACGCCCAGATATCCACAGTTACCTCTTTGTGCTTTTCAGTGCTCTTTTTACTGAAATCATTTCTCTTGTTCTAATGATTGGATTTGTGTCATTTTGGCCGTGTTTCATTTCTTAAAAATAACTATAGTTTGTTTTCTAACTTGGTGTAGGATCCTTTTTGTGTGGTGTTTTCACTTTCTTACTGTTAAAAGTGTTGCACAAATACTTAACGCATTGCCTCTGTAATGTGTCCCAGGCATCCAGTAGAGGTGCCCCCCATGCCGCAAAGGGAGTGAACGCCACACTGTTGTCTCGCCAGTAGCTCATGTAAGAAGATCTTTCAACCAAAGTGACAGTGAAGGCGCCAGCGCAGACTTCCAGGCCATTGCTTTGTGAGACTTTAGTAACTTGAATACCAACTCGAAAACATTTGTAACATATTTATTTTTACGTGTGCGAGCCGTCACACCCAGGAGGCAGTGGAGGAGGTCATACTGTAAGGGTCAGCCCATAACATCAGACAGGATCTGGATGGATTCTCTCCCATAATGCTCGAGTTCCGGGCAGGACCACACCATATGAGAAAAAACGGCTTCAAAGCAGGGGCATCAAGGGCTTTTTGGGGTTATTCCTGGAAAGGTGCAGTGGAGCAGCATAGGGGTGAGATATGTCTGATGCCTATAGTTGAACTGGGTCTATTTTAATTCCTAGAGGCACCCCGGACCTGCTACAACACCCGGGACCATTGCCTTTCCGCAAGGTGTTGTCCGAGAGACAGAGCTCACTGATCTCTCAAAACATGGCGATTCGGATTACAAGGGTCCAGCAACCTGTTGTATAGCAGTGTTGCCATGTGCTGGCCAGCACTATGCCCCAATAATAGTTGTAATGCTGGGGAAGTGGTGGGTGCGGTATGCTCCAGCACCCACACATCAACAATGGCTGCCATCAGAAAATTGTAGGTCAAAATCTGGCCTTTATGAATGGAATATCACTCTCTGAGGTACTGGAAGGACATCAAGAGTTTATGCTTGTACAGGTCACCTACTGTAAGGATACCTACACTATTGCAGAGCAAGGAAAGCACCCACAATGACAGAGTGGTTTTCTATAGTGCTGAACCTGGCCACAGGATCACATAATTGTCCAAACAAATCTTATAGACTTTAACAAGGGATCCCACCTTCAGGCATCTCACCGGGGGTCCCTAATCCAGTTTAGGACACCGTGGCCCAGTATGTCCTGGACGATCAAGGGCTGCTCGAGCTTGGCAGCCGTCGCCAGCCACCACATGAACCACTGTAACTGCGCAGCAGCAAAATACAGCTTATTGTGGGATGCTTCCAGCCCCCCCTTCTACAGAGGGGTAAACAACTTGTGCAAAGCCACTCTTTTCTCCTATTGCCCCAAATCAAGCAAGATAGGAGAGGGAAACAGCATTTACAACGCTGCTGTTACCACGCAGGTAGGTAACAACACAGTGGTTACAACGACCACGTTGTTACCACGCATGGCTTTACATTATAAATCCAACACCTTTCCTGCTGTTGCGCTAACTGGAGTAGGAATAGTAATTTATAATATTCCTAAGTCCAGTGCACCATCAAGCGCAAGTCGTAGAAACGACTTGCGATGGAAAGCCACGCATGGTAACAACCAGGTCGTTGTAACGACCGAGTTGAAACCTACTGCGTGGCAATAGCAGGTGTTGTAACGTGCTATATTCAAGAGGAGATAGTTCAGTTTCCTCCTAGTTCAGTGCTAGGAGAACAGGCAGGGCAGAAAGATGATAAAGCAGCCGGTGAAGTATCAGCATTTTCACAATTGAGACTCTACTTATCGGGGAGTGAGGTAAGGGGTTCCAGAACGTCAGAGAGCGACACACATTCAACAAGGCCATTCCCAGGTTACCTCAAATCAGATCGCACTTACATGATAGACAATCATCCTGAGTTAGCGAAAGGTGTGATAGTGCCAGGGTAGCCCCAAGTCACGGGTCCCTCTGGCTCCAACTCAGAGAGTCTACACAAGGGGAAGAGGCAGGATTTGATCCAATTTAACCACAAGCCAGGGCCCTTCCAAAGTCATCCATCACCTGTGGCAAATCCCTGTGCAAGTCTCAGACATATATTAGAGCATCATCTTCATAAAGTGAGATCACCTCCAAGGATGCACCGTTCGATATGTCCCACTGTGGGCCTCACCACCAGAGCAGTCAACCAACTGCTCCATTGTCAGAGCAATTATAATCGGGGAGAGTGGGTACTCCTTTCTGGTTCCCCTGTGCATTCAAAACGATGCTGAGATTTCAGTGCCGGTGCAGACCCTAGCTACCTGCTCCATATACAAGAGATCAACCAACCTCAATATCTCCAGACCCAAACCAATATGTAGCAGCATGCCCCACAGATGAGGCAGCCCAGGCTCTTGAAGGCTTTTTCAATATCTAGCTAGAGCGCCACACAAGGAGGTGACTCAGGTAGATCTACTAGACAAAACAAACAGCAGAGAGGGCTGTTTTCCTCCCGAGATAAATCCATTCTGGTCATGGTGGACTAATTTAGCCACTTATGGCAATAATCAATTCACTGTGATCTTTCCAAGTATCTTACAGTCCAAATTGAGGAGGGAGAGTGGTCGATATGATTGTACCTCTAATGAGTCCTGGAGTTAGGCTATGTGAATGTGCCTGCACTTCAGATAAGAGTACACCTGAAATGATGTTTGGGCATCTTCATCTCCCGCACATTACAGGTTTAAAAATTATAGGAGGGTGGGGAATCAGCAGTGTGCAAAGTCAAGTATATGATGTCTGTAGGTCCGCCTCGCCATGCTCCTCAAACCCCCCAGGTCACACACACTCCCCTTCCCCACTAACTTCCAGCAACACAGCAGTGATCATCTACAGACAAACAGAAAGAATCAAACCTAGAAACACAAGCCCCACCTTCACTCCCCAGGACACAGCAAGGACAAACCCCAGACCAGTGACAAACTTTAAACCAAAGCACAACTTAAAAAAGGCTACCAGGGTCATGGGAATAGGATATCTATCAGTGGCGAGATTGTGAGGGCCTGGCCTGCCCACTATACAGTAGCCATGAAAGATCCCAGTCTACAAATAAGTGTAGCAAACCAATAAACAGATCAACAAGAAAGAATATAAATAAATAATTCCGGTATTTGTAAAGTGAAAACTAATCACCCTAAAGGGTCTCAAAGCGCAGGGGGCCATCAGGGAAATTAAGTGAGCTATTGCCCAGAGTCACATGATGCTGAGCTAAGCTGCTTCCGGGGCCTGGGATCTAACCATGAGCCCCACGCTACAGAGATTGATGCTCTGGCCACTGCACCACACCTCTCCTAATATAGCACTCCAAATCAAAGCACTTGGTCTGCAGACATTGGAGTAAGAACAGCGCTGGCCTGCAGTTCAGGAGGAATGTCAACCATGGTGTGTGCCTGCTCCCATGCAATAAGGACACAGACCAATCTGGTGAGCCTGTGCTATGTCTGTGGTGAGACTCCAGTTCAGCGCTCACCAGTGACTGCTCCTTCGTAGCCTGCTCCTCAATGGGTCTGCCCTTACGGAGCTATATTAGGGTCGACAGTGTTGCCGCTGGTGACGACCACCAATGCTTGTCATGCCTCGTGGTGGTGGCAAGATCCCTTTAGACTTCAGCCAACCCCAGGTCTCAGCCAATCTCACAAAGAAGGAAGTATTTCCATAGTCCATAACTCACAGCTTATCCGGAAACATCAGGAAGCATTGCAGCCCCATATGCCAAATCTGTCTTTTACCCGGCGTAAAGGATCTCCGCTGGTACTGTACCTTCGCCATGTAGTAGGGATAGATGTTCACTGGGCTGTTATGCATCTGCCACTAGCCCTTCATACCATGGTCCCAGTAGTTGAAGAGTTATCAATGCCTGAACAGACGCACCACCACTGGTGGGGGTCCTCAAGAAAAAGGTTCATGTTGGGGCCCTATACTTTCCCTGGGAGCCCTACTATGTGGCCCTCTGTATCATTTGCCTTGCTGCTCAACAATGTCACCTCTGCCTGGAGGGCCTCCATTTGGGATTGCATGTCCACCATTAAGGGGCGCAGGCTAGCCAATACTAATTCATTGGACTGCACCCTAACTCTCAATTTGGCCTGAATTTCCCAATGAAGACTCACCCCAATCATCAAGGCATCTTATTTTGGGTCCAATGTGACCTTGACATCCCTTATGGCCCATAAAAGCTCATTGAATCTGTCTGCAGAGGAGGGCATACCAGAGGATGCAGTGGTGGCCGCAATTCCTATTTTCATGGCAGCTGACGGGGACGGGATGGCCCCCATACCCCCGGGGCCTGCTTTCAAAAAGCACTACTTAACCATGATGGGGGAGGTAGGCATCGGTTAACAGTACAAAGCAGGCTAGTGTGGTTTCCAAGCAAGTGGGGACATTAGGGTCACACTCAGGGGGTTTGGGGCCAACAAGGACCTTCCAATGCGCACCACATAAAGGTGCTCCAGGCAGTTCTCAAACACCCCCCTAATAGGGGAGTCGATCAGCAGAAGCAGCAGGCTGTGGAGGAGTATTCCAGGGGCCACCTGCATAGTCTTTTGTACGTGAAGGCAGGGGAATTGCACATGTGCCCTCTACTGCAATTGCATCTCCCTCAGGTAGGAAGGGTCCCCCATACTCTCCAATGAGGGGAAATTCAGGCTGGCGCTCGAAGCCCAATATCAACATTGACCTGATGGCACAGGACTGACTGTATTGGTTTGGTGCAGGAGAAGGAGGGCTCCCGAGACCCTCCATGCAGGACAGATCTTCCAAGGTGCAGGGGCCCATTCTCATCAGAGAATGTGAGGCACTAGCTGTGGTCCAGCAAAAGACACTGCTGCACCCTCAGAAATGTGTCTCTGTCCCCAACACTCACTGCCACAGCCCGGTCCGAGCTGTTGTGGAAAGCTTCAGGACGAACCCCACAACATTCAGGAGGGGATTGCTTCTCTCCAGGATGAAGTTGGGCTGGCCAGCCACGCTGACCCACTTACTGAGTGTCTGTCTGGGCCGCTATTTTGGCCATGCCCCCCCCATCTTTATGAATGAGAATTTCTCTTCCACAGGACCAGTAGATCTGCAGGTGTACATCCCACTCCTCCAACGAGAAATTGATGGTCCAAAGTGGGGGTTACAGTGTAATTTTGAGAACTCCCACTAACATGTATGTTTGAGGGCATTCCCAGACTCTTTCCTGTCCCCTTTCCACTCTGGAATTAGCTAAAGATTTACTCCAGCTGAGGGATGGAGAACCTCCCTTCAAGGATGGGAAAAGCAGCTTATCAACCCACTGATTCAGTGGAGTTTAGGGAAAGGGCTTTCTCCACCGGTAAATTGTTATCCTCAGGGAAAAAGAAATGTACAGGAGGTTTCACTTCGACTGTGTGGGGTTCTCTCCTCTGGGGAACTCTGCACAAGGGAAAAACATTGTTTTATAAAATCCACATGACGTTCCAAGAAGAAATCCCGGTAACCTGTGCCTGGTAGAGCTCTGCAGGTATACATCTGGGAATGATTGTGAACTGGAAAAAATTGAAGCATACGGTTAAGCAGAGGCCTAACTCCAGCCGTATGTTTCCATTTTTTGTAACTAGGATCCATAGTGTCATTAACTTGATCTACAGTTGCAGTAGTAGGCATGTGCAGTAGTTTGATGCTTTGACTTTAACGGAAGACTATCCAGGGACCAGCGGCGGCCTCCATAAACCAAGTATGGCAGGGCAGGTGGGGTCACGCAGGGGGTTTGGGGGGGATTGAATATAACAAAAGATAAAACTTACCATTTGCCGACACCTGCTCCAGCGTTGCTTCTCCTCACGCCACCTCTTCTCTTCCTGTCTCCTGGTCCCAGCAGCCCATGGGACAGACTCCCTGTCCAATCCCAGCAGTGCTGGGATTGGTCTGAGCAGGCAGAAAAGACGCCCTGCTCAGACCAGGGAGTCTGTGGTGTTTCTCCAGCCTAGTTGCTCAATGCACCCGGGCTGGAGAAAACCTAAGGGCACATGTGTGTTTTGGTCAGCCTGAGAAAACCGGTCAAAATACATATGCACACTTAGGGAGTGGAGTGCACGTTGCATTCTTACTCCTCCCTCCCATACCTCAGCCTGCCCCTCCCAACAGCTCTGGCTAAGAGCTGGCAAATTTAAATTAAAACCATGCAAGAACATCGTTTTAATTTACATTTTCTGGCTCTGAGTCAGGCAGTGAGGCAACGCTCCTCCGCCGTTGTGAAGGAGCCGCCACTGCCAGGGACTAGAAAGTAGTAGACATACTGGCTATGAGTTTTAAAGGAATAGGCTCATCGCGATTTTATATGATGAACAAATTATAAGTTATAGGCTCATTTCAATGAGACATGAATGTCAAGAAATGTGCTCATTCTCAAATAACAAAACATTTTAAGGTAAGATCCTCATTTCTGGAAACAACAAAGTATAAATATCATGTCTCTTCAGCTCTGCCAGTGAAAAACAGATTTCTGTGTTTCTACAACCATATTTAAAAAAATAAAGAACCTCAAAGTTCTCCCACTTTGCAGTTGGGGGTTTGTAATGAACCAGATCCAAAGAACTTTAAAATGTAATAAATTAAGGCAGAGCTCATCGCTTTCTTCAAGTCAGAATTTATTTAAATATGTATTACATGATTTTACATAGTTAATCCTAAAGCTTTTGCTTTCAGCTCAATTCTGGTTTTAAAATGTGAACAGTTTAAATGGAAAGTAGAATTTTCCCTGCCAATTTAATGTCTGAAAACCTGTGATACTCAAATGCCAACCATTTCATATGAACTCTCTGTTTCCCAGTGATAAGAACTAACAGGCATTACGCTTGCTCTTGAGGTGAGAGATAAGGAGAATAGCTTCCGCCTACCGAATCTCTCTGTGGAAGAGGGGCCAAAGAGCAAGATTAATCCTGGGAGTATTCAAATAGTCATTAAATCAACAAGCAGTAGCACTGCTAATATGTATGCCTATTAATAGTTTATTCATACAGAGGCACACAGAATACAGGCACATATACAGACACGTAAAGAACATACGCAGATACAGGTATCTGTGCACACACACCAACATATGCAGACAGTATCCGACATGGACGCATACATACCCAGGTACACAGGTAAACACAAGCAAATGGTCAAAAAGTCACAACATAGGCACACGCGGGTCGATGGACATGTGTGAATAGATATATGAATAAACATGGTGGATGTATATATGACTAGGCAGAGGGATAAGTGTGGGACCAAACAGATACCGGGTGCCTTAATTGGTGGATCCAGTGGATGTTCCAAGAGAGTCATGGTATGGGTAGATGAGTGAGCTCGTGGAGTTGAGTGGTTGAATGCATCAATGTAGTCATGTGGATTAATGATTCAATGAGTTAAGGTGGCTGCATAGTTGATGAATTAAAGCATCAGAGCAGGTGAATGGGCTGAGAGATGCTGCTGGGTGGGTGGGTAGATCGATGATGAGTGAGAGATGTGGCTGGGTGGGCGGATAGATCGATGATGGGCTGAGAGAGGTGGCTGGGTGGGTGGGTAGATCGATGATGGGCTGAGAGATGCGGCTGGGTGGGTGGGTAGATCGATGATGGGCTGAGAGATGCGGCTGGGTGGGTGGGTAGATCGATGATGGGCTGAGAGATGCGGCTGGGTGGGTGGATAGATCGATGATGGGCTGAGAGAGGTGGCTGGGTGGGTGGGTAGATCGATGAAGGGCTGAGAGATGCGGCTGGGTGGGTGGATAGATCAATGATGGGCTGAGATTTGGATTGGTGGGTGTATATATCGATGATGGGCTCCGTGGTTGAAAAGCTGGATGGATTAATTATTGTATGGGTGTGAGGAGATGAATGACTGAATGTGCTGTTGGATAGTTGATGCATTTCATTGGATTTGAGGATGAATGGGTATTGATTCTGGTGAATAAATGCATGCATGATTATTGATGAAAGGACAAAATGAACAGTGTAAATAGATGTGTTTGAATGAATAAATAAAATAACTGACGCAGCAAAATGCATCCTTCTTCCAAAACCCTTGAACTCATCAATCAAGAAGGAACGGCAACAAAATCAAACATACAAACCAATCATATTTTTAAGGTCAAGAACTATGAGAGCGTGAAGACCAAAAACCCGACATTCGTTTTCCTTTGCAATCCAGTAATTATGCTTAGAATTAGAGTATGGATTAAAAATTACTACAGTATGTAAGCTTATTCATTGGCACACTGCAGACCGTTACACAGCACTGAACTGCAAACTTCAAAGCTTGAGTCTCCTTTTTTTTGAATGAGTGAAGACAGTTGATTGTGATCAAAAGGGATGCGACTGTACAATTTGCAAGAAAAAATCGTGATAGTTTGAAAACATGAGAATAACATTTTCTGTTGACCACATCCACCAGAAAAACGTTTTTATTTTCGTAAAGCCTGGAAAATCGTAGTAGTCCTCGTACTTGCCTTCAGAGGTTATGCCTTTCATGTTTTTCTGATGCAGCTGTTGCCCAAGTATTGGTGTAGCCTAATTTTAATATAAATATTGTATCTCTTACATTTGAAGACAGGAGATATCTGTTGTAATTGTTTGTTTCATGCAGTAGCTCAACGCGTTCAAACACCTTTGTACCAATATTCAAATAACTTTGTAACAATGATCAAAGTCAGGGCCCGACTGAGAACAGCAACCAGCCCTGGCAGCTGCTGCTCGACCGGCCCTGGGGGGTGGGAGTGAGGGGGGCGCCAGCTAGCAAGTAGCACCGCTCCCGCTATAGTTACAGGGGGCCGGTATTTCATCACTGCTGAAAAACCTGCCCCCAGTGACAAAAGCGCCCCCCCTGTGGAAATGCCCGGTGCCCACTACGGCCAGTCCGGCACTAACTTAAGTGCCTCCCAGTGTGACTGCACTACATTCAAGCATGCAATGCTTGAATGTAGGCCTTAAGACAGCTTTAGGCTGTTTTAGGCCTTAAGGCCTTAAGACAGCTTTAGAGATTTCAACAACCTCAAATAATAAAACTAATCCATAAATGAAACGCAGTCATGCATGTATACCTGAATAGAGGGGGATTGGATCAACCCATCTCATTCAGTGGTCTGTTCAACCATCATTCACATATTGCTCTGGCCACCAGAGCATAGGGTAAGGGGGCATTTGTTAGCCCATTTCAGCTATTCACTCTCTTGCACTGCGAGCGACTGCATCTTACTAATCACATATGCACATCCACCTAAGAGGAAGTGCACGCCAGTGCATGGGCTAATGAATCAATACTTTACTTTGTAGGTGTGTATTTCTTCCTTTCTTTCTTACACTGCTTTGTCAGCCTTGTGTGTTTAAATAATGGCCTCAGGTTACAGTAATTTAATGACAATAGAAGATTTTCATCGTGCTAATAAAATTCGGAAAAAGATTTTCTATACCTTTTGTAAGCATGCCAGCATCGTAGGAAGAATCCATTCTGGTCTATTAAAATCATAATTATATTTCTTCTATTTGTGTTTTACTTTTGCAGCATACGCTTGCAAAATCTTTTTTACCATTGTTTCAACTTGCCAAGACCAGACCCTTTGAATTTGTCAATGCTTATTTTTAAATCGTGTGTGTTAAAGAGAACCATGTCATAAATATATCGATAGATACATGTAAAGCTTCTCTTCGTAGTGGCTTGTTAGTGTGTAGATATACATTGAGACTATCGACTCAGGCAAAGGCTGCACTTTTCAAATTATGTCTTCCTTACAAAACCTATTATCACACAGGAACAAACACATCTTTCAAAATCAGATGTTCCACCAAAGTCAGGTCCATGTGCAATAGTACTTCCCATTGAGAACTCCAAAAGCCAAAAGAATGTTCTAAATGTGTACAAGTTTAACACTGTGCTCCAGCAAATTGACTAGGCACAACATCCGAGTTTATATGTAGTCCCACCAGTGAGGCTTCCTCTTTCCCAAAATGCTGTGAGGCAGTGCGCACATCCTTGCAGTGCTTTTACTTGCACCATGCCACTCCTGGCATAGGGTAAGGCCCAATATCACATATGAGAATCACATTTATGGATGCTGTGTACACCATGTTGACTCAGAGCACAAACATTGGGGCAAATGGTTTAATTTTACACCATCATTGCATTATATTTAAGAGAGCTTTAGCACTAAGGGTTGATAGATTGTTTACTATGTGAAGCGCCTGATACGCGAGGGTCATTCATGCTCTCAAATAAATAAATGAATAAATAGAAGCATAAAATTCAAAATATTCTGATTCACATTTATATTTACTAAAAAGAGAACAATAGATAGGGAAGACGTTCGCTAGGCAGATCCAGATGAGTGCAGGTCAGTGTTTAATTGGAGCCTCTGGTTGCAGTTAGGCCCACTGACACTCATTTTTGGGGTCTCTGCCTTATTCCCCTACGTCCATGTGGGGAGGGGAGAGAGATTTTCTATACATATAGGGGAATTGCAGGATACTGCTTCCTTACCTGATTTTTTCCACACTAAGGTATCCTACCACTGTTAAGACTCCATTCCAACCTGATTTTCCAGAGAAAAGAACAACCTAAAAGGGTTGTTTATGGACCCTCATAAATCCTATTGGTGTCATGTTTCCTCATTGGGTCTCACCCTGGTCCTTATAAACCAGGGTGGGCTCAACCATATTCCAGGGAGCTCTTTAAATATTATTCCTCAAGGGGTCTAAAAGATTAAAAATGCCTAAAGAACACCCCAATTTTCCTCTATTATTGAGTGCCTTTGGTATGGATACAAAAAGTAGATCCATATATAGGGGTGTTCTTTTGGGGGGGGGGGTAACTACCCTTCTATCCTAACTTCTCATTGACATGTTTCAGCCATCTGAATGGCCGTCAACAGGTCCTGGGCTTTCACCAGGACTATCCTTATATTGACGCCCTGAATCAATCAAGGTTGTGTTTTTGTCATTTCTATCATGCCCATGTCTCGTGTTCTCATACTCACATCATATTCCCTATTTAGGCCACCAATTCACCCATGCTGATCCCTGGGAAATAGGTCGGAAAGATGGTAGGATACCTTAGTTTGGAAATAATTTTTGGGGACTGGCACTTAAAAAACTTTGATACAGAGTAAGAGAGAGATGCACCAAAGGCAGAAAGATGGGGGAAGAGGAAGATGGAAAAACAGCAGCAAATGGAGAAGGCAGGGATGGACAACAACTTGCAAGAGTGAGTTATAGAGGCAGGGTTTATCTGTTGGTGGGATGAGGAGACAGAAGGTGTGAAATCAAGATTACACAACCTTCATATTTGGCACCCAAACCATCAATAACACTGTCTTTGGTCTTATACGACTACAATTTAAGTACTGGTGCAGGCAATGGGGGAGTGCCTGGGAGAAGACACAGAAAAGACGCTCATATCCAGGAAGTGAGGGGAGAAAAGCATTCTTGGTGAGGAACATATTGAAAAGTGCAGAGAAGTTAGCAGGGTATTTGGGAAGGAGTCTGTCGGGAGCAAATGTTATGAGAGGTGGAATATCGGAATGGGTAAAAATAAGGAAAAGAAAGTAAAGCATGCCAGAGAGGAATACAGAGAGGAGGAAAGTTGAAATAAAAAAGCACACCAGGGTAGGAGGTAAAAGGGGTGGTGAGATAAAGGAAGGGAATGCGTGAACTAAGAGTGCTAATAGGAGAAGAAAGAGATATGAGAAAAAAGAAACATGTAACAGGATATGAAAACATGATATGAGGAAAAGGGCCTGCGAGACACATAATATTGGCATAGAAATTTCTATATAAATTGTCATGTTGCAGACCTAAGGCAGTACTGATCCCTAATTTGTCCTTCAGTGTCACATATTCAGGTGATCCAGAATATAGTCCCCCCATTTGACCGAATTTGGAAACTGCGAAAGCTTGTGATTTTGAGTTATTAGACCTGTTGGTGTTTTCCTCTCAACACCTTGCGACTGAAGAAAGTTAGTATTAACGTTCTATGATGGTTGACCACTGCTTGCTCTGCCTAATAGGGTCCCAGGTATTTATTCCACCTATTATATATGTAATAGTAATATTATATACTTGGGTGATTTATTCAGTTAAGGTCCTTGCAATGCATTACACCTGTTGACTTCTGGCTATGCACACACACATGCGCAAATAAACAACAAACAAAAGTAATCATATCTATCATATATATTATCCTGTATCTTTCATTCTTCTAAAAAAAAAAAAAAAAAATAGGTGTTACCAGCAGTTTGTCTCTTAAGTAGTCTAACTACTGCCTGTTGTTGCCCGTCCTGTCAGGAAAGCTTTAAGTTATCCACTCTGGCCTCCATTCCGAATCTCTGAAAATTGCTGAGGAGTTGCTAGCCGAATAAAGAATCTGAGGTGTGTGGGAATTCTGCATATGCAATACCACCCTATGGGTATCCTAAAAGCACACCAAGAATATGGGAATTGCATGTGAACACACCGATTTCTGAAGTAATTCCCCAATCTTTGCGGGACAGCATGGAACAATGTAGTAAATCACCACAACCCACAATACCAGTAGTTCCAGATGCAATATTACTACCTCAGAAGCCAGGTGGTATTTAGAATTAGAGTCTCAGCGACTGGTGCACCACATCCAACTCAGTGATGTCACATTTGTTTTCAAAGCCCTAAAACAGTTATACTGTATATCACCTGATATACCAAAAACCATTGGAATATGCATTTCACATATATGTGTGTCATTTTCCACAGCACTTTGAAATTAACCTGTTTTTTGTGTTTATTTTAGTTGACATTACTTTGGAAGGTATACTTTAATTCTGAAATAAATAGTACATCTGCTGTTGTATTACGCTTTGCTAAATTAATTTTCTTATTTAATATTTTTCAGATAAATGCAGAAAATCACTGGAGCTGCTCATAGGACATCACGCTGGAAAAGCGACGTTGAATTTATATTTTACCACCAATTCATATCCCTAGTTGAGTAATTCACAGCCGCGAAGCTGCTGTCCACGTGGACTGGTGCTGAAATCTCTCGTCTGGCTCCCAGGCACCCTCACTCCAAACCCCGAGACATGGCGACCAATGGCACAAAAGCTGCGGATGGACAAATATCCACTGAGCTCAGTGAGGCCTCTATAACGAATGACAAACCCAAGACACTAGTGGTGAAAGTGCAGAAGAAAAGAGTTGAAGATCCAGACAGAGACAATTGGAAAGGACGATTTGACTTCCTTATGTCATGTGTTGGATACGCCATTGGTTTAGGAAATGTGTGGCGATTTCCATATTTGTGCGGCAAAAATGGAGGAGGTAGGTGATAATTTACTTGCAATTATTTATTTACAGTTCACACCACCAGTGCCTATTGTATTCAATAAATAACCTCACTCCGAAAAAATAATAACTAGGTTATATTAAATTAGTTTTACTCATGCAGACTTTGGGCTTTTCATTAGTTTCCTCAAAATACCTGTTTTGTATTATTAAACACGGTTGTTTTATTAAATGTACATTTTAACAAATCCCAAAACAAAACTTAATTGCATCTAAAACATTAATTTCATGATAAAGTAATTTACACCTATTATAGCACCAAATTGCTTCTGAAATGAATCAAAAGTAATGCAGTTCCATGTTTTTCAATTTAGTGACGCGCAGTTAATTTCAACGCCCTCAAACTGGATCTACCAATTTATGCAATTTTAAACTAGAAGAGTTCCGAAAAGGTGTTTATGAATTTATAATGGCAGTCTGTGGTATTTCGGTATATATCATAACCTTTGATTTTGGTATTTACATGAAGCGCAGTTTACACCCGGAACTGCACGAGTCAGCACGAGGCTCTTTGTAGGATAAGACAGTCAACACTCCTCCATCAGTGGCTCCGGGTTCTTGAAAGGCCCCTCTGTCTTACAAACATGAAGAAACACTTATTAGCTTAGTATTTTTGGTTTTCGTGGAGCTGTTTCACACCCACAAGAGGCTTAGCATTGTTGTTGTTTGTACAGCTGTTTCAGCATCCACTGGACAGCTAGCAGTCATGGTGTTGCTACCTCTGCATCAGAACCCACAAGAGGGTTAGCATGGTTGGTGTTCAGGCAGTTGTCTCAGCCACCATAAGCGGGTTAGCATTGTTGATGTTGCTGGAGCTGTTTCAGCGCCTACAGGCCATTTACCATTGTTGGGGTTTGGGCGACTGTCTCAGCACCCACAGGAGGGTTAGCATTGTTGGTGTTCGGGCAGCTGTTACACACCCACCGAAAGGTTAGCATTGCTGCACAGGAGGGTTAGCATTGTTGGTATTTGGGCAGCTGGTTCCACACCCACAGGAGGGTTAGAATGGTTGGTGTTTATGCAGCTGTCTTAGCACTCACAGCTGAGTTGGCATTGTTGGTGTTCCGGCAGCTGTTACACACCCACCGAAAGGTTAGCATTGCTGCACAGGAGGGTTAGCATTGTTGGTATTTGGGCAGCTGGTTCCACACCCACAGGAGGGTTAGAATGGTTGGTGTTTAGGCAGCTGTCTCAGCCCTCACAGGTGAGTTGGCATTGTTGGTGTTCAGGCAGCTGTTTGGGCACCCACATAAGGGTTTGCATTGATAGTGTTTGGTCAGCTGTTTTAGTCCTCACAGGAGGGTTAATATTGTTAGCTTTGCTGCATCTCTTTCAGTACTCAAGGGAGGGGCATTGATGGTGTTTGGGGTGCGAGTTTTGCACCCACTGAACCGTTAGCATTCCTGGTATTCTGGCAGCTGTCTCAGCACTCACAGGTGAGTTGGCATTGTTGGTGTCCAGGCAGCTGTTTGGGCACCCACATAAGGGCTTGCATTGATAGTGTTTGGTCAGCTGTTTTAGTCCTCACAGGAGGGTTAATATTGTTAGCTTTGCTGCATCTCTTTCAGTACTCAAGGGAGGGGCATTGATGGTGTTTGAGGTGCGAGTTTTGCACCCACAGAACCGTGAGCATTCCTGGTGTTTTGACAGCTGTCGTAGCACCCACAGGAGGGCTAGCAGTGTTGGTTTTGCTGCAGCTGTTCCAGTACCCATAACTGCTGTTCTGCAGCTCTTTCAGCGCCCACAGGAGGCTCGCCCTAGACTCTGGGCGGATGTTTCATAACTGCTTCAGAGCCTCATTTAGTCACTCCTTGATAAAGTAATTTCATTGGCAGGAAAAGCACTTTTATTGTTCTATTTTCATAATGAATTTTAAAAGTTTTGTAATTGTATTTTAATAAGGATGAGTTGATGTGTATGTATTTGTTGATCTCAGTCTGAATCAAATACAATATTGTATTGTATTGTATTGTCATTGGCAGGAAAAGTTTAACATTCGATGTTTATCCGAAAGTTCACATTATTTCCAGCAGGGTATTGGAGAAATGATACTCTCAGCTCTTGCAATTGCGAATTGTTGAATTTATTATCTAGAAGGATCAGGATAAGGGAAAGTAGGCATCATACCTTTGAAAGGGCAGAAAACTGATACACACCAGAAATGAGTCCTCATGATTGTATGCAGTTGATTTGAAGGCTAAATATTCACACAAGATGCCTTACACTGTTCATGAACAATTCATGCCTAACATGCATTACACACGTGCATGGCTAGAAACATAAGCATATACATCATTCCATGTTATTGTTATGTATGCATATATTTTGTAACGTGTACTGTCAGCCTGCCTGAGTCTCTGAACGTAGTTGATGATTTGGAAAAAAAACTGTAAAGGATCCATATGCTTAAGTTAATCATACAAACTGGAATATTCCTTCATAGTGTAAAGGTGATCATTGTTTAGGACTTGCAGAATCGTGCCCCATTACCATGAATGAGGCAGAGTTCTGCTTGTGAATCCTACATAAAGACCTGCAAATACAGGGTTTTAGGCCTCCAAGGAAAGCAGATTGCAATCCCTCATTTCACATTCACAAACTGCAGACTTTTCTTTTATTGAAGTTAATTGCGATTAACTGGGCAGGAACTGCAATCAAAAGATAAGAAAATTAGTGGGAACATGCAGCCATTTCCTGGACAACTGAGTGATTTCCCACATGCCCAACAACCACATTCTCAGGGGGGAAGCTGTCCCTCAGGAACCGCTTTCACTGTGCAAATGGATTACAACCCCTTTCAGATGTCAGTATCCTATCAGTAATTTGTGACTACAATTGAGTTTACTCAACACTGACACTTTACTTGTAAATGCTAGGAAGGGGAGGGTCTCCATTTCATTTCTTTTTTTATAAACAACTGGTAATTAGTCACAAAATTGAACATAGCAAGATTTTAGATTCACAATGTACCTTTCATACATTCTGACTGTGTATTCTAGTTGCCACGACATCAATTTTGTTTATACATCAGCTCTATATATTCAGCTGATGTCCATGTCAGCAGGTCATCATTGTCCATAACCAACATCATGTGGAAGCATCTGCCCAACATTATTGAAGATGCCAAGTCCAACGAAGCTGACGTAAACATATATATTGGCATTATTATGAATAAGCCATTTTCAGGAGAACCTTGATAGGGGATTTGAGAGACCACTGAGTATCACCAAAGAGCTCCTTTTTTGTTGCATTTATATGTAAGACCAGATTGCTCACCAGCGGTCCCTAATCCATCATGGGTGAAAGTTGAACCTTTCAACACATTCTTTATCCAAATAATGGTAGTCATCCACAACTCACCAAATAGAAGTAACTGTATCCTCTCTTGCCAAGGGACTGAATGAGGAATTATGCAGGTCTGTTTCCATGAATTCAAAATCTCAACCCACTCCTTTTCATTTTAAAGATATGGATGCTGGGAGAAACACACCCTTCATAAGAAAGATGAGATCACCTATCACAAATATACCACCAAGTCTTGCTGCTAAAATGATGGCCTCAGCTTTTACACCCTCAGTATCAAAGATCATTAACGACTCAGGGCTAACTGGTACATTGCCAACAGACTAATAGAAATTGGCATTAAACTCACTACTAAATCAAAAAAATCCCTATCTTGATCCTGATAGTTATTTCACTAATACTGGGATACCACAAATCTTTGACAAAACAGTGGCATCCAACTTCAAGTTTTCATAGACAGACACCAGTTATTAGATACTTATCAAAAATAATTTATCACAAACCATCGTGACCAAATGGTGCCGATGACATGCTTGTCATCTGTTAGCAGTGACTAATGTGGGTAATTTTCACTGCTTGTCTTGCATATAATATTATGATTATGAGGATGACGATGATTTTCTTTTCTCATGTGTGCATTCACAGAAGCATCTTGTTTGCTAGGAACAATATAAGAAACAGAAAAACATAGCAGTTCATTTTACCAGATTAGATTTACAAAATCATTTAAAGACATTTGTTTAGCATCCTAACTATAGTGGGAGGCTGTCCTAGAACTTGAGAACCAGAACTCACAAGGCCTTACCTCTATATCTTGCACATTTAGGCCAAAGGACTTCCAGGATCAAAGGGTGCTGGATCCTAGCATTCTGACTGTAGGGAGTCACTTTAGGTGATAGAAAGGCAGGGACAGTTGTATAAAAAGCTCTTTGTATCAAACAGAGAACTTGTAATTGAGTTTTATGTCCCACAGGCCACTAGACCACTAGAGAAGATTGCACTGACTGGGACACATGGCCAAATTTCCATAACACACATTCCAGTCACACCACCAAGATCTGTAAATGTGCAATTTGATGGTACAGTGGTCTAGTAGACCACAAAACACTTCACTGCAGTAGTGCAGATGTACCACACACCAGCATGGTATTGAGGGGGTATGAACAGCAGGATCTTTTTTCAACGCTTTCAAATGAGTGAAACCTGTTGACCAGAATTTATAAATTTGCAGACAAAAGATGATTCCTGTTAAATTAGGACCACAGTCAGGTACCATCAACATGAATCTCAGTTTGAGCTGCGATTTACCAAAACGATCTTTTGAAGAAGAAGCCAAGCAACAGGAGTTAATTTTCACTCATCACTGCACAGAAAGTGACCCCACTGCATTTCCCATTCTCCATTTGCACAGGAACTTACATCTTTGGATTTTGCATCTGAACAGGAAGTGATATCACTTATTTTCTGCTCAGTCTGTCTTTAAAAGAAAAAACCAAGCAAGAGGGCTTTATTTCCCATCATCGAGCTTCACAGGAAGTGACACCAAAAATCATTGCATTTCCCATCATCCATCCACACAGGAAGTTACATCACTACATTTACCAATCCGCCATCTGCTCAGGAAGTGGCGTCACTGGATATCCCATCATCTATCTGCATAGGGACTGACATCCCTTCCTGCCTTGTCCCTACTTAAACCAACTCTTCAGGGAGTCCCATTGCCCGGTCAAATACATAAACTAGTAGACACAGGTAAGGGGATTGCCTGTATGGGGCTTCTAGGGCAAGAAGGGCCTTGGACCAAAACTCCTATTCCACTGAAACTTACAATGAAGATGAATCACCAAGTACCCCATACTGCCAAAACCCACAAACACCCCATGAAGTAGATGAACCAGACACTCACATAGCATTCACACAACACATAGACCCCAACTCGTACACATCCCACTAACTACCACATATCCTCAAACTACAGAACACATCTTCCAATTCATGCTCATTAATGCTCGCTCTGCAGTAATCCCTGCACTGGCCATTGAAGACCTTATCACATATCACAAGTTTGATGTTGTCTTCATCATAGAACCATGGCTCATGCCTATTTCATTGCACATCCTAGATGTCCTTCTTTCCACAGGCTACAGCATCCATCATGCTGACTGTGCACATAAGAAGGGAGGAGACTTCGCTTTCAACCATTAGGTTTCCCCAGTCCTGCACCCAAGGCAAGCAAGTAACACTCATCTCCATGGAGCTGCCCACTCTTTGCAACTCAGACCACCACCTTCCATCTCATCTACATGCCTCCTAGGCAGAACAACGACTTTTTTTGATGTCTTTTCAGATCTCCTCACCACCTCGTCCATCCAACATGCCCATGTCACCCTCTTGGGTAACTTGAACCTCCCAGACAACACAAGATTAAAAATAAAGAAAGACACACGTTCACCTTCATCAACAGACTCAATCTGGTCCCTCATATTACACAACCATCACACTCCAAAGGCCACATTCTTGAAATTGTCTTTTGGACATAGCTAACAATCCAACACAAAGCACCCATACCCTCATACTGGACCAACCACTTTTCCAACGCTATCCCGAAACTCAGCATCCTACCAACAAACTAAGGCCAGCACAAAAGAGAGGACCAAAACATTCAGATATTTTAAAGACTTCTTTATTAACTATCTAAAGCTAGAGCTCATCTATCACCCTACCAACTCTATGTCTGATGTCAACACCTTGCAAAACAACTTCAACAATTTTTTGGGAAAGCTATGTGAACATCCACACCTGAATTACAACATGCAAGTGAAAGCCAAAATCTTCAGTACCTGGTTCTCTAAAGACCTTGCTAGCAATAACCAATCCATCCACAGGCAGGACATAATGGAACAAAAACAGAACAACCAAGACCCTCTTGATCCTAAAGTCCAACCACACAACAGGGAAACAGCTCATCACATCAGTCAAAGCAAAGTACTATACCAAAACAATCAATAACACCACCAACTGAAGCAGGAACACTATTCAAGGAAATCAAGCACTGCATCAACCCTCTGCAGTTTTTCACCTCAGAGAAAAGTGCAATGCTATCAACTTCTCCTTCAGTGAATTTATGTAGAAAACCTAACAGCACATTGACAACACCAAGCCTTCTTCATCTCTTGCATTCACTCCTTTCTGTAGGATCCCGCACTGATCAGGCTTCAAAGTCTTATGCCTTCAAGGTCTCGCTGGCATATTAAACTCCTTCGGAGACACTTATTATGACTATGGTGTCTCATCATTGTAATTCATCAAAGCTCTTTTTGTGAGTTCTCTCTTACCCCTGCATACCAATGTCAATGTCTCTCTCACTCAAGGCATCTTCTCAGAGGGTCTCAGGACAGAACAGATCCTCCCACTCCTAAAGAAACATTCACTTGACCCTGATGAACTCGCCAGCTACTGGTCCATTACTTACCTATAATTCATTAGTAATGGCAAAAAGCAGTCTGTATTTTCTCCTGTCATCTTCAACCTTTACATAGAGATAGACTCACTATACATGTACACAGATTCACCAATATGACACATACGTCGATTTGAAAGTCTGGTGTGCTTCAAACACCCAATTGATTAAAACAGAGCTTGCACATCATCCAGGCCTGGATCTTCAGTGCGCACCTAAAGCTCAGTCCAACCAAGACAGAAGTTGTGTTATTTTCCAAAAACAAGAAACAAGATACAGTACAATTCTAGCTCAATGATATGAACCTTGATGGATTCGAACCCCAACTTTCACCAAATAGTAAGCCACTTGCATTCACTCTGAACACCAACCTCACCCTCAAGGAATGCAGTGCCATAAAAAACAAAGGTGTGGTACCAGCTCTTTTTACTAAATAAAGTCAAATCTTTTGTTCCAGAATGCATCTTCACAACTGCTGTTACAGCTATTGTACTCTCACAACATGTTGGTGGTAATGCCCTACTCCATGACCTACCAGACTCCACACTGGCACCCCTTATCGTCATGCTACATGCCACCAGCTGTCTCATCTGCTATTTATGATACTTCATAGGATCTCCTTGCTGGCACAAACCATCTGCAAAACTAGCTGCATTCACTACAACCAGCAACCCTGCTCATCTTCCAGACAAGCTCACCATCTCTGGGGTTCTTGGAACAACTGAAGCTAGGGCACAATCAGACTGCCGGACTAAGATGTCTAAAAAAGAAAAAACACAAAACAGTAGACCTTTTTTCCATCTAGACAGGCAATATCTAGAACACATCCCCGATTTATATCAAGTCCACCGAAACGCTGCTCCAATTTAGTAAAGGTGAAAGTTCACCTCTTTAAAGAAAACTACATCCAAATAATTAACCATCTACAGCCCAGCTTCCTCTCCTATTTCTTGTTGACTTTATGCTTGTCTTTGACCATGTACAGACCTCCACTGCCATTTGGCTAGGTTTGTTCCTGATTGATTGTGGAATTTACATACTTGTGACAGTTAAGATTTCTATTTCTTCAAGAAAGAAAGAAAGAAAGAAAGAAAGAAAGAAGCCTTTCAGGATTTTTATTTTCTTCTAAGGCTATACATTTGCAATGCACATAAGCATAATGCATACAAAATATAATTATGCATTAATCTTAAGAACCACTTTATTATCTTACACTTTTGTGAATAAACTACCAGTCACGCACCAAAAACCAACATTTTCCTAACAAGCTATCCTCACATTACCTGTTTACAACCTAGGTCCTGATTCTCAAAGTTTCATTTTAAAAGTAAAAAATCTGCACTTGTAGGATTTCCCCTTTTCTAGGGTAGATTTCTTACTTGTATGAGATTCACAAAGAACACAGGGATATCTACTACAGTTGTAAATAGTAATAAATATGACTCATCACAAAAAGTACACATACGTACTTTTCAACAGGTGGGATCACTCCTTATCCTTGTTTATACTCTCAAGTCACTAACTTATCCCTTTTACCAAAATGCATTTGTGTGTCATGCAAGAGGGAAGCTATCATCAAGAGATATGTGACTATGTACGAATTTTATATTGGCTGGGTTTTGCGTACGTCTGAATGGCAGCCTATTATGAACCTCCCGGTCTCACACCTTTAATCCTAAATTTGCTATGACAATTGTGCAAATTCCATAAATCTAAATTATGCGATGAAGAATATGGATTTTTAATTTCATATAATTTTTTAAGCATCTAATTAAGTAATGTGAGCAAAAACATTTTGAATTGGGCCCTAGTGTCTAGGGGCCACATGTACGACATGTTTTAGTGGTCACAAATGGAGAATCGGGCCTTTTGCGACTGCTGAAGAGAGTTGTTTGGTATGTACTTACCCTATTTTGTGAGTCGGTAACCTACTAACTTCTCGCAAAAAATGAAAAGAAAACTTTAAAAAAAATCTTTTAAATGCATCCCGTTTTCCTTTAAGGAAAACGAGCTGCATTAAAAAAAAAATTGCTTCATTTTAAAAAGCAATCACGGACATGGTGGTCTTCTGACCCCAGCAGGCCACCATACCTGTGACCACAGGCCAATTCCAATGGGTCGCAAATTCCCACTTGCCTCATGAATATTGATGAGGCAGGTAAATTGCGACCCATTGGGAATGTGTCTGAGACATATTGGCACATCGCATTTTGCGACTTCTAATTGCATGTAAAAAAAATCACAATTAGGAACGTAAAAAATGTTTCTGTCGTACATGTGGCTCTAGGTTCCTACAAAGTGTTCATAAAGCAACTTTCAATAATAGTATCTTGCACTATATCATAAGAGTAAATCCTGCATGACTCTGGTCTGTTTTCCATTTTCCTGAATTTGTATTACTTTCAATTGAGGCTGATTTAATATTGATGTCGTTTTGAACAGATTGGATGGTTCTGTAGGGTGCACAAAGTGAGCCAATTGTCAAGTGCGCAGCCATCAATAGGCTATGCATTTGAATGGGTTGTCCTGAAGAGCTTTGTTTCATCACATTTTTTTGTATTCCTTCTAGGTGCATTTTTGATTCCATATTTTCTAACTTTGTTTTTTGCTGGAGTGCCACTTTTTCTCTTGGAATGTTCCCTTGGTCAGTTCACATCCATCGGAGGCCTGGGAGTGTGGAAACTTGCTCCAATGTTCAAAGGTACAATTTCAATTATGATTTTTTTTACTTTTATTAAGCACATAGTTGTTTTACATATAAAGACCATTTAGTAAAATGTATCCTTTTTTTCTACAAGTGCGACATTTAAATGACACATAAAAATATATTTACAGAATTTCTTTTGGCATATCAAGTTGTGTATTTGAAAACAGATAGCGTTAGTGTAATATTAGAATAAAACTTACATTTACAAGTGCACAGATTGTTGTAGCTCATCAAATATTATATGCAATGCAAGTGCACACTCTCAGCTATATACCCCTTGCACCATTCTCTTCCATTGTAGCCAACATTCATCCCTCTTTCATAATATAAAAGGCCGCTTACGTTACTTTTCTCGAGGTCTTCATTTTAACAACGTGTATCTATCCTTCACATATTAGACACCAAGGGCCAGATGTACTTAGGTTCCCATTTGCATTTCTTAAATAGCGAAAGGATATATACAAAATGTGCAATCCTCCAATAGCGAGTCCTACAGATGAGGAATCGCAAATAGGAAATTCCATAGCATTTGGGCCTATGGGTGAAATAGGAAAATGGTTTGCATTTCCTAAATTCGGTTTTCCTACTAAGAAATCGTAATTTAAGAAATGCAAAGCCATGGGTGCCTCTGGGATTTAGGCTGCCCTGAAGGCCCCCCCCCCAATTTCCTAATGCACATGTAGGTGCAGATACATGCCTTAGGGGCATATGTGTAATTCATGTCACAATAAAAAATGCATTTTTAATGCATTTTTGTTTTATTTTGCACATGGTTACCATCGACTTGAAGTAATGGTAATTGCATTTCCTAAATGCCCAATTCGCATGTAGGAAATGCTTTGTATTTATGCTTTAGGAATCGCAAATAGGTCATCCCTATTTCCAATTCCAAAATTGCTGTTGCAATTTGCGATTTCCACAGAGTAGATATCACAAATTGCGACTGGTTTTGGTCCTTTATACATCTGAAATGGCCACTTGGCATTTCTTAACGGGACGAAGTAGTGATACGAACCGTTAAGAAATGCTAAATAGCTTCATACATCGCGGACTAATTTCCTCCATTCGTGCTTGAAGTAATGCTTGCTAGAATTTTACCAGTCCATTAGCTGTCCAGATAAAAAGGAAAAATAAGCGATGTGCAAAGTTTTATTAGCGGTAATGATGGAGCTGTGCTGTGTGATTAGGCATAGTGCAGTGGGAGGGCATAGCAAGGGGACTTACTCTTGGCTTTCAGTACATTGCTTGCTGCAGCGTACCTGCGTTTAAAGGGAGGGTACCAGGCAGTGCCAAGCACACATCTGAAGTAAAGAACACACACTGCTCCTGCAAATCTGATGCCAACTAACACAAGGCTGAATAAAGCAAAATAATCCAGAAGTCTGAAGTGTTAGGAACAAAGCAAAAGGAATTATTTAAAAGACACCCTCCTGGAAGCCCTCTGTCCTGATGAAGACCCCAATTAAATACATTTTAGGTGTAGAAATGTGTTAACTGAAGAACGATGGAAAGAGGTACAGTCAAATAAAGAAGGAGTGGATCTATCCTAGATGAACCAAGCAATTGACTGGACAAACGGTCTTGAGCTACATTTATCCCTCCGGGAACTCACTGAGGGAATAATGGTCACTGGGGAGCACGAGGATATCAAATCACTTCTTTTCTTCCTTTCGCCCTTTTCTCCAGGTTCAAGGGGCCGTTTATTGTGTTTTTCTGCCTTTTCTTCTGGCCAAGAAGTCGTTTTTATTTCAGGAAAAGATTTATATCTCACTTAAAAATGCCTAATTAGAATTGTAAACGGGTTGCAACGCCTTAGTGGAGGTCAAGGCGTATGCATTCACATAAATGCCACTGAAAAATGCCTTTTGTTCTTTTTATATGTATAAGAACACAGGTCAAAAGATCACTAACAAACACAGAAAATGTGATCAAACTTTTGATGGCTGCATTGAATTGTTGTTTCGGTAGGAAAACCGTAAAAAACATTAGCATGTGTTTTTGTTTTTGTTTTTTGGTTACATATTTAGTTGCACATAAAGGAGCTCATTTAAACTGACGCTTCTAAGTAGGAAATCACTGTGGATTTCGCGGTGATGCACTGTTGCCCTTAAAAAATAAAAATAACAAAGGTGACATTATGTGTAATGCTTTTGGTCACAATTTTCTTTTCAGTCTTCCATGCTTTGGGCCCTCCCGCTTCATCTTTGATTCAGTGGAGGGTACAGAAAGATGATGTGACTGAAATAATTGAAACTTTTTTTTTTTCAGATCAACTGTGCATTCCTTTGTGTAGAGTTTACCTATTTGTGCATATCTATATAATTACAGACCAAGGTCAACCACATGAAAAGATGCTTAAGAGAAGACGTTAATGTCTCACTCCTGGACCACAGCTCCTCTGTACGAGACACCACGCATTGAATGATGTACTATGTCCTTTTTGGGACATGTCACTGAGGAGTACCTAAGGTCCATTAGCACAAGAATCAAACTCTGTCATCAGGTAGTCAGAGTGGTGAATAGCACCTGAGAGAAAGGAGCTACCTTGCTTTTCTAGGAAAGTTGTGCTCTCCAAGGCCAGGGCCGGACTGGAAACCCAAAGCAGCCCTGGTAATTTTGTGAGACCAGCCCCCGAGTGAAGAGGGGGTTGGGAATGTGCAAGTGTGAAGCACTGTTGCTTTTTATTACTGGGGGCGATATTGCAGCACTGCTGCAAAACCGGCCACCAGTAACAAAAAAACGCCCCCCACTGCTGCAAAACTGGCCCCCACCCTGCCAGCCTCCCGGGAAAACGACCGATGTCCGCTACTGCCAGAGCGGCCCTGACCAAGACACTCTTCGGAAAATGGAGGCCCGCAGTGCATTTCAAAGAAGTGGATTGCAAGTATAAATACTCAAAATATATAGTTTTAAGAAAGAATCAGAATCAAGGAATAATGCTAAAATGTCTGCCACAGTATCCAAGACATGTCTTTTTCTGCTTCAAAAAACAAGTGTCCTTCACAAAAATGTTGAAATGGCTGGAAGAAGCAATCAGTACACTGCCGAAAAGGACTTTGTGCCATCCATGGCAGACACAAAGTCAATTAGTTTCCTGCTCATGCACAGACGGTGATGGCGTATTAAATCCCACCTTTCTACTGCCATTGGAACTGAAGTAGTGGCTGATTGCTCATTCGAAAGCCAAGATTTACAGTGGTTGCAAAACCTGCAGAAACCACACTGAAGGTAGTAGAAAGTGACAAGGGGTTGCCCTTAAAGCCTTTAAACAAACTCATTGTTGCCAAATGGTGTGACTTTGTGCATTCTTTGAGCATTTCACTGTATTCAGAACCTGCAAAAGCAATACAAACAAAACTGGATAATCGTTTGTGAAGAGCAAAAGACGGTTGAGAAGTGGTACATGCTAGACTATAGTAGCTTTTTCAGTTTAAAGTCCATGGGGCATGGTTAAAAAATAGTAGAAAATTAGCTAATATTTTCAGACAATAGATGTTTTGAGGTTTTATGCTACTGAGTTGAATATAAGGGTGTTAGTGAATATTATATACAATGCTCTTTCTAGCTGCAAAACCAAGTTAAAAAAAAGTCAAATTGTTAGTGATGTCTGTTTGCGAATTAAAAAAAAACTGTATTTTATTGTGTTTCCTTTTCAATAGGTGTAGGACTAGCAGCTGCTGTGTTGGCCTTTTGGCTAAATATCTACTATATCGTGATCATAGCTTGGGCCATATACTATCTGTACAGTTCATTCACAACGGTACGTGTACTTTTACTTTATTTCAATGCTCAGCAAAGATAATAATTACATTTTTAGTGTGAGTCTATTTAAGAAACGTTAACCTATTGCATGATGTGATGTTTTACCTTTGATGCAGAAGAACAGATCTGCTCATTATTCTGCCAGAACTATACCTTTATACCTCCTTTAATCATATTGACATTGAAATTCATTATATTTTAACACATTCTAGTAGTTCTGAAATATGCTCTCAGTATGCATGCAAAATTGGGGTGGCACCGATAAAAAGAATCTGATCACTTCAAAGTATGTACATATAATGTCACTGCAACAGCAGCTTTAAAAAATATTTTTAGAAGAAGGAGCATGTATATGATTAAAATATTCACCTGCTCAAAAACATTGAAAGAAACAACAGGAGGAAAACCACAACACTATTTCTTTCTCTCACTACCTGACATAGGAGTGGTAAGTCTGGTGATTGGAGCAAGGAATATTTGTCCCACATCCTCATTCAATTAAGATCATCTTCATGCTTTTAGTTTTAGTTATGTATTAAAATATAGTGATGTTGATACTTTGACCCTAGAACCCATTTGAACTGTCCATGACAAATCTAGGCTTAGGGGTGTAGGCTTCACATGGTTCAATTCGTTCTTGGTCAGTAACACCCACAGATTCAAACTGTGCCTATTTTTGGTCAGTTACAAATTATATCACATGTGGAGCCTGCAAGGCTCAGCACTTTCTCATAGTCTAAACATTTAGCCAGTCCATTTGACACACGCAAGGGAAACTCTTAATGTCAGGTAGCATATGTTTAGATTTATACAAAAATCTACGTCAAGAAGGAGGACCGACCCAAGGAAGACCATAAAGATGCAAATGGCTCAAAGAAGTTCAACAATAAATTCATTAAAATTGCTTAGCCTTAACAGGCTTAGAGGCTTTTATAGCCCTACCCATTTTCAAGATACCTGAATTTTGCTATTTACCATATACAGCAAATTTAATGGCCATCAGGTGACCTAGGTCTAAAAGATATGACTATGGATCTTTCATCCTGGGCTCTACCCTATGGAGCTGAGTTCTGCTTTCCTTGAGGTTGGAAAAAGGATTCCTAACGTTTAGAAGTGCCTTGAAATTTCATCTCTTCTATTTGGCATCTGTGTTGGATTGCTCGAATTTAGGGCAAGATGAAAGCTTTGAATCTGCTGTGGTTCTTTTCCAAGTACATTTGATGGATCCCTAATGAATATATATATATAGGAGTGATATATGTTCTAGACCTTTACCCTGAAGGTTTTGTCACTGCTGGAAATGCTTAACATCTCCATCACTATGGAAAAACATCAAAACACTATCTTTATTTACTGTCACTTTCTTCACATCAGCTGGTGTGACAGACTTACCTTTCTCTCCACTTTTTCCAACTCGTCCAATAACTCTGAGATGGCAATAAGTGGTTTGATGTGCTTTTAAGACTCTTGGAAGGAATTCAAATAATGATGAAAGATATTTCCAGATGCCCCATGCTCACTATGTCACAGGACTCAAGCTGCAACGCGTTGATGAGACTCAACAAGGCCAAAACCGGTCTGGTGGTGGCTTATGGTTATGTTCTGTGCTCTCCTTTGCTGATGCGCTGATCACGGCATGGCGCTTATTGGGTTACTCTTCTTGTTATACCAGAATTGCCTTTAGTTTGAAACTTGAGTACAAAATGGCTATCAGGGAAACCTCACTTGAAAATATGAATTGAGTGATTAATTGGACTACTGGAACTGTTAAACAGGCATTGATGAAGCGATTTCCAATGTTGACAGATTTGTGCTTGGATAATACATTTATTAAGAGTAGATTTTTCTTTCTCCCTCGCAATTCTTTCTATGTATGAAATATTTTCTAGGGGGACCTGGACGGGAAGTTCAAGCAGCAATGTTTCTATTAGAGCAAGATCGTGTCTCATTTGCATATGGCTACTCCGTACCTGGAGTGTCTTAGTGGGCATAACAATGATGGACTAGAATCCAGCCCTGAAAGAATTATAGGAGCAGAGACTTTTACAGTCATCCCATCCATGACTTTTGTGTTTTAGTGTGACACTTGAGGTGCAATGGGTATGCTGCAACATAGTTCCTCTGCTAACCTTGCCACAGGACTCAACTGCACCTCACTGATGAGACCCTATAAGCCACAATTGGTCTTAGGCTTCTTGTGCTCCCTTCCTGAAGGGACCTGGCCTCACATTTTTGGCTATTTGTTTACTGCCAAAGAAAAATTGAGTCTGATTTACATAAGGTTGGCCCCTGTCTGGAATGGCCCAGCGGGCCGAAACAGTGAACTAAAATGTGACCTGAATCACTGCTAGCAGCTGAGACTTTTATAAGCATTCTACCCCTATCCTTTACATTTCATTGTCAATATATAGGAACTTTACGGAGAGTTTGAACTCTCTACTGTCACAAATTTCCGATTAATATGATCTTCTAAAAGTATAAAAGATTACATATATTTGAATATTCCCATTTGGTACTGACAGTAATTTGAGAACTAATTATTAAAGCATGTGGCTTCACGTTGCACAAAACAGAAATGTATTGACAACATAGAGAACAAGATAGGGCACAAAGGGAACTGTAAAGTACATAGACCAGCATGCATCACTGCCTACTAAAGAAAATATGCAAATGAGTAGCTTGAAAACTCATGCTCCCACACTGTCTGCACATCTGTCTTTTCTACTTGGTGTAGGGGCCAAATTCTGACCTCTGTCCTGATAAAATCGAAGAAAAACCACATGGAAAATATTTAAACATTCCCTAAAATGATTTGAAAACTGAAAAGGCAGACAATACATTATATCAAACAGCTTCTTGGAGTCTGACTGCTTTCTGTGCCTCTTTGGGATGATATGTGTTTTATATCTAAAGGATGCTTCTACAGTCCTGCAGCATGCAAGCACCAGGGAATAATATTCCCCATCATGAACGCCTGGACGTGGCAGGTTCCTGCCTCATATACAGAAACAAGGGTAATAAATATAATAGTACACTTTGCACATCGGTATAAGTGTTTTCATCACACACACCCTTTGTCACTTTTAGATGGTGCACTGCATCCTGCGTTATATCTGGCGCAAGACATCAGCACGAATGGGACTACAAACAGCAAAACCTTGCTTTGCCATTTAGACCTGATGCCTTATTATGTGTTCGAAAACACTGACAGTTTGATGAATTGAACAGTGTTTTATAGTGTCAGGCTGTGAAGAGGAAAGCATCGAAAATGCTTGTTGGGCACATCCATAGTCACACAGAAAAGGCATCTGGACTACAGTGATATGAACATCATTCTTCAAATGTCCATTACCATGCTCCTCATCTTGACGTCCCACTTTGTAGACTGACATGCTGACTAAGCCTTTGGCCTTAAAGTCCTGCAAAGGGGTGGAAGTAAGCTGGTAAAATAATTGTTGCTTTAGATTACAAACCCCCTTATGATGCTCATGGACACAATTCAATCTTTTTTTAGTCTACTGAAGGCAATTTTTTTTTTTATGATGGAAAAAATACGTTATGTTACATTTTCAAATATATCAGAGAATGGGTTTTCTGATTTAATTATGCATATAAAGTACTGTTCGAGATGTTGTCATCTGTAAAGTCACAAAATAAAATAGTACTTACCGGAAAATCGTCCAAATGCAAAAAAGCAATATTTTCTTTACAAAGATAATCAGACAATACGAAATACCTGTAAACCACATGCTATTTTAGAATCTCATATGAACGGGGGATGCTTGGGTTAGGCAGATATAACTATGACACCATGAATATGCCGGCCAGGCCAAAAATCAAAATGAGTTTAAACCTATGCCGGTGCTCTTCTCTTCTCCCTGTAACCTGAAGGTGAGCAGTTCCCTACGTAGCAGTGCTGGAGTCCCAGGTTTCCCAGAAATTATTGAAAGTTGCTTCGAGGCTGGTCACTAAGATTTCAGTGAGCTACAGAATCGCTTAATTCAGGGATTGAAATTTCGTGGCACCCAACTGTGCTTATTTACAACATCTGCTGTAGTCAGATTTATTGAAAAACAACTGCCATTTAAATTGTATTGCCATAGCAACTGCATCATGGGTGCTGGTCGAACACCTGTGCCAAGTCACACGCCTTTCCATCAACCTACTCTCAATGGGCCACATGCAATCGCAATTAAGGAATCGCAAAAGTCTTTGTTGATGCATGTGCCAGACTATTCCCTAGATTGACCAATGTATGGGTTTGATGCATTTGCTGGAGATTGCGTTTAGCAACACTGGTAAAAGGTGGAGTTAAGTGGTAGGTCAGCTCACAAATTTCCAAAGATATTTAATGAAAATGGCAGCCTTGTATAATATGTTCCTAAAGAAGAACAAATACATTACTTGTCCACCAGTGTGCACTCAGGTGTTAAGTGTATTATCTAGCATATCATTCCAGTGTTTAACCCATAAGAGGCTCTTACACCTGAGAGTTTATTTTGCATTGAGTGTGAAGGGATGCCTGCAGTGTTGTATGAGCTATGAGGCAGAGTCAAGTATCAATCCGACAACACCAGGGGTAATGTACATAAAAAGATTTACTCATGCCAAAATCTACCACTGCACAAAGGTCTAAATCTATATCTTTTTACTCTTCATGATTTACAAGTGTAGATTTAAACCTAAGAGTAGACTTTCATTTTTCCACCCCCTCACAGAACCTCCTACAGTAGGATTTACTAGTTTAAGGTTTCTACTAGTATTTTTTCACATGTAGGTGGAGATCTCTGTCATTGCAGTAGTGATCTGCCTATGGCAAAGCATAGGGAAAATATTCAAGTTTATTATTCTTATAAAATGAATAGAACTATTCTAATATAAAGCATACATGTAAAACAATTTATAATTCGTATTATAAACGTAGATTTCGTGAAATGAAATCTTACAGCAAATTAAGTCAATGAATTGAAAGTATGCATTAAATAATTAGTTAAAATATATTTATTTAATTTATAAATAATTTTCTTAAATACTTATTCGAAAACGCCCCACCCACAGCACCATTTTTAGGTCTCGCTGGCGTTGCAGCGCGAAGCGCTGCCGCCAACGAGACTTATTGTTGCCGTGTTTGCTCCCAAGGGAGACAGACCAGGGCACGCGCAGCGATCGGGGTCTGTGGACGTGCTTCTGCGACGCGTTTGCGCAGACGCACACGCCCCCAAGCGCGCGCGCGCCACGCTCCGCCGGGCTTGTTTAAGTTACCAGCTCAAGTACATTCACAGTAGTTACAACTTTACAATTGAAATTTAAAGGCGCCATCTAGTGTTTACGATTAGTGAGACAACATTTAATGCTGGGTACGCCATTCGAATATTACATTGCAACAAAGCGACAAAATGAGCCAGGTCCCTTTTCTATGTTTGATATTACCCGGAAACGTTCGAGTACAGTGCCCGCTTCCAGTTGGTTCATCCATTCACTTCCGGTTCGAAACTGTACAGCCTGTGGAGAATGAGACTGGACTCTTGAGTGCAACAGCAGGAGTCGGGTTAGGAAAAACGGCCAACCGCAGGCTGTCGATGGAGCCCGGGCCGGGCGCACAGTGCCGCGCAGCTTCCGCCTTTCTCTAGGGGCGTGCGGAATGCTCTTACCCTGCCCAGGGAGGGGACAGGGCATAGTGTAAAATTGCGCACCAGTTTAAGCATCCAGGGCTAACTGGAGTTACTGTCAGTCCCTTCCCCGGGCAGTGAGCCTCCGGGGCTTCAACGCCACCATGGCCCCTGTGCAACTGGAGACGGGCGGCCAGTTGGTACCTACTGGGGGGCCTGCCTCAGCTCCTCCGCCACCTCCCCCCGGTTCCACCGTGGTTGCTGGGAGCACCAGCTACAGGATGAGCACCCTAATAGATTTTCTCCTGCAAAGAACTTACCAAGAGATTACCGTGCTTTCTGATTTGTAAGTATTGGAGAACCCGTGTTCTATATCCCTAGATGTCACTGCACCATTTCTTTTATTTCTTTGCTACACGTTTCCCCATACTATACGATACTCATGCTATGCCACAGTATTTGATAGCCTATAGGTCTCTTCACCCATTCTTCAGTAAATGTTCTCTCAATCTCTTAGGTCACAACTCACCATCTGCAAATTACCCCCTTTCGCTGTCCATAATGTCAGCCCACGGCTTTTCACTTTATTTTATTCCCCCTTCGTTAGTCCAGAATAAACTAGCGTATTGTAACAGCCTCCTCTCTGACCACTGAAAACTCAAATTCCTCATTTTGGCAAATGATCAAATCTTTACCAAGCAGACGTGGCTTCTCACATCAAGGCTTTATCTCATCTTATTGCCAACTGGCTGGCTAAATCCCTTTCAGAAGTGCATTTACAGATTTCTCACCCTCTTATTCACTCTTGAAGTGGTCTAAATCTTTCCCACCCATGTACTTTTGAAGGACCACCCACACAACACCCCTAATTCCCCACATTGTATCCAACCTGACTGTCTCATTTATAAGTACTGCCAGAGCGAAATACGATTGTCAGATCTGCCATCATTGCTTTTGAGTGTGGCCATGGTTTATGGCCCCCCATTCTCTACTCGTCAACTTGCTGCTTTGCCCCCATAGCCACCGCTGCTTAATTGCCACTATCTATAGTCCATGTCATAGCATCTAGTCTCGGGGTTTTTAAGTTCTTCATACCCCTTCCACTTGGAATGTGACCATTTCAGGCAGACATCAGTCTTTATAATGTAATGAAGGATCCCATGATTCACTTTCTTTAAGCTAAGGACTCTGATTTCGGTTGTTCTCAATACGTTCTAGCTCTACTGTCAGTGTTGGTTAATGAACTATTTTGGGACCATTATCACGGCCTGTTTCAATTTCTGCAAATTGCTCACTGTTCCACTGGATTCAAGCTAGCGTGGCTGATAAAGGGTGACATATCCTGAAACCGGTCCCAGGATGCTTGTTTCCGGGCCAGGGAAGACCTGGCTTGGCAGTTCGGTCTGGACTGTTCCCATGAGGCACAGGGTCAAGACTGATTTGCATATGGCTGGGTCCAAACTGGGGTGGCATAGTGGGCAAAAGAACGATGGATTTAACCCAGATCTTTTGACTGGGGGAGAATGTCTGAATCATTCAGCATTCCGTCCATGATTTGTTGCAGTTTCAATTTCAGCAATGACATTCACTTTGGCTGTATTTTACTCCACTTACAATGACTTAGCATAAATATTATTTATTGCGGATTCGCTTATTTGCTAATGAATTTACCATCTCACATGGTCTACTTATCCACGCAACTCAACTCTACAATGCGTTTGCCCTCTATTTAAACCACCCCTCTTTATTCTCCTGCTTTTGTACGCCCTTTCTCATATCAACCGTATATTTGAGATTTGTTCTCTGTGCCGATTTCCTGCCCCAGTTTTCACAACCCATCACAATACTGTTAGCCCATCTACATATTCCATGCGTTCCTACCTCAAAACTTGTCTCTTCTTAGTCTTACAAGGCCCAGTAAAACACATTCTTTTCCAAGTCACTTTCTAAATATCATCACTCTCAAAAATGTTTTTTTTCCATGTAATGTCCCTTTGATGGGAAGAGGAGGTTTCTGAGGTGGGATTATCAGGCAAGTGACACTACTCAGGCTCCCTGTAGGCGAGCATTCAGAGAGAATCTCTCTTCATTACTACCTCCACCTGACCCCTGACTCTGCAGCGCACTCTCTTACAGGCTTGATTATCCACTTTTCTACCACCCCTTTCCAGTGCATCTTATCTCACAGCTGACATTGGTCCCCAGCCCCATACCAGCCACCATCCGGTTCCACTTTCATTATTTCTGGTAAAAACACATTAGTAAAATTACCTCCAAACTTGAAACATTGAATATAGCAGTAAATATAATTAGCAAGCACTTTAAAGTATGTCCCACAGTTGCCCTAATGACCTGACTGCTATTTAAATAGACATGCATTTGCAATGCAATCGGTTTTGCATTTGCAAGAGTTTCAGCTATTGGCATTGTAAATGACAATGCCTTTCATTTATGTTTTAAAAACCAACACATAAATAAAAGCAATAACTCTAGCAAATGCAAGACTTATTGCATTGCAAATGCTTGTTTTAAATCTTGCGCCTCTTCTGGCCATGACGTTCCCTCATCCTGCAGGTTGTCAAATTCTTCACTCACAACCTTCATTCATCGAGAGAGCACTTCTGTAATGGGGACACGTGTGGATGGCAATTTATTTATGTAGCACTTACTACTTCTGATGAGGCATCGTGATTTAGTTGTTTCGGCTCTGAATGTACATAATGTACAGTGTCTATTGTGCCTTTTATTAAAGGGCTCTGACGTCAACTCGGACAACATGCGCAACATATAAAAAAAAATAAGCATTTCTGCAGTGTGAACCCTCTGGCTGCCCTTCAGACAGACCCTGTCCGCCACCCGTTCCCAGCAGACACTTAAAGACATGCCCGCTGCGCAGGCCTCCAGCACATCGGCCATGCAATGAATGAACATTACTGCCCCTAACGTATGTCTTCCCCGCATGTCCACATCAGTGTTCCGACCTGCCATTGGTTATGAAGGACTTGTTGGGTGCAAAGTGATAGGTGCAGCATACCAATGAAAAGCACCGAGTAGATAGACTTCTGCACTGAAAGTACCTGTGTAAAAAACACAAATCAATGTTTGTAATATGTGTTATCAATTGCATGGCTTTATAAAAAGTAATTGGTTTTTATGTATATTTTTGTATGTGTGTATGTACCTGTAGGGGACAGTGGAGCAGTAAATCTTGTGTTTATTTTACATTAAAATGCCCGTTTTGAAGGATGTTCGTTTGAATGTGGAGTGCTGTCTAGAAGGATTTAGGCAAGTGCCAAGGCATTGTTTCACATTGTAACTCATTCTCAGGGGATGACCATACAGGACTAGATCATCTGTGGGTACATATCACCCCGGATTCACAGTGCCCATTTCAAACTCGGAGGGATGAAAGGCAAAGCTGGTCTAGTAAGAATGTCCGTCTCAGCTGAATGTTGCACATAGCAGCAACAGGTGCGTTGACACGATGGGCTATACTGCCTCGCTGTGTATCCTATTAAGTCCTCCTCTCTATGCCTTGTAGAGGTCCCATGTGGATACTAGGCAAACAAGCTAACGGCTGGTCTACTGCTTGGCAGCCCAGCCTCCTGCCTATTGGCATTGCAAATGAGAATGCCTTGTATTTATGTTTTAAAACCCAAAACATAAATAGAATGCATTGTCATTTACAATGCCAATAGCTCAAAATCGTGTGAATGCGAGACCTATTGCATTGCAAATGCTTGTTATTGTTATTGATTCTATCTTAAATGTATTATAATGGACCACGTAAGCTCTAAGTATTGGTGATGGTCAACATAGTATACCTTAAAGCGATCATATATATCCCATTCAACTGCTCGAGGGTAGGTAATACGCATTCTGCGACGATCTCAAATCTCGGGAGGACGCATAGCTGCGCAACTCCGCTCTGGCTCATTGGAGCCCTCCATTTACACATAAGCGGTCGATATATTTAATCGTTTTAAGGTATACTATATACTCTTTCAGTGCTAGGGACAACTAGGCACTAAGAAAGACTTGTGAACACAAATGTCCTTTATGGAGTAGTTTTTAAGGCTTTTTAACGGTCCTGATGAATTGCCTTGATATCTTTAGACTTTGCGGCAAGACCAATACTTAGAGCTTACGTGGTCCATTATAACCAATCTAGCCCACACTTGGAGCTGCCCAATGATGAAGCATGACACCCCTCGGGGTGTTGGAGGGCTCTTGCTCCTGAAGGATCATATCCCCCGGAATTGATCCATTCAGGACTCCATCGACCTATCACCTATAGGAACTGCACACCCTTTTGTTTCTCAGTCTTACCCAGGGGCGTGTGTGCGGGACCTTTATTAGCCCTTGCCCCCCCCCTTTTGTATAATTCCCAAAATTACGATACGTATTGGCCTTATGAAGGAAATGATTGCCATAATGTTGATAGCAAAACAACTCCCCGTAGTTAGCAGTGTCTAAATACAAATCTTCAGCATCAAAAGCGGCATAATATTTCAAATCAGAAAACAGTGCTTCTATGGCCTGAATGTCCCAATCATCAGAGCGGATGTTTTGTTTAACCACATCACCCATAGAAACACATGTAAAATAGGCAATCCGGAAGGATAATCCATAGGCTATGCTCAGGGTAGCCAGTGGTAAAGTTCCATAATATTCAAGCATCCGGTTACGAAGATGGAGCAGCCGGGACAGGCTGTCGCGTGATACAAATTGTGCAGCCATTGCGCAGTACGCAGACCAACAGCAGCACGCCAGCCGCGAAGGCGAGAATCAACGGGAGCCCTCCAAAGACGCTGGAAAAAATAGAATGAAAAAAGGCTGGTATCACACCAAAAATAGTTTGGAAAGAGGTCACGAGGCCGGAGCCCACAATTTTGAAAAAATGCGCCAAGCCAGTTGTTGACGAGGCGTTAAATATAGTTTGAATCAGGGCACCAAAATGAAGTGAGAGATCAGTATTTAAAAGCGCCTGCACCTCGATACGGGTGTTGGCTACGTGAAGAACAAATGTTTCACGGGACGAAGTCAGAGCGACTTCTTTTTGAGACAATAAGCCCTTATTCTGCTCATCTTGTTGAACTCTGCTTTCAAGGTTGGAATGGAAGGCCAGATGGATACATCCAGCCGCCCGTGCGGGGGTTGGAAAAGGACATTTTTACAGCATACTACTCTCTGTGATACAGTCACAATGTAAGGAATTCCCACTAGCATCCCACAGCAAGCCTCATTATTTAAAAGCAAATAACTACTGTTAGCTAACAACGTGAAAGAGGGTGTAATAGCTGCCACTGGAATCCCTTTCAGGACGCATGCTAAATTAGGCACTTGCACATTGCACGCGCCATGCAATTGAATGCGCCTACAGACTACAGAGTGATCAGGTGTGGAAGAGCATTCCTCACCCTTCAAATAAACTTCTTTACCTTCTCTCATGCACCTGTCTGTAAATGGGAGTGACCATACTTCATGCAGGAAAGCAGTACCCAACGGTTCATATCTGCCTAGGGCATAATGTTTGATGCACAAACTGAATTTAAACAAAGGAAATGGCAATGTGATTAACCCGTGGATAAGCCACACAGCTGAGTTCAATTCGGCCACTGAGAAAGGCAAAGGTTCTAACTTTTCAATATGCAGTAATGAGTATGTTGCATCTTTCATGGACATGAATTGTTGTTTCGCAGTTAGATTAAAGGGAAGGAATAAAGTTGAAGTATTCATGTAGTCCCAGGGGACTTTCCCAACCGTTAACGTTTGCAAAGTCCATGGAAACTACATTATAGAACGCAATTGATTCTGACCATGATACAAAACAGACTTATCATCCTGCACAATATCAACAACAGATGAAACAATATTATCCAATGTGTAAATTCTGGAAGAAAGGGTGTTAATGCTATTATCTATAACAGCTAGCACTTTTTCCATATTGGCTTGATCAATAGCTCTCAATCTGGAAGCAACTTCAATTTGTGATATCTTCCAAACTTCGTTATAAATAGCATACACCCATCTTTTGGACCTACCACCCACAGGACCCTTAACACAATCATTCAAATCTATTTTGTCATGTAATTTTGATAAATGAACTTTAACAGATGCCAAGGTGGAATGTTGCAGCCAAGACTGGCATAACTTCCCCACAGAGTAGGTAGTAACGGAATGAGAAGATTCAAAGCGGGGATCTACGCGAACCTGTGTATACCCAGGCTGCAGACCCAAAAAACGATGTTGACAGGAATCTGAGCTTGTCTGCCAAATTAACCATCCTTCCGAATTTAATTTGGAAATATTAAATGATGTGTTAGTAATGTATGACTGCAACGCATCAAGGGACAGATCTGTATGATTATCCCAATGTGGATAAGCACCCAGATCTGGAATAGAGGGGGAATTCAGCTTTTTTAGAAGTAGCCAATCCAAAACAGGTGGTCTGAAAAATAGTTGAATTCAAAAATAATATGTGGTTCGGGATGAGGCAGGCACGATGCAAAGCTTCTGTTCCTTGTACCTGCCATGGTTTAGAACCCCAAACAGATTTAAGATCAATAGTATCTTTCCACAGATCATAACCCGTGACCTCTAAATCATCCATAAAGGATTTGGAATACAATAATTTAGTGTGTGTCAGCCTAACCTTCGAGGCAGACTCCGCTGCCATTTTAAAATAAAAGGCGGCAGGTTTGGAAACATTGACATCAGTAAAATAGGCAAATTTGTTCACCAATGTGCTGGAGCTGCCTAACATTGGCGTTGGACAATGTTCCCATTGTGTATAATTCGATGCGTATTGGCCTTATGAAGGAAATGATTGCCATAATGTTGATAGCAAAACAACTCCCCGTAGTTAGCAGTGTCTAAATACAAATCTTCATCATCAAAAGCGGCATAATATTTCAAATCAGAAAACAGTGCTTCTATGGCCTGAATGTCCCAATCATCAGAGCGGATGTTTTGTTTAACCACATCACCCATAGAAACACGAAATATATTCGGAACATTAATAACCTCAGTGGGTCCAAGAATTTGAAATTTAACAGCATCCCACGCAATCCCATCTAACACAGGCCAGGCAGTAATATTCACAAAATTCTGGTCTCTCTTCATGATGTGTGATGAGGAGTGGGGGGCCAAAGTTCCACCAATTAATCTAATCGATCTTTCTTTTAGGTAGTGTCCGTTCACAAGACGAAAAAATACCACCACAAATACGATGGACATAAATAAAAAAATACATATGAGCCTCAGCCAAATGTAAGTCCAAGGGGGAATCAAAAAATGTCTTTTAAACCAAACAGCAAAAATAGAAATCAGCACTCCTTTGTGACAATACCCAAAGAAAACTTGTGCACGAATCCACTGCAACTAAGATATACTTATACGCAGTATCAGAGGAGAAAGGACCGCAGAGATCTAGATAAACATACCCAAGTGGTTTATTAGATATGTACAACTGCGTTTGTGGTGGGCGCGCAGCAGTTGAAGGTTTAATCTACTGGCAAATGTCACAATCAAGAACATAAGTGCGAGCCTGTTTATATAAGCCACGCCACCAGTAACGTTGTTGTAACAGAGTAACAGTTGCTGCAACGCCGGCATGGGCAGAGGCCATACCCTCATGAGCCACTGTTATCAAGGATGGTCTGCAGTCCGCGTTGGGAATCAATCTGTCACCAATGTCGTTAATTCTCACTAATGGGACGTTATCAGGACACAAGTGATAATGATAACGAGAAGGGAAACCTCTCGGGTAATTACTTCCCTTCTCAGTAGCAGCAATAGCTGCCAAAATGTCATCATCGATCCTACTTTTGGATCTTGTAACTGCTGCTACTAGATATGTCGACACTGCTGTTTTCGCTGCCTCGTCAGCCAAGCTGTTGCCGACAGCGTGGATACCAACTCGCTGGTGACCAAGAGTGTGAATTACATTCACGAGAGGCAGATGTTCTTTAAGTTCTGCCACTCGAACCCAAAGCATTTTATGCTTAATTGTGCTACCTTTGAAATCACGATATTCATTTTGAGACCAAAAGAATAGATTGTCGCTAAAAGACTGAACACAGTAAAACGAGTCACTCACTATAAGAGTAGTAACCCGAGGATCAGCAAACTCCAGTGCAAGCACCAGAGCATGGAGCTCTGCCAACTGTGCCGTACAATCACCCAATGACTGCGTATGCAAGACATCAGACTTGAATTCTCCATTCTCGAAAGTACCCGCTACAATTGCGCAGGCTGCTGAATAGGCATGCTTCGATGCCGTCGCCGGTTGCGCCGAACCGTCAGTATAAATTACACAATGGTAATCTTCGAGCGGGCGCAAAGACAGAGGAGCTGGATGAACGAATTCATATTGCAAGTACTCCTGCGTCTGTTATGAGGCATCAAAGATATAAGTGACATCTGGCGATGTCAGAGAAGTGGCCCATTGTATCTAACGTGGATGCAAAGCTTTTGAATTGGGTACACTGGCTTTCGTCACTGCCTCTAGGGCAGGATACGGTGTGACCACCAACATGCATTTTCCTTGCGACAGCGCTCGTTCTTTAAGAATTGCCATCTGCACCGCAGTCAAAACTTTTTCGACTGAGGAAAAGCGCAATTCAGCCGAAGTGTACAAGTGTGATTTGTAGGCAATGGGGACTGTATCGACCTCATTGAACGTTAAGTACGTGAAACCCACTGCGCCTGGCACAATTCTTATTACCAGGTTTGTGTGGTTATCGCGTGTCAGTAAGTATTTTGAAGCAAGAAGATCAGCCTGCAAAGATGGCAAAATAGCTGAATGCTCTGGCAGCCAGCTCGATTTGGAAAAAGTATGTTGTACCAAGGCATATAGCGGCTTGATACGCTGGGCATAATCGGGAATGTACGTGCGACCGAAATTCAGAAAGCCCAGCAAAGACTGTAATTTTTTCAATGTTGTAGGAGCACGCAGACATGCACACTTCTCCAGAAAGTGAGGAGCTAATCCTCGACCCTCATTGTTGAGCTCGTAGCCCAAAAACAACACTGTATACTCTTCAATGTGAGACTTCGCAAAGTTGAATTTGTAAATGAAGTCTGCAAACATAACAATAATGCGATCAACGAGACACAGATGCGGCCACAACTCGTCGTCTGTGAGATAGATATCATCAACATACGAGTACGCATCAGGGTCAATGCTATCTAACAGAGAGACAACACGTGCGGCAAAGACGCCAGGGCTGTTTTTATAGCCCATGGCCAATCTCTTAAATTGCTTTTGCTTGCCGCCAGAAGTAAACGCTGTCCACTGACAGCTAATAGAGGACAGGTTATGGCTGTAAAAGCCATTAGATATGTCAAGTGTGGTTTTGAACCTTTTTCTCACAAGACTATCAAAGAGGGCAGAACTGTGGGTATTCTGTACCGCGCACGTCCAGCAATGAGAGTTCAAATGCCAGTAATCCAAAACTAGGCGGTACGATCCATCAGGCTTGGTTACAGTGAATAAAGGGTTATTCATTGGTGACATAAATGTTTCAATATCACCCTGATATTCCAATTGCTCAAGGATTTCCGCGACGTGAGATCTAGCTTCGCGGCGCATGGGATATTGGGGCTGCGGCTGGGGTATGGACCGTAAAGGAATCTCATGGCTTGAAGACAATTTATCCCACCCAACCTGAGTATGGTACAAATCCGGAGCAAGCACCTGAGGCCACTCTTCGGCAAACCTTTCAACGTGCTCCTTTGGCACTGTGTGCGCAAAGGACGGGAGGATTACCTCATCCCCTCTAGGAGCATCTAAAATGAAAGCCGCGGGGCAGTCCACCTCTGCCAAGAGAATGTCATAGGAAGAGGTCAGATTATCCCAAAAAATCCCTTGTATTGTACATTGTATGTCACCTTCAATTAAGAGGACTATGTCATATAGTCTGTCAGGGGGAGCCACTCTAGTGTCAGCAGTTTCTACAGTAATGAACGTGTCAGTTGCTGTTGCCTCGAGAAATGGATGCAGTGCTTGCCGCACTACTGTAACCTCCGCTGCGCTGTCGAGCAGTGTTATTGCCCATGTAAGGTTCCGAAGCTGCGTCCGCACTATCTGTGGCATACCTCGCTGTTAGCGCAGCAACCTTCTTCTTCTGAAACGGGGGACGTTGACGTGCAAACTTGTCATGCTTGCCTTTACCGTCAGTCTGACGGGGTTGCTCACGTCCTTGTTGGGCACCCCAACCTTTGCCACTTTCTACGCCACTGGACTGTGAGGCCGATGTTTCCTGTGAAGAACGAGGAGAATGTTGTTCAGTAACCTGAAATCTATCAGGTGACCTAATACTAGTGCGATCGCACAAATCGTATGTGTGTTCACCAGTCGGATGTACAGAAGAGGCAGGACGAGACCGCTGTTTCAGTTGCTGCTTCCCCAGTTTCTTTGCTCACCAATTTTGTTTAGGAAAAGTTGGACGATCGTCTTTGACAGACGAACTCACCTTAGTCTGTTGGTATTAAGTCAGGAATGACTATAGTTGGTTTAATCCCTAAGCTACTGCAGCCGACAGTTCTATAAGCTTCCTCAATAATTTTAGGCAACTCTTTGGGCTTGTCGAGCTCATCAACGCGAGCTAAGCCATTAGCCACTTGGAATTGCACCGCATCTCCCTTGAGATTACCAAGGACGAGAGAGGTAACTACGTCGAACACACCGACAAGCCGCATTGCCAACTCTACAGCCGCCTTCGGACTGTGGTTATCTTGAACACGTTTAATGACAGAGGGAAGCACAGCCATAGACGGGGTGCCAAAATACTTTGAGTAGACTGCGGCAAAGACCCTGCCCCAGTTGTCACAATCGGACACATCTGGGACTAAGTCCTTCTGCAAACTAATGGTGAGGATTCTGTGTTTCTCCACAGGGGTAGAATATGGAAATACCGCTTCCAGTTGGTCAAATTTCTCAGCAAGCCAATAAGGCAAATCATCCTTATTCTGGGCGCTTGCCCATTACCGAATTAACCATGACGGGACTAGTAACACCGCGGCTTGGCCAGCTGGTTGTCACGCAACAGCAGGTGCCCCCACCTGCACATTGCGTGAAACGTATTGCACTAAAGCCCTATATACTGTAATAAGGGCTGTATGGAGTACACGCAACTCATCCACCGCAACAGTCAGATAGCGGGGATGAGGCGTAAATCCGGCCAGCACCGACCATGTGGCCCCTGGAATTGACAAAGGGCCCATTCTAGCTGGTGTAACCGCATGGGGAAGGGCACCATTAAACCAAATGCGATGCTGCCAGGCCGAAAGGGGAATCTCCTGCGTCCTATACGGCGTATAATTTGCTGGGACCCGTGTGTGAGTATAGGAGTGAAACGTATTATCATCCGCATTCACTGCCGGCAGTGTCACCCAAGAGTAAAACAACTCGTAGGGGAAAGATGCATCAGCACTCACTACAAACATAACGGCCATCCCATCGTCCGGCACCCCATACTGCGTCAAATGACGCCGCAGAGGCGTACGGCTATGCGCTGAAATATCGACCGAAATAAGGACACAGAGAAGAACAACAATGGATTTTACAGTAGCACAAGGGTTCAGAAATAAAAAACCTTTTTAATTAACAAGCTTGAGGGAACCTATCGTACTAACAGGTAGGTCAAAACCGTCTCTCCCGCTATCCGGAAACAAGAGTGAGGGTGATGTGGACTAATATAAGCACTACTAAGGCGTTTCAAATCAAAAGACCAAACGTTAGGTGCGCCATGTTGCAGGGATTCTGCTCATGCACAGAACTATGCGCAGGAAACCAGGACCTCAGTGAATTGTGGTGTACCAAAAACTCACCTCAGTACCCAGAACCCCTATCCGACCAGCATCAGTGTCCCATTTGTGATCCGTATTCTCTCGGAGGTCCCAATGTATAGACAACCCAGAACAAGTGATTTAGAGTACTCTCAGGAATGGTGGGAATCAGAAATACCTGTTCGTTATTATTTTCATATCTGTCCACAACAAGAGTAATCAGAGACACGGTAAAGTTTAAAAGGTTTATTTTATAAACTACGTGTCCTAAGATGCAGTAATTTGGCTAACATAAGCAGACAAATGATTAAAATTAAAACCATCAGCATTGTTACAATACCATAGAAAATGAAGGGAGAAATCATGTTACAAATGACAGTGAAATACAACCACCTTCCCTTCGCTAGTTGGCTAGTATTATTATACTAATAGAAGGTCTCTAGGCTTGAATGGGGAACCCCATACCGTAAAGATCAGCTTAGGTAAATCACATCACAGGATCAGCTTTGCTCTGCGCCTGGAAATGTTCCTCTCCAGAATGCGTTTCTAACGCATGTAAACAGTAATATTAAAGGCTCTCGACACCCAGGTATTTGCAGCTGTGTGTATTATGGCTAGAGAGTGGGCCGATCAACCTGAACTCAAAAACATACATTGTCTGGCGGCTCAGAGTGTTTTGCACACAGTGTTCAGACCAAGGTCGTAGTGCACATCTAGGGATGTGAACAACAGACAGTTCTCATGTGAAGAAAAGGCAAGCAAGCAGTTTTCAAATAATAACATGTCTCAGCAGTGTTGTGTGCAAAAGCAGCAAAAGTGGCAAGATGGCTTTCTAACATCTAACGCGCTTATGCTAACATAGCAATGTATGCATCTAAATCGCTGCCTTCACTACAATGTGTTATAAAATTACTATTATAAGTATACAGTTATCCATACAGTCACTCATACAATCACTGTGTCTTATGTATACTTATTTATATACAACAACTGACACATACACTGGCTTTTATTTTTCTAGTTTGTTGGACATGTACCATTGAGACATATATTTGCTCATAGCCACACCCATAAAGATATTCACTCACCCAAACAACTGTTATAACATGTAATTTTAACTTCAGATACCTACTGAATCAACTATTCACACATCTTTGGGCAGTCACACACCCCCCACCGAACCACACACACATTCACTCTCCCATACAAATACTCAGTTAACTAATCAATAACTAATATAGACTTTCACATAGCTAGTAACCAACTGGAGAAGCAGTTTACACAACAACTGAGAAAGTGATACAGATATTCACACAGTTTAGTCACTATCCAATATATTTAGTGAGACACTATAAATTAGTCAAGTAAACAGTCAATCACACTGCAACTAAATCCTCCATGCAGATATTTATATTTATAAATCCCCTCATTCTTCAATGCAAATTGCTATACAAATAATACATATTTAAATAACGAACCAAACCACATTCACTGGATGAGTCATCAGTGATGTCATCAGTGAAGTCATTTGAGATGTCATCAGTGATGTCACTGAGCATGTCATGAATGATGTAATATGTGACATCATCAGCAGTTGATTGCGGGCGTGCGAGATGTAGTTAGTACATCCAACTATATCGGAGGAATTTCAATGGTTTTGTTCGAGTGAAATGTCCAGCTAACTATAACACCCCTAAAACCTATGTTTTTTTCAGTGGATTTCTAAGGTTTTTTAAATGCTAATTCCTATTTATATCAGGCCTGAAACCTATGGTTTTTTCAGTGAATTTCAAAGGTTTTGTAAATGCTAATTCCTCACTATATCAGGCCTGAAACCTATGGTTTTTTCAGTGAATATATGTATATATATATATATTTATTTATGGAGAGCAGCTCCTTTATATGGAATTCCCCACAACACCACCAACACTCTGAATCTGCTCACCTCGTATGTCTAGTTTTCTAGCAGAGATTCTAATCATAGGACTAGCCCAGTGCCATCTACAACGAGCTAGAAAGTGACAAAGTCTTTTGCCACTATTACAACAAAGTCTTTAAGCAAAGGTTTAACAATGAATAAAAATGAATAAAAGCAGCCCCTGACACAAGAGACTGAAAAACAACAAAATGAAACCCCTATTCCATATCCAAATGTGTTTTCATCCAGAAAGCTCATCAACAGTCCCTTACAAAACCTTCAGTGTTATCAATACTAGTGGTTTGTGTTGGTCACTGATCTGAATTAGTGCCATATTGACACTGTAATGGAGAAAATTGACCATAACAAATGTTTGCAAAGACCAAGCTCACCTGATTGAAGTGGCACTGAAAATTATCTGTTGCATTCTGTATCTCTTGGCTGGCATCCGCATTTTCAAGTGTGTGGACAATTTCACTTCTTAATGGCATTGCATGCACTAACCCTTCTGGATTCTTAATGAAAGGATTGGCCACTAGTTTGATTGAGCACTCTAAAAATATGATTTTTTTTATACTAACAAGATATCTAGTTACATTGTTTCTCAAAAATTCAAAACGGACCAATGTCCTTAATTCATTAGCCCGCATGATTTATTTCACTTTTCTTTGTCTCATTCAGAAAAATGTTTTTGCATTTGAAGAATGTCATCATGAAGGGCAACACTTAATTTGTGAACACACTTGAAACCAAAATTCAAACATACATGGATCACAATTGACATACATAGATCACAGTTGTATTTACATAAATAACATATACAAACTTGCAAGATATGTTGCGGGGATTCTGCTCATGCACAGAACTATGTGCAGGAAACCAGGACCTCAGTGAATTGTGCTGTACCAAAAAACTCACCTTAGTACCCAGAACACATATCCGACTAGCATCAGTGTCTCATTCGTTCTCTGTGCTACAGCGAAGCTACCAATGATTAGACAACCCAGAACAAGTGACGTAGGTTACTCTCAGTAATGGTGGGAATCAAGAACACCTTTTCATTGTTATTCTCATATCAGTCCACAATGTGAGTAATCAGAGACACGGAAAAGTTAAAAATGTTTATTTTTAACTACGTGCTCTAAGATGCAGTATTTTGGGTAACATTAGCAAACAAATGATTAGAAATAAAACCATCAGCATTGTTACAATTCCATAAAACACAAAGGGAGAAATCATATTATAATGATAGTGGAAAAAGGTCCTATAATACCTTGTGAACCACCCTCCCATGGCTATAAGCTAGTTTTATAGTAATAATAGAAGGTCCCTAGGTTTGAATGGGGAACCCCATACCTCTAAGATCAGCTTAGGTGAATCACATCACAGGATCAGCACTGCTCTCTGTGTCTGGAAAGATTTTCTCCAAGAGTGCCAACATCATGCATGCAATGCAATATTAAAGGCACCCGAATTTCAAATATTTGCAACTGTGTCCTTGTTGTGTCTAGAGTGTGGGCCGATCAACCTCTGAAACGCTTATGCTAACATAGCAATGTGTGCAGGCAAAACCCTGTCTTCACTACAATATGAGATCTGTCCTTTGCTCAAATATAAGACACTAGGCGGAAAATTCTACTTTTGAAATATATATTTTTTATCCTGCCATTGTGTGTAGGTCCAGTAATGTAAGCTTAAAGTGTTGTCGGGCGGAGAGTGGTACCAATATTGAATCTCTCCCAGACACACTGCAAATGCCCTTTCCCAGAAGTGGTGGTCAACGCGTTTTAAACCCCAAGTCTTTCAGGGGTTCTCTTCAGGACCTGGACCTGGTCATATCTGCTTGTATTTGTTGGGAATGTCAAGAGGTGCACTGTTCCTCAATTTGAATTTTCATTATTAAAACAATGTCCTCATTTTGGACGAAGCCGTGGGTACTTTCATGTATTGTGGATAATCAGATTCCTTATACCTTGGGGCTCATTGGTCTTCAATTTTGTTTCGCCTCTCAGCCTCGATTTGTGGAAAAAGCCTGAAATGCTTTGTCTCGCTCTGTTCATCCCTCACGTGACTTCCTGATTCCGTAGCAGCTGATGATGGCATAATAGTTGCAGTTGGTGGTACTAGTTAAAAATGGGATTTCTGGTTGGCTAAGGCTGGCGCCATAGCCAGGCAGAAACCACCACTCTAGTCAGGGCAAGGGAGTTACACGCTGAAGATAACCCCTGCTTACCCCCTTGGTAGCTTGGCACGAGCAGTCAGGCTTATCCCGGAGGCAATGTGTAAAGTGTTTGCGCAATACACACACAGCAACAACACACTAGGCACACCACAAATGGAACTCCACACAAGCTTATATCAAAAATAGCCTTTGTATTATTATAAAACACATTAGAATAGTAATCACACAATATACACTGTCACCTGGCACTAGGCAATATTTACAGGGGATTATATACACATGACAGGGCCACTTGGACCACTGTCAGAACCATCACAAAGTGAACATAGTAAATGTAGAACATATAATAGACGTAGACCACAGCCAGTAATTACTGGCAAACACTGTACTCAGCATTATCCTGCAACATAAATCATATTATGCACAGCATCACATCAGGCGCAAAATACATTATGCGCCAACCTCATAAGCCTAAACATATTAGACCATAACCTTCTAATAATAAATCACATTAGGCATAAATCATGGTAGAGAATAACCTCACAAGCATAAACCACAGTATGCAAAACCTCATAAACATAAACCACATTAGAGGCAGAAATCACGGTGCATAAATCACAGCGCATGAATCACTTTTCCTGCACCTAGCGCCCTATTAACCTAACAGTCCCCCTAGCCAACTGGCCTTCTTAGAGGGCTCAAATGCCCTATGTCCCAAATGTCAGGGTGTCTGGCAATGCAGCAAAATCCAAAAGCGTGCAATTGCGCTTGGGCAGAGGAGTGTACCTCACTCCTGTCTCACTAAAAATGCCCCCAAGGAAAGGATAGCCTAAACGTTGCAGCTACCGCTAAGTGCCGTGCAGCTGTGATGAGGAAAATTAGGCAACTAGCACCGACTGTGCCCTGAGAGCCCGACTGGGACTCTATAAAACAAATATGCCCAACACGTTGCAGCTGCCCACTTTCAAGCGAGCAGCTGTGTACAAATTAGCCCTGGCACCAACGTGCCCTTCTGGTCCCACTCAGGGGAACAGAACTTGGAAATGCCCCCTTCAACAAATGCGGCCTACCAACGGGCCCCACAAGGAACTGGCACTCTTTGTGCCTCGGGAGCCCCGTTCGGGTACTCCTATAAAGATGGCCCCAAGAAGGAATTCAGCCTTGGCACTGAAGTGCCCCGCGAGTCCCCCGCGTCTGGACTCTATCAATCAAATTGCCCCCTTCACCGGGGCAACTCTGGCACCATAAAAAGCTGGAAGGCAGCCCACTCACCGGGCTCTTGATCGCTGCTCTCTCATCCTTCTTCTGGGAGGCGGCAAGGCTCCCACTTCCCTCTGGCTGCACTGGGAACCTCTTCGGGAACTCCTCACTGCGGGGTAGGCTCCTGCGGGATAAGTCTGGTCACCACACGCAGGGCTCACACCATGGATGTGGGAGCCCTGCCTCCAAGACCTTCCTTAACTTCCTGCTGACACCGCGGGGCTCTGGTCAGGCTCGTCGGGGATGATCACTGGTGCGGGGTGGGCCTCCCACCAGCTCACGGGAGCCCCGCTTAGGCCTGTCGTCATTTCTGAACTCCAGCCCTGCCCATAGTCAGGCCCGGCCGACTGGCTTCCGGGTCGGGCCGAGTCCATCACCACGGCCTCTCCTCGGCAGCAGCAATACGGGGTAGGCTCCCGTCTAAACAAACAATGCGGGGTAGGCACCCGCAAAGAATAGAAGCATGAGCGGGCTGGGCACCTGCAATTGAAATACACCATAAGCGGGGTGGGCACCCGCTCTCCAATAATAGGCAATAACAAATCCAAATGCGGGGTGGGCTCCCGCCTCATTGGCAACGTGGGGAATCCCTACACCGGGGATTCCCTTCTCCACGGGCAGCTCAGCGCTGCAGAGCCCTCGTGCTCCTTTTTTTTGGCAGAGCAAAATAAAGCGCTCACAGGGTGCAAGAGGTCCCAGAAAGTCCTTATGGATCAAGGGGCCAATGCTGGGCCCAGGGAGGCAAGCCCTCATGGCGGTTCCTCCTGGGCCCCAGCAGCAGCATGCCCCAGCTAGGTCAGGAACAAGCACAGAACAACTTTCATGGGGTCACAGGCCCTATATTTATATTAGGCATTCCTTTGTCTGCAGTGTAGGGTTTGGGGGAACCAGATGCAACTGGTTCAAGGGGGATTTGGAGCACTTTGTTTTCCAAGCTCCTCTTCCCCTTTGTCAGTTGGGGCTAGGTGATCAGACACACTACAGGGGGCGGAACCAGCATTGTCCGGGCTGGGCACAGTCCTATTCAGAGCCAGGGGATTACTCCTCCCACTACTGATATTTGATATTTTGATATTTGTGGGGTATTTATAGAGCGCGACGTTCGCTCCGAAGGGAGCATCTTGGCGCTAGTGAATGAGAGAAAGCTGGTCCAGGAGGGGTTTAGATAGGAGGAAGTTAGATGGAAGCCTTAGAGTGTTCATCCGGGAGTTTGAAAATCCATGTTTTCAGGAGCTTTCTGAAGGGTTTTTCCTGGGTTTGATGTCTGAGGGTTTTGGGTAGTTTGTTCCAAGCTTTGGTAGCAAGGAAGCTGAGGGTTTTTGCGCCTTTCGTTTTCAGGTTGTATTTAGGAAGAATGATAAGATTGTCATTGCTTGAACGAAGGTGACGGCTGGGCAAATAGTGGGGAAAACGTCTTGTGAGGTATTTGGGGCCTGTTTTATTGTATGCACGAAAAGCCAGGATCAGGATTTTGAAAAGAATCCTTTTGTGGAGGGGGAGCCAATGAAGCGAACGGAGAGCTGCAGAAATAGAGGACCTGCGGGGGAGACCTAGGACTAGACGGGCGGCTGTGTGAAGTACGCTCTGCAGTTTAAGGATGGTGCTCTTCTTAGCTCCTGCGAGCAAGCCGTTGCAGTAATCCAGTCGCGAGATTATGAGTGCGACTGTCACCGTCTTTCTGGCATCGATGGGGAGAAGAGCGAAAAATTTCCTCAGGGATCTAATAGTTCCAAAGCATTTGCCAGCGACGGTTCTGGCATGCTGATCGAAGGAAAGTTCGGAGTCAAAGATTACACCGAGATTCCTAGCTGACGACACTGTCTGGGGGGGAGCAGCAGAGTCGTCAGGCCACCAAAGTGCTGGACAGAAGGTGTTATTGGTGCCGATCGGGAGGATCTCCGTTTTACTTGAATTACATTTTAAGTGGTTATTTGTCATCCAGGAGAATACTTCGGTCAAGCAGAGTTTCAGGTTGAGTTCAGCTTTGGTAGATAGCTTGTCCAGGGGTACAATGAGTTGTGTATCATCGGCATACGAGGTGACAGGTATGCCGAATGATTCTATCAGATTAAGGAGAGGAATGAGATATATATTAAAGAGGAGAGGGCTTAGGATAGATCCCTGTGGGACACCTGAAAGGACGAGTTTGTCTTTGGAGTGGAAAGGACCAAGAGTGATGGATTGGGAACGGTCGGACAGGAAAGACGTAATCCAGGAAAGGGCGGAGTCGGAGATACCAATGTCCCTGAGTCTACCAATGAGGATGGAGTGGGAGACGGTGTCAAACGCCGCAGTGAGGTCGAGTAGGATTAGAATGGAATTTTTTCTCTGGTCTTGTAGAGTTTTTATGGTGTCCGAGAGTTCGATGAGGGCGGTTTCTGTCGAGTGTTTCGAGCGGAAACCTGATTGTTGAGGGTGAAGAAGGTTGTGATCATCCAGATAGCGTTTTAGCTCGAAGTGTACCAGGTGTTCCGTAATTTTTCCCAAAGCCGGGAGCAACGAAATAGGGCGGAGATTGGTAAGTTCCGTCGGGGGTTTGTTGGCCTTCTTCATAAGGGGCTTAACAATGCCCTTTTTCCAGTGGCTGGGTACAGTCCCTGACCTGAGCGAGGAGTTGATCAAGTGGTTAATGATAGGGTTAACCTCATCAATTAATTGGTGAAGAATCTTGGGGGGGCAGGGGTCTGAGGGGGCGCCAGATCTGCAGGCCAGGATCGCTTTTTTCGACTGTTCCAGAGTGATAGATGGAAAGCAACTGAGCGTGCAGTCTGGGGGGGCCAATGAAGGGGGCGCTGTAGAGATGGTGGGGGGAGGGAAAGTGCTTTGGATAGAGGTAATTTTTTCCTCGAAATAGTCAGAGATTTGATCACAGAGCTTCTGGGAAGGGGGGATTTCAGGCTGGAGTGCTTTAGGATGCGTAAATGATTTGACAATCGTGAACAGGGCCTTCTGTTTTTGGCCTGCATTGTTTATAGCATTGACGTAATAGCTTTTTTTAGCAAGTTTGATTTTTGAAAGGTAGTTTTTCCTAATCGCGATGTAGGAGGTGCGGTTAGTGACTTCATAGGTCGTCCGCCATTTTCTTTCTGTCTTTTTGCATAGCAGATGCGCATTTGTAAGATCTGGAGTGAACCAGGGGGCATTGATTTTGGTTTTGCCTCGGGAGGTGCGGGGGCGCGAGGGCGGGATTCTGAATTTGATTTCTTGGGAGATCCAGTTGTGAAAAAGATCAACGTCAGTCTCGACGTTGCCGGAAAGGATGGGGGCTTGAGTTTGCATTGTAGGATTGAGGGTGATGTTGTCCTGGATCTTTTTCCAATTAATGTAATTGTCGAGGTTTGAAACAGTTTTGTTGCGCCTGGATAAGTTTTCTCTTGGAATGTGAAATGGGATCAGGAAGTGGTCAGACCAGATCTGAGGTAAGGGGGGTAGGGTGATCAGAAGGGGGGAATTTGTGCAGACACCATCGAGGGTATGACCAAGGGAATGGGTGGGTGAGGAAACGAGTTGCCTAAAGTTGAACATCTCGAGAGTTTGTGTGAAGTTAATGGTATGAGTGTCTATTTTCGATTCTAAATGGAGGTTAAAGTCGCCGAGGAGGGTGAAGAAAGGGTATCTAAGTGAGAGTAGGCCTAAAGAGTCGTACAGTGAGTCAAGAAACTCAGATGCGTTCCCAGGTGGGCGATAAATAAGTCCACCTGAGAATGAGGTGTGCTCACTCAGTTTAATAGAGAAACCTAGTCCTTCGGTCTTTTTTAGAGGCTCTAGGCTGAAAGTGTGACAAGGAAAGGAGTCTTTAATGATGATTGCCACACCTCCGCCTCGGCCCTTGGCTCTGTCAGCCCTGAAGAGGGAGTAGCCCGGGGGGAGAGCAACAGCAATATCAGGGTTGCTGTCTGTTGTTAGCCATGTCTCGGTAATCATGAGGCAATCGAAGTCGGACTCCAAGATCAGATCGTGTAAATCTTGGTTGTGCCTGCACATAGAGCGTGCGTTGATAAGACCACCTTTAAAAAGAGGTAGAGGGGCCAGTGGAGTATAGGCCGCAGGGGCAGCAGAGTAGAGTTCAGTGGACCATTGGCAGAATTTGCAACTGACTGGGCCTAATATAGACGTTGGGTCAAATGTAGCAGGACAGTGCTTGGGGACTTGTAGCTGGCGGAGGTCGTTGGGGTGATAGGAGATGCGAGAGGTATGTTGGGCAGAGTGTCCTGCGCCTGTCGCGGTCTTGCCACTGCAGATGTCCCATTCAGCCTGGCGCTGACTCACCCTGCCCCTCCTGGAGCCACACACACCTCCCAGCCCCTGTCACTCACAAGCCAGACATGCAATTCACATCAGGCAGGCAGACACATAGCACACAGAAATGCCAACTTCTAAAAGTGGCATTTATAAAATAATCACAATAAATCTGTGCACACCATTGCGCAGCATTTATTATTACAATTCCAAATATACTAAACTTGACCACGCTGCGCCTCTCATATCAGGGATTACCACTGACACACTGATCAGGGCATCCCCAATGCTTTCCTTTGGGAGAGCAGGCCAACCTTACTAAATGTACACAGAGAGCGTGCACACTTTACACTGGACAGCAGTGCTAAAGTGCCCAGAGGCCTAAAAACACCAACACCATGTCAGAAATAAGGCAGGGAGAAAGGCAAAAAGTTTAGGGATGGACCTGCCAAAAGGGCCAAGTCCAACAGTACTACATGCATCAAAATCTCCTTAACGTTTGATATTTAGGCGGCTGCTTCAGCATAAGGGTTTTTTAGAGGTAATGTCTCATGTTGTATTTAGCTGATGCACATGGATTACAATCAGAATAAATGGAAGGATGATGGCACTGTTCATGCTGCCATCATTCCTGCTACTCCAGCTAATTGTTAGCATTGGGTGTGTCTGGAGTTTTAGGTCCAAAGTAATTAAGGGATTGTCTTCTACTGCCTTAAAGCAGTATGGTATGTGCGTTCTAATGTAATTTTGTATCTGCATAGTTATTGCTGCAAATGTAGATGTCTTTGTCAAAGCAAAATTTATCTCCAACCTTCAAATTGGATATTGGATGTTGAAGGGAGTGAATAGCCATCTTATTCTGTGAGGAAGAGCAGCCGAATTGGTGGGATTACACAGTGATCTCATGGACCGCTCCATGCTGGCTCCAATATCTCTTTCCACTTAAGCAAATTTTCTACATTGCAACCTTTTTCCCTGGACTGCAGCATGATATAATGGCAGTGCACTACAAAAGTGAATGCAGAGATGTAAATATGGTGTGCCGTGTAGGCCTTTATCTCTGAGTTTGCAGACATTTGCAAGGATTTACAGATAGAATCCTTCCTCATTAATATAAATGAGGCTGGATTTCAGAAAATCCTTGCAAATCGCCCACTTATCCTTTGCTGGATTACTGCGAGCAGACACTGCATGAATACAGCGCTGTGTGGTGTCCCTGTCAATAATGCATTCGAGGACTCATGCACAAAAAGGCTGATCATCGTCCAGTGGTTTGAATCGTGCTGTGAGCTGTCCCTCCTGCTGCAGTGCAAGAGATTCTCAAACTGATCACCGTGCTAATGGAGTTTAAAAAAAAGTTGAAATCCACCTATCTCATTAATAGGGCAAAAGTTGGCCTGAGACTCAATGCAAGAAGTGGGAAATTCTGGGATGGAGTCCTACATGGAAGAATAAACTTCCATTCTAGTTTACACATTTGCAATGTGCCTGAATTGTGACCCATTTCGCTTAAAGCAGTAGGTCTCAAAGCATGGCTGTCACTGCTTTCTCTTGAAAGTCACAAGGGACAGCTAAGTGTGTTTTTCGACTTGTAGTAGCAATTACGAATTGCTAAAGATCGTTTTATGCATTGTAAACAAATACTTTAGAAATTAATTATTACTTCCCACTTGCTTAGGGAATGCAGAGTTTTATGAAGGAGGTGGGTACCCTGATGCTGTATAATACAGTTGCAGCTAGTGCCCTTAGAAAAGTGGAATTCCAAGGGGCACCAGTAATTCCAGTTCTTTTTTCTCCATCAATTCCACATTTTGCCCCAGGGTTCCACCTTGAGATTGACTGCTTTCCGCTGTCAAAATCTCTGGGTGAAATAAAACCGGTTCACAGTGTTCCAGTGGAGATCATAATTCCTATGATGCTGGTGCCTATTGTTACCAGTCCTACTGGACAAAAGGGTCCTTGTAACCAGGAACTAAGACCTAACATTTCCTATGTGGCCTGATTATTCGAACGGTGCTTCATCCCTGGTGGCATAAAAACCAACCCAAGCTCTAATTAATCATTGCCCTTTACTGTAACCTTCTCAATCTTACTGGCTTTTGCTGTATAAAAAATGAAAAATCACATCACTTTTTTCCTTAATTCGATGTTATTGTGGTGTCTTATTTTGTGTTGTTTGTATATTTTTTTTTATTTTTTTTTTACTTTAATGTTTTTTGGATGACACTTAATTATTTAGCATGTACTTCGCTGGAGACAAATCTGCTGTTTTTGTGTTAGCTACCAGGCGAGACAAGATTTTTTTCAATGACACTGTGGTTTCAACGACGAAGAGATTGCATTATTAAATTGGTGTAGTACCCACTTTCAAATTGATAATCCAAAATCTAACAATATGAATGTGAGTTGTTTTTTTAAACACGCACGTTTTTATATGATTCACTATGGCTTCCATGGAATTCTAAAGATTTAATGTGTAGATGTAATTCCAAAATCTGAGTAAAATAATTTTCAGTGGGATGCAATTTTGTCTCTTTCCCTGGTTTACTATGAATGTGGTGGATACTTTTGTGTGCAAAATGTTGCTTTCACTTGCTACTAATACATGTACACTCAAAACACTATGTGATAAAGGTCTCAATTTTAATTTGGAAGTATAAGCATTAATGTTAGTTGCATGCACCATTTTACTTTGTTCAAGAACATCTCATCTTTTTCTTGGTGGTTGGGTGTTCCATTGCTCCCTTTCACCTTTAAATGGGTGAGTTCCCCATAACCTTCTTCTGTTCAGATCTGCTTCTCATTCGCCTTGTTCTTTCTTTTTTGATGGTATTGCTAAATTGCTATATCAAGTCCATTTTTCTTTCTCTATGCTTCACTTTCAGAGGAAATGGCGAACCCCCTATTACACCCTTAGTTCACCCAAACTCAAAGCAGGGGCATGTTCGCAAGGAGCTATCGCCGAGTTAACGGCACTTTAGCGCAGCCAAAGTCACGATAAATCTATCGCCCCATTCACAAGCTGGTGCAAACTGCAGATACCACCAGTTTCCCTGCAATAGCATCCTCAAAAAACAGCGCTACGGATGCCCCCGTCAACTATCGCTAATGAGATGCAGAGTCTGCATTCCCGAGCAAAAAGCCGCGACAACACCACTCCACCATTTCTGAATGAGTTGTGTCCTGTGGAGAGCTCATGCAGCAATGTCACCTCAGGCAGTGTGGGAGACCTGGGACGATGATAAGGAAGATGATGCAGGTGTAACACACCCCACTGCGGCTGCATCAGGTATTCAACGAAGGGACACAATCCTAGACATTTTCTTCACATGAGCGGGCTCAGCTCCAGTGCCCCAACATCAGTGCACTGCAACTCACGGACATTTCTGTTTGCATGTTGGGTACTTGCTCGGGCTACCTACATGATGCTCCGCAGTTGTCTCTGTAATGCTGGTGTTTTCTGTTTCCGTATTCATAGTGTTCACTGTTCAAGTTGTTGCCAGCACCAGCAACTCCGTGCTGGCTGGCTTACACTCACCCCACACCCATCCAGCACAGGCGTCACTGTACATGTGTCCCTGCCAATAAAGGAGCCGGGCGCACGTGCCCGTAGCCAGTTCCACAAACTATCTCAGTGTGTCCGTGTGGTCATGATGTATGCATGAGGGTCCCTGGGCTTACTACATTACATTATGCTGTGTACAGTGGACACAACCATGTCACCGCTGGCAGTGGGAAAAACTTTGGACATGCAGCTTTGTCGTCACCTGCTCAATACGTGGGAGGGATGTACTGGGCCATCGTACGGGGGTCCTGCATGGGGGTGTGAATGATGATTCCTGGGCTCTGGGCATGGTCATTGCAGGTAGTATGCAATGTGGTGGATACTTTTGTGTGCAAAATGTTGCTTTCACTTGCTACTAATACATGCACACTCAAAACACTATGTGATAAAGGTCTCAATTTTAGTTTGGAAGTATAAGCATTCATGTTAGTTACATGCACCATTTTACTTTGTTCAAGAACATCTCATCTTTTTCTTGGTGGTTGGGTGTTCCATTGCTCCCTTTCACCTTTAAATGGGTGAGATTCCCCATGACCTTCTTCTGTTCAGATCTGCTTCTCGTTCGCCTTGTTCTTTCTTTTTTGATGGTATTGCTAAATTGCTATATCAAGTCCATTTTTCTTTCTCTATGCTTCACTTTCAGAGGAAATGGCGAACCCCCTATTACACCCTCAGTTCACCCAAACTCAAAGCAGGGGCATGTTCGCAAGGAGCTATCACCGAGTTAACGGCACTTTAGCGCAGCCAAAGTCACGATAAATCTATCGCCCCATTCACAAGCTGGTGCAAACTGCAGATACCACCAGTTTCCCTGCAATAGCATCCTCAAAAAACAGCGCTACGGATGCCCCCGTCAACTATCGCTAATGAGATGCAGAGTATGCATTCCCGAGCAAAAAGCCGCGACAACACCACTCCACAACATTCTCAACGACCAGCCAGATCAGTGATAAGATCACAAAACATGCGATAAGGTGCGATAGTAGCAGGAAACTAACACCTGCTCTGACCTGGTGCAAAGTCGGACGACAACCGGCAACAGAAAAGGGAGCCCAGACCACAGCCACACCTGAAGAACAACAAACGCCATAGAGCCACGGATCATGCAGCTCGGAGCCCCAACAGGGCCACAACACCCTCCGCCACCACATACTGGACAGCCACCCCCCCCTGATCCCCCTACCCCAGAACCCCACAGAGGCAGCGCGGACAAAGACAGTGGACCCCCAGGAAATGCACCAGCCTCACAGACCCAACACCTGACAATGACATTGCACAGACTCAAAAGGACAACCACCCACGCATCCTGACCATCATCATCCAACAGGCTGATGGCACCAACACAGCGGACAACCAACATCCCACCTCAGACAAAGCTGCTGGATGTGCTGCATCTGTTGGCCACTGGTACCTCCCAACCAACACTCGCCAGAGTCAGAGGAGTCTCACAGCCAGCCACATCCAAGTTCCTCACACCTGTCCTCGAGTCCATCATCAGCCTGATACCCTGTTCAGCACTCCAGGTGCCACTGACTCAGAGCACCACGACTCATGGACCATTTCTGAATGAGTTGTGTCCTGTGGAGAGCTCATGCAGCAATGTCACCTCAGGCAGTGTGGGAGACCTGGGACGATGATAAGGAAGATGATGCAGGTGTAACACACCCCACTGCGGCTGCATCAGGTATTCAACGAAGGGACACAATCCTAGACATTTTCTTCACATGAGCGGGCTCAGCTCCAGTGCCCCAACATCAGTGCACTGCAACTCACGGACAATTCTGTTTGCATGTTGGGTACTTGCTCGGGCTACCTACATGATGCTCCGCAGTTGTCTCTGTAATGCTGGTGTTTTCTGTTTCCGTATTCATAGTGTTCACTGTTCAAGTTGTTGCCAGCACCAGCAACTCCGTGCGGGCTGGCTTACACTCACCCCACACCCATCCAGCACAGGCGTCACTGTACATGTGTCCCTGCCAATAAAGGAACCGGGCGCACGTGCCCGTAGCCAGTTCCACAAACTATCTCAGTGTGTCCGTGTGGTCATGATGTATGCATGAGGGTCCCTGGGCTTACTACATTACATTATGCTGTGTACAGTGGACACAACCATGTCACCGCTGGCAGTGGGAAAAACTTTGGACATGCAGCTTTGTCGTCACCTGCTCAATACGTGGGAGGGATGTACTGGGCCATCGTACGGGGGGCCAGCATGGGGGTGTGAATGATGATTCCTGGGCTCTGGGCATGGTCATTGCAGGTAGTATGCATGTGTCTCTGTTGAGGTGTGGGTCTCCGTTGCGGGCTGTAGGTGGCCCCTGGTGTGACATGGACACCCACGTGTGTGATCTACTTTGGCTTCCATGTGTTCTGAACCCACCGCACCTGTAAGGCCACCTCTGTTTGGCATTCTGACACCTGGCATTGGAATGCGATGTGTGCCGAGGTTGAGTGTTGGGAGCCAGATGTGGAGGCGGGTGCTTCCTGCTGTGTGGTCTGTGCAGGGATTGGTGTCTCCTCTATGTGGCTTGGCTGCACTGCTCCTGGGAGTGGGTCGTATAAGATGTCCATGGGCTGTTGTAAGGCGTTGGTGTAGAAGGTGTGGTGGTCCTCTCCAGCTTAACTGATGAGTAGTCTGGTCTGCTCTGCTGGAGGTGTTGCTTGTCCCTCTGCAATGTGAAGGAGAGATGCTTGTTGAGATTGTGTTGACATGTGTGTTGGCGCCTTATTCTAGTTTACATGCAGATTGTATGACGATGTGCATTGTGACTGTTTGTGAGGTGCTGTATATTTGATGCGGGACAGTAGACATTTGGAGTTCATGACGTAGGTGAGGTTGTACACATGCATTTCCATGTCACAGTTTCCTGCTACGTTACATGTGATTGGCCTGTTTCTGCGCATGAGCGGACCCAGTTGTATCCTCTGTTCTGCAGCATCAGTGTTGCACTTTGTACCACATTGTCGTCGGATGTGCTGTCATTGCTATGTGTGTGTGCTGCAGTGTGCCACGGGGATCAGGGACATGTTCCAGGGTCCTTGTGATTGTGCAGTTTGCTGCACATGTTTGTGCATGTGTGCCATTGTGCCCATCTCCCCCCGTCCCCCCAGTCCCTGGTCGTTACTCACCCGGTTGATGTTGTGTCAGGTCCTATCGAGCTGTGTCCGGACTCCCAACTCCTTGCGCCGTCTCCACCCTGATGACTGTGGCCTCCATTTCCTCCAGCTCCTCCTATGGCGCAGGACTCCCACCTCCTGTCGCCTTTGCTGCCTTCCTGTTGGCACTGGGTTTGTACTTGGTTTGCCTTATCACATCGTGCCAGCGCCTCTTGTCCTCCTCCATAGGCCTCCTAGACACACCGACTACATTCACGTTTGTCATGTTGACGTTCAGTGGATGGTGGTGTTCTGTCACCTCCGTGACGCTGATCTGGTTTTCCTGCGGACTGCACCCCTTTTTCCTCTTCTCCTTGCCCTTCCCCGACCCCGAGGTTCCTTGGTGGTGGTCTGTGTGGCTTGTGGGGTTCCCCTTGGCCTCTGCACTCGGTCCGGGAGCATCCATGGTGCTAAGCAGTTTCTTTTTTTCTAGTTGCTTTTATGGTGCATTTTCCCGCATGATGCGTGGGAATTGCAGGCCTGTCGCTGGTTATCGCTGATTTTTGTATTGCGGTTGGCCTCATTGCTACTATTTTTGCATTGGTGTTTCGCAGTTTTGTGGCATCACGTTGTGTTGAACATGGTCATTTGACGCGTTATTGTGTGACTATCGCATGGTGCCACCAGGTTGAGAATGCTATGTCGACACGGCGTTGTTTTCCTGTGATAGACTGCGATATGCAAAGTTGCACTAAACTAAATTTGCAATGGTTATCACACGTTCTTGAGAATATCCCCCCAGTTTTGTATGCTATGGGGTTTTGGCGGGCTAAAAATTGTTGTAAAAGCACTCACAACTTTTCAATTCACTATTTTAAAATTGTTATTTTTTACACAACATGCTCACAAGACATCATTTTTCCTGTTTTACTCAACCTGCTAGGGTCCCATCCACACATGGGCCGACACAAAATTTCTGGTATGTCGAATCCGTCTTTCTAAATTCTTTGTCTAGTAAAAACCTTACCATCTAGTGGTTTCATTGCAGAAACATCTGGCCCGCATCAGTCCAGCTTGAAGAGAAAAACACACCTTTCATTCATTTTACTGACATAACTCCATCATCATGCAAGTGAGCAGCATTCACGTATTCTTCATGTATTTCATGGAATTCACTCCATATGCCCATATATTGTTGAATATTCGTACATTTGGCATGGTACAGTGATGCACACAATTCATTACTCAGGTACCACACACATAGTAAAAACCCCATTACCCTTGTTGGTCAGGGTTATAGTCACCTTTTTTAGCCAGAGGATCTGGGATTGCTTAGGAGGATTTATGGCATGGATAAGTAAACTCCATTCTTAGAGCATTTCCTTTTTTTCTAAATAGAAAATCCAGTGGTGGAATAAATGATTTATCTCCATTTGGGAGTACCAATCATAGGGTCCGAGTTAGAGTGTAGGTTTTCCTTCAGGGCAATGGAGTATTTTACTCAATCGCTCTGACGGACTAACCGCATTCCACATTTAGATATGTCCACAGCAGACGTCTTTTACATTGGCAGGAGCCACTGTCATAGCAGCTCCTGTCAATGCTATGAAAGTGTGCCATAAGAGTCGGTCAACATCACGAAGCCATAGGGCACACCCCAATGGTTTATTTTTTTTAAAAGAAAATCCCAAAGCTGGATTTTCTTCTTGAAAATAAAAACAGCAATAACACCCCTCACCATTGGAGTTTTCTCCCATTGCTTGGGGATCATTGAAATGTTTCTACTTTCAAATGCCACCATGTTTTGAATGGCAGTAAGGAAAAGTAAAAGCTTGCAATTTGTTTGCCCACTCTAAAAGGCACAACCTCTGATGGCCCTTAATCAGTCGGGTCATCGAAGGTTGTATGTCAGTGCTGGAGATAGATTAATCTCCGCTGCTGACATACTGAAGGTCCACCCCTCCAAATATGCATCCTTTCTTCCGCACTCTAAATCAGGCCCATAATGACTCTCTTTTACCATTTACCTGAGATGGTCATGGAAGCTTAGTGATGGGTCTCCATTGAATGGCCATTGTGCTTCCCCCCATGATTCACTCACTTCGGAGCCTTTGTATTCAGCTCACCTAAACTGGAACTTGTCTTACCAAACCTCAGAGGGCCTGATTCACATAAATTGCTCCAGATATGCACCCGCAGGTTTACTGCTTCTCCAAGGTACTTATTTACAGCCATCCAGCATCCATAAGGCTTTCCAGAAGCAGCCCAGGAAATCAGCAACAGCCGTATTTCTGGAAAACTGTTGTGAATTCTTATCATCAGTAATATATATGGTGGATGTTGTACAATTAGCCATTGTGTAATGTCCACAATTTGTGCAATTGTACACATTTAAAAAGAACCCAACAGAAAAAATATGTTTTCTGGGGCAAGATCCCTTAACTTTTTGAAGTTGTTACCTCTCCTTTTTCCTTAATGGTAAGCAATTCATTACTGCCTAAGACAGTAGTAAATCTATCCCTGTTTTCTGGTTAGAGGAGGTTGAGAAAGCTCATTAATTCTTAAGAATGTGGATTTTGTCAATCCCAACAAGAAACCCCTGTTCTATTAGTATGCCCATTCGCTACCTTCTTATTGGGATCTTCTGACACACTGTATTACCCCATTGTGGATTAATGTTATGGATTAGTAAAAGGATTCACAAGTGCAAGGTTTGCCTTTGTGAATAACTTGCGCTCATAGATCTAGTCATTTGAATATGAATGTCAGAATCATACATCTGAATTGCTCTGTAAATCTGGTCTGAAACTCTTCAGCTAAGCTCATGATCTTATTGTGCCTAATGGCTGGAGGGGGGACGGGCTGTACACACATGGCATTCACCTAGGCATTATTTATTCTCTGATAGCTATTTGGATTCCCTAGTTAGAGATCATTTAACTGCCTAGCTAATTGTCAGAGTATATTCTTTAGAGTGGCACATTTCTTAATAAGAAACACTGTGTAAAAAAATCCCTTCTTTTGCATGATCTCACCCATTTCCTCTGACTATGATTGCTGGTCTTTAAACTCTGCATGAAAATACTGTAAAATTGACTAGTCCCCAATTTAGATATTTAGCTCTCCAGTAAGGCCATATTATATGGTACAAGAAAATACACCAATGGCATGGACAGTTAAATGTCACCTGTTTATCTGCATGACCTATTGTGATATTCACTTGGTTGACACAGAAAGAAATTGCTTCAGTCCTACATGTATAGTCTGACTGTCAAAATAACCTGTTTTAACAGAAAGGAAATCTACTTACAAATATTAAATTAGTCACCCTAATTAGGTCTTGAAGCTCACAAAGTAGGATGCCTAGTATTCAAAAGTGAAACATAGAAGAATGTAATGCTGGCATGGTCATAGAGTGACTCAAAAGTTATTTTTCCTGTAAAAGGCTGTAGTTGGTCCTATTAGAAATGCAGTTAAATTGAAAGGGACCAAGCGAATGTCTGGCACTTCATAGTTAGGTGAAAAGTGAGACCTGGTGAAAAGAGGCCTTTTATTTCAAGGGGAGAGTTCAGCCATACAGGCACCATCCCAGTGAGAGTAAAGCTAGTCCCAGAACCAGGTTGGTGTGGGTGAAGAGAAGGAGTCTCCTAGAGACAATTCTGACTGGGCCACCAGATTCCTCGAGGGACTCAAGAGTCCTGTTATGTTAGATTTCCCTAAGAATAGAGCACTGTTGGATAGTTTGCAGTAAGGCAGCTAGGATGTGCTGCAAAAGATTGAGGGGTTGCCCATAGGTATTGTGTGACCATTGGTAAGGCTGTGTCCTGAAATTGCCCTCCCTCCACAGGCTTCTGCATATGACATAAGTGGCACCTCACCCCAGAACACATATGGACCTGCTGTCTGTGACCTATATGGAGGCGTGAAGGGCTGAACCTGCTCCCACTATTTCCACGATTCAGACTTGAATTCCAATGGTCAATTATCTGACCTCATGTGTGGCCAAAGCGACAGACAAAGCTCAATGAGGCCTTTTCTTGTAGTGATCAATAGTAACTGCACCTGTACTGGACCCTGTTGATGGCCTCGGCTGTAATGAATCCTCATCCCTAAGTCCCGGCCCTGAGGACCTAAAAGCCTTAGAATTGACCAAGAGGAACTCTTCAATAAAATCGGAAAAGGTGTCTGATATCACGAGGAGTTCATCCGTTACAGCATCAGGCTTACACAACTGGAGAATTTGTGCTCCAAAAAAGAGGCTAAGTACAAAAGTAGTAATCTTGACTGTACAAGGGTATGAAATGTATCTGACCAACGAGAGCATTTTGGTGACCACAACGTCTGAATTTTACCACTCAGGGAAATTCCTGCCAAATCCAATGACTTCAATGGGACCTTTTCCAACAGCTACCGGACTTTCAAACACAAACAAGTTCTGATTTTTTTTTTCTTTTTCCTAAATCTTCAAAAATTCATACTGCTAGTCCCCATTAGTGGACTATAATGATTTTTGAGTCATATTTCAGGTTAAAAATGTGCCTTTTGCTGGACATTGGCTGTGGGAATTTCCCTGTGGTGTGTTTTGACTTTTTAATTGTTTAGGTATTGCTAAATACTTCAGAATCTTTGGGGGGTTAAGTCTGTCTGCTCCATGCCATAGCTACCAGAGGTTGAGCCCAGGGGTATGTAAAAAACTTTGGGTTGAAACTGACAAAGCCTCTGACTTATTAGTTGGGAAGAACTCACCCCACCCCCCCACCCAACTAATAACCCATTTTCTTACACTGTCATTTTTAACATTGTCCATTTTGTTTGTAGAGAGTAAATGAAAATGTATTATGGTTATACAAGGCTGCAGATGTATCTGTTCCCTTTTCCTCTAGAACATAACATTTCTATCTGGTTTCCAAGGACATTCAAATGATTTTAGATCAACTTCTAAGTCCTCAGGGGCGTTGCCAAGATAGCAGCTGAAGCTCCGGCCCTTTCCTGTCTGCAATCTGCTACTATCCTGAGTGCCCGCGAATGTGAGCACCCATTGCTGTGCTTCTGTGCCCCCGTGCTACTTGGCACTGTAGTGCCCACTGTGTGGAGGTCCCTGCTGCTTGTGAGCATGCGTGGCCATTCGGAGCAGGCTGTCGCCAGAAGACCTTGCCTAGTGATGCAGAGCCCTGACTGCGGCCTGCCTGGAGTGTGGTGAGATGGTGGCACCCCCAGAGTGTTGAGATGCCTCCCAGTGGTTGAAACTCCTAATCTGGTGCAACACCCATGGGCCTTCCCTGCTGGGGATGCACAGTTACCCACAGTGGTGTGAGACAGGTAATGCTGCAACCTGCCCTGACTACGCTGACCTGGATATCAGTGGCCCTGGGGCTGTGGAGCCTTTGGCCTGACCAGGGCTTCTGAGTGTACTATGTGAGCCTGTCCCCCCTCCCGGGCCCCTATCAGTGAGAACGGCAGAGCACACAGACATAGGGGCCCGCTATGTCCTTGGAAGATGTGGCATGTTTTGCAGCCCTAGGTTGGGGCCGATGAGGCCTGGTTCTGTTTGAACCCTGAATGGAGTAGCCGATCTGCTTTTCTCCTCAAGCTGTAATGGGCATTGGAGGCCGGTGCAGATTGGCTTTGAGACTGGACTACCGGCCTGGCTGTGGCTTCTGAGCAGGGTATGAGGCCCTCACTGATGTCAGCGCTTGACTCGGGGACTGACAGCATCTGGTGATGTCCTGTTCGGGGCCGACTGCCACCTGATGGGAAGGTGAGGCCCAACTTCCTCGGCCTGCAGTGGTCAGTGGTGTGGAGGCCCATGTTCCACTGGTGGAACTGGCTGAAGGTCTTAGAGGGGTTTCTTGAACTGTGATCCCCCATATCTGCCTGGAGTGCTAACCTTTTTCTGTGGGAGACCAGTGAAGTCCTGAGTTGCTCGTGGCTTGAGGCGCTGCTGAGGGGTGCATTCACCTGCCCTCTGGGAACCTGGTGTTGTGTTTCTTGATATTCTGCACTGGCCTGGGACTATGGTGAAGCCACGTGCAATTCCTAGACAGTTGAGGCTGCCTTGGCTGGGGATGCTGAGCAGGCCGAGGGGGGATGGTGTACTGCTGAGTCTGAAAGCTACCCTTGTTAAGCATTCTGGACAGTTTGAACAGATTCTGCAGGCCATCATGGACACCTAAACCACCCTGGAGTCTAAAACAGACACTATTTCTTTGGATGGGGGCCTACCTTGAGTAGATCATTGGCAGTCAGTGGACAAAGTAGAAGATATGGAGTCCTCCTTGATTATCATGCTTCCCATTCTACAAGATTCACAGTCACAAATGGAGGGGATGAAGGTCAACATTTACTTCCTACAACAGAGAGGATAAGATGCAGAAAGGTGATCGAGGTGCAACAACATTTGCTTCTTGGGTTTCTCAGAGCATGACGAGGGCACGAACATGGAACTTTTCCTTGAAAACTGGCTGTTGTTCACGGTGTTGCCAGGGAAGGTACCTAACTTATTTTCCATTAAGTGCCACCGGGGCACCTGCCCACGGCCCATCATTGTGAGACTACTTAACTTCAGGGACAAAGACTTAATTCTCCAGCTCTTTTGGATGAAGGGGCCTGGCACTTCAATGGCAGCGCTGTCACCGCCTGCCCAGATTTTAACTTTTATGGTGCAGCTTCCTTGAACTCATACTGGGATGTTGAGCAGAAATTGCGAACCTTTGGATTGAAGTATGCATTATTGTTTCCTGCTAATCTTTGGGTGGTTGAAGGGCCTTCACCTACTTTTTTTCGACTTCTGAGGATGCCTGAACCTGGTTTAATATCAAGGGATTAGCAGAGCAGCGGTGACAATACAGGACACTGGCAACTGGCTGACCCCGAGATCGACCTGTAGGAGGAATAGAACATACAATTGTCCTACGACCGAACAGTCTGCTCAGGAGTGCACACAAGAGGTGGAAAAGGCACTGCAGCAAAGCTTCAATTCTTTTGTGGTTCTATACTGAACTTGCACTTCTGAAACTGAGTCAGACTCCAATGACATTGTGGTTTCCCTCAATGTGGAGCTCAATGGCCCATAGCTGACGACCCGTCTGGCGGATGATTTGCTGTGATGCACTCTGTATCTCACAGAGGGAAAGCCCTGTTCCTGCCTATATAGGCTGGATGTTCTTTGAGGGACTAGGGGGGTTGGTCTGTGGTGGGCTGCAAGTGTCAAGTGATGGGCTGAGGAGCTAGGTAACATTACCTACGGCTTGTCACACCCCACTAAACCATGATTGACTTGAGAATGCTGTTGTGCTCCCAGAGTTGTACCTACACACTTGCCTGCCTGTCCTTCACACCACTAGTATATCCTTACACACTGGGAGGGGGATGGGAGAGTCCAGCTGCCTGGTGGTGCCACATGTGTGGGGCGGGGCCTTTGACTGCCTCCTGACTATGCGCAGTTTACATGGGACCGCCTGAACAACTTGCAACCCCGCAATATACTTTCCTGACGTGAAAAGTGTGGGGCATGGCAACTCCTACTAAGCAATACCAAGTTCATACTTACTTTAATCAATGGCACACACAGGTCACGTTCTTGCAGGAGACGCACTTGACGCAGACAGAATTGTGCAAACTCCACACAAAATGGAAGAGGACAGGTTTATGGCCTCAGATTATTCCAAGGGGGTCCTTCTTATACTGTTAGCTCCAGGGTTCAGTTTGTGCATTAATCACATAGGATAGATTGGAGGACAAATACATGGTAGTAGTAGAGGGGCATCTAGATTGTAGGCCTCTGGTGCTGTTGGCTATCTATGCGCCGAAAACTGGGCACACTGCCTTCTTGGATTGGTTGACCACAGCTCTTAACTGTGACTTACACACTCCTCAATTTGAGCCAGCGACTTTAATTGTGTGCCAGACATAGGCAGGGACCACTCTGCCCAACCATTGGAGGGTGCTGCCTGTCACAGTACTAAGCCCGGGTGGCGAACTCCGCTCTGCCAGCGGAGTTTGCGGAGTTTTGCCAACTCCTCACTCTGTTGGGAACGCAGAGTTCAGGCAAAAACTCAGACTCCACGGCGTAGCGGAGATAGCCTCTATGCCCACTCCCACACAGGAAATAATAATCACTTGCCTGCTCTGGCATCTCCGGGCTGCCCTCCTCCTGACCATTGTCTCTCCTTGTGTCCTCACCGATCGCAAACCCCTACATTGTTCGTCTTGGGAGGACTGCGCATGGTTGGGAAGTCATATGGCACATAATATGTAGTGCCTCCAGCATCCAAAGGATAGTGAGTTCTCCTTTTACTCCCCAGTACATGGGGTCCACATCCAGTTAGTCATTTTCCTGGGTGGTGAATCCCTGGGCACCTCAATCCTCCGTACTTGGCATGCATGCTCTGACCATTGCCCATTGCAGATGTGTGTGTGGTGAGGTGGGGTTTGCCCTTGCATACCTACATGGAGGATTACCCCTGAGTCCTTTCAGGATTCTCACTTCCAAGAGGCCTTGGCCTTGCATCTAGCTCAGCACTTCATGCTCAATGAGGGCCCCACATCCTCTGGAGCATCTGATTGGGATGCCATAAGGTCGTGATGCGGGAGCACTGCATCGCCACCCTGTGGGGGAGATGTCACACGATACACAGGACACAGGCAGCTATCAGCACAAGACAAGGCCCTATTGCAGCTGGAAGTTAAGCTGCTATTGCATGCTGAAAGATTGAGCAATGGTGGCAGTTGCAAGCGGAATAAAGGGAGTTCACAGCCCATGTTAGGAAGCTCGACTACAAGCACTACCTCGCCCACCTACATGGCGAGGGTGATCGTGCTGGTAGGATGTTGACGTGAATGGTCTGTGCTGATCAATCAATCAATCAGGGATTTGTGAAAAGCGCTACTCACCCATGAGGGTCTCAAGGCGCTGGGGGGAGATCATGCAGCTGCGTGCGGCTCCATCTTACCCAAAGAGTCACATCTTTAGGCTCTTTCTGAAGGCATTCATAGACAGGGAACATCTCATGCTGAGTGGGAGCTCATTCCAGGTTTTTGCCACGATGTAGGAGTAGGCTCTTCCACCCGTTCTGGCTCTGCAGATGCGAGGGGTGTTGGCCAGGACAAGGTCGGCGGAGCGTAGGGTTCTCTTGGGTGCGTAGAAGGAGACTCTTTCATTGACGTACTGGGGTCTGATGTTGTAGGTGTGAGTGAGTAGCTTGAAGGTCACTCTCTTCTCGACGGGGAGCCAGTGGAGGTCTCGTAGGTGCTGGGTGAAGTGGTGTTGTCGTAGGATGCCTAGGATGAGTCTGGCGGTGGTGTTCTGGATTGTCTGGAGTTTTCAGAGCAGGGATTTGTTGACTCAGGCATACAGGGCATTCCTGTAGTCCAGTCTGCTGGTTATGAGTGCGTGGGTTTTGGTCTTTCTGGATTCGGGCGGGGATCCATTTGAAGGTCTTGTGGAAGATGCTGAGGGAGTTGAAACATGTGGAGGAGACAGCGTTGACCTGTCGGGTAATGCTGAGGGATGAGTTGAGTATGATGCCGAGGTTGCGAGCGTGTTCTGTTGGAGTGGGGGGTCGCCGAGGGTGGTGGTCCCCCAGGTGTTGTTCCATGTGGAGGGGGTGGGCCCAAGGACAAGGACATCTGGCTTCTCTGAGTTTAACTTTAGGCAGCTGCTGCTCATCCAGGGAAGCAAAGTCTTTCATACCTTCCTGGAAGCTGAGTCTGGTGGTGTCGAGTTCCTTTATGAGGGAGAGGATGAGCTGAGTGTCATCAGCATAGGATACTATACTTATCAGACATGATCACCCTTTTGAACGATTAAACTGTATGGGGTGGTCCTCAACACCGAAGGGGGCATTAATAATGCTTTAGTTGCTTTTACCATTCCTTTTATGCAGCGAGCCCCCCTGCGGACGGTCTGTGTGGTTACCTGCAGGATATCCCATCCCTGCCTGAATCCATCACACGCATAGGATTGAATGCTTCTCTCCAGTTGCAGGAGATCTGTGCGGCCATCTGTCAAATAGTGCACAGTAAAACCCCAGAGATGGACAGTCTGCCCATAGAATATTACACCACTCGCCCCTGTCTCTGAATCTACTGGATATTTACAATGAAGCATGGGAATGTAGGTTTTTTGTGAAGTCCTCATAGTGGTTCTCCCCAAGCCTGAGTATTCCCCGCCGGATGTCCGCTCATATGGTCATTGTTGTTACTGAATCTCGATTACAAGATCCTATGCAAGGTGCTGGTGAATAAACTGCTCCATGTGGTCGGTTCCCTAGTGCACGTGGATCAGAAGGTGTTCTTCCTGGCCGGTTTGTCTGTCTCTCACTTTGACTGCTTTGTTCCTCTGATGTACTTTTCCCTTTGCAGGTCTGCATTCCTTACCCCTTTTACCATTCCCCCTCTACCTTCCATTCCCCATTAGTCCTGTGTCTTGGCTATGCTATGCGTTAATATCTCTTGTTATTGTGTAATCACTGTTTTTCTTCTATGTCTATTCTTGGATCCTGTAACTGATGTAATTTTGTAACCTGTAACTCACTGTTTCACACGTAAAGCGCTCTGATACCTCCGTGTCTAGCCAGCGCTTTATAAAACTCTGCAAATAAATAAAACATTTTTTAAAAAAAAATTATCATTCAAAGGCGCCTCCCTTTGATGAGGGCTGACTTGGAGGAAGAGGCTTTGCCAGTGGTGAAATCCATCGGGGTGCAATACCTATTTGCGACGCCGGAGGAAATGAACATTGGGCAAGGGTACCTTGGTTGGATCTGTGCTTTAAATGTGCATCTGGAGAGTCAAGACAGAGTGCCTGATATTAGACAGGTTTGATATCCAGCAGGGCACCAGGCAGGGCTGTCCTCTGTCCCCATTATTCTTTGCCTAGGCCATGGAACCATTGGCCTATGCTTTATGAATATGGGACAAGGAATGGGAGATTGCAGCACATGGCGTGCAGCATTTAGTTTCTTTGCATGCTGATGATGTGCTGATCTATCTGTGTGACGTCAAGCCTCGTTCGCAGGGCTAGTGACATTGCTGGATGATTATGGGGCCATGTCTACCCTTAGGATGAACTGGGTGAAGTCTTGTCTGTTCCCCTTGCACCAGTTTCTGGTAGCATTTAGCTGTAGGGGGCAATTTAATACTGTTAACTGACATTGTCACCTAGCTGTAACGTCACTTTAACCTTTGTTTTTTTTCAGTGAATTTCTAGAGTTGTTTTTAAATGTAATGTCACATCAATGGACAGGCCTATTGGCTTTGTCATGGGATCACCACATCAATAAATAAAGGCAGGGTATGCCTATAATGAGCCCTATATGTTGCTTTTATAATTTCAAGACACAAGACTGAGTCCTTGAGTCCTAACATGGAGCCAATCATCTTTGTTGATGTGAATCTGCTAATCAGATCTTATCTTTTGGCCTACCGGTTCTGCAGTTCTCTCACATATACACCTGAGATTTTTGCTGTATCGCTGTTCAATGCATGGGGAATGCGTGTTTTGATGCAGTTTGCCCGCTTACAATCTTGGTCATGGCTAAGAGGATAGTCTGTTTTCAATGTACTTATTTATATTCATTTTCAATGGGCCCATTATGTGGCGTAATGGGAGAGATAGTTTTTAATCCAAAATAAAAAATGTGTTCATACAATTCTTTTTTTTTAACATTTAGTCTTCAAGCAGAATGCTAGGAGAGGTGGGAGATGCAGCACGAAGGGCGGAAGCCGGGTCAGTTTGGTCGCAGGATAGATTAAGGGGCTTTAGCCCGCTACAATCGGAGGAGGTCACTGGTCTTTTGTTGGCTGCCCGTTCAGGAGCCCCTAGTGATCCGTGTCCGGTCCCTAAAAGTTGCCCAGAAGTGATTGCCACCACGCTTACCCCACTGTTTAACTCTATTATTGAGTCAGGTATTTATCCTAGGAGGTGGAAAGTCGCTTCCACCCTACCTTTAATAAAAAAAAACACTCAAAAAAAAAGTGACCCAAATAGCTATAGACCAATTTCGCGGCTCCCACTGCCGGCGAAATTATTTGAGAAGGCCATAAACAGGCAACTTAGCTTCTTCTTGGAGAGAACTAAGGCCCTTGATATCACGCAGTTTGGGTTCCGCGCAGGACATAGCACGGAACTGGTCCTGATCAAGGCGACGGAGGAGATTAGAGTGGCGGTGGATCAGGGGGGTGAGGCGGTCCTGATTCTGTTGGATCTGTCGGCAGCGTTCGACACGGTGCATCATGGAGTGATGATGGACCGGCTGGCAAAGGCAGGGGTGGAAGGCATGGCCTGGAGCCTCCTGAAGTCTTTTTTGGCCGATAGAACCCAGACTGTTGAGTTGGGTGCCGAGGTGTCCAAACCCTTTGCCCTCCCGTGCGGGGTTCCGCAAGGGTCTTCCCTGAGCCCCACTCTTTTTAACATTTATGTTAGTCCGTTGGGAGCCTTGATTAGATCTCATGGCCTCCAACTTACCTCGTACGCAGATGACACGCAAATCGTGCTATCGATACAAAGAGAGTCCCAAGTGGATATGATAACGAGGTGTCATGATTGCCTTAAAAACATCGCGAGTTGGATGGCCGCAAACTACCTCAAACGAAATGCCGATAAGACAGAGGTCATGATATTTGGAAATAATCCAAATATCTGGTCGCCAGCTATGTGGCCCGAGGCTCTAGGGAAGCAGCCAGTGCCTACCCCAAAAGCTAGGAATCTGGGTGTTATTATGGACCAGAAACTGGACTTTGGAGGACAGGTCAGTGGAGTGGTTTCTTCGTGTTTTCACATCATCAGGATACTGAGGAAAGTAAAAACATTTCTTCCCTCGGATGGTTTCCGGTTAGCAGTCTCAGCTTTGAACCTGTCGCGTCTAGACCACTGTAATAGTCTGTACCTCAATCTGAAAAAAAAAACATCTGTACAGACTGCAGATGGTACAGAACGCGGCAGCGAGACTGCTGACAGGCTCTCCTAAGTTTGTTTCAGTTCGAGAAGGAATAAGGAAACTCCACTGGCTCCCGGTACACAGACGCTCCCAATTTAAGGCCCTGTGTACGGTTTTCAAGGCATTGAAAGGCTCTGGCCCAGAGTTTATGAGGGATTGTTTCAGGAGGTATGTGCCAGGGAGGGCACTGCACTCTGCGGAGTACAATCTAGTGGTTGTTCCCAGGATAAAAAAGGCCAGCTGGGGAGGAAAGATGTTTTCCTATGGCGCGGCCACCGTATGGAATTCCCTTCCAGCTCATATTAGGAAAGCGGAGGAACTTCTGTCTTTCAGGAGGGAGCTGAAGACCTGGTTGTTCAGGGATTAGACCCTCGTTCTACAGGGATGCTCAGCATTACAGCGCCAGGACACCCATGGGTATTAGTGCGCTTTATAAGCTCCTAAATAAATAAATAAATGACAATCTTGTCCACAGTTATATGGTACCCCATTCATACTTGTGGTAACTCGGTTTATCTAATTGAGCTTTAATGCCTCAGTTAGTGATTAGATAATGTTATGATTCATTCCAATAGATCTCATGATATGTCATTCTTATGTATTCAATTTCTTTTAACCCTATTTGGAAAATCCATCATGTTACTAACTTTCACATACTCATTTTCGTATCTTATGATTTCTTATTGTGGGACAGGTTCATCCAATCCTTTGCTTCTGTGAATGAATTTATGCCTAATCATGCATATGATTGTTTGCTTTTTAAAATGTCTTCTTATAGCACAATATTATGTGCACAAAGTTCACTCCCTTTTAATTCCGTAGTACTGTTTGGCATAGCTTGCTCTTATTATTTATGGATTTCAGTGGAGTCCCTTTTGAGTTTATCAAATTTTCATTAATTGAATGTTACAAGTGTAGATGCAACTCTTTATCGTTGCATGGCCCATATGGCACATACGTTTGCTTTCTGATTAAATATTTGGACTCTAATTGTTGCTATTTTAATGTTCTAAATCCCCATCTGCTCACTTTTGGATATTATGTCTATACCATATTATCTCAGTAACCACCAATCATCTCTGTGATCTTTAATGTTTGACCATTGCGTATGTAGGATCCTTGTGATTCCAATATTCACTTCTGCAGAGAACATATTGTGCTTCCCACATGTCTAAGGCCATACTTATGTCCAAAATGTATTGCACAAATTCCTTTCTTCATGCTAACCTGTCTATGATTTGCATAATTTGATTTGTTCTAATTTACATTTGTTTACATTTTTTACAATCTTGCATGCCCTATATTTGCCCCAGCTTACACAGCAATCCTGTTGGGCATGGTTCATTTTGAATTCTTTCCTCATAAAGACCATGCATAATTGTATCCTTAAATGCTGGTGCCTTTCTAAATGATGTTTCCGGAGAGTCTCCTATTTTGCTACCAATATCTGGATAGGTTTTTATCATGTGCTAATGATTCTGGAATATTTTGCATATTTTATGCTGTTCCTTACTGTATGTCAACTCAGTTTGATCTTATCATCTGGAGCTTCAGTTTCCTGCTCTTTTTTTGTCAACAATATTTCCATTCTGGCATTATTTTTGGATTTTCACATTCTCGTGTGCATGCTTTTACTGCATCCTCTCTTGTTGAATCATTTTTCTTCAGTTACATCTGAAGATGTTTTTTAGTCTTAACAAAAATCATCATACAGGATATTGTTAATAGGTGATCTTTGATGGAAACATTTTCCCTATAAGTTGCTGTAACTTGCAGTCTCCTTGCAATTGAGTGTTGCCTCCAGTTTATCCACTTTACATAGATGAAAATATCAAGAAAGTTGACTTTTTGTTGCTTATTTTATATGTTGCTTAGATCACATTCATTGTTATTGAGGATCGAGAAATACTCTTCAAAGCCCTCTACAGACCCATGCTAGATGATAAATATATCATCTATGTACTGCATCCTTAATATTATTTTTCAAAGAAATTTCCCATTGTTTTTACTTTATAGAATATTCGAAATAGAAACCAATTTCATGTTTGATTGAGGTATACAGAAAAATGACATTTACTGTTAAGGTCTTTCTGCTAGTTGATATTAAAAAGGATTCAATATAGTTCACCAGTAGTGAACTCAAGTTATTTACCAGAGAAGCCAGGTATAACATATTATGATGGTCTTACAAATAAGGAGCCACATGCTGATACTGTAGATCCTCTCAGGGGATTTATCAAACAATTGTTTACTTTTGGTAAAATGTGCACTGCTGGGGAGACTGGGTTCTCTGTTTTTATGTACTTGTATTCATGCTCATTTAATAGAAGTTGTGATTGCCACATTTCTAGAGGTGTACAACAATAGTCCATGATTCCTGTCGTGGAGGTTTTTACATGTTTTTCATAGTTTTTTAATTCAATAAGTTGTAGTCATAACTACACTGATACACATATCTTTGTCCATTATCACTATATTCCTGCCCTTATCGACCAGTTTTGCAATTATTTGGTCATTTAATTGTAATTATTTGATGGTCACATTTTTTCTCCTGTTGTTTTTTCCCAGTCTTTCAATATCCTGAATTACTAACTGAGGGAAAATATCAATTTTGTTGCATGGTGGATGACTCGGCCAAAATTTGGGTTTTTCCTTTAGATTACTATTGCCATCTAGTGATCGTTCTTCTAATATTTCACTATGTGATAACATTTGTGGTTCTTTCTCAATTAATTCACAGAGGTTTATTAGATCATGGTTGTTCTATTTGATGGATGTCTCATTCTTCAGTTAGTATTTATATCCTTAGATCAACCACAAAGTAAAACACTCCCTTCGGGCAATCTTGATGAAGTGTTTTCTTTATTTTTGATAACACAGCTCAATGACACCTTTCTCCACAACCGGCCTTGATCACATGACCAACAGTGATCACCCCCACCAATAAAAAATGTGAAACAACATAGAAAACAGATAAATCAATGCATTGTTCGATGGGTGCCATCTTGAAATATTAATTCAGTATATACCCCTAGTGTAAAAACAAACACCCCAGGCTGAATGCACATTTCAAATACATAGCATAGTAAATGTAGAAAAAAATTAACAGCAAACATACTCAAATATAACGTTAATACAAACTGCTGCAATAACAGAGCCAAGTGATTCACATATAAAGAATAATTGAAATAACTGAAATAACATGAAGCAGGCAGTGCATATAACAACTCTCTACCTAACCTTCAATAATCCATGGGAATCAATTTATATTCACCAGATACCCTCCCCCTACATAAAATTGGCAATATTCATTGCCACCCTATGCCCATCTATGAATTGGACATATTCAGGGCACACAGAGAAAGATAGTATAAAGCAAGTCAGTGATCCTAGCTAGTTGGTATATCAAAAAAGAGCATGGAAAGTGGACAGATGTATTTGAGAAATAAATGGGCAATTGGGTGGTCCATAAAGACAGGAGAGTCATAACCAATAGATCATAAGCAGGTCAGGCACCATCAGGAGGTTCTAATGGAACATAAGCAACAACGGTCCAGTGGACAAGAAATCAAAGTACCCCCCAAAAAAAGGTGGAAAAAACTACCATGTAATCGCCTGGGACACTCATTGAGAATAGCTAAACAACATAGTGCACAATGTAACAATCTGTGAGAAACAATCTTATCTGTGTCACTGCTCCAAACACCCAAGTGCAATGTGGAAGAAAAAGGTAGGGGGCTCCCACCCAGACAGACAATACCATATCTCAGTTAAGATGCCCTTCCTTTCCTGCTAGAAAAAGAAAGAAAATTAACAAGAGTTGGGAGATATAATCACTTCAACAAGCTGAATAAGAGTAACGCAGAGCATAAAATATTTATACAAGCAAAAGACTCAGGGCCTCGTTACGAGTTTGGTGGATGGGATACTCTGTCACAAACATTTGTGATGGATATTCCATCCACCAAATTACAATTTCCATAGAATATAATGGAATTGTATTAAGGCGGACGGGATATCCGTCACGTTCGTGATAGAGTAACCCTGTCCACCAAACTCATAATCAGACCCGGAGTCTTCTCCCAGACGCCCTTTCAGTTCTTCATCTGTGCTTCATCTGTGCTCCACCCACAAGTCTCCAGGACAATAATATATTTTGATTTCCATTTCCTAAGCAGCAATGTTCTGTTGACACTGTGAATGTAACGTGGGACTTGCTCAATTTCAAAGTAGGGGAGTTTGGATATCTCACTGTCGTGCATATCCTTAAACCTTAAAGTTGCATGCTATGTTGTAGTGTGGGTTGCCATTGTCAATAGCTCTCATGTGTTCAAGTATTAATTCTTTCACTGCTTATATCATGTTATCCACATGTGGTTTGTAACAGGGACACTCCAGGATTTATACAACATAATGTAAGCTACAAGTTAGAAATTGGGTTATGGTTTTTGCACCCCAATGAAATAGCACAACATATTTTATCTTGCTTCTGCTGTATTTGCAAGCCGTAAATGTGAAGTTGTTGAGATTGGTATGTTTACTGTGATGTTACTATGGAATAACCTGTCCCTAAGAAAGAACCTCTCACGTAAGTTATACTTGTTTTTTTTTCAAGGAGACCACCTATAACAGGGTCACATTTCAGAATACCTCAAGTGTTTTGGAGCACTTTAGTAGCTCTGGTGGTTCTGCTATTTAAAGTGGTTATCATCCTAGTCATGTCATTAAGATCCTCCAAGGTATTAGGTGCATTCAGAAAAATGATGGTCTCTCTGGATAATGTCCCTGATGCATGTTGTTGCACTATTAAGAACCCTTTCTAGGTATCCTCTTTGGTTTTTTCTCTGTATCATATGCACCTCTTTCTTTTGGTATGCCTCCTCTGTGTTACAGTTCCTCTTTGCCGTTAATAGTTTCCCAAAAGGGATACTCCACTTGATTGTCTCTTGGTGGCTACTGAGAGTGTGGAGGATGCTGTTGCCTGCAGTGGGCATTCGGAAGAGACTGGTCTGTAGTTTGGTCCCCTTGACCTTAATCTAGATATCTAAAAATTCCAATTTCCTCTTACTAACAGTGTAAGTGAAGTCAAGGTTCATGGTGTTAGTTTTGATTTACTTTACAAACTATTTCACTGAAGCTTGAGAGCTTATAGTGGGCAGAAGATATGCTATTGATGTTGCTGGATACCTGTTAGACCATGACATGTACTAACAAATACTTTTTGAGAGTCAGACATTGCCGGTCATGTGATCAAGGCCAGGTTGTGGCCGAAACACACCATGGATCTGTGTTGCTTAAAATAAACGATGAATCAAGGCTGCCCGGAGGGGGTGTTTCACTTTGTGATTGGACTAAGGATTTATTTCTGTGGTGCTCTCACAGCCTGTAATGCTCCACCCCCTAACACTGGATGGAGGTGTCCTAAGGTTGCCAGTACGTAGTTATACGTAGGACCTAGTTTCTATAGGAAAAATGATTTTTGTTTTGCCAATCATTTTAACATCATTATCCTCCCAAAAATTTCAAAACTAGTTTACCACTCACTTCTGCTGCTTTGTTGAATGTTTTGGGGTGATCCGTTAAGTGGGGGCCGAAAAAAAGGGAGGTCCCAAAATGTGTTTTCCCTATGCAAATTCCCATAGGGATTTTCAACATGACTACAGCCCAAAATGCTGGCTGGAATTACACCAAATTTGGCAGAAGGCTAGCTCTTGGTCCAGAAAGCGTGCTTTTGTGATTTGGTGTATATCTGTTCTGCAGTTTTAGAAATAATAACTGAAAACCAAATTTGCATATCTAGGGACCTGGACCCTCCGCATATCCACCCACGGTGAATCCGCAAATTCAAGTGTGAAAGCAACGTCCTTATTGGTTGCCTGCATCTTGACAGAAACGTTTCTGCCACCATTTTATATCTTGCATCCACAGGGATGAAAAGTTGCTTGTATATTAATTGAAGGGGTCAGGTGAGAGCTTTCCTGACCCCTTGTGTATGTTATAAATGAGGTGAAAGCATGTTTAATGGACATTAAAATGCCAGAAAATGTTTTTTGGACACACGTGAGATCCACGGTCTACTCTGTCCTCCAATACAGATACTCTCTCACCCCCTCACATAACCATGCACACACTCTCACACCCACTCTTACACTCATACAGACCCTCTTGTACATAGTTACACACAGAGATGCTCTCACACCCACTCAGACACCTACACAGACACTCTCACACCCACTCACATACCCATACAGACACTCTCCCGCCTGCTCTTACAAACACACATACCTTCTCTCACCCAGTCACAGACACTCTCACACCCACTCAGACACCCATACAGACACTCTCACACCCACTCTGACATCCATACAGACACTTCCACCCCAATCACATACCCATACAGACACTCTGATACCCACTCTTATACCCATACACACCCTCACATACCCAGTCACACACATAGATACTCTCATCCACTGTGACACCCATATAGACACTCCCACACCCACTCAGACACCCATATTGCTCTCACACCCCTCTGATACCCATACAGACACTCACACACCTACTCACAAACCCACTCTGACACTCACACACCCAGGCACAGAACTACTCACACTCCTTGCGGAATTTGCAGAATTTGGGTAATTTCACGTTCTGCGGAGAACGCGGAATTGCCAGAAATTGGGGAATCTGCAGCTAAGCAGAATTTTTTGCTTGTTCGCGCTTTCAAAATGTGTGTTCACGAGATATTTCCCCCAGAGCACGCAAACAGTGTTCGCGAACAGGAAAAAAGCATCGCGAACGGGCGGAACAAGCAATTCCGCGTGCTTTACCATTTCACGGAGCTTTGCGAAGCACGACTATGCAAATTCCGCCCACCCCCTGCATTCATACACCCACTAACACTTGCACTCACAGATCCATCACAGACCCACACAGGCACTCAAAGACCCACTCACACATCCACAGAGGTATTCACAGACCCACTCACACATCCACACAGGCACTCACACACCCACTAAGACACTCACACACCCACTCACAGACCCATACAGCCACTCACACACCCACTCACAGACCCATACAGCTACTCACATATCCACTCATAGACGCATACAACCACTCACACACCCACTCACTGACCTATGCAGCCACTCACATACCCACTCTGAAAGGTGACAGGTTACTGTTAGGAATCCATCTTTAAAAAAATGTAGAAATACACTTAAAAAACCAAAGGTTACAGGGACATTGTAATTAGGAAATGGCATTAAAAAAAACTTTGAAATTAACTGAAGAAAACAAAGCTTACAGAGACGTTATAGTTAGTCTCAGATTCCACTCATACAAAACCAGTGAAATTCAGCATTTATAGTTACCTGAGCTGACTATAACTTACACCCCTGCAATGCAATTCTATGACCTCACATATTACATCACTCATGACATGGTCAGTGACATCACACTGAACTCTTTTTTCAATGAATTCCTACGTTTTTTTATTCTATTTCCAAACTATATATTTTTTTAACATTAAGTAAAAGGCCCATTGCAATTCATGGGAGGGGTTGGACGCAGGGCCTGGCCTGGCATTGTGCTGCCTCCACCCAAGCTTGCTGCTCCTGCCCCCCTACTCCTTGTCATCCATTGTCAAAGTCCATGTCCCTGCTCCCTCATTACAGCCCTGTGTGCTAGTTTTTCTGCCAATGCCCTTCCCGCCTGCCCTGAACAGGGCGCTTGCTGCCCCATACACCTCCTCCCTACCGTCTGTTGTCTGAATCCATGCACCAGCCCCATCCCTCCTGCCCTGTATAGTTTGATGTGCTGCCCTCCATTTAGCGTGATGTCCCTGCCCACTCCTGCTGCCCTCCATTGCCCAATTCTGTGCCCCAGCATTGCCCTCCTGCTTAGCCTCTATGCTTAGCTTACTGCCCTGACTCTCCTTCCCCCTGCCCTCCGATGTCTGTGTGCCTGCCTCTGCTCCCTCTTTTTTGACCATGTTCCATGGACCTGCCAATGCCTTGCATGGTCAGATGGCTGCCACCTGTCCCTGCCACCTCCACCTTGCTTGTCTGAGTGCCATGTCCTTATCCCCTCCCTCTTGTACCCCATGGTCCATTTTGCTGCTACGTTCTCATGCCTTCCATGCTCTATGTTGCTGCAACTGCTCCTCAAGCCAGTCCTGCTTGGTCTGCTATGAAGCCCCTTCCCCTGCCCTCTCTTGTAGGTGCGGCCGGCACATGTAAGAGCAGTGGGGCGGGGGCAGGCGGGTTAGTAGGGGGAAGTCAACAGATGACGGTATAGGTAAAATGAAATTTGAAAAATAAATTCACTTACCTTGTGCTCACTGCATCGCCGACTCCTGTCATCTGTTGACTTCCCCCACCACCCTGCCCCACATCCACTCCACCCCACTGCCCCACTGATCTTAACTGTACCAGCCATGCCTGCTCTCCTGTCCGTGTCCAGCCCCTACCCCTCCGTTCTGTTTTCCATGGCTCTTTGTGGACTCCCCTGCCCTCTCCCTCTTTCCCACCATGGCCATTGTGCTGCCACTAACCCTCCTGCTTGCCATGCAAAGTCTTCAGTGCAGCCAAAGCCCCTACCACCTGCCCTGTGTGATCAGCTTGCTGCCCCTGACCCCCTCCCACCGTCCCTCCGTTTTCTATGTGTATGCTATTATAGTCTCACTGTTGTCCTCCATGGTGTGTTGTGTTTCCAGTGCCCAATCCGCCTGCCCTCCATGGTCAGCTTGCTGCTCCTGCCCTGCCCCCTTGCCCCTGCCCTCTGTTTTTCATGTACAGACCCCTATCTCCTCTCTCCTGCCTTGTCTAGTACATTGTTGTGCCTCTGCACCATCCCGTCTGCTCTTCATGGTTGGTTATGCTGCAACTATCCCTCCTGTCTGTCCGGTATGGTCAGATTGCTGCACTTGTCTATTTCCCCTCTGCTCTCTGTTGTCCATATGCATGGCTTTGTCCCCTCCCAATTGCTTCCTATGGTCCGTTGTGCTGCACTGCTGTCCCACCTGGGATCCCTGACGCCTGCCCTGTAAGGTCAGTTTTGTGCCCTTGCCCAATTACATCCTGTCCTCTGTTATCTGAGGCCGTGTCCCTACCCTATTCCTCCTGCCCTCCGTGATCCAATCTACCATACTTGCCAACATTTTGAACTTGGTAAGAGGGTGAGTTTGAAAAAACGAATCTGGGGAATTGATTTTTCCCAGTGACTTACAATGAAAAAGAGGAGATTTTAGGCAGGAGCCTTTGTTGGCTTGTATGGTTCTACTGCCATTGCTTCTTCTTTTTGCCCTCAGTAGTCTGTTATTTTTGCCACAGCCTCTCTTGCCTGTCCTGCATGGTTGGTCTGTTGCCCCTGTCCCCCTGTCCCCCTTTCCTCTGCCCCCCATGTTCCGCTGCCACTGCCCCTCCTGCCTGCCCAGCATGGTCAACTTGTTGCCTCTGCACCCTCCTTTCTGACCTCAATAATCCAAACACATGCCCCCGAGCTCTGCCTCCCAACATTATTCTAATAAGCAACTAGATAGCTAACATTCAATATTTATTACAAAAGTGTGGCACGCCTGATGTCATCTTGATGTAACCAAAACTGTAATACCTAAACCTTTCCTTTAGAAATTATAAAAATTAGAGCATCTTATTTTCATTGAAATTATGGTTAGTGCTCTAAAAACCTAAAATAAGGACATATTTCGTGAGTTCTCAAATAGCGACAAAGCACTATTAAAATTATTTGTGTTATATTTATGTTTTGTATCTAGTTGATCACTTGATTATATAACACACTTTAGGGAGAGGATGTGGCGTTTCGGCCAGAGCTGCAGACTTTGCAACTGGGGAACCAGGTTCGAGTTCAATTGATTCTGGGCAAATCACTTATTCCCCCATGCCTAAAACCAAAATTAAAGTATCCTTGTGTAATGTAACTGATGCTCTTGTAAAACACTCCAATACCTTTTGGTCAAGTTCGCGCTATATAAAACTGCAAAAAAATAAACAATAAGTGTTTTGCACTCTGCTGTCGTTGAGCTATACTTTGGCTGATATTTGTGCTAACTTTGATCTCTTTTTTCTCTGGTGGCCATCATAGGAGACTTGTTTGTTTTTCCACTTTGATTTCATCAATATGGCATTCAGATTTGCCACACTGTGACATTAATTCAGAATTTTAACATTCTAGTTTCTCATTAGAACACTGTAGTAAAGCTGCTGATTACCATGGAGTTAATTGGCAGTCTGCTGCTGGTGTTTAAAGTGTATGTTTTAGTCTGCATGTCAGAATCTCATGTCATAAATCTTTATTCGGTTGGCCAAAGCACTCATGAAAGAATACAATATACATTAAAATCATGATTAAACAATTTCACATTAAAAAAATTCCAACATAAAAGACCCAGAAGCAACATAATAAGAGCAAAAGTTAATCAGGCCTCAACCTCCTGCACAGCAATGCAGCTCGCAAAAAAAACATTAACAGAAAACATTACAAGTTCATTGGGGAGCATCTGCAGATAAACCAGGGCCTGGCGTACTTGAGAGAAATGTAGAGGCTTCAACAGGGAAACTAAAAGTTCATAGAGTTAAACTCTGCAGAATTCCGCGTTGTAGAAAAAAACTTGGTGAAATTCCACGGAGTTCCGTTCCGCTTGCAATTTAAATTCATCCATTGTATGCATTTCACTGCGTGAGTGAGACAGCTGATCTAAACCCAAGTGTACAGGCAAGCATGTCATCCAACTAAATGAAAAACAACTCCAACAGTGCAATAGCTGCGCCCTGGAGGATGACAAGAAGAGCAGGACAGGGTCCAGGGCTACTTGGCTGCTCGGTGCACTGTAGTCTCATCATCACATCCACACATTGTGCCGTGTCAAAACCTTCGTTCTGGCTATTTAAAACAGATGGCATGTATGACATAACGCAATTAAGAGCAAGGCGTACTAGTTTACATTGCAGCTCCTACTAGCCCAAAATCTCCAGTTCCAATTACGTACCAACTGCAGAGATCGGGATACAAATTTTATCTTTTAAATTAAATTAATATCTTGTTTCAAAATTAGTACAACAGGATTTGCCTGTGTTAGAAACGCCTCACCATGAACACCAAGAAATCTTCTATTTTACTCTTTTTCCATAGAGTTATGGACCTTAGAGTGATGTGTGTCTGGAGGCAGCCCTACCCCATCCCCAATTTGGGTAGCGTGCCAGGGTTGGAAACCTATCCCACTTCCAAGGAATGCTGTGTACTATTCGCGCAACACCCTAAAGCGAGTGCTGCCACCAAACACACAGCTGGGATAATCTGCAACTGTGGCACAAGGTGGCAGAGGGTGGCTAGAGTGGGGGCAGAGTAACTGCCTGAGGGAGTATGCACAGATGGTGAGACACGCTCATGAGTCATCATGATACAAACATGCACGAGTGACTCCAGACGATTAATACCGCCATCGAAGCTGCTGCAGGTGGAGTTAATTAATGGAAGTGTCATAGAGAGTCTATTAATAGTTTTTCTCAGTAGGGGTGGTGCTGGTAAACTCCTCTACGTGGCAGTTACTGGAGTTTTTGCCAAACTTCACGTTCCAAGCGGAGTGCAGAGTGGCAAAAACTCTGTAAACTCCGCCAGTGGTGCGAAGTCTACCACCAGCACTAAAAATAACAGCAACACATAACAAAATGTAGTGTGTCCTATGGAGACGCGTTGTCACAGCCTCAGGGCATCCTACATCAGGTGAAACCCAGCCATTTGGTGTTGCAAGAAGATGGTGAAATGAGTTAAACCTAAATCTAGCTAAAAGAAACCTATCACACTTCTGGCGTACCAGGCTAGTTAAGGCTCCATACCCCGAATGGTTTTCAACTGGTTAAGCTTCAGATCCTCCCTAGTTCAGACCTTGATCCAACACAGCAGCGTGCTAAGGGCCATTAGGTTTGCCATGTGATCATGTTTCGCATGCACTGAGAATGTGTGAGTCAAGATGGTACCTGTGTTACCAGTTGTAAAAACGGAGTTTCCACATGTCAGAATGTTTAAATGAAATAGAAGGGAAAGATATTTGAGAACTCACTTAAAACGCATCCAAATTCTTCTTTCTACAGCGCTAACCATAATTGTTATGACAAAATGATCCCCCTCTCACTTTGTTCCTTTCAAAATTAAATGTTTTAAGTTTTACCATTTTAATTCAATCAAGATGGCTTCAGGTGTGCCATACTTTTTTCGTTAGACTGTTAGCACTCTAGTTGTTCTTTAGAACACTCTGGGAGGCTGCAGTTGAAGGAAATGTCACCAGTGGCCCTGTGTGCGTTTTGGCAATGTGATTGTTCCTGGTGTGTCTTTATCCACAAATATGCGATAACATAAATCCTCCTATAGAGATGACAACAAGACTACAAAGAGGTAAATCTCCACCAAACAAGGGTCTCTCTTTCCAACTATATGAAGCAATAGCTTCTTGGTTTGATGGAGATGTCCTCATATTAATGGGCATCAACAATGCCTCACCTAAATCGACAGAAAATGCGCTGGGGGACCACTTGTTAAGCTGTCCATCCTCCTATCAAAAGGTAGACAGACCTTTGCATACTACTAAGCTGGTCAGAGCCAAATGTCAAAGCTTCCAAGTGATTTGTTCATTTGAATACTCAAACAGAGATCCATGTACTCTGCTATCACCAGGCAAGGGTGGACTCACTTGTCATGGTCACTGCAGATTGCCTCTAATAGAGTAACAATGCATTCACCTCCACAAAGCATTTTCAGATCGTCTTTCAATATGGAATTACTGAGAAAACATATTTGCTTTACCTTCGCCAACCCCAGGAGTTAGGATCATTTGTCCTTTACAGAAGAAGAGCTTCAATTGGGGCACCCGCTTTGTTTGCATTTGTAAGTGCTTCCTGTTTAGGTTTAGTTTCTGTAAAATGAGCATCAGGGCCAGAACAGCCCCCTGAGCCCCATCCCCTGGGGCCCGACCACAGCTTAATGGGGAGGAGTGCTGCGTGACCCCCTCCCTGGGCCGATTTCAGCCCCCGGGACCTCATCTTTACAATGCACAGGCCGCCCCTGGGAGGTGGTGGTCAATGGGGCCATATATGGCGCAGGAGGGGGGCTGTGTGGCCCCCAATATGTTTAGGCCCTCTCATTTTTAAAAGAATTTGGCCCCAGGGAGGTGGTGGTCCCTGGTGCCTACTAAAGCCTCTGGAGGAGGGTCTGTGCAGCTCCCTCCACCATTTTGTATATACCCTGGCAAAGATATTGGTCCCCAGGTCTAAATAAGCCCAATAGAGGTGGGTCTAAAATGCCCCCTCCCAAATTTAAATAATGCCCTGGGAGGTGGTGGTCCCTGGGGCTAAAAAAGGCCTCTAGGAGGAGGGACCTGTGTTAGCCCCCTCCTTTCTAAACAGAATGTTGGTGTATTCCCCCAGGACATGGCGCACCCAGGGGCTTGTTTTAAAAAAAAAATTGCCCCCGATTTGCGGCTCCTTTGCAATTTTGCTGCAAAAATGTAAAAAAACAAAAAAAAGGGTACAAGGGGGACACCATGACCATGGCTAGAGGGTCAGGGTATTCCTACTGTGCCAACTTTTTTTCTATTTTTTGAGGGGGGGGGGGCATCGGCTGAAGCCAAGCCCCAAGATGGCTGCCAATACTTCCTGGTTGTTATGTTGGCAGCCAATCAGATTTCAGCACGGGGACTGTCAGAGCCTCCGAGAACCTGCGTCCCTATATATATAACATTTGGATTTCTTTTAATAAGTCTAAAATTACTGAACTGATTTACACCAATTAAGAATAAGTACTCATTCTGGACCAAGAGCTAGCTTTCTCCCAAATTTGGTGTAATTCCATCCAGCGGTTCGGGCTGTAGTAGTGTCTAAAATTCTTACACAAATTAACATGGGACACGCACTTTTGGACTCCCCCTTTTTTCTCAGCCCCTGCTTGATGAGTCGCCCCAAAACTTGCCATGTACATCTAGAATCACCAGCACACTTTGTTTTTTTTAAATTTAATTTATTTTTTAATCCATGATAGTTACATTACAGATATATAATCAACAGCCTAAAAACTAGGGGTGGGCGGAATTTGCGTAATTGCGTTACGCAAATCTCCGCGAAACGGTAAAAAATCTCCGCGAACACACAGAAATTCCGCGAACACGCGGAATTGCTTGTTCGCGATGCTTTTTTCCTGTTCGCAATTGCTGTTTGCGTGCTCGAGGAGAAATATCTCGTGAACATGCATTTTGAGAACGCGAACAAGCAAAAATTTCGCGAAATCGCGGAAAGCAGACTTTTGAGCAATTTCGCGTTCTCCGCGGAACGCGAAATTCCGCAAATTCCGCAAATTCCGCGAGCGGAACGGAATTTGCCGCCCAGGCCTACTAAAAACAACACAGTCCTGAACATAAATACTTAAGATGATTAGGCAGTAATTAGTTAATTCATAACATACAATACGTATTTCATCATTATCAATCTCAAATCCATCACGATACTTCAAAGTGCGAGTGCTAATGCATATCATCATTTTTCCATATATGCCAGAACTGAGCCCCATATCTCCATACCCAATTTCCTCTTTCGGGAGCCTTTCAAGGCATATAAACTATGTTCTAAATTAAAGATGGTTAAGAATCTAGTCCACCAAAGTTCAAAAGTTGGAGCATCCTTCTGAAGCCACATTGAAGCAATACATAATCTGGCTATGGCTGTCACTAAAAAAATCAAATATCGAAACTTATTTTCCAGCTGGTCACACCTGTCACTCTCAGCCACCCCCAACAACAAATGAAAAGCAGATAGTCTAACTATACCCCCCCTGATTTCTGCTAGGAATTTCTCCAGATGCTCCAAAAAGTTACCCAAGTGCCTGCATGTAAAAAAATATGCACAATGTCTGCCTCCTCAGTTCCACATCGAAAACACCTCCCATCGTTTACCCCTCCCCATTTTAACAGCCTAGCTGGAGTGTAGTAGAGGTTAAAAATAGTCTTATAATGTTCTGTACGAAGGTTGGCAGACATCAATAACCTCCCAGCCAGATCGATAGAGTGCTCCACCGAGTGCCGTGACACCCTAACCTATCACCCTACTTAATGTTGTGCATATCCAGATCACCGCCCTTAGTGTCTAATAGTAAGTTGTATAAAATACCAATGCGTGCAGTCTTCCGCACCTCCTCCACTAAAGGATTACATTCAATCATCCATCGGTTTTTACATAAGTAGTCACAAATTTGTAAATATTAAAAAATTCAGATCTAGGGAGGCCATATTTCTCTGCAGGCATCTCAAAAGACATCAGGGTCCCATTAGCATAAAGATCTCCAATATGCTGGATGTCTTTGATCCGCCATCTATCAATGGGCCTATCCCAAAATATAGATGGCAACAGTACTGAAGCTGCAAACGGGGTATAATGGGAAACCCTTTCAAATCGATAGCGTTTTCGCACAGCTTTCCGAACGTTATAGGAGGCATTTAAAACCTAGAACCTGTTTTTTTTATAATAACTTTGCTCAAGCCTTACGAACAATCGATTTTTTGCCTCGTTGCCTAATAACATCTGACATATAGAGGGAGACTCAGCAACACTAAAAGGCTCTTCCCCAGTTAATAATATATTCATATTTTGCAGTATGCAAACATAGTAATATAGAGTAAAATCCGGTACTGCCCAGCCACCTTTCTCACGTGGTAGAACCATATAGCACATGGCTCTGCGAGGCTTCCCCTGCACCCATAAAAAACTCACACAAGTTGATTGGAGGGCTGATAATTGGACACGGGAAATTTCTAACAGAACAGATCTGAAATAATATAAAACCTTGGGTAGTACTAGCATTTTAAGAACATTGCATCACCCCACTAAAGAGAGATGCAGACATTCACTACAATCCAATTGTTTCCGTACAGAGTTTAAGATATTACCCCAATTAATCTCAACAAGTGTCTTTAGACATGTCCTTATTTTGACTCCCAGGCATGTTACCTCATTCAGAATTTGATGGTCATTATAGCCCACTTGATTTAAGCACAACATTTGTGTTTTAGACACATTGAGTTTGCATCCCGAAGCTGCTCCAAACTCCAGCGCCAGCTGTTCTATCTTGGGCATAGCCATTATAGGATCTGGAGTGACAACCCCGATATCATCGGCGTACGCGAAAACCCGATATTGCTCTTGCCTCCGAATTACTGATTCTATCCGGGCATTTTGTTCTAGCATCATTAAAAAGGGGTTGATATATAGTGATACCAACAAGGGGGAGCATGGGCATCCCTGTCTTGTGCCCCGTGTAATATATACAAGATCTGATTCAAGACCATTAATACAAATTTTAGCAGTCGGGCACCAATATAAAACCTGGATAGCTGTAATAAAACCCTGTCTAAAACCTGATCGTTGTAGTACTGCCCATAAAAATTCCCATGATCGAATGCTTTTTCAGCGTCTAATAAAATCAAACTGAATTTGATTTGCTCCCCGATCGAACGCTTTTTCAGCGTCTAATAAAATCAAACTGAATTTGATTTGCTCCCCGTGGTATTAGCTATATCTAATAGGGTTACCACCCTATTAATATGATTGATTGTGCTCCTTTTAGGTATAAACCCATGTTGTTGAGTCAACACCAATGGGGTTAGCACATCCGCCAATCGGGTCGCTAAGATTTTGGCATAAATTTTACCGTCAGAGTTTAATAGCGATATAAGGCGGAAACGGTTGACTACAGCTACCCTTGAGGCGGAAGCCGGGGGTGTTGCTCCTCAATTTTTTGAACTTTTTTAATATCTCGCTATTTTGCACATTGCTGTTTCGCTCTGTTTATATTGCATTGTTTCTTACCTGGCCTCGGTTGTGTTTCTGGGTTTGGCGCTCCCCGCAGAGCGGAGTCAGTGCTGGGGCGGGAAGCGCGAGTCCTGAGCCGCTATCACCTCCCTCGAGTCACAGGGCCACGCTCCTCACAGATAGCCACGCCCCTTTTCCTTCCTATAACTATGTACACTCCTCGGACGCGCAGCGGACGAGCGCAGCGGGCACGCCCTCAGCACGCCGAAGACACGCCAAAGACTAGCCCGTCTGTGCCCCGTCCGGGCCTGTACAGGACATGGGGCAGAAGGCCATGTTCCTCCCGCCTGCAAGAGGCTGGTAAGATCCTCGGTGGAACTGCGTGCGCTTCGCCCTCTCCGGGACCCGAGCTGCACCTTACTCAATCTCCACAGTATTGGAGGTACGGCCTGTAACAAGTGCAAACTCTCCACTTCCATCCTCCAACCTTTCCCTGATTCGGTTAGGAGGCGTAGAAAACACAAACAACATCGTGTCGCGGAGGCTAAGGAATATGTGCTTTTTACTACCAACTGTCACTCACTTCCCAAGCACAGTTTGGACATATTCAACCTCCTTACGGAGATAAATCCTAGCGTTCTCTTCCTGACTGAGACATGGCTGCATGAGAGTGCGGGCCCTGATGTGGCTATCGCCCTCCCTGCAAACTACGCTATTATTAGGATTGATCGTCAAAACCAGCTGGGTGGTGGGATTGCCATCATTTTCGATAGGAAACTGAAGTGCACCTTAGAACATATTAACATCCCTGAGTTACTTGTTCCTTTTATGTCTGTGCTGTTTCCTTGTAGTTATGTTACTTTCGCTGAGCTGTATGCGCAAAAGCGCCGGGACACTCTATCGGAGTAGCCGAGCGCTATATAAATGCTTTGTAACATAACATAACATAACATAACATAACATAACATAACATAACATAACATAACAGTGCAAAGCAGGATTCTTTAAAATCTCCCTGAATTCGAATTTCACAATGTCCGGTGTACTGTTGTATCGACCTCCCGGTAATTCCTTCAAATGGGCGTCTACCTTAGCTAACTACATTACCCCATATTTTATGGCATCTAAAAAATTTTCACTTATCGGTGATTTTAACTTACATCTGGAGGACCCGTCCATTGCAGTTTGAGCCAATCTGCTGGACGACTTAAAGGCCCTAAATTTAATCTTAATGAACACTGGACCGACTCATAACAAGGGTCACTTGCTTGACCCCGTTTTTTCTAATGTGATGGAGCTTAAATAGCACAACACTTCTCCTATCGGTTGGTCAGATCACTATCTAACAAAATTAAGTATCAAACTTCTGCCTACTGCCCACACTAAATTAAATGCCTCTGCCACGTTGAGGAAAAATTGGAAGTTACTTGACACGGCTGAACTAAACGAGACACTTCATTTAAATCCTCCTAGGAAGGTCCTTGATATGAACTGCCAGGCGGAAGCCACTGATAAATGGCTTCGCGATGCTGCCGATCATTGTTTACTCACCACCTCTACTAAAGGTAACAGACACCGCCATCCTGCCCCATGGTTTAATGACCTTTTAAAAACGGAAAAATCAAGATGCAAGGCTCTGGAGCGCAAATGGTGTAAAGATTACGCCCCTGAAGCTAAAAGCATTTATCACAAGGCTAGAAATTTATACCATTCTGCCCGTGTTAAAACGCGCGCTTCTTTTGTTTTTCTTTCCTTTATGGAAGCTACTAACAAATCGAAAACATTGTTTAATCTAGTTAAGGACCTTGCCGGAGCTCACACTTCAGCTTTACCTTCCCCACTGGATTCGCAACAGTGCCAAGATCTTGGCTGCTTCTTCTCGGAGAAAATTGAGAAAATTATCAGGGATATAAACATTAACAATACTGTGTCACCCCTTTCCACCGACTGTGATCACGTCTCCTTGGGTGATAACACCTTGGTAGCATGGCCCTCCATCACGGTAGACACATTGAAATCCATACTTAAAAATACTAAGTCTGGTCTCCTAGGGATCCCATCCCGATTAAAATCTTTAAACTACTTGATGACCAGTCCTTGGAGGTCATCGTTGACACGCTAAATGCGTCATTAGATTGTTCATCTGTCCCGTCTCTTTGGAAACACGCCATGGTTACGCCACTGCTAAAAAAGCCCACAGCTGAGCCTGAATGTTTGGCAAATTACAGACCTATTTCCTTGCTCCCTGCCTTTTCTAAATGTTTGGAGAGACATGTCCATTCGACTTTAACCTCCTTTGTCGAAAATAACTCACTTTTGCACCCCTCACAATCTGGTTTCCGTGTTGGTTTTTCTACGGAAACCACTCTCCTCGGAGTCACAGAACACATTAGAAACTTACTTGATAAAAGTCAGACGGTCGCGCTCGTACTCCTTGATCGGAGCGCGGCCTTTGATACTATTTCACATGAAATTCTTATCAAGGCACTGTTTAGGAACGGAGTCCGAGGTAAAGCACTTGAGTGGATCCGCTCCTTTCTGAGTGACAGGACGTTTCAAATAACATCTTCTATAGCCTGCTCTGACTTTTTTAAAATTTCTCACGGCGTGCCTCAGGGTTCCATTCTGAGTCCGCTGTTTTTCAATATCTATCTCAGACCTTTAGCTGACATAGCTGAAAAATCCGGACTCTCCCTTATGACCTACGCCGATGACTCCCAAATTATCTTCTCCCTTTCTGAGCCTAGTCCGTCTTCCTCTTCCCCCCTTAAACTGGGGTTGCAAAACATCCTGAATTGGATGACTAGCAACCAGCTAAAGCTTAATGGAGACAAGACGGAGGTTCTTCTTTTAGGAAAACAACATGACCTGTGGAATTCCTCCCACTGGCCTGACCAGTTGGCCACTCTCCCTACCCCAGTGCCACATGTTCGTAACCTGGGCTTTATTCTGGACAATACTCTTTCTATGAGTAAACAAGCCAACAAAGTGGTGGGTCTTTATCTTACCATTATTAAATGGTTGAGGAAAATCTTATGGATGCTGCCCCTTTCTACTCAGAAGACTGTAGTCAATGCTTTGATTACTTCTCGGCTTGACTACGGTAACATTCTGTATCTCGGGTCAAATAAAGCGGTAATTAGTCGACTGCAACTTGCTCAGAACGCTGCAGTCCGTCTACTTTGTAAAATCCCGAAAAATTCTGGGGTCTCGAACCATCGTAGGGAACTCCACTGGCTCAAGGTGGAAAACAGAATCCGCTTTAAAGCTCTGACCTATATGTTTAGAATCAAGGCTGGCACAGCGCCAAACTATCTTTCATCTTTAGCCCAGCCTTACATTCCCAAGCGCAGTCTTCGCTCACAATCACTTTCCAATTTTTGTATCCCTAGATTTAAACTGGCAAGAATGGGTGGCAGATCATTTGCCTTCCTTGGTCCATCCCTCTGGAACGCACTCCCTCCTTTCATCCGAAAGGAGGAAAATTATGACAGGTTCCGAAGAAACGTTAAGACCTGGCTATTCGACCAATAACTCGAGTAGCTAGCTTTCGCTCCTGACACTTTTTTCTTGCTGTATCTCGGCGCCTGGAAACCCTTTTTGGGTAGCTGTTGCGCCTTACAAGTTCTAATAAATAAAATAAATAAAAATAAGAGCCCGGCTGTTCAGGTGGGTTGTCTTTCTTTTTAAAAACAATTATGTTTGCTTCGTCCCAATTCAAAGGCGCTGTGCCTATTTGTGCTTGCTGAAAAGTGACTAGCATATTAGCCTTAAGCTCTTCCAAAAATGTTTTATATACCTCCAACGGAAGATTTTCAGGCCCTGCCGCTTTACCTGTGGCTAAACCATTAATTACCGCTTCCAGCTCTTCAACAGTTATGGGTGCCTCTAACAAGTCTGCATCTTGAGGGTTCAGATTACTGCAATTTAGGTGCTGCAGCAGTGTTTCATCAGCCTGCATATCAAGGTTCTCCCCAGCATAAAGTGCCTCGTACAAATCATGAAAAACATTTAAAATCCCAGCATCAGTATCTACAAAGTTGCCCAGGGAATCAACCACTGATCCAATTCTTTGGGCAGCCTCTCTTGATCGGAGCCTTTACACCAAACAACGTCCAGCTGCCTCCCCATACACGTAGCTTTGTTTCTTGTTTACAGTATATTTCCTGGCTACTTCTTGGCCCAATATAAATGTATTTTAGCCTTTCAGTGAGCTACGTCTGTTTGCAAGAATACAATATCCCCCTTTGCTTGAATCCCCCGCATGAGATTTTCTTCAGCACACTTTGTTTTGAAAAGTTTTGTGAAGAATCGTCAAATGGTGCCGAAGATATATGCAAGTCAAACAATACTTTTCCTATGGAAACATAGTCCTACCTATAACTACCTAGTGGCAACTGCCAGCTAACTATAACTTGCGCCTCCACAATGCACTGCTTATGACCTCACATATTACATCACTCATGTCTTGGTCAGTGACATCACTGATGACATCAGTCATGTTATGAGTGATGTAATATGTGAGGTCATAAGCAGTGCATTGCGGGGTGCGAGTTATAGTTAGCTCAGCTAACTATATCTGCGGAATTTCTCTCGTTTTGTATAAATGAAATGGCAGCCCAACTATGACATCCCTGTAACCTTTGTTTTTTCAGTGAATTTGTAAGGTTTTTTAAATGCTAATTCCTAACTATAACGTCCCTGTAACCTTTGTTTTTTTCTGTGAATATATATATTATATATATATATATATATATATATATATATATATACATATATACATATATTCTTCAAGAATGCCCAAGCTATGAGAGGCGCACTCCTCCAGCTGTTGGTTTACAAAACCTTTATTTCAGTGAAACAGCGCTGCAAATCCGAAATTTATATCCATGTGGCCTGACGCGTTTCAAAGCAATCGTGCTTCTTCCTCAGAGGCCGTTTGTCAGCACATCCAGTTCAGGGTTCCCACAGTTCAACTGCGCCGTTGTTGCTGGAGCGAGGAACAGGACTTCAAATCTGACACTAACTGGAGGGCGACTACTAATCCACTACTGGTTTGCCAAGCACACAGCCACTGGAGGTGTTAAATTTGGGTATTGAAACTACAAGTCCCAGCGTGCATGTATGAAAACTACTAGAAAAGGCACACCTGAGGCCAATCAATGTATGCATGAAACGTGAGGAACTGTGGGAACTCTGAACTGGATGTGCTGACAAACGGCCTCTGAGGAAGAAGCACAATTGCTTTGAAACGCGTCAGGCCACATGGATATAAATTTCGGATTTGCAGCGCTGTTTCACTGAAATAAAGGTTTTGTAAACCAACAGCTGGAGGAGTGCGCCTCTCATAGCTTGGGCATTCTTGAAGAATATATACATATATATACACATATATATACACACACACAAATATATTTATACGTGTGTGTGTGTGTTTAAAAAAACTTGTAGCATTCACTGTGAAAACCACAGTTAAAATGTAGTTATTGTTCCGAAATAAAACCAAAGAACAAAGCACAATTCAAAGGGAATAAGATCGGACTTGCATTTCCTTTTCGCTTAGAAGTCAGATCTGCATGTCCAGCCATCATTTGTGATTCAATCAAGAGGTCATTGAACATGCTCTGAGTGATGTAATATGTGAGGTTGTATGCAGTGCATGGACTGGACACAACAGACAGTTTTCTAGCCATCTTGGTAAACCATAGCATGTATGTGTGTGTGTGTCTTCGTGTGTGTGCATTTATGTGTGTGTGTGTCTGGAGTACGTGTGCGTGTATGCGTGTGTGTTTTGATTTAATTACACGTTCACATCTGTACAAACAACCATTACTCAAACTGCATTTTTAAAGTCATCCCATTACTCAGTAATCATTAGTACATCTTCAAATGTGACACATTGCTCAGTAATCAATTGTATGATCATATTTTCTCTACCATTCATTCATACTTAATGCTGGTTCAAATTTGCAGTCATAAATACTGAGTTCCAGGTCAGATTTGCACCACTACTTGGATATTTGATTTTTTCACCATCATTCATTAATCATTAGTGCATGTTAGGATGTTAACCATCCATAACTAATCATTAGTAAATAAATATATTTGAGCCATCACTTATAAATACAGTAACATCCCATTTTCATTCATATGCAATTGCTAATATTACAATAATCCATTTTCATTTTTAAATGGAATATCATTTATGCTGATGACAGTACATTCCGCCTGGCCTCCCAAAACAGTGCTTTCTTTATCTGCTTCTTCCTCCTTTGTTGCCTACTGCACAAAACTGGATGCAACTTGTCTGCTCATTTCTAGATGTGACTTTAAAGTCAGCAGAATCAATGAAGTAATCAGACACAAGATCCACTGTACGTTAAAGTTTTGTGTCAACAAGACACCAAGAAAAAAAATAGATTTCACCCATGTAAGACAGTGGCACTATACAGTATATTGGAAATATATATTTCATATCCTGAAACGTATGCAGAGACAAAATTGGTTATACAAATGTTAGTTGGTCTGGCTGAGGACTTGCCAGGCTATGCTATCCATCTTTTGTGTTTAACTAGTCTACATATCCGTGCACTGGTTAGAGCCAAAAAGTCGAGGCTAAGTTTGAAGGCAATACAGGAGCTTCAAAGTAAAAGATGATATGCTGTGTATGGGTACATTAGTAGCCTGTGAAATTTAAATATAGGTATGTGTTGAGTACATTTTGTCTCAACACATGTCATAAAGAGACATAGGAGCGCATGCATCAAGCAAAATACCGGTCGCAAGCGGGCCAATTCGCAGAATCGGCCCTTTTGCAACCGGTATTATGCCATTTGGGATGCATCAAACCAAATGCAATTCGCAAAATAGGTCATCGCAAAATTTGTGGTTACCTATTTTGCGAATGCAGTTAGGGAATCACAAATTGCGATTCCCTAAATGCGATGCATTATGCATTCTCAAATTGCATTTTCGCAATTTGGAATCGCAAAATACCATCAACTTCAAGTTGATGGTAATTTGCAATTCATTTTGATAAATGCAAAAAAAAGCATTTTTCAAAGTGCAATTGTGGTGCATACACATGCCTTTAGGGCATGTGTGTGCACCATATGTGCATACTTACCTCATTTGGGGGTGCATCAGGGTGGCCTTTAGGCTCCCTTGCACCCTTGAAATTGCATGCTCAATTTGTGAGTACCTATTGGGTACTCGCAAATTGCAAATGCAATCCCATTCGTTCCAATGGGCCTCTAAGCTCATAGGAATGAATGGGAAGCCATTCCCTAAAAGCGAATCACAATTTGCGTTTCGCTATTAGGGAATGTGTAGGAATCACAATTTTTTCAGCGATTCCTACATGCATGAGGAATTGCGATTCCTAAATAGCGATTTCTAAATAATCGCTATTAAGGAATCGCAATTCCTTACTTTGATGCATGTGCCCCATGGACACCAGTAAATTCATATGACAAAGTCAAACTTTTCAAGAATGTGGAAGCGACATTGCTATCAATGTGGTGACCTGTTGGTTGGCAAATATGTTTTTAGACATGGTGCCTGGTTGTCGCCCTGTTACTATGGGGGCTACTCCTACTTCAGCTATGTCTACTAATGCACTTGATAATAAGACTGTATAAAAATAAAACTGAGTGCAAAAAGAATAATATAATATATGTGCAAACCAAAAGAGGGGTTAAAATTGAGCACGAGAAAGATGTGAGAGATGTGTGACTATTTCTGAAGTGGAGGTAAGTATGACAGGAATAAGGGTCAATAATGTAGTTGATAGTGTTTTACCTGACCTGATGTTGGGACTCCTTGGATCAAAAAGGCCATGTATGCATACCTCCACCTCCAATGCATTGACAGTCACCTGCTGCCACATGAAGCTTTCTCTACTGAAGGTCTATGGAGGAAGGCCATAAAGTGAGTAAGTGAATTAACATAGTTAAAAGGAAAGAGGATAGAGTGGGGGTAGGGGCTCCATTCATGTGCTTTCAGGATTAATGTTTGTCAGCTTTGTGTTATTTAAACCAGGCAAATGTGATTTCCCAATTCAGTGTGCAGTGTGATGTAGAGATCTCCACCTATAGGTGCAAATCTAAGATAGGGTTGTAAAATTACTAGTAGGCCATAGGATTATAATCACTTGAGTAATCAGATATAACCTGGCAAATCTTACTCTTTGGAGGATATTACAGACCCACATCCCCAAAATCAATTAAATACCAAGCAGGTGAAAAACATATGCCCATGCGGGTGTGGAAATCTATGTTTATAGAGATTTCCACATGTGGATATTTCATTGTGAATCTGGCCCAAAATGTGTAAAGTGTTATTTTCTTTACCAAGTTTGATCATAGCTTATGGGATCAATAAACCCCATCATGGCGGGAGTAATACTATTAGTATGACAAAGCATCACTAGAACTAGGAAGTAGTATATCGTCTTTTCCCTGGATTTGTTTGCGTTGTATAAGGCAGTGATGAAAGGGATAAAAATATACAAAGTTAAACAATTCATATACAAATAGAAGGCTTAATGGTTATGTAATATGAGCTTGTAGATCTGTTATATAGTTCAGTACAGTATTGTTGTGGACCTGAAAAATGCATGTGGTGAAATACAAATTTGCAAATTCATGACTGTATATTGTAATGATTTTGAAGCAATATGTATGATGTCAATATAAAATTAAAAATCTCACAGCCATATATATGGTTGTTGTAATAATGACAGTCAGTGGACCTGTATTCAAGATGAACCCAACTATTGGTGCCTTTTGCTTTTGTCCATATGTTGAGTCTTCCCGCCATCATAAGAAACCTGATCTTCATAATATTTCTGTGAGCAGCCCTTCATTCAGACTGTCTGGAAAGCAGCCATGCCAGGGTTCATTTGTATATCCATGATGCTCTGGGGTTGGATCACACAGTGGTGCTAATTTATTCCTTTCCATTGTGGTTTATCTTCATAAGTGAAGCATTTCAAATATATAAGTTGAGAGGACAAAAGGCATGGCCAGTGCAGCTTCTATCCTCAAAGCCGTCCATTGCTTAAAACATATTTATTTTGAGAATAGAATGTAAATGACACACTGTTCAATTGCTCTCTTGTTTCACTTTGCATAGTATATGTCATGCTTGATACAGTCTCCTTCTTTATTTACAATTGCAAAATGCCTAACTGAGCAGTACTGTGGGCTGATACAAAATGGGAATGATACTTCAAACAAGTAAGGGTTGAATCAGCCCCATACAATCTAGTGTCTGTGGTGTGTATTCAAATCCTACTCCCTTTGTATTTGACTATACCACAACATGAGTGACATGCAATGTGTCAGGCATAAAAACCTTTTGAAGAATGTAGATTTCCTGGTAATGAAAGGTTAGCAATTTGCTCTGGTATGTGACTTCTAGCTACACTATAAATAAAGGTTGATAGTTGGAAATAGGTTTAGGGTTACTGTGTTAGTCTCAGGGTAGGACTGAAAAAGCAGAAGAAATATATTTACATTGTAACATAATTCATTGAAGAATTTTCATTTTAGGATATCTAATCTTTAATAAAATATCTGTTGTTGAGATTTCTTTTTAAATAGTTTTCTAAAGAAGTCGTTTTAATGACATAGTCCTGACATAGTCCTGAGAAGGACATATCAGGATTCAAATGACTCTATTTGCATTAGCGATAGATAAATCACCAGTACAACTATCAGCTTCCATTGTAAGGCTCTTGTGTGATCCAGAAGCACAACACAAAGAAATTCAGGCTAATTATTTAGTCCCTTTGTGTCAAGAATGTACCCAATCCTTTGGCTATTTATACAGTATTTTAAATTTTGTGTATAAGCCAGTTCCATGCAGTAACCACTTTTGGCATTATCAGTCTTGAAGACATGTATGTATTCGAAATATCAAAAAAGGAATTTTGAGTGGTCACAATATCATGACCAGAATATCGAGGACCAATATATCAACAGGTGAATTGGTTTAGATTATACTCTCCTCTGTGCACATAATACCTTGATATTTCAGTTTTCATTATTTGGATACAATATTGTGATCACTCAATGTTCAGTCCTTGGTATTCTGTACTAAAATCTCAAAAAAATATATTCTGTGTCCGTCTTCAGGGTATGGTTTCAAGCATATTTCTGGTAATAATTTGGTCACTACATTAGATAGTAGGTAGTATTTGGTAGACTTGTTATGCCTTCTAGAATTGGCTGAATGTTATACTATCCATTCAGGTAAAGCTATTTCAAATATATTAAAGAAATACAAGATTAATGGACAGATATCAGGAAGTGCAAGGGTAGCTGGCACATATACCTTCCACTTTACCTACAAAAAATATCCAGTCCATTTCCTCCCGACTGAAAGATGTTATAGTGGCTATGCAAATTATTCCATAATTTTGCAATCATTGTCTCATTTATTTCAATTATTGTGGGCATTTATTTTGCTTTTGTTGCTATTACTACTTAAAAAAACTGTTTATATAGAGGAACCATTTTTAATTGCAGTTTGTGAATAAATGTAGCAACTGAAACACAAGGTAATAATAATGGAACTAGGTGTGTAACAATGCAAAAATGTCTCTTCTTGCTGAAAGATGGTGCATGCTGAGAAACACTTCAACAAGGTATAGGAGAATGCTAAAATATGATTGTTTTGTGATAAAACACTTAACGGATTTACTAAACAGAATAAATAAATACCACGCAATGATAAAATCTTTGAAACTTCAAGCATATCACCAGTATATAGGGCTGCTAGTGGTTAAGAGAATCTATCAATTCTCCAAGAAACATGTGCCCATGCAAATGTTTGATGGAAAGATTTAGAGTCCCTGCATTGGGATCTTCAGAGTGCAAGATTCTCTCATAAGGTTCTTTACCCTTTTTAAAATGGACTGAGGGATTCCTGTGACATGCTGGATGTTTTCCATGAAGTGACATATGGTCATTGCTTCCAATAAGCTATCAACCATTTAATCAGAGTACTAGGTGCTCCTTTCATGTATCAGCAGTCATTCCATGAGGCGTGATGGCCCCAGTAGTGGGCAAGTCTATTGCAGCATTGTTCTAGGTGTTTCCTATGGTGGTCAGATGTACCCATAAAGTTCTGGATTCCTTTTCTTGGCGTTTTGGTGCTCCCGTAAGTGGCTTCTCATGAGGTGCCGCACACTTCTCTTATTATGTTTGATACTATTTATATGTTTCTGTCTGCTACTTATAGGGAGTTGTGTGGTTTGCATGATGGACTGGATGTTTAATGAGGGGAGTTAGTACTCCCCATTGGGTGCAGCCGAGACGGTTACCTAACAGAGCTATCACTCGTGTACCATGGTTGTTGATAGACCAACCTCATAGGTGGCAGCAATAGAGAGAGGAATGCAGAGATGGAGGGAATGGTGCAAGAGATTTGAAACCAGTGATTTAAGAGGAGAGATGCATAGCTAAGCAGCTCACCAGAGGGATTGGAAGTATTTCAGGCCACAGAAACAACATGGGTAGAGGCGGAATGAGGCACATGAGGCACAGAGGGAACAGAATGAATGAGTGAGAATGGAAAGCAAAGATAAAGCAACAAAGATTAGACAGCAATTTGGAAGCACCGATTTGGTGAAGCTGTGAGAGGACTGAGAGGGCTTCTAGGAGGAGGAGAGCTAAAAGAGCATAGGAGTACAACAATGAAAACACTGGATGTGGAAGTGAAGAGTAGTGATGGCAAACTACAGTGAGCAAAGATAGCATAGAAAGGGTGAGAAGACCATATGGCAGATAAACAATGCGGATAAAAGAGAGCATAGGGAAAGCAACAGCAATGATAGGGGCCAAAACACTGGGTTGATGAGAGATGGGAGAGACTGAGAGCACAGTAAGAAGAGGTAGGATAAAAGAAAGTCAGGTGGTAAGGCTGAAGGACAACAGAAGCAGAAGACTGAGAATGATCACATAGGACCAATCACTCAGGGAAATAATATGGTAACTAGACATAATATCGAAAAAAAAATATCGAGTAGCAAGAATATCGAGTTTTTAATATCGAATGGACAGAATATCGACTTGCAAAAATATAGCGGTGAAGAATATCGAAAAACAGGTAAGAAATATCGATTGCAATAATATAGAAGTAAGTAATATCGACAGTCATAATATAGTTGTTAAAAATATCGAATTTTTTATAGTGTTTTAAGTGTTAGTATATGTGTTAAAAGTATGTATTAATATTGGAATGTATGTTAGAATATTTTTAAATTATTGAATTTTATGTTTTTTTATTTTTTTGTAATTTAATTCCGTAGCGGGTTGTGGGTTTATAGGGGAGTAGGGTGGGAAGTAATTTAATTATAGTACATTAAATAATAATTTATAGGAATTATTAATTATTTTTAATTTAATTTTGCGTTTTACTTCTGTAGCGGGTTGTGGGTTTATAGGGGAATAGGGTGGGAAGTAATTTAATTATAGATTATTAAATAATAATTTATAGGAATTATTAATTATTTTTAATTTAATTTTGCGTTTTATTTCTGTAACGGGTTGTGGGTTTATAGGGGAATAGGGTGGGAAGTAATTTAATTGTTATTAGTTAATTATTAATTGGTATTGCAAATTAATTGGTTGTTGATTAATTATTAATTGGTAAATAATTAGTATTAATTGGTAATTAATTTGTATTAATTGTTTAATTGATAATTATGTTAATTGTATTCATTTAATATTTGTAGCGGGCAGTGTGTTTATAGGGGAATATGGTGGCAAGTAATATAATTGTAAATAAATAATTATGTAATTTATTTGTGTATATTGTTAATTAATATATCTTTAATTTAATTTTGCATTTTACTTCTGTAGTGGGTTGTGGGTTTATAGGGGAATAGGGTGGGAAGTAATTTAATTGTTATTAGTTAATTATTAATTGGTATTGCAAATTAATTGGTTGTTGATTAATTATTAATTTGTAAATAATTAGTATTAATTGGTAATTAATTAGTATTAATAGGTAAATTGATAATTATGTTAATTGTATTTAATTAATATTTGTAGCGGGTATTGTGTTTATACGGGTATATGGTGGGAAGTAATATAATTGGGAAAAAAAAATTATTTAAATAATTTGTGTATATCCTTAATTAATATATTATAAATTAATTATTAATTGGTATTATTTGCATTTATTAATGTTTGTTATTGAAAAACAATTGTTTGTTAATTAATTATTAATTGTTAATTAATTAAACAAAAATGTATTGGTATTTAAAAATAATCAATTCTTGTGTGATTGGTAATTAATGGTAATACTTGTTTTTGTATTAATAATTAATTAATTTAAAAATAAAAATACATTTATTATTTTCTCTACTATTGCACTTACTTGAGTGGGAATAGTAATTTTTACCCCTACGCTATCCAACGCTTTCCCTACTGTTGCACTCTCTGGAGTGTGAATAGTAATTTTTACCCTCCCGCTATCCAACGCTTTCCCTACTGTTGCACTCACTGGAGTGGGAATAGTAATTTTTACCCTCCCGCTATCCAACGCTTTCCCTACTGTTGCACTCTCTGGAGTGGGAATAGTAATTTTTACCCCTACGCTATCCAACGCTTTCCCTACTGTTGCACTCACTGGAGTGGGAATAGTAAATGTTACCCTCCCGCTATCCAACGTTTTCCCTACTGTTGCACTCTCTGGAGTGGGAATAGTAATTTTTACCCCTACGCTATCCAACGCTTTCCCTACTGTTGCACTCACTGGAGTGGGAATAGTAAATGTTACCCTCCCGCTATCCAACGCTTTCCCTACTGTTGCACTCTCTGGAGTGGGAATAGTAATTTTTACCCCTACGCTATCCAATGTTTTCCCTATTATTGCACTCTCTGGAGTGGGAATAGTAATTTTTACCCTCCCGCTATCCAACGCTTTCCCTACTGTTGCACTCTCTGGAGTGGGAATAGTCATTTTTACCCCTACGCTATCCAACGCTTTCCCTACTGTTGCACTCACTGGAGTGGGAATAGTAAATGTTACCCTCCCGCTATCCAACGCTTTCCCTACTGTTGCACTCTCTGGAGTGGGAATAGTAATTTTTACCCCTACGCTATCCAACGCTTTCCCTACTGTTGCACTCACTGGAGTGGGAATAGTAAATGTTACCCTCCCGCTATCCAATGCTTTCCCTACTGTTGCACTCTCTGGAGTGGGAATAGTAATTTTTACCCCTACGCTATCCAATGTTTTCCCTATTATTGCACTCTCTGGAGTGGGAATAGTCATTTTTACCCTCCCGCTATCCAACGCTTTCCCTACTGTTGCATTCTCTGGAGTGGGAATAGTAATTTTTACCCTCCCGCTATCCAACGCTTTCCCTACTATTGCACTTACTGGAGTGGTAATAGTAAATTTTACGCGCCCGCTATCCTACACAGAAAATATTGAATATTTGTAATTAATATCACGTTAAGATATATGTATTAATTTTTTTTTTTTACTTACTTTAATTATTCATTAAGTTTACTGTTATTTAAGTATTTTTAAGTATGTGTCAGTTAATTATATGTATTATTTCATTTATTTAACATTACTTTTAAAACATTTAAAAAATTCGATATTTTGACTAACTATATTATTTACAACGATATTTTGGATTCGATATTTTTGTAATTTCCTGTTTGGAGATAGGACTTCGATATTTTGGCATTCTATATTTTGGCATCGATATTTTTGTAAGTCTATATTTTTGTAGTCGATATTATGTCAGTGATCCAAATAATATACAGCTCCTAGAGAGCCTGTGGGTGATGAGAAGTGACTAGTGAGACCCTGAAGAGCACAGATGAACGCTCAGGATAAAAAGGGAGTAGAGGTAAATGGTAGATGAAGAGGGGAGAGAGAAATGAGACCACAGGAATGCAGGGGGGTGAGAAAGGCATCTTGTGCCGACACAGCCTAAATTTGCATGATTGCCCTCAGAGATACATTCAGGGGTGGATCAACATAGAGGTTCATTCATGAAAAGGCCATCAACAGTGCTCTTAAAAAAAGGAAGATCATCTTTTCGCTTCAGCTTAATATTAAGTGAATGGAGCAATATTATGTTACATGCTTAAGAACGTTGCATCTAACAATAATCATTTGTCTTCTGTGGCCAGGCATAATAAGGGAGGTTCAAAAGCTCTAAGTGAGAAAGGTAAGAGGAAACAGACTGTCGCACACATAACCTCAATGGGCTAATTATGTAACAGCCGATGATGATGGAGTCAGGTTAATGTCATTCATGATCTGTCGTTCTAGAAAAAAACCTTATCCTTTGCTGCCATACTATCATTCCTTTGCCATTCCTTTGTTGTGATACTATCAAGATGTGGCGGCGTTTTGGACCAGGAAGCAGACATACAAGTGGGGTTTACACACAGAGAGTAGCGCAGACTCAAGCACCAAAGACTACACTTTTACTAATAGGATACGTAAACGCCTTATCTTTAGCTTAGAGCATGCCTGACAGTTTTATGGTTAATGGGATTCATTTGGTATGAGTGTGTGTATTCTCTCTCACTAGCATAAAATTAAGTATAGGTTTTTATACTTGTTGTAATATCCTAACTTTAACTATTGCCTGAGAGCCTGTTTCCTACTAGCTTAACAAACGTTTTTAGTGATACTTAGTTTAGTAGTGCGTAACCACAACATAATAAAGCTTTTAATTTCTCATTAGTCAAATTCAGACTTTTGCCTTGCTAATCATCGCTGGGTACCGTGATTGATACCTTCGCTTTAGAGGACAGGCTTGGACTAGGATCAAGCAGGGCTCGCAAATACTTTAAATACTATCTCAAATATAATCTGCAACAGCATCTCACTTTTGGAACCCACCATTTAAATTGACAACATGATTTGTGTCTTTTCTAGGAATCTATATTGAAACAGGAAATATGCAAGGTGTATGTGAGGCCATTTCTTTATAAAGTTTATAACAGCAATACAGATAAGTGGTGTGTCTAATTTCTGAAGGATTATCAGTGCTAGCTTATATGATCTGACTTTGATTTGGCAGAGAATGGGGACCGAAAATAAGCAACGCGGCACAGAAAATAAAGTGCAAAATAAGAATAAAGTGAGATGCGCTTTGACTAAAAACACCCTTTCAGGGAAAAGGTAGCAGTGTTCTGAAGAAGGTCCCCTGTATAGGAAATGCTGTGATAAAGTGCAATGTACTCAGTCTAAAATGAGTTAGGAGAGAATGCTGGCTAGGGTTCGTTATGAGTGATAAATAAGGTTGTGGTCCTGGAGTTGCACAGATAGCAGAGTAGTCAAGAATACTTGACAAAGATGGTGCCTGCTCCCTCCTTAAATCCATATAATGGTCTAAAAAACACTGTTTGACTTTCTCTTTACAGCTGGTAACAATCGACTCGGGGTTGTCAAACATTTCTAGGAGTCCAAATAGATTGAACATTTTCTAAACATATGCCAGCCATGGAAAATGTTGCACGTTATCTGATAAAAATAACAGTCTGATAGAAAAGCTCTGACCAAGCCCGCTTCCTGCTTGGTCCAACAATTTATTTACAAAATCAGCAGGGCTAACCCGACCGCATCCTCCATATAAGGTAAGCCTATGATGGAATTAGTACTTCTTGGGGTGGACAATAGTCTACATCTGACACTGTTTTCTGTGCGTTGGAAAATATCTGAGTTCAAGTAACCCCACATACCAGCCCAGTATGAACCCACAGGTAAACACTTGCTTTTAGAGATAGTGATTACTTTGGTTTTTAATTTTGAGTTTATAAATAGCAGCAAAAGACAGCAATTCCATAATTAACATAAGTAATAGTAAAAAAAAAGAACAAGAGTAGTATGCATAAAATACAGTAAGTGTAAGACAATTTGGTAAAAATAGATACAAGTACAGAAAAAAATAAAAACTACACTGTGGGAAACTGTAATTACATAAGGAATACGGGGGAGAAGCAGGGGAAAGGAAAAGAATATGTAGGTTTACTGTATAAAATAAAAAAATATGACAACAGCCAAAAATCTGTAGACATTATGATCAGAAAGAAAAAAGTAAACATCATATTTACAAGTTTATAACATTGTATAGATCTTCTATAATATTAAGGCTGTTGGGTGAAATTCATGGTGGCTTCCTTACTTCATGTGACACAATAATAATTTTATTAGCAGATGAGGTGAAATGAGATAGGAATGTCATTAGTGGAAGCCATAAATATCTCTTTTTATAACTAAAGATATAGGAGATACATTGTTGGTGTCTAGTTTATGGTGAAAGCTAATTGCATTCCACCAGTACCTGAAAGTGACATTCTGAGTTTGTTTCCAATTCTACGTTATTAAATGAAAGGCAACAGCCAGCTTATAACTTGGAATTAAATTAGGCCATTGAGAAGCCACATTACCTAAGAATATATTAGTTAGAGAGAAAAAAATAGCAACTTTAACGATCTTATTGATTTGAGTCCAGACTAGTTTCCAAAACTGATGAACAGAAGGACATTCAAATAACATATGCATTAAATCAGCAGTGGGGCATGAACAGGACCAGCAAGATGGAGAAAAGGACGTTGGAAGACAAAGTTATGGGGTTGAGTAGTATTTCCAGCTTTGTGAAATTTGAAACCAAATTTATTCCACACAGTAGTAGGCCAACACTCCATTAAATCCTTTTCCCCACCTAACTTAGTCTTTGACTTGGCTCTATCCAAAGTAAATTTGTATGATTTACAAATAGCAGATGCTGATGGATTATTGTTTAGTAATGGAAAAAGTGTGGAAGATATGGAGTGAGGGAGGGTTGGAGATGGCAATGTGGAAATGTTTTAGTTAAGGGCAGTACATAAAAGTTCACATTGTGTCCTGGATGTAGATGGCAGAGACAATTTTGTTTGGTGCTCACAAAAGGATGCTAATTGGTCATTGGCAAAATGTTGCGATATACAACACAAACCCTTGGCTCGCCAAGTTTTCCAATATGTAGAGCAGTTCCTAATTTGCTGTAATTTATTATGCCAAATGGATTGTTGTTGATAGGTAGTATCTGAAGAGTATGCAGAAGGTAAAAGCAATGTCAAGATTTTACAGGAATAGGAAAAAAATGGAGAGCGTGACTATGAAATAATTATTTTGAAAGCAATAATTTCTGTAAAATCAAAAGGGGTGATAAGAGATTTCTCTAACAGATTTCTCTAATTGTAGCTACAAAAGAGGGTGTAAGGGGAGATCTGAAGAGAGCCATTGAGCAGTCTGTTTTGAAGAGAAAGTGTAGTGGATTTTTTAAAGTCTGGTAACTTAAGGCCTTCGTTAGAATTATCCTTTTTTCACAAGGACAAAGCTGTACGAAGATATTTGCCTTCCCAATGAAATTTGTGATATAGTAGTAACCAGGGATGTGAAGGGAATCATAGCAATAACATATAATATCAGGGGAGTGAGCATCATTTTAATAGAGTCAATCCTGCCCCACCACGAAAGAAAGAGTGGATTCCATCGGTCAATATTATGATTTTGTGTTTTGGTAATGTAATCAAAAATGTCAAAGTTCCTTCATCATCTGCAAGAACCACTATTACAAGTACCTTATTTTGGAGGGTTGCCAGGAAAATTCCATGTGATCAACAAGTTGCTTATTACACAAGACATTTAAAGGTAGTACTTCATATTTGTTAAAGTTAAGCCAATAACCTAACAAATGGGAAAAAATGGTAACTTGCTGAAGGAAAGGAGGAAGGGAAACTGCAGGATTAGAGCAATATAGACGAATGCCATCAGCATAAACTGACACCCTAATTTGTTGAGACCCAGGGGCATATGTACAAGCCCCTATCGCCACCACAACAACACTTTTTACGACTGTGTGGTGGCGATAGGGGTGATAGGGGCATTGCCTGATTTACAAGGCAGCGTTTAGCACTGAACGTGGTCGTTCCACCGCAACACCCATTGATTTTGATGCTGCGCCCTATTTACAAGGGCAGAGTAAATAGGAGCAGTGCCAAAATTAAGACCATGGAAAACCTGGTCTTAAATTAGCAAAATGAGGAGAATGCATTATTTATCCTTGTTATTGCTTTTTTAATGTGTGCTGCCTTCAGCACACATGAAAAAGAAAAATGCCTGGGATTGTTTATGTACAGGAAGGTCCCCCTTCCTGTACACAAACAATCTTAACAAAAATGCCATTTTGTGACTAACATGTCTGCTGCATGAAGCAGTACACATAGAAGTTACAAAATGGCATTTAAAGATTGTTTATGTACAGTGGACCTTCCTGTACATAAACAATCTTTCCCCTGCACGCAGACACCCTTGCACTATGTTGCAATGGTGCCTGCATTGGCGTTACACTGCTAAGTGTAGCGCCAGGCAGGGGGAAATGCAAGGCTGCACCACATCGTTGTAAATATGTTGCAGCCTTGCATTTCTCAAGTGGCAGAGTGAGGCGTTAAGCCATGACGGCTAACGCCTCACTCCGCCACTTCCTTGAACATATGCCCCCAGTTTGAAAACCTGAAATGTGCGCATCTCATTGGGTTTTGGTTAGAAAGGTTTCAAGTGCTACAATAAACAAAAGAGGTGATAGTGTGTGACCTTGGCGCACCCCTCTGCGCAAAGGAATGTAATGTGAAAGCATACTGTTAACAAAAATTGCAGCTTTAGAGCCTGTGCATAGCAAAGAAAATAAAAAATAAATCTATTAGGATGGAAAACCAATCAATTTTAATGCCTGAAACATAAAATCCCTAAAATCCTATTGAAAGCTTTTTCTGCATCCAAAGCAATAGCACCTATAGAAAGATCCAGTTTAGAGGCCTTGCTTAGGATATCTAAAAATAATCAAGCATTGTCAGAGGCCAATCAAACTTGAATTAAACCGGACTGGTCAGAGCCTATGAGATCAGGATGAATAGGGTCAATACACAAAGCCAAAATCTAAAGTATTGTCTAAAGAAATGGACGGTAATTCTCGCATTGTGAGTGATCTTTATTATCTTTTGGAATTAAGCAAGTCGTGGTGTTCTGGAAGGAGCCTCGAGAAGCACCATTTGTGATGAAATATTTAAATAAATGTGAAAGATTGGGAAGGAGAAGCTTGGCGAAATCGCTATAAAATTCAATTGTATAGCCATCAGGCCCAAGGGCTTTCCTTCTGCGTAGTATTGAGACTACATCAGTGATTTCTGAGAATAAAGAATTGGCCTATAATGGATCTAAATCAATATGATGTGAGTGAGGGAAAGTATTTAGTCAAGTCTGATTGTAGTGGTTGTGTTTCTGGAGAGTATAGATTTGTATAAAAGTTAACAAATTCACACACGATATCCTTATCCTTAAAAAGAATAGTCCCTGTATTATTTCTCAAGAATTCAATTCTGGTTTTGTTTCTTTTGATTTTTAAATAGTTTGTGATCAATTTTCCCATTCTATTTTGACCCCCATAATAATGTACATTGCTCTTCAATAGGTAAGAAGTGGCATTCGTAGTTAATCTTTTCAAAGTGAGTTTGACGTCAATAAAATGTTGTAGGGTGGTTTTATTTTTAGAGTGATAGTAGGTATGTTCAAATTTTTTTTACTTTTTTCAAGTAATTGGTTTAATGTAGCTTCCTTAGATTAGTATTTTTGCGAAACAAAATGTATCATAAAACCTCTTGCCGCTGCTTTAAAGGAATCCAAAATCATTGCAAAAGAAGAATCAGGTGTATTGTTATTAAAAAAATTCAGAAGCTTAGGCTTCAAATTGGGATGTGAATTTAGTATCTAAAAAATAGTGAGTTGTTATAGTGCCATCTAGCTGCTTGTGGTGAGAAGTGTCTAGGGTCAAGGTCTGTATATACTGGTGTATGATCTGATATCAATATTGATTTTATATTAGACTGAAAGACATTTTGGGCCAAAACGTTACTGAGAAAAAGATAGTCTATGTGGGATTATGAATGGTGTGGAGCCAAATGAAAAGTGTATTCCCAGAGATCCAGGTGACATAATATCCAACTATCAACTAATGACTTACACTGGATGGTTGATTGAAATTTTGAGTGCATTTTTGTGTAGACAAACTTGACCGTTGAATTCCTATCCAGTATAGAATTGTGACTTTGATTAAAGGCACCACCGAATATAATATAATCATCATCAATTTGACAGATATTTTGGTCCAAAAACAGAAACTGGACCATGTATATAAAAATAGCTAAAGGTATCAACCAAAGGTTTAACAATGATCCATCAACCTTCAGAACCAGACTCCTGGATAATATGTAACATTTTGTGGCAAAAATTCGGAACTCCATTCTTCTTCCCCAAAGCAGGGCAAGCAAACACATTACCTACCTTACAGGTGTTAATCTTTTTAATTTGGCAACCTTTATTTCAGAAAGGTGTGATTTTTTCATAAGGCTACATAAGCTTTTATTTGGGCTGATTGAGATAACAGCATCTGCCGCTTAATAGGGTAACCTAACCATTTGATGTTCCATGTGGTAACCCAGATTGAATACTGGAACAATACTATACACAATTATTATTTCTACAGTAGCAAGATTAGCAAAGAAATGAATCGAATATTGAGAAGAATAAGATTTTTGCTGAATGAAGAAGGAAAGGGAGAGAATGGTGATAGGATGGCAGACAGGAAAGAAAAAACACAGTGGAACCATAGACTGAAACATCAATAAGGAAGCAGTGAAACAGAAAGCAAAAAGACAGTATGAGTTATACAAATGATGACTGTATAACATAGCTACAAAACACAAAACCGAAAGAGAGGGTGGCAAGACCGTAAAATGATGGCAACAACATCCTAATCCCACAGGACAGCTGGGTAGCCTTGACTTGGGTGAAGACTTCACACAAAGTGAAACCTGAAAAAAATACATATAAAAAACCCGAGAGCCCTAATTATTATTAAAAAGAAAATAGTCAAGAAACAAGATGACATTAAAGTGTCCACATCTTCTCCTCTGTGTAGTTGAAGAAATCTCTTAAGTGCAGCAGGCTCTTCATAAGTGGTTGTTTTTTCCTTGTCAGTCACCTTAAACAAGCAAGGATGAATTAGGCCAAATCGGGCGTTCATGGCTATTAACTGAGTAATGCATATCCAAAAATTGTTTCCGGCGATCTGCAGTAACTTCAGCTACATACTGTGACTGGCCAAGAGAATGTGCTTTTTAGCTTTGACAGCAGACATATCTTGTAACAGGTCATTATATTGCAAGAAGAAGATAACACCACCTTGCGGTTTTGTAGAAACTCTAGTACCAAGCTTATGTGCCCATTGTATATTGGGAGGAGTGATCATAGCCATATCAAGAAGTTTTGGTAGAAAAGATTGAAAGTAGTTGGTTGGATCGGAGCCCTCAGTGTTTTCAGAAAACCCATATCTTTATGAATTATTCCTGCAATTTCGATTTTCACGCTATTCATTGTGTTTTTTAAGTAGGGAAATTTCTGACTCCAGAGGCAAGATACATGAAGCTGCAAGTTATAGACCTTCTGGTTTTTGTTCTACCATTAAAAAATGTGACCTAGAGAGGACCATTTAACATATAAATGCTGCTGCAGCGTTTTGGTAATCTCTTCTGTGAAGGGTTTCAACACACTCATTTATTCAAGAATCACCTCCATAGAAGCAGGTGTAGATTTCATTGGAGATGGAGGGTCTTCTTTGGGCCCTTAATTTGATCCTATCAGCATTTTATTTAATGAAGACGTTTTCAGAATGTTTCCCAAATGAGTTTCAGATTTCTGAGAAGTAGCATCATCCATATTGTTGTGAATCTGAATTTGAGTAATGTTGTTAGAGGTACCAGAAAGTTTAAGGTTTGTTATTTTCCTCATATGTGAGAAAAGGACCAGAGAAAAAAAGGGGGATTCCAGAACAATATTGGCTTTCTACGAGCATTTGAGGCAAAAATTGTAGTAAAAGCACACTTGAGATATTGGTAACAATTTGACAATACTGAAAAATGGGCACAGTGACTGAGTTAAACTGGAATCTGTAATGTATTGGATAAAAAAATGTCACTTAACTACCTGTGAAAAGACAATCCTATCATGAAAAGCATGTCAATGGCCAGAAATATGTAGAAACATGAGATAAAATCTCAAAAGGTTGTGCAGGAACCATTAGAGCATTTGGTATAAGCTCATACCGGAAATTAACAGTCACACACAACGTCCAGAGACATTGATGAACAAATTCTGTAGTGAGGAAGCATGGTGGTGCACACAAAGAACTTTCAAAGTGCTTACCAATTATTTCTTTAAGTATAAATGTACTAAAAGAACGTTAGCACCAGCAAGGGCCAAACTGGGGTATCTCTTCTGAAAGTGGAGGTGAAATTAGGGTATTATTATAGGAGCTCGATAGCTCCATATGCACCGTTATGTGAGGAAACACGCCCACTGCCTCTTCAAAATGGCGGGCATGAACTCTCACTCTGAGCTGATATCCTACGGGGCTAGCTGTGCCGAAGAAAGGCAACCATGGAGCTTGAGAAAAAGCTCTAGCGACTCACCAATTCTTCGAGAGTCTGGTGAACACTGGAGCAGTCCCGAGATTGCTGACGGCTCCTGCGTCCCTCAGCGCTCAAAGCGGAACCACCATCTTGGTTGGCGCTGAGAGCACGCACCCCAGTGATTTGTTCTTTTACAGTTTTTTGTCACAGTTTATGTGCAAATATAAGCATTGCATCATTAGATCCCTAGGTAGTTAAACGTATTAATTCTGCCCAGTCTTGTCCCATCCAGCCAGTAATTCTTAATTTTTGCTTTGGCTGGGCCGCAAGTCATTACAAAATATTTGTTGTGGTTTACATTTAAATCCAAGCTTTTTGTAAAAAGGGGTAAAAGAATCCAATAAAATGTGAAGGCCATTCGCTGTTCTAGAGATGAGCATCGCATTATTGGCATAAATTAAAATTGGGGTATAGCGGTTTACCATCTTCGGCATATCGATGCCTGTTTCAAGTAAGTGTCAATTTACGTTATTAATGTAGAGCAAAAAACGAAAGGGTGGCAGGATGCACCCCTGGCGGACACCTCCATGAGTCCTAGCAGGTGGAGTTAACTCTCCTGTAACTCTGTAACAAATTGAGACTGAGGTGTATTTATTTATTTGTAGTATTTATAGGGTTCAACACTCATCCCCTATGGTATATTTTGGCACTGAAATAGCGGCTAGCTCAAATGTCCAAGGCAAGTAATCCATAGATGTGATTAAAGTTGGAAGTTAGGGGTCAGTCTAGGAAGAACCATGTTTTCTGTTTTATTCTGAAGGTAATGTGGTCCTCTGTAAGGCGGATGTTGAGTGGCAGTGAATTTCATTGAGCCACTGATAAATAGGAAAAGGAGCAGGCCCCTGCCCTCACTTTTGTAAAGCACATTGCTTTGGCTAATGCTAGATTCTGAGATCTCAGATTGCAGGATGTTTTATAGAATTCTAGTTTATGGTATAGTATAATTGGTTCCATATTGTAGAGTGCCTTATGCGCATGTCAGAAGATTTTGAACTTTGCTCTTTTGCAGATAGGCAACCATTGAAGGATTTCTAAACATGCTGAGACTGAGATAAATCTGTCTTTTTTACATATAAGCCTAGCTGCTGCATTTTGGATTACTTGAAGATGGAAGAATAGATATTCTGCCATGCCTATGTGCAAAGCAGTTCCATAGTCTAGTCAACTCAGACCCAGAGCCTGTACTACGATTTTGCGCAGATCCACGGGTATCCAGCAGAAGAGCTTACTCAGAAATTTAAGTATGCCGAAGCATTTGCCACATGTGGTGTTACTTGCTCATGCATAGATAGGAATTATCACTCAGAATTCCTAGATTTTTTGCTACCTTCTTAGGTTCGGGAGCTGAGCCCATCCTCGTCGCCAATAAAATGTAGTAACCAGGTCCACACATGTAGAAGTGATCCAAGAGGATTTATTGAGGATGGTTACAAGATCATGAATACAGCCCCACCAGGAGCATCCAGTCAGACGCTCAGCCCTTCTTCAACTGTGAGTTTCCACTCCCAACATTCCATCATGCACCATTCAGGCAGCATTCCACTGGCATAGCATAAACCAGGATACTACATACAGCCACCAGGAGGTGTCCCAGATCTGTTGGGCTCTGCCAGAGGCCAGCTTCTCTGTCTTTTCTGTGTTCAGTTTCAGGCAATGTGCCCTCATCCAGCTTGATACGTCTGTTAGACAGCTCGTGAGGTTTTCCCTAGTTTCCTGGTATTTGTCTCTAATCCAAATTACCAGTTGGGTATCATGCGCATATGAATAGATTTCAAAACCCCATTTCCTGACAATTTTCGCAATGGCAGAGACATACACATTAAAGAGTATGGGGCTCAAGGAGGAGCCTTGGACCACTCCACATTTGTACATATGTGGGGATGACCTAAGTGTGACCAGTTGTATGGCTTGCTTTCTCTTGTTCAGAAAGGAGCCAAACCATTTTAGGGCTTTAGAATGAATCACAAACAATTTGTTTATCAGTAGATAGTGGGACACCATGTCAAAGGCCTCAGACAGGTCAAGTAAAATCAGAACTGCGGCCTTGTCCTGATCTACCTCTGATCTGATGTTGTCAAGAATGGCAAGTAGAGTAGATTTGGTGCTATTATTTAATGTAAATCCAGTTTGGGAGGGGTCTAGCAAGCTTTGTGTTCCAGAAAGGCAGTAAGTTGGGTATCTACAGGTTTTTGAAAAACTTTCATAATGTAGGGGAGCAATGAGCTTGGTTTATAGTTTGATAAAATTGTGGCATCAATGCCTGATTTGTTTGCTAGGGGGAGTATTAACAATTGCTTCCATTCATTAGTTTATACTGTGGAAGACAAAAACAGGTTATAAATATGTGCTTAAAATAAGGGCCCCGTGTGCAAATATAAAATAGGACGAAGTGTCTACTGGGGAATGGGACTTAATTTCGAGCATCATTTTTCCTACTTGTTCAGTGGAGCTATTTTGTAAAGCTGCTTAATTCTGCACTGCCTGCCATTGGAGAATATAATTAATCCCAAGGTATCTCATCTAAATTAGGTTGTTTTGTGTAAATATTGCCAATTTTATCAGTAAAGAAATTGATAAGTTCTTCACAGTGACTCGCAGAGGGGATGGTTGCCTGTGATAGGCAGACTGGTTGAGCAAGATCTTTTACAATTTTGAAGAGTTCCTTGGAGGAGCTGCTATTGTCTTTCAGTTGCTTAATGAAGTAGTCCTTTTTTACCCTTTTGAGTGTTCTGTGGCAGGTGTTCATCTTTTCATTAAATTGGTGGTGATCCATGAGACATTTTGAGTACCTCCAGGCTTTCTCAAGTGATTTACACTTCTTTTTTTGAGGTTTTAGCACCAGTGAGTACCAATTTTCAGATGATAATCTTCGCTGAGGGTTGGCAGCTTTAAAGGGGTGCAGATATTCAATGAATTAATAAAAGCTGAGTTAATCTTTGCTAATTAAGAATCAGGTAAAGACCTCTGTTCTAGAGGTGGCAAAGTAAATTGTTTTAAAAAGATTCAGTGTTTATTAAACTCCATGTTCTTTTTGGAAGGGATGAAAATCTGGTATGTTTATTTTAGTTGAACGGCAATGTGAGTGAGAATTTCATCAAATATTAAGGGATAGATGTTCTGCATTAAGGTGGACTCGATATTAGTGAATAATAAATCCAGTGTGTGGCCCGCGATGTGAATTGGTCCAGAGATCCATTGTTTGAGCTGAAGGTTATACATGTCATTCTCAAATCGCCTACATGATGAGTCGTCAGGGTTTTCGTGATATAGATTAAAGTCGCTTATCACTAAATACTTTTCATGTTTGAGAGCTAGATGGGATAGCCAGGAGAGAAGGTTGGTGAGCATTGAAGGGTTTTAGCCCTGGGGGCTATACAATACAGTACCTGCAAGCAGACTTCTCTCTAGGTTTCAACATGTAGACGTTTTATTAGTAGTAGAAGGTCTTTATCCACCCCCAATTGATCCATTAACTCCAATACCTTTGAACAGTTAACCAAGTTGAATGCTCTTGAGAGGTCCATAAATGCAAGATGGAATGCCCCTTTCTTCCTAATGCATATTTTCCTCCTATCGGATATAAATTTGAACATTGCCCAAATATGAAAATCCTGTGGCGGAAGCTGAACTGTGCTTCAGTAAATATCTCATGTTCGTCTGCCCATGCTTTGAAACGTGACATGATAACCCATCCAAGGATCTTGGCACTCTAATCTATTAAAGAAATTGGTCGGTATCAGGTAGGCAGGCTTCTACGGCCCTTTTAAAAAATGGGTACAATCATGGCTCTACTCCCGGACTTGGCAAGATGACATATTATGGCGGTTTTGAATACATTTGTTAGAAATGTAGACCAGACTGATCTGCTAGATTTATGGATGTCAACGGGGACTCCGTCGGGTCCAGTTGCCTTCCCAGCGGCACTCATTGATATAGCCACAGCCATTTCCTCCATGCCTATTGTGTTGCTGAAGTCTCACACTTCTAGCTCCAAAGGTGATCCAACATCCTTAGGGACGTGTTCTGTCTCAAGTGTATGGACAGATCCTGAATAATATTGTACCCAGATTTTGGGTGGTATTAAAGACTCTATTATTCAAGTGCCAGAGTCCGCAAAGAATGGACAATTTACTACCACCCTGAATCTTGAGGATTTCCTTGCCCTACCTGCTTCCGCCAACTCCTCCCAAGCCTTCTGCCTTATATTGATCTTCTCTAGTATGGCTTTACAGGTGCAATGGGCTTGTTTTACCACTAAAGGGCATCTAGGGTTTGAATGAAGGACAGCCATTAACTGTTTGTGGGCAGCCATACAGACTGCATCAAACTACCTTATGGGTTTTGGCTCAACTCCAGTTGGTTTCAAGGTTAGTAAGTCCGAGGCGGTCATGGGTAGGACATGGTTGTCAGCAATTTGAATTTAGCCACTCATGGGTAAAATGATTTAATGTAGAAAGATAACTGCACCCAGGACCCCTTTGAATATTAGACCCCTGTCTGTTGGCTGTGGAACAAAACATGGAAGTTTAGACAGTTTGTAAAAATATCCTAGGGGAAGTACCTGGATGCCTGTTGTATCTGAAATTAGGCCACATAGGTTGTGTAACAAGGATCTCACTAATGCGGGATTCTTAAAATTCACTGCCACACAGTCCCCATTTCAACTCTTTTTATGTGGTCCAATCCTTCCCACCATTCTCGTCACTAAGGTCTGGTTATGGAGATCATTATAAAGGCCATTTTGGGTTTAACCAATGTACAGCTTTGCATTTTATGGCTAAGCAGTCTTTCTTATGACCAAGTCTGATCCCTGATACATCTTCTGGAACAATAACATAAGGCATAAAATATGGGGGGAGGTTTAAGGTATTGTTACTACATTGGGATTTATAAGGCACCAGTGTAGAGTCAGCAGAGTGGTTTTGAATGTTTTGACCACCAGCAATCAATGTCTAATTTTTTTGTTCCCACCAGTTGTGTCCTTCTTCCTAAATTACATCAGTGGTTAAATCATTTAGTGTACAAATTGGGGTGTTCATGCGGTATGGCTCTCTCAGTTCCCCATTGTTGTCAAGAACTGACTGGTGGCTGGACATTTAAAAAAGATTCCACTTTGATCATCAGTTTGTTGTCTACTTTCTGAAAAAAGTCTGCCATAATTTGTTCAATCTTACGTATAAAGTCAGAGCAAAGATCTGGGCTGTCTTTAGGGACTCCATGTTAGCATTGCCATGCTTATCTTTAGTCATACTCCTATTTTCCAAATTGGTGTTCCCTGATCTGATAGCTGATGAGTTATTTTCCAAGACATGATTCTGTTTCTGCTTTTTCACTGACCTTTTACTCTTTTTCCTCTTTGGGGGAGGGGGAGATATTAGGCTCACAAGACTATCCTCTATCACTTTGGTAGTGTCAGGAGGAGAGCTTGTGTTATGGTGAGAAAGGTGACTTACTTGCCCGGGTAAATCGGCAGTGGGGTTGCCTGAGTTAATCCTTTGCTCGGATATATGATTAGATCTTTGGGCTCAATGTTGCCAATAACAACTCTAGGTTCCAAGGGTGATGGATGTGATTGGGGCCAAATGATGCCTAGCCTTTCTTCAACTAACTCTATATTTGAGGTCAGGATGCCCATGAGAGTGTTTAAATAGTTCGTAATAGTGACAGAGTTTCACAACCACTGCACCTGCTGTGTTTCCATATGACCATGTGACCATATTGCCTATTGGGTTCCCCCATTGTTTTGTAATGGTTTATTTTTTAAGACCTTGGTCTGATTTATATTAATCAACCCTTTTTTTTAATCTTTAGTTTTTTACTTGCACCCACAGGTTCACAAATCGGCTGAATTACTCACATGTAGTTTGTACATGTTTTCAGTTAGTTCACATATTTGATTACCTGTAAAATATTAATCCCTTAACATATTGTGCTTTGCCCATGTCAAATACAGTTGTATTTACAGAGTTCTGCATACACACACACACACACATGCTTAAGGCAATTGGTAAATCTATGCGATTTTCCTTCACATGTCCCTGGTTTCTGGAGACAAGACCATGTATTTATTGTACTTTCACAACTTTGGCCCATGACTTTGTCTATCTAAGAAATTCACATCTCGATAACTCTGTGATAACAATATGTCAAGGTGTACATGTTAGAATGACATAGCAATGTCCTTTTCTATGTATCAGCTTGGGTAAACAGAGACAGTAATGCGCAATGTGTGATTGTTTTTGTAAACAGACGTCCATCCTCTTGCTTGTGAAATTACACTGATCCTGAATTTGATTAGCAATGTATTTCATAAAGCTAATTTTGTTGTTTTTTAGAATGTATATACCTTCTGATGAAGGGCACAGCCCGAAATGCATTGGGATGTATTGCATGATTTCCATGGAATACAATGAAAAATAATGCAAGGAATAAAAGAAATTGACTATTTACTCTTCCACTTATAAGCCTAATTATACATTCTTTGATTTCGTGAACAAGAATTAAAGTCATCAATTTTATTTGCAAATTCAAATTTATTTCAGATTGACTGGGATACTAGCCCATTTGGGACTAACAGTGGTGCGTCTAGAAGATGCTGTTCCCGGGCTGGGAGAGCACTAACATTTTCCTTGATTTACATCCACGATCAGGAGGTGATACCCTCTCACGCACAACAAGATTAGCTAATAACCGATTGCCCTCCGGATTACAAAGGAGTGCAATGTCACATTTCTTCTTTAACAAGCAGAATATTGCCATCCATTGAGATTGACAGGTCCTATGCTTTGACAGCATTCACCATTACTGATTTCCATTTCCAGTATAAAGGTATTCTTCACAGAGCACAGTCAGCCGATGCAAGGCATTTTTGCACCTTCTGTGTGATGTGTAAATCATGAAACTGAACTTGGCATCTATGTAGAAACCAAGGAATTTGCCATTACCATCAAATCCTACATGTGGCCACTCGGTATTTTACAGATACGTTGTTCTTGACCATGGTTCTTTATGTAAATTGTTTAACGTTCTTTTAAATAAGGATGACCGCACTGTTTTTATCGAGGATTCCATACAATTATTCTTTTGATTTACAAAATAGATTTTGGCACTGTGTGCCTGGACTTTGTATACGGTTTTTGATGATCCCTGCGGACCTAGTACTGTGGTTGGTAGGTGTGGTTATTCCTTGGTTTGCATCTTACGAATCATAGATATAGCCAGATAGGTTGTCATATCAGCTAACCCATTCAACAGAAGAAGCTAATCATGTTGGGTATGTGCAGTTGCAACCTTATCCATCAAACTTCTCCACACTTCACTTAATGCTAAGCACAAGTACACATTCACAGCAACAAATCAAATATCAAATATGTTATTATTAATTGTTTGAGACCTCAACTGAGATCAACAATACATTTTGAATGACCATAAATTAGTTAAATAATAATACAATGGTAGAAAAGATTTAAAAAATGTATATACATCATCACAAACAAATTCATTTGGGGGAGATTTAATAAGAGCCATCAGATCCTTTACAATAATACATTATTTCTAAAACGTATGGGATCTAAAAAATGATGCCGAGCTTCTACTATCTCTCTATTTGGACAGATATATATCATGTGAGCGAGATCTTGTTCCCCTCCATTACAAAGATTACAAATTCCAGCAGCTCTAGTAGAGTTATCCCAATATTTGGTATGGGAGTTCAGAGGCAGAATCCCCAAACGAAGCAAAATAATACTTTGTCGCACACTATGTGCGAGAGTAAATTTCAAATATTGCTGATGATTTTATATTCGAGAGAAGCAGAAGAAGACCTATATTGAGATAGCTATAAACAATGAGCTAAATCTCAATTAAAACTAAGATGTGGGATCATATTTTTTAAAAAGATTTTCAAGTGAGCCTGCGACCAGGTCTGTAAAAGTGAGGTTGTACACTTAAAGCAGGATAGAGCTACTGCAAGATTTTTATTAAATGTTTTATCACCCGAGCCACTCTCAAAGGTTTCGAATTTTAGGAAGGCTCTTGTTGTATCTTTTTTTGCATGTATTATATGCCCTCCTAATTGTATTGGCCAGCGCAATTGTATATGCACTCGTCAGAGATAATTCTAATCGAAGAGCCTGGACTGGAATAGCCCGACTAGTATTCGTTGATACCCATAGAAATTTCCCTTCACATTTTTGCAAAAAATGCAATTTGTTTTCTGGAAAATATTCTAAAGCTTATGTCAGGGTAGGTGGGGTATTTATTCGAAAAATTTCTAAGAGGGCTTGGAAGTGTCTTTTTGCTGAATAAGTGAACACATTTTTTAAAGCACTCACATGGGATGTAGTTTTTTATTCTAAGTGGCATGGATAGGAGTTATTTTCCAATGTCTGTAAAAATATTCTCCCTAGGTATACATACTCCTTTACCGTCTCTACTAATTTATCACCTAGTTTTCAATTGAAGTGTATATGATGTTTCTTTCCCCTAAAAGGGAACACTTTTGTCTTTGAAATATTTATTTTCAAGAAGTTTTTTTCAGTGTAAGCAAAAAGAGCATCTAAATTATGTTGTAGACCGATCGCGGTTAAGTTAAGAATGACAATATCGTCGGCATACATTAAGGTATGTATTTTATAAGGAGCTATATTAGGTGGAAAATTCTTTATACCTACTAGACATTCCGGTTATCACTTACGTACATGGAAAAGAGTAAAGGGGCCAACAGACAGCCTTGTTTAAGGCTATTCAATGTACAGATCCTATCAGTTAGGCCCATTTCTCCTCCCATGTGCATTCTGCACCACTTAGCAATATGTAGAGGCACAATTACTCTTAATAAAGCAAAAGGCGTCACCATTTTCATCAGCTTCCTTCATAGACAGCGTCTATCGACCCTGTCAAAGGCTGTAGAGAAGTCTACAAATAGACTATATATCATCTACGACTTCGTTACATCATATTTATCAATTAATGATTGTAGGAGTCCGATGTTGTCTATTACGGAGTGCTTTGACAGCAACAAATTTAAAGCACATCGTGGTGCCAGAATCACTATAATTCTCAATATCAACATACGGATAAATAGCAGATTGTCTTTTAGAATTGCAAATCTAGCAGGAGCATGTCATGGTCAAATCATAGGTGATGATTATCTGTGGTAATTACACTGTGTGAATATTCGGGGCAAATTTATGAAAAAGTCACCTTGCTGCACTGCACTGCATCACTGGGAAAGGGGAAGAATGCAATGTATTTAAGTATTTAAGGAATATGCTGCATTTCTGATTTTTACCCTGCACTTGTGCCCAATGGGCTGTTTAGCACCAAAGCTGGTATCCTTGCACCATGGTGCAAGGGTTCCTGCTTTGCATTGCTAAACTCTCAAAAATGCAGCCAAGGATTTGAAAGCCACAGCCCAATTAGTCACTCAGATATATATATAAAAAATGTTTTTGTAAGCTATTGCCCACCTTCAAGGTCTGTTGCTTGTAGACCACACAATATAATAAACAATAAACAACGGAAAGAGAGAAGACAGGAATAAACAATCATGTATAAAAATGAAAGTTCTTGAGTTTTAAGTGATATGCATAAGTTCTTCTTTAATATTCTCAATCCATTACATATGCAGCCAACACTCCCTAAACAGGGCTTCATCAGGGCACTGATAATATCACACTGCAATTTTCAAGATGGTGTAAGGCGTTATCCAAAGTGAAAGACAAACACCTGAAGTTATAGTCTTCCTTTAATCAGTCGATCATTCATGTTCTCCGTATGGATCTGGCCTATATAATAATGAGGATTACATGTCCAAGAGTATGGTCCATCAATAAAAAAAATGGATACGTAATTAGGCATCATGAACTCCCTCAAGTCTAAGAGATGTTGTCATTGACCTGAGCCGTGTGTGCCTCTCCTCTCCTTAAACCCACAGCTAATCTAGTCTATTTGTAGACAGTTGCATGCAGAATTATTTTTGTGCAGGAAAGGACACCTGCCTGCTTTGTGCATGTTTCATACTATAAATACTAGACACTATAATGGCAAGTGATGTAACCTAAAGAGTCAAACACTGCTCAGACCCCTTCCTAAGGCAAGACGGTAAGCGACTTTTATTTTCAGCCCTTCACTTCCGGGTGCAGACAGGGAGGCTGTGCACATGGGGTCCATGCCAGTGACAATCCTGAGAGGCGTTTTCCTCTTTCTGTGTGTGCTGCAGAATTCAGCATTCATGGGAAGATAAAAGCAAGGAAAAATAAACATAATTCTCCTTGTTATGCCTCTCCTGGGGAGGCATATCTTTTTGGCACATTCCCAGGTTTACAAGTTCTTTAAATCTGGTAATGCGTCAATATCCATGGATGTTGCACGGGAACAACAATACAACACCCCTGGAAATGTGTCACTGGTTCAGAGTAATGCAACACAGCATTTGCACTGCGTTACATTACTCCAGATTTATGAAGACACGCAGGGCCACGCAATGTTTCATAAATCAAATTTTTCATTTGTGTCACTCTTGCATCACATTGAGTGGTGAAACAGTGATGCAAAGGGGCTCATAAATATGCCCCTGGGTTTATATTCTTGGTAAACTAATTAGTATGTTGAAATTGCAAAGTAGTTAACAGTAATGTGATAATGTTAGTACACCTATGATACTGGTTTTAAGTTTCGTAATGCTTTGTGATTATGGTGTTTGTGTGTTTCGATTTGCAGTTGAATAATTTTTACAGAAGAAGTGCTTGGCCAAAATGCATTGGTGTTGTTATTACCCTATGTTATTACAGGAAATTGATTAACAATTATTTATTTGACTTGCAAATTCAGTTAAAAGCTAGCTAATCATTTTATGGTAGGGACATTAATTGTAGCATCTATGAAGCAAACACATATTTTGTCAAAATAAAAAAATCCTGAAGCTTGAATGAATGCTTGGCAAACTAGATTAACAAAGTGCATTCCACAACCATGACTAGCTATGTGATCGGGATATCTCAGATCACTCTTTCAACGACAATTCTTTACACACAGACAGGTCTAAAAAACAACACTCTACCAAGCATGCATAGCAAATAGTGTGGCTATATGCTTGACAATGCTGAAACCACTTTGGAGTTTGAGATGGATTGGAAATCTCTACACAAAATTCAATACAAATCAATAATCTCCTTACTCGTTCTGTGATAGGTTTGGGTGATTACTCCATGCGTTTTAAAGTATTTTGTCAGCTTCTTTGTGAGTAGCTTCCATGCTAAAAAACACCCCAGACTCACAGATTTACGAGCTCACTGCGCCACCAGTACGTCACTTTTTGTGACGTACTGGAGGCGTATTTCACTTCTCCATATTTACAAGGAGAGAAAAAGCCACCCTGCGTGACTTTTCCTCTCCTTGTAAATATTGCCTCTTCACACACAAGACTTTGCGTGGATGGGGCATTCCATGGGTGTTGGTTTGGGTGTTCCCACGCAACACCCATGGAAGGAGACACATTTCCAGATTTACGAGTAATCGTAAATCAGAAAATGCGTGTCAATGCTACACCTCCCCAGGGGAGGCTTAGCGAGGCGCAGTGAGGAGAAATGTTTTCATTTCCACTCGTTTTTCCTCTTTCAAACCATGCTGCATTCTACAGCACTCATTGAATGAGTAAAATGCCTGTAGTGATTGTTTTTGTGCAGTATTGTGCCCCTTCCTGCACAAAAACAATCTCCCCATGACGCAGGCATGCTTGCACCATGGTGCTTGCCCCAGCGCATGGCTGCAATTTGTGTGCCAACGCAGGTGAGAGCACAGGAATGCGACATATTATTGTAAATATGTTGCATTCCTGTGCTTCGGAAGTGCCGCAGCGTGGCGCAGGCAAAGGGCTTGCATTGTCACGCTGTGGCACTTCCTAGTAGATCTGCCCCTTGATGCTGAGCTCTACCTTGTCTTTGGTGACCTTGTCTGTGTTCGAACAATATGCCTCTTACTGCGAGAGAATAATTTCGGCTGCCAAGGCCTTTGCTCTGGTTCCTAAAAAGCCGCACTGTTGCCATCCTAAAGCAGCTACATTTAATAGGTCCCTAAGAGATGCTAATATCGATTGCCCATGATTCAACTTTTTTACTAAAATAAAAAAGTGTCAAGGATACACAGAAGAAATTCGATTCCACCATGATCTCCTTAACCCATAGTTTACAGAAACGATTTTTAAAAGCATTAAAGAACCAATGAACTTTCTGACCTCTAACCATCTGTTACATCTACTAAAGAGTTTCCTGATGTGATTCTTAGGAGCTTTTCAACCAAGAACTTACTTTCACTTCTCTCCATCCATTAGAATTCCTTCCCAGTCTCATCGCTCCTTTTATTTCCCATATAAGCTTTCATAGTTTTAGATGTTTTAACTCGAATATTAGATGCCCATTTTTCATACATTAGAGCTAATTCAACTAAAAACTCTCTAACCCTTAAGGTACCCTCAGCCTTTCCATCTTTCAGGCTCATCAGAGATCAATTTAAATGAGTTCATGTCATCCCTCTATTGAAAAGGTTTGAGGATAAACCGGTTAACATGATTGGCAATTCACCTACATCCCTCCTCCATACTGGTGCTTTGTAACTTGTTATCTTTGAGTCTTTCCACTAGTTCCTCCCTTCTTCTTTATTTGAAGGCCATGATGATATGACACTTCTCAAAGGCTTGTTAATCTCATTTGCCAGCTGTGTTCCAAACCAAAACCTTTTGAAGTGTGAGACAATGTGTGGGCCCTGAAGAACAAGCCGGGGCTTTGTCAGATACAGCATCAGGCTGTCCCTGCTGGATTATTTTGAGTTACAAAAAATAATCATAGGGTTAATTGAGAGTTTTTCGGAATGGGTACTGCTTTGCAAATGTGGCAGAGTACCCTGTCCGCCAACTCTTGGCCCACCCACCTCATTTATAGATTGGCAGATGATACGTTTTTTGTTGCTGGAGCCCCTGTTTGTTCTATACATGTAAAGCTTACTCCGATGCAGTAGGGCTGATTAAGTAAAGCCATCACACTGACAGCTCTAGTTAGAGCAGACAGCATAATGTTTTTTTCTACTCATTACTGTTAGAAAAAGCCTGGTGCTCAGGGACACAAACAGCAATAATGAACCCCCACATCCTGGGAGAAAACCCCCAGTGTGTGGGAGTAACTAGTTTCTTATTTTCAGAAAAAAACCTGCTTTTTGAGGTTGTTTCGACAAAACAAAAAAAGTTTAAAGATTGGCGTACACCAACATTTGTATACCTTGAAGTGAGCCACCTGGACAGCTGTTCCATTAAAAGTACTGATATGCCCTTATCTAAATTTGACAGACATAGTTCTATCTAGATGGCAGGCTTAATGTCTCCTGCCATTCCAATGGGTGCTACTCAAAGGCGTGAAAAATATTAAACTGATGAGAAAACGTTCGCTGACGCAAAAGTTGAAGTTTCACAGGACCTAGTAAAATAGCTAACTGACTTTCATAGAACTTCCCTAGAAGCAGCCTGCCGCCTTGCCCTGATGGGGGACTATGACTTCCATTTGGAGACTTAGTCAGAAGGTAAAATCATTGACTAGGACAACCTGCATGGTGTATCCACCCTTTGCTCTATTGTGATGAGCATTAAACCTTGTGTCCAGTTAACCTCGAACAGTGACTTCTGATTGGCACTTTACTTTTTCTTAGAACTTTTCCCCTTCCATTTTAAAAATGTATATCTCTAGCTCACTGTATTAGATTATAGTTGTTTTGATGTAATTTTTCTATTTACAATTTTATCTATTGTTATATATTAGTTGTGATATTTTTTCTTGTGCTGTTGTTTGATTTTTTTTATTGTTTTGGTGCTGCTAAATACATTACACACTTTTCCTTAAGTTACGTTTGTCTGTTCTGCGTGACAGCTACCAGAGGTTGAGCCCAGGCTTATTTCCTGAACGTGTGTGTTCTACCTAAGAAGGTTTTAGACGTATTGGTTGGAAAGGACTCCAAATAATAATCAGCTGTCTTACAAATGTGTATTTGGAACCTCAATTTTTACTGCGCGTTGCAGGGTGTATCTCACAAGCCCTTATAAGTCACAAGGAAAAGGGGCATCAAATGGAATGTTTAACCCCTTGTGACTCACGAAGGAATGTGCAAATGCTTTGCAGCCCCAGAGTGATGACTTGTTATTGAGTGGTGAGAGCAATTAGTAGCCATTCATAAAATGCGAGCATATGCAGGTTTCTGGAATCAATGGGTTCTCATATCATGCATTATTAACTCTGTCACTTAAGGAGTTGAGGCTGCAATTATGTCACATTGATAATTCAAATATTGATAATGATACTTGCTGTCCCTTTCAGACTTTCATTCCTTTATGTGCTTTGGTGCGGAAGGAGAAGCAGAGCTGATTCAGCCCTCATGTTTTTAAGGGATATAACATGGAAAATTGCACTGACTCAGAGCAAACAAAACGCCTGTTTTCAAGTGCTTTCACTGTCTAACAAGCATGCCTTTACCATCAATTGTCTCAGTTAGTGCATGATTTAGACAGCACAGCTTGGAGACAGAAAGAGGCAAAACCATCTCACTGTTTCCAAGCTGTGCCGTCTGATAAAGTCAGAGGAACATCAGGGGGTTTACAAAGAAATGGCGTGGTGTTGCGAGCAATTTAGCTAAACCGTTCTGCGTCATTCAAAAAAATGCAGGGATGCACACCTCTGTGTTTTCCTTAGCACTGGCCCTAAAAAAAGCTGCCTAGCGCCAACAAAGACACCCGTCACCATGGTGCAAGGCAGCCTGTTTTACAGGGATGATTCCCTGCCAATCAGGCAACCTTGCACCAAGGTTCAAGGGTGCCTGTTTTGCAGGGATGATTGTTTACGCGAGGTAAGGGACATGTTCCTGCACATAAACAATCTTTAGTGGTGTTAATTTTTGGCGCTGCCTCAGATCTACACATCCTTTTAAATCTGGGGCCGCATCAAAAAGCAATTGATGTTGAGTGAAATGCCCACAGCAACACACATTGCACGCCCCTTTCAGATACCTGCATGAAAGGGTACAGTATTTACAAAGCAGAGTTAAGCCACACAAATATGGAACAGGTCATTGAGCTACAAGAGCATCCTTAAAAGTGACGCTCAGTTGGTGCAATGCCCTTGTAAATATGCCTCCAAGTTTTTGAATGCAATTTAGACAGTACAAGTGCATAAAACAAGTGCTATTCTCTGAGCTAGCACAGCTGTTCATGATATATGATCCCATTGAAATAAATAATTCCCTCTGTGCACCAAACCGGGAAACAACCTTTACAATGCAGTCATTACATCGCAGTACCTTTACATAGCAGTCATTACATCGCAACATTCTTTACATCGCATGTCATTACAACGCAGCCATTACATCGCATGTCACTACAACGCATGTCATTACAACACAAGTCACCTCAACACAGGCATTACATCGCAAGTTATTACAATGCGTACCATGACATTGCATAGTACCCTTACACTATCCAACACTTACCCTACTGTTGCACTCACTGGAGTTAGAATAGTAATATTTACACCTAAACTATCCAACACTTACCCTACTGTTGCACTCACTGGAGCTAGAATAGTAATTTTTACCCCTACACTATCCAACACTTACCCTACTATTGCACTCACTGGAGTTAGAATAGTAATTATTACCCCTATACTATCCAACACTTACCTTAAATGCGATTTAATGGTATGCATTGTAATGGTATGCGTTGTAAAGGTATAATGCGATGTAATGGAATGCGTTGTAAAGGTAGTTTCTGAAAATGCACTGTAATGGCATGCAATGTAAAAGAACGCGTTTTAAAGGATGTTGCGATGTAAAAACTGTGTTGTAGAGGCATGCGCTGTAAATGTATGCGTTGTAACGTCATACATTCCACCAAACCACTTACCTGGCACCACATTGCTGCAATATGTAATATTAGTATAATTCTGCAGGAATACCAATTCATGCTTTAGCAACTGGAATTGAAAGATTTACATCTACCTTTTATGTTTGCATTGGTACATAGAATCTCAACTCCTTTGTGTATTCCTGTAAAATGGTAATTTTTAATCGTCTAACAATTAGTTCAATTTTTGTTGAAAATAATGTTGGTATATAATGCAAAGTACATTTTTAAGTTACCCTGGGCAGTATAATCCTACTTTAAAGTTAATTTAAAAAAACCGTTTTCTTTACTACCTAGAAATAATTGCTTAAATAACGGTCTTCTTTGGGGTATCCAAATGTGCAGACTGTGCAGAAGATGCACCACAGCAGTTGTAAAGTCTGATCGGAATTATAATGCAAGTTAAGTCGTGACTAATGTGGATGATAATAATACAATGCCATGCAATTTTGCTTTTTACAGAATCTCCCCTGGAGACACTGTGGAAACTCATGGAACACGGAACGATGCTTCTCCAATTACAGCATGGCTAACACCACGAATATGACGAGCGCTGTTTTAGAATTTTGGGAGTAAGCTCAATTTAGTAATCTACACATTATTCAAATGTTCATGTCATTCTGTTGTGTTTTGGTCACATCACTAGGTGACGTATTACTCTACAAGGTCGGCTTGTGAAAGCAAAAACAGCTCTGGCTTAAATGCTCAAACCCGCCTGCTTCCTTCCCCTTTTCGCTCTAACTCTCCCTTTCCACCTATTCTCTCTTTCTCCTTCTCTCCTTGTTCTCTCTTCTCCCTCTCTAATCTCTTTCTCCTCGCGCTCCTTTCTCCCTTTCTTTCTCACAATCTTAAAGCCCCACCCCGCTTCTCTGTTGCAATTAACCATGGGGAGGTGGGGAAGGAGACAAAGTCACCAGCTGCAGACTTGAAATTTCAAAGCCAGCCTCCAAAAGCTTCAGACCACCAGTAAAATGCCCAATGGGATTAGATGCCCAATTAAATAAAATGCAAGCCAGTCCTTTGTACTCTATCATAATATGTATTTACAAATACCTTGTATGTCTCAGGAGGGCGCGGGACAAGATGGCGGGCTGAACACGCCACTGAGCGGCAGCACTGTGAGACGCTCCCTCTCTCCCACTCTGTCTGAGAACGGTGCCGCATGAGAATTATTCAAGAATAAGCTCGAGAAAAACCTACTCATTTACCCGTTTATTTTCTTCACTTGCTGATTTTCTCTATCGAACTAAGACACCGAACTAAGACACCGGATGCTGCGTTTCTTGCTGGGTCGTTGTGGACGGAGGTCTTTTCTCACTCGACCGATGATTACCTTGGGTGTAGCTGGAGCCTTTTGGGACTCTTCATTCGGCTGCTCTGGTCTAGGATCGCAACGGCCTCCGGCAGTGTGCTCCGCTCACGGCTTCTGCTCCTGCTTAGGAAAAGAGTCGTGGCTTATTTTGGATACCCGCGTCATGGCCCCAAAAAATGCTCATAGATCGGCTCGGACCGGGAGGGGTCTCACTGTCGAGAGTTCGGCTTGTAGTGGAAACATTGTTGCAGCTACAACTTCGGCTCCTTTGGCGGCTTCCCTGGTGGCCTCGGAGGTTACAGCAGAACACGCTGGGAATATCGAGAAAACAACTGCGATCCCCGGTAAGCAGATTATTCGAGCTTCCTCATTTTCTGCAGATACACAAGGCAGGTCAGGCTCCGTATCAACTTCTGGGAGCAACGTTGTCTTTGCTAGCCCCCCAGTGCCTCTCTTGCCCTCGACGCATATTGATGCTTTGTCTCTGACTGGTATCGGATCTGATCCAAGTATAAACCAACAATCAGATAACTACAGTGTTAATGGAGAAACAAATCCTAACTTATCTAACAAGGGATGTCCAGAGACTCTTATTTTGGCCGGTGGGGGGACGCTCACGGCCGACATTTCGAAATCGTCTGAATGCTCTCAAGGGGCCGGCCAGACATACGCACACACAGAGAAGAGCTCGAGTATACTGATTTCGCCCACTATGGGCATGCAATCTATATTAATCAAAGACAAAATAAATCACAAAGAAACAGAGGACTGCCGGGTTGACGATGATGAAGATTCGGTTGAAGGAGAAGAAGAAGAAGATATGCCTAGTCCTCCCCTACGACACTCTGGTCCCAAAAAGGGAAAATCAAAAGCGAAACATAAAATAAAGAAAGGGAAGATTCTCAATACTTCCATTTTGTCCGTTTCAAGCTCAGTCCTCAAAACTCGTGGCAAAGCCATTATTGATGAAAGTCCCTTACGACGGTGGATACAGGCAAAAGGTGGGGTTAAGAATATGCCTTTACGTCTCTCAGGCACTCACCCCACTGAGGAAGAAGAGCATCTAAAGGAGTGCCCCACAACAGTCGGAGACAAAATAAACCAACCTGCCTCGACTATCTCATCCACTGCTGCTTCAGGTATTTTCCTAGCTGAATCTCATGATTCTTATGTCTCTACTGCCTCTACTGCAGTAACCACTACCGAGTTGGATTCCCAACGGCCGCTTTCAATCCCTGCAAGTCCCGCAAGCTCCCTGTTTACCCAAGATTACACTGGACGTAACCTTTCTTCTTTTGATCAGATCTTAAAGATCTTGACTGATCATAGAAACGAAGCACAACAACACTTCTTACAGCTTAGAGAGGACAATTGCCAACTACAGAAGTCTCTAGCAGAAGCTACTAAACAATCTGGAATAATCACTCAAGAAGTGGCGGAGCTACAGCAAAGGGTCGCAGGTATCGAGGAAATATCTGCCCGGGCCGAAACTTTAACTAGCCAACACGACACGCAGATATCTAGTCTTCAGAATAAACTTGAAGATATGGAGAATCGTCAAAGAAGGCAAAATCTCCGACTTTTTGGCATAGCGGAAGGCTCAGAAGGATCTGACCCACGGGCCTATATGGTGAACCTTTTTCAGAGAGCTTTCCCAGACTTATCAGATTGGGATTGGGACTCCCAGCTACAAAGGGTCCATAGGCTACCTCTGGCTCAGAGAAATAAAGAGAGTAAATTTCCACGGCCTTTTTTGATATACTTTGGCAATTATCTATTAAGACAAGCGGTCTCCTCCAAGGCCAAGCCTCACTCCCCTATTAAAATCGATAATGTTATGTTCTTTGTTAGATCTGATTTGAGCAAGGCCATTATGGACAAACGATGGAAGCTACGACAACTTATTGACCCTTTCAAATCTCTCGGTGGGCAGGTATTCCTGCAAGAACCTGCCCGTTTAAAAGTAATGAAGGGGGGCCATACATACATTTTTACCGATGTTAAAGAAGCTGAGACTGCACTTTCGAAATTTAGCTAAGAACCATCTATAAATCTTCCATGTACATAATTATTCACTTTAGGCCCTAGCAGATTGGTCGCTACACTTAATAGCTCTGCTTGGGCAAAGTGTCTATAAGAGTTGGGTTATTAATATTGAACACATTACGTGACGTGATGCTGCACATATGTGGTTTTTCTCAGGCTCGTTAAACCTTTCTCTTTTTTCATATTAGCAGCCGCATTCGTATTTGCACATGCACTGTATGGGTTTTTCTTCTTCTTTTTTTTTTTTTCTTTTTTAGGCGGAGTGGGGGAGCTAGAGGGAGTTATCCGATGTTGCCTCTCAACTAGGCTGCCCAAACAACGGCAGCATGGAACAAAGGGGTGCTCTGCCCCGGGGGGTTTGGGGGGAGGTCCCGGCTGGGATGGGTTTGGAGTAGGGGTTCACGGGTGGTTGTTAATAATGTTAAAAATTACAACACAATAGTAACACTTACTGAAAATAATAATAAAAAAGAAAAGCTGATATGTATGATAGTTATCATTAGAATAGCTGACTTTCTAACACTTTTGAAATGCTTAGACTTAGCTGTTTAGTATGGAATGTTGCCGGCCTTAACTGCAAGAATAAGAGACGATTAGTTCAGGAAGAACTTAAATTGTATAATCCCCATCTAGCTTTATTCACTGAGACACACATCTACTACAAAGATAGGAATTTGTTAAGGCTATTAGGATATGAGGTTGTTACGTGTACAACTCTAAATGCTACTATCAGAGGGGTGGCTATCTTAAAACAGAGACAATTGAAACTAAATGTTATTAAAACAGCTGCAGATAAAAGGGGTAGATGGATAATCATTCAAGTCGATTTGGAAAATTGTAAATATGTTATATGTTCCATATACGGACCTAATATTGACGACCCTTATATTTTTGATTGGTTAAACATTGAACTATTGGAATGGGAGGGAGAACTCTTAATCGGCGGCGATTTTAATTGTATAATCGATTATGACATAGACACTACTAAACATAGGGGGTTTTAACGTATGCGGAAGACACGGGCGGCCATATTGGAACTAGGCCGCCTACATAACCTAAAAGATGCTTGGAGAATTCTTCATCCTAAAATACCAGGGTACACGTATTACTCCGCACCTCATAAACTATGTTCTCGGATAGACATGATCTGGGCCTCCGATAAGATTCTAGAATCTAGCACTATCGGTATTTGCCCAAGACTTTCCTCAGACCACAATCCCATTCTTTTTATTTTCAGTTCAGTTTCAAGAAGACAAGATATAAGATTATTCTCTTTCCCCAGATAACTTTTTTCAGATTCAGAATTCATACTACAACTTAAAGAACATATCTCTGAATTTATCGATATAAACCTCCATTCTACCTCTCCAATCCATGTATGGGATGCCTGTAAGGCCAGCATAAGAGGATTTACCCAACAATTTATTTTTATACAAAACTCCAAACTCCGCAAAGAGGATAAGACCATTACTACCAAAATTTTGTCGCTAGAAAATCAACTAGCAGACGCTCTTATACAAGGCTCATCAGAAGCAGATAAACTAGGACTAGAGCTAATTAGTCTTCGATCTGCTACTAAAAATGTTCTTAGAGAACGAGCCAGTGTAAAATTACATAAATTTAAAATCTCTCAATATGAGAGCGGCGATAAAATTGGTAAGATTTTGGCTTATAAAATTGTGGATGACAAAGCCAATACAACAATTAAATTCATTAAAGGCCCCAACAATACTATTTATAATCAAACTACAGATATAATAGAACAATTCGTTAAGTATTACAGTCATCTATATACTCCGGAAAATAACCCTACATTACATAATATTAAAGCATACATCGGCAATCGCGTTACCAATAACATAGAAATCGAACACAATAGGCAACTTGGGGAGAATGTTACCATCGCCGAAATCAGAACGGCTATTACTTCTCTTTCGTCTGGTAAAGCTGCAGGGGAAGACACACTCCCTATAGAATTTTATAAAACTTGTATCGATGAAATACTTCCCCTTTTCTGTTCAGTAATCAATTCGATTGGTCAAACAGGGAAGGCTCCAAATTCTTGGAATTCTGCTAAAATTGTTTTCTTCCTTAAAAAAAATAAACCTGCTGAGGAATGTGGCTCTTACAGGCCTATTTCATTAATTAACGTAGATGCCAAAATATTTTCTAAAATTCTTGCACTCCGATTAGCTCCTTATATGCCTGAGCTAGTTAATCCACAACAACATGGATTTATCACCGGCCGGGACACTACAGCCCATGTTAATATGGCAATTACTGCTTTTGATGTAGCAGCGGTTAATTCCATCCGACTCGGCATGATACTCTTAGATGCTGAAAAGGCATTTGACCGAGTCAGGTGGGATTACCTTTGGGCTGTAATGAGGGCGTACGGCTTTGAAGGTCGATATTTAAGATGGATACAGGCCCTATATGACTCCCCAACTGCTAAAATTAGCTATGCAGGCATGATCTCCCCAGGTTTCAAAATACTTAGGGGTACGCGGCAGGGGTGCCCGCTTTCACCCCTGCTGTTTGCGCTCTCCATGGAACCGTTTATAAATTCATTACTAACTCAACCCCATATTATCCCACTGGAATTCGGCTCTAACTCTCTGAAAATCACTGCATATGCCGACGATATTGCTATATATTCCACTGATGTAGAAAAAACTCTTACAACGATAATTGAAGAATCTAACACTTTTGGATTAATCTCAGGATACAAATTAAATCTAAGTAAAACACAGGTAATACTAAACTACAAACCATTGACTTCTGTACAAGGTACCTGCCGGGTGGCGACTTATTTAGGTGTTAAAATATCAGCCAAAGTAAGCGATATAAATTGCCTCAACTATGATGTTTTATTGAAAGAAACCGCTGGCCTACTCAAAAAATGGCATAAAATACCCTTAAGCCTTATAGGCCGGATTAATTTAATTAAAATGAAGATCTTGCCCAAATTTCTATATTTATTTAGGTCTATACCCTTACGGGTTAACAATTCTTTTTTTAAGAAACTAGATGGGATTCTTAGTAGCTATATTTGGGGCTATAAGAAAGCTAGAAGATCGCTGGCCCTGCTTAAATTACCGATTAATAAAGGTGGTTTAAACTTCCCCGATTTCAAATTATATTTTTTGGCAACCTTTTTTGGCCGCCTCCGTAGTCTATTTATCCCAAATAGTCCATACTACTACCACCAATTTATGCTGGGCACTGACTCTAATCAATTTCTCGCAAGAACAAACGACCCTAACTATTTCAAAAGGGTCAAGTTTAAGACTGCGCGAGAGACAGCTGCGGTATGGAAATCTTTATTAACTACATGTAAGACTTCTCTTTTTCATTCAAAGCTTTCTTTGTGGGGTAATCCTGGTTTACCAGGAATATTCAATGACAGACTTGGGACCGTTTGGGCCAATTTGGGAATTTTATTTTTTGGGAGACCTTTACGGTAATCAGGGATTTTTGAATTTCACAACGCTTACACTTCTTTTTAATTTAACCGAAGCTATGCGATTTAAACACATGCAAATTAGAGATTATCTGGTTTGCAAAATGAAAATCAATCAAGTCTCGGACTCAGATCTATGGACGTGTTTTTACTCGGAAAATCAGAAGTCACTAATTAGCAGGGGTTACAAATGTTTAAATAATTTTAAAGAGGATAACTGTTCCAAAATTGCTCTGAAATGGACATCTAGACTAGGGACCAACATCACCTCTACCAAAATTTCGGCATCACTCTGTAATATTAATAAAGTGGTTCAATCATCGAGCCTTAGGATTCAGTTATATAAAACCATCTGTTCTTTATATTATACCCCGCTTAGAATTTCCAACTGGTCTCAAAATCTTCTATCAAATTCACGTTCTAAGTGTCCCAAATGTGATCTTGTCGCGGCTGATATCACTCATATATTTCTTACTTGTCCAGTTTTATCCGAGTTCTGGTCCGGATTTGAAAATATTTTACTGCAAAAACAAATTGTCTTTGGTTCTCTCTCGCCATTGTCTGTATTATTAGACATACAATCTGAGAATTGCCCACACAAAGTCCTATTAACAGTTTTATTTTCTTGTGCTCGATTGACAATTGCTAGGGCATGGATTTCCCAGAAACCCCCACATATTCTGGAATGGTGGTTTTTGATTAACGAAATTTACACTATGGAGCGTGCTATTGCCAAAATGAGAGGATTGAAATCATCGAAAAAATTTGATAAAATTTGGGGAACTTTTCTCTAATCCTTTTTATGTCTCTATTGTTTATCTATCTGTACGGCCTACACGATATCAAATGTATATGTTACCACCATCAGCTAATCTCTGTTTTTTTTTTGTTTTACTTGTGTTGTCAATAAAAATATTTTCAAAAAAAAAAAAAATACCTTGTATGTAATGGAGGGTTTGCATAGCTTTAGTGAAACTTCATGGCTGCTGCAAAGTGTCTTAAGGGAAGAAGTGGTTCTGCAATTCAGACTCCCTTTGATATGATTGGATCGTCGATTGATGGGAACATATGTGTTTTCTGTCCCGGTTGAATAATAACAGATGCTCTACAGCTCCAAGATGCAGGGGGTTGCATGTTCCAGTGGATGGATAGCCTTGTGAGTTGGGCGATCTTTTTCTACAACTTTGGTACTTGCCAAGGCAAACAGTAAGGGGGTGTGCCGCTTTGATTTTAGAAGTATGGTCATCTTCTAGGTGTGAAGGTCTTCCTGAGGTTGATAAGACTGCAGAATTCAAGTTATGTTCTTTCAAATCAATGATATCAGCTCAAAAAACCCACATTCAACCCTGACCAATATTACAAAAATGTGGCAAGATTTTGAGATAATGAGCTGAGCATATCGAACACACATGCACATAGGAGTGAAAAGTGTCAGAGGAGTATCAAATGATAATATGATTTTTTTCTAGACAAACGTAAAGCATGTGCTGTCTTATTTAAAAAACCCTCAAAAACGAATGCCCTCCATGTGTGAAGTAACATATGGGATATAAGACAGAATTCCAAGTCACAAAGGCGTTTTCACTCTTCTTGGTTTTGACTTCTTTGCTCATAGCAACTTTGATATTTTATCAGCCTTTAAATGTGTCTATTTTGAGAATGTACTTATTTTAGATCAGGACCTTCTTAGCCATCCGGGTGTGGGTGGCTTGGTGTGTGTGTGTTTGTGTGTGTGTGTGTGTATGAAGGAGAATGGATACTGATGGATGGATGGTTAAATGGAAGTATGAGTGGAAAGGTGGACAACTCAATGTATTGAATGCATGAGAGTCTGAGGATGGATGGAATTTTAGGTGTATGTTGTGCACAATGTGCCAGTAAAGATGATCAAACAGACTGGAGCTGCTCACATAGACATGGGCAACTCTTTGTACCGGGTAGATCTGCTCTTTGAGGAGGGGGACATAAGGGGTACTTTTTGTCTAGTGTATGATCTTTCTGCCATATGAGACTAAAAGTTGTACAGGAGACTTCCTATTGATCCAGGGGAGTCATCTTTGTTAAGAAGTTTGCCATGAAACTGGGGGCTATATCATTCATTACTTTACAAACGTAGAATTAAGAAACAATTATTTGCATTTCCCTTTTCACATAAATGCATTATCCAGCAAGAATATCTAAAGTTCTCTTCAGCTATCCTCAATTAAGGAATGAGGGCTCCACCTCCTCCACATCACCTCTAAAGATATTTATTATTCACATTGCTGATCCATTTTGTAAGCAACTCATATCTCTTATTAGAACATTGGAATGTTGAGAACTCCTTTGAAGACAATGGAGGAGCTCCAGGCTTATAATGGGTGGTAAACGCCCTGGAGTATTCCAATGTTTGTCTTCATGTTTCTCCCTTTGTTTAGAACATTCTACACAGTGGGTAGAATGTTCTAACAGGCTTATAGCCCTCAGGCCATACCAGTTGTTAAATACCCTCTCCCTCATTATAGGCCCTCGCCTGTGGCTCGGGCCTATAACTCGTGTTTAGGGCCTTTAACAACCAGTAGAGCCCTTGGCAGAGGGCTATCAGGCTATATTACCAATGTTTGAAGTAAATGACTATGTAGTGATCTTGTGAACATATCAAGAGCTATACCTTCTTCTCCGACAGGAAAAACATGGTCACAAATATTTAGAGTGAAATTATTATGCACATATACATCAATTACATTGTGATACAAACATTGAGCTTTTTAACATAGATGTAGATTTAGATCTCACTAGGATTTAACTTCCATTAGAACATTAGAATGTTGAGAGCTCCACTGAAGACACTGACACTTATAATGGGTGGTATAAGCCTTCTGCTCCCACATTCCATTGTTTGTCTTTCTGTTTCTCCCTTTTTAATTTAGAACATTCTACCCTTAATGAATGGAATTTTCTAATAGCCTTATAGACCTTCTTCTTTGGGCTATTCCTGTTAAAGGCCCTCACCGGCATCATAGGCCCTCACCTGCAGCTTGGGCCTAGTACTTGAGTTCAGATTACTTTAACAACTGGTATAGCTCTTGCAGTGGGCTATAAGGCTATATTGATACATGCCAATCTATGATGAGCAGGTATATGTTCTTCACTGCCGTACTGATTTCATGGCATGGGACTTAAAACTACTACTCATAAATGTAGCCAACCCACCCACTCCTCTACCATGCACACCTGGAATTGTCTAATTCAGTGATACTCAAAAGTACGGCCTGGGGGCCAATTGCGGCCCTCTTGACCTTTACATGCGCCCCCCCCCCCCCCCGGAGAACAGCAGCATCCTGTTTAGTTGCTGAGCACTAATGTTCATAAAACAATGTTAAATAAACAGGCAAACATTTATTAACCTGCAAATAAATGCTGGCACGTTTATTTAACATATTTTTAGTGCTCCTTACACAATCTCTGACCCACCCAGACCCCCTACCGCTACCCTGCAGGCATCAGTGTGGCCCTCAGTCACACCAAAGACCATACTTTGTGGACCCTGGACAAATGTTTATGAGTACCTATGGTCTAATTAAAAAGCACAAAGGGATTAATTGCAGAGGGATGTAATGCACCAAGTGTTTGCCAACATTAGACTCCCAAGAGTTTTTAATGTATTTTGTATATCAGGTTGCCTATACCATCTTTGAAAGTAAAAAATATTCCAGGATAGTGTTGTGAGTTTAAGCTCACTGCTACTTATAAGAGATTCTCCAGCATTTTTAAGTAAGTGGCCATTATGTTGTATCTTCAATCTCAAGATTAACAATTCAAGTAGTTATGGTCTCAATTGATATGATACCCTTCATTAGTCACCCTTGATTTTTGACAGAGAAAAGCATCCCTAAACTCGATTGAACCTTGAAAGTCGGCTTTAGTGATGGCTACTTTATTCATAGGAAATGTAGAAAAGCCTTTACCCACAGCCACTGATCCTCCTTCCTAATCATATTACAAACCAAGGAATTATAAGACTCAATGTATGCAAACTTGTGACTATTAGGGGCCTACTACAATGGCGGGTGGACTTGCGTCTACTTGACACCATCTCAGAACTGGGACCAACTGACCTTTGGTTGGCGGTTACAACCTCCTGATTAGGATACGACCGATGACATTTCGCTATGGTAGCATGTATTACAGCCATAAACCGGTTGTAGTACATGTTCCCATAGGGAAATGGGAGGTGGTGTTAATCCCTGCACCCGTGGCAGTAACCTCAAGGTGCCTTCGACAGGGTGCAGGGATTGACAGGCGGGCACCATAGGTGGGCGCGCACACAATGGGGCGCTGCTAGGGGCCCCCAAACATGTATTCCAACAGGGTTTTCATGCCGGAAAGGCCAGCATGGAAACCCTGCCGGAAGTTGCGCATGATAATACCAAGGGTGGAAAGACCGCCCTTTGGGATTAAGGACCGGCCTCTGACTGGATGACAAGTTCCTTGAGCCCGTCGGAAGCCGGCCGGAATGACCAGCCAGTTGGTCCGCCATCGCTGCAGGCAGGTGTCCTTCCGACAATGTTGACTGTCATGTTGACAGTCAGTATCCCACACATACTGGACTCCTTTATTAAGCAGATTGTGCATGACACTCGTTTGCACTGCGAAATTAGGCACACACACCTACTGTCAAATACAGCTGTGCCTAAAAATGCTTGAAATTCTTCCTTGCACTTGGGATATGGCAGAACTACTATTTTGTTGACTAAGTCCTCTTCATGGGAAGATTAAGAAATAGGAACAGAAACAATGGAAGCACCATCGTTTTAACCATTGAGATCCTCCCTATCAGAGATAATTGAAGCAGAGACCAGTTATCTAATACATTTTTCAATTTCGTAATCATCCTAGTATAATTCAAAGAAAATAATTGCCCGAAATCATTAGTGACGTATATCCCCAGATATCTAATTGGATGCTATGGTTTTAGATGAATGGCAGATGGAAAATCCAAAGAAGTCGTATTAAATGTCAAAATCTCGGTTTTAGCCTGGTTAACTTTGTATCCTCCCACTTGTGTAAAGTTTTGAATTTCATCCAGCACATTCTGTACATTAGCTGCCCCGGCTTTCAGATATAAAATAATATCATCAGCATAAAGTTACATTTTTGCCATCCTGTCAATGGGAGGCAAGATCATTAAGTTTTTCCAGATCTTCTCAGCTAGGGGTTCAATAAACAGTGAAAATAAGAGAGGGGATAACAGACACCCCTGGCGAGTTCCGCGATTAATAATAACCTTACCTATTTCTAAGCCATTAACCCCTTCGACGCTCATGACGGAACGGTTCCGTCATGAGCGTCGGTTGAGCTGTGCTCATGACGGAACCGTTCCGTCATGACCACGCCCGCGCAAGCAGCGCTCAGCACAGCGGGGGAATCCGCCCCGCATGGAAGGGGTTAATCATAATTTTGGCTTCCGCACCCCTGTAAACTTTTGTTAGCATCTGTACAAATTTCTGTGGAAAACCAAACTTCCGTAAAATAAAAAATAAAGCACTCCAATCTACTAAATCAAAAGCCTTTTCGGCATCCATCATCATAATCGTTGCATTTGTCTTATTAATAGAAAAATAATCAATGTCTTGCATTAAAAAATAAGTGTTCGACGTCATCAAACGTCCTGGAATAAAACCATTTTGATCACTATGCACCACCTGTTGTGCACAGGGAGCTATCCTTTTTGCTCAGATTTTCATTAGCAATTTATAATCTATGTTTAGCAGACTAATAGGATGATAAGAACTTGGATCCAAAGGATCTTTATCTTTTTAAAGAAAAACTATTACCACGGATTCCTTAAAACTTTGGGGAATATTAATACCATCCTTAATTTCATTGAGCAGTTTTACTAAAAACGGAAGCAACTCATCTTGAAATATCTTATATATTTCTACAGGAATCCCATTTGCTCCACTGGATTTGGCATTAGCCATACTTTTTAATACAAATTGAGCTTCAGGGATTTCTATTTGAACATTCAATGCCTCTAAAAACTGCTGCGGTAGCGAAGGCAACTCCAATGAATGAAAATATCTCCAGGGTTCTGCTCCATCTACCCCCTGGGTTTCTCCATAAATATGGTCAAAATGAGCACAAAACACCAATAACCTGCTTATCATCTTCTAACATACCTGTTGCTGGATTTTTAATTTGAGTGAAGGCTATGGAGATCCCAGGCTCTCCGTAGTCCAGGTGATCCAGATCCCGCCTTCTGGAGGGAAGGCCACAGTGGACTGTGTGGAGTGGAGAGGGCAACGGCGACCGCTCGAGAACGTGAGCTGAACGTGAGCTGAAATCATCCCGAAAGTCCTGAATCGGGACGTGTAAACTAGCAGTGTTCAGCGGTGAGCCTAAATTGCGTCCAGGCCGAGCATCTAAATTCGAGCACGGCGGATAACTGAAAACTACAGTTTCAATTCCCAGGGCCAACCAGGCAATGCTGTAACACCGCAATGTTGCATCTCCTTCAACCGGTAAGACCTGGACTGAAAATATACAAGCAGGCGCTGTTGTCGATGTGTCTATAACATCGGGTAGCAGCCTAGTAGAAGATAGTACGACACTGCTTTGACTTAACACCTTTTTGCATTGAAGGGCACAAATTGAATCGCAATACTTGGACAACTGCAAATGTAAATTTTGGAGAGAGCGTGTAGCAGGACATCTAGGTCAGGACTCCCCGTTAACTGAGGTCATCCGAGGTGTAAGCCTAACTATCAGCCTAAGTATCAGCCTGTTGGTATTTTATTAGCAGCAACAGACAGCAACAGATATTGATGCCTCGGGTGGGAGTACTCCAAAGTGCTTCAAAGGAGTTAATTGGAGTTAACTGGAGCTAATTGTAGTGGTTGAGAGCGAGCGGCAGCAGCAAAAGAGCTGTAATGGCAGGGCGGTGATTAAGACTTTTGGTTGATATTTGACATTTGGCAGGCAGACGGGAACTGTACATTTTTTTAAAGTAGGATGGGAAGACATTTGAAGCAAGCCAACGCGGTAGCGAAGGTTGATGCAGCGACTGGAATGAAAGCTAAAAAATTACTTGTGAAAGCTAAGGGGACATTAGCCCTGGCGAAAGCCCCAGGTGTTACAAACGGATGTATGACGTTACAACGCACACTTTTACAACGCATGCACTTACAACGCATTTTTTACAACGCATAATCCATTACAACGCATGACATTACAACGCATGACACTACAACGCATTTTTAAAAAATACCTTTACAACGCATTTCCATTACAACGCATACTACCTTTACAACGCATACCATTACAACGCATAATATTAAATTACATTTAAGGTACGCGCTTTCTCAACTCACCACTGTCGCTGTTTGGAATCAGGCTCGCCGTGAGGGGAACGGCATTTTCAGCGGGGCCACGACGAATCCTACCCGAACTGTAATACCGCCGGGAGGCAGCAGAACTACAGTTCCCAGCACCCTCAGCTCCGGGCGCCTGCCGCTGATGTCATCAGGCAGCGCCCGGGCTGTATAAATTACACCCAGGCCACACGCAGCGCGGGACGCGCTTTCTCAACTCACCACTGTCGCTGTTTGGAATCAGGCTCGCCGTGAGGGGAACGGCATTTTCAGCGGGGCCACGACGAATCCTACCCGAACTGTAATACCGCCGGGAGGCAGCAGAACTACAGTTCCCAGCACCCTCAGCTCCGGGCGCCTGCCGCTGATGTCATCAGGCAGCGCCCGGGCTGTATAAATTACACCCAGGCCACACGCAGCGCGGGACGCGCGCGGGCAGCGCCCGGGCGAAGCCCGGGCCAAGGGCGGGCCCGTCCTTGCCCGTCACTGCCTGGACCTGACTGGACTGGGCCATCCCTCTGACACTTCTAAGTGCTCACCGCCAGGAAGGTAGATTTGCACTGTATTTCGTTATTTGTGATATGAGTAGTAGTTTGTATTGCATACGTATGATCTGAGGTTGCTGATCCCTTAGGCTGATAACGTGAAAAGCTGTATTGAGACGTAATACTCGGACTACCATCATAATATATCACCAACACTGCCCTGGGACTGTATCCTGTCATAGGGGCGTACACAGTGCCTGATGGCAGGCAGGGTGAAGCGTTTGGGAGGGGGCGGGTCTGTGTCTGGCTCTATGGATCATTTCATTACGAGAGCGGTCTCGGTTTTAGAACAAGAAATAGCTATTACCGAGCGCCGGTTATCTGCCGAGCTAAGTCAAGTTAGACGTTCCTCTTTAGGCTTACTTGCCCTAGCAAAATCCCCTAAGAACCCTGTATTGCAGGGTGTGGAAGCTATTGGGCAACAGATGGATAAAGCAGTTAGCTCCATTACAATAGTCGATCAAAATGATACAAACGACACAAATGATCCCCCGAGAGAGGCTCCCCCTACAGTTACTAGTGCTCTGATTCACACCCAATCTGCCTCTAGTCATCCACAGACAAGAGCCCAAAAGAAGGGTAGTAACAGTGTAGCATGTAAGAGGAAGAGAATAGGGCTATCACAGGGCGGGAGATCAGCAAAGCATACTAATATCGCGACTGGCCCACCAGCAAAGTCTGGTTTGGTTCAGTCTGTCGATATCACTATTGGTGATAAAACTGATAATGGACATCAGGATCAGCCCCAACATAATGACCTGATCCCCCAGATCGAACAAATAGTCCGTTCCCTGCTATCACCACTTTTGGATAGGGTAAAGGTGGTTTCTGACAAAGTAGATCGTCTTGAGCAATCTATTTTAGATAATTTTTGCTCATTAAAAAATGTTATTAAATTAGCCACCAAGGACTGTGTTAATCCCACTAAGGTGACCCACACCCTTCCTGCCCTGCCACTTTCTTCCCCCAAAACTGTTATACCCCCTATAGTCGACTCTGGGACAGTTCCACCCAGAACCTCGATAGCAGACAACACTAGCACCCAGGGTAGTACCCAGGATAGGGATCGCTCAAAGGACCTTCCCGGAACCAAAGCGGATAGTAGGTCTTTACACAAAGGTTCAAACATAGTCTATGGAGATAGGATAACTAAATCCTCCAAATCTTCGAATGTCTGCATTCATTTACCTCCTGAATCTATTCCATATGTTGCTGTCTTATCCGGCGTTCCGGAATTAAAGAGCGACATAGAGGAATCTTATCAACAACTTAAAAATAAAGTCATCTTCTGGCTCAATCAAAAGAGACCTATCCCGAACTTTGTGGACGGGAAAATTCTCTTTGCCAGAAGAGTTAGTTGGGTTGGTCCCAGACCAAAAAATGTCCAAGGGGATTGTATTATCATTAATTTCAGGGATACCCGAGTTGTGCGTATCATTTGTGACCATCCACTTAGTTGGGACAGGTCAGAAATAAGGGTCCATGATTTAAGGCATTTCTATAATCCTCACTTTAACACCCCCGAAAGCCTTGTTCAATCCCAGGATAGGACTGGACCCAACCCAAACTTTGTAATGCCTCCCACTCAGAGTATCGATAACACATACCACCTGGATGCATCAGCCTGACCGGGCCTAGAGGGGCCTTTCCATAATCTGTCACCCTCTGTTGATAACCCACCAACAAGATCTGAGGGAAAGGGTGTAGATGTCTGTGTGTCGCACGATTTGTCCGACAGAAAAAACACCTGTAAAATTTTAAGTTGGAATGTTGCCGGCACCAGACTTAAAAGCCAGGACGATCTATGGATTGGTTATGTTGTGTCCCACGATATTATCGCCCTACAGGAAACTTGGGACATATCAAACAATCTCTTTTTGGACGGGTTTGTTCACTTCTATATCCCAGCAACACCTAGCTTGGCGGGGAGGGCCAAGGGGGGTCTTGCCTTGCTCGTTTCTTTGAACCTGAAAGGATCCGCCAAACAGGTTGATTCTGGCTCCCAACATTGTTTAGTAGTAGAATTAGTGGTGGCAAAATCTCCCTCTCTACTCTTGATAAATTTTTATAATTCTAAAGACAGTGTCAGTCCAAATTACCATCTAGAATCTGTGGGGGAGGTTCTGGATAAATATAGAGCTCTACACAATAATTTTGAGGTAATTTTAATGGGCGATTTTAATATCCATCCGTGCAGTCTAGGTTGCATTTTGGATGACGAGGAGGGCTCTTCCAACGCTTCACACACACACTTCGAACATACTAAATCGGGTGAGGCTTTGGAGAGCCTACTGGCCACCTCAGATCTCTCTGAACCTGGTCACTGCACGGTGGGGCAGAGACCGTTTACCTTTAAAGGCCCGGATTCAGGGTCAGTCATCGATTACATTTTTGTTTCCTCTTTGCTTCTTGTTTTGATTTTAAACTACAGGGTGGAGGACTCCGCATTCAGTGATCACAATCCAGTGATAGTGGAGGCCGCTTCGGATGGGTTATTGGCATTTAAAGAGTCTAGTATCTTGGGACCTAGAGCCCTGATAGTAAAAGACCAGGGCAGGAGGGTAAAATGGGCTCAGGTGTCCCCGATCTCTTTTTGTCAAGATGTACTGGCTAAAGTTAAACCGGAGATGGACATATGCCTAGACCATGCCAACTCCAACTCTAGCATTATTGAGGCTTTTGCCATCATTTGTCAACATATAAATGCGGCCCTCCTGACCAAACCCAAGGCAGGACGTGCCATAGGGAAAAAATGGTTCAACACCAATTGTATTAAGGCCCATTCTGCTCTTTTGAAGGCAATAAAAGGCAAACCAAGAAACAGACCTCTAATTACCTCTTTGCGGAAACAGTATAAATTGGCCATCAAAGCACGTAAAAATGAGATCCAGGAAGAAGCCTGGAACAATTTGCTGTTACCGGACACCTTGCGGGATAGTTCCAAATTCTGGGGATTGATAAATCACCCCTTTTTTTCCGATAGTGGGAATCAGACCTTAGAATGTAGTATACCTGATGAACAGTGGCTAACCCACTTCGGAAAAATTTATAGTTCCGTCTCGCATGGGAATTCAGAGGAGTCGTCAGCCTTAAATCAGGTTGGTCCTGTTTCGGCCTTCAGGGTGGAGGAGGTGGAAAAAGCCATCCAAGAGACATCGAAGAGTAAGGCACCAGGCCCTGATGGCGTCCCGGCTGACCTATATAGGTCCGCACCTAAACTATGGGCCAAATTATTAACTAATGTTTTTAATGTTACAAGACACAAGTATATCCCTGAGTCCTGGGCGACATCCACTATCATACCAATTTTTAAAAAAGGCCAGAGGGATGATCCGGCATGTTATAGGCCGATCTCCCTAATTGACTCTGCTGTCAAAATTTTAGGCAGAGTCATCTTGGGCAGACTGAATACATGGTTGGCAGGTAACAATATATTATGTGACGCCCAATATGGTTTTAGGGCTAACAGGAGCACGCAGGATCAATGCTTGAATCTCCACTTACTTATTTGCAAATATACCATCGCAAAGGAGGGGTCGTTGTTCATGGCCTTTATGGACCTCTCCTCAGCCTTCGACCTAGTCAATAGGTCGAAACTGTGGAGTATTCTTTTGGACAATGGAGTTGATCCCCCACTGGTTGGTTTTTTGGCAGATCTCCACTGTGATTTATCAGCCTCGGTGAGAGTCACCCAGGAGGGAAGGTGTACCAGCCGCTTCAAGTCAGAGCGAGGTGTAAGGCAGGGATGCATTTTGGCACCCCTCCTTTTCACGCTTTACATCAATGCACTGGACCCCGCCCTGGCAAATGCTGCGGTGGATGTACCACGGGTAGGAGACACCAAGATCCCAGTCCTCCTTTACGCGGACGACGCCGTTCTTTTGGCGCGTACAGGAGTGGCCCTTGATAGATTATTGGCCTCTTTCGGAGACTTTATGACATCGTTAGACCTGAAAGTTAATACTCAGAAATCACAGGTCATGATCACGGGCCAGGCTAGTAGGAAAAAGAAATTTAAATCCTTCTTTTGTCTAAGCCACGAGGTCAAAAGGGTCCCAATTTTCACCTATTTAGGGGTCATTTTTGACGAGAAGGGATCATGGGGTCCTCAACACAACCTTAAAGGCAACGCAATGGCAAGATCTGTGGCAGCTATACTTGGCTTTGCCAAACGGCTGGGTAGTCGCCCCCTGGAGGCCATCTTGAAAGTCTACAAAGCTAAAACCCTGGCATTGGCCACCTATGGCTCCGCCATATGGGGCTATTCCAGAAATGACACCATCCAGAGGGTGGAAAACAAGTTTTTAAGATCCTTGTTGTCCGTTCCTCAGTCCACACCTACTTTCACATTACACTCAGAACTGGGCTTGGGGTATGTTGTTGATCTAATTAAAATGGCACCTGTCATATGTTGGCTTAAAACCTGGCTTAATCAAGATATTCCTTTAACGCATTTAATACTAAAGGATTGTCTAGCCTTGGAAAGAGCCCACACAATTCCATGGCTAGTATACGTCAAAAAGATGCTGAGTTCAGTGGGACGTTCAGTGCTCTTTAATTCCCCCGAAGGCATTAACAAGCAGGACATTAAGGGGATTAAGACCGCATTAATGACAAGATTAACGGTCGAGAGGGAGGACACTGAATTAATTAAGCCGGTAGTGAGAAGGAACTATGGGCTAATTACTGTTCCGGGCCTTGAACCCTACCTGGCTTTTGTCACAAGCCCACTTCACAGGTCTCTCTTGATTAAATTTCGTTTAAACTTGATACCGTATGTGCTAGGTTTTTATCCCACGTGGGCAACCCCGGATAATGCGCCCCCATGTGACTGCGATAATTTTTCTAGCCAAGATACATTACATTTCATCATGTTTTGTGAACATTTTGTACACATCAGGAGAAAATACCTGTTACCCTTACTTAAAGAGGCTGGCCATGTTCAGGTTCGGCCAGCGCTCTTGTCCCTACAACTCCTGCCTAATATCACCACTGCCTTTTACGTAGCAAATTTTTTAGTCGCTGCTGTGCGCATTAGTAAGATGCGTGCCAGAGAGCGACACACTATTAACACAACGGTTGTGGCTGTGATGGGCGGCGGTCATTAATTATGGACTATTTTATCCCTGCTAGTCTTTTAGATAGAAACTGTATCCTCAAACTCTATTTATTCATTTTAACTTAAGAACTGAATCGATGTAATAGGTTCTCTTCGTATTTTTAAATTTTTAAATTTTGATTATGTTCTTTATATACCAGATTTGTAATTGATGTACCTTTGCTCTGTATTTCCGTACTGTGATTTTATGTGTGTTTTGTCTCTTTTTATGATCTTTTATTGATCGAATAAAAGTATTTTGACTGACTGACTGACTACATTTAAGGTAAGTATTAGATAGTATAGGGGTAAAAGTTACTTTTCTAACTCCAGGGGGTGCAACAGTAGGGTAAGTGTTGGATAGTATAGGGGTAAAAATTACTATTCTAACTCCAGGGGGTGCAACAGTAGGGTAAGTGTTGGATAGTATAGGGGTAAAAATTACTATTCTAACTCCAGGGGGTGCAACAGTAGGGTAAGTGTTGGATAGTATAGGGGTAAAAATTACTATTCTAACTCCAGGGGGTGCAACAGTAGGGTAAGTGTTGGATAGTATAGGGGTAAAAATTACTATTCTAACTCCAGGGGGTGCAACAGTAGGGTAAGTGTTGGATAGTATAGGGGTAAAAATTACTATTCTAACTCCAGGGGGTGCAACAGTAAGGTAAGTGTTGGATAGTATAGGGGTAAAAATTACTATTCTAACTCCAGGGGGTGCATCAGTAGGGTAAGTGTTGGATAGTATAGGGGTAAAAATTACTATTCTAACTCCAGGGGGTGCAACAGTAGGGTAAGTGTTGGATAGTATAGGGGTAAAAATTACTATTCTAACTCCAGGGGGTGCAACAGTAGGGTAAGTGTTGGATAGTATAGGGGTAAAAATTACTATTCTAACTCCAGGGGGTGCATCAGTAGGGTAAGTGTTGGATAGTATAGGGGTAAAAATTACTATTCTAACTCCAGGGGGTGCAACAGTAGGGTAAGTGTTGGATAGTGTAGTGTAATATTATGCGTTGTAATGGTATGCGTTGTAATGGTAGTATGCGTTGTAATGGAATGCGTTGTAAAGGTAGTTTTTAAAAATGCGTTGTAGTGTCATGCGTTGTAATGTCATGCGTTGTAATGGATTATGCGTTGTAAAAAATGCGTTGTAAAGGTAGTGCGTTGTAAAAGTTGCGTTGTAAAGGTTGTTCCCCGTTACAAACCATTATGGACTAAATTCGAGCTCCGAGAGCTCTACATAAGAGTTGTTTGAACCGCAATCTGAACTACCACAAGGGGAGAGGACCCCATCCCCACAACCAACAGAACTCATGAGGCTATGGAGGGACAGACTGGTGAACCCACACCAGGATATAATAAGGCAGAGATAAAAAATTGTAAGGACTTTCCACTGTTCGCCAAAAAGAGCACCCAGCCTACTCAGCCCCCTGCAAGTCCCTTCACTGGCAAACTCAGTTCCGCCAGCAACACCAGAGGAGGACATAACAATTGATTCTTTTGAAAGGCTATACATTTCTCCACCTCTCGAGGCCTCACCTTCAGCCCTGGTACCCTCAGTTCCACCCAATTTAGAGGAGGGGAATTGATCGCCTTGCCGCACATGCCTTAGTAGATCAACATTTGTTCTATGATCGGTCCTCCATGGCAGAAAACATCTCAAAACAACAACTAGAAAGCTTGCAGCAATTCCAGAAAACATCTGGTGCATCTATAGCGAAGGGTCTGAATTCACCAAGTCAGATGAGCAATATTGGGAATAGAAACGCGCAAGAAAAACCGGAACTCCCATCCTCCGGGGCCAATACGCAACAGATGGAAATGAAAGCCTTGCTTAATCTTATATTGGAGGAGATCAGGGAAATGAAAAAGTCCCAGGCACATGACACAGCCGTTCTCCATCTCAGGCTGGAAAAAATTGAGGAATCAATCTCAGGCATTCCCGCAAGGCTCAAAGAGGCAGAGTCAAGGATAGCTCATTTGGAGGATCAGATGAGCTCCACAATTCAGAAAATCAGTAAAGTGACGGCAGATAAGAACACCCTAGAGACCAAATTGGAAGAATTGGAAAATCACTCACGCCGCTCAAATCTTCGAATTGTGGGAATGCCGGAAGGGATTGATGGTACCAACACCCTTCGTTGGGCTGAAACATTTATTAAACAAAAAGTACTTCCGGACTTTTCTGGGGATTTAACAATAACCAGGGCACATCAGGTTTCCACTCATTCCATCCCGAATTCCAGGTACCCTCGTACAATTCTAATTAACTTTGCCGACTATAGAATTAAAGAGAATGTCTTGACTAAAGCAATTCAGCAGAAACAGTTTGCTATTGACGAGGGCTCTAAATGTCGGATTTTCCCAGACATGTCAGCAGGGGCGGCACGTAGACGTAAAGAATTTGTAAAGCTCTTGTTTCTATTTAAAGCACAAGGGGCACAGGCATCCATTGCACAGCAATCAAAATTAAGGATGCTGGTCAAAGGCAAATTTCATATGTTCTTGCGGGTAGAGGAAGCTCAGGAATTGCTGAGAGAGATTACCACTTTGAGATGAAATTGCTTTGATTTAATCTATCAAAATGAATAATGTTTACATTTTTATCCACTGGGTCTTTTCCGCTGTGTGGGGGGCGGGGTAGATCACCTAGGGTGTAGGATCAGGGCACCCCATAAGCAAGTAGGGCGGGTGAGATGTGGGTCGCTGGGTCCATGGGGTCAATCACATTTCTGGGGAGGGTTAGTTTTTCAGGGGGGGCGCTCAGCAATAGGAAAAAATGAACAGGAAAGATGTAATCAATTCTATAGATTTGCTTTAATCAGTGCAAGCCACGTCAGATGGTTTTTAAAAAAATACAGAATACAAGTTGAGAATGTATAAATGCAGAATGTAAAAATTGTTACCTGTAATGTTAATGGATTACTTAACCCGCTGAAAAGTGCGGCTCTTTTAAATTTGGTTACTTCCCTTTCTTCAGGAAACACATCTTAGGACTGATAACCCAAAGATAGCACTTCCCAAAAAGTATTCACAGGCATTTTATTCTTCCGCTAATCTAGCTGTCCAAGGGGTAGCGATTCTACTAACAAACTCACTTAACTGGCAGGTTAAGGATGTCCAACGAGATGGGAAAGGTAGATGGCTCTGGGTAAAAGTTAAGTTGCAGGAAACAATCTTGAATTTGGTAAATTATAATGGTCCCATTGAAGACGACACCGTAGCACTTGGCCAAATTTACCAATTAGCAATACAAATGGAAGGCATACAAATTTTGGGTGGCGAGTTTAATTTTATTCAGAATCTAGCATTGGTTACTTCAAATAAGGCGAAGCGTCAACTAATGCCTAAAACCGCAAAACTAATCAATAGCCTCACAAAAGATTTCTCACAAACAGATCCCTGGAGATTAGGCCATCCCAATCTCTTGCAATTTACATGTTACTCAGCAAGATTTAGATCAGCCTCACAATTGGAGTATTTCTTAGTGGACAAATTAGTTGCCAACAGTCCGGCAGAAATAGTAGCCAACTCTTTTTCAGATCATTCTTTAGTTTCATTTACACTAAAATTAAGCAGTATTGTAAAACTGAGGCCCAGATGGCAATTTGATAAATCCCTACTACAAGACACGACCTGGTTCACAGAAACCAGAGGGTTTATCAAAGAGTTTTTTCAGCAAAATTTAAATACGGCCCCTTTATTTACGGTTTGGGAGGCTTTTAAAGCTACGTTTAGAGGCCAGGTTATTTCCTATAAGGCAAGAATAAATAATCTACGGAAACAGAAGATTTTTGCACTACAAACGGCTGTGGAGAAGGCTAAACTAAAGGTAATCCTTACAGATACATCAGCGCCCATTATAAAAGTAGAGCAGCAAGAGTCAGCCAGAGCCAAGGAGAATCTGAAAGATTTCTTCTTAATAGAGGAAATTGCAGGGAGTAAGGCTTACCAACAAAAGCTTTATGAGGAGAGTCAGCAGATTGGCAGATTTTTGGCTTGGTCTATGAAATCCCAAAAAGCTGCTCAATTAATCACTCATACAAAATAATTCCGATGTGATATCAATTTTCCTAACTTGATCCTGCGGAGTCGAGTTAGAATTAAGGTCGATGCCCGATGGTTTTTGATGATGCCAGCTCAATACTTTGTCATGCTTCACCAAGACATAGATTCTTTCAAAAGCAGAACTCTATATGGATTTTCTCCACTACTGACTAGTGCAACATCCTTATCATGAAGTCGAACCTTTCACCTAAAATGTTTAGCATAATCTTTGTCAGAGGCAAGAGAAAGTCTAGCCCATCATTATGAATACTTCAATACCATTTAGACAGACATCATCCGAGGGATGTTCTCAGTTTTTGCCAGACACACAATTAACATCATTGTCAATTTGTTGCACTACATCCTGCTCATTAGAGCACACTTCAAATACTTTCTCTTTCATGAAATTAGATGTGCAGCGCTTTGCAAAGTAACCGTTCTTACACATATTTAGCAAAGGACTTTTGAGGCAGGACAGTCCTTAAAATTGGCTAAATGGTTAGGGTTTCCATATCTGAAACGCAGAATTTTTTCTTTACTAAGATGGGATATTATTTATTTTGTTTAGATCCAACAGAGCCTAATTGTTATCGCTCCCTAGCCGCCTTGCCTTTGTTCTTCTCTATTAAGGGAGGGGGGTAACAGAAATTAAATCCCATCCTCATCGCCAATGTGAAAGTAGACTCATAAGCAGGGATGACAATCCAGAAAAAGGAAGTTTATTTTACAGAAGAGAACCTCCAGCCACAGCATAGCTCCAACCAAGATCTCTTCAACAGTCCCCAGCTTCTCAATTCAAAGCACAACAGTCCACATTCCAGTATTCCCAAGAGCAAACCCCAAAGAACAGTAAGAGGCAGAAAAAAGAATATACTACATTTACAACAATACCACATAATTATTTCTGCTTGAGAGTGAAATTAACTCTAAATAAACTCAAAGTTTACAATCATGGAAATTCTACCATAATGGTTGGTTTTCTACTTTGGCAAATCACTATTTTGAACTAAACATTCCACCAATTTGTAATTCTGGATAGTTGTTTTGCCTTTTTAAATGGATGTCTTTGCTCACATACTTTGAATTTAGTTGAAGAAATAAATTACCTTTGTGAATGATGTCATCTCTTTTAAGTCTTCAGGCCTATTTCTCAGGCACAAGCAAACCAATGTGGTCTTGGTGCAGCAGATTTAGCGCTATTGAAAGTTTTTTAATGTACAATAATTTCCCACTTTACCACACACATCTGAAGAAGCTCATTTATATGTTTCAGCAGCAATGTCAGTCACTCCCTTGAATAAGAAATATGTCTTTTATCAGTTTATTACAGGTCTACCACTCTACATAAATGTATCCTTCATCCTCTTGAGGTGCATGTGTAAGTATGTAATTGATGCCAGTGACAATCCTACATCATTTAAACATTTTTGTGCTTATTTTTCTTGTGTTTAGGATGCTCCTGCATTTTCTTTAAGATAGTGGCCAATATTTTTGTTTTGTTTTGAAACGATTATTAGTGTGTTAAACTGGCGTGCCCCAGTGGATTTCGAAAAAATATTTTTATTATATAATTAACACTAGAATTGCACACTCCTTATATAGTGCAAGCCAGTACAACATTGACAGCTTCCATTATGCAGGCATTTTCATTTGAGTTGACTTATTGCTCAGCTGATGGATACTTCTTGAATATATATCTGTTATGCATCTATAACATGTACTAGCATGCATTTACACAAGCCAAGTCATGTGTAGTTATCCCCAACGGTGTATAACAGCTACGCTATCACAAAATACACTATTCAAGTTGATTAGTCTATAATCCCATGACTCAATTTTTATACATAATTGATAAGCAACTAGCAATGATGTTGTCTCACTTCATTATGTCACAGTGTTTGCCGTTCCTTTGTGATTGCCTGCAGCTGCATGATATTTCAGTTTATCAGCTGCCATCTCTCTTTGTGAAATGTCATGGACTGGGTTTTATAATTAAGAAAAAAAAGACATTCTTGATGACAAATAAAACAGTGCAAAAGCAGAATAAGCATCAATGTTTTCTAAAGGCCAAAATGATGATACAATGAACTGGTGAAATCATCCAGACAAATAGAAGACCTGAAACTATACACTGTAGAGATTCAGATTTTTAAACTACACATTGTAGAGATTCAGGTTTTTGTGAATGTAAATACTTGAAATGCACCAGTCAGGCTGAGGGAAATCTGTAGCTTAGTACGTGAATACATTCTGTGGTTAGTCTCCGGCAAGATCATGAGTAAGGGGACTACACATTAACAAGCCACACATAATGATCCAAAAAAAAGATGGAACATAATGTACAAACCTATATTTTATAGTAAGAAATGGTAGAAGTATATTAAGTAGGAATCAAAGAAGTTCAAAGAAAAAAATAAACGAAAACCGAAGATAGGCAGTCTTGGGAGAAGTAATAAATCCTTACCAATTTACCCTGCAAATAGATCAAATATAACATTACATGCATAAAACACATAGAAAAGGATTATAAAAAGCCAGTTCTTGACTAATCTTCTGAAGTTAAGATGGTTGTCAGTAGATCTTATATGTGTGGGTAGTGAATACCATAGTTTGGCTTCTTGAATAGGGAAAGATATTCCACCCATGTTGTTTTCTTGTATGTAGGAATGTTAAGAAGGGGGGCCATCTTCAGGTGTAGGATCCTTTGTTGTATACATTTGTTGATTTTCCTCCTGATAAAGAGTGGTCCTTTGCCTTGTATGGCTTTGTGTGTGCTACAAAGAAGCTTGAAGGTGAATCTTCTGACAATTGGTAGCTAGTGTATGACCCTCAAGGCAGGGGAGATGTGTACTTGCAACTTTACATTTAGGAGGAGTCTAGCAACAGTGTTTTGAATACTTTGTAATCTTCTCATAGTTGATAAAGGTGAGACGTGATACAGACCATTGACGAAATCTAGGTCTAAGTCTAGGTAGGACGAGAAAGATGGTAGGAAATCCTAGGAGTGGGAAGATATATCACAGTGTTTTCATTGTGGCCACATTATCCACTTGTCCATTTATTGACAGCTTGGCATCCATGGTACTGAGGTTTTTTAACTACTTAGATATTTTTGGCAGTGGTCCTAGATCATCAGAATAGGCACAGGGGGGGTCATAGGTTTTCTAGTTACCACAGATGAATATTTTGATTTTGGGGGCATCCAATTTGAGGTGGCTCCATGCCATCCATTGGTCAAGAGCCCAGAGACAATAGAAGAATTTCAATGTAACAATGGCCTTTCCGATCTCAGAACTAACTGCATGTTATTGGCGTAGCAGCCATAGCAGGTGAAGTAATTGGCATAGATCCGATTAGGTACTGATGTCATATAAATTTTGAAAAGCATGGGTGAGATGATAGAGCCTTGAGGGTCTCCTGCTTTCATGCAGTATGATTGAGAAGAGAATGGAGGAGTATGTACAATATTTGTTCTATTTTGAAGATACGAAGTTATCCAAGTCAGAGATGCCCCTTTAATAGCGGCTTTCTCAAATCATTACATTAGTTTGTCTTGATCCACTGTGTCGAAGGCTTCTGAAAGATCCAAGAGAAGTAGGGCAGCAGCCCGATTCTAGTGTACTTTGTTTTAAGGTAATCCCAAATAGAGATTAGTGCCGATTCTAAGTCTCTCCCTGGACAGAATTCAGTTTGGAAGTTGAAAAGTATGGAATTTACTTCAGAAAACTGGGACATCTGGGTGAAATCTGCTCTTTCTATAAGATTGCCCCGGAATGATCTGTTTGAGTACGTAGTTGTCAGGTTCTTGATTGTCCAGGCTTGATTGTTTTCTAATAATGGGCATTTGTATGCCTTTTTTAAGTCTTATGGGAAAACCCCTGTTGCTAAGGAGTTGTTCAGTGTTCTGACAGGGATGACCATAGAAGTTAATAGTTGAATGTTTTTAAAGATTTGAGTTGGACAAGACTCAAATGGGCAGCCTGATAGACTGCTTGCTTTGAAAAGATCCAGGAATTCAGTTGGTGATAGTTCTTGATGGTGCACAGGGACTGTGTTTGCTTTTCCCTGGAGGACTTTGTAGTCAGCATGTGTAATTTTGGCTGATGTTCAAACTAGCATTATGCTATAGCTGATCCAGTGAGATAAACAGCTGAACTGGTTTATGAGGTTGGTTACCACGCAACTTTGGCTTCTGTGTCACTTATAATGTTTTTGTGGATTTTAAATATTGGAATTTTAGAAATATGAGTGGTATGCTTGCCTTAAACTTAGATTCTGGTAATTATTCAGGTCAGCATTCAGTTCCAGCAGTCTGTTACTCTCATGACTCTCCAGAGACCAACGTTATGCACTAGGGGCAGTCTAACCTAAACTGCCAAGCCATGTCCTCTCTAGACGTGAGCACAAGCAATCCTAGATTGCTTTCGGCCTTGGTGGGCTTCATCTGTTAGGTACAGTTTTAGACATGTGGCACAGTGAGCACGGAACACATATCTAGGCATATATGTCAAATTTAGGGCATCATTCTGAAATACAAAGGTGAATGGAATATTTTCTAGCACTGGCGATTACTCACAGCCACATTGCAGTCCAACATGTATTTTGCCTCGCTGCCCTGCATATTCAGAACATTATTAGTAACCTCCAAGGTTATTGTTTCATTGCTGGACAATGATTGCTGTTTGCATAACAGTTTCTTTACCATGGGATCTGTTCTTTTGCTTTGCAAAGTCAGCTGGATTACACATACAGAAGAGGTCAGTATTATCGTTGTGTTTATTGAGGTCAGAAGCAGAAGGTTGTCTCACTTACTTTAAAGCTTTGCTATGTAAAATCTATCTCCAAGTGGTTAGTATTGCCTGCACTAGGTTGCAAACCGGTTTCAAAGAGGAGTGAGTTGATTGAATTTTAGTGTATTTAAACAGCAGGGAGGTTAAAAGTTAGGTGATGGCACTTTTTAATGATTTTAAATGACTTCTAAAAGTTCTTCTTTATTTAGATTTTTCCTAGGAGGAGTCTGAGAAAATAAATTGATATTGCTGAATTTTTAATTTATTCAAATTATTCATGAAATTCATGAAACGTTCTGTGATTTAGGAACTATGCATCAAAATACAGATTTAATAAAATCATAATACAAGATTAACATTATTGGCAAAAGAGTAACTCTTTATATTACTGGATGTTACTTTTTTCAATTCCCTTTGAACAAATTAATTAAAGAAATTATTTAATTTGCACATTATCACAGACAGAAGAATTTCCCATGTACTTATCGAATATGTGCAGAATTTAGTTTGCCACCTTTTGCATGAAAACTATGGGCCCTATTCCGATGTTGGGCGGAGTTTCCTTTGCTCGACACCGTCTTGGTCATGGGACCTACTAACTAGGACCGACTAATTAGGATGTGACCGAACACTGTTCGGTCGCATTCCTACACTTTACAATGGGAGCATGTATTCCGGCCGGAATGAATGCTCCCATTGTAAAATAGGAGGTGCAGTTCATCCCTGCACCCCGTGGCAGACACCACAAGGTGTCTGCCATGGGGTGCCATGGGGTGCAGGGATCAACCGGAGGCCATGCACCCCAGGGGCCTCTGCTGGGGGCCCTAAAAGTCGAGTTCTGACAGCCTTTCCGTGTCGGAAAGGCTGCCAACACCCAACATCATAATCCCTTGGACAGAAAGAGCCGCGCTTGGGATTACTGGCCGCATTCCGACTGGCAGACTGGCTCTCTGAGCTCGTCAAAAGCCAGTCAGAATGACCGCTCAGATTCCTTTCCGACCGTCTCCATCGTAATGAGGTGGTCAGAAAAGAATTCGACTGACATATTACGATGTGGTTGGATCTACTCCGACCGACAGTTGGAGCCTTTTCCGACCGCATCGTAATTAAGGGTGGGCGGAGTTGGCTGAGTGTCACTACGCAGAGTTCCACAGAGTTGAAAAAATCTCTGGAACTCTGCTCCGCTCCCTGCCACCTACAAGACAATTTTAAAAAGTAGGAAATAAACAATTACCTGATCTGGCTTCTCTGGGCTGCCCTCCTCTTTGCTGTGGTCTCCTCCTCGCTGTCCTCGCCAGTCGCAAAACCCCTACATTGTACGTCTTGCAAGGACTGCACATGCGCGCACACATGCGCAGACTGCCCAAGACGTACAAACTAGGGTTTGTGACCGGTGAGGATGGCGGACGGTGAGGAGGAGAGACCACGTCATGGAGGAGGACAGCCCGGAAATGCCAAAGCATGGGTGCATGGTCTAACTCTGCTCCACCGCTTAGTTGGAGTATTTGCCTGAATTCTGCATTCCCAATGGAGCGTGGAGTTGGCAAAACTCTGAAAACTCTGACGGCGGAGCGGAGTTTGACATCCAGGCTTAATAGTAATCAGTCCCTTAGTTGCTAATGGTTGCCATTTATGGCATTTTTCACACTGGATACATGGGCTAATATTGCATTTGGAATACTAAATGCTCCATAGTGAACAATGAAGCAGCTGCTGGCTTTAAGAATCAGCAACAACTGGCTATAAAAAAAACTGGCATAGACCCTCTGCCATTAATATTTCAATGCCCTAATCCATAGCATCTATCTCTTCTTTTCCTAATCATATGTGGACTGGGAAGGGGAACGATAGAGGCAGAGGCCGCTAGTGTCAGAAAGCATCAAGGCCCTTATTGTGAGTGCCCCAGAGCAGGGTGCAACTGTAATCACACACGATAAAATCCATATTCACAGGGCTCAGATTTTGGGTGTAATAAGTAGAACTAGTACAAGATTGCCCTTGCATTAAATTCTGCATGTCCCAGTAATTCCATGCATTTTGCCACTGATAAATTCGAACAAATTTGACCTGTCGAAATGTTTGGGCGGAATGAGGCCTTTTAGCACCCTCCATTAAATACCAGGTATGATAAAGTCTACTTAACTTACAATTGCAACCTGTGCTGAAGCAGGGTTTTACCCAGAGGTTGGACTTTTCCTGTCCATGTGTAGTAAGAGTCTGAGTCTTCCACCATGGCTCCTGCCATGGCTCACAGTGTCTTTGCTATGCACTTATAGCCAGTGCTATGGAATGAAGGAAAGAGGACTCTTCCTCTGCCTTGCCAAACTAAGAAAAACAGCTTGATAGAGCACAAGGAGAAGAAGATATTGCCGAGCCACAAGATGTCATGTCACAGTAATTAATGTGGCCAAGAATGTTTGAATAACTGGTAAGCATGGACAGCAGAATCTATGAAAGGATTATAAAATATTCTAATAGCATTTTAGCATGCCTTAGAGGGATATCCTGATCATTTAAATTATGCTCCCTTGTTATCAGCCCTTACATTCAGCTCAGTCCAATAATGCTGAAGCCTACCATGAATGGACGATATGGCTCCCTACTGCAGTCTATAGGCCACTAATAAAGATAAGAAATGTACCATGTGTTTTATATCATTATTGTTTTACATGTTTATGTATTTGACCCTTTTATAGAAGTGTAAGAAAATTAACACCAGCATTATGGATAGGGATTGAAATAGTCAGTTTATGAACTCAAACATTTAGCGCCACAAGAATTTCATACTGGAAAGTATGTTCTTTGTAGATGTCTTAAAGTAAATTAGTGGCCCTAAACAGCAAACACATCACAATACTAAAATATTTTAACCTGATGGTCCAACTTCCAGCCTTTAACCACTGGAGGTTTTTGAGAAACAAAAAAGTTGACTTGGACCAAGAATATGCAGAAAATCCATCCATTTAAAAAAAGGTCTTGATGGTTACAAATTCCAGCCTTATCTCATTCAGAATGTTTGCCGCCAAAGCCAACAGCTATGTTGGGAGCTCAATGAAACCATCGGCTACAGAGGAAGCTCAACAATGTACCCAACCTGAGGGGTTTTGGTCCTCCCTTTGAGTCTGAGTTGAGTTATTGGGCGGAAGTGAGGCATCAGCTCTCCCAATATTTTACAAACTAAAAAACTATTGGTGTAACAAGCCTCAGTCCCATTTGTCTCTCCTGAAGTCTCATCCCTCCGTATTGTCCCTGTTCTCAAAGAGGGGAAGAGGGGCAGGAAACGAGGATTTGGGGATGTCTTCAGGTGCGAATAAACAGGATTATCTGAGTTTAGTTACAACTTTGTCCTAGGGCACTGATTCACGTCAGATTAATCGATTTTACCACAGTCCTGTGCCTTCCATCTCTCATCATGTAAGTCAGTCCAGCAAGCCATGTCACCCAGTGGAAGTAGTGGAAGAAATAGAAAGAGAGGACACAGAGGATATAGAGGCTGTTACCAAGATGAATAGTGTTGGTATTAATTTGAAATCAGAGTCTGGGCCTAAGAGTACTGTGGCCCCAATTGGTGACCAAAGCATTGCTCCTGCATCAGGAATGTCACTGGGTAAAGAGACCTCTTGAGTGATTCATGGTGAACTCTGTGACGATGTGTGTAGTAGGCCTGGGCGGTAAATTCCATTCTGCTCACGGAATTTGCGGAATATGGGTAATTTTGCGTTCCGCGGAGAACGCGTAATTGCTCAAAATTCCGCGTTCCACCATTTATTTTTTGCTTGTTTGCGTGCTCAAAATGCTTGTTCGCGAGATATTTCCCCCCAAGCACGTAAACAGCATTCTCGAACAGGAAAAAAGCATCGCGAACAAGCAATTTCGTGTGTTCTCAGAATTTCTGCGTGTTCGCAGAGATTTTTCACCATTTCACTGAGCTTTGCCTAGCGCAACTATGCAAATTTCGCCCATCCCTGTTGTGTAGCCGTGTTCCTGGTGTATTGGAGGTCTATTCTCTGCTGGATATTGCCACCCTCATGGAGAAAAATCGAATTAGGGAGGCTAACTAAAAATAATCTATTGTCTCAAGACCATCTTGAGCCCACCTCAGGACTGCCTATCTAAACGTCCTCCATTACCAACTTTGTATAGTATTACGCCATCATAAAGGATCTCCCTATCGTGTTCAATGTTCTCACTGGATTGTGATCTATTTGTAAGTACAAGGACTCAAGTTCTCATGCAGTCATTGAACTTGAAAGGAGGGCGGCTAGTAAGGGGAGGGTCCAATCGGGTATTTATTTCCTCTGTGGAGAAGGTACTATCCTCGATTTTGACCATGTTGGATAGATGAGTTGCAAACTCTGATCATGTGCTGGAATTTGTTGTCCCCTATTTTGTCCCCCATTTTTATTGGGAATGTAGCACCCCTCTTCTCTTGGTGTATGTACAAAGAAAGAAGAAAGGGGTATTGAAATGAAATTCCAGGCTTCCCAGACTAATATAGTGACAGTAAATGGTATGGGGGAAGTTGGAATTCAGGAAGGTGATTATGATGGACTTAGGGCCACTCCTCTTTGGTGACCCAGCAGTATTTTAGAGGACATTAAGGAGATTATCAATATGCCCTGTTCTTCCTCCTCAACCATATATCAGGAGATCATTGTCATGTAACTCAAAGGGCAAATGCATCTGTGTGAGCATCTTCTTACCATTTTTCTTATATTTTTAAAGAGGGGCCCCTCTTACCCTTGGGGATGTAGTTTCGCAGGATGCCCTTACTAGTGCTAAACTATCAAGGCCTTAACAAGATGGTATTTCTCCTGTGAAGGGGCATCCCATCTGGGTTGTAATAGTGCAAAACGCCAGAAGGGGGAAAAGAAAAAGATGCGCCATATCACAAAGCGTACATCTAAAAATCTTAGGATCTCTAACGCCCTTGAGGAGTGTGCTCCCATTATTCAGACTCAAAAAGTAGAAGAGCCAAAAGATGTCATCCTTCATATAGGTCGGGAGTTTGAGTCATCAGAAGTAATTAGTATGCTCCCATTCCCTAATACATCAGGAATACCAACTCTAGGCTGCTATTGGCTGGAGAAGGGGCTCATGGATATGGGGGGTAACCATCCATAATAAATTGGGTGGTTCAAGCACGTGTATGGTGAGAGATGATGCTGGGGATGGGATTGTTGAATCAGTGAGCATAGTGGAGGGTCATGGAATTCCTCATGAGGCTGGGGGGATGTCTGAATGATTTCTCCCAGTCTCCTCTTGTGGGGTTTCTTCTCCTTTACGTACTGCTCCTAAATATGTGAGATTTCTCAATGGGAAGTCCCCTCCGTTTTTCCCACCTGCACCGCTGCCTCAATCAGGGACTGGGCCAAGGCAGAATAATAATCCAGTCATGGGACTTCGTTCTGGCCATTTTTTTTATATCTTCAATTGTGTTTCCATGTTTGATAGAAAATTGGGCCCACTGAAGAGAAGCTTTATTCTGCAGCTCTTGTTAGAAAACGAAGATTTGCGCCTAATGTCAAGTAGAGATATTGACTGTGTGTTTTTGAATCCCCTAAGCCCACTTCAGAGTTCTAGGATCACATTTAGTTCTAGGATTGTTGCAATGCTAATCCTGACTAATGTGGACCATTTCTGGAAAAAAGGTATTGATGTCTTCCCGTTTGAAGTTCACAGACTCTAAGTCAGACAGTCATAAAGTGGGCATTCAGGAGACCATTAGAGATGCAAGCAGTAGTAAGCGGATCAGAAACCCGAAGGATATTACAATCTCTATTGTTAGAGACACAGGGAGGAAAGTGATAAATATTGTGGGACAGGAGGACCAGATGGTCAGGGAATTAGGAAAGGGAGATGAGCTAGCTCCCTGGAGTTGGGTAGCTGGAGCATTGAATGCTTCAACAAAAACCATAAAACTTCCAATGTTGCAGAGGTAGCCGCTTGGGTAAAATTATTTCTTGGAATGTGGTGGGCTTGGGACAGTCTTATTCCAAGCTAAACTTTTAATGCAGTTTTGCCCAATGATAGTTTGCTTACAGGAAACTTGGATTTGTTCTGATTTTAAATATGAGAATTATTTTATATTTTCTTGTGCAGCAAAACGTACAGAAAAAGGTCACACTAGTGGAGACATGGCTATTCTACTTAGTCGCAGAACAAATTGGAATCCTACAGTGTTTGTTCATCCTTCAAGTCTTTGCATTTGTGTAAAGTTAGCCCTGTGCAATGTAATAGGAGGATCATATACATCTTTTCTTCTGGTAAATGTTTATATGCCCCCCCGGGAGGTTGTCTGACTTCTTAGTTGAGTCCATGTTTTCCTTTGTGCATAACATTAGCGTTTCGGAAGAATGCACACTGATAATTATGGTGGGAGATTTTAATGGTAAAGTATTCAATTGTTCTTCTTTGACATTTGAAAAGTTGGATGAGGTCTGGAATATCCCAGAAGCACATTTTCCCAGTAATATTAAATCAGATAGGCTGGTCTATGCTTTATGGATTACCTGAGAACCTATGATCTTGTCAATTTAAATTGCAGGTTCTCAGATGATTCCCCAGCCTCCTTCACTTTTCACTCCTCTCTAGGGCAATCACTAATTGATTATATGGTGGTATCCTACCAAATGTTTGTTGTTTGTACACAGCTTGAGGTATTGAGGATGGATTTGAGTGACCATAGTATTCTCTAAGTGGTCATTAATTTAGAACTTAAGGCACTCGACTCCTGGAAATCTAGAAATGATAATATTGTCGATAAAAAAACAAATGGGCATACTTTTTGGTCAAACAATAATTTGATGAATTTAGCCACATATGTCAAAACAGCCACTTTAGGCCCTTCAAGAGAGAACCTTATTGCCTGGTTTGAAAAGCAGCTGTTTTTGTTTGGATCTTATGGGAGTAAGAAATGAGCTACCCGTGATAAACCCTTTGTGGTTACTCCCTGGCAGGTAAAAAAGCTAAATTGTGATTTAAACTACCTAGTGAGGGAACAATTGAAGTAGCCATTGCTACTGAGGGAAAGGGAAATTAACAGGTTGAAGCAGGTGAGAACAAGATTGAAGGTGTCTGATAGTAGGAGAAAGGAGGCCCAGAATTGGTTTAAGCTGAGAGAAGTTGCGTTTTCTGGTGACATGCGTAAATAACTTGATAGCTGAATTCTGTGATTCCAGAATCAAGGCCGAGGCCATTTTAATTTCTGATGCAGAATGGACCCATTATATTTTGCAGCTATATGCATCTAATTCTAGCTGCGGGTTTCTGTTGGAGTTGAATGATGAGTCTCCCTTATTGAATTTATATGGCCCTCCTTCCTGTGAGGAGACAGAGCGCTTTATTAAGGGCGCAAGGTATTCCGGGGCGATGGGCCCGGATGATATTCCAATATCTCTTGTCAAACAAGATGTATCTGCATGGGCTCTTTTTCTGTATCTTGTGTTCCAATATTGTTACCTGTATGGGAATATACCGTCTTCTTGGAAAGGAAGTGTAGTGGTGCTGCTACATAAAATAGGTCGTAAAACCTCTCCCGCCAGCTCCAGGCAGATTGCGTTATTGGATGCGATTGAGAAATTGTTCACCAAGAGTATTGTTTTCCATCTTCAGGATTGGGCATTTGGTAATAACCTTGTCCCTGTGGAGCAGGCTGGCTTTTTTGAGCATTGTGGTACACTTGATAACATCACAGCCCTCCAAACTCTAATTGAAATGTATCCTGTGGGTTAAGGTATGATTTTATATGCTGCCTATAGATTTCTCCTCAGCGTTCAACAGGGTTGATAGTGGGACGCTGTGGAGGAAATTGGTTGTATTGGGGATCCCTGTGCACTTACTAAGGTTAATGGTTGCTTTGCATTCTTCAACTTGGACTCAGGTTCTGATGTGAGGGAACCAAGGTCCGTCCAGTAAAGTAGAGACACATGATGGGTTGAAGCTGGGGTGCTTACTTGAGTCCCTTGATTTTTCCCTTTACATTCATGACTTACCTAGCAGAGTTGGACAGCATAAGGGGGATCCACCTAAATTATGAACAATGAATGTTGGTTGTCTTCTATACGCCAATGATGTTGTTTTGTGAGATTTAACACTGATAGGACTACAGAGGTGTCTTTCAGAGCTGGGAAACTATGCTGATGAACATTTCCTAAAAATAAACATTTCTAAGAGTAGAGTTATGGTTTTTAGGTCCAAGGGTGCAGAGTTAGGAAGAATTTGCACTGGCTTTTGGGAAAGACAAGGTGGAAGTGGTAAAGCAGTACCCATATCTAGGTAGACTTTTTAGCTTGTAACTGCTTAAACAGTGATCATATCCGTCAGTGTAGAGTAGGGATTTGTTCCAGGCCTCCCCCATATGCAGGCTTTAAAAGTATTCTGGGCAAAGGCATTTTGGCCAGGTTTTGGTGGTATACAAGATTACAATTCCGCCTTCACTGAGTTATGCCTGTGAAGTAATGGAAGAGCAGTATTGGTTCTTTTTTAAGAATGACGAAGGGAGCATTTGGCGCCAAATATGAAGTTTGCACATCATAAATAGATTCATATTATATGTATTATTCTGTAAAGCTGCTTGCACTGTATTAAATAGAATTACTGTATCAGTGTTGTACTGTAAAAAATGTTTGCACTAGTTACTTGCTACATTTTTGATGCTTGCATAGTTTCTTGTATTCTCGAAGAATTGTTTTTCATTGATGCAATTGCGCATATGTACTTTATTTGTTTGTTGGGATCTTATCAAAGTGGAGTTAGTTTGTATGCTGAATGATATTTTGGTGTGCTTTAAAATTCTGAATATTGTAAACTGTGTGATTTGTTTTTATAAAATTTTGTGTGTATTTTATGTGGACATCTTTGAGTTGACTTTGATGGGACAGTCAGCATGTTATCTTGTCCCGCTAAAATATTAACTGCCACAAGCATCAAGCTAAGCAATTGTGATTCCTTAATAGTGATTATTAAGGAATCGCTATTAAGGAATAGCAATTGCCTATGCATGTAGGTTTCGCTAAAAAAATAGCGATTCCTACACATTTCCTAATAGCGAATCACAAATTGCGATTCGCTATTAAGGAATGCTTTCCCATTAATTCCTGTGGGCCTAGAGGCCCTTAGGAATGAATGGGAAAACATTTGCAATTTGCGATTACCAAATAGGTAGTCGCAAATGCAATTTCCTATGTCTGTGATTTGAGTGGAAGTATATGCTTGGTGATTGGCTACCAACCACCAAACAAGCAATTCACTAATGAGGGCCAAGATGTTTTCCAAACACAACAAAAAGGAGGTCTTGCTTATGTCACATTACATTGAATGCATTTAAGCATATCATAACTGACACCAAAAATAAGTAAAATCTTTTCTACCTTGAATTTCGAATATGGATGAGAAGATGGAAGAAGAAACCCATTAAACACATAGCGAATGAGAAAGTGATGGGAGCGCGAAGGTATAGCAGAGAAACGGATTGAAAGAATCAAGGGAAATGTGGGACACGTGTTAAAATGAATATTGATGGTTTAATAAGTGTCACATAAGGGAATGGTCATATGAAAAACATTAATGAGCTATTTAATAGTAATTTAATCACTGTTCACTGATTCACAGTATAAAAAAATTCACGCTAAAATCAATATGACTAATCACACAAACATGCATAATGAATAACTTTATTGTATGGAAATGCAGGCACGTTTTTGTAATAAATGAATGGATTCAAGCTAGCCTGGCTGATGAATGGTGTGACCCTGAAACCGGTCCCAGAAAGCTTGTTTCCAGTTCAGGGAACACTCAGCTTGGCAGTTCGGGCTGGACTGTTCCCATGAGCCACAGGGTCAAGATTGATTTGCATATAGCTGGTTCAGAACTGGGGTGGCGAAGTGAGCTAAAGAACGATGATGGATTCCACCCAGATCTGTGACTTGGGGTGACTGTATGAAAGGTTTTAGTGCTCCATCCACCATCTCCTTGTGCTTGCTTTGGTTGCCTTAAGTTGGCAGATCTGTGACTGGGGGTGAGTGTCTGAAAAGTTTCAGAGCTCCATCTATCATCTCCTTGTGTTTGCCCTAAGTTGACGTGGGTCCCTGCTCACTTTGCCACTGGATTCAAGCATGCCTGGCTGATGCGGGGTGTTATCCCGAAACCGGTCCCAGGATGCTTGTTTCCGGTCCACAGAAGACTTGGCTTGGAAGTTCGGGCTGGACTGTTCCCATGAGGCACAGGGTCAAGACTGATTTGCATATGTCTGGTCTGAACTAGGGTGGCGAAGTGAGCTAAATAACGATGATGGATTCAACCCAGATCTGTGACTTGGGGTGACTGTGTGAAAGGTTTTAGTGCTCCATCCACCATCTCCTTGTGCTTGCTTTGGTTGCCTTAAGTTGGCAGGGTATGACCAAACGTGGGTCCCTTGCACACTTTGCCACTAGATTCAAGTTAGCCTGGCTGATGAGGGCTGTTACCCCTAAACCGGTCCCAGGATGCTTGTTTCCCATCCAGGAAAGAATTGGCTTGGCAGTTCGGGCTGGACAGTTCCCGAGAGGCACAGGGTCAAGACTGATTTGCATGTGGCTGGGTCTGAACTGGGGTGGTGAAGTGAGCTAAAGAACGATAATGGATTCATCCAGATATGTGACTGGGGGTGAGTGTCTGTAAAGTTTCAGTGCTCCATCCATCATCTCCTTGTGTTTGCATTGTTCGCCATAAATGAAATAAATCCAAAGGTGTAATAGAATGGTTTGTTGTTTATGTACCGCATTGCATTATAGAGAATATTGAATTATGAGCAGAAAATAATTGTAGGGATACATAGTAAAAGGGTAAAACCATGTTTCTAAGAACAGGGTTTTTTAACAAAAGGCTGAGCAAAGGTTTTAACCCCCGTGCTGAGCCCAGAAAAGTTTAGGGAAAATAATGATATCGAGAACATAAACGTTTTTATCTAAAAAAAATAAAAATAATGGAAAAGTGTATTGACTGGTTTAACGTATGCTTGGTTTATTGTATATGTTTCCTGAGATAGGGCGCTCAATGCTACATACAGAGTGGCATGATAAACCATGGCATTTGCCCTGTATGTCACTTAAGCCTAGTGATATTTAAAGACTTATTTAAGTCAGGAGAACAATAACAATCCTATTTATTTGTTACAACACACATAAACAGTGGGGTGTACGATGAAGAGATGAACATGGCCAGTGTACTATACATATATTTTACGGTGTATACACAGAATATTTTCATCTAGTTGCAGTGAGCTGATCATTGTAGCTACAGTCACTATGAGATACCATGAGGTGCTAACAGAAAACAAACCAAGCTACGTTTTAACAGTTTTGTTGTATTACAATTAATGTTCAACTCTTAAAAAGGCTTTTATGAGTTATGTGTATATTTGTTGAATAATAACTATTGTTGATCTTTTACAGGCGAAACATGCATCAAATGACAGATGGTCTGGAAAAACCTGGGCAAATCAGATGGCCTCTAGCAATAACTTTGGCCATCGCCTGGATCTTGGTATATTTTTGCATCTGGAAAGGAGTTGGTTGGACAGGGAAGGTATGTTCTTTATTTTATAAAAACCCTGAAACCTGGTCCATCTTATTTGATTCTCATTTGGAAATTGGGTTGCCATTTAAAGTCCATCATATATCATCAAAGCCACGGCCTAATAGCATTAAAAAGGCCATTTACGATTTATGTTCTTCTTATGTGTATCAAACAACTCCTGAAGGCACAGTGCCTTCTAGGCTATGAAACATATCAGGCTCCATATGACTGCGTGACAACCTATCTGCATGTGCGACCATTTAACTTTGTATTGATGTCTCCTCAATAGAAACCAACAAAACAACATGAATTTAATATAAGTGCTGCACGTCTTTTGAGTTAGGTGAAGTACTAAACTACTCCACAGAAACAAATCACACCTAAGACCACAGGAAAACTTATTGCTCCCAGGGTGTCTGCCTCACATGAGCACATGAGTACATTGGAAAATATGATATTTTGCCTGGAATTTATTTGTTTCAGATCTTCATTTTTGATCATGGACAAGTTTTGATGGTAGTTATTTTTGTACTTTGCATTAGGGCTTCTTTAATTGGTAGTTATCTCATCTGATTGTATGAGTATTAATGTTGGTTGTGTGAGTAAACCACAGGCAATGGTAATTGAGAAATTCAAAGCTACTGATGGTTGTGTGACTTTGGTACTCTCGGCTTTCTTGTTCTGAGAACTGCTCCTGGGCTATTTCTGTTGACCAGTTGTGAGTATAATTGTTTTGAATATGCTTTTTGGGTAGGGTTCTGACCTTTTTCTGAATGTGCATGTCCAAAAACTCCTTTTTTACACCGTCATTTGGAATTTTATCTCCTGCCTCCCTCCCTACCTCTTCTAGCTTTGGCAAGAGATATTGCCCCATCTTGGTTTCCCAAGATTGTTCTTATTAGAGTACTTTCTGTTGTTTGTATCTCGCCCGCTTATTTTCTGTGGTTTAATATTGTAATTTCTCTCTCCATCAGTAGGGAGGCTGAAGAAAAGGATCCCTTCCATTATCTTATTAAAGCTATTCTTTCTTTCTAATCTTTTGTACTTTTTCCTGTATGTGCTAAATTCTTTGTTTATGGTACTACATGTACTTAAGGCCTTTAAAAAAACGCTACTAGTGGGCTGCAACATACATTGTGCTACCCCCTACATTAGTACTTTAAAGCATGTCACAGGTCTGCCACAGCAGCCTGTAGGTATGTTATTGGGTTTTTATAACGCGCGCAGCTACTCCATAGGCGCGAGCCTATGAGGTGCCAATTAAGAAGAAATTAAAACAGAAAAGTTTTGAGCTGTTTCTTAAATTGCCCCAGCTCTTGGATGCAGCGCAAAGAAAAAGGCAAAGAATTCCAAGCCGTGGCTGCCCTCACGGCCAGAGATCTGCCCCCCATTCTTTGAAGGTGCACACGAGGAACTTGCTCAAGCAGCTGAGATGACGATCTCAAGTGTCTGGCAGGCGTGTAGAAAGCAAAGCGCTTTCTAAGGTATATAGGTCCTCCAGGATACAAAGCACGATGCGCTATGACCAGGGCCTTAAACTCAACGCGTTTCATAACAGGTAGCCAGTGCAGCATACGCAATGATGCTTGATGCTCTTTCTAGTGGGAATGTTGAGCACCAGCCTGGCCGCTGCATTCTGGACCACCTGCAATTTTTTTAAAGTGTAGTCCGGGAGGCCCAGATACAGCCCATTGGCATAGTCTACCCGAGAAAGGATCAGAGCCCAAGCCACTGTTTCCTTCGCTGTCCTTGGTAACAGTGGAAGGAATTTCTTGAGGGACTTTAATATCCCAAAGCGACTCCCAGCCAATTTTTTAATCTGAGTCGAGAAGGACAACTGCTTGTCGAACCAGACGCACAGATTTTTAACTAGTAGTCCAGAAGAAGATGGCATAGGATAGTCAGATGGCCAGAGAGATTCCCTGAACCGGGGGGGAAATTTTCCATAAAGAAGGATTTCGGACTTTTCCTTGTTACATTTGAGTTGGGCGGCACAGAGCCATTGGAAAACAGCTGTCAGACACACTTTCGCCTTCAAGGTAGAAAATTCCCATTTACCCCAGGTGAACAGAAGTTGGGTGTCATCAGCGTAAGCAACGATCTTGGCACCCCGCTCTTCCGCTAATTGGACCAGAGGAGTGACGTGTATATTAAAAAGCAGGGGGCTCAAAGAGGACCCCTGCGGCACTCCAGTGGTCACAGATTGGGGTGGAGACAAGAAAGGCAGGAGCCAGACCTGTTGCGAACGCCCCTCAAGGAAGGATTTCAGCCACTTCCAAGCTAGCCCAGAGATACCTATGTCTGCCAGCCGAGCCAAAAGCAGTGCATGGGGAATGATATCAAATGCCGCCGACAAATCCAGCATTATGAGAGCTGTACTTCCACCAGAGTCCAAACAGTCTCGAATGGCTTCAGAGACCTTGACTAAAGCGGAATCAGTACTGTAGGCAGCTCTAAAACCAGATTGTGCTGGACGAAGTCGGCTGGCCCCCTCAACAAAATAAGTAAGTCGTTTGTTAACTGCCTTCTCACAAATTTCCGCCACACAGGGGAGCAGAAAAAATGAGGCGATAATTCCATAGGTCCTCAGGATCAAGCAATGTTTTTTTTTAAAGCGGAAGGATCTTCACCTGTTTCCACTCCACCGGGACAACTGCCTCTTTGAGGGAAAGCTTGACGAGTGTATTGACCTCGAAATTAACCGATTCTGCGATGGAGGCCAGGAGCCTAGCCACGCACGGGTCCAACGGTGACCCGGATTTCATAGATTTCAATATTTTGAGGGACTCTGACAAGTAAACGGAGGAGAAGGCTGTCAGCATAAAAGCCGGAGCTGGTGCCACAGCCAAAGATGCATCGCCCAGCCTTGACGTGCTCTGGCTGGCGAACGTTGCCTGGATGGCCCGAATCTTATTAATGAAAAAATTGGACAGCTTTTCACACCAGGCAACTGAAGTAGGGAGTTTGGTAGTCATAGCTTTAGGGGCCATGAAGCTCTGAACAATGGAAAATATTTCCCTAGAATTGTTGCTGGCTGACTCAATCCGCTCAGCATAGTATGAGCCTTTGGCCTTTCTAATGGCCTTATGGTATACTTTATGGGCCTCTCTGAGTGTCTTCTTAGCCCCTGGACAGTAGTCCATACGCCAGCCGCGTTCCAGTTTTTTGCAGTGTTGCTTAAGTGTTTTCAAATCAGCTGAGAACCAAGGTTTAGAGGGAGAGTCCCTATGATGGATACGGCGCGAAGGCGGTGAGAGACTGTCAACTGGCCGCCCGATCCAATCAGTGAAGTTGGCCAGAGCCCCTCTCAAGTCAGCAGGGAGGACGGACCTAGAATCTTCCAAAACAAGGCTAAAGGCTACCGGATCGATTTTGGCGGTAGCAGTGCTATGACTGGACCGATGATCAGCAGCCCTTCCTCCCACAGCCCACGTAAAGCAGGATAAACAATGGTCTGACCAAGGGACCGGAAGCGGATCTTCAATTGTGATAGGATGTTAGAGCAAATGGGGTCTAAGATATGGCCTCCACTATGGGTGGGTAAGCTAACCCATTGAGTGAGCTGGGCCAAATTCAAGGAATCCAATAGATCACGGGTGTTCCCCAATTCTGTCTGGTCCAGGTGGATATTGAGATCCCCCAGTGCAGTTTTAAACTGCCATTTCGACCTGACAAAATATACCATTTGCTAGGCCTAAATCGTTCATGTTAATGCCAATAAATCACCCCTGAGGTAGGCCCTAATGGGTCATAGGTCGGGGTGCATGGTATTGAAAAAGTGGGAAATTTATACTTTTACATTTCCTGGCAATGCACCCCCCCTAAAGTTGTTTTTAACTGTAGCAAGTTTAACTCTCCAATAATCTAAGTTTGGGAGAAGATAGAGAAATATGTCTTCCACTCATTTGAACTTTAATTTAACATGCTCTTTAAGGGTAAAGTTGGATTTTAAATCACTGTTCTGAAATTTCACTCTTAGAAAGTTGGCACTTTTCTGTCTAAACCACTTGTGCTTTTCTGCCAGTGTCCAGGGTCACATGACTATCAATGACTCTCCTGGTGTGTGGTGTGTATTCATTCTAGAGAGGAAACATAAGGGCCTTGGATATGGGGAAGGGTGTTCCTCTCCTGTGTAGGATTGTTTGATGGTTGCACTCAGCCGCTCCTGATCTTCAAAGGTTTAGCCAACTCCCTTCCTGATTTATGTCATTAATATTTCTAAAGCTTGCGAATACCCGATGGTGTATTGCTGCTGCCACTGTCAAAGAGGTCAAGAAAATACCCCATTACTGATTACTGAAAAGTCAAGTTTTCAAAGCCTTCCTGAAAGCTAGAAGATTGGTCATGGATTTGATGTTTAGAGGGAGAGATTTCCATAGTTTAGATGTACAAATGGCAAAACCTCTCCCACCCCAGGAAGAGCATTTAAATTTAGGGACCGCAAAATGTTTGGCCCCATTGGAGCGTAATGACCTACTAGGACAGTAACATTTAAAGCAACTCTGAGATACACCAGGCCTATATTATGAAGTGCCTTCTAGGCAATACACACGACTTTGAAGGTGATCTGCTACTTGATAGGTAACCAATTAAGCTTCTGCAAAGCTTGAGTTGCTGATTGAAATTTGGTCATCCTGTGCAACACTCGTGCGCAGCATTCTGCAAAGTTTGGAGTTTATTCACAAACTGTTGCTGCATGTTTAGATAGAGACCATTATGGTAGGCTATTTTAGACAAGGCTAATGCTGTCGCAATGGTTTTCTGTAATCAAGTGGGATGTAAAAGAGGATTATCGTTACTATCCTTAGAGCATAGAAGGCAGAGGAGATAATAGCATTTACTTGCTCTCCATAAGCAAGCTTGTTGTCTGCAATATCTCCTAAGTTCTTTACCTTCCTGACGGGTGTTAGAAGGGTATCTAATTCTTGAGTCCACCATGATGAGGACCAAAATGAAACCTCATTTCCAGACAGGAGGACCTCTGTCTTCCCTAAGATTAGCTTCAAGCAGTTATTGCTCATCCAGTCGCTCACTCCCTGCTTGCAATTATGGACTTCGTTTCCATTATTTTTGTCATTACTTGAAAGGGAGATGACTATCTGAGTGTCGACAGTGGACGATGTCAGGAAAAACCTGAATGGTTTGATCAGACTGGCCAAAGAGTTTACATAAACATTAAATAATGGACTCTGTGATGTCCCCTGAGGGACCCCGCAAGGCAAGGATAAGGGTTCTGGTACCACAGAGTGTTTTCTCCCACAGAGGAAGGATCTTAAAATGGCCAGTGCTACCCCCTTGATCCTAAAGGTGTGGAGAAGGTCAATCAGTAATTCATGATTGACCTATGGCATGCAGCAAAGAGGTCTAGTAAAATGAGTGCTGCTTTTCCTCCCTTGTCAAGGGCTGCCCTAATCTCCTCAGTTGCCACTATGAGGGCAGTTTCAGTGCTGTGATCACTCCTGAATCCGAACTGTGTGGTGTCCAGGAGATGGTTATTTTGTATGAAAGTGGCAAGTTACTGATTCATATATTTTTCCACATTCTTAGCCAGGAGAGGAAGCCGAAAAATTGGATGGTAACTGTTTGGGTCAATAGGGTTAAGATTATAATTTTTTAATTAGGAAGGTATTGAAACTTTTTATCACTCTTTAGGGAAGTTTCCTAATTTGAACATTTTACAAAACATTCCAACAAGAGGATGTGCAATGATTTCAGGTGCTAGCTGTACCACCGATGGGGGGTAGGGATCAAGTGGGAAACCTGATTTTGTACAGTTAATTATCAGTTTTACCTGGATGGTTGTGAGGAAGGTAAATTCATTTCATGTGTCATTCACTGAGTGCAAAAGGGATGCCTTACTTTCCTCCAAATTAGTATTGATATTTGAAGAGAAACGGTTATATACCTGTTCATACTTGCCCTGTCACTGGCAATTGCAGATAACATCATGCCTACTTTCCCTTTGTTACCCTAGACAGATAGCAGCCAAACCCAGGGAAAACGAGAGAACTGACCAGAAACAGTTTAGGGTTAGACAAAGGGGGTGACCCCACACACAGGTTTGCACTTGGTATACAAGTGACACCCTCAGAACCTCTCATCAGAACACTCCTGGACCTGAGAAGATTCTGAAGAAATAGATCCCTGCTGTCAAAAGAAGAAAGACTGGATCTGCTGCCTTGAACCCAGGACCCCAGAAGCGACTCCAAGGGTCAGTTGGCCGACCTCCTATGTGAGCTACAGGGACACAAAATGCTTCCAAAGGCCTTCCCTGCAACTGAGCAGATGACCAGCACCAACTGGAGATGCATGAACCTGCATCCTGGGCCATGCTGCTGGCGCCTGCTGGAGTGAGTCCAGGCCTTGAAGAGGTCCCAAGTCCTGCTCCCTTGACTGGTGTTAGAGTATACTCATCCCACTTGCAGACTGTAAGAACTAGACTACAGGTGCAAATCCAGAGGGTCTGGGCTCCTCTAAATAAAAAAGAATGCCCTCCGGCTCCTCGCAAATGCAAACGGACTTCACTGAGGCTAACACAAGACATGTATCCAACTGTTGACATGACCTTCCTGGCTACAGACTCCAGACTGCACCTCACTTTGGTAACAAACACCCCGCGTGTCTCACCAATGCAAACCTCCAACTGGCATCCTGCTCTTTGTACTGAAAATGATCACACCTCTAATGCGAATCTCTGACTGAGGCTCCCTGAATGGAACTGGACTAAGTTAGAAGGTAAAATTTCCACAAGGATGAGCCTGGTCCCTGTAACACACCCTCGCTCTATCACGGTTGGCCTGGACTTTTGAATTTGACCTGGTCCAGCACAGCCAAATAACTGTGATTGGTGCTTTCTGCTTCTTGCTGCTATTTTTACTTAAAATCTTCAAAATCCAGCACTGCTTATTGGTTTTTTTAATTTTCATTTTGTTTTATGCAATTTGCTCTTTGTTTCCTAAATTTGTTTGGGATTTTTCTGGTATTGTGTCTTCTCTTTATTGCTGTTTTAGTGCTGCATGCATACTTTACACATTGCCTCAAAGTAAAGGCTGACTGCTTTTGAGCCAAGCTAACAGAAGGTTAAGCACAGGTTTATTGAGTGACTTTTGTGGTTTACCATGACAAGCATTGTGTTTATTATTTGAGCGGGTCTCTCACCCATCTAATCTAATAACCCAGTTTTTTAAACTTAGGTCTTAAATGGGTAGTGGAGGCTACTGAAGTATGGAGATGAACAGATGGTGTGGGAGACAATATTGCAGGGACTGGAATTCAGCTGGTACAGTGGGAATACAATGAATGAGTGCACTGAAATAGTAAGTGTGAGGAGGTTAGGGAATCTCCTTTGCACTGGTTTTGTCCCAATATTTCACCAAAACGTTGCTCCTTATGGTTCTTTACCTTACACCCCGTCTCTTTAATTTCCTGGAATCACTTATCCTTTTTCATGGTGTATATTACAGTGTCTATGGATTCCACCTGTTGGCTTTCATGCCCCAAAAACCTCCAGGTTAAATAGGTAGTGGAAGAGGAGACTTTGATGGAACACTAGAGTGGCAGTAGCTGAAGTGTCATAAATTGCCATCTTATCCTAGTGCCTCCATAAGCTGTAATGTGCTCTGGAACTGTGCGCTGTTAGGATACAAAAGCACCTCTTACTACGAAACAAGTTTCTCTTGCAGGCAGACTTTGGAAGTGGTAGACATAGGTAGTGTCAGCAGTGGAGCAGAGTGACAACAAGCCACACCTTGCCGGCACTTGCATGTGCCATAGAAAAGGAGTAAATGCAAGCATGTGGAGACAGTTGATTCCATTCTCTGCCTTATAGGTGTTTTACTTATGCCTTCTGCTCTTGAAAGGCCCTGAAGGACTTTTCTTCTGAGAGCCTGTATCAAAAAAACAATTAGCGGAAGGACCTCCGCTGAAACAACTTCTTATATGGACAGGGACACACATGCAATTTTACTTATCTCTGAACTTGATAAGGAGAACCATAAGAACCTTCAATAAAGCCACTGTCAATGTGCAACATTGAGATAAATGCTGGTGATTGCCCGACTAGAGTAGCGCAGGAAGAGCTTTGTCATCGGAGGAAAGGGAAAGCTAAATGGAAAGAACTCCTGCCACAGTCTGACTTACTATAGACCTCCAGCTTAAACTAAATGTAACACCTACTAGACATACTAAAGAGAAGTTGCCTGCACAAAAGCAAGATGCCACTTCTTGGTGAAGCACCTTTTCTAGTGTTTGATGAGCCTTCCATGATTGAATATTGTCAGATTTTGTTATTATTATACCTTGCTGTTGATGCCACTTCTTCATTCTAAATGTATTGTAGATAGCATTGGTTGCAGTTTTCTGTCATTGTCTATTTTCCATATTCTGTTCTATCTGACAGGCACCAGAAGTGTCACCAATCCTCTTACAAAGTCAACAATCAAAATTGATTCCTTAGGGAATCCTCTATCAGTAACGAAAGGTCTGTTGACCTCACATTGTGTGCTTTATTCTTAGTCAAGAAAATGTTTCTAAAGCCTTGAAGTAATATGTGCAGTTATGCTGTATGGATTCCTGTGTAGTGCCTATATTTCTTGCTCAAAGGGCAACCAACGTTACGGTAAGTGGCATTCCCTTTTGCTTGCATTTTGCCCTTAATCGCCAAGCTACAACTCTCATTTTATGTACTTAATAATCTTTTCACCAATGATCTATAAATTCTAATATGCTTATGATCCTTCAGAGATGGAAATATGTCTGTCCCCAAATGCTGCTTTTCTTGATATAAGTGAAACAAAGATCCCATAAAGATGATGCAGATGATGTCAGATGTCATATCAAAATTAGTCTGGCAAAACACTGATGACTTATCTGCAGAGTTTCTCTTTAAAAATCTATTGTTCTTAGAAGTCAAGAAAATAACTATTTGCCTCTGTTATCATAATGATAAAGAAAGAACGCTCCTAGAATGTTTAATCTATCATGAGGGACTATCAAGTCTGAATTAACACCACCCAGCAGTAGATCAATGCTTAATATGAGCTGGTGTTTTCCAGTGCTTGGCCCTGGCACTTAGTTGTCAACACCGGCACTTAAGGCAGTCTGCCAGATGGTGGCACTGCTTGTGTAGTTTAGACATGAGCACAACCACACATGTTTGATAATTCAATACACAATATATATGACTAATACCTGCCACACAAGCCATTCTCATGGTGTTGGGGGACTGGAATAATCTGAATTGTCACACTGGTAGGAGTGTGATGACTAGTAATCGTGTAGGTACTGTGATTGGCCGTGCTGGCAGGGGTAATGGGTGGTGCAAGCAGCACAGTGGCCTCCTGACAAGGGCCCTGGCACTTATTATTTTACAAATTAAGTGCAGCAATAGATTACCTCAGGTCTCTTTATGGATACTCTCTACTCTGACTTTGTACATTTTACCGGGAAGAGCAGAATAAAGGCTCTTCCTGACACTGCCTATCTGTGACAAACAGAGGCCCTCTCCAAGTCAACATACCCCAAGCAACTGTTGATAATGAAAGCTGGGAAGGGTAGAAAGAAGAGGCTGATGTCAATGTTTCTCCAGGAGCAAAAATGATTTCCCAAATTTTCAGAATTAGTTCCATCATTACACACTGTTTCTCGCTTATTCAGACAGCCAACTCCAACCCCACCAAGGGGACTCTTGTTTTACTGACTGGGAGCACTGTGAAGCAGAGCTCACCCCATTGTACATTGTGACATTTGGGTAAAAGTCTTATAATTATGATCAGCTTTTGACAGTAAAAATAAAAAATACAAGCTATAAAGTAGGCTGCCTATCAGGGTTGAGCTGGCCATCAGGGCACTCAGACATTTCCCAGGTGGGCTTCAGACTAGGACCGATTTCATAGCTATGGGCTGTCATTAACTAGCCCATGGCCCCCTTCTGTATGCAGTCTCCTGCTAGTGTCCAAAATAAAATTATTATCAGAAAGCTCCCAGGACTCAAAAGAGCATCCTCTCACATATACCTTGTTCTAGCAAACATGAAAAGGAGGCATTTTAAATGGTGCTGCAATCCAAGAGTGTGTGCATGCAAACGTACATGCACATAGAAAGCTTCATCTGCGGGTGAAAGGAAAGTGATCTGGTGCATGAAGTATGAAGTGCAATGTCTGTTCTGCCTCCCTGCAAGAATGAGATATAGAAACTATAGATCGAGAAGCAGTCGCACGCTAAGCAGCTTACTCTTGGATCATTTATGCGTAGATAGTCTGTGCAGCTCCTGGAAACTTTCCCATTCACGTAGGGTGGGTAGCATATTTGGTTGTGATGCTTGTCCTGAATTGTAGCAAGCTTTAATCATGAGGTATTCTGTTTTCTGGAATGACAGTGGTGATTCAACAATGAGGGCAATGTGAAGTTTGACAGTGGTGCTGTGCAAACCAGAGAAATGTTGATTTGATGACTGTAACAAAGGTGAAGGGAACCAGAGAAATGTTGTGGATTGTAATGCAATAATGCTTTACATTCTATGGAAAAGCCGATGCTTGCATACCAATGACACATTTAGACTGGGTTTCCAGCAAGGATTTCTTCTATATGTAACCTACAGTTCAGCTTCTGAGAAGGCTAGGATGGTAACATTCAGAAACAGTTTTGAAACAACCATAGCATTTTTGGGATTTCATATAGATGTCACCTGTCTTTGAACTGGAACCCCCAACCAACAACTCTGATATACCGTGGAGCCCCATTGCAGATTAAGACATGTTGGGTCCCATTCACAAAAGTAATCTGAGAAAAAATCATAACTTTATGACTTTCGGTGTTCACAAAGTGCATTTAGGAGTACTAAAGTTAGGATTCCTAACTTTAGTACTCCTAAATGCATTTTGTGAATACCGAAAGTCGTAAAGTTAGGATTTTGTCTCAGATTACTTTTGTGAATCAGGCCCATTATCTTGCAGTGAGAACCACTAACCTTTTGATCACCAGTGACACTGTGGCTGCAAACCTGGTATAACATTATGTTATTTGCCCTGCCAAAATCCTAATACACACTTATCTGGCACAGCAACAGTGATTACGTATTTATTTTTTGTACTTTTTAAACTTTATTTTTACCTTCTTTTGGAAAGGAACACAAATAAAACACTCTATAATCATCTATTCATTACAACCAGTTTATTGCTTTTGGCACAACAATCATGTTAGATTGCAAGTAGAAGGAAACACAAATTGGATATAGAGAAGTGTCTTCTCTGCGAGTAGGTGGGTAATGGATTTATAATGCTCAGATTGCATTGCAAAAAATGACTTGGTTACACTAATCTCCAGAAAATCGGGCAGAACATGATGCAGAGGGCAAATGGTTGCTTGACAAACTGAAAAAATGGGAACAATGAGCTTCATACAATGAATATATAAGCTCCCAAAAGTGATGATCCCCCTTTCCGGTGCTCACTAAATGCCAAACTATCTTTACTTCCTCTCAGTGCACGCAACATAATGGACAGTGATTTTAATCTTCCAGTGGATACCATTCTAGATCACAAATCAGCTTTCCAATCTCAACCCTCTAGGGCTCATAAACAGTTGCTTAATCTATGTAAAGACCATGAGCTCCAGGATGTATGGAGGCACCACATCCCTAAGGGAATGGTTTTAACTTATTTTCCGCATCACAGCAAACCTATTCCGGTATTGATTACCTTTTAGATGATCGGGTTCTTCTTCAAACTTCACTTGGCATGTTGATCAAACCTATATTGGTTTCAGATCATGCAGATATCTCCATAACAATTAGAAATTCTTCTATCAAACCGCACCAGATCACAATTCTAGAAAATTCGAATGATGTAGAAGATTTGAAAAAAGAAATGAGTCTATTCTTTAAAGAGAATGCAGATCCAGTATCATCCCCAGTGACTGTGTGGGAAGCCTTTAAATGTATCATAAGAGGACAAATACTGTCTTATATGCCATGGAAAAATAAAGGAATAAAAGAGACACTTGAAGTACTTTCTAAGGAGATCAAAACAAAAGAAGTAATATTTAGACAATCTAACTCCTCCCAGGACCTGCCAAACATTTCAAATGAAAAAGATTAATATACACAATTATTAGTAAACATGAATATCTATCGGTTCACACCCAGAAGGAGAAGACATTGTTATACTTAAACAGAGTTGGAAATATCTTGCTTCTTTGCTGCCACTTAAAAAAAAGAATAGCAATTCAGTGACATCCACTATAGATCTAGATGGATCGACCACATCTAATACCACAGATATTTTAGTAGTATTTCAAAAGTTGTATGAGTTGTTATACCATACAAATTAGACTACTTCCAAAAAGAAATGTATTGAGTGTTTAAATCAATTGATCAAAAATAAATAACTGATTCAGAAAAAACAATCCTTAATACTCTTTTAGACTTGAAAAAAATCTTTGAAGCTATCAGGACTATAACATCTGGCAAAGCGCCTAGACAAGATGGTTTTCGAATTAATTTTTGTAATTCATTCTCACCAGGATACCCTCTTGGGTGACAAGTCATGCTTGCACATCTACTGATTGATTGATTGATTCTCTAGAACCTTTACTGAGCCTCTCCAGGCAACCTTCAATCATTTTGATTCTCACAGTAAAGTTCCTGTTTCAGCTACAGAAGCCACAATGCTGGCCATCCTCAAAGATGGGAAAGACTATTTGGGTCCCTAAAACTTTAGATCAATTGCCTTATTAAATATGGAAGCAATACATAATGCTAAAATATTAGCCAGATGTCTCAAATCATGAATCATCAAATGAACACATAATTCTTACTCTATATTCATTAAAGACAGACTAGCCAGTGACAATATATATATATATATATATACCTTTTGTCACATTACTGAAGGTGCCCAATTGTTATCTTCTCTGGTGGCTACAGTGACCTTGGTTACAGAGAAGGCATTTGACAATGCGTAATTGCCATTCCTTTAAGTGATCCTCTTGAAACTGGGTGACACATTTATTAAAACGATAATGGTGCTATCTGCTAACCAAACAGCAAAAATCAGGATTAGTAGCTCCCTTTCTGATTCTTATCAGCTTTGCCAAGGCACAAGTTAAGGGGATTCATTGTCACCTCTCCCAGTCATTCTCTCCATTGACCCCCTGATACAACTATTAAACAATGCACACAATATTAAGGGGTTCAGTTTTAAATCCACTGTTTTAAGACAGCTGCTTACACAGACAACATTCTGATATTCTTGGAGGAAAGATAGCTATACCTGCCATCATTGGTATTATTACCCAGTTCTCTAAGGTGGCTGGGTATGGTCTGAACTGAGGTAAAACAGCTGTTTTACCTCCAAATCCACTCTCTCTTCCCTCCTATAGTCTCTTCTCTCCTATATTGTTAGCTCTGGGCTTTCTTGGAAAAGTGAAATCATTAAATACCCTTGAGTTTCGTTCTGTAATGATTTATCAGAATCAGTTAAATATAATGAACACAAACCTATAGGTAATATTAAAGGCCTGCTGACTTCCCGGTCCCCAAAGTTTTTATTGTGGTTGAAACTTCACGATCGCTGATCCAGTCTGGGCTGCAACGGGGATTTGCCTGATCAGAGGCTTATATACTGACTCTATCCCATTCTCTTTTGCAGAATCCAAGCAAACTATAGGTTAAATCATTTGTATTTTTACGATTTCCTAACAATCAAAGCTAAAATAATGAAACTTGACCCTCATTATGAACCAGACCAAATTGCCGTCCTTAATCTGTGGTACTCGACTGGACATGTAGGGTCCAAGGATTAGAGATGCATAAATATTACAACATCTGGGGCTAAACAATTTGTCAGCTAAGGACTTGACCCTCCCCATCTGAAGAAACGTTGAATATAATTCGTTGGAAGGCCTTACATAATAAAAATGTCCCATTTCTAACCCAATCAAAACTTTTCGGCATGCAGCACCTACAATGTATTCCAGATAAACTATATAAACTGTATGTAACAGAAACAAATGTGCTGGAACTGTGCGGTTGACAAGGGTAATGCTGAACAAATGTTATTCAACTGCAAGCATATCAAATCTTTTTTGGACACTGTGAGTGTGCAAATTAACACTCTTTTTAATATAACTATGAAGCTTGATTTCCCAACTGTGGTTAATGTGACCTTGGTCTTCGACTGTAGTATTTAAAATTGAAGAAACTGACATGTGCCTACTAGATATCCTTTTAACTATAGCCGTGAAAATCTTTCTCACGGATTGGAAATCCTCTAAACATGTCTTACACCACTCATGGAGGTCAAGGGTTACTTACATTCAAAGCGCACATAGATCTCAAGATGCCATCTAAGGAAATTCCAGAATCTCCCAAAAACTATAGCAATTGTTTGACACTTTTATTCAAAATTCTCTTTAAAGATGTTGCAATGTGGTGATCTAAGATTTGTTCACCTTGTAGATCACTCTATGGTGGTCTCTGACCTTGGTTCCTGCTCCTGATTTTATTTCCTGAAAGGAATGTCTCATCACAACAATGACATCGCAGAAGTTTCGTAATAACTGGATTATTAGTTTAACAGAATAACACAGAAAAATGTCAATTTTTGATACATCCTATGTTATGGTGTTGACTTGATATTTGAAAGTTCTGGGGCATACTACTTGCTCTAAATTGTAGAGAGTGAGCAAAGTGAGTAAGTCTCTTCTGGGGGGGAGCGGCTCTCTTCAGCGACAAAAAATCAAAAATCAAAATTTTCACATAAATATCCTAAAATACCACTGGTGCTGAAAGGGCAATTATTAATCATTCAAATCCTTTCGTGGTGCCAAGCTAATGTAATCTGATGTTTTCCAGGAGTTGCTCCCATTTTTTTTTAAATGTGGTATAGATGTCCCCATATGTCGAAAATGACCTCTATTGAGCCAGGGCCAGCATTTTGTCATCTGTGCCTCCATATTCTAGGGCTGCTCTTCATATCAAAAATGGCATAAAATATTCCAGTACCAGAATTTTGCAATTTATGCCGTCCATATACCATAGGTGACACTTATTTCAAAACTTAACTCAGGAAGTCAGGGACAGCATTTTTGTTATGGTTGCCACCCTTCCTTTTGCCAGGTTGCCCACCTTTATCCAAATGATTATCTCCATTGTGCCAGTGCCAGCATTCTGCCACTGGTGCCCACATGCTAAGCATTGCCTCAAGTATGACAGTATTCATGGGTGTCCTATATGCCATAAGCTACCTCTATATGCTAGTACCAATATTGTAACTTTGGTGCCCTCTATGCTATGAGTTACCCAGAGTGTACCAGTATTTTGCCATAGGTTTCTGCCATGCTAAGAATTGCTGCAAGCATGTCAGTACCAGTATTTTGCCCTGGGTATCTCCATAAGACAATATTTCCCCTCAGTATGCAAAGGACAATGACAAACTCACAAGCATAACGTCTCATACTAGCTCATGCTCACATTCACTCCCTCACATTCATTCATTCTCACTCACACTCTATTACACCCCTTACACTCACTCTCAATCACTCACTTGCATTCACTAATAATCTCACTTATTCTCACTAGCCCATACTTACTGACACTCAGGCCATATTTATTAATGCTTTGCACTAGGTTTGCTTCACTTTTGTGATGCAATCCCAGAGCTAAGTGCTTGGGTGGAAATTACTATGCAACACAAATCAGTATTTGTGTTGGATAGTATCCCAAAATAACGTGAAGTTGCGCTTTGTGCTGCTTTGGTTAACTTTACATCAAAGGGTCATTACATGGGATGCGAATAGGTGTTCCCCTGCAGCCACCCATGACTTTTGCTGGAAATCCCTTTCTACAAACATTGGCAGACAGGAATTTGCACCAAAATCTTACATTTCCTGGAGGCAAGCATAATGATGAAAAGCTTTTTTATTTTTCCTCGGTTTTCCAACTTTTCATATGTATTGCTTTGTATAGCACACATACCATGTGGGGAATGCCTTGAAGCATCGTTTTTGCTTACTAGAAAGGACCATTCCAGTAACAAACCTATGCTTCAGAGAACACGTCACCCTTGCACTGTGGCATAAGAGTGTAGGGTCGGTTCATGACTGTCAAAATTGTGCCAGAGCACGAGTAGAAAAAAATGCACAATATCTTAGAAGAAATGGCACATTTATTCTCTCTTCCTTTTACAGAAGCCAGCATAGCAACTTTGACTTGCTTCAAAGAATACTTAATCTGAGCCTCCATCTCCAGACAATCTCCCTCACTGCCTGCCACTGACTCTCACTCACTTTCACTTACACACGTTTGCATTCACAGACCCATGCTCACCCATACACATGCCTTCTCACAAGTAACACTCTCCCACACAAGCACACCCAAACATACATGTAAAACCATTTCTACTTACCACAACTGCCATCAAAGTTCTAATTTCTTCTAAGTGTGCTTCACCATTAGTATAAGGAAAAAAAGGTGGAAAAAAAAATTGAAACCGCCCATTTTTTAATGGCACTGATTTTGCTGCCTCTGAGGCCAGGAGTCACAAAGTCAGTGCCAGAGGTCACAAGGTGCAAGCCAGGGGTTACAAATGCAACCTCTGTAACCCCTAAATGACCATCATGTCCACTGCAATCAAATCTTTTTTTAAATGTGTAATCCCCATTAGTGCCTGTCTCATTGACAGTATCTTCAGAGTGGTCTCCCATGTCGGCGGATGAGGGGGCTGATAATACCATCATTGTCCAGTCTGCTAAATATTCGGTGAACTTGGCATCTGCATTGTCAGTTTAATTTGACATTCCTCCTCTACATCCTGCTACAACATATTCCTTACCCTGCTCTCCAGCAGTGGCTCCTCATTTTGCTAGTATCCGTCGCAGTCGGACACTGGTAGTGAGACATCTTCATGCGCCATATTTGCTGCAATCCGTATGAGCGATCTCGCCTGCCCCGATAATAGCATCATGTAAGGGCAAGGACCTGGAGAGCTATGAACCAATGCCTCCGTAGGCCTAATACTGAATCTTTCCTGACTTCACGGCCACTGAGTGCTAAGTGTTACTTATTCATAATACCGTTTTATTATGTAATCAGGCTTATACAGTTGTTGTCCTGATGATGATCCTGTATTCTTAATGGATCGAAACGTCGTTGATCCTAAAACACTAGAACTCGCTGACAATTTTGTGTATGACCTATGGATATAGTAGTGTTCTGTTCTATGAATAAGTGGCCTCTACAATGTATATTAATACTCTCGGTCCCTCTTGATCTGTGGGTTCCCTTGTGTTTATTTAACCACATTTTGCCAGTATAGCATCCTGTGCTGTAATTTTGTCACGCATTTTTCTTCTTTTGAGGCATGTTTTTAAATATGTCTTGACACAGAATATTAGGCAGGTGTTATATTTTCCAGCGTGCCATATTTGTATGGGCATTTATCCAGTGGAGCACATTGTATCAGATTCCTCCGTATTTCAGGGGGAGGTGGGGGGCAAATATTTACATAATGGAGGCCCCTCACAGCTCCTAAGAGGCGGGTGGGCTCTTCTCGCTTAGCACATTGTTTCATAATATTTGGTGGGACTGGTTTTAGCTCCTAGTTAAGTGCTGCTTTTGCATCGTCTACGGGTCATAGGTTATGACTGATGTTCTCTAAATGCATGCCAAAGGAGATAGAAAATACCAACAGGATGTCAGTTAAATGTCTGTAAAATTGGTGTTATGCGATCCGCTGCATGTGGAAGTTAGCCAACAGCCTTTTCAAGCCATCTGGCGTCAGGAATCGCTTGTGTCACAGAACAGCTGAATGAAATCAGTTTGCTTCCTTTCCAGTAAACGTCTTGTGAATCTATGAATATAACAGATGCTCAGTTTCTGATACATATGCAAAATATTTACAGTTGTATCATCAAATTGATTCTCTCTTGGGTGTTACACAGATTGTGCTTAGACTGGATGACAAGCACTGTTTACTAATACTACATACAGCTAGATTAGTTTGTCAAAATTCATTTTCCCATGCTTTTTAATCAAGCTGGGGTCTGTCAATATTACCGATTCTATATGCACACAAAATTGATGTGTGCTTATCACGTAAATTTACATTATTTCATATTTTGCAGTGAATGGTAGAGTACATTCGAGGTTTTGCCTTGGGATATATATCTATACATTTTTTTTGCAGCAGCAGATTTAACTGAGAATTCTAGCATGTGGTTTCCCCACATACCTTATGAGTATGAAAGTGTAATGCTAATGCAAATCCAGTCTGCAGTGCAGTATAGAACACATGCATTGTGCACAACTGCCTGTCCCTATTCATGTTCACCAAATTCAAAGCATCCCCACCAAACACCTTTCACCATATAATGGTAATTTGTTTAATCATCAATTTGCATCACTGGCTCTTTCATGATCTCAAAGCGCGTTGTCAAAGAAGTAAATGTTTTGCGAAGGTTGTAAATAATTTACTGGTCCTTACCTATGTCATAAGGAACACTTCGATTCCATTTAATTTCAATAAAAGGCTTGAAAAGTTGTTAGTGAGAAAAAACATATTATGTGTTTGCTTCATGGTATTTGTAAGAAATTGGGTTACTGGTTGAGAGGGTGAAACTCTCCTCAAGCAGCAACCACAATTCTCTGTTAGGGTGAAGTCACAAGTAACTCTTTGGTAACTTAGCACAAAAACAGTCAATCTTAACTTAAAGGCAATGTGTAAAGTAGTTATGCAGTTCTTCAAACAGTAATGAAGCAAAACAACAAGAAAAATTCTACCCGAATTTAGAAAATTGGGCAACTTTAATAAATAATTTAACACCAAAACAACAAATATCCAATCACTAGAACCAGAGATCTGCAATTTAAAGAAAAGTGCGAAAAAGTACTAAGTGCCGACTGTGGTTATGTGGTTGCACCGAACCAGGACACGGTCGCAAGTTCAGGCCGACCACGATGGATCGTGGGCCGGTTACGTGGACCCAGTTAGGCCCTCTTTCCAAGAATACCTCAAATCCTGGTTGCAGAGCATTGCGAGGACCACGTCGAAGATGTGGCACACAGCGTCGGTTCTATGGTTGCAGGTCTGCGATGCGGAGTTCTGCATTGCTGTCAAGGATGCAGTCAATGAGGGACTTCTAATGCGTAGACAGTAGCTGAGTATATGTTGCACACACACTGGCTGGCTCTGAAGATTTGCTGGGCTTGAGATGTGGAGTCCTGCATCGAGGAGGCGGTCGACAAGGGGCTTGCGATGTGAAGGGTGGCACCAACTATGTTTTGTGAAGCGGTGGTTCTGATGAGGCTGCGTGCTGTAATGCGAAGTCCTGAGTCAGTGATGTAACGCGCAGCTTCTATGCAGAGTTTCTGGGTGTTGTTGAGTCGTGCTTCATTGCCACAGTTAGCAGGGCACTTTCAGGTCCACTTCCAAGGGTTCGGGACCTGCGTGGTGCCCCTTGGGAAGGCAGAACTCACAACTGGCAGTGTCCAGGAGCTGGATTCAGGTTGGAGTAAGCCACACACTTTTTGCTCTTTTGCACAATGTACCACATTTCAAGAGCCCGCTACTTATACCGTTTTTTATGGGCCCTGCATTTTAGAACGCGTAAAGAAGGGCTGCATTATATCCAGCAACTAAACTCCCCTGCTGTATGTTATGCTGCTTTAAACTTTATCATCTCTGCCCTGAAATTAAGGAAGAAGTATGCTAGTTGATCATGACCGAGTTTCTCTCTTTGCACAAATGGGTTTTATATTATAATAACAAACTTTCCCTTTTAATGGTATATAAATAGCTCTCTCTGTAATTGATATTTTCCGATAACTTACCCATGTTCCCCTGTACTTGTCCGCTGTGGCCTTTTTTGGGAGACAACTTTCTAGTAATGACTGCTAATGTTTTAACTTTTCAAATGTGTATTTATAACTAATTTCTGCATGCTGTGTGTATTTTCTATGTGCTTGTATGGTCATTAATTTGACCGAATAAAGAATTTTGACTGACTGATTCTATAAATTAGGACGGGCCATAGCTTTGTGGTTCATACTTTCCTGACAGGCTCGGTAGCCTGGTAACACCATGTTAAGATGTGGCGTTTCAACTGCAGCAGTTACAATACGCTAAATATTATTTACAAAAGGGATACCATTATCCTTCCGATACCTCCTTTGATGTTTCTATTCACAAATGTGGCAACACTAGTAACACAATATCACAATAAAGCAGTTACACTTCAGGCATCGCAATTTTAGGTTTGACCCATAATTATTAATCGGATAATTGTAGTGTGCAATACAATCTAACCCCAGTAGTTACATTTCAACAAGTCCAAAGTAGCTGAAATTCAAGAGGTAAAGCAACTCCGGGACATGTGGATTTTGGTGCAGAAGGTGTCAAAATCAGTATGTTATCCCCATTTGGATAGGAAAAAGATCTAATAGTAGTTTATTTTTTTATTTTTATCCTAGTTAGTCTTGCCCTGGGGTACTTCATTACTTCACCTGCCTAAGACGAATTAATAAGTCACAAATGTATTTGTAACAAGGGTAGGCTTTCCCACTAAGTTTATATCCCGTGAAAAAAACTTTGACGTGACTTTGAGGGACAAAAAAGACCAGTGTTGACTTTCTTCTTGCAAAGGACTGTGGGATCATTTCTTCCTCAGAAAAATGATCAAATCTTATTTATTGCATACCCACAATAAACTGTGGTTTCTTAGCATTTGAGGATATTTCTCACCTGGCAAGTTTTAGTGGGAAATAAATCTCACCATTGCCCGCTTTTTGCAATATTTAGTTCCAAAACTGTGCTAATTTGAAAGGGTAAAAATAATTCCGCCTCATTTCGCCAGCCTAGGTAAACTCTGACTTTAAACGTGGGTTGGCTATCGCTGCAGTTGCTTTAACTAGAATGGTGGTTGGTTTGTTTGCCAGTTTTCATCTTCCATAGTATATTGAAGTCACTTTGCCTGGGGAGGCCTATGAGGCTGGTGTCACATCCTGTGATATTAAAACCTTGCTCTATCTATCACTGTGCCTAAATGCGATTGCAAAGCGCATGCCAGCTTTTTCTTTTTGTTGTAGTTTCAAACAGCGCGAGCTCGACCCGAAGGTATCAGAGCACTTTGCATGAGCACCAGTTGCATTACAGTCGAACACATTCATTTCTACAAGGAGATTAAGTGATTTGCCCAGATTCACACGATGCTTGAGTCTCCTGGTTCCCCAGCATCAAAGTCTGCCGGTCTCGCCGTTAAACCACATCCAGTGAATAGCATTGCGAAAATTGGATGGGGTGTCACGCATCTCACTCGTGGAACCTCCTCGCCATTAACTACCTGGAGCAGGAGGTCAGGATTCGCAGCAGGCAGGCACGCGCCCAGCTCATTAGCCATGAATGGGAAGGAAGCGCCTCCCCTGCTTCTAGCTGAACCGAGGGAAACTGTCCTCTCGTGACTTTAGAGGGGGGACGCCGGTGCTCGCAGAAGCGCATTATATGCGCTCTCATTGAATCTCAGCGCCTGCCGGTGCTCTCTAAAGGGGAAACCGCAGCCACCATCTTCAGCTAATGAAGACAAATGGCTCGATCCCCCTGCAGTGTGTTAAGGAGGGTTTTGCGTTTCATGGTTGACATGCTTCCTCTTTGTCACTAAAGCCCTTTTAATGAGAAAGAAACCAGTTCCTCTCTCAGAATGAAATACTGAAGGAGGGAGAAACTCGCTGGCATTGGAGTAAATGCTGGTGGATAGACAGTGCACTGAAAGCCAGGCATATTTCATTCCACGTTTAAAGGGGACGTGCAGTTTGGAGAAAAAACACAGTTGCATCTCTAACAATCTTTATCAACAGACCTTCTAGAATTGTGTATTTGTTTGGTGACGTCAGCAGGGGCTTTGAGATCTATTGTGACATCATTCACAGGATGACCCAATGCACAGTGGAGTACATCATATGTATAGATTTGGGTACCTGGAATTTGTTAGTGGTATTTGTCCTGTTTCAGTATTATTATATTTTATTGTTCACTGATGTTGACATATTTCCATACTGTCATAAATGTGTTGTAAATTTCACACTGCTTGATTAGAACACCATCTGGCACCATCATCGGGCCGGATTACAAATTGTATAGGGGCATATTACTGCATGTTTTCCTGTGGAAATTCCAGTCCTCAGAAATACACGTTTTACCGACTGTGGAAATCCACCAGCTATTACCAGGTGAAATTCTGCAGCCAATACCACCTGATTATTGAATCACATATTGCACCTTCTACCAGCAGTTAGAATATGTGACCAGAAAAGTGCCTGGTTACCGGGAAAACATTAAATAAACAGCCCAAGTATCCCAGGTGTTGCATGTGGATCCCAATTTCAGGTTGCAAAATGTATAATCATTTGGGAATAAGGTGGTAATATACCATCTGGAATCAGAGATACCAGGGGCAGTGTTAACACCCCTCTTTCACCAGGCAACTCATAAGGAGAAATTTAATGTATTTGACATGATTGTCTGCTGCATTGCATCATGTTGCTCAACAGTTTAAATACCACTGACTGCTTTCTCTACAGAAAAACTTGAATAACAGTAGGAAAAATTTGTTAGCGTGGTATGGCAAATATCGCAAACAGCCTTTCTTTTTTACTTCTATGCGGCACATGCATCAAGCCTTTTCCCGTTAGCAAACGAATCGGCTCATTTGCAAATGGAAAAAGGCCTTTTCCTATGCATGTAGGTTTTGGCGTTCGCAATTTAGGTAATCACAATTTTTTGCGATTACCTAAATGCAAATGCATTTAGGGAATCACAATTTGCGTTTCCCTAATACCGATGCATGCAGCCCTTCCTAAATGCGAACTGTGCATTAGGAAACGCTAATTACCATCAACTTCAAGTTGATTGTAATATGTGCATGCTTTGAAAAATGCCGAAAAGTGGTATGTTGTGCACATATGCCCGCTGGGCATGTGTATGCTTTACATGTGCACACTTACCTTGTTTGTGGGGTGCTTCAGGGGGGCCTTAGGCCCCCGGGCAACCTTGGATTTGCTTTCGCTATTTGTAATTACCAATTCGGTAATCGCTATTAGCGAATGAAATACTATTCATTCCTATGGGCCTGTAGGCCCATAGGAATGAATGGAGTCACATTACCTAATAGCGATTCACAATTTACGAATCGCTATTAGGTAATGTTAAGGAGTTGATTTTAACTCGGGAAAAGAAGAAAGTTGTATTGATTGTTTACTGTTGGTTAACACAAGGCTACACCAAATTTTAATGTGCCCAACTATGAAACATAAATTGAATGAATTTGTCTAATGGAAAATGGCATGACTTTGCAAGGGGTTTTAATGTTAAATTGAAAAACAAGGGAGAAGGATCAATTATGTGAAAAGATTAAGATCCGGAGTTGCTTATATGACTACATGTTGACTGCTGCACATGAATGAAATTTTGTGATGTAAGATGGTTCCCTGGCAAGGTTCACCATATCGGCTGTGTAACACTATTTGACTTGAAACACACATTACATGGATACATATGGTGTGATTTAGAGTTTGGCGGACAGGGTACTCCATCGGAAATGCAACAAGTACCATCTCTGCCAAACCCTCAATCGGCCTGCCTCATTTAGATTTGGGTGGACCCTAAGTATTCCGTCAATGGAGCCGCCATTGGCCCTGCCAAAAAGACAAAGTAGGGTCCTTCTGAGGAAGGACTTTTTCCTTCCCACTTTATTTAGGGTGGACATGGTAAAGTCTTTTTTCCTGTTTGTTAACGACAGGACAAACCTGGTGATAAGGGACAGTAAAAAAACAATTATAACCCCCCATACATTGGGAGAAAGCTCCCAGGGTGTGGGTGCCATTAGTTTTTTGCTTTTCAAAAACAAAGGCCAATTGTACTTAACTGTTGCTGCATTCCCAAATAATATTCTGGAACCAACCCTTCGATGGAAGAGATTTTAACATGGTTATCATTGGATGCATTCATTTAAATTAAAAGCATTTGAATGAATGTAAGATTCTATAAATACAATTAGATATATCAAACGTAAAGCACAGACCAGATTGACATCACCTGAGAGGAGAGAAGCTGTTTCTATTACCAACCCTGACAGGAGGCGGCTCCTCCCCTAAGGCGGAGGAGCGTCGCCCCCACTCACTGCTTTGAAGCAGTGAAAGAGAGGAAAAATAAAATGATAATAACTTGATGTTATTATCACTTTATTTGTTCGTGCTGCAGCAGCACGGGGAGAGGCAGGGCTGCTCTGCTCACAGAGCAGGGCCGGAGTGGTGGGCACACTGAAGTGTGCATGAAGCTTTGGCCAGACATCTCGAGCCAGCCAAACAGTCATTCTCACTTAGCATGTTCTCCACCCAGGCTGCATTACAGCCTGGGTGGAGAACATGCTCAGTCCCCAAGTTCCCTGTCTGAGTGCCGAACTACGGCACTCAGACCAATCACAACGCTGCATTGCAGTGTTGTGATTGGCTTAGGGGAGCCAGTCACAACACTGCATTGTGATTGGCTCAGGATAGCCTGGCTGCATTTTGTTACCAGGACGTGGAGGTGAGATGACGTGGGGCCGGGCGGCAAGAGGATAGATGTCTTTTTAATTTATTTACACCTCCTCGTCTTCCGCCCCGCCACTGCCAGACAGTGTATCTAAAATCGTAGAAGGTGTAAAATCCTGGTGAATTGATTATCTTCCAATCAGGAACTTGCCTTTCTTAGTTTCTGCATTGACTGTCAGCCCCGATGTAGCAGCATACACTTCTACTTACAGGATTCACCCCACAGGAATCACCCATAAAACTGCACATCAGAGCCACTTACACATCCACCACTCTCAAGATTGCCAACACGCCTGAATATCTGTGCATGTATACTCTGTCATTGGAAGAGTAACAGATACAAACGGGCCAGAAGTGAGTTGATGTCATATCAAAATGTTGTAATTTGCTAGGATTAAAGCATCAACTATTTTTTCACCGTGGTAACATTGGTGATGGTATGATCTTTTTAATCTCTTCTCAAAGGGTTTCCTGTCGAGTTCGGCCAGGAAGGGCATTCGGAAAGACACAAATAATTGATTTTTTAGTGGCCAGCTTGACTGGTTTTAAAAGTGAAATCTTTTAAGCATGCTTGATGGCTGATACAATCTAGTTACTAAAGTATCAGATGTGGAGGCTAGAAAACTGACGGCAAACATGGGCCTTTTCATTTTACCCATATGTTTGATCCTGAGGAAATTAATTTTCCTCACTGTGAATGGTAGTACTAGCTCAATGAAAACATTATGTTATTTAGTCGACCAATTAACATTCACTTTTTGCGAAACAGAAGTATTTAGTTAAAACCTTCGATGTGGATCCCATTTGTCCCAAGATTCATTTAATCAACAGTGATGTTTTGGTTGGCCTTTCTTACAGTTGACCATAAAGTATTTGTTTTCATAATGTTAATTGGTCTAAAAATCCAACATATAAGTAAATGAAGTTGAAGTATCATTTGTTACAGTAAATAAACTGCATCACAGCAAACATACAAGAACTAGAACAGAGGATAAGGAAAAGTATTTCAAATAAAATGTGTTCATTTCTAACTTTTCTCACATAAAAAGAGAAGGTTCAACTTCATCAGAGGCTGTCATCTGTTGGGAGGTTAGTCATGACCACTTACCTTACAAAACTGTTCACATTAAACAGTACTGTTAAGACTCCTGAAAGCCCAGATGTTGGGAAGCTTGGTAGTTTCATATTCTTGTTGCCTCTAAGTATGCAGGTAACCTACTGGACATTTATGTCTTGGCTGAACTAATTTTATTCACGTTAAAACGACTTTTCAAGTTTGCTTTGATAGTAGGTTTTTGGGTCAGTTGGTATAGACTTTGCTTCTTCTCGCTTCAAATAGTGTTTCTTTTATTTATGCGAGCAAATATGATAATTGTTTGAGAATATGGTTTTAAAGTTGGGGAATTACTGGATAAATAATGTACAATTTCAGCTACAGCACCTAAGTCATATAAAGTGTTTATAAAATGACTTTACAGAGGTGAAATGCAGCTTTATCTCCTTTTATTGGCATACCTACTTTTTCTATGCACTCTTGGATTCACGTTGCCATATAAGGTATCTTGAAAAAATGTGATTGAGGATTGCATTTACACATTAATGCAGATGTATGTTTTATCAAATTCTTTGTATTCTGCGAATCAAGCAAAGGGTTATCCTTTATTTTCCTGCACGTGATTCGCCTCCTTTAATCTGTAATATGTATTGATATATCAATTCATGACTGAATAATCTTTTGAATTCTAGAAGTGAGAGTGATCATGTAGCCACACTTCTCTACATTCAGACACTCCAGGTTGTTTCATCTTAGGCTTTCACTATGGGTTCCATATGCACCCCTGCTAGAACCAAAATTGCCTCCCTCTCAGCCTCTCAGGCCCGAAAGTTATGATTTTTTTTAACATGTCCTTTTTTGAATGCTGAATTGAGCATATGCAATACAGCTTAATCATATTTTTGGACATGATAGTTAACACAGAAGGTGTGGCATCAACAAATATATTTGCACATTCACATTAGTAAATCTAATGATTTAGCTTCATTTTTTGTGCTAATTAAACACGTCCATGCTGGGTTGTAATGGTGATGAAAAATGCAGGTGAACAACACCCTGGACCTGATTCATAAAGTACTTCCTCACTCGAGACGGAGGCCCCGCAGTTGTGGGGGAGTCTCAGCACTCGGGCAGAAGCAATGAGAATGTTTTAAGGTAATTTGAAATAATACAGGTGCAATGTTCTCTACTGAATATTCAGTTTCTGTAATTCATGCTATATTTGGCGTTTGATACTTAAAAAGGGCACTTTAATGTTTCATGTTGTGTGTGATTGAATATATAGACAGATTATAGTGAAACATCTTGTTTAAGGATCATAAATCACTTTTTTTGCGTTTAATTTTTTTTATTGAATTTTACAATGAAAATACATCAAGAGAATAAGGATAAGGAGGCAGCAATAAATTGTGAAGGAATACATGAAAAATTCTATAAGGATAAAAAGTAACAATAAATACATTATAGTGAAACATCTTGTGTTAGGATCATAAATCACTTTTGTTATCTTTAAAAAAACATAAAAGCTACTCTTGAATAATCAGAGTTGGCAACGTGCTTAGTTAATTAAAATTGCCGTACATTCTGCAGAAAAAGGTGATGTAATAGCATAATTGCCTTTCCTCAGCATAAAAGGTGAGTTACGGTTGTATCATGGTAATTCATCATTGGTCTGGCTCTACTATATTTATTTATTTTGAGTTTTATATAGTGCTAGCTAGACACAAGGGTATCAGAGCGCTTTACATGAGTAAGTGAATATGTTTACAAGAAGTACTTTAGGAGATTTGTGTGGGTCAAACAGTCAGAGAAAGTATAGGGCAATACATTGTTTGGGTAGTTAAAGTAGCAACAAAGGTATATAACAATATAGCATTAAGGAATAGTACTGGAGACAGATTCATGAACAAAAAGAGTCAGGCGATCTCCTTGACAGATCTTGTGGAAGAAGGTTGGATCTTTGAGAAACGCAGATCAGTTAGTGCATGTGTTGAAGTAGTTGTTAAGCAGTAGAGATTTGAATGCACAGAGAAATGTGAGAGGACTTCATCTATAGAAAATATGTGTCGATGGTGGAAGAAAAGTTATCAACCCCATAGCGAATGACAGATTCTCTTTAACAGTCATTTGCAAGGACTCTGTTTTTCTGCCCAAAATTAGAAAAGGACGAATTAGCCCAAACATGCCCAATGCATGCTGAAAGAATGCGAGAATTGTTCGGGGGGAGGCAATTCTCATGCCAAGGTGCGTTGGTGTAAGAGCCTCACTATGCAAGGCAGGGAAAGTTAGGGAGGTAGTGGAAAAAGGAAAGTAGTACACACAAAAGGGAGACGATGGGAGGGGAGAGGCATATACATCGGAGATGAGTGGAAGGTAAGAAAGTAAATGACCACAAGAAGATATGAGGAAACAGAAGGGAACCAAGAGGAGTCGAGTATGCAGAACAATAATAACAAAAGTGGAAATTACACAGCAGGACTAGGAGAAGATCAGAAGGTGTGGATAAAGGAGGAAAAGCCAACTATATGATAGTGGGGATGCTGAACAGGTTGGGAAGAGAAAAGGGAATAAAGGTGGGTGAAATAATCAGGAAAGGAGATGAGTGATTTGGAAAAGAGGTGAGTAGAGAAGGAAATCACAAATAATTATATGGATTTATTCGTGCTGCCTCTTTGCCCACCCCTGATTTCTATCAGTATGACTTTACTAGCTCTCATATAAAAACAGATCTGTGTCGGTGCCTTAGACAATAATGTACAGATAGCCAACTTCTGTGTGACTGAGTTAAACAAGAGCTAAAGCACCTAAAACAACCCTCTGCAAAATATGAGGGAATATAAAAAATATAAAATGTGAACTGCAAGCCATGGTGGCTTTCAAAGAAAAGAAGTGCAGCAAAATGATTGTTATGGTCACAAAATCTTTCTAATTTATAAGCATGGATCTCTTCCAGTAATAACTAATAAAACGTTTCATGAAACCTTCCTTGCTAACTTCTAGTTCAAACACCTAAGGGAAGTGGTGTCATAGCAGCCTAGGATTCCTCCAAAGAAAATGAAATGTACACTTTGTAACTCATATTGATTCAATTCGTTATGGATTGAGTATATTTATATGGCACTTTAGCAACTTTCATAGATGTCTATAATATTCCTCCACGGCAGTGAGTAGACATTTGCATCGCTTACATAATTGGCTGCAAGGAGGATATTTCTTGTTTCACTTTGATAGTGTTAGCAGTAAAGAAATAATGTTAACAATTCATGGTATGAAAAAGTATAATAAAGGTGGTTCTTGATTTTAATGAATTGAAACACCTGAACCTATATTTCTTGTAATAATTGTATCTTTTAAAACTTTGTGAATGATGCTCCTTGATTGCAGAAAGTATGAGGAAGTGTTCTTGTGTATTTAGAGCTATTTTATAGCCAGAGTTGGGTTGGGAGGATTTTAATTGCTCCCCTCTTTGGTTCAGTCTGCAATTCCACAGGAGTCTTACTTTAGACCAATAATGTTCAACTCCTTCTTGAGCTGTTGAGTCAGCTAGATTTTACATTTCACATCTATGATAATGACACTTACTTTTAAACTTCTGATGCTCTGTTGGATGATCTATCAAGACTAAAGTATCGTTCAACACATCAGATTGAGGCAAACACTGGGCAGCTACTGGACAGTAACACACAGGATTTAAGAAAAGTGTACTACGTTCCAATTGCTTCCTCTACAGGATATTCAGATTCCCCCTATAGTAAGTAAGTAAAATCTTTGTAAAAGTTAGAAAATGCCAGATGAAATCTTGGCGCTAGCGTCCTAAGAGAAAACATGAAAAAGGAGAACTAATTGGGGAGAGAGAAGAAGAGCCATGTTTTTAAAATATCCTGAAATGTGTCAGGTTGATTTGAGATCTTTAATAAAAGGCATGGTGTTCCAAAGCTTGCATGCCGAGAATGAGAAGCTTACGCCTCCCCATATTGCTTTAATTCTGGGAATAGCCACTAATTTAGCTTCACTGGACCTGAGATTATGACTGAGGACATGCCAAGAGAAGACTTTCTGAAAATAGAAAGGGCCAGTCTTATAAAGCACCTTTTGCACCAGACACAAGACCTTACAGTTGACCCTCTTGCAGACGGGCAAACAATGATGGCTAAATATGCTCCATGAAACAGGACTGAATTTGGGAATTTTTAGAAGCAAACGAGCTGCCAGATTTTGTAAAGATTGGAGCTTCAGTTGCCAGCGTTTCTGAATTCCAAGATCCAATGCATTCCAGGAATCGATTTTGGAGAGGACAAGAGCCACAATGACCAGTTTCTACGGATCAGGAATATGAGGGAAGACCTTTTTCAAGATCCTGAGCAGATAAAAACAAGAGGCGGTGACATGATTAATTTTCTCAGAGAAACAGACCAGTCTATTGAATAACACCCCTTAGCTCTTAACTTACTGTGCAAGAATTGGAAAAAGGCCAAGATCAGAGGGCCACCAAGAGGTATTCCAGAAAGAAACTTTATATCCTAAAAGAAGTACCTCCGTTTTCTCAGAGTCTGACTTAAAACAATTTTCCTGCATTCAAGTTACAATGTGTGTCAAACAGTTTTTAAACTTGTAGGCAACCTTGTCAACATCAGATGAAATTGACACAACTATTTGTGTGTCATTGGCGTAAAAGACCACAGAGAAACTATGGGACTGTTCTTCACAAATATCCTGTCCATCCCCTGACTCTGGTAACACCTCCCCCATTCATTTTGTGAGTTATTTAACTGAATAAGTTTAGCCAGAGGGGTGACATAGATGTTGAAAAGCATGGAGCTTTAAGATGATCCCTGGGGCACCCCACAAAATCCCCAAATCTATCTGTTCTCTGTTGGATAGAAAAAAAGAATACTAATGCAGCCATCTTGGATTATTTCTATTATTGAAGGAACACCGGAAAAGTAGTCACAGCATGTATACTAAGTGCTGGTGTTGCATACCAGCCCACTACTTTATGAATCCAGTCTGGTAACTGTTGCTATTTTGACAGTCACAAGTCTGTTTCATGGCAGTTATCTGTTTACATAAAAGTCCAAACAGGTGGCCCAGTCATTACATATCCTCCAGTTGTGAATGTTGCCACAGAGCCAAAAGCCTGTTCCAGAGCAACCAGGACGTGCAGACCATTATGTGTTCCAACCTTGAATGGTAACAGGGTGTTTAGCGTCTTCTTATTCTAACTTGTTAAAAGGCTGCTGGTTTGAGTTCCAGTGACATAGTGCTTAATGTGAGCTGGTGATTTCCGGTGGGGTACAGCTGTATTTGTTTGTGTGAATTGGCACTTATTTTCCTTAGACTTTGAACTAGAGCAAGTGAGAGAATCATTTATAAGGGCTTATGGAGGAGGAAGAGAAAGATGGGAAAACAGTTTCTAAGAAAGAAATCAAAAATGCAACTGAAAGAGTGAAAGAAAGGGACGGGTAGTATCTGGTAGTGGAAGGAACAGGCATGAGGTGGAATCAAGATGGTGCAGCCTTGGTATTCAACACTCTCCACACTCGACAGCACTGGATGTGGGCTTCTTAGCAAACCTTTGAGCCTGCCACTTAAAAATTAAGCACTGCAGTGACCATTTATCAAACAAAGTATTTTGCCATGTAGGAGCTCAGCCTAGTAAAAAACATGTTCTCCCAGGTACTCTTGAGGGGATCTGTGTATAGCGTTTGTTATTTGTCTTGGTGTTGAGAGCATATGAAGAATGCAGACAGAGAAAGCATCCAGTAACAACATGTAATCAAGAATTTCATCAGTATAATTCGAATGTTTCCATTCTATATGACTAGTTTCTAGAGCATGTGCTGTGCTTGGAACGAGAGAGCAGGAGAGAGCAGGAGAGCAATGTATTTACAGAAATATGGCACTTTCCTCCCCTCTCCCTAGTGCGGTTGCAGAAATCTGCAGCCATGCCAACATACACACCTTTGCACCACAGTGCAAGGGTGTCTGCGTGAGTCTAGCATAGGTTTTGTACTGAAAGGATATCCTTCAAGTTCAAAATACTATGCTTATACTAACTTAAAAACTTTTCCCACCTTGTATGCTGTACTGTGCAGAGCATACCAACAGAGTCAGAAAAGAAAGGAGAAATACAAGCATTTCTCTGTGATAGCACCTGGATGAAGTTAGCACTATTTTCTTATGCTAAACCCTGTCTACTTCTTTAAGTAAATAAGGTTTTGCATCAGAAACCTTGGGTGGTTGCATGGGAACGCTCATGCACCACCCATGGAATGCCCCCTTTTTTTTGTTTAAATATCTTTATTGGTATTTTTTCTTTTTTTTTAACATGACTGAAAACACACATCAATGCAAAAGCTTTAGATGTGAACATCAGAAATGCAAATTCCATGTACAGGATAGCTTTAACCATCACCATAATATAAAAACAACACATTTACGCTATTCCATAATGCTGGCATGTATATTATACTTGAACATATGCATGAGCACCTCCGTGTGCCATTGCCTACAGCCGAGCTACATTGTAGGTTGCCAATTATAGTCATTGCTATCTTTTATTGACACATAGCACATCTTATCGAAACAGTCCTAACAGGAGCTCGCGTAGGTGCACTAGGTGCAACCAGTGCATAGCCGTTCGGGTAATATCGGCAAATCACTGTTTAATAGAAGAAAGGACTTAGATAACTACAGAACGCATATATCGATCACTGTTGAGTACCAATAAAGCATATTTTCCAAAATATTCTAAACAGAACTAAAATCTTAAAATAGCAAAAGAACAGCTGCCATCTATGAAACTCTATTAAAGTTAACCATGCATGACTGTATCTAAATAGATATCATTAGAACACTACCGCACAACCGCACACTCAATGGATAATTGTCACATCACACATATCAGGACAGAGCAGCCATCAACGGGGAGAGCCCCTGTGTCTTAGGACGGAGGGGGGGGGATGTGTGGGGATCCATCCGTAACAGACCATGGGGGTGTGACATAAACAAGTTCCGCCAACACTGAGATGTGTCAACTCTCCTTAGCTGAGTAGTGGGGAGAAGGGCTGGTGAGTTTATCGCTGATTGGCTAACGGAGCGGCATCGATTACTGTCTGATTGTGCAATGGGGAACTTGTAAAGCCCTGCTATCGCCTCTCTATGTAACGCTGTACTCTTCGCCTGAGCCCATACTATGAATGCACGCCTCCAACTAAGTATCTCCTGGGGGACTGCAATTTTCTATTTCTTTGTTATGAGACGTTTTGCAGTGATAAGACCCAGGTCACGAAATTTCGAGGTAACTTTATTCTTTTTTGATCTGACATACAGCCAAGGAGGCACACCACCCACAACAGTGGCATGTCCGTGTTTGTGCAAGAAGCCAGTAATGCTGAAGGGATGTACAGGTCCACAGCATGTGGAGCAGATCTGCATCCACATGCTGACAACGTGGACATGCGGAAGTGGTGATGTGGAAGTACCTATTGATCATGTCAAGCGAGAGATATGCCCTTTGTGTAATGTACGTTTGGATGAGCTTGAACTTCGAGTTTCTGGGTATGTTCCTAGCACCTTCCAATATAGCATCCCATTCCTTGTCCGTCCAAGGCCGACTTCTATCTGCCTTCCATCTGTCCTTAAGTCGTGTCATTGGTCTCAGCGTGTTTGTGAGAAGTGCCTCTACCAGCCAGTGCACCACATGTGACCCCATGCCCATCACATGTAAATATTGCACCCACAGGTGCGTCAATGGCTCAGTAGCCAGGTCAGCCCAGGCAGTTGATAGAGCTTTCAGGAGAGAGGCGTGCAACAAAAATTGTCCCGCTGGGAGTTCATTGTCCTCAACTAGCGTCTCGAATGCCGTCCCTAAATAGGTCGCCCAGTGTCTCAAGCCCTGCCGTATGCCAGGCCGCGAGAGCCACGAGAGCCGCGAGAGCCGCTCCTGTGGTCCTCAGCCTCCCCCGTAGTGTCCCCATCAATGGTAGGATTGGGGCATGTGGAGGTGTCATGCGGGTGAGATATAAGCTTCTTTTATAGCATGTAAGGGCTAGGCCCAAATGTATCTGCGGTGGCCGTGGGAGTTTAGCGATGGGATGGAACAGGTGACAAATTTGGGAACTGACCCATGGAATGCCCCCTTGACGCTAAGTAATGCAAATCATTGCTATGCGCTGCTTTGCACTACTTTCAAGCGATTTTCCAGTACAAAACAAGTTTTGAGCTGGAAAGTAAATTAGTAAAAAAAGATTTCGAGTGAAATTGCGTTACTTTTGTGACGCGAACACGGCACTAAATTTTTGTAAATATATCCCTTAGTGTTTGGGATTTTTTTAATCTGTTCAGTAGAATTTAGATGAGACACAATATGCCACAACAATAAAGTGCTGTATTACGGCAGAGCATGACTAGATTGAAAAATCAGTGAATTTCTAACCTGATACATGGGTCATCATTCTGTGGAGTATTATGCAAGCTCGCACTACATATATGCATGCATTCTGATGTATGGTGTGCTGGATGATCTCATTAGAGATTATATAAGAGAAATATATGATTCCCATTGACTAATTAACAAGCAGTCTGTAGATAGTTTTTAGCGTGTCTGCCCACCTGGAGAATCCTTTTTCACACAAGAAGGTTTGACCACATAAATCAACACAGCAACTCCAGTAATTCAAAATATCACTTTATTTTCCCCCCAAAAAAGGTTTCCATTTATTCGCTGATGCCGCCCGGAAAAGCAAATATATTTTCATGATGACATTGAACTGAAAGTTCAAATTGTAAAATTCTAAATGAATGCTCCCATATCACGAGCATAATATGTGTATAATGAAAATAAAGAGAAACACAATATGGAGATTCAGGGGTCATTTATTGATTGTGTAGAGATTGGTCATCGAGATTTTGTGTTCTGCCTCCCTGTTATTGTGAGACGTGGATGGTACATCCTACAATGTTTGGTGAACATCCCATTTCTTCATTCCTATTAGTCTCAGCTACTAAAAGACAACTTTACATGACATAGGGGAGTTTGAATCAGCAGGAATATAAACAATGCAAGATCCAGACACTGCCCAAGACTGGAGAGTACAGTGACCAACACCAAAGTTTGAAAGCAGAAACATGCCATGAGCCAGAAGAGGAGGTCAATGGCATAATACAAAATTATGCCACTCCTGCAGAATGTGGTATGGGCCCCAAGACTCACATTGGTCACAGGAATTAATAGATTTTAGGCTGAATGGTGAGCCTATCAAGGACCGGCTGCTCTGCATCTCAAGGGCTTCAGGAGCCCGTGTTACATCTCTGGATCACGTGGAGTGGGGTTGGACCACAGGTTATAAAGTTTGCGAAGGGAGAAAATTACTGGCCTGGCCGCTGGACCAACCGATCTCAAGAGTGGGTCCTGAGATTGACATAGGGCCCAAGGCTTGGTGAATTCACAAAATGAAAAACAGACAATCCTCAGCATGGAGCTGAGAACGATAGTTGCATCTTTTCACACTATTCCCAGATTTTCGCCTTCATCATCTTGTTTTTTCTGAACCTGTTTTTGCTTGCTTAAGGACTCTGCAAACGTTACTGTTGCTAACCAGTGGTAAAGTGCTGATTTTCTCTATTTCAAACATGGTAAAATATGCATACGCCTAATTGGCACTTCTAATCTACATTTAAATCCCTAGTAAATAGTAATACATGTACCCATGGCCTGTAAATTAAAGTGGACTGCAGCACTCATGCCACCCACTAAAGTAGCACTGTAAAACATGTATCAGGCCTACCATTGCAGCAACCTGTGGGGGCAGTTTTAAAAACTGTGATTTCGACAGGACTAAATAAGCCTTGCTATATCCCTAAATTTTCCTTTTTAATACTTATAAGTCACCCTGAAGGTAGGCCTTAATATCGCAGAGGGCAAGGTGCATGATATATAAAAGGGATGACATGTATATTTAAAGTCTTACATGTCTTGTCAGTGAAACCCTTCCCCCAAGTTGTTTCTCACTGTACAAGGCTAGCCTCCCATAGACTACATTGGGTTGCCTTATTAATAAGTGAGAACTTCAGCATTGGGGACAGCTAGAGGAATACTTCTTCCACTCATTTGAATGGCCATTTAAAATCCTCTTTATCGGAAAAGTCGAATTTTAAGTTGCAATTTAAAAATGCCGCTTTTAGAAAGCTGGCATTTGTTCTGCCTAAACCAAATGTGTCTTTCTGCCAGTGTCCAAGGTCACATGATTATTAATGGTTCTCCTGTGTATTCCTCTGAGACAGGGGACAAAAGCACCTTTGGTGTGGGGAAGGGTGTTCCTCTCATGAACAGGATGGCCAGGAGAGAGTTGTACCCACCTCCTTCCAGAGCTTCAAGGGGTAGCCTGATGCCTGTATCCAGCCCTTTCCTACCTTCAGAGGATGCCTGCCCTGTCACCTTTTGGCATAGTCAGTCTCACTATATTCCGGTTTGAGGATCACGGGCATGACCCAAACATTTCAACAACATCATCTCTCCAGCCTTACAACTTTGCAATGGAATTCTTATGCAGTACTATTACCAATGTCGCCATGCCCCTGAACTTAACGTTGCTTTAATTCCACTGGATTTATCAGCAGCATTTGATATTGTTTCACATGAAATCTTGCTGGAAAGGCTGGAAATGGTTGGAGGGGGGTGCAGCTCTGAAATGGCTGGGCTCTTTTTTAGAGCAGCGGAACCTAACAGTATGGACGAAGCTCTTTCACTCTGAAGAGAAATCATTACACTGAGCCCTACTCTTTTTAATATCTATATGGCTCCCCTGGCATTTCTAGTGGACTCATTGGGTGTTAAAATCATCCTCTGCGTGGATGATACGCAGTTGTTGCTGTTACATCCTGCCTGGTAGTAGTGATGGGTTTGCTTAGAGCTGATCTCTTACAGTGCAATCCAAACAGAATAGAGATACTGCTGTTTGGCCCAGGCCCTCATAGGCTGGATAGGCACCAGGCCAAGCAGTGGTGTTCCACCTTCCCCCTCAACAGAGGTAGCCAGGAACCTGGGTGTGCTGTTTGATGCCCAGCTTTCTTTTAAAGTCCAGATAGCAGCAGTATTTAAATCCTGTCTTTGCATCTTAAAAATTCTGAAGAAATTCCTGGACTTCCTATCTTGGGAGGCATGGATAAAATTGGTTAGAGCCCTGATTTTGTCCAGATTGGACTATGTCAGTGTACTCTACTTGGGTATCCCCAAAGATTTGGTGGTGCATCTGCAGATGGAGCAGAACACAACAATCCGCCTGCTGTTCAAACAGTCTAAACGTTCCTCCTTGTCCCACTTTTGGGAGCGACTGCACTGGTTGCTAGTATGGTAGGAGAACGATGTTCAAGGCTTTGACAATCTCACAACAGGCTTTCTACAATACAGGTCCCAAATATCCTAGTGAGAGGTTCATTGAATACTGCCCGACCAGGGCCCTGTATTCTAGGAATACGCTGATGATTACTGGACCTCGTTTTAGAAAACAATTAAGAGCCCTCACAAGATGAAGCAAGCTTTCAGAAAGCCTTACAAACACACTTGTTTAAGCTATAAGTTTGGCTCTCTGTCCTGTTTTTTTGCCATAGCGCCGGGACACTCATTGAGTAGCTGTGCGCTATATAAATCCAATCATTCATTCATTCATTCAATTTGATGTCTTTATATGTGTTAAACTTCAGCTTACACCTCAGATATTCTTTTTGCAGTCAAAATGTAAATAAAAATATTTCACTGTGCTGAGGAACGTCGGTGAAGATTCAAACAAGCCATAACTGTTCATTTTACCAGTACAAATTCTCATTGCCATAAAGATGGGAGTATCTAATTTCTATCAGTAATAAAATGATGTAAAGGAAACATTTCACTTACGAAAACAGAGTTGTTCCACACAATAAAGCATTCCCCTTGTGAAAGATTTCACCATGGAGGTAAGCCTGCCTGAATACAAATGCACATCGAAAGGTGAATATTAAAATATATCTGCTCAGCATGTGCAGAATTTGCTTTGCATTATGTACCCCTTTATTGTGTCAGGTTCAATGATCACAAGATTACTGCTTCTTTTAGATAGTGCCTACATCTCTTGACATTTCCAAATATATGCAATCCAGTCACTACTTTATACATGTAATTCCTGAGCTGTTTTTGGTGAAGTGGTATTTGAGCAGTGAACATACTGTTCATCTGAATCTAAGGCCTGTCAAAAGTATTGAGTAGAGCAGTGTTCTCCAAAGTCGATCCTGGAGGGCCAGATCCAATCCAAATTTTTAGCATGTCCCCATTTAGATAAATGTAGTTATCTTAAAAATCAGGCATGGATCCGGTCCTCCAGAACTGACTTTGGAGAACCCTGGAGTAGAGCACTAAAGTGTGTGCAACTAATGTTTCTTTCTACAGTGTTGCAACCTCAGATTGCATGCTATCTCAAAAAGCCTTCTCTATATTTCTAGAACCCTGCATGAAAAATAACTTTGACTTTTTTCCTTCAATAACACAACTATTTTCCATCCCTGTATGCCTCCTTCCTCTGAATGCAGCCTACTCTGTCACATGTGTGTTTACCTTATTTATTGTTTGGCATTTCTTCAAATATTCCCAGTCCTCCTTCCAAAGATTACAACAAGCTCCTTTGTAAGTAATGCCCCCGTATTCCCCCTCGGCCTTTTATGAATCCTACCAACCATCCGCATGAACTAATATACCCTCTTCTAATGGTCACACCTAATTCCTAATAATTACATCTACCACAAAGAAACTTCAGCAAATGCATGAAGTGGCTTCCTTGAGATGACGTAACTAATTACAATAACCATTAAACTCTTGAACTAACCATTAAGGTTGAGTTCACAGAACATATTACTGCCTGCCGTAAAGCGCGTCAATACCTCGTCAGGAGTAGTAAGCACTATATAAATAAAAAAATTAAAAAATCAGAGATTTACCTTTACCCTTTATGCCAGCAGCATAATTGTGATGACATTCTTGATGTCTTTTTTTCACAAATTGAAATAAATTGTACGTTTTGGAAGTGCAATACAGAAACTATGTATCCACCAGCTCAACAGTTCTCTGGCCACTATGTGTTCATTCGTTTATGATGCTATATGAACATTCTCTTCAATGTCTGTAGTGTGAGAGCATTCAAAAAGGCTTTTGATGTACAAATGTACAAGTCACTTGTGTGTTGAAATGAATTCATAGCACTTTACTCTCTTTCTCTCTTAGGTTGTGTATTTTTCTGCAACATATCCATACATTATGCTGATTATTTTATTCTTCCGAGGAGTGACACTGCCTGGAGCAAGAGAAGGCATTTTGTTCTACATAACTCCAAACTTCAGTAAACTTTCTGATTCTGAGGTAAACATTTCACAGCCATATGTGAATTATTGAATATCTTGAAAATTGGAATAATAACTGTTTTATGTACTCATAGTGTACTTTTAACTTACTCTCCTTAGGTATGGCTTGATGCTGCCACACAGATCTTCTTCTCTTATGGTTTGGGTCTAGGTTCACTTATAGCACTTGGAAGCTACAACACTTTCCACAATAACGTCTATAGGTAAGCAATTTAGAAAGATCTCTTTTCCCTTTTAATATTTTTTTTCCACCTGTGAAATTTTGCGAAGTTCCTAATTTTCACTTTTTGCAAAGTTGACAGTGTTGACTTGTTTACTGTATCCTGTGCAAAGTTTTTTTTACACATTGTCAGATAATGCATAGAGTCAATTGTTATTGTAATCGCATGTCGCAAAGCTGAAAAATATATGCAGAACTCATCTCTATAAGTTTACCTTTGGCAAAATGGTATTGCACAGAAAAAGAACACTGACTGTTTTCTAGAAAGTATCTTCTTTTAAAAAAAAAAGGAGAGTTATAACTAAGATTTTCACAAAAAGGCATAACTTTGACATGGAAGAGAAATTGTAATGGTAGAAATGTTTACACAGACACTTGCGAAAAACCCAAAATAGAATATTTGCGCTCTTATGAATTCTAAATGTATGATGGTAGGTTTTTCTTTAAATGCTCAGTGGCTCTGCTCGGTCCTTAACTAGTTCAACCTTTTTGCGGCATATATCTTTGTTTTTAAGGCAGGTTGAAGACAAGCTTGGTTAGTAGAACATATGATCTAGGCGCAACATGATGTTGGTCTTGCTCGATATCATTTCAGCCGGAAGTGGATTTGGGCATAGTTGGCTTATGATGTCAATATTCTTGTAATGTTTCATAAGATGATCTAGAGGGAACAGGGAAGCTAGGGGTGACCCCATATTCCACTTCACCTGAAAAGTTCCATGCAGAAGATTCCTCAGACCCAATGTCATTTTGTAGTCTGCAGTTGATTAGAAGATCAATTGCAGAGGATAGTCCATGCTCTCATCTGATCAAAGATTATTAGGCTGCTTATTTTCTAAGACTCATCCAGGATGAGCACTTCTCTGTTGGTTGCCATGTTGGACTCAGGATACGATAGTGACCTTATTTTGGACTGTTGATAGTGAAAGACACTTGTTCCCATATATTTCTGAAGTGTCCGTCCCATGTAGTGGGGCTGTTTGGAGAGTGGATGGAAAGTAATGAAGATCATTTGTCTGCCTCAAGACATGCTTGACTATGGAATGTTTCTGGTAACCGGGGTGGTCCATTGCATGACAGAAGCCTTCAAAAAGGTCAAAGTGTCAACTTTGAATGAGGGGAAGATTTCCCACATGCACAAGGCAGGGCATAGCTTGGAAAGCAAATCTGACGCTTTTATGTTGATCAGCCGGTGTCAAAATATCCCCCATCTGCTGATTTATGGTGAATACAGATTGCACTAGAAAGTAGTTGGTATGTGGAGCCAGTACGGTGAGAGATGAATCTGCAGAATTTGATTACATTGGAATCTAGTAGTGCCAGAAGGTTTGTGCAGTGTTGCTAGGCCACACAAAGGATGTTTTTAGTATTTTTCGATCAGTTAGCTTCCAATATCTTTTGAATGTCTTCCTTCTTTAGGTTGGTGCATTTTTAATATATTTATCACAATATACTTTTTTTTCCATGCCTATGGTAGACTAGCCTATATTTTTTTACAATTTACCAAGCCTTTTTGTTTGGTTATTTGCATCTGGTTCAACTACAATTTCCATGTAGAAGATTACACATACTAGCTACTCATTGTTCTTGAAAAAGAATGCTCATGCATATGGGTTTGTTCAGGGAAGTCACACAGATTATGGGGTAGGACTATTTGGTGCACAAGGATAGTGCGAGTCATGCAGATGTTTAGATGAGGACCCCTATACTGACTTCATTTCATAGCCTATAAAACATTTTGAGATTTATATTTGAGAGCTTCTCTGTCACCTCAGATCACTTTGCTTTGTTTTTCCGTTGCTGTTTGTGATGGAATTTTGGGTCCCATACTAATATCCAAAATTGTACTAATTAGGTGTGGGTGGATTTGTGTAGTTTTTATTCTCACATGATGTGTAATTCCCAATTTTTGCATACTACTTAAAAGTGGAGTCCTTAAAAATATCAGGCCTGTTGCAATGCTTTTCATTGCAAGATCTCCTTTGCTTCTTACCCTTATGACAGCCTTCTTTTCTGTTTCTGTATGTCGCAAGGTGAAACCTGCTATGGCAGCACACATGGCACCCATCTTGTTTCACAGTCCCCTTAGCAATAAGTCATGGTGTCACTATAAACCGAATTAAACTACACATGATTAGCCTACTCAATGGTGTATATCTGAGCTTGTGCTTAAGTAATAAAAATGATGCAGAAGCATATCATTAATACATTGTTGCAGAGCTCAAACTCATTGAATATAATTATAATTTGACCACATTTTTTTCACAACAAATTGTATTCGTTTTGAAAGGTACAGAGTGGGTGGGCCCAGCAAAATCATGACATATGATGCAAAAGACATAAAGTAACTGATTTTAACATTCCATAACAGCTTGGCCCGTAGAACACCAGGCCGATGAGGTAACAAACTGCACCGAACCCTCCTAGATAATCGGAATTGCGTGTTGCTATAACATGTCTGTCAGTGATCAGTTTTGTCAAATTTGACCACATTTTACTTGTCATAGTGATGTTGCATTGTGTAATTGTTTTGGATTAAATAATCCAATTTATGGTCACTTAAGGACTGCCTAGTAGAACTGAGCAGCAATTTAACCCTTCTAAAACCATTGTTATATGGATAATGTAACTCTAGGAGTAAGGTGTGCCTAGTTATTGTAGAGTCAAGATCTTCCGGAAGGATGATTATCAGGAAGGTCTTTTGAAATGTGGTTCTGGAAGGGTTTCAATGTTGCTACATTGACATCAATCTGGCATGTACTATTGTGTCTTCAGCCCCAGGCAGCACAGCTGGTGGTAAATTTGGAGTGGATAATTGTAATGTTTCTACATTGGTTTGCACTCAGGTTGCAGTGGCTTTGTGGTGCCTTCAAGAGAAGTAGTGGAACTTTGATTGGTCACTTGACTTTGTGGAATGTCTCTTTTAAGGTTCTGATTTCTCTGAATCTTAGCTGCTCTGTTGGTATAGATATTGATGGGAGTTATCTGATTCTAATGGAATTGAATATGATGTTGACTCTAAATGAGGATTATGGTCCCAAGGTACATAAGGTAGTCAGACTAATATACCTGGAGCTTGATCAATGTACATTTATAGCACTGCTGTGACACAAACTAAAAAAAAGAAATGGGGCTGTGAAGGATTGCCTAATTTTATGTTCAGAAAAAACACATTTCAATTAAAACATTTTTTAATTGAAAATTCACTTAATAGAAAAAAAAATCATCAAAACTAGATTAAGAGAATACGGTCAACAGCCGTACAAAGGATGTGTTTACATTCAGGATTACAGATAGAGAAAAGTTTAGATTCCAGGTGTGTGTAAGGGTCATGGTTAGATAATGGTCAGGATTAGGAATAGGCACACAGTTAGGGTCAGAGTTTGGATAACAGCAAAAGTATGGTTTTAGATTAAAATCAGCTGATTGCTATGGTAAAGGCAAGTATCAAGGTTATGGATAGGGTCATATTTAGGGCTAGATTAGCATGAGGTTGGCAGTTAGTGGCAATTTGTGGTTAGGGTATAGGGTTAGGATACAGATGAAAACAAGGTTTGGGCAAAGGTATGATTAGTATTAGAGACTAGAGTTAAAAGTTGGAAAATTAAGGAGAGAATACGATTTCAGTGTTCTAGTGCACATTTTGTTTAGAAACCTAGACGAAATGCTTATGAAGTATGTTTAATTTTAGAGAAATATAGTTTCAATGAAACAATTTTCAGCCTTATAGGTTTAGTGTTATGGTCATTTCAATTCTGGATATAGCTAACTTTGGGCCTCATTATGATGCTGGTTGGACGCACATCAGACTGGCATCATGTCGGAAACAGGACCACGCAAGAAGGAGTTGGCAGTCCTGCTTCCCAAATTAGGATGCGACTGCCTTCATGGCAGTCGGAAAGTGTATGTTTCCTATTGCGGCTTGTGATGCGGGCTGCAGCAAAAGTTGCAATATAAGAAAAAATACACTTTTTAAACATTTATGCACTGTGTAGCAGGCACCATGCGGTACCTGCCACATGATGCATGGATGTTTGGGGGCCACCTGTGGTGCCCCCAGGCCTCCTAGCGGAGGCCACAGGGGAACAGGGACCCTCCTAGGGGCCCCCAAAGTCCATTTCTGACAGACTTTCTATTGGGGTCATACCGCCATAGAAAGGCTGTCAGAAATGTGGATTGTTTGTAATCCCCACAGCAGTGCCTGAGCAGGCACTGCCTCCATTTTGGGGATTACGATCTGCCCTCAGCCCGACTGGCTCCTTGATCCTGTCAGAGGTGGAGAGGATTCCCTCTGTAGACATCGGTTGGACCTCCTGTATCATAATACGGTGGTCGGACCAATGCCACAGATGTCTGGCGGAATGCCACCGACAAGCTGTCGGATGGCCTTCAGCCCGACATCACAATAAGGCCCTAAGTAATTTTCATTGAAATGATTTTCAAATCAGTGTTGCCTTATTTACAATGGCAAGGGGATTATGTGGGAGTTTGTTTAATACACTGATGTATGTACTGTGCCTAGTTGTGCTTAAAACAGCACGCTTCCTTGGAAACAGTCAGAAGTGAACCCCCTCCCCAAAATTACTGTTATATTTATTTTAACCAATTAGAGCCTCATCCCAAATCTTATGGGATAACTGAGCCTTAAAACAAAAGTGAACAATAAAAAGAAAAAATGCTTTTTGTGTCTTTACCTGGGTCAGTTTTACCTATCCATTCTTTGTTCTGTAGGTCTGAATAGGGGGTACCATGAGGTTTCAGTTTTACCACATGGTAAGATCATATTTTATTAATTGCTGACCAACGAAACACAGAAAGGGGAACTAGTTCTCATGCAAATACCTGCAGATAAAACAGGGATAAACCTGTGGGTTGGAGCTAAATTACTGCTCTACTTGTAAGGTCAATTTGGAATAAAAGTGCTTGATTTGGCTCCATTTAATAAATTGAAAATAAACATGTTAAATATTAAAAGGTCGTGCATGACTTAATAGAGGTAGTGGCATTATTGTTCACTGACTATTGAGCAGCTGCATCTATGATTGGGAAGGTGTCTAAGCTGTTTGTATCATAGATGAGATGTAAGCAGGGCTATTCTCGTTCTGCACTGCTCTTTGTGCTCATCCGGAATCCTCTAGCTTAGGCAGTGTAGAGTAGTCTGTGGGTATAGAGTAGTCTCGGTGCGGAGGTGAATTAATTGTTTTCCCTGTATGATGATGACCTTCTGATCTACATAGAGTAGGAACATGATTACAGTCTTTGCAGTGTTTGATCAGTTTAGTAAAGTGTCTGAACTGAAGCATTGAGAACGAAGACAGAAGTCTTGCCACTGGACAACAATGTCACTTTTATCAGAGAGCCACTTAAAACCATGAGATAGCTCTGTCACAATTATAAGACTTTTTTCAACAACTCCCAAAGACAGTTGACTTATAGTATTGACAATAATCTCCTTTAGGAATGGAACTGTCAATCATGCAGCTAAAATTTCTTTCGCATCTTGGAAATGTTCCTTATGAGGGTCTATAAGACACAGTCTTGAATTGTGAATCACTACTCAACAAATTAATTTGAGAAACATCTATTGGTAGATATTGACACACTGACCAGATCCATATTTAAAGGGGATTGAAGTTGCTTAACATTGAAATGCATTATCTAGTTCAGGAGATGTAGTATGTGGTGCTCTGAATGGATGGAATGTCAGTTAGTCAGTCACATACTTTTATTCGATAATTTAAGATCATAAAAAGACACAGATACAGTATTTACCACAATAGTACAAATCCATAATTAAAATAATACATTAAAATTTCCTTTAAAATCCATTCTACGTACTACACATAAAAGTAGTGAGCAATTCCATATACAATAAGCTAAAAATAAGTCACAGCAAAAATCATAAACAAACTACAGCACCCATAGGGCCTGCTCTTTCCTTCGTATTATTAATCCGCACGGCTGCCACAAGGAAATTTGCAACATGAAAAATAATCCGGGCACTACTCAACAGTTGCAGATAAATAAGTGCCGGCCTAACCTGGACAAACCCTGCTCCCCTTAAGACTGGAATCAAATACTTTTTCCTAATGTCTGCGTAATACTCGCAGAACATGACAAAATGCAGAGTATCTTGTATTGAAAAATTGTCACACTTACAGGGCTCAGCATTATCCGGTATTCCCCATTTTGGGAAATCTCCCAATGTAAGGTGAATTATGTTAAATCGGAATCTGATTAACAGGTACCGATGAAAAGGGCGTGTAACTATCTTAAGGTAATGTTCCAATCCTGGTGAGCTCACTAGCCCATAATGCGATCTTACCATAGGTTTTTTCAGCTCTATTTCCTCCCTTTCAGTAAATAGGAGGTTTGCCATGGCAATTTTTAACAAATCTACATCTACTTTCTTAATAGTTTCCGGGGCCGAAAAAAGCCCAGGACGTCCCAGTTTTCTAAAGGTAGATTCGATATATGCTATCCATGGGATTTTACCTGCCTTATCTAGAGCTAGGCAGTCTTTTAAAATCATATGGTTCAATGTGATCTCCTGGTTAAGCCAGGTCTTAAGCCAACATATTAGCGGGGCTGTTTTCAATATATCAGAGACATAACCCAGCCCCATCTCTGCATGGATCGAAAAAGTAGGGGTTGACTGTGGTACGGATAGCAAGGTTCTTAGAAATATATTTTCTACCACTTGAATTTGATGATCTTGTGAGCTATACCCCCAGATCTCTGAGCCATAAGTAGCAATTGCAAGGCACTTAGCCTTGTAGACCTTCAAAATAGCTTCCATGGGTCTAGCCCCAAGACGTTTAGAAAAGTCCATAAGGGCTGAGGTAGATCTGGCAACTACATTTCTTTTATGTTTCAATTGGGGACCCCAGGACCCCATTTCATCAAATAAGAGCCCTAAATAAGTAAAAGCAGGGACCCTTTTAACCTCATCTCTCCCACAGAAAAAAGACATCATTCTTTTCTTTCTACTTTGATCCCCCACAATCATTACATGAGATTTTTTAGCATTTATTTTCAGATCCAATGACTCCATAAATTTACTAAACTTATCCAGCAATTTATTTAGCCCAACACCAGTACGTGCCAATAAAACCGCGTCATCTGCGTAAAGGAGAACTGGTATAATTGTTTCTCCTACACGCGGGACGTCTAATGTTGCTCCCTTCAGGGCAGGTTCCAATGCATTTATATAGAGCGTAAAAAGTAGGGGTGCCAATATGCACCCCTGCCTGACCCCTCTTTCTGAATTAAAATACTTTGTGCATTTCCCTTCCTGGGTGACTCGAATGGTGGCTAATAAGCCACAGTGGAGATCAGCCAGGAATTTAACTAAAGCATGGTCAATGCCTATAGTCAGTAAAATTTGCCACAGCTTCGATCTGTTTACTAGGTCGAATGCCGTTGAGAGGTCCATAAACCCCATATAGAGAGAGCCCTTTTTAGCTACAGTATATTTACTAATAAGGAGCTGTAGATTGAGACATTGGTTTAATGTGCTCCTTTTGGTTCTAAAGCCGTACTGCGCATTAGAAAAAATCCCTCTCCCCTCAAGGCAGTCTGTCAACCTCATGATTGAGTGGAGCAATCTCTTGCCCCAGACCGACCGCACAGTTGCATTGCGCCGCATTGGCACATAGTTCATTTTTTCTCCATTATGATCCATTTTTAAACAACTAATCAATTCTTTGTATCTCCATATTTTGCGACTGATACTCCGAATCCACACACGGGATGTTATGCCATTTTCAAGTTTCTTATGTTAAAGCTGTGCCCATCCGGACCTCTGGCTAAAACACGACAAAAGCAGGAGTTCGTCCAAAGCAGCGTTTATTTAAAACCCAATGTGCTGAAACGGAGACGGTGATGGATTAGTTTGAAAGTTTGAAGCAGTTCCCCTGACGAAGGGCGCTCTTAGCCCGAAATGCATTGGGTTTTAAATAAACGCTGCTTTGGACGAACTCCTGCTTTTGTCGTGTTTTAGCCAGAGGTCCGGATGGGCACAGCTTTAACATAAGAAACTTGAAAATGGCATAACATCTCGTGTGTGGATTCGGAGTATCAGTCGCAAAATATGGAGATACAAAGAATTGATTAGTTGTTTAAAAATGGATCATAATGGAGAAAAAATGAACTATGTGCCAATGCGGCGCAATGCAACTGTGCGGTCGGTCTGGGGCAAGAGATTGCTCCACTCAATCATGCTGTTAGTAACTTAGGTACCTACTGGGCATGGTACCTTACCGACGAGCACGCATTCTTGGACAATTACGGACAAGCATAGAGGAATTCGAAAATAAAAGGTGTGCACCCCACCATTCCATTAGTCTGTCAACCTCGCCAAGATAACTCTGCCTAAAATTTTCACCGCAGAGTCTATCAAGGAAATAGGCCTATAGCATGATGGATCATCTCTTTGGCCTTTTTTAAAAACCGGAATAATAATAGAGTTAGACCAGGAGGCGGGATATGAATTCGACCCGAGGCATTAAAGACATTAGTCAATATCCTGGCCCAGAATCTGGGGGAACTTTTAAATAGGTCCGCTGGAACCCCATCCGGTCCTGGCGCTTTGTTTTTCCTAGTCTCCTCAATTGCCCTTACCACTTCAGTCTCCTGGAAAACCACTGCAGGGGCTAATTCTAAGTTCAAGATCACATCTTGTGAGCACGCTGCCATCTGTCTCCCATAAATCTTCTCAAAGTGGGCTATCCACTTATCGTCAGGAATATTACAGTCAAGTGGGGAATTATCGTCTCCAGAAAAAAAGGGCTCATTTATGGTTAGCCAGAATTTCCCACTATCCCTCAGAATCTCCGTGGACAAGAGTTTATCCCATGCCTCTTCTTTGATCTGGTTTTTCCTTTCCCCAATGGCCTGTTTGTAGGACTTCCTTAACTCCTTAACTAGCTCCCTGTTTCTGGGGCACTCTTTCAGTGCTTTGAAAAGAGCTGAGTGTGCCCTAGAACAGGAGCTATCAAACCATCTTTTTCCTTTACTAATTAAGCGGTGACTTTTCATGGTCAAGGAACTATTAATTTGGTTACAAATAACATCAAAAGCCCCCACAATCATTGTACTTGATGCAGCAGTGTCCAGGCAAGTGGAAACCTCGCTCCCTACTTTGGACAAGACTTCCCCCATAAAGAGTTCTGGGATTACTTTTGTCCATTTTAGTCTCCTGCCCTGGTCAGTTGGTATAATCTCCCGCCTAATACCCGTGATCTCTGTTTCAGTAAAACTTAAATAGGCCCCCGGGGCCACTTCTAAAATCAAGGGATTATGATCACTAAAAACAGAGAACCCCACCTTGTAAATTGACACTCTAGTCAGAACTAGCGCTGACATAAATATATAGTCAATGACTGTGCCCGAAGCCGTACCTTTATAAGTAGGAGCCCTTGCGCCTCCCATGACACACCCGGATTCGTAAAGATTCGTAGTGGCCAGGAGGTTCTCCAGGGCCTCCCCTTGCTTAGTGTGTTCAAAATGAGTTTGAACTGAGTATGGGGGACCTTCAGAATTATTAAAAACACACGCTAGAGCACATGGATGAATATTAAAGTCACCCATAAGGATAACCTCAGAGCTTGGATTTTTGACTTTATATGTTACTAAAAAATCCTCTAAGCAGGTTAAGAATTGGTTTAGACACTCACTCTCAGGGGAATTGTAGAAATTGACCAATAACAATTTCTCAGACTGTGGCAGTGATAATTCCACTACCAAACAATTATGGCAGCCCGCGACAAGTTGTTTTAACGAACCATTTAATTTCAGGGAGAAAAATATTGCTAAACCTCCCTTTGCTCTTCGGACTGGGCCTGTTGAGCAGGAATGGAGAAATGCGAATACCCATCGATAGTGAAATTGTTATTTGTGACCCAAGTTTCTTGGAATGCCATTATATCATATGATTTTATCTCACCCAACCACATCCTATCCCTGCACTTGCTTCTCAACCCAGCTATGTTCCAGCTCAGAATTTTGCATGTAGGCACTTGGGGAACAATGTTAACGTCAGAGCTTTCTGTTACATTTATGTTCTTGACGTCATCGCCCACATTTTGGACTATGTTACTAGCCATCCGAGCACACTTATCAATTTGCAGTCAGTCGCAATCTTCCAAGCCAGATAGCCCTTCGAACCTGTTAGAAGCGTAATATGCCCCGGAACACTCCATTCCTTTTGCCCCTCAATTAGGTGTTTTTCCCCCCGCCATGAAGCCTTAATTACGTAAAAATAGGACAGGGGAAAAGAATGGATTACTGACACTGAGTCTCTTTGTTGCCATTTACAGATGTATTCCACCGCCCTCCTGTTCCTGAAATTAATAACTATGCAATCCCCCTCTACAGACTTTGGCTTATTCCCCACCCAACCCACTCTTCTAGCAAAAAGAATTTCTGCAGATTTATGGGAAGGCAGTGGGTGGTTCTTATTAAGCCAAAAAATACATTTATTCTTTAGCTCCAAGTATGATTCCTTCTTGCCCTGACTTAGTGAAGGTACCCCCACCAAAACCACCACATAAGGAGAGGACTCTGGGGGGAGCTGAATATTCAGTAGTGCTTCGCTATAACCAGTAAACTTTTTATACATAGTTTGCTGATAGGTTGCAGACCTGCTGGTCTCTCTTTGCTGCGACCTGTCCCTTTCTCTAATTTGCTCATCAACTGTCGGGTGATTGGGGGCTAATGCAGGGCATTGTACTCGGGCAACAGCCAAGTTACCACTGTCATTCCCTTTACTCTGTATTTTAGGGGGAATATCTGCTACTGGTACAGTGGATACATTTGTCCCCAAGACACCTACTTGATTACTGACTGGCCCAATAGCTTGCTTTTCCTCCCTGACCCGAGATGAGGCAAGCAACAATTCAAGGCACACTAGTCTGGTTTCAATTAAGTCCAGCCTCTGTCTTAATGGGGCACAAGACTTCTTAAGGAGGCTTTCCAACTTTGACCAAAATGATGGACCCATCTCGTTCGTTCCTTTATCTTCGTCCCGAGGATGATGGATCCTTCCATCACTAGCAGAGTGTGGACTTTCAGAAATTTGAGGAGGACCTCGGGTTAAGGGCTTTTCCAGGTTTTGACTTCTTCCTGGGAATCTGTACTTTAGCACCATTTTGAAGCCGTTTTACTGGCAAACCCTGTGCACATTGTAGAGGCTGAATGATTGTTGTAAGGGGGGTGGCCCGTCCCAGCCTAGAACGGGCTAAAACGGGCCCGCCCTTGGCCCGGGCTTCGCCCGGCTCGTCCCGCACGCGTCCCGCGAAGCGGGGCTCTACGTTGTTTAAATGCGCCTCCTGCCGCAGGCGCGGCGTGGATGGAGCACGCCGCAACCAAAGACTCCTGGCAATGTCGGCGTTATCCGGTGCGACAAGGTAAGGTTGTTCGCCTGCTTTAGATCCCCCACTAGAAGGCAAGCAACGGTGCATCAACTGAATGGTTTAAGAGGGCAAGGGCGGAAGGCTAGGGCTAAGGCTAAGTGCGCAACCGTGCTCGGCCGGCCCTTGTTATCGCACTCCCCAGCCCCTTTTACCTCTTGCCTCCGTACCATCTCGATGTGTACTGATACTTAGTGCATGCTCCAGTGCTCTGCTGTCCGTAGGCAACCCAGACAATCCTCAGGTGAAGAAATAAGGAACAAGAGGGGGGCGAGGCACGAGTCTCAATAACTCCCAGCCCAGCCCCGGAGCTTGATGGCTGATAGCAATGCATGTTATCCCCTGCAGGCGCTCCTCTGCGCACAGCCTCACCCTGGTCCACTGGTGGAGGTGTACAAGCTGGACAAGCACCCTCAAGGACAGCAGCCCAGTGGAGGGCAAACCGGGTCCTGCAGGTAGGTCTGCAGACTCAGGTGGGTGGGGTGAATCTCGCCGCAGACCGCTGCAGGCCCGCCGCTCCGCAGAGCGCTTCGCCAAACCGAAGGTGCTTCAAGGGCCCCGAAGAGCTGCCAGACCCCCCCCTGGCAGGCGCTACTCCCCCTCGAGAGCTGTCGGAGTTACTGGAGTTACCGGCGGGTCCTGGCGGGTCCTGGCGTCTTCCAGTAGCTCCGCGGCACAACGCTGCGGCCGATGCTCAGATAGCTTTCGTGGCACTGCTGTGGTACTCTACGACTTTCTGCTGCTCTGGATGGAATGAATAATGGAGAGGCACAGGTACAGCCCATGGATATTGATCATTGATTCTTTTTCATGCTGTTGGGCCAACATCACAGACTTGGCATGTAACTTTACCAATGATTGGAATACATAATCTGCTCCATCATAATGTTAAGTTGTGAAAACAGCATTGCCATAAATAACATACAAGTTTTATGGTGGTGAGATGTGAAATCCGAATTCATAACACTATTGAAAGTAGAACAGTAGTGGGTCAACATCCTATGAACATACGACGAAATGGACAATGGAAGTTCATCCTGAGACTCAGGTTGGATGGATTTCCATAGAACACACCTGCTGATCTGCAATATTGATACAGATGAGTGCAAGAAGTTAATTAAAGGTATATAAATATGTTGATTAATGGAGCTTGATAGTAGATTCTATCTCCATCAAAATAGTGGGGTCCAAGGACCTAATTTTATATATTTGAATACGCAAATGGAAGAGCATGTTTTACAAAATAAATCTTATTTAATGCTAGTTATATAAATATCAAGTATTCAATATTAAATCATATCTGTGTACTCCTCACCCATTTGTGCAGGGAGTAGTAGGTGAGGTGAACAATATGCTTACAAGTAGCAATTTATTGGATACAGCTATGATGGTACTGACACATAAAGTCCCACTTCTGTCATTACAGAAGTAGAATAAGCAATGATAGTACATTGAAGCTGCAGATCCAGAACTAGGCACAATTTGAGTCTGACCTTGATGGAGCCCTGGTTGAAAAGTTTTCCGACTTTTACTAGAACTCAAACAATCACAGGACTACACTTCTTAGGGAACCAAGGACCTCAGGGTTGAGCACTCAACAACTCTTTTGGTTTCAGACAGAGGGCAATGGCAAAGGCAAATATAAGTCCAGTTGACATTGGTCAGCTGGTCACTTTAGGAAAAACACCTTTCCTGCTGTTGTGTCCCTGTATTCACACAGTAGGTTCACTTCTTTGTCCTAAGTAGAACGGTGAGCAGGTCCAGTTCTTCAGGACTTCTCTAGGTGCACAGATAGTAGGGCCAGTCCTCTTCTGTTGTCCTGCGGGTCCAGACATTGTTTTGGTGGGATGCCTTGGTGTGATACATTTATGCCTTGCGCTAACTAGTGGGTGGCGATGACTCCTGGGCACTGAATAAATAATGGGGTAAAAGTTCCTGAGGGCATCCCTACCTACTTTTCAGGGATTCCTGTTTGTCTCACTGAAAATAGGACCATAATGCCACGTGTCAGGGCATTTTTAAAATGGTGACTATCTTTGGCTACACTAAACTTGGGTCTGTGGGTTGTGGGTGTATAGGTGAGTAGTCTATGGCAGTCACTAGTGTCCTCCCAAATCTAAATCTAAAATCCAATTTGAAGCAGGCTCTGTACCCACTTGAAACTAGAAGAAAGAAGTCTTCTTCCTTTGAAGCTCACCAAAGTGTTACATGTGGCTCAAACAGACCTGTTAGGCAGGCTTTGACACTGTGGTATTAATCGGACTCCTCCAGCCCCCACAGCTTAGGGGAGTTATCCCTGCTCATTCAGGTCAACCTATTTATTAGTAGCTCCTGGGAAAAAGTCACAGATCATTCACCCCTCATTCAAGGCTGAGCACAGTCTGGTAGTTGGCAGAGACTAATGTTGATTAGCTTTCTGAAAGCTCAGACATGCAAAGGGTAACTTTCTTAAAATGACTTTCCCTTAATATTTATTAAAAATATGACTTTACCATTGATTGATTGATTGACTTTACCATTGAATTGGATTTTTTATTACAATTTAATGTTGTGATTTTGTTATTTTTCAATCTGGCCTCTTTCCCCAGTTAGCAGTATTGGTATTTTAATCTACCCTTTGGTTTTCTACATAGAAAAAGCAAGGCCTGCCATAGTGAAAATTACATTTTCGGCATTGTCACAGTAGGCGGTAATAATTTTCTACCTGTCCCATATTAATACCTTGTGGGCTACAAGGCCAAAATACAAGTGACTTACTAATATTTAAAAGAGAGGTCTTACCCGTCAAAAGGGGATATTTTGACAGGTCGAGCTGCAGCAATCAGGCTACACAATTAGACCTGAAGCCATGTTTACACTGCCAATGCAGTGGATGACATAATACAGACTACGACTGCCATTTAACATCCAGGCCCTGTATGCACTTGAAATATCATATACTATTGACTTACAGGCAAGTCCCAGGAATTACCAAGTTTAATCGTATTTTAAATGCGAAGCAGAGGCACTTTATTCCTGGTTAGCAGGAAAAAAGTGCCCAGAGTTCTAAAGCCAGCATAAATAGTGTCCAGAGAAAGGCAAACAATCTGAGGTGAGCACATGGAAAAGACAGATTTTCTACAGAACATATCAGTGTGTAAAATGCACATCCCTGAAATGACAATCGGAATAGTAAATCAGCAATTTACTCCTTACCTTGACAGAAGTAGGTCTTAAATTATATTTGAGCTGGGATGGCCTGCAGACCTCTAAGCATACCTTTCCACTGTGGAGTGTCCACAACCTGCCCATGCCTGCAGACTCATTCACACTTAAAACGGAATAATAGCAGTGTAATATTATTTGTGAGCAAATCCCTCTAATGTCATATATTCACATTTTGTGAATACATGTGAGTGCAAAAACCATTGTGATTCATGCTCATCATGTTCACATATATCAAGTGAATGTACTCAGAGTAGGTACGCTTTCACCGCTTTGGTTTCAACTGAGACATCGCAAATACATTTGCACATATTGTCTGGAGAATGCACTGATGTATCTATTGTAGCCATAGGTAAAAAGAAATATCATTTATCATCAATGACTGGTGGTGTTTCTGTTCCATGCAGTTTATCAATGATATAGATCAAAGAGATAAATCCCTAAGAAAAGAAGAGGCCACGAAAAATGCCAATATGAGGATCCCTAGATCAAGAAAAGCAGCACATATTGTTTGAGCCAAACTTTTCAAGGGGCTATCAATCACTTTATCTTTAGCACAAAATTAATGACAACCATTTAGCCCTTTAAAAAGGACAGTAAAGGCATCGGGTAGAATTTATTTACAGATAATAGGAAAGGACTGAGTGTTCTCTGAAGGAAAGGTAGTTCAGCCCAATCCACCTGAAATGCACTGCTTTGGCATGTCTGTTTGTAATAAGGTGACCCCGGATATTCTTGTATGTGTGTTTCTCAAAGCATCATAACAGCAGCAAGGTTGGGTACCAGCTGAAGAGACAGAAAGCACAGTGAATGTGCATAGTATCACAGTGTTATAGCTAACTGTCTGCAGACAGACATCAAGCGTATGCACTAAATGTATTCACTTTAACTTTTCTTACCATCTGAACACATATGTGGAGCCTGGTTATATTACTTGCAAATTTTTATGACATACATTTGTGATTACATTTATCATATTGTTGTTAACGTCTCTGTACTCCCTCCAACTTTTATCTTAAACCCTTCCACTGATGGTTCTGCACTTCAATGATGTTAGATATTATTCCCATGCCCTTCCCTTTGTAAACATTCATTAATATTTCAGTTTCTATCTTACAATTCAAATTCATTGATATTAAAAATATATTCTATGTATCAGATCTTCCAACAACCTAGACACCAAATGAATTAGAAATGATCTTCAGTTAAGGCATTAAGAAATTGCTTAGCTGTTGGTTGCGCATCTGATTTCTGAATTATTGAATTTGATGCTCGCTACTTCCGTTTGATGAAGTTTGAAATTCTAAGCTTGTTTCATTATAACCTGTCACTTTTCCCTCAACACCTGTCAGCATTTTCCTCCTATTCCTCATCAAGACACTTCATCATTGGTATATGAATATCTAATAGGATGCATTCAAATTATGCACAGTAACTTTCACTGGTTTGTTCAAAAGGCAAGAATGTGACAATGTCACAATATATTCTGATACAATTTGCATCTTTAACTCAAGCAACAAAAGCCATCCCACATCGCAATGCTAGTGAAACTGGATATCATAACTCGATTATCTAGAATGGATATTTGGTATTTGGAAAAAGATTCATATTTCTCTAAGAAAAATATTCTCACAAATTCTACCATTGCTTCATTTATCCCTTTCTCTGCCGTAAAATCTCTGAGGTAACTGTAACGTAATAGAACCTATAGCTAACAAGTTCAAATACAATAAAATTAATTAAATATTCAAACAAAATAGTGCTGAAAATTTTTGCTGAGACACAGACATTTATGGTTTAAAAATGAGAAACATTGTCCAGCTTATAGTTTTACTAAATAGTAAATTGTTGTTAATTTTTAGTGATTTTTCAGCATGTATAAAATAATCAACCTCTCGACCTCAACTGAACCTCACATTATCAGTCTAATATCCTTCACTGTTAACATTAATGTAAACTAGAAAGTATGGACCTGAATCAGTCCTCAGCAAGCTGGCCACTACAACAATGGTTCAGCAGAGGCACTATCTCTGCCACCCTCAGTGGGGCTCGGCTCACTGCTTCTAGAGGGGGTTCCCAATGTAATGCCCCTTTCGGAAAGAAAATGCTGTGAGGGCAGGTCAACCATGTCTCACTTGCATCGTTTCCTTGCTGGTATTTAGTTACATTTTCAAAAGACAGACCAAAATTAAATAATTCTCTCCTTCTGATGAAGAGTTCTTAGAGCATATAAAGTACGTTTGTTGACTTTTCCCTATCAAGTGGCACCATAATTTACACGATAGACCCTGACAGGAAGAGAGCAAGTAAAATGGTATTGAAGGGCTCTCCTAAAAAAGGTAGCCCCTCTGACACCATTCACTGACATTGTCCCACCATGAGAAAACCATCATCTCTCATGTACTTCATGAAGCAGGAGATGTGAGAAGTGAGTGGATGGGAAAGCCACCACTTTTTGAAACCTATATTTTCTCACAACCCCCATCTATACCAGATTTTATGTCACTTCATTAAGTCATTGTCTAAGGGAATCTTAAACTAAGTCAGCTGTTAAAAATTAGTTTGACTTGACCGATAAACACTACGGCCAATATTTAATTTTAAAAATGATACTGGCTGTACTTTCTAAACCTTTTTCCATTCTTCCTCCTCATAAATCTCTGGAAAATCAAAATTAAGGATTGTCACATGCTACCACGTGTTTCCAGAGAACTACATACAAAGGAAATTTGTAACATTTTCACTCATAAAAACTCATTGACACTTCCTTTCTTTTCCTATTTTTAAAAAAAACTGGTTATGATAGGCATTAATTTGTATTGTCAAACGATCACAATGTCTTGTGGTCACATAGTTATTGATGGTCCTGAATTATCTAAAACTTTTGAATTCGAATCTTGGGTGATATTAGATATAATTTATTGATTTCTATAGAACAGAACTCATCTGTAATTAATATTGGCCTATTTTATGAATACAAAATAATCTTGCTATTCCAGTAGCTTTTTGATGATGTAATCTCTTCATGCTTTATTACCATACCACAAAAAAATTGAAAGATCATAAGCCTATTATATTCTAATAATGGCAGAAAAGACTCTGTAACATAGGCATAATTAAGAAGAATTTTAAACCTTTCCTTATTTAATTTAAACAATTTGAACATTTCAGTTTCATACTTTTTGTCACTAAATGAGAGAGAATGGGAATTTCAAAGACTTAATTAAGTGACCAATATGTAGATTAAAGTTAGTTTTGAAATGCATTTGCTACTCATTTAATATTTTATCAATATGTTTAATTGACTTATACCCAATTTCATACTACTATTGACTTTCTCTTGGCTGTTTAGCTAAGTGCCCAATTTTATGATCGTATATATATATATCTATATATATATCTATATATATATATATATATATATTACCTACTGGCGGTCGCCAGTAGGTAGTTATAGTTAGGACCCCTTTTCCATAGGAAAACCTCAACATTCTATTTTGAATAACTTTGGCGCCGGTTGATGAATCCTCGCGAATTTCTCAAAATAGGTGGGGCGCTACGCTCCGCTCCTACCCTGAAAGTTTCGGGGGGATCCGTCAAGCGGGGGCTGAGATAAAGGGGGGTCCCAAAACACGTTTTTCCCATGCGTTTTTCCATAGGACCTTTAGAACGAGCTACAGCCCGAACGGCTGAACAGAATTACTCGAAATTTGGCAGAGAGGTAGTCCCTAGGTCAAGGAAGTGCCTTTTGTAGGTTTGGTGTAAATCTGTTCAGTAGATTCTGAGAAAATAGCCTTTAAATCAATATATATATCTGAGCCCGCTTACGGTACGCTTACCGTACGCTTACCGTAAGCGTACGGTGGCGTGCGCGAGCGCGATTCTGATTGGCTCTTAGATCTTAGTAAACATTCGAATCGGCCGAAACCAGGAAGCGGCGGCCGCCATTTTGTGTATTTCACTCAGAAAAAAAAGAGTGAAAACAAGAAAAGGGGGCAATGAGGAGAGTTACAGACCCCCTTACATTTGTGAGGGGGTCAAAGAAGGACTGTAAAGTACAAAGAAAACATTTATTGATTTTAAAAAAAATCACGGGGTACGCGTACGGTAAGCTTACGGTAAGCGTACGGTAGAAAAAAAAAAAAAAAAAAATGAAAATCAGATTTAAGTGTTTAGATATTAGGGGGCTCTAAAAAGAGCCGTTGTGTTTATGAAATGATTTTTTAGTGGTACCTACAAGTAAGTACCGATGCAGAGTCTAAGGTTCAAGAGGAAGACTCTGTTCCCTTCATCATTGAAGTGCACACCATCTCCTCTATAAATGTCTTGCATGTCATAACGCAAGTTGTTGTGGTAAATGGCACCCATACCATAGTCACGGAGGAAAGCAGAAACAGATTTGTTGACGTGCTTTCTTGCTTTGTCATCGCACCGCGTGCCCACCGTGCGTGCACGGCACTAACTGCGTAAAGTGGGCGCACGGTGCGCGAAGCGCACCGTGCGTGCATGGAACGAACTGCGTTAAGTGGGCGCGCACGCCACGAATGGCGTAAAGTAACTTAGCATTTAAAAAACCGTACAAATTCACTGAAAAAACCATAGGTTTCACACACGTTATAGTTAGGAATTAGCATTTAAAAAACCTTGCAAATTCACTGAAAAAACCATAGGTTTCACACATGTTATAGTTAGCGGAAATTTTACTGATAAAAAACCAATGAAATTCCCCCGTTATAGTTAGTGCAGGCAACTATAACTCACGCGACCGCAATCTTCTGCTGATGACATATGTGTCTTTATGAAAAAAAAATATTTGTAATATATGTATAGCTAAAAATGTATGGAAGAAGACATGGGCAAATAAGTGTCTAAATCCAGTATTAGCATCAGCAGAGGATTGCGGTCGCGTGAGTTATAGTTGCCTGCACTAACTATAATGGGGGAATTTCATTGTTTTTTTATCAGTAAAATTTCCGCTAACTATAACATGTGTGAAACCTATGGTTTTTTCAGTGAATATATATATATATATATATATATATATATATATATATATATATAGTTATATATATATTCACTGAAAAAACCATAGGTTTCACACATGTTATAGTTAGCTGTACATTTCACTCGTAAAAAACCTCTGCTGATGCTAATACTGTATTTAGACACTTATTTGCCCATGTCTTCTTCCATTAAATTTTAGCTATACATATATTACAAATGTTTTTTTTTCATAAAGACACATATGTCATCAGCAGAAGATTGCGGTCGCGTGAGTTATAGTTGCCTGCACTGAATATAACGGGGGAATTTCATTGGTTTTTTACGAGTGAAATGTACAGCTAACTATAACATGTGTGAAACCTATGGTTTTTTCAGTGAATTTGCAAGGTTTTTTAAATGCTAATTCCTAACTATAACGTGTGTGAAACCTATGGTTTTTTCAGTGAATTTGTACGGTTTTTTAAATGCTAAGTTACTTTACGCCATTCGTGGCGTGCGCGCCCAGTTAACGCAGTTCGTTCCGTGCGCGCACGGTGCGCGCACAGTGAGCACGCGGTGCGCTTCGCGCACCGCGTGCCCACGTTATGCGGGATGGGCCATGTACGCACGATGCGCTTCGCGCACCGTGCGCACATTTGTTAATTTCATATATAATATATGCCATGCACAAATGGTGCCCTTCGGGCCCCATTGGCACACGGGGTGTGGAGAATGTGGATAATTTTTTTGTTTTTAAATTTTTACCGTACGCGTACGGTAAGCGTAATCGGCGATTTTCTGAAAAAAAATATTTTTTTTTTTTGGGTTTGGGGGTTGTTTGGGGACCCGTATATCAATGCTGGGTGGTTAGGATCTCAAGAAACTGCCTCTTTAGAGATTTTTGGGCTTCGTTTTTGCTGCCCAACTCAGAGAGCGAGAGAGAAAATGGCGGCCGCCGCTTCCTGGTTTCGACTGATTCGAATGTTTACTAAGATCTAAGAGCCAATCAAAATCCCGCTCGCGCACGCCACCGTACGCGTACGGTAAGCGCACCGTAAGCGCACCGTAAGCGCACCGTAAGCTGCCACAGATATATATATTGATTTAAAGGCTATTTTCTCAGAATCTACTGAACAGATTTACACCAAAACCTACAAAAGGCACTTCCTTGACCTGAGGACTACCTCTCTGCCAAATTTCAAGTAATTCTGTTCAGCCGTTCGGGCTGTAGCTGTGTCTAAAGGTCCTATGGAAAAATGCATGGGAAAAATGCGTTTTGGGACCCCCCTTTTATCTCAGCCCCCGCTTGACGAATCCCCCCGAGACTTTCAGGGTAGGAGCAGAGCGTAGCGCCCCACCTATTTTGAAAAATTCGCGAGGATTCGTCGACCGGCGCCAAAGTTATTCAAAATAGAATGTTGCGGATTTCCTATGGAAACGTGGTCCTAACTATAACTACCTACTGGCGACCGCCAGTAGGTAATATATATATATATATATATATATATATATATATATATATATATATGTAAAAAGAGTGCTGACGTGAGTCGCACTCGCAGGATGAAAAGCCTTCTATCGCTGAAAAGCTACTTGCAAGGTGACGCATCCCTCCGGCTCCTGCCGACGCATTTCAGGATTCCCCCTTCTTCAATAGGCATAACCGCAAACAAGAGGCAGACAAAGACTAAAAGTGACTCCCTTGCTTTTATTCAAAAACTTCTCTGGATAGTGCTCAGCTGAGTAAAAAACGCTTGGAATTATGGAACTTGTAGTCACTGCCTCAAGAAGGTCAATGTTAGAGAGGAGAATCAACCATCCTGTCACCAAATGCTCTCCAGTGACTTCCTCGTCCTGCTCTGCATTCGGTGCCCCAATAAACAGCGGCAGACCCACATGGATCTTGTGATGGTGTGGCTCGTGGCCAAGGCAGGGACACATATTGCTGAGTAAAAAGAGTGCCATTTTCGTGAGTCGCAATTGCAGAATGAAAAGCCTTCTATCGCTGAAAGGCTGCTTGCAAGGTGACGCATGCCTCCGGCTCTTGCCGATGCGTTTTGAGATTCCCCCTTCGTCAATCGGCATAACCGCAAACAAGAGGCAGACAAAGACTAAAAGTGACTCCCTTGCTTTTATTCAAAAAGTTCTCTGGATAGCACTCAGGTGAGTAAAAAACGCTTGGAATTATGGGACTTGTAGTCACTGCTTCAAGAAAGTGAATGTTAGAGAAATGAGAAGGCAACCATCCTGTCACCAAACGCTCTCCAGTGACTGCCTCGTCCTGCTCTGCATTGGCTGCCCCAATAAACAGCGGCACACCCACATGGATCTTGTGGCGGTGCGGCTCGTGGCCCAGGCAGGTACACATATTGCTGAGTAAAAAGAGTGCAGTTTTCGTGAGTTGTCCTCGCAGGATGAAAGGCTTTCTATCGCTGAAAAGCTGCTTGCAAGGTGACGCATGCCTCCAGCTCCTGCCAATGGTTTTCAGGATTCCCCCTTCTTCAATAGGCATAACCGCAAACAAGAGGCAGACGAAGACTAAAAGTGACTCCCTTGCTTTTATTGTTCTCTGGGTAGCGCTCAGTTGAGTAAAAAACGCTTGGAATGATAGGACTTGTAGTCACTGCGTCAAGAAAGTCAATGATAGAGAAATTAGAAGGCAACCATCCTGTCACCAAACGCTCTACAGTGATTGCCTCGTCCTGCTCTGCATTCACTGCCCCAATAAACAGCGGCAGACCCACATGGATCTTGTGGTGGTGCAGCTCGTGGCCAAGGCAGGGACACATATTGCTGAGTAAAAAGAGTGCCATGTTTGTGAGTCGCACTCGCAGGATGAAAAGCCTTCTATCGCTGAAAAGCTGCTTGCAAGGTGACGCATGAATCCGGCTCCTGCCGACGCGTTTCAGGATTTCCCCTTCTTCAATAGGCATAACCGCAAACAAGAGGCAGACAAAGACTAAAAGTGACTCCCTTTCTTTTATTCAAAAAGTTCTCTGGATAGCGCTCAGGTGAGTAAAAAACGCTTGGAATTATGGAACTTGTAGTCACTGCCTCAAGAAAGTCAATGTTAGAGAAATGAAAAGGCAACCATCCTGTCACCAAACGCTCTCCAGTGACTGCCTCCTCCCGCTCTGCATTCACTGCCCCAATAAAAGCGGCAGACCCACATAGATCTTGTGGCGGTGATGCTCGTGGCCCACGGAGGGACCCATATTGCTGAGTAAAAAGAGTGCCGTTTTCGTGAGTCGCACTCGCAGGATGAAATGCCTTCTATCATTGAAAAGCTACTTGCAAGGTGACGTATGCCTCTGGCTCCTGCCGACGCATTTCGGGATTCCCCCTACTTCAATAGTCATAACCGCAAACAAGACTCAGACAAAGACTAAAAGTGACTCCCTTGCTTTTATTTATAAATTTTTCTGGATAGCTCTCAGGTGAGTAAAAAATGCTTGGAATTATGGGACTTGTAGTCACTCCCTCAAGAAAGTCAATGTTAGAGAAGTGAGAAGGCAACCATCCTGTCACCAAACGCTCTCCATTGACTGCCTCGTCCTGCTCAACATTCGCTGCCCCAATAAACAGCAGCAGACCCACATGGATCTTGTGGCGGTGTGGCTTGTGGCCCAGGCAGGGACACATGTTACTCATATATATATATATATATATATATATATATATATATATATATATATATATATATATATATATATATATATATCAATGAAAAAACCATAGGTTTCACACATGTTATAGTTAGCTGGACATTTTACTGATAAAAAACCAATGAAATTCCCCCGTTAGAGTTAGTGCAGGCAACTATAACTCACGCGACCGCAATCCTCTGCTGATGCTAATACTGTATTTAGACACTTATTTGCCCATTTCTTCTTCCATTAAATTTTAGCTATACATATATTACAAATATTTTTTTTTCATAAAGACACATATGTCATCAGCAGAGGATTGCGGTCGCGTGAGTTATAGTTGCCTGCACTAACTCTAACAGGGGAATTTCATTGGTTTTTTATCAGTAAAATGTCCAGCTAACTATAACATGTGTGAAACCTATGGTTTTTTCATTGAATTTGCAAGGTTTTTTAAATGCTAATTCCTAACTATAACGTGTGTGAAACCTATGGTTTTTTCAGTGAATTTGTACGGTTTTTTAAATGCTAAGTTACTTTACGCCATTCGTGGCGTGCGCGCCCACTTAACGCAGTTCGTTCCCTGCGCGCACGGTGCGCTTCGCGCACCGCGTGCCCACGTTACGCTAGATGGGCCATGAACGCACGATGCGCTTCGCGCACCGTGCGCACATGGAGGACATATGATGAGCATCGTTGTGACAGGTAATATATTAGTTTTCCTTTGATGTTATATGACATGCACAAATTGTGCCCTTCGGGCACCATTTGCACATGGGGTGGGGAGAGTGTGGATATTTTTTTTTTTTTAAAATATTTTTTACCGTACGCGTACGGTAAGCGTAATCGGCGAAATTTTCAAAAAAATTAAAATTCCCTTTTTTGCCTTGGGGGATCTTTGGGGACTCCCTCAACATGGCTAGGTGCTTGGAAGCTGTCTAAACAGCCTCTTTACATGATTTTGCCCTTTGTTTTTCAACCCCCTGTCAGAGTGCGAGAGAGAAAATGGCGGCCGCCGCTTCCTGGTTTCGACCGATTCGAATGTTTACTAAGATCTAACAGCCAATCAGAATCGTGCTCGCGCACGTCACCGTACGCGTACGGTAAGCGCACGGTAAGCGCACCGTAAGCTGGCTCAGATATATATATTGATTTAAAGGCTATTTTCTCAGAATCTACTGAACAGATTTACACCAAACCTACAAAAGGCACTTCCTTGACCTGTAGACTACCTCTCTGCCAAATTTCAAGGAACTCTGTTCAGCCGTTCGGGCTGTAGCTGTGTCTAAAGGTCCTATGGAAAAATGCATGGGAAAAATGCATTTTGGGACCCCCCTTTTATCTCAGCCCCCGCTTGACGAATCCCCCTGAGACTTTCAGGGTAGGAGCGGAGCGTAGCGCCCCACCTATTTTGAAAATTTCGCGAGGATTCGTCGACCGGCGCCAAAGTTATTCCAAATAGAATGTTGCGGATTTCCTATGGAAACGTGGTCCTAACTATAACTATCTACTGGCGACCGCCAGTAGATAATATATATATATATATATATATATATTCAGCCAAACTTCTCCAAGAAAAGCAATCGATGCCGTGTCTGTGCAAAAATGAATTTAATGTCAGCTGAAAATGCTAGACGCGTTTCGCCTGACCTGCAGGCTTGTTCACTAGCAAGTTGATAAAGTTTTTTGTGACTATTTAACACTGTGCATGTGATCAAGTCACATGGTGAAACTACAACAATAGAACTGGACAACAGACTCGTAGTTGATAAAGTGCATCATTACAAAAGGAAAATCCCGAATTGTAAATAACCACAGTACATTAAAGCTGTTACAAAATAAAACAACATCAATGTCCTTTACATGTTTTTTAATTCAATATGTGTGCAAGCACACCCAGTATGTTGTTCACAGGTAGTGACTAAACTTAACACTCTAGTGGTGCCGTTAACAGTAGAATGATCAAGTGATCAGATATTAGAAACATCTATAGACCTAAAGTACGGTAGTGTACATTTTTTTGAACCCACAAACACAAGAGTGCCGCCCAAGTGGGCAAAATGCACAACAGAATTTATGCACGCCGGTCTGTATATAATACTCATCGTCCAAAATAAGTGACCAAATCAAAACAAAATTATAAAATAAAACCCTAAAAGTTTAAAATTGAAAAACATAAAGAGCGGGAGGAGCCTATAGATGTGTATGTAAGTCTTCTTCCATGTTGAGGCCATTCGGGGTTTTGGTATTTAATCTAATGATATAACAAGACTCTAATTTGCGTAATTTCTTCTCACGATTCCCACCCCGACTACTCATTGGGACGGCATCTATGACAAAATAGGACAAGCCCTCAGTATGTCTATTGTGATACTTGTCAAAATGACGGGCCACGGGGTAGGTTTTATCCCCATTTTTAATGGCCCGTAAATGCTGAAGCACTCTCTTATGGACAGGCAAGATAGTAGAACCTATGTACTTTAAGCCACATGGGCATTGAAGCACATAAATTGCATACTCCGTCTTGCACGAGTATTGGCCCTTGATTTGTTGTGTCGTCTTATGGGAAAAACCTGCTGGATAGCAGGTAGTATTTTTCCCAAATGCACATGCCTTACATTTAAGGCATTTGATGAACCCATCCCTTCTGCTTAACCATAGGCCAGACGGTTTCTTTTGAGTGTTACTTGGAAGCATATTTCTGACAAGAGCTTGCTGTAGAGATCTTGCTTTTCTTAAAGTGAATTGGGGCCTCCTTTGTACAAGTTTACCCAGCACCGGATCACTGCGGATAATGTGCCAGTGTCTGTTGAAAATGGTCCTTAATTCATCCTGTTGTTTATTGTAGGTGGTGATAAATCTACACTGATTCAAATCAAGTTGTGAGATATTGGTATGCTTCTTAACTTTATTAAAAAGTAAGTGTTCTCTATTGGTCTCTTTCACTTTTAGGACAGCTTGGTTCAAGCATCCTTCAGAGTATCCTCTAGCTCGAAAACGGGATTTGAGACATAGAAGCTCTTTATCCAACTCTTGCTCACTGCTGCAGTTTCGCATAGCTCTGAGACATTCCCCATAGGGAATGCTCTTTACTAATTTAGCCGGATGGAAACTTGTGGCGTGTAATAACGTGTTCCCATCCGTAGGCTTCCGATACAGTTTAGTTTGTAGTTTACCTTCACTTACAAAGACCGTTAAGTCCAGAAAATTGATTTCAGAAGCACTGATGGTACTAGTAAGTTTCAGGTTCAAATCATTCGTTTGCAATTCTTTGACAAAATCCTGTGCACTTTTCATTGTACCTTTCCAAATAACAAAAAGGTCATCGATGTATCGACTCCAATGCATAACATTGCTTTGCCACTCTGCATGCCAATGCGTTTGCACCACCTGCTCCTCCCACCAGCCCATATGCAAATTAGCATAGCTGGGGGCGAAGCAGGTGCCCATCGCTGTCCCGCAAATCTGGTGGTGCAGCTCCCCATTAAACAAAAAGTAGTTATTCTCAAGACAGATGGTGATCATTTTGAGAAGCATTTGTGTATGGTGCCAGTATTTTGCCGGACGGGTACCCAAAAAATATTTACATGCATTGATGCCATCCTTATGGCGTATGCTGGTATACAGTGTCGTTGCATCAATGGTTATCAACAGGTAATCAGACTCCCAAGGAACATCATATACCTTGCGCAAGAAATCACTCGTGTCTAAGATAAATGATGGGAGAGCCTTAACAAGAGGACACAGAAAAGAGTCAACAAATGTTGAAGTATGCTCAAAGGCACTACCTATGGCTGAAATAATAGGCCGGCCAGGAGGATTCGACAAGTCTTTATGGACCTTAGGTATAAGGTAAAATACCGGGGTAGTAGGGCAATCTATTTTAAGAAAAGACATTTCATTTTTACTCAGTATACCCTGACGAGTCCAGTCGATCAACAAATTGTTAAAAGAAGAATAACACTCATGCAAAACATTATCGTTTACCTTAACATAATTCGACCTATTGTTAAGTTGTTTATAGGCCTCTGTTAGGTACTGCTGTTTGCCCCAGAGGACCACATTGCCCCCTTTGTCCGCATTGCGGACAATACACTCTTTGTCCCTGTTCAATTTGTCAACCAGATTATAATAATCTTTAGACTGTTGGGTAAATGCATTCCTCTTTTTCTTGAATGATTCACAGAGATTTTTAACTTCATTGGTAACTAGATCGTTAAATACATCTACTGAATCTCTTGCTGTTATGGGGGTAAACTTGGAAGCAGGTTTGGAATTGGTTAATGTTTCAATACTCATGTCAATACCCTCCTTAAGCGCCAGTGTAGTCATTAATTCATTGGTGTTGTTCGTATCCGGAATATCACTGGAACCTGCAATGCAGTCGTCAGGGTTATTCATTTGATGTAGTTCGAGCATAAGGTTCATATCATCCACTCCCAGATTTTCAAATTGCACTTGTGTGGACGAATGCACAGATGACGCCGGCTTGGTCGGTGCCACAGCAAAAAACTTTTTAAGTTTCAAAGCCCTTACAAATTTGAAAAGGTCTACCCTTGTTGTTACATAATCCATATCAATTTGGGGACAGTATGATAAACCAAGTTGTAGTATGCTCTTTTCTTTCTCAGATAGCACAATGTCAGTGAGATTGATGATTGCGGTTTCATTGGGTGTAATTACTTCTTCGGTTTGGATTTGGGCTTCTCTTTGTCGTTGATGAAGTTTGGAGCCTTTGCGCCTCTTCCCCCTCTGCCTCTTGCTCTTTGTGCTCTGTTGTTTGCAGGGGGTCTTGGGCGTAAATTGAAGCGTCTCTCTTCCCTTAAAAAATCAAACTCATCGACAACAGAAGGAATAGGTGCTCCCATAAGATTGCTGGGCCCTTCCTCTGCATCCGTATCAAGTTCAGAGCTAGGGATACTGCTTTGCTCCGATAGATGGACTTGGCCTGTGGATGAGGCTGCATTCATTCTAAGGTTCCTCATACTTTCAAATTTCTTTGCGAACGTGTAAATTTGCCCCCGGTCATAATCGTTCTTGTCGCGCTGAAACTTTTGCGCCTTTCTTTCTTTAATTGATGCTTCTAGTTTTAACAATCTCTCTTGCATTTCGGTCTTGAATTTGAGCACCAATTCCTGATCGGCCTCTCTACTCAACATGTCCAAAATCTGATCGATTTCTTCAAGGATTTTGGCACGGTCAATCTCCGCGTACTTTATGAGGATTGCGAGCATTTTACTGGAAGACTCCTGGCTGTTATCGGACCACTCTCTCAACATGTTCGGGTTGGGGTCCTCGTAGGTAGGCGCTACCAGAATGCGTAGCGCTCTTGGTATTCTCTTAGCTTCCAAATAGCAGCGCAAAGATTTAGCTTCCCACCACTTGGAAACTTCTGTACGCTTTAATTTCTCCAGGCGTTTTAGTCGCGCCACTACATCCGTAGTCTTGGCACCTGCAACGACTGCTGAAGATTTGGTGACCGTTGTTGCTTTATCACAGAAGATCGATAAGGCGGCTTCCTCCCGCTCTTTAATTTCAGCAGCTGACATTTTTAAAACACAAAGTTTTTTCGCGGTATGATCCGCACGCACAGAACCGCCAGTGTCCACACTTGCTATAATGCGTGTGATTTACTTTGTAGTTCACTGACTTTCCCTTCTCCCCGTCCGTATTGCCGAACGCTCACCTCAGCTTGCAGTCCACAAGCCCCGGGTCCTCCGACTCGAACTGGCGATGTGGTCCTCGGCTGGGTTACTGTTTCAAATCAATCAGGTCGCGGTCCCGCTCTCCTGAATTAACGGTTCGGGGGGGGCAGCGGTATTCACACGTTCCACAGGTGAATGGGAGCACCCGTTGCCTCCGGAACAAAGGGCGCGTCGACGAAGGACCTCCCAAACACGGTCACAATATTCAGCCAAACTTCTCCAAGAAAAGCAATCGACGCCGTGTCTGTGCAAAAATAAATTTAATGTCAGCTGAAAATGCTAGACGCGTTTCGCCTGACCTGCAGGCTTGTTCACTAGCAAGTTGATAAAGTTTTTCGTGACTATTTAACACTGTGCATGTGATCAAGTCACATGGTGAAACTACAACAATAGAACTGGACAACAGACTCGTAGTTGATAAAGTGCATCATTACAAAAGGAAAATCCCGAATTGTAAATAACCACAGTACATTAAAGCTGTTTCAAAATAAAACAACATCAATGTCCTTTACATGTTTTTAAATTCAATATGTGTGCAAGCACACCCAGTATGTTGTTCACAGGTAGTGACTAAACTTAACACTCTAGTGGTGCCGTTAACAGTAGAATGATCAAGTGATCAGATATTAGAAACATCTATAGACCTAAAGTACGGTAGTGTACATTTTTTTGAACACACAAACACAAGAGTGCCGCCCAGATGTTAGGTGTTTTCACATATTTTATAACATACATCTACTGCATTTTCTTGTGTGTAGGAAAAGCTAGTTTCATTATCTATCTTTTGTATCTTTCAATATGTACTCTTCACAAAGGCAAAATTGCCCATGAATGCTAGTTTGAAACAAAGTTCACCATTTTGATGCCTGCCAGATATCTACAAGTGGTAGCTGGCAGTCAAAACAGAATTTTTAAAATGCAGATTGTTCTAGCAATAGTTAAAAATATCTGACTAGTAATCATTTGCCTTGGAAGTTTGGGAACAGCCAAAAACATCTATATTTGTTAGCATTCCCAAACTGTGATCTGAACGTTTCCCACCCTGGAAATGGTTGTAAGTTTATGCATTCAAAGGGCTGGAGTTCCTCCCCTTCCATGGAACGAAGGGGAACAGACCATCTCTCACGTTAAGTGGGGGTGAATGGGAGTGTTTTCTCCATGGCAAAAAATATTTTTCTGTAGGGGAAAAAAGTGAAAGTGTGCATTTACAGAGAGGCTTTATCCCCCCTGTTGTGAATTTGCTGTTGAGAACCCTGTAGAGGGTGAATAGGAGCCCATTGGATGTCACATGGCATTCCCAGAAGTACATCTATATATCTCTGTCTGGCACAGCTTCACAGGTGTACTTCTGGGAATATTTGGGAATTAAAAAGTGGAAAATCTAAACCAGTAACAAGTTTCTTTTTCTTTTCCATCACACTCTAACTGTGTGACTATAGATCCACCCCCTCGCGGGATTCATATTGCCTGTGATGGCAGTTTCATCGTAAGCACTCCGCTGCATTATTTAATAAGACCGCCTTAGCTACGGATTTTCTCACAGTAGCCCATAGAAATTCGGTATTTGAAAACAGTCATGCACAAGCGCCACCTTCCGCTTCACTTCTGCATTACTCCGCATAACGACCGGACACAGCTGCCATCATGTCACAGAAATGTTGTGCAAGTATCAGGAGCAAAAAGTATTATATGTTCATGTTTGTTTGTATTTTCTGATTTTTTTCTTTCAACAGGCTCTAAGCAACATTAGGAGGACACAGCCTTGCTCATCACTGCACCTTAGCGAGTGCGGTTTCACCAGTGGCCACATAAATCATACTTGGCCTTTCACGTTCTTGCACTTAAAAACACTTACACATAGGTCCTGAAGAAAGCCAGCAAACGTAGCTGCCTGGCTGAAACATATAGTCCTGACCTTACCTTTAGGATATGAGAGACATAATTTAACCTCCATACATATCAGCCTTCTCTTTTAATACTGCCAAAGGGCCCATCATTAAAATACTCACCTTTAGTCTGAAGGACACAATGGACAGTTTTTAAACTTCACCACTACAGCACCACTCTGCACTCATCACACACGAAACCAGCTACGCTGTAAATCAGGCGTTGAAGCACACCCGGGGTACACTCGGCACCTTGGGTGGGACCCGATGATGAAGCATACCACCAACTAGGTTGGTTGGTGAGGGTTTTCATAAAAAACAAATGGTTTTCCCCACATGAACTTCTAGCTTCCAAAGTGTGAACTAGTTCCTATTGATATTCATTGCATTTTTCAGGGGAAGTGAACTACGCCGCACATAATCCTTCTATCCTCTCTCTCTCATTTGATTTATAAAAAAAAACATTTGCCAGGCCTAACCCATCCTTTATAATTCTTGTAAGTCACCCTAAGGTAGGGTGCATGGTATTTAAACGGTAGGACATGTGTGTTTACGTTTTACGGATCCAACAGTAGAAAACTTCTATAGTCATTTTGTTGTATGGTCTATCTCTCCGATAGGCTAACACTGGGTTACATTATTTCAGTGAGTGTTAACTTCTGATTGGGACCAAATAGAGAATACTGTTTGCACTCAAATTAGTTTTAGTTAATGGTAACGTTGGATTTTATATTACAATTTTGTAGATACCACTTTAAGAAAGTTCAACCACGACACAAATAGCAATACTAACTATACTTTTGCAAACCTTTGTTTTCCTTTGTGACAACTCTACTTAATAGCAGTGATCACAACTTATTTTTCAATTCTTTAGTCATAATAATGTTTTCAGTATTTGGTTATAATTGCACTACACAAAACCAAAACACGACCATATCACAATAATACAGTAAATTACATTTAACCCACCCCACATCAGGAAAAACAAAATAAATTCAATAAGAATACATAGAAAAACATCAAGTACCACAACCACTGAAGCAGGTTTGATTTTGGCTGCCCAAGAGAAAATGCTAGTTTACATACACTGAATCAATCATTCTAAATTCCTCATTAATGGGCAAATCAACCTGACAGTGCCAGGCTGGTTGAAAACCTGGGTAGCGACTATGTAAGTATTAAATTGCATCTAACCCTAGGTAACAGCACCTATTATTTGCCACACATTGGTTGGTAACTTGTTAACACATTTGAAACCCTTTTCTTATTTTGGGTTCTCCTCAGGACTCAGAACTGTAGACCAATAAAACAACAACAACAAAACACCCTTTGTACATCACAAAGTTGTCATTTTCCTGCACAAAGATTTTGAGATCTTTAAGAGTTTCCAGCTGCCTGGGCCTAATAATTGCTCCCCAATTAGGATGTGTATTGACCTTAGACAGTAAACAATCGGACCTGGGAGAGGGTCTTTCTGATGGTATGACTGGGGAGGAGCTGTATTCTGCCCTGATTATATTCCAAAGGACCTTCTCCAATGTACACACAAAGTAACCTGACATCAGGTCCTCCCTGCCTTTGTCACCCTAGGCAGTTTGGAGCCAAACCCAAGGGAAGGGGAAGAACTGACCATAACCATTTTTGGTGGTAGGCCAGAGAATTCCCCCTACAAAGGCTGGCACTAGGTATAAAAGAAGAGTCTTGGAACAACCCTTCAGAATACTTCTGGACCTGTGGAATATTCAGAAAAAGGACTGCCCTGCTGCCAGAAGGACTGCTCAGCTGCTTGAAGGATTGCCTTGCTGTCGGGGAAGGGAAGTTTGGACCTGCTTGCCTTGATCCTAGGCTACCCAGAATGACTGCAAGGGTCAGTTAGCTGATCTCCTGTGTAAGCTACAGGGACACAACAAGCTTCCAAAGCCCTCCTTGCAACTGCTTAGCTGACAAGTACCAACTGCACTGCCCGAGACTTGTTCACGACCTTTGTTATAGTGAGTCCTGATCCCCAAGAGGTGCCTCCCAGATCCTGGACCCTTGTCCGGCATCAGTGAGAACAACTTATGAAGTAAATTAAGAAAATCCTGAAGTTTCGGATCCTTGTGACCAGAAATGACCAGTTCATGCAATGATCAGCAGCCTAAAGGTTCAGCCAGACTTGCTTGTTGTGTCAATAATGATCATCTACAACAGACATCAATGTGAAGCTTGCATTTTGCACTAACAGCTTCCGTCTGCGAAATCAACCAGTGCACAGCTCAAGCAGCAGCCTGCTCTTCGTGCTACAGCAACAGCCATCTGCAATGCCCCTGACTTGCTCTTTGCATCAAAGGCCTCCTCCTAGCAGCCTCCTCTAATGTGAGTGGAACTCTTTGTTCTGAATTGAGAAGGTAACACTTCAGAGCAACTTACATGGTCCCAGTATCCAACAAGCACTCCATCACAGTCAGCCTGAACTTGTAAGTTTCCCACAGTCCAGCATGACCAGAAAATTGTGAGTGGTGCTTTCTGCTTCTTGGTCCTATTTTCACTAAAAACCTCGATATTCAATTTCTCCGGTTCTACTAATTGGAGTTTTGTTGTTCTGGTACCATTTTATTTATTAACATTAACTTTATTTTACTAAATGTATTTGGAATTTTTCTTGTGTTGTGTTTTCAATTTATTACCATTTTTGTGCTACATGAATACTTTAAACATTGTCTCTAAGCTAAGCCTTACAGCTTTTGTTCAAAGCTGCCACAGGGTTAAACACAGGTTAATTTAGTGACTTTTGTGCTTCACCCTGACAAGGATTATGGTTGTTGCCTGCGTTGGGCTTCCACCCTCTCAACTAGCAACACAATTTCTTGGTTGATGACCCCTGATCTATACTTTGATGAATGGCCTGCCAGCTTACTAAGCTGATAGAGCCATTCACATCTAACTGATGGAAGGATCACTATCTAGGTTATCAAGAGAACTCCACTTTTCTGTACCTGCTGAAAAGCAATAGAGCATTTTTCCTGGTATGCAGGGAGCTTTCTCCCTGTACACCAAGGCAATTTTTTACATTTTATTGCCAGAAACCTCCCTGCCTCACATGGCGGTCTTATGAAGGAAATATCAGCAATGTCAGTCCTGCCCTAAATAGGGTGAGGCTCCTGCAAATGTGACTGAGAAGGGCTGTAGGGTATGGGCTGCTAGTTTTCTGCCAGCCTAGCCACTCGAGACTCCAAAAGTGACACTCAAATGTTCCCCCCTCTAGATAGGATGATTAATTGCATTTTTGACAGGGAGAGGGCATGGTCCATCTATTGTAGCTTTCACACTCTGGCAAAATCTAAATGACCTTCATAGTTCCCTCATGTAATTCTGACCGGGCCCTAATGAGTGAGGATGGCCTGCGAGTGCATGCAGTTGCACAGCTCATACACTTTGGATTATTTGAGGACTTTATTCTTCAAAAATGTAAACTGTCTCACAAGTCAAAACCAACCAGCTTGTCAACAAAGTAGGCTGTATCTAATGAAATACCAAAGTATCATGCTAGCAGTTTTATGATTCAAGAGCATAGTTAGCAGAAATTAATTACTGAGACAGTGCACGAACTAGACCCAAGACATCAGGTATCAGAGTGCTTTACATGAGCACCAGTTTCATTACAGATGGACACATTCATTTTTGTTAGACACAGGGAGATTAAGTGATTTTCCCAGAATCACAGGATGTTGAGTGTCGGTGCCGAGACTCAAACCCGGTTCCCCAACTTCGAGGTCGACCGCTCTAGCTGTAAGGCTACATCCTCTCCCTTGTTGTAACATACCTCTCCTTGACAAGTGCTATTGGATATAGTCATTCATAGAAGTCGGCAAATAGGATTGTTCCCCACAAACACTATACTCTTCCCACAAACAATTTAATGGATGTTTTATTAAGGTCCCTATTAGATGTGTTCTTCATGTCTTTTGTAGTGAAACCAGTTCACTACAAATAGGCAACAGGTCCTAAAGTCCACCAATACCCTACCAGCTAACTGTTACTTGATCCAGTTGGGAATTTATTGTCCCAGAGTATTGAGAGTGTCTTGAGCATTGTGGCCAACTACTCCTTTTTTGGAGAATCCAGGTATATCTGAAAACATCTCTCCTGATATTTCCTAATCAGGTAAAACAGGGATTCTTATCCTTCTTCTTCTAATTCATAAAGTCAGGAGACATGAATAATCATAATTTTAAGGACTACACACCGGCATGGTAATGGTGGTTACAGCTAAACCAATTCCATTGTGGCAGTGCACTCCAATTTTATTAACACTGTAATAGCTAGCAATCTTAGTGCAACTTGTATTATAATTGTGGAATTATCGCAGGGCTCATCATATACAATACAAGTGTGGCAGAAATTGGATTACTAATTTGGGTGGGGGCAGCTCTGCAAAATAAATAGATACATGCTGGTTAGCCTAACAGAGATTTTAGAAAATCTTTGTTCAACCCCGGTAGAATTTTCATGTGCAGCAGGCAATGTGTGTTAAGTTCAGGCAGCACCCTCAATTCTAAAGAGGTTAACACAATGCAGCTCCCATACCAGTTAAGAAGAATAGAAAACACTTTAACGCTGGAAAAGACATCAAAAACATTTAATTCAGCTTAGAGGATCAGAAGATTTGATTATTTTAAATTTTAAGGCAATAAACACCTACAAAACTTAAAGTGCCCATGTAAAGTGTCAGGTGGTTTATTAGGACCATGGTTCAATTTCCATCTGACCAAGTTGGAATGGAGACTTGATACAGCAGGTGAGTCTCCCATGTTAATGATTTTATTTTGGGAATTTTTGGAGGTCAATGTACTGCACTGTGGCAAGGTCCAAAACTGAAGTCAGGAAGCCATTGGTGATGGACCAAAAATCTCTGATCGAGGCTAAGCTTAATTTTGTATCTCCTGACACTGCAAAAGATTTGCCACTTTACTCTAGTCCAAGGTTTCACCTAGGATTTAGTCACTTTTTTGTTTCCTAAAATCCATGAGTGGGGCAAGACTGGAAGCTGTAACAAGGCAGGGCACTATGAGTCAAGATACCTTTGCCGTTTCTTCTCCACCCAAGGCGCACTCTTCCTGAGCAGGCCTCAGCACCTTGTTGTCCTATGAAGGTGGAAAAAAGGTCTTAGGGCCTGATTTAGATCTTGGTGGACGGATTACTCCATCACAATGGTGACGGATGTCCCATCTGCCAAAAGATAAACTCATAGGATATAATGGGATTTATATTTTGGTGGATGGGATATCCATCACCATTGTGATGGAGTACCCCGTCTGCCAAAATCCTAATCAGGCCCTTCGGCACACTTTTTCACAATTGCTGGGGGAGTTCTTTCTAGTCATCCCTACAGCCCCCGACTGTTATTGAGAAAGCAGGATTTTAGTCACCACAACTTCCTCCAATCAGGGCTCCTGCAGGCCCGAGTACTATGTGGTAACTTCTGTTTTGGCACAGGGAAACATAAGGTCAACCGCTCAACCCTCGGAGAGCAGCACAAGTCCACCAGTTTTCATCCAGTAGAGTCTTATTTTTTAGATGTCTTCCAAGATCCAAGAATGTCCTAACGAAATGTCAATGAGGTGCCAGACTTATCTTTTCTCATCGTATGCCCACAAGTTTTGCAATAATTCCCTTTTTGCTTTGCTTAAAAAACGTCCAGAAGCCCAAAATCCCATGTGACTAACACGTGTTTCCAACTGGGGGAGTTCATTTGAGGAGGTGGTTGGTTGAGGTCTAAAGCATACACAGTCAAAGACTTCACTTGAGCTGTTTGAACATGTGATAAAGCTTAAAATTTGAAATATTTGTAAAGGTTTCCACTAGGGGTCGGCGGAATTTGTGTAGTCACGCTATGCAAAGCTCTGCGAAACAGTAAAAAATCTCCGCGAACATGCAGAAATTCCGCGAACACGCGGAATTGCTTGTTCGCGAATCTTTCTTCCTGTTCGCGATCGCTGTTTGCATGCTGGGGGGAACTATCTCGTGAACAAGCAAGAAATTCCGCAAAGCCGCTGAACGCAGAATTTTGGGCAATTCCGCATTCTCCGCGGAAAGCGAAATTACCCAAATTCCGCAAATTCTGTGAGCGGAACGGAATTTTCAGCCCAGGCCTAGTTTCCCCTTATGCATCACTTCATGAAAAAAGTAAATGTCAATTTGTGACCTTCAATGTTTTCATTGGGAAAAACAATCTGCTTTTGCACAGATGATGCTATAAGCACTACATAATTAGTGAATTTAATTATTCTGACACACTCACTGTTTATATTTAATTTACTTTCATATGATATATCCATATATATTTTATGCATATTTATTGTGTATATTAGGGATGTGTTGTATTGGGTCACTTATATCACACCGAAACATGTTAAAATTTTACTAAACAACGAAATGGTGAGAGGATGTCCTCTGTCATTGTTACTGTAATGTTGCAAGGCAACGTAAGGCAAATCCAGTTATGAACAGATAGACTGCATATTTAAACCCCAATATGTGCAACATGAGCAGAAGCATACTGCAAACTGTGTGTACTGTAGGAATTTAGTTGCATACCCAGTCTCTGTGTGTGCCATAATGCAGAAGACATGGTTGACCATGTTAGTAACTATCAATGTAAGGATTTACTTTATGGGTAAACAATGGGTTTAGGGGTTTTCTCCTCATGGGTAGAGACAATAAATAAGATTATTGAGGTCCCCATCAACAGGTTTAGTAATGGGAGTGAATGTGGACAGTGGTTCTGGTATTTCCAACAAGGCATAGAACAGAGTGGACAATCTCCAATTCACAGTCAATGGTTTTTATCTGTTCTTCCACCTCAGCATAGAAATATACCAAGGGGGGAGTGACGTGTAGTAATTTGATATTTTGCATGATTTCCTAGACTTTTTTATTGGTGGTCCTGGCATACTGCCATTGCTGGTGTATGCTGTACACGCAGTACTTAATTCTATGGTATGTCTGAGTAAACGTAATTGTTCTGACACACTGCCTTGAAATTTGATTACGTTTTATATTTACAGTGTTATTAACTGGATGGGCCCCTTACTTTATGCCAAATGATGTTAACATGCCTTATACTTTTGAAGGGGTGGATTGATGTCCTTTGTCATAGTTTTTGCTGTGAAGTTACCACAGACAGTGTGAGGCAGATCTATTAATGAACAGACTGGACTGGATAGCAGACCCTCAATTTGCACCACTTGTCCTTTGAGGACAGAAGATTAGTGCAGTTCATGCACATTGTGGAAAGCTTTGTGGCATCCAGTGTGTATTCTGTTGATGTTAGAGTCTGTGTGTGGTGTGTATGTAAAGGAGGGAAGCTGGGCCACATATCCTGATTGACTATGGAAGTAGCTATCACTGTATTGGATGAATCTATGGGGAAGGATAAGGTTGTTATATCCATAAATGAAGTGCCTGACAAGCTGCTAGATTTCCCATAGATAGGGTTAGTGGTGGGAGTTGAACTGAACAGAGCGATGCTGGTAGGTCTAGTGCGATGCAGAACACAAAAATATCAGTGTCAAGTCAAGGTATTGTGCCTGTTGTACCTTCTCTGAAAATAAATCTACCAAGCTCAAAGTTAAAATATGTATTCATTAGGCTGAAAGGGGCTTGTGTAGGAATCTGAATCTGTTGATTTAATAGAATTTATTTATTTTTTGGGCTTGAATTGCTGCAATATCTGGGCTATCTGGGCCTCTGGGCAGAGAGAGCATGCAATAAATCTCACTGCTTGTGCAATTCCCCTAAAACTCAGTAAATAATTACTAAATATCAACTGAAATGTTTGAATTATAGGTAAACCCACCGTCAGGATGCATAAAATCTGCACCGGAGCATAACAGTGAAAGTTCCCTATGTAGATGTGAGACTTTGGAAAATATTGCTACGGGACTGATAATAAGCTGTGCAACACTGCAGGCAGATCTTTTGTATTAGCATGTCAAATTTAACAGTGTTTGTATATTTAAACAAACTCCTAATATTATATCAGTTAACTATACCTTTGAAGAGGCAGCAAGGTTCACGTAATATTAGAAGTTAAACATGAAAAACATGTTACCTTTCATGTTTCTTCAATGAAATAGTTGATACACACTCTATAGTGTGTGGGCAAAGTGCTGTTATAAACACAAACAATTATTTAACTAAACTTAGAACAACTTAGAAATGTCATTCATTTGGCATTCTACCAAGGAGATTTCAGTTAACCCAGACATCTGCCTAGAAATGTGAGAATAATAGCTGTTAAGTACTCTGCCTGGATGACTATGGCTATTTTGGTGCAGCTGCCCTTTTTAAACCTTACTCTGAGCAAGAGAAGGGAAATGCAATTGCAGAAAATCACACTCCCAGAAAATACCACTGTGTACTCACTGGGTAGTTCTTGTGAAAAAGGGGAAAATGAAATGACTGCCCCACACAAAGACAATCATGTCTTTTGGATTTTTTATTCCCATGTCACAGACGGGACACAAGTTGAGAAGTGCCTTTGACTCAGACCGTCCCAAAGACATGCTGACACCTCTCTCTCAGATAGGTACAAAAGAAAGAGGGCCAGTTTGAGAAATGTTTCTCCTAGAGTGGAAATGATTTAATGAGCATTGGGTATAAGTTGGAAATACATTTTATTCCAGAGTGGAAATGATAATAATAGGCATGTCTAAGGTTTGCCTAGAGGTGACCACAGATTTGAGATGGCCTGTCTCTCCCTTCAATAATCTTGAGAAATGTAGAGAAATGTGGTTTCTGGGATAGTATTTGCCATAAGTCAGAGAAGTGGTGCAAATTGGAAACATTGGAAAGCTAGGTTCAGGGATACACATCATCCACTGCTATGGTAACTTATAAATTGAGACTCCCTGAACTCAGAATGCTGATTGAACCTGAAAAAGACCAAAAGAGGGAACAGAACGTGTATTCCTGTCACTCAATGAATAACAGAGAAAACTCCAGCTTCCACATGAATCTGCAGAGCTAAGAGCTCTTTCAAGTTATAGAATGAGACTTACAAATTGTCCATAAGAGGTTTTTAGAAGAAGCACACCAGTAGGGCTGGACTTTGTCAAAATTCCTTACTAGGAAGAATGGTTGAGAAGCCAGTCTCCCACTGCTATGTTTGGCCTGGCATTTTTGGAAGTGTTCTTGAATGTTTTAGACCTGTAGTAGTGACCAGGAAGAATATATTTAGCTTTCAGTCAAGTTAGGGCTTTTAAATATTTCACTGTTACAGAACTGAGGCAGGGGTCAAAGCCTACGTGAACTAGATATCCTCAGTGGGCAAAAACTCCTGACTCATCTTACTCTGAGAATTTTGCAATGGAATCTAAGACTCTTTTGTGTCTCTGGAAAAAGAAAGCATGAGACCTTATGATATCTTATTTAGCAGATTCCCCCATACTTGCTGTAATGAAGGATTTTGAGTTTAAAAAAAATTGACTATGCTCCAATAGGCAACCCAAGTACTGGAATAGGCCACAAAGTGACTTCAGTGTTAAAGCATCCTCAGTGGCTACTATATTGAAGTGCGACCTTCCCCAAACCTTGATGAAACATTCCAAGGTTTTCAGCGGGACCACAATTTCAACTTATCTGACATATGGAGTTTATCTTAGCCACAACATCCAGCATTTCCTTGCTGGTGGTTTTTCAATTCTCAAAAATAGACTAATTCAGAAGGTGAACCCAGCTCATGGTTGATTGCAGTCAACATGAAAAGGCTCCACAAGATCTTGTCTCCAACATTAAATAGATTAAAACTGACTCTTCACTTCTCCATTGTATTCTGTTTATGCTTTCTATTTGTTCTTAAAACAGTAACCACTCCTTGTGCCATTAAGTGATTTTCATTGTTTTGGTGTTATTTTAACTGTTGCTATTTTCTCTGGGCTAATGTTGCTGGTTGTTTGACTTCACAGTAGGGCACTGCAAAGCAGACTCCAGTGCATTTGTTCTACCTCCTAAAACTTGTTAAAATTGTCTACACTCCTGATTGGCATTTTAAACTTACCTATACGTCCCCAGTATGTGGTACCAAGGTGTACCCAGGGCCTATAAGGTAAATGCTACTAGTTGATTGCAGTGCATGTTTGGCACACTAAGGTGACAATCAAACATAGCTCCAGGCCTGCCCCTGCAGCCTCGGTAGACAGTTCCAAAACCAGCAATACGACCTGGCAAAATAAACCTTTTGACATGTCTAAACATTTCTTCTTAATACTTATAAGTCACCCCTAATGTAGGCTCTACATGCCCACAGGTCAGGGTGCAGGAATTCTAAAATGTAGTACTCATCTTTTATGTGCCCTGGCAGTGAAAATATTCTAGTGCTATTTTTTACTGTGCTAAGGCTGGCTCACCCTTAGGAAAACACTGGGTCATTCTAAAGCAGCTTTTAATGTTTAACTTTAGTTTGGGAATAGCTATAAAATGATTCAGTGATTCATTTATTTGATTCATGGTAAATTAAAATCCAACTTAATGGTCAACTCAGGTGTAAGATAACTGTTTTGGAAACAACACTTTTAGAAATGTGTAATTTACTGGTCTCAGACAAGTGTGCCGTTTTGCCAGTGTCAGCTGACTATTGATGGCTCACTTGTGGTGAAATGCTCCCAGGCAGTGGACAAATGGCTTGGGTGTGGGAAGATGTTTTTCTCCCTGACAGGATATCCATCTGAGCTGTGCACAGTAACTTAATTAATTTCAAAGAGTGCCTAGTCTGTCATACCTGAGCCTGTCCCCTCCCAGTGGGAGAAGGGCTGCCTCCAGAACTGGTTTTGAGTGACCACACAATTTGCCTATTATCATAGCCGCACCTCTTGGCACATAGAGCTCTGCACAGGGAAACAAAGGTTCTGCCAAGTTGGTTTTAGGTACAGAGGGACACCGTGTGATAATTTACAGAAAAACCTACAGGAGGTACTGCAAAAGTGGGCAGGGAAATTTTATCTTATTGGTTAGAGAGTGGTCAGGAGTTTCTCCAACCTATAGTTTCGTATTGAGCAGAAATGTAGCTCTCACAGTACCTTTTTCAGAACACTCCCAGAAATGTAGAAGACAAAAGATTAGCTGCACCTGTTGTTGTGATCTGTGTGGAGACCTCCAACAGCTGGACCTGCTCATACTTTTACCAACAACTGAGAAATGGACTCTAAAAGTCCTCTTATTATGCTACAGGGACACAAAAGCTGCAACAACCCCACTTTCCTAAAGAGCCACACTGACCAGCATCAACTGGACCAGACCTTGACCCTGATGGTGGCTTTTCATGTAGTGGAATGGAATTTTTCTAAGTGGTGTCCCTAAAGACCTGGAGCCCTTGGATATACGTCATAGTGTATTCCTTCTGCCTAACCCTAACATCTGGGACTTACATTTTTTTTCACTGATTTTTGGCTGGAGAACCCACATAAGACAGGGACCAACCAGCCAGGTTAATCTGACAAAAGTGTGTTGCACCTGGTCCAAAGATTCAAGTTGCTTCTGCTTTAAGCTTTTCTACAGTTCCAAATCCATTTCAGCAGGACTTTACGGAGTAGGTATTCAGCCTTAGGGGTCATTGTTTGACTACAGCTTGCAGCATTGCCTAGCTGGTAAAATCCAAGCTTCACAAAAGTAACTACGTTTAAGGGTTGAAATCTTCACGAGGTGAGGCAGCTAAAAGTATCCAGCTGGTGAGGTAAATCACTTGGGCACAAATGTTCGCATTTCTCCCACTCAGAGCTCTTCTGCTAAATGTGAATGGCTTAACGTGGCACTCCATCCAATGGCTATCCGGCCACAGCCTGCTGCCATACCCTGCTGAGGGTTTTTGCCTTCCATTTCAGAGATTAAGTCAGAAGGTTAAACTTCCCACCGTCTGTATAAGACTCAGACCCACCCTCCATCATGGTCAACCTTAAACCTTTCCCTTTTCCCTATCTAGCGCGACCAGTTGTCCGTGAATGCCGCTTTGTGCTTTTTGGTGCTCATATTATCTAAAACATTAAACATTCATATCTCCAGTTTTCTCTTATGGGATATTTGTTGTTTTGGTATAATTTTGTTCATTAAACTATTCTCTATTTTTGTAAATTAGACCTGGATTTTCATTGTTTTGTGTTTTCCTCTTTAACTGTTTTGATAATTCTAAATGCTATACTTATTTTCTTAAATTAAGCCCCTCTGTTCTGTGCCATAGCTAACAGTGGTCGAGGTCAGGTATACATTTTCAGAAAATTTTACTGAACCTAACAGGAATAGTGACGTTATTACTTGTGGTGTACTACCATCCACCGTAAGTAGTAAACCACTTTGTCACAGTGCGGTTTAATTTCTTTTAACTGTATTGTTATTTTGGTGCTGCTGAAATACTTTTCACAAACTTCCTCTGATGGAAGTCTCTGTTGGCAACGGGAAGGCCAAGATTTCAAACAGAAACCTATTTTTACCCACTTGCCTGTTGAATATTTATCTTATGAACTCCAGAACAGCTCATATCTAGACTGACATTTCTGCCTCCCATTTTTCAATCCAGTTTCTCTGTTGTATGTATAAGCATCCTTTTTGCAGTTGCCCTTATTATTTACCATTTGCTATGGATATGCGACTCAGTGAGGATGATTAGGATTGCTAATCGCAACTCAATGATATCCATCTCCAAAATGTGGGAGGATTCACAGCTTTGCTCTTTCCATTGTTAAGTATCTGCAAGTATCAGTAAAGAAATTGTTCCTTACAACTAAACGCACTGAGTGAAAAAACATTGATATTAGTCTGGAGGCACATATCAAGTTAGCTCTTGAAAGCTAGTCTCATCATCATCCAGGCCACACACCTCAATTTCAATATCAAAATGTTTTGGAAAAAATATATCTGAAATAACTAATTTGGATGCAGGATCGGAGTGTAAATATACTTCAAGTTATAAGTCATTCAATGTTTGCTCAGGATCAGAGAAGAGAATATATAAACTGACTCAGTAGAACAAAATACAAACTCTTCATGTTTTAACCAAAGTAAATCTCTAAAATACTGCTTTAGTGACTGTTCTAAATTTGTGTTCAGCATTAATTTCCATGTCAACCTCAGCCTACCAATGCTGAAACACTTTGATTTGGGTTTAGTTGTTTTGATGCGGGTTGACTTGTATGTATTTGATTGTTGATTTAAGAGAACACATGTCAGAGCAGTGTAAACATTACATTAACATGAGTTGTCATCTGGACTCACTCTGATCAAACTATGACAACAAGTACTGAATTGCCACTTCAGAATGTCAGCAAGAGTTGAGAAATTATTTGCTGCAGCCAGATGGAAATGTGGATTTTGCAAATACGAAAGCAGAAGGCTTTTTTGACATGCTATAATAGAACTATTTTTGAAGAAGTTTAAAAAGCATACTTACTCCTTGGGCTCTCTACCTATGCCAAACATTGAAGGTTAAAACAATGCATTTTATACATAAGTCTAGCCAAAGCAATAACTCACAAACTGTTTTTCGCGAAACGTCACCAGGCTCTAAATTACCACTACTGTTTTTAAAAAAATAACATCACTTTTGGTGGCACCTCATAATTAAAGTATCTTTTCAGAGCTAGTTTTGATTCTAAAATATTAACCGATTTGCAAGATCTGTATTGACAAATCAGCTTCATGTGAAAACTTCCCTGTATACCCCTGTGTATTTAAAGTGGCAGTGTGCTCAACTCAAGCCAAGTCATTATGTACCATGCTTTTGTTAAAACTTTTTCTGATTTGCAATTTTGGGTGAAAAAGTTATTTATGCAAATTAATCATTTTTATGTTGCTTATGGTCATAACTGATTAAAGATGTCGCACTTGAAACTACTTAATGTTATTGTTTTGAATTATGATAAATAACGTAGATTAGTTATACCACATTTTTGTGTGAGACATCATTTTATTAAAATGGCTGCAGTTTCCAGTGATCTAGTCAATTTGCTCCTGCTCATTCCACCCTCTGAATCAATGACCTGTTGAAATATGTCTGTCCTCACAGTTTCTGAGGAGCACTGAGTGCAATGATGTAGTTGATAACTATTCTTAGAAAGCATGTATTGTAAATTGAACTGTCCACTGTGTTCCCTGTTTCGTTTTGGAGGATTTTCCCGAGAAGTTCTGATGTAGGACTGCAGAAGAACATTATTTGTATATGCCTTTATTTTAGATTGTTACATATTGCATTTTGCAAGCAAAGAGAATATTTAATTTACCTTAAGATATGGATTAGTGCTAAGGATCTTAACTATTACCATTTTGCTCATAATGTGTCCAAAGTAAACTAACCATGATCATGCGAAATTTGCAGTTTTTGCTAATTGTTTATAGATAGAATGTGTACTAAAAAACCTCTGGTTTTGGAGGATTTGGGGAGAATTTTCATTTTACTTCCAGGACTTTGTTCAATTTGCTAGAGATTTGTTTTCCCCTTTCCCTTGAGAATGCTTTTAGTTCTCTTTATGAGTTTGACATATATAGGCATTATTGTTCTGATTTCTGATTTGTATTCTGTATCTGGATCTTCATGATATTACCAGCATTTTTCTGTAAATGCCTATACTAAGATTTCCTTAATAAATTCTGAAATCTTTGTTGCCTGATCTAGAAATCAATCATTGAGTGGTCCCAGTTACTATTTCATTATTTGAATTGTACTCTGCTAATTTGGGTAGTTTGATGAAAGAGGTTGGTGTCTCTAGCTGCTCGATCAACAGAAGCTGTGGAGCCAAAGTGCTGAAGTTAAAATCTGGGATTTCTAGATTATTGGGGTTCAGCTCCCACACTTAGGTCATACATTGTCTCTCTGATTGATTCAATTGTTCATTGGCATGATTAAACCATTTAGATAATGAAAGAGATCAGTAAAACAAAACCACTAAAATGTGGCTATGCTACATACTAATGAAAGAGAAGTCATGTTTGTAAAAGGAGAGAATGGATCTATGGATATATATAGATATACATATATAAATACTCACTGAAAAAAACACAGGTTTCAGGTACGTTATAGTTCGAAATTAGCATTTAAAAAACCTTAGAAATTCACAGAAAAAAACAAAGGTTACAGGGACATTATAATTAGGCTGACATTTCCCTCATACAAAACCAAAGAAATTCACCCGTTATCGCTAACTATAACTCGCGCCTCCGAAATGCACTACTTATGACCACACATATTAGATCACTCATGACATGGTCAGTGATATCACTGATGATATCACTGATGACATCTCATATGACATCAGTGATGACATCAGTGATGACATCATCCACAGTATCTCTGACGCAACCACTCACGCCACTATAGAATCTTTTATACACCCACTGCCACTCCCACACAACCATTTACAAACCCATTCACAGAGCCATACCAGTACTTACACACCCTCTCACCGATTCATTACTCTATACACATATCCACTCACTCACCCATACTTCCACTCAAAGACCCACTCACTCACTAACATAGCCATTTACTTATCCACTCATACAGCAATACAGGTGCTCACACACTGAGTGAATTTTTAAGGTTTTTTAAATGCTGATTTCTAACAATAAAGTCCCTGAAACCTGTGTTTTTTCCAGTGAATTTCTGTGTTTTTTTTAACTAGCAGTCACGTTTGCAGAATGGTGGAGATAGGGGGCTTGGCCTCCAACAAGCGCTCAAGAATTCCACTGTGTAGGACTTACAGGATGTACCAGGAGGGATTCTTGCCCCCCAAGGTCCCTCAGGAGTAAAGTGGACTTCATCCGCCTACCAGTAGTACACCACGAGGCATGTTTGCAGAGTTGTGGAGAAAGGGGGCGTAGCCGGCGAAGACTTCTTAGGAATCCCACTGTGTGGGACTTACTGGGGCCAACTACCCCTCCTATTACCTCCAGTAAGTCCTGCGCAGCAGGATTGCTGAGTTCTGATAGCAGGCCTTTTCTCCTTTATCCACCACTCTGCAAACACGCCTCCTAGTGTGGTCTTGGTTGGGGGTGATGTCCCCTTTGCTCCCGGGGGTCCTTTGGGGCCAACTAGCCTACCTGTTACCTCCGGTAAGCCCCACACGGTGGGATTGCTAAGAGGTAGTCGCAGGCTACACCCCCTTTCTCCACCACTCTGCAAATGCGCCTCCTGGTGCACTGCTGCTTGGAGGATGAAGTCTACTTTACTCCTGAGGCCCTCAAAAGGCAAGGGGACTTCATCACCCCACCAGCAGTGCGCCGAGAGGCGCGTTTGCAGAGTGGTGGAAAATGGGGCGTGGCTGCCAACCACCTCTCAGCAATCCAGCTGTCTGGGGCTTACTGGAGGTGACAGGTGGGCTAGTTGGCCCCTAAGGACCCTTAGCAACGAAGGGGACTTCATCCTCCAACAAGGAACGCACCAATAGGAGCGTTTTCAGAGTAGTGAAGAAAGGGGGCGGGGCCTCGGCGATCTGCCGTCTTCTGTTTCTTTTTATTCTAGGAAGGAGGGCTGTGTGCCTCCATTGCCTTGATGCTTTTGGGCCTTGGGTACCACATCCCCCGAGGCCTGACCCATTTGATTTGTAATAAAACAGGAGGGGGACCCTAGGCTGATTTTTGCCCCATACACCCAATCCCTCGGGGCTGGGCCTCTGCTATTTCTTTTCTTTAAACGGGATTGGGCCCTGTCTTTTTTTTTATTTAATGTTTTTATATTTTTAAGAAAGGTGGGCCATGTGACCCTCCCTTTCCTGGGCCAGTTTTGTCCCTGGGGACCCCATCCCCCGGGGTCTGCACTCTATTTATTTATTTTTTCCATTTTTAAAGGCCGGCCCCTCCTGAGGTTACAATAGCTCTGGGGACCCCATCCCCCAGGGCATGGCTATATCCTTTCATTGAGAAAAAAAATGGGCCTTCATGACCGCCATACCCTGGCCATTTTCAGCCCCGGGTACCCCATCCTCTGGGGCATGGCCATGTCCTTGGGGCCACGGGGGAGCCTCAAGGCCCCCGTGGTCCCTGCCAGCTCCCCGCCTCCTGCAAGAGCCGGCATTGCTTTTGGACAGAGGGAGCTGCAAACAATCAGTTCCCTCTGCCCAAAAGCAATTTTGCTTCACTTCATGGAATCAGTGATCTTGCTTCCATGAACCGAAGCAGAGTTGCTCCTGCCATGCCTTAGCAAACTGCAATGTCCTGGGTGTGGGCACTCCGGGACATTACTGGAGCCGGCCCTGGGGGGTAGTGGTCCCAAGGGTCATTTACGGCTCTACGAGGGGGGCCGCCTTGCCTCCCCCACAACAATACTAAAGCCCGAGGGAGGTGGTGGTCCAGAGGTTGTGTGGGGGGCTCAAGTCTCACCACACTTTATTTTTAAATATAGCCCCGTGGAGGTGGTGGTCCCTAGGGCTCCGAGGGAGGGCTGAAACCCCATACGCATCTTTTCAAAGGAAGGTGGCAGCCGCAGAGGCTGCGGGATGCCCGCATGTCCCTCCCTGCATTTAATAAACATAGCCCATGGGAGGTGGTGGTCCCCGGGCTGCGGGGTCCTGAGCGGCACCCCGCATGTATTTTGATCATTGCCCCCGGGAGCTGGCCCATCCGGGGGCCTAATTAAATGAAGTGCAGGAGCCCGTGCTTCATTTTTGAAAACATTTCGGCCGGATTCGAGCTTCCAACGCAAATCCAGCTGAATTAGTTTTTTAAAAAAAAGGCTTTTTTTTGGCCCTGGGTGTCTCTGTAGGACCCCCTGAGCAGGCCTAGGGGGTCAGTGTGTTTCCACCCTTCCCCTTTTTCTTGATTTTTAACCTTTTTTGACTTATTTTCTTGTGACTCATTTCAGCTGAGTCACAAGATGGCTGCCAATGCTTCTTGATTTGAATTGTTGGCAGCCAATCAGATCTCAGACATGAGATCGGGAGGGTTCATGGATCTTCTGCGGCCATATTTGTATATCTGAGAAATGTTCACACTTCTCAGGAACTACTGAACGAATTTACACCAGTTAACAGAAAGAGTGCACTCTGGACCAAGAGCTACCTTTTTGCCAAAGTTTGTGTAATTCCGTTCAGCAGTTCGGGCTGTAGCTTCATCAACAGTTTCCTATGGAAATTAACATGGAGAAAAAGCGTTTTGGGACCCCACTTTTTCTCGGCCCCCGCTTGACAGAGCACCCCGAAATTTCCAAGACAGCAGCTAAAGTGAGTGGGCCATTAATGTTGAAATTTTCGCCAAGATTCGTCCAACGGCGCCAAAGATATTGGCAAAAGAAAAAACACTTTTTGAATAGAAAGAAGGTCCTAACTATAACTAGTTACTTGTGACTGGCAGTAGGTAATATACTATATAGGTATATATATATGTATATATATATATATATAGGCATAGCACATAACCTTTTTTTCTAAAAGAGAACATCGAAAGAGATATTAAGAAAGTGGAATGTACGCTATGAACAAATTCCCAAAAATGCATTCAAGGAGTGCTGGATAGAAAAAACAAAGAAAAACTAAGATGTAAAGAAAGCAGCATGAAAAGTGGCCTATAAAGATAGCACATTGACCTGAAACATGATAGGCAGGACATGAATGAAATAAAGGGAAGGATAAATAAATGGCCTTCATATTACAAAGACCTAAAAGCAAAGTATCCCCAACTCATTAGAGAACCTGGTGGGACTGGTAGATTAAGTAGAGCTGTTTGTTGTCATTACAACAATACACTAAGAAAAAGAAAAAGGAGAAACCTCACTAAGGTGCTCTTCACCCAGCTGATAATGTGGATATAATTGCAATAGTGAACTCAAAAGGTCATGGGCAGGCTCACCAATTAGACAACTATACTTTCTAAGATGACCATGTCGAGGCAAAGTAGATCTTTGAAGACCTAACCGAATACACTAAGGATAAAGTATCCCCGCTGTACGAAATGATGATACCGCAATTTAACATGGAATCAAAGCAGCAAACAGAGGCACAACGCCACAGGTCTAGTTGTAAGGCCTCGGTACTATGGTGGTTGCCATTTCCTCTTCATGAACACTCACTCGCAGAAGGGGCATGTTTGTAGACATGTCTTACTTTGGTAGCTCTGTAGGGAGAAAGTGATCAATGGCTGCCGCTTCTGTTATAAACATGCAAAACAGGCCCTGTGGCACAGACTATGCTGTTACACTGTTACACAGCTTCCATGAAGCATTGTGCTTCATGGAAGCTGTGTGCATTGTGGCAGGTCATTGGTGAGGGAGAGGATCAGCTGGGTGTCATCGGCGTATGAGACGATGTTGAGGTCGTGCGATCGCACAATGTTGGCGAGCGGTGTCATGTCGACGTTAAAACGGGTCAGGCTGACTGATGATCCTTGGGGTTCGCCGCAGGTGATCTTGCTGGCTTCGGATCGGAATGGAGGGAGGCGGACTCTCTGGGTTCTGCCGGTGAGGAAGGAGGTGATCCAGTCCAGGGCTTTGTCGCGGATCCCTGCGTTGTGGAGGCGTGTGCGTACGGTGTGGTGGCAGACGGTGTTGAAGGCGGCCAAGAGGTCTAGGAGGATGAGGGCCATGGTTTCGCTGTTGTCCAGCAGGGTCCTGATGTCGTCGGTGGCGGCGATGAGGGTGGTTTTGGTGCTGTGGTTGCTGCAGAATCAGGATTAGGACGTTGCTCTCTTTGAGGAAGAGGGTCAGTTGCCTGTTGACGATCTTCTCGATGACTTTCGCCCGGAACGGGAGCAGGGAGATGGGTCAGAAGTTGTTGAGGTTCTTAGGGTCTGCCTTGGGTTTCTTGAGTAGGGCGTTGATCTCAGCGTGTTTCCAGCTCTCTGGGAAGGTGGCAGTCTCAAAGGAGCTGTTGAAGATCTTCCGGAGTTGAGGTGCGATGATGGAGCTCACTTTGTTGAAGATGTGGTGAGGGCAGAGGTCGGACGGTGAACCGGAGTGGATGGTGTTCATGATTTTGATGGTGTTGTTTTCATTGACATGGTTCCAGGAGGCAGGAAGAAGGTGGCTAGAGACTCCCAGAGGTCTTGTGATGGCGGGATGTCGTTAGAGCTGGAGCTGGGGTTGGCGAGTTCCTTCACGATGTTGAAGAGCTCTTTGCTGTTGTGCAAGTTGTGGTTGATGCGTTCCTTGAAGGAGGTCCTTTTGGCTGTTCGAATGAGTTGGTGGTGCCTGCGGCTGGCGTTCTTGAGGGCTGCATGGTTGTCCGGTGTCTGTTTGTGGTGCCACTTCTTCTCGAGTCTTCGGCAGGTTTGCTTGGATGCCTGGAGGTCGGTGGTGAACCAGATGGCCCTTCTGACGGTGCATCTGTTTGAGGGTTTCTCGATCGGGGCGAGAGTGTTGGCGCAGTCGTTGATCCATTTCCTGAGGTTGCAGGCGGCTGTGTTGGTTTTGGAGAGGTCGGTTGGTTGGTCTTGGGCAAGGGTGGTGATTAGCTGGTCTTCGGTGACCTTGTTCCAGCTGCGGTGGGGGAATTGTTGCAGGTGGTTGTGTGTGGTGTGTTTTTCGAAGGTCAGTCCAGTGAAGTTCGGTGATGTGGCTGAAGATGACATGGTTGCTGGCAGAAAAGATGGGGTCGAGCGTGTGTCCGGCGGAGTGGGTGGGTGTCGTGACGAGCTGTTTGAGTCCGAGGTTGGCGAGGTTGGCGAGCAGGGTGGTGGAGTTGCTATCGTTGGCGTTTTCGAGGTGGAAGTTCAGGTCTCCGAGGAGGATGTAGTCTGTGGATGCGAGGGCGTGCGTGCTGATGACATCGGTGATGGAGTCGCTGAACTGTGGCCTGGGTCCGGGTGGTCTGTAGACGAGGGTTCCTCTGAGGGTGGTGTTGTGGTCGATGTGGATCTGGAAGTTCAGGTGTTTGGCAGTGCTGAGGGTGTCTTCGGTGCTGGTCAAAAATCTGAGGGTATTCCTGTGGACAATGGCGATTCCACCTCCTGGTCTGTTGGTGCGGTCCCTGCGGGTGATCTTGTAGCCGTCCGGGATGGCTATGGCAATGTCAGGTGCTGAAGAGGGGTTCATCCAGGTCTCTGTCAGGAAGGCGACATCCGGGGGGGATGAGTCGAGTAGGTCCCAGAGTTCGATGGCATGCCTGTGGACAGAGCGGGTGTTGAGTAGTATGCATCTGTGATGGTTGCGACCTGCCCTGGTGGGAGGGGCAGGTCGTGCAGGTGTTCATTGGCTGGTGAAGGTGCAGCTTCGGCAGGAGAAGGGTCTGTGGGTGAGCTTAGGGGTGGCCTGATCGGCCGGCATTGAGTTCATGGAGGATGTTGGCGTCATAGCGGTGTTGGGCGTCGTGGCACTCGCTGGGGTCTGGCGCTGGTCACAGTCCAGGCGCGGATGGGTGCAGACAGGCTTGCCTTAGGTGCGCTTTTGGCACACCAGCGGCACGGCCGTACAGCGCCTGCCATTAAGAAGGGGAGGTGGAAGGGGGAGCAGCTGGGAGGCGGGTGCGGGGCGAATGGGTGAGCGAGGGGGGCGGGGCCACAGAGGACGCAGCGGCGGGAAGGGGAAGTGGCAGAATGCTAAAATCAAGAGAGGGTCACAGAAAGGAGCAAATAAGGTGATAAAAACAGCAGACAGGCAGAATCAGGCAATAGGGGAAAAAAGCAGAGACAGAGGACGGGCACGAACTTGCGGCAGCAGCGAGGGCGAGAGCACCGGCACTATCAGGTGGAACTGTGCAGCGTGGGCCGGGACCTGCCTGGAAACAGGGTCAAGGGCCACTCTCTTCACCGCACAGTGGCCGTCGTTAAGAAGGGGAGGTGGGAGGGAGGAGCAGCTGGGAGGCGGGTGCAGGGCGAATGGGCGAGCGAGGGGGGCGGGGCCGCAGAGGACGCAGCGGCGGGAAGGGGAAGTGGCAGAATGCTAAAATCAAGAGAGGGTCACAGAAAGGAGCAAATAAGCAAATAAGGTGAAAAAAACGGCAGACAGGCAGAATCAGGCGATAGGGGAAAAAAGCTGAGACAGAGGACTGGCACGAACTAGTGGCAGCAGTGAGGGTGGGAGCAAGGGCACAATCAGGTGGAGCTGTACAGCGTGGGGAGCGACCTGCCTGGAAACAGAGTCAAGGGTCGCTCAGGCAAGGTCAATCATCATTTCAGGCCAATGTCTCAAACCACAGCATTCATAACATAAAAATGCTAAAAGTACTAATATTTTGGCAGTCCAAGCATTAAAAAAGAACTAGGCACCAACATGCCAAGAATACCCACAATATGTCAATAATTACCACCTTTACACAAGTTTAATCATGCCCCATTGCTCAAGAGTACTTTGAGGTAGATTGTAATTAACCCATCCATCCCTGGTCCCCAAAACCACACATCCTTGCAACCACACATTGCTGGTTCACTCTGGGCCAATTTGAATAAGGTTGACAAGGTTGCATTATTCATAGAGGTTGCCAACACATGAAACTTGAAATTGACTTGAATTGTGTTACAACTTAGACAATATTGGGGTGGTGATCACTGTGGAAATAAGGGAAGCCAGTATTTCTACAATGGGGGCATGTTAACATTTGTAATGTGTTACCATTACGTACATTTCTCATAATAAACATACACAATATCCTAAAAAATTTCTACTGTTGACTATTGTTGTAAGCCTAGAGTATTTACCTTTCCTGCCTGCTACACCTGGCAACGAAATTTGAATGTCTTCTTTAATGTACTGGTACATTAGAAGATCATAGTCCCTCATCTGTCTACTGCCTATCCTAATTTTTTTATTTGAAAATTTGTTACGTTTTTGCACTAGTTTAAATTAACACATTTTACACTTTGAAAGGTGTTAATTGTGAACATCAAGTAAAGTTTGGCCGTTCCTTGGTAGAATGGAAGGGCTAGAGGGGAAAATAAAATGGTGACTCCCACAAACAAAGCTGATGGGTATGTTTTAAAAAAGTATGAAAGTTCCATAGGTCTGATGCCAGAGATAACTTCATATGACAAGAACTGTACTTCATTTATCTTACATCTTACATCTTCACCTTCGCTTCTCGAATTTGGAAAAAATAATGCTGAGAATGGGACAGTAGGCCCATGTTGTTTAAGCCCAAGTGTCTCTGAAAAGTACGCTCAGTGCCTTGGTGTTGTGACAGAGTACTACCTAAAAAGAGTGAAACCGAAATTAAATATGCACGTTTGGAAGATGATGTGTCTCTTGAATGTAAATAGGTGCAAATCCCAAAATGTCACTATTTTAAGCAAGTTTGACAGAGTCTGTATACAGCCTCCTGTTCTGAGCTGAAAACTCTGTCACTATCTGCCCACATGGGAGCAGTGTTCTTGGGCAGCTTCTGGTGAAGCTTTGGTATCCAGGCGAGGTGACCTCATGAAAAAGGTGTGCTACATCACAATTCATGACTGTTTGTCTTTACAGCCTTTAGAAACCTAAGTTTCCTATCAGAGTATCTTAGTTAATCAATTTGAGTGCCATGGTATTTCTGGCCCTTGCACCATTAGTAGGATACTAGCAAATACTCAATATCTGTGCAAATAAAAAGTGAGAGCAGATAATGTAAGGGAGGAGTCCTGGAGACCTTAAGGGACCTGAGCTCAGGGACTAACAGGAAAATGGGTGCTGAAGAAACACGGAAGGAAGAAACAGTGATCAATGGCAATGATGGTTGCCGCTGTGACTGTGGTGAAACAAAGTGTTCAGGGTCCAGTGGCAAAATGGGACCACGAATGTCGGAGGCAAAAAAAAACATGTGAATCATTAAAGAGGCAGGGTAATGATGTAGAGGAGCTGGAGTAGAGGCCTAGTAGTCCTGTAGGATTCTTGAGAGAGAGAGAAGGTGTGTATTGAGTCAGCATTGGACTGTTGAAGGGAGGCTGATTGCAGGTTTGTGGCAGAAGGAATGAGAATTTGTTTGAAGGGCGGCTGATGGCTGTGGTAGAGAAGTAAGAGGGGATTTTGAAAGCAGTGGCAAGGGAAATAAGGGAGGTCAGATCAGTAAGGATACTGGAAGTGACTGACCGAGGAGAGCTGGGAGAGATGAGCATTGGGAAAAGTGCTGCTGAGTCGGTCGTATAAAACAGAAAAAGGGTGCCAAGCATAGCAGCATTTTAGATATGACAGGTATCAACAGCAATTAAGACCGAGTGATGGAACTATTTATTTTAGCAAAAAAACTGATCAATTATTCCATAAGATCATTCTAATAATGGCAAGCACACCGCCTCTGTTCCTGGGAAGTAACCTCCTAGAGATGAAATCTACTGGTTGGTCCAGGCCGTCTTCATTAAGTTGTGAAAGTACTGGCCCTATGCCATGCTCTAAGGCAGGGGTCTCCAAACTTTTTAGCACAAGGGCCACATGGTATAATTTACAACTAATTAGTTTTATAAATGAATGAATACAATTTAAATGATAAATATGGTTTGCTTGGATCTTTTTTGCAATCAGCATGATGTGATTCAGAACAAAAGAGAAATGTGACAATTACAAAGGAAAAATGCTGTTCTTAAACTCAGAAGTTATATATAAAGAGTAAAGATGTCAAACATTAGCAAATGCTCTGACAAAATAATCACTTACTTAACTGTAGATAGGAAAAGCAGGCTATTAATTATTTTATTAATTTTAAAGACTCAAAACTTATACATTTATATGAAATGAGAATGTGGTCAATTTGTGGTACCCAATCATAAACAAAATAACATAAAGCGCAAGATTAATGGGAATAATGGAACAGATTTTTTACTTTTTTCAAAATATCTCTGAACTAAGGTTTCATGCTTTAGGAGCCAATTATTAGAATGGACTTCAGATAAATTTGCTCGATATTCAGTTTTGAAAATGTTTTTTAGAGTCTAAAGAGGCATCCTTTCATTCTTTATTTACAGACTAATATGTGTGAGCCAGATTGAAAGCAAAGTCAAAACATCTGTGTAAAATGAATCCCAGAGTGTTCATGTCATAGGTTGCACTGTAAAGGAAACGTGCTCAGTCTGCAACGTTCTGCAGCATGGGCTATCTGCACTAGGTACTTGCATTTTTCAAAGATCTGGCATACACAACATTGCTGGTCTAAAATATACAATAGCAAATAATCAAAAGGCTCTTCTGCCACCTTCAGGCTACCAAAAGAGTTTGATATTTATTTCCCTTTGATTTTCAGAATCCGAGGCCTTGGAACACAAAAGAGAACACATTATAGCTTTCTAATGCTAAAGTTGTTGCCAGTCGCATAAAGTCTTGCAGCAGGACAGATGTGGCCCGTGGACCATAGTTTGGAGACCCCTGCTGTGAGGTTTGAACAATGAGTTCCCGGGAAAAGTCATGGGATGTGCACGCCTTTGTTCTTATTACCATTCTGGGTAGCTTCTTTGAAGTCAGTTCAGTCAAGGGGGCAACAATGTTGCCATCTCCCTTGACAAACCTCCTGTAACATCCTTTGAGGTCTAGGAAGGCTCTCAACTCCCTTTTGGTTTTTGGGGGCTCGCGGGCCATGATGGTCTCTATCTTGGCCTGGAGGGGTTGCAGCTTACCCCTGCCCACCAGCTGTCCCAACTACACCACATACCCCTGCCCTACCCTGTCTGGCACTTACTGGCCTTGATTGTCAGACATGCGTTTTGCAGGACCTGAAGTACTTCCTGCAGGTGATAGAGGTGGCCCTTCCGGCTGTTACTGAAGACAGCTATGTCATCTAGGTAAGCAGCACTGAAGGCCTCCATACCAGCCAAAACCTAGTCCACTAGCCCCTGGAAGGTGGCAGGGGCATTCCTGAGTCCAAAGGACATCACTTAAAATTGGTAGTGGTCCTCTGGATTGGAAAACGCTGACCTCTCCATGGCTTCTTCAGTTAGGGCAATCTGCCAGTATCCTGAAGTAAGGTCAAAAGTACTCAGGAACTGGGCATCCCCTAATCTGCCAATCAGCTCATCAGCTGGGGATGGGATGAGCATCAGTCTTGGTGACTTCATTGAGCCCCCGTGAAATCTACAGAGAACCTGAGTTCTGATTAACCCTGGACGTAGTGGAAGTAGTGGGGCTACGCGGAGCATCACGTAGTGGGGCCAAATCTACGCACACTCACACACTCCGCATAGCCCCACTACGCACCGCCCGCCTCCCTCCCGCCCTCTTTTAAAATTACTGAAAATGTTTAAAAGTAAGGAAAATGACTTACCTGAGCTGCGGCGTCCTGGGGCTCCCTCTTCCTGCTTCATCATCAACTTCTTCCTGACAAATGCACATGCCTTCATAATGCTCCTCTTGTCAGGTAAGCCCTTCCTCTAGCAAAACCTCTTAAGCTGGGCCACAGTGTAGCTCTCCAGGTTGGCCAGCTCAACCTCCATCTTTGCAGGAAAAATCACAGATCCAACAGGCAGGTTGAGGGAGGATATATTTGGAAAAATCAAAAAAGCCCATCAGGGAGAATTGACTCAAATTGATTTTAGATATGCAATGGAAGTGCACACCAAGTACGGTATGGTATTGCACACACTCATGTCCTATTCTCACCGCTGATCACCAATGTTAGAAATTGGGTTTCTGGTTGGCAGAGGTATGCACCTTGTACAAGCAGTTTCCACAATCCTAATCAGGGTAAGTCAGATTTGCACCCTAACTTAACCTGTGTTCACCCCCTGGTAGCTTGGAACAGACCAGACCAGGCAAGCTTAAATTGAGAGGCAATGTGTAAAGTATTTGTGTAACACTTCAAACAGTAAAACAGTAAAAACACCACGCAAAAAGATACCACTCCATGTTAGGAAAATATGGCTTACGTTATTGAATACAACAAGACCAAAACAACAAGAATCCAATAAGTAGAACCCGAGTTAAGAATTTTTAAAGAGTATCTTGAAAAGTAGTGCCAACCCGGGGTGTCTGATCGTGCTAGACAAGATCAAATCCAAAAGTTCAGGCGGTTGTGATGGAGCACGGGTCAGATACAGGGACCAGCCTTGGCCTGCTGAAAACAGTACTTTGGTTCATGGTAGCTTTGACGTCGAGGAAGGGAGGCAAGATGCAAAGGAGGCGATGCATCATCATCGATCTTTGGGATGTAGGTGATGTGTTGGCTCTGAGCTGTGCAAAGTTGAAGATGCATTGGAAAAGGAGGCAATGCACGGCACCATCAGCAATGTGATATACATGATCCTTGCAGCAGCAGCGATGAGTTGGCGTTGATGAAGATGCACTAGTTCTGAGCACTGCAGCGGCATCGCTGCATGAATTTCTGCTGGAGCAGCACTTTATACCCAATTCCAAATGCCTATGACTAGATTGACAGCACTTGGCAGAACAGGACTCACAGATAACAGAGTTCTGGTGCTGTAGAAGGGTTGTTTGAAGTCTTTGATGTCCCTGAGACTTCAGAACAGGAGGCACTCAGACAAGCCTTTTGAGTCACTCTGGGTTCAGTGGGTCTAGTGCTTCTCACCAAGGCAAGAAGGGCAGCAGGCACGTCAGCACAGCAGAAAAGCACTTCTTCCAGAGCAGCAGTCTAGCAGACTGGCAGTCCTTTAGCAGCACAGCAGTCCTTCTTCCTAGCAGGATATCCACAGGTCCTGAAGTGTACTGAGTTGGTGGTGGCAAAAGTCCGGTACTGATACCCAGTTGTGCGTCTGAAGTGAGGGAGACTTCAAAGATGGGCTTTGAAGCGCACAGAAGTCTGCCCCTTCCTACCCTGGCTCCAGACTCCTACCACCTTTGTGTAGGGACATGACACAGCCCGTTAACTTAAAAGTACATGTCCTACCTTTTAGTTAGACAGCAACCTGCCCTATGGACTACCTTGGGTGTACCTTAAGGGTGACTTATATGTAAGAAAAGGTGAGTCTATGGCTTAGCAATGGGCTTTAAATGCCTAGTCGACATACAGGCTCTGCAGTGGCAGGCTGGAGACATGTTGTTTTAAAGGGCTTATTAAGTGGGTGGCACATTCAGTGCTGCAGGCCCACTAGTAGTAGTTATTGTACAGGCCCAGGACATATATAGTGCACTCTACCAGGTGCTTATAAGTAAATTAAATATGCCAATCGTGGAGAAACTAATGGCACCATGTTTAGGGGAGTGAGCACATGCACTTTAGCACTGGTTAGCACTGGTAAAGTGCCCAGAGTCCTACAACCAACAACAAAAGTGAGGCAAAAAGTGAGGCAAACAGGCAAAAAGTTTTGTGGAAGACCAGCCTAAGGCTAACAAGTCTAACACAGACGCTGCTATGGATATTTATTTGGACACTCTAGTACGAGTAGATTGTTTTGCAAATGGGTGTTTTGGGTGTCTTTTTGATGGTGGGGTGCAAAGCTGTTTGAGGACTATTTTCTTTCTCCAGTACTGTGTTCCCTGCATTACTAATGAGGGAAGAGTGTTTAATTTTAATAAAAATAAATTGGAAACATTTATATTCATTGTTACATTATCTTATATTTCACTTGGCCTTATGTAATGAAGATGGTTTAAAAAAGGCCATACAAATATTATTGGCTGAACTATTATGCCTTATGGTTTTTTTGCAATACAAATCTATTGCTTATTATAGAATCTAGATATGTGTTGTGCATATTTGTGTAACACTTACCTGGATCATCTGCTCCTCCAGCTTCAGTTCCACATTTAATTCTATCATAGCTGGTGAGTTAAATGATGTGGACATATTCCTCCAAACCTATGAGTTCCAGTTCAGGGGCAGGACCTTCTCCTATAACTAGGCACCAATGTCTGTGCTGCAACAGTAAATCTCTAATAAAATAAAATGTCTGTTTGTTGTGCTGGATTGAGTTGGGTTCTAAGTCCACAAAATTACTTCTAAGAGGTCTTTGGATTGCTGATATTGTAGATAAAGAATATGAAATTGAAAGTAGGTCCTTCAAACTGCAGGTCAAACAATCAGGATGCTTTCCTATGCTCTTCCAGGTATGTTTGCACTTTAAAATGGCATCTCCCCTGTTTGATAATGTAATTTTCTGTTTCCACACATGCGTTTTTTCTGATTGGGTTTAGCACCAAGGAAAATTGTATGAAATTACATTGCATGCAATAAAATGCACGCAGTGAAACTGTTTCCACTGGACCCCTAAACACTCATATTTGAGAGAGATTAAAGGTCCCACTGACAGTTCTAAGAATCAGTAACAGTAAAGACAGTAAAAAAAGTGATTTTACTGCACCCGATTTACTGATTAACTCAGAATCATGATTATAACTTTTTTATTGTTAAAAATACAGAACACTCATAAAGTTAAATTCAGTATGTTGGTCCCACAACTAACAACACTGAAGCCTCAGGACCAACTGAAGTTGGGTGCAAAACACAGTAACAGTGAGAACAGTGATTTTAAATGCAAAATCAACATGAACAGTAACCATAATGCATAGTAACATGGAATCCCTGAATAAAAGGCTGTCTCTAATTTCCTTATTACATAGTAATTTCTTTGTACACATTTCTAGTCACTGTAATAAAAATAAACAATCGTTGGTAAATGAATTAGGTTTCGCTTATGTGATTAATAAGCTGTTTTTTGTTGTAAGTTAAAGCTTGTTGAGTAGTTGTACAATATAAGTTACAGAAAGTCTGGTAAAGTGTTATGCCTTGTTTATGTTCAAACAAACAATTTATTGTGCTGTTACTAGTGGGATAGTGTGAGAAAGTAATAGCAACATTTTAAAAAAATGAAATGAAAGAGAAATAATAGAATTAATTGATGTAATAGCAATATTATGTGTTTAGAGGAGTTGACACAACTTGTGTGCCCGGTGCCAAAGCACCTACTGCACCATTCAAATAATGCCCATGGTGCCTGAAAGATAACTGCATTTGTGACTGCCTGCTTAGTAGTAAACCTTAGCAATATTTGGTGTTTATAGGAGTTATGACAACTATTGGCCCCGGTGCAGTGCACCTGCTGCACCAATCAAATCATGACCCTATTGCCTGTAAGGTACCATCACGTGTGACTGGCTGTTTGGTAGTAAAATATTGCAATATTTGGTGTTTAGAGGGATTCCTAGAGCTTTGGTCCCTGGTGTCACTCCACCTGCTGCATCAATAAAAGCATGACTAGTGCCTGCAAGGTAACTACACTTGTGACTGCTTATAAATATAGGAATATTGGGTGTTTAGAGGAGTTCTGACAACTTTTGGCTCCGGTGCCACTGCATCTGCAGCACCATTGAAATTATATCCCTTGTGCCTGCTAGGTAACTGCAATTGTGACTGCCTGTTTAGTAGTAAAGTTTAGAAATATTCTGCGTTTAGTGGGGGCCCTAGAGTTTCTGGCCCCGGTGCACCTGCAGCTGCTGTACCATTTAAATCAAGCACAAATTGAACTGCAAGCTCATTGCAATTGCATTTGCCTGTTTAGTAGTAAAATATAGCAATATTAGATGTTCAGTGGGGTGCCTCTGACTTTTGGTCCTGGTGCTACTGCACCCCCTGCACCATTCAAATCCTGACCCTGTTGACGGCTAGTTAAATGCACTTATGTCTGTCTTGTTTAGTAGTAAAATTTTGTAATAATCTGGGGCTAGTTGGGTCCCTAGAGCTATTGGTCCCAGTGCCTCTCCCTGCAACACAATGGGGAGAGGATGTGGCCCTACGGCTAGAGTGGTCAACCTCGACTCTGGGAAACCGGATTCGAATCTTGGCAGGGCCACTTAGCATCCTGTGATTCTGGGTAAATCACTTAGTCTCCCTATGCCTAACCAAAAATGAATGTGTCTATCTGTAATGTAACTGGTGCTCATGTAAAGAGCTCTGATACCTTTGGGTCAAGTTTGCGCTATATAAAACTCAAGGGGAAAAAAAGTGCCACTGAACCACCATTCAAATCAAGTCCCTTTTAACTGCAATTGTGACTGCCTGTTTAGAAGCCAAATATAGCAATATGAGTTCTGACAACTTTTGGGCCTGGTGCCACTGCATCTGCTGCACCATTCAAATAATGACCCTGTTGCCTGCAAAATAACTGCACTTGTGGCTGTCTGTTTAGTGATAAAATATAGCAATATTTGGTGTTTAGTGGAGTTATGACAACTTTTGGCCCCGATGCTGCCAGGTAACTGCTATTGTGACTGCCTCTATAGTAGTAAAATATAACAATATTAGGTGTTTAGAGTTCTGACAACTTCTGGACCCTGTGCCACTGCACCTGATGCACCATTCAAATAATGACCCTGTTGTCTGCAAGGTAACTGCATTTGTGACTGCCTGTTTAGCAGTAAAATATAGCAATTTTAGGTGTTAAGTGAGGTGCATAAAGCTTTTGGTCCTGGTGTCATTGCACCTGCTGCATCATTGTGAGCATGACCCTGTTGTCTGCAAGGTAACTGCACTTGCACCTGCCTAGTTTTTTTAATTTAAGCAATAATCTGGGTTTAGTGGGGTCCCAAAAGCTTTTGGACTGCATCTTTTGCACCATTCAAATCAATTCCTTCTTAACTGTAAGGTAACTGCAATTGTGACTGCCTGTTCAGTATTCAGATATAGCAATATTATGTGTTTAGAGGAGTTCTGACAAATTGTGGGCGGGTGCTACTGTACCAGATGCGCCATTCAAATCATGACCATGTTGTCTGCAAGATAAATACACTTGCATCTGCCTGTTTAGCAGTAAAATATAGCATAGCTCTTGTATGTTGACTTTATTTTTACTGTGCAATGTTTCTAACAACATTCATAGATTAAGTTGAAAAACAAATCTGATAAAGCCTACAACGTGCAACGAAAGGTACTGAGGCATAAATAGGAAATGACACAAACGATCAAAGGCTAAAGCATCTGCTATACACAGCTAAGTTATAAAAGGCAAGTTTTCCGGCATACTGTTTGGAGCTGTCTGCCTTTTCCAGGGCAAGAGATCCTATCTTGACAGTGAATTGGGCTTAAACAGTGTGAACAGCTTTAGTAAAAGTATCCTAAATGCGTGCAGCTCGGGAAAGTTAACAAAAAAAAGTCCCAAGCAAAACCGAATGAACACAGTAATTCGGCAATGGGTACTGATAAGAGCTCCTTTTAAGATATACTATATACAAGATATTTCACAAGCGCCGTGCAGGCGAACCCTAATGACCAGCTTCTCATCTGTAATAAGTTAAAGCTGTTGAGTTGCGATGTCATGAGGATTCCTGCCAGAACCAGAAGCCAATATGAAAGGTAGGTCACGGAGCAGAGAACCGGAAATGACTTTTCATTCTTCTGACCTGTTTTTCTAAATAAAGTAAACAGTGATCAGCAGAAAAGAGGCAACCTACTTATTTTTGCACGCTAAAGGTAATTATAGGAAAGAAATATTTTATCTCCATATTTCAGCACATTTTGAACTACATCATATTTTAATCTGATTCTCTTATCTTTATGCAAAATATTATTAACTGCTTTTGGGTTTTTAATTTTGCACTTCAGATCGTGCTTTTATTATCCACGTCTGTAACCATACTGTCTCTTTCGTATGAAAGAGCAAAGCACCAAGAATGCAAGTGACTAGTGGGATAAGTGATTGTGTGACACGCCCTATGAGGAATGAAGAACCCTCTGCCATGTATTAAACCGACAAGTTAAGTCACTTTTGAGTTCTGTGACCTTATGAAGGAACTCCTCTGCAACTTGTAATATCTTTATAATGTACATCAGGGGGTACTTTATCCTATATATCTCTTGTGTCTGAGATTTGGCTATGATAGAAGGGGTGATGAAATGCAGCAAAAGAAAAACAATTGACAGCAAAAACAATAGTTACCTTTACTGAATTGAGCATCCAAAAAGGAACAGTTAATACAGTAAATCCAGTGCTAGTGCAAAAGATAAATTGCTGTCACATGCAACTCTCCATATCCATCTCTCACAATTGCTCTGCAATGTGGCGGCCAAATTGGAATGTTGAAATATCAATTTCAAAGCAACACAGGTGATTCAAATTGTTGCACAAGGAGCCTGGACATTTATCACATCACATTGCTAACAAGAAATTGTTGATAAAAATAATTTTTCAAGAAATTCAACTTCTGATTAATAATTTACTGCTACCATCAGAGTCTCCATCCCAGATTCACATCCTTCCAACCATGATGCAATACACCTCTCCCAACCAGACAGCGTGAATTAATACCTACAGTCACAGGTCCTGCATGTGCTGAGCATCTAAGGAGCAGAGACTCACAGGGGAAGAGTCCACAGTATGTGTATCACCTCACCTCTCATGTTAATCATCTTGTTCAGGTTCAGCGTGATATTGTGATATCCCCTTTATTGGCAGCTGAGGTCAGACTGGCAAACATGGGCCCTGTTATGCAGCCGGATGGTGATGAACTCTTGTGTCTGCGGGTCAGTGGTGCTGCAAAATACATACATGCGAAAAAAGCTGTGGGTAGAACAGAATGTGAAGGACTAATAAAATAATCAGTGTCAACTGACCCAAGCAAACCAGTGGCTAAACTGGATGGATCAAAATCCCACTGCCTATGCATGTATACGCTGTCCAGGGATGTATTCACAGCAACATGCTTTTGGTAGGGGTGTGGGACAATTGCCTAATTTGTTTGCTTCTAAGTAATTACACAACATTTAGAAAAAGTATGCATAATTATGCAAAGCACGAATCTGTCACGTAGCCTATATTTTCTAGTGAACCCTTGTGTCATTTTTCGCTGAAATTATAAATTCAACCATAATTAGTAGAGATTATCAAGGTTTTTTATCATCACTAATTCCATACACATGACCATACCTAGTTCCTTAAGGTGCTCATTAACTTACACCCTTATCCAAACCAGCATCATTTTAAAATACATTTAAACTCTCTATCAGATGCGAGGTACACTTTCACCATAAGTTACATCCATATAGTGTTACATTGTAGACATTTTTTCCTTGAGCGTGTAATTAAAGAAACGATCATGTCAACCCCTCATCTGCATGTTCCCTGGAGTAAATCACATCTTTTAACCCATTAGAGTGTAATATGCAGGATTCCATCAAAGAAAGAATATTCACAAACTACATACCCCATCAGTTTTCAATATATCTTAAGCCAAAACAGAATCCTCACATTTAGCCAGCTAAATCATGTAACCGCTGTAGACTGATCAAAACAAATCGTTGTCTACATATTCTCAATAATAAGTCCCACCTTTTAACCCATCTGAGTGCAATATGGGGGACTACATCAAAGGGGGAATATTCACATACTGCTTATTCAATCGGTTTCCATTATCTATCTTAAGCCATAACTGAATCCTCACATTTAGCCGGCCATATCATATAACCTCTTTGGACAGCCCGCAGTTTTATACTATTGGTCGGTATAGTCCCATACTCCATTTTACAAATAAACTGCATTAGTTCATACAAAGTCTGCCCCTGCATTATCCATTATTTAAGTCAATCGTTACTTTCAAAAGCTACCCTTATGGCAACTTTTTGGACCAAAGAATAAAGCATTCAGATAGTAGCTTAGTGCACCTACCCTTTTACGGGTTCCGGCACATCTCTTTGTTCAGCATGCTCTCCACATCCTATACGGGTGCCATGTTTAAGTCTCTTTCATATTCTTCCCAGCACTCAAGTCATCAATGGGCCAATGAAAGCTAAAAGAGGGCCTAAGCCTTGCCTATAGCCGCCATCTTAGGTTATTAGCCAGTCCATTAATTCATACATAGTGTATTCATCGGATAGGTCAATCTCTTCAAACATTGCCCCTGATAGCAGCTCTTTTATCCACAGAATAAAGATTTCAGATTTTATGTTACTGCTTTCACCCTTTAACAGGTTCACGCACTCCTTGAAGGGCTATGTAATGGTTTCAACATCATCCACCAGATTTACTTCAAAATTCCAACTGAATCTTTCTCATCCATCCAGCACTATGTCGGCCTCTGTGTTACTTAGCACTTTTTAAAAGAGAATTAACATATGGTAGCCTGGCATATATGATCTCGAAGTAATAATCAGTGGGTCGTTTACAAGTTTGATGTCCTGTTTTGCACAGGAGATGAAAATGTTTTTAAAGTAAAAGTTGAAAAAAAAATTTAAAAAGAGATTAAACAATATAAAATTGGAGACAAAAATTTATAATAAAAGGCACATTGTTCATTTGCATGCTCTGCTTACACTGCACCTCAAGGTGAATCACTGCATCAGCCCATGATTACGAGTATCGCTAATGGCACTCAAGCTTTGCAGGAGAGTTTTCTTCTTTTGGCCTATACCCGCATTGTACCTCACCTTCTGTGTGCATAGAACCGAGCCTGCTGTTGAAAAAATAATTTATGTAGATTCAACATCAAAATATAAATCTATGTCAATGAAAAGAGACAGTAGATTTAAAATTAATTCGAAATCAAGCTAATGCAAAACCAAGGATGAAATCTTTACTGCCTTTAATTTTCCACAATGGTTTCTGTCCTGTCTTTTCAGTATGCCTGCTCCTGCCATTAAAACATTTATTTTTATTAATATTTCTTTCAATTCATACAAATTATATTGTAAATAGCCCTTATTTTAGCAAAGGCTTGAATCATGAAGCATCTTTTGGGAAAGATATTTAAGAGAATATGATTGGCTCACATATGAAGTGTCAACGCGCAAGTGGAATATTTTCTGTGGACCCTAATGTCATGATATCAAGTATCGCATCTTTCGCTAACATAGTCTGTGGCATTTGATGACCTGCGATATCCTCATTAAGCCTTAATTTTTAAGGTTTAAATAGCTTATTCTAAAATGAACACAGTACTCCAAATGCAAATGCCATCTTGCTCAGTTCTTAAGAGCTGTGCCCACAGAACTGTAAGTAACCGATTAATACGAAAAGGAAACTAATATGCAGGAAAAAGAAAATACCCGCAGATTATTTCAATAAACACATACAGCAGATTTAAAGGGGATGTACAAGGTCACCTCAACAACTAAAACAACCCGCTTTGAAATCCATAAACAGTTTATATGCAGCCTCTGATAACCAGCGACCAGCTGTAGTTCTTTAAATCATAAAACAGCATGTAATTGCTTCAGTGTGTGTTACAAGGAAGTATAGTGGTCCTAATGAGGTCCAATTGCCTGGTGAACAGCGTGCATGTGTTACAGCAGCATCACTTATATACCATGTGGAACCATTTTCAATCGTGTAGGCATTCTGTTGAAGTTAAAGAGGAAGAATTAATCATTGTGCCCTCAGGCAGTGTCTTGAAATCAAACAGAGATGCAGGGATGCTGAAAGGGCATTGCACTGCCCTTTGGAGGATGCCCCCAGCAGTGCATTAGGCAGTGTGCGCTGAGCTGTTTCTTGTTTCACTTAACTCAGCTGGCTTACACTTCAGGCGGTAACTCTCAAACAAGTAAAAACTGTTTCGTAAAAATAAATAAATAAGTGCAGAGTCCAGAGATCTGCTTTTTCTTAAATTTCCCCTCATGCCTCTTTCTTGCATCACCCTACACACCATCTTTTCATTTTACTCTAACCAGTTTTTAATCCCTGTTTTGTCACTTTATCATTGAGTTCTTTTCATCATACTTGTTACCTTTTATGCCAGTCTTGCTTTTAATCAAAGATACATGATGATAAACGAGCTATGGTCTCCAAAAATAAATACAGATGGCACTTGCTTCCTTTTCTGTAAAAGGAGCGAAAATATAGATTTCCAGAAGAACACTTTTTCCTGCCTCTTGAGAGTTATTTCAATAAAGGTCTGATATTGCATTCTATAAATTGACCCCATATTATGAAGTGTTTTCATGTTATGTTTCATCTAATCCTACATGGACCTATTACCATGGCTGGATTTGGTTGGACATTGTTATAGCATACCCTTCAAAATCTGCTTAAAGTAGTTACTGAACATGGATTAATGTACTGTTGGAAATAATGAGTTCTTTATTCTTTATCTGTATCGGTTAATAGTTTTGTTAAAGTACCTATAGTGTGACCTAGATGTGTCTTTGTCAATGACAGGTCTCTGCTTCAGAAATGAGGGCTTTTTGTGCAAATTCTTCCCAGAATTTCAATAATTCCTTTCTTATTGAGTCATGATTGGGTAAATGTTTTGGTAGTTGCAGGACTTATTGTCTCAACAACTATGATAAGGCTGATAGGATTGTCTCCAACAATTCGATTAGAATGTTGTGCATATTACCTTTAGTTGTCACATCTTTCTATTTATGTCCAGGTTTACTGCACCATATCCACTATTTTAGATCATTTCTCCATTGATTGATGTAATTATTCGTTTAAAATGCTTGGGTTTCATTCATAAATCCGCAGACCAGAAACTGTAAAGGAGGAAGTTGCGCAATTCAGTTTCTCTATTTCATTGACGCGCCATAATGATAGTCACGAGTGAAATGTAATATTTTGCATGTTTATTTTCCTCAGAAATAACATGAACGCATGTGCAGAGAGGGCCTCTATCTGAACCCTCAAATACAAGCAACCAAATTACAAGTGATTAAACAGAATATAGAGTGAATGCAATAAGTCCTGTTTCCTCTACGTGTAATATTTGTGAACGAAAACTGTATGAGTTGAAAATCAATAATAGTCAAATCAACAAAGAAGTGTGCCAAAAAAGTAGACGAAGAGCAAGCATGTTGAAAAAACTGTTAGGTTTTTAAGAATATAGAGAAACCCATTAGGTTTCTAAGAAAGCCCTCACTCACCAACCTGGTTGGTGACATGCTTCATCATCGGGCCCACCCAGGAGTGGCCAAGTGCCACTCTAGTGTGCTGCTACGCATTGCATTGCGATGCAGCGCGCACAACGAAATTCGTTTTATTTATTTAAATGTGTACTTACCTCCGTTCATCCATATTCCGGTGTTTACATTTCCCCACCCTGCCCCTCCCCCGCCCGCCTCACTGCCCCACCGAACTCCCTCCACGGACCGCTACTGTTTGATGCCCATGGCAATGAAGGCTTATGACCCAAGAAGCTACACACTTGCTATGTCTGTAACACACTTTGTGATAAAAGTTTGCGAGCTGCATGTTATTATGTGGGAAAGGAAGAGCTGAACCTGCTTTAAAACAAGTGCTGTTACTGAATTGGGAAACCTCGATACAATGTCTACAACATATTTTGTGCCGTTTTATATTAGTACGCATTCCTAGTTAGAGAGAAACTTTAGAGAAGGCATGATATTTGACACTTTAGAAGCTGAGAAGCTGAGACCCAGACTCTTTCTCACTTTACCCTTGCTGGCAGCTGTGGCCACTAATGCTTATGTTCATCCTTTGGCTTATTTTTGATGGTTGGTTTTTACAGATTACTACTGCAACTGTTCGTATTGCTGAGACTCAGCTGAGTTTCATATGCTACTCTTCACGGGGAATTCTGCTGCTTTAAGAGGTCTTGATCCAATATATGGTGGTGAGGAAAAAGGTTGAACCATATGATTGAAATTTTGCACCAGATCCATGCTATAAAATTACATTTTCAAATCTCAAAAACGAATTTGCACATGATTTTGGGATGTTATTTTATACGTCATATAATTACTGATTAGGAGAGACACAATAGCAAATAAAGATGTAGATACTCACATAGACAGTAAGGATTTGTTTTAGAATAGACTCCAATACAATCCTATCTTTACACATTATCTCTCCTAACTGAACCAACTCATCATCACACTAATGTAGAATATGAAAATTAATATATGTTTTCCCATGCTGAAGAAAATGAGTAATTCTGACCTCACTTGTCCTTGGATCTCTGTTGAAAGAAGCAAATTGACCAGGGGTGGGAGAAGCTACTCTCTTTCTTTACCCTAAGGCCAAATAAAGTACTTGGTCTGCCTTAAAATTTGTAACATTTAAAAAACCCATTCAAATATGATCGTGATGGATGCTTGCAATCACAGAAGCTATGCATCTTAAAAAATATTGGTAAAACCAATACGTTTGACTGCCAAGACTTACTAGCTTTGCCAATGCTTCTTGAGAATACTTTTCGCTCTTCACACAAATGAAAACAAAAGATGTATGGCACACAAAGATTTTGCCCTTGTTTTCAGAATTGAAGGTTGTCAAAATGAAAACCGTCCTGTTATTCCCATATCAATTATGATGCTCCAGATCATAGTTATTGAACCAATTGTTGAGTTGGGTGTTTTACGTACATGGTTTATTTTGAAGAGAAAGGTCTTCATCAGCTGAAGAAGCATTTTCTCCAATGATTAATGATTGTCTGCATTGATTGATTTCATTTAATTTTGGATACTGGCACATCTACATATAGTAGCAGAATATAGTATATATCAAGTTACATAATGAATTGCAATGTGAGAATTTTTTGGGTGGAATTGACACACAATTCCCTAAGTGCAACATACTGAGTACTACTAGAGAAGAAAGAACATGAATCCTTATTTAGAATCAATTTACTGTTGCATATCTTTAAGGTTCTCTGTGATCCCGGTAGCAGGTGGCCGGTTCCATGTAGTGTAATGGAGTAAGACTATGACAGTCCCTCTAGGGAAAACAAACCTGCTGCGGGCTTACCCGCACGGGAGTCACACCCAGGCACCAGTTAACTCTATCTAGCCTGCCTTGTGCATAAAAAGCCCCGAAACAGTACATTTTAATGTTCCAGGTATTCCCTACCAGCTAATACCCATGTGGAATAGGCTAGCAGAGGTGAGCTCAGGGCGCAGGAACTACCGTGGTATGTCAGTGCAGGAAACACATTGCCCAGAGCCCATTGGCAAACCCCCAGGATATTGCCAATAAAAGGAATTTCACTGGCAGTTTTGTAAAAAGCTTGGCCTTTTTACAACACTGCTGATTTTGCATTTTATTTTTCTTGCAAATCACGAAATCCTGGAGGGTCTGACTACATACAGGGACCAGCCATATATAAATTGGTCTTTCTCCTGCTCCTTGTTCAGGCTGTAACATGCATCCCTGGTTAGCAGTTTGCCAATGTCAGGCTTACGTTCCTGACCAGCATTCCATACTGTATACCATGATGGCGTATTTAAGTTTGCATATGTTTAGATGAATTTGAGTGTGATTCGCAAATTTGCACAAAGTACTGAAGGGAAAGATTCGACCATTTTTAGCTGCCATAGCAAAAGGTAATTGAATTGTGTTGATGACTATGATGTGCCTGCAAGGGTCATTTGATATATTATTCCAAGCTTTGGCACCAAAGATCAAATACATTTTTCTTGCAAATTGAAAGAGGGCCCTGTTGAAGATGTGCATACCAGGGCCAAAATTCTAAATGAAGCAGGATTTGCAGACAGGCATTCAATGTTCTTATTTAGTGTGATATGATGCTGACACTTTGGTGCAATCACATGCAAAGTATTGAGACAATAATGGTTAGGATTTGATTACAAATGTCCTGCTTGTTGTAGCTTCTGGTGAATGGTAGTCTTTGTTGATTTCATTAATAACATTGGTGGACTGAGGATGTGTAAGAAACTGTGTTGTTAATTGACTAGGAAATAAGCCCTGGTCAAGCAGCAACCAAAATCCTTGTCAGGATAAGGCACAAGCAAACCCCAAATTAACTTGTTCCCACCCCCTTGGTAGCTTAGCACAAAACAGTAAGGCTTAACTTAGAGACATAAACTATTTGTGCAACACTTAAAGTTTATAGTAAGAAATAGCAGCAATAAGGATGGAACGTTGGGAGCATTTCATGGATCTGGGTCGAAGAAACACAGAACAGCTGAAGCGAAGTGTTGGTTCAGAGATGCAGCGAGGCTGAGGTGCGAGGTTCTGTTGTGTCAATGTCAAAGATCCCATCAATGGGGCTTGCAATGTGAAGTCCTGGCAGCAGGTATGCAAAGCGCAGCTTGTGATGTGTCTGTTGCAAGGATTTGCAAAGCTGTGATGCGCAGTCTGACAGCATCTAGGCTGCTGTCAATGAGAGATGTGAGGACCTGGTCTGCATATGCATCGCACCAAGAGTGACCAGTCAGTTCCAAGGACTACTAGGGTGATACAGGTGTTCTGTGATGTGTCCAATCCATGCAGTAGTGGCGATGGTTCAGTTCTGCTAGGAAATGTGCCGCTCAGCCAAGAAGATGCATCGGTTCTGTTTGGGGATGCATCACTCAGCAGAGAAAATGCATCCTTTCCACTGGCAAGCACATTAGGCCCACGTCCAAGGGTCCAGGGGTGGAACCACTTGGTAGGGCAGAATCACAGATGGCAGAGTCCAGGTGCCGGTGCAAGATGGTTGGAAGCCTGATAAGTCCCTGAGGCTTCAGATCAGAAGGCCAGCCAACTAGACTTTGAGGTCACTCTAGATTCTGAGTTCAAGAGATGCAGGTCCAGCCCTTCTCACCAAGGCAAGAGGGTAGCAGGCCACAGGTCCAGCAGAGTGGCAGCCCTTCAGCAGCACAGCAGATCTTCTTCCTGGCAGTGTGTCCACAGGTCCAGAAGTGGTGGTGTCTGAGGTACTCCGTTTATACACAGTTGTGCCTGTGAAGTGGGGAATAGCTTCTAGAGGCATTCCTTTAAAGTGCATAGATGCCCTGGCTTCCCTGTCCTGGCTCCAGACTAACTACAGAGGGTATGCAGTCCTTTGTGTGGGGACAGGGCACAGCCTATTAAGGTGTAAGTGTGGCTGGGCCCAGCTCCTCCCTCTCATCCTGCCATTGATGGCCTATTCAGTCACATCTAAGCTACCATTGTGTGTGGCTATCTAGGAGGATTTCATATAGTACTACTGCCAATTACACCCAGTCACATGACCAGAGACAAGCTGCGGAAACCAAATGGTTAAGTCAAGAAAATGGCAACTTTCTAAAAGTGGCATTTTCAGAAATATAATTTAAAATCCAACTTCACCATAAATTAGGATTTTAAATTAGGACTCTAAAGATACCAATCTTGAACCAGTCTTCCCATTTGGAAATTACACTTATAAAATGTAATAAGGCAATTCCAATGGTATCCTATGGGAGTCCTTTCAGTAGTAAAAACAATTATTTTAAGGTTTTTCACTAACAGGACATGTAAAACTTAAAAGTAGAGGTCATGCTTTTTAAATACATTGCACGCTGCCCTCTGGGCTGTCCAGGACCTATCCTAGGGATGAATAATATGTATTAAAGAGCAAGGCTTGGGCCTGCCAAAGGTGTATTTGCCCTGTTGAAATGGCAGTTTGAACTGCACACACAGACTCTACATTGGCAGGCATGAAACATGCTTAAAGGGCTACTGAAGTGGGTGGCACAGTCAGTGCTGCGGTATCATTAGTAGCATTTAATGTACAGGACCTGGGCACATGTAGTGCACTTTAATAGGGACTTATAAGTAAATTAATATGGCAATAGGGCTTGAGCAAATATTAACTTGTTTAGAGGAGAGAGCATTTACACTTTTGCACTGGTTAGCAGTGGTAAAGTGCTCCGAGTCCTAATGCCAACAATAATGAGTTTAGAAAAAATGGAGGAGGAAGGCAAAAATGTTTGGGGGAAGACCACCCAAAGGCTGACAGGTCAAACTGTGTGCATCTGGCAAAATGTGAACTTAGGTTAGGCCACCAGAAGGGGTTTGTAGCATGTGGCTGGAACTACAGAACATTAAGTAAGGCACTGATCATTAGATTGGTCAAATATCAGGCTGTTCAATAATATACCCTTAATCCTGATTATTATACAGTGTTGGATGGCTGGCAAACTCCATGGATGACCCTAATGACAGTTACATTTTCTGGCCAATATAGAAAGACAACGTTCAATGGCCTGTGTCTGATTCTTCATCTGGTCTTATGGCTGAGAAGGTAAGAGAGTTTAGGATGAGGAATATAGAGCCTGATGTATCAAAGAGTTTCACCTATTGTTTGTCTATAGGAAAATGTGTTAGTTCATATTAGCCATAGTCTTGTTCCAGCTTGGTGGAGCAAAGTGAGGTCAACAAATGTATTCTATGGCCCAGGTTTGAGAGCTTGGAATCAAAAAGAGGGAAGAAAACAGTTTTTCTATTTCCCTGATGTCCTGAAGAAAGTTAAACTTGCTGGGAGAGGGAATATTCAAGTACTTTCAGACAGTCCTGCTTTTCAAGCCTCCTAAAGCCCTGAAGTAAGTGATTCTGGAAGAGACGACAGCCAGTGTCCAATATTCCATGGGTCTGACGGGTCTAGGTCAATTATTATGGTGATGGCAATTCAAAATCTTATCTGGATCCTTTGATATATAGAATTTAGAGTGGTTATGTATGAGCTCAAGATGGAATAAAGATCCAAATTTTGATGAGTCTTTAAAAAGAAAGGAGAACTGTGTCTTTCTGAATAAACACCTGTACAATTCAGCAGATTGTACTTAAAGCAAGGAATGTCTAATCTGGGATTTCCAGTAATTAGGATATTGATTATTACAAGAACATTTAATCTAATTTGGTAAATAGTAACTTTTTTCTACTACAAGAGAGGACCAATGCAAAACCATTCAGATCTCTGTGGATTATGGAGAGAGCATTCAATGAGTTAAAGCTAACAATTGGGAGGAAGACACGAGCCAATAAATCTGTAGTAATCTGGTCAAATGGTTTCCAATGTAGCATCAAATTTAAACTTTCAGGTGAGTTCTGCATCTTCTATAGCATATAGTGGAAGTAATCAAGTGTCCTAGATAGAACCAGTAAGCATAGTCAAAACAAGTATCCTTCAAAAATAATAGATTAACACTGACTATTTCTTTGTCTTTCCAAATATATCTCACACCTCTTTGAGGGTGCATTATCCATGAAATTAATGGACACAGTTGCATATAATCAAGTTTTTATATGTATCCATAGGTGAAAATGTAAGATGTGGAAAAGTAATATTGTCTCCCCTATGTGACTTTGGTAGTTTGGGATACAGACATGTTGATGAAGGATACCGATGCACTATATTGGTGGCAATATGTAATTTCCAGTAGATTCACTTACGCCATTAGTATCCCAAACAAATATAAAAAGTGAAAGATAAAACTCAACTTGCATACTCGTCCCTAGAGTTACATTTGGTGCACACCTTAATAGTATCAGTTGCTCCTTTACACCTCTGCAAAGCATATAACAAATTCATTAATAAAGTGGTGAACCTAATAAATAAGGGAGTTCAATCAAATACCCACATTATTTGTTTCCTCTTCATTTCATGTTCACAAAAATCATTCTGTACAAATTCAAATTGATACAGTCTCAGCCAACACATTTCCTTTACGAAGGTGAACTTCTTCAGGGTATTCTAATTGGAGGACCACAATAATTCATAGTGAATCAGCAGGCAAAGTATTATTCCAAATGTAGCAATAAATTACAGCCTTCTTTCATTTTTGCCCCAGAAGGTGACTCTTCAAATGAATAGTTCCACCTATCATATATTTTTTTATCAAAATCCTCATTTTCAGGATCATGCACCACCGAAATATGTGTCCCACACTAGATAGGCACCCAACATCTCAAATGCAAACAGCAGGAGGAATCCTCCTCAACATGAGATTAAGACCAATAGATTCCATTAAGTGTTGCTTTTCTTTTTATTCAAGAAACTAGAAAATCACTTATAAAAGAATAAAATAAAATAAACTGAGAATATTTGTTACACCTTCACTTTGTAAGATGTGATCAACACAAAAGGTCTTCAAAGAAAGCACCTTATTTTAAAAAAATGGTTGATGATCAGCAAAAGCTATGGACTCCACATTCTAAACATTGGACCAGCCATATGATTTAGAGATACCTGCCTGCATAAGGGTTGTCTCTAAATTCTTTAATGCAGCCACCATGCCCTTTCTGCACCAAAGGTAGAGAGCTTTGCAAAGCAAGAGTTTGATCTTGTAAAATAAAAGATCCATGACCTTGATGAGTACTGCGGCTTCCCCCTAGGTGTTTGGTTGATGAATTTATTTTACTGCTATGGATCGCCATGCCATACACTCCTGTAAGGCAGGGCAACTGTCACTATTACCTGCTGGTGGCCCAGTGGCAGATAGGCTGTCAGGTCAAGGGTTTCACATGAGAAGCAAGTGGAGGCTCTGGCATTTGGAACCATGGGAGAGTGGGGAGGGGGAAGAGTGAGCTTGAATCTGCCAAACTCTAAATGAGCATGCAAGTCTCCAGTTCTTCTTTGACAATGTTAAAATCCTTAAAGACAAGATTTTAAAATAAATTTAATTTAAAAAAATTGAAAGTAAAATTTGTGTTAGAAGAAAGTGATTTTAAGAGTATAGCACATAATTCACATCAAAATATTTATTAGATTAGTATTAGGCAGTTTTGGTCATATGAAGCTAACAATTTACACTTTTTGACTGCTATGTACAATATCCATAAACCTTTAACAAAAGAGTCAATGAGTATAGAAGGAGGTGAAGGGATAAATGTATCTAATGTAGCACAACATTACATATTAATTTCCAAGCACTGAATTGCTAATACTATTTATCAAGCCTACAGGGCATCAAGCATTTCTGAATTCTTTTGACATGATCTGACGTCCTGAGCAATGTTTATTTCCTTCACTGTCAGTTTCCTGTTTGCAAAAAACATAAGTGTGTTACATAAAAGACAAAGGGCCTGACTACGATTTTGGGTGATTGGATACTCTGTCACAAATGTGACAGAGTATCCCATCCACCACATTCGTAATCAGACCCATATCAACCCAGTGGTGGAAAAAAGGCCCCCGCAGCCCCCACAGTGCGGGGTGGCCTGACATCCAGTGGGCCCCCTCAGTGTAGTACCTGAGAGAACCTGAGTAAGTCCGGAAGGAGGCCCCTCAAGTTACAATTACGCCATTTGCTGCGGGCTGGCCCTGAACATAACTTTAGTTCATCACTATAATTTTAATGGGGCTTTTCGCTATCACTAATCCACATCCTACAGATACCAGGAAAGTATTGTAACACACAAAAGAGGAATTTATAGCAATAACAAGCAGTATGAAAATATTTGCTATTTTTTTACAAAATTTCATTAAATCATTACATTTGTCAAACTGCACTTTTTTTTTTAATGTAGTTTGCAGGTTCACACAAGATTTCTTTTTCATGCGAGAGCACACTTTGCATTAAAAAAGTCTTAATAAATATCGGCATTAGATTGGTGTTATCAGAACGTGTCCACCGGTGAGGCATGTTTTGCACAAATGAGCCTCCTGTGTGCAAAAAGTACACAAAATTGCATTCTGACAACTTTCAAGAAATGTTGCATAAAAACACAATTTGGAAATTGTATGAATTTGGCAGCCATAACTAACCTTTCACCCAGGGCTAATATTAGTACTACCAGACAACTCTCACTTGCTGCAACCGGAGTGAAATTAGTAAGGGGACATGCTCCTGATGGGGACTCTCCAAGTCGGTTCAAGCTTCTCCAAACAGAACCCGTCTAGGCGTCTACACAGTAGAGGTGGGCGAGCCACTGAATGCTCGAGCCTGGCTCTGGAAAAGCTTGAGGTCCTCTTGGAACCTCAAGCCCAAGATGAGTGAAGCTTTCATGTGGCTTCTGCCAGCCACCCATGCTATAAACTAATGCACCAAGAATTAAAGAAAAACATCAACATTTGATGTGAAACATGAGAGGGAAAAAATACCCATCTAGAGGTTAAATGTAACAATGTAAATCAGAAAGCTCTGGATTTTTCCCGGCTTGCCTTCTTGACCAAACTGTGTGTTCTTAGGCAAATACTTTCTGTAATCACTGTGCTTCCTTTATGCATTTGAGCACTTTAAGATAAGCAATATCGGGATGTACGCTTACAACCACCTTTTTTCTGTCTGATTTAAATAGGCTATAATGTTGCTCCATGTAAAAATCTAGGCCACAAACAAGGTGCACATGATAACTGACTTGTCTTGTAATTCACTAATGGTATTGTTGTCATGGCGGGTGGCGGGAGGGGTATGAATGTTTTTAATTTCATGTTTGAAAACTGTTAATTTTAATATGTGTCTTAAAGCAGTGATAAGGGATGATGTACTAAGTTGAAATGCTTCTGCAGTGCACTGTGCTACATGGTATTTGTTGCACAGTTCACATGATAAACATTTTCAGGGCTCGGCTCATGCCTGGGCTCTTAGAGTCTGGCTTGCCTCTCCTTGGTAATTTGTTGGCTCGCCCACCTCTATCACACAGCACCCAGCAGGTCATGATCTGTTTTATTGTTTCCTAGAATTACACTCCTTCTGTCTTCAGTTAGTAAGTCAGAAGTCCTAAAATGGCCACTTGGTATAAACTGGAATAGACCTCCCCTCAGTCCCCAGGTCTTCCACTCTCGACTAAAATGATGTTTTAGAGGTGTAAGGCTGTCTGTCGACGAGGTCCAACATGGCTCATTCGTGTGATTTAATGAAAGACTCTCCAACCCTCTCACTGCACTCACTGTTCCCACACAAGACCAAAGCAAAGTAACTACCCTTACTTAATGACCATCGGTGGTTCCCAGCAGTGGCGTAACAAAAGTCGTTGTAGCCCGATGGTGCGGGGGTCTCCGGGGCCCTCCTCATAAAATGTGATAGGTGGTGTATTTTGCAGGGGGGGCACCTCAAGTTTCGTTACGCCACTGAAACCACCACTTTCTGCTTAAACGATTTCCTGATGACTCACATCACATTGTTTTTTTTTATAATGAATTTAAGAATATGGCAGAAATTGACAAGACTTACATAGAACAGGTACTACTTTATTAATATCTTGCTTTTTTCTTTTAATATAGGGATTCGATAATAGTGTGCTGCATAAATTCAGCCACAAGTATGTTTGCTGGCTTCGTCATCTTCTCCATTGTTGGATTCATGGCTCATGTCACTCACAGACCAATCGCAGATGTCGCAGCTTCAGGTATAACATTTCTTCATTTGTCTTTTATTACTGGGTAAACAATACAGTATGATTTATTTACCAGATCTTTACAAGGAATCTTTATCTGTAAATTAAACTAGGAGTTAATAGTGTTTTATTTCTTTATTTATAAAGTGCATTTACCAATGTATATTAGATACAGCGGGCCTGATTCACAAAAGTAATCTGAGACAAAATCCTAACTTTGAAACTTTATGACTTTCGGTATTCACAAAAGGCATTTAGGAGTAGTAAAGTTAGGACTTTGTCTTGTTTGTCTTAAGTTTTGGTCTTAAGACAAAATTCTAACTTAAGTTAAACTTAAGTTAGGATTTTGTCTTAAGTTTGTATTAAGTTTTGGTCTGAAATCAAAATCCTAACTTAAGTTTAACTTAAGTTTAACTTAAGTTAGGATTTTGTCTTAAGACCAAAACTTAAGACAAACTTAAGACAAAATCCTAACTTAAGTTTAACTTAAGTTTAACTTAAGTTTAACTTAAGTTTAACTTAAGTTAGGATTTTGTCTTAAGACCAAAACTTAGGATAAACTTAAGAAAAAATCCTAAATGTACTACTCCTAAATGACTTTTGTGAATACCAAAGTCGTAAAGTTAGGATTTTGCCTCAGATTACTTTTGTGAATCGGGCCCATTATTTTCTACAAATACTACTACCCGCTCAAAATTAGTAATCATTCTTTTTATTATCACTGAGAAAGATTGTGTCAACTTTGCAGGAATTTGCAAAATTGGATAGTAGACCACGAAGAGGTATTAGCAATGAGTTTTTAAGTCACTGATCTACATTTTTACTTTATGAATTGTCTCTTGATCAAAGACATCTATTTACATGCTTAGAGATGCATCTCTCTAGTCCTCCTACTGTTGAATGACTTGAGTAGTTTTATTCATTGGGGTAGATGAAAATCAAACTGGATCATTTGGAGCATGGTCAATGGTTCGCCAGTCCGCAGTAGATGACCCCCTACATGTTCAAAGATCCCGGCCAAAATGGAGGCAATCATTGTTTCAAAAGTGCTTCCATGAGTGTGACAGAAGACCTTTCAGCAAAACCGAAAAGCTGGCTGTCCACCATTCATAGGGATGGATGGCATTTGTTTTTATATTGCTGAATAAACCCCAAAACAGGAAGCTATTTCTGCAAAATAAAACTCAGTGGCCCTGAATCATTGGAAGTTTATTTCCAGTAAATTTGGATCCTTTCTTTTATTTTCTATTTGAGACCACCAGGTTTTCCCTGGCACTCCCGAACAGGAAAAATATATATATGAAGGACTGCCCTAAATAGCGTGAACCTTTTGATGAACATGGACAGACAAAGTATCCTAATACAGCACTTTGTCCAGTTTTAAATCTATTGGGAAAATCAAAGAGAAGGAGGCATCCAGTGCTTTTCGGAGGATGCCCAGCATTTAGCAGTCTCTGAATGACCGCCATAGTATCAGTACCTTAATATAAAACCTTAAAGAAGGTTAGGTTTTGCAGAATAAATCATTAATAGTGCTATCTTTAAACACAATTTCTCCTGAACTCACTTATTAGGTCTAGATTGACAGTGAAGCTGTCTACATGACCTTTTGCTTATAATAAACATTGAGAAAGCCTTATATCAGCCCCTTCAATCTTTGATTTATTGGATCAGCCTCTTTCAGCGATTACACTTTTAACACATTAATTTCTTAAACTCATATATGCATTGTAAAAAAAACATTCTTTTTTGACTGTTACAGCATTTGTTATGCTTTTGTTAAGACGCAAGGGCAAACCACACTCTTCCTGTTGCTTTTTATTTTGTCATATTGTATGGCTATCCTAGGGTTATTATTATTTTTACGAAGCTTGAACACAGTCAAAGAGGAATCGACTGAGAACTGTCAGTCAGTCAGTCAATTACTTTTATTCGATCAATTAAAGATCAAAAAAAGAGACAATACAAACAGATAGTCACATTACATAAAATACAAGGTGCATATTCATCAATTACAGATATAATAACATTACCAATGTTTAAAAATTTTGAAGAGAACTTATTTCATGGGTTCAATTCTAAGTTTAAAAAAAGATAAATAAAATATAGAGATAAAATTTCCATATTAAAAAGTCTAACAGGGATAGAAAACTCCACACCTAAAGGCCACCCTCCGTCACGACCACATCAGTTATATTAAAACTAGGCCGTACACTAAGGCGCTTCTTGCTAATACGAACGGCTGCCACTAGAAAATTTGCTACGTGGAAAGCAACAGTAATATTAGGCATCAGCTGTAAGAACAGAAGCGCAGGCTGAACCTGAACAAAACCAGCCCCTTTAAGTATAGGTAACAAGTATTTTGACCTAATCTGTGCATAATGTTCACAAAACATAATAAAATGTAATGTATCTTGACAGGAAAAATTGTCACAATCACATGGTGTAGCATTATCAGGAGTAGCCCATGTGGGATAAAAACCTAGCACAAAATGAATCAAATTTAGGCGGAACTTGGTAAGAAGGGACCTATGAAGTGGCATGGTTACAAATGTCAGGTAAGGTTCAAGACCGGGGACAGTTATTAACCCGTAGTTCCTTCTCACTAACGGTTTATTTAATTCTGTGTCCTCCCTGTCAGCCATGAAACGTGTTAGTAATGCAGTCTTAATCCCCATAATGTCCTTTTTATTAATACGATGCAGGGAGTGAAATAGCTCTGGTCTGCCTGCTATTGCCAACATCTTTTTAACATATACTAACCATGGAATTCTCAGGGCTCTATCCAAAGCAAGGCAATCCCTGAGTATCCGATGGGTTAGAGAAATCTCCTGGTTAAGCCAAGATTTTAGCCAGCATATCACAGGGGCCACTTTAATTAAATCTACGACAAACCCCATACCCAGTTCTGAGAACTGGATTTTGTGCACCATTGATGTGGTTGCACTATATACCTCCATACCGCATGCGAATGGTCTGGAAGCAGTGGAATGGGCATTATTAAGACAAGAAAATGTGGATGCACCCAAAAGTTTCATTCTACAACTATTGGAATTTTGTCTACAGAACAGCTATTTCAATTGGAATGAGAAGTTATTTATACAGTTGAACTGAACTTCCATGGGTTTTCCGGGAGCACCTGCTTATGCTAACACGTACATGGCCAAATTTAAAGATTATTATATTTTATCAGATCCCATGTGGCAAGACGGGCTGGTATTTTTTCGTCGATTTATTGATGACATCTTTCTCATCTGGAACAAATCAGAGTCAACGTTGATCAATAACATACGCACACTGAACCTAACAGATCCAAGAATACAATTCACCCATGCTATCAGCAAAAACGCGCTTTCTTTTTTGGATGTCTGGATCGATATTGAATCAGGTCAGGTGAACACCAGTGTGTTTAAAAAACCTACAGATAAAAACAATGCTCTACTGTTTATTAGCTTTCATCCACCTTCTCTAATAAAGAATTTACCAGTCTCTCAGTTTTTAAGAACTCGACGTATCTCGTCTACGGATAAAGTTTGCGAATAAACATGGCAACAACAAATAATGAATTATGCCCAAAGAGGGTACCCTGAAGATCTTTTGAACCAACAATTACACAAAGTCAAGAACCGGTCCCGGGAACAACTACTCACAAAGGTCACTAAACAACCAAATACCCACCTTGTATTTGTGTCTAAATATTCTACTGCATCGCCAGTAATGAAGAGGATCATCTGCAAACGCAGGGACTTATTAGAATCTGAGGTTGATTTTAACAGGTTGTTTTGGGAGAAACCCTTGTTTGCGTATACAAGAGCGCATAATCTCAAAGAAATGCTATCGAAAAAAACTAAATCACCAATTACAATGGAGTCTACAACTACTAAATATGGAACACACAAGTGTTGGTATTGCATCCATTGTAATAATGTAATTCTTGGAGAAATTTTGCTACATCCCCGAAATGGTGCAAAAATCAAACTTCAGAGTAGCACGACGTGCAACTCTGAAAAGGTTGTTTTCACAATAAAGTGCCCTTGCGGGCTGTTGTATGTGGTTAAAACTGAAAGGAAGATGAAAATAAGCTTGACGGAATACAAAAGTAAAATTCGCACAAAGAGTACTACTTCAAGTTTAGCGGTACATTGGGAAGAACAACGTCACAAGATTGCACAATTGAAATTCCAAATCATAGAGCAAGTACCAAAAATTCCAGATAGAGACAATTCTAAACATCTTTTACAGAGAGAAGTGTTTTGGATAAAGAAACTGCAGACCATGATGCCACATGGTCTCAATGACAAATTGGAGATGGCCTGTTTTCTTTAGAAACATATACTAGCGATCTGAAGAATCACTAAGGGATCCACACTTGGTACCACACCACATCATTGAGGCCATTATGAGGTCATTTACAAACACCTGGAATAATACCACAGGAATCTTTAGACACCTTCACAAACACTGAGACACGCAAAGGTATAATTAGAAATAGTAGATGTCTGCATATGAATGATTACAAATTCTTTATTTTAAATGGTGCAATTTCTAATGGTTTAACTGTAGCAACCATGGCTGCATGAATCCTAGAAATATTGAACTTATGACTATGTCTATTCAGGATCACAATGTAATTGTCTGTATTAAGTGTATAAACACTGCCTGTCAGATATACTTCACATATTCCCTTAAGGGTATTAATGCACTTTAAGCACCTCGCCGTTCGTTTTTCCGTTTACGGTCTATCATTTTATTTCTTTGGGTTTGACCACTTCTGGGTCTGCACTCAGTTTCCTTGGCGACACATAGTACAACTTATCGAGTCCGTTTTTAGTGTTTACCACTTTTGGATCGCGTCATCGCGCTTACGTATATACCAGGAAGTTCACTAAGACGGGCGAACGCTAAACGCTAATTTGAACGGTTGACCGCGGGATCTGTTGCCAGCATATTTCGGTAAGCAGCATTCATGTACTATTCTTTTGGGGGTAATAGTCTCGCCAATATTGTGAGGTTATGCTCTGGGTTTCCGGACTTACAGTTTTTGACCGAGCGTTTTGCGTTTGGCAGGAGACACGTACTTACAGTTTATACTGAGCGTCTTACGTTGGGCAGGAGACACAAAGTAATCTGATATTGTGAAGGGGCTCCCTTTCAGGAATTAAACGGCCCGGATTCTGTTTGTGTGGTCGCATATATGTATATCAAGTCGGATTTTAAGGTGAGCTATGGTAAAACTTTCCGTTTTTTCCGGAATTAATTCATTATCAGAAATAGTTAAATAATTAGGCACTTTTTGAATCTACAGGTGCCCTACATACATATTTGGGTATGGAATTGAATTGGTGATCATTCTCACACGTACAGTCAGCAGGTACGTGTTAGCTGGCAATTTATATAATATAATGCGAGATTTTCTTTGACTATTTTGTGGTTCTGGTTTGCTATAGTTTTCTTTCTTTTTCATAGTGTTTGCAATTCGACCGGAGTCAAGATAGTAAGTGTTGTGAATGTTAGGTATTTTCTCAAACACTGTGGTGAGGGGAGCACAATGCGTTCATAAACCACACTAGTGTTTAACACTCAATCTGATCCCAAGAGCGCATCTTTTTGAAACTGTTTTCCTTTTCTCCCTACAGAATACCCCTGACGAAGGGACCTGGTGTCCCGAAATGCATTGGGTATCGCAATAATTACTTTTTGTACAGAAAAAATATGCAATATTATTTCAACAATCATTTGGCTTGTTAATGGAAATAATTGAAAAGTGCTAAATTGTAATATTTGGATGTATATTATGTTTACATTTCATTGGATTCTTTTGATTAAAATTGAACTGAATGTATGACCGCTTACTTGCTGTGCGGTTTGCAGTCCTAGTCGCCTTTCAGGATCTAGGCCACTCAGTTAGTTTCACAAACATATGCTTCGCAGGCATATTTGCAACACAGCACGCATACCGCAACACATTGCTTTAGGTTATAAAATTGTGTGCGCTCTCACCTACATTTATCCTAGGGTTATGCCATCCTGATGTGATATACAAAAGCAATTAGGAATGTACATGATATTTGAATGTTCTCATGTTAATAATACCACCATCACCACTACCAGTATCACCACCACAGTATCAGTTCTAACACTCATACCACAACATCACCTTCCTTTTACCCCAATACTACTAACACAAATGTCTGCAACAACACCCTTGCCAATTTGATCACCTCCAATACCATCACCAACCCCACAAATACCATACCACCACAAATAAGACAAACTACCAAAACTACCACCACCAATATCACACCAAAAATTACACCACCAATAATGCCACCACCACCACAAATTCCCCCAATACTCATGACTAATGATACCACCACCAGTAACAACAAAGCCACTGACACCAGCACTCCTCATATACAAAGCCACTGACACCAGCACTCCTCCTCATATACTTCCAGTACCTTCAAACCAAGACCAAAAATATTACCACCACAGTACTAATACCACCTGAAATACCATCACCAAAACCACCACTAATAGCAGAACACATGTAATCACCAATACCACCAGCACCAATAACACTGCCACCAATTCCACCACCAAAATACCACTATTTATTAGAATTTCTATGGTACCAGTACCACTAACAAGCACTGACAAAGTCAAACATTCTACAGTTAATGCACTATCACTTGGACACATTATTTATGCTTGCTGGTGTGTACGTGCATTTTCACATTAAACTCAGACCTGCTAGCCTTGCCAATTCTTGTTTTCTACTGCAGGTTCTTAAAGCAGCATTATATCCGATCCAATAGTTATGATTTCTGTCTCATTGATATTGAATTAGGATTGTATTTTCTTCCAAATAAGCAGATTTCTAATATACCAACACATGTCTACCAGTAAGTATATTTTATGGTTATTAATAATTCTTAATGTGTTCCACACCACAGTCTATAAGACATTCTCTGAAAATGAATGAACATTTACATTCTCTGTGAAGTGTCATATTTGTACAATTACATTATGTATAATATGGAACACTGCACACTGGTTATTTTAAGAGAGTATTAATTTTATGTTCAAAGGTTTGTTTTAATTATTGTGTGATTCTCAGAAGTGCAAAATATTAAAAACAATAAATGTGAGGTACTACAAAATGAGAATGATTGCATATTTGAGGAGGAACCATAACCCAATGTGAAACATGTATTCAATGTGACTTAAAACAACTATATTTTGTGAATCCAAGATTTTCGTTATCATTATTAAATAGAGATTTTGGTTTGAGATATTTGTTTTTGCAGATTCTTTCATTTCTTTGACTGAGGCCATTGGTCACTGCATTTTAATTGCTGGTCCCTAGAGATGTTTATAACTCTCCATTAGAATCTCTTTCTACAGAAAGGGTTGGGAGTTAGTCTGTTTCACCTCCATTCCCATACTTGTGTAGCATGTTACCTGGGCTAGACTATTCTGTCTTGGCAAGCTGTCTCAAAATGTTACAATGCAAGTCATGGTTCTGAGCAACTAAATATTCTCCATCAACATTCCAAGTTTGCTCCCATGCAATGTTGTGTTAAGCTAATTTCTGTCTGGTGACGGTATTGGGCATTTCATATTAAGCTAGCAGTCAAACCAAACAATAATTACACAATTAGAGATGTAGTGAATCATGTTCAAGCTTTCCATATCTGTCCTGATCCTGTCCTAGAGTGACACCTTCTTGTGAAGAAGTGTTCCATTGGGTAAGTTTGGTGTGTAAGACCCGTCTTGAAATACTTTTAATGACATCTCTTTTGGCAATGTTAAACATTTTGACAAGCTAATATTTATTGTGATGCGGTGATGCTTTGTAATTTGAATACTTGGAAGACTAAATGTAGGTGAATAGACTTAATTTTACTTTAAATGTATTCTTCTGGCTTCAGCGGAAAGATGTATACTTCAAAAGCCAATTTAACATTTTGTAAACTTTAATTTCCCTTAAGTTTCAGGTATATATTAATTTGGTTTTAAATGCCGCCCATATACGAAACTATGCATTTTTCTTTTCCCCTTTTCCCTCAGTAACCTAATTGTAGTTCTTACCTAAGCTAATTGTCTATGATTGCTGGGTGTGTGTGATATAAATGGGGTTTCTGGTTGGCAGAGGTGTGCACCCTTTCCAAGCAGGAACCACCACTCTAGTCAGAGTAAGCTAGATACACACTAAAAGATAACCTGTGCTCACCCTCTGGTAGCTTGACACAGAGCAGTCAGACTCATCTAAAGAGGCAATGTGTAAAGTATTTGTACAACACACACACACAGTAACACAATGAATAACCCACAAAAATGCTCTACACAGGATTAGAAAATTAGATGTTTTTATGAGTTAAACAAGATGAAAACAATAAAAATCCAATAAATAGAACTGTAGGAAATGTAGGGCCCGATTCACAGAATTAATTTAAGACTAAATCCTAAACTTACTACTTTGTGGTATTCACAGAATGCACTTACTACTTTTGGTATTCACAGACTGCACTTACTACTTTTGGTATTCACAGAATGGATTTACGACTACTAACTTTACGTCCGCACTCGGGCCGGAAATTCCGGCCCGGAGGCGGAGCTTCCGGCCTGGAGGCGGGGCTTCCGGGCCAGAGGCGGAGCTTCCGGCCCGGAGGTGGGGGCCATGGCCAAAATCTCCACCTCCGGGCCGGAAGCTCCGCCTCCGGGCCGGAAACTCCGCCTCCGGCCCGGAAGCCTCGCCTCCGGCCCGGAAGCCCCGCCTCCGGGCCGGAAGCTCCGCCTCTGGGCCGGAATTTCCGGCCCGAGTGCGGACGTAAAGTTAGTAGTCGTAAATCCATTCTGTGAATACCAAAAGTAGTAAATGCAGTCTGTGAATACCAAAAGTAGTAAGTGCATTCTGTGAATACCACAAAGTAGTAAGTTTAGGATTTAGTCTTAAGTTGATCCTGTGAATCGGGCCCTTAGGCTTTAGTTACTTGAAATCGCACTAGACTGCGATAAAGGGCAGGCTGGCTTCTGGACTCACACTGGTCCCGCTGTCAAAGTACCTGGGATGGAGCAAGGGTCAATATCGAAGATCAACACATGTTATGAATGCTTTGTTGGCGACGATACTGGCACTGCATTGTCGTTAGCCACGCTGTTTGTGATCATCAAGCCGTGCAGTACATTGAAGCCACGCCGTTGATCAGCTTCTGCATTGGCGACGAAGGGCAATGCGTCGGTTCCGATCGGCGCAAAGTCATCACCGCGTTGATTTTGATGGTTCAGAATGGCAGAAATTACCTTTCAAGGGCCCAGGACTGGGTTTGCACCACTCTGCAGGGCAAGACTAACAGATGGCAAAGTCCAGGGGCTGATTGTAGGTTTGAAGGAAGTCTTTGTTGTTCTTGAGACTTCAGAACATGGAGCAAACCAGCAAGCCCCTGGAATCAATCTGGGTTCAAGTGAGATGTGTCCAGTCCTTTTCCTCAGCAGGGCAGAGATCAGCAGGCAGCAGGGCAGTACAGCAAAGCAGAAAAGCAGTTCGCCCAGAGCAGCAGTCAAGCAGAGTGGCAATTCTTGTAGCACAGCAGTCTTTTCTACTTGTAGAGCTCTTCACAGGTCCAGTAATGTACTATCTTGGTAGGGTCAGAGGCCCAGTACTTCTACCCATTTGTGCCTTTGAAGTGGGGGTGACATTAAAGAAGAGACTTTGAAGTGCACACAGGTTCTTTCTTCCCAGGACTGGCTCCAGACTATCAGTAGGGGGTAATCAGCCCTTTTTGTGGGAAACAGGACACTGCCTAGTCAGGTGTGTCAGTCCCCCCTCTCTTCCTGCTCAGCAATAGCTCTCAGAATGCAAATGGATGCAGAGCGAGTTCTCTGTCATACCCACCCTTCCTGTGTTTGTAGCTGTCTACAGGGAATTCACAAACTGTCACCGTCCCCCACCCCAGATGTATATTGGAGACACAGAGCAGTAAGAGAAGAGAAATGTCCACTTTCTAAAAATGGCATTTCTAAAATAGTAATGTTAGAACCAACTTCACTAGTACAGAGGTTTCATCATTACCATTTCAAAGATAAGAAACATGATGCAGCTACTCCTTTCTAATCAGGAATTACAGCTTAAAAGTGTTTTAAGGCATTCCCAATGCTAGCCTATGAGAGGAGTAGGCCTCACAGTAGTGAAAAATAAATTTAGCTGCTTGTCTGTAATAGGACATACAACACTTCCCAGTATATGTCCTACCTTCTAATTACACAGCACACTGCCCTTAGGGTGACCAACAGCTACCTTGGGGTGAATTATGTGCAATAGAAAGGGAGTTTAGGGCTTGGCAAGTAGTCTTAAATGCCGAGTCGAAGTGGCAGTAAACTGCACATACACACAGGCCTTGCAAATGCAGACCTGAGACAGGTTTGAAAGGCTACTTGTGTGCTTGGCACAATCAGTGCTACAGGCCCACAAGTAGTATTTAATTTACAGACCCCGGGTATATGATATATGCCTTTTTATGGACCTTATAAGTAAACTTAATATGCCAATTGGGTATGCACCTATGTCACCAAGTTTAGGGTAGAATGGCATGCACTTTAGCACTGCATAGCAGTGCTAAAGTGCTCAGAGTCCTAAAGCCAAGAAAAAGAAGGTCAAATAAAAGAGGAAGAAGGCAAAATGTTGGGCTGACACTTTAGAGAGGGCCATTTTCCAACAGTGTGTGTGTGTCTGTCTGTCTTTGTGTGTGTGTGTGTGTGCATGTGTGTTCAAAAAAGGAAGTAGGGTATTTTGGGTAATTCCCACGATTTAGGTGGAGAGCTGCTCCTTTACATGGAGCACTCTACAACACCACTGATACTCTAAAGTTCCTCACCTGAATGTCTGATTTCCTAGCAGAGATTATAAGCATAGGATTAGCTTAGTGCCATTCATGCTGAGCCAGAAAAGTGACAAAACCTCTTGCCATTTTTTTGCAGCAAAGTCTTTAGGCATAGGATTAGTTAATGCCATCCAATCCAAGCAGAAAATGACAAACGCCTTTACCATTCCAGGCACAGTATTACAGCTTTGGATTGGTAAAATACAATCCACACCAACCTGGAATGAAAAAAGCAGTCCCTGACAAGTGTTTCGCTCTCATTAGAGCTCGCCAGAGAGACAGAGCTTTGTCCACACACAAGGAAGCACCCCGTTTATATTAAAGAAATATTCTTTCAGGCTTACAGTGATACATAAATTATGCAAAAAATAAGTAAAGAACCCTGGGAAATTCTCAAGTTTTAAGTGGAGAACAGCTGCTTTACTTTACTTTATCTACATGCTTCTATTTGGAATACTAATAGACTGTTTAAGAATTCTTCTTCAATGGTTATGTTCACTGTGTTGTGCAGTGATATGCTAAATTTGTTTTATTTTTATTTTTAAAGAGCAAAAAGAAAAGCTGATATACAATATGTATAGAGAAAAGATAATGTGCACAGAGCCAGGCTCTTAATGCAGCACCTCAAGAGTTATCATATGTAACTCTAGGGATTATCAGCTACTTATTTAGTGAAGGCCACATGTTTGACAAATAACTCATATAACTTTACCTAGTTTATAACTTTAAATATAACATGTTGAAAATGTTAGTCTCAAAAGTTACTTTCAATGCTCACATAAACATGCAATGTTACTATTGGAAGAATTGAAAATGTAACTTTAAATATGTTAGCAATTTATCAGTCAAAGGCATGGAGTATGGTGGTAAAGTGCCCCAGTACATTTGACCCTGTGAATCTTCTTAGAGGAGGTACATATTTAAAGTCTGATGACCACAGCCTGTGCTGAGGATGCAGGCAATATTTGTGAGTTTAATTTCAAATTTTCTTTCTTTTAATTACTCTGGGCATTGGGCAAAAGGTACATTGTACATGCTCCATATAACTTTGAAATGTTATTGTAGCTTTCATGGAAGTCAACTGAATCATCTAGGATTAGGAGGTCATTGTTGTCAGGTGGTTTGTCAGAAACTCACTCTCAGGATCAAATTGAAACAGAAGTTATAAACTAGAGAACCCACATCAGAAAAATTCCAGTAATCCCGGGCATACCATATTCTTCTGGGAATAGGAAAGGAATAGGAGGCCCCCTACATTTCCTTTCAGCTGCTTTTCTTAGGTCAAGGCTAAACATTTCAAGAGATGATGAGAAAGATAAGACAAAACAAGATCAGCACACTTAATTGAACCTTTAGGCCCAGACAAATGTAAATATGAAAGATTAGATATTTAATACCTAACTATTGCTAATGCATCATTAATCATAACAGTAGAATAAAATGTATTACATTTTTGGGAAAGCAGTGTGCAATGTTTCAGCTGTTTTTAACTACATTATGACAAGTAAAAGGAGGTTGCGGTGCATTAGAAATGGACAGTCAAATAGTTTGAGACAAAGTTGATCATGGATTCCATCTGTGAATGACTGTCTCGTTTTATAGTAATCCTCCTCATACGTACATGATGTTGTACTTGAAAACAATGTAGGGGGAAAGAGATAAAGAGGTGTGAACTTAGAAGGAGATGTTCAACTGCTGCAATTATGAATGGCAGAGGTATTCAATCATTCTAATGCCAACCACTCTTGAGCAAAATTGTATTGGGTGTAGCCACAGTCAAGCTGACATGCATGGGGAGATTGCATTTTTGAAAACTTAGAAGGTTTATAATAGGAGGAAGCTTATTCAGCTGTATTGCCCAATGGGATTGTACAGGTGCATGAGGGTTACAGAAGTGGGTCTGTTCTCTGACCTCCTCACTACTCTACTTAATCATGCATCTTCTGGCACTGTTCTAATTCTCTGGTCTCTTGCAGCACCTCCTCCCTCCAGAATAAATTGCTCAAATTGCTTTCAGCTGGAGGGTTTCACCCTTCAAACAAGCAAGATGCCTCCCATTGACCTGAATAGGCTCACCTGACCTAAAACACTTCTCACCCAAGAAAATGTTTTATCTCCACTGAATACAATGGGCTCATCCTTTAAATCATCTCAATCTCACCATCGACGATGACTCAAAAGGTTGAAAGGTGTGATCTAAGATCCTGCAGCACTTACTCCGTCCAGGCTCCTGCAGTGTTCTTTCCTCCATGCTCCTCCAGTGCTCTGCCAGCGCTCCATCAGTCCATTCTCCTGTAGAGCACATTACCCTCAAGATTTTGGAGCTCTGTATTGCTTCTCACTGGGTCACTTTTTAAAGCCTCCATGCCCTCTCTTTCCATATTTATCACCCCATCTCCACTGCCTCCTGAAGAAACCCCTGCTTTCAGTCTCCTGAAGTGCACAATCCCATGAGCTTCCTGCAGGGCTTCCTTTCCAAAGTGTCTCCTTCCTTTGGGGTCCATTCTCCTTCTTCCGTGAGGGCCCCTGCAGTTTTACCTAGTTCAAGGCCACTTACTCAAAACTTGCCACAGACGTCTTCTCACTACAACATCTGCATCCTGTGAAAAGAGATTTGTTGGAAAAGATGATCTTTGTGTGGTATTCCCCCAGATGTTTGTCTTCACTACCCTATTTTTGCTGAACCCTTTTTTGTAGGTATTAGGACTCTGCGCACTTTTCCCCTGCTAAGCCGTGGAGAAGCGATTGTGCTCTCCCTTGCCAAACAAGGTAAAATTGGTATACACCTAACTAGCCCTGTTAATTTACCTATAAGATCCCAGTAAATAGTGCTACATGTATGAGGGCCTGTAAATGTAATGCTACAAATACCCAGTGTGCCACCTACTAAAGTAGCAATGAAAAATATGTCTCAGACCTGCCACTGCAGCCTGTCGTGCAGTTTTATACTGCCATTTCAACCTGCCAAAATAAACCTTTTGCCAGGCTTATACCTTCATTTTTAATAGATATAGGGCACCTTAAGTCAGGCCTTAACAGCTCATAGGGAAGGGTGCATGGTATTAAAAAATTAGGACATGTGTATTTAACCCTCCATTTTTCACAGCAGCATGGCTAGCTCTCCCATTGACTAACAAGGGGTTACCTTACACTTAGTAAGTGATAACTTCAGTTTGAGAGATGATAAAGAGATACTTCTTCTACTCATTTGAATTGTAATTTTAGATCCTTTTTAATGGTAACATCAAATTATAGGTTACTATTTTCAAAATAACACTTTTAGAAAGTTGGCATATTTATGTCTAAACCAAATGTTCTTGTCTGCCAGTGTCCAGAGTCACATGACTGTTAATGGTTCCCTTGTGGTGTTATGTGGTTTTCTTCTAGACAGGGGAAAAAAGGACCTTGGGTGAGGGGAAGGGTGTTTCTCTCCCAAGCAAGATAGCCTGGGGGGTTTTGCTCAGCCCTTCTTGCACTTCAAAGATTTACCTGAGTGCTGTGCCCACACCCTTCCTGACTTCTGAAGCTTCCTTCCCTGTAACTGGCAAAACAGGTCACTTCTGGGCCTGCGTATGCGTTTTCACCCTAGACAGAGTGGAACCAAACCCAAGGGAAAAAGAAGAACTCAGCAGAACCAAGTAAGGTCTAGACAAAGGGGGTGACATCCACACAAAGGCTGGTACTGGGTATAAACGTGAGACTCTCTGAACCTCTCATCAGAGTACTCCTACACCTGTGGAGGCTGGAGGCTCAAAAGCAGGACTGCCCTGCTGTCTGAAGCCTGAAAGAAGACTGAACCTGCTTATGACTCCAAGGGTCAGTTGACTAACTGCTATTTGAGCTACAGGGACATAACACACTTCCAGAGGCTTTCCCTGCAACTGCCTAGCTACCAGCACCTACTGGGCCTGCCAGGACCTGTCTGGACTCTGCTGTTGGCTGTTGCTGGAGTGAATTCTTATCCAGAGGTGCCCCTACAGGTCCTGTACCCTTGGCTGGTGTTAGAGTGAGATCCTCCAACCCAAATCTACAAGAACTGCACGGCTGGTGATAATCCAGAGTTTCTGGGCTCTTTGTGTCAGAAATGAACCGACTCCAGTCTCATCAACAAAATTGAATGGAGTTCACGAAGGCCAACGCAAGACCCGCATCTAACTGCAGATGCAACCAACCCAGCTACACACTCCAGAATTCATCGGCATGGCGCTCTTCGCATTAACAAAGACTGCCATGCATTTTCTGCCGGTGGGAACCTCTGACCTGCGACCGTTCATCATGCCAACAACAATCTCCTCCCGCCCCCTGCCAATGGGTAAATCTGAATAAGGCTCCTTGCATGGAACTAGGCAAAGTTAGAAGGTAAACTTTCCCCTGGAAGGAACCTGGTCCCTGTGTTTGCCCTTCCTCCATCGCAGTTGGCTTGAACTTTTGGCACTGGCGTGGTCCAGCGGGACCAGATAACCGAGATTGGCACTTTGTGTTTCTTGCAGCTACTTTTATGCAAAAGTTTAAAATTTATAACTCTGGCACTACTTATTGCATTGGGTTTTTTTTGTCCTCATTAACGAAAATAGAGTGAGTGATCAAATAGCGATATCATGGCACCCTCTTCAACCCCACAGGAAAGAGACGAAACCCAGCAATACTCTTTCCACCTCATGGATATCTAGAGAGACCAACCGCCTTATGCTTGGGGATTTCCAAAGATGGTATCACAACCAAAGTTGCCCATTGACCATTATCCTCAAGACTCACTTGTTTCATAATCATTGGACTTTGTATTATGTGCTAAGCAGTTGCAAGGCTCCAGTTAGTTTTATTTACCCAGTTGTCCCAAATTACCCAAAATCTAGTTCTTTTCTTTGCCTTACAATCCATATCCAATTTGTAAGTTCTTTTAACCGATGACACCCAGTCTAAAACCTTTGGAGCGTTAGGTGAAATCCAATTTAAACAGATTTCTCCCCTAGCCAAGAGGATAAGAACAAACAATAATGAGACTTGACAGTTTGACAGTTTGGTAATAATACTGTCTTCAGGTAAAATCCCCAAAATAATTAAAATCAGGCTTACCTGTATCTCTTGGCCCATTACCTCTGAAATAATCCTACTGACTTGGCTCCAAAAGCCCTGAATCTGCGGACACTGCATAAACATGTGCACGTCATCTGCGCTTCTCAGACTACATTTCAAACAGGCCTTCTCTCCGCCACCCAACTTAGACAACCTCTTCGGGGTCCCGTAAGCTCTGTGGAGTGTAAACAGATGATTCCTTCTAAATGATGCAGCCTTTACAACCTTCCACAATGTGCATAGAGATCCTTGCCATAAAGACGAGATGTCACTGCAAGGCAAGTCTCTTTTCCAGGGCTCCTCTATAGGTAACAATGGTAGATCTCCTTCAATCAAAATCCAGTACCATTTTGCCACTTCCTTTTTTTGATTGCATGGGACCATGAACCTGTTCTCCGATTCATCATATATACCGCCGATTTTACCCTGCTTTATGAACCAGGAGGAGAGTTGATAGAACTTAAATCTGGATAAGCTTTGATTTGTCAGGAGCATAAGCTCATTCCAAGACAGAAGTTTGTTGTTACACAGCAAATGGCCCCATTTCTGAAAGCCAGAATCCCGTAGAGGCGCTGATAAGCTATCAATTAGGCATTCTGCGGTCCCTGGAGAGTTCCAGATGGGGGCACTAGGGCAGTAATAAGGAATTGTGAGCAATTTCCTCATCTGTACCAAAGTTCACAGGCCGACTGTAACACCTTCAATTTAATCTTTTTAAAGTATTTCAAGTGACCGATTTTGAAGAGAAGACCATCACCCCCTTGCGAAATACTATTAGACATGGCTAAAAGATAGGGCGTGAAGTTGGGAGAATCAAGAAGAAGAGATCTCATGTTCTTAAAAAGAAACGCCCAACTATAAAACCCAAAATCAGGGCTAGCTAAACCCCCCTCTTGTTTTCCACATCTCAGTTTCTTCCATGTAATCCTAGTCCCCTTGTCCCTCCAGAGAAAACTGTTAACCTCAGACTGCAAGTGTTTTAAAGCAGCTGGGCTGAACAAAAGGGGGATTGCATAGAAGATAAATGTCAGTTTTGGCAGGACTGACATTTTAACCAAGTTGGATCGGCCAAGGATGGTTAATGGGAGGTTGCGCCAAGATTTCAGTAAGGCTCTAATCTCCTTCCGTTTAAGATCTAAATTGGCCTGAGCCAACTCGCTAATATTCTGGGTTATTTGAACACCCAAATATCTTATTCGCTGGTGTACCAGGGGTGAACTAAATTGGCAATTCCAAGACATAATCTCGTTTTTTTGGGGATTCACTTGATAGCCCGATATCTCCCCAAACTCAGCCAACATTTGCTCTAACCTTGGCAAGATTGCGGGAGACTCCTCTGTAAAAATCATCAGGTCATCTGCATATAGGGCCAGTTTTTTTGACCACCCCCTGAATTCAAATGGAGTAAAAAGCTTACTAGATCTAATTAATTGTGCAAGTGGTTCTATATACAAATCAAAAAGAAGAGGGGAAAGAGGACAACCCTGCCTAGTACCTCGCTCTAAAGGAACAGAATTGGTTTAGTTGCCATTCACTATAATCCTAGCCATTGGAAAGTTATAGATCTTCCTAAGAGTTCTCGCAATGTTTTCACCTAAACCAAACGCATGGACCAACTGATGTAAACAAGACCAGTTGACCCGGTCAAATGCTTTGGCTGCGTCGAATGCAAAGATCGTCAGTGGCAAGTTATTAGAGGAGGCAATATCTACAGCACCAATTAGCTCGTGGGTTAAGTCCTGCAGATGGCGCCCTCTAATGCACCCCTTTTTGATCAGGATGGATTAGATTACTTATTATGTTATTTAATCTTCCTGCTAAGATTTGCGCAAAGATTTTATAATCGCAATTAAGCAAGGAGATGGGTCTATAGGACTCACATTTTTTAAAATCTTTATTTGGTTTCAATATCAAGGTGATAGCTGCCTCGTTCCAAGAAATGGGGATGGGGGAGTTATTTGTAAAAATACTGTTGAAAAGCACCTCCATAAACGGGGCAAGAGTCTCGTTTAAGGCGATATAAAACTCATTAGGGATTGCATCTAAACCTGCAGCACTCCCTCTCTTTAGATTTTTTATTGCAGCCCTGATGTCAGAGAGTACGAACTTTCTGTTGAGCTGTTGAGCCTGCTCTTCAGATAACAGTGGTAAAGAGATCTTTCCTAAACAATTATTAATTTGGGAGTTCGTGACAACTAGATCTTCAGTATATAGATCCTTAAAAAAGCTTTCAAAAGCTTTTTCCATCGTGACCCTATCAGAAGATAACTCCCCTGATTCAATGTTAACGACCTCTTTAATAAGATTTCTTGTTAAATTGACTCGGGATTTCCAGGCCAGAAGTTTCCCACTGCCTTCTTCATACTCATAGTTAGACAATTTACTAGCATCCCATCTTCTCTTAACAATACTATCTCAATAATCTGCCAGATCCTATCTCTTAGCCAATAGTTCAGAACTTTCTCCCCTCTGATCTACACTCATCCTATCCGTTGATTGTACAAGCGAGGCTCTATGAATTTCGGCTTCCAGAAACTTCAATTTATCTTTATTTGCCTTGTTGAGAGAGGCTGCGATGCCAATAATTCTACCTCTAATGTAAGCCTTATAGGCGTCCCATATTATCTCTACCGGGGCAGAATTATCATTTACCTAAAAAAAAAATAGAGTGTCGATTTTTAACTGAGAAACCACTGACTCATCATTAAGAATGGACCTATCAAACGTCCATCTTTTAACATCTGATTGATGAGAAAATTTTAGAACCAACTGAACTGAAGAGTGGTCGGATAAATGTTCAGGTATATGAGAAATTGCCCCAACTGATTCTACCAATCTATCATCTAACAAAAAGTAATCAATTCTAGAATAATATTTATATTTTTTATTATGGAAGGTAAAATTGGCTGGGCCGCTTATAGGCTTATTTTTTATTCTCCAAATATCTTTTAGATTTAAATCCGCCATCAGTATTTTAATCAATGAGCCCATTTTCGAATTTAGTGATTTACCCCCTTTAGATTTATCCAAGAATGGGTTTAGGAGAACATTAAAGTCTCCACCCATGATGATAGGGTAGGTTGAGTCAAGTAGATGATTGTAAATAGCTCTAAGCGAGGACTCATCATCGATGTTCGGCCCATAATAACCCACCAAGGTAACCCAGTTATTTAGTATTTTTATTTCCGTTATGATCCAACGCCCCTTATGTCTACCTTATAAGAACCTAAAACCGCATTTGCAGATTTTTTCCAAATAATAGCAACCCCCTTAGTACAAAAAGGCTGTGTGGTGTGGAGTGAACCCTCTATCCAACCTTGCTTAGCCTTAACAAGCTCCCATTCTTCCGATAAGAGATGGGTCTCTTGTAGGATCATGACATCAAACTCAGCTTGCCTTAGGTATTGAAATATTCTCCTTCTCCTACTTGGGACCCTTAAACCATTAATGTTCCAGGAACAAACTCTAATCTTACTTGTTTGTACCGACCCAGCCATCCTCAGCTTTGCTCGAACAAAAAGCACATTGCAAGAAAACTTTTCTCAACTGCCTAGCAATTTCTTTTAAAGAACTGTGTAAACGAGGACTTTTTCTTTTTTTTCCCTATTTTTCTCCCCACCCAGTGCATGAATACATTTGTGATCCACCCCTATGTCTCCTACCCCCCCTCCCCAGGGAACCCTCCTATACCACTTGGGGTTTGTTATAAAGTAACCCCTATAAGCTCATAAACCACCCGGCACCTAAACTTGTTCTGCTTTTTTTTTTTCCAAAACCTTAGCCTTGAGCCTTGATTTGATCGACAAAGATCTCTACCTCCTTGGGGTCTCTAAAATTATGCATTTTGTTTCCCCACATTACTCTAAGTAGATTGCATTGTTGTCATTTTAGTGTCATCTCATTTATTGAAATGAACTCAATTGATCTAAATTGGTTTCCGGTTTTTCTTGTGTTGGGTTTTGATTTTATTACTGGTTGATTGCTGCATACATAGTTTATACATAGCCACTAAGTTAAGCCTGACAGCTTTTTTGCCACTCTACCAGAGGGTTAAGTTCAGGCTATTGAGTGCCTTTTGAGGTTCACCCTGACAAAGACTATGATTATTACTTGAGTGGTGCTCTCACTCCTCTTAACTAATTACCCACTTTCAAGGTTGAAGACAGCTCTAACCCACACAATGACTCTGCTAAACCTATCAACGTTATTGTGTTGGTGAAGCTTAGTTTGGTCATTTTTTCGAAAAGCAGTTGGGCTTGTTGCCTGTTCACACTTGCTTTCTGATTAGGAGAGCGATTATTGAATTTCTTTGATGTGGAAGTGCACCCATTTTCAGACAATGTAATGGTGCCACAGGTGAGATGGTGAAGTTTCCACAGTTTGAAGACCTCTGACCTGAGGCACCTGACCAGTGTCTTTCGTGAAGCTTGGATAAAAAGCCCAACTGCCATGAGATTGAACAAGGTATGTAGCAAAAGGTGTGAGGTCTTAGACCAGTAGATAGGATAAGGAATATACCAGTGCATAGGCAGTCCTAGGCTGTCCTTTAAGGGATATAAAACAAGTTTATCTTTCGATGGGTGAGACTTTAAATTGAATTTCAACTCCACGTCCCATTCTTTTTACTGGGAGAAAAATATGGATGCTTGGAAAACTTCCCAAATTCAATGATCTTTTAAAGGACACTACGTATTAATTGACTACATAAGGCCACTAATCATGAATTCCGTGTTGATAAAAGTACAAAAAGCAGTCGAAGGATCATACAAGCTCATAATAACCAAGAATTCGATCCAATTGAAGTATTGCCACATGTAAACCTGAAGGTTGTAACATGGAATATTGCTGGTATGAAAAACAAGATAAATGACAACGCTTGGCTTGAATTGATTAAAAACTGCCAAATTATTTGTTTACAAGAAACCTGGCTTACAGAACCTTTTCACATTGATGGATTTACAAAGGTTACCACCTCAGCGGTCCCCTCTCAGAATGAAAGGGCCAAAGGAGGACTTGCTGTGTTGGTATCTGTTACATCTACTTTACTTTTAAAGAAAGCTTATACTAATTCACAATTCTTTCAACTATTGTGGTTTCAAACTCTTGAAAGTCAGTGCATTTTAATGATTAACATTTACAATAACGTCTTTGATAATTCCAGAAATAAGGTCATAATAGCCCTAGAGAAGGAGATAGATATATTTATAAAACAAATTCAAAGTGATTGGTTTTTTATCTGGACAGGCGATTTTAACAGCAAGAGATGTGATTTATTGAAAGGTGAACATTGTGGTCATAGGAATTTATATGACGAACTCTATTCTCATTTCCCACATAATTTGTATGGAGAGACTATCAATAATGTAATGTATAAATACAACCTAGAATTGTTTGAACAATCTATCGCAGCGAGTAAGCCACAGATACCAACATACATAAGCCACGGACAGCCCTCGATCATTGATCATATATTAATTTCTGAGTCTGTATGAGGGCAAATTGTGAAATTGGAGGTACTAGAAAGTCCCTTTAGTGACCATCATCCATTATTGTTAACCCTTAAATTTGGTACAACACCACGGGTGGGGAGTTGCCTAGCCATTAATTTCACAACGCAAGGAGAGAATGGCGTAAGCATTAAATGATCAGGTGTTAACCCACCTGCCTTTCTAGATAAGATAGAGCACGAATGTCAATATGAGGAGATTTGTAAGAAGGGAGATACCTCTGATTTGCATTTTATCCAGGCCTTCTGAAACATTACATCCGCAATTCAAGGAAGCTTCAAAATTAAGAACAAAAAGATAGACCCCAAAAGTGTCAGCTGGTTCAATCGGGAATGTACAAAAGTCAATCAGGCCCTTTAAACTGCTTTAAAGGCTAGACCAAGAGATAGCAAACTGATTAAAACCCAAAGGAAGTTATATAGACAGACCCTTAATAGAAGGAAAAAGGAAGTACAAGAACTGGCATGGGAAAAACTAGTTCAAGCGGCTGACACCCGGGATATTCCTTTATTTTGGAAAACAATTAATCATCCCTATTTTAAATATCACTCTACAGCCAAAATTGAGATCCTGGTCCAGCCTTCAGACTAGCTAAAGTATTTTGGGCAGATTTGTATTGCTAATAATGATAACCTCTTACTATCAGACAATAGAGTTTTTACAACTATAGATCCCTCCAACTTGATTTTCATTACTTTAGATGAGGTAAGAATTGCCCAGGATAGATGTGAAAATGGGAAGGCACCTGGACCTGATGGGGTTTCTGTCGATATTTTTAAGACTGATATAGACTATTGGGCCCCAATCTTACAAAAGGTGTGTGAGGCTGCAGCAGGTGGTATATTGCCCACAACCTGGACGGATAGCGTTATTGTACCGGTTTTCAAAAAGGGCGAAAGAGGCGATGCTAAATGCTATCGACCCATCTCCCTTCGTGATTCAATGCAAAATTGATGGGTAGAATCCTTCTGGAGAGACTGGAAACCTGGGAAACCAATAATTCAATACTTACAGCCTCACAGAATGGATTTAGAAAGGAGATAGGGACTATAGGGCAGTGTGGTAACCTCCATTTAATAATCAGTAAATATACACTTGCAAAAATGGGCCATTTGCACTTGTGTTTTGTTGATCTTACAAGTGCTTTTGACCTAGTAAATCATACAAAGTTATGGCAGATTCGTGATGGGTGTCCCAAGTGGCATTATTGCTTACTTGTCACAAATTGATAAGCTTTTAACTACAAGGGTTTGTTATGGGCCTAGAGGAGATTGCACTACACATTTCAGAGTAACACACAGGATTAGGCAGGGCTGTGTCCTTGTCCCACTCCTGTTCTCTCTATATATAAATGGAGTGAATGAACGCTTGCAAAAATTAAATGCTGATGCTCCAAGGGTTGGTAACCGCGCCACCCATACTTTACTTTATGCGGATGACACGGTGCTGCTCTCTAGAACTGCTTAAGGGCTTCAGTGTGTAAGAGATAATTTGGCGGATTACATGCATGAAAAGGACTTTAAACTTAATCTAAATAAAACATTTACAATGATTTGTGGAGAAGGGAAGCCAAAGACTAGGACACATAATGTTAACAGGGTTCCCATAGCAGAACCACAATCATTTTTGTATTTTGTCCTGCTATTTACATCAAACGGCCATTGGGGAGCTCATATTGATTCCTGCAATTTAAAATGCCCATAGACAACGGAGACTATCTTCAGATTCTCCAAACAAATGGGAAACAAGCCAATTAGAGAAATTATGACCCTCTATTGGAGTAAATGCCTTACTGGAACTTGCTACTGTGCTGCGTTATGGGGATCAGCTCACCACGTCATTCTTCAGACTCAAGAAAATATGTTCTGTACCAAATTCATCTCCCTCATATATCATCCACAAAGTGCTGGCTGCTCCTTACATTAACAATCATATTTGTACAGCAGGTCTTACTGTTTGGTATGGCATTTGGAGTAAGGAGGTAGCCAAATTCACGCAGGAAATCATTAAGGATTGTCTTTCCCTTGAGTATAATAAAAAAAAATCCCTGGTTGATGTATATTAATAACCTTTTAAAAGAGTGCACTAAGATCATTGATTTTAATAATCCCATGCAAATTCTTGATTATTGTAAAAAATGAAAAATGGGCTCATAGAGTCAAGAGAACGGCTAAGAGAAACTGAGGAACAATCAAAAAAGCTAAGTAGGCCTTACTGGGCAATGCCCAATGGACTAGAGACGCAGTGCTATTATCTCCAGGTCACCAATATAAAACATAGATTTATGTGACAAGGTTGAGAATGAGAACAATTCACTTTTTTTTTTGATAATCAAGTTGATTTTGTAAAGAGACAATAATAAAAACCTGAGTACAAACACCACAGCATATTCAGCAGCACAATTACATGTGGCATTAGGCGAGTAAAACATTCTTACGTTGGTATACATTGTCGTATCTCTGCCCTCTAAATGACATACAGGATTGGACCTAAGAAGGACAAGAGAGTTGATTAATCCACCATTCCCAACCATTTACCCCACATTTTCCGGTGTTTGGCCGGGCAGCCCCTGTCCTCGTACAGTGGCAGTTCTTGTGTGGCCCAATTCACTTTTTAGTAGATTTTCCAACCATGGGCAAATGCAATCGACACCTCCAAAATGCCCTTGTGATGGAAAATCGGACCAAACAACTCCCCACTTTATTCTATTTTTTAATTTTTATATGGATATTAGGAAGAGCGTTTTATGCCCACTATTTTTAAAGGAGAAACTGAATTTTTATAAAATTGCTTTTGACTTTATTTGTAACTTAGTAAATGTGAAAGTTTGCAACATGGTAGTAGCTTATATTCAAAGGGCGATCAAAAGAAGAAAGCTTGAAACACACCTTGAGGCCCCACACTACGAAGAGAGTAGGACACATATTGATTAACGGAATTTTGGGATGTTATGCATTTTTTAAACTTATAAATATTTGCAGTTAAGCACTTTATGTATAAACCATTATCCAAATTTTTCTATCTTGATAGACAAATTACTATATCACGTCAACTGTGTTTATCAAACTAAACTATGGATAGATTTTAAATTTTTAACGCAATTTTTTGTACTGACACTGATGAATTGTGAACAGGATTACATTTTTTTATAATGCTTTTATGGTTGTATTTCTTTTAGCCGAATAAAGCTGATTTGATTTGATTTACTTTCATTTGACACTATTTATAAATGCTAATCCAATCTAATATTTTTTTGTTGATGAATTAATTGTTTTTTTGTTTTGTGACTATTAGTGAATGTACCTTGAGGGGTAGGTAACAACGTTTAAGAAGTCAATGAGATTTTTATTGGGTAGCACAGTGACATTTGCTGATGGTATAGTATTGAGACTTAATTCCTTACTGGCTGTGGACACAATTTAGCCATTAGTATAGGAGATGACACCTAGTTATTTAGTGTTTGAATAGTGGGTGTTAACATGGTCTTTCAAATATCATAATCATGATCATTTTGTTCAGTATTTATGGACAAATGTAGCTCAGGGGAATGATTGAGTGTAACATGGAAGAGTTTTATTGCCAAATGATTGTTGTATTCACTGTACTGCAACATTTGTTGAATTTTTCTGTATTTCATGAGCTTGCTAGCAAGTTAATGAGTTCTTTGACAAACATCATTTCCTTTATGTGCGTTACTCAAGACAAACAAATTAAAACAAACAAAACCATTTTTGTTATGCAATGTGTTTGTGCCTGCCCTTCATGTGCTGAAGGTTAAAAATGTATACCAGTTCCTTCACTGGTCCAATGATAGACTCTAGTTCCATCGCTGTTTACAGAGGTGCGGTTCCTATTGCTGCGTGTGTGCATTTTAACATAAATACGGCATTCCTTTGTACTTCCTGTGCACAGTTGGTGTGGTAATCTGAGATCCCATTCTCAGGCTTCCAACAGAAGGTTTAATACAAATTTGGTGAAACTGAGCTCCGGCTGAGACAGCCAGTCGCAGACAAACACTGGATACTATAGGAGCATTTAGCCCAGCAATTATGAGCAGTAAGTAGAGTAGATGGAGAACCATACCTTGGTTCTGATGACCTGTGCTGTAGAAGAAGGTGAGCGTCCTCTGCTGGCAAGTAGTTACCAATAATTCAGCAGGTGCAGTGGCACCGGTTCCCAGTGGTGTAAAGGACCCATACAGCAGATTTGTATTTCCACACCAAGGGATAGGGGTACAATATCCTTGGTTGCATTAGGGCCCATTACACTTTTGCTAGACCTCTGATCCTCAGTTTAGATTTATTAGATTAATATGGTGGTATCAGTTGGGGATAGACGAGCTGCCTATTGCTGAATTGATTTGGGGTGTGATGACCCACTTTATTCTAACGTAAGATTACGTAAATAGCAAGGCGAGAGAAAGGCTCTACCCAGAAGACAGCAAAGTGACTTGAGTTTCCAAATCTGGCCAAATTCCAGACGTTGGCGGGGTTAACTCCACTTCACTAGCATTTCTGTGCCTTAATCATCAGTAAATGCTTGCTTAAATATTGACAGTTTACTGCTCCTCTGGAAGAAACACTGAAAATTTGGAATGACTACGTATGAGCGAATTCATGAGCAGCAGATTGTTATTATTAGTTTTTAAGAAAGTAGAAGAATAAATGGCTAAAATAAATGCAAAATAAAACAAACAGAATTTTATAGTTTCACATTGTATAAATGCACAATAAAACAAACAGAATTGTATAGTTTTATATTGTATATATCTGCTAACATTATGACATAAAAACAATTGTATACCTGGTAAGATGGGAGGTATTTGGGGCCGCTTCTTATTTTGCAAAAATATGTGTCTGGAATGGTTCTCCTTTATAGTTAACCCATTAATTTACAACCGCCCCTTCCTTAATGACACATCTGATAGAGCGTATGTTCAACAAATCCTTCTCCCATGCATGCCCTATCAGGCAAATCTTCTCTGGCGATCTTTGGCCAATAATAACGTGACCAATTCACACATAAGGTTGTACGTCAGATTGTCAGAAATGTCATTATATAACACACATAAGCATTGTATCATAAATATTGCTTACAAAAATATTGACACATTGAGTGTAGATTTTCTGTTCTGAAATCCAATGTGATGATGTTTTTGTAAACGAAATTTAGGACAATATATTTATATCAGGCAATATTGTGAAAATGGTAGTTTGATACCACACGTGTTATGTTATGGGGTCTTATAGAGTGCGCTAATACCGAAAGATGTCTTGGCTCTGGTATCGAGCAAACCAGAAGAACATCGTCGGCGACAATTCCAATGCTCTGTTAGAAAAGCCAGGTTTTCAGCTTTCTGCATCTAAGAAGGTTGGACTGAAATCTCAGATGGTCAGGTAGTTCATTCCACAATTTAGAGGCATAAACTGAACATTTTCTTCCTCCCCAGCTTTCTTTTCTCATTTTCTGCACTTGAATTATATTGGCCGTACTTGACCGTAGAGTTCTCTTTGGTTGGTACCATCTAATCGTATCTTAGAGACAGCCTGGCCCTTTTTGGTAGAGACCCTTATGTATGCAGGATAGTGCTTTAAATTGAATATGTGCTCTAACTGGGAGTCAGTACAGTTCTCTAATATATTTAGATACTGAACAAAATTTGGGAAGACTTAGTAGCAATCTAGTGGCTAGTGGCAGTATTTTGAAGAGTAAAATTTTTTCAGAACTCAAGATTACGTTCCCGCCAATAAGGCATTGCAGTAGTCAATCTTTGAGATAACCACTGCTGATGTAACTGTTTTTCTAAATTCAAGGGGGAGTAAGGGTAGATTGTGTTTTTTAGAATCCTGAGCATTAAATAGCAAGAAGATGTAGCATGATTTGAGTGGTCAACAAATGTAAGTTTATTGTCAAATACCACGCCCAGGTTTCTCGTCTTCTAGACATGCGTTGGCAGGGATCTCAGATTTGGCCACCATGCATTCTTCCAAAGGGTGTTGCTGTTTCCAAACTGCAGCACCTCTGTTTTTTTCAGAATTAAGTTTAAAGAAGTTCTTGGCCATCCATTTTGCAATGTCAGACATGCCTGCCCTGAATTCAGTTGCTACCTTGTTTGGGTCGGAGAACCAGATACTACCAGCTGGGTGACGTCTGCATAAGTACACACTGCGAAACCATATGAGCTTATCAATTGAATTAGAGGAGTAACATATGCATTAAAAAGGGTTGGACTCAGGAATGACCCAGAGAAAGGTGTGGAAGTGAAACCCTCTAGGGAGACTGTTTTCTCCCAGCCTGTCAGGAAGGACCTAACTTAGTTTAGTGCTGATCCTCTAATACCAATTCTGTCCAGATGTTTAATCAGAGTGGCATGATCTACCATATCAAATGCACCCAATAGTTCCCTTGTCTAAGATGGATCTGATTTCCTGTGTGGCCGCTAGCTGACCAGATTCAGTGCAATGTCGGTGCCTAAAGCAAGCTGTGCCAGATAAAGCCATTGTTGGTGTGCAGAAAAACATTGTTCTCTTGATTCATTGCCTTTTCTAGCAACTTGGCTGGCAGTGGGAGATGTGAGATTAGTTATTTTCTACAGTGGGGTCTAAAGAAGATTTTTTTTATCAGAGGAAGAATCAACACTTTTTTCCACATTATAGGGATATTCCAGTGTCAGGAACACTATTCATAAGGGGGGTGAGATAAAGTGCAATTGTATCTGCGAAATTAGAAAGCACCTTCGAGGCACATGGATCAGCAGATGAACCTGATTTGATAATTTTCAAACAAGTGACAACTTCCTCAGTTATAATTGGTGAAACAGAGCACAGGGAATAGGATGGGTCTGGGAGAGAGAGGTCTTGAGTTTTCCTTCCGGACAGATGGCGCCAGAGGATTTGGAATTTTGATTCTTGAACTCTAGAAAAAAGGCGTTGACCTTGTGGAAAGAGAAATTGTCCATATTATCAAAAAGATCTTGACTGACTGGTAATTTGTTTTTATTTACATTAAAGGTAGTTAGTGTTTTAACTGTTTTAAATAATTCCTTAGAAGCATTGCTGATTAATTTTATTTTGGAAGTGTACAATTTCATTTTAGTTTCTTTAATAAGTTCAAAAGAAATTTTTTGTAGTCTTTTATAATTCCCTTTTTTTGAATGGAAAGTAATTTATTCGCAATATCTGTTCCTGATGCCTACACTTTTTCTGTAACTCCCTGAGCTCCGGGGAGAACAAAGGTGAAGAAGGTGTTTTACGATGGCTCCCTTTTTTTCTTAGGTGTGCTACCTGTGGCATAGCATAATTTATCCAGGCATTCAATAAGATAGGGGCCTTCTTGATATCTTCAATTAGAGTCGGGAAGGTAGATCTTAACAGTTCATCAAATTTGCTATTATCAATTTTATTCCATACACAGTAATTACCTATTACTGACCTATCTGTGGATGCTCTTCTGTTGTCAGGTATCGTAAGGCTAAAAAATAATGCCTTTGTGGTTCGTCCAAGTGAGAGGCAAAGGTTTTTACATTTTTTAATTTGCATCGTTTGAGAAAATCCCATCCAGAGTGTGGTCAGCGGAATGCGTGGATTCTGTAATAGGTTGGGGCAGATCGAAGCAAAGAACATTATCCAAGAGAGTATTGGTATTTGTATCCGCTAGTTGCTCCAGGTGAAAATTAAAAACATAAAGAATCTAAAAAGCCTGGCACAATGTTGCTGTTTCATGCCACAAAATTGTAATAGAAATGGGCTTAGGTTTAGCAAAGCTCATAGGTCAAAATCCCTGAACATTTTAACAGGGTGTAAGCCTATTGGTCTCCGTCCACCTAGCAACTGAGACACCCCAACTCATTATGATTCTTACTCTTAAATGCACAAATGGAATAATAGAGAATAACATTCTTCCAAAGCCATGGGGTATTTATCTAAAGGCAAAGACTGCACAATGTGGCTTAACATCTAAATTGCAATTTCTGAAATATTGTTTTAACTAATTCATTATGCATGTTGGAAAACTAGTTTACAATCTTGTTAATAAAGGCTTAATTATATCAAGCTCTTAACATATGTTGAAGAGTTGCTGCTACAGTCCTACCACTTTAAGTATTCAAGCCATTGCGTGGTGTACAATAATTACTAAAGCATTTCAGCTCTGTTACTATTTACAAGAGTCCATCAGGACCTAGGTGTCAGAAATTTGGAACATATACTTAATGTACACATGAGAGTGATCATACAATTCAATGGTCTATGCCTTCAATAAGGATTTTTCTCCTCTTATTGGTTTGAAGTAAGAATATTCATTATTCATGCTACCGCACAGGGCTTTGGATTTGTTGATGCAGCAGGCTGAAGTGGAGATGGGAAACTCAGTGACCTATGCTAGTGAATTTTCTCTTGAAAGTTGGTGTGAGTGTGGCTGAATATGTTGCTCTATAAACCTTGTCACATATCTATCTGAAATGTTAATTATAGGAACTAATCCTTAGCAACAGTGGGGGCCAGAAGACTAAAAAGATGCATTCCGATGAGGTATTCTGCCTTTTCTGTCAGTCTTTACAAGCCCTGGTTCCACAGAACCCACCTTTGGGGTCGTTCATTTTCATTTCAAGCCGATTCACTTGATATGCTCTAACCTATGATCCACAACTCATAAATGATCATCTTGTCTTCTGGAAAATAATTATGGCCTGGCTGGTTACATAGCTTGCTTACCTCATGCCACATCTATTTAGCCTGCAACCACAGCAGTGCACACTATAGAATTCTATATGAAATTGAATAAGTTAATAATAGATCGAGTAGGGAATATATTTCTATCTTTAAAACATGTTTACAAACAGAAATATGCCATGCATACACCACCAATAGTTATTTATTTTTGTTGGAAAGTGCTGCTTAACTTGCTGGAAAGTTAGGTATATGAGGTCTGGCTCTGAGGGGCCATTTGGCAAATGGCATCATGTCAGTTGGGCAGATAAGCAGATATTGGTCGTCAGCTGCCACTGGGTCTGCCTAAAGATATATCCCTCAAAAGCTTTGCTGTGGCTCTCCATGTTGTCAATTACGGTATTACATTTTGTACAGAGGAAGTTCATGAAAAGTAGCATTCCAACAGGTGAGCGCTACAAGTCTATGCTGATATGTGGCTATTCAAGGTATATCTGCAAATTATGGACATCAGTCAATGCAGTTTCTACAAAGCTCAATTGAGAACATATTGTTTGTACTAAAGAGGTTGTCATAGAGAAGCTCACATTCATTCACATATTTTGTCACCTCTAGGTGCAGCTGCTGTTAAAAATAGGTGACTTGCATTTCATTCACAGTGCTAAGGGCAATAATTACATATGAGCTATCACCATTGGTCAAATTATGTTGACGGTAATTTCAGGGCAAGAGTCTCCACCCATCCACTTTACAACCTTGTATAAATATTATTTCTTTTATGGAACCTGTCCTCAACACATTCACTAAAAATGGTTGTACTTAAAAATGTTCCAATGTTTTTAATAGTCTGCCGGCCAAGAACCAACCCGGTAGTTAGCATATGAGTATTGGTAAAACTGCCAAATGGTGTCTCCTATGAAGGTAGCTTTGTTTATTCTCTTTCTGCAACAAATGTGCCCTGATGTGGCGAGAGTCCTGGACTCGTGCCCACCTATCACCTTACCAGCGCTTCTAACAAAGTCATCTGAAGGATTTTGGGAGCCTGGGCAAGAAACATTTTAAGCGCCTCTGTATGAAAAAACTTTGAATTTTTACTTCCCATATTTTGCTATCTCCAGCCTTATGTTGCAAAGCAATATTGAATTTTAGGTTGAAGGTTAAGATACAAAAACACACTGAAGTGATTTAGAGAGCAGGTTTACTTTCACAGGGGGCCCCTTGGAACACCAAGCCCTAGGCAATTGTCCACTCAACACTTCTCTGCCTTCCAGATGCTAAGCAAGTGGAATTCTTATATATTTGATTAATGTAGTGACTACTCGTCCCATCCACCCATGCAACCAAATTAGGAGACGGCTGAGCGCACATCAGTCCCAGTTTACCACTGTTCGGTGGAGGCTCCTCCGCTCAGGCAGAGATGTGTTGCCCCACTGCTCACTGAGTGAGGAATTAAAAAAGGAAAAATAAAATGATAATAACGTAACGTTATCATCATTTTATTTAAACTACTGGCTCAGTTGCCTGGGGGCGGGGCTGTTAGGGGGCTGTAGGAGGAGTGGTAGGCACTTCTTAGTGGCACTGACATTTTGATCGGCTGTCTTAGGTCGGCCAAAATTTCATGTGCACTTTGCATGTTCTCCACCCAGGCTGCATTACAGCCTGGGTGTAGAACATGCCCAAGGTCCCAGTCCCTGTCTGAGCGCGTTTCTGCGCTTAGACCAATCACAACGCTGCATTACAGCGTTGTGATTGGCTCAGGGGAGCCTGGGTGATTCCTGCTTCTACAGAAGCCAGGAAGAGGATGGGAAGGATGAAGGAAAGGTGGCGGCCGGCCACATCCAGGTAAGTGTTTTTTTTAACATTTATGTTTAATTTTCTCCCTCCTCTATCCTCCCCCTCCCATCCATGCCCATGCGGTAGCAGCGGTTACTGCCGCTGTTTTGTGTCCATCATGCGCAACATATACCACCTTGTTAAAATGACAATTACATTTAAAATGTTCTTAAAGCTTGGCATTTCGAAATGCAGGAGGCCACCTCTGTGTTACTCACTTTGAGTATTTCAAATAGAATTAACTGAATTTAGCAAAGACAAAGTCAGGTGTATCAGCACCATGTCCATAGACCATAAAGCAGCATGCAAATGGTATGTGATCTCTACAAAATCACAAACATATAAATATGCTGATTGGGTTTCTACCAATGAGTCTCACTGCTTCTACGAGCCAGCAAAATGGTTCCTTGAGTAAAGCATTTGCTGCTTCGTCGATGTGCAAACTGCAGGTTAAATGTTTGAATTATGTCAATGCCAACTCAGCTATTGATCCTTCTGAGGTCCATAAATTGAGTACTATTATACCAGGTAAAAGTAACATAAATTAGTTACAACATGTAAAAGCATTACAACTTTGTGATGTATCACACAAAAAAGTCAATATTTTGCGTCATCCTTCTTTTTCGCATATTAACTAAAAAGTCTTGGCTTCATATTCCAGAATTGCTCAAAAATATAATTTTCTTTCAGGCATCAGTGATTGAATGAAATGCAATCTGAAAAATAAATTGTTACCTCAGGATACACTATGCATCATTAAAAACTCAAATATATGTATTTTAAAAGCGTGATATGTAATCAAATTAGTGACAGCTGGTGACCAACGTAATCTAATAAGTAGGTTAATTTCTAGTTCTTATAGCTACTTTAGTCCAAAAACTGGGCAATACATTTTTTGCAGTTGTTGTCACCGATTCCAGTTGATTCTCTAAACGTGTGTATATGGTTAGTTGTTGCCCTGCTTAGTATATTATGGAGTCCATAGTAAGCTTACCCACCAGCAGATTCGACAGCGTCCGTCACGTCAATCCGTTCGGAGAAATTCTACTTATTAGATTACGTTGGAGAACTGAACAGTTCACTTTATCGTACATTTGAGCTTTGCAGACCTTCTGGAAATTTTTCGGGAAGATATTGACATGACGAGTCTGTCCTAAAGAATCACAATTGCATCAGGATGAGCAATACCTATCTGCCTTGAAAAAGTCTAAAGAGACAAAACACGTGTTGGCTGGAAGTTTTCCACAGAATAAATCAAGATTAAAAATTTTAAAAAGGTATTGGACTTGACTAAAATTTCTTTTGCGTGGAAATCTCTGCATGTCCGTCTACTAGGACATATGATTTGTACCATATGTTTACTTGTTTTTACTAATGCACAGGTAGGAAAGGGTTCAAGTGCGCATGTCGGGCTGGTACTCGTCCAAACCGACATGTGCACTTCACTCCAAGGCCCACTGAGCTGAACCAGTCGAGTTCAATTAAGCCCCATCCCCACCCATTTCTGCCCTCACTCCTGCAGAAAGGCAAACTCAGTCGTACTGTCACTGAAATAAAAGCAGTGCACTGCAGCCAGTAAAATAATATTAAAACTGGTCAAAATATTTAACATGGGATCCGGTGGCATCAATACAAATAGGGGGGTAAAGTCCCCCGGCCCCAATAAAAAAACCGTCCCTGAATAAAATGCAGTTATTGATGCAAGAAATAAAAGTTTAAAGCTCCAACCAGGAGTATTGTTAGCTAAAACATATTTCCATATTTGCAGAAACTAGGCAAAAACAAAAATACTGGTATTCGGTGAGAGAAAGAAAGATTTTAAATGCTTCTTGGGGAAGGCATTGATTCAATAGTTGTTAACGTATTGATATCTTGGCATGCATTTTATTACTAAATTAAAATGGAAAGTACATTGTAAAGCACTTAAAGCAAATCCCTACTAACTTCAATGGTGTTAGGCAAATTCAGGAATGAGTTTGGGGGTCCCGATTTAAAACCAGTCATGACTGCATATAAGCAATGGTTCAGGTAAAATGGTTATATGGCACAGAAATCCTGTTTCTGAGTAGAATATGTAGTTGCGACATAATCAAAGATCAGTGTTTAAAAAGTATTTCAAATCTGCCCAATTCAGCTATAGTCCAAGCGTTAAGGTTAGAGAAGGCATTGACGTCTTGTGCTTGTTTTGCTGAGAAGGCTACAAAGAGAGTTTGGGATGGGTTATTAAAATCCATCGATAACAAGATATCCTTGCGTTGTAGAGAGGATATATTGAAGAGTGAGTGAAAATGGGGCATGAATTTGAGACAAAGACTATTAATTGTAAAAGGACAGTACTCCTCTGCCTTCCCCAGATGTGAAGTTCCACTCAAACTCTCTAAAAATAAAATGATTTTATTCAATCTGCATTGTTGTTGATTTGCACTATTGAAGGTTTTAATTTTTTTATCCCTATCCAGCAACAGGAATCTCTCAAATCTGTATCTTCCATGCACTTTTTTTTACATGGTATGTGCAATAGGGGGCTTCTTATCTGCAATCAATGAAAGACTGATGGAGTTAAAATACTGGGTTGTTTCTGAAAGGAAAGGGCCATATTATGTAATTACTGTGAATCGTGATTTTATTCAATCTGCAATTGTGGTGATTTGTACTGTTGAAGGTTTTAAATTGGGTATCCATATTTTAAGAGTTTTAGTGGAAGAATTGTCTATAGGGATTGTTGTATGGACTATGGTCCTAATAAACATACTTTATTAACTGAAAAACTAAAACATATTTCTTAAATCTTTGAAGCAAGTATCCTGCAACTGAATTTCATTTACTAAATGGCCCCTTGTAATATTCTAGCCTAACCAACTCATAAGTGTGCCTAATACATCAAATCTTGTTTTCTATTAAGGCCCAGGACTTGCATTTTTGGCATACCCTGAAGCAGTGACACAGTTGCCGTTTTCACCTCTGTGGGCGATATTATTCTTCTCGATGTTGCTTATGCTTGGAATTGATAGCCAGGTAAGGCATGAGCCATACTTTCATGTTTTTACCTGTAATCACTTTAGAATATGAAAAGCATTGCATTGATTTCCTTTTCCTGTATTGGAAATGTAGGATTCAGCTAATTTGAACGGTACTTGATGCAGCAAATCCAACTTCTAAGTAGGAAGGCCATGACCAGAAGTTCAAAGAAGATAAAGGGAAGAAGTCATGGTAGAGAGGAGAATCAGATTGGAGTAGGCAGGATCATTTTCAGGAAAAAATGTAAACAGCCAATCCAGACATGCTGCCATACTGCTTAGCCATAATTCCCCGTCCTCTTCAATCGCTACATGGAGTCACTTGGTGCTCCAATCACAGATAACAGCATCAGGATTCACCAGTATGCCTATGACACATCTCTACTTGAAATTCTCCTCTTCTTCTTACATCCAACACCTCAACAACTGCACATAATCCATAACTGTACACCCAGTGCTTATCAGAAGCTCAACCTAATCAAGACATAAACCGTACAAACTTGACTCAATGGCATAAACCTTGATGCCTTTGAATCCCGACTTTCACTGAGTCTGATGTCCAATCATTTGGATTTAGTCTTAAGGAACACATACAAAAAGATGGCCTGGTACCAACTTCAGAACTTCTGTTTAAGCCCCTGTACATCTGTAGGTAAATGGTTGCAATAAAACCCTGCTTTATGGCCTCCCAAGCTCCATACATACACCCCTTCAGGGCATTATACACAAAGTGTCAAGTCTTTTGCAGCGTCTGAAGGAATATGATCACATCATCCCCATCCTGATGGAACCCCTTTGTAACCCTTTTGACTTCCATTGATGCCCTGCATGGTCTTCAAAACCAGCTACATGATTTACAAAAGTCATCTAGACCAGCAATCCGTCGTATCTTAAAGAAAATTTCACAATCTGTGGTGGTTCTTGGCACATCCATAACAAGGACACGATCAGACTACGGACTAAGAAGTGTAAAACAGACAAAACAAGATAGCAGCCATTGCCATCTATGCTCCCATCATCTGTAACAACATCCCTGTATCCATCGGGGCTGGCACAACTCTGCTCCAGTTTAGGAAAGAGATCAAGATACACCTCTTTAAAGAAAACACATCACACTGCATTAACCATCCATAATCCAGCTACTTCTCCCATCACTCATTGACTTAATGATTGTTTTTGACCCTGTACAGCCTTTAAACTAGGTTCACAAAAGCATCTATATACATACGCCTTTCATTTCTAGAATTCTTTGTTAACTAGGAAGAGCTTTGACTTCTCATTAAGACTCTTCGACGATGATAGGGATGACACATGCTAATGTGATTTTAGCGTGGACACCTGATGTTGCTTTACACACGGTCAAAGATATCTCAGTTTAAAGCATGTGAACAATATAAGTGTTTCTTACCAAGTGCAGAACTTACTGCTTTACAAAAGCTATCAAAAGTAGTAATTGAACATTGTTAGCCTTGACAGTCCCATAAGGTTTAGATGTGGCTCACTGGACAAATTACTGTTGTTAAAGTTCAGCTGTGTTTGCTATTTGAAAGGATAGGCTTGACTTTGTAGCTGGCTGCAAATGCATTTTTTATTTTCATTTAATCCACAGCCTCATGGTTAAACATGATTCATGTGCATTTAAATGATACAGAGTCTGAGTCAGAAATGTTGCATTGTGTAGTGGCAATACGCTTTGAACGTCCTATTTGAATCAAGTGCCAGAAAATGTTTTTTTTTTTAATTATGCTCCAGAAATGGCAGTGCTTTAGAAAAGCTTTTTATTCAATCAAGCAAGCGACATTGTTATACCTTTTCTTTCCTGTTTACTTAGGTTGACTTGTGTGTTTTTACATTCACTATTGTGTCAAATTTATGATACATATATGTTAAGTAACAGATGTATGACTTTAGTGAGAAATGTTGGTTTTTCAAAGATGGTATCCAATTATGAGCACTATTATGAAGCTTACGTTTTATTTGAATCTTGGTGATATCTATGGTTGCTCTCCAACATCGCCAAAAAAGGAGGCCCTTCTGAGGCAAACTACCTTCAATTTGAATAAGTTCTCTTACTTTTGATTGCTTTGACCTTAGCAGCAATGCGGACCTCAATGAAGTGTGAAAGTATTGTGTTGAACAATCAAACTAGAAACAACAGTGCAATAAGTAACCAGTACCCTATATTGTTCACACCAGGATAAAAGGCTACACATTTAATAAGAAAAATGGTACATATATGAGGGAAAAATATTGTTAGATCTAGGAAATTAAGGCTGTTGTGGGCTGAGAGGATCGTGAATGGTGTTTATTCAATTGAAAAAACACGCCGGCGCAAATTCACTGCAGCCTTTCCAGACCAACTGCTCCTTCCAATGTTTAGCTTCAATCATACTGACATCTCATCACGCACATAAAGGGTTCCACATTCACATGTCTCATGCCCCACATGAGCAGCCAGCACCACACACGTTCTTCCATACAATGAAACAAAGAAATAATTGATTGCTAATTGAACAGCTGTTGAAGAATGATATATCCATGATTTTTTGAAGAGGGAAACTGTAATGATCATAATAAACATAGTTTTGGCGCATGAGGCTATTATAGTGATGGAGAGGGGCTTTTTTTATTTACCTTAATCTTCTGGAGTAATCATTAAGCAATCCCCGCCACTGGTTGTAAGGGCCTTTGTTTGTCAACAAGGAGAAGCGTAAATGAGCGATCATCTACATCAATCCAACAACTCATTACATTGTTAAGGACGTTTAGAACAGTCAATAAAGAGTTTTGAGGGAGTTAAGGGGTTTTATTTTAAGTTCTTTTAGTATTTCATCATTTATTCAGTAAGAATTAGTCCCTTAAGCATCAGCATTAATAACAAACATAATCCAATAATTGATATTGCACCATAAGGTAAAATAGAATATTAGCTAAGATCATAGTACACATATTGAGAAATTAGGTTGTTGGTTGACTGGGGTGTGAGCCCTGGTCAAGCAACAGCTACAATCCCTTACAAGATGAACCCCAAAAAGTCACTAAATTAACCTGCGCTTAAACTTGAGTAGTTTGGCACAAAAAGCAGTCAGGCTTAACTGAGAGGCTATGTGTAAAGTATTTATGCAACACACAAACACTAAGAAAGAGAAAATACAACACAAGAACAATGCCAAACGCATTTACAAAAATCGAGTCATTGTAATAAACATCAAGATGAAAAAAATCTATTCAGTAGAACCGGAGTTTTCAATTTTTCAAGCTTTAAGTGAAATCTGGCATCTAAAAGATCAAAGAGCCCACCGCGGACATCTAGTCGCGCGAGACTGGGTCAAAGTTGAATGTTAAGGCTAACCGTGATGGAGCGCAGATCAGAAACAAGAAGAGGATTGGGCCCGGTCAGCGCTTATTTTCGGACTTAGAAACATTCTTGAAGAGAAATGTCTGAGAAAGTTAAGTTCAGCAGGGCAAGGATGCAGAGGGTGTCTGAGGAGAGATACATGGGTCAAATTTGCAGTGAAAAGTTCTACGTTCAGATTTAGTGGCCAAAATGGAAGTAAAAAAACCCAAGCAGGATGAAGTGGAAGGCTCTAGCCGAAGACAGTTCCACGAGGTTGGCTACCCCTTTTGCGAATGTCCGCTGAAATGAATTTGCTGCTGTGGAGAACATCATAGTGGGAGAAGCTGAGGTCATTCCGACCAGCGATACACCTCTGGTGGATAGGCAAGGAGGTTGGCCCCAGTCTCCTCCTGGTTCTCAGAGCATTTTCTGGCCATATTTTGTCTAAGTCATCAGTTTTTGTAAAATGATCATTGGGCACCTTTGAAGGGTCTAGGACTGATGGGACACCTCTTGGAGGTTCAGGACTAATTCAGACTGTGTCCATGTGTAGGTTCAAGATGGTGGGAGCCTGTTATGTCCTGTGGTTCTCAAGAAGAGGCCATCAAACTAGCTCTTAGCATCACTTCTGATAGTCCTTGGTGCAGGTGTAGATGCAGGGCTCAACCGGAGGGCTGGACCCTGAGGGTTCAAAGCAGGCTTTAGGCAGCCAAGCAGTCCTTCCAGGTACAGCATCAGTCTGGTAGAATATCCAGCAGGTCACACCTGCAGGCATTCCTCTGAGGGCCCTTCCGCAGGTCCAGTAGTGAACTTAAGAGTAGGTCTGAAAGCCCTGTTCGTATACTCTTGTGCGCTTCTTCTGGAAGATGGGAGAAGCTTCAGCAAAGGTTCTTTAAAGTGCGAGAAGTTTCCTGATACCCCTGAACTGGCTCCAAGATCGCTGCAGTGAAAATACAGAGTTGTTAAGCCCTTTGGGTGGAGGCAAAGCACACGCTATTCAGGTGTAAGTAGGGCTGTGCTCAACTCCACCCCGTCCCTCCAGCTGATGGCCCATTCAGACAAACCTAATCCCTCTATCATGTGGCTGTCTGGGAGGAATTCACAGAGTTTAACTGTCTGCTACACCTAGTCATGTGATCCAAGACAGGCTGCAGGAACAAACGCCTAAGGTCAGGAAAATGCCAACTTTCTACAAGTAGCATTTTCAAAATTATAATGAAAAATCCAACTTTACGATCAAAGAGGGTTTATCATTACAAATGCATAGGTAACAAACATGACATATCTACCACCTCTCAATTAGGGATTACAGATTATTAAATATAATAAGGAGTCCCCAATGTTATCCTATGGGAGGGGTAGGCCTCACAGTAGTGAAAAACAAATTTGTTTGCATGCCTACTTACCAGTAGTTTACAGGCCTGGGGTATATGGTATACCACTCTTAAAGGGACTTATCAGTAAACTGAAAATGCTAATTAGGTTTCTGCCAATCAAACCGTGTTTGGGGAAGTGAACACATGCCCACTAGCACTGGTTAGCAGTGGAATCGTGCACAGTCCTTAGGGCAACAAAAGCAAAATTCCAACAAATATTGGAGGTAGTAGGCAAAAGGTTCAGGGGGAAAAGGCTTACATGTCTAACAGAATTGCAATAATGGAGCAAGCTTGTTACATAAAGGTAGTTCCCTCATCTAAACTAAATTAAATAAAATAGAATAAGGTGTCTGTTCAGATACCCAATAAAGAGTTCATATGAGAGAATCAATGCATAAACATAAAGCTTTTGCATAATAAGCGCTGGAACATATTCTCAGCTGTAAATCAACAGACATCAAAGAAATAGACTAAGCAGCCTCCCGTGAAGAGGGGAATGGGGAAAACTCAAACATTTGTCTCCAGCCAGTGCAAGTGAGACAAGTTCAAAGGGAGCAAGTCTAGAGGAAAACCCCTCAGAGGAAAAGTCCTGTCTTACTCTAGGAACACAGACTAATACAAACACACAATATTCTAATTGGCAGCAAGTGTCTTTACATCTCAATTATCAGCCAATAGGATTGAAGTAAACTCCTGGGAATAGATAAGACTCCCCATCTTCTAACACTCGTACAATAGTCTTTAGATGTTAGTCCTTTAAAGGTTACATCATTCACACACTGCAGTCCAGACTGTTCTTCTCATGAATCATTCCTGTTGCCTCCTCGCCTTCCGGTGACAACCTCTCTATCAGTTGTCAAATACAAAACAACTGCCTATTCACTAACTAACAGAAGGGTTCTAGAAAGTTAAATCATCTGCAGTGTAAAGAAAAACATCTTGTGCAAGAAAATAGTGCAACGTGAAAAATAGACCGTTTAATGTTAGCATGTAAGTCGCTGTTAATATGGAATTGACAGTTAGGCTAACTTAAATCAGAACATTTTTATTTATTTTGTATGCTTATAGTGCAGAAAGCAGGTTAGCCAAGCCAGGGAGAGCCAAGGGCAGACTTCAGTCCCTTTTCACAGCTCTTTCTGTGATTGTTCAAAGGCTAACAGCCATGGTCCTGCGCATGGCTGTTAGCTGTAGAACATTCACAGCATCAGCTGTGAAAAAAGGCTTCAGAGCCGAGGGGGTTTCATCCCCCTCTGGCTTCGTGAGGCCTTTGTTTTACTAATTAGAACATTCTACCCTTATGGGGCAGACTGTTCTAATAGCTTTATAGCCCCCTGTAGCTTTGCAATATTCTTTCTATCTACTTAGTGCAATGCAGCATAGCGACATTGCTTACAGTTCTGAAAAAGCACCTACTTTTCTATCAAATACCACTTTACATTTTGGGCAAAGGCAGTTTTCCAGATAAAAAATCTTTTCTAAAAAAAAAAGAAAAATTACAAATCTGTCAAAATAACAATTTTCTTTCTAAGGAAGTACACAGCCCCTAAAAATCGCCTTGTTATTTCTATCAAGGAGTCACATGTGCAAACTCCTCACATAGACAAATTCTGCTTCACATGCCCAGGTATTACAACCATGGCTGTGGATGCTAACCATGGTACTATGGATGACTGTAGTATGCCAATGAAGCCCAGTACACAATGGCCACCCCTGTGTCAAGGCTGGACAACAAAATGACAAAGAAGCACACAGTATGTAAATCATGGGCATTAATATGTGAGGGATGGCCACCATGTTATCACCATATTGTCAGGGATGGCAAATTTAGGCCAGTAATGCTCTTAATATGTTGATGATAACTTCCACTATGTCTGGAATCTCTCAACATATATCAAGGGTGACTATTATTATCCCATTACCACTATTATGTCATGAACGAATACATGTGCCAGAGATGAACCCCTTATGATAGGGGCAGCATATATATCTAGTGGTCCTTAACATCAGATATAGCTTCCAGGGATCCATACTGTTTCTTTGTGATAGCAGTCACTCTCTCTCTCTCTCTCTCTCTCTCTCTTTTATTTATTTATTTTATTTTAATTATTTATATAGCGCAGCTGATACCTTGCAGGCTTCCTGGCGCTGAGGAAAAAAAAAAAAATACTATACTGAAGAGGAGCACGAGTAGGTACGGCTGGGCGATCTAGGGGAAGAGCCAGGTCTTGATGCACTTCCTAAACGGGAGAAGTTGGGGGGTTTGGCGTATATTAATGGGCAGACTGTTCCATAACTTGGCAGCTGCGACCCTGAAGGATCTGCCCCCAGTTCTGGCTTTATTGTATCTGGGCACCCTTACCAGATACGCTGAGGAAGACCGAAGCTCTCTAGTGGGAGTATACCACTGAAACAAGGTTTGCAGGGGCCTAGGCCCGAGTCCATGCAAGGCCTTGAATACAATGCAGAGGGACTTAAAAGCCACCCGCTGCTTTAGGGGTAGCCAGTGCAATTCGGCCAGTGCCGCAGTGGCCGAAGACCTTCTCGACCAGCCGAGAGCCAACTTGGCCGCGGCTGATTGAATTCGTTGCAACCGGTCCAACAGCGTAACAGGGGACTCAAGGAGAAGGGCGTTGCAGTAGTCCAGGCGACTCAGAATCGTACACCTGACTACCAGCGCCCGGGCTTGTGCAGGGAGAAGTGGCATAATTTTTCGCATGGAGCGTAGCAAGGCCGTGCAGATCCCCACTGTTTTCGCCACCTGGGTTTCCATGCTCAGCTTGTTATCGAGCATGACCCCCAGGTTGCGGACCGAGGAGACAGGTTTAGGTTTCTCCCTTGTCTCAGGAGGCCAGAAGTCGTTCGGGAACTGGTGTGATAGCATGGTGCCGGCATGGAACAGAACCTCTGTTTTGGAGGCATTAAATTGAAGAGAGTTCCTATGGAGCCAGCCAGCCGTTTCTCTAAGACACTCATGGAAGGAGGTCAGGGAGATGGAATCCTCTCCTTCCCAGGAGAGAATGAGCTGGGTGTCATCTGCGTAATTAATTGTTTTTAACCCGAAAGACTTGATTAATGTAATCAGTGGTTTAAGGTATACATTAAAAAGGATGGGACTGATGGAGGACCCCTGGGGAACTCCCTGTGGCACCGGTGAGAAAGCAGATTGAAAAGGGGGAAGGGAGACAGCCTGTCTCCTGTCCTGCAGGTAAGAGTGAAACCAAAGCAAAGCTGTGCCTTCCACACCAGCTTCCCTGAGTCTCAACAGCAGTGTCCTGTGGTTGACCGTATCGAATGCGGCGGACAGGTCCAGCAGTATCAATGCCACTGACTGGCCCCTGTCTGCACGCATGCGAAGATCCTCCATGGCTGTTAAAATCGCCGTTTCGGTCCCTTGGGCAGGACGGAAGCCGAATTGGAGATCGTCCAGAAGGTTGTTCTGCTCTCTCTCTCTCTCTCTCTCTCTCCTTTTGTCTCTCTCTCCCTCATTCTGGATCCAGATTCTGATCTCCTGAGCTGATCTTGCACCCAACTCAAAATATGTTCCCTCTGACTCCCACAGTCCCACTTTCTGGTGAGTCCACAGTGGTTACTGCTGACACTCTTCTTTCCATGAAAATTGGCCACACACAAAGGGGCCCATTAGGATTTTGGGTGTATCGTCACTGCCCGCATGGCGGAGGCGATCCGCCCTACATCCTTCCCTGCCTGCCACCCATTTACTCCCCGCCATATTAGTATGGCGGGGGTACAGCAGCGGATGGGACGACCGTCCGCCGCTTTTCCGCCCGGTCGACAAGTCGGCTGGGCGATAAAGGGTTTAATATGGTGGCGGTGTCTGCTAGACACCACCATCCATATAGCATGGGGGCAGAAAATGCCCTTCCGTGGCGGAGTTGCTGCCACGGAAAGGCATGCAGAATTCTTTTTGGGGGCCCATTGAGGGCCCTTTGGGTATTGGGGGGTTGGGGGGAGCACATGGGACATGGGACAGGGTGGCAGGCACCTCGCGGTGCCTGTCACCTTGTGCATGACAATGCACGCAGTGCATTACCAGCATTGTGGCGGGCGGTGCTGTGAGCACCGCCTGCCACAATGCTGGGAATGGAGGATGCCACCGCCACAGTGGCGGTGGCATCCTAATCGCTGGTGCGGGACCGCCGCACCACTTGCGGCCGGTCCCAGCACCGCTAGGGTGGCGGGCAGACGGAAGTCCGCCCGCCATCCTAATGGGCCTCATAGTGTGGTTGTTGAGATAGGGTTTAGAAGATGGCCAAAGTCCATGTGACTTTACTAGATTTGGAGTGGAGACAAATAGTCATGTGACACATATCATAGGCTGACACGTTGTGTGCTTTAATGTTACAGTAAGACCCTGCCAATGGTTTGACTAGCTACCACTTTAAATATCTTGAGATGAGCAGTGCTGCCTTCTTTAGCAAGACCATAACGTCTGAATGAGACACTGGGTTTGCTTTACCTCCATGAGCTATTCTAGGGAGTTGGTGAGCTACTAATAGCTCCCAAGCTACTCGATTCAATTCCTTCTTTTTGTCATGTTCATTGCTCCTTCAGTCACTTTTTGCCTCTCAATAATTGCCTATTTCTGCTGCTATATAAATTTGGTAAAGAAATAGTTGTAACATTTGGATGAGTAGACCCCTGCACGGATTTCAATACAACCCTACGGTCCTAAAAGAATGCTGGGAGAATCATGTGTCATTAAAAAATGATCATTTATTCTCTTTACTATCTGATATTAACCATAAATCTCCACTTGCATTAACAGCATTTCCAAACTTACTATACTTACCTAATGATATAATGAAATGGCCAGGGTGAAACGCCGTGGGAATCTCGCTGTGGTCCATAGAGAACAAAACAATCGAATATACTGTTTCTTTTAAGTATATGTCCTAAATAACACAACTTCCGCTAATTCGTTTTGAAATCTATTATTCACCGTAGTTCTGTTACTGTTGTTTGCAGTTATTCATCTTTTTTGGTGCCTCTAATTGTAGGTAGATTTATAAAGGTCAATTCTGTAGCAAGAATGCTAGAGAAAATAATGAACACAGAAATTAGTTATATTGTTATGTATTGTCTCATGGGCAACATTAAAACCACCCATGGCTACAATTAGTCTGATATGTTAAACCACACACCATGTTCTATTTTTCAAGCCATGGATTTAAAAATGCCAGATTAGTTACTTAATCGTAATGGATGTATTGCCATGTTTACAATAATCATGGAGAGTTTCTCTCCAGTCAAAGGTATTAAAATTATAATTAAATATGGTGATGTAGCCCATTCCAAATTAGAGAACCACCTGATTACCTGCCCTTCGCTAATTTAGCATCTGGAAAGACACAAGTAAGAATTCCTGTTTGTCAAAGGAGTTCTACAATGAGGTCTCCAGAAGAAAAACCTTATTTTGATGTCATCACGTATTTTTGCCTATCATGGTAGGGTTGGAATGCGAAAGAATATAGCCCCGGGCATAAAAATTGAATTGCCACCAATCAGCAAATTAGAAAGCTTAAAAAGTTGCTCATGTTTTCAAATCGGGGCAATTTTGGACTTGTATGGACAAGCTGGATAAGGGTTTTGCAATGGATGTAAGAATGTATGAATTTGAGCTTGCTGCAGGCAATATTGCTTACAAAATCAGAGAATTTAATAGTAATAACCAGCCATGTAGATAAAAAAAACAGGCCCACAAACAGGCATAAAATTGGCCCACAAACTGACATGTGAGGTGAGCCCATCGGGCACGGCCAGATTGCCCAACAGCCAGTCCAACCCTGTATCTGAGTCATTACTGTATTACTCCAAAATATTAAGAAGATCCAGATGTCAACACAATCTCATGGATCATTACACTGTCAAGCTGTCTCTTGAAAGTATGGTACTTGTTATTACAGGGGTAATTTTGACAGAAACATTTCTTTGCAAAGTGCTGACTACCCATGTCATAATTCAGCGTTCCGTATCCGCACAACTCTTTAAGGAGAAACGCTTGGTATTCACTAACTCACATAGAACTAGAGCCACCGTCTTAGAATCTTTTGCACCTGGTTCATAAAATGTTATGATAAAATCTCCTAATTTCCCTTGGGAGCACAAGAGAGGCAAATGATGGGTGAACATTGTGCTTTGAAGTACAATGTGTCCCAGAACCCTAACATGCATGCCAACATTTGGCGTCACAGAAAATTGACTGTCAGAACCCCTTTCAGAGGGCCATGGGGAAAGCTGGAATTACTGGGCCTAACTTTGGTGTCTGAAGTCTTGGAGATCAGCCTAATATGGGCTTTTATCAACTGGGACAAGTACCGGTTCAGCACTTGACACTCAGTTGTAGCGCGGGTCGAGCAGCCCAAGGCTTCATGGGGCGGTGGTAGGTTTGGAGTGAGCACAGACGCACAACTCAAAATACATCCAGCAAACCTAAAAATTATTAGTCAGTCAAACACTTACTGTTATGTTAACAGGAGCATTTATGTACTAACACAAAGCACAATGCAACAGACTACAAACAACGTACACAGTCTTAGCTCTTAGTCTGTGGCACAACCACTCATTCAGATAGTATGTAATGTCATCCGCCACTTCCATGACTGGAGACTCCAAACCACAGCAGAGGTAACAGCAAAGAGTGTAGCAAGCATTTTCTCCTCTTCCTCTCTCTACACATTGATCGCATCCATCATATTAGCTTCATATCGGGTCCAATGTTTATCCAAGTTCTTTCAGTAAGCGTAGTAAATGGATTTTATCCTCGATTTCGTTAGTGCTCAAATGTATACGAAAACACTTAATTGACAAAAAATGTATGAACCTAAGTTTCTGGAACAACATTGCAACTTAACCAAATCAAATTTAATGTTTGGGATTTTAGGGAGAAAATATATCATGAAATAATACTAAATTATGATATGTTTCTTGTTACCAAAGGGGTGTGAAATAGAAATGTGACGATAAGACGATATGTTGACAAACTAAGGGCCATATTATCAAGGAACGGCGATAACATTATCGCCGCTTTAGCGGTAGGAAACTGCCGCTAAAGCTGCGATAATGGGCTTGATAATATGCCTTTGAGAATTCCCATAGAAGCCCAGGTTCACACCAGAACCTGGGCTTCTATGGGCATTCACAAGGGCATATTATCGAGCCCATTATCGCCGCTTTAGCGGCAGTTTCCTGCCGCTGAAGCGGCGATAATGTTATCGCCATTCCTTGATAATATGGCCCTAAGAGACTTGAGGACAGTTTGCTTTGCAAAAACCATTAATAATCGTATGAATTTTAAGAATGTTTCCTTCTTTTCCATTTTTTTTCAAGTTTTGCACAGTGGAAGGGTTTATCACTGCTCTAGTCGATGAATTTCCCAAGCTATTGCGAACCCGACGAGAAATCTTCATTGCTGTTGTCTGCGTTATTTCCTACTTGATAGGTCTTTCCAATATCACTCAGGTAAGCCTGAAACTTATTTTTCCTCTAATTGCAAAATAAGGCTTTTGGGCAATCTTTATTTAAGTAGGCTCTTTGGGTGGAAGGAAAGCCGTGCAACTTTCATATTTCAAGCTTACGTAGAACTCAGAGGCAGTATTTCAGCAGGGTTCGTGTCTCAGCGTGATTGTTGGTTGCCATGGTGCCAGGTACTTCCAGATACAGTGCAAAAGAGTACGAACGAACATCACTTAAACTCTATAAAGACCGCAACCATACAGAGTCAAGGCCGATTCTCCCATGGCGCGATTTTTACCTGCTTCTGATTTGTATTTTGGGACCTCTGGCCCTACACAGAGCTCCTCAAGGCTTGTAAATAGAAGAACAATTAACATGGCTATGGCTTTGGTTGTAATGTATCTAAAGGTAATATATTTCATTTGGGAACGTTTCATAGGAGAAACATTTATATTTAAATGTGAAGGATAGGGATAGAACTAACAATATTTGAACACAATAACGCTGTTGATTGTGTCATCCTCATACACAGGAACAGCGCGAGAGATACAAACACAATTATACAATCATATTTCAGAAGTGAATCGGGCTGGATTGTTTTCTTTTTCAGGAAGGGATGCCTTCTTGTGCAAAAATAATCTAGCAAGGCAATTTCTTCTTTCTATACGTGATGCAGAATGCATCTCGCATAGAAATAGGAAGTATAAGGAGAAATATCGATATTTATCCTTGTTACACCTCACTTATGAAGACGTAGCATTTTGATGCTTTCCCAGGTTTACTAGCTGTAGTAAATCTGGGAATACAAAAGACAGAAATAGCTCAGCACACAACTCAAATTCATGTGTTTTAGACAGAAATATTTGTCAAAGACAATAAACAAACAAATATATGATATATCCCAAAAGATTCACAGTAAACTTCAGTATCTGGATGATGAATTTTTCTTTATTTTGTTGTTCAAATTATTCCGATTTAAAAGTACAGCATACAATTCATAGCCGACGCGGCGCGTTTCGTCCCTACGGGACTTCTTCAAGGCTCACAAATAATGCTTATAAAATCCAACACGAGTTAGAGTTTTCCCTTTTTCTTTCTGTAATTGTATGTTCAAAGCTCTAAGATCTCCATATTAACAAATGCCGCTATGAATTGTATGCTGTACTTTTAAATCGGAATAATTTGAACAACAAAATAAAGAAAAATTCATCATCCAGATACTGAAGTTTACCGTGAATCTTTTGGGATATATCATATATTTGTTTGTTTATTGACTTTGACAAATATTTCTGTCTAAAACACATGAATTTGAGTTGTGTGCTGAGCTATTTCTGTCTTTTGCATTTTTTTGGGTGACACCAAATATTAGGGACGCATGAAGGTCACGTCCCTGGCTCTTTGCACCATATTTTTGTTTATTCACAGCATTGTATTAGCTTGATTGGTGCAGGTTTTCTAGTGCCCTGATTTTCTCTCTGCTGTTTTGTATCATATAAATCGGGGAATACGCATAAATTCATGAGTGGATGCATGGGAACGCCCATGCTCCACAAATGGAACACCTCCCATATGCAGTGTAATGCAACGTCTTACATTTTGTTTACCAAGCCATATAAGGTGACACAAGTTGACCATTGCATGACTTAGTAAATACTACAGAACATTTTGCGTTGTGGCTGAGCCAAAAAAGCAGTACAGCCATGAAACAAAATGTTAGTAAATCGGGCCGAAATTTGCTGACTGACCATCCTTATCAAAATTATTGTACTGTATCAGCATCAAAACAATGCTCAGTAAAACAGATAAACTATATGTAAATATTATAAAATACAACTTGGGCTGTCACAGAGGTCAGGCCACACTAAAAAAGAAATATTCTACAATGCTTCACAATTTTACTATATTAATTATTACATTCTGAAATTATTTAAATTTTCATGGATATGTTCGAGAATATTGTAGACTTTGCCATATGCCAGTTTTAGAAAATTCCACACCAAAGGTGTGATAAACAAAAGAAAGTAGTAAGTCTCACCTGCAGATTAACTCCTTTGGGGTTTCGTAAACTTTCCCAGTAATACAACTGGAAAGCTGTGTCAGGTCCACATTTCCAGGTTTATTAAGTTCCCAGGGCTCCTCTAACCCCCAATGCATAACTGTATACAGTTTATAATTACGCACATTTAACCCTCAGTGCACATACTATTTTTTTTCCTTTCTTTTTTTTTCTATCTGGCAACTATCTTATTTATGGAGAAACCCCTTCCAGTACACCCCATTCACGTTTGGAGGTGATCCATTCCCTTACCCTCTTTGGAATGAGAGTCACTCAAGCCTTGTGCAGGAGAAACATCTCTGATCATTTCCAGGGGACAAGAGCTGATCAGAGTTTATGAAAGGCCCCAAAACTCACAAGATTATGGCCATTCACAATCTTACATGGCAACCCAGACCTTGCTATGTGCACTTCCCATCCCCTACATTGCGTTGACTACTTTGTAAACCTTCGCAGTCCTGGTGGTGAATTATGCAATAATGAAACCCTGTACCATGTCAGGAATCCTCCTGTGTATTCCCCACAGGAGTAAATGAACCAAATTTGTATGTAACCATAAGGTTACACTTGACAACGCCTCTGTGAGTCGGGTCAAAATTGTTTACAATGGTAAGTGACACCACCAGTAGATGTATAGCAAGTTTACTGTCACTGTGCGCTGCCTAAAGTTTCAAAGCAGCATCTTGTACGCTGCCACAATACGCAACAGCGCCAGAACACAACACATAATAGTCGCCCTTTATCAAACAATCTGTGATCCTTTGATTGGTGATGTTAGATCTCAAGCAATTGCTAAAGGAACATGGAAGAACTACAGACTGCACTGAATCCATTTTGAAAGGCTGTCAATGTGACAGGAGTCACGTACACAAAGATGTGCAGATTGCACCAGCAACAACATTTAAAATAATCTTTTAATGAATCGCAGGAGATTATATTTTCAAGCTCTGCTTTTATCCAGGGTTGTGTATTAAACTGGAAATACCAGAGGTCAAGTATAGCAGAGCCACTGACATTTGGAGTAAAGGGCTCCCAGAGGGGCCTGACTGTTCCCTGTCTCTCACTATACGTTGCAGTTTACAGATAGTGCGAATTTGCATGATTACAAAACGTGAGAAATTAAACCTATAGACTTTACGTAAAACCACTATTCCTTTATTGATGCGGAAGAGGATCAATTAAATCCATTATCCATGTGTGGGTCATCAGAGGCTGCTGCTTCACTCCAATCTGGAAAATGCAATTTGCATATCATATTGAAATATAGCCTCAAAAGTAATAGTTTACCAAATTATCAATTAGCGATGAACCGTAGCAGTTGATAAAGACAAACAACATTTTAAGGTGAATTTCTGTTACTAGTGTAGTGTTGATTTTTTTAATGAGTATATCTATGAATGTGTTCTGACAGGATAATATACTTACTGTTTTGTATATACTGTATATTGATTGAGGTTATAGTAATACAATGGCTCCAATTAAACTAGGCCCATGAAAATATAAATTACACTGGCATATTTTGCATAAATTCGGAAATTGCGTGTCACACTTGATACGCAAAATTCCCTAAATTACACTATTTTGCCACGTTGTGTTACAACGCCACAATTCACAGAAAAATTACATCACGGATCACAGGAACAAAATGAAAAACCAGAAAGTGAGTGGCTTTTGTTTGTAGCCACTGTTTTTTTCATGCTAAAATATAGTACAAAATTATAGATTTGCACTTTGAATTGTAACACACAATTTCGTAAATTTTTAGAGAACTTTTGTGTAATTATGTGAAAACAAATTATGCACATTTTACATACTCAGACATTAGCTGTAATGGGAGATCAGTCAAGAAAGCAGAAGAAAAAAACATCTTCCTGCAGCAGAAAAGTTGTATTCCCAGAAACAAATCGAGATAAACAGATGTTGGGTCAATATTTCCATTAGCACAGGTTTATTCCTCAGTCACATGTTGAGCGTGGAGTACAGGAAACCCAACCCAGTTTTTGGTTTGTGCAGCTTGCCTGGGTAAACTGATGCTTAATTTTCATGCTATTCTCTGTTACCATGTGTGAAACACAAAACCTCAGCCAGATTCATTCCCTTTTTTAACAATAAGCAAAAATGTAGTGGTAATATTAATGTACAAAGTATAAAACCCAAAAATGTGTCAATGGCCTTTTTATCTGAAATTTTAATCCATCAAAATATGGCTGAAATACATAACAATGCCAGAAAACTTTGAATAATTTTTTTACGATGTCATCATTTGTGTAAATCAACACAAATTGCACATTTAAGAGAAGGAAGTGTGCCTCTCAAATGGTGCCCGTTTGGTGAATTGTTTATAATACTATGAAGTACATGCAGGCCTTTCTATCCTTGCAGCAGGGTAAAGATTCCATTGCTTTCTGCCTCCGCAAATGCTGGGACAATTCAATTGCACAGTTTACTGTTGGGATGAGTTGAGGAGTGACTATAGTTTGTACGTGACTTTGGAAAAAATATGCTTAAGGCAGTTCTTTATGAAAGAAAATTCACTTCTAAACTATCCACTAAAACTTTTTTAAATGAACGCCATTCTCATTATGTCTAACACTTTCCTGCTGTATCTGCTCTTCATGTAAAAAAAAATAATAATAATAATTTAATCCTTTTTTACCACGATCACACAAATCGTGGAAATCCTTATTTCTTGTTTTATTTGTGAGTATGCAGAGATCTGGACTATATATCTTCTTTGTCTCTTCCTGTGCTCATATATCTTATTTCCATGTCAGTTTCTCTCTCCTTTAAATAGGCTATTGTTTACTTTAACATTGTCTTCTACCACTTCTTAGTGGCAGATATGCCTACAATAAAACATAGTATCTGTGCCCCTACTTAATCCATAATACATCTTCCTCTGACTATACCTTATAACCTCTAACTTTACCTATACCTTATTACCTCCATGCCTACCTCTGCCCTGTCACCTTGACTTATTTCTATAGCTATATACCCTATTACCTCTGGCCCTACCCAAGCCTTATTTCCTCTCCACCGTGGCTGTATCCTAGTATGCCTAAACCTGCTTCTATCCCACCACATCCACCATGCTCTACCCTAAAAACGTTAAACCTATGTACTCCAACACCTCACACTCCTCCCTTACCACCATACCTGTCATTTGTTCACCGTATATTTGCTTGTTTTATTTAATTGTATCCTTTATGAAGTGTCTTTTTATTTACGATCATATTATTATAGTGATAAGTGCTGCACTCATTTTGAAAAATCACTAACATTGAGTTTCACCAGCATGGAGGTATCATTTTGTGGTTTTTTTTCTGAATTGTGTTAGAGGTAACTGCAGACTTATTAATTTCAGGTATATTTATGGTACGGCATGTAACATTCAACATGCAGATTTAGCTATTTAAAGGGAAATAATCTTTGTACCTATCTGCCGTATTTTGAGGGACAAGTGTATGTGTGGCAGATTTATTTTTGATTGTTCGGTGTAGGTGAAATATCTGCTGCTGGCAGAAACCAAAAGATTACCTCCAAACACTAAACCGAATCAACATGGTTTTAAATCTGTTTTCGCCTCTTCTGGAAAATATCTGGGCAATGGCACATACACTGTATACAAATGTGATATATTTGAATTGATGGACTTATATTTGTACTATTTAAAGACCATTTATTTTCTTTGTTTTTTCTAGGGTGGAATTTATGTTTTTAAGCTGTTTGATTACTATTCTGCGAGTGGAATGAGTCTTTTGTTTCTAGTGTTCTTTGAATGCATCTCCATATCATGGTGCTATGGTAAGTATGGTTTCTATTACTAGAACACCCTTCTTTGTCTGAGAAATCTTTAATAATTCAGCTTAAGTTTGGTGGCTTTTTTGTCGACCTGCTAATTTTTTTTTATGTATCATACTTCAACCTATCAATTTCTAATGTTATAAGCTGGGCTGCACACAGGTGAGCTACTAGTAGGTAGCTGGAGAGCTACAGTAGCTCTCGAGCTACTGGTTGGAGACCCCTGTGCTACAGCTTGCCAATGTCTTCTGAATTTTGACAATTTTCAAATAACTTTCCATTTTATAGTTGTTTTTACATGTCTTTCTAAGCGGGTACAGTTTAGTATATTATTGGGGTTTTATTTTACTAAAACAAATCAATATATTACTCTCTTCCACCACTAATTTTTTAGATAAAATCGTAAAATTAATTTTACAGGACGGCTGTGATTCATAATCATCTCATTAACATTCTGTAGCATATCAGGCAATCAAACTTGCAATACAATAAATGTCAAAGACCCCTATTACATGGTACGCAGAACATAAATAACACATGCTTTTATGTGTGAATTTTGTTCTGCATATTTATAAGATGTTTGGTCTTTTGTCACCTGGTTTTACCATGTATGGGAGAACAAAATAGGATTTTTCCAGTCAGTAATTTCAGCCAGCACAATTCATTAGCTTTGACTGTAGCAGCAGCCATACCTTATTCCATATTTTTATTCAAATTGGTTGACCGCACAACTCTCTCCAGGCTAGAAAAATGTTTTTCCTTCCATCCCCTAGGCCCCAATTGCGCTCACTGATTTCCCACTCCACCCACAGGCCTGAACATGCATTTATGTTCTGCTGAGAGCAGGTAGTAAATGTATGTGGCAAAACCACATGGAATAGGGGATCCCATGTGCTTACGATCAGAACAAGCATTAGCAAGGACAATAGGTCTTAGCAATCCGAGATCTAGTGGCGTTGTCAATGTTAATGTTGTTGCGATAGTGCGGGTCATTAATACGATGGTGCACATCCCCACAGGGAAGGCACACATTCAACAGAATAAACAAGTAGGGGGAAATAATGAATGAGCGGTCTTCAGAGAAGCAGCGGAGCACGGCTGCTCCTGAAGATCTGCAGTAAACAAGGGCACTTGGTTCATTTACTCGACATAGAGAGAAGTTTAATGTATGCTTCCCCAATGGTCTACAGTATAAATATATTATTATTTGATCATATCCACACTCCTTTATGCACTTACATTTTTGTAATTCATCTCTGAATCAGTCCATAATAAGATTTGGGCTTTGGACTATTCATCTTGACCAAGGTAAATGCTCTGCTGGCTAGCAGGTAGATCAAAGCTTTCCCGGTACACCAAATATTCTGCCAGTCTGCGAACAGAGAGAGGCTGGCTGCAGTTAGTTCTTCCTAAAGGCTTCATTCCTGGGGTACATTATTGCGGTCCTCAGAAATTGCTGTTTTGGCCTGTTGTGTAGTGCCCGAGACACTCCAGGGTGGTCAAATACTGGAATTTTGTTAAAAAGGACAGAACAGTACAATACATCGTGGAGAAACACATGTGTTTAAATAGCCAACGGGGTATTTATAATGTGTGCAAATCCATCCCTAAAAACCTTTTAGAAATGTATGGAATCTTTCTTTCCTACCTTCTAAACCAATCTGGTAGAACTTCTTGTTGAGAAATTCCTGTTTCCTGTTTCAGCTCTATATAACGAGCTTGAGAACTGCTTCTCCTCGCATTGGAGTACAGTTGAAGGCTCATGCTCAACAATCCCTTTGCCTAGTTCCAGAGTTTCAGCGCTTTACTGGACACGGTGTTATTTTATGCATTTCCTACTGAATAATCTTTCTGCCATCAAGCAGTAATGATTGCCTTCTTCTGTCCAAGATTCCCCAGCCTAGTACAGAGCTTTTTTGCCCTGTAACTTTTCCCCCTTTTGGGATTCCTTCTTGCAGGCACTGTGCTCCTGCATGCTCCACATTTTGTGGAGCACAAGTGTCTACAGGAGGACATCACCCATGCCTCAGAAAAGCCAAGACTATTTTGAAGAAAACTCCACAGCATTCAAAATCCGAATGAAGTAGCTATGATCCTGACTGTGATATAGCTTCAGGCCTTGGCAAATAAAGAAAATGTTATGCCTTATGTTGTTTCAAATTCTCTTCACTTTTCTGGGAATATTTGGAAGATCCAACCATTTATTTTGTTTTCCAACCATGCCAGTTTTCTTCCGAAAGAACATAGATTGGATACTTGTTAAGCTTCTTAAGTGGGGACACCATGTCATGGGTTACCCATTTAGTACCTGCTGATGATTCTAGTCTAAATAATTATTTAGCTTTCCTGAATCCGTTTGAGGTTTGATAGAGAGTTTCCAACTTAAAAAACCTCTGTGAAATTGCAGATGAATATATGAATTTCCTATCTTATGTCACCAAATTTCATCAACTTGCTGCTGAAATGACCTGAGTTGAGAGAATACCTTTTGCCCTGTTTTGTAGGGAATTGAAAGAAGAAATAAAGAAAGAGTTGGTGACATTACCTAAAACCTTTTTGTAGCTATTGGAACTGGTCATCACAATCGAGCAGTAGTTGAGTGAAAGGAAGTCTGATGGAAGAAAGCCAGGGGGTTTACTTCTGGAATGGAACTTCAAAGTACAGAATACATAGCCCTGCCCTGAACCTAACCCAGTACACTAGTTGCTGCTACCCCTTTATAGTCAGGTGAGAGAGCAAAATAGTCAGCATAAAGACTTTTTAAACTGAAAGGTTTGTACTAAACCAATAGCATGCAAACATACAATTATATATTTCCTCAGTAGTGCATGAAATAGATTACAATATGTACAACTGAATAAAAAAAACCTTCTTAGTCAGAACATTCATGCAACTGCTCACTGTACACAATGCTGTTTCACTGCAAATGTCAAGAGAAAAGTTAAAGATGGATATGCTAGAGTGTGAGGAGCTCTTACCTCACATAGTCCCTGATAAGGTTTCATGGAGAGGAAACCATAGTGACTCCCTGTGTGAGACTTTATGTAATAAAAAAAATCATAGGCTTGTTTTAAAGAAATAAAAGCTTTGTGACTAAACAAAAGCCTAAAGAAATCTCCCTTTATTTGTAAGGGTCAGACACATAGAACGTATTTGACAAACATATTGTCAGCCCAACACCTGAAAATATACTTCAAAGAATGATTGCTCATTCATATCGACTTCTATTAGAAAGAGGATCATGGATAGATATACACTATGTTCTAAAATGCATTAATCTTATGTATGATATCTGTTTGATTTTTCACTCCTATATTCATATTGTAAATAATAGATAGAACTTTAAGGATACTGGAGTATTATTTATTTGAGAATAGTAACATACAAGTCCCGATAGATATGGGACCAGGTCCCCAATTTAAGTTCTGTAAATGATTAGGGGGACCTTCACATAACATGCTTACTTTTTATAGAATCCATAGCCAGACCATGGGCCAATAGAATGCAGGCCAGATATGCAATGTTAGCTCTTTCAAACTCACATTTCTCAGATTTACAACGCATATGGCGTAGGATGTAGATAGTTTAAAATAGAGATGACATGTTCTCTATGGGATTTTAAATATTTGGTATAAATCAAAATATCATCTAAATTCACCACAACTAAAAGGTTCATACTATCTGAGAAAATATGATCCATGAGTTGCTGGAAATCTCACGGGGTATTACAAATTCCTATTTGCATTCCCTAATATTCATAATGGGCACATAGATTTTGAAATGACATTTCCATTCATATCTGTCCTATATCCTAAAGAAATGGTAGGCTGTACAAAGGTTTAAATTCATAAAGATTGTTGCTCATCATAATGACACTAAAATATCTTTAATAACGGGCAAAGGCTTTTCGTCCTTGGCAGTGATCTTAGTTACACCCTCTATAGTGAATACAAAGACGGAGATCTTTCAATTTCTTAGCAGCAAAGAAAAAGGGAGCTCCAGATGGAGATGGGAAGACCATTTTGAATCAGAGAGACAATTTTGAAGATTCTCTTCCAGGTATTGTTCCAGCGCTTCTTTCTCTGACTATGACACAAAGTAGATTCTTCGAAAAGGTACTGACTAATCAGGAATAGTTGGTATGGCAGAGTCAAACTCCAGATGGAGAGGAAGAGTAAATTGTGTGGGTTTCTGAAAAACATCTTAAAAGCAACACTACTGTTCTGGAACTCGGTCCTCAGTGTTGGTGTTTCATAGCCAACTCTATTTTTCCTGGATTTGCTCTAGAGGGGACCAGTAACCTCCATAGAATAACGGTGTTAATGCCAGAATTGAAATGATAGTGTAAATGTCCTTTTTCTCTAATGTATATATGGGTTATGTTACTGTGAGTGGGGGACCTTACAATTGACTTGATAATTTGTAGAAGCATTTGCATCAAAGTATTCTGCTTCTGAATGATTTCTGAGAAACACCTTCATAAGTATGGATATCTCATTGTCTGTGCTTGAAGAAAGGGGAGGACCAAAAAGAATGCACATTCAATTGGAGGATCTAGAGAAGCTTTCACTTTAAGACAGATAATCCAATTTTAAGGACCCAAGAACCCTCACCTACTGACGTGGCATGCTTTATCCTTGGGGTCTACTCCTCATTAGGTAGACCAAAGAGTCCACTCTTCACAACAGGCTCCACATATGGAAGATGTTGAAGAAGATCTTTTCAAAAGGCATTTCAGAAACCCACGGACCCATTTGCCACTTCCCAGAGGTGAGGGGATTTCACCTTAGTCCATCCCTTTCTGTAAGAGTTCATTTACCAATGTGAAGCACCTTGCAGACAGCCTGCCTGCTGAGTGCTGAGTGAAAGGAGCCTGCCAACCCTGCAGGAGGAGTGACTATCCAGGAGGAATGAGGCACAGGTAGACCTCAGTGCAGTAAGCCTGAAGAAGTGGAGAAGTGTGGAGAGCAATTTGTGTGCCCAGGTGTTGGTAGGCCCAAGACTCTCCAGGGCAATTCCTGATGGGAATCATGTAACTATGTTGTATACTGAGCTTGATCTGTTAAGCTGCAGAGTGATGTGAGCCACTGAACCCAATCAGTGAAGTTGCAGCGAGACCTCTTGCTCTTCACCCAAATTGTGATCAACAGCCTAGCCGGAAGGCACTGCACATGCACCCAGCTGCACCATGACCCAGAGCTACTGTGTGACATGAGACCTCAGCATGCTTGAAGCCAACATCCACCATCCAACCTGCAAGGCCTGTGCTAGACCTCACCACCTGGAAGATCCCAGCTGTGTGTGATTGTACTGATCATGGTCTGCTCAATTCAAGTGCTGCAGCATTGAGCACACGCTAGATTAGCCATGAGAGGATCCAGCACTCCCCTGAGCAGTCATCCCTGGCTGCAGCCACATCCTAAGACATATCTGCTGAAGAAGCCTAATAAACTGCAGGCTCACTTTCACCCTGGCAGAGGTAAATGAGAGAGCAACACAGGTGCCTGACAGCGTTTTGAGAATTGCCATCTCATTCACAGACTGAAGGACACCTGTTGAGGGAGAACCAGTGAACTGAGTTTAAAAGACTTTAAAAAACGGTACACTAACACATGAGTATTGGGGTCATCTTCATATGGGCCTAGTCATGCAAGAACCAGACCCAGAAGGGAATAACCTAGACCATAAGGAGGGACAAGGTTGTTTCTGGAGTGCTGAGCTCCATCACCTCCACACTACCTCACTGAGAAGCCTGCGTGCTGCTTACCATCACAACCAATGAGAGTTAAGTGCTGAAAGGGCTGTACATGGCCACGTTTGCACTGGACTGAAGAACCTAAACTGGAGCAAAACTGATTTTGGTTTGTGTGTTCCGGTTCAGAGAGGAGTTGGCTTGGCAGTTCTATTGGAGCAGGACCAATGCTGATTTGTATATAGCTATCTGAGTTGGCACAGTGGGTAAAAAATAGGCAGCCTGAAATGCGGCAAGTATATTTGTCAGTGGCTGAGATTAGTTCAGGCATTCCATTCATCACCTAGTTGTTGTTGTTGCTATAGCATTTAATGCGCTGAAACATGGGCCTCATGCTCACTGTGCCAAAGGACTACACCCTATTGACGAGTCTCAAAAAGGTGGAAACCCATCTGGGATTGCTTACGGTCCTTCTGGAGGAGACCTTGACTGGCAGTTCTGAACAGGCTGTTGAGCAGAGTTGGTGCTGATTTGCATAAGGTGGGCCTTTGTCAAGAGTGGAATGATGAGCAACAAATGGTGGACAGACATACAGCCCAAACAGTCTCCAATGACATAAATTCAAGGTTTCAGGTCATCACCTTATTGTTGATAACGCACTGACTGGACAACAATTTATTAAATGTTATTTGTTGCATTGCTCAGTGGTGAGTTTCTAACCTACAGCACTTTCCCTGAGTAAGCCTTCCACTGTTCTGTGCTAAAGAGGGGTAGTTGGTTCCTAGTTAAGGTATTTGCAGTATTGGAGTGGTGAATAACCCCCATTTGTTACAGTCGGGGCTCAGGAACAACCTTGATGCCCTGGGACCCTCCAACATCGATTTGTGACATGGTTTAATTATAAGGAAAATCCCACAGAATGGGAATAACTAGGACATGATTTATTATCAAAAATTCCTCTTCCATTGCCTTTAACACAGAAATGTATCACCTGCTCTGATCAGGTGCTAGAATCTGCATGAGAAATGTGTGGAGAGATTTAGGGGAGGAGAAGAGAAGAAGTTTTATTGAATATAACCCTGCCTTTGTTCTCGGCAAAGGCTTGGGCAGTGGTGGGAGACTGGGACTGGGACTGGGCTGCATTTTACAAGCTGCATTCTCCTGCTAGCAGAATTGAGTCATGTGTTCCTAATCCCAGGAAATCCAGGTGCAAGAACATTGAACATATTATTGTGCTAAGCAGAATTCCACATCGGAATTGTCTTGTGCACAACTCATAGTCAGAGCCTTAAGGTTCAAATTAGTGAGTTGACTTGTTCTAGGCCTTGACAAGATAATGACATATGTATGGGATTTCTCCCTATCCCATACCCCTTTTCTATGCCACTCTGCTTTCTTTAAGCAAGACCTAAGCAGAATGTTGGCGAATCTCGTGCATTGTCATGAAAGAGAGCAGAATGCATCTTTTCAAAAGGACCTTTTAGGTTAATGAAACAATGGGGCACATGCATCAAGGTAGGCTTTTGCGATTCCTTAATTGCGATTATTAAGGAATCGCAATTAAGGAATTGCAAAAGCCTATGCATGTAGAAATCGCTAAAAAATAGCGATTTCTAAACATTCCTTAGTTGAGAGTCGCAATTAAGGAATGTCTTCCCATTCATTCCAATAGGCCTAGAGGCCCCTAGGAATGAATGAGAATTGCATTCGCAATTTTTGAGTACTCGATAGGTACTCACAAATTGTGCATGAAATTTCAAGGGTGCAAGGGTTCCAAAAGGATACCCTGTTGCACCCCTTAAATCTGCATATGAGTACCTGTTGTACACACACATGCCCCAAGTTTTTGCAAATTACCATCAAGTACAAATTGATGGTAATTTGCAACTCCTATTCGCGATATAGCTAACATTTTTACTTTAATGCATTGCATTTAAGGAATCTCAATTTGCGATTCCTTAAATGCAATCGCAATTTAAGTAATTGCAATTTAGAGATTACTTAAATTGCGATTTTTACATTTGGGATGAGGCATCTCAAATGCAAAAATACTGGTCGCAAAGGGGCAGGTTCTGAGAATCTGCCCATTTGCAACCGTTTTTCTTTTGATGCATGTCGCCCAATGTCCTTAGATTAGAGCCCCTGGGTTTTAATGGAATGCTGAAAACTAAATTAGTGGGATGTAATGCCTGTTCTCATAAAAGTGTCATGTTATTCTGACCACTAATGGTGTTACTGCCTGGTTTTATAAGAGTGTTATTGAATGGGATGCCTTCTGTGAAAAGAGAAAGAGTGAGAGGCCCCAAATTGGTTTTATACAAGCGCTTATTGGGATTTTGTCTCTGTGGCACTGTACCACTGCTATTTACTACTACTGTATGACTGCTGTGATGCAAAATTGAGAACACCCTGTTGGCTTATTTAAATTTCCGATATGGCAATGATAAGTTGTAGCAGGGAATGAACCATTAGTTTGGATGTTAGGTGTCACATCTGGGCTGCTATGTATATTTATGTACCATAGATGTATGACTTAAAGGTATGACTCCATGTGCACCCAAGTGGCTTGGTTGGTTGTGGTTCTTCAATGAAGAAGCTTAATTGTGAATAATAGTCTATTTTACCATTTTCAGCCACAAAAATACTAAAAGCCTGGTTCAAAGATCCTTTCTAGTGTTTATCAATAATCTAGTTCAAAAGCAAGAGGATTACAGTAGGACAATCACTGAACACGTATTTTTCTTTTCCATTTAGGAATGGACAGGGCCAGATAATATTACAAAGGACCAGAGCAGAAACCAGCTGATAACAATAACATGCCCCAATGAAGCTTAAGTGATAGAAGCTTTAAATGAAAGGAACACTCTCAGACATTTGTCTTTCCTCATATGAAGAAGGGTGGGTGTGGCTTCATTTCATTAGAGCTGGATCTGGGGGTTACTTAGAGAACCTAATACGGGTACCAGCCTCCCGCTACTTTATTTGGAGGCTCCTGGGGAAGTTTACTACCCATCTTAGACTAATCCACCGGTTAAAAATGATACATCACTACCGGCTACTACTAATACTAATACTGCTGGAACTGACAAAAATCTTCAGAAGAAGATAAGGTCCTGCCTGTCCTACTGATGTATCTCCTACTCTCCACTTGGACCTAAGGACAAGGACAATGTGAAAGCCCTGTTCGGAGAAAAGTTTGAATGACTGATTGATTAATTGACTGATTGATTGGTTGATTTAGTAGTTTTACACGCACACTGTTACCCCAAGGTGTTTCATGCCACTAAGCAAAGAGAGAAAAAAGAATAGGGCAAAAAACAAATCTTAGCCAGCTACTGTAAGAAATTGGGTTACTGATTGAGTGAGGTGAACAGCTACTCAAGCAGGAACTACAATCCTTGTCAAAAGCAGATCCCAAACTACCCTATGCTCAACCTCTGGTAGCAGACAGGCTTAACTAAGAGGCAATGTGCAAAGTATTTGTGTGACGCTTTAAACAGTAATAAAGTGAAAACACACCCAAAAAGGATGCCCACCAGATCAGAAACATAGAGTAAATTGTAATAAATAAAACAAGACCTCAATGATAAGAATACAGTCGTAGCACCAGAGATATGCAGGATTAAAGAATTCAAAGAAAATAGTTCCAAAAAGCACAAAACGCCAACTGTGGATATCTGGTTGCACTGGACCAGTACAAAGTCACAAGTTCAGGCCAACTGCGATGGAGTGCAGGCCAGCTACAGGGACCCAGGTAGGCTTGTCAAACAAGTGTACCTTAAATACTGGTTGCGGTGTGTTGCAAGGTCCTGCATTGAGGATGGGTCGCTCAATCACAGCGATGTGCCGGTTCTGAGTTTCTTTGAGGCTAAGATGCAAGGTCTTGCATCGTCGTTATCGATGATCCTGTCAATGAGGGCTTTTGATAGGAAGTCTGGCATCAAGGATGCATCACGCAGCTGAGGTGATGCATCAGTTCTGAGGAGCTGCGAGAATCTGAAACCCATGCAGAAGAAGCGTTGTTGCAGTTCTGCTTGGGGTTGCGCCATGCAGCATAGAAAATGTGTTAGCTCTGCTGGATCCACAGATTGGCTGGCAGAGCACCTTCAGGCCCACTTCCAATGGTCTAGGATTGGGATGCCACCACTTGGTAGGGTAGGACTCAAAGTTGCAGGGTCTAGATGCTTGTTACAAGAGGCTAGCCCATGGAGTCACTCTGGTGGTCTTGGGTACACGTTGCATGTCCGGTCCTTCTTCCCCAGGCAAGAGTTCAGCAGGCAGCAGGTCAGCACAGCAGGCAGCAATGCTTCAGGGCAGCAGTCCAGCAGAGTGCTAGTCCTTTCAGAAGCACTGCAGTCCTTCCTTCCGGCAAGGTCTTCGACAGGTCCAGAAGTGCACTAAAGAGTAGGTGTCTGAGGTCCAATATTTATACCTGAGCCTTCCTTTGAAGTGGGAAAAGCTTCCAGATGTTTCCCTTTGAAGTCCGCAAGCATCCTGCCTTCTGTGCCCTGGCTTGAGACTAACTACAGGGGGTTATGCAGCCTTTTGTGTGGAGGCAGAACACAGCCTACTCAAGTGTAAGTCGGTATGTGCCGAGCTCCATCCTCCCATCCTGCCAGCGATGGCCCCTCCAGGCACACTTAAGCTCTCCATTGTGTGTGACTGTCTAGAAGGAATACAGAAAGTCCAAATGTCATCTACACCCAGTCATGTGACCTATAGGCAGGCTACAGGCACCAAATAGCTAATGCAGGAAAATGCAACTTTCTAAAAGTGGAGTTTTCAAAATTGTAATTTAACATCAGACTTTACCATAAGAGAGGATTTTTCAGTACAATTCCAAAGACGCCAAACATGAACTGTTTTCCTGTTCCCATTTGGAAGTTACAGCTTGTTAAATGTAATAAGGTAACCCCAATGTTATCCTATGGAAGAGGTAAGCCTTGCAATAGCACAAACCAAATGTAAAAGCTTTTCACTATCAGGACATGTAAAACTTAAAAGTACATGTACTACTTTTTAAATACACTGCACCCTGTCCTCTGGGCTGTCTAGGGCCTATCCTAGGGGTGACAAATATTTATTAACCCCTTCAGTGCCCGCCCCTTTCCCCGCCCTGTGCCGGCCGTTGCATTAGCGGGCGGGGTTTATGACGAGCTGGTCTCGTCATGGGCACAGCGCAACCGCGGCCCATGACGAGACCAGCTCGTCATGGGCATTGAAGAGGTTAAAAAGGAAGATTTGGGCCTGGCAAAATGTTTTTTTTGTCAAGTTGAAATGGCAGTTTGGCTCACAGGCTGCCTGAGACATGCTAAAAATGCTACATAAGTGGGTAGCACAATCAGTGCTGCAGGCCCGGTTATATAAAACAAAGGGCTCCTGAAGGAGTTATTCAGTTGGTGTGATAATCCAACTTGCATGGAATTATGCGTCATTTGTTAATGAAAAGGCATACCAAATACATTCTCAAAAAATATTCCTCTTTTGTCCATTAATCTGACAACAAATAATCATACATTGCATATATTTGACAACAAATAATAATGCATGACATATATTTGCAATATAAATTTGACAACAAATATCAATGTATTACATATAATTGATTCCAACAGTGTTCAGTCAGGGACCTTAATAAAGCATTGCAAAAAATAACCAACTTACATTAATCACACAGAACAAATTGTCATTTGTGTTATCCGATCAACGGAGATCGATATCTCCACCTAACAAAATGCAAACTTTCTGATCAAGAAATTATCAGCATTAAAAGTATGTTTGTAAATGATCAGTCATTTCTTGATACTTAGTGTGGATGCTTTGTCGACGTTTCGGTCTCAAATGGCTAAATAGTCCTGAAGATCAGGACTGTAAGACGTAAACAGAGCCAAAAGGACAGACCACTGAGAAACCCACAGCGCCACTTAATCAAAAGCCATAATCCATTGTTGCACCAGAAGCCAGTGTATATGAGAACGGATTGGCAATGCAGTATGAAAAAGAGGGAGGATACACAACAGACACACTGTGGCATTCTAAATCACCTGAAGCAGTTTGACAAGGTTATAGGTAACTCCCAAGTAAAGAGAGTTACCATAATCAAAGCACAATAGAATAAACTCCTAGTACTGTTTTCTCTGACAGATGGAAGGAAGGAGATCCTCAGTTTTCCAAAGTATTCAGATATATTAAACACAACTTGATGCAGCTTTTTGAAATTGAACAGAGAGAGACAACTGAGTCAAAACGACACCCAAGTACTGTGGCTGCTTGAAGTCTTTCCCCTGTAGCTGTAGTAGAGAGTAGAGAAGTAGTCTTTAAGCATTCACACAGACGTTGCCACTGTTTAAAGCTCTGGAGGATCAGGATGAGGCACAAAAGCTAACTGAAAAAGGCTTGCCCTTGCCAGTTACACATTGTCAATTGGTACTGCTCAGAAATTGAGGAGACCATTGACCCACTTCAAAGAAGTATTCGACCCTATAGAGCCCTTGTCGGCTGCTCTCACCTCCCGTGCCCCACGGGATAAATCTGAAAACTGGAAACAGATTACATACCAGCATCAAATTTGCAATTGAGGAGAGATGACAAATTCATCCTCACAGTCAAGCAACCGGGGCATCTGCAGAAATCCAGCTGCGTTACCCCCCTCAATGGTTTTGATGACAAAACTGAAAGCTTAAGTGAGAGCTCAAGAAGAGCTCGACTGATTTGAATAACTCTCATTGACTTCAGTATCCTACTTTGTCCCGGTACAGGAGGTTGACTTCGAGAAAAGTCCCCCGGTTAAACCTTTACTAGCACGACCCACAAGACTTACACTACCCCGCTGCATTGTTGTTGACCTGAAATCTCACCAAAATTCAAGTCTACCACGAATATTCACTTTGATTGGCAATTTGTGTTTTCTTGATCTGTTCTGCCGTAAAGCTTTAACAACCTATCTGTGTGTTTTCTAGTTTAACTGTATTTGAATCATCTTATTTTTTTTATTGATTTATATAAAAGAAGTTTTTTGTTTTTTTTACTTTAATGTTGTTTTGTACTACATCATATTCCACATTTAACTGGGGAAAAACAACTGCTGTTTTTTCTACAGCCTAGAAGAACTTATCATAGGTAGGGCCACTAGAATTTAGTGATTCTGCCCTGCAGCATTTGTCACATAATTCACCTACTACTGTATAATTTGCAAATTTCTTAGAAAACAATTATTCTAGCGCCAACTGATCAAAATTTAGTAAACACACAGTAAAACGTGCTGCAATGCAGTGGAAGGCCTGTCCCAAAGGTTGACTGGTCACCTTTTAGTTGCATATTGCTGCATTTGGGTGTTAAAGTGGTACTGAAGAAGTGAAACCTGTGCCCAGAAACGGTTAACATGTGGAAAAATTACAAAATATTGAACTGATACTGTCACAAAATATGGTGCTTTGTGCCATAAATATTGCATTTTTCTCAGTACATAATTTGGTCATCCTGTAGCATAATCATAATTGCAGTCACCCTGATCATAGCATAGCATGACATATCGACAATAATTTTGTGATACTGCCTGATTTTAGAATGTAGTTTGGAGCACATTCAGTTGATTCAGGCTTGCAAAATATAGACACGATGTTCGATGAATAAACATTACCTCTTCTCTATTTTATGCAATGTGTTGTGGTTTGAAGTTATAGCTGATTGTTTTGACAGAGGAGCATTAGTTTCTAGAAATATTTCCTGTAGGCATATACATTTGAGATGAACTTGACAATGTTCTGTTTATCGGTGATGACTAATATCTTAAAATGTAATGCTGAACATGTTTACTGTAAGAATAACATGACGGATTCCGTTTGTCAAACCAAATATAGATTTATCAACTTTTTTTTTAGCGGCAGTTTTCTTTTTGTAGAAATATGCAGTGTGTTCGGGAGAGTTCAATCAATATTTAAAATATGCAAACCTCTGTCCTGGTCCGTTACCACGCGACCTTGTAGAGTGTACTTCTAGAAGGAGCAAAGTTAGTGGTTTATAAAAACACTTGTTGGCAGGGGCGGTTGGTGAAATTTGAAAGTGGTCAGGCAAAAAATGAAACCACCAATTTTCTTCCATTAATGAGTGAGCAACACTTTTTCAGAGAACGGAAAGATTAAAGAGGCATGTGTATGCTACAGCCTTCTTGAATACATAGAGATGCTAGACCTTGTATCGTAACATACTATGGGGAAGATTTACAAGCCCCTTGCGACACTTTTGCGCCACCGTTGCGTCACTTTTTGTGACGCAATAGCGGCTTAAACAATGCGCCACGTTGCGGCCCATTTACAACGTGATGCATCTAGGAAGATGCGTCACCTTGTAAAGCCCTGCGCCACATTATACCTGCGTCAGGTATAATGTATGCAGGGTGGCCGTACCCACGCTGGAAAGCCTTGTAGAAGTGGCACTGTGAAATCTACAAGATTTCACTGCGCTACTTCTAGGACGCCACTGCGTGAAAACCCTACGCCTGCTTGGAGCAGGTGAAAGGAGTGACACAGTGTATTGGTAAAAGGCCTCCCATGCATTGATGGAGTTGTGTCGTTCTTACGACACGACTCCAGCAATGCATGACTTTTGTGTCAACAGATGCGTCAGAATTTCTTTTTTTTTTCCTTCTAACGAAACCACCCTGGGTTATCACACCTCATTTTGCTGGAAAAGGGGATAAAACATTGCACATAGAATTGTATTCTACTGGGAGACAGTCCTCCACAAACAACCGGAGACCCAGTCCCTTATCCTCCTGCATACACAGGGAAAGAGACGTCACCTGCCGAGGCAGATGAAGGCTTAATTATTGGACTGATTTTTCCAGAGTACCCCAACTTTCAGCCACACCAGGACAAGAAAATAGTCCAAACTTCATATCTCTTTTTCCTCTGATCCGAAATATCCAACTTTGCAATAAATGTCATCGATTGTATTCAGCCACCCTCTGTTGGGGAGGCTGAAGAAACCCATAATTTACATAACTCCCTACAGGCCAACAGTACAGCATAAAATACCAACTTTGCACTATTCTTTGTAACTATACCTTGCCTATCTAGTCTTACGAATATACCCAGTTCAACGCTTACCTTGATCTGCATAGTTAAAACACTCGACAGGCAATTACTCACGCCCTCCCGGAAGGAGTGGCTCTTCGGGCAGTGCAAAAACATGTGTAGGTCATCTTCTTTTGGGCTGCCGCACTTAGGACATGCCACCACTCCTTCTGAGCCGAACTTAGACAACCTCCGTGGAGTCCGATAGGCTCTGTGCAAAGTAAAAAAAATGGTTCCTCCTCAAATATGCAGGTTTGACTGTTTTGGAAAGCATAGACATTGATACTTGCCATAGGCCTTCCATCACAGTCTCTGGCAAGCATCTTCCCCACAGATCGTCCAGTAAAGTGAACGCACCATCCTCCGCCTCAAGCATCAGCCGATATCATAGTACCATTTCTTTTTTAAAACATAACAGTGGACACAAGCTTTTCCTCAAGTTCGTTCAGCCCTCCTATCATTTCCCCCAAAGCCAAATACGAACTTTGAATCTGGAGGAATTTAAATCATGAGAGACTCGGGCCCAGCTCCTGCTCGCACCAACCCCATGAAATTAAGTGGCCATCTGAAAATAACTGCTTCCACATTAAAATATCCGCCTCCTTTAAAGGTCTAGCCAGTAGATCATTAGTCCAAGACTAGGGGTGGGCGGAATTTGCGAAATCCACTTTCGCAAATTATCGCGAAAATGTTTAAAATTATCGCAAACAAGCAGAAATATCGCGAAGAAGCGGAATTTTTTTTACCGCATGTTCGCGAGATTTTCTGCATGGTTGCGGGTTGCCAACTTACCCATGTGGTTGCTCGCGGGCGCGGCCATCTTGTTTTGAGTTGTCTCGGGGTGCATGATCGCGAGAAGAAAGACGTGATCGCGCGATGCATGACGTCACTGCGGGCGCGAACTGTCGCGAGACAGCGCAAATGGCTAAAAACAATCCAACATCTCATGGAGAACGCGACCAGATCAAGAAAACTTGTCGGCAAACGCAGGGATTCAGGTAAGGCGATCGCGCGTGCGCGAGAATGTATTATTTTACAGCGCGAGCTAGAAACAAATTATCGCCAAGCTGCGGAAAGCGGAAATTTTGACATTTTCGCGCTCTCCGCGGAACGTGAAAATGTCAAATTATCGCAGTTTCCGCGAACGGAACGAAATTTTCGCCCAGGCCTATCCAAGACGGAGATCCAGGTGCATCTCATCTCGGAGCCCACTGACTAAAAAACTGTATCTTTAGGGCCCTAAAAATTCTATACCATGTTTCCGCCATGCCCATTAATACCTTTAACCTGACATTCTTGAAATATTTCGGTTCAGCTGAAGTTCCCGACTTTACTCAAAGTGATGCTTAATAATAAGATGCACTCCTTCCGTTTTGTTGAGGAGGTTGATAGCTTCGTTGAGCAGCTCAGGGCTGGGAATCATTAAAAGGTCATACCTTTGGAAGCAGTAGGATGGGTCTTTTCTCTGCTTAAGCAGTATATTTTATAGATAAATGATTTCCTGTTTGTTATTTTTCAAATTCAAATTAGGGTGGTATAGGTGCATAAGTAGATGCGCCTGCACGCCGAGGGGCAACTCATAGGTCTTTTGCCATGGGAAGTTGGTTAGGGTTTTCCAAGGGAGGGGGGTGTGGGCTGCACAGGGAGGGGATTTAAGGAGGAAAAAATAAAAACAATGCCTCATTTGTCCGGTTTTCACAAATGGTTTGTGGGTTGAGAGGGTGTTTAGGTGACGACAGGGAATAGAGTAAAGGAGTTGAGAGTCCTGTCGTGGAATGTGAATGGTCTCCGGGTGAAGAGCAGGAGAGACAAGATAATGCAGTATTTGAAGGATTCTCCTGCACAAATCATTATTCTACAGGAGACACATTTGAAGGAGGAGGAGAGCAGGGCGATTTTTAAAGCTCAGAAATGGGTTGCACATGCAATTTATACGAGGCAGACAGCGGTTACAAAGGGGGTTGCATTATTAGTTGAGCATGGTTTGAATAATTTGATAGAATGTAATGTTTCGAGTGTTGCAGAAAGATGGCTAATAGCTAGTTCTTGGGCAGATCTTCACCCTGGTGGGTTTTTATGGTCCGAATCAAGATGACACAGGTCTGTTGGGCGAATTAGCAAATGAGCTTTTGAGTTTGCCTGGTCAGATTATTATGGCAGGGGACCTTAATACAGTTTTGGACCATAAATTGGATAGATCTTTGAACAGTAGAGCGGAGTGTACCCCAAGATGTCGGATAGAGTGAGATGGTTGATGATTCAGTGGGGTCTCTTCGATATATGGAGATGTAAGGCAGGGGATTACGAGTTCAATATGGAGGCTGGATTGCACTATTTTGTTGGAAAATGAGACGGTGGAGAACCTGAAAGAGGAGACAAAGGAATTCTTTGATCGGAACCAAGGTTCAGCCAAGATCGGGATTGTATAAGGCTTATTTAAGAGGCAGATTAGGTGCTTCTGCAGCAGGGAAAAGGCGAATGTATCATAGAAAGGTTTAGGAGTTAGAAGAACAGATTTGGAGGTTGGAAGCAGTTTTAATAGCCTCAGGGAGCCAGGAAGGTAAGGAAAAGGAGATGGATGAAATATTAAACTTAAAAGCGAGTTTATTAGGAGACCTGAGAGATAGAGTCAAGGAGAGATGGGAGTCCAGCCAGCTTGCGCATTTTGAATATGGCAAGGCTGTAGCAAGTTGTTAGCCTGGAAGGCAAAGAGCGATCAGGTCAGGAGTTTGATTAAAGAAATCAGCTGTGAAGAATCAGGTGGGGTCCTCAGTGACAGTAGGGAAATTGCAGCAGCATTTTATAGACATTTTGGGAGAGTATATAAGGAAGATCTGGTCGTTACGGAGAAGGATGTGATGATATGGATAGAGCATATGGAACCGTTATCGGAATATGTGATGCAGGTAATGAACAGAGAGATCTCTCCTGAGGAGTTGGAGGAGGTTATCAGAGGGGGCAATAAGAGAAAGTCTCCAGGGCCAGATGGCCTTCCGGTGGAGGTTTATAAAACCCTGGCTAGCGCTGTAATACTTGTTTTGAGGCAGCTCTTTAATGCCATCTTTCTTTCAGACTTTGCCATGCTGGATTCTTGGAACGAGGCCAATATAACGTTGATTCCCAAGCCTGGAAATTAATTCAAAAGTGTTGATTCATATAGGCCTATTTCTCTTTTAAACGCTGACTACAAGCTTTTTTATAGCAGGGAGGTTAAATGGGGTTATGTCACATGTGGTCCATGAAGATTAGAAGGGTTTTATTAGAGGAAGAGCTTTGAAAGACCTGACATATTCTCTTATTGGTTCTATAGACATGGCTACGGCTTACGATCTTCCTTTGGCAGTAATAGCATTAGATGCTGCCAAAGCGTTTGATCGTGTTAATTGGGTATACTTGCAGACCCTAGCCAAACATCTTAATTTGGGTAAAAATGTTTACAGAATATTAAAAGGTATATATACTGCTCCGGTAGCCAGAGTGCTGGTTAATGGGGTACTGACTCAGCATGTGCAGATTATGCGGGGTACAAGGCAAGGGTGCCCCCAGTCCCCACTCTTGTTTGATCGTTATATTGAGCAGCTAGCTAGGAAAATAAGGAGTTGAGAGGGTATATTGCCTTTCAAATTTTATGGCTGGAACAATTGGGCTCTATGCTGATGCTATCGTAATCTATACAACCAATTTACAACAAGCCATGAGTTGTCTTCTAGTTATAACAAATGAGTTTGGAAACATTTCGGGGTATGACATTAATAAGCAGAAAACGGAAGTTATGGCATGGAATATGGGGGCAGAGGGTATCGAATGTAAAAAAGAAATGAGATACTTAGGAGTCAGGATTGCCCAGAACATTGCAGAACTTACTAAGGCTAATTTTGATAGTGTTAAAAGGGAAATTAGTGCTAGTTTACGAGGCTGGATGCATCTCCCACTTACATTATTTGGACGAGTATACTTGGTGGAGATGGTGGTTCTTCCGAAGTTGACTTTTTTGTTTGAAACAATCACCTTAACCTTTAGGAAAGAATGGTTTATAAAATTGCAAGGTGACATCAGCTCTTTTATTTGGGCGTCAAAAGGGTCACGACTAGCCTGGAAAAAGCTTAGAAGGAGGCTGGTGAAGGGGGGTTTAACTCTTCCAGACTTGTGTTTCTATTCGTGGGCATTCCTTTTGAAAAATGGAAGGGTGTTATTAGGTAACCCTACAAACACAGAGATAGGCAAGATGTTTAAGGAAATGTTGAGGAAAGAAAAAGGAGCAGAAAGTGGGTTTATGTTTAAATACGCTGATCCGAAATATTTCAAGAGCTTCAGAATTTCTGACGCATCTCTCAATCCTGGCGCCATGGTGCACCGAATTGTAAATACGGCGCGTCCATGTTGGCGCAACAGTTTCGAATGGAGGCACAGGAAAACTGACTCATCTATACAAATGCATCAGTCTCTTGTAAATCTGACCCTATATTTTTGACATGACATGACTGATCTGGTAACGAGTAGGGGTTGGTTTTGTGTAGTAAGGCCCAATTCTAGGAAAATTAGGTAAAATTATGGATAATTAGCAGAAATCCGACTCCAGCGTTTGCAAAAATGCATTTGCATCCATTTTGGATGCGATGACCCTTTTTGTTCCCAAAAAGAAATCTCTAAAACCAGATCCAGAACCAGACAAAACTGTTCTGGTCATTTGAAGTGTTCCAATGCAATAATTTTGACATGAATGCAATATAATTAAGTGACATGGTGTAATTTCAGGAATTTTGCACATGCCAAATTCTAGAAATCATGCCGTGCTATTGAAATTTCTCCTAGGCCTAGTATCATAGGTGCAGATTAAAATATTTGTTTTAATAAACAGAAGAAAATAAGCCCAAAAATTTAGGGCTAAGTATCCATCCTTTTTATGCATGTTTTTAGGTCTGTTAGCTCGTCCAGAGGAACAAGATATAGGAAAAATCATAAGAGAACATCATTGTGCACATCATGGGGCAGATGGACGACCCTTACATTTTTAAACTCGGAAATTGTGTTGCTTTGCGACGAGCAAAATGCAATTTACAACAGTGTCTCAGACTCTGTTAGCGAGTCCTAATGGGGTCGCAAATTGCCTGCCTCATTTATTTTCATGAGGCAGGTGCTATTTACGATCCTATTAGGAATGGCCAGCAGTTCAGGGATGGTGGCCTGCTGGGGTCAGCAGACCACCATGTCTGTGACTGCTTTTTTAATAAAACAGTTTTTTCTTTTTTTAAATGCAGCCCATTTTCCTTAAAGGAAAACGGTATGAATTTAAAAAAGAAAAATGAAATGTTTCTGATTCATTTTTTAAGAGCAGGCAGTGGTCCCTGGGACCATTGGCTGCTCTTAAAAAATATTTTCGCACACTCACAAAGGGGAAGGGGTCACCTGGGGCCCCCTTTCTGTTTGCGAGCGGTTTACTACCTACTTGAAGTAGTGGTAAAATGCAAGTGTTTTGCGACCCACAAATGTGGCCGCAAAAGATTTGTACATTGAAATTCGGGTCACTATTACGAAGGGACGCCCTTGGCACGCCCCTTCCTACTAGCGAGTCGCAAACCCTATTTTGCGAGTCGGTAATAGCTTACCGACTTGCAAAATAGGGTTTTGCATGGGGCAGACTAATTTTGTGGTCGCAAACGGGCTGATTGCCTGTTTGCAACCACAAAAAACGTCCATACATCTGGCCCCATGTGTTATAGTGTTCCTCTCTTTGCTTCTACAGAGAGATGTAGTGAAATACTGTAGACCAAAGTGGGAGGGATCAATTGGGAAGTATATTTCACGCTTTTTATAACTCACAAAGAACCGTTCCCATACCTTTTGTAATAAAATCGCAGCTCCTGTACAGTTAATGCCAACCTCGCTGCGCCTCTGGATTGATTATTCTTGATAGGCTGGGTGTTGGAAGCTGAGTTCTGGAGTTTTTCCTTTCTAATGGAACAAAGATTTGCTCTAGCACTAGTTACAGTGCGATTGAGAGTTTCTAAAATATATACATTTTGAGGGCTCTAAGTTTACCTATCCAGGGAATTGTTTGCACATTTCCTTGCAGTCTATTTTAAACTGTGCATATTACAACATAAAAATAAATACATTTTCCTAGTTCTTTCTGTTGTCTTCGGTTACACAATCAAATATTAGCAATGCTTTCAGTGCCAGAGCATTAACAACTTTAAAACGCATTTCCCAATTAGATTAACCTACATTAATTTTTCCATTTTAGGTGTGTGGTATAATTTATGTGCAGCTGCCTTAAACTGACAGACTAATAATTGGGTTACCGAATATATTTTTCAGTTTGACCCCAAGTACAAGCAGAAATGAGGCTAAAGTTCAGTTATTTGCCATGAAAGAACCATGAATTATGAAATGAAAAACACATGCATAGCCCTTAACCCGTTCCGTCATGAGCACAGCGCCACCGCACTGCCCCCAAACCCCCCCCCCCCAGCGCTACGGCGGAATTCCTGCCGCAGCCAAGGGGTTAAACATTTAACTTAACGGCAATGGCATTAATTCATAAAATTTAGAAAAGAGACTCACCCAGGCCGGCAAATACACCAGAGTAAAAGATGCTGAGTAAACTCAGTCTCCTCTCGAGCAGGTCACCGGAACCGGCAAAGTCAGTCATAAAATACAAAACTCAAGCTGCGCAGACTCCAATGCCCAGTTTGCCACCTGCAGTCTCTAATCCCACCCTTTCACAGCTCTTAACAGGTTGAGGTGGGGTCATTGAGGCTGCAGACCCCACCCCAGCCTGTGACGAGTTGTGAAAGGGGGGGGGCTTGGCTCCAGTTCCTGATGGACATGCAGATCCTGGTGCTACAGGGCTTCAGCCTGAGGCGCCCAGGGGCTAACTTTTCACTCACGTCATCAGGGGGAGGAGTGAAGCACAGGAAGCAATAATTTTGCCTACCCGATGACCTCACAGGCTTCAGGGCTGTGAGCTCATCAGCCCGCCAATTACTAACTGATGGCAGTCTGCTCAATCCAATGTAAAACAAGGTTGAGAACAGGAGAATGTAAACCGAGGGGAGTGCTTCTAAAGCACTGCCCATATCTTCGTTTTCAAAATACTGTCTGTCAGCAATACTAGGAAAAATAAAAAGTACTTCTGGGAAAAACAAAAAGGGGGAGGCGTAGCCCCTGCGCCCATATGAGAGAACCGCCCCTGCTTGTTGGTGTTAGTGTGTTCTTATAACAATAATATTTGGATGTCTAATGCATACATGTTTGCAAATTGCGAATGTAAAGACCCACTTTACAAATCATGAAATTGCATTTTGATATTTAATTTCCACTACAAACCGAATACGTGCCTGGTAATAACTTGCATGATCCAAGGCGATGGGGCCCGAAAACGGTTACTCTTCTACCTAATTCGCAGCAACATGTACAAATGCTTTACCGTCACTTCTGCATTTGGAAAGCATGGAATGATTACCAGCTGCAGAGGCCAGGAGGCAATCATTTGCAAAGCGCAAGCTGTTAACGGGGCCTTGTGACCCCAGTCCCTTTAAGAGACTGGGGGCATGTTTTCAAGGGCTTATCACAACCAGAACGTCACTTTTTATTAAATTCGGGTGGCGATAAACCCATCGCCTTATTTACAAGGCGGCGTTAAGCCAGCCCTAGGTGAAACGCAAGGCCACAACACATTCTTGTGAATATGGTGCATCCCTGCATTTTTAAACTGACGGAGCAATGTGTTAGCAATTGTGGAGCTACAGTGCGCTCTTCCAGTTTATTGAAAATATGCTCCCGGGTTCATAATGCAGGCACAATCTAAATCTGAAAGCTGGAATGGAGGTCGAATGTCCTCTGCAATCATTTGTCACTGGATTTGCTACTTTTTACAAGTTGCAAGCTGCAAAGATTTCAAGAAACCCTCAATCAGCAAAAAAGGAGGCAGGTCACAGCAGCATCTTTGAGCATGTGGCCCATGCCGTTATGTATATGTTGACTCCTCCACCAGCATTATTAATTAAAAACTGACATTGAAACAGGTCCACATTCGACGATATATGCATGTCTTTGTGGGTGGGTGCTTAAAAAGGTTTGGTTTGAAACATCATATCTAATAAGTGTGCGCGTTGGCAACACAGTTGTGTTGCTTAAAAAGGCCCACAATTGAGAGATCTGGGAATGAGCCTCAAAGCAGTGCAAGCTTCTCCCAGTGCTTGTCAGTGGGCCATAAAGGTGTTCAGAATGCATGCTCATCCAGTCCTTGCCCTCAATTCAGCTCGTACAGAACAATGGTCACGGATTTCAGTTGTAACACTGATTCTTTCCAAAGGTTTATGAGAAAGGTACAAAGCTGTAAAACTATTGAGAGGGATACATTAAAAGACAATGCAGTGCTTACATGTGGGTGCATTGTGCATGTAATAGAATTGCGAACCATTGGTGACTACTACAGAATGGGGGTACATGGATTACAGCAACAGCTTCTCCTCCGTCTTCTCCTCCTGGCAGTACAAAGGCTCCCCTAAGCCAATCATGATGCTGCTGTCACCAGCAGGACAGCAGCATCGTGATTGGTCTGAGCGTGTTGTTTGATCACTCAGACAGTTCCTAGGAGCCTTGGGACTGTTCTCCAACCAGGGGCGTCACTAGGGTTGGTGTCACCCAGTGCGGGTAACTCATGGTGTCACCCCCTCATGACTTACCCCATGGACCTCCTCTGTGACAGAGCCAAGGCCGCCTCGTCCGGCACGCCTTCCCGGTGGTCATCCTGGCTCCTGCAAACCTCCCGTTAGTCCACGTCCTTGGTCAGGGTGTCCCTTCTGGATCCGCCGGCCTCTGGTTGCGCTGGTTGTTCTCCCACCGCTTTCTCCTCCATAGCATCTGCTACCGCGTCCTCCGTGTTGTCCTCCTCTGCTCTCTTGCTTTCACCTCCTTAGAGCCGAGTTTCCCTCCGCAGTTCCACGCCATCGGAATTTAAAGTCCCTCCTCCCCCTTGCTCCCGCCACAAGCCCCAAGCCCTTTTCCTTACCATACTCCCCTATCAGGCAAAGAGTCCACCGGAGCGCGAGAGAGGAGGTCCACATTGGAGCGACCCAGAAGGTGATATTGAAAGGACTGGAGGGCCCATTTAATGGCAGAGGCGAGGCTGCAAAGTTTGGCCAGCAGTCAACACAGCGTAACAAGATTCGTGTCACCCTGTGTGCTGGTGTCACCCGGTGCGGTCCGCACCCCCCGCACCCCCCTAGTGACGCCACTGTCTCCTGCGGCTGTACAGCACAGCCAGGTAGAGAAATGCTAATTGCTAATGACTGTTTGGCCGATCAAAGACCTATGGTGTGCCAACCACTCCTCCTCTCTGTGACTCCAGCCCCACCCCGCCCTAATCGGGCCCCGTAGCTCGTACAAAAAATAAAATGATAATAACGTTGTTATTATCATTTTCTTTTTCTTCTTTTTTTTTACTGCTCTTTGGGCAGTGGGGCGATGATCCTCTGCCTTAGCGAAGGAGCCGCCCCTGTTGTGAACTAAAGGAGATGCAAGGAAGTGCATGTAGTGGATAGCTAGAAGAGCTAAGGTGTGCGAGCCATACAGAAGGAGGAATCCTGAAAGATGAAGGCATTAAGAGGGCATAAGTGTCAGACAGAAAGACTGCAGTGCAAAGTGGGGTGATGGGAAGAACAGGAGTGATTGAGACACCTCAAAGACTACCTCTCCTACTACAAACATTAGTAATGTTTAATTCACTGTCTAATATTTAAGAATTAAAATGTTTTCATTTCTAACAATTTGGAAAAAATAATTGTAAATTATTTATCTGATAATGCTAACAAGCATTGGCAAAGCTAATAGTCTGGCTTGTTTTAGGTGCACATCTTTTACTGTGTGATAGGTCTGTTGTAATAAAAGAAGCGTCACAAAGAGGCACCAAAATACTGGTCAGGTGACATGCAATGGGAAGAAGAGAATTTTAGTTCACATTTTTTAAGCACCACCTAAACTACATAAGCCATGCCTCTTGCAAAGGATTCCCAGTTACATTTCATAGGCCACGCGCCCTTTACAGACCCACCACTTTCTTTTATTACACTTAAGGACTGCTCAATCCCCTCTCATTAGCCTCTCCTTTTTTCCTTGATGTCCTTTCTTCACTTCTCTAAGTCACATATTATATAATTTCTCAAATCAAACATGCATATTTTAATGCTATTGAGTATATGTCTTCTATGTCTATTTTTCAATCTATTCAGTCATTATTTTTAATGCAACCTAACTAAATGTTTTGTTTTGCCTACAATTGTATATTTCTAATAGGTGTTAATAGATTTTATGACAACATAGAGGAGATGGTCGGCTACAGGCCATGCATCTGGTGGAAACTGTGCTGGTCTTTCTTTACGCCTATAATTGTTGGGGTAAGCAGACATACATTTTTCTAATGTACAGTATGGGACCTGAAGTATAACATGATGTATGACATGAAGTGTTGAAATAGAGTCTAAAATTTGGTAGGAAATTGTCAGTTCCTGTAAATTACCCCGGAATACATTTCTCTTTTCAAGAAAGTTTTGCTCAGCCCTACTAAGATATTGTAATATTTATGAGATTGAGGAGCATGAAGTAGGCACAATTCAAGAAAAATGATAACCAGGTCCGCACCAGCTCCCCTTGCTGCCTGTCAGCTGCCCCCTTCCTTCTGTGTGGCCTCCTCCCACTGAAATCTGCTGGGCTGCTCCTGTCTTGTGCAGTTGAGTCCCTAATAGCCAGCCCATCAGCCATCTCTTAGCTGAATTAAATTTAATTTTTATTTTAAGCTTTAGTGTATTTAATCTACTCCTTGAATATAGGCCTCTGCTGCCATCACGCTTGATCACTGTTTCTTGCCACCACCCACTTCCCACCGCCCGCTTCCCCATTTCCCCTCCCAGGACCTACTTAATGGAGGCTGCAGTGCAGGCACACCCAGGAAGCGCATCGTGCCTAACAAAAATGAACGTGTCCTCATGTAATGCAACTGGTGCTATGTAAGGCTCTCTGATACTCGGGTCAAGTTCGCACTATATAAAACTCTGTTAATATTAATATTAATAAAATGGAAGCCTGTCTGTGCCCGTCCACACCTAGCTTGTGGCCAGCCCCCTGAATCCTGGCCACCCGGGCACCCACAGGCACTGCTGCGCAGATCTAGGAGCCTTGGACCTTGGACGCTCCAAAAACAGCGGCCTCGCATCTACTTACTCCACAGCAGGACTATTGTGGTGCCGCAGCTGTCTCTTCACCTGCAACCTAGAGCTACCTGCTCCCACAGAAACTCGCGCCAATCCTATCCACCAACCGACACCACCTCGGAACCACACCGATGCCTCCTGATCAAAGCCAGTTCGCTCTTCAAACACGCACCGATGTCTGGGATGCCATCTTCACCCTCACCCCCAATATAACCTTCATCACAGAGACCTTGCTCAACCTCTCCTCTGCCCCTGACATTGCCTCCACGAAACATAATGGCTACAAGATGGGAAACCAGGAACGCACCAACAAACACGGAGGTGGCATCGCAATCATCCACAAAAAATCAATCCGCTGCACAACCATTGAAGACGACACCACACCGATCATGGAACAGCTCAATTTTAAACTCCACACGATGACAAATAAACCATTAAAGGCACCCTTGCCTGCAGACACTCAGGAACTTGTACCCGCCTCTGTGGCACCATTACAGACTTCATCTCCCCACTCGCCGTCGAATTAAAGCACTACTCAATTTCCATGTGAACGACCCCACAGACACAAACTCCACGAGCCTCTTGCAACAAATGGACAGAATAGACCTCGGTCAGTTGGTTAAAGACCCCACACACAGAGCAGGACATACACTTGACCCTATCTTCATGACCAACAACAGAGTCAAATACAGCCAATCCTCAGAACTTACCAGGACTGAACACTCCATCGTCCTCTTCACCATCACAGGATCACAACGCATCGCAGCCCTGCCTTCCGCAGCTGGAGCAAAGTGGCACAGATTAATGGACAGACGCCCTCAACACCACCCAGCCGAATGGCGCAACAAACATGGAACAGGCTGGTGAGAACTTCAACACCTGGATCACCAATGCCTCCAACTAAGTTGCCCACATCACACAAGCCAAAATCTGCAGATCCACCAAACAAGCCAGCTGGTAAACACCAGAACTCAGCACAATGAAACGCAGATGCAAACAACTGGAGAGAAGAAGGCACACCAGCAGAGATGATACAGACTGAGCCACCTCCAAGTCAGTCCTCAACAGATACCACCAATGACTCAAAAACGTGAAAAAGAACACATTTGCAGACTGTATCGAAGTTAATTCCAATCACACCAAGGAACTCTTCACCATCATCAGAGAGTTCTCCTACCCTACAGCCACAGGGAACATGATCCCTCCCTCACAGGAACTCTAGCAAATCACTTCTGCAACAAGATGTCTATCATATACAGGAACTTTGAGCCCCAACCCACTCACCTCCTTAGGCTCCTCACTCCAACGGATGCCCTCCCCAACCAACATCTCACCACATGAGAACAGCACACCACACTGGGCACCATAGCCAACATGAAGTCCATCCACTCTGGAGCACCCAAGGACCCCTGCCCCCAGCGCCTCTTCAACCTACAAGCAAAGAGATCAGCCACCATCCTCAATGCATGTATTGCCAAAGCCACCTTTCCTGATGCATAGAGAAATGCAGAGGTCAGATTTCTCCTCAAGAAACACTCAGCAAACCCCAGCAAAATCCAGAACTACCTCCCCATCTTGTTGCTCCCATTTTCTGCCAAAGTCCTGGAGATGGTAAGCAGCAGTCCGCTCACAGAACACCTCGAGAGAAACAACCTGCTAGACACCTCCCAATCTTGTTTCTGAGCCAACCACAGCACAGAGGTCTCCGTGATCACCTCCACAAACGACATCTATAACCTACTCAACAGAGTTGAATTGGCTGCCCTGTTCCTTCTCTACCTCTCCCCAGCTTTCAACACAGATTCCCACCACACACTCATCCAGAGATTGCACCAAATCTGAATCAAGGGAGACACACTCAGATGAATTGCATAATTTCCTATGGATCGCATGCAGAGAATCCACCTACACCGTTCACCACAGAACACATGAGCACCATTTGCAGCGCCCATCAAGCCTCATCACTCAGACCCACCTTCTTCAACACCTACATGATTCCTCTAGCACCAGAACCTACAATATCAACATCATAACATGCGCTGACAACACCCAGCTCATCCTCTTACTCTCAGCTAACACCACCACTACCAACCACCACCACCAAGACCAACTTCCACTACTGCATGAATAATGTTGCTGCCTGGCTGATGGACAATTGTCTGAAGATCAACAAGGACAAGACCGAAGTGTTGATCTTTGGCAACCATGACTCCCTCTGGAACGACATCTGGTGGCCTGCTAAACTTGGACCCACACCAAAAAATCACGCCCACAACATTGGCATCATTCTGGACAGCAAACTCACCATGAAAGGACAGATCAACACAGTAGCCGCTGCCTGCTTCCTCACTCTTCACATGCTCTGAAGAATCTTCAATTGGCTCCCTACAAACACAATAAAAACAGTCACACAAGCCCTAATCACCAGCTGTTTGGACAATACACTGTATGCAGGAACATCCATCAAACTCATGGGAAGGCTCCAGATGATAGAGAACTCAGCGGCCAGACTGATCCTCAACCTGCCCAAATGGACCCACATCACCCAACACCTGAGGAACCTCCACTGGCTCCTCATCCAGAAAAGATGCATATTCAAACTACTGAGACACTCCAAAAAAGCCCTCCACGACCAAGGACCAGCATACATGAACCACCGCTTGAACTTCCACCAACTTTCCAGAAACCTTTCCTCCCCTCCCTCTCACCCTTGCACAGATATTGTGCATCCGCCATAGCCAACAGCAGAGTCTGCTCCTTCTCCCACCACACTGCCAAGTCCTGGAATGCCCTCTCTTTCCACCTCCGAACATCACACTCACGGATAGACTTCAGAAAAAGACGGAAGACCTGGCTTTTTGACTAAGCCCAGCATCCAGCGCCTAGATACCCTCACTGGTGATCAGCCATAATGTACAAGTACCGATTGATTGATCAATTAAAATGACAAAACAATAAATAATGTTTTGTTAATTGTTTATAACTTTACAATAGTTACGCAGTGGTACCAAACATTTGTGGTTATAAAAAATATCATTCAAGAAAATACTGTGTGATTTCTAAAAAGATTGATATCAAAAAGAAATTTTTGTATTTGGCTCTGATGCAAGCTTTAGATTTATAAACAACATATTCCTGGCAAATATAGCTGATGATTTTTAATAAATAAAGGCCCAAATTTATCAAACTTTCAAGCAGCACAATGCAGCAAGCCACCTTGCTGTACTGCGCTGCATGAAAGGGAAAGGACAGGAATGTGTCGTATTGAAAATTATACAAGACATTCTTGTCCCTTGTGCTGGAGCACTTTTGGCTACTTAGTGCCAATGCAAGCACCCTTGTGTCATGGTGCAAGGGAGCCTGCGTTGCACATGTAGAAAGAGGAAAATATTTCTCCTTTTTACACCTCCCCTGGGGAGGCATTGCAATTTTACGTATTCCCAGGTCTACCACAAATGGTAAATCCGGGAATGCACCAAAATCCATGGGTGGATGAGGGGGAACACCCATGCTCCACCCTTGGAATGCCTTCCTGGGGCAGAGTAACGCAATGGAGCAATTAGCGCTGCTTTGCTTTACTTCAGTACATGGTACTCATAGTATGGCCCGTGGGCCGCCAGCAGCCTGGCAGGCCTTTATTGGTGGCCCCCGGATCTTGCCTTGCAGTTTCCACGGCGGGCAGTAAACACAGAAGATGACTGCAGGAGCATACGTAGTGAATATGTTATAAATAGGTATTCACTACGTATGCTCCTGCGGCCATCTTCTGTATTTACTGTCGGCTTCTCTGACGTTAGAGCACCTTTGGAAAGCTTCCCAAAAGGCTCTTTAAAAGTCAGCTGTGAGCGCTTTCACAGCTGACTTTTAAAAGGGCCTTTTGGGAAGCTTCCTGATTGGACAGAGACAGATAGAGGCGACAGATAGAGGCAGAGAGACAGATAGAGACAGAAACAGACAGAGACAGATATAGATAGAGACAGAGATAGCCAGAGACAGAGATAGCCAGAGACAGATCGAGGCAGAGACAGATAGAGACATAGATAGAGACAGAGACAGTTAGAGACATGTAGAGGCAGAGACAGAGACAGATAGAGACTGATAGAGACAGAGACAGAAAGAGATAGACAGAGGCAGAGACAGACAGAGGTAGAGAGAGACAGAGACAGACAGCAATAGAGACAGCGATAGAGACAGAGAGAGTGAGAGACAGAGAGACAGAGATAGAGGCAGGGACAGATAGAGGCAGAGACAGATAAAGGCAGAGACAGACAGAGGCAGACAGAGACAGAGAGAGAAGGAGAGGAAGACGGAGAGGGAGAGGGAGATGGAGGGAAACAGAGGGAGAGAGAGGGAGGGATCCAGAGGGAAGGAGAGGGAGGGAGACAGAAAGGAAGGGAGAAAGAGGGAGAGGGAGACAGAGAGAAAGGGAGGCAGAGGGAGGCAGAGGGAAACAGATGGAGGGAGTCAGGGGAGACAGAGGGAGACACACAGAGGGAGACAGACAGAGAGAGGCAGACAGAGGGAGACAGGTGGAGGGAGACAGAGGTAGGGAGACAGGGTGAGGGAGACGGGGGATGGAGACAGAGGGAGACAGACAGAGACAGACAGAGGGAGACAGACAGAGGGAGGGAGGGAGACAGAGGGAGAGAGAGAGAGGGAGGGAGACAGGGAGAGAGAGAGAGAGAGGGAAGAAGACAGAGAGAGAGAGACAGAGAGAGGGAGAGAGAGGAAGGGAGACAGAGAGAGTGAGGGAGGGAGAGATAGAGAGAGGGAGGGAGACAGAGAGGGACAGGGAGAGAGAGAGAGAGAGAGAGAGAGAGAGAGAGAGAGAGAGAGAGAGAGAGAGAGAGAGAGAGAGAGAGAGTGGGGAGACAGGTGGAGGGAGACAGAGGGAGGGAGACAGGGGGAGGGAGACAGAGGAATGGAGACAGAGGGATGGAGACAGAGGGAGACAGACAGAGGGAGACAGAGGGAGAGAGACAGAGGGAGACAGAGGGAGAGAGACAGAGGGAGACAGACAGAGGGAGGGAGACAGAGGGAGGGAGACAGGGAGTGAGAAAGAGAGGGAGGGAGACAGGGAGAGAGTAAGAGAGAGAGAGAGAGAGAGAGAGAGGGAAGGAGACAGAGAGAGAGACAGAGATAGAGGGAGACAGAGGGAGGGAGACAGAGAGAGAGAGAGAGAGGGAGGGAGACAGAGAGAGAGAGGGAGAGAGAGATAGAGAGAGGGAGGGCGGCAGAGAGAGGTAGAGGGAGAGAGAGTGAGAGAGAGAGAGTGAGAGAGAGAGAGAGAGAGAGAGAGAGAGAGAGAGAGAGAGAGAGAGAGAGAGAGAGAGAGAGAGAGAGATGTGTGTATGCCGGGTCTGGTGGCTCAGTGGACAAATGCGTCAGCTGCAGGGGCCTGTGTTCAACCTCATGGTCACAGGTTTATTTTTTGCTCTAGCCCCACCCATCTCCCCCACGGACCCCGCCCCCACCGGTGCGGCCCTCGGCCACAAACCACACTGTAAATTTGGCCCCGAGAGAAATTTTGTGAGTACCCATGCTCCAGATTGAAACAGCCATGCAGGGCCTTGCGTGGCTTGATAAATCTGACTCTGTTATTGCGTCGCACTTGTGTCCCCTTGTGTGATGCAAGGATGATACAACACTATGATAAATCTAACCCAAAATGATGAAAGTATGAAAATTTGGAAGTAGTTGATCAATTTTAGTTTTTGGGACATTTGTATAGGATTGCATTTAGAGGTCAGCAATGTGAGGAGGGGTAAAGAAGCAAAAAGACTAAACACAAGGACCTTTAGTGTTGCAATTTCTCTTGCGTAGCACTGCACAATTTGCACTGTGCGTTTTGGTCATTTGATGTTAAGTTGACATAATGCTTTGTGTCCTGTTGCGCCATGTAAGTAACCATGCACAATGTTACTAAATCTGCCCCAAAATTCCATAAAACTAAGCTAACCCTTAAATCAGTAAGAATTTTCTTCTTACAATTTTCATGGATAATTTTTAATTTTAATAAAATACGAAGAGTAAAGGCATAGAGAAAATATATATACAATGAACATTGCTACAATGTGCCACCGTAGAGACTTCCCACAGGCAGCACATTTCTGAAATTGAGATCATGCTTAGTATTAAGTAGAATTCTTGAGAATGCCCCCTTTCTTTGGAACAATTCTTGGAGCAGGCATTCAAAGTGGAGTTTAGAAATTCAGCCTATTTTCCTCATAATAATGGAATTACCCCCATGGAGTCATTTACAGAAAATGTGGATAAAAGTACAAGCATTGTCTATTTTGATTGCAAAAAGGCTGCTGTTACACAAATAATGCAATAACAGACCTCTTGATAAGTCACACAACATTTATTGTGACAAAAGAGAAAGCCACAAATAATGCTTAAATAATAGGTGCAGGAGGTGCTGTGCAAGTGTGATGTGGGGGGTTCAAGTAGTGTTATACTTATATAAGTATGCTTTTAAAGCAGCAACAATTGCTCAAAGTTCATAATGTACGGTTCTACCTTAAGCAAAACATTCTTCCAGAAGGCTAAGAGAGCATAGGTGGCTATTGTCCTTGAACATATATGTCTATTTGTAGTAAACTAAAGTGGATTAACCTTGGAAATTAACAATGTAGAACAGGGAGACCATTATCGCCAGGTTTATTTTCCTCCTTTTGAAGTTTCTAGTGCTAATTCCTACCGGAAAACAAGTCTTCCAGAAAAGCATTTTGGTAGAAAGTTGTCCAAATATTTGCCCAGCCTGTTGTGTGACGTCAGGCCCCCCACACCGCCCCCCCCCCACCAATAGGCTGACTCCATGCTTTAATGGATCTTAAAGGTATCCCTGTCAAACAATTTCTCAAACAAAAATCTATACTTCTTTCCACTTTGAAATATACAAAGGGTAACACTACTGAGAAGTTTCAAAGATTTTTAAAGCTCGCAATTTCAAAGTGTGCTAGCACCACAATTACTTTTATGAATAATATTGATAAATTACAGATTAAGTTTTAAACCTTATTTTCCTGTTTAACTGTTTGCCAGTTTTCACCTGCCACTATGATAAAGCATTTGTGGTAAATGGCATCTAAACACACCAGTATAAGTCTGTTTCGTTTTATGCTATTGTAAAGCCATGTAATGGCACTAGTTTACTATGGGAGGACTGTTCTTGACACTTTTGTTGAGAAGGCTTCTTTTTTATAAACAAGCAGCAGAGCTCACAATTGCTGACAACCCTTCAACTTAGTGTTCCATATTGGCAATGACAATCTTTTGTGCGGTGTACCCCCAGATTTTCACCTGAACTTTTTGCTAGCTGTAGAATTCTGTGCACTTTATACCTGCTAACCAGAGGTAAAGTGCATGTGCTCTTCCTCTCGATATGATGAAATTTCCCTATCCCCTAGATGGCATATTTAACTTACCCATAAGTTCCTAGTATATGGTACTAGGGCCTGCAGGTTAAATGTCACCAGTGGGCTGCAACACATATTATGCCATTCGCTGCAGTGACAACATAAGCATGACTGCCGGCCTGCCATGTGTAACACAGTGGTGCAGGGTTTAACTTCCAAATTGGCATGTCAAAATTAACCCTTTTTGACAGGTCTAAATTTAAATATTAAATAATAATGAGTCACCCCTAAGTAGGCCTTACCTACCATTATGGAAGGAGGCATGGTAGTTAAGAGTAGGGCATGTAAAAGTTTAATGTTAAACATGTTGATACAGTGAGATGGCCCAAAAGGCAATGTTGATCATAGCAGGGTTAGCTGTTCCATAGGAAACCACTGGGATCCAATATAAAAATCTAATGTTGCTATCTCCAATTAGGAAAAAGTTACACAGTTAATTCTTGGAATTTTTAAAAAAATTTTATTACAAACTCAATGCATTGGTAGAGTCAGATTTGTACATGTTTTTGGACAGTTACTTTTATAAAATTACCTGTTACCTGCTTATAGCCTCTAGAAGCACATTTGCATGAGCTTCCAACTGTCATACAGGAGCTAAATAGTCTCCTTGATGAGGTGTGAGCTAGCTCCAGAACTGAGACAAAGGCCTTGGGTGTGGGGAAGTGTTCTGTTTCTCTGTCAGACTGATTATCTGGCTGTTCCCAGGAACATAGTTAACTTCAAAGGAGCCTACCCTGTCAAAGGCAGATGTAGCTAATACCTGTGCACCCCCCCTTCTGCCCCCCCAGCCAATGAGACACCAGCCCCAGTGGGAGAAGAGCTGCCCCCAAAACTAGTTTTGAGTGACCACAGAGAAGGGATTGCTGATTTCCCAGGCCACACCTCTAGGGCGGGCGCAGGAGCTCTGCACAAAGAAAAAAAAGGCTCTGCCATGTTGTTGTTGGGCCGAGAGGAGCACTGTGGGATTATTTGCACAAATACCCACAGCGAGTGCTTCAACAGTGGATAGAGTCACTCCTGGAAACGTCTACCCCATTGTTAGAAAGTTGGCAGGAGTTTCACTTACCCACATGATGGCACTAGGTATAAATGTGGCACCCAGGTGTGGGAGACCTGATTTTTTATGGCTTTTAATTCAGGCCCAAATAATTGCCTGAGGCTTTGGCTGCAGCAGTCAAGTCTCATTCTTTGTTTCTTTTTCTCATAATGCTCCCTTGCCAGAACAAACTCCCCTACTCTTCTCACTCCATCCACTCCATCCACTCCCTCACCCCACTCCTTAGTCAAAGCATATTTTGGGGTCTGCCACAGGTAATGAATCCTTTGGAGGTATTTTCCAAACAATATCATTAAATGAGCACTGATGCAATATTCAACCAGACAGTGCCACCTTCTAAAAAATGTAAATGTACCCAAAAATTGTGTCAATGATGGGTATTTTGCAGGTTCAATCAATTAAACAACTAAAGAGTGACAAGGGAAAAAAAGAAGGAGCAAAAAAACACGGGCAAAAACCAAAAAGAATTGTTAAAAGAACCCTCACTCACCAACCTAGTTGGTGACATGCTTCATCATCGGGTTCCCACCAGAGAGGCCGAGTGCCTCTCTGGTGTGCTACAACGCCTGAATTACAGCGGAGCTGGTTTCTGAAAGTGGAGGGGAGTGAAATTAAAAGGTAAATGGTTTTAACCGTCAACTAATTTAATGTCGGCAAACCAAAGACCAATAAAAACGTGAATTGGGCAAGTTCTGGCTTGTTAGGTTAACCAGAGCTTAACCAATTAGTGATAAGGTCGACATGACATGTTTCTGCTTAAATGTGCCCAATTGGCTAAGCTTTCATCAGGACCACAAGGGTCTCCACGGCGGTATGCGCACGCTAAGGCGCACCCTAACCTGGGGAGAACGAAATGGCAAAACTCACGGTTTTACCAAGTAGCCATCCTAGTATTTCCGGGGCTATAAATGTCTGTAAAGGAAGAAGACAGACGCAACATATATAAAAACATACCAAGACATAAATTCATCGGTTTACATTTGTTTAAATTTTGCTTGTTTTGGTGAATAAGCAATTTGATAATCCCGTGTTGTGGAGCGGGAGTGGGTGTCTCAATAGCAATTGTAGCTTGAAACGCTCAAAAGCGAGTGATTCCTCGTCACAGAACAAAGGGGGGCTCATAGAGGTATTCTCCATAAGACCCTGTGCACTATTTGTGTCTGCATTCGATTACATCTATGTGGTGTCAGGGTTGTTGACAAAGTGCAATCGTAGTGGCGAATATGCCACTGTGTATGCCGTAGGAATAGCGGACTCGTGCAGTGGTAGGCATGCTTTAAACAAGCGTCTGTGGTGTTTGCCAGGCGCCGTTTGCTCCAGAGCATGTCTAGCGATAACAAATTAGTTGTGAAAAAACAGCTGCATGGATAAAAGAGGGTATTAAAATCATCTTACTTAAGTACTCGATGTTACTAACATCATCGGTCCGGGAGGGGGGTAGTGAGCTATAGTTTCTGTCAGATGGAAGACAAAAGTTAGAATGTTGCGTTCTCTACAGAAAATAAGGCGACCGCAACTAGTTTCTAGCCAAGGAAAGATTCCCCAACTTACTTCCATGCTCGCACACTCCCGCAGTCAGCCTCGATCTGTCCTCCTCGGCCCGGATATTAGTGAGTGAATGGGGAACGCGGAAGTAAATACTCCGTGGTTCCAGTCACGTGGTTCGTTTTAGACGTATGGGTGTGCGAGATGCATTCCGTGTGTCTAAAGTGTAAGGAGACCTGCTCCTATTGGTTCATCCTACGTAAATGGACAAAATGAACCGGCGTACTGTGTTCGCCATGCGAAAGATGCTGAAAGTTCCCATGTTCATACTTACGGGGAATTCCATAAGGAATACACCATATAGAAGGGAACTCATTAAAAGTGTTGTGAATACGCTTTACATGTTTGAAAATCTTCGTGAAAGTGTTCACATTGGTTCTCCTCTGTTATATGAATTAAGAAATGGCATTTATGTTCTGCAGATTTATAATGCTCCCAGTAAATAAGATATTAACAACTGAGATAAATCTAAAAAACGCCTTTTTACAGGGGGGAGAACAGAAAACGTAAATAGCCTGATAATAAGTCAATGACTCAGGACAGGCCTTGTCACCATCAAGGTGGAATGATGGGGAAATCTAGTGACAGCGAAAATTGGCAAATCAAAGGCATTTACTGTGGAGAGAACTGCACGGAGGCTATTTTAGGTTATGGCGTTACAGTGGCTCGTTAGGATCTGTGATTCAGTGTTTTAATATCGAACTCCAAGGAATATTATCATTCAAACCCTGAAGATGTGTCGATAAACGATAGATCCAACGTTGCTCTTTTTCGAATAGTAGTTGTTGGGTGTGTGGTCCAGGCTTCAGTTTTTCAATGATTGTCCACTTCATATCATTTGGTGTGTGGTTTAGCAGCAAGAAATGTTCAGTCAGTTTCGTGCTCTGCTTGCGACAGCGAATGGTGCTGCGATGTTCGCAGATGCGTTGTTTAATCTTCCTGCTAGTCATGCCGACATATTTCAGTCCGCATGAACAGGTGATTAAGTATACCACATCGGTGGAATTGCAATTGGTATGCATTCTCTGTGTCCATTGCTTGCCTTGTTTCAACTCCAAATACTTTGAAGGTGATGTAAGATGGCAGACACTGCACGATCCGCAGGGGTAATGGCCAACAACAGGGGGAAGACCCCAAGCACTGACGATGGATTGGTCCTGGTTTCTGTCCGGCATCTTCGGACGGGTATGTACCAGGGAATCTTTGAGGCTCCTTGCTCTCTTATAGGAGAATAGGGGTTTCTCCCAGTCGTGTTTGTTGCTTGTAAGGATATTCCAATGTTTCTTAATGGACTTACATACTGCGTTGGATGCTGCGTTGTAAGTTGTAACGCAAGTGAGAGGTATTGAGTCAGAATCGTTTCTCTCATGGACTTCCAAGAGTGCTTCCCTGTTTTGATTGCGTGCGCGTTTGTTGCTCCTTGCAAGTATTTTTTCAGGGTAACCACGGTCTTTCAATTTTTTTGTGAGATCATTTGCCTGTAGCTTGTATGTGGAAACCTCACTGCAATTTCGACGAAGACGAAGATATTGGCCAAAAGGGAGGTTTTCCCTCAATGGACGTGGGTGATAGCTGGTGAAATGTAGCAGATTGTTTTTAGCCGTAGGTTTATGGTGAGTTTTTGTTTGTAGGGTCCCGCCTGTCCTGGTGATGACCACATCCAGGAAAATCATTTCTTCTCTGTCATAAGAATGTGTGAACTTAAGGTGAGGATCGCATGTGTTCACCCAGTTGAAAAAATCCAGTAGAAGTTCCTCTGTTCCTAGCCAGATGATCAAAACATCATCAATATATCTTTTCCAAAAGAATATATTGGACGAATAAGGATTTTGCGAGTCTCGGATGAACTTGCATTCGAAATTGAACACATACAACCCTGCTACCGAAGTAGGTTCTACAAATTTACCCAAAAAGAATAGTCATGATACAACCAGGGTGCATATTGTGTGAAAATGGGGTACACTATAGTGTTAAGTATTAAAAGTAGACGTTCCCTGTTTTTTAGGAGGGTCAGTCTTTTTTCCTTTAATATTGTTGCTCCAGTATTCTCACTTACACATTTATTTACCCTTCAAGTTGTCACACATTTTCATCAAACTAGTGTTATGCCTTAAAATGTACTTCTACCTTTGCATTTTCTAAACGTTTTTGATTTATTTAATGGTTTTAAATATCACCGACAGCCCCACATACTGTTAGTATGCTTTATATGCAAGAATGAGCGCAACATACAAACCAAACCCATATATGAAAAACATAAATTAAAGATAGGGTAAGCTGAGGGTATACAGCAGAACGTTGGTTATCCCGCAGAGATTTGGACGCCAGCCGGACACGGATCGTACCACATTACATCGAGAACTTAATCAAGATTCGGGTGCTCGCCCTTTGCCAGGGGGCCACAGATCATACTACATTACACCGGGAACACAATCAAATAACCACATTACTTTGAAGATACCTTGACCTTTTACTCAACACGATAGACTTGATCTTCCAACCATTATAAGACATGCGGTCCTTTGAGCCTGAGGCCTCTTCACTTTCAAAACTTGTCCTACCACGAACGTGCTTCGCTGACCACGGTCTGTCGGTGCTTTTTACCCTGGCACGACATATTCAGCATTACTCTTTGCCTTGAAGAAGCCCTTTTTTGGGCGAAACGCGTTGGCTGTCTATAAAGATGCAAACCAAGAGCATTTGAAATAAAGACATACAAAGAATTCAACAAACAAATACTGATTGTTTTTCAACCTTTTACTTTGCTTCGTTCGGCTTGCTAATATTACCTCTCATCTTCTCTCTGGGCTTGTTTGTATTTGTGGTCAAGTGGCAGCTGACCATTTGAGGTGGGCAATATTCATACATTAGGTGACTAACCTAGGTAGTGCAGACTCTCATAACCCAGATGTTTTCCCATTCTTTGAATATACAGCGGAAGAGTTTGAAAGAGACATTGGTTCATACAGTGGTTCTGAATGTGTCTGTATGCCTTAGGTTTGGTACAGATGGATCAGGTGAGATTTTAAGGTTTTTCTGAATGACAAAGGACTGCCAGAATCCTCAGTTGCTTGGGCAGGGAGGTCCCACACTTTGGGTTAACACAAAAAATAGCTTCTCAAGACCAGGGTTGTTTTGAATGTTGGTGTCTTTGCTCCTCAGTCCTTATAGGTCTCCTGAGAAAGTCAGCAAGTTTCATAATAGGAAGAAATCTTCAAAACTAATATTTACAAACTTATATTTCTGTCTTATTTCTTTTGGGTCACCAATACAAATACAAAGCAAATCATCATGGAAGAAATGCATTTAAATTTTGTTCCACAAGGGAAATAATAATTGAACTAGAAAGTTTACATTTATTCAAATATGTGTAAAAAATATATTGGTCACTGATGCCTATAATATGAAAGATAGAACAAGAACTGGCATGTATTTCTGCAGATTAGGTATTGTTTTAACATCTTTGTCTTTTCTATTAGGGAGTGTTTATCTTCAGTGCTGTCCAAATGACTCCACTCAAAATGGGAAGTTATGTATTTCCTCCTTGGGGCCAAGGTGTGGGCTGGTTCATGGCTCTCTCGTCTATGGTGTTGATTCCTGGATATATGGGATACTTGTTCCTAACCTTAAAGGGCTCCTTAAAGCAGGTATGTGAATAAATTATGATTTGATATAGGCCACCTATCATTTATTTTTACATTTCAAACTTCTATTTGCTGATTTTCTGAAACAAATCAGAGATTGGGTTGGATGGATGTTGCCAGTAAAAAGGTGAAGGAGAGCAAATATTGTCGCATTATTATTTTAATGTGTTGCGAAAGTGCTGATTTAAATTCAGTCACATGCTGGGTTTCACTTTCATTTTAATTAGACTCTTCAATATTATGCATTGGACTAGGAATAAAATATGTATATATTTTATTTGTTTTCACTGAAAATAGCAAAAGTTAAAGTAATATTATAGTAAGGTAAAATGTTCAGGAACAACATAATGCTTTAAACTTTCAAAACCCCAGAAATTCACCAGTTATAGATTTAGTTGTCTCAAATAACTATAACTCATGACCTAAGGTAACTATAACTCGTGCCCCCGCCATGCACAGTTTTCTCATCAATAATTTCATTGCAAATGTTGTAGTTATTCTATCAATGATGTCGTAGAAGATGTCATAACCAATGTAATATGTCGTGTGTTTAGCAGCGCATGGTGAGGGTGCAAGTTATAGTTACCTTAGGGCACCCCTGGAGCAGAGGTGGGTGCCCCGGTGCCCAACCGGGGCACCCACATGCCACTTGTTGGGGCTGCTGGCAGAGCCACAGGGCCTCCGCAGCCCTAGCCTGCTCCATGTGTCGCCTGAAGGGAGCAGCTATTTTTGCTGGCTCTCTTGGGGCGGGAGCACTATCGCTTCTGTTTCCCTGCCACAGGAGTGCAGGCAGGAAAACAGAGCACAAGTCTGCTCCTAGTTGGCAGGAGCATTTTTCAAATCTCCCGCTGGCTAGAAGCAGACTTACATATTTCCTCCTCTTTGGTGGGAGATTTAAAAATGCTTCTGCCAGACGGGAGCAAACATATGCTTCCCTGTCCGTGGTAGTGCAAGCAGCAAAACTACTGTATCCTGGTGGGTGGTTTCCCTGGGACAGAGTATGTGAGCAGGCCCCAGAAGATGGGGCCCCTTGGGCCTTTAAAGGCTTGATGTGTAGGCCTGCTCAGCTCTCCTCCCCTTTTATTTAAATTTTGGCCCCCAGGGGATGGTGTCCCCTTGCCTAATTAAGCTCAGGAAGAGAAGCTGAATGCCCCCTCCTTTTATTTAATTACTTGTTCCTGTAGGAGCCTTTTTAGGCTCGGGAGGGTGGCCGCGTGCCTCCCTCCCGTATTCATTCTATGACAGCCCCGGGGGATGGGTATCCATACCCTGCCCTCTATATCTTTTTTTCCTTTTTTTTCTTAGTACTCAGGACTGAGAACTCAAGTCCTAAGCAGGCTGCCACCTCTTGCTGGTTGATTTGGTGGCAGCCAGTCAGATCTCAGCTTGAGATCTATCGGTTCCAAGAAGGCTCTACATCCTAGATATACAATCTTTTTGAACATTAATTGATCAAAAACTACTGAAGGGCTTTACACCGAATCATACAAAGCACTCTTCTGGACCAAGACCTAGCTCTACAACAAATGTTACTCTAAATCGGTTAAAGAGTTCGGGCTGTAGCCGTCTCAGACGTTCCTATGGAAAAATGAATGGGGAAAATGTGTTATGAGGCCACCCTTTTTCTGAGCCTCCACTTGGTGGATCACCTCGATACTTTCCAAGCGCAAACTAATCAAAAAGTAGCACTTTTTTGTAATGTTGTCTGGAGATTTGTCAAACACCACTAAAGTTATTAGGGACACAGATAAGGCATTTCCTATGGAAGAAGGATAAAAAGGATCCTAACTATACCTATCCGATATATATATATATATATATATATATATATATATATATATATATATATATATATATATATATATATATAATCTACTGGCGGTCGCCAGTAGATAGTTATAGTTAGGACCGAGTTTCCATAGGAAATCTGAAAATTCTGTTTTGAATAACTTTGACGAATCCTCGCAAAATTTTCAAAACTAATGGGGCGCTCCGCTCAGCTCCTACCCTGAAAGTCTCGGGGTGATTCGTCAAGCGGGGGCCGAGAAAAAGGAGGGGTCCCAAAACGCGTTTTCCCCATGCATTTTTCCATAGGATCTTTAGTCGCAGCTACAGCCCGAACGGCTGAACAGAATTACGTGAAATTTGGCAGAGAGGTAGCCATAAGGTCAAGGAAGTGCCTTTTGCAGGTCTGGTGTAAATCTGTTCAGTATTTCCTGAGAAAATAGCATTTAAAAGCATATATATATCTATACGCGCGCAGGGTGCGCGCACCTTGCGCGCACCGTGCGAGCACCCTAACGTGCGCGAGCGTAATTCTGATTGGTGGTTACATGTTAGTCAACGTTCGAATCGGTCGAAATCAGGAAGTGTCGGCCGCCATTTTGTTTGTTTTCAGTGAGAGAGTGAAAAAGGAAGGTGACGAACGTGAAAAGGGGGCAGGGTAGAGAGTTCCTGACCCCCTAGCCTTTGTCAGGGGGTCCCTGAAGGACCCCGAAGGCAAAAAAAAATATATATTTTTTTTTAAATCGCGGGGGTGCGCGCACTGTGCGCGCACGGTGAAAAACACAAACATTTTTTTTTTTTTTTTTTTAAATCGCGGGGTGCGATAAACGTAGTTTATTGTAAAATAAATATATAAAAAAAATAATAATACATAAATAAATTAGCATTTAAAAAACCGTACAAATTCACTGAAAAAACCATAGGTTTCACACACGTTATAGTTAGGAATTAGCATTTAAAAAACCTTGCAAATTCACTTAAAAAACCATAGGTTTCATACATGTTATAGTTAGCTGGGCATTTCCCTCGTAAAAAAACAATGAAATTCCCCCGTTATCGTTAGTGCAGGCAACTATAACTCACGCGACCGCAATCCGCTGCTGATGACGTCAGATATTACATCACTGATGACATATGGGTCTTTCTGAAAAAAAAAAAAAATTAATATATGTATAGCTAAAGATGAATGGAAGACGACATGGGTAAATAAGTGTCTAAATACAGTGATGTAATATCTGACATCATCAGCAGCGGATTGCGGTCGCGTGAGTTATAGTTGCCTGCACTAACGATAACGGGGGAATTTCATTGGTTTTTTACGAGGGAAATGCCCAGCTAACTATAACATGTGTGAAACCTATGGTTTTTTAAGTGAATATATATATATATATATATAAAAATATATATATCTTCAAAACAACTCAGCAAAGTCCCCACCAGAGTATCCACGGCACAGAGTGAGCCCACAGAAGTTCACTTAAGGTACTTTTTTATTCCTTTAACACCATGTGCAAAACAAAAAGGACGGTCGACGCGTTTCGGCAGATGCCTTCAACTGGACCATATGTATAAAAACACAACCTCCCCTCTCCCTAGAACTGGTACAGGATTTTATTTGTGAGTCTAGCATAGGTTTTTGTACTGGAAGGCTACCCTTCCAGTACAAAATACTGTGCTATGACTATATTTAAAACTTTTCCTACTCTGTGTGGGTCCTGTACAGAGCAGCACACTTGCAAAGTTGGGAACAAAAGGAGTAATTAAACATTTCTCCTTCTAAAGCCAGATTTCAAATTGAGTTATTTTTTTACACAAAACCCTATTTCTAATTTTTGGTACATAGGGTTTTGCATTACAAACCATAGGTGGTTCTCATGGGAACACACATGTACCACCCATGGAACGCCTTATCGACGCTCAGCAAGGCAAACCACCGCTAGGCACTGCTTTGCATCACTGTTGGGCAGCATTCGAACACAAACCAAGTTTTGTGCTGGAAAGTAAATAAAAAAAAATATTTCTTTTTAGCTGGTTTGCATCACTTTGGTGATGCAAACCCAGCACAAAATGTTATTAAGCCTACCCCTAAGTGTGTTTGATGGTTTTTTTTCAATAGCAGCGCATTTCAAGCTAATGGTTGTCATCAGCACCACTGATGAAAATGCCCCATAGCCCTTAAAGCCTTAGAACAAACAATAAACATAAAAACATGCTCATGGTATCTTTTTGACATGATTAGAGAAACGTGAACAAGAACTAATATGAAAGTGACAAAATTGTAAGTGTTTTACAAATATAAACATCAAATAATTCATTTGTTCATTAAATTCATTGTATGCTCTAATAATTTTAAAATGTGCAGTAACAATGAATTTATAAAATTGATACATGTAATTTAATTGTATTGATATATGTAATTCATAGAAATTCATATGACTGATGCAATTGAGTATAATCAATGTATATAATTAATTCAAAGAAGTAATTCAAAAGCCAAAATAATCTAATGATCTAATATGTGTATCTATAAATGGGGGGCTTTGGCAAAGACGTTTGGTTGAAACACTTATTTTGGATATGATATTAAAGTAGTTCAATATTAGGGATGGGAAAGAATCCCACTCCGCCTGCAGAGTGCACAGAGATTTGCCCACTCTGCGCTCAGTGCAGAGTGGAAAGTTCCGGAAAACTTTGTAAAGTGACATAGAGAGGAGTTTTTTTTTTGCAAGCGGCCCGCCACATTAAGTTGGTGACGTCTTGAGAGAAAAAAAATGCGCTAGACCTCTTCTTAGATTTCTCATTGCGGGCGGTTGCAGAAGGTCGCGATCGCTCGCTTTGAGAAATCTGCTATTTGTGTTGAGGACGCTGCTGCTCGAGTAGAATGTCTACTCGAGCGGCAGAAAGCAGCAGCGCCCTCTGGCGCGATGCGTAGTGCAGTTCGCACTGATTTTACGGTGCGAGACAAATTCTTGGCACTAAAAATCAGTGCGAGCAGCACGACTAAACAGACTCTGCTACAGGCGGAACTCCGTGGGGAGCGACTGAGTTTTTCTGGCACTTCGCAGAGTTCCGCAGAGTAAAAGTCTACGAACTCTGCCCAGGCTTATACAATATTCCATACTTGATATTCTGGACCCACAGCCACTGTTACGACATCTCCAATGGCATTTCACTCAGTCAAACAAAGTGTCCAGGAAAAAAAATCCAGACCCCCAGTATTACCACAGATCTGACAAACCTAATCAGGCCAGTAACTCCTGTTACAAGCACCATTGGGATTATTGCCCACTTATAATGAGCAGATACGAAATCTCTGCAATCTGATAACCAGGAGCTAAACACCAGATGCAGTTATGCAAGCCTGCGTAAGCATTTGTATTTAAAGTGACTTTGTTCTTTTTGCTCTTGGGGTTTCCGATAAAGGATCATGGGGCATATGCATCAACAATGCCATTTGCGATTCCTTATTAGCGAAAAATAAGGATTCGCTAATAAGGAATAGCAAAAGGCTATGCATGTAGGAATCGCTATTCAAATAGCGATTCCTTAACTTTCCTTAATTGCGACTAGCAAATTGCGAGTAGCAATTAAGGAATGCCGTCCCAATCATTCCTATGGGCCTCCAGGCCCATAGGAATGAATTGGAGATTGATTGAGCAAATTGCGAGTACCAGTAGGTTCTCGCAAATTGCTCATGCAATTTCAAGGGTGCAAGGGTGTCAAAATGACACCCTATAGCACCCCTGAAATTGATATGTGCTCTAAGGGCATGTGTGTGCGCAACATGAAACTTTGAAAAATGCACAAAAGTGCATTTTTCAAAGTTTTTGCAAATTACCATGAAGTTCATCTTCATGGTAATTTGCTCCCCCTATTAGCGAAATTGCTAATTTTTTAACTTTAATGCATTACATTTAAGGAATTTCAATTTGGGATTCCTTAAATGCAATCGCAATTTAAGGAATCGCTATTTAAGGATTCCTTAAATTGCGATTTTTGCATTTGGGTTGATGCATTGGGATTCGGGTTTTTTTACTCGCTAACGGGAGTTATTAGCGATTCGGTATTTTACCGACTGGATTTTGGCTTGATGCATGAGGCTGCATGTCTCCAAAGGCCAATCTAGCTATTGCAGTTTTATGGTATCGGAAACCTGTTTAATGAACATTTGACATGCCTATGTATAGTTAAAATATACTTAGGCATGTCAAATAATAGTTACTATGATGGTGAGTAGAGGGAGCATGCAAAATATCGAAGTGGTCTGGGAACTGAGAAGAGTCTGGTGCGATCCCAAATTCTAGCTTAGTAGGCAAGGATAAAAAAAGACACAGTGACGAAAGGTGGGTAAAGGAAATGTGTTTTTGAAGAGAGAGGGATTGGAAAGACAGAAGAATATATAAGGTGAAAGGGAGGGTGTGAAGGGAAAGGCAGAAAGAGGGAAGATGGAAATTGAGGTTGAGTGAGATTTAGAGAAAAACAAGACATATAAAGTAACAAGAGATTTAGGAGAAGAATAAGGATTAGTGCAAAAGTATGGATAGACAGTGTGACAGTAGACAAGAGGGCGATAGAGATAAAGGGTGAAAGGAAGGGGTAGCTAAGGAGGAACATAGAAAGAAGGGGAAAGGGGAGAGGAGTTGGCCTAACGGCTAGGGCGGTCGACCTCGGATCTGGGGAACTGGGTTTGAGTCTCGGCAATGACACTGAACATCCTGTGATTCTGGGCAAAATCACTTAATCTCCCTGTGCCTAACAAAAAATGAATATGTCCTCATGTAACGCAACTGGTGCTATGTAAAGCGGTCTGATACCCTATTCGGGTCAAGTTCGCGCTATATAAAACTCCGTAAAAAAAAAAAAAAGATCAGAAAGTGAAAGAAGAAAAACAAGGAGTGAAACAGCAAGAGTGAGAATGAGAGAGTGAGAAATGTGGGATGGAATAAGAAACTGTAAAATGGAGCAAAATATAGTTATGCGGAAAAAAGAAAGACTGTTGAAGGAAAATTGAATATATAGAATAGAAACTGTAGACGGATAAAATAGTTACTTAATGGCATAAGTGGGAAAATATAGATGGCGTGACGAGAGAGAAAGAATGAAAAGAGCACAAGACAGAAGAAGAAGGAATTAGAATAGAAAAAAGAAGCAAAGATTTAGGCGTGGAAAAGGATCATGTTGGGTGTGGGAGAGTTGCTATAGGTCAGTTTGGTATTGAAAGGAGCTCTGTGTGTTCAAAGCAGGTGCTGAGTTGTGGGGAGCGTAGGCGCTTTTAGGACCTGCTCAGATGATTTACCATATCCATGTTCCTATTCCCTTCACGGTGCACAACAACAACATATCAAAATAATTGGCAAATAAACTGGAGTACAGACATTTCAGCTTTTTGCTCTTGGCACCATAATTCTTTGAAATGTCCCGGCTGCAGGCGCCCTTTTTCGATCATGTCGGATGAGACTCACTAAACTCTAAGGATAACAGCGAAAGGATACTAGTTTTTCTCCTCTTTAATAGCTCTTATACTGATGCCTTGACGATTGTTTGCAGTCATTCAATTTACCTCAATGAGTTAGGCATTTGCTGCCAAGATATATGTGCACACTGCAGAGCATATGTTAAAATCCTGGATGAGCCAGCTTAGACTTTGATTTTTCACAGATCAATAAATTGAGCCGGGGTGTAGTACCACCTCTTACTTTCAGTGCTATAAATGGTTCAATTGTGATAGTAAGCACATATAAAAATACATTAATAATAGGTCATTGAGTTGACATGATGACCTTAGATGAAAATGTCAGCAAAAAAAAGATTACGAAATCACTACCAGTTTTCATTAGAGTTTTTATTAAAAGTACAAAAACAGAAATAGTCTGCTGATAAAAACAGGACACAGTATTTTCCTGCAGAACTACATTAGAACAGTCTGCTCCTGGGAACAAAGAGGTGCACAATGGAGCGAAACGCTTTAGCAAGGAGTAGGACTTAATCTTTCCAAAAGAAGTTTGCTGACGTGCTGGACACATTTTTTAAATGTAATACTGAAAATCTGCTAATACTTGAAATGATAATAATGAGTGAAAATAAAGATAAAACCAACTTCGTTTTTTGTGAAATTTTCTAGTCGAATTTTCTAGTCTCCTTTGCTTGCAATGTCGTTTTAACCTCAATCACTGAATTTAGTATAGAACAAAAGCAACAAAGACGATGTTTTCTTTCAATTTTTTTGAAGATGACTCATTATCATCCGACCTGTTTAGCTCCCTTGCAGTGTTTTATGGTTTAGGGCATGTCTTTGTCTAGAGTGGTATGGCGGGCAAGAAACAATGGACTGAAATGCGGCCCCATAGCTCGAACCTAGCCAAAAGGCACCCGACCCTGATATTAATTTAAGCATTCCTTCCATCGCTTTATTGTTCTTTGCAAAGTTTCATATGGCCTATATTTATAATTTGAAATGCACCGCTGAATATAAGTCATGTCTGCATTTCTTAGAGGCAGGAATATGAAGTAACTCTACAATGTACATTCTCTCTAGTAGTGTTTAGTATTTTGCATAATGTTGGAAAATACGATGTATTTTAGGGAATTCCAACTACCTACTTTTACGTAGATTGGGGCAGCATGTCTTGAAAAGTTTATTGAACACTAATCTAGAGTGAACGGATGGGGAAAAAATAAGCGAACTGCTGTAGCACCAATATACAAAATATCACAAAAATAAAAAAGGAAGATCAGTGATGGGGTCCAACGTATAGTCGAATTCACAATATATTTATTATTACATTTTATGAATGTGTGGTTGGCTTTTATCTTGCATGAAACTTGAATAGGAGGGAATACCTTGCATATATACGTCATAAAGATTGTTTCCAGGTTAAAATGTCTCTCAGCCGTGGTTTCAGTTCTAAATTTGTAAAATATGAAGTGCAGGTGCTCATATGTTTGTCAGAGGCCACGCCTTCTTTTCTCCAGCTCCACCCACTTCCTCCACTGGCTCCACCCACTTACTCTATTAGCTCCACCCGCATCCTCAAATGGCACTGCTAAAAGTCAGATGTAATACGTGATTTGAATTTCAGCTAGGGAGCCTTCGTCATATTAAGGTTTTGATCACACTAGAGGAATATTTTTTCTACGGAGCAAAATAGAGTACATTTTCACCATAACCTTGGCCTACAAATTACAAGCATTGCTCAAAGGTGTTGAACAATCACAGACGTTTGACGCCCTGTTTGAGAGCATAATGTTGTGGATGCTATAATAAAGGGTGAGAATTCAGCTCAAAACGTATGATTTAGACAATCTCGATGCACAAATGGGTGCAATGTCTAATATTTATATGTTTCTAATCTCTCGTCTTCATTGCTTGATTTTGCTCACTAGGAAGTGTCATTCATAGTCGTTGAAATGTGAGTCATAATTACACTGAATTGAATGAAATTATGAAAATGGCACTCATAGCAATCTGAAACCTTGGCAGCTATGCGGCGGGTGTCAGTGTCACTGGGTGAAGGGTGCACTGCACTGCAACGAGAGCAGAAGGACTTCACTACCTGGCAAATGAAACTTTCCACTGTGAGCCCTGCTGCCAAGAGAAGAACACTTCCTTCCAGGCCTGGCTGTTCCCCATTCACTCACCCAGCCTCTGTCTGCGAGGGAACCAAGCTGCTTCCTGTACCAGACATTGTATCCTGCTACCAATGTCTATACTTGCTGTTAAAGGCCCCCTACCCGAGTTAAGGGCCTAACTCAAAGGCCTATAAGGGATGAAGTGCGACCCTTTAATAAGTGGTATTGACATACATGCACAGAAGGTTAATAAAGCTGTTAGCATTTTGCCCAATGGTATTATGATATTTTAAACTGGACCTAAAAGTCTTCCAAGGCAGTGCAAGCAGGCACCTCAATCCGTCGGTCTATGGTATGGGCCCCAGGCATGCATAGGTAAATGCAGAGAACAAATTGATGCCAAACTACACTCACCTGCTAAAGCCCCCAGGACCCTGCTATCTACAGAAACCTAAAGAAATGCCTCCATGCAAATGAGGAAAACCTTTTTTTAATGTGCAGCCTCTCTACGCAACCGCATGGAGATATCAGTGCAGGGCAAAGGAGCAGGCAGGGGCCACACTGTGTGCCTCATATGAGTTGGCGCACTGATTGTGGCACCCCTTGAAAGGGGAGAAAAAGAGGTACAGTGGATGCCCCAGACATCCCTCTCCAGGCAGGTGCAGTAACAACAGGCCATGTTGCCATTAAATTGTGAAAAGTGGAACAGCTACTTTAGTCAGCTGGTCAATGTTTTTCACTAATGTACTGCCTCCATAGCAGTGTCAGTCAAGTGAGGTAGGGTATCCATCTTCTGTGGTGGAAGGTCTCTCAGTCCAGTGAGGGGAATGTATCGGCCCATTCATTTGAGGGTCTCTCAGGCTAACAGAAAGGAGTCTAAGAGACCAGTGAAACAAGAGTGCAGCTGAGTGAAGAGGTATTCGACCATTATTAAGGCAGGCATTTAAGGCTAGTGGCATGCTAGTATCAGTCAAGTGAGTGAGGTGGATGTCTCACAGGTGACAGGAGGTGTATCAGTCTATTTAGGAGGGTTGCTCATTGTGACAATGAAAGAGAGTGTCTGACCAATGTGAGTAGGTATTTTGTAGTAAAATGGTGTTTAAGAAAAAAGTGGTGTCTTGGTTCACATAGGTACTTGGGGGGCTCACAAAAAGTGATGTACGATGCGAATACATTGCGGAATGGACTCGGAGGCTTTTTGTGTAATCTTGGAGTTGCAGATTATATGAAGATAGGTGGAGGTCTCATTGAGTTTGGAGTCCTATCCGGTCTGCAAGTCTGGAGAAATCACACCCCTTCAGGTTACATGGCATCAGCCATGGCATTAGGACCCGGGTCTCCTTTGGGGCCGGGCCCACATCCTCCCTTGCTTGTTCTCATGATTCTTTGGCCGGGGAGCTGCTAGTGTAAGGATACATGAGGCACTTTATTTGTCTGTGATACTGATAGGTGACGGACTTCCAGTCTATTGAAATACTTCTAGACTCCTCAAACTTTTACCCCTGCTGTAAGACCAAAGGCAGAGGATCAGCTTTAAAACAAGCACGTAGCCAGGAAAATATCATTCTGATGCTCAGTATATCTAATATGGCCACCCCAAATCCTATATACAAATGAAAATGTATATGGAGCCAGTTGCACACAGTTTGGCGCCACACCTTTGTGGACTGACGGCATAACAAATTGATCAGTCTTTGTATCTGGTACTCAGTAGCATGTCATCGGTATGGTAGCATTGGTAACCAAATGAATATCAATTGGAGACTGACGGAGGCTCATATGAGGAAATAGATGCATGTGCCTAAGAGCAGCTTCACAGAAGACACAATTAACTTAGATTCAGCGGTCATGCCGCTATTTAATTCTGGCATGATTTAACTCCTGGAACTTAATCTATACTCACATGGATGGTCAAGAAGTCATACAATAACTACAAGAACTGATGGTGAGCCAAACATAGAGTGAGACCTACACGGTCAGGAAAACCACATTCTGAGTACACCCTGGTGCCCCTTGAATCTTAGTGAGTTGAGTACATAATACATTGAAACTCCTACGCTCTTGTACAATGAATGAGTAAATGCTCTGGGATACAGGTTGGGCTTCCAGCTCCATGTCTAGCAAGTGTGGGTCTGGGGTCGGACGGCAGAAAGGTGACTGCTCAAGCTGCCTGCGCGACGTGCGTGTCACTCCCGGTGTTGCAATGATAATGGGCTTTTATGCCCTCAGCCTGCATCGGATTGGGCTTTCCGACTAGGCTATCGCATCATCATAACTGTAACTCCTGTTGTGCCCACAGGAATTGCTTCAATGATTCAGGTCCATTTTGCCGTTTTGTGTGTTAGGGCCTAGGGTGATTGATAACACATTCTCTGTGGAGTGGACAGTGGACTCCGTTTGCCTATTTATTTTGGAGCAGCACTAAGGGACCAGAATAGGACCGCATTTCAGTGATTGCCCTTTAATTTACTGATAATCATCCATTCCGATTTCAGTACCTGAACTAGCGCTATCAAATAATGTTTGTGTAACGGCGCAAGAAAATTTTAGTTTAAACAGTGTCACGAAGCTCGACAGCCCCGTACACAGGCACTGGTACAGTGCCACACCAAGAGGCTCATTTGGCAGCCCAAGCCAGGGCCGGCTTTAGCGCTGGTGGCACCCTGTGCGACAATGTTTGTTGGCGCCCCCCCAAATGACCACCTCCACCACGGATTCTCTCCCTAGCACCCTTTAACAGTGACCAAGTCTCCATAACCACTCTCTCTAAGATGCATTGAATTAGTTATATTGCGCCACTCATACCAGTGTAGGGTGTCCGAGCACTTTGCATCACACGCACATTACACAGAGACAATCAATCAAACGTGTGTAAATCTGTGTATAGGAAATGTTACATAAGCCAAAGGACTAAAAGTGTAGGAGTCACATGTCAGCTATACTGGTAGGCAGTATAGTTTAAGAGTGCTTGGTGTGGAGAAGCACAAACTCAGAGTCGAAAAAAAAACTGCATAGTTGGGAGTTTTCTTTAATGATAAGAATCAATTTCTTGCCAAATTAACCCTTTTTGCAACATTAATCAACGTTCTAATGTATGCTTCGCAGTGTGTATGCAGTTCTAGGATGAAATTTAATAGCTCACTGTTGAATATTAGGACTTTAAGTTATAAATTGCAAGTAACAAAACCATGTCTCTTTTAAAAGTAGTAACCTGCTGATCTGTTTACATCATACGCACTCTGTAATCAACTTGGTATACATTCTTTGCAGCAGGCATATTAACCCTCTGCACTAGCTTCACGGAGGTCAAAACCTCAACTATACAAAACGCTGATCTCTCTCCAGGAAGATAAGATAGGCCTGGGAATTGCCGGAGGAAAGAAACGGTGCAGATGCTACAAAAACACAAACAGGGCGCCCCCAGGAAGCCAGCACCTTGTGCGCTGGCACCGGTCGCACCGCCCTAGAGCCGGCCCTGGCCCAAGCTATGGCTGGAGGGGGACAGTAACGAAGATGCATTTATTGATACTACTGCTTACTATTAAATGAATACTGCTAATTATTAATACATACTACTTACGGTTACTTGTTGGACTGGGCCGGGCACACTGCCTTAGAGCCATCATTAATAAACCGGCCTGGTGCTACTGGCTGCCGCCTGCCATCAACGCCGTTGTGCTGCGGCTGCTGCCTTTAATGATGACGACTGCGGGTGTGCCGGGGCGTGGCAATGTGAATAAAATCTGCGCACGTTGCCGCAGAGCCACTACCCCCGAACAACCAAATCCCGCCCAATGCCCCAATCTCAATGTCCCGCCCACCGGCAACAGCAACATTGAATTAAGGGCCGGTCGAGGCTGCCAATGCCATTATTCTAATCATATTGAATCTTCTGTTCTTGGCCGAATCAATGGCTCAAGCTCTCTCAGCCGCCACTCTTCTTCACCGGGACTCGGGAGCAGAGCCGGACTCGGGAGCTATCAAAACACCTTGCGCCGAGATAGTGAGTTATATAATATTTATATATGTGAGTTATACTTATATATTATACATATATGTGAATAATACTGGGTGCAGCAGGCGTGTAGACCCAGCCCTGATAAATAAGTGCCGGTGCTAAGCACCGGACAGCACCGGCACAAATTAAGCACTGCGTAGTTTACTGTTTCCACAAGCTCTAATTGGCATGAATGCTTCAAAATTGCTTATCTGTGAAATAACACTCTTAAACTTTACTGTAATTTTCCTAGTTACTGATCAATCAATCAATCAGTCAGTCTATTTCTATAGTGAAGTTAATCAGCTGGGAGGGTATCCATGTGCTTGCAGACCTGAGAGTCTCAGTCAAACAGCCAGGTCTTGAGTGCCCTTCAAAAAGAGAGGCAGAGGTTTGTAGCTCCAGGGGGAGGTCATACCATGCCTGCATCGCAAGGTAGGTGAAGGAGTGTCCCTCGTGTCTTCTTCGGTGGATGCGGGTCAGTGGGCATCCAAGAGGGGCGCAGAACAAAGCTGTCTTGAAGATTGGTAGAAGCTTGGGTGGTGGTTGATGTAGGCATGTCCCTGGTTGTGGAGTGCCTTGGATGCGTAGATCATCACTTTGAATTGGCATCTCTTCTGTTTGAGAAGCCAGTGGTGTTTTCTGAGGTGGGAGATGATGTGGGTTCATCGAGGGAGGTAAAAAAATTAGTCTAGCTGCAGCGTTCTGTATGAAATGAAGTCACTGAAGGAAGTGTGAGGTGATCCCTGTATAGAGAGTGTTGCCATAGTCCAGTTGGCAGGTGATTAGGGTCTGAGTGATGGTGTGTCCTGTGTCATGGGGTAGCCATTTGAAGATTTTTCGTAGCATGCACAGTGTGAGGAAGCAGGCGGTGGAGATTGCATTGATCTGGGACTCAATTGTCAGCTTGCTGTCTAGGATGAGGCTGAAGTTTCTGACTTTGTCGGTCATTGTGGGTGATTTTCCTAGCTCTAAGGGCCACATGGAGTCATTCCAGCGAATGGTGTTGTTGTAAAAGAGTAGTACTTTGCTTTTGTCTGTATTGAGCTTCAGGCAGTTGTCCTTCATCCAACTGGTGATGCTCGTCATGCACATGTGGAGGCTAACTTTGGTGGTTGTTAGACCTGGCATATTTTGGTGTGTTTTCCCTGGCTTTTTGCCTTCTGACCTCCTGTTTTTCATGGTATGCTGGACTTGTTTTTTGCTGGTTTAGTGTCTCTGCACACTTTTCACTGCTATTCAATGCTATAGTGCAAGTCCTCCTACTGTAAAATTATGTTATGGTTGGTTTTCCATGATTGGCGTATTTGATTTACTAGTAAGTCTCTAGTACAGTGCACTGTGTGTCCCCAGGGTCTGTAAAACAAAAGCTACTAGTAAAATTTGCATAACCCAAATTCTAGAATTCCGCCAGCATATAAAACATTTACTATGACCCTAATGGATTCCCCCACTAACCAAAATACCCAGCATATAATTGGTATACTGTAGCATCTCCTCACTGCCCACACCCCAAAAATAAGAACCCATCAAAATGTGCTACATTTACCTTTGGAGCATACCTGCCACAGTCATTGAACAACGAGTGGAAATATATCTGCCAACTGAGAATCAGCTGTGATAAATTAGCTGCGAAAAATACTGAATTGTCTCCACAAAAATGGTAGCCAGTGCAGCTGTGCACTTTCAATATAAAGCAGTTCTAGACAAAACAAAGACATGCCTTATTTTGTGAACATATTCTGAGCAGGCTCAAATGATTTGAGAATAACTAATAGCAGACTGTCACAACAGATAAAAAGATCCTGCATTCAAAAACAAATTACATGCGTTTTGAATGAATTCCTTTTTTTAAATTCAGCTCTTTTTAAGTTTTTTTTTTACAGTGAGTCTGACATCTTTCTAGTCTAAATGATCGGCCTAATGACTGTCTAACTCGCATTCACTCACATCAGCATTCCATTTTTTATCACTATGGCCTGCCAAGAGTTGCCTTGAGGCAACATGTCATCATTTTGCTCTCTTTTGGGAATAGTTAACTCTAATACAGCACCAGCCACCAATAGAAAAGTAAGAATAATTTAATATCCGTGTAAGAGGCTATACATGCCTTCAACAACAGTTGGTCATGAACCTATTCCGTAGAAACAAATATGGCCTTATTGCTAAACTGGCATTATACTTTTCACATTATAGAATCAGTACAATTATTGAGTGTCTAGAACCCCACTGGCCAGCAAGGCGCTCTATCAAGAAAAAAAGCAAGAAAAAAGAGACTAAACAAACATTTGCAATGCAATAGGTCTCGCATTTGTAAATGAAAATGCCTTTTATTTATCTGTTTTGCTAACTAACACATAAATAAAAGGCATTGTCATTTACAATACCAATAGCTCAAACTCTTGTAAATGCGAGACCTATTTCCTTGCAAAGAAGCGGCCGCCATTGTCCCAGGCTGCTTTGAAAGAGAAAGTGTACATGGTGCGCTGATTGTTGCAGGAAAGCATTTTGTGCCTGCAGTACGAGAAACTCATTAAAGAAAATAGTGCTCCCAGACTAAATAACACATACCGTGTAATAGCAGAAGCAAAAGGGCCAGCCCTCATAGGAGGTTACAAATGAAGACACGGTGGTACTAAGGAGGGACTAACAAGCTTATTAAGGAATTGAAAGTTAGCATTTACAAACGATAACGACACAAGCCAATGAAAAATATTGGTGGGGAGTGGGTGGAGCTTCATGTCCATTCTCTAATACAGCAGGCCTCGCAGAGCAGCGCATGCGCTGTCCAGGCTCGATCTACAAAAGGTGAGTCTGTAGTATTTTTTCAATTGGTAGATGCTGGTTTAACTGTCTCAGTCCACAAAACAAGGTCGTCTCCAGGTTGATAGACGGTACTCGTACTAATCTGGCCCCAGTCAGGTGGGGTAATGAGAAATGAAGGGCTGTTTTACATATTCCTGACCACTACCACAGAGCGACTTATGGGTCGTGTTGATGTCCTGATTCCAAGCTGTGCAAAAAAGAAGGGGTATTTACCTGGCAAACACAATTACTCTGTGGTGAAGTACTTATTGAATGTGATACGTGCCTCCAATTTCAAGTTTTCCACTTGAAACTTAGACATAACATGCAGAAGTGGGATTTCACACACTGAATTTCGTATTTTGCCTTGTTTGAGGCTATTTGCTCTGATACATTTTGGCTGGCTTGACTGACAGATATCTATTAGGAAAAAACAGCAGGATGTGGTACTTACTACGGATCTCAGAATTCCGATTCCTGTGCAAACGTATTATTGCACAAGGATCAGAATCTAAACCCCCAACTTGGAATCAGGGCCTTAGTGTCTTAATATGAAATCTAGACATTACAGGCAAGGGATTCAGCTTGCAGTGAAAGGAGAGGATATCCAATTCTTGCAAACATTGCCTGACAAATTTTGCAGGAATTGCAGTTTAACATATAGTGGCATTTCAGTCCTGACTAGGAATGTATTCCTATGGGCAGTGTTCTTTATGATTCAAATAGGTACAGGAGGGCAATCCTCCTGGTGCAAACATAATGCATTTTCCTACACTTAAGATGAAAGTTAGAGGACCTGATGACACTATTTCCTTGGTTGTCAATAGAGATGATCATAGTAGTCCCCTTGGGTTTACACTGTATCTTCCACCTTAATGCTACACTTCCTAATGTATTGTGATCCTTATTTATTATTGGTCCTCACATTTCAGAATTATCTGTTTGAAACATTCATGTCAAGCCAGTTGCAGTTGATCCAATTGGAAAATAGCAAAAGTATTGGCAACTTTCTGGTAGTCGACTGCAGGATTATTAGATGAATTACATGATTTCTGTGCAAAGTTTTCATATGTCACCCCATATACTTTAACAATTAATGAATCGTCTGGCTCAATATATTTATTAAACGAAAACTGTGTGGCACCCCACATCTTTAGGTAATAAACAGTATGGTTCTACACCACCATAAATCAGGATTTCTAATCCAAAAAGAAGGTCTTCAAAAAGTTTAGCGATCTCTGTTATCCCTGCCAAACCTACTAAAATAACCAGGAGAACAGGGTCGCTGAGGGTATCAAGGGCCAAGGAGAGTTCCCACCACACAATTAAAGCTGGATCTCTTGAATGATATAGAGAATGGCAGAATATACAACTATTAGTGTGTGGTCAGAAGCCTGCCTAGCTGTCCCTGAGAACCCTATTGAGTTCCACATAAACCACAGCAGCAATGGAGTTGCCTTCTGAATTGTTTTTAATAGCTAAAAAATATTTGTTATAAAATGATAATGTATGGCATCCATCTTGGTTCCTGAGAATCAATCAAGTTTTTTTAGAAGAGACAATACCCAATACTTGCCTGGACAAGATGGTTACCATTTCCATTACTTTACAGCCTACATTTACTAACCCAGTGGGACGGGGATTTTCCAGCATGAGGTTGGGTTTAGCGATTAAATGATAGACAATATTTCTTCAAGGGAGATCTTCTAAAAAAAGTGCACTGAAGAACAAAGTTTAGAGATAATCTCTAAAAGTAATGGGTCCATGCAGTATCTAAAACAAGGATTATGTTCTTGATGTGCTCACATTCTTTTCTGACAGTAGTTTTGAGTGATATTACACTATTTTTCACGCAGCTCAGGAGTCATCCTAAAAATGTTTAATTGCATGTAAGGATCAAAGTACCAATAACAGTGCCTGCTGTCACATACCAGCCATTTTTCCCTTTTCTTTACAGTTCTACCGCATTGTTTTTCTTTTATGGCAAGTTTAAAAGGGCACTACTTCTAAGTAAATGGGCAAACAGTAATTCTAGTTCCCATGAGTGGCACAAAGTCATGGCACACTAAGACAGAAAAAACCTTAAACTAGTATCCGAAGCATGTAGTCTCATGCAGGTTTGCATGTCACTCCTTTAAGTAGGTCTTGACTGATGAGTGCATTTGTGTAGTTTTTTTGGTTCAATCTTTACACCTAGGCATGAGTCTTATTGGACTCCCTGTGTAAATTAAGTTGTGTGGCCTATGGTAAAAAGGGCATCCGTTGGGGCACACTTATGGCATCCTTGTGTTATGTTGTGATGATGGGGCATTTTTTTGCACTCAAACCTTTGCTTTGGGCATATATGTTGCACTCCCTGGGGCATACGTTGGGTATTCGTGTGTGTCATTTGTTGGCATTTAGAATCTGTGTGGCATTCGTGGGTTGCATATGTTGGGGTACACATATTGCACCCTCGTGCTATGCTGCAGAGTCAGCAACTCAACGTGAGGTGTCACTTTTTTTGCTCCTCTGTATTTTAATGTCTGCTGAGCGGGGGAGAGTGTGGGTGTTTCTCCCTTGTGATGTATCTATGTGTTACTCTTAACCTTGTATCACTATTTTGGTGTATAGCATAGGAATGAAACTACCACAGAAATGTTTAATGCCATTATCTGGAGGGTGAAAAGAAGGTTAATTCTTATTACCTTTGGTGCTCCTATCTTTAGACTCACCCTCAGAAAACCAAGACCATCTGTTTGTATGAAATATGATTGCATATTAGGGAACATTGTTGTCCACGGGTAAACAGCAGGGACAGATCAAGTCCTTCTTGTTTTTCCTCTCCTTGCTCTTTTGTCTCCAGTGTCTATCAACAGAAAATGCACAAGGTCTGCTGCCAAAACTGGCCACAACGAATGCACCCATCTGGTGGCATGTGGACACAAGCAAAGGTGGGTGGTAAACTCGGCTCCGCTGGCGGAGCTTACAAAGTTTTGTCACTTCACTGCTCCACTTGGAGCACAGAGTTCAGCAAACACTTTGCTCAACATCCGCCACGTAGGTGGAGTTTACCCACCCCCAAGGTCGTGTTTCTACACCTAATATGGCTCCTATGTCTAGTACATTCTGGTAATGCAATCTAGCGGTGCTGTTGTGCTTCTGTGGGACACAAGACCAAAACTTCACAGCCAATCATGAGGCGTGTATGCTGTGCAGCAAGTTCGACTTCTCCGTCCTTTGCACAGTCTGACTGAGGTATTGTGTTCGAGGCAAATTTTAATTACAATAAGGCCGCACAACATACTCGGATGAAGGGGCTGCATCGGTTCTGCTTGCTGTGTAAAGGCCTGCGACTGATGCGCATATGTATTGATTGTGTATGACTGCCATAAGAGGAAGCCAGCATTATACCCGGTTGACGACTGCCCACCACCAACACAGGAGGTTTAAGAAGACCAACGCGAGGCCTGCTCCCACTGGATAATTCACCATCAACGAGGAAGACCAGCAGCAGCAGAACCTGAATTCCAGGAGGCTGAAAGTTGAGGGATGTAGCGGGCTGCATGGGGTGGAATGTTCCACTGCAGATCATGCACCGCCTGGTAAGGAGACAGCAGCCAACTGTGCAATTGCTTCCTATGAGCCTTGTGTTCGTGCATGGTGATGGAAGCAGTACTCAATATCTGTGGGCAAAGGAGTCGGGGTAGCAGGTTTGCATTGCAGGCCTGCAAATAATGTTGATACAGATCCGCACTGAAGACGCCGCCAGGGTGCTGTTATCGAGCATCACGGGAGGCCCGTAATAAACATTAGTGCAGCTTGTGGAGGCTGCAGGAAGTGCTGTGGAGTGTGGAGTCGGACTGAAAGCGACCATGTATGATTGAGCAGGGGTGCAGGGGGCTCTCTTTTATGCTTTCGGTTGGCAGTCAGTGCCGGCGGAACTCTGCGGAATCACACAGATTTTTAATTCAACTCCGTGAAATTCCGCTAAGTTGAAATCCGCGCGCTCCGCGCGCTTCGCCCACACCTAGATACAAGCCCTATCAATTAATTCAAGGTGCACTGCAGGATCTGCTACATCCAGAGTCTGATCCCAACTGGATTGGTTTAATTTTTGGGATGCATTTCAACTGGTTCACCTTGGCCAGCTGCCCAAGTACAAGGATTATGAAAACAAGTGGAATGCAACCTTAAGCCTGTTTTCAGCAATTAGATGATCGACATTGACTGTGTGGACCCATCTATGGTGCTTTCTGAATGTGGAGTTCCATGTTGACATTTTCCTCAAGGATAGAGCCATGTCAGATTCCCTAATAAAGTTCTGCTGGCCTGCCCTGCTGATACTGGTTTAACAGTGTGGAAACCCCTAGCTAGCCCAAGGACACCAGAGATGTTGGCATTGAGCACCAAGAAAACATCTCTATCCTTCACCAAAGATCAGAGAATGGCTGTCCAAGATCTGTTTACAAGAGATAACTCTGCCAGGTGAACTCAGTCCATCACTGTGCCAATATTTTGCTTGCTTGAACAGTATTGTGGGACCCTCCCGTCCCCCAAATTTTCTCTTGCTTGATACCCACCAGCCTCCATCTAGTGAGTTATGGACTTAAGTTCTTCCTCAAAGCAGTGGTACGGGTACTGGAGGAAATGTCCTGGTCTAAACATTGGGTCCTCTGACCCTCCCATGCTGTGCTGCAGTAGCCTGCTTCCTTGGTCATTATCCTGAGTCTTGCATTTTCTACTCATGCCTGTGTGCCTAAACTCTGGGTTCCCAGAAGGTTTGAGTTGCCTCATAAAAAGCCTCTTGAATCAGTAACAATATCTGTCTCAATGGTAATGCATCCATTTTTGGTAACACCCAACACAAGAGCCAAAGATGAATTATATAGTGAGTAACATACGCATAACATGGAGGCACTTCACTTGACTGAGCTACAATCAGATCTACCTCGTTTTGAAGAAAAGAAATGGAGAACAGCATCTTGATGACCAAACATTTCTGTCAAAAATGTGAGAAAATTGCACAACTAAAAATTCCAGAAATGGGGATAAGAAAACAGGTAAAGTGGAAAAAAAGACAAGATTAGAAATATTAGGGTGCAGGCAGGGTTAGAGATACTAGCATAGCTTCAGTCATAGCGGTAAAGAAAATGAGCAAACATATCAGTTCTAAGTTATACTAAGGGGAGAGCCTGCAGGTTGTAAGTACTAGTATATAGGCTAAGGTACAGGTGCACTGGGGTATATGTATGTGTAGAGTTGCTAGGGTATATCTAGGAGTAGAGGTACAAGGGAATACATTTAAGTGTAAATATAAATGTACAGATGTGTAGGGGCCTGTAGATGTATTGTGAAGGAAGGTTGTTAGGGCATAAGTACAAGTGAAGGTCCTAGTGTACAGGTAATGGTAGAGTTTAAGTAGGATATTCAAAGATGATGAAAGATGGCCAGGTGATTATAGGTCGAGATTTAGAGGCCTGGAAACAGGTAGGCCTAAAAGTAATAGATAACAGGAAGCGACGGAAGGACGTGGAAACAGGTAGAGATTATACAGAATAGGTAATGGTAGAAAGAATAAAGTATTGGAAGAAGTATAGGAAAAGTGGTAATGGAATACAGTGTTGGTGGTGGTAGAGGTACTAAAATATAGGTAGGTAAAGAGGCGAATTATGGAATAGGCAGTGAAAGAGGTACTAGAATATAGCTAGCCAGAGGAGCACAGGTATGGGTAAGGGTATGCATGGAGGAGAATCTAGGTGGGATAGGGGGCCATGGTACAGAAAACAAAATTGTTCAGAAAGGAGGGGAGAGGATGAGAATAAAGAGTGGAGTAGAGAAAAGGAGGAAGGGGGGACTGCCCCCTTCCTTAAAGGCCTCTCTGTGATTGCAAAAATAAATTGGAGGGATTTATTTAACATGAAATTCAGTCACCTCGAATATGGATTTAACAACCCAGAAATGACTTTCATTAGTAAAAAAGGAAAAACAAATCTAGGAAACAGCCTTGTGGACTCTCCAAATATGGTTTGCTAACATCTTTTTTCTTTCAAAAACACATACTACCCTAGAGCCTTGATTTATTTTGCCAAAATTCGAATCATTTATATTTTTGTAGCTTTTGTGCAAATGAGGGAACACCCTCTCATGATGGCGCTGGTGTGCTATCAGTTTCACAGAAGGAGAAGCACAAGCTTCTGTGGCTACTTCTGTAATACCATTATGACCCAGGTGCACATGAAGTGGGCACATGCACTTGTTGTGTCTCCCAAGGCACAATGTATATTATGGCCCCAGGAAGGGATGTATAACTTGGAGTGATGTTAGTCCAAAGATGCAAGTCCAAAACTAAATGTCTAAACCAGAATTGGAATCTCTAAACATAAAATGTTCACCCTAAAATAAAGTTCAATTAAAGGCAAATTCTAGCTAATTCACCAAGAGGACCACCTCCCCACTGCCCTTGTTTAAGATATGAGAAAAGGGAAAAGCAGGTGACAGAACGGAGGGAGAGTCGTACAAATGACTGTGATGCATTGGGAAGTAACGTAGAAGGGCATACACACATGTAAACCCGTAATATCTGCCTCTCCTGTAAGCTAAAATGATTTAGAATGTTACAGCTAGCATATATGTATAAGCCTGGAGTAGATGTAATATTTTGCACGCATCAAATAAGAAAAGGAGGATTTCATAGAATCTCATCATACTGGTGGCCTACGGTGCAACATAAACGTAGATAGAACATGTACCATATGACCATTTGTGTTGGGTCTTGACATAGCCATGACTGCTGGTTCCAGACAATGCTCTTTCAGGATGTTAGATATGGATGAGAACATGTTGCTCATTTCATCTACATTGCATTGACTCAAGACTGTGCTTCTACAGTGGCGCAGTAGCCAGCCATGCGGCGCAAGTGGATTGTAAAGCCGTAATTTGGTTGCCTACATATAGACCTTGGCCTTTGGACGCCAGGCTAGCTCAGGGACCTGGATTGGGGAATAGTGCTGGATGTTGCTCAGTATATAAAGCCGATTGAAAGAAAATATTGTATAAAACACAGAAGGCAATAATAATCCATAATGATGCAGACCACTTCAGTGGAGTAGAATCACACCTACACCAGTGCAATCAAGACATCTGAAGCTTGGCATGAGGATGCCAAAAGTGTGCTCTATGGTGCCTTGATTCAGTATCGGGTTAGTTGATGACAAGCAGCTGGCGAGGTATGTGGTGTACTTGTTGTCAATTCTTCCCCCCGTTGCATTTAAGTATTTTTAAGTGTGCATTTTACCCAGAATTTCTGATTTCTAAGCACCCCTTTTGGAGTATTACAGAATTTATCAGCTTTGTGTCTTCATGCTCCAAGCCCATGTGTTTGTTTGTCATTTACATGGGATAAGTGTCCAGTTGATTTTATCTACTTTAAAAAAAATGTATTCATGTATTTTTTTTTCTGCCCACTTGTCTAACCTACTTGTCTATATTTGTTCTACTTTTGTTGAATGTCAGTGTGTGCATGTGTTATTGCATTTGTAATATTTCATCTTTTATTTGAACAATTTTGTCATAGCATTTCTACTACAAATCTTCCTTGTTTTCTGTGTACTTTCATAGCAGTTCTGAGGAGTGACTTGATGTAGACTTACTTCAAGACACGATGGGTACAACCTGATTGCAGTGCTTAGTTTGCAAAAAACATAAGTGCCAGGGCTCTCGTCAGGAGACCACTGCACCATGTACCACACATTGCCCTTGCCAGCGCTGCCAATGATAGTAACAACACAAGTACTAACATTCACACTCTTACAAGTGTGACAATTCAGAATATTTTAGGCCCCCAAATCTATAAGAATGGCTTGGTTAGCAGGTAATATTACATTTTAATGTATATTGAGTTAATAATGAACTGTTGTTGTGGTCACTTCTAAATTAGCCAGGCAGTGTGGACGGTTCACTGCTGGTGCCGAGCATCGGAAACCATCAGCTCCAATTAAGAACTGCCTGATTAGTCTCTAGTGCTGCTTGAGTGGTTTAACATTTACGAAATGAGCCTGTCTTACACTTTTGTAGATATATCACTGGATTTGAATTGACTTTTTGCTTTTTGGCCTCCTGTGTTTGCCCTTGTTTCATTGGTTTTAGGACTCTGGGCACTTTACCACTGCTAGTCAGTGCTAAAGTGCATATACACTCCATGTTGTGTATGTATTGGTGTTTTCATGATTGGCTTATCTGATTTACTTCTAAGTCCCTAGTAATGTGCACATGTGTGCCCAGGGCCTGTAAATCAAATCTACTAGTGGACCTACAGCACTGATTGTGCCGCCCGCCTCAGTAGCCTTTCAACGGGGGTTCTGAGACCTGCCACTGCAGGTTCTGCATGCAGTTTTTAACTGCCATGTCAATCTGGCAAGTGCACCCACTTGTCAGGCCCTAACCTTTCCTTTTCTTACATATAACACACCCCTCAGGTAGGGCCAAGAAATCCCCATGAGCCAAGTGCAGTGTATGTGAAAGGTAGGACATATCCTGATAGTGAAATACTTGGCAATTCGTTTTTCACTTTTGCAGGGGTATCTGTCTCATAGGTTAACATGGGAGTTGTTTTGTAACATCCTACAAACGTAACTTTCCATAGGGACTGTTAGAAATGGGATTTCTGGTTGGCTAGGGCATGTGCCTAAGCCAGGCAGAAACCACCACGCTAGTCAGGGCAAGGGAGTTACACGCTGAAGATAACTCCTGCTCAACCCCTTGGTAGCTTGGCACGAACACTCAGGCTTATCCCTGAGGTAATGTGTAAAGCATTTGCGCAACACACTCACACAGCAGCAACACACTAGGCACACCACAAAAGAGACTCCACACAGGGTTATATCAAAAATAGCCTTTGTATTATCCAGAACACATTAGAATCATAATCACACAATATACACTGTGCCAACTGGCACTAGGCAATATTCACAGGGGATTATATACATAACAGGGCCAATCGGGCCACTGTCAGAGCCATCACAAAGAACAAGTAGCACATATAACACACAACCAGTAACCACTGGCGCAATACTGTACTTAGCATCACCTTAGGCATAAAACATCATAAGCATAAACGCATTATAACATCTCTTTATGCCTAAACATCACAGCATGACATTTGCATTAGGCATCTCCTTAGCATAAACACATTATGCAATCCTCATTTTAGGCATAAACACCTTATACCATCTTGTTAGGCCTCACCATAAAAATGACCCCAGGCCAACTGGCCTTTCACTGGGTCCCACACGCCTTTGTCCCACATGTCAGGGCAACCTAGATGCGCAATGCGCTGGGGGCGGGGGGAGTGTCACTCACCCACTCCTCATCCTGAAAGCAAAATGCCCCCTTTGTTGCAGCTGCCCTCTGTACGATGGGGCAGCTGCAGGAAATTGGCTTTGGCACCACTGTGCCTGGGGAGCCCCACTCTGGGGCTCTAACAATATAGCCCCACGTTGTAGCTGCCCACTCTCTCCCGCGGTGCAGCTGTAGAAGATCAACAAGCCCTGGCACAAACAGTGCCTTAGAGAGCCCCGTTCACGGGCTCCTCCCGGTGCACTTCACTCGGCACCCAATTGGCCCCCAATGTTGCAGCTGCCCTCTGTCCGGCAGGGCAACTGTAGGGCACGAACAGGCTCGGGCTCTAACGTGCCTCTGGAGTCCAACTCGGGGACTCCTGGGACAATGCCCCTTTGCCACGGGGCACCTGCACGGGGCCTCAACTCGGCCCAAAACAGAACTCCGTATTGGCACCAACTGTACCCAACTGGAGCCCCACTCACTGGGGCTCTTCCTGGAGGCTCCGTCTCCTTCACATGAGAAAGCTCGGTGCTGGGGGCCCTCAAGGCTCCGGTCAGGCTTCTCCGCTCAGGGCTCCTCCCACTCACCGGAGCTCTTCCTGGAGGCTCTGTCTCCTCTCGGGGCTCCCACCGGCACACGGGGGCCCTGCCTTCTTCCCAGCATGCCCGGCCGGGCTTCCGGCATCATCCTTCCTGCCGGCTGGCCACGCCCCCAACCAGGCACAGCTGCCTGGCTTCCGGGTAGGGCAGCGAGTCTCTCTCCTCTCAAGTGTGGGGTAGGCTTCCGCCTGTTACTCAAACCAAATGTGGGGTGGGCTCCCGCAAACAGGAGCACACGACAGCGGGGTGGACTCCTGCTTCCTCAAACCTTGCAAACACGGGGTGGGCTCCCGCTTCCCACACAATGCGGGGTAGGCTCTCGCTCTTCTGGCAGCAGCACGGGGGAATCCCTACGACGAGATACCCTCTGGAGGCAGCACCATGCTGCAGGGCACCAGTCCTCTCCCCATCCTGGGAGAGTGACCCACCACTCACAAGATGCTTCAGCCCCCAAAAGGTTTCAAGGCAAAAGGGTGGACCCAGGCAGGCCAGCTCACAGGGCCCTCCAGCAGGGAGGCAGATCCTCATGGCGGTTCCTGCTGGGGCCCAGCAGCAACAAGTCACCCAAAGCACAAGGAAAAGCACACCTTACATGGGGTCACAGCCCCAATATTTATACAGCATTTTCTTTGTCTGCCCTGGCACAGGGCTTGGGGGAATCCAGCCTCAACTGGTTCTGGGGGGTGTGGAGCACTTTGTTTACAGGGCTCCCAACCTCCTTTGTCAGGTTGGGGGTCTGTCATCAGACACACCACAGGGGGCGGAGCCAGTATTCACCTAGACAGGCACAGACCTATTCAGGGTCAGGGGACTACTCCTCCCACTACTCCAAATGCAGATCTCCCATTCAGCCTAGTGCTGACTCACCCTGCCCTCCCTGGAGCCACACACACCTCACCAGCCCCTGTCACTCCAAAGTCAGACATGCAATCCACATCAGGCAGGCAGACACATAGTACATAGAAATGCCAACTTCTAAAATTGGCATTTCTAAAATAGTAATAATAAATTTGCGCACACCATTGCACAGCATTTACTATTACTATTCCAACCATAAAAAACTTGACCACGCTGCTCCTCTCATATCAGGAATTACGACTGAAACACTTATCAGGGAATCCCCAATGCATTCCTATGAGAGGGCAGCCTCACAGCAGTGAGAAACCAAAATGGCTGTTTGTCACTACCAGGACAAGTCACACACTTAAGGTACATGTCCTACCTTTTACCTACAATGCACCCTGCCCATAGGGCTAGCTAGGGCCTACCTTAGGGGTGACTGAAATGCAGTAAAAGGGGGGTCACAGGCATGGCACTCACTTTAGGTGTCACGTCACAGCGGCAGTAACACTGCGCGCACAGGCCCTGCAATGGCAGAGGCCTGAGGCAGGTTTGAAATGCTACTTTGGTGGGTGGCGCATTCAGCGCTGCAAGCCTACCAGTAGCATTTCATTTACCATCCCGGGTATATGGGATACCACTTTACAAGGGATTGACAGGTAAATTAAAGATGCCAAACAGGTGTAGATCAATCTTACCATATTTACCACAGAGAGCACACACACTTTACACTGAACAGCAGCGCTAAAGTGCCCAGAGTCCTAAAACCACCAACACCATGTCAGAAAAAAGCCTAGGAGGAAGGCAAAAAGGGCCACGTCCAACAGAGACAAGATGGAGAAATAGAGTTTAGGCTTCCTCAACTCAGAATTTAAAGATACATCTTTTAGTAAAGATGATCTTCTATAATGTGTGTTTGAAAAGGCTACTTTTAGAAAGTGGGTGATTTCTTGCCTAACCATTCCTTGTGCCTCTGCCTTTAGTGTATTCCATGTCTGAGTTTAGAGTGACAGGAGCAGGGGATGTGCATTCACAATGGACAGACACAAGGGAAGGCTGAGGTGTGTCCTGTCTTTCCTGGGTGACTCATAGCCGGGTGGAATAGACCTGGCTGCATTTAGAGTAGTGGGAGGAGTTGTTGCTTGCACCTGTCTCACACACAGCTGTCTCCACCTCCTGTGGTGAACCTGGCCTGAGCCAGGCTGAACTGGTTTATGTGTGCCAGAGGAACTTTGTTTGTGCCATCTTCAAAGGAAAATGTGATATAATATTGGGGGCCTGATCCAAGAACCTTAGATTACTGCTGGACTAAGGAACCTGTCAGGAAGAAGATCTGGAAGAGCTGTGAGGAGAGACTACCACTTTGCTACGTGCTTTGCACGGTTGGCCTGTCATGGCTGCTTCTGTCTTGGGCAGGGAAAGGACTGGAGTGTACTTTCTGCAACCTAAGTATCTCCAAGGGCTTGATGGAGAGCTTGCCTCCTGTTGGAAGTCTCGGTAAAACCAAAGACTTCAACATCTTCTGGGTACCGCCTCTGGGACCGTGTGTTTCAGTGGCCACAGAGGGAAACCACAGTCAGATGCTGTCACAGAGACCGCTGTCGATTCTGTGACCTGAAGGCACCGTAGAGGGAACCACCGAATTTCGGCCGCACCCCTGGTCCCACCGACGACGACGTCCGCTGCTGCCACCGAGCCTCTGCTTGCACCGCAACCTGTGGGCCCTGCACTTAGCACCACCTTGCTTCAATCCGCTGCCCTGGTCTCACCAACAATGCCGCTGCAAGCTGATATCGCCGCCACCGCCTGCACCGTGTTTTGGAGGTACCACTCGTAAGTTACATGGTGCCTGCCCGCCCAACACTGCAGTCTTAGCTTACCGACGCCAGCCCCACAACTCCAGATCCTCAGCTGGCACGTGACCTGTCAGCAACACGATGAGCACTACCCCACTTCGCACCGCAGCTCTGGTCTCACCAACACGGCTGGATGACCGACACAGAGCCTCTGCCTGCACTGCGACCTGAGGATACGGCACGCCACACAGTTCCGCTTCACACCGCAGCCTTGACACACACAACAGCCAGCCTGCACCACAACAGTTGGCCGGAATAAAAAGATACTGTTTTGAGGATCTTCCGACACAGCAGCCAGCCCACTTCACTGCAGTCATCCCGAAACATTGGATTTGGAAGTTCACAACACCGCGATAGCCCCATATTGAACTATCAACTTCAAGGAACTGTATATAAAGCCTGTTTTTGAATTTTTAACATTTTGGTCACTCTATGTTGGATTTTTTGTGTTTTTGTTTTGTTTTACACAGATAAATATTGGTTATTTTTCTAAAACTGGTGTGGTGTCCTTTTGTAGTGTTTTCAGTGCATTTGCTGTTGGTTATATGAAAATGCTTTACACAGTGCCTCTGGGATAAGCCTGACTACTTGTGCCAAGCTATCAAGGGGCTGAGCAGGGGTTATTTTAGACTTGTAATCCCCTTGTCCTGACTAGAGTGATGGATTCGGCCTAGCTTATGTGCGAACCCTAGCCAACCAGAAAACCCATTTCTAACAACATGTTTGTGTTCCTTCTTGGTTTTTCCTTTGCACACCCACTTTTTAGGAAATGTTTATGTTGCTCCTCCTCATTTACATACTGGTGATACGTTTGTGTAATATTCCACACACATGCAGTACAAATACGCAGGCATATGTTAGGCAACCACTGTATGTATATTTTTATTTTTTGGGGGAATAGCTATCTGATATAAGATGCGTATGTATGTCACAATACTGTTGTACATTGACTTTAATGGGTTTGTGAATTTGCCGCATAGTTGACAGAAACACAAACTCACCAACAAACACACTCTTTCTCTTGCTTAGCTCTAGCACCTCTGAACACCACGTGTCCTATGAGTAATTTTAGCACTGTTACTAGTTGTCACCTGGTACGGGTAACTGCAGATCAAGAGTGATATACGTCACTTTTGGCTGACACACTAGTATCACTTTAAAGCTTTTTTGTGTAATGACAAAGGGATTTTCTGCTGAACAGACAGAAGCTTATCCATCAATAATCATGTTGTCTCATGGAACCATATAGAAAATCATCCTTAGACATGAGTATATTTTATACACAGAGTCTGGAGTACATCAAAGTAACAAAGTCCTCCTTTGGCATTGACTGATATTTTCAGGGCCAGTTTAGACTGTTGTCTCTGAGTATGTAAGAAATTTGTAAAGTGCAACTGTTACTCCAAGGAGTGTCCTGGCGCTACTGTAGAAGGACCATCAGCGGAAAAGAAGAAAGGACAGACTTAGGGGCTGGAAAAAAGCCAGGTCTTATGTTTTTTTCGAAATGCAGGTGTCGCCTTGATACACCTGAGAGACAGTGGAAGTTTGTTCCATAGAGAGGGGCCCAGGAAGGAGAGAGACTTCTTTGCCTTTCTAATTCATAGAACTTTGGTAAGGCAGAGATTTTCAGAATGGAGATTTCTCTAGGGGGTATAGAACTTGATTCTCTCTTGTAGATAGCCCGGGCCAGTTCTGTGGAGGGCTTTCTGGGCAAAGAGCATTGTCTTAAAAATAATCCTCTTCCTAACCGGTAGCCAGTGAAGACTCTGAAGAAGGCAAGTAGCATGGGAATTGCGGGTGGGGCCGGAAGACAGTACATGCCGCAGCATTCTGAACCAACTGCAGCCTATCAATCAGATATTTGAGCAGGCCTATGTAGAGTGCATTCCCATAGTCAAGCTGTGATATTATCAATGCTAGCACCACTTGTTGTCTAGCCTTAAAGGACAAGAGATATAGGAATTTCCTGAGAACACAAAGAAGGGCAAAACAAGTGCCCACCACCGAATTAACTTGGGAGCGAAATAGCAGTTGTCCATAGAATTTAAAGCCCAGGTTTTTCACTAACAGATTTTAAGATAACGGGGGGCATCTGATGGCCAGAAAAGACTGCCACAATATCTCGGCCTTCTGAACCAAAAAAAAGGAGCTTGGTCTTCCCAGCATTACATTTAAGTTAATTAATGGACAGCCATGTGAACGTTCCTGTAAGACAGTTACGGATTTTATCGCCTCAAAAGATTCTACCAGTGGAGCCAAGGGAGTTGTCATACTGCTGCTGTTCTGAACTTTGTTGTAATGACAAAGTGAAATTGATAGAATTTTCTTCTGAATTCAAGACACAAGTTAGACCTGTTAGCCTTAGTGTGGTCTTCACCCAAACATTTTGCCTTACTCCTCCATATTTTTCTTTTCACAATTGTGTTGGCTTTAGGACTGTGCACATTACCACTATTAACCAATGATGATAAGGTGCTTGTGCTTTCTCCACAAAACATGGTAGAATTAGCTAACACCCAATTGGCCCACTTAAGTAGCCCTTTTAACATGTATCAGGCCTGCCATTGGATCCTGTGTGGGCAGTTGTAAACTGGCATTTCAAACTTGCAAAGCAAACCTTCTTCCAGGCCCAAACCTTCCTTTTAAATGTATGTAAGTCATCCCTAGGGTAGACCCTAAACAGCCCAGAGGGCAGGGTGCAGTGCATTTAAAAGGTTGTACATGTACTTTTAAGTTTTACATGTCCTGGTAGTAAAAAAGTTTTACATTCATTTTTCACTACTGCAAGGGCTGCCTCCCCCATAGGATAACATTGGAGTTACTGTATTATATAATATGCTGTAACAGGTAAACAGTTCATGTTTGGTGTCTTTGGAATTGGAATGGAAAAATCCTCTTATGGGTTTTAATTGATAACTATTGTTATTAATTTGTCCGACAAATCAAGCACAATCATTGCAAACTCTTGCACAGCACTAACAGTTACAAATAAACATGTACATTTCTTGACTTCAAGAAGTTCTGTATTGGTGTTTACGAACCAAACACAGAAATTAAAAGAAGGGGAAGGGAGTGGGGTCTGAACTCATAGAGGGGAGAAGCCACACAGCAAGGGATATCATTTCACAACTCTGCTGTGAGATTTTCTAGACACACACTCAAGTGTCTGATGGCCAACTCAGCATGTCACCTTCAGGCTAGTCCTTGCATGAAGCCTGTATCATGTCACTGTCAGGATCCATCAAGCCTACATCCCAGAAAGCAGCTGCAGTTTCCATCTCAGCAGCAGGGGCACCAAGGTGCATCTCAAGAAGGATCCATATCTCCTTGGGGCGGGAGTTTGCCGGCATCAACTGCTTGTGAGCTGCTAGTTGTTCCTGACCGTAAGCCGTGTCTCGAGTCTATGGATCGCCTTATGGCAAGTAGCCAGGAGAAGAAAAGCTGGTAGTGTGCCCGTGTCCTGGGGAACATTTTGTATATATCCTAGTAGCGCTACAAGCGGTGATATCTCCACTGAGTGACCAGTAACATCTGCCAGCACATCAAAGACTATGCCACAGAATGTCTGCAATCGCAGGTATTCCCATGCAAGATGTAGGAAGTCAGCACAAGCAGCGGCAGAGCATGTGTCTCCAGTTGAACCCACTTTGTGAATCTTTTCAGGTGTGCGATATAACCTATGCAGAAATTTGAAGTGCACTAGATGCAGCCTATATTTAGAAGAGAACATGTGAGATTGGGTGCAGCAATACTTCCACTGGTCGTCAGTGAGGGTGGTCCCCAGATCAGCGTCCCACGCTTGTCAGCCTCCAAGGACCCACACTGGCGCGATCTTCTGAATGCCTGCAAAAAGCCTCGTAATAAGCTTGCCCGGGGAAGGGTTTGTGAAAATTGCCTCCAGTACCTGGAATGTTGGTGGAGCCTCGGGAAAGGAAGTGTGCATCCTCCGGGTTGCCGCCCGGATCTGGTAGTATGTGAACTTGTCTAGTGTAGTCTCTACAGGTACTGACAGGGCCGGTTGTGGTTCGATGAAAGTGGCATTGGGGTATAGGATAGGACCGAAGGAGCAAACAGACAAGTCAATCGAGCTTGCTATTGGATCTGAGTTCTGTGATGCCTGGGGGCAAAGTACAGAGCCTTTTGAAGAGGACAGGATGTTGCATGGTCATGTTCAAGGGTGTTGTGTGCCAGGAACTGCTTAGAGTAGAGCCAATAGTGCACAAACTGTGCCTGAGCACTCTAATTATACAGGTTCATGTCAGGAGCCCTGAGTCTTCCCTGTTCAAACAGGAGCATCATTTCCTCCCAGGTGATTTGAGTTTGTGCGCCCCCCCATGCCAAGGAGATCAATCATGATTGGAGCTGGATTCAGAAATGCACTGTTGAGGAAGAGGCTGATTGATGAACAAATAAAGGAGTTTAGGGAGGACCACCATCTTGGCGATAGCCTACCTTCCTATCAAAGAAATTGACAGCTTCCATCAGCTCTCCACCTGCTCGTCAAGCCAATGTATTAGGAGTTGATAATTTGCTTTTCATGGCTCATCGATATCCCTGCTGAGCCAAAGCCCCAAGTACCTCACCGGCTCTCTTGCCCATGTTAGTGGAAACTCTGAGGTAAACTCCTCTGTCGCGTCTTCAAAGGAAATGTGACTGACTTGGCCCAATTTATCGTGACCCTGGAGATACTGCCTAACCCTGTGAACTCAATGATCAGGGGGTCAAAGTTAATATGTGGCTCTCTCACTTACAACGTGACATTGTATGCATACAGTGAGATGATGATTCTGTGTGGTGTAAATGACAAACTTCAATTTGCATGGTGCTGACGCAGTCAAGCCATTAATCTCAGGAATTTGGGATTTATACCTATGCCTGTCGCAGCACATGGTAAGGCCATTCTAGTAAATCAAATGTCTTAGTGGCTGCCAAGAAGACCGCAGCTGCGCTAAGGCTAGGGCCCATAGTATGGAGGAGGGTGAAAAAAATGAGTAGGTTTGGGATGTTTACATGCTGGGAATAAATTCTGACTGATTTGGGTAAACAATGGATGGCAGGAGCAGAAAGAGTCAAGAGGCAATTATTGATCATTGGTAGGAGTCAACACGAATCGCACTGCTTAGGATCTTTATCTGGTTTAAGTATTGTTACTTCGTCAAGTTGGGAGAGTGAGCACCAATAGCAAGGGACTCCTCATATATGGCAAGCAGATGTGGAGCTAAAGTGTGCTCATATTCTTCGTAGAAGGCAGCTGTGAGGCCTGGGCTTTGTCACCAGGCAGTGGTGTGATGACCGGGACCTCCACTGAAAAAGGTTAATCTAGGAAGCGCCTAGGCCTCTCTTCAAGCCACAACAACTGCAAGGAGTCAAAAAATGACTCAAGATCCGGGGGTGGCTCAGGTTGCCTAGTCACATATAGGAAAGAGAAGAAGGCGGTCAGCTCCCTCCGTATGACCTCAGTACCAACATGTTCGTCAGATTGATCTTTTCGCAGTGCGACTATGTAGTCACTCGTCCATGGTTCGCACAACATATTGGCTAATGTTTTGCCTGCACTGTCTCCCTCACCATAGCATGTAGCCCTGGCCTCCTTCTCCAAGTGGTGCATCTCCATGTATGCAGCCTCCTCAAATTCTGTGAGTTTGCTCCAGACATCAGTCAGTATAGTTGGACAATCATTTGCCAAAGCTGAAGTTCGATGCCTTGTATCTCCTCCTCTAGTTGCACCAGTTCACTACAAAACGCTTGGAGCACCCCTGCTTGCTTGGCTATGCCCATTCCTCTTATCACAACTTTTAAGGCCTCCCAAAAGGATGAAATGAGATGTCACTGAGCGCTCATTAAGCTCAAAGTATTCCACAATGGCCGATCTAATCCCCTTTCTGAACACCTGATCATGCAGCGCCCCGGCCGGCAATCACCATGTGAAAACATGTGTACCACCACTCGGGAGACCATTTGTAGTAGTACAGGAGCATGATCTAAGAGCATTCTTGGTAGGTGAGTGACATTTGTGGTCCATATATCAATGTCTGTTGTTGTCAACCAGATGTCTATGTGCGACCACATGGCGTGCATATTCGCTATGCAGGTATCCTCAGTTGTGCAGGCATTCCGAGAGCACCAAAGGTCCCTAAGCCGATTGTCTTCATTTAACAGACGCAGCTGCACAACTGCCTTTGGTTGCGGTTGCCTAGTATTACTTGATCTATCAGTCACTGGGTCAAGCACCGCATTGAAGTCCCCTCCCCCACAAAGTCGTCCCTGGGCCCAGCATACCCGCCAGATACCACACCTCTGCAAAGAACTAGGGTCGTACACAGAAAGGAGCTTGATTGGGTGGTCTTGGAAATCCCCAGTGATCAGGATGTTTCCAGCCTGTAGGTCGCATAGCACTCTATGAGTGCACCATGGTAAGCTTTTGCGGATCAGTATAGCCACCCCACATGCATAATTTGAGTAGTACTCTGCAAGACTTTCACACAGCCATCCTGCTCTAAGTTGCTCCCGTATGCTCTCTGTGAGATGTAGTTGTAGTAGCATGCAGATGTCTACCCTGTGTCTCTGTAGGTATGCAAGAACATGTGCTCCCTACACCTATTATTTAGGCCCGTTACATTCCAGGTTACTCATTTGATTGAGCACATTTTCATCAGTCTGAAGGTGTCAGGTTCCCTACGCGCTGTTGTGGCCTCCTAACAAGAGAGCGCATCGCAGCATGCTGAGTAGCCAACAGGGAGGGAACCGAAAAAAACATTTTGCGGCCAAGAAGCCATCATCAGTAACTCCCTGTTAAAATTCCACCCACGTTGACACCTCCAACTGGGCCAAATATCACCGACCCAGCCCCTCGTACAACTCCCAACAAACTCTCAGTGTAAGCAGTTTGGGACTCATCTTGAGTAGGGCGAACTAGAGTCCCGAAACTCTCGCCAGCTTATGCCAAGCTGGGTGTCTGGAGGGGTTGAGGGCTCATCAAATCAAGGCCCAGCCACAGGGGCCATCTGCTGTAGCGTCTCAATCATGTACGTCTCCAGTTCTGCCACCTCAAACTCATGACTGTATCTTAAGTCCCAGGGATACCAGAAACAGTGCATCTCTGGTCACTGCCAGGCATCTTCCTGCACAGTTTTATTGGAGGGCAGCAAATAGCTTATCCAGGTTATCAGTTCAAGTCCCTCATCATACAAGCTGGGTTGTTTAACCCAGGGAAGCACAATTGCTTGCCAGTCTGGTGTTGAATTGTCAGATCATTTACAAGCAACAATATTCAATGTAGATTCAGGCATCGCTCAGATGGCCTGACCCAGCAGCCGGTGCCTCTGGCGGTGGTCTCTCCTGGGCTACCGGTATGCTCTTGATAACAGGTAGAAAGTCCCTCCTAGTGGTCTGCACGGCAGTTGTGAAATCAGAGAAGATGGCAGTCTCATTACCTTGGTAATGAAGTGAACACTTATTTCTGGCAAGATACAAGGTCTTATCCCTAGCCCAGTAGTTCACTGGCTATAATTGGGCAGACTGGTATGCCAGGCGAAGGCCACTGCCCCACCAATCTGTGGGCTCATTCCACCATTAGCAGATTTGAAAGAGTGTCACTGAACAGCTCGCGGAGTATCGCTTGAAGATAATACTCCATGCTTCCCATCTCCATCAATGCTCTTAGAACTAGGATGTGTAAATTGTTCCTCCTCGAGCATGCTTCAAAGTCTTAATTTTTGTTTCTGATCACCTCCAGTACTTTTAAATCTGCAATAGTTTCTTGCTCTACTTGGAGTATCCATCTTCTAAGTCCAATGTGCGCCGCTCGAGTTGTTCAATGCGTTCACCATGCTTTTCCACTTTGTCTTTGAGGCGATCAACCTGTCCGCCAAGAGATCCATTTTAGTATCAGGAACCGTTAGACTGTATAAGGTCTAGGAACAGGGTGCAGATGTCTATTGCCAGAGTCGGGACCTCTCCATCACCCTGCCTCAATTGGTGGATCTCAGCAGGAGTTTCCATCGTGCACATCTGCCTGCGATTCTCAAAGGTGAGCTTTGACTGTCTTGCTTTCTCCATCATGCAGCAGGAGTTGCACAGCAATCCGCGGGAGCATACAAAAGGCTAGCTCTATCTTGTATGGGTCAACCAGTTACCACTGCTAGCGGACCGTTCCACTTCCACAGAAGAGTGCTTTGCGAGGAGACGAGCAGGCCCACCCTTCCTTAATTGGGTGTCTCGGAGTCTGACACCCCCCGCATGACCAGCTCAGGAGTCACCTCCAGGGGTATCACCCTAGGCAGCCTCAGGAGTCCTCTTCGATGCCTCACAGGCCCTGCCACTTCCTGGTACTCCAATCTCGGGGGCACAAGCAGGTGAGGCATACCAATAAACTGCCACTTGGCCACAAGAATACACAGTTTGTGTGCAAGTCGAGGAGGGAACAAGATCCCTCTTACATGAACCAAAGGTTCTACTGATTGCACTAAAGTCATGCAGGGTTGCCCCCTTCAGTTGTTACCAGTTGGGTAAGACTAGGATCCCCACCGTCGCTCCAGCCCCCCAGGCCTCATGTAGTTCGTGCCTCATGTCGGAATAGTGACATTCTCAGATACTCGCCACAGTAGTTCCTTTATTCTATGGCCCTCAGACTGCCAGTCGAGCGGCTGCTCTTCTCTGTACAAGGGCCAACAATCCTCAGGCATCTCACCTTTATCTGGTGTTGGTCTTTGAGCATGCTAAATTTTTCTGATGCGCTGTTCCTTCCCTTGGGCACTCTGTGTCCACAAGTGTGGCCAAACGCTGCATGAAGCGTCTCTCCCCCGAGGGGACCTGGCACAGTCTCTCTCCGCAGGTCCTCCTGGGTGGGAAGCAGTAGGCAGCATGGCCAAGGGGAATGCCCCTATCGGCACCAAAGAATCCAGGCCGACCCAATCCACTCACCGCCGGGACTTTGTCCAGCCCCTCACTTGTCTTCCTGGTGCTGCAGATTGCTGCTTTCTGCAATGAGCTGCCTCCCCACTCACCTTTTCCTCTCTTCGCGGTGCCCGCTAGATGCTGATAGACCCAATGGAGATCACAGGCAAAAGCTAGGATGTGGCTGCTCTTCTTTCAGTTCACTCCACTGCAGTGTCCCCGCGGCTCTGTTGGGGCTTGTTGAACACAGCTGGAATGTAGGATTGCAGATACCACTCTGTTAGGCACCAATGCCCAGGTAAACTCAGGATAAATACCAGATATTCAACTCCTGCCGGCAGAGCCTCCCAGAGTGTCAATCATCTTGCAGCCGGGCTCTCTGGCACTCCCTCTTTTATGGTTTAGTTGGATTTTCAGTTGCAATTTTGAAAATCCCACTTTTAGAAAGTTGGCAATTCCCTGCCTTAGTCATTTTGTTCTTGCACCCTACTCAGTTATATCAGTAGGCATAGTTGGCAGTTGGCATTTATATATTCCTCCTAGACAGCCAAACACAATAGAGAGCTTAGGTGTGCCAGGACAGGCCATAACTGGATGGTTGGGAGGGCGTAGTTAGGCAGAGCCCCACTTACACTTGAATAAGCTATATCCTGCCTTCACACAAAGGATTGCATACCCCCTGTTGTTAGTTTGGAGGCAGGGTAGACAGGAAACCAGTGCACTTCAAAGGGGAACTCCTGGAAGCTTCTCCTACCTCAAAGAAGCACCAGGTATAAATATTGTACCGCAGACTCCAACTCTTCAGTTCACTTCTGGACCTGTGGAAGACTCTACCAGCGAGAAGAATTGCTGTGCTCCTGAGAGGACTGCCACTCTGCTGGACTACTGCTCAGAAGACCTGCTGCCTGCGGTGCAGACCTGCTGCCCTTTTACCTGAGTGAGAAGGACTTGACCTGCAACCTACACCAAGGACCACCCGATTGACTCCAAGGGCTAGTCTCTTTTAACCACCACCTGGACTCCGTAACTGTGATTTCTGCCCTGCCAAGTAGTGCCACCCCAGTCGTATACCCTTAGAAGAGGGCATGAGGGTACTCTGGCAGCCCATCTGTGGATCCAGCAGAACAGACGCATTACCTTTGCTGGGCGGTGCAAACCTGAGCAGAACTGGTGCATCACCTCTGCTGTGAGGGTTCTTCCAGTGCAAGCACTCCATGTCGCCCTTGCAGCCCGCAGCCTCATCAGAACCGCCAAAGCATGACGTATCCCGAGTGCAGACCCTCTCACCTCAATCCTCCCATCAACAGCTATCTTGACAAAGGTGCAGTACCACATGTAACCATAAACTTTGCTCTTAGAGGGCACTGTACACTATGTCTCTTTACAAATTTTTAGGCCACAGTAGTTTAAGCCATAAACTTCACCCCTAGAGGGCTGTGCAACCCAGCTGTAGAACACATACTCCAGCCAGGGGAGTGCTTGAAAACCTGAGCAAAATTCTGGGTTGGCGTTCTCTTGGAGACTCTACACACTTAGGGTCAGTCCATTTAAAAAGCATCAGTGGGCCTATTTATGGGGGTGCTGTGATACTCTTGCAACTCCCTGACACTTTTTTTTAAGTGATTGGTGGTCACCCCACCATTCTGGGGCCACCACAAGTAGTAGAAAATATTTGGTCACTTTCAAGCCCAACAGGGCATTATGGGGCGCTCCTCCAGAACACTGAATTATAAATAAGCTGTGCCGGATAGAGCTTCTGCCTTTGGTTTTGCTTTTGCCATGTGGCCTGGTGCAGTGTGTCTTTTTTTTAAGGGGGTACCACTTCTGTTGCGGACCACCCAGGGAGCCCACCCATGGCTGCCACAGCCGGTTCCCCAAACAAGCAGCACTTCTCCAGATGCCTGAGGGAGGTGGCAGCTTACATCTCCCTGCCGCTCCTGTGGGCAGGGGGAGGTCTTCCGTGGTGGCTGCCCCACTACCCCAGACAAGGGCACGGGGAATGGAGGCGAGGTCACAGCCAGTGGGGGTGTGAGACAGCAGTCCCCTCTCCTCCTTAGTTTGAGGGGCATGGGATAGGATCCTGGTGTCCCTTTTGGCATAAATGGCCTGGGGGGATGGGGTTCTTGGGCCAGCAGGGAATTGGGAGAGAGGGCACCATGCACGCCCCCTCCCTAAGTAAGAATAAAAGGAAGGAATGATCCTTGCGCTGACCGCCAGGCCTCGGCCTTCCCTGGAGGTTTTTAGCAGCCGGGCAGTGGAGTTTCACATGCTCCATGATTGCTGGAGGTCAAAGGTCAATTCCTACACCTGCTGATATCTCAGGCCAGTTGGGCTGTTTTTCTTTATATTGGGCTCATTGTGTTACTGGTGATGAGCCCTAGTCACCTGGAGCACTTTCCTCAGGCCTCCTGGCATCTAAGGTGGTGAATTTTGCAGGGGGCTGGTTACACTGGCTCCCTGCGCCAGCCTTTGTCTTTTGTTTCCTTTGGATCTTCTCTCCTCCGTGGCACAGAAGCCCAGTCTTTCCCCCAACTAGTCCTCACAGGGTATCAGGGGACCAGCTTCCCTGGTTCTGGGAGCAACTGTAGTCAGAGTCCTGGGTCCAGATGGATATCAGGGGGTTCCTACTTCCAGTTGCCATGGCTGCCGCCTCCATTCCTAGTGTCCACCAGAAAATACAACTAACAGAGAGCTCTTTCCCTTTGCAAGACCTTTTAAGTGAGGGCTGGATGTTTCAGCAGTGATTCACCTCTGGCCTATCATGCCGTGTCACATCACCTCGCCACCTCTGTATCAACCATCCTGCACAGACTGCTGGGACATTTTGAAATGGCATCACCCAGGAGTCACTTGCATCTACTCTGTGGGCCTCCGCTCCACCTTTCTCTGACATCACTGCTAGGGCCTTTCCCAACAAATCTTCAAAGGGAGACCCATCCTGTGTTGGCTCCAGAGGTCTGGGCTCACTCATTTGTATAGTGGGTTTGGCACAGTGTGACAGCTGATTGATTGATGCAGACCCTTCATCCTCAGCCCTTTCTTCCTCCGAAGCTGAGTCAGCTACTGTTAATTGATTCCTTTGTGTGGAGGCCTTTGTTCATGCCGCTGAAGAGAAATGTAATTAACTTGGCACAGCAGGATGACAAAAGACCTGGGCTCTGATCCTAAGCTGATCTAGAGAAACATGACATTCATGCATGACCCGTAAGCTGTAGAGATATCTTTTTGGAATGTGTAGAATTGATATTCCCACACAGGATACGCCCTGATTTGTGGTATCAATGGCCTTGGCAGGCGAAAGGGAAGCGAAGCTTCACTCTAAGGCAGCATTCCCCATTGGTGTATAATGGAGTGTCACTGCAGACAAGACAGTAAACCACACTGACTTTTCCTCTGAGTGTGCACTAACATTATGAGGCCTACCCCAGGTCAATATCCAAACCTGAAGAGTTCCTTCTGCGCCAGGCTATCTGTGCACAGTTACTGGGCTGCACACAACAGGAGTCTCCAACGTGCAGCGCTCACGTGTTCACAGGTAACCATCCAAGTGCCTCTTACCCTTGCTACATCGCAGTGACCTTATCTTAAAAGGAGGATACAGGTCCTAAACAAGCACAGTCCATTTACCATGACTTTACCATGGGTGAGTCACAGGTTAAGAGGTACCCCCACAGTACAAGGTCAAAAACCAGGTAATCAAAAAGCAAAAGATCTGGGCAGATTAGATGGGCAGAACCCATTGTTTCACAGTGAGCAAATACATGTCATACAAATGTGTGGGATTAATTAATTCAAAAAGAAAGGTTGTTGTCAATTTAAAATATATGGGGCTGCAATAAACACCCTTGTCTTAAATGTGAAGGAAAGTAGATAAAATTTCCCGTGCTTTGTGAGATATCTTTGTCATTTAATAAGCACAGTGATAATGCTTCAGTTCGATGAAAAAGGCATTATTGCTAGGAGTTAAGATATGTGAATGAGTGTATGAAGGACTTGGTCTCAGGATATTGCCACATCAATGTATCTTCACGTAACAAACTACCCAATGGCATATCGAAGCTGATGTGTAGAGAGGTATGCAATGAAGGACTATCCAGTCTTCATCCTGGGAAGACTGAATGGTTTCTTTGGAAGAAAGATACAGATTGTATGCTGTGTAATATCAAATGAAGAACCATGTTGTATCTACAATGTTTCGTCGCAAACACACATCTAAGTGATGTCAGAGGTCAGTAGTACTATCATCCACTTTTGACCAACTCCTACACTCCCTCAAGCCATTCTGATGAAGAGACAACAGTAATCTCCCACAAGTCAAATCAAAAAACATTGTAAATAGGCACAATCATTTTAAATTGTAATTATCTTACTGAGTGCATTTTAACTAAAAGTTCTCTATTGTGTTTCTTTAGCGTTTGCAAGTAATGATTCAACCAAAGGAAGATATTGTGCATCCGGAAAATGGTCCTGAGCAGTTGTCCCAGAGCAACTCAGCCAACAAGGAAGCATACATTTAAACTTCTGTCTGAGAATGATACGGCACCAACATACAACACAAAATGGTTGATATGACCACAAAATTATGTCTGAAAAATAATTACCTACCTCCAGTAGCTAAAAAAGGGGACCATCACCAGAACAGTACAAGGAAATCGATGAGGCTATTTTCATACCGTTGTGTGGGATAAGATGTGACATAATGCTTTGTGTTTTTCAGGCAACCTACAGACTGTTACTGTTTTTATCCTTTCTCAATAAGAGCTGAATTTCTTGAAATTTGTAAGCTGCGTACAACATTTGAATCGATCTTTTGGCATCAAGATTTGGGGTTTTTGTGCTGATTATTTCTTAATAGTATGTCAATATGTTTCTTAAAGCTGTGTCCCAGGACTGTTATTTCTGATTTTGCAAGAGAACAAAGAAATTTGAAAGTAGATTTTTTTACACAATATTTTGTACACAAAAAATATTCAGAAAAAAAGGCCTGCCCTCGAAATTCCTTGAGTAAGTGCCATTTTCTTGAACTTGCGTTCTTTTACTTTGCAAGGTTTCGGACCAATTTACAATCTAATACTAAAATCATTCCTGAGCCAGTGCTTTACTTCAAAGGGTCTACATTTAGTTCACATATAAAAGCAATACAGCTGGCTTAATTAATCCTTCCATTTTTAAGAGGATATAAAAAGCACATCTATTTCACATTTTGATATCATTTACAACATTTACGAGTATTCACACAATCATTTCCATGGACCATTTCACTTGGAAATGGCTCATCCAAACAGTTTACAAACAACTTGACTAACATTCTACAGCGCTAGTGTGTATTGGTGTACCCAAAACCTTCAAAGGCACTGCAATGTGGAAGGTCAAAGGTCAGGGTCAACTTCTGCATATACATTTTCTTGAGCAGAAATGTCTCTTGCTGGCCATATGACACTCTTGAAAATTGCAAATGGCACAGCTAAACAAGTCTACCCTTTTCTGTCTCATGATGTTACAAGTGACCTGCCCTGTTCAGTCTCAAGATCTTGAAACACATATGTTAGCCGTCAAGGTACTACATGATAATCTGTATCTCTAGACCTCCAGAAAACCTGGAAAACTGTGTTTATCGTTTACCCGTTTACTCATTTTTGAAGGATGGTGAAGACAACGACAAATATGAAGAGCAGACTTGTTGCTCTAGCACAAGAAATTCCCCAATTTTACATTTCCAGTCTGGCAGCTAGTGACAGCAAAACAATGCCGTATTCAATGTTTGATTGTAAATGACTGTGACAGAAAAATGCAATCAAAATGCTTTCAGCAAACAGTTGTGCAATGTAAAATGTTAGATAGCACATGCATAAACGTAAAACTAATATGTGGAAACGTCAACTGTGCACGTTGGTTTCTTTCGTCGTTTTTGTCTGAAAGTAACAAACCTATATGTTCTTGCAATAAGGTAATATTCTCAGAATGTCAAGCACATTATTTTAGAAAACGAATAATATATATACATATATTTCAATTTTATGCATTCAATATGTCAGACAAAGAGTATCGTTTCGTAGATTTTGGAACTGTCTCATAGCAAATGTACAATGATCTAAAACCTAAAATGAATTCTAAATGTTTGTAGCTGAACTCATTGCAAAGCACAGCAGTTGTCTCGTAACATTCCAGAGTTTAGGCAGAAATGTCACATGTACCTGTCGCATATAATTCATACCATCAAAATTGTGAATTTTGTTACGAATATCAACATCTCTCTATTGTTTAATGTAATTAAGTCCAAATGCAGTATTAAATGTTTGATTGTAAGCAAATGTTTTCGGAAATGTTTGTCAGACGTGCTCTCTAGCAATCATCTGTACAAACTCTTATCTTATATTCTTATATAGCACAGAATAGTCTTGTAGAACAACTGTGTGTAAATTGTGAATAGCTGTACCTTTTTGTAGTAACTGCCCTCAATAACAAAAATATTGTATGATCATATAAGCTTTCTTGCAATAAGATATTCACTAAACACCAAGCAAATCTATCTCTATATAAAAATATATATGTAATATATACATATTCCTTATATATACAGAGCCTGTTAAAAGAGTACAGTATTATTTAGTAACTTGCAACCTGTTCTTTGGACCAAATGTACAATATTTATAAATTAAGATGCATTTTAAATGTCTAACTATGGTGTTATATTTGAAGCACGGTTGTCATGTACGTTTCAGGAATTTAGAAAACAAATAAAAATTATATTATACATTACATGTGAAATGTTGTAAGCAATTCCTCTGACATCGAAACCTTAGTTTAAATACAGATATTCATTATGCCATCTGCTATGAATTTACTGTCTAATAGTTTGCACAATGTCCTCCGATTTTAAGTAAAATATTATACTTGAATGTTATTTTCCGTAGCTTCTTGGATCATTTCTGCTGTAGACGAATTATTCCATGAATTGCATCCTCTATAAATATCAGGTAGTCTGGCTAATTAAAAGCTCTCATAAATTAAGCACATGGGAAATGTGCCCAGGATTATAGATTAGATTAGCAGGAAAGGGCCCCATTGCGCATCTTTATTTTTTTGTGTTTTAGATTTTGATAGGAATGTCTTAATTGAGAACAAAAATAGAGGTACTAACCAGATCGAGAAGAACATTCTCAGGGATGAAATGCATGGCGTTAAGAAGCTTGAGGACTTGAACTGGAAGTTTATATTGCCATTGTACTATTCAAAATACTGTTGACTTTGCCAAGCACATGCAGAGGATTTTGAAAAGGGAAGGAAAGAGACTGGGGATTGACCAGAAGGCAATCCATAAAATATTCACAGAATCATTGGAAGACTTCTCTTGCTGTAGTCATTTGACCAGTGGATAAAGTAAATTGTATTTTCAGTATCCCAAAAGTATTATTCCACAATATCCTTGTCAAAATATTGATCAGCAGATATATTGTGACCATAGTGGTGATTCCCTACATTTTGTAGTTAATAGTAAATCTACTCATACCTTGACAATATTTTGGTAGTCAATATGTGATGGTCATGATATATCTATTGGCCGATACTGCAGCTGTGACATTTTGACATACAAACTCCTCAACACAAAACATGCTTAAGTTATCTGGCATCCTGTACATTTGCAGATTTCCAGTAGGCCATGAATATTACAGGACAACAAGAATAAGGGACTTATTACGAGTTTGGCCGTCCTCCTGCAGCACAGCCACAGTTGCATTGGCAGGAGGACTGCCAAGCCTGTGGTGCGCCCGCCCACCTGATTCTGAGTTGAATTCATGGCGGGAGGACAGTGCTGCGGCTGTCTCAAGGCAGTGGCTGTTTTAGGCTCATTGGAGAGCCTTAACAGCAGACCGCCGCTGCGACAGCGCCTGCAGCACATTCCTGCACAGTGTGGCAGGCACCATGTTGTGCATGCCACACCATGCAGGAACAGGGGTGCAATTTCCAGGGGATCACAGATCTAGGATGTAAGATTTTGGGGCTGTCTTGTCCAGCTAATTTAGAGCCGGGCAGACCTTCAGTATGTTAATGGCAGAGACTACTCCCTCTCCGCCACTGACATACACCTAAGACAGCACAACAGGGCTGTCGGAGGTTTTAATTTTGTACACCCGCTCTATTTGCAGCGGGCAAACAAATGGAGAGTTTTCATTGTCTATTATCAACTTGTAAAACCTGGCAGTAAGGGGCAGCGAAAACTGCAAAATGATCCCCACACCATGGGAGAAATGAAGAGCCAGCCATGACACCACCGACCGAACTACCTACAAAGCTGCACTCAAACGCTACCCTCAGCAAATATGAGGCACCAAAGAAAAAGTACCTGTGGACCGCATTGAAAGAAGCAGCTTCACTTCACCCTCTGCCACAGTCATCAACATAGTTGCCTCCCAACAACTCTGTCACAACATATCCAATGCTGTCAGCAAAATCCAAAACATCTTCAGCAATGTCTCATGCCAACCCATCCCCAGAGAACTTGTTGCTAACCTACCCACCACTAACCAAGATGGCCACCTGCTACGAATGAACAACCCTCACCAGAAACAGCACAGTGGCAATCATGCAGACCATCTACTCAGGGGCCCCAGTGGACCCATGCACCCACCACATCTACAAGCTGTGAACATCACCAATCAGTACCACCCTCACCCACATCATCAATACCTTAATCATGTCTGCCACTTTCCTGGATGGATAGAAACTTGCAGAAATTAACACCTTCCTCAAGAATCCCACAGTCAACCTGAATCAACTGAGCAACTTCAGACCCATCTCCCAGCTTCGCTTTCCAACCAAAGTGATTGATAAGGACTTACAACAAATCTCAAACTCCACCACCTTCTAGACAACACACAATCAGGATTCAGAAAGAACTACAGCACCAAAACAGCACTCATCGTGACCACCAATGACTATTGAATCATGCTGGACCGGGGAAAAACAGCGCTCCTCATCCTCCTCAACCTATCTGCGGCCTATGACACTGTCTCCCATAACACCCTTATCAGAAGAATCCACGAGTTTGGCATACAAGAGTCTGCTCTCAAATGGATCTGTACCTTCCTCACGGGAAGAACCCAAAGGATCAGGCTGCCACCCTTAACATCAGAGACCAAGAAATTGATATGCAGAGACCCACAGGGATCGACCCTTGGCCACACCCTTTTCAACATATACCTGAAACCTCTTGCAGCATCATCCGATCACAATACATCACTATCATCTCCTATGCCAATGACACCCAACTCATGCTCTCCCTGATGGACAAAACAACTACCACCAGAACCAACTTCACTAACTGCATGACAATGTAACAGACTGGATGCGAACCAACTGCCTGCAGCTCAGTTCCAACAAGAAGGAGGTACTGGTCTTCTGTAAAATGACCTCCCCATGGGACTCCATGTGGTGGTCATCAGAGCTAGGACCAACACCTACAAACCACACAAGAAATCTAGGGATCATTCAAAATGACAAGCTCAGCATGATGGCTCAATTCAATGCAGTGTGCACCTCCTGCTTCCACATCCTATGCATGCTGTGAAAAATCTTCAAATAGATGTCTCAGGCAACAAGACGGACTGTCACGTAAGCACTCAGCACCAATAGGATGGACTACGGCAACACTCTTTGTGCCAGAATCTCCAAACAACTCCTACACAGACTCCAGACCATCTAGAACACATCTACAAGACTCATACTCGACATCCCATGCCCCACCAACATCACACTACACCTCATAAAGCTTCACTGGCTCCCAAATCACAGACAAAGCCAATTCAAACTTCTCATGCACACATACAAAGCCCTACACAACACAGGACCAGAATACCTGAACAGCCGCATACTCTTTCACCAACCCACCAGACACTTGTGCTCTGCCTCACTCTCACTCGCAAACATTCCCCACATCTGTAAAAGCAAAACTAGAGGTTGCTGATTCTCCTACATCACACCCAAGACATGGACCAATCTTCCTCTACACATGAGAGACTCCTCCTCTCTCCTTGAGCTGGCTCTTCACATAAACACCTTAGAGACCACAAACATAAACACCTGCCCAAGCGCCTGGATACCCTTTTGGGTGAATAGTGCACTGTACAACTCATTATAACTTAACATAACATGGTTAGGAGGTCTTTGCTTTTTAATTTTCTCAAAACAAAATCCGCTTAGGGATTTTGCTTTTGAAAATAAAAGAATATTGAAAGTTTGCCATAGAGTGCCGTCATGTTTACGGAGCCATCTGTCAAACCTTTAATGCATTGACAGCAACCAGGGTGACAGTGGTTGCTGTCAATGCAAGAGATGTCTGCTGGGCTAGCAAACATCTCTAAATGTGCTAGGCGGGTAATCCCTCAGGGTGATGGAGTACTTTACTCTGTCTCCTTGATGGAGTACATCTCATCTGCCAATGTTTAAATCAAGCCCATAGGCCACTAAAAGTCCAGTAGCATAAGTCCAGAATGGGGTTCTAAACCCTGCATGCAGGAGTTCAACAGCAGGGCTGACCCATCCTCCTGTTATGCTATTCTGTTCTGCTCAATGTTTCTTCCGTCTGCCGGGATTATAAAAATCGAGGTGGAGAGATTTAGAACATGGACGTCACCTACCTAATCCAGTGTTTCCATATTACCATTGCAGCCCTAGCTGACTCCTCCAGGGATTTTCACACTGGTTTTGCAATCAGCTTGCACAATAGACTAGGAAGAACAAAAATGGTGGCTTGACTTGAAATGAAATTGCAGCACACCCCTTCTCTAAGCCAGATGCCATGTATTCAAGTTTGTTTTCTGCCATCCAAGATTTCAAAGAACTCCGTGAGGTTGCTGGCTCTCCCTTTGTCTCTTGTGGGAACAACCCACTTCTACTTGACAGGGAGGTGCTGCTAATTAGCTCATGGAGAATTTGCCTCATACCCTACCTCTACCAATAAAAATCTGATCCTTCAAGGATGGGCATATTGTTTCAGGGGGGCTTTTTTACTTACCCAACAGAGCAGGTCAAAGTGTGACTCACTTTAGGTCTAGCACAGGAAAATATGCTCAATTTATGAGTACATGAACAAACCCATACAGAGTAAAACACACTTTGAATATGAATTTAGGACTTTGGAATTGATAGAAAAGTACATATCAGTACCCTTTTACTCCAGGTCAATCAAAAGTTATATTTTGAGTATATTTTTACTAAATATGCAAACCAGTTTAAACACTTCAAATTTACACTTCGACCAAAAAGAAAGCAGTTCACAACCAATTTAATCTGGGACACATTTGTAATTGCTTATAGAAGGTGAGAATGCCTTAGGAGGTTGCACATCACAGCGGAGGTCCACTAACCAAATGCCCATAAGCAAAAACTAGAAGGAGTTCAAGGATCAGAACCAGCTTCAATGCATTTGAGGTGTCAACACTTTAAGACAGGTGTTCCTAGTCCTATAGCTCCTGATGCATATAGAGGCAGTGATGCAAAATGTGATTGATGAGTGCTATCCAGAATTGGCAACCTCAAGGCACCACTTTCACAACTGGGCAAATAGTGCAGCATGCCAGAGTCTATGTAAACATATGGTACTATTTTAAACATTCTATGGATTCAATCACTTTTTTGTCTAGTGTGCTTTAGTCACTGAGACTCAAATACAAAGCAGAAAGGTAAAACATGTTATAGTTTGGTTACAAAAAGGGAGGATTCTCAATGAGAAATTGAGTTTCACCCAATTAGCAGGTGCATAAAGTTGAGATGTACGAAATTATGTTACAGTCACTGTCATTGTAATAAATTACAGCTCCTTTCTTAATCTCAGGAAACTTAGTAGTAGCCTGCGGTACAGCAGGCTTCTGATGCTCACTTGTGAGACACCTAGTAACCGCCTGTACTACTGACGTTTTGTGCTGCCACAGTTGGGGCACCTAGTAACAGCTTTAATACTGCAAACTTGTGATGCTCATTGTCTAGATACATAGTACAAGCCTGGTGTCCAGCAGGTTAGTGTTAATAATTATAGTAATAGCCAGTAACAACTTGGTGGTAAAGCAGGCTTGTGTTGCTCACTCTTGTAATAACTAGCATTGGGAAAGCTGATATGTCTGATAACCTATTAGGACTCTGGGCATTAAGAGGATGATAACCATGTTTTAATAAATGTGCTTAAACCACCAAAACATGACAAATAATTGCTAACCTCAACTGTCATATCTCACCTTTGGCTAGGACCATGGAAATGTTCTGCAGAAGCTGTACTCTAGACATGAAGGTATGCTTTCCATATGGTCCTAAGTTTGTCTTATTCCACTCATAAAGGACTCTAATACTATGGCATCAGGGCTGTCACCAGTCGCTGCTGCTGCCAAAATACAGGGGCGGGGCAGTGGGGGGGATTAATAAAAAAATAAAAATACTTACCTCATGCTGCTGGCCCCCTCGCGTCTCGGTGCTCCTCTGCTGTCCTGCTCCTGGTAGTCCCTAGGAACCTATCACAAACTCCCCATCCAATCCAGACGCTGCTCTCATGGTATCACCAAGCATAAGAGTAGCGCCGGGATTGGCCTTAGAAGGCTGGGTTGATGTTCGCTCAGGCACAGGGAGTCTGTGCCTTCTTTCCACCCTGCTGTGGAACACAGCTGGCTTGGAGAAACCTAAGTGTGTATGTCTGTTTTGCCGTCCTAAAATGATCAGCCAAACTGACATGCTCACTTACAGTGCCTGCCTCCTCCATGCCCAGCCCGGCCCAGCCCTTTCCTACACATGCATGGCTCACAGGCTCAGCCAGTCACTTAAAATATATAGTGATAATAAAATTGTTTTATTATCATTTTATTTTTCAACTCCTGGCTTTGAGCAGTGGGACGACACTCCTCCACCATTACGGAGGAGCTGCCGCTGGCTGTCACTTACCACATTTGGTATGAAACAAGGTTCTTCAGTATTAATTTGCAACTTTTCTTAATTTTGGTTTTGAATCGGGTTGATAATTTGTGGTCATAGAGTTTCATGTTATTACTAAGACTGGCCTGTCCATGGCAGGCGCTGCTTAAGGATAGATGCCTTTCTTTCAGCATGAGGCCAAGGAAGCCAAAGCAGCATAACGTTCCAAGGGTCTGGGACGATGCCAGGAGGTCTCAACAAGCCCCAATAGAGTGAGATTCCTCATTTCCTATACTATTAAGATCAAAAAGTACTGTGGCAGCTCACACCTTGTCTCGCTCTGAGCTTGAATCAAGGGGACTTGTTTGCTAGTCTTCTATCTTCAAGATAAAAATCATGAGGAAAAGCTGAATTTTTAGTTGACTGTAATGACTTTTCATAAAAAGAAAGTTGCCATGTCCAATGAGCAGTACTGAAGGAGCATGGACCTTGAGGTTCAACATGTCCTCCTGTCTGGTGTTTAATGTAGCAGAGTTAATCTGATGAGAGGAGTATTAACAGTTGGGAAGCACAAACCACACTTAGACATTTAGATGGTAACCAGTTTTAATCTTGATTATTTTCTCTTGAGTTAGGCTGACAAAAGTTGGGTAGAGGAGAAACATTATGGATTGGTTGTGTTGGTTGGGTTATCCCCACACGAGTGCCATGCTTTGTGTACTCCCAAACACACAAAATCTGTTTTGAAGATTATGATGTACAGGTTTGGGTATTTCAGCAAGCTCAAAGATACCACAAAAGAGTCACAGCAGAATTCAGAGAAATTTGTCAATGTGAAAACTGGTCCCTGGGGTCCTAGATTAGTCAGATAAACCTGAGCTACACATGTATCAATTTAAGTCTTTTACAAATGGTGCCCTGGAACCTAGAGTACCGTTGCTCCAGAAACTAAATAATACAGTATTCCTCTTTAGCATTTTTTGTGTTTAATATTAGCTTTAATAAATTAATGTAAATGTGTACAGAGTTTTCTTATAAAATGGAAATTCCAAAACCACATAAATATATAATGTCTTAAGAACAGCACAAGAGAAAAAAAATTAAAATTCAAGAAAGAAATAATATATGGAGTGGAACAAGTACAATAAGATAATCATTCTGTACCAATTTCAAAAAATCTCATTTTATATTTTATAGGGTGTAAAGAGGAAAGTAGAAGGAGAACGAAAATAGGGTGGAGAATGGAAGAAAAGATAAAGGAAAAGAGAAGGAAAGAAGATACAGGAAATATATGCTTTAGATACTAGACCTAGATTATATAAGAAACATATTATATATTCAGCATATCATAGAAGAACATTGGTTGAGTCACAGTTACTATAAAGAGCAATAAACATAGCAAAAACAAACAATAGAAAATAAACCCTATTTTAGAAAACAATCTTGGAGGCTGAAAGACCATCATGGAGTCCTTGGAGGCTTTATAATGTTTGTTTAAATAGTCAGTGAGAGGTGACCAAAACAAATCCTTCTTAATCATCAGTAGTGTGGAGTTAGCCGATGTAGTATCAAGTCTATGATGGGAACAAAGAAGATTCCACCAACTAGTAATCCTAACATGACTAGCATTCATCCATTTGGACGTAATGACTTGAAATTCAAGGGCAATTAACAGATCCACAAATTTACCTAATTTAGGATTTACTAACCAAAAGAGTGAGGAAATTCCCCCAAAAATGTGTTGAATATCAAAAGGAAAGTAACTACAACAAATAGTGGAGATAGTACTACATACCTGAGACCAAAAGGCTTTAATGGGTGGACAAAGAAAAAACAAATGTAAATATGTGCCAGGAAGGGAATTACAAGACCAACATGTGTTAGGAAGAGATAAGTTGTATTTATGTAAGGAAAAGGGAGTAATATATAACATATTATAAAAGTAATAAAGAGTTTGGGAAGTACTGGCATTACGAGTGGTGTGATGAATCTTTCTCCAAATGGATCCTCAGGTCTTTAAAGAAACAAGGAGTGTTGAAGATCCATCCCCCACACCAATTCAGTTTTAAATTTTGAATGAGAAGGAGTTATGTAATGCAGATATTTGTAAATGTAGGATGCTTTGGTGGAGATTAATTGGTTCTGGAGGTGGGATGAGAGGAGGAGATTGTGTTTTCTGAAGCATGGAAAGATATTGCAAAAGGGCAACCTGGAGAGATTCATACCGAGAAGTGTTAACAGAAGACCAAATTTAGTTTGAATCTCCAAGGAAGAGAGTGGTGTCATCCCACACAGTAACTGTTTGATCTGAATTCTGCCCTTGTGCACCCATTGTTTCCCAAAAATAGTATGATTAGATACTTTGAGAAGGTTATTATGTCAAATAGAAGATTCCAAAAATTTCTGCAGTGGAGAGATGCGTTGTGTCAATATACGTGAAGAAACTATAATAGAGTATTTAATGGGACGGTAGGAGAAAGTGTAAGGGGGATTCGAAAAATGTACCAGAGAATGGAAAGGAAATGGTGATATAAGGGAGTCCTCCAATTTACGCCATATACTAGTAGACAGAGAGTCATTGCTGCTCATAAAAGGCAAGACTTGCTTTAGGACAAATGCTGAATAGTATTGTTGAAAATTCGGAAAATTCACACCGCCTATTTCTTTGGATTTACAGAAAGAGGTTAAGCAAATGCAGGCTTTTTTCCTTCTCCATAAGAAAACACCAAGTAATTTATTAAGTGCCTTAAATATGTTTAAAGGAAGTTTAATGGGTAATATGGACAGATAAAACTTTATGACAGGTAGCATCCTCATTTTTATAGTGGCCAATCTACCCCACCAGGGCACATATAAGGGAGACCATCTTTCCGTCATTTGAAGAATCTTATGTTGAATATCCTCCAAATTAATCTGTATGGTTTTTGCCACAGAGGTGGAGTATTTAATTCCCAAACATGTAATAAAGTGAGAGGTCCATTTAAAGCCGTATCAACCATCTCTAAGACAATATTTACTAAGAGGGAGAACCTCATACTTAGAAAGGTTTAGTTTATATCCGGATAAAGCAGACTAGGATGATAAAAGATTTGCAAAGGTAGGTATCGAAGTTTGTGGATCTGATACAAAAAGAACCACATCATCCACATAAGCTGTGAATTTGATTTCAGCATATTTATATCAGAATCCATGAAAGGAAGAGGAGGTTCACAGCCAGGGGCGGCTCCTCCATTAGGGCGGAGAAGTGTCGCCCCACTGCTTTCTCGCAGTGCCAGAAGCAGAAACATAAAATGGTATTTTAAATACCATTTTATGTTTCTGCTTCTCGCGCTGCGAGAAAGCAGAATGGTATGCCTGGTTGGGGCCGTGCGGGTGGGTGGGGGACGGAGGAGTGGTTTGCCCAATGCTGTGTGCCCTGACTGTTTGTTCGGTCCTCTGGAGCCGACCAAATCAGTCACGCGCAGTCTGTATTTTCTCTATGTAGGCTGCATGTAGCCTACATAGAGAAAATAGCCTCCCTACAGGCGCCCGGCTGGGTGCCGTCCACACCAATCACAATGCTGCCATTGCAGCATTGTGATTGGCTTATGGAAGGGGAGGGAGGATGCCTGCTTCCTGTAAAGCAGCAGGAAAACGGGACCTGGCCAGGAGCAGAGGCGGTGCGGGACCCAGTAAGGTAAGTTTTTTTTTTAAATCCCCCAGAAAAGTGCGAACCCCCTAACTGCCCCCACCCACGAGTCATGCGAGCCGCGACTGTTCACAGTGTATGCAAAAATGGTTCTAAGGACAAAATAAAAAGAAGGGGAGACAAAGGACATCCATGCCTGGTGCCCTGTAAAAGAGAAAAATATGAAGACTGAATACCGTTGAGGAAGACGGATGTCTTTGGGGAGGAATATAGAATAGTTATATATTTGAGGAGAAAAGTGCGACTAAAGCCGTGCCACTCAAGAGCATGCATCATAAATCGCCAGTGTACGCGATCAAAAGCCTTTTCGACATCTAGAGATATGGCAGCCATAGGTGTGGTACTAACCGAAGCAACATGTAGAATATCCCCCCAAAGAACTAGAATTATCAGTCATGTGTCTAACTTTTATAAAGCCAGTTTGCTCTAAACAAACCATATAGGAAAATAGAGGAGAAAGCCTAATGGCAAAGAGTTTAGCGAAAAGCTTATAATCTACATTAATAAGAGAGATGGGTTTATAATTTGTCAAAGAAAAAGGATCTTTATCTTTTTTGTGAATCAAGCAAGTTATAGCTTCCCAAAAAAGTGCCACAGGATTGATAATGAGTTAAAAAGTATTGATAAAGGTAAGCAGATTTGGGAACAATAAATGGGAGAAACAAGAATACAATTCTACACAAAAACCATCCAGTCCAGCAGCTTTCTCTTTAGGTAACTGAACAAGTGCTGATTGTATTTCAGAAAGCGAAATGTCTTCATCTAAACAGAAGAGATCCTGTGCCAGCTGCAACTGCGGTGGAAGGGAGTTAAAATAGTCCAGTGCCTTATCTGAAGGAAAATGATTAGGTGTATATAGGGTTATATAACAGTCTGTAAAGCATTTCAAAATTTCAGTATCTTTAAAATAAAGAATATTACTTCCGTCTATAATCTTAACTATTTTAGACTTCTGAGATTTAACTTTCAAATAGTTAGCAAGCAAATTGCCAGATTTATTGAGCCCACAATAGAATTTAGAGTTAATCTTTAACAACATTCCAGAAGCTTCCTCCGATGATTTTCTATTAGATTCCAATTTGGCTTGCATAAGACACTGTAACGTAGTATCATTGTTGGTGGTGAAATATTCATGCTCCAATTGCTTAATGGAAGCAAGGAGAGCTGGTGATTACCTAGAAGCTCTTTTCTTTTTAGATGAGACATACTTAATGATATGTCCTCTTGCAAATGTTTAAAAGAATCCCAAATGACATGGAATGGGAGATCTGAAGTGTTATTGTAATAAAAAAACTCATTTAAAAAACACTCAAAACTCTGTACAAAAACCTCATCCTTCAGTAGACTATTATTAAAGGGCCATCCATTAGACCTAGAGGATTCCTGTAGTAAATCAAGAACAACTACAATGAGAACATGATCAGAAATTAGTATTGACCCAATTTCAGCATGTATAAGAGTGCAAATTACAGGAGGGGAAAGAACTATGTAGTCAATTCTGGATTGGGATTTATAAATTGGTGGTGAATGAAAGGTGTATTCCAGTGTCAGGATTAAACAATTTCCAAGTATCCACCAAGCCGCTGGAGTGAATAGATCATATAAAGGTTTCCTGCATCTTATTAGGGACATATTTAACATGAGACTTTTTATCCAGAAGGATCAACAATTTGGTTAAAATTTCTGCCAACTATGAAATTTGTATCTGGACAAGAACGTATCACAACCGGCATTAGTTCCCAAAATTGTACATCAACACCAGTAGGACCATAAATGTTCAGAATTAAAAGAGGTATATGGTGAATAGTAGCATGTCAGAGAACCCATCGATCTTCTGCATCTCTCTCCTCTTTCTCTATTATTAAAGGAAGGGGTTTGTGTGTATAAACTCAATTTTTATGAGCAATAGGCGGAGAACAAAAAACCTGACCCACCCAATTTTTGCGCAGTGAATTAACATCTTTGCCAAGCAAATGAGTTTCTTGTAGCCAAGCAATATTACATTTGAAATAAGATAAATTAGTAATAACCCTCTGCTTCTTGATAGGGTTATGTAGACCCTTAAAATTCCAAGATATAATCCTAAGATTATTTGCCATCCAAAATATAATAATTATATACAATGAATTGATCTAAAAACATTGAGAAGATATAACAACACAACCATTTCCAAAACAGAATTGCAGTGTAGAGACAACCGTGTATATCTAATAAAACAAAAATGTAATGAATATAAAAACAATAGATAAGAAAAAAATATATATACAAAAGACAAAAAGAAGTCGAAATAAGAAATAGGAATCCAATGGAGAGAAAAAATCAAAGATAATATAGTAAAGGAAGAAAGAAGAAAAAAACAGTAAGTCCAATAGAGAAAGAAGAGTTGACAAAAAGCCAAGAGGCTTCAGTCAAAATAAGAAAACATCCAGTGTAAAAACACTATGGAGGGACAGGGAAGCTCGAAAGGGAAGACAGACAGCAGGCTAATGTCAGCCAAAAGTGAACAACAGAGACCACCCGGGAAATTATAAATAATACATAAGTAAAGGAACAGCAGTTAGAAGCAAAACATGGAGTTTAGCAAGAAATAGACAAGAAGTATAAAAATAAATGATGTGCATGCCTATCGAATGAAATAACACTTACAAACAAATTAAGATGGACTATAAACAATAGGAGTAGGAAGGGAATCACAGGGGAGGTAACACATCGAGAAAGGGTATCTGTGCTACACAAGAGACATGTGTAAAAGGGAAAAAGGACAAAGTTAGGTGGGCAAAACAACCTGAAAGAAGCAAACAAGCAATAACCACCAAGATTACATAATCAATCAATTGGCTTTATTTCGATATAATGGATATCTTAACCTCTTCAGTGCCCATGACGAGATAGTCTCGTCATGGAGCACGGTTGCGCTGTGCCCATGACGAGACTATCTCGTCATGAACCCCACCCACTAGTGCAACGCCCGGCACAGGAGGGGGAAAGGGCGTGGCACTGAAGGGGTTAAAAAGCAGTACATAGACTAATGAACAATAAAACAATAAAAGGAGCCAATACATAGAAAAATAAACATACATTTCATACTAAAAGTGGCACCAATAAATTAAGTAAAAGCAGTTAAAAATACAGATTAAACAAGATACAAAAGCCTAGTTGATCTAATACGCCAAGCCCATCCTAGGAACTTTGCTAAGCCACAAGCAAAGAGGGGCCGTGGGTCATTTTTCAATATACGTAGTGCCTCCTTGTGATGTCTAATTCCAAGTTCTCTACAGAGTGGCTTTAACCATCTACTGCGGGGGTCTACATAAGCCGGGCATTCGAACAACAGATGGGGAACTGACTCTGTCCTATTTTCACAGAATGGGCAGGAAGAAATTGTTTGGGCCGGAGCCTTCCACCTAGAGGTCAGTTCCCCAACGGGAAGTAGACCTACCCTGAATTGGAAATATAGAGCCCTGTCCCTACGGTTTGTAATAACAACCAAGTATGGTTCGCAGAAAGACACGTCCTTTACCAAAAGGAAATCCAAGGTGGTCCTGCACAAATTGGCATTACTACTTCTGCCATCAGCTACCCATCTCCAATATATCTTCTTCAGGACAGACTTCGGGGGGGCAATTCTATTATTCCAAGCGTCGCCAAGGCCAAGATTGACGAGAAGACGCTTGACTTCCCTCAACCAACAGATCTTAGGCCAGCCTGGCAACCCCAACACATCAGTTAAGCCATCCGCGTAGCTAGACATTTCTGGAACTCTCCAGATTCGCGCCCATAAAAGAAGAGGACGGAGCCTAGCCTGGTCACTAATTGACCGAGTACCCATATCTAAAAGCAGTGGAAGGGTTGGGGTACTATGAGGGAGCCCCATTAGATCTTTATGGAATTTACTTTCTGAGCGGGATAACTGATCCATATTATGTACCCCCCAAAGTTCGGCCCCATAAAGTGCTGTACTAACACCCCTTGCCCTGTAGATATCTAGTATAGGCGCAATGGGTTTGAGGGTTGAGGCACGTTGTTCTTTAAGAAGGGCGCCCACCACCCTCTTGTGGGTCAGCAGCATCTTTTGATGGTGACATTTCCAACTCATAGAGTCGCAGAGACGAATACCGAGGTAATCGAACTCCGTAACCCTCTCGAGGGAAACAGAATCTAAGGTCGGTGGTTTAGCTATCTTTTTCGGGGGGTTGAGGACCAGGTACTTGGTTTTCCCTGTATTAATAACTAACCCCCTTGCATCACAAAAGGATTTAAAGCTAGTTAGCAGACTCTGCAGGCCTATCGGGGTTTTAGAGATCAGGAGGGTATCATCTGCAAATAGGAGGGTAGGTATTCTTCGGCCAGCCAGGGAAGGTGCGTCTGCAGGATGTTGCAGCAGGTGCTCCACCACTCCATTGACATACAATGAAAACAGAGTGGGGGCTAAAACACATCCCTGGCGTACCCCTCTGTTTACAGGTATTCGTGCTGTTTTTTTGCCCCTGATTACCCCACCTGATTTGTGCAAAATTTTCAGCATGCAGTTTTATCAGCATGCTTAGTAAATATGGTGGAATACCCTGTTCATCGAGCACACTCCAGAGTTGGCTGCGTGGGACCAGGTCAAAGGCAGTCCGCAAGTCTATGAAAGCGAGATACAGACTGCCTTTGCCCAGTACAACCACTTTCCAATACAGCATCATAAGCCGGAAAGATTGCTCTATCGTCCCCATACACAATCTAAAACCGGCCTGGAAGTCAGAAAGAATACCCTTTTCCTCAACCCACTGCAGTACCCTGCCCAAGACCACTTTTCCCGCCACCTTCTGTGAAGAGTCTAAAAGGCTTATGGGGCGGTAATTGGCTGGGTCGTTCCGGCTCCCTTTTTTAAAAATAGGAACGACCTCAGCACCCTTCCATGAGACTGGGAAAATTGCCCCATCAAAACTAGCATTCAGTAGGGCAGCGATAAGTTTTCCCCACTCCTCCGGATTAATGCGTAGCAGGTCCCCTGGTATGCCATCCGTGCCTGCTGCTTTACTGGGGACAAGACATTTAATCGCCCCTACCACTTCCTTGGCTGTGAACAGGAGCTCATCATTAAACTCGCAGGACACTAAGGGATGCTGTTCTGGCAAACTTGCCCCCTTACCCGGGACCATTGTATAGAGCTGGGAAAAATGGTCAAACCACGCACTCTCCGGTATGTTACATGTTATCATTGTATCCACGGGTTTATCCCTAGCTCTTAATAGGTCCCAGAAACCCTTCGGGTCCTTCCTTAGGCTTGCGACCTTCAAGTCGTACCAAAACTGGTTCTCCCATTCTACCTTTGCCTTAAGTATAACCCTCTTGTAGTTGCCCCTTGCAACACTTATCAGGGCTCCATTCTTGGATTTCACTGCCTTTATTAATTCCCTTTTGGCATCGCGACAAGCAGGTGAAAACCACCCAGCATTGCCCTTCGTGGCGTTTCTTTTGTTATCCCTTCTTCCCGCATTATGGACTAAGAACAGTTCGCCTAGTGCATTTGTGGTTTGGGCAAACAGTGTGGATACCTCCTGCGCACTGATAGTGGGGGAATCTAAACGAGGTACGATATTAGACATTATGGATTTTACCTCCAAGATCTTTCCCTCATTACCAACAATGTTCTTCCATTTCAGGCGCCTACCACAATTAGAGGGACACACTTCATGTGTTGTTCTCCACACATGGGGGATTGGGGGTAGGGAACATCCCATCCACAGAGGGGACAAGGACAGAGACAGAGGGTTGTGGTCGCTGTCAGTAGACGGCAGGACCACCATATCCACCAGGTGATCCCACAAACGATAGTTCAGCAGAATATAGTCAATCCGTGAGGAATGCCCTACTCTGTTGAACGTATGGGCCTCCATTTGATCTGAATTAGATCTGCCATTAATTGCTCTAAGGCCATGCTCCATGCAGAGGGCATTTAGATCGATGGCACTTTGGGTCCATCTTCTAATTGGCGTGATTTGCAACAGTGGGATACCTCTCCTTACATCATCATCTCTGGTGCCTAGCACATCGTCCACAGCAAGGGGTTCAAATGTACAGTTAAGGTCCCCCGCTAGCATGACGAGGGAATCAGCGCTACCCGTTCTGAGTTCCTCGTCAATGCCAGTTGAGGGCAGAGTGGACGAGGCGCCCCGTGTACCTCTAACGTAAATGTTAAAGATTTCAAGCACTCTCCCTCCACATGGCCCTCTCACTGTTAGCCTCTGGAGGTCAGGTGACTTGGTAGCTGTACATTTAATGGAGTACCGCAGGGAGATGCTTACCCAGATTAATAGCCCTCCCGAGGGGCGCCCCTTCCCTCCACTCGGTCGTATGGCAGGGACAAAATAGGTGGTATAACCCATCTTATGTAGGGGTTCCAAGCACCAGGTTTCCTGGAACAAGCAAATCCCAAACGGTTCTATAAATACATTCCAATCTGGTATGCTTATGTTCCGTGCAAGGCCCGCTATATTCCAGCTAGCTACCTTTCAAGAGCACACTGCCAGCCCCTCCCCACCCCATTGCTAATTCACTTGCAGGAGGGGCATTAGCAGTGGCAGTAGCCACCTCAATGATAGGCAATGCCACAGCATCCGAGGTTAAAATGTCCCCCTCAATCGACTCCCTACTGAGCAGAGACGGCGCAAGTGGTTCGGGGCAAGCCACCGGTGAGTGCCCCCTAGAGATAGTTGGTAGAAGAAGGGTACTAATGAGAGGCCTCACCAACTCCTCTCCAAATGTTAGACTATTGATTGATGTCTCCCCAGATGCCGCGTTATGCAACTCCCGTATTGGGCAGATTGCATGTCAATAGCCTTGCCAAAAGCGACCATGCGGCTGGCAAGGGATATTACTGAATAGGCTAGATTGGGAGAGGTTTCCACGAGTCTGTCTGCCGTCCCAGTACTCCCACATAGGGGTTCCGGCTGGCCTCACTGGCAAATTTGGGGGATTAAAGTAACTAAGGTCGCGAATGCCAATTGGTCCCCCGCTACCCATTAGGCTATGCTCCCTCACAGGTCCACTGCATACATAGCTAGCAACCCTTGGATCCTCAAAGTTTACTATGATGCAATCCCCGCTTATAGTTTTTTGCTTGGTGCCAATCCAGCCAACTCTCCTTACGTGAATGATCCGTCCCTCCCAAAATTTGGGCAAGGGTCTGTTTTCTTTAAGCCAAAATAGGGTCTTATTATACAGTTCAGCAAATGTCTCACGCTTACCCGGGCTAAGCACAGGCACCCCTGTCAACACAGCTACATAGGGCTGACAGTGAGGGGGGAGATTAACATTGTGGGCCCTCCCACCCTTAAGACCCTCACCTGACTGCTGTACATGAGCCTTTGCAGGTTTAGCTGGTTTAGATGTTAAAATCTCAGGTGTACTAGGGGCTAATGAAATGGCAGCTGGGGTGATAGAATTTGCTTTACCAGGGATGCCAGAAGCTGTGGGGCATGCCGTCTTTTTATCTGAGATGTTATTAACGGCCTTAGAGGGCTTTAATTTCTCTACAGGCTTAATTACTGACGGCCCAGGTTTCCTCGCTATCCCTGCAGCCGTAACGGTAGGGTGCGAGTTACGGTCAGTCACCTCGGGTACAACTGGTATAATGCCTGCTGTGGTAGCTGTGCCTTGTTGAACTATAGGGGTCTCCCTGCTGTCGGTTCCCCCCCCGGCCCATCCTCCCTAATTCTTAACTGCAATTTAATAAATGATTTTAGGGAGAAAAAATTGTCTAGAGTTGCCTGCTCCATTTTATCCACCCGCTCTGATAGCCCCCTGATTTTATCTAACACCGGGAGGAGTAAAGATTGCATCATTTTCTCCATGTTTACAATTAGGAGAGAATCTGGGGGTAAAGGCGCTGCAAGGCCACCAGTCTGTTCTTTACAGACACTAGCCACTGGCCCTCCAGATGTACCCTCCCCCTTCTCTCCCTGTAGCGGGCTGGGATCCCGCCCCACTGCCTTATGTAAGCCACCCGTCCTGGCGCCAACCCACCTAGGTCTCTTGTGGTCTTTAACCAATCTACATTTCCGTGGGGTGGACAATCTTTTCCTTTTAGTGGGGACTGGATGTATTTCCGCCTGCACCACAAAGGCCGGTGGTGGGGGCGACATCGGGTGAGTAGAAGGATTAGCCAGGGGCAACAAGGAGATGGCTGCCTCACTAGCCATTAAATCTGAGGCCACATTGTTTTCAGCGTGAAGTGCCGTGGCCGTCAAAATTTCCAACCCGTCTATACTAGCTCTTAGGGCGGCCACATGAGGGTGGTCCAGGGGAGAAGGGGCAGGGACAGGTGGGTCCAGTGTTCGCTCTGGGGAGGGCACCAAGGCTATCGAGCCCAACGAAGACCGTCTATATCCAGAGGGACCTCGAGATAACCGCCGCTCAGCCATGGCGATTTCTTTGTCAATAACATTGGCCACACGGGTAATAAACTTGTCCATGGTGCCAACCATACCTAACCAATCACCCTCCCCACCCCCCCGCCCCTCCTCAGGCTTTTGCCTGAGCGGGTTGACATCGCTAAGACAAGACCAGCCCAGATGTGGAAACAAAACCCCTAGCAATGGCCTAAGACAGCTAGGGACAACTAATAATGTGGGCTACCTGATGGCAACAGTCACGATTTCAAGGGGGTGGCCCAGTCCAACCACGTGCAGCCCCGAACGGCCACAACACTTTGCTCGGGCTCCCGCACAGCGGGGATCAAGGACCAGGTGTACGTCCAGGGCAGGGATTCCTGGGAGAGCGCCGTTCCCTCTGACCGCCTCCGGCACCACAGGGTGGCCCCACAGAGCTTAATGTACCAGGGCTGTGAGCAACTCCTGCTCCCAACAGCCTTCCAAAATCAGGGACGGGCGACGCGGCACCCAGAGAGCAGGTGCTACTGACAGGAAATATAAAATCTATTTGGGGCCAGAGTCTGCACGCTCAGGGTGGCTACACGAGCGAACGAGGATTTATACAAACTTACAACAGCTATACAAGTTACGTAGGATAACTAGCAATAGTCTTACCCTCAACGTGCCAAATGTTTGCAGATGCAAGGGGGGGGGCCCGGCCCAGCCTCCTCCGGCCTCTGACGGCCTCTGACGGCCACGGACGGCCACGGACGTCCACGGACGGCCCGCCCTCTGCCCGGCTCAGCCCGCGCGCGTCCCGCGACGCGAAGGAAGCAGTTTCTTTTAAAGCGCCTCCGGGCGCGCTGGAATGAGGAAGCTGTCTGGCCCCCAAGGGATCACGGGAGCTGTAGTCTCCCCCAACAGCGGCCAATAGAATGGTGTGGCGGCGAGGGAGACGTGCAGCGTAGGCACCCCGTCGATATTGCGCTGTCCTAGTCCCAGGAACGAGGAGCGAGGAGTCCAGGTAGGTTTTGCTGCTGTCCTGCAAACTGAAGAAAAATGCGGCCCCCAAGATTACATAAGGATAAAGACGATGACATTAGTTCCCTAAAGATTAAGTCATATTATATGCAAAAGAACTGAAAAGCAATAGAGAAATAAAGGTTCAAGATTTTCCGAAGTCCATATCTTCACCTTTGTGGCAGAAAATAAACTGCCTCAAATCCTCTGGACAGTCAAATAAAAAAGTACCTTCCTTGAAAAAATATGGATTCACAAGACCATATCTTGCATTCATGGAGCAAAGAGCAGGACAAAAGGAAAGCGGCAGTTGCATGAGCCACATCATGAGAGAATAGGACCCTCTGACCAGACCACAACATTTGCTTTCTCTGCTTAGCCGCAGACAAAACCATTAACAGTTCATTAAATTCTGGAAAGAGAACAATTATTTCTCTAGAGCGACTTGCTGATAATTGCCCCCCAGATCTAGAGCCTATGCGGTGTGCACATTGTAAATTAAGATTTATACCATCCTTAAGACCAACTATTTTAGGAATATGCATCTTAAAAAATGCAAGCATGTCGTAACCTTTTGCCTCCTTAGGAATGCCATAAATTCTGAGGTTATTATGTCTGTTATGATTTTCCAAGTCCTCCTTCTGTTGTTTAAGAAGATCTATCTCTTTAGACATAGAATCAATCTTGGTGGGTGCATCCTGGACATCACTAATCAGTTGCTCTGCTGCAGACACTCTGGACTCTAGACTTGACCATTTCTCATCCAGGCGTTGAAGAGTAGCATTAGTGTCAATAACAAAGGGTTTCAAAAGCTTTATTTCCTCCATAAGTTAATGGTACTGGAGACTTTGTAGGAGAACTAGGATCTTTCTTTTGCCGTTTTGTAGCAGCAGTGGAATCTTTGCGGACAGAAGACATGCTCGTGGATGAATTAGAAGTCTTTTGACAGGATGGGGAAGACTCCATCTGAAGAAAAATAAATAAATAAATCAGCCACCAGAGGCACGGGAGCCGCAAATGTCACAGAAGAGAACCTGTAGCCAAAAAGTCCCAAAGGGAATCCAATAACAATGGCAGTGAAAGAAATGCAGAGATGAACTCTAATGCATCAGCAGCTGCGAACCACGAGAACAATCCTTGTTAGAAAGCAACAAGAGGTGTGCTAAAAAATATGTGACATGATAAGAGCTTCACAGAAATGAGGTGACTGAAAAATGACACTGAAAAATGCAGCATGAGCGAAGTTGCTGATAAATCCAATGAGTCAGGCAGACTGTAAATGCTTGGAGGTAAAACGATGGTCAAAAAGCATGCACTACCATATAGCAAATATTAAACTGCCCTAAAAAGCACTCCAGGCTTTCTTGATACATTTTTTTAAATCACGCTGCAGCACAGGAAAGAAGTGCTTGCCCCCCCACACCACAATGAAGAAAATGGCAGCCACGACTCCATAGTCTGAGGAGACGCGACACAGGGAAAACTACATTGAAAACAGCTTAACTGGAAGCCAAAAAGGAAAATACCTGTGTCCCCCGCGTTCGTGCATTAAAGTCTCCACTTCATGTCAGGAGATAAAGCAAAATGCCACCCGAGTGTTTTTGGGTCTCTGTCGAAGCACGGAGCTTCACAATGCTGTGGCCATCTTTCAGGCGGATTGGCCATGCCCCCCCTCCTCTTTAGCATTTGACTCTCTCAGGGTTGCAAAGCAGAGCAGTCTGAGCCTTACTTGAAGCCAAGATATGGATGAGGTATCAAGAACACAGTGCAGTAGAGTAACACTATCTGATAAGTGGGGGTACAGTAACTGCTTTACTTTGTAAAAAAAAAGTACTTTAATCCATATGAGACAGAATAATGCACAGTTGTATGTCAACATATCGAAAGCAAAATTATTGCCTGACATGAATATTGTGGCATTAATATTGTTCACCAATATATCACTCCATTGGGTGTATATTTTATATTATTAGGTCAAATTGGGTGATACTTTGTAAAAAATATTTAGGACACAATATTTTTGTTAGCTGATATTCGGGGCTCTATATTCTAAACTAAAAAGTTTCTAGCTCCATCCTGACCAGAGACACAATGCCAAAAACTATTATAGCCATTACCCACTGTGCATTGTTAGATCTCAGGGTCTGGGCACAGTGGACTGTAGTCAACTACCCCATGGGCTAGTCGTTCGGGAAGTGCTGTTTATGTGCCAGTACACCAGACTCCCCATGCAACAGTATAAAAGGGTTTAAAGTACTAGCTTGGAAACCACTGGTCCTGGGCTGAAGTTTAGGTTGTCTGGTGTGCCAACAGGTTCCAGGGGCATGGATTCCATACACCATAGATCTGGCTGGAGACACAAAACTGCGAGTTCAAATTCAAAACTTGTGAACTGGCGCAAGCTAGAAGGATGTGGCCAATGGTTACTGATTCATGGTGACCTCCTCCAGGTGCATCTCTGATTGCCCAAGTCAGTTTTTAAAGCTGAGGTAATCCTCAGGGCCTTTGGATGCAAATGCTTTCCTGCAGGGAAGATGCCCGGAGAGCCAGCATTTGCACATAAAGGAGAAATCAACACAACAAAGGAGCAAAATCCAGCCTAAACCCTGCTAGCATGTGGGAATCAGAAGAGGGGTAAAACAAAAAAGGTGGGGGATCGTAATACGGTTCTCAACTGGGAGGATCAGAAAGCTGCCTAGATTGACCTAGAAATATTTGTCCCAACTCAGAAGTCAGTATACATAGGGGTTAGCAGTTCTTGAGTGTAACTTCCATAGCCAGTTTCCTCCATTCCAGCGAACCGTGCATCCAGTTTTGTTATGTGGAAGTGTATCTGGGTGGAAAAAGTAATCTAAAAAGTAATCTAAAAGTAATCTAAAAAGTAACTTAAAAGTAATCTGTACAGTAATTTCAATACCTCGATTTACCTGTATTTCAAACAACTGCATTTGAACTTGCATTAACTTGTAAACACTGCATAATATATTGCAAAGCATTTATTTAACTTAACTGTGCCAGACTTGACTTGGTTCTAGAAATAGGGTAACTAAACAATATTTTAATACAAACAAAATTGGTCTGAGCTCAGTCTGTGAGTGTGTGCCATCATTTGCTGATTAAGTGTGTACAACAAATGCTTAACACTACCCTCTGATAAAGCCTTACTGCTCGCCCACATTACCACAAATAGAGAGTAAGGTGCTATCTACTTTTACCTCTGCCTGCCTTTCGGGTTCCACTAGACTCTGTGCACACTATACCTCATTTTGGTATAGTATTTACAGAGCCAGCTTCCTACATTGGTGGATCAGCGGTGGGATATAGAACTTTGCATTTGTTGGACTAACTTGGTTACCATCTGATCACACGACAGAACTCCTAAATTGTCTTTAGAATTCTAATTTTTGAATTGACACATTTTTCCAATTTACTAAAAGTCTTCTTAGGGCCTTGGTTAATTCCCTTTATAATTTTACAAAAATAAAAGTTCACTTTAGCTAGGATAAGAGCGTTTTTTAACAATGTCTCTTAACAAGAACCCAGCTGTTAAATGAAGATAACCACAATGGCATAGAGGACCAGGTTGAGGAGCTCAACCTCACCCCTTACCTCCACTTAGCTTAAAAGGAGTTACGGTCCCTATGCAAAATTAAAAATATAACCATGGGGTGCCATCCCACCAAACACAAGCTCCAGGAGCTGTTGGCTAGGTATGCTAAGGACCATCCCTCTGAGAATGGTGAAGAGCTCTCGGATGAGGAAGAAGATGGAGGGGATGAGGATACCATCCAAACCCCCCGCCCCCACTTCATAGGGAGAAAAGGGCCCCAGTGGCCCTGACTATAAGAATAAACCTCTTAGCGCCTAGAGACCACACAGGTGGATCAGGTGCTACTAAGGACATTGAGGACAGCCTCAATGAGGAGGACGACCTGCTGGCAAGGTTGGCCAAAAGATTGGATCTAGAGACCAGACTCATGGCTCTAGAGAAAGAGAGAGCAGAGATGGGCCTAGAACCCATCAATGGTGGCAGCGATTTACTCAATGAGGATAAAAAGCAATCTTATGATCCTAAAATTCCCAAAGGGATTGTTCCTAAATATGAGGAGAGTGATGATATCACAATATGGTTCACAGCCTTTGAGAGGGCCTCTGAAATGAGAAAAGTGAAGAAGTCACACTAGGGGGCACTCCTTTTGGTACTGTTCTCTCATACCTGCAGGGACAGACTCCTGGCCCTTCCAGGGGCAGATGCTGGGTCTTATGACTAAATGTAGAGAACTCTGATTGAGGGCTTTGGACTCACAACTGAGGAATACAGAACTAGATCCCGAGGGGGTCACAAAACCCAAAACCAATCCTGGATTGACTTTGTTGACTACTCAGTTAAGACCCTAGATTGCATGATTTCGATGGATTTTGCAATTTGTTTATGAAAGAACATATTATAAGTAAATGCACTAATGAAAAGTTACATCAGCATTTGGTAGGCCTAGGTCTAATTTCTCCCCAAGAATTGGGAAAGAAGGCAGACCACTGGGTCAAGACAAGGGTGGCAAAAACAACCACTGGGGGTGACCAAAAGAAAGAGGTTACAAAACCGACCCAGGGGAGAGGTGGCGAGAATCCCCAAGATAAAAAACCTGAGTCTTCAAAAGGGCCCAAAACAGCTGCACAGGTGAGTGGGACCCAAAACTCTTGCCAGTCCAATAATAGGTACAGGTGAAAGAACTTTGATCCTTTAAAGGCCTGGTGAAACAACTAAGCCTGGGCAAAGCACTGCGCTACGCACGCGTAGTTTGAGAAGTTTGCGCTACTACGCAGTACACGAATTGCACATAGCACAGTGCAAACACGCGTAGCGTAGTGCAGCGGTCATTTTTTGCTTGCTCGTCAAGTTGGCGACCGCGAGCAAGCAAAATTACATCTCGGTGAGACTTTTCCTCGTTCGCGATCAGCAACATCAAGTTGCCGATCACGAGCGTGTAAAATAAACCTCCCAGCGAGCTTCTCAACGTGGGCAGGTCAGGTTTCTCATTGCGAGTGGTCGCGTATGCTCGCAACTGCTCAAGATGAGAAACTACCAGTCCGTGTTGAGAAGGCTGCAGCTCGAGTAGAAATCTACTCGAGCGCCAGAAAACGACCGCTTGCACTGTGCAAGATGCAGTTTGCACTGATTGCACAGTGCGGACAAGCACCCGGCACTGTGCAATCAGTGCAAACAGCATCTTGCACAGTGCACTACGCAGTTTGCGAAGCTACGCGTAGCTCGCGTAGTGTGAAGTGCACTTCGCGTAGCTATGCGTAGTACTACTTTGCAAACTACGCCCAGGGTTAACAACTGTAAGAAGTTGTGACACTTAACTGGAGATGCTACATGTCCTAACAAGAAGGCCCGTAGTCCTCCTACAGCTACTACTGGTGTAGCCAGTCTCCAGATGGGATCAGCAGTGTGCCCAGAGCAAATGGGGTTACACGCTGAAGCAGTTCTTGTCACTGAAGGGGAAGTTGAGTTTGCCACTTTATTTGTGTAGCCACCCAACTTAAAGAAGTATTTCCAATACCCTTGGATCAATGGGACTAGAATAGAATCCCTAAGGGATACAGGTGCCAGTGTCACTATGGTTAGAGATTCACTGGTTTCCCCAGAGCAATACCTGAAAACTTACCCAGTCACCAATGCTGACTGTGTTACCACTAACCATGCTATGGCATTGGTGACATTAAAGCCGTGGGGGGCGGATTCTGGCCTGAAACATGTAGTGGTCTCTCCAAAGCTTTCTGCTGCATGTCTGCTTGGTAATGACCTGGAAACCTCAGCATGGGCTGAGGTAGAACTAAAAACCCATGCAGCAATGCTGGATATCCTTGAGATTTTGTGCGTCAAAACAGGGTGCAAAAGAAGTGTTGGAGCCTGAAAGTATGGCCCAACCTTCCAAGAGGAAAGGTAAGAAGACTGGGAAACCAGCTTCTGTACAGCAAAAGGATCAGGACCTCTCTCCTCAGGGAGAGGACTGGGACACCTCAGAGGGAACTGAGCCCATGGAGCTTGACCCTTACGGGATTGAATTCTTAGGCCCAGGGGGGCCCTCTAGGGAAGTGCTGTGCCTTGGACAGCAGGTTTGTCCAACTCTTGAAACCCTGAGGCAGCAAGCTGCTACCCAGGAAAAGGGAAATGTCAGTGGTACCCACAGAGTCTATTGGGAGGAGGGGCTGCTGTTCACTGAGGCCAGAGACCCAAGCCCTGGAGCCACTAGGAGAGTGGTAGTGCCTCAGAGGTCCAGGTAGTTCCTACTAACTTTAGCTCATGACATCTCCTAGCTGGACATCTTGGTCAAACAAAAACCTGGGAAAGGCTAGTTAGCCACTTGTACTGGCCCCAGATGTATCAGAAAGTAAAGGTGTTTGTCAGCTCCTGTATCACCTGTCAAGCCAGTGGCAAATCAGGTGAACACCCAAAGGCCCCCTTAATTCTACTACCAGTGGTTGGGGTTCCCTTTGAAAGGGTAGGTGTGGGGATACTGGGTCCTCTTGAACCTCCCACAGCTTCAGGAAACAAATTCATACTAGTGGTAGTGGATCATGCCACTAGGTATCCTGAGGCAATTCCCCTTAGGACTACTACAGCTCCTGCAGTAGCCAAGGCCCTCATTGGTGTCTTCACCAGAGTAGGGTTTCCTAAGGAGGTGGTTTCAGACAGAGGGTCAAACTTCATGTCTGCTTTCCTAAAACACATGTTGGAAGAGTGCGGAGTGCAGAACAAGATTGCTACACCCTATCACCCTCAAACCAATGGTCTTGTTGAGAGGTTTAACAAGACATTGAAATGCAGGATTATGGGACTCTCTGAAAAACTCAAAAGTAGATGGGATGTCCTCTCACCATGCTTGCTTTTCGCCTAAAGAGAGGTGCCTCAGAAGGGAGTTTGGTTTTCCCCCTTTGAACTTCTGTTTGGCCATCCTGTTAGGGGACCACTCTGTCTTGTAAAAGAGGGTTGGGAGAAGCCTCTCCAAGAACCCAAACAAGACAAAGTGGACTATGTACTAGGCTTAAGGTCCAGAATGGCAGAGTACATGGAAAAAGCTTCCAAAAATATTCAAGCCAGCCAGGAGCTTTGGAAGCAGTGGTATGACCGGAAAGCTGCACTGGTAGAATTTCAACCAGGGCAAAAGGTGAGGGTTTCGGAGCCAGTGGCTCCAAGTGCTCTCTAGGACAGATGGAGTGGCCCTTATCCCATCTTAGAGAAGAAAAGTGAGGTGACCTACTTGGTTGACCTGGGCGCAAGCAGGCCACCCAAAAGGGTGATCCATGTGAACCGCCTTAAGCTTTTCCATGGCAGGACTGACATCACCATGCTGATGGTGACTGATGAGGATTAGGAGACAGAGAGTGAACATCTCCCTGATCTCCCCTTATACAGCCCCAAAGATGGGTCAGTGGATGGAGTTGTGTTTTCAGACACCCTCATTGCCCAACAGCAGGCTGATTACAAGCAAGTCTTCCAGCAGTATTGCTAAGCTCTTTTCCTTGACCCCTGGTCAGACAAACTAGTGTACCCATGATGTGTCAGGAAGAAAATCTATCGACAGTCTGAACAAGTCAAAGAAAGCATCAGATCTGAAGTCAGCAAGTTGCTGGAGCTAGGGTTACTGAACCCTCTGAGAGCCCCTGGGCCAGCCCAGTGGTTCTAGTCTCAACCTCATCCCCAGGTTGGAAAGAGAGAAATTAGGTACTATGTGGACTATAGAGGGCTCAAATCTGTCACCAAGACAGATGCTCACCCTATCGCAAGAGCATATGAGTTGATAGACAAATTGGGTGCAGCCAAATTTTGAAGTACCTTTGACTTAACTGCAGGGTACTGGCAGATTGGCATGGTACCAGGAGCAAAAGAAAAGACAGGTTTCTTCATACCTGATGGGCATTATCAGTTCACTGTTATGCCTTTTGGTTTAAAGAATGCCCCTGCCACCTTCCAAAGGTTGGTGAATCAAGTCCTTGGTAGATGGGAGTCCTTTAATGCAGCATGTCTGGATGATATTGCTGTCTTTAGCTCCACCTGGCAGGATCACCTGATCCACCTGGGGATGGTTTTAAAAGCCCTGCAAACTGCAGGCCTAACTATCAAGGCATCCAAATACCAGGTAGGGTAGGGAACTATGGTATAATTGGGCCTCCTTGTTGGTGGAGGCCAAGTGCAACTCTTACAGCCCAAGATCCAGGCCATCCTGGACTGGACAGCTCCTACAACCCAGACCCAAGTCAGGGCATTCCTTGGCTTGACTGGGTACTACAGGAGATTTGAGAAGGGATATGCGTCCATTGTGACTCCCCTCACAGAAATTACCTCCAACAAGATGCCCAAAAAGGTAAACTGGACAGTTAGCTGTCAAAAGGCTTTTGACACCCTGAAAGAGGCAATGTACTCAGCACCAATTCTCAAAGCTCCAGACTATACCAAGCAGTTCATTGGGCAGACTGATGCTTCTGATCTAGGGATAGGAGTGGTCCTATCCCAGACCAATGATGAAGGCCAAGACCAACCTGTTGCTTTTTTAAGGGAGCAGCATTGGGTACCATTGAGAGGGAGGCCTTTGCTGTGGTTTGGTCCCTGAAGAAGCTGAGACCATAGTTGTTTGGTACTCACTTCCTAGTTCAAACTGATCACAGACCTCTCTAGTGGCTAATGCAGATCAAAGGTGAAAATCCTAAACAGTTGAGGTGGTCCATCTCCCTACAGGGAATGGACTTTATAGTGGAACACAGACCTGGGACTGCCCATGCCAATGCAGATGGACTTTCCAGGTTCTTCCACTTAGACAATGAAGACTCTCCAGGCGAAGGTTAGTCTCATCCTCTTAAATTTGAGGGGGGCTTGTGTGAGAAAGTGCTCTCTTTCTGCATGGTTGCCCTCACTTTTTGCTGAGCTGCTAATGTACTTTGACGGAGTGTGCCCTGGGCTCCTGCAAATCAGGTACCCAGGGCCTATGTTCTTTCCCTAAAACTGCATTGAAGACCAAACCCAATTGTCACTCCCTGGCCACAGGTCAGCCCCTGGTAAATGGTACCACAGGTATCCAGGGCACTGTGACCAGGGAAGGCCTCTAAGGGCTGAATCACTTATTGTGCCACCCTAAGAGACCATGTACCTTTACACTCACACACTGCCTTTGCATCCCTGTGTGCCATGCCTACAACCCACTGCCCTGGCGTAGATCAGCCACCCCTCTAGCTGGGCGCACTATGCCAGTGGTGAGGGTACAGGTGCATGAGCCCTGTACCCCTACAGTGTCTAAGCCAATTCTTGGTCATTGTAAGTGCAGTAAAGCAATTAAGAGTATATGGTGCTGGGAGTTTGTCATTACAAACTCCACCGTACCACAATGGCTTTACTGTACACTGAGATGTTTGGCATCAAACTTATCAGCACATTAAACCCACACTGATGCCAGTGTGGGATTTAATGAAATATTCGCACAGAGGGCCTCTTAGACATGCCCCCTGAAAAATAACCTAACACTAGTCTCCAGGCTGAGTGGCTGCTCCCCAGCTGCCTCCACCAGACATGTTTCTGGACCCCTGGGTCGAGAGCCTGTTGCTCTCGGGGGCCTGAAACAATGTCCATCCTGGGACGAGGTGCTAAGCCTCCTCCCCCTGGATGAGCATGATCCACAAAGGAGAATCTTCAAAGGCTTGCCCAAGCCTTTTGCTGCTTCCAGCAACTGGTCCCCACCAGTTCTGGCCCCCACTTTGAGCGGGAGCACCGGTGGGAAAACCAAGTGAGAAAGGGAGGCGTGCCCACCTTTGCCAACCTTACCCCTCAGGAGGGGGAGGTGAGGTGAAGCACAACTCTCACTCCCTGCCATCTTGCAGATGGGGGACCTAGCCAACCAGAGTGAGGCGTATGCCCCCTACCACTGGAGGGTGGCATAATAGGGGGTGTACCCACCCCAAGGAAGGGACCCATTGGTCCCAACCTTTTACTTACCTGTAGCACCCCTAAATCTAGTATTTAGGGCCACACCTGAACCTTGCCTCCTCAGACAAGCAACAACCAAGAAGAAAAGGAGAAGAAGGACTGAACAGCTGTGCTGAAGCTAACAAGACGAGAACGCCCACAAACTTGGATCCAGCCCTACCAGCCTGTCTCCAAACTGAACCTGCAGAAGCAAAGCTCCGGTGTGTCCTGCAGTCAGCAACCTCAAGAACCCTGAGGACCTACCCTGCCTTCCAAAGAAAAGTCTTTGTCTCCCATGAATACCGGATTTGTTCACCAACAGACTCCAGCTCCGACAAAATCAGCGAGTCTGCACCACTCTGCACCTGTCGCCCACGGCCCGAGTTCGAGTGGCCCAACACCACGAGGAGGTCTCCCTGGCTTTTCTGACCCAAGATCTGGTGATCTCTCACCTGCCTTGATTATCCCAGTGAAGCCTGCAGCCTCTATCTGGAGGATCCCCCCCGACCGCGCTCGGAGCTGGTAAAAGAAACCCGACGCCTAATGACCCCCCTGCACCTGAAGCTCTACGGCCTTGGGTGGCCCAACCAATAGTGTCCCAGCATCCCCAGGCATCCCAACTTACCTCTCCAACCGGTGGTCACCTCCAGAAGATCTCCGTCCCCGAGCCTGAAGTCTCTGTTGAAACCGGAGAATCCCCATTGAAACCAACAGGGCACCCAACGGCAAAACAGCACTCTGCACCCAGCTACCCCTGCACCGCTGCGGGTGCAATTTTTGTGCTAAGCAGAATCCCCCTTTGCTCTGAGCCTAACACCAGGAGCTTTGCTCCCACAACCCAGTGGCCTGTTTGTAAGCAGCCACCAACCGGAGGCCCGCATCCACTATTGGATAACATTGGGCCTCAGCACTCTGCACCCAGCCGCTCTAGTGTCGCTGAGGGTGTAACAAGAGTGCATCTTTGACCCTGGGGAACCCTTGTTCTAACCCCAGAAACTCAACCCAAAAGACCGATTACTTACTTGGTAACCTTTAACTTCATTTCTCTCCATGGGAACCTATTGACTGTTTTCTCTGAAATATGTTCTAAATGTAAAGTTGATTTGTATGGAAACCTGAAAAGTAACAATTGTGCAAAACTGATTTTACTTACCTTTTCTCTAGGAAATGTCCCAGTGTGATATCTAGGCATATCACACTGAGTAGAAAAATAAATCTAAAAAGTAATTTAAAAAGTAACTAAAAGTTAATCTGTATAGTAATTTCAATACCTTGACTTACCTGCATTTCAAACAACTGCATTTGAACTTGCATTCACTGTGACCCAATGTGCCTCGGCATAATTATAAGGCCACGTAAAGCCACTTTATGTGGTTTTTCATGGCCTTATAAATGTGCCCCTTTAACATAGGAAACTGCGTGAAAGGGGCGTTCCATAGGTGTGGCTGTGGGTGTTCCCACACAATACCCATGGAACTGGACACATTCCCAGATTTACGAGAAATCGTAAACCTGGGAATGCGTCAGAACCTAGCGCCACCCCAGGGGTAGTGTTAGGGAGGGGCAACTAGGAGAAATGTTTTACTTTCTCCTCGTGCTTTCCATTTTCTATCTGTGTTGCATTCTGCAGCACACATAGAAAAAGAAAATTGCCTGAATTGATTGATTTTGTGCAGGAAGGTGCCCCACAAGGTGCAAGGGTGCCTGCATTGGCGCACGGCAGTCCATTGTGCACCGGCACTGGGGAAAAGGACAGGAATGCACTGGATCACATAGATACATCGCATTCCTGCCCTTTTGTTTTGATGTAAGGCAGGCAAGCACGATTCCTTGCGGCGCTGATCTACCTCAAAACCCCATAAATTAGGCCCCAAGTGGTTTACAATGGCGTAATTTTAATTTCTCCAAAGCCTAGTTAAAAGGTACTCCACCTAGAGCTCAATCAGGCACTCACAAAGACCTTACCCCCTGTCACAACATTAACAGAACATGCACCATCACCCTCCATAGTTTTCCCAAACATTTGAGATTAAAGGACCCGGTTAAGAAATGCTGTTAGCACCTCTACAAGGGGGTGGCTATCTGGCATCTCTCAATGGAGGAAAAATGTAAAAAGGCATTCACTATCAACCAGACTGCCTCCATTACACATTCAATGAAGCCTAGGTAGAGATGATAGTAACTACTGCCTGAAATATTAGGGATCTTTTGCTGCCATCTCAAACTCTGAGCATAGCTCAGGGATCTAAGGTCATATAACAGGGAGAATCATCAATTGGCTCACAGAGGGAAAAAACAACAAAAGGGAACTGAAATAACACAGGGCAGAAAGGCACTTCGGTACCATGCGGGAAATGTTCCAGACCAACATTGGATGCTTCATTGAAGTCACCATAGGGCAGGGTAAGACAATGCCAATATGACCAATGACATGGACACACTTGAGCACAGAGCAGATTATCTCTGATATGAGTGCCCGTGTGGACAGTTCAATCATGCCAAATTCCACCATCCCAAAGCAAAGTTTACCCTAGATTTGAGGGGGGGGGGGTGTTATTGGTCCTACTTAGCTATTCTGGCCATTCATATAGAAAGTGTGAAAGGAAATGATCCACAAAACCCTGCATGGGTTTATGTTGAGAGGCAAACTCGTGCAACTATATTGGGCATGTCTGAGTGTCTGTTTGGGGCCTGATAGGGGAGCGATGAGGGTGTGAGGGCAGAATATTAGCCTCATGCCCATAAGAAAGAGAACGTGCAAAGGGCACAGAAATTCTTTTTTTCAATCCTGTGAGGAGGAGGTGCCTCAACCTGAGGGGTAAGACTTGAGGTGTAGGGCCTGACTGAGCTTGTAATGTTGAAGTCCAGTTGCAGTGACACTTCTATTTGCCCAGATCATTTGTTTGCTGTAACACTTTTCGCCCTAAGTGTGATGGGTATGCCCAGACGTGGGTCCCTTGCTCACTGTGCCACTGGATTCAAGCTAGCCTGGCTGAAGAAAGGTGACATACCCTGAAACCGGTTCCAGGATGCTTGTTTCCGGTCCAGGAAGGACCAGGCCTGGCAGTTCGGTCTGGACTGTTCCCATGGGGCACAGGGTCAAGACTGATTTGCATATGGCTGGGTCCAAACTGGGGTGGCGTAGTGGGCAAAAGAACGATGGATTTAACCCAGATCTTTTGACTAGGGGAGAATGTTTGCATTGTCAGTATTCCTTCCTTCATTTGTTTGCTGTAACACCTTTTGCCCTAAGTGGGATGGGTATGCCCAGACGTGGGTCCCTTGCTCACTGTGCCACTGGATTCAAGCTAGCCTGGCTCAAGAAGGGTGACATACACTGAAACCGGTCCCAGGATGCTTGTTTCTGGTCCAGGGAGGTCCTGGCCTGGCAGTTCGGTCGGGACTGTTCCCATGGGGCACAGGGTCAAGACTGATTTGCATATGAATGGGTCCAAACTGGGGTGGCGTAGTGGGAAAAAGAACGATGGATTTAACCCAGATCTTTTGACTGGGGGAGAATGTTTGCATTGTCAGCATTCCGTCCATCATTTGTTTGATGTAACACTTTTTGCCCTAAGTGGGATGGGTATGCCCAGACGTGGGTCTCTTACCCACTGTGCCACTGGATTCAAGCTAGCCTGGCTGAATAAGGGTGACATATCCTGAAACCAGTCCCAGGATGCTTGTTTCCAGTCCAGGTATGACCTGGCCTGGCAGTTCGGTCTGGACTGTTCCCATGAGGCACAGAGTCAACACTGATTTGCATATGGCTGGGTCCAAACTGGGGTGGTGTAGTGGGCAAAAGAACGATGGATTTAACCCAGATCTTTTGACTGGGGGAGAATGTTTGCATTGTCAGCATTCCGTCCATCATTTGTTTGCTGTAACACTTTTCACCCTAAGTGGGATGGGCATGCCCAGACGTGGGTCCCTTGCTCACAGTGCCACTGGATTCAAGCTAGTCTGTGTGAAGAAGGGTGACATACCCTGAAACCGGTCCCAGGGTGCTTGTTTCTGGTCCAGAGAGGTCCTGGCCTGGCAGTTCGGTCTGGATAGTTCCCATGGGGCACAGGATCAAGACTGATTTGCATATGGCTGGGTCCAAACTGGGGTGGCATAGTGGGCAAAAGAACGATGGATATAACCCAAATCTTTTGACCGGGGAGAATGTTTGCATTGTCAGCATTTCCTTCATCATTTGTTTGCTGTAACACTTGTTCTGCTACCAGCTGACATAATTGAATCGAAACCCATGTTGCAAGTATCTGGGCCACTCACTTCCAGTGAGCCAGTCACAGGAGCAGGGGTAGAGATTTTGATATCCCTGAGTCTCAAGCAACAGGAGGCAAGCCAAAAAGCACTTGGAGATCATTTGTAGTGAAGACAGAGTCCAGCTCTCCTCTCCTTTAGCAGAGTCAGACAGTCGCAGGCAGAAGAGCAACACATGAGAAAAGCAGGCCTTCTAAGTCTGCAGTCCAAAGATGAGCACAGTAGTCCTTCTGACAGAGGTTCGGTTCAAGATCCAGAAGTGTCTGGTTTTAGTGGGTCAGAGAACCAGTACTTATACCCAAAAGGGCCTTTGATGTAGGGGGTTACTTCAAATCAGCTCTCTGAAGTGCACAAGGATCCCTTTTAAACCAGTCCTATCTGTGGGGGGTAAATCAGTGATTTGTGTGTGAACAGGACACTAACTATTGAAATGTAAGTGTCACCCATTAAAATACAGATGAGCCTCACCTTCCTGTAATTCTGGATGACTAGAGGAGATGCACAAAGTGTAGCTGTCACCTAACCCAGACATGTACTGGAGACAGTCTGTAAGGCACAAAAGAACTAAAAGCAGAGAAATGTCCACTTTCTAAAAGTGGCATTTCTAACGACTGCTGATCCTCCTGCTTGGGACACGAGACGCTCGATCACGCATCTCTTATCCTAACGTGGTGGTAGGGTGCACAGAGGTTTTTTTCAAACTCCAGTCTTCCTGCCTATCCTTTCTCCAGGGGGGCGGCGCCTCACACGACCGTCTTCCCACTTGACTGAGTTGCCTCAGTTCTCCACTCTTCTGTGGGTTAAAATTCAAAACCTGTGAACCGGCATAAGCTAGAAGGATGTGGCCAATGGTTACTGATTTATGGTAACCTCCTCCAGGTGCATCTCTGATTGCCCAGGTCAGTTTTTAAAGCCAAGGTAATCTTCACAACATAGTGGAGTATATTTAGTGGCCAGTTTGGTCCTCTGTCAGGCTGCCTGGTAGCTCTTGGGTGGGTCTTTTTTTCCCTGCTGTTTTTTTCCTGTGGTGTTTCCCGTCAATGGCCTTTGGAGGCAAATGCTTTCCTGCAGGGCAGATGCCCAGAGAGCCAGCATTTTCAGATAAAGGAGAAATGAACACAACAAACAAGCAAAACCCAGCCTAAACCCTGCTAGCATGGGAGAGTCAGAAAAGGGGTAAAACAACAAAGGTGGGGGATCGTAATACGGTTCTGAACTGGCAGGATCGGAAAGCTGCCTAGATTGACCTAGAAATATTTGGCCCAACTCAGAAGTCAGTACACATAAGGGTTAGCACTTCTTGAGTGTAACTTCCATAGCCAGTTTTCTCCATTCCAGCGAACCTTGCATCCAGTTCTGTTATGAACAAAGGTATCTGGGATGCGTAATCTACTCTGTTTCTTCCCGCAAGCTGTCTGTGCTCTCCCATGAAGGTTTGTGCAATCCCTGTCTGTGATGTCAGTTTAACACTGCCTCAAATTCCTGCCACCCAAAACGATGCAAACAATGGTAATTAGAGAATTCAAACAGTTGGCCTTAGAGGACCTCATTTTCTGGATCTGGCACACTTTCACAACAGTTATTACACATCTCATTATTGCTGCGGGGCTCTGAGCTTCAATGGCAGACAAGCACTTCTTGTTAAAAGCACAATGTAGCACTAGGCTCGAGCCTTCCAAGCACAAAGTAACTCTTCAGTGGCTCTACTCTTGGATACAAGATTTTATCCAACTTGAAAGGGATGATGCAACCAGCAAAGTACAACCTTTGGAAAAAACGTCTTCTCTGCTACACCACGGACCATGCACGAAACCTCGGCATAATATTAGACACATCGCTCACGATGAACTGCCAGATCAACGCTGTATCCTCAGCCTGCTTCAACACCCTCTGCATACCCCAAAAAACATTCAAATGGGTCTCTTCCGAATCCAGAAAAACAGTCACACGCGGCTCATCAGTAGCAGATTGGACTACAGCAACGCCTTCTACGCCGGAATCAACAAGAAACGACTTTGCAAACTCAAGACCGTTGTTTTGGTCTTGTTTGGTTTAGATAACGGCATTTTAATTTTCTAAACTGGTGTGGTGTCATGTTGTCATTTTTTAATTGTGTTATTGTGAGTTATATACAAAGGCTTTACACATTGCCTCTGTACTTCAGCCTGATTGCTCTATGCCAAGCTACCAGAGGGTGAGCATAGGAAAATCTAGGTGTGTACTTTACTCATCCTGACTATAAGGAAGGGTCCCTACTTGGACAGGGTGCATACCACTGCCAACTTGTGCACCCCAATTCTAACATTTAGAAAATATGGGCTCACCTGTGGTACTGTCTAGCACCTATACAGTATCCTCCCATAGTGCATTGTTGCCATCTAAAACCTACTGGCAGGACACACTAGGGACTGCCTACTTGCTTAGCGACTGGAAGGAGACCTTGGAATACTATGACCATTCACTTCAAGAAGCATGATTGAAATACTCCTACTTCAAGATATTGGGGGTACTGGCCCCCATTTAAGTTGTGTAGGGCCCACCTAATCCCAAACAACACCTGCTGGTGATGTAACATAGATGGATGTGATCTGTAACACATACTCTGACCTTACCACACCTTGACATACTACTGGCACTCAATGCGGAGAACACTCCACAACCGTTTCACAAAAGAGGGCTTGAGGAGATTTAAAGACCCACAAGGGTTTGGCTCGCCTACTTTATAAATTGCACCACAAAAGTAAGCCCTGGTGCTTGGAAACACTACTTGCCTCTCTGGTGAAGGGACCACCACACATGAGAGTTCCCTTCTTAGGACGGTTTCTCTCACCCACCAAAGGTGACATGCTTTATCATTGGGGAACCTCCTTGTGTTTTTCTGGCTAGTCACAATACGGGCTACAACCCCCTCACTGAGGGAGAGGAGCTCAGGGATGGTTTTGTACTATAGGAGGTACATACTTAATACACCCATTGTGGAGCTCGGGTGGTGAGGGCAGCAAAGAAAAATCAAGAAAAAGGTGTGATTAAAACTAACTACAGGGTTTGCTGCAAAACCTTTAATGGGGCGACCCTGGGTCAGGATTAAAAACAGTGTGGCACTGTGATACAGATTAAACTCTCTCATGTGTCACAAGGTTCGGCATGTGTCTGTCAAAGACTCAACTGGTGTTGCTGCTTCCTTCAGAACCTGTGAGTACTGCTGCTCACTTGTGCTCAAAACAATACAACGAAATAACAAAACGGTAATATTCAAAACCATCCAGTGATCCTTTGTAGCATACGAGGATGAAGGATTCACTGGCGGTACCTGTTGATGGTGTTGCCAACTTAGATGCTTTGGGTCCTTTGCCACTGCTGATCAGTGTCAAAGTGCAAGTGCTCCCTGTATAAAGTGTTATGGTAATTGGTTGTCCATAATTGGCATGTTTGTCTTACTAGTAAAGTCCCTAGTAAAGAGCACTATGTGTGCCAGGACTGGTAATATAAATGTTACTAGTAGGCCTGCAGCACTAATTGTGCCACCCACATAAGTAGCCCTGAAAGGAGATCTCAGGCCTGCCACTGCAGTGCCTGTGCGCAGTTTGTTAAACTGCCATGTTGTCCTGACAAGTGCACCCACTTGCCAGGCCTTACCCTTCCCTTTTTATGCAAATCAGACACCCCTATGGTAGGCCCAAGGTACCCCCCTGGGCAGGGTGCAGTGTATGTGAAAGGAAGGACATGTACTGAGATGTGTACCATGTCTTAAGCAGTGAAATATTCTTCATTTAGTTTTTCACTATGGAAAGGCCATCTTGCCCATAGGACAGAATGGGGGAGGCTGTGTAATATGTTTCCAGCCTATCTTCCCATTGGCTTAAGATGGAGAGGGGAAGTTTAGTGTGCCTAAACTCCCAATTTAATAACACATCTTTTTGTGAAGGTGTTTTTTGAATTGTGTGTTTAGAAACCACGCTTTTAGAAGTGGCTGGTTTTTTGTTCTAACAATTCTGTGGGTCTCTGCCTGGTTGTGGATTGACTGTCTGGAATTGAATGTGATAGGATCTGGGGAATGTCTTGACCCAGGGGAGGAGTAGGTGAAACAGCCATGGCTGACCTACATCTGAAGTGTAAGGGGGAGGAGTTGCCCCTGGAGGTGAAGAAGCCTGGCCTGCTGCAATAAAGCAATGGCTCCATCTCTTGCTAAGTGATTGAGGATCCAGACCCCCACTATCAAAGGAATAAGGTGTCACTGGCAGGGAGACACCCAGAACTGGTTCGGACAGGGGTCATTGCCCCTGAAACACAAAGACATTTAGGGGTATAACTATGAGAGCTGAAACCCCTGGACTTTGGACTGATCAAGACTGAAAAGGATTGAAACTACTTTGCAGTCAAGAGGAACCTCTGCCAAGGAAGAACAGCTGAAGAGACTGAAGAGAAGGACTGACCATTGCTGTGTGTTCTGGGGCAGGCCTGCTGTTTGCTGGTTTAACTAAGGAGAGGCCAAGGGACTTTGCTGTGTGCTGTGTCCCCCTGCTTGAAAGGACTTTGCTGTGTGTTGTGACCTGAAGTAACTAGTCCCCAAGGGCCCGAGGAGACCTGGCTCCCTGTTGTGGAAACTCAGGAACACAAACATTTCCAGGTGAGTCTCAGCGACGCTGTGTGTGTGTGCTTCTTGCAGCCCGAGACCTTCGTGAGGATTGCCCTGTGATTGTGTGCACCCGGAGTCCAAGTGAGTCTCAGCGACACTATGTGCGTGTGCTTCGTGCAGCCTGAGACCTTTGTGAGGATTGCCCTGTGATTGTGTCCACCCAGAGTCCAAGTGAGTCTCAGCGACACTGATGTGTGTGCTTCCTGCAGCCTGAGACCTTTGTGAGGATTGCCCTGTGATCGTGTGCACCTGGAGTTCAAGTGAGTCTCAGTAGCGCTGTGTGCGTGTGCCCTGTTGCAGCCTGAGACCTTTGTGGGAAATTGCCCCGTGACTGTGTGTCCCGGAGCAGTCTTGTTCTCTGTTTCGATCGTGACCAGAAGTGCTGAGATTGTCACTGCCAACGACCCGGACCGGCATCCCCAGAGGAGCTGTGGGAATCCACCGTCGCCGCCCCGAGCCTGCCTTTGTCGGAGGTCTGAGTTCCATTGCCCAAGATCAAAGAAGTCCCACCGGAGGCCCAAGCCGTGAGGAGAGGAGAGTGAGATCCCACCCCCCAGGTAACGCTCAGGGAGAGTGCGTGTGTCACCACCTGGGGCGCGGTGAGGGCTACGAGAGAAACGCTCTCAGCCTTTCCCATTCTTGCAGCGCCAGCCTCCGCTCAGTCCCGTACTTGCAGAGGAGTGGCAGTACCGGGGCCAGAGTGTGGAGCGGCCCTTTGTTTTCCATTGTAACAGTGTTGGGGGCATATTTGGTAGTAGCTTACGCGGGTCAGTAAGAGTGGCATAGTGACCGTCCAGAGCACCACGAGCGGTGCCGAAGTACATTATTTTTGGCATTACGAACTGCCTGATTGTTATATTGCGCAGAGCATTATTTTTGCATTACGAACTGCCTGATTGGTGCATTACGAAGTGCCTCCTTTTTGCATTACGAACTGCCTGATTGTTGCATTACGAAGTGCCTCATTTTTGCATTACGAACTGCCTGATTGTTGCATTATGAATTGCATTATTTGTGCATTACGAACTGAATGATTCTTGCATTACGAACTGCATAGCATGGCATTAGGACTGCATTAGATCATCGTGAATTGCTCATTAATATTGCAAGAACCTACCAGTGCTTGCTGGCCTAATAACCGGCAAGGTGAAATATTACAAATACGCATATGTTGGATTTTTATCGTCTGGTCTCATCGTATATCTTTTTTTATATAAACATATAATGGTGTGTTAGTCGGATTACTACAACCTATAGAAACTCTATGAAAAATTCAGTGGCAAAACGTCGCCAATCCCTCCCATTTGGTTGAAACTGATGAAAAATTTATAAGGGACCGTTGATTCGCTTGAACTACCCTTGTTTTATTGTACCAACTTACACAACAATTGGGCCCTTGTACAGTGTCTTAAGAAAGATATGTTGTAAATGTGATTACTATGTGAGCACTGTGTAGTCTGCTCTTCATTTCACATATATCACATTGTATCGTGTTGTACTGCATAATTATCGGTGCAATATACTTATGGTAGGAACTAAGATTGTTGTTTTTGTGCCATATATCTCATCACCAATTTTATTGCAGATTTCTCTGACTTACAGATAAGGTTCTCCCATTCAAATGAGCCCCACGTTAACTTTAGTTTGGATAACCGACACAAAGGGTTGCATACCTGCTGTAGTTAGTCTGGAGCCAGGGCATGAAAGGCCAGTTGCCTTTTAACTTCAATGTGAAACCTCTAGGAGCACCCCCCCCTTCAAAGGCACCACTGGGTATAAATACAGGATCTGACACACCAACTCTTCAGTACATTTCTGAACCTGTGGATTCTCTGCCAGGAAGAAGGACTACTGTGCTGCTGAAAGGACTGCCACTCTGCTGGACTGCTGTTCCGAAGTAATTGCTGCCTTGTTGTGCCACCCTGCTGCCTGTTGCCCTCTGCCTGGATAAGAAGAACTGGACCTGCACCTTGTGAACCCAGGACACCTGGAGTTACTCCAAGGCGTATTCTGCCTCAGAGGGACATAACAGGCTCCCAACAACCTGCACAGGCACCCAGATCCAACTGGAGCAAGCCCCTGACTCCCAAATGGTGCCTCTCAGGTCTGGAACTCCTGGTGTGGCCTCATAGAGGCTGAATTGAAGATTTTATGCTCTTGTGAACAGGACTGGGGGTGCCGAATTCTTGTCACTCACACAACTTGGCAACGCAAAGTTCCGTCAACCCAACCCTTTGTGCTACAACATCGACTGCTCGGTTGTAGCGACAGCGCAAAACACGGCCCGACCATTCGCTGTGCAACAACCACCGGTGAGGCCTGTGATAGTCTACACACTACAGCGACGACCGCCTGCAATGCTTTCCTATTCCTTGTGGCCCACCGCCACAGCTAAAGGGATTCTTGTCGCTGGAATGAGAAGCTAACGTTCCCAGCAGGAATAACCTGGTCCCTGTATCCGACACACATTCCATTGCGGCTAGACTAAACTTGTGACGTTTTACCAGTCTCACATGACCAGATAGCCGCAGTTGGTGCTTTGGGCTTTTTGGCGCTATTTCATCCTAAAATCTTTAAAAATCATAACTCCTGTTCAACTGATTGGATTGTTGGTGTTTTGGTCATGTTTTATTCATTCAAATTGGCTCTATTTTTCTAACCTGTTGTGGGATCCTTTTGTGTTGCTGTTTGAAGTGTTGCACAAATGCTTTACACATTGCCTCAGAATTAAGTCTGACTGCTATTGCTGAGGGTTGAGCACAGGTTAATTTAGGGTTGCTAGTGACTTCACCCTGAGAGAGACTGTGGTTGCTGCTTGACTATGGTTCACACCCCAGTCAACTAACAACCCGATTTCTTATACTACACATATACAATGACACATGTGACTGCATACATTGAACGGAATTCTACATGGAGAGTGTACGTACACACCTACAGGATGCCAACACGTATCGTAAATTGGAGCAAGACCCCACTGACACTTTCACAGAACCATTGAAAATGATCTTGGAAAAAGCACTTGAGATGAAATGGATAACGGAAAAGACATACCATTTCTTGAATATAAAGTATCCAAGGAGACCTCAATTTTACATGCTCCCGAAAATACACAAGCATGCCACCAGACCACCTTTCAGACCAATAGTGTCCGCTTGCGGATCAATTTCTGAACCTTTAGGACAATATTTAGATTGGTTCATGCAACCGTTGGTACAGAATTGGAGCACCCACATTAAGGACACTACTGCATTTTTGAACTTATTGAATAACGTTGAAATTCCAGTGAATGAGGAGATATGGTTGTGTTCTATTGATGTAACATCTTTGTACACTTCTATCCCTCACAATGAGGGGCTAGAAGCTATGGAATGGAGTCTATTGGAGAATGAGGTCACAGGGACAGATAAGACATTCATGTTGGAACTACTACACTTTGCACTATTCCATAGCTACCTGGAATGGGATAATGAATTTTATGAACAATGCAGTGGAACATCCATGGGTTTTGCGGGGGCACCATCCTACGCAAATACCTTCATGGCGAAGTTTGAAAATGATCATATACTGAAGAACCTAGAATGGACAAGTGGCATCATGGTATTTAAAAGATATATAGACGATATCTTTATAATTTGGAGAGGAGCTAAAGAAAAACTTGTTGAGAACATTTATGTCTTGAATCATCTACATGAAAGGATCAAATTCACTTACCAAATGGATAAAAATGAATTGGCATTTCTGGATGTAAAAATAACCATAAAGGATGGTCAAATAAGCACCAACGTACACATCAAAGATACTGATAGGAATAGTGGTCTTCACTATGAAAGTTTTCATCATCATTCACTGAAGACACATTTACCTTTGTCTCAATTTATTCGTTACAAAAGGATTACATCAGATCCAAACGACTTGTCCTCCACTATCGATATGCAGATCCAAAAATACACGAAACGCGGATATCCAAAAACTGTACTCCAGGAGTCAAAAACTAAAGTCCTATCCATTTGCAGAGAGTCCTTACTTAAAAAGAAAGAAAAAACAGATAAAAAACTTACAGTGTGTGTATTGAAGTACTCAGTGCAAACTGTTCAGATCACAACAATCATGAAAAAGCATTGGTCTCTTATTACAGAGGAACCGGACCTGCAATCACTAGTTGCTAACCAAATCACGTTTGCTTATAAAAGATCTAAAAATTTGAAGGAATTAATAAAGAGCCAAAACACTAAGAGTGAGAAGATTATACACAAGGGAATGAGAAGATGTGAAAATTGCACGCATTGCAACAAGGTGATAACTGGCCAACATTTTACACACCCCATGACTGGTAAAAAGATTCCCTTATTTCATTCAAGCACCTGTGACACTAGAGGAGTAATCTATGGCATAAAGTGTCCTTGCGGGAAGTTGTACATAGGACAAACGGAGCGTAAGATAAAAGTAAGAATAACTGAACACAAAAGTAATATCAGGAATAAGAATCAGAAGTCTACACTGGCCATTCATTGGATGGAAGCAGGTCATAACATCTCACAGCTACGATTTACTGTATTGGAAGTGATTAAACCACACCCAGCTATGGATGCTCACAAACAAAGATTTAGAGCAGAATATTTCTGGATCAGAAAAATGGACAGCATGCAACCGTCAGGAATTAATGACAGGATAGAATTATCTTGCTTTCTTTGAACAGTAAATGAGGAGAGGGATATTGCACTCCTGCATGAACATGATACACTATTATCCCAATTCAAAATGGCTGAACTTGCAATACTACCTTGTAATTATATTCTCGTTTGGTTTTCCATGAAAATATTGTTTGTATAGGGTTCCAAAATCATTTTATATTACTGTGCTTGATATACGCTAGCTAAAATTCATGTTTTCATTATGAAAGGATTTCTGAATATTTGAGCGTTTATAAGGTGTAATGTTACCGTTGATAATCACTGATCGATTATAAAGCATCTAGGAAGCTTAGCAGTGTCAAATTAATGTTTATTAAATCGTTTTTGCACTGATTGGGACCAACCGCGACACGGCATCGCGATTGGACCAATCAGTAAGCAAATAAATAGTGAGGTTACGCCGAGGTTTGCAAACCCGATTTTGATTGGAAGACTGAGACGTGGGAGACTTTTTCACACGGAAGTAAGTGTTCAATGTGGAACGCTATCAGAGTACCGCTACGATATTAATGTTCTAGTAACCTGGGAAGTTTTTTACGATTAGAATAGGCTCACAAGCTGGTTTCATTATGTGCAACTAAACGCTGACAGAAAAACATTGTAAAACACGAAGGATTTGAGCGCAATGTTTTATAACAAACACTGCATGAGCACCATATTACCAATAGTGGCTTTGTCACCGTCGTAGAAAACATGAGCAACAGCACTTGTTTTTTCAACTAAAATCGTTATATCGCAGGTGATTTTTGTTTGAGAGTGATACCGTTGGAACCAATTTGATCTAGATAGTTTAGTATTACATTATGATGGGAACTGAGGTGAATTAGGAATGCATGATAATTAGACTGTTGTGACACAGTTTACTCAATAGACAGTGATGCAATTACAATTGATGCAAAAAAAAATTATTAATTTGTTTTATGTCAAAAAATGGCTGAGTAGCTCAAAATATTTCTTTGTCTTTTCCATTTATAGACCCCTGAGGAAGGGTCATTTTTTGACCCGAAATGCATTGGGTTGTTGTGAAAATGTAATGTATTGACGTCTCAGCAAAGAAGGAATTTGCGAAAAATAAAGAATGTCAGTAAGAATGAAATAAAATACAATGGATTTTGAATCAGATTGAAACTTTGTAAGAATCTTAATTGAAAGTATTGAACTGGAAGTAGACCTTGATAGGTCTAAGTATATTTGTGCGCGCCTCCAACTTGGAAGTGGAAACCCCATTTTCTCCTAATTTACCTATTCAGAGATAGTGTTTCGAGACAAAACACTGGGAGGAAGCAGCACACAATAATAGTGGATAAAACTAACACAAATATAGTTCACACGAGTGCCAGATGGATTATTAGAAAGAGTGCATACATTTTTTACCATGTTAATACAAATGAAAAAAAGCATTGGTAAAGCTAATTCTGCCGAGATCTTTTGAATTTACTAATGATTGTTTTAGTATGGAATGGTATTGTGTCAGTCAAAATCCCAGGATGGCAATTCTTCATTTTCCAATTTACCTTATTGCACTTCACAGATGCCATAAATACAGCCTTAACATTTTAAGCATAGTATTATTCTTGTTGTTAGAAGACACAGGTTATGTGACTCAGACATCAGGCCAAAGCACAATTCTGCTTTAGCACACATAATATGATTTTTGGGAATTACTTCATGAAACAGGTACATAAGACTTCATTCGGCGAGGTGTTTTAATGTAAACAATCTGAACTGCTTAACCGTTCGAAAATATTTCTATCGATTTTTCCCAAAATGAAACTTCTCTGGCACATTTTTGCTCTGAGTTATTATCTCTTCTGTTTTATAATTATAGCAATTAAGTATACGTTTGTCTTGGGATACAGGTAGTTTTTTTCCATATGCTTTACGCACATCTGTATTTCGGCATGTAAATTGATGCTTTTAACAGTAACTCCGGCATTCCTTTGAAACCCTTCAAAGCCTTTTTCTGTAGTGCTAATTATATCCCCCTTTCACACAGGAAGATAATGTTCCTTGGTATGAGGCATAATATATGTTTCAGGAAAGGTGTTTCTTTATAATCTCGCATACAATACAGTTTTGGATTTAGGTTTGAGGTTTTATTTGCAGTTGTTTTTTCAATCTTTCAATTGTGATTTCTAATGTGATACTGTCATATTATTTTTTATTATGTTCGTGCAATTCTAGGCATTCTGAAAAGGACTGTAATTCAACATCCATATACTTTATTTTCTACAACCATACGCATATAGCAATAAAATGTGTTTTATAAATGGGGTTCGAGCTAAGTCTAGGAAACACTCTGTGCAAAAAAGCTACTACCTGACACATTGCTTCTACATAAAATGATTAAATACACAAATTAATTGTTAATTAAACTGTGCAAATTTGTCAAATTTCCACGTTCCCTAACGGGAGAGCAATTCACTTTCATATCAGATGATCACCCAGTGTCATTACATGTCGCATATAATTAGCCCACACTACACATTTTAAATGTCAAATAAATGTCATATGCTTACATAATTCGTAATTGATTTATTTTAAACTTAAATTTGACCTAAGGCTAAAAACAAATAATAGCAAGAGACTGTACACCTTGATGCTTGAAAATGGGGAAAGTTTACTGTTTTATTGTACATTGCCCCTTACCTGTTTGTTTCTATACAGATTTTATATAAGTTTATATGGACTTCTGGAGGTGTGAGGTGGAGGAGGCATCCCACGATCAATCTATGCTCTCTTAAAATGATTTCTACCATAGAAGTGGGCATTTATTTGGCCCTGTGAGTGACGTATTTGTTGACAGAATGACTTCATCAATTTTCCTACATAGGCTGTGTTTTTGTGGGTGATGCATAGGCGTAACAATGGTCTTCAGTGGAGTTTGGATAACTAGGGTTGCCATTTTATGGCATATAAAGGCTGGCTTGAGAGTAGAAAGATAAATCATGCTAACCAGTCAATTTAAAAGGGGGAAAACCTGCAACAACGTAACCAGAGTGTTCCAGGACACCGCAAGTGTAACCACGCTTGGCCGAACATCACATTTGCCTTAACCACGCACGTGCATGGTTAAAGCAGATGCGCTCTAGTGTTCAGAATGGGCGGAGACTCGGGAAGAAGCATCGGAACAGGAAGCGCTGGATGCGAACAGGTAAGTGGGGCTGGAGCCGGGTCAGGGGGGTCACTTTGAGGGGGGGTCGTGGTACGTATGGGAAGGGGGCAGGTGTTTAGGGCTCAGGGAGGGGGTAGGTGTACTTTTAAGAAGGGGGCAGGTTTTTAGGGCTCAGGGTGGGGTTGGGGTTTGGGGAAGTTTTAAGGGCTGGGTTTGGGGGGAGGTTTTTAGGAATGGGCATGTTTTAGGGCTCAGGGCGGGAGGGATCCAGGTAGTTTTTTTTAAATGGTTCAGATTTTTGAACTCAGGGCAGTAGAAGGGGCTGAGGTAATTTTAGAGACAGGACGGGGGCAGAGGAGTGTATATTAAGGGACAGCATTTTAGGTCTCATGGCAGGGGGAGGGAAAGGGGGTAGTTTTCAGGGCAGATTTTGGGCCTCGAGGGGTGGACGGGACAGTGGCAGGTAGGCGTTTGGTAATTTGGGGCTCTGGGCGGGGGGAGTGGGTTGAAGTTATGGCAATGTTAACCATGCATACCCCCTTACCATTCCTGTCTATCCAACAGAATTGTGTGGTAAAGTCATGCATATTAAAGGAATGCGTGGTTAAGATACATTTGTGTTTCGGGCTACATGGTAGAGGCATGCATGGTTTAGCCATTTGTGCCTCTATCATACAACCATTTAAAAGGTATATCCAGTAGACCTGCTCATGGTTAACATAGGGAAAGAGTTGCCCATTATGCAGCAGTGAGGACTGCTGGGTCTTGAACTCTGCCACAGGTAAACAGTGAAGTCCCTCAAAGAGTGGAGGGGATGTTCTCTGGCTGAGTGAAAACTCTCAATATAGGCTCCTGCAGCTCTCTTTGAGTGGTTTACTTCAAAAGGGTCTCCTGAAACTGTCTGGGTGGCACAGTGGTTGTTCAAGGCTGCTACAGCTAAAGAACTGTAAGTACCTATCTTTTCATTTGTATAAAGCGTGCAATGAATTATCCACCTTAGCTTTGTATGTTTTTATTTTTCAATCAATTTAAAAAATGTTAACTGCTTAAATCAGAAAATGATTATTTTAAGTATATATCTGTAGCCCCTTCATTAGCTGCTATGGAAAAATGGTAGTTCCTACATATGTTTTTAACATGCAGATAATGTTTAAACTCACTGGTGACCTCTCTCCTGGGAAGTTAGATTTATATTTCCAAAAATGTGACATCCAAATGTGGACGAAGGAACTTTGCTAACCTTAAATCAATAAATCGTATTTTGCCATATTTCAGTGGCATTGCCCTCTGAGCTGTATGTTGTATTCATCAATAGAAATCCATCAATTTGTAATACATACTCTATGCTTTCTTTCATTCCTAATTAGAATTGCGCTATCACACCCCCTTGACCTAGTTCTAAACAACGGGACTGGCTTGTCTTTTCTCTGCCACATTCACTAGCATGATTACCCTCAAGCAGTGGGATCACTGGTCATAGTTTGATAATGATGTGGAAGAGACCAGTAGCGAGTGCTTCTTTCGCTGTCTTGATGATGCCAACCTAGCACAGTCTCCTAGTACAACAAAGGGTTGGCAGCCACTTCTATATTTCTTCCTTCTCTCTCTGCTACCTGTTTAAACTCTATGGTCAGATTTATCAATGAATTGTGTCACCCATGCACCATGCAAGGAGCTGCAAGGGCAATGGTACTACTAAGTCAGACTTATCAAGCCATTCAAGGCCATCTTGTGTGGCCCTGTGTAGCTTGATAAATCTAGAGAAATGCAACGCAGTGCAAATTGCTGCGTTGCGTTACTCTGCCCAACGGATGCGTTCCATGGTTGGAGCTTGTGTGTTCCCCCACATCCAGCCATGGATTTTGGCACATTCCGAGATTTACCATTACTGGTAGACCTGGGAATGCATCGAAATGCTACACCTTCCCTGGTGAGGCGTAATGAGGGGAAATGTCTTTATTTCGCTTGGTTTTTCCCTCTTTCTATGTGTACTACAGATTGTTTTTGTGCAGGAAGATGTCCCTTCCTGTACAAAAACAATCCTGTCTGCAACACAGTTACCCTTGTACCACAGCGCAAGGATGCCTGCACTGGCGCCATGCTGCACAATGTGTGCCAGCAGAAGAAAAGGACAGGAATGCACCATATTCCTGCCCTTTCCCTTTCACACAGTGCAGCGCACCAAGGTGGCTTGCTGTGCTGCGTGAAATATTGATAAATCTGCCGCTCTGTGTTACCCCAGCACTGCTGTGCATGTGTGATTGCCTTGATGAAATCATCGTAAATCCCCAAGTCTGCTACACTTGTGTAGACCCTTGTTTGAGTGCTTGCTGAACCCAGGAAATGCTAAAATTTCCTTCCACCAAATTTAAAATAAAGTCCTTTGAGAAGAGCACTTTCCATGTGTATTTGTGAGTTTTGTGCGCTTTACGTAAACCTACCCACTGCGGATTACTTAAATTGACCCTGCTAGCCAACATCATCGGATCCCACGGTCTCAACATAATTTCCTTTGCAGATGATACCCAACTCATCCGCTCACTCACCGATGACCCCACCATCACCAGAACCACTTTCCACAGATGAACTGCCTGAAGCTGAACACAGACAAGATGGGAGTACTGATCTTTTGCAACAACAGCAACACATGGAACAACTCCTGGAGGCCATAAGACCTAGGACCCGCACCCATTCCCTCCAAACACAGCAGAAACCTTGGAATCATCATTGCCAACAAGCTCACCATGAAATCATAGATCAATGCCATCTCCTATGCCTGCTTCTTCACTCTGTGCATGCAGAGTAAGACCTACACACGAGATGCACCGTGACACAAGTCATTATCACCAGCCGACTAGACTACTGCAATGCCATCTGTGTAGGAATCGTCGCACTCCTTCTACAGAGACTTCAGAGACTGGGCTTATCCTCAGCCTTCCCCGACAAACCTACATCACACCCCACCTCATGAAACTCCACTGGCTCCCTGTACTGAAGAGATGTCTATTCAAGTTGCTGATCCACGCACACAAGGACATATACAACCAAGGACCCACCTACATTAACAACCACCTGAACTTCCACCAACCATCGAGAAGACTACACTCTGCCTCCCTTTCGCCTACCCATACTCCCCGCATCTACCGAAGCAGAAGTGGAGGACGCTCCTTCTCCCACAACGCAGAAAAGACCTGGAACAGCCTCCACATGCACCTTCGAACCATCACCTCACTTCCGGAATTTGAAATTCCACTCAAGACCTGGCTGTTCGAATAAGCCTCTAGGGCCAGCAAATGCCTCGGTACACTATCGGGTGATTAGCCACGCTTTATAAATCCTGACTGATTGATTGAAACATAAAAAAGAAAATTCCATTAAAAACAATTCTAGTAAATCACATATTAAAACAAATTGGTAATGTGGATTGACATGCATTTAGTAAAACTGACAAAAGTGCAATCTATGTTATTCGCACCATGAAAACAGTCTGCAAATGAACTTGCACATTTCTCACTGCTCCAAAAATTACATTATCTGACAGTTTCATGTATTTCATGTCCTCTAACACGACCCGCAAGTGACCACAGTAACTCTTTATTTGCATGCAGTCAATCATGTTGTACATCCTTAAGATACGGCGGTGGTAGTGCAGCGAGAGCCTTTTTTCATTCTATAGAGGCCCTGGGAACATTTTAGTTGCGACAGAGGTATAATTGAAATAATAACATCCTTTGCCAGCTGCATTTGGAGTGTTTAGAATGAGTCATTTCCAAGTTGAAAGAGAACAGCTGGATCACATGTACGATGCGTGCTTTTCATTTCAGCCTTAGAAACGGTGCAATGAAGCAGTGACTGCACAGATATAAGGGATCTATATCATCTCTGATAGATGACATTATGGACAAATTAAAAAGCACTATGGGGCAGATTTATGAGCCCCTTGCGCCACTTTTGCGTCACTTTTCCCATGTTAAAAGTGACGCAAAAATGGCGCAAGGGGCTCATAAATCTGCCCCTATATGTATATATCGCAGCCATTCCACTATTTGTAACAATTAGTTACATTGTGATATGTACCCCCAAATGTTCATCTTAAGGATGCTGAAAGACACTGGGGAGTTGTGTGACGATAAACCGATGCAAAGCAGCAGGACTTTATACCCTCACTAAACTCTGCAGAGATTTGCAAAATGCTTGCTTAAAGTATATTTCGGGTTATTCGTTCCGTAGAATTATGAATTATGTTGCCAAGTGGCATTTTTGCATTTCCCCTCCGCCCTCCCCTTTCTTTTACAAACACATGGGGGCAGATTTATGTTCCCTGGCGCATCCCTGCAAATCAGCATGGATGCGCCAGGGAAGATGCGTCACGCAAGTTTACCCTTGCGCCACAATAGATGCGCCGCATTTACAATGCAGCGCATCGTGGCGCAAGGATAAACAGATGCGTGACGCATCTGATGGCGGAAGGGCGGCGCATTGCTGGAGTTGCATCGCAAGCGCGACGCAGCTCCAGCAAGGCTCGGGGGTGCCCTATCTCTAACATGCTGCGTCAATCCTTACGCCTGCTTCAAGCAGGCGCATGGATTTGACGCAGCATGGCCGGAAAAGTGACTGAGTGAAATCTTGTAGATTTCACTCAGCCACTTTTCGGAGGCGTTCCTGCGCCGGAACGCCCCCCCCTGTGAAGGTACGCCCACATGTGGCGCAAGCTTTACAACGTGACGCATCTCCCTAGATGCGTCACGTTGTAAATCTGCCGCAGCATGGCGCAGGCTTTGCGCCGCCGCTGCGTCACAAAAGTGACGCAACGGCGGCGCAAAAGTGACGCACAGGGAATATAAATCTGCCCCTTGGTTTTCCCCAATCCTGCATTTTTTGTTGGTAAGCAGGTTGTGTTTCCTCTCCGTTTCATCATTTTCACCCCGCTCACCCCACCACTCTAAATTCCAAATACATTTCATTTGCTTGCTATCTGGCTGAGGCTGCGCTCGTCTTATCAACTCCTTATCAGAGTAAATGCATGGAGCGGAGGCAGCTATAAGAATTCTGCCTTTTCTCAGAGTTTGGAATGGGATGTGGTGAGCAGAGCTCCGAACTGGTGGCAGTGTGTTTCCCTGGTGCACAACGAGTGTGATGGTGGTAGGGAGGGGGGAATTATGGAACTTTGTACACCCCACAGACTATTCCTCACTGACTAAAGATAATAATAATAGCCCTACTAAAACTCTAAGGAGCGCTGCTGTTTAGGAAGTGGGATGCCATTTTAGAGGTTTTTTTTTTCATTTGGTCTAGTTGAGGGACAGAAAGTGGGAGATTAAAGGCATATGGGATCAGGAAAATTACCTATGATGCGATGAGCGGCACGTTTGGTAATATTCATGTCCTGTAAGACTTGACCGAATAGCACAACACAACACCTCAGCAAAGCAAAACATGTGCAAAATGAACACATACAAAATACAAAGAAGAACGTAAAGCAAAAAATTAAAACAACCACAACAGAATAAAACATAAAATATCAACACAATGACAAGATTGTCACAGTACAACATAATAACAACACACAACTTCACAAAATAATGTAGTAAAATAGAACAGTGCAAAAAATTGGCCACCACCACCACCACCACCACAACACAATAAGGTGCACCACTGCCAGAAAACAATTAAAACATATCAAGACACAAACATTTACCTAACTTGATAAAACAGCTGAACATACCAATGCAGTACATAAACAACAAACTAAAGCAACATAAAACACAACATAATAACACCACAAATTACAACAGAACATAATAGAACGTAACACAGCAAAACAACCACAAAGAACACCATGACACATCTGTGACATCTATACAAATAGAATACAAACACCATTGACAAAACATTTTGGTTTTGCCAATGCTTTTTTGTTTTGTCATGGCTTTTTAAAAAATGTATTAGTGGGGTAGCTGAAGGGCCCTTATCAATATTGCCTAAGAGAATTGATGGACACATGCTCCCAGGAATCCTGTTTGCGGCCAGCAGCTAGAATCTTGCATGTAGCATTTAATATCTTGTCCCATTCTAAAAATACTTAACACATATTATAATTAGTCTAGCACATTCGTAACGGGGCACATTGGTAGTTTATAGACATCGATCGCGTTCCCCCCGTTTTTCTTTTCTTTTGCATTAATATTTGCATCAGTTTCACATATTATCGCTGAATAGAGACATGAGAGCACTTCATTTTATAACCAACATAGAATCTAGCATTATGGTCCAGGTAGTTTCATAGCGGCTTTTAGCACTTGTCAGACCACTGTTGCTTTAAGATTTCCCGCTTTCAAATTCACGTTTGCTACGTAAACAAGCAAAGCCGTGAGAATGACGGCTAACGGAGAAGACTTTTCCCGCGTTCGATCTTACAGCAGCTAACGTAAGTGTTCTCTCGATCTGGATATTAGTTTTTAGTTAAATCTTCTATATAGTCAAAGGGCTCCCTTAAAAAATCTTTCGTAATAACGACAGCGCTTCCATATCCGCATATTTGTTGGAATTTCAGTCATTGACTAATATCGTATTCTGATTCGTATAACTCGTATACCATGGATAAAATGATGAATAAAACCTTTAATGATTAATCAACAAAGATTAATGTGAACATCATTTGAATACTCCTGAGGAGAAACTTTTTGTTTCATTTTAAAAGTGATCTGTTGGAAAACGAGGCAGCATCTGTGAGGCCTGCACAAATAACATGACTACATTTGTCCTTCACTGGGAACCAAAGACCCAATTGTAGCGCCTAACTCTCAGAGGGTAGCGTTGCAGAGCAGTCTGAGGCTTACTCAAGGGAGGTGGTGTGGGCTAGTAATCGCCATTTGCAGGTGCACAAAAATAACACTCAATAATTGATTGTCCAGTCTGTACTTTGATTTATAAAAGTAAGAGTACATTTATTACACACACACACTACTCAATACCATGCACCAATTTACAAATATACATAAACTGTTGGAATTACTTTGTGACATTGCATAACATCTCCACCCCTCCCGCAGGGTGGGTGGGGTCTAGTACCAACACTCCCATGTATGCACATCAACTTGCCCCCAATGCAGTTACTTGAACATAACCTGGAGCGAGGGCCCTGCGCACTGGCACCATCCCAGTGGCGACCCACCCCATTACCTCAACAAGCATTAAAAAGGGGTAAACCTGCCTTGGTGACACATGGCCCTGACTGAGCATCTCCTACTGACCATAAAGTATGCACCTCTATATCTTAAGGGCTAGCAGTCTGGGGTCTTCACCTAAGCGCAGCAGCAAGAATCCATGTTTACGCATACTTTAGAATGACAGTACTCATCACCTTAGTTGATCATTTGAATGCATTGCAATCACAGCCCCTAAAGGCTTCACATATGAAATCACAGGATTACGCATATACAGCCAGACACCCTAGCAGGACTATCTGGCAACATAACCCCACTTGGCTTATGACATCACCTTACATCAGCAAATCACATTAAACAAATGAATTTCAGTCCCTCTGAAAGAAATAACCATTAGTAAATGCATTTCGGTGCAGTTACACCACTTCACATCCAGGGGATGCCCTTCTCCAGACATCCCCAACTCAGCCCTTCACTCCATGATGCACTTCGTAGTACACACTCAGCTGTAGAACATAAGTTCCAGCCCAGAAGGTGATAAATGCCGGCTGAGCCCTTGAGGGGTTATTCTTTCAGATGCCCAATGAAACTTATGGGGGGACTGTTCTCCTTTAGGCTGGGGGAGGCTGCGGTGCTCCTGCAACCCCCATGCACTTTCTTTCACACATGAGGGTGACCCCCTCCTCTGGGGGCCACCAGGTGCCAAAAACGATGTTCTCCCCATGCCTTGCAAGGCATTATGGGGAGCTTCCAGCTCCTTTCCATGCATAAAAGATGAGCGGCTCTCCCGCTGTGTCGGGGAGAGCCGCGCTGGTGGTGCCGGTGGCTTCGCCGCATCTTCCTCCCTCGGTGGGGGGCCCGGTCCCACCCGGACCCCCAGGTGCTGCTAGGCGACTCGGGGAGCCCACCCCCGCCGCTCCTTCTGGTTTCTGGGGCCCGGTCCCTCGCGCCTCTTCACATCGTGTTCGGGGTCCCGGTCCCACCCGGGACCCCCGCATGGCTCTGTGATGGAGGGCAGCCTGGGGAGCCCACCCCCGGCTGCCCCTGCCGGCTCCCCGCCCGGCCAGCACCCTCGCGTGCTGCCGCGGGAGCCGGCCCGACTCTTCTCGTCTGCCCGCTCCAGCCGGCAGACACGCCTCATCCTCCTTGGAGCGGTTCTTCGGGGGGAGTGCGACGGCACTTCCCCCCACCTACTCCGCACTCGGGGGGAGTGCGACGGCACTTCCCCCACCTTCTCCGCACTCGGGGCCCGCGGAGGGGGTCCTGGGCCCCCGAACATCTTCGGGGGCACGCAACGGCACTCCCCCTCACTTCGCATCGGTGGGGGCCAGGGTGGGTTCCTGGCCCCCTGCCAAGGGCCACCTTCCCGGGGAGCGCCACGGCGCTCCCCCTCCTCCTTTTTCGGCGGGGGCCAGGGTGGCCACCTTCACGGGGTGCGACTTTCCTTCCTTGGGGGGCAGCCCCCAGGACCTGACCCACCCCGGGGGCAGTTTCAAGACCGGCAGCGGAGCCCCACGTGGTTCGTCGTCGGTCCCAGCAAAGGTCAAAGGTCTTGTACCTTCTTGGGGGCATATCTCAGCCCCCAGGGGTCCGATCTCCTCCATTTTCGCGTCTTCTCGCTCCTGGTGGCGCCCCCCATCCACTGAGAGCACTCTCCTTCACCCTCCGGGTCTCCAAGAGGGTGCCTTCTGCAGGGAACGATCTTCACTGGCTCCCTGCGCCAGCCTTTCGCCTGGCTCTCCTTCGGGGCCTCACTTCTCCCTGCGCACAGGCCACTGCTCATGCGCACCGGTCCTGGACTCTTCTTCTGGTGCTGTTTGGGTCCTGGAGGCAGTCAGGGGGTCTCTCCTTCCAACTACCCATTGCGCCAGGCTCCAGCACCTTCAGCCTCCGCCGACCACACCCCAGAGAGAGCTTCTCTTCCTGTGCAAGCACTTTTTAAAAAGTTGAGTAGGGGGGCTGGCAGGAAGTCCCTGTTGGTCCTATCAAACAGCGACACATCGCTTTCCTGCCCCTGCTCCCTCCTTCTTGTCCAGCCTCTGGGTTTGTTCAAAATGGCGTCGTCCAGTGTCTCTGGCCACATGGCCTCTGAAACCCAACGCCTTCAACGCTGCCTTCCCTCCTTGGTGCAGCCTGGTGCCTGGCACCCAGTGACAGCTGCTAATTGATGAGCCTGTAGCCCCTCCCATCTTCTCTTTGTGGAGAGGAGGCCCTAGCTTGTGGAAGAAAGGTTATCCATCCCTCCAGCTGAGGTCAGCCTGGGTCTGGTCATGACTGGCTCAGAGAAATATGACAGCTCTGGATGACCCAAAAGCAGTACAAATATGACTTTGGACTCTGCAGAATACTTCTTTTCACATTTGCTACATTGGACTTAAGTGCGTGTCTGGAATCTGTAGGCCTAATTGAAGTTAATCTAGCCCCTGGCTCCACATTCCCATAGGGGAATAAGGAAGTGAAAACACAGTAAAACACACTGACTTTCCCTTGCATGTCTCTTCCTTCCTGAGTTCACTGTGGGTGAGTCCCAACTTATGAGACTCCCCCACAATAAAAGCTCAACAATAAGGTGCTCAAAAAGCGAAAAATCCGGGTGGCCCATAGTGTCAGAACCGGATCTCTGACATATTATCGACAGACACATTATCGAACTACAGAAATATCGCATCAAATATATCGACATCAAAAATATCGACATTGTATACTTATTTAAAAAACTACACTAATATCGACACTACAATATCGTAATACAATTATATCGATCACACAAAAATCGCACACATAAATATCGCAATATCGACATGAGTAAATAAATATAACACATGTCACAAATATCGATAACCAAAATATAGACATCAATAATATCGTTTTTTTTAAATATATCGACAATTCTAATACTAATAAAACCAATACTTTAAACAACATAAAGACAATATTTTCCCAAAACATACATTTTCTAATCAGATTCTACTTAAACATAAACATAACATTTATAGCGATCTCAATATTTAACAACATAATAAAAAAACACTGAAATAATTATCACATTTGCATTTCGAACACATTTAAAAAAAATTACTACACATTATAAACAATCTTTTTATATATAATGATTTAAAACTCTCCTCCTTTAAAACTAAATATACTGTTACTTAGCATTTTCCATAAAAGGAAACCAATTAACTAAAAAAAATTCAAACCATCCAATAGAAAGGCCACATACAGAAAACAACCAATAACATTCAAGAAACAATTTAAAACCACTATATAAACCAATTAAAACAAGTCTTCTACTGTGCCTTAAACCAAAGCATTGAACGAAGAAGAAACTCTGCTAAACAGAAGAAACCTACATCCTACTACTATTCTAAAAACGTAAGTAAATATTCTTTTCTAACTAAACTGCCAAATTAAACTAAAACACTAATTTATCTTTACTCAAATAAATAACTAACTTATATATTCCATCTCTTTATGTTTCCACTACAGATATTACTCCAAACAGCTAAAGAAAATATTGAAGATTGCCAGAAAAGACTCACTAAAAAGTAAGTATACTATCAAAATACTTTATAAAATATTAATTAAATCCTACTCAAACCCCAAAACATCCTAAACCCCTAAACAAATCCATGTTCTCTTTTTTAAGTTTTAAAAAACCTGTATAAATTAACACCTATAGTCTATACCACTGGCCATGAGGGGAGGCTCTGTTTGCTTAGGGAGAGGTTGGACTACTGCATCTTATTTATTAGGGAGGAGGGGCACATAGTAAGAGGGGTAGGGGACGGGGGTACATTGACATGTGGTGGGGGAGGGGGGGGGGGTAGAGAACTGGGTGGGAAGTTTGTTCCTTCTCCTGAATAATTTGTCTTGATGATAAATGTGTGGTACTGCCGGGATAGGTGAAGGCGGGGGAATGTTTTTTGAGTTGTTGATTTGTAAAACAATAAAATACGTTTCAACCAAAAAAATATAGTCTATACCAAACAACAATACCACCCCACTTAAAAAACTAAACCAACAAAAACAATATATGTTCTTTAACTTTCAGAGACTACATCAACTAAACAGCATTTTGTCTACAAACAATATCTTCATTCAAATACAACCAAAAACACTTGGTAAGTATATATAAAAAAAATGCTTTTTTGCTATTTTCATTTAAATATATAAAGTACTATTGCATATATTTTCATATACATTTTTTCCAGATTTCTAACACATCACGATGACAGAAGAAGCTCAATTTATAACTTTGCAGAAAGGAAAATTCCTATTGTGTTACATGGGTTACACATACACCCAAGAAAAGCAGTCGGACCGAAAAGTGAACTGGAAGTGTTCTAAATATTATTCTAACAAATGCTACGGACGAGCAACAACAAGAGAAACAACTGTACTATATACAAGAGAGCATAACCATCCACCCAATCTCTCTGAAATAGAAGTCAGATCAACCCTTGAAAATATCAAAGAATTAAGCACTGGTTCACAAACTGCTACAAGTGTAATCCTATAAGAACTATTACCTAGAGTGCCCAAAGAAGCAAGAGGCCAATTACCATCAATTGCTTCTATAAAAAGAACTATTGCTAGGACCAAAAAAGCAACCACGACAACTATACCATCATTCCACCAGAATTAACTATCACCCACAATAATGAACCTTTTATTTTTTTTGATAACAAAAGCACAGAAAAAAGAATCATAATGTTTGCTACTGCAAACAATATAACTAAACTGCAACAATGCCAAACATGGATGATGGATGCCACCTTTACAATATGCCCAAAACCATTCTACCAGCTTTACACAATACACGGTCAATATCACAACACTTCCATACCTTTAATTTATGCACTATTACCTAACAAACAAAACACAACATATAATGAAATGCTAGGAAAACTAAAACAAGAATCAAATGATTTTTACCCTCAAAGGATTATCATAGACTTTGAGCAAGCCATGATAAATGGCATTCTAAAACTGTACCCCCATACAGCTATCCAAGGATGTTACTTCCATCTAAACCAATGTATATGGAGACATTTACAAAAATCTTCACTAAGGTGCCGATCACGATCCGGTAAAAACCGGGTACGAACCGTCGGACGGAGCAAATTCTCCGTCCGACGCGTACCCGGTCGTCAAAATTTACAAACAAGGAATTACGATTCGCACGGAACACCATTTCCGTACGATTCGTAAAAAAGCCCGACCGAACAAAATAAACCTACCAATGCGATCCGGGAAAGGGCCGACCTGACGTCGGGACGCTCGCAGCCTGCCATTCACGAACCAGGAATCACGATTCGCACCGACGTCATCCCGCACGGTGAATGTTTTCCGGCTGCCAAAAACTGCCGGGAAATCAGGACGACGCGAACAAGGACCACCAGTACGCGACGGACAGACAGGACTCCGCGATCAAGGAGGACCAGTACGCGACGGACACACAGGACGACGCAAACAAGGAGGACCCGTACGCGACGGACAGACATGGACCCGAACCTACGTGTCATCCCGGCCCTCATAGCAGTCCACCTCCTCTACAGGTTCCGACGCAGACGCCGCAGAAGGTCAGAACAACTAAGGGAGGGGGGAAAGTGGGGGGGGTGGGGGTGGCAGGACCAGGGCAGGCCACAAAACCCCCACCAAAGTCACACACCACACATGCCCAGGACATACCTGACACCCATGCCCTGGTCACTACGAGGGGGTGGGAGCGTGTCCAGCTAAGCCAGCGACCGCCACAACGGAAGTCCGTCACCACGCGAACCGGCAACACAACCAGACCGGTACGTCCCGTACCCACGCCTTAAGAGCGTGGGTACGAGATGTACCACGCCCACACCCACGTCACCCCAACAATGGCGGGACGGATCGTACCCACGTGGCAAAGGCCTGGGTACGGCCCGCACAAGCATCACATAGCGTGGGGACGGAGATGTACGGACCCTACCCCCACCCCCCTTATGCATGGAACGTACACCCACCCCACCAGTGTAAGTACGACTCGTACCCTCACCCTCGTATGCATGGAGCGTACCCCCACCCCAACAGTGTAAGTACGACCCGTACCCTCACCCGCGTATGCATGGAGCGTACCCCCACCCCAACAGTGTAAGTACGACCCGTACCCTCACCCGCGTATGCATGGAGCGTACCCCCACCCCAACCGCGTATGTACGTACCGTACCCCCACCCCAACAGTGTAAGTACGACCCGTACCCTCACCCTCGTATGCATGGAGCGTACCCCCACCCCAACAGTGTAAGTACGACCCGTACCCTCACCCTCGTATGCATGGAGCGTACCCCCACCCCAACAGTGTAAGTACGACCCATACCCTCACCCGCGTATGCATGGAGCGTACCCCCACCCCAACAGTGTAAGTACGACCCGTACCCTCACCCTAGTATGCATGGAGCGTACCCCCACCCCAACAGTGTAAGTACGACCCGTACCCTCACCCTCGTATGCATGGAGCGTACCCCCACCCCAACAGTGTAAGTACGACCCATACCCTCACCCGCGTATGCATGGAGCGCACCCCCACCCCAACCGCGTATGTACGTACCGTACCCCCACCCCAACAGTTTAAGTACGACCCGTACCCTCACCTCGAATGCATGGAGCGTACCCCCACCCCAACAGTGTAAGTACGACCCGTACCCTCACCCGCGTATGCATGGAGCGTACCCCCACCCCAACCGCGTATGTACGTACCGTACCCCCACCCCAACAGTGTAAGTATGACCCGTACCCTCACCCTCGTATGCATGGAGCGTACCCCCACCCCAACAGTGTAAGTACGACCCGTACCCTCACCCTCGTATGCATGGAGCGTACCCCCACCCCAACAGTGTAAGTACGACCCGTACCCTCACCCGCGTATGCATGGAGCGTACCCCCACCCCAACCGCATATGTACGTACCGTACCCCCACCCCAACAGTGTAAGTACGACCCGTACCCTCACCTCGAATGCATGGAGCGTACCCCCACCGTGTATGTTCCAAGCGTACAGATCCAGAAATAGGAGGTGTGTGTGCAGAGTCCTCCCAGCAGTGCCCTGAGACAGGAGGGGTGGGTGTGGAGTCCTCCCAGCAGTGCCCTGAGACAGGAGGGGTGGGTGTGGAGTCCTCCCAGCAGTGCCCTGAGACAGAAGGGGTGTGTGCCTATCACTCCCAGCAGTGCCCTGAGACAGGAGGTGTGTGTGCAGAGTCCTCCCAGCAGTGCCCAGACGCAGGAGGGGTGTGTGCAGAGTCCTCCCAGCAGTGCCCAGAGACAGGAGGGGTGGGCGCCTATCACTCCCAGCAGTGCCCAGACACAGGAGGTGTGCAACACATGTGTGTGAGGCTGGAAGTACCCACATGCATACTGCCTACAAGGGAACATGTCCCCATGAACTCATGTCAACAGACTCCACACACAAGTACAGTGATCACCAAGGATGCCACAAATGTTGCAGGTGGAGACATGGCCCTGCATGCATGGCCAAAGTAGAAGGGCTCCATCACACACACAGCCCATGTAGACACAGCTCTGCGCTAAACATTGGGAACACCCTGCAGGGAAGATATCAGGGTACACAGAGGAAGGAATACACCCTGGGACAATTGCACCATGCAGTAACTGCTTACATGAACAAAGAAAGTTAGCTAACACCTTGTGATGGCACACAGATCCCAGGGTCCCCCCAATGAGCAGCACACTACTACATATCCCACACACCCAACACATAAACACCACCCAAAACCATGTAGCAGCCCCACCAACACCAATACCAGCATAGCAGTAGTGTTATAATGAAAAGAAAATTAAGCTTTATTCAGCATGAGCACAATGTCCGTGGATCGCAGGCAGTTCAATATTCACAAAGCCCATAGGGCAGTCAATGAGTCTCAGCTGGATGGGGGACACAGTGGGATGCGTGTCCCCTACCTTGCCTGCACAGTTACATGCCATCGTCTTCCACAGGGGTGAGGGCATCATGGGGGGGGGGAAGCAACAGGCACCGCAGGGACATCAGGGCAAAAGGGAGGCGTTGTGGGTGCAGGGATGGAGGACTCCACCACAGGGGGTGGGGCAGGGCCAAAGGCGGAGGCCAGGATGGCACTACACACCTTTGCAAGGTCCTCCAGGGATTCCCCTGCACCCGAAGGATCCACAGGCCCCAAGGAGGGGGGGGTCAGAGGGATGGGTCGCAGCGCCACCGGGGGAGGGTGTAGACAGGGGGGAGAATCAACCACCCTGACCGAGGACTTCCTTGACCGCTTGCGGGGTGGTGTCACTGTGGGGCTCAGGGACAGAGCGGCCATGAAGGAGTCCTTGGGGGAGATGTGGCCAGGAGAGCTGAGGGGAGGGGATTTGGAGGGAGTGGACTGGGTGGAATTCGGACTCCCACTATGGCTGCGTGTCACACGTTTGCCCCCCGTCCCAGTGGGTGTGCCTACCTCACCCTGTGTGTGTGTGTCAGGAGGAGTGCGGTGGACCTTCCCTGCTGGTGTGGTGCCTGTGTCTGTTGATGTGGGTGCATGCCGACGTCTGGGTGTACGTGGGACAGGCATGGGAGTGGGAAGTGTGGATGGGGCAGGGGTAGGTGGGGGGAGGTCGCGCTGCAGGAGACCCACTGCTGCAGTCAGTGTGGAGTCTATGGACCTCAGCAAGTTGCGTTGGTCAGCCTGCGATGAATGAATGCCCTCCAAGTATGCCTCGATGTTGTTGAGGGTTTGCCCGTGGGCATGGAGGACATTAAGGATCGCAGCCTGACCAACCTGCAGTTGCCGCTGGATGTCCACAGACTCAGCATTGGCGGCAGCAGTGGAGACAGGGGCAGGTGGTGCGGTGCCTGGCATGAAGGAGACATGCGGTGACCGGGCACACTGGGAAGGGACACGAGCAAGTGGGAGGCGGCTGATGGGAACTGAGGGGGCGGTGCGAGGTGTTGTTCCGCTGTCAGCTGCTGGTGCAGCCTCCGCCCACTCGGAGACATCCTCCTTGGACCTGTCCGCTTCGTATTCTGATGTGCCAGTCGACAGGTCCTCGGCCGCACTATCCTCCGCCTCTGTCCCACTCGATGTGCCAGCCCCGATGTCACGGCTGGCACTGGTGCTCGGTCCCTCCGCCTGGTCTGTGTCCATGTCTCCCTCTGTGTCCCCCGACGATGCTGTGGGCAGGGTGGAGAGACAGAAATTAATCAGACACCTGTACACATCTGTCACATGAGTCCAATCTACATAGGTAACACTGCATAGCCTGAAAAGGAAGATCCCTAACATCTACTAAACAAGGTACCGATGTAGGGCATGAAACACACAGTTGGTTGAGCCACCATGCCACTGAAATACCATGGAGAGCATGAGACAATAGCTAAAGACAGGAAACGGAGTCTGACATAGCACCCAGGCCCTGGGGACAATCCAGCACTGCATCTGCACCACACAGCGTTGGCGAAAATACCGATGACCAGGGACCATATCCATGAACTTGAGACACATGCTGCATAGGTAATGCTGAAAACATGCACAACATGACTCGGTCACTGCACCTTGCGTGTGTGTCCAGACAAACATCACACACTGCCCAGACCCAGCAAGTAGAAATCTGGATTTGACATATAGGCTTTGCCCGCCCCAACCACCCCCTACACGAGGCAAATAGTTGAGACACAGGTGGCACCAACATCTCATAGTCTGGGTGATAAACACAGGGGCAGGCAAAATGCAAGATTGGACGCCAAACAGCCAAGGTGCGCCTGTACAAATAATGAGGTACCAGTGCCCATCCTCAGATGAGTATAACAAGACACACAGGCACTAGCAACTGTGAGTATGAAGAAGGACATTCAGGTCAGGCTGCACAGTGGACACCTGTACAAAATAGCACGTCTATATACATGGTGCCAGGGGACAATGGCACAGAGCACAACCTACGCTGTAGATACTGAGAGTGTCCACGTTTATGATGACACATACAACACCGATGAAAAGGTGCCCCAGGGGACAGTAGTGGCCACACAACTCCATGCTCCTGAATGGTAATGACTGCAACCCACGCCACCATCCCTGCACTATGCGTATCGCACACTCATGCACATCATGTCACAGGCCACTACCTGGACATGCGCGCTGTAAGGCATGACACATGAGAGACCAACTCCCATGTCTGGAGTCAGCATCAGTGCCAACTGACATGGAACCCACATGCAGTGAACTTGACAGGGCACAGCCAAGGTCCCAAAACCTGTTACACACCACCCCCACACATGATGCTACAGGCATAGTTCTCGTGGACAAAGCGCCAGCCTACATTACCTTGTGAAGGAGTGACTACACACAGACCAGGGAACACATTGCAAGGAGGGGAAGGGTGGCAGGGGCGCAGCGCTATACTGGGGCAAAATGGATCTGCACAGCACCTTTAAACCCTGGCAGTGAATTCATGCTACTGTGCCCTTACAAATGCCGGTGACACACAACAAACACACATGTACCTACCCCCTTCCGGCTGCTGCTTCGCCTGTAAGCGCCTATCCAAGTCTGGAAAGACCACTGGCAGCACACGCCTGTGGAGGTGGCTCAGACGGCGGCGGCCGCGGTTCTTGTGGCTCTCAGGTGAGTCCCCCAGCAGGACCCGTGCAATCCTCCGCGTCCAGCACCGGATATCCTGCCAGCGTTTCCTCACCTGGGACAGGCTCCGCCTCCGACCATCCACACCCCTCACGGCACTGACGGCGGTCAGCCAGATCTGCTCCTTGGCAGTGGCGCCTACCTGTGAGGAAGAACAAGTGACACCACATCAATACACCAGCCACATGTCACAGAGAGACATTTGATAACAAATTAGCTGGTAACAACAAGGCATGTCATGCAGCCAACGCATTGCACCTTTGTCATAGGGACATGATCCTCTGGTGAGGGAAAAAGCAGTACGTGCCATAGTGGGTACACAGGTGGAATGATGGCAATGTCACAATCAATGATCAAGGCTCACACTGTGCATCACACCCACCCCTCCTGTCTCAGGGCACTGCTGGTAGTGATAGGCACACACCCCTCCTGTCTCAGGGCACTGCTGGGAGCACACTGTACCCACCCCTCCTGTCTCAGGGCACTGCTGGGAGCACTCTGTACCCACCCCTCCTGTCTCAGGGCACTGCTGTTAGTGATAGGCACACACCCCTCCTGTCTCAGGGCACTGCTGTTAGTGATAGGCACACACCCCTCCTGTCTCAGGGCACTGCTGGTAGTGATAGGCACACACCCCTCCTGTCTCAGGGCACTGCTGGGAGCACACTGTACCCACCCCTCCTGTCTCAGGGCACTGCTGGGAGCACTCTGTACCCACCCCTCCTGTCTCAGGGCACTGCTGTTAGTGATAGGCACACACCCCTCCTGTCTCAGGGCACTGCTGTTAGTGATAGGCACACACCCCTCCTGTCTCAGGGCACTGCTGGGAGACATCAGGCATCCCCCCCCCCTGGGACCCCCATGGCATGAGTACATGGCATGTGTGTCACACCAGGACACAATGCCAGAAGTCACAGTCACACGATAGGGACAGTCTGTGCCAGTGGCCTATGCACTCACCTGATACCCTGGTCGCCCATACAGCATGGGGTACTGTGGGAGGATCACATCCAGCAATGCCATGTTCTACTCCAGGGTGAATGGCTGTGACCTCTCCACAGCCCTTGACATGGTTCCAGGGAATCAGTAGCAGCAGCTGGGTCGACGAATTCAAAGATGTGCAGGCAAGTACTCCCTCATGGGACCTGGCTGCCTTATATGTGCCTTTCTGCCCTGTCTCATGCACAGGAGTACAGAGTGATTGGTCACTCACATTTGCATCCTATGTTTCCACCAATCCCTTCAAACCTAGCAGTCTGTGTGTACTCTATCGGTTTCATTCACCTGCATGATGTCAGCTCCACAAACACATTGCAACAAGGTATTTTTATTCCAACTGACTTCTGCTGTTCACCTTCCAGAAGAAATTCGAATTTTGAACTTGGTCTCCATGACAACCAGCATGCATGTAGGCCTTAATACTTGTCCCTCATGTGTCCCCTATGTAATTTTGAGCTCCACACACAGGTACGGTGCGTTCCGGGGCCCTAGGGCACCCCAAATGCATTGCAACGGCCCGTACACGCGTGACTACGTTCACTATCAGTATGGGTGGCCTCGCGTATGCGTACTCGTAGTGGTACGGGCCGTACACACGCCTGTACGCTCCCTATCACTACGAGTACGCATACGCGAGCCCACCCATACTGATAGGGAGCGTACAGGCGTGTGTACGCTCCCTATCAGTATGGGTGGCCTCGCGTATGCGTACTCGTAGTGGTACGGGCCGTACACATGCCTGTACGCTCGCCATCACGATGGGTACACATACGGCAGCACTCTCATAGTGATATGGGAACGTACACAGGCCCTCTTTGCAGCAGTACAGCGGTATTCACACATCACAGTGGTGACAGGCGGCACACAGGTAGGGATAGGGCGGACATACTTGTCCATGGATGGACATACTTGTCCATTAATTGACATCGAGGCATCGTCTGTGCATCACTACATGTGTGGGGCACAGGTGTGAAAGGCCTGTGATGTGGAACATTACTCCTGAGTCAAGAAGGCACCAGATGTATGATGAGATGTGTACAGATGTACTGTGTGATGGTGCGATGTGTGCCAGGCATGCCCTTGACTCCTTTGACATGTGTGCATGTCGTACTGCGCACTTGGGGTGAGCGTCACTGGCATGGCATGGACACCAACAAACGGAAGTGTCCCCTGATGCCCGGTACAGGGGTTATGACACCTGACTTGTCACTACCCACGGTGCACAATGTGACTATGTCATGTATGTGTGGGGGCTTCCCATCAGGTTGATGTTGGAGCACCCTCAAAAGCTGCAGCCGTTGCAGCAACCAACATGTGTCTGTGTGTAGATTGTCATTGCACACTGTTCCGCACACCATGCCACATGTGGTATCGGATGTGAGGTGCACATGTATGCATGGGACACGGAGTAGCGTGACAAGGACATGTCAGCATCCTCACAAGGTATGTGTGGTGAGTCATGACATGTGTACCTTCATGGCAAGGTGTGTGGGCTGGCCTAGTGTAATGTCATGTGACCTGTGGCTCCAGTGTTCCGCTACCAATCTCTGCAATCGGCATCCTACTGCTGCTGATGTGTGGGCGTATGTCACTCCTGTGTTGCGTCTGGCTGTTCACTTGCACTGGGACACAGCTATTCCCATGGCGTGGCATGGGGAGGTTCTCAATCTCCGTGTGTAGCTGGGTCTTTGAAGGAGTGTCACCTTGCATCCATACGTGTCCTGGCCATGTAGCACATACCTGACTCCCTATGTAGCATGTGTGTATTGCCAGATTAACATGTGCTCAGTACACATGAGTTGTTGTCGTAGTGCACTCACTCTTCGTTGTCACTTCCAAATTACTGCAGAGCGCCGCCTCTTGCCCGAAGAATTCCAGACTTGGCTGCCATGCAGGAGAAGGACAGCATCCGGCTCTACCGCTTCACCCAACCGTTGATTCTGGAGTTGACGGCGAGACTGGCACCACACCTGCAACCGCAGCACAGGTATCCCACGGCACTGACACCCCAGCTGAAGGTAATGGCTGCCCTACATTTTCTTGCCACGGGTACCTTTCAAAATACCATAGCTCATGTTGGTGGCATGTCCCAGAGCACGTTCAGTGGTGTGCTGCATGATTTCTTAGAGGCCATGTTGATTCACCTGGATGACTTCATCAAGTTCCCAACCCCTGAACAGATGACTGAGGTCAAGCGTGGATTCTATGCCCTGGGAGGGATGCCCCATGTCATTGGGTCCATAGATGGGACACATGTAGCTTTGGTACCAATACACGCACGGGAGGTGGCGTACCGCAATCGGAAGCACTACCACTCCATCAATGCCCTTGTGGTGTGTCTGTCCAACATGGTGATTTCACATGTCTGTGCTCGTTTTCCAGGATCAGCACACGATGCCTACATCATGAGGCGTAGCGGGATGCCTGATATGATGATGCAGCTGCGCAACGAACGGGCATGTGTTGTTGGTGGGTACAGTCTGTCTGTCCTGTATTCAGTATAGCCTATCAGCACGACCGCTTCACCACTTCTAACGATGACCATGTGCTTTCCATGTAGGGGACGCTGGCTATCCCAACATGCCTTGGCTGCTCACACCTCTCCGCAACCCCATCACGCCGGCCCAGCTCCGCTACAACACTGCCCATGGCCGGACAAGGCGAGTGATAGAGAGGACGTTTGGCATGCTGAAGAGCCGATTCAGGTGCCTCCACAAGACCGGCGGCGCACTCCCATATGCCCCGGCGAAGGTCTGCAAGATCTTCATGGTCTGCTGCATGCTGCACAACATGGCAGTTGAAAGAGCAGTGCCACTCATCCTGAATCAACATGACGAGGACCATCCACCCGTGGAGGACGAAGGGCTTGGCAATGGGGCTAGTGATGTGGAGGATGTGGAGCCGCAAGAGGACATCCGGACTCGGCTCATACGCGACTTCTTTGCATAGTGGTGAGTACCAGTGTCTGAGTGTGGACGCATTGGTCCCCGTGTGGCATGCGTTGTGATGTGTGTCTCCACCTGCATGTATGGCACGTGAGTCAGAGGTGTGTGTGGGTGTGTCACTGGAGTGATGGTGCCAGTGATGGTTGTACTTCCTCAGTCATAATTGTGACCTAGCATGTTGTCATCCATACATGTGTCGAGTAAATGCACATGCAAGTGGCTGTGCTTTTTGTGGCTGACTTCTTGTGTGTCTCTCTTCCCCAGGTACCTGCGCATGCCGTCTGCTGGTTGCATTGTTGTGGCACTGCTATTCCTCATGGACATGACATCGTGGGCTGACTCAGCGTTACAGGCACGGACACGTTTAGAAGTCTCCATGGGGTAAGGGATGCATCTGGGGTGTATTGGGTGTGGCAGTTGTTCACGATGTGTGCACACTGCCCCTGTCGGTGTTTGGTTCCTCTGCAGCCATGTCGCATCCCCATGGGACACGACATGCAGCTGTGTACACCTGAATAGATGGTCTGCCTGGTTGACAGTCATCAGTGATGGGATAGGGGATTGTGATGATGGCATCAATGTGTGTGACACTGCCCTCGGACACATTCGGTTAGCATTGGCTTGACATGGTGTGGGACTTCGACATCCGCGGATCTATGGTGTATGGCATGCTCTCCGTGTGCAGCTGTGGGTATTTAGCTGTTAGCCGACGCTTGTGTGCCAGTTCCATGGCGAACACGCATGTGTGCTGCTGAAGGGGGGTGCCAGTGTTGGACCCACATGTTACTCCACATGATGTGTTCATGTGTACTTCGAGTTGCCTCTGCAATCCCGAATACATGACTAATAAAGGTGTCCCTATGCCTCCAAGGTGCCTCTTCTCAGTCAATGCTGGTGTGTTGCCACGGTGCATCCTGCTTGTCTGGCATGGTATTCCCTGATTGTGGCTATGTGTCAATGTGTCGAGTGGCAAGATGCAAGCTGTGTGTGTGGGCTGAGACTGTGTATTGGGCATGATGTCCATGACTGTGTGGGTATTGTGACATGTGCCATCCCCATGCATCCAACGTTGGCCAGGCCCCCATTCTCTGCATCCACCGGACTCAAGCTTGCAGGACATGTTTCTGCCACCTGTCTACTCATACCTGGGTGCCCCCCAGGACACTGGACTGGATCCCTGACCTCTGCGCATGACTGTTGCTGTACTCAATGTGTGTGTCAGCACGGTTGTTCGGTAACCCCCTCAGCTGGTTGGGCCCATCACGGGTGTGTATGGTGCTCCATGTCTGTCTTGCCTAATACACTGTGACCCATGTGTCCTGTGCCAGACTCAGGCCCCAGGGTGTGGGTGGTTGAAGACAAAAGATGACTCAGGCATGTTTTGACTTTACAAGACACATGTTAGGTAATAATGCTACCAGCAGGCATCTACTCTTCATAGTGTGATTTCTTATGGGGGGGGGGGGGACAACAAAGTGAGTGTCTTTCCGGGAATTTGGAATCCAAAGTTCAGTAGGGGTGTCCTTGCCATTGGATGTCCTCAGAGTCCATGCCACAGTCTTTGTCAACATTGGTCAGCCAGTGACCAGCAGGGCCATGTGGCAGAGAATGTCTCTTGATGCTGTGATGCTGTTGCTCCAGTGGGCCAGGTGCCAGGCCAGGTGTCCTGGGAGATGGTGATGTAGCGCCGACCCTCACGGTCCTTTCCGTGGACGACCCGGCCTCCTGCGGGGAACCTCAGCAGCAGGCCGTGACGACATCTGGGATGCTCCGTCGGATGTTTCCTCCTCCTCCTCCTCCTGATCCCTCCCTGTGGGTGGTGATGTTCTCCGCCTTCTGGCACAGGGAGGGTCGGCCATGTTGTCGGCCATCCGACGGAGTGTAGCGTGAATCCCCTGGAATGCCGTCACTTGCTCAGCCTGTCTGTCCTCCATCCTCCGTTGGTGTACCAGTAGACAGGCATGTAGCTCCGCATGTTGCTGGGCCTGCTGGGTCTTTATCTCATCGAGGCTCCCCTTGATCTCATTGAGGGTGGACACAACCTGGGCCATGCCCGTGGTGTCCTGCCGGTATGAGTCCAGGATGTTACGGACATGGGAAAGTACCGGATCCCCAGCCAACTGGTCAGGCTCGTGCCTCCGCCGTCCTCCACTCCCACCACCCCTGCCCACTTGCGCCTGGCCTGCCCTTGTGGGCACATCGGGTCTCCGGGACCCCTGAGGGGTGGCATTGGCGTTGTCGCCTGCCTCCTCCTGGGTGCCCGGGACACCGTGTCCCTCCTGGCCAGCCTGGCTGCATTGTGGTGTTGGGGCAGGGATCCTGGGTGTCTCCTGGGATGTGGCAGGAGTGGGGGTGGTGGTTGGCACAGTTGTACCTGACGCAGGTGCTGCAGGCGGTTGGACACCAGAGGGGCCAGGTCCACAGAGTGGTGAGAGTGGTCGCTGCCGGTGGGATCGGGCTCCTGCAGATCCGGGTCCTGTGAGTGTTCCCCCCCAGTGTTGGGGGGTGCACCACGACGTTGACCTGTGTGTGAGAGAGACAATGTTAATTTTGGTCCATGCAACATCCATGTTTCATCATTTCCAAAGTTGGCACATTTCCTCTTGGAATTAGGATCTGTCTTGCATTCCACTCACAGTGCACTTGTGCATGGGTGTGTCCCTTGGGCACCAATTTGGCCCCTTTAACTATGTGTGGCACAGTCTTACTTGCTGCGTCAAGTGTGACTGCAGTCAGCAGTGGAGTGGGCAGGTGTTGCGAGCCATGCATTGGCACCTTCCGTGTAGCACTGTACATGTGCACATGGAGTTGTTCCACACACTTATGTGATGCAGGTAGCTGTCATTGTGCTCGTGCACAGGTTGTGACATGGCCCTGTGTTTTGCCATGGAGAAGAGGGGGGGTTCTGGCACGGGCCACCCTTGGCTACATGCACGCAGTCTACCTGCTGACGAGCAGACATTCCCACACACCACACGGCTGATTTGCTCTCCCTGTGTCTCCCTCCCTCTCGGTCCCCCTCTCCCTCCCTCTCTGTCCCCCTCTCCCTCCCTCTCTGTCACCCTCTCCCTCCCTCTGTGTGTCAGCCTCCTCCCTCTGTCCATCTCCCTGTGTCTCCCTCCCTCTCTGTCCCCCTCTCCCTCCCTCTCTGTCCCCCTCTCCCTCCCTCTCTGTCACCCTCTCCCTCCCTCTGTGTGTCAGCCTCCTCCCTCTGTCCGTCTCCCTGTGTCTCCCTCCCTCTCTGTCCCCCTCTCCCTCCCTCTCTGTCCCCCTCTCCCTCCCTCTCTGTCCCCCTCTCCCTCCCTCTGTGTGTCACCCTCTGTCACCTCAGCCCAGCTTCCTGGGCACACACTGTTAGCAGATCTTTGAGTGGCCCTTGGCTTGTTGATGTGAGTTTGTTTCTGATCTCCAGGCACCCATTGGGTGTGATGTGTGTCTGTGCGCTGCTGCTGTGGTGGTGTGTGCTGCCACTCTTTCACAATGTTGGCTGTTCATTAGCTGCTGTCATGTGCAAAACAGTGCCTTCACCCCCATGTGTTGATGCAAGGCGTCCGCCATTTGCTGGCAAGTCATTCCTGTGTTGGGACACACTGTTTGTCTGGCTGTGACCTAGGCCATATGGGCAGAGTGCATTGTTGTCTGCTTCGGAGTCGCACTATGTGATTTTTGGGGCCCAGCCTCCCGCCATCCGGGTTACCGTGTCATGTGTTGTTGTCTTCTGTGACTTGACATTGTCCAGCTGGGTGCATGGGGCATGGTGGCAGCAGTGGCATGTGCGTGCTCATGGAGTGTGGTTGAGTAATGCGATGGCTTGTGGTGGTTGCGTGCCTGTTAGTGATTTTGGTTGTGGATGCCGTTCCCCCCATGTGAGGTGCGTTGTTTGTGTACTCACCCGGGTCTCGGAGTCCTTCTAATCCTTCGACTGCCTCCACCGGCAGTATGGCCATCACCCTCTCCTCCCAGGGATGGTACTGTACGGGTCTGCGGGAGGGCCCTCCTCCGGTGGCGTTGGCCTGGTCGTGTTCCTCCTGCCTCTTGGCTCTGACCCTCCTCCGCAGATCGTACCACCTGTTCTGGCATTCCTGCCTGGTCCTTCTGGTGTCCGCAACAGCATTCACAGCATCGACGATGGTCTGCCACATGGCTGTTTTTGCTGCCAGGCTGGTGTTTCTGACCAATGTTCCAAAGATCTGTGGCTCGACTCTGAAGATTTGATCAACAAGGACCTCCAACTCTCGGTTACTGAACTTTGGATTCTTGGTAGTGGGCATGGTGAGGGGTGTGGGTGGGGATGGTGGGGGGGGTGTGTGGATGTTGGGGGGGGGGTGTGGATGGTTGTGTGTGTGTGTGTGTGTGTGAATGTGATGAGGGGGTGTTTGTGAGGGTGGTTGTGTGAAGGTGTGCAAGTGTAAGGTGTGGTGTAGCTTGTTGTATGGTTCTGTGGTGTCTGGCAGCAGTGAGTCTGTTGCAAAGGCTCATGGTTTGTGTGTGTGGACCCTTTTAATTGGTCCATGGGTGGGTGTGGCAGTGTTTGAATTTTGGGTGGGTGTGTTATAAGTAGTGGTGGTGTTTTGGCCCTCTGTTTGTCTTTGGCAGTTGCAGGTCAGTGAAGGTGTATTTGTAGTGTTTGTTGGCCATGTTTAGTGGCTTTGTGCCATTCGAATAGTGTCTTCTTGTGTTGTTTTGTTTTGTCCTGGTTGTGTACGTGCGTTTTGAGCGTGTGTACGGTGTGTAGATGGGCCATTTGGTTGTACGGTGCTGTCCTTGTGTGTGGGTTGGTACGACTCGTACATGCGGTTTTGATGTTGGGGCCTGGGGTGCGCTCCGTACTTAGGAGGTTGTGTTGGGGGTAGGACCGGAACGTACTGGGGTGTACATAGACGGTGGTACGACACGTACTGGGGTGGGGGTACGACTGGAACGTACTGGGGTGTACATAGACGGTGGTACGACACGTACTGGGGTGGGGGTACGACTGGAACGTACTGGGTACACGGTGGTGCGACACGTACAGGGGTGGGGGTAGGACTCGAACGTACTGGGGTGTACATAGACGGTGGTACGACACGTACTGGGGTGGGGGTACGACTGGAACGTACTGGGGTGTAGGTACACGGGGGTATGACACGTACAGGGGTGGGGGTACGACTGGAACGTACTGGGGTGTACATAGACGGTGGTACGACACGTACTGGGGTGGGGGTATGACTGGAACGTACTGGGGTGTAAGTACATGGGGGTATGACACGTACAGGGGTGGGGGTACGACTGGAACGTACTGGGGTGTACATAGACGGTGGTACGACACGTACTGGGGTGGGGGTAGGACTCGAACGTACTGGGGTGTACATAGACGGTGGTACGACACGTACTGGGGTGGGGGTACGACTGGAACGTACTGGGGTGTAGGTACACGGGGGTATGACACGTACAGGGGTGGGGGTACGACTGGAACGTACTGGGGTGTACATAGACGGTGGTACGACACGTACTGGGGTGGGGGTACGACTGGAACGTACTGGGGTGTAGGTACACGGGGGTATGACACGTACAGGGGTGGGGGTACGACTGGAACGTACTGGGGTGTACATAGACGGTGGTACGACACGTACTGGGGTGGGGGTAGGACTCGAACGTACTGGGGTGTACATAGACGGTGGTACGACACGTACTGGGGTGGGGGTACGACTGGAACGTACTGGGGTGTAGGTACACGGGGGTATGACACGTACAGGGGTGGGGGTACGACTGGAACGTACTGGGGTGTACATAGACGGTGGTACGACACGTACTGGGGTGGGGGTAGGACTCGAACGTACTGGGGTGTACATAGACGGTGGTACGACACGTACTGGGGTGGGGGTACGACTGGAACGTACTGGGGTGTAGGTACACGGGGGTATGACACGTACAGGGGTGGGGGTACGACTGGAACGTACTGAGGTGTACATAGATGGTGGTACGACACGTACTGGGGTGGGGATACGACTGGAACGTACTGGGGTGTAGGTACACGGTGGTGCGACACGTACAGGGGTGGGGGTAGGACTCGAACGTACTGGGGTGTACATAGACGGTGGTACGACACGTCCTCGGGTCGGAAAATGTGTCTGACACGTCCTCGGACGATTTACCGTACAAACGTGAAAAGTCAAGTCCGACCGAGGAATCACGATCCATTCCGTGCGTCCGAGGTTACAACCGTATGGAAAAAACACCGTCCGCACCGAACTCCTACAGCAACCATGGAGACATGTGCCCGCATACGCGCCCATCACTCCCCCCAGCCCCCGTACGTCCGACACTTACCCCCCGTGTATGTACACCCCCACCCGTCTAGGTACACCCCAGTACGTCCGAGTCCTACCCCCACACCTGTACGTATCATACCCCCGTGTACACACACCCCAGTACGTGTCATACCACCGTCTATGTACACCCCAGTACGTTCCAGTCGTACCCCCACCCCAGTACGTGTCGTACCACCGTCTATGTACACCCCAGTACGTTCCAGTCCTACCCCCACCCCAGTACGTGTCGTACCACCGTCTATGTACACCCCAGTACGTTCCAGTCCAACCCCCACCCCAGTACGTGTCGTACCACCGTCTATGTACACCCCAGTACGTTCCAGTCCTACCCCCACCCCAGTAGGTGTCGTACCACCGTCTATGTACACCCCAGTACGTTCCAGTCCAACCCCCACCCCAGTACGTGTCGTACCACCGTCTATGTACACCCCAGTACGTTCCAGTCCAACCCCCACCCCAGTACGTGTTGTACCACCGTCTATGTACACCCCAGTACGTTCCAGTCCTACCCCCACCCCAGTACGTGTCGTACCCCCGTGTACCCACACCCCAGTACGTGTCGTGCCACCGTCTATGTACACCCCAGTACGTTCCAGTCGTACCCCCACCCCAGTACGTGTCGTACCCCCGTGTACCCACACCCCAGCACGTGTCGTGCCACCGTCTATGTACACCCCAGTACGTTCCAGTCCTACCCCCACCCCAGTACGTGTCGTACCACCGTCTATGTACACCCCAGTACGTTCCAGTCCAACCCCCACCCCAGTACGTGTCGTACCACCGTCTATGTACACCCCAGTACGTTCCAGTCCTACCCCCACCCCAGTACGTGTCGTACCACCGTCTATGTACACCCCAGTACGTTCCAGTCCTACCCCCACCCCAGTACGTGTCGTACCACCGTCTATGTACACCCCAGTACGTTCCAGTCCAACCCCCACCCCAGTACGTGTCGTACCCTCGTGTACCCACACCCCAGTACGTGTCGTGCCACCGTCTATGTACACCCCAGTACGTTCCAGTCCTACCCCCACCCCAGTACGTGTTGTACCACCGTCTATGTACACCCCAGTATGTTCCAGTCGTACCCCCACCCCAGTACGTGTCGTACCCCCGTGTACCCACACCCCAGTACGTGTCGTGCCACCGTCTATGTACACCCCAGTACGTTCCAGTCCTACCCCCACCCCAGTACGTGTCGTACCCCCGTGTACCCACACCCCAGTACGTGTCGTGCCACCGTCTATGTACACCCCAGTACGTTCCAGTCCTACCCCCACCCCAGTACGTGTCGTGCCACCGTCTATGTACACCCCAGTACGTTCCAGTCCTACCCCCACCCCAGTACGTGTAGTACCACCGTCTATGTACACCCCAGTACGTTCCAGTCCTACCCCCACCCCAGTACGTGTCGTACCTCCGTGTACCCCCACCCCAGTACGTGTCGTACCACCGTCTATGTACACCCCAGTACGTTCCGGTCCTACCCCCAACACAACCTCCTAAGTACGGAGCGCACCCCAGGCCCCAACATCACCACCGCATGTACGAGTCGTACCAACCCACACACAAGGACAGCACCGTACAACCAAATGGCCCATGTACACACCGTACACACGCTCAAAACGCACGTACACAACCAGGACAAAACAAAACAACACAAGAATACACCATTAGAATGGCACAAAGCCACTAAACATGTCCAACAAACACTAAAACAACACATTCACTGACCTGCAACTGCCAAAAACAAACAGAGGCCAAATACACCACCACTCCTTATAACCAACCCACCCAAGATTCAAACACAGCCACACCCACCAATGGACCAATAAAAAGGGCCCACACACACAAACCATGAGCCTTTGCAACAGACTCACTGCTGCCAGACACCACAGAACCACACTACAAGCTACACCACACCTTACACTTGCACACCTTCACACAACCATCCTCACAAAAACCCCCTCATCACATTCACACACACACACACACAACCATCCACACACCCCCCAACATCCACACACCCCCCCCACCATCCCCACCCACACCCCTCACCATGCCCACCACCAAGAATCCAAAGTTCAGTAACCGAGAATTGGAGGTCCTTGTTGATCAAATCCTCAGAGTCGAGCCACAGATCTTTGGAACATTGGTCAGAAGCACCAGCCTGGCAGCAAAAACTGCCATGTGGCAGACCATCGTCGATGCTGTGAATGCTGTTGCGGACACCAGACGGACCAAGCAGGAATGCCAGAACAGGTGGTACGATCTGCGGAGGAGGGTCCGAGCCAAGAGGCAGGATGAACACGACCAGGCCAACGCCACCGGAGGAGGGCCCTCCCGCAGACCCGTACAGTACCATCCCTGGGAGGAGAGGGTGATGGCCATACTGCCGGTGGAGGCAGTCGAAGGATTAGAAGGAATCCGAGACCCGGGTGAGTACACAAACAACGCACCTCACAAGGGGGGAACGGCATCCACAACCAAAATCACCATCAGGCACGCAACCACCACAAGCCATCGCATGACTCAACCACACTCCATGAGCACGCACATGCCACTGCTGCCACCATGCCCCATGCACCCAGCTGGACAATGTCAAGTCACAGGCCACAGAAGACAACAACACATGACACGGTAACCCGGATGGCGGGAGGCTGGGCCCAAAAAAGCACATAGTGCAACTCAGAAGCAGACAACAATTCACTCTACCCATATGGCCTAGGTCACAGCCAGACAAACAGTGTGTCCCAACACAGGAATGACTTGCCAGCAAATGGCGGACGCCTTGCATCAACACATGGGGGTGAAGGCACTGTTTTGCACATGACAGCAGCTAATGAACAGCCAACATTGTGAAAGAGTGGCAGCACACACCACCACAGCAGCAGCGCACAGACACAGACACTACACCCAATGGGTGCCTGGAGATCAGAAACAAACTCACATCAACAATCCAAGGGCCACTCAAAGATCTGCTAACAGTGTGTGCCCAGGAAGCTGGACCGAGGTGACAGAGGGTGACACACGGAGGGAGGGAGAGGGGGACAGAGAGGGAGGGAGACGGACAGAGGGAGGAGGCTGACACACGGAGGGAGGGAGAGGGGGACTGAGAGGGAGGGAGAGGGGGACAGAAATGGAGGGAGAGGGGGACAGAGATGGAGGGAGAGGGGGACAGAGATGGAGGGAGAGGGAGGGAGAGAGGGAGGGAGAGGGGGACAGAGATGGAGGGAGAGGGGGACACAGAGGGAGGGAGAGGGGGACACAGAGGGAGCGAGACACAGGGAGAGCCTATCAGCCGTGTTGCATGTGTGAATGTCTGCTCGTCAGCAGGTAGACTGCGTGCATGTAGACAAGGGTGGCCAGTGCCAGAAGCCCCCCTCTTCACCATGGCAAAACACATGGCCATGTCACAACCTGTTCACGAGCACAAGGACAGCTACCTGGATCATATAAGTGTGTGGATCCACTCCATGTGCACATGTACAGTGCATGGCTCGCCACACCTGCCCACTCCACTGCTGACTGCAGTCACACTTGACGCAGCAAGTAAGACTGTGCCACACATAGTTAAAGGGGCCAAAGTGGTGCCCAAGGGACACACCCATGCACAAGTGCACTGTGAGTGGAATGCAAGACCAATCCTAATTCCAAGAGGAAATGTGCCAACTTTGAAAATGATGAAACATGGATGTTGCATGGACAAAAATTAACATTGTCTCTCTGACACACAGGTCAACGTCGTGGTGCACCCCCCAACACTGGTGGGGGAACACTCACAGGACCTGGATCTGCAGGAGCCCGATCCCACCGGCAGCGACCACTCTCACCACTCTGCGGACGACCCCGACCAACCTGGCCCCTCTGGTGTCCAACCACCTGCAGCACCTGCGTCAGGTACAACTGTGCCAACCACCACCCCCACTCCTGCCACATCCCAGGAGACACCCAGGATCCCTGCCCCAACACCACAATGCAGCCAGGCTGGCCAGGAGGGACACGGTGTCCCGGGCACCCAGGAGGAGGCAGGCGACAACGCCAATGCCACCCCTCAGGGGTCCCGGAGACCCCATGTGCCCACAAGGGCAGGCCAGGCGCAAGTGGGCAGGGGTGGTGGGAGTGGAGGACGGCGGAGGCGCGAGCCTGACCAGTTGGCTGGGGATCCCGCATTGTCCCATGTCCGTAACATCCTGGACACATACCGGGAGGACACCACGGGCATGGCCCAGGTTGTGTCCACCCTCAATGAGATCAAGGGGAGCCTCGATGAGATAAAGACCCAGCAGGCCCAGCAACATGCCTGTCAACTGCAACACCAACGGAGGATGGAGGACAGACAGGCTGAGCAAGTGACGGCATTCCAGGGGATTCACGCTACACTCCGTCGGATGGCCGACACCATGGCCGACCCTCCCTGTGCCAGAAGGCGGAGAACATCACCACCCACAGGGAGGGATCAGGAGGAGGAGGAGGAAACATCCGACGGAGCATCCCAGACGTCGTCACGGCCTGCTGCTGAGGTTCCCCGCAGGAGGCCGGGTCGTCCACGGAAAGGGCCGTGAGGGTGGCTGCTACATCACCATCTCCCAGGACACCTGGCCTGGCACCTGGCCCACTGGAGCAACAGCATCACAGCATCAAGAGACATTCTCTGCCACATGGCCCTGCTGGTCACTGGCTGACCAATGTTGACAAAGACTGTGGCATGGACTCTGAGGATTTCCAATGGCAAGGACCCCAACTCCCCTACTGAACTTTGGATTCAAACATCCCGGAAAGACCCTTACTTTGCCCCCCCCCCCACTAATAAATCACACTATGATGAGTAGATGCCTGCTGGTAGCATTATTAACTAACATGTGTCTTGTAAAGTCTAAACATGCCTGAGTCATCTTTTGTCTTCAACCATCCACACCCTGGGGCCTGAGTCTGGCACAGGACACATGGGTCACAGTGTATTAGGCAAGACAGACATGGAGCACCATACACACCCGTGATGGGCCCAACCAGCTGAGGGGGTTGCCGAACAACCGTGCTGACACACACATTGAGTACAGCAACTGTCATGCGAAGTGGTCAGGGATCCAGTCCAGTGTCCTGGGGGGCACCCAGGCATGTGTAGACAGGTGGCAGAACCATGTCCTGCAAGCCGGAGTCCGGTGGATGCCGAGAATGGGGGCCTGGCCAACGTTGGATGCATGGGGATGGCACATGTCACAATACCAACACAGTCATGGACATCATGCCCAATACACAGTCTCAGCCCACACACACAGCTTGCATCTTGCAACTCGACACATTGACTCATAGCCACAATCAGGGAATACCATGCCAGACATGCAGGATGCACCGTGGCAACACACCAGCATTGACTGAGAAGAGGCACCTTGGAGGCATAGGGACACCTTTATTAGACATGTATTCGGGATTGCAGAGGCCACTCGAAGTACACATGAACACATCATGTGGAGTAACATGTGGGTCCAACACTGGCACCCCCCTTCTGCAGCACACATGCTTGTTTGCCATGGAAGTGGCACACAAGCGTCGGCTAACAGCTAAATACCCACAGCTGCACACGGAGAGCCTGCCATACACCATAGATCCGCTGATGTCGAAGTCCCACACCATGTCCAGCCAATGCTAACCGTATGTGGCCGAGGGCAGTGTCACACACATTGATGCCATCATCACAATCCCCTATCCCATCACTGATGCCTGTCAACCAGGCAGACCATCTATTCAGGTGTACACAGCTGCATGTCGTGTCCCATGGGGATGCGACATGGCTGCAGAGGAACAACACATCGACAGGGGCAGTGTGCATACATCGTGAACAACTGCCACACCCAATACACCCCAGATGCATCCCTTACCCCATGGAGACTTCCAAACGTGTCCGTGCCTGTAACGCTGAGTCAGCCCACGATGTCATGTCCATGATGAATAGCAGTGCCACAACAATGCAACCAGCAGACGGCATGTGCAGGTACCTGGGGAAGAGAGACACACAAGAAGTCAGCCACAAAAAGCACAGCCACTTGCATGTGCATTTACTCGACACATGTATGGATGACAACATGCTAGGTCATTATAATGACTGGGGAAATACTACCATCACTGGCACCATCACTCCAGTGACACACCCACACACACCTCTGAGTCACGTGCCATATATGCAGGTGGAGACACACATCACAACGCATGCCACATGGGGACCAATGCGTGCACACTCAGACACTGGTACTCACCACTACGCAAAGAAGTCGCGTATGAGCCGAGTCCGGATGTCCTCTTGCGGCTCCACATCCTCCACATCACTAGCCCCATTGCCAAGCCCTTCGTCCTCCACGGGTGGATGGTCCTCGTCATGTTGATTCAGGATGAGTGGCACAGCTCTTTCAACTGCCATGTTGTGCAGCATGCAGCAGACCATGAAGATCTTGCAGACCTTTGCCGGGGCATAAGGGAGTGCACCGCCGGTCTTGTGGAGGCACCGGAATCGGCTCTTCAGCATGCCAAACGTCCTCTCTATCACTCGCCTTGTCCGGCCATGGGCGGTGTTGTAGCGGAGCTGTGCCGGCGTGATGGGGTTGCGGAGAGGTGTGATCAGCCATGGCATGTTGGGATAGCCAGCGTCCCCTACATGGGAAGCACATGGTCATCGTTAGAAGTGGTGAAGCGGTCGTGCTGGTAGGCGATACAGAATAGAAGACAGACAGACTGTACCCACCTACAACACATGCCCGTTCGTTGCGCAGCTGCATCATCATATAAGGCATCCCGCTACGCCTCATGATGTAGGCATCGTGTGCTGATCCTGGAAAACGAGCACAGACATGTGAAATCACCATGTTGGAGAGACACACCACAAGGGCATTGATGGAGTGGTAGTGCTTCCGATTGCGGTACGCCACCTCCCGTGCGTGTGGTGGTACCAAAGCTACATGTGTCCCATCTATGGACCCAATGACATGGGGCATCCCTCCCAGGGCATAGAATCCACGCTTGACCTCAGTCATCTGTTCAGGAGTTGGGAACTTGATGAAGTCATCCAGGTGAATCAACATGGCCTCCAAGAAATCATGCAGCACACCGCTGAACATGCTCTGGGACATGCCACCAACATGAGCTATGGTATTTTGAAAGGTACCCGTGGCAAGAAAATGTAGGGCAGCCATTACCTTCAGCTGGGGTGTCAGTGCCGTAGGATACCTGTGCAGCGGTTGCAGGTGTGGTGCCAGTCTCGCCGTCAACTCCAGAATCAACGGTTGGGTGAAGCGGTAGAGCCGGATGCTGTCATTCTCCTGCATGGCAGCCAAGTCTGGAATTATTCGGGCAAGAGGCGGCGCTCTGCAGTAATTTGGAAGTGACAAGGAAGAGTGAGTGCACCACGACAACAACTCATGTCTACTGAGCACATGTTAATCTGGCAATACACACATGCTACATAGGGAGTCAGGTATGTGCTACATGGCCAGCACACGTATGGATGCAAGGTGGCACTCCTTCCAAGACCCAGCTACACACGGAGATTGAGAACCTCCCCATGCCACGCCATGGGAATAGCTGTGTCCCAGTGCAAGTGAACAGCCAGACGCAAGACAGGAGTGACATACCCCCACACATCAGCAGCAGTAGGATGCCGATTGCAGAGACTGGTAGCGGAACACTGGAGCCACAGGTCACATGACATTACACTAGGACAGCCCACACACCTTGCCATGAAGGTGCACATGTCATGACTCACCACACATTCCTTGTGAGGATGCAGACATGGCCTTGTCACGCTACTCCGTGTCCCATGCATACATGTGCACCTCACATCCGATACCACATGTGGCATGGTGTGCGGAACAGTGTGCAATGACAATCTACACACAGACACATGTTGGTTGCTGCTACGGCTGCAGCTTATGAGGGTGCTACAACATCAACCTGATGTAAATCCCCCACACATAAATGACATAGTCACATTGTGCACTGTGGGTAGTGACAAGTCAGGTGTCATAACCCCTGTACCGGGCATCATGGGACACTTCCGTGTGTTGGTGTCCGTGCCATGCCAGTGACGCTTACCCCAAGTGTGCAGTACGACATGCACACATGTCAAAGGAGTCAAGGGCATGGCTGGCACACATTGCACCGTCACACAGTACACCTATACACATCTCATCATACATCTGGTGCCTTCTCCACTCAGGAGTCATGTTCCACATCACAGCCTGTCACACCTGTGCCCCACACATGTAGTAATGCACAGACGATGCCTTGATGTCCATTCCTGGACAAGTATGTCCATCCATGGACAAGTATGTCCATCCATGGACAAGTATGTCCGCCCTATTCCTACCTGTGTGTCGCCTATCACCACTGTGATGTGTAAAAACCGCCGTACTGCTGCTAAGAGGGCCTGTGTACGTTCCCAAATCACTGTGGGAGTGCTGCCATATGTGTACCCATCGTGATGGCGAGCGTACAGGCATTTGTACGGTCCGTACCACTACGAGTACGCATACGCGTGCAGACCCATAGTGATAGTGAGCGTAGATGCGTGTGTACGGTCCGTACCACTACGAGTACGCATACGCGTGCAGACCCATAGTGATAGTGAGCGTAGATGCGTGTGTACGGTCCGTACCACTACGAGTACGCATACGCGTGCAGACCCATAGTGATAGTGAGCGTAGATGCGTGTGTACGGTCCGTACCACTACGAGAACGCATACGCGTGCAGACCCATAGTGATAGTGAGCATAGATGCGTGTGTACGGCCCTATCACAATGTGTGTCCTCGCGTATGCGTACTCGTAGTGGTACGGGCCGTACACACGCATCTACGCTCACTATCACTATGGGTCTGCACGCGTATGCGTACTCGTAGTGATAGTGAGCGTACATGCGTGTGTACGGGCCGTACCACTACGAATACGCATACGCGAGGACACCCATACTGATAGTGAACGTAGGCATGCGTGTACGGGCCGTTGCAACGCATTTCGGGTGCCCTAGGGCCCCGAAACGCACCGTACCTGTGTGTGATGCTCCAATTACATAGGGTACAAGTATTAAGGCCTACATGCATGCTGGTTGTCATGGAGACCAAGTTCAAATTTCGAAATTGTTCTGGAAGGTGCACAGCAGAAGTCAGTTGGAATTCTTCTACATTGTTGCAATGTGTTTGTGGGTCTGACATCATGCAGGAGAATGAAACCGATAGAGAACCCACAGACTGCTAGGTTTGAAGGGATTGGTGGAAACATAGGATGCAAATGTGAGTGACCAATCACTCTGTACTCCTGTGCATGAGACAGGGCAGAAAGGCAGATATAAGGCAGCCAGGTCCCATGAGGGAGTACTTGCCTGCGCATCTTTGCATTCGTCGACCCAGCTGCTGCTACTGATTCCCTGGAACCATGTCAAGGGCTGTGGAGAGGACACAGCCATTCACCCTGGAGGAGAACATGGCTCTGCTGGATGTGATCCTCCCACAGTACTCCATGCTGTATGGGCGACCAGGGTATCAGGTGAGTGCATAGGCCACTGGCACAGACTGTCCCTATGCTGTGACTGTGACTTTTGGCATTGTGTCCTGGTGTGACACACATGCCATGTACTGTAGGGGGGGTCCCAGGGGGGGGATGCCTGATGTCTCCCAGCAGTGCCCTGAGACAGGAGGGGTGGGTGTGGAGTCCTCCCAGCAGTGCCCTGAGACAGGAGGGGTGTGTGCCTATCACTCCCAGCAGTGCCCTAAGACAGGAGGGGTAGGTGTGGAGTCCTCCCAGCAGTGCCCTGAGACAGGAGGGGTGGGTGTGATGCACAGTGTGAGCCTTGATCACTGATTGTGACATTGCCATCATTCCACCTGTGTACCCACTATGGCACGTACAGCTTTTTCCCTCACCAGGGGATGATGTCCCTATGACAAAGGTGCAATGCGTTGGCTGCATGACATGCCTTGTTGTAACCAGCTAATTTGTTCTCATATGTCTCTCTGTGACATGTGGCTGGTGTATTGATGTGGTGTCACTTGTTCTTCCTCACAGGTAGGCGCCACTGCCAAGGAGCAGATCTGGCTGACCGCCGTCAGTGCCGTGAGGGGTGTGGATGGTCGGAGGCGGAGCCTGCCCCAGGTGAGGAAACGCTGGCAGGATATCCGGTGCTGGACGCGGAGGATTGCACGGCTCCTGCTGGGGGACTCACCTGAGAGCCACAAGAACCGCGGCCGCCGCCGTCTGAGCCACCTCCACAGGCGTGTGCTGCCGGTGGTCTTTCCAGACCTGGAGAGGCGCTTACAGGCGATGCAGCAGCCGGAAGGGGGTAGGTACATGTGCGTTTGTTGTGTGTCACCGGCATTTGTAAGGGCACGGTAGCATTAATTCACTGGCAGGGTTTAAAGGTGCTGTGCAGATCCTGTTTGCCCCAGTATAGCGCTGCGCCCCTGCCACCCTTCCCCTCCTTGCAATGTGTTCCCTGGTCTGTGTGTGGTCACTCCTTCACAAGGTAATGTAGGCTGGTGCTTTGTCCACGAGAACAATGCCTGGAGCATCATGTGTGGGGGTGGTGTGTAACAGCTTTTTGGACCTTGGCTGTGCCCTGTCAAGTTCACTGCATGTGGGTTCCATGTCAGTTGGCACTGATGCTGACTCCAGACATGGGAGTTGGTCTCTCATGTGTCATGCCTTACAGCGCGCATGTCCTATGTAGTGGCCTGTGACATGATGTGCATGAGTGTGCGATACGCATAGTGCAGGGATGGTGGCATGTGTTGCAGTCATTACCATTCAGTAGCATGTAGTTGCGTGCCCACTACTGTCCCCTGGAGCACCTTTTCCTCAGTGGTGTGTGTCATCATAAACGTGGACACTCTCAGTGTCTACAGCGTAGGTTGTGCTCTGTGCCATTGTCCCCTGGCACCATGTCTATAGACGTGCTATTTTGTACAGGTGTCCACTGTGCAGCCTGACCTGATTGTCCTTCTTCATACTCACAGTTGCCAGTGCCTGTGTGTCTTGTTATACTCATCTGAGGATGGGCACTGGTACCTCATTATTTGTACAGGTGCACCTTGGCTGTTTGGCATCCAATCTTGCTTTTTGCCTGCCCCTGTGTTTATCACCCAGACTATGAGATGTTGGTGCCACCTGTGTCTCAACAATTTGCCTCGTGTAGGGGTTGGTTGGGGCGGGCAATGCCTATATGTAAAATCCTGATTTCTACTTGCTGGGTCTGGGCAGCAGTGTGTGATGTTTGTCTGGACACACACGCAAGGTGCAGTGACCGAGTCATGTTGGGCATGTTTTCAGCATTACCTATGCAGTTTGTGTCTCAAGTTCATGGATATGGTCCCTGGTCATCGGTATTTTCACCGACGCTGTGTGGTGCAGATGCAGTGCTGGATTGTCCCCAGGGCCTTAGTGCTATGTCAGACTACGTTTCCTGTCTTTAGCTATTGTCTCATGCTCTCCATGGTGTTTCAGTGGCATGGTGGCTCAACCAACTGTGTGTTTCATGCCCTACATCGTTACCTTGTTTAGTAGATGTTAGGGATCTTCCTTTTCAGGCTATGCAATGTTACCTATGTAGATTGGACTCATGTGACTGATGTGTACAGCTGTCTGATTAATTTCTGTCTCTCCACCCTGCCCACAGCATCGTCGGGGGACACAGAGGGAGACATGGACACAGGCAAGGCGGAGGGACCGAGCACCAGTGCCAGCCGTGACATCGGGGCTGGCACATCGAGTGGGACAGAGGTGGAGGATAGTGCGGCCGAGGACCTGTCGACTGGCACGTCAGAATACGAAGCTGACAGGTCCGAGGAGGAGGTCTCCGAGTGGGCGGTGGCTGCACCAGCAGCTGACAGCGGAACAACACCTCGCACCGCCCCCTCAGTTCCCATCAGCCGCCTCCCACTTGCTCGTGTCCCTTCCCAGCGTGCCCAGTCACAGCATGTCTCCTTCCTGCCAGGCACCGCACCCCCTGCCCCTGTCTCCACTGCTGCCGCCAATGCAGAGTCTGTGGACATCCAGCGGCAACTGCAGGTTGGTCAGGCTGCGATCCTTAATGTCCTCCATGCCCACGGCAAAACCCTCACCAACATCGAGGCATTCTTGGAGGGCATTCATTCATCGCAGGCTGACCAACGCAACTTGCTGAGGTCCATAGACTCCACACTGACTGCAGCAGTGGGTCTCCTGCAGCGCGACCTCCCCCCACCTACCCCTGCCCCATCCACACTTCCCACTCCCATGCCTGTCCCACGTACACCCAGACGTCGGCATGCACCCACATCAACAGACACAGGCACCACACCAGCAGGGAAGGTCCACCGCACTCCTCCTGACACGCACACACAGGGTGAGGTAGGCACACCCACTGGGTCGGGGGGCAAACGTGTGACACACAGCCATAGTGGGAGTCCGCATTCCACCCAGTCCACTCCCTCCAAATCCCCTCCCCTCAGCTCTCCTGGCCACATCTCCCCCAAGGACTCCTTCATGGCCGCTCTGTCCCTGAGCCCCACAGTTACACCACCCCGCAAGCAGTCAAGGAAGTCCTCGGTCAGGGTGGTTGAGTCTCCCCCCCTGTCTCCACCCTCCCCCGGTGGCGCTGCGACCCATCCCTCTGACCCCCCCCTCCTTGGGGCCTGAGGTCCCTTCGGGTGCAGGGGACTCCCTGGAGGACCTTGCAAAGGTGTGTAGTGCCATCCTGGCCTCCGCCTTTGGCACTGACCCGCCCCCTGTGGTGGAGTCCTCCATCCCTGCACCCACAACGCCGCCCCTTTGCCCTGATGTCCCTGCGGTGCCTGGTGCTTCCCCCCCCCCGATGCCCTCACCAGTGTGGAAGACGATGCCATTTGACTGTGCAGGCAAGGTAGGGGACACGCATCCCACTGTGTCCCCCATCCAGCTGGGAATCATTGACTGCCCTATGGGCTTTGTGAATATTGAACTGCCTGCGATCCACGGACATTGTGCTCATGCTGAATAAAGCTTAATTTTGTTTTCATTATCACACTACTGCTATGCTGGTATTGGTGTTGGTGGGGCTGCTACATGGTTTTTGGTGGTGTGTAAGGGTTTGGGTGTGTGGGATATGTAGTAGTGTGCTGCTCATTGGGGGGACCCTGGGATCTGTGTGCCATCACAAGGTGTTGGCTAACTTTCTTTGTTCATGTAAGCAGTTACTGCATGGTGCACTTGTCCCAGGGTGTATTCCTTCCTCTGTGTACCCAGCTTTCTTCCCTGCAGGGTGTTCCCAATGTTTAGCGCAGAGCTGTGTCTACATGAGCTGTGTGTGTGACGGAGCCCTTCTACTTTGGCCATGCATGCAGGGCCATGTCTCCACCTGCAACAATCGTGGCATCCTTGGTGATCACTGTACTTGTGTGTGGAGTCTGTTGACATGAGTTCATGGGGACATGTTCCCTTGTAGGCAGTATGCATGTGGATAATTCTGGCCTCACACACATGTGTTACACCCCTCCTGTCTCAGGGCACTGCTGGGAGGACTCCACACCCACCCCTCCTGGCTCAGGGCACTGCTGTTAGTGATAGGCACCCACCCCTCCTGTCTCAGGGCACTGCTGGGAGGAATCCACACCCACCCCTCCTGGCTCAGGGCACTGCTGGGAGTGATAGGCACCCAACCCTCCTGGCTCAGGGCACTGCTGGGAGTGATAGGCACACACCCCTCCTGTCTCAGGGCACTGCTGGGAGTGATAGGCACACACCCCTCCTGTCTCAGGGCACTGCTGGTAGGACTCCACACCCACCCCTCCTGGCTCAGGGCACTGCTGTTAGTGATAGGCACCCACCCCTCCTGTCTCAGAGCACTGCTGGGAGGACTCCACACACACACCTCCTGTCTCAGGGCACTGCTGGGTGGACTCTGCACACACACCTCCTATTTCAGGATATGTACGCTTGGAACATACACGGTGGGGGTACGCTCCATGCATTGGAGGTGAGGGTTCGAGTCGTACTTGCACTGTTGGGGTGTGGGGTACGCTCCTTGCATACGCGGGTGAGGGTACGGGTCGTAATTACACTGTTGGGGTGGGGGTACGCTCCTTGCATACGCGGGTGAGGGTACGGGTTGTACTTACACTGTTGGGGTGGGGGGTACGCTCCTTGCATACGCGGGTGTGGGTACGGGTCGTACTTACACTGTTGGGGTGGGGGGTAGGCTCCTTGCATACGCGGGTGAGGGTACGGGTCGTACTTACACTGTTGGGGTGGGGGGTAGGCTCCTTGCATACGCGGGTGAGGGTACGGGTCGTACTTACACTGTTGGGGTGGGGGTACGCTCCTTGCATACGCGGGTGGGGGTACGGGTCGTACTTACACTGTTGGGGTGGGGGGTACGCTCCTTGCATACGCGGGTGAGGGTACGGGTCGTACTTACACTGTTGGGGTGTGGGGTACGCTCCTTGCATACGCGGGTGAGGGTACGGATCGTACTTAAACTGTTGGGGTGGGGGTACGCTCCATGCATACGCGGGTGGGGGTACGGGTCGTACTTACACTGTTGGGGTGGGGGGTACGCTCCTTGCATACGCGGGTGAGGGTACGGGTCGTACTTACACTGTTGGGGTGGGGGTACGCTCCATGCATACGCAGGTGGGGGTACGGGTCGTACTTACACTGTTGGGGTGGGGGGTACGCTCCTTGCATACGCGGGTGAGGGTACAGGTCGTACTTACACTGTTGGGGTGGGGGTACGCTCCATGCATACGCGGGTGGGGGTACGGGTCGTACTTTCACTGTTGGGGTGGGGGGTACGCTCCTTGCATACGGGGTGGGGGTAGGGTCCGTACATATCCGTCCCCACGCTATGTGATGCTTGTGCGGCCCGTACCCAGGCCTTTGCCACGTGGGTACGATCCGTCCCGCCATTGTTGGGGTGACGTGTGTGTGGGCGTGGTACGACTCGTACCCACGCTCTTCAGGCGTGGGTACGGGACGTACCTGTCTGGTTGTGTTGCCGGTTCGCGTGGTGACGGACTTCCGTTGTGGCGGTCGCTGGCTTATCAGGACACGCCCCCACCCCCTCGTGGTGACCAGGGCATGGGAGTCAGGCCATGTGTGGTGTGTGACTTATGTGGTTGTTTTGTGGCCTGCCCTGGTCCTGCCACCCCCACCCCACCCCACTTTCCCCCCTCCCTTAGTTATTCTGACCTTCTGCGGCATCTGCGTCGTAACCTGTAGAGGAGGTGGACTGCTATGAGGGCAGGGATGACTCGTAGGTTCGGGTCCATGTCTGTCCGTCGCGTACTGGTACTCCTTGATCGCGTCGTCCTGTCGCGTACGGGTCCTCCTTGATCGCGTCGTCCTGTCGCGTACGGGTCCTCCTTGGTCGCGTCGTCCTGTGTGTCCGTCGCGTACTGGTCCTCCTTGTTCGCGTCGTCCTGTCTGTCCGTCGCGTACTGGTGGTCCTTGTTCGCGTCGTCCTGATTTCCCGGCAGTTTTTGGGTGCCGGAAAATATTCACCGTGCGGGATGACGTCGGTGCGAATCGTAATTCCTGGGTCGTGAATGGCTGGCTGCGAGCGTCCCGACGTCAGGTCGGCGCTTTCCCGGATGGCATTGGTAGGGTTTTTTTGTTCGGTCGGGCTTTTTTACGAATCGTACGGTGATGGTGTACCCGTGCGAATCGTAATTCCTTGTTTGTAGAAATTGACGACCGGGTACGCGTCGGACGGAGATTATGCTCCGTCCGACGGTTCGTACCCGGTTTTTACCGGATCGTGATCGGCACCTATGTGCTGAACACTGAAATTAATTAATTTACTATTCCCACTCCAATCTATATTTAATTAAGATAAGTGCTGGACACTGAACTTAATTAATTTACTATTCTCACTCCAATTTATATTTAATTAGGGTAGTTGCTGGACACTGAACTTAATTAATTTACTATTCCCACTCCAGTCTATATTTAATTAAAATAAGTGCAGGACACAGAACATAATTAATTAACTATTCTCACTCCAACCTATATTAAATTAGAGTAGGTGCTGGACACTTAACTTAATTAATTTACTATTCTCACTCCAACCTATATAAAATTTGAATAGCTGCTAGACACTAACTTAATTAATTTACTATTCCCACTCCAGTCTATATTTAATTAAGATAAGTGCTGGACACTAAACTTAATTAATTTACTATTCTCACTCCAACCTATATTTAATTAGAGTATGTGCTGGACACTGAACTTAATTAATTTACTATTCCCACTCCAATATATATTTAATTAAGATAAGTGCTGGACACTGAACTAAATTAATTTACTATTCTCACTCCAATTTACGTTTAATTAGGGTAGTTGCTGGACACTGAACTTAATTAATTTACTATTCTCACTCCAACCTATATAAAATTAGGGTAGCTGCTGGACACTGAACTAAATTTATTTACTATTCCCACTCCAGTCTATATTTAATTAAGATAAGTGCTGGACACTGAACTTAATTAATTTACTATTCTCACTCCAACCTATATTACATTAGAGTAGGTGCTGGACACTGAACTTAATTAATTAACTATTCCCACTCCAGTCTATATTTAATTAAGATAAGTGCTGGACACTGAACTTAATTAATTTACTATTCTCACTCCAACCTATATTTAATTATAGTATGTGCTGGACACTGAACTTAATTAATTTACTATTCTCACTCCAACCTATATAAAATTAGGGTAGCTGCTGGACACTGAACTAAATTTATTTACTATTCCCACTCCAGTCTATATTTAATTAAGATAAGTGCTGGACACTGAACTTAATTAATTTACTATTCTCACTCCAACCTATATTTAATTAGAGTATGTGCTGGACACAGAACGTAATTAATTTACTATTCCCACTCCAATCTATATTTAATTAAGATAAGTGCTGGACACTGAACTTAATTAATTTACTATTCTCACTCCAATCTATATTTAATTAGGGTAGATGCTGGACACTGAACTTAATTAATTTACTATTCCCACTCTAGTCTATATTTAATTAAGATAAGTGCTGGACAATGAACATAATTATTTTACTATTCTCACTCCAACCTATATTAAATTATAGTAGGTGCTGGACACTGAACTTAATTAATTTACTATTCCCACTCCAGTCTATATTTAATTAAGATAACTGCTGGACACTGAACTTAATTAATTTACTATTCTCACTCCAACCTATATTAAATTAGGGTAGGTGCTGGACACTGAACTAAAATAATTTACTATTCCCACTCCAGTCTATATTAAATTAAGATAAGTGCTGGACACTGCACTTAATAAATTTACTATTCTCACTCCAACCTATATTTTATTAGAGTATGTGCTGGACACAGAACTTAATTAATTTACTATTCCCACTCCAATCTATATTTAATTAAGGTAAGTGCTGGACACTGAACTTAATTAATTTACTATTCTCACTCCAACCTATATTACATTAGAGTAGGTGCTGGACACTGAACTTAATTAATTAACTATTCCCACTCCAGTCTATATTTAATTAAGATAAGTGCTGGACACTGAACTTAATTAATTTACTATTCTCAGTCCAACCTATATTTTATTAGAGTATGTGCTGGACACAGAACTTAATTAATTTACTATTCCCACTCCACTCTATATTTAATTAAGATAAGTGCTGGACACTGAACTTAATTAATTTACTATTCTCACTCCAACCTATATTACATTAGAGTAGGTGCTGGACACTGAAGTGAATTAATTTACTTTTCCCACTCCAGTCTATATTTAATTAAGATAAGTGCTGGACACTGAACTTAATTAATTTACTATTCTCACTCCAAACTATATTAAATTACAGTAGGTGCTGGACAATGAACTGAATAAATGTACTATTCCCACTCCAGTCTATATTTAATTAAGATAAGTGCTGGACACTGAACTTAATTAATTTACTATTCTGACTCAAATCTATATTAAATTATATTTAAATTTTCTAAATAATTATTTTTTCAAATTAAAAAATATATAAACATTTTTAATTAACTTCCCACCCTTATCCCCGATAACCCAACATTCCGCTCCTAAAATTATTTGTAAAATTCTAAATTTAATTTACAATTTCTAAATAATTTGTATTAAAAAATTAACAAATATATAAACATTTTTAAAACACTTCCCACCCTTATCCCCTATAAACCAACATCCCACTCCTAAAATTATTTGTAAATTTCGAAATTTAATTTACAATTTCAAAATAATTTTTTACAAAAATTAAAAAATATATAAATTTTTTTAAAACACTTCCCACCCTTATCCCCTGTAAACCAACATCCCGCTCCTAAAAATATTTGTAAAATTCGAAATTTAATTTACAATTTCTAAATAATTTTAATAAAAAATTAACAAATATATAAACATTTTTTAAACACTTCCCACCCTTATCCCCTATAAACCAACATCCCGCTCCTAAAATTATTTGTAAAATTCTAAATTTAATTTACAATTTCTAAATAAATTTTCAAAAAATGTAAACAATATCTAAACTTTTTTAAAACACTTCCCACCCTTATCCCCTATAAACCAACATCCCACTCCTAAAAATATTTTTAAAATTCTAAATTTCATTTACAATTTCTAAACATTTTTTTTTTAAAATTAACAAATATATAGACATTTTTAAAACACTTCCCACCCTTATCCCCTATAAACCAACATCCCGCTCCTAAAATTATTTGTAAAATTCTAAACTTAATTTACAATTTATAAATTTTTTTTTTAAACATTTAACAATATATAAACATTTTTAAAACACTTCCCACCCTTATCCCCTATAAACCAACATCCCGCTCCTAAAATTAAATATACATTTCACATTTTAAATAAAATTTACTAATTAAATTTTACAATATATTAAAAAAATTAATTAACTTTTTTAAAACACTCCCCACCCTTATCCCCTATAACCCAATATCCCGCCCCTAAAACAATATAAATATTTCTCCTATTATATACATTTTAACTATTTATACAAACAACTTCAAAATATTTACTAAACACACAATGACGATATTTTCACATGTCGATATTATTACTAACGATATTACTTACATCGACATATAAGTAAAAAAAAAAAAACGATATTTTTCACATCGATATTATCTATTTCGATATTTTGTACATTCGATATTTTTGTCTCGATATTTATGTCCCTCGATATTAAAAAGTCGATATATAGACTACTCACCGTCAGAACCACCTTCTAACAGCTCACACCCAAGAGAAGGGATCTTCCACCCACACAGATTTGGATTCAGTCATAGGCACTGCCAGACACAGTGCAACGGATGTTGTAGCACACAAAAAACGTTGTGAAAAAATATTGAAAGAACTTAAATAGCTGAGTGCACCTAGAAAAAAACGTGTTCTTGTTGTTGTCTTTGTGTCAGAGCCAATATTGGCAGACTGTCGGGCTCTCTTCATTCTGTGTACCGCGCAAAGCCTCCCTTTGTCATTGGGTAACATTTACTAAGTAGCGGGCTTAGCATTTTTTTGACAGTCATCATCTTTTCTCTTTCAGTTTTTTCTCTTCATTTTGGTTATTAATTGATACTTTCTCAATGTTGTGGTGCAGGTAAAAGTTCTTTTGCAATTGCACGTCTGGTCTTGAGTGTTGTGTTTTGTTAATGACTTAGGTGGCGATTACGATCCGGTAAAGAAATTCCCCGTGCGACTCGTATCCGGTCTTTTTACCGTACGAATCGTACAAGTGCCGTACGAACCGGCAATCACGATTCGCATGGGAAAAAGACCATACGAATCGCATTGGGAATAATTCCCCACACGTCCTCCGGTCGGAAAAAGTGTCCGACACGTCCTCGTACGATTTACCGTACAAACGTGAAAAGCGAAGTCCGACTGGGGAATCACGATCCGTCCCGGGCGTCCGAATGTACAACCGTATGGTAAAAAGACCGTCCGCACCGAACTCCTATAACAACCATGGAGACGTCCAAACAGGCGCCCGGTACGTGCCGTACCCCCCCCAGCCCCCGCATGTACGCGCCGTACCCCCCCAGCCCCCGCATGTACGCGCCGTACCCCCCCAACCCCCGCATGTACGCGCCGTACCCCCCCAGCCCCCGCATGTACGTGTCGAACCCCCCCAGCCCCCGCATGTACGCGCCGTACCCCCCCCAGCCCCCGCATGTACGTGTTGAACCCCCCGTGTATGTACACCCGAGTACGTGTCGAACCCCCCGTGTATGTACACCCGAGTACGTGTCGAACCCCCCCGTGTATGTACACCCGAGTACGTGTCGAACCCCCCCGTGTATGTACACCCGAGTACGTGTCGAACTGTACGTGTCGAACCCCCCGTGTATGTTCGACACGTACTCGGGTGTACATACACGGGGGGTTCGACACGTACTCGGGTGTACATACACGGGGGGTTCGACACGTACTCGGGTGTACATACACGGGGGGTTCGACACGTACTCGGGTGTACATACACGGGGGGTTTGACACGTACTCGGGTGTACATACACGGGGGGGTTCGACACGTACTCGGGTGTACATACACGGGGGTTCGACACGTACTTGGGTGTACATACACGGGGGGTTCGACACGTACTCGGGTGTACATACACGGGGGTTCTACACGTACATGCGGGGGCTGGGGGGGGTATGGCGCGTACATGCGGGGGCTGGGGGGGTACGGCGCGTCCATGCGGGGGCTGGGGGGGGTACGGCGCGTACATGCGGGGGCTGGGGGGGGTACGGCGCGTACATGCGGGGGCTGGGGTGGGGGTACGGCGCTTACCGGGCCACCTACACTGGTCGTTTCGCGCCGTACTTCGCATTTGCGGCACTTTTTGGGTGCCGTGAAAATATTGCCGTCCGGACTGCTGTCGGTTCGAATCGTAATTCCTGGGTCGTGAAACGCTGCCTAGAAGCGTCCCGATGTCACGTCGCAGCATTCCCGGATCACATTCGTATGCATATTTTCATCGGTCGGTATTTTTTACGATTCGTACGGAAATGGTGTTTCCGTGCGAATCGTAATTCCATGTTTGTAATGTTTTACAACCGGGTACGAGTCGGACGGAGAATACGCTCCGACCGACGGTTCGTACCCGGTTTTTACCGGATCGTAATCGGCACCGATCACGATCCTGCAAAAACCGGGTACGAACCGTCGGACGGAGCACAATCTCCGCCCGACGCGTACCCGGTCGTCAATTTTCACAAACAAGGAATTACGATTCGCACGGGTACACCATTACCGTACGAATCGTAAAAAAGCCCGACCGAACAAAAAAACACCTACCAATGCGATCCGGGAAAGCGCCGACCTGACGTCGGGACGCTCGCAGCCAGCCATTCACGACCCAGGAATCACGATTCGCACCGACGTCACCCCGCACGGTGAATATTTTGCGGCAGCCAAAAACTGCCGGGAAATCAGGACGACGCGAACAAGGACCACCAGTACGCGACGGACAGACGACGACGCGAACAAGGAGGACCAGTACGTGACGGACACACAGGACGACGCCACCAAGGAGGACCCGTACGCGACAGGACGACGCGATCAAGGAGGACCCGTACGCGACAGGACGACGCGAGCAAGGAGTACCAGTACGCGACGGACAGACATGGACCTGAACCTACGAGTCATCCCTGCCCTCATAGCAGTACACCTCCTCTACAGGTTACGACGCAGACGCCGCAGAAGGTCAGAATAACTAAGGGAGGGGGGAAAGTGGGGTGGGGTGGGGGTGGCACGACCAGGGCAGGCCACAAAACAACCACATAAGTCACACACCACACATGGCCTGGACATACCTGACTCCCATGCCCTGGTCACCACGAGGGGGTGGGGGCGTGTCCTGATAAGCCAGCGACCGCCACAACGGAAGTCCGTCACCACGCGAACCGGCAACACAACCAGACAGGTACGTCCCGTACCCACGCCTGAAGAGCGTGGGTACGAGTCGGACCACGCCCACACACATCACCCCAACAATGGCGGGACGGATCGCACCCACGTGGCAAAGTCCTGGGTACGGGCCGCACAAACATCACATAGCGTGGGGACGGATATGTACGGACCCTACCCCCACCCCGTATGCAAGGAGCGTACCCCCCAGCCCAAGAGTGCAAGTACGACCCGTACCCCCACCCGCGTATGCAAGGAGCGTACCCCCCATGCCAACAGTGTTAGTACGACTCGAACCCCCACCCGCGGACTCACGGACCGTACCCCCACCCCAACAGTGTAAGTTCGACCCGTACCCTCACCCGCGTATGCATGGAGCGTACCCCCATGCCAACAGTGTAAGTATGACTCGAACCCCCACCCGCGGACTCACGGACCGTACCCCCAGCCCAACAGTGCAAGTACGACCCGTACCCTCACCCGCGTATGCAAGGAGCGTACCCCCCAGCCCAACAGTGTAAGTACGACCCGTACCCCCACCCGCGTATGCAAGGAGCGTACCCCCCATGCCAACAGTGTTAGTACGACCCGTACCCCCACCCGCGGACGTACGGAGCGTACACCCACCCCAACAGTGTAAGTTCGACCCGTACCCTCACCCGCATATGCATGGAGCGTACCCCCCATGCCAACAGTGTAAGTATGACTCGAACCCCCACCCGCGGACTCACGGACCGTACCCCCACCCCAACAATGTAAGTTCGACCCGTACCCTCACCCGCGTATGCATGGAGCGTACCCCCCATGCCAACAGTGTAAGTACGACTCGAACCCCCACCCGCGGACTCACGGACCGTACCCCCACCCCAACAGTGTAAGTACGACCCGTACCCCCACCCGCGAATGCAAGGAGCGTACCCCCCAGCCCAACAGCGTAAGTTCAACCCATACCCTCACCCGCGAATGCAAGGAGCGTACCCCCCAGCCCAACAGTGTAAGTACGACCCGTACCCCCACCCGCGAATGCAAGGAGCGTACCCCCCAGCCCAACAGCGTAAGTACGACCCGTACCCCCACCCGCGAATGCAAGGAGCGTACCCCCCAGCCCAACAGCGTAAGTACGACCCGTACCCCCACCCGCGAATGCAAGGAGCGTACCCCCCAGCCCAACAGTGTAAGTACGACCCGTACCCCCACCCGCGAATGCAAGGAGCGTACACCCCAGCCCAACAGTGTAAGTACGACCCGTACCCCCACCCGCGTATGCAAGGAGCGTACCCCCCAGCCCAACAGCGTAAGTACGACCCGTACCCCCACCCGCGAATGCAAGGAGCGTACCCCCCAGCCCAACAGCGTAAGTACGACCCGTACCCCCACCCGCGAATGCAAGGAGCGTACCCCCCAGCCCAACAGTGTAAGTACGACCCGTACCCCCACCCGCGAATGCAAGGAGCGTACCCCCCAGCCCAACAGTGTAAGTACGACCCGTACCCCCACCCGCGTATGCAAGGAGCATACCCCCCATGCCAACAGTGTAAGTACGACCCGTACCCCCACCCGCGGACGTACGGAGCGTACCCCCACCCCAACAGTGTAAGTTCGACCCGTACCCTCACCCGCGTATGCATGGAGCGTACCCCCACCACACCAGTGTAAGTAGACTCGTACCCTCACCTCGAATGCATTGAGCGTACCCCCACCGTGTATGTGCCAAGCGTACATATCCTGAAATCGGAGGTGTGTGTGCAGAGTCCACCCAGCAGTGCCCTGAGACAGGAGGGGTGGTTGCCTATCACTCCCAGCAGTGCCCTGAGACAGGAGGGGTGGGTGCCTATCACTCCCAGCAGTGCCCTGAGACAGGAGGGGTGGGTGTGGAGTCCTCCCAGCTGTGCCCAGAGACAGGAGGGGTGGGTGTGGAGTCCTCCCAGCAGTGCCCTGAGACAGGAGGGGTGTGTGCAGAGTCCTCCCAGCAGTGCCCTGAGACAGGAGGGGTGGGTGCCTATCACTCCCAGCAGTGCCCTGAGACAGGAGGGGTGTGTGCAGAGTCCTCCCAGCAGTGCCCTGAGACAGGAGGGGTGGGTGCCTATCACTCCCAGCAGTGCCCTGAGACAGGAGGGGTGTGTGCAGAGTCCTCCCAGCAGTGCCCTGAGACAGGAGGGGTGGGTGCCTATCACTCCCAGCAGTGCCCTGAGACAGGAGGGGTGGGTGTGGAGTCCTCCCACCAGTGCCCTGAGACAGGAGGGGTGTAACACATGTGTGTGAGGCCAGAATTATCCACATGCATACTGGCTACAAGGGAACATGTCCCCATGAACTCATGTCAACAGACTCCACACACAAGTACAGTGATCATCAAGGATGCCACGATTGTTGCAGGTGGAGACATGGCCCTGCATGCATGGCCAAAGTAGAAGGGCTCCGTCACACACACAGCTCATGTAGACACAGCTCTGCGCTAAACATTGGGAACACCCTGCAGGGAAGAAAGCTGGGTACACAGAGGAAGGAATACACCCTGGGACAAGTGCACCATGCAGTAACTGCTTACATTAACAAAGAAAGTTAGCCAACACCTTGTGATGGCACACAGATCCCAGGGTCCCACCAATGAGCAGTACACTACTACATATCCCACACACCCAAACCCTTACACACCACCAAAAACCATGTAGCAGCCCCACCAACACCAATACCAGCATAGCAGTAGTGTGATAATGAAAACAAAATTAAGCTTTATTCAGCATGAGCACAATGTCCGTGGATCGCAGGCAGTTCAATCTTCACAAAGCCCATAGGGCAGTCAATGATTCTCAGCTGGATGGGGGACACAGTGGGATGCGTGTCCCCTCCCTTGCCTGCACAGTCAAATGGCATCGTCTTCCACACTGGTGAGGGCATCAGGGGGGGGGGAAGCAACAGGCACCGCAGGGACATCAGGGCAAAGGGGCGGCGTTGTGGGTGCAGGGATGGAGGACTCCACCACAGGGGGTGGGTCAGTGCCAAAGGCGGAGGCCAGGATGGCACTACACACCTTTGCAAGGTCCTCCAGGGAGTCCCCTGCACCCGAAGGGACCTCAGGCCCCAAGGAGGGGGGGGGGTCAGAGGGATGGGTCGCAGCGCCACCGGGGGAGGGTGGAGACAGGGGGGGAGACTCAACCACCCTGACCGGGGACCTCCTTGACCGCTTGCGTGGTGGTGTAACTGTGGGGCTCAGGGACAGAGCGGCCATGAAGTAGTCCTTGGGGGAGATGTGGCCAGGAGAGCTGAGGGGAGGGGATTTGGAGGGAGTGGACTGGGTGGAATGCGGACTCCCACTATGGCTGCGTGTCACACGTTTGCCCCCTGACCCAGTGGGTGTGCCTACCTCACCCTGTGTGTGCGTGTCAGGAGGAGTGCGGTGGACCTTCCCTGCTGGTGTGGTGCCCCGTCCGTTGATGTGGGTGCATGCCGACGTCTGGGTGTACGTGGGACAGGCATGGGAGAGGGAAGTGTGGATGGGGCAGGGGTAGGTGGGGGGAGGTCGCGCTGCAGGAGACCCACTGCTGCAGTCAGTGTGGAGTCGATGGACCTCAGCAAGTTGCGTTGGTCAGCCTGCGATGAATGAATGCCCTCCAAGAAAGCCTCGATGTTGGTGAGGGTTTTGCCGTGGGCATGGAGGACATTAAGGATCGCAGCCTGACCAACCTGCAGTTGCCGCTGGATGTCCACAGACTCTGCATTGGTGGCAGCAGTGGAGACAGGGGCAGGGGGTGCGGTGCCTGGCAGGAAGGAGACATGCTGTGACCGGGCACGCTGGGAAGGGACACGAGCAAGTGGGAGGCGGCTGGTGGGAACTGAGGGGGCGGTGCGAGGTGTTGTTCCGCTGTCAGCTGCTGGTGCAGCCACCGCCCACTCGGAGACATCCTCCTCGGACCTGTCAGCTTCGTATTCTGACGTGCCAGTCGACAGGTCCTCGGCCGCACTATCCTCCACCTCTGTCCCACTCGATGTGCCAGCCCCGATGTCACGGCTGGCACTGGTGCTCGGTCCCTCCGCCTTGCCTGTGTCCATGTCTCCCTCTGTGTCCCCCGACGATGCTGTGGGCAGGGTGGAGAGACAGAAATTAATCAGACAGCTGTACACATCAGTCACATGAGTACAATCGACATAGGTAACACTGCATAGCCTGAAAAGGAAGATCCCTAACATCTACTAAACAAGGTACCGATGTAGGGCATGAAACACACAGTTGGTTGAGCCACCATGCCACTGAAATACCATGGAGAGCATGAGACAATAGCTAAACACAGGAAACGGAGTCTGACATAGCACCCAGGCCCTGGGGACAATCCTGCACTGCATCTGCACCACACAGCGTTGGCGAAAATACCGATGACCAGGGACCATATCCATGCTGCATAGGTAATGCTGAAAACATGCCCAACATGACTCGGTCACTGCACATTGCGTGTGTGTCCAGACACATCACACACTGCCCAGACCCAGCAAGTAGAAATCAGGATTTGACACATAGGCATTGCCCGCACCAACAAGACCCTACACGAGGCAAATTGTTGAGACACAGGTGGCACCAACATCTCATAGTCTGGCTGATACACACAGGGGCAGGCAAAAAGCAAGAGTGTACGCCAAACAGCCAAGGTGCGCCTGTACAAATAATGAGGTACCAGTGCCCATCCTCAGATGAGTATAACAAGACACACAGGCACTGGCAACTGTGAGTATGTAGAAGGACAATCAGGTCAGGCTGCACAGTGGACACCTGTACAAAATAGCACGTCTATATACATGGTGACAGGGGACAATGGCACAGAGCACAACCTACGCTGTAGACACTGAGATTGTCCACGTTTATGATGACACATACACCACTGAGGAAAAGGTGCCCCAGGGGACAGTAGTGGGCACGCAACTACATGCTACTGAATGGTAATGACTGCAACACACGTCACCATCCCTGCACTATGTGTATCGCACACTCATGCACATCATGTCACAGGCCACTACATAGGACATGCGCGCTGTAAGGCATGACACATGAGAGACCAACTCCCATGTCTGGAGTCAGCATCAGTGCCAACTGACATGGAACCCACATGCAGTGAACTTGACAGTGCACAGGCAAGGTCCCACAACCTGTTACACACCACCCCCACACATGATGCTACAGTCATTGTTCTCGTCGACAAAGCGCCAGCCTACATCACCTTGTGAAGGAGTGACTACACACAGACCAGGGAACACATTGCAAGGAGGGGAAGGGTGGCAGGGGCACAGCGCTATACTGGGGCAAACAGGATCTGCACAGCACCTTTAAACCCTGCCAGTTAATTCATGCTACTGTGCCCTTACAAATGCCGGTGACACACAACGAACACACATGTACCTACCCCCTTCCGGCTGCTGCATCGCCTGTAAGCGCCTCTCCAGGTCTGGAAAGACCACCGGCAGCACACGCCTGTGGAGGTGGCTCAGACGGCGGCGGCCGCGGTTCTTGTGGCTCTCAGGTGAGTCCCCCAGCAGGAGCCGTGCAATCCTCCGCATCCAGCACCGGATATCCTGCCAGCGTTTTCTCACCTGGGGCAGGCTCCGCCTCCGACCATCCACACCCCTCACGGCACTGACGGCGGTCAGCCAGATCTGCTCCTTGGCAGTGGCGCCTACCTGTGAGGAGGAACAAGTGACACCACATCAATACACCAGCCACATGTCACAGAGAGACATATGGGTACAAATTAGCTGGTTACAACAAGGCATGTCATGCAGCCAACGCATTGCACCTTTGTCATAGGGACATCATCCCCTGGTGAGGGAAAAAGCAGTACGTGCCACAGTAGGTACACAGGTGGAATGATGGCAATGTCGCAATCAATGATCGCAATCAATGATCAAGGCAAGGCGTGCAGACCCATAGTGATAGTGAGCGTACATGCGTGTGTACGGTCCGTACCACTACGGGTACGCATACGCGTGCAGACCCATAGTGATAGTGAGCGTACATGCGTGTGTACGGTCCGTACCACTACGGGTACGCATACGCGTGCAGACCCATAGTGATAGTGAGCGTACATGCGTGTGTACGGTCCGTACCACTACGGGTACGCATACGCGTGCAGACCCATAGTGATAGTGAGCGTACATGCGTGTGTACGGTCCGTACCACTACGGGTACGCATACGCGTGCAGACCCATAGTGATAGTGAGCGTACATGCGTGTGTACGGTCCGTACCACTACGGGTACGCATACGCGTGCAGACCCATAGTGATAGGGCCGTACACACGCATCTACGCTCACTATCACTATGGGTCTGCATGCGTATGCGTACCCGTAGTGGTACGGAACGTACACACGCATCTACGCTCACTATCACTATGGGTCTGCACGCGTATGCGTACCCGTAGTGCTACGGACCGTACAAATGCCTGTACGCTCGCCATCACGATGGGTACACATACGGCAGCACTCCCACAGTGATTTGGGAACATGCACAGGCCCTCTCAGCAGCAGTACGGCGGTTTTTACACATCACTGTGGTGATAGGCGACACACATGTAGGAATAGGGCGGACATACTTGTCCATGGATGGACATACTTGTCCAGGAATGGACATCAAGGCATCGTCTGTGCATTACTACATGTGTGGGGCACAGGTGTCACAGGCTGTGATGTGGAACATGCCTCCTGAGTGGAGAAGGCACCAGATGTATGATGAGATGTGTACATGTGTACTGTGTGAGGGTGCAATGTGTGCCAGGCATGCCCTTGACTCCTTTGACATGTGTGCATGTGGGACTGCGCACTTGGGGTGAGCGTCACTGGCATGGCACGGACACCAACACACGGAAGTGTCCCATGATGCCCGGTACAGGGGTCATGACACATGACTTGTCACTACCCACAGTGCACAATGTGACTATGTCATATATGTGTCCGGGATTTACATCAGGTTGATGTTGTAGCACCCTCAAAAGCTGCAGCCGTTGCAGCAACCAACATGTGGCTGTGTGTAGATTGTCATTGCACACTGTTCCCAACACCATGCCACATGTGTTATCGGATGTGAGGTGCACATGTATGCATGGGACACGGAGTAGCGTGACAAGGCCATGTCAGCAAACTCACAAGGAATGTGTGGTGAGTCATGACATGTGCACCTTCATGGCAAGGTGTGTGGGCTGGACTAGTGTAATGTCATGTGACCTGTGGCTCCAGTGTTCCGCTACCAGTCTCTGCAATCGGCATCACACTTCTGCTGATGTGTGGGTGTATGTCACTCCTGTCTTGCGTCGGGCAGTGCACTTGCACTGGGACACAGCTATTTCCATGGCGTGGCATGGGGAGGTTCTCAATCACCGTGTGTAGCTGGGTCTTGGAAGGAGTGTCACCTTGCATCCATACGTGTCCTGGGCATGTAGCACATGCCTGACTCCCTATGTGGCATGTGTGTATTGCCAGATTTACATGTGCTCAGTAGACATGAGTTGTTCTCGTAGTGCACTCACTCTTCCTTGTCACTTCCAAATTACTGCAGAGCGCCTCCTGTTGCCCGAAGAATTCCAGACTTGGCTACCATGCAGGAGAATGACAGGATCCGGCTCTACCGCTTCACCCAACCGTTGATTCTGGAGCTGACGGCGAGACTGGCACCACACCTGCAACCGCAGCACAGGTATCCTACGGCACTGACACCCCAGCTGAAGGTAATGGCTGCCCTACATTTTCTGGCCACGGGTACCTTCCAAAATACCATAGCTCATGTTGGTGGCATGTCCCAGAGCATGTTCATCGGTGTGCTGCATGATTTCTTGGAGGCCATGTTGATTCACCTGGATGACTTCATCAAGTTCCCAACCCCTGAACAGATGACTGAGGTCAAGCGTGGATTCTATGCCCTGGGAGGGATGCCCCATGTCATTGGGTCCATAGATGGGACACATGTAGGTTTGGTACCACCACACGCACGGGAGGTGGCGTACCGCAATCGGAAGCACTACCACTCCATCAATGCCCTTGTGGTGTGTCTGTCCAATATGGTGATTTCACATGTCTGTGCTCGTTTCCCAGGATCAGCACACGATGCCTACATCATGAGGCGTAGCGGGATGCCTGATATGATGATGCAGCTGCGCAACGAACGGGCTTGTGTTGTTGGTGGGTACAGTCTGTCTGTCCTGTATTCTGTATAGCCGACCAGCACGACCGCTACACCAGTTCTAACGATGTCCATGTGCTTCCCATGTAGGGGACGCTGGCTATCCCAACATGCCTTGGCTGCTGACACCTCTCCGCAACCCCATCACGCCGGCCCAGCTCCGCTATAACACCGCCCATGGCCGGACAAGGCGAGTGATAGAGAGGACGTTTGGCATGCTGAAGAGCCGATTCCGGTGCCTCCACAAGACCGGCGGTGCACTCCCTTATGCCCCGGCGAAGGTCTGCAAGATCTTCATGGTCTGCTGCATGCTGCACAACATGGCAGTTGAAAGAGCTGTGCCACTCATCCTGAATCAACATGACGAGGACCATCCACCCGTGGAGGACGAAGGGCTTGGCAATGGGGCTAGTGATGTGGAGGATGTGGAGCCGCAAGAGGACATCCGGACTCGGCTCATACGCGACTTCTTTGCTTAGTGGTGAGTACCAGGGTCTGAGTGTGCACGCATTGGTCCCCGTGTGGCATGCGTTGTGATGTGTGTCTCCACCTGCATGTATGGCACGTGGGTCAGAGGTGTGTGTGGGTGTGTCACTGGAGTGATGGTGGCAGTGATGGTAGTATTTCCCCAGTCATAATTGTGACCTAGCATGTTGTCATCCATACATGTGTCGAGTAACTGCACATGCAAGTGGCTGTGCTTTTTGTGGCTGACTTCTTGTGTGTCTCTCTTCCCCAGGTACCTGCGCATGCCGTTTGCTGGTTGCATTGTTGTGGCACTGCTATTCCTCATGGACATGACATCGTGGGCTGACTCAGCGTTACAGGCACGGACACGTTTGGAAGTCTCCATGGGGTAAGGGATGCATCTGGGGTGTATTGGGTGTGGCAGTTGTTCACGATGTGTGCACACTGCCCCGGTCGGGGTTTGGTTCCTCTGCAGACATGTGGCATCCCCATGGGACACGACATGCAGCTGGGTACACCTGAATAGATGGGCTGCCTGGTTGTCAGTCATCAGTGATGGGATAGTGGATTGTGATGATGGCATCAATGTGTGTGACACTGCCCTCGGACACATACGGTTAACATTGTCTTGACATGGCGTGGGACTTCCACATCAGCGGATGTATGGTGTATGGCAGGCTCTCCGTGAGCAGCTGTGGGTGTTTAGCTGTTAGCCGACGCTTGTGTGCCAGTTCCATGGCTATCACGCATTTGTACTGCAGAAGGGGGGTGCCAGTGTTGGAGCCACATGTTACTCCACATGATGTGTTCATGTGTACTTCAAGTTGCCTCTGCAATCCCAAAAACATGACTAATAAAGGTGTCCCTATGCCTCCAAGGTGCCTCTTCTCAGTCAATGCTGGTGTGTTGGCACGGTGCATCCTGCATGTCTGGCATGGTATTCCCTGATTGTGGCTATGTGTCAATGTGTCGAGTGGCAAGATGCAAGCTGTGTGTGTGTGCTGAGACTGTGTATTGGGCATGATGTCCATGACTGTGTGGGTATTGTGACATGTGCCATCCCCATGCATCCAACGTTGTCCATGACCCCATTCTCTGCATCCACCGGACTCAAGCTTGCAGGACATGGTTCTGCCACCTGTCTACACATACCTGGGTGCCCCCCAGGACACGGGCCAGGATCCCTGACCTCTGCGCATGACTGTTGCTGTACTCAATGTGTCTGTCAGCACGGTTGTTCGGCCACCCCCTCAGCTGGTTCTGACCATCACGGGTGTGTATGGTGCTCCATGTCTGTCTTGCCTAATAAACTGTGACCCATGTGTCCTGTGCCAGACTCAGGCCCCAGGGTGTGGATGGTTGAAGTGAACAGATGACTCAGGCATGTTTAGACTGTACAAGACACATGTTAGGTAATAATGCTACCAGCAGGCATCTACTCTTAATAGTGTGATTTATTATTGGGGGGGGGGGGACAAAGTGAGGGGCTTTCCGGGATTAGGGAATCCAAAGTTCAGTAGGGGAGTTGGTGTCCTTGCCATTGGAAATCCTCAGAGTCCATGCCACAGTCTTTGTCAACATTGGTCAGCCAGTGACCAGCAGGGCCATGTGGCAGAGAATGTCTCTTGATGCTGTGATGCTGTTGCTCCAGTGGGCCAGGTGCCAGGCCAGCTGTCCTGGGAGATGGTGATGTAGCAGCCACCCTCACGGTCCTTTCCGTGGACGACCCGGCTTCCTGCGGGGAACCTCAGCAGCAGGCCGTGACGACGTCTGGGATGCTCCGTCGGATGTTTCCTCCTCCTCCTCATGATCCCTCCCTGTGGGTGGTGATGTTCTCCGCCTTCGGCCATGGTGTCGGCCATCCGACGGAGTTCAGCGTGAATCCCCTGGGACGCCGTCACTTGCTCAGCCTGTCTGTCCTCCATCCTCCGTTGGTGTACCTGTAGACAGGCTATTAGCTCCGCATGTTGCTGGGCCTGCTGGACCTTGATCCCCTCGAGGACGGACACAACCTGGGCCATGCCCGTGGTGTCCTGCCGGTATGAGTCCAGGATGTTACGGACATGGGAAAATACCGGATCCCCAGCCAACTGGTCAGGCTCGCGCCTCCGTCGTCCTCCACTCCCACCACCCCTGCCCACTTGCGTCTGGCCTGCACTTGTGGGAACATCGGGTCTCCGGGACCCCTGAGGGGTGGCATTGGCGTTGTCGCCTGCCTCCTCCTGGGTGCCCGGGACACCGTGTCCCTCCTGGCGAGCCTGGCTGCATTGTGGTGTTGGGGCAGGGATCCTGGGTGTCTCCTGGGATGTGGCAGGAGTGGGGGTGGTGGTTGGCACGGTTGTACCTGACGCAGGTGCTGCAGGTGGTTGGACACCAGAGGGGCCAGGTCGGTCGGGGTCGTCCGCAGAGTGGTGAGAGTGGTCGCTGCCGGTGGGATCGGTCTCCTGCAGATCCGGGTCCTGTGAGTGTTCCCCCCCAGTGTTGGGGGGTGCAGCACGACGTTGACCTGTGTGTGAGAGAGAAAATGTTAATTTTGATCCATGCAACATCCATGTTTCATCCGTTACAAAGTTGGCACATTTCCTCTTGGAATTAGGATCTGTCTTGCATTCCACTCACAGTGCACTTGTGCATGGGTGTGTCCCTTGGGCACCAATTTGGCCCCTTTAACTATGTGTGGCACAGTCTTACTTGCTGCGTCAAGTGTGACTGCAGTCAGCAGTGGAGTGTGCATGTGTGGCGAGCCATGCATTTGCGCCTTCCTTGTAGCACTGTACATGTGCACATGGAGTGGATCCACACACTTATATGATGCAGGTGGCTGTCCTTGTGCTCGTGTACAGGTTGTGACATGGCCCTGCGTTTTGCCATGATGAAGAGGGGGGGTTCTGGCACTGGCCACCCTTGTCTACATGCACGCAGTCCACCTGCTGACGAGCAGACATTCCCACACACCAAAGGACTGATTTGCTCTCCCTGTGTCTCCCTCCTTCTCTGTCCCCCTCTCCCTCCCTCTCTGTCCCCCTCTCCCTCCCTCTGTGTGTCAGCCTCCTCCCTCTGTCCATCTTCCTGTGTCTCCCTCCCTCTCTGTCCCCTCTCCCTCCCTCTCTGTCCCCCTCTCCCTCCCTCTGTGTGTCAGCCTCCTCCCTCTGTCCGTCTCCCTCCCTCTCAGTCCCCCTCTCCCTCCCTCTGTATCCCCCTCTCCCTCCCTCCGTGTGTCACCCTCTGTCACCTTGGCCCAGCTTCCTGGGCACACACTGTTAGCAGATCTTTGAGTGGCCCTTGGCCTGTTGATGTGAGTTTGTTTCTGATCTCCAGGCACCCATTTTGTCTGCTGTGTGTCTGTGCGCTGCTGCTTTGGTGGTGTGTGCTGCCACTCTTTCACAATGTTGGCTGTTCATTAGCTGCTGTCATGTGCAAAACAGTGCCTTCACCCCCATGTGTTGATGCAAGGCGTCCGCCATTTGCTGGCAAGTCATTCCTGTGTTGGGACACAGTGTTTGTCTGGCTGTGACCTAGGCCATATGGGCAGAGGGCATTGTTGTCTGCTTTGGAGTCGCACTATGTGATTCTTGGTGCCCAGCCTCCCGCCATCCGGGTTACCGTGTCATGTGTTGTTGTCTTCTGTGGCCTGTGACTTGACATTGTCCAGCTGGGTGCATGGGGCATGGTGGCAGCAGTGGCATGTGCCTGCTCATGGAGTGTGGTTGAGTCATGCGATGGCTTGTGGTGGTTGCGTGCCTGTTATTAATTTTGGTTGTGGTTGCAGTTCCCCCCATGTGAGGTGCGTTGTTTGTGTATTCACCCGGGTCTCGGAGTCCTTCTACTCCTTCAACTGCCTCCACCGGCAGTATGGCCATCACCCTCTCCTCCCAGGGATGGTACTGTACGGCTCTGCGGGAGGGCCCTCCTCCGGTGGCGTTGGCCTGGTCGTGTTCCTCCTGCCTCTTGGCTCTGACCCTCCTCCGCAGATCATACCACCTGTTCTGGCAATCCTGCTTGGTCCTCCTGGTGTCCGCAACAGCATTCACAGCATCGACGATGGTCTGCCACATGGCTGTTTTGGCTGCCTGGCTGGTGCTTCTGACCAATGTTCCAAAGATCTGTGGCTCGACTCTGAGGATTTGATCAACAAGGACCTCCAACTCTCGGTGACTGAACTTTGGATTCTTGGTAGTGGGCATGGTGAGGGGTGTGGGTGGGGATGGTGTGGGTGTGGGGGGTGTGTGGATGTTGGGGGGGGTGTGGATGGTTGTGTGTGTGTGTGAATGTGATGAGAGGGTGTTTGTGAGGGTGGTCGTGTGAAGGTGTGCAAGTGTAAGATGTGGTGTAGCTTGTAGTCTGGTTCTGTGGTGTCTGGCAGCAGTGAGTCTGTTGCAAAGGCTCATGGTTTGTGTGTGTGGGCCCTTTTCATTGGTCCATGGGTGGGTGTGGCAGTGTTTGAATTTTGGGTGGGTGTGTTATAAGGAGTGGTGGTGTATTGGGCCTCTGTTTGTTTTTGACAGTTGCAGGTCAGTGATTGTGTTATTTTAATGGTTGTTGGCCATGTTTAGTGGCTGTGTGCCTTTCGAATGGTGTATTCTTGTGTTGTTTTGTTTTGTCCTTGTTGTGTACGTGCGTTTTGAGCGTGTGTACGGTGTGTACATGGGCCATTTGGTTGTACGATTATGTCCTTGTGTGTGGCTTTGTACGACTCGTACATGCGGTTGTGATGTTGGGGCATGGGGTGCGCTCCGTACTTAGGAGGTTGTGTTGGGGGTGCGCCAGGAACGTACTGGGGTGTAGGTACACGGGGGTATGACACGTACTGGGGTGGGGGTGGGGCTCGAACGTACTGGGGTGTACATAGACGGTGGTACGACACGTACAGGGGTGGGGGGGTGTACATTGACGGTGGTACGACACGTACAGGGGTGGGGGGGTGTACATTGACGGTGGTACGACACGTCCAGGGGTGGGGGTACGACTGGAACGTACTGGGGTGTAGGTACACGGGGGGTATGACACGTACTGGGGTGGGGGTGGGGCTCGAACGTACTGGGGTGTAGGTTCACGGTGGTACGACACGTACTGGGGTGGGGGTACGACTGGAACGTACTGGGGTGTAGGTAGACGGGGCTATGACACGTACTGGGGTGGGGGTTCGACTGGAACGTACTGGGGTGTACCTAGACGGGTGGGGGTATACATATACAGGGGGTACGTGTCGGACGTACGGGGGCTGGGGGGAGTGTTGGGCGCGTATGCGGGCACATGTCTCCATGGTTGCTGTAGGAGTTCGGTGCGGACGGTGTTTTTTCCATACGGTTGTAACCTCGGACGCACGGGATGGATCGTGATTCCTCGGTCGGACTTGGATTTTCACGTTTGTAAGGTAAATCGTCCGAGGACGTGTCGGACACATTTTTCGACCCGAGGACGTATGGGGAATGATTCCCAGTGCGGTTCGTATGGACTTTTTACCATGCGAATCGTGATTGCCAGTTCGTACGGCACTTGTACGATTCGTACGGTAAAAAGACCCGATACGAGTCGCACGGGGGAATTTTTTACCGGATCGTGATCGGCACCACATTTGGACCAAATATCTCGGACAAAGGAAGAGAGATTTGATTTGATTTATTTACTTGTAAAGCACCTGAATCACAACCCAAGGGGTATCTCCACGCTGTCGGAATGCTACTGCCAGCCACAAATAGAAATGGATTAGAATATTAGTGTTTTGAGGAGTCTTCTAACTAAAAATGATCCGAGCAATGTCACAGGTGTACAGGGGGTGCGTTCCAGAAAGTTGGAGCCAGGTGGAAAAAAAGATTTAGCCCCCAAGCGCTCTATTTTATAGCGAGGAGCAACAAGAAGAGATTTGGACCCTGACAAGAGAGACCTGGCCGGCAAGTAGTTGGTAAGTTTCAATGCTAAATAACTGGGGCCTTTGCCATTCAAAGATTTGTGCACGGTGCAACAAACCTTAAACCTAATCCGCATCCACACTGACACCCAATTTAGCTGTCGCAGAAGAGGAAGGGAGGCAGTTCAAAGGGGGAGATTAGCTACCAGGCGAGCTGCAGTGTTCTGGACTACTTGTAGCCTTTTTAAAGATGCTTCATTTGCTGAAATCAGTAGGGAATTGCAATAGTCCAGGCGGCTTTACACAAGTATATACCACAAAAGAGAATCGGGGGTCTAAGGGTAGACAGTACACAGAATAAGAAAGGAGTAGGGTGTGTAAAACCAGTCAAACCCATGCATGATCAGAGCAGAGCATGGATTACCATCAAGCTCACTCATCCAATGAGACAAATAGTGAGAGCAAGGACACCTCTCTTGATCGTTTGCATCATATGGTATCCAACTAGAACAGAGGTATGTCTCTCGATCGTAGAGACTGCCTCACTAGTTAAAGGCTCTATTGCTCCTTGTAGGTTGACGGAAAAAAGTCAAAAGGACACGTGAGAAACTGTGACCACCAGAGAAAATGAAAGTGCAGTGCAGAAAAAGAGACAGTGAATTCTAAAAAGAGGTTGTGTGGAGATTGTGATTTAATTCAGTTCACTCCACACACTTTGATTAAAAAGGTGTGACAAAATTACCAGCAGTACTGCCTAGTCGCTGCTAGATGAGGGTCAACATGTTTCAGCCTTAAAGGGACAGTGGCCCACGGCTTTCTTCAGGACCTATATGCTTCGAAATTATGCTACTGCATTTAACCGATATTTTCCTATAGTGCAGTGTGCCCCCACTTATAAGAAAAGGTGAATTTAAACAAAATTCGAAAGGTAGTAATAAATACGACCTCAAGTTGTCCTAATCCTCCAGATCACAGGATGCAAACATCACCTGTGGAGACAAGGCAATTAACACACAAAATCAAACTCAAAACCTAAACAGTACTGTCTATAAACAGGCCAATTAAATAATTATGCCTGGTCATTGCTGTGAACAAATCTACGCAATGCTTACCCAGCGTGATCAGGGATTGCACCTCACCTACCCTGGAACCTGGCTCAGGTTAAGGAGGCCCCGCTCTGGATCATGGGTGACAAAACAAAAAATGTTCTTCAACATGAGAGAGCCAAAGTCAGTCCCCGTTATTAATTTGCGTTAAAATAGACACAAGATACTTTTATTCTTTGTAAATAAGTTCACCCCCTCGGTAAAGACCCATACCAAAGTCCAAACCTTCTTCAAAAGTACCTAGAAAGTACGTATTGTAGCCATTTTAAAAGCAACAGACTGGCATTCAGATCGTGAACTAGTTTGTTGTAACATACCCCTCACAGTCAAGAAGATCACGATAAACACTAGCTGCTCGTACTTATCAAAACAACTGATGTTAACAGTGCAAGTGTCGCCTGGAAGCGCCCCCACAACACATGTTAGGTACACAGAAAGGACGAACAAACGAGAAAACCATTCAACAGCTCCTACCTATCCGTATTCCTCAAGTTTTTTTGCTGTATCCTAGTCCAACTATGGCTGCATATTGATGATGAGGATACTTAAGTTAGTCCCCTACTTGTCACTATCAGTACTGCAAGGGCATTACACAGGACTAATAACTGAGAATCACATACAATAACAGAAAAAAAGAAAAATAGATAAAAAGTAGTAAAATTTCTAAGAAATATTTAACAATGTTTTCCTGCTGAATAGGACCTGACAGTATGATGCCCCTCCAGTGACAGATAGAGTAGAGTCACTCTGTGACTTATAACAACAGTTTATGATCGGCACCTATGATGCGGTCTTAGGGGTATAATGGCTCATAGCTGTTATATGTTTAGCCACCCTACATTAACTACGGACTGCATGTGGATTGGTGGAATGCAACTTGATTATACATACTGGTACTGGCTGACCTAGTATCAACTACATCTCCCAGGAGGCCCCTATTTTATAGGAGTTCCTCCTGGACTTTGCACGCGTGCATCTGGCGGGCACCACAGAGCTGCGTTACTCCCTTTGACTATTCGTAACTAACTTTCTCCAATAATTGTAAGGGCTTTGGAGGAGTTAGTGGCGTAGTAATCTGGTGCCAATAGCGCAATACAAGGTTAATGTTATCACGCATGCATTCTGCTTGCGCGTGTTGTAAAACGGGTGGTTTGAATTGTGACTTCAATTCCCATGAGGTACATAACTTTTTTGTAGTCTTGTGTGGGCACCGTAGCGCTGTTTGTCCTCGTCCCCAGCCTTTAACCAATCTTCCCTAATACGAGTGTTTGGAAAAGGTACGAAGACAGGGGTGACGCATGAACGTAGTATCCAAAGCATAGTGCATGGTCCACGTCATTATTATACATACATTTTGAATACGCGCCTGTAAGCCGGTGCTGTTCAATTATCACTACATTTCCCATGAGGCATGCAATCTTTTTGTAGTCCAGTCACGTGTCACGGCGTCCGCAGAGCCGTTGGGTCACGCAGCATGAGACGCGCCCTTTGAACCTAGGTGATTTATACGCATTTCCCGGTTCTGTACGCTGCCTCCCGTCCTGCTCGGAAATTCTGGGGCAACGACGGATAGGTAGGAGCTGTTGAATGGTTTTCTCGTTTGTTCGTCCTTTCTGTGTACCTAACATGTGTTGTGGGGGCACTTCCAGGCGACACTTGCACTGTTAACATCAGTTGTTTTGATAAGTACAAGCAGCTAGTGTTTATCGTGATCTTCTTGACTGTGAGGAGTATGTTACAACAAACTAGTTCACGATCTGAATGCCAGTCTGTTGCTTTTAAAATGGCTACAATACGTACTTTCTAGGTACTTTTGAAGAAGGTTTGGACTTTGGTATGGGTCTTTACTGAGGGGGTGAACTTATTTACAAAGAATAAAAGTATCTTGCGTCTATTTTAACGCAAATTAATAACGGGGACTGACTTTGGCTCTCTCATGTTGAAGAACATTTTTTGTTTTGTCACCCATGATCCAGAGCGGGGCCTCCTTAACCTGAGCCAGGTTCCAGGGTAGGTGAGGTGCAATCCCTGATCACGCTGGGTAAGCATTGCGTAGATTTGTTCACAGCAATGACCAGGCATAATTATTTAATTGGCCTGTTTATAGACAGTACTGTTTAGGTTTTGAGTTTGATTTTGTGTGTTAATTGCCTTGTCTCCACAGGTGATGTTTGCATCCTGTGATCTTGAGGATTAGGACAACTTGAGGTCGTATTTATTACTACCTTTCGAATTTTGTTTAAATTCACCTTTTCTTATAAGTGGGGGCACACTGCACTATAGGAAAATATCGGTTAAATGCAGTAGCATAATTTCGAAGCATATAGGTCCTGAAGAAAGCCGTGGGCCACTGTCCCTTTAAGGCTGAAACATGTTGACCCTCATCTAGCAGCGACTAGGCAGTACTGCTGGTAATTTTGTCACACCTTTTTAATCAAGGTGTGTGGAGTGAACTGAATTAAATCACAATCTCCACACAACCTCTTTTTAGAATTCACAGTCTCTTTTTCTGCACTGCACTTTCATTTTGTCTGGTGGTCACAGTTTCTCACGTGTCCTTTTGACTTTTTTCCGTCAACCTACAAGGAGCAATAGAGCCTTTAACTAGTGAGGCAGTCTCTACGATCGAGAGACATACCTCTGTTCTAGTTGGATACCATATGATGCAAACGATCAAGAGAGGTGTCCTTGCTCTCACTATTTGTCTCATTGGATGAGTGAGGTTGATGGTAATCCATGCTCTGCTCTGATCATGCATGGGTTTGACTGGTTTTACACACCCTACTCATTTCTTATTCTGTGTACTGTCTACCCTTAGACCCCTGATTCTCTTTTGTGGTATAGTCTAGTTTTTTGGGGATTGGAATCTGGGCAGGTCTTTAAAAATATTTCCCTTAGAACCTTCTTTTAGGTGGTAGTGTTGAGGCTTTACACAAGTGTCTGGATAAGTGTTTTTCGCGTTTTTAGTGGCAAAAAGGGGAATACCTTCCTTAGGAGACCAAGCACATGAAAGCATGACCCAACGGTAGATGTAGCTTGCTCTTTCATTGTCAACTTCTGTTTTTTTTTACCACTAGTTTGGGATTCAGTGCAGTGCCCATTTCCTCAGGCCACCACCCAGGGGACGACCTCAACATAGCCTCGCCAAGAACTACCAGAACTATGGGTCAACTTTGAGGAGCCAGACTGACAGTCCTTTCCTAGAACTCACCTGCAAGGCATTCACGCCTCCCCCACCTTAAGTAGCAATGGAAGCGCTCTCTCTGATGCCAGCCATCCCTGCATTATGTTATACCAATCCCCCGATTCAGGGAGTATGGGGGGGCCACCATACAACAACTACAGGATCGAGACAAGGGAAGCCAACAGGCCCAGGCAATCCAAGCATCATTCCAGTCCAGTGCTAGAGCACCCTGAAGCTCAACCCCTGACCATTGCACTCAACCCATCGAGCCCAAGCGTCATGGAGAACAAGCACACCCACTTTTCCGGGTAAATTCATTCGGGTGACCAGGAGATTCATAGCAGGCTGGACTAAGGAGGGGAACCAATTTGGCTGGTCCTGGCCTAGGAGAGGGTCAGTGAGAAGGAAGATATGGCTGCAGCCGAGGATTGCATCTTAAATGGGAGGGGAAATTCTGACTGAAATTTTCCCAACATACAGCAATGCCTCATAAGACGGGAAAGAAAGCAAGTCCAGGACGGCAGGAAAGAGTGAGAGAACAGGAAAACGTTGGGGCAGAATCTGGATGTCGTCACAAGGCCCCTGGGATGGGAGCAGGCAATCCTGGCCAGAGTAGCTGTGACCGCAATGACACAGAAGGCGGTGGCGTTTTGGAAAAGAACGGGGACCCCTACCTACAACAAATGGACTTCCTAGCTGTAGGAAAAACAACACCAGGGGGAAGAAAGAACAAGTTAAATGCAAGTATGCAATATACAGGACAACATGTAATTAATCACAGTACATTGTGCATAGATATTATCAAAAATCTTTTTATTTTCATAATGTTTTAAAAATGTCAAAAAATATTCTATTTTACTAGAGTTTTCAATGCATCAAACAATTTATAACAATTTGGAAGATAATTATATTGTTAAAAAGGGCATACAATACAGTACAATTTTGTATCTACTACCTCACATGTCATATATTTTAAACAGGGTCCAGATGGTTCATGGACAGAAAGGAGGGTCGGCAGTAGATGGAGACTACACACGTTTCGGCAGTTGCCTTCATCAGGAAACCGCCTCAACTTTCTCTATTTTTTTTCCTTTCTCTGTATCCAACGATTTGTAGACAATTCTGTTTTTTAGAATTGCTAGATGTTCAATCAAGAGACTGGCTGGGGACCTCTCAGAAAGAATGTCGATGGATAAAGTAGAATTAATGGATCCACACGTCTTGGTAAGGTCTCCAAGATCCTCTATTTAATGATTAATGTATGTCACTAGGTTCCTGTGAAAGGTCCCAATCTTGTAAGAAGAGGGATCTTCCTTAATATTGTAATAGTTCTTTCCTTAAAGGACGTGATAGAGCTCCCTGTTCTGTATCATTAAAAATGCAGTGGCTGTAGAATATTATTCAAAATAGCGTGGTACACACGGATTGTGGCCTGGGGTGAGTTTCCCTCCATTATCAGAATAGGGTAATATTTATTATTATTCAAAATGGCATGGCACAGGTGGGGTACCACCGCAGAAAATCAGGAAGGATTTAGCATGTAGTAGCAGGGTTCGAGGAAGTGGTACAGAGAACGCCCAAGTCTGGGACCAGGTTGTGATCCTCCCTCCTCTCTGTCAGAACAAAAAAGCTGCAGGGTCGTTACGGGCCAGTCTTGCATCTGGTGGACAACCTGCATGCCCCCACACTCACATGCCCCGTGTTGTCAGTGACCTCATAGTCTGAGGAAGAACCCAAGAACACAGGGGCAACAAAGTTGTGTCTAAGGGAAGGGATTGCTTCCCTATCCATGACTCCATGGACATGAAGGGTTTCTCGGGCAAAGTTATGAGGGTCACCTTCACATAAACCCTGGAGATAGATGTGGGAGGCAGCAGCGTAAACGGGCAGCTATTATATCACCCCTTATCCCCGGATAATCTCCTAGGTGGAGATTTAATGGCCAAACTAAATATGACCATTCATTTCTTAAAAGATGGACAGTGACCTGCTCAACCCCTAGGGTTACACCATCAAGACTCATGTCTTTAACTTACCTGCAGCGCAAAACCATGCCAGTCAAGGCAACACCCTCCGACCTGATGGGCTTCACTAATGCAGTACTCACAATCATTGCCAATGCACTGGAGTTGCTGGGTCAAAAGCTACAGCTGCCCCTCAAATTAGTGTTCCGTAGGTTGGGTCGGCATGATATGGAACCTAAGAAGGAAGGCTTCTGCCTCAGGCCCGAGCCTCACCAGATCGTCAGTTTAGGAGAGGGGCCAACCAGGTGATAAGGGATCAAGGTGGCCTGGCACAGACTCAATTAAGACCTAGGAGAAGCAACATGGCACCTTTACTTGCTCACAAGGAAAGCAGCGACAAAGACCTCTGCTGCTCCCCTGAATGCATGGTAGAGAGATTATGACACCAAGGGAGATAGTGATCAGAGAGGAAGGTAAGACCTTGGCAAAACCATTTTGCCACCTACTAGACTGCTGGACTGAAAGAGCGGGCCAGTATGATAGACCCAGGCTGAAGGAAGGGTCCTTCGATCCGGAGGAAATTGCTATTGTGGACTGTACCCAGCAAGGAGGTGGAGATCCCATGTGGAACTTCTACATGCATGATTGCCTAAGGATATATGAGCTCTACCTTAGAGAGAAATCGACAGCGCTGCCTCAAGCCAAAGTATGCCCGCTACTGCAGAATGCATGTCAAGGACCATTTGGTGAATGTATGACATTGTTCTGCATTCTGTTCATCAACTGTTGTTTTTGCATTTGTCACCCCAAGTGGGACAGGTATGCTCAGACGTGATTCCCGTGCTCTCCATGCCACTGGAATCAAGCTATCCTGGCTGAAGAGGGGTGAAACCCCAAAACCGGTCCTAGGATGCTTGTTTCCAGTCCAGACCTGGCTTGGCAGTTCAGGCTGGTCTGTTCCCATGAGGCACAGGGTCAAGACTGATTTGCATATGGCTGGGTTCAAACTGGAATGGCATGGTGAGCAAAAAAACGATGCCTTGGGCCCAGATGGATAAGGAAAGGTTAAGAACTAAAATGCTGCCATTGATGGATGGGGCTAGGAAGTGGATTTCATGTTTTGAGAAGAACACTGAGGGGATAAACTTAGCAATAGGTGATGTAAAAAGTCTGCTAAGCAGTCTCATCAGGTAGCAGACTAACATGGGTTCACCCAAGCCTGCATCCCAGCAGTCACGCTGACAAACACCGAGCATGAAGGGGCTGAGTTCAATTCATACAGACACCCAATATGGGCAGCCCTGAGGGAAATATTCCCTGATTGCCAAGATGTAGGGGGATTCATGGCAGAAAGCATTAAGCCTGGAGAGACCATAACAGATGTTTCTAGACAGAATGAGGGAACAATGGGGAGAAGAGACAGGCCAACCGTGGACCGATACAGGCCCCAGTCACATAAACTACAACATCCTCAAAAAGGGGCTGCTCACTAAAATACAAAACCGATTGGACATCATAGTAGGGTTAGACACCAAACCCCAGTAGGAAATTCAGGCCCACATATCACACTATTATAGAAATAAACAGGAAAATGACAGGGAAAAGCAGGAGCGAGCCCTGGGAGACATAGCCAAATTGGTCCAACACAAATTAAAAATGACCGCCCTCAAGGGGTCTGAATTGCCTGCTAACATACAAATGGCACCTGTCTCAAAGAGGACTCCGCCACAAAACTTCAGAAGGTTTCAACCCTGTTATAACTGTAGAGGTCAGGTAGGATGGCAGCAATCGAACCTCAGAGAATGTTATTATTGCCACTGAATGGTCCACATGGCGGACCAATGCCACTTAATAAAGGCGTATCACAAGCAGAGATCGATAAATCTGGTTCAGTCTCCGCAGAATCCTCATCCTCAAAACCAAGTCCAAGGTAACCCGAATGCACCATATGCTCAGCCGCAGGAAGGTCAGAAAGGCACTGCACCACCACAGCAGGGAACAGGTGAATGGTGAAACACGCTGCAACAGCAGCAACGGGTAGGAAGCCCAGCCCAACAAGGACCGCAGCAGGGAGGGGTAACTGTCTGGGGAGGCAATGCCTTTACACAACTAAAAACCCCATTGCAGAACATACACTTCACGCACACATCAACACACATTTAAAAAATAAAGTCTAGCAAGTCAGCTTGCAGCTTGGAATTCCAAGCCTTTACTTGTGTTCTTGAAACGTAGGGCTGCTGTAAGTTGTATCCATCAGGAATCCGCACAAGAGTCTACCATTTGGATGTCCACAGGAGCCTAGGCCACACTGCTGCTCATACCCCAAGATGGGATTGGATGGCAATGCCCCGGGGGAGGACAGTCTGATGAGGGGTCAGGGTGGCTCCCCATCCAGTACATAAAAGCAGGCACCCAGGTCCCCTCTCCCAAGTTGAATTGGGAAGGGTCCCGATTACTAGATCAAAAGGACCCCATTCTCAGGCATCTGGCCCAGGACCAAAAACTCTTTCATGGTATGTGGTCCCAACCGCAGCCAATAGCCTCCAGGCCAATGGAGACTCCTTTTCACTTCCAAAAAGAGGCAATGTTCCATTGTCAGGAGTCAGATCTCCCTCACACTTGGGAGGATAAAGACCACATAACACCCTTAACACGCAAAAAACATCGATCATTCCCAAACCACTGCATTGCACCGTGTCAGTAGGGAGTTCACCAGAACAATCTATCATCCCAGTCTATTTCCCACATCTGGCAAAATTCTATGATTTTTGGCCTCGCACTTGTCTCTCAATTGAGCAGCATTCAGCCTCCTCCTTTCCCTCAAGGTTCTCCAAACACCCACAGCCTACTTATTGGGTCATGTCCCTCCAAAACATCGAAGGTTGAGTGTCACTGGTCAGAAGTCTCTGGCCACAGCCAGGGAAGGCAGGCCCACAAATCTCAGGTAAGATGTAGTCAAAGGGAAAGGTGGTGCCGGGAAGTGCAGAGTCCACACAAATCCATTACAGCTCTGTGTGAGGTACTCAGAAATAGGCTCACCACCATATCTGGTCTAGCGATCAAGCCTTACACATGCCATCTAGGGGAGTAACTGAGCCCAATCCTGAACACCTCCACATCAGAAACACATGGGGGCTGCGGGACAACTCTCTGACTCCCTCTGGTAAACGACAATTAAAATAACCAATTCACATGAGAACCTAGGGAAACACCCTAGATACCAGCAAAAAAAGAAGCCCGAAATTAACCCTCTAGAAAAAGGGCATAGTCAAGAAACCTGGTGCTGTTAGGAAGGGTCCTACTGCATGTCGTGTGCTGGGACTAAAGGGGTATAAATGTGCATGCTCCGATTGTTCACAACAACTAGGCCTAAGGCTACTGATTGACAGATCACAGGTGTGATGGTAGGCAACCAGCAAGACAAAAGCACAGACAGGAAAAACCCTGATTAGTCCCACAGATAGGCAGCAACACCAAAATTGTCCTGGGAGATTGGCCCCAATAAAAAGCACTTGGCCAGAGGGGCACACGTTCCCAAAACACCATAAAGTTAGATGCCACATGAAGTTAGGAACACTCAAACATAAGGACACAGCACACTCTCCCCATGCCAGACAACTGGCCCTCATTGTGTCCAAGCAAGGTCGAGACCCACCTGCATTTGTCATCAGGTGGGAGCAATTTATGGCTTCATGACAATCAGTGGTGGCTCCTCCGCTAAGGCGGAGGAGAGTTGCCCTACTGCTATTTGAGCAGTGCAAAAAGAAAACGAAAATGATAATAAGAGGTTATTATCATTACATTTTTCTGTGCGGAACTGGAGTCAGGTCGGGCGAGGCTGAGCTCGCCAGAGCAGAAGGAGGAGTGGCTTTCACTCCCTAAGTGTGCATGACTGTTTGGCCGGCCCTCTTGGGTCGACCAAACAGTCATGAACACTTAGCATGTTCTCCACCTGGCCGTGTTGCACAGACCGATGGAGAACATACCCAGACTCCCAGGCACTGCCTGAGGTGCCAAAAAGGCCGCTCAGAATAATCAGGATGCTGATTGGCTGGGATAGTCTGCTTCCAGTGCTGCCAGTGCAGACGAAGAGGATGGAGGAGAGGCATGCAGCAGCAGTGGCAGCGGAAAGTTAAGTTTATTTATTTTACTTTTTTATTCCATTCTCCCCCGACTCACCACCCCTGTTCCTAGGCAGCCGCTAACGATGACAATGCACACATTCCACTCCTGAAACAGGACCTCTAAATTATTTTATTATGCTTCAAGAAACGTATAAAAAGAAATTTAAAACGATTGTACTTTGAGTCAGTCCTTAGACCCGTTTCCATGTGTGCGCTTCCGGTCGTAGTGTTTGATTGATGATGATGATGATAGAAAATTTATATTGCGCAAGACAATAACCCGCAGGTATCAAGGCGCCTAACAAAACAAAGATGGAAATGTACATCCTTACACATAGGCTCGCAGGAAGAGGCAAGTTTTAAGGGCACTTCGGAATATCTGTAGGGAGGGTAGGGACCTGAGATCCAAAGGAAGATCATTCCACCATTTAGGAGCCAGAGAGGAGAAAGCCCTGCCACCCCACTTGGCTCTTCGTATGCGGGGGACTGTCAGGAGCAGTTTCCTGGAGGAACGCAAGTCCCTTCCAGGAGTATAGTGGGAGATGATAGAACCAACTCCCGTGTCGCTGTTCTTTGCAATGGCTCTATAGGTCATGCATAAGACTTTGAACCGTACTCGGTGCTCTACCGGTAGCCAATGCAGCGCTTTCCTGGCCAGCGTGGCCGAGGAGCGTCTGGGAACATCCAGAACAAATCTGGCTGCGGCATTCTGGACTACCTGCAAGCGCTGTAGAAGGCTCCTATTTAGCCCCGCATACAGCGCATTACAGTAGTCCAGTCGTGAGCCGATGAGAGCGACAGTTACTTGCTTTCTGGACTGCTGAGAGAGATATTTCCTGATTCTTCGCAGGGTGTGAATTAAGCCCCAACAGGTAGAGATGGTTCTACTAACCTGTCCGCCCATATCCAGGGCGGGGTCTATCATCACCCCAAGATTCCTAGCAGATATCGTGGGGGAATGGCACACTCCTAGCGAGTCAGGCCACCAGCTGGCTCTCTTTCCCTCCAAACACCATCACCTCAGTCTTCTCCCCATTCAGTTTTAGTGAATTCTGGACCATCCACTGACCAACCGCCTCCATACAAGATCTAAAATTGGAGGCAGTTGGTACATCTGAATGGGAAAGAGAGACGAGGATTTGGGTGTCATCTGCATAGGAGACTACCTCCATCCCGAAAGTTCTAATTAATCTGGCTAGTGGGGTCACATAGATGTTAAATAGGGTCGGACTGAGGGCCGACCCCTGCGGGACCCCACATAGCACCTGTCGGGATGGAGAAAGGAACTCCCCCAGCATGACTCTTTGTTCCCTTCCTTCAAGGAAGGAGGTCAGTAGGTCTAGAGCTGCGTCCTTCACCCCCACTTCCCTCAGACGATATGTAAGTACTGAGGGGGAGAGGGTATCAAAGGCCGCAGTTAGATCCAACAGGACCAGGAGGGTGGTCTGGCCCCCATCCACTCTAGTGCGGATCTTATGAAGCACAATAGTGAGGGCCGACTCAGTGCTGTATTCCCTCCGGAATCCATGCTGGGAGAAGTCCAAACAGCCCGAGCCTTCCACTTCATCTTCTCCTTTTTTAGGGGAACCCATCTGGACCAGTCGGGACCAGAATTGGAGGAGACCTCAGAGATGGAACCAAGGGAAGGGCAACCAACGCGGCAACACGAGGGTCCGTTTTCAAACACAGCCACCACAGAACCATGGCGAAATTCGAACCAGACGACAGACGTACCGCTGGTAATTCCCACATCGATAAATGAGGTTGAAGCTGCTCCATCTATTATTGACAATCAAAAAGATCCTATTGTGAACATTTCAAATTATACTTTGAACAAGGCTGAACATGATGTATTAGCACGTGGGTTGTCTTTTGTACCTACCACTATACCAAATTCGTTTAATATCAAATTGGAATTGCAGCAATTCGTTTAAAGCACTACTTCTTAAAGAAAGGCGATTACAACAAGAAGTTAGCAGCAACAGACTTTCGTCCGGCATCCACATTTACACCAGCTGGGTACTTAATGAACGAAAGAATTATAGCCTTTGAAAAAATTGTTGTAAATGAGGTCATGGATTTACTAAGCAATACGAAATACATTAAACATAACATCTCGAAGGAGGAAAGACTCGCTCTCCATTCACTCAATGAAAACAAGATGATTGTGATTAAAACTGCGGATAAGGGGGGAGCAGTGGTAGTGCAAAATACAGAGGATTATGTACACTAGATTAACCAACAACTCAGCTGTACAACAAGCTATGCTCGTATCCCTGGCGACCCCACTAAAGAAATTGCCAAACTAATCCGAGACCTCACGAATCAAGGAGTTGAGGAAGGTTTCCTCTCGGAACCTGAATGTAAGTTCCTCAACAAAACCAACCCGAGAATACCCACAATATATACAATTCCTAAAATACATAAAAACCTACATAAACCTCCGGGAAGACCAATCGTCTCCGGATGTGGATCAGTGCTGGAGCCCCTGAATCAATATTTGGACAGCTTTCTACAGCCTTTTGTACAGGAAACAAGATCGTACCTCCGTGACACAATGCACACTATTCAGTTGTTTGAAGACCAACCGTTTGACAAATCTATACAACTATTTGTCACACTGGATGTGTGCTCACTTTATACGAGTATTCCACAAGGAGAAGCAATTCAAGTCATCAGTAATATCTTGGATACTCGCCCAAAACCCCATTGGATTCCCACTGAGTTTTTGGTACAACTTCTACGGATTGCGATGACTAAAAATTATTTCATCTTTCAGAATGTCTTCTATTACCAGTGCAAAGGTGTAGCGATGGGCGCAGGGTTCGCGCCAAGCCTAGCGAACCTGTTCATGGACGACTTCGAGGACAAGAACATCTACTCGAACCACAATCCATACATCAATAATATATCAGCTTGGAAGCGATATATTGACGATGTTTTTATGCTCTGGACAGGAACCGTGGATCAATTGACATTATTCTTGACTTGGCTTAATTCCTGCAGCACCGACATTCAGTTTACCAGAACTTACAATACGGATTCAATTCCATTCCTTGATCTGACGTTGGAGGAAGAGAACGGTAAAATAATAATGAATTTATACAAAAAGCCCACCGATAGGAACACCCTCCTACAATACCATTCACATCACCCTAGGAATCTTAGGGATAACCTCCCCTATGGACAATTTTTGCGGCTACGTCGCAACTGTAGCAGAAGAGGTGATTACTTCAAGGAAACCGACATCCTCATTGCAAAAATGAGGGAGAGGGGATATCCAAAAGGACTCCTTAACAGAGCCAGAAAAAGAGCCTGGTACAGACCGAGGGAAACCTTACTGGAGATATTGCCGAAGAACCAAGAAATGGACAAGCTAGTATGCGTCACCACCTTTAACAGCCGCAGTAACGAGATCAAAAAGGTGATCAGAAAGTATTGGAACTTGGTGGGTTCTGAAATTAAAATGCCCAAACCACCTTTATTTGCATTCAAACGTGCAAAGAACATTAAAGATCATGTGGTGTCATCATATTTAGAACCACCGTCCCATCCAGACGTTAGATCACATTTCAATTTACCACCTATAACTGGACATCATAGATGTAGTCACTGCAAAGCTTGTCAATACACCTTATCTGGAGACAACTTTATCCATCGGGGCAAAACATATGGCCTTGAACAATTTACAAACTGCAATAGCCAAAATGTAATTTATGCAATCAGATGCCCCTGCAGTTCAATCTATGTAGGTCAAACGACCCAAAAAGTGAAGAATAGAATTCTTCAACACATAAGCAGAGTAAAATGTAGGACACAGGGAGCTCCCCTTGTAGAACATTACTCCAGGCTAGGTCATACCCATGAACAAATTGAGTGGTGGGTGATTGAAAAAATTGTCATACACCAGAGAGGCGGTAACATTACGGGCTCCCTTAATTATAAGGAATGCCGTTGGATACATGTCCTTGAAACAGTTAACCATGGTCTTAATGAACATGAGGAGACCTATATTCAGATGAGCAGGCTATAATGGATATTATCTTAATTGTGTTGCTTTTAGCGTATCTTTGTCATGGTATTAGTACAGCTGATAATAGTCATTCAAGTTTTGTTACTTGAGTCCAGCCTGATTACGAATGTTGACTTGTCTGTAATTGAATATCTGATCCACTTAAGTTATAATCATTCTTACTGAGTATTGTGACAATTGCCAATGTGCATATTTAAAACTTAGTCTCCATGGCAATGTAGTTTTCCCTATACGATATGCTAAACTTTATAGATATATCCAGGTAAGCATGGACGAATTTGATCAACAACGTCCTTTATTTAGTGTTCTATGTGAGTTGCTACACACTTCCACACACACGAGTAGAGACTACAATTGTGTCACTATTCCTAATCCTATATGAGCGCTATGACAAACATCCATATTAACGCTATGTTGCACGTCTTTAAGACCAAGGTGAAAACCTACTAACGAAAGTACATGACACGTTATAAGAGTAGCCGTTGTGGTTGCTACCCATACGAGTAAAAAACAGCGGGATCCTTCGCGTTCAAACATTGTTTATTGACGCGTTCATCAGTGGAAGTGAAAGGAATTCGCTCCTGAGAGAATATGTAAACATACATTCGAGTTTAAAATGGTCCTTGACAATCGACTGAGACGCCAACCGGTTCGTAATATCACTTTAAAAGAATTCTTGCCATTTTTTCAAAACGCTGACGTAAGGATCACGCCCACGCATATAAACAGCTGATTCCTTTGCTCTCGTTCGAACATTTTCTGTCCGGCACGTTGAGCATTGGAAGCGGATTCTGTGCGCTCCGAGTGAGCAATTAGGTATGTTTATTTTGGAAGGGGACCGTTACGATACTTGGCACGTTGGTGAATGTATTGTAAATATACGCGTAGTCCTTATTTTTCATGGCTTTAAATAAAGGATGCCTTAATAGAGCGGGACAATGGCCTCTATTATCGGTTAAGGTTGAGACTTTGCAAACGACCCTCTAGTAGTTTTGAATCGGTGCGGAATCGGTGCGCTCTGAGTGAGTAACTAATTATGTTTATTTAGGGATATGACTGCTACGATACTTGATGCGTTGGGGAATGCACTGTTGGTATATTCGTAGTTCTCCAATTTAGTGTAGTCTATAGTTTCCATTACTTTTAAACACATGATGCCTCTATAAAACGGGAGAAAGGCTTCTTTCATGAGTAAGGCTGAGAATTTGTAAAAGATTATTTAGTCGTTCGGAATTAGTGCCCTCAAGGAATTTTCTCATTTTTCCACTTAGAGTTGCATTCCACTGGGGTGAAATGTGTGAGTTGTAACTATCAGGTCCTTATAGATTGAATAAAGAGTGTCTTATTTTAGTCCTTTTTCTCCCCACCTATAGATTTCGGTGATCGTTTTGACGGCACCGTCACTTGACTCATGACTGTTCAATTTTCAAGGTATGTAGTCGATGCTAGATATTCGCATTAATAATAATTGTGAATACTACACATGGCCATTCAGAAAGGGTATTATTCTTTATTTATTATAGAAATAATATCCATCAGACGAAGACCAAAGTCCATCGAACTCATCAGATGCGATAGTGCGATTGATAAATTTATTTTTCGAACTTTCAGGTGAGCCTGAGTTTCACACGTGCTCTAGGCATATCACATATCACACATACACAGACCTTGTGACTATACGTTTTGTCATTACAGGCTGACATTTAGACTATTGTCCTGAGGAAGACCCGCCCTTGATGCGTACAAACTCACACATTAATCTAGGGTCGAAACGTCGACGTTGTTTATCAGATTGGTCCATGCAATTTCATCATTTCAAAACAGAAGATATTTACTGTGGTGTCATATGCAAATACCTTTGGATCAACTTCATTCAAAACACATATTTGTTTAAGTCTATGTTTATTTAGTTTGATGTAATGTATGTCAATTGTTATGTTATTATGCATTGTTGGTCATTATATATGTCGTGATTTATACGTTTTTTGGTCAGTCCTGTATAGTATTCATATATATGTGGAGTTAAATACAGTGTAAAAAGGAAATTGATTTCTCAGTTTTTTCAAATTACTCATCTTTGTATGTGTGTGTATGAAAGTGATCAAGTTTAAAATCTAATATTCATCTAAAAAACATTTGATGTTAGTTTAACTGAGCTTACTCCCAACAGAACCAATATTTGTGCTCTACCTTCCACAAAGGCAGCAAGATGCTTGTTTAGATGTGCCTCAAGCATCTTCGCAGGGGCTGGGAGCAGTGAGATCGGACAGAAGTTTTTTAGGACCTCCGGATCAAGGGAAGCCTTCTTTAACAAGGGTTTCACTACTGCACTCTTCCACTCCAAGGGGAAGACACCATCTCTCATAACTAGATCCGTGATTTCTAGTAGAGGCGGTAGGAGGGTTTCCCTACACTGCTTAATAATCTTCAAAGGGCAGATATCTAGGGGGGAGCCAGATTTGGTTTTATTAAGCAAGATCTCCAGATCTTGTAAGACCAGCGGGGGAAAAGAGTCCAGGGTGCTCAGAAGGGAGATGTCTGGGGTGGTCCTATTCATCTCAACCAGAGCAGGGGGCCCACTGATCGAGGCTCTTTGTACCTCAAGAGCCAGGTAGATATCCTGTATTTTGGTATGAAAAAAGGAAGCGATATTATCACATAGATCTTGTGAGGGTACAACAGAGTCAGGCGTTTGTAGGTTGACTAAGGAGTCAACGATTCTGAAGAGCTCCTTCGGCGAGGAGAGCGAAGTTGTCATGGCCACAAAGTAATCTTGTTTGACCTGCACAATCTCAGTCTTGTATTTCCTGACCAGGAGTTTATGAGCTTCCTTGTTCTTGAGGTCCCAACCTGAATGCCAGAGCCTCTCCATCCTCCTCACTTCTTGCCTGAGGAGTCTGAGGGATTCCGAATACCATGGGGCAGAGGGTCTCTTCCTGGCTCGACGACGGGTCTGTAATGGGGCCAATTCATTCAGGGCCTCAGTGATAACCTGTTCAAAATGACCAACCGCGGTCTGAACACTATCCATACCCGTAGTAGAAAGGCTGACAACCCATGGCGAGAGGGAGTCATTACTGATATTCCTAAAATTTCTGCCAGTTCCCACTGTGTGTTTCCCTATTTTACTTCCATCCATCCGAGGGCATTCCAAGAGGAATGGGACCGCAAGGTGATCGGACCAGGACAGATGTACCGGATCCTTGACGGTCAGACGATGGTCATTAGAGAAAATACCATCGAGAGTGTGGCCTGCACGATGGGTAGCCCCGCGGACTCGCTGCGTGAGTCCACAGGACGCCAGAGCATCAATAAGACACGAGGTATCTGATAAGTCAAGCCGTTCTAAGTGATAATTGAAATCACCTAGAATGGAGAAGTTTTCTCGACCAAAGTAGGGTTCCAAAAACTGAAGGAAGTTATGCATGAAATCGGTCCTCGGGCCAGGAGGTCGATACAGCAGAATTCCGTTGAAAAAAGGGCATTGCCCTTCCTTTACCGTAAAGTAGAAAGCCTGAACGCTATCCGGAAAATCGGGTATAGGTACTGTGTGGCATTGCAGGTGGTCTTTATAGAGGATAGCTATCCCCCCTCCCACTCGTCCCTGTCTGTCCAGTCTGGCCAGGCAGTACCCTTCCGGGACCGCTTCAGTCAGATCAGGACCAGATGAGTCTTTAGCCCACGTTTCAGTGATAAACACTAGGGCAGGCTTTCTATCCAAGACCATCTCCCTAAACATTACCTTATTTTTGACCAGGGAGCAGGCATTGATCAGGATGCCTTCTACTCCCACTGTCCTGGGTCTAATGACGGCAGGGTGGTCAAATGAGGGGTGAAGGGGAACAGAATTACCAGACAGACGCGTATGGTGGCAGCCACATCGTAGGGGGCAAAGAAGTTCGTCTGGTTCATAGGTATGCGAGCACCTCAAACTGCGAGGTTTCAGGCGTAGCATCTCCTGATGAGTATACCTACACGAGGAGGCACAGGCCTCGTCTAAGTCTAGAGTCCAGCCGCTCAGCGCGTCCTCAACGCGGACGGGCGCAGACGGGCTGGACTCTGGCGTGACTCCGGCGTCACTGTGGCGTCCCCGATGATTAAACCAACTGCTCCTGTTTTGCCAAACCTTGTCTTTATTTTTTCAAGGTAAATGCATATTCGAGCAACAAGGGCATTAAGTGCATTACTTCTCTCACAGGACAGTTTTCTGGAGGGCCAGTTGAACAATAAAACATACATAATAATGCAATTTATTTTCATAAACCTGACAATCGAATAACAGCAGTGCATTTTTCAAAATGTATATCTGTTGAAAATCAGAGAATGAGTTGCCTTACATATGTTTGAAATATGACCTAATAAGTCAATAAAACAAAAAAGCATTGTTTGAATCACGCCAGGCAGCATGAGAATCGGGATATTCCTTGTGGCGGTTTTCAGCCTGGCCTTCCATTTGCGTGTTTTTATGGTGTTTAAAAAAGGTGCGATCCAGCAACGAAACTCAAGATAAACTCCCTGAAGGAATTTGACCTTACAAGACAGATGATTCTGGCATCCTTCCTGGAGCTGATCATCCTTCACTTTAAAGATAAATTGGCAAATAACTGGTTCCCAGACTATAATCTCTGCATTACTGACATTACCCGGCTGACCCAGATACATCTATCTTTTGGACTGACCATTTTATTAAACAATGCAATGACCACTACTGCAATTCATATCTTCAAATGCATTGAGAATTTTAGTAAAGCACACGCTGGTGCTTGCGTTTATACAGGCATCTTGCCAAAAATACGTGTATATTGTGCTTTTGTTTTGACGAGATAACACAAAATAAAGCTACCAGGCGCCTTGTACAAACTATAGGGTATATTATCAAGAAACAGCGATAACATTATCGCCACTTTAGCGGCAGAAAACTGCTGCTAAAGCGATGATAATGGGCTTGATAATATGCTCTTGAGAATTCCCATAGAAGCCCATGTTCTGGTGTCAACATGGGCTTCTATTAGAATTCTCAAGGGCATATTATCAAGCCCATTATCGCCGCTTTAGCGGCAGTTTTCTGCTGCTAAAGCGGCAATAATTTTAACGCTGTGCTTGATAATATGCCCCTACCTACCTTACAAGGCTTCTTGCACTCTGTCTGTGTGGAAAACAGTGTCAGCTGCTTGATAAGGAAGCTGCTAAAAATCTTACTGTCACCCGCGATTTCAAAAGCTGAAGCAAGTTTACTAATTCCCTTTGGTCGAATTATACCTTTAGTGCAACCACTTAATTCTCTCAGATTCCTCCCTGCTCTTGGGTTGCTGTTGAAAAGAGCTTTCACCCACTAATAACAAGAACGAGCCGCTTGAAGACAGAGTTATACACATTATAATTTCAAATGCAAATCGTGGGGCTTATTTGCCAGCACATTGCGTGCCTCACTTCCTTTGACGCACCGGCGGCGCAGTGTGCCTGCCCATATTTACAAGGCCAGGTAAAGGCACCCTGCGTGGCTTTTTATGGCCTTGTAAATATGGCCACCTTTCACGCATTACTCTGCGTGAAAGTGGCATTCTGTGAGTGTTGCTGTGGTTGTTCCCATGCAACATCCATGGAACCTGAGCAATCCCAGATTTACAAGGTTTTGTAAACCTGGGAATGCCTTGGATTCCTACGCCTCCCCAGGGGAGGCAGAGGGGAGGCACAACAAGGAGAAATTCCTTTATTTATCCTCTTTTTTCGTTTTTCTATGTGTTCTGCAGCAAAACATAGAAAGAGGAAAATACCTCTTGTGATTGTTTCTGTGCAGGAAGGTGTCCCTTCCTGCACAATAACAATCACCCCTACAATGTAGACACCCCTGCACCATGGCGCAAGGGTGCCTGTGTTGGCGCATGGCAGCCCATTGTGCACCAGCTCAGTGGAAAAGGACAGGAATTCGCGGTGTCCCTTCCTGCACAATAACAATTACCCCTACAATGTAGACACCCTTGCATCATGGCGCAAGGGTGCCTGCATTGGCGCATGGCAGCCCATTGTGTACCAGCACAGAGGAAAAGGACAGGAATTCGCCATATCTAATAGATACAGCACATTCTTGCCCTTTTCTTTTGATGCATGGCAGCGCAGCAGGAAGGCTTGCTGCGCTGCTGTGCATCAAAATATTGTAAATGAGGCCCAGTGTTCGTACTACTATTTGATCCTGACCCATTGCTACAACAGTACGTAGAACAACGTCCCATAAAGCTTTTCAAAGCACATGTACCCAAAACACTTATACATATAACAGAATCCTGGAATTTCACACGGACAGTTCACATATAGGTTCTTATTAATGCATCATTTTCCTGGCTACAGAAAACTTAATTTTACATCTGACGTGCTCTTTTCTGATTGTTAAAACATTCCACTTGCTCACAAATAAAAATATATATAGATAGGAAACAGATACCATATGCATTGTAAGTCTTGGAAAAGTATATAAAGATAGGAAATAGATACCATAAGTATTGTAAGTAAGTATTGGTCCCATTTAAAAGAAGCCCTCATATAGGCGTAATTTTATTTTATAATTCTTTAAGCAGACACATTTATTCAGATAAACTTCCGGGTATGAGAGATTTATTAGCTACAACGGTTGCTTAATAATGTGGCAATATGAACCCCAAATAGACTACGAATTAATACCTAAAGTCAGGTCTGATCACCTTCCTCGCCCCCGAGCGAGTGCACAATGAAGGTTTTTCTAGATATATGCATACCTTAACCAGTCTACATGAAACTTTGTATAGGAGCATCCTTACACTCAAAAAATGTGGGAATACATAATGCAGCGTGCTGTAACGCAAACAGCATTCTTGTGTAAATATTATTTTCATGTTTTTTGCTCAGACCACTCCACAAAAAAATCTTGTGTTTCATCACTTGGGCAGTCTCCTGCCCCCTGAAAGTGGCTCCAAAAGGCCTTACCTTGTGTTATAGTAAATGTTGGGCCTTTACTGATAGAGGAGGCTTTATTATCATCATGTAAGCAGACAATGCTTTGTCAAGTAAATGTGTGCCAATATTATGCAGCTTTGACTTGCCCATATCTTTTTTGAGCCCTGCAGTGATGATGCCCTGCTAAACAGAGCTCATCTGCTTGCATCTTGTTTGAATGGACAACCAGTTTTAATTGGTTTTAATCTTGGTGGGAAACTCTACACCCTCCCCTTTTTTTAATTATTCATTTGAGTTACCTATACTCTACTTTCTAAATAATGAGTTCTTGACCTTAACTTGTTTATATTACTTACCTTTAATGATATACTACTCCACAAAGTAGTGGTGGAGATAGTTTCCCATGATGTGAGCCCCGGTGAAGGAAACATAAGTCGAAGGCAGGTGTTACTGTATAAGAAGGAGTCTTCCATGTACTGCTCTCTTTTCCTGGTGCCCTCTATACATTGATCAGTGGACTCCTTTTTCTGATGTGGGTTCAATGCCAGCCATTCTTGTGCCCTCCTAGAACCTCCAAGAACATAAGGTCGCTCCATGAGGGGGTTCCCGCTGCTTCTCTCTCTACATTCTTCTTCTGGAGACAACTAGTACTGCTGTATTTCTCATGATCGTCAAGATCTTGGCATTCCGCCCAGAGCTTCTGAAGTAGTGAGGGCAAAGGCCTACCGTATTACTGTGCCTCTGCCCCTCAGGAATAAGACTGTTGCAGGCTTGTGGCAGGGCTAGATGAGCACCAACTCCCCCTAAGCTGCAAGTTCCAAAAAGGAACCAGATAGTTTTATCTAGACTTTTTATATAATAAAAATATATTTTATAGACAATCTTGCATAGCATCATTATAAGTAAATGAAGAGACATTTAATCACATCCAGCATATTTCTATTCAGCAATACTCTATGTGGTGAGGATACAGGTATGTCCTCTGAACTACTATAGGGCTCGATGCGGCAGACTCAAGTTCCAAGGTGTTCTCTGAGATAGTCTTTTCTTGGGTTGAATCAGAATCAGCATGTAATTTTCTGTGTGGGGCATTGCATTTGTTTGTTGGGTATTCATGGGTCTGTATAATATAGGAATGGTGAGGCGAGGTGAAGGACTATGATGCTGTGTATCTGCTAATATCCCAGTGAATGGATATTGGCAAGGACCGGGGATGTGCAGAGTGCCCTGGTATTGTTGCAAGGGTGGGTATTGAAAGCCTGGAGGATAACATCCCAATGTGATATTAGAGGGCATTTCAGGAAATGTCTCCTCTCTGTGCTCATTTAGTTACCACTGCCTGCCATTGTGGTAGAAATGGAGGCAGTGGTGACTTCCATTCCATTGCTACTGCTCGTTTTGCTGGGAGCAGGGAGGGGTCCAAGAAGCTTTTTTAGTTTAGGGCCATAGGAACAGACCCAGAAGACATTGTTGTGCTGTGTCTAGTCTACCTTTCCCCATTGCCCAGGATATATCTGAGAGTACAGTGTATCAGTAGTTCCCTAGTACTCACGCCCAGAACATGTGCATCCCATCTGCTGAACTTGCATTACAGAAGTAACATTCATCTGGGACAAGAGGGTAAATATCTGTGCAGGATACAGAAATGAATATAGCTAAAGTAGGAGTTGTGGGGTATTTTATTGGGATAGTCCAAGGCTTAAAGCCACTCTGCGTCATGTAGTACTTTTCCCAGGGAGTCTTCCCAAGTATTTAGTAATTTGGTCAATTCCCTCTGTGGGTCCCTCGTAAAGGCCTGATACACCCACGTCACCAGGTGCCTGCAATGTCCCACTGAGTGTAGGGCATGTAATAACGTGTTTTGTGCTGGTTTTAGCCCGGAATCCCCCAGTGTTGTTGTAGTGTCATCTTAAGCACCCCATAAGCCAAGTAGGCTCCGATGGGGAGGTTATAGAAATCGAAGAGGTTCCGACATCAATGCCCCATTATAAAGAGGCTGTTGAGAGTGTGAACGCTGATTGTCTTCCAGACCTCTAGAGTGATGCTGGTGAGAACTCAGCTACCCATTGGGAACCCCCACAGTGGGTCAAGTAGAGAGTAGGGTCGGACAGCCGTAGGCCCGGGGTACCCCTGCCTCAAACACTCCTGAGCTGTCAGCAAAAGGAGTGAATGTTGGCCCCTCAGTTCTATCAAGTCTTATCATAAGTCCTAGTCCAACTGTTGTACTTGCTATGCTCAGTGACAGAAGGCAGCACCTTGGCTTGTGATGGGATGAAGTATGGCACGGTCCAACCCCTAATAAAAGAAAAAGGAGAAAACGCCATTGGAAAGTGGGATTACACTACGTCAGACGTAAGTAGAGAGCATGTAAAACAGCGCATATTTGGCTAAGACTATTGACCATTGGACTAAAGGAGTTTTACTGTCTTCCTCTCACTATTCTTCCGACTTTCCCGACTGACCCTAACAACAGATAAATGCTGTTATTATTACCATCATTATTCTTAATGTTACTGCAAACATTGAGTCACTGAGTCCAGGAGTTTAAGGTCACACACTCCACGATCACCTACTGGGAATAGCCCTGCCTATACAAAAAATAGAAACACAGACATAGTGCTGTAATAACTATGAATCATCATCTAAGTAAACATCTGTGAAGTAAAGAAGTGCAATCTGCCCCTCCATGCAGTTTTTGTGGACCCTCTTCAAATTTTCAACCAAAGCAAAACAAACTAACTGCTCCAGAGGAAGGCACATACACTAAGCATGCTTCTTTAAACTGTACTCCAGTTTAGTCTCCCTGCAAACGCCTGTTCCTATAAACAGAACGGATTCACAATGACAGTGAATTGCCAGTGTTTATTTAATAATATGCATACAGGAGGTCTGTGAGGTCCCTATCCAATCATCTGCAAGTCAGGTTGACATGAGCCAAACAGTGATGAGGATGTCACAATCTGGAGCTGTGAAACAAAGTTTCAGAGATCACTGGACAATGTGTAGTAGATATAAAGCAGGAAATCTTTGGAAGGGCATAAAGAATTGTAGCACCATGGCAATACAGCAGGCCACCTACAATCGTCACTATTACAAATTAAGCACAAGTTACACATCCCTTCAGGAAAGATTTTCATCCACAACATCATCCTATCACATGCTTACTACTATATATCACAATATCAAAAAGCCCCCTGTAATTGATAGCAACTGTGCTACACCTCACCAAACTCTGCCTCTAACATACTAGGAAAAGGTAAAAGGCAGAGTCCTTATACCATACCTTAAACCAGCTCCCAGTTGCTTCACACACTTCATCTCAAGATTACCTACTTTTGTGGCAAGAAATATGCAAGTCCTTAGAGATGACCATGGCTGAAATTTCACAAGAATCACACAAAATGGAGATCAAAAAGAATTTCCTCCAAACAATGGTATATTGACTACAAACAATGGTATCAGCCATCATAGAGCTGGGTAGCAACATAATATATTTGATTTCTAATGCTACTTGGGTAGAATCTTATATTCAAACACATCCCCTAGAGTGTACATGTGTATCAGTACTGGATACATTGTGGTTATTAAACAACATAATGCAAACACTAATAAATGATCTAAAACCTGATAGCAAAATTGGCACTACTTGTAGTGGTATCTTTATGATCCATTGGGCAATTCAGGATGAAGAACAGCTCAATGCAGTAAATGCAGAAGTGTATGAGTAAACAGATCAAACACCCAAATAAATGCAACAATCAAATTATAGATACAAATCCTCCCATTATTCACTAAAAGGACATGGTTAACATCTCGAAGACAAAAAATGCACAATCCCCTCATCGAAAGAATCCTTTAGCTCCCTGGAAGGGAGGAAGTCTATGACACTCAAGTAATCTCCACCTCTTTGAATAAAAAAACAGAAAAACAGAAAAAGGCTCAATAAATTAAACAAACAGAATCAGATTACAAACTATATCAACTTCACCTGAAAAAACTTTACTTCAAACAAAAGGCTGAAGCACTTACTGTGCCATACACTAGTTTGACAAAGGAAAACATGGCTTCAAGACTACCAGTATAGCATGACTGCTGCAGTGTAAAACCAGCAATGTGACCTGTTAAAATAACCCTTTTTGACATGTAGAAACATCTCTTTTAAATATCAGTAAGTCACTCCTAAATGGATCAAATAGCCAACAATGTAGGATCCATGGTATTTAGAAGTGAGGTATATTGAAAACTAATGTTACCATGTCCCATCAATGACAAGTCCCTGAAAGCTTTTTTCACTGTGGCAGGCTTAGCTGTCCTATGTAGCAAATCAGAATACAATCGAAAATACTAACACTGTGCCTTGGAAACTAGGTCCAGCTAGTAAAACAATTAGTACACTATTTTTAATAGTTTAAAAAATCCGATTTAATGGTGAAGTCATATTTTCAATAAATATGAATTATTAATAAATATTAGGAAAAGGTAACTTTTGGAAAGTTACCTTTTTAGTGTTTGAAGCTCCTGGAGGCTAATTTGCATTAACCCTCTTGCTTCTCCCAGGTTGTGCTCAGCCAGGGAAGAAGTGTGCAATATGTCCCAGAAGCAAGCAATAGGTTGATCTGAATGGGCAGAGAGGACCCCTCTGAACTCCACAGAATATTCGGGGTGGGGGCTGTGGGCACCCTGTGATAACACAGCATCTTATCCTACTTGACAGGTCTGTTAAGCCATGTGTAACACGTGGGATACACTTGAAAGGGAGAGAACAGTATAACAAGATAATTCTGTGTATACCCCTGTCTGGTTGCTTAAGGAGCCTGCTTTTGTCCTACAAGACATAGGTGTCTGGGTTTTTATTGTAGATATATTGCCTACTTCCAACTTGATTTTAGTGTTAGATGTGTTAATACCCAGAGATAGCCATATGACTCTCCCACACACAACCCATCTCTCAGATTCCAAGTTTAGTTTAGAAAATCCCATGCCACATATCATGTTTAATCTGTTAGCAGTACAGCAAACAGGATGGCCTGAAAACGTGAGTAGGGTTGCCCCAGTAACTTCTGACCTATTGGTTAGGGAGTGCCAAGGGGTCACCTTCACCAACTAGCTGGTGCCAAGCATACAAGTGGCACACCGAGACACCTTCATCAAAACATTCCTAGCACTGCAAAAGTATAACAGGTGGCTTCTACCTGCTACATTTGGCATCTATGAATTGTAGGATGGACCTGAGGAGGTTGGACCCCTCCCATTTGAAATCCAAGGACAGAAAGACCTCCAAGGATTATAAGGCTGATCCCCTGAGAGGCTCTAGGAACATAAAAAAGCCTGAAGTTGACATACCGGTGAACAATCCCAGCTGACTATTGCCAACTATTCATGGCTGAACTTTGCTGTTGCCCTTAAGCGTAACACCCTCAAAGTCTCTAAGTGTTCCTCCTGATGTCCTGGAAGTCTTGAAAGTGTACTCCAGTAGCTGTTTGGGCACCAAAGGAAGTTTGGGAACTTTTTAAAAACGTTTTGCTCCAGAGCTTCATGGGGACCGACCATAGAGAGTATCCAACTGGCAGCTCCACAGCATTGCATTGAGTTTGAGGTTTGCCACATGTGAAGGAGAAGTTTTTTCTCAGAAATAAACAAAGTCCTTTATCAAATTTAGACTTAGAAATGTTCTTGATCTTCCCCTCTGCGAGGACCCAGGGGGCCAAACTACCGATCCTGCACTACATAGCAGTTGGCCTCGGAGCTCCAGATTCCAGTCTACAGTGATCATTGACTACCATTAAAGCTTTCCTATTTACACTTAAATCTAAAAATTATTTGGATATTTGTTATTTTGGTGTCATTTTGCTTATTACATTTTTCTCAAATTTATAAAGTGTTGTATTTTTGGCTTCTTACCTGTTTTGATACTTCTAAATGCTTTACACATTTTCTTAAAGTTAAGCTTGTCTGCATTTTGCCACAGCTGCCAGAGGTTGAGCTCAGATTCAAATTACTTAAACATTTGAATAAAAAATAACAACAAAAAAATGTTATTACTTCTGGTGGACACCCAGCCACCTGAACTAATCAACCAGTTTCTAACAATGACTCACCAGTAAGAATGGAAAATGCTACGGTAAACCAAAACATCATAATGGAAGCTAATCAAGCTAAACTAACTGGGGTAAATAGTTGAAATAGTAAGTGACTCTGCAAAAGGCCGCCAAACTTATGAATCTACCAAACAGGCTCAACTAAATCCTATGGCAGAGCCCTTTAAGGCCAGCTTTGGTAGTCCAGACAAAACAAACACAGCCAATGGTATGGCCACCCACTGAGTAGCACAGCCTCATTAATCTTTTGCCCAAAGAAGAGCTTGTCTCCCCTATGGGAGTCCCGACTTTTAAGGGTAGAGGTAACAATACAACTATTGACTATATTTTGAATATGCACGCTTGATTCAGTCCCTGGTGGGATTTAGAATAGTATGGAGTATATTTAGCGACCATAACCCAGTTAAGGCAGAATGTGGCTGGTATAATTTTACACCTAAGTCTCCCATCATCTACAAAGACCTGCTTATACTCAAAACTCAAGGGAGGCGTATTAGCTGGGCTAAGGTTATTCCGGAGGACTTCTTGAGAAATCTGGTTCAAAAGTGTAGATGTTGAAATCAATGGAAAAAATGTAACTTTACCTAACATTGGATATGCCGGTCATGCACAGAAGGATTTTTAACATACTTTAGTCTAAATATGTTCCCTCAATTACTAGTGGGATGGCACAAGCCATCAGATCCCCCCCTTGTACATGTGATGCATCCTCAGCACTGGACATTTTGAAAATTGTTTTAATTTGCCCTTAATGGGCCGACCTGCAACAAAAATATATTTGTCTATTACTTGTGCCTTTCAATTTTCAACAAGCAAGACCTGCTCTTTTATACATGCAATTTTCAGATAATATTAAAGTATGTTGGTATTTAGCTAGATTTTTAACAGGGGTGTATCTTGCTTGTGTATATGATACTGTAATTTTGTTGATTTCTATGCTATGGTCCTGAATTTATTGATGTTTTTATTGTATTTTTTTGACTCCTGATGCTAATCTAAATAAGGAGTTAATGATAATGATGATGACTTCAGGCACATGACACAGTGCTCACGATGCTGAGAACTGTTTAAATGACATACGCAAATTGTACAAAGATATTTATGATTAGATTAATGGATCTAGGTGGTCCCCTTTATTTCCTACCAACATATCAGACCCTACAATTTAGGTTTTTGTTTGTAAGGTTCTATTAGGATGAGCCTCCTTACTGTACACTCACAACCAACTGTGTCTTATTATTAGATGTTTATTATTTTGCTATATTTAGATAATTGTATTGTATGTTGCTACCCATCTAGATTTTCAGAAGGGGATTTATTATGCTTATATATGAATTTGTAGCCTCTGGATAGCCTATGATTTTACCAAAGATTTTGAACAGTTTTTCATTATTTATATTGTGCTTTAATGATTGCTATTGCAAATCAAGTAAAGAAAACCTGACTGAGTGTCAAACATCAACGAGTAGCACAGTAAATCATACTTTATGCAACTAAAATTGTCTAATTAACCTTGAGTACTAAAAAGGGTCTAACACCCCAAATAAAGATGATGGGGCATCCTCTTTAACCAAATTAGACCAGATTTCAATCAGGTACCCGATGCCATAAAAGAATGTGCCATGTTAGTGAATAATCCGTAATCTCCATCAAAATCTTCCCAGTCAAGCACAATTAGTTCCTTAAGAATTTACCGAAGCAGTAAACTTTATATCCAATCCATAAAAGGAGGCGGCAGCTGAATATAGACATATTACATTTCACTACACAGTGAGAGTCAAGGGGATCCTTCGATATTTTATTTATTGTAATCACTTAAATCTCACCTGATATTGGGAAACCTGAGTGCTAAGGCATTTGAAAAGGTTACTGTAATTTCCCCATTACCAGGAGAATCCAGTGAAAATATGCTGATTTGTTTATGCATCTAAATACATGTTTGAAGAATGAGGTGCATTCATATCACCAAACCCACTATTCACTTTTACCCAGTGCACTTAATACCCACTGTTAGAAATGATGTGGCCGCACAAGAGTCAGTCCTGGGGTGCTCTGACCTCAGAGCTGGCAACCCCTTGTTAAAATCTGGTTTTCGATGTCAACATAATCGGCGCCACCTTGTCCCCACTCAGGCCCGTACGCTCACTTAAGCAGTAGCCATTTTGAAAGCACCATGGCCCCTCTGCCCCTCGCCGATCACCAGCACGTTCCCTTGGCGCTGCAAACATCCCCCCGCGCGCCGGCCACCCCCGCTCTCTCATACATGGGCCATAAACCCTCTCCTTCTGTGCGACCCTGCCATGGAACCACATCCCTGACCAACACCTCCTTTCATCCCATACATGGTCATACGTCCTTTTGATAACCCCCTTCCTCTGCGCACGATTGTCCGAACTGATCCCAGGCCATCACCTAGCCCTGCGGATGCAGTTTATTGCCCCCACTGTAAGGGAAACACCTCACATCAAAGGGATTACAATAGATCAAGGCCCCCACCCCCTGGGACCCGACCAGTCGCACACACCCCCGGGAATTGGCGGAATGTCCACCTGTGTGATAGCCATCTCTTACTGTGGGTGGGGTGGGGACTTCCACTGTAGATATGTGTAGGAACAAGCTTGAAGTGGGGATTCCAAGGATGCCTTTCCGTACATCAAAGTCTTAACAAGAATGTGTCACGTGTAATAAAGCAATAAACCTGTGTATAAGAGGCCAGGCCTCAGAGATGTGGCTAGAGCACCTCGTGACGATACCTTGCTGTCTGATCTGATGTGTTCTCCTCCGGATAGAATAAACCCTTGTTTCCTGCCTTCCAGTCTCCGGCGCCTGCCTCTTTTGTTGGTTAATTATCGAATGGTATAATAGGCGATTACCGCTGAAGGTGCCGCTACCATTTAACACCCTGACCTAATGGTCCTTCCACTGGGAACTGCGTCCCCCCTCACCCTTTTCTCTGGACTCATGCCCCCTCCCAACTGGAGCGATGCTGCCAGACACCAGAACCGGTGGGATGCTTGTTACAGCAGTCCCCCCCCAGTTCAAATGACACCTTGGGATCTCACTCAAGGAATGACCTCCCGGTACAGACTAGGCCCCCCTCCTGGTGTTCACTCATGGAACCAACCAGGCCCTGGGACTGGGTTTCGGGCACCTTCGGACACAGCCCACTCTTTCTCCTCTGACACAGGACGTGGAACCCTACACAAGTCCTACTAGACTGGGACCTATCTGGGCTACCACAAACCTCCCCTACCTCACTTGGTTGGGGAAAACCTGGGCCACCCCCTTCTTGATTACTGCCAAAAGCTTCTGCATACCCTCTGGAATCCACCAAAAGGTCTGCCTCCAGTGCAAGCTCCCTAGGGTCAGAGAACTCACACTGCACCGGCTGTTGGCATAGCTCTGGAAAACAGGGGCTTAAAATATGCTCTCCAATAATTGAATCACACAGCCCCACACAAGTGTTGACCAAGCTACTCTTTGCCTCACCATCCAGTGCCTCACACAAGTACCTCACATCACCCTCCTGAGACTGGCAAGACAGTGTCTGACTGTCTCTGTCACTCAACCCACACTCTTCTGGGCGGTCTCTATACTCACATACCAAGGCTTCTACCTGTACCTCTCATCTAGAGTCAGTAGAGTAGAAATCGAAAACATGGGCACGAATGAAAGAGGCTCCTCCTCTTACATCATATTACATCATATTTAAACATCTAAGAAATCATCCAGCCCTGGTCCTGAGGAGAACCTATAATATATATGGTTCGAAACGCGTAGACTATTCATTTTGTGTTTTCATGTTCAAACTACACTAGTATGGAGGACGACTAAGGACTTTCTATGAAAAGCTGTTATTTTTCTTTCGTTTTCCATATTTGATGATTTTGGACCACGGTATTGACACCAAGAGCGTTAAAAGGGATTGCTCTGATTTACAACTTTGGACTGGTTGAACACTGATTGGTGCTATTTTTGATTTGTGTCATCTTGTTTATTAATGTGTGATTTCTTTTCGGATATGGAAAAAGTTTGTATAGGTTTACGATTCTTTTTGTTATCACTCTCTGTTCTTAAATATTCTGTTCTTAAATATTGAGCAATATTATGTTAATATGATAAAATGTTATAATTGATTTACATGTCATGTTTATTAAATAGAATTAAACTTGTGTGAAAAGTTAAAAAACAGAAAGAAACACAACCACCAACTGTTTTGCTTTTTGATTACTTTCTAAAAGAAGCATTTTCAAACACACAATTTAAAAACCATCTTTACTAAAAGACGTGCTATTAAGTTCAGAGAGCTTAAACTTTATTTCCCTATCTTGTCCCAATGGGAAGTTATACTTGTAAATTGTTAAAAAGCATTTCCCATTCTGTTCTATGGGACAAGATAGCCTTTCAATACTGAAAAAACGAAATTGGCAGTATTTCACCATCAGGACATGTCACACACACCAGTACATGTCCTACATTTAGCATACACTACACCCTCCCCAGGGGGTTACCTTGGGCCTACCATATGGGTGTTTTACATGTAAGAAAAGGGAAGGTTAGGGCCTGGCAAGTGGGTGCAGTTGCTACGTCGACATGGCAATTAACAACAGCACACAGACACTGCAGTGGCAGGTCTGAGATACCTTTTCAGGGCTACTCATATGGGTGGCACAATCAGTGCTGCAGGCCCACTGGTAGCATTTGATTTACATGCCCTGGCACATTTCTAGGGACTTACCAGTAAATCAAATATGCCAATCAGGGAGAACCAATTGTAACAGCAATTAGCACAGAGAGCATATGCACTTTGGCACTAATAAGCAGTGGTAAAGTGCCCAAAGTCCTATAGCCAACAACAACAGGTCAGGAAAAAATAGGAGGAAGAAGCAAAACGTTTGGGGATAACCCTGCAAAAAGGGCCAAGTCCAACACCCACTAGTGAAGATGTGATCAATAAAGGCAAGGGACAGTCAATATCTATCCCCAAAACAGCCAAACAGCCATGAGTACACAGATTAGAGCAGAGAAGGAATCAGTGTCACTTAGTGTCCTGAAGACTCATGAAATTGCCATCTGAAAACAGCAGCAAAGTTCTGTCATGGTGGTTATCATACCAAGTTATCTTAAGTACTGAATCCAGCCAGTAAATCTGAACCGAACAAAATTGCAAACTCTGTCCCCTAATAGTCCCAAAGATAAAAGCAGTAAGCAAAGTTTTTTTTAGATAAAGTAAAATCTATTCACATGGGGTCCTGGAATATGGGTTTGTTACTAACACTAAAGGAAGACCTCAACATCTTAAAATGTATTTACTCACACCGACTTTTTTGCTGTCAATAAACATGGTGCCTAGAGTCACAACCAATATCTGCTTCTTTCTGGTACACACTGATGTAGTCAGCTCAAAGAAATGAAGTAAACCCTGTGAAGGTCTAGCACCATCAACGAACAACAAAGCTATACCTTGTTATCAAATAAATACCAAATGACCTACCTTTTGTCCAAGCTCCTATGACCAGTGCAAAGGACATACAAAACATTCCATGCAACATGCCATCCACCAGATGGTAAACGTCATCATTACAAACCTTAACAGAAGTACTGGAGAAAATAAAATACATAACAACCACTCGAGGATATCATTTACTTTTGTAATAACAACAATCATGATTACTCCTTTGACTACCAGCATTCAGCTTGGGGCATCCCAGAAGCAATCACTAAAAATGAAAGACCAGATGAAACAGGCCTTACATTTCTACAAATACTACATTTCCTCGGATCAAAGTTCATGAGAATTTGCAAAACAAAATGTAGCAGTTTTAGACTACACGTTTTCAGACTTCTCCTATTTAAACATGTCAGAGACTGTCAAATCAAAGAAACAAAAGACATCAATTTCCTCAGGACGTTATCATGGACCCTGTCCTGTGCAAAACAGATATCTGAGCTAAAACATCTATTAGGAACCCAGGTCAGTTCTACTAAACTTTGGTGCCTGGTTTGTATCACAAAAGTGATGCAAACGAGTTTGAATTGTTGCTTAGGTATTTACTTTCCAGTACAAAACTATGTGATAATTTGAATCAAATGGGCATATTATAGGTGGTGCATTGGCATTCACATGCAGCCACCTATAATGTTTGACTCAAAACCCAATCTACTAATGAACGTAGATAGATTTGTATCAAAATGCATGCCTCCTCAAGGCAAGCGTAAAAAGAGAGAAATGTTTTCTTTTCACAAAACTTTTCTAAGTTTGCATGTGTGTTGTAATGTACAGCACACATACCAAGCTCGAAAACATTTCAACAATGCCGAAGTCTAGGAGTTTTTACTGGAAGGATACCCTACCAGTACAAATCTATGCTAAACTTCATGCACATCCCTAGAGGTATGGGGCAAGGGTGTGAGTGTGACTCAAAGCAACCAAAAGTGCACCAGAGCGGGAGGGATGAGAAACAGCATCATATCATAGCAGACACATGCTTCTTCTGCTCTCCCTTTGATGTAATGTAGTAAAGTTTTGCAAATTTGATTACTGTAATATGTTACGTCACATTTTAGTAAATCTTGCCCCCAGGGACAAAAAATCTAGAAGTTAGCATAAGTGTATCTATGACTCTATAAGTCTAAATGTCTATCTAAGTTCAATTATGTCTATCCAACAATATCAACAATTGAAAATAACAAACTGCTGCAATCTACACTAGCATATGTCTACAGTTACTGTCTCATTGATAAATGACATACACCATAAGAAACAAGGTTCAACAAAGAAATTCAACCCCAGGAAAAGAAATTTCCTTGGTGCAACAATCGCTTGAGACTGGAAAAGAGAACCAAAGCAAAAGCATACAGCCAGGTGAAGACACCTCAGAAGAATGCACAAAGGATATAAACAAGATATCTGGAGGCCAAATGAGCTGAGACCATGGGAAAATGGGTAGCATTACACACCATATGCAAAAAAGTAAGGACTCCAGAAAAGTCTGAGGGTTTAACTCACTGGATAATCCAGACAAAGGGGGAGTAAATAATAACATTCCAGTTAATCTGTGAAAAAAACACGTTGCCACGCTATATTGTGCAACAAATACACCAGTGGAAAGTCTTACTCCCAACAGATCCAACTCTAACTTTACAGGTCAACGTAGGGCTGCAAATAGGACAGCAAATGTCTAGCTCTTACATGCCAATCAGGGAGTTTTTGATAAAATTAGCATTCAGCAAAATACATCAAGGAAGACCTGATAGCGCCCCAGAGTCCAATAGCTTACCACCCCTTTTATTTAGGTCAGATAAAAAACGTTGTTCCCCGTGGCTACATCTTTTGCCAGCCACTTCTCTGTGATGCTTCAAACTTCCTGGAAGGGATCCACCCTTTGCCCATTACATAAGAAGGGCCTGATGGATGATCCCAGTAACCACAGAGTGAAATCACTGTGTGATGTAGAGGCAAGACCTTATGCACTATTATGTTTAAATTATATATCCGAACTGATTGATGCTAACTACTTAATTCCTTGGTGTAAACCTTCAAGGAAAGAAGTGGCACAGTTGATATTATAGCCTTCTCAATCCTGGCTAGTTACCATACTAAAGCAGATATGAAAGAGTTGTATGCCTGCTTTATTCAATTTTAGGACTGCCTTTCATGGAACAGATAGAAAGAAAGACTCTGGAAAAAGCTGCACTATCAGGGAATCGATCCACTATTGTTAATAGGCATCCAGGCACTGTACATGTGGGTTGGGTAAAATTCGGAGATAATACGTCTCATTGAAAGAAAATACATACAGATAGGAGCAGTGCTTAATTTGTGCCAGTGGTTGCTGGTGCGGCCCACTGGCACTCATTTTTGGGGACCAGCGCTTATCTCTTCTTATCAGACAATAACAAGAGCAAGAGTGGAAAAAACACACAAAGGGGAAGGAAATCATCACAAAGGGAGAAAGCAGGTGCCCTCAAGCATGAGATAAAGGGGTAAGGGGTAAGGGTGTCTGGTAGTGGATTGAAGAAGCATGAGGTGGATTCAGGACTACAAAAGCTTGGTATTCAGTGCAGTGACATTTACTAGAATTGGTCGCAGGCTTCTGAGCAGAGCTTCGGGCACTGGCAGTCATTCTTTTGGCAATTGATATTGGTCTGCTTACCCACCCCCATTTTCTTCAACTTCTATTTGTCTGATATTTGTACAGCATTATTTTAATCCTGGAGCCTGCCTGCCAAAGATAGGATGCATAGCTATTCCCTTGATGCTGTATGCTGGTCATACTGTCAATTTAGGTGGAACCAACATCGGGCTACAACACCAACTTAGAGGCCATGGAAAATACTGCCATGAAAATCATCTTATAATGAATATCACAAAGACGAGCATGCTAGTTTTTGCTAGGAAAAAACAGAAGGTAAAAGGATTATGAAATGTGATGCAATAGCACAGACTCCATCATACAAGTACTTTGGAGTGTGGTTTCAGGTCAAAGAGATTTCTTACATCAGCGGGCTTCTCTGAAACCCAAGGCAAACTACTAAACATTTAGTTTGCTTCATCATGCCAAGAAACTATTAGGTTGAATTATAAAAACTACTTTTAGATGGTATTAGGGCAAAATGTATGTCCTCAATATTTTACAAGTGTGAGATATTTCCAAACAAAAATAATAAATTGTCTGGAGTCAATGCGATGCTATCTCTTCTGAGGGCTTTTCAGCATCCCTCATTCTACATCACAGGCTCAAATAGTCTGGAATTTGGCTAAGGCAAGCAATCCGCTGTTCATGCATCTTATATTTTGAGCTTCTGATGTAGTTGTAAAAACGCTAAACAGGGAACACTATAATCGTTCCTAAGGGCAGGAATCATTAAAGTAGCTAAAAATAAGAAGAATTGCTTCTGTTCAGCCATCACTTTACTCAACAGACCTACTGCAAAAGCCTCGGGCTTGGAAATGCTCATACTCATTGAATCCCTTTAAGATAATTTTTAAAAGGTCATCGCGTGCCACATCTCTGGACTCTGATTTCAAAGCCTGTTCACTTTTAAAGTAACAGGGTTTAATTGTAAATCTCTATGTTTTAGAAACGTTCAATCATACCTTTTCATAGCCTGACCACTAAAATTCAAAAAAGAACAATGCCAGGCTATCTTTCGGGCAATTGTACATTTAGAGAAATATAGCAACAATGGGAGACTTTTCATGCTGCACATGTTAGAAGGATTTCTCTATGCTGACTGGAAAGTTGGCTCACATGTTATGCTGCTGCCTAAATGTTCATAAAGAATGATCATCTTTGTTAACTCCATCGTTCTGGAGCCTGGGTTCCTGTGACTGGTCTCCCACAGACACTGGAACTGGACTAAAGACTGCTTTAACTGCAAGGTAACTGTTCAACTGTACCTTATTGGTCCCTGTGTGTGGCTCCTTGTCAGAACTGGTTGCCACAAGAGTGCCCTTATAGTCATTTTCAAGTTATTTGTTGTGGCAAATCATAAACCGCGAGCTGCTAAAGATCACAATGATTAATTGCACTAGTATAAATGTGTGATTTGCTATTTCTCTAAACAGTCATATATCTGGAACCCTACAGTGGATTTTTGTCATTGATGTGCCTATTTAAAGATAGAAATACAATCTGTTTTTATAAATTGGTGTCATATTTTAATTGTGTTGTGCTTTCTTCTTAATCAGCTGTTTTGGTACTTCTGAAGCTTTACTCTTGTTCCTTTGCAAAGCCTGACTACTGTGAGCAACAGCTACCCAGGATTCAGCTAAAACTTTGTAAACAAACTTGACTGGCCCTGATAGGGAATTGTGGCGCTATTACATAGTGAGGTCGCACAACCATACCTATAATAAATCACTTTATTCACAATAATATTGAAACACATAAGACTATCTATTTAAATAATGTTATGTATTTGTGTTGTTTTGCAATGATTTTACCAACAATCCAGTATAGACTTTCAGGCCTGATGTAAAAGATTTCCATTCACAAAAAGTGGTTGAAAATTTGCAAATCTAAAAAAGAATTGTGAAATGGCATCTGTGCTAATCGGTCTCTTCACAAAATTCTTAATTGCACTGGGTCATAATTTGACCTACCTCATCGTTATTTTAAAGGTAGGTCCCAAATTGCGACTCACAATGTTTGGATGCCATCACTGGGGTTGTGGACTTCTGGGGTAAGCAGACCATAATATTTGTGATCATATTGCAAATAAAATGAACATTTTGCTTTTAAATGCAGGGCATTTTCTTGAAAGGAAACAGGCTGAATTTAAAAATGGCACTTTATTGTATGTTAAAGTTGTTTTAAGAGTTGAAAGTGGTCCACAGGGCCACTGCCTACCGTTGAAAACAAACCTTTTTTTGTGAACTTGGTAGTCTGTAACTTTTTAAAGTTTTAGAACCAGATTACGGTTGTGAAACATTGAGACATACCTCTGAATTACGCCCTGGACACACACCTTCCCGTCAGCGATACGGTATATATTAGTGATATAATATTTTATAATTTGGTAGCATGTTACAGAATCAAAAAACAGATTAAGTAGATTTAAATAGTTATTTTTCAGTGCAAACCCTCTGATTTTGCAAATGATAGGCTTTGCAAGTGCAACATGGCTTTGTACATTATGCCCTTCATTTTTTCTTTAGTAGAGGGCTTAATGTAGCGTGGGTTACTCACTCTGAAAACACATGTGCCTGTGTGCAGGGACCCTACGTTTTCAAATATATGTGTTGTAGGTAAGGAAAATATTTTCAAAAACATAACATTTGATATTGGATGACAAGATTCCCCTAGAAGCTTGTTGCAGGATATATTGCCACTGTGTAAATAGGATTTAATACTTACATCTGCAACTTTTTATATCAAAGTTCTTAACAAAACAAATATGCACAGTACAGCCAGTCAGAGCTTAAAGGTGCACTATTTAAAATAGATTATTAATACCTATTATTTACTTTTAACCCATCTCCTAATTTGGGAATAAGCAACTTCAATTTTACTTTACTAGCATTCTATTAACATTTGGTCAAGTTAATGTTATCCTATAAAATGTAAACTGCTTACAAACAGCTGTACATAGTAGTGCATCATGACAACAGAGAAGAGCATGTTTTTGAATGTGAGTACAAAAAGGCAAATAAACACTTGTACACTTGTAGAACTAATGTATCTTAGTAAGTATGAAAGATAAAAGAGGGTTGATTATTCATGGTTATCCATATGAACTTCTCAAAAGGAGTTTATAAGAGTTATGGGGCACAAGGGAAACACAGCCTTCAATAGGAATTGCCTAGAAGAATATTCCAATTATCCTATTTACAAATTATCCATTATTACTCCACACATGTAACTTACATGTCCCCACCATAAGTCTGCCCTGACACCAAACTAACTACAGGGGGTATGCAGCCCTTTGTGTGGGGACAGGACATAGTCTATTTAGGTGTGAGACAGTGCCCAGCTCCTCTTGCCCATCCTGCCAGTGATGGCCCACTCAGTCACACCTAAGCTCCCATTGTCTGTGGCTCTCTAGACGGAATACACAAAGCCCAACTGCCAGCTTCACCCAGTCAGGTGACCAGAGACAGGCTGAAGGCACCAAATGGCTGAGGCAAGAAAAGACCATCTTTCTAAATGTGCCATTTTCGGAATGGTAATTTAAAATCCAAGTTCACCGTAAATTAGGATTTTAAATTAGGATACCAAGGACACCAAAGTTGAATCAAGCATATCTTCACAGTTGGAAATTAAGCTTATAATATGAAATAAGATAATCACAATGTTATTCTTTTGGAGATATAGGCCTTGCAGCAGTGAAAACAAATTTAAGAGTTTTTCACTACCAGGGCATGTAGAGTTTAAAAGTACATTTCCTGCTTTTTAAATACACTGCACCATGCCCTCTAGGCTGTCCATGGCCTACCCTTGGGTTGACTTATATGTATTTAAGATGAAGGTCTGGGACTGGGAAAAGGTACATTTTGGTAGGGCAAAATGGCAGTTTAAAATGGAGAAGTGTGGCTCAATGGTTAGAGCGGCAGACCCTAATGCAGAGGTCTGGCCCGGGACCAGGGTTCAATTCCTGCCTCGGCGGGTCTTGGGCTCAATTTCCTCGGACCTGTTAATTCTCGCCTCGGTGCCTACTCTAATCATGGGTCCCACTCTGCAACTCTGGGCAATAGCTTGCTTAATCTCCACAATGGCCCCAACAGCGCTGGGATGCCTGGCTTCACCTTGGGGGTGCCCAGGAGTGGACATTTCACAGGGAAAAGCCAGGAATGGTTCCCAGCGGTATGAGTACAGCGCCAGGACACCCTAGGGTAACAGTATGCTATACAAGTACAACACATTTACATTTACATTTACACACAGGTTCTGCAATGGCAGGCTTGAGACTTGTTTAAAGGGCTACTTAAGTGAGTGGCACATCAGTGCTGCAGACTCACTAGTAGCATTTAAGTTACAGGCCCTGGACACATGTAATGCACTTTACTAGGGACTTATAAGTAAATTTAATATGGCAATTGGGTAGAAGCCAATGCTACTATGCTTAAAGGAGAGAACATGTGCACTTTAGCACTGGTTAGTAGTGGTAAAGAGCTTAGGCTCCTAAGGCCAACAAAAATAAGGTAAGAAAAAAATGAAGGAGAAAGGCAAAATGTTGGTGGGAATACCACCCCAAGGCGGACAGGTTTAATAAATACCTTTTGAATATTCATAAAATCTGAGTGTAGGATACACTTTTGAAGTAAATGTATTCTCCGATTTTGTGAATAGCCAAATGTAGTAAACTTGCTCAAAAGTGTAAATTACTCAAAAGAGTAATTTACATTTGTGAATCAGGACCAAAGTTTCCATACAAGTCGTTTAGTTTAAAGGTAGTACAAGGATCACAATCTGATTAAATTTCTATTTCAGTGCCTTTTATAATATTTTAAATAATTCACAACTTCTTTATGAGGAATCAACATATTTTTCAAAGCAAATTGAATTTTACACTATACGAAGCATAGGGATAGATTCAATAATTATTGAGCCCCTCAACCTTCAATGGAACCAACCGAATCTTATTTTCAACTGCTGAACCACACAAAATAACAATCGGTCTTAGCCAACTTTGCCAAAAGGAGTTTATCTTTCTTTAATACTTGTTAGAAATGGGGGTGTCTAGTTGGCAGTGGCTTGCACCCTGTCCAAGCAAGGACCCTTCCTTCTATTCATGGTACAGGGATTACACAGCTAAGATAACTCCTGCTCACTCCCTTGTTTTCTTAGTAAGAGCAGTCAGGGGCAATTTGTAAAACATTTGTTTATAAAAGCACAGTTAAAACATTACAAATAGACACCAAACCAGTTTAGAAAAAACAATCTTTATCTAAACCAAACAAGACCAAAACAACAAAAATCCAACATACACAGATCGAGATAATACTTTAAAAAGGGTTGAAACAGTTCAGTCCATATAAAAGTATGGATGCATCACCTTTTTTTTACAAAGTACCTGGGATGCGTCAAAATCACAAGTCGAAAGTAGGTGCAGGTGAGGTGAGGCGCCAGAAAGCAAAGCGATGCATTGGTTCCTTACACGCAGGGAAGGTAATGCATTGGTTCCTTGCTACAAAGGGAGGTGGTTCCCTACTGCAGTGCAGGGGAAGTGATGCATCAGTTTCTTACTGAGAGAGGAGGTGATGTGTCGATTTCCTTCTGCGAGGGGAGATGATGCATCGGTTTCTTCTGTGAGGGGAGGTGGTGCGTCGATTCTCCGGACATGCGGCCTCAGTTCCTTACTGAAGCACAGCGTCGATGTCGACTTGGTGCATAGGTGCAATGCCCCGGAGTCGATGCGGTAGCTGCAAAACAGGTGCTGCATCCATTCTTCAAGACACAAACAGGTGAGGCGTTGATTCCTTCAGCCTCGTGTCGGAGTCGTAGCGGAAGTCTCGAAGGTCGGAGTCGCAGTCGGAGCGGGTGTCTTGGAGGTCGGAGTCAGAGCTCAGGACTAGGGCTGCGGCAGTTCTTCTGGCCACAAACAGGCACTGTGTCCATCTTTTTTGCTGCACAGCAGCGATGCTTTGGTTTTTCTACCTCATGGCAAGCTTGAGGCGGGAAAAACCGCACTGAAGGGCGTTGCGTGGAATTTCAGCTTTTCTTGCACCAGAAGTCACCTCCAAGGGCCCAGAACTAGAATTGGCATGACTTGGCAGGTCAGAACACCCAGCAGAGGAGTTCAGGGGCTGCAAATGAAGTCTTTGATGGCCCTGAGACTTTGTAACAGGAGGCAAGCACACACAAGCTCTTGGAGAATCTTCTCAAACAGGATACAAAGCAATGTCCAATCCTTAGTCTCTCCACGACAGAAGCAGCCACTGCAGGCCAACTCAGCACAGCGCCACAGCAAAGGGGCAGTATGTTTCCTAACAGCTCTCCTGCGCTTCCCCTTGGCAGAGTTTCCTCTTGATCCAGAAGTGTTCTAAAGGTGTGGGTTGATAGGTCCAATACTTCTGCCTCTTTTGGCCTTTGAAATAGGCATACTTCAAAGGAAAGTCTTTGTTTTCCACAAGATTCTACCTTGCCCCACCTTGGCTCCAGACACACTACAGGGGGGTGGAGATAGCATAGTGAGAAACCAGGCACAGCCCCATTCAGGTATCAGTGACAACTCCTCCCACCACTCTAGCTCAGGAAGGCCCATCAGCCTGGTGGTGGGTAATCAAGATATGCAGGGCACACCTCAGCTCCCTTTGTGTGACTGTCCAGAGTGAATGCACAAATAACCCAACGGTCAGTCTAAACCAGACGTTGATTCCACAGGCGGGCAGAAGCATAGTATGGGAAAGCAAGAAAATGCCCACTTTCTAAAAGTGGCATTTTCAAACACACAATTTAACAATCAACTTCACTGAAAGATGTACTTTTAAATTCTGAACTCAGGGAGCCCAAATTCCAATTCTCTAGTTCTTCCTCATTGAAATCTACACTTGTAAGATGTGACAAGGCTGCTCCAATGATATCCTATAGGACAGACAGTCCTTATAATAGTGAAAAATGAAATAGGCAGTATTTCACTTTCAGGACATGTAAAATACACCAGTACATGTCCTACCGTTCACATACATTGGAACCTGCCCATGGGATTACTTTGGGCCTATGTTATGGTTGCCTTACATTTTAAAACGGAATGGTTTGGGCCTGGGAAGTGGCACTTGACAGGTCGACATGGCTGTTTAAAACTGCACTTGCAGACACTGCAGTGGCAGGCCTGAGGCATGTTTGCAGGGATACTCATGTGGGTGGCACAATCAGTGCTGCTGGCCCACTAGTAGCATTTGATTTACAGGACCTGGGCACACACAGTGCACTTTACTAGGGACTTACCAGTAAATCAAATATGCCAATCATGGATAACCAATCATCATTACAATTTACATAGAAAGCATATTTGTGGAGAAGTGTAGCTCACTGGTTAGAGGAGGCATACCCTGAAGCAGAGATCAGGCCTGGGACCTGGGTTCGATTCCCGACGCGGCAGGGTCCAGAACCCAATTGTCCACGGACTCGATAATTCTCGCTTCGGTGCCCACTCTAAGCATGAGTTCACACTATGCAGCTCTGGGCAACAAGCCTGCTTAATCTCCACAACGGCCCCCCGCGGCGGGATGCCTGGCTTTCACCTTGGGAATACTCAGTACGGGTTATCTTACAGGGAAAAACCAGGACGGGTTCCCAATGCAAGCGCCAAGATGCCCGTAGGGTGATAGTTGTGCTCTATAAGTACCCCAATCAATCAATCATATGCACTTTAGCACTGGTTGGCAGTGATATAGTTCCCAGGGTCCTATAGCCAAAAAAAGAGGATCAGAAAGATTGGAGGCAACAGACAAAAAGTCTGAGGCTAAACCTGACAAAATGGCCAGGTCCAATAATACTTATGTACTCAAATTTCAAATGCCCTGTTGCATAATTCTACCTAATTGTATAAAGGTTGTCGTAGAGGGAATTGACAAATATTATTTATTTACTTATGACTGGAATTTTCTACATTTGTTTTTAAGTATGACTCGTATTGATGATCGAAGGAGTGTAAACTTTAGAATTAGCAGATTTGCTTTCCTTAAGAACTATGTATAATAACTACATAAATAACAATGTAGGTGCGCGAATTCAATATGTTGCCCTGTTTCAAAAAACATCACTGATTGATAGCCAATGGGGATATGTACCTTTGCTATATGGTTAATTCAGGGCTAGTTTTGGGGAGGTGTGACCAGTGCAGCTGTGCCTGTCACTGAAGTCCATAGCGTTGTGTTAAGAAATAACTTGTGGATTCAGAAGCACCAGCTACAGAGTTCCTTGTGCATCCAGCAATTTTAATGCAGCAATAGAAATGCTAAGATAACTCTAGTGAATAAAGTTCCTGCTGGAGAGAGATCAGAGTTTAGTCTATTGGCCGTTTTGACTCATCCTAAAGTAGTGCAGAGCATTAATATGCCTGATGCAAAGAACACGTACAAAGCAGATGACAGAACTGTATTTTATGTGGTTAGCTCAGTAGATTACTGCTTTTGTCCCAGAGATCCTTTTGTTAAAGCAGTTCATAAGTTACAACACTAATATAGAACAGTGACTTACCACTAAATCCACCTACTATGAACAGAAGATCAAGGAGGCCACTAACATACAGAAGGAGATCTTTAATGTACTTAGCGCGCTTAGCCAAAAGAAAGAACAATGGACAATCGCGAACCAGGTTTAATGTGATAAGATACAGGACTTTTTTCTGGCCAAGGTTCAAGACTTGGTTAGGGATATAAGTAATACCCGTATAAGTCCTTGCCCTTCAGAGCAACACACTTTCAGTCTTTCCTGCACTTGACTTAAATAATCTAGCCCATATTATGGCTACAGTAAAATCTGGGTCACCCGATGACCCCTGTCCTCCTAGAGTGTTTAAAATGAGCCTCCTGGCGGTGGGCCCAGAAATTCTGTCCTTGCTAAATCTATCATTGGCAATGGGGAAGGTCCCACAAAAATTCAAGGAAGCAATGGTGATCCCATTACTAAAGAAAGCTGGGGCTGACAGTAAGAATTTGAAAAATTTCCGCCCCATCTCCTACTGGAGCAACACGTGCTTAGAGTAGTCTCCTCTTTTTTGGAAGATCACCAGCTGCTACACATTCGGCAAGCTGGATTTATAGCCCATAACAGCACTGAGTTGGTTATACTTTCAGTGTTGGATGAGCTAAGGCACATAGCTAACAGGAAAACCCCCTCTGCACTGATCCATTTGGACCTCTCAGCCGCGTTCGGCACAGTCAACCACGTACAATTGGTGGCCCGTGTCCGGCGGCTGGGAGTTTCTGGGACAGTCCTCCAATGGATTATTTCCTTCCTGAAGGATCGGTCCCAAAAGGTCCAATTAGGGGAGTATACATCTAAGCATGGAGCCTTGTCATGTGGGGTTCCGCAGAGCTCTGCGTTGTCCCCCATACTGTGCAATGTCTACCTTCAACCATTGGTGGAAGCACTGGCCAAACTGGATTGTCAGGTGTTCAATTATGCCGATGACACTCAACTAATCATGCGTATTGACAAATCCTCCCAGGCACAGCTTAAGGTACAGAGCATCCTCCCGTTTATGATGAATTGGATGACCTCCTATTCACTTAAGGTAAACCCTGATAAGACAGAGTTCTTGGCCCTCACCACAGGGACTAATCCATGGTCCAGTCTCTTTTGGCCATATGAGCCTGGTACCACTCCGACACCGGTGCCAGCTGTGAAAAGCTTGGGCATTAGGTTAGACACTAAATTAGGCAAAAACCAAAGGAAATGATGGACGGAGTGTTGAACATTGCAAGCACTCACCCCCAGTCAACTGATCTGGGTTTAATCCATCACCGTTCTTTAGCCCACTCTGCCACCCCAGTTCAGACATGGCCATATGCAAATCAGTCTGACCCTGTGCCTCATGGGAACAGTCCAGCCCGAACTGCCAAGCCATGTCTTCCCTGGACCGGAAACAAGCTTCCTAGGACCGGTTTCTGGCATTTCAGCCGTCTTCAGCCAGGCTTGCTTGAATCCAGTGGCAAAGTGAGCAAGGGACTCACGTCTGAGCATACCCTGCCAACTTCTACGCCTTCCGCTCCTCCGGTAATTACTGATTTCTCTTCCGTTAGTTCGCCTAATACCTTGTCCCCTATCCTTATGTCCAATTCTCCGTCTATGCGTAAACGACTCACAGAAACGGTCTCTGGTCTTTTATCTCCTTTCTTTGAGGCATTAAATGTGTCTCCGGCTTTTTCTCGAAGACAGTCTCGTAGTCAGTTCCCAGCTTCCGAAGAACGAGAAAGGTTGGACTCTCTCGCTCGTAAATGGATAGAGAAGGGTCCTCGGTATAGCGTACCCGACATTATGCCTACCTTCTCACAGTGGAATGCGCCGACGCAGAGATATGTCTTCAATGCTATGTGTGATACTCTTGTTAAAGGTTGGGAGGATATGGACTTGGGTTCGGTCCCTCAGGGTCTGTTAGATATTCAGGCTAATTTTGATAACGGACTCATTGTGGGTTCTAAGGTTGAAGACGCTGTAAAGACACTTGTTTCCTTTAGAACCTTATTTACTTCACAGACTTTTCTTGATTCCGATCCTTCAGTCAGGTTGACACTGAAAAATTATCCAATGAGAGAGGTTCCTCCGGTATGGAGAGAAGAGGTCCCAGCAGCAGGTGCTAATCTAGCTATTCCTGCTCATTTCCAGCGTATATGGGTACATGTGCCCTGGAAAAGATCTGAAGTTTTAGCCCTTAAACAGTCTCTACCGGATCCTCGTAAAAACCCTGCAGGTTATTATAAAGAATTGTCACAGACTGTTGAAGCCTGCATCATGAATTTAGCAGATATTGATATGTTGATGGGGAATGTAGTTCCACAAGCATTATGGGCTAGGATTCGTAAGGAGAATCATGCCCAAGAATTAGGTGGAGATTGGGATGCTATAATTGCCGCAGATAGAAACCAAGTGGGTGGTCCGAAACCTGAGGCTTTGATTTCAGAACTCCCTGGTAGGATTATTACATTAATGAAAACGATGATGCCTGCCTTGAGAGTTAACTGGGATAAACTAGCCGCGTGTAAACAGAAGAAAGATGAGAGTGTTTCCGATTTCTTCACTCGTTTCGAGGAAGCATTCATCGATCACAGTGGTCAGGACATGACTACGGAGGGTGGGCAGCGATTTTTTGTAGATAAGTTCGTATTTAATTTGCTTCCCGAGTTGTCGCATAAGCTGAAAGACTCCGAAAGTTCGTGGGCTGTTTCTTCTTCAGCCCAGATATTGGCTACTGCTCAATATTATGAAAATAGAGATAAAGAAGAAAAAGATAAGCAAGAGAAAAAGACTAAAGAATTGAAAACTAAGGTTCTCTTGCAACAAGCTTATCCACCTCGTTATGCTCAGCCCCAGTTTCAACAGCCTCCGCAGTTTCAGAGGGTGTATCAAAAGCCTGAGCCATATATTCCACGACCTTTGTTAGGTCCTACTCCTAATCAATGTGCCTATTGTAGAGAGGAAGGTCATTTCAAGAATAGTTGTCCGGTTTTATTGCAGCGTAATGGGACACTATCTGTTCCGCGAGGTCATGCTGGCCTCCAGTCAGCAAACAGAAGTAGAGGTCGAGGTATATTGACCCAAGAACAGCGTTCCCTTCCTCCCTCTAATTCCGTGAACTACTTTGATCAGCAAAACGCTCGGTCAACACAGTATTACAATGAGGATTATTATGTTGGAGACGGGAATGAAAGTCTTCATGTTAACTAGGACAGCCATGGACAAAGTAAGGGAGTTGTGTCGATTCCAGTAGATCAGAATGGACCTTATATTAATGTCACTACAATGGGTGTTTCAGAGCCATTTCTTTTAGATACTGGTGTGATGAGAAGTTCTATCATTCATTCAAAACTCCCTGGGCACCTTTGTCTGGCTTAACGAATGTATCTGTAGGTTTTTCTGGCGCCCCAGTTCGTAATCCGGTTTCTTGCTCTTTGCCCATTTCAATTGGCCCTTATGATTTAGAAGTTCCGCTTCTCTTAACGAATGGTTGCGGTGAGAATCTATTGGGCTTGGATCTATTAAAAAGACTGCATGCCACAATATCTTGTTCTCCTTCTGGTGTATATCTCACTTTAGGACAAAAACTGACTTCTCGAATGTATTTGTCTAAAGATCAATTCCCACCTGAATTGCTTTCTCTTCCTACAACGCTTTGGGCCACAGGTCCAATTGATGTTGGTTGTCTTGAAATTCCACCTTATGTTGTTACTCTCAAGCCCAATGCTGAATTGCCACGTGTTCCTCAATATAGAATTTCCACTGAAGGTGAAAGAGCGCTTTTGGAAATCATTCATGATTTGATTCAGAAAGATGTGGTTGAGGAAACGAGAGGTAACATATGAAATAGCCCTATTCTTCCTGTTCTTAAACGCACTGATCCTTCTCAACCTCCTGTTTATCATTTTGTAATTGATCTTCGGGAGGTAAACAAAATTGTTGTACCACAGTTTCCTGTTGTCCCAGATATCACTGCGCTGTTGACGATGATACCATCTACAGCGGTTTGGTTTTCTGTTATCGATCTGAAAAATGCTTTCTTTAGTATTCCCATTGCCGAAGAGAGTAGGAATATTTTTGGCTTCTCTCTTGGAGGCCGAAGCTTCCGGTTCAAGCGCGCACCTCAAGGCTATTGTGAAAGTCCCTCTATCTACAGTCAAGCTTTGAAATGTCATCTTGATGCTTTTTCTTTGCCGTCTGGTGCTGCTCTCATTCAGTACATGGATGATTTGTTAATCGCTGCTGATTCAGAGGATATATGTAAGAATGTGACAGTAGCATTGTTGCGACACTTATCCAATCTTAATCATAAGGTTTCACCTTCAAAGCTACAATATGTTTGCCGAGAGGTTACCTACTTGGGTCATCTCTTATCAAAGAAGGGAAGACGATTAACCCCAGAATGTATCCAAGCTATTGCGCAAATGTCTGTGCCATCCACACAAAGAGAGGTACGTGCCTTTTTGGGCATTACTTCCTATTGTAGGCAGTGGATCCCTAACTTCTCTCTGTTGGCCAAACCTTTGTTGGCACTCACTTTGAAAAATACGCCTCAGCCCCTTCCATGGACTGACGAGTGTCAGAGGAGCTTTACTGACCTACGTGCTGCTCTGTGATCTGCTCCTGTACTAGGTACTCCTGATTACAGTAAGCCTTTTACGCTCTACGTTCACGAAAGAGAAGGTTGTGCGTTGTCAGTTTTAACGCAGCGATTTGGAGATAAACAGCGGCCATGTGCCTATTTTTCGGCTACGTTAGATCCAGTAGCTAAAGCATTGCCTAGTTGTCTTAAAGCGACAGCAGCAGCAGCAATTTCTATTCAACAGTCTGCTGGAGTGGTGCTAGATAACACTCTCATTGTTATTGTGCCACTTGCAGTGGGTACTTTGCTAAACAGAACAAAAACACAGCATCTTACGATCGCTCGTTTGTCTGGATACGAGCTGACGCTTTTGGCTAGTCACGTGCACATCAAACGATGTAATACTTTAAATCCAGCTACTCTGTTGCCTCTTCCAGAAGAGAAAGGTGTTCAGGAACAACATGATTGTTTCTTTCGTACTGAGGAAGAGACAAAGGGTAGAATTAACTTAATAGATACGCCATTAGTGAATACGGATGGAACGCTATGGGTAGATGGTTCTTGTTTTAAGCTTCCTAATGGAGAGACAACTTCAGCCTATGCTGTTACTACCTTGCATACAGTCGTGGAAACAGCACGCATCAGACATAATTCAGCTCAGGCAGCTGAACTGATAGCCCTAACCAGAGCGTGTGTGTTATCCAAAGGAAAAAGAGTGAACGTGTACACCGACAGCCAGTATGCTTTTGGTATAGCGTTCAATTTTGGACGTTTGTGGAAAGAAAGGGGATTCCTTACTTCCCACGGCACTAAGATACAACATGCTCAGTTGGTGACTGACCTTCTTGAGTCACTTGCTTTGCCTACCCAGATAGCAATTGTGAAGTGTAGCGCACATAAGAAGATTGTTGACGATGTTGGTCGCGGGAATGCATTTGCGGATGAAGTAGCGAAAAAGACAGCCAGAGATGCTACAAGTCGCATGTATGTTGCAGGCCCTGCAAATTGGGTCAAAGAAAGAGGAATGTATGAGGATACAGTAGAAAGTGTGAAATCAATTCAAGAAGAGGCTACAGAGAAAGAATTGAGTAGGTGGAAAGAAAGTACAGGAATATTAGATGAGATGGGGTGTTGGGTGGAATTGTCCGAACACCAACGTTGGCTGTTACCAGACGCTTATATACTACCTGTAGTTACTATGGCGCATGGTCCAGCCCACCTAAGTGCGAAAGGAATATGCAAGCTTCTGGCTCCAGTATGGCAAAACGAAGGAATACCGAAGTGTGCAGACAATATAGTGAAACATTGCATTATTTGCTTAATGTATAATCCGGGAAAGGGAACCCCAACTCCAGCAGGTCACTTTGCTCCTCCGACCTATCCATTTGAGGTATTGCAAATCGATTACATTCACATGGAACGATGCAACAATCTCAAATATGTTCTAGTGGTGGTATGTGCCTTTTCCCGATGGATAGAGGCTTACCCCCTGAAAGATAATACTGTTTTATCTACAGCCAAAGTACTTCTAAAAGAGTTTTTCCCTAGATTTGGTTTGCCACGCATTGTCTGGAGTGACAATGGGAGCGAATTTGTGGGCCAAGTCATGCAAAAGGTTTGTGCAGGTCTTGGTATAAGACAGAAGTTCCATGCGGCAAACCATCCACAGTCAGCGGGTCTATTGGAATGCTACAATGGTACTTTAAAGCTTAAGCTTGCGAAAGTGCAGGCTAGTACAGGCCTTAGTTGGCCCGATGCACTACCTTTGCCTCTTCTATCTACCAGAACGGCTGTGCATTCTCGTTTGGGACTTAGCCCTTATGAGTTAGTTTTTGGACGCCCAGCTAATATATGGGGAGTCCCTCGCCCTAAAAAGTATTCAGACTTGCCATACCCAATGTTGATTGATTACTTGCACGACCTTACAACTAAATTGCGTGTTCTTCATCAACAGGTTCAGAGCGCTCTGCCAGAGGCCTCCACACACTCAGGTCATTCCATTCAACCAGGTGACTGGGTTTGTGTGAAGAATTTTCAAAGGACGAAGAATTTGGAGCCTCGCTGGAGAGAGCCCCGTCAGGTCCTCCTGACAACTCGTACAGCAGTAAAGGTTGAAGGAAAGAAAAACTGGATTCACGGCGTCCACTGCAAGAAGGTTCCTTTGCCTTTGCCCTTTGATCAGTGGGTCCGTAAGGGTATAAGTGACTCTGAAAGCGAGAAGGTTCTACGATTTGTACCCTTTAGTGATGCACGCTTGAATGGAACATTGTCGAAAAAAGAAAACGACGACATTCTCCAAGAAGCTGTACCATCACATTTTCGTCTGAACACCACAAATCCACGAACACTGTTTCAGGATCAGACTGTACCTGATAAAATCCATTACGATTTGAGACCCAGACTGAAGAAGAAAATTTGAAAATCTCTCTTCTATGTAGTTTCTATCCCGGTTGCAGGGTCACGGTAGGAGTCTTGGTTGTGACCTGAGTAGTGGCAATAGGCCTGCAGGATTTGCAGTGTCATAGGATGGCAGACAATCGTGATCAAGTGATTAAGGAAGATTGCCGTGAGCATCCATTTAGAAGATGGAAACTACATTAGGCGAAAGAGAGAGAAAGAATAAAATGAAAAACAGTCATTGTAAAATAATATACAGTCGCTGTAGTATAACTTTATGTGTTTTCATATTAGTGTGTATTTTATTGGCGTGTATAGGTTGGATTGTTTATGCTATGCAGCAAAAAGTTGTCCCTTCTTCTATCTCTATGCCTTCTTATTCTACTATCTCTCCGTATCTCTTTCATACACTTCCTCAACATGAACTCGTAAGAAGAATCGAATACTACAATAATTCGTTTATTCAATTATTACACCAACACCAATTAGTAATTAATACAACTGATTGTTGGGTGTGTGGATTAATGCCTCATACCACAGAAAAAGGGATGCCATATTTAGTCCTTCCATTCTCTTATGAAGGTTCTGCTTGGGCTTATTTTGTAATTTTCTCTAACGCCTATCAAAGCCGATTTAAACGACCTGTCAGTTCTTATATTGGTGGGCCAGATTTCAGTCATAGTTCATTGATAAAGGGAATGGTAGCTATGGCTAAAATCATGGAAAATAGCAAAATTGCTGTCGATGAAAGAAAAGCATACGCCAATTGGAATGTCACTCATTACATCACAAGTCTTAGTGATAAGGTTAAACAAGGAAAGTCTCCACCGATTTGGACTGTACCTCATCAAGGCAAATTCTGTTTGCAAATCAATGGTCAAACTACTGACCCCGAACAAAGAAAAAGCTTTTGTTCCCATACTTACATTCACTCCTCTCAGAATTCGCCACCATTAGTGCCATCTCAGGGCACGTATTTCATCTGTCACGATAGAGCCTCTACGTGGTTGCCGACTGGTTTTTCTGGAACTTGCTATATAGTTTTTCTTCTTCCCCCTACATACACTGCTTCTTCAAATTTCCATAAAAACAGATAATGCAGAGGAATTATTGATTCCAAAGACACAGCAGGTCAAGAGGGAGGAGACTTCCTAAAGGGATTTCTTCCTTTTTGGGGTCCTATGGCAAACAGCAGGAATATGAGGCAACTGGTTCGTGTCGTAGAGACTACCATAGACATCACTGTAGGAGCTTTAAGTAATATTACAGCAGAACTACAAGCGGATCGTCTTATGACTTTACAGAACCGAGTTGCCCTAGATGTTATTCTTGCAGATCGTGGTGGAGTCTGTAAATTGATCAAATCGAGTTGCTGTATTTATATACCTGATGACGCTCCGACAGTATACCAGGCCATCTCTAAATTACTTATAATCTCTGAGTCGATTCATCAGGACGAAGGAGATTGGTCGTTATTGGGATGGTTTGGGGGACTACTGTCCAAATGGGGTTGGAAGGTGCTAACATTCCTTGGTATGGTTTTAGCCATCATTTTCTCTTGTTGCCTTTGTATGCACTGTGGTCCCGCCATCTGCAACCTTTGCGCTACTATGTGCATCCCGAAACCCAAGGCACAAAGAACAGAGAATATTAGAATGATGGTACAGCAACAGCTTGATGACCTCATGGCCATCGACATCGACTCAGATTGACGTGAGTCTATGTATCTTGCCTGAGTTCTGGCAAAAGGAGGGTCTGAGGAAATTCAATTTTCGATCACGATCGCATTGAGCCGCCATTTTGTGCTCTGCCGCCATTTTGTGTTGCCCTCACTCAGGCAGCACGACGAACAAAGTCTTCTCTGCTTTTCCTGCAATATTTTGTCAAAATAGCCTTGTGCCTCTGTTTACGAAGCTGGTGTTAGAGACTGGCCGAGTACACTAATCCCTGTCTGGTTTTTCTAATCCCTGTCTTAACTATCTGTTGGTTCACACCATTCTCTTCTGACCTTATCTCATCTTCTGGCCTTCGCTGTCCTCCGCTCGTATTCTCTTGTTTCACAACTGTCCTCCAAAACACACGAACGTATCTCGCCACCTGCAAGTCAGTTGCGGACACGTTAATACCTTAACCTGTGGGAGGGATGGCAAACACCGTTGGAGGAGAGGCTTCTTCGAGTTACTCAATACCTTGTTTTCCAAATCTTTCTATTGGCTCTGACTTATTCTTGAACTATTCTTACTGGTCCTCTATGTATGTTTTAGGTGTGTCCTTCATTAATGTATATGTCACCTATGTACTATAAAAGATTGTGCGCCACGGAGTGAAGTGGCAGTCTCCTGAGAACATACCGTGTGTACTTCTAGGACAACTGTACTAGCTGCAGCTAATAAAATCTGATCTTTTATGCCGACAGAGTGTCCCTGTGTCTCTGTTAGCTGAAGCAGGAGAACCCAGGAGATTAAGGCATACCCTGCGCCGCCAGGCCCAATTGGTTCTGGTTCTTCAATACACATTCTTATTAGTACATCCAACCCCAGCAAGCGCTTTAAAAACACATGAAATGTATGTGAGAGAGGGGCTATAGAGAGATGAGGGGCACTATTGGAGGGTGGTAGTGAGGAATCTGTGGAGGAGGTAATTGGTGGGTGCGGGGGCCAAAAAGAGATGGTCGCACTAAGCTCCACCAGCACTAAAGCCAACCCTGGTTTACTAAGCTCGGCAGTTCGGGCTGGACTGTTCCCATGAGGCACAGGGTCAAGACTGATTTGCATATAGCCAGGTCTACACTGGGGTGGCATGGTGAGCAAAAGAATGATGGATTTACCTCAGAGCTCATGACTGGGGGTGAATTTTTTGATTTGTTCTGCATTCCGTCCATCAATTGTGTGTCTTTTGCTTTCTCGCCCTAAGTGCGCCAGGTATGCTCAGACGTGAGTCCTGGGCTCACTGTGCCACTGGAATCAAGCTAACCTGGCTGAAGAGGGGTGAAACCCCGAAACCGGTCCTAGGATGCTTGTTTCCGGTCCAGGGAGGACCTGGCTTGGCAGTTCGGGCTGGACTGTTCCCATGAGGCACAAGGTCAAGACTGATTTGCATATAGCCAGGTCTAAACTGGAGTGGCATGGTGAGCAAAAGAATGATGGATTTAACCCATATCTCTTGACTGAGGGTGAATGTTTTGATTTGTTCTGCATTCCGTCCATCAATTGTGTGTCTTTTGCTTTCTCGCCCTAAGTGCGCCAGGTATGCTCAGACGTGAGTCCTGGGCTCACTGTGCCACTGGAATCAAGCTATCCTGGCTGAAGAGGGGTGAAACCCCGAAACCGGTCCTAGGATGCTTGTTTCAGGTCCAGGGAGGACCTGGCTTGGCAGTTCGGTCTGGACTGTTCCCATGGGGCACAGGGTCAAGACTGATTTGCATATAGCCAGGTCTAAACTGGGGTGGCATGGTGAGCAAAAGAATGATGGATTTAACCCAGATCTCTTGACTGGGGGTGAATGTTTTGATTTGTTCTGCATTCCGTCCATTAATTCTGTGTTTTGCTTTCTCGCCCTAACTGCGCCAGGTATGCTCAGACGTGAGTCCTGGGTTCACTGTGCCACTGGAATCAAGCTATCCTGGCTGAAGAGGGGTGAAACCCCGAAACCGGTCCTAGGATGCTTGTTTCCGGTCCAGGGAGGACCTGGCTTGGCAGTTCAAGCTGGACTGTTCCCATGAGGCACAGGGTCAAGAGTGATTTGCATATAGCCAGGTCTAAACTGGGGTGGCATGGAGCGCAAAAGAATGATGGATTTAACCCAGATCTCTTGACTGGGGGTGAATGTTTTGATTTGTTCTGCATTCCGTCCATCAATGTGTGTCTTTTGCTTTCTCGCCCTAAGTGCGCCAGGTATGCTCAGACGTGAGTCCCGGGCTGACTGTGCCACTGGAATCAAGCTATCCTGGATGAAGAGGGGTGAAACCCCGAAACCGGTCCTAGGATGCTTGTTTCCAGTCCAGGGAGGACCTGGCTTGGCAGTTCGGGCTCGACTGTTCCCATGAGGCACAGGGTCAAGACTGATTTGCATATAGCCAGGTCTAAACTGGGGTGGCATGGTGAGCAAAAGAATGATGGATTTAACCCAGATCTCTTGACTGGGGGTGAATGTTTTGATTTGTTCTGCATTCCGTCCATCAATTGTGTGTCTTTTGCTTACTAAGCTTCACCAGCGCTAAAGCCAAGCCTGATTTAATTGCAGCACTTAAATGGCCTTCCCTTACAAGCATTTCTAATCGTTGTAATTTCGTTAACATAATGTGCCCTGACTATGTTTCCTGCAGGTTTTTTGGATGAATGAAAGACTCAATTCTCCTCTTTCACTGTTCTATCAATCAGTTTATTCAAAATACTTCTTCATATTCATTCTTTATTTCAAATGTTTTCTCTACAATGAATAAGTGTTAGACCTGGCTTTTTCAGCGGGTTTATCCCTAGACTTTTTGCTTTTTGGCCTTCTGTTTCTGACCTGTTTTTGTTGGTTTTATGACTCTGGGCACTTTACCACTGCTGATTTGTGCTAAAGCGCACATGCTCTCCCTGTAAATTGTTGTTATGGATTAGTGATTCCATGATTGGCATATTTGATTTACTTGTCAGACTCTAGTATAGTGCCCTGTTTATGCCCAGGGCCTGTAAATCAAATGCTGCTAGTGGGCTGCAGCACTGATTGTGCAACTCATAGAAGCAGCCTGTAAAATGTAACTCTGGCCTGCCATTGCAGAGCCTGTGTGCAGTCTGGGACTGCCATGTCGACTTGGCATGTGCACACAGTTTGCCAGTCCCTAAACCTTTCCTTTTTCTACATGTTAGTTGCCCCTAAGGTAGGCCCAAGGTACCCCTGTGGGCAGGGTGGAGTGTATATAAAAGGTGGACATGTCCTGGTGTGTCTGGAATGTCCTGATAGTGAATTACTGCCAATTTCTTTTTTCACTATTGCAAGACTACCTGTTCCCATAGGATAGAATGGGGAATTTGTTTATGACATCTTATAAGCATAACTGACCTAGAACCTGCACCAAAGCTGTGAGCGCTGCTCCGACTTGTGACGTAGGCCCGGCGCCTGCTGCCGTGCTGCATCGACTCTGAAGCTGACTTGATCATCGTAGGGCCGATCCTTGACGTGGGTGAACCCCGCATTCATCGACATCATGCCATGGTAAGGAACAGTAGTTTCGGTGCCATCGTGAAGTCACCACTCCGTCGCAGTAAGGAACCGTTGTCTCGCCTCCCCTGCGCTGCAGTATGGAACAGAGGCTGTACCTCCCCAGGGGTCGTAAGGAACCGATGCCGCGCAGCGCCTACGAAGCCGTACCTCCCCGACGCCATGAACTGTCTTTGTTTTCATCAATTCCAAGGTACTGTTCTTTGTGGGTCTGCTTGACTCCGTGCCCGACACCACGCACCTCGCGGTCGGCGGCGTACTTTATGGTTTCCACCGGTCATGACATTGTTATAACTCCTAGTGCAGTTATTTGTTGCTAAAAGCTTTATTTTTAGAAATAACCTATTTTTTGACGATATCTTGATACATGTACTGTGGAATTTTGTCGTTTGGCCTTGTTTTGGTTTAGATAAAGATGATTTATTTTTATAAATGGGTGTGGTCTCCATTTGGAGTGTTTTCACTGTATTACTGTATGTGTTCTGAAATGCTTTACACACTGCCTCTGAGATAAGCCTGTCTGCTCGTGCCAACCTACCAAGGGGGTGAGCAGGGGTTATTTTATGAGTGTATCCCCCTTACCCTGACTAGAAGTAATTGCCCCTATTTGGACAAAGGTACCTACCTCTGCCAACTAGAGACCCCCATTTCTAACATTGGTGGCAGCGGTGGGATCTGGACTTGCATTTGTGTCTTACATACAGTGATTGGTGTACACTACTGGTATAGTGCAGACCATTTCGAAACCACATTCTGTTTTTCTATTTTCTGGTGTCCTCCTGGAAGAATTTTTGATACTAGGACTCTGGTTAGTGTTGCAAAATAGAACTTGACTTCTGGCACATGTTTATCTACACAATGAAGGAGCTACGTGTATTCTGCAAGAAAAGGAGGTTGCCTGTGAAGAGAAGGTCCAGGGAGGATCTAGAGGCATCTCTATTTCATTATGAGTTACTCCGCTGGGGGCCAACACTACCAGTGGAGTCTGAGGAGGAGGACTTCCCTGAAAGTGAGGGAGAGACAGATAAAGATGGATGGCTTCTGGCTTGTGAGCAAAGGCTGAGAGAGCTTGATGAGGAGCTTGTGAGGGCTGAGGCCAAGAGGAACTTAACCCAAGAAGAAGAAATATGTGTAGCTCACGAAGTGTGCTTGGCTGGGCTGGAGGTGGAGTCAAGCTCAGATGGTGGCAGCAAAATTGAGTTATCTAGTGCTGATGGAGCAGTATACACACACCCAGAGATGTGGCACCTGAATTTAATGAGGGGGTTAACATACACCAGGGGGTTCAAGGATATGAGGTAGCTCCAGTGGTGTGCAGTGTCCCTGAGGAGGATTGGGGAACTGGCACAGGGGTTCATAGTCCTAGTGGTGGGTGGGTGTTAGACCTGGCACCATTGGCGTGGGTCTCCCTTCCATTTTTTGCTGTTGCCTCATATGTTTTTGCTGGTTTTAGATGCTTTGGGTACTGTGCCACTGCTAATCAGTGCCACAGTGCAAGTGCTCCCTATTGTAAATTGATGTATGGATTAGCGAATCCATGTCAGACCCTAGTACAGTGTACTGCGTGTGCCCAGGGCTTGTAAATCAAATGCTGCTGGTGGGCTTGCAGCGCTGGTTGTCCCACCCACCAAAGCAGCCTGTAAAGCGTGTCTCAAGCCTGTCATTGCAGAGCCTATGTGCAGTCTGGTACTGCCATGTTGACTGGCCAAGTGCACCCACTTGCCAGTCCCTACACCTTCCCTTCTCTTCATATCAGACACCCCTAAGGTAGGCCCATGGGCAGGGTGCTTTGTAAGTAAAAGGTAGGACATGCCCTGGTGTGTGTGGAATGTCCTAATAGTGAATTACAGCCATTTTCGTTTTTCACTATTGCAAGGCTACCTGTTCCCCTAGGCCAGAATGGGCAGTTTGATTATAACACCTTATAATCCTAACTGACCAAGGGAACATGGTAGAAATTCGAGTTTAGTATACCTGAACTCAGAATGATAAAATACATCTTTCAGTGAAGTTGGTTTTAACATTCTGTGTTTGAAAATACCACTTTTATAAAACAGGTATTTTCTTGTCTAACTGTCCAAGCCTGCCTCTGCTAGGTTGTGTATTCCATGTCTGGTTTGTGAGTAACAGGGGCTGGGGGATTCCAGGAGACAGGGTGAGTCAGGGCAAGGCTGAATAGAGAGATAAACATGTAGAGTGGTGGGAAGAGTTGCACCTGGGACCTGACTAGAGCTGTGCCTGCCTTCCACAATGCTGGTTCCACCTCCTGTGGTGCGTCTGATGTTCCTGGTCCACACTGTCAAAGGAAAGAAGGAGTCCTGTAAACAAAGTGCTCCAAGACTGACCAGCACTGGTTTGGACTAGGCAAAGGCCTCTCTGCCTTCAGAGAACAAAGAGAATATGAGTGTAAATACTGGGGCCCAGCCCCAAGACTTTAGATCACTTCTGGGAAACAAGAAGAACCTTTGCTGAGGAGAGGAACCAGAGAGAGAGACTGCAGGAGGAGACTATCCCTATGATGTTTGCTGTTTGAGGACTGGCCTGCAGTGGTTGCCTGATTGCCAAAGAAAGGAGAAAGGACTTTGTGCTACTTTCATCAACTTTTAAGAAGATCTCCAAGGGCTTGAACTAGAGCTTGCCTCCTGCCTGAAGTCTCAGGGATACAAGACTCACCAACCAGCTCCGCTGAGTTCCCTTGCTGGGAATCTGAAGTGCCTGTGGTTCAGCTGGGCCTTTTGAGAGACTGCGTGTTGCCAGGAGCTGGAAGCGTGACTCAAGATGAAGAAGCTTGTCGCCGCTGCAGCAGTTGTCGTCGCATCGCTGAGGAAGCATGCCGCCGCTGCTGCTGTCGCCATCGCATCGCCGAAGCACCTCGCATCACTGGAGAAGAGTGTCGCTGTCGCAGCAGACGCCGTCACATCACCAGAGAAGCGTGTCACAGGGCCTGTCGCGGCTCAAGAAGATTCACTGAGTCGCCGCACGGCCGTCGGGCATGCACACATCACCCCTTCGTTGTCGCTACATCAATAAGACACCATTGTTGTTCATTGCACCGGGTCGTCATCGCATCGCGGCGTTGCAAGTCGCATCGCCACAGACAGAAGCGCAGTAAGAAACCGATGCATCACCTCCCCACGCGGTGAAGAACTGACTCATCACCTCCTCTCTGGTAAGGAACTGATGCATCACCGTCCCCTACGTAGCAGTAGGGAACGGACGCATCACTTCCCCCGAAACAAGGAACCGTTCTTGCTTGTAAGTAACTGACGCATCACCTTCCCTGCAACTCTTTTGTTTGTATCGCGTTACGCATCCAAAGGTACATTGTCCTGGTGGACAGAGTTGCCCCTGGGAGGGGGACAGGAGTCACACCCTGGGGGTGGACCGGGCCACACTACTGTGTTGGCCATGTGGGTGCTGTCTGCCTGTTGGGACACACCTGTGAGCAAGCTAAGGTTAGGTGCTGCACAGATGGGGTCCACAGGTGAGGCGAAGGGTTCCTCATGGGTTAGCTTAGTGGGCCCTGAGAGTATGGACAGAGGGATCCAACTGGGTTCAGGAAGGTGTAGAGCCAGAACTTGCCCCCACTGTTGTGGGCCAGGTGTAGGTTCTATCGCCTCAACCAGGGAAGTCCATCAAGGGATTGATTAGTCTACCCTGGATTTAGGCTGGAAGGGGGTTGTGTTAGACCTGGCTTTTTCAGCGGGATTATCACTAGACGTTTTGCTTTTTGGCCTACTGTTTCTGACCTGTTTTTGTTGGTTTTATGACCCTGGGCACTTTACCACTGCTGATCAGCGCTAAGGTGCATATGCTCTCCCTGTAAATTGTTGCTATGGATTAGTGATTCCATGATTGGCATATTTGATTTACTTGTCAGACCCTAGTATAGTGCACTGTGTGTGCCCAGGGCCTGTAAATCAAATGCTGCTAGTGGGCTGCAGCACTCATTGGGCTACCCAAAGAAGCAGTCTGTAAAATGTAACTCTCGCCTACCATTGCAGAGCCTGTGTGCAGTCTGGGACTGCCATGTCGACTTGGCAAGTGCACACACTTGCCAGTCCCTAAACCTTCCCTTTTCTACATGTTAGCCACCCCTAAGGTAGGCCCAAGGTACCCCTGTGGGCAGGGAGCAGTGTATGTGAAATGTAGAACATGCCCTGGTGTGTGTGGCATGTCCTGATAGTGAATTACTGCCAATTTCGTTTTTCACTATTGCAAGGCTACCTGTTTCCATAGGAAAGAATCTGGAGTTTGTTTATAACATCTTATAAACATAACTGACCCTAGGAACACAGTAGAAAAATAAAGTTTAGTGTGTTTGAACTCAGAATGATAAAGTGCACCTTTTAGTGAGGGTGACTTTTTCATTCTGTGTTTTAAAATACCACTTTTAGAAAGTAGGTATGTTCTTACCTAAACATCCAGTATGCCTTTGCTAGGTTTGTATATTGCATGTCTGGCTTTTGGATGACAGGGGTTGGAGAGGGGCTGTGGCTCCAGACGTATGATGAGTCAGGGCTGGGCTTAATAGATCTGGGTCGCATTTAGAGTAGGGGGAGGAGATTCCCTTTTCACCTGAATGGGCCTGGTCTGCCTTCAACAATACTGTCTCCACCTCCTGCTAGAAATTTGCACCAGTGAGGACAGAACTGGTTTTGGCCAGTTACAGACACTCTCTGCCTTCAGAGAACAAAGGATTTGTGTGTATAAAAAGAGGGCCCTAGACCCCAGATGTTTAGATCACTTCTGGAAAATCAAGAGGAAACCTTTGCCCAGGAGAAGAGCAGAGAAGCTGAGGAGGAATACTGCCCGTGTGCTGTTTGCTGTCTGGGGATGGCCTGCAGTGGCTGCTTGCTGTTTTGCTTTGTCACCTGCTTGAAGAAAAGATCTCCAAGGGCTTGAAACTGAGCTTGCCTCCTGTTCCGAAGTATCAGAAACACAAAGACTTCACTCCTTCCGTCTCCCTGCATCTGAAACTGCTGTTTCAGCTGCTACAGAAGGAAATTGCAACACTGACGCCTGCGCGCGACGCCGTAACCTGCACCGAAGCTGTGAGCGCTGCTCCGACTTGTGATGTAAGCCTTCAACCTGCTGCCGCGCCGCATCGACTTCGAAGCAGACTTTATCATCGCAGAGCCGATCCTCGAAGTGGGTGAACCCTGAATTCATCGACAGTGCGCCATCATAAGGAACAGTGGTTTCGGCACCATCGTGACGTCACGCCCCGATGCAGTAAGGAACCGTCGTCTCGCCTCCCCTGCGCTGCTGTAAGGAACAGAGGCTGCACCTCCCCTAGGGTAGTAAGGAACTGATGCCGTGCAGTGCCTACGAAGCTGCACCTCCCTGATGCCGTCAACTGTCTTTGTTTTCATCAATTGCATGGTACTGTTTTTTGTGGGTCTGCTTTGCTCTGGGCCCGATACCGTGCACCTCACGGTCGGTGCCGTACTTTGGGATTTCCAGCGGTCACAATGTCGTTATAACTCCAAGTGGAGTTATTTGTTGCTACAAGCTTTATTTTTGTGAATAACCTATTTTTGAGGATATCTTATTATCCTGTACTGTGGATTTTTGTTGTTTGGTCTTGTTTTGGTTTAGGGAAAGATCATTTATTTTCCTAAACTGGTGTGGTGTCCATTTGGAGTGCTTTCACTCTATTACTGTATGTGTTCAGAAATGCTTTACACACTGCCTCTAAGATAAGCCTGTCTGCTCGTGCCAAGCTACCAAGGGGGTGAGCAGGGGTTAATTTAGGAGTGTATCCCCTTATCCTGACTAGAAGCAAGGGTCCCTATTTGGACAAATGTACCGACCTCTGCCAACTGGAGACCCCCATTTCCAACAAGCACCCATGCACTTAAAATGACAGCCTACTTCACATTACCTAAATCCTTCTCTTGGGCATTTTATAAGTAAACCAAGCTTGATAACTACAGCAACACCACAAACCTTCTTGAAATGTTATTTCTTGGACACTGTGTGGACACTGATTCTAAGGTCTATTTATAAATTCACTGGGATGGGTCAGTGACGCCTCTTAATGTGTCCACTGATGTATGCTCTTTTGCATTATGCTGAGTCATTGAATCCTCTGCCATTCAGAACTACTAACAAACATACAAAACTAAAATTAGGTCATACCTATCGACTTTGCCCATACTTCTTGCATGCCTATCTTCTGTAAATTGAGTGTAAACAGCACTTGATTGTTTTAAGTGGGCACTTCCATTGCTGCCAGGTAAAACCTGATGCTAAAGCTGAGCAAGTAATTGGCTGAAAATGTATTGAAAATGTTTAACTAGTGTGTGCTATGTGCTGCAGAAAAGACTGAATATAGAGCAGATATATGGGCCGCTAGGTTCATGTGCCCAAATGAAACAGGATCTCTGATTAAGGCCTATCTGTGTTTAATTATTCGATTTGCCTGCATATAGGTGCCTGTTTAATTATTTGATTTGCCTACATATGGGTGCCTTTTTGAATTAATTAATGATGGGACTATAATGACAATATTCAGGACTCAAATACCTCATTGAGGAGCCGATTCACAGAACTAATGTAAGACAAAAACCTAAACTTACTACTTTTGGTATTCACAGAAGTTAGGATTTTGTCTTAAGTTTGTCTTAAGACAGACTTAAGACAAAATCCTAACTTAAGTTTGTCTTAAGTCTGTCTTAAGTTTGTCTTAAGACAAATTTAAGACAAAATCCTAACTTCTGTGAATACCAAAAGTAGTACGTTTAGGATTTTGTCTTGAGTTAGTTCTGTGAATCGGGCCCTGAGTGCCTAAATCTGCATGGGCTGCCCTTCTGTCCCTTCTGCTCACTTGTGATCTGGCTTGTTTGTTTTCTCTACTCTCCACCATGCACTCACTTGTCTGTGTCATGGCACACCATATCTTATGAAAGTCCTCGAGAGCACTTCGCAGGAATCCAGCACCACGTTTGCAGCACCTAGACTTATGCAGGATATTTACATTCCTTCGGGCAAATCACGTCCCGAATCTTGTGGAACACCACGGGAAGTATCCAAAGCCATGTGTGGATCTTTTAACACTCCAAACAGAATGCCAAAAACCTTGTAGGAAGCACCCAGCACCCAAAATGCAGTCACCAACCGTTCATAAGAAGCACCCAGTGAAACGAGGCCAGACCCTATGCAGAAACATCTGCCTATGAAGGCACATATCAGCCAGAAGAAAGCAAACAAAATCTAACAGGGAGCACCCAGTTCCAGATTGGAAAGATTATCCCACCTGATTGCACCTCCTAATGTGAACTCTGACCCTCCACTAATGAGGAAGATCCGCGGACCGGCTTCTAAGTGAAGTGTTAGGCCCATTGAAGGGAGCATCTTGTTACAACCCTTGTAATGAATGTGTGAGTCCAACTGTTAAGCTTCATTACTGTGTACTACTCTAGGGAAGTATGGCTTCAGGGGCCTTTTCCCTATCATATCAAGCAAGTAAGGTGTGCTTATTTGAACAGACATTTCCTTGCTAGGGAAGGAGGGATTCTATGTCGTTTGTGTGCAGAGAGTGTGGCTGTCCAGGGGTGCTGCTATCCTTCTGCATCCACAGAACTGGCTGTCTGATGATTTCTGCATGAAAGGGGTGTCCCTGTGCAGGCTGAAATGAAAGAGGTGATGCAAAGTTGTGCCTTTTGTGAAAGTGGTGCTAGTGGGCAGTGACCGTTAAGAAAGGGGTTTAGCTGTCCTGTTTCTTTTGTGAAATTATGTATGTATGTATGTATTTATTTCTTGTTAAGCGCAACTGTCACCCAAAGGGTATCCTGGCGCTGAGATCCAATCAAATTGATGCTGTTGTGCAGTCTTTGGTAGAAATGGCGCTGCTGTGCTGTGCCTTGCGAAAGGGCTGCTATTGTAGTGTGTCTTGCAAACAATTGAGCTTCAGTCTGTTTCAGGTAGGGGTGTGTTGTTGCAGGAATCCAAGACGACCCTCAATGGACAAACCTGCCCTGCTGACTACTCTGAATAAAATAGAGGATTGCATCTCTGCCAGGCAGACAAGAGCAGCTTTTGTCAATGTCTACACATGTATGTCTGTTAAGGTCTGCAACCAGGAAGTGTGGAGAACTCTACGGATACATAATCACAGGGTGCAGGCACAGTACTTCCTCATACCTCACTCACCTCCAGCACCAATTCTCAAAACTCTCGTCAGTGTCTCCTGCACAGAAAGAATGTAACTCAGAATATGTTAGAGTCATAAGAGGTTATTCAAGTTTGTTACCCAGCAGTCAGGATGACTTGGCAGATAAGTAGAAAAGGTGAGTGTAGTCCTTTCGTCTCTCATTGGCACTAGAGAGCGGAGTTGGTTATATACAAAACGTGATGGCAGAGCGAGGAACTTAGAACAGAGCAGCTTATATGGCTTTTCTCATAGGTGAACTGCCTCCTGGAAGGGGAGAGTGAGGGTGGAGCATTGTTCTGTGCTCACTGCCAGTGCCCTGAGTAAATCATTTCACTTGCTTCTTTCTCTTCACTAACACACATCAGGTGTTATTATTCCTTTCTTGTAAAGGTTCATTGGGGTGAGTCCACAAGAATGGAGGAGCAGTCATGTCTGTGGAGTTGTGACATGACACTGGGCGTCATGAGGTGAGGACAGTGGCTTCAGGTGTAAAGAGGCAGAACTGTGTCTCTTCCAAGTTTTCACATGTGGCAAGTCAAGAAGAACAAACAGGAAACAGTACAACCCTGACTCAATGATATGACACTTGATGGCTTTAAACCCTAACTTTCATTGAATGCCAAGTCACTTGGATTCTCCCTGGACAACAATCTCATCTCAAGGAAAATATTGCCATAAAAGACAGCCTGGTAGCAGCACTCTTTTCTAAAGAAAGTGAAACTGTTACTTCTGGAAAGTCACTTCTGAACTGCTGTTTAAGCTACTCTCACATCTGGAATGTGGTAATGCTCTGCTCCATGACCTCCCAGGCTCCACACTGGCATCCCTCAAGGACATCCATCTCGCCACAACACATCTCATCTTGGGTTTGAAGAAATATTCTCACCTCCGGCTGGAACTCCATGGCTCCCCTTGCCGTCCCGCATTATGTTAAAAAAGAACTTTGTTATTTAAAAAGCCATCACTACCAGCACCCCTATTTTTCTTGCAGACAAGTTCACAGTCTCTGGTGATTCTTGGGACACCCACAGCCAGGACACCATCAGACTGCATGCTAGAAAGCGTAAAAAATAAAAACAAAAAAGACAGCAGGCCTTTTCCATCTATGCAACCAGGATCTGGAACAACATCACGGTATCCATTGGGAATGCCCCAACACTGGGCCAATTGACGATGCTTCTATTTAAAGAACACTACATCATAATGAGTTAACAGTTCATAAACTGGCTACCTATCTTATCAATCATGGATTTTGTGCTTGCCTTCGACCATGTATAGCACTCTGCTGCCTTATGGCTAGATTCACACTATAGACATACCACATACATGCATAAATAAATACATACATACACACATACATACATGCATATGTCCATACATAAATCCGTGCATACATACATACATACTTTAATACATACATACATAGGGAGCTATTGAAGGTGCAGATGGTAAGGCTGGAGACAGTACTCTGGACCCTGTCTGCATAGGATGACTGCACCAGCAACTTTGCCAATAGGTGCTGGAGTAACATTTGAGGTGCTCTCCTGTGCAGTGCGCCACTTTTCTTGTACTCATGTCACTGACTATGGAAACAGAGTCTTTTGAGGAAACTGTCAGCTTGACCTACATCCCCATGGCTGTCAAAAATTGAGTGCACTTATGTTCTTCAGCTACTAATAGCAAAGCAGTGGAAGCTCCATCATCGACAGACAGAGGCCTGCAAAGCTTTGGTCACAAAGTTACAACTCACAGAGAGCCTCTGCAGCCCAAAGTATAACTTCTAAAGCCAGTTTTCTGGATTCGAGGCAGAGGTACAACATTCACAGTGTTTTCCCAACTCCCACAGCAGAGCGCTGGGGTTCCAGGAGAGGGAGAGCAGCACATTTGCCAGCATTTCTTCTATGTCAAGTTACAGCATGGTTGCATCCATTCCTCATAGGAAAAGAGAAAATTTGGAGTCAATGGCTGGAATTTACCGACTTTACTCTTGGGCATCTTAGAGCTAATGTTTAGCTCCTCATGGAGTGGGTGCTGCAGACAGCCCTTCACTCTTGAACACATGAAAGCAGATGCTTAGCACACTTCTGGACTCAGTCCTGGGCACAAGTAAAATATGAAAAAAGCGTGTGCAAATAATATATTTTAAAAAACCCACTTACCGCCAACGAGCACGACGTCCTCCAGCCTCATTCAGTGCTCCACATAGTTCTGGAGTCTTAAGACAGCTGGGTTAGAGCTGTTTAAAGTGCGCATGTGTGGATGTCCGTCACAAGATGGCCAGACAAAAAGACATGCGCACTTTAAACAGTGCACAGGCAGCCCACCCTCTTTCCTGCTGAGTGACATTAAACTGTCGCTCAGCAGCAGGCCCGACCCCATACTGACGCTCTGTTCGGGACGTGGCATGAAAAATAAAATGGTAATAAGTTACCATTTTATTTTTCATCTCTGAGGAATTGGGAGGCTTGTAGGGTGATGCTCCTCCGCACCAACGGAGAGCTACCCCTCGATGTATCACATGACTGCAGCATACCACTGCAGGTACCTGGGAAAATGTACGTGTTGATTTCACTTTGTTTCCTCATTCTCACTGACTGATTTCTGAGCTGGAGAATGTAATATAAGAGGTTTGATCGGTCCTTATCTTTGTTGCATGTCTGCAGTATGAAGAGAGAAAAAGGCGTCAAATACCAATGGAAAATGTAGTGAGGACAACAGTATGATGAAGGCCAAAGGATGTGGCAATGAAACATAAGTAACTTATTTGTGTACTGCAGCAAAACCAGCATAATTGAGTAAGTAGTATCAGTGATGGGGAGTAAGGACAAACATAGAGGAAAAGGCTTGCACCATCAATTCAATCAACATTTTCAAAACATTGCGAAGTATTTATTACCACCAACATTATGCTTTGGTAGGTTATCACTCTTTTTTCCCAAAAGTAGATCTGATAGCAAATGTTTTAGACTTGGAATTATGGCAGGGAGAAGAATGTGTTACATAATCAAAATCTCATAGAGTTTCTGTTTGGTGGGTTTTGTGTATTTTTAATGACCTTTATTCATTATTGGTTATGCTTTTTGTAAACATTTTGTGCTCAGAGAAGACAGTCTCTAGCAGAAAGATTTCTGATATGTGCAGTAGCCAAGAGACCATATCTCCTCAAATCAGTCTCCCATTAATAACTCACAAGTCTTTGGAACACAAAGTAAACCCTCATGCACGATTTCCATACAGACAACTGGTGAAATGTATTTCAGGAGTGTGAAAAAAGCGTTTATTAGTTGGGGTGATTTGGTGTTCATGACACATAATAAACAGCACATTTATACATTGGTGGTAAGCATTTTCCATCACAATGGCGATGGAGTATCCTTACTGCCAATATAATGGTTCAGCCCTTGAAATAAGATGCAGGGGGACCATAGTTTGGAAAAAGTGGAGACTACACCATCTCCACCGTAGCCAAACTTCTATGAAATCTACAACACGAAATATAGCTGGGCAGACATATAGGTCTTTTTTTACTGCCCGCACTGCAAGGAAAACTCTGACAGTAAGAGGCAGTAAAAAACTAAAAAGGCCCCTCTTGCCATGAGAGATGACTCTGGTGGCAAGGGGGGCATTGGTTTTTTTATTTTCCCCCCAAAAATCCTGCGTCTAGATTTTCTTTTTGAAAATAAAAACAAACATTTAATGGACGGCTTTGTCATGTTGATGCAGCTGTGCGTCAAAGTTAAGAAAAGCATTGACAGGAACCACCATGATGGCATTTTCTGCCAATGCTTCAGAAATGCTTGGCAGTCGTTTCTAAATTAGGTAGGTGGGGACTCCATCAGGACGATGGAGCAATTTACTCCGTCACCCTGATGGATTTGCCTCTGTCTGCCAAATTATAAATCACCCTTTAAGTCACGATCTTGTTAGGACCAGTCAAACGTTTCAGTCGATTAGCCTGAGTCAATTACTGGTAGCTGTGGGACAGAGCAGACAGCCAACTTTATAGAATATGTACAAAGCATTTAGAAGAACCAAAACAGCCAAAAAGAAAAAAACACAACATAATATATATCCCACTCAAATTTATAAAAATAGAGAAATATTTAAAAATCAGAATGACATGAAAATTACAAAAATTCAATAAGGGATACTACAGATAAGAATTTTTAAAGATTTAAGTGAAAATAGCGTGAAGAAGTCTAATGCATTAATGGTAGTCAATGGTCGCGGTAGACAGGGGCCTAAGACATGATTTCAGGCTGACCATGTTGGATTGCGGGTCAGAAATACCAAGTAGATGGGCCCCACTAGGGCCTTGAAGGAGGAAGTTAAAAAAGTTTCCAAGTCTGAATCTGAAAAAGGAATCTGTGTGGGATAAACATGAAAATTCAGTCTGATGCTGTGGAACTGCGGATCAAATAGTGTTTGGAGAGGATCCCCTTAAAGCTCTGGAGCAATAGTTTTGAAAAAGTTCCCAAACTTGTTTTGGAGCCCAGATAATCACAGAAGTACACTTCAAAGGCCCCCATGACCTTAGGGTACATTTAGAGACTTGCAGGGCGTTATATAGAGGGCAATAGCAAAATCCACTCCAGATCTAGTTGCCACTGGTCAGCGGGATTCTTCACAGGAGTCCTATCTAACTTTTTAAAGTTCCTGACGCCTCCCAGGGAATTAGCCTTATGATACTTAGAGATCTTTCTACCCTTGGATTTCAATAAAGGGGGACCAACCTCATCAGGTCCTTTTCACAGGTCAAAGCCAAGAGAGCAGATTTAGCCCACCTGGTATTCTTTTGCAAGTCCTGCAGTGTTCTGAGAAAGGCTGTGTGAGGGTTCAGCTTTTGTTTTTTTCTATTGCCTATGGGTGAAGGACACCCAAAAACTCTCCCCATTCCCCATTCCTCTCTGCCTAGCAGAGTAATGGTTCCCAGGCCCTGACCTACCTATTTTTGCAGTAGTTCCTGTTTACTTTACTGCAAACAGACCCAAATGCAATATGTCAGGGCGAAAGTCTTTGCCACACTAAATATGGGCTATGAGTAGTGAGGGTGTGTGTGGGAGTGTACAGAATTTAAAAACAAGTAATAAAATTCAGCAAAACATGGGGGAGGACTAAACAAAAATTTTATTTTCTCACAAAGAGATGTGTAATTTTAATAAAAATGACATGTATTGCACCAGAAAAAAAAGTATTTTCATTGTAATTGAAACCTGCTCCCGCCAAAGTTTTTGATCTCTTCTAGTCTAGTCTATGTAACCACTGGTAAAGCTGTAAGGGTTGGATGAAACTCTCCACCTAGACTCTTTCTACTCTGATTTACACAACACTGTGTGGAGTATTGGGCTTGTATGCAAATAAGCATAAGTAATTATTAGCATGGGAACCGCCTAAAAGTATGCACTGTATGCAGTGCTAAGCACTAAATATTGCATAGACACTGGGCGGAACCTTTTGTTGTTTATGTTTGAACCATGCACATCTATGTATGTAGAAGCTCCTTTATCGACTACTGATGATGACTGTGGATCACTGACAGAATATCGAGGAGCACAAAATCGAGCTGCCAGAATATCGATGAGAAAATATCGAGTGACAGAATATTGAATTCCTATCTACAAACAGGTAAGTACAAAAATACCGAATCCTAAATATCGTTGTAAATAATATAGTTTGCTAAAATATCGACTTTTTAAAATATCTTAAAAGTAATATAAAATTAAATAAATAATAAATGTAATTAAGTAAAACATACTTAAAACTAATTAAAAAATGTTAAAATTAATAAATAATAAATTATATATATATATCAACTTAATAATACTAAACAATAATTAATATTTTTAACTATAAAATGTAAAAAACTTAATTTAAAATATAATTACATGTATATATATATAAATAAACCTATAATATTCATATAAAAAATATGATTAGGTTAAAACATTAAAATGAATATTTTTATTAAAAATAATATTTTGCACTACATTAGGGTGCCGATTCCGATCCGGCAAAAAAAATTGCGTACGACTCGTATCCGTATATTTTCACGTACGAATCGTACAAGTACCGTACAAACTGCGAATGAACGATTCGTACGTGAAAAATACATACGAATTGCGTCGGGAAAAGGGTACGAGAGGGAGCCGGAAATTTGTACGTCCGAATAGTGTCGGGAAAAGTGTACGAGAGGGAGCCGGACATTTTTACGTGCAAATCGTAAATCATAAGTCCGAGCGCGCAAGTACGATCCGTACCGCTCGTCCGAATACACAACCGCATGTAAAAGGCCCCGTACGGAGCGAACGCTGTAGCACACATGTACACGGGTAAACTTGTGCCCGGATACGAGTCGTACAGCCCCCCTCCCCCGCATATGTCAGCACCATACCCCCGTATGTCAGCACCGTACCCCCCTCCGCACCGTACCCCAGGACCGTACCCCAGCACCGCACCTGTACGTGCTGCACCCCAGGCCCGTCTCCCAGCTCCGCACCTGTACGCAGCGTACCCCAGGCCCATACCCCAGCCCCCCACCTGTATGTGCCGCACCCCAGGCGCGTACCCCAGCCCCATACCTGTACGCACTGTACCCCAGGCCCGTACCCCAGCCCTGCACCTGTACGTGCCGCACCCCAGGCCCGTCTCCCAGCCCCGTACCTGTACACACCGTACCCCAGGACCGTACCCCAGCCCCCCACCATGTACGCGCCACACCCCAGGCCCGTACCCCAGCCCCGTACCTGTACGCACCGTACCCCCACACCGTAGCCCAGCCCCGCACCTGTACGCACTGTACCCCAGGCCCGTCTCCCAGCCCCCCACCTGTACGCGCAGCACTCCAAGCCCGTACCCCAGTCCCATACCTGTACGAACCATCCACCAACACCGTACCCCAGCCCCGCACCTGTACGCACCATACCCCAACATCGTACCCCAGCCCCTTACCTGTACGCACCATACCCAACACCGCACTCCAGCCCCCCACATGTACGCACCGCACCCCAGGCCCGTACCCAAGCCCCGTACCTGTACGCACTGTAGCCCAACACCGTAGCACAGCCCCGCACCTGTACGCACCGTACCCCAACACCGTACCCCAGCCCCCCACCTGTACGTGCCGCACCCGAGGCTCGTACCCCAGCCCCGTACCTGTACGCACCATACCCCAACACCGTACCCCAGCACCCGCACCCAGCATCGCGTATGTACGGACCTTACCTACGCGAAAAAGACTCATACAGAACCAGGACACTGTAAAACAGCACAAGGAGGGTCAATTCGACTCGCACAACACCACAAAACACATCTATATGACAAAATACATCTCAATGACTGACCTAGCACATCCAAACAGACAAACAGGGGCCCTAAATCACAACCACCTCTTATAACACACCCACCACAAATTCAAACCCAGCCACACCCACAAATGGACCAATGAAAAGGGCCCAGACACACAACCCATGAGCCTTTGCAACAGACCCACTGCTGCCAGACCCCACAGACAAACAACTGCACCTTACTTACACCTTAACTACACCTTAACTTACACACCTTCACACACCCTCCTTCACAAACACCCCCTCTTCACATTCACACACACACCGTCACATTCACACCCACACACCCACAACCATCCACACCCACACCCCACACCATGCCCACAGACAAGAATCCAAAGTGCACAAGGGCGGAGCTGGACCTCCTTGTCAACGAAGTCATCAGAGTCGAGCCACAGCTGTTTGGAACATTGGTCAGACAGACCTGCATAGCCGAAAAAACAAGCCTGTGGCAGAGGATCGTCGATAAGGTGAATGCTGTTGCGCCCATCCGAAGGACCAGGCATGAATGCCAAGCCAGGTGATACGATCTGCGCAGGTCAGTCAAGAGGAAAATGAACGAGGAATACGCCCAGAGTAACATCACTGGAGGTGGGCTGCCCCGCAGACCCGTACATTACCATCCTTGGGAGGAGAAGGTGATGGCCATGCTTCCGCCGGTGGGAGTACACGGAGTCAAAGGAGTCGCAGAGCCTGGTGAGTACACAAACAACTCATGTAACATGGGGGGAATGGCATCCACACCACAAATACACCAAATGCACGCAACTTCCCCCAAGCCCTCACCACACACAACCACACTCAAAAACCTCGCTCATGCCACTAACGTCTCCATGCCCCATTCACAAATAAAGGCAATGCCATGTCCCAGGCCACACCAACCACAAAGCCAAGACTGGATGTCCGGGATGCTGGGAGGGTGGGGCTCACACAACACATTGTGCAACTCAGAAGCAGACACCAATGCCCCAGCCCATATGGCCTAGGTACATACCCATGCACCATGCCCAATGCACAGGGACTGGCAAAGTACTGACAAGGTAGCTGACACTTGGCCCTGCTGTATGCAGCACAAGGCCCTCCTGTGACCACTGTACACTCAAACACCAACTCCACAAGCTCAGATATCTAGCACAGGAACTCACACTCACTGTCATGCCAGCATGCACCATGAGGGGACAGACACATCACCTGGGAGACCCAATGACAAATCACACTACACCCAACAGCAGGCCCGGTCACACACCCCCCTCACACAAGCACACCCCCCCGGGGCAGGCAACGGATTTACCCACTCCCACAATGGACATGTGACACAACAAGACCAATCCATAGCCAAATAAGCATCCTATCCAAAATTCTACTGGTCAAACACTCAGGAGAACATATCAATCTGTCCCCCGCAACATACCCATCCCCAAGTGTACATTGAGAGGAATGCTAGGCACATCCAACTACCTGGAGGAACTGTGACAACTTGAATATGTATGAAACATGGATGTGGCATGAAACAGCATTAACATTGTCTCTCTCTCACACACAGGGCAACGTCATTGACCTCCCCCCAACAATGGGGGCGAACAATCACAGTCCCAGGATCAGCGTGAAGATGATCCCACCGGCAGCGACGACTCTCACCACTCCGTGGATGACCCCGACCAACCTGGCCCCTCTGGTGCCCAAGCCCCTGCAGCACCTGCGTCAGGTACATCTGTGCCAACCCCCACCCCCATTCCTGCCACATCCCAGGAGACACCCAGGAGCCCTGCTCGCACTGAACAACAGAGCCAGTCTGACCAGGAGGGACAAGGTTCTCCGAGCACCCAGGAGGAGGCAGACAACCCCGCTAATGCCATCCCTCAGGGGTCCCGTAGACCCGCTGTGCCCACAACGGCAGGCCAGGCTCGTGTGGGTAGGAGTGGTGGGAGTGGAGGCAGGCGGAGGCGAGAACCTGACCAGGCAGCTGAGGGAACCGGTATGTCACACATACCCCACATCCTGGACACATACCGGCGTGACACCAGGGGCATCAGCCAGGTAGTGTCGAGCCTCACAGAGATGAAGGGGACCCTCGACGAGATGAAGAACCTGCAGGCCGAGCAACATGCCAGTCAACAACAATACCAAGGAGGGATGGAGGCAAGACTGGCTGAGCTCCTGGCGGTGCAAACGGACATGAGCCGTTCACTCCGTCGGATCGCCGACAACATGGGCAACCCTCCCTGTGCCACCAGGCGAAGACCACCACCAGCCACAGGGAGGGAGGAGGAGGAGGATTCGTCCGACGGAGTATCACATACATCGTCAAGGCCTGCATCTGAGGGTCCCCCCAGGAAGGTGGGTCATTCACGGAAAAGACCATGAGAGGCAGCGGACCATCCACATCTCCCAGGTCACCTGGCCTGGCTCCTGGCCCTCTGGCGCAACAGCAGCACCTCACCCAATGACATTCTCTGCCACATAGACTTGCTGGTCACAGTCTGACCAATGATGACCAACACTGTGGTCTGGACTCTGATAACTCCAATTGACAAGGATGCCATCTCCCCCTGTGAACTTTGGATTCTATGCACCCGGTAGAGCACCTTAGTTCATCTACCAAAAGACTTACCCCACCAAAAATAAAAACTTTATTTTGTCATGAGATGTTGCTGTCATTTGGCATTAGTCCACAACATATGTGTGTGAAAATGTCAAACTATGCCTGAGTGTTGAACTAACTCCACCCATCCATACCCTGGGATCTGAGTCTGGTACAGGACACACATGGGTCACAATGTATCATTCAATGCAGACATGGAGCACAATACTCACCTGTGATGGCCTCAAGCTGCTGAGGGGGTGCATGCAATACTGTGCGGACAGACCTATTTGGAAGAGTATCATTAAGGCGTAGAGGTCATGCCTCATTCGGAGGTTCCCGGGGAGGGAGTCCAAGGTATGTGTTCCCAGGTGGGAGAACTATGTCCTGCATGCTGGAGTACGGTGGATCTGAAGAATGGTGGCCTGGTCAAGGTTGGATGCACGGAAATGGCACTACGGGGTCTCGGATGACAGTGGTACAAGGTTGGTTTTGGGTCGGGGTTGTGGCCTGCCTCCTGAGTGTGGGTGGGGAGTCTGAAGGTCATCCTGCAGCACACAGTGATCCATTGCAGCTATCTCTGCTGGACGGTGATGTGGCTGGGGCGCGGGATGTTGCAGCTGAGGTGTGCAGATGCAGCCTGGATGTGGACAAGTTTCCCAGGAGTTTGGATGTGGCTGCTCCGTAGAGGGCAGGGCAGTATTTGACACGGATGTTGTTGTGGACCTGGGAGATGGTCCGTCTTTCCTTGGAGTGGATCTATCTGGGGAGCATGTGCATAATTCAGAGGGTGCTGCAGTCTGCGGCACAGATGCTGGTGATTAGCATGGCAAATGTGAGCAAGCAATCCATGATGCACACCATCTTGTGTGCGTGGACACTGGGTGCTTGTGCAGGGCTTTTGCGGGTGGGACACAAGCAGTTGATCCAGCTGTAAGGGGACAATCCTCAGATGTTGACCTCAGTCCGGTACAAGTCCAGCCTGAGGTGGCTGCTGTTCTGCCATTCATCAATGGATCTCATGCAATCTTGAATATTGGAACTGGCAATGTGTGCGTCCTTGGTGAGGGTGAGGAGCACCTGGCTGTCAATGGCATACGAGTTGATGATGAGGTTGTGTGCGCATGTGATGGTGGAGAGGGGGGTCCTGGACACATTGTAGATTGACACGCTGAGAGATGATATCTGTGCCTTGTGCCTCACGACGAAAGCATACTACATGCCGAAGCCTTGAGTCCCACTCCCATGGCCTTGCCGGGGTACAGAGCCAGTGGGGAGTAGGAGGGACATGACCTGGTTGATGTGACAGGGCCTGGAAGGCGTGGCAGCGCTGTGTAGGCAGTCGGAGTTGCACACTCATCATGCAAAGGTGTTGTGTGTGAGCTTAGTGTATGCCTGAGAGCAGGCGGGAGATGTGTGGATGGACATTGCTTGGAGGGTGGCTGCAACATCAGACTGTAGTGTGGTATGGGTCATGCAAGGACCTGAGGGTTGTGCAATGTGCACGTTGCATGTGCAGACGGTCCAGCCTTTGACACCGCGTGGCCGCAACTGTGGCACAGACAAGCTGATGACAGCCAAATGAATGGGTTGAGGGAGTAAGGGAGGAGCATCTTTGATGTGTGTGTGTTGCCAAATCAGGAAGCTTTGTGTGCCCTTGCTGCAGTGGCTGCAACAGCAGTAGGGGTGGGCGGAATTTGCGAAATTCACTTTCGCAAATTATCGTGAAAATGTTAAAAATCTCCGCAAACACGCGGAAATATCGCGAAGATGCGGAAGTTTTTTTCCCACCCGTTCGCGGGATTTTCTGCGTGGTCGCGGCTCGCCAACTTACCCATGCGGTTGCTCGCGGGTGCGGCCATCTTGTTTTCACTTGTCTCGTGGTGCATTATCGCGAGAAGAAAGATGTGATCGCGCGACGAATGACGTTACTGCGGGCGCGAACTGTCGTGAGACAGCGCAAATGGCTACCAACAATCCAACATCTCGTGGAGAACGCGACCGGATCGGGAAAACTTGTCGGCGAACGCGGGGATTCAGGTAAGGCGATCGCACGCACGCGAGAATGTATTATTTTACAGCGCGAGCAAGCAAAAAATTTCCAGTAAAATGCGGATTGAGGAAATGTTGACATTTTCGCGCTCTCCTCGGAACGCGAAAATGTCAAATTATCGCAATTTCCGCGAGCGGAACCGAATTTTAGCCCAGGCCTAAACAGCAGGCGGCATGTCCTGGGAACTATGCCACAATTTCCACACAAAGACTAGGATGTCAGAAAGGACTACTGCAACAGGTGTATGTAAAGGAAGGAGTGACCGGTTTTCAATGGCACACCCAGAGACAAAGGATGCACAATCACCAAAGATGACTGACATCGGATCATGAAACTGAAGGCCGAGCTGTGCACAGGAAACACACCCCAGAAGGTGTTGACGGCCTGTTGTGGGGACCAACATGCCAAAACACATACACAGCCATTTTCTTCATGCACAATAGAGAATCAAATACATGAAGAACAGCATGCAGGTTGCTAATCTACACATAGACTCATATGCACAATCCTTGACAACCATGCCAGAGATGCCGCATGCACAGTGGCAAGAGACCTGCATTGACAGAGATGAGGCACCTTGGAGGGTGAGGAACACCTTTATTACTCAGGCTCACACCTATGGAAATGCATCAATATGAACAGACTCACAGGTCTTTTGGATGAACATGTGGGACCTACACTACACCCCCTTCGCACCACAGATGCTGTAAATCCATTGGACTGGCACACAAGTGAAGGGGGTGAGCCAAACATCCCCTGCTGCACACGGAGAGGCTGCAATTCCCCATTGAGCCTCTTATGGGGAAGTCCCACACTATGTCCACCCGTAGCCTCCCGTATGTTTCCGAGGGAAGTTGTACACACATTGATGCCTTCATCACAATCCACAATCCCATAACAGATGACTGTCACGAAGTGTGACTATCAATTCATGTGAGTCATGCTACATGTCATGTGCCCCATGGTGAATCGACATGTATGCATAGTAACAAAACCTGCACAGGAGCAGTGCCCACACATTCCAAACAACTACCACACCCAAAATGCCTTGCTGCAATCCTTACCCAAAGGAGACTTTTCACCATATCCGTGCATGTAACGCTGATTCATCACACGTTGCAATACTCACGAGGAATAGCAGGAGCACAACGATGCCACGAGCAGACAGCATGCGCAACTACCTGGGGATGACAGACACACAAGAAGTCAGGAAAAAGATAGTCATCCGCATGCATGGTCATGTACTCTACATGACTAAGGTTGACACCATGCTAGTTGTCAATTGAGTGTGTCAGCTACAATGTGTGGAATGACATCATCACTCGAGTGACACATCAGAACACAGCTCTAAGTCACTTAGCATACAGTCAGCTGGACACATACATTGCAACACATGCCACACAAGGCTCCAAGCATGCACACTCAGACCCAGGGACTCACCATTATGAGAAGAAGTTGCGTATGAGCTGACTCCGGATGTCCTCCTCCTCCTCCTCCTCACTTGCCTCGTGACCAAGGCCGTCATCCTCCACGGGTGGATGTTCCTGCTCATCGGGATCCAGGATGAGTTGCACAGCTTTCTCCACTGCTATGTTGTGCAGCATGCAGCACACGAGGAAGATTTTGCAGACCTTCATCTGTGCATTGGGAGGGACCCGCCTGTCTTGTGGAGGCAACGGAATCGGCTCTTCAGGAGGCCAAACGTCCTCTCAATCACTCGCCTGGTCTGCCCATGGGCGTTGTTGTAACGGTGATCTGCAGCTGTTCTGTGGTTGCGGAGAGGCGTCACCAGCCATGGCATGTTGGGATAGCCAGAGTCCCCTACATGGAAACATCATGTAAAGAAGTGGGTCAGGAGATGCGGTAACAGACAAAGATACCGCTAAATACTGGACAAACAGAGTCTACCCACCAACAAGACATGCTCGTTCATTGTGCAGCCGCAACATCATTTCAGGCACCCTGCTACGCCTCATGATGTAGGCATCGTGTGCTGACCCTGGAAAACGTGCACAGACATGGGAAATCAGCATGTTAGCAAGACACACCACAAGGGCATTAAAAGAGTGATAATGTTTACGGTTTTGATAGGCTACCTCCTGTGCCTGTGGTGGTACCAAAGCCACATGTGTCCCATCAATGGACCCAATTACATGGGGCATCCCTCCCAGGTCATAGAACTCACCCTTGATACCTGTCAACTGCTCACAAGTTGGAAAATGGATGAATTCATCCAGGTGCTCCAACATTGCTTCTAAAACATCATGCAGGACACGGCTGAACATGGTGTGGGACATGCCACCCACATCAGCTATGGTGAATTGAAACGTACCGGTGGCAAAGAAATGTAGGGCTGACATCACCTTCATCTTGGGGGTCAGCGCAGTCGGATAACTGTGTCGCGGTTGGAGGTGTGGTGCCAGCCTGTTTGTCAGGTCCTCAATTAACTGTTGGGGGAATCTGTAACGGCGTATGCAGTCACGTTCCCTCATGGCACCCAAGTCTGGCATTGGTCGGGGGAGAGGCGGTGCCCTGCAGAAATTTGGAAGGAATAACGAAGATTGAGTACATTACTACACCAATGTCAATGAACTGAGCACATGTTCAACTGCTACTACACATATGCTACATACAGAGTCTGTTCTGTGCAATACATCCTGGACACGTATGCCAGCCAGGTGATACTCCTACCAAGAGCCAGCTACAAACATGGATTGGCAAGGTCTACATGACATGCCATGAAAGTAGCTGTGGGCCAGTGTGAGTGAACAGCCAGACACATTACAGGAGTGACATACATCCACATATCTGCATTTGAAGGATGTTATCTCATACAGACAGCTGGCGGCAAGCTAGACGCACAGCTCACATGGCATTGAAAAAGGACAGACCACAATATCCCAGGAGAGGGAGGTCGTCTAAGACCGTTGTGCAGAGGAGCAAGATGGCGGTCGTCTAAGACCGTTGTGCAGAAGGTCCAGCGCTGGGGGAGCTATGAACTCTGATATTCAACAATAAGAGGAGAGGAGACGGAGCATACGGACCACTTTTTCGTGAAGAGAAGAAAAGGGAATGATTTGAAGAATTTAAGCAGACAATCAAAGAGATCGCTATCTTTTATGCTTCCTGATGGTGCTGGTAAACGATAAGAAACTAAACGCGAGTATAGGAGCTTACCTCAAGACTCTCTGCTTGCTCATTGGTCTCTCTGTCATCCGTTTTCTTTGCCGCGAACAGCTGTTAGTACCACGGGAGCCGAGGGAGCCGCTACACGGGGGATTTGATCACCAATCCGCCTTTAGCGATAACGCTAACGCCAACAAGAAGGATTTTGCGATGTCTCCTAAAAATGCTGGTTCCTCCGCCGCGGCCAAGGCAAGGGCTGCAGCAGCAGTGGCGAGACAGGCACAGCGTGAGGATGCCGTAATTGGTAAACGGACTACTAATAAATGAATGCGGGCTCCAGGACTCCTAGGCAGGGGTCTGCGTCTGCGTCGACGGGGAAAGCGAAAGGAAGCACAGCCGGCCCCACAGTGGCTGATTTCTTTCGCCGAACACCTGGTGGAGTACTTCCAGGTCAGGCGAAGCAGAGTCAGCCAGCGAAAACAGACGCAGCGTTACAGACTCGTTCGAGAAGCTCCGAAAACCTTGAAAACTCCAGAGGCCCAGCTGAGGTTCTGGACTTTTAAGAGTCCAGAGGTGTCAGGGAAACAACACCCAAAGACCCCTGAGTTCCTTCCTGCCTTGGTGCACAAATAAACAGAGACGCGGGCTTCTCGATGGTGGCGTCAAAGACCAAGGTTTATTTACTGCAGGGACACAGAAGTCATAGGAACCACACAGAGTCAGAATCTACGAGACTGTTCGAATTGCATGAAGTGGGTTGCGCCTTAAATACACGAAATATGTCTTTAGGCAACATTACACGAATATTTCTCATGCCCAACCCGGTATCCCAAACAGACAATAAACATACATCAAACAATAATTAGTCGTCGGTTTTCGGTATTCGATCAGGTCTCCTTGTCAGTTTTCCATTCTTTGCCCGATCCTCCCCATCATAAAAATCGTAACCTCCCCTTTGTAAAAGCCCAGAAGGAGAGGAGCAGAGCCAGGTGCAAGGGATAGAAAAGTAGGATAAGAGGTGTTTATGGATCGTAAACGGGCATGGCTACCGTATTCGGCCTCTCGATCAGGACAATGGACACGAAAACCAGTATAGCAGGATTGGCCTCAGGCAGGGGAGGCAGCTTGATTCTGCCTAGTCACGCAGCGTCCGCTTTCTCGGGGTTTGAGCTTACGTGTCCTTACCGAGGTGATTCTGCCGGGGTCATCGCTCGTCCATTGACTATGTGAGGGCAAGAAACAAAATGGATGCCGTATCTAAAATGGATGCCATGATTTAGCAACAGAATGCCCTATTTCTCAGTGAATCCATGCTCGTTGCGTAGCGAAAACACTGTTATGCATATAATGGATCATTTACGGTTCATTGGTACCAAAATCGTGTTAGTACTACGATACCGAATACACGGGTTCGGATCGCTACAGAACCTCAGACCGTCCTTTTGCCCTTACATAGGCAATAGCTCACTCTATATCAGAGTCCATCTCTATGTTCATCAGGTCACTGATATGTTGCTGGAGCATCATTCTATCTCGTGGCGTATCTCCAAAAACAGGTGGTCTTCTTACGCATGTTGAAACACAAAGGCCACACAAGGCAGGACCACACTGAACAATGAGACAGCATGAGAATAAAAATACCAATGCAACACCAGTGACTATCAGAACCTTCCATCCCCATGCAGATAACAGACTCCAGAACCATCCCATTAGTGACCAGTTACCTTCTTCTACATGAATAGAGTCAGAGATTTTGTGTAATTTAGAAATGGCCTTATATACCGTTGGCGCATTATCTGGGATAAAAACACAGCAACTTGATTGGATCATCTTACATACCCCACCTCGATCTGCAAGTAATACGTCAAAGACCATACGGTTCTGTAACGTCATGAGGTGATCCGCTTGAAGCTCAGCTGTTAGGTTACTAAGGGCACCTGCAGTTTCGGTAATAGTGGATTCAACTACCCGTGTTAGTTGACGTAAGTTTCTACTGTTGGCCATAGGCCCCCAGAACGGAAGGAAACCTTTGAAGAAGTCTCCTGCCTCTTGGCCAGCAGTATCTTCCTTATTGAAAACACCTCTCACAACTCTAGTTTTGTGATAATCCGGTGCAGCAGTGTATGTCGGAGGCAACAGTTGAGCGATATAACATGAGCCTGAAAAATCAGCAGGCAGCCATGTATATGCTCTGTCTTGACAAACAAAATAGGTGCCCTTAGCAGCTAAAAATGCAGGGGAAGACTGTGACGGGAAAACGTATGTTTCGGTACAGTCGCTCTTCCCTAGTCGAGCTTTCGGATTCCTCCCATTTCCTTGCAAACAGACCTGACCTTGGTGGGGTACGACCCAGATCGGAGTCGAGCTTTTACGTTTGTTCTCACCCAAAGTAATGCCATATTCCGTAACGTTCCAACCCATGTAAACTTGCAATTCATCCTTGGGAATAAACGGAGTGTTATTGACATCTCTAACCATGTCAGTAATTCCCTTTACCAAGGCTCTATTAGCGGAGTTATACCTAGTGGAACGCGGAGGTCGAGGGGGATAGGTCTCTAGGGCATAGGCGAACATGGTCTGAAATGCCCAGAATGATCCATTATAACTAAAGGGCAGAACCAGATAAGGGATACCCTTGTCCATGGTATGTGGTATCAAGCCACACACCCAGCAGTTTGTTGTGTTAACCACTAGTTGATGTTGGTGCAAGAGCTGAATGAAAGTGTTATTTATAAACTCGGAGCGTCGGGCTTGCTCATGTGCAGGAAAAGGATGGAAAGAATGAATAGAAACAACAGTCGGAGAAACAGAAACATGGGGAGATACTGTAGACGTAACAGGTGCAAAGATCCATTGAATACCAAAAATAATTCCGCCTGCCAGAGTTATTAAAACAATCAGAAGTATCAGAGCACATTGCATCAGAAAACATTTGCTATACAATATTTCATATAATTTTGTCTTGCGAGCATTTATGACGTAAGCCCGTCGCAGTTCAGGAAGCTCCATCTTCTACAACCGTTCGCAACGGATGGTTTGTACCTGTTAAAAAATTGCCTCTGTCTACCCTGGGAGTTCCCAAAATAAACAGAAGAAACCGACCTTGTGTCTGGTTCCCTGCAAGTTAAAACAAGGCACACGTTACGACCCTACGGTAACCCAGATGGCAAGGTGAGAAAACGACAAAAACAAAAAATTATAGAGCGAACTTCCTGACTGGATGGAATGCGATAAGATCAAAACATTTTCAAATAGAAAGGTAATTATGCAATGTCATTGGTTCATAGAATGAGAACGTAGGTTATATCTGTATTTCCCGGGTCTTGTCTGATCTTGAAACAATTGTTCTACAGGTACGGTAATGTTCGAGTCCACAGGTGACAAATGTTCGCCTTGTATGACACTCTGTTTAGGGTTCGAAGGCACAGTTCCTGGTGGGGTATCAGAGTTCTGTGTTTCAGTTCGTTTGTCCGTTATGTACTCTGCATCACTGAAGGGAATGAGCCTAGGAACGGGTTCTGTCTCGGATGCACCAAGTCCCTGTCTAACCCAGTTGTCGTAGGGGAGTGGGAGAGGGACACGCTTCGTATGGCTAGCGTGCACCCAATTCTTTCTTCCAGCTAGGCGTACAGCAGTTCTTGTTGCCAGGAGCACCTGGAACGGGCCCACGAATCTTGGCTGGAGGTTCCGGGTTCGTTCAAAATTCCGCACCACAACTTGATCACCGGGTTTCAATGTGTGGCCTGGACTCTCTGGCAGCTTAGGCAAGGATTCGAATACCTCTTGATGAATAAGGCTTAATTTAGCAGTCAGATCAAAAAGGTAATCAATCAACATAGGATATTCGATCTGTTTGAATTCCTTTGGCCTAGGGACTCCCCAAACATTAGCAGGACGACCGAACACAATCTCATATGGGCTAAGCCCTACTCGAGAGTGTACAGTCGCTCTGGTGGACAGTAAAGCTAAAGGCAGTGCGTCTGGCCAAGAGAGACCAGTGGAAGCTTGAATTTTAGCAAGTTTCAGCTTCAAGGTACCATTGTACCCTTCAACCAAACCTGCTGACTGTGGGTGATTCGCACTTTGGAATTTCTGGACGATTCCCAGACCCGCACACACACTCTTCATAACTTTCCCTACAAACTCACTTCCATTGTCCGACCAAACAATCCGTGGCATACCATATCTGGGGAAGTACTCTTTGAGGAGGATTTTGGCAGTGGACATAGCAGTGTTATCCTTTAATGGATATGCCTCAATCCATCTTGAAAATGCACAGACTACCACTAGGACATATTTAAGATTGTTACACCTGTCCATGTGGATATAATCCAACTGAATCACTTCAAAGGGACAAGAAGGGGGAGCAAAGTGACCAACTGGGGTTGGGGTTCCCTTGCCAGGATTACGCATCAGGCATATCATGCAATTTTTCACCACTTTTTCCGCACATTTAGTAATTCCATCATTCTTCCATACTGGAGCTAACAATTTACAGATCCCTTTTGAACTAATTTGCGCCGCTCCATGCGCCATCGTGACTACCGCAAGCACATACGCATCAGGTAACATCCAACGTTGATGTTCAGACAGATCAACCCAACATCCACTCGAATCCAATTTACCCGTTTTCTCCCTCCACGCATTCTTCTCATTTTCAGTTGCTTCATTCTGGATTGCCTTCACGCTTTCAATCGTATTTTCACACATTCCTGATTCAGCAATCCATCTTGCAGACGTTGCAACGTACATTCGGCTCATCATGTTCTTGGCCGTCTCTTTGGCGACCTCATCAGCAAATGCATTCCCACGGCCAACATCATCCGTAATCTTTCGATGTGCACTGCACTTCACAATCGCAACTTCATTCGGTAGGGTCAGAGATTCCAATAGATCACTGACTAACTGTCCATGTTGGATCTTAGTCCCATGGGACGTGAGAAAACCTCTTTCTTTCCACAGGCGTCCAAAGCTATGTGCTACGCCGAAGGCATATTGGCTATCAGTAAACACATTCACTCTCTTTCCCTCAGCTAAAACACACGCTCTTGTTAGTGCAATTAATTCTGCAGCTTGGGCAGAATTCTGACTCACTCTTGCGGTCTCCACAATCGTACTCAAAGTCGTAACTGCATACGCGGCCGTCACATCACCATTCTGTAATTTAAAACATGACCCATCGACGTACAAAGTGCCATCTGGATCTAGTAACGGAGTATCTTTTAAGTCAATCCTACCTTTTGTCTCTTCCTCAGTTCTAAAACAACAATCATGAGGCTCTGAATCACTCGACTCCTGAGTAGTCGGCAACAGCGTTGCTGGATTCAATATGCTGCATCGCTTGATCTGAATGTGACTTGCCAAAAGTGTCAGCTCATAGCCTGATAGTCTAGCACTGGTGAGGTGCTGAGTTTTCGTTCGATTCATGAGTGTGTCCACAGCATGTGGAACCATGACTACTAACATGTTGTTCATGACTAGTCCAGCAGACTGTCGAATAGACACTGCGGCTGCTGCTGTAGCTCTCAAACAACTTGGTAATGCTCTGGCTACCGGATCTAATGTGGATGAGAAATACGCACAAGGCCGCTGTTTGTCGCCAAATTGTTGCGTTAATACACTCAATGCACAACCTTCTCTTTCATGGACATATAGTGTAAACGGCTTACTGTAGTCAGGAGTGCCCAACACAGGAGCTGAACACAGCGCATCACGTAAGTCGGAGAAGCTCTGTTGACATTCATCAGACCATGGCAAAGGGCTCGGAACACCTTTTCCAGTCAGGGCTACCAATGGTTTTGCCATGAGAGAAAAATTTGGGATCCATTGCTTAAAGTATGACGTAATACCGAAAAACGCACGCACTTCTCTCTGTGTGCTTGGTACAGTCATCTGTGAAATTGCTTTGATTCTCTCTGGGGTCAATCTTCTTCCCTCCTTTGACAAAAGATGACCTAAGTAGGTCACTTCTTGGCAACAATATTGCAGTTTAGAAGGGGAGACCTTGTGATGTAAGTCGGACAAATGACGTAGTAAAGAAATTGTAGCTGTTTTGCAAGTTTCCTTGTCATCGGCAGCCAGTAAAAGATCATCTACGTATTGAATCAGAGCAACACCAGGAGGAAGTACAAGAGCATCTAATTGACTTTTCAATGCTTGGCTGTAAATTGAAGGGCTCTCACAATAGCCTTGTGGAGCGCGCTTGAACCTGAAACTGCGACCTCCTAAGGAGAAACCAAAAATGTCTCTACTTTCCTCGGCTATCGGAATGCTGAAAAAGGCATTCTTCAGGTTGATCACTGTAAACCACGAGGCTGATGCAGGAATCAACGTCAATAATGCAGTGATATCTGGTACCACAGGAAACTGTGGAATCACGATTTTGTTAACCTCTCTGAGGTCAATCACAAATCTGTAGATTGGAGGTTTGGAAGGGTCAGTGCGTTTCAAAATCGGCAGAACAGGACTATTGCAAACATTTCCTCTAGTTTCCTCTATCACATCTTTCTGTATTAAATCTTTCACGATCAGTAAAAGTGCACGTTCACCTTCATTTGAAATCCGATACTGTGGGATTCGTGGGAATCTAACATTCGCTTTCAGACTTACCACATAAGGGGGAATTTCCAAAAGGCCTACATCATTAGGACCAGTCGCCCAAAGAGTATCAGGGAGAGAACGCAGCTCCGGTGGGAGCTTATCCATCGACATGTACATTGGAGAAATGACTCTTTTGCCTAATGTGAGCTGTACTCCCGAAGGAGAACAGTACAGTGTCGCATGCAGGCGTTTCAACAGATCTAAACCAAGCAGATTTTCATTACAACCGGTTGTTAGAATAAGGGGTGCTTCTAGTTCGCATGGCCCAACAGAAATTGACAAAGGACTAGAAACAGGATTGTGAACAGGGGCGCCTGAGAAACCTACTGAAGTGTTCGTTAAGCCAGACAAAGGTGCGCCAGGGAGTTTCGCATGCATAATTGAACTTTTTGCCGCACCAGTATCCAACAGAAACGGTTCGACCACGCCTGATGTAACTACTGCGACATAAGGTCCACTCTGATCAACTGGAACTGATACTACTCCCTCTCTTTGCCTGTGGCTGTCCTAGTAATCACTTCTCTGAATCTCTTCATTATTTTCATAGTAATCCTCAACATGATACTGTGAAGATCTACCTAGTTGCGTAGGTTGTACATTTCGCTGATCGAAATAATTTGATTGGCGATCAGCCTGTGGAGTCATTGTACCACGTCCTCTACCTCTAGGAGCTTGCGTAAACCCACCACTACCTCTCTGTGCTGGGACACCACTGGTCTGTGCGTCCAGTACTGGACACTCGTTCTTATAATGGCCTTCCTTTTTACAATAGGCACACTGATTCCATGCTAACTGTTGTCGAGGAAATCCATAATTAAATCTTTGGGACGTCCCTTGTTGCAATTGTGGCTGGTGCTGAAACTGGGGTCGCTGCTGTGAATCTGACTGATTCGAGCGAGGCGGATATGCTTGTTGCAATAGTACTTTAGTCTTTAAATCTTTTGTCTTCTTTTCTGATTTTTCCTTCTCTTCTTTCTCTCTATTCTCGTAATACTGAGCAGTTGCAAGTATTTGTGCTGTCGTCGACACTGCCCATGCACTCTCAGAATCCTTTAACTTGTTACTAAGCTCAGGCAGTAAATTAAACACAAACTTGTCGACAAACAACCTCTGACCTCCCTCAGTGCTCATATCTTGCCCACTGTGGTCTACGAAGGTCTCTTCAAATCTAGTGAAGAAATCAGAGACGCTTTCGTCTTTCTTCTGCTTGCATGCTGATAGTTTATCCCAGTTGACCCGTAACGCTGGCATCAGTGTTTTCATTAGATTAATTATTCTACCAGGTAAAGCAGCAATCAGAGGCTCAGGTTTAGCACCACCAACTTGTTGCGCGTCTGCCGCTATAATAGCTGGCCAATCACCCCCCAGGGCGACGGGGTGGTTCTCTTGCCGAATCTTGGCCCATATAGGCTGTGGCACTACATTGCCAAATAGCATGTCAATGTCTGCCAAATTCATGACACACGCTTGAACTGTCTGCGTTAACTCTTTATAATAACCAGCAGGATTCTTACGCGGGTCCGGTAATGCCTGTTTTACTGCAAATACTTCTGCTCGCTTCCAAGGGATGTGTATCCACACTCTATGGAAATGTGCCGGAGCAGCTGCAATACCATTAACCGCATCAGCTTGAACTGCTTCGCGCCATATGGGTGGAACTTCCCTCATCGGATACTGACCTCGTCTTTTCCTAGTAATCGGTGAACCATCAGAGGCCCTTGGTGCTTGAAGAGGGGAATCATCCCTATAAGCTAAAATCAGTTCTATCGCATCCCTTACCTCTGAACCTATCACCATTCCGGCGGCAAACTTTTGCTGAACATTTATCAAATCAGAGGGGACGGAATCTAAATCATCATCATCCCATTCCTCACGCACAAGAGAACACATCACGTCAAAAACATAACGTTGAGTTGGTTCATTCCATTGCATAAAGGTATCTAACACTCTTCGTGCATCATACTTCGCAGCTTTCGACATCCACCTAAGAGCTGTTGAATCTAACATCTCTCGTTCCTGGGGACCAGGAAGCTGGCTACGTCTCTGCGTAGAGTCAGAAACGGGGGTCCCAATTAAAGACCTGTAGAGAGGAGTTAAGATATTAGTTACAGAGTCAGTTATTTTCCGATGAACAGAAAGCGGAGTCAGGATGTTTACAGAGTTCGGGAACAGGGCAGCTGGAGCAGATAAAATAGTAAGGGTGGGAGTAGTAGGTAAAGCAGTTGGCGAAACGATAGGCAAAGGCGGAATAGGCGACCCAGGAAGAGGGGGTGCCGAGGGAACAGTAACCACAGGAAGAACAGGAGCTGGAGTCAAAGGAAGTGGAGCAACTATTCCAGGCTGACCAGCAGCTGGCTGTACAACAGGTAGTAACTGTGGCGCTGCAATACCCTGTGCATACGGTGGAGGCGATCTTAACAGATAAGACAACAGAGGATCCTTTTCATGGTCCTCTATCGGCTTAGCAGGACAAGATGGCAATACAGGGTAGCATTTATCAATTGCCAAATTATGTTTTCTATTCGCCATCTCCATCGCTTTCTCAGTCTCGTTGACATGCAACTGCCTAGCAGACTCCATTAACGTCAACCCTTTCTCTTTCTGTTCCTTCTTCGTCTTCTTAATTTCTCTCTGTTTGGCTTCTTTACGCCATACGCGAAAAGAATCAAACATTGCCGGCCGGGCTTTCTTTTTAAACAACTTCATTTCTAGATTGTCTAGAATTTCAATTTCAAAGCTACCATGTGGTGGCCAACTAAGGACACCATCCTTTCTGGTATAAAGGACCCATACTTCATTATAAGTGATAGGACATACACCGTGTTTACAATAGAGCTCATATGTAGGAGTTCCAATCGGAGGAACCGAACACGGATCCTCCAACCGGGAATCCCCGTTGCAACTTAACCAGGACAGGAAACAATTACTACTGTTAGTCATTATAAACTAAGGACAAATTCAAACCAAAATGCGCAAAGAACTTAGGCCTACCAAATGAACCAATACCAAAACAAAGATTATCTTAACAAGAGGAACCAATGATAATCTACGAATTCAGAAACAAACGTATCCAGAGAGCAAAACAAGAGCAAAAAGGAACGACCAAACTGAGCGCAACCCACTTAATACTTAACTGAAATGTGGAAGACGTCACCAAGGAGAACCCGTCTACGTCTCGCCGTACTAAGGTCTGCACCTCGGGTCCAAGACAGGGCGACAGTCAAGGCAGCGGTCCTCTGTAGCCGTCTGGGAACGGGAACCCTCGTGGCAGAGATCGTCGGGCCACTTTTACGACATACAGGGCTCGATGAAGCGGGGTACCTCCCTCCGGAACCTTCACACGAAGCTCCTCGAACTTTTCAGGCTTTGGACCGGTACCGGATGACGTCGAGCCCCACGTTGGGCGCCAATTTGAGGTTCTGGACTTTTAAGAGTCCAGAGGTGTCAGGGAAACAATACCCAAAGACCCCTGAGTTCCTTCCTGCCTTGGTGCACAAATAAACAGAGACGCGGGCTTCTCGATGGTGGCGTCAAAGACCAAGGTTTATTTACTGCAGGGACACAGAAGTCATAGGAACCACACAGAGGCAGAATCTACGAGACTGTTCGAATTGCATGAAGTGGGTTGCGCCTTAAATACACGAAATATGTCTTTAGGCAACATTACACGAATATTTCTCATGCCCAACCCGGTATCCCAAACAGACAATAAACATACATCAAACAATAATTAGTCGTCGGTTTTCGGTATTCGATCAGGTCTCCTTGTCAGTTTTCCATTCTTTGCCCGATCCTCCCCATCATAAAAATCGTAACCTCCCCATTGTAAAAGCCCAGAAGGAGAGGAGCAGAGCCAGGTGCAAGGGATAGAAAAGTAGGATAAGAGGTGTTTATGGATCGTAAACGGGCATGGCTACCGTATTCGGCCTCTCGATCAGGACAATGGACACGAAAACCAGTATAGCAGGATTGGCCTCAGGCAGGGGAGGCAGCTTGATTCTGCCTAGTCACGCAGCGTCAGCTTTCTCGGGGTTTGAGCTTACGTGTCCTTACCGAGGTGATTCTGCCGGGGTCATCGCTCGTCCATTGACTATGTGAGGGCAAGAAACAAAATGGATGCCGTATCTAAAATGGATGCCATGATTTAGCAACAGAATGCCCTATTTCTCAGTGAATCCATGCTCGTTGCGTAGCGAAAACACTGTTATGCATATAATGGATCATTTACGGTTCATTGGTACCAAAATCGTGTTAGTACTACGATACCGAATACACGGGTTCGGATCGCTACAGAACCTCACAGCTAGTGAAGTAAGTCCCGTTATATTAGCGGGGGATGTGATTGAAGAGTTGGAAGCGAATTTGCTAGATGTAGGTAATGCCAAGGAAGCTCCTCAAAGTGCCCTCAATATATCTAATCTACCTCATCCCAAAACTGGCATAATTACGAGCATAAAGACAAGCGAACTACCTCAAAATACTCAAAATGCTCCCCCTATATTTATACCTATCCTGCAGCACCCGAGTGCGGCTAGAACCAGCGATAAGGCAGATGAAGCCATGGTAACTCCCATAATAGCACCTGAAGCTCCCCTTAAGGAGTTCATGGCTGGCTTGGATGTCACATTCAATACACCTCAAAATCAGATGGTAACCATGCCTTGTTTGGGGGGGGTCAGTCACCCTAATGATACCCAAGATAAAACTATTGAGAGGGCTGGATGTAGCACCGTGACAAACAACAACAGGAGAGCTCTAGATACAGATGTGAAAAAGGACCCAAGCGACTTTTATTCCTTCTCGGACGAGCTAGAATGGTCAGATGAGACATGTTCAATATCAACGGGTAGCAACAATGATGATGACTCTGGCCGTGGTGCTAAAAAAGCTGTAGTTAAAAAAAGAAATGGTCATCACGGTGCGACTGATTTGGTATGTGATTATACCCCTACAACGCAACCTATCCAATCTACCCAATCTATGCCGGAACAACTTACAGAGCGCACAGCGTCGAATATCTCATCTCCATCCCACCAAGCTGCTGCTCCTAATTGCTTAGATCACCCTTCAGGCTCTCCAGCTACTCTCGATACAGTAATGGACACTGTTCTCCAAGCAATTGCAGCACATAGAGAAGAGACTGCACATGACGGGCGTAAGGCCCAAACACTCTTCGAAAAGTACAAGGGGTGGTTCGGAGATTGAACAAAACCGTCAGCTCATTTGGAGACAGACTGTCTGACCTTGAGTCTCGCATAGTATCCAATGAAACGGAGATTGCAACAAACTATGAGTTAGTAGAGTCACATGAAGCAGAGCTCTCTGATGTAAGATGGAAGTTGGAGGACTTTGAAAACCGCCTCCGAAGAAATAACCTCCGTGTTCTAGGAGTCCCGGAAACTTTAGAAGGGGAGGATGCTCGGGCTTTTATTATCAGAATATTCCGTGACTCTCTACCTGAATTGTCAAACTGGAACTGGGACTTAGAGATACAACGAGCTCACCGCGTGCCTCTGAATCTAAAACAGCCTGCACGCCCGGGGGGGTATCCTCGTGCAATCTTAGTATATTTTGGTCATTTCCTCCTCAGGCAAGCAATATCTGAGAAAGCCAGACCGGAGTCAAAACGAGCGAGCGGCACAATCTCTTATTTTGTACGCCCCAATTTTTGCCACGCCACGGTGGAAAGGAGGTGGCGTCTTCGCCAGTTGATTAAACTTTTCCAAGAGAAGAAAGTATTGGCTTATCTGAATAATCCTGCCCGTCTTAAAATAATTAATGGGGGGTCCATAAACTTTTTCACATCTGAAATCAAGGTCAAGGAGTACTTAGATGCCTTATGAAGTAGCTTTCAATGTAGGGCTGTTAAGTTTCCTTGATATGAGGGTGATATTAGGCTGCACTTACTGAAGCATTTCAAGGTTTATCATGGTCTAATGGCACTCTTTTATTCAGTATGTCTTTTTTTTTGTTTCATCACATAAATTTCACAGCTCTTTGGCTCAAAAAAGGAGAGGAGGGAAGGGGGAGAGGGGAGGAAGAGAAAAGGGAAGGAAAAGAAAGGGGAAAAAAAACAAAAAAAACAAAAAAGGTGAGCTATTGATTTTTTGTAAAGGGTATCACGTAATTTTAAACACAAGCTCCAGCGCTGGACCTCGATATGCACATTCACCAAATAGACTCTCACGGAGTCTAAAAGCCTCACGGAGGGTGTGGGGGGGTCGGGGGGGTGGTAGCCAGGGGGGTGGGGCGAAAGGGCCGGCGGAAGCCGGAATGGAGGAAACAATAAGGGAAAAAATGGCAACTCCTTGCATATACTGAATTTTAGAGTAATAAATAAGATGTTTTTCTATATTTTTGGAGAGATAATTATGGAAAACAACTCGACACTGTTATGGGGAAGTTAGAAATATGCTCCCGGAATGTGGCTGGGCTTAATGATAGGGCCAAGAGAGCTAGTATTTATGAATTAATTAGGCAAGGGCCCTTTGACATTCTTTGTTTTCAAGAAACTCATATTACATGGTTAGATAGGGACTTACTGAAAATGCCTGGGTTTAACTTATTAGTAAATACTTCACAAACCTCCAAAACCTGCGGTGTAGCTATCTTTGTCAGAAGCTTCTTGGGGCAAGCGAAACGTAAACTAGTAGATGCCTATGGTAGATGGGTCATCATTGAGCTAGAACCTGGAATAACACTTTGCTCAGTTTATGCTCCGAATCATGATGACCCACATATATTTGAAGAGTTAGAGCTTGAGTTGGCTTCCTGGCCCAAGGTATTGATATTGTGTGGGGATTTGAATATTTCTTTTAAATATTTAGGAATGCCTTATCACCAATATCTGTCTACCTACAGAGGAAGAAAACCCAAAGTTTACAGAGCGTTCTCCCAACTCAGAGAAAGCTTTGACTTAATTGACGTCTGGGCTTTTAAACAACATTTTGATCCTGGTTATACTTATTATTCATTCCCACACAATAAATATGTGCGAATCGACTATATGTGGTTGGTCAGTGAACAGATCTTTGGTGCAGAAATCGAAAAAAGTCCCAAGACACTCTCTGACCATAACATGCTCACTCTTACTATTAATTTGTCCAATTTGTATAGGCCCCGTTTCAATTGGACTTTCGATAGAAAACTCCTCGCTAATAAAGAGTACATAGATTATATCAAGACTTGGACACAGGGTTACTTTGACTGTAACCGCTATAGCACGTCGAGGGCCATAGTGTGGGACTGTTTCAAGGCTGCTCTTAGGAGTGAAACTATCAGCTTCGTAGCTAAACAAAAGAAAGAGGCAGTCCTGGTTAACCAGCGTCAGATGTTAGACCTTGCCGAAGTTTAGCAGGAACACACTTCCGATATAACTAAAGGAGGTGACGGTAAAGCCACATTATGCAAATTGCTAATTCTGAAAACTACGATCAATAGCAAGATTAATCAGAAAGCAGCAGAAACCTACCAAACTAGCTGTAATAAATTATACGAAGACGGGGAAAAGGTCGGAAAGCAACTAGCCCTTCGCACCCGACAGAAACAATCACTTAATAAAATCAGTCATATATACGCAAATGGTAAAACTTGCAGTGAACCAGACAAGATACTAGAGGTCTTTAAGGGATATTATGAGAATCTCTATACTAACGAAGAGACTCTCGAGTCGGACGAAATTAAAGAATTACTACGGTCTTGGCTAACGCAATGTGGAATGATTAATACTCTCGATGCAGCCACTAGAGATGACTTAGATAAAGACATTACGTTAGTCGAAGTACAAGCAACCTTATCCGACCTGGCCTTTGGTAAGGCAGCTGGCCCAGATAAGATCCCCCTAGATCTATATAAAATTCTGGGATCGGTCATTATACCATACATATTAGATCTCTGTATAGGTATACAGGGGAACGGCAATACGCCTCTATCTTGGAAAGAGACCAATATAGTAATATTTCCTAAGAAGGATAAGCCCCCAGAGCTTCCCACTTCGTATCGCCCGATCTCAATAATAAATTCAGACTCAAAAATATATGCAAAGGTCTTGGCGAATCGGCTCAGGAGGGTGGTAGAACATCTGGTCTCCCCGTGGCAGCACGGATTCATTCCTCATAAAGGAACTACGGATCATATCTGTAGGGTCATATCACTATTCGACATCATGGCTGCGACGGGGGGCCGGATGTCTATGATCCTCCTTGATGCCGAGAAAGCCTTTGACCGAGTTTCATGGAAATATCTGTGGGCGATAATGGGTCTTAACAACTTTGAGGCTGGCTTTGTTAGATCTATACAAGCAATGTATCAAGATCCAATTGCTAAAGTTCAGACGATGGGCCTAGAATCTAGACCATTTAACATTCTAAGGGGCACAAGGCAGGGGTGTCCTTGCTCCCCAATATTGTTTGCCCTTTATATTAATCCGCTGATTATGAAACTACTGGCAAGTACTGCGATAACACCCATTAAAACAGGCAAGCACGATACTAAGATACTTGCTTATGCCGATGACGTAGCGGTTGTAACACCAAACCCTACTGAGGCAATCGGAGAAATTGAAAATATAACTCGGTCCTTTGGGGATATGTCCGGATATTCTTTGAATCGTGAGAAAACGGTTGTTATCTGTACAAATAATATTCTATTTAATGACCCCAGATAAGCAACAAACGCTGTTTATTTAGGTGTTTCTATATCCCCCAAGATTGAAAATATTAATCAACTTAATTACGATCCCATGCTCGAAAATATAAAGAAAGACCTTCTGAGGGTTAATAGCCTTAATCTTTCAATTATTGGTAGGGTTAATTTTGTCAAAATGAATATTTTTCCGAAGATACTGTACTTCTTTCGCGCAATCCCTTTAATTATTGAGGATAAGATGATCACAGCCATAGAGTCTCAAATTTCTAAATTTATTTGGGGATATGGCAAAATTAGGAGATCCTCTAAACTTGTATCCCTTCCACAGGAGAGAGGAGGTCTGGGGCTTCCAAATATAACTTTGTATTTTTGGGCTAGTTTTCTTCAAGGGATGTTTCCACTTTTTAATATAAAACCAATAAGTAATAATACAGGCCTGATTGGGACCCCCTCAATATATGAACTAGGTGTATGGAAGAAAGCCAAAGGTTTATTGCTGAGACAGATAGAGCCATCGTATTATAAAAAGGTTAAGTTTAAAATTATTGAGAGTGCTTGGAGGATATGGAAGAAAACTTCCAAACATTTGGATATCCCCAAAATTAATAAATATACGCCTTTATGGCACTCCTTTCTTCTTTCCCGGCAAATCAATGACGATATCGCTAAGAGGTGGGAGTGCCTTGGACTGGTATCAGTAGGAGATTTTCTTGACACTACGCCCAGCTCGAGGTTCTCGAATCTTCAAATAAAATTTAACATTCCGACCTTTGACTTCTTTAAATATATTCAGATAAATGCCATACTGTCTGCGAAACTCCCAAATATTTCAATGTCGAATATCCCTATTTTTGATTATATTGGGGGGAAGAAACATTCTAGTATAAGCATATTCTACGAATTGTTACTGGTACAACAATATGACGATTTGGAGAGAACAGAATCTCTTTGGGCATCTAAATTGATTAATCCAAATGTTGATATTGACAAGGTTCTCTCTCTCGCCGGGAAAGTTTTTTTAACATCAACTCTTAAGGCCCAACTATATAAGACCATATACAATTTATACTTTACACCGGCAAAATTGTATGCATGGGGGAAAAGAATAGACGATAAATGCCCCAGGTGTGGTATAGGTTCGGCCCACTTAATACATATGTTTGTCGAATGTAACAAATTAACTGCTCTCAAATTAAAAATTTCAGATTTCTGGGAAGAGGTATTTGGTCATAAAATTCTTATGTCCCCGACCCTCTTCCTCCTAGGTTATGACAATATCCTTGGGCATAGTAAAGAAGAAGAGATATGTCTGTTTTTGGGTATGGCTGTATAAAGATTAATATTGGCTACAAGATGGAAAGATATTGATCCTCCTAATTTTCAAGTTTGGATAACGCGGTTTTTGGCGATTTCCAATCAAGAAATGGCAATCTATTCAGCCAAGGGCATGAAGGCTAGACAACATGGCACTCGAATTTGGTTACCTATTATCTCCTGGAAAAGTAGATTTTAGTTTCTACCTTTACTTAGTATTTTTTTTTTTTTACTGTTTAGCTTAAACGGAATTTAACGTAATTCAAGATATATGTCAGATTTCCTTTTGTCTTAAAATGTCTTAAAATGTATAGAATTTACATGTCTTAACATGTCATTGATTTATTATTTCTCTCTCAATAGACTTTATAGAACTGAAATACTGTCTTAATTCGTTTTATATATTTCTGAACGCATTGATGTTCCCTAATAAAAATTTAATAAAAAAAAATATAGAAAAAGGACAGACCACACACCTTGACATGAAGGGGTACATGTCAAAACTGATCACACAGACATTGTGACTACGCAGATATGTCCTCAGCTCGCAAGTCCCTGTTCGATGCATACAGACACACGTTACGTGTGATTCCACATGTGGCCTGGTGTGCGTAATAGTGTGCCATGGCCATCTACACACAGACACATGTTGGATGCAGGTACAGCAGATGCAGTTGACGGAACACCAACAGCAAGCTCATGGGAACACGTGACACACACATGACATATTCACATCGTGGCACGCTGGTAGTTAGATGTCAGGTGTCATCATCCATGTACCTGGCATCAGGGGACAGTTGCGGGTGTTGGTGACTGTGCCATGCCAGTGATGCAGTGCTTGACAAGTTTGTACTACATGCACACATGTAAAAGGTGTGAAGGGGAAGTGTGCCACATAGTGCCCCATCACACATGACATGTGTACACAGGTCATCACACAACTATTGGGTTAAAACATGAGGAGACATGTGCCACATCACTGCCTGACACACCTAGGCCCTACACATGAGGGACTGCACTGGCAATGACTTGATGTCCATCCTTCTGCGAGTCTGACACCTCCATTCCTTTTCTGTGCGCCTCCTATCACCAGTGTAAGCTGTGAAACGCACCGTACACATGCTCTGAGGGCGTGTGTACGGTCGTATCACTATATAGGGGTTGGGTAGGAGTACGCGTGTGTGTACGGACCGTACACACGTACGTGTACACACAGGTCCCATCCCTATGGTAGTGTTGCCGTAGGCGTACGCCATAGTGATACGGCCCGTACACGCGTGTGTAGGGGTCGTATCCCTATGGGAGTGTTGCCGTAGGCGTACGCCATAGTGATATGGCCCGTACACGCGTGTGTAGGGGTCGTATCCCTATGGGAGTGTTGCCGTAGGCGTACGCCATAGTGATACGGCCCGTACACGCGTGTGTAGGGGTCGTATCCCTATGGGAGTGTTGCAGTAGGTGTACGCCATAGTGATACGGCCCGTACACGCGTGTGTAGGGGTCGTATCACTATGGCGTGCCCCCTGGACATTGATGTGTGTGAATGTTCCTTGCCATGTGGGTGAGTGTCTATGTGGAGTGTTGCACCACAGCTGCATGGAGGAGGCAACTGCTCAACCCATCTGATGTAAGAAGTAAGCTGTGCTGTGTGTCTGACTAGTTGGGCTAGCCCCACGCCTGTGACACCCCCCAGGCAAGTGGCACATGTGCAGAGTGATGTTTGTATCCGCTGTTGCCACTGGCAGGTGATTTATCTGTGCCTGTGTGTGTCTGTGTACTCTGCTGAGGTTGGGTCAGTGGCCTGGGGCATGTGACTACTTGGAGGTGCTGTCCATCAGCCTTGTGTTGCTTGTGATGTACAGTGTGTGCCATGATCAGGGAGTGTGTTGCACCCCTCATGCCACCTGTGTACTTTCAATGTCATGTAGTGCATTGGGGCTTACACAGAGGCGAACTTCCCTATGACGAAGGTGCTATTAGTTTGTGACATGAGCAGGTGTAGTGATCTATTCTCACTTTGACATCCTCACAGGTAACCGCCTACGAGAAGGGGAAGATATGGAAGCGGGCCGTCAGGGCCGTGATCTCCATGGAGGGTCGCAGTCGGCGCCTGGCCCAGGTGAGGAAACGCTGGCAGGACATCCTGTGCTGAACCAGGAGGATCGCCCGGGTCCTGCTGGGGGACTCACCAGCACGAAAACACGGCGGGCGCTGGCGCCTGACCCACCAAATGAAGCGTGTCCTGGCGGTGGTCTTCCCTGACATGGATAGGCGGTTACAGGAGAAGCAGCAGCAGCAAGGGGGTAGGTACATGTGTATCTGTTGTGCGTCACAAGCTTTTGGAAGTGCTCAGTCGCATGGATACACTGCCAGGGTTTATATGTGCAGTGCATATCCTGTTGCCCCTAGTCAACCACTGCTGTTCTTCCTCCCTTCCCCTCCTTGACATGTGTTCCCATGTCTGTGTGTAATCACTATTGCACATGGTCATCTAGGCTGCAAGGTCATCACGGTGCACAATCCTTACTGCATCATGTGTGGGGGTGGTCTGTGACATGTGTTGGTACCTTGCCTGTGCCCTGTCCTGTCCACTCATTTTTCAAGGTTTCCCTACACATCCTTTTCACACACCGGTCTATCAAGGACCGTGGATGGGCCCTCAACAGATGTGGAACGGATTACCAGCACAGAATCCCCTGCCTAATTACCAATCATTCCAGAACCCCCTTTTTCTCAACAGAGGGAGGGGCAGAGGAAGAGGCAGAAGAAGAGGAGGGATCAAGAACGTGCACTGGCAGGAACCAGAGCAGATGGTCCTGCGGAGCAAGACAACGAGACCCTAGTGGTCAATTTGTCATCAAGACCTCTTACCACAGGAGAGACCCAACTTCTGGAGAGAGACCTTGGATTTGTCCCGACACCGAAGATAGATGACTTCAAATTACACCAAGAATTGCATCAATTCTTCCGGAAGGTACGACTAAGAGCTTTCTTCCATGATAGACCTGCTAATCCACCGGAAGGTAGTGGACTCAGGAACAGATCCCGATTTACTCCGACTGCAGCAATGACTCCTAATGAGATCCTGACGTTTGAGCAGGCCATCCTCAAAGATGTTGACAAAATTACAACCAACCGCCCCTTTGACAATCTCTCTAAGGAAGAGAGATCTATGCTAAAAGACCTGGCGGAAGATGACTCCATCATTATCAAACCAGCCGATAAAGGCGGAGCAATTGTCATACAAGACAGAGACACATATGATGAAGAATGTCTACGACAATTATCCAATGTAAGATACTACGTACCAACCGAAGAAGACCCTACTTCACGACTTGCTACAGCTATACGCTGTCTAACGTATGAAGCGGAAACAGAAGGTTGGATAACGAAGGACGAAGCCATGTTCCTCAGAAATGATGACCCTCGGATGCCATATTTTTACTGCTTACCGAAAATTCACAAGGGCATTAACCCTCCCCCTGGACGCCCGATAGTGTCAGGCATCAACTCTCTACTTGAACCTCTGAGCAAATTTTGTGATGTTTTCTTACGGCCTTTGGTCATCAAGACTCCAACTTATCTAAGGGACACCACAGAAGTACTCAATTTGATAGATCAATTTGAGGAACCAGAATCCATCACACTGCTTGTTACCCTAGATGTAGAGGCACTTTATACTAATATCCCGCAAGATGCCACTCTGATGGTTTTGGAACGTGCCTTACGCCACCTAAACCCCTGGCCTTTTTCTACACCAATCAGTTTCATCTGTGATTGTGCCTCACTTGCATTGAAAGAAAACTTCTTTGCGTTCAAAAATAAGATCTATCACCAAGTGCAGGGCACTTGTATGGGCAGCACATTTGCGCCGAGCCTGGCATGTCTTTACATGGCCAGGTTCGAAGAAGAACATATCCTCACAGATACCAACCCATTTAACGGCAACATCCTATTATGGCGCCGGTATATAGATGATATCATCATCTTTTGGAAAGGGGATGAGGAAGCCTGCCGGTCCTTCTTCACATGGATTAACACGATCAATCCCTTCCTGACATTTGTCGGATCACTGTCATCGGATTCCATCCCCTTCCTTGATCTTCTGATATCACTTGAAGAGGGTACTATAAAAACAACCAACTACAAAAAACCTACAGATAGGAATAGCTTGCTCCTATTTCAAAGTCACCATCCAAAAGCACTCAGGGATAACTTACCTGTAGGTCAGTTCCTCCGACTACGGAGAAATTGTAACACCAGAATAGAATTCGAAAAAGAAGCAGAGACCCTATCTGTCAATTTGATCAGAAGAAATTATCCATCTAACATCATAAGACAGGCACACAAGAGAGCCAGGAACAACCACAGAGGAGCTCTACTTGAAGTAAAAGAGAAGAAGGAAACCGATACACTAACCTGTGTGACATCATTCACCTCCTATTCCAACAAAATTTAAAAAATTGTCAAGAAGCACTGGAGGATATTAGAAACAGGTAATGTGTCACCAGGACCGACACCCCTGTTCGCATTCAAAAGGACTGAGAATCTGAGGGACATATTGGTACATACACGTCCAAAAAATAAGACCAACCCACAACCAACCCTTTGGATGCTACCCCCCGTGATGGGCCACTACCCATGCGGTACATGCACAGTCTGTCCTCAAACGACGGCGACCAAAGAACTTGATCTTGGACTGTCGAGACCATGGCAACAAAAACGCCACACGAATTGCAACACCAAAGAACTGTGTATACTTGATTACGTGTCCCTGTGGTTCATATTACATAGGAATGACAGCGCGACAAATAAAGATACGCATAGGTGAACATAAAAGCACTATCCGTTGCAAACGCTCAGCAACGAGATTACAGACTCATTTCCTGGAGAAAAATCACCCCCCAGACAGTTTGAAATGGACCATTATAGAATCCAACCCTCAATGGTCCATAACCACTTTGCTTGAGCGTGAACAACGATGGGTCTTCAGACTTAAGAGTGACAGTGGTGGTCTCAACGATAATATACCCTGGGCTGATCTGACTAGATAAAACCACCCAGTGGGAGCATCACACAACACCTGCCATATTCACTGCACACATGACACATTATGGCTTCATGTTCAATCAAAACCAGACAATATATATAACAGATTATGTTTCCCGCCTGCATAGTGGTCCTATTCCGGCTCTTCTGATAGTGCATTTTACCACCACTGAGACTAGACCCCCATATCTCTGTCATCAGGGATCTGCCCACATGTCTCTAATCGACACTCTGACCCCTGTATCTATAGACTATCACCAGTTTCCAAAAACGAGCACTGGATATTTATTCTCAACACACTTAGGGTTAGTTTACATTGTCCCACTCGCCGTCCGCTATCTCGTTTGACTACATGCTTGTGGCCATGATACTTCATGTCCCACAATGTCGTGCAACACTGATTGCCATCCCGGTATCATTGGGATTCCCGTATTTGGATCCCGTTCCAACATGGCCGCCACCTATAAACCCCTGACGATTATTTCGTCATTACGCTCTATCACGTGTCACGTAATTTCACTCCCCTGCACCTATCCCGAAGGGCTTGCATATAATGGATACTGCCGCCCCTAGTTGCCGTCCAACAGCCGAAGCTACCGGGTAGGTGATCCGGAGCACAGAAGAAGAGTACGAAGTAAGTGCTATCCACCCTGTCATTATGACACGTGTCTTATCGTATCAACACCGGCACACTGTCCCGGTTTCTAGCTGGTTCCATCCCTATCGGCTTATATGTCACTGCCTTGCCCTTTTCATTTTTCACAGCTGCCTTCTCTGGTTCTCGGCGAAGCTGACGAGGTCTTTCCTGGAAAGAGGGAGGGTAGGAACTGTGGAACTTTTTTACGGGGATCTTTTATATGGTGTGCTTTTCTTGTACGACCATATCGACACTGTACTCACCACTGTAGACCTCTTTACTAGGTAAGAGCACAACGTATCACCAATCCACACCATGCGTGATTAACGATATACGGACACCCTTTTCGTGTGTATGTACACCATTGACCCGCGGTGTTTTGTCTGTAAGGAGCATTTTTATTGCTCACCTCAGCACTCGACATAGTATCCATATCTGAGTCTAACGCATGCCAGGTACATTCTTGCTCCCTCCTTCCACAAGTATGCATATGTCCAGTTAAGTTCCCTACTGGGGTACTTTGTGTCACAATTAGCATGCACAGATTATTTATCCTCACTACTTGAGACTGTTATTAACGGCCTTGTATTGTGTTCCTGTTCCCTTTCCCCCCCCCCCCCTATGTGTTTTTTGTCTCCTCTTTAGGTCACAACCAGGGACACGCTAAGACGACGTGTCCCTTATTTATCTACTTTACAGTATCTCCTATATTTAGGACTCATGGGTTTATAGGGTGTCTCTTTCCCGATTCCCATTTGATATACCTCACTCTCTTGGTCCTGATGAAGCGCTCCTAGATCCATTAGGGACTATTTATGGCGTGAAACATGTCGACCCCTTGACTCACTTATACGATTCACCACACGGGTGAGAGAAGAGGGATTATATTTGTTTCATTTTCCCCTCTCACACAGGCAACTGAGATTGCTTCTCCATCCCCGTGATATATTTTAACCAGACCCCTAGGACATCCTGAATAAATTGCGAGTGTCCTTGGGCTCTTTTTAGACTTCACTCACTACCACCACCACCACTTAGTCCCACACACCCCCATGCACAAATGCGGCAAACTCCTTAAAGATCTCCGACAAAGAGCCCCGTGAAACGGGCCCGTGAGGGACTGCAGCGCCACCCCCACGAGGAGCACCAGCCCAATGATGATGCTATACACCTGTTAGGGTGTGTGAGGGCACTTCTAGATCCACACAGGAGTACCTTCACTCTTTCTCGGCACACTCAAACCCACTTGGAGACACTTCACATTTGTCCACAGCCCTATTGGCTGTCTGACTCCCCTTCTCTTTTATTCATAAGGAACTGTGACCATCTTACTGCTATCACTCATTTGGGGGTCCATAATTGTTGGCACTGTCCTGAGGCTCCACATAGGAGTGTGAGGTTTTAAATACACACTTGCAGCATGCATGACCAATGTAGTGGCCTCAGACATGATGTGCATGAGTGGGAGATATGCCTAGGGCCGGGACGGTTGCTCCAGTTACAGTCAGATCATTCCAGGACCATGGAGCAGTGTGCCCACTACTGTCCCATGAGACACCTTATCCTAGGAATCATGTGTGGCATCACACACTGTGGGCAGTCTCTGTGTGTTCAGCATAGTTTGGCCTCTGTGGCATTGTTCCCTGCCCTAATTTGTATTAAAGTAAAGTGTGCTACATGTGTCCACAGTACAGGGTGACCCCATTAGGCTTGTGCATACTCACACTGGGCAGTGCCTGTGTGTCTATGTACAACTATCAGTTGATGGTTGTTTGTCACAGATATATGTGTGGTCAGCCTCACGAGGTGATGTTGAGTACATTTAGGAGTTCTTGATTCCCCTTTTAGTAAACATAGATCGAGAGGTGTAACTACTTGCTCTGTCTCAATCACATTGTCTCATGTATGGGGTGTTTGTGCAGGAAAGGCATACATGTCAAAACCTTATGTCTCCTTGCCAGGTCTGACCTGTGTGTGCTAATTGTCTGGACTGACACTCAACGTGCAGTGACCCAGACATGTTGTGCAGGGTGTCATGTTTGTGCTTTGCAGCATGTGTCAAAAGTTACAATACATGTTTCCAGCTCATCCATTATTGGCACCGGTGTGTGCTCCCGATGCTATGTGGTTTGGTCTGTGTGTGCTGACATCTGTGTCGACATTCTTCGTTCCTATCAGGGTGTCTCCTCAGTGCAGGTGCTCCTTATTCCAACACTATTTCAGGGCCATTAGCTAATGCATTGTTCTGTGTCTGGACATGTGTGCCAATCCACATGACAGGTAGTGTGTCAGATGTGTAGCCAACTGTGTCATCATGGTACAGATGGCCATGTGACAGGTGGCATGTTTTAAGTTGTCAATCAAGAAGTCTTGTACCTTGACACTCACTACACTTGTCAACATGTCCCAATAGTTTCGATGCTTCACTTTGATTATTGTGAAGGGCAATAATGTGCCTGCATGACAGATGTCTCCCAAGGAAGTGCACAAGAAACCACCTTTACACTTTGGGGGAACACGCTGGCACATTTCAAACAAAGGCACAGTTCAGTCCAAAATTTGTTCTGGAATTATACATATCCATCTTCCCACAGTGTGTTTGCATTTGGGTTAGTTCTTGGTTGTTGCTGATGCCAACTTACCGGTGTCCAGTCATCTGGACTACCGTGGTGCCATGTATATGTACTTCCTGATACCACATTTCTTCTTAACAATGGCTTCTTGGCATTAGGCTGGCAGCTCATACAATGACTGTGTAAATGTAGTTTTGTGTGCACCTCCTTGTGTGACTTCTGATATTCATGCACATGTGTGTTCTGTTCTACAAGTGGAACATTCACACATTCCAAACTTGTCAATTGTGTAAAGTTTTGTGATTCCCAATGGATCAGAAAGTATTTATTTGGATTTTCTAAAGTACTCACAGGTCTATGAGTGTGGGGACCCCTTCAGCATTGGCGTCTGTTATTTGGCATTGGGTGCACCAATACTGTTTCGTTCACAGTGAGCAAGGGGTGGCATGCCTTCAGAGTCTGGCTGTGCTCCACTGTTCACAGACACTAGCTTCTCTGTATAATTGGATATCCAGTTATTTGTTGTTGTGTCCTGATTTTCATTATTTAAGGTGGCATGGTGGGTGAACCAACTGGGGAGTGCAGGGCTTACATATGTGCGGAGTCATCTAGATGTTACTCATGATGCATTTCATGATATGCACTGTGACCTATTATGTTTGGACTCATGTGTCAGATGTACACAGGTGACTGATTATTTCCTGTCTCTTCACCTTGCCCACAGCATCATCGGGGGACACCGAGGGAGACACCTGCATGGACGTGGAGGAGGGATCCAGCACCAGGGCCACCACTCCTGGCGAGTCGGAAGCATCAAGTGGCACGGAGGGCGAGGGGAGTGCGGCGGAGGACCTGGGTAGTACCAACACAGACTACAATGCTGACGGGTGCGAGGCTGAACTCCGTGAGGGGGCGGAGGCTGCTCCAACAGCTGGCAGCAGCACTACAACTGTCACCGCCCCCTCCATTCCTATCACCGCCCTCCCAGTTGCTCCGGTCCCTTCTGTCCGTGTAGGGCAACAACGTGTCTCCTTCGTGCCAGGCACCGCACCCCCTGCCCCTGTCTCCTCTGCTGCCCTCACTGCCAAGTCTGTGGACATTCAGCGGCAGTTGCAGGTTGGGCAGACATCGATCCTGACTGTCCTCCATGGCCACACCACACTGCTGACACAGATGGTGTCGTACATGGAGGGCATGTCATCAGCGATGTCTGACCAACGGATGTTGCTGAGGTCCATGGACTCGTCACTATCGGCAGCAGTGGGTCTCCTGCAGCGCTTGGTCCCCCCACCTACCCCTGCACCATCCACACTTCCCACTCCCATGCCTGTCCCAAGCACACACACATTCCCAGGCAGGCACCACACCAGACACAGCCAGCACACCAACAGGGAAGGGCAAGCGCACACCTCCAGTCACGCACACTCAGGGGGTAGAAGGCACACCCACTGGGTCTAGGGCACACAGGCAGACACGCAGCCACAGTCGGAGTCCGCATGCCTCACTCCCCAGTCCCTCCAATGTCACTCCCCTCGGCTCCCCTGCCCCACAGTCTGAGAAGGAGACCTACTTGGCTGTGCTGGGCCTCAGCCCCACTGCTTCACCATCGCGCAAACGGGCAAGGCACTCCACGGGTAGGGGGGTTGAGTCCCCCCCTGTCCACCACCTCCCCCATAGCGCTGCAACCCATCTCTCTGCCCCCCCCTCCTTGGGGCCTGTGGTTCATTCGGGTGCAGAGGAGACGCTGGCAGAGCTTGCGTACGTGTGCAGCGCCATACTAACCTCCACCTTTGCCGCTGCCCCACCCCGTGTGGTGGGGTCGTCCGTCCCTGCACCCACAACACCTACCCTTCCCCCTCCTGTCCCTGCGGTGCCTGGTCCTTCCCCACATGATGCCCCCACCCCAGTCGATGAACCAGGCAGGCTCGAATGTGTAGGCAGGCTAGGGGAGATGCGTGGACATGTGTCCCCCCCCAGGACATCACATCTGGACTGGCCTATGGCCTTTGTACATAGTGTCCTTTTATACATTTTATTTTACTGCTGAAAAAAGCATTTTGTTTTCCCTTTGAACACGATTGCTTTTCAGGTATTGATGGTGGTGCTGATGCTCCATGAGTTGAGGTGGTGATCATGTGTTAGGTGTCTGGGAAATATTGTAGTACGGTGCTCATGGGGTGGACCCTGGTATCACATCACAAGGTCTCTGCAAAGATTCTTTGCTCGTGTATGCTCTTTGTGTTTGGAGACATTGTCCCAAGGAGTGTTTCTTCCTCTGTGGCACCTGACATCTTCCCTGCAGGGAGTTGCACAATTGTTGTGCTGACCTGTGTCTACATTTCCTTGGTGGCTGACGGATCACTTCAACTAGGCCCATGCCTGCTCAGCAATGTCTCCGGCTGCATCGTCTGTGCCATCCTTGGTAGTCACTGTACTTGTGTATAGAGTATGTTGCCATGCCTCCATGTGGAAATTGTCACTTTTCCGCACTATGCATGTGTGTACTCCCAGCCTAGCACACAATTGGTACTTGTTCTGCAGGGTATTTGGTCACCTGACTGACAATTGTGGTCATTGTATCTGTGGGAAGTCCACCCTATTCCTTCCATGGTAGACAACTACTTGGTGGCTGTGCCAGCACCTGTACATTCCTATCAGTCCTGGAATGTGCGTGATAGTGTGTATTCCCTTTGGCTCTCTTAGTTTAGTAGGCTTTCACATAACTATGCAGTCTTGTGACATGTTCTCAGTGTGTGTATTGTGCTGCATCCGCCAGGGGTGGGTATGCATGTCAATCAATCAATCAATCATTGACACTTATAAAGCGCGCTACATACCCGTAGGGTCTCAAGGCGCTGGGGAGGGGGGGGGGGGGTGCCGCTACTGCTCGAACAGCCAGGTCTTCAGCTTCTTCCTGAAGGAGAGGTGGTCTTGGGTCAGGCGCAGGTCGGTCGGGAGGGAGTTCCAGGTCTTGGCGGCCAGGTAGGAGAAGGACCTTCCTCCTGTAGTCGCTCTTCGGATGCGGGGGACGGTGGCGAGGGCGTGGTTGGCTGATCGGAGGTGGCGTTTGGGAGCGTAGAAGTTGACTCGGCTGTTGAGGTAGCTCGGGCCTTGGTCGTGTAGGGCTTTGTGTGCGTGGGTGAGGAGGCGGAAGGTGATTCTTTTGTTGACGGGGAGCCAGTGAAGGTCTTTCAGATGTCCGGAGATGTGACTGGTTCGTGGGATGTCGAGGATGAGTCTGGCTGAGGCGTTCTGGATCCGCTGGAGTCTCTTCTGGAGCTTGGCGGTGGTACCGGCGTAGAGGGCGTTGCCGTAGTCCAGTCGGCTGGTGACGAGGGCCTGGGTGACGGTCTTCCTGGTCTCGGTGGGGATCCACCAGAAGATCTTCCGTAGCATGCGAAGGATGTTGAAGCACGCCGAGGAGACGTTGTTGACTTGCCTGGTCATGGAGAGGGAGGAGTCCAGGATGACGCCCAGGTTTCGTGCATGGTCTGTCGGTTTGGGTGCGGTGCCCAGGGCGGGAGGCCACCAGGAGTCGTCCCAGGCGGAGGGGGAGGAGCCCAGGATGAGGACCTCCGTCTTGTCCGAGTTCAGTTTCAGGCGGCTGGTCGTCATCCACTCGGCTACCTCTTTCATCCCTTCGTGCAGGTTGGCTCTGGCGGCGGCGGGGTCGTTGGTCAGGGAGAGGATCAGCTGGGTGTCGTCGGCGTAGGAGATTATGCTGAGGTTGTGTTTGCGTACGATGGCCGCGAGGGGGCTCATGTAGACGTTGAAGAGGGTGGGGCTCAGAGATGATCCTTGGGGGACGCCGCAGATGACTTCGGAGGCCTCTGACTTGTACGGTGGTAGGCGGACTCTCTGTGTTCTTCCGTCGAGGAAGGAGATGATCCATTCCAGCGCCTTGTCCTGGATGCCGATGTTGCTGAGGCACCGTACTAGGGTGCGGTGGCAGACCGTGTCGAATGCCGCGGAGAGGTCTAGGAGGATGAGGGCCGCTGTTTCTCCATTGTCCATCAGGGCTCGGATGTCATCGGTGGCGGCGATGAGGGCGGTCTCGGTGCTGTGGTTGGCTCGGAAGCCGGACTGTGAGGGGTCGAGGGATCCGTTCGTCTCGAGGAAGGCGGCCATCTGCTTGTTGACGGTCTTCTCGATGACTTTGGCTGGAAACGGGAGGAGCGAGATGGGGCGGTAATTCTTGAGTTCGGTGGGGTCCGCTGTGGGTTTCTTGAGAAGAGCGCTGAGTTCGGCGTGCTTCCAGCTCTCGGGGAAGGTGGCGGTGTCGAAGGATGTGTTGATGATGTCTCGCAGGTGGGGTGCGATGACAGCGTCGGCCTTGTTGAAGACGTGGTGAGGGCAGGGGTCGGTCGGTGATCCGGAGTGGATGGAGTTCATCGTGCGGATGGTGTCTTCGGTGCTGATCGGGGTCCAGGCGTGGAGGGTGGTGGTGGGGGGTGGTTGTTCGGTCATGGTGTGCGTTGGTTGGTTGTTGAAGCTGTTGTGTATGTCGGCGATCTTGTTGTGGAAGTATGAAGCGAGGGAGTTGCAGAGGTCTTGCGATGGGGTGATGTCGTTGTTTCCTGCGCTGGGGTTGGAAAGCTCTTTCACGATGTTGAAGAGTTCCTTGCAGTTGTGTGCATTGTTGTCCAACCGGTCCTTGAAAGCTGTTTTCTTGGCGGCGCGGATCAGCTGGTGGTGTTTCCGGGTGGCAAGTTTGAAGGAGGTCCTGTTGTCCGGTGTCGGTTCCCTTCTCCAGACTTTCTCGAGGGCTCGGCAGTACTTCTTGGAGCTCTTGAGTTCGTCGGTGAACCATGGGGCCTTCTTGCTGCCGGGTCTGCTGGGCGGGGTCCTCAGTGGGGCGAGTTCGTCCGCGCAGTTGTTGATCCACTTCGTGAGGTTGTCTGCGGCCTGGCTGGGGTTCGCTGAGCTGGCAGGAGGGTGCTGGCTCAGGGAGGTGGCGAGCTGGTCTGCTGTGATCTTGTTCCAGCTTCTGCGGGCGGCCTGTTTCTGGTGGTGGTGGGACGTCGTTCTCTTGAAGGTGAAGTGGACGCAGCTGTGGTCCGTCCATTGAAGCTCTGTGGCGTGGCTGAAGTTGATGTCTGTGCTGGAAGAGAAGACTGCGTCGAGTGTGTGTCCGGCGAGGTGGGTGGGGGTGGACACCAGTTGCTTGAGTCCCAGGTTGGCGAGGTTGTCGAGCAGGGTGCTGGTGTTGCGGTCGTTGTTGTTCTCCAGATGGAAGTTGAGGTCTCCCAGGAGGATGTAGTCGGCGGAGGGGAGGGCATGCGGGCTGACGAAGTCGGCGATGTCCTCGCTGAATTGCGTGCGTGGTCCAGGGGGTCGTAGATCAGGGTGCCTCTGAGGGTGGTGTTCGGGTTGGTGTGGATCTGGAAATGCAGGTGTTCGGCGCTGGTCAGGGTGTTGTCGGTGCTGGTCGTGAGACGGATGGTGCTCCTGTGGACGATGGCGATGCCTCCTCCCATCTGGTTGGCGTTTCGGTCCCTCCGGACAATCTTGTAGCCCTCTGGGATAGCGATGGCGATGTCGGGAGCTGAAGAGGCGTTCATCCAGGTCTCCGTGAGGAAGGCAACGTCCGGGGCTGTGGCGTCTAGAAGGTTCCAGAGTTCGATGGCGTGTCTGTGGACGGAGCGGGTGTTGAGCAGGATGCACTTGAGGTGGGTGCTGCTGGTGTTCGTCTTGGCGGGTGCTGGTGTGAGGCTGGTCCGGATGCAGGAGAACTTGCAGGCGTGGCAGCTGAAAGGTCCGTGGGTACCTCGTGGAGCGGCTAGGTGGCATTCTGGGAGTCGGCCGGTGTTGAGTGCGGTGAGGGTGGCGGCGGAGTACGTCAGGCGGGTCGGTCGGGCTCTTCGGGGGCCAGGGGTCCTGGCACTGGGCGCGGTCCGGGCGCGGACGGGCGTAGACGGGCTTACCTTTGGCGCACCTTCGGCGCTCAGGCGGCGCGCCTGCTGCGCGAGACCGCTGCGCGTTCGCACGGTCGCCATTTAAGGCGAAGTGCGCGGGTGGGCGGAGCAGCTGGGAGGCGGGAGCGGGGAGGGTACAGAAGAAAAAGGGGCGGGGCTAATGGCGGTGGCGGGAAGCGGGAGCGGGGAGGGAGAGCGGAGGGCGGCGAGGTAGGCGGGCAAGCAGGAAGGAGACAGGCACAATGGAGGTCAAAAACACGAAGAGGAAATGGCACAGAAAAAACAGGCAATAATACAGGTCAAAACACGAAGAGAAAACGGCACAGAAAAAACAGGCAACAATTCAGGTCAAAACACGAAGAGAAAACGGCACAGAAAAAAACAGGCAACAATTCAGGTCAAAACGGGGGAAAAACAGTAGGAAAACGATCTTGGGCACAGAAAGAGAACAAGCACAAATTACAGACAAAAACGGGCTAAAACCAAAAGGGGAGCGCTCAAGGCGGCAGCGAAGTCGGCGCTGAGGCAGAGGCAGGCACTGGGGGCACACGCAGCAGCTGGTGGCCGTGCGGCGCGGGGGTGTCCCACAAGTGGGACACTGCTGGGAGTGATAGGCACCCACCCCTCACATGTCTCTGTCCACTGCTGGTATTCCTCTGCACCCACCCCAATGTCTCTGTCCACTACTGGTGTTCCTCTGCACCCACCCCTCATATGTCTGGGCACTGCTGGGAGTGATAGGCACCCACCCCTCACATGTCTCTGTCCACTACTGGTGTTCCTCTGCACCCACCCCTCACATGTCTCTGTCCACTACTGGTGTTCCTCTGCACCCACCCCTCACATGTCTCTGTCCACTACTGGTATTCCGCTGCACCCACCCCCATGTCTCTGTCCACTGCTGGTATTCCTCTGCACCCACCCCTCACATGTCTCTGTCCACTACTGGTGTTCCTCTGCACCCCCCCCCATGTCGCTGCCCACTGCTGGTATTCCTCTGCACCCACCCCCATGTCTCTGTCCACTGCTGGTATTCCTCTGCACCCACCCCCATGTCTCTGTCCACTACTGGTGTTCCTCTGCACCCACCCCTCATATGTCTGGGCACTGCTGGAAGTGATAGGCACCCACCCCTCACATGTCTCTGTCCACTACTGGTGTTCCTCTGCACCCACACCTCACATGTCTCTGTCCACTACTGGTGTTCCTCTGCACCCACCCCTCACATGTCTCTGTCCACTACTGGTATTCCTCTGCACCCACCCCTCACATGTCTCTGTCCACTGCTGGTATTCCTCTGCACCCACCCCCATGTCTCTGTCCACTGCTGGTATTCCTCTGCACCCACCCCTCACATGTCTCTGTCCACTACTAGTGTTCCTCTGCACCCACCCCCATGTCTCTGTCCACTGCTGGTATTCCTCTGCACCCACCCCCATGTCTCTGTCCACTACTGGTGTTCCTCTGCACCCACCCCTCATATGTCTGGGCACTGCTGGGAGTGATAGGCATCCACCCCTCAAATGTCTGTCCACTGCTGGGAGTCCTGGGCACCCACCCCCATGTCTCTGTCCACTGCTGGGAGTGATAGGCAGCCACCCCTTACATGTCTCTGTCCACTGCTGGGAGTCCTCTGCACCCACCCCCACGTCTCTGTCCACTGCTGGGAGTCCTCTGAAGCCACCCAGCCACCCAGCCACCCACCCGACCCCTTGGTGCAGTACACTGCTGACCTGTGCATACACACACACCAATATACTGCTTATATGCTGCACCAGGCCCTAAGCCAACATTCGTGGCGTGTGTACTAGTGCCGTAGGGGTACGGGTGGGACGGACCGTACCCCCACATTCATGGGGTGTACGAGCCGTACCCACGCTCTGGAGGCGTGTGTACGGTCCGTACCACGCATACCCCTACATCCCCACTCCAATGGTGGTACGGACCGTACACACGCCCCCAGAGCGTGGGTACGGCTCGTACCACCATTGGAGTGGTGATGTAGGGGTACGCGCCATACCCACGCCCTCAGAGCGTGGTTACGGTCCGTACCACCATTGTAGTGGGGATGTAGGGGTACGCACCATACCCATGCCCTCAGAGTGTGGGTACGGCCCGTACCACCATTGGAGTGGGGATGTAGGGGTACGCGCCATACCCACGACCCCAGAGCGTGGGTACGGCCCGTACTACCATTGGAGTGGTGATGTAGGGGTACGCGCCGTAACCACGCCCCCAGAGTATGTGCACCAGGTCGTAGGCTAGGAGGGCTGGGATGACACGTAGGATGGGGTCCATGGCTGTCCGTCGCGTACCGGTGCTCCTTCTTCGCGTCGTCCTCAATTTCCCGGGAGTTTTTGGCTGCCGTAAAAAATGAGCGGTGCGGAGTGACGTGGGCACGGATCGTACTTGCTGGTTTGTAAAACGCTGCCCGACTCCATCCGGACGTCACGTACAAGATGTTCCGGATCGGAATTGTGGGTATTTTTTAGCCGGTCGGTGTTTTGTACGACTCGTACGGAAATGGTATTTCTGTACGAATCGTACTTGCGGGTTTGTAAGGTGCTTTTCCCGGGTACGAGTCGGATGGAGAATACGCTCCGTACGACCATTCGTACCCGGGTTTTACAGGATCGGAATCGGCACCTAAATATAACAATACTAAATACGTTACATAGCGTAAAGGATAACATTACTATTTCCACTCCAACAAGTGGAACAGTAGAGAAAGTGTTGAATAGCGGGTGGGTAAAAATTACTATTCCCACTTCACTGAGTGCAACAGTAGGGAAAGTGTTGGATAGCGTGTGGGTAAAAATTACTATTCCCAATCCAGTGAGTGCAACAGTAGGGAAAGGGTTGGATAGCGGGTGGGAATAATGTACTACTCCCACTCCACCGAGTGTAACAGTAGGGAAAGTGTTGGATAGCGGGAGGGTAAACATTACTATTCCCACTCCAGTGAGTGCAACAGTAGGGAAAGTGTTGGATAGCAGGTGGGTAAAAATTACTATTACCACTCCAGTGAGTGCAACAGTAGGGAAAGTGTTGGATAGCGGGAGGGTAAAAATTACTATTCCCACTCCAGTGAGTGCAACAGTAAGGAAAGTGTTGGATAGCGGGTGGGTAACAATTACTATTCCCACTCCAGTGAGTGCAGCATTAGGGAAAGTGTTGGATAGCGGGTGGGTAAAAATTACTATTCCCGCTCCAGTGACTGCAACAGTAGGGAAAGTGTTGGATAGTGGGAGGGTAAAAATTACTATTCCCACTCCAGCTAATGCAACAGTAGGGAAAGTGTTGGATAGCGGGTGGGAATAATTTAAAATTCCCACACCAAGTGTAACAGTAGGGAAAGTGTTGGATAGCGTAGGGGAATAATTTAGTATACCCACTCCTGCAATATAATTAACATTAATTAACAAGTAATTTTTTTTCTAAATTAATTTACCTCCCACCATTTTACCCTATAAACGTTACCTACAATATTGTAAATATTAATAAATTAACATAATTAATTAACAATGAATTAGTTAACTAAAAACAATTAACAATAAAATTAATAACCATCAAGTCTAAATAAATTCACACAATTAACACAATAAAATTACTTTTAATAAATATAATATATAAAATAATAAAAATTACATTAAAACTAAATTACTTCCTACCCTACTCCCCTATCAACCCTCAACCCACTCCTAACAAAGTACAACATTAACATATTTACAAATTAATTATTAATAATGAATATCTAATTAATTACAAATTAATTAAAAAAACACAATTAATATGATTACCAATGAATTACTAATTGTTATTAAACAATGTATAAATAATTAATAATAATTAATTAACTTAATTAACAATATAAATTATTAAATACTAAATTATGAATTATTAAAATAATTAATTAATTACAATTAAATTACTTCCCACCCTATTCCCCTATAAACCCACAACCCGCTAGAGAATTAAATTGCGCCAAAAATAATTAACATATGATTAATTATTTCTAAATAATTCTTAAAAAATATATTATAATTAAATTGCTTCCCACCCTATTCCCCTATAAACCCAAAACCCGCTACGGAATTAAATTACACAAAAATTATTTAACATAAAATTCATTACTTTAAAAAAATTCAAACATACATTACAAAAATAATACATACTTTTAACAAATATACTAACACTTAAAACACTAAAAAAATCGATATTTTTAACAACTATATTATGACTGTCGATATTACTAACTTCGATATTATGACAAACGATATTTCTTACCTGCATTTCGATATTCTGCACCACTATATTTTTGACAGTCGATATTATGTCCACTCGATATTTTAAACTCTATATTTTGCCATATCGATATTTAAAATTCTGTATGCTGGGGGTACGCACCGTACATACACGGGGGTATGACTCGTACGTACACGGGGGGTACGCTCCATACATACACGGGGGTATGCTCCATACATACACGGGGGTACGCACCGTACATACACGGGGGTACGACTCGTACGTACACGGGGTGTACGCTCCATACATACACGGGGGGTATGCTCCATACATACACGGGGGTACGCACCGTACATACACGGGGGTAGGACTCGTACGTACATGGGGGGTACGCTCCATACATACACGGGGGTACGCTCCATACATACATGGGGGGTACGCACCGTACATACACGGGGGGTACGCACCGTACATACACGGGGGGTACGCACCATACATACACGGGGGTACGCTCCATACATACACGGGGGGGTACGCACCATACATACACGGGGAGGTACGCACCGTACATACACGGGGGTACGCACCATACATACACGGGGGGGTACGCTCCATACATACACGGGGGGGTCGGCACGTACATACGGGGGCTGGCGCGTACGTACACGGGGGCTGGGGGGGGTCGGCGCATACTCACGGGGGCTGGGGGGGGTACGGCGCATACCGGGCCCCCAATTCCACTCGCATCGCGGCGTACTTCGCTTTTCCGGCACTTTTTGGGTGCCGTAAAAATATTGCCGTCCGGACCGCTGTCGGTTCGAATCGTACTTCCTGGTTCGTGAAACGCTGCCTGAGAGCGTCCCGACGTCACGTCGGCGCTTTCCCCGGATCACATTTGTATGTATCTTTTCGTTGGTCGGTGTTTTGTACGACTCGTACGGAAATGGTGTTTCCGTGCGAATCGTACTTGCATGTTTGTAAAGTTTTACAACCGGGTACGAGTTGGACGGAAAAAAGCCTCCATCCGACGGTTCGTACCCGGTTTTTACAGGATCGTAATTGGCACCATAATCTTTCGGAGTCTGTTACCATAACTTTAGTCTGATTTTTAAAACCTCCTCTATTAGGAGATGTATGCTGTTTTGGAATTGAGTTGTACACAAGTGTGGCTATTATTAGCGCAGTAGATGCAAAGGCATCAGGGACTAAGGGTGTGAGGTGACCCCAAAGATAGCTGTTCAACTCCTCATCAGGGGTAGTAAATGCTATATAAATGCAAATTACAACCCAATGAGGTTTTGAGGGCACATCTCTTTGCTTGCATTGGAGCCCACTGTACCCTTGTTACACAACAGGAGGGAGTGAGGGGTTATTTCACTTTTTAATATTTCCAGTTGTACACTTTATTGCAGTTCCCTTCATTAATGGTTGAATTTTAGATCAGTTTTCAAGACGAAATAACAGTAAGTGATTTTATATTACATGCTCCATTAATTTGTGGCCTTCAAGGCCAGACTGGTCGTACAGGCCATCAGGCATTTTCCTGGGAGGCTGGTCGGGTAGGGGGTGCTTTTGTTACTGGGACCGCTTTTGTAGCAGTGCAGCAGTTTTAAAGGCACTGCAAAGTTCCTTGTATATCCACTAGTTTTCAGGGAACAATAAAAGTGTCTAGCATAACTCTGGTGATTAACGTACCTGCTGGAAAATGAAAGAATTTTGTCTAGTGTCAGTGTTGACTCATCTAAGGTAGCACGGAGGGTTAATATGCCTGATGCGAAGAGCGTGCACTATGCAGATCACAGTAAACAAAATGTTTGTGCATAGTGTATTGGGTAACTGCTTTTGTCACAGAGATCCTTTTGTTACTGTGCATTTCATAAATTTAAATCGTAATCTAGGTTAGAAAGTTACGTTTTTTTGTCCCAGTCTTTCATTATCCAATTTTTGATAAAAAATGGTTTGTTTGGGCAAAAATACATTCTTATTAGTAAAGTCAACCCTAACTACTGTGTTACGTTCTGATTACTGAGTTTGTGCTTCCCCAGACCAAGCACTCTTAAAAAATGCCTACCAGAATGGATGACATGTGAATGCTACACCTTTTAGTCCCCTTTGTCTAATGTAACATTTTCTATACACTGATTTACACACATATGATTCATTCTGTGTGTGTGTGTTTATGATGTAAGATCTTCTAACACACTACTCTTGTATGAGCGGCACTATAAAACAAGTGAAATACATTAGTGAGAGGGGCTATGAAGAAATGAGAACCCACCCCAAGCCCCCTTGCAGTGGCCAGGCTCGCTGGGTGCGCTCCATCGCTATGCACAACATTTGCCAGGGCTGCTTTGGGTTCCCAGTCCAGCCCTGGTGGCAAAGCCCCTTATCTATCAATATAACCTTCCTCTGCGTTTACATTGACTAAGCACTGAGTGTGGGGGGGGGGGGGGACACAACCGCGGTGCACACAGATTAAGCTGGAAACAATAAAGCGGTGTCTATGTAACAAATAAATGCTCATTAACTTACATTATGGGCCCTGCCTGACACGTCATTAATTGGGAGATAAGCTGTAGTGAAGGCTGGAAGTTCAGTTGAACCTAATGAGGGTCGGCTGAGAGTTCCGTTGGTCTGTGCAGGGAAGAATTTCATGGCTCAAAGCCAAAGCCGGCCCCCCACCCCACCCCGCCTTCTCCTCCCAGGGGACAGGGCAGCAGGGAGAGAGTCCAGCTCGCTACCACACAGGGTCAGGAGGAAGCCCCTCCCACCGCTCACAAAGACCTGCTCCGGAGTCGGCACAACTCTTTGGAACTGTTCATCCAGGAGAGAGAAGCCGAAAACAGGAGAAGCTCGGACCCAAGTTCAACACCGACAGTAAGTCGTGCAGAGGGGGAGAGAGTGAAAGAAGAGGGCAGTTCGACAGAGAGCGGGATTGGAGAGAGAGAGAAAGTAGCAAGTCTGGGAAGGAAGAAAATCGAAAGGGCTTTAAATCTTTATTTCAGGGCAACGGTAACAAGGCTTGTTTCAGGTTCGTGACAACGAAGAGACAACACTGAAGTTTCCAGGTGTACGTATAACTCGCTACTCGAAGCAAAAGAATTCAGGGAGTTAATTTGAAGCCCATAATTTAATTAAAAGATAGCAGAGCTGACACGTTTATCTCTGAAAAATGTTCTAAAATCATCAATGGGCTCTGCATACCTCTCTGTTCTTTTTTTTCACAGTCTGTCTTACTTTGAAGCCTGGCCTGTTTGTAATTTGGTTCCAAGTAGTTATGTTCCATTTTATTGCTTGCGGAATAGGGAATTTAGGAAATAGGATTTGCTCTGAGTTTTATTTAAGTCAAAACATGAAGCAACTAATTTTATACTGTATTTACAGAACATGCGAACGGACAAATACATTTCACCCACTTTTTAAACTTGAAAGGTGTTTTTTTTTGTTTCAGTCACTATCATTTTGTTATATTTTACAGAAACATCCAAACTAGTGCAAAATCAACAAAATAAACATGGTTCACTTTTTTAACCTTACCAAACTTCTGAGTTTCATATCGCGTTTACGATCATCTGGGTGGGCACTTAGGCTATAAATGATTCCCGTTGTGGAACCAGCAGCATCCAGTGCGCTGCTGCCCGCACGCTGCCAGTGACCTGTGTGGGTGACCCTCGACAGTGGCGCCCATTGCTCACCGAGGGGAAATGACGCCACGCGCTGCAGCGGCCCTCGCGCCCACAGAGCTCAGCTTCACCCAGCCTCAGGATAACAGCACGCTTGTCCCCCTCTCAGAGAGTTATTCTCGTCATGCCTCAATTACCTCGTGAAATGTGTTCGGCCAGATGACTTTTTTTGGGACTGAGGACTGGCAGTAAAAGGGATGCTGTGTGGTGCAGGTTTGCTCAGGACAATGGAGGCATACATCAGCGCGGTGAGGCAGGGCTCTCGGTATCGGAGATTGAACGAGAAGCGCTATTAAAGGGTCTTTTGATCGCAGCACAGTAATGCCCATTCAGGAGCATAGTGCTCAAGTGTGCGCACACGCACGTCTTCCCCTGGACAAATGTAAATGACGCGCAGTATACCTGCAGGCTGTGGTAAGGGGCCGGCGTCAGAAGGGAGGGACGCAGTGCAGGATCTTAGGCGCTTGGGAGATGAGGAAAGAGAGATACAAAAATACAGACTGTGAGGCTGACACACTAACGGAACAAGAGAAATGACGGGATACATTCATGTATGCAAAGATAAAATGACAAATGGCCGTGTGTTCAGCTACTGAGATGTGGACAGAAACGATTAGGCAGTGAGGCAGACACAGAACGATAGACCTAGATGTACTAATGTTTAGCAAAGGACGCTCTATGACGCAAAGCAGTGCTACGTGACGTGAAGTGGTTTAAACTACAGCGCTGACCAACTTTCGTTCGCAAAACATGGTTTCTGTGTTGAAAGTTGACACAGGCACAATGCAAAACGGCTTTGATTCACATAGCTCCACATTCCCAATACCTAATGCAAAGGGGGTGGTGAAGGCAGGAACAGCGTAAAACACATAGGGATCCATTGAAAACTAGATTAACTAAAGTCACACTAATTGGCAGTGACTGACTTTTTGTGGACTACTAGCGCCAAAGCAAAATAGGCACAAACAGTGGGCAAAAGGAAATCTCAGAGCAATACACTTATTGCTTAGGTTTGTGCTTAGACTCATGCAAAACGCTACATTTATTGTGCAAGTGCGGCTGATGACATCATCCGTGTACACCGTCTATCTATGATAAGATAGAAATACAGCAAAATACTGTTTTTTTGTCAATCACACAAATAACACTGCAGCTTCTGCACAGCATTGCATTGCATGGACATTGGTGAGTCTTTGGCCATACATTGATTCGAAGTCATGAGGAGAGAGAGAGATAGAAAGAGAGTGTTATTGTTTGCGTTATTTAGCCGATATTCACAAAGCAGGCACCATTCTTTCATTATCACATGTGTATCACTAGCCAAGTTCAAGAATTGTCATATGTGTTATGACAGAAATTGTGTAGGTACATCGTTAATTATCAAAACATAAGAATGCAGTTAACAGCATGGCAGCGGATATGTCGACCTGAAATATCTTGGATCTTCACAACCTTTCACAACCAAGTTTCCTCTCCTACTACTTGTTGACTTTAGGTGTCTTTGACCATGTACATCACTCTGCTGACTTTTGGCTGAGTTCGCCCTGTAGAAATACCATATTCATACATACATACATACATAAAACGTCATTATTGAGTACTACTGTATCATCAAGGTAGGGAAATTAAGATGTACTCTACTTAACTCCACATCTTCTCACCTTGATGATGTAGTTGTAGTCAATAATGTAGATGCAATATGGTGGACATCGATATTTCTACCACAATACTGTGACCTCCCATCCATGCACATAACTTAAAGACTTTGGGCCCGATTCACAGAACTAACTTAAGACAAAATCCTAAACTTACTACCATTTTGGTATTCACAGAAGGCACTTACTCATTTTGGTATTCACAGAAGGCACTTACTCATTTCGGTATTCACAGAAGTTAGGAGTCCTAACTTTAGGACTCCTTAATGCCTTCTGTGAATACCGAAAGTCTTAAAGTTAGGATTTTTCTCAATTTAGGAGTAGTAAAGTTAGGACTCCTAACTTTAGGACTCCTAAATGCCTTCTGTGAATACCGAAAGTCTTAAAGTTAAGATTTTTCTCAGTTTAGGAGTAATAAAGTTAGGACTCCTAACTTCAGGACTCCTAAATGCCTTCTGTGAATACCGAAAGTCTTAAAGTTAGGATTTTTCTCAGTTTAGGAGTAGTAAAGTTAGAACTCCTAACTTTACTATTCCTAAACTGAGAAAAATCCTAACGTTAAGACTTTTGGTATTCACAGAAGGCATTTAGGAGTCCTAAAGTTAGGACTCCTAACTTCTGTGAATACCGAAATGAGTAAGTGCCTTCTGTGAATACCAAAATGAGTAAGTGCCTTCTGTGAATACCAAAATGGTAGTAAGTTTAAGATTTTGTCTTAAGTTAGTTCTGTGAATCGGGCCCTATATTTTCAGAACCAGACCAACTTAAAAAAGAACAAAGTACATTTTATGCATTTGTCAGGTCACTGAAGAATGCCTTACAGAAAATCCCATTTAGCATGACTTAGAAAAACAAGAGGGGATTTAATAAACACATTTATGACCATTGGAAGAAGTTGCACATTAATAATGGCAGCACACTCTTGAGAGTTTGTTTCATACTACTGTTTGTACCTTTTGATAATCCTTTGAAGAAAGATAGATTTGTGGGAACTATGTATTAGAAACTTCATGTCAGATTTGCACAAAATTGTAGCCCATTCCCAGTAAAGTCTTAGAAAATAAGATGGAAGATTGGTGCCTGAACTCTCTGGAGGTCCCAAGGTCGAAGACATGGTTTTTGGTTGTGAATTCTTAGCTACTAAGAATTGTATATTCTCCGTTTGCTGTGGCATCTCCCCTTACTACCCCTGCAAGAAGTATACATGCACGTCTTACTTCAGACAAGAAAACGAGCACTGTAATTGTGAGCTGGTGAAGCTCAGAAACTAATATGTTAATATTGGACATACCTTTTTTTTTGCTACTCCCAACCTTCTTCCAAAAGTCAAAAGCCACCTCCCATTTAATTTCTACGTCAGCCTCCCCTTCCAACCATTACCTCTTTTCCATGCTTCCTTGTTATCCAAGCAGTGGGTAGCAGGGGACATTTTGACAACAAATTTGCTCTGAGAAATGCTTCTGTGTTCTGCTGTGTATCAGGCTCTCACAACTCCACCCACCATTGTTCCAAGATGCAGGGGATATGCAAGAGAATGGATGACACCTCACCCATAGCTCCCACCCAGGGAAGTGCATTGGGATTGGTAATTGGTACAGGACATTTGTCATTTTAGGCTGAAACTAAGGGGTTGGAATTACATTTCTACTCTAAAACGTATCAGTATCTCAAAACAATACAATTTGCATATCTGTGGCATAAACACAATTAGAAATAGTGACTTTTGCAACTGCTATAACATGGGCTTAGAAGCCAAGCCCACAGAGTCCTAAACAAATCACTAGGCATCCAGTGCAATAGTGGTGCCCTCTTTCCTCTTTGACCATTTCAGAGCCCAAGAGATAACTATTCAAATACTCCTTAAGGTACATTCACTAGCCTCCCACAAAGGGGATGAGTGAAAAACATCCCGATAAGATGTCTGGTAAAAGTGCACGCCTAGTTTTCCATGGCAAACTCTCTATTGGTTAACATGGAATACAGGTATTGAGACAGTTTGGATAAAAAAACAAAACTGTGATGTATCTTTACCTCTTAGATATTTTTTAGTATTCAGTCCCGCAAATTAATAATAGTGACTACAAGTAATTTCTGATTGATAGATGTTTTACCGCCGCATCAGTTCAAAATTTGCTGGACAAATCTCAATGGACATCTGAGGCAGCATTTATTGATGCAATTGTTGGCATCAGAGAGGCAAATGAGGTGGACTTAGAGTGTGAATTCTTTTTTCTCTGTTGAGAGGTGCTTCTCTAGCAAGGTTGTGAAGTATATTGTGGCACTAGTAGGGCAGTATATTGTGTAGCTATTACAAACTAGTGCCCACCATTTATTATTATTATTTTTATTTATTCATTTGTAGAGCGCATGGTTACACCAACCGGTGTGTCCCCGTGCTGAGACATATCTAGTGAGTCTGCAGCTGCCCCCAGTAAGACTCGTTGAGTTGTACTTTATTCAGTTCTTGTGAACAGCCATGTCTTCAGCTGTCTGCGGAAGTATACTTTCACTTGGTTCAGTTCTTTGGGCGATTGGCATGGAATTCCAGATTTTTGATGCTAGGTACCTGAAGGAGCGAACCCCTATTCATGCTCTGAATATTCTTGGAACTGTCACCAATGCCATCCAGATTGCGTCCTGGGGTGTATTTAGTCAGTAGTGGTTGAAGGTATCTAGGACCTTTATTTGAAAGGATGTGGTGACAGTGGCACATTGTCTTAAACACGACTCTCTTCCCCACTGGCAACCAGTGTAAGGTTGTAAGGGATTTCTTAGTGTTGGCTCTCCTTGGAAGGCTGAGAACCAAACGTGCCGCCGCTTTTTGTACCCTCTGCAATTTGGATAGGCCTTTTTTGGAAGCGCCGAGGTATAATACATTTCCATAGTCCAGTTGTGAAGTAATTATTGCATGTACTATGCTTTTCCTGGTATTAGATGGTAACAAATCTATAACTTTCCTCAGGGTTTTCATGCCCCCATAGCACTTCCCAGCTACCTTCCGAATCTGAAGACAGTCTGGAGTCGAACCAGATTTCAAGGCTTTTCACCTCTGTTTTTGGGGAGGGAACTTGGCCCAGTGGTTCTGGCCACAATGTGGATGACCATATGGTTGGTGCCTTGCCTACCACCATTACCTCATTCTTATTCCCATTTAGCTTGAGGCAGTGGTTTGACATCCAGTCAGCCACCTCTTCTAGACATTTAGAGAAGCGGATCGCTGCCTGATCTTTGTCTTGGGAGAGTATTACAATTAGCTGCGTGTCATCCACATATGACACTATCGACACCTTATGTTTCTCCACACATTCTGCTAGTGGTCCCACATACAGATTGAAGAGGGTGGGGCTCAGAATTGATCCCTGTGGGACCCCTTGGGGTAGAGGGTAGCTATTGGACAGATGTGTCTGTTGTGCGACTAGGAAGCTCCGCACGGATAGAAACGATGTCAACCACTTCAAAGCGTTCCGCCTGAGGCCACAGGTCTCTAGTCTTTGGAGAAGCAATTGGTGCGAGACGGTGTCAAACGTCGCACTGAGATCCAACAGGATCAGTGCGGCCGTTTGCCCTTCATCAACGTATTTTCTCAGCGTCTCTGTGGCCATCAGTAGTGCTGACTCTGTGGAGTGCGCCATTCTAAAACCTGACTGGGGTGGATGTAGTAGGTCGTTAGTATTGACGTGGTCAACCAACAGTTTGTTTGTGATTTTTCTGCGATCTTAGCCACAAAAGGTAGTAATGAGATTGGGCGAAGGTTTTCTAATACTGTATATTCTAGCAATGTATTTTTCCTGAGTGGTCTGACGATGGCCTGTTTCCATTTGGTTGGGACTACTCCCGTCTGGAAGGCGCAGAGGATGAGTTCCGCGATGTACGGCAGGATCATGTCCGCCCCCTCCATTACTCTCTCTGGTCATGCAGGGTCTAAAGGGGAGCCAGACTTTATTCCTTTCACTGTGGCTTTCAGTTCCTCTATTTCCTGTATTTTAAATTCATCCAGAGTTCCTCCTACAAAGTTCCCAAGGCCCTGCCGTACTTCTCTTGGGAAGGTCTCGTATATTTTCATTACTTTATTTGCAAAAAGTTCTGCCACCTTATTGCAGCTTTCTTTGGAGGCTGTTGTGTCCTTATTCTCTTCCTGATTTTTGAGAGACTTCAGACTTGTGAACATTTCTTTATGAGAGCTGCTGGCTCTTTCTATTTTATCCGTGCAAAATTCGCATCTGATTTTCTTGATTAGTGAATAATAGTCTTTTAGTTCCTTTTTATATTCTTCTTTGGACCTGTTGCAATAGTTTTTCCTCCAGACTCGTTCTGATTTATACACCTTTTTTTGGCCTTCATTAATTCATCATTGAACTATGGTGCTGTTACTTTTTGTCTCTTAGAGATTCTAGTGCTCCAGGATGCTACTTTATCTAGTGCATCAGTAATCCATGACTCCATCTTATTATTGGCTAGATTAATATCGTTATCCAGCGTTAGATTCTTCTCCCTAAGAGCTCGAGTGAAAGATGCGGAATTGAATTTATTCCACTTTCTAGTAGTAATTTCCTTCCTTGGGTGTTGCGCCTTCCTTCTATGAGATGGCACTGTGAAGGGGACTAGGTAGTGATCTGACCACTGAACTTGCCATGGTGCTTTCAACTTCCATCTCAGTAAAATTTGAGAAAATAGTGTCTAAGATGTGGCCCCCTTGATGGGTTCGTGATTACACTTTTTGTGTTAGATTTAGTGTCAGCATATCCTTACAAATTGCCCTTATTTCTTGGTTATGTGTATCATCGAAATGTATGTTTAGGTCCCCTAGCACCAGAAATTTTTGGTGTCTCAGGGCTGGGTGTACTAACTTTTCTCCCAGGGTCGCAAATGTTATTTGGCCCGGTGGGCGGTAGATTAGAAAGCCAGCTATGGTGTTATCTTCTGCCGTGGATAGAGTGAAAAAGAGTGCCTCACAGTTGTCTAGGCCTGCTTGTTTGATTTCACATTTCATGTCGGCTTTGTAGATTATGGCAATTCCCCTACCTCTCTGGCCTTCCCTGTCTTGCCTTACTAGCATATATTCGTTCGGGATGGCGTCCAAAACATCTGGGGTAGAGTTCTCGTTAAACCATGTTTCGGTCAGGAATAGAGCATCCAATGACCTTTCCCTTAATAGATCGTGTATCTCATGCTTGTGCCTGGCCATTGACCTGCAATTTAGTAACGCCAACTGTAGCTTGGTCTCCTTAAAATTTTGTGTTTTAAATATGAGTGCTAGATTGCAGTGGCTACATATTGGTGCCATGTTGTCTACACTTATTTTATGCCTGCATGCTGTGTCTGTGGGCATTAGCAATCTCAGTAGTTCCTCCTTAGAGTACTTGATCCTATCCCCTTAGAACCAGGGTTTCTGGCCCCTGGTCCCGGTCGGGCATGGACGGGCGCAGACGGGCTTGCGGCTTGCCCACTGCACTCGTCTGCTGCGCGGTCGCCCACACATTGGTTCTTTTAGGGGTATTAGGCGGGAGGCACGTCTTTGCCCGCTAGACCGAAAGTGATGCCCTAGTGACAAGCTCTGCCCCGCCCTCCACGCAATAACACACAGCTGGGATGGACCGGGGTGGGCAGCCTAACACGGTATGCTCGTAATTTTCTTAGTTAAAAAACAATACGTTGTGCAAATACAGCAAAGTAAACCAGTACACTTAAAATATTACAAGTTTTAAAAACGCAACATTCACGGACTTTCTGCACACACTCTGCAGTCTCACCGAGTGTCTCTGCGCATCCGCAATCACCTAAGTCTCTTGTAGGGTGATTAGGCGGGAGGCATGCCTCTGCCCGCTAGACCGGAAGTGATGCCCTAGTGACACGCTCTGCCCCGCCCTCCATGCAACGGCACACAGCCAGGATGGACCGGGACGGGCAGCCTAACGCGGTATGCTCGTAAGTTTCTTAGTTAAAAAACAGTACGTTGTGCAAATACAGCAAAGTAAACCAGTACACTTAAAATATAATAAGTTTTAAAAACGCAACATTCACGAACTTTCTGCGCACACTCTGCAGACTCACCTGAGTGTCTCTGCACGTCCGCAATCGCGTAGATCTCTTGAGGGGAATTAGGCGGGAGGCACGCCTCTGCCCGCTAGACCGGAAGTGTTGCCCTAGTGACACGCTCTGCCCCGCCCTCCACGCAACGGCACACAGCTGGGATGGACCGGGGCAGGCAGCCTAACGCGGTATGCTCGTAAGTTTCTTAGTTAAAAAACAGAACGTTGTGCAAATACAGCAAAGTAAACCAGTACACTTAAAATATTACAAGTTTTAAAAACTGAACATTCACGGACTTTCTGCGCACACTCTGCAGTCTCACCCGAGTGTCTCTCCGCGTCCGCAGTCACCTAGGTCTCTTGTAGGGGGATTAGGCATATATTAATATTATGTATGGTAAATGTTTGTATCATGCATATGTCCATAATGACAGAGGGATAATGTCATATTTGAGTGCACTTTTCTAATGTGTATAAAAAGAAAAGCATTTTCAACAAAAACTAAAAAATAAGACCAACTTCCAATGTTGTAGAAAAATAACCACCTTTTAATCTCATTGGCCACGCAACGTTATATTTCTTGTCAGAGAGAGAGAGGAATATGAAATTAAACTTTTTTTTAGTATTACACTCCCAACACTGATAGATTCATTTTCATATCACACAACACTTACCTGCATCCACTTCAGAGACTTTAACAGCCAATTTGAACATTCGTGTGAACGCAATAGCAGGAAAAAGTTGTCACCGGAATCCTTAAACTCGTGGACGTCTGGACACTCTATTCTAACCCCAGTCCCTAGCTGCATGGTTGGAACATTGAACAACTATCCAATCATTGTTTTTCTGAGATCTACACAATTAATCCACCATTTAAACACCATGCAAGCAATCTAATGAATATTCATCTTACATTTTTCCTGTATTCAGGTTCACCATGAAGGGTACCTTGCTGTTTGTCATCTTGTCACTAGCCCAGATATCTGATGCCTCCCCAGTGCCAATTCTGGAAGATCAAGAAATGGGTTATGCGCTTCAAGAATCTACTGTTAACCCAGAGGATTCATTACAGTTCCAGATTGTCGGTGAGTTCAAATTACAGTTCAGATGTTTGGAAGCATTATTTAAAAATCGTATATGAAGAATTTATATGAAAGATGTTTTCATAAGTTAATTAGTACCTCATAAGAACATCTTTTAATTGTTTGTACACATGGAAATTAAATATATCACAACATGTATGCTTTCATTGGAGACTGCTTAGGCTCCTTGAAACTCCTATCTTTCAGTACTGCAGTTACCTGCAATATGCCAATATTTCACACATGTATGCAAATGTGATGTAACATCCTATGGACTAAGTCAAACAATGTAACTTTATTTGCATTGGCCTGCCAGCACACACAAGTATAAATAATTCATACCAAACCATATACCTCTAGTTACATAAACACAAAGTATCTAACATTTGTTATATTCTTTCAGCATATAAAAACAACCACCAGGAAAATAGTAATGCCACTATTGACTTGATATATAATGTAACAGAATGCTTCATGTTATTTATCAGGATTTCTCTAGGGGTACAATTTGTCAGCCAACTCTCCACAGTTTAAAAGAGGTGCATCACAAACGTGCCAAGCAAGTGAAGTACCAAGATCTTGTTTGCTAGGTGAAAGGCAATGAGAAATTAAATTAATTCAAACAGGAAATTCCAAAGCACACAGTCACTGCAAGATGTCATGGGACTACACTAAATATATGAAGTAAGAAAAGCAAAACAATAGAAAATTGACGGAAGAAAGTTGACAAAAAAGTCTAAAGAGCCTTCTGGAAGAATAGGTGGCAAGTAAAATTTCCCAGCTGCCGTGTCAGCTAGGTCCAAAGACAAGTGGAAAACACTGAAAAGGATCTGCCTACTTACCTGTGTGTCCACAAACAGAAGTACTTAGAGATGCAATAGGCCTCTTGACTAGAGTGATAACTAAGAGGAGACTAAGGACAACATTTGTCCATGATAAATTTGGGTCTGGCCCTATGGACAGTTATGTGGGAGACTAGAGGTCAGTGATTCACCTTGCTTGCTTTTAAACATAATTATTGTTTTTTAGTCCTATAAGTAACTAAACTACAATAGACAGGAAAAGCTGAAGGCTAGAGATTGATCCAGCAAAGATTTGTATCCCAATATCATGACACCTGTTTTGCTGCTGTGACAGATAAGAAAGATTTTTCCCATCAAAAGAAGAGCAGTCAAAACAGGAGTGAAGAGACTGAATCAGAGTTGGGAATGGAAGAGTCAAAGCAAAGAATCAGCAGCATGTAATTGGCGTAATATCATATGAGGCAAAAACCTCTGCTAGCAGATGGAAGAGTCTGCAAATAGATACATGAGAAAATATGCAAAAGTGAGGAGCCTTGTGAGACTCTGCAAGGCATAGGATACTCCTTATCTCGATAAGGAGCAAGAAAAATAAGATTGTGCTTGATGTGTGAAGAAGAAGGAGAACGCTGACAAAGCAGTTCCTCCAATGTTTGGTGTAAGCATAGGGTGGTTCAAAATGTATTGATCCAGGAAATCAAAGGCAGCAGAAAAGCCAAAAAGAAACAGACCAGTACACTACAAAGTCCGGGAAATTCTGAGTTCAGTACTAACTCCTAGGGGGAACTCGCCCCTCTTCCTGGGCCTAATCCAGCCTGAGTAAATTCCAAACAGTCAAATTGCTCTAGACTGTAGGAGAGCAATTTAGTCCAGCATTTCTTTTTTTGTTTTGAAGAAAGCAGGGAGGAGGGAAAAGAGCCACAAGGGTCTAAATGGGGTGTTTTTGCAAAGGATTGCTCATATCTTGTTTAATGACAGGGTTTAGAGATAAGTCCATTTGTGTACATTCATGATGACAGGTACTACAATAGAGGCGGTGTCTCAAGCACTAGAACAGTGAAGGAGTTAACTGCAGAGCCAGACCTCAAAGCCAGAAGTGATACCCAAACATCATTGTCTGCAACATAAATAAGGGAGTCTATGTTATGAGATGGCAGGGAAGCAGGAGAAGGAACTCTCAGAAGGAGGTGTCTTAATGGCCGGCATGTTTAATATTTACATGGGTGATATTAGATCTGGCATACATGAACATAGATCTTCCAACAAAGACCTCTAGAAGTGGATGCACTAGGTGGAGTGACATAATTCTTAACAAGTACAAATAGTCTTTTCTAGGAATTGACCAACTTTATAAATGTGTCTTCAGCTATCCTCAGGTCTGCCCTGACAAAAGCAGGATCTGTAGCGTCTAAGTTGCTGCTTACAGGTCATCCATGCCATTACTCAATAAGTCATGAGTATGGACCATTCTACATGCCCAGAGCCTATTTGTGGACTTGAGTGAAGAGGTGGCCCATAAGTTCTGAGGTTGAGTAGACCTCGCAAAGCACATCCTGGTAGAAACAGAAATATCCAGGGCAACATTAAATGAGCCACATTCGAAAGATATAGCATCATGTTAATGTTTTTCAGACACATCACCGCATCTTTTATGCTCTCATCGTAAGCAACATGTTTACAGCTAGCACATTCTAACATTGCTATCCCTCAAGTGCCTCATTATGCACAGATGAAACAGGTTCCACTAGAGGTAATGGCAGAGCCCTTGTGCAAAGAACTTTTAATTCAAGCTTTTGAGTGTCACTCAGCTACTTTACTGTAGGTGCAGGTGAACCTAGTTTTGCTACGCGGAACTCCGCGAAGTTACAAAATAACTCTGCGAAGTTCCGCGAGTGGCAGTGTGCAGTGCGAACTGCAGTTTGTGCTGGTATTTCTGCTGCTCGGGTAGAAATTCTACCCGAGCAGCAGATCGCACTTGCAAACTTACAGTTCGTGATCGCGAACTTACCGTTCGCGGTCGCCAGTGGGGGAAAAAACTCTGCTGCACTCGCGGAGTGCAGAAAACTCCTCAAACTCCGCGAACGGAACGAAGTTCACTGCCCAGGCCTAATTGATAACAGTACATGAAAGGTAATGAGAACTGTCTTTCCTTCCTTAGACCATTGAGTGTTGGCAGATCTACCTGGGTTGGGTGCCACTTCCTTGATATGCTGGTTTCCCAGGTACACTAGCCAGAAGAACGTCTAGGGCATAGTGGGAAATGTGGATTTTGATGCCCTTTACCAGTGATCTCATACAAGATGTCACAAAACATTCAAATATGTCCAGAAGCCTGTGTCTATAACAGCTTTCACTGTACACTTTAAGGAAATGTCATTATTAGAAACAAATGTGGAAAAAAAAACGCAGGTTGAGATGCAAATCATCTGTACTTTTAGTGGTGTTCTTGTGTTTCCCCTCACATAACCTCTTCTCAAACATATATGGACCCCACAGACCTATATGTTATTGAATGGCCAGAAGATCACCCCTTTCTAACACCTTTATTTAGACATTTTAAACAGATAAATCGCCTGTACAACATGTCTAGAGATTGTGGTCCACCATACATGGGCATGCACTTAAGGACAAGTGGAACAACAAGGCATGACAACAGTATTTTGATTGAGATTATTCAGTATGCATATCCGCTTCTTGATCGGTGTTAATGTCCAGCACTTCAATCTCAGCCAGGCTTATCAATAGTGGGGGCTGTGCATGGTCCCTGTTTCTTTTAACATAGGTTTAAAACGGTGTCCATATTTTTTCAAATTTATACACTGTGTCTCTCAGGATGGCTGTGAGGCATTTCATTGTGTATAATGAGCATACTTTCACCAACCACTATTCTAATGCCAGTAGTGCAGCATTCCTCCTTCTCTGGGCTACCACCAGGCGGGCCACCAAGAGGAGGGGCATTATCAACTTTTCCTCCGCCCGAGAGTGGGAGGGCAAGTCATCTACATCCATGTACCCCAGGAGCGCTATTTGTGGTAGTCTGGTTAATGTGATGTTTGTGATTTCCTTTATAGAGTCACACATGTGGACTCAGAACGGTTACACTTTTGGAAATTCCCACCACATATGTATTTAGGTTCCCTTTGTGGCATATCCTCTCCAACAGTCGTCAGGGTCATAACGTATTGCTTTTAAATGTACCAGGGTCAAGAACCACCTCAACATGAACTTGAAAGTGTTAGTCTTATATTGAAGAAAGCCCTTCCTAGATTAAAATCCAGCCGGCCTCTTGTCAGTGTAAGTTCAGGGTCCTGGGACCAGTGTCCAATGTATGTTAGGCAGGGGGGTAGGTCTGTCAAGGATGTGATATAGATGGGAGGGTGCTTTATTTGTGTCTCCATCTGTCCTCATATCTTCCACTCAGGTCGTCTCCCTTGCTACCCCTTTCCTACAGTGGGGCTTTATGGCCCGTGTAGCAGTTGGGTGAGACGATAATGGTCTGTTGGTCTGAACTTGAAATCATTTGCACAATCATCGTTTCTTTTGGGGAGGTCATTAGAGTATAATTGGCCGAGACACCGAGCGGCACTCCCCTCCCATGCTCACTAGCCCTTATCGGTCATCCCTGGGGGGGAAGTCTAGGTTACCCAGCACTGGGGTTAGAGGGGAATGGTATGTGGTAACTCGATTTGTCCGGACCACTTTGTTCCTTTGTCGCGTCCTCACTTCTGTCACCCAGGCTAGTGGCCCCATGGAGTGACATGCCTTCAGGGGCAACCACAGCAGACGGTGTAAAGGGAACCTAGATTGGTCCTGTTTTAGACAGCACCAGGGTTTCTCAGCCTCCGGGGAACACCAAGTGAGGGCTGGCATGAGCTGTGCCGCTAATGTGTATTTCTCCAAGTCCAGAGCACCCATCTGCCCCAACCAGTGGGCTCCTAATCATTAAGGCTTTAGCAATTCGAGGTGTTTTATTATTCCATGTAAATGCCTAAGTTTTTTACTGTATGGATTTCAAGTCATCGGGAAAATCACTACCGGGAGACACATTCTGAGTTATAACAGTTGTGGCAAGAAATTCATGCTGACACAGTTGATTCTGCCTGTCCAAGAAATCTCCAAACGCCCCACCGATAGAGGTCTTTGAACAGAGTGTCGGGGGGAGGGGCATTCAATAAAGGTCTCCAATGCTGGGAGGGATGACCACTCCCAAACACTCTATTCCAGTAGGTGTAACCTGCAAATGGTATTTTGAGGCTTTTGCTTTACAGTCTCTTTGGTTCAGCACTACTCCCATCACTTTTGATTTGTGGTGATTGACCCTAATGCCAGACACCCAATGAGAAATACAATTCCTCGACCTGTGTGGAAAGGGAGGTGGCGGGATTTGTCAAAAAGCATAGAATATCATCCACAGATAATGCCTTCTTCACCTGGCCTGTTTTTGTGTCCAGGCCCGTGGAAGCCGGATTGGCTTTTATGTGTTGGAACAAAGGTTCCAAAGTTAGGGCAAAGATCATAGGCTGGAGGGTGCAGCCCAGATGCGTCCCCCGGGTCAGCTGTAGTGACTGCGAAAGAGTAAAATGTAACCATACCTGTGTGGATGGTCTTGCATAATTAGCTAGGATATAGACCTTCAACTGGGGGCTTAACATTGTGATGTCTAAGGTTTTCGATTGAAAAGTGCAGCCAACCCGATCAAACTCCTTCTTCACATTTAGTGAGAGAAGGAGAATCTATGTCACTGTGGTCTCCGCTTGTTCTGTCAAGTAATTTTACACACTAGTAGCCTACCTGCTTTGTTCCTTGTTCATAGTACAGCTGTTCTTAGTCAAAAGTATTGCAAGCTGCATCTCGTGCCAGACTGGCTTCCAGCTCTCGCTGGGCTGTGTGCAGTGCCCTTTGAGTTTTCCTGCTCCCTGTGCATTTGAACTCAGTTCCATTTGTTGGATTGTAGCGTCTAGTTCTAGAAGGTTTGCCCTTGCCACTCTGAGAAATGTGGTTGTGTGGATGATGACTGCTCCTCTCATCACTGCTTTTACGGCATCCCATAGAATCGCCTGTGTGACATCCGCCGTCTCGTTCTCCTAGAAATATTTTTCCAAGCCGTACTTAATGTTATTTCAAATGACTGGTTCTGGAAAGACTATTTAATTTATTTTTCATTTTCTAGTTGGGGAAGGGTCAGTGGCGTCAAGGATATTGTGGCATGAACTGGGGCACAATCAGACAGTTCTCATGTCCCTATCTCAAAGGGTTCCACCCAGAATCATATTGGCGGGGTAACAAAGATATAGTCAATCCAGTACAGAGAAATATGAACATGAGAATAAAATGTGAAGTCTTTGTCTTTCTCGTGATAGGACCTCTAGAAATTGATCAGCTGTAGATATGACAGGCCCAGTGTCATGTTAGGTGGCCGTGCGTAGTGATTGTCATGTTGGAGTTAAGGGCATCTTTAGGGTGGTCTTCCCCCAATCTTTTTGCTTTTTACTTCCACGTTTTGCAGTAGCTTTTTGTTGTCCTTAGGACTCTGAGCACTTTGCTACTGCTAATCAGTGCTAAAGTGCATGTGCTTCTTCCCTAAACACTAATGTAATTGGTGCATACTAGTGGGCTGCAGCATTGATTGTGCAACCCACTGATGTAGCCTTTAAAACCAGCCTCAGGCCTGCCACTGCAGTGCCTGTGTGTGCAATTTACAGCCACTTAACTTTGCATTTAAAACGAATTTCCAAGTCTTAAACTCCCATTTTATTACATATAAGTCACTCCTTAGGTGGGCCCTAGGTAGCCCTAAGGACAGGTTGCTATGTAGGTAAAAGGTAGGACGTGTACAGTTATGATTTGCATGTGCTGGTAGTGACAAACATCCTATTTTGTGTTTGACTACAGTGAGGCCTTCCTCTCTCATAGGTTAGCATTGGGAATTCCCTTTTACCTTTTTAAGTAGTAATTTCTGATTTAAGAGGAATAGCTTTTTGTTGTTTCATATGTGTGGAATGGTCTTGATAAATCCTACTGACTGGTGAGGTTGGATTTAAATTTACTATTTTAGAAATGCCACTTTTAGAAAGTGGACATTTCTCTGCACTGACTGCTCTATGTGCCTGACAGCCTGTCTCCAATACACGTTTTGGTTGGGCGACAGCTACATTTCTGCATTCCCTCTAGACAGCCACAGCACAGGACACTCAGCTGCATCTGCATTCATCTGCATTCTAATGAGTTTTCCTGGGTAGGGAGGAATGAGTGAGGATTAAATCTGCATATTTTGAATGCGCAAAAATATTGATCATATTTATATCATTTTGCTCTTGTTTCATTGACAATACAAAGAACTATTTTCATAAACAGGCATGGAGTCTATTTGTGGTGTATTTACTGGATTACTCTACGTGTGCACAAATATTTTACACACTGCCTTTGTTGATAAGCCTGCCTGCTCTGTGCCAAGCTACCAGAGGTTGAGCACATGTTATCTTCTTTGTGTATCTAGATCACCCTGACTACAGTGGTGGGTTCTGCCTAGTTGGGGGTTTATAACTTAGCCAACCAGAAACACAATTTCTTACATGGCTACATTAAAGTCACCCCCGATTATTGAATCAGTGCTTGTATGGGTAGAAAGGAAGATGAACAATCAAGAGTAGAATTTGTCTCTGTGTTCATTTGGGCCATACACAAACACTATTGTAATGTTTCTGTTCATTATCGTTTCATCAACAAGTATTACCCTTCTTTCTGAGTCTCTTTTGATCGTGTCCACCCACAAGGGGGTTGTGATTCCCTCTTTGATTGAGACTCCCTTGGTATTAGTGTGTGCATTATAATGGAACTGTTGGGGAAAATACCTGGATTGGCACCTCCTTACTTCTCCCCCAAGAGGCGTGTCTCTTGCAGGAAGTCTACGTCTATCTGTTTCATGTGTAGCTAGTGGAGCCAACATTTCCTCTTCACTGTTGAGTTTAGACCCTGGACGTTCAGTGTGATCACCGTGAGGGTCCGTCCCCCAGCCAGCAAAGGAGAAGTTGTGATATGGTGAAGTCCTTGGTGTCAACCCATGATTGCCCCAGAACTGCGCATGTCCCCATGTCCGTCTCTCCAATTGGCATCATGTCTTGTGGATTATTGGCTAGGCCAGAAAGATTAAAAAAACAACATAATAAACCAAAGATCTACACAGAGAAGCTCGATTGGGGAGAAGGCTCTAGCTTTCTAATCCACCTACTGGCTTCCATTTCTCCCTGTGATCACTGGATTCCTTCCCCCTGGGTGTAAAATTCTGGTTGCCCAACATACTTTGGTTAAGTCTTATTGGGGCAGCAGCCTGCCTCTAATTCCTTCAGATGCCTCTCCCCCCGTGCCCTCCAAATGACACTCAAATAACTAGCGAAACAAGGCAGATTGCCCAACTTCCCAAGGCCAGAGGGAGATTACCATGGTATCGTCGGAGCCTTAGTCTTGCAAGTCTTGTTCAGTGGGGCCATGCAGGGCCTGTTGCTTTCATCAGCTGCAGAGGCAGTCCCTCATCAGAGGAAAGCTATCACAGGTTTGCTTGTCCCTTCCAGGAAGGACTACCTGGGGAGGGCTCCCCTAATTATTATCATTCATTCCTAGAGCGAACCCCATTATACTCAGACAGCCAGATGCAGACTAGGGCCATGGAGCAGCAGACCACCTGCACTAAATAACATTTCAGGTGGGCTTGGAAATGCCACAGGTGTTCCCACAGCACACATGTCAGCAGCACTGGAGATTCTGATGAACTTTATGAGACCGAGGAGGACTGCCAGGTCTGATAGATCAAATCAATTGGTCTGTGGACCTATGCACAGGACAGGACACTTACTTGACCCTGTGCTCACCAACATTCAGCTTGCTGAGACTCTGACGGTGGTTCCGATGGTCTGGACTGACCACCACCTAATAGGCTTCTCACTGCACTATATTGGCTCTAAAAATCAGAATCAGCCTAGAGCCATATATAAACGTCCATGGCAGAAACTGGACCACCAGTCATGCTGGTCATGACTCAGCCTATTCGCTCTTCGGACGTCGAAATGGCCTATGCTGGCTTTGAAAAATTGATTAATCAGGCATTAGATAGGTGCATCCCAGCCAAATGGACTCATGCCAAGAAAGGCCATTCTCAGGAGTGGTTTGATGGGTCTGTTGTCAAGGCCAGGAAGAACTGCAAAAAATTGAACGTTACTGGAGACGTTCCTATTGCCCCATTGCCAAATCTGAATACATATCCATGAGGTAAGCTTACCATAGATTGATCCAGAAAACCCGGGCCACTTTTTTTGCTGATAAGATCAATTCTAGCAATAACCCCTCGAAAACTATCTTTTCCTTACTAAAGGATATGGTGAAAACCCAAGTGTCGAATGATAGTTCCATCACTTCTAATGACCAGTGTGAGGCACAGGCTACCTACTTTATTGATAAAGTAGCAGCCATCTATGATAGTTTCCCCGGGAACTGTGAGCCTCTGCAATACCGGAAGCAGAGTCTGTAGGTATGTGGGCTAACTCTCTGCATACCCTACCTTCCATTACTTTAGATGATCTTAAGGCTCGGATCACAAAGATTAAATCCGGGTCTCCCACTGACCCTATTAAGCCTGATCTTGTAGTAAAACATCTGGACTGCCTGCTTCCTGACTGCCTGGATCTTATTAATCTCTGCCTAGCCAATGCCAAAGTTCCTAAAACCTGGAAGCATGTTGAGGTTATCCCTCTCTTGAGGAAGCCCTCACTTGATGCTTCCAGGCCAGAGAAAACCGTCCGATTTCGCTTCTGCCATTTTTCTTCAAAATTACAGAATCTTATGTGAAAACCATACTGATGCAGTATTTGGAGTCTTATTCTATTCTAGATTCCTCCCAGAATGGGTCCGTCCCAAACATAGCACAGAATCAGCTTTATTAGCTGTAACGGAAGAACTTAGAGCCTCTATGGATGAGGGCAACTTAACTGCACTCATCCTGCTTGATCTCAGTGCAGCCTTTGATACGGTTTCACACAGTATCTTGCTTCTTCGGCTGCATGAGATTGGTGTCGGAGGCAGTGCCCTTGATTGTCTCTCTTCCTTTTTATGTGACAGGTCACTTCAGGTTATTGCTCCTCCATTTCACTCTCTGACGCACCCTGCGCGCTATGGAGTCCCACAGGGGTTGGCCTTGAGCCCAACCTTATTTAACATTTATGTTTGTCCACTGGCCTTGTTGGCCAATACACGTAACATACAGTTGGTATCCTATGCGGACGATACGCAACTAATTTTTTCCTGTACCAAAGACTCCCGTCAGGACATGACCACATTTCAGGAGGATCTGGCAGCTATAGCTGGGTGGATGGAGGCAAATTGCCTCCAATTAAATTTGTCCAAAATGGAGATTCTCCTGCTTGGCAGAGATGCACACCGGTGGGGAAACAGCTGGTGGCCGCCTACAATCGGCAATCCCCCCTTGCCCAAAGCCGTTGTGAAAATCTCGGCGTAAGGCTGGATACTGCCCTCTCATTTGAGGAACATGCTAAGCCTGTGGCAGGGACCTGTTTTGGTATTCTGCACGGACTCAAACCTATTTTGGGTCTGTTTGACCCCCGTACGCGCCAGCTAGTTATTCAAGCCACAATCCTGTCTAGGTTAGACTATTGCAACAGCCTCTTGCTAGCGGCTAATAAGTCTGTAATAAATAGGCTTCAAAATACTATGAATGCGGCAGGGCGCATTCTATTTGCATTACCTAAGTACAGTCCGGTGTCAGGGGTACTGCATCAACTCCACTGTCTTTCCGTGGAGCAAATAGTTAGGTTCAAAGAACTTTGTGTTATTCATAAGGTTCTGACGGGCTCTGGTCCGGCCATCCTCCAAAAGTTTCGGTTACCACTACGTTCCTTCCCATGCTCTGCACTCTGCAGACCTTAATTTGATGCATGTGCTGCGTTTCCGTAGAGCCAGAACTGGTGGCTGTTCCTTCAAAGTTCTGGCTCCCACCTTATGGAACTCACTACCTCAGGCTATTAGGAGGACTTCTAATCTTTTGATGTTTAGAAAGGCAGTAAAGATATGGCTGTTCCAGTAACCTATTAATATCGCTTTATTCTTTCCCTGCTCTTCAGCGCTGGGACGTCTCTTCCTGGGGCAGCCATGCACTTTACAAACTGCATAACATAACATAGATGTGATGTGGCATGTCTTCTTGAACCCAACTCTCCCCCTACCCATTGTGAGGTAAAACAAAAGGTGAGCAAAGATTCTAAAGCAGGTACACCTACAGCAAGGACAATGCAAATTCACTTTCCACTAAAGAAACATACTGTATAAATCACTAAAGGTTACCAATGAAGTGAGGTTGAATAATGCAGAGGAAAGGGACATGGAAGAATAGGAAAATTCTACAGAAAGAAAGGAGTGGAGGCAGAGGAGAGAAATCAGGCAACAGGCTCAAGAAAAGAAAAAAGTCCAAAGCTTTCTGTAGGGAACACAGCTGGAAAGCCATTTGTGCCTTGTAAATTATCCCTCTCTAGTCAGGGATCCATGGAACAGGTGCACCGAGGTTGAAAACATCTTCCATGCCATGGTGGAGTAAACTAAAGGTCTGCATTTGTGTGTACATCATTAATATAGGGATCTCCCTGTCATTCTCAACATTACACATGTGGCTAATGTCTTCTGTGTTGTAGCCCTTACAGCAGTGTCACTGCAACAGCTGTTCCTTTTGTGATGTTCTCCATTACTGTGGGCTCCACTGTGGCATCCCCTGCAACTGTTATACTCGCCATTATGTCTTCCATTTGTGCTGGCTCCTCAGTAGCTCCTGCAGTGTTCTTCAACTGCGCTGAATACACTGTGCCATGGTAGGGCAGGGTCCTTTTACTTGACCTTGACAAGGACAGATGTGTTTTCTCATTAGCTCAATCAGGTCAGGAAAAAGTATAGTAAGTAAGGTCCTCCATCTGCACTAACCCAATCATGGAGGTTGGAAGTGGAAAGTTCAAGCCATCCGGTATGGTTATATCGTTAGATAAAATTAGAATAGGTATGGCATTAGCTTCCTAAATTAGCTCAAGGAAGATCTGTTTCTTCACTCATCCTCTGACAAACAATAAGCTGTCATGTTTTCCGGCCTTCCCTATTGTCTTAACTCACATCCCCATTTGCCTCACTGCCTCATAATTTCCCACCGATTTACATTGTTAATTATAAAAACCAACTTTCTTTGTCACATATGAATCTAAAGTAACAAATACTAACTTCAATGAGAAATGAAAAGGGAGTGCTATGGCTATTGCTAACCCATTCAATTTAGCAAAACTGGTTTGGTATTGTACTAAGGTGGAGAAAGCTCCTGACATAACCAAAGACTGTTTCAAAGGGCATCATTTAGGTTCTGATTCACAAAAAACCTCTCCACTCATGGTGGGGTCTCCACATCGTAGTTTCTCATTGCAGAGACTGTGGAGCCTCCACCATGAGTGCGGATGCTCTTTGTGAATCAGGCCATTAGAGTGCTGCTGATCATTTCCTCTATGGCTAGAGTGGCATAGAAATGGCATCTGCCACCTTTGCCACCATAGTACATCTAAATCTAGTTTTCCACAAAAAGGGCAGACTCTTTTTTCCAAAGAAGCTTGTGCTCCGAAACAAAGATCTGCTTCAGGGATACTTTTTTCACCAGATCCACTATGACTTGCCAGAGTGGTACACAAGTCTACAATTTTAAATACAGGCCCTCTAAGCAAGGATCTATCTTTTATCTCAGCATGTTTTGGACATGTGTGGAATTTTCCTCTCCAGAATCACCATGAGTTACATGATAATTTTAGCCTGGAAACCAATTCTGGCATTAAGTAGCTAAATAAAGCAGCACTTCCAATGCAAATTTTACTTGAATTGTGTCCCTAGAGTGCTTTGGCATGATACTCTGCCACCCAGACAGCCAACGTCCTCATTCTCTAAATTAGGTGGTGGATGCAAGCTAGAACAGCAGTAATGTAACGTCTCCAACATTTGATTCAAGTGGTTCCTGCAACGGATCTGTCACATATTATTATAAAGTCTACTGATTGGAATGGCTGATACTGATCTTGTTTGGATCATGATGTATTCTTTGTAGGAGAGCCAATAAAAATAAGTTGGAATATGGAAAAAAATATCATAACCAACTTTGTGCATTCTATTAACTATATTATCAATGTAATTTTGTAGCAATGGTCTTTAATAAATTTAAATCTGCTAAATTTGAGAATTCAGACTTCCTGACCTTGATAGCAAACTTCATTTTGAGAACATTCAAGCCAGAAATAACAACTTTTGCCTACTTGGTTAGCAATTTCCAGTTTTTTGTTGCAGGATTTCAAAAATTACTGCATCTAGAATGAACTGTTTCAACTGATTATTCCATTTCTTTACCAAGCAACTACAACTTTTAGTGTCTGGAATAAGAAATAACTTTGTGAAACTGGAATTACCAGGTCAAATAAACCCAGGTTTTTCCAATTCTATTGACTATTGTGGTCACGTTTACGACCTGCTCTGAGGAGATAGTAACTGTGAGCCAGAGGCATAGTGGGACACTGTGGGAGGACTGTGGAGTAGTGAAGGTGTCAGTAAGCAGGGCAGATTCTAGGGTGATGGGGTGGAAATGGTGTCAAGGAACATGACAGGCTCTGGTGATGCGGGGCTGGGGGGGGGGGTTGAGTGCAGGTCATGTTGTGCCTCAGCCCTCTGCGTTTGTGCTGGTTTAACAGGTTTTTCTGCATCCATAAACTCAGGCCCAATATGCACGTCACATGGAATCAGCGCCCTTGAATATATACATTTGTGCAGAACCTCCTTACAATGACATTAAGGTGCCTTTCTACTTTGCAGCAGCCCACCCTTGTTGGAGGCATTCAGGACGGCCACCGAACCTTGAGTTGTCCTTGACGTACATGTGAGATGATTTATATAGGTCGATTTTCCTCTTGGATGTCCATTGTATCCATTATAAAAAAATAAATGAAGGCATTTCCTAAACTATAATTGGAGCCTTATAGAATACATTTTAATGGCCTTTTACTAAAGCCAATGGGCCTGATTCACAAAAGTAAACTTAGACCAAAAGTCTAAAGTTAGACTTTTGGTCTAAGGTTAGACGTGAAGTCTAAATTTAGACCAAAAATCTAACTTTAGTAGCAGTAAAGTTAGATTTTAGGTCTAAACTTAGACTTCAGGTCCAAAAGTCTAAGTTTACTTTTGTGAATCAGGCCCAATGTGTATAAGGCGAGTCATACTAACAAACATAAACTAATTTGGAAGGCCTAGTCATTTATATATTCCACACTAATAAGAATTATTTTGTTTCATTTTGTACAACACCAATTAGAATTGTTGGATTTCTTGAGAAATAATGGAATCATAGTGGCACCGAAATGAGAATAAAATTTAAATATAGATGTTGGTCAACTGATCAATTTAGAGGAATACAATAACAAGTTTATTACTTTGAATGATATTTATATAATGTCCCTTCATCTTTATGAACAACTGAAAATCTACATAAGATTAGTAAATCCTCTTTTCGGCCAACCCCACAAGTTATATTCATTTAACATCAAGAAAATTCTGTACTGATAAACATGATGTTATTAGGCTATAATACATGGTATTCTGCATTCTCTTTATAAAAATGCATTTCTAATATATTTATAATCGGCGACTTGTGACACACATAGTCCCGACTATAAAGAAATGACAACAGAAAGCAACTGTATTAGCTCACAATTAGATTAAAATACAGTTCTGACGTCACAATGCCAAAGACAGCTGCCTGAAAAAAGTAAGTTAGGTCACGAAGAAAACAAAGCAGCTCTTTAACCCCTTCCATGCCCATGACGGAACGGTTCCGTCATGAGCATCGGTTGCGCTGTGCTCATGACGGAACCGTTCCGTCATGGGCCCGCCCGCGCTCGAACCCTTCAGCACCGCGGGGGAATTCCCGCAGCGCTGAAGGGGTTAAAGAATGAAAAGGAAATGTGGCTATTCTTTCTTCTGCTCTGTTTTTTTTTAACTCTGCAGTGCCTAGGAGAAAAGAGATAGTTATGACAACATGTTTATGTTTTGTGCTTCTTGAGAAATTATATAAAAATGTGAATCTTTCTGCTGTGCCCTTTTTGTTTAAACAATGACACTGATTTCTCTTCAACTGCTTCTAATACCTGTTTTGATGTGTTTAATTTTGCACTAGTGATTCGATTTTTACTCTTCCTGTTTGCAAGCATGCTCTCTATTATATGCAAAAGAGCCACACACCAAAGGTTTAAGTGGTTTCTGGGAAAGGTGATGGTGTGACTATGTATTATAAGGAATAAAGTGTCCCCTGCAGTATATGATAAGGATATTGTAAGTCACCTCAGTGTTCCTTAGCTTTACAAAGGAACTCGGCCTTTGGCCTCGTTCCTCTATAGGGCCTTGTAACTCCTCTGTGACAGGGAATATCCTTATAATATATGGCAGGGTGTACTTTATCCTATATATAATAATGAACACTTGTCATTAAATGCAATTTTACAAGAACTACTGCTACTCATGCTAATAATATTAATAAAAATGCTCTTTTCTTTGATATCATCAGCATTAATATTGTTGCAATATACTTACCACTACTGCCTCCTACACTACTACTAATACTGTTACTGCTAATGCCAGCATATCTTGAAATGAAAGGCACACATTATTAAAGTCATCATTTTGCGCAGCCACACAAATTTCAGCTAATCATTGTTTATGTTCTGGGTGTGTCTTTTAGAGCTTCCATCAGAATTTAACACCTATGATATGAACAAGGATGGGTCAATTACATTGAATGAACTGTCAGATATAACAGAAACTGAAAGTGATGATGCCACTCTGCCTTTCCACAATGCTGACAAAGATGGTAAGTTATTTGCCCATATAAGTGAAAAAGGGGGTGGGGCGAAGAAATGAAGCATCTGTAATGCACATCGGAGCAATCCACTTGCCCAAATATTGATCTTTATATAAAACATAAAATGTTTGCCTTTCGGCCATTAATCTTATCACCTGAAGAGCCTACATGATCGTCAGATATTTCAGATAATGCCTTTTGCTTGCAAGCGAGCTGTACTGACAAACGTATAATTTGGTTAATAGGAAACTGCATACCCTAGCATTAGATAACCCACACTAAAGCAAGTTAAAAGATCCAAACCAGCTGTCAGTCAGAAGGGTTAGTATACTGCACTTCTGCATTTAAGAATGAACCGGAATTCTGCTCTAACTATATTTTATCACATCTCACCGCTGTAGCTCTGACCTTCGCTATGTGGTGTCATGGCTGATAACAACATTTGAGGAGAATGTGAAATTGGTTCGAACAGGAGAACACAGCACACGAGGTGTTGTCATGTACTCTAAACCCTGGCAGAGATGTGTTAAAATGCTGCCAAGAAAAACGTCTACAAAGGCTTGCCCTGCTGTTCTTCGAATGTCTGAGTGCAAGTGGAAGGGCTTTACATAGGAATGTTTCACTTCTAATGCACATTCTAGTTTTCTAAAGTGGGCGAGCAAATTCGTTTAAACCAACCACCATCATGCTCTTTTTTATGTGTGAATAAATCACTTTATTAAACTAAATTCCCATTTTGTCAATTCCAATGTTTTATCTACACTCTTAAGTAATAGCATTTGCACATCTAATATGAATTTAGGTACAAATGGCTTTGCGAACTCGGCCCAATTCTCTATATGAGACTCAGAGGCATATTTATACGTTGTGTTGCGCTTGCACCACGCAACGTGTTGCATGTGCGACGCAAGCCCAAAATGCCATTGATGAATCCATGAAATCCCACCCAACGGTTTCATAAATCCAGAGTAATGCAATGCAGGCAAATTTCACATTGCATTACTCTGTGCCAGGGAGGCATTCCATCGATGTTGCATGGGAGTTCCTACGCAACATCCATGGATTTCGACGCATTCACAGATTTATCAAAAGTAGTAGACCTAGGAATGCACCAAAATGCTACTCCTTCCCAGGTGACCTGTAACGAGGAGAAATATTTTATTTCTCCTCATTACTTCCTCTTTCTATGTGTGCTGCATCTGCGGCACACATAGAAAGAGGAAAATGATGCCTTAGGGGTTTGTTTTTGTGCAGGAAGGTGTCCCTTCCTGCACAAAGACAATCCTCTTTACCGCGCAGCCCCACTTTGCACCATAGTGCAAGGGTGCCTGTGTTGTTGCTAGTCAGCCAAGCATAGGAACAAAGGCATTATTGCGCCTTATTCTTTTCAATACGGTGCATTCCTGCCCTTTCCCTGTCACAACCTTGCTGCGCTTTGCTGCGCAGTGCTGCTACACTTTGCCATGAATATGGCCCTTAATTCTCAAAGTCAGCCATAAAGTCTGTGATGCTTGGTATAGGCCTACACATTCTCCACATTAATGACTGCTTACGTGATTCATAAAAGTCAAATTTGGTTCAAGCAGTTTTGTTGATGAGAGAATAAAGCCAGATTTCAGCCGAATTGCTTTGGAACTATATTTAATGTGTGGTGGGTACTCATTGTTATGGATCAAAACATGAGAAGTTCTTATGAATCCAGCTCAATCTGCCCTTTCCACCTGAAGCAGTGCTGTTCATGGGCACTTTTGAAAATGGAGAGATGTGGCATAAATCATTTACTTCTTCTTTACTGCTGAAGCTTCTGGCTCCCATGGTCATTTCTGATTGTTAGGACACATAATATAGAATTGCATGCATATATCATCCTTTGGTTATGTAACCCCAAAGGCAAAATCAGGATAAGCAATTCAACTTTTTTTCCCATTAGCAGGTGATGTAAGGTTTTGCTGTGGCATATACCTAGAGTTCAGTCTCGAGTGGGGCTAGTAATGCCATTGTTCCATTGATAGATTGTTGTTTAGACAGAATATCGGAAACAAAAATACTGTGGGACACAATATTGTGTCAAGAATATCGTGAAGGTAAGTTTTTATAGGTAAGCAAAGTTTTACTATATATAACTCCACATATATGTACCTTGACGATATATATATCAAGTTATGTAAATGTGGAGTTCAGAATAGTAAATCTATACGTACCTATTTGCACTTACCTTCTCGATATTTTGGCCTTCGATATTTTTGACATGATTTTCTGCCCACAGTATATTTCTGTTTCCGATATTCCGTCAGTGATCCTCTAGAACTATGGCAGTAGCGCTCTCCTTGGCTGTTTGCTGTCAGCAACACTAAAGAGGGGAAAAGTATAATGTTTTAAATCAATTTGACTAATGAATTAGGGTGGGGGGGTAAACAGCCCATGCTCCTCTTGTCCTCTGATTCACAATCTAGCTTTTCCAGACCACAGTTGTAATATTTACTTGTAGCATAGAATAATGTTTTCTATTTATTGCACATTGTCTGTTGCTCATTGAAAAATTCTTTGAAACAGTCTTGGTATTGGATAAAGAATGACATTTGAACTTTTTTTACCAAGGTAATGACATGCTCACAAAGCAGGAATTTGAAGAGGCTCCCTGGGTGTTCAACATTCCCGACCGAGTCAAGTTTTGAGTGAATCAAGATGTAAGACACCGGACAATTAAAAGAATGGAGTTGGAAGCAGTGCAACTAGAAATCATGCTAAATTCTCTAGCAGGATTTGTTCATTGCGGATAGTTGGACTCTATGCTCTTTTCAAGAACGATGCTGATTATGCAATTGTTCAATTTTTGCACAGTACAAAGTAAATGTATCTCACAGTAAAATTAATCTTACTTCAAGGTACATTTTCCTATGTTCCCCATTTTTATCCTTCATTCATAAAATCAGATTGCCATTTTGGACTGTCCTCAATTCATCGATTATCTAGCAAGGTAAAACTTGAAAGTTCGGCATGGTTTTGATTGTATTGTAATATAAAGTAAAACAATGCTAATAATAATTTGTAAATACATCTAAGGCTCTCTCCAAACGTAATGGGTGGTAAATGTCCCTTCGGATGGGTGTGAAGAAATGGGCTAGTCACAGACAGTCAGCTTTTTTTAAAGTTTCAGTGTTTAGCTTCAATTCATTATTATGATTATGCCAAGAAAAAGCAATTAATATCAATATCCTTATAAAGCCTATTTCAAAATTAATGAATTTAGAAACTGGCTAATAAAGACATAAGGACATTGATTTATTCCAATATTAATTGTTTTTTTGCTGGATATCCAAAAAAAGTTGACAAATATTTTTACCATATGATTATGTCCAAACTTGACTTTTAAGTACCTTACACAATTAAATATCACTGTCTTCCTCTCTTATTTCATTGTGATTATTAATTATAAAAGAAATTAACATTATTGGCAACATTTAGAAACCTAATTCTAGTCAAATATATAATTTTTTCCCCAAATATTCAACATTTGAAGCCTTTTTGTAAACATCTGACCTAAAAGCCATATATTAGACATCTTCCTCCCCTGCAGCGGAAGAAATCCCCTATTAGACTTTCATTGCAGAGTGGGATGCATCCTGTTGCTCCCAGTGAAACGATATTTCCAACCAGAACCAGCACACGTTTGCACTTTGGATGCCTGCAGAACATAGCACCAGCACCAGCACAACCAACAGGGAGTCGAAACTGCCAAAATATATACCGATGGTAGACAAATAGGTCCACTCTGGTTCATTGTGCAGATACAACACTGATTTGTTATGTTATTCATCTTTATTGTTGCACGTTTTTTTAAGATAGCATAGTTAATTATCCTGAGATTTTGTATCACACCTGCACCAGTCACTTACCCTTTCCTGGGCTCCTGGCTGCAAGTGGAGATGTATTATGCATGTTAATCATAGCAGATGTGTCTCTTATGTTCACATCATTGATGCTGTTCCCAAACTGTGTGCATCAACGCATCTCTTACTTCATGTCTATTGTCAATCATCCTTTGTCTGTTAGGATTGGCCCCTTTACTCTTCCATCCTCCAGGCTGTGCCTGTTTAATTTCACCGCATGTGCCTTCTCATGCAGATACTAACCCATTCTGATAGACTTCCTATGGATTCAGCAGCTCATGAGAGGATATCATCACAAGGTGCACGGTATAATGGCTAAGCTGCCTGGAGACCATAGCAGCATTAGTTGTAATTCTGTTGTGTGAACTTTATAACATTGCATGATCCCTTGTGCGTTACTTTATCTTGTCTCAATGCCCTTGTGCATAAAAGTACCTAGAAATATTTTGATTGCTAGCATGTTGAGTGTAAAAAATACACAAGATATTCACTTTAATGACTGAGGCCCCTTAAAACATATCAAATGAATATGAATTTGATACGTCCTACACATTCTCAATATTTTCTTATCTATAGGTAGCCTATTTTTTCCTACGTTATTGAGACTTCTGTAGGCATTTTTGACTGTCCACACACTCTTGTGGGGATTGATCAAAGTAGGGGCAGTAAGTTTGCCAGCTATTACTTTAAAGGTTGTTCCATTAGCACATCAAATCCCATTCTATTCTGCTCATCAAGTTCATGATTTAGAAAAACATATTTTTTTGCCTGAATTGAGTGTGTTGCCGAAGTGAACAGTCTCCATGGCCATGTTATATAAGGTGCACTTGGTCCATAAAGAAGTACGGTCTGCAGGAAAACGTTTCTGAGAAAGGAGGGGACTAAAGCACCTTCAGTAGCCCTAAAAGTTCTAAAGTGCCCCCCCCCCCATGAGTTATTAACAGATGGAAGTTCCCCTTTTGCATTAGGATATTTCTCATGTGTATGTGGGAATCTGTGCTCCCTACGCCACATGACCTATATTTGATGTACATGTCCTATCTAAGGCCTTGTGACTTAGCAAGCCAACCACATGCCTTACGAACCTCCAGAGCCGGCCAGCATTTTGTATCCCTCTAGAGGATTGGTGTACTCCTAATGGGACAAAGGGGGTTCCAAGGAACCCATGGTCCCTCAGAAGAGGGTTGCAGTCTCAGCTGTATCCATCAGTGAGGCCCCAGAGCATAGCCTAAGCTAGTATTTGGGACACCAGTGCATATATTGGCAGCAGTGAATAGTCGCTGGATATCTGTATCAGACTAGAACATGATAACAATAACTTTCTATGGAGGGGTCTGAGAACCTCCATGTTTTTCGCACAGTCATTAACTAAACTCTGCTGACACTCACTCTTGAGGGATCCCCTGTCCCGCTCCCCTTAGCAATCAGAGGCGGCCCTCTAAGACGCAACAAGAGAGTGTCCGAATATATAAATGTGGCCGATGGCACGCAGGTTCATTTGGGTTGCGAATGACAAAGACTGTGGACAGGACCGCCATTTTCTGTAATGCAGCCACCAAATCTACAAAAGGTCTTATTTCCAAGTACAGCCTCCAAAGAAAATGTATTTAAGCAAAATAAAACTGTATTATTCTGTATCATTCTTATCCATCCTGCATCAGATCTACATGTGTCTATCATGCTGTATTTCGTAATGTCTTGCATTTCATTTTCTGTTTGCTTGGTTTAGCAATCTGCATGTGGGCTAATATAGTTTAACATTATCGTATTTAGGTAGGTTTATTTATTTTGCAAAGAAGCACATATGTTATGCATTTATTTTACAGTAGGTAATGTGTTTTTCTCTTTTGTCTGAAAAAAACATATTCAAAATATTATCAACCTATTAATTTATTAGAAAAGAATGACATTAATTTAGGTTTAGGCATATTTAACTGTGAGTTCTTAAAGGATACAACTACTACATATAGCCCTATGCAGAAGCTACATTTCAAGCTGGGTCCCACACAATATGCCCCAGTATTGCAAACACCCCATGAATCCTGGGGCATTTTCTATACTTCGCTAAGCAGTGCACTTAATCTCCCAAGCAATGTGAGGACATGCAGAACCGAAAGATTATGTTTTAATGCTTTGGCACCATGGCTTAAAAAATGAAAATGTGAAATAAATTATTATCTGCTGATATTGAAATTAATGTCACGTCTGAAACATATCCAGCGGGAATCTCAGCTAGGAAACCCAAAGTGAAAGTTTACCGGATCTAAGATTTGATTGACTGTGGCTATTAAAAGATAACATCTGACTCCATTTTCAGCTAAGGTGTTCTGTTCAAGTTCACTGTGTTAATTAAGAACATGAGTTAAGTTCACTACTGTTTATAAGTGCCTTTTGTTAAACATGATAATAAAAAGCATTGATGTGTTATCATTATATTGAAACCGAAAGCAGAAAAATAAAAAATAAAAAATAAAAATTGTATTTTTATGCGATTGTTGTGTTTTGAAAATCTTCCGTAAACTTTAAAAATGTCAAGAAACACAAGGCCAGATTAACAAAAATAACAAGCATTTACAAATGTAAGTGGATTTTACCTGGTATGTATGTATGTCTGTCTGTAGAAGGTATTTGTATAGTGCAAATCTAGCAAAAAGGCAGCGGTGCACTGCACAGAATCAAAGGCAAGCATAAAGTCAACGAGTGATGGCAGAGGTAGCTGAGTCCTGGGAGCAGAAGAGTACTCTTACTGGACTGTGATGTAGTGTTCTTTAAAGAGGTGTGTCTTCAACTCTTTTCTAAATTGGAGCTTCATTGTGGTGGTCCTGATGGATAGCTGGTATAGAATAATCATAGAGTAGTGGGCAAAGAAGATGTGTAGAGGGTTTCAGGGGGAACAGCAGTTCAGGTGAGTGTTGTGAGGAGATACGAGTTTCTGAGAGGTGAGTGATTTAGGAGAGGGTATAAGTAGATGAGTGGTGCACTGTTAAGAAGTTGCCAATTGCTTGGTGTAGAATGATTGAAAAAATGATGTGCATTGCACAGGGAAGAGCAGTCACCAGTAGGGTACCAGGTGCTGAGAGCAGATAAGACACAAATAAGTATCAGCTACTGAGATGTTGGTATGTGCAAGTGAAGATGGCTACAAAGGGACGAGTAATCGCTGCAAGAGGAAATAAAGTTACGTATTGAGCTTGGTTGCAAAGATTGAAGGCAGAGGGTGGGCTGCTGAAAAAATGGGTGCTTTTATGAGTGAGTCTAAACATAGTGCCGCTGCCACACTCATCCCCATCATTCCTGCATCGAGGGAGTGAGGCTTGAAGAGATGTGGCTTTATTATGTGGAGCAAGGTGGACCCAGTGATGCTGCCATCTTATCACTCACCCTTGATATTACTACACTGGAGGGGAGAGCAGAGTGAGAACAAAACAGATATGGCCACGGTAGCGACTATTAACAGGTCCCCTTTCATCACCATACCAGCTGTATTTGATGTAGGGATGTCTAGAAACCTCATGGGAAGGGTGATTGGTCATGCAAGATGTATTGGTTGCTTGTGGAGTGCACAAGGAGATTGTGTTAGCCAGTTAGTGGGCTGCCAAGTGACCTTGTAACTGTTCAGCCTATGTTAAATGCAAGGGCTTTCAAGAAAGAACATTCTGATGGATACTTCTAAATTCAGATTCCTCACCTTGGGAAAATGCCCTAGGTGTCAGACTGAATCTGGAAACGTATCAGCAGTACTTCTGGGTGCTGGTAGGTGTTCATGCGACTCTGGGTCTACGTAGTTCCACTCCAGAAACAACAATTGGACTGCACCCATGTGCGCTGATGTCAGTTCCTTTCTTTCAGCATCTTCAGAAGTGGATCAAGAGATTCTATCTGGTCTTTGATGTCTTTGGTGTTTCGACAAAAATGTATCTAGTGTGCAATCATAATGTCGCCCCCTAAAACCACAGGATTTAAATCATGCAGGGATTGTTGCAAACAAATGTCTGTGACACATTAGCAGAAAGTCTCTTTTTGGTGCCTGGGGTCAGACTATGACTCCGAGGTATGTAGCCTTGTTGAACCTGAAAGCTATATGTAAATGCAAAACCAAAGCGAATGTTACCAAGTACCGGAAGTTAAAAGAAAGGTCCCGTACCCACTCTTTTCAGTCAAAGTCTTCTAGTAAGTCGAAAAAGAAACATGAGAAATCCAAGCAGGAAACATTCCCTTCCCAAAACTAGTACTCCAAAGAAGATGCAATGGTGTCAATGTGCTCCTGCTCTCATTCCCGATCACCATCAGTGCCGATTCCGCCTCTAGTCACACCTTGACTTTCCAAGTCTTTCGGCGACGCTGCAGCAAAGAGAAGAGTTCGGTAATTAGTCATAATATCGAAAAAAATATATAGACTGGACAGAATATCGCGTTTTTTATATAGAATGGACAAATTATGGAATTGCAAAAATATAGTGGGCAGAATATCGAAGTTAGTAATATCGAATTTTTGTGTGTGTTTTAAGTGTTAGTATATGTGTTAAAAGGTTGCATGCTTTTTGTAATGTATGTTTGAATTTTGTAAAAGTAATGAACTTTATGTTAATTTTTGTGTAATACAATTCCGTAGCGGGTTGTGGGTTCATAGGGGAATAGGGTGGGAAGTAATTTAATTGAAATTAATTATTGTATTACGTAATCATTTAATATGTAATAATTTCTATTGGTAATTAAGTTAATTCATTAATTACTAATTAACTATAAATTATTTAATAACAATTGATAGTTAATTGGTAAATATGTAAACAAAAAATATTAATTAGTAATTAATTAGATATTAGATATTAACAATTAATTTGTAAATATGTTAATTGTGTACTTTTTATCAGAGGGTTGATAGGGGAGTGGGGTAGGAAGTAATTTATATTTAATGTAATTTTTATATTTATTATATTGTAATTTTTTAAGTTATTTTATAGTGTTGATTGTGTGAATTAATTGAGATTTGATTGCTATTAATTATATTGTTAATTGTAATTAGTTAATTGTTAATTAATTATGTTAATTTATTAATATGTTACAATATTGTAGGTAATGTTTATAGAGGAAAATGGAGGGAGGTAAAACATTGTTTTTAAAATTATTAATTGTTTATTAATGTTAATTAAATTGCAGGAGTGGGTATAATAAAGTATTCCCCTACGCTATCCAACACTTTCCTTACTGTTGCACTCACTGGAGTGGGAATAGTAATTTTTACCCACCCGCTGCCCAAGATCTTCCCTACTGTTGCACTCACTGGAGTGGGAATAGTAATTTGTACCCTCCCGCTATCCAACACTTTCCCTACTGTTGCACTCACTGCAGTGGGAATAGTAATTTTTACCCTCCCGCTATCCAACACTTTCCCTACTGTTGCACTTACTGGAGTGGGAATAGTAATTTTTACCCACCCACTGCCCAAGACCTTCCCTACTGTTGCACTCACTGGAGTGGGAATAGTAATTTGTACCCTCCCGCTATCCAACACTTTCCCTACTGTTGCACTCACTGGAGTGGGAATAGTAATTTTTACCCACCCGCTATCCAACACTTTCCCTACTGTTGAACTCATTGGAGTGGGAATAGTAATTTTTACCCTCCTGCTATCCAACACTTTCTCTACTGTTGCACTCACTGGAGTGGGAATACAAATTTTTACCCTCTCACTATCCAACGCTGTCCCTACTGTTGCACTCACTGGAGTGGGAATAGTAATTTTTACCCTCCCGCTATCCAACACTTTCCCTACTGTACCACTTGTTGGAGTGGAAATAGTCATTTTATCTTTTACGCTATGCAATCTTTTCAGTATTGTTATATTTAATGTAGTGCAAAATATTATTGAAAAAATAATTTTAATATTTTACCTTATATATAATTTATTTTTATATTTATATGATAGGTTTATTTATATATATATATATATATATATATGTAATTATATTTAAAATTCTGTTTTTAACATTTAAATATTAAAAATATTGATTGGTTTTTAATAATATTAAGTTAATATATATGTAATAAAAAATAAATAATCATGTTTTTTTAACTTACATTTATTAATTTTAAGGTTATTTAAGTATTTTTAAGTATGTTTTACTTAATTATATTTATTATTTCATTAATTTTACATTACTTTTAAGACATTTAAAAAAGTCGATATTTTAGCAAACTATATTATTTACAACGATATTTAGGAATCAATATTTTTGTACTTACCTGTTTGTAGATAGGAATTCGATATTCTGGTAGTCGATATTTTGCCACCGACATTTTAGTAGGTCGATATTTAGCTCCTCGATATTCTGTCAGTGATTCGAAGAGTTCATGGAGGTAATGCTGTGGATTTTTAGAACTGTACATGCTGCTTCTGTGTGCCTTCGGTCCCCAGGAAATCACAGTAGCCTCCAGATGGACTTCATGCAACAGGTTTGCCCTTTGGGACATCTGTGTCCTTGGACCCACACGGGTCAATCTCCTCAGAGGGTGGTTGTACTCCTTTTGAGAGTACTCCTAGGGCACCGGTCCCACTCACATCAACATTTTGCTGACACCATTGATGCCGGATGAGGACAAACATCTTATAATGCTATCTGACTCCTAAGAGAATCTGCCACAACCTCTACTGAAGTTGCACCTGGTGCTGACTGGCATGCTCCCTTTTGGCAATCCCTCTGACTCTGACACCTCACCCTTACAACATGGTAGGGCTGGATATTACATCATTTATTTGGCACGGATTCTGAGAACAATAACTATGATGATCGAGAAGATTGTTTCCCAATATGATGTGGACAGCTGGTGTGTAGCGATCCAGGATGTCAGTGGACTTGACACTTCACCTGATATTGTTCTTGTTTGATCTCCTGCTCCTGCTACAGAGGAAAGCGCCTCTTTTGTTCTATTGATGTGAAGGGCAGCTGCCAACTATGGAGGTGAATACCAGTGTTTTGACCAAAGTCTTGCAACTTGACCAATCTCCCACTGAGCCACTTATACTATTTTATAAGGCTCTTACTGACACCTTTGTGCATCTGGGTCAAGCCCTGTTCAGGGACGCCAGTCAATAAAAGGCTGCCAATCACAATTGCACTGTGCCACCTGCCGCTCCTTCCTAACATACATCACACTCTGGAGAGCCTGGGTGGTCAAGCGTCCACCAGCACAGTCAAAATGACACTTTGCCTATGACTCTTCCTGACCATGAGTTCAAATGAATAAAGACTTTTGGTAAAAGAGTTTTCTTCTCCACAAGCCTTGCTTTTTGGTCGGTCAATGCCAGCTGTATCCTTGACCATTATTCCCATGCCCTTTGGGGTATGATGCCTCAGATTTTACTAGCTGTTCCAGATGGTCTTCAGGCTTCTGTCACAGGAGATATTCAGGATGGCTGCAATCAAGTGAAATTTGTAATTAGTCTACAACTGGACATGACTGATCATTACCAAACGGTGATGGATTTAAACCATGATCTCTTGACTTGGTAAGAGTATTCTGCATCATTCAGAAACTCTGTCCATCACCACCCCCTTTTTCCCAAATCGATTTTATCCACACTCAGTGTGGGAGGGTATGCTCAGACGTGAGTCCCTTGCTCATTGCACCATCAGGATTCAGGCAAGCCGGGCCGACGAAGGCTGTGATGCCAGAAACCGGTCCCCGGAAGCTTGTTTCCTTCCCAGTATAAGAATTGGCTTGGTAGTTTGGTTTGCCCTGTTCCCATCATGCACTGGGACAGGTACAGACTAATTTGCATGTAGCCAGGTTCTGAGCTGGGATGGTGCAGTGAGCTAAAAAACGGTGATGGATTTAAACCATGATCTCTTGACTTGGTAAGAGTATTCTGCATCATTCAGAAACTCTGTCCATCACCACCCCCTTTTTCCCAAATCGATTTTATTCACACTCAGTGTGGGAGGGTATGCTCAGATGTGAGTCCCTTGCTCATTGCACCATCAGGATTCAGGCAAGCCGGGCCGACGAAGGCTGTGATGCCTGAAACCGGTCCCCGGAAGCTTGTTTCCTTCCCAGTATAAGAATTGGCTTGGTAGTTTGGTTTGCCCTGTTCCCATCATGCACTGGGACAGGTACAGACTAATTTGCATGTAGCCAGGTTCTGAGCTGGGATGGTGCAGTGAGCTAAAAAACGGTGATGGATTTAAACCATGATCTCTTGACTTGGTAAGAGTATTCTGCATCATTCAGAAACTCTGTCCATCACCACCCCCTTTTTCCCAAATCGATTTTATCCACACTCAGTGTGGGAGGGTATGCTCAGACGTGAGTCCCTTGCTCATTGCACCATCAGGATTCAGGCAAGCCGGGCCGACGAAGGCTGTGATGCCAGAAACCGGTCCCCGGAAGCTTGTTTCCTTCCCAGTATAAGAATTGGCTTGGTAGTTTGGTTTGCCCTGTTCCCATCATGCACTGGGACAGGTACAGACTAATTTGCATGTAGCCAGGTTCTGAGCTGGGATGGTGCAGTGAGCTAAAAAACGGTGATGGATTTAAACCATGATCTCTTGACTTGGTAAGAGTATTCTGCATCATTCAGAAACTCTGTCCATCACCACGCCCTTTTTCCCAAATCATTACCTAGGATATGCCTTGGACACCGGTGTTGCTCTACACCCGCACACCTTGATGACATCCACAGGTTTCTCCGGGATGTCCAGGCATTTTTAAAGAACATGCCTTTTGATGGATCTTGCTTTTTTGGGGATAAAGCAAACTAAGCCTTGGAGAGCTTCAAAGAGAGCAAATCCATAGCACATTCCTTGTGCCTGTCAAGGCAATTCGACCAACACTTGAGCTTGTCCTTGCTACTATATGTTTCCCTATTTGGCTTTTGCCGAGAAAGGGCGGTGGCCTTTGTCTTACTTTAGATATTCACCCTTTCTATATATTTCCAGATTCCATATGCTCACGATAGCCCAGGTCCTGTTTGCCCTGGACCCTGGATACTGAATGGTAGCATTGGACCTGCAGGACACTTTTTGTTTACATCCTCGTCCAGTAGGCCCACAGGTGCTACCTGCAGGTCATAGTGAGTAAGAGCATTTTCAGTTTGCAGTGCTCTCTTTGGGCTCACCAGTGCCCCTCAGGTGTTCACAAACGTTATGGCTGTGACTGCAGAACTTGAACAGAGGTATCAGTCTTCCCCTACTTTGATGACTGGCTGCTAAAGACGGGTTCACCTCTGGCAGTCATCAGCCACCTCTAGGTGATGGAGAGACTCCTCACATCATTGAGGTTCACTATAAATTAGCTAAGCCACATCTGACTCCTTTGCAGATGCTGCCTTTCATCTGAGTCATTCTGGATATGGTATGGTTTTGTGCCCTTCCCCCGGATTGGAGGGTCCAGGACATTTGGACCATGATCCCGATGCTTCAGCCTATTTCCATGATACCAGTGCAGATGGCCCTGAGGCTGCTGGGATTGTTGGCATCCTCGTCCTGCCAGTTTTGCATGCCAGATGGCTCATGTGGGCTATGCAGTGAGACCTGATATTCCAGTGGGAACAAAATCACACAAAAAAGTGTTTCAGATTGTATCCAAATGTGAAAGGAGACTGCAAAAGCTCTACAGTTGTTGGTACTGAACTATGTTTGGGTCAGTGACAGGTCCCACTTACCCCTCCCAGAGCTAACAGTGGCCACAAATGCATCACTACTGGTATGGGGAGGTCATCTCTGAGAGGAGAAGACTCGTTTCCACAGTAAAAGAAAGCTGGTTCAGGTGCTCATAGATAACACCTCTGTCATGTGGTACTCAACATGCTGGGTAGGATGGAGTCCTGGACTATGTTCCAGGAGGAATTATGGTGTAGGAAGTGCCTGGAACGTCAAGGGATTTCTCTGGTGGGATCTTTAAACGTCAGGGGGACGAGTTCAGGCACTTAGCAGGTCATGAATAGCAGTTACATCCAGAGGTGCCAAAGGTCATCTTTGCGCATTGAAGAGAACCCTGGCTCCACCCAGAATCCCCAATGTCAACACTTCTGCACAATGGAGTTTTCAAAGCTGCTCTCATTCCAAGATGCCTTCCATCTAGTGTGGAGCTCAGGACTTCTCAATGCCTTCTCACCACTTTCACTCCTGCCCTGCACATTTTGCATATCCATGTTTGGAGATTGAGTGGAAACAGTTGACTACCTTTGACCTGCTCCCTGATGTAGACAATGCACATTGGCAGTCAGGCATCCCTTCACTAAGTCAGGAATACCAGCTGTTAGAAATGGGTTTTCTGGTTGGCTAGGGTATGCACCTAAGCCAGGCAGAATCTGCCACTCTAGTCAGGGTAAGGGAATTACATATCTAAAATACCTAAAATATCCCCTGCTTAACCCACTTGGTAGCTTGGTACAAGCAGTCAGGCTTCTCTCAGAGGCAGTGTGTAAAGCATTAGCATATAGCAAACAGTATTACAGTGACAAAATGACACCACACCAGTTTTAGAAAATTATCCAAAATTTATCTGTGTAAAACATGACTCAAAATGATAAAAATCCAACATGCAGTGATCAAAATGTGAATAAATGCGAATAAAGCAAAAATAGACTTTATATACAGTTCCTTGAAGTCGATAGCTCCATCTGGAGCTATAACAGCATTGTGAACATACAAATCCCACAGGTCCGTCCGGTCACGGCGTCACGAGACAGTTACGGTGTCGGGGAGCCCTGTAAAACAGTACCTTTGGAGATGATGGTCGTCGGACCTTGCGGTGAGCTCCGGAGGAGCGGCTTCAGTTCCGGAAGTTGGTTCAGGAGTCAGCGGGCCCTTGAAGTCACACTCGTTGCAGGTTGAACTCAGTGACATTTAAGTCAGGAGTGCCGGCGTCAGCAAGCATCGGGGCTGTAGTGTAAGCCTGAGCGGAGCAATGTGCAGGGCCCTCAGGTGGCAGTGCAGACAGTGGCTTGGTGATGGTCATCCAGTGGCATCGGTGAGACCACGGCTGTGGTGTGAAGTGGGACAGTGCTCGTTGTGGTGCTAACATGTCACGGTGCATGTAGCGGCATCATCGTTGCTGAAGTGCTGTCCTCAGTAGACCAAAGGCTGCGGTGTGAGGATGGGCCCACAGGTAGTATGCAGGCAGTGGCGTCGGATGATGAACTGGAGTCGATGACCCTGGCTTTGGTGGCCAAGGCTGCAGTGTGGGATGGGGGGGCATTGTGTAACTTACAAGAGATGCCTCAAAACCAGTGTGCAAGCAGCGGCTTTGAGGCCGGATGGTAGCAGCGATGTTGGTAAGACCAGGGCTGCTGTGCGAAGTGGGACGGTGCTCCGTGTTCTCTACGAGCGGTGTCCAAAGGTCAAGGTGCACACAGTGGCATTGGTGAGGGCATCGCGTTGTCATAAGGGATACCAGGGCAGCAGTGTGAAGTGAGGCGGTGCGGAGTGCGGTGCCCACAGGTCACAGTGCAAGCAGCGGCTCAGTGGTAGAATCGGACGGCGGCATCAGTGAGATCAGGGTTGCAGTGAAGAGTGCTGTGGTACCCTCTGGGGTGCCTTCAGCTCACTGAGTCAGCAGTGGCCTCATTGATGGCATCGGGTTACCTTTTTCCTCTGTGGCAGTTGAAACATCCAGTACCAGAAGCCGGTACCTGGAAGAAGTTGAAGTCTTTGATTTCCCTGCAACTTCCAACAAGAGGCAAAGTTTAGATCAACCCCTTAGAGATACGTAGAATACAGAAAGAACAGACCAGTCCTTTTCCTGCCCAAGACAGAAGCAACAACTGCCGGGCAACCCAGCAAAGCACTCAGCAACGTGGTAGTCTTTCTTCACAGCTCTTCCCGCCCTTCTTCCTGGCAGATTCCTTAGTCCAGCAGTAATCTAAAATTCTGGGTTCAGGACCCCAATATTTATTCCACATTTTCCTTTGAAGTTAGTACAAACACAGTTTCTCTGGTACACACAAACCAGCTCAGCCTGGCTCGGGACAGTTTCATCACAGGAGGTGAAGAAAGCTTTTTGAGAGGCAGCCAAAGGCCATTCAGGTGCAAGCGACAATTCCTCCCACTACTCTATTCAGCCTGGCTATGAGTCATCCAGGAAAGGGAGAACACACCTCAACCCCCCTTTGTGTCTGACTAGTGCAAATACACATCTGCTGCTCCTGTCACTCCGAACCCAGACGGGGAGTACACAAACAGGTAGAGGCACACAGGATGGTTAGACAAGAAAATACCCACTTTCTAAAAGTGGTAGTTTAAAAAAATATAAAAATCATCTTTACTAAAAGATGTATTTTTAAATCCTGAGTTCAGGCATACTAAACTCTATTTCTCTATCTTGTCCCAATGGAGAGTTATGCTTTTAAAATGTTACAAGGCAACTCCCATGTTAAGCCTATGGGCCAATCAGCCTTTCAATAGTGAAAAATGAAATATACAGTATTTCCCTATCAGGACAAGTCACACACACCAGTACATGTCCTACCTTTCACATATCGAAATAAGGAGAGGGGAGAGGAGGATATGGCTAGGTTCGTCCTCCTAGGTACTAATAACGCAAAAAAAGATCCGACATCAGGGATCAGAGAACCTAGCTAGATGGGAAGGGAGGGGTCTACTTAGTGAGTAAAACGCACCTCAAATAGAGAAAAGAAAATACTTTTCTTGAGTGCCCTCACTCACCAAAGGTTTCCCCTAGGTGACATGCTTCATCATTGGGGCCATCCCAAGCATCTACTGCTTGGGGCATGCTGCGACTTGCGACAGTTACGTAGGAGCACTATTTAGTGAAGACTATGTGTAGTGCAGTGAGAGAGGAGTGGTGTGGGTTTAAATTAAAAATTACCTAGCCAGTGAGCGTAAATGAGTTTATTCAAGCTCCTAGTTGGTAAAGGGTAAAAAGGAGGGTTAATAAAAGGGAGGAATTAGGTAATAATGTGCTAATAGTCCCTAATATTGAAAGCCAACATATTTTGAGGTTATCCCCTAAACCTCTTCTTCAGGACCGCATGGGGATCAGCCCCATGTGTACCACTCCGTGCAAAGACCTATAATAAGGTGATGAAGTAAAAAGGAAAAATAAACGCGCACATTAGTGTCAGCGTAAATCAATTACATACGGTTAGATTGAACGCGTAGTATCTGGAGAAATACAAAAAACATACATTTTAATACGCTGCCTGCCCAACAATGTCATGGGCAGGTGATTAATCTAAGATCAATTTCAACCGTAGGTGAGGGTGCTCATGCCTGTAACTTAGAATAGGTGTAGACATCCAATGTAGTCTGGTAAAACACATATGAAAATACATTACACTCGTGATGGGACATCCAACATAACAGACACAACATAAAACATATATAGTGGCGTTTGGACCTACTTAGTAGTTAATCAAAATTTGCCTCATGGTCTGCCGGGGTGGAGGCGCCTAAATAACCCTAGGAGAGAGTGGGGGTTATAAAGCTTAGAGTTGGTATGGCGTTACAGCCCTGCAGAATGGACAAAAGTTCAAGTTAGTGGAAAAAAAGGAAAAGGGGGCTCAAGGTTGCAAGTTAGCCCCAGGCGCATGAGAGAGAAAACTTACTTGACTCGGCTTGCCTCCGTCAAATTGACCTATTGGATCCCATCGCCGGACCGCATCTTAGCGTGTCCTGGGTTCCAGTGGTTTAAATACTCTCTGAGATTGTTAGAAAATGCTTAGTCACCGGCTCTTGGAAGAGAAGAGCTGGGCTGTGTGTAGCGCTTCGTTTGCAGCGGCCATCTTGAGTGTAGTAGGCAATGCGTTTGAAGTCTATGAAAGTTGGATAAGGATTGCAAAATAATTGTGAAGGGTGCGGAGCCCACTAGCATTGAAGGGGAAGAGTTAGAGAATTATTAGGAAAAAATTATTGAAAGCGGACTATGGCGAGTCTCGAACCTGGGAGGTCGAGAGGGAGTTGTCTTAGTAGTAGGAGGAAACACAATAATGTGGTGGCCATTTTAGCCTAGTCTGCTAAGGAAGTGAAAGATAGGGAAAGACATAGTTCCAGGCACAATTGAGAAGGGTGGGCACTGGCTCATAGCTAAAAATGGGGAAAAAATGACTAATGAGGAAAAATTTAAGGTAAAAGAAAAAGAAAAATTAAAATAAAAAACTTAATGGAAAGGAATATTTATAGAATTAAGGACAAAATTAGAATGATGCAACACATTGGCAACAAAGGTGTAAAAATGATGCACATGGTTTTCTTAAAGTAAAGATTATTATGCAAAAAAATAATTAAGAAAAACAGGTAATAAAAATTAGGAAAAAGGACTAGGGGTTAGGCAAAAATCTGAATATACAACAAGTTAAAAAAGGAAAAAGGAAAAAAGCAAAATATGTCCATGAGGTTATGCCTGTTTATCTGACAAATTGGCCCCACGGGATATTGTCATTTAATCCTTTGGTATCGGTGCGCAGTTTGAAGACCCAGCGTTGTTCTTTTTCTAGCAGTCTATGCTCGAGGTTGTCACAAGGCTTGATATGCTCCAGGACCACCCACCTCATGTCGTTAGGTGTGTGTTGCATGTCGTTAAAATGTGCTGTCATTCTGGTACTTGCTCTGTGGCATCGGATGTTACTGCGGTTTTCACAAATCCTTGTGCTCACCTTCCTAGTTGTCATGCCCACATAGTGGAGATTGCAGGAGCATGTGATCAGGTAGACTACACCCACTGTGTTTCATGTCGTGAAACTTCTGAGTTCCCATGTCGTGCCTGTGTTGAATTGGACCGTTTTTGTGGTCGAGGTCAGGTGGCACACACTGCAGTTATGACAGGGGTGATGGCCTGTAGGTAAGGTGCTTATGGTCTTTTGCATGTTCCTCTGGTTCGCTTTTGGGCGTGTGTGTACCAAGAGGTTGCGTAGATTATTTCCCCTCCTATGTGAAAACATGGGTGTTGGGATATCAAGGTTGCCGCTGTTAAGGATCCTCCAGTGTTTTTTTACCATCTTGGTGATTTTGTCCGACGCTGTGCTAAAAGTGGTGATGCAGATGGGTCTCCTGTCTTTTTCGGTTTCCTGTTTAACGTAAGTTTCTAGGAGGGCATCTCTGTTGTTATTTTTTGCTTTCTTCTTTGCTTTATTGATGACATGATAGGGATACTTTCTGTCTTTCAGTTTTTTTTTTGCCAGGTCTCTGGCCTGTTCCTCATAGTCGCACGTTTTCGTGCAATTTCTCCTTAATCTGAGGAATTGGCCAAATGGTAGGTTCCCTTTGAGATGTCTTGGATGGAAACTGTCGTAGAGCAAGAGACAGTTCTTCGCAGTGGGTTTAAAATGAGTAGTGTTTTTTAGGTGTCCTTCTGCGAGGTAGATGTCTAGAAAGGTAAGCTCAGATCTGCTCATTGTGTGTGTAAATTTGAGGAAAGGGTCTTGTAAGTTCAACCATTCTAAAAACAGATTAGCCTCTCTTTTATCGCCATTCCATATTACTAGGATATCATCTATGTATCTCTTCCATTCGGTGATCAGGGGCCGAAAGGTGTTGTTGTCCGAAAGGATCTTATGTTCTTCCATGTGGTAGACATACAAACCCGCTACACTAGGAGCGAAGGTGCTGCCCATACTGGTCCCGTGTTGTTGTTGGAAGATTGTATCTTCGAAACGGAAGAAATTTTCAGTGAGGGCCCATTTGCAACATTCCAAAACCATATGTCGCGGTGTATGGTAAGGCCAGGACACTCCATAGAGAATGTCTTCTAGGATGTCCAGGTTTGCCTTATGGGGTAGGCTTGTGTAGAGGCTTTCCACATCAAGACCTATGAGAATGTTGTTACTGGGGTCGAAGGGTAAGTCCTTGAGGAGTGAGAGGACTGCTTTTGTGTCTTTGAGGTAAGTATTGGTATTCTGAATGAGCGGCCGTAGGAAAGCATCCACAAATTTTGATAGTGGTTGAAGGATGGAACCGATACCTGAGACTATAGGACGTCCCGGGGGGTTCTCCAACCGTTTATGGATCTTTGGTAGTGTGTAGAAGTATGGCATTGTGGGAAGATTGTTGACCAAGAAAAAGACCATAAGCACCTTACCTACAGGCCATCACCCCTGTCATAACTGCAGTGTGTGCCACCTGACCTCGACCACAAAAACGGTCCAATTCAACACAGGCACGACATGGGAACTCAGAAATGTCACGACATGCAACACAGTGGGTGTAGTCTACCTGATCACATGCTCCTGCAATCTCCACTATGTGGGCATGACAACTAGGAAGGTGAGCACAAGGATTTGTGAACACCGCAGCAACATCCGATGCCACAGAGCAAGTACCAGAATGACAGCACATTTTAACGACATGCAACACACACCTAACGACATGAGGTGGGTGGTCCTGGAGCATATCAAGCCTTGTGACAACCTCGAGCATAGACTGCTAGAAAAAGAACAATGCTGGGTCTTCAAAGTGCGCACCGATACCAAAGGATTAAATGACAATATCCCGTGGGGCCAATTTGTCAGATAAACAGGCATAACCTCACGGACATATTTTGCTTTTTTCATTTTTTCTTTTATAACTTGTTGCATATTCTGATTTTTGCCTAACCCCTAGTCCTTTTTCCTAATTTGTATTACCTGTTTTTCTTAATTATTTTTTTGCTTAATAATCTTTACTTTAAGAAAACCATGTGCACCATTTGTACACCTTTGTTGCCAATGTCTTGCATCATTCTAATTTTGTCCTTAATTCTATTAATATTCCTTTCCATGAATTTTTAATTTTAATTTTTCTTTTTCTTTTGTTACCTTAAATTTTTCCTCATTAGTCATTTTGTTTCCCATTTTTAACTATGAGCCAGTGCCCACCCTTCTCAATTGTGCCTGGGACTATGTCTTTGCCTATCTTTCCCTTCCTTAGCCGACTAGGCTAAAATGGCCGCCACATTATTGTGTTTCCTCCTACTACTAAGACAACTCCCTCTCGACCTCCCAGGTTCGAGACTCGCCATTGTCCGCTTCCAATAATTTTTTCCTAATAATTCTCTAACTCTTCCCCTTCAATGCTAGTGTGCTCCACACCCTTCACAATTATTTTACAATCCTTATCCAACTTTCATAGACTTATAATGCATTGCCTACTACACTCAAGATGGCCGCTACAAACGAAGCGCTACACACGGCCCAGCTCTTCTCTTCCAAGAGCCGGTGACTAAGCTTTTTCTAACAATCTCAGACAGTATTTAAACCACTGGAACCCAGGAAACGCTAAGATGCGGTCCGCCGATGGGATCCAATATGTCAATTGGACGGAGGCAAGCCGAGTCAAGTAAGTTTTCTCTCTCCTGCGCCTGGGGCTAACTTGCAACCTTGAGCCCCTTTTTCCTTTTTTTCACTAACTTGAACTTTTGTTCATTCTGCAGGGCTGTAACGCCATACCAACTCTAAGCTTTAAAACTGTACTCAGATACTGCAGTGGCAGGTCTGAGAGCTCTTTGAAAGGCTGCTTGTGTGGGTGGCACAAGCAGTGCTGCAGGCCCACCAGCAGCATTTGATTTACAGGTCCTGGGCACACGTTCACATTACTAGGGACATAGTAGTAAATCAAATAAGCCAATCATGGATACACCAATCCAAACACACAATTTACATAGAGAGCATATGCACTTTAGCACTGAATAGCAGTGATAAATTGCCCAGAGTCCTAAAACCAACAGAAACAAGGTCAAAAACAGGAGGGGAAAAAGTCTGGGAGTGAACCAGTTAACACCAGCACTTGGGAAACATGTGTGGTTTGGTGCGGCACCCAAAAAAATGAAGGTTTGCAGGCAAATGTGCTGTTTGATCTTGTCCGAGCTCAGCAAAGACTTGCCTCCCACACTGTTAAGGGCTACTGATCAGATCTTTTGGAATTCTTATGGTTGATGGATCAGCCTTTGTTATTTAAAACACCAGTTGTGAAGAGTTTTGTGAAAGGTCTTAACATTTGTTTCCCCAGAAACCATTTGTAATTCTACAGTGGGATTTGCACTTAATCCTAACATTCTTGATGTGCTCCCTTTTTGAGTTGTTGTTCCTTGAGACTTTTTACCTTAAAGACAATCTTACTCATTATCATAACATCTGCTAGATATGTTAGTGAAGTTCAGGCTCTCTGTGCCAGTCATCTGTATTCCACCTTCTTCGCTGAAAAGTTTGTTCTGAAGACCCAAGCTTCCTTTCTTCCGAAAGTCATCACTCCTTTTCAGGTTATCACCATTCCTGCATTTACTGCTCCACCTCATCCCTCTTAGGAGAACAAGAGACTCTACTGTATGGTTCCTAAAAGGGCATTTAGTTTCTATATCGATTGTACAAAGGAACACCGAGTGGGTGATCTTCTCTTTGTCAGATTTTCCACAGCAAAGAAGGATGAAGCATTGCAAAAATGGCCCATCTTCTAATGGATTGTTCTATGTATAAAGATCTGCTACCCAGTGGTGAAAAAGCAGCTCCCAGAAGGCTTACATGCTCATTCTAACAGGGCCAAAGCTGCTACCAGTGCCTGTCCTAGGCATATATACCTTTTATCAAACATCTAGAACGCGGAGAGGGGAGAGAGATTCTCTATATCTTTATATAAGGGAATCATAGAATACAGCCTCCCTCTCTCAGTAACTTATCACCAAACGTTTCCTACCAGTTTCACCAGAAGGAAAGAAACCCAAAAAGGTTGTTTATTGACCCTCACACACCCTATTGGTGTCATGCTTCAAGATTCTGTCTCACCCTGGTCCCTATAAATAAGGGTGGGATCAACAAGCTTCCATGGAGTTTTTTGAATATTATTCCTAGTGGGATATGAAAGATTAAAAACAGGGAGTTGGAGGCAGGGACTGCTGCAAAATGGACCCTGCAGCTAATCCCATGGCACATATGACCAATGGCCGTGCACAGCTTGGGGTTGGCTTCCTGCAGGAGGTTGGATGTCCTTGGTAGGGTTGGCAACAGGGCCTTGCCACAGGCCAAGCCCTGTAGCCAACATCCTGCTGTTCACAGCCTAAGGCCGTGAGCAGCATTGGATTGCCTTCTTTTTGGGGGTTTGCCACAGGGCTTGGCTGCAGGTGGGGAGTGGGTGGATTTATGTATGGTAATAAAATATCACTTTACTTTACAAAAGAACCCTAGAAATTCACTAAAACGACCAAAGGTTAAAGGAACCTTATAGTTAGGTGTGATAAAAAGATCTGTTTTTGTTTTTAAAAAACCCTTAGAAATTTACTGAAAAAACCAAAGGTTAAAGTAACATTATAGTTAGGTTGGTATGTCAGTGACAACAGTAATATTTTGAACACTCACCAGTTATAGTTAAAAGAGCTAACTATAAGTGGTGTCCCTGCCATGCACTGCTTATGACCTAGCATATTACATCAATCATGACATGTTCTATGGCATCGTTTATGGCTTTTCCAATGACATCATTAATTACATCACCAATGCTTCTTTTGTACATATTACTCTGTAAATGAGTATGCATTAGAGACCTGAAAGTAAGTACAAATAGCTCAGAATAATATGAAGCTTCATTAATGCCATCACAGATACAGCAAACCTAGGTATAGTATGTGTCATAGGCAACATTGACCTTTGGCAATAGCCTAGTTCACATTAACAATCGATAACAGATATATGGGAAACCCTTGTTGCACACGGTGTTCAATATGTACACAACTGTTCAGACAAAGCCAAGTTCCTCAAGATACTCAATGCCTCTTCCTCTTCCAAAATGAATGCCCTACTACAGACAGCTTTTATCTGTATCAAACCCCTCACAGTCAACGATCCTACATTAATAAATGAAGCTGATATGAGTAGAAAAGTGTGTACTGTAAACAGTGTTTATGGAGAGAGTTAACACATTGTTTCCAGACAGTGTAACTCTCCTGAGAAATACACCACAGAGTATTAAAAATTATCTACTATGAACCATGTAAACTCTGTGCTACACTTGTCAAAAAATACATTGTTTGCTTAAAATAACCAAGGTCTGAAGGTGCAAAAGAGTATAATTTCTGCAGGGTTCATACTGTGGTGAAAACGTTACAAAAAGACCATCTTTTACAGCAAACGAAGCACATGTACATAGGTTAGTACCTGGTGCACACTCTTCTATGTTATGTAGAAACTGTCATGCTGATAGGATTCTGTCTAATAGCTCAGGGCTGCGGACAATAATTAATATCTACTATATACAATCTTTGCTCAGTGGGAAGCGTTTTCTGCAGAACCAAAATACTTGTGTGGCACATACTAGACACAAATCATTAATAGTCTGCTTCACACACAGTTACTCTTGAATCCAAAGATTTACAATGTGTTCAATACCTCTACGCTCCGATGATGCATATGAAGCACATGTGTTTTGTAAACACTTCCACCCATTAGCTGGACACATGCTGCACAAAATTAGGTAGAAAGTAATATGGTAGTTACCCGCCACTATGTAAACTGTAAACCAAACTAGCACAGTCATTGGATGATGTCATTGGTGATGTCATCAATGATGTCTTTTGAGATGTCATCAGTGATGTCACAGAACATGTCATGAGTGATGATATATCTGAGATCATAAGCAGTGTATGATGGGGCGCAAGTTATAGTTAGCTCTAATAACTGGTGAATGTCTGTGTTGTTTTGAGTTCAAAAAGTTAATTTTGTCACTGACATATTCACCTAACTAAAATGTAACTTTAACCTTTGTTTTTTCACTTAATATTACTTTTAATACTGAAACATATACATATAAAGAGAGAGAGAGAGAGAGTTATCTCATGTCATATCCCAAGATTGCCTATTGCAAAAGTTTTGGCGTATTGTGATTGGGCATATTGTGATCAGATGTTACAGTAGTTCCCTGTCTACATTTTTATTACAAAGGCAGCATATTTTGTTAGATCCTAGTGAGGTATGAGACTATGGAGGAAAGAGCAGCAGTGAGGCCATGAGATGGTTAGTGGCTCCCAAGGAGGGGAAAGAACCTGATCACTGTGTTACCAATATGTTGCTCACTGCAGAGCTCAAGAGGAGGATTAGACAGTGCTATCTCACATGAAGCCCACCCCCTTAACACAGCCAAGATCCAGAACAAAGGAGACCAAGGTATTCATCAGAACTGTCCATGATGCAGGAGGTTTTGCAAAGTTTACAGGTGTGGAGGTAGTAGAGAGGAGGAAAGCTCCACCTACAAAGTACTCATAGACTTTCTCATTCTCAAGCTCATGATTTAGACCTTTGGGTGTAGCAAGCAACATATTTATTTTGTTTCTTTACAACCCATGCTGCAATGTGTCAGGAATATGGGTCTGATGGCCCCAGGCAGGCAGGTGGTTCAGGGCCCCAACTGTAACAACTGAAGTATTTTTCCACTGGTATCCTTGTGCCCTCTCACTGTGATGTCCCCAACTGGGAGCCAAGCATCCTATTTTATCACTTTTCTCTCAGGCTAGTGAGGCAGTGCAGTCCCATAATTCCCATATATATATATCCTGGGCCCCCTCCACAAGCCCTGAACCCTATACTTTCAATACCCCCCCATGTGCTTCCCAAAACATAGACAGTGCAGTTAAACAAGTTAGGTCTACTGGTTGTGTCAGCCTATTACCACAATAAAGAAAGGCATAATTCTGGAGTCAAAACGGAATAATAAATGATAAATGATTTACGGGATAGTACTGCTTCTTAATGACAAATACACAGTATATTATTAATAATGTGTATGTGATTGATATTTTTAATGTTTAATACTGTGCAGTGAATGAGTCTTTCTTCTACATTTGTACTAGCTGCAAAGTAGAAATAGAAGCTAGAAATAAAAGTTCCTGCAGTCCAAACATGTCACTAGGTCTCAGTTGGCTTGTAAGATGGGAAAAAATGTCTCCCAGAATCATGAATTGCTCCAGCTGGGAGACCTCCTATGGCGGTCCTGAAAACAAATCAACTTACATTTCTGCACCACTACCTGCCTGCCTGGTGCACCACGTGTTAAATATGCATTTTTGTTTATCCTGCCCTGGACTATTTTAGCACCCTTAAGGATTCACTTTGGTTGTTTTTTGACAACATGTTTCTTTTTTCCTTTTCCTCTGGTGCAAGGATCTCTTTACCCTAACCAGGGACATTCCCCACCTTGGGGTAATTTGTATACTTCCTTTCTGGGCTTGAGTGGCTGGGATGTCTCCTCTCTAGTTGAGGCTCGCTCCTGTAGTGCCGTCAGGGGAGCCAGCTGCCTTCTTTTCCTTGCCTGACTTTACGAACAGAGGTGGGAGCAGACTGCTGCTCCTCTTTCCTCAGCATTGAGGAACACAGCAGGACTGGAGTGCTTTGCTCTCCGGTGCCAAGGGAATGTCCGTCTCACATGCAACCTATCCACTTGAGCCCTGGGGCTCCTCTAGCACCCTCTCCCTTCTTATTGTGGAGTATTACAAAATAGAATGTGGCAAGTGAAGTGCTGCATATTCTAGATGGCAACTCCACGTGGGCTCTGGCCCTCCCAGTGGTATGGTTAGTAAGGTATTTCACCTAAAGATATACTAAAGATATTGTCTGATGACATTATTGTCAAAATATCATGAATTCAAAACTATTGTGTGCCAAAATATTGAAAGAAAGGATTTTTTTTAGTGTTTTACTATAACACTGAAGTTTAAAATATTGTTCTCTTTAATATAAATAATGTTTTGTGTCATGGCATTTTATTACATTGCATTATGTTTTCATTTCATTATATGTGCTATTGTAAAAAGTATTTTTTGGATTATATAAAAAGTAAACAACTTTTTTTGGTAGTGGGGTTTATTAGGGGATTGAGAGGATAGTGTTTAGTTAAATTTATGTTAATGAAAGGTATGTGATTAATTTGTTAATTATTATACATTTAAATTGGTATTTAATGTTTTAAAGGTTTAGTATTTTCTCAAAGTTAATTTTGGGTCGTTTGGTTTATTGGGGATTGAGTGGGTAGTGTATTAAATTTATATACTTTCTAAAGTTAATCTATTAACCTGTTAATTATTTTATATATTTTTTTATATTTTTTAATTGTTAATTTTGTTTTGAAATATTTCTTAAATTATGTATACAATTATAATATCTGTTTATGAGTTTAGAGCATTTACACATATGTTTTCAATAAATATTTTTATATATTTTCGTATATTTTTATTGGGTTGTGGGCTTTATTAGATGAATGGATGGGTTACGTTTTATCGTAAAAGATTTAATTAGTTACTAAATAAAACTGTAAATGTGTAAACTTTTAAAATGCAATGTTTTCTCTATGTGTTTTCTATGTGCATATTTGAGACATAATTTTTATGTAATTTAAAAAAATATATTTCTCTCAAGTATCCTAATTTTTAGTTTTTTGACCCTAAAATATGTGCAATTTCCCCAATGTTTGTCATCACTGATGACTCTGACAATGCCATGAGTGATATAATATGTGAGGTCATAAGCACTGCATTGCGGGGGTGTAAGTTATAGTTAGCTCAGGCAACCATACCTGCTGAATTTCAATGGTTTTGTATGAGTGAAATCTGAGCCTCGCTATAACGTCCCTGTAACCTTTAGTTTTTTTCAGTGAATTTCTAAGTTTTTTTTAATTCTATTTCCTAGCTGTAAAGTCTCTGTAACCTTTGACTTTTTAAGGAATTTCAAAGGTTTTAACATTTTTATTTCCTAACTGTAACTGCTAACCTTTCAGAGTGGGTGTGTGAGTGGCTGTATAGGTCAGTGAGTGGGTTTGTGAGTGGCTGAATGGGTCTGTGACAGGGTGTGTGAGTGGTTATGAGGGTGTCTGAGTGGGTGCATGAGTAGCTGTGTGGGTTTGTGAGTGGCTGTATGGGCTTCTGAGTGGGTGTGTGAGTGACTGTGTGGGTCTGTGATTGGGTGTGTGAGTAGCTGTGTAGTTGTGTTTGTGAGTTGCTTTATTGGACTGTGAGTGGCTGTATGAGTGTCTGTATGAGTCTGTAACATTGGTGGATAAAGGCGGCAGGGTTTTCAATGAACTCTCAGCAATCCCGCTGTGTGTGACTTTCTGGTGGTAACAAGAGGGGTTCCTGCCCCCAATGATCCTCAGCATTCAAGGGAACTTCATCCCCCAACTAGTAGTGCACCAGGAAGCGTGTTTGCAGAGTGCTGGAAAAAGGGTGTGGGGCCTCCGATGACCTCTCAGCAATCCCGCTGTGTGGGACTTAATGGTGGTAACAGGAGGGGTTCTTGGCCCGCAAGGACCCTCAGCATCCAAGGGGACTTTATCTCCCAACCGGTAGAGCACCAGTAGACGCATTTGCAGAGTGGTGGAGAAAGGGGTGGGGTCTCTAACCAGCTCTAAGCAATCCCACTGTGTGGGACTTACTGGAGGTATCAGGAGAGGTTATTGGCCCCTAAAGACACTCAGCATCCAAGGGGTCTTTCTTCCCCAACAAATAGAACATCAGGAAGCACATTTGCAGTGTGGTGGAGAAAGGGGTTGGGGTCTTTATTCTGCATCTTTCTGCTTGCTTCTGGCCATTATTTTGTCTCTTTCTCCTCACCCTGGGATCATGGGGGAGCCCCAAGTCCCAGCCAGCTCCCCGCCTCTTGCAGGAGCCATCATTGCTCTTGCATGAAGGAAGCTGCTGGAACTGCAGATCTGTGCGTGTGAGAGCACTCTTTCATCTCTCTTCAGCTTGCATGTCTGTGGGCAGGGAAAGAGATGAAACCTCCACTTCCAGTGGGTGGGGTTACTTTGTCACCTCCCACCCGCTGGAACTGGAGTGTTTGCTTTTGACTGGGTCACACCAAGGGAAAGCAAACAGTTATGCCCAGGAGGTGGGCATCCTGGGACAAAGCAGGACCCTGCCCTGGGGGGTGGCAAACCCAAGAGCCATTATTGGCTCCACGAAGGGGGCCACATGGGCCCCCTTCCTTCATCTGCATGGTCCAGCCCTGTGGAGGGGGTGGCCCCTGGGCCATATATGGCTCCCCTTCCTCTTTTTTAAAAAGGAATTAGCCCCGGGAGGTGGTGGTCCCCGGGGTTGGGAGGTCCACAGGACCCCTTGTAATGTTTAACACTTGCCCCAGGGAGGTGGTGGTCTTCAGGACCTGAGGGGGTCGGTGTGGGCCCCAGTACATTGTATCAATAGCCCTGGGGAAGAAGTGGTCCTTGGGGCAAAAATAATCCTTTGGTGGGGGCCTTGTGTACCCCCCTCCTGTTTTTAAAAGAAGTGCCCACATGCCCTTGGGTTCTGGCCCACCCGGGGGCTATAATGTAAACAAGCATGGATTCATGGTTCTGTCATGTCCCCACGGCAAAAATAAACTTGCTTTGTGTTCCTGTCGGTGTCCCAGGGGGACCCCATAACCACAGGTATGGGGTCTGGGTATTCCTACACTGCCCCCTATTCTTTCTTTAAACACTTTTTGTTGTAATCAGAAAAAAACGAGTTCCAAGATGCCTGTCAACACTACCGGGTTGAACTGTTGGCAGATTTCAACACTGAACTGTCGGATCCTCGGAGGATCCGCATCCCTATATCTCCAAATTTGGATTTCTTTTATTATCTCTAAAGCTACTTGACAGATTTTCACCAATTCACAAAAAGGTTGCATTCTGAGCTTACAGCGACATTTCTGCCAAATTTGGTGTAATTCCGTTCAGCAGTTCGGGCTGTAGTCATGTCTAAAATCCCTATGGGAATTTGCATGGGGAAAACACGTTTTGGTACCCCCCTTTTTTTCGGTCCAAACCTGACAGATCACCCCAAAACTTTCAAGAGAGCGGCTGCAGTGAGCGTCGTACTAATTTTGAAATGTTTGCGAGGATTTGTCAAATGACGACAAAGTTATGGGCCTTTAGATAGTTATAGTTAGGACCGAGTTTCCATAGGAAATCTCAAAATTCTATTTTGAATAACTTTGGCACCGATTGACGAATCCTCGCGAAATTTTCAAAATTAATGGGGCGCTCCGTTCCGCTCCTACCCTGAAAGTCTCGGGGTGATTCGTCAAGCGGGGGCCGAGAAAAAGGGGGGGTCCCAAAACACGTTTTCCCCATGGATTTTTCCATAGGGACTTTAGTCGCAGCTACAGCCCGAACGGCTGAACAGAATTACGTGAAATTTGGCAGAGAGGTAGCCATAAGGTCCATGAAGTGCCTTTTGCAGGTTTGGTGTAAATCTGTTCAGTATTTCCAGAGAAAATAGCATTTAAATCAATATATATATCTGATGTCATCAGCAGAGGATTGCGGTCGCGTGAGTTATAGTTGCCTGCACTAACTATAACAGGGGAATTTCATTGGTTTTTTACGAGGGAAATGCCCAGCTAACTATAACATGTGTGAAACCTATGGTTTTTTCAGTGAATATATATATATATATATATATATATATATATATATATATATATTCACTGAAAAAACCGTAGGTTTCACACACGTTATAGTTAGGAATTAGCATTTAAAAAACCTTGCAAATTCACTTAAAAAACCATAGGTTTCACACATGTTATTGTTAGCTGGGCATTTCCCTCATAAAAAACCAATGAAATTTCCCCGTTATAGTTAGTGCAGGCAACTATAACTCACGCGACCGCAATCCACTGCTGATGACATCAGATATTACATCACTGTATTTAGACACTTATTTACCCATGTCTTCTTCCATTCATCTTTAGCTATGCATATATTACATTTTTTTTTTTCAGAAAGACACATATGTCATCAGTGATGTAATATCTGACGTCATCAGCAGCGGATTGCGGTCGCGTGAGTTATAGTTGCCTGCACTAACTATAACAGGGGAATTTCATTGGTTTTTTATGAGGGAAATGCCCAGCTAACAATAACATGTGTGAAACCTATGGTTTTTTAAGTGAATTTGCAAGGTTTTTTAAATGCTAATTCCTAACTATAACGTGTGTGAAACCTATGGTTTTTTCAGTGAATTTGTACGGTTTTTTAAATGCTAAGTTATGTATTTATTAATATATTTTTTTAAACCAAACTTTTTCGCGTCGCGCGCACGGTGCGCTTCGCGCGCCGTCCGCGCGCCCACTTTACGCAGTTCGTGCCGTCAGCGCACGGAGCGCTTCGCTCCCAAGGGCCAAATACATTTTATTTTTTTACAAAATTCGCGGAGTGCGCGCACGCTGCGCGAACTTCGCAGTATTTTTTCCGTTTGGGTGGTGCGCGCAGGGTGCGTGCACTCGGCGATTTTTCGAAAAAAAAATAAATTATTTTTTTGGCCCTTGGGGGTCCTTCTGGGAGCCCCTGACCACGGCTAAGGGGTCAGGAACTGTCCACCCTGCCCCCTTTTCACGTTCTCCACATTTGTTTTTCACCCCCTAAGAGTGCGAGAGACAAAATGGCGGCCGACACTTCCTGGTTTCGACCGATTCGAATGTTTACTAAGATCTAACAACCAATCGGAATTGCGCTCGGCGCACGGCAAGGTGCGCGCAGCCAGCGCGCACGCTGCACGCGTACAGATATATATATTGATTTAAATGCTATTTTCTCTGGAAATACTGAACAGATTTACACCAAACCTGCAAAAGGCACTTCATGGACCTTATGGCTACCTCTCTGCCAAATTTCACGTAATTCTGTTTAACCGTTCGGGCTGTAGCTGCGACTAAAGTCCCTATGGAAAAATCCATGGGGAAAACGTGTTTTGGGACCCCCCCTTTTTCTCGGCCCCCGCTTGACAAATCACCCCGAGACTTTCAGGGTAGGAGCGGAGCGGAGCGCCCCATTAGTTTTGAAAATTTCGCGAGGATTCGTCAATCGGTGCCAAAGTCATTCAAAATAGAATTTTGAGATTTCCTATGGAAACTCGGTCCTAACTATAACTATCTACTGGCGACCGCCAGTAGATAATATATATATATATATATATTTCTCCTCCAAGTGCTTCGGTATGCCCACCACCTCCAAAACAGGGGGCGCGTCGGCGAACGGACCTCCCAAGCACGGTCCGATAATATTTAGCAAAGCTTCCTCCCAAAACAGGAGAGCCGACGCCGTGTCTTTGGGCGCAGCATTTTCTTTATTCATCAGTTAAAACATTAGACGCGTTTCGCCTTTCCTGCAGGCTTGTTCACTAACAAATGTCATAAAGTATTCCACCATTTTTAAACATTTGGTGCATGCGTGCTACGTGTAGAACTACTAAACAATAAAAATTGACAACAGACTCGTAGTTCGAACTTAACAAAGACTCAAAGGAAGCTCATAGACACAATTACATGGAGTCATCTTGAATTAATACATTCATTTGACCCTGTGCATGAAAATCACTAACAATTCTTCAAGCAATCACTGATTAAATAATTGTTGACAAAATTAAACGTAATCCGTCTTTTCATTGAAAGCAGGAAGATAAATGGATTGAAACTTGAGTAAGTGAAAATACCGATCATGAATAGACGTTTTGCCCCAGTAGGCTAATTTTAGGATCATAATGATCCAAGCTATTCTACAATAGCAGTAATGCACAGCCCAATTCCAAAATTCAGCCCAAGTGGGCAATAGCAATGTTCTGAATCTTTGAGCATACCTATCATATATGCAGTCTAATGCGATAAACGAGTCTGTTAAAGTGCATTGTGCTAAAACAATTGAATTGACTAAAAAAACTTAACAAACAAAATTTACATATAAAAATCAGGATAGGGAATAATGTGGCAATTACTTTATAAATGTGTATGAAAGTCTTCCTCGATGTTGAGACCTTCAGGGATCTTAGTATTGAGTCTGACGATATAATTTGATTCCAGTTTTCTCAATTTTTTAACTCGATCTCCTCCCCTCTCACTTATAGGGACAGCATCGATTACGTAATACTCAAGTCCTTTAGTATTTCTATTGTGAAACTGGTCAAAGTGTCTTGCCACGGGGTAGGTTTTATCCCCATTTTTAATGGCTCTAAGGTGCTGTAGGATTCGCTTATGCACAGGGAGTATTGTGCTGCCCACATACCGTAGGCCACACGGGCACCGCAGCACGTATACAGCAAAATCTGTCTTACAGGAGTATCGTTCCCTGATCCTGACCGCATATGGCAAAAAGCCCCCCACAAAGGTGGAAGTATTTTTGCTATGGATGCATGCTTTGCATTTAGCACATCTAATGAATCCTTCCTTCCTACCAAGCCAATTCTTGGTCATTTTGCCCTGTGTTAATGGCAGCATGTTACTAACCATTGATTGCTTTAATGATTTGGCTTTTCTGAAGGTTATTTGTGGTCTACGCCCCACAAACTTCTTGAGGATAGGATCATTCGCAATGATATACCAGTGTTTTTGCAGAATCTTTCGTAGACTTCCTTCCTGCGTGTTAAAGCCGGTAATTATTCTGCACTGGTTCTCACTGTCATTGGCTTTAATATCTGATCCCTTTACACGGCTAAAAAGTATTTCTTCTCTCGATTTTTTACAAGCTTATAAGATTGCTGCATCTACCCAAGCCCGGGGATAGCCTCTGACTGAAAAGCGACCCTTCAGACACATTAACTCTGCATTTAAATCATCATTGTTGCTGCAGTTTCTCATAGCCCTAAGGCACTCGCCATAGGGGATACTTCTCACTAGGTTATTGGGGTGGAAACTAGTTGCATGGAGTAAAGTGTTCCCATCTGTAGCCTTCCGGTAGAGTTTAGTTTCTAACTTGTCGTTATCAATGTAGACAGTCACATCTAAAAAATTGACACTGGTCGTACTCATTTCATAAGTCAACTTCAAATTCAGATCGTTGACCTGCAATCCATTCACAAAATCACGTGCACTCTCCCAAGACCCCTTCCATACAACAAAAAGATCGTCAATGTAACGGCACTAAAACATTACATTATCTTGCCATTCTTTGGGAAACTGCGATTGGACCACCTGCTCCTCCCACCAGCCCATATGCAAATTCGCATAGCTGGGGGCGAAGCAGGTGCCCATCGCAGTCCCGCACACTTGATGAAACAATTCTCCATTGAACAAAAAATAGTTGTTATTTAAACAGGTAGTGGTCATTGTTAGTAACATCTGGGTATGGTGCCAAAGTTGTATAGGCCTAGCACCCAGATAATGCTTAATAGCATTAAGGCCATCTACATGTCTGATGCTTGTATATAAAGTTGTAGCATCGATAGTCATCAATAAAAAATCTGATTCCCATGGTATATCGTAGATCTTCCGCAAAAAGTCACCTGTATCTTGGATAAAGGACGGGAGTTTTTTGACCAAGGGGTTCAGAAAATAATCAACATATTTCAAAGTGTTTTCAAGGGCACTTGCAATGGCTGAAATAATTGGCCGACCCGGGGGTTCTCGATATTTTTGTGCACCTTTGGTATCAAATATAAAACAGGTGTCGTTGGATTGTTAATTTTAAAAAAAAGCATTTCATCATTGCTAATTAGACCACGCCTGTGCCAGTCTAACAGCAGTTCGTTATATTTATCGTGACTAGCAATCATTGTCTCCTTGCTTACTCTTACATAATTTGATTTGTTATTGAGTTGTTTATACGCTTCTTTGAGGTACTGATCCTTGCCCCAAAGCACCACGTTACCCCCTTTATCGGCATCGCGAACAATACATGCATCATTGCTTGACAATTTTTTGATTAGAGCATAGTATTCTCTGTCTCGCTGGGTGTATGCTTGTTTCTTTGCTTTTAATGTGAGGCACAAATTCTTAACATCATTAATCACTAGGTCATTAAACACATCTACAGAATCTCTGCTAGTAAGTGGCGTGAATTTAGAATTCAGCTTAAAATTGGTAGGTACATTTTTCTCTAGATTTAAACTTTGGTTATGAGCTAGACCAAGTGCCCGCTGTAAAGTACTGGGCACTTCCTGGGATGCACGGCTATCATAACTTGTATCATTGTTTAAATCAGCCATTACCAGCATTAAGTTCATATCATCAACTGCTAAATTGCCAGATTCATCTGCTAATAATTCTCTCCCTGGTCCAGCCGGACGCTTTCGAGCAACTGCAAAGAATTTTTTCAATTTTAGCGCTCTAGTGAACTTAAAAATATCAACTCTAGTTTGAACATAGTCGATGTCTGTTTTAGGACAATACGACAAGCCCAATTTGAGGATGTCTTGCTCTTTGTCAGATAACACAATGTCCGTTAGATTAATGACTGTAGCAGCATTGCTCAGATCTAATTGCTGGACTTCATCATCTTTTTGTTGTTGCTGCTTAAATTGCTTTGCCCCTTTGCACCGCCGCTTCCTCTGCCTCTTCCTCTTGGAGGTCTGGCGTTTGTTGGGGGGCGTGGGCGTAAGTTGAATCGTCTTTCCTCCCGTAAAAAATCAAATTCATCAATCACTGATGGAATCAATGCTCCAATACTCGGCCCCTCCTCCAAATCTGTATCTATTTCGGAACTCTGCAGACTACTCAGTTCCGATTGCTGATTTTGTATTCTCCCACTGACAACATTAAGTCTTTGTTTTCGCATGTTGTCAAACTTTTTTGCAAACGTGTAGATTTGCCCCCGATCATAATCAATTTTGTCGCGCCGGAACTTCTGCGCTTTCCTTTCTTTGATTGTAACTTCCAATTTGGACAGACGTTCTTTCATTTCAGCCTTAAATTTGGTAATACCATCCTGGTCTGTTTCTTTGTCCAGCATTTGCATAATCTGGTCAATTTCCACAAGTATCTTTGCACGATCTATGTCCGCATACTTGACCAGAATTGTTAGCATTCTACTCGAGGCCTCTTGGTTATTATACGCCCATTCTCTTAACATATCAGGATTGGGGTCTTCATATGTGGGTGCCACCAAAATCCTAAGACCTCTGGGAATCCTCTTAACCTCCAGATAGCGTTGTAACGATTTAGATTTCCACCATTTAGACAGTTCCGAACGTTTTAGCTTTTCCAGCCTTCTTAATCTTGTCATTACATCTGAGACCATGGTAGTGCTCATCGATGCAGTCCCTTTATGAGTGGTAATCACATCGTCATTAAATATCGAAAGTGCCGCCTCCTCCCTTTCCTGTAATTCCGTAACTGACATTATAAACAAATTGATTCAAATGGGATAAATCCCAGCGCAAAGAACCGCCAATGTCCACTATTCAAAATGAATGGGATTGCCTCTTTACTCATTAGCTTTCCCTCTTCCCATCTGAATCCAGCAAAAGCTTACCTCCGGAATATAGTCAGGCTCCTCGGATCCTCCAACTCGGAGAGTACTGCTACTCCCTCGGAGAGAGCCGCACGTTGCTCGTCGGTATCGGGATGCGGACACGCAATCCCGCTTCTTCAGATGGGGGGGCGGTGGCTTACAAAGTTCTCCTCCAAGTGCTTCGGTATGCCCACCACCTCCAAAACAGAGGGCGCATCGGCGAACGGACCTCCCAAGCACGGTCCGATAATATTTAGCAAAGCTTCCTCCCAAAACAGGAAAGCTGACGCCGTGTCTTATGCGCAGAATTTTCTTTATTCATCAGTTAAAACGTTAGACGCGTTTCGCCTGTCCTGCAGGCTTGTTCACTAACATATGTCATAAAGTTTTCCGCCATTTTTAAACATTTGGTGTATGCGTGCTACGTGTAGAACTACTAAACAATAAAAATTGACAACAGACTCGTAGTTCGAACTTAACAAAGACTCAAAGGAAGCTCATAGACACAATTACATGGAGTCATCTCGAATTAATACATTCATTTGACCCTGTGCATGAAAATCACTAGCAATTCTTTAAGCAATCACTGATTAAATAATTGTTGACAAAATTAAACGTAATCCGTCTTTTCAATGAAAGCAGGAAGATAAATGGATTGAAACTTGAGTAAGTGAAAATACCGATCATGAATAGACGTTTTGCCCCAGTGGGCTAATTTTCGGATCATAATGATCCAAGCTATTCTACAATAGCAGTAATGCACAGCCCAATTCCAAAATTCAGCCCAAGTGGGCAATAGCAATGTTCTGAGTCTTTGAGCATACCTATCATATGCAGTCTAATGCGATAAACGAGTCTGTTAAAGTGCATTGTGCTAAAACAATTGAAGTGACTAAAAAAACGTAATAAACAAAATTTACATATAAAAATCAGGATAGGGAATAATGCGGCAATTACTTTATAAATGTGTATGAAAGTCTTCCTCGATGTTGAGACCTTCAGGGATCTTAGTATTGAGTCTGATGATATAATTTGATTTCAGTTTTCTCAATTTTTTAACTCGATCTCCTCCCCTCTCACTTATAGGGACAGCATTGATTATGTAATACTCAAGTCCTTTAGTATTTCTATCGTGAAACTGGTCAAAGTGTCTTGCCACGGGGTAGGTTTTATCCCCATTTTTAATGGCTCTAAGGTGCTGTAGGATTCGCTTATGCACAGGGACTATTGTGCTGCCCACATACCGTAGGCCACACGGGCACCGCAACACGTATACAGCAAAATCTGTCTTACAGGAGTATCGTCCCCTGATCCTAACAGCATATGGCGAAAAGCCTCCCACAAAGGTGGAAGTATTTTTGCCATGGATGCATGCTTTGCATTTAGCACATCTAATGAATCCTTCCTTCCTACCAAGCCAATTCTTGGTCATTTTGCCCTGTGTTACTGGCAGCATGTTACTAACCAATGATTGCTTTAACGATTTGGCTTTTCTGAAGGTTATTTGTGGTCAACGCCCCGCAAACTTCTTAAGGATAGGATCATTCGCAATGATATACCAGTGTTTTTGCAGAATCTTTCGTAGACTTCCTTCCTGCGTGTTAAAGCCGGTAATTAATCTGCACTGGTTCTCACTGTCATTGGCTTTAATATCTGATCCCTTTACACGGCTAAAAAGTATTTCTTCTCTTGATTTTTTACGAGCTTTTAAGATTGCTGCATCTACCCAAGCCCGGGGAAAGCCTCTGACTGAAAAGCGACCCTTCAGACACATTAACTCTGCATTTAAATCATCATTGTTGCTGCAGTTTCTCATAGCCCTAAGGCACTCACCATAGGGGATACTTCTCACTAGGTTATTGGGGTGGAAACTAGTTGCATGGAGTAAAGTTTTCCCATCTGTAGCCTTCCGGTAGAGTTTAGTTTCTAACTTGTCGTTATCAATGTAGACAGTCACATCTAAAAAATTGACACTGGTCGTACTCATGTCATAAGTCAACTTCAAATTCAGATCGTTGACCTGCAATCCATTCACAAAATCACGTGCACTCTCCCGAGACCCCTTCCATACAACAAAAAGATCGTCAATGTAACGGCACCAAAACATTACATTATCTTGCCATTCTTTGGGAAACTGCGATTGGACCACCTGCTCCTCCCACCAGCCCATATGCAAATTGTCATAGCTGTGGGCGAAGCAGGTGCCCATCGCAGTCCCCCACACTTGATGAAACAATTCTCCATTGAACAAAAAATAGTTGTTATTTAAACAGGTAGCGGTCATTGTTAGTAACATCTGGGTATGGTGCCAAAGTTGTATAGGCCTAGCACCCAGATAATGCTTAATAGCATTAAGGCCATCTACATGTCTGATGCTTGTATATAAAGTTGTCTATTCATGATCGGTATTTTCACTTACTCAAGTTTCAATCCATTTATCTTCCTGCTTTCAATGAAAAGACGGATTATGTTTAATTTTGTCAACAATTATTTAATCAGTGATTGCTTGAAGAATTGTTAGTGATTTTCATGCACAGGGTCAAATGAATGTATTAATTCGAGATGACTCCATGTAATTGTGTCTATGAGCTTCCTTTGAGTCTTTGTTAAGTTCGAACTACGAGTCTGTTGTCAATTTTTATTGTTTAGTAGTTCTACACGTAGCACGCATGCACCAAATGTTTAAAAATGGCGGAAAACTTTATGACATTTGTTAGTGAACAAGCCTGCAGGACAGGCGAAACGCGTCTAATGTTTTAACTGATGAATAAAGAAAATTCTGCGCATAAGACACGGCGTCGGCTTTCCTGTTTTGGGAGGAAGCTTTGCTAAATATATATATATATATATATATATATATTTTTTTTTTATTTTTTTTTATTATGGCGGCATTTCTTGCATTTGAATAAACAGCAACAGCACTAATTGGTGTCAGTTTCCTGCTCAAGAAGCTTCAGCACATTTGAAACTTTCTGACAAGTTGGATTTTGGCTCATATATATATATATATATATATTCACTGAAAAAACCATAGGTTTCACACACGTTATAGTTAGGAATTAGCATTTAAAAAACCTTAGAAATTCAGTGAAAAAACCATAGGTTTCACACATGTTATAGTTAGCTGGACATTTTACTCGTAAAAAACCAATGAAATTGCCCCGTTATAGTTAGTTCAGCTAACTATAACTCGCGCGCCCGCAATGCACTGCTGATGACGTCACATATTACATCACTCATGACATGGTCAGTGACATCACTCATGACATCACTGATGACATCTCAAATGACATCACTGATGACATCACTGATGACATCATCCTTGTGATAGAGTGGCAGACCTCCTCTCACCTTAATATAAGCTTTGATACACACATTCAAAAATAGAGACTAAAAATTTCAAAACAATGGACATACCAATACCAGTTACAACAACCTCTTCAGTAATTCTAAGATCCACATACACATCCACTCATTCACCAACAGTCCTATACAGTCACTCATACATGTACTCACTCATCATATGTACTCATACATCTATACATCCTGTTACACAATGCCACTCATCCATAGAGTTACTCACACACATAGTCACTCATGCTAATAAAGAATCAAACATACATTTACTTGCATATACAGTTATACACACACCACCACACTTACTTCTACGGAAACTTACACATACTTAGTCTTTTAAACAATCACTTATAGAAACACATACTTATTCATACAGGAACTCTTTCAATCTCTCACTTTCACATATACTCACATATATACACCAATAGTCACATATACTAGTTTAAAACGTATGTAGTTACTCCTGAAGACACTATTGAGACAGTCATTCACTCACTAACACACCCATACACACACTCATCCACCCATACAGTCCTGCACACATGCTGTGTTCAACACATACAAACAGTGAGTCACTCATTCATGCACCGATGCACTACGTAATACCCCCCACCGAACCATGCAGACACTCAGACTGATACTCAAAAAAACAACTAATAACCTAAATAGGCACCCATGTAGCTACTCACCAACCCATGCAGCCACTTATACACAAAGTGAGAGACTGATACAGATATTTACATATTTAAACATTATTCACTAAGCCATGTATTCACTATGATACACTTAATCAGTCAGTTACACAATCAATTTTTCAAAAACAAATCATCCATTTAGACACTTATATACCCATTTATTCTTCCATCGACCATGAGATATACATATATAAAACATATTTAATTTTCAGAATAACACACATTCACTAGATGATGTCATCAGTGATGTCATCAGTGATGTCATTTGAGATGTCATCAGTGATGTCATGAGTGATGTCACTGACCATGTCATGAGTGATGTAATATGTGACGTCATCAGCAGTGCATTGCGGGCGCGCGAGTTATAGTTAGCTGAACTAACTATAACGGGGCAATTTCATTGGTTTTTTACGAGTAAAATGTCCAGCTAACTATAACATGTGTGAAACCTATGGTTTTTTCACTGAATTTCTAAGGTTTTTTAAATGCTAATTCCTAACTATAACGTGTGTGAAACCTATGGTTTTTTCAGTGAATTTCTAAGGTTTTTTAAATGCTAATTCCTAACTATAACGTGTGTGAAACCCATGGTTTTTTCATTGAATTTGCAAGGTTTTTTAAATGCTAATTCCTAACTATAACGTGTGTGAAACCCATGGTTTTTTCAGTGAATTTGCAAGGTTTTTTAAATGCTATTTTTTTTTTATATTCTTCATTTTTTTCAAACATATTTTTATTTTAATTTTCTTATCTTTTATAAAGACTATGCTTTAATTTTTAAAATCCTTAAATATTTTTTTTATATATATTTTTTAAAATAAACATGTAAAATTTATTTCCAGATTTTTTTTTTTTTTTTTTTATAGTACGCGTACCGTAAGCTCACGGTAAGCGTACGGTTTACGCAACGTCCGTAATCTATCTACGCTGCTTGCGTATAGTTACGCACTTTGCGTAGCCGCGCGTACTGCGCGTGGGACGCGTGCGCGCTTACGCAACACGCGCACGTTACGCGGAAGTGCCGGGAAATGACTGTTATGCGCATGTGCGCAAGCGCGTGTCTTTTTTACGCGCACGCGTACTTTTTGCCGTAAGCGCACCGTAAGCGTACCGTAAGCGTACGGTAGGTCATGTGATCATGAAACACAACTTTTGATTGGTTGAAACTACTTTCAGTTCTAGAACTCTCCTACACCACACCCATTCCCCTCATTTCTGCTTGTGATCCCTTGGGAGAAGGAGCTGGTTTGTCTTTGGGATACGATGGCAGAACAGCAGAGCTCTTCTGAGAGTGAGGCTAGCACCAGCAGCACTGTCTTGAGGCAGAGAGCGAGGAAAGTAAAACCTTCTTATGTTTGGGATTATTTTACTTTTCCAGAAGGCCAGCAAAAGGTGAATGCACCCTTAGTTACTTGCAAGCTGTGTCAGCGTGTACTTTCTAGAGGTAATCCTGACAGGAAGTATTCCTTTGGGAATCACACCATGATGAGGCACCTCAAGGATGTACACAAAAGGACACATGCTCAACTTTTTGGAGGTAACTCTTCAGAAAGACGAGCCAGTACATCCACAGCAGCTCAGCCTGGACCATCACCTGCAGAGCTTACTCCTTCTTCTGCAGCTCAGGTGAGCCCTTCATCTGTGGGGGGAGAATCTCCTTTTGCTGGCCCTCTGGAAATGAACCCTCGATTTCGGAAGGTTGATATTCATTGCACATTTTGTAAAGCTCTAATTTGTTATAGGGAGACCAGTGTTTCCCTAGTGAATAACAAAATAGATCAGCACATTTGTAGCTTTGAATGATTTTCCCATGGTTCCTTTCCTCTGTCCCTGCATGAACACAACGGTTCTTTTAAGAGCCAACCTTATCTTTCATCTTTTTTTTACATTTTTTTTAAAAAACTTTTTTTTTTTACCGTACGCGTACGGTAAGCGTACCTTTTTTTTTATTTTTTAAAAAAAACACTAAAAATCATTTTTCACATTACAAGGTCCTTGAAAGACTACAATTATTACTATTGACTTACCATACTCACTGAAAAAAATATTTATTCATTTGTTTTTTTAAAAAATAGTTTTTAAAATGGTTGTAGTTTACGAAAATTTTCTATATCGATCTGAAAAAAAAGAAAAAAGTATTAATATTTTTAAAACATTTTATAATACAGTACACATATTTACATTTTTTCCCAAAAAATATTTTTGCCTTATTTTTGCTGTTTTCAGAATATATTGCATTTCACTATAAATTGTGAAAGCAATTGCATTCATCATTTTACAGCGGGCAAAAAAAAATAACAATCTCAAAGATTGTATTAAAAAAGCCCAGAATCTCTTCTCACTTAAACTTATCATTACAGAAATGCATATTATTCTTAAAAAATGTCATCTAAAAACAATACTTTTTTCTTTAAAATACCGTCTGATATTTTTGTTTCAGAAGTACATTCACAATAATATATCTCAAATAACTCCAAAATACATCTGATTTTATTTCCTTTAGGCCAAATAGTATTTTTTATTCTTTCCCTGGAATAAATTTCCAAGGGAAAACCATTAAAATTCTAAAGTTTAATCTGTCCAGATCTCACCGATTCTCTGTAACATTTTGGTTCACGAAAATTTTTCGAATAATTTATTTAGTCCACAATAGAATTGCTTACTTTTCCACATGGCCAAATAGTAATTTTTGAAATTATTTTTGAAAAAATTTCCAGTGGCAGTCCAATAACATTCCAAAATTTAAAATGTGCAGAAGTTACCGATAATCTCTAAATTATTGGTTTTTCAAAATTGCATTAAAAATTTAAAAAGTCCACATTACAATTGGTTATCTTTCCTTTAGGCCAAATGATAATTTTAAAAATCTTTTTTCTACAAAATTGCAATGGTAATCCTGTAAAATGGTAAAATTATTTTGTCCAGATCTTGCCAAGTCTCTCTAAAATTTAGGTTTCAGGAAGATTAGATAGGAATTTGCTAAATCAAAAGGCAAACGTTGTTTGAAAATCAATTGGGAATCATTACACAGTGTCCATCCTTTTTCACATTTTAGATAAACTGTGTAATGTCCAGAAGTAACAGTAGGTCCATCATGGAAAATTATTGCAACAGTTACAAAAGTTTTTCCTGAAATTGATAATTGCTGTCCTGTAAACTTCTTTATTAAAGTATCCAATTTTGATCCATCAGCTCTACATCGTTGCATCATTAAAATTACATACTGTCCGTATTCCCTTAAAATTAATGTTGATAACATGTCAGAATTACACTCACCACATTTCATGCTATGATTAGCATCTTTAACTAAGTTTGCAAAAGTGACTGTTTTACTCTCTGGCAATGTCAAATAAATAAACCTTTCATTATCAACAATAGAACCACTTATATTATAACAATTATCACAACTATGTTCCCATTTATAAGAGAGACCAAAAAAAATGTCAATGGGAACTCCTTCTTCTTCCACTACCTGAAGAAAATACATCAAAAATTCGTGAGCATCTTGCTGTTCATTTTGAGAAAACTGTGTTCGTCCTGAACATACATCTAAAAGTTTTCTAATATCAGTAGCACTTTCTATTTGAGTTTTATCTTTACTCAGCTTTTGAAAAAGGAGACTGAGCTCTGAACAGAATCTTTTTCCCTGATTTATTATTATCTGCTCTTGCAAACTTTCCAGATAAAAAGCAACATTCAGCACTACATTTGCGTAGCAGTTGACACCAGAGCTATTTTCAAAATGACATCCTACAACCTGTTCTTCATTTTCCTTATTCTTTTTGCTTGCAATTACATCACTCCTCTTTTTTTTCCTCTTCTCTACATCTTCATTACAGATATTCTCATTTCTCCTTTTACGAGAAACTACACGTTTCTCCAACACAGGATACTGACCTAAATGAGGAGCATAGCTTCTTCTTAATCTATTATACTCCTTTACACAGTTTGTATCAGCACTAACTTTTGAGTCATCGAAGTCTATCATGAATAAACCTGATAATGTTTTGACTCGTGACAAAGCAACATATGCCATACCTTCTTTGAACACACTAGATCCAATGTTCACAAATGCACAATCTACAGTCAATCCTTGAGACTTGTGAATAGTTACAGCATATGCTAGAGAAAACGGAAACTGCTTCCTACGTACATATAAGTCTTTCACAAGCATGAAACGAACTGAACAACGACAAATGTCTTTAACTTCCTCTATCTGATCAAATTTTATTTTTAACCATTCAATTCCATCTTTTTTCTGATAATTAATAAAACCCACAACTCTTCCCATCGCTCCATTTACTAAGCCTTTTTCAACATCCAAATTTCTCCTTAAAAACACTCTACAGTTCATGCAAACATATAGATTTTTTTCTAATCCTGCTGTTTTGGAGATGTTCTTCTCTAGTGAGTCCAATTTATTTTTCAGTTTGCCTGTTACTGTGACAGTAATTCTTCCATCCTCAATTTTGTCCACTGCTTCAAATTTCATGATCTCTTCCTTTTCCAATTTCAAAAGCTCCTCATTGAATATTGAGCATTCACGTAGAGTTGGCATTAAGCAGATGACACTTTTGTTTTCTGCAATGTTCTTGTATATCTTCTCTGCAACTATTTCTTCCTTTGGAAATAAATTATGTAGCAGCCGAGTCTGTAATGCTTTTTTGCCAGCTTCTGTGAGTAGTCCAATCCTGATATCTTTCAGAATACTTCCATATTCTTCATCGTTTGCTTGCCTCATATTAGTTGTAAGTTCCTTGTACTCAAAGAAGGACCAAATATTTGTATTACCGATGCTTCCCAATGACTTCTTCGTGTCTTCATGTGTCACAGTATTAAACACTGGTTGTCCTTTAACCGGAGTAAGTTGCAAAAGATCCCCAAAAACGATGACGTGTTTTCCACCAAATAACACGTCATAGTCTGTCTTCAAAATTTGCTGCATTCTTAAATGCACAAAGGCAAGCATTAAGTTTGATACCATGCTCACCTCATCAATAATGAGAACTTGCATCTTCTTCAATACTCTTGAAACTTCCAAGCATGCTTCTCCAGTTAGCTTGTTGAATTGTATTTTGTTCTCATGCTCCACTGGTAACATTAGCAAACGATGTAAGGTGATTCCTTTTATGTTATATGCTGCTAACCCAGTTGGAGCAGTAACCACACAAGACAAAGTAGAATCTGTTTTTTGCTTTAGGTAGCTTCTGATGACTTTAATTAGGAAACTTTTTCCAGTGCCAGCTTGTCCGCTTACATACATCCTGATTGGATGAAATGATGTGCATGAGCACTCTTTTTTTTCATGTAGAAATCCGTGTTCAATTTTGTTTTTGATCTCTTCATAAATTTGTTGCTGCTCTTGATTCAGTTGTCTTTCCAAATTTTCTAAGTCTATAAATTCTTCTTGAGCTTGATTCATAGCCGTTTCCACTTCATTCATGGCTATTGATGCTTCATTTTCAACGATTGGTTGTCCTAGGGGATCTTGACTGTATGTTCCTGAACTTTGGCTGTCCTGAGAACTGTCTCTAGCAATTTCTGCTGCAATTGTAGTTTCCTGTTCAATTTCTTCATTTAACATTTGCAGATAAGTTGAGAATGTACTGCATTGTATGCTGTCTTTGCAAGCATTAAAAGAATCTTCATAGCTCTGGAATTCTCCCAGTAGTTCATCCTCTGAACGCCATGGTTTAAACAACTGTAAAAGAGCCAAGTAGTAAAATTCTTTCTTGTCGGTAGTGTCGCAACTCAGCTTCCGGTGATTTATCAAACTTCCTTTGGTTTGCTTCACCAAACATCCTTCTTCACCAACGACTTTATATTTTCCATTATTGATGTCTTCTGCAGCTTTCCGTGAATAAATGTAGTTCTGCAGCACTTCATAGAGACACATGTTCTCCAGATGATGACTTCTCTTGGGATAATATGTGTCCAACATGTTTGTTTTCAATATATCTGTACTTTCAGGTTCGAACTGTGCCAAATATTCAATTTCTCCAACAGATTTCAGTACCCGATTTCTCATTGCTGCAAGGCCTAAACTTGCCCAAATTATTCTTCTTGACTTCGAGTAGAGACTTGCAGAAGATAATCTATCTGAACATTCGTAGGATCCAATTTCTCGATGCGATAACATCTTCAAACTGAAACTGTACAGCTTCTTACTGACAGTCTTCTCGTGAGAAATCTCTTCCCACATTTCCTTCAATTCTGTTTTTTCTGATTTCGTAATGTAAGACGTTACATATCGAGCAACAGCAATGGAATTGTCAGCAACATACTGTATATCCATGTTAGCGTTCCACATGGATAAAATGACTGGGTTGTAGTCATTTATATTTTTTGATTCTTCTTTTCTTTTAAGGTTGTAGGTATTCTTAGGTGATTTTCTTGTGATAGTATGTCTCACAGCTGACATAAAACTGTTGACTCTTCCATTTGTAAGAACAGGTCTAGGAAATCCAAATCGACATTTAGTGTAGTATTTTTCTTTGCTCTTGTATTTCCGTCGACAGTATTTTCCACACCGATGACTTTGGAAACGTAGAACTTGCTCCTTTAACTTGTACTCTTCTGTGCTTTTAGGTATAGCACATGTTGCATATTCTTCAATGTAAGATAACACTGCTTCATCAGTATCTGTTCCAAACTTTGGGGCATCCTTGATCCACAGCAGCATATGAATATGAGGAGCACCTCTTGCCTGGTACTCTTTTCTCCAAAAGAAATCCACTACTTCTCCAAGGGGTGGATTTTTTTTATTGCAGATGAAGGACATCATAGCCTCAAATCTATGATTGAAATATCTGCAAACATTAACCGGATCCAATGAGCACAGTTCTCCTGCTGTCTTGTATTCGATGTTTTCAATGTTTGAATTGGCCTCTCGTAGAAAATCCAGTAAATCATCCCAAGCGTACTCGGCGCAGCTTAGGGTAAGGAACCATGTTGGTGTTCCTAAATTGCGTAACATGCATTTTAGTTCACCATGGCGTCGGTACCAATATTCATTTGTCCCACGCTGACAAGCCATCAGATTGATCAGTTGTGTTTCCAAATGATCATCTCGGTGCTGCACTTTCTCCATAAAATCCTTAGCAGACACATTTTGTAAATGTACTCCACTTTTTAAAATGTGATTTACTGCATAAGACAGTGCAGACAAGTCGCTTTCAAATAAAAGATGGAACAAATAAGGGATACTTTGTCGAAATCTGGGATCTTCAGCATATAGTCTTGTAGTCCGATACTCAGAAGCTGGAATCTGTTCCGGACGTTCATCGTATCGTCCTCCTTTTCCTTTAGGAAACAGCTGGGGAAAACATCGAGCTTCCAAGCTCTCCTCCCATACACTCACGGGATTTCCTTTTGCTTTCTTCATCTGAAAGAGATCAATATTGTCTCCCATAACTTCTTTCGAATGGAGAGGATGTATGCTAAAATGTTCATAAATTTCTTCTTCCTTTGACTTGTCCACTTTTTCAATTTGTCCACTTGGTGTTTCTGTATCTCCTTGTAAATCTTCTTCTTCTTCTTCTTCTACTATATAAATTGATTCATACCATTTGTTATTTTTTTTCAAATACAAATTTGCTCTTTGTACTTTCCGCACATCTACCAGCTCCTGCCAAATCTTCTTATTCTTTGTAGGTACACCATTAACCAGAATAATTAATGGTTCAGTTTCCAAAGTATCCGCATCAATAGTTTCCATATTTTTTTTCAAATCCAAGGGCAAATACACCACTCTACCTTTTAAACCTCTCACTAAATCTGAAGGAGGTAATTTACCAGTTTTGGGCTCCATACGTACTATGGTCTGGAACGGATGAACACATTGAATGAGTATAGACTCATATGTATTTAATTCAGAAAGTTCAGCAGGAATAGCATCCAATTCTAAATTATTATGTACAGCTCTGGTCGGCATTCTATTTTCCTCTAACTTGTTGTAGCAGTATTTACAAATACGCTGATCTTCACCCAATTCAAAACAATTTTCAAGAAATATATATGTTGCAAAATCCATCCACTTATAATTATCTTCATTTTCACTCTTTCTGTAGAGATCAACATTCCTAGTTTGTTTTCTATAATGAGTTCTGCGGCAACAAATACAAGTAACATTTGGTCTTTCATTAGAGACTATTGCAAATTTTGTTATGTGATCATTAAATGTCTTACTTACACAAGGTTCTACATTCTCTTCCACTTCTGCCTCATTTACTGTGTCCTTCTCTGCACTGTTTTGTTCAGGACCAAAGTAACAAAACTGAATTTCATCAACAACCTTCTCTACATCTGATACCGTTCCTCGGAACAGAGCCCTATTCAATTCATTTAACTTTATTGCTGGACTTTTGGCAAAATACAACCGTCTCACAAACTTTCTCATTTCAGTATGATGAACAGCCAGCATCCTAAAATGATGGAAAACACTATTGCACACTTTTCTAGATAGACAAGCAAGAGAATGACCCTGCAAACCAGTATTCTCTCTCACTCTGCATGGATCCAGACTTTGAAGCACCTTAATCTTTTGTTTTACACTTTTTTTACTATATTCTCTTAGAAACTCTCGAAATCTGTCAATAGATTCCTGACGCACAGTGCAAATACTACTACAATTCCAAGTGTACACTGGGGCTTTAGGACGTCTCCCCATTGCCTCATCTGCCATCACTTGTACCTCATCTCTTGGAACCATTATCTCCTTCTCCATTATGCAACCATTTTTTACTTCGTATGAACGACCTCTGGTGTCAACTGCATGCAGCAAACTATTACTTTGAAAATAGCTCTCTTCATTAAAAAAAGGTTCACTACTTGAGCTATGCATCCACTTTCCTAAAAACACTTTACAAAAATTTGTTCTGTTCACTACTCTTTTGCTTTTGCTTTGTGATTTCAGTACATTAACCATTTTATCTAATGTACGCATCCTATTCAAAATTAATATGAATAGTTTCCTTTTTAATTCTAATGCCTTTGCTGCAATGGCTTCAATTTCTTTTTTTCTCTTATAATATTTAGCCTTTTGCTTATATTTCTTTATATCCTTTATCAAATTGGACATAACTCTTCTCTGAAACATTTTTCTACGTATCTCTTTAAATGCTGTTTTTCTGTTTATGTTAAACTTTTCAATTGCAGAAGGTATATTTGCATTAACTAAATCCTCAATTTTTTGCTGTTCTGTAGGTTTTGTTACATTTTTCCGAGAACAGACATTTTGTACATTTTTGTTTGTTTTCAATATTTTGTTTAGGAATTGTCTTTTTTGCTTACCAGAAGATTTTTTCTTTTTCCCAACATCAGCATCTTCTACTAACTTTGGTCCTCCAGTTGTCCTCAAATATAGTTTTTTTTTTAGCGTTTTTTGAACTCGAGATTTTGTAGGCATCTTAAATTTTGTTCACTGTTCTTCAGCAATACCTGCAAAAAAACTAAAAAAAAAATTCTTTATTGAATTTAAATATATTACTACATTTCTTTTCACAATAGTCACAAAACGAAATTTCTTTGCCAATTTGAATGCACACAAACTCCTCTTTTTTTTTGGGCAAGTGAAAATCTGTATAACAAACTGTCACATTATGAAACCAAGCTGTTTTTTTTTCAGACCACCACCGTGTGTATTCTCTGTGACTGCCTACACTCCAGCAGGGGCAACCAGCCTTAGTGATGCTGAATGTATTTGCATTACAGACTTAAACCTGAAAACCCCACTCGCTTCTAATTACTGTGCATGACTATACATGGCAAGCACATGGGTGTGTGCTAAACCTCTGCTTCTTCCCCCAAAAATTCGCTCCTCTTTTCCATCTACTGCAACTGTGAAATCACCAGAGCAAGACGCAATACATTTCTGCCTATAATTCTTCTATGCACACAGAGTCATGTTTTCACATTAGTGCCAAAACGAAATTTCTTTGCCAATTTGAAAGCACACTTACTGCTCTTTTTTTTTCGGGCCAAGTGAAAATCTCTTTTTACACTTTGAAATCACTTTTACAGACTGACACATTCTGAAACCTTTTTTTTTAAATTTATTTAAATGCACATGTCCAAGCTGTTTTTTTTTCAGACCACCACCGTGTGTATTCTCTGTGACTGCCTACACTCCAGCAGGGGCAACCAGCCTTAGTGATGCTGAATGTATTTGCATTACAGACTTAAACCTGAAAACCCCACTCGCTTCTAATTACTGTGCATGACTATACATGGCAAGCACATGGGTGTGTGCTAAACCTCTGCTTCTTCCCCCAAAAATTCGCTCCTCTTTTCCATCTACTGCAACTGTGAAATCACCAGAGCAAGACGCAATACATTTCTGCCTATAATTCTTCTATGCACACAGAGTCATGTTTTCACATTAGTGCCAAAACGAAATTTCTTTGCCAATTTGAAAGCACACTTACTGCTCTTTTTTTTTCGGGGGCAAGTGTATATCTCTTTTTTCAATTTGAAATCACTTTTACAGACTGACACATTCTGAAACCTTTTTTTTAAATTTATTTAAATGCACATGTCCAAGCAGTTTTTTTTTCAGACCACCACCGTGTGCATTCTCTGTGACTGCCTACACTCCAGCAGGGGCAACCAGCCTTAGTGATGCTGAATGTATTTGCATTACAGACTTAAACCTGAAAACCCCACTCGCTTCTAATTACTGTGCATGACTATACATGGCAAGCACATGGGTGTGTGCTAAACCTCTGCTTCTTCCCCCAAAAATTCGCTCCTCTTTTCCATCTACTGCAACTGTGAAATCACCAGAGCAAGACGCAATACATTTCTGCCTATAATTCTTCTATGCACACAGAGTCATGTTTTCACATTAGTGCCAAAACGAAATTTCTTTGCCAATTTGAAAGCACACTTACTGCTCTTTTTTTTTCGGGGCCAAGTGAAAATCTCTTTTTACACTTTGAAATCACTTTTACAGACTGACACATTCTGAAACCTTTTTTTTTAATTTATTTAAATGCACATGTCCAAGCAGTTTTTTTTTCAGACCACCACCGTGTGCATTCTCTGTGACTGCCTACACTCCAGCAGGGGCAAACAGCCTTAGTGATGCTGAATGTATTTGCATTACAGACTTAAACCTGAAAACCCCACTCGCTTCTAATTACTGTGCATGACTATACATGGCAAGCACATGGGTGTGTGCTAAACCTCTGCTTCTTCCCCCAAAAATTCGCTCCTCTTTTCCATCTACTGCAACTGTGAAATCACCAGAGCAAGACGCAATACATTTCTGCCTATAATTCTTCTATGCACACAGAGTCATGTTTTCACATTAGTCCCAAAACGAAATTTCTTTGCCAATTTGAAAGCACACTTACTGCTCTTTTTTTTTCGGGGGCAAGTGTATATCTCTTTTTTCAATTTGAAATCACTTTTACAGACTGACACATTCTGAAACCTTTTTTTTTAAATTTATTTAAATGCACATGTCCAAGCTGTTTTTTTTTCAGACCACCACCGTGTGTATTCTCTGTGACTGCCTACACTCCAGCAGGGGCAACCAGCCTTAGTGATGCTGAATGTATTTGCATTACAGACTTAAACCTGAAAACCCCACTCGCTTCTAATTACTGTGCATGACTATACATGGCAAGCACATGGGTGTGTGCTAAACCTCTGCTTCTTCCCCCAAAAATTCGCTCCTCTTTTCCATCTACTGCAACTGTGAAATCACCAGAGCAAGACGCAATACATTTCTGCCTATAATTCTTCTATGCACACAGAGTCATGTTTTCACATTAGTGCCAAAACGAAATTTCTTTGCCAATTTGAAAGCACACTTACTGCTCTTTTTTTTTCGGGCCAAGTGAAAATCTCTTTTTACACTTTGAAATCACTTTTACAGACTGACACATTCTGAAACCTTTTTTTTAAATTTATTTAAATGCACATGTCCAAGCTGTTTTTTTTTCAGACCACCACCGTGTGTATTCTCTGTGACTGCCTACACTCCAGCAGGGGCAACCAGCCTTAGTGATGCTGAATGTATTTGCATTACAGACTTAAACCTGAAAACCCCACTCGCTTCTAATTACTGTGCATGACTATACATGGCAAGCACATGGGTGTGTGCTAAACCTCTGCTTCTTCCCCCAAAAATTCGCTCCTCTTTTCCATCTACTGCAACTGTGAAATCACCAGAGCAAGACGCAATACATTTCTGCCTATAATTCTTCTATGCACACAGAGTCATGTTTTCACATTAGTGCCAAAACGAAATTTCTTTGCCAATTTGAAAGCACACTTACTGCTCTTTTTTTTTCGGGCCAAGTGAAAATCTCTTTTTACACTTTGAAATCACTTTTACAGACTGACACATTCTGAAACCTTTTTTTTAAATTTATTTAAATGCACATGTCCAAGCTGTTTTTTTTTCAGACCACCACCGTGTGTATTCTCTGTGACTGCCTACACTCCAGCAGGGGCAACCAGCCTTAGTGATGCTGAATGTATTTGCATTACAGACTTAAACCTGAAAACCCCACTCGCTTCTAATTACTGTGCATGACTATACATGGCAAGCACATGGGTGTGTGCTAAACCTCTGCTTCTTCCCCCAAAAATTCGCTCCACTTTTCCATCTACTGCAACTGTGAAATCACCAGAGCAAGACGCAATACATTTCTGCCTATAATTCTTCTATGCACACAGAGTCATGTTTTCACATTAGTGCCAAAACGAAATTTCTTTGCCAATTTGAAAGCACACTTACTGCTCTTTTTTTTTCGGGCCAAGTGAAAATCTCTTTTTACACTTTGAAATCACTTTTACAGACTGACACATTCTGAAACCTTTTTTTTTAAATTTATTTAAATGCACATGTCCAAGCTGTTTTTTTTTCAGACCACCACCGTGTGTATTCTCTGTGACTGCCTACACTCCAGCAGGGGCAACCAGCCTTAGTGATGCTGAATGTATTTGCATTACAGACTTAAACCTGAAAACCCCACTCGCTTCTAATTACTGTGCATGACTATACATGGCAAGCACATGGGTGTGTGCTAAACCTCTGCTTCTTCCCCCAAAAATTCGCTCCTCTTTTCCATCTACTGCAACTGTGAAATCACCAGAGCAAGACGCAATACATTTCTGCCTATAATTCTTCTATGCACACAGAGTCATGTTTTCACATTAGTGCCAAAACGAAATTTCTTTGCCAATTTGAAAGCACACTTACTGCTCTTTTTTTTTCGGGCCAAGTGAAAATCTCTTTTTACACTTTGAAATCACTTTTACAGACTGACACATTCTGAAACCTTTTTTTTTAAATTTATTTAAATGCACATGTCCAAGCTGTTTTTTTTTCAGACCACCACCGTGTGCATTCTCTGTGACTGCCTACACTCCAGCAGGGGCAACCAGCCTTAGTGATGCTGAATGTATTTGCATTACAGACTTAAACCTGAAAACCCCACTCGCTTCTAATTACTGTGCATGACTATACATGGCAAGCACATGGGTGTGTGCTAAACCTCTGCTTCTTCCCCCAAAAATTCGCTCCTCTTTTCCATCTACTGCAACTGTGAAATCACCAGAGCAAGACGCAATACATTTCTGCCTATAATTCTTCTATGCACACACAGTCATGTTTTCACATTAGTGCCAAAACGAAATTTCTTTGCCAATTTGAAAGCACACTTACTGCTCTTTTTTTTTCGGGCCAAGTGAAAATCTCTTTTACAGACTGACACATTATGAATCCACCATGTGTAACTACAACAAAAACAATTCCCATTTCTATTATTCATTTCTTAAGTTACCACATACATCCCCTCTCAAACTGTAAACTCACCTTTAAAATTAGTTAGTTGTGAAAGAAATGTGTCACTCAAACAGCAGATTATCAGAGCCAGGATCTCTGTTCTGTACACCTCTCTCCTCTCAGCAGAACCAGATAATGGCAAACTTTCCCTCTATTTTTCCACACATATACATGTAAGTTTCAAATCTCAGTGCTTCCCCCTTTTTTTCAAATGTAATGACACATTTCTATTGGTTGAAAACCAACCCTTTTCCAAAAGTACCCTGCCCCCAACTTGACTTCTGCCTAGTACCCTTCCCCCAACTTGACTTCTGCCTGCTACCATAGCAACAGCTCATGGAACACTGCTGTGTGCAGTTAGGTCAGAAGTTCGACACACAATGTTTCAATTCCACAGAGCAAGAGTGCTTGACTTTTCAAACCTAACTGCAAATCCATAGTACTGTTCTTTGGTTACACATTTTTTTGTACCAATACAAAACATGCTTCTATTAATTTTCACATACAGCCTAGTTTTTTTTCTAGAATGGTATGAAACAGCCAATCAGTTCTTTTTGTTTTGTAAAAAATATGTATGCCTCCATTTCCAAACTGTCTTTCTTTTCATATTGCCATTCTACTGAAAGACACCTCCTGAGTGCATCCAGTTCTCCTTTGAAGATGTTCACAGTGTGGATTGTAGGGCACAGCTATGTCTTCTGGAGTGAAAAGTTTGCAGAGAAAACAGATATGGTGAGAGACCTTGCTTTGCCAAATGTAGACATTAAATGGATTGGTCAGAGAGGGTTAAAGTGGCACCAATTGATGCCATTGGTGAAATCCTTCATGCAAATCCAACACCCTGACCTCATAATAGTGCACTGTGGTGGCAATGACCTAGGCACTTTGACTGGGGTAGGTCTGGAAATGCTTATGAAGGACACCTTTGCACAACTGTTTACACTTTTCCCTAAAACTGCCTTTGTGTTTTCCAACATATGCCAAAGGCAAAAATGGAACTGGTCCAATCATTTCTGTCCACAGATTGACAAAGCAAGAAAGCACGTCAACAAATCTGTTTCTGCTTTCCTCCGTGACTATGGTATGGGTGCCATTTACCACAACAACTTGCGTTACGACATGCAAGACATTTATAGAGGAGATGGTGTGCACTTCAATGATGAAGGGAACAGAGTCTTCCTCTTGAACCTTAGACTCTGCATCGGTACTTACTTGTAGGTACCACTAAAAAAATGACTCCATAAACACAACAGCTCTTTTTAGAGCTCCCTAATTTCTAAACTCTTAAATCTGATTTTCATTTATTTATTTTTATTTTTTTTACCGTACGCTTACCGTGAGCTTACCGTACGCGTACCCCGTGATTTTTTTTAAAATCAATAAATGTTTTTTTTGTACTTTTCTGTCCTTCTTTGACCCCCTTACAATTGTTAGGGGGTCTGTAACTCTCCTCATTGCCCCCTTTCCTTGTTTTCACTCTTTTTTTTCAGAGTGAAATACACAAAATGGCGGCCGCCGCTTCCTGGTTTCGGCCGATTCGAATGTTTACTAAGATCTAAGAGCCAATCAGAATCGCGCTCGCGCACGCCACCGTACGCTTACCGTAAGCGTACGGTAAGCGTACCGTAAGCTGGCTCAGATATATATATTGATTTAAAGGCTATTTTCTCAAAATCAACTGAACTGATTTACACCAAACCTACAAAAGGCACTTCCTTGACCTACGGACTACCTCTCTGCCAAATTTCTAGTAATTCTGTTCAGCCGTTCGGGCTGTAGCCCTGTCTAAAGGTCCTATGGAAAAATGCATGGGAAAAACGCGTTTTGGGACCCCCCTTTTATCTCAGCCCCCGCTTGACGGATCCCCCCGAGACTTTCAGGGTAGGAGCGGAGCGTAGCGCCCCACCTATTTTGAGAAATTCGCGAGGATTCGTCGACCGGCGCCAAAGTTATTCAAAATAGAATGTTGAGGTTTTCCTATGGAAACGTGGTCCTAACTATAACTACCTACTGGCGACCGCCAGTAGGTAATATATATATAGATATATATATATATATATTATCTACTGGCGGTCGCCAGTAGTTATCTACTGGCGGTCGCCAGTAGATAGTTATAGTTAGGACCGTGTTTCCATAGGAAATCCGCAACATTCTATTTGGAATAACTTTGGCGCCGATTGACGAATCCTCGCAAAATTCTCAAAATAGGTGGGGCGCTCCGCTCCGCTCCTACCCTACAAGTCTCGGGGGGATTCGTCAAGCGGGGGCTGAGAAAAAGGGGGGGTCCCAAAACGCGTTTTCACCATGCATTTTTCCATAGGACCTTTAGTCCGAGCTACAGCCCGAACGGCTGAACAGAATTACTTGAAATTTGGCAGAGAGGTAGCCCTCAGGTCAGGAATGTGCCTTTTGAAGGTCTCGTGTAAATCTGTTCAGTATTTCCTGAGAAAATAGCATTTAAATCAATATATATATATCTATGGGCGCGCTCCGAGCGCGTGCCGTAAGCTTACCGTACGCGCACACTGCCGTGCGCGAGCGCGATTCTGATTGATCTCAGTAAACATTCGAATCGGTCGAAACCAGGAAGTGTCGGCCGCCATTTTGTCTCTAGCAGTCTGAGGGGGTGAAAAACAAAGGTGGATAACGTGAAAAGGGGGCAGGCTGGACAGTTCCTGACCCCCTAGCCTTTGTCAGGGGGTCCCAGAAGGACCCCCAAGATCAAAAAATTAATTTTAATTTTTTTTTCCAAAAATCGCCGAATGCGCGCAGCGTTCGCGCACGGCGTAAATGGAGAAATTCCGCGAGAAAAATTCCGCAAACTTCGCGTAACTATTCCGCGATTACGCGTCCGTGCGCGCACGGCAAAAAAATTTTTACAAAAAGGAAAGCTTAAAAAAAAACTAACAAAAATTGTGAGGTAAGGTTGGCTCTTAAAAGAGCCGTTGGGTTAATACAGGGATGGAGGAAAGAAAGAATGGGAATATTATGAGCGTCTACAAACGTGCTGGTCTATCTTATTGTTAATAAGGGAAACACTGGTCTCCCCAAAAACAATAAGACCACAACACGTTGTACACCTCATTGCAACCCTCCCAAATCGAGGGTTAACGTCCAGAGGAGCAGAAGAAGGTGATGCTCCCACCTCAGAGGAAGGGCCCAGCTGAGCTGCCGATGATGTACTCGGCTGAGCTTCTGAGGTTGGGCTCTGGTGACTTACTGAAGAGTTTTCTCCAGTATGTCGAGCAAAGGTCCTGGGATGTTTATCCCTAAGGTGTCTCATCATAGAGTGATTTCCAAAGGAATACTTCTTCCTTGGATTTCCTCTAGATAAAACACGGTCACAAAGTGTGCAAGTGACCAATGGAGCATTGACCTTTTTCTCCCCCTCTGGAAAAGTAAAATACTCCCATACAAAAGAATTATTTTGTTTCCTCCTTCTCTGGATGATGGTGGTGCTGCTAGCCTCACTCTCAGAAGAGGTCTGCTGTTCTGCCATTGTATCTCAATGTCAATTCAGCTCCTTCTCCTAGGGGATCTCAAGCAGTAATGAGGGGAATGGGTGTGGTGTGGGAAGTTTCTGGAACTGAAAGTAGTTTCAACCAATGAAAAGTGTTCTTTGTGGATCACATGACCTACCATGCGCGCTCCGTAAGCTTACGGTACGCGCTCGGAAACAAGTACGCATGCGCGAACATGACGCTTACGGAGCGCGTACGTAAGACGCACTCACGCATGCGCATTACACGCCCCTGCGTAACCGCGACGTTGCTTCCGCGTGTACGCGTACGTCACGTACGTATCACGTAAGCGCACTGTACTTATGACGTACGGAGCGCGTAGCGTCAGCTTACCGTACGCGCATCGTATCACGTAAGCGCACCGTACTTATGATGTACGGAGCGCGTAGCGTCAGCTTACCGTACGCGCATGGAAAAAAATGCATAAAAAAAAAAATTATCCATTCCATATTGCAGGATATAGTACATATATTATTTTATACATAGGTTTACCAAAAATCTCAAAAAAAAATTGCATTTAAAAAACCGTACAAATTCACTGAAAAAACCATAGGTTTCACACACGTTATAGTTAGGAATTAGCATTTAAAAAACCTTGCAAATTCACTGAAAAAACCGAAGGTTTCACACATGTTATAGTTAGCTGGACATTTCACTTGTAAAAAACCAATGAAATTCCCCCGTTATAGTTAGTGCAGGCAACTATAACTCACGCGACCGCAATCCTCTGCTGATGATGTCAGATATTACATCACTGATGACATATGTGTCTTTATGAAAAATAAATATTTGTAATATGTGTATAGCTAAAGATTAATGGAAGAAGACATGGGTAAATAGGTGTCTAAATACAGTGATGTAATATCTGACGTCATCAGCAGAGGATTGCGGTCGCGTGAGTTATAGTTGCCTGCACTAACTATAACAGGGGAATTTCATTGGTTTTTTACGAGTGAAATGTCCAGCTAACTATAACATGTGTGAAACCTATGGTTTTTTCAGTGAATTTGCAAGGTTTTTTAAATGCTAATTCCTAACTATAACGTGTGTGAAACCTATGGTTTTTTCAGTGAATATATATATATATATATATATATATATATATATATTACCTACTGGCGGTCGCCAGTAGGTAGATATAGTTAGGACCCTGTTTCCATAGGAAATCCGCAACATTCTATTTGGAATAACTTTGGCGCCGGTCGACGAATCCTCGCGAAATTTTCAAAATAGGTGGGGCGCTACGCTCCGCTCCTACCCTGAAAGTCTCGGGGGGATTCGTCAAGCAGGGGCCGAGAAAAAAGGGGGGTCCCAAAACGCGTTTTCCCCATGCATTTTTCCATAGGACCTTTAGACACAGCTACAGCCCGAACGGCTGAACAGAATTACTTGAAATTTGGCAGAGAGGTAGCCATAAGGTCAAGGAAGTGCCTTTTGCAGGTCTGGTGTAAATCTGTTCAGTATTTCCTGAGAAAATAGCATTTAAAAGCATATATATATGTGGGCGGAGCCTAACCACACATCTCATCCTGAGATCTGATTGGCTGTCAGCACTTCATCCAAGAAGTGTTGGCAGCCATCTTGGGACCAATATACATGATAGCACCTCATTAAAAAGCATTGCAGTTAATAGAAGGTTTTAAGACTTTAGTTACATTATAAATCATTTGTTGATGGTACCATACTCATTTTAGGAATTGTGGTATGTTCTAAGGTGATTTCACCATGTGAAAAAGCCTTCTGCTGGGATATCATGATTGAGAGAAAAATATTTTCTCATGCTTTTACCACAGAGGTTTGGAAGGTGATCTATAGGCTAAACTGAGAGCTTATTTTCTGTAAATTCACATTATCTTTCTCAGTCATGTGAGAATGAAGTCTGACATTCTCAGTAAAACATGTACATCCAACAAGGGCAGAGACTGTCAGTTGATTCCTTTGTGTTCTACTGCAGCTTCCCAGAGTGTTCCAAAGAACTACTAGAGCGCTAACAGTCCTACTTATGATAAACGTATGGCACACCTGAAGCCATCTTGCTTGGATTAAAGTGGTAACTCTTAAAACATTTTATTTAAAAAGGAACAAAATGAGGGGGTTCATTTTTCCATAAAAAGTATGATTAGTGCTGCAGAAAGAAAAATTAGGGCACATTTTGAGTGACTTCTCAAATCCTCTTCTATTTCATTAAAAAATTCTGACATGCAGACTGAAACATGCACTTTCAATACCAGCAGCAGTTTTCCCTGGTGAGCAGTAGCTTTACTACAGTGATCTAATGAGCAAAAAGAGTGCTAACATTCTGAATTTATGGCAAATGTGTGACACATCTGAATGCCTTCTTGATGGAATCAAAGTAAAAAACTGAAAGTATTTCCTACTGAGGAGACTGCAGTAAATGAGGAAATTAGGAAACTTCATAACAAATAAGTCTCCCAAGATGGCCACCAGAGACAAAAGAGCCCAAATGTAGCCCAAATATCACCCAGATGTAGCCCAAGTATAGCCCAATGACAGAATGTCCCAGAATGTTCTTAAAAACAACTAGAGCGCTTACTGTCTTCATTATGACAAAAGTAAGGCACACCTGAAGCCATCTTGATTGGAATAAACTGGTAACACTTAAAACATTTCATTTAAAAAGGAACACAATGAGGAGGTTCATTTTGCCATAGAAATTATGATTAATGCTGAAGAAAGAAAATGAGGGCACATTTTGAGTGACTTCTCAAATCCTCTTCTATTTCATTAAAAAATTCTGACATGCAGACTGAAACATGCACTTTTAATACCAGGAGCAGACTTCCATGGTGCAGTAGTTTTACTACAGTGATCTAATGAGCAACTAGAGTGCTAACATTCAGAATTTATGGCAAATGTGTGACATATCTGAATACCTTCATGATGGAATCAAAGTAAAAAACTGAAAGCATTTCCTACTGAGGAGACTGCAGTACATGAGGAAATTAGGAAACTTCATAACAAATAAATCTCCCAAGATGGCCACCGGAGACAAAAGAGCCCAAATGTAGCCCAAAATCACCCAGATGTAGCCCAAATATAGCCCAATGACAGAAGTGTGCAAAACACTTATTATTTTGTGTTTTTGCAGTGTTATATAGTGCAGACTTGTCAGGTATTGGAGTGCTTTACATGAGCATTGGTTACATCACACAAGAACAAATTCATTTTGGTTGTAGACATGGGGAGACTAAGTGATTTGACCAGAATCACAGAATGTCGAGCTGAAGCAGAAACTTCAACCTGGTTCCCCAGTTGCAAAGTCTGCAGTTCTGGAAGTAACACCACATCCTCTCCCCTAAGTGCAACATTTAATCAAGTGGTCAACTGGATAAAAAAACATAAAGATAACAAATAATTTAAAAGTGCTTTGTCGCTATTTGAAAACTCAGAAAATATGTCCTTATTTTAGTCTTTTAGAGCACTAACCATAATTTTGATGCCAATAAGACCCTCTCATATATGTAATTTCTAAAGGAAATGCTCTAGGTATTACAGTTTTGATTACATCAAGATGATGTCAGGCGTTCCACACTTTTGTAATAAATATAGAATGTTAGCAATCTAGTTGTTCATTAGGATACTGTTGAGAGGCAGAGGCCAGGGGCACGGACTCTGAAAATTGAAGGCAGGTAGGAGGGTGCAAAGGCAACAATTTAACCACACTGAGCAGGCAGGAAGGGCCGTGGAAGCACAACAGACTATGGAGGGCAGTGGAAAGGGGGGCAGGGGCAACAAACCAACAATACAGGACTTGCAAGAGAGGCTGTTGGAGGGAAGATCTATTACGGGTCAAGGAAGCTAGGGGCGGTCCCCAGATCCCCGGGAGCCACCACAGAACTGAGCAGGAGAGTGAGTCAGGGACAAAAGGGGCACCTTAATTTGAGCCGGGGTGCCTAGGAACGCTTGCTCCAAAAATGAAGAAAACAGACATATGAGACATGGAATTGGAGGCAGAATACAATGGCAGTTTAATGAGAAGATGCAACTTCAAAGAAACCGCAGAATAGAGACATAAAGTACAAAATACAGAATCCAGATAATCATACAGCTGTCATAATATTCTCTGTATCTCAATTAATGTACTGACAGAGAGAGAGAGAAAACACATCTATAAATGCATCATGAGAAACAAGTTACACCAAGGAAAATGTTACCTAGGAACACTCACGTTTACTCTTAGAGCAAGCATTCCTGCAATTACAATACAAAATCTTTTAAATGCAAAAGTAAAGAGAACAATGGTTAAACATAACATGACATTTCATATAGGTAAAATAGAATAAGATACTTCAAGCAAAGCAGAGCAAGACATTTTAAGCAAAGGAAGACAAGAGCTCCCAGCTCTTGGGGAAAACCTGCACTGCCTGTTAACCTACATACAGACGGCGAGGTAGTCCGTCGATATCTGTGGGTGCTCCCTTTTTATATCATTTTGTGGGCTCCTTTGCACGCTACATCTACCTACGTATGCTACCCAAAAGCTTCGTCTGCAGATTTTACCAGACATTTCGTCATTTACCCACTTAATGCTGACAATGGACTGGGTGAAAAGGTCAGTCTCTCAGGCCAATCGCTTATCGTAAGTTCCATAGAGGAAGCAGAAAATAATGGGTATTGTACGGGAATTCAATATATTCATGTATAAAATCTCCTCAGTTCTCCTAACTTGACGCTCTGCGGTTGCCACTTCCTTAAAAGCGGGAAACCTGCCCAGGAAGCAAGTACCAGTCCAGGATGCAGCCTACTGTATGTCGACAGCTTCAGGGGGATGTTGAACTTTGATACCGAGCACGGAGCACTCGGGTAGGGTGGGGGCTACTAGTTTGGATCAGAAGGCCTCGCAGACCTGCCTTCAGACTGCTATACACTAAAATTGCAGAGCTATGGTCAATTTAACAAAGAGGCCTACATATTGAACAGAAGGGCCTACACAGGGGTTTTATGCTGGCTGAGTGGTAAGGATGTCTCAGGATAATTATATAGCAACACAGGACCCGCTGGTCAATTTAATACGGCCTACAAATGCAGCTGGCAGGGCAAGGACAAGGGTCTCATACTTCAGGTGTGGACAGAACGGGCCAGGGGCCCCCTGTGATACAAAATCTACCCTCCTTCAAGGCTGTGGCAATGTAATAGACCATTGTGGGCAGAAGGAAGAGGCAATGGTAGTACAACCATACATGCCAACAGACCCGATTCAGCCAGGAAACGTCCAATGTTTTTAAGCTCAAATGGGCTTTATTTGATCTGTCTCCTGTCTACAATATCCTCTTTTTCAATGTAACTCAAAGGGGAAAATCAATACCCCAGTTTTTTTTCAAAATCTCCCTCTTACCAAGTTCAAAATGTTCGCAAGTATGGTACATTGGATCATGGAAGGAAATGGGATAGGGACATGGACTTGGATAACAGAGGACAGGAGGGACATGGAGAGGTGCACCAAACTGACCCTGCAGGGCAGGCATCAGGGTTTGCAGCAGCACAATACACCACACAGGGCATGCAGGACGGGAGTGCAGCACAACAATCCATAGAAAGCAAGAGGGAGGGGACAGGACCATGCACATGGACAACAGAGAACAGAGGGGCAAGAGGCAATGGTAGCTAGCTGACCATAATGGACAGACAGGAGAGAAAGCTGCAGTATAACAGACCATAAAGGGCAGGAGGGACGGATCAGGGGCATTACAATGGAACAGACAAGCCAGGAGGGCTACATATGGGCTACATATGTTTTAAACTAGTATATGTGACTATTGGTGTATATAAGCGAGTATATGTGACAGTGAGAGATTGAAAGAGTTCCTATATGAATAAGTATGTGTTTCTATAAGTGATTGTTTAAAAGACTAAGTATGTGTAAGTTTCCGTAGAAGTAAGTGTGGTGGTGTGTGTATAACTGTATATGCAAGTAAATGTATGTTTGATTCTTTATTAGCATGAGTGACTATGTGTGTGAGTACCTCTATGGATGAGTGGCATTGTGTAACAGGATGTATAGGTGTATGAGTACATATGATAAGTGAGTACATGTATGAGTGACTGTATTGGACTGTTGGTGAATGAGTGGATGTGTATGTGGATCTTAGAATTACTGAAGAGGTTGTTGTAACTGTTATTGGTATGTCCATTGTTTTGTAAATTTTAGTCTCTATTTTTGAATGTGTGTGTCAAAGGTTATATTAGGGGAAGAGGAGGTCTGCCACTCTATCACAAGGATGATGTCATCAGTGATGTCATCAGTGATGTCATTTGAGATGTCATCAGTGATGTCATGAGTGATGTCACTGACCATGTCATGAGTGATGTAATATGTGACGTCATCAGCAGTGCATTGCGGGCGCGCGAGTTATAGTTAGCTGAACTAACTATAATGGGGGAATTTCATTGGTTTTTTACGAGTAAAATGTCCAGCTAACTATAACATGTGTGAAACCTATGGTTTTTTCACTGAATTTCTAAGGTTTTTTAAATGCTAATTCCTAACTATAACGTGTGTGAAACCTATGGTTTTTTCACTGAATTTCTAAGGTTTTTTAAATGCTAATTCCTAACTATAACGTGTGTGAAACCCATGGTTTTTTCAGTGAATATATATATATATACACATATATATATCTTTTTTTTTTGCTTTGCAGGGCTGCCCGGCTGAATAAATGATTTTCACACACCTGTACGTGGCTCTCCATGTTGGGAACTCTTTTGTTGATGCAAATTGAAATGCGGCCCACCCAGGTCGCGGAGAGCCCTCCCGCGGATGTGCGGGTCCATTGGAGTCATTCATACTTCAGAATATGGAACGATGTGTGCTCAGCTGGGAAATTCCTGTTCTGCGGCATTCCTGAGAGTTGCACAGCCCCACTGTGGTAACTGCAAACTTTTTGGGATAAAGGCAGACGCACTTACCTGAGATTAGCAGTGACACTGACTCCATTCACCAGCATGCACTGAGCTGACACGCCCACTGGGTTGAACTTCATAAGCTGGTGTTAACGAGCGGCGGTATCCTGCCTATATTCAAACAGCCAGTACCTGTGACCAAGAGCGCAAGGACGCTCGAAACGCGTAAGGATTTACTGGCATTGTGTACTCTGTGTGCTTTAAAAACTGCTTTGCAGGGCTGCCCGGCTGAATAAATGATTTTCACACACCTGTACGTGGCTCTCCATGTTGGGAACTCTTTTGTTGATGCAAATTGAAATGCGGCCCACCCAGGTCGCGGAGAGCCCTCCCGCGGATGTGCGGGTCCATTGGAGTCATTCATACTTCAGAATATGGAACGATGTGTGCTCAGCTGGGAAATTCCTGTTCTGCGGCATTCCTGAGAGTCGCACAGCCCCACTGTGGTAACTGCAAACTTTTTGGGATAAAGGCAGACGCACTTACCTGAGATTAGCAGTGACACGGACTCCATTCACCAGCATGCACTGAGCTGACACGCCCACTGGGTTGAACTTCATAAGCTGGTGTTAACGAGCGACGGTATCCTGCCTATATTCAAACAGCCAGTACCTGTGACCAAGGGCGCAAGGACGCTCGAAACGCGTAAGGATTTACTGGCATTGTGTACTCTGTGTGCTTGAAAGACTGCTTTGCAGGGCTGCCCGGCTGAATAAATGATTTTCACACACCTGTACGTGGCTCTCCATGTTGGGAACTCTTTTGTTGATGCAAATTGAAATGCGGCCCACCCAGGTCGCGGAGAGCCCTCCCGCGTATGTGCGGGTCCATTGGAGTCATTCATACTTCAGAATATGGAACGATGTGTGCTCAGCTGGGAAATTCCTGTTCTGCGGCATTCCTGAGAGTCGCACAGCCCCACTGTGGTAACTGCAAACTTTTTGGGATAAAGGCAGACGCACTTACCTGAGATTAGCAGTGACACGGACTCCATTCACCAGCATGCACTGAGCTGACACGCCCACTGGGTTGAACTTCATAAGCTGGTGTTAACGAGCGGCGGTATCCTGCCTATATTCAAAAAGCCAGTACCTGTGACCAAGGGCGCAAGGACGCTCGAAACGCGTAAGGATTTACTGGCATTGTGTACTCTGTGTGCTTGAAAGACTGCTTTGCAGGTCTGCCCGGCTGAATAAATGATTTTCACACACCTGTACGTGGCTCTCCATGTTGGGAACTCTTTTGTTGATGCAAATTGAAATGCGGCCCACCCAGGTCGCGGAGAGCCCTCCCGCGGATGTGCGGGTCCATTGGAGTCATTCATACTTCAGAATATGGAACGATGTGTGCTCAGCTGGGAAATTCCTGTTCTGCGGCATTCCTGAGAGTCGCACAGCCCCACTGTGGTAACTGCAAACTTTTTTGGATAAAGGCAGACGCACTTACCTGAGATTAGCAGTGACACGGACTCCATTCACCAGCATGCACTGAGCTGACACGCCCACTGGGTTGAACTTCATAAGCTGGTGTTAACGAGTGGCGGTATCCTGCCTATATTCAAACAGCCAGTACCTGTGACCAAGGGCGCAAGGACGCTCGAAACGCGTAAGGATTTACTGGCATTGTGTACTCTGTGTGCTTGAAAGACTGCTTTGCAGGGCTGCCCGGCTGAATAAATGATTTTCACACACCTGTACGTGGCTCTCCATGTTGGGAACTCTTTTGTTGATGCAAATTGAAATGCGGCCCACCCAGGTCGCGGAGAGCCCTCCCGCGGATGTGCGGGTCCATTGGAGTCATTCATACTTCAGAATATGGAACGATGTGTGCTCAGCTGGGAAATTCCTGTTCTGTGGCATTCCTGAGAGTCGCACAGCCCCACTGTGGTAACTTCAAAATTTTGGATAAAGGCAGACGCACTTACCTGAGATTAGCAGTGACAACTACTCCATTCACCAGCATGCACTGAGCTGACACGCCCACTGGGTTGAACTTCATAAGCTGGTGTTAACGAGCGGCGGTATCCTGCCTATATGCAAACAGCCAGTACCTGTGACCAAGGGCGCAAGGACGCTCGAAACGCGTAAGGATTTACTGGCATTGTGTACTCTGTGTGCTTGAAAGACTGCTTTGCAGGGCTGCCCGGCTGAATAAATGATTTTCACACACCTGTACGTGGCTCTCCATGTTGGGAACTCTTTTGTTGATGCAAATTGAAATGCGGCCCACCCAGGTCGCGGAGAGCCCTCCCGCGGATGTGCGGGTCCATTGGAGTCATTCATACTTCAGAATATGGAACGATGTGTGCTCAGCTGGGAAATTCCTGTTCTGCGGCATTCCTGAGAGTCGCACAGCCCCACTGTGGTAGCTGCAAACTTTTTGGGATAAAGGCAGACGCACTTACCTGAGATTAGCAGTGACACGGACTCCATTCACCAGCATGCACTGAGCTGACACGCCCACTGGGTTGAACTTCATAAGCTGGTGTTAACGAGCGGCGGTATCCTGCCTATATTCAAACAGCCAGTACCTGTGACCAAGGGCGCAAGGACGCTCGAAACGCGTAAGGATTTACTGGCATTGTGTACTCTGTGTGCTTGAAAGACTGCTTTGCAGGGCTGCCCGGCTGAATAAATGATTTTCACACACCTGTACGTGGCTCTCCATGTTGGGAACTCTTTTGTTGATGCAAATTGAAATGCGGCCCACCCAGGTCGCGGAGAGCCCTCCCGCGGATGTGCGGGTCCATTGGAGTCATTCATACTTCAGAATATGGAACGATGTGTGCTCAGCTGGGAAATTCCTGTTCTGCGGCATTCCTGAGAGTCGCACAGCCCCACTGTGGTAACTGCAAACTTTTTTGGATAAAGGCAGACGCACTTACCTGAGATTAGCAGTGACACGGACTCCATTCACCAGCATGCACTGAGCTGACACGCCCACTGGGTTGAACTTCATAAGCTGGTGTTAACGAGCGGCGGTATCCTGCCTATATTCAAACAGCCATACCTGTGACCAAGGGCGCAAGGACGCTCGAAACGCGTAAGGATTTACTGGCATTGTGTACTCTGTGTGCTTGAAAGACTGCTTTGCAGGGCTGCCCGGCTGAATAAATGATTTTCACACACCTGTACGTGGCTCTCCATGTTGGGAACTCTTTTGTTGATGCAAATTGAAATGCGGCCCACCCAGGTCGCGGAGAGCCCTCCCGCGGATGTGTGGGTCCATTGGAGTCATTCATACTTCAGAATATGGAACGATGTGTGCTCAGCTGGGAAATTCCTGTTCTGTGGCATTCCTGAGAGTCGCACAGCCCCACTGTGGTAACTGCAAAATTTTGGATAAAGGCAGACGCACTTACCTGAGATTAGCAGTGACACGGACTCCATTCACCAGCATGCACTGAGCTGACACGCCCACTGGGTTGAACTTCATAAGCTGGTGTTAACGAGCGGCGGTATCCTGCCTATATGCAAACAGCCAGTACCTGTGACCAAGGGCGCAAGGACGCTCGAAACGCGTAAGGATTTACTGGCATTGTGTACTCTGTGTGCTTGAAAGACTGCTTTGCAGGGCTGCCCGGCTGAATAAATGATTTTCACACACCTGTACGTGGCTCTCCATGTTGGGAACTCTTTTGTTGATGCAAATTGAAATGCGGCCCACCCATGTCGCGGAGAGCCCTCCCGCGGATGTGCGGGTCCATTGGAGTCATTCATACTTCAGAATATGGAACGATGTGTGCTCAGCTGGGAAATTCCTGTTCTGCGGCATTCCTGAGAGTCGCACAGCCCCACTGTGGTAGCTGCAAACTTTTTTGGATAAAGGCAGACGCACTTACCTGAGATTAGCAGTGACACGGACTCCATTCACCAGCATGCACTGAGCTGACACGCCCACTGGGTTGAACTTCATAAGCTGGTGTTAACGAGCGGCGGTATCCTGCCTATATTCAAACAGCCAGTACCTGTGACCAAGGGCGCAAGGACGCTCGAAACGCGTAAGGATTTACTGGCATTGTGTACTCTGTGTGCTTGAAAGACTGCTTTGCAGGGCTGCCCGGCTGAATAAATGATTTTCACACACCTGTACGTGGCTCTCCATGTTGGAAACTCTTTTGTTGATGCAAATTGAAATGCGGCCCACCCAGGTCGCGGAGAGCCCTCCCGCGGATGTGCGGGTCCATTGGAGTCATTCATACTTCAGAATATGGAACGATGTGTGCTCAGCTGGGAAATTCCTGTTCTGCGGCATTCCTGAGAGTCGCACAGGCCCACTGTGGTAACTGCAAACTTCTTTGGATAAAGGCAGACGCACTTACCTGAGATTAGCAGTGACACGGACTCCATTCACCAGCATGCACTGAGCTGACACGCCCACTGGGTTGAACTTCATAAGCTGGTGTTAACGAGCGGCGGTATCCTGCCTATATTCAAACAGCCAGTACCTGTGACCAAGGGCGCAAGGACGCTCGAAACGCGTAAGGATTTACTGGCATTGTGTACTCTGTGTGCTTGAAAGACTGCTTTGCAGGGCTGCCCGGCTGAACAAATGATTTTCACACACCTGTACGTGGCTCTCCATGTTGGGAACTCTTTTGTTGATGCAAATTGAAATGCGGCCCACCCAGGTCGCGGAGAGCCCTCCCGCGGATGTGCGGGTCCATTGGAGTCATTCATACTTCAGAATATGGAACGATGTGTGCTCAGCTGGGAAATTCCTGTTCTGTGGCATTCCTGAGAGTCGCACAGCCCCACTGTGGTAACTGCAAACTTTTTTGGATAAAGGCAGACGCACTTACCTGAGATTAGCAGTGACACGGACTCCATTCACCAGCATGCACTGAGCTGACACGCCCACTGGGTTGAACTTCATAAGCTGGTGTTAACGAGCGGCGGTATCCTGCCTATAGGCAAACAGCCAGTACCTGTGACCAAAGGCGCAAGGACGCTCGAAACGCGTAAGGATTTACTGGCATTGTGTACTCTGTGTGCTTGAAAGACTGCTTTGCAGGGCTGCCCGGCTGAATAAATGATTTTCACACACCTGTACGTGGCTCTCCATGTTGGGAACTCTTTTGTTGATGCAAATTGAAATGAGGCCCACCCAGGTCGCGGAGAGCCCTCCCGCGGATGTGCGGGTCCATTGGAGTCATTCATACTTCAGAATATGGAACGATGTGTGCTCAGCTGGGAAATTCCTGTTCTGCGGCATTCCTGAGAGTCGCACAGCCCCACTGTGGTAACTGCAAACTTTTTTGGATAAAGGCAGACGCACTTACCTGAGATTAGCAGTGACACGGACTCCATTCACCAGCATGCACTGAGCTGACACGCCCACTGGGTTGAACTTCATAAGCTGGTGTTAACGAGCGGCGGTATCCTGCCTATATTCAAACAGCCAGTACCTGTGACCAAGGGCGCAAGGACGCTCGAAACGCGTAAGGATTTACTGGCATTGTGTACTCTGTGTGCTTGAAAGACTGCTTTGCAGGGCTGCCCGGCTGAATAAATGATTTTCACACACCTGTACGTGGCTCTCCATGTTGGAAACTCTTTTGTTGATGCAAATTGAAATGCGGCCCACCCAGGTCGCGGAGAGCCCTCCCGCGGATGTGCGGGTCCATTGGAGTCATTCATAATTCAGAATATGGAACGATGTGTGCTCAGCTGGGAAATTCCTGTTCTGCGGCATTCCTGAGAGTCGCACAGGCCCACTGTGGTAACTGCAAACTTCTTTGGATAAAGGCAGACGCACTTACCTGAGATTAGCAGTGACACGGACTCCATTCACCAGCATGCACTGAGCTGACACGCCCACTGGGTTGAACTTCATAAGCTGGTGTTAACGAGCGGCGGTATCCTGCCTATATTCAAACAGCCAGTACCTGTGACCAAGGGCGCAAGGACGCTCGAAACGCGTAAGGATTTACTGGCATTGTGTACTCTGTGTGCTTGAAAGACTGCTTTGCAGGGCTGCCCGGCTGAATAAATGATTTTCACACACCTGTACGTGGCTCTCCATGTTGGGAACTCTTTTGTTGATGCAAATTGAAATGCGGCCCACCCAGGTCGCGGAGAGCCCTCCCGCGGATGTGCGGGTCCATTGGAGTCATTCATACTTCAGAATATGGAACGATGTGTGCTCAGCTGGGAAATTCCTGTTCTGTGGCATTCCTGAGAGTCGCACAGCCCCACTGTGGTAACTGCAAACTTTTTTGGATAAAGGCAGACGCACTTACCTGAGATTAGCAGTGACACGGACTCCATTCACCAGCATGCACTGAGCTGACACGCCCACTGGGTTGAACTTCATAAGCTGGTGTTAACGAGCGGCGGTATCCTGCCTATAGGCAAACAGCCAGTACCTGTGACCAAAGGCGCAAGGACGCTCGAAACGCGTAAGGATTTACTGGCATTGTGTACTCTGTGTGCTTGAAAGACTGCTTTGCAGGGCTGCCCGGCTGAATAAATGATTTTCACACACCTGTACGTGGCTCTCCATGTTGGGAACTCTTTTGTTGATGCAAATTGAAATGCGGCCCACCCAGGTCGCGGAGAGCCCTCCCGCGGATGTGCGGGTCCATTGGAGTCATTCATACTTCAGAATATGGAACGATGTGTGCTCAGCTGGGAAATTCCTGTTCTGCGGCATTCCTGAGAGTCGCACAGCCCCACTGTGGTAACTGCAAACTTTTTTGGATAAAGGCAGACGCACTTACCTGAGATTAGCAGTGACACGGACTCCATTCACCAGCATGCACTGAGCTGACACGCCCACTGGGTTGAACTTCATAAGCTGGTGTTAACGAGCGGCGGTATCCTGCCTATATTCAAACAGCCAGTACCTGTGACCAAGGGCGCAAGGACGCTCGAAACGCGTAAGGATTTACTGGCATTATGTACTCTGTGTGCTTGAAAGACTGCTTTGCAGGGCTGCCCGGCTGAATAAATGATTTTCACACACCTGTACGTGGCTCTCCATGTTGGAAACTCTTTTGTTGATGCAAATATCTTTTTTTAAATGTATTTATTTTTTTCTCCAAAACACTCTGCGTAAACAAAGCATACGGCGCACTCGCGAGTTGATTTTGCTAATTGCATATTTCAAAAGAGCTGCCTATGTGTCAAGACATTATAATCTTGAGGCAACTTTCAAATGAGGAAGATAATTTAAACAACTTGAAAGCTGATCAGTAATAATAGAAGAATAAAGTACTGAGAAGTCAGATTCTTTGTCTCATTGAACCACAAATGTAATATGTTGTGGACATTTACATCTCAATAACTGTTTTGAAAAGTCCAGATAAGCTATTTGAATACGACTCTGACTTATTTTCCTGCATAAAATATCGAGCCTTCTGACTTGGCAAATTAATTTGCAAAATCTAGATTTACGTTTATATACAGTTTCAGTACATTAACTGTGGTATTTTGAAATATAAATTAGATTGATAGTAAAAGAGCCACCTTCACAAGCTTACTGCAGCCTATAATTGATACAAAGGAAGTACCTGATTGTAACTAATTATTTCTAATAGTTTATAAAATATATATAGATGATTTTGGATTGTCTTAAATCCTCTATAACGTTCTGGGGAGTCAACCCACCCTATTGATACCACAAAGGCACATTTACTCCTCTGTGGCTGGGGTCCCCAGGGCCTTACAATGCTTGGGTAGGGTGTCGCTCTTTTTTTAACGTATATTTACAGCCCTGGAGGATGGGGTACCCTGGACCTAAAGAGGCTCGAGAAGGGGTGCCATGTGGACACCTCCGCTTTAACTAAGAAAAAAGGCCCTGGGAACCCCAGGACCATTGCCAACACCCCCACTGTGCGAGGCCAAAGGCCGTGTGCAGTGTGGTGTTGGATGGCCTTCGTAGAATTGCCTACAGGTCCTGACCAGCTGCTCCCCTCCTTTGTTATTTTAGGGCCTGTGGTGGGGAGGTGGTGATCCTCGGCCAAAAATGGACTGAGAGGCAGCTTACGCAGCCCCCTCCCCCTTTAAAATATGGCCAAGCCCCAGGGAGGTGGTGCTCCAGAGAGCTGTTAATGGTCTAGGAGGGAGGTAAGGTGGCCCCCCCCTCCCTCTTTATGTTCATTTGGCCTGGCCCCAGGGAGCTAGTGGTCCTTGGGGCCATGAAAGGCCTACAAAGGGAGACTGTGAATCTCTCCTCTCATATTAACACATTGGCCTGGCACCCACTCAATGCCATTCTATGCCACTCCACTCTATGATACTCTACGCCACTCTTTCTACCACACTCTATGACACTGTTCTCCACTCTACGCCAATCCAATCCACATTGCTGTACTCCACTCTATAACGTTACAACAAACAAATGATGGACGGAATGCTGACAATGCAGACATTCTCCCCCAGTCAAGAGATCTGGGTTAAATCCATCGTTCTTTTGCCCACTACGCCACCCCAGTTCAGACATGGCCATATGCAAATCAGTCTTGACCCTGTGCCTCATGGGAACAGTCCAGCCCGAACTGCCAAGCCATGTCTTCCCTGGACCGGAATCAAGCATCCTAGGACCGGTTTCTGGCTATCAGCCGTCATCAGCCAGGATAGCTTGACTCCAGTGGCGTAGTGAGCACGGGTCCCACGTCTGGGAATACCCATCCCACTTAGGGCGAAAAGCGTTACAACAAACAAATGATGGACTGAATGCTGACAATGCAGACATTCTCCCCCAGTCAAGAGATCTGGGTTAAATCCATCGTTCTTTTGCCCACTACGCCACCCCAGTTCAGACATGGCCATATCAGTCTTGACCCTGTGCCTCATGGGAACAGTCCAGCCCGAACTGCCAAGCCATGTCTTCCCTGGACCAGAATCAAGCATCCTAGGACCGGTTTCTGGCTATCAGCCGTCATCAGCCTGGATAGCTTGACTCCAGTGGCGTAGTGAGCACGGGTCCCACGTCTGGGAATACCCATCCCACTTAGGGCGAAAAGCGTTACAACAAACAAATGATGGACGGAATGCTGACAATGCAGACATTCTCCCCCAGTCAAGAGATCTGGGTTAAATCCATCGTTCTTTTGCCCACTACGCCACCCAAGTTCAGACATGGCCATATGCAAATCAGTCTTGACCCTGTGCCTCATGGGAACAGTCCAGCCCGAACTGCCAAGCCATGTCTTCCCTGGACCGGAATCAAGCATCCTAGGACCGGTTTCTGGCTATCAGCCGTCATCAGCCAGGATAGCTTGACTCCAGTGGCGTAGTGAGCACGGGTCCCACGTCTGGGAATACCCATCCCACTTAGGGCGAAAAGCGTTACAACTCCACTCTACTCTATTCTACAACACTCCACTCTGTGACACTCTACGACACTCTACTGTATGACACTCTACTGTACGCAACTCCTCTCTACCACACTTTGCTACAGACTATGCCACTCCACTCTACATCACTCTACTCCACTCTACACCACAACAAGAAAATTAAAAATAATGATTACCATATTAGACAACTTAGGGGCACATGCATCAACAATGCCATTTGCGATTCCTTATTAGCGAAAAATAAGGAATCGCTAATAAGGAATAGCAAAAGGCTATGCATGTAGGAATCGCTATTCAAATAGCGATTCTTTAACTTTCCTTAATTGCTACTAGCAAATTGCGAGTAGCAATTAAGGAATGCCATCCCAATCATTCCTATGGGCCTCCAGGCCCATAGGAATGAATTGGAGATTGCATGAGCAAATAGCGAGTACCAGTAGGTTCTCGCAAATTGCTCATGCAATTTCAAGGGTGCAAGGGTGTCAAAATGACACCCTATTGCACCCCTGAAATTGATATGTGCACATATGTTGCACACACACATGCTCTAAGGGCATGTGTGTGTGCAACATGAAACTTTGAAAAATGCACAAAAGTGCATTTTTCAAACTTTTAGCAAATTACCATGCAGTTCATCTTCATGGTAATTTGCTCCCCCTATTAGTGAATTCGCTAATTTTTTAACTTTCATGCATTGCATTTAAGGAATCCCAAATTGAGATTCCTTAAATTAAGGAATCTCAATTTGGGATTCCTTAAATGCTATCGCTATTTAAGGAATCGCTATTTAAGGATTCCTTAAATAGCGATTTTTGCTTTTGGGTTGATGCATTGGGATTGGGTATTTTTAACTCAATACCGGGAGCTATTAGCGAATCGGTATTTTACCGACTGGATTTTGGCTTGATGCATGAGGCTGATTATATATATATGTTTTTAAATCATTAGAAAAAAACAAAGGTTGAGAATATGCTCTAGTTAGGAAAACCTAATTAGTTATTTGTATGGAAAGCCAACTTGAACCACACAACCTATGGCAATTCTAAAGTTATAGCTACAACTTAAAGTTATAATATGTGCCCCTCCAGTACACGGTTCTGTCAAGTCGTTAGCCACACTACATTAACTATAACTCGCCCCATCCTCATGCATTGCTTATAAAGTATCATATTACATCACTTATAGCATGTTAATTTATAGCATTCATAGCAACACTCATGGCATCTCAAGTGACATCATTTATGAGAAAAGTGTGCATGGTAGATGGCCGAGTTATAGTTACTGTAGTGTGGCTAGTCAGTGCCAACACTGTGTAAGGAGGTGTACTGGTCATAGCATGTTTGGGGGGGAATTAATACTCCATCACTCAGGCAGACACCTCCATATGAGAAAATGTATTAAACTTTATTTCTTATTTAACAAGAAAATGAAATTAATGCAATGTAAAATAAAAGGGTTAAATAAACTTAAACAATTAATGTTAAACCTAACACTACTTAAAGAAAAGACATAAAATACTATCTCATAAATATACATTTTTATTAGTTTGAAGAGAAATGAAACAATATTAATTCTTAAATATATTTTGAACAATATTTTGCAGTTATAATCACCAACCCTCACTTAAATTTATTTGCATTTAATTTTCAACACACTTTTTAACAAGTTACATTTTTTATTATTTACAATATTTTTCAAACCTTTTGAACTAAGTTAAAATGTAATACATTTTAGACTAAAGTGTATTGCAAATTACAAAAAAAAAATGGTTTAAATATATACAATACTTCCAAAAGGGTAGTAGTATTATAGATATTTGCTATTGGGTCCTAAAGGAGTGTGTTGCAGTACTAGAGGTTCTCCATGTTTGCTTGTCTTACTCCAAGGCTGGGATGGAGTACATTTAAGCTGTTCTGTCACGTAAAGGCTGTAGTAGAAAAAAAGTATATTTTGTGAATTGCAATTGTCTTACTCTCATTCAGTGTGTATTTTTTCTCAGCATGACCTGCCCTAAACACCTGCTTAAAAGCCCCTAAACCCTTCCCATTCAGTTGTAAACATCCCCCATTTTCCCATCACTCAACTTTGCCCCTCCCATATTTACTACTAAACTGGGGCACTGGGGCGGAGATCTCTACAGAGGAAACACAGAAAAGGCGGAGGTGGGACTCTCTAGACATACGTTTGTGGATTATTAGAGTACTACATTATGCACTACAAAATGCCTTTTGCGAAAAGGGCCCTTAATGTTTAGGTGAGTAGATCAATCAATCTATTCCCCATTGAGTGTTAATTGCGCTTGAAATTAAATGTGCCCGTCTTGTAGTAGTGTGATTTGAAAGATAATGGAGGATGTGGTCACACTGTAAATTGATCCAGACACACTTAAAAAGTCGAAAGATCAATGTTAGATACCATTTACTTAGCATAAGTAATGGTGAGGCGTTTAGGCCCATATAACAGCCAATTAGAAAACAAATGGATTAGTGAGTGTAAATAATGAATCAATGGGGGTTATGTGGTACAGCGAAAGGAATGCAAACACAAACAAAATGAATGCCTAGTTTTACACTTCCCCTTGTGACGTGATAAGGGGCAGGGAGACAATCATGAAGTCATGTCAGATATCTTCAAATAGAGTCAAAAGTGACACTTCAAAAGCGTCGAGCTAAAACGTATTTCTCAGCATTCCCAATTACTAAAGGTCCTTTTTTGACTTTCCTTGGTGTTATAGAACGGTTCCTCCCTTGTGGGTTTCTTCTGTAGTCTAGATGTATGTGTGCCGTCACCACTGGTTATGCAAGACAGCTTCATTACCTGCATCCTCTACTGTGAAGAAGAACTTCCTAGCATCAACACTTAGCACATCACATCTTTAGCTTCTAGTAAGCTGCTCATAGACTGTGTTGCGACTGCAACCCAAAATGTACCACAGGAATGTCGACATTTTTGTTTACATCTCTCTCCTCTCGCCCTTCCTAAGTGGCAAAGTTGAATAGTATTAGTGTTGCAACTGGAAACGACCCATTTTATGCCAAAACGGGATAATAGGTGCAGCAGTTTTACGGCACTTTGGAATACATGGTATGGAAATACCTGAGCACAGTTCAACTTGCTGAAATCTGCTTGGAATATGTGCCAAGTAAATGGCCGTCTAACGAGGAAAAACAAGCAGCTACAGGTAGGGTAACTCCACAGCCTGCAGGCTTTTGAAGTTTTTTTTAAGGCACAATTTTGACCCAAAATTAAGATTAAGTATTAATGACTTTCATGATGAATTTTATACATTGCCAATGGATTACTGACATTGAACTTAAAACGAATTTAATATGGTATTTTGAAGTGTGTTTATTAATGTGATTTAGTTGTGCCACATTTGCTTTACGAACACACCATTTTTGTTAATATGGATGCTGTTCTAATGATCTGTGCAAACTGCTCCTGCTCATTCCCCTTCCCAATCATGCCCCCCCACATGTCATCTCTCCTCCTGGCCTTTGCAGAGCAAGAGACCGTGTGATGTGGTTGGTTATTATCCTTAGAGTGCATGTATTGTGAATGGACATTTCTTCGTGTTCCAAAAGTATATAAAGTCAAAGGGGTATAATATCAAGATACGGCGTTAAAATTATCGCCGCTTTAGCGGCAGAAAACTGCAGCTAAAGCGGCGATAATGGGCTTGATAATATGCCCTTGAGAATTCCCATAGAAGCCCATGTTCTGGTGTCAACATGGGCTTCTATGGGAATTCTGCCGCTAAAAGGGTGATAATTTTAACGCCGTGCTTGATAATATGCCCCCAAGTTCTTTTCTGCTGTATTTCGGCTGTGGCCCAGCAAGAAACATTGGTGTATGGGTCATTGTTCAGCTAATGTATCATGCTTTGTTGTGCATATCGAGACAGCAATTGAGTAGAAGCTGCTGGAGCCTTACTTAGAAAATGGATTATTGTTATGTATTTTGGCCCATATTTATCAAGGATTTGTATCACCCTTGCCCCTTCCAAGGGGACGCAAAGGCGATGTAAAACCTAAATGAGATTTATCAAGCCATGCAAGGCCACCTTGCATGGCCTTGTGTGGCTTGATAAATCTAGAGTAATGCGTTCAGTGGCGTAACGAAACTTGAGGAGGCCCCCTGCAAGGTACGTGAAGGGGCCCCCTCCGCCTCAATCAGGAGCTCTCCAGATGGAGTACTGTGCTGAGGGGCCCACCTGGAGCTTTGGTGCCACCCTGCACTGCAGGGGCTGCGGGGGCCTGTGTTATGCACCTGAATGCATTAGTCTGTCCAAGGTAGGTATGCCATGGGTGGAGCGTGCCTGTTCCCACGTATCTACCCATGAATTCTGGCAGAAATACCAACATTGGTAGGTATGGGCATATGCCAGAATTGTACCCCCACCAGAGGCACAACTGGGAGAAATATCTTTATTTCTCCTTGTCGTTTCCTCTTTCTGCAGCACACTTAGAAACAAGAAAATGCCTCTGAGGATCGTTTTTTTGTATGAAGGTGTCCCTTGCTATACAAAAATAATCCTGCTTGACACGCAGGTACCCTTGCAACATAACATTGGTGCTAGGCAGCCAAAAGTGTGCCAGTGCTAGGAAAAGCCAGGAATGCGCTGTTTAATGCTCTCTCTCTTTCACGCAGTGAAGTGTAGCAATGTGGCTTGCATGAATTATTGATAAATTTGGCTCTCTGTTTTTTGTGTCAAAAATTGATTTGCCTGAAATGTGCTATTTCTTGGCATAATACTGTAAGACTGCAGATTTTAATTATAAATTATGTAGAGGCTTACCTTTAACAGAGCTGTGCTCTGATTAGTTGCTGTTCACTAGTTTGTTTATGGTGATTTTGAGTTGATTGTGAGTTTGTTTTGGAGTGAAAATAACAGGGAATGTTTTGAAACAGCCTAGAGTTACTGTGATGCCCGTAGAAGGTCAGAAATTATCCATTAAAGGAAAGTCTACATTTAAAATTATGACAGATATTGAGGTTTACACATGTACCTGGTTATCTGAATCGCATGGTTATACTGCTTCTAATAAAGATTTATAGTTTCCTTTAGACATTAACTTTGATACTAAAAAGCTAACATTTTCTTAAAGGGATCATGAGTGCTATGAAGCTAATGCGCAGACCAACACAGTTTGAAGCATTAAATAAATGGGATTGGATGGTGAGCGAAAAAGAGAGAAAGAAAATTACAGCACAAGCAAAGGGTTAATCAAGGCTTTGGCTTGGAAATAAATTGTATCAGCAGGACAAATGTCTGAGGAAGGCTGTTATGGAAGCTGTACAGGTTGATTCTGCCATAATTAAAGAAATCAATGATCAAAAAAGTAGGGGAGAAAAACAAACACCTTATTCTGATAAGGAGGCTAAAGTTATGAAGGAACTTTTGGATGGGAGCTCTCCTCTGTACACTGCCAGTGTAACATAAAGGAGGGGCACTAGTGCATGACCAGATACGTGTGTTGAAAGGGGGCGGGTTACAGCACAAATGTACAGGCTTCTACCACTCCTGTAATTGAATCGAGTGCACTGATTGAAACAGTGAGTGCAGCAGTGTCTAGTACAAGTAGAAATATGCAACCTGAAATGCTGGTTCAAGCTGCTGTAAACATAAGAACGGTGGTAAAGAAATTAGTATTGGTATTTTAAAAATTGAATTTGGAGAAATTTTACAGGCCAACATTAATTTGAATAGGCCCTTGTCTTACAATGATTACAAAACAGATTTTTAATTAAGGAAGCAGCCAGATGTTCAAATGAAGCACACAACAAATTAGAAGAGTTAGCTGATAAGTTAGAGTTCAACATCAGAAAAATAGAAAATGTGAAACAAAATTACAAAATGGATTTGACTCATGATGAAATGAAGGAAATGGGATTGATTACATTGAGAGCTCGTATTAAAGATTTGGTTGAGAAAACTAGAGAGTGGCGTGATTTGAAGAAATAGCAAGAAAGATGGAAAACAGTGACAACAAGTAAAAAGAACTCAAAGGAGAGTCAAAGTGGGGCAAGAGGTGTAGTGAGATTTTCTGATAGGTTTTGGTGTTTCTTTTAAGAGAGTTACATGGAGGTAATCATGTTCATGTGCCCTGGTCATGAACCGATTTGTATGCTTTTACTCATAACTTTCCAAAATTGCGGTAGGAGCCAGCAGAGTGGTATGGTAAAGTAAACAAATTGACATACATTTCTCCGGTACTGTGGACTGATTTAAATTCATTGTTTGAGTTTGTAGTTCATAGCAATTTGTGTGCAGAGTGTTCAATTCAATTTGTCCTTTATTCGGTTTTTATATATTTGTAAAAAAAAAACATAAAAGTACATTTTAAAAGAAAGAATTTACACAAATGAAATAATTTAAAATTTAAAAATATGTTCTTCTAGTAAAACACATATGAAAAAATTCATCTACAGCTATCACGATTTTCACAATTAATAGAGGACAAAAATGAAAACAATTAAAAAACATCTTAAGCTATACAGCTAGTAAAAGTAAGTATAATCCTGACGAATACATTTCTCAGCTTAGTCTAAATTTGGCCTTTGTCTGATGACAGACTTAAAAAATTTAGCTATGGCTTTAGCAGAACATTCTTCATCCAAGTATTGAAGGGAGAGAAATGCGATGCGACACCTTCGAAAACCCATAGTTTTTCAAAATCAGTATGAGCCAACGTTTCCTTGATTCACAGTAAAATTTACATAATAAGATTGTGTGGATTATAGATTGGGCAGAGACATCGTCACAGGGACATGTTTGTAAATTCTTTCCCCAGTCGTTAGTCATTGGAAAAGTGACCAGACGGTGGAAAATATCCAACCTGAACCGAGTTAACAAAAATCTTTCATAGCTGGAAAGATTAAAAGTTAAGTAAGTTTGAATGGACAAGGTTGTTTGAATTATTAACATATGTTGGACTGTTATTTTGCTGGCCTCATTGGTCAGCCGCAGGTTTTCTAAGTGCGTCAAGCAGTGTTTTTTGAAGGCTTTTCTAGAGAGTTCTGAGATTAGGCTAGGAGTATGATAATAATGCGCCATATCCAAGTCAAACAAAAAGTTATGAGCATTCTCTAGCGAAATACAGTCCTGAATAAACCCTTGGCAGAAGATAGTTTTATCTGATGACCAAATACGGTGCCATAAGAAGAGAGGTTGGATTTTAACTAGGTCTGTCAAATAAGACAGACCCAGTTCCAAATGGCACGAATAGATCGCAGTACCCTGTGGGACAGCGAGAAGAAACCTTAAGAAACTATTTTCAACCTTTTGTAGGGCTTCAACTTTCCCATACCCCCACACACCAGCCCCGTATGTTGCAATGGCTACACATTTAGCTTTATATATCTCAATGAGTTCAATGGGAGGCCTCCTTCCCAATCTCCTTGAAAAATTAGCTAACGCGACTGTTGCCCTCATAAAAAGCAATTTCCTCGACTCAATAGCCTGCCTCCAGGAACCTTTATGATCTATTACAATTCCAAGATACAGGTATGTATTAGTGCTCTCAAGTTTTACATTATCAATAAAAATAGCCTTAATTTTCTTAATTCTGGAACCTGAGGACATAACAAAAGTTTTTTTAATGTTAATTTTCAGGTCCAGGTTGGCCATAAAAGTGCTGTATCTCACAAGGGCACGCTGTAATTCTAAGGGGGTGCGAGCTAAAATCACGGCATCATCGGCATAGAGTAAGGCTGGTATTGGGCGATTGTTAATATTAGGCAGGTCCTGGCACCCTTCTACCATATCCTGTTCCAGGCCATTTGTATAGAGAGTAAAGAGAAAGGGGGCCAGGACACAGCCCTGCCTAACCCCTCTCTCTACCCTGAATGACACCGTTAGTTCCCCCCAACACCATACCTCACTCTTGCTGTGGCATCAGAGTATAATTCATAATTCACGCAAAAATTTACAAGAGACTGCTCTACCCCCAAATCCGATAAAATGGACCATATCTTAATATGACTAACACAATCGAAAGCTGCCGACAGATCAACGTACGCCATATATAAAGCCCCCCCCCTAGCGTTTACGTACTTGCCCATCAAAAGAGACAAGTTGAGGGCTTGCTCAGTAGTACCAAGTCCTTCTCGGAACCCAAATTGGATATCTGATATGATCTTGTTATCATCCGCCCACTGCTGGAGTCGCTCTAGGATAACTCGCCCACCACTTTCCCCAGAGAGTCCAGCAAAGAGATGGGACGGTAACAAGAGGGGGATTGGCGGTCCCCTTTTTTAAAGATGGGAACAAGAATGGATTGTGACCACGAGTCCACAAGCCCTACAGCACAGGATGCTCGTATGACTCTGGTCAGAATTGGGGTCCACAAGTCCATGTTGAATTTAAAAAGATCAATTGGGACCCCATCAGGACCTGGGGCCTTTCCATTTTTGCTAGCCATCACTGCAAGCTCCACTTCTACATGCGATATATCAAGAGCAATCGGAAATGGAGTTATTTTCAACTCAGTAATGGTTGGGACCTGTACATTATGTGTTTCTTGCCCATTATGGGGGGTGCCAAAAGTCCACTCAAAATGCTCAACCCATTGTTGTTCATCTATCGCGACATCAATTTTGGGCTTGTCTCTAGAATCTGACAAAAAAGTTGACTTTATAACTGCCCAAAAAGCTGCACTATCTCTTAAGGTACAAGATTTATGGAGTTGAGCCCATAGATCCTTTTTCAGTTCTATTTTCCTAAGTTTTATAACCTGATTGTATTCCCTTCTAAGAGTGACAATTTCCTGGGTATCCCTTTTTGTTTTATGTAATGCTGCTTTTAATTTTCTATATGAGTTGGTACAACTGCTATCAAACCATCCTGTGGTTTTAGGCTTGCTGTTTTTCAATTTAACTTGAAGGGCTTCTTTTATTGATTTTGTTACGATCGCGAAGTTGGTCATAACATCCTCATTAGAGGTGGCCAGATCAAGACATTTTTCGATCGCTTTTTGTGAATTTTTAACCACAGTCGTTTTGATGTCCAATGGGTCTGCTTTTTCCCACTTAAGTGAATAGCCGTTAAGCCTATCTAGAATCAAGGTGTTTTGCCAAAGGGTCCTCATAGTGTTGTGCCTATCTAGCTTCTGCAGAAGATTTAGGGTAATGCTGTTTGGGTAATGATCACTAATAGTGATATCATGGGTCTTAAAATTCAGGACTCGAAATCCAGCTTTGGAGGAAATAAAAATAAAATCTATTATGCTTAACCTTCCTCTACCGTTGAAAGTATGAGTAAGCGGAATTGAGGGATTCACCATGTCGTTTGCCAGAGCTATGTCTAAGCCACATAAGATTTCATTTAGGCAATCCCCTATTGTAATATGGGGGAAATGAGTTATCGGGTTTTCGTTCCCATCCTTAATACCAACAAGTGAATAATCACTAATCCTACACAAAGTTTGGTTAAAATCGCCGCCCCAAATAATTACCACATCTTTGGTGGCCTTGTTATTTATATCCTGGAGAGAAAGAAAAATTTCTTTTATCACTCTTATTCACTCTCCTGGGTGAAGATTGTTATAAAAATTGACCAATATTAAAATATCAATTTTATTCAAGTGCAGGATTAATATTTGGTTATTTGGTTCCCATTTAATTGGGACTATTTTCTTGATCTGCACAAGATTAGAAACAAATATAATCAGACCACCTTTTGCTCTACAAGAGGGTGATGGTAGTGCTGGGGAAAAATAAGTTTTATAGCCCTCTAAATGTATCTCAGATGTAGCCCATGTTTCTTGTATACAGAGAATACTAAACTTGTGCACAAAACTAAGCCAAATATCATTCGCCACTTTTGAGCGCAGACCTGCAGTGTTCCAGTAAAGTATACTCATGTTAGAGTTGCCCTAGGAGCTAGCATGAACTTGGCCTGTACTTGGATTCTCCTCTAAAAGATTACGCTGGATCTTACTGACCGGAATTACTCAGTTGTTTCTGTCTACTGAACCCGAAATAACTAATAGATTTTGAGAATTCTCAAACGAAGTGTAAGTTTCAGGAGTATTGGTGGTGACAGTTATAGGCCGTTTAGGGGAAGAAATCACAACCACCAGATTAGGGATCACACTATCAATTGAGCCCTCAGTACTAAGTCAATCCACCCCCTCTACCTCTGAAAGCCTATCAAATTGATTAAACGTAGGAATATTAAATCTGGTTCTATGCCCCTCCATCATACCTTTGTACAGGGGCCCGCTTGATGCTTGTTTAATGGCAGAGGGAGATGGGGGATAAAAATAACTTAGATATATATACCACCTTCACCTCTCTGGCGATACCAATCACAGATGTGACTAACCACACTTCTATCACTGAAGTTAACAATAATACAATCCCCCTGTAGATCCTTTACTCTAGACCCCACCCAGCTTAATCTTCTGACAAATAAGATTTCTCCGTACATGTTTAACGGGAGGGGTCTATTCTTATTCAGCCAGTATGTAACCTTATTTTTTAATTCAGAATAATTATGTCCCGGACACCAGATAACACTACTGCATATGGGGATGATTCTGGGGGTAAGTCGATATGTGTGAGCATTCTCTTAGGTTCTACAGATATTAATAATTCCTTAACTGGGTAACCAGCCTTATTGATCTGTCCCACATGTCCCGGAACCTTATCCACCTTGTCCACCTCACTCTCCCCAGCATACATGCCCCCCATTTCAGCCATCATAGTCCCACACCCATAAAGTTTATCAGCCTGGCCATTTAATAATGGGACAGTTGGGGTGGTGGAGGGTAAGGATAAGGCGATCGTAGCGTTATGATCCCTAGTTGGGTCTCTAGTTAGATTTTGTGTTACTGTGGTCAGGTTTTGAATACTGTCTACTAGTTGCCTTAATGTGTCAGAACTAGATGTTGTTACTTGTTCTAAAGCCTCTAATTTTTCGCTGATCCGTTTAACACTTTCCAAAAGTGGGGTCATCATAGATTTTATAAGATGTACTACTTTCTCCATAAATCCTTCCATAAATTGGGGTGAAAAAGATGGGGACTCTGCCTGACTTAACGCTGTTGCAGTTGGTGAGGGCGTATTGGTGAATGCAGATGTTAAGGTTAGTACAGGTTGCGTCTCTGTAACATCTGTTTTAGATATTTTTGCTATTTTAACGGTCTTAGGACATCTTCCCCTCTGTATACTCCCTCTGCAGTTTCTTTTTAGTACGGGACCTTACCCATAAGCTGTTTATGACAAATTATTTTTAGCTAAAGACCTTGTAGGAGGATGCGGCGTGGGCTCGTTAGATGTAGGATCTAAGACTGATTCAATACATGTGTCAATAATACTACTGACCTCCCTTATTACGTTTATATTGGACAACACCTCTAGTGATCGATCATTATTATTCCCCCTATTTGCGTCAGCATGAGATATTTCTTTTCCAAGTATTACTGGACTAATAGCTGCCGCTGTGGGGCCTAGGTAAGAGTGTTTATCGAAAAGAGGTTCTAGTGACAGGCGGCATTCAGCGATGGATATTTCATGTTCTAATACTATTGCGGCCCTAGTTATGAACTGGTCCAAAGTCCCAGTAACCCCCCCCCACTTTCGCTATTTTCATTATTCTCCTCCCTTTCCCAGCACGTGACGTCATCTTCTCTAGCTACGTGTACTTAGAGTGCCCCAATCTTACACTATGTAAACATATATCCAAAACAATAGCAGATATAGAAGGTATAACAATTTTATACACTTAAGTTGAGATGATATTACCCAAACTGTCAATAAATATTACTAAGATGTCTAGAACACCGAGCCCCAATATTCAGGGGGGTGGGCCCGGCCTTCTCCAATCTGTGACAGGCACGCCCACGCCCGTGCTGCTGGAACTCTGCAGTGTTTTTTTTTTCTTTTCATAAGCGCCTCACGCTGAGAGGACGGCGTCTCCTGCCTCGCCGCTAGGGTGCTGGAAGCTGTAATCCTGCTCAAGCCCGGAACCAGCAGGACAAATCTCCCCCGTCGACCCCAATGGCAGTGGGCAGGTGAGGCAGGTAAAGCTCAGCACTCAGAATAGAATACAGTAGAATACAGTAGAAGGACTCCCCTCAAAGATGAGTGACTTGTCCGTCCAGAAAATCGCCGGAGGGTTACAGACAAATTGCTGGCAGCAACCGATGGTAGGAGGAGGTGACAGGCAAGGCAATGCAGCAGAGGAGGCAAGAGAGACGGGCACACAAGATCATAGGCTCCACCTGATCTGTCTATTCAAGCTACCTCCACAAAGCTGACAAAACTCTCCCATACTGCAGCTCAGACTGCGTCGCAAAAGTCGGACAAAGCCAAAGTACGGAGCCGCCAGAAGGCAACTGAGATGAAACCTCCAAGGTCGAACACCCCTCTCTCCTCTCACCTCCAACTCGCTCCGACTCGCTCATGCTCCTCCTCCCGCTCTCACTCCCGCTGCTTAGCCTATACGGCTCTGCATGCCTCTCCAAGGTGGAGAACAGCCGCAAGACACCACGGAGGGCTCTGTGTGGGGCTCAAGATAAAGGCCGCCCTCAACAAACCCGCAATGAGCCCGCAATGAGCAGTGACTAGCGGACTCAAGAGAACACAATCCTGAGGAAGCTTAATAATCACAGAGAGTGGGACCGGCCCGTCCTCCAACGGCCGCGGACGGGCTCAGACGGGCCCGTCTTCGCCCGCTCGGCGCCCCCACGTGCATCCCCGTGCAGCGGGTACACCCGCGTCTTTTGAAGCGCTCCTGCGCTCGTGGCTACTCCCGCGGGGTCGGCTGTCAGGGACCTGGTCGCAGTTCAGGTTTCAAAAACAAGGGCTCCTGCCCCGCCGGTACACCCGCGTCTTTGGAAGCGCTCCTGCGCTCATAGCTCCTCCCGCGGGATCGGCTGTCAGGGACCTGGGCGAAAGTAGCAGTTCAGGTTTCAAAAACAAGGGCAGAGTGTAAAGCTATATTTGGATGGCCAACACAGGAACCAGCTAGTGTTGTTCCTAATAATGCTGCAGGTTCAGAATTAGCTTGCAAAAATATGGCATCTGAAAGAACGAGTTCTTCAGAAGGAGATAAATTGGTTGAAGACTTTGAGAACATCACAAGAGCAGGCTTTTTGTGAAAGGCTTATGCAGGTTTTAAAGAAACACAGCAGGGTCGATAACCCTGAGAAAGAAAGTGACAGCAGATTCTGCTTTTATGACAGGATTGAGGATGGATATTAATAATCACATTCAGCAGAGTACAACATTATGGCAGACAAAGAACACAGATGAAATCTTGAAGCTGGCAAAGTATGGTAGTGACTATTTTGATACAAAGCAGAAAAAGCTTAAAGAAAAGTTGCTGTTTGCCCAGGCAAAACCATTTGCAAACGTGTCTAGAAATCAATTGAACTGAAATATTAATGTTGTACAGCTTAGTATGACTGGGATGAATCAGATGCATGATGGGCAGACGTGGCATGGAGCGATCTAGTACCATTTTACAAAGAATGCCGTGATGCATTTTAATGGTTGAAATAGATTCTACCAACACTCTGAATGCCCATTTACAAGTAAAAAATGAGGTGGATGTGTGTTGGAAATGGCCCTTTTTTCAGGGTCACCCACAAACGTTTAGACTTCCAACTCCTACTTTTGCTGAATTCGTTTTTGTTGACCATAAGACTCTGAGCTCTTTATCCCTGCTAACCAGTGCTAAAGTGCATGTGCTCTCTTTTCTAAACCTGGTAATATTGGCTCATACCCAATTGGCATATTTAATTTACTTCTTTTAATTCCCTAGTACAGTGCACTACATGTGCCCAGGACCTGTTAATTAAATGAATACTAGTGGGCCCGTAGCACTGATTGTGCCACCCACTTAAGTAGTTATTTAACCATGTCCGATGCCTGCCATTGCAGAGCCTGTGTGTGCAGTTTAAACTGCAATTTGGACCTGGCAAAAATAAACCGTTTGACAGGGCCAAATCTTCCTTTCCAACACATATACGTCATCCCAATTGGAGGCGGTGGACAGCCCAGAGGGCAGGACACAATGTATTTTAAAAGCAGGACGTGTACCTTTAAGTTTTACATGCCGTGATGGTAAACATTTCTTAAATTCGTTTTTCACTACTGCAAGGCTTCGCACTCCCATAGGATAACGTTGTATAAGTGTAATTCCCAATTGGGAAGATGTAAACCCTTCAAGTCTGGTGTCTCTGGAATCAAGATTTAAAATCCAAACTAATGGTAAAGTTGGATTTAAAATTGCAATTCTGAAAATGCCACTTTTAGAGAGTTGGCACTTTCTTACTTTAGCCATTTGGTGCCAGCACCCTATCTCTGATCACGTCTGGGGTGGAAGACAGCTGGGGTTTGTGTTTTTCCCCTAGACAGCCACACACAATGGGAGCTTAGGTATGGCTTGAGGGGCCATCCTAGCAGGATGCAATAAAGGAGCTGGACCCAGCCTCACTTGCACCTGAATAGGCTGTGTCCCGTCCCCACACAAAGAGCTGCATACCCTCTGTAGTGAGTCTGGAGCCAGGGCAGGAAGTGAGTACCTCTGTGTACTTCAAAGGCATGTCATTGAAGTCTCCTCCACTTCAGAGGTGAAACTGGGTATAGGTAACTGGACAACTGACACCACCACTTCAGTACTTTTCTGGACCTGTGAAGACTCTGTCAGGAAAAAGGACTGCTGGGCTAATGAAAGGACTGCCTGTCTGCTGGACTGCTACTTTACTGGACTCCTGCTTTTTTGTGTTGTCCGGGTGGCCTGCTGGCCTGCTGCCCTCCTGTCTGGGTGAGAAGGACTGGACCTGCAACACTTGAACCCAGAGTGACTCCAAGGAATAGGTGGCTAGCCTTCTGATCTGTAGTTTCAGGGATGTAAAAGACTTCCAAGCAAACTGCTTCTGCACCTCGACTCTGCCGTCAGTGAGTCTGCCCTGCCAAATGGTGCCACGCCAGTCCTGGTCCCTTGGAAGTGGACCTAAGATGTGTCTCCCACAGAACGTGCACATCCTCTGCTGAGCGACGCATTACCAAGCAGAACTGGCGCATTTCCTCAGCTGTGCGGTGCAACTTCAAGCAGAACCAACGCATCACCGCTGTTGTATGAATAGGCCCTTTCGAAAAAGACTTGCATTGCCGCAGCTTCCCACATCTGGGACCTACACAGCACCTTCGAAACTGTCGCTGTGCTACGTTCAACCAGCGCAAACTCCTCGCATCCCTCGTCGACGGCAGCCTCGATGATGGATTTCCACATTGCAGCTTCAGCGCTCATTGGAAACGACACATTGCGTCTGCTGTACCTCTCTATCTTCGACACCAGACTTTGCAGCGCAAGCCCCGCTGACACGATCCTTGATTTAGACAATTGGACCTTGCACCGCAGCCTCGCTGCACTTCGGAACTGATGCATTGCCTTGGCTGCGTGACGCTTTTTTAACGCGGATCGACGCAAGTGCTCCACAACCTGGATTTACGAAACTTTGGTTCAGCAGTTCCTGTAGCTGGTTCTCACACCATCACGGTCGGCCTGAACATTTGACTTTGTCCTGGTCTGGTACAAGCAGCTATCCCAAATGGCTCTTTTTGCTTCTAAGCACTATTTTTAAGTTTATTCTTTAAACATTCATATCTTGAGTTCTACTTATTGGATGTTTGTCATTTTGGTCATTTGTTAAACCAATCTTTTTATTTGGTGTTTTCACTATTTTACTGTTTGAATTTATTTATTTATTTATTTTTTCAATTTATAGGGCGCAACAGCTACCCAAAAAGGGTTTCCCGGCGCCTAGACATAGCTAGTTTGAGGACAGGAAAGAGGGGTAGTGGCTATTGAGTATTATTGTTCAAATAGCCAGGTCTTAACAGACTTTCTGAACCTGATGTAGTTTTCTTCCTTTCGGATGAAGGGAGGGATGTTCCAGAGGGAAGGTCCCAGATGGGCGAAGGATCTGCCACCTGCTCTCGCCCGTTTGAATCTTGGTACGCAGAAAAAGGCTGCCTTCTGTGACCGAAGGTTGCGCTTGGGAGTGTAGAGGTAGGCGAGGGTTTGAAGGTATTTAGGTGCTGTGCCTGCTTTAATTCTGAACATATAGTTCAGGGCTTTAAAGCGGATTCTGTTTTCGATCCTTAACCAATGGAGTTCCCGACGATAGTTCGAGACTCCAGAGTTTTGGGGAATATTGCATAGTAGACGAACTGCTGCGTTTTGCACCACCAGCAGTCGGCCGACAACAGATTTGTTTGCGCCCAGATACAGAATGTTGCCGTAGTCAAGCCTTGATGTAATGAGGGCATTGACTACGGTCTTTTGCGTGGACAGAGGCAGCATCCAGAGGATCTTTCTCAACCATTTCACTATGGTGAGGCATAGGCCAGTAAATTTACTGGCCTGTTGGTTCATGGATAGGGAATTGTCCAAAATGAAGCCCAAATTTCGAGTATGGGTCACCGGAGTAGGAAAGGCGCCCATCTGGTCAGGCCAGTGTACGGGATTCCACAGATCTTGATCTTTTCCCAGGACCAGTATCTCCGTCTTATCGCCGTTTAGTTTTAACTGGTTTTTTGTCATCCAGTTCAGGATGTTTAGGAGTCCATCTTTGAGTAAAGAAGGGGAGTGAGGACAGGATTCGGATAGGGAAAAAATAATTTGGGAGTCCTTGGCATAGTTCATAAGAGTGAGACCCGATTGTTCAACAAGGTCGGCCAGGGGTTTGAGATATAAATTGAAGAACAGAGGGCTAAGAATAGACCCTTGGGGCACTCCATGGGGTGCAGGCAGGATATCCAAAACGGCTCGTGAAGATGTGATCTGAAAGGTTCGGTTTTTCAGGAAGGACCGGATCCACTCCAGTGCCTTTCCTCGTACACCATTTTTGTGCAATTCTTTGATAAGTGTTTCGTGGGAGATGGTGTCGAACGCCGCGCTCAGGTCTAATAGCACGAGCGCGACCGTCTGACCTTTATCCAGTAGCTTTCGGATGTGTTCAGTGACTCCAAGCAGGGCGGTTTCTGTAGAGAAACCAGCCCTGAAACCGGATTGTGATGGATGTAGTAGAGAGTTTTCTTCTGCAAAAGTAGCTAGAGCAGAATGCACGTGTCTCTCCAAACATTTGGAAAATGCCGGGAGCAGGGATATGGGTCTGTAATTGGCGAGGATTTCCGGGTTTGCAGTCGGTTTCTTCAGAAGGGGCGTAACCATGGCATGTTTCCATAAGGCTGGGACAGTGGCAAGATCAAGGGAGGAGTTCAGAAGATTTGTAATGATCTCCAATGAGTTATCATCAAGTTGTTTGATGATTTTGATGGGGATGGGGTCCCTGGGGGAGCCGGATTTTATGGTCTTAAGAATTAATTTCAGTATGTCTCCTGAGAGAGCAGGCCAAGATTCCAGTAAGTTGTCACAAGGGGAAGTTGGTACTGAGTCAGAGGGAGAGGATGGTTTTGTATTGTTTGCCTTGATATCTAGGATGATTTTATCAATTTTTTCAGTGAAAAAGCATGCTAATGCCTGACATTGTTGAGTATTTAATGGGGGTGCAGCAGCTGTAGTGTGTGCACCAGCCAGTTCTTTAACTTTGTTGAAAAGGGTTTTTGGCATATTAGTGGCTTCCATGATAGTTTTTGAGACGAAAGCAGCTCTTGCTTTTGCGCAGGCCGTGTGATAAAGATTCCTGGCTTCCTGGTAGCTTCTTTTCGCATCAGGGGCGTAATTCTTACGCCATTTGCGTTCGAGCTTTTTGCATTTGGATTTTTCAGTCTTTAGGGTATCATTATACCATGGAGCGGGAAAGCGGTGTCTATTTCCTTTGCTGCAAGAAGAGGGCAAACATTTGTTGGCTGCATCGCTAAGCCAATTTTGCGCTTCGGTTGCTAGGCAATCCATGTTTGAGCTACAACTTGGTGGGTTTTCTTGTAATGCCGAGTTTAGCAGTTCTAAGTCTACTAGCTTCCAGTTTTTCCTAGATGAGCCTTGAGCATCATCAAATTGCAGGTTAGGGGAGGGTGGAAAATTAATGCTGAATTTGATAAGGTGGTGGTCAGACCAGCTTATTGGCAAGGTGGCAATACAACTTAGTTCATCAATGTTGGAGATTATAGGGTCCAGCAAGTGGCCAGCTATATGAGTAGGGCTAGAGTTGATCAGGGATAGGTTTAAGGCCTTCAGGTCTTCAAGAAGGTTAGAACAGGAGGGGATGGTGGGGTCCTCTAGGTGCAGGTTCAAATCGCCCAGCAGGGAGAAATGACTTAAAGTGATGTAATAAGGGGTGATTAGATTGGCTAAGTTGGATACCCATTGAGAGGGATTTCCTGGGGGGCGATAAATCAGCATGCCTGACATCGTGAAATTCGGGTTCAAGGAAATTTTGAAGAGACCCGCTTCACAGTCTGGAATAGCTACAGGTTCCAGGGTACATTTTAGTTCTCTCTTAAAGATAATAGCTATCCCACCACCTAGCTGTTTGTTCCTGTCTATTCTGACAATGGCGTAGTTGTCAGGGAGGGCGGTAGCAACATCCGGCCCGGCGCTGTCGTGCAGCCAGGTCTCAGTTAAGAAAAGGGCACTGGGACCGTTTTCAGCTAGGAGGTTGAAAATATCATATTTATGTTTTGGCAAAGATCGGCAATTTGTACTGTAAAATACGTAAGTTAGAGGTTCGTTTTTACGCAGTACTTTGCTTTTCCTATGTCTTCTGGAGGTGTCAGGGTGGGGTTGACAAATTGAGGCGGACAGTTTACAGTCCGCGCAGGAGCGTATTCCGACTTTGTGGAGGTTTAATATTGAGCACCTCGGATTGGGGGTAGGGCGCAGCGCTTTCAAATCAGATGACGATCTTACCAGCCTACGAGATGTAGGGGGGGCGGGAGCCTCTGCCTCGTGCCCCGTCCTGGCACGGACGGGCACAGACGGGCTAGTCTTTGGCGTGTCTTCGGCGTGCTGATGGTGTGCCCGCTGCGCTCGACCGCTGCGCTCTCGAAGAGTGAGCATGGTAATACGGAGGAGGGGGGGGTGTGGCTACATGGGAGGGGCGTGGCCCCGAGTCACGTGGGTGGTGACGCTAAGGAGGGATATTGATCTTCCCACTAAAGCGCTCGTAAAGTGCAACAATTATTACCACAGTTTAAAGTTCTAAAATCAACAGAAAACAGTGTGCTAGAAAGACAATTTTAAAAAACAGTCGAGGAGCAAAACACCCCGGCTTCCGCCTCAGGGTAGCTGGCAGGTCAACACCGGCTGCCGACTCAGCGCGGTGTTTTGTGCTTCCTGGAGTGGGAGTGGCTACATGGGAGGGGCGTGGCCCCGAGTCACGTGGGTGGTGACGCTAAGGAGGGATATTGATCTTCCCACGAAAGCGCTCGTAAAGTGCAACAATTATTACCACAGTTTAAAGTTCTAAAATCAACAGAAAACAGTGTGCTAGAAAGACAATTTTAAAAAACAGTCGAGGAGCAAAACACCCCGGCTTCCGCCTCAGGGTAGCTGGCAGGTCAACACCGGCTGCCGACTCAGCGCGGTGTTTTGTGCTTCCTGGAGTGGGAGTGGCTACATGGGAGGGGCGTGGCCCGAGTCACGTGGGTGGTGACGCTAAGGAGGGATATTGATCTTCCCACTAAAGCGCTCGTAAAGTGCAACAATTATTACCACAGTTTAAAGTTCTAAAATCAACAGAAAACAGTGTGCTAGAAAGACAATTTTAAAAAACAGTCGAGGAGCAAAACACCCCGGCTTCCGCCTCAGGGTAGCTGGCAGGTCAACACCGGCTGCCGACTCAGCGCGGTGTTTTGTACTTCCTGGAGTGGGAGTGGCTACATGGGAGGGGCGTGGCCCCGAGTCACGTGGGTGGTGACGCTAAGGAGGGGTATTGATCTTCCCACTAAAGCGCTCGTAAAGTGCAACAATTATTACCACAGTTTAAAGTTCTAAAATCAACAGAAAACAGTGTGCTAGAAAGACAATTTTAAAAAACAGTCGAGGAGCAAAACACCCCGGCTTCCGCCTCAGGGTAGCTGGCAGGTCAACCATGTTGTATGTGTTGCACAAATACTTTACACATTGTCTCTAAGTAAAGCTGACTGCTCTGTGACAAGCAACACAAGAGGGTGAGCACATGTTAATTTAGGGTTTTCCTGCTTCCTCCTCTGACTAGGATTTTGGTTTCTGCTTGAATAGGGCTCATACGCCAGTCAAATTACAACCCAATTTCTAACAATTAAGCATATTGAAAATCTGATTACTTGAAGGATTGATCATGCAATCTCCACTTGCTTTCTAGATGTTTGTTTTGTTTCCTGCACATGTCTCCTTATATGCCTATAACCTTATCACCACCACAACCTACATTCAAACAGTTATGTGTCTTCCTTCTATTTCCCTAGTATTGATTCACTTTGATTGAGGAACTGTGAATCTTCTTTTATATGAGTTTGTTAAAGGTATACTGTAATTTCTGCTTTTATGTGAAGAGTTGTATTGCCCCTGTGGCTCGGTCCACTCTCAGCCGTGGCCAGTACAGGTAAGAGTGGTGGGGTGGTGGGGCGGGGGGAAGTCGACATACAACAGGATAGGGAAAATATAATACGTAAATAAAACCACTTACCTTGCACCCATGGCATCACCGATTCAGCATTGAGGCGATGCGGCTAGCTTAAGGTAAGTGTATTTATTCCTTTATCTTATTTCCCACATCCTGTTATATGTCTACTCCCACCTCCGCCCCACCACACCACTCTCAGATGTACCGGAGGCGCCTGTTCTCTCTACACACATATTTTCAATAAAGAATCGTAATAATATGCTGCTATCCAATGCATTATGTGCTACTTTATGAAATAGCAGACATCCCTCTAGCACTCCTCCTCAATGGAGTGGCTGATGAACAGGCCTTCTTTCAAATACATTTGAAGTAGACCACTAGAGTATCGATCTTTGATTATATCATGGGTTTTGAAATTGATTTGATTTATGTAGTGCGCCCTTGACAAATTAAGTGTGTACTACTTTGCCATGGCAATTGATAGAGGAGTAATTCTTCTTTAACTAGAGGAATTGGTTGAAGGAAAGGCCTGTGTCATAAAAGTAATGATCTGTTTTTAATGAGAAGTATTGAAAACAATGTGACTGATATAGTGCCTACTCATTAAATATTCATACTTCCAAAAAGGAAGGTTTGAGTTTTCTCTCTTTGATAGTGAAGCTCGAATTGCTATCAAAGAAATGTATTCATTGACATTATAAATTCAATTGAAGCCTCCCATATGAAAAGAAAATTGAAATGTAGGGACAATGACCCTGATGTTTCAAAGAATAGATCCACTTTAACAAAGATGAACTCGCCATATAATACCTGATGTATACATTTGCCATGCCGGGTGAAAAGATTTCATCATACTCCTTGTTAGAGCTGTCATTCTCAGGATGGTCTTCCCCCAAACAATTTGCATCCTTACCTCATCCTTTTACTAATTCTTTTTGCATGCCTTAGGACTCTGAACACTGTGCCACTGCTGACCAGTGCTAAAGTGCATGTGCCTTTTCCCTAAATATGATAACATTGCTGTATACACAATTGGTATATTTAGTGTACTTGTAAGTGCCTTGTAAAGTGGAATACCATATAACCAGGGCCTGTAACCTAAATGCTTCTAGTGGGCCTGCAGTACTCATTGTGCCACCCACACAAGTAGCCTTTCAAACCATTACAGGGCCTGTGTGTGCAGCTTACCGCCACTTCAATTTAGCATTTAAAACTACTTGTCAAGCCTTATACTTACCTTTTGTTACATATAAATCAAGCCTAATGTAGGCCCAAGGTAGAAAGAGAGGGGGAAGCTGACACACCTGTAGAGGCAGTGCGCTGTTTCCCACGTATAGGGCTGATTACCCCTACTGATAGGGCCCGATTCACAGAATTAACTTAAGACAAAATCCTAAACTTACTACTTTTGGTATTCACAGACTGCACTTACTACTTTTGGTATTCACAGAATGCACTTACTACTTTTGGTATTCACAGAATGGATTTACGACTACTAACTTTACGTCTGCACTCGGGCCGGAAATTCCGGCCCGGAGGCGGGGCTTCCGGCCTGGAGGCGGGGCTTCCTGGCCGGAGGCGCGGCTTCTGGGCCAGAGGCAGAGCTTCCGGCCCGGAGGTGGGGATTCCGGCCAGTGGAGTAGATTTAGCCATGACCAAAATCTCCACCTCTGGGCCGGAAGCACCGCCTCCGTCCCGGAAGCTCCGCCTCCGGGCCGGAATTTCCGGCCCGATTGCAGACATAAAGTTAGTAGTCGTAAATCCATTCTGTGAATACCAAAAGTAGTAAGTGCATTCTGTGAATACCAAAAGTAGTAAGTGCAGTCTGTGAATACCAAAATGGTAGTAAGTTTAGGATTTTGTCTTAAGTTAGTTCTGTGAATCGGGCCCATAGTCTTTAGCCAGGGTTGGGAAGAAAGGACCTGTGTGGACTTTAAAGACCCTTCTTTGAGGTGACTTCCACTTGGTATAAGAACTGGGTCTCTGACCCTAACGAGGTAGTATACTACTGGACCTGTGAAGAACTCTGCCAGGAAGAAGGACTGCTACTCTGAAAGAACTGCTTTTCTGCTATGATATACTGCGTGTTGCCAGCTGCTTGCTACCCTCTGCCCTATTGATTAAAAGGACTACACCCATCTCACTTGAACCCAGAGTGACTCCAAGGGCATGCTGGCTTGCCCCCTGTTCTGAAGTCTCAGGGACATCAAAGACTCCCTGCAACCCTTCAACAGCACCTGTACTCTTCCATCTGCTAATCTATTTCCTGCCAAGTGGTGCTGACCCAGTCCTGGGCCCTTGGAAGTAAGGTTTTCAGTTCTGCAACTCTTAACCCTGACGCATCCCCCCGTGTGCCAATCGGAACCGGCGCAGTGCACCTGACAATGACGCATCGACAGCTCCTGCACTTTTTGGCGATGAAGTCTCCCCGATTGCACAGCTCGATGACAACGCATCGCCCATCTTCAGTACTGATTGACGCCAAAGCTTTCCTCAAGTGCACAGCTTGACAATGATGCATCGTCTATGAATTCTTTAGATTGACGACAAGTTCTGCCTCCCTGCTCTTTGCTTCTCGTCGACGTCAACGCAGGTCCTCCAAAGGTGTTGTTTTCAGCGGGCCAAGGCTGGTCCCTGTATTCAGCCCACGCTCCATCGCAGTGGGCTTGAACCTTTGTATCTAGCTTACTCTGACTAGACTAGTGGTTCCTGCTTAGACAGGGGGCCTGCCTCTGCCTACCAGAAACCCCACTTCTAACGCTCCTCCCCTTATTTTCATTTTTCCCGGACACTTTCACGCAGAGTATTCAACTGTTCTTGTCTCCTTAATAGTGCTTTATTCTCCCCTAATATTGGGTCAATTTCAAATTATACTAATTATGTTCACTCTACTGCACCTGAGAAAAATCAGAGCTAGCACAATCATTCATTACTATAGCTTAATATTAAAAGTGGAATCTGTACAATTGAAGCGCTCCAACCAGCGCTTAATTTGAGCCAGTGAGCGCGGTTGGGGCCCACTGGCACCGTTTTTTGAGACCAACAGTTACTTATCCTCAACAATTTTGATTCAGAGAAAGAGAGAGAAAACCATAAACGGGGAAAGAAAAAGGAAGCCAAAGAAAGAAACACAGTGACATAGCGAGTAATCAGGGATTGGAAAGATCCTGCAAGAATGAGATAAAGAGAGAGGGTGTCTGGTGGTGGATTAAAGAGGCATCAGGTGGAATCAAGACTACGCTGCCTTCATATTCAACACCCTTACCTTCATTAGCACTGTCCATGGACTCCGCACAAAACAATGGGCCCAGCACATTTCTTTTACAAATTAAGCACTGCCTTCAACTGATGGCTGAGTCCTCTCAAATAGCAGATGAGTCACCCATGATCATTACCAAGGTGTGTATTGGTGACACCCTCGCTAACTGTGCAAAGGAAGAATGAGGCATGAGGATTATCGTACATTTTCGATGGTGGGTGAAAGAAAGTGAAATGCTGCGCTTCATTAAATGTTATCATAGCAGCAGAAGAGTTTAAATCAACTATATGAGAGATGCAATATCAGTGCACAAACTGTTTCTACACTCTGGGTGAAATGAATGTTCTTAGCAACTAGGTATATTTTAGGTAAAATAAAGGGACATGTAAAATCTCCCCAAAGGCCAGCCATATTACAAGTTAGCCCTGAAATCCACATACCAGGCTAAAACATCTTTTTAGGGGCGAGCGGCTATACGGCTGGTTGCCATTCCACACTCTCCTTGAACTGCCAGTCATACACTTCTACATCACCTAAAATCATAATGACAACATTATAACATTATTAACATAGAAAAAATGAGTCCTACCTACGTCATTTGCTGGAATTCTCACATTCACTTCTCACCTTCACCTTAACACACTCCAACAAAGCATAGCTTTTCTGAGCGTGCATCCAACTAAAAGTTGCACATTCTTAACGTTTATGAAATAAGCTATTCTCACCATGTCGTTGAGGAAACCCAAACTCAATCCTATGTACCTTCCAAATTATTTCCCTATATCTAGCACTCACCCCAGTAAGATCTTAGAGTGGGCAATCACATGTGAAATTTAAGTTTTAAAAGTAAGTTTATTAAAGGAATAGAGGTGTCAATACATAATACAATGGAACAATAAATATTCACCTAATACATAACTCTCAGGATCAAAAATAGTTGGATTGGTATATAGAAAGAGAAAATACATTTTATATTGAGGATATTGAACAGCATTAGGAAAGTCATGGGGGTTGAAGAACTTCTTGTTGGTCAGGGCTCAGAGTAAAGGATCGTTTAGCACTAGCATCAATAAACAATGTGATAGGTAACCATAGGTTTATGCGTTTTGTGGCCATATGAATAGGATAAACGAAGGAGGTATCCAATCTGTGAAAATGGCAAATGGCATACCACCATGCTTGATATGATATTTTGGTAAAATCTTTCCAATGTTTGGTTATTTGTTGGATATCCTTGTGGAATAAGAGTTGGATTAAGATCAGAAAATCCTCTAGAGCAGCAAACACAACCCAGACTCTCTTCTTCGTATATTATAGACTTTTGCTTTGTCCGGTCACTTTAAATAAACGATAGACTAATACACCAGATACATGCTGGACATGTACATCTCCACTTGCAGACTTAAAACATTTGTTATTTGTGTGCTCACATGTTCGTAATTTCTGGAGAAATGTATGGGCTCAAATCAATTCAATTTTTGGATCCAGTTTCCCTTTTTCTATTACTAATGTGTTCCTGGGAAGTTTATCCCCTATTTGGGAGAACTGTCCTTCACATGTGAAGTTTAAGAATATGTGAAACGGAAGAGCATCAGACAGAATCATCAATTAAGCTTCTGGTCGCTGAGTCAAAGAATCTCCCATAATTGACATTAGGTATGACATTTTCATACCTTGATGGTTACTCATCAGGAAACCTGATCCTCCTGAGCAAGGAATACCTTCTGTAGTGTACCAAATAGGAAATATTTGTACTCTACAGTCACAAATAGAGCAATGACTCTTTCAGGTGGTGACAGAAAGTAAGCCCATTTCGAATGCATAAAAGAAAGGTCTTGAAGTCTAGTTTGACATGGACCTATCCTTTAATCATCAAACCATAGCAATGGCAGAAACCACCTTTGATTAACTCATGCATACCCCTCTCCACTATAACCAGTGTATGAAGGTGCATGTCTTTTCTCCGCTTGAATAATGCATCTTGTGCACAAATGAGAGACATTCATAAGCCATGTGTCAATCTTCAAAAGCTCGGAATGCTCATGTGGACCAAAGCATTACGTTCAAAATACTTTGTATCATATACAGAGTCTAGAAGGCAAAAGGTGGAATCCCTTCAGATACTACCACTTCTTGACATCCCTCATAGCCCCTGAACACAAAGCTGACCCCCCTCTACATCTACGACTCTCTGGACGCCATGTAGCACGGAAGCCAAAACATCAACATGTCTGTCCTCCTAGCCTGCTACTTAGCAAGCCTTGTTGCTAAGTAGCTGCCAGGTGAATCAAATCACTCTCTAAAATCCCCTTTAACTAAAACAAAATAAATTAAATTAAATTAAATTAAATAGTTAATGGAATACCTTGTGTCTATAGCCTTCTCCAGCAACTTAAAAAATATAAAAGAGAATGAGTTGCACGATTTTTCCGCAACTTCTGGAACTTGAAACTCTTTCTGTGAAAATATTAAATTTAGCTGGAGTGGATTTTCATGCAGGATAAGATGGCTGACCCATTTCCATCCAAGCATCTTGCTAAATGCTTCATTATTGTTGTAACAACGGATTCGATGCACGAACATGCGCACCGTTGTCCAGGTTGAATGCATCAGCCATTGAGTTGTTTTTGTACTTGTTTTTGTTGTTTTATAGAGTCGTGCATTTCAGAATGTAGAAATAAATGTAGATTTCACCTTTGGTGTATGAATAAATCAACAATTACCGTAATTGTATCTAAATCGAGGTCTCAACTAATTAATTTCAGGTAATGTGGTAATTATTTCTGATATTAGACTTTGATTTCACCTAATTAATCAGCTGTTGAGCAGAATGGTATGTTCATCACAGTTGGCAATACAACATTAAAATAGATTTTGAATTTTTGATACTGAGCCAAGTGCCTAGCAGAATTATATTTTGAATGTGCTCCCTCACTTCATGTAATACACCTACTCCTCAAGTAGGTTACAAGTGGAATGTCTACGTTTGGACGCTGTGCCAATCATGCAGAACTGTTACCAAGGGAAGGCAAACGAGGGCACTGCCAAGGTTGCCACTGGCAGTGGGGGAGGGGATATGTGGCTCCTGAAACATAAAATATGACTCTATCGGCGTGGAGCGGTGGAAACAGGTCTCCCTTGCTCCTGCCCAGTCCTGAACATTTATATCTATATATATTTCAGAACACATGATTAGAGATATAGAAAATGTAAAGCAGCGGCTTAAAATGTGGCCATTTTTCGTGACCAAGGTCGCACAATGAGGTTCATCAGAAATATGGGCCCATTGTTATGATTTTTTTCATGGAACGAAATGCAGCAAGACACCATGCGGTGCTATGTGAAAGGGAGAGGGCAGGAATGTACCATATCTATCAAGATGTGCCACATTATTGTCCTCTCTGCTGTGCAGTCAGTGCAGCCTAGCGCCAATGCAGGCACGCTTGCACCATGGTACTGGTTTGCCTGAGTTAGAGACAGGATTTTTTTCGTACAGGAAGGGACACGTACCTGCACAAAAACAAGCCTTGGAGACAATTTCCTCTTTCAAAGTATGCTTCAGAATGCAGCAAGCTTAGAAAGAGGAAGCAACGAGGAAAAATAAACATATTTCTCCTTCTTGTATAACTATTGGGAATGCGTACTATTGTGACCCATTGCCAGGTCTGCCACTGTTGGCAAATCTGGGAATGCTTCAGAATACATAGGTGGATGCATAGGCACACCCACACTCCGCCCATGTAACCTCTTCCCGGCACAGTGTAACACAAGGCAGCGACTTGCACTGCTTTTCGTTACACCAGATTTACCAAGCCGCACAGGGACACAAACGGTGCCTCTGCATTGCATGGTAAATCTCATTCTAGTGTATGTGTCTCCTTGCATGGCGCAAGGGCGACGCAAAACCTGATAAATTTGGCCCCCAGTGACTAAGGGCTGTTCCTTTCACAAAAAGCCTGTTACCAAAACTTCTGCAATATCTTGAAGGAAAGCAGAAAGCAACTTTATCCCAAATTGTGGTCTAACAATGAGTCTGTTGTGATGCTGGGTGGATCATTGAGAAATGTTACAGGTTAGACTTTATCAGAAACAAATACTGCTTTAGGGCAGTCATAAAAGCATCGAAAACAACACATCCCACTATAATACGAGCCAAGCCGATTTCACTGTCAGTCAAGACTTGAGCGATATATTGACGGGCTTATTGAGGTCACTCTCTGAGCCAAGATAAAGTTTCTACATATCTAAGGTGCAGAGTAAAGACACATAATGCATTGTCTGGTAGGGTATCATGGCCACTGTTCCACCTTTCACTCCGAGATGGCTCATGCAGGTTTGTGTAGGCAAGGGATGGGGTTTGCGTAAAATATAGACTAGGATCATTTCCAAGGGACCATGTCTGATGCCAAGGAGTCATGCCACCTGCCTCTACCGGCATTGTGATGCAAGCTGCTATTACAGCGCTGGCAGAGACAGGGAGAACTGTCAATCTTCTCAACTCCACCTGACGTTGGCTTCTGGAATGAAACCTCTGGGGTGGGGGGTGAGGAGATGTCCTCCTCAGTGTAACTGTGTCTACTGGCTTATTTTGACTCTGTGCAAAAGTACAGACTGGTGTGCAAATGACAAAGATGAGAGCAAAAATGAACCAAAATGTATATTTTCTGTCCACCTGTTGGTAAAGATTAAATAATAATGTCATGTGTGTTTTACAAAGTCTATGAAATCATCTCTCTCAAGCAAACAGAAATCTCTTGGCTTTAGGCACCATCCCAAGCGCTTGTTTTCCATAACAGGTGTTAGAACAGGCAGTGGCGTAACGCAAAATGATACCCCGGAATGTGAAGAGGGGACCCCCGAGTCTCCCATATCTCACAGATATTCACTGGCCTTGGACTGAATGGGACCCCCTTGAAGGGATGTGGGCCCCTTGGAATGTTCGGGCCCACCCTGCACCGCAGGGGCTGCAGGGGCCTCTGAGAACAGGTAGTAGAATTGCACAGGCGTTACAGTAGGAGTGACAAAATTGTTAATTTTGTTTTCCCTTGTAACACAAGAAATATGGTATTATGCAAATTTCACTTGGACACTTCTGTGCAGAAGGCACACAAGATTCCAGTTCGATGCTTCCTTCTTATAGTTTCTAAAGTCACGGTGTGAACATTACTAACAGCATGTACCTAGTTTCAAAATGCCTTTAACACATTTTGCGCTTGAACCAAGCCTCCCACCACGAATTAATATTATGACCACAGTATAAACATAACAAAAAATATACGAAAATTCCATTAGTTGTTATTAGCATCTGAAATTGGCGATTGAGGATCCTTCAAGCCTCTCTTCTCTTTCACTCCTAGATCATGGGCACAAGAGCTCATTGCCACCGTTTAGAGTGAGTTTACAGTGGGTGCCCGACTGGGCGGGCAGTGGAAGCACATTTGCAGGTGCAGACCTTCTCCTAACAGTGCACACTCAAGAGCATTGGTTGTTTCTCTGGCATTTCTGTGACAGACACATAATGTACGTTTGACCCTACTTCTAGGGTTCTCTACAGGCGTGACGCTCACTAGACAGGTTGTTTCCACTATTTGTTCTTTACACATGTCTCTGTGAGCTGGTTCTTGCCTCTAGAGTAGGGCAGTTCCTTTCTTCTATGATCATTTCTCATAGCTGCCAAGGTTTCAGAATGTTATGTGTGACATTTTCATAATTTCGGTGTACTTATGAGTGACATTTCAACAACTATGAGTGACACTTTCTTGCGAGCAAAATCAAGCAATTTAGATGATTTCCCACCCTCTAACAGTGACCCTCAAGTCTCCATAACTTCTCTCTTACATGCTTTTGTTTCGTTTTATAGAGCTACTCATACCAGTGTAGAGTGTCAGAGCACATTATATCACGCAGAGATAACAAATCCCATGTGTGTAAATCAGTGTATAGGAAATGTTGCATAGGAGGTGTAGGAAAGGAGTCATAGGGCATTCATACTGGGTATAGTTCAAGAGGGCTTGATCGTGAGAAGCACAAACTTAAATGTACCATTGTGGCTGGGGATTGTCTTTACTAATAAGAATTGATTTCAACGCAAAAGAACCCTTTTTGTATCATTAGGATAATGAAAAACTGGGGGAGAAATCAACTCTTTAACCTATACCTTGGAGTTTTCACGCAGCTCTTTGTTGACTGTTAATAGTTCACTGTTCTATATTAAGATTTTAAATTATACATTGCAACTTATTAAAGGATCTCGCCGACAAACGCAGTAACCCACTGAACTATTTACATTATATGCAGGGGTGTAACACAGGCCCCCATATCCCCCGCGGTGCGGGGGCCCCTAGCTCCAGGGGGCCCCCTCAGCACAATGCTCCTGCCCGGGAGCTCCTGATTGAGCCTCGAGGGGCCCCTCCACATACCTTGCAGGGGGGCCCCCTCAAGTTTCGTTATGCCACTGATTATATGCACTTCTGTGACCTGCATGTTGCATGTGCTTTGCAGCGGGCAGATTAACCCTCTGAGCTACTTTAGGAGGCCAAAACGTCCACTAGAGAACACTTGATCGATCCCCAGCAGGTCCATTAATCACCAGAGTTTTTTTGACATAGTTATTGTTGCTTGAATCTTGCAGGGGCAAGGAACCTGTTTGGTGCTATTGGAATGTGGCAGACACATCGGAGGGCATGGGATATTGGCTGACATGATGTCAGTGCCCATCACCAAGGCCAGTAAATGTGCAAAAGGAGGTTGGCACATTACCATCGACCCACGAGAAAGCCCGGGTGGCCTGTGGGGATGAGTCGGCAAGGCCTGGGTTGAAACTCTGGTCAGGTCGAATGGAGCATTCTAGTGAGCATGAAACCGCTGTGCATACCGTTCATGTGTGACAATGTCGGTGCGCAAACCTGTCTTTACCAAACGTTGCTACATTTGTATAATTTGGATTGGGAGGCAGGGTTGTTTAAATGACACGACCCTGTGCGCTGCAGTGTATTTGTTACAATGAGGAAGACTGCATCTCGAGTTTTCAGCTCAATGCTGTTTCCCCTACTACTGAGTACCGACCTGGTCCATCTCCCCTCCCATCTTCTCAAAGAATGCCCTAGTGGCCGATGCCCCAGCCTTTTACCAATGTCAGCGACTCACCAGCCTATAAGGCTCACAACAGTTCAAGTCCCTGACTCCTTGGAGTCCATCTGAAGTCAAGAGGCTTAGGGTGACCTCCATAGGCGAATTTACTGTTGGGTCTCACACCTTACCCTCCATCTCCCTTTAACTTAACTGCTGCTCTCCACACACACTTCTAATCCTAAAGGCCGCCCTACGATTGATGCACCATGCGTCTGCCAACGCCCCCCCCAGACCCATATGCATTCGGCGGGTCAAGTGCCCCTCTCTGCCTTTCCTGCTCCTTGGGGTCCATCTGAAGGCCGCGCTTCTCTTCATTATATCGAATTACACTCTTATCCTTCTAGGATTACTTGAACAGCACTGACTCACTTTGTTTTCTTGTGAGTGGAGTAGCAATTCGGTATCAGCCGCCTCGTGGCCACAACGACTTCCACGGCAAACACCAGCTCCCCGGGCATGATCCAGACTGACTCTCAGTCTGAGCAGTAGATGAGGGTTCCAGTGGCTGCCGTGGTCCGTGGCGGTCGCGGGGTTGTGCATTTTCATTTTATTTCAATACAATTATTTACCATGGAGCTGCGCTGCCGTTATCAGTGAAGCCTTCCCCACAACCACCCACTTGAATCACCGCTCTCAATGATATCATCTATCAGGAATGCCTCGCTGAGCGGGTAATACTATTGTTACTTTGTAGCACTGCAGCTAGAGCTGCAGAGCATCTCAGCCAGTCCCCAAGCCTGCAGGGAGCAGCACACATGGCACATTCCTAAATTCAGCTTTAGTGTCAGTCTGCATTGATTATTGGTGCATAGCAGCGCTAAGGCTTGACAGCCAAGGAGGTGCTATGCCATTTATGCATGACTTTCTATTTCAGTGCGGTGATGCGGACCACCACACTGAAATGTGTTAGTCTTATGCCTGATGGGTGGTACTTGGCAGGGAACTGCCACTCATGCCACTCAACTTCAGGGCATAAAACATAATCACAGCTTTTCTGTGATCATAGGACTCTTCCCAGCTAAACAGCTTACAGGCTTCCTACATCGGAGAGAAGTTAGAGCAACAATTGGTGAAGGGGCAAGAATTAGCAAGCCACAGACTAAACATCCAAAAAGGGCATGGGTACATCACTATGGAGATGACATGCCCTTGCACCTAAACTGGGCTCAACCACTTGCTTGCTGTTGTAGAGTATTCATCAGCCTGTACTTGATTAAGTCTGCTACAAGTTGTGTGTGCTCAGAGGGCACAATTTACAGAGTGCACAGAACAAGTTCACTATAAATACTATTACTGAGCACAGTCACACCATATGGTCGAAGAAGGATGAAATGGACCCGACTTAAGGGAGATTGATTGCCAAAATACAATCTTTCCATAGCTTGTGAAACAATCCAAAACACTGCAGGACACAGCTACCCTGCTACAAGATGTTGATTCTACTGAGGGAATATGTCCAGGGTTAGCTGAAAAAAACTAGAAAACAGGATGACTTTAAGTTATATATATAATTCACTTAAAAAACCATAGGTTTCACACATGTTATAGTTAGCTGGACATTTCACTCGTAAAAAACCATTGAAATTCCCCCGTTATAGTTAGTTCAGATAACTATAACTCGCGCGACCGCAATCCACTGCTGATGACGTCACATATTACATCACTCATGACATGGTCAGTGGCAACACTCATGACATCACTGATGACATCATCCTTGTGATAGAGTGGCGGTCGCGCGAGTTATAGTTATCTGAACTAACTATAACGGGGGAATTTCAATGGTTTTTTACGAGTGAAATGTCCAGCTAACTATAACATGTGTGAAACCTATGTTTTTTTAAGTGAATTTGCAAGGTTTTTTTAAATGCTAATTCATAACTATAACATGTGTGAAACCTATGGGTTTTTAAGTGAATTTGTAAGGTTTTTTAAATGCTAAGTTATGTATGTTTTATTATATTTTTTATATATTTATTTTACAATAAGCTACCTATGTATATAGTTATAGATTGACTGTATCCTGTAATATGGAATGGCTCGTTTAAAATGTTTTAAAGGATTTTCACCGTGCGCGCACCCCGCAATTTTTTGAAAAAAAAAATGTTTTTTTCACCCTTCGGGGTCCTTCAGGGACCCCCTGACAAAGGCTAGGGGGTCAGGAACTCTCTACCCTGCCCCCTTTTCACGTTCTCCGCCTTTCTTTTTCACTGTCACACACAAAATACACAAAATGGCGGCCGACACTTCCTGATTTCGACCGATTCGAATGTTGACTGACATGTAACCACCAATCAGAATTACGCTCGCGCACGTTATGGTGCGTGCACGGTGCGCGCACGGTGCGCGCACGGTGCGCGCTTATAGATATTTATGTGCTTTTGAATGCAATTTTCTCAGGAACTACTGAACAGATTGACACCATATATGCAAAAGGCACATCCCTGACCTGAGGACTACCTCTTTGCCAAATTTCAAGTAATTCTGTTCAGCCGTTCGGGCTGTACCTTCGACTAAAGGTCCTATGGGAAAATGCATGGGGAAAACGCGTTTTGGGCCCCCCCTTTTTTCTCAGCCCCCGCTTGACGAATCACCCCAAGACTTTCAGGGTAGGAGCTGAGCGGAGCGCCCCATTAGTTTTGAAAATTTCGCGAGGATTCGTCAACCGGCGCCAAAGTTATTCAAAATAGAATTTTCAGATTTCCTATGGAAACACAGTCCTAACTATAACTATCTACTGGCGACCGCCAGTAGATACTATCTGGTAGGTGTTACTCCTTTGCCGGGGTGCTGCTGAATTTTATTAGGAAAAGTTTCTTGATCAACTCTCAGTATTGCAATGTGATGTCCCTACAGTGAATGCCACAGTAAAGAACTAAGGGGCATATTATCAAGAAACGGTGTTAAAATTATCGCCGCGTTAGCGGCAGAAAACTGCCGCTAAAGCGGCGATAATGGGCTTGATAATATGCCCTTGAGAATTCCCATAGAAGCCCATGTTCTGGTGTCAACATGGGCTTCTATTGGAATTCTAAAGCGGCGATAATTTTAACGCCGTGCTTGATAATATGCCCCAATATATGCATAGAAATGGAGCACTTCAGTAGCTTGTGGATTTCAGGCTTCAGCCCATGGGGTAGTGATCCATCTAGATGATAAAGAAGGTGCATATCAAGTAGAATACGAATGGCTTTATTGCCTAGACAATCATTACCAAGTTGTATTCCATGGGCAACAGGCTATGATGGATCAATGTCACTAAATGCCCTCTTCACTTTATTTTCAGCTGAGAGAGACTGGATGTTTGTGCAATGAAGGTTTGGTGGTAGCCAGAGGCCCTTTAAAAGAAGTTCCTCATAAAGACACAGTTTCAGCTTGTGAAAAACCACATGAAACAAGCTGCCTAAATCACATTCTTTAACTGATTGTTGGATGCGAGGTTAATAAAAGGGTGGAACTGTTTTATCATTCTTGGCTACAAATCTTGGGAGTCCCAGCGAAGGTTTCACTCAACTTGAAGTCCAGCACAAACTAGAATACTAATTTAAGAGGCTTAATCTTCCCACTAATCTTCCTTCTCCTACCTGGCAGCAAAGACATGGAACTCCCTCCCCACCCACCTACGGCTGACCCGGGACCATCTCTCCTTCAGGAAAAAACTCAAGACCTGGCTGTTTGAGCAGTAGCGACCCCCCCCCCCCCCCTCAGCGCCTTGAGACCCTTACGGTTGAGTAGCACGCTTTATAAATTTCACTGATTTGATTTGACTAACAACCTACATTGTGGAGGATATCGCAGATTTTAGAATTAGTTATCTCTTGATTACCTTGATAACCAATTTGTACGTCCTTTTTCTGGGGTACTCTGTGTGTTCTTTTATATTAGAATTGTAGACAGCTGTGCTACCTTAGTTAGCAACATGGAAGTCATCCAGCCTCAACAGAACCTCATTCACACATGCAGAAATGTAGCAGAGGCATTCCTTAATTTGAATGCCCGGCCTTGAATAGGGAATGTCTTTCTAATGTGGCATTCAAGGGCAATCTACTAGTACCTTCTGGTCAAATCAAAAGTCCTCAAACTTAGCCGCACCCAATCAATCTTCTCAGCTCTAGAAATTTGAGGTGCAACATTCTTGGTTATTTCAATTAGATCTCTATTGCATATGCAAAAGTGTTAGTCTGATAATTATTTCCTAGGCTAACTACCAAGCTATTACTTAAGTTAGAATTTCATCCTCATGAAACCCTGCAGACCTATTTTTCTGTAGTAAACATGCTCTTAGCTCAGAATTTAGTTTTATTTGAATGGCAAACATCTTTAAACTTCCTTCTATCTATAAAGATCTCAGTTTTGACTGGATTCATATCAACATTACTTGCAGACAAAAGTGACATGTCTTTTCCATTGCATGTGACATCAAGAGGTAATTATTGGTAGTCATTTTACTATTTTCACATTACTCTTGTGATGAGAAATTATCTAACTTACACGCTTACTCCAGCTAGAGTCATTAGAGTAATTTGGGGCAATAATTCTACCGCAGGATCACAGGAACAGCAAATTAAGAGAGAGTGAGTGGCTACTGGCGTTTGCTGTTTGTGTCTTGTAGTCTTTAGTGCTTTTTTCTTAGCACAAAATGCATCCTTGGGCCCATTTTGGATGTGAGGGTGCATTCTGCACTCACAAAATAGTGCTAAATGTTGGATCATGCTTATCACAAAATTACACATAATTGTGAGTAATTTTGCAATAATTACGCTAGAGAGAATTTTGCCAGTTATGGCTACTCCTAATTAAACCCAGTACCCATCATGGCCAAAACTATTTACTAATGGTGCCTCAGGGCTTGAACTGTATTGCAATTCAATCCTACTTCTTCCGCGCCAGTGGTGACCTTGCCAGCAATTATGGCTTCCTCCAGGTATTGTTAGTAGGCTTTGAATTTAAATGCAGTATGACAGTGATCGCACAATAAATTCAATAGCTAGTCTGGGAGGTGTCATAAAAATATCAGGAATAATTTTAAATATTGGAAAAATAAGGAAATTAAACAAAGGATCAGCACAATACATTAGGAATTTCTAGAACTTTCTGATTAATATACTATAATGCTGTTAAAATGCTCTTCTTTGACCAAAGATAGTCCATGGAGAGATATTGTGAAGATGCAACAGAATTCAGATTTCCTAAAGGATCTCAATACATTCTCGGTCCTATGATATAGACAGGGGGTGCCATGTTGAATATCAAACCCACAATATCAGTGAGACAAAATATAGATGACAACATTTCTAAAACAAATATATAGACCGGTAAGTAAGGTTAGATTTTCTATACCTAGCTCCACATACAAGTACATATGCGGTACATATATCTTCAAGGTACGGTGATGTGGAGTTAATCTATGCTTCACTATATGCACTTACCTTTTGATATTTTGTCACTCAATATTTTGTCCTCGATACTCTACAAGCAGGTAAGACCTTCGCAAGGTATTCAAATGTATCATGAGGCTAGCCATCTATCTGCCTCTACCCTTATTGTATACATAAAAATATGTTCATAATCACTAATAACCTGTGTCCTCAAGGACACGTGAAGTTAGTTTGGTCATTGTGAATGTTATTTTTTGTTATGTCATGTCATGTTATGTCATGTCATGCCATGCCATGTTATGTTATTGTAGGAAAGTAATCTTTTTGCCTTGATGATCCCCATTTTTTGTGTAGTAAAGTAATCTTTTTTGCCCTGATCATTCTCCATTTTTGGACTGATGCTGGTGACTACTGACTCTGAAAGTGCCCTGGGCTCTTCTAAAAAGGTCCAGGGCCAGTGCCCAATCCTCAAAAAGTACATACTGATTGGTATGATTTTAATTAGTCAGGGCAACTTACCTGTAAATCCCTCGTATATGGGAGTGCATGTAGGTTTAGAGACCTCAGTGGCCTTAATGAACTTAAGGGTGCACTGCTATAGTGTCTGATGTATTTTCAAGCCCAACCAGCCTTGCAGGCTCTTTTTAAAATAAAACTGTGTCCAAATTCGACTTTGGAATTAAAAACACCCTCAAAGTCCAAAACAACCTTTCTATTACTTATAAGTCACCCCTAAGGTCTGGTCAAGTGCCCCATGGGTAGAGTGCTTAGGTATAGAAAGAAGGGACAATATAAAAGATGTTGTATATGCCCTGGTAAGGAAAAATAGCTAAAATTGTTTTTCCCTATGATAGTGCTGTTAGCCCCACAGGCAAACAGGGGTATGACATTATTATATTTAATAAATTCTAGCTTTGGATTAGAGCTAGAGAAAAATATCATTCAAAGTATAAAATTAATAGTTATATTAATCCAACAACTTGCCTGGGTTGGATTTAATATAACTATTGCATGCAAGTAGTTTTAGAACTTCCTGTCCTGAATGTTGACTAAAGCAGCCTGATAGCAGCCTCAGTCTGTGTCGTCAGCCTTTGACAGCCTGAGCCAAGCTGTTCCCTGAGTAGTTGTGAAGAGGCCTGGGGCTGCAACAATAGAGTCATTTGGTGGGAGTAGAGCTCCTACCTGGAGAAGCCAGGGTGAGGAAGGGGCTAAGTATATTAGCTGGACTTAAAAGGCAGGAGCCTCTACATAAAATAGATGTGACAGCTCCCAGACCACCTCCACTTTCTTGATCTCTAGCCATATGGGAGCCCCCTAATTAGATTAAAAGAGTGGTTGGAAGGGGAGGGTAGTCAACTGTTAGCCACACCTCTTGGTTGGATTACACAGGCACACACACCCAGTAGAGATTCTCTCCATTTTGATTTTTGAAAGAATGTAGCATTCTGGCCTAGACGTTTGCCACACTTCACAGGAAGTGGTCATACTAGGTAGCTTAATTCCTATTGGTTAGGGTCCCCACCCTCGAGCCCAGAAATTAAGGACAAGTAAGGCAGCTCTGCAGAGCTGACTATATCACTGCCTGGAAAAGAAGAAGAGAAGAAAGACTGCTCTGTTAGACCCTGGACACTGCTTTGCAGCTGGTAGGTGGAACAGCCCTCCAGAGCGTGCCATGGGGATATAGGGGATGTGTGCAAGATAAAGGGATATGGACTCAAGTGTCCTTGACATGCTTAAGAATGGCACTCCACTTTTGAGGTAATTATTCATCTCCCAAACTAAGTTTGCAAAAAGGTGCTTGGATATGTTACTTAGATCCAGACTTGTACATAGGAGCTAAAAGAGCTAAAGGTAATTCATTGCAGGATTAATCAGGGAGAGTTTCAATGAGTTTCAATGAACACCTACACAGATAAATGGTGACAAACCTGTAATAAACTCCTTGAAAGCAGTGATTAACCTGCAGAAAAAAATCAGATGTAGACTAGGGGCATATTTACCAAATGTTCACACAACACAGGATAGCAAGCAAGGTTCGTACGCTGCGTTGCATGAATGGTAGAGAGCTGAAAATCGCCGTATCTACTAAGATTTGACACTCTTCAGCTCTAGGTGCTGGTGCACTTGAGGCTGCCTACAGTCAACGCAGGCACCCTTGTACCATAGTGCACGAGTGCCGGTGTTACAGGCAGGATTATTTTTGTGGAGGTGGGGATATTTTACTGCTCAAGAACAATCCAAGGATGCATATTCCTCATTCTATGAGTGATGCAGGATGCATCACGCAAAGAAAGCAAAATAAACAAGAAGAAATAAACATAATTCTCCTCGTTATGCCTCTCTGTGGTAGGCCTACTGATTTCACACAATTCCAGCTTTACAAACGTTAGTAAATCTGGAATTTTGTGAAATGCATGGGTGGACGCCTACCACTGGGAAATGTAATGCAACACAGTGCAAGCTGCTGCATTGCGTTACATTTCTTCACAAAATAATGCAAGGCCATGCAAATCAGGCCTTGCATCTTTGTTATTCCAAAATAAGCTTTTTTGTTGCTCTGCTTCACCCTGCGTAAGGCCAGGTATGAATCCTGCTACATCAATTCTGTTTTTGGTACAATTATTTTATAAACTTAAACACTTGTTATGCTGTTGCGTTGCTTCTGTGGTATGAATGACAGCCATTATCATCATCCCTCTTCTAAGAATAAATGCTTTTGTGATGGCTAGGCTGTTTAACTCACTTTTAATCACTGAAAATGCTGCGTGCTTCTAACCCATCTCCAAATTACAGAATATGTTCCCTTGTCAACCCCAGTCCTGAACCCCTCTATTGGTTGGGTATGTCTACAGGGATCTTTAACCAAGACATGATGGTTTAATAGGAACCCAAATGCATGTATTTCCCATGGAATATGGGGTTTTCAGCAACCAAGAAAAGAGACATCTATCATTTTAAGCTGGTCGTACATGCAGCCAGTTAAAGAGTCCTGGAAAATTGTGTTACAGCAGAGCCATAGTGTAAGCCCATTGCTTTACCAGCCAATTCCAAGTTCTTACTATCAGAATGGGAGATAGTGCTCGTTTCAGTCCTCTAATGAACAGGTAAAGTTGCACAATTTCCTCCCCCACTATCTTCACCATCCAATTCAGGGTCATATTTATGAGCCCCGTTTCACCGCTCTTGCACCACAAAATGGTGCAAGAACGACGCAACTCAAAAATGAGATTTATGAAACCACGCAAGGCCCCTTTGCGTGGCCCTGAGTGGCTTCATAAATCTCGAGTAAAGCAACACAGCACAGCGCAATGCAATGATCCATGTTACAACGTATGCACCCTTGTACCATGGTGGAAGGGTGCCTGCATTGACGCTAGACAGCCAAAACAGCGCCATCACAGGGGAAAAGACAGGAATGCACCATATTCTTTTAAATGCGGCACATTCCTGCCCTTTCTCTGTCATGCAGTGCAGTAATGTGATGCCCTGCACTGCACTGCCTGATAAAATTATCAGTATACCCCTCAAATCTACAATCAGGCGCACGCACTGTGTAAATACGAATCCAGCTTTAGAGTGGGACTCGGATTGAGACTGATAGCTGAATTTGTTACCAAATCATTTTACACAGCTAGGAGGGTTTGATATCAAAGAAATGTCTGCAAGGATTTATATGTTTGTTTATGCTAAAATAAATGTGCCTGTTCTGATGGTGCACTTGAAGAGACGCGTGAACCCGACCGGCATCGGGAACTCTCTCCTTGCTCATTGGCCATCAGGCACCCTTGTACATGAAGCACGTTTTGAGGATATGGCTGGCAAAATTGCAAGAATTTGGGAACCAAAACTGTATTAAGGCTTGTTTTAGGTATTTAGGTATTGTTTTTGCCTAAGAAAAAATGAATGTGTTCTTTTGTAACAAAACTGGTGCTATGTAAAGCGCTCTGATACCCTATTTATCGGGTCTAGTTCGTGCTATGAAAACTTCCCAAAAAAAAAAAAGGTATACTAATAGATGATCACCTTATCACCTTAAACCTATTGTAGTCAATTCTTGACATACACGGAAAACAAGATGTGATGTGTCCTTTGTATATTTCAAGCCAAAAAAGCATTTTATACAAATGATCACTTTTAATAGTAAGGGTTTATTAATAGCTCCTCAAATTCAGACTTATTGCTTACATGATCATTTCCTAGTTATTGTTCTGTAAATAAGTATATTTTAAACAACAGTATGGAAATCAGAATCTGTGATCAACCTAGTATGGGAAAGTGTCATGTGATCTCCAATCTATAGGTAGAGAAATCTGTTGGTGAAGAAACTGAAGAGACATTAATTTGGCTGTTTCCACAAAGAATGGCAATGCTGAAACACATATTTCATGCCACAAGCAGTCCAAAAGATAGCTGACTGTTAGACCTGGCATCATTGGCATGGATTTCACCTGTATTTTTGCCTTTGCCTCCTGTTATTTTGCTGTGTGTTGGACTTCCTTTTTGCTGGTCTAGATGCTTTGTGCACTTTGTCACTGTGGTTCAGTGCCAAAGTGCAAGTGTTCCCTCTGTAAAATATTGTACGGTGTGATAATTCCATGATTGGCATATTTGATTTGCTGGTGAGTCCCTAGTACATTGAACTCTGTGTCCCCAGGGCCTGTAAATCAAATGCTGCTAGTGGGCCTTCAGCACTGGTTTTGCCACCCACATGAGCAGACTGTAAATGGAACTCAGACCTGCCACTGCAGTGTCTGTGCGCAGTTTGGTACTGTAATGTCGACCTGACAAGTGCACCCACTTGCCAGGCTCTGACCTTCCCTTTTCTTACATGTGAGTCCACCCTAATGTAGGCCCAAGATACCCCTGTGGGCAGGGTGAAGTGTATGTGAAAGGTAGGACATGTCCTGATGTGTGCGGCTGGTCCTGATAGTAAAATACTACCAATTTTGTTTTTCACTATTGAAAGGCTATCTGTCCCATAGGATAGAATGGGAGTTTATTTATAACATCTTATAAATATACTTCCCATTTGGACAAGATTGGAAAATGGCGTTTAGTATGTTTGAACTCAGAATATAAAGATGCATCAGTGAGGATGATTTTTATAGTCTAGGTTTGAAAATACCACTTTTAGAAAACAGGTATTTTCTTGCTTAGCCATCCACTGTGCTGCTGCTAGGTTTGTGTATTGACTGTCTGGCTTTGGAGTGGCAGGAGCTGGGGATGTGTTCAGGCAGTCACTTAGGGGGTGAGGTGTGTCCTGCCTTTCCAAGGTGAGTCAGGGCTGGGCTGAATAGACCTGGCCTCATTCATTCAGAGTAGAGAAGATTTCTTTCACGCCTGAATGGGCCTGGTCTGCCTTGGACAATGCTGTCTCCACCTTCTGCTGGGCAGCTGCACCAGTGAGGACAGAACCAGTTCTGGCTGGGCAAAGACACTCTGCCTCCGGAGAACAAAGGATGTTGTACTATAAAAAGTGGGGCCCAGACCCTAGCTTTTAGATCACTTTTGGACTTCAAGAAGGAACCTCTACCAAGGAGAAGAGCTGGAAGAAACTGGAGGAGGAATATTGCCCCTTTGCTGTATGCTGTCTGAGGTTGGTCTGCAGTAGCTGTTTCTGCCAAAGAGAGGAACTGTGTGTATCCTGCTTGAGAAAGTATCTCCAAGGGCTTAGAAGTGGAGCTTCCCCCCGTTCAAGAAGTCGCAGGAACAGCAAAAACCTCACCATCCTTCTGGGCACCGTCTCTGAATCCAGTGGTTTCAGACGCCGCAGAAGAAAGGAGCAGCTGACTCTGTCACCGAGTCCGTCGCAGGTTTCCCTGTCATGAAGGCACCGCAGAAGGCCCCGCCGCTCTTCGCACCGCATCCTTGGTCTCATTGACACCATCTGGATGATTGTCACCGAGCCATTGTTTGCACTGCATCCTGTGGGCACCGCACTCCGCACCGCCTTGCCTCACCTGACTGGATGTCACCGACATCGCTGCTGCATGACCGAACATCGACTGGTTCCGTTGCCTGCACTGCAACCTTCAAACACCACCTCACCCCGCACCATAAGCCTTGGTCTCATCAAAGCTGTCTGGATGGTCGTCAGCGAGCAGCTGCCTGCACTGCGTTGTGAGGGCACCACACCTTGTACCGCTTCCATTTTGCAATGCAACCGTGAAGGTTGCCCCAGACCGACTCGCACCAATGTGTCAGCCGCAAAAAGAGAGATACTGTTCATGACTCTGTCAATGCTTTAGCTGACCCGTACCGATGCTGTCACTGGAATTGTTGGACTCTGTTGTTTTCAGCATCGCAGTTGCCCTGGACAGAGTTACCGACTCAGAAGAAATACGTTTTGAGGATATTCCTACAAATTTAAGGTTCTCTTGCAAAGCAACTATTTTGACAATATTGTATGTTGGATTTTTGCCGTATTTGGTCTTGTTGGTTTAGATAAAGATTTGCTTATTTTAATAAACTGGTGTGGTGTCCATTTGTAGTGTTTTCACTGGGTTACTGTATGTGTGCACAAATGCTTTACACACTGCCTCTGAGATAAGCCGGTCTGCTCGTGTCAAGCTACCAAGGGGATGAGCAGGGGTTATTTTAGAAGTGTATCCCCCTCATTTGAAAATAGGTGCAAACCCTTGCCAACTAGAGACTCCCATTTCTAACACTGACATATCTAGTTTGATAGATTTCTTTTAAGATGGGCTCCCAGTAAATTTAACATACATGCATTCATTAATGTATAGTCTCGCTTAAAACTGTACAGTTTATGCCTTCACAGGGAGGCATGCTCTCTTTAAGACTGTAAAGTTGAATTTGCTCCCATCAGACCTGCCATGGATTTATCAGCTGCTAAGAGCTCTGCAAAAATACTTCAGAAAATGAGTCACCCTCACAAAAACAATAATAGCTACTTATTTCAGCAAAGGCGCCGCTAAAACGTGCAGTTTAAACCTACATTAGAAATGTAAAAGGTCAGAACTGAACAGAACTCCACAGGGCGAGTGTTCCAAACTAGCAGGCAGCAATAAAACAAGAACAGGCACCACCAGACGTTAATTGCACTCTACTTCTAAATGGAAAGTTCCTGTTGAGTGCAACTTTTAACCTGCTCAGTCATATTTTACCGGCATGCGAATTCAGCAATGGTCTTGCAATTCGCAAGGCCCCCAAATTACGGCTTTGTTTCCGAGTCAGTGTAGGCACATTGTAAATGTGATGGTAACACAACACGTTTCCCTTTGACGCAAATGAAATAATTGACTTTAAAGAACAGAGAAACCGAGAACTAAAGACCATTATACCAAGCAATCCAACTTAGAAAGAACAGTAGCTTAAAAAACGTTTATAGTTGTAGGGGTATCTGTAATGTTGAATTTTTGTCTAAAACAAGTGTCATTGGAAGTATAAATGTGAGCACAACTAGAAAAGGCCATGCATAACAACCATTTCAGTTAAAAGCACAGCGCGCAGCAAATTAATGTCAATGAAATAACCATTGATGCTTTTCATCCATTTGAGAAACAACAAAGATTATTTTGTGGGTACTCAAATTGAGGAGAAAAATTGGCACACAAGTTGCAACATAAAGTGAAAAAATAAAAAGAACACATAAAACTAAAGTAATCCCATCTACCAGAACAAAAAACATAGACATGTAAACAAAAACACTTAAAAAGAAACACTAAAATATAGTTTACATGCATGTGTTTTTAGGAAAAACATGGACACACCTTGCAATCATATAGTCAACGGAAAAAATGAGTGAAGTCATTCATGTCTGTTTCAAGCATTTGCAAAGCTAATAGGTATTTTGGCTAACCGGCCAGTGCCAGTGCGTTGGCACTGCCAATGCTTTTTATTCAGCCTGTCCAAGATGGCTCTCGGCCATGTTAGAATATCAAAATAAACAAGGTTTTGCAAAGCAATAGGTCTAACATTAACGAGAGTTTCAGCTATTGGCATAGTAAAGGCAAATGCCTTTTACTTATGTGTTGTTTTTAAAACATAAATAAAAGGCTTTATCATTTACAATGCCAACAGCTTAAACTCTCGCAAATGCGAAACCTATTGCATTGCAAATGTTTTTAGAGGCGCTGCTGCCACTATCAGCGTGGCAGGCCAAGCTGTGGAAAAAAAAGCATTGCGAGAGAGCATAATTTACTCAACCCTGCCGCATAATTTGGCCCTCCCCTGAAATATAATTCCAGTGACCCTGGTAATATTGTATTAGTGTAAGCCACAAAAGGCCTGTGTGATTGAGCATGAAGAAAGTAATTTAGGTGACTCCCTGGTACTGTAGTTAGTTAGCCGTGCTGCCGCAGCTACTGAGGTGTATATAAACTTTGGATCATGAATGAAACAGTTGTTGAGCATGAATTATTCCTGGACCTAAGAGTTGATCATGTAAGATTTTCTAAACCCTGTAGTCAGATGGACTCGGAAGGACATGTATGACTGTATTTCATAATACTTTATTTCGTGTTTACACTTTGTGAATCCGACAAGGGATTTGTGCATAATGCTGTACAGATCAGCGCTAAAATACCATCATTTTGTGTGGGTGGTGCAGATGGGTAAACTAGGTTTTCTATGATACACATGAAACAGTTCCCCCAAAAAACTTGCACTGCATATGGGTTACGAGCCTTACAAAAGCTTGTACTCTACTTATAGACTCCTGTAACCCTTGATAAATGTTACTAGTGTAAGACACCAACTGTAGTTTTGTGCAAACCGGATGCACGTCTGGCTCCGCCTAGTAGCAGTTTTTTTAGGATACACATGAAAGACTTTCCCAAAAACACTTGCACTGTTTATGGGTTACAAGCCTTACAAAAGCTTGTACTCTAGTTATAGACTCTTGAAGCCCTTGATAAATGTTACTAGTTTAAGACACCAGCTGTAGTTTTATGCAAACCAGATGCACGTCTGGCTCCGCCTAGTAGCGGTTTTTCTAGGATGCACATGAAACACTTCCCCCAAAAACTTGCTCTGTATATGGGTAAAGAGCCTTACAAAAGCTTGTACTATTTATAGACTCTTGAAGCCCTTGATTAATGTTACTAGTTTAAGACACCAACTGTAGTTTTGTGAAAACCGGATGCACGTCTGGCTCCGCCTAGTAGCAGTTTTTCGTGAATAGCATTAGCTATCTTGTCACGGGCAGTGCTTTAAATGGGCCGGTACTCACTGGTACTGAGTACCGGCACTTCTGAATTTTCTGGCCCTCAGTACTGGCACTTCTCATTCGCCAGGGAGAGTACCGGTACCCTAGTAGATGGCACTGCAGGCTCCGGTTATTTATCTCCTCTAGCACAGGGCAGATGCCGCTCTGCTTCTCAGGAGCTTGTAAGAGCGCCAAGCTTCATGCTGAGTCCCTGCTGGAGATTCCAACAGCGCCCATGTGAATGGCCTGAGCCTGCAGGGGGCAGAGGGCTTACCGTGCGTCACGCTGTGACTAACAGTGCAGGGTCTAGACAGACCCTTCACTGTCAATCATGTGCCCGAGGGCTATTCTGCTGAAAGTGCTTTAGCCTCACCCCGCCCCTCTCCATCAGGTGTGTAAATGGGTTGGGACGGGCAGTCAGTCAGGATATTGATTGCACTGGCCATTCTAAAGCAGTGACAGCCCAACAAAATCCTCTGCCTTCTCCAAAGCCGGTTTTCTTTTCATTTTTTTGTTCAGGACAGGAGCTGCTTCTCTTTGTGGACGGAAGGAGTAGGGATGAATGTAAAGATGTGAGGTGGTTGAGTTTTGAAATCATGAATCGTCTCAGAAATTGTATTTTAACACACATTTCTGTAAAGTCAAATCTGGTGCATTTCTTAACTTTAATTTTCCAGACGGCAAATTTAGGGGATGAGTGCAGCATGGAGGGGTGAACAGGAGACAAGTACGGAAAAACCAGGGAGAAAATGTAAGACTTGTGGAGAGTAAGCAAAAGAGGAGCAGAACTAGTGAGAAGTTTATAGGCTGGGTGAAGATTAGAGGCAAGTGGAGATAAAAGGGAGAGAATCAGGAAACTCAGTACATTTTAGAGGGAATGTGGAGAGATGGAGCGTGTGCGTGTGTGTGCACGCTTGAGAGCATATAGTATTGTGCGACATAAGAGCATGGCAGTAAGAAGCAGCACATATTACGGAACGATAAACTGTTAACATATCATCCTTTTTGGGTTTCATTTTGTGTAATGAGTTAAATTGTTTTGGTTACATAAACACATTTCTCATGTGTTTTTCATAGTTGCTGCAACTGATATAGAAGTCATTATGTATCGTCATATGTTGCCCTAAGCCCCGCCCCTAGCCCCGCCCACTCACCACGCCTCTAGCTCATATTAATGAGTACCTGCACTTATTTTTCCCCATTTAAAGCACTGGTCAGGGGAGATGTCTAAGCATTAGTTTAATGGCTAATGAGATTTTGGTGGCGTTTAGCAGCCCTGCCTTCCGCCAAAAACAACCCCAGATCATGCAATACCGCCCGGGACTCAAGCTGCTTCGGTATACCTTACAAACAATCTTTCCTTTTTTCAGGCATCTGTATCTGTTATAAAGGGAATTAAACATCTATAAAGTCGCTCATAACGTGGCAGCAAGTCTGTGGCTCTGCCCTGGAACTCACACTAATGCTGCAAGCTGCGGCGGCCATGGAGGCAACGTCAGATCCAGCCGTTGATGGTGTCCTTCAATACAGCGCCACGATAACATAGAAAAGGGACTGGTATGGTGAAGAAAGTGCAAGAGAAACTGCATGAAAGGTGAGCTGTAGGTAACGAGCACGCAGAGTGGCCATTCCTATAAGTAGGAGGCTTCCCTTCGAGTACAGTACATCATTGATTATAAAACAAGCAAGCAAGGACAGGGAAGGGGGGGCGAAGGGACAGCACATGGTGGGAGTAGAAAGCAGTAACACAGGGAGACTGGCAAGGAGAGAGTAGAAACAACACGTGAGAGCAGCTGCTAAAAAGAACAAGCATTGTTCAATGCAAGAAAATATGATACAGCCAATAGAACTGGAGGAAAAGTAAGTGGTCCGCACAGGAACCAATGAAAAGCCAGAAAGAGAGGGGGCTGTATGTAAACCCTTTACATGCCATACCTAAAAAAAAGCCCAACCCCTTTAAAAGGAAGCCCAAACCATGCAAATATCCTTCTAGAAAAAGCCCAACTGATGGTGGAGATCGGAAAGTGCAAAAAACCTAATAAAAAAATACAGGCAACGGAGCGGGAGCCACAGTAGGGGATGCAGCAGTTAAAAAGGCAGCAGTAACACAACTGTGGAATTAAGAGGAGGTGGGAGGAAGAATGCTATATTTGAATGTAAGAATATAGGGAGCTGAAGCTAAACACAGACAACCAGTAACTGAGCAGGAACCAAGAAAAATATAGTCCCCCAAAGAACAGATAAAGAACCATAGTGGAATGAGACAGTACTAAGTCCCTGCTCTCTGGGAGGAACAGAAGAGAGAAAGGAGGAACAAAGAGGCAGGACTGACCACTAGCAAGCAAGAGTTTTTAAAGGACATTGACATAGACAAATGAAAACCAATGGCAAGAAAGAGGATGGGCTTGAAGCTCACTAACTGATTATAGCAAGGCTTGAAGAGCCATGCATACACTGTCTAGCTCGACCTAAAAAAGCCAAAGCAAAATGTGCCTGCATGCGAGCACATGATGGCAATGTTGAAATGGCTTCATTCCAGAATGGCTGCTGTGTGCTCTCATGCATGCATTACAGTGTCCACTCTTGTTATAGAGTTGTGCATAAAGCGTGTCATGGTGCACCAGTGGACAGCCATTAATGTTATATTATGTTATGTTATGTTATATGCATTTATATCGCGTGCGGCTACTCAGGAGTGTCCCGGCGCGGTACCTTGCGAGAGAGTGGGAATCAGACAGAAGGCTTTTTTATTTTCTTAATCCAACATGGACAAAGATCATTTTACAGTATTAATGTAAATACATCAAATGAAGTGGCACAAAAAAGAAAGCAAGGAGCCTGGTAGCACTTAGCAGCTTATTGGCCCTAAACAAATGTGAAGAAAATGGGTTACATGAGTTGGGGAGCAGATGGGCACAACAGATGAGTGGGGTGTTGAAGGATAAGCAGCCAGAGATATCACAGAGTATATAGGCCCTCAGGTAAAAAGAAAAGAAAAAAACTGAAAGTAGAAAGGGGATGCAGGTCTGCAATCGTGCAACATATTCAAATTACACTCAGTCGAGCCAACATTCACCGCCCTTGTGCTGGCAAAGGACTCGTTGTCTACTCCTGCTGAAAGTGAAATGCTATGGCTTGCAGTGTGGCTGTGTGCGCTGCTTCACTCGTGACACACACAGATCTAGGACCTGCAAAAGCTGAGTCCCTCAGCCTCGAGCATCATTGCTTACTCAGCTAGAGCCTTCAATGTTGACATCATAACTTGCATAATGTACACAATCTTGCCTAACTCTTCGTGAAGTCCTGTCAGCTGCCAAAGCGGTGGTCTCCACCTCTGTGGCAGGGTTTGAGTATATGCTGGTTGGTTGCCAGCTAATGAGGCTTTGCCCAGGCAAAATGGGGTATTCTGTCCTTAGCAATCCACAGGCTCCTCAATAGCTTTATTTGGCTGTCTTTGTCTGCAGCCACCTCGGTGTCTGCTGGTGATGTTTGAGAGTGGCTGGTTCCTGCTGGGGATTCCCCTTGTGTTAAATCTACACTGGGGAGTTTCCATTTAGGTAATTCATCACCACAGATTTGTGGGAGGGCCACAAAGCCTGCTCAAAATGGTACTTGCCCAGCTCTCTCAAACACAATGTTGGCCTTGATCAAAAGATTTTTACAAAAGTGCCTGCAAAATATGTTCACACTCTCTTTACTGGCTCTGTGCTGACACTGAGCCATTAAAGGGGGCATGAGCAACAGGCAGGCTGTAGAGGTGATAATGCCTCTGCTGCCTGCCTTTGAAATGTATCTCGCACCCCCCTGCAGGCCGCTTCACAGGTTTGTGTGCCCCTGCGGACTAACCCCTAACCTCCCACATGTCTCCTAATCTTTTTTTACCTACCCTCAACCTTCTCTGCCGCCACCCTCCTCCAACCCCTCCCACCCCTGATGTCCTGCACGCATAAGTTGTCTGATGCCAAAAAGAGCAGGTTTCATATTGTAATCTGCTCTTTCACATCAGACACCCTCCGATTCCAGGCGCTGTGCTGCTGGAGACTTTGCAAGTTACAGACTGTGACGTAGCACAGTCTCCAGCAGTGACAGAGCACAAGCCTTCGGTATTTTTGTTGCAAGCACATTCTTTGCTAACCGCAAAAATACCGCAAATTTTTAGGTTTTGGGGTGCAAATTTAGCTTTTTTTGCCACGAAATTTGCCACCCAAAGCCGCAAAATCCTGGGGGGTCTGGCTAGAATATATTGAGCAATTATGTGTTTTACACCTGGGATGGGGAATGACGTGAAATTGCTTTACTTTTAGTCCACTCTTTCCAAATGTTTTTCCCAAATTTCGGTCAGTTTGTCTGCCATATTTCCACCAATCTTTTTTTAAATTTAGGGATATGTTCCTGAAAATCCCGTTTTGGCAAGTTCCTAAAAGTTTTTTCTGCTCTCAACTCTTAGCTGATGTAAAGCAGATCGGCAGGGTGAGAGGCTAGAGAGCCCTCAGAATCCTTATTCAATTTATTTTAAACACGTTTTCCTTTTTTGGTGTATGACTGTGGCATATTGAATTGGAACCCTCTTCATGCTATCGACATTCGAGTGAAATATGGATATCCTTTCTCACAGCAGCATCCGACGTGGTTTGATATACATAATAACCCTTTAAGTGCGCCCGTCGGCCAACAGCCGTCGCGAGCACTACCTCGGTACTGCTGCGCACATCCGTTGGCCGACACGTCCCCGCCCACTCAATGGAACACCCCGCACAGTGGCGGAATTTCCGCTGCAGTTAAGGGGTTAATAATAATAATAATAATAATAATATCATTTGTATAGCGTTTCATTGCACCTAATCGGTGTGTCCCCGATATTATAGACAACAACAGAGCCGATTGAGGTAGAGCACAGTGAACATGGATGATGTAGAAACCATTCTCAACATCTGCTACCTGTCTGCTAGAGAAGAAGTAAACAGGGGTGCAGCTTCCATTGACACAGTAGGTGCAGTAGCACCGGAGCCCAGAGTTCTCAGGGACCTACTGAACATTCTTCATTAACGCTTGAAAAAGAAAGCTTCATTTAAGCAGCTAAACTTCATTATTCATTTAAGAAAGATTGAATAATTCAACATATGCAGCCGCAATAAATGTCATTGGAGAATCTGGTTAGATCAATGTCATTGATGGCCAATAAGGATGCTTTTGACGGAAATCTGATTAGGTACATCTTTTGGGCACCATTTGTATTGGTTGCATTTCCAGCCAATCAAATATGAATGTAAAATGTGTGTGGAATTGTGTCTCGACCATTAGCATTCAAAATAATAAATCACAGCAAATCATTGCGTGAATCAAAGTACAAAGATAATTCCTTTGCAGGAAAATATATTGGCATATAAGCGGACAGTAATTATAGCGCATTGATAGAACTAATACTTTACAAATCACATGTAATACAACATAACACTATGAAACAACACTTATGCCGTAGGTCTAGTAAATGCACGCAGGCAACGACAGTCACTAAAAACCTTTAAGATACTTCTTCAAACTACCCACATTGTTTTGTTCTCGTGTCTCGACTTCTAGACTCAGGGCTGATTCTAGTTGTTTGGAGTTTCTTGCATCTGGAGTAAACATCTGTTTCTATTTTATTTTATCTTTTTTCACCTTTTTTGCTGCAATTGCTTGTTTCTCTCAGGATGTCAAGAAACATCTTGTTTTCATGGGAAAAGGTTGTCGACGTAATAAATTATAGGGTGCACCACATTCCTCCCTCCCTCCATCCAATATACACACACACACGCACGCACGCACGCACACACACATCAATGTTGGGCTTTTTCGTAAGTAACCTTAAGTGGGACTGCTTTGCATAGCGCTCAAGCTTCACCTTGCTAGAGAGCCCCAAAAACTCACCAAAACGTGCCACTCACGGATGGTTTCCAAATACAGATGGGACGTGCCCTAGCATTTCAAATTGTACTGTTCCTTTCTAGCCTTTCTAGTGTGACTTATTTACATCTGGTGGATCTCTGTTTGCAGCGGACCAGTCAATAAACACACTGCCTAAAATTGTGACCCAGAGTAATTAACCGTGAGTAAAACTAATTCGGTCCTTTCATCCATCATTTTTTGGCCTACTCACTGAAAATTTCTACTGTGAGCAGTATGCCTATATATGCCTCATGGAACCTTCTTGTGCTACAGGACTCCGGCTGAAACTTACTGAAAAAGTACAACAACACAGAACCAAGGAGTGTGACGTGTTGTTTGGACTTGACCGCCCGATGGGGCAGGGTTAGGACTTAATGACATATGAATAGCAGAGGTTAATTCAAGCATTCTGCTTTTCACTTTCTGTTCTTCTCAGTGAATATATCTAAGTGAACTCCCCCCTCGCCCCACTCCTGATGAGGTCAAACAAGAACAAAACATATCTGGTGGCTCTTGTGTTCCTGTGCTGGAGAGGTATTTCCTAAAATTTGGGGCACAGTTATTTAATTTCAAGAGGACAAGGTCTAATTGGAGCATGGCTAGTACCTGTATGGCATGGCCAAATGATGAGTAGAAAAAAGCTGGACTAAATTGTACTGAGTGACCACCAGTGGCTGGGATCATTTTTAGTCTTCTACCCATCACCTTTTGTTGCGCAGTCAGTGGTCGAAGTGGGGAAAAAAAAGTAGGGGAACTGAGAGCGGAGGCTCAGGGGGCGGGAATAACCAGAGGATTGGGTCAGTGGGTGGAGTCAGAGGTGTGGCTAAAAAGAGTAAAACATACCAATTTTTAGTATGTTTGGTATTTCACTGACCAGTTACAGCTTATAACGTTATTTAATGCAACCAATAGATACACGTTTATTTGCGGTTTACTATGAGTTATTGACATTAAAATACATTTACAATGTGGGATATTTTTTCAATCACAGAATGTCCCAAATACGCTTATAAGTGGAGTCAAAAGCCATTTGTCTTCGAGCCATGCAGTTTCTTTCATCAGCACTTCTCCTACCTTTTTCAAACCATTTTGGAACATAAAATTTGGGTTTAAATTCAACGACAGGAGACCCCACGTTTTGGGAGCACTGTTGATTACATCATTCTGTGCCCCATAGTCAATGCAAAATTGTAGTCCTACATTTTTATGCGCTTCACGCAACATGTCATGAAGCCAGCATTAGATGCCTCTTAGTTTCCCTTTATTGTATCTAGACATAGCACTCAAAAGTGAATATATACACCTAAAACAACCCAGATATGTTGGTTTTGCAGATGCTTTAAGCAGTATCACGATTAAGATACAACTAACATGTTATTAGTTTGTGAAATTACTACTCAAGGTAGTTAGCAATGAGAATTGCAAATGTATCAACTCTGGAATTATGAGTGTAGGAAGCTGACTCTGTATATACTATACCAAAGTAGGGTATAGTGCACACAGAGCTCAGTGGATCCCCAAAGGTAGGCAGAAGTAAAGGTAGATAATACCTTACTCTCTAATTGTGGTAGTGTGGGCACACAGTAAGGCTTTATCAGAGGGTAGTGTTAACCATTTATTGTACACACTCAAGCAAGAAATGATAGCACACATGCAAAGAATGAACTCAGACCAATTGTTTGTATAAAAACACTTCTTTTATTGTATTTTATTTTTAGAACCAAGCAGGACTTGGTAATGGTAAGTAAAATTGTACTTTCCCAGACAGGTTGATAAGAATATGCAAGCTAAATGAATTTGACTTTGTTACAGGTTGGTACACTGCTTAAAAACAGCTGTACTTTTGGATTACTTTGTGATTACTTTTTAGGTCACTTTTTCTACTCAGTGTGATATGCCTAGATATCGCACGGGGACATTTCCTGGACAAAGGCAAGTAAAGCACTTTTACATTAAAAACATAGTTACTTAAGTTTCCATACAAACACTACTCAACACAGAACTTTTTCAGAGGAAAACAGTCTATGCGTCCTATGGAGGAAAATGTGGTTATCGGTTTGCAGGTAAGTAATCGGTCTTGAGTGTTGAGTTTCAGGGGTTAGAACAAGGAATCCCCCAGGGTCAAGGATGAACTCACAAAGCACCCTCAGCGGCACAAGGACAACCGGGTGCAGAGTGCTGATACCCAATGTTAGCCTATGGGACTAGGGGGGGGCCTTCGGTTGGTGGCTGCTCACGGGCCAAGCTCCTAGGGTTAAGGTCAGGGCAAAGGGGGTCCCAGGTCAGCACTAAGTCCACAACACGAGCTGCGCCGGGGCGGCCGATTGCAGAGTGCGTAGTAGAGGTCAGGAGCCCAATGCAATCCTTTGGAGATTGCCTGTTTTGTTTTTTAGCTGCAGGCTCGGTCCAAGAAGTCTTTCGGGAGGAACCAACAGCTGAGCAGGTAAGTTTGAGGACTCAGAGACGTAGGTCCACCACAGGTCCTCTTCATCAAGGTGCAGGGCGGCCGGATGGAGGGGTGCCTTTTGAGGTCGGATTTAAGCTTACCGGTTGGGGGGTCTCCGTACAGAGGCTGCAGGCAATGTCAGGGAGTCCTGGAGTTGCTGTTCACAGGATATCCTTTGTTGAAGGCAGTCAGTCCTCCCAGGGGTTCTGGAGGTCACTGGCTGCAGAACAAGACAACTTCTGGCGCAGGACCTCTGGAAACTGCAGACGGGCTGGTAGGGCTGGGGCCAAGTCAGTTCTTCTCTGCAGTCTCCTCTGCTGTGCCTCTTCTTTCGTCCTTCTTCTTCGAAGGTTATGGGAATCTTCCTTCTGGGTCCAGGGCCGCCCCCAAATCACAGTATTTAGGGGGCGTTTTAGGGGTCTTGAATTAGTGACCAATAGGCTACAGACCTTAGGGTGACTTCACCCTTGGTGTGCTCACCCCACATGGGGGAGTGGGCACAATCCCTAACCCTGATTGGAGAGTGCCTGCCATCTGCAAGATGGCAGGCACAGAAGAGTGGGCTTCACCTTGCCTCCCCCACCAGAGGGGTGGGGTTGGCAGAGGTGGGCACAGGCATTGCAAAGCCGGCAAGGCCATTGTAGCTCCCCTGCCACAGAGGGCTCTTCCTGACCTGGGGGAGGTGTGAATACCTCCGCCCAGGAATGGCTTTGTTTCTGGCCTCAGAGAGCGAAGGCCCCCACCCCAGGGGTCCAGAAACTTGTCTCGTGGTAGCAGGCTGGTGTCTACCAGTCAGGGAACCCACCAGAGGCTGGTTGTTTTTTCAGGTGTCATCTTTAAGATGCCCTCTGAGTGCAATCTAGAATAAATCCCACACTGATATCAGTGTACCTTTCTGCACAAAAATAATCCTGAGAGGCTTTTTTTCAATTTCTATGTGTGCTGCACATATAGAAAGAGGAAAAAATAAAGATATTTCTCCTTATTGTGCCTCCCTTGGGAAGGCGTAAGATTTTGATGCATTCCCAGGTTTAAAAGTCCTTGTAAATCTGGGAATGCATCAAAAACCATGGAAGTTGAGTGGGAAAACCCACTGCATTGCCATCCTTGTGCAGAGTAAGGCAAAGCAGCGATTTGCACTGTGTTGCATTACTCCATATTTATGAAACCATTCAATGCCATGCAAAGTGGCTTTGCGTGGCTTCATAAATATGACTTGGAGATTTGTGTCATGCATTTACCATGTTCCATGGTGCAAGCATGATGTAAGACCCTCGTAAATATGCCCATTAGTTTGCTGTGCTGTGCGTGCAAATAATGCATTGCCGATCCCTGGTGAATTGCATTACTACTGCTGGAACAAGGCCAACGGAGGCACCAATGGGTGAGGCGGACTGGCCTCTAGGGTCATGTAACCTCAATAACAATGTCTCTGTTGATCTAGGGTGTGCTGCTTTGTAGGCCTGCCTGCAAGATTGTAGGTGACCTTCAGTATGGATTGTGGTGGAAAGGGCTTAAAGGTTAACCCACACTGGCCACTGATAGGGTCCACCTGCTGGTGCTAAGAGACCAGGCGTTCTATGATCTAGTGGGGCCTTCTAAGGTCCAGCAGGGAATAGTGGTCTGTTGGACTGGTCATGAACAAAAGACACACAATTGATAGACGGAATTCAGAACAAATCAAAACATTCACCCCAAGTCAAGAGATCCGGGTTAAATCCATCATTCTTTTGCTCACCATGCCACCCCAGTTTAGACCTGGCCATATGCAAATCAGTCTTGACCCTGTGCCTCATGGGAACAGCCCAGCCCGAACTGCCAAGCCAGGTCCTCCCTGGACCGGAAACAAGCATCCTAGGACCGGTTTCAAGGTTTCACCCCTCTTCAGCCAGGATAGCTTGATTCCAGTGGCACAGTGAACCCAGGACCCACGTCTGGTCATACCTGGCGCACTTAGGGCTAGAAAACAAAAGACGCACAATTGATGGACGGAATGCAGAACAAATCAAAACATTCACCCCCAGTCAAGAGATCTGGGTTAAATCGATCATTCTTTTGCTCACCATGCCATCCCAGTTTAGACCTGGCCATATGCAAATCAGACTTGACCCTGTGCCTCATGGGAACAGTCCAGCCCGAACTGCCAAGCCAGGTCCTCCCTGGACCGGAAACAAGCATCCTAGGACCGGTTTCGGGGTTTCACCCCTCTTCAGCCTGGATAGCTTGATTCCAGTGGCATAGTGAGCCCAGGACCCACATCTGGGCATACCTGGCGCAATTAGGGCGAGAAAAAAAAAAGATACACAATTGATGGACGGAATGCAGAACAAATCAAAACATTCACCCCCAGTCAAAAGATCTGGGTTAAATCCATCATTCTGTTTGCATTTGTCACCCCGAGTGGGAGGGGTATGCTCAGACGTGATTCCCGTGCTCTCCATGCCACTGGAATCAAGCTATCCTGGCTGAAGAGGGGTGAATCCCCGAAACCGGTCCTAGGATGCTTGTTTCCAGTCCAGGGAGGACCTGACCTGGCAGTTCGGGCTGGACTGTTCCCAATGGGCACAGGGTCAAGACTGATTTTCATATGGCTGGGTCCAAACTGGAATGGCATGGTGAGTAAAAAAACTATGGATTTAGGCCCAGATCTCTGCACTGGGGTGAATGTTTGACATTGGTCTGCATTCTGTCCATCAACAGTTCTTTTTGCTTTTGGACTGGTCCTGAAGCCTGATCCTGGTTCCGCAGTTCCAAATTTGGTAGCTCTGGACACAGTGCCACATCCTCTCCCCCCTGAACACCTTTCTGCCCCACTGAGAGAAACATGCACTGCCTTCAGCTACAACCCAATTGTGCCCTGTTATAAACGCCTGGTTGTGACTCAATTCAAATTATGTACTGCCTGGAAAAAAATAATAACTTCCTGGAAAAAGCAAACACTCATAGGCAATGCAAGATTATGTAAAGCATGCAAAATATAAGCAGGAACAACATGGTTACCTTAATGCTTTAACACTCACTATTCAGAAATCAATGAGTGTTTTTTTGCCTCAAACATTGAGGACATGAATACAGGGCTCCTCCTGTATACCGGTGTGCCTTTGTTGCACTCGTGGACAGCAAGGAAGCGGTTAATCATGTCTCAGAAGATACAGGGACTCTTCAGGAAAATCTGATCTGACTCACGGAAACCCACAAGGGCTTCTCCACATTCATGTCAGCTAGCTGCTCAAACATCGACATTATGTATTGAAGTGTCCTGCAAAGGATACCTTTTGAAGTGTCCTGCTTGGCTAACTCTCCGTCCCACAAAAAACTTGAGAGAGCTTTTGAGAGTAAAAGGCCGAAATTATATTTTCATTTGGGAAGTGATGGATACATCCAACTTTATTTTTTGGGGTGACACAATAGTATGTTAGTTATGCTGAAACCTAAGAGGTCCCAAAGGCAAGACCCATTGGCTTTACTAATGCTTGATTAGATATCTCATTTGCTAAACGGGGCACTTTTAATTCGGTGCCAGACAATGCCGAACTAGGAACCCAAATCAGCCCTGGCACTTTGTCCATCCCCTGTACGATGTGTTGCGAGCGAACGTAGTAAGCCAGCCTGACCACTACAAAGGGGAAATGGGAAGAGGGTGTTCCCTTCCCAAGAAAATATTGAAAAAATTACATAAATTGTGCATTCTACAACACATGTTATTATATATTCAATTGTATTGGCATTTAGAGCACACTAAATGATGACCTTACAGTGCACCAGGATACGACAATCTTGTTGGGCCTCTTCAATGCTTCCCTCACTATCACCCTCCAACACTGCCCCTCATCTCTCCATAGTCCCTCTCACATGTATTTCATTTTTTTTATAGCGGCTCTCATACCAATGTAGCGTTGTGCGACAGGGAGGGAGCAGGAGAGTGCCATATTTTCAAAGATATGTCTCACTTCTCCCTTTTCCCCTGCGCCAGTGCCCATTACAGCTGCCGTGCGCCACGCACACCTTAGCGCCATAGCGCTAGGTTGTGTGCATGAGTCTAGCATAGGTTCTGTACAGGAAGGGTAACCTTCCTGTACACAATACGATGCCCAGACACATGCAACGTTTTCCCCACTTTGTATGCGTGCTGCACAGTGCCACACGCATACAAAGTCAGAAAAGGAAGGAAAAATGAAGGCATTTCTCCTTCTGTACACATACTTGAAAAAGGTGCAGTTTTCTCACGCTAAACCCTATCTACTTTATTTAGGAAATTGGGTTTAGTGTGAGAATCCCTGGGTGGTTGCTTTGGAATGCACATGCTCCACCCATGGTACGCTCCTTGGTGCCAAGTGCATTACTTTGCCGTTATTTCCAGTGCTAAACAAGTTTAGCGCTAAAAGTAAATTGGGAAAAAAAGATTTTGCGCCGATTTGCGTCACTTTTGTGACGCAAACACGGCACAAAATCTTAGTAAATCTCCCCCTTAGTGTGCTGGACAGACCTGCTGGTTTTGTTACTGGGGGACAGTTTTGCACCCCTCAGTAACAAAACCAGCCTCCCACTCCTCCAGCCTTCCTCCCGATGCCCATTATGCCAGACCGGCCTTGGTGCCTGGGCCTATTTGTTTTCACAGTCCGACCCTGTATGGGGTCCACAAGGGGCTCTGGTGCCTGGGTGTCACAGAACTGGACACCTCTGGCTGCTTTTATGTTAATACCTTAAAAAAGGTAAACAGTATTTTTAAAAATACCACATCCCTGAACACACACAGAGCAGCAGTACACAATTTATAAAATAGAATAAGGAAGACATTAAACGTTTTCAACAGTTTTTTTTTTTTTAAAGCGTCAAGGTTTGGGCACGGTCTGCCACAAATTCCACACTGGAGTCCTCTTCCTTTTCTTGTGGCGTCGTCAGTCTGGGTGAGCCTGAGAATAAAGGCAAGATGAGGTCAAGGGCGGGGCCGCCAATGCAGCCTGATTTGACAAATTGTATTTAGTCATAGTGGGGGGCAGGCAGGTAGCATCGTCAGTAAATGATATGTTAATCATTGCAGCAGCAGGGCCATCATAGGAAGCTGCTTTCTCGTGCTGCTTGATTGCTCCTACAGTGCAAACCGGCTCCTACAGTGTTGCTGGGCAGACCCCTTCCCACAGATACAGAGGGGAAGGGGGAGGAGGTCACGCAACTGCAGAGGCCTTCCTCAATGAGCACCACACAGGGCTCGTAATATTTTTTTCAAGTTTGGACCATTCCTGCCGTCCTGGGACGCAATCTGAAAATAAAGAAGTAGGGGAACGGACTTTGGTAAATTAAAAAAGTAGGGGCGCTCCGTGCCCTTTGGATCCCGCCCACTTCGACCACTGGTTGCCCTAGGTGAGTAACATTAAGTAGGATTACAAACTTAACTGAGGTGAGAAGGAAGACAGGGGATGTAGGAGGAACAGAGATAGCTTAGGTGAAACTTTAACATTCTTGCATTCTTGGATTTTCCTTATGTCTGAAAAGATGAATCACTCTCCTAACAGGGAAAAACGGATTTAGGGTGTGGAAATACAAATTGAAATGAACTGAATGGGATGTTAAAATGTCCACCACCTCCGAGGCAGAGCTTTGCAATGTAGTTATATGGAGTTCCCTCTCTTTCTTTTCTTTCGCCGTGCACCTTCTCTTGCAATGGTTTCTACTTTTTCATATCTGCAAAAGACTCTCAGCAACAGCCCAACGCCCCCAACCCATCCTCTCAAGGAAAGAGGTGATCCCATTCCAATATGGCCACCAATTATGAGGTGTTCACTGAGTTATGTTAAGGAAGCCCCTTATTAGGGCTTTGTGGCAGCTGTCATGGACCGTGCAAGGCAGACAGAAAGACACAACTACCATGTCATCAGTGATGCTTGTGTCTCATATCCTTTTGGACTGTGAGCTGTATTACTCCTTAAAAGACATATCTATAAATTCTTTTGTGTCTAACGTTTTTACTACCTGACGCCATCTTGCGACAATGTTATGACTTTTGTATCTACTACTCAACTGCTCTCATCACTGGCATGCATTCCTCATCTTCTTCCCTTCATTATCACAGCACTGCCACCAGATGGAGGAATTTCCTATTGAGATTGCATTTTCAAAAGTGAGTGATTTCCAGTGTCTAGCTTACAAACATGCACTCAGCCCACTCCCAGACCCATTCCACTGCCCAGTCATTCATGTTATTTCACACAGTCTTGCCACCAGCCCTACAGCCTTTTCTCAATGTGCCCACAACTGAATCCTCTGCAGTGCCCATGTTGCTGTTCCCTCAGCCTCTCGAATGCACTCAGCTCAAGCTTTCCCCATCATCAGCTTCACCTGGCTCTCTCTCTTGGCCTCAGCTCAGCTCTCCCCGTCAGCAGTATGTTCTCCTAGCCCCCAAGAGTCTCCACATCTCTCCTCCTCAGACTCTGCCCTGAACTCCCTCCTAAAGATCTTGGGCTTTTCTGATTCCAGCCTCATTCTCTACCTTGCTCCTCTACATTAGCCTCCTTTGCACTGTGCTCCTCATTTCCAAGCTCTGTGCTGCTCTCAACCACAAGCTCTGCACTCCTCCACTCCTCACACCCTAAATTCTACTGTTTTTGTGTTGTTACCTCTCTCACAAAGGCCTGCTGTCATTGGTAGCTAAATTGTTCAGGAGGCGGAACAATGTAGAGCCCTGGACACACAGCAGTTTCAGGATTACACCTAAAATAGCAGAATTTAGGGTAAAAACAAACAATTCAGAGTCCACTCCATTTGGAAGTTATCAAAAAGTCTTGTTTTTGCGCTCCTCTTACTCCCTTAACACATCCACTGCCCAATCATTCACCTTGCTTCCTAAAGGTTAGCCACTGGTGTTATGTCACTTTAGTGAAAATTGTTTTTCATATCATGTCAACATGCAAGGAAGAGATTTCCTCTCATCATCATGGTCCTTCCCCAATCCCGCCCCACTCCCCAGTGATCCAATTAATGCGATGACAAGGCTAGAGCCAATAGGCAATTACCCGTGTCCCCACAGACTAATAGAAGGCATTAGAATGTTCGATTATGTCACCCCAACATCCATCCAACACTGTCTGGCTCTAAACTCTAAACTCTGTAAATTCTAAACTTCACGATTGCCATCAACACTGTCATCCTTAGTTCATTGTAGACCTGTGGCTCACAGGAAAGTTCCTTCTGTGCTGTTCTATCTGTGACTCTTACAGGACTTACTCCAGCAAAGAACCTCCTCTCTCATTAATAGTGTAAATCATGGCCTTAAAGGAAAGAGAAAGCTCGGAGGATGCTGGGGGAGAGTGGCAGTTGCACCAGGTATTTTCTTACTGTTGTAGTTTGGGTGGGTGAGGCCTTTTTCAAGACGTTTCAGTGCTGTAAATGTTGAAGTATGCCAGGGATTTATTATTTCGAAATGAGAGGGGTGGTAGTAGCACATCAGGTACCTTTCTTTTTTTTATTAATGTTGGGATGTTATCAAGGAGGTAAGAAAGGGTTGAAGGACTTCAGGCATTTATTATATGAAGGAGACAGTGATGACAAAAGAAGGTACGAGAGTGTGGCATGAAACCAGGCATTATACATTTTTACATATTTGATGTGGATGGAAGCGGATGACGAGGCCATGATGGAAGAGGTAAAGGGTCCAGAAGGGTATTTTGTGAGTTGCTTCCATGTGCTTCTTTTTCCAGTAAAAAGGTGATTCATGGGGTAAGTTTACTGGAGGGGTGCTAAAGAAAACATTTGAAAATCGGTTGCTATCAACAATAGGGAGTTTTTCTAACTTTGGATTTCAAATGACATGAGACATCACTTGGAATTCTTCGTAAGAAAACAACCCCAATGTTATCATGAACACCAAAGGTAGAGGTTAGCTTTTATAGCAAACATTTTGTAGACGTTTGTTAGAAATGGGAATTCTGGTTGGGTAGTGCTTGCGCCTAACCCTGGGCCAACACTACACGTAGTTACACAAAGTACACTTTAAACTACGCTCAGCTATACATAGCTGTTAGTACTGTGTGCTTGTCTGCTCTGAGCATTAATTGCAAACAGCATCTTGCGCAGTGTAAGTTATAATAAAATAAGTATCTCTGTCTTTACATGCTAAAATGCATGTAGTCATTTCACAAAAGTGAAAATGATAAATTAGCAAGCAGTGAGAGAGGTGATGATTTTGGGATCCTCCCTAACCTAGGGAGAGAACCAAGCAGATGCCTTGAAAACAAAATGCACATCTTCTTGAACGATTCGGTGGTGGTCCCATCCTCTTAGGACCACCCCAAGCACAGTTATTGGGAAAAATACAATCCCAAACAAAGGCCCTGAAAGCTTTATGGGACGAGATTAGCAGTGGGCAGTGAATATTATAGTATCCAATATCAAAATAATTCTACAAAGAGCTGCAGTTCAACTAGTCGTTACTAGATGTCCCTCACGAGTCAAATGCAAAAGCATTGAAATTATTATTACATTAAGCTGCAGTTCCACTAGTCGTTACTAGATGTCCCTCATGAGTCAAATGCAAAAGCTTCATGAAAGGGTTTCAATGCTTAGAGGGCTCTAAGGCTATTATAACATTCTGCTGCTAGGAGGCAGAATTTTCTCATTTGGAAAGCAAAGGCCTCACAGAGACCTAGGGGGATGAACTTCCCTCGGGCTCCTTGAGGCCTTTCTTCACAGCTGTTGCTGTGAAAAAACATTAGAATGTTGATGCTTCTGGCTTCTATCAGCCATTAGAAGCCCTGAGCACTCCATTGTCTTCAATGCTCAGAATTCCAATGTTCTAATATCTATTAGTCTGGTGAAGCATTCTTCAAGGTGGAGGTTCCGCTATTGTTATCGATCTTCTCAAAGCATGTCTTTTTGAAGGCCTGCCATTGTCTCTCCCCCTTGAAGGTAAGCATGACAGTTGCTGGCTATTCTGCTTAGGGGCTGCTTCCAGAGCTAGACAGGCTGCCCTGACAAAATAGGGAAAACCTTTTGTTCCATTCTAGTCCGAGCCTCCGGAAATGTGGGGCTGGTCAGACCATTTATGGTTTGAAAAGTTTTGTCAGTGGCTGTTTTGGTGTTTGGTTGCAGCAACATTCTGAAATAGTAAGCTTGAACAATTGTAATTGCCTGCCGAAAAACTCATGACACTTCAGGATTACAGATAGCCAGGGCTGCATGTTCTTATTTTGCACAGGGACGGGACTAAGAGTGAAAAAGCCAGGAAGAAAGTACGATCTAGTAGGTAACAATAAACATCTGTTATTTCAGTGCCAAGATACCCAAGACTTGGGTGAAGGTGCCCTTTCCACACGTTATGGTATGTTTAGAAAGGAGTTGAGAAAGAGATGTGTCGAGTCAGATTAGGTTGGTGTGGTATGAATTGCACATTAAATGCTAATAAAATATCAAAAACTAAAAAACGACGGACAGTCAAAATCATTTATGAAATGTTGTCCCATGTTATATTTCAAAATGAAAGAGCTGTCTTCGGAAGTTTTCAAGATCAGTTATTTTATTATTTTGAACGGCTATTACCAATTAGGTAGTGGTTATTGTTTTTATATGTCTGGTGAGAAACAGAATTTGCAGTCTACCAGCTTCATTTCTTAGCAAAAAAGGAGACTATAAAGAGGGGATTGTAGAGTTAATTGACACAAATATACATTTTGCATTGTACTTTCAAAATGATTAGAGGGCAAATATGGATTTTCTTTCTGTGGTTGCAATGCAGACTGGACTCTTGTGTTCATAAAGTAAACACAATAGCTCAATGCAGCATAGCAGTACTTTTGTCTTTCTATTTAAGTGCCATTGTTTGTTCATGTGTAGGGCGGGGTGAAATTTAAATTATGGAATTTCATATTATAGAGGTAACAAAATTCCTTAAACTATGGCATTGCATCACTCACATAAATTGTATGCAGCATACAGCACAATTCACTATGAGCTTACAGGAAAGACACGAATAGCCAGAACATGAGAGGCTGTTGCTGGTTGGGGCATGGCTAGCGCCCAAGGAAGATGGTGGTGTTCCTGTGACTTGCTCGGTGGCGGCGGCCGAGACAAAGTATTTTATGACGCTTCCTCAATGGAGGTAACCACGCCAATGAGCACGAAGCTGTCAGAACTCAGGAGGCAGCCAATGGAGGACTCCTCATAACTTGAGAGGCGCGCTTCTTCAAAGAGCCTTACTCTTCCCCCTCAGGATGATATGGCGCCCGCCATTTCAGAAACGCTCGTAAACTGTGACAAGTTTTTCTTTCTGCGCTAGTCTTTTCCTTCAGGCTTTCCACTCTCCAAAAGGCTCCACTAATGTCTTAATAAGAAGCCTGACGCAGCGTCAAAATTTTGACCATTCTTGTGAACTATTAATATTATGAAGATAATTTAGGGCTTTCAACCCTTTGAATTCAAAATGCAGCCATTGTGTTGCTTCTCATAGTCTTTCATTGAGTTTTTCCTCTGACGTTCTGCCAAAACATGTCTGTCTGCCTAGTTTATGCCTTCTAGTCTGCATACCTTCACTGACAATCAGTCATTTTGGACAGGCTTCTAACAGAGCAGCATTGTTTACCTTTGTCTTTCTCCTCACATCTTGAGGAGGCATAGGTTGTGCCTCAGCAGTGCATCCCATCTTGATAGTATTTTACTAGCTAAAGCTAAGGCATCTGCTATTACCAGTGCTAACAAGAACACTCACTCATCTGCTACTTTGAAAAGGTACTGGTTCAGGTGACCCCTCTTATGGGCAGATTGAAAACAGCATGGTCATTGACAATTTCCACGAATCACTCTTTCGCTGCTCACTCTAATCTTTACGCTCACTTTGCCACAATGGATGATTCCTTAAATTCCTCTCCTAAAAGTGCTTCTGCTTCCAGCGTCACTGCCTCTTCTACAACCACCAAAGCACCATCTAAATGTTTGAAAAAGGACCCTCCACCTCTGCCAAAACAACCCTCGCCGGTCTCAATGGATCTCCTCCTGGAAGAGATCCATGCATTACACCCATTTGTGGAAGAAACTAATTCCAAACTACAAGTCTCAACAGACGGTTGGACAAAGATGGAAGAGAGAATCACTAAGGTTGGGCATAACGTGGAACCCCTGGGTTCAGCCTGCTCTCAAGTCAAAACTCTTCAATCTCAATTAAATTCTCTACAGCAGCAGATTGAGAACCTTGAAAATAGAAATAGGCAGAATAATCTCTGCATATATGGTCTACCGGAGGCTCAGAAGGCTGTGATCCTAAAGCTTACTTCAAAACGTTCTTGCCGGCGGTGCTCAATTTACCAGAAAATACTACCCTGAACATTCAACGTGTTCATAGACTGGGTCCTCTTCATTCGACGTCTTCCAGCATGCACAAACTAAGAGGAGTTATAAAGGTACTGTCAGCAGTTAGATCCCTGAAGCGAATCTCATCATCAGGCAATCAACTTTTTTTCTCACAAGATTATGCAAAACCCACGGCAGACAGAAGCAAAGAATTTCTAGCCATGAAGCCGGCTCTGAGCTCTGTTGGCGCAAGGTTTGACTTATTCCACCCATGCCTGTTCAAGGTGACCTTCAACAACAATACCATCACTTACGACGATCCGGTCAAGCTCAGAAGTTTCCTCAATTCGCAGTGCCCAGAAAAGATGGACATTTCTAACACACACTTCAGATAAACCCTTTTTAAGACTGCTTCTGGGTTACAACCTTATATGATTATTATGTTACAACTCTTGTAAAGTTGATAGAATGTTTAACAGTTGAGTTATTGGCCTGTTTATTTTATTTTACTGGAATTTTCCTATTCCTTATAATCTTAATTCCTAATAGTTATGATAGAGTGCTTTATTTTAAACATGCTTCAATGGTTCTAATCATTTTTTTCTCTTCACACGTTCCCTCCTCGTATTGTCTGACCTATTCATCCTGTTGTCGTTTATCCTGAAGTCTTCCCCGCCTCACCTTGTGGAGTCTGGCCGTGTCATTGTTCCATGTGGTCACACCCCCCTCACCCTATGTATGTTTTGGATCCCCTCTAGGTACAGTTCTTTTTCTTCTACTACTTCTCATAGCAATCTCTTCCTTCTTCATTTTTATCTCGTCTTTCATTTCTAATTTAATTATCTATACTATTTCACTTATACCTATTTTCTTTCTTCTGTTTCTCCCTACTCTCTTCTTTATTTTTCCCTTATTTATTCTCATCTTACTATTCCTTTTTTAGTCATAAGCACAATGTCTTTTGTTCTCTTATACCTCAAATGTCACATGTACCCTTACATCTTTACTCTTCTTTTTCTCTTATGTTGGATCTATTCTGCATATAGCTGGTCTTTTTATTGGTATACTTCTTACTATTTATATTTACATATTGATTGGTGTTTTTTATTTACTCATTCAATTATTTTATGCCTTTAAATATTGTCTCTTGGAATGTCAGAGGTTTGCATTCACCTATTAAAAGACAAAGAATGTTGACTCATCTAGCTAAATTGGGGACGGATATAGCCTGTTTACAGGAATCCAATTTAACGGCAGAAGAGTCAATAAAATTAAAGAGAGGTTGGGTTGGGGAGGTTTTTTACTCTCCAGGAGATGGCAAATGTAATGGGGTTCTTACCCTATGTCGCAAATCGCTTTCTGTTAAATAACTCTCACAAAGTTCAGATGAAAATGGTAGATGGTTATTGACCAAGTTACTGATTGATAATGCTCCAATTTCTTTAGTGAATCTTTACACCCCTACTGCTGTAGACTCCTCTTTTTTGGTCATCCTTAGCTCAACAACTAGCAAATTGTATGGATGACAATTTTATTCTAGGAGAGGTGTGGTGCAGCGGCCAGGGCAGCTGACTTCGGAGCACAGGGCTCACGGTTTGATCCCCGGCTCAGGCAGCAGCTCAGCTCAGCACTGTGTGACTCTGGACAATAGCTCACTTAATTTCCACAATGGCCCCCAGCGCCTTGAGACCCATAAGGGTGAGTGCTTTACAAATACGGATTTACATTTAAATTCTTGCAGGAGACTACAACTAACTTTTTGATCCTTTTTTAGATCGCAACTCAATGGTCTCCTTTGTCCCTCATAAAGCCCATAAGCTTTTCATACAAACTATTCAACAATATAAGCTTATAGATTCTTGGAGACTTTGCAATGCCACTACCAAGGAATATACTTATTATTCTCTGGTTCATCATACTCAATCACGAATAGATTATTTTTTCATTTCACGCAACGTATCCCAGTCATTAATGGCGGCAGATATTGGATCCATTCTAATATCTGATCACGCTCCTATCTCCATCTGGCTAGATATTTTACAGAAATCACATACTCCCCGTAAATGGCATTTTAATAACGCTCTCCTTTTATACCCATTATTCACTTCCTCTTTTGTCTCCTTTTTTAATAAATATGTTTTGTTTAATCAGACTGATACTCTACCTTTTCATGTGGTGTGGGATACTTTTAAATCATCAGCCAGAGATATGGTTTCAAAAAACGTAAAAAGTCACAAGAACTCACTAAAACTCTCTTAGCTAAGATAAAGAATTTGGAGCATTCTTACTATTCTTCAAAGTCAAAAGATTGCTTAACAGAAATAAATGTCAAATTTTAGTTCAAACAAAAATCGACAAATAATGCTTCAACATATTTATTAAAGTCCAGTGCGAAATTTTATGGGGGTCAGAATAAAGCTGGCAAAGTATTAGCAAATGATTTGAAAGCCAAGCACAACAAACTTAATATAGAGTCTATTATGGATGAGCAACAAACATTGAAATTTAAAGATGATGAAATTTTAAACGAATTCCTCCAATTTTATAAGACACTTTACACATCAGACATTCCTTCCTCAGAGCCCCATATATCTCAATTTTTGTCTTGTATCCAGCGACCACCCACTGCTCAACCAAATTTTAATATCTTAGAAACTGACCTATCATAAAAGGAACTATCTACTGTCACTCAAGAAAGATAAATCCCCAATCCCGGATGGCTTTACTGTTGAGTTTTTTTACACATTTTGCACATTTATCACTTCCCAAATTACATCATCTTTTGAATTCTTTTCTAAATTCAGGTGAATCCTTGGGCTCCTTTTCCAGATGCCCTCATCTGACTTATTCCGAAGGAAGGGAAGGATTTAAGGCATTGTAAGAATTTCCGACCCATATCTTTAGTTAATGTTGATTACACAAAAATTTCAAAGACTCTGGCCGTGCGTTTGGAATCCCACTTACCTGAATAATTGGGAATGGAACAATCTGGATTTGTCAAAAGTCGCCTTATTACAGATAACACTCATTTATTTTTTTATATTCTATCCAAATCCTCCCATGTCCCACATTCCTTAGCAGCAATAGCACTGGATGCAGAAAAAGCGTTTGATAGAGTAGAATGGCCGTACCTCTTTCAAACTCTGAAATGGTTTGGATTTGGATCCAAAATCATCTAATTAATATCAATTTTAAACTCGGATCCAAAAGAGGCTGTATGTAAAAATGGTGGTATGTCCTCCTATTTTATCTTAGGTAGAGGTGTTCGTCAGGGGCGTCCATCTGTTTCTCTTTAATTTAGCCTTTGAACCCTTTTTGTCACAAATCCGTCAAAATAAGGACATTCATGGATTTGATTTTAAAGATACCCAAATTAAATTTGCGGCATATGCTGATGATATATCGCTATTTATTTCACATCCCCAGTCTTCTTTACCTGCTTTCCTACATGAAGTAGACTCTTTTGCAGTTGTGTCTGGCTATGAATTAAATAGAGATAAATGAGAAATATTACCTCTAACAAAATATACCTTTAAAGACTATTTCGCAATTTAAAATTTCACATGAAGCCCTCAGTATATTAAATATTTAGGTTTACACTTTACTCCTTCTATTTCTAGCACAATTTCACGCTGTATGGAAAACTGTATACAGAGATTATCCTCTTTAACCACTAGGTGGGATCCTCTTTACATATTGTGGTGGGGTCCTTGAGACACCATTAAGATGATGCTAACGTCTATAGTTCTTTACACAATTTACAATATTCATTCTCTTAAAGTTTTTTAAGAAAGTAAACTCTTTAATGTCCTCTTTTTATGGAGCAATAAAAAGTCACGCATATCTCTATCAAAATTTATTTGTCCTAAGTCGGAAGGTGGTGTTAACTTTCCTGACTTTCATATATACGAAAAATCTTTTTTGCTTCAAGCATCAAAATGTCTCTCTAATCCTTCTGAGGATTGCCCTTTGTGGGCTAAACTTGAACTCTCTTTTCTTTCTCCTTTCTCATTTCAAGAATATCTTTCTTTTTCATGCAAACCACAATCCCTATCGACTCCCATAATTAAACACTCATCAAAAATGTTGACACCCAACTCCTCATCAGACCATATAAACTGGACTTCTTTTTCTGGTTCTACAGTATGGCACAACACTATGATACTGATACGTGGCAAGCCTTTTTACTGGAAATCCTGGCGGCAGAGAGGTTTAATTTGGTTACGTCAGTTATGTATAGGAGATCAGATTATGTCTTTCTCGTGGGCTAGTGAACTTTTTGACCTACCCAAGTCTTTTCAATCCAAATATCTTCTTTTGAAGCAAGCCATTCTGACCGCTCATGACCAATATATGTCACCGAACCCTCCCGGGGATCCCATATCTTCTTCAGTTGATAAATGTCATTCTTTTTTACTTATTAACCCCAAGGCATCCACTATTTATAATTACTTACAGTCCCCTTGTAGTACACGAGAAAAACCTAAGGTGGAGCTTTCTTGCGAACAGGATTTAGGAGTTAATTGGTCTATGGCCACATGGAATAAAATATGGACTCTCATGTGTTCTCATGTGTTTTTGGGAAGCTTGTCTTCAATATGGACAGATTGCAATTTTAACATAAAGATACTAGACTTATTGCTGGCAGTTGCCTTTCAGCAGATCACAAAAAAATTGGAAAGATTTTACCAAATTATTTTACCAAGCTTGGTGGTATGCTGTATGTTATAACCACAGATTAGATACAACTCTTGTTTATCCTACTCACATGGCAACAGAACGCTTGAATTCATGGTTACCTGTTACATCGTTTATTGATGCTAGTGCTAAACGTTCCTCCGCCCTGACCCCTGTCCTACAGGAAGTTCCTAAACCTCCATGACTTTCCATTCGCTGTAATTACACAAATAACATCACTTTGAATTTTGTGTTAGGACTTTTTTTTTTTTACTTGACCTGTAATCATCTTTTCTTTTGTTTACGCTCATTAATTTGCATATTTGTATCAATCCCTTTTCTCTTAAATATGAATTCATTAACATATCCAGCTATCTTGCTCCTAAGTTTTAAATTTGGTTCATGTGACTATGTATTGCTATATTGTCTTCTGTAATGTGACTTTATTTAATTATGAACTGATGAGTGACTATTGCTCATGCCACTTTTGTTTATCACACTATTTTTTCAGGCAAAATATGTATTTGCATAACAAAATGATAAGTGGATGGATGTCACACAAAAATATAGCCTAAAATGATGGATTTCCAATTAGCGTAATTTTCCATATTTTAATTAATTTTCGCCTAATTAAGGGTATGCAATTTGCACAAGTTATGCCTACCTCTTGTCACAAGTTGTTTTCACTTAAATTTACTTGGGTTGCAAAAACTGACAAAAATGAGTTCATACAACAAAGGAGAGGCAACAATAGGAAAGCTAAAGAAATCTTTAAGTCAAAAGATACAAGGAAATGCAGATTTTTTTCTATAGATGATTTTGTTTTCTTCCAATAAGGAGCATAAAACCCAGCAAGACAGCCAACATGTTTCGTTCATATATCACGAGCTTCATCAGGGCTACAATCATTAAACAAAAACATTTACATACAATTAAAAACATACTGATTTGTACAAAAATGCACTAAAAATAGGTAACAGCCTATTATGGCAAGTATATTAAGGAATCCACATCGAAAATGTTGACAGAAACAGACCATACAGGAACTAATCAGTACACAGTACCTTTATTATTCAGGCCAACTATTATTACTGCAATCTTATTGGAACATACAAACCTATACTTGTTCCCATATCAAATAAGACAAACTCTCATATTGACAAAAATAAATTCTAACCCAAAAACCCACATGTGAGAGAAAGTAGCAACCACATTACATTTCATTATTATACATAATAGAGATTGGAAACAAACTGGCAGGGGAGGATGATGGGCTGAGCTCATCACTGGCTCCACCTCCTCACTTTGTCCTCCCAGCTCACCTGCCGATGCCATGTGAGCAGCTACAGCGGTGCTTACCACCACCTTCTGTCTGCGTTCTCCCGCCGATTTCCCCACGATTAGGGCTTTTGATCAGGTATTTATGATGGTTTAAGGATTTTGGGTGCCCTTGTTTGCAACAGCTTTGAATTTATGATCCAGTTTCAACTTGTTTGTGCCCTCTTTGGCCAGGTGACTGCCAGTGCATAGGCACACTGGTCCAAATTCCAAATATGTTTACATCTAATATCCAGGGATAGTGATGTGTGTTTTCAATATTGTAACACAGCAGCAGCTCACTAATATTACTGCAAATAATCTGTGTGACCCTCCCCCCCATTTCTCATATGTGAGGTACTGTTTTGAGCTAAAAGAAACGTTTATTATGGATGTTGCTTGAAACATAAACACCACTTGTCTGAAAAATGTCTGTAATAGACTCTCAAACTTCACCCACATTAAAAATAAATTGAAGGAAAATGCTGTTGACAACAATCTGTTTAAGAATTATTGAAGGTCACCAGGGCAAGACTCTCTCAAGGGGCCCCCTGAACGTCTGGGGCCGTGGGCAAGAACCAACTTTGCCCATGCCTTAAAACATCTCTGCTTCTGTGCTTAAATTTATATTTTGAACCTGCTCCCTCGATTAGCTATTATCTTTGCATTTATTGAGGATTTGTGTTTTTATACCCATATGACTTTTGTGACTTCCCAACACTCTTACACTGTTTCAAGACATCAAAAAATCTGCAGTGCAAAAGCAAAACCATGACCAAACATTTGCGTGTGCCTCTTTTCTGTAGTCCTAATGGGACTTTGAGTCTCGCATTGCCTTCAATGCTCATCTGACGCCATCAACTCACACACAGGTCATTACTTCTTGTCAATATCCATTTTTATTAATCACGGAGTCATTAGCCATCAACAATACGATGTGTATTTCAAGCACATTTCAACAGTTAAGGAAATCTATATATTTCTTAGTGTGACAATAATAGCTGATCCATTTCAAAGTACTATGGCCATACTTCAACACTGTTCACTAAATGTGGCAATTATAATTCCATCTCTAAGGGGCATGCTTGTATTTCAGCTGCAAGTCAAGCTCATTCTAAGCATGCGTTACTGTCTTGAGTACCAATATAGCCTTAGAGCCCATCGTAGTGGGCTCTACTGGCCATTAAAGACCCGATCCAGAGTTAAAGGAGGTTTAACCAGGGAGCGGGCCTTTAATGGGCAGTAGAGACCACTAAGGAGGGCTCTAAGGCCATTAGAACATTCCGCCCGTAGGAGGCAGAATGTTCTAATTTGTGAAGACAAAGGCCTAAGGAGACCGAAAGGGTTGAACTCCCCTCGGGCTCCTGGGAGTCTTTGTTCACCACTGTTGCTGTGAACAAACATGGGAAAGTTGATGATCCGGGCTTCTACCAGCTATTAGAAGACTGGAGCACTCCATTGTCTTCAATGGAGAGCTCAACCTTCCAATGTTCTAATATAGCCTTAGAGCCCGACCTACTGGGCTCTACTGACCATTAAAGACCCGCTCCAGCATTACAGGCATGAGCCGATGGCTAGGGCCTTTAACAAGGGAGCGGGCCTTTAATTGCCGGTAGAGCCCGCTAGGAGGACTCTAAAGCTATTAGAACATTCCACCCCTAGAGGGCAGAATGTTCTAATTTGTAAAACATAAGCCTCATGGAGACTGAGGGGTTGAACTCCCCTTAGGTTCCTTGAGGCCTTTCTTCACAGTTGTTGCTGCTAACAACCATTGGAACCTTGATGCTCCGGGTTTTTACCAGCTATTAGAAGCCTGGAGCACTCCATTGTCTTCAATGAAGAGCTCAACATTCCAATGTTCTAATATAGCCTTATAGCCCACCGCAGCGGGCTATACCGGCTATTAAAGGCCCGCAAGGGAGTGGGACTTTAATAGCCAGTATAGCCCAGCTGCGAAGGGCTACAAGGCTATTAGAACATTCTGCCACTAGAGGGCAGAAGGGCCCTGGCTGTGGGTCTTTAAATGCCTTGGGCCCATTGTTCTGCATGCCCAGGAAAGATAACGACTATGGGGGTGACTCCAAGGCAGGCCCCTTTGCAGGTTTCCCAAGCTCATAAAAACATGCTCTCTGGCCTGAGGGGGATAAAAGTGTTCCCAGCACTTTTTGACAGATTACACTTTGTCTGTGCACTCAGCACACAAGTGGCCGATTCCCGAAATTCTTTATGTCAGATGCAGTACTTCTCTTGCACTGATCGTTCCCAATGCACTCAGAGTTGCAGGAATTAACCTCTTCGACGCCGATGACGGAACGGTTCCGTCATGCACAACGGTTGGGCTGTGCTTATGACGGAACCGTTCCGTCATGGCCCCGCCCGCGCTCAGAACTTTCAGCACCGCGCGGGAATCCGCGCAGCGCTGAAGAGGTTAAAAGCAAACGGTGCTGGAGTAGTTCTGTTTACTTTCTGTAACTTCCAATCCTTGCCTTTCACTAAACCCTCAGCAGCAAGTAGGAATCTGTTGCTGGAGCTAAGTGTGTGACAAGACGTCTTGCGTTAGCATTATGGAGAATCAACGACCACAATCAAAATTCCTTTAAAAGTGTGAGTGTATGATGTAGTTTAATATTCAATCAATACTAATGTTGATAGAACCAGCTGACTAGCTTCATAGACCCTGCTTTAATGAAAGCTGCATTTGTTTGAAATCGTTGAAGTCTAAAATGTTGTGCGATTGGCTTGGGGATTTAATTGACTTTAAATACTGTTTTCTGCGTGCCACTGCTTCTTTAGGTTCGCTGATATCCCTCACAATTCTAGGTACACCCCACGTGCAGCTTTCTCTTAGACTACCGCAGCATACGTTTTAACTTACATTTATGAAACTTCCAGCATGAATATTCCATACCTCTACTCTGAGTGCACTTTGGCGCTAAAACGACTTTCTTACACGAAATATGGACACAACATGCCCTGCTACTTTCTGTACAATACTCCTCGTTTCACAGAGGAACGAAAGGATGAGACCAGAGAACCGAAATTGAACTTTCCAACTTGCAGTATTTTTTCTATAATTGTAAGGTATTAAAATAATTGGTGGTGGATGGATTTCTTACTGCCAAAAAATCTTCAATTATAAAACATGTGAATTATTCGATTAAATGTTCCCCACAGGCATAACTTTTAAAAATATTAATTCAATCTCACTGGGATTCGAGGTTGGATTTGAAATGTTGCCGGATTAAACAGACATATTAGACACATTAACTTAACAGGAATCAAGCAATTAAAGTCTACCGCACAGATGCACATGAAAACTGACTTCAAACGAGGGTTAGTAAAGTGACAATCTTCGAGATGAGCATTAACTTATACATAATATCTTGGCAGAGTGGAGCAATTGAGTTCAGGACTTTCATTTTCAGTGCTTCACTCTTTGTATAATTCTTATGCTCAGGGAACATTTCCATATTCAGGGAATATTTCTACAGTAATGTATTTTCACTTGATCATGGGAAAAAATACTGAGGCCTATTAGAGATGTAAAGCAAATTATCAGATGTAACACTAGTTGTCAAGCAAGTTCTCACATAATGGAGCAGATTTAGGGGCATATGTACAACGAGTTAACGCCACGTTAGCGGCACTTTTCTGCCACTAATGCGGCGATAGCTTCCCGCGGTACACGACGATAAAAAAAAAACACGCTGAGGTTAGCGATGAATATCGCCAATCCTTGTACATATGCCCCTGATTGCAATGTAGCACAGTAACCAAAGTTGTTCAACAGCATTGGGTCAAAGGGTGAGCGAAAAACAGTGCCCTATCTATTAAGATGTGCGCTCAGATTTACTAATACTTTGTGCTGGGTTTGCATCACAAAAGTCACACCAAAACACTAACCATAATTTGATTTGGAAAATTGCCTAATGTGACACAAAATAGCGCTGTGAGCTAATTTGCATTAAGGGGCATACCACGAATGGTGCCATGAGAGTTCCTGTAAAACCTGCCCAGGAATGTTGAGACAAATTCTTATCTACTGACATTTGCTGACAAGGATTTCTGTATTAAAGATTAGTTTTTGTACTGGAATGGTACCCTTCAAGAACACAGCAAATCCCTCACAGAACGCACACTCCCTTGTACTTTGGTGTAAGATATTTATATTTGCACATGGCAGTCTAACGTATGCCTTGGATGTGGTGAGAAAAGTTGAAAACGTTTAGGAGCACAAGTCACCTTTATGTGCAAAATCACATTAAAAGCAAAAGTCATATTAGAGGCAAAATCCTTTTCTTTAAAAAATAAATTATTATGTATATTATTATCAACTTGAAAAGGGCAATGGAGAAAAGAAAAACCAAAAGAAAATCATACATTACTATACAATAATGTAGATAACAGAGACAATGATCCATCTTCCCAGAATCCTCTACATGGTTTCCATATTCTCCCCCACCTCTTCGTTGATTCCTAATGTAACATGGCGATCAGCAGATAATAACTCTACACCAGACTCAGTAAGTGCTGCATATGAATTGCATCTGTGTTCATTCCACTTTTGCCAAATCATCGCCCATTTTTGGGGGCATCCCCTCCCTTTGTACACCACCTTCTCAGCAAACATGCACCAATGTATGTCATTTTCCCAATCCGTCAATTGTGGTGGCTGCTCTACTCCCATAGGAGTGCGATATTGCGTTTCGCCACCATTTGTCAAAATGTGAGTGACCCATATTCGATCCATTCGGGCCAGGTCCAGTGTGTTCCATATATTAAGGAGGCACCAATTAGCAGTAGGTTACATGTTATATTTGCACACGGTGTTCATACAATCAATCACAGCTGTCCAGTATTGCTGTATTACAGGACAATTCCATATAGTATGAAAAAACATGCCTATCTGACTGCATCGCATACGACAAAGTGCACTTATGGCTCTGCCCATTTTCGCCAAGAGAGTACATGAGATTATAAACTCTAAGCATTATTTTAAGCTGTACTAAAAGGAATCTGGACCACATGGCCACCTCCCTGGAAGACGACAAAGCCTCCTGACATACATCATCTTCAATATTTTCAAAATTCTGCTCCCATTGTGCCCTCAGGTGGATCAGTCATCAGGTGAGTTGTTAATTATATTCTGGTAGGTAAGGGAGATTGCTTTGTGGGGCATGTAAGTGTCAAGTAGCTTGTCTTCCAGCGGTGAGGTCTCCGGGAGTATCATACCTGCCAGAAATGCCTTCTGTGGAGCATGTCTGATTTGTAAGTAGTGGTAAGTTTTGGTGGGTGATAGCTGATACTCCCTTTGCGGATCTTTGAAAGGGATAACACCCCCTTGCACCCAGAAGTCTCCTACTCTCGACAGGCTAATGAGGTCCCACTTATCAAAACCAGGCTGTGTCTCCAGAGTATCTAAGCTTGTTGTGTTCCAAGGGAAGGTGGTTGGTGTTATTTTATCTTTCAATCTGAGTGCACAGAGTTGTGTATCATATGCTTAAAGTCACTGCTGCTGGGCCTTTAAAAGCTGTGTGACAGATTCCGCTGTACAGGGCCCTAAGATGGCCCCCTGGGTGCATACCCAATCTATCCTTCCAGTATGCTGGGTCGGTCATAGGTAGATACATCCAGTGACCGACCACTGTTGATTGCGTGGCCCAATAGTACTTCCAGATGTCTGATAGTGAAAGGCCACCATCATACCAGCCTCACGTTAGCTTTTGGATGATGATTCGTGGTGGGCCCCATTCCAGAAAAGCGTGCGCCCCTCTCTCTCAGTATCTTTTAAATAGGAATCCTGGATTGGATAAGGGTATTGTGTAATGCATAGAGAAAGTGAGGCACCACGATCGTTTTGAATAGTTCCTCTCTGCCAAGCAATGAGAGGATAGTGTTCACCAGTGTTGGACATCATGTTTGAGACATGAGGGGCAGCATTAAATAATTTATGTAGAATCTGTTAGGGTCAGTGGTAACATATATTGCTAAATATATAAGGCCTTCCAAGGCCACCCCGGCCTCACAATTGCAGGGTAGATGGGGTACTGCTCCAGGAAGGGGATGTATTAGGGATTTCTTCCAGTGGAAAGCATAACTGGATAGGTGCCACATTGGGTAAGCACCTGCAAAATCCTTCCAAAGTAAGGGTTGGCCTGGAGACATAGAGCAGTCTGCATAAAGGAAGAACTTATCTTTCCATTTTGTCTGTCCACTGGAGCCACCCTACCAGGGGGTCCTGCCAGATCCAGGCAGCACGGGGCTCCAAACTAAGAGCCAATATCAGGGTTGATAAGGAACGCCGCAGACGAGTGCCTCGTTGGAGTCAAAATGTGGGGGGGGGGCACTGCTCCATTGATTGTGACCTGCGCCAATAGTTCTGTATAAAGGAGTCTCAGCCAACTCATGGATCGTGGGCAGATACCCAGAATGCTCATCACTTCAATCATATAATTCAAACACATTTCAATTGTATCAAAGACGATCCTAGCATCCAAAAAAAGCACAAGGGCATCCTCCTGTATGGAGGTGGATAGGCCCAGGATACCGTGGAGAAATCGCAGGTTATGGGCAGTATTTCTTTCTAGCATAACGCCTGATTGAGCAGGGTGAATAAGTATCTTGATCTCTTACTCGATGCATGAGGCAAGCTCTTTAGCTAATATTTTCACTCCAGCATTCAATAATGAGATTGGCCTATAGGAGGCACACTCTTCGGGTGTTTTACCCTCCTTAGGAATAACTGCAATATTAGCCAGCCGCTGACCTCTGGGAAGGGATCCCAAGTCATGGCTTTCCCTGTACATGCAAGGCAGATACAAGGCAGTCTTTACAGCCTTCAGCTTCTAAAGTTCAATGAGGATCTCATTGGGGTTGGGGCCCATTGCGTTTACCCGAGTTCAACTTACGTATTTCCTCCTCTGTGAGCTCTCCTACTCTAAAAATGTCCTGTTCTCATCTGAGAGACTCAAGAGATGTAGATCAGCCAACAATTCATGGGAGTCCCCTTCAGTCACTGTAACAGCTGGAGAATATCATCGGATGTAGTAAGTGTAAAAGGCAGTTGTTATCTCCTGTCTCCCATGCACCCATTCCCCAGTGTCTGCCTGTATCTCTCAGACCCAGCAATTTGCCTTTTCCCTTTTGTCAACCCATGCCAGTAGTTTGCCCGCTCTGTCCCCAACTTTGAATAAGTGATGCTGGGTTGCACGGTAACTGGTCAGGGCTGCGTTGGATGCTACGTCTCTATACTTTCTTTGCTTTAGTCACAGCATGTGTTGAACACTCTGATCTACTTGAGTAGGAAGCGAGGTTTCCTGATCTAACTTTTCCCACTCCAATGTCTTCAACTGAGCCCTCTTATCTTTCAAGTGTCCTGTGATCAACGATAGTACCCGTCCCTTTGTAACAGTTTTATATGCTTCCCAGAGGGTCTGTGCAGAGCTGACCGAGTGTTCGTTTTCAAATAAATGTTGGCCAGTATTCTCAAGAAGACCCGGTCATACACACAATATCTTAAGATACCAGGGGTTGAGTGCTATATTGTGGTGATGTAACCGAGGTGGCAGACCACACACCGCCCATATTGGAGAATGGTTTGAGATTCCTCGAGCTAAGGGGCAGACGTCACTAAAGTGGGCTTGTGTGAGAAGATGATCAATGCAGGAAAACTCACATAGGCCCCCTGAGTGAAATGTTTATTGTTGTGGCGTCGGGATATGGAAGTGCCATACATCCATGAGACCAAGCGCCGAAAAAAAATCAGTGAATGAACGGTGGAAAGTCTCAATCAGTCTAGGTGTAAACGATCAGCTTTATCATCAAGTGCTATGTTAAAGTCACCATCCATCAGCAATATGCCTCTGGAAGGTGGAGAAGCAGTGCACTTAGATCGGGCAACAGAGTTTCATGTAATCATGGGGGAGTGTGTCCAAAAATGACATTAATCGGTTTGTCTTCCCACAAACCAGAGATTGCCACATATTGGTCCTGGTTGTCAGGCCAGATGTGTTGGACCCTCAGCGGTAGTGTTTTTCATGTTAGGATATCCACCCCCCTTGAGGCGGTGGTATACCCTGCGTCATGATATGCCCTTAGTGCAGAGAGAAAATGTTGTAGTGAGATATCAAATTAGTTGTACAATGTATCCTTCAGCATTATATCACATTTGATTGGCAGCACGTGAAGATGGCACATCAGCAAGAGCATGGAAACACTTTCAAGAGAAAAAAAAACACATTTGGAATGAAAACACATTGCGGTGCAAAGTGATATACTGTTGCAAAATCACTCTTGGTACAACTTTAACAGGCAGGTGTAACCACTATGAGAAGCACGTCTCTTAATTTAGAAGTTAAAGCACTTTGAGTTGCAAAATCACCCTTTTCTACTACCTTCAACAGCAGTATAAAAACCCTTTCAGTTGGAATAAAGTGGGTGCGGAAAGGCACACATTTAGGTGCAAAACAAAGTTAGATGCAAAAATCACCCTTCAGCCAACATAAAACGAAAACCGGATACTCTTAGGTGCATAAAGAACATTAGTGTGCAATACATTAATGAGAAACATCAGCAGGACTGTGGAACACTATAAAGAACACAAATCAGATTTCTGACCAAAATTGCATTTAGATCCAAAATCACCATTGGTGCAGCATTAATGGGAGATTGGTGACAGTTTGGGTCCACAAATGTGTTTCCGTTGCAGTAAACGGAAGCCTCACTTGCAGTTCCATAAAGCAACAGTTAGGGCCACCCTGCAGCATGCGTTGAGCGGCCCCTGAGACCACCTTATTAGAGTTATTAATAGGCCTTGCCTGACACACAGCAATAGCTAACGATGAAAGTGGAACACTCCGCTAGCTTGAGACAAAATGTGAATGACTCATTCGTTGACCAATGACTGATGAGGGCTGGCCCAAATAAACCAAGGGCTAACGGGGATCAGCCCAATTTGCGTGTTGAGAATAGGAACACAGGCAAATAATTAAAGCTTTGTGAAGCGGACCTAAAAATAAGTTTTGGGGTAATCCTTGTTATTTTTTTTTTTAAAGAATGCAATGTAGATACTAATCATGGCCAGAAAACCACATTTTAATTAAAGGTCCTCTCATTTGCTTTGCAGCCTAGTTGCTAATCAATGTCTTAAAATCGTTATAAATTAAGAAACGGAGAGATTGCACAATAAATGTGTATTCTGTAACTTCAAAGGAGCCTAAACAAATCATAGTAAATGCATGCCCACACTTTTAAAATAAATAATTTTTTAGTAGCTTTATATAGCGCGAACTTGACCCGAAGGTATCAGAGCGCTTTACATGAGCACCAGTTGCAATAGAGAGGGATACATTAATGTTGGGAGATTAAGTGATTTACCAAGAATCACAGGCTGTTGAGCGTCCCTGCCGAGGTCGACCTAGGCTACATCCTCCCCCCCTCCCCCCCACTCATCAACAAACGAAGTGAATGCAAATATTGAATGCAATACATGCATTGTTCAAACACTGTCCTTTATAGAGGTAAACAATATAAGGTGTAATAAAAGACACACAGTGGCACTGCACCCAGGGGTTCAAGTGGGATGAAAAAACTGGGGGGGGGGGTCACTCATAGGGGCGTGGCCGCTGTAATTAAGGGCGTGGCTTAAAACACTTGCGATAACAATCCGTGCATCACATAGTGTGCTGCCCCACTGGTATTTTGCTGCTTTTGTCTATTCATCCAGATACATAATACAGCAAGTAACATCACACCTACAAGAAGCCAGGACTATGGGCTTTGTCAATGGTTGTCAGTTTCATGAGATAAATAAGCAACAACTATCACTTCGTTGTATATAATATATTGGCCATGCTACTGGCTTTTGTGGGCGGCGCGGTGGCGTAAGGCTAGAGCAGCCAACCTTCGAGCTAAAACAGGTTCAAGCCTGCCGCCCTGTGATTCAAAAAATGAATATGCCTTTGTGAATGTAACTGGTGCTCATGTAAAGCCTTCAAGCTTACGCTGTCCTTCAGGCCTCAAATTAATGCACTTACCTCAACAACCCACTTTGTCCTAAAAACCATCCGGAAAGTTCTGCCGTTTCTTGCCGATGAGCACAAGAAGACAGTGGTAACAGGATTGGTGATGTCCCGTCTGGACTATTTCAACAGCCTACTGCTGAACGCCCAACAGGGGCTCCTTAATAAACTCCAACTTCTGCAAAACGCAGCAGCCCGCCTGATTACAGGCACTCCTAAATTTGCCTCGGTATCACAGGATCTGGTGAAACTACATTGGCTACCAGTTCGTAAAAGAATTACTTTCAAATTACTATGCGTAATATTTAAAGTTCTGCATGGCCTAGGGCCCCATTGTATGACACAACTTTTCCAATGGTACAGACCGACTAGATTGCTGAGGTCAGCTGAACAGAGCCTGGTAATTGTCCCCAGAGTTAGGAAGGCACGGTGGGGAGGCAGGAGCTTTTCCCTGGGTGCAGCAAAGGCATGGAACGCACTACTACTGAATCTCAGACAACTGCCAGACCTCCTGTCCTTCAGGAGAGCGCTGAAGACGTGGCTCTTCAGACAGTAATTTCTCTGACCCTACACACTCCGTCAATTAGCGCCAGGACACCTCCGGGTAACAGTGCGCTTTATAAATGTGAAAAATAAATAAATAAATAAACAGAAAACTGAAAAACATGTCTCTTTGAAGTTACATCAAAGGCAATGACGGACTGTACTATTGCAGAGTTAAGAGTTAAGGTTAAAAATGGGGACCCGTCTCGGCACCTGCTTTTAAAAACTGCCGGTGCTGAGCACCAGAAGGACCCGGCCCACTTAAAGCCCTGACTGCACCACCAGTGCAGTTGTCAGATACTGCTTAATATGACATCTTAAGGGACATCTGCTTCTCCAGCTGGGGTCACAGCAAATAACTCAGAGCTGTCATAACACCCAGTGGGCAAATGGCTATTCCAGTTTAGATCTCATCGTCCTGGCCTCTCTTTAGGTACCCCACAACGCGCTATCATTGCCTGCTCCTCAAACATATGTGATCTAACGTTGCATTACGTCCCAGACATAATGACAGTGGAAATATCAGTGGCCCGCATCACGAGCAATTATCACCGCATCATTTACATTTACAAAATTACTCACGTGCAAGCATGTATACATATAAAGTAATGATAATAGTGCAGTTGGGGCTTAATGTCTCGGAAGATGCAAATTAAAGCCTTGACGTATCATTAGGTTTATGAGAAGATAAAATATGATGGATGTAATGCTCAAATCATCGTACCCACTGGAAGTGCCAGTGGTCCTCGTGAATTCTAGCATGCCGTTCAGTATATTGCTCCTCCCCACGAGCCTTTCCAGGGTCTGACCCTAGCGACAAGACTGTGGTCAAGTGGGTCCCAGAGTTCCAGATGTGAAAGGGATTCGAAGGCACCCCACTCATGAGGCGGAAATAAGCCCAAGTGAAGTCTTTATCACGCTGGTTCAATTCCACATAATGTCGACGCTGATTGTGTATGCGGTAATATTCAGCTACATTCATTTCGAGTCGTTTTTCTCTCGACAGCAGTGGCAGTGAAGTGCCGTCGAGGGTGAGGGTACTGTATATGAAGTGGCATCTCCCCCTGCAGAAGGCTTCTGTCTGTTTTTTTGTGGAGTTCATACTCTTCTTGTATTTGGAGGCTGGAGGGCAAGCATCACTCAATCTCTGCTGCATCAGCTGCCTTTGGATCTCTTGCATTGTTTTGGAAAATCAACTAAATTCTGTTCAGTATTTTATTAAAGTCTCATGTTTGATGGACGGCAGGAATCATCCTGTTTCTGCTTTATGGAGTTACATCATATTATTTTTTTCGCCATTGAGACTGGAATTTAGACTAGGGAATGCAGGCCAGGCCAACGAGGGGACTAAGGGATAATTATGAAATGGCAATGTTCATTTTGTGGTAGGGAGGTCTGAGGAAATTCTACCCCATTCCTTGGTTTTCTTCATATTTCTTATTATACATTTATTTTTACTGTTGGGGCCTAGTTTGCTGTTTTACATATTTCTAAATGTTTGCCAGAGACATTATTGGGCCTGTGGATAGCCCTAAATTGGCCTTAAATTCATGTCACATTCATGGGATTTTTGTCTGTATGGGGCTGTTGGTGGTGGGATGTGGGATATGGGATGTGGGATATCTGGGGATCCAAACGAAGGCAGCGAACCGATTTACTTAGCCTGAGTTTCTTTTAGGGGCATTTTTAATGCTATTTTAATTCATGTTTCCAAGTTTCCATGTTGCTGTGCTGTCCTATGTGATTTTTGGTTCCTTTGTAGGTCTCATGTATATGTTATAATTGTATCTTTATTTGATGTTTTACATTATCATTGCTGCTTTAATGGTGGTGCTTGGGCTTATGGGCACAGTTTGGCATATATTTATGCAATCCTGCCCTGCAATACTGCATGTGTTTGTTGATTAAGTAGAACTGGAGGAATTAGAGAACAGGTAGTCATTTCATTTTTTCCCTGCATGGCTTCTCCTTTCTTGTCTTATGCTTGTCCACCATCTGGTGAAGCTAACTTCTGTTAGGTGGCCATTTCACTTTGCCCCCCTTGCCTCCTCCTTCATTGCCATTGCCGCAATTTTGTGTAATCAGTGTGTGTGTGTGTGTGTGTGTGTGTGTGTGTGTGAGATGGTTGAACATTACCATTTTCTGCCAATTTTAAAAGACTTTGGCTGTGAACAATTGTTAAGACCCTCTAGAAGCCAATATATTCTTTGCGTATTGTTCTTTTTTCATATGGTTAATAATATTGTTTTTGTGGCCTGGTTGTAGTCCATAGGCCATGCTGTTGCACTTTATTGATTTAATCAATTTTGCCAGCCACCCGTGACTCTCAAATGAGTCCCATGGGCCCTGCAGTGGCTCCAGATATGGGCTTGCAGCACAGCAGGACATTGCACTTGCTGCAGAGCGGAATGCTAACGTTTTTCTTCTTTCTTACTCATCATTTCCTATCCCAAGAAAAAGAAGGCCAACTTTCTCATCCTCTCCAAGCCCCCCTTCAGATGATGGGGTCTTGGAGTGGATCCCAAGCCACACCATGGAAGACGAAGCAAAAAGAAAAATCCAGAAGGTATACTTGACAGTGAGAAATATGACATATATTGTCTGCATCAAGACTGGAACTGTGGAGGTGCAAATCATCTCTATTCAACCTGCTCCTATAGCACCACCACTGGCCTCCATCTTCTCAAAATTCAAAAAAAAAATAAGAGTAACCTCCACCGTAGTCCTCCTCCCAACCCACCCCAAGCAAAATCAAACATAGGCTAGCTCCACCACTTGTACTATCAGGTTTGGCTCTGTAATGAAAATAGTCTCTTTGATTTTGAACTTGTTAACAATTAGTACAGATGAAGGCGAGATTGACTCCCAACCCACCCCAATCAAAAGCAAACATAGGCTAGCTCCACCACTTGTACTATCAGGTTTGGCTCTGTAATGAAACTATTCTCTTTGATTTTGGTCCTGTTAACAATTAGTACAAATGAAGGACAGATTGCTCAGTTTGCGGAAAACCAGTGCATTGTGGAACATAAAGCTGACATCTTTACACTAAGGCCCATTGCCCCATAAGAAAAACAAACATCTAATCGTATGAGGAAAGCTCCTAAGACATAGGGGTGTTGTTGCGCCAGAAAAATGTAAACTGATAGAAGGCAATGATGATGATGTGGAAAATGATTGTGCATGATATGCACTCAATGCAAGCAGCAGCCTCTACCTGACATAAGCAAGCAGTGCATAGCATAGTTAACTCAAATGGTCCAAGCCGCCTTACTGCACAGAAGTTACTTGAGGTGGGCCAGTCAAAAAAATACCATGGGACTTAATTATATTATAGTTTAGCGGACGGGATGCTCCATCACAAACATACCGGATATCTCTTCCACTGTATTACAAGTGCAATGGACTATAATGCACTGGAAATACATTGGATGGGGTGTCTGCCATGTTTGTGACTGAGTATCCTGTCCGCCAAATTCTTAGTAAGGACCTAATCTTAGCAAAGAATGGCCATGGCAAAAAAACATAATCTGGTCCATTTTTACAATGGAAACTGGCCAAAATGTAGATGCTTGACCTCCTCTAGTTTTATTTGGAATTAGGGGAGGACTATTAGGTCATTACGCAACAGTGGATCAACTTCAGGGAGGTTAAGAAAAGGCTATTAACTGGTGCTACTAGTACTGCTGCTTTTGATTGTGGTCATTCTTTGGCATGCAAAAATTACAATGTTCTTCATGAGGAAACCACACACAGCTTCCAACATACTGGAAGAATTCAATACCAAAGTCTATGAATGACTTCAACCCAGGGGTCTTAGTACTGGATTCGTTGCCACTGACATTGGCAGTAACATTTTTGAAGCCATGGAAGATGCAGGATACGTCTGAGAGCTCTGATCAGCTAATTTCATCACACTTATTGTGCAGAACTATCTCATAAATAGAGAAGTAGTCTAATTCAAATCACATTCTCTGAAGGATACATTTGTGCCACTATATTGGATCCATGGTGCAAACATTGACCATTTACTTTTATTTCTTACGGAGTGGTAGATATCTTTTCATAAGAGTTTGATCATCAAGAAACTATCTGAACTTGAAGATGAGAGAGTGCAAGTACAAGGGTAGGGAAACATAATCAAACTGCTCTCCTCAAGAGCCTCTGCAGACCATGGTGGTAACTCAAGCGGTATGTCACATAGCACCGTCAAACATTGATAAAAGAAAACCAGCACCAACAGCATCACTAGAAACATAATTTCTGCTGTCTTTTATTTAGGGAGTCAAGGATTATTTTAAGCCCTCAGATGCCGGAAATTAAGGAGGAGCAAATGTCAACTAGGCAATAGAAAATATTTTACAGGAGTTCTTGGATGACCAAAAAAGATTCATAGTAGATCAAAAGCCATTGCAAATGGAATAGCGGCTTAAACTCATCAGCATGGCAGTAATGCATTTAGCATGTTGCATAGCAATTTTGTTGTCTGAGAAGGTTTCCAGCACTGCTGGGGCAATTGTCACAGTCAGAAGTAGCAGCATCTCTAAACAGTGAAGAGATGCAGTTGGTCAAAGTGAATAAGCATTTCATCCCTAAAAAATATGATGCTGAAGAATGCATAACAGTGGAAGATGCTGAATTACCAGACATTTAGAGTATCTCGAGAGAGATTATCAATCTTTGAGCAAAAAAGCCACATCATTTACTAAATATGAACATGTACTGCACATAGTCTGCTAACAACAAATGTTTGTGTTAGGATGCAGGAATGAAGGTTCTGCTTACTGCTTTGTTTGGCCAATGTATGTGGTGGCGGTACTCCAAATGTGCTCCCAATGGGAGACTTGCTGTCTGGACTGAAGCTGCGCATGCCCAGACAACATGCTGTGCAGTAGCGTGTTGGCTGTGGATTACAGTTCCTGCAGCAGGTCACAAACTTGTGTGAGTTCCCTGAGAGAATGCCACCATCCTGTGTTATCTGATAGAATCTTTTTTTTATTTTTGATATTTCTTTTTATTAAACTATTCGACCAAACCATAACACATTATATACAGACAGGCTGTTTCGTCCATCACAGAGACCATTCACCTTCTGCAAGATAAACCACAAGTAATACATTTGTCAGTTTAAGGGGTATCGAGAGTGTCTGAGTCCACCTGACAGCTTGGCGGGAGACAGATGTCGCCTCTATATCGATTCCACGCTCCCCATACCTTATTCCATTTCCCAGGGCATCCCCTCGCCATGAACACTGACTTTTCTCTGTACATGCACCAGTCTAGATCTTCCTTCCACTTCCCCAATTGGGGCGGTTGACTGGCTCCCCACAGCTGTGCGATGTTATGCTTCGCAATCATGTATGCAAGAGTAGCCCATTGCGTGAAGTATGTATTGAGATCCATAGACTCCCAGACATTTAATAGGCATCTTCGGGCTTCCGGCCGCATGTCCACCCCCAATACAGATCGCAGAATACGATGAATGTCTGTCCAGTACTGTTCTATCTGTTTACAATTCCACAGTATGCTTATGAACGTACCTAATTCCCCACATCCCCGCCTGTACTCTCCACTTTCCGCCCGTCCCATGCGAACCAGGCCTGGACCCGTTACATAGATCCTATGTAAAATCTTAAACTGCACTAACCTCAGCCTGGCTTGGATTGCGACCACTCGTGGGGAGGTAATCGCTTCTTGCCAGTCTTCATCGTCAAGTTCTAGACCGTCTCCGGTCCATTTCCCTCTGAGGGCCAATAACGGATCCTCCATGTTGTTAATCAACTTTCTATATATTAGGGATATGGTCTTTTCTGGAAGATGCCCATCGAGGATTCTATCCTCCAGGGGGAGGCTTCCGGGGGTGACGTGCCACTGGGCACATGAGTGAGCAATGCATGGCGGATTTGAAGGTAGCGGAAACGCTCAGTGTCCGATAGTTTATATTGGGCTTGTAGTGTCGGAAACGGTTGTACCGTTCCTTCACCCCAGATGTCTTTGATTCTGGAGATCCCTAATAAGGTTCCATTTATCGAACCCCTTGGATTTCCAAAGGGCTGATACAATCTTAATTGTGATTCACAGTGTCCTTTACCAGGCAGTTTTGCCGCATCATTGCTGATGTCAGTACATTGGTAGATGTATTCCTAATTTCCCTGTTGCTATGTAAGGGATTGGTGTATGGAGCATGGGATCACAGAGAAGTGTCCTGGAGTGGTGCTGTTGATTAAAATGAACTTCGAACTTTTCTCTTGAATTTTTATCTGAAGTCTTAAAACAGATTACATTCTACAAAGTTATTATGCAAAAGTATTCTAAAGTTGTTTTGTATTTGAAAACAACTACTGTTATTTAAACTGTTAAGACTGGGGTTATATTCTAGTAAGATGCCACATGACAAAATAGGGTGGAACATTGCATATGTATTTGCAAATGTCATGTATTAATGCATTTCTGTAGGTTTACGAGGTAATGGGGCCTAGTTTTGGGCATCCAATGCCCATGGAAAGTGCGAGCTGGAGTCGACTCACCAAATGGAGCCAGGAAGTCAGGCAAGCTATCTCCCACATATATATGATGGCCTAATCGAGGATGGTGCACATAAGGCACCAATCAGTCCTGTAAGACTTCATGATTATTTTATAAGTGAGTTCCTGAGCTTATTTTCCCAATGGATGGACACACCCAAGAAATCCAAACTGTATATTTAAAAATACTTTATTAAAAACAAATGTCTTAATCTACTGCAGACTATATGAAAAGATGTTAGTATAAAAATGAACATAGTTGTTCCTACTAAACAGGTAAATAAACAGTATATTAAAAAGAAAAGCAACATTTTGGAAGAGGTTCATTAAATGTAAACATTAAATGATAAAACCAGCCTATGATGACATCCCTCCATTGCTAGCCCTTGGCTACATCAATCATATGAGTAACTCCAGATGGTCTCAACATGCATATGTTGGCTGGCTAACAGGTTTTCGTACAATCAGCTAGTCTGAGAAATTGTCATCTTGTCTCTTTTATGGTGTTCTGAGCTATGCAAGCACTTAATTGGAAGGCTCCAGAAGCCTGTCACCTTCGGTTGAGATGTTTCAGTATGCATCTCGCTCAAAGCGAAGATGTCTCCCCCCATAGATCCTTCAGTATCAGACTTAAATTATCTTTTCATGTTATTATGAAAAGCAAAGGCCTCATGGTTAATGATGTAAAATGCAAGAAATAGCATATGCATTGTATTGCACATTTACTGAAATCAGCTAGATATTACATTTTATATTAAACATGGTATATGAGCAAATGATGCACTATCATCCTATAATAAAACAAGCCTTATAGGATAAGCAAAGCAAGCACAAGGATATGATGGACGGAGCACTGAAACTTTTAAGACACTCACTCCTAGTCACAGATCTGGGTTGTAGCCATCATCGTTCTTTAGCTCACTTCGCCACCCCATTTCAGCCATATGCAAATCAGTCTTGACCCTATTCCTCATGGGAATAGTCCAGCCCAAACTGCCAACCCTGATCTTCACTGGACCGTAAACAAGCATCCTGGGACCGGTTTTGGGGTAACACCCCTCATCAGCCAGTCTAGCTTGAATCCAGTGGTAAAGTGAGCAAGGTACCCACGGCTGGGAATACCCTGCCAACTTAGGCTGAACTAAGCAAACAAAAGGAGCTAATGGACGGAGCGCTGAAACTTTTCAGACACTTACCCCAGACACAGATCTGGGTTGAAGCCATCATCGTTCTTTAGCTCACTTCGCCACCCCATTTCAGCCATATGCAAATCAGTCTTGACTCTATTCCTCATGGGAATAGTCCAGCCCGAACTGCCAACCCTGATCTTCACTGGACCGTAAACAAGCATCCTGGGACCGGTTTTGGGGTAACACCCCTCATCAGCCAGTCTAGCTTGAATTCAGCAGTAAAGTGAGCAAGGTACCCATGTCTGGGCATACCCTGTCAACTTAGGCTGAACTAAGCAAACAAAAGGAGCTAATGGACGGAGCGCTGAAACTTTTCAGACACTTACCCCCAGTCACAGATCTGGGTTGAATCCATCATCGTTCTTCAGCTCACTTTGCCACCCCAGTTCGGACCCAGCCATATGCAAATCAGTCTTGACCCTATTCCTCATGGGAACAGTCCAGCCCGAACTGCCATGCCAAGACTTCACTGAACCGGAAACAAGCATCCTGGGACCAGTTTTGGGCTAACACCCCACATCAGCCAGGCTAGCTTGAATCCAGTGGCAAAGTGAGCAAGGGATCAGTAGGCACAATTAATGTTCAAATAAAATAGATTAGAAATGTGCATAATGAAAGAAATGCAGTAGGGGCACACAAGCAAGAAAACCCCAATCATGCATCTAGTAACCATATACTATTGCTAAGATTAGAGAACAATAGGAGATTAACAGAATCATTTATCTTTCCAGTTTTACAGCATTCACTTAAACTTGAATAGGCTGTGTCCTGCCTCCAAACAAGGGACTGCCTACCCTCTATAATAACTCTGGAGCCAGAACCAGGAACGCAGGCCACCTGTGCACTTCAAAAGGAAACCTCAAGAAGCTTCTCCCACTTCAAAGGCAGAGCTGGGAATAAGTATTGAATCTCAGATGCCAACTCTTCAGTAGACTTCTAGATACTCTGCCAGGAAGGACTGTTGTGCTGTTTAAAGGACTGCAATTCTCTGGACTGTTTCTCAGGGATAGAAGGCTCCAACAACCATAAAGCCAGCATCTGACCTCTGTCATCTGTGAGTCCTACCTTCCCAAGTGGTGCCATCCCAATCTCGGCCCTTGGAAGTCAGCCTGGAAGTGCTCTACTAGCCCATCTGGGGATCTAGCAGAACCAATGCATCTCCTCTGCAGTGCATCCCCCACAGAAGCAGCACATTGCCTTTAAGTCTTGGTGGATAACTCTGTTCCGCCAGCAAAGTTTGCAGAGTTTTAAAATGCCACACTCCGTTTTCCAAAACTCAGCAATCACAGCGGAGTGGAGTAAGACTTACCTTCCTCCTGCCAAATCGGTGTCCCACTTCTGCCTGCTCCTGCTGCTGTGGCTCCCCTCCCCTTCTGCTGCGATGCTCCCGTTCAATTAATTAACACTAAGAACTGCAGTGCTCATACTATCTAGGGTATGGATGTCATGACAGTCAGTAATGGTGGAAAGTGAGAACCATACTACCTCATAATTTATGCATTGGACATATTCCACGTGTAACATATACCAAGTGTCACAATCAATAGAAGAGATTTTCAACTTGGGAACGGATGCGTGTGAGTCCTCACCTTCCACCATTAATGGCTGTCAAGGTATCCATTCCCTAGTTAGTATATAACCCACAGTTGGATACAATTCAATAACCATCTAGAAAGAGGTTTAATTTTGTCTAGGCTCACACAAGCCAAAGAATTTTGTCACTGGAGACGGTTTTTACCTAATCCCTGACGAGGAACTCGAGTTGCACTTTTGAGTACAACCCTTGAATTTTTTGCCCATGACAAGGACGTAGGAATTCAAATTCCTAACGTGCCAGCCGTCCATGAGGATGCCAGCTGCACGCAGGTGTGCTTCCTTTTAATCGCTTCATTCTCAAGCGGTCTTCCTCCTCGAGAAAACTTGCTGTCTGCTACTCTGCGAGCGAGCAGAATCAAAGGTAATTGCTATTTCTAACAGGTGAAACTTGTCTCCTTCAGCGTTTTTCAACTACGTAGAAAGGCTTTGGTTTTAATAACCTCACTATCCCCCCTTTTCTCCGCACACAGTCCATGGAAACAAATCTGTTTCGGGACAAAGAAGTTTTGACACACAGGGAGATTTAATTACCCCAACCGAATCCCTCTACTAGTGACTACTCCAAACGCTCTACACCGGAGGTTAGTACCTCTTTTTTCATGTTTATGAATCAGAAACACCGTTTCATGTGGATGTATCAATCAATGTTAATGTTCACAACACCACCATTAACGGTGGTTCACGTTGAAGGGACCAATATATGACTTATAAGGCTGACTGCCCCTACCATTTTTTTGCCATTACCTGGAAATCTCTGTGAGTATGATGCCAGAGGTTAGTGAGTTACTTTATCATCATAAGTTATGTGGTTTTGAACAATACATGAGCCTCACAAGTAACTAGGGATATGTGTATTTATTTATTTAGATGGTCTGAGAGCACGCGGTGCTCGTTCTTGATGAGTTGTTCTTCAAAGCACCTATGAGCTATCCACGAGCTCCAGGAGGAAGCCATTCACTAGCCCTCTATATAATCCTCTTACAAGGTGAGCAGAGTAAAAGGTGTCTCACCCAATCTTTAAATTGTTGGTCCAAACACATGAATCCTAAAAAGACATTTCTTTTTCTATACAGGCTATACACAAGCTATCCTTTTCTTGTCCTGAGGAAGACCCGTTGTTGATGCTCTCAATTAGCACAATATTACAAGGGTTGAAACGTCGACACATAATTAGAAGCACTACAATCCAACCTGACCACTATAAGAAATAGCTCTAGGTCACCTTGAGATTTACAACATGTTTTTACTCTGTATCTAAATTTGTGTCTATGTAAATACTCCTCTGTACTTATTGTAATATATTCTGATTTATGCACTACACACCTCACATTCCTTTGTTGCAATCTGACACTTGATAACATTGTGTATATGTCCTGTTCCATAATTATATATGATTTTTTCATATCCATTTTGAGTATGCTTAAAAAATAACACGATTAGTTTGTGATTTCTCATTTAATCATGTGTTTAGACAGATGTGCATATAACGCTTTTAGCGTGGCAGAGAGAAAACTAAGTTTGTTTCATTGCAGTTTGCTGGTGTCCACGACTTAATAAACACCATTGAAACTAGGCTCCTCAATATATAGGTTGTTGTTTAAATGTTTGCAGTTAGTGTAATTGTTTTTATTGTATTGTTATGATTTTTGTTATATATTTTATTGGATGGATTGTAAATATTCTGGTGATTTAATATATTTATATTTAATTGAAATGTGTATAAAATGTTTTAGGTGTATTTTAATATATTTGTTTTATGTAAAAAGAGTTTTTAAAACTATTTAATATTTCCTCAAGAAAATGCCCGCCAATTTATGAGGAGCTCCGGGAAGGTCTCCAAGGCTGGGGATCGCAAAACTGCTTAAATTCAATTTCAGCCTTAATACTGCAGACAGTGGTGTTTGATCACCGGCAATATTGCTCCAAAAATACAAGACTGCAAGGAGTGATTTGCGTTGATGGTGAACTTACCAGTTGCTTTCTTTTCTGTCGGCTGTGCTTCCCAGCGACTGTCCTAGAGCTGATTTGCCTGGCTAATGCTTGGGTGTGTGCCATCCTGTGATCTCCGCGCTGGATTCCCGCGGGCTGATCGACTCATCACCGATATCCTGGCGGTCTCCCTTGTCGGGCAGGGTCCGAGTCTGTTTGCATTGTCCTAGGAGCGCACATTTTGGCTCTGCCAGCGCCTACCTTGAACTTGATCCTGCACAGCTGGTCTGCCTGTCGCAGATGATCTTGCAGCCTCCTTCGTCGTGTGGATTCTGAGGCTGACTGTTGGCGAGCCATTGAGAGCATGCTGCATGGCTCTGAAGGCAGTGAGTGTTCCCTTGCAAGCGTAGCAGGGAAGCTCTACTGCTTGCTCTCCTGAGACTGGTCTGGTCCTGTCCTGACCACCCGCTGCTCCTCACGGATGTGCTTTGCTCCTCTTGTTGCTGTTGTCTGTGTTTCCTGCTCCCCTGGCTGTGAGCAGAGCTGGGAGGGATCAAACCTCTGCTGAGAGGCTTTGGGGCATTTCTGAGTTCCTGCCATATTGGCATGCTGCAGTTGGTGTGAATGGAGAGGGACTGTGGTGCACTGCTTTCTTCGCTCTGGCACCTGATTGAGCACCAAGTCAGTGAGTTCTTCTTTCCCTGGAGGATGGTGTAACTTCCTTCTTGTTTGTCGAAATTTATTTCCCCAGCAATTTTGCCCCACTTCTTGCCTTTCTCTCTGCCTTTCTCCCTCAAAATGGCAGGTGCCTATGTGACTTCTCCTGCTATAGCAATGGAGAGAGGACTTACCATCCACTGCTCATGAAACAAAGATAGGACTTCCGCGTTTGGCTGTTTTCCTCTGTTGCAATTAGGCAATCAGCTTCTAATTCGGTCATTGAGCTTATAATACTATTCTTGGAGTTGCTTTCCTACTGAACCTTATATCCTGAGGGTTGTATTTTTTCTTTTACACAAATATTCCCAGAATTAACTTGACACCAGCAGGTAGTGATTCCTAATCTATAATATACCCTGCCAACCTATCCAGGAATGCAGCAAGAAACCTCAAACACAACCTACTAAGCAATTACTCTGAGACTCTGATCTCCGATCCCTCCTTCAACCTAAAAAAAGGCATTATTGTTAATGACTTGATATTTTATACCAGAAAAATTGGGAAATGGCGATCTGCCACGACCAAGTTACTCAACTCGAGTGAAATCAGATATATTCCTTATGGTACTAAGATCCTGATCGCACCTTCACAAAGAGTAAGTGCTGACCTATGCATTACCACCTACAAGAACGGTATCATCCTTATTCAAGCTGCCAATAATGACGTAATGAAATTCGACGACTATATTGCCATGCTAAAAGATCACATGCTCAACAACCCTATCTCTAGCTCTTCTACTACACAAATGGTCCCTCAGTGCAACAGACTGCCAACTAGATCTGACCTATCTACCATGGAAGAGCTGCAGCAGCCTAATTCCACCCCAAATTATTTCTGTACACCTGACAGTTGCCATCAGTACACTCTAGCTCAATGGCAACAACACGCTAATAGCCTCCTGTCAACTATTTTTAGTAAGAGGCCCAATATGGTTCGCCCCAAATTGATCACTCCCACACTTAGCCCACATACTTCCCGCAAAGGCTGCTCACTCACACCTTCGATGAAAGAAAAAAATAACATCAGAGTGATACTTGATCCCTTACACACTGATCCTTTGCCACCCTTTACTCTTAAACCGGGGTTTTTGCTCTCTTCCCTTCCATTGCACTCTCCGCTTAAGTGTACAGATACACTTAAATCTCAAACCGACAGTTTAGCTCATGACCATCAAAACACACTACTGGAAATTAAGAAAATTACTCAGTTTACAGAAACCTCTCTCTCCAAAATCAATATCATTCAAGAATCTCTATTTGAGCTCCAAACCAAACTAAAACCTACTCCCATAGCCCTTACTAATAGGCTTCATTGCACTCGCAATCAGCTTAAATACCTTTCGGATGATGAAACTCAAGCCTTGCTACTCTCCTATGAATTGGCATCTAGCCTCAGTACTGGAGATAAAACAATTAGTTCTGTCCCTATCGACTCCAACAGAACATCTGCTCGAAATAACAGAAAGCTCAACCTTCATAACCTAAAAAAAGTTCTTTAACTTCATTCAATCGAGACCCATATCATGGCAACACTATGAAACCTCTACTGTGCCTGCTAAGCAACTGTCGCTCAGCTGTGAAACATGCCTCTGACATTGCTGATATCTTCATTAACCATGAAGTTGATGTGGCAATTCTAACCGAATCTTGGCTTACTGAATCATCTTCCCCTTGCTTGGATCTACTGGTCCCTCCCAACTACAAAACCATAAGACTTAACAGGTTAAACAAAATAGGGGCAGGTATTATCTTCATTCATTGCTCTGACCTTCAAGTTATTCCGTTAAATACCGACCCTCTTGATTCTTGTGAATACCTCTCTCTTTCCGATAATACTCAAGACAATCAAAATTACAAACCTCAATAATTTTGCCATCCCTCTGTGGAGAACACTCAGTTTATGGACCATTTAATGGAGATCATCACAGCTAATTCGTCTCTTCATTCTAATAGGTATTCATGCAAAAGGTGCTACCTTAGATTGGAGTATCTCCCAAGACAATGTTGTTAAAATAAGCTCAATTGATCCACGTGATTGGTCACACCACCACATCACAACCTTCCAAATACCGTTCATAAAAAGAAAAAAACTCGCAACCACTCAAAAATGAAAATTGGGTAAGGGACTCCAAAAGTTTAAACAATGTAAATCGAATTGCACGATGTGAGAAGGAGCTTCACCCACCGGACAATATGGGTAATGTGAATGATTTCACTGATCACTATAAATCTACAATGACTTACATAATCTGCTTGATTGCTCCTCTAAAACTGAAAAGAATTCATGATAAAGATAAAAACCCTTGGTTCAATGGGTCGCTAAATGATAAAAGGGGAAACTTCAGACTTGCTGAAAGGAAATGGAGGCATCACCCACATTCTCCCATTTACATCTTCTAAGAAAGACCAGAAATGCTTACTATAAAAGCATACTCAGATCAAAAAAAGATTTCTTTAGTACTGAACTTGACAATGCCATAAACAAACCGTGTAAACTCTGTGAGTTGATAAAACATCAATAGAACAGGTTTGCTAAAAAAAATGAATCAGCTAGAGCCCAAATAAGCTGCAAGGAATTCTCCTCATTTTTTTCATCCAAAGCCAACTCCCTGGAAATTGAACTCTTGACAGCTGCTGATGCATTTTCCTACTCTCATATTCTCCATCATGAACCACTACACCCTCCATTGCCAAAGTAAAAAAATGAAGCACAATGGTCGGATTTTAAGCTATATGACAACAATGACATTGCTAGAACCATATCCTCCATGAATCCTATTATTCCCTACAATGATCCCCTTTCATCCAAATGTCTTCCGTTACTCCACCATTGTGTCGTCCCCATTTGGACCAACATAATTAATGCATCCTTATCTCAAGGTTCCATACCAGACTGCCTCAAGACTGGTCAAGTCCTTCTCATCTTAAAAAAACAGACAGGGAATCCTGCCGACCCTAATCATTTGAGGCCATTGACCAACATTCCTCTTTTAGCCAAAGTACCACAAAGATGTGTGCGACAAAAATTGAGCCACACATCCAGAAATTCAATTTGCTTGATGACTATCAATCTGGGTTTAGACCTGGTCACAATACCGAATCTGCAATTCTTCATATAGTGGACGATGCTCTATTGGCACTTGATCAAAATGAAACCTACCAATTAGTTCTTCTTGACTTGTCATCCGCATTTGAAACTGTAAACTATGAAATATTGCTAGCCAGACTCAAAAACAGGATGGGGTTATTGGGTACATTCTTCACTGGTTTAAATCCTTCTTGAAGAACAAAACTAAAAGATTTTTGGTTAACCATGATTTATCATGACCTTCCTCTATCTCAATTGGTATTCCGCAAGGCTATACTTTACCCCCCTCACTGTTTAACCTTTATGTTGAACCACTCACTGAAACTCTCCAGCATACTAACACTTCCTACCACATGTACGCGGATGATACTCAGATTTATATGAAGATCTCATCTCTGGAGGAGACCAAGTCAATGGATGATGCCTTAAAACTGACCTTATATTGGCGAACCTGCAATCATCTTAAAATCAATTAGCAAAAATCAGAATTCCTTTTGATTTCACTGCCCAAATGCTCCGCCAATGTTAAGGAATGGACCAAGTCAATCACTGGTCTAAACTGTACTCCCGTCCTGGTTGACTCATCTAAATCTCTTGGTAATAATCTTGATAAGTTAATAAGAACTTAAACATGCAAACTCACATCAACTCAGTGGCCAAAAGCGGCTGCTTTCACTTGAGCTATCTGAAACCATTAATTTCATCTACAGAACTCAAAATGGCAGTTGAAACCTTACTCATTTCTAGGACCGATTATTTGGTTGCACAACACTTTCAGGCTTACCCAAGATCTCAGAATCAGTCTGCCACCAGGCCCACAGTGTATGTTATCCAAAAGCGCAGGTCCTGCAGGGGTACTATAGGAACTAAACTACAGTTGATATTGTGTATATCAGTCTTTTTGACATATTATATGATTAGTTAAAGGTGATGATATTTTGTTTGTGATATTTGTGTTTTCGATATGATTGAACATCGATATTTTAAACAATGATATTTGTGTTCTTAATATTTGCTATTTTGCAACTTAAGTATAGGAAATCAATATTTTTGTGAAGGATATTTAATTTCTGATATTTTTGTGTTTTGAAAGTATATGCATCAATATTATGTCAGTGATCTTTAGGAAAGGGTTGAACACAGTGTCACAATGCATTAATGAACCACAACCTAGTCTCTTGTCCTATTACTCCCTGACATTATGCTTGTCTTTGGCCATGCACGGTGCTCCGTTGCCTTTTGGCTAGGTTCGTGCTGTAGAAGTAACATATACATACTTACATACATTGATAAATACAGATGGAAGAAATGCTTGAATTAATGTCAGCCAGAGACCACTACATGGGTAAGCCTTCTTACTGAATGTTTTCCATTGGTTTCAAAGCTTGTATTTTAGAGAAAAGAGTTACCACTGTGAATTGTTTCCCATAATCACAGAGCGAAATTTCTTTACAGGGTATTTAGCCTCCCTAAGCAAATAAAAACGTTAAATTCATGGTTCTTGATGCAAGCATGTATTTATATATTTTGCGACAAAATAGGCAGACATATCTTCAGGCCCGGCAAACAATAAATACTAAACGAATGATGCTGAAATGCTCAAATCTAAATACATAACGGGGTTCAGATGGCATTTATAAATCCCTCAGCTTTCAGCCTCTTGGTTGATACATGTCAGCGGAAGCCCTCAACAGAAATATAGGTCCATATTACATAGGTGGCAGTTATCTATCTATCTATCTATCTATCTATCTATCTATCTATCTATCTATCTATCTATCTATCTATCTATCTATCTATCTATCTATCTATCTATCTATCTATCTATCTATCTATCTATCTATCTATCTATCTATCTATCTATCTATCTATCTATCTATCTATCTATCTATCTATCTATCTATCTAACTATCTATTGGAAATTAATATTTTGAGACCCCCTTTTATAGGCACGTATTGACAGATCAGCACAAAACTTTCCAGGAAGGAGCTGTGGTGGATGAACTTTTCAAATGTTTTGTGCCGATTGCAGTAACGGTGACTCCTCCGCAGTGTCACCCCACAAGGAAAATAAAATAATACAATTTTTATTATCATTTTATTTGTCATTATTGGCTATGTAAAGCCGGTGCAGGTGGGGTGGGGCTGCGCTTCCCACAGAACAGGGGTAGAAGTGGTGGCACTCTCCTAAGTGTGCATGAGGGTATGGCCAGCCGTCTCAGGCTGTCCAAACCGTCCTGCACACTTGGCATGTTCTCCACCAGGCTGTGTTGTGCAGCCTCTTAGAGAACATGCTCAGCCTCCCATTCCCTGGCTGTGCGCAAAACCATGGAACCGTGGAAAATATTTAAAAAATGTGGCTTGGGTAACCAAAGTGAGATGAGCTTCTGTCCGGTGTTGGGCACTGGGCCTGGCTGGAGGCCAGGCTATGCAACCTACACCCTATTTTGCATGGCCAAAGACTGTGCCCAGCAGGGGTTTGCCACCAGTGTCCTTGATGACTACTAGGCCTGGCCTCTCACCAGGCCATGTAGTCATCCTCTATACTGTGCACATCCTTTAGCCACAGGGGGTTCTTCAGCCATGTTGACTGGTTGTGGGGTTGAAACCAGGCCTTGCTGAACATGGCCAAAGGCTGTGCACAGCAGGGGTGGTGGTTCCAAGCAATGCTGCTAAAATTATTTGGTTGGCCTTGGGGGGTTGGGCGTGCTCTGTTGTCAACCCCCTCACTGCACATGGCTGTACACGATGGGCAGGATGGGGGTTGGCTGGCGGTGGGTGGTTGGGCACAGGAGTTGGACAGGAGCAAGGCTCTGCTGCCAACCTTCACAAGGCCCTAACCCATCTCCCCCACTGCCCACAGCTAAAAGTCATGCGCTGAGAGGGACTTGGTAGAATATGATTTAAAAAAACACAGAAATCCACTGAAAGAAAACAAAGGATCAAGTGACATTACAGCTCACTGTTAGCCCTGGTACCATTGGCGTGAGTCTCCCTTCCATTTTTTACTGTTTGCCTCCTCTGTTTTTGATATGTTTTGCTGGTTTAGATGCTTTGCGCACTGTGCCACTGCTATTCAGTGCACAGTGCAAGTGCTCCCTATGTTAAATTGATGTGTTGATTAGTGACTCCATGATTGGGGATTTGATTTACTTGTCAGACCCTAGTACAGTGCACCATGTGTGCCCAGGGCTTGTAAATCAAATGCTGCTGGTGGGCTTGCAGCACTGGTTGTGCCGCCCACAGAAGCAGCTTGTAAAGTGTGTCTCAGGCCTGCCATTGCAGAGCCTATGCGCAGTCTGGTACTGCCATGCAGACTGACCAAGTGCACCCACTTGCCAGTCCCTAAACCTTCCCTTATCTTCATATCAGACACCCCTATGGTAGGCCCAAGGGCAGGGTGCCTTGTAAGTATATAGTAGGACATGCCCTGGTGTGTGTAGCATGTCCTAATAGTGAATTACAGCCATTTTCATTTTTCACTATTGCAAGGCTGCCTGTTCTCCATAGGCCAGAATGGGCAGTTTGATTATTACATCTTATAATCCTAACTGACTCAGGGAACATGGTAGAAATTTGAATTTAGTATGCCTGAACTCAGAATGATAAAATACATCTTTTAGTGAAGTTGGTTTTAACATTCTGTGTTTGAAAATACCACTTTTAGAAAGGTGCTAGGTTGTGTATTCCTTGTCTGGAGTTTGAGTGACAGGGCTGGGGAATTCCAGGAGACAGGGTGAGGCAGCCTAGTGGTGAATAGAGAGATCTGCATCTAGATGGGAGGGAGGAGTTGCACCTGGGACCTGAATAGGGCTGTGCCTTCCCTCCACAATGCTGGCTCCACCTCCTGTGGTGTGTCTGATGTCTCTGCCCTGCACTCTGAAAGGAAAGAAGGAGTCATGTAAACAAAGTGCTCCAGGACTGACCAGAACTGGTTTGGACTAGGCAAATGACTCTCTGCCTTCAGAGAACAAAGAGACAAGTAGTATAAATATGGGGACCCAAACCCCAAGACTTTAGATCACTTCTGGAACAACAAGAAGAAACCTCTGCCAAGGAGAAGAACCAAAGGAGTTGGACTGCCCCCCTGCCAGTGTGCTGTGTTGTTGGGTTGGCCTACAGTGGTGTCTTCATTGCCAAGGAGAGGAGTAGGAACTTTTACAGAACTTTCATCATCTTGCAGAATATTACTCCAAGGGCTTGAACTTGTGCTTGCCTCCTGCTGAAGTCTCAGGGACAACAGACTTCACCACCAGCTCCCCTTTGAATTCGTTGCTGGGAATTCTATCTGCAGAAGCCTGCGTGTCGCTGGGAGCTGGAAGCGCGACGCAACGAGAAGAAGCGTGTTGCCACCACAGCTGTAGTCATCGCATCCCCGGAGAAGCGTGCCGCGCCGCATCTCCAAGAAGCGTGCCTTCGTCGCAGCTGTCTGCTGTTGCATCACCGGAGAAGCGAGTCGCAACCGTGAAGGTCGCCGTCGCATCATCGGAGACGTGTGTCGCAGGGCCTGTCGTGGTTCCAAAGTACGAGAGTCGTCGCTAGGCTGCCAGGGCATGTCGCATCGTCTCAACATCGTCACTTCAAGGGCGCCATCTTATCGCATCGCACCAGATTGTCGCATCGCATCGAGGCGCCATCTTGCCGCATCGCAACGGGGCTGCAGCACAAGAACCTACGCATCACCTCCTCTCCGGTAAGGATCAAGACGCATCCCCTACTCTGCGCAAGCATTGAGGCGCGACACATCATCTCCCCCAAAGCACAGAACCGAAGCATCTCCAACGCTGCGAGCCTTTTGTTTATTTTGCATTACGCATCCAGGTACTTTTGTGAGAACTGTGTCGCATTTACCAACAACTTGAACTAAGCTAATTCTACCATCTTTAAGTCAATTTTGAGTACAGTATTGTGGATTTTTGTCATTTATGGTCGTGTGTTAAGTCTATATAAAGAATACTTATTTTTATAAAACCTGTGTGTTGTCCATCTGTAGTGTTTTCACTGTATTACTGTATGTGTTCACAAATGCTTAACACACTGCCTCTGAGATAAGCCTGTCTGCTGGTGCCAAGCTACCAAGGGGGTCAGTAGTGTAATCCCCTTTCACTGACTTAGAAGCAAGAGTCCCTATTTGGTCAAAGGTACCTACCTCTGCCAACTAGAGACCCCCAGTTCTAACACTCACCATTTTAATAAGATCTTCCCTTACGTTTAATAAAAAAAAGAAATTCACTTAAAAAAAAGTTAAAGTAAGGTTATGGATGGGTATGGTAATACGATCTTAGCTTACATTAAAAAAACATAGAAAGTCACTTAAAATGCAAAGATTAAAGTTATGTAATTGTTACTTGATAAAATCTATTGTTGAAAAAACTAATAACCATTTAACTCATCCCACCATGCACTGCTTAGTACTGCAAACAATACATCGCTCATGACATGTTAAACAACATAATTGGTGAGAGCACTTGGCCATAGGCATACACTGGGACCGCTGGATTTACCTCAGGGTACCTGACAAGGGGCAGCCTCAGAGATCATGCTCTCAAACAGTTTTTCTCCCCTTGACCCGAGCCCCCAGGTTCTTATATTTCCTGGCCGTAAAGAGTGTAACCTTATCAGTTGGAACATCACTGGCCTTGCCGGCAAGTTCAGTGACCCTATGTGGTTGACCTTTACAAAAGGTTTTGATGTGATCTGTCTCCAGGAGAGCTGGGCAACCACAAACTGCTTTTTTCTGAATGGTTCCAAGACTTGTTTCTGCTTGCACACTCGCTCTGGATGGGGAGATCAATTGGGGGATTGATTATATTTGGGTCCCTAGTGATCCGTTGTAGCCTTAATGTTTTACCTACGGAAGTTCCCAGTTTGCAAGCTCTTTAATTCTCCCTCGGGTCGATTAAATTGCTAAAATTTGAATTTTTATAATGCCATCTCAGCACCCCCAGAGGTTACAAACATGCATATATTATAGTAGTTGGTGATTTTAATGTTAATTTATGTGGGGACCCAAGGGACGAAGGAGTGCAGGGTCTAGGATGCTTCTACATGACTGGTATGCACATGGAACATACTCAACAGGGAACAAGTTTTAACGTTATTTTAAATGAACGTGACCTAGTTTCTGCAATGTGTATGTTGCACCCCTGGGAAAAGGAGATCAACCCCACCTTTACAGGGAGGAGTTTTTATTTTTATTTTTTTGGACCTCATATGCAACAATCCAAAAAGGTATTTGTTATTGTGCGTACTGGGTTGAGAGAACAGAATATACAAACGATACCTGCCGGATGTTCCCTTGCCCTGATACACCTATTTTCAACCTTTATCTCGAGGTGTAGAGGATTCCCCTGCATACCTCCCATTGGATTAGGATGTCTTCCAATCCTTGGACCGTTTTAATCCTCTATTGCCTACCTGAATTTGAATCATGACTAACAAGAGGTTCCCACATACTGGCTCTCTTCTCAGATGCATTTATACAGTCTAACCTACCAAGTCGTCCAGCGGTCTTTAACAAAGCTACACAAGACGGTGGACTACTAGAAATCCAATTAATACAGATTTCCCTGTGAGCAATAATAATCAAAATTGCTCAAACTGCTCAAACAATTTCTTGTTCTTCCCAGTAAAACTATGGTTGTCTAGAGTCCCCAAAAGAATCAAAGATAAGCTTACCTCTATGTTCTTTTTCAGTATATCTGTTAATATCTTACCCACTTCTAGCCAATAAGCATTCACGCCAGGACATTGACAAAACATATGCACATCATGTGCCTTTTGGAGTCCACATTTCGGGCAGCATCTTATTTCCCCCCTATTCTGTACAACTTCTTTGGGGACCAGTAGACCCTGTGCAAGGTAAATAAATGGTTCTTCCTTAAAGGAGCGTATTTGACAAACAAGCAAAGTGTGTTCATAGATACTTGCCACAGAGTTGTTAAGTCGGCGTCTGGGAGGGCCTCTTTCCACTTTTCCTCCAGTGGCATCGTATAGGAGTCTTCCTCTCGGACTAACATCCAGTACCATTTAGCAGTTTCTTTTTTCTGTACAGGGTTACCATATAAAATTGTTTCCCATTCATTCAAGGCTTCTACAGATGATTGACTTTAGGCCCAGCTTGTTAGTTACTTGTATTTAAATCTAGACAGTACATTTTTAGTTTTTTCTGATAAATAGTCCTATGAGATTTGATTCTGCTTGCCCATTAGTTGGCCCCATTTTTCAATTTCAGTATCCATAAGTGTATTGAGAAGGAAACTTTTAAGCATAGTGGAGTCCCGGGTGATTTCCGAATAGGGGCCAGTTGACTATAGTAGGGTAACTTCAATATTCTGCTAACCTGAATCCAAAGTCTACATGCCACGCTCAGGACCTTCAAACGAATTTTCTTAAAGAATTTGGGATGTCCATATTTAAACAAGAAATAGTTGCCTTCTTCTGCTAAATCACTAACTAATGCTCCAAAGCAAGGTAGGGGTAGCTGGATGATTTTACTTAAAAGTGCCCTAAAGTTTTTTAACTGGAAAGCCCAGCAATATAGCAAAAAGTCAGTTAAAGCAAGCCCTCCGTCTGTCTTTTTTTGCTGAGTTTTTTCCAGCCATTTCTTGGGTTCTTATTAGCCCATATAAATCTTGTCAGATCACCTTGCAATTTCTTAAACCATTTTAACTCGAAGTATAATGTTAAGGCATTAAATATAAACTTGAGCTTTGCCAAAATCATAATTTTTATCAGGTTCACCCTGCTGATGATCGATAATGGTACGGTAGACCAGGTTTGCAACAACCTTTTAGTTTCTTTCGTAAGTTTAAAAAAATGTATCTGTGCCATTTCTTCCAGGGATTTAACTACCTGAACTCCTAAGTATCTTAACTCTTTCTTCACTTTTTCCTAACAGTAGAATCAAGTGTGTATCCCAGGTCATTATCTCTATTTTTTCTTTGTTTACCTGGTACCCAGCTATCTTACCAAAGCCCATTATAATTGCAAATGATTCTGTAGGGTTTGGCGTGTATATTATTAGGTAATCAGCATAAAGCACCTCTTTCTTAACCCAACCTTGAGGTTGAAAGGACTGGATCAGCTGTTTCTTCCTAATCGTCCATGCTAAGGGCTCAATGTGCAGGTTAAACAGCAAGGGGAATAGGGGAAAACCCTGCTGTGTACCTCTACCTATTCTTAATTGCTGAGTGAGTGAACCGTTAATTAAAAACCTTGCGGAAGGGTGTGTATAAATCTATTTTATAGCATTAAAAAAGTTGCTCCCTAGTCCATTATGGGATAAGACAGTGTAGAGAAAGGGCTAGCTAACCCTGTCAAATGCCTTAGCGGCATCGACAATCAGCATAGCCAAGGGGAGATTTTTGTCTGTGGCCAAACCTATAGCGCATACCAGGTCGTGTGTAAGATCACTTAACTGTCTGTTTTTCATAAACCCTTTATGCAAAATTCTTATTAAATCTCCCAATACTTTATCTAGCCCTTTTGCCAATATACTCGTGAATGTTTTGTAGTCGTTGTTAAGTAAAGATATTGGGCGATAGGACTCACATTTTTTAGGATTATTGTGGGGTTTTAATATAAGTTCTTTGTGGCCGCATTCCAGGATTCTGGGACATCTTTATTATTTATGTAGACAGAGTTAAATAATGAGGTTAGTGAATGAGTGATTTCCTCCTCTAAGACCTTATAGAGTTCGCTGGGAATCCCATCAGGTCCGGGTGCTTTCCCATTCTTCAAATTTCTTATTGCTAAAGATACCTCTTCAGATGTAATGGGTTATTGAGTAGAGATTCCTTGTCTGATGAAAGTTTTGGAAGAGGGTCACCTAAAAGACAAGAAGTTAGCTGTTCATTCGATAATGAAATGTCTTCCTTGTATACATTTTGGAAGAAATCAGTAAAAGCGTTCCCTATGTCATTATCATCAGTGCAACTCTCATATGACCCTTCCAAAGTTATCTCATTTATTGAATTCCTAACTAGATCTCCCCTAGTTTTCCATGCCAATAATCTCCCACACCCCTCACCGTACTCGTAGTGCGACAACTTACTAGCAAACCACTTTTTCTTAACTATACCTTCCAGATGTTCCTCAAGCTCTTTCTTCCCCTCATCAATTTGTACTTCAGTCTTATCCACTGCTGATGAGTCTCCTTCAACATAAAGATCTTTTGCCAAGAGATTATTTTCTTCTCTATCACTTCAATTTTTTTGTCGTTTTCTTTCTTCCTATGCGTGGCATTACTAATTATTTTCCCTCTGATATAGGCTTTATATTGTTCCCATATAACCCGTAATGAAGTGGAACCAGCATTCAGTTCTAAATAGTCCAGTGTATCTTGTTTCAGTTTTTTTTGTATTTCCAATTCTCCTAATAAAGACCTGTCCATTGTCCATCTAATTTCAGGCCCCTTTTGTTCTATAGATATCTCTAAACTAACTGCTGAGTGGTCAGAAAAATGGGCAGGATTATGAAAAACTGCTTTAACCTTATTACTTAATCTTGAGTCGAGAAGATAGTAGTCTATCCAGGAAGCATGACCATATTTTTTATTTTGATGTGTAAATTCCTTCTTTCTACCGGCTCTTAGCCTCCAGGGGTCTATTAGTCCGAAATTCTTCATAATGTTTTGTATTTAAGCTCGCATTTTTGGAGCATTGACTGTTAGCCTAGTGGTTGATATTTCTAATTCGGGATCCAACAGAGTATTAAAATCCTCGGCCATTATGGTAGGATGATCATCATTCAATATTTGTTGAAATAGGTCATGTAATGGTGATGGGTCATCTATATTCGGGCCATAATAGCTTATCACAGGGTAGTTCTGACTGTATATCCTCGCTGTCACAATGACCCATCTTCCTTTAGGATCTGGAACTACTTTAATTATTTTTGCATGAGCTGAATTCTTAAACAGGATAGCGACTCCTTTAATATTGCAGTTCTGATTGGTACATGCAAACTGGTGTATCCACTTATGCCCTTTAAGTATTGACTCCCATTCTTTTTGTTGCAGGTGAGGTTCTTGCAGCATTATAATGTCGCTCTTAGATTGTCTAAGAAATTGTAACATTTGCCTTCGTCTATCTGCTACTCTGAACCCATTTATGTTCCAACTGAGTATCCTCTAAGTGGGTTTGTTATCTGTGTTAACCATGTTCTAACGACTTTTCCTGTTGTCTAGAGGATTTTCGCATATCAGGACTTTTTATTTTTTAGATTTTTTTCTCAATGCTCCCATCCCTGTGTGCAAGTTGCAAAATATATACAGTGCATTCTTACCCCATTCTCATAAAGCCCCACCCACCCTCAAAGGGGAATCCTCCCTTTGACCAACATGGGCATAAAGTCTGCCCAGCAGCCTTCATCTCTCCAGCCTAATACTTTATGTGTGTATGTGTACTCAACCCATTTAAGGAGTTTATGTTTTTATCTGCTTGATTAAGCTTTCCACTTCCTCTGGGTCTCCAAAAATGTGCATTTTATTATTCCACATTATTTTTAATGTGGCAGGAAACTTAATTTGCACGATGGCCCCTAGAGATTTGAGCTCCTGTATGTACTGGTCCAACTCCCACTGATGCGATTGGGTTTCCTTTGATAAATCCGAGCAAATACGAAATGACCATCCGTCTCTAGTGTATGACCCTGCTTTTAATGCATCTGAAAGTATCCTTTCCTTAATAGAGTAGGTATTAAAGTTAACTAGTATTTTTCTGGGTTTATCTCTATTAGGATTCCATCTAACAGGATCTCTATGGATTCGCTGGATATCACGGAGTATATCTAATTCCCCGGCTTCTGATATTATATCTTGGATCAGATTTATGAAAAACTCCTTCAAATCCTCATCCTCTTTCCCCTCTGGGACATTCAGGAGCCTTAAGTTGTTTCGTCTTGAGTTATTCTCTAAAGTTTAAATTTTTTCTTGGTGGGCTTTTTCCTTTTACTTGCAATGCTGAATCTCCTTACGGTTATCAGTAATTTCCCTTCTCATATCTTCTGAGGACGTTTCCAAATTTTTAATCCTATCAGTCAAATCTGTGAGCTGCTTTTCGAGATTCTCACAGGCATCACAGATTTGTACTTGATTAGCTTCTGACATAGCGAATCTGTTTTTAATTTCCTCTGATAATGTCTGCAATAATGCCTCAATATTCTCCTGCCTTGGAGGTAGTTCAGTTGCTCCCTCTACCATTAAGGACTCAGGTGACATGGATGGTGCAAATGGTACAGATGGTGTGGGTAGATTTTCCTTCTGACTACCAAGTAAAGTTTCCTTGGGTGCGGCATCCACCTCCAGGACTTGAAATATATTAGCCAGGGGTAGACTAGAGATTTGCTGTAATTCTCCAACCGTTTTTTGATTCATAGTGTTAGAAACACCCGGGGAATCTAGCTCCCTTGTGACAAAAGTTGGTGGGTTGACACTCCCACTGACCTTAAAGAAGGAGCTTAATGAAGGGGTTATTTTAAGTCTAGACGGGTTTGTTTAGGGGTTCGATCGTTATGAGGTGCTGTTACTACGGTATCTGGAAACTGGGGAGAGGAGACTGGTGGAGACACTTTTTGCCCTAAGTGGGTTTCATCAACATCTGTACATTTATTTTGTAATGTGTACCTGTTGGTTTGTTGTATCCTTAGCTCCGTAAGATGTTGTAGGCAGCTTCCCCTCTAGTTTCACTCTTGGAGATAATTTAACATTGGAGCTCTGCTTCCCAGGTATTTTCGGCTCTTTATCCAACACAGGCACTTTTTTCAGGCCAAGCTCCAGTCTGTTTAATAAATCTTCAGGTGTTTGTGCGCAGGAGTATTGTAATTGCGCATGTGTATTAACTACACCACCTTGCCCCCGCAGAGATATTTGTGCTACAGCCCTTCGGCCCCGACTAAGTTGGAGGGCAGCCAGGACTATAAGGCCCCATATGCGGTAGACAGCACCATACGCTATCCCCAGCAGTCCATAGCACCGTAAAATAAATATGGCAATAGATCAAACAGAAGGACGGGAGCACACCAAGGACACCAGGTACCTAAAAAGGTAAATCCCAACCGCCGTGGAAGTCTCAGGATGCAGGAAAGAGCCCGTCAACAGCAACATAGGTCAAGGCTTAATCCAGCCCACACATCACATCCCCCCGATACCTCCAGCCACAGCTGCAGCCGCAGCCGCCCGGTCAGCCACGCTTGCGCCCGCGGAGGAACGGCAGCGAGGGAAAGTGGAGCAACTACAAGTGGAGGAATCCAGGGAGCAGGGCACCGATCCAGGGTACACCCATCCACGCACCTGCAGTATCTCCAAAACACAGCCGCTGCCCCCGCCATCCAGTCAGCCCCCCCGGGAGGAGTTGTGAATCTTTTATTGATTTTATCTTTGTTTCTGCATTCTTCTTTTCTTTTACTGTGGAATTTGTAATTTCCTCAAGCCCAATTAGTGACCATAACCCGGTGTGCACCACTATCTGTGGATCCCTGTTTGCTCATTCTCCCAGGGTGGGTGGGAGGAACCTATAAGGCCATTAATAGCGGTAGGAGGATTAAGTGGTCCCAGATAATTCTAGAGTCTTTTTATAATGCTCTTTACACCCAACATAAAAATGAGTTTAAAACTAGTATATTCCAACAGAACATTCGATCTAGTATCCTGGAGGCCTTCTCTGAGATCTCCAATACCATTTCGTAACTACTGAGAGTACCAGCCCTGCGGCAACAGGGTATGTTGCTGAGGTGGTTTGACTCTGGCTGCTCCCAGGTGTTGAGAACCCTGAAGAGAGCTTTGAGGGCTATTAGAACTGGGGGTCTCTAGTTAGCAGCGGTAGGTACCTTTGACCAAATAGGGACCCTTGCTTCTAGTCAGGGTAAGGGGGTACACTCCTAAAATAACCCCTGCTCACCCCCTTGGTAGCTTAGCACGAGCAGACAGGCTTATTTCAGAGGCAGTGTGTAAAGCATTTGTGAACACATAATCAAAAATAGTCTCTAAAATGGTAGGAAATAGCTTAGTTCAATGTAGATGGTAAATGCGACACTTTACTCTCAAAGTACCTTGGATACGTCACGCAATACAAACAAAAGGGTCGCAGGGAAGGTGATGCGTCGGTTCCTTGCTTCGGGGGAGGTGATGCGTCAGTTCCTTACTGCAGGGCAGGGGAGGTGATGCATCGGTTCCTTACCGGAGAGGAGGTGATGCGTCGGTTTCGTACTGTGATCCGGTGCGATGCGACAAGATGGCGCCTCAATGCGATGCGACGATCCGGTGGGATGCGAGAAAATTGTGTCTTGATGCGATGCAACAACATTGGATGTGATGCGTGCACGCCCAACGGCCGTGCGACGAACATGGTAACTTCTGAGCAGCGACAGGCCTATGACACACTTCTCCGGTGATGCGCTGGCGACCTCTGCGGTGGCGACACGCTCCTCCGGTGATGCGACGCGCTTCGCTGATGATGCGACGGCGAACAGCTGCAGCGGCAGCACACTTCTTCGCGATGCAACGGCAACTGCTGTGGCGGTGACACCCTTCTCCTCGTTGCGTCGCGCTTCCAGCTCTCAGTGACTCGCAGTCTTCTCAGAGGGCCCAAACAACAGTAGGCACCTCTCTGCATTCAGAATTCCACAGCAAGGGAATCCAGGGGAGCTGGTGGTGAAGTCTTATATCCCTGAGGAGTCAGGCAAGAGGCAAGCTTAGTTTAAGCCCTTGGAGATTATTCTTCAAAATTGCAAAAGTACACACAAAGTTCCTTTTCTCCTTTCCTTGGCAATGAAGTAACCACTGCAGGCTAATCCCAACAGCACAGCACAGGGGCAGGCTCCTCCTTCAGCTTACTTGGTTCTTCTCCTTGGCAAAGGGTCATCTTGATTCCCAGAAGTGATCTAAAGTTCTGGGGTCTGGGTCCCCCCTTTTATACACCAAAATACTTTTTCTCTGAAGGCAGAGAGTGTCTGTACCTAGTCCAAAGCAGTTCTGTGCAGTCCTGGAGCACTTTGTTTACAGGACTCCTTATTTCCTTTGACAGTGTGGGCCAGGGACATCAGAGGCACCACAGGAGGTGGAGCCAGCATTGTGGAAGGCAGGCACAGCCCTATTCAGAGCCAGGTGCAGCTCTTCACACTACTCTACATGCAGATAGGTCTATAGGTCTATACAACCCTGTGATGACTCACCTTGTCTCCTGGAATCCCCCAACCCCTGCCACTCACAAACCAGACAAGCAATACACAACCTAGCAGAGGCAGGCTTGGACAGTTAGGCAAGAAAATACCTACTTACTAAAAGTGGTATTTTCAAACACAGAATGTTAAAACCAACTTCACTAAAAGATGTATTTTATCATTCTGAGTTCAGGCATACTAAACTCGAATTTCTACCTAGTTCCCTGAGTCAGTTAGGATTATAAGATGTTATAATCAAATTGGCTATTCTGGCCTATGGGAACAGGTAGCCTTGCAATAGTGAAAAACTAAATTGGCTGTAATTCACTATCAGGACATGTCACACACACCAGGGCATGTCCTACCTTTTACATACAATGTACCCTGCCCATGGGCCTACCTTAGGGGTGACTAATATGTAGAAAAGGGAAGGTTTAGGGACTGGCAAGTGGGTGCACTTACCAAGTCGATATGGCAGTCACAGACTGTGCACAGGCTCTGCAATGGCAGGTCTGAGACACACATTACAAGCTGCTTCTATGGGTGGCACAACCAGTGCTGCAATCCCACCAGCAGCATTTGATTTACATGCCTTGGGCACATATGGTGCACTGTACTAGGGTCTGACAAGTAAATCAAATAAACCAATCATGGAGTCACTAATCCAATACAACACTTTACAATAGGGAGCATTTGCACTGTGGCACTGATTAGCATTGACACAGTGCCCAAAGCATCTAGACCAGCAAAACACATAGCAAAAACACAGGAGGTAACAGCAAAAAAAAGGAAGGGAGACCCACGCCAATGGTGCCAGGTCTAACAAGGGCCAAACCAAGGGATCCCGCCTTAGTTAGGAATAACCGTAGCCTCTACAAACAAGAACTTATTAGACGGAAGAACATCATAAAAGAGGAGGCCTGGACAGAATGGATAGAAGCTAGTACAATGAGGGTAACTCCAAATTCTGGAGTATCATCAACAATCCCTTTTTCTCAGCAGATACTGTGATGCCCTGGAGGCTCATTTAACAAAGACAGCTGGGTGGGACATTTTGAGGAAATTTAAAACTCAAACAAAAAGGAACCGGGTTAGATTCCTGTACAAGATGCACAGCCATGGATGCATCAAATGAATAAAAGTCTCAATTTTACTCCTCCATTAATCTTTTTCATTGTTACTCCATAAGTTTCTTAACCATTTTCTCCTTATTTTCAATTCATTTTATACATTCATCTTCCCTTGAGAAAGTCTTTTGCAGAGCACAGAAGAGTAAAATGTTTCCACTAGTCACGATAATTTATTTAAAAATTCAATGCATTTTGGGAATGTTCCCTTCATCAGGGATATCTAAAATACAAATATTCAGAAAAGATGTGTACCCCATTAACTCCTTCGGTGCGCATGACGAGCCCAGCTCGTCATGAGGCACAGTGGAGCTATGCTCATGATGAGCTGGGCTCGTCATAACCGTCGCGGCCCGGCCACGCACGGTTGATTCCCCGCCTGTGCGGGAGAATCAATCAGTGGGTGGGGTCGTGACGGGCTCAGCTCATCATAAGCACCGCTCCACTGTGTCTCATGACGAGCTGGGCTCGTCACGAGCACAGCGCCACCGCTGCCGCCCCCCACGTCGCGAGAGAATTACCCGCGCGTGGAAGGGGTTGAATCTAAAAAAAGCATCATACACATATATCTAGCTTTTACCAAAATAATCCTCAGTGCAGAACATATACGTATTGTGACACCTTACGATATCCTGTTCCACCTACTGTTCTGAAATCGCGCTATTGCTTTAGCTACGCCCTTCCTAATCAGCCACATGTGTGTTTGTTGAAAAAAGCCCCGCTCCTCCTTAGCAACTCGACCTCAGTCCTCCCTCCCAACATCCCTCAACACTGCTTCTCCCAGTATGCATCAAGGTTACAACCGTAGGAAGTGCTCATTCCCACAATGTTCCTAGTGTCCACCGTACAGTCCTGCTTGCATGAAAAGCTCAATTATTATCAATGCATGCTGGGGTGCGCTTTCAGAACAATAAAATGTAAATGTTACTGTCGGCTGTGAGTTAAAGCTGAGAAGCTATGTAAGCGTGAACAAGAGATCCTTTCACTTGGTTAGCAGTGCTGGGAGGAGGTAGAATTAAGTTTGAATGGAGCATGAGGGAGTAAGGCATAAGTAGTCACAGTAAGCATATTTATGTTTGAGGTTTTGAGAAGCACCGCTGGCAAATTTAAAGCATGCAGGGTAAATGTGGTGAAGGGCGTAGTCCAGCACAGTGATAACGTTGCAGCAAGATATGCAGGGGTGGAACAGGATATCGTAAGGTGTCACAATACGTATATTTTCTGTACTGAGGATTATTTTGATAAAAACTAGATATATGTGTATGATGCTTTTTTAGATTTAATGGGGTACACATCAGGTAGAGCTTACAAAAACACACAGTATTTATGTCTGGTAATTGGGTGAGGAATGGAATGATGACATTGATTGTCTTTTCTGTATATTTGTATTTTAGTTATCCCTAATGAAGGGAACATTCCCGAAATGCATTGGATTTTTAAATAAATTATCGTGACTGGTGGAAACGTTTTACTCTTCTGTGCTCTACAAAAGACTTTCTCAAGGGAAGATGAATGTATAAAATGAATTGAAAATAAGGAGAAAATGGTTGAGAAACTTATGGAGTAACAATGGAAAAGATTAATGGAGGATTAAAATTGAGACTTTGATTCATTTGATGCATCCATGGCTGTGCATCTTGTACAGGGATCTAACCCGGTTCCTTTTTGTTTGATGTATTTCAAGCGCACTGGGCGAAGCGCTATCAAGTTTGCACGCCGTTATTGTGATGAAGAAATTGAGCATTAAGTAAAGAGGCAAACAATGAGTACGAAGGTGTGCATTCCACCACCCACATTGATTGAAATGTATAACTCTCCATCCTCTGCAATAAGTGGGGGAATGGGTAGGATAGAAGGAAACGCTGCCTTAAAATTTTCATCTGAGGAAGTCAAGAAGGCATATTGGGGTTATCTAAGAACAAGGCTCAAGGACCTGAAGGGATTCCCCTCGACCTTTATGTACAAGGTGTGGAGTTTGGGTCTCCATCCTGATCTCTGTAATTAATGCCACCGTGAAAGCTGACCCCCACCAGAATCATGGGCAAAGTCAATTGTTGTACCGGTTTTTAAAAAGGGTGACAGTGCCGATTGCTACAGGCCCATATCACTGCTTGACTCAGTGGTTAAGGTGGTGGGGCGCATTCTCTTGAACAGGCTTTCTGAATGGGCAGAGAATAACAACATTTTGTCGGAAGCACAGTATGGTTTCCGGTCCGGGAGGTCAACCGTGGATCAATGGCTGAAATTATATCTAATATTAAGTAAATATAAAGTTGAAAGACGTGGCACCATACATCTGGCATTTAAGCATTTATCATCCGTGTTTGACCGGGTAAATAGATCCAAACTCTGGCAGTTTATGTCATCCATGGGGGAGATCGGGATATTGTTTTATTTTTTGAGGGAGCTCCAGAAGGACACGGTGGCAGCGGTATGCTTTTCAAAAGATGTAAAGGTCACCAATCCTATTTAACTTATACGTTAATAATTAGGCCCCTGGTTCTGGGGTTTCATTACATGCAGAAAATGCGGTACCTAAGGCCTGAACCGCCAGGGGCCTGCAGATCTTACTGGACTCTTTTGTTTAGTTTATGGAGGATTTGGATTGATCGGTGAACAATAAAAAATACTTTGTAATGGTCGTAGGCCCCCGATCAACCAAATCAATTACATATAAAGTTGGGTTTTCTCCAGTGCCAAAGACCAGTCTTTTGTTCGACTCCTCCTTGAGCTGGCATCCCATGACTAACAGGAAAAAAGAGGACTTTGTGAGGTTGAATGCCGCTGTATTTCATTTTGTTACACGACTAGGCAGCAGACCGACTGGTGCTCTCCTACAGATTTAGAGGGCTAAGTCCATCTGTAAAGCAGTTTAAAGAATGAAATCTGGGGTTACCCCAATCAGAAGGAGTTACACATTTTGGAAAACACTTTTTGAGACGTTTTCTGTGTCCCCTGCAAAGTACCTCAACCTTTGCAGTTCATGAAGAATTTGGAGTGGCTTATCTAACCAATAACACTGCCATTCAGCCACTCTCCCTTTGGATAACTATATGGACCAGGCCTGGGATCCAACTAAGGATAGAGATTATCAAGGACTGCCTGGCCCTGGATCATTTCCTTCACATTCCCTGGTTTAAATGTATCAGGGACTGTTTCTTGAACTTAGGTAGAGCAGTTTTATTTAGAAATCCGGACAGTATCTGCAAGCAGGACCACAAATGGGTGAAAGAACATTTTTTTAGAAGAAGGCAGTTGGATAGGGAGGGGGATGCTTTAATGAAGACTAGTGTTCGTCGATATTTCCTCTTGAAAACTGTTCCCTCTACCAAGCCTTATCTCTTGGGTGCTAAAAGTAGGCATGACCGCTTTCTACTCACTAGGTTAAGGCTGGACCTATTGCCCTTCTTGTTGGCCTCCCAGCGGGGGGAATATGGGTGTTAATCTTGCGTCCTGCGGCTGCGACAGTAAGCCTCCGCAGGACACGCTACATGTTATGATATTTTGCAGCTTCTATAAAATACCCAAGATACATTATATTCTCCCCGTACTGAAAAAGGCTAACTTTACTCAGGTCCGCCCTGCACACTCAAACTTGCATATGCTTTTGGTAGATATTATTCTTAATGTTCTTAGTTTTTTTTAAGTTGCTGTTAGGTTGAGAAACAGCTGTGATTAAACCCCTTTGGATTGTAGGACATTCGTTATCTTTTATATCTTTGTAGGACCTTTTTCAACTGTCTATTTAGTCTATGTATTGTTAATATTGAGGATGATTTTGAAGTGTGTGTCATGGTTTGTTTTACTTTTATGGTTTTTATTTCAAAGACCGAATAAAGTTTATATTGATTGATTGACACCAGTGATGACATCTCAAATGACATCATTGATGACATCACTGATGCCACGGAGTTAAACAGGCTACACCTGGGGACAATTTTCTATTCATCTTAATGGCAGGGGTGTGTGAAAATTGCATAATTCGGTGAAATGTCAACAAAATTACTTGAAATTACGTGGAATTACATGGCATGCAAATCTGTCATTTTGTGCTATATTTTAGCATGAAATGCATCCTTGCTCAATTTTTGCCACAAGGACATATTTAACAAATGCACTACGAACAACAGTCCCTTTTGTTCTGTTGCTCTTGTGTTTGCTGTAAAATTGTACTACAAGTGGCATATTCACAGTACATTTTAATGCGAATTGTAAGTAATTACGAAAAGTTGCATTAATGTTGTAATCTCGGGCATAACATAAAATTCCTGAAATTATGTTCATTTCCCATAGATCTACTTAGTGGGATTTCCTTTTTAAAGTCTTTACATGACCTGCAATTTTAAGTCAAGAGGTGAACAAGTATACATTTGCTACTGAAAAGACATATTCTGTTAGGCCCAATAGACAACCCTCCATTATTTACTACAATACATAGCACATTCCTGAGATGGTCACAATGGCCTACAAACTTAAAGCAATGCTTACAACTAAGGGTGAGTGGAACTCACAGAATTTGACTTTGCAGAATTCCGTGAAGTTACATAAAATTACATCACACGGTTCACCAGAGGGCACAGCTTCTCGAGTTAATTTTGCTGCTGCGCAAGTAGGTTCTCTACTCAAACAACAGCCTTCTGACTGTGAACACTTGTGACTGCCCACATTAGAAAAACCTCTACAGATGTCCTTCGAGCAACCTGAAATCATGCCATAGGACGCCAAATCTTGCTCACACTCGCCAACTTACCGTTCTGGAGCCTTACATGAGAAAAAAATCTGGCACGCGGTTATTGCATTGGTAGAATGGAATATTCAACCCACCCCTACTTACCATACTAGCTTGAGATAAAACACATCTAATCGAGACACCCCTGCAGTCTCCATTATTCCTCTATCTGTGATGCCTCAAAATCCTCAGCGTTGTTCTGGCCATATAAAAAAATAAATCATGACACCTTCTGAAAATAAATGTTGCGCGGTGTAATGGTATTGTGAATCTAAAGTGAGTGGGGATTCTCTACTTCAACTGCTATGACTCAGGGCAGAGGTTAATAGGACAAACACTTAATAAACATTGAAATATTAAAAATAAAAACGCAACAATCTGAGTACTAGAGCACCACAAGCGCTTTTATGTTACTTTGTGTATTTTTCAGGGAATTTTGTGAAGTACCTTGAAACATTATGCAAATGTTATTCGCAGGCATAAGGCAGAAACTGGTTGGGAGTGTGGTTTAGCCTTTAGTGCTCCGCTGCCCCTTTGCAATGGGACCAAAACTTGTATGTGCACTCCCTCTCTTGAGTGGCACAGTGATAAAAAGGACCATGCTTGGAATGTTACCAGAACAGAGTAATTTGAAACATAACTCCACATTCTTCTTCGTAGATCATTTTTAATAAACTTTCACTTTGACTCCAATCTGCAACAAGGTGTTCTAAAATGAAGCAACAAGTAACCTGTTGGTGAATGTGTATCTAAGAAATGCCACGCATAACTCAACGGACCTGATGATTAGCAAACACACAGAATATTTACACTACCTATCTCACCAAAGAATACATTAGACAACCGAACATTGAAGTAGTACATACAAATTAAAGCAATAATTTTAACACATATATCTAAATACAAAGAAATGTTTATTGAAATAGTGGTTGATATTCATTGGCTCCAATTAGTTCTCACCAATTGTGGTCAAAAAGTTGGAAATGGGTGTTTTTAATTGTCTATAGGCCCTCTCATACCGTCTTATCAATATCTAAATATGCACAGGAGGATGCACCTTCAAGGTGAACTTTCAAATATATGATGACGATAAACTAATCCATTTCTACCCAGGAAATCACTTTGTGCTGTGTCCACACCTAGAAAATAGCAATCAGAAACAGTGAAGCCACTTTGCAGCTATTTGACTGGCCTTAAGACCATGGAACCCTCCTTATACCTCTCCAAGAAACAGAACGTTGATTCTTTTTATTTCAAAGTATTGTATAAATTAGAATTTTTAATAAGAAAAGAAATAATACAGAAGGAAACAAAGAGGGAGAAGAAAACAAATGAAATAGAATCATTAGCACTATCAATATATGTACATCAATGCGACACTTATGCTATTTGTCGGTAGAGTTCGTAAATTGTCATTAGCTGTAAACAATGCCAATGGATTGTATAGGATGGTGAGCGCCTGGATGCGTAAGGGAAGTATGGAGCGATAGATGGTAGGGGACATAATAAATCTGGAGGGGTGTAAGTCAGAAATGTATGTATATTGTACATATTCTTAGAAGTGTTTCTGGCGTAATATCTATGGGTAGGGAGGGGTGGGGGGCCTAAAGGGGGAGAGGTGGTATCATGTGTGTCAGTAAGAGAGGTGTGAAAGCCTAGGTAGGGCTGACGATGGGAGAACCTGTGCCCAAAGGGAGGTTTTCCTATTAGGGGGACAGGATGGACATAAAGAGATCTAGGGTGTCCCAGATATGTTGGGAGGTTACAGGGCAGCCTATGTCACTAGACTTGGTTATGTGAGTGCTTCTTAGACAGGTAACCCAGGCCCACTAAGTATGATATGAAACATTGTAGATTGACTTCCAATCAATCAGTATTACTTTGTTGGCAATGGTGAGTAAAATTAAAGGAGGGAAGGATCCTTGTCAGAGAGATCAGTTGGGTATCTGCCAGAAGAGGTCCTGGTAAAATAGATGGGAAGGACAACGAAATGGATGTCGTGAATATTTTGTTTAATCTTAGAGAAAAATCTCACCAGTAGGAGTGTAGATAAGGGGAAGAGAAGAACATGTGCTCTTCGTCACCAGAGGACGAGTCGCATACCCAGCATGTGTTGGCATCCTTGAGTTCTTATCAGAACAGTTTGATCCTTTTTAAAGCCAAGCTCTTTTTTGCTCCCCATGTGAATTCAATGGTAAAGGATGTTACAATCCATCTTAACATTGTTTCGAAAATTCTAAGACTCCTACACACCATCTACAAAATATAGTTGACATGCCTCGACTACTATAATATGGAATGTTATCTTCTAGAAAAAAACAAAATGGCGTGTTTCATCAACTTAAGAACCACGCAGCCAGATTGTGCTTACATTTTTGTAAGTCAACCAAATCAAACCCCTTTCCTAAGAACTCCTTTTCCTCTACTAAATGTGAAGATAACTGACTAAGACCCAGTCAGAGCGCCCAACTCAATTTCAGATTGCAACCCATCATTCATTTGTATGAAACACCAAGGCAGATAGTTTTGTGTGGCAGGACCTAGACTTAAGAATAACCTCAGCCTTCATCTTGAGAAGCGAACCCAGAATGTTTCCTGCCTATGAGATTGCACTGAGGGTTCACAAGATACCTGAGGAGCACTGTGGTGGTGGTGGGGGGGGGGTACCAGCCGACAGCCATAAGAGAAAAGTGTGAACAGTGACCTATTCAAACCTGCCTGTTCAGACGTAGTTAAATATGTAACTGAACCCCATCTTTTCCTTCATAGGTTCTGCAGTCTTTTTCTTCTCTCTATTCCCTCCTCTTTGTTACGGGGTGCAGGTATGGCCTGATCTCAGGAGCAGGGACAAACACAGACACGTAGACTACTTGGTGGCTATGGGCGGAAGGACCCAGAGCGATCCTTGCCCCTTTATTTAATCCCTCTGGCCATGCCTGGTCAGAGGGTGATACAATGTTTGGATGCCCTTCCGGGCCAGGCTCCGGGTTCCGCTCTTGCGGGACTGGGATTATTACACTCTTAAGTAACATAACAATCACTAATGTAGCTTTAAAAAATAGAGCAATACCTAGATAATGAAATTAATAAACAGATATATATTCACTTACGCCTCAGCTATGTGAACTTCTGCCTTTCCTTACTTTTTGGGCAGACAACTAAGAGCATTGTGGTGTGCCTGAATACATGCATGTAATTGAAGTGTCAGAAGATTTGCTAATTTGTAACTCATCAGGGATTATTGAACCTATGCCAATTTTAAAAAAAATCACTGTTCTCTCAGCAGTAATTAGTTTTTTCACTTTATCGATTACCTTTGGATCCAGATAGTTGCACAGCAGTAAGGTGCACGCCATGCATGAATTATCTAAGGCACACTGCTGGAAAATGCTCACATTTACTTATGATAGACATCTGTTCTTTCTGCTCTTGGTTCTGCTATTGTGATTATAAATTTACAAATGAAGAATGAATGATCTAAAGAGAGGGAAAAAGCAATTTATTTGACAAAGGTGCGTCCTTTCTCAATCCTGGCTCCTTAAGCTTGCATTTAAATGAGCAAAGGCAATATCAAAGAAAATGATTTTCTATTATTGCTGCAAGGCAGAGCAATCGTTCTCCAGTATGAGCACATGATTCCTTTAGAAAGCACCTGACTGTTTTCTGTGTACAACCTACGCTAGGACAGGAGATACATGTGTACAATAAAGCTACTGCGGCTGCCTTTTTGATTTTACCATTTAGACAGAGTGAAGTACTCTGTGTCTAGCAGTTTATTCTAAGGAAAATACACGAGAAGAAAGAAACATGTTCTATTGTTAAATGTTGGATACGTGCATCTGATACAGATACAAAATATTAAATCATCGGTTGACTATTATGAATAATGCAGTGCTCAGGCTCGAACTTGGCTTATTGAAATTTCAGAGAAAGCTTGAAAGCACGGAATACCCTCTCTGAAAATGACCACTTTAATGCAAAATGTTTATATGGGGTAAAAAATGAAGCATAACTGGTGCAGATAAATAATGCAAATAAAATAGCAGTTCCACAGCTTGATAATGGTACATATCTAAATTGTCTAAAATTAAAAATGCATTACTGGTTTCAGATGCTACCTAGAGGAAGGAGACTCTCAAATTATTCTAATTCTAATTGTATTTATATAGAGCTTATTACCCCAGACAAGGCGTTGCATGGCTTTTCAGCGAGTAGCACGCTACTCTGGAACCCAAAAAGGATTAATTGTAAATTAGTATAGGGAAATATGAATTAATTTGAGTGGTGGACATGCAAGTCTGTTAGTTGGATTGAAAAGGATAATGGAGGGATAGAAGAGGGAAGAGTCTAGAAAGTGTTTATTTGTAGATCACAGTAGCAGTAGGAGGTTTGGGATGAGTAAAGGAAAGATAGAGGAGGGAAGAGCCTTTAGAAATGGATTAAGGAGGTCCCAAAGTAAAATGATATCTCAGATAAGACTATGGAGGGATACATGAGGGAAGAATTTAGAAAGGGTGGTTTGGGAGATCTTACTAGTAAAATGAGGTGCAGGATGATGCAAGGCGGGATAGAGGAGGGAAGAGTCTAGAAGGAGGTATTTTGGAGGTCATAGAAATAGAATGGGCTATTATGGAGACCATAGTAGTAGAATGAGGTTTGGGATGAGTCAGAGAGTGAAGGTAGAGAATATACTGAGAGAGGTAAAGAGTTCAACATAGGGTAGTGCATTAAGAGAGATGCAAATGGCTGTGTTTTGTTTTAAAAGTAGGATTAAAGTAATAAATATATAAATACATAAATACATGGAAGGTTTACATGTATAAGGAAGGTAATATTTCAGGATTTAAGTTGTATTTAATAAACTCAGACTTTCAATTGTAGCTAAGGTATTTGTGGTGGTTTTTCCCAATAATTCAATAGTGAAGCAACTGTAGATAAATTGTTATTATGATAGAATGTACATGTTGTGATAGATAAACAGAGACCCATAAGAATCTAATCAATTAACTTATATGAAAAGTATGCAGTGACCTATGTACATGTTAAGTATAGAATAATTTAACCATAGGATATATTTCATTTTCTAAGCAGACCTAAAGAATTTTTATATATCTATAAACATAATTACTATGCATATTTATACAAAGAAAAGCACATATCTAGATACATACTTATAATAACATGTATTTCATATATATACAGGGATATGCTGTACATTTATGTTTGAGTATGTTGGTTGTGTAGGGAAGAGCAAACTCTTGAGTAGTCTGCTGAAGATAAGATAGTTATCCATGGATCTTATGTTTCGGGTTAATGAATTCCATAGTTTGGCTGCTTGAACAGAAAAGGGTGTGCCACCTATATTTTGTTTCTTGTATGGTGGGATTTTGGGATGAAGTGCCACTCTAGAGCAGAAGTTCCTTTGGTGAATGCATTTGGTGATTTATTTCCTGATGAAAAGTGGTCCTGTTCCATGTATTGCTTTGAGGGTGATACAAAGCAGCTTGAAAGTGGATCTTCTGGCAACTGGTAACCAATGTAGGGCTCTTAAGGCAGGGGAGATGTGGGCTTGTGGCTTTACATGTAGGAGTAGTCTGACAGCAGAGGTCTGAATCCATTGTAGTGCAGTTGATAAAGATGATCCCTGGCAGAGGCCATTGGCGTAATTAAGCTCAGTGCAAGAGAGGTAGTAGCTTGGACCTTGTGGGGAAATCCCAGGTGAGGGAAGAAGCGTCGCAGAGTTTTCATAGTAATAAATCTTGATCTTGCTAATTTGTCCACTTGGGCATTCATTGATAGCTTAGAGTCCATGGTAATTCCAAGGTTTCTTACTTCCTGAGATACTTTAGGAGGTGTTCAAAGATCATCAGGACATGCGGCGAGTGGGTCATAACGTTTCCAATTGCCACAAGTGAGTATTTCCATATTGGAAGAAGTCAATTTGAGGTGGCTCCATGTCACCCACTGATCAACAGCTCAGAGGCAACTGAAAATTAGAAAGTTTACAATGTCTTCGGGGCTTTCCAGTTTAAGAAGTATTTGTGGGTCATTTGTATGGTTATAGCATGTGAGGTAAAACTAGTTGATCATTGCCATGAATGACTTCCTGTAGAAGTTGAAAAGCATGGGTAAGATGATAGAGCCTTGAGGGACCCCTGCTTTTGTGAAGTATCGTGTGGATGAGAAAGGGGGAGAATGGATGACATTTGTTCTGTTTTGAAGGTAGGATGTGATCCAGTTGAGAGCAATCCCTTCTATGACGGCTTTCTAATATTTTTCTGAGAAAGTGGTTCTGACCATCTGAGCCGCCCGGATTTTTCGCTTTCTGAACACCCACGTTTTGAGCTTTTACTGTGGGAGAATCTCATAAGCTGGGACTCACCCACAGTGAACTCATGATAAAATGGACTACATGTGGATTTCCAGGATGTCCGCCTTGTGAGATAAGCCCGCTGCGCTGCAGCCAGGGTAAGGGGCACCGGACTGGTTACATGTGCACGGGAAACGGTGTTTACAATGCTGTCAATACCACGCTGGTAGATTACAACGCGGACATTACATCGTCCGCGTTGTTACCACGCATGGCATTACATCGCAAGTCATTTCTGCGACTTGCGCTAGATGGCACGCAACACCAGGGAATGTGCTGGATTTTAAATCCAACACCTTCCATGCTGTTGCACTAACTGAAGTAGGAATAGTAATTTATACTATTCCTAAGTCCAGCGAGCCATCTAGTGCAAGTCGTAGAAAAGACTTGCGATGTAAAGCCATGCGTGGTAGCAACGGGGACGATGTAACGTTCGCTTTGTAACCTACTGCGTTGTAATGTGTGGCGTAGTAACGTCATACATTCCATGTGAACACGTGCACACATGTGTGCACCTGTGTAAGGGCTGCGCAGGGGAAATTCCTATTGTGCGCAGCCCAGGAGTTGGTACAGATAGAATGGTGTGGAAAGGATTATGCAGAGTTGGGTGGTGACATGGAATAGCCTTTATAATGTGGGGAGACACATGTAAGGGATAGTCAGTGTCCTTTACTAGTCAGTGTCCTTTACTGGTTCACTGTAGGAACACTCCATTTTTCTCCTATGGAGACAGAGACCACATGGGGTAGTTTCAGTTCCCCGCACCAAAGTACACTGTAAGTTGTGTAAAAATAATTATTCTGCTGAGTCCAAAGCCATAGCTGGACTGTTTATGGGTCATCCAAAAATGTCATATTCCTCTGACTCAGCTCATAACCAGAACCTGGCCGGGTGTGACCCTGCCAGGCTGGATTAATTACCTTCCTCCCCAAGCTGTAGCATCAGAAGCCTAGTCCTTCACAGCAAGGATTCCCAAGGGTGAAAGTCTTCTCTCCAGGAGGGAGAGATGGGGTGAAGCTGCAGGGTATCAATCAGCAGCTATCACCCGGTGCCAGGCACCAGCCCTGTTCCGGCCCGGGCCACGAAGTCAGCAGGGGGAGGAAGAGGGCTTTTCAGAGACCATGTGGCATGGGACCCCTGGACGATGTCATCTTGAAGTATCCCAGAGGCCTGTGCAGGAAGGAGGGATCAGGGCCAGGGCGGTGATGTGTCGTTGCAGGATAGGGCAGAAGTGCCTTCCTGCCAGACCCCTCCAAATTCTCTTAAAGGTATTGCACAGGAAGAGGAGCTCTCTCTGGGGTGTGGTCTTGCTGAGGAAGACTGGTGCTGGAACCTGGCACCATAGGCAGTTGGAAGAAGGAACCCGATGACAGTCCCAGGACTCTGGACTGCGCCTTTGAGGGAGTCCAGGGCCAATAAGAGCAAGCCTGAGCCTCTGCGCAAGCAGAAGAGGGGCCCAGAAGGAGATCCTGGTGAAAGGCTGGCACAGCACATTGCCAAGTCACCCTCTTGGAGGCCAGGGGGGTGGTGATAAGTGCTCCAGATGGCTAGTGCTGGCCACCAGGAGCGAGAAGAGGCCAAGATTGTCAAAATCGGCCACACAGGGGCCGAGATATGCCCCCCAGAAGGTAGGCGGCCTTTGACCTTTTTTGTGACCGACGTCGAAGTGTGTGGGGCTCTGCCGCTGGTCTTTGATGTGCCCCCAGGATGGGTTAGGTCCCGGGGGCTGCCCCAGAAGAAGGAGATGTTGCAGCGCTCCATCGCGCCCCCCCCCCCGTGAACTTGCCTACGGGGCCCAAGCTCTTAAACCTGGGCCCCCATGAAATAAAGTCGGGGAGCACCGTCGTACTCCCCGTGAAATGGCCCCCATAGGCCCAGGAGCCTACTCTGGGCCCCAACAATAACTGAGGCCGGGAGTGCCGTTGCGCCCCCGTGAAGCTGTTCCAGGGGCTCGGGGAACCCATCTCTAGGCCCCGCAGAAGAAGAAGTAGGGGAGCGCGGTGAAGGTGGGTGGTGCCAAGGACCCTTTCCCGGGCCCCTGATGCCAGAGAAAGGAGGGGGGGGTGCCGTTGTACTCCCCTAAGGAGTACCTGTCTGCTCACAGGAGCAGGCAGACCTGGCAGACCAGAATGAAAGGTTGGCTCCTGCAGCAACACGTGAGGGTGCTGGCCAGTCGGAGAGCAAGCAAGGGCAGCCGGGGGTGGACTCCCCAAGCTGCTCTCCCACTCATCTGCACGCAGGGTGCCCGGGTGGGACCGGGCCCCAGAGAAAGTGGAAAAGTGGCGAGAGGCCACCAACGAAGGCAGCATGGCTCTCCTCAGAGCAGTGGGAGAGCCACTGCTCAGTTATTGACGAGCAGGGGGAAAAGCACCCCATAAAGCCTTGCAGGGCATGGTGATGCCTGCAGGAAAAACAGCTTGTTTTTCAGAGTGTGGTGACTCCAGGGTCACCACCATTTGAATGCCAGGGTGCTGGGGAGCTGCAGGAGCAATGCAGACTCCCCCAGCATAAAAGTAGAACATCCCCACCCTCAGTCTCTGGGGGCCTTGAAGGAAAGATCCCCTCAAGGGTTATTTATGTTTTGTCAAGCCTACCTAATGCTGGAACTTTTGTTCTTCAGCTGGGCACTGATGCTTAGGGCTACACTGAGGTGTGGGAGTCTGAACACGGATTGTTGTAGTGGAAACATCCCCTAGAGGCGGAAAGGTGTAATTGTACCAGTGGTGCATTTACGATTGGTGTTCCTTATGGGGAATGGAAGCCACCTGAAATATGTAAAATGATAAGTAATTTGGAAATATGTTGCTAGGCATTCCTGCCGGGGTGCCTGGTTGCAATTGCATAATCATGTGATTATAGATGTGATGCCTTTTAGGGACTGTGATTGACTTGCATTACACCTGTTATAAGATATGATAAGTTCCTGTTATTCTAAATGATGCCTAGACATGTATTCTTGCTGCTACGTTAGTTGAACAACCAGAATGTCAGCCACTGTGATTTAAGTGTGTATACTGTATAGTCACTATGAGATGCTCTCAGTCATGGTTATGTGTCTCTATGACAGGTATTCCTATTATAAATGCTTTTTGAGATAATGGGGTGGGGTGCCACTGAGGTGGTGCCAGTGGGAAGGTCCCTCGCTCCAGGTTATTTCAACCCACTGCATTTGGGGGCAAGATGATGTTCACATATGTGAGTTGTAGTACTAGACCTCTCCCTCGGTTGGGGTGGGAATGTGTACGCAATGTCAAAAAGTATTTCCAACAGCTTATGTATATTTGTAAATTGATGCATAGTATTGAGTAGTATGTGTGTAATAAATGTATTCTTCCTTTTTATAAAGAAGAGTACAGACTGGACAATCAATTATTGAGTGTTATTTCTGCGCACCTGTAAATGGTGATTACTAGCCCACACCACCTCCCTTGAGTAAGCCTTGGATTGCTCAGCAATGGTACCCTCTCAGAGTCATGCGCTAAAATGGGGCGTTTGGTTCCCAGGGAAGGACAACTGTAGACCCATTATTTGTGCAGGCCTCACAACTAATGCCTCATTTTCCATTAAAGTGTCATGGTCAACTGTGTCAAAGGCAGCTGAGAGGTCCAAGAGAAGTAGTGCAGTAACCCCATTCCGGTCTACGGAGTTCTTGAGGTCATGTCAGATGGCAATGAGGACAGATTCTGTGCCTCTTTCTGGACGAAATCATATTTGGAAGTCAGAAAGTATGGAGTTATCTTCAATGAATTGTGACATCTGGGAAAATGCTGCTCTTTTGATTAGTTTGTTCAGGAAAGGTCCATTTGTAACTGGTCTGTAGTTGTCGAGGTCAATTGAGTCAAGGTTAGTTTTCTTTAATAATGGGCTTATGTATGCCTTTTCTTGGTCTCCTGGAAAGATTCCTGTATTGATGATTCTTCTTACTGGTGTAGCAGCAGAGGTAGCTAGAAGAATGGTTTGAGGGTTTGCGGTGGATAAGGGCCAGAAGGGCTGCTGGCACTGTTCCCTAGAATGTGCGCGGGTGTGCGCACGCGCACTAAAGTATCTCCGAGCGCGCAGTGTCCCAATTGTGGCGCACACACACACACAGCCCGTTCGCGCCGCCAATTTTACCAACTGGGCAGTTTGTGGGCCTTTGTGAAAGTATTCTTGTTAATTGCAGCGCCGTCATGCTCTGCAATTAACATGAATACTTTCACAAAGACCCACAAACTGCCCCGCTGGCGTGCACTATTAGGGAAAGGAATGTGGTAATCTAAAGCGCGACGTGTTTTTGATTCTGAAAGAACACGTCGCGCTTTAGATTACCACATTCCTTTACTAATAGTTGGCATCTGCGGGGCTGAATGTGGGCCTTTGAAATAGTTTTCATGCTAATTGCAGTGCACACGGGTGCTGCAATTAACAAGAATGCTATCTCAAAGGCCCACATTCAGCCCCGCACTATCAGCAAAAGGAATGCAGAGTCATACACAACGTGTGCTTTCAGAATCATCTGAAAGCACACGTCGTATTTGACCCTGCAGTTCTTTAGCTAATAGTGGGTAGCTGCGGGGCTGAATGTGGGCCTCTCAGATAGTATTCTTGTTAATTGCAGCGCCGGTGTGCACTGCAATTAACAAGAATACTATCTCAAAGCAGGCCCGGTTCTAGCGGGTGGGCCGGGTGAGCCAGGCCCACCCAAACATGAGCCTGAGCCACCCAAACAGGAGCCTTGGCCCTCGCAGTGAGGGCTTGAAGGCAGGTGCGCAACGCCATGGGGCTACAAGTGCTTCAATGCTCAATCCTGTCGTGTGTGTGCGCCCGGGCTGAGACAGTTTTCTGGGCGCACACACACAGACAGTTTTTGAGATTATCGCAGCCGCACCCGAGTACTTCACAGGTCTTTAAAAGACCATTTACATGTTAACGAGGCTATGTTTATTTTTTCATCCCTTCATCTCCACATGGCAAAGGCGACAATGTTCTGCTCCACATGGCAAAGGCGACAATGTTCTGCTGCGTGGATATTTCTTTTTCTATGCAGTGCAGGAGAAAATAAGTTTGTTTATTCCTATTCACCTTTCCTGACCCCTGCAGCTGCTTATCACATCAGGCTGTGACACTAAGTTTGACTAATGGAGAAGGTAAGAGAATGTGTTACTATTTGTTTTTCTTTTTAAAATATGCACAGGACCAGCAGCACACATACTTTGTGTGTGCTTCATTTAAACAGTTGTTATCATTATCATGGCCACTGCAGGACAACAATAAGACAATACAAAATGCCCAGATAATGCTGGTGATTAATGATCCAGCTTGAGCAACCATTTGTCTGTTAGTAGTTTTTAAATGTAGATGAACTGTATTTTATGTGGAAGCTCAGTGGGTTACTGCCTTTGTCACAGAGATCCTTGTGCTACTTGTAGTTCAGAAGTTACAATCCTACCATAGGACAGTGACCAATGAACTGTCATCAAAGAGCTGCATAGAAACATAAATGGTATAGTTAGAACTTTGCTTTCTTTTTATGTGCTGTAGTTAGAAATTCCCCAGTCTTTCATTATTCTAATGTTGCTAAAATGAGTATGTTTGGGCAGATATACATTTTTATCAGTAAAGCTGACCCCCATGGAATACTCTTTAAATCCTGAGGTTGTGTTTCGCCAGACCAAACCCTCTTAAAATATACTGCCACCAGTATGTATGACTTGTGATTCATACACCTTGTAATCCTCATTGACTTATGTGACATTCCCTGTAGACTGATTTACACACTTGTATGATTCATTGTCTCTATAATGTGTGTGTGGTGTAAAGTACTGACACACACTACACTGATATGAGTAGCGCTGTACAACAAATGAAATGCATATGAGAGAGGGGTTACGTAAAGATGAGGGGCACTGTTAGAGGGTGGCAGTGAGGGAATCCGAGGAAGAGGTCATGGGGTGGAGTGGGGAGCTAGAGAGAGATGAGGGTCACTGGTGGAGGGTGGCAGTGAGGGAATCCGAGGAGGAGGTCACAAGGGGGAGAGGCTATGGGGAGATGAGGGGCATTTGTGGCGTAGCAGTGAGGGAATCCGAGAAGGAGATCAAGAGGGGTGGCCATGGAGGGATGATGGGCACTGTTGGAAGGTGGTAGTAAAGGTATTTACGGAGAAAGAGGTTATTGGTGCGGCGCCAAAAAAGACTTTCGCATCAGCGCTGAAGCCGGCCCGGTCATGGCCTTTCTGTTTTTGTTTATTTAATTAGCAGTCAGGTCATAAGGGCTACTGTGGAACATACTTTAAAGTGTGTGCTAATTATATTTACCGCTATATTCAATGTTTTAAGTTTGAAGGTGATTTTACTAATGTTTTTACCGGAAAAAATGAAAGTGGAGCCCGATGGTGCCTGATATGGGGCTGGGGCCCAAGGTCAGCTGTGAGATAAGGTGCACTGGACAGGAGTAGTGGATAATCAAGCCTATAAGGGAGTGCGTTGCAGAGTACCACTGTTGGAGTCCTATGCTTTTCTAAACCCGAAGTGTACTTGCCTGTGTAACCAATTCATGTCATGGCGTGTGTATCTAAATTGAACACCTGCCTTTAGACCCTTCATGTGGTGCTACAGGTGTGGAAATGCACCGTTCGTTCACTTTTTTAAGCAAAAATTTGGAGTGATATTTGGCGCTGCACCCACACGCGCGGTCTGATTCCCAGCGCACATAGCCTGGGCTGCAGTGCACAGAGACCTTACACTGCTGCACACAGAGGAAAAAAATTAGAGGGAACAATGCCTGCTGGCAGGCCTGCGTGCTTTGACCAGATCCAGAAATTCACTTTGTGATATTTGTTTGAAGGAATGCAGAGCATGGGTTAGCCTAATCTTGTAGGGTTTTTTTTTCTCAAAGTGGTTGGTGCGGGTCGTTTTCCTTTTTTTAAATGGGAATCCAATGTGTCTGCTTTGGTTGGGTAATGATTTGCCAGTTTGTCCGTTAATTCTTGGATAATGGGATGAGTTCCTTCTATGCATTTAGATTTATGAAATTCATTTACAATTTTATAAAATTCTTTATTTGCACATTCAGCATTTTGAATTCAGTCTGATTAGTACCTTTGTTAACTTGTTGGATTGCTGATTTGTATAATCTGTTAATTTCTATAGGTGAAGTTTGTCTTGATTGCTGTTTGTATGGAGTCAGGTGTGTTGCAGCTTTCTGATTTGCTGTTTTATCTCTTTTAGGGCCAGATGTACTAAGGTGTTTTGCGGTTGCAAATGGGTTTTAGACCCATTTGCACCCGCAAAAAACCTGTGGCCTATGTACTAATCCTATTTTGTGACACACAAATCAATTTGCGACTCGCAAAATAGGATTAGCGACTCGCTATTAGGAAGGGGCGTTCCCTTCCTAAAAGCGACTCCAAAAGCTATGTAAGAATGTTTTGCGACCACAATTGCAGTCGCAAAACACTCGTAGTTTACCACCCTTCTCAGGAGGGTGGTAAAGCACTCGCAGACTGGTAGTTGTTCCCAGGGGACCCCGTCCCCTTTTTTAGTGGCTCTCAAAATATTTTCAAGGGCAGGCAGTGGTCCCAAGGACCACTGCCTGCCCTTAAAAAATGAAACGGAAAAGTTTCAGTTTTATTTTTTAAATGCATCTCATTTTCCTTTAAGGAAAATGGGCTGCATGTGAAAAAAAAACTGCTTTATTTAAAAGCAGACCCAGATATGGTGGTCTGATGACCTCAGCAGGCCACCATCCCTGGGAGTGCCAGCCATTCCCAATGGGATTGCAATTTGCGACAGCCTCATTATTATGCATGAGGCATGCAATTTTTCGACCCCATTTGGAATCAAAAACAGTGCTGAGACACTGTTGTACATTGCATTTTGCGACTCGCAAATTGCGAGTTGCAAAGTGATGCAATTTGTGAGTCGCAAAATGCAATCATTGTACATCTGGCCCCTAGTTCTGTATTTCTCCAAGGTGCCTGTTTTCTTTTGTCCTGTTTTGTTGTTATGAGTGGTATGAGGATATCAAAAGCTTCCTGTAGCGACTCATACAGTTTTTTAACTGAATTTATTGTGTCTAGTCCTGTGTTGGATGTTAGTTGTGTTTCTAAGTATTCAAAACGGAGTTTGTTCCACTATCGATAGGTGGATGCATGTAAGGTAGTTTAGGTGTGTTGCTCTGTGGTGTTTTATGTTGGAAAGCTAGCAAATGGTGGTCTGACCATGTGACTGGAGTCTTCGTTTGAAAGTGACATCTAGTATGTGGCCAGCGATGTGTGTGGGTTTGTGGATGATCAGATGTGTCTAGGCCAGTGAATATGGTTTTTGGATGAAGCATATTGGGTTTGTCAAACCAAATGTATAGGTCACCAAGAATGCATAGGTTGGAGTGTAGTGTTATCATGTTTGAAACTGCTACTAGAAATGTGTCTGGGAATGTTGCATTATTAGGTGGAGGTCTGTAAAGGAGAAGGAAGTTACAGGAGGAAGTTGGTATAGGATTAAATCTGCTGAAGGGCCTCACAACCTTGTATGGAGACATCAACAGCATTAGTGAGATTTATTGTTTGCTTGAATATAACAGCTAATCCACCTCCTCTTTTTCGTATATGATTTTGTGTGATAGTTTGATGGCGTAGAGGAATGGCTTCATGCAACATCGGAGCCATGTCATCTCTCAACCATGAATCAGTTATGAAGAGTAAGTCAGGTGGTGTGTCAATGAGCAGGTCATAGATGTGATGCTTATTTTTAGAAAGTGATCAATCATTTATTAGAAGGCAGTTTAGAGATAGTGTTTTGGTGATGGTATGACTTTGTTTCGTAGAAGAGTGAGCAGTATTTTTTTAACTTGTAGCTGGTGTGTCATTAGTGCTGGTATTAGCTGTTTGCGGATAGCAACAGCGTTGTTTTTCTATATTGTATTTCACATCCAGCAGGCTTAGAAGGCATTCTAATGGGTTTGCGTGTGTAGGAGGTGTTGATGGTGGTTGAGAGTGAGTTGGTTAGCTGTGTTGTTTTTGTAGAGTTGGCTTGTTGTGTAACAGAAATGGAGATGCAAAGTTGTGATGAGTGAAATGTTGTTTATTTTGTTTGCGTCTGTCTAGGCAGGAAGGTGTATGAGTTAGGGGTGGTGGTGCAGCAGTGGGTCCTATTGTAAGGCTTTGTATTGTGCAATCGATGAGAGGCGGTTGACTGAGAATTGTTGTGCAGGTGTATTTGTGTTAGGTGTGGGGGAAGAGAGAAATCTTTGCAGTAAAGATTTTTTAGGATGTGTAATATTTTTGAAGTCAGGAGGGTAGGAGTGGATTTATGTTTGCGATGGAATGCATTATGAACTAGGGGGTGTGTGTGAGGTTTTGTTGCACTGGTGTGTGTGTTATGATTTGTTTTTGTGGAGAAGTGAGAGGTGATGATGATGATGCAGTGGTTTTCTGAGAAGGATTTGTATGTAAAGTATTGTTTGTGAGTGGAAGTTGAATGGTAAAAGAGATGGTGATGTGTTTTGGAAAAGAGTTTATGTGGTGTGTGAGATGGAATAGACAAGAGTTATGAGTGCATGTGTTAGATTTGATAGTTGGAAGAGGTAATATGCATGGTGGAGTGGAGTGTAAACGTTGTTTGGTTGTGTGTTTTTGATAAAAAAGGAAGGAGGGTATTGGTGGATGAGTACAGGTTTGGTGGTGATAGAAAGGGGTTTGTTAGGAGTAAGTAGAGGAAAGAGCTAGTGCTTTGTATGAACAAGGAATGTGTGGCTGAATGGATTCAAGTTATGTATAGTATGGCTTTGTTTTGTGCTGGTGATGTATGGATTTGCTATTGTTACAGGATAGAGTGGTGTTTTGTGTGAAATTGATGCTGCCATTGTGTGGTAGCAGGGCTGGAAGGGTGCATAGGTGTGGTGTGTACGGTTTTGTAGTGGTTAGGGTTAGTTTGTAGTGAATGAGTAGAGTGTACTTTCTGTGAGTGTGTTAATATGTTTGTGGATGTGAATCAGTTAAGGTGGTTGCTGGTCGATGGAAAAATGGGCAGGATGTCTGGCCCTAGGCCTGACCAGTCCCGAACAGGCCCAAACAGGCAACTATCCTTGTCCTCCCTGCCCTTAGCTTTGAAGCCTGGGCTGAGATTCCCTGAGCCCTGACTGTAAATAGCCCCAGTGATCAGGTGACACCTTTGGCCAATGGGACCCTAACCAAACAGAACACTAGCCCTACGACCAATAAAGGACCAAGCCCTTACAAACAATCACAGACCTAGCCTTGGCTGCCCTAATTCCGAAGTCCAATAGAAAGCCTAGGCCAGGAAAACATTAGAACCCCATACCTATCAGCCAATCAGAACCCTAACCCTAAGACCTATGTCCAATAGAAGCCCTAGCTATTGAAACTAATCAGAGCACAGATGTAACCATCAATAGGAAACTTATATAATGGGCATGTGACCTTAAGCTCAGGCTTCTGGCAGGGGGCTGGGAGCTACTCCTCAAGTCAGAATCTCATTGGAGATAGACAGGCTCAATCCACCCTCTGGAGTTCCTGTTCAAATCTCTTCAGGTAAGGGCCAAATCTAGGCCATTAACAATACTGCTTTTCGCACACTTAAACAAGTCACTCTTCTAGCCAAAAATGAGGGCTACATTCACTTTCTAAACCCAGATTAAACCCTAAGAGCCGATTTAAGCAATCTCAAAGTATACACTGCTTAGCCTCTGAGGTGCATTTTGTCCTCCCTTGCTAAGGCAAAAGGGAGCTGGAGGTGGATTGCCTTCAAACAGGCCTTAGCACAGTATAGGGGAAAACTAGGAGAGACATTTAAGCAGTAATGGACAGATACAACAGCAGTTTTTAAGTACAAACCCCTCAAACCAATAAGTATATTTAAGCAATCATGGGCAGGTAAAATAACAGTTTTAAAGTACAAAGCCCACAAACCAAGAAATAAATTAAAGCACTCATGGGCAGGTAAAACAGCAGTTTTAAATTAAAAAGCTCACAAACCAAGAGGTACATTGAAGCAATTACAGGCAGGTAAAATAGCAATTTTAAAGTACAAAGTCCACAAACCAAGAGGTAAATTTAAGCAGTCATGAGTTTAACGCTTCAAGAAAAAACAGCAGAAAGTCTCACTTCTTACCACCTTCTGGTCTTTTTCTCATTGGGATGCTGAGTCACAGAGAAGCTGGGGCTAAGCAAATGGAGGTGGCCATCTTGAGGTTCCCTCTACAAACCTTAAGGGGCCTGGGCATATGTGGGAGGAGGGCTCAGGGCTGCCTGGGAGCTAGAGGGCCAATCAGCAAGCCCAGGCTGCTGGGCAGGGGGCTGGGAGCTGCTTCTAAAGTCAGAATCTCCTTGGAGACAGATAGGCTTAGTCCACAGTCTGGAGTTCCCCTTCAAATCTCTGCAGGTAAGGGTCAAATATAAGCCACTAACAATACTGCTTTTTGCACACTTGAACAACTCACTCTTCTGGCCAAAAACAAGTGCTTCTTACACTTTCCAAACACAGTTTAAACCCTAAGAGCCAATTTAGAAAGTCTCAAAGCATACTCACCATAGCTCGTAGGTGCATCATTCTACTTTCACTTGCTAAGACAGAAGGAAGCTGGAGGTGGATGGTCTTCAATCAGGCCTTAGCACAGTATAGGGGGAAACTAGGAGGGAAATGTAAACAGCAATGGGCAGGTAAAACAGCAGTTTTAAGATACAATGCCCATAAACCAAGAGGTAAATGTATGCAGTCACGGGTAGACGAAAAAGCACTTTTAAATTTTCAAGAAAAAACAGCACAAAGTCTGTCTTCTTACCACCTGCTGGTCTTTTACTCACTGGGGTGCTGGGGCACAGGTCAGCTGTGGCTAACAAAACGAAGGTGGCTGTCTTCTGGTTACCTACGCAAACCTTAAGGGACCTGGTCAAGTGTAAGAGGAGGGCTCAGGGTTGCTTGGGAGCAACAGGGCCAATCAGCAAGCAAAGGCTACTGGGCAGGGGGCTGGAAGTTGCTGCTCTTCTTGGAGACAAACAGCCTCAATTTCTAGAGCACTTCTTGTCACCCGTAAGGGTATCCAGCCTCTTGCAGGGTCCAGTAGATTATCCAAATAGCCAGGTCTTCAGGGACTTTTGGGACTGTGAAAGAGATGGGGAGGTCCATAGATGAAAGGGTAGCTTGTTCCATGTCTTTTTCTGGTAGGTAGGAGAAGGAGCAACCTTCGCATCTGCTTTGTAGGATGTCAGGGGTGAGGGTTACTGAAACGGACACAGGGCGGAGGTGTCTTTAGGGCTCATGGAAATTCAGGTGGTGGTTTAAGTAGGCGGGTCCACAGTTGTGTAGGGCTTTGTATGCATGGATCAAGAGCTTAAACTGGCGTATTTTCTCTACAGGGAGCCAGTGGAGTTCCCTGAGGTAGGAGGTGATGTGGGTTTGTCTAGGAAGATCCAGGACGAGTCTGGCTGTGGCATTCTCTGTGGTCTGTAGTCATTGAAAAAGGTGAGCGGCAATCCCTTCGTAGAGAGCATTTCCATAGTCCAGTCGGTTGGAGATGAGAGTCTGGGTGATGGTGAGTCTTGAGCTTTGGGGTAGCCATTTAAATATCGTATGAAGCATGCACAGGATTGAGAAGCAGGAGGAGGAGACGGAGTTGACCTGTGTCATCATGGTTAGCTTGTTGTTCAGAATGATAATTAGGTTCCTAGTGTTGCCACTGGGGTTAGGAGTAGGTCCGAGTTCTGAGGGCCACCTGGATGCATCCCATGGGGAGCTTTTGTTTCAGAAAATCAGTACCTCTGCCTTGTCTGAGTTGAGCTTTAGCTGGTTGTCTTTCATCCAGTTGGCAACATCTGTCATGCAGTTGTGGATGGTGGCCTTAGTGTCAGTGGTAGCTTCGAAGAGGGAGAGTATGATTTGTGTGTTGTCGGCATTGAAATAATGGTGAGTCCATGGGTTTTGGAGATGTTGGCCAGAGGTGTCATATAAGTGTTGAAGTGGGTGAAGCTGAGCGAGGATCCTTGAGGTACTCCAAAGATGATTTCCTTGAGTTCAGATGTAAAGGGGCGAGGAAGACGTTTTGCATTCTCCTGCTGAGGAAAGAGGCAATCCATCTGAGCTTGGCTCCTTGAATGCCTATGTTGTGCAGCATTTGATGAGTATGTGGTGAAAGACCATATCAAAGGCTGCCGAGAGGTCTAGGAGGATAAAAGCTGCAGTCTTTCCTGAGTCAAATAGGGCTTCGATATCGTTGGTAGCCATGATGAGGGCTGTCTCTGAGCTGTGGTTGCTGCCAAATCCAGATTGGGAGGGGTCGAGTAGAAGGTTCCATTCCAGATGTGAGGAGAGTTGTTTGTTGATGGCTATTTGTAATATTTTGGCTGGGAACGGGAGCATGGAGTTTGGTCGGTTGTTGTTGAGTTTGCTGGGGTCTGCCAATGGTTTCTTTAGTAGGTTGTTGGTTTCTGCATGTTTCCAGTCCTCGTGGAAGGTGGCTGTGGCAATTGAGGTGTTGGACATGGTGGTGAGTACATTTCTGATTCTGGCTTCCCTTAGGTGAAGATGTGATGAGGGCATGGGTAGGTCGGGGCCCCTGAGTGGACCCAGTTCATGATGAAGGCAGTTTACTGTTAGACAAGCTGGCTCCATTTGGTTAGTCGGATGTCTGTGGTGGTAGCAGGGTTATTGTGTTGCATGAAGATGTTGATGGGCTTGGGCTGGAGTTTGAAGTTTCTGTAGATGTTGGCAACCCTATCATGGAAGAAGTTTGCAAGGTTGTCACAGAGTTCCTGTGAGGGGGTAATGTTATATGTTGCAGCTGAGGTGTTGGAGAATTGTTTGATGATGCTGAAGAGTTCTTTGCTGTAATTGTAGCTGGATTCGATGCATGAGTCTAAGGCCTTTTTCTTCTATTCGCACAACTGTCTTTGGTAGAGGTTGAGGGCTGTCTTGAAGGTAGTCTTGTCGGTTGTGTCCTTGCAGGTGCACCATCTCCTTTCCAGTTGTTCACAGTGTCACTTAGTGGTTCTGAGGTCTTCAGTGTACCAGCTAGCCTGCCTGGTGGGCCTTCTGAGGGTGTTGTTGCCAATGAGAGCAAGACTGTCAATGCAGTTGGTGATCCCTTTGTTGAAGTTTCTGATATTCTGGTCTAGGTTGTTGGAGGAGATGGGGTGGGTGGTGTTGCGGGCATTATCCATGCGTCTTTTGAGACTTTGCTCCGGCTGCGGTGGGAGGCATTGGGCAGACTGGGGGTGGAGGTCCATGAGCTGGTGATGTTGAAGTGGACGATGGAGTGATCCAGGTGAATTCCGTGGTGTGGTTGTACCTCTTGCGGTCGCAGGAGGTGAAGATGGGATTTAGTGTGTTGTCTGCTGTTTGTTTGCATGGGGTAGTGAATGAGTTGGTTGAGTCCAATGATATTCATGCTTTCAAGGCGGTTTGTAGTGCTGATGTCATTGTAGTTAGTGAGATGGAAGATGAGGTCAGCGAAGAAAATGTAGTAGTTTGAATTTATGGCAAGGGGGGACGATGAAGTTGGTGATGAAGTTGCAGAAGGCTGGACATGGTCCTGGAGGTTGGTAGGAGAGGGCCCCCTAATGGTGGTTTTGCTGTCTGTTTGGAGTTGGAATTTGTGGTGCTTCATGGCTGGACATGATGTCGTAATTTGTGGTGGTGCATTGGATGCATTTCTTGTGTATGATAGCTATCCCTCTGCCAGGATTGTTGATGCAGTCGCAGTGAGCGATCTTTTATCCTTCGGGTATTATGGTGGCTATGTCAGAGCATGGAAGTGGGGTTAAGCTAGAGCTCAGTGAGAAAGAGGACGTCAGTTGTGAGGTTCCAGATCTTGATGGTGTGTTGACATAGTGAGCATCTGTTGAGAATTCCTTTAATTAAAAGCCCTAATCATTAAAATCACATTATAACATTTCAAGATTAGGGTGAAAGCATCTTTGCTTATATAATATATCTCACAATGAGAAATATCTTCAATGCAAAACTGATTAGTCAAAAGGGTACAGTTGATAGCCCTCATTAAATTAGTTACAAAGGAGGCCAATCAATTGGAGATTCCCATTGAAAGCATTATGCACAGCTTTGTTAAAAATAGCTGTTTGAGTGCCATTATAGGAATTTTTGGCCCCAAATTACTCAGTTCTTACTGGCTTTCTTCTATCCTTAACAAACATCCAACTATTTCATTGTAGAGTTCTCAACCAGCTATGCATGAGTACTAATCAGGGAGATAAATGAAGGATGTACATCTTACTGGTTATAGTGAGTTGTTCTATTCGACTAGTTAGCATTATGTTCTCCATGCTCTTGCACAATGATAGAATACTTAACTTAGCACAATAAACAATTATTGGGTGTGTCATGTGTATAATTATAGAAGATAGACACACAACCACCTTCAGTGCTAAGAGTCACTCTCTGCTAATGCTTACTAAAGTCACAATTCCTCGGGTAGTACCACAAGTATTTATTCTCCTAGAGAAATAGTGAACCATCTCTGGGTGTAAGTAGAATGCGCATCATTTGCGAAGGGATGTAACACAACAGTTAAAAAGTTGTTTAACTCATATTTCTATTTCAATTTTTGTTTAGTTCTTTCCCTGAAAACACCTAGATTGCAATTTGTATCCCATGCAATGTGGCGTAGAAGCACTATTTATTCTGCCCAGCTAGTAAAAAATAGGCTTAAGCCACCATCTTTTGTACTATAAGATAAAAAAGGAAAAAAGAAAGTAGGTTACCAATTCAAACACAGAGTCTGCGCATGGGCATCTTGTAGAGTTGCCTTTCCTCTCCTTCCACTAGAAGGCTAAGGTATGTAGTAATAGTGTGAGTACCAATAGGCAGCCTCAAATGATAATCTGTGTAAGGGCTGGGCGTTCAGATACATTGACAAGCTATTTTACCTTTGCAGCAGGTTTCTTTTAAATCAAGTAATTTTGGAGTTGTCAACTGTGGCCCATCTCATACTATGTGGCCTTGTTTTAGAGTGTAGTGTAATAAGGATGCTACTAAATCAACAGTGTGGTTATACTGCTTGTGTTCAAGGAAGAAGCGTCAAAACCATCTGATTTGAGCATTTGCTTCAGAGTGGTGCACACAATAACTCTGTGTAGAAGCAGAACAAAGGAAACTTAACCCTTACATTGGAAGTCTTACTTTGCATTATTTGTAAATAATGAGAGAAACCATGGTGCAGAAAAAATGATCACAGCATGTCCTCACAAACAGCTGCCACCGCAGACTTAGAGTAGGAGATGCAACTCAACACAATATACAGTTACAAAAGAACTGTATCTCTACAAGAAAAAGAAGTACAGTCTTGAGAATATCATGTACATTGAGTATAAGCTTCATGACCTGAGTAATCATCTGACCTCTCAGGTGGCTACATTCTGGGAGGTCTTGGTGTTGAAAAAAGCAATTAATAGGATGCTGTTGGGTCCTTTATCATCAACACGTTAGGCCTGGCCATTGAGGCAGCTGCCCCTCGAGTAGAACATCTACTTGAGCGGCAGAAAGAAGCAGCGCCCTCTTGCGCTGCGAATGGTGCAGTTTGCGCTGATTTTCCAGCATGGGATAAACACTTGGTGCTAAAAAATCAGCACAAGCAGCAGGACCTAATGCACTCCACCGCTTGCAAAACTCTGCATAGCGCAGTGGAGTTTTTTGGTCACTTCGTGGAGTTCAAAGTAGCGGAACTCCATGAACTCCACCCAGGCCTACAATAAGTTCACTTCAGTAGTCTCTACACACTGAACCATAAACAACATCAAAAAGGGGCCACATTATGCAGTCAAAGTGTGCTACTAAAAGGTGCTGTGCCCTTAGACATTCTAAAAAGGCACACAGCATTTGCATTTCAAACTCCAAGACATACATGTGTCAGATATGATTGTCATGGCCAGTGTATGGGCTGAAAATTGCAGTTGAATCTGGAAGAGTCTGTGAAGGTGAGTAAACAATGTAAACCCAATGCATTTCGTGCTTCGGGAGCCTTTCTTCAGGGGTAACTACAAACAACAATAAAACATGCACTATTAATACATTGTCCATGATAATACACACATAATAATCCATACTGGCCATGAGATACTGATTAATACCCAAACTTCATCACAATTATATAAATATTTATATACTTCAACATTAGTGTCTGCATATTTATTGAAGTATATGATTATTTATATAATTGTGATGAAGTTTGGGTGTTAATCAGTATCTCATGGTCAGTATGGATTATTATGTGTGTATTATCATGGACAATGTATTTATAGTGCACGTTTTATTGTTGTTTGTAGTTACCCCTGAAGAAGGGCTCCTGAAGCCCGAAATGCATTGGGATTTAATAAACACTGTTTTGGACGAATCATGCTTGGGTAGTGTTCTTAACAGAAGTCCGGATGGGTGCATTTCGTACATAAGAAACTTTGGAAATTGCATGACATCCTACGTGTGAACAAATAGGATTAAAAGCAACCAAAAGTGGATGAAATATTTCGAGTAGATGGATGAAAATGGATAATCACATCATATCATATGAAGAGTGTGGTATATCCTCCATTAAGCTGAGCAATTGGGCTTGGGGCGTAACGACGCCCCAGCATAATGTGGCAAAAAATGTAAACACCATAACCATAACTAACATAATAAATGCACTTCCTGTCCAGAATTTTGTTTGTAGCACATGTACAATTTACCATGTTTCAGAAAATTAAAACGTAACAAGATATGTGTCAGAAGTGGAAAAAATATATATATTTTGAAAGTAAGTATATTTTCTATTACTGTTTATGTATCTGGCTAGAAGGGAGAGAGACCAGATGCAGACCAATTTGGTCCAAATCACAAACAAAAATTCAATTGTAAACATACATTCACTACTGACTTTTGCATAGGATTTCTGTGGTTGTAAATGCTCAAAACCAGGGCTTTCAACTGTAAAACTACTGTTGGAAATGGCCCTTTTTGCAGGGTTATCCCCAAACATTTTGCTTCTACCTCCTACTTTTTTCCTGACCTGTGTTTGTTGCTATAGGACTCTGGGCACTTTACCTCCGCTGATCAGTGCTAAAGAGGATATGTTCTCTGTGTACATTGTTATTGTGATTGGTTATCCATGATTGCTGTATTTTGATTTACCAGTATGTCCCTAGTAAAGTGCACTGAGTGTGCCATGGCTGGTAAATCAAATGCTACTAGTGGGCCTCCTGCACTGATTGTGCCACCCACATGAGTAGCCCTGAAAAGAGGTCTCAGGCCTGCCACCGCGGTGCCTGTGCACAGTTTGTTAATTGCCATGTCAACTTGGCAAGTGCCCACACTTGCCAGGCCCTGACCTTCCCTTTTCGTACACATAGGGCACCCCTATTGTAGGCCCAAGGTACCCCCCTGGGCCGGGTGTATGTGAAAGGTAGGACACTTACTGGTGTGTGTAACATGTCCTGATAGTGAAATACTGCCAATTTCGTTTATCAATATTGAATGGCTATCTTGCTCCATAGGACAGAATGTAAATGCTTTATAACATTTTACAAGCATATCTTCCCATAGGGATAAGATTGAAAAATGGAGTTTGGTATCCCTGAACTCAGGATTTAATAACACATCTTTTAGTAAAGATGGTTTTTAAATTATGTGTTTGAAAATACCACTTTTAGAAAGTGGCTATTTTCTTGTTCAAACATCCTGTGCGCCTCTGCCTGTTTGTGGATTGACTGTCTGGCTTTGGAGTGACAGGGGCTGGGGAGGTGCAGTGGCTCCAGGAGTCTGGATGAGTCAGCACTAGGCTGAATAGTCCTGATCTGCATTTTGAGTCGTGGGAGGAGAAGCACCTGTACCTGAATAGGGCTGTGCCTGCCTTCCACAATGCTGGCTCCGCCCCCTGTGGTGTGTTTGGATCCAAGGCTCACACTGACAATGGATGTTGCTGTGCACTTGCAGAGTGCTCCCCAGAACAGGTTTGAAATAGGCTCAGAGCCCCTTGCACAAAGAGAACAAAGACATTTTGGGGTATAAGTATCAGACCCAAAACCCCAGACTTTTAGATCATTCCTGGAATTCAAGAGAAACCTTTGCCAAGGAGAAGAGCTGGAGAGACTGAGGAGAAGTACTGCCCTTGCTGTGTCCCCTGCTTGAAGGAGATCTCCAAAGGTCTGAAGTGAGCTGGCCTCCTGTTCAGAAGTCTCAGGGACACAAAGACTTCACTCCCCAGCTCCCCTGAACTCTGCTGCTGTGAGTTTTAGCCTGCCAAGATGTGCCTGTACCAGTTTTGGGCCTCTGGAGGTTGCTGCTGCTGTGTGGGGGCTGGAAAAAAAGAAGAAACGTGAAAACTGCTAAAATCGATGCATCACTCTTCTTGCAGCTGTTTTCTCGACGCATCTCCACGGTGCAAGACGAATTTCCACACATTACCGTCCCACTGCGAAAACCATTGCAGCGCCTTTCGCCGCTGCAAGAATTGACGCATCGAGGGATCACGGCTGAAGAGGACCGACACAGCGCCACTTAACGCTGCTGCATCGATCGCCGACGCATCCCAGATTTCCATGCATCGTACCTGTGCGGCACGCTTTCCTGACGCATCACCTGTGAACCAGAATCGTAACAAAGAATCAACCCATCACTCCCCATACAGACCGGATTAGGCGCAACTCGTCCTCTGTGTTTCGCAGAACTGTCGCATCGCCTCCCCAAGGTCTCAGGAGTGTTGCATCTCTTTGTTTCCCGACTCTGCGGCTGTATGGCTTTTGGAACTTTGACGCATCTACAGGTACTTTTGTGAAAAGTCACGCATCCATAGTTTTCTATGGTACAAATTCTTGAAACCTTTTGAAAGTCATATTTTTAACTGTGTATGTTGGATTTTTGTCATTTTGGTTTTGGTTAGTTTAGATAAAGATACTTTATTTTTCTAAACTGGTGTGGTGTCCATCTGTGGTGTTTTCGCTGTATTACTGTGAGTGTTGGTACAAATATTCACACATTGCCTTTGAGATAAGCCTGTCTGCTCGTGCCAAGCTACCAAGGGTGTGAGCAGGGGTTATCTAAAGTGTGTATCCCTTTACCCTGACTAGAAGCATGGGTCCCTGTTTGGACAAAGGTACCTACCTCTGGCAACTAGAGACCCCCATTTCTAACATTGGTGGCAGCGGTGGTACTTTTTGCAATGTTCTAAACCCATTTTGTAATATGGTAGAAGGTGATTAAATCATAAAATGGGTTTGGAAGAGCGAAGCAAATCACTATTTGGAAGGGGTGTGTTAGCGACTTATCATAGTATACATAGTATATATGAATGTTTTGCAACAAAAACCCCATTGCAAAATATTCACATTTTATACACTCCCAACATGGGGTGGTAAGCCCTTCCCAAAAAAGAATGGGTGCCAACTACCCCATGAATATTGAAGAGGTAGCTTGGATTGCCATACACTCCGATTTGGAATTGACCTAGTTGTACATGAGTCAGTTCCAAAAATTCTACAATTTGCAAAAATACCAGTTACAATTTGTGGGCAGTATTTCATGACCAGTGTTTCATATATCTGACACTTTACTTTTTTTGAGGATGCCAGAAATTCACAAAGGGATTCCAGGCAGCTGTAACCCCATTTACGGGGATGATCTTTGTCAAATAGAGAAGATGTCTACAGCCATAAATCTCACTGAAGTGGCAAAAGTAGGCATTCCAAGGCATGGTTTGCCTTGGAAGTTTGGGAACACATGCCCACAAACTTGTACGTTTTCCCAAACTCCTATCCATCCCTTTTCCGCCAAACAAAGGATCAGAAATGTACTGCAGCGTAGGAGTTGTTGTGTAAAGCAAATCCCAGGGTAAGGAGAAGAACTACTCAACCGCATTAAAATAAATTTGCACAGGCATTTTATTTTCACTATGTTTACCTCACTTCAAGTGTGCAGCCACGATTGAATCGTAACTTTTAGCTTAAATTTCCTCTTTTTAAAATGTAAGGATGGGCACCTTGCATTTTAAATCTAAGCACTCTGGGCTTTGTCAATTGGGCTTCCCACTATTTTACTGAGTATTACTAGAGCATCTTGATCCTACAATATTGCTTGGTTTAGGATCAGGAGTTCAACTCCCACAATCATTTGAGTGGTTGCCATTGTGGGTATCTCTCAGTATAAAGGGAGGCTATGCTCAATGACATTCACAGAATATAGGATACTGCAGTGCAAGTGTAAGTGCACCAGTGTTGTCCAGCAAGGTTCTAGTTTCTAGGGTTAGAAGAAGAATTATTTTTATACTGCAATTCATTATGAATACAAGTAAGGTACAGATGCTCATCAAAGGATTCCGGTGGGATAGCTGCATCTCCCTTAGTGGAACTGATTTTAGTTTAATTCCCAGTAAGAACAAAAGTTCTCAAAGATCATGACATCATTTTGAATATTATGTTACGAGTGACATTTTCTACAAATGGCAATGTTTCATTGCTATTTGTGGATGAATAAAAGATGTACAGTTTATTTCTAAAATGCACTGTATGGAATCTTTAAGATCAGAAAATGGAAATGACAACATTACACAATAGGACCAGTTGAAGGGTGAATCCAGGAAAAAGATTATTGTGATCCATTTACAGTATTTGTGTAACCTGATGGGATAAAGAGCCTGATTTAGATTTTGTCAGGACTCCGGTCGTACCTCCGTGGCAGTGGTTACAAGTACTTGTTCAAGCTGATGGAGTCCTGGCAGCCTTGCCTGCTGGCTAGCAGTACTCCATCGCCATCAGGCCAGTGTGTTTGCGCCAAGCCTATTTATATGTCCCTCTTGTGCTGGTGTTGTCCTAGAGGCAGATTCCTGATGGAGTGAGTCCCTGGTGGAGTGGAGAATGGTAAGTACTAGTTATTCATGTGTCAATACACATATATGTTGTGTTTGTTTCTAAAATATATGTAAGTAATGTGTTATGCCTCTTTTTTTACATATTGAATGCACACAAACAACACACACACACACTATTCAATGCACACCCACTGGCACCACAAGCACAACACCCACAAACACCACAACATAATTTTTTGAAACAATGTTAATGTGTTGAAGTACCTCTACATCGAAGCCACCCTGCAAGGGTCTGGGGCTAACTATATGGAGCTAATGGATGTTGGTTGACAGTTATGTGAGACTGACTCGCCTGCCTCTGCCATGAAAAGACAGGACATATCCTAGAAATTACTGTAAGTGGGGGTGAGTAAGGGATGTAAGCTGGAATATGTTTATTCAGACTTATGGATTCCAAGAGGTTAAAAGCGCAAGAGGAGACACTAAGCGAAGCGCATGTTCGTTACTTTGAAGACTGAATTAACCTTGCACACTGAATTTGAATAAATGACTATATAATTGTAGTGTTGGCACAAAGAAATGATTGATTTATGTGCTCAAGGATGAATAAATGTCTTATTGATGCTCATTGCGCACTCTATGACTATGTCATAAGCAAATCACAGTAGTCTTTAAAAATACATGGTGATTTTTAAAAAAGCAAAGAATTTTGCATACCTGTGATCAAGGCTTGGAAGCAGAGCTGAAGCCTGTTGGGGACTGGTACTAAAGCGAGATGCCACATATTTAATCTGTCGATAAAGGGAACCATCTGGAACTACGCGGCAAGAGCTATGAGTTCAGGAAGTCCGGAAGCATAACCACGCTTGCTAGAACAATGAATTTGCCTTAACCACGCACATGTGTGGTTAAGGCAAATGCGCTCTAGTGTTTATAATGGGTGAAGAAAGAGTAGCATAGGGAAGAGGACATGAACAGGTAAGGGGGGCTAAGGCCAGGTCTCTGGGGGTTTGTGGTAGTTTTCAGGAGTGGTAGGCATTTGGGGTAGTTTTAAGGGGGGGCAGGGGTTTGGAGTAGTTTTAAGGGGTGGTGGGGGTTTGCGGTAGTTTTCAGGGGAGGTGAGGTTTGGGTAGTTAACATGGGTGGCGGGGGTTTGGGGTAGTTTTCAGGGGTGGCGGGGGTTTGGAGTTGATTTCAGGGGTGGTGGTTTGTGGTAGTTTTCAGGGGTGAGGGGTTCATGGTAGTTTTCAGGGTATTTTTCAGGGGTAGTTTTTAGGGCTCAGAGAGGGGGTGGAGGTAGTTTTTAGGGATTAAGGGAGGGTGGGTTTGTTTTTAGGGAGGAAAGAGGGGCTGAGGCTGGGTCTGTGGGGGGTTTGGGGTAGTATTCAGGGGAGGTGGGGTTCAGGGTAGTTGTGAGGGCTGGTGGGGGTTTGGGGTAGTTTTCAGGGGTGGTGTGGGTTCAGGGCAGTTTTCAGGGGCGGTGGGGGTTCAGGGTAGTTTTCAGGGGTAGAGGGGGTTTGAGGTAGTTTTCAGGGGTGGAGGGGCTTTGGGGTAGTTTTCAGGTGTTGGGGTTTGGGGTAGTTTTCAGGGATGAGGGGGTTTGTGGTAGTTTTCAGGGGGGCTGAGGGGCTTTTTCAGGGGTAGTTTTTAGGGTTCAAAGAGGGGAGTGGGGGTAGTCTTTAGAGATTAAGGGAGGGTGGGCACATTTTTAGGGCTCAGGGGGAGATCAGGTAAATTTTGTGGGCATAGGGGAGTGTGGGGTAGTATTTAGGACTGGAGTCAGGGACAATTTAAGGGCTCAGGGGGTGAGGGTTGGTTTCACAGGAGGGAGGGGGTAGTTTTAGGACAGAGGGCAGGGGCAGGGGTCGGGGAGTCAAGTCTTAACCACAAAAATGTGTTCACCATACATGCTTTGACAACTTATAAATCATTGTAAAGCCATGCATGGTAAAGGCATATTCGTGGTTAAGACTTGCGTAGTACAGACTGCGTGAAACCAGCATGCGTGGTAAACCTATACGTGGTTCCATCACACAACCGTTGATAACGTGGTTTACATCCCTGTGAATCAGGAGTGGACATACTTCTTCTGTGGAAGAGGGTTGGTGCATTTCAGCAGGAAACTCCATTCCTGCTACGTCAAAGCCACCCTACAACGGTCTGGGGCTCCCTATGTGTAGCAAGTGAATCTATATGTATATACATTTTTTTTCACTGAGAAAACAACAGGGACATTATAATTAGGATGTCATTTCACTTGTACTAGACCAGAGAAATTCAGCAGTTATAGTTAACTGAGCTAACCGTAACTCACGCACTGCTTATGGCCTCATAAATTACATCACCCATGACATGGTCAGTGGCATCACTGATGACATCTCAAATGACATCACTGATGACATCATCAAGTGACTGAGAGTGTTTTAAAATGTTTATGAGTGTTAACTATATATAACAAGGGGTATTGGTGAATCAGTGGGTGTATGAGTGCCTGTATGGATGATTCAGTGGGTGTGTGACTGACTGTATTAGTGAGTGAATAGGTGTCTCAGCTAATGTATGGGTGAGTAGGTTGTATGAATGTCTGAATCACTCTGTCAGCTGGTGTCTAAGTGGCTGTATGGATTGTTAAGTGGGTATGTGAGTGGCTGTATGGGTGATTGATTGGTTGTCTGAATACCTGTATGGGTGTATGAGTGTCTGTGTGGGTGGGTGAGGAGGTGTGTGACTGCCTGCATGGTTGAGTGAATCAGTGGCTATATGGGTTAGTGAGTACATCTGTGAGAGGCTGTATGGGTGACTGAGTGTGTGTATGGCTTTGTTGGTGAGTGAATTAATGTGTCAGTGGTATATAGGTGAGTAACTGCATATGTGAAAGGCAGTGTAGGTGAGTGCTGGAGTCTATGAGTGACTGTATGTATGAGTGAATGATTGTGAGCGTGGCTGTATGGGTTAGTGTGTGCTTGTGTTAGTGACTGTATAGGTGAGTGAGTGTGTGTTAGTATCTGTATGAGTAAGTGAGTGGTTATGTGTTTATCTGTGTGGGTGAGTAAGTGGCTGTGACATTGACTCTATGGGTGAGTGGCTGTATGAGTAGATATATCAGTGGCTGTATTCGTGAGTGAGTTGGATTATGAGTGGTTGTATGGGTGACTGAGCAGATGTGTGTGTAGACCTATGAATCAGTGAGTGGGTGTGTAAGTACTGGTATGAGTGTGTCAATGGTTTTGAGAATGGTAGTGTGGAAGTTGGAGTGGGTGTATGAAAAGTTATATTGGGGTGTGAATGGGTGCGTCAGAGATTCTGTGGATGATGTTATCAGTGATGTCATCAGTGATGTCATTTGAGATGTCATCAGTGATGTCACTGACCATGTCATAAGTGATGTAATATGTGAGGGTATAAGCAGTGCATTATAGGGGCGCGAGTTATAGTCAGCTCAGCTATCCATAACTGCTCGTTTTGTTTGAGTGAAATGTCAGCCTAACTATCACGTCCCTGTAACCTCTGTTTTTTCCAGTGAATTTCTTAGGTTTTTAAAATTCCATTTCCTAACTGTAACATTTTGTTATCAGGGAATTTCTGACATTGCTTTATTCTATATCATACTTATAACTTCCCTGAATCTTTTTCTATATGTAGATATTGAACATTACATCTGCATGGTGCACCACTTCTTGTTGTATTTGTCATCTATTTATTTAAAAAGTACATTAATCATCTTATTTCAAAATATTTTTGATTTTTACAATGATGTCACGAGTCAAGGACACACCATGAATACCGTTTTTTTTTAGAAAGAGTAAAAAACATATATAGACATATATTTTAGATAAAGTTTCAGTGTAGCTGTTTAGTAAGGTACTAATTTAACTTTCCAGTTTGCATTTATTTGTCAAACAAATGACATAAAAAATGTGTTCTCCTTCTTCACAACACAACCGGAGGTCGCAATGACATCAGTAGTCACGAATACAAATGACAAAGTGTCAAACAGATTAATAGACATATTTTACACAAAGTTTGAGTCTGGCTGTTTAGTAACATATTGGTTTAACTTTTACACTAAGTTTGAGTTCGGCGGTTTAGTATCATATTGGTTTAACTTTATTTTAACAACACATTTGTAAAAAAACAACAGTTTCAAAAAATAACTTTCAACATCGGAACTCACTAATAGAACATAAGTACCAAACACCCATCAAACTACCTATTTTCATCCAAACTCCTTTTGAATATTGTGTTGTTTTTTGACTTTTTTTTCTATTTCTACAAAAATAAAATGGAATCATAAGAACCAAAGGAAGCCCTATAATTCGTTGAAGATGTTGAACAGCAGCAGGACTCAGCTGCAGATGAATAGTCTTCTGATGAAGAACCAGCAATGAACAAACAAAGCATGTCTTGGGATTTTTTTCTATGTTATATCTGGTCAATCGTAGACCACAACTAAATTGGTGAGGTGCAGCATTTGTGAGAAGACATTATCTCAGGTCACAGCAAAAAGTATTGATATGCTCCACGTGGAGAGGTGTGGCTCACTAGGTAGAGGCGGCAGACCCGTAAGCAGAGAATCGGCCATGGACCAGGGTTCAATTCCCGACGCGGCAGGGTCGTGGACCAGGGTCAAAATGGACTTGATAATTCTCGCCTCGGTACCTACTCTAACCAGGAACACACTCGGCAACTCTGGGCATTAAGCTTGCCTCATCTCTACAACGGCCCCCCACAGACGCCGGGGATGCCTGGTTTCACCTTGGAGATACCCAGAAAGGGACCATCTCACAGGGATAGCCAGGACGGGTTCCCCAGCGGTCCACAGCGCCGGGACGCCCCTGTTGGTGGGCAGCTGTGCGCTTTACAAGCTTACAACATTACATATGGTACAACAAGCATGTTGTACCACTTGAAAACATACCAGAGGAAGAAACTTAAAATTCCATAGAGAAAAAAAAGGAAAGGGATCATCAGTCTCCAGACCTCCCTTCCCTGCTCCTGAAAACAAAGTTCCAGCTGAAGTACAGAGAAAATGCAGTGTAATGTCACCAGACCTAAAGTGTTTTCCTACCTTCTGCATGAACTATAACACCATTGGAACAGCCGGGGAGCAGTCTGTGGATGTAATTTTGCAAAATGTGAAAAACCATACTTGTAAATTGTTATTCTTTTTTATTGCAGCAGGTCAAGCACTGTGAAACAATGTAAAGAAAGAAAAATGTATTAGGATTTCATTTTGAACATTAGGCAACCAAAAAAAGATAGAATGTTGAAGTGGAGAAGAGTCTTCTTAGATGCAACTTAAGGCGGCAGGTATTTTAATACCTCCATTTAGTTTTTATCTGTAGTAACAGAATGTAGTCCTGCAATGTTTTAGAGATTCCATTCCTCCAGTTATAAAGATTCTTTCATTTCTAACAACTTGCTGGAGACAATACCCCTAATAGGCCGAATAATATCTCAGAAACTCATAATTCATATACATTTCAACACAATACCACATTTTGTTATCCTAAATTGTGCTTAGGACTTTGATTCTAGAAATAGCAGATATAAGTTTGTTAACTTTTTACATAGTCTTGATTTGAATGACATTTCTATGTCATTGCACTCTGTCCATCCTCGTTATTATATTGTGTAGTGTGTAGAGGTTATATTAACTCCTTCATGAAATATGTATGCTATAGTTGTGAAACTTTTTTTTCAAATGGAAATGTAGCCAGCTAAGAAGTTTTTAATTTCAGTTTCTAATTTAGTACCATCCAGTCTGCATCATTGTAGCATGACTATGACATATATCCCATTTGTTTGTACTAACAACGTACTCCTAAATTCTAATCTGCAGGTTGGACAGGTCATATGTTGATGAGCTTTTTTGGATACATTTTCAGTGGCCACAGCTTTACAATCTGGTAACGTCATGTAGAGGAATCGTTCCAAACTCAATTCAGTGTTAGAGGTGAACTCACAATGTTCACAATTATGGTTCCATACATAACGGAATAATTCATTGATATTCACATCCTCTTCCTCTATTAGTCCTAGCATTGCCATTAAAAATTCTTGAGTGTCTGCTGAACATTTTAAGAAAAAACTAGTAATACATTAATACAGTACACTACTCTACCTTTTAGACCTTTCTGCAGCTCTGTTGGTGGTAACTTGCCTGTCTTTGGTTCCATACAGACTTAAGCCTGAAATTGAAGTATACTTTGGATAAGAATTCACTCATATACTTTTAAACTTTGCAGTGGTTATAGAATGGCATCCAGTATGAACTTGTTATGCATAGCTCTAGCATGCCATTCATTATCAACTAATTTATTGTAACAGTACTTATATATAACTTGTTGTGTGGACGAGACAAAGCGTTCCTCTACATATAAGTACACAGAAAACTTATCTCAGTTATCATTATTTTCTTTTTCACTGTTCAAGTACAAGTCAACAGTTCGTGTTTGAATCTTGTAGTGAGTGTGTTGACAACATATACAATCATTCTCAGGTTTTTCAGAGCACACTATGTTACATTTTGTAATCTCTTCTTCAAAGCTATCAACTACAATACATGTGTCCTGTTCTGCAAATCCTCCTGATAAAATCTCTTCATTTTCGATATAGTCCTGTTCTGGACAAAAGAAATTAAACTGCACATCATCACACTTCTTTTCTACCTCTGCCACATTACCATACAAAAGTGCTCTATTCATTTCTCCTAAACATAAAGCAGGAATGTTTTACATAGTACAACCTCCTAGCTAAAGTTCGCATTGTTGAGAGGTGTACAGCTTACATCCTGAAATGATGAAAGGTGGTTTGCCACACTATCTTTAATAAACAAGGTACTGAGTGTCCCTCCAAATTTGTATGCTTTCTAATCTTGCAAGGTTCTGACCACCTGAGTATGATGCGATCACCCATTGTTTGGTCGGAAACTCACATTTCTTTATTGGTGCCTGCCACACAGTGCATAGATTTACAGGGGGGCACCCTAGGTACCCCCTCGGCCACCAACTGTAGGCCGCTCAGGCAGGGGGCCCTCAATGTAGCTTTCCAACAGACTTTTTGTGTCGGAAAGGCTGACACAGAAAGCCAGTGGGGAACAGATATCGTAATCCCGACAGCAGAAACGCCGTCCATAGGGAATTACAGTGCAGTTCCTACCAGCCAGAAGACTACAAGAGCCTGTAGGAACCGCAACAGAATGTCCGACTGGCTCACACTCCGACTGCCGACTGCCGACATCGTAAGTTGGACCACAAACTGACCGTTTACGTTGGAAAGCCTCCGACCGTAGTCAGAAAGCTTCCGAATAGCGGTCAGAGGATTTCTGATCGACATCCTAATCGGCCCCATACTGTCTCAACAATGTAAATCCAAACAGACAACATAAGAGCTGTTTGTGTACCTCTCTACCACTGCGTCAGTGGTGTATTTAGTATCTCAGTACTTTCCTACTTAAATGTATCACATTTAAATTTTGGGAAAACGTGCATATAAAAATCTGCACATTAATCTCCATATACATGAAATTTTCAACAGCCTTAAAGAGCACAGATCACCATTTAAACATATATCTGATTCCATAAAAGATATACACCTTCTGGCCATCTTCCCAAAAATGTAGGGTTCTCTACATCTTTAAGTAACTCAAGAGTCTCATCGTACATATACCTATCTGCAACAAAACAAACATATCTCACCATCTCAACACATGCAAACCGGTCATATAAGTTAAACACTGCATTGTCAAACACTTCCTAATGCATACCTAACTAGTATTACTACTTTATAATTCATATACAGGCACAGCTCATTTTCTTATCTTTAATTTATCATTACACTACTCCTGTTTACTAATGTGATTAAATATACTACAATTCCCAAAATGCAAATAACATAGATCTGTCTATTCTGCACATGATGCTTAGACATTTAAAACATTGTCATTTCTAAAGGCATTGCTCATGGTAACTTATCACTGTGATACTCTTTTTTTATCAAACTGCCATTTACATATTCATTTCCAATGTACATTTTTTAAATAATTAAAATGTTGTATCCATACCCGTGAATTGAGTTCAATGATTATATTGTTGAGTTAGCTCTTTCTGGAAAGTTTTTGCCACTGATAAGATTTGTAAATACTAAGCACAAGAATGGTACACCACTCTCATACAAAGCAACTATAAAATGGCAATCTCTTCAACTTTTTACTCTGTGATCATGAGAAAGGCTGCAAATCAAATCATGTCTTTCACTTTAGACTACTCTATCTCCACTTTTGAATGGCTAGCACCTGTTAACCCTTTACTTCGGTTTCAAAACTAGGCTCCTGTCTCCGAGTGTTCCTAATGTTTTCGTGATGATCACGGAGTAATTGCGAAGAAAATGGGAGACCAAACCAATATTTAGCCTCAGTTTTTTTAAATTTAAATACTGCACAACTGTTTATTACATAGTCCTCAATTGGAAATTAAAGTTTATCATTACTTAAATGGTGTCATAACTTCTCAACTTTTTAAAAACTGTTCTGTGTCTTTAACACCCTTCCACCCAATGCACTCTTAGCTCTGTGTATCTAGAAAACCAGTAGGCCACAAGTTCACAGCACATTCTAGAAGGAACATGCTACTTTCAAAGCAGATACAGCAGGTGTAGTTTACTCAACAGATTCAAATGCATATCCATATCTGTATTACATTTCTTTTTATGAACAACAGCCAATAATATGACTTCTTGCTAATGCATCCAACACACTACCTACTTTTATTCACTTACATGATGACACAATCCAACGAAATATATATTTTTTTTAAAAACACCTCCATTTTAACTGCTTTTAATTTGGAAAACTACCTCATTCAACTCCAGTTTTCTATTGTCTGCTATTGCTCCTTCACTTCAAAATGCTTAGAGTGTGGATTGTTGGCCACCGCCATGTCTATTGGGCTAAAGAAGCTGCAAAAAAGAGAGGTATTGACAGGGACTTGGATTTGGCAAATGTGGAGATTACTTGATTTGGCCAGAGAGGGTTAAAGTTTCATCAATTGCTGGCCTTGGTTTAAAACCATTGTGGATTGCCAAGCTCCTCACCTCATTATTGTGCACTGTGGTGGCAATGACCTAGGCACACTAACTTGGGTTATCATTGCAGAGCGGATGTCGCTTTTCCCTCACACTGTCTTGTTATACTCTAATATATGCCAAAGACAGAAATGGAAGTGGTTAGATCAATTCTGTCCACAGATTGCCAAAGCCAGGAAGCATGTTAATAAAACAGTTTCTGCATTCTTCAGAGACCACAACATGGGCTCAATCTATAACAACAACCTGACATGCATGCAATTTATAGAAATGATGAAGTACACTTTACAGACGTGTTTCCAAGTAATCTGAAACTCTGCATCTGGTCTTATGTGTAGCTATCATATACACGCAATCAACACAAAGGCTCTTGTAAGAGCTACCCTAGTGCCTGAAATATTGTATTTTTTTATGAAGGTCCTTTTTTTAGTTTTTGGGAATCTTCACAAAGACATTGCAATGGTCACGAATGAGTAGTATATCGATATGTATTACCTATTCCCAGTCACGAGTAGGCAGTTATACTTAGGGCCTAGTTCCCATAGATGAAGAGTTTTTTTGTTTTGCTAAGAACGCCAATCACTTCAGCTGCTGTCTTGGAAAGCTTCAAGCTAATTTGTTAAGCAGAGGCCGAGAAAAAGGGGGGGGTCCCAAAGTGCATTTTCCTAATGCAATTTGAAAATGACTACTGCCCAAAGAGCTGAACGGAATTACACCGCATCTGTCAGAAAGCTAGTTCTTGGTCCAGAGAGAGTGTTTTTTGTAATTTGATGCAAATCCGTTTTGTCGTTCTGAAGTTATTAAAGGAAAAAGAAATATAGATGTCTAGGGACGCAGAGCCTCTGCAGATCCAACAGATTTCTAAATAAGATCTGATTGGCAGCCACCATTTCAGCCAGGAAGTGGTGGCAGGGAAAACACAAAAAACACATAAAGGGGCAGGGTAGGAATACCCTGATACCCTAGGCCTGGTGGTGCGCCAAAATGTTTTTTGTTTTTCAATTTTGCTGCAAATTTACAGAGGATACATGAATCTGTGCTAAAATTGAAAAAAACAAAACAAGATGCTCTCCTGCACCTGCTTTTCTTTGCCCCCAATAGGGCCAGCTCCCAGGGAGGTGGTGTTTCTTTTTTATTAAGGGGAGGGGAGCACATGTGTTTCCCCTCCCCAGGCTGATTTTGGCCCCCAGAGACCCGCACCCCTGGGGCCCAGCCAGTTTCAGAAAGGGGGTGGGATCCTCGCAGCACCCCTTCAATGCCCATTTTTACCTATGGGATCCTGGCCCCCCAGGACTCCACCCCCCAGGCTCCAGCTTATTTTTAAAATAAGGAGGGGCCATGAGGCCCCCTTCCCGGGCCACATTCATCCCCGGGGACCCCATCTCCTGGGGCCAGGCCGTGCATAGGAAAGGGAGGGGTGCATACAGCCTCTTCCCAGAGCCATTAATGGTCCTCGGGACCCCAGCCCCAGGACCAGGCTCCTGCTATGTCCCGGGATGCCAACCCTCGGGAAATAGTGTGTTTGCTCTTGCTTGGCGGGAACAATTTTAAAGATCCCACCAAGCAAGAGCAAACACTAAGTCCACTCTCTGCAGGCTGGAGCATGTAAAATGCTCCCAACCTGGCGAGAGTGGACTTATCATTTTTTTCCCTGCCCACACTGAAGCGAATAGGAAAACAAATGAAAACATTGCTCCCATCCAAAGGGAGTAGCATTTTTTACTGCTTCCTGTGGGTGGGACCAATGGCAGCTCCTGCTGGAGGCGGGGAACCGGCTGGGGCCATGGGGGTATTGGGGCTTCCCACACAGCCTCCAAGAAAAAGAAAGTGGGTGCCCCATGTGGGCTCCAGGGCACCCTCCCTTTACTGGCCAGGCATTGGAAAATGGGGCCCCCAGTGTTGGCTGGCCCCCCATTCACCATTTATAATTGACCGTAACCCGAGGGATGGGGTGCTCTGGGCCAATATTGGCCCAGGGAGAGGGGGCTGTGTGCCTCCTCCCCATAATAATGTGGCCAGATTCTGGGGACGGGGTCTGTGGGGCCAATATTGGCCCAGGGAGGCGGGCTGTGTGCCCCCTCCCCATAATATTGTGGCCATATTCTGGGGACTGGGGTCTGTAGTCCAAAATTGTCCTGGGGAGGGGAGGCTGTGTGCCCTCCTCCCCCTTTTGGATATGGAGTGGGTTCCCTAGGTGGGCTCCAGGACACCCACCATTTACTGGGCTTGCCCTGGGTGACAGGACCCCAGTGCCAATACTGGCCTGGGTAGGGGAGCTGCGTGCCCCCTTCAGACAATGGCCAGGCCCTGGATATGGGTGGCCCCCTAGAGCCGAAAATGACCCAGGAGGGGACCGCACAGCATGGGGTTGTCTATATGAGAGCTGTTGGGCCAACCCCCCACTGGGTAAAAAGAACATAGAAATTCACTAAAGAAAACAAAGGCTACAGGGACATTATTGCATGCAGGGTTTTTCACAGAACCTGAGGCCCACCCCTGTTGCGCACGGCCTATCACCATCCACAGAGTGGGGTTGGCTGCATGCATGGGTTTGGCTGTATGCTAGAGGTTGGGCCAATCCCCCACTGTGTTAAAAAAAATAGAAATTCACTAAAGAAATCAAAGGCTACAGGGACATTATAGTTAGGAAATAGCATTTAAAGAACCTTAGAAATCAACTTAAAAAAAGCATAGGTTACAGGGATGTTATAGTTAGGTTCAGAATTTACACACACAAAACCATAGAAATTCAGCAGTTATAGTTAGATTTATTGTAAACAAATGTAACTCGTGCCCTAAGGTAACTATAACACGCAGCCTCGCCATGCACTGCTAATTTCCCCACATATTACATCACTCATGACATATTCTATGTACATTTTGATCCTAACTATAAAGTCCCTGTAACCCTTGTTTTTTTTGGTACATATATATTACCTACTGGCAGTCGCCAGTTGGTAATTATAGTTAGAACCTATTTTCAATAGGAAAATCGTTTTTTGTTTTGCCAATAACTTTAGCGTCGTTTGACGAATCTTCGCAAAACTTTCAAAACTAATGGGGCGTTCAGGTCAGCTCTTGCCTTGAAAGTTTTGGGGTGATTCATCAAGCTGGGGGCTGAGAAAAAAGGGGGTCCCAAAACGCGTTTTCCTTATGTTAATTTCCATAGGAAAAATTGGAACAGGCTACAGCCCGAACTGCTGACCGAAATTACACCAAATTTGACAAAAACGTAGCTCTTGATTCAGAAAGTGACCTTTTTTTAAATGGTGTAAATCCGTTCAGTAGTTCCTGAGAAATTAAAAAAGAAAACTTTCAATATCTGAACACAGAGGAGGAGTGGCCACTCCTCCTGAGCACGAGCTGACTTCTGATTGGCTGCCAACATTCAAAACCAGGAAGTGTTGACAGCCTTCTTGTGGCTCAGTAACCGAGTCACAAGAAAAAGAGTGGAAAAAAAGTTGAAAAACAAGAAAAAGGTAGAAACACCCTGACCCCCTAGGCCTGCTCCGAGCGTCCCACAGGGACCCCCAGGCTGAAAAAAAGCATTCGCGCTGGGTGTGCTAATCTTGCAGAGAAAGTTAAAAAAATGAAGCGCGGACTCCGCACTTTGTTTTAATGAGCCCCCAGGTGGGCCAGGTCCCGGGGCAAATTATTTTGCAGGAGCCCATGGGGCCCCCGCAGCCCCAGGGACCCCCACTTCCCGGGGCTTTCTTTAATTATATGCAGGGGCACATGCCAGCCCCGGGGGCCGACACCTCCCCAGGGCTTTGCTTTTATAAATGTGTGGTGGGGCTCCTGCTCCCCACACTGCCCCAGGGACCGCCACTCCCCCAGGGCTTAATTAAAAAATAAAAGTGTGGGGGGCTCCTGCACACACACCTCCTCTCATCATTGCCTCTGAGGAAGAAGCTACTGAACTTCGAAACGCGTCAGGCTATTAATGACGTGAGACTGTTATGGAATCTGTTGGCGACATGTCATCCATACCTGAATAAATGCTGTGTCTTGCCTGCTGTTGTCCGAGTGCTGCTTGTCCTAGGGGCATATATAATACACATATATATATATATACACACACACACACACACATATATATATATATATATATATATATATATAACGCTCCAACTTGCCTACAAGATGGGATGTACATCTGAAAGACATCCGTCACATATATACCTGCTGTAAATTAATTCTGAAAACTACTGCGATGTGTGCTGCTCAATCTTTCCCAGGGGGAGAGGCTTTATGAAATATAATGCGGCATGGTTCGGCCGCGGACCAATGCACCACTTTGAAAAGCGCGCCAAAACGACCCGCAAAGGAACTGTTGTGTTAATTTGGTTAAAGGCAATATGGTTAGTGGCAGCCACCAGGGACCGACCCTTGGTTAGGTCCTCAGCACGATTGAAAATGGTGTGCAAAGGGATCGCGGCAGATTCTTACCGGTGGATTGCAACAGACATCACCCACTGAAGGGAAGGAATTGCGAGGCTTACTACAGGGACCAGAATGCTTCATACCACAGTCCACCGCGGCGCCCACTTGAGGGAAATCACTGTGATATAAAATAAGCAATTACCTGGTTTCTGTGTGTACAGCCCCCTGATGCCTGAAGCTCCTCCTCTGAAGAAGGCCAAAGGTTGGCTGAAATGCATTAGGACTACCGGAGCTTGTGAAACTGCTGCAAATAAATTCTGAAAAGTACCGCGATGTGTGCGGCTCAATCTTTCCCATGGGGAGAGGCTTTATGAAATATAATGTGGCATGGTTCAGCCGCGGAGCAACGCACCACTTTGAAAAGCGTGCCAAAACTACCCACAAAGGAACCGTTGTGTTAATTTGGCGAAGGCAATATGGTTAGTGGCAGCCACCAGGGACTGACCCTTGGTTAGGTCCTCAGCACGCTTGAAAATGGTGTGCAAAGAGATCGCGGCAGATTCTTACCGGCGGATTGCAACAGACATCACCCACTGAAGGGAAGGAATTGTGAGGCTGACTACAGAGACCAGAATGCTTCATACCGCAGTCCACCGCGGCGCCCACTAGAGGGAAATCACTGTGATATAAAATAAGCAATTACCTGGTGTCTGTGTGTACAGCCCCCAGATGCCTAAAGCTCCTCCTCTGAAGAAGGCCAAAGGTTGGCTGAAATGCATTAGGACTACCGGAGCTTGTGAAACTGTTGTGAATAAATTCTGAAAACTACTGCGATGTGTGCGGCTCAATCATTCCCATGGGGAGAGGCTTTATGAAATATATATATATATATATATATATATATATATATATATATATATATATATATATATATATATATATATATATATATATTCACTGAAAAAACCATAGGTTTCACACATGTTATAGTTAGCTGGACATTTCACTCATAAAAAAAAAATGAAATTCCCCCGTTATAGTTAGTGCAGGCAACTATAACTCACGCGACCACAATCCTCTGCTGATGATGTCAGATATTACATCACTGTATTTAGACACCTATTTACCCATGTCTTCTTCCATTAATCTTTAGCTATACATATATTACAAATATTTATTTTTCAGAAAGACACATATGTCATCAGTGATGTAATATCTGACATCATCAGCAGAGGATTGCGGTCGCGTGAGTTATAGTTGCCTGCACTAACTATAACGGGGGAATTTCATTGGTTTTTTATGAGTGAAATGTCCAGCTAACTATAACATGTGTGAAACCTATGGTTTTTTCAGTGAATTTGCAAGGTTTTTTAAATGCTAATTCCTAACTATAACGTGTGTGAAACCTATGGTTTTTTCAGTGAATTTGTACGGTTTTTTAAATGCAAATTTTTTTTTGAGATTTTTGGTAAACCTATGTATAAAATAATATATGTACTATATCCTGCATTATGGAATGGTTAATTTTTTTTTTTATGCATTTTTTTCCGTGCGCGTACGGTAAGCTGACGCTACACGCTCCGTACGTCATAAGTACGGTGCGCTTACGTGATAAGATGCGCGTACGGTAAGCTGATGCTACGCGCTCCGCACGTCATAAGTACAGCGCGCTTACGCGATACGTACGTGACGTACGCGTACACGCGGAAGCAACGTCGCGGTTACGCAGGGGCGTGTAATGCGCATGCGCGAGTGCGTCTTACGTACGCGCTCCGTAAGCTCTCCGTAAGCGTCACGTTCGCGCATGCGCACTTGTTTCCGAGCGCGTACCGTAAGCTTACGGAGCGCGCACGGTAGGTCATGTGATCCACAAAGAACACTTTTCATTGGTTGAAACTACTTTCAGTTCCAGAAACTTCCCACACCACACCCATTCCCCTCATTACTGCTTGAGATCCCCTAGGAGAAGGAGCTGAATTGACATTGAGATACAATGGCAGAACAGCAGACCTCTTCTGAGAGTGAGGCTAGCAGCACCACCATCATCCAGAGAAGGAGGAAACAAAAGAATTCTTTTGTATGGGAGTATTTTACTTTTCCAGAGGGGGAGAAAAAGGTCAATGCTCCATTGGTCACTTGCACACTTTGTGACCGTGTTTTATCTAGAGGAAATCCAAGGAAGAAGTATTCCTTTGGAAATCACTCTATGATGAGACACCTTAGGGATAGACATCCCAGGACCTTTGCTCGACATACTGGAGAAAACTCTTCAGTAAGTCACCAGAGCCCAACCTCAGAAGCTCAACCGAGTACATCATCGGCAGCTCAGCTGAGCCCTTTCTCTGAGGTGGGAGCATCACCTTCTTCTGCTCCTCTGGATGTTAACCCTCGATTTGGGAGGGTTGCAATGAGGTGTACAACTTGTTGTGGTCTTATTGTTTTTGGGGAGACCAGTGTGTCCCTTATTAACAATAAGATAGACCAGCACGTTTGTAGACGCTCATAATATTCCCATTCTTTCTTTCCTCCATCCCTGTATTAACCCAACGGCTCTTTTAAGAGCCAACCTTACCTCACAATTTTTTTAATTTTTTTTTAAGCTTTCCTTTTTGAAAAATGTTTTTTGCCGTGCGCGCACGGTACGCGTAATTACGCGAAGTTCGCGGAATTTTTCCTCGTGGAATTTCTCCGTTTACGCCGTGCGCGTACGCTGCGCGCATTCGGCGATTTTTTGAAAAAAAAATTTAAATTAATTTTTTGCCCTTGGGGGTCCTTCTGGGACCCCCTGACAAAGGCTAGGGGGTCAGGAACTGTCCACCCTGCCCCCTTTTCACATTATCCACCTTTGTTTTTCACCCCCTCAGACTGCGAGAGACAAAATGGCGGCGGACACTTCCTGGTTTCGACCGATTCGAATGTTTACTGAGATCTAACATCCAATCAGAATCGCGCTCGCGCACGGCAGCGTGCGCGTACGGTAAGCTTACGGTACGCACTCGGAGCGCGCCCATAGATATATATTGATTTAAATGCTATTTTCTCAGGAAATACTGAACAGATTTACACGAGACCTTCAAAAGGCACATCCCTGACCTGAGGGCTACCTCTCTGCCAAATTTCAAGTAATTCTGTTCAGCCGTTTGGGCTGTAGCTCGGACTAAAGGTCCTATGGAAAAATGCATGGGGATTACGCGTTTTGGGACCCCCCCTTTTTCTCAGCCCCCGCTTGACGAATGCCCCCGAGACTTTCAGGGTAGGAGCGGAGTGGAGCGCCCCACCTATTTTGAGAATTTCGCGAGGATTCGTCAATCGGCGCCAAAGTTATTCCAAATAGAATGTTGCGGATTTCCTATGGAAACACGGTCCTAACTATAACTATCTACTGGCGACCGCCAGTAGATAATATATATATACATATATATATATATATATATATATATATATATATATATATATATATATATATATATATATATATATATATATATATATATTCCTCCTTTGTCCCCACCGGGATTCCTCGCGCACTCACGAGACCAGAGGCAGGTGTGCAGTGAATCAGTTATACTTTTATTTTCATATTCAGCAAGCCAGTTCTCCAAACTCTACGCGTTTCGGTTTCCCCTGAAACCTTGCTCACGAGTTATAACAGTTTTCAAACAGCATTTTTTCTCTTTATAAAAAAAACACACCCAGGTGATACATTGTGTCACTTCCTGTGCTCCACAGACAAGCATTGTGGTACATGTAGTTTGTTTTAATTCTCCATTAAAGGGATCACGTTTCAACCTCATGTTGACAATCTGAATTCATCTAATATATTTGTCCCTGATGATATTTCAATTACAATCGTAACACCATGGCAAGAGGAAAACGACATTATCCTACCAATATTGTCAAGGCTACGCCTGATTATTGCAAACTAACGCCCTCCAGTGGGCCCACATTTCTGTCTGTATTTAATTATAAGTCTTGGCATACTTTGATGTGTTAAAGCCCTCTAGTGGGTCTACCAATCATAAAGGGACGTATATGTCGATTGTGACCAATATATGAACAAACTTCCTCGTAATCACCTCATATAACGTTTAAGCCCTCTAGTGGGCCTGCCCCTCATTTGGGAAAATTTATGACAAAAATGTACTGTTTCGTCTTTCTCGTGACTGCCTCTTGTCACTCGTCTTACCATCATAGCTTACAGGAAGGTTTTTGCAAAGGAATTTCTTTTAAAAAGGTGTTCTTTAAAGGAGTGAGGGGGTGTGAAGCGTGAATATTGTGACATCTATGCTAAAGGGAGACAAATTATAACAGCTCTGCTAAACAATTTACATTAGTTTCATCATGGAACATATTACAAACAGTTCATAAATGATAATGGAGTTCCTCATCCTGGATTAAGCCATCCGGCATAAGTGTTCGAAAATTTAGAATGTGGCGTGATTCTTTCTGTCTTAGGATCCTTTCACGATCCCCACCTCTAGGGTGTATTCCTACTGTCTCCAACGCATAAAATTTTAACTTTTTCCAGTCTCCGCCATGCTCCTTCTCCATCTGTTTGGCTACAGCATTGCTTCTATCTGAATTGATGGTAGCTCGCACATGCTCTAAGATGCGTTTTTTCAATTCGCATTTTGTGCTACCGATGTATTTTAAAGCACAAGGACATTCCATTACATATATTGCGAATTGACTTTTGCAATTGATTAGTTGATCAATCTTCCACATCCGTTTGTTTGCCATCATCACCTCTTTCTTATTTTGTGCAATTAAACAGACCTTGCAACTGGAGAACGTTATATGAGGTGATGACGAGGAAGTTTGTTCATATATTGGTCACAATCGACATATACCTCCCTTTATGATTGGTAGACCCACTAGAGGGCTTTAACACATCAAAGTATGCCAAGACTTATAATTAAATAGAGACAGAAATGTGGGCCCACTGGAGGGCGTTAGTTTGCAATAATCAGGCGTAGCCTTGACAATATTGGTAGGATAATGTCGTTTTCCTCTTGCCATGGTATTACGATTGTAATTGAAATATCATCAGGGACAAATATATTAGATGAATTCAGATTGTCAACATGAGGTTGAAACGTGATCCCTTTAATGGGGAATTAAAACAAACTACATGTACCACAATGCTTAGCTGTGGAGCACAGGAAGTGACACAATGTATCACCTGGGTGTGTTTTTTTTATAAAGAGAAAAAATGCTGTTTGAAAACTGTTATAACTCGTGAGCAAGGTTTCAGGGGAAAACGACACGCGTAGAGTTTGGAGAACTAGCTTGCTGAATATGAAAATAAAAGTATAACTGATTCACTGCACACCTGCCTCTGGTCTCGTGAGTGCGCGAGGAATCCCGGTGGGGACAAAGGAGGAATACGTAACGACTTGGCTCTGTCGTACCTTGAACGTACCGCTTAACGAGCGCCCAGGAACCTGAAAGCGGGCCGTTTTTGGAAGCATATATATATATATAAACACAGGTGTCACCCAACCTGCCGAACTCTGGACGGGTGCTTTTTTCCATAAACGTGAGGGTGAAATCACGGTAAGTATGAGAAAAAACAGGGGCATGGAGCACTCACGGGATGCTGCTGATTAAAGGAGTAAATGCATTTCGGCGCAATGCCTTCTTCAGTACTCAGTAAAGTGCACCACAAGTTGTTCGTGTTTAAAATGCGTTTTTATGGAAATTTCATTGGTGGATAGAATCATAGTCAGCAACAAAGGACTGTCCTCAATATTCGTTCTAAATGTCAGTATAACTGGCTGCCATATTTGCGTGCACATCCTTTGATTTAATACCTAATGGCAGGCAGGTCGTTTTTCCATAATCAAGGGTATTCAGGTCACAAATGGAATCATTCCTCAAAGCATTTCGTAAGAAAGGAAAAACGAAAATAGTTATATATATATATATACACACACAAAACCCCATGCCTCCACCATCCCAAAACTGTGCAATTGTTATCCCTTAAGAAAACCTTAGCCCACATGGCCCCCCAACTCAAAACTCGTAGCTCTCAAGCAACAAACAAACAAAAAGAAATAAAAATAGTGATGTGTGTCCTCCCTTAAGCAACAAGCTTTTTGAAAATACTGCCTTGAACTTACTTGATGTTTGTAAATATTCCAAAGGTAATGGTATGCCCTTGCAGTGAACAATTGCCTAATAGCTGTTTTCTACTTTTGACTTGGTGATGCTATAGGTGGCTGGCAGGAACTTCTCCCATTCATTCCCAGGGCCATTCTGGACTCTCTGAAACCAGGTTCAGCAGGAAGAAAAAACTGTTTAGACCCCAATAGAAGGGATGACTCTTCATCCTAAAAAAGAAGCGGCTAAGAGAATACCAAAGCTCCTCATGGTGAGGACAGTAACAGTTGTTTTTTGTTTTTGGACTTCTGGGAATTGTTTCAGTTAACCTCAAGAGGAAGTGTTGAAACCGTAGGTGAGAGTAGTGCAACAAATCAGTCAGGAATGGATGTGATTGTCCAGTCACCAGTTTAGTGTTTAGGATGGGACTGGCACCTCACCACCACGCCTTCATAACACTTTTAGACAGGAGATTAAGACATCCTGAAAGAAGAAAATCCTGCATGCCTGCAGGAAGAAGAAGCCCCTCACTCCTGCTGGCACCCAGGATCTGGAACTGTACTCTAAGGGCAAGTGGTTGGCCTCCTCTCTGTCTGTCCAGGGGGCACATAAAGCAGGACTCCTGACTTTAAGAAGGTCTACCTGAACATTCAGAACTGGACCTAGCATGAGCCCCAATAGGAGAGAGACCCAGTTACCAGATATCTGTCCAGAGGACCAGAGGATTGCAGGAGTGTCCAAGTGGAAGTGTTCCACCTGTTACAAAAGTGGAACTTGTTCTTTTTTTCTCACTCCGGAGTACAGAGCCGTGGTTTTGGGGCTTTTACAGGTAGTGAGCACCCTAGCCAGGTTATTAAACTAAGCTTGTCTTGCTCAGAGATCTTTGCTGCCCTGAAATTGGGTTCAATAGGATCTTTCATCAAAGGTATTCAGCTTCTTGGAGCTCTGCTGGTGGTCGATTTTTATAACCAAATATGTGACTAAAGCCTTGAACCAGGGAAAGGAAGCAAATCTATCCCAGCAACAAAGTGACCTTGGTAGCTATGAAATCCATAAATAATCCACTCAGAGATTTTGGATCAAAACCAATAGCTGCATGTTGAGCTAAAAAATATGTACTTGACTTTGCGGCACCTTTTCTGGCTTCACCCCTGCACCCAATTCCATGGGAAGACTTTGAAGACTAAATTGACTAAGGGCTTGATTTAGAGTTTGGCGGCCAGTGTACTATAATGCAAACTTGACTGAGTACCCTGTCCCCCAAACCCTCGGTCTGCCTGTCTCATTTACAGACGGGTGGACTTTAGGTTTGTATTCAACAGAACTCCCTTTGGTACAGTAGACAAAAAACTTTGTCCAATGATCAACAGAGTAGGGGTCGTCAAAGCAAGGACATTACAATACCCACCCTATTTAGAGTCAACTGTGTAATTTTTTTTTCTGTCTGTCGCCACCACGTAAAACCTGGTTGTGAGGGGCAGAAAAGGAAACAATGACCCCATACCCTGGGAGAAAGCTCGCAGTTTGTAGAGATTTAAGGAGATGATTGCTGCAAGACCGGCCCCCAGTAAAAACAACGGCCCTACCTCTGCAAAACCCACCCCCACCTTTCCAGCCTCCCGGGGAAATACCCTCTGCCCGGTATGGCTTGTCCAGCCCTGACCATAAGTCTCCAATCTCCAACGCAATGATTGTTCGTCAAAACGTTTTTGTGGTTCAGTTGATTGCCTCCGTACAGCTGTAGGCCATAAATACAATTTAAAGACAATTACAGTCAGATTTTCTGTTGCTAAAGAAACCCAGGCAAAGGATAGATTAAAGCACAACTATGCTAGTGCAGTGGTGCTGGAACAATTTGCACAGTGTTACATTACTGAAGTCATAGAGATTGTGAAAATCCCATCGTCACACAACAAACAAGAGTAGCAAATGAATCAAACCCATTCAGCAGGAGAGCGGTAAGAGTGTGGTATGCAGCCAGTGATAAATTCTGGATTATACTGTCACAAATACATTACGTAAACATGGTGTGGTAGCACAATCTAATTTACAGTCATTTAACTTTCCATAAAAATGGCAACAAAATTCGCACTGACATGCAGTTTTACTGGCAAAAGTATACAGCAAACAAACGGAAATGCGTGCAGATCGGGTTTCAGCTAATATATCTCATTTGCACATCACAAATTGTCTTGATTTGTTTTGATCTTATTAAAATCTCTGTTTCCATCACACTTCAGAGTTTCAAAAAACCTGATTCATTTGTGCTTTCCTAACTACTGATATGTTTTTAAATGTTTTTACAGTTTATTTATAGGAATTTAATGTTGGTGTGCACTAGAAAAAAACTGACAACCTACCGTCTTTCTTTTCACAATCCTCATACCAAGCAAGATTGTCAGATGGGTCACTTTACAATTTTTTTTTAATTTGCAGTCCAAGAAAGGTAAGTAAACACCAATCTACATGTTAAAAGAAATTTGTTAGAAGACATTGCTTGACATTTAACCTCTGTCTTTGAACACACAGCAAATGTGACAAGTTAAAAACAAACTTTATTGTCGTTACAAGATTCAACGCTGTGTTTGCATCACAAATGATGCTAAATCTTTTGTTACATAGTTACTTTACAGGGTAAAACCTGTTTTACGCTGTAAAATCACTTGAAAGTAATGAAAAGCAGTGCATAGCACGGCTTTGCATTACTTAGCGCCAAGGGGTGTACCATGGGTGGTGCATAGGCGTTCCCATGCAACCACTCAAGGTTTCTAAGGCTAAACCTTATTTACTTAGAAAAGTAGGCATGGTTTAGCGCCTGAAAATAGCGCCCATTTCAGAAATGCTCTTTTAAGGAGAATTGCTTTTTTCTCTTTTACCTTTCTGACTTCCGCATACAAAGAGTCAAAATGTTCAAAGTTGGTCTAAGCATAGTGTTTTGTACTGGAAGCGTATCCTTCCAGTACAAAACCTATGCTAGACTCGCAGAGACACCCTTGCACTATAGTGCGAAGGTGTTTCTATGGCGCACGGCCGCACATTTTTGCACCGGCGTTAGGAAGAGGGGAGGAGAGGGACATATTTCTGTAAATATGGTACTCTCCTGCTATCTCCTTCTCACACACCGCAGCGCAGCCTTTGCGGATGCTGGACTGCGATGAGTGAGAAACTGGAAAATCTGTCCCGAGTGTATAATGCATCCTGCTCATCATACAAAGTTGAAATGTGCTGCCCATCTGTCTGTGTCTCAGGACTGAATATGATTTATTGTATATCAGATATTTCACGTTACACTGACACTTCCTATTTAGAAGAATGTCAACTCGTCTCTCCTTTCATTGGGGCAACCAATGAAGTGAGACACTGCAGAGCTGCGGCACACAGAATTCTTTTGTCCAGTACTTGGCAACCAATATTAGTTACAGCTGCAGGTTTGTGGAAAAGTGTATTGCAGGCAGAAGAAATCAACTTTGCTTCAGTGAGCGAATAAGTGAGTGCACAGAGTAATCGATTGACTTCGAAGCTTCCGCTCCAGTGAGCACCAGGAATTATCTTTCTCAGCCAGCACAAAAATAAACTGCTTCTGTTATAGGGGTATGATAGCTCAGCGTTGTGGCACCGAGAATGGTATTGCTATAGCTGGTGGTGACTTGCTACACCAATGAGGCAATAAAGGTATCTCTAATGAATGTGGAAATATTTCCTCTACTTATACCAATGGGCGTAGAACCATTGTTGAGAAATGTGAACATTAGAAAGCAAGGGTAATGAAATACATATATCCAATTGGTATGCTTCTTTTGTTCAGCTTTCACAATACGTTTACAATTTTTCTAATATTTACTGTCATGCTATCAAAGTGTGCAATTACATTTACAGTAAAAATAACCATAAAGCAATTGTATTGAATTCTGGAATATGTGACCTGATTTCAGCAATTCCAAATATTTTTATAGACCCACGTCTACAAGTGGGTGATGCGATTCTGCATGGCCTGTCTCACTGTTGCCGGGTATGAACTTTCCTCTCTCACCTTAACACCCTGTGCTCAGCTTTTACATTATTTAGGTGTTGTGGTATGTTCTAGAATAAACAATTTACAGGGAAAAAAACCTTATGCCCTTTTACTTATTGTTACCCTGCTAAATTGTGTTCTTTGAGAAATGACAACAAACAAGACATGTAGTTATCGACTTTCCTTGAGACTTTGCTCATAAGACGATAAAACATATTTGAAACAGAACAGCACAGTAAGCAAAGATTAAATAAAATTAATATATTCTAGAAATCTTGAATATCATGTAGTGAGGAAAAAGAATATAAACTAAAATGTACAGTCTAAGTTCATCAAACACATTTACTTTTGATTGATTAGCACACGCAATGTCACTAAAGCATATTTCAAGATTGACAGCTTAATTGCAGAGCATTATGACCAATGCAATCTTATTAGTCAAATCACTTCTCTCACATTGAATGATTCTATAGGGGGTAACGCCAATGGAACATCCAAGCAAAATGTTTCAAAACAGTTCATGCCCCAAAAGAAGGGACTCACTGTGGGAGCAGAAAATTTGCAGAATGAAAGAGTCCATCCAGCTTGCATTTATCATATTCAATAATCCCCTCGGAAGGAAAATGGCATATTTTCAAGACATTATTGGTCGGTTGGATTGCAGTCACTTCCATTCACGTTGGCAGTTACACTGGATTAATTTATTCACTAAAAGAAAGTGGGGAATTGCATACCAACTATCAGCAGAGTGTTTGAACATTTAACAGACTTGAAAACACATACATGAACAAAGAAGGAATTAGCTCAAAAATAGCCCAAAAGTACGTAAGCCAGATCCAATGCTCTACAAGACTTGAGTCATACCTGCTGTTTTGATGAAAGAAAGATGGTCAGCGAAATGGGTTGGAAAATGTGAATACAGAAGTGTCTGTATTTTTGATGCAGACCAGGCTGTTTACAAGGCAAAGGTTTCTGTCACAGAGGAAAAGACAACTCTTTCTGTGTTAATATTGCAACAAACATATTTAGCTTATCAAAGCACATATTTACCATGCTTATGTTTAGTGATGGAACTCTTTCAAACAATTTCTTTGGAGGGGGTGTAGCATAATACTACACTTGCAGACATATGTCTCTAGCATTAAAATATCTAATAGGAGAAAAGATCTTCTTGTCCACAGCTAATTTAGTTATTCCAGGTTTATACCCAAAATTTGCACCATGCTTTTTTAGGACCATTCTTGATAGAATGAAGAATAGGTCAGGCAGAAGTGTAATTAGAATTGCCTAGAAAAAAAAGGATGCACCCAGTTTTTCATGCATCCTGAGGGAAGAAAGCACTACAAATCACAGCATCTATGCCCCGTGGTACAGAGTATGAGGAAGAAGCCATATTAGATCTCAAACGCAGATGAGGAGTTTTGAAGTATTTATTAGCCTGAAAAGGATATGGCAGCTCAGACATATCTTTGGAGCCATCCTCATTTGCATGTTAGTCGTTTGTTATAAGAGTATTCAGCAAGGACTTCTCTCATAAACTAGCGTCTCCTGATTTTTGCCCTGGAATATTATCAGTAATCAGTGGTCAAGAGAAGCAGAGACCAACATGTCAATCTATGACAAAGAACGAATCAGGTTTCTCTCCAGACAACAGGTGTGGACAGGTTCTTTATGAAGTCTTTCAGTAGCAAAAAAAACATTTGATGGACGAAATGCTGAACAAATCAAGCATTCACCTCCAGTCACATACCTAGGTTAAATCCATTGCTTTTTTGCTCACCTTGACATTCCAATTTGGACCCAGCCATATGCAAAACCGTCTTTACCCTGCTCCCCATGGGAACAGTCCAGCCCAGACTGCCAGGCCCTCCCTGGAGCAGAAAAAAGCATCCTGGGACTGGCTTCACGGTATAACCTCTCATCAGCCAGGCTAGCTTAAATCCAGTGGTATACCAAGCACTGGCCCCACTCTAGGCAAACCCTTCCCACTTAGGGCTACAAATGCAAAAAGAACAGATGATGGATGGAAGGCTGAACAAATCAAGCATTGACCTCCAAATCACAGAACTAGGTCAAATCCATTGTCTCTTTCCTCGACATGCCATTTCAGTTTGGTCCCAGCCATATGCAAATCAGTCTTGTCCCTGCTCCCCATGGAAAATGTCCAGCCCAAACTGCCTGGCCAGAAACACAATCATCCGGGAATCAGTTTCAGGGTGTCACCCCTCATCAGCCAGGCTATCTTCAATCCGGTGGCATATCTAGCATGGGACCCACATCTGGCATCCTGCATCCTGGGGCCGATTGCGGGGCATCAGGAGCAGGAATTAGGTTGGTGCCTTGCAACTTGCTTTTCTGTAAGTCTCCCATTCCGCTAAGTTTGTTGACTGCTAGCGTTCCTGCACCTTTGTTGTTTTTGTCCTTCCCCTTTGTGCCCCTGAATTCTAGATTTGGTGACTTGTCTTTTGTCCATTTCATCTGGCTTTTAATTCTCACCATCAACCGTGCTGGCTCTTGTGCTACTGAACTCTCAGAGGGTCTGCATCAGTTTGTGACCTAGCGCATGGGGGAAGCCTGCTACTGTGTGAGATTGTTTTATGAGGATTGCCTTAATATAAGCAACTGAAGTCTATCATATTTTCTAAATTATCTCCCCACTACTACTGTAAACTGTACCACAATCAGTTTGGTAAGAACCTCCAATCAAAATGCAGTAGGACACTGGCTGCAGCAGTGGTGTTTTCTTTCCCTCTCTTCTTCCTTATCCCCTTTCTCCCTGTCAAGGTCCTGGTAGAGAACAATCCTCATCAGTGTTCACTGGCCTGCCCTCCAAGGGAGGATCTTAGTGGAATCTCATCTAAAGCCTGTCTCAAAGTAGCTGGTCTTAGCTGAGTCGGGTGACATAATTAATATATAAAAATATATTTTTTCTACATACAAAGGCACTTTTTCATGTCACGTGTCTATGCACTGCATTGAAACCATATCCCAATCAAAGCAGAATCATGCTCCCTGAAGTCAATCACTGCTGCCATATATATAGTGTAAATACATACTGCAGTCCATATTTAACATTAAACTTCTATGCCACTGGTGCAATTTTTTGGGCAACTTGCAATAACTTTATTGGGAAGTTAAATTCATCAGTTGGGTGAAACCAATTTTATGGTATAGTTTCAGGGCAGAGTGGCCACGTAGTGGCACTGAATAGAAGTGTCACATTTTACATGGTCAAAATACCAGTAAAAATAGGGTCTATAAAAGGTAAAAAAATCAGAGACTACAATGCAAAAAAAAGGGAATTTCCTACAAGTAGCATTTATTTTATACATGTTTTACTGCTGAGCCATTTTTGGTAATACACCTCATAATCAGGGGCGTAGCTTGGTCAATACTTTTGGGGGATGTGAGCTTCAGATTTCCCAACAATTATGCTAGGGAAAGAGAAACAAGTGCAAATTGTTAGGGACACTTAAAACACAACGTTTTTAAGTCCTTCAAAACAGAGATGAGAGCAAGTGTGTGTTTGTTTTTGGCAGTGTGGGCATGTAGAAATCCCAGGTGAAATCTGAGAGACACTTCACCATATCCAACTGAAAGCACTTGTCCCAACTATCTACAACAGAATACATATTTGGTGGGGTTTAACACCCCAAACACCCCCCTGAGCTACACCCCTGCTAATAATGCTCTCTGAAGAGAAACACCCCCTATCACACAGGCTTTTAGACGCATGTTGTTACCAAACATGCCTTTACCACGCATGCCTTTACCATGCATGTTAAGTATAGGTAAGGTAAGCACATTTTGAAATATATTAACAATTTTAAAGGGAGATACATTTAGGGTTTAGGGGTGGGTTATGGAGTAGGGGTAAGAGTAATTTTGAGGTTTAGGTGTGGGTAAGTGGTAAAGGGAGGTATGAGTAATTTTAGGGCTTAGGGGTGAATAGTGGTAATGGGAGGTATGGGTAATTTTAAGGTTTTGGGAGGGTAGTGGTAAAGGAAGGTTACGAGTGAAATAAAAGAAGGATGAGTTGGGGCTTTTAAAATGTAAATACATTAAAAAATGTATTAAATATATACATATAATATATATTGCAAAACACTGGTAGCTCAGTAAGCCACTATCGAGAAAATGTTCAAGGTTACCAGCCTTTAATGATGGATATGGACTTGCTTCGTTGGCCAGTACAATCAGCAGCTTTCCCCTTTCTTCCGCCTGACGCGTTTCGGGTTAATTCCCTTTCTCAAAGGCTGATGGGAAAAGATCGGGCTGTGGTGAGCAGTCTCTCCCTTATATAAATATCATACCCCTTCATAATGGTAAATTTGCATTATGGGAGATGTAGTGCTCCAATATTCCCTCCAAAATATAGTGCGCTAATAACTGCCATGAATCTCCCATAATGCAAATTTACCGTTATTAGGGAGTGTGACATTTATATAAGGGAGAGAGGAGCTCTCAAGGAGCTATCGACGACTTATCGGCACTTTAGCGCAGCCAAAGTTGCGATAAATTTACCACCCCATTCACAAGTGGGTGCCAACAGCCCATATCACCAGTTTTCCAGCGATAGCATCCTCAAAAAACATTGCCACGGATGACCCCAGTAACTATTGCTAACGAGATGCAGAGTAGGCATTCCCGAGCAAAAATCCGCGACAACACCACTCCACAACATTCTTAACGACCCGCCAGTTCGGCGATAAGTTCTCAAAACATGCGATAAGGTGCATTAGCAGCAGGAAACTAACACCTGCTCTGACCTGGTGTAAAGTCAGACGACAACCGGCAGCAGCCAAGGGAGCACAGCCCATGGCCAAACATGAAGAACAACAGATGCCCCCTGTGGAAATATGGATTTTTATGGTCGGTTATGTCCCCTATCTTGGACCCCAACGGTTTCATGTATAAATCACAAGTACATGTATGTTCCCTCCAGTTCCAGTTATGAAGACGCAAACACATGTGCGTCCACCGTCAACATGTCCTCTTTCAGATCCGCCATGAATGGGCCGGATACTCTATTTCCAAGTATGAAAGGCCACCGGCTTTATATGGTTCATTTATCCCATTTTATAGTCCAGGCGAGTAGGCCCGGATTCTGCCACCAAGCCTTTTCTGCCTTCTGCCTCTGAAAGCTCCAGTCTGAGCCTGCATCTGTGACCATGAACTTTGTCTTACTCCCTGCGCGGCTAACGGTGCCTGACTCGGCCTGTCTGCCTGCCAAAAACTGTATTTCACCTTCAAGATTATCTGCTCTGCTCCGCTCCTCATCCGATGCATTCCTGTCTAGCAGTTTAGGTAAACATTCCTCCAGCTACCGTGCAAAGGGCCAGGCCTCGCTGCCCTCATGCAAGTAATTCATAGCCCTGTTACCATGGAATATTCCTACCCCCTCGCATCTAGTGTAGACACTTAGAGGCTTGTACACGCACTAACAGTCAGTATAGTCAGTATAGAATAAGATTCTATCCTAAGAGACCTCTCTTTTTGGATAACACAGTTCTTTAAACATAGGATATTAGATATGATTTGGGATTAGGTTGACATAACCCCAGACTTCTGTCTCCACATGTAGAGCTAAATATCAAATCCCCTTCACCCTCTAGTTACACGTCAATCACACGTCATGCTGCTGCGCGCGCATCTCTGCCAAGTATTTTTGCTGACATTGCGAAATTCTTTCATGGAACCACCCATTTATGACATCATATCTAATGACGTTCTTTAGTTACGCCTAGTTACACCCATTTTAGTTACGCATGTATGCTTTTATCTCTGATATCAACTGTTACGCCTCCTGCATCTGTTTCACTGTAATGCCTTTTCTATAAAAATGATTACCTGTCAATAATGTATTGTTCCTTCCTTCCTGAACTTTCGTGGTGATGGAATAGAAGGCCCATAATTCGAATTATGTTCCTTTGTATAGGAATAAAGCCCGTTCTGAATCTCTAATACCACGGATTCTGCCTCTTATTTTACTGAGCTATTATTATAGATTTTCCGCATCAAATTAAGTCCCGGTAATTAAATTATTTACCACATATATGGCGCCCGAACAGGGACACTTTCTCATCTCACGCGCCGGAGGTGCGTTGCAGGCCCGGTCTCCTGTCACAGCTGGACGGACAACAACGCGTACCCACAGGATTTCCTGTATCTCCCTCCTGCCGAGCGGGGGTAACTGAGGCTGCAATCAACACCCAGACGAGGCGGTGAGAAGTGCGAAGTATCCCGACCAGAGCCTAGCTGAGAGAGCAAGATCCGAGGTATACAGAGGCCCACCAGGTTCCGAAGTTCCGAAGTTTCGAGTCGAGTCCAGTCTGGTCCGAGTCCAGTTCAGTTCAGTTCCGAGGCCTTCCGTTCCGAGCTACCCGGTGAGTACTATTGTCGGGGAGGCGTTCTGACGTGCACATAGGTTGTGCCGGTCAAGACGGGTTTGGGTACACAAATCCGGTCTGCACTGTTTCAGCAGTGTATCTGTACTGTTCAGCAGTATATCAAGTATGTCTAGTATATAATTCAGAATTACCTAGTTAGTGTCGAGTATCATGCTTAGTGACTAGTTCCCTAAATGGCCATCATTGTTGTTCATTAAATGTTAAATGTTTTAAATACGTTCTGCATATTGTGGTGTGAATGACTGTTCATTATTGTGTTTTGTTGTATTAAACGTGTTCAGAATTAGGTATCAGATCAGTTTTCAATATGCCGCTCTTTTCGAAATTAAGACAGATCAAAACTAGAAAAGGGGTACTCGAAGAAGCTGTTCCCATTCCTCCTAGGGACACTCCAGGGTACTTCATGTATCATAAACATGGCCTAGACGCCATATTATTTCTTGATTTATGGGTAGACTACACCAAGGAATTACCAGAAAGTCAGAGGTGGCCCGCAGCTGGGACCTGGGATGCAGATTGCATCATGAAAGTAGAGGAAGAATTATGGAAAAAGAAAGCTAGACAATCACAGAAAGATGCCATTGAATTATGGCGTAAAGAATCGTATAGACGTACAGAAAAAGCACGTAGACAGGAAGAGAAGAGTAAGGAGAATTCAAATAAAGTCCGAGAAAATCTATTAATTGAAGAAGGTACTCGAGTAAAATCAGAACAAGTAGACAGACAAAGAAATGCCCTTATGAATGGTATGTATCCTCTTCTGGCCGAAGGGTTACCTAAGGCTACTCTGGAGATACCAAAAGACTTGCCACCTCCGTTGTTTCCGATAAAAGCACATCCCAAAGGGCATCCCAGAACCGCAGAAGATGTTTTCCTTTCCTCTTATTTAGACGACGCAGCTCCCGAGTATGCTAATACTGCACCACATAGACCGCCTGCCGAGGGGGTTCAACGCCAAGACCCTCCGTCTGTACCTCCGCAACAACAAACTCCGACACAAGTTCCGGCAAGCACATCTGTTTCTACAGCTGTACCCACACCTATGGTTGCTATATCACGTTCAACGAATCCTTTCACATCCAGCACCCCAGGCGGTGCTACAGGAGGTACAACAAACATTTTTTCCACGCCACCCAGAGTAAATAAACTTTCCTTTCAAGAATTAGCTCACCAACGTACGCCCAAACTAGTAACTCCCGACACGCTTAAGGAACTTCTAGTAGATTGTAGATATGACCCTGTGCCCGGCAAAAAGGATGAAATGCTGCTGGCCTCATTACGTATCCGACGAGCTGCAATATATTTAGGGAGGCTACCAGGAATGACTACACATTTAGAAAATATATATCATTTTGTCCAGTCAGGGCGAGATTCTGAAAGTATTAATAGAGCCATGGAGTACCAGAAAGTGGAGATACAGGGAGAACTGTTACGTTTCCTCATAAATTGTGTGGTCAGAAATCAAGACCGACCAGGGGTAAATCCGGAAGAAATGCAAATTCTTACCACATGGAGTCGGAATATATCAGAAGGGAGACATGATAAACGATTAAGTATAATAGCTATGTGCCGAAAAATCCGCAAAGAAGTAGAACGCATACACGAAGAAAGATTAGCAGTAGACCAGCCTGAACAAACCGAAGAGGAGGAAGAATTAGAACTGCCCACAGGACAGTTAGAAACAATGGCCTATGTAGGTAGAGGAAGATCTTGCAATAATACTAGATGCTTTACTGATCCGATACGTCCGATACGTCCAGATAATAACAGAAATTTCCAAACACCTATAATAAATATAAGGTCCCCCGAACATTCGTTCCAAGCCGCTGACAAATTACTCCGAGAACGAAGGGGTTATCATATACTCGATTCTATGGACGAACAAGAATTAGCCAGGTCAGCCGTTCACTGGGTTGACAGTCCCGGAAAATATAGTGATGATACACTAGCACACACGTTTTTGAACCTCAATCCAGATGAACAGCGTTTAGCTGGTATCTACATGATTCAACAACTCCTTACATTATATAAAAGCCAACACTCCGATCCTGGTCCCTTACCTGATATATTGACTGAATTACTCACGAATAAATGGAGAGGTTCAGGTACTGAGTTAATTAGAGAAATACTAGAATCCAGAAAGCAGTACATTCCTTTTGTATGCCCCGAACATGTCTCACTCCCCATCAAGGAAAGAACGACGTATTATATGGATAGACAGAATCCCTTACGCGAAGTCCACCCGATAAAAGGTGATGACAATCAGTTTAAACGTGTGTTTGTATACACACCCATATCTAAAATGGAACTATTAGAAATGAAGAAAGTGGTACCCAGTCATGACAAAGACCCAGCGGGTTTCCACCGTGAAATTAAAGACATGTTGCTCATGGGAGAGTATACCTATCCCGACATTATGAAAATATTAAAGGTATTAATGCCTGCGGGCATTTATGAAAAACTGAAAGAAAAGGATTGGGAGGTGGGAGACCAAAAGATAGATTGGACAGCATTAGAAAACGAAGAAACAGCTCGAGGTCCAGGTTTAGGGCTTGGGGAAAAGACCAAAATACTACCAGGTTTACTAGTACAGGTACTGCCACGTTTATTAACTACGAAAAAGGAAGACTGGGGTGCAATCTCAGCCTGTAAACAAAAGCAAGATGAAGACACTAGTGACTTTTATGCCCAATTCGAAAAATGTTTTGGTATAAATAGTGGAATAAAAGCAAGTAGCGAATCTTATCCACATCTGTTTGTGACAAAATTAGTTGAAAATGCCCTGCCCCAAGTTAAGAATAGAGTATTGAAATTCGAGAGTACCTGGCAAGGTAACACTCCGTCACAAATGTTACAAATGCTACAGTACCATCACAATAGAATTAGAGAGGAACAAGAACATGAACAAAGACGCATGAAAGACACGAAAATGAAAATGCTAGTTTCCCAGACAGTTCCAGCTGACGGTCATAAAAAGGGTATGACACAGTCCAGTGTTTCAGCAGGTACTGTAAAGGGGACATGCAACTATTGTAAACAGCCAGGTCATTATGTACACGATTGTCCAGTTTTAAAACATAATATCGCCATAGGTAATACAAAAGAAAGACCACGGCCACTTAGACAGGATCAGAACCAACAAGGAGCTCCGCAGCATGCACAGGCCATGCCAGCTCCGCAACAGTCTATGCCAGCTCCACCACCGCAGCCTATTGCTGCTACACCAACAACGACACGACAGATGTACCAGACTGCACAGTATGACTATCCTGATTATCAACGATACTCATGAAACAGCCTAGAGAGGGAAGTTGGCTTACCCCTTATTGAGGTCCCTGTAGATCAAGAAGGACCTTATGTACACAGTGAACTATTAGGCCAAGATAGAATTTTTTTACTTGATACAGGGGCAAGCCGAACAACCATAAAACGTAGTGAAGTTCCAGGGGCACCCCTCTCAGGCTCACAGAATATTTCCCTTGGTTTTTCAGGAAAACCTATCATTAACGAGGTATCACAGCCTCTTCCACTTACGATTGGTCCCTTGACACGAACTACAGATTTATTGCTTACTAAATCATGTCCAGAAAACCTGTTAGGTATAAAAACATTGAAAGCTCTAGGAGCTATAATATGTTGTTCTCCGGAAGGAGTAAGATTGTTTTTACGTGATTTCAAAGGGCACTATGTGTCCCGAGACATGGATCACCGACTGCAGACTTTACCCGCACATTTATGGGCACAAGGCCCTACAGATGTTGGTTGCATGAACATTACACCATATCGAGTCACACTAAAGACAGGAGTGGTACTACCACGAATGCGACAATACAAGTTACCACCAGATGCTGTATTGGCTTTACTGCAAATCATTGACGAGCTTATTACCCAAGGAGTGGTTGTGGAAACCGACTCCAATGTATGTAATTCCCCGATAATTCCGATTCTTAAACGAACTGATCCTAAAGCCCCGCCAGTATATCGATTGGTTATTGATCTGCGCGAATTAAATAAATGTATTGTACCACAATACCCCGTAGTTCCAGACATTTCTTCATTACTGACAGCCATTGATTCCGAAGCAACATTCTTTACTGTAATTGATCTCAAGAATGCCTTTTTCAGCGTCCCAATAGATCCGGAAAGCCAATACTTGTTCGGATTTAGTTTAAATGGACGAAGCTTTAAATTCACACGCGCACCTCAAGGATTCACAGAAAGCCCCAGCATCTATAGCCAAGCACTGAAACGAGAACTGGACAGTATCCACATGCCAGTCAACACTGCCCTGCTTCAATATGTCGATGATCTGCTGATCACCGCTAGAAGCGAACCTGAATGTGAAAAAGCTTCACTGACGGTTTTACAATTTTTGGCCGAAAAGGGGCACAAGGTGTCCCCTACTAAGCTGCAATTCTGTGTCCAGCGAGTTGTTTACCTTGGGCACTCGCTGTCCAAGGAGGGAAGGCAGCTTAAACCCGACCGCATCCAGTTAATTGCTAACATGTCAGTACCCAAGACACAAAAGGAGGTGCGGGCTTTTATAGGCCTCACTTCATATTGTAGGCAGTGGATCCCTCAGTATGCATTTCTAGCAAAACCACTCATTCAGTTGACAACACAGGAGGCAGCCACATCGACTGTCCTCCCTTGGACTCAAGAACATACACACGCCTTTGAAAGTTTAAAGAAAGCTTTATGTCAAGCACCTGTCCTAGCAACACCATGTTACAGTAAACAGTTTACACTCTTTGTTACAGAACGCGAAGGTACTGCCTTGTCAGTACTCACACAGGAACAAGCAGGATCACACAAACCATGTGCTTATTTTTCTAGTACATTAGATCCCGTAGCTCAGGCTCTGCCTGCGTGCCTGAAATCAGTGGCAGCGACAGCTTTAGCAATCAGACAAAGCGATGCCATAGTATTAGGACATCCATTGACAGTACAAGTACCACACGCAGTAGAAGTTCTCTTGAACCGCACACAGACACAACACTTGACTATAGCAAGACTCACCGGTTACGAATTAACATTGTTTCAGCCACACATAGAAATCAGACGTTGTAGTACATTGAATCCTGCCACACTTTTGCCAGTAAACGGAACAGACCCACTAGCACATGATTGTATTGAAGTTATTACTATCACGACGAAACCCAGACAAGACTTGACAGACGTCCCATTGACAGATCCAGACCTGACGTTGTATGTAGATGGTTCATGTATGAGAACAAGTACAGGAGAGCTAGTGGCCGCGTATGCAGTCACAACAGACACTGAAATTATTGAAACAAATTGTATCGATACCTTGTCAGCTCAAGCAGCAGAGCTCATCGCTCTGACACAAGCCTGTATTCAAGCCACAAATAAGAAAGTCAACATATACACTGATTCACGTTATGCATTCGGAGTTGTACATGACTTCGGCGTGCTGTGGCGAGAGAGAGGTTATTTAACTTCTCACGGTGCCCACATTCAGCACGGACCCCTCATTCATGCCTTATTAGATGCAATACATCTACCCATTGCAATATCAATTATGAAATGTAAAGCTCATACGAAAGTTACTGATATCATTTCCCAAGGCAATGATCTAGCTGACAGAACAGCTAAACAGACTGCTCAAACTCACACATCTGATATGACAAAGACAATAGTTCCTACACCAACACATTGCATGATGGTTAAGGATCCCGCTCTTGACGTAATTGACATACAGACACATGCTACACCAGAAGAAATAAAGAAATGGATTGAATTAGGAGGGATCCAAACCGATCAGGGATGGATGACGAAGGAAAAATCTATATGGTTTCTTCCCGACTCAATGGTCCAAGTTATCATTAATACAATACATAGTCCAGCCCACCTAGGAGAAAAAGCTATGCTAGACAGCATTCAACACATTTGGTTCAACAAACATTTACGAGCAGCAGCTAACAAAAAGTTCGTACCTGTATGATCTGTTGTCAGTTTAACCCAGGTAAAAGCATTCCCGTAGAACAGGGTGGATTTCAGCCTCCTGATCACCCTTTTGAAGTCCTCCAGATAGATTATATCCAGATGGAACGATGTCGAGGATTCAAATATGTTCTTGTAGTTGTTTGTGCTCTTTCCCGTTGGACAGAGGCATACCCGGTTTCAGATTACACTGCCCCGACTACTGCCAAACAGTTGGTTCGAGAATTCTTCCCACGGTACGGTTTACCACGTGCTGTCTACTCAGATAACGGCCAGCCGTTCTCATCCGAACTAATGAAACACGTTTCACTTTTGTTAGGTTATCAATGGAGATTTCACTGTGTCCGACACCCCGAGGCAGCAGGTCTCGTGGAACGACATAATCAAACTCTGAAAATTAGATTGTCCAAAATATGTAGACAGAAAGGTGTCGATTGGGTAGTAGCCTTACCAGTTGCACTCTTTTACATGAGAATGGTAGCGCACTCTCGAACAGGGCTATCCCCGTATGAGGTGATCTTCGGTAGACCACCAAATATGTGGGGGACGCCTATACCTCGTAAAATAACTGACGTTGACTGTAATATGCTGACAGATTACCTGGCTTCCTTGATGTCTGCACTACAATCTTGTCGTTCACAGGTAGCTGCAGCCTTTCCCGACAACACCGAGGTGAAACCCCACGACGTAGTTCCCGGGGACTTGGTGTTAGTGCGGAATTTTGACCGGAAGACTCAGCTGGATCCGAGGTGGAAATCGCCTCAACTTGTACTGCTCACCTCGAGGACAGCCGTGAAGATCGAAGGTCGCAAAGGTTGGATACATTCAAGTCATATCAAGAAATTTCATGGACTACCATCCGATATAGAGACTAAACCCTGTATTTCCTCAAAGACAGACTCAAAGCTCCCTTTGGTTGAGCAAACGAACTCAGAACTATATAGACTAAAATTGAGGTCCAATAAGTCAGACAATTTGATTGTTTAAGTCCTCTCCAAGGTGAATCGGTTGAATTTGTCTTTGACATGTATCCTCTGGACCGGAATAGAGAAAGAAATAATCAAATGCAGTTGAAAAAACATGCGTACTGTAAATCACTGCGTAGTCATTGCACAGTGACGTTATTAATTTTGTTTTTCTTATGTCTTTTAATAATCACTGCAAGTATATTGTTGCACATATATTATCCTATTTCTAAACATGTTTACAATGTTACTGCTGAACATTCTTTTAGTGAATTACCCCCGCATGAGTTGTCCTATAGATTTGCGCTGCGCAACAACACTTTTATTAGTATGTTACATCATTCCCATCAGACTAGCAATGCTACAAATTGTTGGATATGTGGCCGACTCCCTCCCTATCAGAACTATAAGGGAGTTTTGCCCCTCTTTCCATATCCGTTCACACACAATGGCTCCTGTGGAGCATGGTTTAGTTTAATTAATTCCTTAGATACAAACTCAGCAGTTTATCAAGACAACTGGGTATGGGGAAACCTGAACTTAGTTTTGCTTAAAGTCTGCTACCCTAACAAGGAGGGACTTCCCAAAAGAACAGGAACTGATCTAGAAAATGAGGTATATGGATTAGGTAATTTTACACTTAACCTCATGATCCTGAACGTTGAATATGAAGCTACACCAATCTTGTCCGCCATGTCCGTATTCCCAGTTAAAGGGGAACTATGCATAAGAAAGAATGGCTCCATACACATGGGCCATAGTAAATGCACCACTGTGATAAAATTCAGTGATCAAGGCAAGTCTACATTTAGAGCTTCTCGCCATTCCTACTTTATATGTGGCCAGACCGCATATATACGCCTACCTTTAGATTGGGATGGTACCTGTTACATAGCATTCCTTCTGCCACCTGTTTTCCTAGCTCCTCCTGATTATCATAGAAATACTCATTTAGTACACAATAGACAGCAGAGAGATCTCCCAATCGTCGATTACACTGAAACAGCATGGGAAAAATACATAGATTTCAATAAAGGTTTCTTTCCTTATATAGGTACAGTCACTAATAGTAAGCTGATACGTAGATTAACCAGAACCCTTGAAGCAGTAGTGAACGAAACTATTTCCGCCTTAGGCAATTTAACAGAAGAGCAGTCTGCTATGCGGATTGTTGTGCTTCAAAATCGTCTTGTCCTTGACGTCATCCTGGCCGATAGGGGCGGAGCTTGTAGGGTCATCGGATCAAGTTGTTGCATTTTCATACCAGAAAATTCGCCGTCAGTATATAAAGCCATAACCCGCCTTCATAAGATTGTAAGCCAGATACACCAGAGTCCAGGCACCTGGACTTGGTCCGGTTGGTTCTGGGACGTGTTATCAGCCTGGGGATGGAGAATCCTATCCTTCCTAGGTATTGGCTTTCTCATACTATTCAGTTGCTGCTTATGTCTACAATGTGGGCCAGCGATTTGTGGTCTATGTGCCACCTCGTGTATCCCACATCCAAGTTTTCATTCAAGATCCCGGAAGAAGAAAGAAGAACAAATGATGTTATATGAACAGATCAACGGATTGATGAAGATTGATATCTCCTAAGGGCAAGTAGGGGACAAGGAGGGAATGTGGAAATATGGATTTTTATGGTCGGTTATGTCCCCTATCTTGGACCCCAACGGTTTCATGTATAAATCACAAGTACATGTATGTTCCCTCCAGTTCCAGTTATGAAGACGCAAACACATGTGCGTCCACCGTCAACATGTCCTCTTTCAGATCCGCCATGAATGGGCCGGATACTCTATTTCCAAGTATGAAAGGCCACCGGCTTTATATGGTTCATTTATCACATTTTATAGTCCAGGCGAGTAGGCCCGGATTCTGCCACCAAGCCTTTTCTGCCTTCTGCCTCTGAAAGCTCCAGTCTGAGCCTGCATCTGTGACCATGAACTTTGTCTTACTCCCTGCGCGGCTAACGGTGCCTGACTCGGCCTGTCTGCCTGCCAAAAACTGTATTTCACCTTCAAGATTATCTGCTCTGCTCCGCTCCTCATCCGATGCATTCCTGTCTAGCAGTTTAGGTAAACATTCCTCCAGCTACCGTGCAAAGGGCCAGGCCTCGCTGCCCTCATGCAAGTAATTCATAGCCCTGTTACCATGGAATATTCCTACCCCCTCGCATCTAGTGTAGACACTTAGACGCTTGTACACGCACTAACAGTCAGTATAGTCAGTATAGAATAAGATTCTATCCTAAGAGACCTCTCTTTTTGGATAACACAGTTCTTTAAACATAGGATATTAGATATGATTTGGGATTAGGTTGACATAACCCCAGACTTCTGTCTCCACATGTAGAGCTAAATATCAAATCCCCTTCACCCTCTAGTTACACGTCAATCACACGTCATGCTGCTGCGCGCGCATCTCTGCCAAGTATTTTTGCTGACATTGCGAAATTCTTTCATGGAACCACCCATTTATGACATCATATCTAATGACGTTCTTTAGTTACGCCTAGTTACACCCATTTTAGTTACGCATGTATGCTTTTATCTCTGATATCAACTGTTACGCCTCCTGCATCTGTTTCACTGTAATGCCTTTTCTATAAAAATGATTACCTGTCAATAATGTATTGTTCCTTCCTTCCTGAACTTTCGTGGTGATGGAATAGAAGGCCCATAATTCGAATTATGTTCCTTTGTATAGGAATAAAGCCCGTTCTGAATCTCTAATACCACGGATTCTGCCTCTTATTTTACTGAGCTATTATTATAGATTTTCCGCATCAAATTAAGTCCCGGTAATTAAATTATTTACCACACCCCGAGCAACTGAACATGCAGCCCGGAGCCCCAATAGGGTAACAACACCCATCGCCACCCCCCGCCCCGGACTCCACCACCTACCACCCACCTCCCTTCATACACGGAGAATGCACATCAACTCCACGAAACCATGAACCAAACAAATCGCCTGAAGTAGCACAATTACAACACCTAACATACAGGTGTGGCCAGAAAAATGGAAATCATACATTCATGTCATATAATCTAAATAAAACGTTTATTACACAATAAACAAAAAACAATCTTGAAAAGGCACGGCGGGTCTTCTCTGGGCATTCTGTGAGTCACAGCCTGCAAGACAAAAATCTAGATAAGAAGGGTGTCATGCGCCTGATGGAGCAGGTAGTGCAACATTTTGTATACCTACTCTATTCTGCATGAAAAATACTAATTATATAATCTATTAACTATAATATTATGAAACGAGTTTGCATGTATATTAATCAACATTATTAATATTTGAATTACACATGGGATTTGCAATTTGCATGGCTAAGTAACCTTTATAACTAAAATCTGTACACATATTAACAATAGTATATGTGGTAATAGAATACTGCATGATATATGTTGCTTTTGTGATGTTGCCCCAAGAGGAGGACCAAAAAGGTGAATATAATTGCTTTAATTGTTGCTACATGCTAGATAAATACAAGCACATAGAGGGATTAGTAAGGGGTTAACATTAGATTCATTATTTCTGTGTATTAATTGCTCTTTTTGATTTAGGCATTTGGGCCTAAATCAAAGATGGCCGCTAACTCCACACGACAAAGTGGCCACTGTTCCATGAGGCGCGGAGTAAGCTACGCATGCGCAAGAAATCTCTTAAACCTCGTAGCGACCTCTGTACCAAATGTCCCTGGTCAAGGATGTAGAACGGGAAGTCTGCCAAGACAAGAGAACAATCAACCTTACAATAAACCGGAACAAGCCGACTTTTGGACTAACTAATGACCTCACCCCTCGAACTGTACTGAGAACCTTAAACTTACATCGGACGATCTCAACCAGCCAATCACGACTGTTCTGAAATATTAAATTGTATCTTCTTTACTTCATTGTATTATGAAAAGGGGTAATAGAATAGAGAGGGGGTCGCTTCGCTCTTGCCTTTTGGGTCACGTCGCTTTGCGTTGCCTTGCTACGTTTTGCGCGTTCTCATGAATCTTTGAGGGTCTGGATGCTGCCCGATCATCTGATGACTGCAAACTTTTCATAAATTAACGGGCAATGATAGATGCTTGCACGTCTCTGGTCCTTTGCCGATCTTTGGGACTGTAACGTGCTGAGCAAAGAACTTTGAGCTTTGACCTGTTTCTGGACAATTTACGACAAAATTATGCAGAGCCAATGAATTAAAGGACTCCAAATAGCCAGATTAGGTAAATATGATGTTCTGCGATTATTAAAATTTTGATATAAAACTTTCTAAACTTTGACGAGATAAATATGAATTCAAATCATTATGAAATTTCAGATAAATAATTATTGATTAACAAGAAGTTATGAGTTGTGAGTTTTCATTTAAGAGAAGGATTCTGAAGTCTTAAAGTGTGTTTTAGCTGGTTCTAAATCACCATCAATCAATCCAACTAAATTGGTCCGTTCGACCAAGTGGGAGGAGTACCTTGATGTTTTAGGATTAAGGATCTGTAGGCGAAGGGTATTAATGTATATTTTGTAAATGACTTTTCTCTCCCTATAGGTTATAAGGTGTTCCCCCCACATGTCCAGCGCTTGAATTACTCATCCCTCCTGTGAGCAGACTCATGAGAGAGATGTGTGAGTGTTGGTGTTATGGGCCCCACCAATGACTGCGTGTGTGAATGAGCTAGTGTGACGTCGGGTCTGCGATGCAGGGAGGATATCGTTAAATGTTATTCCCCATTCTTCCCGGTCTTGTGCTGGATCATGCCCATCAAAGGACAGAGAGAGAGCGGGGGAGAGGGGGAGAGAGAAAGAGAGGGAGAGAGAAAGAGAGGTAGAGAGAGTGCCGACACTGCAGACACAGGCCTCACTGCTCCCCTGCAGCCACCGTTGTGTCTCCAACTATGTGCCGGTACACACTGCAGTCCCCTAGGTCCCTCATCTGAAACAGTTGCCAGAGACATGAATGGCAGAATCCATACAGTAGCACACGCCATCAGCGCTTGCCGCCCTTGCGCACACAGGCCAATGCACCTCAGTCCCTACCGCCGCCCAGTGTTGATTGCCTGCTCCTGTGCAACCAGGCCTCACTGCTCACCTTCCGCCACCGGCGTGTCTCCAAGACGTGCCAGTTGGAGCCCCAAGCCCGGGGCCTGCGACCGTGGCACCCTCCACATCATGCAGCCCCGCACCGTGGGCCACCAGGTCACACACTTGATTCTTGGTCTTGATTTCGCTATGGCAGAGAACATATCAGTGCACATGGCCTCATCGCAGGCTGCACACCTGCTCAGCCCTCGAGGTGCCACTAACTCTGTGAACCGCGAGGTGACACGACGTGGCAGTAGGCCCGCACTGCTCACTGGCTCAGGCCTACACTGCGGTCCAGCAGGGCTCACAATAATGCCACCATTCCGGACTGCCTGGACGGCGCATCATGGCAGGCTGCACTCCCGCCCAGCACTTAAAGTGCCCCTACCTCAGTGCACCGAAAGACACCATCCCGTGGTGGTGTTCCTGCCGCAGTGTATCGGGTGCCACCAAGTCTGTGCCCCGCAAGACATGGACCCTTTATGATTGAGTCCCGTAGTGCGGATGCCATCATGTCACCCCCGGCACTGGGCAATGTGTTGTGCCCAGACCCTAGGCCCTCAGGCATAAATGATAACCACATGGAGACATGCAGTTGCAGAGTGGAAATGGCATCCAGCACGTTCACCAGGCCCTTTTTATTGGCATGGTCACATGTCCTGTAATGCATGTGCTGGATGGGTGTGGTGTGGGTGTAAACCAATTGTGAGAGAGTGGCCTTGGCATGCTGACAACTAGTCTCACACAATAGAAGCCACAGGAGGAAAGAAAAACGAGCACGGCCGCCGCCGACTCAATACATTATAACAACCAATGGCCTGCCCTACGATACACCTACTTATATAATACCAATAATCAACAGGGTTTCCAATCTTTTCTGATTTCCCTAGTGTGTGTTTCCTATCACTATTCATGGGTTGTGGTGTATCAATTTGAAAGTGTCAGAGAAGCCATCATAACACCTTTTCTACCCCAAATTAATGGCTGATAAATTGGAACCCATGATTTTTGGGTAGATACATCTAGTCTTAGAAAGCTTTGACTGTGGCTTCGATCCCTATACATTTTATAAATGCAATTTGAAAATTTCCAATGGGTTTTGCCCTTGGTTTTGGTTTTGTCCCCATTTCAAGATGGCTACCAGTTCAAAATGTATTGACGAATATGGATTATATAATATCCGATGGCAATGTATGGTTGGATATTTTGTTTTATATGATCTTTGGGTAAAATACCCTTGCAAGGCTTGATGACAAGAGACTTAATTGAGGACGAATCTCATGGAGGTGTATCCGGATATGGCCGTTTTTCCGGTACTTCCTCCACTTTAAGATGGCCACCAAATCGGGATAGTATACATACTCCTAGTTTGATGGCGCACCGGAAGTGGGCGTGGTCTGTCACGTCTCTTAAGCCGTGCGTAGTGTGAGTTCAATGAGGAAGCTGCACACACGCCGGTGGGACGCGGCACGGGTGAGATGCGTGACTGAAGGAATGGCAGTTTGTTTTGAAATATCACCCTTGGTCTCAGTATGCTATCGACTTTGAAATCTTGAAGTGAAACGTTGCGATATATGGGGGTACAGTTGACTGCTGGGCCGCTGGTGTTTGGTGATGCCATGAGGTTATGAGATCGGTGTGAGGCATACCAATAGAGCGAAAGCCAATAAAAGATCGTGATTTGGCACGACTTGATGATTGTCATTTTTATGCATTGGCATTGCTGCACGATTTATGGATGAATAGTGGGCTTGGCGTTATGTTTCCAAGTTATTTTTCCAACTTGTGTATGGAGAATTTATGTTGTGTATATGTGAGGATAACTTCCTGAATGGATTATGGTCTGAAAAAGTATAACAGCAGTAAAGATGAAAGGAATTTTTCCTTGTTTCACACATGTATAGGGGATGAGTTACTTGGTAGTCACCCTAGGGGCATGTGATCAGAAGACACGTGTTCCATCTTGAAGACGGTTGCTGGTATGAGAAGACTTCGCAACCTCCTGTTAAAGATGGAATTGAGTACATCTTTTCAGATTAAAATTGTTGAGTTTATGAGTGCGTCCTGATTGTTGGACGGCCTTCTTAACTGGCATTCCTTGTGTCTTTTTATTATACCATCAGAGGTTTTAGGTGAACCATTTGTGAAGGTGATTTGGAACCCCATAGCCCTGAAGAAGTTGCGTGATGGTTCGGCAACGAAACATGTTGACATTATAGAACTGGTTATGGTTTGATTGAAACCAATTTTAATCGTGGGAGCATACAGCATTTAATAAAGTCACGACAAGCTAGTAAGCACCACTGTTTTTTAATGGTGAGAATTAAAACTTTCATGTTCTCACTGGGGTTCATTGGACACGCATAAAAGCACTTGGCACTGTTATTCTTTTCACCACTTTATTACACTGAGATTATATATTAGTATATTATAATTTCTGTTTTTCACATGGAGTAAGAGCAACCTATGATGATAAGTGGGCATGCTGGTGAGTACCAACCAGCAACCCCCCTTGGTGTTACTACCGTGAGGTGCTCTTTCTCCTCCCTCACCTTTTTCTAGTTAATTTGGGCTAGAAAAGGTGTTATGATGGTTTCTTTGGCACTTTTAAATTGATACACCACAACCCATGAGTAGTGATAGGAAACACACACTAGGGAAATCAGAAAAGATTGGAAACCCTGTTGATTATTGGTATTATATAAGTAGGTGTATCATAGGCCAGGCCATTGGTTGTTATAATGCTGACAACTAGACCTGTGAGCAGCAGACTCCTACAGGGTAGACCTGGGAATGTTGCGTTTCCCTCGCCCCCCATGAGCGTAAGCCGAGTGGGCTGGCCTAGCGTATGCCAGTCCAGCGTAAGGGTGTGAACAATGACCCCCAGGCTCTGGGCATGGTTCCGGTCTGGGCTGGACAAGGAAGTAACTAGTGCATGTGTCTCCGATCTAGTGTCGGCGCCACCCAGAACGCATTCAGCAATGTGTCAACCTGTGACCCAAGTCCCACAACATGAGCAAAATGGACATAAGGGGAACTCATTGATCCTACATGCATCCATACTTCCACAATTGCAAGATCATAGACATGACACATCGGTGTGAAAAATGAATGTTTAATGCACATTCAGTGGAGTGTTGCAGCTTGAGCAGTACAGGGCCCTGAAAATCCCACTTTACATTGTTAGCCTGTGGAGGGCCAGCAAGAGTCCTTCAGGGAATGGCAAGTACATCAGAAGAGGAGGAGTTCAGTCCGCAGTCTGATGGCTGTGTCATTGGTGACCAAACAGAATATGGCAGTCCATGTCGAGGTCTAAGATGAGTGTCGCAGAGTGCATCGGGGGACAGTGGAAGTTGATGATGCAGAGGGCAAAACCAAGCAGAAACAGGCCATATGGCGGAGATGAATGCTACCGCTTCCTTCTGACCACGAGGGCAGATTCATCCGCATCTTCAACCTCTGTGGTTTCAGGTGCCTCGCTTGTGGGTGGTGGTGTTCTGTCTCCAGCACTGTGTGACACTGACACCTCAGGGGCCAGGAATGTGGGTGGAGTGGTAGCAGCAGCATGCATCAGCGCCAGGCCTTGTGCCAGCAATGCCATGAGGAGGGTCTTAATGGCATTGAGTGACCCAGCTACCTCTCGCGCGTGTGCAGCCGTGGCAGCCGATCTTTCCACCCCTTCTGCTCCATGTTCTCCATGAGCCTCCGCATGAGTCCCAACTCCCGGGCGAGCTAGCTGGAGCCACTCTGACTAGATAGTCGCTCTTGTCGCAGAATCAGAACTCTGGCGATGTCAGTCATGGTTCATTGGAGGACATGGAGCGGACTGTCGGAATATATGACGTTACAACGCAAAAATGTACAATGCATGCCTATACAACACAGTTTTTACATTGCAACATCCTTTACAATGCATACATTTACGTCACATGCCACTACAACACATTTTTTAAAACTACATTTACTACGCATTCCATTACATCGCATTATACCATTACAACGCATACCATTACAACTTATACCATTACATTGCATTTAAGGTAAGTGCTGGATAGTGTAGGGGTAAAAATTACTATTCTAACTCCAGGGGGTGCAACAGTAGGGTAAGTGTTAGATAGTGTAGGGGTAAAAATTACTATTCTAACTCCAGGGGGTGCAACAGTAGGGTAAGTGTTGGATAGTGTAGGGGTACTATGCATTGTAATTGTATGCGTTGTAATGACATGCGATGTAATGCCTGCGCTGTAGTGACATGCGTTGTAGTGTCATGCGTTGTAGTGACATGCAATGTAATGGCTACGTTGTATTGACATGCGTTGTAAAGGATGTTGCGATGTAATTACTGCGTTGTAAATGTAGTGCAATGTAATGACTGTGTTGTAAAGGTTGTTTCCCGGACTGTCGGTGTCCGTTAGGGACTGTGAGTGGTCCCTGATGGGACTTAGACACCCACGTATGGCGTCTAGTTTGTCTGCCGTGCAGTCGAACCCCACCTGCACCTGTTCAGCCAGCTTCTCCTGGCACCCCAACACATGTTGTTGGAAGGCCATTTGTTTGTGATGGGGGTCCTGGGAGGCAGCCGTGGTGGTGGGTGCTGCCTGCTGTGTGTTCTATGCAGGGGGTGGGTTCCCTTCGTAGCAACTGGCCTGCCCTGCTCCTGGAAGTGATCTGCGGAGGCTATCCATGAGCTGTTGGAGGGCGTCGGAGTCAAAGGTGTCGTGGTCCTCTTCGTCATCAGAGAAAAGAGGTTGGGGCTGCTCTACAGGTGGTGTTGAATTTCCCTCTTCATTGTGAAGGGGAGATGCAGTTTAACATTGTGTTCACATGTATGTTGTCGCATTGTACATGTTTACATTCAGACTGAATGACAGTGTACATTGTGACTGTTTGGGGGGAGCTGCCTATATGATGCGGGACAGTGGATATTCCGACAACATCACGGATGTGTGTTTGTACTTGTACATTGTCAACTCACATTTCCCTGCTATGCCACATGTGATTGGCCAGTTTCTGCACACAAGCGGCACCAGTTGTGTCCTCTGTTCTGTTGTGGACGTGTTGCGGATTGTGCCACATCGTTGTCAATGTTGATCTGCTCTGCAAGTGGCGTGTGTGTGCTGCATTTTGGGGCAGTTGCCCCTGCAGCTCTGATTTGGCTGCCCCTTATCCCTTACATGCAGTCAGCGACGGCCCGTATAGGGGGTGTTACCAGGGCGGTGACGTGGGGCAGAGGAGGGGCAGGGTGGGGGGTTGCAAAATGCGGCATACGGCCGATTGCAGGTAAGTTATAAAAAAAATAAAGAAAACGAATTTCATTGCGCGCGCAGCATCGCCAAATGCGATGCAGCGCGTGCAACAAAATGTTTTTCTTTATTTTTTTCGTAACTTACCTGCAATCGGCCGTATGCCGCATTTTGCAACCCCCCACCCTGCCCCTCCTCTGCCCCACGTCACTGCCCCGGTAACACGCCCTATACGGGCCGTCGCTGCATGCAGTGTGCCACTGACTTCTGTGCTTATACAGTGCTGAGATGTTGCATACTTGGATGCATGGGTCTCTTGGTAGGAGTTTGGGGTCTGGGGCATGGTTTGTCCGCAGCTGTGCTATGCTTAATTGTGCATGTGTGCCATTGTGTCCATCTCCCCCGTCCCACAGTCCCTGGTTGTTACTCACCCTGTTGCTGTTGTTCCAGTCATGTTGAGCAGTATCCGGTCCCCCAACTCCTGCCACCATCTCCCCACTGATGACAGTGGACACCATTTCCTCCATCTCGTCCAGCTCCTCCTGTGGCGCTGGGCTCCCACCTCCAGTCTGTATTGCTGCCTTCCGGTTGTTTGCGAGTTTCTGCTTGGTTTTGCGCTTGACATCATTCCAGCGCCTCTTGACCTCTTCCATTGGCCTCTTCAGCACTCCAACTGCATTCACCTTGTCCACGATGGTCTGCATTATTCCATCTTTAATTGCTAGTGGCACAGTGAAGGTGACGAACAGTAGTTCATGGTGCTCTATCACCTCCGTTATCAGGATCCTGTTTTCCTGCGGACGGAACCTTTTCTTCCTACTCTTCTTCTCTTTGCCATTCCCTGACCACGAGGTCCAAGGCTGGTCCTCTGGGGGGCTTGTGGGGTTCTGGTTGTCTTCTGCACTTGCTCTGGCTGCCTCCATTGTGCTTCGCTGTTGTTTGGCTTTCGTATGTTTTTTCCCCCAACTTTTATAGTGCATTTTCCCGCATGTCGTGTGGGGATTGCAGGCCTGTGGCTGGTTTTAGCTGCTTTTTGTAACGCAATTTGCGTCATCGGGTTGGTTTTTTGCATTTTTGCCGTGTCGGGTTGATTTTAACGCGTTTATTTGTCGCGTTGTGGTGGGTCTCTCACATGGTGCCGCCGTGTTGTGAATACCATTTTAACACTGTTATTTTCCCGCAATAGACTGCGATGTGAAGAGTTGCGTTAAGCTACTTTTGCGGCAGTTATCACACATTCTTGAGAATATCCCCCAATATTGTGAAACATGAACATTGTTCAAGACCTTTAAAATTAGACGAGTGTGTGTGTAGTTTGATCTGTATGTGAATGTAAAATCCCAAGTGAAATCTCACCATACCCATCTTAAGCACCTGTATCCAACTAATTACTACAGAATAAAATTATTCGAGGGTGTAACACCTCAAACACCCCACTTCCGCAGCTACGCCCCGGTAATTAGGGGTGGACGTAATTTGCGAAATTCACTTTCGCAAACTATCGCGAAAATGTTAAAAATCTCCGCAAACACGGGGAAATATCGCGAAGACACGGAAGTTTTTTTCCCGCACGTTCGCGGTATTTTCTGCGTGATCGCGGCTCGCCAACTTACCCATGCGGTTGCTCACGGACGCGAGATCTCAATCATCTCATACTCTCGCGGTGCATGATCGCGAGAAGAAAGACGTGATCGAGCAACGAATGACGTGATCGCGCAACAAATGACGTAATTCGGGCGCGAACTATCGCGAGACAGCGCAAATGGCTACCAACAATCCAACATCTCGTGGAGAACACGACCGGATCGGGAAAACTTGTCGGCGAACGCAGGGATTCAGGTAAAGCGATCGCGCGCACGCAAGAATGTATTTTCGCGCTCTCAGCGGAACGCAAAAATGTCAAATTATCGCAATTTTTGCGAGCGGAACGGAATTTTAGCCCAGGCCTACCGATAATCCATAATTAATTATGTATGCGCGAAATAGAAAGAAACATTTGCCTTTTTTTGTATTTTTCAACAGCGGTGAAGGATACAAACCAAACAAAGCAACGAGTACATTCGAAAGAGCAGCAGCACTTCGTTTCTCAGATGTGTATTCTGGCAGAAATTAAGGTCATGTGTGATGTCAAGGAGCAGCTGAGCATGGTCGCTTATTCTATCCGAGTTAAAGGTCAGAGGGGTCACAAGCAAGCAATATCTGCCCGGTGAAGCGTGCTGGGATCTATAGAAAGCATTCGGATAAGAATAATAACTATTATTATCGCATAGCCCAAGAGAAAATAGAAGTGGGCCAGTGGATTCATTTTGAAGACCAATCGAGACGAGATCACGGGTGAGTGTTTCTGACATTTCAATGATGCACAGGGAGACCTTTCAACAGGAGATGTCACTTCAGAGCACGTACGATTGGGAAGAACGGGAGCACCACATTTCTCTCCAAAACAATATTTTTCTGAAATTATCATAGATCAGTAATGGGAAAAAAGAGTTGTCATGTTTATCGCTTTTATGATCCTACCCCTATTGTATGAAAATAAAAAGAGCAGCAAAGCTGAATAGAAGCGAATGCAGAAAAAGAACTCAAGTAGATGAGAAGCATCGCAGTGCATTACCGAATGTGCAAAAGGGCATTAAAGCATGTGAGAATGTAAGAACATATGGAATGACGTCATTAAGACAAAATTACAATATAATAAAATTGCGTACTGATTAAACTAGAAATCGGACACTGAATAAAGAGAACCAGAATCACAAACGTCAAGCAGGTCAAATACTTCTTGATTCAATCGTAATTTTCGGTGAAAATAAAATAACATATCATTGCATCATAATTAGCTATCTGGTTTGTGATGCAATGTTGTCGAAAACTATTCTTCAGTGAACAATTGAAAAGTGCGCACCAGATTCATAAAAAAGGCCTCGGACACACCTATGTATACACTAAAGGCTGTTGAATAACCCGAGTGCCTATAGGAAGTCCATTCAAGAGTTGTAAAAGCAACTTCCTGAAGATACTGTTAAGTAGCAAGGGAATGCTCTATGGAGTCCAACCTGAATGTTAGGGTTTGTGCAAGATAGAAGCGATTAAGATTGTAGGTACTGACGACCAGATTTGGTGGTGGAGTAGAGTAATTTTGGCTCCAACCTCACACGTCATAAAGACGCTATATATATGTGCACTTAGCCCTACATACTTGTGTGCCCTAATATAATTAAAACATTGCACTTAAATTTAGTACTGAAGTACATTTACTGTAGAACTAGGAATCAAATAAACAGCGTGCCTTAACCTTATTAAAATTAAATATAATCTGTGGAGATTTGATAAACCATTCTCACATTATTAAAAGGTATTTGCATTTGAAATTAGAGAGATTTATATAAACGTGTGCACTAATGTTTTAGCATTAGTATTCATAATGTAGTAAAGTTAGGATTCCAAACGTTACTACTCCTAAATGCCCTTTGTGAATACCTAAAGTCATAAAGTTAGGATTTTGTCTCAGATTACGTTTGTGAATCGAACCCTTAGTTCTTGGTTACACTTGAATTCATGCATTAAAAGTTACTTTACATTTACTCAAAGTGCAATATGAACCCTTGGCTTGTGGTGGAAAGGTACGTGTTAAACCCCCATCACCTCTGATTGCCTTACCCCCCAGAACTGGCTTTTTGATTAATGCTCGGTCACTTATAAAAAACAATATAGCTTTCCACGAGTTTGTCAATGACAGGCAACCCGACTGGGAATTTGTGACTGAAACTTGGGCATCTGCCTCGTCGGGCCATGATCTGTTGTTGGCAATACCGGAGGGCTACACCTTATACAGACAGGATAGATTGGTACGGAGAGGGGGGGGCTTGGCAATCATCTGTAGGGCCCCACTCCTGGGCTCCATCAAAACACTGTCTGACCCTGCGGACGCTTTTGAGGCCTTATATTTTTGCATAACTTGCTCTCCGACAGAGTCTTTTACTGGTATCCTGGTCTATAGACCACCAGGCCCCAGAACCAGCTTCTGCTCTGAGCTGTTCCGTATCCTGGAACCATACTTTGACAAACCTCATTTTTCTATCCTGGGGGATTTCAATTTTCATTTAGATGATGTGGTTTCTAGGGATTCTGCTCAGCTCATTGATGCGTTGGAAGCCTGTGAGTTTATTCAGCGTGTAAATCATCCGACGCACAGGGCTGGCCACACCTTGGACGGGGTGTTTACCAATGATCCTAGACTCTCTGTTGGCTCTCCCCTCCCCTTGGTTTGGTCGGACCACTCTGCGGTACCCCTTGGTCTTTCATTTGCTACCAAGGATCTTTTCACTGCTGCTCCTCGTAACAGAGCTTTGAAAAGAGGATATAGGAATATCAATAATCAAGCCCTCGTTCCTTTCCTAAGAGATTGTGGTATTTCCGCTTTAAGAGACGCGGATGGTGCCGCTCAGGAGCTTGTCAACTCTATTACTACTGCGGTTGATACGTTAGCTCCCGCCTCTCTACGCTATGTTGCGCGGCGGAAACCCTCTGCACCCTGGTTTACGGAGCCTTTAAGACTCTTAAGACAATCCTGCAGGACTAAGGAGAGGAAATGGCGTAAGTCATGGGCTCCTTCTGACAGAGAGGATCATAAACGGATACTGCGAGAATATAAATCTCGAGTTATCAAGGAGAAGCAGGAATATTTCTCCCAGTTGACAACTGCGCTTCCCTCACCTAAAGAGCTTTTTAAGATTGTGGGCTCATTGTGCTCGCTTCAGACCCCTGATCCAGTGGTGGCTTCGCAAGAGCTTTGCAATAATCTTTCCGATTTTTTTTATAATAAAATCTCGGATATCCACTCGGCCCTTGACAGTCAGAAGAAGATGCTGGATGAGCATTCTCTGAGTAACATTAAGGCCTCGGAATCCTGGAGGGGAGACCCACATATCTCTCTCTCCCACTTTCCGCTTCTCTCTCTCTCGAGGATCTCAACTTATTGTTGGATCGGACTAAGTCAGCCTCCCCGGCCGATCCCTGTCCGTTGAAAGTTTTAAGGGACTGCAGGGAATCACTTCTGCCACCTTTTCTGGCAGTCTTGAACGCGGCCTTGACTCAGGGCATCTTTCCAATGGTCTGGAAAAAGGCCATAGTGAAACCCCTCTTAAAAAAATCCTCCTTGGATCCGGGAGTGATGAAGAACTTTAGGCCCATCTCCCTCTTGCCTGCCCCTGCAAAGATGCTTGAAGCCCATTTAAACTCTCACCTTTCCACCTTCCTTGATTCCTCTGGGTTCTTAGATAGTTCGCAGCATGGTTTCAGGAAGTTTCATAGTACTGAATCTGCTCTGACTATGGTAGTGGATAACATCCGGCGTAAAGTTGATCTGGGTCAGTCGACGATTCTTGTTCTGCTGGATCTGACTGCAGCATTCGACACCCTGTCTCCCTCTACCCTTACATCGCGGTTGAGGGAGGCAGGGGTCGCAGGACAGGCTCTCAGCCTTCTTGACTCCTTCTTACATCAGAGAGAGCAAAGAGTTCTGCTGGGTGATTACCTTTCCCCTGCTAAATCTTTGCAATGTGGAGTGCCCCAGGGTTCGGCCTTAAGCCCCACCCTATTTAATCTGTATGTGGCCCCCCTTGCAAGATTAGTAAGATCGCAGGGGATGGAGGTAGTATCCTATGCGGATGACACTCAGATTATGGTGTCCCTTAACCATTCTCTGGGTGTCTCTGCCGCGAGCTTTAGGGCCTGCATGCAGATGGTCGCTGAGTGGATGGTGCTTAATTCTTTAAAACTCAATGCCGATAAAATGGAGGTTCTTGTGTTCGGCAAAGATCAAAACATCTGGTCCAATGAGTGGTGGCCTCCTTCCCTAGGAACCTGCCCTATTCCCTCCTCCACGGCTAGGAATCTTGGTGTCATTTTTGATACCTCACTTGCTATGAATAGCCAGACTAACAGGACCGTGGCTACTTGCTGGGGAATTATTAAAATCCTAAAACGCATTATTCATTATCTGTCCCCGCAGGCACGAAAACACACAGTCACGGCCCTCGTGGGCTCCAGATTAGATTACTGCAATGCACTATACGCGGAGTCTAATAAATATCTGATACAACGTCTGCAGGTAGTACAGAACGCTGCCGCTAGATTTGTTTTAGCACTTCCCAGGGACTCTTCGGTGACGATGGCCAGGAGGAACTTGCACTGGCTCCCTATCAGATTTAGAATTTCATTCAAACTCCTCTGTCTCACTTATAGAGCCGTGCAGGCTGGCCCCTCAAATGCGTTGGGGTCTCTGCTCACTCGATATATTCCTGGCAGGTCTTTGCGTTCTGCAGACTCCAACAAGCTTGTGGTCCCTCGCTCTAAAAAATCCAGATGGGGGAGCAGAGCTTTTTCCACTGTTGCGCCTCTACTCTGGAATGGTCTTCCTCTAGAGATTAAGGCGCTTCCCTCTTTGTCTTTGTTTAGAAAAGCGCTTAAAACCTAGTTCTTTATAAAGGCCTATCAGTAAGCTCTCATGTTCTCCTCCAGTCAGCTTTTATGTTAGGCGCCTTGACGCCCATTGGGCTAAGTTTGCGCGCTACAAGTTCCGCTTCATTCATTCATTCATTCAACCTAATGTTGAATTTATGTACTGCTATGTATCACATATTTGTAGTCAGGGCCGGACTGGGAACCAAAACCGGCCCTGGCACACTGCTCAGCTGGCCCCCCTGGGAGGAGGGGGGCAGCAGAGCTGTTTGCGAGGACTGATTTAGGCCGATTTTGTAACAGGGGGCCGATACTGCCGAACGCCGGTAACAAAAATGGCCCCCCAGGGCCCCAAATCAGGCCCCCACCCTGGCAGCCCACCAGGGAAATGCCCGGTGCCCGATACGGCCAGTCTGGCCCTGTTTGTAGTTGTGTGTGGACAAACAACACGTAACAATGTGCACCATTGAATTTGATGCTTAAATTGACTAAAGGAGGCTTGTATTTCTTTCTGCATAAAATATAGTTTTCCATTTTTGCTGGCATGTCTTTTTCTTTGCAGGTATGTTCACATGGTTTGATAGTTTGGGAATAGATGTAACTCTGTATTAGCGATAGAGAGCCTGGGAAGAAGACCTTTACTAAGAACATGGAGAGCCAGAGCATAAATTACAGTAATGTGTCAAAGTTTCACAGGTGACCAAGGATGATGCCATTCTCAGGACTGGCCTAGGAGAGTCTGCTAATGTTGCAGCTCACAACATGCAAATGGAAAGGACAATGGAACCCCTGATGATGTGAGTAAGGGGTGTTACCCAGAATATTTGTGTGGTATTAACTAGTGTTCTCACAGGTTGATGTTGGCCACTTTCCTTGTACTTTGAAAGGTGCATACCACTCTGATTCTTTGCTGAGTGTGGCTTAGGCTAACACTTATTTCCATATCCCTAGAAGTCTCTTCGCCAAGCTTCTGAAATACTAACACCTTCCTGCATACTTCATACATTTTCTCTTTTTCACATTTCCCCCAACTTTTTGGCTCTCCTTTAGGGTAATTACTTTCATTTGTTTTAGATTGTTAACTAGATGACTTTAGATATTACTCATGTTTAAGTGAGACAATTGAAGACTCTTCACGAAACATTAGATTCTGTTGATAATTCTTTGTATGGCTGTGACTGAACTTCTTGTTTGAATCATACCGATGCGCTCAAACTTCTTTAGGAGGTTTGGCTATCCAGTTGTTATTCTGTACCTTTACAGCATGGTATTGAGATTGATTTACATTAACCTACTAACATATAATACCATTTATTGACTTTATTTACTAATTACTGTTATTTATTGTGTAGCCAAATGGGTTACACTGTTAATTATATGTGTTTGACCAAGTGCTAACTCCCTTCACCTCTCAGTCATTAAAGAAAGACCCATTGAATAACCACTGGTTAGAGGCTCGCCCAGTGCTGGATCAACTGGTAGCATTAACGGATGGTTTTGCACTGGAGTGAGGGAGTTAGGGAGTCCTGTGCAGAAATTACCCAAACTCAATCCAAACCCCTAAAGCCCATGGTCTGTTCGGAAGATTGATGGAGTTCCCGCGGTTTGGGAGAGAGTTGTAAGAGCAGAGGTGTGAGCATTAATAGGGTTGCCCATTGCAATTACTTATGCGTAGTTTGCGGTGTTTGGCAGTAATTGTGTGGTGTTCTGTTCAGATGTTTTAAGTTGCTGTGTGAATGTGGCACTTAATGCAGAGAAGTTGGAGTGGTTATCAGGTCCGACGTGGCCTAAGATCCCGGAATGGTATTAAAAAGTGTAGAATACACTATATTTTAGTTGGCTGCTGTGTTGTGGTGCTAGTCCTGAGACGTCGTCAACAGCACAATTGAGATAGGGACTTAGGGGCTAATTAACGCTACGTTGGCCCTATGGACCTCCATATTCTGCAATGCCAGTGCGGGCACCCCTGCACTGGCAGTCTGCCTGCCCTATTACGAGTTTGAGGGTCGGCCTGCCAAAGGACCCCTGCAACTGCCGGGGATCCCAGATCCCCCGCGGTGGCTCAGCAGTTTGAGGCACGCAATATGCTTGGCAGTGTCGCTGCAGCACCGTCAAGCATATTACGAGTTTCCTCACCGCGTCAGTCATCATGGTGGTGAACCTGCCAATAAAAGTGTGGCGGTGAGGAAAAAAAGGGTGACCTACAGGGCCCCCTGTTGCCTCAGGGCCAGGGGATGCATGCAGGGGGGCAGAAGGTGTACCCCTGTATGCATGCACCCCCAGTTCCAGCACAGCATAGACTTCAGAGTCCATGCCATGCTGGAACGAGATGTTGCGGCCCTATGGCACTACCTTTCTCAGACTCACATACAAGCCTTTGACAGGCACCGCTGCCACTGGACCTCCAGACAAGGAGAAAACTCCTAATCTGGTGTGCAGTGGCAGAAGGCTTTGGCGGTCACACAACGGTACGCCGTTGTGGCAGCCCACTGTGGGAAAACCAAAGCCATAATCAGGCCATTAATCTTTGCATGATTGTGAGGTGTGGTTTGTATAGTGAATTTCAGTGCACAGGGAACAACTGTATCAATACGAGTCAGACCGCACTAGTCAAGGTTTCATTTTAATGTGTGTCAGAGTAGGCTGGAAAGTGTTACTCTGGACTGTTTCTTTGATGTATAAATACCTTAATTCCTTTAGAGGAGCAGAAAAAGTTAGTTGTTGAAATTGCTTGCATTTGTTTTGTTTGTAAATTGCTGAGATAACGCATTCGTCAAAAAACTGTAAAGAAGGATGAGCCTCTGTAAGGAGTGAGATTGACGTCACACTCACAGTGTGCCAGGCTGGCATTGGTCGGGTGGTGTAAAGCTGAGCTGAGATCGGTTGTTCACATTATAGAGTGCCATACTAGTACTGGTTATTAACACGGAACGGGAACAGTGGGTAAAGAAATTATTTCCTGGTTTGAAATTAAAAGATGTTTTGTAATTGTTGATTTACTGTTCAAAAATGGAATTGTTTAAGGCTGTATGAGATATGCGTATTGGAGGAGTTAAAATGCCTGTTCAAGAGGTGGAAGAGACACCCCCTGAGGATATGCCAGGTCATTATATGACTATAAATGTAGGACTCCATTCATGAATTTGGCTTAACCGATGGCATAAGGTCACTGAGAAAGAAAGTGTATTGATGTTTCCATGCTAAGGCACATTTCATTTGAGAATCATTGAAAATCTGAAGAGAGTACCATATGAAATGAAACCGCTTCTTATACCAGACTTAATGCTTGGGAGTGAGCAACCCCTGAGAAAGAAAGAAGGAAAGATATCAGGGGAGAGACAGAATTGTAGTGTGTACTTATGCTGATTCTAGATGGAATGCGAAACAAAAGTGGTGGAGAACTGATATGATAGGGCAACTAAATTGTACCCTGCATTAACAAGCAAAGAGACAGAGACAGAAAATGAAGAGGAGAAGAAAAAGAAAATGTGGAAAAAGACAGAAAATGCAGAGAGTGAGGATAAGAACTTTCATAGTGGTTTGAGTGATGATCTTTTGAATGCATTATTGTCGATCCATCCACCCCATATAATGGAGTTCAACAGGAAGGAAAAAGTGGTGCAAGTGTCAATGAAATGTTAGGAATTGCTACCGCACCAGTGAATATAAGTTCTAATGTGAGAGGAGGGAATTCAGGGATCAGTACCCCCATTAGCCCGATTGCTTTGAACACCTCAGATGCACTTACTGGTCACTATATGTCCCGCTGTCCCACTTTATAACCCTGGATTGACAGGTAACACACCACATATTTCTGCTGTTCCTACTGAAATAGGTGCCTCAGGTAACACTCTTGCTGGCCCGACAATTAGAAAGGTTCCTCAAGTTTCTGTGGTTCTGACACAAGTACAGATCACTTGTGTTGCGAGCGCAGATTCAACTTTGAATCCAACTTTGAATCCAACTTGATTTTACTCGACAATAAGGTTTGTTGATGGACAGGTTTATGAAAGGTTGTCCGAATTAGCTCAGAAATTTGAAATTTATTTGAATAGGACCAAGACATTGCACAAAAGTTACAATGCATGATTTAATGATAAGGACATCACTAGCATGAGGATACCAGGAATGAAATTACAAATTAAGGAATTAACTGGCCATATCCGAAAATTGAGTGAACCAGAAAGATGGGATGGCAGATGGGTGAAAATGAAAGAACAGAAACCAAGCGTAGAGATTCCTTCCTCTCTAGGAGACAAAGAGGGTTCGTCAGATTTTCCATTAAGGGAAGTGCCTGGTGGAGGATATGTCTATGTGCCTTGGAGTAGGAGTGAACTTGTGTCATTCACAACTGATTTCCCGAAATTGAGAGAGAAGCCAGGGTAATGGTACAAACAGGTTGATCGGTTTGTGAAAATATCAAAGGTTTCTTGGACAGATTTGAATACCTTGTTTGACATTATAGTTTCGAGTGATTTGTGAGCTGAATGTAAGGTGTCTGTAGAATGACCCGATGTGGACTACATGAGATATCCTGTGACAAAGACTCTATAGCTGTTAGAGATGAAAAAGTGTAAGCAGGTGATTACATTTTTTTAAAGTTCAAGTTCTTTATTGAGTTTTCAAAAATATACCAATATAAATGGAAAAAATGACAAATTTGGGGTACTGAGCAAGCTGACAATTTGTGCTGAAGTTACAAACAAGCCACACATAAAATTATGCAAACTACCAAAATTACGAATCCAAAACATGTAACCCCATGATGGAACGCTGATGGAATCAAAGGAGAAAAAAAGAAAGGAGAAGAGAAAAGATAGAGAAGAGAGAAATGAGAAAAACGCCCTTGAGAACCAGAAAGGAGAAGAAAAAGAAAAAGAGAAACAGGCTAAACGATAAACAACAAGAGAATCCTATGTTGAAGAACAAATAACATTAATATATTGTTGTTGAAAAATTAACTGTAAATACGAGAAATAATTATGATAAACAGAATATCAAATATAATAGACATAATATAACAGAGATTACCTACAAAACATGAATAATCACGGAGGTTTGTGTGTGTTGAAATAAATGTCCAAGGATTTCCATAACGGTCTAAACGGGGGTTTCCATGGAGAGTTCTGTAAAGCAATTTTGTCTGCCCCTCTAAGGTGAATAACCCAGTTCATCCATCCTTTATATCAAGTCTTGTGTATATCCTTCCAATTATTAAGCACCATCTTCACTGCTGACATAAGTAGAAGGTCCAAGAGGGCTCTGTCTGTATCAGAACATGAATCAATCTTTAAGAAACCAGTAGTTAATACTGCAAACTCTCTATTTAACTCACATTTAAATACCTTGAAAAGAAAAGCAAAAACCTCGTCCCAAAAGATGACACAGCTTTACAATGTAATATAAGATGGGCTAAATCCCCAGCTTCCTTTTTACAATTCCAACACAGTGGATCCTCGCGAATACCAAGAAAATGTAATCGAACTGGGGTCCAAAATGCCTTATACAATAGCCAATATCCAGACCTGTTGCCATGAAGAATCCGGTATTGGGTCAGTAGAATGCGAGTCCCAAAAAGCGATCAATTTATCATTGAGCTTAGAAGATTGAGGGCGAAGAAGTTTGTAGATATGAGACACTTGGTGGCCTAATTTATGAATCTTTGCCACAAACATTGGCATAGATGGGGGCACATTATGCAATTTGGCTCTAGATATTGCCGCTCTTACTTTTAAAAAATTATAAAATTCGATATTATCCAATTTATAACTGGTTTGAAGATCAGCAAATGTAACAGGATACAAAGAACTTTCCAACTTATACGGGAAAAAGATACCCTTTTTAATCCAGTCATCAAGCTTTAATGATTTCCCTTTGTATAGTATCCTGCGATTAAGCCATAGAGAGTCCATCTTAGAACCCCTAATACTTACATCTAATTTTTTATCTATCAACAAAAGTGCAAATTTTGTGTTTTTGAAAATGGATTTAGATCTGTTTGGGTAAAGCTGGTTTGAAGTAAGTAATGCTAGAGGGTTAAGATTATCAAGAATGGATTTTTCTACGTCTAACCATACCGGGTTATAATGCACTGGAGGCAAAATCCAATAGGAACCCTGTTTAGCAAGAAACGCAGATTGATACATTTTAAAATCCGCTAAATTGACTTCCCCCAGAGATTTTTCAAGTCTCCATTTTTTAATGCCTATTCAAGCTTTTTTGCCACGCCATAAAAACTTTGTAAGGAGGATGTCTAGTTTATGATGAAATTCCTCCGTCAAAAGCAGAGGGAGCATCGTTAAAGGTGATTAACTAAAGGAGTAATCATAATTTTTATGGTTTCAACCCTACCCCACCATGTTATAAATTTTGGCGACCACGAATCCACAAGTTTTGTGATTTTTTCCAAGGTTATCTTCTCGTTATGATGCAGGGTATCAATAATATTGCAACCAAACTCGATTCCTAAATATTTTATATAGTCCAGCTGCCAAGCGAATCCCGATTTACCTAAAACGTCTTTGGTGCAATGCACATTCAAGGGTTTCACTTCCGATTTGTCCCTATTAAGTTTGTAGCCTGAGTGTGTGGAATATTCTGCAATCGTAGACATCAAGGCTGTAATTGAAGGACCTGGATTTTCAGTCATAGTTAGGATATCGTCCGCATAAGCCGCTAATTTAACTTGAATATCTTTAAAACCTTCTCCCTTTATATCCAAATTCAGCTTAATGTCTTGAATTAGTGGTTCCAAAGCCAGTAAAAACAGAGAGGGAGACAAGAGGCAACCCTGCCTTGTGCCTTCATGAAGAGGAAAAGATTCTGAAAGAGATCCATTAATAGCGATACGAGCCAAGGGCGCTAGATAGAGGGACATTACCATTTTTATATATGAATCTGCCAAATTAAATGAGTACATACATTGTTTTAAAAAGGCCCATGAGACTCTTTCAAAGGCCTTTTCTGCATCCAATGTAATAGCAATAGCCCGGTCTGATTTAAACGAACCATTTTCTAGGACATGACACAGCAAGCGAGTATTGTCATTAAACATGCAACTTTTAAGTAAACCTACTTGAGAGTTACTTATTAGAGATTGCAGAACATTGTTTAGTATTGTAGCTAAGATATTTTAATACATTTTACAGTCAACATTAATAAGGGATATTGTTCTACAATTCTTTGGAAGTAAAGGATCTTTCCCCTCCTTAGGTATGACAACTATGTTGGCTTCTGTCATGGAATCTGTATTGCGCCCTTCACTGGCTATATAATTAAAAACTCGTAGCATAGTTGGTTGTAGTTGGTTTAATAAAGTTTTGTAAAATATGGCCCTAAAGCCGTCTGGACCCGGGGCTTTATTATCTTTCAAGGTTTTAATAAAATTTGTAATCTCCTCTACAGCGATTGGCTTCCCTAGCGCTCATTTGTCCTGTTCAGTCAATTGAGGTAAACTAAGTCTGTTCAAATATTGGGTGCAGTTATCTGAGTCAAGATCGTGACCTTTTTTGTATAGCTCTTCGTAAAAGCATTTAAAGGTGTTTAATATATCTTTCCATTTTATATGTACCTAATCTCTGACATCCTTGATAGAAGAAATAACATTCTGGTTTTGTTCATGCTTAAGGTATGAAGCAAGTAGTTTACCCGCCTTATTAGCTTCACACAGGTTGAGGGCTTTAAATGTATTAACCCATACTCCCGCTTGTTCGCTCAAACTTTTATTGTACTCATATTTCTTTTGTGTAAGTGATGAGAGGATAGAATTATCATTCAAGCAACTGGCATGAGAGGACTCCAGGATTTTGATTTCGGTCTCTAATTTAACATTGACATGTTTATTTAATTTTGTTTTAATTTCAATAAGTATTCCCCTAATGGTGGCTTTCAGAGCATCCTATAAAGTATTAACATTAGTATCCGCAGTGTCATTATGTTTAAGATAGTCTATTATAGCCTCCTCAATTTTCTTTTTGTCCTCAGGATCTGATAAAACATCATTATTAAAGCACAATCTTTTTGGTGAAGGTTTATTATGGCTACCCGCTAATTTGACACTAATACACAAATGATCCGACACTAGTTTAGGGAAAAGGTCTGAGTGCTCAATTAAATCTGTGAACGAGCCAGAAATGAGTATATAGTCAATTCTAGTATACAAATTATGTGGAGGAGAATACACAGTATAGTATCTGAAATCTGGGTGTTGCAGGAGCCATGCATCTTTAAGATTAAATTTAGAACATATGGTTTGAACTATGGTATGCGATCTGGTAGGAAAGTATCTACAATTGGATTGTCTATCAATTATTGGATCCAATGGAATATTAAAGTCACCTCCAACTATGATAAGATCCTCCTGGGGAAGATCCCCTATAGTTTTGGATATACCCTCCCAAAACTCTGGTTCATCCGTGTTAGGGCCATATATATTCACCACATGTATAAGGTCTTCTCCTTTCTTTAAGTAGGTAACTAACAGTCTACCATCACTGTCGTGAGTTTGTGATTCTAATAAAATATTCGCTTTTTTAACTATCAATGTAATCACGCCCTTCTTCTTGTGATCTGCCGGTGAACAAGCAAATTGTGAAATCCAATTAGATAATTTTGTTTCTTGCAGTAAGATAATGTCCCCTTTAGTTTTGGCTAAATAATCAAATATTTTCCTGCGTTTATTGGGTTGGTTGAGGCCTTTATCATTTAATGAAATTACATTGAGATCTTCTGCGATAATGAGTGACCTAGATTGTGCCATCATAAAAACAGTTGAAAACAGGTTGTTCTAAACTCGTACCATATAAAATAGTACCTAACTTCCCCAATGAATACTAAGTCATTATCAGACTGCGCAAACACATCATAGATATAAGCAATCATGGCACAAAACACACTTTAAATGCCAACCATGGTAATGTATGAAGTAAACCATGGAAACGCTTGTCTAATAGGGCCAAAGCCTAGCCAGACTAATATTAGAGAAAAGACAGCAGGAAGAAGAAAAAGGAAGAAAATACAAAGTAATAAAAAGCAATAGGGGATACCCAAGAAACAAAACACTGCACAGCTAGAAACATTTCTTATATTCTGGGAATTCCCCAAATCTAGACCCAAACACCCCTCATCCCCCCCTCCCTCCCCACCCAACCCTGCAGACCTCAAATGTAGGAGGTGTGACGGCAGAAGCGTCAACCTGTCGAGCGGATGGCAAATAAAATCAACATTATTAAGATTTCCCAATACTTATATATGAAGTAAATAAATCTAAGTAGGACATCAGAACCTCCTAAAGAGCAAACCGGTTCATAAGGAAGGCCATTAAATAAATAACAAACAGAAAGGCTCTCCTTTGTAAACATCTTATAAGGCAATACATGTAGCAGTAATAAACAAGCTCCATGTCTGAGGTAGAACACATCTAGGAATAAAGATCTGACCACAAGATTCTAAATATCACATGGACTAAACAGCGAAAGCATTCAATAATGTATTTATGCAGTATAACAGTCACTGACTAAAGACAGAGCAAACGTTATCTGTAATCCAATCAATAGGAATCTGTGAGTATCATGATTTCCTTTTATTGGAAGATGATTGAATAAAATCCATATCTTGAGGTAAGGATCCCTGTAGAAAATTCAGTAAATCTTTAGGGTCCGTAAATTAGTGACAGCGATCATTAACTATGATTCTGAATTCAATTGGACCTACAAAGGAAAATCGAATATTATTAGCTCTGAGCTTGTCTCTCAAGCTACGAAACCCCTTTCTGATGTCCACTGTAGGCTTAGAAAAATATTGCATAAAAATTATTTTGTGGCCATTCCAAATCAGTTGACGACTTTTACGAGCAAAGCTGAGAATAGCTTCAGTATGTTGAAATCTCAATGGTTTACAGATAATAGTACAGGTTAGTAGATGTGAAGAAGATTTGAAAGTAGGTACTCTATGCGCACGATCCAGCTCAAAAGGATTCGAGAATTTTATACCAGTAAACTGAGGTATCCATTTCTCTAGAAAGGCTATAGAGGAGTCTGCTGAATCTTCTGATCCTTCTGGAACACCTAACATCCTTATATTACCTCTTCTATTTCAGTCTTACAACTCGGCTGTTGGCTTCTTAAGATTGGCTGTAGTGTCACTGAGGTATTTCATCTCTTCATTAGTTCATCACTGATTCTCTGTTCCGCTGCTGTTAATTTAGTATTGATTGAACTCATGTCTGCTCTAATTTCTGTAAGTTCTAACTGCATAGTGTCAGTATTTTGTTTAGTGGATTTAGTGAGCTCATGTACGTCTGCAAGTTTTTTAAGGATCATATCCATTATACTGCTTACGTCTGCTTTCGCTTACATGGGAGAGTCAGAAAGTGTAGGTTCCCCTTTGTTTTTTTTTAACTGCGTCCTAAATTCTTTTTCAGCTATTATGGTGCTAATTAAAGGAAGGCAAAATTCCTACACAGATTAGATATATTCACTCAAGAGAAGGTGCGTAAAATGAACTGCTAGCTATTTAGCTCAATGTAATCAATCAGTGTCCACTTTCTTAATCTACCGCTACGCTAAAATAAGCCACACCTCATAATATGTGCATCACTGAGTCATAAGATCAGTAGAAAGTGGGGGTGATCCAGGCCACCTTGGTGACTGTTTCCGGACTTAACATCAACCTATGGCTAAAGGTGACGCACACTTATATGACATAAGCAAGTCCCTGGTTTAGTATAAGGTCCCTCTTCCTGAAGGAATATTATATATACCTCCTGCATCTCCCATCTTAAGATGTCAGTTAAGAGCTTCCAGACAAAGGCACTCCAACTGGGGTCAGAACGTAGTAGCCGGTTACATTTAAATAAGCACCATGTCCCAATCAGGTGGAAGACATCATTAAGGTAATGAATGCTGCAGAACAGCGCCCCATGGATGTAAGCTAAAGATAAGTGCCAGCCTTGTCCCAGATGCGTAACCAACCTCTCATCACAATGCATTCAAAGGTTTGGGGCTCTTCTTACCAGTTTTGCCACCACATGCGACTCCGCACACGCTACTTCCATTGTTACATATATCCCTCATCTCTGTTGAGAACTGCGTACCATGACCTCAGCCAAACCATGTGCGATCCACTTCACTCGTTCCTCACAATGGAGTGAAAAGCAGATGGTCTATCGATGCATCAGCGGCCCCCCCAAATGATGGAGCCAATGGAGGTAGTCACACAGGCTGGGACCGGACTGAAGCCAAAAGCAATCTGCACTAACTCGCTAACAGGCGATCTCCTGCACTCGCACTCACTGATGTTACCGCTCTGATCCTTCAGTTGTGGTCATTGGGTGGAGGAAAAGCACGGTGTTTACAGTCAACACCACCTGGAGACAAAGAGATTGTCCGATGGGTGCGTCATGCCGCCATTTTAGGTTCAGGCTGGGATTCGCGTTGAACAGTTAATTTCATTCTCGGATGAATTTAAACAATAAACGCCTCACCGTACCTCAATAGAAGATGCAGGGATGAAAATCCAGTCCTCAGCAGGGCTCAGCATGTCTTTGACTGTCTGTCATTGCTACCAGCAAACAATTAACTTCGTCCACCATTTTGAGTCACCTTATGTGGTTGGAGCACAAACACGGTCCACAGTCCTTCAATTGCCGATATCGCACTTAGTCAGTTTCAGCCTTAGATGCTGCAAGTGTTCCGATGTCGGATCCCATTCTCATCAGGCATGGGCAGTGCCGTCATCAGGGGAAATCATTAGATGAAGTTCCGCGTTTGACAGCGCAACAGGATCAGGCAGCCATCGGCTCTGCCATCAAAACCACGTTCCCCCCAGGTGATTACATTTTTAATATCAAAGTTATCCCCATAAATAGATTGATCGGCTCAAGATTGACAGAAAAATCCAAGTGACCAAAGAAACTATACATTCTTATTACGAGAGACCCCTGCAAAGGTTTAAGCAGTACAGTGGTACAGAGACTATTGAAGCCAAAGATATGCAACATTTTGTGTTCAGATGTGTGCATGGTTTGAGACCGGAAATTAGCATGATCATTGAAACAGCATTTGAGTTGTTGGCAGAATAAGTCAATTGATGAGATCTTGAGCTATGCAGAGTATTGTAGTGATGAATTGGAGATGAAGCTCAAGAAACTGATGAAGAAGTTGATGGAGATACCGATGAAAGCCGCCCCAGCGAGGTCAAAATCAGCTTTTTGCTGGGAATGTTGGTCCTATGCAAGGAATGCAACACCAAGGAGTTCCTTTTATGCAAGGTGGAAATGGTTTTTACCAGTAGGGTAGAGGTCGTGGTGTTCCAATTGATCCAGGTACAGGGATTGATGTGGCGACTTTAAAGATGTCGAATCTGTGTCATATTTGCGGCAACTTGGGGCGTTAAAAGTCAGAATGTCATTTGAATACTGGGACTCAGGTTCAGAATAATGAATTTGTGCAACCCCAAAATAATAATTCCATTTAGGCACAGCATGTACAGAGATAAAGGTCACAAAATGTTCAGGTTTCCCAAGCTCAGGTAATGCAGGTTCCACAAGCTCCAATGCCACAGTTGAATACAAATACTTCCAGATTTAATCTGAATCAGGTCTTCAATGCAAACAACAACCCTTTTGGGAATCAGGATATGTCTGAACAGTGCCCTATGATACAAGTAGATGAGGATTGCAGTTCATACCTGTCCCAATGGCGGGTTCAGAGGGGGAGAAGGATTGCATGATTTGCGCAACCATAGAGGTAGATGTTTGGTCCATTCGTTGATGATGAGGTGAATGGCCACCCTGCATCATTCTTGATTGATACTGGTGCTACCCCCTGTACGGTGAGAACAGCAGAGGTTGCTTGATTTAATGAGGCATTTTGAAGGAGATTATGGAGAGTCCATGTACCTCACCGATTATGGGTTTGCAGAGGCCTAATGGCAAGTATCACATAGTGCAGGACCTGAGAAGGATTAATGCCATTGTCATCTCTTGTTGTCCTGTGGTGCCAAATCTAGCTGTGATCGTATTTCAAAATCCATGTAAGACCGAGTGGCTCAGTAGCGTTGATTTGTACCAAGCCTTCTTTTCCATATCAATGCATGAGGGCAATGAGTTCCTCTTCACATTTTGGTTTGACAGCCTTGTTTTGGCATTTTTCTGAGTCCCACAACCAGTTCCTTAAAAAGAGTCTAAAGTCCCAGGCAATTCCTTATCACTTAGTCTTAATCCAGTATAGTGGCGACCTTTTGGTGGTGTCAAATACACAGGAAGAATGTAGACAACATACTATTGCTTTGCTGAAACACTTAGCTGAGAATGGACATGAAGCATCTCTGACTATATTGCAGTACTGCAATAGAGAAATTCTGCATCTTGGACATCACATTGAGAAAGGAGCGTGGAAGGTGTCACAAGAGAGAATCATGACGATTCTGAAATTAATCAGCCAGCCACTTTGAAATACGTTAGTTTGTTCTTGGGAATGGTGGGCTGTTGTCAACAATGGATTCCCAACTTTTCCCTAGTGGTCAAGCCTTTGCAAAGGCTGACACACAAAGATGTGCCAAATCCAGTTCCATGGAATGAAAATTGCATGCATGCCTTCTCAGAGCCTAGAGAAAGACTCTGTTGTGCTGAAGCACTGTGAATGCCAGAAAACAATACATGTTTCACTTTGTTTTGTAGTGAGAGGGAGGGCTAAGCTCTCTCAGAGCTTCATCTTTGCCTGGCTGTCTCACAGTCGTGGCCTCCACAGGTGTCAGCATTGAGAAATGTGCTAGCATTGTTATGGGTCATTTGCTAACAGTTTTTGTGCCCCATTCTGTTGAGATATTGTTAACATGCACCAAGACACAACACCTTACCAATAGCCGTTTTACCAAGTATGAGCAAGTCATACTTACGGCGGATAATATAACCCTCAAAAGATGTACAACGTTGAATCCTGCTAATTTACTCTCAGTTCCTGTAAATTATGCTGTTGAGGGTTAAATTGAGTATGACTGGCTCAATGTTACTGAACTATGCACCAACCCAAACCTGACATACAAGATGTGCAATTATCAGAATCAGATAATGTAATGTTTGCTGATGGCTCCTGTTTACAAGACCATGAAGGTAGCCTGAGAGCTGGCTACACAGTTTGTACTGTTTCAGGTGTGTTCGAAGCCTCCTGGCTTCAAGGAATGTTTTCTGCACAAGTGGCCGAATTGATTTCTCTTACCAGAGCATGCTGTGTTTCAGATGAACTGAAAGGGACCATTTTCACTGATAGTCAGCATGGCTTTGGCGTTGTCCATGACTTTGGACAGTTATGCTCACAATGGGTATTTATGACCTTCTTCAGGATCCTCAATTAGGAATGGAGAAAGTGTGCATAACCTGTTAAAGGCACTACAGTTTTCTTCCCAGATCACGGCTGCGAAATGTTCTGTGCACCTCAAAGGAGATGATTATGTAACTGTGGGCAGCAGGTACTCTGATGAGAACGACAGATTTGTGCCTTAAATGCTTGTAATTTTAATGGTTAATATTAAAATGATGGGATGAATGATTCCAAATTCAAACTCTTGCTAACCACAGTTGATACATGAGAAAAAGTTAAGAGACTTCAGGAGGAAGTGTTGGAAGCAGAACAGCAAGGCTGGGTTAGAGCAGGTTGTGTTAAGAGAGATAAAGATGCCATTTGGTTTTCAGAACACCGGTGTTGCCAAACAGTTTGCTACCCCCAATGGTGAGACACTATCATGGACCTGCTCATGTAGGTAGATAGGCTATGATGCGTCTGTTTCGGCAGACATAGTTTTAATTCTAGTTTCAGACTGATGGCTGAAGGGTTGTGTCACAGGTTGTTTGTGTGTCAGCAGAAGAATGTAGGAAAAAGACCTGCAGTAAAACTCAGTCACATAGGGAGATCAGGAGGTCCCTTCAGTAGGATGCAACTGGACTATATTGTGATGCCTGTATGCTATGGTCTGAGATATGTCTTGGTGATTGTGTGCATCTGCCCTTTGTGTTGATGAGTTTTCAAAGTACTCCCGATATGAGGACAGGATTATCTCAAAATTGGATAATCATGGGTAGAGCCATGAGATTGGCGGCTGTGCCTACAAATGCCCTTGTGAACCTTACAGATGACATGGTTCTTGATAACTGCAAAGGACTCGCTGATGTGGTGCATTCTGTGTCCCATCAGGTTGGAGAGGATACAGCCCTGCCTCATCAGGAGCAGTGCCATGACCTCAGTCCCAGCGACTGGGTTATGATGAAGAAGTATGTGTGCAAAACATGTTTGGAGCCTCAGTGGCAAGGACCTTACCAAGTCATCTTGGTCACTACAACAAAAGTGAAGCGCAGAAGTCTCCCCAACAGGGTGCACGCTGTGCATACTCACAGAGTCCCATGCCCTCTTGATGATGTAACAACACCTTTCCCTGAAGTGCCAGTGGTTACAGTGAGACAAAAGTAGCAGGTTAGTCAAGCTAGGTGACTTCAAATATTATTCATGTTTAAGAGAGAAGATCAAAGACTCTTCTCTGAGCATCAGAATCTGTTGTTAATTCCTTGTATTGCTGCGACTGAACTTCTTTGTTGTCTCATACTGATGGGCCTGAACTTTCTGTGGAGGTTTGGCTATGCAGTTGTAATTCTGTACCTTTAAAGTTTGATGTTGAGATTTATTTACATTAAACCTAACTGCCAACTTATAATAACACTTTTTGACTTTATTTACTGACTCCTGGTCCTTATTCTGTAGCTAAATGTGTTACACTGTTTATTATATGTGTCCCTTCACCTTTCAGGCATCAAAAAAAGACCCATTGGATAACCAATGATATGAGGTTGGGCCAACGCGGGATTAGTGGATGGAGCATCATAGACAATGTGAGGACTTCCAAGGTACAGATATATAGAATCCTGTGGTACTGGATAAGGAGCAGCCAGAAGGAGGAATGTTAGCTCTTCTGGGACAGTGCACATAGAAGCAACAGGAAGAGAGCAACAAATTGCAATTGTTATTGGTTGTATGGTTCCCACTACTGATTTTTCTCACAGTTTTCTGTCTTTGCACTTTGATGTTTCTGCTTTCATACTAGTTCACATTTACTTTATAGTTAAATAATGTTCTATGTTTGACCTCTGTGATTCATTAGCCACAACAGCTATGCAGTATTGGGTGTCATTGCTTGGTAGTGAAATATTGATTTCTACTGAGGCACATTAGTTCTATTCACATGCTTTCCTGTTATTCATGGTTGCCAATGTGTCTAAAAGTCACCATATTGTGAAACACATGCTCTAAATAATAATAATAATAAAACCACTTTTAGAGCGCCTGGTTACACTCAAGACGGTGTGTCCCCGCGCTTAGAAATGCTACTGCTCCCTGAAGAGGCCGAGGTCCGGAACAGGTCTGGATCCTAGGCTACAAAGAGACAATTATTAGCTTGGGAAAAGGTACGTTTTTAATTTAAGTCTGAATCTCATTTCGGAGGGCTCCATGCGCAAGTCAAGAGGGAGATTGTTCCAGTGCTTACTCACTAGAAAGCGAAAGGAGCTACCTCCCATTCTAGTCTTGCGCACGCGAGGAAGCTGAAACAACATCGCTCCAGCAGATCTGAGGTTCCGGGTGGGGCGATGGATAGTGAGAAGGTTTCGCAGGTAACCTGGACCTTTTCCCTGGGCAATGCGATGGGCAAAACAGAGTGCTTTAAACTTGATGCGCTCCTCAATAGGGAGCCAGTGAAGTTTTTGTAATGCCGTTTTTCCAGATGCCCTGCGTGGAAGGTTGAGTACCAGGCGGGCGGCAGCATTTTGGACGCACTGCAATTGGTGTATGCCTTTTCTGCTTAGGCCTAGGAGTAGGGCGTTGCCGTAGTCCAAATGTGGGGTGACTAGGGCATGAATAAGTGTTTTCCTGGCACTGATGGGGAGCAGGTCGAGGACTTTACGGAGTGTTTTTAATATTCCAAAACATTTTCCCGTAATTTTGCTGATCTGTTGCTTGAAAGAAAGCTCCGCATCCAGCCAGATTCCTAGCTTTCTAACGGAGTCCGCCGGGAGGGGGATCGCACCTAATTCTGTTGGCCACCAGGCCTGCGACCAGGCAGAGGGGGACATTCCAACCACCAACAGTTCTGTTTTATCGCCATTAAGGCGTAGGCAGTTGTTGTTCATCCACCCTGCCACAGACCGCATGCAGTTGGAAAAGTTAGTGGCATCCTCTGCCTGATTGTGGGTAAGTTTAATTATTAGTTGGGTATCATCAGCATATGTGACGAAGGCTTCCACAATATGGGCTAGGGGCTCCATATAAAGATTAAATAGCGTAGGGCTCAGACTTGAGCCCTGTGGAACCCCATGTCTCAGCTTGCGAAGAGACGATTTGTGAGGAGGGCAGTGTACCTGAAAACTCCTGTTTTCTAGAAAGGATTCTATCCATTTCAGGGCTGCTCCTTCTACTCCCAAGTCTGAGAGGCGAGACAGCAGCGTTGAGTGCAGCACGGTGTCAAAAGCTGCACTGAGATCTAATAAAACCAACGCTGCCGCCTGCCCCTCATCTACAAGTTGTCTCAGACATTCTGTGGAGAAGAGAACCGCCGACTCTGTAGAGTGACCTGCTCTAAACCCTGACTATGTGGAATGGAGAAGAGAGTTCTCCTCAACGAATTTCATGAGTTGACTGTTCACTACCTTCTCCACAACTTTCCCACAGAAGGGGAGGAGAGAGATAGGGCGGAGATTTTGTAACTGGGAGATATGTATATTGTTTTTTTTTTTTCAGGGGTATAACCTGTGCCGTTTTCCATACGTCAGGCACGTGGCACTCCTGAAAAGATAAGGTGATCAGGTGTTCAATCTGCTCAATCATACAATCAAAGACTCCCTTACAGCGATTGGGAGAGATCACATCAAGGGGAGAGCCGGACTGGATGCCGTTTACGATGGTGAGCAGATCTAGCCTCTCAGGAACTATAAAGCATGTCAGATGGGACTTGGTAGCAGCATCACTTCTCACTACCGTGTATTTAGTCGGCATGCTACCTGTAAAGGTGGCGTGTATTAAATCCACTTTTTTCACGAAAAAATCTGCGATGTCATAACATAGTTCATTAGAGTAGGTATCTTGGACCTCAAGTCTGGTTGGGACCGTGAGCTCTTTATAAATCGAGAAGAGTTCCTTGGTAGGATTTTTAGCAGATTCAATGCGTTCTTTAAAATGAGCGCCTTTGGCTGCTCTTACGAGTTTGTGATATGTTTTTAGTTCTCTTTTATAGTTCAGCTTATCCTCTGGATTATAATTTTTCCTCCATCCACGTTCAGTATTTTTACATTTGGCTTTAGCTTCTTTAAGTTCTTTGGAGAACCAGGGAGCAGTTTTAGTTTTCCAGGCGGGGGACTTGAGTGTCCATGGCGCTACTGTGTCCAGAGCCCTAGACATCCATTTTTCGTAATCAGCCCATGCCTTAATCAGGGTGTCGCTGGGAAGAGGGGATTCTTTAAGTAGAGCGGATCTAAAGTTTTCCTGCGTGAACTTCTTCCAGTCTCTACGTTTCTGAGGCCTAAGTTTGGTCATACTGCAATCCTGGGGGCCAATTTCAACTTCGAATGGAATAACGAAATGATCTGACCATATAATTTGCAGTGGTGTGGCAATTTTAATACCTTCCCAGTTAGCAAAAATGGGGTCTAAAAGGTGGCCCTGTTGATGCGATGGGGATGTAGATTGTAGTTTGAGCGACCGGGATTTCAGAGCATCCACCACAGCCTGTACCTCCTTACAATTAGGATCCTCAAAGTGGAGATTGAGGTCTACTAAAATGAGAAATTTCTTATACCGAAGTGCATGCTGAGTTATCAGCTCTGTCAGTTGATTGCAGAACTGTGAAGTCTTACCTGGAGGCCGGTATAAGAGGAGTCCATTAATAATATTTTTTGGGTTGGCTTTTATCGTAAAAAAAACACCTTCACTATTGGGCAATGTAGCCTTCTCTAAGGTACAATGTAGGTCGCTTTTGTAGATCATTGCCAATCCCCCACCTTTCTGCCTTTCTCTGTCAATTCTGAGCAGGCTGTATCCTGCGGGGACAGCCTCCAGAGTTTCGGGAGTTGAGGCTTCATCTAACCATGTCTCTGTTAGGAAGAGGACATCGAGATTTCCCTCTAGCACCAAGTCATGTATCTCTAATTTGTGCTTTTTGAGGGATCTACAATTTAATAATGTCAGCTTCATATTTAACAGCATCGACTCATCCTTTCTCCCCCACCAGTGGAAAAACGGCAGGTCGCACATTGTGGCATTGGAGGGTCCATTAACATGGTATGGTGGCAGCTATCTTCCACATTGGAGCGGAGGGCAAGTAGGTCACTTGTAGTGTACCTAATTTGTATTTTATTATCTCTATCATTGGAGATAAAAGTGGCAGGGGTACTGGCCCCGTGCCCCGGTCGGCCGCGGACGGGCGCAGACGGGCTTGCCATTGGCGCGCCGCCGGCGCGCCGCCAGCGCGCCCGCTGCGCCCGCCCTCTGCGCGGACGGGGAGGCGTCATCTTTTTATCCAGTGGGAGGCGGGCGGGAAGCGTCCAACTACTGGACCGCTACCGTATTCCTTCCCCCAAGATGGCGTCCCTCCTAGCCTACCGGCGTCAGCACCTAAATCGGCTGCACCGGTCAGGAAATGGCATTGAGGGGCCTCGGAGCAACGTAATTCTTACACCGAGGGGTCAGTAGTGCAAGCAGATAAAAATGAACTATTTAAAATATTTTACAGTTTTTTTAAAAATAATTCTGTAAACAATCGAGTAGGTGCCCGTGGGCAAAAGGGATAGCATGGAGAGAGCCCCCGGCTTCCGCCTCAGGGGTGAGCAAAAGCAAATCTAAAGCCATTCTTCTTGCTTCCGAGCCAGCGTCTTCAAAACCATTACACCTCAGACCTGGGAGAGTCATTGCTGATGCACTTTGACAAAGTCAGTGGACATTCTAAAAAGTTGCTTGCATTGAAGACCCTGAGAGCTGAGTGATGTTTTTTGCCTCTCTCTCTTTTCTACCCTCTCCTACATTTCCCTCTGGAGAATTACACAGGCCAGCACTGCCATTTTCTGTCTTGTGTGGATACCATGATGAAGAACATTGGCAAATTGCATCCGGGTTCCTGCCCAAAATCCCACATATTCTGAGAAACCATACACTGTCGTGGAACCTGGCTGGTATTAAGACTAAATTTGACTCACCCGAATGGGTTAGCTTTGTTAACAACTATGATGTCTGCCTACTGCAGGAAACATGGTCCCCCGAGACTCGGTTTATGCCGGGATACTTGAACTTTTATGTTCCAGCAACCAAAGGCCCGAAAGGCCGTCCTTCTGGTGGACTAATCATTTGGGCTCGCCAGGATCTATTTTCACGTGCTGTTGCGATCGACACTGGGTCCCCGGATATCCAATTAGTGAGACTAACTCTTGACTACAAGGGCACTTTGGATATTTACAATATTTATCTTCGGGGCACGAAAGGGAAAAAGTCAAGGGAGTTGGATATTTTAACCACACTCATTGAATCTAAATCGTGCCAGAGGGACTTGATTGTAGCCGGGGACTTCAATGTTACTTTCGAACCCCTTCTAGATTCTGATTCGGAATGGGGCTTTGACCCCGACGAGGACTGACAATGGGGTATCCCAGTACTTTCGTTACCCCCCATTAAAAGGTGGTCCACGGCAGCAGTTCAGGCAAATGCATTTTGCCTTGAAAGCGGCCTACGGGCACTGAACGGCAGAACAAAAGGAGACAAGCTGGGAGCATTCACCTTCGACAATGGCCGTTCAGTCAGCAGGATTGATTACGTCCTTTGTTGTTTGAGGCTGTGGTGCCACCCTATAGACATGGTGGTGGAGAAAAGATTAGAGAGTGACCACAACCCCATTTGTGTTTCCCATTGCTGGTGGGGTACATCCCGCTCACTGATCAAGGAACCAACCTTGGCTCCCTTGGCGTGTGTGCCATCAAACGATATGCGGAGACAAAAATGGACCCTAGTAAAGACCAACGCCTCAGTAATGGCCCATATTGATACTACCCTCTCTGCAATTAATGCGAACCTTGAGGAAATTTTGAAAATTAAAGATCAAAATGCGCAAGCAACTAGAATACATGAGTCATTCTTCGAGGGTCTACGTGCTTTCTTTTTTAAGCAATCAAGAAAGGGCACCATGCCACCGTCTAAGCAACCTAGGTGGTACGACAAACAATGTAAAAGTGCAAGAGGCACCTTGGCCCAAGCCCTTTCTAGTGGGAGTATACCACTCATTCAATCTGCTAGATCTGCTTACAAGAAAAGCCTCGCCCAAGCAAAAAGAAAATTGGACGTTCTGTTCTGGCTTGACTTGAAGGAGGCTTGCTACGCCCGGGACACCAGACTATTCTGGAATGTGTTAAAGTGGGGCAGAGGGGGCTCGCCTGAAAACCCCACAAACCATGTCACTCAAGAAGATTGGCTGGGGTACTTCAAACCCCAATATGCACGAGACCCCCATTATAGAAACGCGGGCTCAATTCCATATGTCTTCTATCCGTCCGGGCCCTTTTGTTCTAATGACGTTTTAGTTGCCTTGTCTTGTGTAGCCGCAGCGCGGGCCCCTGGTTTGGATGGTGTTCCATCTGACCTTTTTCTCGATAACAAAGCTTCCTGGAGCAAGTACATCACCCTAATTGCGAACGCTGTGGCTGAAGGTGCCCCAGTACCTAAATCCTGGGGGGGTGCCATTATAATTCCAATATACAAAAAGGATGACAAAACCCTCCCAGGGAATTACAGGCCCATCAGCCTATTTGACACAATTCAAAAAGTCATTGGGAGGATGGTACTGAATGAGGTACTCATTTGGATCGAAGCTAATAAGATCCTTTCTAATCTCCAAGCGGGCTTTCGCAAATTCACCAGCACTGTGGACCATGTGTTTCGCTTTAAGCAATTGCTTTGGAAGGTTGTCGAACTAGGCAAAGGCAGTCTCTACGTCACCTTTGTGGATTTAAGAGCAGCCTTTGACCTTGTCCCTCGAGAGCAACTCTAGAGGGTCCTTGAAAAGCTCGGTCTACCCCTGGAGCTCTTGACTCTAATCAGGAGACTGCACGAGCCTAACTTCGCAAAAATACAATGGGGTGGCCCGGGGGAAACAACCCCCGAGTTTCCTGTCGAGCGAGGTGTGCGTCAAGGATGCGCCATGGCCCCTACACTTTTTTCTTTGTATATCAACGGAGTAGTTGATTATATGCTTCAAGCTAACACCGACGCTCCTAAGTTGGCAGGAGCCCCTACACCAATACTAATGTTTGCCGACGACACCCTTATAGTGTCTAAAACACCGTGCGGCATGCAAAGGGCTCTGTCAATTTTTGAAAACTTTTGCAAAGATAATGGCTTGGAGGTCAATGTGTCAAAGACTAAGCTTATGACATTCAACCCACACCAAAGCTACAGAGCTGGCAAGCTCATAATGAACGGCCAAATTCTGGAGGAGGTAACAAACTTTCCCTACCTGGGCATTTATGTCTCCCATAATAATCGGTGGAATAGACATTTGGAATTGTCCACGTTGAAATTCACCCAGATCACGGGTGCGCTGGTTAAAGAGCATAAAAAATCTCTCACTTAACCTGTTAAACCAGTGTTACAAGTATATGAGGCAAAGGCCCTAAACTCAGTCCTGTATGGGGCAGAGCTCTGGGGTTTTGACTCATTAACATCCCTAACAGCCGTTGAAAATACATTTTTTCGTTACATTATTGGCTTACCACAAAGTACGCCAATGGTCCCATTGCGTTACGATCTAGGTAGAAAGGCCATCAAGGACTTGGCCAGTCTCCGTCCGGTTTTATACTGGAGGAGACTATGGACTACACCGGAGCTCCATTCTTACGCATTGGGTATCATGGACGTAATTCAGGTTGACAAGTTCCACAAGATTGGGTGGCTAAGGAATCTTCGTGAATCTTTAAAAGCTCTGGGGTTGGAAGACCTATGGAACGACCCAGTTGGCGCTGAGTTTCCAGCCAAAAAGCTATTGAAAACATTATATTGGGAACAGGTAAATCACAGGGTGTGGGGTACCTTTTCTGCCCCCACGATGACCAGCCGTTTTTTAGAGGCAAAGGTCTTACCTTTCTTAGAACCTTTTTGGGATTTGATCACTTCGCCAAGTGATAGGAAACTCTACTTCCAACTTAGAGCAGGCTCCCTCCCACTTAGGGCTCTAACTTGCGGGTGGTTTGGTGCAACTATATGCACCTGCCCTGTTTGTGGTGCTAAAGAAGAAACTATCGCCCACTTCTTGTTTGTTTGCCCTGCATACGCTACCCCAAGACGTTACTGGCTCTCTCCTTTATGTAAACTACTGGGCACAAGGAGATCTGCCGTAGCTATCAGAATCTTACTTACAAGCACTTTACCATTCCACTCAATAGTCTTAGCCAAATATCTGGGGTGGGCATGGTCTCTCAGACTAAAAGCCCTCCGGTGCAGTGAAAAGGCACATAGGTAGGGCCTCAAATATCACCATTATTTGTCTGTTAATTCTATTTTTATCATTGTTTTATTACTGATGCGTAATGTATATCATCTTGTCTGCTTCAATGTTTAATATCTCTCTTACTTAAAACTTTTATCTCTTTATTGGAAAGATTTTATATTACCTAGTGACTGCGTCAGTTGATAACTGTGTTTTCGTTTGTGTCTTGTATGAATTATTTTAATTCGAATAAAGACTATGATGGTGATGATAGAAGCCTGAGCCCTGATCGTTTGGTTAAGTGACCGGAGAATACAGTATCAAATCCACCCAAGAAATACAGATGCCCTAACCACCGAAGCACTCTTAAGAAGCTAGAGAATACCATACATGGTCCACTTCAGAGGGGCAAGGAACTGACCATAGGACTGAGCATTATATGTTCAGATTTGTTATATAGTCCATCCAGTCCCAAGTCCTAAACAAAACATAAAAAAAGATATGGTAGGGATACCCTGACCCTTAGGCCTGGTAGTGGGGTCCCAGAGGGACACCGCTGGGGCCAAAAATGAATTCACAGTCAAATAGCTTTTTAGAAGCCCCCGCACCATAAGTCTTCACAAGGTCCTGGGGACTCTCTTCCTTGTGGACGGTATCTTAAATGGGAGGGAGTGCGTGACCCCCATCCCCAAGCCTCCACAAGACACGGGGACACGATTTCCTCAGGCTGATAATTTCATAAAGGGGAAGGGGCCACATGCCCCCTTCCCAAATCTTGAGAGGCCCGGAAAATCCCATCGTCTGCGGCCGATAACTTAAATTAACAGGAGTGGGAGACAGGAGAGGTCCCGGGGACTCCATCCCCTAGGGCCGTCTTTCAAATAAAGGGGAGCCATCCAATGGCAGGTGATGATGTCCCAGGTCCCCACCCCCAGGACACCATCTATTTCCCTGCCCTTAGGTGCAGGCAAGGTAAATGCAAAATTCACACACTGGGCAGGAGCACAAAGCTGCTCTGTCTCATTGGGAGAACAAAACACTTCTCTGCCTGTGCAGGTAAGTGCTTTGTTTGCTCCCACCGAGGGAGTAAATGAAAACTGCTCCTGTGGAGGTGGAGCAATGACGGTACCTGCTCCACCCATGATGGATGCAAGCAAGGGAGTCTGCAAGGCTTTTGGGGCCTTAAGCCTCCCAACACATAATTTCATTATTCCTACTGCAGTCTCAGCAAGAGTCAGGAAAATACTTCACTTCAAACACATTACATTTATGAGTTACCCCATGAATGTAGAACAAATGTTAAACTGTTGATAATTTTTTTTTAAATTACATAAATATACCTATATATGTATTAAAAAGCTAAAACGTATCACTTTACATAAGTGCTAGTCAATAAAAAATGTAATTATCAATATATAAATAATTGTTATTTAATTATTAATTAAATAATTTCACACCTTGGTACCCCACACACCTACCAGACCTACCAGCCTGCACATAAAATATGAAGAATAAAACAACTATTCCAAATAAATGTAATAATTAACAAACAAACAACTGTTAATTAATTACTACTTAATTACCTTCATACCCTATACCCCTACAAACATAGCATCCCAGAACTAAAATAAAATTAAATTAATTACGAATTACACAATTTACATATTTAAAATTTAATTTAATTATGTATTTACAATTAAAGATTATTAGGTAATTTGTTATTACTTAATAAACTTTCCATCCTATACCCCTACAAACCTAAAATATAAGTAAACAAAAATATAAGTAAAATAAATCAGTATTCCATATTTTACATAATAAAAAAATGATTAAATAATGAATTAACAATTAAGAATAAATTATTAATTAATTCTTACTTAACTTCCCACCCTACACCCCTACAGACCTGGCAGCCTACAACTAAAATGTAAGTAAAATAAAAAAGGATTCCGTAAATAAAATAATTAAAAATCAATTAAATAATTAATTAAGAATTAATAATCAATTGTTCATTAATTAGTACTTAATTCACTTCCTACCCTGTCCCGCCACAAACAGACCGCAAACAACATATAATGAAAAACTCAACATTACATATATTATATAATAAATATCAGTCATGTAATTAAATTAAATATATTTGTCTAACTAACTTCCAACCCAATTCCGCTACAAACTGAACACCCACTACAAAACTATAAATTACCATTTAAAATTAATTACAAAATTCAAAAACACTTAAAATTACAAGCTGTATTTTTAAAACAATTAATAAAATTCATATAAAAGTAACTAACACATAAAATTAATCTATCGACTAAAACACAACAAAGTAATTTAAAAATTTTATTTTTAACCACTATCTCAGTGAACAGGATATTAAAAACATCAATATTATTTGTAACAATATCACTTAATTAAAAAAATTATATTCTTGGTAAGTGGGTCAAGCAGAGAGACTATAGAGTTTGACAGTGGTGGACAGTTGGACAATTTCTATATGATGGGAAAAGTGCAGGGTTCAGCCTCTGTTGGTTGGGTAGGTGGTGCATTCTGGTTTTAATTAATTGGGATGCTACAGTAAACAGTAAAGCAAATAACAAATAAACAACAACAATAATAATAATGATATTGATAATACCTACAAGATGAAAAAAAAGTATTTATTTTATCCCAAAAAACACAACCGCTGTACTCTATTCAGGCCCTCCCCTCTTCCTAAATCCATAAAAATCACTAAACCAATTCCTTCCCTTTTCATACTTTTTTCATGTTGTCTTTTCATCCACACCACCCACAACCCTACTCACTAAACTCTAAAAAACACTAATTCTAAATGACTACACCTTCCCCAACTGTTTCCACCCACAGTATCTGCGACAGGCCTACTTCTCTCCCAAAACCCTAAAATATCCTTAATCCTTAATTTCTACTCCTTCCCCAACTGTTCCCAGCCACACCACTGGCAACAAGACTACCTCTCTAATGAAAATACCTCTTCAAAAGCTCATGCCTTTGTATAATGTCCTTCTGGGGTTCCTGTACCTCCTTTTTTTTTTTTTTCTTTTAAACTTTATTTTCTATATTTAGCAAAGAAAACAGAACAGGTCGTGGCATCAAAATAAACATACATATACAGCTAAATCAGAGAAATGATGTTACATAGAAAAACAGTGGAGAAACTACTGAGACATTAAATCATTAAATCAATAGGCCATCGATAAAAAAAAAAAACTAACATACCATAGTGGGCAGAACAGAAAGAACAAAACAAACTAGCTAATCAGAAAACCAATAAATAAATAAATAAGGCTCAACACTCCTTGATACCATAAAGAGATTTCTCAGCGCTTAGACCATTCCTCTAAAGGGGCCCATATCTTAGAGGCCAACTCCCGCCTTCTTCTCCCCCTTAGTAGATACACTGAGGACTCCAAATTATACAAAGCTAATATCCTAGCTCTCCAGTTCAGAAAGGTAAGGGCTTCTACAATTAGCCACTGAGATGTATTACATAGCCGAATCACTGCCATCACTATAAATAGGAAGGCCACAACATGTCCAGATCTTTCAACAGTACCATTAGACTCACATCCCACTATGACCAGCTCTGGGGAAATCACGACTGGAATATCCAATACCTTAGCTATAAAAACCTTAATTTCACGGAGAAAATCCCTCAAATTTGGACACAAATAAAACATGTGGATTGAATCAGCCGCTTGAGATCCTCACCTAGCACAGCGATCTCCCTTCTGCCCACCCCACTTTGCAATTTTTGCCGGTGTGTAATATAGATCGAACATTGCCATGAAGCTTTGGGTCCGTAGACTACCGGAGACTAGAACATGACTTGCTGATTCTAACACAGACCTTAAATCCACTCCTACCTTACCCAGTTTCCCCACCCACTTGATATTTTGTGAATCAAGATCATCCGGAAGACCTAATAAGAGATGTTGATAAAAAGTGCCTATTTTAGCCCTCCTTTGAGCCAATTCAATTAAGATTAACTTATCAAACATTGTGGCGGTATTATGATGATGTTTAACTACAAAACTTCTAATTTGGAGATATTTAAAAAAATCTTGCATTTGTATATGAAAGTTTCCCTTTGGGAAGAGAAAGGGGCAATGTGCCCGCCCGAGCATAAGTCACCTATGAAATTCAAGCCCAATCTCTGCCATCTGAAAATGACCTGATCCTGAAAGATAGATGGTAAGACACCTACAGCATTGAAGGGTGTATAGATATTAACCTTTGGAATAGTACATTAATGGCGAAATTTCTGCCAAACCGAAAACATAGTCCCAATGACTTTAAACCTAATTTTTTTTAAGTAACTGGGTTCCAATACCCGCATTAATATACCCTTAGCCGCCTCCCCCAAGGCTATCTCATATATAGATGGCCTGTTACAGAGCGGAACATCTGCCCTATCACCCAACAGCAGTGGCCCAAAGTGTTGCAATATGGCTGACCAATAATGAAATAGAAGATTGGGGACCGCCCAGCCCCTACGATCCCTAGGAAGACAAATCCACTTGGCCACCCTGCGTGACCGACGATATCCCCAGAGGAACCTTAGACAGATCCTCTCGGCCCTAACCAAAGTTGCTTGCGAGAACTCCAGGGGGATAGTCCTAAACAAATACAGAAATTTTGGAAGGACCAATATTTTTAATACGTTGCAGCGGCCATAGAGTGACAAATGCAGATGATCCAATCTCTCCAACTTAGTATTGACAGAGTCAACCACTGGAAGAATATTTAGGTCAGGAATTTTGACTACTGCGGCAGTAATTTTGACCCCCAGATACACTGCTTCTGTAACTACAGGAACATCAGAGGGGGGCATAGCAGCTGACTGAATGACCTGCGTTTTTGTGATATTTAACTTATACCCTGATATTTAGCCAAATTGTTCAGCAAGAATCTCTAACCACAATATCGTCAGCATAAGCCAACGTCTTATATTCTACCCCCCTAACCCTAACCGGTGCTATATCTAAGCTCTCTTCGATTTTACTGAGAAAGGGTTCAATGTAAAGAGCAAAGAGCAAGGGCGAACAGGGGCATCCTTGTCTGGTCCCCCTGCTGATGTTAAAGCGCCCTGACTCCCGCCGAGAGATCTGGATTGTTGCAACTGGGGAGATATATAATGACTGAATGGCCTGGATAAAGTCGGAATTAAAGCCCTTCCAGTGGAGCACTGCCCATAAGAACCCCCAGGAGACCCTGTCGAACGCCTTCTTGGCGTCCAACAGGATCACACCGAGGGGAGACCCCATAGTCTGAGCCCAATCCAGTAGGGCAATGAACCGCCGAACATGGTCAGCAGTGTCCCTGCCCGGAATAAACCCGTACTGGCGCAAAGAGATTAGTGGAACAATAACCTGTGGAAGTCTAGAAGATAATATTTTTGAGTATATTTTACTGTCAGTATTTATGAGTGAAATTGGTCGATAAGATGTGGGATTTAACTCGGATTTATCTTTTTTTTAAAAAAAATACAATCGTAGTTTGGTTCCAGGAATCTGGTATGGCACCACCCTGTGCAGCCCTAAAGACTGACAACATGTCCTGGCTGATTACTGAAGAAAACTCCTTATATAATTCCAAAGGAATGACATCCGGGCCAGCAGCCTTCCCATTGGCCAAGGATTTGATTGCCCACTCAACCTCTTCCCAAGTGATTGGAGCAGAAAGTACCTCATTCTGCCCCAATGTAATTTCCGAAGTGTCGATATTCTGGAGGAAACCATCAGTCAGAATCTTACTCTGAGATCTAGCACTCTCCGCCTCATACAGCAATGTAAAAAAATTCTTAAAAACATCCATAACCCCCTCCAGCGTATCCTGAATAAGACCCAGCTGATCCTGAACTCTATCGATTCGATTTGCCATGCTTTTCTGTTGCAGTCTTTTGGCGAGGATTTTACCTGAGTTTTCTCCAAACTCATACATCATCGTGCGGTACTGCACATACTTTGCGGCCAAGTCTTGACCAAAAAATTCTAGCAGTTTAGATTTAGTTACAGCCACCACCTGCTGACTCTGGTCAATATTAAGGCCATACTGGATATTGCGTGTTAATTCCAGCTCGGCCACCCGAAGCTCATCGAAGCTGCACCAGTATAATCTTCAATCGATGAGCTGCAAAGCTTTTGGTCTCGCCACGGAGTGCTGCCTTAAATGTATCCCAGACAATGCAATCGAATGCAGTTCCCTTATTGATATTTAGAAATTCAATTATCCACTTTTCCATATCGTCCAGATAAGATTGATCCAGAAGTAACTTTCTTTCACAAGACCATGGTCTAGGGACTTTACCCAGCCGCCCCAGGGGGACTCAACTATCAATGAATTATGATCCGATTGCGTACTTGGGGATACTACAATAGAGGCTGCCCCTACCATCTGATCAGAAATGAAAAAATAGTCCAACCGGACCATTTTATTGTGGGGGGCAAAATAGAATGTGTACCCATCATTATCTTTGTTATGTCGATGCCAAACATCAATCAACCCATGTTCTAAGACTAAAGTCTGAGAGCCTTGAAAACCCGAGGTTTCCTACCAGAATAGTTTTGATCACTTATCAAATTAAAATTACTTGTCAAATTAATATTCAAATCCCCACACAAAAACATTGGGTGCGGCCATGCTGCTAGTTCTAAATTTAGGCATTTTATAACTTCTGGGTCGTCTACGTTTGACCCATATATCGTACAGACAGATAGGGACCTACCATTGATAACAATTCCCGCTATAGCCCACCTGCCTGCGGTATCCTCTCTAACTTTCTTACAGGACCCCACCCCTCGCTTTAGCATAATGGCCACCCCTCTAATCATTGATGTCTGACGGGAGCAAGCTACACTCTCGCTTCCCCCACGGTATATGTGTCTCTTGTAGACACAAGACCTCCACCTGCATGATTTGAACAATTTTAGAGAGCAAGGCCCTTTTTTTCCCATCATTCAAACCACAGATGTTCCATGAGCTTAAACGTAATCTACCCTGCCCCATTTACACAAAACATACCTCGTAGTCTCCACTCAAACCAGAAATTCTTTTTAATCATAGAGTCTAACATAGGACCAAAACTGCTATCACTAATATCACGACCAAAGATTAGACCGAAAAGCTTACTCACCCCCCGGAAGCCCCCACCCCTCAACCCAAACCTATCCCTACCCCCTACCACCCCCCCACCACCCCAAACCCTTCAACCCCCTTATGAGGCATCAGGACCGAGCTCCTTGTGATGGAATAGATTGGTTCCTCCCACTCTCCCCTAGATCCTACCTCCCATTTGAACAACATCTGAGCCAATCATAGCCGAACAAAACAATACTAGAGAGAAAAAAAAAAAGATCAGCTCAGCCCCAGTCGGAACATGTCAAATCCCCCATAATGGTGATCCAAAGAAGCAAACATTATTAACTAAATCAAATTCAAAAACTCCGTCGCCTGAATTTTGGATACAAAAAACCTAGTCTGACCCTGATAAATTATTTTCAATTTGGAGAGATAGAGCAGGAAGGATTGGGCTCCCTTTGCTTGAAATGGGGCTATTAGCTGGCGGAGCTGCCACCTCCGCTCAACGGTTGCTGGACAAAAGTCCGGTCTAACAAAAAATTTGCAATCCTTCCCTACCCTCTTCCTTTCTGGTCTAGCTAGATCATAAACCTTCTCCCTGGCCAAAAAGTTATTTAAACAAATTAGAATTGCGCGAGGCTTATCGCCAGCCAGGCCAGAATTCTGCTTCTGCTTGAAAGGGAAACAATGCGCACGTTGGACTTCCAGTTGCCAGTCCCACTGTGTAACCTCCGGGAAGGCTTCAGAAAATAATTCCACAACAAACTGTCTAATATCTGAACGTTCCCTGCCTTCCGGGATTCCCAAAATCCTTAAATTATTTCTCCTGGCCCTATTTTCCATGTCAGTCAATTTTCCAAAGCATGTCCTCCCTTTGTACTTATCCGCAAGTCCCTTCTGAGTAGCCATCGCATCCTCCAGATTGGAGATCCGTTCCTCAGCCTCTACAATCCTCACAGCGATGTCCGAACACGTTTTTGCTACTCTTCGGATTGAGTTTTGCATTCTACGGCATGCCCCCTGTGTACGGGCACTCTCCAGTCGAGTCTCCTCACGGTGTGCCATGATAGTTTGGTAAATGATTGACAAAGTCATTTCTCCAGACGGCGCCTGAGGATGGGCAACAGTACCACCTCCACCTACGGAGCCATCATTACCAACTAAGCCAGGCTGTGCAGAGAAGGAATAATCCCACATCATTGAACCGAGAGACCCCGGGTCCTTACTTAAAACCAAGTCACCTTGGTCTTTCGATTTCATAGCTTTGTGGATCGTGCGGGGACCATGCGGCGAAATCTCATCTTTAGATACTTCGATTGACCGCCAATCTGCAAGATCGCTATCGTCATCTGTCCATTCTCTGTCTGGTCCTTCATCTTCTGATGAACCAGTGTGGTCCGACATTGAATAAAATTGATCTGCCCCTTCGAGCTCCTTTATATCTCCATTAGGACCAAAAAGGGGGTTTGAACGTGCCCCTTGAACATCTAGGCTTCTACCCTTAACGTGCTGACTGGACAATTCAGGATTTTGTGAAACTACAGTTCCCATAGTTCAACACACAGTAGGAAGAATACCTGGATGAGATTGATTGTTCCCTTCATTGGCAGCTTCAAGAGGTTTTTTCACTCCCCCCAGCAAACAACATATTGTTATCAGGAACGGCTCCATTGAGGCCCAATACGCTAACCTGGATGTGTTCCTGAGACCCGGAGCTGGTTTTCTCGAGGGGGGGGTCACAGCGCTGCCATCCTCAATGAGACTAGACACAGGTAGCCCAGAAGTAGGAGCTACCTCTTTCGACTTTAAGACCGCATCCTTCGGCGTTTTTGATGTAATCGGCGGCTCCCGCTTACTGCCTCCCCCACCTACAGGCGTCTTGCCTTTCCCTGTTTGCAACTTAAATGAAGCGGGAGCCGATTCTGCAGTGCCTGTACCTCCAACTGCTGTCTCCTCACCCCCACGAGCAGCACGCAACTCCTTCGTTCCACTGACCTCTTTGCCGGGGCTGATTGCTCGCGTGTTCGGGATTCGTGCCTTCACGGTTGCGTTCTTTGCTGCTACTTTCGGGGCCATAGTACCAAAGGAACAATGAGGCAAACGCAAACGCTGAAGGCTGAAGCAAATCAATGTTGACCCAAACCAGAGCCACAATATTTTGCCGGTGAGTCTTTTATGTAGCTGTACGAGTCCCCTCAGCATGGCATTAGTTATTTTTTAAGATCAATTCTAAATTTAAGACGTGCTGCTTCAAAGTTTAACCATCACAACGGGGGCTACCACCTAGTTTAGGAGGGATTATCCAGGGGAGCCCACAGCACCAACCTACACAGCCGAGTGACCGGCCGCCATCTTGCCCCGAGAGCTGGGAGTAATTCTGCTGTGTTGTGCATTAGGGATTTCTGTACTTCCTAAAGGCTCTTTGAGGTTGAGAGGAGCTTGGCTTCTATCAAGGATGGTATGGTCAGCCTCTTGCCATGGCTGTGATGATGCTGGTGCTTTGCCCTGTGTTCTGTTTTCTAGGCACTAGAGAAATCACCCTCTGCTGCCTCCTCTTTCTCCTGCAATATGACAAGCCTAAAGAATGCCACTGCTATGGCTTCCATCTTCTCTCTGTGTAGCCAAAGGCTACCTCCCACCGCACTGGCCCTTTTTCTCCAGAACTCAGAGCCTGGCCTTTGACATGAGCAGAAGGATGTTCTGAGGAAAGAAGAAAAGAACATGAATTATTGTAATCACTTCAAGCACATTTGTATAGTCAGACAGTTGGATTACCTAGGGCCAATGGATTTTTTTATTGCAATTTTATGTCCATGGGATTTATTTACACAAATTACTATCTAAAGTACTTGGCATTAATACATTACAAACAACTGCACTATTAGAAATGGGGTAAAATGAGTGGTATTAGAAAAAGCAATTAATGAAGTGACACTTTTTCCAGACAGTGACATAACTATTTATTCTACTAATTACTCTTACACTTTTTCATAACTTTATTACTTTTGACTAATCACAAAATATGTGAAGAAGGGGGTGGGGCCAAGTGTGAGTTAGTGCTGCCAACAAAAAAACAGTAGTAGGTTCAGTGCCACAGATTGCCAAACACTGGCATTCCAACACCTCCCACAGAACATAAAATACGGACTTCATATATGAACCCATAAAAATAATGATTAACTACATTTTTTTTCATTGTTACAAATATGATTACATATATTTAATGATAAACATATGTAGCAAAAAACATTAATTATTTAATCATAAAATATTTAAACAAGATTTAGTAAGTGTCTGAATAATGAAGCATTGATTTATACAGCTCTTATGGGACTATAAAAAACTCAAGTTCCAATGGTTATCAAGGTTAGAGACCTCAAGTCAGCTTCCTTTGTGGTGAGTAATATCAAAGGAAACATTCAATAAATAAAACTATGTTAGTGATGTTATAGGTGTTTTATTTTATTCACCCCCATCACTCATGATTTAAAAAATCTAAACCTCAGGAAACCTTCAAGTGTTGTAGGGGGTAAATGAGTGCCAACATGTTTCTGTGTATACAATTTACCCTATCTGGGTCAAAGATAGGGTGTTCCAACAGGTTATCATGGCACAAATATCATGATGAACACATATTGTATGCTAAATATCATACCATCAAAAATATTGTGGAACAGTGTAGAAATCTTGTTGAGTGTTGTACTGTTGGAATGTGTGACAAATGTGAATATATAGCGGGGTGGGTGACTGACACCCTCAATGAATAATCACAACTCTTGTCAGAGTAAACACTTGAAATCAAACAATTTACTTGAGCTCAAGCCCCAGAGCAGACATGCTCATCATAGGGCAATGTGTAAAGTATTTCTACATTACCAAAATAGAAATAGAGTCAAACAACAAATAATAAAAATCCCATAAGGGGAAGCGCAGTTAGGAATTTTTAGAGATTTTTAAAAAAAATAGCACCAAAAAGAGCAAAGGGTAAAGGTAGTCAATGGTCACGGTAGACTGGGACCTAAGAGTGATTTGTGGCCAACCACGATGGAGACCTGGTCAGATACAAAAGTAGACTGGTTGCGATGAAAGTCTAAAAGTTAAAGGTTCAAAAAAGTTTTAAAGTCCTGATCCAAAAAGGGACTTTGTCACTTTTCTGAAAGACAAGCTGTCTCACCACAGGAAAAAATAAAATTGTGGCCCACTGCTGGTTGGATACCTTCCTTTGGTTTGTCTCACTAAGGCTCTGGAGCCTTTGAGGGTTTTTGTTGAAAAAGTTTTTAATTCACAAAACATAGAGGGACTTTGTTGTTTTTTCAGTGATGCTGGAGCTTTAAGGAGGACAAATCTGAAATTCAATCCGAAAGCCATGGAAAAGCCGGTCATAAACTTTTTTTCAGTAAGTCCCCTAGCCTCTTGAGAGCTGAAGCAAAATGTTTCAAACATTTTCAGGGTAGCTGATTAATGCAGAAGTACACTTGAAAGCCTCAGAGGACCCTGGGGGGGGGGGGGCACCAAGAGACTCTCAGGCTGCTAGGAAGAGGCCACCTGCAAAGTCCTATCCAAGTTCCAGTTGAAACTTGTCAGCTGGGAATTGTGGGGAAAAGGACTCTTGCAACCAGCTTTCGTGTTCCTCTAATGACAAAGGAAGCCAGCCAAATCACCCTTGGAGTCCACTTCTTTCTCTTGGGTACAAAGGGGCAGTTCCAATCTTTCAGAGATCCTCACAGGTCACAGACAGCATGTTCAAGCCTCTTCTGTTTTTCCATAAGGCAAAAGTCTTCAGCCACATTAAACGTGGGCTGTGAGAGTTCTGGATATGGAGGGGAGTACACTACTGTATTCACTAGGGTCCTCCCACATCTAATAATAAAATACCCAAATACTGCATCCAAACAGATCGAGAGACAGAAGTCTTGAAGGACAAAAGCAGGGTTCTTCAGTAACCATACAGGGGCTTATCAAGAATTGTCCTGGCATCCTGTTCTCTCCCTTTCAAGTAAGTCAAAGTGTTACATGGAGCTAAACAGACCTGCCAAGCAGGATTTGAGTTGACAATGTAGTGTCAACATGCCCACAGCCCCCACCCTGCATATTTTATTGCTTATTTTATTGAACTCAGAGGAGTCATCTCTTCCTTATTCAGGTCAGACTTTTGTATGCGCCTGGGAGCAATTACAGATCTCATTGACACCTCTTCCGGGGCTATCTATCTATCTATCTATCTGTGACACTTATATAGCGCGCTACATACCCGTAGGGTCTCAAGGCGCTGGGGGGGGGGGGGGGGCCGCTACTGCTCGAACAGCCAGGTCTTCAGCTTCTTCCTGAAGGAGAGGTGGTCTTGGGTCAGGCGCAGGTCGGGGGGGAGGGAGTTCCAGGTCTTGGCGGCCAGGTAGGAGAAGGACCTTCCTCCTGTAGTCGCTCTTCGGATGCGGGGGACGGCGGCGAGGGCGTGGTTGGCTGATCGGAGGTGGCGTTTGGGAGCGTAGAAGTTGATCCGGCTGTTGAGGTAGCTCGGGCCTTGGTCGTGTAGGGCTTTGTGTGCGTGGGTGAGGAGGCGGAAGGTGATTCTTTTGTTGACGGGAGCCAGTGAAGGTCTCTCAGATGTCCGGTGATGTGGCTGGTTCGTGGGATGTCGAGGATGAGTCTGGCTGAGGCGTTCTGGATCCGCTGGAGTCTCTTCTGGAGCTTGGCGGTGGTACCGGCGTAGAGGGCGTTGCCGTAGTCCAGTCGGCTGGTGACGAGGGCCTGGGTGACGGTCTTCCTGGTCTCGGTGGGGATCCACCAGAAGACCTTCCATAGCATGCGTAGGATGTTGAAGCACGCCGAGGAGACGTTGTTGACTTGCCTGGTCATGGAGAGGGAGGAGTCCAGGATGAAGCCCAGGTTGCGTGCATGGTCTGTCGGTTTGGGTGCGGTGCCCAGGGCGGGAGGCCACCAGGAGTCGTCCCAGGCGGAGGGTGAAGAGCCCAGGATGAGGACCTCCGTCTTGTCAGAGTTCAGTTTCAGGCGGCTGGTCGTCATCCACTCGGCTACCTCTTTCATCCCTTCGTGCAGGTTGGCTCTGGCGGAGGTGGGGTCGTTGGTCAGGGAGAGGATCAGCTGGGTGTCGTCGGCGTAGGAGATTATGCTGAGGTTGTGTTTGCGTACGATGGCCGCGAGGGGGCTCATGTAGACGTTGAAGAGGGTGGGGCTCAGAGATGAACCTTGAGGGACGCCGCAGATGATTTCGGAGGCCTCTGACTTGTACGGTGGTAGGCGGACTCTCTGTGTTCTTCCGTCGAGGAAGGAGATGATCCATTCCAGCGCCTTGTCCTGGATCCCGATGTTGCTGAGGCGCTGTACTAGGGTGCGGTGGCAGACCGTGTCGAAAGCCGCGGAGAGGTCTAGGAGGATGAGGGCCGCTGTTTCTCCATTGTCCATCAGGGCTCGGATGTCATCGGTGGCGGCGATGAGGGCGGTCTCGGTGCTGTGATTGGCTCGGAAGCCGGACTGTGAGGGGTCGAGGGATCCATTCGTCTCGAGGAAGGCGGCCATCTGCTTGTTGACGGTCTTCTCGATGACTTTGGCTGGAAACGGGAGGAGCGAGATGGGGCGGTAGTTCTTGAGTTCGGTGGGGTCCGCTGTTGGTTTCTTGAGTAGAGAGTAGAGAGCTCAGCCTGGGAGTTGCTGGAGAGTCTATGCAAATTTGCCGCAAGGAAGTTTGGGCAGGGAAAAGGTAACTTTCTAACAGTAACTTTTCCTTAATATTAATTATATGAAAAATAGTTTTTAATAATTTTTCTAAATATTTCCTTCCCGAAGTTATTAGTGTTCTAATCTGCACTCTGATTTTTATATATGATAGCTAGGCATGCCAATGGTGAAAACAACATTTTGGGCCTTGTCCCTGTAGGGACATAGAAATAGTAATTTTCTACTTGTCCTACTTTTAAATACAATGCAACTTGTGTTCTCGGCTACAATGCTATGGGGTACCTTGCTAATATTGAAAAGAAACATCTTTATCTGTCAAAAAGTGTTATTTTCTAGATCACCCTGAAGGTTTTATACATGCCTGTATCTATGTTTCCAGTGCCACTGTGGTGAATGGCATGATAGGTGCTGCAGTCCACCAGTGGCATTTAACTTCCAGGCCCTGGGTGCACTATCTATTTAACATACAAAGGATTTACAGGCCAGTTAAATATGCCAATTAGGAATGAACCAATTTAAACAAAATTCAAACCCCTGGTATGATGGTAGGCTAAATGAAGACAGAAGATCACTAAGAGCAATTGAAAGACAATGGAGAGCTGCTCCATCCGCTGCCCACCTCAAATTGCTAAGAAGCATGAGAAATTCCTATTATAGAAAGATTAGACGATCAAAAGCTGACTTAATTCCTCAACAGTTAGACCAAGTCAAGAATCGTCCCAAAAGACTATTCGAAATAATCAAAGCTCAATCTAAGGGTGTCTCCCACTCCCCCCAAGCTAATCCTGAAACACTCCACAATTGCAAGGAGCTTGCATGCTTTTTCACAACAAAGAAAACTTAAAGACAGACCTACTTAACGATATATTATCCCACACCGACCCACATATGAGAGCCTCACTGACCACACCAGGTACCCCGATGATCTGCTCTACAAAGCTCGAACTCAAGAACAATGTCTCCTGGACCGACTTCAGCTTTTACAATGAAGAAACTATCTTAAAAATACTCACGGCCCTGAATCCCTCCAATCACTTCACAGACCCTCTCCCAGTGACCCACTTGAAAACCTTCACTCCACTGCTAGTGCCCCTATGGACTAGGATTATAAACACCTCTCTTCTACAAGGAATCATCCCAGACATCCTCAAAGCTGGTCAGGTATCCCCCATCCTAAAGAAACCATTGGCGGACCCATCTGACCTGAATGACTATCGCCCCATTTCCAACATCTCGACCCTGGCCAACCTACTAGAAAAATGTGTCCACGTGCAGCTTAGTAATCACATAGACCATTTCAACCTGCTCGTTCAATTCCAATCAGGCTTTCGATCAGGGCACAGTACAGAATCAGCCATGACCCACATAATTGATGACGCATAACAAATATTGGATCAAAACAAGGCCTGCCTGCTAATCCTGCTTGACTTATCCTCAGCCTTCAACACAGTCAAACATAACAACCTACTAGACCTCTTGAAACACAGGATGGGACCATCTGGTACAGTGTTACACTGGTTCACTTCCTTCCACCAAAACAGAACACAAAGATTCAAGATTAACCAATCGTTATCTAACCCCTCCCCGGTCACTTTGGGAGTACCCCAGGGTTGCTCCCTCTCCCTGACACTCTTCAATCCGTTTATGGAACCACTCACTGAGCTTCTCAACTCCTCAAATATCCAATATCATATGTATGCCAATGTTAGAAATGGGATCTCTGGTTGGCTAAGGCTTGCGCCAAAGCCAGGCAGAGACCACCACTCTAGTCGGGGCAAGGGAGTTACACGCCACAGATAACCCCTGCTCACCCCCTTGGTAGCTTGGCACGAGCAGTCAGGCTTATCCCGGAGGCAATGTGTAAAGCTTTTGCGCAACACACACACACACAGCAGCAACACCCTAGGCACACCACAAAAGGAACTCCACACAAGGTTATATCAAAATAGCCTTTGTATTATCATAAAACACATTAGATGGTAATCACACAATATACACTGTGCCAACTGGCACTGGGCAATATTTACAGGGGATTATATACATATGACAGGGCCACATGGACCACTATCAGAATCATCACTTAGTAGAAATAGTAAAAGTAAGATTTATCATAAACGTAGAACACAATCAGTATATGTAGCACAAATAGTAAATGTAGAGCACAACCGGTAGCTACTGGCACAATAACGACCTCAGCATTATCACATTAGGTATTAAACCTATTAGGAGAATGCATCGCGCAATAGGCATCACAGTAGGCATCACAAGCATACATAAATTATGCAATACCTGTAAGCATGAGCACCATCACATAAACACCTGGGGCATCACCTTAGGGCCTGGCGCTCTATCAATACTCAACCGAGCCCCTGGTCACCTGGCCTCTCTCAGGGGCGCCAACGCCTTGTGTCCAACAATGTCAGAGTTGGCTACAAAAGCAGCAAAGCAAAGTGCGCAGATGCACAGCCTAAACGTGGCAGCTGCCCACTAATTACTGGGCAGCTGCGAAAATGAGCACGGGTACCAGCGTGCCCCCTGAGCCCCTCTCTGGGATTCTAAGTGAAAATGCCCCCAAGGAAGAGAATGGGGATGGCCCTACGGGGCTTCCTGAACCCCCACTGGGGCTTCTAATAAACTATGTCCCCAAGTAGCAGCTGCCCACTGCCAAACGGGGCTGCTGTGGGAGAAACGGGCATGTAAATGTAAAAAATTGTAAATTGATACTTGTATAGCGCACTACTCACCCGCAAGGGTCTCAAGGCGCTTGTACGAATACCGCTGTGGAACCCATCCTGGCTTTCCCTGTGAGGTGGAGGCCAGGCATCCTTAGCATTGTGGAGATTAAGCAAGCTATTGCCCAGAGTTGCAGAGTGGGACTCCATGATTGGAATGGCACCGAGGCGAGAATTATCAGGTCCGTGGAATTTTGAGCCCAAGACCCGCCGAGGCGGGGAATTGAACCCTGGTCCCGGGCTAGACCTCTGCATCAGGGTCTGCCGCTCTAATCATTGAGCCACACTTCTCCACACTTCTCCACCGCATGGGTACTCGGGGGCCCCCAACGGTGGAGAGAAGCGCGCAGCTGCCCGTGACTGCGGGGCAGCTGAGAACTGACAGAAAGCCGGCACCAACAATGTGAGAACGGAGTCCCACTCACCGGGACTCCACTGCGCTCTCTCCGGTCTCCTGCAGCGGGACTCCTCCGGACTTCTCCTTGGCTGGGGAGGCTTCGGCGGTGTGTCGCTCCTTGGTTGCGGGCCCCCTCTGCCTCACTCCTTGTCAGCAACCGGCACTTGCGGGGCTCTCTGCACTTCATGGGAGCCCCGCACCGCAATTAAGCCTCGCTTCACCCGGTCCCCCTCCTCAGGACTGGAACTTTGTTCTGGAGCCCGCGTGGCTCCCGGACTACTTCCGCCTCATCACGCAGCCCTGCCCACAACCCGAAAGGGCCGCCTGGCTTCCGGGTCACATCGGCAGCGGCCTGACAATGTTTCTGCAACTTCTGGGCTGCGGCGGTGACTTCCATGGCAAAGATGCGGGGTGGGCACCTGCGGAATACACAGAAATGCGGGGAGGCACCCGCTCGTAAATATGCCAAGAAGAGGCAAAGATGCGGGGTGGGCATCCACTCAAAAAAAGAGCATACAGCGGGGTGGGCACCCGCTGTTTGAATTCCCAGGCAGCAGCCCAGCATTGCAAATGAACAACAGAAGCGCTCTCCAAGCGCCAGGGCAAAGTCTAACGCCCCCTCCCCAATACAGGGAAAACGCGCCCAGGGGCAAAGTCCCAAGTCCAGGGAAAGCCCTTCAGGAGGAAGGGGGGGGGCAAAGGCTGGGCTCAGACAGGCCAGCTCACAGGGCTCTCCTGCAGGAAGGCAGTCCCTAGTGGCAGTTCCTCCTGGAGCCCAGCAGCAGCAGCAGGCCCCCCTCAAGTCAGGAACAGCACAACAACCGTGGGGTCACAGCCCCTTTATTTATACCAACATTTCCTTTGTGTGTAGGCACAGGGCTGGGGAGCAAACCAGATGGAACTGGTTCAGGGGGGATTTGCAGCACTCTGTTTACCCAACTCTTCTTCCCCTTTGTCCGGTGGGAGCTCAGTGATCAGACACACCACAGCGGGCGGAGCAAGCATTGTACTAGGGAAGCACCATCCCATTCAGAGTCAGGAGATTACTCCTCCCACCACTCTTCCTCCAGGTGTCCCATTCAGCCTAGCTGACTCCCCCTGCCCCTCCTGGAACCACCCACACCCCTCAGCTCCTGTCACTCACAAGCCAGACATGCACTTCACATCAGGCAGGCAGACACATAGCACACAGAAATGCCAACTTCTAAAAGTGGCATTTCTCCAACAGTCACCATAAATCTGCGCACACCGTTGCGCAACATTTATTCTCACGAACTCATACATACTAAACTCGCCCCTGCACTCCTCTCATACCAGGAATTACCATGGACACACATATCCCCCATGCATTCCTATTGGAGGGCAGGCCAATCTCACCACACGCACGCAGAGAGTGCACGCACTTTACACTGGGCCACAGTGCTAAAGTTTCCAGAGGCCTAAAACCACCAACATTACACAGGAAAAAGGCTAGGAGACAGGCAAAAAGTTTAGGGGTGAACCTGCCAAAAGGGCCAAGTCCAACAGCCGACGACACACAACTCTACATTAAGGTCCACTCGCTTGAAGACATCAAGTCCCTTAATACAACGCTCCATAAAACACAGATCTGGCTGGCAAAGAACCATCTAAAACTAAACCCCCTAAAAACTGAATTTCTCTTAATCGCTCCTCCCAACCAAACAACCATCATCCGCGAGTGGATGAAGCACATTACAGCACTCTATGGTCAACCTCTCATCATTGATTCTGCTAAGTCACTAGGATTAACCCTGGACAATAAGCTAAATATGCAGAAGCACATCAGCGCTGCAACTAAAGGAGCTAATTTCCAGATGGACACCCTGAGAAAATTGAAACCCTTCTTACCGGCAAGTGACTTTAAACAGGCAGTTCAATCTCTAGTAATTCCCAGAGTGGATTATGGGAGTGTTGCTCTTTGCGACCTGCCCAGATCAACGACCGCTCCTCTAAGAGCCTTAATCAATACAGCCGCCAGACTCATCACAGGCTCCAAAAGAAAATGCCACATTTCCCCTGACCTTTGTGTCCTCAACTGGCTACCTTTTGAGGCCAGAATCCATTTGAAAATTGCCTGTATGACACATAAGGCTTTACATCAAAAAACACAGAGATACCTAGCGGAGAAACTGGTAATATCGGGTGGTAACAGATCTACTAGGAGCTCTAACAATCTTCTACTTAAACCACAATGTTTCTCCAAGAAGAAAACATACTACCGTTTCGTCTCAGGAATGGCTCCCAGGATTTGGAACGCCTTGCCCCCAGAAACGAGGCTTAATCCATCCGCAGCTTTTAAAAAAAGAAGGTTACATCGATTCTCCTGGCCAAATTCAACTGAATCATTTATACTCTCTTGAAAATATGTGCTCTTCTCTAATGTTTACCACTACTGTATACACCTAATTCATTGTATCATTTATACTCTCTTGTAAATATGTGCTGTTCTCTAATGTTTACCACTACTGTATTCACCTAATTCATTGTATTTTTTTGTTTTTATGTCGATATATCTTCACTGTAAAGCGATCTGATACCCGCAAAGGTCTTGTTCGCACTATACAAAACTGTCAAAATAAAATAAACATATTTTAAGGGAGAACATAGGTGCCTTACTCCTGGCTATCAGGGTACAGTGCACAGAGGTCTAATGCCAGTAAAAATGGGGTCCAACAAAAGGCAAACAGTATGAGATGACCACACAGAAAATATGGTTCTCCTGTAGAATGTATATTGTTTATTTAGATATATTTGTTGTAAGTTATGTTTGCATTATTATATTTCAACCTTTGCGCAGGAAATTAGGTTGATATAGCACTAGGACAGAGAGTATTTTTTTTTATAAGTTATCACATTTCAAATTCCTAATTCTCAAATGTATATTTTGTAAATTGTATTCATATTTGGCCTGCATCCATTCAATAATCTCATGTAAATTTGACTATTGAATATGTAGGACCAGATTACGATGTTGGGTGGCACATGGCGCGGTCGCATACTCCCAATGCTGAATGGAAGTTTGTGCTGCTGTTGTAAACCAGCTGCAGCACAAGCTCCAATAAGGAAATGGGAGATTCTGTGAATACCTGCACCGCATTTCAGGCACCTGAAGGTGCCTGCCAAACGGTGCAGCGATTAACAGTGGGGCACCATAGGTGCCCCCTCGGCCTCCAAACGGAGGCAGTGGTGGAATGGGGGCCCTGCTAGGGGCCATCAAAGTCGCTTTCCGACAGGCTTTCCATGTCGGAAAGCCTGGCATAGAAAGCATGTCGGAAACCAACATCATAATCCAGATGTCGGAATCACCGTCTTTAGGGATTACGGTGAGGCCTTCAACTTAAATCCAACCATAATGACCCACCGGTTTCACTTTTGACCGCCGGCATTGTAATGAGGTGGACGAAAGTGAAACCTATGATGTTGGTCGGAAAGTTATCTTATAACAGCTTTTAACATTTATTATTTATATTACCTGTTATTTGTTGTCAAACATACTTTCTAGTATTTGGTATTACTTTGACATGTTGAAATCTTTATATGTAGAGCTGCAGTCTGCCAGACTAATGCTGTTGTATTGTATTTGTTGTTCAGGCAGCGTTTTGTTTTGTTATCCCTTTTGAAGTCTTTCTATACTGTTTTTAACTGGGAGAGCATTTCTGTTTCCTCAGTGTTTTGAAGTTTAATTTGATGGGTTGGCTGAAACATAGTTTGAAATTTGGTTGACCATTTATGGTAAGAACCTATTAGTGTGTTTGTCATATATTTAATTTACATTATTTTAATTTATATATACATTTCGATACATCTTTTTTAATGAGCGTTGTTATATTTCCTTAGTTGTAATGTATTGCTGATATTTGGTATTTCTGTATTCTTCTATTTTTTCCAGTGATATTTTTTGGATTACTATTTTTGTCTTTACTCTTTAAGTATAGTATTGCTATATTTTGGTTGCCAAAATTTGTTGGCGATATATGGATGTATCAATATTGTTCTGCTCAATATAGTGTCATATATATCCCCCTAAGCATGGTGTTGCTAAACCTACCCCCTACACACTAATTCTTTGCTTAAATTTAGACAACTAAATACTTTTTTATTCATACCTGGAGGTTGTGGTGGTGCAGATCTAGGACGTGACCTCTTATCTCATGGTTAAGTATTAACCTAGTTCAAAAACAAAACAACAATGTAGTCGAGATAGTTAGAGCAGGAATTTGTCATAAGAACTCAAATAAAATGCATTCCATTTGTATGGTAGTTCATGTGTTGTCAGATTCAAATTCAAACAAAAGAAACAGATGTCAAACATCTACAATCTGCCCCCTCAGTATATAGGTATTGACTGCACATAACATCAGGACACCCAATAGCCCTGTAATACATAATATCCTGCACACATACATCAAAAATATCTCATGTAAGAAATTGGATTGTTTGTTGATTAGGGTGTGAGTCCTTGTCGGAGTGAGGCACAAGCAACTTTAAATTAACCTGTGCTCAACCCTCTGGTAGCATGGCACTAAGCAGTCAAGCTTAACTTAGAGACAATGTGTAAGTATTCGTGCAACAATTCAAACAGTAATAAAGTGAAAACACCACACAAAATGGATCTCACGCCAAGTTTGAAAAATTGAACTTTCTTTAATAAATATAACAGGACCAAAATGCCAAAAATCCTATCAGTGGAACTGGATATATTACATTTTAAATATTTGGAAAAAAATAGCGCCAAAAAGTACAAACCCCAACTCTTGATATCTGGTAACACCTGGACAAAGTCACAAATTCAGGCTGCCCATGATGGAGCGCAGGCTGGCTACAGGGACCCAGTTCGGCCCACTGAACAAAGTACCTTAATTCCTGGTTTGCAAAGGGTTGCGTGGGTCTTTATCAAAGATGCGTTGTGTAGCCGAATTGATGCTCCCGTTCTGAGCTGCAGTGAAGCTGTGATGTGTGGGCCTGTGTTGTTGAGGATCCCAAAGACGGGGCTTGCAATGCAAAGACTGGCCCAGAATAGCTGCGAGGCTGGGATGCAAAGCCCAACATCATCGTCGAGGATGCAGTCGATGAAGGATGCGAGGGCCTGTGCTGAGGATGTGGCGGTTCCGATGGGCTGCGGCAGCAATTAAGCCCTTGCGATGGGTCTAATTCACTCAGCAGTGGAGATTTGTCAGTTCTGCTTGGGGTTGCACCTCGCAGCAGATAAGATGCACTAGTTCCCCTAGATTCACAAAGGTTGGTAGAGCACTTAAGTCAAATTCCAATGGTCGAAGACTGGGTTGTTATCATTTAGCAGGGTAGACTCACAGATGGTATAGTCCAGGTGCAAGTGCAAGGTTGTTGGAAGCCTTTTGTGTATCTGAGGCTTCAGATCAGGAGGCCAGCCAACTAGCCCTTGGAGTCACCCTGAGTTCTGGGTTCAAGAGATACAGGTCCAGTCCATCTGATCCAGGCAAGAGGGCAGCAGGCAACAGTTCAGCACTGCAGGGCAGCTATTCCTTCAGAGCAACAGTCCAGCAGAGTGGCAGTCCTTTCAGCAGCACAACAGTCCTTCTTCCTGGAAGAGTATCCACAGTTCCAGAAGTCTACTGAAAAGTTGGTGTCAGAGGTCGAATATTTATACCCAATTCTGCCTTTGTAGTGGGGGATAATCTTCTATAGGCTTTCCTTTGAAGTGCACATGTGTACTGCATCCCCAACCCTGGCTCCAGACTAATTACAAGGGATATTCAGGTGCAAGTATGACTGTGCCCAGCTCCTTCTCCTCCCATCCTGCCAGTGATGGCTCTTCCAGGAGCACCTAAGTTCTCTATTGTGTATGACTGTCTAGGAGGTATACACAAAGCCCAACTGTCAACTCTGATAGTGATACCAAAGCCCTGCTCTTGACCATGTCTTCTCTTTGCTTGGATCAGCTGGTGGATAGCCGCATACACCAAGCTGGGCACACATTAGATGGCATTATTTTTAAATAATTCAGCCTTACATAACATTAGTACGCTTCCTCTACTATGGTCAGACCGTAGGGACATTTATTCCGATAGCAAACAGAGTCAAATAATGCAAGGACCCCTAGCCAGTCCATCTTGGACCTACTCCCATGCATGGGACAAGATCCAAGCAGCTGAACTCTCTCAACTGCTAGAAAATACTCTTCTTGGGCCATCTAAGGAGGTGGAGATAGCAGTCTTGGATTCTACACACTGGCTGGATGCTGCTTCTATTTCCGTAGCACCCATGAAAAGGACCAGATTAAGGGGAATCATATATCTGCCCATGGTTCTCTGATGGTTTAAGGGCTCTTAAACAGGCTTGTAGGAGGCATGAGAAAAGATTGAGTGCTGGTTACAGCGATTTGGAAAAAGTCATATATAAGACTTGTTTATCGGATTCTAAAGCTATGATTAGTAAGGCTAATGTATCAAAAGAACTGTTTGTGACAGTCAAAAACTCACCACTTACACTTTATCTTTGCCAAAAATACTGTGGCAGAGGCTTTCCATCTTAACGTCGAAGATGTCAACAAAAACTTTTCTTCTATGAGTTCTGTATCTTCTCTGGTCCTGCCTTTTTCCAAACTATCGGCTACAGATATATTGCATAATAATTTTATTCCACCATCCACAGCTGAGGTTATCAAATTGATTAAGGCTTCCAAATCGGGTTTGCAATGGGACATAGGACCCCTGCACTCCTATGATGGCTACCCTGGCAATCAAAACAATTGAGACAAAACTCACAGACATTTTCCAGCTGATGTGTCATTCATGTTCTTTTTCATAAGCATGGAAGAAAGCTTCAGTCTTGCCTTTAATTAAAAACCTTCATTTGGCCCATGTGATCCAAGCAGCTATCACCCCATCTCCTGTATTCCACCGCCTGGCAAAATCATTGACAATGTTTTGAACAAGCAATTGGTTGAATATATTCGTACCAATAATCTCCTGAATTTCATCCAGTTGGGTTTCTGTGCTGACCACAGCACAGAGACTGCCCTCATTAAAGCTACAAAATAGAGTAGGCTGTCTTTAGATTGAGGAGGAAGAGCCACCCAGATCCTGCTCGATCTATCTGTAGCCTTTGATACTGTTCATGGAGCATTTGGGTAGGATCGGAGTGACTGGAACAGCTTGGGAGTTGCTGAATTGTTTTCTTTCCAGCTATGAGCATTCAGTACAACTTTACCTCTCCCTCTTACTCTCTTCCCTGCAGAGGGCCCCGGGGCTCCACGAATAGTCCATCTTTTTTCAACATATATGTCACCCCTTGGCTGAATTTATAAGAATGTTTGGCTTCATCTTGACGTCCTAAGGAAACAGGAGTAGCTGCTAGGTTCTGTGACTTCATGAAGGCAGTTAGCCTGTGAATGTCCACAAATTGCCTCAAGCTCAACTTCGGAAAGGACAGACCTCTGTCTGGTCCCAGAATGGTGTCCGCCCGAACTTGGAACACTCCCTTCTCTAGTTAGGTCCACCAAGATCCTGGGAGATTTCTTAAGCAACAAACTTTTTACGTTGATCAGGTTAATGCAGTGACCTCAGCCATTTTCTTCACTTTGAAGATGATTAGGAAGATCCTTCATTTCTTTCCGGATCACATGCAGAAAATAGGGGTGACCTCACTAGTCTTATCGAGGATTAATTATTGCAATGGGCTGTACTTGAATACCCACAAGCATGTTCTCAATAAACTGTAAACCTTGCAGAATATGGCAGCCCAACTGCTTTTTAAAATTCCAAAATATCATTCAGTCTCTAAGTTGGTCAAGAAACTTCAGATAGATGGTTATTTTCAAAACACTGTGTACTGTATATAAAGCACTACACGGTGTTGGGCCTGATTTTTGAAGGAAGAGCTTTAACTGGTATATACCAGGAAGATCTCTATGATCAACCTCTGCAAATTGCTGATGATCCCCAGAGTCAAATATGCACACTGGGGTGCAAATGTTTTGTGCTTGGAGCATCAAAAGCTTGGAATGCCCTTCCAGTATATATCAAAGCCATGTCCAGCCTTCTGGTTTTTAGGAAAGTCATAAACAAATGTATTTTTTCCACATGGTAATTCTATTCCTGTGGCCGCATTTCCTGCTATCTAAGCCAGTGCCATGAAGCCTTTTTTTGGTAATTGAGCGCTTTCGAAAAATATGCAAGATAACATAACTACACCGAGTCATGTGATCCAAAGACAGGCACTAACTAGCTAAAGCAGGAAAATGCCAGCTTTGAAAAAATTGCATTTTCAAAAATGTAATTTAAAATCCGACTTCACCGTAAGTTAGGTTTTTCAATTAGGATTCCAGAGACACCAAACATGAACTGGTTACCTATTCCCTTTTGGAAACTATAATTATACAATTTAATAAGGAAAGTCCAATGTTATCCAATACCAGAGGTAGGCCTTGCAGTACTAGAAAACAAATGTAAGAGTTTTTCACTACCAGGACATGTAAAACTTCAAAGTACATGTCCTACTTTTTAAATACATTGCACCCTGCCCTCTGGGCTGTCCAGGGCCTACCCTACGACAGACTTATATGTATTAAAAAGGAAGGTTTGGACCTGGCAAAAAGATTTATTTTGCCAGGTCTACACAGCAGTTTAAAACTGCACACACGGGCTGCAATGGCAGTCCTGAGACATGCTTAAAGTGCTATATAAGCAGGTGGCACAATCACTGAAGCAGGCCTACTAGTAGCATTTAATTTACAGCCCCGGGCACCTTTTAGTGTCACTTTACTAGGGACTTACAAGTAAATAAAATCTGCCATTGGGAATAAGCCAATGTTACCATGTTTAACAGAGTGAGCACATGCACTTTAGCACTGGGTAGCAGTGGCAAGGTGCCCAGAGTCCTAAGGCCAGCAAAAACAAGATCAGAAAAATAATAGGATGAAGGCAAAATGTTTGGGGGAAGACCACCCTTAGGCTGACAGGTCTAACATCTCAACATTGATTTGGAGGCTTCATGGCACCTTGGTGGGTCCAAGCTTCTAATGGCATTCTCTGGTGACAATCAAAAGTGTGGGGCGCTTATGAAATATCCTGATTCTAATCTTGATTATAGTTATCACCTTTATGTAAAGACAAAGGGTCTTCTACCTTGTATTTATAGTCTCACAGCTCTGCTTCTGTATCTGGCTGATGTACGGAATAACATTCATTGGTGTTAGATATATTTAAATCGCTCACCATGTCTCTGCAACCAGCATACAGCATTTATCCCATAGGCTTTACTCCACAAGATGTTACCACATAAGTCTTTACCACACACGTAAATACAACGCAGCCCTTTCTTTGGTTCTTGACACACAATACCTTACCACACAGGTAAGGTATTTTTAAATGCTAAAATGATTATGTAATTTAAAAAAGAGGGGATTTAAAGGTTTTAAGATGGTTTAGGGTTCAGGGTGGTAAGGGTTTTAAATGGGTCTTTATGATTCAGCTGTGCGTAAGGGTACGGGGTAGCAAGGGTTGTAAATGGGGTTTTAGGATTCAGGGATGGTCAAGAGCACATGGTAGTAAGGGCTTTCAGGGTCTTTTTGGGGGGGGTTCAGTGGTGGGTAATGGTATAGGGTAGTGAGAGGTTTTTAGAGTTCAGCTGTCAGTAAGGGTACGGGGTATCAAGGGGTTTAAATGGGGTTTTAGGATTCAGAGATGGCCAAGAGCACATGGTAGTAAGGGCTTTCAGGGTCTTTTTGGGGGGTTCAGTGGTGGGTAATGGTATGTGGTAGTGAGGGGTTTTTAGGGTTCAGTGAAGGAAAGAGTACATGGTAGTAAGGGCTCAAGGAGGTTTTAAAGTTTAAAGGTGAGTACACAAAAAGGGAAGTAAGGGGTAAACATAAAACAAAATATATTTTTGCTTAAAATAAATTGGGGGGGCAAGGTTTCCCTCAAGAAATAAATATTAGCCATAATATGATTGTGTACATCTGTGCTGTATTGTGTGAGGAATGTCATAAAATAAAGATTTCCACTCAGTAGCTCGTCCAGGCTTGTGTTAACCTTTGTAAAATATCTCTTACTCTGAGTTAATAATCACACTGCCCTGCACTGTATGGAGTATCAGAGTTGGTGTTTACAATGTGATGCTCATGGCTCAATAGTGATGTCACTAACAAAGTCCCAGTGTGTGTACCGGTATGTTGGCGCTGTCTTGTGTGAGGAACTTCAAATAGATTCTACTTTTAAGTTTAGACCAGATTCACACAACATCTCTATATAATGATGCATCATCAGAGACTAAATACAGTCTTTGTTTGCATCACGGAATACCAAGCCTTGAAGTAGCATTATGTCACACAATGATTACCTGTGTTGGACTGTACGCTAAAAAGTCAGACCATATCACAATATTGAATATTTACTGCATAGGAAGGAGCTGGAATGCGTCTGCCTATATCCAGTGGGTGAATTGTGGAATTTAGTGGGATCAGGTTAAATAAGACAGTGCTGTTCGCAAGAACAAAGACTTTAGTTAGTCTCACATTTTCATAAGGCACATAACCAGGACCGGCCCATAAAATTCATAGGAGATCACCTTCTTCCAGGGACCCCAGCAAGTCCAGCCTCTAATGCTATGAGAGGGAGACGGGAAGCTAGTGACACTCCTCCTGGATACAGAGTCCAAAAAAGTCCTATAAGTACAGTTTTGTAGTTTCCTTCTACTCTAGACTGGGGTTTATCCATGTTATGGGTCTCTCCATCTCCTTCTGCTGCCCTTCTTCTCAAGGCTGTTCCATTTGATTGGGTTAAGATGGAAGTGAAGAGAAGGTGGGATTCCCTACAAGTCCAAAGATGCCACATTGCCACTCAAACCCCTACTGACGCTTACAAGGATCATTTGACTGACTGCCCAACCCCCTGCAGTTGTCTGAGAAGGATCAAGATGGCAACTGGTCACAACATTGGGACAGATCTATTTTTCTGAGCCACAGTATGCCCATCCAGGTTTGGTTTCTTCCCGCCAAGCCTAAAAGAAATCCCCACTGGAGCTGCAGAAGTCTGCCTTTTGTCCCAGGTGGGCTGATCCCATCATTGCTTGTGAAGGAGATACAGGTAATTAACTTATGCAGATTGAATTCAATGCCCCTTCCTTTTACGGGAGAAGGCTAATTTTCCAGAATGAGTCTATTTTTCCAGCAGAAACTTTCAACTGCCAGCTGTCCAGCACAGTAAGTAACGTGATCCAGCAGGATAGCTCAAAATATGAATTTCTTTAAGGCTGGCTCCGGGAAATTTGACCAATTATAAAATCCCATGAGTAAACACACATAGAATAAAGCTTACACTTGGTATGCATTCAAGACCCAGAAATAGTTAGGTAAAGATAATGACTTGCAGAGCCTCTTGGCCCAGCTGCACAGCAGCAGAACCTATTTGAAAAGTTAAACACTGGAGATTACAGCTCGAATCATGCTTTGAAAAAAGCTTTCAGTAGGTAAGATTCCTTCAGGGTGTCTCATCCAACAACAGAGATCCAAAAAACAGAGGTTCAGAAGCAAAAATAACTGTGGATTCTAATGGGTCAGACTCTGCTTCCATGCACTTCCTCTCTGACGTAACCATTATCACAAATGTAAGTTACACCCTGTAAGAAAATGGGAAGGTCATCATCTAATTCTCAGTTATCAACCTATAAATCTTCAAAATATTAGTGCTTACATTAAAGACCCTAACAGCTTCTAGCATATCTAGGGATGTTAACACTGTTAATATTCTTACCATCTTGAATGATGATATCACTCTTTTCTCATACATCAATAAAGTCATGGACTGCTAGCTAGAGCATACATCTCTTATCCACTCACCACAACAAACTGCTGGATACCAGACTGAATGAGGATCACACACATGAGAAGTTAGAAAGTCTGTAAATTGCACTGTCCATACCTCTCTCTCCCACAAACACTCTCCTCTGGTTAATTACTATCCTAATCTCACACACCAATTGCAATACCGTTAAGCCTTCCTTTGCACGCGTTCCCCAACCAAACTTACATATGAGAATAGAATGTAATAACAGACCTCAAAATACAACTTATTACCACAAGCTCTAGAGCTAAATGTCTTAAAAGAATTTACGTCATAATACAATATACCAAATACAAGATATTGTCCTGCAATAATATGTATTCACGTATATCAACTACCACATCATAGTGAATGTACATATTTATAGGTCAGTGCAGATTTTCAATTCTTAACTGCACACTTCAGTTTCTTATAGATGTATATATTTTGTCAAGGTGCACAGTTATGGAGTTAAGATATTTGGACAGGGCAATATTTAAAGCTCAATATTCTAGCAAAATACACTCAAAACACCTTCAACATATCCAGGCAGCCGTCAGACAAATGACTTTCTCCCAAACAAGTGAACTATCTCCAATACATTGCATTGACTCTGTGCTCTGGAACTGTGGATCAGCATTCTCTAAAGCAACTTCATATCTGCCCCCATTCAAGACTGCAATGTTAATGCCATTGCATTGCCTAACTTTGGAATTCATAAAACTGTCATATGTCAACATTCAATTAATAATTTTTATGTCAATGTGTGTCTCGTTTATAAATCTAATATTGAAAAGTCATAGTTCCCAACTACGAGCATTTACTATGATAATATTGTGTATATGCTGTGCAATTAAATAGTTTAAAGCGTAGCAAGACAGATTTAGGGCCTCTTTACGAGTATGGAGGTCCTCAGGACTGCCGTACTCATGGTGGCGGTCCAACCACTGCCACCACTATGGGTCCACCCACAGTAGTCTGAGTGTGGTGATAAGACTGCCACAGGACTGCCACCTTCGCCGGGATTCAGGATCTTGCGGTGGTTACGCAGCAGAAAGTGGAAGGAATATGCTGGCGTAGCCGCTGCGGCACTGCCGAGCTTATTAAGACTTTCAATTCCACTGCCATTTTCATGGCGGTGAGCCTGCCATGAAAAGGATGTTGGACAAGGAAGCCCCCTGCTACTTCTGGGCCTGTGGGTGCATGCAGTCTTGAGGCACATGTAGTGCCCCCCCTGGAATTGCACCTCTGTTCCTGCACAGTATGGCATGCATGACACAGTGCCTGCCACACCATTCAGGAACATGCTGCAGGCGCTGTCACGGCGCCGGCCTGCTAATAAGGCTCTCCTATGCACTCTCATATTACACTCATAATATGGCAGGCGCACAACGAACACAATGGTCCACCTGTCAGCGTGACGGTGGGGGGCTGACAGGAGGACCGCCAAACTCAAAGTAAGGTCCTTAGTACTTATCAAGGTCTTATGGGAGTAGAACTCTGTGAATTTAAACAAACTGTTTTGCTGGTTGAATATATCAGTGCCCTGATATATTCTGAGTTGTGTATACCGTCATAACTTAATTAGCTGTATATGGTGTTTATATTATAAAATGTCAATAAAAATGCTTAGAGATGTTATTATCCAGAAATATAGAAAAAAAGAACAGATACATACAATAATGAAAGTGTAAGATATAGAAAGGGACAAGAGAGGAGTGCTGACATACTAGAAGGAGAGAAAGAGAGGCAGATGGATTAAGAGCAGACAGATTTAGGGCCATTTCCACAAAACATCTGTACAGTCACAAGCGGGACGAATTGGAGAATTTGGATGTTTGCGATTGCAAAAATGCATTTTGCAATGTACAGAAGCCAAAGTGCAAAATCGGTATTTGGTATTTAGGGCGTGTATTCAAAAGACCAATTCACAGTGGCAAGTATTGATGTTTGCATACCCAATTCCAGTTCCAAAACATTAATCATCTTCTGACACCTCAAAGAAGGTGGAAAACCCATTCGCAACTGGGAAGCTGTCCCCAAGGGCCCCCTTCAAGTTTGAGAATGCAAACAAGAACAGTTTTTTTTTATGGAAGGCAGTGTTCCAAAAGTTTAATTTTCTTCTTTTAAAACACATAGCAATTTCCTTTAAAAAAAGGCTGCATTTATGTTTTTAAATTTTGTTTTATTTAAATGCAATCACATACATAGTGGTCTGCTGACCCAAGCAGGCCACCATCCCTTTGATGGCTATCATTCCTAATGGGTCGCAAAATGCGACCCACCTCATTAATATTCTAAGGTAGGTCGATTTGTGATGCACTATGAATTGCTAATTACAATTGTTGCATCTTCCCAGCTGGGTTACAAGTAAATGATTACACCACACACAGAGCTTGGTAACACTCATCTTTATTTGTTGTGCGAACTCAACATTCTAAAGCAACCTTCACTGCAATGCACTATACCTAGTACATCTTAACTCGACAGAGTTTATCAAGATCCAAAAGGGTTCTTTCATTGTTAACTTGCAAGACACTACATCTCCCCCTCTGTTAAATGAAAACTTTCCAATTTTACAAAGTATGTACAAATGTATACAGTTAAATCTCTTTAAATAATCTCTTTGGCACTGTAATTGTTTGACCTGAACGTGTCATGCGAAGTTTAGACATGCCCCCATCAAGTTCCAAGAGCTACAGGGATGGTGAAAAGGCAGCAGTAGTCAAGGGTGCTTCAGAGTCAGTGTCTCCTTCACCGTGGATAGCTAGTGAACTATGAATCATATGACGAAAGTGAGCAAAGTCTTTGATGACAGACTTTCTATGGTGCCGGGTAGTCTCCATGTGTCCTCTGATTGACACCACTTGGAAAGGTTCTGCATAAAGGGTGCATCAGATTCTATTTTCTGCTCTCTGGAAGACAATATTTTTGTATGTCGTCTTCGGTCAGCATATGTTTCCATCTATTGTTTCTGAACCAAGTCCCTCATACTAGTTGCATTCTCATCTCTTTCTCTCTGATTGGTTCACTGGGGTATCTTGGTTTTCATTTCTCTCCTGAACATCAATGTTGCAGCACTTTGACTGGTGGTTGAATGAACGGCAAGCTTTCAATGTAGAGTTTAACACAGTTTGTAAACTGAGCTTCTCAAGTGTAGCATGCTGCACAGCTTTCTTTAGCGCACTCAAATCTCTCAACCAGTCCGTTGTCCTGTGGCCACAGATGAGTGCTCTTTTGATGCTTTATACTCAGATGCTCTAAGAAGTCTTTGAACTCCCAACTACTAAATGGAGGGCTGTTGTCAGGTTTTAGGAAGGCTGACACACCCCATTTCGCAAAGATGTCATCCAGTCTCTCAATGACTCATTTTTGAGTGGTGGATGAGAGAACCTCAATTAATGTAAATCGCGAGTACTCATCCACAATCACCATCAGGTTATGTCCATTTTCGAGTGGTTCAAAAAGTCAATGGATATTCTCTTCCGGGCATGCTTTAGGAGTTTTGACATGTTTAAGGTGTGTTGCGTAACTTTTGTAGATAGGCAGTTTCATACATCACAAACCTTTTATTCCTTCTTAACTCCCTCGTCAAGATATGGAAACCAGACTCGGTCTCGGAGAGCTTGCTTTGTGGCAAAGATTCCCCTATGTCCTTCATGGGCCACTTCAATAATTTTCAGTCGCAGACTCTCCAGAATCAAGATTCTTGACCCTCATGATATAACTCCCTCTTGAGTTCTAGACAGTTCATCTTTGACATTTCTGTATTTTTGATAATCACCCTCACTGGTGAGAGGTCCAGCGTGTTGGTTCCATGACTGATGTGTAATTATATCTTTTAGCTATAGCTTGTCACTATTGTGGCTCGTGGAGGTGATAATCTTGGCCAACGAAATGGCAGCTGGTGTGTTTGAGCTCACGATGAAGTTGATATAAGCTTCAGCTAACATGAATGGAGTGACATGACCTTGAAAGGGCACTCTGGAAAAGTCAGCAGGGTTCTGATCCTTTTCTAGATGATGCAAAATGTTATAATGGGCTCTTGTAGCCATAGTTCCCAAGGTTCAATGCGGGGAGACATCTTGGCCTTTGGATTGCCAAATATTGTTAGTTAAGCTTGATGATCAGTTACCAGCTTAAAAAGCTTTCCATACTGGAATACATGGAAGTGTTCACATGCCCATATCCTGGCTAAATGTTTTTTTTCATGTTGTAAGTAAGCACGTTCTGGTTGGTACAAACTCCTACTTGCATTCGCCACAATATGCCTTTGATCATTTGGTTGTCCACTGTACTGTGCAAGGTTAGCAACTAACCCAAGTGGGCTAGAGTCAACAACAACCTCTGTATGAAGTTTTGGATTTAAAAAAAGCCATTTCAGTAGCATTTTAATGGCTAGTTAGATTTTCTTAAACTGTTCTTACGTTCATGTGACCACTGAAATGAAACATTCTTTTTCATCAACTCTCTCAATGGAGCACCTACAATGGCAGAGTCTCGTATATATTCAGAATAATAGCTGGCTATGCCAAGAAATGAATGCACCATTGAAACATCTTCTGGGGGGGTCAGCATTTAACTGTGATTGTACTTTAGCAGGATCAGGTGTCATACCCCTATCAGAAAAGATATGGCCAAAGAATCAGCCAAGAAACATAATTGTGTGAAAGCCTTATTGTGCTGTTTTTTGGTAGCTCCGAAAACTAAAATGTCATCACTATAATTGAACACATTTATGACAGGCTGGGTGATACGTCGAATGACATCTTGAAATGTTCTGCAGCTTACGACACACCAAAGATTGGCCTTTTGTATTGAAACAGACCAACATGTGAAGAAAAGGTTGTAATGTACCTGCAGTTTTCTTTTAATTCCAACCAATGATAACCTTTATTCAGATCAAGTTGAGAGAAAACCTTTCCACCATTTAATTGCGTTATCATATCAGCAATGTGCGGACCTGGATGTTGTTCTCATTCAATTGCCTTGTTTGCTTGATGCATGTTAACGCATAAACATACTGCTCCCTTACTGTCCTCTTAGGGCACTACCACAAAGAGAGAAACCCATGGCATTGGTTGAATGGAATGCTCTATGATGTCATTCTTGAATAATAATTCAAGTTCTTTTTCAACAGCATCTTGTCTTCATAGTCTTAAAGTTTCCGAAAGCATGAAACAACAAAGGGAACTGACTTACTATTTCATTGTGAGCGTTCATATTGTAGTTCATGGAAATCCGTCCCATATCAGCAGCTGTGCTGAAGCTGAGTAAACAGGCACTAGATGTGGTCTCTTGAAGCACATGGATGGGTGCTTGCACCTTCATTTTCTTGTGTTTCATCGTCACTAGATATGAACCTTGACGTTTTAAGGGTGTTGATGCAGCGCATGTATACACTTTGGTTGTCGATAGCTTAAGTTGTGGTAAAGAATGTAATTCATTATATTTCTCCACAAGCATAATGTTTATCAACGCACCACTGTCGATGATGAAAGGTATCGATCAACCATTTATTTTCAATGTAATTTTTGGACAATGTTTGAGTGACTTTGGTTCTTTGGCGTGTTGATGTTTCGTTGACTGATATTTTTCTTCACATGCAGCTAGTCCAACATGTGCACACTTTCCTGAAGTAAACATTGACATGGCACAACCATCTTCTTCACTTTCACTTGATACTGATATGGAGGAACTGTTTGACAATTACTTAGATGACAATCAATTTTGTTCAGTGTTGATTTGTCGTATCTTGCACCTTGTGGGGGGCTTCGAACATTGCTTCTGGAACGTTCCAGTGGCCATTTTGTGTTTGCACCATAACTAATTTGTTTTTCCCTTTGCTTTACACACCATCACAAAATTGTTCTCCGTCCCACAGCCCTAACATATCTGTCTTTGTGTGGAAATGAAAATCCACATCTAAACATAACTTCTTTTTACGTGTAGACATCACATTGTGTCCTTCAGTCTGTTGCATGGACTTGCTTTTCACACTCATGACTGATTCATTTTGGACCCCTCTGGCATCCATGTCAGCAGCTTGTCGATTAGCACATTCTTCAGTTCTAGAAGCCATTAACACTTGTTCCAGACTCAGAGTTTCTCTCAGCATTCTCCTTCTGAAGGAATCGGACAAGCAACCATCAATGACTCTGAGATGTATGGCTTCTTCGTCATTAAATTCGTGGAGTTTGTCAAATCTCTCTACAAATTCATCAATGGTCTTGCCTGATTTCTGTCATTCTTGACTGAAAATATGTCTTTTAGAGTCAACATCTGGCATTTGATTGAATTTCAGATTCAAAGGTTTCTTTAATCTGACGGTACATGATTTCTTCGTCAGTTCATGAGATATTCTTCATGACTTCCTTTACCAGCAAGATTTTTTAAGTATTTGATAATCTTTTTGTTATCAATCTCTTCAAGTGCATCAATGAAATCTTCAACTGTCTTTATCCACGTAGTTTATCGGTCGCCAATATTCTGCTTTTTGGTGCTATCTAATGATGATGGAAGTTTCAAGAAAGCAGCAGCATTGTAGACCTGTGTGGAACTTAATGAGGTGAGACATGGCGGTCTTTCTGCCACTGTGGCTAGCTCATTCTCTCTGGATTATCCTTGTTGATAACTGGAAACATGATTGTCTTCTTGGTCTCCATCGGAACAACAACCTGCCACTATTCTGAACCCCTCACTGACTTTCAATCTTCAAAGAAATGTGGAGTTGTTGTAAGCCCCGTTCAGCGGTTTTGCTGGCTAGCTTCTGCAGGTATGTATGGCTCTGTAAGCACAACCACAGGCATTGCTCCTTGGGATGCTGTGCCCAGTGCTGTGGTGTGAAGACTCTCTTTAATTACTTCTAGTAAGCAGACAACTATTTCTTGCATTTAGGTTGCTTTGCTTCTGACATCTCTGTGCACTTACTTACACCTCGTTGATTTCTGCCTCACAGCACTTATAATCGCAGCGTTATCTTGCGCTTGACTGTGGCTTTGTACTTTTTTTGACACTGGTTGATCTCTGTTTGGCAGAACTTGTAATCGCAGCATTATCACTCCGTAATAGGTATGTTGAATAGCAGTGCGGTATCTTATCTTTATGTATGGCCTGACCAAAAGGTTCTCGACAAATGACGTATAGATTCTCTGTAAATACTTTTCTTTTCAACTGCTTCACAGTGACTGGAACTGCGCTTTCACTCCACATGCATTCACCGTCGATTATGTCCCTCGACAACAGCATATGTGGTACGCATGAGCAGTTTGTCTGGACCATGGCAAACTCTCTGAGAGCGCACAGTCACTCTTTGGGTTACTTATCTGTTATCTCGTCACCATTTGTAGAATCTTCCCAGCCGGGTACCCATAAATGATAACACCACACATGGAGGTTGGTATCACACATCTTTCTTCTTCTGCGTGTGACTGCGAACTCAACATTTTAAAGCAGGGTTCTCCAAAGTCAGTCCTGGAGGACCGGATTCCTGCCAAATTTTCAAGATGACTACATTTATCTAAATAGGGATATGCTAAAAATCTGACATGGATCCAGCCCTCCAGGACCAACTTTGGAGAACCCTGTTCTAAAGCAACCTTCACTGCAATACACTCTATCCATTACATCATAGCTCCACGGAGTTTATCAAGAGCTAAAATGGTTCTGTTAAGTCGCAAGACACGGGAAAGGTGGGGCCGGTATCGGCCCTGCCGCAGATATGGAGGGCCACCGACCCCCTCCTCCCGTCGCCTGCTCGCCCGGCACGGCGCGTTCCACCGCGTCAGTATGAAGCGGTGGGCGCGGCGGGGATTGGCGGGTGGGGGCGATCCCTCGGCCCGGAAGTGATTAAGGTGCTTCCGGGTCGAGGGGGGTCAGGCCAGTTAGAACTGGCCTGCCCCCAGTAGGAATGATAAAAGGCCGGGGAGCGCGGAACTCGGACTCTTTGTCCCGCGCTCTCAGGCATACTGCACGCAGCCTCTGGGAGGCTGCTAACTTTTTTTTGCATTTTTATTACAGGTCTTCGTGTTTGCGGTGCGGCGGATTCGTGGACGGACGAAGGGACAATCAGACGGAGGCGTTCTTTATCCCCCCCACGGCGGTTTGCATTGATCGTGTGCGAGGACTCCCTGCATCTACGGGAGCATCGGCGGGCAGCGGCGTGAGGCAATTCAGGGCGGATCGTCGGTGCGAGGAATGCCGGCGGGCAGCGGCGTGAGCGGATCGTCGGCCAGAGAGCCTCGGGGGTTTCGTGTAAGGCGCGCGCACGCGCTGATAAGGTATTAAGGAAGGGGGGGGGCAGGTGCAGCGAGTCACTGTGGCCTTCGGAGACTCTTAGGCTGTATTCGTGAGCTCTGAGACTCTTACTCTCAAGGGTACAGGTTCAATTCCCATTGATTCTGTTCAGGTAGATTTCTAAAGGATTGCTAATGTGTATTGTGGCCTAACGGTGAAGCTTTGAGACGGGGAGCAGGCTTAAACAAGTTTGTGGGTCCTATTATTTATAACAGTTAGCTGTTGTGTTTTGAGAGACTGTTTTATCCGTCAGCCTGAGCGCAGGCACCTATAAAAATAATAGGGAGGCACTGTGGATAGGGGTTAAGGTCTGAGACTCTTCTTAAAGCAAGGCTACGGTTACAATTTTCGATTTTTCAGTTATTCTGTGCAGTTTTGATCTTTTATTCACAGGGTTACAGGTAATCTCCATTGATTCTGTCTAGGGGGATAGGTGTGGGAATAACACTGTGGTTTAATATTGCAACAAAGGCTATGCTAACTTGATTTTCACCTTAGGAATACTGTGGGAGTGCGCATCACGCTAGACGAAGGGGGTGTGATCGACGGTGTTGCAGCGAGGGTGCCCAGGCAGGCCGGCACTTCACTGCTTCTGTGGGCCGCGGGACTAAGAGTTTGCTCGCCTTACCGCCCAGGTTAGCTGGTGTGGTGCGGTCCCATTTGCGTGGTGCTTGTGGCCAGCTTGTGTACTCCCAACGTCAGGTAAGGGCCCGTTGGGTCCCGGTAAAGGAGTGAGTAGCATTGTATTCGCAGGATATTTAGTGATCAGTGTGTGGGTTATCTGATATTTTGGCATGTCGGGTTAACGGGGAGCCAAGCGTTCCTGCATGGAGCATATGCTGGAGGCCATGATGCGCAGGATGGCGACAATGGATAGGAGATGGGGAAAGGTAGAACAAATGGGGCACAGCTTAGCGGACCTCAGGCAGAAAGTAGAGGATCAGGGTGGGCCGTCAGGCAGGCCCAAGCGGACAATAGTGCCCCCAAAGCCCAGTTGGGAATTGGAAGCTCTCCCCAAGCGGGTTAGAAACAAGAAGGGGAAGAATCAGGACCCAAAAACAGGGCAACCTTTAGAGACACCTGATGGGGGCGGTCCCTCCAGACTTCCTGTAGGGCCAGAGACCCCTCTAGGAATTCTTGATTTAGCGCCCCATGTTCCAGGAACACCTGTGCCAGTATCTGCACCAATTCCGGTGCACCAATTCCTACAACAATCAGTCAGTTTTCTTACATTAGGAATTGCAATTTCATGATTGCAATTCGGTAAGAATTGCAATTTGGAAATTGCAATTCCCACTTATTGCACATGTGGCCCATAGATATCTTTCTTCAACTTAAATCAAGTGAAGAACTGTGTCATTCTGAACCTGCCTGTAAAACACAAATTAACAGGAGTTGTAACTAATATCCCACAGATCTCGGCAATTTCCACAAAATAATCCCTCAGTTTAAGGCTGCCAGAGTGAAGATGAAGAAATGAGTGTTAGTGGTAACAGTTTTATCTGTGGCAAATATTTTAGCATACTTTATTACCAAAACATCAACGGACATCCACTCAATGCAGAGGCAATGTCTTCTATTATTGCTGCTGCAACCAAAGTCACATCTGCTGTATTTATAGAGAGTTTGCTTGTATTTGCCTACTCACATTCTCAGTGTAGCTTGGATTTGTTAGTTTTTGGTAATTGGCGATTAATAGCGAGTATCATTATGCTTGGACTCAAGCACACACTTTTTTGAGTGAATAATAATGGAGAACTGTGATCTTTTTATAAAGCAACATTAATGTAGGCACTCAGCCATGTTGTAAAGCCATGTATTCCCAGGGAAAGCAACTATTACTCATGTTACCGACTTCTCTACAGGAAGACATGATTTAAAATTCCTTTCCTTGCGAGAGGCTAAATGAATTTCTAACGTGGTCTTAAGTACCAGTATCATCAATCAGTACCTTTGGACATGCAACAACTCAGCGACCTTGTCCTTTTCATTCGATAAAATGGTTCCCATAATCTAGTTTGCCTCCCTTAATGGAAAATAATATTGTACAAAAGATTCTGAGCAAGATGACAAAGGAATGGCATTTGTGCAGAGAAATATAAGTCAAGCTGCTCATTTATGATTTTTTTTGTGTATGACTGATGTTCCTTTCTTTTCATAAATGTTTGATCACTCAGCATCATTTGAAGAGGAAAGGCATATTCATTTTAAACTTCACAATGTCCTGAATTTAACAGAGTTCGGGATGTGAGGAGTATGATATTATTTTGCAATTGTGCTGAAAATGCTTTAGTTAGGGTAGACGTAAGTAATGAGACACATACCGAATGTACATGTGTGATTTTTTTTGTACAAAAGATACTAAAATATTGTTTAAGAGGGCTCCATATACAGAGTAATTTAGGTGTCGAAAATGTTTGCATTCAAACCCCCATGGTTTACCAAAATAACCCAAGCCTCACAATACTGTTCCTAACTATCAAAACCACAAAGAGTGGAGGATAGGACCCTTTTGTGCACCACCTCTTTCATGCAAAGATCAGTCTGGACCTAAAGGTCTCGAATTTGTATTTTATTGTATTGTGGCTTTTCTGTAGCACTTTCCTACCATTTTGTTGAGACCCCCAAGAGCTCTGCTGAGGGTTGAGGAGGTATTATCCAATTTTCAAATGCATGGATGAGGAAAAGGAGGTAGTAGTGTTTCTTCAGTCTTTTTGCAAAGTTAAAGCGATTCATGAGTTTCACATTTGCGTAATATGTCCATTTCTTCCGTCATCGTTTTGTGATTGAAGCAAAAGTCATATGATGTCACTTCCTGAAAAGACATCAAAAAATGAGAGTGTGAGAGTCCAACTAAAATGAAAAAAGCACTTCTGCACTGGGTAAATGTTTATTGCTAAAATGAAGTAGTCTGTCTATATCCACAGCAGAATACTTTCTAAAACCGTTTGAAGTCCTAATCCCAAATGTCCTTCTCAAGACATTGTAAAAAAAACTGAAGTGGATCGCCACAATCCTATTACCCAAGAATTTAATATGTTTTGTCGTTTAGGCATTTGTCCTTTTTTTAGTTAAAAATGATTGTTTGTAGTCTGCTGTGATATTTAAGCCTCACGGTGCCAACAGAGAAATTACTTACTGATTGAAATTCTGCTGATATCTGGTGCTCACACTTTGCCATTTACTGAAATAAACCAAACTACTGAAAAAACGAAACGCTTTGTAAATCATCTTTCGATCTTTGCGCCTCCTGCGTTTCCTTCAGCCCGTATTAGCCATAGCCAATAAAACCCATGATTTAGGGGCGCGTATACTTCATCGTATCATAAACAAGGACGCTGAAGGCCTGGAGCAGTACACTGAAGGCTTTACTGTTAATAAAATAGAACTTTTATGGTGTACCTTTTTAAAGCGGCAACTCCTTTCGGGCAATAAAATCCCACAGTTCGAGATAACGTCTTGCAATCTTATTTTGAAAGGACTCGAAGTCACTGTACCTTGAAAAGCAGCATAGCTAAACTGGGGGTGGTAATGTCTTTCAAGCGTTTGTGACAAGAAAAAATGTAACAGATTAAACTATTACTGGGAGACAGATGTGAGCCAGCATGCAATGGCTTGATAGATAGATGACTCGTAGCCTCACACCAGGGTCTGACTAATTTATAGTATCTTTAAAATGAAATTCACTTTTAGAAACTAAAGTTTCCATAATGAGGCCTCTGGATAATTTATCTTTTTTTTATGAAACGAGGAGGCAATTTCATATGTGGAGGCTCTGTACAGGTGAGATACAGAATTTAGAAACACAAAGTTAAGTACGTGCAATCCACATATGCTAGCTTGAAATTAGCTTCATTTGCTTTTGCGTAATTCTCTGACATTTCAGGAAAATTATACAAAATTATGTGTAATTATGCAAAATGCAAATCTGTCATTTAGTGCTATATTTAGCACAAGATGCATTCTTGTGTCAATCTCTTTTTGTGAAGATGCATTGTGTGTGAAAAACACAAATGTCACATGCAACAGCTTTGTACATACTGCTGGTCATGTTGTTACTGAGCAGTGCAATAAAAGTTTGCCACAAGCGATGTGTAAATTCGCAACGTGGCATAATGGCATAAATTAGGGAATTTCATGTAACACGTGTAATGCAAAATTATCGAAATTTTGCCAGCGTAATTTAAATGATGTCTAGGCGTAACTGCAGAGAGGTCAAACAGGACTATCATATAAATATATAGGCAACTGCGTTAGTATGTGATCCAAAATTTCAGCCTCTTTGCACCTCATTACTCTTTCTTTGCATGTAAGACCGAATGAGGAAAGAAAACTATTTTACAAGTGTTTTATATTTGAGCAAATGTTTTAATGAAGATATAGGGCCTCATTACGATGGCGGTCAGACGAGCGTCCAACCGCCATCGCCTCGGGCAGGTGTCCGACCAACTATATGTCAGCGGTTCCACCTGCCAGATTACAATGTGACTGCTGTCCAGGTGGTCGGAAAAGTGTTGTTTTCCATTGCAGATTGTGCTGCTGACCTAGGAAAGGGCCGGAGCACAAGCTGCAGTGGAAACGGGCAGTTCACAAACATCTATGCAGAATGTGCTATGCACCATGTTGTGCCTGGCATACCGTGCATGTATGTTTAGGGGGCACCACATGTGCCCCTCTGGGCCCATTGCGGAGGCCCACATGGCAGAGGGGCCCTACTAGGGGCCCCCAAAGTCCCTTTCCGCCTGCCTTTATATGGCCGTCGGACCACCATGTAAAGGAAGAGGGAAAGAGACATCATAATCCCTATGGCAGGGCCTCCGCAGGGACTGCTCCCATTGTAGGGATTACGGTCAGATCGACATCTGCCCTGCTCCTTGAGCCTGTCGAAGACATTGGTCGGTCCCTCCGTCCACTATGTTCCGACTGACCACATCATTATGTGACAGTTGGACCACAGCTTCAGATGTCAGATGGACCAGTGGTGTTCTGCCCGACATCATAATTGGGCCCCCTAGTTGGAAATGAATGTTGGTGAGATGCTTTTTCTTCAAACTTTGTCATTGCTACAGCTCCCATTCTTCTTGCACATTTGACTCTTCATTTGTCATAAATACATAATCCATTAGACTATGAATACAATAATTTAACTTGGAACACATATTGACCATTTCATTGAATAGCTTTAATAATTATAGAGTATTTATTTTAGGTTTGAATGACTGAATGGATAAGTTATGGAAATCCCCATTGGATCATATCATATTGAGACATACTCTGGCTGCATTATAGTTCACGACTAATCTGTACACATTTCAGGTGTCTATTACCAGCAGAGAATAAGGAGATAACATAGTTGCGCACATTTTGAATGGTATTCAGACAAAATATTGAGTGAAAAATATTGTGATCCACAAATATTGTGATGAAGGAATATCGTTGACAAGAATATTGATTTTCTAACGTTATTAGTATCACTGCTAAAAATATCTTTGTGATTAATATCATTTAAAAAAATCTATGTTGTTAATATCAATGTTAAAAACATCTATGTTGTTAATATCATTCCAAAAATATAGTTGTTAATAATATCGTTGTTTAGTTATTTTTTATGTATTTTAGTATATGTTTTAACTGTATATGTTATAAATTGTTTGTATAATTATTGATAATATTTTTTTAAATAGTTTGTAAATGTTTAGTTGTTTTTAATTTTCATCATCATCATCATCATCATTATTCTTTATTCAGCTTTTTACAAAGAAAGCCATAAAAGTCAGACAAACATAGATAACAGGCTCCATCGAATGCACAAAAGTCAATGTGGTATGACCAATATGGGTACATAATTACAAAATTAAGAATACAAGCACCATATCCACGTAAAATAAAAGCTATAAACATGAACCATATTAAAACCCAATTCATTTTGATATAGTAACTAATAAATTTCCATCAGGATTAATCACAACTGGACATTTACCCAAGTTAGGTCCCTACTACAAATTGCCTCCAGGTTCTCAAATAAAAATACCCATACCAGACTACAAAAACATTCTCTAACATGCTTAAACCAGCAAAAACAGTTAACATGGTCCAGGGAAAGACAGTCCCTCAAAATATCCTTACTGAGGGTATTTTCCTTCTTGCTCCAAATTTTCATCCACAAAGCTAGGGGATAAAAGAGTTTTTAAATGTAATTTATTTATTGTAAGTTTTTTGTGTCGTAACGGGTAGTGGGGTTTGGAGGAGTACAGGGTGGGAAGTAAATTCATTATAATTAAATAATATTTGTATTTGAATTATTATTAAGAATTTAAGTGATAATAAATTATGTAAAGTTTGTAATTAATTAATTAAATTAAGCAAAATAATTAATTACATATTAGTTAATTCCTATTCTTTGTTTAATTGATAAATAATTATGTAAAGTGTGTAATTATTACATTTTTTAAGATATATTTTGGTGCGATTTCTTGGGTTTCTTGTGGTACAGGATGGGAAGTTAATTAAGAAATACATTTTGATAATTAATAATTTGTTATTCATTATTTCATAGATAGTTATGTAAATTGTGAAGGTATCATATTTGTTAAGTTATATTTTAGGTGTGTGTTGTAAAGTTTTTAGAGGTAGAGGGTGGGAAGGTATTTTAGTTATAATACATTTAAAATTATTTATTATGTAATATGTTAATTGTGTTATGTTTTTTTATTTCAATTTCATGTTAATTGCTGGCTGCTATGATTGTGAGAATATAGTGTAGTATTTTATTAAAATGTATATTATTTGTTTTAATTCATAATAATGAGTTAACAATGTAATAATTATGTAATTTGTTTAGGTATTGTTAAAATATAGACATACAATTTAGCAATTTTTTTTGTTTTTTTGTTATCTAACAGAGTTGGTAAAATAAGTGGGAATAGTAAATGTAACCCCTCCTGAGTCCGTTGCTTTCCCTACTGTTGCACAGACTGCAATAGTACATTTTACCCCTCCTGAGTTAAACACTTCCTGGTGCATAAATTGGAGTGGGAATATTATATTTATTATTTATATTGTTTAATTTTTGTGTTAATATTGTTTAAATATATATTATAATTATGTGTTTGTGTATTTAAATGTATATTTATATGTATATATACACACACATTTAGATATATATATATTTATATAAATATATATATTAATGAAATTGTAAAGATTTATTTAGCAAAACATATTTTTATATATTTTTTACTTTTATGTATAATTAAATATTTATTTATTTTTGCAGTTCATTTGCTGTCTTTTGTCATTTTAAATGTGTATGTAAATATATGAAGGTACACAATCAATGTGTAGTCAATCTTTCTGATCATGTTCTCACCAATGATTAACTGAAAGTACTCAGATTGGGTCTGTTCTTCTGCCCCTCAAATCCCTTCAATTACTTACAGTGCTGCATTGATCTCTTAAAATTTACTAGAAACCATAATTGCACAAAAGGCACTTGTTAAAGCAACAATCCCTCTCTGCAGGTGTGCCAAAAGCCAGACCCAATAAACCTAGCAAACTAACCATCAGTGACATGGATGTATTGCGTACACTAATTGAGCTTGATCCCAGTGAGGGGGCAGCGGGGGACAAATACATTGATCTGGCCAGCCTGGACATTGACCAGAGCTACCCAAGTGGGTTCAAAATGAAATCCACTTTTATGCCTACTGTACCGTTTGATTCTTTTGATGCCTTTGAAGCAGTGAAAATAAAAAATTGACCAAAAGAAACAAAATCTCCAGGTATAAATGGAAGAGAGGCAATCTAAGCATGAAAGAAAGAAAGACCCGTCATAAAAAAGCCTGCAAACTGACAAAAACATTGTCATTTGACCTTCGGATAAAGGGGGCAAAGTTACCATCTTTTCCAAAACTATGGGCCATATGTACAAGAAAATGACACACTGCAGCGCTGCTGCAAATTTTGCAGGGCCTTGCTGCAGTATTTAAAAAATGGAAGGATGCGCCCTATTTACAATAATATGGTGCACCCCGTGTGTTCCATTGCACTAGTGCTAAAGATTGCTGCCTAGTGTCAACAAAGAAACCCTTGTGCAATAGTGCAAGGGTGCCTGCATTGCAGGGATGGTTGATATGTGCTTCCTGCACATAACAATCAATAATGGCGATTTTCTACTTCTATGTGGGCTGCCTTCTGCAGTACACACAGAAGTGGCAAATCACCATTATTTAATGATTGTTTTTGTGCAGGAAGGGACACCATCCAGCACAAAAACAATCATTAATGGCATTTTGTTCTTCTTATGTGTGCTGCAGAATGCAGCACTCATAGAAAAAGCTAAAACAAGGAGAAATAAATGTATTTCTCCTCGTTGCGCCAATCTAATGCCTGCTTTTGCAGCGCACTAGTTTTTGGCGATGCCTCAGATTTACACATTCTGGTAAATCTGGAGCAGTGTCGAAAAGCAATGGGTGTTGCAGTGGAGCGCCCAGAGCAACACCCATTTTACACCCCTTTTATGAAGATCCTGCATGAAAGGGTACCATATTTACAAAGCGGCGTTAAGCCATGCAATGTGGCTTAATGCGAATGTGGCTTAATGCAGCTTTGTAAATATAGTGCAGGGCATTGCACCACCGAACGTCGAAAAAAAGTGACCTTCTGATGGTGCTATCCCCTTGTACATGTACCCCTATGTATTCAAATGAAGGATGCGGGCAGTTAAATGATGTAGAGTGCTATGAGAATGTACAGAGAAATGTTATTCTTAAAACCAATCGAAGTACTGGGAGAAAGTATTGGAGTGGAGATAAAATGGATTGCTGAAATTGTATGAGTATAAGTTCCTTCTGTGTAAACATCCCAAAATTCCAATCTTGTACGTAAATCCACAAAAGCACCACCAATCCACCGGGCAGGCCTACAGTATCCAAAAAAGTATCACTCTTGGGAAATGCATCCAAATGGGTGGATTTCTTACTACAACACTTTGCAGGTTCTCTGCCCTCCACATTCAAGACATTAAAGATTTATTTAACAAGTTGGGGAAATCCCTTGGGAGCCTGACTGTATGTTCATTGCCCTTGATGTAGGCAGTCTATACATCTGCATCAGCCATGATGCAGGTGTAGAACATGCAGACATTTTCTCAAAGCTAGATCTCTTTCACACTTATTCCATTAAGAGATGATCATTGAAATGATTGAAATATGTCTTAGACGTAATTTCTTCATATTCAACAGCAAGTATTTTAGACAAAAACAGAGGACCACCATGGGGACATGCGTTGACCCGACCTTCGCTAATCTGTTCTTAGAATGGTGGGAGGAACAGGTGGTGGGTTCCAATGAAGCTTTCAATACACATGTGGTATATGGCTGAGCGTCATCGATGATCTCTTATAGATTTGGAAAGGGACACATGATGAAGCATTAAGATTTGTTTCAGATCTTAATCAAAATTAATGTAACCTGAAATTGACAAGTGAAATGAGTGACACCATGATCAATTTCCTGGATGTATCTGTGAAGGCAGAGGACAACAAGGTCTTCACTTATTTGCTTAGGGAAAGTACAGCTGGAAACACAGTACTCCATGCCAAGAGCAGTCACGCCAGACCTCTTATCCAGAGCATCCGCAATGGGAAGTTACTCAGAGGCAGATGGAATTGCAGTACTGAGGAGGGATTTCTGCAGGAAAGTGAGATCATGCTTGCAAGATTTAGGGAAAGAGGGTATCATGAGAATACACTTCAAACAACTTATGTGAAGGCTAAGGGTATATCCAAACACGAACTACTAACCCCTAGAAAAGCACTGGACCTAGTTGATGGTAATAACGTAATCAGATTTATCACCACATGTATCACCACATACAACAACAAGTCCAGGGAGGTGAAAAGCATTCTAGACAGTCACTGGAAAGTTTTAGACAATGAGGAAAGCCTCTGCGAGGTACTCAACTTACAACCTTCAATCACCTACAGACGGGGTATGAGTCTAAGATTCAAGCTATCAGGCAGTGACATGCAAAACGGTAGGACATGGATCACAAAACCAAGGAAAGGTTTCCTACCCTGAAATAAGTGCAAAGCATGCAGAAATAGCAAACATTCATCTAAATACACCCCACCTCTCACTGTGGAGGAGGAAACCATTGAGAAATCACTTTCATGTAACTCTGATTTTGCTGTATACGTCCTCATATGTCCCTGCAATTGCTGATACACTGTGAGTACTATCTACCCAAAGAAGAAAAGGGTATTGGAGCAAATAAGGGCCATTGCTCATAAATACAGACATTTCCCTGTTACATAACACTTTGCGCAATGTCATGACAAGTCAAGAAACTCCTCGCTTTCTTTGCCATAGATAGAATCGAACCTACAAATCGAGGTGGAGGCAGCAGGGAGAATGCCCTTAGAAGACTTGAGTCAAGATACATTGTTGAATTAAATACCAAGATACCTACAGGTCTTAATACTGATGAGGAGACAAATGTTCATTTGGGATAATTACCTTTTATCTATCGATATCTGAATCTTCAGTTGTACTTACAAACTATTCATGATTTTAACTTGTTTTAAACAGGTATTTCTTTGTTGTTGTCTCCTTCACTATACTTTTCTGCCTTTTCTTCTTCTCTCTTATGTCACTTGCACTTTTCTCAGCACTTTCTTGACTACAACCTTTCATACAGAACTAACTTATATGGGGATGTGCAGACTTGTAGTGTGTGATTTGTCCACTTTTGCATCGGAGAACATTTGGGGTTATTGGAGCCATCAAGTTTGGTTTATCTTGAATACAACACCAGTCTGGTATGTGTACAATTAATTGTATGGATTCTTTAATTTTTTTGGTTTTAGAATGAGAACACCTGCCTCTTTTTATGTTTGAGTGGAGTGTGTCCTTGTACACATGATTTTGAGGTTAACAACCCACATCATTGTGGGAGGTGGAGCTGATTCACCCACTTGGGCCATATTGGAGTTAGTTTAATTTAATTGAATTTATTCTATGTTATATTTTGTCCCGTATCACTATTAGGCCTGGGCGGTAAATTCCGTTCCGCTCGCGGAATTTGCGGAATTTGGGTAATTTCGCGTTCCGCGGAGAACGCGAAATTGCCCAAAATTCTGCTTTCCACGACTTCGCGAAATTTTTTGCTTGTTCGCGTTCACAAAATGCATGTTTGCAAGATATTTCTCCCCGAGCACGCAAACAGCGATTGTGAACAGGAAAAAAGCATCGCGAACAAGCAATTCCGCGTGTTCGCGGAATTTCTGCGTGTTCGCGGAGATTTTTTACTGTTTCGCGGAGATTTGCGTAACGCGATTACGCAAATTCCGCCCACCCCTAATCACTATCCCAGTGTTAGTACACTATTTACCCACTTGGGAGTTATTAATATGATACAACTCTGATCTGATGGGGTCAAAGGAGGAGCCTAACCACCATGGTTTTTTGCTTGGCCACGCTGTACGGGATAACCGAGTTAGGTGTATGTGACAATGTCGGAGTGGTGCTTTTGGAGGTTACATGGAGTACTTTTTCACATTTTCACATTGTGTGAGAGGTTGGGCTAACAGAAGCAAGGATGCAAACACTAGTTATCAGCATATATCACCCACTTGAGTAGAACTAAACATGTATTTCCTTCTGGTACATCTCTCTGTCTTACCTCCTTGAGACTGAAATCACTCCTCGCCTCTTGTGATACAACCTATCATCATAATACCTACACAGGTTGTATGGTATGTAAACAAGGGTCGCTCATATGATTTAGGAACATTTTTAAAGTATTAACATTATGTGGTGATTATTGTTCATGCCAATACATTTTTATTGTGTTTTTACACATTAATAATCATTGATTCTTTTTTGTAATGCTCCTCAATTTTATTGCTGGCGGAACTATAAACTGTGCATTTGAAAACATTCCATCATGGCGAGTGGCAGCCTCAAGATGTTCCCCTGATCGCTCATACGATTTATTATATTTTTGAAGTATTTACATTATGCGGTGATTGTTGTTTGTGCCAATACTTTACTATTATGTATTTTGCACATTAATCATCATTGAATTTTTATATAATAGGCGCAAACATCTCAATTATATGCTGGTGTAACTATATACTGTGCAATTGTAAAGATTTCATCATGGCAAGCGGCAGCCACAGGATGTTCCCTTGGCAACTATTCCTTTGTTTATTTCTATTTTGTTACCACTCACTATGAGGAAGCCACCCACCCATGACCAAGGTGACTAAATCACCGAAATGCGTTGGGAGTTAGTGGTTTTCCTACATGTACCATGGATTAAAGGACTCCACCCCTTGTATGGTTCTGCGCCGGGACACTCCTGAGTATCTGTGCGCATTATAAAATAAAATTACATAACATCAAAATTAAGCTATACTGGAGTGCGTTCTTTTTATATTCTCTGGAAGCCAGGAAAGAGAGAATCTAGTTGTTGGATCGGACCTCACATCCGAGTGCGCACCGCTGCAGTGAGAAAGTTGTGGCTCTGGATATATATTATTTATATATATATATTTATTAGCATTTAACAGGGTCATAGATTTTTTCAACTGGAGTGTTCATTTGAAGAGGCATGCGTCCGTCCCCCACCACCACTTAAACTACAGCATGTCATTAGAACATTTACATACAATTTTCTTTATAGTCTGAGTGACAGGATTTATATTCATCACTATTTTCATCCACAAGTGAACTTCATATTCTGCACGGATCCACTACTGCAGTAAATTTCCTTAGATAGCACTTATTTGGGGCATCTATTTTTATATATTTTTATAGAGTATCATTAGACAAAACAACTTCTCCAGATCTCGAGGTTCTATTCCTCTAAATCTATTTCTTATATTTTCTTATTATTTCTTTGTATATTTAGTTGTTTTCATGGCAAATTATGGTAAAGTACCCTCAACATTTTTAGCCTCAATTCTCAACACATTAATTCATCTAGTTTGATTAACTCTATATAAGTGCACCCTCTATTGCAAGTTATCTTGCTGTAATACACATATTCAATATAGCCTTATAGCCCGCTGTAGTGGGCTATACTGGCCATTAAAGGCCCGCTCCATCGTTAACAAGGGAGTGGGACTTTAATGTCCGGTATAGCCCAGCTACGGAGGGCTATTAGATCATTTTGCCACAAGACGTCAGAATGTTCTAACAAATAAAAAAAAGCTTCTCAGAGCCCGAGGGGATTTAAATCCCCTTGGGCTCTGAGAGGCCTTTGTTCACAGCAGCAGCTGTGAATGAAAAAAAACATTAGAATGTTGCTCTTTTGGCTTCTACCGGCCCGTAAAATCCCGGAGCACTCCATTATCTGCACAGGAGTGCTCAACATTCTAATGATCTAATATCCATTACTCAACTAGACATTCATTATATTCTTTTTATTGTCTACACTCATTTACCTTACTTTATTGCATTCATTCCCTCACGTAAAAAGTGCACGTGATAAAGTACTTTCAGATAAATGGAAGATGGGGGCTCCATTAGGGTAAAAGGAGGGCAGAGGACATGGAATGGAGACTGGTGGAGAGAGCAGCAGAGTCAAAGATAAAGAGGAACAAGTCCAATCTAGTGGGTGATATAAAAAATATTACTAGAAAGCTAATTGATACAAATCACTTTCTGTGCCTGTACACTTTAGTCCTCCCATACATTGATTCATCATTTAATTCTCCTCCCTTTGATTTTACATCAGTTCTCCATTTATTCTTTCGACACGAGGGGTCCTCTAAGGAATGTTCCTATTAAAATCAAAGGAAGACATGTGGGAGTGCATGATGTAATAAGTGATAGAATTACAAAACACATTCTTAAAGTGCAAGCGCAATATAGTCTGTCCCTTGAAACCATAAATTGCTATTTTTCTCATCCATTGGATTCATTAAAGTGCAAGGTATAAAGTGCTAGTGCATTACTGTACACCCTGAGTCAAAAAAGCGCTTTCCCTCTACACCTGTTCATTTTCATACAGAGCATACATCTCAAATTAAATCTTTCAATTTTAAATATTCAATACATGTTTAAATACTTAAAAGACATTACAAATAGATTTCTCAAGGCAAGACTTCCAACTAATTTCAATTTAAGGATACATGTCTATGTTAATTGGGAGTCCAGTGGAGAAATCGTTACGGGTGGACATGAAAGTCTTAATTTGTATTTAGCCCTCTGGGGTGCTCTGTGCCCATCAATATTATCCACCTTGATTCAGCTCTTCTCTTCGTAATTTCAGGTCTCTGTTTCCACTTCTGATCTTTTTAGACACATAGGTGCCGATCACGATCCGGTAAAAAAATGGCCCGTACGACTCGTATCCGGTCTTTTTACCGTACGAATCGTACAAGTGCCGTACAAACTGCCAATTACGATTCGCATGGGAAAAAGACCATACGAATCGCATTGGGAAGAATTCCCCACACGTCCTCGGGTCGGAAAACGTGTCCGACACGTCCCCGGACGATTTACCGTACAAATGTGAAAAGTGAAGTCCGACTGCGGAATCACGATCCATCCCGTGCGTCCGATGTTACAACCGGATGGAAAAAACACCGTCCGCACCGAACTCCTATAGCAACCATGGAGACATGTGCCCGCATACGCGCCCAACACCCCCCCAGCCCCCGTACGTTCGAGTCGTACCCCCACTCGTGTATGTACACCCGTGTACGTTCGAGTCGTACCCCCGTGTATGTACACCCCTGTACGTGTCGAACCCCCCGTGTATGTACACCCGTGTACGTGTCGTACCCCCCGTGTATGTACACCCGTGTACATGTCGTACCCCCACCCGTGTATGTACACCCGTATACGTGTCACACCCCCCTGTGTATGTACACCCGTGTACGTGTCGCACCCCCACCCGTGCATGTACCCCCGTGTACGTTCGAGTTATCCCCCCACCCGTGTACGTGTCGTACCCCCACCCGTGTATGTACACCCGTGTACGTGTCGCACCCCCCGTGTATGTATACCCCTGTACGTGTCGAACCCCCCGTGTATGTACACCCGTGTACGTGTCGTACCCCCACCCGTGTATGTACACCTGTGTACGTGTCATACCCCCACCCGTGTATGTACACCCGTGTACGTTTGAGTCGTCACCCCCCGTGTATGTACACCCCTGTACGTGTTTAACTCCCCCGTGTATGTACACCCGTGTACGTGTCGCACCCCCGTGTATGTACACCCCTGTACGTGTCGTACCCCCACCCGTGTATGTACACCCGTGTATGTGTCGCACCCCCCGTGTATGTAAACCCCTGTACGTGTCATAACCCCACCCGTGTATGTACACCCGTGTACGTGTCGTACCCCCCGTGTATGGACACCCGTGTACGTGTCGTACCCCCGTGTATGTACACCCGTGTACGTGTCGCACCCCCACCCGTGTTTGTACACCCGTGTATGTTCGAGTCGTACCCCCACCCGTGTACGTGTCATACCCCCACCCGTGTATGTACACCCGTGTATGTGTCGCACCCCCACCCGTGTATGTACACCCGTGTACGTTCGAGTCGTACCCCCACCCGTGTACGTGTCATACCCCCATGTATGTACGAACCGTACCCTCACCCGCAGATGTATGGAGCGTACCCCAGGCCCCAACACCAGCACCTTCACCCAACATCGCGCATGTACGAGTCGTACCAAGCCAGACACAAGGACAGCACTGTACAACCAAATGGCCGAAGTACACACCGTACACACGTTAAAAACGCACGTACACAACCAGGACAAAGCAAAACAACACAAGAATACACCATTCGAATAGCACAAAGCCACTAAACATGTCCAACAAGCTCAAAAACAACACAATCACTGACCTGCAACTGCCAAAATCCAAAACAGAAGCCCAAAACACAACCACTCCTTATAACACACCCACCCAAAGTTCAAACACAGCCACACCCACCAATGGACCAATAAAAAGGGCCCACACACACAAACCATGAGCCTTTGCAACAGACTCAGTGCTGCCAGATCCCACAGACAACCTACAGCACCATACTAGAAGCTTGACCACACCTTACACTTGCACACCTTCACACACACACCTTCACAAACACCCCCACATCACATTCACACACACACCTGCACAACCACACCCACACACCCACAACCATCCACCCCCCCCATACACATCCACACCCCTCACCATGCCCACTAACAAGAATCCAAAGTTCACTAGCCGAGAGTTGGAGGTCCTTGTCGATGAAATCCTCAGAGTTGAGCCACACCTCTTTGGAACATTGGTCAGACAGACCAGCATTTCAGAAAAAACATCCATGTGGCAGACCATCGTCGATGCTGTGAATGCTGTTGCGGACACCAGAAGGACCAGGCATGAATGCCAAGCCAGGTGGTACGATCTGCGGAGGAGGGTCAGAGCCAAAATGACGGATGAACACAACCAGGCCAACGTCACTGGAGGAGGGTCGGCCCGCAGACGCGTAGAATACCATCCCTGGGAGGAGAGGGTGATGGCCATACTGCCGGTGGTGGCAGTGGACGGATTAGAAGGAGTCCGAGACCCGGGTGAGTACACAAACAACTCACCTCACATGGGGGGAACGTCATCCACAACCAAACTCACAAACAGGCACGCAACCACCCCAAGCTATCGCATGACTCAACCACACTCCATGAACATGCACATGCCACTAGCGCCACCATGCCCCATGCACCCAGCTGGACAATGTCAAGTCACAGGCCACAGAAAACACCAACACAAGACACGGTAACCCGGATGGCGGGAGTGTGGGCCCCAAAAATCACATAGTGCAACTCAGAAGCAGACAACAATGCCCTCTGCCCATATGGACTAGGTCACAGCCAGACAAACAGTGTGTCCCCACACAGGAAAGACTCGCCAGCAAATGGCGGACGCCTTGCATCAACACATGGGGGTGACGGCACGTTCTTGCACATGACAGCAGCTAATGAACAGCCGGCACTGTGAAAGAGTGGCAGCACACACCACCACAGCAGCAGTGCAGACACACACACTACACCCAATGGGTGCCTGGAGATCAGAAAAAAACTCACATCAACAATCCAAGGGCCATTCAAAGATCTGCTAACAGTCTGTGCCCAGGAAGCTGGGCTGAGGTGACAGAGGTTGACACACAGAGGGAGGGAGAGGGGGACAGAGAGGGAGGGAGACACAGGGAGACGGACAGAGGGAGGAGGCTGACACACAAAGAAAGGGAGAGGGGGACAGAGAGGGAGGGAGACACAGGGAGACAGACAGAGGGAGGAGGCTGACACACAGAGGGAGGGAGAGGGGGACAGAGAGGGAGGGAAACACAGGGAGACGGACAGAGGGAGGAGGCTGACACACGGAGGGAGGGAGAGGGGGACAGAGAGGGAGCGAGAAAGGGACACACAGGGAGAGGAAATCAGCCTTGTGGGGTGTGGGGATGTCTGCTCCTCAGCAGGTGGACTGCGTGCATGTAGACAAGGGTGGCCAGTACCAGAACCCCCCCTCTTCTCCATGGCAAAACACAGGGCCATGTCACAACCTGTGCACGAGCACAACAACAGCTACCTGCATCATATAAGTGTGTGGAACCACTCCATGTGCACACGTACAGTGCTACACGGAAGGCGCCAATGCATGGCTCACCACACCTGCCCACTCCACTGCTGACAGCTGTCACAATTGATGCAGCAAGTAAGACTGTGCCACACATAGGTAAAGTCGCAAAAGCTGTGGCCAAGGGACATACCCATACACAAGTGCACTGTGAGTAGAATGCAAGACATATCCAAATTCCCAGAGGAAATGAGCCAACATTGAAAACAATGAAACATGGATGTTGCATGGAACAAAATTAACATTGTCTCTCTCACACACAGGTCAACATCGTGGATCACCCCCCAACACTGGGGAGGAAGACTCACAGGACCCGGCTCGGTGGGATGACGGAGCCACCGGCAGCGACGACTCTCACCACTCTGTGGACGAACCCGCCCCCGACCAACCTGGCCCCTCTGGTGTCCAACGACCTGCAGCACCTGCGTCAGGTACAACTGGGCCAACCACCACCCCCACTCCTGCCACATCCCAGGAGACACCCAGGATCCCTGCCCCACTACCACAATGCAGCCAGGCTGGCCAGGAGGGACACGGTGTCCCGGGCACCCAGGAGGAGGCAGGCGGCAACGCAAATGCCACCCCTCAGGGGTCCCGGAGACCCGATGTGCCCACAACGGCAGGCCAGGTGCAAGTGGGCAGGAGTGGTGGGAGTGGAGGACGGCGGAGGCGCCAGCCTGACCAGTTGGCTGGGGAACCGGTATATTCCCATGTCCGAAACATCCTGGACACATACCGGCAGGACACCACAGGCATGGCCCAGGTTGTGTCCATCCTCGAGGGGATCAAGACCCAGCAGGCCCAGCAACATGCGAAGCAACATGCCTGTCTACTGCAACACCAACGGAGGATGGAGGACAGACAGGCTGAGCTCGTGACGGTGTTCACAGGAATTCACAGTACACTCCGTCGGATGGCCGACAACATGGGCAACCCTCCCTGTGCCAGCAGGCGTAGAACATCACCACCCACAGGGAGGGATGAGGAGGAGGAGGAGACATCTGACGGAGCATCCCAAACATCATCACGGCCTGCTTCTGAGGGTCCCTGCAGGAGGGCCGGTCGTCCACGGAAAAGACCGTGAGGGTCGGCGCAACAGCACCATCTTCCAGGACACCTGGCCTGGCACCTGGGCCACTGGAGCAACAGCAGCACAGCAGCAAAAGACATTCTCTGCCACATGGACTTGCTGGTCACTGTCTGACCAATGTTGACAAAGACTGTGGCATGGACTCTGAGGATTTCAGATGGCAAGGACACCAAGTCCCCTAGTGAACTTTGGATTCCACACACCCGGAAAGCCCCTCATATCAAACCCCCCCCCCACCCCAACCAAAATAAAAAGTCACACCATAAAGAGAAGATGCCTACTGATTGCATTATTACCTTACATGTGTCTTGTAAAGTCTAACTATGCCTGAGTTCTCATTTGACTTCAACCATCCACACCCTGGGGCCTGAGTCTGGCACAGGACACACATGGGTCACATTGTATTAGGCAAGACAGACATGGAGCACCATACACACCCGTGATGGGCCCAACCAGCTGAGGGGGTGGCCGCACAACCGTGCCGACAGACATATTGAGTACAGCGACAGCCATGCGCAGAGGTCAGGGATCATGTGGAGTGTCCTGGGGGGCACCCAGGTATGTGTGGACAGGTGGCAGAACCATGTCCTGCAAGCTTGAGTCAGGTGGATGCAGTGAATGGTGGCCTGGCCAACGTTGGATGCATGGGGATGGCACATGTCACAATACCCACACAGTCATTGACTACATGCACAATACACAGTCTAATCCCACACAAACAGCTTGGATCTTGCTACTCTACACATAGACACATAGCCACTATCACGGAAAACCATGCCAGACATGCCGGATGCACCGTGGCAACACACCAGCATTGACTGAGAAGAGGCACCTTGGAGGCATAGGGACACCTTTATTAGTCATGTATTCGGGATTGCAGAGGCAACTCGGAGTACACATGAACGGGTCATGTGGAGTAACATGTGGGTCCAACACTGGAATCCCCCTTCTGCAGCCCAAATGCGTGATAGCCATGGAACTAGCACACAAGTGTCGGCTAACAGATAAACACCCCTTGCTGCTCACGGAGAGACTGCCATACACCATCGATCCGCTGATGTGGAAGTCCCACAGCATGTCAAGCCAAGGCAAACCGTATGTGTCCGAGGGCAGTGTAACACACATTGATGCCATCATCACATTCCACAATCCCATCACTGATGACTGTCAACAAGTCTGACCATCTATTCAGGTGTACCCAGCTGCATGTAATGTGTTCCATGGTGATGCGACATGTCTGCAGAGGAACCAAACATCGACAGGGGCAGTGTGCATACATCGTGAACAACTGCCACACCCAATACACCCCTGATGCATCCCTTACCCTAAGGAGACTTCCAAACTTGTCCGAGCGTGTAACGCTGAGTCAGCACACGATGACGTGTCCATGAGGAATAGCAGTGCCACAACAATGCAACCAGCAGACGGCATGCGCAAGTACCTGGGGATGAGAGACACACAAGAAGTCAGCCACAAAAAGCACAGCCACTTGCATGTGCATGTACTCGACACATGTAAGGATGACAACATGCCAGGTCACAATTATGACTGGGGAAATACACATCACTGCCACCATCACTCCAGTGACACATCCACACACACCTCTGACTCACGTGCCATACATGCAGATGGACACACACATCGCAACACATGCCACACGGGGACCAATGCGTGCACACACAGACACTGGTACTCACCACTAAGCAAAGAAGTCGCGTATGAGCTGAGTCCGGATGTCCTCTTGCTGAACCACGTCCTCCACATCACTAGCCCCATTGCCAAGCCCTTCGTCCTCCACGGGTGGATGGTCCTGATCATCTTGATCCAGGATGAGTGGCACAGCTTTCTCAACTGCCATGTTGTGCAGCATGCAGCAGACCATGAAGATTTTGCAGACCTTCGCCGGGGCATATGGGAGGGCGCCGCCGGTCTTGTGGAGGCATCGGAATCGGCTCTTCAGGAGGCCAAACGTCCTCTCTATCACTCGCCTTGTCCGGCCATGGGCGGTGTTGTAGCGGAGCTGGGCCGGCGTGATGGGGTTGCGGAGAGGTGTGATCAGCCATGGCATGTTGGGATAGCCAGCGTCCCCTACATGGAAAGCACATGGACATAAGTAGGACAGGAGAAGCGGTCGTGCTGGAAGTCTACGCAAGATACAGGACAGACAGACTGTACCCACCAACAACACATGCTCGTTCGTTGCGCAGCTGCGTCATCATTTCAGGCATCCTGCTACGCCTCATGATGTAGGCATCGTGTGCTGATCCTGGAAAACGAGCACAGACATGTGAAATCACCATGTTGGACAGACACACCACAAGGGCATTGATGGAGTGGTAGTGCTTGCGATTCCTGTACGCTACCTCCTGTGCCTGTGGTGGTACCAAAGCCACATGTGTCCCATCTATGGACCCAATGACATGGGGCATCCCTCCCAGGGCATAGAATCCACGCTTGACCCCAGTCAACATTGCAGGGGTTGGGAAATGGATGAAGTCATCCAGGTGAATCAACATGGCCTCTAAGAAATCATGCAGCACACGGCAGAACATGCTCTGGGACATGCCACCAACATGAGCTATGGTATTTTGAAAGGTACCCGTGGCAAGAAAATGTAGGGCTGCCATTACCTTCAGCTTGGGTGTCAGTGCCGTAGGATACCTGTGCAGCGGTTGCAGGTGTGGTGCCAGTCTCGCCGTCAACTCCAGAATCAACCGTTGGGGGAAGCGGTAGCACCGGATACAGTCATTCTCCCGCATGTCAGCCAAGTCCGGAATTGGTCGGTGAAGAGGCAGCGCTCTGCAGTAATTTGGAAGTGACAAGGAAGAGTGAGTGCACCACAACAACAATTCATTTGTACTGAGCACATGTTAAGCTGTCAATACACATATGCTACATACGGAGTCAGGTATGTGCCACATGCCCTGGACACGTATGGCTGCCAGGTGACACCCCTACCAAGACCCAGCTACACACGGAGATTGTGAACCTCCACATGCCATGGCATGGGATTAGCTGTGTCCCAGTGTAAGTGAACAGCCAGACGCAAGACAGGAGTGACATACATCCACACATCAGCAGAAGTAGGATGTCGATTGCAGAGACTGGTAGCGGAACACTAGAGCCACAGGTCACATGACATTACACTGGGACAGCCCACACACCTTGCCATGAAGGTGTACATGTGATGACTCACCACACATTCATAGAGAGGATGCAGACATGTCCTTGTTACGCTACTCCGTGTCCCATGCATACATACGCGCCTCACATCCAATACCACATGTGCCATGGTGTGCGGAACAGTGTGCCATGTCAATCTACACACAGACACATGTTGGTTGCTGCAACAGCTGCTGCTATTGAGGGAGCTCCAACATCAACCTAATGGGAACCCCCCACACATACATGACATAGTCACATCGTGCACCATGGGTAGTGACATGTCAGGTGTGCTAAACCCTGTACCGGGCCTCAGGGGACACTTGCGTGTGTTGTTGTCCGTGCCATGCCAGTGACGCTCATCCCAAGTGTGCAGTACGACATGCACACATGTCAAAGGAGTCAAGGGCATGCCTGGCACACATTGCACCATCACACATTACATGTGTACACATCTCATCATACATCTGGTGCCTTCTCCACTCAGGAGTAATGTGCCACATCACAGCCTTTCACACCTGTGCCCCACACATGTAGTACTGCCCAGACAATGCCTTGATGTCCATCCATGGACAAGTATGTCAGCCCTATTCCTTCCTGTGTGCTGCCTGTCACCACTGTGATGTGTGAAAAGCACCGTACTTTCGCAAAAAGGGCCTGTGTACGTTCCCGTATCACTATGGGAGTGCTGCCGTATGTGTACCCCTAGGGATAGTGAGCGTACGCACGCGTGTACGCTCCGTACCACCATGGGTACGCATACGCGAGAACACCCATAGTGAGACGGGCCGTACACGCGTGTGTACGCTCCGTACCACTATGGGTGTTGTCGCGTATGCGTACTCATAGTGATAGTGAGCGTACAGGCGTGGGTACGGTCCGTACCACCATGAGTACGCATACGCAAGAACACCCATAGTGAGACGGGCCGTACACGTGCGTGTACGCTCCATACCACTATGGGTGTTGTCGCGTATGCGTACTCATAGTGATAGTGAGCGTACGCTCGCGTGTACGCTCCGTACCACCATGGGTACGCATACACAAGAACACCCATAGTGAGACGGGCCGTACACGCGTGTGTACGCTCCGTACCACTATGGGTGTTGTCGCGTATGCGTAATCATAGTGATAGTGAGCGTACAGGCGTGGGTACGGTCCGTACCACCATGAGTACGCATACGCGAGAACACCCATAGTGAGACGGAGCGTACACACGCCTGTACGGGCCGTTGCTATGCATTTGGGGTTCCCTAGGGCCCCGGAACGCACCGTACCTGTGTGTGAAGCTCCAAATTACATAGGGGACACATGAGGGACAAGTATAAAGGCCTACATGCATGCTGGTTGTCATGGAGACCAAGTTTAAAGTTTGAATTTATTCAGGAAGGTGCACAGCAGAAGTCAGTTGGAAGGAATCTACTTTGTTGCAATGTGGTTCTGGAGTTAACATCATGCTCAAGAAAAAAACACAATAAGAACCCACTGACTGCTAGGTTTGAAGGGATTGGAGAAAACATAGGATACAAATGTGAGTAACCAATCACTCTGTACTCCTGTGCATGAAACAGGCCAGCAAGGCAGATATAAGGCAGCCAGGTCCCATGAGGGAGCACTTGCCTGCACATCTCTGTATTCCACGACCCAGCTGCTGCTACTGATTCCCTGGAACCATGTCAAGGGCTGTGGAGAGGTCACAGCCATTCACCCTGGAGGAGAACCTGGCTTTGCTGGATGTGATCCTCCCACAGTACCCCCTGCTGTATGGGCGAGCAGGTTATCAGGTGAGTGCAGAGTCCACTAGCACAGACTGTGTCCCTTTTTAGAGACTGTGACTTCTGCCATTGTGTCCAGGTGTGACACACATGCTATGTACTGTAGGGGGGGTCCCAGGGGGGGGAATGACTGATGTCTCCCAGCCAGAGCATGCTGTGGTGCTTGTCTGCCTTCCTCACTGTCATGGTGTTTACTGTGACAATCACTGCATGGTGCATGCCACATTCTGCCTGTCTTGTCCTCCTGGGAATGTAGCCTCTACAGTCCTCATGTGATTCTGTGGTCAGCCCAGTGTGACAGGTGACTGTACCCACAGATGTGTGTTAGTTCTGTGTACCTGTGCTAAGAGTGTCCACATGATGTGTTCGTACCCTGGACATCGGTGTGTGTGTAAGTCTCCTGTCATGTGGGTGGGTGCATATGTGGAGTGTAGCACCCCAGCTGCATGAGGGCTGGATATACCCTGGCCATGTGATGTGAGCAGGGAGCAGTGCTGTGTGTCTGACGTGCAGAGCCAGCCCCACACCTGTGAGCCCCCCCGTCTAGTGGCACATGTGCAGAGTGAGGTATGTCGCTGCATTTGGCAATGGCAGGTGAATGTCCTGTGCCTGTGTGTGTCTGTGTACTCTGCTGCGGTGGCGTCAGTGGCCTCTGGCATGTGACTGCTTAGAGGTGCTGCACATTATCCTGGTGTAGCTTGTGATGCACAGTGTGAGCCAGAATCATTGATTGTGTAGTTGCCCTCATTCTACCTGTGTACTTTCAATGGCACATACTGCTTTTGCCCTTCCCCAGAGGATCATGTCCCTATGACAAAGGTGCAATGCGTTGGATGCATACTATGCCTTGTTGTAAACAGCAAATGTGTTCTAATATGTGTCTCTGTGACATGTGCCAGGTGTATTGATGTAGTGTCACTTGTTCATCCTCACAGGTAGGCACCTCTGCCAAGGAGCAGATATGGCTGACCGCCGTCAGCGCCGTGAGGAGTGCGGATGGTCGGAAGCGGCGCCTGTCCCAGGTGAGGAAACGCTGGCAGGATATCCGGTGCTGGACGCGGAGGATCGCACGGGTCCTGCTGGGGGACTCACCTGAGAGCCATAAGAACCACGGGCGCCGCCGACTGACCCACATCCACAAGCGTGTGCTGCCGGTGGTATTTCCAGACTTGGAGAGGCGCTTACAGGAGAAGCAGCAGCAGGAAGGGGGTAGGTACATGTGTGTTTGTTGTGTTTCACCAGCATTTGTAAGTGCACAGTTGCATGGATACACTGCCAGGGTTTAAAGGCGCTGTGCAGATCCTGTTAGCCACAGTATAGCTGTGCTCTCCTGCCTCCCTTCCCCTCCTTGCAATGTGTTCCCTGGTCTGTGTGTAGTCACTCCTTCACAAGGTAATGTAGGCTGGCGCTTTCTCCACGTGAACTATGCCTGTAGCATCATGTGTGGGGGTGGTGTGTAACAGGTTTGGGGACCTTGGCTGTGCCCTGTCCAGTTCAGTGTAGGTTCCATGTCAGTTGGCACTGATGCAGAGTCCAGACATGGGAGTTAGTCTCACAAGTGTCATGCCTTACAGCGCGCATGTCCTATGTCCTATGTTGTGGCCTGTGACATGATGTGCATGAGAGTGCGATACGCATAGTGCAGGGATGTTGGGGTGTGTTGCAGTCATTCCCATTCAGGACCATGGAGTTGTGTTGCCACTACTGTCCCCTGGGGCATATTTTCCTAGGTGTCATGTGTGTCATCACAAAACGTGGACACTCTCAGTGTCTACAGCATAGGTTGTGCTCTGTGCCATTGTCCCCTGGCACCATGTATATTGACGTGAAATGTAGTACAAGTGTCCACTGTACAGCCTGACCTGATTTTCCTTGTTCATAGTCACAGTGGCCAGTGCCTGTGTGTCTTGTTACAATCATCTGATGATGGCCATTTGTACATGATTATTTGGACAGGCGCACCTTGGGTATTTGGCGTCCAATCTTGCATTTCTGCAGCCCCTGTGTATTTCACCCAGACTAAGAGATGTAAGTGCCACCTGTGTCTCAACAAATTGTCTCATGTAGGGGGTGGTTGGTGCGGGCCAAGCCTACATGTCAAAACCAGAATTCTCCTTGCTAGGTCTGGCCAGTGTGTGATGTTTGTCTGGACATACACTCAAGGTGCAGTGAGCCAGTCATGGTGGGCATGTTTTCAGTATTACCTATGCAGCATGTGCCTCAAGTTCATGGATATGGTCCCTCCTCATCCCTATTGTCGGCAACGCTGTGTGGTGCAGATGCAGTGCTGGATTGTCCCCAGGGCCTGGCTCCTATGTCAAATCCATTTCATGTCAGTTGCTATTGTGTCATGCTCTCCATGGGTTTTCATTGGCATGGTGGGTGAACCAACTGTGTGTTGCATGCCCTACATCTGTACCTTGTTTTGTAGATGTTACTGATCTTTCTTTGCAGGCTATGCACTGTAACCTATGTAGATTGGACTCATGTGACATATGTATACAGGTGTGTGATTAATTGCTGTCTCTTCACCTTGCCCACAGCATCGTCGGGGGACACAGAGGGAGACATGAGCACAGACGGTGCGGAGGGACCGAGCACCAGTGCCAGTGTTGACATCGTGGCTGGCACATTGAGTGGTACTGAGGCGGAGGAGAGTGAGGCAGAGGACCAGTCCACTGGCACCACCGAATATGAAGCGGACGGATCCGAGGATGATCTCTCCGAGTGGGCGGAGGCTGCACCACCAGCTGACAGCGGCACAACATCGCACCCCGCCCCCTCCATTGCCATCAGCCGCCTCCCACTTGCTCGTGTCCCTTCCCAACGTGCCCGGTCACCACATGTCTCCTTCCTGCCAGGCACCGCACCCCCTGCCCCTGTCTCCACTGCTGCCACCAATGCCGAGTCTGTGGACATCCAGCGGCAGTTGCAGATTGGTCAGGCTGCGATCCTTAATGTCCTCCATGGCCACAGCCAGGTCCTCAACAACATGGAGGCATACTTGAAGGGCATTCACTCATCGCAGGCTGACCAACGCAGCTTGCTGAGGTCGATAGACTCGACACTGACTGCAGCAGTGGGTCTCCTGCAGCGCTTCATCCAAACCCCTACCCCTGCCCCATCCACACTTCCCACTCCCATGCCTGTCCCACGTACACCCAGACGTCAGCATGCACCCACCACGACGGACACAGGCACCACACCAGCAGGGAAGGTCACCCGCACACCTCCTGGCACGCACACACAGGGTGAAGTAGGCACACCCACTGGGTCGGGGGGCAAACGCAAGACACGCAGCCAGAGTGGGAGTCCGCATTCCACCAAATCCACTCCCTCCAAATCCCCTCCCCTCAGCTCTCCTGGCCACATATCACACAAAGACTCCTTCATGGCCGCTCTGTCCCTGAGCCCCACAGTGACACCACCCCGCAAGCGGCCAAGGGAGTCCCCGGTCAGGGTGGTTGAGTCCCCCCCCCTGTCTACACCCTCCCCCAGTGGCGCTGCGACCCATCCCTCTGACCCCCCCCCTCCTTGGGGCCTGTGGTTCCTTCGGGTGCAGGGGATTCCCTGGAGGACCTTGCTAAGGTGTGCAGCGAGATCCTGGCCTCCACCTTTGGCCCTGCCCCACCCCCTGTGGTGGAGTCCTCCATCCCTGCACCCACGACGCCTACCCTTTGCCCTCCTGTCCCTGCGGTGCCTGGTCCTTCCCCCCCACATGATGCCCTCACCCCTGTGGAAGACGACGGAATCTAACTGTGCAGGCAAGCTAGGGGACACGCATCCCACTGTGTCCCCCATCCAGCTGTGACTTCTGGACTGCCTTATGGGCTTTGTAAATATTGAACTTCCTACAAACAAGGTTTTTTGGATCATGCTGAATAAAGCAATTTATTTTTTTCCCTTGGAACACTACTGCTTTGCTGGTATTGCTGTTGGTGGGGCTGCTACATGGTTTTGGGTGGTGTTCATGTGTTGGGTGTGTGGGAAATGTAGTAGTGTGCTGCTCATAGGGGGGACCCTGGTATCTGTGTGCCATCACACGGTGTTAGCTAGGTTTCTCTGTTCATGTAAGCAGTTACTGCATGGTGAAATTGTCCCAAGGTGTATTCCTTCCTCTGTGTACCCTGACATCTTCCCTGCAGGGTGTCCCCAATATTTAGCGCTGAGCTGTGTGTACATTAGCTGGGTGTGTGACGGACTCCTTCAACTTTGCACATGCATGCTGAGCGATGTCTCCACCTGCATCATTCGTGGCATCCTTGGTAGTCATTGTACTTGTGTATGTGGACTATTGACATGACTTCATGTGGACATGTTTTCTTTTCGGCGCTATGCATGCGTATACTCCCAGCCTCGCACACATGTGGTACATGTACTGCAGGGTCTTTGTGCACCTGACTGACATTTGTGGGCATGGTATCTGTGGCTACTCCACACTTTGCGTTCCATGGGCACTGCTGGGAGTGTTAGGCACACACCCCTCCTGTCTCTGGGCACTGCTGGGAGGACTCTGCACACACCCCTCCTGTCTCTGGGCACTGCTAGGAGTGTTAGGCACACACCCCTCCTGTCTCTGGGCACTGCTGGGAGGACTCTGCACACACCCCTCCTGTCTCTGGGCACTGCTGGGAGTGTTAGGCACACACCCCTCCTGTCTCTGGGCACTGCTGGGAGTGTTAGGCACACACCCCTCCTGTTTCTGGGCACTGCTGGGAGTGTTAGGCACACACCCCTCCTGTCTCTGGGCACTGCTGGGAGGACTCTGCACACACCCCTCCTGTCTCTGGGCACTGCTGGGAGGACTCTGCACACACCCCTCCTGTCTCTGGGCACTGCTGGGAGTGTTAGGCACACACCCCTCCTGTCTCTGGGCACTGCTGGGAGTGTTAGGCACACACCCCTCCTGTCTCTGGGCACTGCTGGGAGGACTCTGCACATACCCCTCCTGTCTCTGGGCACTGCTGGGAGGACTCTGCACACACCCCTCCTGTCTCTGGGCACTGCTGGGAGTGTTAGGCACACACCCCTCCTGTCTCTGGGCACTACTGGGAGGACTCTGCACACACCCCTCCTGTCTCTGGGCACTGCTGGGAGGACTCTGCACACACCCCTCCTGTCTCTGGGTACTGCTGGGAGTGTTAGGCACACACCCCTCCTGTCTCTGGGCACTGCTGGGAGGACTCTGCACACACCCCTCCTGTCTCTGGGCACTGCTGGGAGTGTTAGGCACACACCCCTCCTGTCTCTGGGCACTTCTGGGAGTGTTAGGCACACACCCCTCCTGTCTCTGGGCACTGCTGGGAGGACTCTGCACACACCCCTCCTGTCTCTGGGCACTGCTGGGAGGACTCTGCACACACCCCTCCTATTTCACAATATGTATGCTTAGAACATACACGTGTGTGGGTTCGCTCCATGCATACGAGGTGGGGGTACGTGTCGTACATACACGGTTGGGGTGGGGGGTACGCTCCATCCGTACGCGGGTGAGGGTATGGGTCGTACTTACACTGTTGGGGTGGGGGGTACGCTCCATACGTACGCGGGGGGGTACGGGTTGTACTTACACTGTTGGGGTGGGGGGTACGCTCCATACGTACGCGGGTGAGGGTACGGGTCGTACTTACACTGTTGGGGTGGGGGGTACGCTTCATACGTACGTGGGTGAGGGTACGGGTCATACTTGCACTGTTGGGGTGGGGGGTTCGCTCCATGCATATGAGGTGGGGGTACGTGTCGTACATACACGGTTGGGGTGGGGGGTACGCTCCATACGTACGCGGGGGGGTACGGGTCGTACTTACACTGTTGGGGTGGGGGGTACGCTCCATACGTACGCGGGTGAGGGTACGGGTCGTACTTACACTGTTGGGGTGGGGGTACGCTCCATGCATACGCGGGTGAGGGTACGGGTCGTACTTACACTGTTGGGGTGGGGGGACACTCCATACGTACGCAGGTGAGGGTACGGGTCGTACTTACACTGTTGGGGTGGGGGGTACGCTCCATACGTACGCGGGTGAGGGTACGGTCCGTACATATCCGTACCCACGCTATGGAATGCTTGTGCGGGCCGTACCCAGGCCTTTGCCACATGGGTACGAGCCGTCCCGCCATTGTTGGGGTGACGTAGGTGTGGGCGTGGTACTACTCGTACCCACGCTCTTAAGGCGTGGGTACGGGACGTACCTGTATTGTTGTGTTGCCGGTTCGCGTCGTCAAGAACTTCCGTTGTGGCGGTCGCTGGCTTAGCTGGACACGCCCCCATCCCCTCGTAGTGACCAGGGCCTGAGGGTCAGGTATGTCCAGGGCTGTGTGCTGTGTGACTTTGGTGGGGGTTTTGTGGCCTGCCCCTGGTCCTGCCCCCCCCTTTGTTGTTCTGACCTTCTGCGGCGTCTGCGTCCGAACCTGTAGAGGAGGTCGACTGCTATGAGGGCCGAGATGACACGTAGGTTTGGGTCCATGTCTGTCCGTCGCGTACAGGTACTCCTTGTTCGCGTCGTCCTGTCTGTCCGTCGCGTACAGGTCCTCCTTGTTCGCGTCGTCCTGATTTCCCGGCAGTTTTTGGCAGCCGGAAAATATTCATCGTGCAGGATGACGTCAGTGCGAATCGTGATTCCTGGTTCGTGAATGGCAGGCTGCGTGCGTCCCGATGTCACGTCGGCGCTTTCTCGGATCGCATTTGTACGTTTATTTTCGTCGGTCGGGGTTTTGTACGATTCGTACGGAAATGGTGTTTCCGTGCGAATCATAATTACATGTTTGTATATTTTGACGACCGGGTACGCGTCGGACGGAGAATATGCTCCGTCCGACGGTTCGTACCCGGTTTTTACCGGATCGTAATTGGCACCATAGTTTATTCCATAAATTCAAATATTATTTATTTCTCCATTATGTGCCTCCCCGATGGCTAGCCATATTGTACGAGGTCTTTATTCTGTATTGCCCGTAGGTGTTGTAAAATATGCAATTTGACTTTATTCACTGTACTTCCGTTGTATTTATGTTCACAGGAACTATGTGAAAACATAAACCACAAGGTTCATCTCAAATGTGATACACTCAGTTATTTTTTTGTGGCATCCTTGCACAGTTTCAAATTTAGTTACATTGAGGCCAAAGGCACAAGCTTTATGTCTTTTGCACTTCCAAAACCCTGTTTGTACTTGTCCTCTTTCTGTGAATCTTGGTACAGATTTTGTTGTCCCTTGTTTATATTTCTATATCCAGCTAACTTAATTCCCTGTCACTTATTTCAAATGTGAACCTTAATCCTTGTGGGTTGTCATCAAGGGATTTCAGGAAGCTTTCCAGATCTTCTCTGTCTCCTTCCCAAATGATTAAAAAAAATTGTCAGTGAAGCAAACCCACAGAATTATTCTTTCCATGAATTATGTCCGTCCATGCAACTTCAGCTTCCCATCTTCCCGTCATAAGATTCACATATGTCGGGCAAATGATGTCCCCATTGCTGTTCACTATACCTGTTGAAAATATTCTTTACTGAAGACAAAAAAGTTATGATTTAGGCAAGAATCCATCATATCTAACAACATAGTTGAGTGTTCCAGAAGAGATATGAAACAAGATTTTTAAAAGTATTGCCATTCCTCTATCCCATCTCAATGTTGAATTGAGGTATAGAGTGAAACCACATCGACAGTAGCCATAAAATACTTGGTGTTCTAGGGGGTATTCTTAATTTGATTCAAGAAGTCCAAGGAGTCCCTTAAGTAAGAGGGGAGATTCACCACATATGGAAACAAGAAAATATCTATAAATCTTGATGTGTTTTCAAGTAGGGATCCTATTGTGCTCACAGTCAGTCTTCCCAGGGGGTAATCACAATCCTTATGTACTTTAGGTAGAAAGTAAATGGTCAGTAAGATTGGATGAGTTGTTTTTAGGTATTGATGTTCTTCAAAGTCTTAGAGTCCAGTGTCATGCCATTGATCCAGTTTCAAGTGAAAAATGTTCATGTACTTCTCAGTGAGAACTTTTTCCAGTTTTTTGTAATGATTTTTGTTTGTCAGTTGCCTATTTACCTCTGTTATATATTTGTTATAATCTAAGATCACCAAATTCCGTCCTTCATTGCTTTGTTTTATAATACTATTCTTCACCTGTTGCAGGTCAATATGTCCCTCCCAATCTATTTTTATCATTTTTTTCTTTCTGTTGTTTTTCTTGATGTTAATATCATTAATTTTGTAGAAACCTTCAATCATCATTTCTTATTCCCAGCTGGAAGCTGAGGACAGAATTTATGAGCCCGGTTTGCAGTTGATTCCAGTTGCTTCATCTGGTGGAATCCCTAAATGTTGACATAGCTCCATATCCGATAGAGTCTTCACTTCCTCATATGACCCACCTCCCATCATCTCCAATTCCAAGCTCATGAGTGCTCTAAGTGGATTCAATTCTTTTCCAGTTATTTTGGATACCTCTGATCTTTTCTCCAAACCTCGTGGTTTGTGTTTCTTCTAAACACATTTTTATTTTATTTTACTTTTCTTGCAAATTTGTAAAGGTTGATTCTGGCATCCACCAGTTTCTAATTGGCTCTGGGACAGAACATTAGTCCTTTACTCAACAAATTGATATGGTCATCGTTCAAACGTTTTGCAGATAGATTGATAATAAGGTTGTCTCTGTTGTTACTTTTTTCAGAATCTCTTCCCTCTGGTTCCACCTCCTCTTTTTGTGGTTTCTTTTGAACTGTCTTCTTTTTTTTGGGGGGGGGGGTGTATTGTATCCTTTCAAATTCCTCCTCTACCCCTCTTCTTGTGTTCATCTGGTACAATCTCAACTCTCCTGAAAAATCAAGTTTGGGCAGTGAGCCTTGGGTCTCTTCCTCCCCCAAGATCACTTCCAAGCTCTCTGCTCTTGATGGGGCTGTTGTCAGCATTGTCTTTTTATCTGCCGCTTGGCGATTATATAGATGGTCAAATCTCCTGGCAAAGGTATACATTCTTCCTACTACATTGTACTTCCTGTCCTGATTAAATGTATTTGCTTTCTTCTCTTCCACTTCCTTCTCATATTTATCTAGTTTCTTTTCATATTCATTAACGCACTTTTTATCTCTTCCTTCTCTGGAAAACCTTCCAATGCGTCCTCCAGTTCTTTAATCTTGTTAATGACCTTTACCGATTTCCTTTCTGCATGTGTAATCAATGTTTACATTAGCTTCTTAGAGCAATCCATGGTATCCATTTACCATTGTGCTAATAGACCTTGGTCCAAATTACTCAATGTTGGTAATGCGAAAATTCGTACGCCTCTTGGGACCCTTCCACATTTTATAATATTTGCCAAAGTGGTCTTCTCCCACCATTTATTAATTTCCATGGTGATCATTTGCTCCAATTCTTTTACCAATTTAAGGGGTGTTGGTTACACAGTTCAAGCTCTCCAATTGTTATCCCTATCATCTCCTTCATGATAGCTAAAGAGTTCTTTGGCTTTCAGCTCTCTTTTCACCCTTCTGTCTGCCATCCTTCCTTGGTTAATGACCTCCGGGCCCAAGATATCTCTCAGATGTTATTTGTAGTGATTCAAGTACAACTCTCTGTGTATATGTCCACTATTTTAATTTGAAGTTATTGCCTAATTAATGTTGTGTAGCTACAAATACACCTATTATATGTGTTTTTATTCCTCACATTGGTTTAGATATACTGGATCCATACCCCCCTGGAGTATACATGGGAAGAGTCAAGAAGTCGTATTCACAGAACTCGTCTCCAACTTCTTTAACATGCAGTGACTTATCCTTTTCCACCAAATCTATGCGTGTATTCGAGTAGTTTAATTAATGCCGCAGACTCGGCCCGGAGGGTCCGGGCAGGGGTAGTCACACCTGCGCTCCCACTGGACCGTGAAGTAGTCACGTTCCCTTACCCTTTCCACCCCATCCTCATCTTTTCTCTTGAGCAGTCTCCTCCATAGAAAAAGGCAGAAGTCACGGTTCCTCTTCTTTCATGTGAACTTAGCCATGGGATAGGTACGCCGCTTCACTTCCGGGTGCAAGCCATGTGTTTTCCGGTATCCGCATTCTACTATGCAACTGGCTGATTTTCTTTTTCCAGTCTAATTCGGTGAACCAAAGAAAGAGAGGCACTCCAGGAAGCATGTTGCAAGTAAAATCCTTTATTCAGCAGATTCAAGTACGCTGACGTGTTTCGGCTTTGACAAGCCTTTCTCGAAGTGTATAAGCCACACCACCTCACAAAATACATATACATCCATCATCATGAAGACAAAAAACATACTTTCACAGACCTCTACCAGCAGGTCATCGAGGAAGATTTAATCCATACACAATTCTAAAGAATTCATGGTGGTATTTACAGATCGAAAACAAACTTGATCCATGAACGAACTGGAATGATCAATAAATAAATAAACAGACATTAATAAACATTTCCAAGCAGCACACTATATAATCAGTAGCTGACATTTTATAAAGTGAATTTAGAAATGTAAGTCCACACAATACATCAATTATATTTATCATCTTTCCCATTAGCGACCCTGGTACATGAAACATGCAACTAATATACTCAAAGGAGGGAATGTTCAGTTTCTGAACTCTATTGGAGGGATTGGAGACTATACATATATATGTAATTGTTATATTAGTAAAATTAAAAACAATTATAAAATTATAATATAAGTTAAAATTAATATTTCTTAAAATAGTTTTACAATATAAATGTTTATATACGCATACACACTTTGATATGTATATGTGTGTGTTTGTTTAAATTAGTAAATATTTATATATATTTTTAAATAATATTTACACATATTTTACATTATATTAATGTTATATGTTAAAATATTTAAACTAAATATATAGTAAAAAAATATATTTTTGTATATTTTTCAATATTAGTTTAAGACAATTATTTTTTTCCTGATATTTTTGTGCCTACCATTCTGTGTATAGAAGAGCGATATTTTTGTGATCGATATTTTTGACACAATATTTTGGGATCACAATATTTATGGTTTCAATATTGTTTCAGTGAACCTTTTGAATAACCAAATATCAGTTTTCAGTGAAACTTTCTCGTTTGTCATTTTGCACATAATTATCTGATAAGAAGCATATAGTTTTGATAAGAGGAAACTATTTCTATCTAAGTGACAACACCTAATACAGTTCTTGAGCATTCACAGATTTGACCAGATCAGATATCCATTAATCCTCAACAAAGCAGCAAATGAAATTTCATTTAGTACATTCATTTATCTCTCCTTGTTAATTTGGCTTACATTGTTCCCCATTCTCCATATTTTCTCAAGTGGAAATCCTGAACATCCTGTGAAATAACCACATCTCTCCATACCACAACAATCTCCACTGTCTACCAGGCCAGGAAAGATGTAAGTTCAAGCTACTCACCCACACCTACAAAGCTCTCCACAACACAGGTTCAGCTTACCTCAACCACAGCCTTAACTTCTACCAACCCAACAGACACCTTCGCTCTGCATCCCAAGCAAGAGCACACCTCCCTCACATTGAAAGGACCAAAAGCAGAGGAGGCTCCTTCTCATACCTCAAAGCCAAGATGTGGAACGACCTTCCGAAATACTTCAGAACCTCCCCCTCCCTCATGGACTTCCGAAGGAACCTCAAGACCTCGCACCTCCAGACAAAACAGGCATGATCTCCTCCTCCCGCATCAGTCCTGCCCTACTTAGTGCCACATGGGTGATTAGCTGCGCCCTACAAATTTTCACTAACATACTAGCATACCATAAATAAAAATGTGGATTCATCATTGTGTTTTATTGAGGGACTTCAGGAGGAGTGTCCTACTTTGCTGTAAGATCGGGGTACATTTTTGGACATGAAGTGAAGTGTGTGCATGGGATAAACCATAAATCCTGCTCTAATGAATTTTTTTTCATGCAATTTTGTGCAATCCAGTCTTCAACAAGAGACATGGAGGCATATTTACAAGCTTCTAACACCACCGGAGTGTCACTTTTTCTGAAGCTTAGGTGGCATTGCACCGTTCCCCATATTTAAAAGGTGGCGATAACACCACCACCTTGTAAATATGCCCTTTTCCGCCGCAGTCAGAAGACAGGCGGCACTATGCTGAGTTTGATCCACATTTTAATAAGTTATGAAGAGCAGCCTCCTGGAGTTCCCTGAGTTCATCTGCAACCAATCTAATCTCTCCGCTCTAGATCACAGAGGCATCACACCGGTTACATTATCACCCAGTTACAGTCTCCAAGGACACACATCAATATTACATATCAAGATGTAACCTGGTTATTACAATGTAGAATATAACACACTGCTGCTGCAAAAGGGCGGGCAATGGGTGTTGCAGTGGCCATACCACTGCAACACCCATTGCTTTTTTACGCTGCTCCATATTTACAAGGATGGGGCAGCACCAATCCTAAGGCCAGGCAATACCTGGTCTTAGAATGGCGATACTAGGAGAAATTATTAATTTCATCTGTTTTTTGCTGTTTTTGCTCTTTCTATGTGTGCTGCATTCTGCAGCACACATAGAAAGAGCAAATCGCTAATATTGGTTATTTATGTGCAGGAAGGTGTTCTTTCCCCCCACATAAACAATCACCCCTGCAGAACAGGCACCCTTGCAACATGGCTCAAGGGTGCCTGTGCTGGTGCTAGACCACTTTTTTAGCGTCAGCCCTAGGGAAAAGGCAGGGGTGCACCATATTTTTGTAAATACGGCACATCCCTGCATTTTAAAAATGTTAGAGCGTGGCGTTGCTAAGTTTGGCATAACACTGTGCTTCGGCATTTTCTTGTAAATATCCCCCATGGTTTTTAAGCCTGTGTTTCGCTCCAGCTTTGCATGCTTTAGAAGAAACGCACTCTCAAATGGAGCAAGACGCCCATATTGGGGTCTAACCATCTAACTAAAAGTTAATTTACTTGAGATTATTAAATCTATATGCAAGGATTCTTACGACATACTAGATATTAGCATAACATTGGTTTGTCATCATACATGTCACATTTACAATGTTTGTAGTCATTGCAGTTGGCCTGAACTTGTGACTTTTTCCTGGTCTGGTGCGACTAGATGAATACAGTTGACACGTTGTGCTTCTAGACTCTATTTTTACTTAAAACTTTGAAATTGCATATGTCCTTTTCCACTGAGTGGATTTTTGTTGTTTTGGTCTCAAATAATTTATTACATTTTAATTTAGGTTTGCTTGTGTCTCACCCTGACAGAGATTGTAATTGTTACTTCAGTAGGGTTTCACCCACCTCAACCATTAAAACAATTTCCATCAATGGCTAACTGGTTATTAATGTATTAGGGCAATTTGCATATTTCTTAAGGTCTTTATGGCTGACAAACAAAAGCTACGAGAGGGCACCAATTATGAAACTACAGAGGATGTTGAAAATTGAAAACTGAAAATAAGCTGAGAGTCCTTAATTGAATAAAATGGGATAGAAATCAAAGATGTGTGGGAACAACATGTGAAAGAAGATGCCAGAAGTGTACTGGTCATGGTGCTTGCATTTACCACCAAACCCTAATCTATTGCAGTATCTGTTGCTTTCCCAGATCCTATTAAAAAACAACAACAGAGAATGGGACCTTACTCCAAGTTTCATATTGAAGAGAACAGGAGCACTCGAAATGATGATAAATGTTGACAATATGTCAACCTGATCATTGGGCCAATTCTAAAAGCATGTGGCTTGTTTCAAAGCAGATTATTTGCAATATGTGGGTCTGCAGAGTGAGAGTCTGAAGATGTTGAGCATATGTTGGTGCTTCTCTTCACCGTTATATCCAAATCACAATACACATTACTAGTTCCACACCATCCAGAAGAAATGGTGATCCTGTGTTACCTGCTCTATATCTCAGACTGATGTTTCCCTGTTGGAATGACTCTCTTGATTTCCTCTTTTTGTGAGTTAAATGGCTGTGTATGTTAGTGTTAGAAGATACTTGCAGGGAGATCATGGGATCAGATGAAGTGCCAGAACCTTACATCTACATTATAAATATGTGTTTTTAATGTGTCTACAGTGCTAGGAAAGAAGCAAGCAAGATTGTGAGTGCAAGATGCCAGAGAAACCGGACCTGAAAAACAAGAAATAAATTCAATTAGAGATAAGTGTGTCATCTGCAAGAACATGAACCCATTATTTTTTCCTACCAGCTCCAGTATGTATGTGAGAGTTGTAGCAGTGGGTCTGCAGCCATCGTGGCCTTCCTCCTCAGTTGTTGTATCACATGAAGATGCATCATTAAAGGCACACACAATGCATTTAAGCCTGGCACCTAGCTGTAAGAAGAATTCAAGGTGGTACAAGTTAATTTTCTCTGTGGGGAGGTCAACTGGAAGGATTATCATGCAGCAAAGTACTTTTGACCTTTGTCATTCTCATAGCAGACAATGCTAGAGATGCATCAGGTGTGGAAACACAATGTGATCATTTGCAAAAGATAAATATTTCAGATACTCAGCCCCAATTTTCATGTTTTTGTGCATTCCTTATTATATCATTGTGTTACAATCCCTGCATCATAGTGTTGGATTTTAATAGTATCATTATACAATTTTGTTTTAGAGTAATATGGAGAATGTTTGGCAATTTTTATAAGGTAATTATGACTGTGATAAACTGGGCTGTTGGATGACTAGGGCAGGAGTCGTGGTCAAGCAACAGACACAATCCCTTCCAGGGTGAACCTCAAAAAGTCACTAAATTAACCCATGCTTAATCCTGGGTGGCTTGGCAGACACAGCACTGAGGCTTAATTTAGAGGCAATGTGTAAAGGACACAAACAGTAATAAAGTGAAAACATAACACAAGAGAAATCTCAAACCAATTTAGAAAATCAAGTAAGGTTTAATAAATTATTTGACACCAAAATGACAAACATCCAATCAGTAGAACTGGAGTTATGATTTTTTAAAGATTTTAGTAAAAAGAGAGCCAAAAAGTACAAAATGCCAACTATAGATATCTGGTCACACTGGTCCGGGTCAAAGTGACAAGTTCAGGGCAACCACGATGGAGTTCAGGTCAGCTAAAGTTGAGAGATCAGGCATGCTAAAGTTTTACCTTCTTAAATCTGTGTCAAGAGTCCCGTTTGCAGTGGAAGGGCGCGGGTAGCAGGGATAGCATTATGGGTGGCTGTCAGAGTAGCGTGAAGGGCAGGCCAGGCATTGTGGCAGAGCATTGCTGTAGCTTTGTGTTGGCAGTCCCTGCGATCGGTCAATGGTGTAGCGCGAGGGATTGGGCTGATGGGAACTTCACGTTGAATCGCAGTGTGAGTGGCGAGTTCTTGATGAGAGTAGGCCAGATTGCCATCGCAAAAGCCCAAAAGCTTGACTATAGAGCTTTGAGCCACACTAACAGTCCATGACCTGAGGGGCAACACTTAGGGTTCATGAAAATACTTCATTTTGGTCCAGGTGATGTTGATTTTTTGGGGGGAGCCTTTTATGCTCCTGGGGTTCTGATCAGGAGGCCAACAGACTAGCCTTTGGAGTCACTCTGGTAGCACTGGGTTAAAATTGCAGTTATAGGTCCAGTTCTTCTTCCCCAGGGAAGATGCAGCAGGGCAGAAAGGAATCAATTCATCAAGGCAGCAACGGGTCAGGAGTCCAGCAGAGTGGTAATGCTTTCAGCAGCATAGCAGTCATTCTTCTTGGCAGAGTATCCACAGGTCCAAAAGTGTACTGAAGAGTTGGTGTCTGAAGTCCCCTTTTTATATCCTGGTAGCCTGTTTCTGGAAGGTAGGAGATGCTGCTTTGGCTTTGAAGTGCATGACATTTGCTGCCCCCCCCCTGCCCCGGCTCCAATGTGGCAACAGTGACAATGTGGGGTCGTTAGGCCCTTTTTGTAAAGGCAAAGCATGGGCTATTCAACTGCAAGTGTGACTTTGCTCAGCTCCACCCCCCATCCTGCCATCAGATGACCCATTCAGGGACACCTAAACCTTCTACTGTGTGACTGTCTTGGAGTAATTCACAAAGACTGTCAGCTACACCCCATCATTTGGCCCAAGTCAGGCTGCAGACACAAAGGGTTAAGGGCAGGAAAATGCCAACTTTCTGAAAGTGACATTTTCAAATTTGTAATGAAAAATCCAACTTTAACATTGAAGAGGGTTTATCATCACAATTTCATAGATACAAAGCATGATATAGCTGTCTTCTCCCAATTAGAAATTACAGCATATTAAATGTAATAAGGAATTCCTAATGTTATCCTACGGGGAGGGTGGGTCTGACAGAAGTGAAAAATGAATTTAGGAGTTTTTCGATACCAGGACATTTAAAACTTAAAAGAACATGTCCAACATTTTAGCTACACAGCACCCTGCCCTGTGGGCAAGGGGGTTTAAATGCCAAGTTGGCATGTCAGTTAAAAACGGCATTGAGGCTTCAATGACAGACCTGGGACATGCTTTAAAATGCTACTGAAGTAGGTGGCAGAATAAGTTCTGCAGGCCCACTGGTAGCATTTAATTTAGAGGCCCTGGGTATTTGGTTTACTACTCCACAAGGGACTTATAAGTACATTAAATATACCAGGTGTAAGCCAATCAAACCATGTTTAGGGAAGTGAGCATAAGCACTTTAGCACTGGTTAGCAGTGGTAAAGTGTATAGAGTCATAAGTTCAACAAAAAGGAATTTCAGTGATAATTGGAGGTAAATAAGCAAAAGTCTGGGGGAAGACCACCCTTAGGCTGCCAGGTTTAACAATGAACAATGTAATTGACAGTAAGTAACAATTATAGATATAGTATAAATTGGTGTTGCTTTTGCTTCTTCTTCGTGTTTCGTGTGTTATTTCAGTTCCATCACTTTTATCCAATAGATATGGGACTGTCTTTATAAATTGATTAGTATAATCTCCTATGCCCTGAAGAAAGCCCAAAAGAAATCTTAAATGTTGCAAACATTTTGGCATTGTCTGCACTAGATTTCTAATTTATTGATTATAACTTTCTCTCAAAGGGAATTAGGATTCCATTTTTGTATACATCATTTTGAAGGAATTGTCTTATTCATAACTCTTTTTCCTTCATTAAACATTTGTTTAATCAAATAAAGTTTATGATTGATTGAATTAACACTACATATTATTTAAAAAAATGATATTATGGAATTTACTATTAACTAAAATAGGAAACTCTGTACAATTGTTGATGTATTATTTTTTAAACTGTACTTCCTGATTTATTAACTGTTCTACCATAAATTTGGTTTAGTAGTTCTGGTTTTGAATCTTTTGGGGGGTAAAGGTTAACATAATCTATGCCTTTGTGACTCCTGTCCTTAGCTACATCTAAACATTTAAAAAACAGTGGTATCTTAGTTTAATATATTCATTTATTTGTATTTATTTTATGGGTATTACAAATTATTCATGGACGCAACACAACCGTAACAGGGTGAGTGACCACCAGGTACTGGGGGGACGGGTGGAGATGGCCATGATGGCACACATGCACAATCAAGCAGAGCACAGTGCACACCCTCAATGACTCTGGGTCATCGCCCAGATATATAGACTGTCACAATGTACAATGCCATGCTGTCTGAATGTCAACATGTATCATGCGGCTACATACATGTGGACACATTGCAATACACCATCTCCCCTTCACAATGCAGGGCCACCGTCGACACCCCCTGCAGAGCAGTCCCAGACACTCTTCACTGATGAAGAGGAGGACAACCCCAGCATCGACGCACAAGCCCTCCTAGACATCGTTGACATCATCTGCGACTCACCTCCAGGATCAGGGCTGCCCAGCTGCATCGAGGACAACCCACCCACCACCCAAACCACCCAGCAGGAGGCAACCACATCCCCGGCAGTCTCTCAAGATCCCCAGGAACAACACACGGCCTTCCAACGCCGTGTGCTGGATGGCCAGAGGGAGACAGCTGAGCAGGTGTGGGTGGGGTTCGACCCCATGGCTACCAAACTGGACGCTATCCATGGGTGTTTAGGTCCGCTCCATGGTCTCCAACGAGCCCTGACTGACATCGCTGGAGTCATGATGCTGAGAGAAGAACACCTGTCTGCTCAGACGGGCTCCAGCGACACCAGCAGTGTGCTGGCACACATGCGGAGGCTCATGGAGGAAGTGGTGCGGATGGAGGCGAAAAGGATGGCAGCCACCGCTGCACACCAGCGGAATGTAGCTGGGATCTACCATGCCCTGCAGATCCTCATCATGGCATTGCTGCCACAAGGCATGGTGATGATGAATGCTGCTACCCCCACACCATCCACATCTCAGCCTCCTGGTGTGCCATTGCCTCACAGTGCGGCAGACGTATCCACTCCGGCACCTGATGTGTCAATGGCACACAGTGCCTCAGCCGGTACTGCAACACCCACAGGTGGAGCAGAGCACACATCCGGGGATGAGGACGTGGATGGGTTTGTGATCAGGAGGCACTAGCATTCATTTCTGCCACCTGGCCTGTTTCTGCTTGGTGCCGCACATGGCCCCATGACCTTCCACTGACCCCCGATACACTCCGATGCACTCACCTTGGACAGCAACATGGACTGCTATATCCTGTTTGATGACCAATGACACGGCGACCAGACTGCAGACTGGACCCTTCCTCTTCCGTAGTACTTGTCATCCCTGGATGGACTCTGGCTGGCCCTCCACGGGCCCATATTGTATAGTTTGCTTGCCATTGCCCTGTACAGATCCAGCTGCAAAACTGCACTGGATGTGCAATAAACATTCAGTAACACACTGCTGTGTTATGTCTTTCATCACTCATGTATGAATGTGTGGATGATTGTAGGGACGTCAATGATGCTCATCCTGTGGGATGCCAGTCAGCGGGTTTTGCATTGCATATTGTGTACCGGGTGCTGTGGACACTAGAACAGGGACACACGCATCAGTCACTTCCATGTTCGGACAGGGACTGAACCACGCCAGAGCCCACGAGTCAATGTTGCAAGCCCTGCGCTGGTCCGGCGTACGCCAGGCCAGACCACTCCACTTATGCTCCGAGTGGGGGGCCCTCATTGCTACCCGTCGCAGACGGACTCTCTGGTGGTGTGCAGGTCACTGGTCTAGTTGTCAGCATGTCACAGCCACTCCCTGAGGGTAGGTTTGCACACACACCACACCCATCCGGCACAGGCGTCACAGGCTATGTGACTCTGCCAACATAAGGGGCCGACGACGTCACATTCCCCTCTGCCAGTGGTGACTAGATGATGGATGCTCCACTGTTCTCAATCATAAAGGGCCCATGAGTTGCTTCGCACAAGGTTAGGGGCACCCGAGGCCTTGCGGCCATCATGGGCCTACCACCACGTGGCGCTGACTGGGGTCGCACAGGGATAGTGGCACCCAAAGCTTTGCGGCCGGCAGAGGCACCCCGCCATGGGACGGTGACTTTGGGTGCACTGAGGTAGTGCCACCTTAAGTGCTGAGCAGGTGTGCAGCCTGAGATGATGCCCCATCGCAGCTCAGGATTTGTGTGCCCTGCTGAACCACAGTGTAGGCCAGAGCCAGCGGGCAGCGTGAGCCTACCGCCACATGGCGTCGCTTCTGGGATCACAGAGTTTGTGGCACCTATTGGGCTGAGCAGGTGTACAGCCTGTGATGAGGCCGGGTGCACCGGTATGTCCTCTGCCATGGAGTAATCAAGACCCAGCACCAAACATGAGACCTGGTGGCCTGCGGAGCAGGGCTGCATGATGTGGAGGGTGCCATGTCTGCGGGCCCCAGGCTTGTGGCTTGCAGAATCACGTGGTGGGACCTCTTGTCTGCACGCTGGTGGCAGAAGGTGAGCAGTGAGGCCTGGTTGTGGATGGGTGGGCTTGCTCCGATGGGCTTCGGGAGGGGCTGGGGTGCCTCTGCCTGGGTGTGCATGGGCAGGCAGGCAGGCAATGTTATCTTGTGCAATTGTGTGTACTGTGCTAATCATGTATCTGGACTCTGTTTCAGATGACGGGTCTGTCTCAGATGTGTGACCTGGTGAACTGCAATACATACCGGCCAGTGGTTGGAGACACACCGGTGGCAGAAGGTGAACAATGTGGCCTGGGTGTGCAGGAGTGGCACTCTCTCTCTCTCCCCCTCTCTTCTTTTCTCTCTCTCTCTCTCTATCTCTCTCTCGCTCTCTCTCTCTCTCTCTCCCCCTCTCTTCTTCTCTCTCTCCCACTTTCTTCTTCTCTCTCTCTCTCCCTCTCTTCCTCTCTCTCTCCTTCGCTCTCTCTGTGTCCTTTGATGTGCGCAGGACACACCTTCTCATCATGATTTCTGTCTTGCAGGCTGTGACCTACGGATTGTCCTGAGGGGAGCCGCCATGTGTCTTCATTTCTTTTCTGTGTTCATTTTAATAAAGTTTCATTTGTTGCTTTGAAAGTAAATGTGTGATGCTTATTTTTGTGACGACATGCATGTCACCAGTTGTGATTGTGCGACATCATGCAAATTATTTTGTACATGTTTAGGTGTAGCTGATGGTCGAGGGGTGCCGGTGAGGGGGGTCCTGGGAGTGGTGGCGGTGGGTGTTGTTGCCCTTGCGGCCCTCCCGGGCTGCATGTTCAGTTGACCGGGTGCATCTGTTGTTCTTCAGGCGTGGCTGGAATGGGCTGGGCTCCCTTTTGTGGTGCAGGCTGTGGTCCGACTTTGCACCAGGTCAGGGCAGGTGTTTTTTTCCTGCTGCTAACGCACCTTATCACCTGTTTTGTGTTCTTATGGCAGTTGTGGCTGGTCATTGTGAATGTTGTGGAGTAGTGTTGTCGCGGATTTTGGCACGGGAACGCCTACTCTGCATCCCATTAACGATAGTTGCGGGGGTCATCTGTGGCGATGTTTTTTGCGGCTGCTATCACGGGTAAACTGGTGCTGTGGGATGTTAACAGCAGCTTGTGATTGGGGCGATAAATTTATCGCTACTCTGGCTGCGATAAAGTGCCGTTGACTCGGCGATAGATCCTTGTGAATATGCCCCTGTGTGTCAGAAACGATGCCTTCTGGATAGGACTGGAAAAGCAGAATTATATGAAGAAGGTATTCTTAGAATGATTGTGCAGAAATATCTTGTTTTTGTACGGTTAGGCACAAATTTCAACCCTGTCTATCAATCTTTTAAGCATTTATCCCAATAAGTGAGTGAATGTTAAGCTACTGTACACCATATATGATTTTTGTTCATTTGACTCTTCTGTTTTAGGACTAATGAAACCAAAGTACATCAAGCCACATTATGTTCAGGGAAATTCGAGTGACCTTCATCCATGTAAAAGTTACACACACCTGCATCTATATGCCTAAACGTAAACTTAAATAACCAATACATTTACGTGAATTATGCTAATAAATTACACACAACTCAAATGCACTCATACATTGTGTTGGATTTTGCAAACAAATACTAATTTGATTGAACTCCCTTCTGCAAGTACAGACCAGGAAACCACTATGTGCGCACTAACAACGTGTGTCCCATGAGATTTGAAAATGCACATTTTCAAAAGGGTAATACATTATCTTTTAGCAAATACTAATAATAGGACCCCAGTTATTTCTGTATACTTGCCCAAGTAAACTTCCTAATTTATGTTGGAACAGGAAAACTGTTGTAAGGGATGGTCCTTTATAGTGCTTTGTTTCAAGCCAGGGAAGCCCATAGTGCCCCTGTTGGCCTGTCATCTCTGCCAATCTCCCTCCTAATGCACATACAGCCCATGTTCTTCACTGGCTTATGCAGCAGGCCAGCATTCAGTCCTTCTGCAGAAAGTGGGCAGACCCTAAAATGCCAACGTCACTGGGCCTTGCAATAGGCCACGCTGATGCTGGATTACTTATGTGGCTTTAATTTACAGCAGGCTCCAGTTCAATGACATACAGAATGCACATATTTATTGCTTTCATATATGGTATTTAAGGCATTGTGTATATCATACTTTGTGTGAGTGTAACGTCTATCCCCGCCTCATAGTTGTTGTAATAAGCAGTTGCATTCTGCAGGAAGGAGCAGTTGTTCCATGTAATGTTAGTTGCTGTAATTCCTTACATTACATGTTTTTATTATGCTAAAGTCACACTTTCATATTCTTTCTCCGGGTCTCAGGTCCAAGATGCTGCCAAATTTTACTGTCCTCTCACTTTCAGGTGTCCTTGTGCCCTCCTTAGGGTGAAGTCCCTATTTATACAAACTTGTTATAACTATACTATTTCAGCAACAAACATGCGGATGTACAGTATGCCCTAAGACAACTTTCTCCACCGACAGCCAGTTAAAAGGGACTAATTTTCTCAAACAGGCCACTTGTCAGCATCAACCCCTCACACATTGAGACTAACCCCACTCCCACTACAACTTATTACCAATCAAAACAGGAGTGAACCGTGTATTTCTGTACATTTAGCTCATTTTTTCACAGATAATCTAAATATATATACGTAAGATATGCAAGCATAGCATAAATTCCCCAAATACATCTCACACTGATGAACAAAATGTACTTGTCTGGTTTTTTTTGTGATGTTGCTGTATTTTACTTGTGTGAAGACTGTGTGCCTGATTCACACAGGTAAACATTGTCCAAAAGTCAAAGGGGTAAATTCACAAGGAGCTATCGCCGAGTCAACAGCACTTTATCGCAGCCAAAGTAGCGATCAACTTATCGCCCCAATCACAAGCTAGTGTTAATATCCCACAGCACCAGTTTACCCACGATAGCAGCCGCAAAAAACATCACCACAGATTACCCCTGCAACTATCGCTAATGAGATGCAGAGTAGGTGTTCCCGTGCCAAAAACTGCGACAACACCACTCCACAACATTCACAACGACCAGCCAGAACTGCGATAAGAACACAAAACAGGCGATAAGGCAGCAGGAAAATAACACCTTCTCTAACCTGGTGCAAAGTCGGACCACAGCCTGCACCACAAAAGAGAGCCCAGCCCAGCGCCACACCTGAAGAACAACAGATGCACCCGGGCAACTGAACATGCAGCCCGGAGGGCCGAAAGGGCAACAACAACTGCCACCGCCACCCCCAGGACCCCCCTTTCCCGGCACCCCTCGACCAAAGACATGCCACACCAGCTACACCTAAACATGTACAAAATAATCCACATGATATCACACAATCACAACCGGTGACATGCATGTGTAGTCACAAAAATGAGCATCACACATTCACTTTCGAAGCAACAAATGAAACTTTATTAAATTGAACACTGAAATTAAATGAAGACACATGATTGCTCCCCCGGGACAATCCGTAGGTCACAGCCTGCAAGACAAAAATAATCATGATGAGAAGGTGTGTCCTGCGCACATCAAAGGACAGAGAGAGAGCGAAGGAGATAGAGAGGAAGAGAGGGAGGAAGAGAGAGAAGAGAGGGGGAAAGAGAGAGAAGAAGAGAGAGGGAGAGAGAGAAGAAGAGAGGGGGAGAGAGAGATAAGAAGAGAGGGGAAGAGAGAGAGTGCCGCCCCTGCGCACCCAGGCCACACTGCTCACCTGCTGCCACCGCTGTGTCTCCAACCACTTGCCGGTATGTATTTCAGTTCACCAGGTCACACATCTGAGACAGACCCGTCATCTGAAACAGAGTCCAGATACATGATTGGCACAGTACACACAATTGCACAAGACAACATCACCTGCTCGCCCATGCACACCCAGGCAGAGGCACCCCAGCCCCTCCCACTGCCCATCGGAGCATCCCCGTCCATGCACACCCAGGCAGAGGCACCCCAGCCCCTCCCACTGCCCATTGGAGCATGCCCGCCAATGCACACCCAGGCCTCACTGCTCACCTTCCGCCACCGGCGTGCAGACAAGAGGTCCCACCACATGCCGCTGCAAGCCACAAGGTCGGGCCCGCAGACATGGCACCCTCCACATCATGCAGCCCCGCTCCACAGGCCACCAGGTCTCACGTTTGGTGCTGGGTCTTGATTACTCCATGGCAGAGGACATACCAGTGCACCCGGCCTCATTGCAGGCTGCGCACCTGATCAGCCCAATAGGTGCCACTAACTCTGTGATCCCGGAAGCGACGCCACGTGGCAGTAGGCCCGTGCTGCCACCTGGCTCGGGCCTACACTGCTGTCCAGTAGGGCACACAAAACCTGAGCTGTCCGGTCCGCCAGGACGGGGCATCATCGCAGGCTGTACACCCGCTCAGCACTTAAGGTACCCCTACTTCAGTGCACCCAAAGTCACCTTCCCGGGGCGGGGTGCCTGCGCCAGCCGCAAAGCTTCGGATGCCACTAACCCTGTGCAACCCCAGTCAGCGCCACGTGGTGGTAGGCCCATGACGGCCACAAGGCCTCGGGTGCCACTAACCCTGGGCGCAACAACTCATGGACCCTTTATGATTGAGAACTGTGGAGCGTCCATCATCCAGTCACCACTGGCAGAGGGGAATGTGACGTCGTTGGCTCCTTATGTTGGCGGAGTCACATGGCTTGTGATGCCTGTGCCGGATGGGTGTGGTGTGTGTGCAAACCTGCCCTCAGGGAGTGGCAGTGACATGCTGACAACTAGACCAGTGACCTGCACACCACCAGCGAGTACGCCTGCGACGGGTAGCAATGAGGGCCCCCCTCAGAGCGTAAGGGGAGTGGTCTGGTATGCCATACGCCGGACCAGCTTAGGGATTGCAACAATGACTTGTGGGCTCTGGGCGTGGTTCAGTCCATGTCCAGACATGGAGGTGACTGATGCGTGTGTCCCTGTTGTAGTGCCCACGGCACCAGGTACACAATATGCAATGTAGCACCCTTCGACTGGCATCCCACAGGATGAGCATCATTGACGCAAGGGAAATCACAGTCCCTACATTCATCCACACATTCATACTTGAATGATGAAAGACATATTACAGCAGTGCGTTACTGGATGTTTATTGCACATCCAGTGCAGTTTTGCAGCTGGACCGGAACAGGGCAATGCCAAGCGCATTTCACAATATGGGCCCGTGGAGGGCCAGACAGAGTCCATCCAGGGATGACAAGTACTGCGGGAGAGGAAGAGTACAGTCCGCAGTCTGGTCGCCGTGTCATTGGTCATCAAACAGGATATGGCAGTCCATGTCGCTGTCCAAGGTGAGTACATCGGAGTGTATCCGGGTTCAGTGGAAGGTCATGGGGCCATGTGCGGCACCAAGCAGAAACAGGCCAGGTGGCGGAAATGAATGCTAGTGCCTCCTGATGACAAACCCATCAACGTCTTCATCCCCAGATGTGTGCTCTGCCTCACCTGTGGGTGTTGCAGTACCGGCTGAGGCACTGTGTGCCACTGACACATCAGGTGCCGGAGTGGATACGTCTGCCGCACTGTGAGGCAATGGTACACCAGGGGGCAGAGATGTGGATGGTGTGGGGGCAACAGCATTCATCATTGCCAGGCCTTGTGGCAGCAATGCCATGATGAGGATCTGCAGGGCAGGGTAGATCCCAGCTACATTTTGCTGGTGTGCAGCAGTGGCTGCCATCCTTTCCACCTCCATCCGCACCATGTCCTCCATGAGCCTCCGCATGTGTGCCAGCTCACGGCTGGTATCGCTGGAGCCCCTCTGAGCGGACAGGTGTTCTTCTCTCTGCATCATGACTTCAGCGATGTCAGTCAGGGCTTGTTGGAGACAATGGAGCGGGCCTAGACACCCATGGATGGCGTCCAGTATGGTAGCCATGAGGTCGAACCCCACCCACACCTGCTCAACCATCTCCCTCTGGCCCGCCAGCACACGGCATTGGAAGTCCATGTGTTGTTCCTGGCGGTCTTGGGAGACTGCCGGGGCCGTGGGTGCCTCCTGCTGGGTGGTTTGGATGGTGGGTGAGGTCTCCTTGATGCAGCTGGGCAGCCCTGATCCTAGAGGTGAGTCGCGGATGATGTCAATGATGTCTAGGAGGGCTTGTGCGTCGATGCGGGGGTTGTCCTCCTCATGATTAGTGAAGAGTGGCTGGGACTGCTCTGCAGGGGGTGTTGACGGTGGCCCTGCAATGTGAAGGGGAGATGGTGTATTCTAAAGTGTCCACATGTATGTAGCCGCATGGTACATGTTGCCATTCAGACAGCATGGCATTGTACATTGTGACAGTCTATAGATCTGGGCGATGACCCACAGTCATTGAGGGTGTGCACTGTGCTCTGCTTGATTGTGCATGTGTGCCATCGTGGCCATCTCCACCCGTCCCCCAGTACCTGGTGGTCCCTCACCATGTTGCGGTTGTGCTGTGTCCTGTCGAGCAGTGTCCAGTCCCCTCGACACCAGCTCCTCCATGTTATCCAGCACGAGCTGTGGCACTGGGCCCCCACCTCCAGTCTGCATTGCTGCCTTCTGGTTGGCTGCGAGTTTCTCCTTGGTCTTTCGCTTGATGTCATTGCATCACCTGTTTACCTCATCAATTTTCCTCTTGTGCTCTCCGACGGCATTCACCTTGTCCACGATGTCCCGCCATATTCCATTCTTGGTGCCCAGTGACACGTTGGAGGTGACAAACAGTTGTTGATGGTGTTCCATCACCTCCGTGACTATGATCCTGTTCGCCTGCGGATTGAACTTTGTCTTCCTCTTTTTTTTGTCCATGCCCTTCCCTGTCCCCGAGGTCCCGAACTGGTCATCCGGGGTGCTTGTGGGGTTGCGCTCATCCTCTGCGCCTACTCCAGCTACCTCCATGGTGCTTGGGTGTTGATCAGTTTGTGTTTGGGTGTTTTTTCAACTTTTATGGTGATTTTTCCCGCCTGCCAGGTGTGTGTTGCAGGCCTGGCGCTGCTTATTGCTGATGTCCTCATCGTGCTTTGGTCCATCGCAGGTTTTTTTGCGTTGGGGTTTGTGTTTTTATATCCGTCGAGGTGGTCGTATCGGGGGCATTGTCCGTGGTTTCGGCCGCCTTGTTGTGAATTCCACGTTGACACAGGGTTATTTTACCGCGAGAGGCTGCGATGTGTAAAGTTGAGTTCACATTTTTAGGTGATGTTTAGCACACGTTCTTGTGAATATACCCCAAAGTTTGTGACTTTCGGTATTCACAAAGGTAAGTTCCGAGTAGCATCTTTACGTCCTCACTCGAACCTCTGCCCCGAGTCTGGAGATTTCCCTCCACACCCAGAATATAATCTCCTACCCTCAGTGTTGAATCTCCACTCTTGTGGTGGATCTGCCCTACGAGTGGAGATTCCACTCCGTGGTGCAGATTCCACTCCGGGTGCAGAGGGGATTCTCCACACTCCCCGAGTGCGGAGATTTCACCCTGAGTGCAGAAACTCTGCCTGAGTGCAGACTTAAAGATACTAGTCGTAACTTACCTTTGTGAATACCGAAAGTCGTTAACTTAGACTTTGTGAATCGGGCCCTGTGTTTCTATGGCGACCTTAGGATGATTTCATATCTACTTAAACTTTTGTGAATCTGCCCCTTAATACTCAAATAAACTGGGCTATTTGACAATGTCCAATGGTGAATAATTTGCTTTAAGTTCTAAATCACGCAATGTAATTGTGTTTAAAGATGCAAAAGTACACAAATACTCTGCAGCTTTTGGGGAGTGTGTAGTGAAGTAATGTTTCCATTACAATTACAGACTGCACAGAAAAGTATTCTAATAAAATCCCTTTGTTGAGGGTGTCTTTGGAAGGTTTCTTTTGAATATCTGTGTAAGCGTTAGCGGTAAAGGTATTTTACTGTACTTTATATATGTATTCATTAAAAAAATATATATATGCACTCATCATTTACATAGGTAAGAATATCCAAGGGTACCATTATGATTCACCTTATCTGTATTGTAATACTAATAATAGGGAGCATTACATTTATCATATCCGTATTGTATTCAACATCACCTGTAATACATATCCTAATCCTAACAAAGGGTTATTTTTTTAGTGCCACATCTAACGAGTACCATTTGTAACATGGATAATAATAGAATGTGATCACTGTCAGTGTAATTTGACATTATTCTACAGAGGGAGTGTGCCATATAGCTATGAGAGCATGGAACAATAATATTTTTCCTCTAGTGAGACGATTTCTCTTGAGAATGGTGGAAAGCAATACTTAATTTGAAAGAGGGACTTTTTCCTTCTTTTGTGAGCTAGGCGCCTCTCTTGTATCATGGTTGCTTGCAAAAGGCCTAATGAAGGAGTTGGAGATTATACAATAGAAATATTGAAGCTGATACCTTAAATGAGGCTTAGACTATCCTTGCTATGCATGGTTCTTTACATTGCAAAATGACTTGAATATACCGCTACCTTTGTCAACAGAACAGATTTAATAGGCCGTCGAGAATTAAGAAGAGGCAACAAATATGCAAATAATCTCCACTGATGCTCGTTACGTGGAAATCCACTTCATAGGTATTCATGCGAGATATCCTCGAAACATTGTCTGATCCAGTTCACAAAACACATTTGCGTACATGCGGAATAGTATGCTAACACTAAACCAGTGGGGCATGTGAATTGGCGATTCACAAAAGCCTACTCAGAAATAGCTTCAAGATGCACAATAAAACTTTATGTGGGCAGAAAAATCAGCACATTAAAAAGTGCTACTTAGACTTAAATGTGAGTATGAAAAAGGGTAAGTAAACAAAATAGGGAATATCCAGTTCTTAATTTGAGCCGGTGGTTTCCAGTGCTCAGCACAGGCATTTAATTGGTTTCCAGTGCTCGTCACAGCACTTGATTGCCAACACGGCGCTTAGGACAGTCTGACACATGGTGCTGCTGCTTATCTAATTTAGAGATGAACAGAATAACGGTTGTTTAATAATACAATATAAATAAAAAAATACTAATGCCTGCCTCCCCAGCCATTCTATTAGGTTTGGGCACCTGGAATAATCTGAGCTGTCAAACTTGCAGGTGAGGGAGATGGTTAGTAGCTGTTTTGGCAGCAATAACAGGGGCGATAGGTGGTGGTTGTGGTGAGGGCCCTGGCACTTATTATTTTACAAATTAATCACTGGCAATATCTAATATAAAACGCAGGTGGCTGTGGAAAACGAGGAGCACAAGGTGGGCCATGCACATCTACTGACAAACGTAAAAAGGGCAAGTTAGGCCCAAGTCACAAAGGTTACACCTAAAACTATTTCAGAAGTAGTGCAGACCAGCCAAGTTCAAATTTGCAGCCATCCAGCTTTGAAATAAAGCCTGCACCTCAGGAGGCCACTCATAGGAACAAAACCACACTGGACAACTGGAGGCAGGACATAATTCTTACGGGACAAAGGTAGAAAAAGTGAAATAAATATTCAATGATATAACAGTTCACACACACAGTTCAAACACCTACAGTTGGTACCACACACACATAAGAAAGATGGAAAATAATAACCACAAAATACAATTCTACAATTTGTTGTAATTGGTTATTAGCAGAGATTGGGATATGTTGTTGCAAAGAGCCTTCTGTGCACCTTACCTGGCCTGATGATGGTGGTCTCTGGCACTGGCAAGCAGTGCTGCTGGAGATGAGTTAACCTTGTGTGGAGGATATTGTGTTCCATGGGGGTGAGTTGGAGGACCGATCCTGGTTCTCAGCCAGAGACTATAGATACCATCTGTATCTTAGCAAACTTTTCCTTCACGTGTCTCCTCTCATCTAGCCATTTTTTTTTATATCCCACAAGGAGGACCCTATTCATTCACAATAACTGAGAGATCTTACCAGATGGCCTGCTTTTCCATTCCACTGAGGGTGTGTGGAGGCAGATCATGTAAGCACACATGCAGAGGAGAGTTGTGTCTATGGCCCAGGACAGCTCTGTGTGGCTGGGGGGCCCGACTCGTACAGCCAATCGTTGTCTTTATTCCATCTGGGCAGGAGAAGGCAGGAGGCAGATGGGCCGCAGCCTACTGAGATGAGGTACTGAACATCAGGACATCTGGAGACTGCACATGCGATGAGCTGATCTGCTCGTGCTCCCCCAGTTGTGTGATGGGAAGGGGATGGGGTGAGATTTGGTACTACTGCAGCTGAATCTCTGGCACAAGGAAGGCATTTTGACACCAGAAAGGAATCCAGAACAAACATGGTGGAGGGTAGCCTTCCTCACGAGCACTAGTGATCATAAAAACAAAATGAAATCTATACTCAGGGGCCTGCAAGAAAGCCTAAGGTCTACCGATGCTGAAATGGATTTACTGAATGCGTGCGTCTGTCTCATCAATTGGACCGACATACCACTAGGGGGCATATGTACAAGGAAATATAGGAGCACGGAGCTGCACCAAATTTGGCAGCGCCATGCTCCGACATTTCAAAAACGTCAGGGGTGTACCGTTTTTAGAACAATATGGCACACCCTTGTGTTTTCCCTAGAGCTAGCGCTAAAAATAGGTGCCAACACAGGCACCCTTGCACCAAAGTGCAAGAGTGCCTTCATTGCAGGTAATTATTGTTTATGTGCAGGAAGGTTTCCCTTCCTGCACATAAACAGTCAATAATGGCGATTTGTTACTTCTATGTCTGCTGCATTCTGCAGCACACATAGAAGTAGCAATTCTTCATTATTGGATGGTGGTTTATGTGCAGGAAGGGACACCTTCTTGCACATAAACAATCATACATGGTGTTTTGCTCTTTCTGTGTGTGCTGCACAATGCAGCACACAGAAAAAGCAAAAACTAGGAGAAATAAAAGTATTTCTCCTCGTTTCCCCATTCTAACGCCTGCTCTTGCATAGCGTTAGTTTTTGGCGCTGCAGCAGATATACAGATCCTTGTAAATCTGGTGCAGCTCAAAAAGCAATGGGTGTTACGGTAGAATGCTAAAAAGCAACACCCATTGCACGCCCCTTTCATGCAGATACCTTTGTGAAAGGGTACCATATTTACTAAACAGAGTTAAGCCACAAAACATGGCTTAACACCACTTTGTAAATATGGAGCAGGGCATTTTACCACAGGAACGTCGTTAAAAGTGACGTTCCTGTGGTGCAATGCCCTTGTAAATATGCCTGAGTTCTCAGATGCAGAGCAGTGCATTTCTATGACAGAGGACGATCTTGCCTTCAAAGTTGAGACTATTCACAGCATAGAAAAAGTACTCTGAATTATTGAGGCAAAAAACAAATACTTGGAGGCGCATTTCCAGTACTGGGTCAACGAATATAGGAAGACTGGAGGACCTCATGGAGCGCATGTTGAGTTCTCTGTTTCTGGACAAGGACTTCTCCCGTCTCCTCATATAGAAAAGAGTTCATAGATCATTGATGAGAAGACCTCCGCTGGGTGTGTCTGCTCGACCTATTGTGGTCTGTTTGCTAAATTTCAGGGATCGTGACATAGCCCTTTGGTTGGCATGTGAAAAGTGCGACCTAAAATTTTACTGCAACCAGGTATCTCTTTTCCCAGACTTCACTGTTGCTGTCCATAACACTAGGTGCAAATTTAGAGCACTGAAGCAGCAACTGTTTCAGGCAAACATACCGCACACCATGTTATACACAGCCAACATGCAAATCATACATCAGGAAAAGCAACATCTATTACAAATGCCACAGCAAGCTGAGGAGTTCCTTTGGAGGCACAGGAAGGGGGATAAATGGCAGCTGGCTGCGTTGTCTGTGACATGCACTCCTTCGCAACATGAATATTCTGATTAATTGTACGAGGGCTGAGAGTGTGTCTGCTGGCCCCTGAATTGGTTGCGGAATCTGATCGCGAATTAAGGGTTAGTCCTGTTAATAATTTTGAATATGCAATTTAATTGATTTGCATTTGAGGGGGGTTATCAACCTAGTACCACTCTCATAGTAAATACGTTGCATGTATTAAATACTGACCTCTCGTTGCCCTTGACTCTTAGGTTGAGGTTGTTCCATCATCTCTCCAGGCGTCCCCAGGGGTTAATCTCACTGAATTAATTACTTTTTGAACCCTATATGTTGTTAATTATGGTTTCACGGGGTTTAAGGGGAAAGAAAGAGTCTATGCTCCTGATGTGATTGGGCCACCAGTGTAGGGGGGGAGTTGGAGAGCCTTTCCGTTATGGTTGCAATGTTCACTTGTGTTTACATACATGCAACATAGTTGGCAGAGAAAACATGTGGCACCTGCTAAGGCGCACCATACCATTCATGGACACACTCCAGTCATATGTGGCTCACAATGATAATAGGAAGCAGGGATATGAGTTACAATCCATGACGTGGAATGTGCAGGGGCTCAACATCCCCTAGACTTGTCCTTGAATATCTAGATAGACACCAAGTCGGCGTAGTGCTGCTTCAAGAAACCCACCTCACATAACAAACCACTAGTGCACTCGCGAAAAGATGGGCCTTGTATTGTCTGACCTCCTCATATGCGTGACCTCAATCAAGTATAACCTCTCTCTCTCTCTCTCCTTCACTGTTCGGATCTTATGTAGTCAGTCAGGAAAGCTGGGAACAGTTAAGAACATCCATTTTTTTAAAAGCAACGAACGTGCCACTAACATCGAGATAAAAATGATCTTTGGACACCCCAAAGCTATGTTTGGCATATAACAATGACCTAATATCCCTAACAGAGGATTTCAGGGAATCTCAATCTATAGTTGGTTTTCTAAAAGTCTAAGAATAGCCTCTAAAACCTTTTTACAATGCCATTGCTTTGTATGCGTTTAATAATCACTAGGCCCAAAACCGCCCCACGACCCCATTCAAGATGCCTGAGGGTCCATTCTAAATTTACATAGGTGAGGCCATAATGTCTAAAACATTTGCTTTACTTTTTAAAAAACATTGAAGGGTCTTATATCTCACTTTTTTAGGAGATTTAATTATTCATAAAGGATCCCCTATTTGAGTCTGTGAATTCATTATGTCCATTAGGTCATTTTCCAGCTGATTAGGGAGAAGTATGTGTTCAAGATGACCATAGGTTGTTCATGTTGCTGATGGAACCTTGAGATTTTTGTACATTTTCTTTAGACGAGAAGGTTTGTTGAAAGCCATACTGACTGATAATGGTGTGCAACTGTGTTCACTGGAAATGGAGGAGTTCTTGAGGTATTGTATACATAACAAGAAATGTTCCTTATTTCATCCCAAAATAAACAGGATTGTGGAATGCTGCAATAGGACTCTCAATCAATTGACCTGGAAGAGAGTTTCTCAGGAAAGGTTGGTGGCTTATCCCTTATCCTCACATATGACCACAGAGAAAACACTTTTAGATTGAGTAACGCTATATGTGGTTACTGTTGACATGCTTCACTGGGAGGGAGAGTACTACACATCCCAAGCTTAACTCTGTTAAAGGGAGGAGAAGGAAGAGGAGGTGGAACCATCTCTCAATGCTATATGCAGCGTCCATTGCTCTCACTGTGCAGGGAAATACCTAGCATGTGCCTTAGCAAATATTGGGACACGACTGGGCCCATCTGTGTTTGAACAAGGCTGGACTAGGTTTGGGCCCTTTAGTTTAACTTTTATTGACTTATCCAAAGCAAAACAGCTACAGCCCCTATTGATGTAACAATCAGGCTTCCACCTCTTCCTTATAAACCTCTTATTGACCACTGCAGTGGGCATACTTAATGAGAAAAATTGCCATGTGGAAGAGCAACTGGGGTCTCTACGTAATGTGTCTGTTGATCACTGCTGCTTACGTCCAGCTCTTGGATCTAACATTTAGCACACTACTGCCTCAACTAGGCCATTAAATCCATGTATTTACACCAAACCATTGACAATTTAGTCTGATATTCATTGCTCTTCTTCTATGGGCTCACAAATTTCTGTATGACCTGCAAAAATAAAGGAAAACTACTCTGTAAAGAATGATTTACCTGGTAAAAACAAATCACCCTCAGCCTGAAGCAAACTAAAAGTGATTCAGTGGTTAAAGCTCTTAAACAATGCAGACTGAAAAATGCACTTTAAACACTAGCAGCAGACTACCAGTTAACTCCCTGGCGACCAGCCAATCTACTACAGTGTTCTAATGAGCAACTAGAATGCTAACATTCTGAATTAATGGCAAAAGTGTGGTACAACTAAACGCCATCTTGATGGAATCGAAGTGGAAAACTGAAAGCATTTTCTATTGCGGATGCTGCAGTAAATGAGGAAATTAGGGAGTCTCATAACAGGAAAGTCTCCCAAGATGGCGTCCAGAGAAAAAAAATCTAAATGTAGCGGAAAAAAAGTCCAAATGTAGCACAAACATCTCCCAAATGTAGCTCAAGTATAGCCCAATGACAGAAGTGTGTAAAACTTACTTGTATTTATTTGTTTATTTGCAGTTTTATATAGCGTGGACTTTGCCTGAAGGCATTGGTGTGCTTTACATGAGCATCAGTTACATTACACAAGGACACATTCATTTTGGTTTTAGGCATGGGGAGATTAGGTTATTTGCCCAGACATACAGGATGTTGTATTGACACAGAAACTCAAACCTGGTTCCCCAGTTGCAAAGTCTGCAGCTCTGGCTGTAACACCACATCCTCTCCCCAAAGTGCAACAAATAATCAAGTGATCAACTGGATAAAAAATATAAATATATCAAATAATTTAAAAGCTCTTTGTTGCTATTTGAGAACTCAGAATATGTATCCTTATTTTAGTTTTTTAAAGCACTAACAACAGATACTATGGGAATAAACCCCTCATTTTTATCATTTCTAATGCTTTAGGTATTATATTTTGAAGTACATAAAGATGACTTCAGGCGTGCCACACTTTTGCAGTAAATATAGACTGTTAGAAATCTAGTTGTTCATTAGAGCACTGTGGGGAGGCAGAGGTCAGGGGCACTGACTCAGCCAATTGAAGGTAGGAAGGAGGGGCAGAGGCAGCAAGTTGACCACGCTGGGCAGGGAGGAGAGGCAGTGCCAGTACAACTGACCATGGAGGGCAAGGGAAAGGGGGCTTGGGGCAGGGGCTACAAACCAACCATGCCGGACAGGCAAGCAAGGCTGTGGCAACACACATATCATGGAGGGTAGAAGGTAGGAGGGCAGGGGGACACAAACTGACCTTGCAGGTAACTATAACTCATGCCCTATGGTAACAATAAGTCGCACCTTCGCCATCCACTGGTAATTGCCCCATATATTACATCACTTATGACATCTACTATGACATCTTAGATAATATCACTGTAACTTTGCAGTAAAAGTATCAATAAGAAAACTGTGTATGGTGAGGGCACAAGTTATAGTTACCATAGGGCATGAGTTATAGTTACTTGAAATACCTCTAACTATAAAAGGTAAATTTCTATGGTTTTGTTCATGTAAAATCTGAACCTAACTGTAACGTCCCTGTAACCTTTGTTCTTTTAGTAAACAGATAGATAATGTGTGTGTGTTTATGCATATATATATATATATATATATATATATATATATATATATATATATATATATATATATATATATATATATATTACATAATACAAATTATATAGAACATACAAAATAATAAAATATTTACAACAAATAACTAATATTGTACTACTATATTATACTACTATATATATGTATATGTCCAGAATAGAGTTACCACATCTAAAAATGATAAGTTCAAGAAAGACAAAGACTGAAGTGAGTATGATAGGTAAAGGGCAAAATTGCCATTTAAAATAAAAATAATATATAGTCATAGTTTAAAACTAAACTAAAAATAAGAAACTGAAATGAAAAATGTGAAAAATAACTATGTATAATAAACCCATGCAATTAATATTTCTTCTGCTCAGCAGACTGCAACAAGTACCAACTGTAAAAAAAAAACGAACTGCAGAATAAAAATGTATTGAAAGTTGAGAAAATATCCAAAATGTAAGTAACACTGTGCAGTTATAATGTAAACATGTAAAACAAACATTAAAACATAATATATTTTACAATAATTAATAGATAGATTTTTTTATTCTGCAGCTGATAGATAAAATGAATAAAATGAGATATGCAATTCCTAAAGAAGCAACATACATCAAAAATCATAAAGGAAGCTGTCATTAAGTTATAGAGGATATAATTAAGGACAGCACTACCAGCGAAAAGCACTTTGGGAATGCACCAAATATTACTCAATCCTATACTAGGGCTACCCCTAAAAATGAGATCATTGGAAATGTTAGGGAACATAGTCATCTGCCAATTAGTTCGGAAATACAAATGTGAAATGTCTTACAGGACATGAAACATGGAGTACAAGCTCCCAAGAGGCAATAGGAATGATACTAAAAAATATTTTTCCAAATGTTCCTGAAAAAGCAACAGGCCAACTTCCTGCAATTACAAACCAAAGAGAAACACTGCCATAACCCTCACAAATTAACATACATTTTGAACAAGCAATGATTTTCAGTACACGGAAAATATACACAAACTTTGCAATTCAATGATACTACTATCCCCTTCACCAAAGCATGTGGAGGTACCTACAGAAATCTTTCCTGAGTGCAGAGTATGCATATAACCTACAAAAATATAGCTTTAGAACACATCTTTGTAACAGAAGGGAACAAACGTTAAGAAATTCTAATTACATCCCCCTATTATCAACAGCATGAAACAAAACTATCCCCATTACTGGATTATTATGAAGACATTTTAGTTTATTTCGTGCAGCGATCAGGACACAGGCACCAACCAAAGAATCATTTTCATGGTGGGATATGTATGACAGGAGTATGCACCAAGAAAAAATCCCAAATAGAAATATTAATTTTATATTTCCTGGAGTGTCCATAGTTATAGTTAGCTATTAATAAACTCTTAATATTAAAAATATGAATTAACATCTCTATATATATATATATATATATATATATATTACCTACTAGCGGTCGCCAGTAGGTAGTTATAGTTAGGACCCTGTTTCCATAGGAAATCCGCAACATTCTATTTGGAATAACTTTGGCGCCGGTCGACGAATCCTCGCGAAATTTTTAAAATAGGTGGGGCGCTACGCTCCGCTCCTACCCTGAAAGTCTCGGGGGGATTCGTCAAGCGGGGGCTGAGATAAAAGGGGGGTCCCAAAACACGTTTTTCCCATGCATTTTTCCATAGGACCTTTAGACACAGCTACAGCCCGAACGGCTGAACAGAATTACTTGAAATTTGGCAGAGAGGTAGTCCTCAGGTCAAGGAAGTGCCTTTTGTAGGTTTGGTGTAAATCTGTTCAGTAGATTCTGAGAAAATAGCCTTTAAATCAATATATATATCTGAGCCAGCTTACGGTGCGCTTACGGTGCGCTTACCGTACACGTACGGTGACGTGCGCGAGCGCGATTCTGATTGGCTCTTAGATCTTAGTAAACATTCGAATCGGTCGAAACCAGGAAGCGGCGGCCGCCATTTTGTGTATTTCACTCAGAAAAAAAAGGGTGATAACTTGAAAAGGGGGCAAGGAATAGAGTTACAGACCCCCTAACATTTGTAAGGGGGTCAAAGAAGGACAGAAAAGTACAAAGAAAACATTTATTGATTTTAAAAAAAATCGCGTGGATGCGTACGGTAAGCTCACCGTACGCGTACGGTAAAAGAAAATAAAAAAAGAAATGAAATGCAGATTTAAGTGTTTAGATATTAGGGGGCTCTAAAAAGAGCCGTTGTGTTTATTAAGTGTTTTTTTAGTGGTACCTACAAGTAAGTACCGATGCAGAGTCTAAGGTTCAAGAGGAAGACTCTGTTCCCTTCATCAGTGAAGTGTACACCATCTCCTCTATAAATGTCTTGCATGTCGTAACGCAAGTTGTTGTGGTAAATGGAACCCATACCATAGTCACGGAAGAAAGCAGAAACAGATTTGTTGACGTGCTTCCTTGCTTTGTCAATCTGTGGACAAAAATGATTGGACCAGTTCCATTTTTGCCTTTGGCATATGTTAGAAAACACAAAGGCAGTTTTAGGGAAAAGTGAAAACAGTTGTGCAAAGGTGTCCTTCATAAGCATTTCCAGACCTACCCCAGTCAAAGTGCCTAGGTCATTGCCACCACAGTGCACTATTATGAGGTCAGGGTGTTGGATTTGCATGAAGGATTTCACCAATGGCATCAATTGGTGCCACTTTAACCCTCTCTGACCAATCCATTTAATGTCTACATTTGGCAAAGCAAGGTCTCTCACCATATCTGTTTTCTCTGCATACTTTTCACTCCAGAAGACATAGCTGTGCCCTACAATCCACACTGTGAACATCTTCAAAGGAGAACTGGATGCACTTAGGAGGTGTAATTCAGTAGAATGGTAAAAAGAAATGAAAGACAGTTTGGAAATGGAGGCATACATATTTTTTTTATAAAAAAAATAACTGATTGGCTGTTTCATACCATTCTAGAATAAAAACTAGGCTGTATGTGTAAATTTATAGAAGCATGTTTTGTATTGGTACAGAAAAATGTGTTACCAAAGAACAGTACTATGGATTTGCTGTTAGGTTTGAAAAGTCAAGCACTCCTGCTCTTTGGAAATGAAACATTGTGTGGCGAACTTCTGACCTAACTCCACACAGCAGTGTTCCATGAGCTGTTGCTATGGTAGCAGGCAGAAGTCAAGTTGGGGGAAGGGTACTAGGCAGAAGTCAAGTTGGGGGAAGGGTACTTTTGGAAAAGGGTTGGTTTTCAACCAATAGAAATGTGTGATTACATTTGAAAAAAAGGGGGAAGCACTGAGACTTGAAATTAACATGTATATGTGTGGAAAAAGAGAGGGAAAGTTTGCCATTATCTGGTTCTGCTGAGAGGAGAGAGGTGTACAGAACAGAGATCCTGGCTCTGATAATCTGCTGTTTGAGTGCCACATTTCTTTTACAATTAACTAATTTTAAAGGTGAGTTTAGAGTTTGAGAGGGGATGTATATGGTAAATTAAGAAATGAATAATAGAATTGGAATTCCTTTTGTTGAAGTTGTGTTTATTATTTTCTGTTTTGGGAGAAATTTAAATGTGAGGAACATGTAAAATAATATGGACTATGTTTTCACGAAAAATTAAGGTGTACTGGTAAAAATAAGGAATACTTTAAGGGTTTGAGGTTGCACTCAGTAATGCAAATACATTCAGCATCAGTAAGGCTGGTTGCCCTTGCTGGAGTGTAGTGAGTCACCCAGGTTACACATGTTGCTGGTCTCAGAAAGCTGTTTGGTATTGCTCTGGTGATTTTACATTTGCATTAGATGGAAAGGGGGAGGTATTTTTTTATGCAGAAGCAGACTCTTAGCACACAGCCAGCTGGTTATCCTGTGGAATCATGGATAGTATTCACAACCGAGTGGGGTTTGAGGTTTCAGTTAGTAATGCAAATACATTCAGCATCACTAAGGCTGGTTGCCCTTGCTGGAGTGTAGTCAGTCACCCAGGTTACACATGGTGCTGGTTTCAAAAAGCAGTTTGGACATGTGCTATTTTTCAGAATCTGAAAAGTGGATTCAAAATGTGTCAGTCTGTAAAAGTGTTTATCACTTGCCAAAAAAAAGAGTAGTAAGTGTGCTTTCAAATTGGCAAAGAAATTTCGTTTTGTGACTAATATGAAAACATGACTCTGTGTGCAAATAGGAATTACAGGCAGAGATTTATTGCGTATTGCTCTGGTGATTTTACATTTGCATTAGATGTAAAGGGGGAGCCATTTTTTTGTATGCAGAAGCAGACTCTTAGCACACAGCCAGCTGCTTATCCTGTGGAATCATGCATAGTATTCACAACCGAGTGGGGTTTGAGGTTTCAGTCAGTAATGCAAATACATTCAGCATCACTAAGGCTGGTTGCCCTTGCTGGAGTGTAGTCAGTCACCCAGGTTACACATGGTGCTGGTCTCAAAAAGCAGTTTGGACATGTGCTTTTATCAGAATCTGAAAAGTGGATTCATAATGTGTCAGTCTGTAAAAGTACTTATCACTTGCCAAAAAAAAGAGTAGTAAGTGTGCTTTCAAATTGGCAAAGAAATTTCGTTTTGTGACTAATGTGAAAACATGACTCTGTGTGTAAATAGGAATTACAGGCAGAGATTTATTGCGTATTGCTCTGGTGATTTTACATTTGTATTAGATGGAAAGGGGGAGGTATTTTTTTATGCAGAAGCAGACTCTTAGTACACAGCCAGCTGCTTATCCTGTGGAATCATGCATAGTATTCACAACCGAGTGGGGTTTGAGGTTTCAGTCAGTAATGCAAATACATTCAGCATCACTAAGGCTGGTTGCCCTTGCTGGAGTGTAGTCAGTCACCCAGGTTACACATGGTGCTGGTCTGAAAAAGCAGTTTGGACATGTGCTTTTATCAGAATCTGAAAAGTGGATTCATAATGTGTCAGTCTGTAAAAGTGTTTATCACTTGCCAAAAAAAAGAGTAGTAAGTGTGCTTTCAAATTGGCAAAGAAATTTCGTTTTGTGACTAATGTGAAAACATGACTCTGTGTGTAAATAGGAATTACAGGCAGAGATTTATTGCGTATTGCTCTGGTGATTTTACATTTGCATTAGATGGAAAGGGGGAGCCATTTTTTTGTGCAGAAGCAGACTCTTAGCACACACCCAGCTGCTTATCCTGTGGAATCATGCACAGTATTCACAACCGAGTGGGGTTTGAGGTTTCAGTCAGTAATGCAAATACATTCAGCATCACTAAGGCTGGTTGCCCTTGCTGGAGTGTAGTCAGTCACCCAGGTTACACATGGTGCTGGTCTGAAAAAGCAGTTTGGACATGTGCTTTTTTAAGAATCTGAAAAGTGGATTCAAAATGTGTCAGTCTGTAAAAGTGTTTATCACTTGCCAAAAAAAAGAGTAGTAAGTGTGCTTTCAAATTGGCAAAGAAATTTCGTTTTGTGACTAATATGAAAACATGACTCTGTGTGCAAATAGGAATTACAGGCAGAGATTTATTGCGTATTGCTTTGGCGAATTTACATTAGCATTAGATGTAAAGGGGGAGCCATTTTTTTGTGCAGAAGCAGACTCTTAGCACACAGCCAGCTGCTTATCCTGTGGAATCATGCATAGTAATGACAACCGAGTGGGGTTTGAGGTTTCAGTCAGTAATGCAAATACATTCAGCATCAGTAAGGCTGGTTGCCCTTGCTGGAGTGTAGTCAGTCACCCAGGTTACACATGTTGCTGGTCTCAGAAAGGTGTTTGGTATTGCTCTGGTGATTTTACATTTGCAATAGATGGAAAGGGGGAGCTATTTTTTTATGCAGAAGCAGACTCTTAGCACACACCCAGCTGCTTATCCTGTGGAATCATGCACAGTATTCACATCCGAGTGGGGTTTGAGGTTGCACTTAGTAATGCAAATATATTCAGCATCACTAACGCTGGTTGCCCTTGCTGGAGTGTAGTCAGTCACCCAGGTTACACATGTTGCTGGCCAGAGAAAGCTGTTTGATATTGCTCTGGTGATTTTACATTTGCATTAGATGGAAAGGGGGTGTTATTTTTTTATGCAGAAGCAGACTCTTAGCACACAATCAGCTGCTTATCCTGTGGAATCAAGCACAGTATTCACAACCGAGTGGGGTTTGAGGTTGCAGTCAGTAATGCAAATACATTCAGCATCACTAAGGCTGGTTGCCCTTGCTGGAGTGTAGTCAGTCACCCAGGTTACACATGTTGCTGGTCTGAAAATGTTGTTTGGACATGTGCTTTTTTAAGAATCTAAAAAGTGGATTCATAATGTGTCAGACTGTAAAAGTGTTTATCACTTGCCAAAAAAAAGAGTAGTAAGTGTGCTTTCAAATTGGCAAAGAAATTGCGAATTCTGACTAATATGTAAACATGACCCTGTGTACAAAGAGGAATTACAGGCAGAGATTTATTGCGTATTGCTCTGGTGATTTTACATTTGCATTAGATGGAAAGGGGGACCTATTTTTTTTGTGCAGAAGCAAACTCTTAGCACACACCAGCTGTTTATCCTGTGGAAACATGCACAGTATTCACAACCGAGTGGGGTTTGAGGTTTTAATCAGTAATGCAAATACATTCAGCATCACTAAGGCTGGTTGCCCTTGCTGGAGTGTAGTCAGTCACCCAGGTTACACATGTTGCTGGTCTGAAAATGTTGTTTGGACATGTGCTTTTTTAAGAATCTAAAAAGTGGATTCATAATGTGTCAGACTGTAAAAGTGTTTATCACTTGCCAAAAAAAAGAGTAGTAAGTGTGCTTTCAAATTGGCAAAGAAATTGCGAATTCTGACTAATATGTAAACATGACTCTGTGTACAAAGAGGAATTACAGGCAGAGATTTATTGCGTATTGCTCTGGTGATTTTACATTTGCATTAGATGGAAAGGGGGACCTATTTTTTTTGTGCAGAAGCAAACTCTTAGCACACACCAGCTGTTTATCCTGTGGAAACATGCACAGTATTCACAACCGAGTGGGGTTTGAGGTTTTAATCAGTAATGCAAATACATTCAGCATCACTAAGGCTGGTTGCCCTTGCTGGAGTGTAGTCAGTCACCCAGGTTACACATGTTGCTGGTCTGAAAAAGCTGTTTGGACATGTGCTGTTTTCAGAATCTGAAAAGTGGATTCAAAATGTGTCAGACTGTAAAAGTACTTATCACTTGCCAAAAAAGTAGTAGAAAGTATGCTTTGCAATTGGCAAAGAAATTTCTTTTTCTGCCTAATTTCAAAGCATGACTCTGTGTGCACACAGGAATTGTTTTTAGATATTTAATTTGTGAAGGTGTTATTGTGATTTTCATTTATAGGAAAGGGGTTTATAGTATTTTAAGATTTCAAAAGATCATAAAAAATGTAGTAATATATTTAAATAAAATAAAGGAATTTTTTTTTAGTTTTTTTCAGGTATTGTTGAAGAGCAGTGAACACAATTTAAGATGCCTACAAAATCCAGACTAAAGAAAGACCACAAAAAAAACCTATATTTGAAGACAACTGGAGGACCTAAGTTAGTTGGAGATGCTCATGTTGGGAAAAAGAACAAATCTTCTGGTAAGCAGACAAAAGATTTTTTAAAGAACATCTTCAAAAAAAGGAAAAATGTACAAAATGTCTGTACTGGAAAGAATGTTTTCAATAGAAAAAAACAGGAAAAAATTGAGAATTTAGTTAATGCAAATATACCTTCTGCAACAATAAAGATTAACTTAAACAGAAAAACAGTGTTTAAAGAGATACGTAGAAAAATGTTTCAGAGAAGAGTTATGTCCAATTTGATAAAGGATGTGAAGAAATATAAGCAAAAGGCAAAATATTACAAGAGAAAAAAAGAAATTGAAGCCATTGCAGCAAAGGCATTAGAATTAAAAAGGAAACTATTCATTTTAATTTTGAATAGGATGCGTACATTAGATAAAATGGTTAATGTACTGAAATCACAAAGCAAAAGGAAAAGAGTAGTGAACAGAACAAACTTTTGTAAAGTGTTTTTAGGAAAATGGATGCATAGTTCAAGTAGTGAACCTTTTTTTAATGAAGAGAGTTATTTTCAAAGTAATAGTTTGCTGCATGCAGTTGACACCAGAGGTCGTGCTTATGAAGTGAAAAATGGTTGCATAATGGAGAAGGAGATGATGGTTCCAAGAGATGAGGTACAAGTGATGGCGGATGAGGCTATGGGGAGACGTCCTAAAGCCCCAGTGTACACTTGGAATTGTAGTAGTATTTGCACTGTGCGTCAGGAATCTATTGATAAATTTCGTGAGTTTCTAAGAGAATATAGTAAAAAAAAGTGTAAAACAGAAGATTAAGGTGCTTCAAAGTCTAGATCCATGCAGAGTGAGAGAGAATACTGGTTTGCAGGGTCATTCTCTGGCTTGTCTATCTAGAAAAGTGTGTAATAGTGTTTTCCATCATTTTAGGATGCTGGCTGTTCATCATACTGAAATGAGAAAGTTTGTGAGACGGTTGTATTTTGCTAAAAGTCCAGCAATAAAGTTAGATGAATTGAATAGGGCTCTGTTCCGTGGATCGGTATCAGATGTAGAGAAGGTTGTTGATGAAATTCAGTTTTGTTACTTTGGTCCTGAACAAAACAGTGCAGAAAAGGACACAGTAAATGAGGAAGAAGTGGAAGAGAATGTAGAACCCTCTGTAAGTAAGACATTTAATGATCACATAACAAAATTTGCAATAATCTCTAATGAAAGACCAAATATTACTTGTATTTGTTGCCGCAGAACTCATTATAGAAAACAAACTAGGAATGTTGATCTCTACAGAAAGAGTGAAAATGAAGATAATTATAAGTGGAAGGATTTTGCCACATATATATTTCTAGAAAATTGTTTTGAATTGGGTGAAGATCAGCGTATTTGTAAATACTGTTACAACAAGTTAGAGGAAAATAGAATGCCGACCAGAGCTGTACATAATAATTTAGAATTGGATGCTATTCCTGCTGAACTTTCTGATTTAAATACATATGAGTCTATACTTATTCAATGTGTTCATCCGTTCCAGACCATAGTACGTATGGAGCCCAAAACTGGTAAATTACCTCCTTCAGATTTACTGAGAGGTTTAAAAGGTTGAGTGGTGTATTTGCCCTTGGATTTGAAAAAAAATATGGAAACTATTGATGCGGATACTTTGGAAACTGAACCATTAGTTATTCTGGTTAATGGTGTACCTACAAAGAATAAGAAGATTTGGCAGGAGCTGGTAGATGTACGGAAAGTACAAAGAGCAAATTTGTATTTGAAAAGGAATAACAAATGGTATGAATCAATTTATATAGAAGAAGAAGAAGAAGATTTACAAGAAGACACAGAAACACCAACTGGACAAATTGAAAAAGTGGACAAGTCAAAGGAAGAAGAAATTTATGAACATTTTAGCATACATCCTCTTCATTCAAAAGAAATTATGGGAGACAATATTGATCTGTTTCAGGTGAAGAAAGCAAAAGGAACTCCCGTGAGTGTATGGGAGGAGAGCTTGGAAGCTCGATGTTTTCCCCAGCTGTTTCCTAAAGGAAAAGGAGGACGATATGATGAACGTCCAGAACAGATTCCAGCTTCTGAGTATCGAACTACAAGACTATATGCTGAAGATCCCAGATTTCGACAAAGTATTCCTTATTTGTTCCATCTTTTATTTGAAAGCGACTTGTCTGCACTATCTTATGCAGTAAATCACATTTTAAAAAGTGGAGTACATTTACAAAATGTGTCTGCTAAGGATTTTATGGAGAAAGTGCAGCACCGAGATGATCATTTGGAAACACAACTGATCAATCTGATGGCTTGTCAGCGTGGGACAAATGAATATTGGTACCGACGCCATGGTGAATTAAAATGCATGTTACGAAATTTAGGAACACCAACATGGTTCCTTACCCTAAGCTGTGCTGAGTACGCTTGGGATGATTTACTGGATTTTCTACGAGAGGCAAATTCAAACATTAAAAACATCGAATACAAGACAGCAGGAGAACTGTGCTCATTGGATCCGGTTAATGTTTGCAGATATTTCAATCATAGATTTGAGGCTATGATGTCCTTCATCTGCAATAAAAAAAATCCACCTCTAGGAGAAGTAGTGGATTTCTTTTGGAGAAAAGAGTACCAGGCAAGAGGTGCTCCTCATATTCATATGCTGTTGTGGATCAAGGATGCCCCAAAGTTTGGAACAGATACTGATGAAGCAGTGTTATCTTACATTGAAGAATATGCAACATGTGCTATACCAAAAAGCACAGAAGAGAAAAAGTTAAAGGAGCAAGTTTTACGTTTCCAAAGTCATCGGTGTGGAAAATACTGTCGACGGAAATACAAGAGCAAAGATAAATACTACACTAAATGTCGATTTGGATTTCCTAGACCTGTTCTTTCAAATGGAAGAGTAAACAGTTTTATGTCATCTGTGAGACATACTATCACAAGAAAATCACCTAAGAATACCTACAACCTAAAAAGAAAAGAAGAATCAAAAAATATAAATGACTACAACCCAGTCATTTTATCCATGTGGAATGCTAACATGGATATACAGTATGTAGCTGACAATTCCATTGCTGTTGCTCGATATGTAACGTCTTACATTACTAAATCTGAAAAAACTGAATTGAAAGAAATGTGGGAAGAGAAGACTGTCAGTAAGAAGCTGTTCAGTTTCAGTTTAAAGATGTTATCGCATCGAGAAATTGGATCCTACGAATGTTCAGATAGGTTATCTTCTGCAAGTCTCTACTCGAAATCAAGAAGAATAATTTGGGCAAGTTTAGGCCTTGCAGCAATGAGAAATCGGGTACTGAAATCTGTTGGAGAAATTGAATATTTGGCCGAGAATGACCCAGAAAGTACAGATATTTTGAAATCAAACATGTTGGACACATATTATCCCAAGAGAAGTCAACATCTGGAGAACATGTGTCTCTATGAAGTGCTGCAGAACTACATTTATTCACGGAAAGCCGCAGAAGACATCAAAAATGGAAAATATAAAGTCATTGGTGAGGAAGGATGTTTGGTGAAGCAAACAAAAGGAAGTTTGATAAATCACCGGAAGCTGAGTTGCGACACTACTGACAAAAAGGAATTTTACTACTTGGCTCTTTTACAGCTGTTTAAACCATGGCGTTCAGAGGATGAACTACTGGGAGAATTTCAAAGCTATGAAGATTCATTTAATGCTTGCAAAGACAGCATACAATGCAATACATTCACAACTTATCTGCAAATGTTAAATGAAGAAAATTGAACAGGAAACTACAATTGCAGCAGAAGTAGCTAGAGACAGTTCTCAGGACAGCCAAAGTTCAGGAACACTCAGTCAAGATCCCCTAGAACAACCAATCGTTGAAAATGAAGCATCAATAGCCATGAATGAAGTGGAAACGGCTATGAATCAAGCTCAAGAAGAATTTATAGACTTACAAAATTTGGAAAGACAACTGAACGAAGAGCAGCAACAAATTTATGAAGAGATCAGAAACAAAATTGATCACGGATTTCTACATGAAAAAAAAGAGTGCTCATGCACATCATTTCATCCAATCAGGATGTATGTAAGCGGACAAGCTGGAACTGGAAAAAGTTTCCTAATAAAAGTCATCAGAAGCTACCTACAGCAAAAAACGGATTCTACTTTGTCTTGTGTGGTTACTGCTCCAACTGGGTTAGCAGCATATAACATAAAAGGAATCACCTTACATCGTTTGCTAATGTTACCAGTGGAGCATGAGAACAAAATACAATACAACAAGCTAACTGGAGAAGCATGCTTGGAAGTTTCAAGAGTATTGAAGAAGATGCAAGTTCTCATTATTGATGAGGTGAGCATGGTATCAAACTTAATGCTTGCCTTTGTGCATTTAAGAATGCAGCAAATTCTAAGGACAGACTATGACATGTTATTTGGTGGAAAACATGTCATAGTTTTTGGGGATCTTCTACAGCTTACTCCAGTTAAAGGACAACCAGTGTTTAATACTGTGACACATGAAGACACAAAGAAGTCATTGGGAAGCATCGGTAATGCAAATATTTGGTCCTTCTTTGAGTACAAGGAACTTACTACTAATATGAGGCAAGCAAACGATGAAGAATATGGAAGTATTCTGAAAGATATCAGGATTGGACTACTCACAGAAGTTGGCAAAAAAGCATTACAGAGTCGGCTGCTACATAATTTATTTCCAAAGGAAGAAATAGTTGCAGAGAAGATATACAAGAACATTGCAGAAAAGAAAAGTGTCATCTGCTTAATGCCAACTCTACGTGAATGCTCAATATTCAATGAGGAGCTTTTAAAATTGGAAAAGGAAGATATCAGGAAATTGGAAGCAGTGGACAAAATTGAGGATGGAAGAATTACTATCACATTAACAGGCAAACTGAAAAATAAATTGGATTCACTAGAGAAGAACATTTCCAAAACAGCTGGATTAGAAAAAAATCTATATGTTTGCATGAACTGTAGAGTATTTTTAAGGAGAAATTTGGATGTTGAAAAAGGTTTAGTTAATGGAGCTATGGGAAGAGTTGTGGGTTTTATTAATTATCAGAAAAAAGATGGAATTGAATGTTTAAAAATAAAATTTGATCAGATAGAAGAAGTTAAAGATATTTGTCGTTGTTCAGTTCGTTTCATGCTTGTGAAAGACTTATATGTACGTAGGAAGCAGTTTCCGTTTTCTCTAGCATATGCTGTAACTATTCACAAGTCTCAAGGATTGACTGTAGATTGTGCTTTTGTGAACATTGGTTCAACTGTGTTCAAAGAAGGTATGGCTTATGTAGCTTTGTCACGAGTGAAAACATTATCTGGTTTATTCATGATAGACTTTGGTGACTCAAAAGTTAGTGCTGATACAAATTGTGTAAAGGAGTATAATAGATTAAGAAGAACCTATGCTCCTCATTTAGGTCAGTATCCTGTGTTGGAGAAACGTGTAGTTTCTCGTAAAAGGAGAAATGAGAATATCTGTAATGAAGATGTAGAGAGGAGGAAAAAAAAGAGGAGTGATGTAATTGCAAGCAAAAAGAAAAAGGAAAATGAAGAAGAGGTTGTAGGATGTCATTTTGAAAATAGCTCTGGTGTCAACTGCTACGCTAATGTAGTGCTGAATGTTGCATTTTATCTGGAAAGTGTGCAAGAGCAGATAATAGTAAATCAGGGAAAAAGATTCTGTTCTGAGTTGAGTCTCCTTTTTCAGAAGCTGAGTAATGATAAAACTCAAATAGAAAGTGCTACTGAAATTAGAAAACTTTTAGATGTATGTTCAGGACGAACACAGTTTTCTCAAAATGTACAGCAAGACGCACAGGAATTCTTGATGTTTTTTCTTCAGGTACTGGAAGAAGAAGGGGTTCCCATTGAAAATTTGTTTGGTCTCTCTTATAAATGGGAACATAGTTGTGAAAACTGTTATAATATATGTGGCTCTAATGTTGATTCTGAAAGGTTTGTTTATTTAACATTGCCAGAAAGTAAAACATTCACTTTTGCTAAATTAGTTAAAGATGCTAATCATAGCATGGAATGCAGTGAGTGTAAATCTGAAATGTTTTCAACGTTAATTTTAAAGGAATACGGACAATATGTAATTTTAATGATGCAACGATGTAAAGCTGATGGGTCAAAATTAGATACTTTAATAAAGAAGTTTACAGGACAGCAATTATCAATTTCAGGAAAAACTTTTGTAACAGTTGCAATAATTTTCCATGAAGGACCTACTGTTACTTCTGGACATTACACAGTTTATCTTAAATGTGAAAAAGGCTGGACACTGTGTAATGATTCAAAATTGATTTTCAAGCAACGTTTGCCTTTTGATTTAGCAAATTCCTATCTAATCTTCCTGAAACCAAAATTTTAGAGAGACTTGGCAAGATCTGTACAAAACAATTTTACCACTTTATTGGATTACCATTGGAATTTAAAAAAAAAATGATTTTACAAATTATCATTTGGCCTAATGGAAAGGTAACCAATTGTAATGTGGACTTTTTAAATTTTTAATGAAACTTTGGAAAACCAAAAATTTAGACAAAATCGGTAACATCTGCACAATTTAAATTTTGGAATGTTATTGGATTGCCATTGGAAATTTATTCAAAAAAGATTTTTAAAATTACTATTTGGCCATGAGGAAAGGTAAACAATTGTATTGTGGACTTATTTAATTATTAATTAATCTTTCGGAAACCAAAATGTTACAGAGAATCGGTGAGATCTGTACAATTTAAACTTTGGAATTTTATTGGATTAACATTGGAAATTTAATCAAAAAAGAATTTTAAAATTACTATTTGGCCTAAAGGAAATGGAACCACATGTATTGTGGAGTTATTTGAGATATAATATTTTTGGGATTATACTTCTGAAACAAAAATGTCAGACGGTATTTTAAAGAAATAAGTATTGATATTAGATGATATTTTTTAAGAATATTATGCATTTCTATAATGTTCTGTTTAAGTTAAAAGAGATTCTGGGCTTCTTTAAAACAATCTTTGAGATTGTTATTTTTTTTTTGCCCGCTGTAAAATGATGAATGCAATTGCTTTCACAATTTATAGTGAAATGCAATATATTCTGAAAACAGCAAAAAAAAGGCAAAAAATGTTGGGGAAAAATATGTAAATATGTGTACTGTATTATAAAATGTTTTATTAAATATTAATACTTTTTTCTTTTTTTTCAGATTGAGATAGAACATTTTCAAAAACTTGAACCATTTTTAAAGCAATTAAAATTAAATTTAAATTAATAAATAATTTTTTGAGTGGGTATGGTAAGTCAAAAATTTCATGGTCCCTTTTTTCCACTTCTCCACAATCACATTTTCAGTTTTTCATTGTAGTCTCTCAAGGAACTTGTAATGTGATAATTGATTTTTAGTTTAAAAAAAAAAATAAAAAAAAATTACGCGTACGGTAAAAAAAAAATAAAAAAAAGTTTTAAAAAATATATTAAAAAAAGTTAAAAGGTAAGGTTGGCTCTTAAAAGAGCCATTGTGTTCATGCAGGGACAGAGGAAAGAAAGAATGGGAATATTAGTCGGTACGACAAATGTGCTGATCTATTAAATTGTTCACTAGGGCAACACTGGTCTCCCTATGACAAATTAGATCATGACAAGTGGCGCACCGAATTAAAACCCTCGCAAACCGATGGTTGGTTTCCAGAGGACGAGAAAAAGGAGATGCTCCCCCCACAGATGAAGGGCTCAGCTGACCTACCGAAGATGGACTCGGCCCTGCAGATGATGGACCAGGCTGAGCTGCTGTGGATGTGCTTGGTTGACTTACTGAAGGGTTACCTTCAGTATGTCGAGCATGTGTCCTACCGTGTACATCTTGAAGGTGTCTCAACATGGTGTGATTCCCGAAGGAATACTTCTTGTTGGGATTCCCTCTTGAAAGTACACGGCCACAAAGCTTACAAGTCACTAAGGGTGTATTTACCTTTTTCTTGTCCTCTGGAAAAGAAAAATACTCCCATATGAAAGAGCTCTTTTGTTTCCTCCTTCTCTGCCTCAAGGTAGTGCTGCTAGCCTCACTCTCAGAAGAGTTCTGCTGTTCTGCCATCGTATCACAAAGACAACTCAGCTCCTTCTCCTAAGGGATCACAAGCAGAAATGAGGGGAATGGGTGTGGTGTAGGAGAGTTCTAGAACTGAAAGTAGTTTCAACCAATCAAAAGTTGTGTTTCATGATCACATGACCCACCGTGCGCGTACGTTACGCTTACGGAGCGCTTACGGTAAAAGTACGCATGCGCATAAAAAAGACACGCGCACGCGAGCATGCGCAAAACAGGCACGCCCCTTCACTTCCGCGTAACATGCGCGTGCAGCGTACGCGTTACATGCTGCGCGCGCGTGACGTACGTCTACGCAAATTGCGTAAATGAACGCAAACAGCGTAGAAATCTAACGTAATGAAAGCAAAACGTGCGCGTACGTTAAAAAAATAATAAAAAAAAAAAAAAAGGGGGAAAAAAACACTATGTTATACTAATAAATCTTACCTGTTTAGTTTTAAAAAATGGTAAAAAAAAATGTATTGTAGAATTTTTAAAATTTAACCATAGTCTTTAAAAAAGGATAGAAAATTAATATAAAAATATGTTAAAAAAATTGAAAAAAAAAAAAAAGAAATAAGAATTAGCATTTAAAAAACCTTGCAAATTCACTGAAAAAACCATGGGTTTCACACACGTTATAGTTAGGAATTAGCATTTAAAAAACCTTGCAAATTCACTGAAAAAACCATGGGTTTCACACACGTTATAGTTAGGAATTAGCATTTAAAAAACCTTGCAAATTCAATGAAAAAACCAAAGGTTTCACACATGTTATAGTTAGCTGGACATTTCACTCGTAAAAAAACAATGAAATTCCCCCGTTATAGTTAGTTCAGCTAACTATAACTCGCGCGCCCGCAATGCACTACTGATGACGTCACATATTACATCACTCATGACATGGTCACTGACATCACTCATGACATCACTGATGACATCTCAAATGACATCACTGATGACATCACTGATGACATCATCCAGTGAATGTGTGTTTTTCTGAAAATTAAATATGTTTTATATATGTATATCTCAAGGTCAATGAAAGAATAAATGTGTATATAAGTGTCTAAATGGATGCTTTGTTTTTGAAAAATTTATTGTGTAACTGACTGATTAAGTGTATCATACTGAATACATGGCTTACTGAGTAATGTTTAAATATGAAAATATCTGTATCAGTCTCTCACTTTGTGTATAAGTGGCTGCATGGGTTGGTGAGTAGCTTCATGGGTGTCTATATAGGTTATTAGTTGTTTTTTTGAGTATCAGTCTGAGTGTCTGTATGGTTCGGTGGGGGGTATTATGTAGTGCATAGGTGCATGAATGAGTGATTCACTCTTTGTATGTGTTGAAGACAGCATGTGTGCAGGACTGTATGGGTGGATGAGTGTGTGTATGGGTGTGTTAGTGAGTGAATGACTGTCTCAATAGTGTCTTTATGAGTAACTACATATCTATTAAACTAGTATATGTGACTATTGGTGTATATAAGTGAGTATATGTGAGAGTGAGAGATTGAAAGAGTTCCTGTATGAATAAGTATGTGTTTCTATAAGTGATTGTTTAAAAGACTAAGTATGTGTAAGTTTCCGTAGAAGTAAGTGTGGTGGTGTGTGTATAACTGTATAAGCTAATAAATGTATGTTTGTTTCTTTATTAGCATGAGTGAGTATGTGTGAGTAACTCTATGGATGAGTGGCATTGTGTAACAGGATGTATAGGTGTATGAGTACATATGATGAGTGAGTGCATGTATGAGTGACTGTATAGGACTGTTGGTGAATGAGTGGATGTGTATGTGGTTCTTAGAATTACTTAAGAGGTTCTTGTAACTGGTATTGGTATGTCCATTGTTTTATAAATTTTAGTCTCTATTTTTGAATGTGTGTATCAAAGGTTATATTAGGGGAAGAGGAGGTCTGCCACTCTATCACAAGGAAGATGTCATCAGTGATGTCATCAGTGATGTCATTTGAGATGTCATCAGTGATGTCATGAGTGATGTCAGTGACCATGTCATGAGTGATGTAATATGTGACGTCATCAGTAGTGCATTGCGGACGCGCGAGTTATAGTTAGCTGAACTAACTATAACGGGGGAATTTCATTGGTTTTTTACGAGTGAAATGTCCAGCTAACTATAACATGTGTGAAACCTTTGGTTTTTTCATTGAATTTGCAAGGTTTTTTAAATGCTAATTCCTAACTATAACGTGTGTGAAACCCATGGTTTTTTCAGTGAATATATATATATTCACTGAAAAAACCATGGGTTTCACACACGTTATAGTTAGGAATTAGCATTTAAAAAACCTTTGAAATTCACTGAAAAAACCATGGGTTTCACACACGTTATAGTTAGGAATTAGCATTTAAAAAACCTTTGAAATTCACTGAAAAAACCATGGGTTTCACACACGTTATAGTTAGGAATTAGCATTTAAAAAACCTTAGAAATTCAATGAAAAAACCAAAGTTTTCACACATGTTATAGTTAGCTGGACATTTCACTCGTAAAAAACCAATGAAATTCCCCCGTTATAGTTAGTTCAGCTAACTATAACTCGCGCGCCCGCAATGCACTACTGATGACGTCACATATTACATCACTCATGACATGGTCAGTGACATCACTCATGACATCACTGATGACATCTCAAATGACATCACTGATGACATCATCCAGTGAATGTGTGTTTTTCTGAAAATTAAATATGTTTTATATATGTATATCTCAAGGTCGATGGAAGAATAAATGAGTATATAAGTGTCTAAATTGATGATTTGTTTCTGAAAAATTGATTGTATAACTGACTGATTAAGTGTATCTTTTTGAATACATGGCTTAGTGAGTAATGTTTAAATGTGTAAATACCTGTATCAGTCTCTCACTTTGTATATAAGTGGCTGCATGGGTTGGTGAGTAGCTACATGAGTGTCTATATAGGTTAATAGTTGGTTTTTTGAGTATCAGTATGAGTGTCTGAGTGTCTTCATGGTGCGGTGGGGGTATTACGTAGTGCATAGATGCATGAATGAGTGACTCACTGTTTGTATGTGTTGAAGACAGCATGTGTGCAGGACTGTATGGGTGGATGAGTGTGTGCATGGGTGTGTTAGTGAGTGAATGACTGTCTCAATAGTGTCTTCATAAGTAACTACATATGTTTTAAACTAGTATATGTGACTATTGGTGTTTATAAGTGAGTATATGTGAGAGTGAGAGATTGGAAGAGTTCCTGTATGAATAAGTATGTGTTTCTATAAGTGATTGGTAAAAAGACTAATTATGTGTAAGTTTCTGTAAAAGTAAGTGTGCTGGTGTGTGTATAACTGTATATGCAAGTAAATGGATGTTTGATTCTTTATTAGCATGAGTGACTATGTGTGTGAGTAACTCTATGGATGAGTGGGATTGTGTTACAGGATGTTTAGGTGTATGAGTACATATGATGTGTGAGTACATGTATGAGTGACTGTATAGGATTGTTGGTGGATGAGTGGATGTGTATGTGGATCTTAGAATTACTGAATAGGTTGTTGTAACTGTTATTGGTATGTCCATTGTTTTGAAAATTTTAGTCTCTATTTTTGAATGTTTGTATCAAAGGTTATATTAGGGTGAGAGGAGGTCTACCACTCTGTCACAAGGATAATGTCATCAGTGATGTCATTTGAGATGTCATCAGTGATGTCATGAGTGATGTCACTGACCATGTCATGAGTGATGTAATATGTGACGTCATCAGTAGTGCATTGCGGGCGCGCGAGTTATAGTTAGCTGAACTAACTATAACGGGGGAATTTCATTGGTTTTTTACGAGTGAAATGTCCAGCTAACTATAACATGTGTGAAACCTTTGGTTTTTTCATTGAATTTCTAAGGTTTTTTAAATGCTAATTCCTAACTATAACGTGTGTGAAACCCATGGTTTTTTCAGTGAATTTCAAAGGTTTTTTAAATGCTAATTCCTAACTATAACGTGTGTGAAACCCATGGTTTTTTCAGTGAATTTGCAAGGTTTTTTAAATGCTAATTTTTTTTTTTTTCTTCTTTTTTTTTTTTACATATTTTTATTTTAATTTTCTATCCTTTTTTAAAGACTATGGTTAAATTTTTAAAATTCTACAATATGTTTTTTTTAACATATTTTATAAAATAAACAGGTAAAATTTATTAGCAATACATTTTTTCCTTTTTTTTAATTTTTTTTTTAGTACGCGTACCGTAAGCTTACGGTAAGCGTACGGTTTACGCAATGTCCGTAATTTATCTACGCTGTTTGCGTATAGTTACGCAATTTGCGTAGCCGCGCGTACTCCGCGTGGGGCGCGTACGCGTGTACGCTACACGCGCACGTTACGCGGAAGTGTCGGGGAGTGACTGTTATGCGCATGCGCGCAAGCGCGTGTCTTTTTTACGCGCATGCGTACTTTTGCGGTAAGCGTACCGTAAGCGTACGGTAGGTCATGTGATCATGAAACACAACTTTTGATTGGTTGAAACTACTTTCAGTTCTAGAACTCTCCTACACCACACCCATTCCCCTCATTTCTGCTTGTGATCCCTTAGGAGAAGGAGCTGGGTTGTCTTTGTGATACGATGGCAGAACAGCAGAGCTCTTCTGAGAGTGAGGCTAGCAGCACTACCTTGAGGCAGAGAGCGAGGAAACAAAAGACCTCTTACGTATGGGAGTATTTTACTTTTCCAGAAGGCCAGCAAAAGGTAAATGCACCCTTAGTGACTTGCAAGCTGTGTAAGCGTGTACTTTCAAGAGGTAATCCTGACAGGAAGTATTCCTTTGGGAATCACACCATGATGAGACACCTTAAGGATGTACACAGAAGGACACATGCTCGACTTACTGAAGGTAACCCTTCAGTAAATCAACCAAGCACATCCACAGCAGCTCAGCCTGGACCATCATCTGCAGGGCCGAGTCCTTCTTCTGCAGGTCAGGTGAGCCCTTCATCTGTGGGGGGAGCATCTCCTTTTTCTGGTCCTCTGGAAATTAACCCTCGGTTTGCGAGGGTTGAAGTACGGTGCGCCACTTGTCACGATCTAATTACTTATAGGGAGACCAGTGTTTCCCTAGTGAACAGTAAAATAGATCAGCACACTTGTCGTACCGTCTAATATTCCCAATCTTTCTTTCCTCTGTCCCTGCATGAACACAACGGCTCTTTTAAGAGCCAACCTTACCTTTCATCTATTTTTTATATATATTTTTTTTAACTTTTTTTTTTTTTTTTTTACGGTACGCGTAATTTTTTTTATTTTTTTTTAAAAACACTAAAAATCAATTATCACATTACAAGGTCCTTGAGAGACTACAATTAAAAACTGCAAATGTGATTGTAGAGAAGTGGAAAAAAGGGACCATGACATTATTGACTTACCATACCCACTCAAAAAAAGATTTATTCATTTAATTTATTTTTAATTGCTTTTAAAATGGTTCTAGTTTTCGAAAATTTTCTATCTCAATCTGAAAAAAAAGAAAAAAGTATTAATATTTATTAAAACATTTAATAATACAGTACACATATTTACATATTTTTCAAAAAATATTTTTGCCTTTTTTTTGCTGTTTTCAGAAAATATTGCATTTCACTATAAATTGTGAAAGCAATTGCATTCATCATTTAACAGCAGGCAAAAAAAAATTAACAATCTCAAAGATTGTTTTTAAAAAAGCCCACAATCTCTTTTTCCATAAACATAACTTTAAAGAAATGCATAATATTCTTAAAAAATATCATCTAATATCAATACTTATTTCTTTAAAATACCGTCTGATATTTTTGTTTCAGAAGTATAATCACAATAATATATGTCAAATAACTCCACAATACATCTGGTTCCATTTCCTTTAGGCCAAATAGTAATTTTAAAATTCTTTTTTTGTTTAATTTCCAATGGTAATCCAATAAAAAACAAAAGTTTAAATTGTACAGATGTCACCGATTCTCTGTAACATTTTGGTTTCCGAAAGATTAATTAATAATTAAATAAGTCCACAATAGAATTATTTACTTTTCCGCATGGCCAAATAGTAATTTTAAAAATCTTTTTTGAAAAAATTTCCAATGGCAATCCAATAACATTCCAAAATTTAAATTGTGCAGATGTTACCGATTTTTTCTAAATTTTTGGTTTTCCAAAGTTTCCTTAAAAAATGGAAAAATTCCACATTACAATTGGTTACCTTTCCATTAGGCCAAATGATAATTTGTTAAATCTTTTTATTTGTAAATTCCAAATGGTAATCCAATAAAATGGTAAAATTGTTTTCTCCAGATGTTGTCAAATCTCTCTAAAATTTAGGTTTCAGGAAGATTAGATAGGAATTTGCTAAATCAAAAGGCAAACGTTGCTTAAAAATCAATTGGGAATCATTACACAGTGTCCAGCCTTTTTCACATTTAAGATAAACTGTGTAATGACCAGAAGTTACAGTAGGTCCATCATGGAAAATTATTGCAACTGTCACAAAAGTTTTTCCTGAAATTGATAATTGCTGTCCTGTAAACTTCTTTATTAAAGTATCCAATTTTGAACCATCAGCTCTACATCGTTGCATCATTAAAATTAAATACTGTCTGTATTCCTTTAAAATTAATGTTGAAAACATGTCAGATTTACACTCACCGCATTGCATGCTATGATTAGCATCTTTAACTAATTTAGCAAAAGTGACTGTTTTACTCTCTGGCAATGTTAAATAAATAAACCTTTCAGAATCAACATTAGAGCCACATATATTATAACAGTTTTCACAACTATGTTCCCATTTATAAGAGAGACCAAATACATTTTCAATGTTAACCCCTTCTTCTTCCAGTACCTGAAGAAAAAACATCAAGAATTCCTGTGCATCTTGCTGTACATTTTGAGAAAACTGTGTTCGTCCTGAACATACATCTAAAACTTTTCTAATTTCAGTAGCACTTTCTATTTGAGTTTTATCATTACTCAGCTTTTCAAAAAGGAGACTCAGCACAGTACAGAATCTTTTTCCCTGATTTACTATTATCTGCTCTTGCAAACTTTCCAGATAAAATGCAACATTCAGCACTACATTAGCGTAGCAGTTGACACCAGAGCTATTTTCAAAATAACATCCTACAACCTGTTCTTCATTTTCCTTATTCTTTTTGCTTGCAATTACATCACTCCTCTTTTTTTTCCTCCTCTCTACATCTTCATTACAGATATTCTCATTTCTCCTTTTACGAGAAACTACACGTTTCTCCAACACAGGATACTGACCTAAATGAGGAGCATAGCTTCTTCTTAATCTATTATACTCCTTTACACAATTTGTATCAGCACTAACTTTTGAATCATCAAAGTCTATCATGAATAAACCTGAAAATGTTTTCACTCGTGACAAAGCAACATATGCCATACCTTCTTTGAACACAGTTGAACCAATGTTCACAAATGCACAATCTACAGTCAATCCTTGAGACTTGTGAATAGTTACAGCATATGCTAGGGAAAACGGAAACTGCTTCCTACGTACATATAAGTCTTTCACAAGCATGAAACGAACTGTACAACGACAAATATCTTTAACTTCTTCTATCTGATCAAATTTTATTTTTAAACATTCAATTCCATCTTTTTTCTGATAATTAATAAAACCCACAACTCTTCCCATAGCTCCATTAACTAAACCTTTTTCAACATGCAAATTTCTCCTTAAAAATACTCTACAGTTCATGCAAACATATAGATTTTTTTCTAATCCAGCTGTTTTGGAAATCTTCTTCTCTAGTGAATCCAATTTATTTTTCAGTGTGCCTGTTAATGTGACAGTAATTCTTCCATCCTCAATTTTGTCCACTGCTTCCAATTTCCTGATATCTTCCTTTTCCAATTTCAAAAGCTCCTCATTGAATATTGAGCATTCACGTAGAGTTGGCATTAAGCAGATGACACTTTTGTTTTCTGCAATGTTCTTGTATATCTTCTCTGCAACTATTTCTTCCTTTGGAAATAAATTATGTAGCAGCCGAGTCTGTAATGCTTTTTTGCCAGCTTCTGTGAGTAGTCCAATCCTGATATCTTTCAGAATACTTCCATATTCTTCATCGTTTGCTTGCCTCATATTAGTTGTAAGTTCCTTGTACTCAAAGAAGGACCAAATATTTGTATTACCGATGCTTCCCAATGACTTCTTCGTGTCTTCATGTGTCACAGTATTAAACACTGGTTGTCCTTTAACTGGAGTAAGTTGCAAAAGATCTCCAAAAACTATGACGTGTTTTCCTCCAAATAACACGTCATAGTCTGACTTCAGAATTTGCTGCATTCTTAAATGCACAAAGGCAAGCATTAAGTTCGATACCATGCTCACCTCATCAATAATGAGAACTTGCATCTTCTTCAATACTCTTGAAACTTCCAAGCATGCTTCTCCAGTTAGCTTGTTGTATTGTATTTTGTTCTCATGCTCCACTGGTAACATTAGCAAACAATGTAAAGTGATTCCTTTTATGTTATATGCTGCTAACCCAGTTGGAGCAGTAACCACACAAGACAAAGTAGAATCCGTTTTTTGCTGTAGGTAGCTTCTGATGACTTTTATTAGGAAACTTTTTCCAGTTCCAGCTTGTCCGCTTACATACATCCTGATTGGATGAAATGATGTGCATGAGCACTCTTTTTTTTCATGTAGAAATCCGTGATCAATTTTGTTTCTGATCTCTTCATAAATTTGTTGCTGCTCTTCATTCAGTTGTCTTTCCAAATTTTGTAAGTCTATAAATTCTCCTTGAGCTTGATTCATAGCCGTTTCCACTTCATTCATGGCTATTGATGCTTCATTTTCAACGATTGGGGTTCCTAGGGGATCTTGACTGAGTGTTCCTGAACTTTGGCTGTCCTGAGAACTGTCTCTAGCTATTTCTGCTGCAATTGTAGTTTCCTGTTCAATTTCTTCATTTAACATTTGCAGATAAGTTGTGAATGTATTGCATTGTATGCTGTCTTTGCAAGCATTAAAAGAATCTTCATAGCTTTGAAATTCTCCCAGTAGTTCATCCTCTGTACGCCATGGTTTAAACAGCTGTAAAAGAGCCAAGTAGTAAAATTCCTTTTTGTCAGTAGTGTCGCAACTCAGCTTCCGGTGATTTATCAAACTTCCTTTTGTTTGCTTCACCAAACATCCTTCCTCACCAATGACTTTATATTTTCCATTGTTGATGTCTTCTGCGGCTTTCCGTGAATAAATGTAGTTCTGCAGCACTTCATAGAGACACATGTTCTCCAGATGATGACTTCTCTTTGGGTAATATGTATCCAACATGTTTGATTTCAAAATATCTGTACTTTCTGGGTCATTCTCGGCCAAATATTCAATTTCTCCAACAGATTTCAGTACCCGATTTCTCATTGCTGCAAGGCCTAAACTTTCCCAAATTATTCTTCTTGATTTCGAGTAGAGACTTGCAGAAGATAACCTATCTGAACATTTGTAGGATCCAATTTCTCGATGCGATAACATCTTCAAACTGAAACTGTACAGCTTCTTACTGACAGTTTTCTCGTGAGAAATCTCTTCCCACATTTCCTTCAATTCTGTTTTTTCTGATTTTGTAATGTAAGACGTTACATATCGAGCAACAGCAATGGAATTGTCAGCTACATACTGTATATCCATGTTAGCGTTCCACATGGATAAAATCACTGGGTTGTAGTCATTTATATTTTTTGATTCTTCTTTTCTTTTAAGGTTGTAGGTATTCTTAGGTGATTTTCTTGTGATAGTATGTCTCACAGATGACATACAACTGTTAACTCTTCCATTTGAAAGAACAGGTCTAGGAAATCCAAATCGACATTTAGTGTAGTATTTATCTTTGCTCTTGTATTTCCGTCGACAGTATTTTCCACACCGATGACTTTGGAAACGTAAAACTTGCTCCTTTAACTTTTTCTCTTCTGTGCTTTTTGGTATAGCACATGTTGCATATTCTTCAATGTAAGATAACACTGCTTCATCAGTATCTGTTCCAAACTTTGGGGCATCCTTGATCCACAACAGCATATGAATATGAGGAGCACCTCTTGCCTGGTACTCTTTTCTCCAAAAGAAATCCACTACTTCTCCTAGAGGTGGATTTTTTTTATTGCAGATGAAGGACATCATAGCCTCAAATCTATGATTGAAATATCTGCAAACATTAACCGGATCCAATGAGCACAGTTCTCCTGCTGTCTTGTATTCGATGTTTTTAATGTTTGAATTTGCCTCTCGTAGAAAATCCAGTAAATCATCCCAAGCGTACTCGGCACAGCTTAGGGTAAGGAACCATGTTGGAGTTCCTAAATTCCGTAACATGCATTTTAATTCACCATGGCGTCGGTACCAATATTCATTTGTCCCACGCTGACAAGCCATCAGATTGATCAGTTGTGTTTCCAAATGATCATCTCGGTGCTGCACTTTCTCCATAAAATCCTTAGCAGACACATTTTGTAAATGTACTCCACTTTTTAAAATGTGATTTACTGCATAAGACAGTGCAGACAAGTCGCTTTCAAATAAAAGATGGAACAAATAAGGAATACTTTGTCGAAATCTGGGATCTTCAGCATATAGTCTTGTAGTCCGATACTCAGAAGCTGGAATCTGTTCCGGACGTTCATCGTATCATCCTCCTTTTCCTTTAGGAAACAGCTGGGGAAAACATCGAGCTTCCAAGCTCTCCTCCCATACACTCACGGGAGTTCCTTTTGCTTTCTTCATCTGAAATAGATCAATATTGTCTCCCATAACTTCTTTTGAATGAAGAGGATGTATGCTAAAATGTTCATAAATTTCTTCTTCCTTTGACTTGTCCACTTTTTCAATTTGTCCAGTTGGTGTTTCTGTGTCTTCTTGTAAATCTTCTTCTTCTTCTTCTTCTATATAAATTGATTCATACCATTTGTTATTCCTTTTCAAATACAAATTTGCTCTTTGTACTTTCCGTACATCTACCAGCTCCTGCCAAATCTTCTTATTCTTTGTAGGTACACCATTAACCAGAATAATTAATGCTTCAGTTTCCAAAGTATCCGCATCAATAGTTTCCATATTTTTTTTCAAATCCAAGGGCAAATACACCACTCTACCTTTTAAACCTCTCAGTAAATCTGAAGGAGGTAATTTACCAGTTTTGGGCTCCATACGTACTATGGTCTGGAATGGATGAACACATTGAATGAGTATAGACTCATATGTATTTAATTCAGAAAGTTCAGCAGGAATATCATCCAATTCTAAATTATTATGTACAGCTCTGGTCGGCATTCTATTTTCCTCTAACTTGTTGTAACAGTATTTACAAATACGCTGAACTTCACCCAATTCAAAACATTTTCAAGAAATATATAGGTGGCAAAATCCTTCCACTTATAATTATCTTCATTTTCACTCTTTCTGTAGAGATCAACATACCTGGTTTGTTTTCTATAATGAGTTCTGCGGCAACAAATACAAGTAATATTTGGTCTTTCATTAGAGATTATTGCAAATTTTGTTATGTGATCATTAAATGTCTTACTTACAGAGGGTTCTACATTTTCTTCCACTTCTTCCTCATTTACTGTGTCCTTCTCTGCACTGTTTTGTTCAGGACCAAAGTAACAAAACTGAATTTCATCAACAACCTTCTCTACATCTGATACCGTTCCACGGAACAGAGCCCTATTCAATTCATCTAACTTTATTGCTGGACTTTTAGCAAAATACAACCGTCTCACAAACTTTCTCATTTCAGTATGATGAACAGCCAGCATCCAAAAATGATGGAAAACACTATTACACACTTTTCTAGATAGACACGCCAGAGAATGACCCTGCAAACCAGTATTCTCTCTCACTCTGCATGGATCTAGACTTTGAAGCACCTTAATCTTCTGTTTCACACTTTTTTTGCTATATTCTCTTAGAAACTCACGAAATTTATCAATAGATTCCTGACGCACAGTGCAAATACTACTACAATTCCAAGTGTACACTGGGGCTTTAGGACGTCTCCCCATAGCCTCATCCGCCATCACTTGTACCTCATCTCTTGGAACCATTATCTCCTTCTCCATTATGCAACCATTTTTCACTTCATAAGCACGACCTCTGGTGTCAACTGCATGCAGCAAACTATTACTTTGAAAATAACTCTCTTCATTAAAAAAAGGTTCACTACTTGAACTATGCATCCATTTTCCTAAAAACACTTTACAAAAGTTTGTTCTGTTCACTACTCTTTTCCTTTTGCTATGTGATTTCAGTACATTAACCATTTTGTCTAATGTACGCATCCTATTCAAAATTAAAATGAATAGTTTCCTTTTTAATTCTAATGCCTTTGCTGCAATGGCCTCAATTTCTTTTTTTCTCTTATAAAACTTTGACTTTTGCTTATATTTCTTCACATCCTTTATCAAATTGGACATAACTCTCCTCTGAAACATTTTTCTACGTATCTCTTTAAACGCTGTTTTTCTGTTTAAGTTTATCTTTTTAGTTGCAGAAGGTATATTTGCATTAACTAAATTCTCAATTTTTTCCTGTCCTTTTCGATTGAAATCATTCTTTCCAGTACAGACATTTTGTACATTTTTCCTTTTTTTGAATATGTTCCTTAGAAAATCTTTTGTTTGCTTACCAGAAGATTTTTTCTTCTTCCCAACATGAGCATCTTCAACTAACTTAGGTCCTCCAGTTGTCTTCAAATATAGGTTTTTTTTGTGCTCTTTTTTTACTCTGGATTTTGTAGGCATCTTAAATTGTGTTCACTGCACTTCAGCAATACCTGAAAAAAACTAAAAAAAAAATCCTTTATTTTATTTAAATATATTACTACATTTGTTTTCACATTAGTCACAAAACGAAATTTCTTTGCCAATTTGAAAGCACACTTACTGCTCTTTTTTTTGGCAAGTGATAAACACTTTTACAGACTGACACATTATGAATCCACTTTTCAGATTTTTTAAAAAGCACATGTCCAAACTGCTTTTTCAGACCATCACCATTTGTAACCTGGGTGACTGCCTACACTCCAGCAAGGGCAACCAGCCTTAGTGATGCTGAATGTATTTGCATTACTGACTGAAACCTCAAACCCCACTCGCTTGTGAATACTGTGCATGATTCCACATGGTAAGTAGCTAGCTGTGTGCTAAGAGTCTGCTTCTGCACCAAAAAAAGGCTCCCCCTTTCCTTCTAATCCAACTGTGAAATCACCAGAGCAATACGCAATAAATCTATGCCTGTAATTCCTATTTACACACAGAGTCATGTTTTCACATTAGTCACAAAACGAAATTTCTTTGCCAATTTGAAAGCACACTTACTACTCTTTTTTTTGCCAAGTGATAAATACTTTTACAGACTGACACATTATGAATCCACTTTTCAGATTCTGAAAACAGCATATGTCCAAACAGCTTTTTGAGACCAGCAACATGTGTAACCTGGGTGACTGACTACACTCCAGCAAGGGCAACCAGCCTTAGTGATGCTGAATGTATTTGCATTACTGACTGAAACCTCAAACCCCACTCGCTTGTGAATACTGTGCATGATTCCACATGGTAAGTAGCTGGCTGTGTGCTAAGAGTCTGCTTCTGCACCAAAAAAAGGCTCCCCCTTTCCTTCTAATGCAACTGTGAAATCACCAGAGCAATACGCAATAAATCTCTGCCTGTAATTCCTATTTGCACACAGAGTCATGTTTTCACATTAGTCACAAAATGAAATTTCTTTGCCAATTTGAAAGCACACTTACTGCTCTTTTTTTTGGCAAGTGATAAACACTTTTACAGACTGACACATTATGAATCCACTTTTCAGATTTTTTAAAAAGCACATGTCCAAACTGCTTTTACAGACCAGCACCATTTGTAACCTGGGTGTCTGCCTACACTCCAGCAAGGGCAACCAGCCTTAGTGATGCTGAATGTATTTGCATTACTGACTGAAACCTCAAACCCCACTCGCTTGTGAATACTGTGCATGATTCCACAGGGTAAGCAGCTGGGTGTGTGCTAAGAGTCAGCTTCTGCACCAAAAAATGGCTCCCCCTTTCCATCTAATGCAACTGTGAAATCACCAGAGCAATACGCAATAAATCTCTGCCTGTAATTCCTATTTGCACACAGAGTCATGTTTTCACATTAGTCACAAAACGAACTTTCTTTGCCAATTTGAAAGCACACTTACTGCTCTTTTTTTTGGCAAGTGATAAACACTTTTACAGACTGACACATTATGAATCCACTTTTCAGATTTTTTAAAAAGCACATGTCCAAACTGCTTTTACAGACCAGCACCATTTGTAACCTGGGTGTCTGCCTACACTCCAGCAAGGGCAACCAGCCTTAGTGATGCTGAATGTATTTGCATTACTGACTGAAACCTCAAACCCCACTCGCTTGTGAATACTGTGCATGATTCCACATGGTAAGTAGCTGGCTGTGTGCTAAGAGTCTGCTTCTGCACCAAAAAATGGCTCCCCCTTTCCATCTAATGCAACTGTGAAATCACCAGAGCAATACGCAATAAATCTCTGCCTGTAATTCCTATTTGCACACAGAGTCATGTTTTCACATTAGTCACAAAACGAAATTTCTTTGCCAATTTGAAAGCACACTTACTGCTCTTTTTTTTGGCAAGTGATAAACACTTTTACAGACTGACACATTATGAATCCACTTTTCAGATTTTTTAAAAAGCACATTTCCAAACTGCTTTTACAGACCAGCACCATTTGTAACCTGGGTGTCTGCCTACACTCCAGCAAGGGCAACCAGCCTTAGTGATGCTGAATGTATTTGCATTACTGACTGAAACCTCAAACCCCACTCGCTTGTGAATACTGTGCATGATTCCACATGGTAAGTAGCTGGCTGTGTGCTAAGAGTCTGCTTCTGCACCAAAAAATGGCTCCCCCTTTCCATCTAATGCAACTGTGAAATCACCAGAGCAATACGCAATACATCTCTGCCTGTAATTCCTATTTGCACACAGAGTCATGTTTTCACATTAGTCACAAAACGAAATTTCTTTGCCAATTTGAAAGCACACTTACTGCTCTTTTTTTTGGCAAGTGATAAACACTTTTACAGCCTGACACATTATGAATCCACTTTTCAGATTTTTTAAAAAGCACATGTCCAAACTGCTTTTTCAGACCAGCACCATTTGTAACCTGGGTGTCTGCCTACACTCCAGCAAGGGCAACCAGCCTTAGTGATGCTGAATGTATTTGCATTACTGACTGAAACCTCAAACCCCACTTGCTTGTGAATACTGTGCATGATTCCACATGGTAAGTAGCTGGCTGTGTGCTAAGAGTCTGCTTCTGCACCAAAAAATGGCTCCCCCTTTCCATCTAATGCAACTGTGAAATCACCAGAGCAATACGCAATAAATCTCTGCCTGTGATTCCTATTTGCACACAGAGTCATGTTTTCACATTAGTCACAAAACGAAATTTCTTTGCCAATTTGAAAGCACACTTACTGCTCTTTTTTTTGGCAAGTGATAAACACTTTTACAGACTGACACATTATGAATCCACTTTTCAGATTTTTTAAAAAGCACATGTCCAAACTGCTTTTTCAGACCAGCACCATTTGTAACCTGGGTGTCTGCCTACACTCCAGCAAGGGCAACCAGCCTTAGTGATGCTGAATGTATTTGCATTACTGACTGAAACCTCAAACCCCACTCGCTTGTGAATACTGTGCATGATTCCACATGGTAAGTAGCTGGCTGTGTGCTAAGAGTCAGCTTCTGCACCAAAAAAAGGCTCCCCCTTTCCTTCTAATGCAACTGTGAAATCACCAGAGCAATACGCAATAAATCTCTGCCTGTAATTCCTATTTGCACACAGAGTCATGTTTTCACATTAGTCACAAAACGAAATTTCTTTGCCAATTTGAAAGCACACTTACTGCTCTTTTTTTTGGCAAGTGATAAACACTTTTACAGACTGACACATTATGAATCCACTTTTCAGATTTTTTAAAAAGCACATGTCCAAACTGCTTTTTCAGACCAGCATCATTTGTAACCTGGGTGTCTGCCTACACTCCAGCAAGGGCAACCAGCCTTAGTGATGCTGAATGTATTTGCATTACTGACTGAAACCTCAAACCCCACTCGCTTGTGAATACTGTGCATGATTCCACATGGTAAGCAGCTACCTGTGTGCTAAGAGTCTGCTTCTGCACCAAAAAATGGCTCCCCCTTTCCATCTAATGCAACTGTGAAATCACCAGAGCAATACGCAATAAATCTCTGCCTGTAATTCCTATTTGCACACAGAGTCATGTTTTCACATTAGTCACAAAACGAAATTTCTTTGCCAATTTGAAAGCACACTTACTGCTCTTTTTTTTGGCAAGTAATAAACACTTTTACAGACTGACACATTATGAATCCACTTTTCAGATTTTTTAAAAAGCACATGTCCAAACTGCTTTTTCATACCAGCATCATTTGTAACCTGGGTGTCTGCCTACACTCCAGCAAGGGCAACCAGCCTTAGTGATGCTGAATGTATTTGCATTACTGACTGAAACCTCAAACCCCACTTGCTTGTGAATACTGTGCATGATTCCACATGGTAAGTAGCTGGCTGTGTGCTAAGAGTCTGCTTCTGCACCAAAAAATGGCTCCCCCTTTCCATCTAATGCAACTGTGAAATCACCAGAGCAATACGCAATAAATCTCTGCCTGTAATTCCTATTTGCACACAGAGTCATGTTTTCACATTAGTCACAAAACGAAATTTCTTTGCCAATTTGAAAGCACACTTACTGCTCTTTTTTTTGGCAAGTGATAAACACTTTTACAGACTGACACATTATGAATCCACTTTTCAGATTTTTTAAAAAGCACATGTCCAAACTGCTTTTTCAGACCAGCATCATTTGTAACCTGGGTGTCTGCCTACACTCCAGCAAGGGCAACCAGCCTTAGTGATGCTGAATGTATTTGCATTACTGAGTCCAACCTCAAACCCTTAAACTATTCTTTTATTATACCAGTACACCTTAATTTATTGTGAAAACATAGTCCATATTATTTTACTTGTTCCTCACATTTAAATTTCTCCCAAAACAGAAAATAATAAACACAACTTCAACAAAAAGAATTGCATTTCTATTATTCATTTCTTAATTTACCATATACATCCCCTCTCAAACTCTAAACTCACCTTTAAAATTAGTTAGTTGTGAAAGAAATGTGGCACTCAAACAGCAGATTATCAGAGCCAGGATCTCTGTTCTTTACACCTCTCTCCTCTCAGCAGAACCAGATAATGGCAAACTTTCCCTCTCTTTTTCCACACATATACATGTTAGTTTCAAATCTCAGTGCTTGCCCCTTTTTTTCAAATGTAATCACACATTTCTATTGGTTGAAAACCAACCCTTTTCCAAAAGTACCCTTCCCCCAACTTGACTTCTGCCTAGTACCCTTCCCCCAACTTGACTTCTGCCTGCTACCATAGCAACAGCTCATGGAACACTGCTGTGTGGAGTCAGGTCAGAAGTTCGCCAAACAATGTTTCAATTCCACAGAGCAAGAGTGCTTGACTTTTCAAACCTAACAGCAAATCCATAGTACTGTTCTTTGGTAACACATTTTTCTGTACCAATACAAAACATGCTTCTACTAATTTACACATACAGCCTAGTTTTTATTCTAGAATGGTATGAAACAGCCAATCAGTTCTTTTTTTTATGAAAAAAATATGTATGCCTCCATTTCCAAACTGTCTTTCTTTTCATATTGCCATTCTACTGAATTACACCTCCTGAGTGCATCCAGTTCTCCTTTGAAGATGTTCACAGTGTGGATTGTAGGGCACAGCTATGTCTTCTGGAATGAAAAGTTTGCAGAGAAAACAGGTATGGTGAGAGACCTTGCTTTGCCAAATGTAGACATTAAATGGATTGGTCAGAGAGGGTTAAAGTGGCACCAATTGATGCCATTGGTGAAATCCTTCATGCACATCCAACACCCTGACCTCATAATAGTGCACTGTGGTGGCAATGACCTAGGCACTTTGAGTGGGGTAGGTCTGGAAATGCTTATGAAGGACACCTTTGCACAACTGTTTTCACTTTTCCCTAAAACTGCCTTTGTGTTTTCTAACATATGCCAAAGGCAAAAATGGAACTGGTCCAATCATTTCTGTCCGCAGATTGACAAAGCAAGAAAGCACGTCAACAAATGTGTTTCTGCTTTCCTCCGTGACTATAGTATGGGTTCCATTTACCACAACAACTTGCGTTATGACATGCAAGACATTTATAGAGGAGATGGTGTGCACTTCAATGATGAAGGGAACAGAGTCTTCCTCTTGAACCTTAGACTCTGCATCGGTACTTACTTGTAGGTACCACAAAAAAATCACTTCATAAACACAACGGCTCTTTTTAGAGCCCCCTAATATCTAAACACTTAAATCTGATTTTCATTTCTTTTTTTTTTTTTTTTTTTACCGTACGCTTACCGTACGCGTACCCCGTGATTTTTGTTAAAATCAATAAATGTTTTCTTTGTGCTTTTCTGTCCTTCTTTGACCCCCTTACAAATGTTAGGGGGTCTGTAACTCTCCTCCTTGCCCCCTTTTCTTGTTATCACTCTTTTTTTTCTGAGTGAAACACACGAAATGGCGGCCGCCGCTTCCTGGTTTCGACCGATTCGAATGTTTACTAAGATCTAAGAGCCAATCAGAATCGCGCTCGCGCACACCACCGTACGCGTACGGTAAGCGTACCGTAAGCGCACCGTAAGCTGGCTCAGATATATATATTGATTTAAAGGCTATTTTCTCAGAATCTACTGAACAGATTTACACCAAACCTACAAAAGGCACTTCCTTGACCTGAGGACTACCTCTCTGCCAAATTTCTAGTAATTCTGTTCAGCCGTTCGGGCTGTAGCCCTGTCTAAAGGTCCTATGGAAAAATGCATGGGAAAAACGCGTTTTGGGGCCCCCCTTTTATCTCAGCCCCCGCTTGACGAATCCCCCCGAGACTTTCAGGGAAGGAGCGGAGCGGAGCGCCCCACCTATTTTGAAAAATTCGCGAGGATTCGTCAACCGGCGGCAAAGTTATTCAAAATAGAATGTTGCGGATTTCCTATGGAAACGTGGTCCTAACTATAACTACCTACTGGCGACCGCCAGTAGGTAATATATATATATATATATATATATATATATATATATATATATATATATATATATATATATATATATATATATATATGTCTTAAAAAGCTCAGCTCAAATTACTTTTCGATAAAAAAACTTATATTAATAAATATGTGTTATTCCATAATTGTTTACTTAACTTCCCATACTGTACCCCTACAAACCTAGCATCCCGCACTTAAAATGTAATTTAAAAAGCAACTGTTCCATAACTTTCATATTTAAAATAATTTAAAATATAAACAATGAATAATGTATTGTTAATTAATTGTTACTTAATTAACTTTCCACCCGAGACCCCTACAAAGCTAGCATCCCACAACTAAATTGAAATTAAATTAAATAAGTACTCCACAATATACACATTTAAAATTCAATTGAATAGTTAATTTATAAATAATCATTATTAGTTAATGCATTATTCGAAATTAGCTACCCATACTATACAACCACAGACTAGCATCCCACAATTAAAACATAAGCAAAATAAATCAGAATTCCATGTTTCACATATTTAAGAATTCATTAAAAAATGCATAAATAATAATTTGATAATTAATTATTACTTAATTAACTTCCCACCCTACACCCTTACAAACCTACCAGCCCACAACTTAAATGTAAATAAATAAGCATTCCATACATTACAGAATTAAAAATCAATGTAATAATACATTAACTATTAATAATGAATTGTTAATTAATTATTGCTTAATTAAGTTCCCACCCTATGCCTCTACACACCTAAAAGCCCTCAAATAACATATAACAAAAAAATTACATAATAAATGTCAATCATACCATTAAATAAATGTGTTAAATAATTCTTAATCAGTTATTACATAACAAACTTCCCACTCTATCCCCTACAAACCGAACAACACACTACAGCACTATAAATTACTATTAAATGTTAATTAAGAAATCTAAATCACTTAAAATTACATGCTACATTTCAAAAACAACATTGAAACAAACAATAGTAACACTTAGAATTAAAATATCAACTAAAACACATTAAAATGATTAATAAATAATATTAATAACCACTAGATTCAAAGAAAAAATATTTTAACAACATAATCATTATTTGGAACGATATTACTTACATCAATAAAGGATATTCTTGTCAACAATAGTTGTGTATCACAATATTTGTGTTCACTATATTTAATTTCCAAAATTTTTGTTTCCCAACATTTTTAAATGTATATTTTTGTCTAAACAGTGTTTTGGCAATTTAGAAAGGTACAGTAGAAGAGCTTAAATATATCATGACTATTTAAATATTAATATTTATGCGGTTTAGTTGATCCTTGAATGGGGCAAAGATTGCATATGTTTTTTGGATATGACATTAGGGTGCCCATTCCGATCCGGTAAAAAGGCCCTACGAATCGTCGTACGGAGCGTTTTCTCCGTACGACTCATACCCGGTAAACTGTCCATACAACCTAGGAAGTACGATTTGTACAGAAAGCCCATTTCTGTATGAATCGTACAAAAGACCGTACGGGTAAAAAAACCCTACGAATCAGATCCGGAACAGCCTGTACTCGCCATCCGAACGGATGTAAGCAGCGTTTTACGGCCAAGCAAGTACGATCCGTCCCTACGGCACTCCGTACGGCTCTTTTTTTACGGGAGCCAAAACAGCCGTAAAAGCTGATTCCCCAGGGGTACGAGTCGTACAGGCCCCCCCACCCCCGTATGTACGCACCGTACCCCCATCACCCCCGTGTGTATGCACCGTACCCCCACCCCCGTCTGTATGCACCGTACCCCCACCCCCATATGTACGCACCGTACCCCCACCACCCCCCGTATGGCCAACTACCCCTCCTATTACCTGAAGTAAGTCCCACACAGCAGCATTGGTAAGTTCTCAAAGCAGGCCACGCCCCCTTTGCCCACCAGTCTTCAAACGTGTTCCCTGGCACACTCTTGGATGGGGATTAAAGTCCCCTTTGCTGCTGGGGGTCGTTAGGGGCTGATTAGCCTACCTGACACCTCCAGTAAGCCCCAGACAGTGGGATTGCTGAGACGTAGACACAGGCCACGCCCCCTTTCTCCACCAATCTGCAAACGCGCCTCCTGGCAAGCTCTTGGTTGGGGGATGAAGTCCCCTTGCCTGCTAAGGGTCCCTAGGGGCCAACAAGCCCTCCTGTTACCTCTAGTAAGCCCCACACTGCTGGATTGCTGAGAGTGTTCCAAAGCCACCTCCTCTTTTTACACCACTCTGCAAATGCACTTCCTGGTGCACTGCTGCTCAGGGAATGAAGCCCAGATCAGTCCTGAGGTCCTCAGGACACAAGAGGATCTCATCGCCCCACCAGCAGTGCGCCAAGAGTCATGTTTGCAGAGTGGTGTAAAAAGGGGCGTGGCCTCCTACCACCTCTCAGCAATCCCACTGTGTGGGGCTTACTGGAAGAACCAGGTGGCCTAGTGTAGTAGTCTCCTCTTTATAGTGTAATTACGTAATATGCATGTGCATGTTCATGGTCACTGTGATGTCAGTGTCATGGTGATGGAGTGTTGTGCTTTGAATCTCCAAGCTGACCAGTTGGTTCCTGGGAGCTGTGGAGACAGACAGACAATAAACTTGGTACTTCATCTACACCATTTGCAGCGTGATTACTACAAATTTGGTGACAAGGATGGGATACGAACCCACGCGTGCAAAGCACTCTTGCTCGGGAGGAAATGAGGCAAGCTGCTTTGAATCCCTCACCTGCTGTGGCAAGTACATCTGGAGCATCCTCAGGAACACCTGCAATGGACATTAGGCCAGAATTAGCCTTTCTCGAGCAACACTGCGTGTAGTGTAAGAAACTTATATGCTTCGGTGAGCAGTCGGTGGATGCAGTTTGTGCTGCGCAATGCAACCATCGTTGTTAATTTTTTTGTTTTTTTGGTTTTTGAATGATAAGCAATTCCAAATGTTTCCTGTTTTATTCGTTCTTTATTTTGTTCATTTTTTGAAAAAAACTAAAAAAATACAAAATTGTTCAACAAAAAAAATACAAAAGAACAAAGAACAAAAAAGTTTAAATCAGAACTACCTTATCTGGTTAAAGAAAGAACTATAATTGCAAGGTAATGTGTGAAAGTATGGTTGAATATATGTATACAGCATGATTGACTGAAAGAATGCATTAGTAGTGTATGGTGAATTTATAGTGAAGATTTATGAGGAAGTACAGCAGCGTGACACTGCAAGCTCTTTAGCTGCACTGCACTGTGGCACTTCCGAAGCACAGGGATGTGACACATGTACATGAATATGTTGCAACTCTGTGCTTCCCTCTGCACTGCTGCACAAACTGCAGCCATGAGGTGACACAGGCACCCTTGCACCATGGTGCAAGGATGTCTGTGTAGTGTGAAGATTGTTTTTGTGCAGGAAGGAATACCTTGCTGCACAAAAACAATCAGTAAAGGCATTTTCCTCTTTCAATGTATGCTGTGGAATGCAGCATGCATTGAAAGAGGAAAAAATGAGGAGAAATGAAAACAATTCTCCTTGTTGCGCCTTGCTACACCAACTCTAGGATGGCGCAGCATTCACACACATCTCCAGATTTACGATTTCTCATAAATCTGGAGATGTGTCTTGTTCTATGGGTGTTGCGTGAGAACACCCACAGCAACACCTATGGGACGCCCCTTCAACGCAAAGTTCTGTGTATGAAGGGGTCATATTTACAAGGAGAGGAAAAACCACGCAGGGTGGCTTTTCCTCTCCTTGTAAGTATGAAGGAGTGCCTGGCGCCATCACTACGTTACAAAAAGTGACGTACTGGTGGCGCAGGGTGCTTGTAAATCTGCTCCATAAGTGCTTAGGCATTGACAGACTGATACAATAAGAACATAGTGCTGGATGGGTGATTGAAGAATTGCATGAGACTAACAGGAGGTATCCTACGCTGCATGGGCACTACTTCAGTATTTAATGGAGTGGACCAATAGTATGTATCTGCTTAGAGAATTGTAGGGATTATGCACAGAATGTTTTATGTGTACTTGTGTTGGTGCCTAGGTCATTTTATAAGAATACCACTAGTAACTGGAATGATGACAGTGCTGCAAACAGAGTGAACACTTAATTTATACGTGCTTACGTATTGGTGGAGTGATAGGATAAGTAGATAATGTTGGATAATTGATTAAAGAAGTGCATGGGACAGACTGGACGATTCCTACACTGCATGAGTACTAACTGGGTATTTAGAAGAGTGTATCAATAGTATGTAGCCAGTTAGAGGTCTGCTTGGATAGTGCACAAAATATTATAGATGTACTTGTGTTAGTAGCTAGGCCATTCCATAAGTTCATGACTAGTAACTAGAATAATTACAGTATTACAAACAGAGTGTATAGTGAATGTATAAGTGCTTAGGTATTGGTGGAGTAAAAGGATAAGTAGATAGTGCTGGATGGGTAATTGGACAAATGCATGGGACAGACAGGAGGATTCCTACACTGCATAGGAACTAACTGGGTATTTAGAAGAGCGTATCAATAGTTTGTAGCTGGTTAGAGGTGTGCATGCATAGTGTACAAAATATTCTACCTGCACTTGTGTTTTTGACAACGCCATTCCTTAAGTATACGACTAATAACTGGAGTAATTTCAGTGTTGCAAAGAAAGTGCGTGCTGAATTTATAAGTGCTTAGGTATTGGTGGAGTGATAGGATATGTAGATAGTGCTGGATGGGTGAATGGAGAAGTGCATGGGACAGACAGATGGATTCCTACACTGCATAGGTACTAACTGGGTATTTAGAAGAGCGTATCAATAGTATGTAGCTGGTTAGAGGTCTGCATGCACAGTGTACAAAATATTGTACCTGCACTTGCGTTAGTGGCTAGGCCATTCCATAAGTACATGACTAATAACTGGAGAAATTTCAGTGCTGCAAAGAGAGTGCATGCTAAATTTATTAGTGCTTAGGTATTGGCAGAGTGATAGGATACGTAGATAGTGCTGGATGGTTGAATGGAGAAGTGCATGGGACAGACAGAAGGATTCCTAGACTGCATAGGTACTAACTGAGTATTTAAAAGACTGTATCAAAGCTATTTAGCTGATTAGAGGTCTGCATGCATAGTGCACAGAATATTGTAGCTGTACTAGTATTGGTGTGTCTATGGTTTGGAGAATGGTAGTCTGTATTTTAGGGTGTGAGGAGGTGCATCAGATGATCAAGTAGATGATGTCATCAGTGATGTCATTTTAGGTGTCATCAGTGATGTCATCAGTAATGTCACTGACCATGTCATGAGTGATGTAATATGTGACGTCATCAGCAGTGCATTACTTTAATCCAAAAAGCTGGCGGCCATATTGGCCTGGACACGATGTGAAAATTCAGGAATTGATACAATAAAGAAAAGAAAACAAGTGTTAATGTGCACACAATGTCATTTCAGCATATCTTGCACCGTGACCGCCATACCTGTATGTTCGTCAACGTGACTTATTCATAAAAAACATACTTAGAATTGCAAACATCATCATAAACAATGGACTACACATTACTTTAAAGTGAAAGGCTATCGGCCATATTATAAAGTAACAACAAAAGAGGAAGGGTAATAACACGACTAGTCCCCTCAAGGGAAAGTATATGAACCAATGAAGTCAGTGTAGTCTCAAGAATGTACTAACCATCCAAGAAAGCACCGGTCTCCAGAGTCAGAACCTACCCAATAAATTACAGGGAGGAAAACAGACCTAAGGAGGTAATACAAGTTATGTATGGAAAGCCCTCACTCACCAACCTGGTTGGTGACATGCTTCATCATCGGGCTCCACCGGGCATGGCCGAATGCCATCCCAGTGTGCTGCAACGCCAGGTTACTGCGGAGCGGGATTGTGTGTGGTGACAGTGAATTTAAAATTCCCAATTAAGTCAAAAAAATAGTTTATTAGTTTTGCTAATTGGAAAATTAAAAAATAATAAAAAGGAGTGAGGGTCAAAAAATAACAGACCGGGTTCACTCCATGGCGGTCAACATGTTTCTGCCTTTATGTGTGATCTACAGGCTTTCATCAGGACCAGAGTGGGAATGTGGGGGCCCCGGTGGTGTGAACGCGCTAAGGTTCACCCTCCCGTGGGCTGCTGTGTGAAAAATAATATATAAACACAGGAAAAATCCGCCAAGAAATATGATGGTGGAGAGAAACGAGTTTACTCTATAATGAAAAAAAAGAGACGTACATACACAAGACAAAACACAAAAGAATCGTAAATGTGCATGGTCATAACATTATAAAGCGCCACAATTTTCAGGCTCAACCATAGTGCATGGATGGGGACTGTGCCAATAATCAGTACCTCAGGTGCATAAAAGACGTGCTGTCCGTGCACCTAGAATTAGCCAGATACTGGTGTCAGGGAAGTAAAACAAGACTTCGCCTGAATAGCGTGACTAAAGCTGTATAACGGAATGAACGTGGAGTCTTGATGCTACGTGAGAGACTAAAACTAACGAGGGCCAGGAATCAAATGAACGCGGCCCGTGTAGCATTCCTGGTAGGTAGAAATGCCGAGGGGAATAGAAAGGTTCTTACTGTGAGGCAAGACCGTTCGTCGCCTCAGGGATCCCGGGGTGGAGGTGCGAGCAAATATGGCACACCCTGGAAGGGAAAAGAAAGAAAGAACGGCCACGGGCGGCTAGATAGCAAAAACCCAAGCCGAAAAGTACTGCAAACCTTACCATAAGGATACAGGAGCCCAAAGGTACACTTACGCCCTCGCTGCTCGGCACCCGTTAGGAACCTACAATGCCTCGAGCCACCGGGTCCAGGGAGAATAGAGACCTGAGGCGAGGTGCCTATAAACAAAGAGAGGGAAAGGAAGCCCGTCGGTGATAGGGCAACACATCACATGCTGTGTGGTGATTGGTTGAGCCACAGCCAATAGGACGCGTGGAGGCAAAGAGGCTCGTCCGCTATTTGGCATTGACAGCTCGTTAGTGATGGGTCAAGACATCACATGCTGTGCAATGATTGGTTGAGCCACAGCCAATAGGACGCGTGGAAAAAGAAAGGCTCGTCCGCTGTTTTCATTGACAACTCGTCAATGGAAACATTATGCGGTACGTAGCGAGTGAACATTTGCACGCTGGGCACATCAGGAACGTGTGCCTGGGTGGAAGAGCACTAGATGCAGAATAAGAGAACGGTTTGCTGTGAAACACAAGTTCACAGGCTTACTCAGAGGAAAGTGCCAATGTTAATGTGGGAGACGAAGTGTGCAGGGGACGTTGCATGTCATGAACCCCTGATTGTTGGTCATTGCTGATCGGGTAATGGGGTACAGCACAAGGGGGTCCAGGAAAGACTATGTACAGGGTGAACAATAGTAAAGTCACACAAAGTGACCCAGCCAAGTAGGTGTAAAGGTCTCAGTTGGCTAGCGGTACTATAAAATTAAATGCAAACGTAAGAGCATACTTAGAGTATGTTGACCCAGGGTATATTGTCATTAAGACCCACGAGGTTGGTACCCAGACGGTACACCCATCTTTGTTCCTTCTCGAAAAGGATTTTTTGAGTGTTTCTGCGTGTTGTGACTTCTTCAATTACCGTCCAGTGCAGGTCATTGGTGGTGTGATTAACAGACAGGAAATGTTCACTAAGTTTAGTAGTGATTCTTTTGCACCTAATGTTGCTCCGATGTTCGCAAATACGGAGTTTCACTTTCCTGGTGGTCATCCCTACATAGCGTAGACCACAAGGACAAGTGATGAGGTAGATGACATTAGGCGTGTTGCAGTTGGTGTGGCCATTTTGGGTCCAAACCTTGCCTGGTTCCAGATTAAGACTGGTAGTGTGAGAAGTCAGATGGCATATACTGCAATCCGAGCAAGGAAAATGACCCGTAATCTTGGGAAGACCCCATGCTTCTGTGATGGATCTTTGAGCAGTGTTAGGTTTGGTGATGGGGCGTGTCTGTACTAGGCTGTTACGCAGGCTCTGAGCTCGTTTGAAGGAGAACAAAGGTTTTTCCCATCTCCGGTTATTGCTGTTGATGATACGACAATGTTTCATGACAACTTTCTTCATGGCATTGGACAGGGTGCTGTAAGTAGTGACGCATGTGAGTGGTATAGACATGACGTCTTTAACAGAGTCCTCCAGAAGGGCTTCTCTGGGTTGGTTTCTGGCCCGTTTGTAACTCCTTGAGAGGAGGGGGAGAGGATACCCTCTAGCTGTCATTTTAGAAGTAAGATCACTAGACTGGGCCTTGAAATCTACCAGAGCGGTGCAATTCCGTCGAAGACGGAGGAATTGCCCGTAAGGCAGATTCTCCCTCAGTGCACGGGGGTGGAAGCTTGTAAACTCAAGAAGGTTATTTCTGGAGGTAGGCTTGTAATGTGTCCTGGTGTGCAGAGATCCATGTTTTTTAGTGATCAAGACATCAAGGAATACGACTTCATGAAAGTCATAAGTATAGGTGAATCTCAAATTTGGATCTAAGGTGTTGATCCACTGGAAGAAAACTTCAAGGGCGTTGGTATCACCGTGCCAAATGAGAAGCACGTCATCTATATAGCGTCTCCATAGGCCTATGGAGGGTAGATGAGGATTGGTATCAGGGAGAATGTACTTCTGTTCGAAATCGTACACATATAAACCTGCTACACTCGGAGCAAAGGTACTCCCCATGGAAGTACCCGTGGATTGCAGATATATGTGTCCCTGATACTCTAAAAAAGTTCCTTTTCAGTGCCAGAGTGGCACATTGGATAATGAAGTTCTTAGAAGTCCTATACTCCCAAGGATGGGAATTGAGAGATTCACCCAGGACCCGGATGGTCTCGTCCTGGGGGATGCTGGTGTATAAGCTCTCAATATCCAATGTGACCAGGATTGTATTCTCTGAGCATTGAATACCGTTCAGTAGTTTGAGCAGGTCCTTGGTATCTTTAAGATACGTCGATGATTGTTGGACCAGAGGCTTAAGGAAATGGTTGCAGAACTGTGATAATGGTTCCAGGAGGGAGCCAATCCCCGATACAATGGGGCGCCCAGGGGGAGGGAGCCTCCCCTTGTGGATTTTGGGGAGTGTATAGAAATATGGAATAGTACATTGGCTCTCGGTAAGGAAACGTGCTGCTGGTCTGGTGATGGTGCCTTCAGTGAGTGCTTCTTCGACTATCCTCTCGATCTGGATTTTAAGATCGTTAGAGGGGTCATTGGGAAGTGGTGTATAGTTCTTGCGGTCACTGAGGAGTCTACGGCACTCATGGTCGTAATCAGCAGTATTCATTAGGACCACTGCTCCGCCCTTGTCTGCCGGTTTGATGGTGAGATTCGGGTCCTGTCGTAAAGAATTGATGGCTCTGAATTCATCGGCTTTGAGATTTTTGAAAGTGGAGGGAGGGTCCATATTCTCAATCTCAGTAAATACAGCACGTTCAAAAGTAACAATCTCCACTGGTATAGTGTGTGGGGGGGGTGTGAACATTGACTTGGGTCGTAGAGGTGTGTCACCTACATCAGAGTCTGCTACCTCTGAAGAATGTTCCTCAAAAAAGGCTTTCAATTTCAATTTTCTAAAGAAAGCCGAGAGTTCACAATGGAGGCGGAATTTGTCGGGACGGGCTGACGGAACAAACCCCAATCCTTTTTCCAGTATTGTCGTCTCCTGGGTAGTTAGAATCTTGTCAGATAGATTGACAATTAGGCTGTCGAGGTGCTCGGGCCTGCGATCACTTGATCCTGTAGTTGTTTGCTCCGGGTATGGTTGCCCACCGGGTCGTCTTGTATCCAATGGACCCTTTGATTGGGCCCCCTCCGCCGACCTTTGCCCCTTTGGCCTCTCTCTAAAAAAGGAGGCTGTGTAAAGTGGTTTTGTGGATACATAGGGGCCGTGTACGCAGGATTCCAACCCATTTGTGGATTGAATGGGTAATGGAACTGCATCGGATGTGGCCCCATGATACCTTGTTGGGGAGGGAAGTTCAGCCAAGGGGATTGATTGAAAGGGGGGCGTGTTCTACCCCTTTGTTTACCCCTTCTTGCCTGCCTGAAGCTGTTATTGCTCGAGCCGCTACTATTTGACGACTCATCCTCAGAGCCATAAGTGTAGGTCTCGGTTTTACGCAATGCCACGAAAGAGGGATCAGCGTAAGGGTAGATCTTGTTGAATTCAAACTTTTTGAGATCTTTTTGAAATTGGTTCACCTTACTTTGGGTTAGATTTTCCTTATATTCATTGATGTCTTTGTTAAGTTCATCTAACCGTTTTTTGAACCCCGTTAAGGTGGCCTTAAATTGTGTCTCTGTTTGAGTGATCTCAATCATGATTGCCTCTGATAATCGTACTGCTGTTTTTATGATCAAGACGAGCCAGTCTCGAGTGCAGTGCCATGCAATCATGGCCCATTCTTTTCTAAAGGTGGCATCCTCGAGGAAGATACGGGGCGCATTGGTCACTAGTAGGCCCCTAGGGGCTGTATTAGTCCTCAAGTATTCCGTTAGGATTGTGCCGTGTAGTATCGTGCGTATGCGGTTTTTCTTGAGTTCTGAGAGTTGTTCCCATTCACTGGCATATGTAACCGTCTGTGAGATAGTGATAGTGATATCGGCCATATTAACCTGGGCACATTGCGTATTATAATGGTTCTTACACGAAAGAAAAGGAAAAAGAGGGGTGTTAATATACACACACTATCCCTAAATAAAGTTCTAGTGATTATAGTTCCATTTGATTCACAGCTCATTAGAGATGTCATGAGTGATGTCATTAGTGATGTAACTGACCATGTCATGAATGATGTAATGTCTGAGGTCATTAGCAGTACATTGTGGGGGCGTAAGTTATAGTTAGCTCAGGTAACTATAACTGCTGAATTTCACTGGTTGTGTATGAGTGAAATCTGAGTCTAACTATACCGTCCTTGTAATCTTTGTTTTTTTCAGCAAATTTCTAGTTTTTTTTTTAACGTTAAGTAAGATGCACATCACAATGGATGGTGGGGGGCTGGAAGCAGGGCCTGGCGCCTGGGGGAAGCACAGCAGGTTTGTGGCAGGCAGTCGGTGAGCTGAGTAATGCAGCACCGTCTGTCTCCCTTATGAGCCCATGACACGATTCGAGTAAGAATCGCGAGTTCATCTGTACACAGAGGACTCCTTGAACCCTTTTTACCACCTTCGCAAGTATATGTAGGTGGCACACAGACGCTCCAGGGTTGGATGCACCTTAGTGCGTGTAGACCGCCCGGTGTGTCGATAGGTCCTGACGAAAACCTGTGATTATACTCTAAGGTTGAAACATGTAGACCGTCAATATTTGGATAATACTTTAGGTCAAATTAAACCTACATTAGTATTACACTTCACCACTTTTTTAATCGTGACCCTGCTGCTCCATATTAAATTTGTTAGGGAGTACAGTAGGATTACTTTTAACTTTATTTCACTCACTCACACACGTCACTTACACGTACTGATATAATAACAAACCTGCTCCGCTGTAATCAGGCGTGGAAGCACACCCGAGTGGTATTCGACTGCTCGGGTGGACCCCGATGATGAAGCATGTCACCAACCAGGTTGGTGAGTGAGGGGTTTCATAAAAAAGAAATATTTTCTCTTTTTACTTCTCTGAGAACTCTCTAACAGACAGAAGGTCTTTACCTTCTCTCATTTAAGGATACCCCCTTCTTTGTTTATTTTGTGTACCTCAGGGGACTGGGAGTACCCCTTACAACTTAGTTGTGAAATCCCTTTCTCTCTCTTTTGTTATATTGTGCTGCCCCCACCCAAGCTTGTTGTTCCTGCCTTCCCTCCTCCTAGCCATCCATTGTCCAAGTCCATGTCCCTGCTCCCTTATTACAGCCCTGTGTGGCTGTTGTTCTGCCACTGGCCTTCCTGCCTTCTCTGAACAGTTAACTTGCTGCCCCATCCACCTCCTCCCTATCCTCTGTTGTCTGAATCCATGGACTAGCCTCCTCCCTCCTGCCATGCATGCTCTGATGTGCTGCCACTGCCCTCCATTTAGCATGATGTACCAGTCCACTCCTCCTGCCCTCCATTGCCCAATTCTATGCCCCATCATTGACCTCCTGCTTAGCCTCTGTGCTTAGCTTGCTGCCCCTATTCTCCTTCCCCCTGCCCTCCGATGTCTTTGTGCATGTCCCTGCTCCATCCTTTTTGCCCACCATGTTCCATGGACCTGACAATCCTATATAATCTGAGTGTTCTGTTGAGCTGCCACTCCCCTCCCACCTGCCTAGCATTGTCAGATGACTGTAACCTGTCCCTGCCACCTCCACCCTGCCTGTCCATATTCCATGTTCCTATCCTCTTCCTCCTGCCCTCCATGGTCCATTTTACTGCCACACCCTTCTGCCCTCCCTGGTTTATTGTGCTGCAACTGCTCCTCCTGCCTGCCCCATGTGGTCTGTTGTGAGGCCCCTTCCCCTGAACTCTCTTGTCTGTGTCCAGGTCTTGACCCTCCCTTCTATCCTCCATGGTCCTTTGTGCATGCCCCTTCACCCTCCTTCTTGCCCATAATAGCCACTGTGCTGCCACTAACCCTCCCGCTAGCCATGCATGGTCTTCTGTGGTGCCACAGCCCCTCCCAGCTTCCCTGTGTGGTCAGCTAGCTGCCCCTGACCCCCCTCCACTTTCCCTCTATAGTCTGTGTGTATACCATCATAGTCTCACTGTTGCTCTCCATGCTGTGTCTTGCTTCTAGTGCCCATCCTGCCTGACCTCCATGGTCATCTTGCTGCTCCTGCCCTGCCCCCTTGCCCCCAACCCTCTGTTTCCATGTGCAGACCCCTATTCCCCCCTCCTGGCTTGTCTGTTCCATTGTAATGCCCCTGATATGTCCCTCCTGCCCTTTATGGTCTGTTATGCTGCAGCTTTCTCTCCTCTCTGTCCATTATGTTCAGCTAGCTGCCATTGCCTCTTTCCCCTCTGTTCTCTGTTGTCCATGTGCATGGTCCTGTCCCCTCCCTATTGCTTTCTAAGGATTGTTGTGCTGCACTCCCGTCCCGCATGCCCTGTGTGGTGTATTATGCTGCTGCAAACCCTGATGCCTGCCCTGTAGGGTCAGTTTGGTGCACCTCTCCATGTCCCTCCTGTCCTCTGTTATCCGAGTCCATGTCCCTACCCCAATTCCTTCTGCCTTCCATGATCCAATGTACCATACTTGCAAACATTTTGAACTTGGTAAGAGGAGATTGTAGACAGGAGACAGATCAAATAAAGCCCATTTGAGCGTAAAAACATTGGACATTTCCTGTTGGCATGTATGGTTGTAGTACCACTGCCTCTTCCTTCTGCCCACAATGGTCTATTATATTGCCACAGCCTCTCTTGCTAGTCCAGTATTGTTGGTTTGTTGCCCCTGCCCCCCTTTCCACTGCCCTCCATAATCTGTTGTGCTGACACTGCCCTTCCTGCCTGACCAGTGTGGTCAAATTGTTGCCTCTGCACCCTCCTACCTGCCTTCAATTTTCAGAGTACGTGCCCCTGGCCTCTGCCTCTCAACAGTATCCTAATGAACAACTAGATTTCTAACATTCTATATTTATTACAAAAGTGTGGAGCGCCTGACGTCATCTTGATGTAATCAAAACTATAATACCTAGAGCATTTCCTTTAGAAATTTCATATATGAGAGCGTCTTATTTGCATCAAAACTATGGTTAGTGCTCTAAAAAACTAAAATGAGGACATATTTTCTGAGTTTTCAAATAGCGAAAAAGCAATTTTAAATTATTTGTTATCTTTATATTTTTTTATTCAATTGACCACTTGATTAAATGTTGCACTTAGGGGAGAGGATGTGGTGTTACTTCCAGAGCTGCAGACTTTGCAACTGGGGAACCAGGTTAGAGTTTCTGCTTCAGCTCAACGTTCTGTGATTCTGGTCAAATCACTTAATCTCCCCATGTCTACAACCAACATGAATTTGTTCTTGTGTGATGTAACCAATGCTCATGTAAAGCACTCCAATACCTGACCAGTCTGCATTATATAAAACTGCAAAAACACTTGGGCCACATCTGGGTGATATTTGTGCTACATTTGGGCTCTTTTGTCTCTGGTGGCCACCTTGGGAGACTTATTTGTTATGAAGTTTCCTAATTTCCTCATTTACTGCAGTCTCCTCAGTAGGAAATACTTTCAGTGTTTTACTTTGGTTCCATCAAGAAGGCATTCAGATGTGTCACACATTTGCCATAAATTCTGAATGTTAGCACTCTAGTTGCTCATTAGATCACTGTAGTAAAGCTACTGCTCACCAGGGAAGTCTGCTGCTGGTATTCAAAGTGCATGTTTCAGTCTGCATGTCAGAGTCTTTTAATGAAATAGAAGAGGATTTGAGAAGTCACTCAATATGTGCCCTAATTTTTCTTTCTGCAGCACTAATCATACTTTCTATGGCAAAATGAACCCCCTCATATTGTTCCTTTTTAAAATAAATGTTTTAAGAGTTACCACTTTATTCCAATCAAGATGGCTTCAGGTGTGCAATACGTTTGTCATAGTAGGACTGTTAGAGCTCTAGTTGTTCTTAAGAACACTCTGGGAAGCTGCAGTACAACACAAAGGAATCAACTGACAGTCTCTGCCCTTGTTGGATGTACATGTTTTACTGAGAATGTCAGACTTCATTCTCACATGACTGAGGAAGATAATGTGAATTTACAGAAAATATGCTCTCAGTTTAGCTTATAGGTCACCTTCCAAACCTCTGTAGGAAAAGCATGAGAAAATAGATTTCTCTCAAACATAATTCATGATATCCCAGCAGAAGGCTTTTTCACATGGTAAAATCACCATAGAACACACCACAATTCCTAAAATGAGTATGGCACCATCAACAAATGATTTATAATGTAACTAAAGTCTTAAAACCTTCTATTAACTGCAATGCTTTTTAATGAGGTTCTATCATGTAGATTGGTCCCAAGATGGCTGCCTACACTTCTTGGATGAAGTGCTGACAGCCAATCAGATCTCACGATGAGATGTGTGGTTAGGCTCCGCCCAGATATATATGTGAGTTTACTTTTGATTTTCTCAGGAACTACTGAACGGATTTACACCATTTAACCGAAAGGGCTACCTTTTTGCCAAATTTGGTGTAATTCCGTTCAGCAGTTCGGGCTGTAGCTGCGACTAAAGGTTCCTATGGAAAATTGCATGGGACCCCCCTTTTTTCTCAGCACCCGCTGAGGAGTAGACCGGAGCTGGCCAAACGTTTTGAAAATTTCGCGAAGATTCATCAACTGGCGCCAAAGTTATTGGGAATAGAATAATATATATATATATTATTGCTGCGACTCTCCTTCTCACATCCACCATCCAAAGAGAAAGACAGCACTCACGGGGGCCGTTTCCAAAGTTTATTAAATGGAAACTGTCACGTAAACAAACAGACGCGTGTCGGTAACAACCTTCATCTATGTTTACCGAAGCGCCCGCCCGCCATGTTTTTAAATCATCATAATGTACATAAACATAAATGAGGGACCAACGTCGATAACGTGGTCTCCTGCATTCCTTCCCCAATGTCGGCGCCATCTTATAGTGTATGAAAACCAACAAGCCTAAATGACAAACTCTCCTCGCAAATGCGAGCGGAGTAAAGGAAGAATCTATTCATGCACATCAATCCAGCCCTGGATGGGCATACACCTGGAGAGATTCTCCAACTGAAATAAAACATGGCTAGGGCAGCCTACTACTAAATATTCTATACAATCATATTAGCCAAAAAATATATTAGCAAAAAATACTGAGTGGGTGAGCAAACTACTATGTCTATACATCTGGGGATACTATATACAATACAATACAATCTACCGTACATGATGTTTCCGCAGGAAGCAACCAAGGTAAACATGTGTGGTACCGTTACATTGATGACTTGTTCATCGTGTGGAACGGTTCACTCGACACGGCTAGAAACTACATTGATGTTTTGAATAACAACGAAGTGAATTTAGAATTCACAGGGGAGATAGATGTTGTATCAGTAAATTACTTGGATGTCAACATCTATGTAGAAAAGGGACAGTTGAAAACCAAACTTTTCCGCAAAGAGACAGCGGGAAATTCTGTCCTGCATGCTTCTAGCAGCCACCCCACGAATCTGGTCAGGAGCATCCCCTATGGGGAATTGCTCCGCATAAAAAGAAACAGTTCAGATGATAAAGAGTTTCTAGTGGCAGCCAACGATAGCATCAGACGTTTCGAAGCCCGAGGTTACAGCAAAGGGGTTCTGGAGAAGGCTTTTGAAAAGGTGAAAGTCACTAAAAGGGCTGATTTGCTTAAAAGTGCCGAAATCAAGAATATGGATGTCACCAATGGGGGCAAATTCAGACTCATAACGACTTTTTCTAGGGATGCAGGGGACCTCAAAAGGATTATGCGTAAGAACTGGCATATTTTACAGACTGATGGCGTGATAGGGACAGATCTTCCACCCCATCCCCTTGTCACATTTAGAAAAGCTAGGTCCCTCAAAAATGACTTAGTATGCAGCTATCTGAGGGATGCCCCTAGATCACCTTTTGGAGCACTAGGAGGGTTCTTTCCATGTGGCAAATGCAAAGCCTGCAAAGGGAGTAAAAGAGTGCTCAGTTATGACATTCCCATCATGAAAATCAATAGGAACATCAGAAAGTTTTTGACATGCACCACTCCATATACTGTTTACTGCCTAGTATGCCCATGCGGCCTGCGCTACGTGGGCAGCACTATTCATCCTACTAAAATCAGGATCTTAGAACACATGCGGGACATCAGTAAAGGTGACGAGACCTACCCCGTAGCACGTCATTTTGACAAAACTCACAATCGTAATCGAGATGAGTTAAGCTACTTTTGTTTGGATCATGTACCGTTGAATCCTAGAGGGGGAGACAGGATACTGAAACTCCGGAGACTGGAGTCACGGTACATCATCGATCTCCAAACAAAGACACCATGGGGCCTTAATAGTAGTGAAGAGTTAGCTGTGCACCTAGGGGAGTGAAGTTAATATTCTATCCTCCCCCTCCTTCAATCTACTATAGTATGATGATACTGGATTTTGCTGTTGTATATATTGTACATATTGTGTGTATATATACTCGATGTGTATGCATATGATTTACATGTATGTATATATATGGCCCATATGTGTTTGTTTGTTTGTTTGTAGGTTTGTATATTTGTATATATTTGTATATATATATATGTACATGTATATATGTGTATATATTAGCTGGTATCTGTATTTGTATTTGTATTTGTATTTGAACCCGAGTATAGGACCCGTTACTTTACCTTGGTTGCTTCCTGCGGAAACATCATGTACGGTAGATTGTATTGTATTGTATATAGTATCCCCAGATGTATAGACATAGTAGTTTGCTCACCCACTCAGTATTTTTTGCTAATATATTTTTTGGCTAATATGATTGTATAGAATATTTAGTAGTAGGCAGCCCTAGCCATGTTTTATTTCAGTTGGAGAATCTCTCCAGGTGTATGCCCATCCAGGGCTGGATTGATGTGCATGAATAGATTCTTCCTTTACTCCGCTCGCATTTGCGAGGAGAGTTTGTCATTTAGGCTTGTTGGTTTTCATACACTATAAGATGGCGCCGACATTGGGGAAGGAATGCAGGAGACCACGTTATCGACGTTGGTCCCTCATTTATGTTTATGTACATTATGATGATTTAAAAACATGGCGGGCGGGCGCTTCGGTAAACATAGATGAAGGTTGTTACCGAAACGCGTCTGTTTGTTTACGTGACAGTTTCCATTTAATAAACTTTGGAAACGGCCCCCGTGAGTGCTGTCTTTCTCTTTGGATGGTGGATGTGAGAAGGAGAGTCGCAGCAATAATATATATATATATATATATATATATATATATATATATATATATATATATATATATCTACTGTCGGTCGCCAGTAGATAGTTATAGTTAGGACCGAGTTCCCATAGGAAATCTGAAAATTCTATTTTGAATAACTTTGGTGCCGGTTGACTTATCTTTGTGAAATTTTCAAAACTTATGGGGCGCTCCGCTCAGCTCCTACCCTGAAAGTCTCGGGGTGATTCGTCAAGCAGGGGCTGAGAAAAAAGGGGGTCCCAAAACGCGTTTTCCCCATGCATTTTCCCATAAGACCTTTAGTCGAAGGTACAGCCTGAACGGCTGAACATAATTACTTGAAATTTGGTAAAGAGGTAGTCCTCAGGTCAGGCATGTGCCTTTTGCATATATGGTGTCAATCTGTTCAGTAGTTCCTGAGAAAATTGCAGTTAAAAGTACATAAATATCTATATGCGCGCACGATGCGCGCAAGGTGCTCGCACCATGCGCGCACCAAATGTGCGCGCGCGTAATTCTGATTGGTGGTTAGATGTCAGTCAACATTCGAATCGGTTGAAATCAGGAAGTGTCGGACGCCATTTTGTGTGTGGCAGTGAAAAAGAAAGGTGGAGAACGTGAAGAGGGGGCAGGGTAGAGAGTTCCTGACCCCCTAGCCTTTGTCATAGGGTCCCTGAAGGACCCCGAAGGGTGAAAAAAACATTTTATTTCTTTCAAAAAATCGCGGGGTGCGTGCACGGTGTGCACACCCCCCAGCCGCCATTATGAGTTTTAGAGGCAGAAGAGAGCTAAAAACACAAGTGGAGAACGTGAAAAGGGGGCAGGGTAGAGAGTCCCTGACCCCCTAGGCCTTCTCAGGGGGACCATGAAAGACCCCTAAGGTCCCAAAAAAAAATATATATAAATATTGCACGGTGCGTGCACGGTGCGCGCACGCCGGCAAAAAATTCATTAAAAAAATAGAATCAAAAATCAAGTTTAAGTGTTTAGATGTTGGTTGGCTCTAAAAAGAGCCGTTGTGTTCATTGAGTGTTTTTTTGTACCTACAAGTAAGTACCGATGCAGAGTCTAAAGTTCAAGAGGAAGACTCTGTTCCCTTCATCTGTGAAATGAACACCGTCTCCTCTATAAATGCATTGCTTGTTGTAACGCAAGTTGTTGTGGTATATAGAACCCATACCATAGTCTCTGAGGAAAGCAGAAACAGACTTCTTGACGTGCTTTTTTGCTTTCTCAAACTGCGGACAATATTGGTTGGACTAGTTCCACTTTTGCCTTTGGCATATATTAGAATATACAAAGGTAGTTTGTGGAAAAAGTGACATCAATTGCACAAAGGTGTCCTTAACAAGCATTTCCAGACCTACCCCAGTTAAAGTGCCTAGGTCATTTCCACCACAGTGCAAAATTATAAGGTCAGGCTGTGGGAGATGTAGAAAGGATTTCACCAAAGGCATTAATTGGTGCCACTTTAACCCTCTCTGACCAATCCATTTAATGTCTACATTTGGCAAAGCAAGGTCTTTCACAATACCTCTTTTTTCTGCATACTTTTCACTCCAGTAGACATAGCTATGACCTAAAATCCACACTGTGAACATCTTTGAAGGAGATCTGGATGCACTCAGAAGGTGTCTTTCAGTAGAATGGCAATATGAAAAGAAAGATAGTTGTAAAATGGAGGCTTCCATACTTTTTTTTTTAATAAAAAGAGCTCATTGGCTGTTTCAGACCATTCAACACTAAAAACTAGGCTGTATGTTTAAATTTTTAAAAGCATGTTTTGTATTGGTTCAGAAAAATGTGTTCCCACAGAAGATTACTTTGGATATGCTGTTAGGTTTGAAAAGTCAAGCACTCTTGCTCTTTGGGTTAGAAACGTTGTGTGCTGAACTTCTGACCTCTCTGCTCACACCAGTGTTCCATGATCTGTTGCTATGGTAGCAGGCAGAAGTCACGTTGGGGTAGGAATCATTTGGAAAGGGTTGAAATTTGCAACCAATAGAAATGTGTGTTTCCATTTAAAAAAATGTGGGAAGCAATGTGATTTGAAGTTAACATGTATATGTGTGAAAAAAGAGAGGGACATTTTGCCATTTAGTGGTTTTGGTGAGAGGAGTACAGCTCAGAGATTCTGGCTCTGATAATCTGCTTTGTGAGTGGCACATTTCTTTCTCAACTAACAACTTTTAAAGGTGAGTTATGAATTTGAGAGGGGGTGTATGTGGTGTATTTTGATATAAATAATAGAAACGTGTTTCTTCTTTTAAAGTTGTGTTTTACATTTTATGTTTTGGAAGATATTTAACTGCCTTGAACTTGTAAGATATTATGGAGTATGTCTTCACCATAAGTTAAGGTGTACTGGTATCACCCAGGAATACTGTTTTGTGCCTAGAATCACATCATGAGTCTGTGTGCACACAGGAATTGTTGTCAGAGATTTAATTCGTGTTGCTCTTGTTCTGTAAGACTTGCACTCGTAGGAAAGGGGCAGCTTGTTTTCTTGAACTGTGATGGTTAGCATTCAGCATAAATCACTATCTCACAGATGAGAGTCAAATGCTAACACATTTGAAAACAACAGGGTAGATTTTCCTTCCACTCCTGCAATGGGTGAGGTAGTTCCTACATGTTCAAAACTCCAATTAACCCTTACCACAGGTGATCTTACATACATCTCTGCAGTCTTCATTCAGTTGTGCAAGCATCCATGCAGATCTCTCTTGCACCTGAAAATACACAGTCTCCAGAAACACACTCTTAGCACACAGCCAGCTGCTTCTCCTGCACTCCCATGATTACTATTCAGCACTGTGTGGTATTTCAGATAGCAGTGTGTAACGCTAACACATTCAACATCATCAAGGCTCATTTCCTTTGCTCTAGTCTAATCACTCACCCAGGTTCCACATGCTCATGGTCTCAAGTAGCTGTTAGGACATGTGCTCTTTTCTGCCTCTCTAAAGTATAAGGAAAATGTGTCAGGCTGTTACTGTAATTATCACTTGCTCTACCACAGTAGTAAATATGCTTTGAAATTGCCAATCAAATATCGTTTTCTGCCTAGAATCACACCATGAGTCTGTGTGCACACAGGAATTGTTGTCAGAGATTTCATTCGTGTTGCTCTTGTTCTGTAAGACTTGCACTCGTAGGAAAGGGGCAGCTTGTTTTCTTGAACTGCGATGGTTAGCATACAGCACACATCACCATCTCACAGATGAGAGGCAAATGCTAACACATTTGAAAACAACAGGGTAGATTTTCCTTCCACTCCTGCAATGAGTGAGGTAGTTCCAACATGTTCATAAGCCCAATTAACCCTTACCACAGGTGATCTTACATACATCTCTGCAGTCTTCATGCAGTTTTGCAAGCGTCCATGCAGATCTCTCTTGCACCTGACAATACTCAGTCTCCAGAAACACACTCTTAGCACACAGCCAGCTGCTTCTCCTGCACTCCCATGCTTACTATTCAGCACTGTGTGGTATTTCAGATAGCAGTGTGTAACGCTAACACATTCAACATCACCAAGGCTCATTTCCTTTGCTCTAGTCTAATCACTCACCCAGGTTCCACATGCTCATGGTCTCAAGTAGCTGTTAGGACATGTGCTCTTTTCTGCCTCTCTAAAGTATTAGGAAAATGTGTCAGGCTGTTACTGTAATTATCACTTGCTCTACCACAGTAGTAAATGTGCTTTGAAATTGCCAATCAAATATCGTTTTCTGCCTAGAATCACACCATGAGTCTGTGTGCACACATGAATTGTTGTCAGAGATTTAATTCGTGTTGCTCTTGTTCTGTAAGACTTGCACTCGTAGGAAAGGGACAGCTTGTTTTATTGAACTGTGATGGTTAGCATACAGCACACATCACCATCTCACAGATGAGAGGCAAATGCTAACACATTTGAAAACAGCAGGGTAGATTTTCCTTCCACTCCTGCAATGGGTGAGGTAGTTCCTACATGTTCATAAGCCCAATTAACCCTTACGACATGTGATCTTACATACATCTCTGCAGTCTTCATGCAGTTGTGCAAGCATCCATGCAGATCTCTCTTGCACCTGACAATACACAGTCTCCAGAAACACACTCTTAGCACACAGCCAGCTGCTTCTCCTGCACTCCCATGCTTACTTTTCAGCGCTGTGTGGTATTTCAGATAGCAGTGTGTAACGCTAACACATTCAACATCACCAGGGCTCATTTCCTTTGCTCTAGTCTAATCACTCACCCAGGTTCCACATGCTCATGGTCTCAAGTAGCTGTTAGGACATGTGCTCTTTTCTGCCTCTCTAAACTATAAGGAAAATGTGTCAGGCTGTTACAGTAATTATCACTTGCTCTACCACAGTAGTAAATGTGCTTTGAAATTGCCAATCAAATATCGTTTTCTGCCTAGAATCACACCATGAGTCTGTGTGCACACAGGAATTGTTGTCAGAGATTTAACTTGTGTTGCTCTTGTTCTGTAAGACTTGCACTCGTAGGAAAGGGGCAGCTTGTTTTCTTGAACTGTGATGGTTAGCATACAGCACACATCACCATCTCACAGATGAGAGGCAAATACTAACACATTTGAAAACAACAGGGTAGATTTTCCTTGCAGTACTGTAATGAGTGAGGAAGTTCCTACATGTTCATAAGCCCAATTAACCCTTACCACATGTGCTCTTACATACATCTCTGCAGTGTTCATGCAGTTGTGCAAGCGTCCATGCAGATCTCTCTTGCACCTGACAATACACAGTCTCCAGAAACACACTCTTAGCACACAGGCAGCTGCTTCTCCTGCACTCCCATGCTTACTATTCAGCACTGTGTGGTATTTCAGATAGCAGTGTGTAACGCTAACACATTCAACATCACCAAGGCTCATTTCCTTTGCTCTAGTCTAATCACTCACCCAGGTTCCACATGCTCATGGTCTCAAGTAGCTGTTAGGACATGTGCTCTTTTCTGCCTCTCTAAAGTATAAGGAAAATGTGTCAGGCTGTTACTGTAATTATCACTTGCTCTACCACAGTAGTAAATATGCTTTGAAATTGCCAATCAAATATCGTTTTCTGCCTAGAATCACACCATGAGTCTGTGTGCACACAGGAATTGTTGTCAGAGATTTCATTTGTGTTGCTCTTGTTCTGTAAGACTTGCACTCATAGGAAAGGGGCAGCTTGTTTTCTTGAACTGTGATGGTTAGCATACAGCACACATCACCATCTCACAGATGAGAGGCAAATGCTAACACATTTGAAAACAACAGGGTAGATTTTCCTTCCACTCCTGCAATGAGTGAGGTAGTTCCAACATGTTCATAAGCCCAATTAACCCTTACCACAGGTGATCTTACATACATCTCTGCAGTCTTCATGCAGTTTTGCAAGCATCCATGCAGATCTCTCTTGCACCTGACAATACTCAGTCTCCAGAAACACACTCTTAGCACACAGCCAGCTGCTTCTCCTGCACTCCCATGCTTACTATTCAGCACTGTGTGGTATTTCAGATAGCAGTGTGTAACGCTAACACATTCAACATCACCAAGGCTCATTTCCTTTGCTCTAGTCTAATCACTCACCCAGGTTCCACATGCTCATGGTCTCAAGTAGCTGTTAGGACATGTGCTCTTTTCTGCCTCTCTAAAGTATTAGGAAAATGTGTCAGGCTGTTACTGTAATTATCACTTGCTCTACCACAGTAGTAAATGTGCTTTGAAATTGCCAATCAAATATCGTTTTCTGCCTAGAATCACACCATGAGTCTGTGTGCACACATGAATTGTTGTCAGAGATTTAATTCGTGTTGCTCTTGTTCTGTAAGACTTGCACTCGTAGGAAAGGGACAGCTTGTTTTATTGAACTGTGATGGTTAGCATACAGCACACATCACCATCTCACAGATGAGAGGCAAATGCTAACACATTTGAAAACAGCAGGGTAGATTTTCCTTCCACTCCTGCAATGGGTGAGGTAGTTCCTACATGTTCATAAGCCCAATTAACCCTTACGACATGTGATCTTACATACATCTCTGCAGTCTTCATGCAGTTGTGCAAGCATCCATGCAGATCTCTCTTGCACCTGACAATACACAGTCTCCAGAAACACACTCTTAGCACACAGCCAGCTGCTTCTCCTGCACTCCCATGCTTACTATTCAGCGCTGTGTGGTATTTCAGATAGCAGTGTGTAACGCTAACACATTCAACATCACCAGGGCTCATTTCCTTTGCTCTAGTCTAATCACTCACCCAGGTTCCACATGCTCATGGTCTCAAGTAGCTGTTAGGACATGTGCTCTTTTCTGCCTCTCTAAACTATAAGGAAAATGTGTCAGGCTGTTACAGTAATTATCACTTGCTCTACCACAGTAGTAAATGTGCTTTGAAATTGCCAATCAAATATCGTTTTCTGCCTAGAATCACACCATGAGTCTGTGTGCACACAGGAATTGTTGTCAGAGATTTAACTTGTGTTGCTCTTGTTCTGTAAGACTTGCACTCGTAGGAAAGGGGCAGCTTGTTTTCTTGAACTGTGATGGTTAGCATACAGCACACATCACCATCTCACAGATGAGAGGCAAATACTAACACATTTGAAAACAACAGGGTAGATTTTCCTTGCAGTACTGTAATGAGTGAGGAAGTTCCTACATGTTCATAAGCCCAATTAACCCTTACCACATGTGCTCTTACATACATCTCTGCAGTGTTCATGCAGTTGTGCAAGCGTCCATGCAGATCTCTCTTGCACCTGACAATACACAGTCTCCAGAAACACACTCTTAGCACACAGGCAGCTGCTTCTCCTGCACTCCCATGCTTACTATTCAGCACTGTGTGGTATTTCAGATAGCAGTGTGTAACGCTAACACATTCAACATCACCAAGGCTCATTTCCTTTGCTCTAGTCTAATCACTCACCCAGGTTCCACATGCTCATGGTCTCAAGTAGCTGTTAGGACATGTGCTCTTTTCTGCCTCTCTAAAGTATAAGGAAAATGTGTCAGGCTGTTACTGTAATTATCACTTGCTCTACCACAGTAGTAAATATGCTTTGAAATTGCCAATCAAATATCGTTTTCTGCCTAGAATCACACCATGAGTCTGTGTGCACACAGGAATTGTTGTCAGAGATTTCATTTGTGTTGCTCTTGTTCTGTAAGACTTGCACTCATAGGAAAGGGGCAGCTTGTTTTCTTGAACTGTGATGGTTAGCATACAGCACACATCACCATCTCACAGATGAGAGGCAAATGCTAACACATTTGAAAACAACAGGGTAGATTTTCCTTCCACTCCTGCAATGAGTGAGGTAGTTCCAACATGTTCATAAGCCCAATTAACCCTTACCACAGGTGATCTTACATACATCTCTGCAGTCTTCATGCAGTTTTGCAAGCATCCATGCAGATCTCTCTTGCACCTGACAATACTCAGTCTCCAGAAACACACTCTTAGCACACAGCCAGCTGCTTCTCCTGCACTCCCATGCTTACTATTCAGCACTGTGTGGTATTTCAGATAGCAGTGTGTAACGCTAACACATTCAACATCACCAAGGCTCATTTCCTTTGCTCTAGTCTAATCACTCACCCAGGTTCCACATGCTCATGGTCTCAAGTAGCTGTTAGGACATGTGCTCTTTTCTGCCTCTCTAAAGTATAAGGAAAATGTGTCAGGCTGTTACTGTAATTATCACTTGCTCTACCACAGTAGTAAATATGCTTTGAAATTGCCGATCAAATATCGTTTTCTGCCTAGAATCACACCATGAGTCTGTGTGCACACAGGAATTGTTGTCAGAGATTTCATTCGTGTTGCTCTTGTTCTGTAAGACTTGCACTCGTAGGAAAGGGGCAGCTTGTTTTCTTGAACTGTGATGGTTAGCATACAGCACACATCACCATCTCACAGATGAGAGGCAAATGCTAACACATTTGAAAACAACAGGGTAGATTTTCCTTCCACTCCTGCAATGAGTGAGGTAGTTCCAACATGTTCATAAGCCCAATTAACCCTTACCACAGGTGATCTTACATACATCTCTGCAGTCTTCATGCAGTTTTGCAAGCGTCCATGCAGATCTCTCTTGCACCTGACAATACTCAGTCTCCAGAAACACACTCTTAGCACACAGCCAGCTGCTTCTCCTGCACTCCAATGCTTACTATTCAGCGCTGTGTGGTATTTCAGATAGCAGTGTGTAACGCTAACACATTCAACATCACCAGGGCTCATTTCCTTTGCTCTAGTCTAATCACTCACCCAGGTTCCACATGCTCATGGTCTCAAGTAGCTGTTAGGACATGTGCTCTTTTCTGCCTCTCTAAACTATAAGGAAAATGTGTCAGGCTGTTACAGTAATTATCACTTGCTCTACCACAGTAGTAAATGTGCTTTGAAATTGCCAATCAAATATCGTTTTCTGCCTAGAATCACACCATGAGTCTGTGTGCACACAGGAATTGTTGTCAGAGATTTAATTTGTGTTGCTCCTGTTCTGTAAGACTTGCACTCGTAGGAAAGGGGCAGCTTGTTTTCTTGAACTGTGATGGTTAGCATACAGCACACATCACCATCTCACAGATGAGAGGCAAATACTAACACATTTGAAAACAACAGGGTAGATTTTCCTTGCAGTAATGTAATGAGTGAGGAAGTTCCTACATGTTCATAAGCCCAATTAACCCTTACCACATGTGCTCTTACATACATCTCTGCAGTCTTCATGCAGTTGTGCAAGCGTCCATGCAGATCTCTCTTGCACCTGACAATACACAGTCTCCAGAAACACACTCTTAGCACACAGGCAGCTGCTTCTCCTGCACTCCCATGCTTACTATTCAGCACTGTGTGGTATTTCAGATAGCAGTGTGTAACGCTAACACATTCAACATCACCAAGGCTCATTTCCTTTGCTCTAGTCTAATCACTCACCCAGGTTCCACATGCTCATGGTCTCAAGTAGCTGTTAGGACATGTCCTCTTTCTGCCTCTCTAAAGTATAAGGAAAATGTGTCAGGCTGTTACTGTAATTATCACTTGCTCTACCACAGTAGTAAATATGCTTTGAAATTGCCAATCAAATATCGTTTTCTGCCTAGAATCACACCATGAGTCTGTGTGCACACAGGAATTGTTGTCAGAGATTTCATTCGTGTTGCTCTTGTTCTGTAAGACTTGCACTCATAGGAAAGGGGCAGCTTGTTTTCTTGAACTGTGATGGTTAGCATACAGCACACATCACCATCTCACAGATGAGAGGCAAATGCTAACACATTTGAAAACAACAGGGTAGATTTTCCTTCCACTCCTGCAATGAGTGAGGTAGTTCCAACATGTTCATAAGCCCAATTAACCCTTACCACATGTGATCTTACATACATCTCTGCAGTCTTCATGCAGTTGTGCAAGCGTCCATGCAGATCTCTCTTGCACCTGACAATACACAGTCTCCAGAAACACACTCTTAGCACACAGCCAGCTGCTTCTCCTGCACTCCCATGCTTACTATTCAGCGCTGTGTGGTATTTCAGATAGCAGTGTGTAACGCTAACACATTCAACATCACCAGGGCTCATTTCCTTTGCTCTAGTCTAATCACTCACCCAGGTTCCACATGCTCATGGTCTCCAGTAGCTGTTAGGACATGTGCTCTTTTCTGCCTCTCTAAACTATAAGGAAAATGTGTCAGGCTGTTACAGTAATTATCACTTGCTCTACCACAGTAGTAAATGTGCTTTGAAATTGCCAATCAAATATCGTTTTCTGCCTAGAATCACACCATGAGTCTGTGTGCACACAGGAATTGTTGTCAGAGATTTAATTTGTGTTGCTCTTGTTCTGTAAGACTTGCACTCGTAGGAAAGGGGCAGCTTGTTTTCTTGAACTGTGATGGTTAGCATACAGCACACATCACCATCTCACAGATGAGAGGCAAATACTAACACATTTGAAAACAACAGGGTAGATTTTCCTTGCAGTACTGTAATGAGTGAGGAAGTTCCTACATGTTCATAAGCCCAATTAACCCTTACCACATGTGCTCTTACATACATCTCTGCAGTCTTCATGCAGTTGTGCAAGCGTCCATGCAGATCTCTCTTGCACCTGACAATACACAGTCTCCAGAAACACACTCTTAGCACACTGGCAGCTGCTTCTCCTGCACTCCCATGCTTACTATTCAGCACTGTGTGGTATTTCAGATAGCAGTGTGTAACGCTAACACATTCAACATCACCAAGGCTCATTTCCTTTGCTCTAGTCTAATCACTCACCCAGGTTCCACATGCTCATGGTCTCAAGTAGCTGTTAGGACATGTGCTCTTTTCTGCCTCTCTAAAGTATAAGGAAAATGTGTCAGGCTGTTACTGTAATTATCACTTGCTCTACCACAGTAGTAAATATGCTTTGAAATTGCCAATCAAATATCGTTTTCTGCCTAGAATCACACCATGAGTCTGTGTGCACACAGGAATTGTTGTCAGAGATTTCATTCGTGTTGCTCTTGTTCTGTAAGACTTGCACTCATAGGAAAGGGGCAGCTTGTTTTCTTGAACTGTGATGGTTAGCATACAGCACACATCACCATCTCACAGATGAGAGGCAAATGCTAACACATTTGAAAACAACAGGGTAGATTTTCCTTCCACTCCTGCAATGAGTGAGGTAGTTCCAACATGTTCATAAGCCCAATTAACCCTCACCACAGGTGATCTTACATACATCTCTGCAGTCTTCATGCAGTTTTGCAAGCGTCCATGCAGATCTCTCTTGCACCTGACAATACTCAGTCTCCAGAAACACACTCTTAGCACACAGCCAGCTGCTTCTCCTGCACTCCCATGCTTACTATTCAGCACTGTGTGGTATTTCAGATAGCAGTGTGTAACGCTAACACATTCAACATCACCAAGGCTCATTTCCTTTGCTCTAGTCTAATCACTCACCCAGGTTCCACATGCTCATGGTCTCAAGTAGCTGTTAGGACATGTGCTCTTTTCTGCCTCTCTAAAGTATAAGGAAAATGTGTCAGGCTGTTACTGTAATTATCACTTGCTCTACCACAGTAGTAAATATGCTTTGAAATTGCCAATCAAATATCGTTTTCTGCCTAGAATCACACCATGAGTCTGTGTGCACACAGGAATTGTTGTCAGAGATTTCATTCGTGTTGCTCTTGTTCTGTAAGACTTGCACTCATAGGAAAGGGGCAGCTTGTTTTCTTGAACTGTGATGGTTAGCATACAGCACACATCACCATCTCACAGATGAGAGGCAAATGCTAACACATTTGAAAACAACAGGGTAGATTTTCCTTCCACTCCTGCAATGAGTGAGGTAGTTCCAACATGTTCATAAGCCCAATTAACCCTTACCACAGGTGATCTTACATACATCTCTGCAGTCTTCATGCAGTTTTGCAAGCGTCCATGCAGATCTCTCTTGCACCTGACAATACTCAGTCTCCAGAAACACACTCTTAGCACACAGCCAGCTGCTTCTCCTGCACTCCCATGCTTACTATTCAGCACTGTGTGGTATTTCAGATAGCAGTGTGTAACGCTAACACATTCAACATCACCAAGGCTCATTTCCTTTGCTCTAGTCTAATCACTCACCCAGGTTCCACATGCTCATGGTCTCAAGTAGCTGTTAGGACATGTGCTCTTTTCTGCCTCTCTAAAGTATAAGGAAAATGTGTCAGGCTGTTACTGTAATTATCACTTGCTCTACCACAGTAGTAAATGTGCTTTGAAATTGCCAATCAAATATCGTTTTCTGCCTAGAATCACACCATGAGTCTGTGTGCACACATGAATTGTTGTCAGAGATTTAATTCGTGTTGCTCTTGTTCTGTAAGACTTGCACTCGTAGGAAAGGGATGGCTTGTTTTATTGAACTGTGATGGTTAGCATACAGCACACATCACCATCTCACAGATGAGAGGCAAATGCTAACACATTTGAAAACAACAGGGTAGATTTTCCTTCCACTCCTGCAATGGGTGAGGTAGTTCCTACATGTTCATAAGCCCAATTAACCCTTACCACATGTGATCTTACATACATCTCTGCAGTCTTCATGCAGTTGTGCAAGCGTCCATGCAGATCTCTCTTGCACCTGACAATACACAGTCTCCAGAAACACACTCTTAGCACACAGCCAGCTGCTTCTCCTGCACTCCCATGCTTACTATTCAGCGCTGTGTGGTATTTCAGATAGCAGTGTGTAACACTAACACATTCAACATCACCAGGGCTCATTTCCTTTGCTCTAGTCTAATCACTCACCCAGGTTCCACATGCTCATGGTCTCAAGTAGCTGTTAGGACATGTGCTCTTTTCTGCCTCTCTAAACTATAAGGAAAATGTGTCAGGCTGTTACAGTAATTATCACTTGCTCTACCACAGTAGTAAATGTGCTTTGAAATTGCCAATCAAATATCGTTTTCTGCCTAGAATCACACCATGAGTCTGTGTGCACACAGGAATTGTTGTCAGAGATTTAATTTGTGTTGCTCTTGTTCTGTAAGACTTGCACTCGTAGGAAAGGGGCAGCTTGTTTTCTTGAACTGTGATGGTTAGCATACAGCACACATCACCATCTCACAGATGAGAGGCAAATACTAACACATTTGAAAACAACAGGGTAGATTTTCCTTGCAGTACTGTAATGAGTGAGGAAGTTCCTACATGTTCATAAGCCCAATTAACCCTTACCACAGGTGATCTTACCTACATCTCTGCAGTCTTCATGCAGTTTTGCAAGCGTCCATGCAGATCTCTCTTGCACCTGACAATACTCAGTCTCCAGAAACACACTCTTAGCACACAGCCAGCTGCTTCTCCTGCACTCCCATGCTTACTATTCAGCACTGTGTGGTATTTCAGATAGCAGTGTGTAACGCTAACACATTCAACATCACCAAGGCTCATTTCCTTTGCTCTAGTCTAATCACTCACCCAGGTTCCACATGCTCATGGTCTCAAGTAGCTGTTAGGACATGTGCTCTTTTCTGCCTCTCTAAAGTATAAGGAAAATGTGTCAGGCTGTTACTGTAATTATCACTTGCTCTACCACAGTAGTAAATGTGCTTTGAAATTGCCAATCAAATATCGTTTTCTGCCTATAATCACACCATGAGTCTGTGTGCACACATGAATTGTTGTCAGAGATTTAATTCGTGTTGCTCTTGTTCTGTAAGACTTGCACTCGTAGGAAAGGGACAGCTTGTTTTATTGAACTGTGATGGTTAGCATACAGCACACATCACCATCTCACAGATGAGAGGCAAATGCTAACACATTTGAAAACAACAGGGTAGATTTTCCTTCCACTCCTGCAATGGGTGAGGTAGTTCCTACATGTTCATAAGCCCAATTAACCCTTACCACATGTGATCTTACATACATCTTTGCAGTCTTCATGCAGTTGTGCAAGCGTCCATGCAGATCTCTCTTGCACCTGACAATACACAGTCTCCAGAAACACACTCTTAGCACACAGCCAGCTGCTTCTCCTGCACTCCCATGCTTACTATTCAGCGCTGTGTGGTATTTCAGATAGCAGTGTGTAACGCTAACACATTCAACATCACCAGGGCTCATTTCCTTTGCTCTAGTCTAATCACTCACCCAGGTTCCACATGCTCATGGTCTCAAGTAGCTGTTAGGACATGTGCTCTTTTCTGCCTCTCTAAACTATAAGGAAAATGTGTCAGGCTGTTACAGTAATTATCACTTGCTCTACCACAGTAGTAAATGTGCTTTGAAATTGCCAATCAAATATCGTTTTCTGCCTAGAATCACACCATGAGTCTGTGTGCACACAGGAATTGTTGTCAGAGATTTAATTTGTGTTGCTCTTGTTCTGTAAGACTTGCACTCGTAGGAAAGGGGCAGCTTGTTTTCTTGAACTGTGATGGTTAGCATACAGCACACATCACCATCTCACAGATGAGAGGCAAGTACTAACACATTTGAAAACAACAGGGTAGATTTTCCTTGCAGTACTGTAATGAGTGAGGAAGTTCCTACATGTTCATAAGCCCAATTAACCCTTACCACATGTGCTCTTACATACATCTCTGCAGTCTTCATGCAGTTGTGCAAGCGTCCATGCAGATCTCTCTTGCACCTGACAATACACAGTCTCCAGAAACACACTCTTAGCACACAGGCAGCTGCTTCTCCTGCACTCCCATGCTTACTATTCAGCACTGTGTGGTATTTCAGATAGCAGTGTGTAACGCTAACACATTCAACATCACCAAGGCTCATTTCCTTTGCTCTAGTCTAATCACTCACCCAGGTTCCACATGCTCCTGGTCTCAAGTAGCTGTTAGGACATGTGCTCTTTTCTGCCTCTCTAAACTATAAGGAAAATGTGTCAGGCTGTTACAGTAATTATCACTTGCTCTACCACAGTAGTAAATGTGCTTTAAAATTGCCAATCAAATATCGTTTTCTGCCTAGAATCACACCATGAGTCTGTGTGCACACAGGAATTGTTGTCAGAGATTTAATTCGTGTTGCTCTTGTGCTGTAAGACTTGCACTCGTAGGAAAGTGGCAGCTTGTTTTCTTGAACTGTGATGGTTAGCATTCAGCACAAATCAGAATCTCACAGATGAGAGACAAATGCTAACACATTTGAAAACAACAGGGTTGATTTTCCTTCCACTCCTGCAATGGGTGAGGCAGTTCCTACATGTTCAAAACTCCAATTAACCCTTACCACAGGTGATCTTACATACATCTCTGCAGTCTTCATGCAGTTGTGCAAGCGTCCATGCAGATCTCTCTTGCACCTGACAATACACAGTCTCCAGAAACACACTCTTAGCACACAGGCAGCTGCTTCTCCTGCACTCCCATGCTTACTATTCAGCACTGTGTGGTATTTCAGATAGCAGTGTGTAACACTAACACATTCAACATCACCAAGGCTCATTTCCTTTGCTCTAGTCTAATCACTCACCCAGGTTCCACATGCTCATGGTCTCAAGTAGCTGTTAGGACATGTGCTCTTTTCTGCCTCTCTAAACTATAAGGAAAATGTGTCAGGCTGTTACAGTAATTATGACTTGCTCTACCACAGTAGTAAATGTGCTTTGAAATTGCCACTCAAATATCGTTTTCTGCCTAGAATCACACCATGAGTCTGTGTGCACACAGGAATTGTTGTCAGAGATTTAATTTGTGTTGCTCTTGTTCTGTAAGACTTGCACTCGTAGGAAAGGGGCAGCTCATATAATAGGATTTGAAAAGCTCTAAAATAAATATAGTAATATATTTAAATTACATAAAGGTATTTTTTTTTTAGTTTCCTTTAGGTATTGCTGAACAACACAGAAATAAATTAAACATGCCTATAAAATCAAGAAAGAGAAAAGAACAGCAAAACATCTATATTTGAAGACAACTGGACAACAGAAATTAGTTGAAGAACCTCATGTTGGAAAAAAGAAAAAGTTTTCTGGTAAGCAGACTAAGGATTTTTTTTGAAATATCCTCAAACAGAAAAAATGTAGAAAGTATATCCACTGCAAATAGTGAATCAAGAAGAAAACAACAAGACAATAGAAAGAAAGTACTAAATGCTAATGTACAATCAGAAGCAAGAAAGAATGACTTAAAAAGAAAAAAAGAATTTCAAAACATTCGTAAAAAAATGTTTCAGAGAAGAGTGGTGTTCAATTTGCTAAAGGATGTGAAAAATATAGGAAGAAAGCAATATTTTATAGGAAAAAGAAACATATTGAATCAATTGTTGCAAAGGCTTTGGAATTAAAAAGAAAACTATTCATTTTAACAGGATCCGTACATTAGATAAAATAGTCAATGTAATGAAGTCAAAAAGCAAAAGGAAAAGAGTAGTGAAAAAAAAACTTTTGTAATGTGTTCTTAGGAGAATGGAAGCATAGTTCAAGTACTGAACCATTTTTTAATGAAGAGAGTTATCTTCAAAGCAATAGTTTGCTGCATGCAGTTGACACCAGTGGTCGAAGTTATGAAGTTAAAGATGGTTGTGTAATGGAAAAGGAGAAAATGATTCCAAGAAATGAGGAAGTGTTAGCTGATGAGGTTATGGGGAAACGTCCTAAAGCCCCAGTGTACACTTGGAATTGTAGTAGTATTTGTACTGTACGACAAGAATCTATTGATAAATTATGTGACTTTCTAAGAGAATATAGTAATAAAAAAGTGTTAAACAGAAGATTAAGGTGCTTCAAAGACTAGATCCATGCAGAGTGAGAAAGAATACTGGTTTGCAAGGACATTCTCTGGCTTGTCTTTCTAGGAAAGTTTGCCAAAGTGTTTTTCACCATTTTAGGATGCTGGCAGTACATCATACTGAAATGAGAAAGTTTGTGAGAAGATTGTATTTTGCTAAAAGTCCAGCACTAAAGTTAAATGAGTTGAATAGTGCTCTGTTGTGTGGATCTGAATCAGATGTAGAGAAGGTTACTGATGATATTCAGTTGTGTTACTTTGGTCCAGAACAAGGCAGTGTTTGTAGCCCAGTGGCAGTGGGCTGGCGCGCAGACGCTTAGAGAGCTCTCAGAACCTTTTCCTGCATCTCCTCAATTTTACTGTGCAGCGTCCCGCTGATTCGAGCGGTCGGCGCTTTCACCCTACGCGAGGGTTTTAAAACTTTTATTGGTAACCCCTGTACTTTTGTTATGCAGGTAAAATAGCTATACCTTATCATTCCAGGTATTCTGCTGGCTGGGGGCTGTTTGAGATCGCCGGTCCCCGCCGGTAGCGGCCGCCATCTTTGATTGGGATCGTTTGATTGGAGTGGAGCCCTGAACTCCACCCTCGCTCCGCCCCTATTTAGGAGCACGCTTTGAGCCTCGCTTCGTGTTTGTTTGTAGCCCAGTGGCAGTGGGCTGGCGCGCAGACGCTTAGAGAGCTCTCAGAACCTTTTCCTGCATCTCCTCAATTTTACTGTGCAGCGTCCCGCTGATTCGAGCGGTCGGCGCTTTCACCCTACGCGAGGGTTTTAAAACTTTTATTGGTAACCCCTGTACTTTTGTTATGCAGGTAAAATAGCTATACCTTATCATTCCAGGTATTCTGCTGGCTGGGGGCTGTTTGAGATCGCCGGTCCCCGCCGGTAGCGGCCGCCATCTTTGATTGGGATCGTTTGATTGGAGTGGAGCCCTGAACTCCACCCTCGCTCCGCCCCTATTTAAACGGCCTCCATGTGTCGGCGCAGCGGACGAGCGCAGCGGGCGCGACGTAGGCGCGCCGGAGTTGCGCCTGAGTTAAGCCCGTCTGCGCCCGTCCGCGGCAGGCCGGGGCATGGGGCATGTCACTCTGCTCCCTTACTCATCTACACTCGCTCCTTTCTAGTCTGTGCTCATGATCCTGCCCTCCCACCCCCCCTCTCCGTACCGAAACTGCTTCTTCATAATCTGTTCACGACTAGAACCTCGTTCCCGGAAATTTCCCCTATCTTTTTCGATAATGGCGTCCATTCTTCAAATCCCGCGTCCCGGGCCCAGTCTCTCCCTCGCTCTACTTCCTCCCCATTATCTGTGATGTATCTTAACACCCGGTCCCTGGTCTGTCATCAATCAGAAATATTTTACCTCCTGGACTCGGAACAGCCTGATGTCCTGTTCTTGACCGAGACCTGGCTCACTGACGATTCATCTCCTGACGTTCTGGCGGCCATTCCCCCAGGCTACTACATCCTGCAGACCAACCGCCCTGCTGGTAAAGCGGGCGGCGGCGTTGCAGCCATCATCAGACACCCCATTAGGTTCTCCCCAGTGTTCTTTCCTAGTATCGCCTCGACAGACTGTCTCGTATTAAGACTGGAGCAGCCTGGGTCTTCACTCATCTGTGTGTTGACCTATCGCCCCCCTCAATCTATGCCTGACTTTTCTATCCTGTTCGGTAACATGATCACCCAGCTTACCATCAGCAATTCCAACGTGTTGATCATGGGCGATTTTAATTACTGGCCATCAGACACTCATGAAACTGCTGATTCGCGTGCTTTTTCTGACCTAATGTTGAGCCTTAACTGCACTCAACATATACATGCACCCACACATGTTAAAGGCCACATTTTAGACCAAGTCTGGACCACCTCTCTTGCCATCTCTGCTCCCCTCATCGCCCCTTGTCTCTGGTCTGACCATCACCTCATCACTTTCTCCGTATTCCTGTCTTCCCCTATCACCGCTGCCCACCAATCCAATTTCCTGGCGCGCAATTGGAATAAAGCCGACCTTAACAAACTTACGGCTCTCCTGAGTTCTTCACCCCCACTCATGACTGGACCCAACATCTCTATCGACCTTCAGTCCAAAACCCTCACACACTGGCTTACCGCCGCGGCCGACTCTGTGGCACCACTAAAACCGGTTAAGACAAGGCGCAGGCACGATGCTCAAAAGTGGTTTACCGCTGAGCTCCGCGCACACAAACTTACTCTCCGCCAGGCAGAGAGACGCTGGCGCCGGGATTACTCCCCCGAATCGAAAATTATCTTCTCGTCTCGGCTGAAGGAGTACTAGAACGCTATTACTGTGGCTAAATCATGCTACTTCTCAGGCAAAATTTTAAACTCATCCAATAAATCTAAAGATATTTTTTCTATAGTGGATGAATTATCCAACCCGGAAAGAGTCATCTTAGCCCCTCTCCCTTCTCAATCCTTGTGCGACTCTCTTAATCAATTCTTTGTGGAGAAAATCACCAAAATTAAAACTAGCATTTCCACCTCCCCACCTGCCCCTACATCCTTTTGTGTCCCCAGTTATTCTCCCACACACACCTTTACTCACTTCCCTCCTATTTCCAAGGATAACTTTCTCTCACTCCTACACAACGTCTCTTCTGGCTCTCCCAGCGATTGTTGCCTCCCCTCGGTCCTTCGAGAAGTTTTTACCGCCTGTCCTGACCCCCCCCTTGCCCTCTTGAACAACTCTCTAGCCATAGGGGAGGTTCCGGGACCCTTCAAACAGGCCGAGGTGGTTGCCATCCTCAAAAAACCTTCGGCAGACCCTTCCATCATGAGCAACTTTCGCCCTATCTCTCTTCTTCCCTATCTTAGCAAAGTTCTAGAGTCGCACGCCACTCACGCTCTCAGCTCCTTTGTGGAAGAATCTGGTGTACTGGACCCCCAGCAGGCTGGATTCAGACCTGCGCACTCAACAGAAGCCGTCATCCTTTCTGTTATGGAGGAACTGCGCAGGGGCGCGGACGTGAACATCTGCCAGGCCTTGGTCCTCCTGGACTTGTCGGCCGCCTTTGACACGGTCGACCATCAAATTTTGGTCGATCGTGTCAGGGAGGCAGGCATCCAGGGCACCGCTCTGGCCTGGGTCCGATCCTTTCTGACCCAACGCCATCAAGCTGTCAGACTATCCCAGTTTACTGCCTCCCAGGTCAAACTGTCCTGTGGTGTCCCACAAGGCTCTTCCCTCTCCCCCCTCCTTTTTAATTTGTATCTTTCCCCACTTATCCGCGCCCTCCGTCAGTTCAATGTCACAGCATTCAATTATGCTGATGACATACAACTAATTTTTAACATCAACTCCTCTGCTGACTCTATTGCCACCTTTCAAAATACCCTGTGCTTTATCAGCAACTGGATGAGCTCAAACCATCTGAAGCTCAACCCCGACAAGACCGAACTCGTTCTTGTCGGGGGTCCCCTCAACCCTTGGGATTCTTCTTTTTGGCCTCTCAGCCTTGGCAGTCCACCTAGCCCCGCCAACTGTGTTAAAAGTCCGGGAGTCGTCATCAGTAGTAATCTCTCCATGACGCCCCAGATTAGCGCGGTAGTCTCCTCCAGCCATTTCCAATTAAGGAAAATTAAGAAAATCTCCCGGCTACTTACTTCCGAGGCTCTTACCTTGGCCCTGATGGCGCTTGTAATATCGAGGTTAGACTACGCCAACGCGCTCTATGTAGGCATCCCAGCCTACCAACTCAGGCGGCTTCAGCTGATCCAGAATCAGGCTGCCCGCCTGATCCACTGCCTCCCTAGAGATCATCATGTCCGTCCCCTCCTAAAGAGCCTTCATTGGCTCCCTGTAGCCGCCCGCTGTAAGTTCAAGCTGGGTTGTATCATTTACAAATCTCTAGCCGGCCAGGGCCCCCTCTTTATTTCTTCCCTTCTTCAATCCTACGTCCCTTCCCGCACTCTCCGGTCTATCCAAATGGTCTTGCTTTCCATCCCTAGATATAAGAGGAAGAAACACGGCGGGCTCAAGTTCTCCTTCCTGGCTCCCACTTTTTGGAACTCCCTCCCCTTGTCCCTGAGATTGACCACTTCGTACCCCAGCTTCAGATCTGCCCTTAAAACTTTTCTTTTCACAGAATCTTATCAATAAACGGCCTTTGCGCTATCTTCTGCTCTCTTTACTTTGGCGCCAAGAAACCTAATGGTGTTAGTTGCGCCCCTATAAATTTATTTAACATAACACATAACAACAAGAAAGTGCAGGAAATGACACAGTTATTGAAGAAAATGTGGAAGAGAATGTAGAACCCACTGTCAGTAAAAATTTTGAAGATTAAATGACAACATTTCCTATCATCTCTAAAGAAAGACCAAATATTACTTGTATTTGTTGCTGGAGAAGCCATTATAAAACTCAAACAAGGAAGTGAAAAAGAAAATAATTATGAGTGGAAGGATTTTGCTACATATTTGTTTCTGGAAAATTGTTTTGATTTGGGTGAAGATCAGCGTATTTGTAAATACTGTTATAACAAGTTAGAAGAAAATAAAATACCAGCTAGAGCTGTACATAATAATTTAGAATTGGTTGATATTTCTGCAGAACTTAGTGATTTAAATACGTATGAGTCTATACTCATTCAATGTGTCCATCCGTTTCAGACTATAGTTCGTATGGAGCCCAAAACAGGTAAATTACCTCCTTCAGATTTACAAAGAGGTTTAAAAGGAAGAGTTGTCTATTTGCCATTAGATTTGAAAAAAAATATTGAAACAATTGATGCAGATAGTTTGGAAACTGAACCATTAGTTATTCTGGTTAATGGTGTACCTACCAAGAATAAGAAAATTTGGCAGGAGCTAGTAGATGTACGAAAAGAACAAAGAGCAAATTTATATTTGAAAAGAAATAATAAGTACTATGAATCAATTTATATGGATGAAGATGAAGACGTTTTACTAGCAGACACAGGAATACCAACTGTGCAAATTGAAAAAGTGGATAAGTCAAAAGAAGAAGAAATTTATGAACATTTCAGCATACATCCTCTTCATTCTAAAGAAGTTATGGGAAACACTATTGATCTGTTTCAGATGAAAAAAGCAAAAGGAACTCCCGTGAGTGTATGGGAGGAGAGCTTGGAAGCTCATTGTTTTCCCCGGCTGCTTCCTACAGGAAAAGGTGGACGATATGATGAACATCCAGTACAGATTCCTGCTTCTGAGTATCGGACTACAAGATTATGGTGCCGATTAGGATCCTGGAAACAATTTCCCCATACGACTCGTATCCGGTCTTTTTACCGTACGAATCGTACAAGTGCCGTACAAACTGCCAAGTATGATTCGCATGGGAAAAAGTCCATACGAATCGCATTGGGAATAATTCCCCACACGTCCTCGGGTCGGAAAATGTGTCCGACACGTCCCCGGACGATTTACCATACAAATGTGAAAAGTGAAGTCCGACCGCGCAAGTACGATCCATCCTGTGCGTCCGATGTTACAACCGTATGGAAAAAACACCGTCCGCACCGAACTCCCATAGCAACCATGGAGACATGTGCCCGCATACGCGCCGAACAACCCCCCCCAGCCCCCGTATGTATGCGCCCAACCACCCCCCCAGCCCTCGTATGTATGTGCCGAACCCCCACCCGTGCATGTACACCCCCGTACGTACGGACCGTACACCCACCCGAGTATATATACCCATGTACGTACGGCCCGTACCCCCACCCGTGTATGTATGGAGCGTACCTCCACCCCAACAGTGAATGTACGGCCCGTACCCCACCCGCGTATGTATGGAGCATACCCCCACCCCAACAGTGTATGTACGGACCGTACCCCCACCCGCGTATGTATGGAGCGTACCCCCACCCCAACAGTGTATGTACGGACCGTACCCTCACCCGCGTATGTATGGAGCGTACCCCCACCCCAACAGTGTATGTACGGACCGTACCCTCACCCGCGTATGTATGGAGCGTACCCCCACCCCAACAGTGTATGTACGGACCGTACCCTCACCCGCGTATGTACACCAGTATATGTACGAACCATACCCCCACCCGCGTATGTATGGAGCGTACCCCCACCCCAACAGTGTATGTACGGACCGTACCCTCACCCACATATGTATGGAGCGTACCCCCACCCCAACAGTGTATGTACGGACCGTACCCCCACCCGCGTGTGTATGGAGCGTACCCCCACCCCAACAGTGAATGTACGGACCGTACCCCCACCCGTGTATGTATGGAGCGCACCCCCACCCCAACAGTGTATGTACGGACCGTACCCCCACCCGCGTATGTATGGAGCGTACCCCCACCTCAACAGTGTATGTACGGACCGTACCCCCACCCGCGTATGTATGGAGCGTACCCCCACCCCAACAGTGTATGTACGGACCGTACACCCACCCGTGTATGTACGGAGCGAACAAACACCCCACCAGTCTAAGTACGGAGCGCACCCCAGGCCCCAACACCAGCACCCTCACCCAACATCGCGCATGTACGAGTCGTACCAAGCCAGAGACAAGGACAGCACTGTACAACAAAATGGCCGATGTACGCACCGTACAGATGCTAAAAACACACGTACACAACCAGGACAAAGCAAAACAACACAAGAAGACTCCATTCGAATCGCACAAAGCCACAAAACATGTCCAACAAGCACAAATACAACCTATTCACTGACCTGCAACTGCCAAACTCCCAAACAGAGGCCCAAAACACAACCACTCCTTATAACACACCCACCCAAAGTTCAAACACAGCCACACCCACCAATGGACCAATAAAAAGGCCCAACACACACAAACCATGATCCTTTGCAACAGACCCACTGCTGCCAGACCACACAGAGAAACTGCACCATACTACAACCTCCACTACACCTTACACCTGCACACCTTCACACAACCACCTTCACAAACACCCCCTCATCACATTCACACACACACCTGCACAACCACACCCACACACCCACAACCATCCACACCCACACCCCCACAACCATCCACACCCACACCCCCACAACCATCCACACCCACACCCCTCACCATGCCCACTAACAAGAATCCAAAGTTCACTAGCCAAGAGTTGGAGGTCCTTGTCGACGAAATCATCAGAGTCGAGCCACACCTCTTTGGAACATTGGTCAGACAGACCAGCATTTCTGAAAAAACAGCCATGTGGCAGACGATTGTCGATGCTGTGAATGCTGTTGCGTCCACCAGAAGGACCAGGCATGAATGCCAAGCCAGGTGGTACGATCTGCGGAGGACGGTCCGCCGCAAAATGACTGACGACCACAACCAGGCCAACATCACTGGAGGAGGGCCGTCCCGCAGACGCGTACAATACCATCCCTGGGAGGAGAAGGTGATGGCCATACTGCCGGTGGTGGCAGTGGAGGGAGTAGAAGGACTCCGAGAGCCTGGTGAGTACACAAACAACTCACCTCACATGGGGGGAACGTCATCCACAACCAAACTCACAATCATGCACGCAACCACCCCAAAGCTATCGCATGACTCAACCACACTCCATAAACACGCACATGCCACTAGCGCCACCATGCCCCATGCACCCAGCTAGACAATGCCAAGTCACAGGCCACAGAAAACACCAACACCAGACATGGTAACCCGGATGGCGGGAGTGTGGGCCTCAAAAATCACATAGTGCAACTCAGAAGCAGATAACAATGCCCTCTGCCCATATGGCCTAGGTCACAGCCAGACAAACAGTGTGTCCCCACACAGGAAAGACTTGCCTGCAAATGGCGGACGCCTTGCATGAAGACATGGGGGTGAAGGCACTTTTTGCACATGACAGCAGCCAATGAACAGCCAACACTGTGAAAGAGTGGCAGCACACACCACCACAGCAGCAGCGCAGACACAGACACTACACCCAATGGGTGCCTGGAGATCAGAAACAAACTCACATGAACAAGCCAAGGGCCATTCAAAGATCTGCAAAAAGTGTGTGCCTAGGAAGCTGGGCTGAGGTGACAGAGGGTGACACACAGAGGGAGGGAGATGGGGAGAGAGAAGGAGGGAGACACAGGGAGACGGACAGAGGGAGGAGGCTGACACAGGGAGGGAGGGAGAGGGGGACAGAGAGGGCGTGAGAAAGGGATACACAGGGAGACCAATTCAGCCTTGGGTGGTGTGGGAATGTCTGCTAGTCAGCAGGTGGACTGCGTGCATGTAGACAAGGGTGGCCAGTGCCTGAATCCCCCTCTCTTCTCCATGGCAAAACACTGGGCCATGTCTCAACCTGTGCACGAGCCCAACGCCAGCTACCTGCATTATATAAGTGTGTGGAACAACTCCATGTGCCCACGTACAGTGCAACACGGAAGGCGCCCATGCATGGCTCGCCACACCTGCTCACTCCACTGCTGACTGCAGTCACAATTGACGCAGCAAGTAAGACTGTGTCACACATAGGTAAAGTCTCAAAAGCTGTGGCCAAGGGACATACCCATGCACAAGTGCACTGTGAGTGGAATGCAAGACATATCCAAATACCCAGAGGAAATGTGCCAACTTTGAAACGAATGAAACATGGATGTTGCATGGAACAAAAATAACATTGTCTCTCTCACACACAGGTCAATGTCGTGAATCACCCCCCAACACTGGGGGGGAAGACTCACAGGACCTGGCTCTGCGGGATGACGATCCCACCGGCAGCGATGACTCTCACCACTCTGTGGACGACCCCAACCAACCTGGCCCCTCTGGTGTCCAACCACCTGCAGCACCTGCGTCAGGTACAACTGGGCCAACCACCACCCCTACTCCTGCCACATCCCAGGAGACACCCAGGATCCCTGCCCCACCACCACAACACAGCCAGGCTGACCAGGAGGAACACGGTGTACCGGGCACCCAGGAGGAGGCAGGCGACAACGCAAATGCCACCCCTCAGGGGTCCCGGAGACCCGATGTGCCCACAAGGGCAGGCCAGGTGCAAGTGGGCAGGGGTGGTGGGAGTGGAGGACGGCGGAGGCGCGAGCCTGACCAGTTGGCTGCGGAACCGGTATATTCCCATGTAAGAAACATCCTGGACACATACCAGCAGGACACCACGGGCATGAGCCAGGTTGTGTCCACCCTCAACGAGATGAAGGGGACCCTCGAGGAGATCAAGACCCAGCAGGCCCAGCAACATGCGGAGCAACATGCCTGTCAACAGCGACACCAAGGATGGATGGAGGACAGACAGGCTGAGCTTGTGACGGTGCTCACGGGAATTAACCGTTCACTCCGTCGGATAGCCGACAACATGGGCAACCCTCCCTGTGCCACCAGGCGAAGAACATCACCACCCACAGGGAGGGATCAGGAGGAGGAGGATACATCCGACGGAGCATCCCAAACATCGTCACGGCCTGCTTCTGAGTGTTCCCGCAGGAGGGCGGGTCGTCCACGGAAAAGACCGTGAGGGTCGGCGCAACAGCACCATCTCCCAGGACACCTGGCCTGGCACCTGGCCCACTGGACCAACAGCAGCACATCAGCAAATGACATTCTCTGCCACATGGACTTGCTGGTCACTGTCTGACCAATGTTGACAAAGACTGTGGCATGGACTCTGATGATTTCCAATGGCAAGGATACCAACTCCCCCAGTGAACTTTGGATTCCACACACCCGGAAAGCCCCTCTTGTCATACCCCCCTCAACACGTACACGTACCCCAACACAAATAAAAACTTACACGATCAAGAGATGATGCCTACATTTTGCATTATTACCTTACATGTGTCTTGTAAAGTCTAACCATGCCTGAGTTCTCAGATGACTTCAACCATCCATACCCTGGGGCCTGAGTCTGGCACAGGACACACATGGGTCACAATGTATTAGGCAAGACAGACACGGAGCACCATACACACCCGTGATGGGCCCAACCAGCTGAGGGGGTGGCCGCACAACCGTGCCGACAGACATATTGAGTACAGCAACAGTCATGCGCAGAGGTCAGGGATCATGTGGAGTGTCCTGGGGGGCACCCAGGTATGTGTAGACAGGTGGCAGAACCATGTCCTGCAAGCTTGAGTCAGGTGGATGCAGAGAATGGTGGCCTGGCCAACGTTGGATGCATGGGGATGGCACATGTCACAATACCCACACAGTCATGGACATCATGCACAATACAGAGTCTAATCCCAGACAAACAGCTTGCATCTTGCTACTCTACACATAGACATATAGCCACTATCACTGAAAACCATGCCAGACATGCCGTATGCACCGTGGCAACACACCAGCATTGACTGAGAAGAGGCACCTTGGAGGCATAGGGACACCTTTATTAGTCATGTATTCCGGAATGCAGAGGCAACTCGGAGTACACATACACAGGTCATGTGGAGTAACATGTGGGTCCAACACTGGCACCCCCCTTCTGCACCACAAATGCTTGATATCCATGGAACTGGCACACAAGTGTCGGGTAACAGCTAAACACCCCCTGCTGCTCACGGAGAGGCTGCCATACACCATTGATCCTCTGATGTGGAAGTCCCACACCATGTCAAGCCAATGCAAACCGTATGTGTCCGAGGGCAGTGTTACACACATTGATGCCATCATCACAATCCACTATCCCATTACAGATGACTGTCAACAAGTCTGACCATCTATTCAGGTGTATCCAGCTACATGTCATGTGCCCCATGGTGATGCGACATGTCTGCAGAGGAACCAAACATCGACAGGGGCAGTGTGCACACATCGTAAACAACTGCCACACCCAATACACCCCTGATGCATCCCTTACCCTAAGGAGACTTCCAAACTTGTCCGTGCGTGTAACGCTGAGTCAGCACACGATGACGTGTCCATGAGGAATAGCAGTGCCACAACAATGCAACAAGCAGACGGCATGCGCAAGTACCTGGGGATGAGAGACACATAAGAAGTCAGCCACAAAAAGCACATCCACTTGCATGTGCATGTACTCGACACATGTAAGGATGACAACATGCTAGGTCACAATTATGACTGTGGAAATACACTCATCACTGGCACCATCACTCGAGTGACACATACACACACACCTCTGACTCACGTGGCATACATGCAGATGGACACACACATTGCAACACATGCCACACAAGGACCAATGCGTGCACACTCAGACACTGGTACTCACCACTAAGCAAAGAAGTCGCGTATGAGCCGACTCCGGATGTCCTCTTGCGGAACCACATCCTCCACATCACTAGCCCCATTGCCAAGCCCTTCGTCCTCCACGGGTGGATGGTCCTGATCATCTTGATCCAGGATGAGTGGCACAGCTTTCTCAACTGCCATGTTGTACAGCATGCAGCAGACCATGAAGATTTTGCAGACCTTCGCCGGGGCATATGGGAGGGCGCCGCCGGTCTTGTGTAGGCACCTGAATCGGCTCTTCAGGAGGCCAAATGACCTCTCTATCACTCGCCTTGTCCGGCCATGGGCGGTGTTGTAGCGGAGCTGGGCCGGCGTGCTGGGGTTGTGGAGAGGTGTGATCAGCCATGGCATGTTGGGATAGCCAGCGTCCCCTACATGGAAACCACATGGACATAAGTAGGACAGCAGAAGCAGTCGGGCTGGAAGTCTACGCAAAATACAGGACAGACAGAGTGTACCCACCAACAACACATGCTCGTTCATTGCGCAGCTGCGTCATCATTTCAGGCACCCTGCTACGCCTCATGATGTAGGCATCGTGTGCTGATCCTGGAAAACGAGCACAGACATGTGAAATTACCATGTTGGACAGACACACCACAAGGACATTGATGGAGTGGTAGTGCTTGTGATTCCTGTACGCTACCTCCTGTGCCTGTGGTGGTACCAAAGCCACATGTGTCCCATCTATGGACCCAATGACATGGGGCATCCCTCCCAGGGCATAGAATCCATGCTTGACACCTGTCAACTGTTCAGGAGTTGGGAAATGGATGAACTCATCCAGGTGAAGCAACATGGCCTCTAAAAAATCATGCAGCACACGGCTGAACATGCTCTGGGACATGCCACCAACATGAGCTATGGTATATTGAAAGGTACCCGTGGCAAGAAAATGTAGGGCTGCCATTACCTTCAGCTTGGGTGTCAGTGCCGTAGGATACCTGTGCAGCGGTTGCAGGTGTGGTGCCAGCCTTGCCGTCAACTCCTCAATCAACGGTTGGGGAAGCGGTAGCAGTGTATACAGTCATTCTCCCGCATGTCAGCCAAGTCCTGAATTGGTCGGGGAAGAGGCGGCGCTCTGCAGTAATTTGGAAGTGACAAGGAAGAGTGAGTGCACTACAACAACAATTTATATGTACTGAGCACATGTTAATCTGTCAATACACATATGCTACATACGGAGTCATGTATGTGCTACAGGCCCTGGACACGTATGGCTGCCAGGTGACACTCCTACCAAGACCCAGCTACACACGGAGATTGTGAACCTCCACATCCCATGGCATGGGACTAGCTGTGTCCCAGTGTAAGTGAACAGCCAGACGCAATACAGGAGTGACATACATCAACATATCAGCAGAAGTAGGATGTTGATTGCAGAGACAGGTAGCGGAACACTAGAGCCACAGGTCACATGACATTACACTAGGACAGCCCACACACCTTGCCATGAAAGTGTACATGTCATGACTGACCACACATACATTAAGAGGATGCAGACAGGTCCTTGTTACGCTACTCCGTGTCCCATGCATACATACACACCTTACATCCGATACCACATGTGGCCTGGTGTGCGTAACAGTGTGCCATGGCCATCTACACACAGACACATGTTGGTTGCAGCAACTGCAGATGCATTTGAGGGAACACCAACATCAAGCTAATGGGAACACACCACACATACATGACATAGTCACATCGTGCAACATGGGTAGTCACATGTCAGGTGTGGTAACCCCTGTAGGGGGCATCAGAGGACACTTGCGTGTGTTGTTGACTGTACCATGCCAGTGACGCTCATCTCAAGTGTTCTGTACGACATGCACACATGTCAAAGGAGTGAAGGGCATGTCTGGCACATAGTGCACCATCACACATAACATCTGTACACATCTCATCATACATCTATTGCCTTCACAACTCAGGAGTAATGTGCCACATCACAGCCTTTCACACCTGTGCCCCACACATGTATTACTGCCCAGACAATGCCTTGATAGCCATCCATGGACAAGTATGTCAGCTCTATTCCTTTCTGTGTGCTGTCTGTCACCACTTGTTGGACTTGGCCCTTCTGGCAGGTTCACCCCTGAACTTTTTTGCTTTTTACTGGTGACTTGGTGTGGTAATTTTTTTGGTTTCTGCGCACTTTCCCTGTGTCCCAGGGTAAAGTGTGTGCGTGCTCTGAGTGCATGTGGTGAGATAGGCCTGCCCTCCCATAGGAATGCATGGGGAATGTATGTGTCCCTAGTAGTTCCTGATGTGTGGGGTGTGCAGGCCCGAGTTTGGTATGTGCGCACTCGTGGGAGTGAATGCTGCGCGATGATGTGTGCGGCGTGCATGTACCTAGTGTGGAAGTGCCACTTCTAGAGGTGGGCACTTCTGTGTGCAGTGTGTCTGTCGCGTGATTGGCTGGTCATGTCATGTGACGGGCTAGGGATTCCCCAGAGTCAGGATGAGTCACCCAGTGGTGAATGGGGAGATCAGCAGCTAGATGGGTGGGAGGAGTACACCTGGGTCCTGAATAGGACAGGGTTTTCTACACACAATGCTGGCTCCGCCCCCTGTGGTGCGACTGACGACCCTAGCCCTGCCAGTGAATAGAGTGAGGGGCTGAGCACATCAAGGGTGCTCCCCAACCAGCTGCGACTGGTTTTCCCCCTCACCCTGAACCCAGAACAAAGGGGTTTGCTGTATAAAAATGGGGCTGTGTCCCCACAGAAACTGTTCTCTGCCAGGATCTTACCTGAGGGGGGCTGCTGCTGCTGGACCAGAGGACCGCCACCTGGACTACCTCCCTGCCTGGAGGCCCAGTGAGCTGGCTCTGGGTCCAGCCTTGCCCCCCCACCCCTGCCCTGCTGCATGCAGGGAAGAACTTTGCTGGACTTTGTGGTGCTTTTTTTATGCCTAAGCGCTGGGAGCGCTTTATTTGTGTCCCTCAAGCGCCTGGAAGCGCTTTTATTTGCCGTTTAGCGCCGGAGCGCTTTATTTCTGAAAGCCGGTGCCCACCCGGCGTTTGCCCCGTCTTTTCAGAGTCTGAATCCCCCTGGCAGGTGCCCACCCTGCCAGGGACATTGCCGGGGTCTTTGGCGGGTGCCCAGCCCGCTTATTTGTCGTAATTCCTACGGCGGGCGCCCACCCCGCCGTATATCACATCGCGAGGGAGCCTACCCCTCTTATTGCCGAGAGAAATCACCGCCGCGGCCCTTGGGCGAACCGGAAGTCAGGCGTCCCCTGGGGGCGTGTCGCGGGACGGAAGCCTCGTTCTAAAATCAGGAAGCGGACGGGAGCCTACCCCGCGCTCCTGTGCCGTGCGGAAGAAGTGCCCGGAGGGAGTGAAGATCCAGGCGGGAGCCCACCCCGCGCTGGACCGTGAGAGGAGCACGTCCGGAGCTTGTGCGGAGGGGGCGCGAGGCACGTTGTCGGTGCCTGCCCCTTCCGCGGTGTAAAGAAGCCTCGGAGCCTCCCCCCCGGAGCGGAGAGAGGAAAGCCGACACGGGAGTCCCCAGAGCAGCCCGGTGAGTACAAAGGGCTGGGGGACTCCGCGCATGTGCTGGGGGGTGCGGGGGCAGTGTTGTCGAGCCCCGTGAGGCTCCACCAGAGGGGGCATTGTCTGAGGCTCGCGAGTCCCCCGAGTGGGACTCCAACGGTTGGGGCATTGGTTCTAGAGCCCCGTGGCTCCATCGTGGGGGCATATTATTTCAGAGCGCTCGTGGGGCTCCAACACCCCGCATTGTTTTCTTTGAGCGCTGGTGCGCTCCAACGAAGGGGCAATTATTTCTCGAGCCTAGAAGGCTCTGGAGGGCATTTCCAGCTGTCTTGAGCCCATGAGGCTCCAACGAAGAGCACAGTATTATTTAGAGCCTGCGAGGCTCTAGGGGGCATTTCATTTGTTTCAGAGCCCTGGGAGGCTCCAACGTTGGCCCCAGCATTTCTCCAGTTGCCCAGCACTTAGTGGGCAACTGCCACGTGTAGGTTGTGCTTGGTGCTCCTGGCTGGTGCAGCCTGCGCTGCATGGCCCTGACTCTGCTGGACACAGGGCGTCCTTGCCCCTACTAGGCCAGTTGGCCCAGGGATTGCCACAGATAGTGGCTAATGTGAGTTTTTGCGTCATTGTACCTTTCCTGCACCTCTGAATGTGTTTATGCGTAATGTTCTTTGCCCTGCACCTCTGAATGTATTTTATGCATCCTGTGTCTATGTGCTTAGACCCCTACAGGTATTGTGATACTTAGGTGGTTGTTTTCTCCCTAGTACAGGTGGTACTAGTGAGGTCCTAGTTCCCTGCGTGATATTCCTAAAGGTGGTTAGTGTTGCGTAGGTGGTACTTTCTGATACCAGTAGTTACTGGTTGTGTGCTACATGTTCTATTTTTAGTGCTACAGTGATTGTATGTGCTATGTTCTAAAGTTTTATTCCTATGTTCTAAGTGCTATTTCTAAAAAGTGGTAATTCCTGACAGTGGTCCATGTGGCCCTGTGCCCTGTATATATAATCCCTTGTAAATTCTGCCCGTGCCTGTGTTTTGTGTATAATACAAAAGTTATTTTGATATAATACCTTGTGTGGAGTTACCTTTGTGGTGGGCCTTGGGTGTTGTTGCTGGGTGCGCGCGCAAACACTTTACACATCGCCTCAGGGATAAGCCTGTCTGCTCGTGCCAAGCTACCAAGGGGGTGAGCAGGGGTTATCTTTGGCGTGTAACTCCCCAGCCTGACTAGAGTGGTGGTTTCTGTCTGGCTTTGGCGCAAGCCCTAGCCAACCAGAAATCCCATTTCTAACGTTGGTGATCAGCGGTGGGATTTGGACTTGCGTTTGCGCTGTACCGCAGCGGCAACTGGCCGCACTACAAAACTCTGCATTTAGATAAATCACATGGTATAGGGATTATTGTTCTAAGATTGTTTTTAATTGTCATTTCTTTGGAAATGTGTTTTTGTGCACTGTGAGTTAGGTGTCCCTAGCTCGGGAGGGTAGATCATCCCCCTTAGTGCATTGTGTTTTCTGGATTCACCAGAGGGTGGGATCCAGTGGTGGCAGCGTAATAGTGTCCAGTACATTTGTCCCCCGCCCTGCGCCCAGAGTTGGTACCTGTGTCACGTGGTGGTCAGGTTGAGGAATCAGGGGTGGTAGAAACTGCCTTACCAGTCCGAGGGGAGGGTTGTGTGTGGATGAGTGGTGAGTGGCACTAGGCAAGTGAGTGTGAGTTCTCTGGGATAGAGAGCTTGCTGAACCCTTTGTGAATTGTGTGCTCCTGTGTTAAGCTCAGACCCCTAGGTTCCCTGTGTGATCTTTTCTCTAGAACGTCTGCCAGAATGGAGCCTGCTTTTGATCTCAGTGATCTAATTTATTACAGTATGCAGGAGTTGGAAAGGTTCTGTAGAGAGAGAGGCATAGGGGTGAGAGAGGCAGACACTATGTGTGAACTTAGGGGCCACATGATCCAGTGGGTTAAGAGGCAAAGGGATCTTGAGCGCAGTACGGAAGGGGCCCGGGCCTCACACCTGGAGGGTGGTGGGTCTGTGGGGAGCCCTGAAGAGTCAGAAGAGGAGGTAGAGGATGACAATACCTGGACGCCAGTAGAGAGTGAAGACCCCCATAGGTAGGGAGTCCCTTGCTGGGTCCAGCGTAGGAGGCAGCGCCTCATCCCTTTCCCTGTCCCCAGAGGAGTGGGAAGATAGGCGGAAAGAAAGGGAGCACCAGCTGACGTTAGAAAAGCTCAGGTTGCAGCATGCCCAGGCTATGGCGCAGCTGGAGGTCAAAAGACAGATGGCGGAGGCTGAGAGGGCCTTTGCCAGAGAGAAACTAGCTCTGGAGGGTAGGTTATCCCCTGAGCGTAGTTGTGGTTTTCTGGACTCTCCAGGGAGGGTTGAGTCCAGTGGTAGCAGCCAGATAGATTCCAGTGTAGGAAATCCCAGTCCCAGTTCCCCCAGTCTGGTACCTGTTCCCCAGGAGGAGGAGTTAAGGTTAAAATTCAGGGGCAGTAGGAAACTGTCTCACCAGACTTGGGAGGAGTTTGTGGATGGATGTGAGGATGCAATGTTTGATTGGATTACCACAGCAAGTGATTTTGATATACTGTGTAATCTGGTTCTCAAAGAACACCTGCTCAGTTGTTGTGTGCCGGGGTTGCGCCAACACCTGTTGGGGTGTGGATTGTCTGAGCCATTTGACCTTGCGGATGAAGCAGAGCGCTGGGAAAGGGCTAGAGGTTCTCTAGAGTCATTAGGGAGTGACTTCAAAAGTAGTGGGTCAGGTATCTTCCAGCCCAGCGTGGTGGAAGAGGCTCAGTGTAGCCCAGCTAGGTCCCAGGATAGCGAGGAGGGTGTAGGGGCTCACTGCCTGGCTCAGTGGAGCAGGAGTGAGAGGGTGACCGAGGGTCCCCAGATGCACGAAACCCTGCCTCAGGACTTGGATGGTTTCTTGAGGGAACACCAAGTTGGGGACCTAGGCTGTCCTGTTACTCCACTTGAGGAAGATCTCTTAGTGAGTAGAGGACCTGAAGCACCTGTAACCAGGGCTCCTGTGGTTCTAGAGGCTGGCAGTACAGCTCCGGTAGGGAGGGTACAGGAGTCCAGCATGAAGAGTGAGTGGGGGATGAGTTCCCCAGTGGAAGAGCCTGTGGGTCAGGGACTACCCAGTTGGGCTAGGATCCCGTGTAGTGGCCAGGGTGGCACCACTTCTGTTCTGGGGGATCTCCGCGCACTGTCAGGTGGACAGGGGACGGGAGATCAGCGCCAGACAGACAGTCGCTCGACATATGTGTCATTTGATAGCCTCAGGGGGATGGAGTGTAAATCCCCCAAAGTCCTGGAGTGCCAGGCGATTATTCCACCAAAGGTTCTAGGCCGGAGGTTGGAAGGCCAGGTTCAGGATCAGCCTGACCTGAAGGGTGGGACGTCTGTAACCAGCGTCCCGACCGGTTCTTCTTCCAGAGGTACCGCCCCAGTTGGTAGGGAGCAGGGCTCTGGAAGGGGGTGCAGAGGGTGGGAGAGCCCACCTCTGGCCCCGGTACAACCTGAGGGGTTAAACCCTGGGTTGGAATGGCGTTCTAGGTGTACCCCTTGCCAGAGGAGGAGGAACCCTAAGAGAAGAGGTAGGGGGAGGAGAGCCTTCCCTGAGACTCCTGGTCCGCCTAAGGGTGCAGACCCTAGGCTGGAGAACCAGTGGCAGTCTAGTCCTGTCTTGCAGACAGGAAGAGTGGAGAATGGCCGCTATGTGCCAGGGGTTACTACCCCCCACTCTGTGATTAGGCAAAGACCGGGGGCACCTGGGTGGCCTAGGGCCTGGTCTTGGCCGCGGACAGCTTGGGAGTACCAGTGGGGTAGCCCAGTTGGTCCAGACAGTGGTGTTAGAAAGAATTCCATGGGTTCACCGTGGCGTAGAACCGGAGGGTGTCCCTGCAGTTGCGGGCCCGCGTCCGTGTTCTATCGCCCCAAGCAGGGAAGTCCATCACGGTGGTGATTGGGCTGCCCTGCGTTTTGGCTTGAAGGGGGTTGTGTTGGACTTGGCCCTTCTGGCAGGTTCACCCCTGAACTTTTTTGCTTTTTACTGGTGACTTGGTGTGGTAATTTTTTGGTTTCTGCGCACTTTCCCTGTGTCCCAGGGTAAAGTGCGTGCGTGCTCTGAGTGCATGTGGTGAGATAGGCCTGCCCTCCCATAGGAATGCATGGGGAATGTATGTGTCCCTAGTAGTTCCTGATGCGTGGGGTGTGCAGGCCCGAGTTTGGTATGTGCGGACTCGTGGGAGTGAATGCTGCGCGATGATGTGTGCGGCGTGCATGTACCTAGTGTGGAAGTGCCACTTCTAGAGGTGGGCACTTCTGTGTGCAGTGTGTCTGTCGCGTGATTGGCTGGTCATGTCATGTGACGGGCTAGGGATTCCCCAGAGTCAGGATGAGTCACCCAGTGGTGAATGGGGAGATCAGCAGCTAGATGGGTGGGAGGAGTACACCTGGGTCCTGAATAGGACAGGGTTTTCCACACACAATGCTGGCTCCGCCCCCTGTGGTGCGACTGACGACCCTAGCCCTGCCAGTGAATAGAGTGAGGGGCTGAGCACATCAAGGGTGCTCCCCAACCAGCTGCGACTGGTTTTCCCCCTCACCCTGAACCCAGAACAAAGGGGTTTGCTGTATAAAAATGGGGCTGTGTCCCCACAGAAACTGTTCTCTGCCAGGATCTTACCTGAGGGGGGCTGCTGCTGCTGGACCAGAGGACCGCCACCTGGACTACCTCCCTGCCTGGAGGCCCAGTGAGCTGGCTCTGGGTCCAGCCTTGCCCCCCCACCCCTGCCCTGCTGCATGCAGGGAAGAACTTTGCTGGACTTTGTGGTGCTTTTTTTATGCCTAAGCGCTGGGAGCGCTTTATTTGTGTCCCTCAAGCGCCTGGAAGCGCTTTTATTTGCCGTTTAGTGCCGGAGCGCTTTATTTCTGAAAGCCGGTGCCCACCCGGCGTTTGCCCCGTCTTTTCAGAGTCTGAATCCCCCTGGCAGGTGCCCACCCTGCCAGGGACATTGCCGGGGTCGTTGGCGGGTGCCCACCCCGCTTATTTGTCGTAATTCCTACGGCGGGTGCGCACCCCGCCGTATATCACATCGCGAGGGAGCCTACCCCTCTTATTGCCGAGAGAAATCACCGCCGCGGCCCTTGGGCGAACCGGAAGTCAGGCGTCCCCTGGGGGCGTGTCGCGGGACGGAAGCCTCGTTCTCAAATCAGGAAGCGTACGGGAGCCTACCCCGCGCTCCTGTGCCGTGCGGAAGAAGTGCCCGGAGGGAGTGAAGATCCAGGCGGGAGCCCACCCCGCGCTGGACCGTGAGAGGAGCACGTCCGGAGCTTGTGCGGAGGGGGCGCGAGGCACGTTGTCGGTGCCTGCCCCTTCCGCGGTGTAAAGAAGCCTCGGAGCCTCCCCCCCGGAGCGGAGAGAGGAAAGCCGACACGGGAGTCCCCAGAGCAGCCCGGTGAGTACAAAGGGCTGGGGGACTCCGCGCATGTGCTGGGGGGTGCGGGGGCAGTGTTGTCGAGCCCTGTGAGGCTCCACCAGAGGGGGCATTGTCTGAGGCTCGCGAGTCCCCCGAGTGGGACTCCAACGGTTGGGGCATTGGTTCTAGAGCCCCGTGGCTCCATCGTGGGGGCATATTATTTCAGAGCGCTCGTGGGGCTCCAACACCCCGCATTGTTTTCTTTGAGCGCTGGTGCGCTCCAACGAAGGGGCCATTATTTCTCGAGCCTAGAAGGCTCTGGAGGGCATTTCCAGCTGTCTTGAGCCCACGAGGCTCCAACGAAGAGCACAGTATTATTTAGAGCCTGCGAGGCTCTAGGGGGCATTTCATTTGTTTCAGAGCCCTGGGAGGCTCCAACGTTGGCCCCAGCATTTCTCCAGTTGCCCAGCACTTAGTGGGCAACTGCCACGTGTAGGTTGTGCTTGGTGCTCCTGGCTGGCGCAGCCTGCGCTGCATGGCCCTGACTCTGCTGGACACAGGGCGTCCTTGCCCCTACTAGGCCAGTTGGCCCAGGGATTGCCACAGATAGTGGCTAATGTGAGTTTTTGCGCCATTGTACCTTTCCTGCACCTCTGAATGTGTTTATGCGTCATGTGCTTTGCCCTGCACCTCTGAATGTATTTTATGCATCCTGTGTCTATGTGCTTAGACCCCTACAGGTATTGTGATACTTAGGTGGTTGTTTTCTCCCTAGTACAGGTGGTACTAGTGAGGTCCTAGTTCCCTGCGTGATATTCCTAAAGGTGGTTAGGGTTGCGTAGGTGGTACTTTCTGATACCAGTAGTTACTGGTTGTGTGCTACATGTTCTATTTTTAGTGCTACAGTGATTGTATGTGCTATGTTCTAAAGTTTTATTCCTATGTTCTAAGTGCTATTTCTAAAAAGTGCTAATTCCTGACAGTGGTCCATGTGGCCCTGTCCCCTGTATATATAATCCCTTGTAAATTCTGCCCGTGCCTGTTGGCACATTGTAAAGTGTGTGTTTTTATCTAATGTGTTGTGTATAATACAAAAGTTATTTTTATATAATACCTTGTGTGGAGTTACCTTTGTGGTGGGCCTTGGGTGTTGTTGCTGGGTGCGCGCGCAAACGCTTTACACATCGCCTCAGGGATAAGCCTGTCTGCTCGTGCCAAGCTACCAAGGGGGTGAGCAGGGGTTATCTTTGGCGTGTAACTCCCCAGCCTGACTAGAGTGGTGGTTTCTGTCTGGCTTTGGCGCAAGCCCTAGCCAACCAGAAATCCCATTTCTAACACCACTGTTATGTGTGAAAGGCACCGTACATTCGCTCTGAGGGCGTGTGTACGTTCCCTATCACTATGGGAGTGCTGCCGTAGGCCTACCCATAGTGATAGTGAGCGTACACGCGTGTGTACGGTCCGTATCACAATGGGTACGCATACGCGAGCACACCCATAGTGATAGTGAGCGTACACGCGTGTGTACGGTCCGTATCACTATGGGTACGCATACGCAAGCACACCCATAGTGATAGTGAGCGTACACGCGTGTGTACAGTCCGTATCACAATGGGTACGCATACGCAAGCACACCCATAGTGATAGTGAGCGTACACGCGTGTGTACGGTCCGTATCACAATGGGTACGCATACGCGAGCACACCCATAGTGATAGTGAGCGTACACGCGTGTGTACGGTCCGTATCACAATGGGTACGCATACGCGAGCACACCCATAGTGATAGTGAGCGTACACGCGTGTGTACGGTCCGTATCACTATGGGTACGCATACACGAGCACACCCATAGTGATAGTGAGCGTACACGCGTCTGTACGGTCCGTATCACTATGGGTACGCATACGCGAGCACACCCATAGTGATAGTGAGTGTACACGCGTGTGTACGGTCCGTATCACTATGGGTTTGCTCGCGTATGCGTACCCATAGTGATACGGACCATACACACCCCTGTACGGCCCGTTGCTATGCATTTGGGGTGCCCTAGGGCCCCAGAACGCACCGTACCTGTGTGTGAATCTACAAATTACATAGGGGACACATGAGGGACAAGTATAAAGCCCTACATGCATGCTGGTTGTCATGGAGACCAAGTTTAAAGTTGGAATTTTTTTCATCAGGTGCCCAGCAAAAGTCGGTTTGAAAGAATCTACTTTGTTGCAAAGTGGTTGTGGAGTTGACATCATGCTCAAGAGAAAAAAAAGCAAAGCCACTGACTGTGCTAGGTTTAAAGGGATTGGAGGAAACATAGGATGCAAATGTGAGTGACCAATCACTCTGTACTCCTGTGCATGAAACAGGCCAGCAAGGCAGATATAAGGCAGCCAGGTCCCATGAGAGAGCACTTGCCTGCACATCTTTTGACTCTACAACACTGCTGCTGCTCGTGATTCCCTGGCACCATGTCAAGGTCTGTGGAGAGGGCCCAGCCTTTCACCCTGGAGGAGAATCTGGCATTGCTGGATGTGATCCTCCCACAGTACCCCATGCTGTATGGGCGACCAGGGTTTCAGGTGAGTGCAGAGTCCACTAGCACAGACTGTGTCCCTTTTTTGTGACTGGGACTTCTGGCATTGTGTCCAGGTGTGACACACATGCATTGTACTGTAGAGTGGGTCCCGGGGGGGGGGAATGCCTGATGTCTCCCAGCAAGAGCATGCTGTGGTGCATGTCTGCCGTCCTCACTTGCATTGTGTTTACTGTGACAATCACTGCATGGTGAATGCCACATTCTGCCTGTCTAATCCTCCTGGGAATGTTGCTTCTACAGTCCTCATGTGATTCTGTGGTCACCCCAGTGTGACAGGTGACTGTACCCATAGATGTGTGTTTGTTCAGTGTAAATGTGCTGAGAGTGTCCACATGATGTGGGTGTACCCTGGACATCGGTGTGTGTGTAAGTCCCCTGTCATGTGGGTGGGTGCATATGTGGAGTGTAGCACCCCAGCTGCATGAGGGATGGATATACCCTGCCCATCTGATGCGAGCAGGGAGCAGTGCTGTGTGTCTGACGTGCAGAGCCAGCCCCACACCTGTGAGCCCCCCCAGTCTAGTGGCACATGTGCAGAGTGAGGTTTGTAGCTGCATTTGGCAATGGCAGGTGTATGTCCTGTGCCTGTGTGTGTGTCTGTGTACTCTGCTGACGTAGCGTCAGTGGCCTGTGGCATGTGACTGCTTTGAGGTGCTGCACATAATCCTGGTGTACCTTCTGATGCACAGTGTGAGTCTGGATCATTTTTTGTGTCGTACCCCTCATGCCACCTGTGTACTTTCTTTGGCACGTGGTGCATTTGCCCTTACACAGAGTAAAAAGTCCCTATGACAAAGGTGCAATGCTTTGGCTGCATACTATGCCTTGTTGAAACCAGATAAATAGTTCTAATGTGTGTCTCTGTGACATGTGGCAGGTGTATTGATGTAGTCTCACTTTTTCAACCCCACAGGTAGGCGCCTCTGCCAAGGAGCAGATCTGGAGGGACGCCATCAGTGCCGTGAGGAGGACGGATGGTCGCAAGCGGCGCCTGGCCCAGGTGAGAAAACGCTGGCAGGATATCCGGTGCTGGACGCGGAGGATCGCACAGGTCCTGCTGGGGGACTCACCTATGGGCCCTAAGAACCATGGGCGTCGCCGTCTGACCCACATCCACAAGCGTGTGCTGGCGGTGGTCTTTCCAGACATGGACAGGCGCTTACGGGAGAAGCAGCAGCAGGAAGGGGGTAGGTACATGTGTGTTTGTTGTGTGTCACCAGCATTTGTAAGTGCGCAGTTGCATGGATACACTGCCAGTGTTTAAATGTGCGGTGCAGGTCCTGTCACCCACAGTATAGCGGTGCTGTCCTTCCTCCCTTCCCCTCCTTGCCATGTGTTCCCTGGTCTGTGTGTAGTCACTCTTTCACAAGGTCATCTGGGCTGGCAGTTTATCCACGTGACCAATGCTTGCAGCATCATGTGTGGGGGGGGGGGGTGTAACAGGCTTTGGGACCTTGCCTGTGCCCTGTCCAGTTCAGTACTTGTGGGGTCCATGTCAATTGGCACTGATGCTGAGTCCAGACATAGGAGTATGTCTCTGAAGTGTAATGCCTTACAGCAAGCATGTCCTATGTTGTGGCCTGTGACATGATGTACATGAGTGTGCGATACGCAGAGTGCAGGGATGGTGGCCTGTGTTGCAGTCATTACCATTCAGGACCATGGAATATTGTGGCCACTACTGTCCCCTGGGGCATCTTTTGCTAGGTATCATGTGTGTCATCACAATATGTGGACACTCTCAGTGTCTACAGCAGAGGATGTGCTCTGTGCCATTGTCCCCTGGCACCATGTATATTTACGTAACGTGTTCTACAAGTGTCCACTGTACAGCCTGACCTAATTTTGCTCGTTCATACTCACGGTGGCCAGTGCCTGTGTGTCTTGTTACAATTATCTGATGATGGCCATTTGTAAATGAGATCATTGTACAGGCGCACATGGGGTATTTTGGGTCCAATATGGGTTTCTGGCAGCCCATGTGTATTTCTCCCAGACTAAGAGATGCAAGTGCTTCCTGTGTCTCATCAAATTGTCGCATGTAGGGGGTGGTTGGTGCGGGCAAGGCCTACATGTCGACACCTGAAATCTCATTGCTCGGTATGGCCAGTGTGTGATGTTTGTCTGGACATACACTCAAGGTGCAGTGTCCCATTCATGTTGGGCATGTTTTTAAGTATTACCTTTGCAGCATGTGCCTCAAGTTCATGGAGATGGTCCCTGCTCATCCCTAGTTACGGCAACGCTGTGTGGTGCAGATGCAGTGCTGGATTGGCCCCAGAGCCTGGCTCCTCTGTCCAAATCCATATCATGTCATTTGCAAATGTGTCATGCTCTCCATAGTTTCTCAGTGGCATGGTGGGTGAACCAACTGTGTGTTGCAGGGCCTATATATGTACCTTGTATTGTAGATGTTACTCATCTTTCATTTCAGGCTATGCACTGTAACCTATGTAGATTTGACTCATGTGACATATGTATACAGGTGTCTGATTAATTCCTGTTTATTCACCTTGCCCACAGCATCGTCGGGGGACACGGATGGATACACCGGCACGGACCGTGCCGAGGGACCGGGCACCAGTGCCAGCAGTGACATCTTAGCTGGCACATCGAGTGGAACTGAGGACGAGGGGAGTGAGCCGGAGGACCTGTCCACTGCCACCACAGAATATGAAGCTGACGGGTCCGAGGCTGAGCTCTCCGAGGGGGTGGAGGCTGCTCCAAAAGCTGACAGCAGCACAACATCTCTCCCCGCCCCCTCCATTGCCATCAGCGGCCTCCCACTTGCTCGTGTCCCTTCCTGGCGTGCTAGGTCACCACGTGTCTCCTTCCTGCCAGGCATCGCACCCCCTGCCCCTGTCTCCACTGCTGCCGCCAATGCCGAGTCTGTGGACATCCTGCGGCAGTTGCAGGTTGGTCAGGCTACGATGCTTAATGTCCTCCATGGCCGCAGCCGAGTGCTCAACAACATGGAGGCATACTTGGAGGGCATTTCAGCATTGCAGGCTGACCAACGCAACTTGCTGCGGTCTATTGACTCGACACTGACTGCAGCAGTGGATCTCCTGCAGCACTTCGTCCCACCCCCTACCAATGCCCCATCCACACTTCCCACTCCCATGCCTGTCCCACGTACACCCAGACGTCAGCATGCACACACCCCATCAGACACAGGCACCACACCAGCAGGGAAGGCAAAGCGCACACCTCCTGGCACGCACACACAGGGTGAAGTAGGCACACCCACTGGGTCGGGGGGGAAACGGAAGACACGCAGCCAGAGTGGGAGTCCACATTCCTCACGACCACCACCCTCCAAATCCACTCCCCTCAGCTCTCCTGGCCAAGAGTCGGACACAGGGTCAGTCCTGCCCAGTCTGTCCATCAGCCCCAGTGTGGCACCACCCCGCAAGCGGTGGAGGCAGGACACCGGCAGGGAAGTTGAGTCCCCCCCCTGTCCAACCCCCCCCAGTAGCGCTGCGACCCATCCCTCCAACCCCCCCCTCCTTGGGGCCTGTGGTTCCTTCGGGTGCAGGGGAGACGCTGGGCGACCTGGCAGTAGTGTGCAGCGCGTGCTCGAATCACCTTTGGCGCTGCCCCACCCCCTGTGTTGGAGTCGTCCGTCCCTGCACCCACAACACCTCCCCTTGCCCCTCCTGTCCCTGCGGTGCCTGGTCCTTCCCCCCAACATGATGCCCCCCCCTGTGGAAGACAAAGGAGTCTGACTGTGCAGGCAAGCTAGGCGACACACGTACCACTGTGTCCCCCATCCGGATTAGAGTCATGGACTGCCCTATGGGCCTTGTATATATTGACATTTATGATGATTATTACTTACATCTTGCTGAATAAAGCAATTTGTTTTTTCCTTGGAACACTACTGTTTATCTGGTATTGCTGTTGGTGGACCAGCTCCATGATTTTGGGTGGTGATAATGTGTTGGGTGTGTGGGAAATGTAGTCTTGTGCTGGTCATAGGTTGGACCCTGGTATCTGTGTGCCATCACAAGCTGTTGGCTACAATACTTTGTTCATGTAAGCAGTTACTGCATGGTGACATCGTCCCAAGGTGTGTTCCTTCCTCTGTGTAACCTGACATCTTCCCTGCAGGGTGTTTCCACTATGTGGTGCTGAGCTGTGTGACAGACTCCTTCAACTTTGCACATGCATGCTGAGCGATGTCTCCACCTGCATCATTCGTGGCATCCTTGGTGGTCACTGTACTTGTGTATGTAGACTGTTGACATGACTTCATGTGGACATGTTCTCTTTTAGGCGCTATGCATGTGTGTACTCCCAGCCTCACACACATGTGGTACATGTACTGCAGGGTCTTTGTGCACCTGACTGACATTTGTGGGCATTGTATCTGTGGCTACTCCACCCTTTGCGTTCCATGGGCACTGCTGGGAGGACTCTGCACCCACCCCTCCTGCGTCTGGGCACTGCTGGGAGGACTCTGCACCCACCCCTCCTGTGTCTGGGCACTGCTGGGAGGACTCTGCACCCACCCCTCCTGTGTCTGGGCACTGCTGGGAGGACTCTGCACCCACCCCTCCTGTGTCTGGGCACTGCTGGGAGGACTCTGCACCCACCCCTCCTGCGTCTGGGCACTGCTGGGAGGACTCTGCACCCACCCCTCCTGTGTCTGGGCACTGCTGGGAGTGATAGGCACCCACCCCTCCTGCGTCTGGGCACTGCTGGGAGGACTCTGCACCCACCCCTCCTGTGTCTGGGCACTGCTGGGAGGACTCTGCACCCACCCCTCCTGCATCTGGGCACTGCTGGGAGGACTCTGCACCCACCCCTCCTGTGTCTGGGCACTGCTGGGAGTGATAGGCACCCACCCCTCCTGTGTCTGGGCACTGCTGGGAGGACTCTGCACCCACCCCTCCTGCGTCTGGGCACTGCTGGGAGGACTCTGCACCCACCCCTCCTGTGTCTGGGCACTGCTGGGAGGACTCTGCACCCACCCCTCCTGCGTCTGGGCACTGCTGGGAGGACTCTGCACCCACCCATCCTGTGTCTGGGCACTGCTGGGAGTGATAGGCACCCACCCCTCCTGTGTCTGGGCACTGCTGGGAGGACTCTGCACCCACCCCTCCTGTGTCTGGGCACTGCTGGGAGGACTCTGCACCCACCCCTCCTGCGTCTGGGCACTGCTGGGAGGACTCTGCACCCACCCCTCCTGTGTCTGGGCACTGCTGGGAGTGATAGGCACCCACCCCTCCTGTGTCTGGGCACTGCTGGGAGGACTCTGCACCCACCCCTCCTGCGTCTGGGCATGTACGCTCCATACATACACTGTTGGGGTGGGGGTACGCTCCATACATACGCGGGTGTGGGTACGGTCCGTACATACACTGGTGTACATACACGGGTGGGGGTACGGTCCATACATACACTGTTGGGGTGGGGGTACGCTCCATACATATGCAGGTGGGGGTATGCTCCATACATACGCAGGTGGGGGTATGCTCCATACATACGCGGGTGTGGGTACATCCGTACATACACTGTTGGGGTGGGGGTACGCTCCATACATACGCGGGTGTGGGTACGGTCCGTACATACACTGTTGGGGTGGGGGTACGCTCCATACATACGCGGGTGTGGGTACGGTCCGTACATACACTGTTGGGGTGGGGGTACGCTCCATATATACGCGGGAGGGGGTATGGTCCATACATACGCGGGTGGGGGTACGGTCCATACATACACTGGTGTACATACACGGGTGGGGGTATGGTCCATACATACACTGTTGGGGTGGGGGTACGCTCCATACATACGCGGGTGTGGGTATGTTCCGTACATACACTGTTGGGGTGGGGATATGCTCCATACATACGTGGGTGTGGGTACGGTCCGTACATACACTGGTGTACATACACTGGTGGGGGTACGGTCCGTACATACACTGTTGGGGTGGGGGTACGGTCCATACATACGTGGGTGGGGGTACGCTCCATACATTCGCGGGTGGGGGTACGGTCCATACATACACTGTTGGGGTGGGGGTACGCTCCATACATACGGGGGTGAGGGTACGGTCCGTACGTACCCGTGCCCATGCTGTGGAATGCTTGAGCGGCCCGTACCCAGGCCTTTGGCACATGGGTACGGGCCGTACCGCCATTGTTGGGGTGACATGGGTGTGGGCGTGGTACGACTCGTACCCATGCTCTTAAGGCGTGGGTACGGTACGTACCTGTATTGTTGTGTTGCCGGATCGCGTCGTTGCCCACTTCCGTTGTGGCGGACGCTGGCGTTGCTGGACACGCCCCCACCCCCTCGAAGTGACCAGGGCCTGGAGGTCAGGTATGTCCAGGGCATGTGTGCTGTGTGACTTGGGTGGGTGTTTTGTGTCCTGCCCCTGCCCCCCCCCCCTTTGCCCCTGGGTGTTGTTCTGACCTTCTGCGGCGTCTGCGTCGGTACCTGTAGAAGAGGTCGACTGCTATGAGGGCCGGGATGACACGTAGGTTCGGGTCCATGTCTGTCTGTCCGTCGTCCTGATTTCCCGGCAGTTTTTGGCTGCCGGAAAATATTCTCCGTGCGGGATGACGTCGGTGCGAATCGTACTTCCTGGTTCATGGAACGCAGGCTGCATACGTCCCGACGTCACGTCGGCGCTTTTCCGGATGTCATTTGTATGTTTATTTTTCTCGGTTGGTGTTTTGTACGAATCGTACGGAAATAGTGTTTCCGTGCGAATCGTACTTGCATGTTTGTAAAGTTTTCCAACCGGGTACGAGTCGGACGGAGAAAAGCCTCCGTCCGACGGTTCGTACCCGGTTTCTCCAGGATCCTAATCGGCACCTATATGCGGAAGATCCAAGATTTCGTCAAAGTATTCCTTATTTGTTCCATCTTTTATTTGAAAGTGACTTGTTTGCACTATCTTATGCAGTAAATCACATTTTAAAAACTGGAGTACATCTACATAATGTGTCTGCAAAGGATTTTATGAATAAAGTGCAACAGCGAGATGATCATTTGGAATCTCAATTGATTAATCTGATGGCTTGTCAGCGTGGAACTAATGAATATTGGTACCGATGCCATGGAGAATTGAAATGTATGTTACAGAATTTAGGAACTCCTACATGGTTCCTTACCCTAAGCTGTGCTGAGTACGCTTGGGATGATTTACTGGATTTTCTTCGAGAGGCAAATTCAAATATTGAAAACATCCAATACAAGACAGCAGGAGAATTGTGCTCATTGAATCCGGTTAATGTTTGCAGATATTTCAATCATAGATTTGAGGCTATGATGTCCTTCATCTGCAATAAAAAAATATCCACCTCTTGGAGAAGTTGTGGATTTCTTTTGGAGAAAAGAGTACCAAGCACGAGGTGCTCCTCATATTCATATGCTGTTGTGGATCAAGGATGCCCCAAAATTTGGAACAGATTCTGATGATGCAGTTTTATCTTTCATTGAAGAATATGCAACATGTGCTATACCTAAAAGCACAGAAGAAAAAGACTTAATAGAGCAAGTTTTACGTTTCCAAAGTCATCGGTGTGGAAAATACTGTTGACGAAAGTACAAGAGTAAAGATAAATTCTACACAAAATGTCGATTTGGATTTCCACGACCTGTTCTTTCAAAAGGAAGAGTAAACAGTTTTATGTCAGCTGTGCGACATACCATTACAAGAAAATCTCCGAAAAATACCTACAACCTAAGAAGAAAAGAAGAGTCAAAATATATAAATGACTACAACCCAGTCATTTTATCCATGTGGAATGCTAACATGGATATTCAGTATGTAGCTGACAATTCTATTGCTGTTGCTCGGTATGTCACATCTTACATCACTAAATCTGAGAAAACGGAATTGAAAGAAATGTGGGAAGAGATTTCTCACGAGAAGACTGTCAGTAAAAAGCTATACAGTTTCAGTTTAAAGATGTTATCGCATCGAGAAATTGGGTCATACGAATGCTCAGATAGGTTATCATCTGCAAGTCTGTACTCCAAATCCAGAAGAATAATTTGGGTAAGTTTAGGCCTTGCAGGAATGCGAAATCGGGTACTGAAATCTATTTGAGGAATTGAATATTTAGCAGAGAATGAACCAGAAAGTACAGACATTTTGAAAACAAATATGTTGGACACATATTACCCAAACCCAAGTCATCATCTTGAGAACATGTGTCCTTATGAAGTGCTGCAGAACTGCATTTTTACACGGAATGCCACAGAAGACATCAACAATGGAAAATATAAAGTCATTGGTGAGGAAGGATGTTTGGTGAAACAAACAAAAGGAAGTTTGATTAATCACAGGAAGCTGAGTTGCGACACTACTGACAAAAAGGAATTTTACTACTTAGCACTTTTACAGCTGTTCAAACCATGGCGTTAAGAGGATGAATTACTTGGAGATTTTCAGAGCTATGAAGATTCCTTTAATGCATGTAAAGATAGCATAGAATGCAGTACTTTCACAAATTATGTACAAATGTTAAATGAAGAAATTGAACAAGAAGCTACAATTGCAGCTGAAGTAGCTAGAGACAGTTCTCAAGACAGTCAAAGTTCTGGTACGCTCAGTCAAGATCCCCTAGGACAACCAATCATAGAAAATGAAGCTGCAATAGCCATGACTGAAGTGGAAACAGCTATGAATCAAGCTCAGGAAGATTTAATAGACTTACCAAATTTGCAACAAAAACTGAATGATGAACAACAACAAATTTATGAAGAAGTCACAAAACAAATTGATCATGGATTACTAAATGAAAATAAAGAGTGCTCATGCACATCATTTGAACCAATCAGAATGTATGTGAGTGGACAAGCTGGAACTGGAAAAAGTTTCTTAATTAAGGTAATTAGAAGCTACCTACAGAAAAAAACTGATTCAGCTTTGTCTTGTGTTGTTAGTGCTCCAACTGGGTTAGCAGCATATAACATAAAAGGAATTACCTTACATCGTTTGCTAATGTTACCAGTAGAGCATGAGAACAAAATAGAATACCACAAGCCAACAGGAGAAGCATGTTTTGAAGTTTCAAGAGTGTTGAAGAAAATGAAAGTTCTCATTATTGATGAGGTAAGCATGGTATGAAACTTAATGCTTGCCTTTGTGCATTTAAGAATGCAGCAAATTCTAAAGACAGACTATGACGTGTTATTTGGAGGAAAACATGTTATAGTTTTTGGGGATCTACTGCAGCTCACTCCAGTTAAAGGACAACCAGTATTTAATACTCTTGCACATGAAGACAAGAAAAAGTCATTAGGAAGTATAGTTAATGTGAATATTTGGTCATACTTTGAGTACAAAGAACTCATTACCAATATGCGGCAAGCAAATGATGATGATTATGCAAGTATTCTCAAAGATATCAGAATTGGACTACTCACAGAACATGGCAGAAAAGCTTTACAGAGTCGATTGCTATGTAATTTGTTTCCAACAGAACAAATAGTCCCAGAGAAAATATACAAGGAAATTGCAGAAAAAAATACTGTAATCTGCTTAATGCCAACACTACATGAATGCTCTATATTCAATGAAGAACTTTTGAAATTGGAAAATGAAGAGATTATGAAAATGGAAGCCGTGGATAAAATACAACATGAAGGAATAACTATTATATTGACAGGCAAATTGAAAACTAAATTGGATTCTCTAGAGAAAAACATATCAAAAACAGCTGGTTTAGAAAAGAATCTTTATGTATGTATGAACTGTTGAGTAATTTTAAGACGTAATTTGAATGTAGAAAAAGGTTTAGTGAATGGAGCTATGGGTAAAGTTGTGGGTTTTGTTAATTACCAGAAAAAAGATGGAATTGAATTTTTTAAAATAAAATTTGATCAGATTGAAGAGGTTAAAGACATTAGTCGTTGTTCAGTTTGTTTTTTTGCTTGTGAAAGACTTATATGTACGTAGAAAGCAGTTTCCGTTTTCTCTAGCATATGCTGTAACTATTCACAAATCTCAAGGAATAACTGTAGATAGTGCTTTTGTAAACATTGGATCTAATGTGTTTAAAGAAGGTATGGCATATGTTGCTTTGTCACGAGTGAAAAATTTATCTGGTTTATTCATGATAGACTTTGATGACTCAAAAGTTAGTGCTGATGCAAATTGTGTAAAGGAGTATAATAGATTAAGAAGAAGCTATGCTCCTCATTTAGGTCAGTATCCTGTGTTTGAAAAACGTGTTGTTTGGCGGAAAAGGAGAATTGAGAATATCTGTAATGAGGATGTACAGAAGAGAAAACAAAAGGAGAGTGATGTGATTGCAAGCAAAAAGAAAAAGAACAATGTTGAAGAGGTTGTTGGTTGTCATTTTGAAAATAGCTCTGGTGTCAACTGCTACGCTAATGTAGTGCTGAATGTTGTATTTTATCTTGAAAGTTTGCAAGAGCAGATAATACTAAATCATGAAAATATTTTGTTCTCTGCTGAGTTTCCTTTAGGAGAAGTTGAGTAATGATAAAACTAAAATAGAAAGTGCCTCTGATGTTAGAAATCTTTTAGATGTATGTTCTGGATGTACACAGTTTACACAAAATGTCCAGCAAGATGCACAGGAATTCTTAATGTATATGCTTATGGTACTGGAAGATGAAGGGGTAGAAATAGAAAATATGTTTGGTCTCTCTTATAAATGGGAACATTGTTGTGAAAACTTTATGAACACATGCAGCACTAATGTTGATTCTGAAAGGTTCATACATTTAACATTACCAGAGAGTAAATCAGTGACTTTTAGTAAATTAGTTAAAGATGCAAATCACAACATGGAATGTTCTCAACGTAAATCATAAATGTTATCAACGTGATTTTTAAAGAAATATGGACAGTATATAATTTTAATGATGCAACGTTGTAGAGCTGATGGAACAAAATTGGACACTTTAATAAAGAAGTTTGTAGGAAATCAATTATCAATATCAGGAAAGACTTTTGTTGCAGTTGCAATAATTTTCCATGATGGACCTTCTATAACTTCTGGTCATTACACAGTTTATCTAAAATGTGAAAAGGCTGGACACTGTGTAATGATTCTCAATTGATTTTCAAACAACGTTTGCCTGCAGAATTACCAAATTCCTACTTAATTTTTCTAAAACCAAAATTTTAGATACAAATTGCAGCATCTGAAGAAACCATTATTTCGATTTTATAGGATTACCATTGGATATTTCACCTAAAAAGGATTTAAAAATTACCATTTGGCCTCATGGAAAGGTAAATGTTTCTATTGTGGACTTCTTTGACAGATATTATTTTGGTGTATGTGCTTAAGCAACAAGATTTACAGACATTATTTATTGCAAATAGTTATTGTTCTTAGAAGATATTTTTAATATATATGTTACATTTCTATCAAGGTATGTTTTACTGAGGATAGATTCAGGGCTTTTTTAAACAATCTTTCAGATTGTTTATTTTTTTGCCCGCTGTTAAGTGATGAATGCAATTGATATCACTATTTTCAGTGAAATTCAATATATTCTGAAAACAGCAAAAAAAGGGAAAAAAATTACTTTGTTAAATATGAAAATATGTGTACTGTATCCTAAAATGTATTGTTAAATATTACTACTTTTTTTCTTTTTTTTCAGATCTAGAAAGAAAATGTAGGAAATTGAATCAATTTTTCTTGTAATTAAAAAAAACATTTATTTCTGATTAAGTTATTTTGTTGGTCAGATAAGTTTAAAATATCTGTATTTCTCACCCCTTCACTTTCATGCTCCCTTTTCTTCACTTCTCCTCACTCTGCTTTTCTCATTCCCCTTCCCTCTCTCTTCTTCCTTTACTGCTCTTTCATAACTCCCTCACTCCTTCTCTACTACTCCCCTAGGTTTACTGCCTCCATCACTATTTTTTCAACCATGTTACTTTCCCTGTCTCCATATGTCTCAGTCATTCTAACTGCCTTACTCCTTCTCAGTTCCTTGCTCTCTGTCTCTGTTTCTGTCTCTCTCCCTTTGTCTGTCTTACCCTTAATTTCCTTAACATCTCTGTTTCTACCACTCCTCCTCTCTCCATCACTCATTTTCCATCTATGTTAATTTTTTAACCTTCTCCATCATTCTCCTTGCCTCACCTTCACTAACTGTCACTATCCTTTACTCATAGTCACTCCTATTCTCCTACTTCACTTCCTCCTGTCTGTATCTCACACCCCTTCATCTTTTCGCATTCTTTCCTTCATTCTCCCTCACTCTCCTTTGCTCATTGAAATCCTGACTCCCTTTCTCTCACTCCAGTTTCCTAAATCCCTCCATCCCCTCACTCCCCATCTGTCACTTTCCCTTACCCCCTTTTCTAATCCTCATACCCCTTATCTCACCATCACTCCACTTCTCTTACTTTCAATCCCTTTACCCTGCTGTACTTCATCCGCTTCATCTGTTACTCCCGTTTCATATCTCCGTCCCTTACTCCCCTTTTCTCACTCCCCCTCCATCACTCTCCATTACTCACTGCCATTCCCTTACTCATTCACTCTTCTTACCTGTATCCTCTACCGTTAGTCCTTTTGTTGCAGTCAGTCTTTCACTTCCCTTTCATGACTGATCATACTTTCCTTTTCTCACTCATTCTGTCTGTCCTTTCCTCCTCTTCACTCAGTCATTTCAATCATTCATGTATACACTACACATTCATTCAATAAAATTACAACACAGTATATTAGGAATATAGCTCTTCTTGGAGAAGTGAAGTGAGTTCTGAAAAGAACAGTTTTTTTGTCTTTTTTGTTTAGTATTTTTTTTTTTAGTTTTTTAACAATTTTGTATTTTTAAAAAATTTTTTAGAGCACCAAAATAAACTGGTAATGAAAAACTGTTCAACAGGAACAAAAAAAAAATGAAAAAAATTATGGGCTGGAGCATGTGTGCTGCTGTATTCTGTTTTCAATCAAGTTTATACTGCTCTCACCGTAGCAAAGAACAGCATTGCACACATTGCAATGTATGTGCACCTTCTGGAAAAGGGGGCGGATGTCCAGTGGCCTGGTACACAGTGAATCTGCAGCCACAGATGATGTGCTCGGCTGAGCAGGTCGAGGGTTGTCCCTTAGGGCTCTAGTTGTTTCTCGAGCATAACGTACAGGATGCACTGTCTTGAAGTGTCTCAGCATTGAATAAATACTAAAGGAGTATTTCTTGCTGGGATCTCCTCTAGATAAGACACTTCCACAAATAGTGCATGTCACCTCCGGCGCATTGACCTTCTTTTGGCCCTCTGGAAAGGTGAAGTAATTCCAGTTGAAAGAGTGTTTTTGTTTGCTCTTCCTTGGTGGTTCCACAAAGGTCTCCTCCTCACTCCCTGAAGTTGACTGCTGTTCTGCCATTTTCAAGTAAGATTTCACTCGAGTAGCTGTTCAGCTCTTTGTCCCAGGAAATAAGAAGAAATAGTGAGGGGAGTGGGTGTGGTGTTTGAAGATTCTGGAACAGAAACTACTATGAACCAATGAAAAGTGTTGTTTCGTAATCACATGACTTGCCGAGCGCGCACGGTGCTCGCACGTATGCGTGCACCATGCGCGCACAATACGCGCACGTTGCTCGCACGGTGCATGTACGCACCAGAAATGAATTACTTTTAACCCGATTTCTAAAACATGAAAAGGAGGCAGGGACAACACTCCCTGACCCCCTAGACCTTCTCAGGGGGTCCCTAAAGGACCCACTGAGAAGAAAAAACATTCAAACAATCAAAAAAACATTTCGTTTAAAAAAAAAAATTGCCGATGCGCCCATGGTGCTCGCACGCATGCGCGCACGGTGCACGCACGCATCAGAAATAAATTACTTTTAACCCGATTGCTAAAACATGAAAAGGAGGCAGGAAAGACACTCCCTGACCCCCTAGACCTTCTCCGGGGGTCCCTAAAGGACCTCATAAATGAAAAAAACCCATTTCCTTTAATAAAAAAAATTGCCGGTGCATGCACGGTGTGCGCACCGTGCGCGCACCGTGTAAAACCCTTAAAAGAAAAAAACATTTTAAACTATTTATAAGTTTATAGAAGATATTAACTATGCTGTTCAACTTTATCCACATTCAAAAAAAAAGAGCTGAGCCATTCCATATTACAGGACACAGTCAATCTATAACTAGATACATAGGTAGTTTGTTGTAAAATAAATATATAAAAAATATAATAATACATAGATGAATTAGCATTTAAACAATCTTACAAATTCACTAAAAAAACCATAGGTTTCACACACGGTATAGTTAGAAATTAGCATTTACAAAATCTTGCAAATTCACTTAAAAAACCATAGGTATCACACACGTTATAGCTAGGAATTAGCATTTAAAAAACCTTGCAAATTCACTGAAAAAATGATAGGTTTCACACACGTTATAATTAGGAATTAGCATTTAAAAAACCTTGCAAATTCACTGAAAAAACCATAGGTTTCACACATGTTATAGTTAGGAATTAGCATTTACAAAAACCTTGCAAATTCACTGAAAAAACCATAGGTTTCACACATGTTATAGTTAGCTGGACATTTCACTCGTACAAAACCATTGAAATTCTCCTGTTATATTTAGTTCAGCTAACTATAACTCGCGCGACCTCAATCCACTGCTGATGACGTCACATATTACATCACTCATGACATGGTCAGTGACATCACTCATGACATCACTGATGACATCTCAAATGACATCACTGATGACATCACTGATGACATCATCCTTGTGTAAGAGTGGCAGACCTCCTCTTATCCGAATATAAACTTTGATACACACATTGAAAAATACAAACTAAAGTTTTGAAAACTATAGAAATACCAATACCAGTTAGAACAACCTATTCAGTAATTCCAAAATCTACATACGCATCCACTCATTCATCAACACTTCTATATAGCCACTCAGTCATCATATGTACTCATACACCTATAAATCCTGTTACACACCTACACTCATACATAGAGTTACTCACACACATACTCACACATGCAAATAAACATCCGTTTACTTGCATATACAGCTTTACACACACCACTACACTTACTTCTACAGAAACGTACACATACTTACTCTCTTAAACAATCACTTATAGAAACACATACTTATTTATACAGGAATTCTTCCAATCTCTCACTCTCATATATCCTCACTTATATACATCAATACTCACATATACTAGTTCAAAACATATGGACTTACTCATAAAGACACTATTGAGACAGTCATTCACTCTCTTACTCACCCATACACACACTCATCCACCCATACTCTCCTGCTCACATACTGTCTTCAAAACAGATACAAACAGTGAGTCACTCATTCATGCATCCATACGCTAAGTAACATCCCTCACTGAACCATACAGACACCCATACTGATACTCTAAAAACGAACTAATAACCCATATACGCACTCATGTAGCTACTCACCAACCCATGCAGCCACTTATACACAAAGTGAGACACTGATACAGATATTTAAATATTTAAACATTACTCACTAATACTTGTATTCACTAAGATACTGTTAATAAGTCAGTTATACAATTAATTTTACCAAAAAAAACATCCATTTAGACACTTATTTACCCATTTATTCTTCAATTAACCTTTAGATATACATATATAAAAGATATTTATTTTACAGAAAGACACATATTCACTGGATGATGTCATCAGTGATGTCATTTGAGATGTCATGAGTGATGTCACTGACCATGTCATGAGTGATGTAATATGTGACGTCATCAGCAGTGGATTGCGGTCGCGTGAGTTATAGTTAGCTGAACTAACTATAACGGGGGAATATCAATGGTTTTGTACGAGTGAAACGTCCAGCTAACTATAACATGTGTGAAACCTATGGTTTTTTCAGTGAATTTTCAAGGATTTTAAATGCTATTTCCGAACTATAACGTGTGTGAAACCTATGGTTTTTTCAGTGAATTTGCAAGGTTTTTTAAATGCTAATTCCTAACTATAACGTGTGTGAAACCTATGGTTTTTTCAGTGAATATATATATATATATATATATATTAATGTAAAAAATATTTTGTTTGCCGAACGCATCTGTCAGTTTTTTTGCGCTGTTTACCGAATAAACTTTCACCTTTAAAACTTCCCCGTTGAGTGCCCCCGCGTAGGAGTGCACCCGGGACACAAGGTGGGGCGTCTGATGAACTTTCGTTTATGCCATATATATCTATATCTATATATTTCTATCTATAGATATATTCATAGACATATATATTACCTACTGGCGGTCGCCAGTAGGTAGTTATAGTTAGGACCACGTTTCCATAGGAAATCCGCAACATTCTATTTTGAATAACTTTGGCGCCGGTCGACGAATCCTTGCGAATTTTTCAAAATAGGTGGGGCGCTACACTCCGCTCCTACCCTGAAAGTCTTGGGGGGATTCGTCAAGCGGGGGCTGAGATAAAAGGGGGGTCCCAAAACGCGTTTTTCCCATGCATTTTTCCATAGGACCTTTAGACACAGCTACAGCCCGAACGGCTGAACAGAATTACTTGAAATTTGGCAGAGAGGTAGTCCTCAGGTCAAGGAAGTGCCTTTTGTAGGTTTGGTGTAAATCTGTTCAGTAGATTCTGAGAAAATAGCCTTTAAATCAATATATATATCTGAGCCAGCTTACGGTGCGCTTACGGTGCGCTTACCGTACGCGTACGGTGGCGTGCGCGAGCGCGATTCTGATTGGCCCTTAGATCTTAGTAAACATTCGAATCGGTCGAAACCAGGAAGCGGCGGCCGCCATTTTCTCTCTCGCACTCTGAGGGGGGAGCTGATAAACAAATGCCAAAAACATATAAAGGGGCTGTTTAGACAGCGCCCATGCACATAACCATGTTAGTTGAGTCTTCAAAGATCCCCCCAGGCAAAAACGGTAATTTTTTATTTTTCGAAAATTTCGCCGATTATGCTTACCGTACGCTTACCGTACGCGTACGGTAAAAGTTTATTTTAAAAAAAAAAAACCACTCTCTCCACCCCGTGTGCTAATGGTGGCCGAAGGCCACCATTTGTGCATGGCATATAAGAGCACAGCATTTCCCAAAAAAATTTCAACAGATTACCTATCACAAGGAAGCGCATAATATGTCCTCCATGTGCGCACGGTGCGCGAAGCGCATCGTGCGTACATGGCCCATCTAGCGTAACGTGGGCACGCGGTGCGCGTAGCGAACCACGTGCCCACCGTGCGTGCACGGCACTAACTGCGTAAAGTGGGCGCGCGGTGCGCGAAGCGCACCGTGCGCGCACGGAACGAACTGCGTTAAGTGGGCGCGCATGCCACGAATGGCGTAAAGTAACTTAGCATTTAAAAAACCGTACAAATTCACTGAAAAAACCATAGGTTTCACACACGTTATAGTTAGGAATTAGCATTTAAAAAACCTTGCAAATTCACTGAAAAAACCATAGGTTTCACACATGTTATAGTTAGCGGAAATTTTACTGATAAAAAACCAATGAAATTCCCCCGTTATAGTTAGTGCAGGAAACTATAACTCACGCGACCGCAATCTTCTGCTGATGACATATGTGTCTTTACGAAAAAAAAATATTTGTAATATATGTATAGCTAAAAATTTATGGAAGAAGACATGGGCAAATAAGTGTCTAAATACAGTATTAGCATCAGCAGAGGATTGCGGTCGCGTGAGTTATAGTTTCCTGCACTAACTATAACGGGGGAATTTCATTGGTTTTTTATCAGTAAAATTTCCGCTAACTATAACATGTGTGAAACCTATGGTTTTTTCAGTGAATATATATATATATATATTATCTACTGGCGGTCGCCAGTAGATAGTTATAGTTAGGATCGTGTTTCCATAGGAAATCTCAAAATTCTATTTTGAATAACTTTGGCGCCGGTTGACGAATCCTCGCGAAATTTTCAAAACAAATGGGGCGCTCCGCTCAGCTCCTACCCTGAAAGTCTCGGGGTGATTCGTCAAGCGGGGGCCGAGAAAAAAGGGGGGTCCCAAAACGGGTTTTCCCCATGCATTTTTCCATAGGACCTTTAGTCGAAGGTACAGCCCGAACGGCTGAACAGAATTACTTGAAATTTGGCAGAGAGGTAGTCCTCAGGTCAGGGAAGTGCCTTTTGCAGGTCTGGTGTCAATCTGTTCAGTATTTCCTGAGAAAATAGCATTTAAAAGCATATAAATACCTATACGCGCGCACCGTGCGCGCACCGTGCGCGCGCAAAATTCTGATTGGTTGTTAGATGTCGGTTAACATTCGAATCGGTCGAAATCAGGAAGTGTCGACCGCCATTTTGTCTCTCGCACTGAAAAGGAAAGGGGGAAAAAAGGTGGAAAACGTGAAAAGGGGGCAGGGAAGAGAATTCCTGACCCCCTACGGTAAAAGTTTATTTTAAAAAAAAAAAACCACTCTCTCCACCCCGTGTGCTAATGGTGGCCGAAGGCCACCATTTGTGCATGGCATATAAGAGCACAGCATTTCCCAAAAAAATTTCAACAGATTACCTATCACAAGGAAGCGCATAATATGTCCTCCATGTGCGCACGGTGCGCGAAGCGCATCGTGCGTACATGGCCCATCTAGCGTAACGTGGGCACGCGGTGCGCGTAGCGAACCACGTGCCCACCGTGCGTGCACGGCACTAACTGCGTAAAGTGGGCGCGCGGTGCGCGAAGCGCACCGCGTGCTCACTGTGCGCGCACGGTGCGCGAAGCGCACCGTGCGCGCACGGAACGAACTGCGTTAAGTGGGCGCGCATGCCACGAATGGCGTAAAGTAACTTAGCATTTAAAAAACCGTACAAATTCACTGAAAAAACCATAGGTTTCACACACGTTATAGTTAGGAATTAGCATTTAAAAAACCTTGCAAATTCACTGAAAAAACCATAGGTTTCACACATGTTATAGTTAGCGGAAATTTTACTGATAAAAAACCAATGAAATTCCCCCGTTATAGTTAGTGCAGGAAACTATAACTCACGCGACCGCAATCTTCTGCTGATGACATATGTGTCTTTACGAAAAAAAAATATTTGTAATATATGTATAGCTAAAAATTTATGGAAGAAGACATGGGCAAATAAGTGTCTAAATACAGTATTAGCATCAGCAGAGGATTGCGGTCGCGTGAGTTATAGTTTCCTGCACTAACTATAACGGGGGAATTTCATTGGTTTTTTATCAGTAAAATTTCCGCTAACTATAACATGTGTGAAACCTATGGTTTTTTCAGTGAATATATATATATATATATTATCTACTGGCGGTCGCCAGTAGATAGTTATAGTTAGGATCGTGTTTCCATAGGAAATCTCAAAATTCTATTTTGAATAACTTTGGCGCCGGCTGACGAATCCTCGCGAAACTTTCAAAACAAATGGGGCGCTCCGCTCAGCTCCTACCCTGAAAGTCTCGGGGTGATTCGTCAAGCGGGGGCCGAGAAAAAAGGGGGGTCCCAAAACGCGTTTTGCCCATGCATTTTTCCATAGGACCTTTAGTCGAAGGTACAGCCCGAACGGCTGAACAGAATTACTTGAAATTTGGCAGAGAGGTAGTCCTCAGGTCAGGGAAGTGCCTTTTGCAGGTCTGGTGTCAATCTGTTCAGTATTTCCTGAGAAAATAGCATTTAAAAGCATATAAATACCTATACGCGCGCACCGTGCGCGCGCAAAATTCTGATTGGTTGTTAGATGTCGGTTAACATTCGAATCGGTCGAAATCAGGAAGTGTCGACCGCCATTTTGTCTCTCGCACTGAAAAGGAAAGGGGGAAAAAAGGTGGAAAACGTGAAAAGGGGGCAGGGAAGAGAATTCCTGACCCCCTAGCCTTTGTCAGGGGGTCACAGAAGGACCCCCAAGGGGTAAAAAACCTTTTTTTTTTTTTTAAATTGCGGGGTGCGCGCACGCGGCACGCAGCGCACCGTGTGCCCAAAGCGCGCACACGGTGCGCGCACGGTGAAAAACCTTGAAAAAAAAAAAATTATTAAATACATAACTTTGCATTTAAAAAACCATACAAATTCACTTAAAAAACCATAGGTTTCACACACGTTATAGTTAGGAATTAGCATTTAAAAAACCTTGCAAATTCACTTAAAAAACCATAGGTTTCACACAGGTTATAGTTCGGTGGATATTTCACTCGTAAAAAAACAATGAAATTCCCCCGTTATAGTTAGTTCAGATAACTATAACTCGCGCGACCGCCACTCTATCACAAGGATGATGTCATCAGTGATGTCATGAGTGGTGCCACTGACCATGTCATGAGTGATGTAATATGTGACGTCATGAGCAGTGGATTGCGGGCGTGCGAGTTATAGTTATCTGAACTAACTATAACGGGGGAATTTCATTGTTTTTTTACGAGTGAAATATCCACCTAACTATAACCTGTGTGAAACCTATGGTTTTTTAAGTGAATATATATATTCATAGACATATATGTATATTTATATATACAAGTTCATATATATATGTTTGTTTATAGAAGTATAAATTTTTGGATAGTATTAAATATTAGTGGAATATATTTAATTCACATTATATTACATTGATATATTAAAATATTTAACATTTACTTCATTAACCTCTATATATGTTAAACATCAATATTTTTGTCAAATGTTAGCAATATTCCTGTCAATTATATTTTTTCCCCGATATTTTTATGCTTACTATTATAAGTATAGGATCACAATATTATGGTATATATATTTTTGATATTATGTGCTCTATTACGATGTCGGTCGGAGTTGCCTCCAACCGACACCATCGCAGTCTCCGGACCAACCAACCTCCGGTCGGCGGTTGCAACACCGCAATCACAATGCGACCGCACATGGGTCCATCGCATACTCCCATTTCTCAATGGGAGCTTGTGCTGTAGCCATAAACCGGCAGTAGCATAAGCTCCCATTGAGAAATGAGAGATTCAGTTAATTCCTGGAGGGTGTGGCAGGCACCTCAAGGTGCCTGCCACACAGCACAATGATAGACAAGGGGATACCATAGGTGCCCCCTCGCCCCCAACTGGAGGCCGCAGGGAGAAGGAGGCCCTGCTAGGGGTCCCCAAACATTCTTTCCTGACAGGCTTTCCATGTGGGAAAGCCCGGCATGGAAAGCCTGTCGAAAACCCATCATCGAAATCCCAACGGCAGAAATTCCATCCATTGGGATTACGTGCTGGTCCCTGATTGGCCGATGGGATCCTTGAGTGTTTCAGAAGCCAGCCGGAATGACCGTAGGGTTTATGTTTCAACCACATGCACTGTAATGCAGCAGTCGGAATTGAAACTGAAACCGTAATCAGACCCTATATTTTTGTCAACGTTATTGGTTTACAACGATAGTGTGCCAGTGATCCACTAAAACATAATCTTTATACCTCCTCCAAAAATAATCCTTCAGGGTTATAGAAAGTTCCAGTCCAAGCATGCTGCCTCTCATACAAACTTATACAAAAGTTTTGCACAATATGGAGTTAATGTGGAACTCATCACAGTTCCCCTCTTTTGCTGATATAAAACATTTTATACAAAAGTAATTATTTGTTTAAACAAATTTTATCATATCAATTAGCATTGCACAGTGTTGCAAAAAGCTTGCTGATTTAATGAGAATGGTGAAATAATGATGTGTATAATATGTATTTATAGTTATGATATTAGTACAAAAGAAATATATTGTCTCTGAAGATTTAATGTATATGTGCTCTGCATCCTGTTTGTCGTATGTAAGAATTTTGCTCTCTGATAGAAACATCTTTTATGTATTGTGTTTTATGTTTTACTTTTTTGGACCGCAGATGTTCTTTCGTCAAACAAAAAGAAACGCTAAGGACCAAAGCCCTGTCACTAGAGGCCGCCGCCGCGAAATTATCAAAAAAACTACTTGGCCCAAGTCTATCTCCCATGCTGAAAGTGATGAAGGCGAGGATAATCAACTCTCTGTCGTATGGGCAAGAGATCATGAAGGACACAACTAGCTTATTACTAAACAAATTAACATCCAAAATCTTTAAACGTGCCTTTCGCCTACCAAAATCAAGTTCACCATCACAGGTCCGTCTTGAACTGTGCCTATTGGATCATCACGGCGTTGAGGCCGGCGCATTTATAAAGTTCTGCAATAGACTGCGTCATTCAAGGGAGGGCTCCCTGGAGGTTAAACTTGAAATGCGAAATGCCAGTCCAGCCTGAATCATCGGCAACACCTGGATCTTTCCAGCAGGTGTTTAAGGCTGTTATGAAGAAGAGCGTCCGACTGTGGTCATTTCATTCAGACAGGGCAATTCTGTCAAAAAGGAAACATGCCTGGGCAGTAATCTCCAACTTCAAACCAGGAGTTGAGTTGCCTCACTTATCCAGCACGTTTTAATTTTACTTGAAACAAAAGTTCTTAGCTCTAAGGATGGGCGACTGGCCATTTTTAAATAACCTGCCCGACTGGCGTCGGCCAGATAACAACATCGAATGCTGGATGTGTGGCTAGCACTCTGAAGTAATGGAACACATAGTTTGTGCATTGCCCCGCAATGCTTACAGACAGACGGCAACTACTGCGGGCGAATGGATCAGGCTAGGAGCTCGAACCTACCGCCAGGCCATAATAGCAGCCCTAAATCCTGAGAACACCAAGCTGAACATTGGGCTCACAAAGTTAGTCCACAAAGCATCAAAGCAGCTGGAAGAAATTAGGGCCGCCAAATCTCCCCCACCGCAGCAGGGCGGCAACCAGTCTGCCGGATTAACAACAGAACATCAAACTGCTAACATCAAGCGTACTGTTCCCGGTCCTCCAGGCGAAGATAATCTGCCCACAATGCACTCGAAGGTTTTAAATAACTTTTAACTTCTGCATTCTATTTTTAGAAATTCTTTTTTTTACATGTTGACCATCATTTATTGACAATGCTCTAGTGGGGTTCTACTCAGTGGTCCTTTTTAGGATGAACTGATCAAGTTTTAAATTGTAATGGTTTTTTAACTAAACAATAAAGAATATATGTTGGATTCTTTCACAGTATTGTGTTTTATGTTTTACTTAGGGTTTTTTATTGCATGATTTATCATTTTTGTTGTTGTTCTTTTGACAGCCCTGAAGAAGAGAATATATCACAAAATATGTGTTGCCTATTTAATACATTGATTATCTATATTTTCTGATTGGCACATGATTTTGACAGGTTAATAACTGGAACTGAATATTTGGGTCAGGCAAATTGAATTAAATAATTTGTATCGAAGAAGAAAGACTCGTAAACTCCATTTGTTTAACTTCCTTATTCGTGTAGAGCCATCACGTTTAATTTACAAACAAGGATTATTAATCCGAATTTGTGTTTAGGTCTTAAACTATAAAAAAAAGATTCTACAGTCTCCATGTGATTTCAGGTTTTCAAACTCATTTTATGAACTCTATGCCTGTGTTTATTTTTGGTGACAATTAGTTGAACTCGTAACATATTACTTCATGTATAGATCCTTTCTTCTGAATCGCGTGTTTTTTGTTCGTTTAATTAATACGTTAAAACTATCTAGTTGCTTTCATATAATGGTAAAAGACATATAATATAATTATAATCAATGTAGCCTTAAAAAGACAGAAAAATGCACAAAAAGACCTGCACAGTTGCTCAAAGCTGCGCGCATACCGAAAAACCGTGAAGTGCATGATTGTCTCAACCTAATATAGACTTATTTTGACTTGTACTTAAGTGGTTGTCTAGTTACTTACTTTTATACTATCGTATAACTTCTGTGTCTGTAAAACTTACCTTTTTTCCTGAATTTTGACCTTCTGTCCTGAATTTTTGTCCTGAATTGTGTCCCTCTGTTCTGAATTTTACCACTTACCATCCTGAATTTGCACCCATGCCAGTTGGTCACCCTAAACCTAACGTGTCCATGCTGTCCTACTCCTGCCTATGGTGTTACTTGAGCACTATAACTATTTTATTTAATTTACAATGTGAAATTGAAAAGCTTTCCTTTGCAGTCCGAGTTATTTTGATTGATAATACCTATTTCTTATCAGTAACTTCCTGTTCCATATATTCATGTAAGACAAGTATTTTACCATTGAATTCTGGTTAATGTCACAGCGTCGAAGTTCCATTTGCAACTTATCAAATCTCTGATTCAAGGTGAGGCCTTTTCAGAACATTTCCATTGCGATGAAGACAGATGCTGTTCCTTGTACATCGCTTCTCTACTAAATGCCCACGTGACATGTGAAGGGCATCCTGACGAGCCTCGCCAATCGTACATCACTCAGACGGAGACGGCGGCCATTACAGGATGATACCGGCCCATTTGAGATTAGTTTGTAATTTATGGCCATGTAATGAGACCCTTGGCTCTACGGCGCAGTTAAACGTGTCTTTGGTTATCCAACTTTGATCATTATAGGGCAATTTATGAAACTCACACACACTCTGTATTGAAAAAAAGATCTTAGTAAACTATCCGAGCAATGAAGAAACAATACTTTAATATTAGGCTCAAGGCTGAAAACAGATTGAATTATGAGTCTGGCACGCTTTCTGAATACAGCTTGTGAGTCAAGCAGCAATTTTTCAAGATAAGTAAAGTAAAAAAAAAAACAATCAAACAACTACAGGCGTCTATGTTTTGCTGCTGCAATGATTGAACTTGTAATGCATATTATGCAGTGCTTCTTGTGGTATGATGTGCCACATAATGCGGCGGAAACTTACTTTATTTGAGTAAAAACGAATGTAGGAAATTATCTTCAAAGGCTAAACACATACAACTATGAGATAGTCAAAAGTGCGTGTCCAACAAGTAATGCAAAAACCTTCAAAGCACTATTACGCTATGATGGACAACTATTCCATGAAAGATGGGAATGAATCAATTTTACCATTTTGTGATGAAGTCCTGAAATTATAATTTTTAGGTCTGGCATCAGCCAATATCTGGTTTTTAATTAAAAAAAAACATATATATACTAAAGATACTTAGATACAGAGGCTTTCAGTCTACCCTCTTTCCTTCATTGGTGCTCGTGATGTCATTAACATTTTGCTTCTGCTCACCACAGCATACAGCATGGGCCACAAGGTCAGCCCACCTCAGCCACTGGCATTCGTGACTGTGAGTGATGGCATTCTGTTCTCCAGTAAGTGTTACCATTCAGTGCCATTACTAATTAATAGCATATGTGCTTCTAGATTATAAAAATATTTTGGATTTTAGACAACGCTTGTTTTGCTTATGTTAAAGCCTGCCAGCACCACTAATACCATTACTGATCTATTCATGTGTCATGTGTCTTCATACGCACATCTCTTCATATGAAAATTATTTAAAAAGGAAAATAGGCATTGGCAAAGCAACCAATGTCAGATATATTGTCTTTGCCAATGTTTATTGAAGTTGGGAGTGCATTTAAAACAGCATGCATTAATTAGACGGTACTGCACCTGGCGACCAATAACTATATGAGGAATATAAGCAGTATATCAGGAGAAAACTGAGAGAAATTGGGTCATTGGTTGAGAGAGGTGTAAGCCCCACTGAGGCAACAACCACAATCCTTATCAGGGCTAACCACAGTCCTTGTCAGGGCTAACCACAAAAGTCACTAAATTAAACTGTGCTTATCTCTCTGGTACCTTGGCACAAAAGCAGTCAGGTTAAATTAGGGTCAATGTGTAAAATATTTAGGCAGTCCATGAGCAGTAATAAAATGAAAACGCAAGAAAAGAAAAATTCGAAACCAATTAAAAAAATAGAGCACATTTTAATAAATGAAATAATACCAGGATGACACAAATCTGATCAGTAAAGCCGTACGTATTCAAGTCTAAAAACTTGAGTGAAATTGTGCCTAAAAGCACTAAGTGCTACTCACAATCAATTCGTCACACTAGGCCAGGGAAAAGTCACAAATTCAGGCAGGACGCAATAGAGCGTGGGTAGGATATAGGGACCAGGTTAGTCCCACTTAAGACTTACTTTCTGAAATCGGCCTGAAGAGTTACATTCACATTGGAAGAGACCATGAGGAGCAGGTTGAGAGCCATTGATGGTCGTGTCTGTAGCGGCAAGAGCAGATTGGGAGTCACGCATGGTCATCAGAACTGGTCAGGCATCATAGACTGTCAATGGTGTAGCTTTGCATTGGCAATCACAGTGGTCTGTCACTGCTGTAGAGCAAAGTGCAGCTCTTGCATTGCCAATTGTCACTGCTGTCAGCATGAAGAGCCGGTCTCAATGGAGCTTCGCATTGGAGATCGGCACGGGCGGTCGAGTCTTGCCACGAACCATCCCATTCATGGGACGAGGAGCCCAAACGTCAGGATTTTCATAATTGTTTTCAGGAGGAGCTTCCACTGATGCCAGCCAAGAGTCCAGGAAATAGGGGCACCTCTTGGGGACTAGGACTCCAGCAGAGGCTAGCAGCTGAGCTAAGGCAGGTCCACTGACAGGTCCACGAAGGTCTATGAAGATCCACTTGCAGCATGTCAGTTGGGCAGTTGCAGGGAGCCCTGTGATGCCTGGTTTGTCCATGTAAAAGACACAAGAGCTCATCTAACTGACACTTAAAATCACTCTGGATAGCCTGGGAGCTAGGCAAGCAAGCAAATCCAATGTTCCTCTTTAGACAGCAATACCGTCCTTTGAGTAGCAGGGCAGTCCTCTAGCAGCAGGGCAGTCCTTCTTCTGAAGCTTCCACCAGTCCAGGAGTGTTCTGATGAGTGGCTTTGGAGTTCAAATATTTATATCTGGTGCCAGTGTTTGTGTGAGTGGACTCCCTGTCCTACCTTCACAACTGGGTCCGGAAAGTTCTTCCCCTTCCTCTGGTCAAGCCATGAAAATGCCGGGGGTGACAAAAGGAAGGGCAAGTATGGTCTCAACTTCTTCAGTGCACACATCGCTCCAAAAGCTTCCCTTTCACTGCCACTACACCTCTGGTATCTGGAAACTTAGAACATCAGGGAAGGAAGTATCCAGGCTAGAAGATCTGGCGTACCTGAGAAAGAAAGAATCTGTTCATTTTATGGTGAATAGTTGGGAGGATGAAATCTGGTACCCCTACCTGGACCACTACCCAACCTAGGCCTTAGAGCCGAAGTGCTTAGATGGAGAATAGGCATTAATCATTGTGTATCAAATGTGAGTAGGAAATCAGCAATGATACGACCTCTTGGCAAATGTTTCTGTGGGTTGGGCAAAAAATGTGACAATTTACATAATATAATGGACTGTCAATTTTGTTTATCTAGGCGGAAATTGTTCCTATGAGATATCTTTCTAAAATATGGTGTGACCGAGCGCCTATTAGCGATCAAACCTCTTACAGACATGCCATACCTCGATATAGCAATTGCCATTGCAAAATATATGAAGGTGGTGAAAAGGTCCACGCTGGAAACAGAAATGGTTGGATAAGAATTACCATGGAAGTAAGGATGGTCATTGCTCCAAATAAATCTCCTAGGTTGTAGCATTAGTTTTAAGATATGTTTTTAGACAGATTTTTATCATTGAGAATATTATGGGTGCTTTCTATACATGTCATATGGTGTAAGCTGTAGGATTGAGGCTGGAAGTGCTCCCTCAAAGGCGTCGCTGAAACTTTGTATGTATGTTTTAAACATTTTAATGTAACATGTTTTTATGTTTTTTAAAGACCCTCAGTCTAAATAAACCTATTTCTAAACTGAAACTGGTCCAGGCACTCAGCAGTCAGCTGTGAGAACACAGCTCCAATAGCATGCTCAAATGCATCTTTTTGGATGATGATCTCGTTAGAGAAGACAGGTGCCCTGAGCACTAGTGCTGTGCACATGGTCTCCATCCAGATCCCTTTTTGGGCTGATTCTTGGGAGTCAGCTCTGTCTAGGAGCCAACTATAGTGCCATATGCCAAGACAAATCTCCTGAAGTAACCGATAAGTCCCATGAAGTCTATCACTTCAGTCTGGGTCTTGGGGGGCTCCCAAGCCAGGATGGTCTGTAGCTTGGCCTGTAGGACTGTGCCGTGCCTCTACAAATGTTTTGTAAGTAAACCATAGATCCCTGCCCTATATGGCGCTCACTGGTCTTGATAGTCAAGCCTGCCTCCTGCAGGGCCTGCAGCACTTCCTTGAGGTGGAGCAGGTGGTCCTCCCAACTGAAGCTGAAGGCACAATTCTCATCTAGATAGGGGGCACTAAAATCCTCCAATTCATTCTGGACCCGGCTGAACAACTCTGGAAGGTGACAGGAGCATTCTATAACCCAAAGGGCATCACTTATTTCCAGGATTGGCCCCCTGGGGTGGAGAATTCTGACATCTCCTAAGACCCCTCAGTTAAGTCAATCTGCCAGTACCCTGACATTAAGTCAAACGTAATCAGGGACTTTGCAGGTCCTAACCTGTGGATGAGCTCATCCACTTTGGGGGATGGGGTAAACATCAGTCTTAGTGATGAATTGAGCACCTAGTAGTCCACAAAGAACCCAAGTTCTGGTGTGGCAACTGAAAGGGCCACCTTAGATACCAGGACCACCGGGTCGGACCATGGACTCTTGAAGTGCTCAGTCACCTCTAACTCCAGCATTTTGCATATCTCATCCTTAATACTGGCCCTCACTTTGTCAGACAGCCTGTAAATTGCATCTTTGACAAGCATGCTTTCCCCGGTGTCAATATCATGGGTGCTTCAAATGGTTAGTAATGGGGATAGTGAAAATAGAGAAGTGAACTGTCTCAGCAAGTGGTTACAGTCCCTCTGTTGCTCTTAGGTAAGAGGAGGGGAGAGAACAGCTCCTTCCACTGATCCATCCTGCATCTTTGGAGATAGGATTGTGGGAAGAAGCTTACTCTTCTCCTCCATCCCTTTATCTGTCACCAGGAGCATGGTTACCTCGGAACTCTTGAAGTGGGGTTGGAGGTGGTTGACATGTGGGATCTGGTTTCTTGGGGGTCTTGAGGTTCACCAGACAAATGACCTCCCCTTTGTGCTCTTTTACCTGCAAGGCCCGGGGCTCCACAGGCTCCATCATCTACACTTTCTGACCAGCTTGAAACTCGACCAGTGTAGCTTTATGGTCATCCCAGGGTTTCATGAATTTCTGACTGGCTTCCAGGTTCTCCATGTCTTTCTTACAAAAGTGCTTCATTTGTGTCCTGAGAGCTAACATGTAGCTAACTACATCCTTGGGGGCGGGGTCTTCTTGGGAGCTTGCTTTCACCTCTTGTTCTCAAGGCTGTGAGACCCTCTGTCCAGGCATACAGAAGTTCAAAAGGGCTGAACCCCACTCGCTTCTACAGCACCTCCCAGTATGCAAACAAGAGGCATGGCATGATGATGTCCCACTTATGGTACAAGGGTTCGGATTGGCCCATGATCATGCCTTTGAGGTTAATGTTGAACCTTTCAATAAGCCTATTGGTCTGTGGAGAACTTGCAGGTTACCCCACACTCGTCCCATAATGACTTCATGCATGCTGACATGAAATTGCTACCCTGGTCAGACACTACCTCCTTGGGGAAACCCACCTAGGTAAAACTCCCCATCAGTGCCCTGACCACCCCAGGCGCAGTCATTGTCCTTAGAAGTATGGCCTCTGGGCACTGAGTAGTATGATTCACCAAGACCAGCATGATCTGTTGCCTGGTACACTTTTGGTGTCCAGTGGTCCATCAGTGTTGATGCCCATTCAAGGGAGCGACATGCTTTTCTGCTGATCTTACACTGACCAGACAGGTGTGATAGTACCTGCAGAATGCATCTGAGGTTGTTTTCATTCAAGGCCAATAGACACAGGTGACCAGCCTTACAAAGGTCTTGGCCTGCCCATATGTTCTTCCAGGGGTAGATCATGAGCCAAACCCTGTAGGAAGTTTTTATAAAAAACAGTGGTTCATACAGGGCCTTTTGGTCCAGGTAAGGATAAATATTTTCAAAGTGAGGGGATGAATCAATCATTACTCCTTTGACACAAGTTAGTTTTGAAGAAACCATGTATAGGGTGGGATGCAGGTGAACATTGTAAAACAGTTAATTTATTAACAATATTCACTATATCAGTACATGCGGATTACAGATCCTGTGCTCACAGTTTCGTGAAAAAGACATGATGTGGTGAGAGAAGGAAGACTTTAAAAACATACATCGCATTGTGAGGAACTTCGATTTTCGATCACGATCGAATCGACCCGCCATTTTGTGACCCGCCGCCATTTTGTGTTGCCATCACTCAGGCAGCACGGCGAACTAAGTCTATTCTGCTTTTCCCGTAGCTTGGTGTCGAAATACGTCCTCGGCCTTTATTTGTGAAGCTGGTGTTTGGACTAGCCGAGTACACTAATCCTTGTCTGGCTTTCCTAATCCCTGTTTCAACTATCTGTAGGCTCACACTATTCTTTCCCGATCATATCTTATCGACTGGCCTTCACCGTCCCCTGCTAGCATTCTCTTGTGTCATGACTGTCCTCCAATACACACAAACGTTTCTCACCACCTGCAAGTTAGTTATAATCTGTTAATGAATTAGTTCGGGGGTGGGATCACAAACACAGTTGGAGGAGAGGTCTCTTCGAGTTATCTGATATTTCTGTTTTCGAACCTTTCTTACTGGTTCCGCTTTGTTTTCCACTTACCCTATTGGCTCTTTTCTTCTATGCTTGGGGAGTGTGTCTAGTTAATGATTATGTATTGTATAGTATTTAATCTGATGTGCCAGAGAGGGAAGTGACAGTCTCCTGAGAACCTACTTTGTGTACTTCTGGGATAACTGTACTAGCTGCAGCTAAATAAATCCAATCTTCTAACGCCGACAGAGTGTCCCGTGTCTCTGTGTAGCAAAGCAGGTGAACTCCGGAGACAGAGGGCGTACCCTGCGCCGCCAGGACCAAAAGGTTCTGGTTCTTCAATTGGCGCCCAACTTGGGGCGGCTTCAGTGGTACTGGTTCTGCTCGAAGGTTGTGAGGAACCTCGCAAGAAAATTCCGGAGGGTTCGCGAGCCACACTAAGCGACCCCTGTATGTCGAAAGTGGTCCGAAGGTTTTTTGCAGCGCGGTTACTCCTTCCTGACGGCTACTGGCGACCGCTGCCCTGACTGACGCCCTGCTTTGGCCCATTCCTTTGGTGATGTATGGTAAAGCGAGACGATAGATGGGCCTCTGTTGGTGGAAGAAGATGTCCTTAGTTAAGTTAAGTATTTTCGTGGGTCGCGCCCACAATTTTGGTTCTTTGTTTGATGTCCTTAGGTGTCTTAGATTTAGTCATTGCAATGACTAAATCCGAGGGTAAGTGCATTTGTGCTGCGTAAACTGAGTTTTACTCCCTTGAAGTTTGTGAACAGTCCAGAGACATTGCGAAATGCCTGGTCTGACTTAGGGCCATATGTAGAAAGCAAAATTGCGATCGCAAACGCCAAAAGTAGCCGAATTTTGGCGTTTGCGATCGCAATTTTGCTAAGTGGGATGTAGGAAGGCAAATCTGCATGCAAAATAAGGAATCGCTAAATTTGCGATTCCTTATTTTGCAAATGCATTTAAGGAATCCCAAATAGCGATTCCTTAAATGCAATGTAGAAAGCACCCAAGTTGTGCTATTTTGGCTTAAGGAATCGCAAATTACCACCAACTTCAGGTTGATGGTAATTTGCGATTTCTTTCAATAATGCAGTTTTTTGCATTATTCAAAGTGCCATGTGGCACACATATATGCCCTTAGGGCATGTATGTGCACCACATGTGCACCCATGCTCATTACAGGGGTGCAAAAGGGTGTCATGTTGACACCCTTGCACCCTTGAAATTGCATTCTCAATTTGCGATTCTCTAATTGAGAATCACAAATTGAGAATGTCTTCCTATTCATTCCTATGGGCCTTTTAGCCCATAGGAATGAATGGCAAGGTATTCCTTATTTGCGATTCTCAATTAGAGAATCGCAAATAAGGAATAGGTGGGATTCGCAAACAAAATTGCTAATCCTACCTACATAGCATTTTGCTATTCTCTAATTGCGATTCCCTAAAAATTGCAATTAGAGAATCGCAAAACACAGCCTACCTACATATGGCCCTTAAGTTTGGAAGAATTTTTTGCCTAGGTTGTAATAGGGACTCCCGACTTGAGGACTCTTGTCCGATTCCTTCGGTTGGAACTCCCACATATGAGCTCTATTCGAAACATGGTATCGGCCCCATTGCCTTTAACGAGACATGGACTCGATACACGAAGAAAGATGGTGTTCTCAAATGGCCAGAAAATGGTAGTTTTGACCCTGATGTGCTAGATAATTTGGAAGCAGTTCTGTTCAAAAGAAAAGCCCGGCCGGCAATGTTTGACTCTTTCCGCCTTTGGCGTAAGGAAGCCAAACAGAAAGAAATTAAACAAGCAAAACGAGATAGGAAAGCACAGGGTATGACAATTATACAGGCTGCCCAATAGTTCAAGAATGATGAAATTGACAATGCGACTGAATTTTCAGAAAGACAACATCGTATGGCCATAGATAAATGCTATCCGGTGTTGCCTGTTTCTCCTTCTGATAATAAGAAAGATATAGAAGAAGATCCCCTAATGTCCCATTTATTGAGGTTGCCTCCGCCCTATGCGCAAAATGAAAATGTACCTCAGCCGTTACAGCCTGCTCAGCTGCTAGTGGTACCTCCGCCGGTTCCGGCTCTTCAGCATTTGCCTCCTCCAGTATTACCGCCCTTGCCGGTTTTACCATTAGTCTCGACTTCTCAGCCTTCATCTCCTGATCCTGGCTCTCCTTTGCCTTCTGCTCCTCCTGTAATTTCTAGTCCTGTTAGTTCTCCTAATACTCTGTCTCCAGTTCTAATGTCTAATTCACCGTCTGTGCGTAAGCGTCTTACAGATTCTGTCACTAGTATTCTATCTCCTTTCTTTGGAGCTTTTAATGTGTCTCCGGCTTTTGCTCGAAGACAATCTCGCAGTCAGTTTCCAGATTTTGAGGAACGAGAGAAGCTAGATTCTCTTGCACGAAGATGGATCAAGAAGGGTCCACAATATAGCGTGTCTGATATTATGCCTACCTTTTTGCAATGGAACGCGCCTACGCAAAGGTATGTTTTCAATGTAATGTGTGATATCCTCATTAAAGAATGGGAAGATGTGAGTTCAAGTCCGATCTCACAAGATTTGTTAGATGTTCAAGCCGATTTTGAAAAAGGACTTATTGTAGGTTCTAAAGTCAAGGAAGCTGTAAGGACACTCATCTCTTATCGAACCTTATTGTTCTCTCGGATTTTTCTTGATTCTGATCCGTCGGTTAAACTGACGTCGAAAAATTATCCTATGAGGGAGGTTCCTCCAGTATGGAAGGAAGAGGTTGCGGGAGTAGGTGCTAATCCAGCTATTCCTGCTCATTTTCAGCGTATATAGGTACATGTGCCATGGAAGAGATCTGAAGTTTTGGCCCTTAAGCAGACAGATCCTCGTAAGAACCCTGCAGGTTATTACAAAGAATTATCGCAGACAATCGATGCTTGTATTATGAATTTAGCAGATATTGATATGCTAATGGGTAATGTCGTCCCACAGACAATATGGGCTAAGATTCGTAGAGAGGATCACGCACAGGACTAGGTGCTACCTGGGATGTTATAGCTGATACAGATAGAGACCAAGTGGATGGCGCAAAGCCTGACGCTTTGATCTCGGAACTTCCTGGTAGAATAATTACGTTAATGAAAACCATGATGCCTGCATTAAGAGTGAATTGGGATAAGCTAGCAGCATGTAAACAAAAGAAAGATGAAAGTGTCTCTGATTTCTTTACTCGTTTCGAGGAGACATTTATCGATCACAGTGGTCAGGACATGGCTACCGAGGGTGGACAGCGATTATTCGCGGGCAAATTTGTATTTATTTGCTTCCCGAGCTGTCACACAAATTAAAAGATTCCAAAAGTTCTTGGGCTGTTTCTTCTTCTGCCCAAATATTGGCTACTGCACAATATTACGAGAATAGGGATAAAGAAGAAAAAGAAAAGCAAGAGAAAAAGACGAAAGATTTAAAAACAAAGGTTCTCTTGCAGCAAGCCTATCCCCCACGTTATGTTCAGCCTCAGACTCAGCAGCCACCACAGTTTCAGAGATTGTATCAGAAACCTGAGCCATACATTCCGCGACCTTTGTTAGGTCCTAATCAATGTGCCTATTGTAGAGAGGAAGGTCATTTTAAGAGTAGTTGTCCGGTTTTATTGCAGCGCAATGGAGCGTTATCTGCTCCACGAGGTCGTGCTGGCCTCCAGTCAGCAAACAGAGGTAGAGGTCGAGGTATGTTAACTCAGGAACAGCGTGCCCTTCCTTCTCCTAATTCCATGAACTACTTTGATCAGCAGAATGTGAGATCTACTCAGTATTATAATGAAGACCATTATGTTGAAGGCGAGAATGAGAGTCTTCATGCTAACTAGGACAGCCATGGACAAAGTAAGGGAGTTGTGCCAATCCCAGTAGATCAAAATAGTCCTTATGTCAACATCACTACAATGGGTGTATCAGAGCCATTTCTTCTAGATACTGGAGCAATGAGAAGTTCTATTATTCATTCTAAACTCCCTGGGGCACCTTTGTCTGGCTTAACAAATGTTTCTGTAGGATTCTCTGGCGCCCCTGTTCGCAATCCGGTTTCTTGTCCTTTGCCTATTTCAGTTGGTCCTTATGATTTGGAAGCTCCACTTCTGTTGACAAATGGTTGTGGTGAGAATCTGTTGGGTCTAGACCTATTGAAAAGAATGCATGCTACAATATATTGTTCTCCTTCAGGCGTACATCTTACTCTGGGTCAGAAGTTGATCTCCCCAATGTATCTGTCTAAAGATCAGTTTCCTTCTGAGTTGCTTTCTCTTCCAACAGCACTTTGGGCCACGGGTCCGAACGATGTGGGTTGTCTTGAGATACCGCCTTATGTTGTCACTCTCAAGCCCAACGTTGAATTACCACGTATCCCACAATATAGAATCTCTGCTGAAGATGAAAAAGCGCTTTTGGAAATCATTCATGACTTAATTCGGAAGGGTGTGGTTGAAGAAACGAGAGGTAATACATGCAATAGTCCTATTCTTCCTGTTCTTAAACGTACTGATCCTTCTCAGCCTCCTGTGTACCGGTTTGTGATTGATCTGAGAGAAGTAAACAAAATTGTGATTCCACAATTTCCTGTTGTTCCAGATATCACTGCTTTGTTGACTATGATACCTTCCACAGCGACTTGGTTTTCTGTTATCGATCTAAAGTATTCCCATTGCAGAAGAAAGTAGGGACATTTTTGGTTTCTCCCTTGGAGGCCGAAGCTTCCGGTTTAAGCGCGCACCCCAAGGGTACTTTGAAAGTCACTCCATTTACAGCCAAGCTTTGAAATGTCATCTGGATACTTTTCACTTGCCGTCTGGTGCTGCTCTTATCCAATACATGGACGACTTGTTAGTCGCCGCTGATTCAGAAGATATCTGCAAAGATGTCACTGTTGCACTGTTACATCACTTGTTTAAACTGAATCACAAGGTTTCACCTTCCAAACTGCAATATGTTTGTCGAGAGGTTACCTACTTGGGTCATCTCCTATCAAAGGAGGGACGACGATTGACACCAGAACGAAATCAGGCGATTGCACGAATGTCTGTACCATCCACACAAAGGGAAGTACGTGCCTTTCTGGGTATCACTTCTTATTGTAGACAGTGGATCCCTAACTTCTCTTTGATTGCCAAACCTTTGTTGGCACTCACTTTAAAAGATACGCCTCAGCCCCTTCCTTGGACTGATGAGTGCCAAAGGAGTTTCACTGATTTACGCACTGCTCTGTGTTCTGCTCCTGTACTGGGTACCCCAGATTACACTAAACCTTTTACACTGTATGTTCACGAGAAAGAAGGTTGTGCATTGTCAGTCTTGACACAGCAATTTGGAGATAGACAGCGGCCATGTGCCTATTTTTCAGCTACATTAGATCCCGTAGCTAAAGCATTGCCCAGTTGTCTCAAAGCCACAGCAGCCGCAGCAATTTCTATCCGACAGTCTGCTGGAATGGTGTTAGATAACACTCTCATTGTCATGGTGCCACATGCAGTGGATACTTTGCTAAACAAAACGAAGACACAGCATCTTACGAGTGCACGTCTAACTGGTTACGAGTTGACGCTGTTGGCTAGTCACGTACACATCAAACGATGTAATACCTTGAATCCAGCTACTTTATTGCCCCTTCCAAATGAGGAGAGTGTTGAGGATCAGCATGATTGTTTCTTCCATACTGAGGAAGAGACAAAAGGGAGAATTGGCCTGCGAGACACACCGTTAGAGAATCCAGATGGGACTCTATGGGTAGATGGTTCTTGTTTTAAAATGCCTAATGGAGATACAGTTTCAGCCTATGCTGTAACTACCCTACATACGATTGTGGAAACTGCACGCATGAGACACAATTCAGCGCAAGCAGCAGAGTTGATAGCACTGATGAGAGCATGTGTATTAGCAAAAGGGAAAAGAGTGAACGTGTACACTGACAGTCAGTATGCCTTTGGTGTCGCGTTCAATTTTGGGCGTCTCTGGAAGGAGAGGGGTTTCCTAACTTCACATGGCACTAAGATACAGCATGGCCAGTTAGTGACTGATCTCCTTGAGTCACTTGCTTTACCCATCCAAATAGCGATAGTGAAGTGTAGTGCACACAAGAAGATTACGGATGATGTTGGACGAGGAAATGCATTTGCTGATGAAACAGCAAACATGTATATGGCAGGTCCTGCGAATTGGGTCAGAGAGAGAGGAATGTGTGAGAATACAGTAGAAAGCGTGAAAACGATTCAGAAAGAGGCTTCAGGAAGAGAGTTGAGCAAGTGGAGAGAAAGTACGGGAATGTTAGATGAGATGGGTTGTTGGGTAGAATTATCCGAACATCAATGTTGGTTGTTACCGGATGCTTATGTACTCCCAGTGGTTACTATGGCTCATGGTCCAGCTCACTTAAGTACAAAAGGCATTTGTAAACTTTTGGGCACAGTTTGGCAAAATGAGAATATCCCAAAATGTGCAGACAACGTAATAAAGCATTGTATTGTTTGTCTGATGTACAATCCAGGAAAGGGAACCCCCACTCCAGCAGGTCATTTTGCTCCTCCGACATACCCATTTGAAGTGTTGCAAATCGATTACATTCACATGGATCGATGCAACAACCTCAAATATGTTCTGGTGGTAGTATGTGCCTTTTCGAGGTGGATAGAAGCATACCCTTTGAAAGATAACACAGCCTTATCCACAGCTAAAATTCTTCTAAAAGAGTTCTTTCCCAGGTTTGGATTGCCGCGCATTGTCTGGAGTGACAATGGGAGCGAATTTGTTGGCCAAGTCATGCAGAAAGTTTGTGCAGGTCTTGGAATCAAGCAAAAGTTCCACGCGGCAAATCATCCACAGTCAGCGGGTTTAGTAGAATGTTACAATGGAACTCTGAAGTTGAAGTTAGCGAAGATTCAAGCAAGTACGGGACTTAATTGGCCTGATGCTTTGCCGTTAGCTCTGCTATCCACCAGAACTGCAGTACACTCTCGTCTGGGACTTAGCCCTTACAAAGTGGTGTTTGGCCATCCGGCCAACGTATGGGGAATACCTCGTCCCAAAAAGTTTTCAGATTTGCCCTATCCAATGTCGATTGACTACCTCATGACCTTACAACTAAATTGCATGTCCTTCATCGACAGGTTCAGAGTGCTTTGCCGGAGGCTTCCACAGACCCGGGTCATTCCATCCGACCAGGTGGCTGGGTCTGCACCCGAAACTTTCAGAGGACAAAGAATTTGGAACCCAGATGGCGGGAGCCCCGAATGGTCCTACTAACGACAAGGACAGCAGTTAAAGTTGAAGGAAAGAAAAATTGGATTCACGGTGTGCATTGCAAGAAAGTACCTTTGCCTTTGCCTTTTGATCAGTGGGTTCGTAGAGGGGTTGGTGACTGTGAAGGCGAAACAGTTCCACGATTTGTACCCTTTAGCGATGCACACCTGAATGTTATGTTATGTTATCCGGATTTATAGAGCGCACAGCTGCCCCAGCAAAGGGGCGTCCCGGTGCTATAGAGCACAAAATACCGGACACATGTAATACCAAAGACAGGAACATAGTAGCACTAAGAATCCAGAGGAAAAAGGAAGGTTTTAACAGCCTTCCTAAAGGCAAAAAGTTTGTTGATTGCGCGAACATGGACAGGAAGAGAGTTCCAGAGCCTGGCAGCAAGTACTCTGAAAGAGCGGCCGCCAGATCTAGCTCTCTTAAAGCGCGGGACTGTGACCAAGTGAAGACCCGCGGATCTTAGAGAACGCGAGGGAACATAAGGCAGAATAAAATGCTCCAGAATCTGAGGAGAATAGTGCTTCAGAATTTTAAACACAAGGCACAGAGATTTAAACTTAATCCTCTGAGCGACAGGGAGCCAATGAAGTTTGACAATGGTATTTTTGGCCGAGCAAAATCGCGGTAAGCCCACCAGAGCCCTGGCGGCAGCGTTTTGAACGCGTTGAAGTCTAGAAATTTCGGCCAAGTTAGCCCCCAACAAAAGAGAACTCGCATAGTCCAGCCTAGACAAAATCGTAGCTTGAAGCTGTCTGGTTGGAGCATCAAAAAATTTAAAGATAGGTCTGAGCCTACGTAGAATCCCAAAACACGTAGCGGCAGTTTTCTTAGTATGACAGGCAAAACTGAGTTTACAATCCAACCAGGCCCCAAGGTTCTTAACCTCGGTGACAGGAAGAGGAGTTGAACCAAGCTCGGGTGGCCACCAATGATCACCCCAGTGATGACTCTGCTTGCCGACAATGAGCACTTCGGTTTTTTTAGCGTTCAATTGCAGGCAATTATTTGTCATCCAACGGGCCACTGAGCTCAGTCCCTCGCGGAACTTAGCAGCCTCGAGGTCAGACGCCCCACTTAATGTAACCGCCAGCTGCGTGTCGTCAGCATAGGACAGCAGCCAGCGGCTGCACATAGAGATTGAAAAGTGTGGGGCTCAGAGCTGACCCTTGCGGCACACCCTGAGTGATAGGATAGGGTTTAGACTGAAAAGGAGGAGTAACAACCCTAAACGTGCAACCAGATAAAAACGATCAAAACCACTCAAGTGTCACATTATCGACACCAGCCTCACCCAGACGCTGTATTAGAATGGCGTGGGAGACGGTGTCGAAGGCGGCACTGAGATCGAGAAGCACCAGTGCCGCCGTTTGACCAGAGTCGACCAGAGTACGCAGGTGCTCAACCATAAAGAGCAACGCAGTCTCAGTACTGTGGCTGGGTCGAAAGCCATTCTGCGAGGGATCCAAAATGTGAGCACAATGAAGATGATTAGATAAAATGGCATTAACATGAACCTCAGTCAGTTTTGTGACCCATGGGAGAAGAGATATAGGGCGATAGTTCTCCAGCTTTAATGGATCCAAGGCAGGTTTTTTTAAAATAGGCATCACCTGAGCTTGTTTCCAGCTAGCAGGGACAGAGCCAGACGTCAAAGATAGATTGACAAGATCATGCAGGGGAGGAAGACAAAGTAACGCTGAATCTCTAAATTGGGTAGGCCGAAGAGGATCCCTAGGGGAGCCAGATTTGACTTTCGTCACAATTTTATTAAACTCCTCCATCGAAAGCTCTGGGAAAGAGCACAAAGATATAGTAGTCATTGGGCAGGGTTTCAACTTCTCCACAGAGACGAATGGAGCAGAAAAGGAACGATAGATGGCCTCCACCTTTTCCACAAAAAAGGCAGCCAGGTCCTCACAGTGCGAGGCAGAACAGATCTCAGCAACTGGAGCTCTACTGGCTGTAAGATCCTTAAGCACCTTAAATACTAATTTAGTAGGATTGGTGCTGGTGTTGAATTCGTGAGAATAGTAGGCAGCTCGAGCTTTATTAACCGCTCTATGATATTTCTTAGTCCTGGCACGGTAGATCGCTTTCATGTCTGGCAAATAAGACTTACGCCAGGCTCTTTCAGCTTGTTTGCATGCTTTCCTAAGGAGCTGAAGCGAATCATCATACCAAGGACTAGATTCAGCACGACGGCATTTACTCTCCGCAATTGGGATCAGGCAGTCCAAGGCTCCAGTCAGCCAATTGCAAAACAGGTCATATCCCGACTCAACATCCAAGAAAGGACCCAGAGGATATTGACCAAGAAGCCGATGAAAGTCAGCTAATTTCAGCTTTCTCCATGGATGCCTAAGAGGCATAGAAGAAATTACTCTGTGAGGAAGGTCCTTAATCACAAGGTGCAGCTCTATAAGATGGTGATCAGTCCAGGCCATAGGCCTGGGAAGCAGCACTTTAGCCGCAGATAGATTGGTAAAAATAGGGTCCAAAATATGTCCACCAACATGAGTACAATGGTTGACCAGCTGAAATAGCTGGAGAGCTTCCAGGTCAACAAGAACGCTACTAACAGCAGGGGAAAGGGGAGTATCAAAATGAAGATTTAGATCGCCAATGAAACTAAAGTTAGCAGTCCTTAAAGCTAATGTACTGACAGCTTCAGGAAGAGCTGACCTGAAAGCGGCGTCCGGGCCCGGAGGCCGATAGATAAGTAGGCCAGAGAAAGTAAAATGGGGATTAACCCAGATGCGAAAGTAAGCGCTTTCGCAGCCGGCTATATCCATAGCTTTCCATACGCATGAGTAGCAGGATTTGATAACGGCCGCAATGCCACCTCCTCTCGAGTTACGATTATGAGTAAACATCACATACTCAGAGGGGAGAGCCAAGTTCACCGCAGCCGAGGCATCATCATGCAACCATGTCTCTGACATGAACAAAACATTAGGGGCTTTGTCTGTAAGTAGACTAAGCACATCCTGATGATGTCTAACCAAAGACCTCACATTAAGATGGCAAACCTTAAAAATAACCGGGTCCTGAGATTTTTCCAGCGGAGGCGGAATAGCAGCTGGGCAGCCTAAGGGAGCTTTCCTATATGCAGAGATAGGAACAGGAGATGGAGGTCTGAAATCACACTTAGGACAAATAATAGGGCCAGAGAGAGGATGAAGCGGAATATGCGAGCAGGGCAATGTGTTACGAAAACTAAGCAGAGCAGATCTAGTATGCATGATATAGAAATGTACAAAACCTACACCAACCGGAAGAATGGCTACGGAGCCCTGCCTAACCCTGACTCGGCGCGGACGAGCGCAGACGGGCAGGACTCTGGCACGACTCAGGCGCAGGGAGGGCGCCCCCGCTGCGCGTCACCGCTGCGCGCTTGAGGGACTGGCTTAAATAGGTTGTCCACGAGTGATCAGCACCACTGGGACACTCAAGATGGCGCCCAAACTGTGTCACCCAGTCCACTCACAATATGGCGGCCGATTCCCTCCCAAACTTCCTGAAACCCCGGGACCGGACCCGCTAAACAGCGGTGTTACAACAAATTACAGTGCAGGTAAGGGGGCATTCCCCAGGTTAAAAACAGGGAGAAATAACTTAAAATTAAACAAGATAGAAAAAACGGGTAACAATTAAAAAATAGAGATAAATGCACAGCGCGCCTACACCACAGCGCTTAGTACAATGGCGCACTAGTAATCATAGGTACCTTGTCCAGCTGACCCCCTAGATGCACCGCCTTAAATAGGGTGTCCGCGAGTGATCAGCACCAATGGGACACTCAAGATGGCGCCCAAACTGTGTCACCCAGTCCACTCACAATATGGCGGCCGATTCCCTGCCCAAACTTCCTGAAACCCCGGGACCGGACCCGCTAAGCAGCGGTGTTACAACAAATTACAGTGCAGGTAAGGGGGCATTCCCCAGGTTAAAAACAGGGAGAAATAACTTAAAATTAAACAAGATAGAAAAAACGGGTAACAATTAAAAAATAGAGATAAATGCACGGCGTGCCTACACCACAGCGCTTAGTACAATGGCGCACTAGTAATCATAGGTACCTTGTCCAGAATGGGACATTGTCTGAAAAAGAGGACGACGACATTTTACAAAAAGCAATTCCATTGCATCGTCGCTTGAATACGACTGAACCAAGAACATTGTTTCAAGATCAGAGTGTTCTGGGGAAGGAGCGCTACAACCTTAGGCCCAGACAAAAGAACAATTGAACTTTCTTCTCCCTTGTGTAGTGTTCTGTTTAGGTTGCAGGGTCACGGTAGGAGTCTAGGTCACGACCTGAGTAGTGACAATAGGTCTGCAGGATCCTCAGTGTCATAGGACGGTAGAGCATCGTGACTTCAGTGATTGAGGAAGATTGCCGTGAGCATCCAGTAGTAAAAATGGAAACTACACTAAATAATAAAGAAAGAAGAGATGGAGTGAAGAAAGCATCTTGGAAAATAATGTACAGTCGTTTTAGTATAACTCTATGTGTTTTTATATCATTATGTATTGCTTTGGCGATTATTGGTTGGATAGTTTATGTTTTGCAGCCAAGAGACACCTCCCCTTCTTCCTCTTTGCCTTCTTCTACTATCTCTCCACACCTCTTTCATACTTTTCCTTCACATGAACTTGTCAGAAGAACCGAGTATTTCAACAATTCCTTTGTCCGAATATTACACCAGCATCAATTAGTGGTTAACACAACTGATTGTTGGGTATGTGGTCTTATGCCGCATACCACCGAGAAAGGAATACTATATCTAGTTCTTCCTTTATCCTATGAGGGTTCTGCTTGGGCATTCTTCGTTATTTTCTCTAATGCATATCAAAGCAAATTCAGACGATCTGTTGCTTCACAAATTAATTATCCGCATTTTAGTCATAGTTCCTTGATTAAGGGTATGGTAGTTATGGCTAAAATCATGGAGAACAGCAAGATTTCCATCGACGAAAGAAAAGCATACACCAATTGGAACGTCACCCAATACATGTCGAGTAATCCTCACCAATCTGGACTATACCGCATCAAGGTAATTTCTGTTTAAAAAATAAACGATCGCTCTTCCGACACTGCACTAAAGCGTAACTGTTCCTACACGTACATTTATTCCTCTCCAAACTCGCCTCCTCTAGTACCGTCTCAAGGCACCTATTTCATTTGCTATGATAGAGCTTATACTTGATTACCAACGGGTTTCTCTGGTACCTGCTACATAGCTTTCCTTCTTCCTCCTACTTACACTGCTTCTGCCAATTATCACCGAACCCGTCTCAGCCGAGGAATCATTGACTCAAAAGACACAGCGGGACAAGAAGGAGGAGATTTGCTTAAAGGCTTTTTTCCCTTCTGGGGTCCAATGGCCAACAGCAGAAATATAAGGCAACTGGTCCGTGTCGTAGAGACTACAATAGACATCACTGTAGGAGCCTTAAGTATTATCACGGCGGAACTACAGGCGGATCGTCTTATGACCTTACAAAATCGAGTTGCCTTAGACTTTGTTCTTGCCGATCGTGGTGGAGTATGTAAATTGATCGGGTCAAGCTGTTGTATTTTCATTCCTAATGACGCTCCAACAGTATACCAAGCTATCTCCAAGTTGCACATAATCTCCGAGTCTATTCATCAGGACGAAGGAGATTGGTCTTTAACGGAATGGTTTTGGGGACTACTGTCCAAATGGGGCTGGAAAGCGTTGACATTCCTTGGAATAATCTTGACTATTGTATTTTCTTGTTGCCTTTGTATGCACTGTGGTCCCTCTATCTGTGATCTTTGTGCTACTATGTGCATCCCAAAACCCAAACCTCAAGTAACAGAAAACATAAGGATGATGTTACTGCAACAGCTCGATGATCTCATGGCTATTGACGTGGACTCAGATTAACGTGAGTCTATCTTGCCTGAGTTCTGGTAAAAGGAGGGTCTGAGGAACTTCGATTTTCGATCACGATCGAATCGACCCGCCATTTTGTGACCCGCCGCCATTTTGTGTTGCCATCACTCAGGCAGCACGGCGAACTAAGTCTATTCTGCTTTCCCGTAGCTTGGTGTCGAAATACGTCCTCGGCCTTTATTTGTGAAGCTGGTGTTTGGACTAGCCGAGTACACTAATCCTTGTCTGGCTTTCCTAATCCCTGTTTCAACTATCTGTAGGCTCACACTATTCTTGCCCGATCATATCTTATCGACTGGTCTTCACCGTCCACTGCTAGCATTCTCTTGTGTCATGACTGTCCTCCAATACACACAAACGTATCTCACCACCTGCAAGTTAGTTATAATCTGTTAATGAATTAGTTCGGGGGTGGGATCACAAACACAGTTGGAGGAGAGGTCTCTTCGAGTTATCTGATATTTCTGTTTTCTAACCTTTCTTACTGGTTCCGCTTTGTTTTCCACTTACCCTTTTGGCTCTTTTCTTCTATGCTTGGGGAGTGTGTCTAGTTAATGATTATGTATTGTATAGTATTTAATCTGATGCGCCACAGAGTGAAGTGGCAGTCTCCTGAGAACCTACTTTGTGTACTTCTAGGATAACTGTACTAGCTGCAGCTAAATAAATCCAATCTTCTAAGGCTGACAGAGTGTCCCGTGTCTCTGTGTAGCGAAGCAGGTGAACTCCGGAGACAGAGGGCGTACCCTGCGCCGCCAGGTCCAAAAGGTTCTGGTTCTTCAATTGACAACAAAGACAGAAACTCCTTATAAAATTAATTCAGGAAATTAAGGAGTTTGGTTGTAGGAGGGTCGACGGCGTTTCTATCTCAACAATTTGATATCTTCATCAGGACAGAATTGTGAGCATATGGTATCTACAGGGTAAGAACAATACATGTTTCAAATTCATAAAAAAGTCCCAAAGTTATGTTAATAATTAGTGTTTAACAATTAAGTAAACTGTATAGGAAGTCAGCTATACAGGAAACTTATGCCAAAAAGGACAGAGAAAGAAAAACTTTGAATTGTGGATAAAGGAATCCAGAAGGATGTAGAATTGTAGAATTTACTTAATATTATAATTATAGAAAGAAGGATCTAAGAGGCATGATTAAGTGCCTAATAAAATTGTTGTGAATCAATTGAGAACAAATGAAGAGGTCTCACCGGCGAGATCGGTGTATCACTTGATCGAGGTGCTACAACTTAATGGGTGCAAACATTAAAGCATGAATCATGCAAGGGTAAAGGTGTATATGAGTGAGGGTACACATGCATAGAGAAAGAACTTACTAATAAGAAACAGAAGTTGAGAATCTTAGGTCTTGAGAAGGTAACTCGGCTTGGTGGGCTGATGAATCAGAATAAGGAAGTCCTGCCAAAAGATGTTGGGGAATTAAGGACTGCTGTGAAAAGTGCCAAGGAGGTCATCAGTAAGGGTCGGAGTGCGCTCGGATAAGTAAAAAGGGAACTTACTAGTAGGACCCTGGGATAGCGGATCACGCGTCATGAAGGGAGCGCAGTGTCATGGACCGGTAAATCACAGTTATGGTCCTAATGAGTAAATAAAGGTCTGGCGATGATGAAATAGTGATGTAATTGTAGGCTGAGATTAGGCTCACTTACTAGAAGATTAATTAATAAAGGTTGCGGTTGGAAAATTACATATGTGAAAGACACCACTCACTTTATAAATCAATTTGAGTCAGAAAATTTTGATCCAGAGAGTGAACTTCTTGTCACACTGGATATAGAATCATTATACACCAACATACCACAAGATAAGGGCATCGAAGTTATTAGAGGACACCTTAACTCTCGTCCCTCTCCTCATCAAGTTCCCTCTGAATTAACCCGTTACCCGTGGCGTAAATTTTGCCGCGGTGCGGGTGCTTTTATACACTGGCGGGGCCACGTCGGCCAACGGACATGCGGGAGGAAGTGCTCGCGACGGCCGTTGGCCAACGGGTGCAACGAACGGGTTAATTATCTTTGGCATAAGTATCCTGTATAGCCGACTTCCTATACAGCTTACCTAATTGTTAAACACTAATTATTGACATAACTGCGGAACTTTCCATGAATTTGAAACACGTATTGTTTTTACCCTGTAGATACCACATACTAACAATTCTGTCCTGAAGAAGATCTCAAATACTTGAGATCGAAATGCCGTCGACCCTTCTACAACCAAACTCCTTAATTTCCTGAAGTCACTTTATAAGGAGTATTTGTCTTTGTTGTCAATGCGATATATGTTTTTGAAGTCTTCCTTCTCTCACAACATCACGTCTTTTTCACTAAACTGTGAGCACAGGATCTATAATCTGCATGTACTGATATAGTGAATATTGTTAATAAATTAACTGTTTTACAATGTTCACCTGCGTCCCGTCCTATGCATAGCTTCTTCAAAACTGACTTGTGTCAAAGGAGTAATGATTGATTAATTCCCCCTCTTTGAAAATATTTATCCTTACCTGGACCAAAAGGCCCTGTATGAACCACTGTTTTTTATAAAAACAATCCAAAGCCCCAGGTTCTACTGACAGGGGTCTCCTTGTTATGTAATACACAAACCCAGTAGGAAGGCCCAGTAGCACTGGGGGACCATCAACACACAGTTTGCACCAGGCTCAGAAACCTTAGGCTCACTATACAGGAGATGAATCTTGCAATAGATCAGGTGATCACCAGAGGTGTTGCCTGATGCCTGGGCCTCGACCTGCCACTGTCAGGCCTCCAGAGCAGGGCACTCCTTCTGCATTTTGCTGAAGTCTGCTCAGAATGCAGGGTGGCACCTCCGTTGGAGCGGAGGGGCATTGCCCCACTTAAATTACCCCCAAATACCCAGGGATGAAAAATAAAAAGACAATTCATTACTATTTCATTTTTTATCCCCCGTCCCAAACAGAGCATCAGGGTGGGGCGGAGCTTGCTGAGTGACAGCAGCAGGGAGGAAGGTGGGCTGTATGTGCACTATTTAAAGTATGCATGTCTTTTTGGCTGGTCATCTTGTGATGGCCAGCCACACATGCTCACTTTAAACATCTCTAACACAGCTGTCTTAAGCCAGCTGAGTTAGCGCAAATACAGTCCTCCAGAGCGCTGTGGAGCGCCAAGTGAAGCTGCTCCCTCCTTTCAGGGCACTGCTCTCATATTGCATGAAAGCAGTGCCTGGATTTGTCAAGGGAGTTTCCTAGTGGCCAGGCTGCAGTTGAAGAAAGAAGAAATCCTATGCGAAGGAGTCGGTAAGTGTTTAATTTTGTTATTTTATTTTATATGCACTCACATGCCACGGTACATGCCAGCTACCACTGCTGGAATGGTCCACCTTCCATTTGCTATCTGGCCTACACGGTGGGTCTCCCAGGGCTGCAACATCTTCCCCAGTAGCTTCCGGGACGTCACCGTCAGACTCAGCCTCCCCCAGGTCATGGTAATCTCAGGGGTGGGTTTCCCATGCCCCTTCTCTTTTTGGCAAGTACCAGGGCCATTTTTCAGGCTCCATATGCTTTTAACTTCTCTCTCAGGCTGTCATGTGAAATGTAGTGCTGTACTGCAGGTAACTGTGTGGATCTTCAGTTAGCACTATTTACTTTTAAACTATTTAATGGCTATCATCCATCATGATGCATTTTTGTAGTGTGAAGAATGGGAAATGTAGGAAATGTTGGAGAATCTTTGATTCTGTGTGTGTTATGGTCAGAAATGTATGTAGATGTCAAGAAAGCATTGAGGATGTTGCCATAGTGGAGGCAGCTAGTGACAGGGATCTGGGTGATGGTCTTTTAGGTGTTTATTGGAATCCACCTGAAGATTCTGTAGAGCATGCGCAGTATGTGGAAGCAGGAGGAGGCAACTGCATTAACTTGTCATTTCATGATCAGTTGGCTGTCGAGGATGATGCTGAGATTGTGTGCGTGGCCAATTGGTGTGGGTCTGAGTTCTGTAGGCCACCAGCTGTGGTCCGATGCAGAGGTGTTCATCCTGAAGATTGGCACTGCGGTTTTGTCAGATTTGAGTTGGAGGCAATTGTCTCTCGTCCATTCGGCTACGTTGGTCATGGTGTTGCAGAAGTTGGTTTTGGCATTGGAGGGATCCTCGCTGAGCGAGAGGATTAGTTGAGTGTCATCTGGGTAGGAGATTATGTTGAGTCCATGGGATCTGACGACGTCATTGAGGGGATCATGTAGATCATGTAGATGTTGAACAGGGTGGCACTGAGGTATGATCCTTGTAGTACGCCAAATATGATGTCTTTGGGTGCATAGGTGACGGGAGGCAGTCATGCTCTGTGTGTGTCCTGTGAGGAAGGAGGCAATCCACTTGAGGGTGTCTTGCTGTATGCATTGCTGTGGAGTCGGTTGATGAGGGAGTTGTGGGAGACTGTGTCAAATGGCACAGTTGAGGAATGTCAGTGACGGCAATGAACGCAGTCTCAGTGCTGTGGTTGGTACGGAACTCTGATTGTGAGGCATCCAGTAGGTGGTTGTGTTCCAGGATTTCAGTGAGCTAACTTGTTGACGGTTTTCTTGAGAACTTTGGCCGGGTAGGGGAGCAGGGAGATCGGATGATAAGTTTTGACAGCAACATTTATAAACAAATTAAATTATCCTAACTTGACAAAAGAGTTTAAGTCTATTTATAGTTGTATCATGTGTTATTTTGGATTAAATGACATGGCACTGTGATGTGTTAGAGGAACCTACTTTGTACTCCACCATGGTACCCATGATCCAGTCACATTAAACAAGATTGTATACATTTGCCTGTTCTAAGTGTCAATTCTACCACAGGTACAACATTGTGAATGATCAAACAGATGACAATCTTTATATGTTACCAAATTTTAATAGGTACACAATTATATATCCATTAGCGGCATTTCATATAAGGGTGACAGTTGGTGCTAGTGTTGCTTATAGCATTTCAAGGAGTTGCATTCATTGGCCAAGTTGTGCAGCATGATGAACATTGCTACTTGTGATCACTCCATGGATTCAAAATGGCCCATCACAATATATGTCCAAAGTCAATATAATATAATATTGTCATACTGTAATACTGTACTACATTTTAAGTCACAATGTGGACAACTAAGAATCCATTATTCCAAAATTTACTTCCATCTCTTTTGACAAGTGTGTAGTTTTGAACAACAATCATTAGAGCACTGTCATATTTATACCAAATGTGTCGGAACATGACTATATTTCTTCAGGACTAGCAAAGATAATAGATGTGTATCACAACCATAGTGCAGTGCCTATGTAAATTACTGAAGAGCAACAATTATCCTCTCATTTTCAATGGTTATGCACATCAAAGTCTTGTCAATGTCAGAAAGAGCATAGACCCAGCTATGTCAGGCCCCAGTAGGTCCAGCAGGTCTGCCTCGCATGCCTGTGTTGAAGTTGGTGGTGAGGGCAGTCCACCCACGAGAAGGGGAGGAAATGTTTCCAGACCCATTCCTAATGAGCACTGTGCTCAGTGATCCATATCCCTGGCTGACTCTCCCTCCAGCCCCAACAATACAAGGGAGGCAGTGGACAATAAGCCTTATTCAGGGCCCTACCTCCATCTCATCAAATTCCTCTCTCTTCTCCCTTATCAAACATACTACTAACAACAAAATTAACTCAAAATATGAAAGACCCCTTAAAACCCCTAAACAACTGAACCCCTAAACTACCCCAAAAAGAGAGATCAACAAATGTTTAACAAGACAAAACACTTTTAGCCACTGACATAACATGCAGATAAAACAAACAGACAATATTTTGCACACACTAAATAAATCAAACAAGCTACACAATCCACAATACTCTCAAAATCCACCAACACTTCTCTGCACATCCACCAACCGCCAAGCACAAAAATGTCAAACTCTTGGTAGGCTGCCACACAAGTTGGAGTCTTGCTGCACTGTGCTGGGTTACAGGGAGACAGCAGAAAAGCAGCATTTAAAAAATAAGGTGCATTTATGTTGCCTCCTAGTGCTGTGTGGTGCCACACACCAATGCAGGGACCGTTGCACTACATTGCCAGGGAGGTTGCAATAGAGACAAGTTTGTTCTAGTACAAGAAGGGACACCATCTGGGACAACATTAATTTCATACAACAATTTTGCCCCTTTCTATGTGTGTTGCCTTATGCAGCACACATGGAAAGAGAAAATAACACTGATGGTAAAAAATGTATATTCTAAATGCACCAAACTTGTAAAAGTATAGCATTTTGAGCCAGTCCCACATTTACAAGTCGTTGCAAAGGTAGGAATACCCCACAAACAATTTGTGGATACATGGTAACGCATTAAACAATTCAACATTTGTTATGTAACATGATGCAACACAAGCAGGTGATTTGCGTTAAATTTATTTTTGTTACGCTGCTTGGCATTTAAATCAAAAGTAACAAGCCAGCACACGTCACTGGGCCCAATTCACAAAAGTATTCTGAGACAAAATCCTAACTTTACGACTTTCGGTATTCACAAAAGGTATTTAGTAGTAGTAAAGTTAGGATTCCTAACTTTACTATTAGGATTCCTAACTTAACTACTACTAACCAGAGAAAAAACCCTAACTTTACGACTATCGGTATTCACAAAAGGCATTCAGTAGTAGTAAAGTTAGGATTTCTAACTTTACTACTACTAAACTGAGACAAAATCCTAACTTTACGACTTTTTGTATTCACAAAAAGCATTTAGTAGAAGTAAAGTCAGGATTCCTTACTTTACTTTTACTAAATGCCTTTTGTGAATAACGAAAGTAGTAAAGTTAGGATTTTGTCTCAGTTTAGTAGTAGTAAAGTTAGGAATCCTAACTTTACTACTACTAAATGCCTTTTGTGAATACCGTAAGTCGTAAAGTTAGGATTTTGTCTCAGATTACTTTTGTGAATTGGGCTCACTGTCTTGATTTAAAATGCGTTGGGGATGTGTTATATGGGTTGAGCATGGGTGGTCTGACATATACACCCATGTTTTTAAGTGCTTTCCCGCATTTACTAAGACTAGTAAACCTGTGAATGGTTCAAAATGCTAATACCTCCTAGGTGAGGCGTAACAACAAAAAATATGTTAACTTATCCTGGTCAAATTCCTCTTGCTGGGCGTGTTCCATTCTGCAGCGCGCATACTAAGAAGAATATGCCTCAGAGGATTGTTTTTTTACAGAAACAATCCTGCCTGTTAAGCAGGCACCCTTGCACCATGATGCAAGGATGCCTGGGTTGGCACTAGGCTGCACTCAGTGCCTCAGCAGGACAGAGCAGTGATTCACCATATCTTTGTAGATATGGTGCATTCCTTCACTCTTCCTGTGGCCCAACACAGTGCAGCAAGTTGGCTTGCTGTCTGGCCCTATGTGCTTTAGCAGAGTTTACAACCATTGTGATTTCCCTAGTGTAAGCAGAACATAACAGTATGTGACACATACAATTATTCACATATGTTGTGGGATATTGTTAGACCTGCCAGCTTTAGAATGTTCTTCCCCTAACCTTTTGCCATTGCCCTTGCACTTTTTTCATATTTGTTGGCTCTAGGACTCTATGCACTTTACCACTGCTAACCAGTTCTAAAGTGCTTATGCTCACTCCTTTAAACATGGTAAAAATGTCTTACACTTGATTGGCATATTTGATTTACTTATAAGTCCCTATAAAAGTGGTATACCTTATACGCAGGGCCTGTAAATTAAATGCCACTAGGGGGCCTGCAGCATCTATTGTGCCACCTACTTCAGTAGCCCCTTAAAACATGTCCCAGGTCTGCAATTGCAGCCTGAATGCAGTTTTTAGCTGCCAATTCGACTTGGCAATATAGCCCACTTCCCAAGCCTAAAAACTCCCCTTTTATTGCGTATGTGTAAATCTCAAAGTTAAGACCTACCTGGTAGCCCATAGGGCAGGATGCTTTGTAAAGCACTTGTAAGTTTTACATGTCCTGGTAGTGAAAAACTCCTAAATTCTGAGAGGCATCTCATAAGTAGCCCATATGAACTTCATTTTGGACACCCTATTAGGGCACCTCTCAGTTTGGTCAAGGATGGGTGAGCAGGCTCCCAAGTAGCCCCACTCCCCAAAAAAAAAAAAAAAGTGGTTAGCTAAATGCCAGTCCTCAGAAAACAGATGGCCATGTACAGGAAATAAGCTTCTGAGAACTTGGAGGTGAACCAGGAAGTCATGAAACTCTGGTATCACCAGAAGGCCACACTAGTGAAGTTTCAACCTAGACAGAAAAAAAGGCTGTTGGAGCCAGTGGAGCCCAGGGCCCTCCAAGGCCATTGGACTGGGCCCTGTGAGGTGATTGACAGGAAAGGGGAGGCCACCTACTTGGTGGACTTCAAGACCCCCAGAAACCCCTTAAAGATACCCCCCCTCAATTGTCTCAAACCCCACCTTGAGAGGTCTGAGGTCACTACTGTTGGTGACAGATAATGGGGAACAAGAGGAAAATGAACCTCTTCCTGACCTCCTGTCATCCAAAAAGACAGATGGGTCAGTGGAAGGTGTCAGCCTCTCCCCAGTCCTGACCCCATAACAGCAGAGTGCTGGGAATTTTTGCTTCACAGTTTTCCCTCACTCCTGTACTTAAACACTTGTGCACCCACAATATAGTCACTGGAGACAGCCTGCCTGTGAATCAATCAAAGACATTTGAACAGTGCGCAGCTACCTCGGCTGAGGCGTACCATCGCCCAAAGCAGGCTGAAGAATAGACTCTGCGAATACTATCTAAACTTGATTAAAGAACCACATTTTTAAATCTTTCCTGAAGCCCTGTTCAGACTCAGCCATGCAAACAAGAAAGGCAGGGAGTTCCAAAGGTTAGCCGTCTGTACAGAAAACGACCTGTCACTACGTTGAACCTTGGCAAACGTTGGAGTGCAGAGGATACGCAGGTGGTTAGATCTCAGGGCTCTCTCATGATGGTACAGGCTAATCCTATACTTGAGATATTTTAGTCCTCTGCCCATTAAGGCTGTGAACGCAAATGTCAGGGCTACAAACTTGACCCTTTTGGGAACTGGAAGCCAATAGAGCTCCCTCAAATGAGGGGAGATATTTGCAGCCTATGGATCAGGAAAGCTGGAAGCCCCAGGTATAAGCAATTGGCACAATCCAAATGCGAGGTCACTAGTGCATGGATTATGATCTTTTCCGTCTCCCCTCTGTAAAGAAACCACTATAGCTTTCTGACCGATCTTAGCTTAACAAAGCAAGATGAAGAAATACACCATATTTGAATGACAAAAGAGAGATTGGAATCAAACATGATTCCTAAATTTCTAGCTGAAGAAGTTGGAATCGGTGGGGTATTTAATTCAGTGGGCCACCAAAGACTGGAAGGAGGGGACACCAACTGACTAAAACAGAGCACCTCCGTTTTGTCCGCATTTAACTTCAAAAAGTTGCTGTTCATCCATTTTGAGATATCTTTTAGACACTCTTCGAAATTAGGAAAAGCTGCTTCTGAATGTGCTCTAAACTAAAACAAAATCTGCATGTCATCCACATATGAGACAACCTTCACTCCTGAGGATTCAATGAGAGTGGCCAAAGGGGCCATATATAGATTGAAAAGCAGTGGGCTGAAAGCAGAACTCTGTGACACCCCACAAACCAATGGTTTGGGAGAAGAAGAAAAAGGGCAAAGGAAAACCCGTTGGAATCGATCTTCTAAAAAAGATCGTAACCAAGAAAATACCGTGACCTGAAAGCCAAAATGACTTAATCTGTTCAACAAGGCAGAGTGAGCTATCATGTCAAATGCTGCTCAAAGATCAGGCATCACTACCAATCCATAGCGGAGGTCTCATCATCCAGCGCCTCTCTAACCATTTCGGAAACTTCAAGTAGAGCGGACTCCGTGCTAAAGCCTGCAAGGAAGCTAGATTGGGTGTCATGCAACAAACCATTAGCTTCTACAAAGGACGATAGTTGGTGATGAACCAATTTTTCTAAGATTTTCACAGGTGCTGATAGTGATGAAATGGATCAAAAATTGCTAAGCACCCCCTGGTTCTCAATATGCTTCTTGAGCAGCTGCAGTAGGAACGCCTGTTTCCAAATGGTGGGGAATATGCCAGATTTCAGAGAGGCGTTCCAAATCCGGTTCAGGATAGGGTTTACACTAAGGGCAACTATTTTAAGAAATTTAGGTGGCAGGGATCATCTGGGGAACCAGAGTAACAATTCAGCAGCTCCTCAAGCGAATTCTATTTGGTGATTGGGAAAAATTCCGAAAAAACAACCAAAGTGTTATGGGACAACGGAACAGGTCCTGCTGTTGCCAGCTTCTGGTGGGAACATAGAGTATGGCTTTTGAATGTTATCATCAAAGAAATCAGAGAGACTAGTACAGCAGGTGGAGCAAGTGGAAGCATGAGGATGATACGGCGTTGATTTAGTGGTTCATAGAGAGCATGGAGTCGTGGATGCTGAGGTTGTGTGCATGGTCAGATGTGAGGGGGGGTTCCGAGTGCTGTTGGCCACCAGGAGTCATCCTAAGTGAGGGGGGCGTGAGCCCACGAGTTGAGTTTGAGGCAACTCTCTTTCATCCAGGTGGCTACTGCTTTCATCCCTTTGTGGAAGCTGCTCTTAGTGGCTGTCAGTTCGTCGATTAGGGAGAGGATCAGCTGTGTGTCATTGGCATAGGAGATAATGTTGAGACTGTGGTTTCTGATGATGGCTGCGAGCAGAGCCATGTAGATGTTGAACAGGGTGGGGCTCAGGGAGGAGTCCTGGGGGACTCAGGAGGTGGTCATTGAGGATTTGAGGAAAATGGAGGGAGCATGACTCTCTGGTATTGGTTGGTGAGGAAGGAGTACATCCACTCTTGTGCATTGCCGCAGATGCCGGCATTGTGGAATCGTGTGCAGATGGTGTGCTGGGAGACTGTGTTGAAGCTGTCAGAGAGGTCCAAGAGGATGAGGGCTGCAGTTTTGCCTCGGTCGTGGAGTGTGGATGTCATCTGTTGCAGCAAAGAGTGCAGTCTCGGTACTGTGGTTGCTTTTGATGCCTGATTGGAAGGGGTCTTTTTGTGATATGTCTCAATGAATTCTGTGAGTTGAGTGTTGATGGCCTTCTCAATGACTTTGGCTGAGAAGGTTGTCTGTAGTTCTTGAGGTTTGTGGGCTCGGAAGAGGATTTCTTCAGCAGGGGTTTGATCTCTGCGTGTTTCCAGTCTTCAGAGAAGGTGGCGGGGTCGATGGAACAGTTGCTGGTGCGGCAGAGTTCGGTGGCGATGGGGCGCCTGCTCGGTTGAAAATGTGATGGGATCAAGGGTCCGAATGGGCTCTAGAGTGGATGCTTTTCATGATCCTTAGGGTGTTGTCAGCGGTGAGGGTGGTCCAGTTGAGCAGTGTCGGCTGGGATATGGACCATTCAGATGCAGTGGGTGCTGTGGAGTGGGTGGGTCCTGATTTGTGAAGCTGTCAAAGATGTCTAAAATATTCTATTGGAAGAAGGTGGTGACATTGAGCAGAGATCTTGGGGGGGGGGGGATTTTCTGTTGTGTCCCTGCAGGTTTTGGCAAATTCTTTGATCACAGTGAATAGTTCTTTGCTGTTGTGTGTGCTGGTGTTGATGCATTCCTGCATGGCAGTTTTCTGCTCCTCCATCTTCTTTCAAGCTGTCTGCAGGTGCACCTGGACTCTTGGAGGGTGGGGGGAGAACCAGACAGCTTTCCTGGAAGGCTGCTTGCTGGCAGGTTTCATAAGGGAGACCAGTGTGTCAGCACAGTTGGAGGTCCATCAGTGGAGATTGCGTGCAGAGGTGTTGGCATGCTTGGTGGTTGGCGGTGGGGCTTTGCTAAGGGAGGTGGTGAGTTGGTCTTCGGAAATCTTATTCAAGGCTCTGCGTCGGTCACGGTGAACGCAGTGGTGTTCGGTGGGTTTGGTGAAGAAGTGGATGCACCTTTTGTTGGCTTACATTACATTTAAGGCTGGAAGGCATTCCGTGTGTGGACAATGGGCATTCCCACTCATCATTTCAACATTTGCAAATTGTATGCAGCCACTAACTATGGAAATGCAGGATAATAGTTTAGCTCCCAGACACATGTGTATCAATGTAAATCATCTATAGTACTCCTAGATGTTTCATCTTTCAATAGGTAATACATTCTACAGCGCACGTGGAAAGAGGGAAATGGCTTTAAGGATTATTTTAGAGCAGGAAATTATCTCTTCCTGGACCGTAACACAGACACCCTTGCATTATGGTGTAAGGGTGCCTGTGTTGCTGGTAGTCTGTACATAATACCCCAGTGCCAGGAGAGACTACAAATGCCCTGTATCTTTGTAGATCTGGTGGATCTACACCCTATCCCTGTGACTCAACACAGCATAGAAACATTTGTTCCTTGGATGCTTTGCATGTGAGATTAATAAATATGACCCCCAATGGTACACAAATGGACTAATTACCCCCACTATATGTAAATGCAATACTGTATAGATCTTATATTTGCATATTATCAGTGGTATTTCACAATCAGATACTAATAAGTAGCTGTGCAGTTATTCTTATCAATCAATAATGCATTTTCATACGTTCCTTTCTGGAAATGCTCATTTATGGCACAGTCTCAAAATATGTAGGAATCATTGGCACTTCCACAGTACTTGGCTACCACATTGGTGAAGACTCCATTGTGGTCCAAAATTGCCTGCACATTGATCAAATAGTAGTGTTTTCTATTGTGGAAAACATGAACTGTAGCTGCAGGTGGCACCAATGGCACATGGTGTGCAATTAATTGTTTGAATTGTTGCTGGGTGGTTTCTGGAAAAAGTAAGAGACCAACATGTGTAAGACTGCCATCAATTTGACAAGCGGTGGGATGGCTTTGGACTGTCCTGTTGCTGGCTGTAGACTTGATAAGATATTCTCCAATTCCAGGGTGCTCTCCTTATTGCAACTATATAGCTGAATCACCTCCACCTCCCTGAGATCAATGAAGGTGATCCTTTGTCTGAATATCTGCTCCTTCATCCACTGTCACTGTTGTTGTCCCAAACTGACTCCAAGTTGCAACATAACTTTCTCCATGGCATATATGAGCCTGACAGAGTCTTTTAGATGGAAGGTCTTTTTATACTGATGTCTCTGCATCATTGTGTGCACCTGCATCGGCCATGCGCAGCATTCTGCTGCATCTCCATTGTTTCTTTACACTGTGTGACGATGTGCCATACAGTGATGTGTTAGTAAATCACACTGCTACAGTTGCATTGGGATTTGCATGGTAACACCCACCTTACATTCCTTATTTCCTGTGTCACAAAGGCTGACACAGCGTATTACTTTCCCCATGCAAGTCCCAAAATATGATGCAGGAAGGCTCCTGCTTTGTTTGATAATTCTGACTCAAGTCCTTGCATTACCTTGCATCGCATTGTGCGATGCAAGGGCAACACAAGGTCTAAGTAAATCAGGGTCCAGGTCTTCAGGTATGTGGACTCTGTTTTCTCCATAGGACACTGGGAAGTTGCTGCCACCTTTACTGCTGGAGCCTGAGATGTGTTTGCCTTTCAGATCCTGTTCCTTTAGACTCACTTCTTGAGCCAATAGAAGTTTTTTTTCCTCCAAGGCCCCGTCAGCCTCAGTCTTCCATTCCTCTGCAGCCAAACTCAACTTTGCAAGCTGCAGCTTGAGCTCCCTTTCAGCTATCTTGTCCTCCAGTTACGCAGGGAACAAGCTCATGGAAGACACACTGCTCCTGGTAGAAAACCTTACTTCTGTAGGCAGGTTTTCTTCTTCCTCTGGCTGCAGCTCAAAGCCCTGTGGCCATGCAATATCCTTCCTCATACTACTCCTGTTCTTCCATATTCACCTCCTCCCTCTCAGGGTCATTGTCCTCCTGCTCTCTGGTTGCCACTTCCATCCTGCAGACCTACTCATAAGCTATTTGAAAGTCCACATTTGTAAACCCCTTCTCCAAGGTTATCTACCTTTCCTTGCAGAGCGTCCTCGACTATGCCATCTTGAGGTGGTCAAGGATGCTAAGCTTCAATTCCATTCTCTCAAGCAGTTATCACAGATGGAGCAAATGTGAGCCAGGAATTGAATTTGGAAAAAGGAAAAAAAAAAGCCAATCAAGGAGAATTTGAAAAACAAAGTTGAATCTGATGTCAGGTTATTTCTAGTGTTGTACAGAATCACTGAGTGGCACTGCGCAAACACAAGTGTTGGATCCCACCACTGAACACCAATGATTATCTGATGAATATAAGCAGTATATCAGCAGGGAACAGTAAGAAAATGGGTGGTTGTTTGAGAGGGGTGGAAGCCCCACTCAGGCAATGCTCACAATCCTTTTCAGGGTGAACCACAAAAATCACTAAATTAGCCTGTGCTTTACCCTTTTGTTGCTGGGCCCAAAACAGCTTAACTTAAAGGCAATGTGTAAAGTATTTACGCAGTATAAAAACAGTAATAAAGTGAAAACAAGACACAAGAAAAATCCCAAACCAATTTTGAAGCATGGAGTAAAGTTTAACAAATAAAATGACACCAAAATAACAAAAACCAAATCAGTACAACCGGAGATATTGAATTTTGAAGCTTTAGGTAAAAGTGCAAAAAGGCGCAAAGTGGTAACTGTAGTTATCTAATCAGCGTTTACCGGGGCAAAGACACAAGTTTAGGCCAACCACATTGGAGTTCAGACTGGGCATTGGACAACCAAATTGGTGTCCCTGGTGCGAGGTTTGCATGTCTTGGTTTCCTAGGCTTAGCATCGCTCTGTGTTGGTTTTGATGAAGCTTTCAGTTGTACAACTAGGCTTTGTGTCACCTGGCATCAGTTCTGATGAAGCTCATCTGTGTGGCGAGGCTTTGTGGGGCTTTGTGTCACTCAGCATCAGTTCCAATGAAGCACTCAGCTATGTGATGAGGCTTTGCGGTGCTTCACACCAGATTTGATGGAGCTTTCAGTTAGGAAGGCAGGAGTTCTCTCTGATGAAAGCCGAGGGGTTTAGGACCTCAGGGACACTTATTGGGTTACTGGACTCCCTCCGGAAGAGACTATCAGTAGGGCACCAGTAGATCCAGTTGCAGGTCCAGGCAGGTCCTCTTGCAGCAGGTCAGCTGGGCAGTTGCAAGGAGATGTCAAAAGCTTGTTGTGTCGCTTTAGCTTACACAGTAGGCCAGTCAACGGACCCTTGGAGTCACTTTGGGTATCCTGGGATCAAGGCAAGCAGGTCCAATTTTCCTTCATCCTGCTAAAGGACTGCCCTGCTGCTTGATGGACTGCCATGCTGACTGCATGGCAGTCCATCAAGCGGCAGGGCAGTCCTTTAGCAGTATGGCAGACTGTCTTCTGTAACTTCCACAGATTGAATCCTGAGATTGGCCTCTCAGCTCAAGGTCTGTACCCCGAGGCTGAACAAGTGCCTGGCAAGCCCGTACTGCCAGGAGGGAACCACCACCCCCTCAAGGTTGACGCACTCTGTTTGTGTCATGCAGGGTCTGCCTGTTGCTGGTTTCCTGTTCTCTCTCCCTGCGACAGCACGGTATGTTCCTCCAGGTCTGAAGTGGTCTCACCAGGGTAAGTCTTATGGTGCTCTGCTCTCAGAATTGGTAATCACTGATCCACTAGTCCTCCCACTGTGGACTGTCTTCACCTTCTGCCCCTCCATCTGGGCCTCCGCATTCTCCTTTTTTAAGTATTACTCTAAGAAACCCGAGCATTCAGGGTGCCCTGAGTGACCCTCCACAGCTCTTCTAACATCTGTGGATTATTCATTTCCCAGAATGCAGTCAATGAACATTTTGGGACTGCCTATGACCCTCCTATGGGCCACTTCCCCAGCCAATTCTAAGGACAATAGAGCCATAGGATGGAAAACGTCCTACCCATAAGCCTTAGTTACACACCTGTCCGGTATACGGATTTGGGGAGAATTTTTTTCCCTCAACCATGGTCTGGCTGTCAGCAGTATGCCTCAGAGCAGTGACAGGGGCCCCATTTACTGTGATCTGATGGAAGTGAAGACTTCCACCCTCAGAGATCACAAGCTACCCTTTGAGTCTATCTACCAACTAAGAGAGACTAGGGCATTTTCTACCCTTTGGTCATGGGGAGCTTTTCCCTCTAAAGCCACATTGGCAATTCCTGTGGAGGCCCCACCAGTGGGTGGTTTCTTAGAACAAACAGAGTTCACCTGTTTGTGTCCTAACTGAAAACAATCAAAGCATGTGGATTGGAAATGGGGCGCTGTTAGGAATGGGGTTTCTGGTTGGCTATGGTATGCACATAAGCCAGGTAGAACCCACCACTTTAGTATGGGTAAGGGAGTTACACACCAAGATAACCCCTGCTCAACCCCTTGGTAGCTTAGCAGAGCAGACAGGCTTATCCCCAATGCAATGTGTAAAGGGTTTGCACAACACACACACACACATCAGGGACACACTAGGCATGCCACAAAAAGAGGCTCCACACAAGTTTATATTAAAAATATCCATTGTATTATGCATAAAACACATTAGACCACAATCACATAATTCACTTTGCCAACTAGGCAAGTGTCATGACATCATAAAGGTCATAAATCACTTTGCCATAAGGCAATGATCATTACATCACATTTAGTGCCATGCACAAATACCTATTACTTGCACATGTCATATGAACACCCTAACTGTGCATACAAGGCAAGTCCTGAACTAAGACCTGTTATCCTGAAAATGCACCATAGAAACACCATTATGGCAGTAGTTAGTTTACCCATAAATAACTGAATAACACCAGAATAATTTAGGATACAGCACCCTGCACCCCTATTACCAACAATGTGGAAATGGACAAACCTGTGCGGGCCCAGAAGCATCCAAGCCCCTAGGGGTCATTATAGATGAGAAACTAAACTTTAAGTCTCACATCTCGAAGGTGGTGTCCTCCTCCTTTCACACTATCAAAATTTTATGTAAGATTCTCCCATTCATTCCCATAAGTACCAGAAAAACAGTATTGACCTCTCTGGTTTTATCAAAATTAGATTACTGCAATGGCTTATACATCAACTTACAATCTAATCTACTCAGAAGGTTACAGGCGGTACAAAATGCAGCCGCTAGACTAGTTCTGGACGTTCCCAAACACCAGTCCATTAGATCAGGGATTCAGGAATTGCATTGGCTTCCAGTTGGTCAGCACGTGAAATTTAAGGCTCTCTGCATTCCACATAAGGCACTACACAGAGAAGGACCACAATTTCTGTGGGATTCCTTTCTCTGGTATATACCAAATAGATCGCTACGTTCTGCCAATGCCTATCTGATGCCCCCCTCCAGATTTAAAAGGAAGAACTGGGGGGGAAGGAGTTTCAGCTACAATACTGTCAAGGAATGGAACTCTCTTCCGCTTAATCTGAGGAAGACTTCCTCCTTGCTTGACTTTAGGAAGCTACTCAAGATATGGCTTTTCAGAAACTAGTTTGCCCTGACACAGTATTGATAGACTGGAAGCGCCTAGACACCCACGGGTATTAGTGCGCTATATAAATTGTTACAACATAACATAACATCAGATAACATAATAAGGGTTATATGGTAATTTCACAATCGTTACCTCAATGCGGCCAGTTCCAGTTCCGGGGGGCCTGTTCCAGGCTTGCCCTGCAGTGGCCACAAACGTAAGAAATGGTTGCCACCCGGGGTATATGCCAACAGGAAGGGGGGGCACACACACCTCCCACGTCAGAGGGGAAACCTCGCTAGGTCAGGAAGTGATCCAAATGCAGCTGCCCGCAGGTGCGGTGCAGCTACTACTCATACAGCAAATGGGGCTGCCCACGACTACACAGTGCAGCCCCTACCACCCAATGCCCGTAGACCCTCAGCATCTGAGGCTTCCGGAGCTTGGGCAGCAATGTTGGAGACCTCCTCGGTGTCTCAAATGTCCATGCCTGCTTTGCCACAGTGAGCGGCTCCCGCTGCAGGCACCAGAGACCTCCCTCGGTCTTCCCCTGTGGAGCTGCCTGCCACCCACTGGCAGCCCCACTGCTCAATCTCCTTGGTGGAACGGGAGCAATTCTTCAAGCCCCCAGGGACTCCTCGACCTGGGACAGCCTCAGAGGCAGCAGCAGACTCCTCTGCTGCCAGAGGCACCGTAATCTCCCTCTGGGCCTCCGTGGAGGCCAGGCCCGTGCAGGTCCCTGGTTACTATGGCAACCCGCCGGCCACAGCAAGGCTTTACTGAGGACGGGGCCCCACAATGGGAGCTTCAATAGTGCATCTGGCACTTCTCTTTCGGCACAGCAATCCTCAACAGCCCAGGCCCACTTAGGCAGATCCCCGGCTGTAAATCATAATGGAAGATGGCGTGGTATGCTGGGCCCAGTGGTGGAATGGAAGACCTCACCACACGCTAGTTGGGGGTTGTTTCGTTTTAGCACTTCCTCAGCTTGGAGCGAAAAGCAAAGCTCTCCATACGAGTTTTGAGAGGATGAAAATCATAAAGCACTCTTGCAGGCTTCCTTTTAAAAAGGTAAAGAGCAGTCCAGTGTGTCTCCTGCTACAGACAGGGGCAGCCACTGCAGGCCATCCTACCCTACACACATCAGGGGCAGCACTCCTCACACAGTTTCTCCAGCTCTCCTCCCAGGCAGGTTATTTTTAAATCCAGCAAGGATCTTTCTCTGAAGTCTTTTATCTCCCTGAGACTCCCAACAGGAGGCAAGCACACACAAGCCCTTGGAGATTCTTCTTATGCAGGACACATCAGTAGTGTAAAAAGAGTCAGTCCATTTCCTCCACCACAGACAGAGGCAGAAACTGCAGGCCAACCCACCCCTCACACAGAAACGGCTGCAATCCTCACACAGTCCTTCACCTCTTCTTGGTGGCAGGGTCCTCTTATTCTTTGAAGTAGTCCTGGCGTTTAAGGACTCATGCTTATACCCATTTTGTTATTGCTCTCTTTGTGACAAGGGTCTCTAACCCCAGTCCAAATCAATCCTGTCCTCCCTGGTGCAGCATGTGGAACTTCTCCCACTACTCTAAATGCAGACCAGGTCTATTAAGCCCAGCTATGAGTCACCCAGGCAAGACAGGACACACCTCAACCTCCCTTGTGATTGTCTATAGAGAATGCACATCCCCAGCTTCTGTCCCTGCAAAAACCAGGCGCTGAATACACAACCAGCAGAGGCACACAGAATGGTAAAGCAAGAAAATACCCACTTTCTAAAAGTGGTATTTTCAAACACAGAATTTAAAAACCACCTTCCCCCAAAGGTGTGCTAATAAATTCTAAGTTCAGAGAGCCTAAACTCCATTTTTCTATCTCGTCCCTATTGAAAGTTACACATCTACAATGCCACAGTGCAGCCCCAATGATAAGCTTATGGAACAGACTTTCAATAGTGAAAAACGAATAACATAGTATTTCATTATCAGAACATGTCCTACACACCAGTCGATGTCCTACCTCTCACATACACTGCACCCTGCCCATGGGGGTACCTTGCACCTACCTTAGGGGTGCCTTACATGTAAGAAAAGGGGAGCTTTGAGCTTGGCAAGTGGGCGCACTTGCCTAAAACTGCTCATGCAGACCCTACAGTGGTAGGCCTGAGACACATTTACAGGGCTACTCATCGGGGTGACACAGTCAGTGCTGAAAGCCCAGTAGAAGCATTGATTTAAAAGGCCCTGGCACACACGGTGCACTTTACTAGGGACTTACCAGGAAAATCAAATATGCCAATCATGGATAACCAATAATATCACAATTTATACAGAAAGCATATGTACTTTAGCACTGATCAGCAGTGGTAAAATACCCAGAATCCTATATCCAACAAAAACAGGTTATGAAAATTAGTAGGCAAAAGGTAAGAGGTTTGGGCAGAACTCTGCGAAAAGGGCCAATTACAATGGGCACCCTGGGCTACTGTCCACCAGATTCCCCCTGTTTCTCAGAAGGGATATGGAAACCCTTTTCCTCACCTTATTCTAGTGTCTATCTGTGTCACCTTGGACCTCCCTCCCACACTGCTGGGGGAACTGAAACCCTTCTAGGGGTCACGCTCAGGTACTGTCTTCTGGACCCTGGTGCTGAGCCAGTGGTCGACCTCCTTGGAAAGCTCCCTGGGATTAGTCAGCTATTAATCAGGTGATGGTGCACCTCTGGAATACAACCACTGCAAATGTGCTGTCTTGCAAGCAAATTGTATAGCTCATTGTAATCACTCACATCACAGCCCTTCACCCAACAATCTAGTACCTTCCAAATGTGATCCACTCAGGACTGATGGGCAGCATCTGGATATCCAAGTACTGCAACTTATACTACTCTGGGGTGAGGCCATACTTCTTGACAAGAGCTTTTTTCATAGTGAGTAGTTTATCCTTTCACCCTTCCGTAGGGCTAGCAGTGAACCCCTCCGCTCATTGGGTATATGCCTTCCAAGACTGGCTCCTCAATCCTCTCCAGAGGCCCTATACATCTCCAGAGTGACTTTTTATACCTCAAACCATTTGTCTATGTTATCGCCCACAACAAAGTTAGGCACCAGATCTTTGGGTATGTGGACCCTTTTGTTTCAATCAAACATTGTGTTGTCTCCCTGACAGAAGGAGTCTTAGGAGCAGTCTTCCCACACTGCCCATTCTTCCTCTTTTTGGCAAGCACCTGGGCGATTATTCCAGACTCCAGGTCCTCTTGACTTCCCTCTTGGGTGCAATAGACAGCGCGGTCAGGCACACCCATTCAGGCAACCCTAACACCATCAGGTGGGAACAGAGTTCCACTACCTTCCAATTGGTGTGCTTCATGTTGCTACCGAGCAGACAATACCCAGGTATAACTGGACTCACAGCTACCTTTAAGGAACCTGAGTACACCCCTCCCCAGTCAAAGGGAAGCAAAGCCACCAGAAAATGATTCTTCTGATGTCCGCTACTTCAACCTGGGGAAATTACTTTCAACCTGCTCTTAGGACACCAGATGACACCTGACCATAGTGGCTCATGTGCCTCTCAGAGCCTCCACCATTGCCCATTGATGGTGACCCACTGTCTATTCTTGGCAGTGTTGTTAGGAATGTGAGCCTTTGGCACCATCTTTCTGACACGCAGGGACATTAGGGTAACTTCTGCATTACCCCCATTTTAACTGGGGTAACCTCCTCCCTAAGCCCTACACTTGCCATCCCCAGTGTCTGTTCAGCAGTGGGGTGTTTCTGCCACTTAGGGCAGTGGTGGTCCCCACTGATGTGATTGTACCTGTAGCACTCATAACATATGGGGGAAAATTGCTATGAGGATTTCTTCTCAGGGAAACCACTTTCTTTCTGGTCTGGTTGGGACAGAGAATCCTTTCTGTGAGATCTGTTTTGGGGGTCTTTGAGATCTCTATTTTTTACTTTTGTCTCCACCCTCTTTTTTGTGTTGGGAACCTTGTCTACCCTTTTGGTGATCCCTGCAGATACATACCTGTGGAACCTGATTCTGAGTCAGCGGTCTAATTCCTTAGCAATCTCACTGTAGACAGTGAGTTTAGAATCAACAAGCTGTTGATGCAGCTCTGCAGAATAATGACTGAACATGTTCTGTCCGAGAATACAATTGTACAGCTCATTTATTTATTTATTTGTTTATAGAATTTATAAAGCGCGCTATCACCGACTGGCATCATGGTGCTAGCCACTTAAACAAAAAGAGCTAGAAGTAATAAAAATAGCAGCAGAATAGGAAGGTTAGTAGGCCAGATCATCAATATTGTGACCAAAATTCCAATTGCTTAAGAAAAAGCCAGATCTTAAAGGCCTTCCTAAACTGCAACAAATCGGTTAGGGACCTCAGTGAAGCTGAGAGCTGATTCCAGAGTTTGGCTGCCCCAGCCGTGATGGTCTGGCCACCTTAGATGGAATTTCCTAAACTTAGTAATGCACACCAGGTTGGCTAAAGAAGAGTGAAGAGATCTACTGGGGGTGTATTTTCTTAGTTTCATTTGTGGGGGAACTGGTCCTAGTCCCTAAATAGCTTTGAAAACAATACAAAGTGATTTAAACGGAATTCTTTGTTTTAGTGGCAGCCAGTGGAGATCGTTCCGTGCTAAGGAGGCAGAAGCTCTTCTAGGTCTATTCAAGGCAAATTTGTCTGTCGCAATTTGCACCCTTGACAGACTGCATAGAAAATATTCAGGAGCACCCAACAGAAGAGCCTTACAATAATCCAAGCGACTGAGGATGGCACAATGAACTACCAAGGCTCTAGTAGAAGGGGGCAACACCTGTATTATTCTCCGCAGGGCTCTCAAAAGCAAAAAACAGGTACCCACAGCTTTATTCACTTGTCTCTCGATGTTAAGTTTATTATCAAAGATAACTCCCCGATTCCAGACCAAATTAGCAGGGGCATTAGTCCCATCGGCTGGCACCAGCCAAAAATTGGCAGGGAGTATGACCGGAGCTTTAGTAGCTGAACAGCATAGTAGCTCAGCCTTATCCCTGATAAACTTTAGTTAATTAAAGTGAAGCCGATAATGTCCTTCATACAATCCTGAACGGCGGAAAGCTGCTGGTTACTTGCCAGAGAAAAAATAAGTTGGGTGTCCCTAAGGCACACCGTTTGATTGCCCTAAACTCAGAACGGAAATGGGGAAGGGTAAGTATGAGAGGAACCAGTCCAAGACTTCTCTGCCCATCCCAATCACCGCCAGCTGGCCAAAAGTATAGTATTACAAACCATATTGAATGCGGCCGAGAAATCCAATAAAATCAGAACTGCTGATTGTCCCTCATAAAACCGCAATTGTAACTCATCCAATGCTGTGATCAGCGCCGATCTGATCCCATAGCCAGGCCTAAATCCAAATTGCTTCTCCTCCAGACAGTTATTAGTTTTCAGATATTGAGCTAATGACTTGCTCACATAGTGTTCTAAATTTTTAACAGGATAAGGAAGACATTATGCTGGTATTTTTCCTGGGACCATGAGGATTGCCGTGGTTCCCGTAGACCGGCACCAATCTAAATGCTGGATGAAGGGCAAATTTGTCCCTCATATTCTCCAATCATTTCTTCATATGGTAGAGGCAATATGACCAATAATGTGTACCATGAATGAAAGTTTGAACACTCTCTAACGTTCTACTCAACAAGTATTCTTTTTATTGGATGGACTATTACAGGAGTTTTTATATCACTCCTGAAACCAATATTGGGTTAATATAGGATGATTACTTTGGGTGATTACATTCTTTAATAAATTCTTGTGCCCTGAAGAAGTCCACCTTGATGTGGACGAAACAAGTTGGCTGGATGTCTTTGACACATACTTATGAGGCACAATAAAAAGAAGATTTTCTAAACAAGTACTTTAAAGTCTGTGGATACACTTTTAATCAACAGAGACGTTGCAAGAGTTGTGCACCACTGTTTTCTAGAACCCCAAGGCAGAAGGGATATTTGTCTATAATTGCTCAAATTGGCTGGATCCAAAGAAGGCTTTTCCAAATTGGAGTTGCAATAGCGTTTGTCCTCTCATCATAATAGTTCACCTTGCTGCCCTTCACCCAACTATCCAGTGCCTTCTTGGCATAATCCAATAAATCCACCAGGAACTAACCTGGCACCTTATGGCTGTCACAAAAATACCGGTAGAAAACGGGGGTCCAAGGGAAAGTTTAAAGACCTGCACGGAAAAAAATCCCCTGATATCTATATCTGAAAACAACAAGAAATCCGTGGGTCTGGAAAAGCTATACTAATTGTTCAAGTCACAGAACCGAATGCTTTAAGAAATCAAAAAGTCCTCAGAAAGAGGACGGAGTCCCATCACCCACCGAAGTGGCATGCTTCATCATCTGGGGCCTCCTCTTAACCACAACCTGGTGTGGCTAAGGAGCTGCAACTCCTGGGTGGAAAAGGAGGGAGGAGCTCTCGGATGTTTTCTTGGCTTTGACACCCTAATAAGGCCTGACTGAACAGAGGCTAAAGCTGCCTAACGTGTGGTGATGTGACGTGGAAAGTGCAGTGTAAGTGAATGTTAGGTTAAAATTGACTATCTAACGAAAAATATTTTTATTCAGTATCCTCAGATGTCAAAAAATAAAAAAGTGGTCGACATGTTTCAGCCATTAACGATCATATCTTGTGATCATGGCTTTCTTCAGGACCAGATGTAACTACTGCAACAATTTGCAACAACAGGTGAGAACAATCTAAACCTAAATATGATCAAAACGATACCTCCAGCAGATATACCCACTCAACTGTTGGTAGGTGAAGCTGCGGGGGTTCTTATGATGCACCTGTGTGAAACACAAAGGAAAAACACAAGAGCAGCATATTAATATAGCAAAGGAAAAGGGGATAGAACAATTAGTAACTTTAAACAGTTGGTACCACCATGTCTACCAATGATCAGCTTACCCGTCTTGAATCGGGCGTAGTCGCCTACACTCCTGGTGACAACTCAGGGTGTGTGGCAGCGCTCTAATAAAACAAATACAAACAGGCTGGTATAGAACAAGATCATCATGGGTGGTATAGTGATCTTCAAACCAGAACAACTCCAGTACGACTAAAATGCATGTGTGTCAGGCAACCCTATGAGCAATAGTGATACAGCTAGAGTAGAAGTGCCCCACACTCAGGCTCATCAATAACTCTAGATATATCTGGCTCAAAAGAAATGATAAGAACCATGGGGGCACAAAGGCTGTATTCTCATGTATGGAACAATCTCAAGACTAAGCCAAATGTTAGACCATAGATAGTGAGCTAAACAATGCCCGTAGATGTGCGCAACATTAGGCCAAAACTTCTAAAAAGCGAAGAAGATGGCAGAGCTCACTATGAGCGGACTCGTAGCTATCTATGTACATAGACTATCTCTTAAGAAGCCATCAGGAAATATACAATGTGAGTAAAGCTCAGAGAACGTCAATGTGGGGCTTACTAAAACTACGCATTATGGTCTCTGTTTAGAGCAATGATCTATGCACTAAGCATCTAGTGCTTGAATCATGGCGCGCAACATTATTATAAATAACTGAACTGCGGGAAGGCCAGGCTCCAGGCAATGTTGAAACAAGTGAGGAGCAAAAAAGTATAAGCGCCAACACAGTGCAACCAGGAGACTAAGCATTAAAGACTCCTGTGGAGAAAGAACGGGTTTATATCAGGCGCATCGATTTCTGAAAATGCAGGCACACCAACATGAGCCTAAGCAAAAGTGTAACATCACAAAGACTTCCTAATGCGCGAACTCATGGCAAGCGGCATACTAGAGCGAAAGCCTACCTGGCCGTCGCTACCCTAGGCGGTCTTCCTGGTCATACCGAGCGGTACTAGAGCCGTGTCTGCCGCTTCTAGATAGAGCCGGAAAAAACCCGGAAGCTAACGGCGGGACCATGGGAGAAACCAAGTCACATGACCAGAACACGAGACTCTACTCAGCATAACGGCCTTCTGGGAAATGTAGTCAAAAAGGTACATGTGCTCATATTATGCAAACAAAAAGCGTAAAGCAGCTCATAATTTGTAACATAAAATAACTTATGTATGGAAGTTGTTATTACCGCGACCATATAATCAAGACGCATATTGGAAAATGTAATCAAAAGGTGTATACGATAGTATAATACCAACAGAATACGTAATGCAGCTCATAATTCGTGGCAAGAAGTAAAAAAATGAATACCTTCTATGTGGAAGGTGTAATTCCGCAGCCATATAGTCAAAAAGCATATTGGCAAAAAATATGAAAGAACTGACGCGTCTCTACTGGAGCACGTCTGGACGCGACAGTGAAAGTACAACGTCCAGAACGTGCCCACCTGAGGATCGCGAGTTGACGTGGTGCAGCAGTATTAATAGGGAAAGCAATCGGAGCGCCAAAAGACACTCGAATTGAATCCAACCATAAAGAAGTCGACAATTCCCCATTCAATGGAGGACTCGCTAGAAAACATAACATGAGGAAAAACTATGGCAAATGCAAAGCTAGAAAATACAACCCCCACATAGGATGATGTCAAAAGCCTGGATAGGGTGTGTCAAGATCAGGTGTGGACTCTGGTACAACGCACCACCCCACCTTATGGCTGTCCCAGAACTTCAATCTGTAATTTTCAGGGGTAAGACCATACTTTCTGAAATGGGCTTCATTCAGGAGGGGGTTCTTTATCCTGTTAGTGTTACCCTTCCCAAGGGAAAGCAGTACATCTTTCTCCTCATTAGATATATGCCTCCAGAGGCTGGCTCCCCAATACTCCTCAGAGACCCTGTGCCTCTCTAGAGCTACTTCATATGCCTCAAACCACTTATCTATGTCATCTTTCACAACAACGTTATGCACCAGATCCCTGAGGATATGGACCCTCGTATTTTCAGGGGATACTGGATTATCACTGCCACCATTACTGCTGGACTCTGTGTGCTGCTTAGCTTTTAGGCTCAGCTCTTTCTGACTCATCTCATGAACCAGCAAAATGTTCTTTTCCCCCAGAGCAAACGTCCTTTCCTCCAGGGCCATCTGTGCAGCAACCTCCTGTATGGCTGCCTCGGCCTTTAACTCCTCCAAGGCACTCTTTGGAGCAGCCTCCTCTTTGGTAGCTCCCATTTTAAGCATGGTCAACTGTAGTTGAAACTCCCTCTCTGTGCTCCTATCCTCTAGCACCTCAAGACGGGTTGTGAGTTGAGATCCTGCTGGTTTCTCTAGATCTAGCAGGGGACCTCACTCCTGTGGGCCCTTCTTTCTCATTGGGGCCATGGTCAGGAGGGTTTCACCCTCCCACTCCATTTCCTTCTGCTTCCCTGCAACATCCTCATCCTTCTCCTGCACTTGTGCTATAGCTAACAGCTAATGGGCCTCCACCCAGGCCCAAGAACCTTCTGGAGCTATTGCGTTTTTGAGCTCCTATTTGCTGGCACCCACTCTCCCTGAAAAATCCATTCAGCTCTACTACAGAGTGACTTTCCAGGTTCAGCTCAATGCTTGCAGACAAGAGTTATAGGTGCACAAATGAAGTAGGGGTTACATTTGGAAAAAGGAAAAAATATGTCCAATCAAGGAGAAATTAAAGAAATTCCAATCTGATAGGAGAATATTTAAATTGGGTTTTAGTTATGTAAATATCACGGAGTGGGACTGCACAAATACAACTACTGAATCCCACTTCTGAACACCAATGTAAGAATGTTTGTATATATCAGGGATATTACTAGATGAATATGTGACAGACATCTGATTTGATTACTATTTCAGATTGCTGAGATAGGTTTGCACTTTAGGGCCAGTTGTGGGATGCAGAACGTCTGTGAATGGAAATATATTGATATGTACTTGCAAGCGAAACTGGAACATTCGAGACGTCATGTCTGCTTGTGAGAATTAAACGGAATGGCATAACATGTTCTATTTAACTTAATCTTGGAGGTTTTTTTGATCTTTAGTGTGTTATATCTAAGCCTGGGCGTTGAACTACGCTCCGCTCACGGAGCTTGCGAAGTTTAGGTAACTTCGCGATTCGCGTAGAGCGCGAAGTTGCAGATTGCTACGCAATCTACCGCGTAGCGTAGTAGTTTTCCTTCCTCGCGCGCTCAATTTCATTCTCGCGCGCGGTAACGTCTTACCGTGTTTCTGCGTTCGCCAACTCGCTTTTCTGTCCGTTCACGTGCGCCACGAGATTTGTAATATTGCCGCCCGAGCCCGCGAGAGTGTGCGAATGCGAACACGTCATTCGGGTGCGCGAGCTGACTTCCGGCGGCTGTCTTGGTAAGATCGCAATCCCGAACATGCAAAAACTACAATCTGGCAAAGAATATCTCTCGAGCTTCATAAAACCTTCTCTAAAATGATCATTTTTCTCAGAAAAACTCCTCAGATTGTGATTTTGCTCTTGTCTTTTGTGTAAGGAGTCCTTTAATTTTTTTTACTTTTTTTTTTCAAGAGGAAGGAAGTGCCCCTGAGTCTCCAACTTCCTGTTCCTGTCCAGCAGACTCCTCCCAGTGTTTTGTCCATGTGCTGTTCACTTTCATTTGGATTTGGAGCTGGAAGGATCCCTTTTTGTGAATGTCTGCTGCATCATACCATTGGATTGGATTTATTTGAGGACTTTTTGATTTGAGATTTAATTTACAAGTAAGTTGGAGAATTGGTGTGTATGTTTCATTGGGGCTTGTTTGTACCTACATTTTTCTGGTATTTTCATTGTTTTTAAAAATTATTGTTGTGGGTGGCCTGTACTTTCAATAGGGGCCTAGTTGTTTTTCTTTGCAATTTCAGCCAGTAGGGTACCCATGGGTCCATGTGTCTGTGGTGTCTGTTGAATTTAAACATCATGTAGGGCATGGATGGCATAGGATTGAAATGCTAATTGTGGCTGTGGTGTATTTCACTGTTTGTGTGTGTGTGAAATACCTTTGTTGGATGTGTGTGCTTGATGTGTAACTTCTTTCCAATCCTTTCGTAGCCCTGTTGATTTTCATTTTTGTACTAAAGCTGTGTTGTTTAGCAGGCCTCCTTTGTCCGGTCATATATAGGCCTGCTTCAGTTCATTGTTTTCCATGGCCTGTTGTGACTGTGAGTGCCCATGTGGCTTGTGGCAATTTTGTGGCGGTAGTTTAGTAGTGTGTGCTTCTTTTTCCACAAAGGCCTGCATTTCTTTTTTTTGTTCCCCTTGGCTTATGCTTGTTGTTGTTGTGTACTGGCTAGGCCTGGGCGGTAAATTCCGTTCCGCTCACGGAATTTGCAGAATTTGGGTAATTTTGCGTTCCATGGAGAATGCGGAATTGCCCAAAATTCTGCGTTCTGCGGCTTCGCAGAGTTTTTTGCTTGTCCGCGTTCTCAAAATGCGTGTTTGGGAGATATTTCCCCCCGAGCATGTAAACAGCATTCGCGAACAGGAAAAAAGCATCGCGAACAAGCAATTCCGCGTGTTCGCGGAATTTCTGCGTGCAAGCGGAGATTTTTTACCGTTTCGCGGAGCATTGCGTAGCGCGACTATGCAAATTCAGCCCACCCCTAGTCCTGGCCATGTGTGTGGCGGCCATTTTGTGAAGGCAGGCATTGTGCTTTTGCCATTGGCTTACATTGTCTGTCTTCCATTTCTTGTTGTTGTGGGTGGGTAGCGGCCATTTTGTGGAGCTATCCAAGCAGTGTGCTTGCTTTTGCCATTCTGTTCCAAGCTTGTGGAATAGTCTGCTAGTAGGCTCAGAGGTAGGCATCCTCAAATCATGGCTGCATAAAAACAGTTTGTGTTGTCTGTTGAATTTTTACACCATGGATGGCTTTGGATTGAATTGCAAAAGGTGTTTTTTGGGGTGGAATTGCAGTTTTTGGGTGTGTGTTAAATAAATAGGGCTTTTCAGCCAGTGGGTAACCCTAGGGATTCAGCTCGCGTACTTTTGGTAACTCTGCACAGCGCGACAATGCGGACTTACAGTTTTTGTCATTTTCGCGCTCTCAATATGCGTGTTCGCGCACGCGATAACGACTTTTTGTACAGTTCGCGATGCCGAACACCCAGAATTTGCAATCTAGCAAACAATATCTCGCGAGCAACATAAAACCTTCTCGAAAACGCTGATTTTGTGCATTTTGCTAAAAAAACTCCTCAGGTTGTCATTGTGCTGTAGTTGTGGAGCACGGAGTCACTTTTATTTTTTTTAAAATATTTTTAGGAAAGGAAGTAAGTTCCACAGAGACTACAACTTCCTGTTCCTGTCCTTTGTAATCACTTTTTTGTTATTGTGGTGGGTGGCCTGAGCATGTGTGTGGCGGCCATTTTGTGAAGGCAGGCATTGTGCTTTTGCCATAGGCTTACATTGTCAGTCTTCCATTTCTGGTTGTTGTGGGTGGGTAGCCGCTAGTTTGTGGAGACATCCAAGCAGTGTGCTTGCTTTTGCTATTCTGTTCCAAGCTTGTGGCCTAGTCTGCCAGTAGGCCCAGAGGTAGTCATCCTCAAATCATGGGTGCATAAAAACAGTTTGTGTTGTCTGTTGAATTTTTACACCATGGATGGCTTTAGATTGAATTGCAAAAGGTGTTTTTTGGGGTGGAATTGCAGTTTTTGGGTGTGTGTTAAATAAATTGTGGTGGGTGGCCTGAGCATGTGAGTGGTGGCCATTTTGTGAAGGCAGGCATTGTGCTTTTGCAATAGGCCTGCATTGTCTGTCTTGTATTCCTTACCTTTTCTTGTTTTTGTGAGCGGCCTGGCCATGTGGTGGCGGCCATTTTGTGGTACCAGCCACTGTGCTTTTTCCATAGGCCTCCAAGCTTGTGGCCTAGTCGGATAGTAGGCCCAGGGGTACTACTCATCAATCATCACGGGTGCATGGAAGTTAAACAACTGTTTTTGTGTTGTGCGTTAAATTTCAACATCATGTATGGCTTTGGATTAAATTGTAAAATGTGAGCTTTAATTTTGTGCGGTATATTTCACTTTTTGGGTCTTGTAAATAAATGCCTTTAGTTTTTATGTGTATATGTTCTTTGTTGTTGCCCCCTGATGCTGCATCCATCCCATAAGATACACACATTTTTATTTAGGGCAAACAGGCTACACTACATTTATGTTTTTGTTCTTTGCTATTCTTATTCTTCCTGAGTGTACACAGTACAGTACAAGTACACCAGGAGCCCTGGCCTTGTCAGTCTCATAAATGGCTATACTGTTGTTGTTCACTGACTTAATAAAATTTAATAATTGTGACCACTCACCACACACTAAGAAGTTATATATTATATTATTGATATTTTGACTGACGTTCTTCTGGCTTTTTTGCTTTTAGGTGCACAAAAGACGGAGGAGGTGTGTCATCATCACATCATCGACCGTTGTGGTGCCAGACCGATGTCCTGCTGCTGTACAAGACGTGACGTGTGAGTGACCTGACCAGCCATCTCTGCAACTTGTGCAACTGAGTGTGGTTTTGACATCTGAAGAAGATGCCCCCAAAGAAAGCAGATAGCAGGTCCTCCGGTACCAAGAAAGTTGCCATGGAGAAGAAGGAACAGAAGAAGAAGGAAGTGTCACTTAAGTCTGGTGTGCCTCCCAAAACCTTTTTTGGGACACCAAAAATGATGCATGCAGCAGCGGTGTCCGGGGGCCAAGCTGGGGGCAGCACCTCCACATCAGTGGGCCCAACCCACCAAACCAGGCCCAAGCAGATGAGTGTGGAAGAGGTAGCCAGCCTAATGGTGGAAAGCAGTGATGCTGAGCCTGAACTAAACTTATCGCTATCTCAAAGTAGTACACAATCAACGCAGGAGGGAACACAGCAGATAGGTGGTCAACAACAACAGCCGCAACCACCGCCCGCAATAGTAGCTGTAGTTCCTCCCGAAGTAGGGACAGTTCAGGAAATTGAGCCTCATGCAGAGGAAGAAGAGGAAGCCACTCCTTCAGAAGTTCCATTGTCTTCCAAATCCCGAGCAAGGAAAAGGATGGTTAGTACATCAAGTTCTTCGCCAAGCCCCCCTTCTGATGATCTAGATGCCACTTGGAAGCCACAAACTGAGTCTGCGAGGGAGACACGTCACAAGAGCAGGCATGGGAAAAGGAAGGTTCCAGAAAGCCTTACACTTATGGAGGTTGATGTAGAAGAGCAGGATGATGATGATGATGATGAGCCAGTCATTACGAACATCACTCCCGGGCCTGAGGAGATGGAGACCAACATTTTTACACTATCCAAAATGGCTGAGAAGGATGTAGCACGCATACCTCCAACACAGGTAACACCAACACGACCTCCAGCTTCCATATTCACATTAGCAAAGGGCCGGCAGCGTCCTACATCCAGCACAAGCACCACCTCAGCAGAAGTAGGTAGTGGTACTGCACAGAGTCAAATTCAACACACACCCTCCAGTTCATCCGGCATTGGAAGTGGCACCTCCAGCAGGACACAAAAGTTAATCTCCCCAGTGTGGGACTTCTTTACGGTTAGCGGAAAGGAGGAGAACATTGCTAAATGCTTTGTTTGTCATACCTCTGTTAGTCGTGGTAAGCTTGGTACAAACTATGGTACCGGAGGCCAAATGACCCATCTGAAAAAACACCACGCAATCCAGTGGGAGGAGCACCTTCGTCGCATAAAAACTGGAACCATTGCTGTTGGGGATAAATGAGTAGAAAGTCCGCTCACGGTGGAACAGGAAGAAGAAGAAGTGGGAGACATTCTCTGTGGTAGTGGTACACAAAGTAGCCCTGTCTCCAGCACTGCAGTGGTAACACCCACATCCTCAGCAACATCTCAGTGGCACAAGAGTAAGAGTCAGCCAGGGACACCAAGGAGTACTGCTTTTAAAAAAAGTACGACGTTGAGCACAGGAAGGAATACCATGCAGCCTACCAATCTTAGCATGTTTACTAGACCGGAGGGGCAGTACGAATGCAACCATCCAGTAGCACGTTTGTACAATGCGAAGCTGGCTAAAATGTTAGCACTGGACCTTCTCCCTTTTTCTTTTGTTGAAGGGGTGGGTTTTCTTGAATTTGTGACCACCATCTGCCCAAAACGGAAGGTTCCCAGCCGCTACTATTTCACAAGAGTTGCTGTTCCAGCACTACATCACGACGTGCTGGAATTGCTTGGAAAAGCCTTAAAACAGAGTGCTGTTCAGAGTAACCACCTGACAACAGACATGTGCACCAGTTGCCAAGCCATTGATTACACTGCACACTGGGTCTCTTTTTCGGGTGTTAAAGATAAGATATCTGAAGGTGTTGTTGACACCGCTGAGATTTTTAAAGACACTCGCAAACATGAAACTGTAGCCATGTTTGCTATGGAGAAATCTCATATTGCTGAAACATTTTGGATGAGTTTAATAGCAAGGTGTTTGAGTGGCTGCGACCAAGAGGGTTTAACATTGGTTTTGTTGCCACGGACAATGACAGTAATGTAGTTAGGGCCATGAAAGATGGTGGCTATTTCAGGGTCCCATGTTTGGCACACTGCATTAACATTGTTGTTCAAGACTTTCTGAAAAATGAAAGCAAAGTCAGCAACTTACTGACCACCTGCAGAATAATATGCACACATTTCAACCATTCTTTTAAAAGCCGGAAGCAGCTGAGGGTCATTCAACGTGAGCATAAAATGCCAGTCAAAGCACTCATCCAGGAGGTGCCAACATGTTGGAACTCAACTTATTACATGCTTGAGCGTCTGTTTGAGCAGTACATACCACTCAATGCTTATGTCATGAAAAGGTCAGGAGATCCTACTGTGAAAGGCATGACCGTTGAGGTGACCCAATGGGACCTCGTTAAGTGCCTGACAGAGATGCTACTTCCTTTAGAGGTCTTCACACGTGAAATCAGCAGGGAGGACTGTACTGTGGACCAAGCTATCCCATTGTTGTACATGCTAGAGCAAGAGCTGAAGGAGGTGTCAGAAATGTACGCAGGTGTGGATGACAAAGTATACGCATATTATTTGGCAGACACCTTAGCCGTTCGCTTATCTGACAATACAAGGATTCAAAATAACATTGTGTCACATCGACATTACATTACTGCCTCAGTTTTGGATCCACGTTACAAATTATTGCTGAGCAGTAATGAAGTAATTCCTTTTTCAGAAGTGGATGTTGCCAAGTACAAAACTTTGATAGCTGAGGAAGCCACTGACTTTGAAAACGAACGGATCTTAATTAGAGGCCCGCCACCCCAGGGCTGAAAAAGTACTACAGGGCACCCAGAGTCAAGTTCTACCTCAGAGGCCAAGAGCAGTGCGTTTGCCTCCCAGCAGTCAACAACAATGCCAGCAATAACATCAACAACAGCACCAACAGGATCATCAGCCACATTTTAAAAAACGGCAGGTGATTGGTTTCTACGGAAAGGGTTTTGTACGTCCATTACTGATGGAAAGGCAAAAAAGGCCAAGCAAATCGGAGCACCTCTGAACATTGAGCGGATGGTTCAGGCCTATCTAGATGACACTACAGAGGTCTTCATGGAGCAAAGCCCATTGGTGCATTGGTATGGGAAAAGAAGCCAATGGCTAGTGCTCAGCAGGCTGGTGATAAAGTATGTGGCTTGCCCTGTTGCAAGTGTCTCCTCAGAGCGCGTTTTCAGTGCTGCTGGTGCCATTGTTAATGTGAAAAGGACCAGTCTCTTGCCCAAAAGCGTGGAGAGGTTAACCATGATCAAAATGAATCAGCACTTTATACCACCGGAGTACAAAATACATGAATCACAGCAGGAAGAGGAGAGCGACTTTGATGACATAAGTAGTGGGTTATTACATGACGTACTTCTGTCCGAACCACCAGAGTTTGAGGACGATCTCCTCTTCCCTGACAACTAGGCTTTCAAATGGTTCTTCCTTCCTTTATTTGTGTGTGTATCTGTTTTTCAGGTTCAAATCTAATCACAACAAATCCATCAACAGTCTCCTATTTTTATTTCCCTATTGGAGTTGCACGTCTGTGCATAACTGTACACTCCACTCCTCAGAGTCCTGCTCCATCTTCCTTACTCTCCCTAAATACATTTCAAGCAAGCCAGACATTGGATGGAAATGGAGAATAGTACAATACATGTTGCCTCTAACAGTCCCTCCATAAGAAGTGAAACGTGACTACAGCTATATTCCGTTTTGTTTCCAAGCCGAAAGAAACTCATCACTGACTGTCAGAAGGCTATGCAGGCATCTGATCAGACAGCCAAAGAGAACAGCAAGACAGGTAATGAATGATTATTTTGAATGATGGCATGCATTGCATTGGATGCTTGCTGACTAGGAGTGAATGTGTATGAAGTCAAACTATACTAGTTTATCTCCAAAGTAAAAGTGACTCAGGTGACAGTCAATGTTTCCTTGTTGTTTAATAACCACATTGTACTCCTACCACTGCAGGTGCCGGCCAATATCCGTTGCAATTTTGTAATATTGAATATATTATAAACTTAATCAGTCACTACAGACTGAGTTGGTGTTGGAGAACACGTACCACACGGTCATGATGCTGAGCATACTATCTTTGCACACAGTCAGTCAGTTGGATCGGAGACAATTGATGGAATAACTGTGTTTCATGGACTGCCTTAAAAGGTAAACAGTTTCAACAAGAACCACAGCAGACCTAGGCTACATATCTGTGTAGTGGTGTGGACTGGAGTAGAGTGTAGTGGTATGAGGGACAGTGGCACATTGATTTAGTCACTTCTTCTGGAAAATGCTAGGTTGCTGCAGTGCATATACCTTTTGTCTGGCTCTGTCAAAATTTAAGGTAAATTAGAGTAGGGTGCCTGGCCTGTGCCGTGGTTGGCCTGTTCTGTGGCTGTGCTGGCTCCTGTCCCGTTGTTGTTGTAGCTAAATGCTGTAGAGTAGACACTATGTATCCTATCCAAGCCGCCTCAGTCTGAAAGTGTTCTCTCAAGAGTCTTGTCTTCTCTTCTTGCACTCTTCTCTTCTTGCACTCCACTGTAATTGAGTTTTTTTTTTTATTCAGTTATTTTTCAATACCCCTTTTGTTTTTCCATCTACACTTACAGGCCGGCCTTTAACCTGTGCTATAGTGAGAGAAACAACTCACACTTACCTTACCAATCTGCATCAGGCTGGCAGTGGTACCCAAGATTGATGTGCAGAGTGTTCATAGAAGGGAGGACCAAGAGGAATGATGCAACTCCACATTTGGACCAGGATAATACAGTAACTTTAGTATCAATCATCATTCGTCTTTACATTTATTTGATTTCTTTTTTCTCTTCAATCAATACAACTGTGTGTTGTGGTTTGTTTGGTAATTGATCCCTACAACTATGTTTTCATTTCCTTTGCTAGCTTGAAAAATAAAAGTAAGTCCGGTACAGCATGTAATTTGGTTCGGTCTGAGGGCAGACAGGCAAGGCAAATTTCATATTAATAATTTCTGCCCTGTACTGTCTAATTGTGTAGTAGTAGTTAGTAAGTACAACTCATTATCATTAACCATCAAGTTCTCTTCATCAGCATACATGCATTTCCTTTTTCTCCCTTTATAGATTTCTTTGATAATGGATCATGGTCGTTTTACTTTTGTTGTGTCCATGCATACTGTCTGTTTTTCTTTGTCAAACCTTTCCTAAAACCCCCCTTCCCATCCATTCATCAATCCCTAACCCTCTTCCCCCAGGCAGTGTGATTTATATTGAGGTGTGATGTGACTACATTAAATGTACACCAACAATTGATCACACGCTTGCTGGGGCAGATGTGGTGAAAGCAGCACTAATTGAATTTCAACTAAGGCAGGGCAAGGATCTTCTTCTGCTTGCCCACCCATGCTGTACTTTACTTTGTTCTACTACTCCTCCCACAGTCTGTCTCAGTCAAGTGACTTTCTCTTTCTTTTTTCAAATGCTATTGCCAGTGTCTACTACTACCACTACAATAATGGCATCTTCTCCGTTCATTTGGGAAACCAACCATGCAGCCATCAGTGTGCCGAACTTCATCATCATCAATCACAGGTAAGATACGTTTGGTGGGAGGTATAATGGACTAGGAGGATAGACTGATAGTACTAGTATGACAATTAAAAATAACTCAGTGAGGGGTACCGTATCTATCTGTTTGTGTGTTATAAAATCGGCAGATCTTTTAAATCAAACACTGGCTGCAGGCATGCAGCAGCAAGGAAACAAAGTAACAAACCATGTGACGTAAATTGAATTCGGAAAACAGTAACCCACCACAAAACATTAACATCATATGTTTAAGTAAATAATATAAAATGTAATATACCCTAACAAAAATAAACTATCCCACTCTGACCTAACCCACCCCCCTCCCTAACTCCAACCAATGTCCAAAACGAAAGTCAAAGTCCCAAATGTCCGTAAGTGAAACCCCAACACCCATAACCCACCCACCAACAAAAGGAATTAAAAAAAAGGGCAAATGACAAGGTCCTATAGTCGACGGGCCTTCAGGTGTTTATCCACCAGGATTTTTACACGCTCCTCTAGGTGCTCCTCCAAGCGGGCGGCTGCCGGACCACGGCGCCGTACAACTGGAGGCAGGGCCTGACTGGGGACCGGGCATTGGAGGAGGCTGCAGCTGCAGCCGCCTCCTCCTCCTCTTCTGCCTGAGCCACCAGCCGGCGATATTCATCGCAAATGGCCTCCAGTTTATGGCGACGGGCCCTGGCTGCCAACTCCTTCCTCATTGGTTTTGGTGTGGAAGGAGTATCTATATCAAGAAAGAAAAAAACATATTGTTACCAATACTCTTAGCAAAACAGAAACACTAAATTCATTCAACACATAGTGGCACAGTATCACTAGCAAGCACAGTACATAACATTTGTGATTTGGTGGTAAGTATCTATACTCCTACTTCCTCGGACTCTAACATTTGTGGGAGTTTCGGACATTATACTCGTACTATGTACTCCGGTACACACCAGTCGTGTTGTTCTTATCTCTCGTTTAGCGCCATTACATAACCTTGTTGTAGCCGTCATGCCAGCTCAGTCAGCTAAGCTTGCACCCAAGAGAAACAGATATAAGTCACATGATGCAGACTCACGTTAGTTTTATTTAATACTACTGTTTGTAGGTGGGGAAGCTCATATTTTTGTATTACGGCCGGTGGCACTGGCCATACTCTGTCTGTTACATGAGGGCAAATGATCAATTTCACTTTCACCCTGCCCTGGGTACTACAAAAAGGCTGATTATTTATCAGATCCAATGATCATTGCTTATATTATAGATGGTAATACGACATCAGGTCAGTAGCGGTCGGTGGTGGGAGTGCTGCCGGGCGGTGATGTGGGAAGGTGCAGGGTGGGGGTAGTAAACTATGGATTACGGACAATCACAGTAATTAAACAATACATATAAATAAATAAAACAAATTTTGTTGCATGCACTGCATCGCATTTGGCGGTGCAGACCGCACAATGAAAATCCTTTTATTTATGTTTATGTTTACATACCTGTATTTGGCCATAATACATAGTTTACTTGCCACCCACGCTGCCCCTCCCCATGTCACCGCCCGTCAGCACTCCCACCACCGACCGCTACTGCATAGGGTACTTTGCTTTCATTGATTGTGTAACCAACAGATAGGCCACCCTTTGCAGGCTGGCTGACCCAATCGAAAATACATTAACATAGGTAGGAAGTGGTCCTTGGAGTCAGAGGAAGGCGATTCGGCTTGATAATATATATATATATATATATATATATATATATATATATATATATATATATATATATATATATCAGACGTGCTTGCAAACTGCTGCGAGTCAACTGTATTCTGAAAATACTACTTATATTCCCCTCTGCTTTGCTACTGTGGCGCAGTTTCTTTTACATTTTCTTCAAAGTAAGACTCTACAGTGACAGTCTCCACCTATGCTGTCTATTGATGATAGTACATCCAGGCATACATCCATTAAAGTAAACGTCTATCCTTCTTTTTATATATCTCTTAACAAACCTTAGTTGGTTTCACCAACAACCACCCATGCGTCCGCTCCTTCCTTGCTTGCCTTGGCTTTGAGTTTGAACCAAATACCGATGATTCTTGCTATCTAGTACTATCTACCCATACTGTGTCACCCACCCAGGCAGGCATCCTCTTTCAGCTTCCACCCATCCTTCAACAACCCATGCATCTGATCTGATGAATATCAGCCACCTATGCATGCTTCCAACATATCCTTCTCTGCCATTCAGTCATATTATTATCTCGACCGTCCTTCCACCCTTCTTTCCCTCTTTGTTCAACACATCCATCAAGGTCATCTGATCTGAGTTTGTCTTCCCCATAAAACCTTCACAGCTGATTTGGAGTCAAATAGAAGAGGCCATTGTTTACTCAACTCACGCTGCTAATGCTAAGTAAAGGGTGTCTTCTTCAACCGTTGTATAATGTTCACTACAACTTAATAAGTCGCACAGTACGGTGAAATAGTGAACACACTTCCATCTAGTAGTAATGTCAAGAAGTAATGAATAGAACTTACCACCGCCGGCCACTGCTGCTGGCTCCCCCCGTCGCTCCTGCAGGTGCCGCCAGCTCTCCCGCCCCCTCCGGAATGACCACATCGACATCGCCGCTGGCCCCGTTGGCACTGGTGGTTGGTAGTATGCCTAAAAAAAACATTACACATTTTTAGATGCCTGGAAACCTCCCCCTTTTTTATTAGTGTTCACTTGGAACATAGAAAAAAAAGTTAATACAACATACATCAGCACTAGAGTAGTACAGTCAGTAGACAGACACTAGTAGTGATATGGTTCCTAGGGTCATCTAGTCCTACTCTACTCTTTTGAAAGTTAGCCTGAGCCATGTGCAACCCTTTTAGATTCATCATGTTGACTACTACTCTTTTTGCGCATATTTAATTATACCTCGGTACAAAAGGGGGTGGTGATGGACGGAGCATCAGAACCAATCAAACACTCACACCCAGTCAACAGATCTGGGTTTGATCCATCACCGTTCTTTAGCCCACTCTGCCACCTCAGTTCAAACTGGAATGGCATAGTGAGCAAAAAAACGATGGATTTAGGCCCAGATCTCTGTACTGGGGTGAATGTATGACATCGTTCTGCATTCTGTCCATCAACTGTTATTTTCTGCATTTGTCACCCCGAGTGGGATGGGTATGCTCAGACGTGAGTCCCGTGCTCTACATGCCACTGGAATCAAGCTATCCTGGCTGAAGAGGGGTGAAACCCTGAAACCGGTCCTAGGATGCTTGGTTCCAGTCCAGGGAGGACCTGGCTTGGCAGTTCGGGCTAGACTGTTCCCATGAGGCACAGGGTCAAGACTGATTGCAAATGGCTGGGTTCAAACTGGAATGGCATGGTGAGCAAAAAAACGATGAATTTAGGCCCAGATCTTTGTACTGGGGTGAATGTATGACATTGTTCTGCATTCTGTCCATCAACTGTTGTTTTCTGCATTTGTCACCCCGAGTGGGACGGGTATGCTCAGATGTGAGTCCCCTGCTCTCCATGCCACTGGAATCAAGCTATCCTGGCTGAAGAGGGGTGAAACCCTGAAACCGGTCCTAGGATGCTTGGTTCCAGTCCAGGGAGGACCTGGCTTGGCAGTTCGGGCTGGACTGTTCCCATGAGGCACAGGGTCAAGACTGATTTGCATATGGCTGGTTTCAAACTGGAATGGCATGGTGAGCAAAAAAATGATGGATTTAGGCCCAGATCTCTGTACTGGGGTGAATGTATGACATTGTTCTGCATTCTGTCCATCAACTGTTGTTTTTTGCATTTGTCACCCCAAGTGGGACGGGTATGCTCAGACGTGAGTCCCGTGCTCTCCATGCCACTGGAATCAAGCTATCCTGGCTGAAGAGGGGTGAAACCCCGAAACCGGTCCTAGGATGCTTGGTTCCAGTCCAGGGAGGACCTGGCTTGGCAGTTCGGGCTGGACTGTTCCCATGAGGCACAGGGTCAAGACTCATTTGCATATGGCTGGGTTCAAACTGAAATGGCATGGTGAGCAAAAAAACCGATGAATTTAGGCCCAGATCTCTGTACTGGGGTGAATGTATGACATTGTTCTGCATTCTGTCCATCAACTGTTGTTTTCTGTATTTAATTATACCTGGCAGCTTATTGACATGTGCAGTAGACGCCTTTGAGGCCACGTGACAGTTGCATACAAGTGAAGAGGTCGAAAAACAAGCCACTTTGTTATTGAGTTTGGTTAGTCCGTATTTCTTAGCCATCACATACATGTTACACTTTTTGCCATGACTGCGAAATGCTTCCATTCAGCAGTATACTATATAACGGCTAACACACAGCATTTTTCTCATATAATAGGCACAGGATTCCCTTCTACAAACCAGAGATTTACAGAGCTTATGATGCATGATGTAACCAGTATTTCTACTTTCTACGGTGAGGGGTATTCCAGAATTCAACAGATCTTGTGTCTTGTTCTTGTTGTCATCCACTTGTAAATGTTATCTGTTTTAATCTTATGCTTTTTGATGGCTTATTGACGATGGCTGTAGTAAATTAAATTTCATATAACGACGTACAGAGCTTGTTAATTGTTTCAAATAAACCTTTTGAACTTACACATAGACTCTGTGGTATTTGGTGTGGTGGGGTGGATTAACACAAGTGAATGAGCAAAATGGTGTTATGTTCTGGGTTGTCTGTCTCAGTCATCATCATTGTGTATCTTCTTCGTGGGGGGGTCAGGAGTGGGACCCTAATGTGAGACACTATAGCTAGTCGGTCAGGGGATCGTGGGTTCTTTCGACTGAGGTGTGATCAGTAAGGTCCAACCTCCCATCACCAACATCCTATTTTGTTGTGCATAGTTCTGTCTGTGGCTCTGCAGAATCACTACAACAGTAGTAGTATCATGTACTATCTGATCCAAAATACTAGTCAAATATCTGGTTGGGCATTTTGTTTGTGGGAGTTGTCAAAGCCTCAACATTGAGAAGACTAGAAGAGGACAACCCAAAGGACAGGACACAGTGGCTAGAGCTATTGGTCAATCAGAGTTTTATTATTCCAAAGAAAACCTTCAATAAAGAGTGGGCAACTGTGCAAGCTTCGATACAGACAGAATAATAGTAGTAGTAGTAGTACAGAGAGTCATAGCAGAGGCAGTTAGAAGGAACTTAGTTAGAGGCAGGGATAAACAGAATTTGAAAACAGATAGTCAAGGTCAAAGAAGCTTTTGTAAAAAATAGAATTAGAAAGTGGAACCATAATTTATAGTTCGGAAAAAAAAGATGCAGTAAAAGTTAGGGAAATATAACCACTGGAGGACTTACTGGGGCCAGCAGCAGGAGCCTCGGTAGAGGAGTGGTCCTGTGGTTCTCCCGCCGACTCAGACCCCGTCTTCTTGCCCCTGGGTGGTGCTGGTGATCATGTAAAATATAATAAAGAAAGAGACAAACATTAAGGAGTGCTGTGAAACAAATAATAATAAATAATTTGGAAAAATAAGTCAAAAAACATTTTAGGAAAGAACAATTGTAATAAAATGGACCTATCTAATCAGATGGATCGACTACTGGCTGCTTTCTGGATTCACGGATCGTCTACTTATTTATGAACACTCCAGTGTTCCATAATCATTCTGATTACAAATACTAACGAAGCCTAGTAAGTACCACCTGACCTACACCACCTATTCCAGAGGGGCCAATTGTTCACTAAGTCTGCATTTCCATTTTTTTTAGCCATCAAATACATAGATGAAATGGAGGACACATGCATAAATTTGTGCATACATACAACAAATTGTGGGTTGGTTGCATGATTCTGATCTAGTTCTGCTACTGACTGACCATGCTAAGCCTACCACTCACTAAACAAAGTACAAAAGGTTCTACGGAGGACTGGGGTAAGCAGCACTCAGTGACAGAGGAGGTGTCACGCAGACCGCGTAAAACAATTATTAACTAATAATAACTAAACCTAGTATCTAATATCCATCCACCACTATTTCACAGTAGGACAATGGAAGGAATAGAGTCTCTCTAGCAAATCGCATTACCTAACTTCAGTTCGCTAAAATAAACTCTTACATTAATCAGCACAAGCTAGCGCAAAGTTGCAAACAAGTAAGAGTAGCACCGAGCACCTGGGTCCTACAATCACAGAAGATTTTTATTTTTGGAACGTAATTTACCAGCAATGTGTAGCACGCAGCAGTAATCTTGATATTCGTCAACAATTTAATTTATACACAATAAGTTACTCACCAAGCCCAACGACCTCGACACCTAGCAGGTCCAACAGGTCCTGCTCCCGGTCCAGGATGTCGGACCACCGGTGGGCCAGCTGATTATGGGTGCGCCGGACCCCTGAGCACCGGAACACTGCCCGGCGCACCTTCGCCCACCGACGGTGACGCTCCTGGGTAGCGTACCCGGAGCCGGGCCTGCCGCCTGCTGCCAAGGTCAAAGGGAGGTGGTGCTGAATGAAAAAAACAAGGACGGCCACCTCCGCCTCCCCAAAAAGTTGCCGGGCCTGCACCCCTGCAGGACGCATTCTGCCGCAAGGCAGGCGGCTCTTGTCCTCAGGTCCCTTGCCCTTTGCGTTAGATGTGCTCTTGGCCATGGTTCTGGGGTGGGTGGGAGGCGGAAAAGAACAGTTAGAAAGGGAAAAAAAAGTTAGGGGGAAGAAGTAAGAAAGAAGTAATAAAAGTAAAAAAAACACAGTAAAAGTAGAAATAAAATGCAAAATATAAACTTAGGGAAAGAGAGAGATAGATGATAACAAAAAAAACTCAGAAAAATATTTTAAATACAAAGGATTACAAAGATTAAGGGAGGATAGAAAAGTAGGCCCAGAACCATAGCATAGAGTGAAAAACAAGATGGCCGCACCCATTCGCGAACGCGTCGGTAAGTTTACGTGATATTTTTCGCGGACATGCAATAATCGTCACGAACAAGTAAAATGCGCGCCCGAACACGACATGTGCATCGCGAACACTCTATCCGCGACCCGGAACAGGAAATAAGGCAACAATTGAAAAACAAGATGGCCGTGCCGATTGGCGACCGCATGGGTAAGATCACGAGATATTATCCCCCGAGTATGCAAACAGCTCCCCAAACACGCTCACCGCGCTGCCGAACAAGAAAAAGGCATCGCGAACGGGTGCCTCAAGCAACTACGCTCGCTCGTGAAGCTGCGCGTAGCTCGCGTAGTACAAGAACATCTTCACGTAGCTTTGCGAAGCACGACTACGCGAACTACGCCCAGGCTTAGTTATATCCCATTATGATCATGGAATTCAGACTTGACACTTTTCGAGTCATATTAGAGATATGGCCTGTTTTTTAAGACAACTCTGACATACTATAACTGAGAATTCAGTCGTGAAATTAGGATATTGTACAACTGGTTGTGTTTGAACTGGAGTAGCGCTTCCAGATTTATTCTTTTGATAATATGACTTTTAATCTTACAGATATATAATTAGGCACTTGGAATAGGAGGGATTTACCGAGACTCCACACGAGTGATATTGACAATATGTTGACCCTATTACAGGTGATTTGTATATACAAGTTAACTTCTTTGCTCTTGGGCCCTTTGCATTTTTCGGTGCATGCGAGGGGACAGCAGGCTTTTGATCTATTGATTCTAATATGATCCTTTTCTATTCACACTTTGGGTGATGGGACTCTTACTATCTCCTTGGAACTTCTTTAGCTTATTTGAATATCCTTTAATCTGCTGTGGAGAAGAACTGTTTATTTATATAACTGTAGGAGTAACTTTGCCTTTTTTGGGTCTTGCAGCCCTGAAGAAGTAAAATATGCATTATGTTGCATGACGAAACACGTGTCGGCTGCTTTTCGTTTGTATAAACTGAAAAACTGTTCATTTGTGATTTTGGATGTGGATTACTCTCTGTGCCATGAGAAGAATACTTGATCCAAAGAAAACAGAATAAACTCATGGACATTGAAACATGAACTATTTGGATTTGCATACTATTTCATGAACTGACTATATGATAAGTGGTATTTGTTACAGTTTTTGAGTAATCGGGGAAGAGTATTCAACATGTCAAACCAATTTAGAATAATAGGGAGCATTGTATTAAATGAAATTATATCAATTTTACAATTTTTTGTGGCAAGAGTGCATAAAAGCACAAAGCACCACTCGTGGTCATCTGGTTATGCTCAACTGGGGCAAAGTCACAAGTTCAGGCCAATTGCAATGGAGCACAGGCCAGATACAAGGACCAGGTTAGTCCCACTGAAAAGTTACCTCCTGAGTCTGGCATGAAGGGTTCCGTTCATGATGGAGGAGACCACAGGAACAGGGAGCGCATCGTAGATGATCGTCACTGTAGTGTGAAGAGGAGGCTTAGCATTTCAGTAGATTGTCACTGTATTGCAAAGAGCCGGTGGGGTGTCGCTAATGGTCATTTTATTGTGTAGAGTAGGACTAACTGGAGCTTTCCATTGGAGGTTGTCGCGGGTGGCAGAAACTTGGTGCAACCGGGCCGTTCAGGCGCACAAGGAGCCCAAGCTTCAGAATTTTCACCTTTCCTTGCTGAGGAGTACACTCTGATGCAAGACAAAGGTCTGGGATCGCGGAGGCACCTCTTGAGGGATCAATGACTCACTCTTGCAAAGTCCAGTGGAGCAGGTCAGCTGGGAAACTGCAGGAATGCCTCTGGAGCATGTTGTATCCCTGCAGCTCACAGCCCAAAACCCCTTGGAGTCACTCAGGTTATCTTGGGATGAAGATAAGCAGGTCCAGTCTTCCTTCACAGCCAGCAATGCAGTCCTCTTGCAGCAGGGCAGTCCTTCTTCTGTAATGTCTACAGTTCCAGGATTGTTCTTATGAGTAGCTCTGGAGGTCCAACGTTTATACCTGGTGCCAGCCTACGTGTGTGGGGGACACCCTGTCATACCACCACCTCAGGGATCTGGATAGTTCTACGTCTCTCAAAGCTCCAAACTGTCTGGGGTCACAAAATGCTAGAACCAGGTTGTTTTGTGTGTACTGGAGGCAAATCTCTTTGAAGTGTAAGAGGAGGCAGGGTAAAGCTCCATCCCCAGCCATCCTGGCAGGATGACCCATCCTGCCCACACCTATTCCCAGTTGTGTTACTGTCTGGGAGGAATACTCAAACCCCAACAGCAGAGCTATTCACATTCATGTGACCCATGATACTGGTGAAGGCATAAAGAGCTAGGACAAGATAATGCCAGCTTTCTAAAAGTCTGTGTGCATTGGGGGGTTTTACCCTTACCTACAACCACCTTGGGCCTTAGACAAATGTTGTTTTGTGTATACAGCTTTTTAAAGTGCCATTTTCAGAATCATTATTTAAATTCCCAATTTACCATTTAAATTATAATTAATTTGAGTCTAAACAGCATATCTCTATCTGCTCCCAATTCAAAGTTGGCTCTTATTAAATGTAATAAGATAACCCTTTATTAGTCAATAGGAGAGGTAGACATTAAAGTTGTGAACGGTGACTTTAGAATGACACATCATTAAGCCCACATGTACTACATTTTTAAATATAATGCACCCTGCTCTATAAGCCTTTGAGGCCTACCTTAGGGGTGACCTATAACTATTAATAAGGAAGGTTTAGGCCTGGCAAAAGTTTTATTTTGCCAGATTCAAATGACAGTTTTGAACTGCACTGCAGGCTTGCAGTGATAGGGCTGAGACATATTTTAAAAGGGTACTCTTGTGTCCATGAGTGCTGCAGGCCCATTAGCGGCATTTCATTTACAGGCCCTGGGTAACGGTAGTATTACTTTACTAGGGACGTGTAAGTAAATGTGCCAATTAGGCGCAGTCCAATCTAACTATATTTGAGGGAGAGAGCACTTTATCATTGATTAGCAATCCTAATGCCAACAAAAAAGAATTGAGCAAAACAGGATGGGTAAAGGCAAAATGTCTGGGGGAATAGCACACCAAGGATGTCAGGTCTAACAGGCTAGTGATATTTCTAAATAACAAACCTTTCAATTGTGCAATGCATTATAGTATTATAATTTGTGAAGGAGGCAAGAGTCAATCCCCACCTAACTAAGCACTGCTATATTAACATTTCAGTTAAATATTTTATAACAACTTTGAAGAGGAGACAGAAAATAAATCACCAACTACCTGGGCATTTGAAGCGCAGGTAAAATAGATAGCAAGTATATAAAATTAATATAACGAGTAAATAAAATGAAGCATGCAGAGGCGGCTCCTCCGCTAAGGTAGATGAAAGTCACCCCACTGCTTTTAAGCAGTGTAAATTAAGGAAACATAAAATGAGATTAGTAAAGTTATTCTCATTTTATGTGTCCGTGCTGCTTTGCGGGGGGGCTGCTCTGGTCCAGGAGCAGGGCAGGGGAGGAGTGGTTTGCCCACTTAGGCCGCCCAAAACAGTCATGCGCACTTCGCATTTTTCTATACAGGCTGCATTACAGACTGCATGGAGAACACGCCCAGGCCCCCATTCCCTGGCTGAAGGCTGATCCATGGCACTCAGACCAATCACAATGCTGCATTGCAGCGTTGTTATTGTTCAGCGGAGCCTGGATGCTTCCTGGTTCCCGTTTGGTGCCAACGGAGTCCTGAGGAAGAGGAGAGATGCAACGGCGATAAGGAAAGTTGTCAATACTTTTTTTAGCTCCCCCCTCGACCCTGCAACCCACCCCGCCATCCCCCGATCAATGCCGTCCGCCATTAGAAGCACGCTTTGAACTTGGAACAATATGCACTGGATTGTGCAGTCAAGCAAAGTGAAAGGAGCCAGTGAGTAAACTCTGAATGACAGTTCAGCGGGCCAGTGTATGAAACCCACAGGCAAAAAGTACCACTAAAATGTATAGTGGGATTTTTTTTTGGGGTTGGGGCAAAATAGTTTAACGAAATACCTTCAAATGTCAAAGGCCTGACCAAAAAATCAAATCAAAGAAGGATCAAGTCATCTACAGTCACCATTTACTTGTTTTGGGAGTGCTGGACTGTAAAGATCTGAAAGTCAACAATTTAATAATGTGTTTTACATGTATTCCCTTACATTGCAATGATCTAAGTATCTTACTCAAATGCCATGATGCACACTTATACTCCTATTCTCGGTGTCTTTCACTTTTTTTGTGCAGTATTAACTTGAACAGCTTCTTTATGGATCCCTAATTAAAGTCCCCTATATTCTTAAAATATGTAGATTAGATATATTCTTGTTTCCTAGGAAACAAAGACACGATGCCTAATTCAATCAAATCTGTTTATATATGTTTTGGGAGTGATTGACTGCAATACTCTGAAAGCCAATAATTTGACAACATGTATCTCTATGGGCTAGGTGGTTGCAAATGATGTAGTATTAGTTCAGCAAGCATGCAATAATGGTAGGAATGAATAAATTGTGAGAGGGTCTTCCCTGTCACTGAATCACACAAATGTCCTCAGTTGAATGTTGATTGATCAGTAAATGTGTGTGTGTGGAAGGAATCCTACGCTACACTTTAGACTGTGTGAAGTGTTACAACAGTGTTGCTTTGCATGATGTAAAGTAACTGTTTTTTAAGGCACAATTTTTATATTTATTTTAAATTTGTATGTATATATATTAGAGAGAATACAATGACGGAAACCAAACATATTTATGTATATATGGATTGCGGAAACACACACAAGATGTACATTGTCTTACTTTCTCAATTCCTCTTCCCCTTCTCTCCTCCCTTTTACCTTTCAGTAGATCCACGCCATACGTCAAACAAAATAAAACAGCAGAACACAAAAGAAAAGCAAATTAACCGTTTGACCGAGGATTCAACAGACCTCGCTGCCGCCTCACCGCGATTTAAATTACGTTCTTTAGTAGGAGCTCATTTGCCTGCATGACACCCCTGCGATCTCTCTTTTTTTTGGTTTCCATATACAATACCTTTAGCGAGGCGCACATTCCGCCGTGTTTATGTTCCGCGCAGAAAGCAATCATCACAGCTGCAATAGTGTTCTGTGTATATGGCTCAGCTGTGGCTCTTTCACAGCCTATTTTTCAATTCCGACCAACTGAGCACTATTTTTGCATTAGAGAGTCGTTCTGTTTATGGAGGCTTTTCAGTCTGTTTAATGGTCTTTGGCGGGTCTGTAGTCGAAATCAGACCTTTATGTGTTGGTATTAAGGTTATCTCTTAACGTAATCAATATTTTCATAAATATTTTGACAGGAATTGGACGCGCGAAAGGTTGTTTGTAGTGTCATTCACTTATACAATATTTTTTGTTGAAATTCTCGGATTTTCATTTTATGCACAATGTTAGATTTGAGGGTCTCTAATTGGCATAGGTAGGTACCTGTGACAAATAGGAACCCTTGCGTCTAGTCAGGGTAAGGGGGTACACTCCTAAAATAACCCCTGCTCACCCCCTTGGTAGCTTGGCACGAGCAGACAGGCTTATCTCAGAGGCAGTGTGTGAAGCATTTGTGAACACATACAGTAATCAAGTGACAACACTACAGAAGGACACCACACAAGTTTTATATAAAAAATAAGTAGTCTTTATATAGACTTATCACATGACCACAAACGACACAAATCCACAATACTGTTACTTAAAAATGGTAGAATTTAGCTTAGTTCTCTTAAGATGGTAAATGCGACACTCAGAGTTCAATGTACCTTAAGATGCGACATGTAGGGCAGCGAAAGTGTTGCAAGGACGGTGATGCATTGAAGATCCGGTGCAAATAAACAAAGATGGCGCTCCACCGTGATGCGGCAGCGCCTGATGCGACATCGATCCTCTTCTCCGGTGATGCGAGATGCTTTACACGATGCGAGCCGCGACAGGCCCTGCGACACGCTTCCCAGTGATGCGGCGGCATCTACTGCGATGTTGATCCTCTCCCCTGGTGATGCGAGATGCTTCCACAGCGATGCGAGCCGTGACAGGCCCTGCGACGCACTTCCTGGTGATGCGGCGGCGTCTGCTGGGAGGGCATCTGCTGCGACGTTGATCCTCTTCTCCGGCGATGAGCCGCGACAGGCCCTGCGACACGCTTCTCGGAGATGCAGCGGCGTCTGGTGTGATGTCGATCCTCGTCTCCTGCGATGAGCCGCGACAGGCCCTGCTACACGCTACCCAGTGATGCGGCGGCGTCTGCTGCGATGTCGATCCTCTTCTCCGGCGATGCGAGGCGCTTCGTGTTGTGAAGCGGCAGCGGCAGTTCGGCGACACGCTTCTTGTTCTTGAGTCGCGCTTCCAGCTCCTTGCGACACGCAAGTCCTCAAAAAGTCCAGCACAACTGCAGGCACTTCAAGGGAATATTTGGGGAGCTGGTGGGTGAAGTTTGTTGGCCCTGAGACTTCAGCAAGAGGCAAGCTCTTTTCCAAGCCCTTGGAGATCCTTCACAAGTTGAATAAAAGTGCACACAAAGTCCTTTCTCCTTTCTTTGGCAGTCAGGCAACCACTGCAGGCCAATCCCCCAAGAAGCACTTCAGCTTAGGGATAGTCTCTCCTCAGTTTCTTCTGGTTCCACTCCTCAGCAAAGGTTTCTTCTTGTTTCCCAAAGTGATCTAAAGTTTTTGGGTTTGGGTCCCAATATTTATACCAAGTTTCTCGTTGTTCTCTGAAGGCGGAGAGGCCTTTGCCTAGTCCAAACCAGTTCTGGTCAGTCCTGGAGCACTTTGTTGACATGACTCCTTCTTTCCTTTCAGAGTGCAGGGCAGAGACATCAGACGCACCACAGGAGGTGGAGCCAGCATTGTGGGGGGAAGGCACAGCCCTATTTAGGTCCCAGGTACAACTCCTCCCACCCATCTAGATGCAGATCTCTCTATTCAGCCCTGTGCTGACTCACCCTATCTCCTGGAATCCCCCAGCCCCTGTCACTCAAACTCCAGACACAGCCTAGCAGAGGCAGGTTTGGGTGGTTAGACAAGAAAATACCTACTTACTAAAAGTGGTATTTTCAAACACAGAATATTAAAACCAACTTTACTAAAAGATGTATTTTATCATTCTGAGTTCAGGCAAACTAAATTCAAATTTCTACCATGTTCCCTGAGTCAGTTAGGATTATAAGATGTAATAATGAAACTGCCCATTCTAGCCTATGGAAAACAGGTAGCCTTGCAATAGTGAAAAACGAAAACTGCTGTAATTCATTATTAGAACATACCACACACACCAGGGCATGTCCTACCTTATACTTACAATGCACCCTGCCCGTGGGCCTACCATAGGGGTGTCTGATATGAAGAAAAATGAAGGTTTAGGGACTGGCAAGTGGGTGCACTTGCCCAGTCAGCTTGACAGTACCAGACTGCACACAGGATCTGCAAATGGCAGGCCTTAGACACACTTTTACAGGCTGCTTCTGTGGGTCGCACAACCAGTGCTGCAAGCCCACCAGCAGTATTTGGAATACCAGACCTGGTCACCCCTGGTGCACTCTACTAGGGTCTGACAGGTAAACCAAACCAACCAATCATGGAATCACTAATTCATACATCAATTTACAATATGGAGCACTTGCACTGTGGCACTGGACAGCAGTGGCACAGTGGCCAAAGCATCTAACACCAGCAAAAACAAATGAGGCAACAGCAAAAATGAAAGGGAGACCCACGCCAAGGTGCCAGGTCTAACACACAAGATGTGTTGAAGCATTCCCACTAGGCACTTGAAAATGTGTAGACGATTCCATCTGCAGAAAGGTGATTGGAGGTGAAATACAAAAAATATGCTCCTTCTGTGTCGGAAACATCGACTGAAGTACTGGAAATCATTAAAAAAATTGCATGTAATGTTTGGCTGGAGGCTTGGTGTTCTTGCAGACATTGCTTCTGAAAATCTAGCATTCTATTAAGCAGCTACATGTCTTGGGTTTCTAGCAGTAGTGATCATGTGCAAGGCAGTTAAAGGGAGTTATTGTTCTGCGGCTTTTGATAATAATATGTAATATAATTCCACAGAGTGAAGCTTTTTAAGACACATTATTAGGGGTCTTGTGGTGTTGGCTACTGTCTGAGCTCAGCAGAGAACAATATATTCTGTTCAGTAAGTCTGCCAAGTTTACTTATCTCAGTGTTGAATTATGCTTTGAATTTTCTTGACCCCCTGCCATCAGTACCCACTGTACATATCTAGCAGGTGATACACTAGGCACCAAGTGTCGATGGCCCACTGTCCATGGGGCATGAAGGCTTGACCTTCAGTGATTCCCAGATTTTTCTTGGTGCAAGGAGAAGCCTTCAACTATGCCATGTGCCCACTACCCCTATCCGCCCATAGCAGCTCGGCATGACCATTTGACACTCCCTGTACTCACTCCATTCCACTACCAAAGCCAATTGGTCATTGCCTTCAGCTGTACACAATGGGCTGGGGATAAAGGGCATGTATGGCTATGATAAGTGACATTATGGTGCAGGGCATGGCCTTTTCTACATCCTGCTTTCAATTTCTACGACCTAAACAACTTGTTCCACTGCCTCTGCCGGGTCACAAAACCCAAAAGGCAACACAGATGACATTGGCTGAGCCAGCTTCCTTTTGGCACAAGGAGTGCCCTCTGGATAAATCACAATTTGTCTGCCATGTATCAATACCACAGTTAACCAATTACACCATGTAGGCATAGGAGCTGTATCACAACACCTCTCTAATTGCACCATTCAGGTTTAGCTTGCATTGTTTATTAGGATTCCTATATATCTTTGACCACTGAGATCATGTTATCTTTCCACCAGATCATACATGCTGCCATCTTAGAGCAATCATGGGTGTAGAGAGTCCAGGCCAACAGCAATTCCTTATTTAATGTATCACTGTCTACTAAGGCAGCCTGATCGTCTTCTCAGCTTGTTCATGGTTTCAACTTTTCTGTTAGCCCACTGGGTTACATTTATATTGCATCCTTCCAGCAATTGCATACGTATGTCCTAACCTAAGTACATGTGGCTTTTAAAATGCAATACTGCGAGACATGTTCATGTGTGCCATTTCTCATGGAACTATAGCCCAAATAACCTATCTAAGTCGTTCATACCTCTACACTTTACACCATTAGTTATTATTTTTTTTATCATCTTTATTTGGTTTTGAAACGGTTACAGTCAGATGCATATTTTGGTGTGTTGGTGAACAAAACAATAGGCTTGTAAAATCTATCCACTTGCAGGAGGATTTGGAGCCTTGCAGACAATCTATCAGCATCAGATCAGCAAAGACCCTGGCCTTGGCTCCCACGGCAGACAACTCTTCATAATTGAAGATCAACACCGGGCTCACAAGGAGACCTTTGCCTCCTGCGGTGCATCAAATTAATGGAAGGCAGGGTGGTAATCCAAGTGGGTGCAATGGTTTTTCCACCTGTTCAGCTTTCTTATTGTTTTCACTAACGAACTCTCAAAGTAGAAGTGTATTTATGTAAAACAAAAACTTAGTGACACTAACATTTATTAAGTTTTCTCCATGCGAGTCAGGGCCATTGTAAGTTTTTCCCATCCAGGTCCAACATCCCTTGTGTGGAAGTCCTGGGCAGGAAAATCTAGTGATGGTGCCCAAACCTAAATGGATTAGGATAAGCACCACCGTGAACTGGTAGTAATGGGGTGGTTGTGATGCCAGTTCAAGGGTTTCTGAAGGCTGTGCCATCATTGGAAACCCTGTTGTTCCCCACATCTAAATGGGGTTATGGAACCATGAGATTTGCTGATGTGGTAACTGATGTGGTAGCCACCATGTTTTGGTAGATGAGGTGCATCCTCATAACTCTAAATGAGGCCATTGGTGCTTGAAATTTGTAAGATTTGTCAGGTATTGGTATACATTTGGGCTACTTTCTTTTTCACTTTGAAGTTATCAAACACATACAAAAGGTGCCAGCATTTCAGTTGCAAAAATAAAACCTAAGCAATACCAATAAACTCATCGAAACTGAACAACTTAATATTCAGTTTTTCATAGACTTGTATCATTTGTCATGCGTGCTATATAGAAACTTACATTACCAGTCACAAGTTGCCTAGGTGATAGAACTAGAACGGACGTTTACTGAAACAAACCCCTGTGATCATATTGGTCATAAGTTGTACTTCTCTGGAATTTGAAGAGCTACGCATGAGAACCATATCACTTTGAAGATTTTCGCCGGATCACCCAACCATTTGGCGTGTATATTCACCATTGTAGCCATTCCACACAAGCTTTTCAGATAATTTGGGAGTGTTTTTGTTTAGATAGTTAGCTTCTTTTTTTGGTCGTCATTGCTGCTTGTGAAACTTGTCAAATCCTTAGCAATCGAGCATACTGGATAGTCCACCTTGCCATGTAGTGGGGCATAAGGATGAATTAGTTAGGGAAGCAATGGCCTGTAGCTAGAAGGTTTGGAGTATTGGGCACTTTCTGCTTCTAGCAAAAAACCTGCTCTATATAGCATGGTAGAAGTCCAGTGGCAATTATGCAATATTTCCTACACGTTTGATGTGTGCTTCCTTCACATTACTATTAATGCTACTAATTCATCTATCCCATTGCCCAGTCCATATTCACAGCTCAAAACCTATTCAGTATCCTCACTCACTGGGTCTGATAAGGCCTATATCAAGGAAAAGCATAGTGCATAAACAATCCATGATAGTCCCCAAATGAGTGAGATCTTGGCTATTGAAGTCAATTTAATAATGTTTTTGTAATTTAACAAGAGTGATTGTTAAGAACGAAACTGTGCTATATGGTTTTTAATGTTTATTTGTTTTTGCTTGTTGATATTTGTTTGATAATGTCTCAAAAGTGACATTAGATATCCTTGTGGAAGTACAACTGATATGCTTTTTTATCTCCTTTTGCCTCTAAGTCTTCGACAAGAAGGGCATGTTATTTATATTTATTATTAATTTCATTTAGTTCAGGTGGGGTGCTTCCTGGAGTGTATGATAGCAGACTACAATCAGTATGTCGGCTTTTAGCCAGCCATGCTGAGATGGAGGATAGGGTGAAGTTTCTTCTTGTTTTTGGGTGCATGTACAATCATTAGGACTCCAAGGTTGCCACAGTGCTAACCTACGTGTGCCATGTTGGAATTTTAGGAACTAAGGGCCAGATGTATCGAACCGGACCGTTTGCGAATGGGAAAAAGCCTTTTGGAATGTATCATCCCAAAAGGCAGCCGTAAAATAGGGAATCGCAATTTTTGCGATTACCTATTTTGCGAATGCATTTAAGGAATCGCAATTTGTGATTCCCTAAATGCAATGCAGGAAGCAAAAAAAATTGCGACCTGGCTTAAAGGAATCGCAAATTACCACCAACATCAAGTTGGTGGTAATTTGGGAATTCCAAGAAATAATCACTTTTTGGCATTTTTGTAGGTGCCATGTGGCGCACAAACATGCCCTTATGGCATGTATATGCACCACATGTGCACACATGTATATTGCGGGGGTGCAACAGGGTGTCCTTTTGGCACCCTTGCACCCTTATTTATTTATTTATTAATAAGTTTTATATAGCAGGAACATGACCCAAGTGGGTATCAGAGCGCTTTACATACGGTTGAAGAAGACATAGGAACACAGCTCAAGGAGACAAATCAAGGGGATCAAGTAGGACAATGTGCAACAAGAGCAAAAATGACATAATGGTAGACATAGGGATAAGGCTAGGGTAGAAAGAAAATTAGGGCAATGTACATCAAGAACAAAAATGACATTATGGCAGGCGACAGTGGGTCGCAACAAATGGCATGTAATAGTTAAGATAGCTAGAAAGTCTCGAGGTAAGAGGAGCAAAGCTTCTAAAGAGCGCATTGTTCATTAGTAGAACTTTCACTTCCCTTTTGAAGGCAAATGTGGATGGAATCAGTCTTGTTTCCACTGGAAGGGAGTTCCAGATTCTCGGGGCAATGCCTGAGAATGTACGATTGTAGGTTTTAAGCTTATTGAATTTCTTGAGCTTGAGCAGCAAGGTGCCGGTGCTCCTTGTGGACCAGGAGCCTCCAGAAAGTACCAGCTTATTTGTCAGGTAGAGTGGGGTATTAAAGTGAAGAGCTCTATGGGTCATACAAGCGATCTTTAAGTGGATCCTTGCCTCAAAAGGAAGCCAGTTGAGTTATTTCAAGTCCAGCGAGATGTGGTTGGTCTTCTTGGAACCCGTGATGAGTCTCGTAGCCGCATTTAGAGATGCTCTGATGGGGGCTAAACTGAGTTTCAGCAGTCTGCATAAAGTAGCACTGCCGTATTCTAGTCTGGAGATGACCAGTGCTTGCACTGTTGATTTGAAATCCTCTTGGGGAAGGTAGGGTTTGAGTTTTCTTAGGATGCACAGCTGGAAGTTCGCTCCTTTGGTAGATGCTCTGATGTGTTCTTATCAAGCAGATTTACAAGTGATTTCGTGGAGTCAATGAGGTTTGGTGTACAGTTGAGCGCGGTATTGGGTACTCGCAAATTGCGCACGCAATTCCCAATCAATCCTATGGGCCTCTAGGCCCATAAGAGTGAATGGGAAGCCATTCCCTATTTGCGAGGCGCAATTTGCGAGTCACAAATAAGGAATATGTAGGAATCACAATTATTATTGCGAAACCTACATACATTGCATTTTGCGATTCTATAATTGTGAATCAGTAAAATTTGCTATTAGGGAATCACAAACAGGCACATGCATCAAGAAAAGCTTTTGCGAGTCCCTAATTGTGATTATTAAGGAATTGCAAACAAGGACTCGCAAAAGCCTATGCATGTAGGAATCGCTATTAAAATAGCGATTCATAAACGTTCCTTAATTGCAACTCGCAAATTGCGAGTCGCAATTAAGGAATGCCTTCCCATTCATTCCTATGGGCCCACAGGCCCATAGGAATGAATGGGAGATTGCATGCGCAATTTGTGAGTACCAATAGGTTCTCGCAAATTGCGCAAGCAATTTCAAGGGTGCAAGGGTATCCAAATGACACCCTCTTGCACCCCTGAAATTGCTCTGTGCACACATGTTACGCACACACATGCCCCAAGGGCATGTGTGCGCGCAACATGAAACTTTGAAAAGTGCACTTTAATGTATTTTTCAAAGTTTTTGCAAATTACCATCAAGTTCAACTTCGTGGTAATTTGCTCCCCCTAGTAACGAAATCGCTGTTTTTAAGTGGTTCTTGCATTGCATTTAAGGAATCGCAAATTGGGATTCCTTAAATGCAATCGCAATTTGAGAAATCACAATTAAATGCAAATTCTCAAATTGCGAGTGCCTTGAACCTTGATGTATCGCAAGTGCCCTTTTTGCGGGCGCAAATGCCCGATTTTTGCGAATTGCACCATTTGCGCTCGCATAAATGGTTGATGCATGTGCCTGAAAATCCAATATTGATACATCTGGCCCTAAAGCACTAGTTGAGACAGCTTGACAGCCAAAAAAACATGTACATGTTAAGGAGTCAAATGCTTCTCATTTCTGCACATCCCTGCGTGAGCATACCGTCAGGATTTTCCCAATTTGTGGAAATGTTATCCCTTATTAAGTGTAGTGTATTTTTGAAACCGCAGGGGGATGGGGCACCAATCCAGAAGTAGTTTGTTAACAAGCACGTTGGTATAGCTGGGAATGATAGCCATGTTATGTCTGATGCAACACAGCTTTATCTTTCTGCAAGAGCTCATTTAATGAAGATAAAACAATATATTGATGTAGTGATAGGCCATACATTGTTAGTGCCATTCAGATTGGTGCAGGAGCAACAAATAACATTGTAACTCCTAGTGTATGTAATGTAAAAGTGTCCTAACACTTTTCTTCCAACTTCTCTCCTCTTTGATGGATGTAAAAAGCTTGGAAGACCCATTTCCTGGAAATATTTAAAGTAATATTATTAAAATACTGGGTAGGTTTCACCACATGCTGATGATCACCATGAGATCATCCAAATGTGCTGAAACAAGCCAAATATGGCCACTGCTTCTTTCATATTATAATGTCTCAAACCCTGATGCTATTGATGGATTTTTTTAAGCAACTATTAAACTATGACAACTGTCTGAGTAAGGTTTCCTCTCATTCTGGAGGAGTTAGCAATGTTAGTTTGTCTTTCTCTTTGTATGAGAATAAATAACATCCCTCGCATCAAACAACGGCCCGTCCAAGTCTCATAGAAGCAAACCAAAGAGGTGTTCACTGTTTACAGTGAAGAGGGAAGGCTTGACTCTGAGAGCTGAAGGAGCTGTTGGAACCTGTGGTCAGGCACTTCTTTACAGTGGCCGCTCCTCCGCTAAGGAGGAGCATCACCACACTGCTTTTTGCAGTGTAAAAAAAGGGAAAATAAAATGATAATAACTCAAAGTTAAATCAATTTTTTCTTCTCCTACTGCGGCAGCTTTGCGGGGTGGGCCAGGGCTGCTCTGCTCTCAGAGCAGGGGCAGGAGTGGTTGGCACACTCTGTAAGTGCGAATGAATGTTTGGCTGGCCCTCTGGGGCCAGCTAAACAGTCATGCACACTTTGCAACTTCTCCACCCAGGCTGCATTACAGCCTGGGTGGAGAACATAAACATTCTCCAGTTCCCTGGCTGAGCGCCGAACCAAGGCGCTCTGACCAATCACAACACTGCATTGCAGCGTTATGATTGGCTTAGGGTACCCTCGGTGCCTCCTGTTTCCTGGCCGATGCGGGAGACTATGGAGGACAGACGAAGCAATAAGGTAAGTTGATATTTTTTTTACACACCCTCACACCCCACTGTACCACCACCCCCGATCCGTGCCAGGTGCCACTGCTTCTCTAGGCATCCGTTGCAATGAACAATATGTAGTTTATAACAAAACATTGCCCACCTGAGCTCTCAAGTTGCTAGAGGTCAGCGATGGGTAGCTTGTCTAGTGCCACTTATAATCATTGCATTTTGTCATTTGTGCATTTTCCCCAGTACCTTATGACTGACATGGGACTCTCCAACCGAGATTTTTACATTAAGTAACCGTCCATCTACCTTTGACTTATTTTTGCACTCAGCTGCTCAACCTTCCTGACAGCCACACACACAAAGTCGCCAATCAATTAAGAAGCACTTGTAAAAAAAAATTAAAAAAACACTTTCTTAGAAACATTTACATAATAAGTTTGTACCATTCCATGGAATAGGGACCCAGATGTACAAATTTTACCAGTAGCCGCCAACAACCCTGTGATCACTTAAAAAGCAGCACGCAGCCCCACGGCCCTTGTAGCTGCCAACGACCCTGCGAACGTTTGAATCGAGGAAATGCGAGAGGGGGAGCAAGCTGTGCATACTTTTCAGCTGCACTGCTGGGGACTCCGTTTCCCATGAGCCCTCTGGTTCCTGCAACACGCTTAAAAAGCGCCACACCCATTGGAGCCCATTTCGAACGTCTGGATTTCTACAGGACATTGTAAACTTTCTTAGTCTGACATGGGGAAAAAGAAGATAAATCCATTGGTCCACAGAGGGGGAATCATATCAACGCTAGATTCCTTTCTTGTAAAAGCACCAATGGTGATATAAAATCAAATGCCTAAACGGAGAAAAGACTATCACTGGGAGGGGGTAGTATTATAACTGAGCCCTCTTTAACATCTGATAATATGCTGTCAGCGATGGAATTACAAGGTGCTGACTCTAATGTCATTATAACAGACTTACCTGTGCTGCCGCAAATCACTCCCGAGATAATAACTTTATCAACTAGAAAGTCCCTTCCCAAGAGGAAAAGTGATGCCCCAAGAGAGACTTTGCTCAATAAACCAAAACAATTGATAAAGGCATTACTTACACTCCCTTCCCCAGACTCCCTAAATCAGATTCAAGGAAAGAGGACTGCATCACCGGTTTGGAATGAGGACAATTTAAGCAATAAACTATCTCCATTACTGCAACCAATATTGTTACATCTAACCTCAATAGAGGATATGCTGAAGGTGTTGATGAGGGGGTGGGGTCTGACAGATCCCAAGCACATTTAACTCTTCCTAGTTCATTGATGGTTAAAGAAGGTTTTTTTTGTAATGGGACAAGCGGGAAGGAGAGATTGAATCTGAACGCTACTTCAATTTTGCAACTGGTGCCATCCAAAGTCTTGGGGATTGCTATGTTAGGGGGGCCACAGGAGCGGCAAGTTTATCACAAAACTCAGGAGCAGAAAATGCTATCCGAAGTGGGCTTGAGAGAAGGGATATGACGAAAGGTTCTGATAGTAGTGGAAGCACAACTCCTAAAAGGCAGCATCGCTGGACAAACACACAAGGGAAATCTAATAATTATCAATCCAAGAATCTCCCGCCATCTGCCTGTCCTTTTGTTATAGTCATTGTAAACATTCCAATTCTCAGAGCAGGTCAAAAAGAAACAACTACCCAGCGCAAGGATAAAGCTAGACACTGCTTAACAAAATCCGTCAGAGTGAACTACTCTATGTATGATCGTTTAATTACGGCCAGAAGAGTGAGTTGGATAGTCCCATAATCGAAGTATATTGAGGGGGATTGTGTCATGCTGAATTTTGATAACTCTTGTGTGGTAGCCAATCTCTTACCCTAGCTTCCTACAGCCTCTACGCCAAGTTCACAGATATATACCGTCCCTCTAGGTTTCTTTTATAAACCGCCATACGTACACAGGCTTAACTTGTATAAGCCGTGAATAGAGGGAAAGCAAGGGCGGAACTGGTTAATTTCGAGAGAGAACTTAGATATCCCTGTATCAAATAGATTCTCGGGCCCAGAAAATATGGATAGCTGCAATTGACTGCTCTCGACCTCTCATTTAGCACATAACCCAAATTTAATGAACAACAGGGAAATCAGCCTGACAAGCATAATGGAGTTGATAACAGAAAATCAATTAGAAGTTTTAGGAAAGAGGAAGAGTGCACTCTCCTCCACTCCCAATACTAATGGATTAATAGGCAATACGGAGTTAATGAGAAATGATAACTATATGTTACTCTCCTGGAATATAGCAGGATATAATAATACAATATTTAATAACGAGTGGTATAATTAATTAGCAAATTACCAGATTATATCTCTAACCTGGGAGGTGGATCCCATTTATTTAAACGGGTATTGTCACTTTCAAACCCCAGCCCTTCCATCGAAAAAAGGGAGAGCTAAAGGAGGCCGATTAACCTGCCTAGCTAACACAACTATATTAAAACTGGTTGCTTTTGTAAATAATTCATCTTATTTTCATATTTTGCTGCTAAATGGTGATCCCAGCATGAATTTAATGATAATACATTGCTATAATAATAACTTTGAGGACCCAACCTCAGTGTTTAAGCAATTAGAGAGTACCCTGGAGGATGTCCTTTTTCAACAACCAAACCCAGTGTATCCCATCTGGGTTGGTGATTTAAATATAAATGGATGCATGAACGATGAGTCTCGGAAATGTGGCCTAACTATCCATGAGGAGGAAGTAGTCAACCACTTTACTCACTCAATATATGGAAATGTCTTAAATAGAATATTAATTACCTGGAAGGTAGAAATCAGAGCCCAGAGAGGTGCTAATGATGCCCAAATGATTCCTACCTTTTATAGAGCTGGGGTTACCTCATCAATAGATCATATTATATATTCGGCCATCTATTGAGATAAAGCCAGTAAGATAAATATTAATATGACTGAAATGAGTGACCATGTGATAATATCTATTATGATCTCATGGAAAGAAGCGTTGCTAAAACGGCGGGGTATAAAAATTCCTAAACCTATCCTTGCTAGATCAAATAAATACACATTAAGGTGGGGCAAAATTGATGAAAAGGCTCTTTCAAACACAGTGATATCTAGAAGTTACAATGAGGTCTAGATGTGTCTAGATCCCTCTGTAAATATATATCAGGTAATCCAAGCATTTAATAAGATTTTAGAAACTATCAAACTACAAATATCCCGCCCTTTAGTAGCAAGAACTCGGAAGCCAATTCTGTGGTTTGATAAAAACTGCTCCGAAGTATCGGCTAACCTCCGCAATACTTTAAAAGTGAATCCTAGAGAGATAAGGATCAAATTAAAATCCGTAGAGCCACATATAAAAAATCCAGAGAAAACAGAAAGAAACAACTAGGAGCTGAGGCATGGGAAAAATGAAGGTTAGCATCTAATAGTAATGACAGCAAAGCTTTCTGGAAAGTGATTAATACCCCCCTTCTGTTAGATCAGGGAGGTCCCTGGTTGGATACATTTATAGATGTGGTCACATGGATTGATCACTTTCAGAATTTTTTTCTAAAGAATGAGATTGGCACTTCTAGAGATTCGTATGTAGTTTTAACGGATACCCTCCCTTTGAATTTTAGAATGGATTGCTCTATCTCAATCCTTGAGCCAAAAGGCAGCTGGGCCAGGTGGTGTCCCTCTGGATATTTTTCTTATTAATAAATGTTTATGGGTTCCTTTACTCACTTTAGCTTTTAACGCAATTAGTAACTCAGGACCTCTCCCTTCATGGAAGCAATCCCTAATCATCCCAGTATATAAGAATGGAGATAGTTCAAATCCACCAAATTATTGCCCCATTGCTTTAATAGATAGCTCAGCAAAAATAATGGGTCGATTATTATCAAACAGACTGGAAGATTAGGTTGCTGAGAATAGGATCCTAGCAGAAGTCCAATGTGGATTCAGGAAGGGTAGAGGCACAAAGGACCACTGAATTAAAGTATAGTTGCAATTTTCAAATTTACTAAAACCTTAGGTAATAAGCCTATACAGGAGATGGTTAAAATCTACCTAGCAAAAACAATACTTGTTGCCCCTTACGGAGCAGCAATTTGGGGCTTTGAACAAGTGGACAGTTTACAAATGATAGAGGATAGATTTGCTAAAAGATTATTGTCTGTCCCATTGGCCTGTTCTAATTTTATACCCCATAAAGAAATAGGTCTACCTTTTGTTAGTGATACTATTAAAATGGCCCCTTTATTATTATGGTTGCCTATCTGGAAAAGAGAGAAGGTGCTGTTAAACAAGCGTAATTTAAAGGATATTATGAATTTAGATCATGCCCTTAATATTCCATTGTTGCGTTACATAAGGCAGTTATTTGTCTCTTTGGGTTTGGCGGACCTCTGTGAGAATCCAACTCACTGTGAAATATTTCCTAAAACCAGACAAAAAGATATTTTCATGGCCAAAAGTTCACTTGATAGATGGAATAGAAATGAAGAAAAATCCACAAGAAGTCCATACCACACTCTGCCCTCTGTATTATACGGATCTACTTCCTATCTTGCGTTTGTCGTTAATCATCTTCACCGGTATATTCTGACGCAATTTCATTTAAATTATGTCCCTTTAATGTTGGGGCACCCTGCAAATGTATATGCATTAAAACATCTTTCATCTTGCCCATGTGATTCTATTTCAAAGCAATCGACTGAACATATCTTATTTTTCTGTCCGTTCTATGAGATTGAAAGGAAAAAGTTTATTAGTCCTCTTCTAAGGAAATTCAGTTTGCGTAATCATAGGGTAGCACTTCGCGTTCTGCAACAACTAGAAACACCCTATGTGTGCTTTGTGTTGGCTTCTTTTCGACAGGCAGCTATAAAAACTCACGGGGCTGGAATTTATCCAACACTAGAAGATAAAGAGCAGAAAGATAAATCAGAGATAAATTGATAAAGCTTTGTATTTTTTTAATATGTATATAGGGCCTCTACCTTGTGGACATTTATGGATTTTGGAGTGTCCGCACTTAAATAATGACAAGACTTGGTTGTAATCTTTAATTGAAAATTAATGTGAGTGGAACAACATAGAGAGTACTCCCTTTTCAATAGGTAAATCATTTATTTATGATTAGGTGGGGAATATATTGACATGAGAGTGATTGAGTAATGTCCACAAGATATCATTGGATACGTTCATTTATATGACGATACAATGTGGCTGTATTTTTACCCGATACTTAGTTGAGAGAAATAGAACAGATAACTCTCCCTCCTTAAGAAGTAAACTATTTATGAACTATAAATTGTTAGAGGGGGAACGAACTGATATAAGAATGGTCTGGTAAATATGTTCAGATAATATTTTTAATTTTGTGATGAAATAAGTTTCTGTTTTAACACTTTCATTCTCATTTATTGTATTGTTCTCTGCACTTTTATGCATTTTTTTTATTGCAAAATATAGTTCTAATTGACTTGACCAGTAGCTCAGCATCCAAATTTGCTGCACTGTGCAAGGAGGAAAACACAGCCTATTGCTATATCTAACATGGTTTTCCTGTTGCTGGTGTCATCCCCTTCACTAGTTCTCAAAAAGGGCTGCCATGTGTGAAACACAGCCTCATACCATGGTGCAGAGATGAGTGTGAGCTGTCTAGCATAGGATTTGTTCTGAAGATATACCGTTCCAGTACAAATTCCTATCTGTGCACACATCTAGAAGGTTTTAATACCTTGGATGTGTTCCATCAACTGAAGCACATATGCAATGTATACATCTTATGATGAAATGAACATTTCCCCTTGCTTGCACCTACTTCAACTAGGCATTCGTTTTTGACACAAAGCCTGGTCTGACTATCATAGTAGGTAGTGTTTTGCCTAGAAACCTGTAGGTGTGTGTGTTGACCTGCACCAATAATACCCTTTGATGCAAAACGATGCAAAGAGACACAGAGGTGTTTGTACTTTCAAACGTACACCTTTCCAATGCAAAACATTGTACACAGGATAGTAAAGAGCTTGCTTCACTTTGCATCACACTAGCACCATCACAAAGTGTTAGTAAATCTAGGCCCTATGGATGCTCATTCACAAAATGGGCAGACATTGTTTGTAATTATCTGAGCCCTGTTAAGTGTCATTTGAAAATCACTGAGGGTTTATCACACCAATTCCCTGATATGTTTCTTTAAAGTGGCATGTGCTAAGACCAGGTTGGCGCTTTATTCGCTAGTGTATAATACACCCCAAAAGTTTGGAAAATATTGCATTACTAAAATCAAGCGTTTTATGCATGTTTGGCGCTCGTTAACTCTTACCATAATATAATTGGAATACAATGTAGTGACCTCACTTCTCACAATTTATAGCCCTTTGATGTCTTTGTTGTTCTTCAATGCATTAGCTTGTCAGGCTTTAGGGATAACAGAAACAGCAGGGCTAAAATGGACAGCCCTGTCTAGGGTGTCCCCTAATCTGAAAGGGCACTGACAGCTTCCCTCCAAAGATTATCCTTCCTGATATGTGGCTCTGTAGCTATTGGACCTTCCTAAAGAAATTGAGTCCAACGACATGGCACGTCTATTTAGGGCCCAAAGAGATAATTCTAAACCACTTTGACAAACACTTTCTTAGCTTCTAATGGTGCAAGCTTGGGGTCCAGTAAGACCTTTACTCGCAGCACACCAGTTAATGCAGTGTTCACATATTGCCATTAAAAGTTCTCCCTTATTAAAACGCTACCTAACATGCACTGTTAATTTTTAGGGCGACTTTGCAAAGTCTGTAGGGCTGTGCCTTCGTTCTCAGATTCTTTTCCGATTAGTCAGACAAAGCAGAGTAAACTCTGTGCAGCATATTGGTACAGTACCAGTTTTGTGTAAGACCATAGTTACCATTGTTATGAAATATTGCCTTATTTTTTAACATTTGAGTATCAATTTCTGAAGTAAGAATACCGCGGTTTTTAAAATTTTGTTTTTACATATTTTATACAATTCAAGCGGGAAAATATCATTCACTTGGATTTTTCCTGTTCGTATTTTCTCTTCTATTATTGGCGCATCAACTGTCTTCCTGGTTTGAGATTTGACTAGGTTTCCCCTTGCTCTTTCACTATTATCAGCCCCCACCATTCATATACTCTCTCCTTTTCTGTTATGCTGTTATAAGGCACTCTGTGTTCCCTTTTTTATTTTGTTCATTCATGAGAAAAGAAAGAAAGGTTCCAGCTTTATTTTAATGTTTGCGCCTCAAAATATGTTTTACCCTTACTAACCAGTTTAGTCATTCTGATTCTGGGCATCCAAGAATTGTCTAGGGAAATGTTTACTGTCACCTTTAAGGGCGTCATAGTTCCCTATGAAGCCTCTTTTTTGTGAAAACTTCTGTAGTATTCTCACTGTAAGGTATGCGTTCTTGTATTCCGAGAATGGGCATATTTCCATTACCCAGTGCGCATTGAGGTTCCACAGTCTTTCTGTGCAGTGATGCTTTGCCATTCGGATGCTTAAAATGATTCACATTCATCTCCCGTATCTCCTATTTAGATTAGTTTATTGTCATCCACAGCACCATGGGAGATTTAAACGGCATCCCTCCAGCCATTAGAAACATTAAGGCGCAGCATTAAATAAAGTGGCACTGTGCCATCCTCATATTATACTGCCTTGTCTAGTCAACACAAATCTTCTAATGCATGAGGGGCACACAAATCAATGTGATACTCGACTATGATTTCCTCCAGCCACTCCGTCACATTTGGACAATTTTAATAATAGTTATCTATAATATAATAGTTATCTTGGGAATAGTCATAATGAAGGCCTACGAATAACCCATGTGTGTGTTATATGAAGGCATTTCCCTTCTATGTCAGCTGTGGTATTCTCTGGTGGCCTTATGGACTGGTTAGGGTCTACCTTGGGGGTGTATATGTATTTAAAGGGGAGTTTTAGGACTAGCAATCGGTTTATTTTGCCAATTCAAATTGGAAAATTAAAACTGCAAACAGGCTGCAATGGCAGGCCTGAGAAATGTTTTAAGGGTTCACTTAAGTGAGTGGCGCAATAAGTTCTGGGGGCCCACTAGTAGCATTTTATTTACAAGCCCTGGGTATATGGTATTCCACTTTATTAGGGACTTATAAGTAAATTAAATATGTCAATAAACTTCATGCCAATTTCACCACGTTTTAGGGAGGGAGCCCAAGCATGTCAGCACTGTTTGGCAGTGGTAAAGTGCTAATGACAGGAAAAGTGAATTCAGCAAAACAGGAAGGGTGAAGACAAAAAGTTTGGGCGACTACCACCCAAGAGTGTCAGGTCTAATAATAGTCATTACTTTCGATTTTACCATACCAATCACGAAATCATTTTATCTCCGTTACAGTTCTGCAGATTCCACTGTGTTATGGTGATAACAACAGCATCTCTGCAAAAGGGGCAGCACATTTTGTATTGATGCTTTGACCGCTGCTCTCTGGAGTATGGTTTGAGATCATTGGTGAACAAAATAAATAACTCAGACTGAAATATTTTATGTTACAGTTTTCCGTTATACTTTTAGATATGTGCTATTTAAAATGAGCATAAATACTACCATAAAATTAAATTAAGTGACATCGTTTTAGGTGGTATTCATATTTTGTTTGAAAATTCTAATAAATAAAAATGTTATAGTGCACGAGACAAACAGAACGTCTGCTCAGTAAATGCTTACTTAAGTGACAATAATTGTGAATTTTTAAAAAAAAATAGTAGCTTGATTTGTTTAGTATATTTATAAAATGTTTTGTCAATACATTACCTTGTATTTTTTGGTGGAGAGACGTGATTGTGTAATGTGAATAAATACAAAATATTGAATATTCTATTTCTGATTCACCTGCGAGTCAGAAAAACCTTTTTAGTATTCTGAAAGCAAATTATAGTCTAAATTCATACAAACAGTTATGCCATTAAGTAATGATTTAATCCACTGATTCTGGAAGCAATTAGCATGTCTAATGGGCCGTGACAGGACCTGACCATGAAGTTCCCTTTTGCTTTGCTGCTATGATGGGTGTTAATAGTCAAGCCACATTTCTGTTAATTACATTGAAATGCCAGGGCTTGGAATTGCATTTTGGAAGAGGCAACATTCCATGCATTGCTTAGCAACAGCAATCTGAGCTCAACTACTTGTGAGCCAATCCAATTTATTGTCTCTTGGAGAACTGCCAAGGAGCTGCAGCAGCTAGAGGTTGACCATCAATTCACGGCTTGTAATGCAGTTAGATTGGCATGTGAAAACAGCAGTCTTTCATTAATGGGTGTGTAATGTTTGACCAGGATCCAAGAACCCTTAATGTGTAGTATCATTGAAAGAGTTTACAAGCCAACCTGGCACTGCCCAGTCGATGTTTTAATATTTCTTTTTTTACATTTGCTCAAGTCAGATATTTTGCGACTGCATGTTTTCATCACCAAATTGCTATTCTGAGGTAGTCTTTTACTAAAATTTTATAAAAACCGATCATGAACTAGCAGTATGCTTTTTTTCTGAAATTAATGGGAAATCTTTTTAAAAAACTACATCAAATGCAGACTTAACAAATTTAACACCAATCATATATTCTGTAGGGTGAAAAAGTATTCCTGTCTGTGATTGTATTTTTTCCCAATATGTAATGAACAGTTATGCAACATATTTCCATAAATAAACAAACTATGTTGTATAATTACCTGAATTAAAAACAACCTGATGATGTCGTGTACATCATCATTAATTAAAAACGATGTGAATGAAAATACATAAAAATGGATGTACTAAAAATTCGGTCACCAAAAGCAGTCACAATTTGGTCACCGACTTTTTGCGACCACTAAATTATTTTGTGAATAGACATATGTACAAATAGGTCAGTTCACAAAATAAGGATTCAGAGTGGGTCGCAATCCGACATACCTCATTTATAGTTGCTCCCATTGATGGAAATTACAGGGATGGTGGCCTAATAGAACAGGCAGACCACCATGTCTGTGACCACCTTGAAATAAAGTAAACTTTTTTAAATGAAGCCCGGTTTCCATAAATGAATGTAGCTGTATTCAAAATTAAAAATGTTTTTTTCGGAAACGTTTGTTGAAGTTGTTGGCAGTGGTCCCCTGGGCCCAGTACTTAATTTGTAAAAAAGAAATAAGTGCCAGGGCCCTCGTCAAGAGGCCACTGAAGCTTGAACCACCCATTGTCCCTGCCGGTGCTTCCAATTGATAGTACTAACACAACTGCAAATATCACACACGACAAGTGTGAAAATGCAGACTATTTCAGGCCACCCAAAGCTATAAGAATATCTTGAGCAGTTAGGTATAAGTAATTTTTAATATATATAGAATTACTAAACAACTTCTCATCACAGAATTAGATTAACAGCACCACCATGTGGTGGGGTGTCATAAGTGGCGGTGTTAACAATAAAGTGCCAGTACCAGGCACCAGAAACCACCGCCTTAAATTGAGCACTGCCTGGACCACTGCCAGCTCCCAACAAGTTAAAATCTATAAAGGTGAAGGGGCCCCAAAGGGACCTTTTACTTTTTGCACATGGGTCATCACTTCAGCTCAAGAGTTTGCAAATTTTCAATGTTATGCAACCAGATTGTGGTCGCAAAACATTGATACATGGAGAACAGAATCGTTATTAAGGAGATTTTCTGCAGAAGTTTGAGGAAAAGATCATGGCTATTCAAATAGTTTTCTGAAGATTTCAACTGTTTATATATGTGATCAAGAACATGATGCACGTTTGCAAGTAGGCAAATGTTTTAGATCTATGTGTCATACCGGAGAGAATTATTGGTCATATGTATAAAGAGTTTAAAGGAGGCAAGCCATTCAAATCAGTAAACTAGAGTTTTTGAGAATGCAAAAACACATTTGATTATGTACTAAACACAAATAGAGATTGATAAACTGTTTTCTGAATTGCTAAATGTGTTTAGGAATGGACACCAAATCGATATTTGAAAAGGGTGCATTTTGACCGACCGTTCCTTGCTCACTGTGCCATAGGATTCAAACTATGTCTCACTGGCATGGTCTAAAAAGGCCCAACCCAGTCCGAAGCTACTAGTGAAGAGTCAGTGCGAAGTTGCGTAAGGTGGGCCTCAGCCTAGAGTGTCAGTGGGAGAAAAATGATGGCACGGAATTCAAACAGAAAGATTGCCAGTGGTTTCGACTATTTGCAAGCATTCATCCCATTACCTTTTGTGTGTTTTCACAATATTTATACAAATAAATAATAAAACCTAAAAGTACAATACAACTAAAGCCCTACTCAACCTAATAAGTATAATTACATTCATAGTAAAAGGGTGACCACATCACTCTAGGTAATTACAGAGCTAGTTTCTAGTCCATGCAATTAGTGTGTCAGTCAAATGTATTCTAGGTGTTAGAGTCTTAGTTTGTTTATACTGAACTAATTAAACTAATGCACCATAGAACAGTTATTTGGAGGTACAAAGTTGAACACTGGAAACAGTGCCGGTGATGACACGCTATGTAATAACCCTACATAGTGAATTTATTCATAGTGTTAGGGTAATCCAATACATAATCTCAGCTGTAACATTATTTATATTTGAGATTGCATCTGTCACATCAATGGTGAGGTTTTGAGCATTGTATTTAGTGTCCTAGTTATGGTTTGTATGGCTGTTGTGTGAGTAATGAATTGCATTCCTAACAATAACTTATGCCATTCATTGTAAACCTGCCTGCACTTTAACTATATTTTTTAAGTGAATATATATATATATATATATATATATATATATATATATATATATATATATATCAAAGTACTCCGTCCCTCTGCTGCTTCGCGCCAAAGACGGAGACGGACCACAATTAAGTGCCAGATAGTGTAGTTTATTTAGCTCGTTCGGTCTGACGCGTTTCGGTTCGAAAAATGAACCTTGATCACATGATATATATATATAGATAGATATATACAAACACATTTCTTTATCAGAAATACGACGACTACATTGCTCAGTGTAAAAGGAAGTGTATATATATATATATATATATATATATATATATATATATATATATATGTATATATGTATTTAAACAAAAGACACAAGTCTGAACTAAGTACTACCTCTTTGCCAAATTTGGTGTAATTCCGTTCAGCAGTTCGGGCTGTAGCTGCGGCTAAAGGTCCTATGGGAAATTGCATGGGGAAAATATGTTTTGGGACGTCCCTTTTTTCTCGGCCCCCGCTTGACGAATCACCGTGAAACTTTCACGATAGGAGCAGACCGGAGCTGGCCAAAGGTTTTGAAAATTTCGTGAAGATTTGTTAATCGGCGCCAAAATTATTCCAAATAGAATGTTGCGGATTTCCTATGGAAAATAGGTCCTAACTATATCTACCTACTGGCGACTGCCAGTAGGTAATATATATATATATATATATATATATATATATATATATATATATATATATATATATATATATATATATATATATATATATATATATATATTTATTTATTTTTTCACTGAAAAAAACATAGGTTTCAGGGACATTATAGTTAGAAATTAGCATTTAAAAAACCTTTGAAATTCACTGAACAAACCATAGGTTTCAAGGACGTTATAGATAGTTGGACATTTCACTTGTACAAAACCAGAGAATTTCCGCCGTTATAGTTAGTGCAGCTAACTATAACTTGCACCCCCGCAATGCACTGCTGATGACGTCACATATTACATCATTCATGACATGGTCAGTGACATCACTGATGACATCTCAAATGACATCACTGATGACATCGCTGATGACATCATCCAGCGGCTGTGTGTTTCTATAAAGTTTAAATATGTTTTATATATATGCCAAATTGTATTGAACAATGAGTGGGTGTATAAGTGTCTGAATGGAGGATTTAGTAGGTGCATGACTGACTGTATAAGTGAGTAATTAAACGTGTCTTACCGAATGCATGGGTTAGTGACTAAACTGTGTGAATGTCTGTATCAGTCTGTTAGTTGGTGTGTAAGCGGCTGCATGGGTTGGTGAGTAGCTACATGAGTGTCTATATGGCTTATTGATTGGTTGCCTGAGTATTTGTATGGGTGCCTGAGTGTGTGTGTGGGTGGGTGGGAGGTGTGTGACTCTGTGCATAGATGTGTAAGTGATTGATTCACTGTATGGGTGGATTCAAGAGTGCATGTGGAAACAGCTGTATGGGTGGGTGAGTGTGTGTATGGGTGTGTTGATGAGTGAATGGATGTCTCAGTGGTACATGTGTGAGTAACTTCATATGGAAAAGGGAGTATATTTGAGTGATGGTGTATATTAATAACTATATGTAAGAGTGAGTGATTGTGAGAATGGCTGTATGGATGTGTGTTTACTTGTATCAGTGATTGTATAAGAGAGTAAGTATGCATTAGTATCTGTATGAATAAGTGAGGTGGTGTGTGTATAACTGTGTAGGTGAATAAATGGAAGTGTGATTGATTCTTTGCATGACTGACTAGGTGTGTGAGTAACTCTGGATGAGTGGCAGTGTGTAAGTGCCTGTATAGGTGTATGAGTGCAAATGATAGTGGCGTATTGATAAGTGACTGCATGTATGACTGACTGTATGGGTGAATGAGTGGACGTGTGTGTAGACCTAGGAATCAGTGAGTGGGTATGTAGTAACTGGTATTGGTGTGTTTATGGTTTCGAATATAGTAGTCTGTATTTTAGAGTGGGTGTATCAAAGGTTATATTAGGATGTGAGGAGGTGCATCAGATTATCACGTGGATGATGTCATCAGTGATGTCATTTGAGGTATCATCAGTGATGTCACTGACCATGTCATGAATGATGTAATATGTGATGTCATCAGCAGTGCATTGCAGGGGCGTGAGTTATAGTTAGCTCAACTAACTATAGCGGCTGAATTTCTCAGGTTTTGTACGAGTGAAATGTCCAACTAACTATAACGTATCTGAAACCTATGGTTTATTCAGTGAATTTCTATGTTTTTTTAAATGCTAATTTCTAACTATAACGTATCTAAAACCTATGTTTTTTTCAGTAAATTTCAAAGGTTTTTTGAAATTCTTATTTCTAACTATAACATCCCTGAAACCTATGAGTTTTTCAGTGAAGTTCAAAGGTTTTTTAAATGATAATGGCTAACTAAAACGTCCCTGAAACCTATGGTTTTTGTCAGTGAATTTCAAGGTTTTTAAATGATCATTTCTAACTATGCCTACAGAGGTAGGACGTGTGGAGAAAGAGGATAAAAAGGCACAGAAAGAAGCAAGAGAAATGTAGAAAGAGGCAACCAAAGTCCAGAAATACAAAGAAAAGTACAGGAAGAAGCAAGAGATATGCAGAAAGAACCAACAGAGGTGAAGAAAAAGGTCTTTTTGCAAAGTCATCCTGTTCCCTAACTTTTTACTGACTGCTTCTGGTGGTAACTGACTGACTAACCAGGCCCGGAGTCAGTGCTATACTGAAAGACACTTAGAATACAGTGGAAACACCTACATACACTAGGATACACTAACGGTTGGGGTACCCCTGTAATTGGCATGACCTCCCCCGCAAAGCCCTAGTACATAATAGGGCAGGGGGATTAAAACTACCTCGAACTCAGAGGTGTGGCAAGAGGCAAGAGAAGTGCATAAATAGGCAGGAAAGGTGCAGAAACAGAGAACAGTGGTGCATAAGAGCCAAGTGAGGTGCAGAAAGAAGAGCAGTGCAGAAAGAACCAAAAGAGGTGCAAAAAGAGGCAAGAGGGGTGCAGAAAAAGGTAGTAGGGGTGCACAAAGAGGCAACAGAGGTACAGAAAGAGGCAGGAAGGGTGCAGAAAGAAGGAAGAGAAGTGCAGAAAGAGGCAAGAGAAGTGCTGAAAGAAGCAACAGAGGTTTAAAAAGAAGCAAGATATGTGCAGAAAGAGGCAAGTGAGGTGCAGAAAGAAGCAAAAGCAGTGCATAAAGAACCAACAGAGGTGCAAAAAGATGCACGAGGGGTAAAGAAAGAGGTAGACAAGGTGCACAAAGAGGCAAGAGAGTTACAGAAAGAGGCAGGAGGGGTACAAAAAGAAGGAAGAGACGCACAACAAGAGAATTGCTGAAAGTGGCATAAGATGTGTAGAAAGAAGCAAGAGTAGTGCAGAAAGAGGCAAGTGAGTTACAGAAAGAAGCAAGAGCAGTGCAGAAAGAACCAACAGAGGTGCTGAGAGGGGCAACAGAGGTGCAGAAGGAGGCAAGAGGGGTGCAGAAAGAAGGAAGAGGAGTGCAGAAAGTAGCAACAGAGGTGCTGAAAGAGGCACGAGGGGTGAAGAAAGAAGGAAGTGAAGTGCAGAAAGAAGCAACAGAGGTGCTGAAAGAGGCACAAAGGCTACAGAAAGAGGCAAGAGAAGTGCAGAAAGAAGCAACAGAGGTACAGAAAGAGGCATGAGTGGTGCAGAAAGAGGGAAGAGAGGTGTAGAAAGAGGCATGAGAGTTACACAAATAGGGAAGAGGGTTGCAGAAAGAGACAGGAGGGGTTCAGAAAGAAGCAACAGAGGTGCAGAAACAAGTAAGAGAAGTGCAGAAAGAGGCAAGTGAATGGCTGAAAGAAGCAACAGAGGTTGAGAAAGAAGCAAGAGAAGTGCAGAAAGAGGCAAGTGAGGTGCAGAAAGAAGCAAGAGTAGTGCAGAAAGAACCAACAGAAATGCTGAAAGAGGCAACAGAGGTGCAGAAAGAGACACAAGGAGTGCAGAAAGAATCAACAGAGGTGTTGAAAGAGGCACAAGGAGTGCATAAAGAAGGAAGGGAAGTACAGAAAGAAGTAACAGAGGTGATTAAAGAGGAGCGAAGGGTGCAGAAAGAGCAAGAGAAGTGCAGAAAGAGGCAAGAGAGGTACAGAAAGAGTCAAGAGAGATGCAGAAAGAGGGAACAGGGGTACAGAAAGAGGCAAGAGAGGTGCCAAAAGAGAAACCAGGGGTGCAGAAAGAGGCAAGAGATCTGCAGAAAAAAGCAAGAGAGGTGCTGAAACAGGCAAGTGAGGTGCAGAAAGAAGCAAGAGATCTACAGAAAAAAGCAACAGAGGGTCTGAAAGAGGCAAGTGAGGTGCAGAAAGAAGCAAGATAAGTGCAGCAAGAAACAACAGAAGTGCAGAAAAAGGGAAGAGGGGTGGAGAGAGAGGCAAGAGGGGTGGTGAAAGAAGCAAGACAGGTGCAGAAAGAAACAAAAGAAGTGCAGAAAGAAGGAATAGAGGTGCAGAAAGAGGCAAAAAGGGTGCAGAAAGACGTAAGAGGGGTACAGAAAGAAGCAAATGAGGTGCAGAAAAAGCCAACAGACGTGCACAAAGAGGGAAGAGAGGTGCAGAAAGTACAAGAGTTTTACAGAATGAGGTCAAGAGAAGTGCAGAAAAAGAAAGAAACGTGCAGAAAGAAGCAACAGAAATGCAGAAAGAGACAAGAGGGGCGCAGAGAGAAGCAAGAGTGGCTTGCACACCATTAGTACCAATTTAACACCCACATTTAGCAATACGTAACAAGTGACCATTCAGGTTTGCAAAGGGCCTTCCACCACACTCTAAAAATTGTCAGCTGCAGAAAGAAGCAATGTAGGTGCAGAAAGAGGCAATAGAAGTGCAGAAAAAAGCATCAGAGGTTCACAAAGAGCAAGAGGGGTGTAGAAAAAGTAGAGAGAAGTACGGAAAGAAGCAAAAGTGGTGCTCTAAGAGGCAAGAGGAATTCAGAAAGAGGCAACAGCAGTGCAGAAAGAACCAAGAGAAGTGCAGAAAGAAGCAACAGAGTTACAGAAGGAGGCACAAGGAGTGCAGAAAGAAGGAAGAGAAGTGCAGAAAGAAGCAACAGAGGTGCTGAAAGAGGCACAAAGGGTGCAGAAAGAGGCAAGTGAAGTGCAGAAAGACGCAACAGAGGTACAAAAAGAGGCAAGAGTGGTATAGAAAGAGGGAAGAGAAGTATATAAAAAGGCTATAGAGTTGTACAGAAAGGGAAGATGGGTGCAGGAAGAGGCAAGAGGGGTGCCGAAACAGGTAAGAGAACTTCAGAAAAAGGCAAGAGAATTACTGAAAGAAGCAACAGAGGTGTAGAAAGAAGCAAGAAAAGTACAGAAAGAGGAAACTGAGATGCAAAAACAGGCAAGAAAGGTACAGAAAGAGTGCAGGAAGAGACAACAGGGGTGCAGAAAGAAGCAAAACAGGTGCAGAAAGAAGCATGGAAAGTTCAGAATGAAGCAATGGGGCAGAAAGAGGCAAGATAAGTGCAGAAAAAAGCAATAGAGGTGCAGAAGGAGGCTAGAGAACTCCAGAAAAAGGCAAGAGAGTTGAAGAAACAGGCAAAAGAGGTACAGAAAGAGGGAACAGGGGTGCAGACAGAGGCACGAGAGGTGCAGAAACAGGTAAAAGGGGTGCAGAACGAGGTAAGAGGGGTGCAGAAATTTGCAAGAAATGTGCAAAAAGAACAAGAGCACTGCAAAAGTACTAACAGAGGTGTAAAAAGAGGCAAGTGAGGTACAGAGGGAGGCAAAAGAACTGCAAAAAGAGGCAAGAGAGTTGCAGAAACAGGCAAAAGAGGTGCAAAAAGAGGGAAGAGGGGTACAGAAAAAGACAAGAGGGATGAAGAAATTTGGAACAGAGGTGCAGGAAGAAGCCAGAGCAGTGCAGAGGGAACCAACAGAGATACAAAAAGAGGCAAGAGGGGTACAGAAAGAGGCAAGTGAAGTGCAGAACAAAGCAAATGAGGTGTAGAAAGAACCAACAGTGGTGAAAAAAGAGCCAGGGCAGGTGCAGAAAGGGGTAGCAGAGGTGCACAAAGAGGCAAGAGAGATACAGAAAGAGACCGGAGGGGTGCAGAAAGAGGAAGAGAACTGCAGAAAGAAGCAACAGAGGTGCTGAAAGAGGGACGAAGGGTGCAGAAAGAGACAAGACAGGTGAAGAAAGAGGGATCAGAGGTACAGAAAAAGGCAAGAGTGGCCGGAAAGGGGGAAGAGAGGTGTAGAAAGAGGCAAGAGAGTTGCACAGAGAGGGAAGAGGGGTGCAGGAACAGGCAAGTGAGGTACAGAAAGAAGCAAGAGAGTTACAGAAAGAGGCAAGTGGTGAAGTGCAGAAGGAGGCAAGAGAACTGCAGAAAGAGGCAATAGAGGTGCAGAAAGAGGCAAGTGAGGTGCAGAAAGAAGTAAGATAAGTGCAGCAAGAAGCAACAGAAGTGCAGAAAAAGGGAAGGGGTGGAGAGAGAGAGGCAAGAGGGGTGGTGAAAGAAGCAAGACAGGTGCAGAAAGAAACAAAAGAAGTGCAGAAAGAAGGAATAGAGGTGCAGAAAGAGGCAAAAAGGGTGCAGAAAGACATAAGAGGGGTACAGAAAGAAGCAACTGAGGTGCAGAAAAAGCCAACAGACGTGCACAAAGAGGGAAGAGAGGTGCAGAAAGTACAAGAGATTTACAGAATGAGGTCAAGAGAAGTGCAGAAAAAGAAAGAAACGTACAGAAAGAAGCAACAGAAATGCAGAAAGAGGCAAGAGGGGCACAGAGGGAAGCAAGAGTGTCTTGCACACCATTAGTACCAATTTAACACCCACATTTAGCAATAAGTTACAAGTGACCATTCAGGTTTGCAAAGGGCCTTCCACCACGCTCTAAAACTTGTCAGTTGCAGAAAGAAGCAAGGTAGGTGCAGAAAGAGGCAATAGAAGTGCAGAAAAAAGCATCAGAGGTTCACAAAGAGCAAGAGGGGTGCAGAAAAAGTAGAGAGAAGTACAGAAAGAAGCAAAAGTGGTGTTCTAAGAGGCAAGAGGAAGTCAGAAAGAGGCAACAGCAGTGCAGAAAGAACCAAGAGAAGTGCAGAAAGAAGCAATAGAGTTACAGAAGGAGGCACAGGGAGTGCAGAAAGAAGGAAGAGAAGTGCAGAAAGAAGCAACAGAGGTGCTGAAAGAGGCACAAAGGGTGCAGAAAGAGGCAAGAGAAGTGCAGAAAGAAGCAACAGAGGTACAAAAAGAGGCAAGAGTTGTATAGAAAGAGGGAAGAGAGGTATAGAAAAAGGCTATAGAGTTGTACAAAAAGGGAAGACGGGTGCAGGAAGAGGCAAGAGGGGGGCCGAAACAGGTAAGAGAACTTCAGAAAGAGGCAAGAGAATTGCTGAAAAAAGCAACAGAGGTGTAGAAAGAAGCAAGAAAAGTACAGAAAGAGGAAACTGAGATGCAAAAATAGGCAAGAAAGGTACAGAAAGAGAGAAGAAGAGTGCAGGAAGAGACAACAGGGGTACAGAAAGAAGCAAAACAGGTGCAGAAAGAAGCATGGAAAGTGCAGAATGAAGCAATGGGGCAAAAAGAGGCAAGAGAAGTGCAGAAAGAAGCAATAGAGGTGCAGAAGGAGGCTAGAGAACTCCAGAAAAAGGCAAGAGAGTTGAAGAAACAGGCACAAGAGGTACAGAAAGAGGGAACAGAGGTGCAGGCAGAGGCACGAGAGGTGCATGAACAGGTACAAGGGGTGTAGAACGAGGCAAGAGGGATGCAGAAATTTGCAAGAGATGTGCAAAAAGAACAAGAGCACTGCAAAATAATTAACAGAGGTGTAAAAAGAGACAAGTGAGGTACAGAGGGAGGCAAGAGAACTGCAGAAAGAGGCAAGAGAGTTGCAGAAACAGGCAAAAGAGGTAGCGAAAGAGGGAACAGGTGGGCAGACTGAGGCAAGAGAGGTACAGAAAGAGGGAAGAGGGGTACAGAAAAAGACAAGAGGGATGAAGAAATTTGGAGCAGAGGTGCAGGAAGAAGCCAGAGCAGTGCAGAAGGAACCAACAGAGATGCAAAAAGAGGCAAGAGAGGTACAGAAAGAGGCAAGTGAAGTGCAGAACAAAGCGAAAGAGGTGTAGAGAGAACCAACAGTGGTGGAAAAAGAGCCAAGAGGGGTGCAGAAAGGGGTAGCAGAGGTGCACAAAGAGGCAAGAGGGATACAGAAAGAGAAAGGAGGGGTGCAGAAAGAGGAAGAGAACTGCAGAAAGAAGCAACAGAGGTGCTAAAAGAGGGACAAAGGGTGCAGAAAGAGACAAGACAGGTGGAGAAAGAAGGATCAGAGGTACAGAAAAAGGCAAGAGTGGCCGGAAAGAGGGAAGAGAGGTGTAGAAAGAGGCAAGAGAGTTGCACAGAGAGGGAAGAGGGGTGCAGGAACAGGCAAGTGAGGTACAGAAAGAGGCAAGAGAGTTACAGAAAGAGGCAAGTGAAGTGCAGAAGGAGGCAAGAGAACTGCAGAAAGAGGCAATAGAGGTGCAGAAAGAGGCAAGTGAGGTGCAGAAAGAAGCAAGATAAGTGCAGCAAGAAGCAACAGAAGTGCAGAGAAAGGGAAAAGGGTTGGAGAGAGAGAGGCAAGAGGGGTGGTGAAAGAAGCAAGACAGGTGCAGAAAGAAACAAAAGAAGTGCAGAAAGAAGGAATAGAGGTGCAGAAAGAGGCATAAAGGGTGCAGAAAGATGTAAGAGGGGTACAGAAAGAAGCAAATGAGGTGCAGAAAGAGGCAACAGATGTGCACAAAGTGGGAAGAGAGGTGCAGAAAGTACAAGAGATTTACAGAATGAGGTCAAGAGAAGTGCAGAAAAACAAAGAAACGTGCAGAAAGAAGCAACAGAAATGCAGAAAGATGCAAGAGGGGCGCAGAGGGAAGCAAGAGTGGCTTGCACACCATTAGTACCAATTTAACACCTGCATTTAGCAATAAGTACCAGGTGACCATTCAAGTTTGCAAAGGGCCTTCCACCACGCTCTAAAACTTGACGCTTGCTGTATTTTTGGTAACGTTTGAGCCAGAAACAAGGCTTTTTCTGTTCAAATCTGCAGATTAGGCTGCGGATGATGAATTATGTGGCTAATGTAGAAAATTTATAATTGTGCGAAAGTCAGTGCAGCCAAACAGTCACATAATTCCAGTGGCCCTGCTCATACCTCTGACTAGGTCCACTAGTGCTCCTCAGTGATTCCATCTTTTTTTGTCTCACTGAGTTCATAGTTGAGCTGCTATGGAAATGAGGAAGAGTAAACCTGAGGTTACCACTCCACAACACAGGCTACCATACCACATCATTACTCTCCATCACACATAATCCCACTCTACATAAGTCCTATACACTAAATGCCACATACTTTCTATTCACCTAATTTCACTGCACAACATACCACATAATTCCACTACACACAACGTACATCCACTCCACTTAAAAAAATATTAGTAAAAAACGTTTACATTTACAACGCCAATAGCTCTAATTCTCGTAAGTGTGAAACCTATTACATTGCAGACACTTTTTTAACTAGTAGTTGCATTTGCAGAGTGGTGGAGAAAGGGTGCTGGGCCTCCAACCAGCGCTCAGGAATTCAGCTGCGTATGGCTTACAGGAGGTACCAGTAGGGCTTCTTGGACCCAAAGTCACTCAGGAGTAAATTGGACTTCCTCCCCCATCCCGTAGTCTGCCAGGAGGCGCGTTTGCAGAGTGGTGGAGAAAGGGGGGCATCGCCTCCGAAGACGTCTTAGCAATCCCACTGTGTGGGACTTACTGGAGGTAACAAGAGGGGTAATTGGCCCCCAAGGACATCCCTGGGGGCCAACTACCCCTGCTATTACCACCAGTAAGTCCCAAACAGCAGGATTGCTAAATTCTCAGAGCAGGCCACGCCCCTTCACCCACCACTCTGCAAACTCGCTCTTTGATGGGGATTGAAGTCCCCTTCACTGCTGGGGGTCCTTTAGGGTCCACCTAGCCTACCTCTTACCTCCAGTAAGCTCCACACAGTGGGATAGCTGAGAGGTGGACCAAGGCCATGCCCCCTTTCTCCACCACTCTGCAAAAGCGCCCCCTGTGCATTCTAAGTTGGGGGATTAGGTCCCCTTGTATACTGAGGGTCCCTTTTTTACATCACTCTGAAAACACAGCTCCTGGCGCACTGCTGCTTGGAGGATGAAGTCCACTTGTGATCTGAGATCCTCAGGACACAAGAGGACCTCATCACCCCACCAGCAGTGCACCAAGAGGTGCGTTTGCAGAGTGGTGTAAAAAGGGGCATGGCCTCGGATCACCTCTCTGCAATGCAGCTCTGTGGCACATACTGGAGGTACCTGGTGGGCTAGTTGGCTCCCAGGGACCCTCAGTATTCAAGGGGAGTTAATTCCCCAACTTACAACGCCCTAGGGCGCGTTTGCAGAGTGGTGCAGGGTGGGGGTAGGGCCTCCCGCGAGATGCCGTTTTTTTTTTTAGAAGGGGGGCTGTGTAGGGACCACTTCCCCCGGGGCCTGACCCCTTTTTATAATTTCTTTTTAAAAACGGGAATGGGGCCAAGTGGCCCCCCTCCAGAGGCCAATTTCGGCCCGGGGACCCCATCCCCCGGGGCATGGCCAGTTTTTTAAATAATTTATTTAATTCTTTGGAGGAGGAACGCGTGCCCCCCTGCTCAGGCCAACTATGGCCCGAGGACCTCATCTTCCGGGGCCTGGCCTCACCGTTGGGGAACATGGGGGGAGCCCCAATGCCCCCACGGTCCCTGCACGGCTCCCCACCTCCTGCAGGAGCCGTCATTCCCCACCTCCTGAGGGAGACGGCATTGCTTTTGCACAAGGGGAGTTGCTAACATGCAGCTCCCTTTGTGTAAAAGCAATCTGCTTTGGTTTTTTGACACAACAGCAGGTTTCTTGCTCCCACGTCTAAAAACCAAAACAGAGTTTGCTATGGCAGGGCAGGAGCCATGCTCCCACCCTGCCATAGGAAACGGCAATGTCCCGGGGTGGGCACCCCAGGACATTGCAGGAGCTGGGCCTGGGGGGCGGTCCTCAGGGCCATCAAGGGCTCCTGGAGGGCGGCCACGTGGCCCCCTCCCTTCATTTCTAAAGCCCTGGGGAGGTGGTGGTCCCCGGGGCAGCGGGGGGGCTCGAACCCCCCCACACTAATTATTGGTTATAACCCCCAGGAGGAGGCTGTCCCCGGGGTTTGGGGGGGCCCGCAAGGCCACCCATCCTAATTTCAAGAAAGCCCCATGGTGGTGGTGGGACCCAGGGCATGGGGGTCACATGACCCCACACATAAATCATAACACCCTGGGGAGGTGGCGGTCCCTGGAGCTGTGGGGGCTCCCACGGGACCCCACACCATTAATAAATTTGCCCCCGGGACCTGGCCCACCCGGGGGGATTTAAACAAACGAAGCGCTGGAGCCTGCACTTTGTTTTGCTTATAATTTTGGCCAAATTCGCGAACCCAGTGCGCATTGGTCCGAAATTATTTTTAAAAATGTTTTTTTTTTTCCCTAGGGTCCTTGTGGGACCCCCTGAGCTGGCCTAGGGGTTTTTGTGCCCTGTCCCCTTTTCTTATTTTTCAACTTCTTTTTTCTGATTTTTTGTGACTCGGATACTGAGTCACAAGATGGCTGCCAACACACTCTGGTTTGGAGTTTTGGCAGCCAAACAGAGTGAAGCTCGTGCCCGGGAGGTTTCGCAAACCCTCCTCGATGCTCAGATATCAATATCTTTATTTTTTAAATTTCTTAGCAACTACTGAACGGATTTACACCATTTGAAAAAAGGTCGCTTTCTGGACCAAGACCTACCTTTTTGCCAAATTTGGTGTAATTCCATTTAGCAGTTTGGACTGTAGCCTGTTCCAATTTTTCCTATGGAAATCAACATGGGGAAAATGGGTAATTAGGACCCCCCTTTTTTCTCGTCCCCCACTTGCTGAATCATCCCAAAACTTTGAAGACAGGAGCTGACCGTAGCGGGCCATTAGTTTTGAATATTTCACGAAGATTCGTAAACCGGCGCCAAAGATATTGGCAAATCAAAAAACGCTTTTCCTATGGAAAATAGGTCCTAACTATAACTACCTACTGGCGACTGCCAGTAGATAATATCTATATATATATGTATGCATATCACGGTTCATGCTGCAACTTCCTCATTCAGCGACCACAGCAGCACTGGCTGCCAGGACGAAGAAGAACCAGGTGATTGTGCTGATCACACGTTTTCTGCTTCACAACCCTAATATAACAGTTGCCAATATGTTTATATTCTCTGAAAAAATAAAGGTTACAGTAAAGTTATAGTTAGGTGAATTTGCCAGTGACAACATTAACATTTTGAACTAAACAAAATGGAGAAATTCACCAATGATAGTTAACGACGCTAACTATAACTTGCGCCTCCGCCATGCACTGCTTATTACCTCACATATGACATCACTCATGACATGTTCTATGACATCATTTATGACATCACTGGTGACATTACAAATGGCATCATTGATGGCATCAGTAATGACATCATCCAACGAGTATGCTAGTTTTTTTTATAGTTACTTTTCTACCTAATTTTGTGCAGTCTGGATCCAGCTAATCATTATAAGTGTTTGCAAAATGCATGTGCTCCTAATGCACCATAGATTTGTAGAGGTATTGAACACGTAATAAATCTTTGTACTGAAGACTAACTCTGTGTTAAGGTGGCAGTTGACTTATGTTCATTATGTTCCACACACATATTTTGGTACTGCAGATAAAGTTTCCAGCAGGGCAAAGATTCTACGTACTTCATACTAAGTACTGTAAGCAGCCTTGAGCTATTGGATAGAATCGTCTCAGCATGACAATTTCTGCTTAACGTAGAATACCGTGTGCACAAGGAATTAACCTATGTCATGTGCTTGTGTTGCTTCAGAAGATGGGTTGTAAGCAACGTTTTCACCACGGTATGAAGGCTGCAGGCAGTATGATTTTTAGCATCTTCAGACCAGGGTTATTTTAAGTGCATAGTCACTCTTTGGACACGTTTTGCATAGAGTGCGCACAGTTCTTAGTAGAGACTTTTTAAAAGTATGTGGTGTATTTCTCATGAGAGTTTCACTGTCTGGAAACAGTGTGGTACAGAGTAAACTCTCTCCATAGATAAAACAGTGTTAACAGTACCCACTTTTCTACTCATATCCATTTCATTTCTCACATTAGGCTCAGTTGCGTTAGGGGTTTGATAGAGGTAAAGACTGTCTGCAGTAGGGCATTAGTTATGTATCAGGACTTGAGTATCTGGAGGAACTTGGTTTTCCCTGAACAGTTGCATAAAGATTGAACACTGTGTGCAGAATTTGTTTCCCTTTCACCTGTGGTTAATAGGCAGCATGAACAGTGACGTGATGATAATTGAGGGGTGCCCCTGCAAGGTACATGGAGGGGCCCTATCAGGAGCTCTCCGGCCGAAGTGCTGTGCTGAGGGGGCCCCCTTGAGCTTGGGGGCCCCCCGCACTGTAGGGGCTGTGGGGGTCTGTGTTATGCCCCTGAACATGAACTTGAATACCCATGAAGTGTATGGTATAGGGTTAATGTTGCAAATAACACTAGCATGCTTTACCTATGTTGTTTGTATGTATAATAGCAGTAACACACTTCATATTTTTCTGAGCTATTGTGCATTTACTTTCATAGCTCTAATGGTATACCCATTTATAGAGCAATGTGTACAAAAGAAGCTTGGATGAAGTCATCAGTGATGTCATCAATTACATCATTTGAGATGTCCTCACTGATGTCATAAATTATGGCATACAACATGTAATGAGTGATGTCATAGGAGAGGTCATAAGCAGTGCATGGCAGGCTCGCAAGTTATAGTTAGCACTGCTAACTATACCCTGTGACATTCTGTATTTATTTTAGTTCAAAAAGCCAATGTTGTCACTGACAAATTCACCAACTATAACATTCCTTTACCTCTGTTTTTTCAGTGAATTTCTAAGTTTAAAAATAAAAACATCTTTTCATCACACCTAACCTTAACGTTACTTTGACCTTTGGTTTTTCATTGAATTTCTAGTTTTATTATTTACATAAAGTAATATTCAATTACCATACATAAATCTAACCACCCACCACACATGGTATTTGGCATTGCACAGCGAGGGGTTGGCTGCCGGGCCTGGCCTGTGGCCAGCCCTGCGGCCTACCACGCACATAAAGCCATCCCCACCCTGCACACAGCCTTCATTTGTGCGCAGTGGGCGGATGGCCACAAGGCCTGCCCTGTGATCAGGCCCTGTGGCCATTCCCCAAAGACAGCCAACCCCACACTGCACAAGATCTTCTGCTGTGAACAGCGGGGGTTGGTCACAGGGCATGGGGACCCCAGTGCCTTTTTTTTAAAGGTGACCCTCTCCTTAAGCCTTATTAGGCCCTGGGGACCCCATCATTCAGGGCCCTTCTTATTTTAGATGGGGAAGAGGGATACATGGCCCCCCTCCTCGAGCCTCATTGGGCTCTGGGGACCCCATCCCCTAGGACCTTTTTTTAAATTCTGGGGAGGGGGGCCACTTGTCCCCCTCCTGAGCCCCATTAGGCTCTGGGTATTTCACCCAAGGGCCTTTTTTAAATTAAGGGGGAGGGGGGCTGCGTGGGCCCCCTCTCTGAGACTTGTTAGGCCGTGGGGCCCCATCCCACAGGGCCTATGTTAAAAGGGCTCCTCCCTGAGCCGATATCAGACCCAGAGACTCCGTCCCCAGGGCCATTACTAAATATAAAGGGGAGGAGTGTCATGCTGCCCCCTTCCTGAGCCTCTTTAGGCCTTGTGTTTCCCATCCCCAGGGCCAGCCCTATTTTAAAATAGGAGGGGGCCATATGCCTCTCCCCTCCACAGGCCGCTTTTGGCCCTGGGGAGCCCATCCCCAGGGACCAGCAACATGTTGAGGGGGGGCACATGTGGCCACCTCTCCCTGGGCCGATTTTGGCCCCAGGAACTCTATCCCCTGGGGTCTGGAAGCATTTTGAGGGGGAAGGGGCACATGAGTCCCCCTCTCTGGGCCGATGTTGCCCACAGACCCTATCCCCCAGGGCCCTGCAGAATTTTTAGGGGGAGAGGGGCACAAGACCTCTCTCCCTCGGCCAATTTCAGCCCCGGGGACTCCATCCCCTGGGGCCTGGCTGCATTTTGCACGGAGAGGGGCATGGAGTGCCCCTCCCTGACCCCATCCTATGGGGCCCGGCAACATTTTTATGGGGAGAGGGGCACTTGGCCCCCTCTCCAGGCCAATTTCAGCCCCGGGAACACTATCTCCCATGGCCTGGCAGAATTTTTATGGGGCGGGGAACACACAGCACCCTTCCCCAGCTGACTTCAGCCTCAGGGACCCGATCCCATGAGGCCTGGCACAACCAAAGGCAGGTACCCTGGTGCCCACCCACAGCACCCACCATACTGTCATTGGGGGCTGTGGGGAAGCCAAAATGCCCCTGCAGCCCCAGCCAGCTCCCCACATACAGAGGGAACCGGCATTGATAATTGCTCATAATGCTGCTATCGAGACCACTCACTTCATAAGCGGACCTCCAAGGACACCTTTCAAGACTTCTGGGTTAGGTCTTAGAGCCTCAGCAAGTGTTCCAAAAGGGAAGGGGCATTGGAGGAGAAAAAAGAGAGAGAGATTGCTCGCCTTGTCACCGGGTCCAGCTGGGCACCCGGTTCTTAGGAAGGAATGCAATGGGTCACTGTCTGTGTTCCGTCAAACTGCATGTTCTGGTAGCAAGGAAGAAAAGGCTGGAATTAGTGACATACTTACAGAGAGGCCTACAGTGTGTGTTTAATGAACAGGGATAAGAACATTCATGCAATTACATGACCCCTTAGTAGAGGTCTTTTGTTTACTCTCCTCAGATTAGGCTGATACGCATTGGTGACAATTGTTCTCATTCAGATCGAGCAGATGCTAGGGTCTCCAATTATTCAATCACTGACATGTATTAGACTTCACTGCTCTTGGTCTGAGGCTTTAGGAAGCACTCTGCAATCATGTATGCCCAATATAATACAACTTTCAACATAAAGCATAACAGAATTCAAAACAAAAACATAATGATGCATAACTGTTCCGAGCACCTTAGAGTAAGGTCTCAGAGTATATATAACCACAAGTATTGTTCTTAGCGCAATGCACTTATGTCCCAAAAAATGTCAGAAAAGCACAACACACTGAGTCCAATTTCAAGTTCAATCATTTTTAAGCACCAGACAATGTTTAAGCACAAACCGTGTAACAAGGTGTGCAGCAACAAAGTTTTGAACACAATATTTATTTCGGTAAGCTTGTTTCACTTAGCTGACTCTCAGAGCATCCAGAAAACAATGCACACTGCAGCAGGTCTATTGGTAAGCGCTCCACTTAGCTGTCCAACAGAAGCCTGCTCTGTCTGCAATGGGCCAGTGCAGTCAGCCTTTGTGAAGCCGCGAGGACTGGAAATTCAGCTGAGGGCCGCAGGCTGGATTTTGAAGATGGCTGATGGAAAAAGTCCTCCAATGGACACAGCAGGAAACAAAGACAAGCAAGGCCTTGAGCGGGGAGTGGCTATTTATAGCCTATCTTAAAGGCCATTGTCAATGACATGGCCTCACGTTTAGCTAACCGGAGGCAATGTGGGACTTGTCTAGCAACGATTAGCTGCCATTGTGCCAAGGTGTAGCTGCAAGGGGATAAACATGGGCTCAAGGAAACAACAACCATTGGGCACTGCAACAAGAAAACTCAACAATAAGCATTGGCCAAAACAACAACAGGTTTTACATCCTGGCTAAAAACAAGCATTGGTCCAAACAAAAGAGCCAACAATGGAATCACTTTACTGTGAGGGCCGAATTAACACATAATTGACTATGGCCCCTGGAAATGTTAGCAAATTCCACAGGGCACAGTCTGGGGACTCCTGACATCTGCTCCCTGCTGGTGGGAGCAATCTTTTGATCTGTTTCCTGCCCCCATAACATTTTTCTCATGTTGCTGGCAGCCAATCAGAATGCTTACTCTCGCAGGAGTATGACTTCTGTCCGAGGGAGAAGGTCCAAGGGAAATAAAGCTCCCTGGTCCAATCAGAATGCTCTATTTTTAAATTGGCGCTGCTGCAAGGGCCTCTCGAGACTCCTGCAGACCCAACTGCCAAAACGTTTTTGTTACGTTTTGAATGTTATATTTTCAGATGCCTAATCTGTCTCACTGTGAGTATTATGAGTTCTTGGTTGCATAGTGCAGGTGACAACTGGGCAAAAATCTGTGTTTTGCCAAATTACCTTAACTTTTTCTTACTCTACAGTACTACTAAAAGATCTAACAAAGACTGATATAATACAAGACATAGAAAGTGGTCACAGTTTTAAAGTTTATTTGACCATTCTGTTTTGTAGTGCATGAGTATTAATAAAGTATAAAATATATACTAAAGATCACACAGATTGATTTGCAATATATTACAAAGGCTGCATGATTCTGTAGACCATCATTAGGTGCTTATCCTATAGAACAGAGAAGGACCTCTATGTTATTGCATATATGTATTTACCTCTTCTCTACCTGGCAAGCAACACAATGTTGCAACGAAGGATGCTGCATTGTGTTGTAAGACAAGTTTACTCATATATGCCAAAGTCAATAAACAAATATTTTTTTCGGGACAGATTTACAAAGATTTTATGCAACACAAGCCAACAGTCAAAGTTACTGTGCTGCATTGCGTGAGATGGAGAGAGAAGGAAGGCACACTATCTACTAAGGCATGGCACTGTCCAGCTCCCTCCCTAGCATTGGTGCTCATTAGGTTGCCTAGTTCCACGCACACATTTTAGTACAATAATGAAATGGTGTCTGTGTATTGTCACACAGGTTTTGTGCTGGAATGGTAACTCAGCAGTACAAAATACTATAATTACACAACCTTTAAAAATGTTCCCAGTTTAGATTTGTGCTGTACAGTGCAACACACATCCAAACTCAGAAAAGATTAGAGAAATAGAACAGTTCTCCCTTTAAATTTCAGCCTCAAAGAGGCATTATTTGTTTGTGCACTGTCCTGTTTACAAATGTTAGTAGATAGGACGTTGTGTCAACAACCTAGGATGGTTGAATGGAAATGCTCATGTACCACCCAGACCCCCTGACCCAAAGCAATGCAAAGCAGCACTAAAGTACATTCTTTTACTCTAGGGCTAACTTCCAGTGCACATACATTTATGTGCATGAAAGTAAATCCCACATAAATGTTTGATTCTGGTTTGAGTGCAAATCTACCTTTGTGGCTCATACCTGCTAACACTTTCTGCCAGGTTTGTGTTAGTTTGCTAACATAAATATAGTGAAAAATCTTGTGCTGGAATTCATTTTTCCTAGGATATGTGATTTTGATGCAAATTCTTCTGTACTAACATGTCTAAACAGGGATTGGACCCAACATGTTACACCTCCTCACGGTAAGCAGGACAAGGATAAAGCCTTTTCTTTCTCGTACATTACCAACTTTCCATTTGTGCTGTGTTCTACTGTACACATTCAAACTTGAAAAAGTGTTAAAGCATTGTTTTTATGCTAGAACAGTCCCCTTTTAGCACAAACACATATGCTCGCCACAATGCACACAGTCTTGCATTAGGGTGCAAGGGTATCTGCATTAGTGCAATGGAGTCAAAAGTACGCCATAGCAGAGGGAGCGAAAAGGAGCACCATATCTTTATAGATATGGTGTTTTCATTCATTCTGAAACTGACAGAACACAGCGCACCATGTTTGCATGCTGGACAACGCTGTGCCAAGGAATAGTGCATTTTCCCTTTAAAATATACTAACATACCTTCTCCAGTGATCCAGTCATACCAAATAACCTTTGTCCTTGGCTAGTCTCCATTGCTAACTCAGGCATACCACATTGAGCATAAGCTTTTCCTTGAAGAACCATCAGGCATGCAGTCATAAAATTACAATTGTATACAAAAATACATTTGGCAAAGCAAAATGCAACCTCTCCTAAGAGTGCCTGAGAAGGATTATCCCTCACAATGCATATCTTCTCTCCCCATGTTTTGTGAGAGGAGGTAATCAACACCAAAACTATCGCCTACTACCGTAGTCTCTGAGATGTCATGTTACAAAGTACCACTCTGCAGGCTATAGTAAAGAGAAATAACAATCCACCCTGAAATGTCTATTACCATTAACATATGGTATTCACAATAAACACATCAGGCCTGCTATCTCCAGGGGGTAGGTATACTTTATTTAGATATAAAAAAAAAATCTTTAAAAGATCACCTCAAAGTTACACAGCAAAACATTTTAAAAACAGAACCTTAGCATAAAAACGGTAGTTAATAGAAACTTCAAAATACAATAAAAAACTTCACCAATCTGTCAATGGAAAAGGACTTAATGTGCAAATTGCAATGTCCAGTTTAACATTTAAAGTGCATTTAGATACAAGTCTTTGACATCAGGCCTGCTATCTTTATTGTGCATTTTCAAAATAAAGTGATCAGGCGTATAGCCACCACAACTAACATGGTCCTGCTGTATTGAGCATAAGCTTTCCCACAAGGCAAAAAATCTCAAAGCAAGTAGAAGCACTCGACAACTGCCCAATACAATGCTGTACTCAAGGGAACCAACATGTGGGTGGAGCATAAGCCCCTCTCTCAGTTGTACTTCGGAAAAATCCTTTTTCCATTGATCATGTAAGGTCTCGCCAGACCTTAAGAGGTTTTTAACCTAATGTATTTCTGATAAAAGCAATGATTAATTTTCTCCTATAATTCACATGTCACTTTTTAAATGAAACGCCATCCTTCAGGTTCAGGAATATTGGATCAATACTTAATCATGGAAGACTGAGAGTGACCATGGCCGCAAGGAACTTAATTAGGAATTAAATACAGGACTGCACCTCAAAATTAAATAACCCCATAGATTCGTATAATATCATATAATAGTGAAGATATAATACAGTGCTACTAAAGCAAAAATGCTTAGATAACGAACCATTTGGAAAACCATTTATGAAGCAATTAAGCAAAACTTTATAGTTTCAGCAAGATGAGTTTGTGAAGATGACTGACCAAAATCAAACTTTAACAGACCAAATAAAAATAGAGAAAGTCAAATTACAGTAATGAGTGATGGTGAAAATTTGCATATTTAAAAAGTAAACAACAAACTGTTGCGAACGAATGGAAAGCACATACAAATTTCATAAATCTGGAAAACGCTACATTTTTATTGGATGTAAACTAAACGAAATCTAGAGTAAACAAGCATTTGGTAAAAACCAACATGCCTCAACAACAAAACCAGGAGTCACTCATATTGGCTTAGAAAATATGTTTTCCACCTCAGGCCAGCACCATGCACGCACCTGCATAGCATCCATATTGCGATGTTGTTTTCCTAATATAAACAAAAAAGGGTTTCCCGATGGCCATCTGCAATGTAAAGTCCTCTGGTCAGCAGTGGAATGATACAGCTCATGCAATAAAAATACGGTGAAATCAAAATGCTCATGGGGCATAACAAACACAAGAATAGGGTTTAAATCCATCCAATAAGAGGCAGGGATCTCAGATAGCCAAGAAAGCCATTGAATCACGAGCGAGGGGCAGACACAAAGCCCGCTTAAATTCTACATTGGATACAATAGATCTGCTGCCAATAACTAGAGAAAGGTGTCTATAGGCGAGATCTAAAAATGAATAAAAGCCTGAAAAAGTTTGCCAATATTTTGAAAATGGCACAGATGATTTAGCATTACCTTTTGATGTTAAGGTTAATATGAAGGATATCATTATCCACATTAGGGCAATCATGTTTTTTACAATTAAAAATGCTTATTTCGAGGCTAGCGCAAAGCGTACAAAGTCAAATTTGCAGGTCCTCTTTCTACTTCCAGCATCTATGGTACAATCATGCGGAGAACTATAAACAAAACATACAGAAATTATCCTCAAATCTCAAAAACGACCATAGGTGGGCATAGGAAGAGGCAGTTGAGCATCAAGGCAGATTCTCAGGCCAACATATATCACTACTAGAATGTGTCAAAAATGGAGGAGGGAGAGCTAGATTATCTCACACATGCAACGCGCACAACATGAGCAGCAGAACTACACAATTAAATACTCGAGTAAACAGATACAGAATATGAAGCTTTCACACAACCTTTCCGCAAAGACAAAGACCATGTAATATAAAGACATGCTCTAAAAATGTATTAAACACTGGAAACAGAGGGCCTCATTTATGAGGAAGCCATGCGGTGCAGCGGTGGAGCGCATCGCCCCCGGTGTGGGAAGATTCCTGTCGCTGCGAACATCGTCGCAGAGCCTGACGTCGCTGAGAGACCCGTTGCACCGCTTGCCTGCGGACCGCATCCCGTCACTGCGAACATCGTCGCAGAGTCCAGCACCAATGCATCGAGGGGCCGCGACAGAAGAGGATGAATGCTGCGCATCGCCGCTGCACCAAAGATCGTCGCCGTCCCGAAGATCGTTGCATCGTGCCTGTGCGAGACGCTTCCTACCAGAGAACCTGCAAACCGGAATCCATACAAGGTATCTCATCGCTCCCCATACAGACCGGATTCGACGCAACCCGCCCGCTGCGTGCAGCGGGGTTGTCGTATCGCCTCCCCAGGGTCTCAGGAGTGACGCATCGCTTGTTTTCTGACGCTGCAGCTACCGCTGGGAACTTTTGTCGCATCTACAGGTACTTTGGGCTAAAAGTGACGCAACTGTGGTTTATTTTGGTGCAAACCCTTGAACTCATTTTAAAAACTTATTTTGCAACAGTGGATGTTGGATTTTTTTCGTTTTGGTCTTGTGTAGTTTAGATAAAGATACTTTAGTTTTCTAAACTGGTGTGGAGTCCATTTGTGGTGTTTTCACTGTGTTACTGTGAGTGTTGGTACAAATACTTTACACATTGCCTTTGATAAGCCTGTCTGCTCGTGCCAAGCTACCAAGGGGGTGAGCAGGGGTTATCTAAAGAGTGTATCCCCCTTACCCTGACTAGAAGCAGGGCATTGGTACCTACCTCTGCCAACTAGAGACCCCCAGATCTAACAGGAGGCAAGTGCATAACAGACCAATGAGGTTTCTAATCAATAAAATAATGAGAGGGCTAGAACTGGATTACGCAGGAAGAATTTCTTTAAGAGTGGAATGATAAAAATCTTTCTCTCTACTTTTTAAGCAAAAGAGCAATATATGTGAAGTTGATTGAGTGGTAAAAGGCTTATAGAAAATAAATTATGTGGATGACCCAGCATTAGTGGAATAAAATTCAGTCGAAATCTGGTCAAGATAAAACAAGTGCAAAAGGAACAATTGATGGACAGAATGCAGAACAATGTCATACATTCACCCCAGTACAGAGATCTAGGCCTTAATCCAAGATAAAACAATGCTGGTTGGTCTCGACAAACCGTAGATATGTCATGTTATGTTGTACTATTTTATAAAGCGCACAGCTGCCCCAGCAAAGGGGCATCCCAGCGCTGATAGCAGAAATTAGGAGGCTACAATGTAAGCAGGGCCTATAGTGGAGGGAAGAGGTGGGTTTTAATAGGTTTACGGAATGCCACGTAGTTGTTAATGCTGCGGATATGCATAGGAAGAGAATTCCAGAGTTTTGCTGCCAGTGTGCGGAAGGAGCACCCACCAGCATGCACCCCCCTCACCCGGGGAACAACCGCCAGATGATGACCCATCGAGCGGAGTTGGCGGGTGGGTGTATAAGATGAAAGCAGGTTGGCCAAGATGCCAGGAGAGGAAAAATCTAAATTTTAAAAGCAATGCAGAGGGACTTAAACTCTACACATCAGGCCACCGGCTACCAGTGTAGCCGACAAATAGCACTGGTAGTGGAGCAGGTTCTAGGGAGGCCAAGGAGAGTTCTAGCAGCTGCGTTTTGGACCCTCTGCAATCTCAAAATGTCAGCCTTGTTCGTCCCCAGATAGAGCGAGCTAGCATAATCCAGCCTCGACAGAACAGAGGCTTGAACAATAACCTGCCTGATGGACGGTTTGAAAAAACCCAACAACGGTTTGAGCCCCGGCAACATACCAAAACAAGTCCCTGCCACTTTCTTAGTTTGCACCTGGAAGCTAAGAGCCGAGTCCACCCAAACACCTCGATTTTTCACCATCTGTTTGGGGGTGGGTGCACAGTCCACCAGCGATCAATCCACAGCTCACAGTCTTTCCCTACCAGCAGAACCACAGGCTTGCTGGCATTGAGCTGGAGGCAGTTGGCAGTCATCCACTCAGCGATAGCAACGAGATCGCTCCAAAACTTATGAGTGTCCCGCACGGAATCATCAGAGAGTGCAACTACCAACTGCGTATCATCTGCATATGAAACTACTGTAAGCCCTCTACTCCTGGCCACAGCTGCTATTGGTTGGACGCACAAGTTGAAAGCGTTGGGCTTAAAACTGAGCCCTGTGGCACACCTTGTTTAATAGTATGGACCATGGAGGCAAAAGGGGGGCCGTTACCTGGAAGGTCCTCTCAGAGAGAAAAGAGAAGAACCAGTCCAGGGCAGAGCCCACAAGGCCTGCCTCCTCCAACCTTTGCAGCAAGATCTGATGGGAAACCGTGTCAAACGTTGCACTTAGATCTAATAAGATCAGTGCTAAAGTCCGTTCAGCATTTAGTGCTACTCTCAGATGTTCGGTCACAGCTAGGAGAGCAGACTCCGTGCTGTGGCCAGAGCGAAAGCCATTCTGAGAGGGGTCTACTATGTTATTCTCTTCCAAAAATCCTGTCAAGATGGAATTTATGTAGGCCTCAGACATCTTAAATACCCACGGCAGGAGAGAAATAGGGCAAAAGTACTCAGGTTTAGCTGTATCGAGGGTGTTTTTTTTAGCAGGGGAACAACCCTTGCTTGCTTCCAAGTCCTAGGGACAACTGCCATAGACAGGGACATGTTAATCACCTGACCCAGAGGTATAAGAAGCACAGGCAACAATTTCATAAATTGATCAGGCTTAAGGGGGTCAGCAGGGGAGACGTATTTAACCTTGCTACATAGTGAACGCAGCTCATCCTGGAAGATCGGCAGGAAAGCGGCAAACGTATGAGTAGGAAGGGGTCTCCTCACAGGGTCAGAACACATAGCAGCTTGATGAAAGGTCTTATAAATGTTTTCCACCTTATTAACAAAAAAGATGGGGAGAGGCTCACATTGCTCATACGACGTTATCGAAGGCACTGCAGAGACCCCCGCTGATTTAAGATCTTTAAGTATAGAAAAGATATTTTGGTGGGGTTACTGCTGCTCCTGATCTCGTCCGCAAAGTAAGCTGCCCGTTCTGTCTGAATAGCCCTGTGATACTTCTTGATGGCTGCCTGATGATACCCCTTCAGGATCTGGTCATAATCCTGTCTGCAAGCCCGCCCCAAGCATTTCCATGCTCTACGCATAGTAGCGAGTTTGTCATTATACCACAGACTAGATTTTGTATTACGGCACTTAGACCATTTAGCAGGAATAAGTGTGTCCAGGGGGAAGAGGATCCAGTCCGATAGTGCTTTATCGGCAGCATCTGGGTCATCCGGCATGCTGTGTGTGTTCATAGAGAGGAGAGCATGAGATTGGTCAATATTTAATTTGTGCCAGGGGCGCTTGAGAGAGAACTTCTGGAGCACCCTCCGGGAGGGCACTACCCCTGAGAGTGTCATGGGGATCAAATAGTCATCGGGCCAGCACACCGGGATGGGGGTGTTGACTGTGAGGGAGGGAAGGTTAGAGAAGACTGGGTCCAGCAAATGGTCAGCGGATTGGGTGCGACCTTGAACCAGTTGGAGCAGCTGGCATGCCGCCAGGTCAGCAAACAAATTACCCATTTCCGAGTCATGGGGGCTGTCAAGATGCAAGTTCAGATCACCAATAACGCTAAAATTGGCAGCTCTCATTGCCAAGGAGCTAACTGTATCGATGAGTGCTGCCCTAAACTCTATAGATGGTCCTGGCGGGCGGAAAACCAGTAGCCCACACATGGTATAGCTAGCATTAAAAGAAATACCAAAACGTGCACACTCGCAGCCAACCAGAGTTTCTTTTTTTTTTTTGGCCTCATTGTGCAATAAGACAGGATGAGTTGAGGTAGCAGGATTTTTTGTGGCTAGGGGGCCTTTGTTTCCATCCGGTACCGCCCAGGCCCTTTTCCCAGGCATACACCTTCGATTGAGGAGTTTTCTTTTGTATGTGGAAGTCCCACTGTTCCTTGTTGGAAGCAGATTCCCAATTACTCATATTGCTGTTTTGCTTGATCATTGGACCTTTTCCTTTTTTCTTATGTTACAATAGAGGGACTTTCCCCGTGACTTTCCCATATATCCCAGAAATCTTGCCTTCTGCTTCGTGTGACCACCCCTCCGCTCAAGTTTATTTATCCTAATGACTGAAACCAGCCATTCCGCATAATGTTGGTGGGTTTTGGTGTATCCATTTGATACATATTTCCCGCCTTGCTAGTAATATCAGTAGGAAAAGTAACTTGCTATGTTTTTTATTTAAGCTACGTCCTGCACTATTTTCATAATTTCTCCTTACCCAAACATGACTAACCCCAGGCTTACCTCTATCTCCTGCTGTAGAACTTCTTCCCAAAAGGTTCGTAGTTGGGGGCACCTCCAGAACATATAGACATCTTTCGCTCTCTCCTCTCTTGGGACACTTTTTCACCTCTCCCCTTGACATCTTGGACAGCTTCTTTGGTGTCCAATAAGCTCTATGTAATGTAAATAAATTATTCTTTTTGAGGGGTGCAGACTTGACTATGTGCCAGCATGAAGACATTGATACTTGCCATAGGTTCAGGGTATCCAGCGTCGGCAGGTCTTTCCCCCAAATCTCTATGGGTAGACTGCATTCTTCCTCTCCTGCCAATATGAAAGACCAGTACCACTGTGCCACTTCTTTCTTCATTGCATCCCCTTGAATTTTCGACTCTAGTTCCCAATTTCCAGTGCCGTCTTTCTCTAGAGACTTTGTCCCGCTCAATAGTTGGTAAAATTTACATTTGGAAAGTGTCCCATTAGTCAGTGACAATAGTTGATTGCATCCAACTAATGAATTTTCTGCTATTATCTGGCCCCACTTTGTTACTCCCCCTGTTCTTAGTGGAGATGATAGCGTATCTCTTCAACATTTTGGTGTGCCTGGTGAGTCCCAGATTGGGGCATTGTTACTATAATAAGGAATTTTCCACGAGCCTCTAGCTTAGTTCCATAGTTTGGCAGCAGACACTAATATCTTCCGTTTTACTTTTTTAAAGAATTTTGGATTGCCAAATTTGTATAGGAAGTGACGTCCTTCTGGGGTTGTCATAGCTTGCAGGTAGGGTGGATACAATTGATGTTCTTTGAACTGCACTCTGATGTTCTTAAAGTGAAAGGCCCTATAGTACTGGAACAGATCCGGGCTAGAAATTCCTCCATGTTACTTCCTACTCCTGATCTTTTTCCAGGAAATTCTGACTCCTCTTGAGACCCAGATGAAGCTGCTAATATCTCCTTGTATCTTGTTAAACCACTCTCTCCTAAATTCTAAAGGTATGGTATTGAAGATGTATGTGAATTTAGGGAGGAGCATCATCTTTATTAAATTGGAACGGCCCAGGAAGGATAGCAGTAGGTTTTTCCATGCACTTAGGAGTTTCTTGGATTCTGCTAGAACTTTATTCAGATTTATTTGAGCAATTTTCTCGATCTCGCCCACTTCCTGGATGCCCAAGTACCTTAACTGTTTCTTCACCATAGGAATGTGGCACTTAGTGTTCCATTGCATGACTTCCGTTTTCTGTTGATTTATCTGATATCCTGATATTTTACCAAATTGGTCCATTGACTCTGTTATTTCTGGGATTGAGACTGCTAAATCGTCCGTAAATAGCATTAGGTCATCTGCATAGAGTGCAATCATCTTGACCCATGTTCTATACCGGAAAGGGGTTATCCGCTGACTATGCCTCAAGGCATTTGCTAAGGGCTCTATATATAGGATGAACAACAGTGGGAAAAGGGTGCATCCCTGTCTAGTACCAATCCCGGTTTTTATTTTATCTGTGAGGGCTCCATTTACTAATATGCGTGATGTGGGTTTTTTGTATAGAGTCTTTACTACCCCTACAAAGCTACCTCCCATTTTGTATTTTTCTAGTGCTTTGTGTAAATAAGCCTATCTGACCCTATCGAACGCTTTTGCAGCGTCAAAAGCGATTATAGATTAGGTGGATCGTTCCTGCGTAGCCACGTCTATTGCTCCCACCAGTTCATGTGTTAGTTCCTGGATCTGTCTACCCCTTATAAAGCCTTTTTGATCCTCATGAATCAAAGTACCTGCTACCTGGCCCAGTCTTCTTGCCAATATTTGAGTATATATCCTGTAGTCACTATTTAACATAGACAGTGGCCTGTAGGACTCGCACAGTTTAGGGTCCTTCCCTGGTTTTAGTTAGGCCTGGGCTAAAAATCCGTTCCGCTCGCGTAAATTGCGATAGTTTGCCATTTTCGCGTTCCGCGGAGAGCGTGAAAATGTCCACATTTCCGCAATCCGTATTTTACCGGAAATTTTTTTGCTTGCTCGCGCTGTAAAATAATACATTCTCACGTGCGCGCGATCGCCTTACCTGAATCCCCGCGTTCGCCAACAAGTTTTCCCGATCCGGTCGCGTTCTCCACGAGATGTTGGATTGTTGGTAGACATTTGCGCTGTCTCGCGACAGTTCGCGCCCGCAGTAACGTCATTCGTCGCGCGATCACGTCTTTCTTCTCGCGATCATGCACCGCAAGACAAGTGAAAACAAGATGGCCGCGCCCTTGAGCAACCGCATGGGTAAGTTGGCGAGCCGCGACCACGCAGAAAATACCGCGAACGGGCGGGAAAAAAACTTCCGCATCTTTGCGATATTTCCGCGTGTTTGCGGAGATTTTTAACATTTTCGCGATAATTTGCGAAAGTGAATTTCGCAAATTCCGCCCACCCCTAGTTTTAATAGGATGCATATTATCGCCTCCTCCCATGATTTCGGCAGCTCCTGTACCTTTATAAATAGTTTGTTTAATAGCTCGGTCAACTGGGGCACAAGCTCTTCCTTTAAGGAATTGTATAGCTCATTTGGCAAAGCATCTGGGCCTGCTGCTTTTGCTCTTTTTAATTCCTTTACTGCCCCCATGACCTCTTCTTCAGTAATTTTGGAATTAAGCTTAGCCTTATGGTTCTCTATTATTGCTTTCTTTACCCAAATCGTGAGGTATTCCTCCATCTGCTGTTCATCTGCCCTTATATCCTCAGTATATAAATTCTGAAAGAAGATGTAAAATGCCCTCCTGATCACTGCTTCTTCCGTGCTTGGATTGACTTGATTTTCCTTCCGTATGCATAAGGTCGTATTGCGACTTTGCTCTGTCTTAGTTTTCCATGCTAAGATTTTGCCGCAACCCTCCCCATAGTGATAGTGTGCGAGTTTACTGGCCTCCCATTTGTCTTTAACCTTAGCTTCTAGTATATAATTGAGCTCACTCTTTAACTCATTCCTTTCCATATCTAGCTTTTCCCTTTTATATGCAATGTTCTCCTCCTCCAATCTCTTTCCTATGTCTAAGATTCCCCTTTCTAACTCGCTGATCCTGATTTTAAACATCTTATGCCTATAGGCCCTTAAGCGGATCAATTTCCCTCTCATTACGGCCTTGTATGCATCCCACCACACCTGCCAAGAAGTCTCATTTACGTTTGTTAAAAAGAAAGATTCAGTTTCAGGAAAGTTTCAGATCTCAATTTTTCTACTATCTCAGTGTCGAGAAGCAAAGTTCTGTCCAAAGTCCATCTCGGAATTACTTGTGTCTTTTGAAGGCACACCTCCATCTGCAATGCTGAGTGGTCAGAGAGGTGCGCCGGGAGATGCTCTACCTTTTTCACTTTACTGCTTAGTGTCTTGTCTACTAAAAAGTAGTCTATTCTTGACACGTGGCCCAACTTTTTGTTCCTAAATGTAAACTTGTGAGTCTTAACTCCCATTTGAAGCCAGATATCTAACAAACCTAAGTCTTCTAGGTAGAGCTTTAGACAGCTCCTCATTTTGGGAAGGGTTACGATGTTCCTAATTGGTTACCTGTCTCTCCTGGGATCTATAACCAAGTTAAAATTAAGCCTGGGCGTAGTGGGGCTACGTGGAGCAGTGTGTAGTGTGCCCAAATCACGCACACTTGCGCGCTCCACGTAGCCCCACTACGCGCTGCCCGCCTCCCGCCCACCCTCCTTTTAAAATAATATCATGCATGATAAAATAATTAAATGTAAAGACTTACCTGCAGCGTGGCGTCTCTGGGGCTCCCTCTTCCTCGTTTCCAACTTCTTGTGACAAATGCGTATGCGCGGACGCCCGCACATGCGCATTTCTTGCGTGAAATGCGCATGCGCGGGCGTCCGCGCATGCGCATGCTTCGCCTACTTCGAAAACTGCGAAGCAGGCAGCGCTACGTACACTACGTGGGCGAAGCGTAGTATAACGGCCAGGGTTAGTTAAAATCACCACCAATTATAACTTGTGCGGACGCAACCAGAAGATGTGTGTACAAGGCCTGCATTGCAGCTGTGTCGTCCAAATTAGGACCATAGTATCCAGCTATCACATAGCTTCCCCCGTTCAAGCGTCCTTTTGCCACGGTCCATCTCCCCTTCGCGTCACTGCTAGATGATTCAATAGTCACATTTGCTGATCTCTTAAAAAGGATACTCTTTCCCTTGACACAGCAAGCCTGATCTGTGCATGTATAGGCATCCGCCCACTTTTGCTTCTTCAATATTTCTTCCCATAGAGGTGTGTTTCTTGAAGAATTATTATATCGCAGTTTATCCATTTTAAATACTCAAATATTTTATATCTTCTTCTTTTGACCCTCAAGCCATTTACATTCCACGTTAGGATGTTAACTCCCATGACCTACGACAGTGCTCCTATCTATGTCTCCTGCTCTTGCACAAATTGGACCATGTGTTTTTTTCCCATATGCTCCCACACCCTTTGTGAACTCTCACTCTTATTCTTGTGATCCAGTTCCCCTTCCCTCCCCCTTTTTCCCCATGGAGAACCCTCCCTCTGTCTGTTTGGCGATGCATCTCGCCGCTTCAAGCCCCTTACTCTTCAGGCATTCTTTACACTTTTTGCGCCTTAATTTTGACTATTAAGGATTCTACTTCCTTGGATTCTCTTAGGTTTTACATCTGGTTGCCACACATTATTCTCAGAGAGGCGGGGAAGCGCATTTGTGCTGTCGCTCCCAGGCATTTCAACTCCTGCATATATTGACCTAATTCCCACTGCCTATCCAGAGTTGCTTTTGAGATGTCTGATCTTAGTCTAAAGGCCCAATCATCCTTAGTGTGCGAGCCAGCTCTTATTGCCTCACTTAGGATTCTCTCCTTTAGAGTGTAAGTTTTAAAGTTGATCAGAATCTTCCTCGGGTTCTTCCTTAGTTTACCTTTACCGAAAGGATCCCTATGTACCCTCTGGATATCTTCTGTCAGTACCTTTGTTTCAACCCACGGGAAGAACTCCTTCAGAAGAGTGACCACATAGCCTTTGATATCATCCCCCTCTTGCCCTTCCGAAGCATTTAGGACTCTTAGATTGTTGCGTCTGGCCTGGTTTTCCATCTACTCTATTTTTCTCCTTAGGTCTTTTTCAATTTCTTTCAGGGCCCTTATCTCCTCCTTATTCAACTCCATGCTCTTCCCCATCTCCTCTACTGTGGATTCCACTGCCCTAATGCGTTCCATTATGGAGTTGATTTTAGTTTCCAGTACTGCACAGGCACCCTGGATCCTATGTTGGTTTTTCTCTGAGGTGGCAAAATTCTCCCTCATTTCTGCAATCAGGGACTCAATTAGTTTTTCCTTACCCCTTGCTCCTTCTGCATTGCTCTCGACCCATGTATTTGGCTGCCCATCCTTCTCTTCGGAAACTGGGAGGGGTTCCTCCCCTGTGGCGTCAATCGTTTCAAGAGTCTGAAATCTGTTATTGCTAGTTGGAAAGTCAGACAATGAACTTGCCTCCATCACTACAGATTTGTTCCCTATTTGGCTCTGCTCTCCTACTGGTGCTGTTGTTTCGCTTGGGAGTGTCTGTTTGACTTTGAAATATGATCGAAGGGAAGGGGTGATTTTTACTTTTGGGCCCTCTACTCCTGCCCGAGTTGGGGCTTGGGGGTTTCTTACTGTTGTGTATTGTAGCAGTAGTTACAGTAGTGATAGGATTCTAATTCAAATCGGGGGTTATTGTGAGACTTGCTGCCAGTTTTTTGCTCCTCAAACAGTACCTTGCCCCACTATTCAGAGCGATGTCCTGTAGCCGCTCTTTCAGTGCCTCTGAGCGATTTATGCCTGCTCCTGGCTTCCTCCCCATCCAGAGTTTCTTTAACAAAAGTGCAGGTGTGGCAAGATATGAAAACAACTGCAATACCTCCCCCTCTAGATTCTCTATTGAGAGTCACAATGCTGAAACCGTGGGGGAGCGCCAAACCTGGCTCAGTCACCATGTCAGCTGACAGCCATGTTTTCATCAGAAAAAGGACATCGGGAGATTCATCCTGCAACAGGTCGTAGACACCAGGAAAGTGCTTGGCTAGGGAGCGACAATTGAGGCTAAAATGTTTGATATTCTGTCTGGAACAGGGAGGGGAAATGGGGGACGAGGTAATAGCCCAGGAATTAAAACCGCAGCTCTTACAGCAGAACGGGCCCTCAGGCAGATTACATGGAGGGTGGCTGCAGGAGCTCACAAATGTCCTAATGGCAAGGAGGTCGCCACAGGAGTAAAAGAGCTTACCGCTGACCGAACCGGCAGCATGTCTGGCGACGTCCATGCACGGATGGGTGCAGATGGGCTTGCCTTATGCATGCCAGCAGCCCGCTCGCTGCGCCTGTCCGGGGTGTGAGCATGCTTAAATAATAAAGCGCTAGGAGCAGTGGCGCCCCCACCACCCCCGGAAGTGCATCACCCCTTGCAGGGCCGGAAAGTGAAAGTAACCGCCCTCCACGCTAAAGGCACACAGCCGCGGTGGACCGGAGCGGGGAACTGAGTAACACCAAGCAGGTAAGAGGTGAACAGTAAGGGATTAAAACAAAGCTTGAAACACACAGTTCAACCCCACCAGAGGTCAGCTGAGTGAATTAATAGATTAAAAATAAATGCCAGTAACGCCGGAAAATTAAATGAGAACACGAAGCCTCACCAATCATTGCTGTACGTCTGCGGTCTGAGCATGCTTAAATAATGAAGAGCTAGGAGCAGTGCCACCCCCACCGCCCCCGGAAGTGCGTCACCCCTTGCAGGGCAGGGAAGTGAAAGTAACCACCCTCCACGCAAACACAGCCGCGGTGGACAGAATAATTAGGCACATGCAGTGTGCTCTCATAAAACTTTACAGACTGTTTTTTCTTTTTGGCTATCCCACCTATCACGTGTAACTTTCGTTAAATAAATGGCCTTCAATCTAGATTTAGGAATGTGTACGCAAAGGGTAGGAGTATCCTACAGGAACGCAAGATCCAAAGAGGTTAAGGTTTGCCTGACATATACGAAAGCCACAGGATTTGTGGGTGTGAGCCATATTCATAATATTTTTCAGGATTTTGTGGTTCAGATCCACAGTTTCTATTTTCCAGACTGATAACCAGAGAGAAAGTGGCACTAATTTAATAGCATCAGTGATGAATGGCATACTGACTTCAGTGTGTGCCACAAGGTTATTACATGAGTTTGGGACTGACAGTAATCTTTTAATGAATTTGTCTTCTAAGACTTGAAGTGCTGTCACGTCTATTATCCCCCAGATTGCTGCCCCATATATAGCCATTGGTAGTGTTTTAGCCAAGTAAATTTTAACCATTTCTAAAATTGGCTTGAGACCAATTTTTTGGAAAATCTAAACATTGCAGTGATACTTTGGAACATTAAGTTTGCTCTGTTTTGCAGCATCTCTCTCCAGTTTGTTTAACATCAAAAACAATACCTAGATAATTAAAATGTTGTACTTGCTCAATTTTGCCCTCCTCTAGATGGTAACTAGGCCTGGGCAAAATTTCCGTTCCGTTCGCGGAATTGGCGATAATTTGGCATTTCCGCGTTCCGCGGAGAGCGCGTAAATGTCAAAATTTCCGCATTCCGCAGCTTTGCGATAATTTGGTTCTTGCTCGCGCTGTAAAATAATACATTCTCGCGCGCGCGCGATCGCCTTACCTGAATCCCCGCGTTCGCCGACAAGTTTTCCCGATCCGCTCGGGTTCTCCATGAGATGTTGTATTGTTTTAGCCATTTGCGCTGTCTCGCGACAGTTCGCGTCCGCAGTGACGTCATGCGTCGCGCGATCTCGTCTTTCTTCTCGCGATCATGCACCGCGAGACAACTGAAAACAAGATGGCCGCACCCGCGAGCAACCGCAGGGGTAAGTTAGCGACCCGCAACCATGCAGAAAATATCGCGAACGGGCGGGAAAAAAACTTCCGCATCTTCGCAATATTTCCGCTTGTTTGCGGACATTTTTAACATTTTCGCGATAATTTGCGAAAGTGGCTTCCGCAAATTCCGACCACCCCTAATGGTAACTCATCATCTTCTTTTTAACACCTCCTGTTGAAATAATATAGGTTTTGGCTTTATTTACATGTAGATCCAGAAGTGCCATAGGGGTCCTTGCCAATAAAACTGTGTTATCCGCATATAGAAGCATGGAGAAGGGGGACATCGAGACTATTGGAGTATCTTTTGCGATATTGATCAGGGTGTCATTAAGTTTGCTGGTATATAGGGCAAACAAAAAAGGAGTCAGAACGCATCCTTGTCTGACTCCCCTTTCAATTTTAAATAACTTGGTAAATTCACCTAAACTCCCATATTGGACCATAGCGGTAGAGTGCTCTTATAAAATTTATAATAGTATATTCCACTCCCATATTCTTTGAAATTGACCAGAGTTTGTTATGTACCACACAATCAAAGCCCTTTGACAGGTCCATGAAGGTTGTATATAATTGGGCCTTTTTACCATGGTATATTTTTCTAAACTCATTGTTAGATTAAGACATTGGTCTAAAGTGCACTGCCCCTGTCTGAACCCGTACTGCACTTCCGAGAGGATTTTATTTTCCTCTGCCCAAACTTCCAGTTTATTTAACAAAAGCCTGCACATAAGTGTAGCTGGACTATCAAGCAAAGAAATAGGACAATAGTTAGCAGGTAATGAAGAGTTCCCGTTTTAGGTCTCGCCTGAGCTAGCGCATGCGCTGCCCGGAGAGATATTTTCTATACGGGTTTCCAAAGCGCGACCAGACCTCACTGGCCTAACACTTGCGTTCACGCGAGCGTGCACGTGCGCAGCCGCCAATCACTGCTGCGCGTGCACCACTTGCATTCTTACCACGCAGCGCGTGCCGTCCTCGCGATCGCGTCATCGCGATCACTTTCGCTTTGATCGCGATTGCTTTCATGGCCGCGCGGCCGTTACTTTTACGGCCGTGCGGCCAATGCTTGTTTTTTTTTTAACTGACACCGAAGACTTCCAGTGGGCCATTTAGGCTATGGCTGGCAGGTCTGCCAGGTCCGCAAAGACCGATGGCCTAGTTAAAGATCCCCTCCAGCCTCGTTGGGCTCTATAGAGCCTTTTGTGTAGCCGCTAGTGAAGCCTTTAGTGTACCAGCTAGCAAAGCTATTGCATCCAAATCAGAACATTGCAGAGAGTGGACCTTCTGAAAACCCGATCTGTTTATTCAACTTTTCTGGCAAGGGAGTCATGGTGGATCTAGTGCCAGAAATCTGGTGCAGCGCTCTTCTCTAAATACAGCGCACAAGATGGGAGTTTGGCGGTCAGCGCATGTGCCAAACTCCAAATGACGTGAGTGTGAATTAACAACAAGAGAGGGAGGGAATTTTTGGGAGCCACTCTTAGTCCCCCAGGGCTGTTATAAATCAACAATGGAAGAGTGTGTCCATCAGGTATGAACAAGTGCTGAGAGATATAAAAAACGTGAATCACTATTTTTTTTAAAAGAACCCTCACTCACCAACCTAGTTGGTGACATGCTTCATCATTGGGTTCCCACCGGAGAGACCGAATGTCTCCCCGGTGTGCTGCGACGCCTGAAGTACAGCGGAGCTGTTTTTTTGTGTGTGAATGCAGTGCAAATGGTGATAGTGTAGGTTAAAATATGTCACAGTTTGAACCAATAAGTAATTTTAATAGTGGTAAACCGGACACAATTAAAAACAATGTGGTGGACGTTAGAAAACTGGTGATAATTGGGCCAGCTACATCCTAAATCTGGTGCAAAGTGATCAAAGTGGTCGACATGTTTCTGCTTCTGGCGTTATTACATGAAGCATTCTTCAGGACCTAGTGTAAGGCCACCACGGCGGTATACGCTCGCTAAGGCGTACCCTAACCTGTGGGGTCTAGAGCCGCTAGAGACTTACGGTCAAAATATGGTAACCCTTCAGGAATTCTGAGAGCTTTAGTTCTGTTGAGGCAAGAGTGAAAAACAAAACAGAACAAACAAACAGTGATTCACACAATACATATATAATTTCACAGAGAACAGGCTTAGGCTAATCACACAAATTTTGTGAATGGATTTCATGCACACACATGGTGAAACTTTCCATATTATCAGAACCTTCGGGAAATCTCACTCGTATCAACCCGTGTCGATAAAGGAAATATCCTGTGGTGCTCATTAGCGCTAGAACTAATAGTGCCGGAAAATGCTACACCCTGGTAGGTGGTGATTACGGCAAAACAGCCTGAATAATTCGCCATCACGCTCATAGTCAACACTGCAATCTGGCTGACTTCTGGGAGGCGGAAAACAATTAAGTAATGCTTGGTTTAAAAATGGAGATGCGAGGAATTATCGTATTGGTCGGTGAACATCAAGAAAACCGTAAACGGTGCTTACGTGATGTTCGAATCAACTTCACTACATGAGTCCGGGTGGGAGGCGGGACCTATAATCACACTCTGGACAAGGAGTGAAATGAGTAAAAAGAGATTAAAAACTTACATAGTTGGAGTAAAGGTATGGAACTCAGCACAGCAGAACCTTTACTTACTACTCCAAGGTCACAAGCCCTCTGTAAACCTACTCGGCCCTCCTGCGGACTCGGATGTTAACGTCCGGACCGAGGGAGATGTAAAAGTAGTATGCGTCTCCCAATTGGGAGGCGTAACGTCATCACGCCTGTCACGTGAGATGGTGAAACGGAAGGGGATGACTAGACTGCTGACTTTCAGAAGACTGGGTAATTACTTACACGGCTTCCGGGGAAGTCGCCCAACTCCAAGAGGTTTAGATCGGCAAAGTACCAATGGATTATCGATGTTACGGTGGGGTAAATTGCCGATCATGATTCATGGGAAAAGGCTTTACACATAATAATAGTTATGCGCATTAGTCAGGACAGATTATTGGAATCAGACATAGAGTTATATGCCAGGGGCGCGAGATTGTTTTAGCGGTAAATGCCACTTCCTAATGGGTGTTCAGGACGGACCAGAGGGAAAAGTACCTATTACTGAAGTGAAAGGGCATCTGCTACATACTCATTCGTATAGCAACGTGGTCATGTCTTGAATAGTAGGTGTTATTTAACAATGCGACTAATTTAGTGTAAAAAGAGTCTCAAAGAGATTGGACTTACACATAATCATAATTATGCGCATTTATTAGGACAGATTATTAGAATCAGGTATAGATGTTTATGCCAGAGGCGTGTAATTGATTAAAAGTGAATGCCACTTCCTAATGGGTGTTCAGGACAGATCAGAGGGAGAAAAATACCTGTTGTTGAAATGGAAAGGCATCTGCAACATACTCATTTATACAACAACGTGGTCATGTCTTGAATAGTAGGTGGTATATAGCAGAGTGACTAATTTAATGTTTATCTTTTTAACATTTATCTTTTTAACACTGTGCCCCATGGGATATTATCGTTGAAACCCGTAGTGTGACTAGACAGGCGATAGATCCAGCGCTGCTCTTTTTCGAACAGAATGTTAGTTGCCCTAAACCCTGGTCTAATTTGTTCAATTATAGTCCAGGTCAAATCGTCAGGAGTGTGTTTAAGATCTACATAATGTTCTGTCATTTTTGTGATACTTCTCCCACAGCGGATTGTGCTTCTATGTTCAACAATACGTTGTTTGATTTTGCGTGTGGTCATACCAACGTATCTGATCCCACACGGGCATGTCAGTAGATAGATGACGTTGGATGAGTTACAGTTCGTGTGTGCAGGTTGACTCCACACTTTACCTTGTTCGAGATTCAGAGTCTTGCTTGCTTCCGTGAGGTGACACACACTGCACTGCCCACATGGGAAATGGCCTGTCACTTTGGGGAGTCCCCAGGATTGTAAAACAGACGGAATATTGTCAGGTGGTACTGCTCGTGGTCTCGTGTGTACAAGGGCATCTTTTATGCTTCTAGCCTTCCTGAAAGAGAAAAGGGGTTTCTCCCATTTTAAGTTGTTACTTACAAGGATGCCCCAATGTTTCCGAATAGATTTAGTAACAGCATTAGAAGCCGTGCTGTAAGTTGTCACACATGTCAAAGGGATTTCTTCCACTGCTTTTACTGAATCCTCCAGTAAGGCTTCTCTGTGTTGATTTTTGGCCCTCTTATAGCTGCGGTTTAGAATTTTCTCTGGATAACCTCTTCTTTTCAGTTTAGTTGATAGATTATCGGATTGAATGCGATAGTCTTCCATGCGACTACAATTGCGTCTGATGCGCAAAAATTGACCAAACAGGAGGTTTTCTCTCAGGGGTCGTGGATGGAAGCTAGAGAAGGCTAAGAGATTGTTTTTCGAGGTCGGTTTATAGTAGTTTTTAGTTAGTAGCTTGCCTTCCCGTTTGGTGATAGTCAGATCCAGAAATATTATTTCGTTCTGATCATACGTGTTGGTAAATTTCAGGCTGGGGTCGCAAGTATTAATCCATTCAAAAAACTTTACAAGTTGGATTTCAGGTCCTTTCCAGATCACCAAGATGTCATCTATATATCTTTTCCAAAAAGATATATAGGGCGAGAACGGATTATTGGTGGTCAGTATATGCTTCCGCTCGAAATCATGCACGTAAAGGCCTGCCACACTGGGAGCAAAGGTACTCCCCATGGAAGTACCGGTGGATTGAAGAAAGAGGGTCCCTTTGTATTCGAAAAAATTCTTTTCGAGGGCTAGGGTGGCGCAATCAACGACGAACTGTTTAGATGTCTGGAAGTCCCAGGGGTTTTCCTCCAAAGTCTCACTGATGACCCTGATGGTATCTTCCTGAGGTATGCTGGTATATAGACTTTCTATGTCTAGAGATACCAGGAAAGTCGGATCATCTGTCAAAGTTACATCTTGTAAAAGAACCAGCAGGCTCTTGGTATCTTTCAAGTAGGTCGATGTGCTCTGAATCAAAGGTTTTAAGAAGAAATCGCAGTATATGGAAAGAGGCTCCAGGAGAGAACCAATGCCGGAGACAATTGGACGGCCAGGCGGCGGAAACTTATTCTTATGAGTTTTTGGTAACGTATAAAAGTAGGGAATAGTCCACTCACTTTTGGTTAGGAAATCAGCCTCATGTCAGCTTATATGTCCATTGGACTCTGCCTCTTCCACTAGGTTGACAATCATTGTTTTTAGCTCAGGGGAAGGGTCATTGGTTAGCGGGGTGTAACTGATCCTATCCGCGAGAAGGCGTCTGCATTCTGTGTCATAGGCTGTGGAATCTTGAATTACAAGACCCCCACCTTTGTCAGCTGGTTTTATGACAATGGAAGAATTTGACTGGAGGGTTTTTAGTGCCAGGAATTCGGCGGCATTCATGTTCTTGAAGGTGCCGGTGTCTTCGTATGCCTCAATGTCATTGAATACTGCCTGCTCAAATGCAATAAGTTCTGCCGGGACAGTATGAGGCGTTGGTGTAAAGGTGGATTTTGGCCGTAATCCTGTATCACTCTCTGGCGAGGAGGGACTAATAGCTTGATGTTGTTCGAAGAAATGTTTGAGTTTAAGTTTTCTGAAGAAATCAGCTAGTTCACAATGTAGGCGAAAACGGTCAAGGCGAGCAGTTGGAACAAAACCTAACCCCTTCTCTAAGACTCGTTGTTCAGTGTCTGTGAGTACAAGGGAAGACAGGTTGGTCACTAGGGTCTCTGGTTGCTCGGCCCTGCTTGTTGAGCCCCTGACTTGCTCCTCGTGTTGATCCCCGTCTCTTCGTCTGGTCCCCAGTGTACCTGATTCCTTCTCCTTCCCCGGCCTCTTCGGCCTCTCTCTAAAAAAGGGGGGCGGTACATGTTGGGGGGGTAAGGGGGAATCGGCATGAAGGCTGGGTTCCAACCCATCATAGGGAATTGTGGGGGTTGGTGGTATTGGTTGGGGAGGTTGGTACCCTGATTGGAAAAAACAGGCCAATGTTGTTGGTAATGTTGGTACCTGCCCTTTCCCCTACCCCTCTGTCTACTCTTGAAACTACCACTACTCGAACCACTAGTGGTGGATGTGTCATCCTCAGATGTATTATCTGAGTAGTTTGAATTCCGTTGGGGTGGTGTATAATTCGGTTCAGCATAAGGGTATACCTTTGTGAAAGCAAAGCGTTTAAGGTCTTTCTGGAATTTTTGTGCCTTAGATTTTCTCAGGTTATCCTTATACTCATTGATTTCTTTATTTAGTTCCTCAAGTTTCTTCTTGTATCCTGTCAGGGTCGTTCTGAAATGGGTCTCAGTAAGTTGGATCTCGACCATTAATGCTTCGGACAGCCTAAGGGCCATCTTAATGATCAGGACCAACCAGTCACGGGTACAGTGCCGTGCTATTTGTGCCCACTCCTTCCTGAAGACTGAGTCTTCCAGAAAGATACGTGGGGCATTGGTCACTAATAAACCTCTTGGAGCTATATTGTTACGTAAGTATTCAGTCAGAATAGTGCCGTGTAGGATGGTACGAATGCGGTCACGTTTTTGCTCAGATAACTTATCCCATTCGGTAGTTTGTGAGATAGTCTGGGCAATGGAAGGGTCTGAAAAGAGCGAGGGGTCAGCCAGTAGGGTGTCGACCTCCTCATCAGTGTAAGATAAACCAGGATTCTCCATATTAAATACCAAGCGTAAGGACAAAAAATTTTAAACACCAAACTGTGGGTAGAAAAATGTCCAAAAGAGGAATTTCAAAGAAAACTCTCGCAGCTGTGCGCTGCCGAAATATGAATTAACAACAAGAGAGGGAGGGAATTTTTTGGAGCCACTCTAAGTCCCCCAGGGCTGGTATAATTCAACAATGGAAGAGTGTGTCCATCAGGTATGAACAAGTGCTGAGAGATATGAAAAACGTGAATCACTATGTTTTAAAAGAACCCTCACTCACCAACCTAGTTGGTGACATGCTTCATCATTGGGTTCCCACCGGAGAGACCGAATGTCTCCCCGGTGTGCTGCGACGCCTGAAGTACAGCGGAGCTGGTTTTTTGTGTGTGAATGCAGTGCAAATGGTGATAGTGTAGGTTAAAATATGTCACAGTTTGAACCAATAAGTAATTTTAATAGTGGTAAACCAGACACAATTAAAAACAATGTGGTGGACGTTAGAAAACTGGTGATAATTGGGCCAGCTACGTCCTAAATCTGGTGCAAAGTGATCAAAGTGGTCGACATGTTTCTGCTTCTGGCGTTATTACATGAAGCATTCTTCAGGACCTAGTGTAAGGCCACCACGGCGGTATACACTCGCTAAGGCGTACCCTAACCTGTGGGGTCTAAAGCCGCTAGAGACTTACGGTCAAAATAAGGTAACCCTTCAGGAATTCTGAGAGCTTTAGTTCTGTTGAGGCAAGAGTGAAAAACAAAACAGAACAAACAAACAGTGATTCACACAATACATATATAATTTCACAGAGAACAGGCTTAGGCTAATCACACACATTTTGTGAATGGATTTCATGCACACACATGGTGAAACTTTCCATATTATCAGAACCTTTGGGAAATCTCACTTGTATCAACCCGTGTCGATAAAGGAAATATCCTGTGGTGCTCATTAGCGCTAGAACTAATAGTGCCGGAAAATGCTACACCCTGGTAGGTGGTGATTACGGCAAAACAGCCTGAATAATTCGCCATCACACTCATAGTCAACACTGCAATCTGGCTGACTTCTGGGAGGCGGGAAACAATTAAGTAATGCTTGGTTTAAAAATGGAGATGCGAGGAATTATCGTATTGGTCGGTGAACATCAAGAAAACCATAAACGGTGCTTACGTGATGTTCGAATCAACTTCACTACATGAGTCCGGGTGGGAGGCGGGACCTATAGTCACACTCTGGACAAGGAGTGAAATGAGTAAAAAGAGATTAAAAACTTACATAGTTGGAGTAAAGGTATGGAACTCAGCACAGCAGAACCTTTACTTACTACTCCAAGGTCACCAGCCCTCTGTAAACCTACTCGGCCCTCCTGCGGACTCGGATGTTAACGTCCGGACCGAGGGAGATGTAAAAGTAGTATGCGTCTCCCAATTGGGAGGCGTAACGTCATCACGCCTGTCACGTGAGATGGTGAAACGGAAGGGGAGGACTAGACTGCTGACTTTCAGAAGACTGGGTAATTACTTACACGGCTTCCGGGGAAGTCGCCCAACTCCAAGAGGTTTAGATCGGCAAAGTACCAATGGATTATCGATGTTACGGTGGGGTAAATTGCCGATCATGATTCATGGGAAAAGGCTTTACACATAATAATAGTTATGCGCATTAGTCAGGACAGATTATTGGAATCAGGCATAGAGTTATATGCCAGGGGCGCGAGATTGTTTTAGCGGTAAATGCCACTTCCTAATGGGTGTTCAGGATGGACCAGAGGGAAAAGTACCTATTACTGAAGTGAAAGGGTATCTGCTACATACTCATTCGTATAGCAACGTGGTCATGTCTTGAATAGTAGGTGGTATTTAACAATGCGACTAATTTAGTGTAAAAAGAGTCTCGAAGAGATTGGACTTACACATAATCATAATTATGCGCATTTATCAGGACAGATTATTAGAATCAGGTATAGATGTTTATGCCAGAGGCGTGTAATTGATTAAAAGTGAATGCCACTTCCTAATGGGTGTTCAGGACAGATCAGAGGGAGAAAAATACCTGTTGTTGAAATGGAAAGGCATCTGCAACATACTCATTTATACAACAACGTGGTCATGTCTTGAATAGTAGGTGGTATATAGCAGAGTGACTAATTTAATGTTTATCTTTTTAACATTTATCTTTTTAACACTGTGCCCCATGGGATATTATCGTTGAAACCCGTAGTGTGACTAGACAGGCGATAGATCCAGTGCTGCTCTTTTTCGAACAGAATGTTAGTTGCCCTAATCCCTGGTCTAATTTGTTCAATTATAGTCCAGGTCAAATCGTCAGGAGTGTGTTTAAGATCTACATAATGTTCTGTCATTTTTGTGATACTTCTCCCACAGCGGATTGTGCTTCTATGTTCAACAATACGTTGTTTGATTTTGCGTGTGGTCATACCAACGTATCTGATCCCACACGGGCATGTCAGTAGATAGATGACGTTGGATGAGTTACAGTTCGTGTGTGCACGTTGACTCCACACTTTACCTTGTTCGAGATTCAGAGTCTTGCTTGCTTTCGTGAGGTGACACACACTGCACTGCCCACATGGGAAATGGCCTGTCACTTTGGGGAGTCCCCAGGATTGTAAAACAGACGGAATATTGTCAGGTGGTACTGCTCGTGGTCTCGTGTGTACAAGGGCATCTTTTATGCTTCTAGCCTTCCTGAAAGAGAAAAGGTGTTTCTCCCATTTTAAGTTGTTACTTACAAGGATGCCCCAATGTTTCCGAATAGATTTAGTAACAGCATTAGAAGCCGTGCTGTAAGTTGTCACACATGTCAAAGGGATTTCTTCCACTGCTTTTACTGAATCCTCCAGTAAGGCTTCTCTGTGTTGATTTTTGGCCCTCTTATAGCTGCGGTTTAGAATTTTCTCTGGATAACCCCTTCTTTTCAGTTTAGTGGATAGATTATCGGATTGAATGCGATAGTCTTCCATGCGACTACAATTGCGTCTGATGCGCAAAAATTGACCAAACAGGAGGTTTTCTCTCAGGGGTCGTGGATGGAAGCTAGAGAAGGCTAAGAGATTGTTTTTCGAGGTCGGTTTATAGTAGGTTTTAGTTAGTAGCTTGCCTTCCCGTTTGGTGATAGTCAGATCCAGAAATATTATTTCGTTCTGATCATACGTGTTGGTAAATTTCAGGCTGGGGTCGCAAGTATTAATCCATTCAAAAAACTTTACAAGTTGGATTTCAGGTTCTTTCCAGATCACCAAGATGTCATCTATATATCTTTTCCAAAAAGATATATAGGGCGAGAACGGATTATTGGTGGTCAGTATATGCTTCCGCTCGAAATCATGCACGTAAGGGCCTGCCACACTGGGAGCAAAGGTACTCCCCATGGAAGTACCGGTGGATTGAAGAAAGAGGGTCCCTTTGTATACGAAAAAATTCTTTTCGAGGGCTAGGGTGGCGCAATCAACGACGAACTGTTTAGATGTCTGGAAGTCCCAGGGGTTTTCCTCCAAAGTCTCACTGATGACCCTGATGGTATCTTCCTGAGGTATGCTGGTATATAGACTTTCTATGTCTAGAGATACCAGGAAAGTCGGATCATCTGTCAAAGTTACATCTTGTAAAAGAACCAGCAGGCTCTTGGTATCTTTCAAGTAGGTCGATGTGCTCTGAATCAAAGGTTTTAAGAAGAAATCGCAGTATATGGAAAGAGGCTCCAGGAGAGAACCAATGCCGGACACAATTGGACGGCCAGGCGGCGGAAACTTATTCTTATGAGTTTTTGGTAACGTATAAAAGTAGGGAATAGTCCCCTCACTTTTGGTTAGGAAATCAGCCTCATGTCTGCTTATATGTCCATTGGACTCTGCCTCTTCCACTAGGTTGACAATCATTGTTTTTAGCTCAGGGGAAGGGTCATTGGTTAGCGGGGTGTAACTGATCCTATCCGCGAGAAGGCGTCTGCATTCTGTGTCATAGGCTGTGGAGTCTTGAATTACAAGACCCCCACCTTTGTCAGCTGGTTTTATGACAATCGAAGAATTTGACTGGAGGGTTTTTAGTGCCAGGAATTCGGCGGCATTCATGTTCTTGAAGGTGCCGGTGTCTTCGTATGCCTCAATGTCATTGAATACTGCCTGCTCAAAAGCAATAAGTTCTGCCGGGACAGTATGAGGCGGTGGTGTAAAGGTGGATTTTAGCCGTAATCCTGTATCACTCTCTGGCGAGGAGGGACTAATAGCTTGATGTTGTTCGAAGAAATGTTTGAGTTTAAGTTTTCTGAAGAAATCAGCTAGTTCACAATGTAGGCGAAAACGGTCAAGGCGAGCAGTTAAAACAAAACCTAACCCCTTCTCTAAGACTCGTTGTTCAGTGTCTGTGAGTACAAGGGAAGACAGGTTGGTCACTAGGGTCTCTGGTTGCTCGGCCCTGCTTGTTGAGCCCCTGACTTGCTCCTCGTGTTGATCCCCGTCTCTTCGTCTGGTCCCCAGTGTACCTGATTTCTTCTCCTTCCCCGGCCTCTTCGGCCTCTCTCTAAAAAAGGGGGGCGGTACATGTTGGGGGGGGTAAGGGGGAATCGGCATGAAGGCTGGGTTCCAACCCATCATAGGGAATTGTGGGGGTTGGTGGTATTGGTTGGGGAGGTTGGTACCCTGATTGGAAAAAACAGGCCAATGTTGTTGGTAATGTTGGTACCTACCCTTTCCCCTACCCCTCTGTCTACTCTTGAAACTACCACTACTCGAACCACTAGTGGTGGATGTGTCATCCTCAGATGTATTATCTGAGTAGTTTGAATTCCGTTGGGGTGGTGTATAATTCGGTTCAGCATAAGGGTATACCTTTGTGAAAGCAAAGCGTTTAAGGTCTTTCTGGAATTTTTGTGCCTTAGATTGTGTCAGGCTATCCTTATACTCATTGATTTCTTTATTTAGTTCCTCAAGTTTTTTCTTGTACCCTGTCAGGGTCGTTCTGAAATGGGTCTCAGTAAGTTGGATCTCGACCATTAATGCTTCGGACAGCCTAAGGGCCGTCTTAATGATCAGGACCAACCAGTCACGGGTACAGTGCCATGCTATTTGTGCCCACTCCTTCCTGAAGACTGAGTCTTCCAGAAAGATACGTGGGGCATTGGTCACTAATAAACCTCTTGGAGCTATATTGTTACGTAAGTATTCAGTCAGAATAGTGCCGTGTAGGATGGTACGAATGCGGTCACGTTTTTGCTCAGATAACTTATCCCATTCGGTAGTTTGTGAGATAGTCTGGGCAATGGAAGGGTCTGAAAAGAGCGAGGGGTCAGCCAGTAGGGCGTCGACCTCCTCATCAGTGTAAGATAAACCAGGATTCTCCATATTAAATACCAAGCGTAAGGACAAAAATTTTTAAACACCAAACTGTGGGTAGAAAAATGTCCAAAAGAGGAATTTCAAAGAAAACTCTCGCAGCTGTGCGCTGCCGAAATATGAATTAACAACAAGAGAGGGAGGGAATTTTTTGGAGCCACTCTTAGTCCCCCAGGGCTGGTATAAATCAACAATGGAAGAGTGTGTCCATCAGGTATGAACAAGTGCTGAGAGATATAAAAAACGTGAATCACTATGTTTTAAAAGAACCCTCACTCACCAACCTAGTTGGTGACATGCTTCATCATTGGGTTCCCACCGGAGAGACCGAATGTCTCCCCGGTGTGCTGCGACGCCTGAAGTACAGCGCCATTTATATGGCGATACCCAAACAATGGCTACATTGAGAGAGTAAAATGGGTGGTTACCCACTCTGTCCATGTAAGGATACAGTGCAAGCGCTGTTCTGTTTTAGGCACTTCCAGCAGGTGCCATGATTATTGAGTTGTAAGCACTTCCTCTTACCCGGATAGGGTGCATGTTAATGTTGATTTTCCTTTTTTACTTGCCTCTGTTGAATTTGAGAATATCTAAGCACTCCAAGGCTGTATTTTCAACTAGTTGGATATTTCGAAATTGTAGTTTAGAAACTACTTTTCAAATGGGATGCTTTTGTCTGTGTAAAGAAGCATGTCAAATTGTTTATTATCTTCTAGTGTATTCTTCCATTTTATAGGTTTCTTACTAGATTTCCTTTGACTTTGTAATTCGGAGATAGTCCCATATGACAGTGGTAAATAGGCCACATTTTCCTGGTAAACATTTGAAGGAGGTTACGTTTCCACTATAGCAGAGATGTGTTAAATAAGTTATTGTATTTATGTTTGCTAGCTTCCTTCAACCTTGACCAAGTCCTGAAGTCATTGATTAAGGGTTTAAGTGGACTTTTGATGCACACTTTTCCTTGGCCTAGGCTTGTGTCCTTTCCTCTTCAATAGAGGCAGGGTTCCACATATTCTTAAGAAGCAGCCTTGAGCCCACTGGCCATACATGTTTCATCCAATATTGTATCTCTGTTGACAAGTGTTTTTTTTGGAATGAAACTCTGTCTCACAGTCCGTCCGTGAACATGCCTGAGATGTTCTCCTCTACATCAAGCTGCCCCGGTTCTCAGCAGACTCTTCCCCCGTACATCCCTCCCCCAGATAAATGTGGTGTTTCTCCAGGAACAATGTCCAGCGGCTTCCCTTCAGGTCTAGAATTGTTGATGAACCTCCAGAAACTGATCTTTTGTGACTGCGCTGCCTGCTCGTTCACTCATTGACTGGTCTGTCATTGAAGTTCTAGTTCTTCACCCCATCACTTGATTTGCTGAAGATCTCTCAACTTCATTAATAAAGGTGGCTTGGCCCACACAAATGGCACGCGAAGACTGTGATCTCTGAGCGCCTTTCGTGGAGGAGTGATATTTTTCTTCTCCTTTGTGCCTGGATGTCATCTTCTTTCTCCTTCAGTTGTAATGCATGCAAGTTGTGTTGCTTCTCTGCTGGCCCTGCTTTGGCAGCATGCAGCAAATTCCTGAAATTGGCGGACGTCCTTTCATTATTAGCTCTCGCCTGATCCAGTGCTTGCGCTGTCTGGCGAGAATTTAAATAAGGGCTTCAAAAAATGCTACCGCCGGCCACAGCTTGCAGTGCATGTGCGCGGGCGCGCGCTTGAGCAAAGGCGCCATATAGCGTGATTACTGCTGCGCCCGTGATGGAGCAGGGTTTTTATTTTAAAACCAAATACCTGTTTCATTTTCGCATGTTATAATTAAAAGTACTGCTGATTAATTAATAACTATTAAAGATGTGTCGTGTCTAGTCTAATCAACCTTATTAACAGAAGAATTACACGTGGGAATGCTATTGCATGGCTAAAATAATAGGTGAACTAAGTTGGTGAGCAAACTGACAGAAATAGATGTTGCTTATGTGATGTTATTGTGTTTTGCGCTTATAATCAATATGCATTAATGGCTTTTGATGTCGCAAATGGCTAGATAAATGCATACACATAAGGGTATTAGTAGGGGAATAACACTGTATAATCATTTCCGTGCAGTAATTATGTTTTGTGTTTCATTTTACTTAAGTTGTCCAATGTGGCCTACTAAAACATGGCTACCACCCGCAGCCTGTATTCGAGTTGATGGAAATTTTGCAAGGAAGCTTCGCGCTGACTGTGACCTTGCCTTCTTGATGAACTGAAAAGCCATGACCATGATGACAAATCCAGGATGGATGCCAAGAGCCCCTGAACATGATATTTGTTGCTAAACCAAATACTGATCTTATGAACTTGTAATGATCCCACGAATGGGATACAATTTATCTAAAAGAGACATCCGTAGAAATAACAAATTAGTTATGGAATCTTTATTTCTATTCATTATTTGAGACGATCGATGTGTGTGAACTTTTACCAATGTTACTTGCTGTAACAAGACGACATTATTTCCGCTGTTCATCCGTTTTAATAATATGATTGTAACATTCGGAATGTAACATTTAGTATAAATATTAGTAGACTAGAGAGGTCTAGTGCCACTTCTTCCCGAACTGATGATCAGAGGTCCCGATGCTGACGGAGAGAGGACGGTGACTCTACATGACGGCTAGAAACTCTATTTTGCTGAGGACCGGTTCTGACTTAGGATCTGACTTTAGCCAGAATAGGTAAATATGAGAGAAATGAACTTGCATTTAATTGGCTTTTCATACAATTTTAGATAAACATATATTCTGTTTGAATCACTGTGTCGGGTGGTTATTTTATTGTCATGTTTATTGAATGTAAAGAATATTATGATGTTTTTCACCAGATCCATAGCAACTAGTTGATGCCATTGACCTCAAGGTATATGCAGATTGGTTAGGTACAGGAAAGTGTTTCCCTTTATACATGGCACGGATAGAGTGGTAGGCTGAATGTTGGTGTTATGGGCCCCACCAGCGTGTGATGTGTATATGTGTGTGTGACTGTGAAATCACTCCGTCCGTGGAAGTAGAGGGGATTCGGAAGCTCCGATCTGCACCAGTTTCTTGGTAGCAGAATGATGGTTAACTATTGTCTTGATCTGGTGAATTTGCGTGTGCATAAGCTTATTGATTATTGATTGATATTGATGTTTGTACTAACACTGTATGTTGAAGTCGTATTCATTTTTGTGTAGTGTGTACGGCTTCTGGGACGTAGGAAGTCGGTGACAGTTCCGTAGTAGGGCAGAGGGAAGCGCTGCTCTCGGAAGAGGCGGGATTGTTAGCCCTGTATGTAGACAGGGGAAACGTGTGACAATTGAAGTTGCGCGTCGCATTGTCTGGGTTCGATGAGGTAGCATCGCCGTGTGTTGCCATTAGAAACGTATTTTCTGTGTGAAAGAAGTGTATATGATAGCGAAGGTTATCTGTGAAGTTCTGGTCTTAGGTATCAGGGATCCTTATGGCATTCCGTTAACGCTTATCACTGGAAAGGTAGTAGGTACTCTCTGAGCTTTGTTAGAACGACAGAGCAGAGGTAAGCGCTGCTTTGTTAACGTGTGATATAATTCTGTAGTAGGACAGACTGTTCGCTGTTCTCGGGAAAGACAGGATTCTGTGTGAATGTACTACATTTTCTGGTGTGAAAGTGCGTGAATGAGAAGGCATTCTGGTTAATTGTGAAACTCTTAGGAGCATTCCAGAGAAAACAGTTAATTGGTGCTTGTTAGAAGGGTAGAGTAGAGGGATGTGCTACTTTATCAACGGAAGTAACGATTCTGTAGTAGGGCAGAGGTAAGCGCTGTTCTCGGGAAAGGCAGAATTCTCGTGGGAAAGGTCTTTTGCTGTTCTGTGGCTAGCGAAGCAGACAATGGAGATGTTTGTATGTTGTAACTAACAGACTCGTAGAAATTGAAACAAAGTCTAGTAGTTTTGTAAAGGAGGGGTAGACGAGAGAGACAGGAGACAGGAGCAGAAGCTGCTGCAGCGACTGCTGACGTCAGGAAGACCGCGCTGCGATTGGACAAAGGGTTAGAACGGTGGAAGCACTGTGATTGGTGTGCTACTGTACGCCGCGCCAGGATTGGGAGACATACAGGGTGACGTAGACGCTCCAAGATTGGAGGGTTGGTGTGAGTCGCGCTGGGATTAGTGGACTGAGTCAGTGACGTAGACGCTCCAGGATTGGTGCGTTAGTGTGAGTCGCGCTGCAATTGTACAGGAGATCGTACAGTTGTCGAAGGACAAAAGGGTTGGGGAAAATAAGAAAATGTATTACCACGCTGAGGAAAAGAAAAAGAAATCCTTGTTTAGTAAAGTTAAGAACTGGTTTGACAAGGATAAGGATATTGTGACTAGGGAAGGACAGTTACTTCCTCCGATAAGAACCCCCGCATCCTTCATGGTTGCGAAATATGGGTATCATACCTGTATTTGGTTGGACAACTGGGTAAAGTATACTAAAGACGATGGAGTTTTAGCGTTCCCAGAGCATGGTTCATTTAATCTGGCCATAATGAGGAATTCAATTTACGGGAGAGGATGATGGGCCTAGTGCCTCGGCCTAGGCCAACGCAGTTTGAGGCATTGACTGAATGGGAAGATGAAGTGCATGAGCGAGAAAAGCAGAGGAGTGGAGGGAATTACCGGTATATGTTTGGGCGAAAGTATGATCGCGAAACCCATCATGACCGGATGAGAAGATGGCGAGATGCCAGTATGACTGAGGGATTATATCCTGTGAGAACAGCCGAAAAGACAGAAGGGAGAAAGTGTACAGAGAAAGAGCATAATGTAGAAACAAGGAGGTATGGGGCGAATGAGTCTGATGATGATGTCCTAGAGGACATACTCTACAAAAGACCACCCCCGTATAGACGAGAACCAGAAGTAGGAACAGCAGTGACCCCAATGAGAGACACCCTGCAGATTATTAAGACAGAGGGTACCACCCCTGGGTTGAAAAGCGGTTGTTCTCTGGCAGAAAGAGAGAGAGAGAGAGAACGAGAGAGAGAAAAAGAGAGGGAAAGAGAGAGAGAAAGGGAGAATGAAGTTGAGGATGAAAAGACCAGAGAACTAGCAAGGACTACCTTTGAATTGACAGAGAAAATCAGGGAGCTGACGAAAAATCTTGAAGCAGTAACGGTGCCTGTGACAATAGGTCCGGTTATGCCGATTTTCGACAAGCAGAGGACGGGCGAAAGTGGTTTGACGGTTCCATATGTGGGCAATAGATTGATTGTTTCTCCAGAGCAGGCAGAAATGAGAGCAGAAGAACCACAGTGGAGAACGGGAGAAAATCAGTGGAGACATACCATATGTGGAGGAGAATTGAGCGTGCAGACTAACTCAAGTTTGAATTCTGGTTGTGTGGAAGGGAACAGAATGATTGGAGGATCGATCTTAGAACCACAAAGAATGACAGAACCAGGGGGTGCAGAAAAACCCGCAGGGATAACCGCAGAAGATTTAAATGATTGGCTGAAAGCTTTGCAGAGGAAAGAAAAAGAATCCCAGGGAATTGATGTAGCTAGGCTACGTCTGGAGATGGAGGAGCTGATTGTAGGAACAATCCCTACAGAGATGCTGAAAAATTATCAGGAAGGAGAGATTCTATTTTTATGTAAAAGTATCACATGGAGAGCAAAGAACATACATGACAGGTTGAAAGGAATATCCAGTGAAATGGGGATCGACATGGACAAGGTAAAAGCTTTACAAAAACCTTACCGAGTGGATTTTACAGATAAGGACATTGAGAATCTGAACAATGTAGGCCGAACAGGGCAGATTAAGGAGATGATTGCTTTGCTGAGAAAATGGGGAGATGTGGAGAGATGGAAAGATAGATGGTATAGAAAACGAGAGGATGCAGCAGACAGAACTTACTCAACAATTCCCCTGAAAGAAAAAGAGAATACAGTGACAATTTACCCCATGAGGGAGATTCCAGGAGGTGGGTATTTACATGTCCCATGGACCAGACTGGATATTTTGTCATTTACTAATGATTTCCCTCGACTAAGGGAGAAGCCCGTCGAGTGGTATATACAGGTCGACAGATTTGTGAAATTGTCAAAAGTGCTGTGGATCGACCTGAATAGTCTGTTTGATATAATTGTGCCAGCAGACCTGTGGGCTGAATGTAAAATAGTCATAGACTGGCCCACTAAAGAATACCCAAGAGATCCAAAGACAGGAGCTCCAGACCCGGAGGTTATGAAAAAGTATGAACAGGTTATGGCGTTCCTGAAAAATAAGATATCCCCCAAGGAAACAGACTGGGTTAAAATAGATCGAACACATCAGGAAGTGAAAGAATCAGTCCATGCTTACTATGAAAGACTAATACTGGCTTTCAAACAATTCAGTGGAGAGGAACATCTGGGTGACAAGGATCTGAGCCATTTTGTATATAGATTTGTGTATGGTTTGCGACCTGAAATAAGTGAAATGATAAGGCAGCATACCGTAGACTGGCAGAGCAAAAAGATTGATGAGATCCTGAGACATGCAAAATACTTCAGTGATGAAATTGAGGCAAAACAAAGGAAATTGAAGGAAAAGGCAATGTGGGCACAGGTGAAAGTTGCAGAAAGACAGGAAGCTCAGTTGGTTGAACAAGCAAATAACCCAGGAAATAAACCCAGGTTTGGCACAGGAAAAGGGAAAGGCAATATCGAGGAAGCAAAGAAAAGGTTCCCCTGCCACAACTGTGGAAAATTAGGGCACTGGAAATCCGAGTGTAAGAATCCACCGTCTACTAATGATGACAATCCATCATTGAATTCACAGGTGCAGAGTGAGGGGTGTGGTCAGCATCAGCAACAGCAGAAGGCTGTTAAGCAGCAGAATCAGGTGCCAAAACCACTCTTGCCACAGAGAAGAGGATCCCAGAAGTACAGTCAAGAGTCGGGGTTCTACGATGAAGAGCAGGTAATCAAGCCAAAACGCGTAAGCGCTGTATCTCAATATTGGCTGTGAATGAGGGAAGTGACTCTGAGGGAGAATTCTGACGGTGCCGAAGAGAGGAGGGAGAGTGCGTACTTGGCGCAACTCTAGAAATAGACCAGGCAGGACCATTTGTAGATGGGAAAATCAATGGTGAAAGTGTTACCTTTTTAGTTGACACAGGAGCTACGAGATCAACTGTCAGGTCAGAAGAATCTTCCTCTCTCGGATGAAGCAATCCAAGTAGTTGGTGTGTCCAACACACAGATCAAAACCCATCTTACTGAACCAGTAAGAGTTAGAATAGGGAAACTTTCAGAAATGCACCGATTTGTGGTGTGTGACACTAGTCCGGTGAACTTGTTAGGCAGGGACCTGCTGTGCAAGATGAATTGCACTATTTTGTGTACTCCAGATGGAATAACCTTTGAAACACCAGATGAGGATGTCCTATACAGAATGACCATGGATAACAGGGAATGTGAGTCTATGGGAACATATGCTGTGTTTAATCCAGATGCATTACCCCCAGAATTAAAAGAGACAGTGAAAACAGCAGTTTGGGATTTTACTGGAGAAGATGTGGGCCTGATGAGGAATGTAGATCCGGTAAAGATTACTGTAAAAGAGGGAGTGGTTTACCCAAACATTCCACAATACAGGTTGACACCTGAAATAATTCAAGGAATAACACCCATAATTGAGAAAATGATTCAGCAGGGGGTGTTAAAGGAAATACTGAGCAGCCCATGTAATTCACCAATAATGGGACTGAAGAAACCTAATGGAAAGTTCAGAATAGTACAGGATTTGCGGAAAATTAACAAGATTGTTGTGTCATGCTGTCCCATTGTGCCAAATCCATCAGTGATTTTGTATCAGATTCCACATGATGCAGAATGGTATACCGTAATTGATTTGTGTCATGCTTTCTTTTCAATCCCGTTGCATCATGACAGCCAGCCAATTTTTTCATTTAGATTTGGAGAGAGAATTTTGGCATGGTGCCGAATTCCACAAGGGTATACAGAGAGCCCTTCGATATTTAATCAATTGTTGAAGAAATCTCTGGAGAGTCTAACAATGCCTGAAAATTCAGTTTTGGTCCAATACATTGATGACCTGCTTGTGGCATCAAAAACACGTGAAGCCTGTGAAGTAGACACCATTGCTTTATTGAATCACTTAGCAGTTGGAGGATTAAAAGTGCAATTCTGCAAGAAAGAAGTCCAGTATTTGGGACATATTATTGAGAAAGGCCTGAGGAAAGTGACCATTGACAGGATTAAAATTATCAGAGGGATGAGAGCCCCAATGACACAAAGAGAAGTAAGAATGTTCCTGGGAACGGTTGGTTACTGTCGTCAGTGGATAAGTAATTTTTCCCTGATTGCCAAGCCCCTGATCAAATTGACAAAAAGTGAGGTGAAAGACCCATTAGAATTAAACCCAGAGGAAATGGCAGAATTTAAAGAGTTGAAGAACAGACTATGTGAAGCTCCTGCCCTAGGAATGCCAGATTACGAAAAAGAATTTGAGCTGTATTGTAGTGAGAGAAATGGATGTGCACTTTCAGTGTTAATCCAGAAACATGGACGTCTGAGAAGGCCAATTGCATACTTCTCAGCAACACTTGACCCAGTAGCGGTGGGTTTACCAGGTTGCCTGAAAGCAGTAGCTGCTACATGCAAAAGTCTGGAACAAAGTGAGGAAATCATAATGGGATATCCTGTACGGGTATTCGTACCTCATGATGTGGCAATCCTTTTGACAAGGAGCCGGACACAATTCATGTCCCATAGTCGGCTGACTAAATATGAGAAAGTCATTCTTGGTGCAACAAATGTGAGCCTTGAAAGATGTGTGAATGTGAATCCAGCAACACTATTGCCTGATGCTGAATGTGTGGGAGTGAGGAATGAAGTTGATCATGACTGCCTAGATGTGCTTGATTACTGTACAAAACCAAGACCAGACATAAGAGATCTGCCACTGCCTGAGAGTGATCATGTGTTGTTTGTGGATAGATCTTGTTTGCGAACGGATGAAGGAACACTGAGTGCTGCATATGCTGTGTGTACAGTTTCAGGAGTTGTGGAAGCATCACCTTTGAAGGGAGTTAAATCCGCTCAGGTGGCAGAATTGGTGGCGCTAACAAAAGCCTGCAAGATTGGAAGAAATGTAAGAGTGACTGTGATGACTGACAGCCAATATGGCTTCGGAGATGTCCATGATTTTGGCCAGCTATGGCTACAGAGAGGTTTCCTGACCTCAAGGGGAACTCCCATAAAGAATGCTGAAATGGTTGGAAAATTGCTAGAGGCGATACAGCTGCCTAAAGAACTAGCAGTTGTAAAATGTGCTGCTCATGGTCAAGGTGATGATTTTGTCACCGTTGGGAACAAATTTGCCAATGACATAGCACAATATTGTGCAAGGAATAATCATTCCATTAATCGGAGTAAAGAAAGAGAAATGACTTCTTGTTCCTTAATGTTTACTAATGAGGTGGGAACATGGGAGGAAGTGAAGCAGTTGCAGGATGAGGCAGGAGATGAGGAAATGAAAGATTGGGTGAAAGCAGGTTGTGCGCCAAGGGAAAAGGATCATGTGTGGGTCTATAGGGATGGAAGACCAGTCATGCCAAATAGCATGCTATCAACAATGGCAAGGATGTATCATGGCCAAGGACACCTGGGGAGGGATGCTATGATAAGGGCCTTTAAGCAGATCTGGTATAGTCCAAAATTCAGGCTGATAGCAGAGAGTCTCTGTCAGAGATGTCTGATATGTCAGCAATTCAATCCCGGAAAGAAAACAGTGGTGAGCCTAGGAACAATAGGCAGGGAGGGAGGACCCTTCACAAGAATGCAGATAGACTTAATTGAAATGCCCCAAGTCAACAGATTGAGGTATGTCCTGGTGGTGGTCTGTTTGTTCTCCAGGTAGGTGGAGGCCTATCCAACAAGAAGAAATGATGGGATAACAGTGGCCAAGTTACTGTTAAGAGAATTCATCCCAAGGTATGGGTTCCCAGTAACTATTGAATCAGACAGAGGAGGACATTTTTATAATGAAATCATGGGTCTGATTTGTGAAGCATTGAGTGTACAGCAGAAGCTACATTGTGCTTACCGACCAGAGGCTTCTGGTGTGGTTGAACAAATGAATGGTACTATCAAAAACAGAATTGGCAAAATGTGCCTAGCCACAGGAATGAAATGGCCCGATGTCTTGCCTCTAGTCCTGATGACCATTAGGTCTACTCCAGACAGAACAACAGGTTTGAGTCCACATGAAATTATCATGGGACGTGCTATGAGACATGCATTTGTACCAGTCAACAAGCTGATGACTATAACTGATGACATGATTTTGGATTACTGTAAGGGCCTGGCTGACGCAGTTCATTCTGTGTTTCACCAGGTTGGAGAAGACGCCCCACACTTGAAAAGAAACCAGCCCATGATCTAAGCCCAGGGGATTGGGTAAGGATAAAAATCCACAGAAGAAGGAATTGCCTGGTTCCAAGGTGGGGAAGGCCAAGACAAGTCATTCTGACCACAACAACTGCTGTGAAGTGTGCTGGAGTGAAAAATTGGATACATGCAAGTCACACACTGAGAGTTCCAAATCCAAGAGACGGCACTGGAAAAGAATACTTTGAAGAATCAGATTCCAGTGATGATGCAGATATTGAGGCAGTAAGAAGGAAAAAGAATCCTGAAAGTGGGGAAAGTGAGTCAAGAGAAATCTTCATCCCACCAGAAGAAGTTCTAAAAAGAACATTGCAAACTCCTGAGACAAGTCCAGAGTCTAAAGAAGTGCCTGAAGTTCCAACTGACAGTGACGAACACAAAAAGAAAGAAAGGAAAGAAAAGAACATTCCAACAGAGGTAACACCTGAATCAAATGAGATAATTGGACAAGTTCCACCTGAGATAATTCTTGAAGAAGAAGGGACAGAAAAAGAAAGAGAGGGACAGATTGCGGAAAAACCCAGAGGAGGTGTAGGGAACATCAACAACAAGCTAGGTGAAGGGACAAGTAGACAGCAAGAAGATTGCGTGTCGGAGACCCGAGGAGGGACAGAAGTAGGGAAATCTCAATTGGTGGGAAAAGAGACTGTTGGAGAAAAAGAAGCAGTTGGAAAAGAGAAAACTGTTGATGAATAAGAAGCAACTGAGACAGAATCTGATGAAAGTGAAAATGAGATACATGGAGGACGAGTTCTGAGAAAGAGAACTTGGATTGGGGAAAGAAACAATAAAGAAGGAAGACAAAAGAGAAATGCTAAAGGAGATCTTTGGCCCAACAAGATAAAGAGACTACGGTATAGACTGACACGAGTTAACTCTTCGAAAGCTAAACAAGTGAACAAAGTGTCAAGTCAAAATCCAACGAAGGAAGAGGAAACAAAGATATCTGAAGGAACTAAAAGAATCAGAAAACAAAACCAGAAGTACAAGTCACCAGAATGGACGTATGTGGCACTGCCTGAACAAGGAGAAGAGGCAGACAGTCAAGGAAGTCCAGAGGAGGCTTTACTGAAAGTGGTTGATGAAGAAGAAGCAGTGGGAATCCTGAGAGTTATCTTGTCCAATATTGGAGAAGAGACGGATGTTCAGGACCTAATACAGTTTGATGATGATGAGGAAACAGTGAAAAGTGATGAAAATCCAAATTGAGTAGATCCAAAGAAGTCACTTGAAGAAGAAAGTGAAGAAGTAAATTAAGAACTAATAGATTGTAATAATCTGGTGGGTACTTGCTGCCCTGAAAAGTTCGGTAGTGGTGTAGAAGAGGCTAAGTCAAAAGACACGGTCAAATTAACAAGATGGCTAACACTGAGAATAATCAAAGTAGATGTACCTTCTTGAAAAGATGGTGCAAGATGTGCTGCTGCTGTACAGGACTGTTAATGCTGCTTTGGAGCGTGCTTGCTCTACTGATCTCTTTTAGAGTAACAATAGACACTTTAGAAGGACATACTGAGAACAGGACTAACATAGGGAAGAGTACACAGAAGATAGTTCCAACTGGAACTAGTAATGTACATATACATAAGGATAGGTCAATTAATGATTTTTCTAGCAATGTTTTTTCAAAATTGTTGTATGAATACGTAAAGACAATGGAAGTAAGGGATTGCTACGTTTGCATGCAATTACTTGCCTCTGTTTCGGAAGGAGTGACTTATCATCATCTTCCGGCTACGTATGGAATTTCATGTAGTGTGTTGATTAGTATATTTTATCAGTTAGGGAAATTAGATTATATTATGTCTAATGTAGATAATATTCTTGGGCAATTGCCTATGAATAAAGAATTGAATCCTGCAAAAGAAGCTAACACTTTAGGTGAGATTTTTTTAGAAACTAGAGAATTAACCTTAGAATATGTTTTTAGAAACAATTTAACTTGCAGTTTGAAAGGAGAAGAGAAGAATTTTCTAGACATGGTTGAGAGAAGAAGGTTGAACATGCACAAGAAAGCAGAAGGGCATAAAATAGGTGAGACAATGTGGGACATTGAGAAAGAAAAAGAATTGAAAGATGGAGCCAGTCCAACTATGGCTATAGATGCACCACAGAAAGGCAAATTATGCATTACCAGAAAGAGATCCCAGTATGATTATTATTTCATAGGGACTAGTGAGTGCCATGATACATACTTTATCGCAACCGGATGGGGATTTAGAGGAGGAGAAGATCCTGTGTTTCCGGGAGTGTATTATATTTGTGGGAACAAGGCTTATTACCGTTTGCCCGACCATTGGTTTGGCACGTGTTATGTTGGCCTGGTTTTTCCCAAAAAATTTCATATGGATAGAGTAGACAATGCTGAACAAACTAATCCATTAACACGCTATAGAAGAGAAACATGGACAGAAATTGTAGGAGATATTTTTGGAGCTTTGATACCAGCAGTGGGAATTTCTTTGAATGCCTTTGGCATTCGGAAGCTGTCAACAGTGGTGGATCGCTTGTCAACAAGCACCGCTGGAGGCTTTCTTTTGGTAAATACTGAAATGGTTGCATTGCGCGCTATGGCGATGCAAAATAGACTTGCCCTTGACATTCTATTGGCAAAAGAGGGTGGAGTCTGTGGAATGCTGAAAGTTCAACATTGTTGCACTTACATTCCTGACGAAAGCAAAGATCTAAAAGTCTATATCAAAAATATTACTGATTTGCATGAAGAATTAGTACCACTAGAAGCAGAAAGTATCTGGACTAAAATGGCTAATAAGATGATTGCTATTATGAATTTTGTAGCTAAAATAGGTAGTACCATTTTTGGTAAAATATTATTTCCATTAACATGTGTAATTGTTGCATTATTGATTCTTAGACTAGGGTGTATGTGTTGTAGATATAGAAGAAATAAAAAGAAAATAACAAGAGAAAATGTTAAAAAGAGACAAAAGAAATCAGAAAGAGATCCACAAGAAATAGAATTAGAAGAATTAAGAGAAAGCATGTATATAGAAACTAAGAAGGAAGATGAGATGGAAACAAGGGTTTAAAGACAAACAAGAAGACATTTTGAATTCCTTCAAAAAGGGGAAACTAAATTGATTTTTGGGGTTTTGATTTTTGTGGTGATAAGATATCACCAAAGGGGGGATTGATGGAGCAGGGTTTTTATTTTAAAACCAAATACCTGTTTCATTTTCGCATGTTATAATTAAAAGTACTACTGATTAATTAATAGCTATTAAAGATGTGTCGTGTCTAGTCTAATCAACCTTATTAACAGAAGAATTACACGTGGGAATGCTATTGCATGGCTAAAATAATAAGTGAACTAAGTTGGTGAGCAAACTGACAGAAATAGATGTTGCTTATGTGATGTTATTGTGTTTTGCGCTTATAATCAATATGCATTAATGGCTTTTGATGTCGCAAATGGCTAGATAAATGCATACACATAAGGGTATTAGTAGGGGAATAACACTGTATAATCATTTCCGTGCAGTAATTATGTTTTGTGTTTCATTTTACTTAAGTTGTCCAATGTGGCCTACTAAAACATGGCTACCACCCGCAGCCTGTATTCGAGTTGATGGAAATTTTGCAAGGAAGCTTCGTGCTGACTGTGACCTTGCCTTTTTGATGAACTGAAAAGCCATGACCATGATGACAAATCCAGGATGGATGCCAAGAGCCCCTGAGCATGATATTTGTTGCTAAACCAAATACTGATCTTATGAACTTGTAATGATCCCACGAATGGGATACAATTTATCTAAAAGAGACATCCGTAGAAATAACAAATTAGTTATGGAATCTTTATTTCTATTCATTATTTGAGACGATCGATGTGTGTGAACTTTTACCAATGTTACTTGCTGTAACAAGACGACATTATTTCCGCTGTTCATCCGTTTTAATAATATGATTGTAACATTCGGAATGTAACATTTAGTATAAATATTAGTAGACTAGAGAGGTCTAGTGCCACTTCTTCCCGAACTGATGATCAGAGGTCCCGATGCTGACGGAGAGAGGACGGTGACTCTACATGACGGCTAGAAACTCTATTTTGCTGAGGACCGGTTCTGACTTAGGATCTGACTTTAGCCAGAATAGGTAAATATGAGAGAAATGAACTTGCATTTAATTGGCTTTTCATACAATTTTAGATAAACATATATTCTGTTTGAATCACTGTGTCGGGTGGTTATTTTATTGTCATGTTTATTGAATGTAAAGAATATTATGATGTTTTTCACCAGATCCATAGCAACTAGTTGATGCCATTGACCTCAAGGTATATGCAGATTGGTTAGGTACAGGAAAGTGTTTCCCTTTATACATGGCACGGATAGAGTGGTAGGCTGAATGTTGGTGTTATGGGCCCCACCAGCGTGTGATGTGTATATGTGTGTGTGACTGTGAAATCACTCCGTCCGTGGAAGTAGAGGGGATTCGGAAGCTCCGATCTGCACCAGTTTCTTGGTAGCAGAATGATGGTTAACTATTGTCTTGATCTGGTGAATTTGCGTGTGCATAAGCTTATTGATTATTGATTGATATTGATGTTTGTACTAACACTGTATGTTGAAGTCGTATTCATTTTTGTGTAGTGTGTACGGCTTCTGGGACGTAGGAAGTCGGTGACAGTTCCGTAGTAGGGGAGAGGGAAGCGCTGCTCTCGGAAGAGGCGGGATTGTTAGCCCTGTATGTAGACAGGGGAAACGTGTGACAATTGAAGTTGCGCGTCGCATTGTCTGGGTTCGATGAGGTAGCATCGCCGTGTGTTGCCATTAGAAACGTATTTTCTGTGTGAAAGAAGTGTATATGATAGCGAAGGTTATCTGTGAAGTTCTGGTCTTAGGTATCAGGGATCCTTATGGCATTCCGTTAACGCTTATCACTGGAATGGTAGTAGGTACTCTCTGAGCTTTGTTAGAACGACAGAGCAGAGGTAAGCGCTGCTTTGTTAACGTGTGATATAATTCTGTAGTAGGACAGACTGTTCGCTGTTCTCGGGAAAGACAGGATTCTGTGTGAATGTACTACATTTTCTGGTGTGAAAGTGCGTGAATGAGAAGGCATTCTGGTTAATTGTGAAACTCTTAGGAGCATTCCAGAAAAAACAGTTAATTGGTGCTTGTTAGAAGGGTAGAGTAGAGGGATGTGCTACTTTATCAACGGAAGTAACGATTCTGTAGTAGGGCAGAGGTAAGCGCTGTTCTCGGGAAAGGCAGAATTCTCGTGGGAAAGGTCTTTTGCTGTTCTGTGGCTAGCGAAGCAGACAATGGAGATGTTTGTATGTTGTAACTAACAGACTCGTAGAAATTGAAACAAAGTCTAGTAGTTTTGTAAAGGAGGGGTAGACGAGAGAGACAGGAGACAGGAGCAGAAGCTGCTGCAGCGACTGCTGACGTCAGGAAGACCGCGCTGCGATTGGACAAAGGGTTAGAATGGTGGAAGCACTGTGATTGGTGTGCTACTGTACGCCGCGCCAGGATTGGGAGACATACAGGGTGACGTAGACGCTCCAAGATTGGAGGGTTGGTGTGAGTCGCGCTGGGATTAGTGGACTGAGTCAGTGACGTAGACGCTCCAGGATTGGTGCGTTAGTGTGAGTCGTGCTGCAATTGGACAGGAGATCGTACAGTTGTCGAAGGACAAAAGGGTTGGGGAAAATAAGAAAATGTATTACCACGCTGAGGAAAAGAAAAAGAAATCCTTGTTTAGTAAAGTTAAGAACTGGTTTGACAAGGATAAGGATATTGTGACTAGGGAAGGACAGTTACTTCCTCCGATAAGAACCCCCGCATCCTTCATGGTTGCGAAATATGGGTATCATACCTGTATTTGGTTGGACAACTGGGTAAAGTATACTAAAGACGATGGAGTTTTAGCGTTCCCAGAGCATGGTTCATTTAATCTGGCCATAATGAGGAATTCAATTTACGGGAGAGGATGATGGGCCTAGTGCCTCGGCCTAGGCCAACGCAATTTGAGGCATTGACTGAATGGGAAGATGAAGTGCATGAGCGAGAAAAGCAGAGGAGTGGAGGTAATTACCGGTATATGTTTGGGCGAAAGTATGATCGCGAAACCCATCATGACCGGATGAGAAGATGGCGAGATGCCAGTATGACTGAGGGATTATATCCTGTGAGAACAGCCGAAAAGACAGAAGGGAGAAAGTGTACAGAGAAAGAGCATAATGTAGAAACAAGGAGGTATGGGGCGAATGAGTCTGATGATGATGTCCTAGAGGACATACTCTACAAAAGACCACCCCCGTATAGACGAGAACCAGAAGTAGGAACAGCAGTGACCCCAATGAGAGACACCCTGCAGATTATTAAGACAGAGGGTACCACCCCTGGGTTGAAAAGCGGTTGTTCTCTGGCAGAAAGAGAGAGAGAGAGAGAACGAGAGAGAGAAAAAGAGAGGGAAAGAGAGAGCGAAAGGGAGAATGAAGTTGAGGATGAAAAGACCAGAGAACTAGCAAGGACTACCTTTGAATTGACAGAGAAAATCAGGGAGCTGACGAAAAATCTTGAAGCAGTAACGGTGCCTGTGACAATAGGTCCGGTTATGCCGATTTTCGACAAGCAGAGGACGGGCGAAAGTGGTTTGACGGTTCCATATGTGGGCAATAGATTGATTGTTTCTCCAGAGCAGGCAGAAATGAGAGCAGAAGAACCACAGTGGAGAACGGGAGAAAATCAGTGGAGACATACCATATGTGGAGGAGAATTGAGCGTGCAGACTAACTCAAGTTTGAATTCTGGTTGTGTGGAAGGGAACAGAATGATTGGAGGATCGATCTTAGAACCACAAAGAATGACAGAACCAGGGGGTGCAGAAAAATCCGCAGGGATAACCGCAGAAGATTTAAATGATTGGCTGAAAGCTTTGCAGAGGAAAGAAAAAGAATCCCAGGGAATTGATGTAGCTAGGCTACGTCTGGAGATGGAGGAGCTGATTGTAGGAACAATCCCTACAGAGATGCTGAAAAATTATCAGGAAGGAGAGATTCTATTTTTATGTAAAAGTATCACATGGAGAGCAAAGAACATACATGACAGGTTGAAAGGAATATCCAGTGAAATGGGGATCGACATGGACAAGGTAAAAGCTTTACAAAAACCTTACTGAGTGGATTTTACAGATAAGGACATTGAGAATCTGAACAATGTAGGCCGAACAGGGCAGATTAAGGAGATGATTGCTTTGCTGAGAAAATGGGGAGATGTGGAGAGATGGAAAGATAGATGGTATCGAAAACGAGAGGATGCAGCAGACAGAACTTACTCAACAATTCCCCTGAAAGAAAAAGAGAATACAGTGACAATTTACCCCATGAGGGAGATTCCAGGAGGTGGGTATGTACATGTCCCATGGACCAGACTGGATATTTTGTCATTTACTAATGATTTCCCTCGACTAAGGGAGAAGCCCGTCGAGTGGTATAGACAGGTCGACAGATTTGTGAAATTGTCAAAAGTGCTGTGGATCGACCTGAATAGTCTGTTTGATATAATTGTGCCAGCAGACCTGTGGGCTGAATGTAAAATAGTCATAGACTGGCCCACTAAAGAATACCCAAGAGATCCAAAGACAGGAGCTCCAGACCCGGAGGTTATGAAAAAGTATGAACAGGTTATGGCGTTCCTGAAAAATAAGATATCCCCCAAGGAAACAGACAGGGTTAAAATAGATCGAACACATCAGGAAGTGAAAGAATCAGTCCATGCTTACTATGAAAGACTAATACTGGCTTTCAAACAGTTCAGTGGAGAGGAACATCTGGGTGACAAGGATCTGAGCCATTTTGTATATAGATTTGTGTATGGCTTGCGACCTGAAATAAGTGAAATGATAAGGCAGCATACCGTAGACTGGCAGAGCAAAAAGATTGATGAGATCCTGAGACATGCAAAATACTTCAGTGATGAAATTGAGGCAAAACAAAGGAAATTGAAGGAAAAGGCAATGTGGGCACAGGTGAAAGTTGCAGAAAGACAGGAAGCTCAGTTGGTTGAACAAGCAAATAACCCAGGAAATAAACCCAGGTTTGGCACAGGAAAAGGGAAAGGCAATATCAAGGAAGCAAAGAAAAGGTTCCCCTGCCACAACTGTGGAAAATTAGGGCACTGGAAATCCGAGTGTAAGAATCCACCGTCTACTAATGATGACAATCCATCATTGAATTCACAGGTGCAGAGTGAGGGGTGTGGTCAGCATCAGTAACAGCAGAAGGCTGTTAAGCAGCAGAATCAGGTGCCAAAACCACCCTTGCCACAGAGAAGAGGATCCCAGAAGTACAGTCAAGAGTCGGGGTTCTACGATGAAGAGCAGGTAATCAAGCCAAAACGCGTAAGCGCTGTATCTCAATATTGGCTGTGAATGAGGGAAGTGACTCTGAGGGAGAATTCTGACGGTGCCGAAGAGAGGAGGGAGAGTGCGTACTTGGCGCAACTCTAGAAATAGACCAGGCAGGACCATTTGTAGATGGGAAAATCAATGGTGAAAGTGTTACCTTTTTAGTTGACACAGGAGCTACGAGATCAACTGTCAGGTCAGAAGAATCTTCCTCTCTCGAATGAAGCAATCCAAGTAGTTGGTGTGTCCAACACACAGATCAAAACCCATCTTACTGAACCAGTAAGAGTTAGAATAGGGAAACTTTCAGAAATGCACCGATTTGTGGTGTGTGACACTAGTCCGGTGAACTTGTTAGGCAGGGACCTGCTGTGCAAGATGAATTGCACTATTTTCTGTACTCCAGATGGAATAACCTTTGAAACACCAGATGAGGATGTCCTATACAGAATGACCATGGATAACAGGGAATGTGAGTCTATGGGAACATATGCTGTGTTTAATCCAGATGCATTACCCCCAGAATTAAAAGAGACAGTGAAAACAGCAGTTTGGGATTTTACTGGAGAAGATGTGGGCCTGATGAGGAATGTAGATCCGGTAAAGATTACTGTAAAAGAGGGAGTGGTTTACCCAAACATTCCACAATACAGATTGACACCTGAAATAATTGAAGGAATAACACCCATAATTGAGAAAATGATTCAGCAGGGGGTGTTAAAGGAAATACTGAGCAGCCCATGTAATTCACCAATAATGGGACTGAAGAAACCTAATGGAAAGTTCAGAATAGTACAGGATTTGCGGAAAATTAACAAGATTGTTGTGTCATGCTGTCCCATTGTGCCAAATCCATCAGTGATTTTGTATCAGATTCCACATGATGCAGAATGGTATACCGTAATTGATTTGTGTCATGCTTTCTTTTCAATCCCGTTGCATCATGACAGCCAGCCAATTTTTTCATTTAGATTTGGAGAGAGAATTTTGGCATGGTGCCGAATTCCACAAGGGTATACAGAGAGCCCTTCGATATTTAATCAATTGTTGAAGAAATCTCTGGAGAGTCTAACAATGCCTGAAAATTCAGTTTTGGTCCAATACATTGATGACCTGCTTGTGGCATCAAAAACACGTGAAGCCTGTGAAGTAGACACCATTGCTTTATTGAATCACTTAGCAGTTGGAGGATTAAAAGTGCAATTCTGCAAGAAAGAAGTCCAGTATTTGGGACATATTATTGAGAAAGGCCTGAGGAAAGTGACCATTGACAGGATTAAAATTATCAGAGGGATGAGAGCCCCAATGACACAAAGAGAAGTAAGAATGTTCCTGGGAACGGTTGGTTACTGTCGTCAGTGGATAAGTAATTTTTCCCTGATTGCCAAGCCCCTGATCAAATTGACAAAAAGTGAGGTGAAAGACCCATTAGAATTAAACCCAGAGGAAATGGCAGCATTTAAAGAGTTGAAGAACAGACTATGTGAAGCTCCTGCCCTAGGAATGCCAGATTACGAAAAAGAATTTGAGCTGTATTGTAGTGAGAGAAATGGATGTGCACTTTCAGTGTTAATCCAGAAACATGGACGTCTGAGAAGGCCAATTGCATACTTCTCAGCAACACTTGACCCAGTAGCGGTGGGTTTACCAGGTTGCCTGAAAGCAGTAGCTGCTACATGCAAAAGTCTGGAACAAAGTGAGGGAATCATAATGGGATATCCTGTACGGGTATTCGTACCTCATGATGTGGCAATCCTTTTGACAAGGAGCCGGACACAATTCATGTCCCATAGTCGGCTGACTAAATATGAGAAAGTCATTCTTGGTGCAACAAATGTGAGCCTTGAAAGATGTGTGAATGTGAATCCAGCAACACTATTGCCTGATGCTGAATGTGTGGGAGTGAGGAATGAAGTTGATCATGACTGCCTAGATGTGCTTGATTACTGTACAAAACCAAGACCAGACATAAGAGATCTGCCACTGCCTGAGAGTGATCATGTGTTGTTTGTGGATAGATCTTGTTTGAGAACGGATGAAGGAACACTGAGTGCTGCATATGCTGTGTGTACAGTTTCAGGAGTTGTGGAAGCATCACCTTTGAAGGGAGTTAAATCCGCTCAGGTGGCAGAATTGGTGGCGCTAACAAAAGCCTGCAAGATTGGAAGAAATGTAAGAGTGACTGTGATGACTGACAGCCAATATGGCTTCGGAGATGTCCATGATTTTGGCCAGCTATGGCTACAGAGAGGTTTCCTGACCTCAAGGGGAACTCCCATAAAGAATGCTGAAATGGTTGGAAAATTGCTAGAGGCGATACAGCTGCCTAAAGAACTAGCAGTTGTAAAATGTGCTTTTCATGGTCAAGGTGATGATTTTGTCACCGTTGGGAACAAATTTGCCAATGACATAGCACAATATTGTGCAAGGAATAATCATTCCATTAATCGGAGTAAAGAAAGAGAAATGACTTCTTGTTCCTTAATGTTTACTAATGAGGTGGGAACATGGGAGGAAGTGAAGCAGTTGCAGGATGAGGCAGGAGATGAGGAAATGAAAGATTGGGTGAAAGCAGGTTGTGCGCCAAGGGAAAAGGATCATGTGTGGGTCTATAGGGATGGAAGACCAGTCATGCCAAATAGCATGCTATCAACAATGGCAAGGATGTATCATGGCCAAGGACACCTGGGGAGGGATGCTATGATAAGGGCCTTTAAGCAGATCTGGTATAGTCCAAAATTCAGGCTGATAGCAGAGAGTCTCTGTCAGAGATGTCTGATATGTCAGCAATTCAATCCTGGAAAGAAAACAGTGGTGAGCCTAGGAACAATAGGCAGGGAGGGAGGACCCTTCACAAGAATGCAGATAGACTTCATTGAAATGCCCCAAGTCAACAGATTGAGGTATGTCCTGGTGGTGGTCTGTTTGTTCTCCAGGTGGGTGGAGGCCTATCCAACAAGAAGAAATGATGGGATAACAGTGGCCAAGTTACTGTTAAGAGAATTCATCCCAAGGTATGGGTTCCCAGTAACTATTGAATCAGACAGAGGAGGACATTTTTATAATGAAATCATGGGTCTGATTTGTGAAGCATTGAGTGTACAGCAGAAGCTACATTGTGCTTACCGACCAGAGGCTTCTGGTGTGGTTGAACAAATGAATGGTACTATCAAAAACAGAATTGGCAAAATGTGCCTAGCCACAGGAATGAAATGGCCCGATGTCTTGCCTCTAGTCCTGATGACCATTAGGTCTACTCCAGACAGAACAACAGGTTTGAGTCCACATGAAATTATCATGGGACGTGCTATGAGACATGCATTTGTACCAGTCAACAAGCTGATGACTATAACTGATGACATGATTTTGGATTACTGTAAGGGCCTGGCTGACGCAGTTCATTCTGTGTTTCACCAGGTTGGAGAAGACGCCACCACACTTGAAAAGAAACCAGCCCATGATCTAAGCCCAGGGGATTGGGTAAGGATAAAAATCCACAGAAGAAGGAATTGCCTGGTTCCAAGGTGGGGAAGGCCAAGACAAGTCATTCTGACCACAACAACTGCTGTGAAGTGTGCTGGAGTGAAAAATTGGATACATGCAAGTCACACACTGAGAGTTCCAAATCCAAGAGACGGCACTGGAAAAGAATACTTTGAAGAATCAGATTCCAGTGATGATGCAGATAGTGAGGCAGTAAGAAGGAAAAAGAATCCTGAAAGTGGGGAAAGTGAGTCAAGAGAAATCTTCATCCCACCAGAAGAAGTTCTAAAAAGAACATTGCAAACTCCTGAGACAAGTCCAGAGTCTAAAGAAGTGCCTGAAGTTCCAACTGACAGTGACGAACACAAAAAGAAAGAAAGGAAAGAAAAGAACATTCCAACAGAGGTAACACCTGAATCAAATGAGATAATTGGACAAGTTCCACCTGAGATAATTCTTGAAGAAGAAGGGACAGAAAAAGAAAGAGAGGGACAGATTGCGGAAAAACCCAGAGGAGGTGTAGGGAACATCAACAACAAGCTAGGTGAAGGGACAAGTAGACAGCAAGAAGATTGCGTGTCGGAGACCCGAGGAGGGACAGAAGTAGGGAAATCTCAATTGGTGGGAAAAGAGACTGTTGGGAGAAAAAGAAGCGGTTGGAAAAGAGAAAACTGTTGATGAATAAGAAGCAACTGAGACAGAATCTGATGAAAGTGAAAATGAGATACATGGAGGACGAGTTCTGAGAAAGAGAACTTGGATTGGGGAAAGAAACAATAAAGAAGGAAGACAAAAGAGAAATGCTAAAGGAGATCTTTGGCCCAACAAGATAAAGAGACTACGGTATAGACTGACACGAGTTAACTCTTCGAAAGCTGAACAAGTGAACAAAGTGTCAAGTCAAAATCCAACGAAGGAAGAGGAAACAAAGATATCTGAAGGAACTAAAAGAATCAGAAAACCAAACCAGAAGTACAAGTCACCAGAATGGACGTATGTGGCACTGCCTGAACAAGGAGAAGAGGCAGACAGTCAAGGAAGTCCAGAGGAGGCTTTACTGAAAGTGGTTGATGAAGAAGAAGCAGTGGGAATCCTGAGAGTTATCTTGTCCGATATTGGAGAAGAGACGGATGTTCAGGACCTAATACAGTTTGATGATGATGAGGAAACAGTGAAAAGTGATGAAAATCCAAATTGAGTAGATCCAAAGAAGTCACTTGAAGAAGAAAGTGAAGAAGTAAATTAAGAACTAATAGATTGTAATAATCTGGTGGGTACTTGCTGCCCTGAAAAGTTCGGTAGTGGTGTAGAAGAGGCTAAGTCAAAAGACACGGTCAAATTAACAAGATGGCTAACACTGAGAATAATCGAAGTAGATGTACCTTCTTGAAAAGATGGTGCAAGATGTGCTGCTGCTGTACAGGACTGTTAATGCTGCTTTGGAGCGTGCTTGCTCTACTGATCTCTTTTAGAGTAACAATAGACACTTTAGAAGGACATACTGAGAACAGGACTAACATAGGGAAGAGTACACAGAAGATAGTTCCAACTGGAACTAGTAATGTACATATACATAAGGATAGGTCAATTAATGATTTTTCTAGCAATGTTTTTTCAAAATTGTTGTATGAATACGTAAAGACAATGGAAGTAAGGGATTGCTACGTTTGCATGCAATTACTTGCCTCTGTTTCGGAAGGAGTGACTTATCATCATCTTCCGGCTACGTATGGAATTTCATGTAGTGTGTTGATTAGTATATTTTATCAGTTAGGGAAATTAGATTATAATATGTCTAATGTAGATAATATTCTTGGGCAATTGCCTATGAATAAAGAATTGAATCCTGCAAAAGAAGCTAACACTTTAGGTGAGATTTTTTTAGAAACTAGAGAATTAACCTTAGAATATGTTTTTAGAAACAATTTAACTTGCAGTTTGAAAGGAGAAGAGAAGAATTTTCTAGACATGGGTGAGAGAAGAAGGTTGAACATGCACAAGAAAGCAGAAGGGCATAAAATAAGTGAGACAATGTGGGACATTGAGAAAGAAAAAGAATTGAAAGATGGAGCCAGTCCAACTATGGCTATAGATGCACCACAGAAAGGCAAATTATGCATTACCAGAAAGAGATCCCAGTATGATTATTATTTCATAGGGACTAGTGAGTGCCATGATACATACTTTATCGCAACCGGATGGGGATTTAGAGGAGGAGAAGATCCTGTGTTTCCGGAAGTGTATTATATTTGTGGGAACAAGGCTTATTACCGTTTGCCCGACCATTGGTTTGGCACGTGTTATGTTGGCCTGGTTTTTCCCAAAAAATTTCATATGGATAGAGTAGACAATGCTGAACAAACTAATCCATTAACACGCTATAGAAGAGAAACATGGACAGAAATTGTAGGAGATATTTTTGGAGCTTTGATACCAGCAGTGGGAATTTCTTTGAATGCCTTTGGCATTCGGAAGCTGTCAACAGTGGTGGATCGCTTGTCAACAAGCACCGCTGGAGGCTTTCTTTTGGTAAATACTGAAATGGTTGCATTGCGCGCTATGGCGATGCAAAATAGACTTGCCCTTGACATTCTATTGGCAAAAGAGGGTGGAGTCTGTGGAATGCTGAAAGTTCAACATTGTTGCACTTACATTCCTGACGAAAGCAAAGATCTAAAAGTGTATATCAAAAATATTACTGATTTTCATGAAGAATTAATACCACTAGAAGCAGAAAGTATCTGGACTAAAATGGCTAATAAGATGATTGCTATTATGAATTTTGTAGCTAAAATAGGTAGTACCATTTTTGGTAAAATATTATTTCCATTAACATGTGTAATTGTTGCATTATTGATTCTTAGACTAGGGTGTATGTGTTGTAGATATAGAAGAAATAAAAAGAAAATAACAAGAGAAAATGTTAAAAAGAGACAAAAGAAATCAGAAAGAGATCCACAAGAAATAGAATTAGAAGAATTAAGAGAAAGCATGTATATAGAAACTAAGAAGGAAGATGAGATGGAAACAAGGGTTTAAAGACAAACAAGAAGACATTTTGAATTCCTTCAAAAAGGCAAAACTAAATTGATTTTTGGGGTTTTGATTTTTGTGGTGATAAGATATCACCAAAGGGGGGATTGATGGAGCAGGGTTTTTATTTTAAAACCAAATACCTGTTTCATTTTCGCATGTTATAATTAAAAGTACTACTGATTAATTAATAGCTATTAAAGATGTGTCGTGTCTAGTCTAATCAACCTTATTAACAGAAGAATTACACGTGGGAATGCTATTGCATGGCTAAAATAATAAGTGAACTAAGTTGGTGAGCAAACTGACAGAAATAGATGTTGCTTATGTGATGTTATTGTGTTTTGCGCTTATAATCAATATGCATTAATGGCTTTTGATGTCGCAAATGGCTAGATAAATGCATACACATAAGGGTATTAGTAGGGGAATAACACTGTATAATCATTTCCGTGCAGTAATTATGTTTTGTGTTTCATTTTACTTAAGTTGTCCAATGTGGCCTACTAAAACATGGCTACCACCCGCAGCTTGCATTCGAGTTGATGGAAATTTTGCAAGGAAGCTTCGCGCTGCCTGTGACCTTGCCTTCTTGATGAACTGAAAAACCATGACGACAAATCCAGGATGGATGCCAAGAGCCCCTGAACATGATATTTGTTGCTAAACCAAATACTGATCTTATGAACTTGTAATGATCCCACAAATGGGATACAATTTATCTAAAAGAGACATCCGTAGAAGTAACAAATTAGTTATGGAATCTTTATTTCTATTCATTATTTGAGACGATCGATGTGTGTGAACTTTTACCAATGTTACTTGGTGTAACAAGACGACATTATTTCCGCTGTTCATCCGTTTTAATAATATGATTGTAACATTCGGAATGTAACATTTAGTATAAATATTAGTAGACTAGAGAGGTCTAGTGCCACTTCTTCCCGAACTGATGATCAGAGGTCCCGATGCTGACGGAGAGAGGACGGTGACTCTCCATGACGATGGATGTACCCGCCGTCGCCACTACATTTACCACAGTCCTTTGGGGCAACTTGCTGGTGTGACGAGCAGTGTGCGATCAACTTTTGCACAATTTATTACGGCTCCCTTGAGCCAACGGGCTGACGAGCCTTGGATCTGCACCTGAGCACCATGAGAGGTACTTGACCTGTTTTTAATTACATTTTGGCAGTCCACACGGCACCCCTTTACACTGACCTGCTCCCTGCTGACGAGAGGCAACTACCTCGAAACACGTGTCCAGGGATGGCTAACGCAACACATACTGTTCTTTTTACACATCGTGGCATAGGCGTACCCGCCGTCACCACTACATTTACCACAGTCCTTTGGGGCAACTTGCTGGTGTGACGAGCAGTGTGCGACCAACTTTTGCACAATTTATTACGGCTCCCTTGAGCCAACGGGCTGACGAGCCTTGGATCTGCACCTGCACGCCATGAGAGGTACTTGACCTGTTTTAATTACATTTTGGCAGTCCACACGGCACCCCTTTACACTGACCTGCTCCCTGCTGACGAGAGGCAACTACCTCGAAACACGTGTCCAGGGATGGCTAACGCAACACATACTGTTCTTTATACATCGTGGCATAGGCGTACTCGCCGTCGCCACTACATTTACCACAGTCCTTTGGGGCTACTTGCTGGTGTGACGAGCAGTGTGCGACCAACCTTTGCACAATTTATTACGGCTCCCTTGAGCCAACGGGCTGACGAGCCTTGGATCTGCACCTGCGCGCCATGAGAGGTACTTGACCTGTTTTTAATTACATTTTGGCAGTCCACACGGCACCCCTTTACACTGACCTGCTCCCTGCTGACGAGAGGCAACTACCTCGAAACACGTGTCCAGGGATGGCTAACGCAACACATACTGTTCTTTATAAATCGTGGCATAGGCGTACCCGCCGTCGCCACTACATTTACCACAGTCCTTTGGGGCTACTTGCTGGTGTGACGAGCAATGTGCGACCAACCTTTGCACAATTTATTACGGCTCCCTTGAGCCAACGGGCTGACGAGCCTTGGATCTGCACCTGCGCGCCATGAGAGGTACTTGACCTGTTTTAATTACATTTTGGCAGTCCACACGGCACCCCTTTACACTGACCTGCTCCCTGCTGACGAGAGGCAACTACCTCGAAACACGTGTCCAGGGATGGCTAACGCAACACATACTGTTCTTTATACATCGTGGCATAGGCGTACCCGCTGTCGCCACTACATTTACCACAGTCCTTTGGGGCTACTTGCTGGTGTTACGAGCAGTGTACGACCAACCTTTGCACAATTTATTACGGCTCCCTTGAGCCAACGGGCTGACGAGCCTTGGATCTGCACCTGCGCGCCATGAGAGGTACTTGACCTGTTTTAATTACATTTTGGCAGTCCACACGGCACCCCATTACACTGACCTGCTCCCTGCTGACGAGAGGCAACTACCTCGAAACACGTGTCCAGGGATGGCTAACGCAACACATACTGTTCTTTATACATCGTGGCATAGGCGTACCCGCCGTCGCCACTACATTTACCACAGTCCTTTGGGGCTACTTGCTGGTGTGACGAGCAGTGTGCGACCAACCTTTGCACAATTTATTATGGCTCCCTTGAGCCAACGGGCTGATGAGCCTTGGATCTGCACCTGCGCGCCATGAGAGGTACTTGACCTGTTTTAATTACATTTTGGCAGTCCACACGGCACCCCTTTACACTGACCTGCTCCCTGCTGACGAGAGGCAACTACCTCGAAACACGTGTCCAGGGATGGCTAACGCAACACATACTGTTCTTTATACATCGTGGCATAGGCGTACCCGCCGTCGCCACTACATTTACCACAGTCCTTTGGGGCTACTTGCTGGTGTGACGAGCAGTGTGCGACCAACCTTTGCACAATTTATTACGGCTCCCTTGAGACAACGGGCTGACGAGCCTTGGATCTGCACCTGCACGCCATGAGAGGTACTTGACCTGTTTTAACTACATTTTGGCAGTCCACACGGCACCCCTTTACACTGACCTGCTCCCTGCTGACGAGAGGCAACTACCTCGAAACACGTGTCCAGGGATGGCTAACGCAACACATACTGTTCTTTATACATCGTGGCATAGGCGTACCCGCCGTCGCCACTACATTTACCACAGTCCTTTGGGGCTACTTGCTGGTGTGACGAGCAGTGTGCGACCAACCTTTGCACAATTTATTACGGCTCCCTTGAGCCAACGGGCTGACGAGCCTTGGATCTGCACCTGCGCGCCATGAGAGGTACTTGACCTGTTTTAATTACATTTTGGCAGTCCACACGGCACCCCTTTACACTGACCTGCTCCCTGCTGACGAGAGGCAACTACCTCGCAACACGTGTCCAGGGATGGCTAACGCAACACATACTGTTCTTTATACATCGTGGCATAGGCGTACCCGCCGTCGCCACTACATTTACCACAGTCCTTTGGGGCTACTTGCTGGTGTGACGAGCAGTGTGCGACCAACCTTTGCACAATTTATTAGGGCTCCCTTGAGCCAACAGGCTGACGAGCCTTGGATCTGCACCTGCGCGCCATGAGAGGTACTTGACCTGTTTTAATTACATTTTGGCAGTCCACACGGCACCCCTGTACACTGACCTGCTCCCTGCTGACGAGATGCAACTACCTCGAAACTCGTGTCCAGGGATGGCTAACGCAACACATACTGTTCTTTATACATCGTGGCATAGGCGTACCCGCCGTCGCCACTATATTTACCACAGTCCTTTGGGGCAACTTGCTGGTGTGACGAGCAGTGTGCGATCAACTTTTGCACAATTTATTACGGCTCCCTTGAGCCAACGGGCTGACGAGCCTTGGATCTGCACCTGAGCACCATGAGAGGTACTTGACCTGTTTTTAATTACATTTTGGCAGTCCACACGGCACCCCTTTACACTGACCTGCTCCCTGCTGACGAGAGGCAACTACCTCGAAACACGTGTCCAGGGATGGCTAACGCAACACATACTGTTCTTTTTACACATCGTGGCATAGGCGTACCCGCCGTCACCACTACATTTACCACAGTCCTTTGGGGCAACTTGCTGGTGTGACGAGCAGTGTGCGACCAACTTTTGCACAATTTATTACGGCTCCCTTGAGCCAACGGGCTGACGAGCCTTGGATCTGCACCTGCACGCCATGAGAGGTACTTGACCTGTTTTAATTACATTTTGGCAGTCCACACGGCACCCCTTTACACTGACCTGCTCCCTGCTGACGAGAGGCAACTACCTCGAAACACGTGTCCAGGGATGGCTAACGCAACACATACTGTTCTTTATACATCGTGGCATAGGCGTACTCGCCGTCGCCACTACATTTACCACAGTCCTTTGGGGCTACTTGCTGGTGTGACGAGCAGTGTGCGACCAACCTTTGCACAATTTATTACGGCTCCCTTGAGCCAACGGGCTGACGAGCCTTGGATCTGCACCTGCGCGCCATGAGAGGTACTTGACCTGTTTTTAATTACATTTTGGCAGTCCACACGGCACCCCTTTACACTGACCTGCTCCCTGCTGACGAGAGGCAACTACCTCGAAACACGTGTCCAGGGATGGCTAACGCAACACATACTGTTCTTTATAAATCGTGGCATAGGCGTACCCGCCGTCGCCACTACATTTACCACAGTCCTTTGGGGCTACTTGCTGGTGTGACGAGCAATGTGCGACCAACCTTTGCACAATTTATTACGGCTCCCTTGAGCCAACGGGCTGATGAGCCTTGGATCTGCACCTGCGCGACATGAGAGGTACTTGACCTGTTTTAATTACATTTTGGCAGTCCACACGGCACCCCTTTACACTGACCTGCTCCCTGCTGACGAGAGGCAACTACCTCGAAACACGTGTCCAGGGATGGCTAACGCAACACATACTGTTCTTTATACATCGTGGCATAGGCGTACCCGCTGTCGCCACTACATTTACCACAGTCCTTTGGGGCTACTTGCTGGTGTTACGAGCAGTATGCGACCAACCTTTGCACAATTTATTACGGCTCCCTTGAGCCAACGGGCTGACGAGCCTTGGATCTGCACCTGCGCGCCATGAGAGGTACTTGACCTGTTTTAATTACATTTTGGCAGTCCACACGGCACCCCTTTACACTGACCTGCTCCCTGCTGATGAGAGGCAACTACCTCGAAACACGTGTCCAGGGATGGCTAACGCAACACATACTGTTCTTTATACATCGTGGCATAGGCGTACCCGCCGTCGCCACTACATTTACCACAGTCCTTTGGGGCTACTTGCTGGTGTGACGAGCAGTGTGCGACCAACCTTTGCACAATTTATTACGGCTCCCTTGAGCCAACAGGCTGACGAGCCTTGGATCTGCACCTGCGCGCCATGAGAGGTACTTGACCTGTTTTAATTACATTTTGGCAGTCCACACGGCACCCCTTTACACTGACCTGCTCCCTGCTGACGAGATGCAACTACCTCGAAACTCGTGTCCAGGGATGGCTAACGCAACACATACTGTTCTTTATACATCGTGGCATAGGCGTACCCGCCGTCGCCACTACATTTACCACAGTCCTTTGGGGCTACTTGCTGGTGTGACGAGCAGTGTGCGACCAACCTTTGCACAATTTATTACGGCTCCCTTGAGCCAATGGGCTGACGAGCCTTGGATCTGCACCTGCGCGCCATGAGAGGTACTTGACCTGTTTTAATTACATTTTGGCAGTCCAGACGGCACCCCTTTACACTGACCTACTCCCTGCTGACGAGAGGCAACTACCTCGAAACACGTGTCCAGGGATGGCTAACGCAACACATACTGTTCTTTATACATCGTGGCATAGGCGTACCCGCCGTCGCCACTACATTTACCACAGTCCTTTGGGGCTACTTGCTGGTGTGACGAGCAGTGTGCGACCAACCTTTGCACAATTTATTACGGCTCCCTTGAGCCAACGGGCTGACGAGCCTTGGATCTGCACCGGCGCGCCATGAGAGGTACTTGACCTGTTTTAATTACATTTTGGCAGTCCACACGGCACCCCTTTACACTGACCTGCTCTCTGCTGACGAGAGGCAACTACCTCGACACACGTGTCCAGGGATGGCTAACGCAACACATACTGTTCTTTATACATCGTGGCATAGGCGTACCCGCCGTCGCCACTACATTTACCACAGTCCTTTGGGGCTACTTGCTGGTGTGACGAGCAGTGTGCGACCAACCTTTGCAAAATTTATTACGGCTCCCTTGAGACAACGGGCTGACGAGCCTTGGATCTGCACCTGCACGCCATGAGAGGTACTTGACCTGTGTTAGCTACATTTTGGCAGTCCACACTGCACCCCTTTACACTGACCTGCTCCCTGCTGACGAGAGGCAACTACCTCGAAACACGTGTCCAGGGATGGCTAACGCAACACATACTGTTCTTTATACATCGTGGCATAGGCGTACCCGCCGTCGCCACTACATTTACCACAGTCCTTTGGGGCTACTTGCTGGTGTGATGAGCAGTGTGCGACCAACCTTTGCACAATTTATTACGGCTCCCTTGAGCCAACGGGCTGACGAGCCTTGGATCTGCACCTGCGAGCCATGAGAGGTACTTGACCTGTTTTAATTACATTTTGGCAGTCCACACGGCACCCCTTTACACTGACCTGCTCCCTGCTGACGAGAGGCAACTACCTCGCAACACGTGTCCAGGGATGGCTAACGCAACACATACTGTTCTTTATACATCGTGGCATAGGCGTACCCGCCGTCGCCACTACATTTACCACAGTCCTTTGGGGCTACTTGCTGGTGTGACGAGCAGTGTGCGACCAACCTTTGCACAATTTATTACGGCTCCCTTGAGCCAACGGGCTGACGAGCCTTGGATCTGCACCTGCGCGCCATGAGAGGTACTTGACCTGTTTTAATTACATTTTGGCAGTCCACACGGCACCCCTTTACACTGACCTGCTCCCTGCTGATGAGATGCAACTACCTCGAAACTCGTGTCCAGGGATGGCTAACGCAACACATACTGTTCTTTATACATCGTGGCATAGGCGTACCCGCCGTCGCCACTACATTTACCACAGTCCTTTGGGGCTACTTGCTGGTGTGACGAGCAGTGTGCGACCAACCTTTGCACAATTTATTACGGCTCCCTTGAGCCAACGGGCTGACGAGCCTTGGATCTGCACCTGCGCGCCATGAGAGGTGCTTGACCTGTTTTAATTACATTTTGGCAGTCCACACGGCACCCCTTTACACTGACCTGCTCCCTGCTGACGAGAGGCAAATACCTCGAAACACGTGTCCAGGGATGGCTAAAGCAACACTTACTGTTCTTTATACATCGTGGCATAGCCGTACCCGCTGTCGCCACTACATTTACCACAGTCCTTTGGGGCTACTTGCTGGTGTGACGAGCAGTGTGCGACCAACCTTTGCACAATTTATTACGGCTCCCTTGAGCCAACGGGCTGACGAGCCTTGGATCTGCACCTGCGCGCCATGAGAGGTACTTGACCTGTTTTAATTACATTTTGGCAGTCCACACGGCACCCCTTTACACTGACCTGCTCCCTGCTGACGAGAGGCAACTACCTCGCAACACGTGTCCAGGGATGGCTAACGCAACACATACTGTTCTTTATACATCGTGGCATAGGCGTACCTGCCGTCGCCACTACATTTACCACAGTCCTTTGGGGCTACTTGCTGGTGTGACGAGCAGTGTGCGACCAACCTTTGCACAATTTATTACGGCTCCCTTGAGCCAACGGGCTGACGAGCCTTGGATCTGCACCTGCGCGCCATGAGAGGTACTTGACCTGTTTTAATTACATTTTGGCAGTCCACACGGCACCCCTTTACACTGACCTGCTCCCTGCTGACGAGATGCAACTACCTCGAAACTCGTGTCCAGGGATGGCTAACGCAACACATACTGTTCTTTATACATAGTGGCATAGGCGTACCCGCCGTCGCCACTACATTTACCACAGTCCTTTGGGGCTACTTGCTGGTGTGACGAGCAGTGTGCGACCAACCTTTGCACAATTTATTACGGCTCCCTTGAGCCAACGGGCTGACGAGCCTTGGATCTGCACCTGCGCGCCATGAGAGGTGCTTGACCTGTTTTAATTACATTTTGGCAGTCCACACGGCACCCCTTTACACTGACCTGCTCCCTGCTGACGAGAGGCAACTACCTCGAAACACGTGTCCAGGGATGGCTAAAGCAACACTTACTGTTCTTTATACATCGTGGCATAGGCGTACCCGCCGTCGCCATTACATTTACCACAGTCCTTTGGGGCTACTTGCTGGTGTGACGAGCAGTGTGCGACCAACCTTTGCACAATTTATTACGGCTCCCTTGAGCCAATGGGCTGACGAGCCTTGGATCTGCACCTGCGCGCCATGAGAGGTACTTGACCTGTTTTAATTAAATTTTGGCAGTCCAGACGGCACCCCTTTACACTGACCTACTCCCTGCTGACGAGAGGCAACTACCTCGAAACACGTGTCCAGGGATGGCTAACGCAACACATACTGTTCTTTATACATCGTGGCATAGGCGTACCCGCCGTCGCCACTACATTTACCACAGTCCTTTGGGGCTACTTGCTGGTGTGACGAGCAGTGTGCGACCAACCTTTGCACAATTTATTACGGCTCCCTTGAGCCAACGGGCTGACGAGCCTTGGATCTGCACCTGCGCGCCATGAGAGGTACTTGACCTGTTTTAATTACATTTTGGCAGTCCACACGGCACCCCTTTACACTGACCTGCTCTCTGCTGACGAGAGGCAACTACCTCGACACACGTGTCCAGGGATGGCTAACGCAACACATACTGTTCTTTATACATCGTGGCATAGGCGTACCCGCCGTCACCACTACATTTACCACAGTCCTTTGGGGCTACTTGCTGGTGTGACGAGCAGTGTGCGACCAACCTTTGCAAAATTTATTACGGCTCCCTTGAGACAACGGGCTGACGAGCCTTGGATCTGCACCTGCACGCCATGAGAGGTACTTGACCTGTTTTAACTACATTTTGGCAGTCCACACGGCACCCCTTTACACTGACCTGCTCCCTGCTGACGAGAGGCAACTACCTCGAAACACGTGTCCAGGGATGGCTAACGCAACACATACTGTTCTTTATACATCGTGGCATAGGCGTACCCGCCGTCGCCACTACATTTACCACAGTCCTTTGGGGCTACTTGCTGGTGTGACGAGCAGTGTGCGACCAACCTTTGCACAATTTATTACGGCTCCCTTGAGCCAACGGGCTGACGAGCCTTGGATCTGCACCTGCGCACCATGAGAGGTACTTGACCTGTTTTAATTACATTTTGGCAGTCCACACGGCACCCCTTTACACTGACCTGCTCCCTGCTGACGAGAGGCAACTACCTCGCAACACGTGTCCAGGGATGGCTAACGCAACACATACTGTTCTTTATACATCGTGGCATAGGCGTACCCGCCGTCGCCACTACATTTACCACAGTCCTTTGGGGCTACTTGCTGGTGTGACGAGCAGTGTGCGACCAACCTTTGCACAATTTATTACGGCTCCCTTGAGCCAACGGGCTGACGAGCCTTGGATCTGCACCTGCGCGCCATGAGAGGTACTTGACCTGTTTTAATTACATTTGGCAGTCCACACGGCACCCCTTTACACTGACCTGCTCCCTGCTGATGAGATGCAACTACCTCGAAACTCGTGTCCAGGGATGGCTAACGCAACACATACTGTTCTTTATACATCGTGGCATAGGCGTACCCGCCGTCGCCACTACATTTACCACAGTCCTTTGGGGCTACTTGCTGGTGTGACGAGCAGTGTGCGACCAACCTTTGCACAATTTATTACGGCTCCCTTGAGCCAACGGGCTGACGAGCCTTGGATCTGCACCTGCGCGCCATGAGAGGTGCTTGACCTGTTTTAATTACATTTTGGCAGTCCACACGGCACCCCTTTACACTGACCTGCTCCCTGCTGACGAGAGGCAAATACCTCGAAACACGTGTCCAGGGATGGCTAAAGCAACACTTACTGTTCTTTATACATCGTGGCACAGGCGTACCCACCGTCGCCACTACATTTACCACAGTCCTTTGGGGCTACTTGCTGGTGTGACGAGCAGTGTGCGACCAACCTTTGCACAATTTATTACGGCTCCCTTGAGCCAACGGGCTGACGAGCCTTGGATCTGCACCTGCGCGCCATGAGAGGTACTTGACCTGTTTTAATTTCATTTTGGCAGTCCACACGGCACCGCTTTACACTGACCTGCTCCCTGCTGACGAGAGGCAACTACCTCGAAACACGTGTCCAGGGATGGCTAACGCAACACATACTGTTCTTTATACATCGTGGCATAGCCGTACCCGCTGTCGCCACTACATTTACCACAGTCCTTTGGGGCTACTTGCTGGTGTGACGAGCAGTGTGCGACCAACCTTTGCACAATTTATTACGCCTCCCTTGAGCCAACGGGCTGACGAGCCTTGGATCTGCACCTGCGCACCATGAGAGGTACTTGACCTGTTTTAATTACATTTTGGCAGTCCACACGGCACCCCTTTACACTGACCTGCCCCCTGCTGACGAGAGGCAACTACCTCGAAACACGTGTCCAGGGATGGCTAACGCAACACATACTGTTCTTTATACATCATGGCATAGGCGTACCCGCCGTCGCCACTACATTTACCACAGTCCTTTGGGGCTACTTGCTGGTGTGACGAGCAGTGTGCGACCAACCTTTGCACAAGGAACTGGATTATGGCTGCTAGTGCCTTCCTCAAACCATTGCGTAATAGTTCCTTAACTAAAGATTTTCATACTAGAAAGGCTTGCTTCCTACTGTAAAATTCCATTCTTCTAGTAACTTGTTTCATGTTGCAACCACTTAGTGTTCAAGCCAAAGAACAGTATTTCGTACTCCCCTTGGTGGTATTAAGTGGACTGACCTCCGAAAGATAAAGGGCTAAGCAGACCCGCCTGGATTCAAGCAGATGCCTTCCAAGTGACGAGTAGCCTCGAAGCAGGTACATCAACCATCTCGCTTCCTGCTAGAGAGTGAGCCTGCTGTACCCCGATATGCATCTATTACAGTGTAACGGTGTGCCTTTTAATGCCACTTACACGTTGCTTGTCAGCGATTGCGCAATTTTTAACACTACTTGTGTAAGCAAAATGTGGCATTTTGAGGCAATTGAATTTGACATTCCAGTCAGCGTTCTTGATCCAGAACCTTTCCATTTTCTATCAATGTTCGATCGAGCTATTTAGCAGACAAAGGCATTTTGTTCTGAAGAACCTTCTAGTGACTCGATCATTTGCATATTGTTATCTCTTTATGAGTAATTTCCTTTCTTTGTGCTAGATTGGTACAAAATAATAATTTAATGTTAATTATTCCTTGAATTCACCAATATTCATCTTTCTTACCACTAGCTAACTAACCTGTGTGAGGTTCAAAGGTGAGTGGCTTGCATCCCAGGCTGTTCTTTGCGTTATTTTTATTATTTTTTGATAGGTGGATTAGCATTTTAGGTGCCCAAGAATGTACTGACTGCCGGAGTTTTCCAGTATATTATGAATTTCCAGAAAGTAGAGCAAGTCGGAATTTCAATGAATGCTGGAGAGGGGGGGGGGGGGGGAGGAGACACTGTTTTAAAAATATGGCCTGATTAATATGTTCATTGCACTCAGAAGCTTTTCTGCCTTGCAGCATTGCGGCTCAAAGGCATAGATTTATTTCAGTATGTTACCACCTTTTGCGCATATGATGTTTAGCCAACTATATAACCAAAGTATGGTAGTTCTAATATATTGTAAACTTACTTCAGAATAGATACTTTAAAGGCTTAAAATGTTTGGGGCGCTGGTGTTGTACCACTCTGGCCGCCCATCACTTGGGCACCATTTTAAGTGGTACCATGCAACGCATGTACCTAGATCTGTGGATTACTGGATGCTCGTGATTCCTGGGTTCAGCGATATTCATTAGTAGGTCAAGTTTTGTTACTGCCGGAAAGAATATAATCAAAAGTTCAGATATCTCTCAAGGTTGTTCCCACAAATGTGGTAGGCTGGCCTCGTCCTTACATGTATACTGCGTGATTATTTCTCCATGCTAAAGATACCCTTTGCACACACAAAACCATACACACAACCACACATACAGCCACACACACACACCCACGCACGCACACAACCACACACAACCACCCACACACAACCATACATACAACCACAGACACACACACAACCATCCAACCACACACACACACAACCACACACACAACCACAAGCACACACACAACCATACACAACCACACACACAACCACACACACACACAACCATGCAACCACACACACACACAACTACACACACACAACCACAAGCACACACACAACCACACACAACCACATACACAACCACACACACACAACCCCACACAACCACAACCACACCCACACACAACCACACACACAACCACACACACAACCACACATACAACCACACACACAACCACACCCAACCACACCCAACCACACCCACAACCACACACAACCACACACACACACAACCACACACCGCTCGAGGGTTTTGACTTTGCTGCCTGCTGCCTGGTTTCTCATCTGTGACCCTAACACCTTCACTGCGCCTCGCGGCCCCCGCTCGAGGGTTTGGACTTTGCTGCCTGCTGCCTGGATTCTCATCTGTGACCCGACTCCACGCTGCCCAAATCGCCACGCTGTGCCTCTGATTGGCGAAAGGGTGTTACTTGACATTTGGATTGCTGCGAGTACCCGGCGCATTCGGGACTGCGAGGACCAGGGTGCTGTGCGTGACGCTGACCAGCTGCACCTGGTCCTCTTCCCGACTCCTCCCCCAACACCTTTATCGCGCCTCGCGGCCCCCACTTCACGGGTGCCGCTCGAGGGTTTTGACTTTGCTGCCTGCTGCCTGGATTCTCATCTGTGACCCTAACACCTTCACTGCGCCTCGCGGCCCCCGCTTCGCGGGAGCCGCTCGAGGGTTTGGACTTTGCTGCCTGCTGCCTAGATTCTCATCTGTGACCCGACTCCACGCTGCCCAAATCGCCACGTGGTGCCTCTGATTGGCGAAAGGGTGTTACTGGACATTTGGATTGCTGCGAGTACCCGGCGCATTCGGGACTGCGAGGACCAGGGTGCTGTGCGTGACGCTGACCAGCTGCACCTGGTCCTCTTCCCGACTCCTCCCCCACCCCCGCTTCCCTTCATCTTATTAACATTCCCCCGCCTACACGCGCTAGCGGGACGCGCGCGGGTCTAAGTGTGGGGCTAAGACCGGGCAAAGAGCGGGCCGTTTGAGGCCGTTCTAGACTGTTTGAGGCTGGGCTGGACATATCTCTTGGAAAGCGTGCTCCGTCACAGGTAACAAGCAATGGCTACCGGTCTATTGAGGTTGGCCCCTAAGGGCTGTAATGTTGTAGGGACTCTGGACAATTTTATTACACGCGCTAGTAATGTCCTCGCCTATGAGATCGCCGCCACAGAACGTAGGCTATCCCTAGATCCATCGTTAGGGAAGCGATCATCCTTGGGAGCTATTATGACCATCCCTTCCCCGGATAATTCTGTACCATCTACACTGGGTGGTTCTTCAGCTGAGGTTCTGCTAGACGATCCTTCCCCTCTGGCTGTTCCCACTCAACTTAATCCAACTGTACTCGGGCATAATCAGCCCGATCACTCTTCCCCAGCTCCTATATTCAATTGTGCCACAACGAGATCCATGACGGATCGGTCCGTCAGAAGCAAACGTCCCGGGGTGAACCTCCCTGCTACTAAAGGCAAAAAATGTGAAGGGGCTCCGGTGAGATGTCCCACTACAAAGAAACTAAAGAAGACGCCTGTCCCTAACCAAGATAACAATACACCCCTAATTGAAAACGACTTAGTTAACTTCCCGACCCAACACCTTGTCGTACCCCCTACACCCACTGCTCCATGTTTTGAAGCTCTTGAGGGAATGAGTCCTAGTGCTTTTTGGGATAGAATGGCTGCCCTAATCGATGGAAGGCTGTCTCCCTTAGTTGAGCGCCTTGCCGCTCTGGAAGGGAAATTAGCATTACTACCAATTCAAATACAGCCTAACACAGTGGCACCAGTACATCCAGCTCTGAATCCATCTTACCATCACCCGACCACTCTATCCTGTATTTCATCTACTGACCAGGTGGCCGCTCATCCTTCCGCTCTTAACCCAGCCCAAAGTGGAGGGGAACCAATCCGTAATAAGGACTTTAGGCATGCTTGCCCTGCCACAGTACGACAGGTTAGTGTACCTTGTGAACAAGGCAACTTAGTGGGTCCTTCAACCCAAACACCTCCCCTTCCCTCGACCAACTCTGGTTCTAACTCCCCCCCCCACCACTAAGACCCTCCCAGGACTCGACCTACCACCAGAATGCAGTCCATATGTTGTGGTTTTAACAGGCGTACCCGAACTCCCACAAGGTAGAGTTGAACCCTATTTGTCTTTGAAGTATAAGACAATACACTGGCTGAACGCAAATAGACCTTTGCCTCCAAATTTGAACGGGGAAATTCTGATGGTTCGAAGAGTATCTTGGGTTGGCCGGGGTGTGAAGAACATCAGGGGTGATTGTATAATTGTGAACTTTAGAGATCCAAGGGTGGTAAAACATGTCGGTGAGGGGGGTTGGAGTAATATGGCTGATGGAATCCACTCCCCCTTCCTTTCTTACTTTTATCCGTTAGGAGCACCCAAACATAGGAGGGACATACCCATTGCACAAATGACTACAGAGAGACCGCGTACAGCCCTCAGTGGAATCCAAGAGACTGATATACACCTTGCCTATCCTAACATACCCTGTCATAATAGGTTCAGTCCCTTGGATTGCATTGATTGACTGGAGCTAGACTTTGACTCCAGGTCCATAGCCACATTGCAGACGGGGCTAACTGAGAGCTCGGCACCATCATTACAGCCTCAGGCACTTACGGATGTTGGCTGTGACCCTGGAATACGGAGAACACTTATAAGTCCCTCAGCAGCGCTGCTTGATTGTTTAAAACCCTTAGATGATAGGAATCCCTCTCCAACAGGTACCGACCCGGGTATTCCACCCGTCCTGATTCCGACCCTATATCTGGGTGGAAGCCCCAAAACAGGGTTAACATTTCAAATAGAGCCGAAGTCAATGGATACATTACCCCCAGAGAGAATAGTGTTTTGTCCTGATACTCTCTCTGACAATACCCCTTCTTTTGTTTGCCCTACACAATCAGGCCTCATATTTACCACTACTTGTGGCAACTTAAGTACACCCCCGGCCATAACATCTACTTCCCCTAGGCCACATCTATCCACCAATGAGGCTACGGGGCTGAAAGTTTTGTCCTGGAACGTGGCAGGCCTATCACGTTTGTTAGAATTCCCTGATTGGGGGGAATTCATAGATGGCTATGATATCTACCTCTTCCAGGAGACTTGGGCATTGAAGCCCCAACATCGTCTAGGGTTTGCTACCTTCTGGGAACCCGCAGTAAGGCCAAATGGGGGAAGGCCTTCTGGAGGGATGATCATTTGGGTACGAACTCACCTGGGATGTGCACCCAAGAGAATTAATACCGACTCACCGGATATTATGTGTTTAGTAATGTCCACATGGGAAAATCAGGTACTGACCCTCATAAACATATATTCCCGTCCTGTGAGCTACGGCCAGGAGTCCACTACCTTGACTAGTTTGGACGTTTTTCTGAGTACCACTATTAATACCGATTTTCTTATAATCGGTGGGGACTTTAACTACCATTACGAACCTTTGAACGGGCTAATTTCCCCTGTATCCCAGGAAGAGGACCAAGTGTGGGCCATACCGCCTTCCAATACTTACCCCACGAAGGCTTGGACGCCATTGGTTCTTCAACTTACCCAATTAACACTTACTTTCTCATTAAGGGCATGCAACGGCAGGTTCCCTGCAGATAACCCAGGTAATCCAACATTTGAAAGAAATGGCCAAACTTCTATTATCGATTACATTATGCTTAGTACGAGACTCTGGCCAAGGATCCTGGACTTCCAAGTCATTAAACGCTGCGAAAGTGACCATAATCCTACTGCTGTTACCTTTGAGGGGCTTACAAACCACCACCTTCCGCCCATAGATCCATCTAGTGTAGTTCCCCTGATTACAACTGATGGCTCCCGAAGAGTTAGATGGGAGAAGATCGCCCTATCTGATAGGAAACTCGGTGCAATGTACTCTGAGATCTATCCCCTTTTGGAGAAATTAATGGGAGCACAAACTACACCAGAGGCTCACTTTGATTTTGAGTTGATCGGAGTGACACATATAGAATTATGTGCCACCCTTGAGATCCACTTTAGTCGGGCTATTAAGAGGAACTTACAATCTACAAGGGAGAACCCTACCTGGTTTAATAAATCGTGTAGGGAAGCAAAGCTATTCCTTTTGATAACTCTTAAAAACGGCATTAAGCCAAAAATAAAGGAAGCAAGGGCTCTGTTTAAGAAAACTATCAACGATGCAAAAAAAGAGTGGGAAATCAGCAGATGGGAGGAAATCTCCTACGCACTAAAGAACAGGGACCAAAAATCATTCTGGAACTTAGTCAAAACTGGGACGTCTGGTTCAACTCGAGCGCTCCAACCCAATCTAGGACAAGAAATATGGCGTACCTATTTTAAAGAACTCTACGCTTCTAAGACTCCACGATTGGTCATTCCCCTCCCCCATCCTAGTCCTTGCCCTCCCCCAATTCAGGCCTTGACCCCGATGTGCACCCTCAGCGAGGTTAGAGTTGCCCTCAGTAAAGTCCAACCCAATAAAGCCCCAGGCTTAGATAGAATCCCAGGCGATCTTTTTAAAAGTGAACCTGACATTTGGGCCCCATATCTATTTGGTCTCTTCAATGCAATTCTAGCAGGAATGCCGCTACCACCCACCTGGGTTGGAGCGGAGATCATACCAATACATAAAAAGGGTTCTCCACTTGATCCGGCTAATTATAGTCCTATTAGCCTAATAGATGTCGCCCAGAAGATCTTTGCCCGCATTCTCTTAGGGAGACTGCAAACCTGGATGGAGGAATCTAACATTTTGACCCCTCTGCAGGCGGGATTTAGAGCTAGAATGTCAACTGTGGACCAATTGTTCAGGCTGCAAATGATCCACTGGAAAAGTATAATCTTAGAAGGGGGCAGTCTTTACCTCACGTTTGTTGATCTAAAGTCTGCCTTCGACATGGTGGACCGCAGCCAACTCTGGGAGTTGCTAAAAGGGATGGGCGTACCTCTCTACCTCTGTGACCTATTTGAACGACTCCATAAAGACACCTTCGCCAGAGTCAGGTTCGGACTCCATGGAGAACTCATAGAACCATTTCAGGTAGAAAAGGGAGTTAGACAGGGCTGCGTTCTAGCCCCAACTCTCTTTGCCCTCTTCTTGAATGGACTGGTTGAAGACATTCTGGCCCTAAGCAATATAGATGCCCCCAAGCTGGCAGGCAGGAAAATTCCCGCACTTATGTTTGCGGACGATACTCTGCTTTTATCTAGATCACCCATGGGTATGGTTAGAGTCCTGGACGGCTTTGCCTCCTTTTGTAGGAAAAGGAACCTAATCATTAACGTGAATAAGACCAAATACATGGTGTTCCATGCAGATACTACTAATCGTCCTATACCAAAACTGGACGGCCTGCCCCTAGAACGGGTGAACACTTTTGATTATCTGGGCTTGACCCTTAACAACAAAATGACCTGGGCCCCCCAGATCTCAAAAGTAAACTTAAAACTTGTCCAGATATCAGGGGGGATTCTAAAGATGCTTAAAAACAGCCACTTAAAATTAATCAGCCCTCTGGTAGAGATTTATAAAACCCAGGCTAGGGGGGTGGGTGCCTACGGCGCTGAATTATGGGGCCATAACCCATCCTTGATTTTAACCAAGTCAGAAAATCCATTTTTTAGACAACTATTTGCACTTCCGACGAGCACCCCCATCCAGCCGCTCAGGATGGACCTGGGTATTCAACCAATTGCGGACATGGTCGCCTCCAGACCTGTAATGTACTGGCGACGACTATGGAGCACTCCCGAACTTGTTAACTTTCAGGAGGAACTGAAGTCCATCTTATTGCTACCCAAGGCAGGTGTCATCCCTTGGTTAGCCTATGTCAAAAAATCACTTAGGGATATAGGGAGAGAAGATCTTTGGCTTTCACCTGAGGATACTTGCTCCTCCCTACCAAAAAGATCATTGGCAAAAATTTTGGAGGAACATAAGCTGACTCAGATCATTCGATCAGCTAATAATGCAAATTTGACCTCGGCCTTTCTCGAGGCCAAAATTGACTATAGATTTGAGTCTGCAATAGATTTGATTCACCCGGTAATTGCCAAAAAATTATATTTACAATTTAGATATGGGTCCCTTCCCCTCCGTTCAAGAACAAATAAATGGGTTGGCTCAACTACGCAATCTTGTCCTGGGTGTGGTGCCACCGATGAAACCGAGGTTCATGCTATAATCTTCTGCCCGGCATATAAAATTCCCCGTAGAAAATGGATAATTCAACTTGCCAAGAATATAGGGGTTACGAATCATAGAGATCTCTTTAGGCTGTTGAAATACGATTCGTCCCCCGTATATGTTATAGTGATATCCAAATTTCTTTTTTCTATGTGGCTAATTAGAAGACAACTATTACCTCATTAAGGTAATTTTACCTGTATTATTTATTGTCACTATTCTGTTTTTATCTTATGTATTATTGAATGCCAGAATCATGTTTTTATCTTTGTTTATTTTTTCTGTGTTATTATACTATGCTATTTTATGAACTTTTATGGCTTGTAGCCGAAATAAAGTTTTTCTGACTGACTGACTGACAACCACACACAACCACAACCACACACACAAAGGGAGGAGACAACTGCAGCAGGACCTTCGGCTTGATCAGGACAGCAGAACCACTGGAAAAGGAACCCCTCGCCAAGACCTGGGCAGCAAGAAGTTGTCACTAGAGACATCGTGATCCTATGAACAATAGTGTCATCCATGATCTAATCCAAACTGTAAACTGTGACAAATAAACATCCCTATATATTGCAGTATCACAAAAACAGCAACAAGCATTGACATAGCCAATAGGTCTCGCCTTTGGGACCTTATAAGTGTTTTGCCATTCAACAGTTGTTGTTGCACCAAGGATATTGTGCTGCATAACTAAATATTTATAAGGTCACAAAAGCGAGACCTAATTGCTATGCCAATGCTTGTTTTAATATCAGGATTATGACAGAATTTTTCCATGAAGGAAGGGGACAATTTTTTGCTATAACATTAAAAACCACAGTTAAAAAGGGGGACCAAAAAGTGATATCTGTGAGAAAGATGTCCATAGTGACCCCATCATGCCCTGGCGCTTTCCTAGATGGGGATTATAACAGAGCAAGTTCAACTTCCTCGAGATCGAATGTAAGATAGGTGGAGGCCTCTATAATTTTACATGCATCTACACTAGGTGTGCCGCTGTTTTTTAGAAAATTTCCTGAAAATACCTAACCCAGGTGTCCTCATCGATGTGTACCTCTAAGGAGGGTCCGCCACTATCCTTCAAGAAAGGCACATTAATTAGCTTCCAAAAGTCAGTACTATCTCGGAGGGCTGAGGCTTATTTCAAATTATAAGGTCAAAAAACACACTAGGGATCCAAGGGAGGCAATCCCGAAAAAGAACCGGATCAACGTCAAAAGTTTAGCCCGACTACTATGGAGCGCAAGGTGGATACAGTCCCAGATTAGTCCTGCTGAAGTTTTACCTTCTCAAATTTTGTGCCAAGAGTCCCATTCGCATTGAATCAAGTCACCAGGAGCAAGGAGAATGCTCTCCTTGCTCCTGGTGACTTGATTCAAGTTTGGCTGGTGGTGGTCGGGCGTCACGGATGACCAGTCTGGTACTTCATGTTGGCGGTCCTCTGTGGGTGATCAATGCTTGCAGGGTGATCGATGCTTGCAGAGTGATCGATACTTGCAGAATGATAATATAGACTTGTGGCGGATTGGGCTGATTTTGGGTGCAAGCAGTTCGCTTCCGGTGCAAACAGCCCGTTTGTGGTTTCGAAGAGCCCCAAAGTTTGTATTTAAGTGCTCGAGAGCCACAAGGGTCCAAGGCTTGAGAGACGCCTCTTTGGTGTCAGGAACTCGCTGAAGATTTATCCAGGAGCTGTTGGGAAGCCTTTTATGAGCCTGAGGCTCAGATTAGTTGACCAGCATACTAGCTTTTTAGGTCACTCTGGGATTCTAAGTTCAAGATGAAGTTGCAGCTCCAGCTCTTCTTCCCCAGGCAAAAGGGCAGCAGGCAGCAAGTTAGCTCATCATGCTAACAGTTGCTTCAGTGTAGCAGTCCAGCAGAGTGGCAGTCTTTTTAGCAGCACAGCAGTCTTCTTCCTGGCAGAGTATCCACAAAAGTGTACTGAAGTGGTGTTGTCTGAGGATCTTCTTTTATACACTGGTGCCCTGGTTCTGGAAGGTGGGAGAAGTTTCTAGACAGTGTCTTTGAAGTACATGGAATTCCCTGCTTCCCCTGCTCTCACTCCGGGCTGGCTGAATTGATAATGCATGGCTGTTAAGCCCTTTGTGTGGAGACAGAACACAGCCTACTTTGGTGTAAGTGAGACTAGGTCCAGTTCCTCCCTCCCATCCTGCTAGAGATGGACCATCCAGTAGCACCTAAGCTCCCATTGTGTGTGGCTGTCTAGGAGGAATACACAAAGCCCAACTACATCCAGTCATGTGACTAGAGACAGGCTGCAGGCACCAATTGACTAAGGCAAGAAGATGCCAACTTTCTAAAAGTGGAATTTTCAGTATTGCAATTTAAAATCGGACTTCACCATAAGTTAACATTTTAAATTGTGATTCCAAAGACTTCAAATTTGAAGGAGTTATGACTTCCCATTCGGAAATGACACTTCTAAAATGTAATTGTTAACTCCTATGTTATTCTATAGGAAGGATAAGCCTTGCAGTAGGGAAAACCAACTGTAGGAGTTTTTCACTAACAGGACATGTAAAACATAAGAGTACATGTTCTACCTTTTCAATAAACTGCACCCTGCCATCTCGGGTGTCCAGGGCTTACCACAGGAGTGACATATGCATAAAAAAGGAATGTTTGGTCCTGGCAAAAGGTTTATTTTGCCAGGTCGACATGGCAGCTTAAAACTGCACACACAGGCCTGAGACATTATCAAAGGGATACCTACGTGGGTGGAACAATTAGTGCTGCAGGCCCACTAGTAGCATTTAATTTACATGCCCTGGACACACGTAGTGGATTTTACTAGGGGATTCATAACTTAATTAAATATGCCAATAGGGGATAAACTAATATTTACATGATTTAAGGAGTAAGCACCTGCACTTTAGAACTGGTTAGCAGTGGCAAAATGCTCAGAGCCCTAAGGCCAACAATAATAAGTCCAGAAAAATAGAGGAGGAGAGGCTAAAGGTTTGGGGGAAGAACACCCTATGGCTGACAGGTCTAACACCATGCAAAATTATTTTCGCAGCGCAGCTGTAGATAAAACCAGTATCACATTCTGGAATGTAACTCACTTGCACATGTACCTTCACATACAATACAAAATATTTTGCTTTTTGTCACCCTCGTGAGAACTTAGAATTCCTACTTTCTATCCCTGGAGAAGATTCCATCCCTGGATTATTTTAAATTGTAGATCCACTTTCTGATAATTTGTACTTTGGATTTACACTTGCAAACATGTCCTTTGCGCACCTAAAATGTGTGCAGTCAAGTTAGCCATTAGGTGTACAAGTTGCTTTAAAAATCAAGTCCTCAGCACATAGCTCATATTCTAGGACGAAACAGTACTCTCAGTTGGAAGGTGTTCCAGAAACAATAATAAAACTAGCCAGTAACGTACTTGGAACCTGTGTGCTTCTGGAGTGGTCATCTTGGGTAGCATTTCAGCAACCCCAGATGATTTTCTCTGCTCTCTACTACTTCTGCTCTCTACTTATGGAGGGCTTAACCCAGAATCACTTGTCTAGAGATAACAGCACTACCTGCACCAACTATGGTGAGACAGTGCAGAAACTTTAAAGTAAGTGTACCACATTTATCAGAATGAAATGGGGTGAACTGTGCTGGGATGAGAGATAGGGTGCTCCCTCATCCCTTATGTTTAAAAAGCTCCCTTGAGCCAACAAGCTGTCAAGCTCACCTGGGATGCACCTGTGTGCCTGTGTAGTGGTGTGTGACCTGTGGAAACTTGTACAGCATTGCAGCAATCCCAAATGATTTTTATCTCATCTCTACAACTTCTGCTCTCAACTGGTGAGGGCTAAACCCCGAAACACATGATTAGAGGTAAAAGAACTACCTGCACCAACTTTGGAGAGAAACTACAGCAACTTTGAAGTAAGCATACTGCATTTACCAGAATGCAATGGGGTGAACTGTGCTGGGATGAGAGTGGGTGTGCTCCCTCCCCCTTGAGCATACTTGGAATCGAAGGCACCAATCAAATGCTATCTTAGGATGACACTTGGGGCAGGTTCATAAAGCGCAGTACTGGCTTAACGCAGATCTGCAAGCATTTGTTTGTGTTTGAGAAGCCATATTTTCCTACATTTTGCATTGGGGGATTCACCACTTCATTGGCGCAGCCATAATGTAAAATTTTATTTGTGATTTACAAAGGTACACAAATAAAATTTGCGTGGCCTTGTGTGGGATTGTTCCATAAAAGTAACACAAGTCAGTGCATAGCACTACCATGCCTTACTTTGTGTTAAGGAAGTGTTCCATGGGTGGAGCATTACCATTCCCATGCATCCATCCATAGATTTTGGCACATTCCCAGATTTACTAATGCTGGTCCAAATTCCATTATACAAGTTAGTGGAGAAGCCCTAGAGAGGGTGAGGAGTTTCGACTACCTAGGGGTCAAAGTAATGGAGAACTTAAAGTGGAAAGATCAACTAAGCAAAAGCACGCTATTAGTTGAGCACAGAGCACATGCTATCAATCTGTTGCACTGGCAAACAAGCTCTTGTGCGGTCTCACCGGCCCTTGAAGAATATCGTGGTAAGGCACAAGGAGCCGCTCTTTATGGTGCTGAGACTTGGGGTTGCATTGATGTTTCTCCACTTACCTTTGCAGAAAACAAATTTGTCAGACTGCTGGTTTCTGTTCCTAATAGCACAGCGTTAACTCCCTTATTTTTTAATTTGGGATTAAAATGAATTGCAGATCTGGCCGCTCACTTGTTTATTGGGTTTGTTTATGGGTTACACCTGAGCTAAGAGAGTTCAGAGACTGCCTTGTTGACTTGCTTACTGCAAGAGGTGCCAAATCAGTACCCTGGGTTAAATTTGTTTCTGATTGGCTCAGCTAGCTGGTAATGCAAAGGCTATCCAATCTGGAAAAAATGTGAAAAGTTGATCTTAACATATTAAAATCCAGTTAGTGGATTTATATCCAAGATGGCTATATTAATAACCAGTCAATTGGCCCATTGACAAATAGATTTGTAGATATTAAACCATTTCCCCATTTCGAGGAATTTTTAGATTTTGTTTCCTCCCCCTTAGCGAAAAGTCTTTATATTCACTTTCGATTTAGCACTTTACCTCTGAGGTCCTTCACTACTAAATGGAATAAGGACTCAGTTTCTAGTATCTGTCTGGCATGTGGCTTGGAAAATGAAGAAGAGGCACATATACTTTTTTTTTTTCTCCTGGTTATCTAGGCCCTCGCCGGAAGTGGATTATCTCTTTATGCCGCAACCTGGAGGTGACCAGATATTTAGTGGCTTTTAGAATTCTAAAGAGTGATACTACTCCCGTAATTGTTATTGCTATCAGCAAATTTTTACAGGCGGTCTGGTTCAAACATGGCAGATTACAGACCATGACTGCCAGTGATTAAGATATCTTTTAATTATTACCTAATTTTAACTACATCTATTTTACACAAAAAAAATATAACAACAAATCTATGGACTTTCTATGCTGTCTGTTATTTGCTTTGCACATAGCCCTTGTTCGACTTTTGCACTCTGTTCTCTACTCAAGTAATGATTGCAGTAATAATTTCTTAACATGTCTTCTTACTATAAGCCTCAGCTAAGTGACATTTTAAAAATGTATTTTTATGTATTTATTGTATTATTTTTCTGTATGCACATTTTGATGGTACTTGGATACCGAATAAAGTATTTTTTACTACTTGTACTACTAATGCTAGTAAACCTGGGATGCATCATAAAGCTACACCTCCCTGAAGCAGGCATAACAAGGAGAAATACATTTTCTGCAGCTCGCATAGAAAGAGGAAAATACCTTTAAGGATTGTTTTTGTGCACAAAAATACCTTGCCTGTAACACACACACCCTTGTGGTGCAAGGGTGCTGGTATCGAGGCTAGGCTGCACACAGTGCATCAGTGCTAGGAGACAACAGAAATACATCATATCGTAGAAGATATGGTGCTTCTGCTGTCTCCCTTTTATGCAACACGTTGTGGCAATGTTGCTTGCCTGCCCTGCATTGCTTGACATGAAAGTGAATATGCCCAAAGGAGTCTAATGTTCATACATATAACTCAGAAATTCTCCGAGTTGAAGCATGAACTCTAGACAGCACAATTCGGAAACAGAGAGAGGCACTCCCTGCTCACTGTTTCTGACTATAGTTGTCTACCTTTGAGAAAGCTCGAGCCTACTTAAAGATCCCAACTTCAACAGAGGTTTTTTTTTAGCTGCTTGAGAGGTAAGAGGGAAGAAACCAATCACAATTTTATCTCATTACAGTGTAACCAATTTGGCTACACAAAAACTACCTTAAAACTGAAATTGAGTTTAGTAAGGTTTAATTATAAATTCAAAAATAGATTGACATAAATTAGTCTTAGCATCACGGTATAGAAATTTAGGTCAAACAGAATAGGACCAAATCTCCTAAAGAGACTTACCCTATATAACAAAAAGCATACAACTAATTCAGTTATAGAGATGTAAATGATCAGGAGAAATATTTGACTGTTAAATTACATCAAATGATTATCAAAGGTAAGTATGAGCATGCTATCTCTCCTTACACTTCTTTAAAAGGGACAACCCTAAACTAACAAGCGTTGAATAAGAATAGATAATAGAAAGGTGTCAGTTGTCAGTCATTAAAAGAAGAAACTCCAACTAAAGGTCATGTAGCATGAAGCCAAGCCAAGCAGAAGAAAAGGTCTATACCTCATGAAGTTCTAAGATGTCTCTCTGTCCATCATTAAGGGCCGATTTCGATGTCAATGAACCGCAACCGACATACCGCCGGTTGCGGCCCACCTAACATCTGCCATTGCGGTCTGCCCAACGGGCTGAAGGAGCCCGTCGGATTTTCAGAAACACACATAAAGCCTTAATGATGGGGGAGCCAGCCTCAGCTCCGCCATCAGGATTATGATGTCGCTTTTCGAAAGCCTTTCCATGTCTGCCTTTACGCATGGAAAGGCTGTCGGAAAGTGAATTTGAGGGCCCTAGCATGGCCCCCTTACCCGCTGGCCCTCCACTGTTTTTAAACATCCCTGCCAAACAGTGCAGGGATGTTTAAAAACAATTTTTTTTCAATGGCGGCTTGTACTGCGGGCCTTTTCCGCCCACCACATAAGCTGCCATTGAAAAATTGATGTTTCCGACTGCCCATAGGGCAGTCGCATCCAAATAGTGCAGTCGGAATCACTGACCTATGGTCTGGTGGTTTTCAATCCGCAACAGTGTCCGACATTGTAATCAGGTCCTAAGTTACAGAATTGCATTCAGGTAAATCACATAATCAGCTCCAGTACCTTTCCATGATTTCACAACAAATTGGCTACTGGCACCACCTTTTTCACATCGACAATTTGCTACTTCATTGATCCTTGGCCATTCTTGTCCTCCTCCATGGGAACTCACCTCCTTGCTTGTTACCACGTTTCTCCTTGCCAAACTCCCATCTTCACATACCTTTCTAACTCACTGAAACACAAACCCTTCTTTTACTAACTAATGAAGCTTTATCTGCACCTGCAATAGAAACAAAAATACAAGCAAACACATTCTACATCAGAAATTAAAAACGTATTAGATGCTGAAAACTGTTTTCGAGGCCTAAAAATCATGTCAATTTAATAGTGCACAGGGTTTCAAATGTGTGCACATAACAAATGCAGTTTCTTAGCGCATTAATAAATTGCAAAAGATTACGATGAAGATGTTATCTCAAAATACAGTAATATGAATATAATTTGTTGTTACACGTAAACATGCAATATATTAGCCTGCACATGCACTTTATTTCATCAGCTTCACAATAAGGCACATTATAAACTTTAATTTCTCTTGGAATATGAATATGTAAATGTTGCAAAAAAAATTATTAGTCACATTTCTATGCACCATATTTATAAATCTCATTAGGTTTCGTGTGGAGAACTTTAAATATACAATACCCCATCTTTTCTTAGTAACACTAGTCACACAGAATGTATTCGAGTACTGACTGCATATGATTATGATGCACTCCTGCGGTATCATAGGACGAGATCAACATTACACTGTTCCACCTTTCATTCATTAATATGGAAACATTCTAAGTTATATTTATTAATTTTAAACATCTCAATCGCAAAAAAACTGAATCTCAGCTCTGCCTTGTGCCAGCCCAGCTCTTCATGTACGGCCCTGGATTACTGAGAGCAGTGAAATGCAGAAAATGGGAAATTATTTTAAAACAAAAGTCCGCAAAAAAAACTTAGCCAATATGTAAAATGGCCAGTGCTTAATTTGAACCTATGGTTGACTGTGGTTCCCTCCGGCACTCACTTTTGGTGACTGGCACTTATTTTTCCTCATCAAAAATTTACTGAAAGAAAGAGAGGGAAAATAAACTCACAGGAAAGAAGGAGGAAGAGAAAGAAGGCAAACCCGTCACAAAGACATGGGAGTGACTGCTAGTGGATTAAAGAGGAAGGAGGTGGATACAAGGCAACGCAACCTTGGCATTCGGTGCGCCGATGTTTAATTGCGCCAACATGGCTTGTGAGCAGAGCTATGGGCACCGGCAGTCATTGTTTCATTAATAAATGATCTGGGAATGATGTATTTATAAATCAGGAAGATTAGAAGACAATTGTAATAAAGCTGAAAAGAATCTACAAACATTTGAAGCCATGGGTTTAAATCTGTTAGCTTCTATGGTGCTTAATAATGCAATTTCTTGGAAAAAACAAATAGCTTGTGATCTTATTACCTCTTCCCCATATTACTTTGCTTGCCCATATCCCTCTCTGAAATGATTCCACTCGTATTTAGAGCAGAGAGATCTGGTTAGCCATGGGTAAGTGAATTGTGTCTCCATTTTCAATTGCTTATCCTGAATTTGATTGCACAAATGAGAAGTCTTTCTTTTTATTATCAGTTTTAAAGTAAATGTAAACGTAATGAAAGCAATGCAAGTTTTAACTTTTAGATTACCACTACACTGAAAGTGCTTCTTTTTTATTTACTTTAATGGGGTTGTGTCATTTTGTACGCCTGGTATAAAGACCTAAGATTGAAATTAGTACATAAAATACCTAGTCAGCCTGCTCCATCGGTCCCATTTGTAAGTGTCATTCTGAATTTGAAACTGCCCAGAGACAGCGTATACAGAATGGAGCTATGGGTCACCCTTCTTCAGTCATTGGCTTTATCGACAGTGACATTCGTGTGCTTACTTAACAATTATTGGGTCTTTTGGGGATTCTGTATTGTGAGTGACAACATTTTTACTGTTTCATATCATAGTCCGCATAGGGTATGGTCCATCTAGTGACAACAGTCAAAGGTGTGCGTCTGAACCTACCACACAGGCACACAAACTCTCCTGGAAGCTGTTGAATGCAGCACTGTTGGTAGGGAGGCAGCAGCGTGGCCTCTGCATATATGCCAACTTTTGCAGCTTTCGGTGCCAGAGTGGCACTTGAGGTGCACTGTGTTGTGATGTGTACTTAGGTGGGCTCTGCGCTTACCTTGTTTCGAGTGTTCAGGTTCTCTTGGTTCTGTGTCCTCGCGAATAGAATGTGAGGCAGACGGCACTCCACGGGTGTCAGTTGCAGCTGGGTCGTGGAGGTAGCTGGATGCCAGGTTGTGCTTTGAGTAAATCATCTTAACAATTGGAGTGTTTCCTGTCTTCATTTCCTGAACCCGTCTTAACACACTCCAGTGCTGATAGGCGAGTTTCTCAGTAGTGACTCGCCTATTCAGGCTCGGGACCAGCTCTTGGCAGTGGGGTTGGAGCACACTTCTTTTTCAGGTCACTACAGTGGTGCGTGGCAACGCAGGCTGGACGCTAATTCTGTTGTGCCAGGGCCACATTGCCAGAGCTGCACAGCTGTACATCATTATCTCAATCAAAAAGGAAATGATCCTCCTTCGTGGTGACAGCTGGAGGTGGAGCATAGGCACAGCAAGTGCCAGCATGCACACTAATGATTACATTGTTGCACTTGTTCCATCTTTTTACATTCCCACTTTGCAGAGGTCTGTGGGGAATATTTTCATAGAGATAATTTGAAATATTTGTGTCAGAAAAGTTCTTATTAAAACTAACCATTTCAAGGGAGGCTCAGCTGGTTAATGATGGATGCTCACTGCTGCTGTTCAATGTCAACTGCTGCTGATTGCGCCTGTGCTGCTGTGCTATTGCATTGTGTGCCCTCGGGGAGTCAAAAGTTGGTGTGGGGGGCTGAGCTACAGAGCTGAGTGGAAAAACAAAATGGTTCAGTGGGACTCTGTTTGCTATTGTGGTTAATATGAATCTAGCTCTCTATACCTATCACTGTTTAGCATTTATTCTCCAACAATTAGATATAGTTCGACATATACATTAGATCAAAAAAGTAAAGACGGCTCAGTGCTCAAAAGTGTAATAGTGTGCAGTTTTTACAATAATATCTAAGTACAGCAGGATGTCTTATAGAGTTTGTAAATTCAACAACAGTCTGTTATCTATTCACAGAATCTTATCTACAATTTAATTGTGTAGTAGACAATCCCTTCTAAGATTGTCGACATTTTGACCCTGTGACCAATGTGCAAGGGTCTCTTCAGGAGAAGATATGCAGTCTAGCACTTCAGTACACATTGCTCACATGCTGGGGCATCTAGATCCACACTTTATATTACCTCTAGGGGGTGCTCGGCGTGCCCCCCCAAGTGTGTGCCAGAATTATTCATGTTGCGTTAGTGCTTAATTTAAGCCAGTGGTATCCAGGGCTCAACACCACCGCTTAATTATCAACACCAGCGCTTGTGACAGTCTGCCACAGGGTAGCACTGCCTGGCTCATTTAGAGATGACCATAACCACAGTTAATTATTAATTAAATATACAATAAAAATCACTATTATGTGCCACCCAAGCCATACTTATAGCTTTAGGGGCCTGAAATAGTCAGAATTGTCACTATTGTAAGGAGTGTAATGGTTAGTACTTGTGTTGATACTATCATTTGCAGCATGACCGGGGCAATGTGTGGTGCAAGATGCAATGGCCTCCTGATGAGAGCCCTAGCAATTCATTTGTACTACAAATTATGCAATGCTTAAACCTGCAGTGCACTTCCTTTGCTTTGGTCCATGTTAACTGGTGAAAACATTAACACACTGTATAACAGCCATCTGGTATTTCACCTCCAAACAGTACACATTGTTCACATGCTGGGGTATCTAGATCCACACTTTATATTTTCAACCAAACGAAAATCAGCTAGTGGAACATCATTATTTTTGGGTCAGATTTATGCTGCCCCACCATTTGTTTGTCACATATATTGCCGGATTGCAGTTGGACCACTGTGCATCGAAGAAGCCTCCACAATTCCTTCACGACATTGGAGACAGTGCCTGCCCGCCTCGCATGCCTATTGCCTATCCCTTTTTGCATCACTTAGCACTAGCTGGTCTGCCCCAGAAGATCGTTGATTTACAAGAGTGCCAATACTAAATTCCAATGTGTTGCCCACGTCAAAGATGAATACGATTTGCGGCCCAACCTGAGGATGACCCCTCGGATCTGACACTATGCTGATGGAGCTGCGGGCCGGGTTCCGTGTCCTAGATGGCCGCTTTGACGCTTTGGATAAGCGCCTGGACACTCTGGGGGCACGACTTGATACACATGATTGACGTCTAGAAATTGCTGAAGGAAGGGTATCAGACCTAGAGGATGGAGCTGCACATGCAGTTAAGCGTCTAGACTGAATGGAGAAGATTCTTAAAACCATAGCAATGAAAAATGACGATTTGTAAGTTAGAAGTCAACAAAATAACGTACGCATTCTGGGCGTTCCTGAGACCACCAATACTGGTCGCATGGACCTCTTTGTTGAAACTCTCCTGGTGGATTTATTTGGCAAAGAACATTTCACTCCAACATTTTTAATTGAACAGACGCACCGCTCGCTTGGGCCTCGCCCCAACCCTGGAGCGCCGCCGAGGCCGATCGCTGCCCGTCTCCTGAACTTTCGGGATAGAGGCACTGCTTTACGGCTGGCACGAGAGCTTGGTATGTTATCCTGGCAAGGTTCAATAATCACTCTATTCCCAGACTTTACAGTCATGGTTCAAGAGGCACGAAGGAAGTTAATGGGGTGAAAGGCACACTTCGAAACTTAAGCCTCAAATATGGAATGCTCTACCCAGCTCGCCTGCGAGTAGATGTTTCAGGGAGATTCAGATTGTTTGACAACCCCAATGCAGTCCAGGAATTTTGTCGTGAATACAAGAACATGAACAATGCTCATGGCAAAGACACCCCCCCCCCCCCCCCAGAGGCTCCCCACCACACAGCGGATCTGCGGCCAGCATGGAACTTTTATTAACTGAGTGATTATGATGAGGTACCTGCAGTGTAGCGGATTTAGTTTGTACTGGCCTCTCTTCTTTATCAGGGCTTCTGTATTATCAAGTATTTGTTTTCCATCGTTCTAAAGTTGGGTGGGACGGCGAGACGTCACCTCACCCCAGGTGTGCATCACTTTGGATTGGAATTACTGTTTAGAATGTATACTGTTCTCACCTTTTTTCCCTCTAATGGGGGTTGTATTGATTACATTCTACCCACTGGGCAAGGTGGGGAAGCCTGGGCGAAGCACTACGCTACGCTCGCGTAGTTTGCGAAGTTCGCGCTACTTCGCACTACGCGAACTGCACGTAGCACAGTGCGAACATGCGTAGCGTAGTGTTGCGTAGTGCTGCGGTCATTTTTTGCTTGCTCGCGGTCCTCAAAGTCAAGTTGGCGACTGCGAGCAAGCAAAATTACATCCCAGCGAGACTTTTTCCTTGTTCGCGATCAGCAACATCAAGTTGGCGATCGCGAGCATGGGAAATAAACCTCCCGGCGAGATTCCCAACGCGAGGAGGTCAGGTTTCTCATTGCGAGTGGTTGCGTATGCTCGTGACTGCTCGCGATGGGAAACTACCAGTTCGCGTTGAGAAAGCTGCCGCTCGAGTAAAAATCTACTCGAGCAGCAGAAAACTACAGCTCGCACTGTGCAAGATGCCATTTTCAATGATTGCACAGTGCCGGTTGCTTGTCCGCACTGTGCAATCATTGAAAAAGACATCTGGCACAGTGCGAACAAGGTACTACGCAGTTCGCGAAGTGCTACGCGTAGCTCGCGTAGTGCGAGCTGCACTTTGCGTAGCTTCGCGAAGTGCTACTTCGTGAACTACGCCCAGGGTTAGTGTGGGGTGGGGGTAAGGGTGTTTTTGGGTCACAATGTGGACATAGCTTTCCTCCGGGAAACTCACTTAGCCAAAACAGTGACAACACAGTTTGCAGCTTCATGGGGCCCACATAGATATTTTGCGAATTACAGCACGTATGCCAGGGGTTCCGCTGTCCTTATTCATAAACGTTTGCCTTTTCGGTTTTCTAAGGTTCGAGTTGACTGTGAGGGCCATTATTGCATGGTGGTGGGACACCCTATGGGTTACCAGATAGTGCTCATTAGTGTTTACGCACCTAATGTGGATGACCCAGACTTTTTTCAGACGCTACACATACACATTCTTCAGTTAGATGTGGACTATATTTGTATGGGCAGAGACTTTAATTTTTTACTAGATCCTGAGTGGGATGGTACGTTGAACACTGTTGACACAAAACCCCGGGCACGGCGTGCATTACTAGACTTGAGCGGCACTTTGGGTCTTCTGGATGTGTGGCGGCACTGTCAACCTTAAGTCCCTGCATACACCCGTTATTCGGCACCCCATGACATGTGGACTAGGCTGGATTTCTGGTTGGTCTCTCCCATTTTAGTGTCATGGTATAGAGAGTCTCTCCATCTCCCTAGAACTCTCTCTGACCACTCACCAATTCTGCTGAAACTTAGAGTTCCGGGACCTGAGGGCTGGGAGAGACAGTGGCGGTTTCATACCCAGGCATTGTTAGATGATGTCTTCTGCACCGATCTTGGCGACTCGATCCTGGAGTACTTTGACATAAACAAGGGGTTAGAAAAATTCTGGCCAACACTTTGGGAAGCATTCAAAGCCTTTATGCGTTTGGTTATGCATCTCCAAATATGCTGTGGTGTTGCGTGACATGAGGGGCACCCTGACGAGAATTGAGCAGCAGTTGGTGGAAATAGATCAGGAACAGCGGGAGCAACTGGGCCCGATATAGCAGTCCCGTCGGTTAACTCTTCTGACTGAATTTCGTAAAGCAGTGGAACGAGAATCTCACTTTCTAAGTAAATATGCCATCACGCGCCGGTACGGTGAGGGTTAAAGCGATCTGCAGGGCGCACATGTATTGCTGCACTTCAATCACCGCAAGGGCAATTGCTGACAGGTCCTCCGAACATCCGGTACGAGTTCCCGAATTACTATACTCAGTTATATTTCTCTTGCATAGCGCATGATAAGGAAGATTGCACTATATACCTTACGGAGGTTGCACTGGTTTGGCTTGAATCAGTAATGCAGCAATTTTTGGTGGAACCGTTCCCCGCGGAGGAAATTATTCGTGCCATTGATGCAATGAATGGCTCGACGGCCCCGGGCCTTGAAGGTTCTACTGGAAATTTTTACAAAATCTATAAGACCATACTGGCGCCTTACCTCCTCGTGGTTTATAAAGAGGCCCTTGAGAAGCGAGAACTACCTTCCACTTTGCGGGAGGCGGTGATTGTTTTACTCCCCAAGCCCGGAAAAGACCCACTCTTATGCGGATAATATAGGCCGCTGTCATTACTGAATTTGGACTATAAGATCTTAGCGAAAATTATAGCACTCCGTTTGGTCTTGCTACTTGACAGGAATATTTCTCCAGTCCAGTCAGGGTTTGTTCCACGTCGATCTACTGCATTAAACCTCCGTACGCTTTTTGGCACTATTAATAGAATTGACCCTAATATGCAGGCGGCTGCTGTGCTTTTAGACACGGAGAAGGCTTTTGATTTCTTGGAATGTCCTTTCTTTCTGGCTGTCATGAGGAAAATGGGTATGCCTAAGGGCGTCATTGAACTTACTGCCCTACTTTACACAGCACCCACTGCACGGCTCCGTCTAAATGGCACTCTTTCCAATCAATTTCAGTTACATCAAGTCACCAGACAGGGATGCCCGCTCTCTCCATTGCTTTTTATCATTGCGTTAGATCCATTAGTGAGAAACTTACAAGAGCAGCATCGGCATAGGGGGCTACAATTCAAAACTGGTCCTCTTCTCATATCCCTATATGCAGACGACATTGTGTTATATGTCCGGCACCCACAAGAAAATTTCGCTTCACTGGTTCGTGAGACACTCGGGGCTGGGGATCAACTGGGTTAAATCGGAGATTTTCCCACTGACTCCTACTACCACCAGTTGGGAGTGTGAATTCCCACTAAAATGGTGCGCCGATTCCGCCAAATACCTGGGGATTGTCATTCATATTGAGGATGAACAAGTTGTATGGCTAAATTATGGCCCAGCCATGTTGACACTGGAGCAGCAAATCGAACAATGGATTAAACTACCATTGTCGCTGACCGGGAGGGATGCAATTATTAATATGGTTGTCCTGCCGAAATTCCTTTATTTGTGCCAAAATATTCCCAACCCACTACCCAATAGTTTTTTTCATACACTGCACTCACATCTTAAAAGACTGATATGGGGGGAAGGAGGGCAAGAGTCAGCTGGGATTCTCTTACCCTCCCATACAAGAGGGGGGGCTTTGGTGTCCCAAATTTCCAGGTGCATTACTTGGTAGCCCAGTGTAGGTTCGTACATTCATGGTACCACCCTGACACGCGTATTCCATATTCCACACTTGAGGCTGACCTGGTGCACCCTGAGCAGCTTAATTCAATCCTGCCGAAAAGCTTCCCCAGAGACCCAAGGGATATACAGACTGTGTCCACCACTGGTTAGGCATGGAAGAAACTAGCTTGAGTGACTGGCGGTCACGCTCTGTACTCCCTGGCATTACCAATAGCTAACAACACATGGTTACCCATCACCAAAGAAAAAATATGACCTAGTTACTTGCGGGGACCTATTTCCCGGGGTGCTTATCTTTCATCACTCTGAAGACGGGAGATTTAGCGAAGCACCCTTTATGGATCGTTTTATCCTTAGCAGGATTTGCAATGCATTGCGTGAACGGATTGCGGAATTCCCTCTGGAGCAAGCTGCTTTCCCCCCTTTAACAATGGTGATTACCGGCAGGATGGGGGTCAGGCTGATCTCCAGACTATACTTGAATAACACTATCCCGGCACTCCAAAGTTTACAGTTGCAATTTGTTTTGGTTATTAACCACAAAAGTATAGAACAGAATATTGTCAATGAGACTGGCTACAGAACAGATTAGGTCCTCGCAGTAATATGTGGAAAAGATGGATAGTTTAATTGCCAATTTTTACAAAAAAATGAAAGAGTCGCAATCATAAAGACACTTCAGGAATAGCTAGTACAATTGTTAACAGAGATATCTATTACAATGGGTGACAGTCAATATTTTTCATGACACGAGACCATGTGGTCTCCAAATCTTAGTCCAGAAGGATAACAGCCGACACGTGTTTCGTCACGTATAGTGACTTCCTCAGGGCTGCAGAAAAAATATCAAAATCTTAATTGACTGGATAAAATACATCTTGCAATTTGATACATTCATTTTTCTAGTTTTTGCTAATCTTAAAAAGACAAAAATCTACTTTTACACCAAACCTACATGCGGACAATGTGGTAGATACCTTTTACAAAGCAGTAACATCTGATCTCTATAAACTGGAAGATAAATATAATCGTAACCATGGACATATTATGTACAATCTTAGTATGGAAGAGAATAAGGCTTTAAAAAATCTAAGAGCACTCCCAGACGTAATTTTTAAGGAAGCAGATAAAGGGGGAAATATAGTCATCATGCGTGACACTGACTATATACAAGAAATCGAAAGACAACTAACTTTAGACCAGTCCTACACACAAGTATTGGGAAATCCCCTTAAAGAGATCACATCACTTATATGTACGAAACTAACAGGCTGGCGGGAATTGGGTTTAATCTCAGAAATAGAATATAGATATCTTTACAATCCCACGCCAAGATCGCCCTGTATTTACATCTTACCAAAGATTCATAAACCAAGCATCTTTCCCCAGGGTAGGCCAATAATATCCGGCATAGGCTCCCCTACGGAACACATCTCAGAATATGTAGATGTTTTCCTGCAACCTCTCGTACATAATCTTCCCTCTTACATAAGGGATACTGGGGACTTACTGAGTAAATTAGAAGATGTGGAATGGACCGACGACATATCATTCGTAACAATGGACGTATGTTCCTTGTACACTTGTATTCCCCTGGAAAAAGGCTTACAAGCCCTAGCAGACTGCCTCTCACATAGAGACGCAACCTTTTTTGACCACACCCAAATGCTTTTAGATCTAACACGCTTGATCTTAGAAAACAATGTCTTCCTCCATCAGGATATCTGGTATAAGCAGAAGATTGGTGTGGCCATGGGCTCAAAATTTTCACCCTCATACGCCAATCTATACATGGGCCATTTTGAGCAGAACCACCTATGGAAACTACCAGACACACGTTTCACAGAACATCTAGTCTATTGGGGTCGTTATATAGACGACATCTTTATTCTCTGGTCAGGCAGTGATGAACTACTCTCGGATCTACTAACTTCTCTTAATGACAACACATATAATCTAAAATTCACACATAAGATTAGTAAAAAAGAAATAGAGTTCTTAGATGTCATCTTGTACGTGAAAGAAAATAAAATCATTTCAAGACTATTCAGGAAACCAACAGCCTGCAACGCGGTATTACACGCCAGCAGTGCGCACCCAAAGTCTCAGATCAATTCTATCCCTCTGGGGGAAATGACCAGACTAAAAAGAAACTGTAGCGATGGAGTAGTATTCTTGAAAGAACTGGAAAATTTACGTAACAGATTTGAAAACAGAGGATACTCTAGAACCATCCTAGACAGTGCTAAAGACAAAATACAAAATATACCAAGATCGAAACTGTTATCAGCAGGGCAGAAAAGGAAAAATAGAAACGGGAAACGTAAAATTGCCATGGTGACAGATTACAGCACACACAGTCATCAAATCTATAATATTCTTCGGAAACATTGGCATATCTTAAAACTAGACAAAACGATAGAAAAACATGTGACTAAGAACCCTATGATCTCACACCGAAGAGGGACCACCCTCAGAGAACTTCTATGTCCTAGCTATCTGCCCCCCAAAAACAACAAAACAACTTGGCTACCTTCCAAACCTAATGGTTTTTATAGATGCGCCAACTGCAATGTGTGCCAGTTTGCAGCCAATAAAACAATTAACTTTCAATATAATACCACAATAAGCTATGGCATAAAACAGTTTATGAATTGCAATACTAACTTTGTGGTATACTGCATTATCTGCTGTTGTGGGTTAATCTACGTTGGAAGCACAATTCGCCCACTCAGGATTAGAATCCAGGAACATTTCAGGGCAATAAGAAATAACTTATGCAGTTACACCCTTGCTGTACATTTTAATGAGAACCACACACTGGCTGAAATGGCGAAAATAAGGTTCCATGGGATTTCCCATACGATGAATGCTTTAAGGGGTGGCGATAGGACTCTAAACTTAAGAAGGACAGAGACACAATGGATTATTAAACTACGAGCTGTTGAAATGGGAATTAATTTTGACAAAGAGCTCCATGTTTTCCTTGCCTAACCATCCATGCCATTAGTGTCCGACACAAAGAAATATGTACTAAAATGTCACAATAATGTGTGTTCTTTTTTACGTATCCCTCTGTCGCCCACATAACAAGTATGCTGATATCTGTATGTTGACTCTTCCTCTTCTTATGTAACTACGATTTCTACTTACTCTGAGGTTACATATTATGTACTAATCTTTTTCTACCAAATGTAGTAAATGTTTTAAGGGTGTCTTTACGCTTCTAAAATGGTTGTGTATACAATGATTCTTTCATACTACTTGCCCATAACAAATTTTCTGTTCTATCTTCCCCTTTCATGTTGGGGTTATCTATTGTTTTACATTCCTGTTTTCATTTTCCTTTATTTCTCTTTTAATTTACTTTCTCCAATGTTTGCTTTACGTATACGTGTGTGCTGATTCTGTTCTTACTGCACCTACTATGGAAACAATGGTGGCGGGTTGATACAATTATATATTTTATTACTTTTCATTTATATGTAATTACCATCGTTAGTTACTCGCAGGAATCAGACTGTACACCTTCGAGCAAAATAGGTACACAGAGGGGCACATTCCGTTGTTTGTTAGGAAATTCTGTTCACTCTTTCAAGATGGCCGCCACCTTTTCTCTGTGAGAGCCATAGACGAATATACTGAGTTCAATGATTTTGTGCGGAGAGCTTACTACACACAATTCTCGTTACTTATCCTCCATACAAATTCGGTATTATTATACCTTTTAACACTCGCAAAAAGACCTCACTTTTGGAGACAGGAGTTCAGTAGGATCGTATCTTGAACTATACCTCAAAAAAATTTCTGGCAAATAGATACTTTCTTTATAACTCTGATATTTTATTTTGCGTTACCTCAAAGCACTTGCTATTGGACATTCACGACCGTATAAATCAATTATTTGTATGAGCAATACGAGGGCACCTTCACCTTTTAAAGATGGCTACTCCATTTCTACCATTCTGGGGTCGAACTGATTGGCCACACCATAACCTAAGTGACCAATCACAGAACAACGGAACCTCAATTACGTGTTTGGAACATTTGCATTTCTCGCGCCATCTTTGAAATGCTATCCATTTAAAAGCGACCACAACTCGGTTGTCTTTGGTCTTTCGTTGTGGAATAGACACGGGAGACGTCTTTTCGGTCGCGTTGAACAATTTGCGCGGTAAGTGTTTAATTAGATGTTTCCAATATTACTATTCACCCTCCGATTCGGGACCACCTCGCAGCGAAGGTCTCTTAAATACTGCTATCGGTTAATGACCCCTTTTAATCTTCCTGAGTATCTTTAAAACTTTCTATGGGTACTTCTTGGTGCTGGGCTAGGGGGAACTAGGTAATTCTTGTATTTTTTCTTATATGCTAAATTATGCCCTATTAGGCCACAGCGACATCTGCCTTAAAATAAATTTCTATATGACAAGCTAACAATCATGTTTTTGAGCCTAATTCCTTTTTCAAATATTTTGAAACTCAAAGCTTCGCGTGTTTTACGTATCATAACGCAATCAAACAAAAATTCACTCAGATACAATTAGTAAACAAATATGAGTGAAGCTCATTTGTCGCTTTCCCCTGACCAAGCTATTCTGAACCATTGGACCCTTGATGGTTTTCTTACATGTAATTTCATGCCCTATGAGACCAAGCTATTCTGAACCATTGGACCCTTGATGGTTTTCTTACATGTAATTTCATGCCCTATGAGACTCTAATACTATGTACCTGAAACATCTTTACTTAAGCAGTATCGCGCAATAGGATACTCTTTTGGAAATACTTAGTTACACTATATTAGAATACAATACTCCAATTAGCTATATTCAAATAGCCATGGATATTTTCCTATAGTCTATGCCGTTTGCCTCACCTTGCTTTGTTATGTACTTCAGTCTGTATGACTTGTATTATTTTGTTATCAAGTCATGTTTAGCTTGAAACATATTTTAAAATAACATTACCTTAGTGCATTTCAATACATCCTTTCTCTTGACCCATTTTCCTTTGCAGGGCTTACCATAGCCAGTTGTCTGACCCCACTTACCATGGCGGAGTCAACTATTATATGAAGTAAGGAGGTTTTTAACACCTTGTTTTAATTAAAATGATCATTTTGTTTGGAGATCTCATTTTTTCTATTTACTCTCTCACTATTTAGGTTACTAATTATTATATAACCACACGAGGAATGTGACAACGCCCACTTTTCGGAAAAAAACAACATAACTCAGTACTTTGACCTTAGTACACCACAGTATGGTCTACTAATTTCTTTTACCATAGGTATAATAATGTACACTTTATACATGAGACTTACTTAGTCTTTTTTTGTCTCTCTACATCAATTCCTCATTTATCTCATTTTGTGTTTTTTACCCATATTAGTTACAATTGATGGAGACTCTTTAATCTTCGAGACAAGGGGTTAAAGCATCAGAACCACCCTTTAGGATACGGATAATATCTATAAACAAACTATAAGGGTAATATTTACGGGAGAATCACCCTCTTCCCGCTTTTCCCAATTCAAATACTTAAATTTATTAACCGACCGCACACTTTAAATTTTAATTGGTTTTCTGTCATTTGTCTATCTGTAACGCTACTCTCTTTTGAACTTTATACAGAAACTCCCTTATTTTTGTCTGGAGCTTTTTGGAAATCTTTTTGGGAACAAGTCTAAACAAACGATTGTCACTCATATTATCTTCACTAACTTATATTAAAAGGTTAGTATCTATGCTTGACTTGAGATAATCACCAAGCTGCTCTTATTAAATGATCTACGTTTTTCACACTTGGTATGGTGATGGAATAAATAATAATTTTCCTTTTATATTGTTTTCTTTCCTTACTTACATCACTCTTATGACTTATCACACACTTAGTAGTCTCTCTTAATCTACACTGTCTCTTTTTTGGGTTTTTTCCTTTCTCCCATTCTTCATCTTACGAATCTCCATTTTTTAATAAGTCTTTTTAAGATTAGCAAAAACTAGAAAAATGAATGTATCAAATTGCAAGATGTATTTTATCCAGTCAATTAAGATTTTGATATTTTTTCTGCAGCCCTGAGGAAGTCACTATACGTGACGAAACACGTGTCGGCTGTTATCCTTCTGGACTAAGATTTGGAGACCACATGGTCTCGTGTCATGAAAAATATTGACTGTCACCCATTGTAATAGTTATCTCTGTTAACAATTGTACTAGCTATTCCTGAAGTGTCTTTATGATTGCGACTCTTTCATTTTTTTGTAAAAATTGGCAATTAAACTATCCATCTTTTCCACATATTACTGCGAGGACCTAATCTGTTCTGTAGCCAGTCTCATTGACAATATTCTGTTCTATACTTTTGTGGTTAATAACCAAAACAAATTGCAACTGTAAACTTTGGAGTGCCGGGATAGTGTTATTCAAGTATTGTTTAGCACGGGGAGTGTTTCATGACCCATGCACTTTTAGCACCCAGGTAGTAGGGTACTTTTCTATCCCGAGTGGCACCACTATTGGAAATTGCTATGAGATCTTAAAAAAATTCTTTTTTTGTTCTGACTAATACTATTGCATACCCAACTCGATAATAATAATTCTTTTTGATGTGCGCTCTCATATGCATTACTACCTCCGATCCTTCTTGATCTCCAGACTATACAAAGCAGGTATGACTTTGACCCCCATAAGGGATGCTAGGATCTGGGAGGTATGGGAGTGAGATACGGGGCACCCCATTGAGGACTCCCACTGGGCCTCTTGTTGCACTCAAACCAAAGAAGTTTCCATGAACAGTAGGCACAAGCTAATCCATTTTACGTTTTTATGGAGAGCGTATATATCGCCTGTTAAGCTCCACTCAATAGATCACACAAGACCTAATTCCTGCAAATAATGCGGTGCACACTTCGCAGACTTTACCCATATGACGTGGAGCTGTACCAAAATTGAGAGGTACTGGAGGGATGTATATCTTATATTGACTCGCATGACACAACTCGACCTCCATCCCACCCCAGAAGTAGCCCTGTTAGGTGACGTCCATAATATCCCAAAGCAATTGCACCACTTCACCTCCATAGCACTTCTGCTTGCTAAGCGCGAAATAGGCCTTAATTGGGGCAATAAGGTCATCCCCAATACGAAAGCCTGGCTAAACAGCCTGATTTATTGTAACTCTAATAGTGATCTGTTCACGACTGCGTCCAGGCCCACGGATACCAGGGCGCAATTGAAGGCATAGTTATTGGAGCTTGATAGCCCTGCTTCGTCACAACGTCACAATGTCACAACGGACAGTGGGGTTGGCCTCACCGGGGTCGGTTGATGCACGCTGCACACAACTCAGTGTACTCACTTTATTTCAACAGATTGCCATTAATTCTACAAAGTCATTGGTGGTGTTTCTTCTTATTATGTACTCTGTATGGTGTCATATTTACTGTACTGCTATATTGGACAGATGCTGTGATGTCATGATTTCTATGTAAATGATGAATAAAGTTTTTTTTTTTTAAAAGATGTATGCGATGGGCCCGATTCACAAAAGTAATCTGAGACAAAATCCTAACTTTACGACTTTTGGTATTCACAGAAGGAATTTAGGAGTACTAAAGTTAGGATTTTGTCTCAGTTAAACTTAAGTTTTTCTTAAGTTTAACTTAAGACAAAAACTTAAGATTGACTCAGACAAAATCCTAACGTTAATACTCCTATATGCCTTCAGTGAATACCGAAAGTAGCAAAGTTAGGATTTTTCCAAAGATTACTTTTGTGAATCGGGCCCCTAATACCTAAAGTACCCGTGCTAGTACTGGAAGAGGTAACTACAACTATTGCACCAGTGAGTGAGTGATTGCGTGAGTGATGATGATTGATGATTCATATAGTGGCAGACAGTAAGGGAGGGTGTTGAACTGTAGTGTGGGAACTTTCTTGAGATGATTGATTTTCAATGTTTGGGGCCTGAGTGATGGGCGATCATTTTTTCCCTGGAGAGGATTGGCCTTTACGAACTTCCTTAGCAAAAATGAATTAACCTCTCCTGTCCACTCCAATGATTCTTCAGTTTTTTTCATCATCTAGGATGGCTATCCCAGACAATTGTTTGATATACAAGAATGTCAAATTCCAATCTGCTGCTCGCATCAAAGGGGTGATAGCGTACCTACCCCCATGCTTTGATTGGAACAGGTAACCATTGCACCAATGAGTGATCTGACTAGAAAGTGAATATGAGTGATGATTGATGATTCATGTGGTGGCAGACATTGAGGGAGATTTTGAACTGTAATGTGGGAAATTGCCCGAGATGAAGAATTTGCAATATTTGGGGCCTGAGTGATGGGTGATAATTTTTTCCGTGATGTTGATTGACCCTTTCACACTTAGAAAGATTTACTTGCAAGGTCCTCTCCTTTTTTCTGGTTCTTCAAGAGACCAGAGGAGTCATCATCATCAAAATTCTTTATTCGGTAACTGTACAAGTTAACCATAAAAGCTAAATACACAAATCGATACAATGAAAACACCTTAAAGTTATATAAACACACAATTGTTAAGATCACATCAGAATTGATTTACGGTATTTGAAAACATTTTTTTAAAAGGCAGTAATAGAGGTAATAGTAAATTCATTATCTAACAGTTGCAGGGTAAAAAATGCTGGGTGACATTGTCTCAAACGGGATCTTTTTAATACAGGGATAATCCATCTTCTTCTAGGGAGTAAAATTTACACAAAAACAATGTATGTATCGTAAATTGTTCAGCAACATCATCGCACAGGCATTTACTTAAAACTCTCGACTAATCATTTTGTACGGGAAAACTTAAAGATCTATGTAGGATGTTCAATCTAAAACGTGTTAGCAAAAACCTTTCATAATCGTCAATTATTAATACAATATATGGTTGTATGAATGGAGTCGCCAGGGCCATGTGATGTGCTTGAACCGTTGATTTCTTTAATTCTATTGTGGTTCTAGTTTCGTCCAAATAGTGTGTGCAGCTTGCTTTAAGGTCTTTCCTAGACACGTTACACATGGTATATGGATCTTTATAGTATTCGGGGTGGCCTAGTTTAAACAAAAACATTTTGACATATGCTAGCCATTTTATGTGACCCCTTCGATCGCCAATGCGCCTCCAAAATGTGCCGATTAAAATCTGTCTCCTCTGAGGTCCAGACTCTGTGCCACAGGAGGACTGGCTGAATCTTAATTATGTCTTCTAAATATGGCATACCCAGTTCTTGATGGCATATATAAGTTGAAGTGCTGTCTGGGACTGCCAGGAGGGACCTGAAAAACACGTTCTCTGCAGACTATAGTGAGTTTACCCCTGCATAACCCCAAATTCCAGCTCCATAGGTGGCAATAGCAACACATTTCACCCTATAGATGTGTAGCAATTCCGTGAGGGAGCGTCTTCCTAATTTTCTGCTAAAGTTTAATAAGGCCATCAAAGATTTGATAAAAAGCAGCCTTCACACTTTAATCGCCTGGCACCATGTGCCAGTTTGGTCGAATAACATCCCTAAATAAGAGAAGGTTATAGAATGCTCTATTGCATTTGAATAAATGAAAAGAGTATTAGTCTTCTTTTTTGGTCCTACCCCACAATTCATTGCAAATGTTTTGGCGCAATTGACGGTAAGACCCAGGCTTGACATGAAATTAGTAAAAACATTAACAAACTTTTGGAGACCGATCGGTGTGCGGGCCATAAGGACCACATCACCAGCGTACAGGAGTGCCAGAATGGGGCGAGTCGCTGCAGATGGTAAATCCTTACACTCCCAGACCAAGACCTCATGGAAGAACTCATTGCGGGAACTACGAGACTACCTCATCAACAGCTAAAACTTTGATATAACGCACTAACTCAGAGGTTTCTTTTCGTTTAGTTGCCTAAATTGGATAATCCTTCTATTTAATCCTAGAGTTGAAGCTCACCTGGGTGGAAGTGGGACCTCGCTTGTGAAGTTATGATGCCTTCCCTGTTATTGCTTCATCTATATTCAGGCAGGACAACTATGAAGTGAAGTGAACTAGTTAAGTTAATAAGTAAGTAACTAACTGCTACTACAAGTAATCGTTTATCTAGGTTGTTGTAGACAATATCGGTCATGGCAGCATCCCACCTAGTGGTCAAGATAGTTAGAGAGGTGTAACTCAATAACTAAGCAGTACACTCTCTTTTACAAGCACATAAACAGGCTGCATAAAAACTGAAGGCAGCAGTGCAAAGTAAAAGTAAAACAAACTACTTCAGGCCTAAATTTCAATAAAATTTAGTTTCCCCTTGATTTTTTTACAAAGAAAAATACACACAACATACCCACCCCTCTCCCCAAACAATTTGACCCAATCCCCACTGTCCCAAAATCTGAAATGTCCAAAGAAACCCTGTCCCAACTCCCTTGAGTCAAAACAAGTCCCTCCCACCAAAACAAAAAAAAATTAAAAAGTGCTAAGAGAGAGCATTCTGGATTTGGGTCCGAAGCTGGTTCAGGCTATGTTCCATTGTGGTGAGCTGGCTTTCTATGGTGTCCGCCCATTGCAGGATTCACCGCAGCAATGGCCTGCTGATGTCAAAATGGGAGGGGTTGGCAGCCGTTGATGCTGGCTGGTGCCGGCGATGAGATGCCTGGAAGGCTGGAGGCTGAGGGGGACTGGCTGCACTGGGGCCCAGCTGAGAGGCATTTATTTCCTCCTCCTCCTCTTCCAGGACCACCAGCCACCAGTATTACTGCTGGATATGTTCCAGCCTCTGCCGCCGCAGACGGGCTGCTATCTACTGCCTGTTGGGTGCTACAGGTAGACCAGCAGGAGCATCTATATTGAGAAAAACAAAAAGGACAAATTGTAAATAATGCTCTGTGCAAACAATTGTTTTAAATTAGTGGGTGGCACGGTAGCAGTACATTGCTGGTCCCCTAGGGCCATTGGAATTTGATGTGAATATGATTAGGAGAGTCACAAGGCCAATTTTGCTTTACCCACACATGTGGCAGAAAATTATTAAGACAGAATAACAAACGTTTAACAAAAGTGTGATATGATTTTTTTTTCTTCTGAAGGCTTTTCAAGTAACTATAAACAGACACTTTGAGTGGAAAAATAAATATTAATGAGTACGGCATTAAGCACTATGGAGTACAAGTTGTGTGTTGTGCTAAAATAATGGAGCCATGTTCATTGCTAGCCAGGATGTTGATTATTTTGCTACTGTCTACAGCAGGGGCAGCTGTGGTTGACAATTACCGATTTTTAATTACAATGGCCCTGCTCCTTTCCAAATGCATTTCTCTTTTTACCCTGACTCCAAAGAGGCAGATGAATAATAAATAAGATACCACGTCACACACCTCACTCATGAAATGCGGACATTATCCTGTCTGGCTTAAGTAGACATTGTGAGAAATGGTGGACTTTACTACAAGGAAAGAAACGGGCTATATAGATTGTATTTGTCACGTTCGTCACAGTGTATCCCATATGCCAAACTTGACATCAAATCATGCACTTATTCCCACTTTGCTCACTGGCCTTGCCACTATCACATATCATTTCCAAGAAATTATTTTGCTGGGCAGTAAGGAAAGGAAATTTGACTTACTCTACTGCAGGGCGGTGTCATGTCCTTTAGGCTACTCCTGTCATGTAATCCCTTTTTTCATACATTGTCTCATCCACACGAAAATAACCGTTCTGAAGCAGGTGACTTTTTACCTAGTAGCTGGCTCCTGTCTCTTCGACACTAAGCTCTTAGTATTCCATCATAATCCCTGTACCTGATGTACATAAACATGCCCTCAGGCATCGCATAATTATTCTGTATAAGGGTCACCACTTTTTTCATTCTTGGCCAACAGCCAGCTGGGTATGATCGCATTTGTTTGGAAAAAAAGTTATACTTGTTTTCAAAACAGTTGTGACAGTTTTCAAAACATTACGATTCTAGAAGAAACCCTGGAGTGACCACTCTAGTATATAAGACCCTTATTCCCCCCTATAAATTAGAGGAGAAATCCTTCCAGGTTGACACGGGGTCCGGCATGAGGATCTTCGCCATGCAGCAGTCTGACATCCCTTGCGGGTGTCATCCTTTAAGCAGAGATGGGGTCCATTATTCTCAACCATCAGATGGGGGGATGGTTCTTCCCTAGGGGATTCTTGGCTACACATAGGCATATACATGCTACACGTACAGATCTAGGCTAGGTACATTTAGTCAAATTACCTAGGGTGCACAGTTTAGGAATATGCAAATGCTACTGTTTTTATCTGAACTATATATGTTCATCTTATTAGCACTATGCTAGAAATGTATCTACTCTTCACAATATTGGTACTTGCAATCTCTTTCGTATGCTTCTGTCTCCTGATTGTCACGGCAAATATATTTTATTCAAGACTGACGCTGGACAAATAAATATTTATTGAAACGTCCTACTCGCCATCCTATGTTTTTTTCTGAGAATAAGTAAGCACGAGTGACTGAGTGAAAAGTACTGTTCTGTTTTCCACAATCCCTGAGGAATCAGGGTTGTCATGTTCAGTGGTTGCCAGAAACTACCTTCACCACTGTAATATACAGGGGGGTGGTAGTGGCACTGTAGAGCTAGCTGGTCTAACGGCTGACATATCCTGTGGGGTGTCCGGAATCGGTTTGAACACCAAGCCGTCAGTTTAGGTCATCGAAAAACACGCAGGGCATGGGGATTCCTAGGAACTACATGACAGCGGGGTAGAGGGATTAGGCGGGTAGGGTAGAGCTTTAGGTATAGAATAGAGGGGTCACTACACTGATCATTGAGTCATCATCTTTGGCTTATTCAGTCACTGTACTAGCCGACGGCAGTCGATAGGGCAAAATCTGAACAGATGTAAAATAAATCTGCTATGGGAAACCATTAAATATATTCTGAAATCGCTTCACTTCACATGGTTATAAAATCAAATGTGGCACATGCTAAGAACAGATTTTCCAATTTTTTGGTAGGTTGGGACAGAAGAACATAGGAAAAGATAAAGGAGTAAAGTACTAAGAGGTAGCGGAGTAGGTGAAGGGAAACTATTCAATCCATTGAAAACTTTGTAAATGCTGCATTAACTGACGCAGACACACATTACACAGCCAACACTGCAGTCACAAATTGAACCATACTGCACTTCGGTCATAATGCCATGGGCAGGGGGGGTGATGAGCGATGGATGGGATACATCTGGCTCACTTAAGAAAGATAGTGAGACAAAGGAGTATAACGAAAAGTAAAGAATATTTCCCACTTTAAACCATAGCTTTGATAACCCTACATAAAAAAGTAGGTGAAGTGCGTGAGGATCATACCCAACTCCAGAAGAACTCCCTTGCTTATTCATCCAAGCAATCCAATTATTCATTCATCCTTTCATTCTTCTATATTCACCCATAGCCACCATTATTTAAGCTTTCCTTTCTCTCATCCAGTCTTTCACCAACATTTCGAAACCATTATCCATCTATTCAATATCCACCCTTTTTTCCAACCATCCTTTCGACCATACATTCCTTTACCCACCCATGCACCCTTTCACCCACCCAGACTTTCACTCATACACCATTTTCCTTTCTTATAATCTTCCATTCTTTCTTGTTTCCTTCAAGCCATCAACGCTCATTATGTGAGCTTTTGGTGAGTTGTAGATAGAAGAGGCCATAATAGCTCAACCACCGCTGCAGCTGGTAAAGCTGGGAGGTTCACAGTCATGAGTTGATGATGCCCTGAGTAGAATAGTAATTGTGAATAAGCAAGCAATTATGTGACTTACCAGTGCCCGTTCCTTCCAACCACTTCTCCCCCTCCAATTGACTCTCCTCCTGCAGAGGCACTGGAATTGGCATCACTGATAGTCTGTCTGGCTAGAACAAAACATACATATTTTAGGTGCCAAATACGCTTCCTCTTAATTTTTTCAATCAAAAAAATACAACTGAATATATCACTACAGTTCGTTTAGCACTGCAGTATCTTCTAACAAAATATCACTCTGGGCATTTGGTTGGTTCACATTGTTAGACAAGCCAGGGGTGGAATAATAGTCAATGAAAGACATATGGTATTGGTTGGCAAATGCAGTGGGAGTGGAACCTCATGGTTGTTTTCCAGCCATATTGCACTGTCATAGAAAACTGCTGGTATACTGTATAAATGGGCGGGCTCCATGATCAGGGCCACTCTCTCGTGAACTCAACTGTTAGAACAAGAGCAGGAAAGAGAAAGCCTTCTCAACAAAAGTACATTTTGAATATTATTTATAATACCAGCCTACTTGGGCCTGCAAGCTTCACGGTAAACAGTAGAGTACCAAAAAGTGTTATTCTTAATCTCACTCTTACATTACCACAAGATATATAGGAGAGAGGGAAAGATTACCATCAAAGCAGAAGATAAGTGAACTAGAGATTAGAGACCATAAAAAGCCAGCTACCAAAAATGAAAACCATATGATATAATGGAAAAAGATATTGCAGGGATAACTGAATCCACTGTGCTTGCACGAGTGGGTTCATGTACCGTTCTCATCGCCACGTGGCAGGAATATGGCAGGTAAGAGTGTCAGAGATACTCTATTTCTTACCAGCAACACCAGCCTCCGGGCAGCAGCTACCATCCTGGAACCCAGTATCAACATTCCACTACCCCAAGATTCTACCTTGAGCCCAGAACAATCATAAAGACCAACATTAGGGAAATAATAATAAATAATAGGACTTACTAAAATGAGCAGGGCCCTCAGCAATGGTGTTGGTGGTCGATGCCTCCTCAACAGCTCTTCATGGACCTGTCTCAGCAACGTCCCTCTTCTTGCCCTTGGGTGCTGATATAAGAAATGACGAAGATAAGAAAATAGATGAGTGCTTCAGTTAATCTCCACAAAATGATTATGACAGGCAAACACAGTCACATTGTACTTCTCTAAAACAGATCGCCTATAGTACAAGTTTCAAGTCTATCAGCAATCGTTGAGTTGGCTATACTAATCCTAAAATCCCTATTCCAAATTTCCTTAACAAAAACTATGGGGCTGATTATGATCGCGAGCAAACTTGAGTCTGCCCGCCATCGTAGCGGGGATTGGGACCGCCCACCAGTCATGCGGCGGGTCCCGCACTCCACATTAGGAGGCGACCACCACCATGGCGGCCGCATCCAGCACTTTAACATTGCGGCGGGTGCTGCTGGATGCAGCACCCGCTGCAATGCTAAAAATGCATGTCCTGCATTTCACTGCACTACATGGCAGGCACCACGCGGTGCCTGCCTTTTAGTGTAGTGAAATGTAGGGTGGTACCCATAACCCCCAGTGCACCAACACCTCACCCCAACACAAGGGAGATGCAACGGACCCCCAAAACCAATCCCTGCCAGCCTTTCCATGGCCGTTTCGCTGACATGGAAAGGCTGGATACAGCCTGCATCGCCACCATTTTAGAGATGCAGAACGGTCTGCCAGGCAATCGGTACGATTGCCTGTGGTGGATCCGTGGCGGGCGGTCTTTGTGCCCGCTACGGTCGCGGTCTGATTCCCCCCACCATCCTAATTTGGTGAGCGGGGAATCGTCCTTTGATGGTGGAGGACTCATCACCACACGGCTGGCGGTGGCGGGCCTTCTGCCATCGTGATCGGCCCCTATATTTGAAACTAATGCATTGCAGTGAATGATCCTTGATTCTATTATCATTTCACAACCCCCTTGATGGACCAACTCAGTCTCCCTTTTTTGCAATGCATAGTTCCATAGTTGTATACTACACATCGCTGTGAAATATCTTGGAACATTACGAGCTAAATAAACAAAGTTGCAGAGAGAGCACGCTACTCACTGATATTGCTGATTCACTATAGAGACAGCATGACAGTCTGCAATGGCTTCTCAATTAATCTCAATGATGAGTACGATTAGGTAGCGCTGAGCACCTGTCTAGCTGAAACTAGAAACTAGATCACATAATAATATTATTCCAAAGTAAACTAAACGTAACTTACCTTTAAGTGTGAGCAGCATGCTATTCGGATTTTTTTTTAGCATTGTAGAACACAAACACAACAAATTATTAAGACTCAAGAGTCCCAGAATCTCAACGCCTAGCAGGTCGAGCAGGTCTTGTTCCCGGTCTAAGATATCCACCCAGCGGTGCGTCAGCTGCAGGACAGTGCACTGAACCTGGCTGGTGCACTGCATGCACCGGCGTACCCTCCCCCAGTGCAGCTGATTCTCCTGCCAGGCCTGCCGCCTGCTGCCAACATGGAGGGCAGGAGGTATTGCACAAAAAAAAGTAGTGCTGTCACTTCCTCCTCACTAAAGATCACCCAGGGGTGCATACCTGGGCTGCGGCGCCACCCGGAAGGAAGACAACCCTCAGCCATGGTTCTGGGTAGGGTAAATAAAGATGAAAAAAGAAGAAAAGGAAAGAAGAAATAAGGGGAAAAACAAACCAAACTAATTCTCAAAGACGTAAAATAAACAAACACAAAGACACACACTAATATAATATAATATAATAAATAAAAATGAGGGGTAGATCCATTTTATAGGGGAAGGATTAAATACATTAGTTGAAAATTAGGCCTAGGACCACAACAAAGAGTAGAAAAACAAGATGGTTACGCCAATGCAAACTGCCTGGTGGCATTCGTGCGTGATTTCCAACGCAAGGACACACGAGAACCTCGTTGACCCGTTCACGTGCAAATTGCACATGGCAACTCGAACAGCATCCGGCAGCGTACCGTGGTGGAATTTTTCTTGCCACTTCGTGGAGTTCTGCGTAGCAGAACTCCGCAAACTCTACCCAGGCCTAGTTAGGAAAGATAGGCTACATTGACAGTCCACAAATGTCTGAGATCAACAAGTGGGAAAGCAAACGGAGGATAGTACCAGTTGAGAAGTACACTGGCATGGCCATAGGCACTGGTCAATAAAAACGCTGGTCATGCGGCACAGAGAAAAACTACCAGACAGTTTTTCAGTGGAAAGAGGTGAAGTCCACATCGTCATCCTCTGATGTGTGTGGTGCCGCCCATTAGGGGGGTGTTGTCGGTGCCAGAGGCAATGGAGGCACACACACATCAGGGACTGAAGATGTGGACCCCCTGGCCCCAACAGCATTTCTCTGTGCTAACAAGTTAGGCAGCATAGCACTAAGAAGGGCCTGCTGCTTTGCCAGCACAGCAATAACTCCACAGTGTAAGGCACCCATTGTTGCTATGTAGGAGTCCTGCTTCCACTCCTTGGACTTCAGCATGTTGTGGATCACCCTAAGCTGGTTGGCAACCTTGCTGGTGTCACTTCGGTAGGGCAGTTGTTCATGCTTTTGCCTCATTACACCAGCAATGTCTACCAGAGACTGTTCTAAGTCATGGAGCGGAGGGTAGGTGCCTCTGATAGCCTCCGAGGTGTCCTTATTAGGACTGGGGCAGGAAATAACCTTTACAACGCAACTATTACAACGCACTACACTTACAACGCATTTTTTACAACGCAACATCCACTACAACGCATTCCATTACATCGCATGACACTACAACGCATTTTTAAAAACTACCTTTACAACGCATTCCATTACATCGCATACTACCTTTACAATGCATACCATTACAACGCATAATATTACTTTAAAACCCCTACACTATCCAACACTTACCCTACTGTTGCACCCCCTGGAGTTAGAATAGTAATTTGTACCCCTATACTATCCAACACTTACCCTACTGTTGCACCCCTTGGAGTTAGAATAGTAATTTTTACCCCTATACTATCCAACACTTACCCTACTGTTGCACCCCCTGGAGTTAGAATAGTAATTTTTACCCCTATACTATCCAACACTTACCCTACTGTTGCACCCCCTGGAGTTAGAATAGTAATTTTTACCCCTATACTATCCAACACTTACCCTACTGTTGCACCCCCTGGAGTTAGAATAGTAATTTTTACCCCTATACTATCCAACAATTACCCTACTGTTGCACCCCCTGGTGTTAGAATAGTAATTGTTACCCCTACACTATCCAACACTTACCCTACTATTGCACCCCCTGGTGTTAGAATAGTAATTTTTACCCCCATACTATCCAACACTTACCCTACTGTTGCACCCCCTGGAGTTAGAATAGTAATTCTTACCCCCATACTATCCAACACTTACCCTACTGTTGCACCCCCTGGAGTTAGAATAGTAATTTGTACCCCTATACTATCCAACACTTACCCTACTGTTGCACCCCCTGGAGTTAGAATAGTAATTTTTACCCCTATACTATCCAACACTTACCCTACTGTTGCACCCCCTGGAGTTAGAATAGTAATTTTTACCCCTATACTATCCAACACTTACCCTACTGTTGCACCCCCTGGAGTTAGAATAGTAATTTTTACCCCTATACTATCCAACACTTACCCTACTGTTGCACCCCCTGGAGTAAGAATAGTAATTTTTACCCCTATACTATCCAATACTTACCCTACTGTTGCACCCCCTGGAGTAAGAATAGTAATTTTTACCCCCATACTATCCAATACTTACCTTAAATGCAATTTAATATTATGCGTTGTAATGGTATGCGTTGTAAAGGTAGTATGCGATGTAATGGAATGCGTTGTAAAGGTAGTTTTTAAAAATGTGTTGTAGTGTCATGCGATGTAATGGAATGCGTTGTAGTGGATGTTGCGTTGTAAAAAATGCGTTGTAAGTGCATGCGTTGTAAAAGTGTGCGTTGTAACGACATACATCCACTGGGGCACCTACGGACTCCCTCCCTCCCCACCCACATCTACCAGCTCCCATGAACGCCTACTGCACAATCTTGAAATTCAAATTGAGGGTCCTCGGAATCCAGGGCTGAGGGGTGGGTTGGCTGGTGGTGTTTGTCGGGTGATAGATGAATCCTCTGGAGGCAGTGCTACGCTGTCGGCCCAACTTGAGGTCAGAGATGGTATCAGAGTGGAGTACAAGATTTGCTGGAGGGTGTCTTGGTTGATGGTTGGCAGGTTGTTAATGTCAGCAGGATCCTCATCCAGGACAGGCTGCTGCTCAGGAGCTGTTGGTACATCCTCTGCAATTACATAGATATATGTTGATGTTATCTATGTTAGATGGTGACATGAGTAATCTGGCTGACATTCAGACTTCCTTCTTATTCAGTTTCGGGTCAACATTGATGCTTAAGGCACCTGTTCCTTATAGGTTTTGAGGCCCAGTTGCAGTGTAGTTGCCTTTCAGATGGCAGTGTCTCTGCATTTTTCACATGGCACAACTGCTATGTGACAAGGCTGACTTGTCCTGTCATGACACATATTGCAACACAGTTACTCAGCTCGATCGGCCTTCCATTCCTGCATGTGTGATATGAGATAAGGTCCACCTCTGCCTCGGTGATTTGCTTTCTTTTTCATGATGCCTATATTGATTGTGTTTTGACATATTGACACCAGTACTGTGCACAATGCACCTAGTCCACAGGCTGCCTACATTCTTCGTGACCAACACTCAGCCCACAGCTCCTGTGAAGTTGATGTGGATTTGGTCATGATTTATTTATGATCCTGCAGTTTGCTGTCATACAATACACCACAGCACTCTAACTTGTTATGCTGTCTTGCATGCACATTGTTCTTTTATGTGGCCAAAGGTTCAGTTTTTCACACATATCCTGCATACCTTAACACAGCTTCCAAACTTGCTACACTGCAGGAATATGTGAGGGCATGTTCTTAGCATGGGTTTCCTATTTGTGTATACTCATATGATTTTATTGTCCACACAGTTGGCTCCATATTTGGACAGTGGGCACTGTGTAGAAACTCTGAGGGGATGGACCCAGCCAAAATAGGTATATTGTTAGCACTGACACTCAGCCAATTTCATCATTACCAGAGTAGGTCATATGCAGAGTTGCACACATCGTTTTAGTCAGGCCCCCTCACTTGTACATGCATATGCATCCTTTTGCAATCCTGACTTTGTGTCAGGAACTAAACTTACTGCCACACACCGATGGAACCCAGATAATACATTGACTTTAATGTGCCAACAACACCAGCAATATAAATGACCATATCCAATGAACTGACATAGCTGGATGTTTTTGAGGGCTATGGTACAAACAGTAACCCACATGGTAGTAGTGCTGGAATTACTGACATGTACCTACCCAGGTTTGCCACACAACTGGGCCCATCCACCTCACCCTCCAACCATCCCTTACTCCTGCCTTTTGTGGTGGTAAACTAGGTCCTCCTATACCTTGACAGATACCAGTTTGACATCCTCACACTTTGATGTGTGGCATGGTGTGAAGATTTGCCTTCAGACTCCCTCCTGCCATGTGCTACATCTTCACCCAGGGCCACATCACATGTAGGATGGAGTTCAACAATTGAGTCTTCTCTGTCATCCATTCCCAGCTGTGACACAAGTGTGACACTGTCAGACACAGCAGTGCATGTGTCTTGGTCAGGCTACCGTGCATGACATATATCCCTTCTCAACTTCTTGCTATGCAAAGTCTCACCATTCAGACACAGTGGCAGTTCAAAGTCCTCAGCCAGAACCTACAATGCACTGCACCACCAGAGGCCCACCAGGGCCTCACACCATCATTTGTTTAAACACACATGGTCCTCTGATGTGTATCACTTGCATTGATCACCACTCTCAATCTGGTTTTGTTCATGACTGGAGTTCAGCAGGTCCCTACCATGATAGCTGACACCTCTGTGCTCTCACCTGCACGTCAGGACAGCTGCATGCTATGTAGTTTTATGCAGTTTACTATGCATGGGACTCGTTTCATGTTCCTATGTGTTAATCCTTCACATTCCCCACACCTGAATCAGGTGTGCAGGTTCTCCTCTGACAATCCCATTCCATTGCTTTCCAGTGCAAATTTGTGTGCATGGGTCCATGTTAGACACAATGGCCTCATGGTGCAAGGTGGCCTGCATTGTGACAGTCCGATCGGGGAATGGTTAATATGTCCCTGCATGATGTATTGTTCCTTCCATTCCATCTTTTTGGCTTTGTATTGTGGGACTTGTAGTTCTGGTGACTCATGTTGTACGTTGCACTACAAGTGCCAATATACAAAGGTGACTCTGGACTGCTGCTACCCTTCACACATGGAAGGGATAAACATGACAGAGCTGGCCTGAGCTGTGCCACATGTAACAGGGCCGTGTGACTTACATTTATGTGATGTTTAATAGTACATGGCCCAGACTCCTGCCGTGCACACAGCACAGTGGAGCACTGGAGCATAGCTAGCTGCACTGCAAAACAAGACCTTTCTTCCCATAGTGTCTTTTGTTGCGACTTACCCTGTGGTCTTGTTGTTCCTCATGGGCTGCACTGTCTTGTCCTGGAACTCCGGCCACCAACTCCTCTGGGATGACAGCTGCCACCTGCTCCTCCAAGGCATTCAAATCTTCCTGTAGTGCCGGGCTTCCTCCTCCGGTCTGCATGGCTGCCTTGATTCGATTTGATACTTGATTAGCGCACTACTCACCCGCAAGGGTCTCAAGGCGCTTGTACGAATACCGCTGTGGAACCCATCCTAGCTTTCCCTGTGAGGCGTCCACTCCTGGGCACCCCCAAGGTGGAGGCCAGGCATCCTTAGCGTTGTGGGGGCCGTTGTGGAGATTAAGCAAGCTATTGCCCAGAGTTGCAGAGTGGGACTCCATGATTGAAATAGGCACAGAGGCGAGAATTATCAGGTCCATGGAATTTTTGAGCCCAAGACCCGCCGAGGCGGAGAATTGAACCCTGGTCCCGGGCTAGACCCCTGCATCAGGGTCTGCCGCTCTAATCATTGAGCCACACTTCTCCACTTCAGGTTGTTAGCCAGTTTCTACTTCGTCCTGCGCTTATAGTCATGCCATTATTTTTTGCAGTCAATGACTGTCCTCTTGGCTTGTCCCACGCTGTTGATCTTGTCCACTATGAACTGCCAAATGGCCTCTTTTATGCTAATGGCAATTTTGAGGTGAAGAAGTGCTGATGTTGGTGCCCTCTCACCTCAGTGTCATTCTCCCCCTCACTGAAGTTGCACTTTCTCAGAGACTGTCTGGACATCCTGTCCGGTGCTGGTGTTGTTGGGGTTGTTGTCCTGGTTGCTGCTTTCTTCTCCCCGCTCCATGGCTGCCTTCTGTGAAGTATGGCAATGCTTTTTTTTTCCAAAGCATAATTTGTATACGTTTTTTGACGCTTGACGAACTGAAAAGTGGCACTAGGGTGGTAAGCGTGACTTAACGTGCCTCTTACCAGCCTTACATCAATTTTGCTACCAATGCATCAATTTCCATTGTGACATCACTCCCGCAGCGTTAAAAAAAATTTGCAGCCTGATCCTTACGCCATGGTGTGCCATACCGTAAATATGGCACATTAATGGCGCTTAAAAATTACGTTGTGAATCGCAAGTCATTTTGACGCATCACTGACGCAGTGCAGCAATACATCAGTTCTTGTAAATGAGGTCCTAAGTTTAGATCTGAAATCTAAGTTTCTTGTCTGATTGCTGAATCCTAGAAATATTAAAGGACATATTATAAACTTTAATCTGTAACTTTTGCCAAGAAATGACTACAAACATCATTCAAGGACTATTTTTAATATTTAATAAAATCCAATTTAATGGTAAAGTTGAATGCTCTTTCCTGACCAGAGGAAGATCAGAAGGGGACTGGAACTTCTATCTGTGACCTTAGAGGAGTCCTGAAGGACAGGACCTTCTGCCTAAAATACAGAGGACAAAGAAGTGGACTTCAAGGGCCAGTTGGCTGACCTCCTGTGTGGCTAAATGGACACAACAAGCTGTAAGAGGCCTTTGTCCTGAAGTGAACAGTTGGCCAGTACCAACTGGACCTGGACTGGATTTTACTGATGGTCTCTGCTGGTGTGAGTCCTAGTTCCTAGATGCTGTCCCTAAGGTCCTGGGAGCCTCAGATGTGACCATAAGAGCTGTTCCAGAAACTTGAAAGTGGGGAGCATTTTTGGACTTCCAGGATCTTCAGGGGGACCTTGCAGCAAAGGTGTCTGATTTTGATGCACCTCTCTTGGATACAGCTTCAGGCTTGCCCCGCTGGATGAGTTTGAGCTTCATGAAAAAGACTCTCTCCACGACAGATCAGCCTGAAAATTTCAAGGAAGGAGATGAGGTGGGTGAACTTTTTGGAAGGTTTTGTGAAGATCCGTCAAACAGCGCCAAAGTTATTCAATTTACAATGGAAACCCAGTCTCAACTATAACTTCACAGTGGTGACCACTCAGTGATAGACAGATAGATAGATAGATAGATAGATATATAGATAGATAGATAGATAGATAGATAGATAGATAGATAGATAGATAGATAGATAGATAGATAGATAGATAGATAGATAGATAGATAGATAGATAGATAGATAGATAGATAGATAGATAGATAGATAGATAGATAGATAGATGGGTTTCTATTCCACATCATTTTTTTTTATAGCAGGCATTTGAAATGTTCATTTTCAGGAATATATAAAACGGACAAGAACCTTCAGGTTCAAGATTGAAATATTGCACAAACGTATTTGGCTTGTCCAGTAATACTTGATCTTGTTAAAGCTGCAATATATATACTTACCAAAGCCACTGCACCAGACTCCGTGCTGTGTCTCTGGCTCACTAGATCACTGGTCAGTGTTACCATAGCGTTGACTAAAATGGGCACAGTGGCAGATGTCTTTGTGGCCCATGGCCGTGCCCACATATGAAACTATTGGTATATCAAATTCTGCAGCACAACAGTCCTGTATCCCAGATATTATTGACACTGATTTTGGGACTGGAAAACCTTGTACACAGCTCCAGTGGTGGGTAAGTACTGAGACTATAGGAAAATGTGCTGCTGGAGTCCACAGCCCCTCAAGTGCTGACTATGGACAGGGAGCAGCGAAGTACTTTCTAGGGAAATATTTTAGGAGATGGACGGAAGTTTTGTATTCCCATAGCTCTATCATTCTAGCCCTTGTGGAACATGCTAATTCATCTTTTTTTTATTGAAATCTGTGAACCCATAGTATTGGAGGATCTCAACAAAAACTCTTTGTCACTTTTGGCTTTCAGTTTACTGTTTAAGTAGCTTGGTTATCACAGGTGGTGGATGTCTAATGCAGACACTTGTGCACTACTTAAGCTAGAAGCCCTTCTTTCCTTAGGGAGTGTACTCATCACTAGGTTTTCCCTCAGAATTGATGCTCTACTACATGATTTGCTTGTTAAAAGGTAGGCCGCCAGTGACCTTGCATGTTTTGTGATATGCCTTCCTAAAAGGCTTGGCAGGAGCAACCCTGAGGTTCCACCAGGCGATAGTGAATGCACTATTTAGGGGCATTTGTCAGACACTAAACCATTGCCATTTCATACAAGATTGTCTATTCATTCAACCTCTATGGAAGGTGTTGGTTCTCAGGCGGGATCTCCCTCCAGTGTAAAACGTGCTTTAAATTCCTCTATGTCGACCACTGGAGGATATCCTATTGACTTTTTTCACAAGGACCCCTTTATACTGGCAGTTACTTTAATAAGGCACCTGACATTTGTGGCATCATTGGGAATGGATATTTTTCTGAGATTTCTCACAGAAGTACTGGTTCTATGATGAACTAATCTGTGGTGCATACTGTTTGTCTTGCTTCCACTTAGAACATGCTGTATCCCTACTGAAAACTAAAACCCAGAAAAGACATTTTCATACACCGTATGTACATAGGCAGTGTAATTATGTTCATCCAATTCTTCCGCTTCTGAAATGTTCAATCTTTTTTGTCATTTGGTTTGGCTCTGATGCGTCTCAAGCCATCGATTTCCAAATTAAGTTGGAAGGGTATGGAGAGTCATGTCCATGGTGTACGTGGACTGAAATCTTTCTACCTCATAGTTAAAAAATGAGCGGTGGCAGCCCGGAAGAAAGGACGTGGTTGCCAATATTAGATATTTGTTGCGAGGCCGCTTAAGTGTCTTCCCATATTTGTTGTTTTACTCGGTGCAAGTGAAGACGCTGGTGAAATGGTAGTGAGGTCTGCCTTATTTCATCAGTCACACTGTGAGGTTTGTGAGAAAATAAACTGACTGTAATCTATATCAGTTAGTGCTTGTAGCGATGTCATGGATGTTGGGCTTTGGTAGTTCATCACCAGGTTAGTAGGTACCGAGAGGAAGGAATAGGAAAAGATGATAAAACAAGATAACACCTTCTATGTACATTCTAATTTAGGTTTCAAAAAGCCAATCCGCCCCTCCTGCTACTAAATACGTTCAATAACTCCGTAAAAAACAAGAACAATAAACTCTCTGCAGTGAATTCAAACTGCTAAGTCAACGAGGCATTCCTTATTTTGTGTGCTTTGGCCGAAGTACCGCTTGACATTATCCAATTACCTCTGGAAGCAGTGGATCAGTCTCAGTTACTTGTATATTCAGTGTGCTATAATGTCTCACCAGGTGTATTGGCCATCGGTTTATTTCAATTCGTGTTTTAAAGAGGTACACAGGAATTTTAAATTAAAAAGAAATGCCATGCACGGGGAGCTCCCAAAAATAATGATGTGACCCTACAGGGCTCTTTCAGCCGGCCTTAGTAAACAACTGAGCATGAAAAGCAGTTTAAAATTAGTCCCTTTAACCTAGGCTAATTTTCCTCATTAAATCGTCTCTGCAGCATCTACACATCAGGGTAATGGACATGCCATATGTGAACGGCAGCTGGAACGAATCCGAGGGGCTCGAAGCCAGCTGGGCATTGAGCAGGAAGAACCAGAGATGCTTATCCCGCTCCAATTTTCTCCTTGAGTATCGAAAAAGCGCAATTCGAAAGTCAAGAGCCGCTGCTTGGTGGCGCCCCAATCACTCCTCGATAGCCCTTCCCTGCTTCTGCAGGTGTCTGACAAAATGCGATTTCATTTACGCCATCTGCTGCAGCCGGGCCGGCCGCCTGAACCCGCCTCCTCTGTCACGAGAGCGGCCTCTCACGGCCGCGGAAATTCATTCGTTCGCCTCTCCCAGGCTGCGGCAGATTAGAAAATTGTCTGAGCGTATGAAACTAGAACAAAGGTTTAGCGGCAGGATTTAGCTGGAGGAGCTCTGAACTATACCTGCGCGCGAGATTTCACGAGAAGGAGATCAAAGCCGCCACACGTAAAGTTAATGAAGAGAATTCTGAAATAAGGTAGATTTTATGCAGCGCTCGTCATCCTTATCTGAATTCTGAAGCACCCGGCAAGAAGCTTACTTATATATTTTATCTGTAGAAGGGAAAAGGCCTAAGCTTAAAGCTGACAGGCTGAATATAAATAAACCGAAAGATTCTGGCGACAGTTGGCAGCCGTAACTGTCAGGAGTCCCTGTATTGCCTTTTTTGTGCAACATGTGCTGTTTTTTGTAAACGGCCTGTAATAATCACAAAATTACACATTTGTAAGTGAAATATGGCTCTATGGTATCTATAATAATATTTCAGAGGCTGCCTGAAGTGAGTCCCGCCCTCCATGTGGTACCCAACCAGTCCTGAACCTTGGAAGTGGTGCTAAAGGTGTCAAATAGGCAAGACCTGAAACGTGGCACTTCCACTTAAAAGTAGTCTGACAACCTACAGGAGACCAGGACCAGTAGCGGTCCGTGGAGGGAGTTCGGTGGGGCAGTGAGGCGGGGCGGGGGAGGGGCAGCGTGCACAAAAGAATTCGTTTTATTTATTTAAATGTGTACTTACCTCCGTTCATCCATATTCCGGTGTTTACATTTCCCCACGCTGCCCCTCCCCCGCCCCGCCTCACTGCCCCACTGAACTCCCTCCACGGACCGCTACTGACCAGGACATACCTGCTCACCAATCCGGGGTAACTTTTTAGTAGCTCCTGCTACGTTGCTCTCCGCAGCACCAAATCCTGTTCTGCGGGATATCTCAGGAAGGGTACCCGGCCTTATGGAGCCCTCATTGGCTACAACCTGCAGCTCCATCCCACTGGAGATTTTTAACTTCCACAAAAGTGACAAGGGTGTGCCCCCTTAGGATTGTTCACAAATGTCCGTGGCTCCTCGGTCTAGGCAGCACGCTCCCCGGCAGCTCCGCCAGCCGATCACCGCCTCAGCAGCCCCAGCAGCAGAGTTCAAGCCTCGCGCTCGACTCTGTCACAGGTTTCTGCTTTTTGGGATTTCGCGCTCTGACATGCGCTTGTGTGTGACATTTGTGTTTTCTTGTGTTATTTTGCTCCACAGGTTCTGCTCCTTGCCTAACTTAGCGCCTCGCGCCTCCCGCCACATAAACTCCACGCCCTCCTCTTAGCCCCGCACCGTACATGACTCCCGCCCCCCTCCACTTCATTACGGCGACCGCTGCGGGGGAGTACGTGTGTTGACCTGACCTCGGTCTAGGCAGCACGCTCCCCGGCAGCTCCACCAGCCGATCACTGCCTCAGCAGCCCCAGCAGCAGAGTTCGAGCCTTGCGCTCGACTCTGTCACAGGTTTCTGCTTTTTGGGATTTCGCGCTCTGACAAGCGCTTGTGTGTGACATTTGTGTTTTCTTGTGTTATTTTGCTCCACAGGTTCAGCTCCTTGCCTAACTCAGCGCCTCCCGCCACATAAGCTCCTCACCCTCCTCTTAGCCCCACCCCCTACCTGACTCCCGCCCGCCTCCTCGATCCCTCCCCTTCATTACAGCGACGGGCGCGCCTAAGGCAAGCCCGTCTGCACCCGTCCACGCCTGGCCCGCGCCCAGAGCCAGGGACCCTGGTTCTCCAAGCCTCCACCACTACACCCTCGCCAGCCTCCTTGCACTCAAACCCAACCACCTCGAGAACTGTGCACGAGCCTCGCCCGTCAAGACTCAAGGAGCCTTTTCTTGCGCTCACTGCCGAAGCACCTTCTCCATGGTCGCCACGCCAGTAGCCAGCAAAGTACCTCCTGCCGCCAAGCCCGCCAGCACCATTAACTGCATCCTTTTCAACGTACGATCCCGTCACCGGCACGCCATAGAGATATGGGACTTACTCAACACTCTCGCTCCTGATGTCGCCTTCTTCACGGAGACCTGGACTAACGCAAGCTCCGGACTAGACATCGCCACGGCTATACCAGACGGCTACAAGCTCAAGAGAATTGACCATCCTAATCGCCCGGGGGGAGGCCTCGCCATCGCTCACAAAACCTCCCTCCAACTCTCCACCTCCAGCCCAAGCAGCGCTCTCCCCAGCATAGAAAACCTCTACTTCCAGATCCACACCAATCCCAGGACAACGCTACAGGGCACACTCATCTACAGACCACCAGGACCTCGCGCCCAACCCACTACCACCATCACAGAACTCGCTGCATCCCACACCATCACCTCCATGGACTACATTCTGCTAGGAGATCTAAATTTCCACCTCGAGAACCGCCAGGACCCCGATTCCAACGCGATACTTGAGAATCTCGCCAACCTGGGACTCAATCAACTAGTGAACACTCCCACCCACATTGCAGGACACCCTCTGGACCCCATCTTTGCGGAAGGGTCGAATATCCGGTTCACCCACACCACCCGGCACCCCTGGACAGACCACCACTGCATCCATTTTACTTTCACTTCCAGGACCGCACCCAAAGAAGCCCCGCACCCGCCTCGACGGAACTGGAGTAAGATCACAGAAGACCTTCTTAACACCACTCTCCTCCACGACCCCCCTTCAGCCACCGCCGCCGCCAAGGAACTCCACCGGTGGATCACCAGCTGCACCGATAAACTGGCCACTCTCCGGCAGACAACCACCAAACGCCCTCCTAAGGTTGCCTGGTTCACCACTCCTAGAGGCCAGAGGCATCTGCAGGCGCCTCGAGAAAACATGGAGGAATCAGAAGATCACTGAAGTCCACACCGACCACAAGATCGCCATGAAGAACTACCACCAGCTGATAAGGGACACCAAAAGAACCTTCATCAGGGAAAAAATCAACACCAACTCAGCCAACAAAAGGGAACTCTTCAACGTCATCAAGCATTTCACCAAACCCTCAGGCGAAGCCTCTGACATCACACCATCCCAAGATCTCTGCAACAAGCTCAGTGCCTTCTTCCACCAGAAGATCATGACCCTTTACGACAACTTCAACGAGCCAACTAATGCCTTCACCCCTACGACCATTACCACCTCCAAACCAACCATCACCACCTGGAACCCCGCATCCATCAAACTTATTGCCACCACCATGAAGAAAACTCACTCAGGAGCCCCCATGGACCCCTGCCCCCGCACATCTTCTACAGAGCCTCCACGGCCATCGCTCCCGAGCTTGCCCAGTCAATCAACTCCTCCCTGGCCTCCGGCTCCTGCCCCATGGACTGGAAACGCGTGGAAGTGAAGCCCCTCCTCAAAAAACCATCGGCCGACCCGACTGACCTCAAGAACTACTGACCCATCTCCCTCCTCCCCTTCGCTGCCAAAGTCACAGAAAGCCTCATGAACGCCCAGCTGACAACCTTCATCGAAGATAACTACATCCTTGACCCCTCCCAATCCGGTTTCCGCAGCAACCACAGCACCGAGATAGCCCTGATCACTGCCACCGACGACATCCGTATTTTGCTCGACCAGGGCCACACCGCAGCCCTCATCCTCCTGGACCTCTCTGCAGCTTTCGACACCGTCTCACACCGCACACTAACCACCAGGCCCAACAACGCGGGAATTCAGGGAGACGCCCTCAACTGGATCCGATCCTTCCTCTCCGATAGAACACAGAGGTTCAGGCTCCCCCCTTCCTCTCCAAACGCACCAACATCATCTGCGGAGTTCCCCAAGAATCTTCTCTGAGCCCGACTCTCTTCAACATCTACATGGCCCCCATCGCCGCAATCGTCAGGCAGCACGGGTTCAGAATCGTGTCTTATGCTGACAACACCCAGCTCATCCTCTCCCTCACCAGCAACCCAGAAGATTCTAGACTCAGCTTCCAGGAAAGGAATGAAAAACGTGGCCACCTGGATGAAGGACAGCTGCCTCAAACTCAACTCCGAAAAGACCAAGGTTCTCATCTTCGGACCCCGCCCCTCCGTCTGGAGTGACTCCTGGTGGCCTCCCGCCCTGGGACCCCCACCCACCCTGACGGACCACGCTCAGAACCTCGGCATAATCCTCGACTCCTCCCTCTCCATGAACCGCCAAATCAACGCTATCTCCTACTCCTAGTTTCAACTGCCTCCCGATCCTACGTAAGACCTTCAAGTGGATCCCCCCAGACTACAGAAAGACCGTCACCCACGCACTCATCACCAGCAAGCTCGACTACGGCAACGCCCTCTACGCCAGAATCAACAAATCCCTACTACGCAAACTCCAAACCATCCAAAACGCGGCCGCCAGGCTCATCCTAGGGACACCGCGCCACGAACACATGACTCCACACCTGTGAGAACTCCACTGGCTCCCCGTCGAGGAGAGGGTCACCTACAAACTACTCACGCATGCCTACAAATCCCTCAACAACATCGGACCCAAATACCTCAACACCCAAATGAGCTTCCACGCACCCAAGCGGAACCTCCGTTCAGCCAACCTCCTTCTAGCAGAGGTCCCACGCATCCACCGGAGCAGAGCTGGAGGGAGAGCTTTCTCATACACCACAGCCACAGCTTGGAACACTCTCCCAGTAGAAATAAGACGCTTGCCAACCCTGCACACCTTCAGATGGGCTCTCAAGACCTGGCTTTTCGACTGACGGAAGTAGCCCTACCTTTCCCTCCCCCCAGTGCCTTGAGACCCTCACGGGTGAGTGGTGCGCTTTACCAACCCCTGATTGATTGATTGATTGATTGATTGAAGGATGGCAAAACACAGGAGCAAGTGTGTGTTTGTTGCACATGTGGGGAACATTTTCTAAAACTTAGTTACTATATTTCATTTTTCTCCTTTTGCGTGAGATTAACATAATAAGAAAGAAATGTTCCTCTTTGCCAATAAAGCTTGATTTTCTGAATGAGTACGTTTTTGAAATGTGCTATCAGCTACTATGCTTTAGAACTAACAGTGTTTGCCAGTGTTGCTCTCTGAAATACAGACATGGTAAAAACATTGATCCAAATGCAGGTAATGAGATGATAAAGGAAAACATTTAAGAGAGAAGGTATTTAATAGCACTACACTGTCAGTACACAAGATGTACGGTAAAAATGTAAGTAAACTTTACGTATCTACTTGTTAGGGATCCTACAGCCTCTGTAACAATAAACACCAAAATTGACAATTTGCTCTAATTTACTTCAATTCATCTATGATACAATTACTTTAAGATATCATTTGTAAGCTTTTCATTATTTTGCAAGGACTGATGTTTGTTTTTCAGCCATTTATATTTCTCGAGTAGCCCATATGTATGGACCTGGTTGGCGAGTTGTTAGGGTGAATGGAAAGATGACAGCCGCCAAAACAAATATTCACATACATCTAAAAGCGTTTTTACAGTGATGGATCACAAAATTAATATATTTTGTCAGAAACCTCTGGGGTTGTGATTCTTTCGAATAGGTCACTTTCTTTTTAATGGAGCAAAATAATGTTTGGTTCTTAAGTCCATTAACATTCCAGCAGAAGGAAAATGAGGCAGAGATGCCCCCAAACGACCTCATTTACTCTAATAGGAAATTCAGAGAGCACGGCGCACAGATGGTTGACTGAATTAAAGAGTGGAACGGCCTCCTGCTGGCTAACTAATTTATTTATCTACAGGTACTGCTTCAATGCCATTTGCTCGCATTGATAGCTATGGAGTGAGTGTGCATACCTCTGCATAATAGAAAGCAAGAGATGCATTGGACAGGCTTGCATTTACACTCCCAATGAGGATAGAGAGTGAGAGTTCGAATTCTAAACAGAACTTACCTTGAAAGACCTTGGCAACTCTGGATAATGTATCCGTTCCATTGCACTGTGCTGCTACTTGCACTGCTCCAGCAGAGGGTAATAAAATTTAATAGTTCCAAATTTTATTAATTGACAAATAGTATAGCACATACATACATCTGAAAGTTAAGTGTGGGGCATAACGTTTAGGCCTAGGAGTAGCCAAAGGTGAACCATGATTATGAGAATTTATGGAGAGAGAATATTCACTGCTAGTTAATGTTAGGGGTCGATTAGGCTTTCGTTTGGAAAGCATTCCGACCGAATCGGTCTCAGAATGGTTTCCTACCGAATCGGATTCGGGAAGTCCGACCAACTGATTACGATGGTTCTGGATACCATTCGGTCAGACTCCCTTGGACTTCAATGGAAGCCTGTTTTCCGACCAAATACACTGGCTCCCATTGAAGGAAGGGGTGCTTGGGGAAACTCATGCACCCTGTGACGGGCACCCCTTAGTGCCTGCCACACTGTGCATGATCTGAAAGGGGGGGTCCATTGGGTACCCTCACAGGCCCCAATCGGAAGAGTCCTGGTGAAGGGGGGCCTGCTCCGGGACCTCAAAGTCAGATTCCGACAGCCGATCCGTGTCGGAACAACCGAATCGGAAACACTCCGTCGGAAACATGGTCCATAGACCTGTAAGACAAGGCTCCGAATGACTCGATTCCTCCGAAAGCCATCTGGAACTGACTCAGACAGTCCTAACGCTTTCTGAACATAGTAATCGGTCATTCGGAAAGCTTTCCGAATCGGTAGGAAAGACGGGTCCAGAAACGGATTCGGCAGACCCAAATCCGATTCGGAGCCTTTCCGAACGACATCGTAGTTAACCCCTTGGAGTCCAAGTCATCCTGATGATTCAGACAGGATCAGAACACTTAGTAAGCCAATCAGATTGCCCGATTTCCTATTGGAGATTCAGGGAAGATTAGAAATGTATGAGGTGTCACATTTCAAATTAGGCCATAAGAACTTAAAAGGCAACAAAGACTCAGAATCTCTTGAAATATTTAGGCAACTTGATACTCAGATTACTAGGATCTCTGAGAAAGGGAGAAGAGCTGGGAAGGATATTTCAGTGTCTAGTAAGATCCCATCAGCCTTGTGAAAATTCCAGCATTTGTTTTCTAAACCCTTGTTTCTAGGCTCAAGCTAGAACTGAACATTGCTGTCTATATGTTTGATCAGCCACAGGTCAGGGCTGCCCCTATTCACGAAGTGATAATATTTTGTTACTGTATTGGAAAGGGATTCCTGCTAAGAAGGTTCTGCATAACACTGATCCATTCAAAGAAGGTCTTTTGAGAAATGTAAACTTCCATTTTAGTCCCTTGACTGTCTTTTATGCTGGGCTTGCCAGAACATTATTCAAACATGGATCTACATTTGAGTGTTTCACTTAACTTCTAAAAAGATCTCCCTCCGATTGGCATCTATAGGCACCATTTTGGGAGAGAAGATATATATGCTTTGAAATAGAACCCTCCAATTTAAATTCATATTGCTGATTTTTTGTTCCAAAACATATTTTTTACAAGATATTGATTTGTTACAATATTTCACTCACCAGGTGATATTGAAGTCCTTCGTCTGGGGCAGAAATACATTATTGGTGTGAGAAAGTGGATTATTAGTTAGGGTGGATGGTAGTCCACCACAAGCAATAATGTCACTATTCTTGTTATGTCTAGTAAAGGTTTTAGTAATTTTAACCTGATCTTCAGCCTTGGTAGCTATGGCACAGAGCATACAGGATTAATTTATGAAAATGTATAAAGCATTTAGAAGTAGCAAAACAGTAAACAATTCAAAGACTCCACACAATAAAAATTCCACTCCCATTTAAAAAAATAGAGACAAATATAATGATCAAAGTGACACCAAAATGACAAAAATCCAAGGGAAACCAAAGACATGAATTGTTAATGTTTTAAATAAAAATAGCATCAAAAAGCATTAAACGCCAACCGGATAAAGAAGCCAAGTTCATCCAAGTCTGAAGTTTTACCTTCGGACTGAGAGGCCCATCAGTATAGTGGGCGGATCACCACCACCCGTATGGCGGTGGCGATCCACCAACTAAAAACCTCCGCTGGCATTCAATTTCCCCCTGCCACATTACCATGGCGGGGGGGACCCCGGCAGACGGGAAGACCGTAAGCCGGTTTTCCGCCGGTAGGTAATCCGCCCGATTGCCTACGGAGATGAAGAGCAGTTTATATGGTGGCGGTGTCTGGTAGACACCGCCATCCATAATACTATGAAGACGGGGACCTACCTTCATTGCCACCACGGAAAGGCAGGTGGTGTTTGACATTGGGGGCCCGTAGCGGGCCCCCAGGGATTCGGGGGGTGGGGGGTGCACATGGGGGTTACCGCGCAGTGCCTGTCACGTTGTGAATTGAAAGGCACAGGCTGCCTCTGTGGCTTTGCGGTGGGCGGTGCTGTCTGCACCGCCAGCTGCAATTTTGCAGATGCGCCATGCACCCACCAGTGTGGCGGGCGCATGCTAATCGGGAGGCAGGGACCGCCGCACCCTCAGCGGGCGGTCCCGTTTCCCGAGGGTATGGCGGGCGGACTTTGTCCGCCCACCATACTAATGGTGTCCTTAGTCTCCGAAATGGAAGTTAAAAATCCGCAGTGGGGCAAGACAGTAGGCTGTAGCTGAGAAGGACTCCACAAGGTCTGATAGCTGTCAGGCGAGGTCCCGATAAAGACATTGGGTTTTGTCAGGAAAGTTCTGAGCTGGAGAAATTCAAAATTTGCAACAAACAAAGGTTCCTCGTCGGCTGGATACTTTTGGCACCTTTGTCCTGTGAAGATTTCTACCTTCTGACTTAGGGGCTTATTACGACATTGGTGGTGCTCCTGCAGCACCGCAATCACGCCATCTGCAGGAGGACTGCAGAAGACGTGGTGTACCCGCCCGCAGTGGGGCAAGACAGTAGGCTGTAGCTGAGAAGGACTCCACAAGGTCTGATAGCTGTCAGGCGAGGTCCCGATAAAGACATTGGGTTTTGTCAGGAAAGTTCTGAGCTGGAGAAATTCAAAATTTGCAACAAACAAAGGTTCCTCGTCGGCTGGATACTTTTGGCACCTTTGTCCTGTGAAGATTTCTACCTTCTGACTTAGGGGCTTATTACGACATTGGTGGTGCTCCTGCAGCACCGCAATCACGCCATCTGCAGGAGGACTGCAGAAGACGTGGTGTACCCGCCTGCCGGATTACAACTGTAATCCATGGCAGGTGGGTGGTGCTGTGGCTGTTTGAGACAGTGGGCTGTTAGGCCAATAGGAGAGCCTAACATGCAGGCCACCACCGTGACAGTGCCTGCAGCGCGTTCCTGCACAGTGTGGCATGCATGCCACACACCATGCAGGAACGGGGACGCAGTGACAGGCGGGCATAACGTGCCCTCACGCATGCAACCCCTGACCCAAATCCAGCAGGGGCCCTGATAGGGCCCCCTTAGTTGCTTCCCTGCCACCCTTTTCATGGCGGACTCACAGCCTTGAAAACAGCGGGGAAAAGGCAACTTGTGATATGCTTGGCGGTGCTGACAGCCACATTGCTAGCAAATTTGTGCCAGCTGCAGACTGCTGGCCCAGTGGGATCCTTTATCCCCGCGGAGCAGGTGGTCTCAATGCAGTCCGACCACCACACTCTGACTACTGCGGACGGACCCGCAGTGTGGCGGTGGTCAGACCACCACCACGAGTACAGCAGTCCTGTGAACTGCCGTACTCGTAGTTAGACCCTAAGTCACTTTTTTGGAACTCAGATTCCTCCAGAGGGGCACGGCTGTAAGCTGTAGCAGGACAGAGCTCAACAAGGCCAGATAGCCTCTCCGTGACATGCCATGGAAAGAGATTTGCTGCTATGGAAAAGCTTCAAGCAGGAGCCACCTAAATCTTTAAACCAGCTGCAATACACCTTCATTGACTTGGCTACGCAGGTTTGTCCTGTCCCTCTGGAGGTCTTTGTAGACAAAAAGTTTTTAGGGGCTGATTACAATGTCGGTCGGAAAGGCTGTTAATGGCATTCGGTTAGTGCGAATCTGATTCGGAACCCGTCTTTCCGACCGATTCAGAAAGCCTTCCGACCAACCGATTACGATAGTCGGAAAGGATTCAGGCTTTCTGACTTGATTCCGACTCGGTTCCGAATGGCCTTCGGAGTAACCGAGTCGTTCGGCGCCGACTTGTATGGGTCTATGGAGCATGTTTCTGACCAGCGCATTACGGTGTCAAATTCCGACAGCCTTTGCAAATCGGTTGTTCCGACACAGATTAGCTGTCGGAATCTGACTGTGGGGGCTTGCAGTAGGCCCCCCTTCACCCGGTGCCCTACGAATGGGGCCCGTGGGGTACCCATGCGACCCCTCTTCAATACCATGCACACTATGGCAGGCACCATCGGGTGCCTGCCACAGGGTGCATGATTTTCCCCACCCACCTCTTTTTTCAATGATAGCCTGTGTAGTCGGTCAGAACACAGGCTCCCATTGTAGTCGGTCGGAACACACGCTCCCATTGAAGTCAATGGGAGTCTGACCAAATGGTGTTCGGAACCATCGTAATCAGTCGGTCGGACTCCGTGAATCCGATTCGGCCGGAAACCATTACGAGATCAAGTCGGACGGAATGCTTTCTGACCGACATCGTAATGAGGCCCTATATGTCTCAAGTTTTTCAGGATGTTAGAAGGAGTACACTTTGACACAACCAAGGGCCCTAGGTTCAGGAACAGCACTTTGGAGTCAAGACTCACTCCAGCAGAAGCAGCCATCAAGGTCTAGGGCTCATGGATATGGATATGGTCAGCTGTACTCTTCAATGAAAGGTAATCTAGCAGCTTGTTGTTTCGCCATATCTTAACTGGAGGTCCGCCAACTGACCCTTGTAGACCACGTCTTTGTCCAGTGTGCAATGGAAATATGGCGGAGAACGAGAGAGATGTTGCTTTTCTCTGAGTTAAGAAGTGCTTAAAAATAGATATATTCAAACAATTTGAAAAGAAAAAATATTTGCAAACTTTATTAAAGAAATATCCTTGTAAGTGAGCACAAACACCCAATTAAACACCAGGAATTTAACACTTAATCTTCAGAGTAAGATTCTAAGATCTTAAACACTAGGCTACAGGGACATTTTACTGGCTTGAACCAAAACCTATAAATGACACTTGAATTGAAATCCTAGGCCTATGTAGAGCAGTAGGTTAGTGTACACCTACAGTAACATCATTTACAGTGTGTAATGGAACTATGACGAGAGAGCGAGAGAGAGAGGAAGAGGTAAAAAAAATAATTTCTCCGAGTTAAGAAATACTTAAAAATAGATATATTCAAACAAGGTGAAAAGAAAAAATATTTGCCACATTTGTTAACAAAATTAAAACCACATTTCTTTGTAGGTGAGCACAAACAGCCAATGAAAATCCAGAAATTGAACGATTAGCCTTCAGAGTAACAGTGTTATATCCTAACCACTAGGCCACAGTAACTCCCAGAGTAATAGTCTTATATCCTAACCACTAGGCCACATTAACTCCTTACTGATCTGTCTTAATACGTATATGTGACATTCAAATAGAAAACCCAGGCGTATGTAGTGCAGCAGGTTAGCAGTCACCTACAGTAACATCAGTTACGGTGTGGAGTGGAGTGGAAGTATGGCGAGAGAGAGAAGTTTTTATTCTTTGAGGTAATAAGTACTTAAAAATAGATATAGTCAAACAAGTGAAAAGAAAAAATATTTTCAACCTTTATTAAAGAAAGTTCCACCGATACCCTTGAAACCGAGCACTAACTACCAATGAAACACCAGCAATTGGATACTTATCCTTCCGAGTAAGAGTCTAAGACCTTAATCACTAGGCCGCAGTGACTCTTTACCTGTCTGAATTAAACTTATATATAACTTTCAAAAAGAAAGCCCAGGCATATGTAGTGCAGTATGTTAGTGTACACCTACAGTAACATTGTTTACATTGTGGAATGGAAGTATGATGAGAGAGGGAGAGAAATATTTTTTTCGCTGTTTTAAGACTTGCTTAAAAAGAGATATTTTCGAATAAGGTGAAAAGAAAAAATATTTGCAACATGTATTAAAGAAATTACCATCCGATTCCTTGTAAATGAGCACAAACACCCAATGAAACACAATAAATTGTCTAAGAGTCTAAGACCTTCACCACTCAGCCACAGTGAACCTCTACTGGTTTGAAACAAAATGTAGATATATGAAACTCGAATAGAAAACCCAGGCCTCTGTAGTGCAGAAGGTTAGTGTATCTCCATCTCAATTGGGGCCAAAAGGGCGGGGACTCAACCCCACAATCACGTCACAGCTGCATTTTATTTCTCAAAATATTACAGCTTTTATATGTAACGAAACAATCTCACCGATCATTTCCTTACATGTAAAGGCTGCAATATCACCCTGCACCAGAAGAGGGCTCTCCGGGCTGTATTGCACATGTGTCAGGCGTGGGCTGTTACAGCCCATCTTTTCACAGATGAAATACATATCTGACATGCTGCACTAGCCTCCAGCAGTGCAGCATGTTAGATAATGCTGAATTGGGGCCTGTCCATCATGCACCCTTATGCCCCATCAGAAGCTTTGATAAAGGAAAATGGACAGCCTTCTGTCCCATCTAAGCTTCTGATTGGGCATAAGGGTGTGAGCCTTGATCTGGCGCTTTGTTTCTTCATTCTGAAAGTTGGGAATTGATGTGCAGAGGAAACTGTGTGGAGGACTACACCACGTAAGATTCAACATTGTGTATGAGTGACAATTGGCTGCCATTTGGCAATGTAGGGTCCCTTGCACCATGGTGCAATGGTGTCTGTGTTCTAGGGATGATTGTTTTTGTGCAGGAAGGGACACCTTCCTGCACAAAAACAATCAATGTAGGTGATTTCCTCTTTCTATGCGTGCTGCTGAATGCAGCACACATAAAAAGTGGAAAACGTGAAGAGAAATAATGTTTTTTCTCCTCATTGCGCCTCCCCTACGCCTCCCCAACTTGTTGTAAATCTGGGAATATGTCAAATGCCATGGGTGTTACTTGGGAACACCCACCATAACACCCATGGCACGCCTTCCCATCATAGTGTGAGGCAACACAGCGACTTGCTCTGCGTTACCTCACTCCATACCACGGTGTGGCTTTACATGGTCTTGTAGATATGGCTAAGCCCTGTGCGCCACCGGACATCACAAAAACCCCAGCCTGAAGTGTAACAATTTAAATTCCTAAACTACTACAAATAACTAACAAAAAATATTAGACACTAAAAAGATAACATTTAATATTGCCACCACAATGTCAACAAAGTTAACAAATATGTATCAACATGTTTCAAAAAGCACTTAATTATTCCAAATAAAAACAAACGTCCTTGACTACAATATATGTTTTCATAAAACTTTTTAAATATATTTTAGACCAAATTAGATACAATAATATTTTTTGCAAACTTTTAATGCACTTCAATATTTTAACACATTATCTAAATAAAATTATAAATATTTGAATAAGAAATAAAGATAATATAGTTGTCAAAAAGTTCTAAAATTGGTAAAAACGTTAACAATATTTTCAATAACTAATAACATTCTTTTACAAAACATAGGGGCACATGCATCAAGCTAATTACAGGTCGCAAACGGGCTGATTCGCAGAATCGGCATCTTTGTGACTGGTAATTAGCCTTTCGGGATGCATTAAGCCCAAAGCCATTCGCAAAATAGGTCATCGCAAAATTTGCGATGACCTATTTTGTGAATGCAGTTAGGGAATCGCCATTTGCGATTCCCTAAATGCAATGCAAGAAGCATTCTCAGAATGCGACTTTGCATTAAGGAATCGCAAATTACCACCAACATCAAGTTGATGGTAATTTGCAATTCCTTAGAAAAATGCACAAAATTGCATTTTTCTAAGTGCCATGTGACACACACACATGCCCTTAAAGCATGCCTGTGCGCCACATGTGCACACATGCCAATTGTGGGGGTGCATCAGGGTGGCCTTTTGGTCCCCTGGCACCCTTGAAATTGCATTTGCAATTTGCGATTACCTACTTGGTAATCGCAAATTTCAAATGGTTTCCAATTCATTCCTATGGGCCTCCAGGCCCATAGGAATGAATGGGAAAGCATTCCCTAATAGCGAATTGCAATTTGCAAATCGCTATTAGGAAATGTGTAGGAATCGCTATTTTTTTTGCGAAACCTACATGCATAGGCAATTGTAATCCCTTAATAGCGATTCACTAATTATCGCTAGTAAGGAATCGCAATTGCTTATCTTGATGCATGTGCCCTATAGTATATTTTATTTTAAAATATTCTATTTTTTCTATAGAAAAAAAGATTTGTAACCATTTGTAAAACTCTAACTGTAAGTATTTAAAATGTAACATTTATTTTCCAACTTTTCTAAAATTGAAAGTTTTTTGCTAAAATATATTTTTTGAATTTTGAAAAAAAATCTCAAAACAAACTATCATTTTTCAAATGCAAATAATACTTCTGACACATTATAATATTTATAAAACCTTTTTTGAAAAACTCATTATTTTACAACAATATATTTGTGTTAAAAATGTATTTAACTATTTAAAATGTACTAAACATTTTTAAAATAAAAATGTATTAAATAATATTTAAAAATCTCCCCACCCTTATCCCCTATAAATCCAACATCCTACTCCTAAAATTAAAATCAAATAATAATAAACAAACCACAATAAATGAACACTAATATATTATTTTTAAAATACTTCCCACACTTTTACCCTATAACCCAACATACCACTCCTAAAATTATATATTTCAACTAATAAAAAAAATATATAAACTATTTCGATTGTCATTTTTTTATTTCTGTATATTGATATACAGTTTGTTGTTCCATAAAATGAACACCATCTAATTGAATACAAGTTTACCTATATAAAAATGGCAAAACTAATTATCCCTCCCCTTTTCCTTTCCTTTCGCTAGGATCATCCGTAAACCCCCTCTCCTGCAGCCTACCCTTCTATTGTCCATAACTACCTCCAGTTCCTCACTCAAGGATGCCCTGCACTTGCCCTTATTCTTCTTCCATCATAATTGCAAACCTCTCTCGTGTACATCACTCCTTTGCTTTGCCGTTAGGTTCAAACTATATAAAAATGCATACATACCTTCATCCAATGTAATTCTGCCAAACTCAAATAGGAAAGTGTGCCATTAGTTAAGATTGTTACTGTAACTTAAAAACCTTGATTTATGTACATTATTTAAAGGGTCTGTGTTAGAATTGGGTTTTCTGGTTGTCAGAGCATGCACCCTGTACTATTCACAAAAGAGACTATTTGGACCTAACAAAAACAGTAACAATGTTAGAACAGTAGACCGGTAGAACAAAGTTGTTACTAAATGATATAATTTGGGTCAAGGGAGCACAGCAAAATGTCAGACTGTGTCCATGAGGAAAAAATAAAATACAGTTAAACATTACAAAAATCAACTGAATGATAAACCAAAATGCTACTTAGAGCTGCAGAAAGCTTAAATAAAACACCCAGCAGAAATATTTGACAATGCAATGTTTATTTTATAGCCTGCACGGTATAAATAGTTTAACAGTGAATAATGGTGAAACCGTTCGTAATGTAAACGAAAAAGGACTCTGTAATTAGGCCTGGGCGGTAAATTCTGTTCCGTTTGCGGAATTTCCTGAATTTGGGTAATTTCGTGTTCCGCGGAGAACCCTGAATTGCCAAAAATTCCGCAATCCGCAGCTTCGCGGAATTTTTTGCTTGTTCGCGCTTTCAAAATGCATGTTCGCAAGATATTTCTCGCCGAGCACGCAAACAGCGGTCGCGAACAGGAAAAAAGCATCGCGAACGGGCGGAAAAAGCAATTCTGCGTGTTCGCTGAACTTTTGCGTGCTCGCGGAGATTTTTTACTGTTTTGCAGAGCTTTGCGTAGCACGACTACACAAATTCCACCCACCACTATCTGTAATGTTGTATTAATATAATCACATCAGGGCGCTAGGACCCTGCATGTAAAGAGCACTGTGAGCAAGGAAGGTAGTCAGGAAACGTAGAGGGGGAAGTCAGATTGGGGATAGATATAGATTAGGGAAGGTTGGAGCACCTTGAGCTCCCATGAATGATATACAACAAAGTACATGAAAACTACATGCAGTGTGGCTTGTTATTAGTTGCTTTCATGACAATACAACTGGTGACAAAAGTAGTCACAAAACCCTGCAGCCGTCCACACGTTTGTGCATCACAACATCCTGTGGCAGCTGCATGAAGTCGGGAGCCCACCCAGATCATGCAGTGCAAGACGCCACGTTAGGAGCCTACTGCAGCACCATGAAGTCAGGAGCCTATCCTGACTGTGCAGAGTGATACTCGGCTTGAGACGCACCATAGGGAGCCTGCCTCTTGTAGTGGCAGCGCGGAGTCGGGAGCCCACCCCAATCACGCAGATGGAAGCCTGCACGAGACGCAACTTTGGAAGCCTTTCCTGGTTGCGTTCACCTTCTTGCTTGTTGCCTAGTCTGCAGCTTACCTGTGGTAAGCTATTCCCTGCCTGTTGGCCGCACCATTCACAAGGGGAAACAACCATTACAACGCAGTCATTACAATGCACTACCTTTACAACGCAGCCGTTACAATGCAACTGCCTTTACATCGCATGACAATACAACGCATGCCATTACAACGCATGTCACTACAACGCATGCCATTACAACGCATACCATTACAAAGCATGTCATTACAACGCATTATAAGTTAAGTAATGGGGATTTTTAGTTTTAGGGTGGGTATGGGTTTGGGGGTACATGGGTATAGTATTTTTACCCTTACACTATCCAACACTTACCCTACTGTTGAACTCACTGGAGTGGGAATAGTATTTTTTACCCCTACACTATCCAACACTTACCCCACTGTTGCCCCAAAAGAATTATGCATTGTAATGATATACGTTGTAATGGTAGTTTCTAAAAATGCGTTGTAATGGCATGCATTGTAAAATCATGCATTGTAAAGGTAGTTGCGATGTACAAACTGCATTGTAAAGGCATGCGTTGTAATTGTTTGCGTTGTAACATCATATATTCTTTACAAGCCTCCCACATTGCCTGTAGGAAGCTGGAAAAGGGAGGAGTCAGATGGGGGATAGATATAGATTAGGGAAGGTTGGAGCACTTTGAGTTCCCATGAATGATATACAATAAAGTACACGGAAACTACGTGCAGTGTGGCTTGTCATCAGTTGCTGTCATGACAATACAACTGGCAACAAAAGCAGTCACAACACCCTGCAGCCGTCCACACATTCATGCATCACAACATCCTGTGGCAGCCGCAGAAGTCGGGAGCCCACCCAGATCATGCAGTGCAAGATGCCACGTTGGGAGCCTACCCCTCCTGCAGCACCACGAAGTATGAAGCCTACCCTGACTGTGCAGAGTGATACTCGGCATGAGACTTGCATCAAGCCTATCTCATAGTCAGCCATCATATTGCCACATAAATTTGCCTTGCTGGCAGCCCACAGCACCCAGTGAGAGTCTACCAAGCCCACATTATTAGAGAGTTAGGATCCAATATGAGTAAGCAACTGGTCTTTACTCTCGGGCGAGCAGCATGGGTGTGCCATTCGCCCTAGGTCCAGGGGGACCAGGCAATGGTCCACTAAACCCGCTTTTAGGATGTTGCAGTGGGTAATGTGCCCTTGGAGCAGTTATTAGTCTATTCAAGCTTGGATCCAGTCAGGGTAAGAAAGAAATGTATATTCTCCAACACCCGGGTTCAGCACATGCCAGATGTCCACCAACGTGTGATCTTTTATGAGATCTTTTGCCCTATCATTTCAATTGTGCGTGTCCCCATGCCCTGTTATGTCCTGGGTCAGGTCTGATGCTAATTTCCAATCTCCACCCAACAGCACAGGTGCCTTAGGGAGGAGGGATAGAAGCCACAAGAGTGGCACCAGAAAGTGAGTAGATGGAGCCCACAATCATAGTCTTGTCTAGGATTAGAAGTTTGGCCAATATCCAATGACCGTTCCTCATCAGTCCAAGTTTTAAGAATTCTGCATGGGAGGCCCTTCCCTATAGGGACAGCCACACTGCATTTCTTTGAGCAATTACTTGAGGAGGAGGAGGAGACCTCGCCTTGATCATTGGCTGATCTACTACTGTTAAAGACTGTGCCCTACCATCCCCACTTAAGCCTGGACAGTTCCGCCTGGGATAGAAAGGTCTCCTGCACCAAGGCTATATCTGCATGCTTCATAATAAGGTTGTGCAGGATCTTCTTACATTTATTGTAATGAGACATCCCATTAACATTCATCAGTGTTAAAAGTGTGGGTGACGTGAAACTGTACAGTGCACCCTGTAGATGGCATGGGGAAAGACTGGGGAGAGAGAATAGGGGACCCACAAGGGGGGAGGAAAAGAGGGTAACAGGACAGGGGGGAAAGGAAAACATAGAAAGGGTGTGAACCCCAGAAGACTTGCTGCTCTAAACCTGCGCCGGTGGTGCCAGGATGCCCCACTCATTCACACCAAGAATGAAATATAAGGACTGGAGTAGCTCAGCTGTGGGGGGGCATGTGGAAGCAGTGGATCAAGAAGGGCCCCACGTAGAGGTTCACAGGACAGACAAGAGACAAATCAAACCACTCGTCTCCCAGGCCTGTGATAAGTCAACCCAGAGCGCCCACTATTTGCTGGTTCCCTAGCAGGAGGAAAGTAAACAAACCAGGCAAAATGCAGAACAGCCCCCCAAGCAGGGGCATGATGAGACAAGAGGGGAACACAGCATAAACAGGAAGTAACATGGTAAGAGATCAACATGTGAGCTACAGCAATCACCACACAGTGAAGAGTAGCAAAGGACTGCCAGGAAAAGGATATGTTAAGGTATCTCCTCTGCTTCCTACATCACTTGCTCTCTGCTTGAGAGGAGACCTTAATTTGTCTATGTCTCTGTCTTTGTGTAGCTCCTCTACCACTTGGTGCAGGCCAATTCGATCTGATCCTCTCCTCGGCACACTTAACATGCGCAGATGACTACGCTGGTATTTAGATGGCTCCTAGGAGGGAAAAGGGGGAGTCCTCCAGGTACAGGGGCACCAGCAGTACACTAAATTGTAGAGTCTCCTATGGTGTCCCGAAACAGTTCAAGATCCCCTGGATCAGTGAACTCCAGCATCTCCCCAGCCATGGTCATCACCACCATCCTTGCAAGATCCATCAGGCCATAATATATTTGTGCTTCAGATGACTGTGAAGGGCTATGAACCTCTTGTGCTTTGCATTTGTGTGAAGGGCTATGAACCTCTTGTGCTTTGCATTTATAGCTGCAGAAAAGTCCACAGAGAAGGCAATTTAGTTGCCATTATTATGAAAAGGGTTACAAAGATTCTTGGCTACCAAGACGACATCTCTAGTGTGTTGGTCATGGAGGGCACAGCCTATATTTGGTCGAGGGGCACTGAACTGAGAGGCTCGATGAGATCGGACTCGGTGAGCTCTCTGGAATTCTAGGGGTTCATGCAGGAGTTCATGCAGGAGTTCATGCAGTTGGAGATGGAAGAGCTCAGGCATCATGGATGTTAGGAAGTCCAACATGTCAGTCTGTTCTGCCCCCTCCGTAATAACAGAAACCTGAAAGTTGTCTCTCCATGCTCTGTCTTCCAAGCCCATTACTTTACTATGTAGGAATTCCATATCTCGCTTGTGATTGTATTGAGATTCTACCTCACTCATTCTGTGATCAACTTTATCTGGGTGGGTATCTACGAATGACATCTCTTGCCACACAAATTTAACCTCTGATTTGAGGTCTGTCATCTTCACATCCTACATGGATGAGAGTGGTTCCAACGAGCATAAGCTCTTTGAGGAGTGCATCCATGTTGCATTGGAGGAGGCCATGGAGGTAGTTCTCGAAGAAGTTTGAGAGCATCGCACAGCCTTAGAGAAAAGGACCTGACGGGCTGGCTGCTTGCAGGACATGCAAAGCTAACATGGTGACTTAAACTCTAGCCACCTACCCAGTGATCCCAGTACCCCAAGTGATCAAAGCAGGAGAAGCTGGGAGATAGGGGAAGATGATCCGGCTGTTAGTCCCTAAAGGACAGGCTAGAGAAGTAGTTAAGGCAAGGAAGGAGTCCTTTGAAATGTATGAACTCCTGTCAGAATCCATACCCAGAAAGAAGGTAACCACTTGCCAGAGGTACAAGCAAATACAGTTGGGGGTCATGGTGACTCCACCATGCTGCACTCCGTGGGCAACAATAAGCAGGCTAGTATAACAGAAAGTGCTCCTATACCCTTAAACAGGCACTACAAGGCTTGAGGGCAGGAATAGGAAAGAGCCAATGGAGGCTTTCTATGTTGCAGCAATAACAAGCAGAATATCAATGTTTGTTGTTCAATGGTCGGGCCCTCCAGTAGCCACAGGATGCTCCCAGCCGGGCATCCAAAGGCCAGCCAGCGTGGTGTAGGGGTGTGGTCCTGTGACTGTCCGACAAGGATAAAGAGAGTTTGTAGCAGTCTCCAGGCAGGAGCATTAAAATAGAGGTGTGTACATGGATTGAAGGCAGGAGAGCGGTCAGTGAGCGGAGGCGGGGATGAAGCTGCCTTTATTGCAATGAATATCAGTGTTCAACATTCAGTGTTTGGGTCCCCCAGCAGTCAAGGGGAACTCATGCCAGGTGTCCTACGTGGGGCCTCTGGGGGCCGAAGCAGCAATGCAAGGGAGGAGGGGGCCACACATGTTTTGCAGGGCTTCAGAGCACCTGTAATGCTCCCAGGGGCATGTCTGGAGCAGAAGCTGGTCCTTCAGAGCAGCGGAGCATTTGAGCCTTTCATGCTGGTAGACATGGGGGTGCAGTGAGCCTTTCGTGACCCTTCCATGCAGGTAGACAGAGAGGTGCACACCTGAGCCGTAACGAAGCTCTAACAGGGAGCGGCCATCTTGGTCAGCTCTAAGTTCCGTCTCCCACCCAGACCTTTTCACTACGTAAATCAGACTAGTTTGAGAAAAAAATTGAAAATGAGATCCTTTATCTCTAATGTCTTTCAAGTCTTTGAATTCAGTTATCATCTCTCACTTATGCATGAAAAATGTTAAGAACTTTGCATCCAAAACTTTTCGTGACCCACAAAGTGGGCCCAACACAGTTTTGCATTAAAAATGTTATAAAGGTGAAAGTACCAAAAAACGTATAGTGTTTGTTTTGATTAAAAAACCGGGGCCTCATTTACAAGAAAGTGTAAGCCCTTTGGCTGCGCACGCTGCAGCACTTTCAAAGTACAGGAATGTGTCATATCTCCCTTTGCTTTCCCCTGCTCTGATGCACAATTAGCTGCCATGCGCCGACGCAGGCAGCCTTGCACCATGGTGCAAGGATGCTTGCGTGACGGGGATGATTGTTTATGTGCAGGAAGGTGTCCCTTCCTGCACATAAACAATCTGAAAAGGCGTTTTTCAACTTCTATTTGTGCTGCATTAGCACAGATAGAACATGTTAAACGTCATGTTTTTAATGATTGTTTATGTGCAGAATGGACACTTTCCTGAACATAAACAATCATAAGAGGTGATTTCCTCATTCTATGTGTGCTGCAGAATGCAGCACGCATAGAAAGAGAAAATAAAATGAGGAGAAATGAATACATTTCTTCTCATTGTCCCTCCCTACGCCTCCCCTAGGGAGGCATAGCATTCAGGTGCATTTCCAGGATTACGATTTCTCGTAAATCTGGAAATGTGTCTGGTTCCATGGGTGTTGCATGGGAACACTCACAGCAACATCCATGGAATACCCCTTTCATGCAAAGTGCTGCTTGTAAAGGGGCCGTATTTACAAGGACAGGAAAAGTTACACAGGGTGGCTTCTCCTGTTAAAACTTTGTGGCTTTTCTACACTTCAGCACAAAGGTGTTGCCGAGATTTCGCTCTGAGAAATAGTTTTTGTGTGAATATAACACAAAAAACTTATATTTGTGACATAATCCTGTGCATTGAGCTTTTCCACAATGTGGTGAATCTTCACCACTAAGCTGGACATTGTGGCTGGTCACAATTCTCTGCGCATGGATAGGCTTATGCCAAATTCCTTTTTACGAATTGAACCCTAAGCATCTTTCATCATGCCATTTAACTATCCATCTTCAAAGACAATGCAAAAATTATTTATGTGTGAACAGTGTTCTTTGTATGTATAAGTAGAAACATTTTACGGAAATACTTGAAATTATATATGCAACTTACTAATTATTAAAAAAACATGATCATGGAGAGGTCAAGAATCAAACTTTTTATGCGTGTTTAGCATCTTCTATTCAAGCAGTTTTGAAGTAGCGCTGCTTTAATAATTTTGAGGCCTAGAATGAGTAAATAGGCCAGCTTACAGTTTTATGGATTCTAAGTACATTATTTTCATCAAAGTTGCATGTTAATTCTGCATGTTTAATAAAAACCAGAATTATTGTCTTGTTAATTTTAAGAACTGCTTTTACAGAGTGATCACCCACATTTTGAAGAAACTTGAGGTGGATCAAGTGTCCAGTAATCTTGACAGTAAAGGGACACAAGATTGATCTCAGGCAGGTTTTCAGGTGTTGCACACCATAGAAGACTCAGAGCTATGAGGGATCAGATTGACAGGGTAGTTTGTAGTTATTTGAGCTATCAGAAATAATTGGAACAGCCAATCATATTAATTTGATCGACTGATTTGGCACAGTGGAACTGGCTGAATTTGAACTCAAATGGCTTGGGCCTTTTCTTAGCCATCAGCTCCAAGTACTCGGACCCTTTTTATTTTGCTTGCATTGGAAGCTCATGTGCTTTGCTGTCCCACAAGGGTTGGCACTCTCATCTATATTATTTAATATGTATGTTTAGCTTTGGATGAGATGATCCGGGCATTTGTTTTTTATGCGTTGTCCAATGCTATTGACACTCAATTTCGGCTGAGGTTCAAGCTCCAGCACTAAACTAGCGCTGGATGTCAGGGAGAGTTACTTACGACAAACTAGGAGTGGAATAGCACATCTTTCTTAAAGCTAAACCAAGATAAGACTGAGACTGTGATTGTCGATGAGACCTTTCATTGCTGGATGGAGAGGCTTTCACCCTGCATATTGGGAAGCATTCACACCCAGTTTAATAGCGCTAGAAACCTGAGGTTTTACTTTGACTAAGATCTGGCCTTTGATACCTAAGTCAAGAAAGGCTGGTCCTTATGCTTTATGCTATTGAAAATGTTGTAGGAGATGATGCAATTTAGCCCTCAGATAATATGAGCCTAAATCATTCGGCACTGCCAAAGATCAGAAAGAACATTTCAGAGATTACCGGATATGGTGGTATGGTGGCCTTCTTAAATGTGACTACATTTCAGGCAGACTGCTCTCTGCATTACATACCTATTAAACAGGTCCAATTTAAACTTCTCAGTTCCATTCAGCATGCTTATTCCTTTACAGGTTTACAGGTCAAGCCTTTCTAATCCCTCTAATCTAAAACCTCCAAAATCCCATGAGACTCCTTATATTGGACATTCGCTGCCTCCCCAGTTTGCTCCATTCAAAAAAAGAGCTTGAAATGGAGGGAGGGTCTTTAAAGATCTACAGTAACAAATGCAGAATCTTCTGTTATAATAGTGATCGATTTATGACTATTGCTATTTTGTGAAAGAGCTGAACATACATGTAGGAAGTTACCATCTTTTACGTGACCCCCCCCCCCCCCCCCCCCAACTCCCCAGATTTTTGCCATATCTGCTTTACTGGCTTTAGAGCTCTGTGCATGTTACCCCTGCTATGCAAAAGTAAAGTGTAACCAGGGCCTGGAAGTTTATTGCTACTTGTGGACCACGGCACCTATTGAGACATCTCTTACAGTGGCAGGGCAAACATGATTCCATTCCTACCCTGTGTAGCCTGACTACTGCAATGCAAAATCTATACAGCAACTTGTCAAAATAACCCTTTTTGACAGGAAAAAACCTTCCTCTTAAATCTGAATCTGTCACCTCATGGCGGCATTGCAGACCATAAGGTGGCATTTACAATCTGGACATGTAGAAATTTTAAGTTAACATGTCCTTACAGTGATTAGCATCCAAAAGCTATTTTCACTGTATGAATCCTCTGGCTGGCCCATAGAAAATAGTGGGAAGCAAGATTAAATATGAATTCTGCTATCTCTGGAATGGGAACAGCTAGAAATATGATTAAATCACTCTTTTTAATATTTAATAAAAGCCCAACTTAATCGTGCAGTTGGATTTTTATTAAAAAGTAACAATTAGAAACTTACCATTTCTCTGCCTGAATCTCCTGGAGGCTAATCTGCATTAGCTCTCCAGCAGTAACCTTATGGAAGATCAGGGCCAGACTAGGGAACCAAAAGCAGACCTGGCAAAAAACCTCAAAACAGTTATCTTCATCACCTCATGCAATCTTTCCATCTAGTAATTCTCTCTCTCTCTCTCTCTCTCTCTCTCTCTCTCTCTCTCTCTCTCTCTCTCTCTCTCTCTCTCTCTCTCTCTCTCTCTCTCTCATTTTGTCCTCTCTTTCTTCTCCATCTTTGATAACTATCTCTCTACCTTCCACCTCCCTCCCTCTCATTCTATCTCTCTTGAAGATTTCCTGTGCCTCCTTATTTAAACTTGGAGAGGAGGGAAAAGCAACAGACGCACTAGGAGCAGTCCCTGCTTTTTAAAACCAGCCTCCAAGGGCTCCAGCCCACTGGGAAAATGTCTGGTCCTGTGTGTGATTAGCCCTGATGAGGAATGAAAACTGTTTCTAGAGCATGCACAATGGCTTGTATCATTTGGGGTTTACCCAGGAACTTAATTTATTTCAAAAGGGCCCACCATTCAAAAGCAAAGTGTAGGTGACACTTGGAAGGTCCCCTGCATTTGTCCTCCCAATCAGGCAAGCACCAAACCAAGTGGTTGGAAAGCTGCCCTGAGAACAGATTTGAAGTGACCACAGAGAAGGGACTACTTATTACCCAGGCCACATCTCTGTGTGGCAGTGGTTAATTTGTGAAAAAATAAGTGCCGGGGCTCTCGTCAGGAGGCAGCTTGCACCAGCCCTTTACTCTTATTAGTGCCGTCTATAACAGAACTATAACAGAACTAACTACTAACCATGAAACACTACAAGTGGGGAGAGGATGTGATATAATGACCAGAGCTGCTGACATTGGAGCTGGGGAAGCGGGTTCAAATCTCTGCATAGGCTCAACATTCTGTGATTCCGGGCAAATCACTTAATCTACTTGTGCCTACAAAAATGAACATGTCCTTAACTGGTGTTCATGAAATGTGCTCAAATACCTTTGGGTCGAGTTCGCACTATAAGCACCAGTCTTGATGATTAAGTGCCAGTGCTGACGAGCCCCGGAAACTACCAGCTCAAATTAAGCACGCTGGTTGGGTACATAGTCTTTGCGCAAGAGGAGAAGGGTTTCCCCATCTTGGATTTGAGATTTGAGAACTGAGGGGCGCTGTGGGATTGTTTACAGTAGGTCAAACAGGAACTGCCATAACAGTGGGTATGACTGCCCCTAGGAACCTTTGCCCCATTGGTTAGGGAGGGTCAGGAGTCACCCCCACCCACTAGCTAGTGCAAGACAGAAATGTGGCACTCAATTTAGAACACTTTCTGTAGAACAGAAGAGGACTGGACTTGCTGTTTATGATCTGAGACTAGTTCTGAGGGCCGGGGACTGTTACCTTTTTGTACCCAGAACAAAGACTTGATGTCAAGGGTCAGTCGACTTACCTCCTGTGGAGCTACAGGGCTAATAAAGGCTACAAGAAGACTTTTCCTGAAGTTCCCAGCTGACCAGTACCAATTGAACCTGACCTGGACCAGGCTGGTGTCCTCTGGGGGAGTGAGTCTTAACCCCCAGGTGCTGTTCCTGAGGTCCTTTGCTATAAGGAACAGAGGTCCCTAAACAGAAATAGAGAACATATAACACACTGGGAATATAAATAATGCCCAGGGAATGTACAATAAACTTCTAAAATGTCATTTTATTAATACATAAAATTAAAAATAACCTTTGGGGTGGTTACCTCTATGAGCTACACTTACACAGGAAACAAACACACACACACAGGCAAAAAAGTGAGTGACAAAAAAGTACACAAAATCAAAGTCACAACTCCGTAAAAAACAACACTGCTGCACCCATTAATCAATAGTGTATTATCAGAGGGGTCAGATTATTCGGTTGATGACGTTTCGATCCTCTCACATTTAGGGATCATCATCAGGACAATACAATGGGTGCCTGGATACATAAACCAATATCAGAAAAAATAAATTAATGTGAGAACCTTAGGAGTAAATTCCTCATATATCATAAATACGTTCCCGCAAGGTAGATATTGGGGAAACTATAATCAAGTAATTTTATCATGAATATGAATTGTCAAGTGAAAGAACTATACGAATCTTAGGAAACAGAAAATGGGTTGATACCCAATTTCATAAAATCAATCCCGAACACGCTGAAAAATCATGGCCTGCCATGGCTCACTGTGCCCACACAGTACGTCAAGAAGGAGTTCCTGGTCCTGGCACCCTTGGCTGTGTCTAACTATATGTCTCGTACCACTCCTGGCAAACTGTGTGTTAGGATGACAGGACATCAGATTGTAGGGAACTGAGTCTCTCTACTACGTCAGTGCCTGTTGGCCTAATCCTGGCTAGTTCACAGTGTCTCATCTGAACTCTTAACCTTCCAAGAGTGACAGGTGATTTTGCCATCATTGAATACGACCTCTAGCCTCCAAGGGAACTGTGAAAATGAATCCTCCTTTTCGTTTCTCACTCACTCACTCATGCATACCTGTAGTAAACAGAAGAAAGACATGAAAGTTTGCAATACATTTATTGAAACTATCGTACTCTATTATGAAGCAAATGTACTGCAAACATTAGGCAGATGCAACTAAACAAGGTAATTAGCATTACTAACAGACTGTATAGGACAAACACCTCAACCAAATTATATATCTGTCTAGGTCTATCCTTACTATGTGAGCACATGGATACATTTGCAATCTCTTGGATTGGCCTGGGACCTCATAGCTGATGTATGTCGTTAGGTGGTCCGCATCATGAGTGCAAACTTGATTTATGCAAGGCTGCATGTCAAGCACTGCTTTCACTCCAGAACAGTCCTCTCTGCTGGAATTCTCCTCTCTAGCCCCTAGTAGAAAGGGACAACGTTTATATATTAAAACTATTTTGCTGTGCCAGAGATGCGGGTGTGCAACTGTGTTATTTCTAAACCTTAGGAACTGAATGAGCAAAGAAATTAGTACACTATGTTGCTTTGTATTCCCAGCAAACTTGAACAAAATGTGTAGATGAAATCTCAAGAAGAGTCCCTGGAAATAAAAAACATGTACACTGTGTTCTCAAAAATACTGTCACTAAAACAAATGTGTTATAGGTGGCTATGCAGGACTAGCAGAGGCAACCTAAAATGTAAAACTAAGGAAGAACCAAAGTGGGTCGAGAGGCGAAATCACTACACTGGGACTTAGAAAAGGTTTGGACTTCCATACCTTTTTAGGACTGGAACAAAGTAATGCAGCCCATCGACCAAAGAGGAACCTTGATTGCTTTAAATATCAGGATTCTCCTGCTCTAGTCTTCTCAGCACTCAGTGGACCCTTGGTGAGAAGTTAGCCAGCATCCTGGAACTCATAGTTGGGCAAGCCACAGCCTTGCCCAGCTGAAGGATTTCAAGCTCCGAAAAAGAGACTATGCCTGAAGGCAAAAGCAAGGTGAAGTCATCAAAAGTTTCCAACCAGTGAGAGGACTTTCCAGGGTGAGAAATGTCAATTTTTCCCAATCTCAGCATTTCCTGCAAACTCAACAACTTTAACGGTACCTTGCCCAATGCCTTTTAGACTTTGTGAAGACTTTCTAGAACACAGCATGCTGCCTTGCCCAAAGTTAAAACTTTTGACTAGGTCAAACCTGGTTGGTGTATCCGATCCAGGTTCCTTTGTGGTTGACCTCAAAACACGCCTACGTCCCAGTCTACCCTGAATATTGACTACCATGGGCGTTTTGCCCTTTTGGAGCTCTTTGGTATTAAAATATCATATCTCCATTTACCCTTACTGGATTTTTGTCATTTGGTGTCAGTTTATTCATTACATTTGACTAATATGTTCAAATATGTTTTAGGATATTTATTGCTTCATGTTTTGACTTTATCACTCTTTTCCTACTACATAAAAAGATTACACATTGCCCTAACTTACACCTGTCTGCTCTGTGCCATAGTTACCAGGTGTTTGAGCTCAGCCTAATTTTGCAACTTTGAGGTTTCACCCTGACATGAGTTATGATTATTCCACGAAGTGGACTGTAGTCCTCGCCAAATTATAATCTAATTTCTTACAACATATCTATTGTGTTAAGAGGATCTTCTTTTAATTCGGTAACTCTGTGTGTTGTACATGTGATAAACTACCACCACAATGCTGTTTCGGTCCAAATTGTGATCTTATAAATAAACAAATAAATGAATAAATAAAAGTTGTAAGAAATAAAATATCCCTTTATGTTTACTTCTTGAACGCTAGGGTAGGGAATAGTCTCATACATATCCTGATCATGCATCTGAAAATGTGATACCTGGGGCTTTTGCTTGTTGGAGTGTGTCAATGGCTTCCTTCTTTTCTCTGCAGTTTGTTGTGCAGTGGCACAACTTGCATTCTGCTTATAATCTAAATGCACTAGTTTGTAGTTAGGATACACATAGGGCCTTATTATGAGTTTGGCGGTGCGGGAGCGGGACCGCTCCCCACTCCAGCACCGCCAAACCCTTGTGTGCACCGCTTGCCAGATCATGACTTTTTTCGTCACTGACGGTCAGTTCTTTGGTGGTCCCACGGCGGTGCTATAAAAAAGACACCGCAATGGGAACGCCAAGGCAAGTTCCTGCAGGGCATGGACTGGCAAGTCCATGCCCTGCATGAACTGGGGGTACATACAGACAGGAGAACACACCATGTGCCTCCATTCATGCATCCCCTGCCACAGGACCACACAACCGTATCCTTAGTATCGTTTAACCCCTTGGCTGTGGCGGGAATTCCGTCGCAGCGCTGGGGGGGGTTTGGGGGCAGCGCAGTGGCGCTGTGCTCATGACAGAGCCACTCCGTCATGAGCCACGGTTGAGCTGTGCTCATGATGGAGTGGTTCCGTCATGACTCCGCCCACTGCGCTAATCGCCCGCACAGGCGGGGAATCAGCGCAGCGTGGGCGGAGCGGCGGCCAACGGCCGCAGCATGACAGAACCACTCCGTCATGAGCACACGGCACCCGTGGCTCATGACGGAGTGGTTCCGTCATGAGCGGGGAAGGGGTTAAAAGGAGGGCATTCATTTGCATGCCATGCTAAATCACAAAACATACATACGAAAGTCACCAATTGGTGTTACGTCACTGCGTATATTTTCGACGTTGCATTAAAACGTCATGATCACTCCGGGGAGGGGGGGGCCTGTGGTCACACCTTCGTCAAGGCTCACCCTCGACCTCTATACCTGCTCACCTCACCTTGGGACCCCATTGATGAACGTCAAAAATATACGCAGTGATGTAACAGCAATCGGTGACTTTCGAATGTATCTTGCGTTCTGGGACAAAAAGGAGTGGTATTATGAGAAACTAGATTCCTGTGGTCCTGACCAAGAGCCAATAAGTGCAAAAACAACAGTTGATGGACAGAATGCAGAACAATGTCATACATTCACCCCACTACAGAGATCTGGGCCTAAATCCATTGTTTTTTTGCTCACCATGCCGTTCCAGTTTGAACCCAGCTATATGCAAATCAGTCTTGACCCTGTGCCTCATGGGTACAGTCCAGCCTGAACTGCCAAGCCAGGTCCTCCCTGGACTGGAAACAAGCATCCTAGGACCAGTTTCGGGGTTTCACCACTCTTCAGCCAGGATAACTTGATTCCAGTGGCATGGCGAGCACGGGACCCATGTCCAGGCATACCCTTCCGACTCGGGGTGACAAATGCAAAAACAACAGTTGATGGACCGAATGCAGAACAATGTCATACATTCACCCCAGTACAGAATCTGAGCCTAAATCCATCGTTTTTTTGCTCACCATGCCGTTCCAGTTTGAACCCAGCTATATGCAAATCAGTCTTGACCCTGTGCCTCATGGGTACAGTTCAGCCTGAACCACCAAGCCAGGTCCTCCCTGGACTGGAAACGAGCATCCTAGGACCGGTTTTGGGGTTTCACCCCTCTTCAGCCAGGATAGCTTGATTCCAGTGGCATGGAGAGCACGGGGCTCACGTCTGGGCATACCCTTCCCACTCGAGGTGACAAATGCAAAAACAACAGTTGATGGACAGAATGAAGAACAATGTCATACATTCACCCCAGTACAGAGATCTGGGTCTAAACAGTTACCATGAGCCACAGGGTCAAGACTGATTTGCATATAGCTGCGTCTGAACTGGGGTGGCGTGGTGAGCAAAATAACGATGGATTAAACCCAGATCTGTGACGGGGTGAATGTTTTGCCAATGTGCAACATTCCGTCCATCATCTTGTGTGTTTTGCTGTTCGCCCTATGTGGGAAGGCTATGCCCAGACGTGGGTCCCATGCTCGCTACGCTACTGGAGTCAAGCTATCCTGGCTGACGAGGGGTGAAACCCCGAAACCGGTCCTAGGATGCTTGATTCCGGTCCAGGGAAGACATGGCTTGGCAGTTCAGGCTGGACTGTTCCCATGAGGCACAGGGTCAAGACTGATTTGCATATGGCCGTGTCTGAACTGGGGTGGCATGGTGAGCAAAATAACAATGGATTAAACCCAGATCTGTGACTGGGGGTGAATGTTTTGCCAATGTTCAACATTCCGCCCATCATCTTGTGTGAAGAGCCAATAAGGGCAAGGCTCAAAACATGTTGACCTGAAAAAGTAGGCACATCATAACCCATGTTTTCCATACTAACCCCCGAATTTTAAACCATACCGCTACAGGCAGGAATAAAGTAGAAAGACCTACTAGTCATTTATTGTTAAACTGGCATAGACTCTTCCCTCCACTCCCCTCCCACACCATCGTCTTTATCATTTTATAACACCATTAAATGCTCCCGCGTATTCGTTTGGTCACAGAACACCCCGATCCGCAGAAGATCGGGAAGAACCCTAATGATGAAGCATGCCACCAAGGGGCAACCGTGGTGGGTGAGCATTTTTCTTTCCTTTCCTTTTCCCGTGGAGAGTTCTCTACCTCTATAATTCTCCCTGCTGTATTGGCCTGCTGAGGTCAACAGACCACCATGTTTGTGTCTGCTTTTAAATAAAGCATTTTATTTTAAATGCAACCAGTTTTCCTTAACCCCTTCCATGCTGCGCAGATTCCGCCGCTGTGCTGACGGAATCTTGCGCGGGCGTGGTCATGACGGAACGGTTCCGTCATGAGCACAGCTCAACCGTGGCTCATGACGGAACCGTTCCGTCATGAGCACCGAAGGGGTTAAAGGAAAACAGGATGTGTTTGAAAAAAATAAGAAAAAGTGTAAATTTAATTTTTGAAGAGTAAGCAATGGTACCACTGACTTCTGTGTTTTTTTCTCAACATTTTTAAAGGGGAAGGACGGGTGGGAAAGCCTGGTAAATGATTAATATTTTAAGGCATGAATTCAGTCACAAATCTTTAACACATACCAATCTAATTCAGTATTTTGAGGAGATGCCCTAAACACAAACCTTCCAAATTCCAAATGTATTGTGATTAGGTAACGTGTTGTCAAATCGTAACTTAGTTTTGTACATAAGAAAAGGCTGTTTTGCATCTGCAAACAGCGTGATTCTGTGAATCAGATCCTCTGCTCCCACAAAAAGTCTTCATACATCTGGTCCTTATTTATTTTTTCTTGATTGTAGCTTGTGTTGTTTCCATCCTGTTGTAGAATACAATGGCATTTTTGTGTTCTTTGCACATTATAACCACATACAGTCTAAACTGTCCCCATTTCTAGAAGAAGGGAGAGGGCAAAGACAGTGAGATCCATATTTGCCACAATGCTTTTAGAATATTATGGGTAGGTTTCAGTGGACTAAAAATCATGCAGCTAGTCTCCTAAGCATTGCAAATTATGGTTACCGACACTCAAAAACTCTCTGCATTGCTGAGAGGGTGATGTGCCAATCTCTGAACACTGCCTTGAAAGTATTGTAGAAAAAGACTCTGGCAAATGAAAGATGTGGGTCTAGGGAGTTTTTTCCTTATAGATAATTAAATATAAGTGTATAACAGTGGTTCAATGGGTCTACGCAAGCACATCATTGAAAAAAATGTTTTAGATACAAGAGTCCACATTATGGAATGACTTTCCCTTGGAGATCAAAAGATAATGCACTTTTCCTATATGTTTAACATGACTAGGATCTAGTAGTATGCTTATAGTGCCTGGATACCTGTATGTTTTTGTGCTCAATAAATGCAATGAACTGGACTGGACTGGCATCGACTGGGTACCATCAGTTTCTATCTGAGCAACATTTTGATAGATTGTAAGTCAAAATCAATTTTCTCAAATCCAAGCAGAAGAAACCAAACATAATTCCCCATATAGAGATAGATAAAGCCATATAGAGCAGTCATTAGGATATTTTTAAAAAGGGCTGAATATTAAAGTTAATGTAGACCTGGATGCGAGATTGTCATTTTTGAGTAGATTCTCTCATTACAGAAGCAAATAATATATATGGCAGTAACACAAAGAGAAAAGGAATATTACAGAGATTTCAAGTATTCGATGTAACATAACAATTTAAAGTGGGGGTATCCAGGGTTGGCCCAGGAGGGCCGAGTGTATACCATATCCTACAAAACATAAATGTACATGCAATGCATCTAAATTGATCCCCTAAATAGGTGGTCATTACCCTGAAAATCACATGTGAAGCTGGCTATCTTGGGCCTATGATGGGAATTTGGTCTAATGTGACATTTATTACAGCTACTGTGGGTCGAAATGCATTATTATAAACCATGCTGGTATTACAACCTGGTAATCAGCTGTTGCTGAAGATAATTAAGGGGGTCATTACGATGTTGGTGAATCTGCCATTGACAGGCTGTCGGTGGCAGGTTCACTGCCATCGTGAGGCCATTTCCTGCCCGTCATATTATAATGGCGGGCGGGTCCATGGCAGTCGGATTGCATCCGACGGGCTCCTTGAGCCTGCTGGTGCGGTGGTGGCCTTCCCATAACAAAAATGGTGGCAGTGCCTACCAGGCCAGCCTTTCCATGGCGGTTCACCCGCCATGGAAAGGCCGGCAGGGATGGACTCTGAGGGCCCGTTGCAGGCCCCCCTTGAGCTGGGGCTGTTCGGTTTTGCACTTGGGGGAACCTATGGTGCCCCCCTATATATCCCTACACCATGTGGCAGGCACCTCGTGGTGCCTGCCACGTAGTGCAGGAAATTGCAAAACTTGCATTTTTTCCATTGCGGCGGGTTGTAATGCCATATGTGAGACCGCCGCCTTAGAGGCGGGCGGTCCCTATCCACAGGACAATGGCAGATGGACAGAAGTCTGTCCCCCATCGTAATCAGGCCCTAAGTTCCGACATGAATAGCAATGAGAGTTTGAGTGTATGCATGACCCATTTTAGGGATCTTACAGAAGAACATGTTCATCAGTTGCCAGATACTCAAATGCCTGTTTTCCATTGTGGAGGAGAAGAAGATATAGATATATTAATATCACTATGGACCTTCCATTTCCATACATATAGGGAAGATGATTCAGTTAGCACTGCCTGTATTTCAGCCATTACTCCTGAAAGAGATGTGAGCTTAGCTCAATGATAATTCTTACATACAGAGCGAGTTCCCTCAAATGTATCAATAAAATAGTTTATTTTTATTTCTATACATATCTATTCCTTAAAGTCTAGTTTAAATAATTCTAAGAAGTGTTCAAACAAAAACATCTTGTAAATAGTGTGAATGGAGGAGTGTTTACTTCTCATCTCCCACTTGTAATAGTAATCCTAATTTAGTGCAAGTGTAACCAGTCACCTTTAGAATCACGAACCAATTAAATTGCCTTCCACCTTTGCAAACATTGTAGTGATTCATATGATTTCTAGATCATGCTATCAAGTTAGCAGTTCCCTTATGTATCCTCTACTAAATATCGAGTTTGATGGCGAACACTGAAGCAGGGTATCTTTCAAAAGCACTCAAAGACAAAATTGGGGAATGGCACATTTGAAGGGCAGAATAAAAAATTTCAAATACCTTCTATGTCCCCTAGTGCATCGTTATGATGAGTGGAAGTGGAAGGTGTATGGCACCACCTAGACCCATCTCAGATCAAACAGTCCCTTTAAACTGGCTGACTTACTAAGGAATTGTGGAATCCATTTTGGTTCAGGTTCCATTTTATGACACCCAAAGGAAGAAGCCTGCAGAACACGCACAGGCCTGTTGGCATTTAAGTGAAATTGAGCTGTCTGTAACACTGCTGAAATCGTAAGGTCTTGAGAAATGATAATTCCACGCGTACGTGGCAATCTGTTGCCCTGATTCATTTGCCGGTTTCATAAATCAATGTCCATGTATGGATAAATGATAGGAAAACCCCTATTGTTTCACCACGCAAGTGGCTCTCATGGGCTGTGCGTTGTTTGTGCAATATGTATTGTAATCTATGAAACCCAATGTTCACGTATTTATTTTGAGTAACTTCACCTTGGTACTTAGCTCCTCACAGCTCTTGACGATAAATGCATTTTGAATCTTACTCATGCGTCTTCAATAATTGTCAGGATTTCATAGAAGAGACTGCGTAAGCATCAAAAAGTGCACATTTCTATTGCCAAGACTAGCCAAAGTGTAGATCAATGGGTTCAACTTCCCATCCTCTTTGGCTCCCAGGAGCCACGTGGTACAGTGAAAAGTGCCTGTTGTTATTATCAAACTCCCAACCCCTGCACCTAGCACTCCGATAGAGCCAGTTGTGTAACACAGGTCCTGATGCATGGGGGGCATCCTTCATGGGCCCTCCGTTCACACCAATGTCTAGGAATATTTGTGGGGCTTTACCCCATTTTGCATTAAACCACTGACAGGTGCTCAATCAAATGTATGTTGGAAGGGTATGCCCAGACGTGGGTCCCTTGCTCACTTTGCCTCTGGATTCAAGCTAGCCTGGCTGATGATGGCTGTTAGCCCGAAACCGGTCCCAGGATGCTTGTTTCCGGTCCAGGGAAGACATGGCTTGGCAGTTTTCTGGACTGTTCCCATGAGGCACACGGTCAAGAATGATTCGCATATAGCTGTGCCTGAACTGGGGTGGTGAAGTGAGCTAAAGAACGATGATGGATTCAACCCAGATCTGTTACTGGGGGTGAGTGTCTGAAAAGTTTCAGCGCTCCGCCCATCATCTCCTTGTGTTTGCTTTGTTCGCCCTAAGTTGGCAGGGTATGCGCAGACATGGGTCCCTTGCTCACTTTGCCACTGGACTCAAGCTAGCCTGGTTGATAAGGGCTGTTAGCCCGAAACCTGTCCAGGATGCTTGTTTCCGGTCCATGGAAGACATGGTTTGGCAGTTTGGACTGGACAGTTCCCATGAACCACAGGGTCAGGACTAATTTGCATATAGCTGTGTCTGAACTGGGGTGGTGAAGTGAGCTAAAGAAAGATGATGGAGTCAACCCAGATCTGTGACTGGGGGTGAGTGTCTGAAAAGTTTCAGTGCTCTGTCCATCATCTCCTTGTGTTTGCTTTGTTCGCCTTAAGTTGGCAGGGTATGCCCAGACGTGGATCCCTTACTCACTTTGCTACTGGATTCAAGCTAGCCTGGCTGATGAGGGCTGCTAGCCCGTAACCGTTCCCAGGATGCTTGTTTCCGGTTCAGGGAAGACATGGCTTGGCAGTTCGGGCTGGACTGTTCCCATGAGGCACATGGTCAAGACTGATTTGCATATAGCTGTGTATGATCTGGGGTGGCAAAGTGAGCTAAAGAACGATGATGGATTCAACCCAGGTCTGTGACCGGGGGTGAGTGTCAGAAAAATTTCAGTGCTCCGTCCATCATCTCCTTCAGTTTGCTCCAATCAAATGTATAGGCATTGAGATGTCCATGCATCTCAATGAAACAAATTACATTTCAACACGCAACAATTTCAAAAGTGATGGAGTAGTGGGTCTACCCTGTACCTTCCTCTTGGTGTCCCTGGATTAGTCCAGGACTGCCATTTGAGAATTGGAGGTGTATTCTGAGCATTATTCAAGGCAGCCCTCTGTTAATGAGGGATGTGCTGGGATCTGACCCTGGGAGATGAGTGCGCAGAAAACAATATCAAATGCTACACATGTTACACAAATGGAAGCAAAAAAAGCCCTTTTTTAAAAAAAATCTGAGCTTGAGCTGATTAGAAAAAATGCTTGTAAATGTATGCATTTTCCAAAAATGTCAGTGAATTTGTCATTTTTATTCTCCTCGAAATTCTGAGCATTTGTGTTATCCTACGGAACTCCAACAACATTGTACAATAATTTTGCAATGTTACCTATAATTTAATTGATATTAAGAATATTCACTGCTATCTTTTTCAAAATTATCGAGATAATTCTGCATTTTGCCCATATTCAATGTGTCCTGGTTGTTTCAACGATTACAGTAGTGGAGAGATAAGCTTCTTATATTTCTTGCAAAAAATGTAATGCAATGTATCTTCCTCTGTAAAAATATTTCTGTGCGTTTATCAGTCACGAAATCTACAGTGGTAACAAAACTAGGCATTTGCAATTAATCTTCAATGTAACATGTGCTGATTACATTATACAAAGTGACAATTACGCATAATCACCATTTGAGGACATGTGGCTGTGCACACGTCTTTTTGCAGGTCGAATTTGGCAGAGTGTGAACGTGTCAGTAGCAAATAGATCTTTCAAGTGTTCATTTTCCCTTTATTTTCTTTCACTTTCCTTGGTATTCCTTTTCATACTTGTTAGAAATGGGGGTCTCTACTTGGCAGAGGTAAGTACCTTTGTACTAATTGGGTGCCTCTTGTTTCTGGTCAGGGTAAGGGGGATACACTTCTAAAATAACCCCTGCTCACCCCCTTGGTAGCTTAACACGAATAGACAGGCTTATCTCAGAGGCAGGGTGAACACATACAGTAATACAGTGAAGACACAACAAATGGACACCACACCAGTTTAGAAAAATAGGTAATCTTTATCTAAATCAAAACAAGACCAAACAACGAAAATCCACAATACAGTAATAAAAAATATGAATTTCAGATGGTAGAAATAGTTCAGTTCAAAGCAAATTGCAGATGCGACACGTTTCATACAAAGTACCTTGGATGCGTCACGCAAACAAACAAAACGGGCCGCAGGTAAGGTGATGCATCGGTCCCTTACAATCAGGGAAGGTGATGCGTCAGTTCCTTGCTCTGGGGAGGTGATGTGTCGGTTCCTTACTGCTGCGCAGGGAAGGTGATGCGTCGGTATCTTAACAGAGAGGAGGTGATGCGTCAGTTGCTTACTGAGTGGGGAGGTGATGCGTCGGTTTCTTACTGCATCTCCCAATGATGCAACAGTCTTGGCACCTCGATGCGATGTGACGATCCTGGATGATGCATGGATTCTTGAAGCCACACAGCAGGGCTTGCGTCGGAATCGGTGCGGTGATCTCAGACTTTGGAGATCATTGCACTCGATGTGGCGTGCAACAATTTCTCGTGCCGCGGCAGGCGCTGCGACGGTTTCTTTGGCAATAAGTCTGAAACAGGTATGGAAACATCACGCTTCTCAGTGTTGCGTTGATTTTCCTGCTCCCAGTGGAAAACAGTCTCTAGAGGTCCAAAACAACAGCAGGCACCTCTTACAGATCAGAACTCCCAGCAAGGCAGTTCAGGGGAGCTGGTGGTGAAGTCTTTGTGTCCCTGAGACTTCAGAACAGGAGGCAAGCTCAGTTTCACGCCCTTGGAGATCTTCTTCAAGCAGAGGACACAGAAAACAGCAAAGTCCTTTTCTCCTTTCCTTGGCAGCAAGTAGCCACTGCAGGCCAGCCCCAGACAGCAAACAGCACAGGAGCAGTATTCCTCCTAAGCTTCTCCAGCTCTTCTCCTTGGCAAAGGTTCCTCTTGATTCCCAGAAGTGATCAAAAAGTCTGGGGTCTGGGCCCCTCTTTTTAAACAGTAAAATCCTTTGTTCTCTGAAGGCAGAGAGTGTCTGTCCCCAGCCAAAACCGGCCTGTCCTCTCTGGTGCAGCTTCCTGGCAGAAGGTGGAGACAGCATTGTCCTTGGCAGACCCGGCCCATTCAGGTGAAAGGAAATCTCCTCCCCCTACTCTAAATGAACCCCAGGTCTATTCAGCCCAGCCCTGACTCATCAGGCTCTCTGGAGCCACTGTTCTTCCATAGCCCCTGTCATCCAAAAGCCAGACATGAAATACACAAACCTAGCAGAGGCACACTGGATGGCTAAGCAAGAAAATACCTGATTTCTAAAAGTGGTATTTTCAAACACAGAATGTAAAAATCACCCTCACTAAAAGATGCATTTTAACATTCTGAGTTCAGGCATACTAAACTTTATTTTCCTACCTTGTTTTCAGGGGTAGTTATGTTTATAATATGTTATAAGCAAACTCCCCATTCCGTCCTATGGGAACCGGTAGCCTTGCAATAGTGAAAACCGAATTTGGCATTAATTCACTATCAGGACATGCTACACACACCAGGGCATGTCCTACCTTTCACATATACTGCATCCTGCCCACAGGGGTACCGTGGGCCTTTCTTAGAGGTGACTAACATGTAAGAACTTGGAAGGTTAGGGCCTGGAAGGTGGGTACACTTGCCAAGTTGACATGGCAGTACTAGACTGCAGACAGGCTCTGCAATGGTAGGCCAGAGTTACATTTACAGGCTGCTTATGTGGTTGGGACAATCAGTGCTGCAGCCCACTAGCAGCATTTGATTTACAGTCCCTGGGCACACACAGTACACTGTACTAGGGACTAACTATTAAATCAAATCAGCCAATCACGGAAACACCAATCCATAACAACAATTTACAAAGGGAGCACTTGCACTTTGGCACTGAACAGCAGTGGCAAAGTGCCCAAAGCATCTAGACCACCAAAGTGAGTCCAAAAAAACAGCAAACACACAGGAGATCAAGGCAACAAATGCAGGGGAGACCCAAGCCAATGGTGCCAGGTCTTACAATACTATTGCCTCCAGTTGATCCTGGACACTTGACGGTATTTTTTTTTTAGTTTTATTTACAATCGTTTTTTATGTCAATCCTTAATCTTGGGCTTTTCTCTACTACATGCAAAGATATCCCAAAAAAGTTGTGGGTCTCTTAGGGCCTCATTTACAAGAACCTGATGCATCACTGCATTAAGGCAGCAATGTGCCAGTTTACTTGCGCCTACAGCAGAAACCCTTGTGCAACCATAGATGTAGCGTATTTAACCCCTTGAGTGCCCCGCCCTTTCCACGCCCTGTGCCGGGCGTTTCATTAGCGGGTGGGGCTCATGACAAGATAGTCTCGTCATGGGCACAGCGCAACCGCGGCCCATGACGAGACCATCTCGTCATGGGCACTCAACGGGTTAAACAGCGCACCATGGCGCAGGGTTTTTTGGCGCATTGCTGGAGTTGGTGGGAAAACCAACGGAACTCCAGCAATGTGTTAAAATACCAAAGCAATACTTCAGTTTTAACTGACGCATCGCCTACTGAACTGGTACCAATGTGTTTGAGCATGATAAGTCACCTTGCGCTCAAACATATTGGTCCTGGATGTGACACAAACAAGTGGGCAGAGTGCCCACTTATATGTGTGACTTCAGCACATAATTTGACAAATAGTGACATTATGTGCAAATACTTAACATATGTGGCCCATTTACCGCGTGACTTGATTGCATATTGCAATCAAGTCACTACAGCTGCTGTGGTCGCATGGGCACAGCCAATGCGTCATCCCTATGCCTGGGTTTGGCAGGCGAAGGTATTCTGAGGTCTTAGCAGCGGAGCAGCAGGAGTTGTTAAAAAAGTGGTAAATACCACTGCGTTTCCAAAGGAAAGCCTACCTTGCATACATTCAAATCTAAGGCTGCGCAAGCGATTCTCACGCAGGTGCAAACCGACGCAGCCTGTACAAAAGTGACGCATCTGCATCCATGTAAATATGGAGCAGATACAGCACCACCATTGTGCCAAAAAAAGTGATGCAATGGCGGCGCAGGGGGCTTGTAAATAAGCCCCTTAAAGATTTGCACATCACTCTCTTCATGAGGCTGTTATGAAAGGGCCTCGGGCTGTGTTGTTTAGAATTAGACTTTACACGCTGGACCAGTGATTGTCATACAAATGTGGAATGGGGTGCACCATCAAGCACCTGAGTGTGGAGTTACCTGAGAGGCTGCATGTTAAAAGTGCATAGAAAGTGCTCCCCTTTAGAACAAGCATCTAGGGACAGGCAGTCCAGTTAATGCATGCGGTCTTGTCAGTCTCGGGTATTGGGCACTACTAGTGTGGTGCACGGCAGTTTGATTCATCTATGTATTGAGTGACGTTTGGAGACCAACTGAACCTTCTTCTGCTAGTCATTGTTCTTACAAGTGCAGATGGAATGTCATTATAGAGAATATTAGGACCTGCATCTTTAAGAGCAATAGATGTGCTTGGACTGAAAAGCACTTAGGTGTTTAATTGTTCCTGTCCAGATGCTATACCGATTACTTGTGGGTTCGCCTAATATCCATATATATGATTGAAAACATTCTTTTATGATGTTACAACTAAATCCAGAGTGAAATATTATTTTTTATGAATCATGAGTGCATACGCACAGACAAGTTAAGTCAGTTATAATATATCAATCAGTCTTATTAATGAATTCAGGAATTGAGCCCTATTTAATATTAATGAGGAATGTTCAGTTTAGGTTTCAACACACTGCATTTTTTTATTTCCAATGCCTGTGGTTCATGGACCTCCCTATATGTCTAAGCAATAATGCTTCAGCACAAATACATTGCATTTTATGTTTTTTATGCACACTGTACCTGGCCCCCCGAAAGAGGTTCTTTGTTCCCTTATTTCTTGCTTCAAGTATTACAAAATCGCAAAATGGCCATGTTTTTAAATCAACAGATCTCCACGGAATAAATCTGTATTAATGCAACTAGTTATATTTATTTCACACTGCTGTGAAAATTAAGAAATATAATGGAGAAGCAATTGTATATTTGGGTTAAACAATATGATATCACAAAACATATCCATCCTCTCAGTAGGAAATAGCGTTGATACAGAGTAATACAGTTGACGTGCGCTTGTGCTGTGCAGTGTGTGATATGTACAATAAACACACGGAAAAATAGTGTTAGCCCTGGTCCATACTATGTGCAGGTTTTCGTAACAGAGTTCTATTGAGGAAGTTAAAAGAAGTATGCTGGCATAAAAACTCCCTGTTAATACGCAATAAACCTTTCTACTGGAAGACGTAGAGGCAAAAGGGTTTAATTTGGGTTCACCAATTATTTTCTCACTCACAAATTATACCTTTCCCTTTACTCAGCCAATTGTTTGACCTACCTGCCTCTTTTCTTCCTAACTACAATCTCCTCAGAAATGCTATGCTAGACACTTGTACTCAATTTGCCATTACACCTGCTGTTGTTCATACTTCTGTTTCACCTGATAGTCTTCACACCCTATTACGTACCAGGCCTAAAGCCTCCACTCTTTATACTCACTTATTTTGTCCTAGTGACACCAGACAAAATTCTAAAATAGAGAGTACATGGGAGAAGGATTTGAGGTCATCGTGGCCCGTATCTTTTTGGGGAAATATTTGGACCAAGATAAGTAAATCCTCAAAAGCTGCCAATATAAGGCAAACATTGTTTTTTATTTATAATAGGCTCTTGTTCTGCCCAAATCCCCTAAGTAAACGGTTTCCCTTGGCAACGGACAATTGTTGGACATGCTCATCCCCGAATGCTGATCTGTTTCATATGCTGTTTTCCTGCTCATTTGTGCACAGTTTCTGGAAACGTATATGGTCTCAAGTTAATTTAATTTTTGGCACCAACTTTGCCTTTTCATTTACTCACGTGTTTTTGGGAAGTCTTTCTCCTATTTGGAATAATTACCCATCCAAGGTCAAAATTATTGTTTTGCTATTAGCAGTTGCCTTCCAACAAATTATTAGGAATTGGATAGACTTCACCAAAATCTCTGATCAGGCTTGGTGGTATGCAGCCTGCCATAATCACAGGTTGGATACTTCTTTTGTTTACCCTATATATCTGGCGACAAAACGTCTGAATTTATGGTCACCTGTTACGTTGTATATTGATGTAAGTGCCAAACGTTCTCTTTTGCTAAAGCCATGTCAACAAGAAGTCCTTAAAAAGCCTTGATTCCCCTGATCATTCCTTCATTTTATTTTGGTATTAACTGTACTTCTTTCTCACCTTCTTGAATATTATTTATATAGTATTTTACTCCAATTCATGTATTTCTTTTAAGAGCTTCTTTGTATTGCGAAGACCTATACTTAATTTTATGCATTGTATGTTGACACCTTTATTCTCTCAATAAAATTCTTTTTGGAAACAAAAAAAAAGAAGTATGAATAATTATCTTTTTTAAGTACCACACATTTCAGCATAAAAACAAGTGGAAGTACTGCTGAACCGTACCGAACCCACTTCTCAAACCTGCCTGATTCATGGGGATAATATAATTGTCTTGAAATTGTCGCTGAATGGTATACAGGTTTGCTTTGCCAAAACGATGATAGGATAGGGTAAAAAGAGATTGAGCTCTCCTTTCATATAAAGGGTGAATCTATAAAACTGTTTGATATAGAAATCAGGGCACACATTTGAGAGATTATCCAGTCTAGATGGAGTAGCAGAGAGGGTCGGAAGTGACAGCTGGTGAGATTTTTAATGGAGTACAATTTTAGATTTCATATTGGTACGATTTCTGAGGCAATATCTACTATTTTGGTATCAGCATGAGATACTACTTCCGAAACTATCACAGATGTCTTGACAGAATTGTGATCAGTTTCCAACTGCAGAATGCAGTGGCAGTTGCAGAATTGTGATCAGTTTCCAACTGCAGAATGCAGTGGCAGCTGCCTCGTAATGGGGGTGGTGATGCGAGTGTGGGAATGGGCCCAATAGGGCCGGCCAAACCGTCATGCACACTTAGAGGATTGCAAGCCACTCCTCACTCTGCTCTGGCATCACAGAGCCCAGTCCCATCCCGACATGGCTCTGAGCCCCGCATACAAAAATAAAATGATAATAACGTCCTGTTACCATAATTTTATTTTTATTTTTTGCACTGCTGAATAGCAGTGGGCCGATGCTCCTCTGTCTTATCGGAGGAGCCGCTACTGGCAGAATGGTAAGAAGCACACCATTCTCCAGTCGCAAGACCAGTCAAATGAAAACAAATTAAGCTTGTGGCCCAGGTTGAAACTAATACGTGTAAAGCTGAAGAGTCACACCAGGATTGGGTATTTGAGCACCCTAACTCTTCTGTCTGGCACAAGTTCATCCATGTCTGCCCAAACTATTCAAGTTATCTGCTTGGTACACATAAAATGTATCAAAACTAATATTCCCCTTTGTATCTATGAATGGATGAGGTATTTGGATAGTGCAAACTTAGCCAAAAGGAAGTAGAATGCTGTACTTGGTCAAAGGCAAGGATACAGTCATAAGGTGATTGGATGGAAGTCTGAGTTTTGAGTGGAAAATATCACACAATTCAGGTTTGTCATGGTCGCATTCATGACCACACTATCAGGAAATACTGTTACCTTAATATAATACAGACATATTTGAGGTTGAAACATATTTCATGTTAATACCTACATGGAATGCTTTGAGGGCAGGAAGCTGAGGTGACCATTAGTGATTTTGCAATGCTTCATATTTATATGTTGTGTTCGGATTAGGGTTGTTTTTTGGATTTAATGTAGGGTGTATTTAATGTGTTGTTGACTTTATAGTACACAATGGAATACCAATTAAAGCAACAGGAAAATAAAAGAATGAATATTCACTATATTTCTTTTTTTGATTTTGTAGATTTCCACGCCAAGATGAATAATAGCCACATTAGGGATTTAGTTATATTCAGTGTAGTATATCAGTAGTAGCAAATAGCCTCATTTTATATCAAAGGATATAGATTCAAAACTACATTCCTAGGACCAAGGCTTGACGATATTGTACATCAAAGTTTCCATTTTAGTGCATGTTTATGATTAATTAAATGTATATGCCCATGTAGCAGATTATTCACTATTCTACAAATATAAGGATTGATGACTGTACATAATGGACCAATAAATGCCAGAGGGAGAAGTTTTAAGTTGATTACTCACCCTTATAGGATTGGCAATCCTAGACTTTCCGTTTGCCTCTTAGATTCATGCAGTGCTTTAGATGGTTAATTGAATAAAGTACATTACTCGAGCTTTGAAGATTAAAGTTCACTTTGACTAAAGAATTTTGTTATCTATGGCTTCCATCTGACGCCTGTATTGTAAATAACTGAATCAAAATCCAGTTATTTATTGTTATGATGTGACTGTGGGGAACACAAGTTATTTCACATTATTGTTATGTCAACGGGAGAAACTCTTGCCTCCCCTGTGTTCCCTACTCTGATTGGGTTGCAGAGACTCGAGAGGAGAGGGAAAATTGAGATTGGTAGGGTCACCTGCCTTTCTTCTTCCCTCATGTGTTCACAGACGTAAGAAAAGAAGGAGAATCCTGACAGCACTATTTTGCTCCTCACTACTGACTCCCCTGTAGCCCTAGTCTCTGAAGACTCACGCTGGCAGGACAAAACATGTTGCACTGATGATTGTCCCTGTGGCACTGGTGCTCTGCTCTGTTTGCGAGAGCTGAAAATGTGGGGAGGAAGAGGGCAAACACAGGGTGTGGTGAGGGTGGGAGGCAAAAGGCAGGTTTGTTTTATGTATCAGGTATGTTTTTTCAATTTGGATGCGGAGGGTAAATACAGAGGTCGGTGGAGTTGGGTGATAGAAGACTAGGTATTATAATGTTTTAATGTTTTATAGGGGAGGTTTAATGCTGAGGGTGCTGTAGGTGGGTGGCCAGATATGGACTTTGCATTTTTGTGAAGGAGGGTATTACAGAGAGAGGATGGGGAGTTTAGTGGGATTCCAAGTAAGAGGTTATTTTTTATGGCATAGACTGGGTGGCTCCACCATGACTCCTCTATTTCTTCACTGGTAATCTGAGCAGGGGAAGAGGGGATGGGATGGCCTATATATAAATTATATATGGGGAAAAGTGAATAATGGGAATGTTTTTCCCATCAGAGTTCTGAGAGATATCATAGACAACTCTAACTTTGGTCTTATAGCTTAGTAATGTAACCATATAGAAGTATCTCCTTTGTTCACAGTTACCCACCTTTAATTCTGAATATAACACGTTGAACCCCACAATCCCTGTATAAAGTAATGTCTCTAATTTTTTTATTAGCGTATAGATTTATATCTATCACCTTTCTCCAGTGTCCATATCGTTGGTTGCGCTTGATCACTAAATGCTCAAGTTATGATGCAGGATTGTTATCCTGGTGGTTCCCTCTTCCAACCACTACTTTTAAAATACATAGTGTATGACTTATTCTTACTACACAATACTTGTTAGGCTCAATAGATTTTCTACCAAAGTGACACAGGGCAGTATGAAAATTAAACGTTAGGGAGCATTCTTTATGACATTGGGTTTAGATTACACAACTTTGTTTCCTACGAGCACATTGTGTGGAAAAGAGGTAGGATACTTTATATTTTGTACATAGTATCTTGTCAAGAAAATGATAAACACAGGTTCATTGCTTGTTGAATAGTGCCACATTCAGAAAATGTTCATACAAAAGAAATCCAAATGTTCTTGGGAATACAAAAAAAAATCACTATTAGAAATCTGGTAGTTGACACTGTTCCTTGAACAGGTTGCCGAGATCTGAGAAGGTAGCAGTCTCCTCCAAAAAACAACTCTTTTTCATTTTCAAAAACAAACTCCAAAAACGTTGCTCAATAGTCCCATTAAACATGGAGGCTGCTCAGTAAGCTACAGTGCCTTCAGACAGCTAGTGAGAGTCCCTCAAAGTCAGGCATATCATAGTCGACCTGAAGCTGAAGTCCTTCATGTTAATGGCCAAAGCTCCAAGTGGGGCAAAGCTGTTCTTTCATGGCTGCCAAGTTCACTTCATCGGTCAAACTAATTTGCTGCCTCACCTCAGTATGACATTACATTCAGACTTAGTCACTTTTTTGGTTCATAAAATCCTCCAGTTGGGCAAGGCTGGAAGCTGTAGCCAAGTATGGCTCCATGAGGCTGGGAATCTTTAACACAAGATTCTGCTGAACCTGTCTTCAGAACAGCAAAAGCAGAACAAACCTGGCTTTCTTGTCCACCAGGGTGCCACCTACCTAGGCAAGCCTGAGCAACTTGCTCCAGTCCGCCCAAGGTGTTCATGACATTTTGTGTCACAAATGTGAATGGTGACACTGAAACACAAATATGACATTTAACTTTCCAAGCCATAGGAGTATTTTATGCACCATTTACAGTAGACTTATTGCGCAGTTAAATATGCCAAATTGGAAATGTCAATGCACAGCACATACTTTAGGGGAAAATACTGGTGCTTTACAGCTGTTTAGCAATGGTCTAGTGACTAGAGTTCTAAAGCCAGCAAAATCATCCAGGATAGATTGACTCCAGTGACATGGAGACTTGGGTCCTGGGCTCACTGTACCACTGGAATCAAGCTATCCTGGTTGAAGAGGGGTGAAAACCTGAAACTGGTCCTATGATGCTTGTTTCCAGTCCAGGGAGGACCTGGCTTGGCAGTTCGGGCTGGACAGTTCCCATGAGGCACAGGGTCAAGACTGATTTGCATATGGCCAGGTCTAAACTGGGGTGGCATGGTGAGCAAAAGAATGATGGATTTAACCCAGATCTCTTGACTGGGGGTGAATGTTTTGACTTGTTCTGCATTCCATCCATCAATTGTGTATCTTTTGCTTTCTCGCCCTAAGTGCACCAGTTATGCCAAGACGTGGGTCCTGGGCTCACTGTGCCACTGGAATCAAGCTATCCTGGCTGAAGAGGAGTGAAACCCCGAAACCGGTCCTAGGATGCTTGTTTCCGGTCCAGGGAGGACCTGGCTTGGCAGTTCGGGCTGGACTGTTCCCATGAGGCACAGGGTCAAGACTGATTTGCATATGGCCAGGTCTAAACTGGGGTGGCATGGTGAGCAAAAGAATGAATGGATTTAACCCAGATCTCTTGACTGGGGGTGAATGTTTTGATTTGTTCTGCATTCCGTCCATCAATTGTGTGTCTTTTGCTTTCTCGCCCTTTGCGTGAAGGCAGGACACAGCCTATTCAATTGTAAGTAGGGCTGGGTCTAGCATCTCCCTCCCATCCTGCCAGTGATGGCCCATTCAGGCACACCTAGGCTTCTCATTGTGTGTGGCTGCCTAGGAGGAAATTAAAAAGCCCAACTGTCAACTACAACCAGTAATGTGACACAGAGACAGGCTGCTGGCACTAAATGGCTAAGACAGGAAAATGCAACCTTTCTTCTTTGTTTAATCAGCTTTATTCAAAATAGATGTACATGAAGAAGGAACAACGGCTTCAACATATGCAAAACTGGGACCAAAGAAATAAATAACATTGTAATAAATAAGTAAAGCTGTTTAACATTTTATATTTATAGGGAAATGGGGTCAGAAAAAGTGAGGAAAGGAGGGTGGGAAGGGAATTATAAACCAACATTTGAAAATTGAGTAGCAAACTGCAGAAACTAACAAACTATGAAAATTAAAGATTACTGTTAATCAATGTAACTTATTAGACTTGAAAACGTTCATTGAAATGTGTCACTAAAAAAATACAGAGAACATTTTACTGTGGCTTAAAGATTTCAAAACGAGTAGAGCTAATAGCCATTAACAAAGTTCTTAGATATGCACACTAGGGGGTCGATTCCGATCCTGTATTTTTTTCTTTCGTATGACTCGTATCCGTACGAATCGTACAAGTCCCGTCCGACCCGTGAAGTATGATTCGTACGGGAAAAATACATACAGATCGGCCCGATCCGTACGAATCGTATCGGGAAAAGTTGTATGAGACGGACCCGGACACTTTTCCGTACGAATCCTAAAAATACTGTCCGACCGTACAAGTACGATCCGGACCGGATTTCCGATTTACGAATCGTACGGAAAACGTCCCGTACACGGGGAATGACTTTACCCGCTATGAAGCGAACTTTGTACGACTCATATCCCGGGAAAAGTTGTTCCCGGGGTGCGAGTCGTATAGGGGTATGAGTCGTACAGGCCCCCCATGCATATGTACGCACCTCACAACAACATTGCGTATGTACGGTGCGTACCCCAACATCGCATATGTACGCACCTTACAACATCGCGTATGTACGGTGCATACCCCAACATCGCGTATGTACACACCTTACAACAACATCGCGTATGTACGGTGCATACCCCAACATCGCGTATGTACGCACCTTACAACAACATCGCGTATGTACGATGCATACCCCAACATCGCGTATGTACGCACCGTACATATGCAATGTTGGGGTACGCACCGTACATACACAACGCATGCGGGTGTATGCCTGTACGACTCATACCCCTGTACGACTCGCACCCCTGGGAACGTGTCGGAGTACGACTCGTACCGCGGAGAACGTCGCGTATAACCGAGTCGGACACACAAAAAAACAGAAGCAAATACAACGAAACGAATCGTACTGAACCACGGACACTGTAAAACAGCACAAGGAGGGTCTATTCGACTCGCACAACACCACAAAACACGTCTACAGTGCACAAAACATGGAAATGACTGACCTGGCCACAACCAAACAGGCAAACAGAGGGGCAAACTCACAACCATCCCTTATAACACACCCACCAAAAATTCTAACTGAGGCCCACCCACAAATGGACCAATAAAAAGGGCCCACACACACAAACCATGAGCCTTTGCAACAGACTCACTGCAGCTAGAGAGCACACACCAACAACTGCACCCATCCACCTTAACATATACACCTTCACACAACCTCCTTCACACATACCCCCTCTTCACATTCCGACCCACACCTTCACATTCAGACTCACACACCCACAACCATCCACACCTGGAGCTGGAGATCCTTGTCAATGAAGTCATCAGAGTCGAGCCACAGCTGTTTGGAACATTGGTCAGACAGACCAGCATAGGCGAAAAATCACGCCTGTGGCAGAGGATCGTCGATAGGGTGAATGCTGTTGCACCCATCAGAAGGAACCGGGACTGAATGCCAAGCCAAGTGGTACGATCTGCGGAGGTCAGTCAACCGAAAAATGAATGACGACTACGCCCAGAGCAACATCACTGGAGGTGGTGGGCCCCGCAGACCAGTACATTTCCATCCCTGGGAGGAGAAGGTGATGGCCCTGCTTCCACCGGTGGGAGTACATGGACTTCAAGGACTTCCAGAGCCTGGTGAGTACACAAACAACTTATGTAACATGGGGGTAATGGCATCCACACCCCAACTACACAAAATGCACGCAACTACCCCCAAGCCCTCACCGGCTAGAACCACAGTCTAAAACAACACTAATGCCACTAACATGTGTATGCCCCATTGAGAAAGCAAGGCCATGCTATGTCCCATGCTACACGAGGCACTAACCCAAGAATGGATGTCCGGTATGCTGGGAGGGTGGGTGTCACAAAAGGCATTGTTGAACTCCAAATCAGACACAATTGCCCTCATGCCATATGGCCCAGGTACATACCCATGCACCATGCACAATGCACAGGGACTGGGAAAGTACTGACAAGATAGCTGACACTTGGCCCTGGTGTAGGCAGCACAAGGCCCTCCTGTGACCAGTGCAAACACAAACACCAAGACAACAAGGTCAGATATCTAGGACAGGAACTCACACTCACTGTCATGGCAGCATGCTCCATGGGGGTACAGCTACATCACCTGGGAGCCCCAGTGCCAAATCACACTACACCGACCAGCAGGCCCTGTCACACACACCCCTTGCACAAGCAGACACCCCCAGGACAGGCAATGGATTTACCCACTGTCACAATGGACATGTAACACAACAAGACCAATACATAGCTGAAGAAGCATCCAAGCCAAAAATCTACATGTCAGACACAGGAGAACATATCAATCTGTCCCCCGCAACATACCCATCCACAAGTGAACATTGAGGAGAATGCTAGGCACATACAACTACCTGGAGGAACAGTGCCAACTTGAATGTGTATGAAACATGGATGTTGCATGAAACAGCATTAACATTGTCTGTCTCTCACACACAGGGCAACGTGATGAATCTCCCCCAACAATTAGGGGGGGAAGAATCACAGTCCCAGGCTCGGGAGGAACCTGATCCCACCGGCAGTGACGCCTCTCAACACCCCGTGGATTACCCCGACCAACCTGGACCCTCTGGTGTCCAAGCCCCTGCAGCACCTGGTTTAGGAACATCTGTGCCAACCACCACCCCCATTCCTGCCACATCCCAGGAGACACCAAGGAACCGTGCCCACAGTGAACAACTGAGCCAGTCTGACCAGGAGGGACAAGGTGCACCGGGCACCCAGGAGGAGGCAGACAACACCGCCACTGCCATCCCTCAGGGGTCCCGTAGACCCGATGTGCCCATAACGGCAGCCCAGGCTCGTGTTGGCAGGGGTGGTGGGAGTGTAGGCAGGCAGAGGCGAGAACCTGACCAGCCAGCTGAAGGGACCGGTATGACACACATACACAACATCATGGACGCATACCGGCGTGACACCAGGGAGTTCAGCCAGGTAGTGGGGACCCTCACAGAATTAAAGGGGACCATCACAGAGATGAAGAACCAGCAGGTCGAGAAACACGCCAGTCAACAAGAACACCGAGGACGGATGGAGGCAAGACTGGTTGAGCTCCTGGCGGTGCAAAGGGACATAAGCCATTCACTCCGTCGGATCGCCGACAACATGGGCAACCCTCCCTGTGCCACTAGGCGAAGACCACCACCAGCCACAGCAAGGGAGGAGGATTTGTCTGACGGAGCATCCCAAGCATCGTCAAGGCCTGCATCTGAGGGTCCCCCGAGGAAGGTGGGTTGTCCACGGAAAAGACCGTGAGAGGCAGCGGCCCATCCACATCTCCCAGGTCACCTGGCCTGGCACCTGGCCTTCATGTGCGACAGCATCACCTCATTGACTAACATTATCTGCCACATGGACTTTCTGGTCACAGTCTGACCAATGATGCCAAACACTGTGGTCTGGACTCTGCTGACTTCAAATGCCAAGGATCCCATCTCCCCCTGTGAACTTTGGATTCTATGGTCCCTGTATTGCACCTTTTTCTTTGCACAAATCACTCCCCAGACCTATAATACAAAAAAGAATAATTGAAATTATATGTTGCAGTCATTTAGCATGAGTCCACAACATACGTGTGGGGATATGTCAAAGTATGCCTGAGTGTGGAACTAACTCCAGCCATCCGTACACTGGGATCTGAGTCCGGTAGAGGACACACATGGGTCACAATGTATCATCAAATACAGACATGGAGCCCAATACTCACTCGTGATGGCCTCAAGCTGCTGAGGGGGGGCTTGCAATACTGCTCGGACAGACCAATTTGGAAGAGTATCATGAAGGTGTAGAGGTCATGGGCCATGTGGAGGTGCCCGTGGAGGGAGTCCCAGGTCTGTTTGGCGAGGTGGGTGAACTATCTACTGCATGCAGTTGTTCTGTAGATGTGATGAATGGTGGCCAGGGCAAGGATGGCTGCACGGAGTTGGGCCAACGGGGTGTTGGATGACAGACGTCCAAGGTCGGTTTTGGGTCTGGGGTTGTGGACTGCCTCCTGAGTGTGGTTGAGGAGTGTGAAGGTGATCCTGCAGCAGACAGTGAGCCATTGTAGCTATCTCAGGTGGACGGTGATGTGGCTGGGGTGGGGGATGTTGAAGATGAGGTGTGCGGATGCACCCTGGATGTGGACAAGTTCTCCTGCAGTTTTGCTGTTGTTCCTCCGTAGAGGGCGGTGCTGTAGTTGACCCGGCTGTTGTCCTTGACCTGAGGGACGGTCTGTCTTGCCTTGGAGTGGATCTATCTGTGGATCATTTTCAGCATGCGGAGGGTGTTGCAGCATGAGGTACAGATGGTGTTGAGTTGTATGGTAATTGTGAGCGATGAATCCATGATGAACACCAGCTTGCATGCGTGGCCACTGGGTGCTGGTGCGGTGCCCAGGCCGGTGGGACACAAGGAGTTGACCCAGCCATAAGGGGACAATCCTCAGATGATGACCTCAGTCCTGTCCAAGTCCAGCCTCAGGTGGCTGATGTTCAGCCATTCGTCAATGGATCTCATGCCTTCTTGAAGGTTGGATCTGGCAATGGCTGGGTCTTTGGTGAGGGTGAGGAGTAGCTGGGTGTCAATGGCATACGAGATGATGATGAGGTCGGGTGCACATGTGATGGTGGAGAGGGGGGTCATGGAGACATTGAAGATCGTCACGCTGAGAGATGAGCCCTGGGGCATGGGCCAGATGACCCCAGTGTACTACATTCTGAAGGGTGGAGGCCGACTCCCTGGGTCTTGCTGGTGAGCTACTTCTGGATACCAGTGTTGGAGATGTGTGAGCTGACAGTGTGGTACCACATGGTATAGAATGCCATTGAGAGGTCAAGGGGGGTGGTCTCACCATTGTTGAGCAGGGCAAAGTTGTCGTTGGTGGTGGCAATGATGACGGTTGCAGTGGTGTGATTACTGTGGAAGATGGTCTGGTGCCGGTTGCCTGGAGCTGTTTGCGTGGAGGAAGTTTGTCAGTTGCTCGTTGAGTGTCTTCTTGATGACATTTGCTGGGTAGGGAAGCAGGGTGATGTTCCAGGAGATCATGCAGAGGGCCTGGGTCTCTGCATGCCTCCAGCTCCCATGGAATGTGGCAAACTCAAAGGAGACATTCATGACGTGCTGGACGTGGGCTTCAAGGATGGGGAATGATGTGGTTGAGATGTTGTGTGGGAAGGGGCCTGATGGAGAGCCAGAGTGGATGGTGCACATGAGCCGGGTGGTGTATTTGCTGCTGACGGGAGTCCAGAACCTGAGGGGGGTTTGTCCCGTGGATAATAGTGCTGTCTGCCTCTGTGCGCCAAGGCTGTTGTGTATGTCCATGAGCTTGCAGTGGTAGAAAGTTGCAAGGGATTTGATCTGCCTTGCAAGGGTGGGGTGTCTTTTGGATGGAGAGCTGCTGTCAGTTCACTCACAATGCTGATGAGCTCCTTGATGTCGTGTGTTTTGTTGCCTCGGCCCTATCTGAAGGATCTCTACTTGTCCATGCTGATGATATGGTGATGGCTGTGTGTGGCGTTTTCCAGGGCTGTAAGGTAACTGATGATTCTTTGTGTTGCAAGGTTTGCACAAGAGTCCGGCAAGATCTGTATGAGTCCAGTAGGTCTGCCTTGTCCCAGGTGGCTTAAATGTTGTTGTGCTTCACAGGAAAGTCCGTCAATGTGGCAAGATTGTTGGATCAGTTGCTGATCCAGTGTGTTAGGTTGCAGGGTGTGGCGGTGGTGTTGGTTCGAGTGTCCCACACAGCTTGTCTGTGGTGACTTACATCAAGCATCTTTGGGGGATCGGTAGCAGGGTGTGGGGTAGTGTGTTGCTTGTCGGAGACGTGGATGCAAATGTTGATGGACCAATGATGGATGGTGGTGTGGTTCTCCTCCAGCAAGAAGTTACTGGCCCCCAGCCACATGTAGCCTGTGGAGGTGAGGGCGTGCATGCAGATGTGCGTGTTGATGGCTTAGCGGAATTGTGGATGTAGGCCTGGAGAGCTGTAGATGAGTGTTACTCTGATGGTTGCCAGGGGGTTGGTGCGAAACCGGATTTGTGACTCTGAGGGTGTACTTGTGAATAAATTGCAATTCATCCTCCGGGATTGTTGGTGCCGTCCCTGCGGGTGATCTTGTATCCGTCTGAAATGGCAATGAAGAAGTTGTGTGCTGAGGATGCTTTTATCCAGGTTACTGTCATAAAGGTGATGTGTGGGGCTGTTGTGTTGAGGAGATAATGTCCAATGGCATGCTGGTGGACGGAGCAGGTGTGGAGTAAGAGGCACATGACCTGGTTGTTCTGACAGGGTCTGGTAGGCGGGACAGCGCTGTGTAGGCAGTTGGAGTTCCACACTCAGCATGCGAAGGTGTCGTGTGTGCGCTTAGGGGTTGCCTGATAGCAGGCGGTTGATTGTCTGGTGGACATTGCTTAGAGGGTGGCTGCAGCATGAGCCTGTTGTGTGACGGGGGTCATGCAAGGACCAGAGGGTCGTGCACTGTGCACGTTGCAGGCGCTGACGGTCCTCCCTTTGGCACGGCATTGGCGCAACAGTGGCACAGACAAGCTGCTGGCTGCATTAAGAATGGGTGGAGGGGGAAGGGAGGAGCATTTTGGAGGCATGTGGGTTGCAGAATCAGGGCACTCGGTGGGGCGGTGCCGCAGGTGAGGCAGCAGCAGGCGGAAGGGGTGAGAAACTAGGCAAAAAGTAGCACACAAAGACAAGGAGGTCAGAAAGGCACAGTGCAACAGGTGTATGTAAAGGAAGGAGTGTCACGTTAATCATGGGTCACTCCAAAAAAATGGATGAACAATCACCAAAAATGACGGCCACAGGATCAGGCAACAAAATGCCGAGCTGCGCACAGGAGAAACACCATCAGCAGGCGTTGACGTCCCATTGTGGGGAGCAACCTGTACAAATACATACACAACCAGGTACTTCATGCACAATAGAGATTATTAGCCATGAAGTACTGCATGCATGTTGCCGAAGTACACATACACTCATATGCTCAATCTTTGACAATTATGCCATAGATGACGCATGCAAACTGGCAAGAGATCTGCAGTGACACAGATGAGGCACTTTGGATTGTGGTGAACACCTTTATTACACAAACTCACACAAAGGGAAATGCATCCATATGAACAGACTCACAGGTCAGTTGACATAACATGTGGGACATACGCTGGACCCCCCCTTCACAACACAGATGTTGTAAATCCCAATGAACTGGCACACAAGTTAAGGGGATGAGCCAAACATCCTGCTACCCACAGAGAGGCTGCAATTCCCCATAGAGCCTGTTGTTGTGATGTCCCACACTATGTCCACCCGTAGCATCCGCAATGTTTCAGAGGCAAGGTTTACACACATTGATGCCTTCATCAGACTCCACACTCCACTACAGATGACTGTCAAGAAGGGTGACTATCATGTTATGGGAGTGATGCTACATGTTATATGCTCCATGGTGAGAAGACATGTATGCATGATACCACAACATGCACAGAAGCTCCCCCCACACATTCCCAACCCGTACCACCACCAAAAAGCCTTGCTGCAATCCTTATCCAAACTGACATTTCCACATGTCCGTGCATGGAACGCTGATTCAGCACACGTTGCAATCCTCATGAGGAATAGCAGGAGGTCAAAGATGACATGAGCAGACAACTGGCGCAAAAACCTGGGAATGAGAGACACACAAGAAGTCACCTGAAACAATTCTCGCCGCACACATGGTCAGTTACGAAACATGAGCAATGTTGGACACATGCAAATTTCAAAGAAAGTCTCTCCGCAAAACTGTGTGGCATGACATCATCATTCGAGTGACACATCAGAACACACATCAAAGTCACTTTGCATTCAGTCAGCTGGACACACACATTGCAACACATGCCACTCAATGCTACAAGCTTGCACACTCATACCCAGTGACTCACCATTATGAGAAGAAGTTGCGTATGAGCTGACTCCGGAAATCATCCTCCTCCTCCTCCTCATCACTTGCCTTGTGACCAAGCCCTTGATCCTCCAAGGGTGGATGTTCCTGCTCATTTGGATCCAGGATGAGTGGCACTGCCTTCTCAACTGCCATATTGTGCAGCATGCAGCACACAATGAAGATTTTGCAGACCTTCTCCGGTGCATATGGGAGGGACCCGCCTGTCTTGTCAAGGCACCGGAATCGGCTCTTCAGGAGGCCAAATGTCCTCTCAATCACTCGCCTGGTCTGCCCGTTTGCATTGTTGTACCGGTGATCTGCAGCTGTTCTTGGGTTGCGGAGAGGTGTCAGTAGCCATGGCATGTTGGGATATCCAGAGTCCCCTACATGGAAACATCATGTAAATAAGTGTGTCAGGAGATGCCGTAAGAGCCAAAGATACCGCAACACACACGACAAACAGAGTATACCCACCAACAAGACATGCTCGTTCGTTGTGCATCCGCAGCATCATTTGTGGCACCCTGCTACGCCTCATGATGTAGGCATTGTGTGCTGATCCTGGAAAACGTGCACAGACATGGGAAATCAGCATGTTAGCAAGACACAACACAAGGGCATTTATTGAGTGGTAATGTTTTCGGTTGCGATGGGCTTGCTCCTGTGCCTGTGGTGGTACCAAAGCCACCTGTGTCCCATCAATTGACCCAATGACATGGGGCATCCCTCCCAGAGCATAGAAATCACCCTTGACATATGTCAACTCCTCAGTTGTAGGAAATTTGATGAATTCATCAAGGTGCTCCAACATGGCTGCCAAAACATCACGCAGGACACGGCTGAACATTGTCTGTGACATCCCACCAACATCAGCTATGGTCAATTGAAACGTACCTGTGGCAAAAAAATGTAGGGCTGCCATCACCTTCATCTTGGGGGTCAGCGCAGTAGGATACCTGTGTCGCGGTTGGAGGTGTGGTGCCAGCTTGTTAGTCAAGTCCTCAATCAACTGTCGAGTGAATCTGTAACATCGGATGCAGGCACGTTCCCTCATGGTAGCCAATTCTGGAATTGGTTTTGGGACAGGCGGTGCCCTGCAGGACATTGTTAGGAATAATGAAGATTGAGAGTCTGCCAACATCAATGTCAATGAACATAGCACATGCTAAACTGCTACTAAACATCAGGTAACTATGGAGTCTGGTGTGTGCAATACATCCAGGACACATATGCCAGCTTGCTGGCACTCCTACGAAAAGCCAGATACACCTGTTGATTGTCAAGTCTACATGACATGCCCTGAAATGAGCTGGGGGCAAGTCTGAGTGAACAGCCAGAGATATCACCGGAGTGACACACATCCACATAGCTGCATTGGAAGGATGTCATCTCATCCCGACAGCTGACTGCAAGGCACACGCACAGATCGCATAGAATGTCAAATGTACATATCAAACACATTGGGATGAGGGGGTACACGTGACAACAAAAAAACACAGACATTGAGACGACACAGACATGTATGCCTGGGAAAATATGTTGTCCGAAGCACACAGACCCTACAGCCGTGGGAATCCACATGTGGCATGGTGTGCGTAGATGTGTGCCATGCCCATCTCCACACAGACCCATGTTGGATGCACCAACAGCAGATGCAGTTGACGGAACACTAACAGCAAGCTCATGGGAACACATGACACACACCTGACATAGTCACATAGGGGCATGCTGATCGTGACATGTCAGTTGATAGAGTGTCCCTGTCCCTGGCATCAGGAGACAGGTGCGGGTGGTGATGACTGCTGCTGTGCATGACACAGTTGGACTACAGACACACATGTGGCAAGGTGATGTGTGCCACATAGTGCCCCATCACACATGACATGTGTACACAGGTTATCACACATCAATTATGCAACTAGATGAGATGACCTGTGCAATATCACTGGCTGACACACCTAGGGCCTGCACATGAAAGTATGCAATGACAAGTACTTGATGGACATCCTTGTGCGACTCGTAGCCCTCCATTCCTGGCGTGTGTACGCCTTGTATCACCATTGTAAACGTGTGAAATGCACCGTACCCCTGCATTCATTGCGTGTGTACGCCCCGTATCACTATTGTAGTGGTGCCGTAGGGGTACGTGTGAAACGCACCGTACCCACGCATTCATTGCGTGTGTATGCCCCGTATCACTATTGTACTGGTGCCGTAGGGGTACGTGTGAAACGCACCGTACCCCCGCGTTCATTGCGTGTGTACACCCCGTATCACTATTGTACTGGTGCCGTACCTGTACGTGTGAAATGCACCATACCCCCGTATTCATTGTGTGTGTACGCCCCGTATCACTATTGTAATGGTGCCATACCTGTATGTGTGTAATGCACCGTACCCCCGCATTCATTGCGTGTGTACGCCCCGTATCACTATTGTACTGGTGCTGTACCTGTACATGTGAAACGCACCGTACCCCCGCATTCATTGCGCGTGTACGCTCCGTATCACTATTGTACTGGTGCCGTACGGGTACGTGTGCAATGCACCGTACACGTCCACTTCCGTTGTTGCGGTATTGAGTGTTAAATATCAAGTTTCAGAAATATTTTAATAAAAATATCTTGATACAAAAATATTGTGATGCAGAAATATTGTTGTCAATGATATCAGTTTTTTAGGTAAGTAATATCATTGTCAAGAATATATTAATATTGTTTTCAGTATTAGATATAAAAATATTGTTTCTAAATTATTTTATATGTTTTAGTTCATATATTAATTTTGTCTTATTGTTTGTATAATCATTAATAATATTTTTAAAATATTGTTTGTAATTTTAAGTGATTTATAATTTGTAATTTAATTGCTAATAATAATTTATAGTTTTGTTGCGGGTTGCTAGGATAGTAGTGGTAAAGGGTGGGTAGTTAAGTATAATTAATTAATAATTACTTTTTTTAAATATTTAATTAATAATTATTTATGTTGTTTGTGTAATAATCATAGTATTTAAGTTATATATTAGGGTGTATAAGGTGGGAAGGCGATTAAGTAAGCTAGCTAATTAATAATTGTTAATTATTATTTTGTAACTGCGCATATCCATTGGAGGGAAACAGTTTACACCAGCAGCACCACAAATGCCAGCATGTATCGCAAATGCAAAAACTCACTTGGGAAGCCGACCATAGGGCAATACTGGTAATTAACATGCAAAGTAGAGTGCTGCAGGCATTGTTGGAAAACCATACTTTAGCCTGTGAACAAGGACAAGGAGGGTCCGAAATGCATTAGACAGTAAAATAAGAAAAATTCATATAATGCAATTTTTTTTAATTATAGTGTTACTTTATATATATGTATATATAAACATTCACACACATATACATGTATGTGTTTAAGTAAGTATATATTTATGTATAGTATTAAATATTTTTTAAATGTATTTAATTCACATCATATACATGTTATTAGTGTGAAACTATTTTTTCCCAATATTTTCGTACTTACAATTCTAAGTATAGGTAACCAATTTTTTAGTAATCAATATTTTTTACACAATATTTCTGTATCTCAATATGGTTATATTCGATATTGTGTCAGTGATCCCTTTCCTCAATGCTCAGGCAGACCTTGGAGTTGGAGCCTGATCCAGAACTCTATACAACATGTCCATCTTGCTACTCGTTTGGCTCTACTCACCCGGATTATTTCTTTGAACAAGAATTGGTATCACCAGTAAGAGTGCCCTTTATATAGCGCATGTGCACAGAGGTTTGACAATTTGAATTAGGGGTGGGGGCTGCCCAAAACAGGCATGCTGATGCCCCAACCCACTCTGCAAAAATTACAGTCTTTCTGCCCCCCATGTGAGGCAGATGGTGGCAGTAGCCCCATATCTGCCCCCCCCCCCCCGGGGGCAGAAAGCCCACTAGTCACCAAGGATTTCTTTTGACAATTTGAATCAGGGGTGGGGGCTGCCCAAAATGGGCATGACAATACCCCCACCCCCCAGAGGAATTCCAGTATTTCTACCCCCCTGGAGGATAGTAGGGGGCAGTGGCACCTGATCTGCCACCGGGGGCGCAGAAAGCCCACTAGGCACCAGCGATTACACTGGCTTTTTTTATGCGTGGGGGTGGGGGCTGCCAATGGCCCCACCCCCCAAAAAATAGCCACAGTCTTTCTGTCCCCCTTGGGGGTATATCAGGGCAAACTCCCTCCCCCACCCCGATTCTTCCCCAGGTTGGCAGAAAGCCCATTAGGCACAGACTTTCTTTTAGCAATGTGCCTACCTGTGGATTTTCATAGGGAAACCTAGCAAACCTGTACATTTTTTAAAACTAGACACCAAAGGGAATCCAGGATGGGGTGACTTGTGTGCCTCTCACCAAGAGGCTGCTCAGTTATTGGCTCTGGGTTCATCGGGTTCTTGGTCAACCTACAAGTCCTATATATCCCCACAACCAGAACGGTCCAGCAGATCTCACGGTATATTGCTTTCAAACAGCTGTCATAATTAGAAGAAGTTACAGGTGAAAACGTTAGCACAAATGGCTGTTTTTTTCAACTTATTATCAATTTTACCTATATTCAACTGTTAGTTTCTATAAAGAAACCTTCAAGGAACTACACAAATGACCCCTTGCTGTATTCAGAATGACAGTTTTGGTGTACAGAAGGACCTTAAATCAACTGAACTTTTGGTGGACTTAATAAGTTTACCGTTGCTTTTGAATCTTGGGAGATAGATTTTCCTACATGCAATGTACGAGCCTTCTGGGTAGCACACACTATTGAAAGGTGGCTCCACAATCGGAAATATTTCATGGTGTACAGTAGCGTTAGTTTCTTTTCATTTCAGATGTGTTGTTTTTGTAAATACAATTTGTATATGCTCAGTGATAAAATGATAAAAAAGAAAATGTGAATATATAAACACATGAAAGGATAATTAAATGTGTCCTTGATCAAAAACATTGTTGTATCTTTTCCTCCTTGCCAATCTTTCTCTTGAAACTGTATTCAGAATGTTGTCAAATTTTTTAAAATGTTTAGCTTTCCAGGGTCCATTATTGCTTTCATACCCATTTCTACCATTAACTGGAAGAAGGTTGAAAGCACAAAAAATAGCAAAAATAGTCTATGTCCCAGTAAAATGCCAAAACGGTGTAAATAAAGGTTGGTTTTCTGACAAAAGTCTGTCAGTCCCTTAAAGCTGGGAAAATGGTTATTTCAGCCCCACAAACCCTTTGTTGATACCATTTGAAGGGTAAAAAAGACACTTTCATTTGCAGCACTTTTTTCCCATTTAAAAAACAAACAAACAAAAGCATTGAAACCCTTTCATGAAGCTGCAGTTCAGCTCTTTGTAGAATTTATAGTATTAGCTCTCAGCTCAGGGTTTCAATGCTTTTGCATTTGACTCGTGAGGGACATCTAGTAACGACTAGTGGAACTGCAGCTTGATGTAATAATTTCAATGCTTTTGCATTTGACTCGTGAGGGACACCTAGTAACGACGAGTTGAACTGCAGCTCTTTGTAGAATTATTTTGATATTGGATACTATAATATTCACTGCCCACTGCTAATCTTGTCCCATAATGCTTTGCAGGGCCTTTGATTGGGATTGTATTTTTGCCCATAATAACTGTGCTTGGGGTGGTCCTAAGAGGATGGGACCACCACTGAATCGTTCAGCATGATATGCTGTTTGTGTTCAAGGCATCTGCTTGGTCCTCCCCCTAGGTTAGGGAGGATCCCAAAATCATGACCTCTCTCACTGCTTGCTAAATTATCACTTTCACTTTTGTGAAAAGACTATATGCATATTAGCATGTAAAGACAGAAATACTTATTTTACCAAAAATATATGAGGTCTCTGTTGGCGGAACGAAGTTGCGGGAATTCACATCGTTTTTGTTAAACTTCGTGGAGTTCTGCGTAGTAGTACTTCGCCAACTACGCCCACCCTTAGTCAAAAACTGTCAATTTGCTGATAACATAGGTGATGTTTGCTGTATTACATTTTGTATGCTGTTAGCAAGTTAAGCTTAGAGGAGCAGACATTTCTGGTTTCAAAGAGATGCATCATAATGAGGGTCTTCAAAGTTAAAGGGATTCAAAAAATCTTTGATTTGCTAATTTTCTAAATACAATTGTGCTATTTTATGGATCTGCATGACACCGTGACTTCTGACATGTTCACCTTACTGTGATACACTGAGTTGCATGCAAATCTATCAAAGGGGTCTTGGTTATAGGGGGGGCACAAAAGGTATTCAATGCAAGGACCCCATGTTTTAAGCAGATCTGAAAAGAGGAATTGAAGGTTGAAGGGAGGTTAAAAAAAGCTTTGATGTGCTAATAATGTTGGTTCCGTTTGATGGAATTGCACGAATATTTAGATAACAGAATTAGATTTCATTTTCAAACCACATATCCTGCTGGAGGTGGCCATAGAGGAGGTGAGTTGCTTCTTGCAGATCACGTGCGAAAGGGCCAGAAGGCAATTCGCAGCAAAGGTTTGCCACAAGGTGGATTTGTCCACAGCCATTGTCGATTGAACTACCGTGGAGATGCGTGGAATCTGCTGTTTCCCACCCGCTCTCTACCCGCCTTTACGGCCTCTGCAGAACTTTTGCAGAACTTTCTTCTTCGTTGTTCAATGTTTTTCTTTGACATTCTCAGCGCATTTTTCAGCGTGAGGCGTTGACGCGGGCTCCCTTGTTCGCTCGCACAGCTCTCACGCTCGCAAAGTCCTCTCACAGCCCTCGCCACCCAGCTTCCCTGTCATCAGCCCGACAGAGCGTGGGCGGCGGTGCGGCGCTGGCTGGAGGGCTCACCTTGGTTTATTAAGCAGCCCCGGCCGCAGTGGCAATCGCAGCGTGACGGAGCAGCGCGGTGTGGCTCCAGACACAGCCTCCCCTTTCTTGCCCTGCCCGGCCTTCCAGGTGACTGCTGTAATCACCGGACAGCCAGAGCGCCTCCAGATCACCAGGACCAGGATGCCAAAGAGCTGAGTTGCGGTGAGGTGCAGCAGTGGTGGGTGAAGAGTACTGTTGTATTGGGAGTGCATTGGAAGAGCATTGAGAGAGCCCGCTCACCCACCCGATTCAGGCCCATCAACTCAAAAGAAACTCAAAAGATACTCAAAAGAAAACCCAATGGCCCAGCAATCTAGCGGGGGGCGGGCAGGCGAGCAGGGCCGCAGGTTACGGAGGCCGCGGGGGGGTGGTATTACACCAGCGCTCCACCCTATTAGTCCACCACCATCCTCCGCCTCCTCCCCACAAGTGCCTTGTGCATAGATCAACCTTGCGGGGCGAGAAACTCAAGTCTGGCCCAGCACCAAGACAATCATCGCCCACACAAAACTGCAAGGTGGCAAAAGTCTAAGATACTGTACCCCCTAGGCAGAGGGGCCACAAATGGACGAGTCGCCAACAGCAACAACAATCTCATCTGAAAATACCATATATACAAGTGAAACCACGGTAACCGGTAATAGTAACAGTATTAAAAGGAGCACGACCACCACTATCAGTAACAAAGATATAAGAGTGTACCTTCATTATACAACCTTAGAAGATAAATTTGGCGAATCCGGCAAAGTAGCTCATACACCCCATGCTGAAAGCACTGCCAGATCATCGGCAGACACCTACAAATATACGGACCCAAGTTTAGGACTTCAACCAGACGTTCCACTTTCTCCGGAAATAACCATCGTCAAGGGAAAAAGAGCCCCAGAAGCAATAACAGATCAAGGCTCGTCCTGCTCTAACAACTCAGCATGTCGAGCTTTAGGATTTGCAAAAGTGGACCGAGTGGACGAGGGAGCCAACTCTCTTATTACAAACGAACTACCAATGGGTACCATCTGTTACCAACACCAACACCGACAGCTAAACTTGGCTCCTCCGATACCTCAAGGGGGTACACCAACAAATAGCCAGCCAACTGGCCAACCTACAGTGTCATCCCCAAAGACCCCAAATAATGACTCATTGCCTAGTCTAATAGTTACGTCAACATGCTCCAACAGCAATGACAGGGCTATAAAAGAAACAAGAGTAGCATCTATGGCAGCTCCAACGGCCACACATCCTAATGGCTCTAATCCAGCATTTAAAAGCTCAAATCACCAGCCAATCTTGAGAACATGTCCTGTATTACCCACAAACCCTTCCGGACCCCAACTAGCCCACAGTGCTAACAATTCTACAGAAAACAGTGGAGAATTGTTTAATCAGTCAAATTCATCTCCTGGCATGTTAATTCCAGAGTCGAGTGAGGGCTCTCCTTCGGCATCAAGAAACAACATGGGTATACACAGAACTCCTTCAAGGGCTCAATCAAAGCCTTTTGACTCTTCTTTCGTGCCTGCTGAGTTCACAAGTCAACAACTCTCACCCAAATGGTGCCCTAATCTTTCAAATTCCAGCTTTCTTCCACATGCAAATGAGCCTCTGGCCTTTGGTTCTCCCAAAACTGGAGCGGAAATTAGTCTGCAACCTCAAAAAATCGAGAATCATCGTGCACTGATCAATGACACCTTGATTTCAATAGCAAATGCAGCCATAATGCACACAGATAAGTTGGATACTCAAATAAACATATTGCAAACAGTTGCTGGCCTGATCTCTGAACTAGATTCAAAATTGGAACACTTAAATTCACTGATCCACAGAGATCAGGCAAATACGGCTTTAACGGTCAAACAAGAAGACTGTGGATGCAGTCCAATATTGCAGAATCTGGAAAAGCTGCCAGAGATAATGAGCACTCTAGTTAAGGACCTCAAGAATGAGGTCAATAGGCGACCATACACCTTATACTCCCCGCCTCAACAAAACTCAAGCTGACCACAAGCACAAATGATTTACAAACAAACGACAAGAAAGCTTTGCATGAAACCATAAGTGCAGAAGAACCTGAAACAAAAATCTACTCCAACTTAGATAAAGGTTCAGGAACGATTAATTAGTTAAAGTCCACAATTTCAGAAAGTCACCATTTATCCAGAAAAAATAAGAAAAAACTAAAAAAGTTAAATAAATCAAAGAAAGTCAAAACCCATAATGAAGGGTCTATTTTTCATTGGCTCCAGGTGGAAAACAAGGAGAATGAGGATGAGAATAAAGAACACCATGAGGCTACCACCTTTCCTCAAAAACCGACTTCAAATAAACAAACTTTAGGTATACAAACAGATGGCACAACCATCTGCGAAACCATCATCCCAGGCACATTAGGTATAGGATATCCTGTGGCGAACCTACCTAAAACCCTGGATACGACTGACCTAGAACCTAGGTGGCACTTTACTAATACACAAGGGTCACATGTTGAAGAAGTAAACCACAAATAAAAGAAGCACCTGAAACCTAATCCAAAGTGGTCTCCAGTGACCAAAGTGGATAATGTAAGTACGAATAGCATCCATCAATGAAAACTCAATCCAACGCAAGCAACAGACCACAAGGAGCCCCAACTAGTAACCACAACCATTAATAATAGGGAGATGAAGTCCATTAAAACAAGCACCAACAATTTACTTTTGTCCACTGCCTACAACCACAAGCCCAGGAGCAATGCTCAGCGGATGGCAATAAGTGCAAATCTGCCCGGGGAAGACTTGGACACCCGGCTAAAACCAACTTGTAACTCCATAGAAGCCTGTGATGCGCAGGGGGCAACTCTTTATCCAAATTTGTCATACACCGAACAAACGAAAGATCAAGAAAAACTAAAAGTACTGTTGTATCCCGAGTATATCTCGCAGGGGAACTGGGACATTCTTAATAGAGGCAATCTCCTGAAGTTTTGCGTAAATATTCCAGGCTTAAAAAAAATAAAAACAACTGTAACAAAAATAAAAGCAACTGATATCGACAATGTGTCTTTCTTCGCCCCTGGACCAAACGAGACAACAGAGATAATCTTTGCCAATCTGGCTATGGCCGAGGTACTGAGAGGAAATAACAAGCAACTGGAAAATTGGGATATAAAAATCAAGACCCCGTCTGTCATAAAATATCCAGCGATCCTGAAAAGTAGAGGCCCAAAGGAACAGCTGGGGCCTCAAGACCCAAACGACCAGAAAAGGATGATCAAAAAGGATTCAACTTGGCCAGCAACAGCAACAGGGTCCATTCTCAATGGCACCAAAGGTGGACCAAAAATAAACCTGACCAGTTCAATCCAAATAACAACACGCAGAAGGGGGCAACCGCTCCTGTTCGACCATGGGGAACATAACCAATGATTAGTCCTGGCTCCCACGAGTTCTAAACCTTAGCCCCTAACACCAGGTCCCCCTCAAGCAAGGACGATGAGCTGTCAAAGGTTTGGCCCCTCCTAAGAAACGGTTCTGTCCAGGATAGACGCCCTTCAGGTAACATCCAAACATTAAATATCATGACTTGGGGGAGGAGCCTAGCGCGCAACCAAGATGGCCGCGTAGGTGCGAGGCTCCCGAGGACCTCCGTGACCTCCTACATAAATCCTGAAAATATCCTGTCCTAGATGAGGGGACTGTGTTGGTGAGCCCGAGCTGAGGTGTCACCCGTTTTCCGTTTCCAAATTGGACCTCGGACACCGGCAGGAGCACCGATTGAGGTTTGCGGCCTTCTCCATGCCGGCCCCCCGGATTGGAGTTGCGGGGCGATCCGGAGACAAAGTGATCAACAGCGGCGGGCAGGGCTGGGCGACTCGCGTACCCCGCACTTTCACTTTCGCTTTTGCACCCTCCTTGCTGCTCGGGCGAGGTTGGGTTGCGGGGCGGTGTGCGGTGGTGTGGCCTCGTTGGGGTGCCCTGCTGGCCCGCCGGCTGTGATCCGTCCTGCGGATTTGTGGTGGCCCCCCCCCGGAGCCCGTGAACTGGTTTGTCGGCCTTTTCCGAGGTGATTGGCACGATTTGGGGACTGAAACCATGTCCACAAAGCAAGATGGCGACCGGGCAAAGGTGAAATCGACCCGCCGTGGCGCGGCCCATCAGTCCAACAGCATGGACCGCTACACCCTCCAGAAGGGATCTCCCGAGGTGCCACATCGGTCCCCTGAGGGCCCGACTGATGCTCCTACGCTGCCCGCGGATCTGACCCTGCGAGATGTTATGGGCGCTATCGCCGAGATGAAGGCCTCGGTGGACCAGCGCTTTGACACACTGGCGCAAAAGATTGACTCGGTCCACGTGGATGTTGGCCTGGTGAGGGCCGATTTATCCAAGACCAATGACCGGGTCGATTCTTTGGCCCACACCACTTCGGGCCTTACGGCGGACGTGGCGGCCCTCCAAAAGGAGGTGCGCCGGCTCGGCCAGGCGAGCGCCCTGATGGATCGTCGACTGGAGGATTCCGAGGGTCGGGCCCGGAGGAACAATGTCCGCATTGTCGGGGTGCCGGAGGGACGTGAGGAGGCGGCGGCGGACCTGTTTGTGGAGGATCTGATTCTCACCCATCTCCAGCCCCGGGGGCTGAGTAAATTTTTTGCGGTGGAACGTGCCCACAGGGTTCCCGGGGGAAGACCTAAGGCCGGAGCCCCTCCGCGGCCTCTCATTGCCCGGATTTTCAACTTTCGGGACAGAGACGCTATCCTTCAGACTTCTAGGCAACAAGGACCGGTCAGACTTGACAATATGGATGTGAACTTCTATCCTGATTTCACCCCAGCGGTCCAGAAGCAGAGACTGAGCTTTCTCGGAGTCAAACGTCGTCTACGGGACCTGAACCTCAAGTATGCGATGCTTTTTTCAGCTAAGTTGCGGGTGGAGGTGGATGGCCGCACTCACTTTTTTGATCGTCCCGAGGCAGCCGGGGACTGGTTGGACTCCTTGCCCGGGGATCGGGGCCGGGGGGGTGGGGGGGGCGCGGTTGGAGGGGAGGGCTCGCCGGATCAGGACTGAGGGATTAATAGTAGGCCTTGCTCTGGACAACATTGTCGTCATTTTTGACTGTTCGTTAAGTCTCCCTCCTGTGGAGGTGGTACGGGGTCTCTTGGGGGCTCTCCCTCCTCCTCTGGGGGACTAGTTAGTTTAATCATTCATGGGGCGACAGGCACACTGCACTTTGGGGGGGCTATTTGGGCTCATGCAGGGGTGCAGGGAGGGGGGAGTTCTGTTGGGATGGGTGGGTTGGGGTGGGGTGTTGTTTGTTTTTACCGCAAGGCAAACCCTTTATTGTATTTGTGTTTTTAAGGTGCTCTCGGGGGGACGAATGATGGCTTCTGTATGTGATGGGGGGTAGGGACCTGACTTTATTGTCCTGGAACGTTAACGGACTGGGGGATAGGATTAAGCGAGGTGTGGTCCTGCAGTATTTGAAACGACTTTCGCCAGATGTGGTCTTTCTGCAGGAGACACACCTTATTGGTAATTCCTTTTGTGCCATGAATCGGCGTGGCTATCGTTTGGTGGCCCACTCGGGCTTCACGTCGGGCTCACGGGGGGTGGGCATCATGGTGAAGAACTCGCTCCCGTTGGAAATAGACGAGGTGCGCCATGATGAGAAGGGACGCTACACTGTCTTAGTGGGGACAATGGAGGGTAAAGTAGTTGTCTTTGTATCAGTGTACGTCCCACCGGGGTTACAGTCCACGACTTTTGCAGACCTAGGGCGCCTCCTCCTTGACCTTCCGGGGGGGCTTCTGGTGGTTGGGGGGGACTTCAATGCGGTGGTTTCTGGGACCGTGGATCGTCACCCCCCTAGGGACCTCCCCCGGGCGCAGGCGTGGCTGTCCGGCTTCTTAGATACACTGGGATTGGTGGACTGCTGGCGCTTAAAACATCCCACGCAGCTGCAGTATACTTTCCACTCGGGTGCCCATGGTAGCCTCTCACGGCTTGATTATGTCCTTGTCCCTGCGGCCTATGTTGGGAGGGTAGGAGAGGTGCGCCATTTGGCGCGGGGTATTTCAGATCACTCCCCGCTCCTGTTGCACGTTGATGTCTTCCCGAGGGGGGAGGGCAGAGTAGCTCCAATCAATGCCTGGTACCTGCGCGACCCCACCATTCGCGCTGACTTGATTAAATCCTTGCAGCGGTATTTCGATGAGAATGTGGGGTCCGTCCCTTCGGCTATCTCCCTGTGGGAAGCTTTCAAAACAGTTCTTAGAGGGGAGGCCCTCTCCTTTATTTCCCATGCCCGGAGGCGCGAGCAGGAGGAGGTGACCCGGGTGGAGGCCGAAATCGCTGAATTGGAGGGTGATCTAGAGGGTGGGGTGACGGATGCTGCACTACATATCCTACAACTTAAGCAGGCGGCCTACAGGGCCCTCGTCACGGAGGCGGCCAGGGGCCTCTATAGAGAGCAACAGGGGCGACTGTATGATGTGGGTGATAAGGCTGGTAAACTGCTTGCATGTTGGATAAAAAGGAGAGAGCGAGTCGTGTGGTCCCGCTGATTGAGAGGATGGATGGTGTGCGTGTCACCGAGCCAGAAGACATCGTCTCTTGTTTCGCGGATTATTTTCGCGAGGTGTATTCCCCGGTTTCTCCCTGCTCAGAGGATGATTCCCATGCCCTGCTTAGGGATATCGCGCTGCCTTCCCTTTCGGTGGAGGATAGGGTGTCGTTAGATGCCGCTCCTACCGCCGACGAAATTGCCCTCGCCATACGCTTGGTCGCATCCGGCAAGGCCATGGGCCCGAACGGCATCCCTATCGAGTTGTATAAGCTGCGACCGGATGTACTGGCACCCCACCTCCGTGCGATGTTCCTGGCGGCCCACTCACTGGGCTCCCTCCCGCCGGACCAACGTATGGCTACAATCGTGGTGATCCACAAGGAGGGGAGACCTCGAGACCGGGTTACATCCTACCGGCCTATCTCGCTCTTGAATGCGGAGCCCAAAATCCTCGCTAAGGTGCTAGCCAACCGGCTGGTCGGCATGGTGGGCGACCTGGTCCACCAAGACCAGTCCGGCTTTATTCCCCATCGCAACACGGCCCTTAATCTGCGGCGCTTGCACGGGGTGCTCGCGCGTGTCCCGTTTGTGCGGGAGCCGGCCATATTGGCGTCCTTAGACGCCACCATGGCGTTTGACACGCTCGAGTGGCCATACATCCGGGCCATGCTGGCGAAGTTTGGATTTGGCCCGGGGTTCATCAGCTGGGTCAAATTGTTGTATTCGGGCCCATTGGCGCAGGTGGTGGTGAATGGAAGAGTATCGGTCCCATTCGAGCTGGGACGGGGCACACGACAGGGCTGTCCCTTGTCGCCGCTCCTGTTCGCGCTGGCCTTGGAACCCCTGGCGGAGTGGCTGCGGTGGCACCCTTCCATCCGTGGTCTCCGTTGGACCCCTGAATATGAGGACCGCGTGTCCCTATACGCTGACGATATCCTTTTGTACCTAGCCTCCCCGCGTAAATCATTGATTGTCCTGGTTGATGTTTTGCGCTCGTTCGGCCGCAATTCAGGCCTTGTCATCAACTGGGCTAAATCATGTGTGTATGTGCTTTCCGGGGAGGCTCCCGTCCTCCCGCGGGGCTGTCCGATCCAGATTGCCTCACAGGGGTTTCGGTACCTGGGGGTTTACATTACTCTGGACCCGGAGGCCCGCTACGAGCGGAATTTGCTTCCCCCCCTCCAGCGCTTGAAGGAGGACGTCGCGCGCTGGCGGCGCCTGCCGCTTTCGCCGCTCGGCCGGGCGGCATTGTTTAAGATGATGTCGTTGCCACGCTTCCTGTACGCTCTCCAGAATACTATGGATTTAGTCCCGGCGCGCTACTTCCGTGAGGTGGAGAGTCTACAGCGCCGCCTGTTCTGGGACGGGAGGCCGCGTATTGCCCTGGCGAAGTTGACGCTCCCATGGTACGACGGGGGGATTGCCCTCCCGGATATTAAACGGTATTACTGGGCCTCCCAGCTGGCTGCAATTAATCATGGCCTTTACGGGCCCGCCTTAAACCCGGCATTTGAAATGGACAAGATGCTCCTGCCTGGTGGCGATTATAATCGAGCGCTCTACTCTGGCGCGCCCGGCCCCTGCCTGACGGGACCTACGCGTGTCATGGTACGAGTATGGCACGCGGCTAACGCAGCTATGGGGTGGAAGGACCGTTTGACCCGGGCATCACCGTTGTACGCGTCTGAGAGATTGGGCTCCCTGTGGACCTCGAAGGGCTTCGAGAAGTGGGACACGATCGGCATCAGTAAAGTGGGGGACCTCTGGACGAGAGGGGGATTTAAAACATTCGAGACGCTGCAGACGGAGTTTCAGCTGCAGGGCAGTGAATACTTTCGGTACTTGCAGGTCCGTCACGCGCTGGGCTCAGTCTTCCCAGACGTCGCCTCCATCCCGGAGTCTTCCCCCCTGGAGGATAGAGTGCTGGATGGCCACGTTCCGGACAGCACGATCTCCCTTATTTACAAAAAATTGATTAATGACCGCTCGGGCCTGCTGACTGGCCTCCGCGAGGCTTGGGTTGCCGACGGGCTGGAGTTGGACGACGAAGACTGGATCTCCGCGGTGGCCTCTCCGAAGGAGGTGGCCATACCGGCTCGCCTTCGCTTCGTCCAGCTTAAGATACTCCACCGGGTTTACATGACGGGGCCAAGGCTTCTGCGTATGGGCTGTGCTGAGGATGGGTTGTGTAAGCGTGGGTGTGGTGCTTTGGCGACTTTTTTGCATATTTTGTGGGAATGCCCGAAGGTGGAGCGATTCTGGCGTGGTGTGCATGAGGTCCTGCGAGTGGTTACGCATGTCGCGCTGCTGCCTGAAGCGAGGAGATGCCTGCTGAATGTGTGGGAACCAACTGACTACTCGGTTCTGCAGACGCGATGGGTGACTCTGGGATATATGATAGCTAAGCGTGACATTGCTCAACTGTGGGGATCCCAGAGGCCCCCGGCGGTGTCGGCCTGGAAAGAACACATGGATTGGTGCATGTTCCGAGAAAAGGTGGTGTATGTGGCGAGGGGTAAGCCTGGGGCATGGGTGAAGGTATGGGGCCCCTGGAACGCCTACCGCGGGGGTATCTGCGCGCCACCATTGCTGCCTGCGGCCTCACCAACCCCGTCCCCTTAGTTGACTCCTTTCCTAGCCCCGAGCACGGAATTCCCCCAGTCCTCGATCTGTTCCCCTTCCCCTCTTTAGACTCCTGTGGATGGCTGGGGTCCCCCATTCGGGGAGCACGTGCTGTTACTGTCGATTGCAGGTTGCCTTGCGGGTGTGGTTTTTGTGTTGTTTGTTTAAAATGAAACCGTATTGTGGGGTCAGAGTGATGTGGCCCACGACGCTGATACCTCCTGATTTTGCTCCTCTGCAACGCCAAGTGTTTTTGTATGTATGTCATATGCTCCTGTCATTCTAGCGGCCGGCCGGAAGGTTGTAGGCCCATACCTGTATATTCTTGAGATTGCAATAAACGGTTTCAAAAAAAAAAAAAAAAAAAAAAAAAAAAAAATATCATGACTTGGAATGTCGCAGGGATCACCAAGGTTCTGCAAAGCCCACTGACAACCACATTCCTGGAAGGGGCTGATTTAATTTGTGCCCAATAAACATGGGCAACAACACCCACACCAATAGGAGGCTATGCAGAAAACCTGCCACCAAAGGCAACATTCTCGGGAGACCGTCAGGGGGGATCTCCATATACATCAAACATTCGCTGAAAGTACACTTCACAGAGATAAAGAATCCTTCAGACATGTTTCTGGCTGGCACCCTGAAAGGCCTTAAAACGGTTGACGGCCCATTATCAATACTTCTGATTAATGTCTACTACAACCCCCATGGGCCGGGCCCTAAGGACAAGCTTACTCGGTTGATAACTCAGATTGAAACCCTGCTTCTACAGTTTGCATCTATGGAACCCATCATTCTTGGGGACTTCAATACTCACAAAATAGGGGACATTGCATCTCAAACCCACCACACTAGGAGCACTGGGATCTTCAATGCCCTTATGCGGGCATACAATTTGGCAACAATGCACTCTCTATCTATAAAGTTTAAGCCTAGGGCATTCCTTGCACCCAATTACAACAATCAGACCACAATAGACTATATCTTATTAAGTGAGAGATTACAAAAACTCATGTCAAACTATACTGTCCACCCACGGAGTGAAAGCGATCATGCCGCCCTAATCGTTCAGTTAAAAATCACAGCGGATATTCGCCATTTTCATCGCTGTATTGGGGCATCCAAAGGGGAAGAACAGCATAGACTTCGTAGAAGAATTAAATGGGGCCTGGCGTCAATCAATAAATTTGACTCTTGGAAACTAACGTGGACAGGCTGGCAAACCGGCCTAAATAATGGGGGTATTATAGATGAATGGGATGATCTCGCCTATGAATTAGCTTCATTGCTTCGGGGGAGCTCCACAAATAGAACTGCCATAAATTAATCACCCACCCTAGGACACGTCCCAGCAATCAAGGAAAGCGCCAAACAACTAAACGCCAAACGCAGAGCCTATCAGAAATCCAGGTCAGAGTCCGCCATAACGCAACTTAAATTAGCTGCAAAAAGCCACTCACAACAGGTTTGGAAAGCAAAACGTGAACTCACGGAGGCAAAATGGTTGAAGATCTTTGAGCTACTGGCACCATGTAAGTCCCAAGAATTTTGGCAATACCTAAACAACCTAATTCACGGTGCCACCAACAGAGAGAATCCACTTGACGCGGTAGCCCATGTGAAAACCCTGTACACGGCCGATTCGAACACTTGGGTAGCCCATGTGAAAACCCTGTACAAGGACGATTCAAACCCAACTCCTCCAAAGAGTTCCACTCTACTAGGGGAGGGAGCTGGCAAAATCACAGCGGAGCCTACCGCACCTTTGGATGATTCAACCCTCCCAGGTAAAGGAGTAGTTTGTACAACCCTAAAAAAGATTCAACACAATGGGGCGCCCGGCCCCACTGGTCTACCTGACTCCCTCTTTAGGGAAGACACAGACTTTTGGATGGATAATTTGGCTCAATTATATGCTGAATGCAGGCTCTTCCAGATTCATGGAGGGGATCACTGCTGCAACCAATATACAAAAAAGGGCCTAACACTGATCCCATGAATTACCGCATGATCACCCTTTTGGACATTGAGGGCAAGGCTTTTGCAAGTACTCTTTTGGCAGAACTAGTGGACTGGGTCGGCACTGAAGGTCTTTTGTCCTTCTTTCAGACCTGGTTCAGACCAGGGGGTTCAACTGTGGACAACATCACCGCCCTGTCATACCTAGCTCATCAAGCAGTGGCCCATTAAACCCTGCCGCTTTTTGCCTGCTTTATTGATTATTCAACAGCCTTCAACGGGGTTGATCATTCCATCCTTTGGCAGAAAATGGCACGCTGGAACAATAGTCCATCTTTACTACAAGCTATTAGATCGCTGTGCTCACGAACCTAAGGTTCAAACTCTCCAGCGAGTATGCCACAGAGAAAATCACCACAGACCGGTGGCTAAAGCAGGGCTGCGTCCTGGCTCCGTTGCTTTTCAAGTTAAATACAGCCGAAATGGGCCAAGCTCTGCACAGAGCCACTTTAGCCACCCCTAGGATTGGGCACACAAAGATCCAATTGATGCAATACGCCAACGACCTGGTTCTTTTGGATCACACCAAAATTGGTCTACAAAAAGCACTCACAGCCCTTGCAGACTATAATGATAAAAATAAGCTGGTCGCTAACCCAACTAAGTCCAAAATAGTGATCTTTGACCACTACCCGAAAATAAAAGTGGCTAAGTGGAGGCTGGGTCAGCTGACCTTGGACTGTGTACAACATTATAACTATCTGGGGGCTTGGCTTAGTGAAACGGGCCGCCCACGGGTCCATCTTCACAAACTGCAGCAGAAAGGGTAAAAGGTCACCTACACCCTCTGCAAATGATACGCTACCCTAGATAGCCCAACAACAATGGCCATTCAAAGAGTACTGAGGGCGAAACTACTAAGGGTGCCCGTCAAATTCCGTTCCTCTCGCGGAATTGCGATATTTTCCCCTTTTGCGCGTTCCGCGGAGAGCGCGAAAATGCCCAAATTTCGGCTATTTGCCGCGTTGCGAAGAATTTTTTCATGTTCGCGCTTTGAAAATGCATTCTCGCGCGCGCGATTGCCTTACCGGGATCCCTGCGTTCGCCGACGAGTTTTCCAATCCGTTCGCGTGCGCCACGAGATGTTGATAGCCAGTCGAGCTATCCCGTGAGAGTTCGCGATCGCGATCACGTCATTCTCCTCACCATCAGACACCGCGAGAGTCTGTGATCGCAAACACATCATTTTCCAGCCTGAGAGAGAGCGTGAGGTCGCAAACACGTCAATCTCTACCGCGAAAAAGACCATGAGATCGCGAACACGTCATTTTGGACGCGCCATCGACATCCGGCGGAAGTGTGGTGAAGGTCGCGATCGCGAACACGCCAAATTTTAGATTTGGAGAAGAATATTAACTCTAGCTGCATAAAACCTTCTCTAAATTATGATTTGGATGGGGAAAACTCCTCTGATTGACATTTGGCTGTCCTTTTTTGTGCAAGGAGTCCTTTTAAAAAAAAAAAACTTTTGGGGAGAGGGAGGAAGTGCCACAGAGTCTCCAACTTCTTGTTCCTGTCCATCAGGCTACTCCCAGTGCTTTGCCCATCACCTGTTCACTCTGCCTTTGGATTTCAGCTCGAAGGATCACTCTTTGTGTCTGCTGCATCATTATCATTGGATTTGAGGACTTTTGAATTTGATATTTTACAAGTAAGTTGGTGTTGTGTCTGTTTGATTGGGGGCATTGCAGTTGCTGCAACTACAATTTTTGTACTTATCATTCTTTTTTTAAAATTGTTGGGGGTAGCCAGTAGGCCCAGAGCTAGTCATGGGTGGGTGCATGATGAAGCAACTGTTCCTTTGGTGTGTGTTGAATGTTTTTCAAACATCATTTAGGGCATGGATGGCATTGGATTGAGTTGGAAAATGTGTTTTTGGGGGGGATTTCTGTTTTTGGGGGTGTGTTAAAGAAATGCCTTTGTTGTGTGTGTGCCTGGTGTGTTGGTGTGCACCCTGCAGACCTTGTTTTGCCCTGTGGATTTTCGTTTTTACATTTTATTGCATTAAAAAGGCACAGCAGTGTGGTTTAGCATGCATCTTTTGCCTGGCCTCCAGCTTCTTGCTTGTGATTTACGAGTGTGCTTGTGGCTGTGGGCCTTTTCTGGTGGGAGTCATTAGTGTGCAGCTTTTGCCATATATATAGGCCTGCATGGTATTCCTTTGTGACATAGGCTGCTTGTTGTGGGCCTGGCCATGAGGCTGGCGGCCATTTTGAAGGCAGGCAGTGTGTTTTTTGCAACAGGCCTGCATTGTCTGTCTTCTCTTTCTTGTAGTTGGGTGGGCCTGGCCATGTGGCTGGCGGCCATTTTGAAGCCTCGGCCTGCAAGCTTGTGTGGCCTTGTCTGCCCACGGGCCTGCCTTCATCCAGTAGGCTCAGAGCAGGTAGCCACAAGTGCATTAAACAAGTGTTTATCTGTGTGTCCTGTTGAATTTAAACGTCATTTAGGGCATGGATGGCATTGGATTGAGCTGGAAAATTTGTTTTTTGGGGGGGATTTCTGTTTTTGGGGGTGTGTTAAAGAAATGCCTTTGTTGTGTGTGTGCCTGGTGTGTTGGTGTGCACCCTGCAGACCTTGTTTTGCCCTGTGGATTTTCGTTTTTACATTTTATTGCATTAAAAAGGCACAGCAGTGTGGTTTAGCATGCATCTTTTGCCTGGCTTCTTTATAGGCCTTTTGGCAGTTCATTGATTGCCAGGCCTCCAGCTTTTTGCTTGTGATTCGCGAGTGTGTATGTGGCTGTGGGCCTTTTCTGGTGGGAGTTATTAGTGTGCAGCTTTTGCCATATATATAGGCCTGCATGGTATTCCTTTGTGGCCTAGGCTGCTTGTTGTGGGCCTGGCCATGAACATGGCGGAAATTTTGAAGGCAGGCAGTGTGTTTTTTGCAACAGGCCTGCATTGTCTGTCTTCTCTTTCTTGTAGTTGGGTGGGCCTGGCCATGTGGCTGGCAGCCATTTTGAAGCCTAGGCCTGCAAGCTTGTGTGGCCTTGTCAGCCCACGGCCTGCCTTCATCCAGTAGGCTCAGAGCAGGTAGCCACAAGTGCATTAAACAAGTGTTTATCTGTGTGTCCTGTTGAATTTAAACATCATTTAGGGCATGGATGGCATTGGATTGAGTTGGAAAATGTGTTTTTTTTGGGGGGGGGATTTCTGTTTTTGGGGGTGTGTTAAAGAAATGCCTTTGTTGTGTGTGTGCCTGGTGTGTTGGTGTGCACCCTGCAGACCTTGTTTTGCCCTGTGGATTTTCGTTTTTACATTTTATTGCATTAAAAAGGCACAGCAGTGTGGTTTAGCATGCATTTTTTGCCTGGCTTCTTTGCAGGCCTTTTGGCAGTTGATTGATTGCCAGGCCTCCAGCTTGTTGCTTGTGATGTGCGAGTGTGCATGTGGCTGTGGGCCTTTTCTGGTGGAAGTTATTAGTGTGCAGCTTTTGCCATATATATAGGCCTGCATGGTATTCCTTTGTGGCCTATGCTGCTTGTTGTGGGCCTGGCCACGAGGCTGGCGGCCATTTTGAAGCCTAGGCCTGCAAGCTTGTGTGGCCTTGTCCGCCCACGGGCCTGCCTTCATCCAGTAGGCTCAGAGCAGGTAGCCACAAGTGCATTAAACAAGTGTTTAACTGTGTGTCCTGTTGAATTTAAACATCATTTAGGGCATGGATGGCATTGGATTGTGTTGGAAAATGTGTTTTTTGGGGGGGGGGATTTCTGTTTTTGGGGGTGTGTTAAAGAAATGCCTTTGTTTTGTGTGTGCCTGGTGTGTTGGTGTGCACCCTGCAGACCTTGTTTTGCCCTGTGGATTTTCGTTTTTGAATTTTATTGCATTAAAAAGGCACAGCAGTGTGGTTTAGCATGCATTCTTTTGCCTGGCTTCTTTATAGGCCTTTTGGCAGTTCATTGATTGCCAGGCCTCCAGCTTGCTGCTTGTGAGTGTCCATGTGGCTTGTGGCCTTTTCTGGTGGGAGTTAATATGGGCCTGCATGGTTTTCCTATTGGCTTACTGCTTCCATCCATCCCCTTTGCCAGCAGCAGCTCCCTTCCATTACATTTGTATTTTTGTGGTTGTTCGTATTCTTTCCTATCCTTCCTGAGAGTGTAGTGTGTGTATACTGTACACAGTAAGTAGTATACCATAGCCCTTGTTGCCAAAGTCTCACAAATGGCTACACTATGTCTTCTATTTTTTTGTTTGTACTAGTAGGAATTGAACCACAACAACAAATGCAACATTTCACTGATGTTCTTCTCCTGGCTTATTTGCTTTTAGGTGCACAAAAAGACACAGGAGGAGGTAACTATCAACATCATCCATTGTACTGCCAGACAGAAGTCCTGCTGCGGACCACATCACGTCCAACTGTGACCACAGACACCTCTGCAACTTGTGCATCTGCGTTCTGTTTGACCTCTGAAGAATATGGGCCCAAAGAAAGGTACCAGGTCCTCCAGTACAAATAAAGTTGCCGGTGAGAAGAAGGAACAGAAAAAGCAAGAGGCACTAGCCACGACTGATGTGCCGGCAAATGTGTTTTTTGGGACCAAAAAACACACGCCTGCAGCATCGTTGTCCAGCGGGAACCAAGCTAGGAGCAGCACATCCGCACCAGCGGGCCAACCCCACCAACCTAGGCCCAAGCCCATGAGTGTCGCAGAGGTAGCCAGTCTACTAACGAGCAGCGATGTTGAAATGTCAGTATCGCAAAGTAGTACACAATCAACGCATGCGGCAGCTCAGCAGATAAGTCTGCAGCAGCAGGCGCAGCCTCAAGAACAGCAGCTGCAGGCGCAGCCGCAAGAACCGCAGCAGCCGCAAGAACCGCAGCAGCAGCCGCAAGAACCGCAGCAGCCGCAAGAACCGCCACAACAACAGCCCACAATAGTAGTTGTTCCTCCTGAAGTAGGGGCATTTCAGGAAATCGAGGTTCCTGCAGACAAAGAGGGTCAAGCCACTGTTTCAGAAGATCCATTGTCTTCCAGACCCCCAGCAAGGAAAAGGAGGGTTATTCCATCATCTTCTTCTTCAAGCCCCGCTTCTGATGATCTTGATGCCACTTGGAAGCCACCAGCTCAGTCTGAGAGTGATGCACACCACAAGACAAGGCTAGTGAAAAGGAAGGTTCCAGAAAGCCTTAGAGTTATGGAGGTAGATGTACAAGAGGGAGATGATGATGATGACGAGCCAATCGTCACGGACATCACTCCCGGACCAAAGGATATGGAGACCAACATTATTACCCTATCCAAAATGGCTGCAAGGGATGTAGCACGGATACCACCACCACAGGTAACACCACCACCACCTCCAGCTTCCATATTTTCATTTGCAAAGGAAAGGCAGGGACCTACATCCAGTTCAACCACCACCTCAGTAGGTAGTGGTAGAAGTCGCAGTGTAGCTGCTCAGAGTCACATTCCAAGCACATCCTCCAGTTCATCTGGTATTGAAAGTGACACATCCAGCAGCACCAGAAAGTTCTCCTCCCCAGTTTGGGACTTCTTTTTGGTTAGCAGTAACGAGGAGAACATTGCTATATGCTCAATTTGTCGCCATGCTGTTTGGCGGGGTAAGCTTGATACAATATACGGCAACGGAGGCCAAACAAGTCATCTCAAAATACACCACACTATCGTGTGGGAGGCTCACCTACTTCGCTTAGAACAAAGTAAAGCACAACCCATTGTTGTTGGGCATGAAGAATCAGGGGACGATATTATCACGGTGGAAGGTGAACAAGAGGGAGACAATTCTAGCCCTGTCCCCAGTAGTGTAGTAGCACCGGTCACATCCTCCTCAGCAACATCTCAGTGGCACCGCAGTAAGAGTCTGAGTCAGGCTGAGACACCAAGGCGACCAAGTAGTACTGCAATGATTATGAAACAAAGTGCGTTGTTGAGCCTAACTGGGTTGAAGAAAACTGCACCACAAAGGAAAATAATCCAGACTACCAATGACAGCATGCTTAGGTTGGAGGGGCAGTACCAACGCAACCACCCAACGGCACGGTTGTACAATGCGTAGCTGGCTAAAATGTTAGCGCTGGACCTTCTCCCTTTTTCATTTGTGGAAGGGGTGGGTTTCCTTGAATTTATGTCAACAATCTGCCCTAAATGAAAGGTTCCCAGCCGGTCCTATTTTGCAAGAGTTGCTGTTCCAGCACTACATCATGATGTGCTGGAATTGGTTGGACAAGCTTTGCAGCAGAGTGTTGTTCACAATATCCACCTAACAACAGACATGTGGACCAGTTGCCAAGCCACTGATTACATGTGCATCACTGCACACTGGGTCTCATTTGTGGGGGTTAGAGATAAGCTATCTGAAGGTGCTGTTGATGCAGCTGAGATTTTTAAAGCTACTCGGAAACATGCAACTGTATCCATGTTCGCCATGGAGAAATCTCATACTGCTGTAAACATATTGGAAGAGTTTCAGAGCAAGGTTTTTCAATGGCTGCGCCCAAGAGGGCTTAAGATTGGTTTTGTTTCCACGGATAATGGCATTAATGTACTTAAGGCCATGGAGCTTGGTTCCTATTTCAGGGTTCCGTGTTTGGCGCACTGCATTAACATTATTGTTCAAGACTTTCTGAAAAAAGAAGCCATAGTCAGCAACTTATTGACCATCTGCAGAAGAATATGCACTCATTTCAGCCATTCTTTTAAAGCTCGGAAGCAGCTGAGGATCATTCAACGTGACTATAGAATGCCAGTCAAAGCACTCGTCTAGGAGGTGGCAACACGTTGGAACTCAACTTATTACATGCTTGACCGTCTGTAGCAGTACAGGCCAATCAGTGAATATGTCATGCGAAGAGGGGATGCTACTGAGAAAGGCATGAGCCTTCAGATGGACCAATGGTGCCTAGTTAAATGCCTGACTGAGATTCTTCTTCCTTTCGAGGTCTTCACACGTGAAGTCAGCAAGGAGGACTGTACTATGGGCCAAGCTATCCCATTGTTGCAAATGCTAGAGCATCAGCTGAAGGAGGTGTCAGAAGCACACAAAGATGTAGAGGAAAAAAAGAAGCCTATGAGTTGGTGGAGAGCTTAGCTCGTCGCTTAGCTGACAATACAAAGGTGCAAAATAAGATTTTGCCACAAAAACATTACGTTTTCTGGATCCACGGACAAAATGGGCACTGAAGACAGTATTTCCTTTTTCAGAAATGGATGTTGCCTGGTACAAAACGTGGATAGCTGAGTCAGCAAGTAAGTTGGAAAATGAACGGCTGCTACTTAAAAGCCCGCTAGATAAACCCACAACAAGTACTGCAGCAGGGCATCCAGCGTCAAGTTGAACTTGGGAGCCTGAGCGCAGTGCGTTTGGCTCAGAACACTCACCAACACTATCTACAACTGCAAGATCTGTATCTTCAGGCCCAGTAACATCGTTACAGGATTGGTATTTACAGCAAGGCATTGGTAAGTCCAGTGCTGATGCAACAAGAAAAGAGCCCAAAAAAAGTTTTGAACCCCTGAACATTGCACGGATGGTTCAGGCCTATCTGGACGACCCAACAGAGGTGTACATTGATCAAAACCCATTGAGGTATTGGTATGGGAAAAGGGCCCAATGGCCAGTGCTCAGCAGGCTGGCGATAAACTATCTGGCTTGCCCTGTCGCAAGTGTCTCTTCAGAACGTGTTTTCAGTGCTGCTGGTTCCATTGCAACAGTGAGAAGGACCAGTCTCCCAAAAACGTGGAGAGGTTAACAATGATCAAAATGAATCAGCACTTTATACCACCAAATTACACAATAAATGAATCAAGGGAGGAAGATGAGGACAGCGGCCCAGGTGACAGAACTGGTGTGTTAGATGATGATTACCTACTTCTGGTTGAGCTTCCAGAGTTTGAGGACGAGCTATACTTCCCTGACAATTAGGCTTGCACTTCCAGTTCTAACTGTCTTCCTTCCTTTTATTGGTGTATCTGTCTTTATGGTTTGAAACTTTGAATCACAACAAATCCATCACCACCGTCTTCTAATTGTTTTATTGCCATATACAAGTTTCGGCTGGCTGCGCTGCATATCACAGTACACTCCTCAAAATCCTGCTCTTCCATCCTCCTGAATCTCCCTAAATCCATTGCCCTCAAGAAGTCAGATGTTGATGATTGGATGATGCAGAATAGAAAAAAAAAGAAAAAATATTTCCAAGTCCCTCCAAAATAAGTGGAACATGATTGATGATGACTACTATAGCTATCCTCCTTTGTGATCCGAGAGAGACTGCCCATTAACTGAAGATGAGAAGGAACAGGTACTGAATGATGCCATGCATTGGACACTGACTGAGTGATTTTGTTGTTGTTTGTTGTGCATGAAGTTACTTCATTGTGTACTTTATGTAATAATCTACACATTAAAAGTAACTCAAGTCCCTTTTCCCTTCTTGTGTTTTTTAATACCAAATTTGTACTTCTACTGCAGGCCGATACATTGCATTTTGAATATAGGAAGGGGACTCACTTGGTACACCCAGACTGAGTTGAACAACACCATCATGATGACCACAGTGACATAGTATCTTCACAGTCACTCAGTACACGGATCGGAGATGATTGATGGAATAAGTCAAGCAGTTTTATGAGTGGCATATAAGTTAAACAAGTAAACAACAACCACAGCAGACCTAAATGTCTGTGTAGCGGTGGAGTCAAGTGTAGCGGTGGTATGACTGCGGTAAATTGTAAAATGCTATGTTGCTTTGCTTTGTCCAACTCTTTCAAAAAATGTACGCGAAATGCAGGATGTGCAAAGGGTGCCGTCACCGTGGGCCTGCTCTGTCCTCTTGGTATTGTAGGTTATTGCTGGAAACAGACTGGAGTAGAGATGATGCATCCATGCCGCCTCGGAAAGTGTTCTTGTTGCACTACAACATTAATTTGTCCATTTTTTTCAAATTGGTTTCAATCTCAATATCCCTTCTGTTTTTGCATCTACAATTACAGGCCGGGCCTTACCCTGTGCTATACTTGGGAAAACAACAATGCACACTTACCTTACCAATGAATCTACATCTGCCAGGCAAGCAGTGGCGTCACCCAAGATTGGACGGAGCATCCATGGAAGTGAGGACCAAGAGGGATGCCGAGATTCAACTCACCATTGACCCGGATAACACAGTAACAGTATCAATTTTCATCTTTCAAATAATTTTTCTGTCTACAATCATTACAACAGTGTGTTCTTGTTGTTATTACTATTATTATTAGGTTTGCTCTCTGTCTATAATTCATCCCTACAGATATTTAAAAAAATTCTTTGCTGTCTGTAAAAGTAAGCCCGTAACACTGAACACAAACTGCATGTAATCCGGGTCTCTCCTTATCATCAATCATCAGGCATGCCTTATTTCCTTTTTCTCCCTTAACATATTGATATGGATATGGTAGTCTACAAAGATTCTGTCGTTTGATGTTTGTCCATGCATACAGTTTTTCTTTCTCAAACCTTTCCCCAAAACCCCCTTCCCAACCATTCAACAAACCCTAACCCTCTTTCCCCGGGCTGTGTGACTTATTGAGGTATGACTACATTAAATGTACATCAATAGTTTTTCACACGCTTGATGGGGCAGATGTGGCAAAAGCAACAGTACTTCAATTTCTAGGCAGGGCGGGGATCTTCTTCTGCTTGCCCACCTGAGCAGTATATTTGTGAGCTAATTTTTTTACCAAAGGAACCGGCTAATACATCAGCATTAATTCATGGCATTGATTGGGTTAATGGATTTTATTCGTTGTCATCCTCCTACACAGCACTAACAGTTACGCTTGTGTCAGTGTGCTGTAGGCCTAGTCAAGTGACTCGACACAACTAGAGTTGCTGTGTACTACTAGGCTATCTCCACCACCAATATGTTTTGTTGTATTTGGGCATATTATTGTTTGGCAGTAAGTTCTGTCCTGTACTGTACTTCATTCTACTACTCCTCGAAGAGTCTCTCTCAGGCTACTGACTGTCTCATTTTCTATTTTGGCAAATGCTGCTGCCAGTGTCTGCTACTACCACCACCACAACCATGGTATGTTAGGAAAGAAAACCATCATCACCATGCAGCCATCACTGTGCCTAAGTTCAACATCAAGCAAAGGTAAGAGAAGTTTGGGGGAGACATAATTAATAATGGACATGTTTTCATTAATTCAATTTCAAACACCCGTTTGAGTCCAGTTGCAGAGTGTCTAGAGTAGAAGAGACTGACAGTACTAGTTGTAGGACAAGTCACTCAGTGAGGGGTGCTGCATCTATCTGTTTCTGTCTTACAAAGTCATCCAATTATTAAAATCAAACACTGGCTGTGTGTGAACCTGCACCAGCAAGGAAAGAAGGATACAGTGTTATGTAAAACAGTAACCCCATCCAGAAAACATTAACAACATCGTATGTAAACTTAAGTAGAAATATATTATTTAATACCCTAACAAAAATAAACTATGCAAAAAAAAATCCCACACCTGACCCACCCCTCTCCCTAACCCCAACCAATGTCCGTAAAGAAAATGACAAATTGTCCAAAAGAGGAAACCCAATGCCCGGATCCCACCCACCCCAAGAATAATTTTAAAAGGGGCAATAAGAACGGGGTCTAAGTTCGGCGGGCTTTTTTCAGGAGGACACAAACTTGCTCCTCCAGGCAGGCAACACGGCGCTTCAATGCGCGGCAGTTGCATCCACAGGGGGGGCAGCACTGATGGAGGGGCAGCGGCGGGCGGCTGCCAGATGGTGGCGCCGTACCACTGGAGGGCGGTGGCTGGGGCCCGGGGCATTGAAGAAGGCTGCAGCTGCTGCTGCCTTCTCCTCCTCTTCCAGGACCACCAGCCGTCGATATTCGTTCTGTATTGCCTCCAGTTTCCGACGCCGGGCCTTGGCTGCCAACTCCTTCAGGTCAGGTTTCCCCTTGGAAGGAGTAGCTATATATGAAGAAGAAAAAACAAGACTATTGTAAAATATACTCTTAGCAAAGCAGTAAGACAAATATTTCTACACATAGTGTCACGGTAGCACTAGCAAGCACATAACATTTGTGGTATGTATGTTCTATCCTCCCACTTTCTTGGACTTTAACATTTGTGGGAGTTTCAGGCATTCAACCAACCATGCATTTGATTCCTATCAGCCACCAGTATGCATGCTGCATGCATGCCACAAATCCTTCTCTGCCAGTCATAAATCTTAAATCTCGCCCGTCCTTCTTCCTTCCACTCTTCTTTCCCTTTTCGTTCAACCCATCCATCAAGGTCATCTGATCTGACTTTTAGTCTTCTCCATAAAACTTTCACAGCTGAGTTGAAATCATCAGATAGAAGAGGCCATTGGTTACTCAACAACACTCCCGCCACTAATGCTTTTACTAATGCTAAGTAAAGGGTGTCTTCAACCGTTCACAACAACCTCTTACTTAGTAAGTCAACTGTACAGTATCATACAGTACACCCTTGCAGTGAGTGTAATGTCAATAAGTAAGGATTAGGTATCTAACTTACCACCACCTGCCACTGCTGCTGGCTCACCCCCTGCAGCTCCTCCTGCAACTGCCGCCTTCCCCTCTCCTCCGTCAGCAGCCGCGTCACCGCTGGCCCCGTCACTGGTGGTTGGTAGTGCGCCTTGAAAAAACATTACACATTTTTTAGGTGTCATATCCACCTCCCCCTATTTTTCACTAGCAAGATTGAAAAATGAGTTAATAGTAATACATATATATACAACATACATTACTAGTACAAATCAGGTAGTAGTAGAGTAGACACTAGTAGTTATATGGTCCCTAGAGTCATTCTATTCTTTGCTTAGTTAGCCCGAGCCATGCTACCATTTTACTTTTGTGTCTTTTATTTTAGCACATGCGTCGTTACCTCGCAGCCTTTGAGCCCACATGAGCTCATACTGCTACTGTCTAAGCGCTGCGTACAGTGTCAATCAAAACAAGCCACTTTGTTATGGAGTTCTGGTGTTAGTCCATATTGCTTATCCAAAATGCTACACTTTTTGGCACGACTGAGAAATCTTGCAATATACTAACGTGCACCATTTTTCTCCTAACAGACAGAAGATTCCATTCTCAGAACCAGAGCTTTGCAGAGCTTATGATGTAACCAGTACTAGCTTCTTCTAAGGTGAGGGGTACACATAATTCGCTCAGATCTTCATTTATAATTTTATATAAACTATATTCCTATTCCTACAACTGTTAACTTATTTATTAATCCTGATTTCGCTTTTTTTCCCTTCATTCTATGGACTTATACTTGTTGTAAGTGTAACTAATTGCAACAATGTTTTTTGCATTTTGCTGTTGATTATAGAACAAATGTACATAGCTTGTCAGTTGCAAATAAAATAATTTTTGAACTTACATAGACTCAGTGGTATTTGGTGTGGATGGACTTACACGAATGAGCGAGCGAAAGGAAGGGTGTGCAAACTGTGCTTGTGCATTGCTTCCACGACTGAGAGGTCGGGAGTGTTATGTTCTGGGTTGTCTACTCATTGGGTATTGGGGGGTTCAGTGAGCTAATAGTAATAAAACACTATTATAACTAGTCTGGCAGGGGATTGTGGTGGGTTCTGTTCTGACTGAGGTGTGAGTGTGAGGAAGGTCCAACCTCCCATCACCAACATCCTAATTTCTTGTGCAACTGCAATGTTCTGTGGAAAATCCCTACAACAGCAGTAGTATGTCCTATCCTATCAAAATAGTAAAATCTGGTTGGGCATTATGTTGGTGGGAATTGTCGACACACATCAAGATTAATAAAGCCTCAAAGATTATGAAGAATAGAAGGAGTACAAGAGGACAACCCAAAGGACTGGACTCATCAATGGCTAGAGCTACTGGTGAATCTGATTTTTATTTAAAACCTTTTAAATAAAGAGTGGCCAACTGGGCATGCTTAGCTACAGACAGACTGATAGTAGTAGTACAGAGCAGAGGCAGTTAGAGGCAGAGATAACAAGAATCTAGAAACAGATAGTCTAGATCGAAGGGTAATCGTTGGTAAAAAATAGCATTAGGAAACGGAAACAATAGTTCGGGAAAAAAAATACGGTGCAGTAAAAATTAGTGAATAAGAATTAATATTAAAAACAGAAAGACTTACTGGGGCCAGCAGAAGAGCCCTCGTTCTGGCCCTCCTGGACTGGAACTGCTCCTGCCGACTCTGCCCCCGTCTTCTTGCCCCTGGGTGCTGATCATGAAAGATATAAGAAAGGAAGAGACAAACATTGATGATTGGTGAAACAAATAAAATATTTTTATAAGACTGTCAAAAAAAACATTTGTGTAAATAACAATTGCAATAAAATTTACCTATCTAATCTGGTCGACAAGTAGTATCTGGGGATTCGCGGACCGACTAGTTATTATTTATCTACACTAATCTAGTGTTCCATTGTGATTACAGAATACTAACTAAGCCTAAGTAGTACGTACCACCTGACCGTGCACACCTATTCCAGGCGTGCCAATTGTACATTAATTAAGCATTTCCACTTCTTTTAGTCCTCAAAAATGCATAAATGGAGGACATATCCCTGTATTTTTGCATACACAAAATTGTTGGTTTGTTGATACAGATGTTCTGTTAGTGCTAAGCCTATTAGCACTCACTGAACAAACTACAAAAGGTTCTACTAAGGACTGGGGTAAGCAGTAGCAGCACTCAGCAGCACGTGACGTAATAGAGGGGGCGTCGCAGACCACTAAAAAAATTACAAACTTATAATAAGTAACTAAACCTAAGTATCAATCCACCCCTATCTCTTAGTGACAGGGCAAAGGAAGGACTAGAGTCACTCTACCATTACCTACCTTAAGTTTTCTAAAATAAACTCTTACATAATCACGCAAAACGAGTGCAAACGCAAAGTTGCAAATAACAAGATTAATAGCGCAGAGCACCAGTGTCATAACAATCTCAGAAGGCTTTTAAACGTAAATTACCTGTAGTGTATGTAAGCAGCAGCATTCTAGTTGGTCGGCAAAAAAAATATATTCGCAATATATAACACAGAGAAGAAGAACAGACACAAAGTAGTAATAATTAAATAGCTACTCACCAAGACCCGGGACCTCCACTCCTAGTAGGTCCAGCAGGTCCTGCTCCCCGGTCCAGCATATCGGACCACCGGTGCGTCAGCTGGTTCTGGCTGCGCCGGACACCCGAGCTGCGAAACACTGTCCGGCGCACCTTCCCCCACCACTGCCGACGCTCCTGGAGCCCGTACCCGGACCCAGGCCTGCCGCCTGCTGCCAGGGTTAAGGGGAGGTGGCGCTGCACAAAAAAAACAGTGCAGCCAACTCCACCTCCCCAAATAAGGCCTGTGCCTGCACCCCTTGTGGGTGCCGCCTTCCGCGGGTCACGGCTCAGGCTGCGATGATCCCTTTGGCCCTTTGCCATGGTTCTGGGGTAGGCGGGGGGCGGAAAAGAAAAGGTAAAAATTAAAAAAGTAAGTAACAGAAATGAAAAAAACAGGTAATAGAAAAAGAGTGAAAAAGTAGTTAAAAAACACAAAAAAAGTAGACAAAAACAAAAAATAGAGAGTCAGGAAAATAGAGAGAGAAATAATAAATAATAAAGATCAAAAAAGAGTTTTCAGAAGCAAAGGATTGAAAAGATATAGGGAGGATTGAAAAGCAGGCCCCAGAGCCATAGCATAGAGTGAATTGAAGTGAAGTGAAGCATGGGCAAGTTCGCGAGATATTTTCCCCCGAGCGCGCAAAAAGCATCGCGAACACGCAATACGCGTTCCCGAACAGGAAATACCTAACACGAACAAGCACGAGCATGCATTGCGCGACCCGGAACAGGAAATAGCATCGCGAGCGGGCGGGACAAGTGAAAACAAGATGGCTGCGCCCATTAGCGACCGCATGGGGATGTTGGCGACACATTTCCAACGCGATCACACGAAAACATCACGAACGGGCGGGACAAGAACTTCCGCATCTTCGCGATATTTCCGCTCGTTCGCGATAATTATTAGCGTGTTCACGATGGTTTGCGTAACGCGATTATGCAATTTCCGCCCACCCTTAGAAACCACTACCATCCCTCAACTATGCGCAACAGGCATTTCCACGGAAATTTGCGCATGACCTAAAAAAAATACACTGCACTGCCTACAAAAAGCTATTTCGTTTACCAGCCTGCACCAGGAACACCTTAATTTGTCTGGAATTCAATCTTAATCAACAACAATTGGAAGAGATGGCGACCCTGGTTAAATACTTTTATCAAACAAAAGCGGCGCCGGAGAACTCTATGAAGGCCGTCATAAATGCATCTTCCAACAACCTGGCAATCCTTGGCCCGCCTGTCTTGCCTCAGCCAAAGATCTCCTGCAACTTGCTACAGAGAACTGGGATCCCAGCATAATCAAGTATGCTACTATTAAAACAACAATAAAAAGCAAGTACGCTTACGTTCTTGCACTTTGGATATTGAATCCTTGGTAAAAAGAGGCTTTCACAAGACCCAAAGCTTCCCCCACACACTGCCTAGCCTCAAATCTCATCTCACACAGACGTGGGGAGACAAGCCCTACATAGGATCCTAGCAGCCAGACTACATCCTCTCCCTCTTAAAGAACTATATCCAACTGGGAAAGTAAGGCCAGTCATCACGGAGAGCCGCCTTTGCAATTACAAACTCGAGTCTTTGGCCCATATTTTACTCTGCTGCCCAGCGTTGCGGCTAGTTCGTAAAATCTACCTCAGGCCCATTCTCCTCCAACTGGGTACTCGCATAGCAAATGGGGCAGTCCAACAACTTTATATGTTGGACATAGTGAAGCAAATGGCCAAGTTTGGCAAATCTGTCCACTATACTCGTACAATCTAAAAGACTGATCATCACTTGCACTGTGCCTAATTAAGAAAGCAAAGGAGGTTTTAATAACGTTGTGTACATATACTTGTTCTTTTAGATTTTTTATCATTGCACTGTGTTTATTTAAGAAAGCAAAGGAGTTTTTAACAACGTTATGTACATGTACTTGTGCTTTTAGATTTTTTTTTTTATTCTGCCAGCTTCATATGTTGCATTTTGTAATGGTTTTTAGTAACCACACAAATAAAAAATTCATTCATTCGCAGCCTGGTCTGAGGCCTGGCAGTGTAGTCAACACCTGCTACACACAGCTAAAGGTCATGTAGAACAGGATGTCCTGCCAAAATCTATCAGCTAGAGACTATACAGCACAAATCTGTAGGTTAAGAGAGGAGGGGGGAATTTTAAAACCAAAAACTACATGAACTACCTACAGATTTGCGCTGTTTTGTCTCTAGCTGATACATTTTGGCAGGACTTCCCTAAGAATATGGCTAAGACAAGTCTGATTTTTTCGGATTAGTGTAAGTGTCCCTGATTCAACCTGAGACCTGTCTGCATTGTTGCATTGTATACCTATGATCCCTGCATAGAGTTGGGGGACATAGATTTATAACTACGCCTTACTTTTGCAGGTGCAGTTCGTTCCGCTCTCGTTTTCCTTGGAGAAATGGGCCCACATCCTTGCCCCACTATAGCCCTGTCCATAGGGCTACTACTGTAATTTTCAGGGTCCATGTAAACCCTATTTTACTGTTTTTCAATAAGTTCCCTTCCCGTTGAGGTAATCACACTAAAACTCTTTACTATTCCATCCTAGGTGCCCTACAACACCCGCACCCCCCCACCCCCTCCACAGTCCTGATGAAGACCCCCTTGTGAGGTGTGAACCAACCTACATTCAATTGGGGTCGAAACGTCAACATTCCCTTCTGAGCCAGCCACAAAACAACAGAGATTGCTCCACTGTGTTTTTGTAATTCTCAGACCTGGCCACATCGAAATCATGTATAATATGATGCATTAATGGCTGAAACTTAATTTTGAATCTTTTGTTGACGACTATGAAATCATTGTTTGCACAATTATCACTTGCTCACACACTTTACCCTCACAAAATCACTTATTTTATGATCCCTTCTTTCCCTGTCGCTCTGGGCACTTTGTGTATGCAATCTAATGATATACTAGATGTACTGAAGGACATGCCAGTGTGAATAAATAACACTGTTCAATCTTTTATCCTTTGTATGCTTTTTCCAAATTTGTGATTATTTATCCTAAGCTTTGTGGCAAAGAACTTGTTACTGGAACCACTTTCTACTGTATTGCCTATAACCCAGGTCCCAGTACCATTAGGTCTACCCATATATATAACAACCAGTGTCTAAAAGTGGCAGATGCAAGAATGTAATGTTGATATGTACCTACAGTGACCAGCCCCTAAAAACTATTTTCACTTTTAGGATTGTAGCTGTCCCTTGGGAAACATTAACATTCAGATAAAATATTATCTGGCACATGCATCAACAATGCCATTTGCGATTCCTTAATAGCGAAAAATAAGGATTTGCTAATAAGGAATAGCAAAAGGCTATGCATGTAGAAATCGCTTACAAAATTGCGATTTCTAAACATTCCTTAATTGCTACTCGCACATTGCGAGTCGCAATTAAGGAATACCTCCCCATTGATTCCTATGGGCCTAGAGGCCCATAGGAATGAATGGGAGGACTTTCTCAATTTGCTAATCTCAATTAGAGAATCGCAAATTGCTCATGCTATTTCAAGGGTGCCAAGGCGTCAAAAAGACACCCTGTTGCACCCCTGAAATCTGCATATGAATACATCTTGCACACACACATGCCCCAAGGGCATGTGTGTGTGTAAAATGGAACTTTGAAAAATGCACTTTAGTGCATTTTTCAAAGTTTTTGCAAATTACCATGAAGTTCAACTTCATGGTAATTTGCTCCCCCTATTAGCGAAATCGCTAATTTTTAAACTTTCATGCATTGCATTTAAGGAATCTCAATTTGGGATTCCTTAAATGCAATCGCAATTTAAGGAATCGCTATTTAGAGATTCCTTAAATAGCGATTTTTGCATTTGGGATGATGCATCCCAAATGCAAAAATACCGGTCGCAAAGGGGCAGATTCTGCTAATCTGCCCGTTTGCGAGCAGTTTTCTCGTTGATGCATGTGGCCCTATGTCTGTTAAATTCGAATTGGAATAAGCTACAGAGTCTATTAAACTACTATTTTAATTATTGATTAAAAATCCATTTAATTGGATTTTTAGTAATACTTAGGAGAAGTGACTTCTAAAAAGTTACAATTCACCTCTCTGAACCTCTAGTGGCTAATTAGTCCTAATCAACAGCTGGACCTTATCAGTGCTTCCTCTTAATGAGGTGTGAAAACTCCTCCCAGAGCAATAGCAAAGGCTTAGGCCTTTTCACAGATGACCTGGGGGTGAGGATTGTGAGTCCTCGCAATCCAGGAATTAGAGCTATGGCGGGTCTAGGAACTTCATTAACTTGAAAGGGACCAAGGTGAGGTCTACTCATTCATAGTTAAGTGTAAATAGAGACCTGAGAAAGGGAAGCCCTCCATTCCTCAGGCCATTTGGCAGAAGCCTGCTACTAGGTTAGTGGGAGGGGACGCTGGTCCCAAAACAAGTTTAGTGTCTCTGAAGACAAGGGGACCGGTCATTTACCTAAACACAACACCATCTGGCACACAGTCTCCCTTCAGGAACAAAATATTCTTTCATTTTGGATTTGCCTCAGGATAGTGAACTGTGGGATAGTTTGATGTAAGGCAAACAAAATATGCTGCAAAAGTGGAACCTCCATAATTTTTCCCACATTGGTTATGGAGTGTCCACAGGTCACCCCCAACCACTGACTTGCGAATTCTACAAAGGTGGCACGTCAGCCACAGCTCATCAGAACATTTTCTAGACCTGCGGAAGAACATAAGAGGACTGCAACATCTGTTTGAGACTTGTGTTAAGACATGAAGCGCTGGGCCTACTCCCTCTTGTACCCAGGACTACGAAGTAGACTCCAAGGGCCAGTTGCCTGGCATCCTGTGTGGCTATAAGGACAAAACAAGGTGCAAGAGGCCATTCTTCTTAAATGTCGATCCGACCAGTAGCAGCTGGACCTGAACTGGATTCTGCTGGTTGACTGTGCAGGAGTCAGCCCTACCCCCTAAGTGTTGTCGCAGAGGTCCTAGGAGCCTTACAAATGACACAAGAGGGTGCTACATAAACTCTAAAAAGTTGGGGCAAACTCTGCCAAGCAGGTAGTCATTTATAAAGGCATTGGCAAGAACCACCATCACGGCTGTTCCTGTCAACGCATTGTACTGCTGCTGCAGGGCTGCATAAGAAGGATGCAGCCCTGTAGTAAACAGTGTTCTTTTTTTTTCTATCAAAAAGAAGATCCCCAAACTGGATTTTCTTATTGAAAAAAAAGTTATGCTCCCCTTGCTATGGGAGGCTTCTCCCATGACAAGGGGAGCATTGAAATCGTTTACTGTTCCTTTCCACCAGGTTTTACCTGAAAATAAGGTTGTTGGGCGGACATGTCACCTTTTCTCCAATGGCCCTTACTCCTGAGGGCCATTGGAGAAGTTTGGCCGTGGCGGAGACAGTGCAGTCTCCGCGGTGGGCACAGTTATGGTCTGCCTGCCATTACATTTTGTGGGCGGATCACTATATTGGCGGGGAGGGCATTCTGCTGCTGTTGCAATGGAGTACCCTGTCTTCCGATATATAAATCAGGCACTAAGTCCAAAGGTAGAAATTATGACTGCGTGAAGATGCGAAAAGTATCCACCTGACTCAAGGACTTCATCATGAAATTTGAATTTCTCCCACTCATAGCTTTCCCTACCAGAACCAATGTATTCAGCAGGACCTCATCCAGCAGCCATACGCTTTCATAGGACTTCAGTGGCTAAAATCTGCAGCCTTGCCTGTTCAAGTATTTTTATTTCCATTTCAGAGACTAAGGGCCCAATTTATAGTTTGGCGAAGAGGATACTCAATCTCGACGGTGAAGAAATACACTCCCTGGGAAGGTCCGCCCACTTCATTTAGAGTTGGGCAGGACTTCAGTATGTCGGCATCGGAGACCACTCCATCTTTGCCATCAACATATACCTCTAACTGCCAGGTGTGGCCAGCATTGATCGGAGGTAGGGGGCAGGGATGGGAGGGGGGGACGCGTGATGTAGGTGGGAGTTCCAGGGAGGGGGGAGGACGTGGGAAAGCAGCTAGAAAAAAAGTAAATAAAAAATTAAACACATACCTTTACGCCGCTTCCTCGCCCATCTCTCCTCCGTAGTCCTCCCTCGCTCTGCCACAGGAAGCACACCCAGCTCCCAGTCAGCCAATCACAACGCTGCATTAACAGCATTGTGATTGGTCTGAGTGCCATATTTCAGCACTCAGACTCTGATTGGAGGCCTGGGCATGTTCCCAATGTAGGCTGTAATGCAGCCTGCATGGAGAACATGAAATGTTCGCAATACTGTTTTGGGTTGCCCAAAGGGCCGACCAAGCTGTCATTGTGCACTTTAGGAGGGTGCTACCACTCCTCCCCTGCCCCCGCCCCCTTACGCAAAGCTGTGGGTGGAAGTAGGAGATTTTAAAATGATAATAACATGAGTTATTATTTTATTTTCTCTGTCTTTCACTGCAAAAAAGAAGCAGGCGACGCTCATCCGCCTTAGTGGATGAGTCACTACTGCCAACTGACCAACAGAGTAAGGGCCATCGGAGGTTTGGGCATTTATCCGCCCACCCTATTTAGAGGGTGGTAAGGGATGGAGGAAGCTGTAAAATGACTTCCACATCATGGGAGAAAACTCCCTTGGTGAGGGGGTCATTGGTTTTTATTATATTGTCAAAAAGAAAATCCTGCGATTTGATTTTCTTTATAAATAAAAAAAAAAGTATAATTTACTACATGGCTCCATCATGTTGATGGAGTTGTTCATCAATCTTTAAATGTGCTTACAGGATGGAAGTTCCTGTAAATGACAGAGATGTCTTCTACACCACCGCATATCTCGAAATTTGGCAGCGGGCACTCCCTCAGGTCAATTAATTACTTTACCCTGTTGCCCTGGTAGAGTAAATACTCACCTGCCAAACTCTAATCAGACCCTAAGTCAAAAGGTAAAATCTTTGACTGGGACAAACCCGCTTGGTGAATCTGACCCACACTCTTTTGTGGTCTGCCTGAAATCAAGCCTTGACCCCAACAACCACAAACGATGCCTACTTATTGTAAGAGAGATGCTGTCACACTTAGTTTAACGTTGTTCATTAGGTATAAGGAACATCTCCAGCTTGCCAACAATGCTCCTTCTGGAAAATTACCATTACACACTCACATAACATTCTAAGGCGAACGCCCGCTTAACATTCTAAGTGAAACGTACTTAAGGATGAAGGAGATGGGTACGTTCAAAGGGTGGAAGGACACAAGTGAATATACCAAGGGGAACGGCAATAAATTAATATTACAACACTACTGTTTGGTGCTTTTCTGTTTCTTAGCATTTTTTCTGCCTCAAATATTTAAAAATGCATATCTTTTGTTCCCCCAATTGTATTTTTTTGTGTGGTGTCACCCTACTCATTAATCTTTTCTCTAATTAAAAAAAAAAATAGTTGTGGGGTTTTCATTGTGTGGTGTTTTGATTTTTTTACTGTTAAGTTACAGTTAAATACTTTTGAAGTCAAGCCTGTCTGTTCTGTGCCATAGCTACGAGGGATTGAGCCCAGGTTTAAATTATTGAAATTGTCTGTTTCCCTGACATGTTTGTAGTCTTACTCCTTCTGGTGTACTCACATCCACCCCAATTAATAAACCACTTTTTCACTATGGTTTTAACACCATAGCATACATTTAAAAACTTGAAGTATAGTCGGTGAGGAACTAAAACTAAAATAACACGTAAGTTGGGGTCAGCTCCACAACCATTAAGTACAACAAAAACCATGCAGGCACAACTCAGAAAAAAATGCAACGTGTATGTTCTCAAAATATTTATACCAATAAAAAAATCTAAAAACACAGCATAATTAAAGAACATGTACCAATACATAATGCTACATTCATAATCATCTCTTACAGTGTTGAGAGTAATATCATGTGTAGTCTGATCAGTGATATTTTTGCAACATTTGTAATTGGACCTCTTGCATCAAGGGCGAAAGCATAACAACTGTAATTTGATACATGAATTATGGTTTGAATGGCTGATGTGCAAGGTTGAGGAGGCAACCATAACTTGTAAAGTTCAAGGATTTTGCTTTTATTAGTAACCTTAACTGTATTTCAGCTGCTTTTAAGTGTATATAAATAAACATATATTTAATTTTAAGTGAATTACAGGGGCAGTGATAGCACCTATGTATCATAACTACATAACTACAGAGTTTTCAGTTAAAAGGCATTTTTTGTTTTCTAATAACTTTGGCACCATTTGTCAAATCCCTATGAAACTTTTCAAAAAAGGGTACACTCTCTTTAGGTTCTTCATGGCAAATTTTTTGCTGATCTGAGAAGCAGGGGTCTAAAAATAGGGGAATGACCCTGAAGGTTCAGTTCCCATTTTAGATCCTATATGCAATTTTGCTCCTCAATACAGACAAATGTTGAAAGGAATTACAGTAAACCTGGCATTTAAATAGACCTTCACTCAAGAAAGATCCTTTGCTTGGGTTGGTGTAAATCTGGTGTGAGGTTTTTGAGAAATTAGCATTTAAAATGTGGTCCCATCTGGGCATGAAAAGGTTATGTTTTAGAGCTGTCTTCGCTGTTTGTGACTCAGTGGAGGAGTCACAAATCCAGTTCCAAAACTAAAGACACACCACTTGAAGGGGCAGCTTTTTCTCCCATGGGCCATAGGGATTTACAAACCTGGATTTGGCTATAAATTAGCAAATTCCTCAGGTCCTGATAATCACCATTTTGGGAACAAGAAAAAGAAAAATGGCATAAGGTAGAGGGAGAACCTACCCTGACCCCAGGACCAGGTGGAGCCCCTAAAGGGACCCCCAGGAATAAAGGTTATAAATTAATATTCCCATATTGGGATTTGTGAATCATAGCTGAATTTGTAAACTCTGGATCCACCCTGCATGGAATCGAGGGAGATTACCTGATTTGAACATCCAGCTAAGGTCTGTGAATCCATTAAAAACACTTGGAAAAAAAAGTATTCAGTGCTCCACTGCAACGAATGGCCAATGGCACAAGACGCGTTGGCCACCCAAGACTTGTGGGGAGCAAGGCCTTGCCTAAGTCCAGTGCCACTGTACACAGCCAAAGGCTTTGTGCAGCAGAGTTGGCCACACTCTGGAAGTTGGACATCTGGCCTTGCTGCCTGCTGCCAACCCACACTGTGCATGGCCAAACTCTGTTTGCAGGTTGGCCTTGTATGGTGGATTTGTGCACCGGGTCTGGATGAAGGTAAAGGATTGTGGGCCACCCCACTGCGCACGGCCAAAGTCTGTGAACAGTAGGGCTTGTCCGGCAGTGGAGGGTAGGGTGCAGGTATTGATCACGGCCAGTCCCTGTTGCCAACTCCTGCTGTGCACAGCTCAGAGTCATGCAGCGTGGGAGCTGGCTGATCATCGTTGGTTAGTTTCATGGAACTGGTGCATGTGGTATATTTTTCAAACCAATCAATAAAAAAACAAAGGTTAAAATTAAGTTATGGTTAGCTTTAGTTATTGACGTATTTTTAAATAGAACCTTGGACATTCATGTTAAAAACCACGTTAAAGTATAGTCATGGTTATGAATTAAGACCATTAAGCTGCCGACATTCCCAAGTTATGGTTAGGATCACTATCCATAAATTGCAGGACAGTTATTCTAATCCTAACTAGCACACCAAATGAAGTGCTTAGGTTCTCACAATATCTATGGTACTAAACAACAAGCACACAAAAGGTGATGGGAGGATGCTTTCAATAAGTCTAATCACTGGCAATCGCTCGAGTTACATTCCAACCCATCATTCTTTTGCCCACTATGTCACCTCAATTTTGACCCAGTTATATGAAATCAGTCTTGACCCTTCTCCAGTAGGAACAATCCAGCCCAATCTGCCATGTCAGGTCCTCCCTGAACATGAACACAAGCAACCCAAGACCGGTTATGCTCTCATTGCGGCTCGTCAGATGGGTGTACCTTAGTTCCAGTGGCACAGTGAGCATGGGACCCACTTTTGTGCATACCCTTGCTATTAAGGGCATTACATCAAACACAAAAAGGACAAATGCTCGCAATAAGTCTATCCGCTTGCAATCATTGGGGTTTATTCTAACCCATCGTTCTTTTGTCCACCATGCGACCTCAGTTAGGAGCGACTCCGCCATATGCGAATCAGTCTTGATCCTGCTCCAATAGGAACAGTTCAACCAGAACTGCCGGGCCAGGTCCTCCCTGAACCAGAACATGAGCAACCAAAGTCCATTGCGCCCAAATTGGGACATATGAATTGTCTACCTGACTATCAACCTGTCTCACTATCAATCTACCTGTCTGTCTGTCTGTCTGTCCGTCGGTCAGTCCATCCATCCATCCACCAACCTACCTTAGCTATTAGTAATAACGAGTTACAAAAACATTACAAAAAATGCCTTAGCAAAGACAAGAGACTGGCAGTCATTGCCAGACAGATTAGCTTTTTTAAGTCTGGTGTTAGCAAACACCTTTCAATTTTGCTAAAATTATGTGTTTATGATAGTTACTTATAGCGATTTTCAGCCAGACTTCATCCGATAGGTGGTTGTTGTGTTATTCACATTTTTCTTCCATCCACATGAAAAATGCATCATGGGGAAATGGGTCAGCCCTTCAGCCATTCCTGACTTCACTGTGAGTGATGGCATGCTTTCAGCCACGGTCGGTAGTAGGAGTAACTGCAGGGCGGTGACGTGGGGAGGGGGAGGGGCAGGGTGGGGGTAGTAAACTATGGATTACGGAGGTTTACAGGTAAATTAACATATAAATTAATAAAACGAATTTCGTTGCGTGCACTGCATCCCCAAATGCGATGCAGTGCACGCAACGAAATTCGTTTTATTAATTTATATGTTAATTTACCTGTAAACCTCCGTAATCCATAGTTTACTACCCCCCAACCCTGCCCCTCCCCCTCCCCACGTCACCGCCCAGCAGTTACTCCTACTACCGACCGCGCCTGCATGCTTTTCTTTTCACCAGGAACACACACACAAAGTAGTTCCCTTTAATGTCAGAGACTGGAGTACTACGGTAACGTGTGCTTTTTTAAGACCAAAAATATGTTTTTCCCCTTTTTAAAAAAAAAAGATTGATGAGTGCCCGGCAACTTCCCTACCAATAATGTTTTCCTAAAAACATGCCAGAACAAAGCTAGATTATCAAAGCCAAAGGGCTAGCAGCCAACTCCCGCTCTATCGGCTTTACCAATGCTTGTTTTTATTCTTGACGCCAAGCGAATTTATTTCTGTTGGTGTTCATTAAAAGGCTCTTTGAGCGCCAGCGAAAACGTTTCCACTCATTAATTTAATAAATGCTTTAATTAATATGCCATTTGCTTTGAATGGGACAACGAAAAAAAAAAGAAAAATCGAAATGGATTATGAATGCATTGAGGCTGCATTGATAATCCATGTGAGTATTATTACAAGACTAAAATAAGCAACATTTACTTTTCTGTCACTTTGTTCAAAGCAATCATTCCTCGTGCAACGGAGAGATTTACCTAACAGTCAATATTGAAATTAGGGATGGCTTTAATTAAAATTCCATAACTAGATGTCGAATCGTATAAAGAATCCTTGTAATTTAATGCGCTTCAAGGCCAAACAATTTCCTTCTGTTTGCTCTCACAATATTGCATGCTTCCCATTAACAAAGATACAAAAATATGGCTACATTTGCATAAAACAATCTGAAACTGCAGACGTCTTCTTTTATCTTTATTGGCAAAATCTGGGCTGTATTACACCTGGCACATTCCTTAGAGATTCTTCTCAACTAAAATCCGAGGCCTGTGCTAAAAAAAATCCCTGGAAAATATTTCTATTCTGCGTCATTTACTTAACATCCACCAGCTCCCCGCCGCCATTATCATTTTCCTCCATTTGCTCACCATGTGTTGCTAAGCAACAACAACATGCCTAATCTGCATGCTCCAGGACTTTCGGCAGAATAGAAAAGAGACTCCAAGGGCATAATATGCTAAGAAAAATAGCAAACTATTTGTAGTTCTCAATGTCTTTCATGCTACATTAAATCCCCCAAGTCTTTACTGAGGCAGGCGCCGCTCTCCTTGATGATCTGAAGAATGCGTCGACGGAGGCTTCTAGAAACAGCTTGAGAAGTAGTTTCAGCTAATGAAGGAAAATTGTTTTACAGTTGAAGGAATATGACTGTTTTCGAACAAATGGAAGAGTATGGGATTGAGTTACGGTCGTTGGCTTCAAAATATAAAATTTTCAGTCATATTTTGTGACGTAGTGCTGAGGAAGTTCATGTTATATATCAACATTTGCGATGAAATGATGAGTAAAGGTGATTCAGAGTAGTAGGAGCAGATATATTGGGCATGGCAATGTGAGGACATCAGGAAGGAAATGGCACCGCTCCTCCACATATAGGGAACATGTTTTGTGCGCAGTTTATTTGCATTATTTAAAATCATCCCTTGTAATGTATGCCTCCCGCCCCAGTGAAGGAAGAGGCAGGAGACTGGCAGGAGGTTGAAGTGTATTTATTCTCTTGAGGAAGAGTTCGGAGCCAGATTGTTACTCTCCAGTCTCTCTCGGCTAATGGCCGCCCGCACTTCCCATGATCCTCTCGGTCACATGATGGTGTATCAGCTAGACCGCTACACCTCATCTCCCCCCCTTAAACAATACAAACAAGGCACTAACAATATGTTTACATATTAGACATTAACAGTGCCCCGTGGGGCATGAGGTAACGAAAAATGTTGCAACCAGTTTTGTGGATAACACGGTGAGGAGGAATAATACAAAGTGGTATGAGTTCACATATCATATTCCCTACAGCTCTTTGGTAATACTATTGCTCTGCCTGTGCGGGTGCGTGTGAGGGGTACTTGTGTCCTCTGTGCCTCTCTAGTGTGTGTTCTGGGTTACCCAGTACCTTCCTCCCGGACCCTGTTGTGCGCACTGGGAGCGCTTTGTGTGGTATTTGAATCACAGGTGTCCTGGCTTTCCTGGGGCGTGCTGCATTGTGTGACTTCTGAACTACTCTGACTCTTTGCGTGGCCCACGTCGCTGTTGTTGTCTCTTATCGTGTCGTGGCTAGGTGTGCTTGTACTTGGTCTGTCTTCATCAACGTCCTCTACTTGTTCAGTGCATGTCAAAGATTTGGTTTTGTTCCAATTGATCACTTTGTTGCATTTTGCCATCCTGCTGTATGACCATATCTTGCCGTCGCTTAGCAGGGCGGAGCACAAGTATGCTTCTCTGACTTGTAGGGGCTCGCTGAACTTGCTGTCGCCTTTCCTGCGTATTTGGCTGAGCTTCACCCTGACCCATTCCCCTTTTTCTAAGGAGACATCTCGGACTCCGCGTTTCATGTTGTAATGATCCGTGTAGATCGTCTGAGCCTTCTCCAGGTTGCTTCTGACAACTGCTGGGTACCACTTACTCTGCAAACTGAGGTTCATCCACACTGAGTTGTCACGTGTGAACGGGTCCCGGTCCCGTAGGATCTTGAATGGGCTGTAGCCCGTCATGGTGGGTGTGATGCGGTATGCCCACACGGTGTGCTTGAATTCCGTATCCCAGTTTTTTCCCGCACTGATAGCTGCTTGCACGGACCCCATGAGTACTCGGCTAAATCTTTCCGCTAGCCTGTTTCCTGCAGGGTGGTAGACCGGGTTGTGTCTGGTTGTAATGCCATTTCTTTTTGTGAAAGCCTTCCACTTGTCAGACGTAAATTGCGGCCCAATGTCGCACATGATGCTTTTCGGAATCCCTTCATGTAGGAATGTGGTAATGAGGAACACAATGACTGTGTCCGTATCCATTTTCTCACATATCTCTACTTCCGGCCATTTGGAGTATCGGTCAATGAGAACAATGGCATACTTGGGTACTCCCCACGAATCCAGGATGGGGCCCAGAATGTCGACGGACAGCTCCTCCCAGAGGTTGTGAGGTGTGGGGAACTTCCCATGGGGTGGTTGCAGCAAGGTCTGTGATTTGTCGGCATTCCCGCACTACTCACATGCCCTCACATACCTCTCCACTTGAGTGTCGATTGCGGGCCACCAGTAGGATTGTTTGACTAGTCACTTCGATTTCACAATTCTTAAGTGGCCTTCATGCAGGAGAGTGAGGAGGTGATCCACGAACTGTTAGGGAGGGATTACTTTGGTCCCTCGTAGTAAGAATGTGGCATCATCACTGAGAGAAAGTTCATCTCGGACCTCCCAGTATTTCCTGAGATCATTGCTGATGTGTCTTTTCTCTGGCCAGCCTTGCGTAACATACGTTTTTACATTAATCATTTGGGATCTGCATCATATGCCGCCTTCCATTCTTGTGCGCTAAGGACCTCCTCCTGGTCCGTTGTGAACGCAATGGAGTATTCATCCCATTCTGTGTGGGTCTACGCCTCCGCTCTTGCAGCTGACCGACTGAGGTAATCCGCTACTTTGTTTTGCGTCCCCGGTAAGTAGGCTACATCGTATACGAAATCCAACAGTCTGAGAGTCATCTTGGCGATGCGTGGCGTGGCACTGGCATGTCTGCTAGATGTGAGGACTTTGACCAACGGCTTGTGGTCTGTCCTGAGAGTAAACCGGGAGCCCCAGAGGTATTGGCGAAATTGTTCCATGGCCCAAACGGTTGCTAGCATCTCCTTGTCTATGACGCTTAATTTCTCCTGATGGGGGTTTCCTTTCCATCCGTGGACATCTGCGACAGGACCGCTCCCAAGCCTTTGTCGCTGGCATCTATGGTCAAGATGGAGGCAGCTGAGCTGTCGAAGCCATGTAGTGGAACAGCTTCGCAGATGTCCGCTTTGATTTCTTCAAATTCAGCGTTGGTATCATCCGACCAGTTGAAGGCATTCTTCTCTTTCAAGAGTTGACAGAGGTGGTGCGTTTTGGGGGCGAAGTTCCGTACAAACTTGCTGTAGAATTCGGCCAATCCTAAGAATGAACAAACTTCCTCTTTGTTACGTGGAGTGGGTGCAGACATGATTGCGTCGACGTTCGCCTTCTTTGGGGCAATCCCGCTGTCACTTATTTCATGCCCCAAGTATGTGACGGAGCGTAGGGCAAACTTGCATTTCTCCCATTCCGCTGTGAGACCGTTGGTGGACAGGATCTGTAGCACTGCTTTCAATTTGTTATCATGGTCTTGTTTGGTTCTCCCCATGATCAGTATATCATCCCGGAAGTATAGGAGACCGCTGATGTCTTTAGGCAGTTTATGCATCCGGTTTTGAAAAACAGCAGCCGCGGAGGCCAGACCGAATGGCATGCGGCGAAATCTGTAACATCCGAATGGCGTGATGAAGGATGTTAATTTCCTGCAGAAAGGATGAAGTGCTATTTGGTGATACGCTGCCATAAGGTCAATGGTGGAGAACCACTTGATGCCTTTGGTCTGGGCTAGCATTTCGCTGATTTTCAATAGTGGAAATTTGTCAGCTATAATGTTTTAGTTAAGTTCCCTGAGGTCAATGCAGAGGCGCACTTTCCCATTGGGTTTGTGTGCCACCACCAAGGGCGCCAGCCATTCAGCACTTTCAATGGGTTCAATCACGCCATTGTCTTCCAGGCGCTGCAATTTCATCTGCACAACGTCTCTGCAATTGATTGGGATGTTCCTGAATTTGTGGCAGACTGGTGTGGCTCCTTCCTTCAGGCAGATCCTGTGGGTGAATTTTGAGAGTTTGCCAATGGTGCCGCCGAAGACAGAGGGAAAGTCCTCTTTGAGTTTCACTATTTCCAGTGCTGGCGGGCTGTCTGTCATGAGCACTTGTGTTGCCCCGCCTGGGTTGAGTTGAATCCCTAACGCCCCCTGGTCTGCCCATCCTAGCACGGAGGGTCACTTCTCTGCCACGTACAGTTTGCCCATGGAAGTCCTCCCCTTAAATTCGAAGAGAAGTGGGCGAAACCCTACCATGGGAATTTTTTCTCCCATGAAGGTGACTGGGTGGATGTCAGTGGGGTGAAGGTGGGTACCTAAAGTGGGAACAAAATCCCTCTCCCAAATAACATTTTGAATTATGGTATAAGGGGACCCTGAGTCAGCTACCATGGAAACTTGGACACCCCAATGGTTAACACACATGATGGTTTCCTGTTGCTGTAGCAATCAATACCTAGGACTTGGTCATTATTGCATAAGACACTGTCATCATCGGCTGCTCCCTCCCTCCCCTCCGTTTCTGAATCATACATGACACATTTAACAGCAGCATTACTGGGCCTCTTTCTACTTTGCCAAAGTGGCCCGTAACTCCACAAAAGGAACATTTCATACTGAAGGCCGGGCATCGTCTATCATTTGCCATGTGCGACTGGCTCCCACACCTGTAGCAACTACCTTTTTGGTTGCTAGGTGACTTGTTGGGAACCATAGACTTCAGTGCAGGTTTCCTGTTGGTTCGTGTCCCAGCAGAGGATGGAGGGCGGTCGTTGGGTGCTCTAATATCACTCACCCTGCATACGGCAGGTTTGTTCTCACTGTCTTTTTTAGCTGCGGCTGTGCATCTCTTGGACAGTTCCGCCTTTTTCACAATGGCAATAATCTCGTTGAGGGGGGCATCCCCACTCATCCACAGTTTCTCTTGAATGCTGGTATGTACTGTGTGCATTATAATCTGATCCCGCACTAGCTCATCATGAAAGGGGTCAAACTTGCAAGTCACAGCTAGTCTTTTCAACTCAGCTACATAGTCCGCCACAGACTCGGTGTCGGTCTGTTTCTTTTGGAAAAAATTATAACGGTCCATGGCAGTACATACGACTGGCTGGTAGTGGCTGTCTAAGTCCTCTAGCGCATGCTGAAAGATGTCATCAATGTTGGAGGCCCTAGTCTTTTTTACCATATTATCGTATACTCTTAACCCCTCTGGCCCCAGGTTGTGCAACAGGATTTTCTTTCTACGTTTACAGGAAAACTCGTCTTCCCCTTCACCGTCTAGTGCGGACAGGTGTCAAGTACCCGACCCAAAATGCCAAGCTTCCGCAGGAGCCGATGACTATTCCTCAATTCCCCAACTCAGTTACCCAAGCCGCGTACACATATATAATATATACATATACTAAGGCAACTAGAGGGGGGAAAGGGGAGTTGGAAAGAAAAGAGAAACGCCACATCTTCTTTCACCGGACAGGACTGCTTCTATTCTGTAGGGTTCTTCCTGCAAGACAGATCTACATTCATATTTTAACATAGTATTCTTTTCTTTTTTCTAGTCTTACACTTAACCCCAAAATGCGATTACCTGTCTTAGTTAAGTGGCTGTCTATTCTCCTTTAGGTTGCTTCCTATTTGGTCTCCGCTACTCAATGGTTCTGTTGATGATAGAATACTAAATTAATTCAGATGCTAAATTAAGTTGTATTTCTGATAACTCTCACTCAACTATTTCAATTGGAATATACACTGTATTTACCTTGCAACCCTTATGTAGTAGCTAGTCTTTTTCTCTTTTATTTTTCAGTTGAAGATCACTTCTTTTGGCGAAGCATCCAGATGTATTCAAGTGGAGGGAGAGGACTTCATAAGGTTGGTAAGTATCTTTATACATATATATATTCACTGAAAAAACCATAGGTTTCACACACGTTATAGGTACGAATTAGCATTTAAAAAACCTTGCAAATTCACTTAAAAAACCATAGGTTTCACACATGTTATAGTTAGCTGGACATTTCACTCGTAAAAAAACAATGCAATTCCCCCGTTATAGTTACTGCAGGCAACTATAACTCACGCGACCGCAATCCTCTGCTGATGACGTCAGATATTACATCACTGTATTTAGACACTTATTTACCCATGTCTTCTTCCATTAATCTTTAGCTATACATATATTACAAATATTTATTTTTTAGAAAGACACATATGTCATCAGTGATGTAATATCTGACGCCATCAGCAGGGGATTGCGGTCGCGTGAGTTATAGTTGCCTGCAGTAACTATAACGGGGGAATTTCATTGGTTTTTTACGAGTGAAATGTCCAGCTAACTATAACATGTGTGAAACCTATGGTTTTTTAAGTGAATTTGCAAGGTTTTTTAAATGCTAATTCGTAACTATAACATGTGTGAAACCTATGGTTTTTTCAGTGAATTTGTACAGTTTTTTAAATGCTAAGTTATGTATTTATTTTTTATTTTATTTTTTTAGGTTTTACACTGTGCGCGCACCGTGCGCTCTCTGTGGGCACTGGGTGCGCTTTGCGCACCGAGCGCCCACGGCTCGCAGTGCGCGCAGGGTCAGGAACTGTCCACTCTGCCCCCTTTTCACGTTCTCCACCTTTGTTTTTCACCCCCTCAGACTGCGAGAGACAAAATGGCGGCCGACACTTCCTGGTTTCGACCGTTTCGAATGTTTACCGACATCTAACAACCAATCAGAATTGCGCTCGTATAGATATTGATATGCTTTTAAATGCTATTTTCTCAGGAAATACTGAACAGATTTACACCAGACCTGCAAAAGGCACTTCCTTGACCTTATGGCTACCTCTCTGCCAAATTTCAAGTAATTCTGTTCAGCCGTTCGGGCTGTAGCTGTGTCTAAAGGTCCTATGGAAAAATGCATGGGGAAAACGCGTTTTGGGACCCCCCTTTTTTCTCGGCCCCCACTTGACGAATCATCCCGAGACTTTCAGGGTAGGAGCTGAGCGGAGCGCCCCATTAGTTTCGAAAATTTCGCGAGGATTCGTCAACCGGCGCCAAAGTTATTCAAAATAGAATTTTAAGATTTCCTATGGAAACTAGGTTGTAACTATAACTATCTACTGGCGACCGCCAGTAGATAATATATATATATATATCTATATACATAACTACACCTACTTGTAGATTCTTTGAGGAATTCTCTTCATTCTTTATTCTCTTTCTTTTTTCTTAGGTAAATGTTCACGACCACACCTTTGCTGAAAGGCAAATATCGGGAAAACACTGTTCTAGCAATTCTCTCAACAAGCCTGTTGAGCGCTGTAAGGTAAGTAGTCTGAAAACTGAGAAGCAATCTCCTTCTTTAAACGAGTGGCTGCTAACTCGTGAAGTATCTCTAGTCAGAGCCCTGACTCTGCCGTGTCTCACAATTAGAAATAATTGAGGTCCCAAAATAGTGTAGAGTAAATAGTCTTACCTTCCGCAGCCGCTGATGCGGTATCTCTGGAAATGCCAGCTTCGAATTTACCGGAATGAAAAAACGCCGCTAGAAAGATGCGACCGTTTTCTCTCAGAATAGCAGTTGAAGTGCGCAGTTTGCCGCGATTACAGTCGTGAGCACAGCTTCGCTGGGGAGGAGGAAAAATCACTAGACCAGCAACCTCAAGGGTAATCGCCGGCGACCATCTTGAAATTCTGCAGTGTATGGATCTGTCGTATCGTAAAGGAATCGTGAAGGAACATACAGCAAAGAATCGTACAAAATCCGACAAATCATCCAAAAGTACTGGTCGATATTACAACAAGACCAAGATTTGATGCCAATTATTGGAACACAACCGTCAATTGCATACAAAAAGGTCCAATCCATCCGAGACCTTACTACTCGGAGTCATTTTCAAGGCATCAAAACGATACAATCTAACTGGCTCACGCAGCAACAAATAGGTTTTAAAAAATGCAACAGTTGCAAAGCATGCAAAATTGGGAAAAATATGAGAACACTTACCGATCCAGAAGGCAAAACCATTCACATCAAACATAAAATAACTTGCACAACCAAATTTGTCATTTATGCAATTCAATGTGATTGTGGTATGCTCTACATAGGTAGCACCATATGCATGCTAAAAAAACGCATTTTGGAACATGTCAGAGCGGTAAAAAACAAAGATCTCTCCTATGCTACCGCAAAACACATGCTAGCATGCCAGGAGGGAAACTGGATGAACATGTCATTCTTTGCAATCGATTCTATTGAAACCAATGAGAGACTGGGCGACCGCCAGAAAAAACTGAGACAACTTGAATCGAAATACATAATCCGACTTCGGACCAAATACCCGAGAGGGATGAACTTGGACGAGGAACTTTATGTAACCTCTAGTTGGACTGTATCATATAAGGATTCGTTGCTTACGTACCCATCTTTGCAAACTCCCCTTCCCTATTTTTTTGAAAATAGTTACCCATTATTTTTGCAGATTTTCTGATGACTCAAAAAATCTTAGATACTCTCTGGAACATCAAACTGGCCACTAATGCCGGCTTATGAAACACCCATTTTTAAATTGCTAAACGTTGCCATTGTAAATGTTCTACAACCAGGCTACTATAGAATTGGAACATTGAGCATGCATACATCGAAAAATTATTCCTTGAGCAGTATCGTTTACTTAAAAACATATTGTGGAATTAATTCTCATTTATTAATACTGTTGTAACAACTGACAACTGTCCGAATGCCTTTTGCTGTTTTGGGAAATTTAACTAATTTGCTTCTTACTGTTATGAGGTGATTACTTAAATTTATTTTTCAAAATGTGGAAAAAACTTCAGTTCCCAGAATTCCATGGGGCTTAGCACGCTGCATAGGAAATGCTTTAAATTGTAACAGGAAATGGTGTCACCTACCGTGAACAAGGCCGACAGGGCTGAAACGCGTCAGTGTAACAGAAGGGAACTCTGTTAAGAATAAATATTTGCAAGGTTCCTGAGTGCGAGTGTCATTTGCTTTAAAAAAAATATATATATATATATATATATATATATATATATATATATATATATATATATATATATATATATATATATATATATATATATATATATACATAACTACACCTACTTGTAGATTCTTTGAGGAATTCTCTTCATTCTTTATTCTCTTTCTTTTTTCTTAGGTAAATGTTCACGACCACACCTTTGCTGAAAGGCAAATATCGGGAAAACACTGTTCTAGCAATTCTCTCAACAAGCCTGTTGAGCGCTGTAAGGTAAGTAGTCTGAAAACTGAGAAGCAATCTCCTTCTTTAAACGAGTGGCTGCTAACTCGTGAAGTATCTCTAGTCAGAGCCCTGACTCTGCCGTGTCTCACAATTAGAAATAATTGAGGTCCCAAAATAGTGTAGAGTAAATAGTCTTACCTTCCGCAGCTGCTGATGCGGTATCTCTGGAAATGCCAACTTCGAATTTACCGGAATGAAAAAACGCCGCTAGAAACATGCGACCGTTTTCTCTCAGAATAGCAGTTGAAGTGCGCAGTTTGCCGCGATTACAGTCGCGAGCACAGCTTCGCTGGGGAGGAGGAAAAATCACTAGACCAGCAACCTCAAGGGTAATCGCCGGCGACCATCTTGAAATTCTGCAGTGTATGGATCTGTCGTATCGTAAAGGAATGGGGAAGCCCACGGTGGTGCAAGTTTCTGCTTGATCTAAATCGGCGGACTTTATGAATTTTGCCAAACATAGGAAGTGTTTTTAGCTGTAGTGATGCCTTAGGCTGGCTAGTCCTGACAACAAGTAATTCAAGAAGTATCCCTTCGAATCTGTCCATTTCATTGCCGGTTCACCTGGTTTTGGCAGGAAAGGAACAGGATTGGTGAGGGAAAAGGTCTGAGCACACATTGTGGTGAAGAGTTAACCTGGAGACAGGAAAGTCTGCAGGCGGACGCAGGAAGAGTAGGCAGGCGGTATGGTTGTGCAAATGTGGTATTGCCCAACAGGGGAGGGCGTGTAACAGTCGTCTGCTGCGTTGTGTGAGCGGTTTTGACTTGGTCGACCTGAGCTTCTCCTGGGTGCTCGTGGTATGCTGTAGGGACGCTGTGGGGTGGGCGAACCTGTGCACCCCCCAGTAGCAGTTGGCAGGTGCTCCACTTGAATGTGTATATATTAGGGCTGGGGTGGTGCAGTGTGGGTACCAGCCTTGGTAAGGGGCCCTGGAAGTAGCACGCTTGTGAAGGTATGCAGGTGACCCCTCGCAGGCACTTACTGACACGTTTCTGTCGTCTGCATGACTCAGTTGGGAGCACCCGTGTGAAGTTTCCCTTTAATCTGTGGCAGCTGGGATGGCTCCGCGGCTCATCAACATCAGCTGGCACACTCTCCCTCCGAGAGTGGAATGTCGCATCAGGGCGCGACCGCGTTCCAATGCATTGTGTGCAGTGCAGGCGTGGATCAAACTCCGCGAGGAAGTGCAGCGTGCACCATCTTCGTCGCCATTTGTAATGTATGCCTCCCGTCCCAGTGAAGGAAGAGGCAGGAGACTGGCGGGAGGTTGAAGTGTATTTATTCTCTGGAGGAAGAGTTTGGAGCCGGCTTGTTACTTTCCGGTCTCTGTCAGCTAATGGCTGCCCGCACTTCCCATGATCCTCTCAGTCACATGATGGTGTATCAGCTAGACCGCGACGCCACATCCCTCTCTAAGGTTAACCATGTGCAATGTGGACAGCGCATCTAACTTCATATGTTTATAGCTGCAGTGCTTAATTTGAGCCAGTGGTTTCTGGTGCTCAGCACCGGCACTTATAGCAGTCTGTCACATCGTGGCACTGTTTGTGTCATTTTGGGGTGAGCACAACAACAGTTGTTAATACAATATACATTAAAACAACTAATAACTCACCGAAGCCATTCATGTGGCTTTGGAGGCCTGGAAGAGTCTGAATTGTCACACTTGTAGGAGTGTGATGGTTAATAGTTGTGTAGGTACTGTCGTTTGGCAGCGCTGGATGTGGCAATGGGTGGCGCAAGCTGCAGTGGCCTCCTGACGAGAGCCCTGGCACATTTTTTTTTTTTACAAATAAAGCACTGTATAGCTGTACAGGGCGATTTGCTTTAAGCGACTGTGATTCCAAGTAAATCCGAAATATTTGGTTTCATGTTTACATATTACATATGCTTATTATTTTGCTTGTGCTTACACATTTTCCTCATGCTTAATTTATAAAAACACATTTAAAAAAAAATTAAGTGCCAGGGGCCTTTTCAGACGGCAACTGCAGCCTGCAGCATACATTGGTTCTGCCAGAGCTGCCAGTGACAGTACTAACAGAACTAGTAACCATTTTACTCCTTCAAGTGTGACAAATCAGACTATTTCAGGCCACCCAAAGCTATAAGAATGGCGTAGGCAGCAGGTATAGTTCATTTTTAATGTACATTGAATTATTAAACACTGTTGTTGTGCTCACCTTAAAATTAGGCAGAGTGGCACCACGTACTGCCAGTGCTGAGAATTAAGTGCCAGTGTCAAGCACCAGAAAACAACCAGCTCAATTTAAGCACTGCTTTTACCCATAAATTTTTTCTGCTGGAGACTGGTCAAGCTGAAAATGTCTTTGGCCACAGCTGCATGCGCATCTCAGTAATTTTCACCATGTGACGATAGAAACAGTTTCGAAAATACACTGTTATAGGATTTGTTATGTTATGGGATTTTGTAAAGCGCATAGCTGCCCCAACAGCGGGGCTTCCCAGCGCTAGTCCAATGTGAAAAACAAACTGCAGAAAAATAGAGCAGATCATATTGACAGGAAAGAGCCTATATAGAGAATAGCCAGGTCTTCAATGATTTTCTAAAAACTGTAAATGGTTCAGAAGGATTCTGATATGGATTGGGAGCGATCTCCAGGGAGCTGGGGCCTTAGCGTGGAAGGAGCAGCCTCCCACTCTAAGCATGTGACTTGCCTAAATTTTGTACACACAGGCATACCTCTAGTAGAATGTTCATGCAACAACTCGAGGATCTTCTGTGTAATAAATGTAAATTTCCTGAAAACTACTTATATTTTGCGTGCAAACATTTTCACAAATTAGCCTACTCCTACCTGGTATAACTTCCAGTTCTTCATTTTATGTACTTTATTTTTGTTGATGATTAATAGTTGAAATATTAATAATAATAAAACACATTTTTTACTTATTCCTCAATACAGATCAAAAATCCATCAACATTTTCAGCAGCACAGCTACACTGCCTTTAAACACTCACTATCACACTATCTAATCAGCAGCCCCCTGAAAAGAACTATCTTCCTCTTTGTAAATCAATGAGAGACACATTACACATTTACTGAGGCTGTAGCTACTAGGCTACACCCTTAGTATAACTTTTTCACATTGTGTAACTTTATGGTCCATCAACAAATTATGACAAATGTCCAGTCATGGCAATAGGAAGAGAATGTGTGGAATTGTTAAAGGAAAGTTATGAATCTTTACTCACATCACAAAATTGCATTTTGTAAACAAGATAGGAATTCTCATAAAAAACAGTAGCAGCAGGGAGATTATGGTTATGAACAAAATCTGAAAGCCTCACACATTCGCCTTTTTTTGTTAGCTATCCAACTATAACTCCTCCACATGTACTACTTGTATCATCATACAAGAAATAAAAAATGACAACCCAAATAAGATCACCGATGACCTATCAACATGGACATCATCAAAGACATTGTTATAGAAGGCGGCAGAGTTAACTGGCTTGGCTAAGCTTAGCTGGATCTGCCAGTAGGGCTGGTCCTTTGGTCATGTCCTGTAATCAACACCCTTCCTGCTAACATGGAAAAGGGGTAAAGTAGACTCCTAGTGAAGATCTTAGCCTCTGGCAATGCGCTGACATTTGCACTCCTTCTCCATTAGTCCATTCGGTGCACCCTTCTGAACATTAGTCTAAGTGCCTAATTATGAGATGGACCGCCGAACCCATGGTTGTGATGCAGCCACTGCAGCACCAGTGGTCTGACAGCCATATTTTGAGTTTGGCAGTTGGACCGCCACAGGACCACCACACCTACAGGGGATCATGGATCCCGCAGCGGTGGCACAGTGATCTGAGGCTGCAATATACTTGCGTTGCCGGTGCGGCACCGCCAAACTTATAACAAGTTGCCTCACTGTGACCCAATCCACAGTGGTGAGTACGCCATGGAAAATGTGGCAGTAAGGCAACTCAGGGTCCCTCTCTGTGCACGGGGTGCATGCAGGAAAGCACATAGTGTGTCCCCCTGTATGTTATCACCCCCAGTTCCTTCATGGTAAGAAGTGCACAACATGGTGCACTTCTTCCCGTGGGACCGCCACCGTAGGTCCTCCCACCAGGATTAAACTCGTAATCCAGCGGGCAGTCTGACTACAGGTTTGGTGGTCTTGCAGCAGGGTGCTGCCGTGGCAGCCCGCTGCAAGACTGCCAAACTTGTAATCAGGCCCTAAGACTTCAGCACCACTTAACCTGGAACCACTGAGCTTATCCTTTATCCCAGCCCACCCATCTCTGGGTGCAGGGACCTGCATTCTGACAAGCCCTATGTTTTACCTACCTTCTCTTAGACCCTGCTTGGACTTGGTCTTGCCCATATTCAGAGAACTCTGAGCACAAGCATGTCCTTTTGCCAGACACTGTGCTCAATTCATGTGGACATCAATTCCTCTGCGGCATCTTTATTGAACTGACCTGTTTAGTTTATGTTTTACACCTGACAGCTTTAGAGGATGTAAGCATGCTCCCGGGGAGAGGAGAACTCAGCAGCTCAATGTTGGCAACAATACAATGTCACAAGGATGACAACACGGGTCATCATATTGTGTTACCCAATGAACAGCTAAGTACATTAACCATACCTGCATTCTTTCTTTATTTTTGTGGACTTAGATTCATAAAAGTACTTGCTTCACAAAGTGTGCTCAGTTCAACTTGTATTTGTTGTTGACATTTACCTCTTAAGCAGTTTAATCTCAAACTTATGCTCATAATAGTTTCAATGTCCATGATACTCATTTTTCCTTAAATTTATACTTCATTACCTCAAGGCATTTGTTGGAAACTGCCCTTTTTGCAGGGTTATCCCCAAACCTTTTGCTTCTTCCTCCATTGTTTTCCTGACCTGTGGTTGTTGGCTTTAGGACTCTGGGCACTTTGCCACTTCTGATCAGTGCTAAAGTGCATATGCTCTCTGTGTAATTTGTTATTGTGATTGGTAATCCATGATTGGCTTATTTGTTTTACCAGTAGGTCCCTAGTAAAGTGCACTGAGTGTGCCAGGCTGGTAATTCAAATGCTACTAGTGGGCTTGCAGCACTGATTGTGCCACCCACATGAGTAGCCCTGAAAAGAGGTCTCAGGCCTGCTACCGTAGTGTCTATGCGCAGTTCGTTAACTGCCATGTCGAGCTGGCCATGTCTTTCCTGGAATGGGAACAAACATCCCGGGACCGGTTTCGGGCTAACAGTCCTCTTCCGCCAGGCTAGCTTGAATCCAGTAGCAAAGTGAGCAAGGGACCCATGTCTGGGCATACCCTGCCAACTTAGGGCAAACAAAGCAAACACAAGGAGATGATGGACGGAGTTCTGAAACTTTTGAAACACTCACCCGCAGTCACAGATCTGGGTTGAACCCATCATCATTCTTTAGCTCACTTTGCCACCCAAGGTCAGACACAGCTATATGCAAATCAGTCTTGACCCTGTGCCTCATGGGAAGAGTCCAGCCCGTTCTGCCAAGCTATGTCTTTCCTGGACCGGAAACAAGCATCCTGGGACCAGTTTCGGGCTAACAGCCCTCTTCAGCCAGGCTAGCTTGAATCCTGGCTTGGCAGTTCAGGCTTGACTGTTCCCATGAGGCACAGGGTCAAGACTGATTTGCTTATGGCTGGGTTCAAACTGGAATGGCATGGTGAGCAAAAAAGGGATTGATTTAGGCCCAGATCTCTGTTCTGGGGTGAATGTATGACATTGTTCTGCATTCTGTCCATCAACTGTTCTTTTTGCATTTGTCACACCGAGTGGGACGGTTATGCCCAGACGTGGGTCCCGTGCTCTCCATGCCACTGGAATCAAGCTATCCTAGCTGATGAGGGGTGAAACCCCAAAACCGGTCCTAGGATGCTTGTTTCCAGTCCAGGGAGGACCTGAACTCAGCAGCTCAATGTTTGCAACAATACAATGTCACAAGGATGACAACACGGGTCATCATATTGTGTTACCCAATGAACAGCTAAGTGCATTAACCATACCTCCATTCTTTCTTTATTTTTGTGGACTTAGATTCATAAAAGTTCTTGCTTCACAAAGTGTGCTCAGTTCAACTTGTATTTGTTGTTGACATTTACCTCTTAAGCAGTGTAATCTCAAACGTATGCTCATATTAGTTTCAATGTCCATGATTCTCTTTTTTCCTTAAATTTATACTTCATTACCTCAAGGCATTTGTTGGAAATGGCCCTTTTTGCAGGGTTATCCCCAAACTTTTTGCTTCTTCCTCCTTTGTTGTTCCTGACCTGTGGTTGTTGGCTATAGGACTCTGGTCACTATACCACGTCTGATCAGTGCTAAAGTGCATATGCTCTCAGTGTAAATTGGTATTGTGATTGGTAATCCATGATTGGCTTATTTGTTTTACCAGTAGGTCCCTAGTAAAGTGCACTGAGTGTGCCAGGCTGGTAATTCAAATGCTACTAGTGGGCTTGCAGCACTGATTGTGCCACCCACATGAGTAGCCCTGAAAAGAGGTCTCAGGCCTGCCACCGTAGTGTCTATGCGCAGTTCGTTAACTGCTATGTCGAGCTGGCCATGTCTTTCCTGGACCGGAAACAAGCATCCTGGGACCGGTTTCGGGCTAACAGCCCTTTTCAGCCAGGCTAGCTTGAATCCAGTAGCAAAGTGAGCAAGGGACCCACGTCTGGGCATACCCTGCCAACTTAGGGCAAACAAAGCAAACACAAGGAGATGATGGACGGAGATCTGAAACTTTTCAAACACTCACCCGCAGTCACAGATCTGGGTTGAATCCATCATCATTCTTTATCTCATTTTGCCACCCCAGTTCAGACACAGCTATATGCAAATCAGTCTTGACCCTGTGCCTAATGGGAACAGTCCAGCCCAATCTGCCAAGCCATGTCTTTCCTGGACCGTAAACAAGCATCCTGGGACCAGTTTTGGGCTAACAGGGCTCTTCAGCCAGGCTAGCTTGAATATTGGCTTGGCAGTTCAGGCTGGACTGTTCCCATGAGGCACAGGGTCAAGACTGATTTGCATATGGCTGGGTTCAAACTGGAATGACATGGTGAGCAAAAAAAGATTGATTTAGGCCCACATCTCTGTACTGGGGTGAATGTATGACATCGTTCTGCATTCTGCCCGTCAACTGTTCTTTTTGCATTTGTCACCCCCGAGTGGGACGGGTATGCCCAGACGTGGGTCCCGTGGTTTCCATACCACTGGAATCAAGCTATCCTGGCTGATGAGGGGTGAAACCCCGAAACTGGTCCTAGGATGCTTGTTTCCAGTCCAGGGAGGACCTGGCTTGGCAGTTCGGGCTGGACTGTTACCATGAGGCACAGGGTCAAGACTGATTTTCATATGGCTGGGTTCAAACTGGAATGGCATGGTGAGCAAAAAAACGATGGATTTAGGCCCAGATCTTTGTACTGGGGTGAATGTATGACATTGTTCTGCATTCTGTCCATCAACTGTTCTTTTTTGCATTTGTCACCCCGAGTGGGACGGGTAGGTCCAGACGTGGGTCCCTTGCTCTCCATGCCACTGGAATCAAGCTATCCTGGCTGATGAGGGGTGAAACCTCGAAGCCGGTCCTAGGATGCTTATTTCCAGTCCAGGGAGGACCTGGCTTGGCAGTTCGGGCTGGACTGTTCCTATGAGGCACAGGGTCAAGACTAATTTGCATATGGCTGGGTTGAAACTGGAATGGCATGGTGAGCAAAAACACTATGGATTTAGGCCCCGATCTCTGTACTGGGGTGAATGTATGACATTGTTATGCATTCTGTCCATCAACTGTTCTTTTTGCAGTGCATCCACTTGCCAGACCTGACCCTTCCCTTTTCTTACACATTGGACACCCCTATGGTAGCCCAAGATACACCCCTGGGCAGGGTGCAGTGTATGTGAAAGGTAGGACATGTACTAGTGTGGGTAACATGTCCTGATAGTGAAATACTGCCAATTTCGTTTTTCACTATTGAAAGGCCATCTTGCCCATAGGACTGAATGGGGATTGCTGTGTAACATGTTTACCTACATATCTTTTCATAGGAGCAAGATAGAAATTTGGAGTCTGGTATCCCTGAACTCAGAATTTAATAACACATCTTTTAGTAAAGGTGTTTTTTAAATACTGTGTTTGAAAATAGCACTTTTAGAAAGTGGCTTATTTCTTGTTCAACCTTTCTTTGTGCCTCTGCCTGTTTGTGGATTGACTGTCTGGTTTGAGAGTGACAGGGGCTAGGGAGGCTCCAGGAGTCTGAGTGAATCAGCACTAGGCTGAATAAACCTATCTGCATTTGGAGTGGTGGGAGGAGTAGCACCTGGGCCTGAATAGGGCTGTGCCTGCCTTCCACAATGCTGGCTCCACCTCCTGTGGTGTGACTGATGGCCCTGGCCCACACTCACAAAGGCAGAAGATGAGCACTGGCAGAGTGCCTTCCAGAACTGGTTTGGACTGGATCCAGGACCCCTCACACATAGAGAACAAAGACTTTTGGGGTATAAATATAAGAGCTGAAGCCCCTGAAAGTTAGACTACTTCGTGATCAAGAGGAATCCCTGCCAAAGAAGATCAGCTGAAGAGACTGATGAGAAGTATTGTCCTTGCTGTGTGTCTGGGGTTGGCCTGCAGTTTGCTGTTTCTGCTGAGGAGAGGACCAAGGGACTTTGCTGTGTTCTGTGTCCCCTGATTGAAGAAGGACTTTGCTGTGTGCTGTGTCCATCTGAAGAAAAGTCTCTAAGGGCCTGTGAAGAGCTGGCCTCCTGTTTCTGAAGTCCCATGCACAAAAGGACTTCACCCCCAGCTTCCCTGAACTTTCTTGCTGGGAGTTCCAGTCTGCCAGTAGGGCCTGTAACTGTGTGTGAGGCCTTTTTGCTGTTGGGAGCTGGAAGCATGACGCTGCCGCAGCAGCCGCTGTTGCATCGCTGAGGAAGCGCGCCGCCACTGATCACCGCCGCAACACCGGAGAAGCGTGTTGCAGTCGCCGAGGGTGTCGTCGCATCACTGGGGAAGCGTGTCGCAGGGCCAGTCGCGGCTCAGAAAACCACTGAGGTCGCCGCATAGCCGTTGGGCTTGCACGCATCGCCTCCATGTTGTTGCATCGAAGTAAAGACGCCATTTTGTCACATCGCACCGGATTGTGGCAACGCATCGAGACGCCATCTTGTCACATCGGAACCGGAGCACAGGAAGAATCGATGCATCGCCTTCTCTGAGTCCCTTTTGTTTGTTTTGCGTTATGCATCTCAGGTACTTTGAGACTAAAGTGTCGCATTTATCATCTACAAGTTTATTTTTGCAACAACCCTTTTTATAGACATTCTACTGAGTATCTGTATGTTGGATATTTGTCGTTTTGGTCTTGTTTAGTTTTGATAAAGATATTTACATTTTCTAACCTGGTGTGGTGTCCATTTGTGGTGTTTTCACTGTGTTACTGTGAGTGTTGGCACAAATACTTTACACATTGCCTATGGGATAAGCCTGTCTGCTTGTGCCAAGCTACCAAGGGGGTGAGCAGGGGTTATCTAAAGTGTGTATCCCCCTTACCCTGACTAGAAGCAAGGGTCCCTATTTGGTCAAAGGTACCTACCTCTGCCAACTAGAGACCCCCATTTCTAACAGCATTTTATGGAAAAAATCTAGAATATCTGACGTAAGAACGAGAGCACGTATCACAACAGAATGAGTGCGCAAAGATACAGAAACAATTACCTCGATGCAAAACGTATGTGAAGATTCATATAAAGACAAAAAACATACTTTATCAGTCAAGGATAACTTAAACATTTTTGAAAATCAAGTCCTATAGACACAAGGATTTTACATTAAAAGAATGATATAAAGACCTGCATAGGCAAAATGAAGAGTTGTAAAGTATTGGGTGGTATTGAAGCACTCGCTATGGAATGTGAGAAAATATATACCTTCAGGAAAAGAAACAAACTCTCATAAAGAGTGAGTCAGCCTTAGAGGAATAGAGCTCAATGCTTGGTGTAATGAGGCAAGACAATTGAGAGCCACTTTCTCTATTTCAGTTTATAACTGAAATGTCACAGGACATGGCATGTGGGGAACAAAGCTCCTAATTGACAGTGAGTTGTCAGCGCATCTGTCACAGTGGTCCTCCCACTGAGGCAACAGTGGAGTCTTACTAGGTAACATGTGTAAATGTGAACAGTGAACAGTATAATGACTCTCTCAAAAAATACAATGAATATGGAAATAAAATGCATCTAAAAAAAGGTTTCACACACTGATGTGAAAAGAATCATGAAACTAGAAAATGAACACAGACTTGTGACAATAGCGTTCTCTCCCAAAGTCTTTTTTTTCTCTTTCACAGGTTTCCAAAGCAAGACAATGGCATATCAGAGAAAAATGCAATGAACTTAATAAATATAATGTTCACAATCAATCCAGTCATTAATTCCATCTGATTCTTAAGTCTTTAAGTTGTGTATCCCAAAAAGTTATATCTATATAGTAGAAATCTAATTTTGCTCACAACATATTTTTGGCCAGTATGTCCAATATCTGAAATAGGGCACATGAATGTTTGAGTGTCTTGAAGTGTAGATTTAGTGATGACCCAGGATCCAAGAATCTTATATTGTACTTGTATTCTTTGAGTTTCCTTTTCACTTTGCAAACTCAATAACCAAAAACAGAGAACAAATTTAGTCACATCTAAATCACTAAAAAGAAATTGCAATAACTGGAAAATCTGTGAAACAAATGAATTTAATGATCATACTTTATGGAAAAAGAACTTTATTTAAAGAAGATATTCTATGATTCAATATTTAAATAATAAAGACATACATGTATGGTTAGCTTACATTGCTCATACAGTAATTCTACTGACTGAAGTCACCTGCACCATTGCCTACTGACCATGGCCATTGTTGAAAGGATACAGAAATAGTGCTATATTTGCTCTACTAGTTAACAGTAGAGAAAAAAAACAACCATACTTGTTTAAAGAAAAGCCATTGATGACATCAATGAACATGGGATATGTCTTGTCATCAGCGATGCCACTTGAGAAGGTAAGTTTGCATAATGAGCAGTGAATTTATGATTATACACCTACGCAAATATTATACATTTCAGAGGATCTTAGATGTTGGATCTGAACCAAAACTTCCCTTCATCTGATTATGTTTAATAGAAATGTCTCTTGTTTGTTACAATGCATTTTGCAATATTAACAAAGAACCAAAACACCCTTAACCAATCCTTTTTTCATTATTCTGTTGGTTTTATAATAATCCCTAGTTAAAATGTCAATGTAGTCTACAAATTATCTAGTGGACCTGCCTCCATACCCTGCTGTGCCATCCGGTCACCTGTTCTCACACCGTCAGAGTACACAGTCAAAACTATGTCTAAAAGGTAAAGCTAAGCAAGAGGACTCATTTCTCATCATCCATCTGCACAGGAATGACTTCACTGGATTTCCATCATCCATCTGCACAACGTGTGATGTCACTGGTTTCCCATCAAAATTGTCTGTAAAAAAAAAGCCAAGCAAAATAACTCATTTCACATCATTCATTTGCACTGGAAGTGACATCACTGAATTTCCAAAACCAACACTGGAGGTAGGCACGTGATTAGAGACAGCGTTCACCAACGGTTACTGCTAGTGACGAGGAGAAAACTCAGTTTTTTTCAAAGAACTTCAAGACCGGTTGATTCTTCGGCTCGGCTCAAAGTCTCGCGCATACAATTAAGTTGGCAAGAGACTACATTGCAAGTCCCTCGTCATTTATTGTCAGACTAAAGCTTCACAACTCGTAAATATTTCAAGTCACAATCAGACTTCAAACAATGAAAACATAATGCTCAACCACTTGTTAGATCGGCTGATCTTATCTTCATTCCATAGAGGTCCTGATGAGAGCCCCAGAAATCAAGGGGTCTCGAAACGCGCAGACCTTGTGATGCGACCATAAGAATTTCTGAACGTTTCAAAAAAAGAAACAATATAGAGAGTACTTTGTCTAGTATTTCTTCTGTGGTCTAGTTAGAAAGATTTCTACTGTTGTTTTCAAACCAAACTTTGCAATTTCAGTATGTGTATGTTTTTGAATGGCTGCTTGTGATGAGTGAATTGTGTGTGCTATTAGAGTGTTTAGAGTGAACCTATGAATGGTGTCAAGAGTTTCTGGAGTGATTGTATGAATGGTGTGAATAATTTTGTTTAAAGTATGTCCCATTAATAGATGGTTGAATTTTTAGATTCTTTGGAAAATGGAAGGTTAAAAATGTAAACAAAATAAATTAATTCTTAGATTAATTAGACGAAAACAAAGGTCTTATACGCATTTTGTTGTTCCCCAAAATGTGTCCTCATGAGGGAATTTGAGGTCTATGAGTAGTTGCAGTATTAGCGATTTTGTTGTTATCTATCACTGAATTTCAGCATACTCATTCCACACCACCACAGAAACACGATCACCAAATCTTCATGATGGGACTGGAACATGATCTTAGATTCATCTGGATGTTCCGAACTTGTAGAACACCCACCTAAACACAAGAACTACCTCCCAGAATCCACCTCTGAATTTAATGCCTGGATCACCACCTGCTCAGAAACCCTGGTTCCTCTTAAAGCTAACAAAGCCATGAGAACCAGACTGCAAGCAAGCTCATACAAAGAAGAACTCAGGCTCATCAAATGCCAATGCAATAAACTTGAACGTAGATGGAGAAAAAGTGATGACGACACCAACAAGGTCAGATACAAATCCACCCTCAGATGCTACCATCAGCAATTCAGAGCCACCAAATTCCCCCTTCTCACCCACTGCATTGCTAGCTTTACCAACAGTACCCAGGAAATCTTTGTCATAGTGAAAGACTTCCCCTCTCTGGCAGTAGGCTCTGCCTACATAAACCCCTCTTGGAACCTCTGCACCCAGCTGCCCATTTTCTTCAGCAACAACATCAGAAACATCTCTGAAAACCTTGAGCCCCAACCAAACCCTTCAACCATCGCAGCCCTCATGCCCATCACTAGAAAAACATTCAGAGGACCACCCTGATAATCTGGCCCACCATCACCACTCAACAAACTGCAATGACTGTGGAGTCCATACACTCCAGAGCCCCCTCTGTCTCTTGCCCTCACCACCTCTTTATCAAAGGGCTGGACTTCATCATCAAGGCCACCTACCTGGATGCCTGGAAACACCCCACTGTATTCCTTGAGAAAGCCACAGCAGACCTGAAGACATTTACCAACTAATGGCTTAATTCTTTGCTACACTGCACTTCAAAAGTCATGGTAAAGACTTAAAGACAGATTTTATTATAACACTCCCCCAGATGCAAAACGCCCAAAACACAGGGGAAAGAAATAAGGAATTGATATGCTTCAAGGAGATCAATCTGCAACAATCTAGGCAAGCAATTCTTAAACGAGGTTAGGTGGTATAGTTAATAGGGTGTAGGCGCCAAAGGTGGTTTCACTGAAATTTACACAGTGAGTTTCTGATTTGTGACGGTGCTGTGGGATTAGGGAGAACCACCCGCCTCCCCAAGTTATTGTGGCAAAAAGCAACAAGATACAATGATTTAAAACCCTAGCACACGTGATATTCAAATTATGGTTCTTTTCCCCATGTTATTCACACAAAATCAGTTGATCAATCAGTCGAGTTCTTTTCTATTTCTTTTCTTTAATCAAACTTCAGTTTTTCCAATCAGTAAAACGTTCTTAGGCCAACACGTGTTTCGTCGCCTCAGTAATTTTATACACGCGACTTGTTCACGGCTGAACAGTAATACTGAAATATAGTTCCTAATGTGGCGATAATTCCAGGCAACATTAATCCTGCGGCGTGGGGTGTTCTCCAAATTATTATAACAAGTGTGAGCCCTGCTGGGCGGTCAATAAGCACCCTTCTTCTGTAAATAGGCTTCCAAATTTGACAAACGTGTCGCCGTTCCGTATATCGTATCCCACGCCGGCCTCCTCGTGTGTGTTGTGACAAGTGCAATGGCTCACATCCAGTTGTGGCTGCAGGTACCTTGTCACTTGTCCATGAATGCGAGTGCAGCTGCGTAGGCCAACATCTCCAATGAGCGATCGTCGTCCACCACATTTGACATGTCATCGACGTAATCCATCAGCTGACCCGGACAGATGTGCTGACTCCAACCACTGGGCCCAATGTGCACCAAAGCCCAGTCGGGTAGTGGCTCAATGTGCTCACTGCACACAACGACTCGTGCAATCTCCCAGGTCCAGTTTCCAGCCTGTATGCCAAACATCCATGCATGTATGAATCAAGGGGAGGGAGAAAGAAGGAGTTGCGACCCACTCAGCTTCTTTAACAAATATCTAGATATCAAGTTGAGAGTGGATCACTGGTCCTGAAAGAACCAAAGTTAGCATCAACAGTTCATGAACTGTTAAGAAACCCTCAATCACGTTTATCGCAAGGTGGTATTGCAGCGGTATGTTCGATTATCCGCTAGTGCTTAACAACGTGACAGCATCATCATTGGGTTACTGTGTGCTTCCTCCACCTGGAGGTTCTTGCCTCTGGTTTTTTCAGTAGTGATCGTAGTAGTGAAAATGTACAGCCGTGTGTGGTGACAAAATCCCAGTGAGTGTGAGTTAAAATACTCGTAAAACCAGTCAATAGTTTTAATAAAACTGGGTTTGGGTTAATTAAAAACGCTTTACGTGCAAAGTCAGACGCTTTAGGGTCTGGTGCACTATGTGAGAATGTCCAAAATTGTGGTCGACATGTTTCAGCCCTATCTTGTGCCCCTAAGGGTCAGGTGGGCTTTCATCAGGACCTAGTGTTAGTGTGGAGGAACCTAATTTTCATAGAACTCCTTGAGGAGGGTGGAGTGAATCGTCCAACCAACACAAATATGTTCAATTTGAACCTGTTAGGAGGTGGTGGGAAGAAAAAAGGATGAAGACTAAGTTCAGTCAAAGTGCGTGCTGTAACTATGTTCAAAATTTAGAGCATCAGCCGTTGTTTGCAACTTTAAAATTACAATACTTTAATTAAAATATAATGCCAATCAACATACAGGCTCATATTGACATTAAGTAATGGCAAAATGGCCCTCTTGTTATATTCAGAAGGAGATTGCAGGAAGAAAGCAAACAAACAAAAACACAAACACATAAACTTTTAGCCATTTTTAAAAAGTGATACAGAGACAATTCGCATTAGACTTGAGAGCGCGGTGCTCAATGTTGTTTACAGGCTGTCATACACAATTCAGTGATGTCATACACAACGCACAGCGCACAGGGAGATGGAGAAGGAATTGTAAGACTCCGTATTCTGTAAAGCTAACATCGCTTAGTATAAAGACATAGAGTTGCGTTAAAAAAGGTTCTGTAAATATTATGTTATGTTGCCATTACCATTAAGGGGAAGTGCTGGTAGCATCGAGAGGTTATTTACATTTTTACAAAAAGGATTATTTGGAAAATATAAATAAAGCATATGGCTGATATATACGCTGGTTTTGGGAGACCGTAAGCGCGCGCAGACTCTTTCAGGCGTGTTAATTTCAATCGGTCTAAAACATGTAAAGGGCGAAAGAATACCTTGTTTACTCTAGTCGAGGAAACCTTCAGGGACAGGAGGCTAAACCCCACTCTTGAGAAAGGGGGAGGAAAGAATAGACAGAGTATTAAGTAAATTCTATACATTACGTTCCTTCGTTGGTTTTCTCGTGTCTGCCTCAGCCGGTACCTTGCGCTAGGGAGTTGTCGACTGGTTCTGCCGCTGCCTCTCTTTCCCCGGTATGCCTACTGCTGGAACCGGTTCAGCATTTAAAGAGGCAGGGCCTCCTCGACTAGAGTGAACAAGTTATTCTTTCGCCCTTTACATGTTTTAGACCGATTGAAATTAACACGCCTGAAAGAGTCTGCGCGCGCTTACGGTCTCCCAAAACCAGCGTATATATCAGCCATATGCTTTATTTATATTTTCCAAATTATCCTTTTTGTAAAAATGTAAATAACCTCTCGATGCTACCAGCACTTCCCCTTAATGGTAATGGCAACATAACATAATATTTACAGAACCTTTTTTAACGCAACTCTATGTCTTTATACTAAGCGATGTTAGCTTTACAGAATACGGCGTCTTACAATTCCTTCTCCATCTCCCTGTGCGCTGTGCGTTGTGTATGACATCACTGAATTGTGTATGACAGCCTGTGAACAACATTGAGCACCGCGCTCTCAAGTCTAACGCGAATTGTCTCTGTATCACTTTTTAAAAATGGCTAAAAGTTTATGTGTTTGTGTTTTTGTTTGTTTGCTTTCTTCCTGCAATCTCCTTCTGAATATAACAAGAGGGCCATTTTGCCATTACTTAATGTCAATATGAGCCTGTATGTTGATTGGCATTATATTTTAATTAAAGTATTGTCATTTTAAAGTTGCAAACAACGGCTGATGCTCTAAATTTTGAACATAGTTACAGCACGCACTTTGACTGAACTTAGTCTTCATCCTTTTTTCTTCCCACCACCTCCTAACAGGTTCAAATTGAACATATTTGTGTTGGTTGGACGATTCACTCCACCCTCCTCAAGGAGTTCTATGAAAATTAGGTTCCTCCACACTAACACTAGGTCCTGATGAAAGCCCACCTGACCCTTAGGGGCACAAGATAGGGCTGAAACATGTCGACCACTATTTTGGACATTCTCACATAGTGCACCAGACCCTAAAGCATCTGACTTTGCACGTAAAGCGTTTTTAATTAACCCGAACCCAGTTTTATTAAAACTATTGACTGGTTTTAACTCACACTCACTGGGATTTTGTCACCACACACGGCTTTACATTTTCACTACTACGATCACTACTGAAAAAACCAGAGGCAAGAACCTCCGGGTGGAGGAAGCACACAGTAACCCAATGATGATGCTGTCACGTTGTTAAGCACTAGCGGATAATCGAACATACCGCTGCAATACCACCTTGCGATAAACGTGATTGAGGGTTTCTTAACAGTTCATGAACTGTTGATGCTAACTTTGGTTCTTTCAGGACCAGTGATCCACTCTCAACTTGATATCTAAACATCCATGCATGCCATAAGTGGTCATCCTGGTGACACTCCTGGTCGTGGGCCAATAGGGGGCGCACACACAAGTCGAAATCCAGGTCAGCTACCGTTACGTTGCAGAGGCAGACATCCATGGATCACTCGAATATGCACAAGCGACAATGCATCACAGGCTGCATGCAGGTGACGTGCATAAGGCGGAAGCTCAGCCGGTAACTGATCCGCAGCACTGCAAACGGCAGGGCCACCAGTACATGCAGCAAACATGCACAGTACAGCTCCACGTGACTGGAGTAGACCATGTGTCCGGATGGTCTGCCACTGCATCAGTGGCTCTGCTTGAAGCGGCACTGGCTTGCCCTGAGACAGTCCTGTGGATGAAATGGCACAACTGTGTGCAATGAGCAGTGTCTGTGTGCAACAGGTGCAGGCCTTGGGTGGGGTGGGAGTTTGTGTGAAGGCCATATCACGCACGCCAACAACGACCAAGGACCACTGCGTGTGGGATTTGTATACATTGGTCTCACACTGGGCAGTGTGTAGTGTGGGAGTCGCAAGCAAATGCTATCGCATCTGTCAGGGGGTGCTGGGCACATGCAAGTTCCTGCTCGGAGCTATGTATGTGCTATCGCCTGATAGTACAGACAAAGGACCTTTCATCCCTACAGTAACTTAACCAGCTGCATGCATACAGGAGACGTACAGAGGCCGGTTGTGGGTGTGGTGGGATGTCTGCGACCCTGGGATTCATGAATGATATGCCCAGCACGATGCACATGAGCGGACTCACTGTGTGTCACGTTGCCACACAGCTGCTCCTCCCCGCCACGGGCACCCACACTTGTGAGCGCTGAACGGTTTCATCATGTGCACTCCTACAGCACACCATTCTAATGCCTGTCCGCGCATGTCCTGCGCCATGCCAACAACACCGCAATGCTGGCCTTCGAAGGTGTGCGCCCACTTGGGTGTAGGCCAATGGTCCGGACAGGGCAGACACAGGTGTCCAGCCCATGGCTGGCTGGGATCACACTGCGAATGAGGCCAGGCAACAGACTCATGCATCCGCAAGACTGATACACATCACACCTGGCATGCATATGCCAAGACCCCAATCGCCCTTGCACCCCTACATGTCCCCGTACCTGCGGGTCCGCCCTCCTGGTACATGCCACATTGCAGCATCGTGTACTGTGGCCCTGGTGGCGACAAAATCCCAAAGAAGAGACACACTTACCGCACTTACTGCAACGGGCCAGGTCCGGACCACGCCCTGCCCACCCCCGCAGAACCAGCACATGCAGCCTGTACATGCAGGATGGCAGGTTTGGGGCTACATGTCCAGGGTCTCTGCCAACACTGAGGTGACTTGGCAACGTCCACAGAAGACAGCACACTGTGATGTTGCAGGGCAGTGCACATCGAGCTGACACAATGAACACACGGACACACTTGCTCAGATGGTGTGAATGGCTACGGACATGTGCTCATGACCACATTTATTATCAGGCACACTTACCAAGTGACACCTGTGTTGGATGTGTGTGGTGTGTGTGCACACCAGCTGGCAAGGGCTGCCTGGTGCAGTCAGAAATCAACAACAGTGTACATCGTAAAGGACACAACCATTCAATCATAAAGGCCCCATAATTTGTGCTGCACAGAGTTAGTAGCCGCAGATGCACAGCGTCCTGCACGGGCCTGCCGCCACGGACCGCTGACTTGCGGTGCACTGTGGCAGGGTCACGGGTGCAGAGCAGGTTCACGGGATGACAAGGGGCCTTGTCGCGGAGTGTCTCGATGGACAGTGGAAGGTGTAATCCCAGGGCAGGATGCAGAGGGCAGGCCCACGCTGATACAATCACTATGGTGCAGATTAATGGAACAGACACATGTCGGACAACAAGTCAGGTCCAGCCAGGAGAAGATGCAGAAAACCACCAGGCCATGGGCTCTGACGCCACCAAGTTCCAATAGGATGGTGCCCATGACTCATTACACACAGAGCTAGTGGCACCAGTGCAGTTAGGGGATGACGCCTGCAATGGGGCATGTCCAATGGTGTGGATTCCTCCACATCTTACCCAAAACACAGTTCCACATGTGTGACCTACTGGACCGCAGTGTAGGCCTGAGGCAGCGATCAGCACGGGCCATTCACCGAGTGTCGCCGGCATAGGTTGGATGGCCCCACCAGCCTGCGTAGCTCAGTTTCAGTGGCACCACGGGACGTGGATTAGTGATGAACAGGGTTGATGGCACCAGGTCAGTTGTTGATAGTGTTCGGTCACCCCCGTGACTGTGACCCAGCCTTCGTCCGGACTGAGCCTCATCTTCCTCCTACTCCTCTCCATGCGACCACTGGTGTGGACTCTGCCATTCGTGATTCGCGACTAGGTGCTGGATGTGGGACCTACTGGTCTGCAGGGTAGTCCTGGTCCCTCATCCACGTGTCGCCGGCTGGTGTTGAACAGGGTTAGTGGCACCACCTGTTGCTGGCTGGCATTGAACAGGGTTAGTAGCACCACTGGTCGCCGGCTGGCGTTGAACAGGGTTAGTGGCACCACGTGTCGCAAGATGCCCATATGGAACTATGCCTCACTGATCGAAGGGAGTCTGGTGCTGTGGCCGCTGCCCCGGCTTTTTGGTCACTGCCATTCAGGACTCAGGACAAAGTATCACATATGGGACTTACTGGGCCGAAGAGGACGCTGTTGTAGTATGTGAATGAGGAAGGAGTTATGTGGGCCAGCGTCGGGGGGACAGCGATGGTCTGTGGAGGCTGCAGAGGTCACGGAACTGGTGTTCGGAGCTTGCACCGGTACATGGTGGACCCTCCTTGACACACGCCGGTGTCGGAAGGTGATCACTGTGGCCTGGCTGCGCAGGGTCGGGCCTGACGGGTTCAGGGTCCAGCAGGCCGGGGTATGGCAGGCGCACAGGATCGCAGGCAAGTCCGCTCACGAGGACGGCGTAGGCCTCATGGCGTGGTGAGAGGTGCTGCTCTGGCAGAGATGTTGGGTTTTCCAGAAGAGGACCAGGGCTACGTGCTTTTTATTCACACCCCTATGCTGGCCTGGCGTACGCCGGGCCATCCCACTCCGCTCACGCTTATGGGGGGACGTAACAGGCAACATTTCCACGAACTCCCCCACTGGCCAGGGTGACATGGTTGCATACACTGTCCACTACACTCCATACACCAGAGGTGTATGTCGCCACGGATATGGGTGTGTTCTGCTTACTGCAGTCTGTCCAGCACATCTTGGCCACTCTTGGCATTGTGTGCTTTCCCTGTCATGGTTCTCCTGCCTCCTTCACACATGCCTGGTTGCCACCTCTCCCCACATTGGGCTAGTGTGTGGCTGAGGTGCCATGCCGTTGATGGCTCATGTTCACGGCTTGCCCAGGTTACCATTGTGAGCTGTTCTGTCATGTCTGGTGGGTGGGCATGTTGTTTAGCATATTGGTTTTCATTTTGAGACATGTGCATTGCCAGAGTTGTGAGTTGCATGGTTGTGGAGTTGAGGTGAGTGGGGTGTTCATTTGGAACGTGCCAAGGGCTGTGCATTTCCCTTGGTGCCATCCTTGGCACGCTGGTTGCAGATGGACTTTCGGAGGATGGAGGAATCGTGCACAGTGGCTGGGTATTTGGAGGCAAGATTGGTGGAGGTTCCACGGTGTTCAGTTGTCGCCTGCACATTGATGTGAGATGTGTGCTTTCTGTTGTGGTGATTGTGTGCTGTGTCGATGACATGTGTGCTGTGGATTACCTCCAACACGTGCGTGCATCCAGCTGTGGCGTATGGGCCTTGCTTGGTGTCCAGCAGATCCTGCGCATTGTGTTGGACGCATAGGAACTGGGGTAACAGGCTGATGGTGATGTCCAGGTCAGGTGTGAGGGACTTGACAGTGGCTGGGTGTGTATCTCCTCCAACTGTGGCGAGTGTTGGTTGAGGGATACCAGGGGCCAACAGGTGCAGCACAGCCAGCAGCTTTGTGTGGGGTGGGATGTTGGTTGTCCGCTGTGTTAGTGCCATCGGCCTGTTGGGCGTTGTTGGTCAGGATGCATACGATGGTTGTCCTTTTGAGCCTGTGGTGGGCAATGACATTGTCAGGTGTTGGGTCTGTGTGGCTGGTGCGTTTCCTGGGGGTCTGCTGTCTTTGTCTGCGCTGCCTGTGTTGTGGTCTGGGGGGGTGTTCCGGGTGGGTGTTGGGGTCTCGGGGTGGTGGCGGTGGGTGTTGTGGCCCTCTTGGGTGTCCAGCCTGCATGACCGGTGGCTCCATGGCATCTGTTACCCTTCCGATGTGGCTGTGGGCTGTGCTCCCTTTTGTGGTGCAGGCTGTGGTCCGACTTTGCAACAGGTCAGAGCAGGTGTTATTTTCCTGCTGCTAACACGCCTTATCGCCTGTTTTGTGTTCTTATCGCAGTTCTGGCTGGTCATTGTGAATGTTGTGGAGTGGTGTTGTCGAGGCTTTTGGCATGGGAACGCCTACTCTGCCTCTCATTAGCGATAGTTTCGGGGGTCTTCTGTGCCGATGTCTTTTGCGGCTGCTATTGTGGGTAAACTGGTACCGTGGGCTGTTAACACCAGCTTGTAAATGGAGCGATCGATTTATCGCAACTTTGGCTGCGATAAAGTGCCCTTAACTCGGCGTTAGCTCCTTGTGAATATATATTATTCAAGGAAATTAGCAGCAATTGTGTGCTTTGATGGGGCAAAATAAAACCTTGGAATTGTGTAGAACAGACTTAATTTCGTTATAGTGTTTAGTTCTTCTGTGGCAATTTTACCATGGAGCAGCAAAATTATTCTATGTGTTTTGGGTATCAGGGACAGAAAGGAAGGTATATTTTGAAACTTATATTCTTGCAATCGACAAATCTAAGAAAATGTCAGCTGAACAGAAGAAAATAATCCTACTGCATTTTTTGGGTCCTGTGGGGTTGAGAACATTTAGTCATATGTCAAAGACTACGGTTAGTGGGAATTTTAATGTCTTTGCATCTGCATTACAGGGATTTAAGATAAATACTTTGCACCAAAAGTATGTATAGGCATAGCAAGATTCAAGGTTTTCTAATGCAAGTAGAACAAAGGTGAGTCGGCTGATGACTATGTGGCAGAACTTAAGAAGCTAGCTATTGCCTGTAAATTTAGAGTCCTCCATGACAACTTAGGTAAACAGACAGAATATTGAGTTTTTTATTTAAAAGTACAAGCATATCGAGTTGTAAATATCGAGGTACAAGAATAATTACAGCAAGAATATTGTGGACCAGAATATCGACAGTAAGCTAAGAAATATCGTTTTTTTTTAAATATCGAAAACAGTAATATCGTTTGTAAAAATATCGTTGTTTATAATATCGATGTTTATATTAGTGTTATGTATTTTAATATGTATTTTGAATGTATGAGTTCTCTATTGTGTGTATTCTTAAATATATGTATTACATTTTTAGAAGTTATTAATTTTTCTTAAGGTGAGTTTTGCGTTTTAGTTCCGTAGCCGGTTGCGGGTTTATAGGGGAATAGGGTGGGAAGTAATTTAATAATAATTAATTAATTAATTTTATGTATTAATTACTATTTATATATTTAATATTTTATATTGTTAATTGTGCTAATTAATTTTTTTAACAATTAGTTAATACTTGGGTGCCGATTCCGATCGGGTAAAAAAAATTCCCGTACGACTCGTATCCGTATATTTTTACATATGAATCGTACAAGTCCCGTCCCACCGGTGAAGTACGATTCGTACGTGAAAAATACATACGAATCGTATCGGGAAAAGGTCTACGACACGTACCCGGACAGTTTTACGTACAAATCGTAAAACTGAAGTCCGAGCGCACAAGTACGATCCGTACCGCACTTCCAAATACACAAGCATATGTAAAACGTCCCATACGTAGCGAAGTCCGTACCACTCGTATCCCGGGTAAACTTTGTGGCCGGGATACGAGTCGTACAGCCCCCCCCCTGTCCCGCGTATTGCAGGGATTTAAGATAAATACTTTGCACCAAAAGTATGTATAGGCATAGCAAGATTCAAGGTTTTCTAATGCAAGTAGAACAAAGGTGAGTCGGCTGATGACTATGTGGCAAAACTTAAGAAGCTAGCTATTGCCTGTAAATTTAGAATCCTCCATGACGACTTAGGTAAACAGACAGAATATTGAGTTTTTTATTTAAAAGTACAAAAATATCGAGTTGTAAATATCGAGGTACAAGAATATTTACAGCAAGAATATTGTGGACCAGAATATCGACAGTAAGCTAAGAAATATCGTTTTTTTTAAATATCGAAAACAGTAATATTGTTTGTAAAAATATTGTTTATAATATCGATGTTTATATTAGTGTTATGTATTTTAATATATATTTTGAATGTATGAGTTCTCTATTGTGTGTATTCTTAAATATATGTATTACATTTTTAGAAGTTATTAATTTTTCTTAAAGTGAGTTTTGCGTTTTAGTTCCGTAGCGGGTTGCGGGTTTATAGGGGAATAGGGTGGGAAGTAATTTAATAATAATGAATTAATTAATATTATGTATTAATTACTATTTATATATTTAATATTTTATATTGTTAATTGTGCTAATTAATTTTTTTAACAATTAGTTAATACTTGGGTGCCGATTCCGATCGGGTAAAAAAAATTCCCGTACGACTCGTATCCGTATATTTTTACATATGAATCTTACAAGTCCCGTCCCACCGGTGAAGTACGATTCGTATGTGAAAAATACATACGAATCGTATCGGGAAAAGGTCTACGACACGTACCCGGACAGTTTTACGTACAAATCGTAAAAATGAAGTCCGAGCGCACAAGTACGATCCGTACCGCCCTTCCGAATACACAAGCGTATGTAAAACGGCCCGTACGTAGCGAATTCCGTACCACTCGTATCTCGGGTAAAACTTTGTGGCCGGAATACGAGTCGTACAGCCCCCCCTTCTGCCCCACGTATGTCTGCACGTACCCCCGTATGTCGGCACTGTACCCCGTATGTCAGCCCCATCCCCCCCATGTCCGCACCGTACCCCAGCCCCGTACTTGGATGCACCGTACCTCAGCCCCGTACTTGGATGCACCGTACCCCAGAACCGTACCCCAGCCCTGTACTTGTATGCACCGTACCCCAGCCCCGTACTTGTACGCACTGTACCCCAGCCCCGTCCTTGTAAGCACCATACCCCAGAACCATACCCCAGCCCCGTACTTGGACGCACCGTACCCCAGCCCCATCCTTGTACGCACCGTACCCCAGAGCCATACCCCAGCCCCGTACTTGGACGCACCGTACTCCAGCACCGTACCCCAGCCCCGTCCTTGTACACACCGTACCCCAGCACCGTACCCCAGCCCCGTACTTGGACGCACCGTACCACAGCCCCGTACTTGAACGCACTGTACCCCAGCACCGTACCCCAGCCCCGTACTTGGACACACCATACCACAGCCCCGTACTTGTACGCACCATACCCCAGAACCGTACCCCAGCCCGAACTTGGACGCACTGTACCCCAGCACTGTACCCCAGCCCCGTCCTTGTACGCACCATACCCCAGCACCGTACCCCAGCCCCGTACTTGGATGCACCATACCACAGCCCCGTCCTTGTACACACCATACCCCAGAACCGTACCCCAGCCCCGTCCTTGTATGCACCGTACCCCAGCCCCGTACTTGGACGCACCGTACCACAGCCCTGTCCTTGTATGCACCGTACCCCAGCCCTGTACTTAGACGCACCGTACCCCAGCCCCATACTTGGACGCACCGTACCACAGCCCCGTCCTTGTATGCACCGTACCCCAGCCCCGTACTTGGACGCACCGTACCACAGCCCCATCCTTGTATGCACCGTACCCCAGAACCGTACCCAGCCCCGTACTTGGACGCACCGTACCCCAGCCCCGTACTTGGACGCACCGTACCACAGCCCCGTCCTTGTATGCACCGTACCCTAGCCCCGTACTTGTACGCACCGTACCACAGCCCCGTCCCCCAGCATCGCGTATGTACGGACCTTACAACAACATTGCGTATGCGAGCACTGTACAACAACATCGCGTATGTCGCACCTTACATATGCAAAAACGACTCGTACTGAACCAGGACACTGTAAAACATCCCAAGGAGAGTCAATTCGACTCGCACAACACCACAAAACACGTCTACAGTTGAAAAAATATCTAAATGACTGACCTGGCACATCCAAACAGGCAAACAGAGGCCCAAACTCACAACCACCTCTTATAACACACCCACCAAAATTTCAAACTCAGGCACACCCACAAATGGACCAATAAAAAGGGCCCACACACACAAACTATCAGCCTTTGCAACAGACTCACTGCAGCTACAGAGCACACCCCAACAACTGCACCCATACACCTTAACATATACACCTTCACACAAACTCCTTCACACATACCCCCTCTTCACATTCCCACACACACCTTCACATTCACATCCACACACCCACAACCATCCACACCCTCACCCCACACCATGCCCACAGACAAGAATCCAACGTTCACAAGGGAGGAGCTGAACATCCTTGTCAACGAAGTCATCAGAGTCGAGCCACAGCTCTTTGGAACATTGGTCAGACAGACCAGCATAGCCGAAAAAACACGCCTGTGGCAGAGGATCGTCGATATGGTGAATGCTGTTGCACCCATCAGAAGGACCAGGAATGAATGCCAAGCCAGGTGGTACGATCTGCGGAGGGCAGTCAAGCGCAAAATGAACGAGGACCACGCCCAGAGCAACATCACTGGAGGTGGGCTGCCCCGCAGACCTATACATTACCATCCCTGGGAGGAGAAGGTGATGGCCCTGCTTCCGCCGGTGGGAGCACACGGACTCGAAGGAGTTGCAGAGCCTGGTGAGTACACAAACAACTTATGTTTCATGGGGGTAATGACATCCACACCCCAACTACACCAAATGGCTACAACTACCCCCAAGCCCTCACCGGACACAACCACACTCAAAAACAATGCTCATGCCACTAACATGTGTATGCCCCATTCACAAAGCAAGGCCATGCCATGTCCAAGGCTACACAAAGCACTAACCCAAGACTGGATGTCCGGGATGCTGGGAGGGTGGGGCTCACAAAACACATTGTTCAACTCTGAATCAGACACCATTGCCCTCAGCACATATGGCCCCGGGACATACCCATGCACCATGCTCAATGTACAGGGACTGGCAAAGTACTGACAAGGTAGCTGACACTTGGCCCTGCTGTAGGCAGGACAAGGCCCTCCTGTGACCACTGTAAACTCAAACACCAACACAACAAGCTCAGATATCTAGGACATGAACTCACACTCACTGTAATGGCAGCATGCTCCATGGGGGACAGATACATCACCTGGGAGACCCACTGCCAAATCACACTACACCCACCAGCAGGCCCTGTCACACACACCCCTTACACAAGCACACACCACCGGGGCAGGCAATGGATTTACCCACTCTCACAATGGACATGTGACACAACAAGATCAATCCATAGCCAAAGAAGCATCCAAGCCAAAAATCTACATGTCAAACACTCAGGAGAACATATCAATCTGTACCCCGCAACACACCCATCCACAAGTGAACATTGAGGAGAATGCTAGGCACATATAACTACCTGGAGGAACTGTGCCAACTTGAATATGTATGAAACATGGATGTCGCATGAAACAGCATTAACATTGTCTCTCTCTCTCACACACACGGCGACATGATGGATCTCCCCCCAACAATGGGGGGGGGAGAATCACAGTCCCAGGCTCGGGAGGAACCTGAGCCCACCGGCAGCGATGCCTCTCAACACTCTGCGGATGACCGCAACCCACCTGGAACCACTGGTGTCCAAGCCCCTGCAGCACCTGCTTCAGGAACATTTGTGCCAACCACCACCCCCATTCCTGCCACATCTCAGGAGACACCCAGGAGCCCTACCCGCACTGAACAACTGAGCCAGTCTGACCTGGAGGGACAAGGTTCGCCGGGCACCCAGGAGAAGGCAGACAACACCGCAACTGCCATCCCTCAGGGGTCCCGTAGACCCGATGTGCCCACAACGGCAGGCCAGGCTCGTGTGGGCAGGGGTGGTGGGAGTGGAGGCAGGCGGATGCGAGAACCTGACCAGCCAGCTGAAGGGACCGGTATGTCACACATACGCAACATCATGGACGCATACCGGCGTGACACCAGGGCCATCAGCCAGGTAGTGGAGACCCTCACAGAGATTAAGAACCAGCAGGCCGAGCAACACGCCAGTCAACAAGAACACCAAGGACGGATGGAGGCAAGACTGGCTGAGCTCCTGGCGGTGCAAACGGGCATAAGCTGTTCACTCCGTCGGATAGCCGACAACATGGGCAACCCTCCCTGTGCCATCAGGCGAAGACCACCACCAGCCACAGGGAGGGAGGAGGAGGAGGATTCATCCGACGGAGCGTCCCAAGCATCATCAAGGCCTGCATCTGAGGGTCCCCCGAGGAAGGTGGGTCGTCCACGGAAAAGACCGTGAGAGGCAGCGGACCATCCACATCTCCCAGGTCAACTGGCCTGGCACCTGGCCTTCATGCGCAACAGCATCACCTCATTCACTGACATTCTCTGCCACATGGACTTGCTGGTCACAGTCTGACCAATGATGACAAACACTGTGTTCTGGACTCTGATGACTTCAAATGCCAAGGATCCCATCTCCCCCTGTGAACTTTGGATTCTAGGCACACTGTATAGCACCTATTTGTTCCCACAAAACACGCCCCCCACCGAGAATACAACTAAATTTCTTTAAATAGATGTTGCAGTCATTTTGCATGAGTCCACAACATACGTGTGGGGAAATGTCAAACTATGCCTGAGTGTTGAACTAACTCCAGCCATCCATACCCTGGGATCTGAGTCCGGTACAGGACACACATGGGTCACAATGTATCATCCAGTACAGACATGGAGCACAATACTCACCTGTGATGGCCTCAAGCTGCTGAGGGGGGGCTTGCAATACGGTCCGGACAGACCAATTTGGAAGAGAATCATTAAGGCGTAGAGGTCATGGCTCATGTGGAGGTTCCCGGGGAGGGAGTCCCAGGTATGTTTGGCCAGGTGGGATAACTATCTCCCGCATGCTGGAGTTCGGTGGATGTGAAGAATGGTGGCCAGGGCAAGGTTGGATGCACGGAGTTGGCCCAATGGGGTCTTGGATGACAGACGTCCAAGGTTGGTTTGGGGTCTGGGGTTGTGGACTGCCTCCTGAGTGTGGGTGAGGAGTGTGAAGGTCATCCTGCAGCACACAGTGATCCATTGCAGCTATCTCAGGTGAACGTTGATGTGGCTGGGGCACGGGATGTTGAAGCTGAGGTGTGCAGTTGCACCCTGGATGTGGACAAGTTTTCCGGAGTTTGGCTGTACTTGCTCCGTAGAGGGCGGGTTGTAGTTGACACGGCTGGTGTTGTGGACCTGGGGGACGGTCTGTCTTGCCTTGGAGTGGATCTATCTGTGGATCATGTGCATCATGCAGAGGCTGTTGCAGCATGAGGTACAGATGCTGGGGAGTTGCCTGGCAATTGTGAGCGACGAGTCCATGATGCACACCATCTTGCGTGCGTGGCCACTGGGTGCTGGTGCAGTGCCCTGGCGGGTGGGAAACAAGGAGTTGACCCAGCTGTAAGGGGACAATCCTCAGATGATTACCTCAGTCCTGGCCAAGTCCAGCCTCAGGTGGCTGATGTTCAGCCATTCATCAACGGACCTCATGCCTTCTTGAAGGTTGGAACTGGCAATGGCTGTGTCTTTGGTGAGGGTGAGGAGCAGCTGGCTGTCAATGGCATACGAGATGATGATGAGGTTTTGTGTGCATGTGATGGTAGAGAGGGGGGTCATGTACACATTGAAGATTGACATGCTAAGAGATGAGCCCTGGGCCATGTGCCAGATGACGCCACTGTACTACATGCTTAAGGCTTGAGTCCCACTCCCATGGCCTTGCTGGTGAGCTACTTGGTGATTTCATCCTGGTCCATCCCTGATACCAGTGTTGGAGTTGTGTGAGCTGACAGTGTGTGAGCACATCGTGTATAATGCTGTGGAGAGGTCAAGGGGGGTGGCCTCACCATTTTTGAGCAGGGCAAAGTTGTCGGTGTTGGTGGCAATGATGACGGTTACAGTGGGGTGATTACTGTGGAAGATGGTCTTGTGCAGGTTGCCTGGAGCTCTTTGCTTGGAGGAAGTTTGTCAGTTGCTCGTTGACTGTCTTCCTGATGACATTTGCTGACTAGGGAAGCACGGTGATGTTCCTTGAGAGCCTGTGTTCCTGCCGTCCGTTGTCTAAGAAGGGCATGGGTCACTGCATGCCTCTATCTACCATGGAATGTGGCTAACTCCAATGTAACTTACATGACATGCTGGACGGGGGCTACAAGGATGGGGAATGATTTGGTTGAGATGTTGTGTGGGAAGGGGCCTGATGGAGATCCCCAGTGGATGTTGCACATATGCCGGGTGTTGTATCTCCTGATGATGGAAGTGCTAAACCTGAGGGGGGTTGGTCCCGCGTATAATAGTGCGTTCTGCCTCTGTGTGCCAAGGCTTGCGTGTATGTCCATGAGCTTGCAGTGGTAGAAAGTTGCAAGGGATTGGCTCAGCCTTGCAAGGGTGGGCTGTCTCTTGGATGGAGAGCTGATGTCAGTGCACTCACAATGCGGTTGAGCTCCTTGATGTTGTGCGCTTTTTTGGCCTCTGCACCATCTGAAGGATCTCCAATTGTCCTTGCTGATGACATGGTGATGGCTGTGTGTGCTATTTTCCAGGGTTGTAAGGCCACTGATGGTTATTTGTGTTGCAAGCTGTGCACAAGAGTCCTGCTAGATGTGTAGGAGTCCAGCAGGTCTGCCTCGTCCCAGGTGGCTTAATTGTTGATGTGCGTCACAGGAAAGTCCGTCAACGTGGCTAGATTGTTGGATTAGTTGCTGATCCAGTGTGTGAGGTTGCAGGGTGTGGCGGTGGTGTTGGTTCCAGTGTCCCACACAGCATGTCTGTGTTGACTTACATCAAGCATCTTTGGGGGATTGGTAGCGGGGTGTGTGGCAGTGTGTTGCTTGTCAGAGACGTGGATGCTAATGTGGATGGACCAATGAAGGATGCTGGTGTGGTTCTCATCCAGCCAGAAGTTCCTGGCCCACAGCCACATGTATCCTGTGGATGTGAGGGCGTGCGTGAAGATGGACGTGTTGATGGCTTTGCGGAATTGTGGATGTAGGCCTGGAGATCTGTAGATGAGTGTTACTCTGAGGGTTTGCAGGGGGTTTGTGCCAAACCTGATTTGTGACCCTGAGTGCGTACTTGGGAATAGATATCAATTCATCCTCCGCGATTGTAAGTGTCGTCCCTGCGGGTGCTCTTGTATCCATCTGAGATGGCAATGAAGAAGTTGTGTGCTGAGGATGCTTTTATCGAGGTCACTGTCATGAAGGTGATGTGTGGGCCTGTTGCGTTGAGGAGGTAACAGAGTCCAATGGCGTGCTGTTGGACGGAGCCGGTGTGGAGTAGGAGGGACATGAACTGGTTGGTGTGACAGGGCCTGGAAGGCGGGGCAGCGCTGTGTAGGCAGTTGGAGTTGCACACTCAGCATGCAAAGGTGTTGTGTGTGAGATTAGGGTATGCCTGAGAGCATGCGGTTGCTCTTCGGTTGGACATTCCTTGGAGGGTGGCTGCAACATGAGACTGTTGTGTGATGTGGGTCATGCAAGGACATGAGGGTCGTGCAATGTGCACGTTGCATGCGCTGACGGTCCAGCCTTTGGCACCGCGTGGCCGCAACAGTGGCACAGACAAGCTGATGACAGCCTAATGAATGGGTGGATGGAGGAAGGGAGGAGCATCTTGGAGGCATGTGGGTTGCAGAATCCGGGAAATTGGTGGGCCCTTGCCGCAGGGGCCGCAGCAGCAGGCGGCATGTACTGGAAACTGGGCCTAAAGTAGCACACAAATACAAGGTTGTCAGAAAGGACAACTGCAACAGGCGTACGTAAAGGAAGGAGTGTCAGGTTACTCATGGCTCACCCAGAGAAAATGGATGAACAATCACCAAAGATGACTGACACAGGATCAGGAACCAGAAGGCCGAGCTGCGCACAGGAGACACACCCTCAGCAGGCGTGGACGGCCCATTGGGGGGAGCAACCTGCCCAAATACATACACAACCATGGACTTCATGCACAATAGAAATCATTAGCCATGAAGAACTGCATGCATGTTGCCGAACTACACATACACTCATATGCACAATCTTTGACAACTATGCAAGAGATGACACATGCAAAGTGGGAAGAGACCTGCATTGAAAGAGATGAGGCACTTTGGAGGGTGAGGAAAACCTTTATTACTCTAACTCACACTAAGGGAAATGCATCAATATGAACAGACTCACAGGTCAATTGACTGAACATGTGGGACCTACGCTGGACACCCCCTTCACAACACGAATGTTGTAAATCAAAATGAACTGGCACACAAGTTAAGGGGATGAGCCAAACACCTCCTACTGCACACGGAGAGGCTGCAATTCCCCATTGAGCTTGTTATGGGGATGTCCCACACTATGTCCACTGTAGCATCCCGTATGTTTCAGATGGAAGTTTTACACACATTGATGCCTTCACCAGAATACAAAATCCATTACAGATGACTGTCACGAAGGGTGACTATCAATTCATGGGAGTCATGCTACATGTTATGTGCCCCATGGTGAGTCGACATGTATGCATGGTAACACAACATGCACAGAAGCAGTCCTCACACATTCCAAACACGTACCATCCTGTTAGACCTGACATCCTTGGCGTGGGTTTTTCCCCTATCTTTTGCCTCTGCTACATGGATTTTTTGATGCTGTGTTGGATTTCGTTTTGCTGGTTTAGATGCTTTGGACACTCTGCCACTGCTAATCAGTGCCAGAGTGTAAGTGCTCCCTGTGTAAAATATCGTATTGATTGGATATACCTGATTGGCATATCTGTATCACCATGAAGTCCCTAGTAAAGTGCACTGTGTGTGCCAGGGCTGGTGATGACAGATGCTACTAGTGGGTCTGCAGCGCTGATTGCGCCACCCACCTGTGTAGCCCTAAAACAGTGTCTCAGGCCTGCCGCTGCAGGCCTGCCTGCAGTCCCCGGACTGCCATGTCCTCCTGGCCAGTGTCCACACTGGCCGGGCCTAACCCTCCCCTTTTCGTACACGTCAGTCATCCCTATGGAAGGCCCAAGGTACCCCCCTGGGCAGGGTGCAGTGTATGTAGAAGGTAGAGCATGTACTAGTGCAGGTAACATGTTCTGGTAGTGAACACCGGCCATTTTGTGTGTTCACTGCTGCAAGGTTATCTTGCTCCATAGGCTATCTTGGGGGAGGCTGGTGCCGATGGCTATCCGCCTATCTTCTCATAGGAACAAGATAAGACATGAGTGTTTGATATCCCTGAGCTCAGCATTTAATAACACATCTTTTAGGAGAGGTTGTTTTTAAATCCTGAGTTGGAGAATAGTACTTTTTAGAGAGTAGCTGTTCTCTTGTCTGACCCTTCTGTGTGCCTGGGCGCGCTTGTGGATTGACTGTCTGGTTTGAGAGTGACAGGGGCTGGGGATCCCCCGGGAGGTTGGCTGAGTCAGCCCTCTGCTGAATGGCGACATTTGCAAGGAGAGTGGAGGGAGGAGATAGCACCTGGGATTGAAAGGGCTGTGCCTGCCTGCCACTCTGCTGGCTCCACCTCCTGCTGGGCGGCTGACGACTCTGCCCCTCGCTCTGAAAAGAATGTAGAGGCCAGGAAAACAAAGTGCTCCAGCAACACCCAGAACTGGATCAGACCGGGCTCAGGACCCACTTGCACAAAGACTTCAAAGACTTTTAGGGGTATAAGTACAAGACCCCTGACAACAGATTTTTAGATTCGACCATCGAGAGGAACCTCTGCTGAAAGACGGACCGCTGAAGAACTAAAGGAAGATTGCCGTGCTGTGTGCTCTAAAGGCTGACCTGTTCTGCTGTACAACTGAAGCTGAGGAGAAGAAGGGGTCTTGCTGTGTGCTGACCCTATCCACTTGACTGAACAAGACTTTGCTGTGTGCTGTGTCTTCAACTGAATCTCCAAGGGCCTGAGAAGAGCTGGCCTCCTGTTTCGCAACCCAGGGATAGAAAGGTTGCCAAGAACTCAAGACTCTGCTGTGTCCCACCTGCGCTGCTGTGTGCCGCAGGGACCGTGGACTGTTCTACCGAGCTTCTCAACATCTGCCTGTGAGGTGGGCTGGCTGCTCTCTGTCTTGCTGGAGAGTACCGCACCGATCCGGGCCTGACACCGGTGGCCGCATCAAGAAGACCGACGTGCTCATCGGCACGTGCCTTGCCGCGACCCGGAGGCCTGACGCAGATCGAGAGTCGTATTTCCCTGCTCTACGAGGCCGCGCTGTGAGTGGCTGACTCCGGTGACGTCGACATCGTCACTGGGGGCTCGTCGAGGGAGTTGTGGAATCCTTGCACCGAACAGCCCGAGGAGCGCTTGTACAACGAGTGCAGTGACACCACCGGAGCAACGTAGCTGCCTAAACATCGAGAGCCTACGAACTGATTCATTCTCAGTGAGTATCGAATCACTCAAGAGACTAGAGACTATCGTCGGACGATCCCAACCAACCGAGAAAGCGAATATTGTGTAAACCTGTGATGCTTGATTTCAACTGCGGAACCTAGATAAAGATATATTATTTTTGATATAACTCACCTGTGTGGTCTAAGTTTGTGGTGTGCGGAGGGGGGATCATTGTGGTGTCTACGTGCAAATACCTTACACATTGCCTTGGGGATAAGCCTGTCTGCTCGAGCCAAGCTACCTAGAGGGTGAGCAGGGGTTATCTACCGTGTGTGTCCCTGTACCCTGACTAGAAGCAAGGGTCCCTATTTGGTCTAAGGTGTATACCTCTGCCAACTAGAGACCCCCAGATCTAACATTGGTGGTCAGCGGTGCGGATTAGAACCAGTGTTTGCACTTGACCTGCAGTGATTCTTCGTACATCACTAATCTAGTAAGCAGTTGCATTGCACGAAGTTTTTGCGAAGACTATTCTTGGAGGATCGACGAAGCATCATGTCTCTGAATGGAGTAGGTGAGGAGTCGGAATTTCAATTCGAAGTGGAAAAGTTGCTCACGTATAAGAAGGAGCAACTAAAGCAATTCTGCAAGCAGCTTGGATGCCCAGCGAAGGGCAGCGCCAACAAGACGGAGCTACAGAAAGCTCTAAGGGCCTGGTGGGAGGCCAAGAATGGCGCAACAGAGGAAGCTACTGGAGGGGATGGCACACCGGAGCACGGATTTGGATCCGATGATCTGCCAGTGAATAGGCCAGCATCTAGGGCTGGCAGCGCCCATTCCAGTAGGAGCCTCTCTCCAGAGGAGCTGGAGGAAAACCAGAGGGTTAGAGCCCATGAGATTGAACTTTTTAAACTCAAAGCTCAAGCGGAAGAACGGAAACTGCGCCTTGACAGTGAGAAAGAGGCGGAGGAGAGGAGGAATGCTCTCGCTTTGGAAGAGAAGAAACTCCAGTTGGCTCATGAGTTGAGCATGAGGGAGCTGGACATTAAAGCCAAACAAGTGGCGTCCAGTCCGAATGGTGGCAGCGCACAACCAGTACAGGCGGGTAAAGTATACATACCGAAAGATTTGGTGCAGAATTATCAGAGGGGTGAGGATATCTATGCGTGGTTTAGATCCTATGAGCTTGCCTTGAAGATGAATGAAGTGCCTGAGAAGAGTTGGGGAGCAGGTTTGTGGAAGCATTTTGAGGCCTCTGGGAGGGATGTCTTAGCACCCTTAGAAACAGCAGGGACCTTAACCTACCCCACTATGAAGGAGGCCTTATGCCTCAGGTATGGGCTTACACCAGAACAGTACCGCCAGAAGTTTAGGAACTTCAAAAAACTTGATTCGAGTACGTGGGTGGAGTGTGTGAGTATGTACACGCGTGCACTGGAAGGTTGGATAAAGGGCAGCAAAGTTACTGATTATGTGGGGTTGTGTCACTTGATTAGTTGGGAGCACTTGAGTAGTCTATGTGTTCCAGAGCTGCGCCAGCATCTTTTAGACAGCAAGTTAACTGATCCCAGTGAGCTTGCTAAGGAGGCAGACCGCTGGACTAGCACCAGGGTCAACAAAGGGGTGGTAAGTATGCCAGCCAAGGGTGGACAGGGTCCCCAGCAGAAAGGTGGGGAGGACAAGGGTAACAGTAAGGAGTTCTCTAAAGGGCCCCAAAACAGTTCCCAGGAGAAGGAGTCCCAAGCCCCCAAGCCGAAGAGGTCTTGGCCCCCTAAGGGCAACAGACCACCGCCTACTTGCTATGCTTGTAGGGAAGTGGGGCACATCGCCCCTAAATGTCCCAAGAAACCCCCAGCACCAGCTGCTGCTCCAGTCCCAGGGTTAGCTAGTGTAGCTTTGGGAGGGGATTTGATTTCCAGTGGGGAAGAGGGATTAGCTATGATGACCCTTGTCTCGTTAGGAGACCAAGAGATGGTCCAGGATACCTTGATACCCGCTAACACTAAGAAATACGGGCAAAAGGTGACCATCAATGGGAGGGAGATAGAGGCTCTGAGAGACACCGGGGCTAGTGTGACATCTGTCAGGTGTCAGTGGGTGTCTGAAGAGCAAGTCATTCCCAATGTGCTCCGCCCAGTAGTGGCAGCTGACACTTCAGTTCGCCTCTGCAAGATGGCGCGAGTTCCCTTTACATGGGGGGGAGTCTCTGGTACCTTGGAAGTCTGTGTCAGTGATGCCTTGCCGGTAGATTGTCTGTTGGGTAACGACCTGGAGAGTTCTCCATGGAAGGACGTAGAGCACAGAACTCACTTGGAGATGTTAGGACTGCCAGCGTGGATCTGTGTATCCACACGTGCCATGACAGCCAGTAAGGGTGGATTAGTAGAACTGGAGCCTGGAACAATGGCCCAGGAACCTGCCAGGAGAGGAAGGGGCAGAGGGCGTGGGAAACTGGCCCCCACTGTTCCCACGGTCCAGGAGGAAGCAGAACCTGAGGGGGATGCCCTGGAACCTACAGGGGAGCAGGTGGCCGAACTGAGGGAGTTGCCTGAGCTGACCCATTGGCAGCAAGAGGGTGGCCCCTCCAGGGAGGAATTCTGCCAGGCTCAGAAGGAGTGCCCTTCTCTCGTCGGTGTGCGGCAGCAGGCTGCAGACCAGGCAGCAGGCCTAGGGTCCAAGGAACATTTGATTTACTGGGAGGACGACTTACTGTATAGTGAGCCTAAGTTCGCTGAGCCCGGTGCAGCCCGTGTGCTGGTGGTACCCGAGCGCTTCAGGAACTTCTTACTGGGTCTGGCTCACGACGTGCCTCTCGCAGGACATCTGGGGCAAGACAAGACCTATCACAGGCTTGTCACCCACTTCTACTGGCCCCAGATGAAGAAGCACGTCGGTACCTTTCGTAAGTCTTGCCAAACCTGTCAAGCCAGTGGTAAGAGCGGAGGGAAGTGCGTGGCGCCCCTCCAGCCGTTTCCTGTAGTGAGCACCCCTTTTGAGCGGGTGGGCATTGATATCGTAGGGCCCCTGGATCCCAAGACCGCCTTAGGCAACAGGTTTATCCTGGTCTTGGTGGATCACGCCACTCGGTACCCGGAAGCAGTCCCTCTCAGGACAATCACAGCACCCGTGGTGGGCCGTGCATTGATGGGGATCTTTTCCCGTGTGGGGTTCCCCCGAGAGGTGGTCTCCGACCGGGGTACCAACTTCATCTCTAGGTATATGAAGTCTCTGTGGGAGGAGTGTGGAGTAACTTATAAGTTCACCACTCCTTACCACCCTTAAGGAAATGGGTTGGTTGAAAGGTTCAACCGCACCCTGAAAGGTATGATTATGGGCCTAGCGGAGCCCATGAGACGGAAGTGGGACGTCTTGTTACCATGCCTGTTGTTTGCCTACAGGGAGGTGCCTCAGAAGTCCTTAGGGTTCAGCCCCTTTGAACTGCTGTACGGCCACCCTGTTAGAGGACCTCTCACACTGGTGAAGGAGGGGTGGGAGAAAACCCGTGGGAAAACCCCCCAGGATGTGTTCAGCTATGTGCTGGCCATCCGCAACCAAACGCAGCGCTTCAGGAAGCTCGCTCAGGAGAACCTAGAAGCCAGCCAGGAGGAGATGAAAAGATGGTACGACCAGAATACCACTCTGGTAGAATTTCATCCTGGGCAGAAAGTGTGGGTAATGGCGCCGGTGGAGCCTTGTGCGCTCCGTGACAAGTGGACCGGGCCATATGAGGTGGTAGAGCGCAAGAGTGAGGTGACTTACCTGATCAACATGAAGACTCCTAGGCAGCCCCTTAGAGTCTTGCATGTGAACCGCCTCAAACCCCACTTCGAGAGGTCTGAAGTGACGATGCTCATGGCTACAGACGACGGTGGGGAGGAGGATAGTGATCCTCTCCCTGACCTCCTGGCAACCAAGGAGCAAGACGGGTCAGTGGATGGTGTGGTCCTCTCGCCCACCCTGACCCCAGAGCAGCAGAGAGACTGTCGCCAGGTGTTGGGTCAGTTTGCTTCCCTGTTCTCCCTGACACCAGGTGTCACCCATTGGTGCGTCCATGATGTGGACACTGGAGATAGCCTGCCTGTGAAACAGAAGTTTTACAGAGTAGCTGACAAGGTCAGGGCCAGCATCAAGGAAGAAGTTTCCAAGATGTTGGCGTTAGGGGTAATTGAGCCCTCTAGCAGTCCCATGGCTAGCCCAGTGGTCCTCGTTCCCAAGAAATCTGCTACACCCGGTGGCCCGTAAGAACTTCGGTTTTGCGTGGACTACCGTGGGCTCAATGCGGTCACCAAGACTGACGCGCACCCCATCCCCAGAGCTGATGAGCTCGTGGATCGGTTAGGAGCTGCCCGGTACCTCAGCACCTTCGATTTGACTTCGGGGTACTGGCAGATTGCCTTAACTGATGGGGCAAAGGAGAGGTGGGCATTTTCAACGCCAGAGGGGCACTTCCAGTTTCACGTCATGCCCTTTGGATTGAAAAATGCCCCTGCCACCTTCCAGAGACTGGTCAACCGGGTACTGACCGGGCTGGAGCAATTCAGCGCCGCGTACCTGGATGACATTGCTGTGTTCAGCTCCACTTGGGAGGAACACTTGCAACACCTCTGTGAAGTGTTGAGGGCGCTGCAGAAGGCAGGCCTCACTATCAAGGCCAGTAAGTGCCAGATAGGGCAGGGATCGGTGGTGTATTTGGGACACCAGGTGGGGAGCGACCAGGTGGCGCCCCTACAGGTGAAGATCGATACCATTCTGGCTTGGGAACCCCCCAAGACGCAGACAGAGGTGAGAGCCTTTCTAGGACTCACCGGGTATTACAGACGGTTCATCAAGGGATACGGCACCATTGTTGCCCCCTTGACGGAACTAACCTCTAGAAATCAGCCCAGGAAAGTGAATTAGACCGAGGCCTGTCAAACTGCTTTTGATGCCCTGAAAACTGCAATGTGCACAGCACCGGTGCTTAAGGCGCCTGACTTTTCGAGTGAGTTCGTAGTGCAGACAGACGCTTCAGAGCAAGGCGTGGGAGCAGTACTCTCACAGATGGAAAAGAAACCACAGTGGTAGGGACAATTTGCGCTGAGAAATGTAATATCCGTACTTATGTAAATGAGAACCCTTGCTACTAGGTAAGCAATACGACAACCACCAATGTCGTAATTTAGGCAAACCAAGTTTACCCTAAACATCAACAATTTATGAAAACCGAGCAATAGGGTTCAAAGTAAAGTCCAAATAATGGTGCTAGTGCACATCAAAAAAAAGTTTCAAATGAATTCCAGCTGTTCAAGTCTTGTCTTTATTTCTTGACAGAGCTTCTTCGATGCAAGCCCCCTGCCAGCCTTTAGCTTTAAGTCCCTCATTTGTTTTCACATTACCTTGCGAAACAGCTTTGTTTATTGAAATTCCTGCGTGTAAATTTCTAAAGAGTTCCTCAGCTATTTTATTTCTGTCACTTCTAGAGCTCATGTTTGACAAATTAACTATGCTTTGTAGCACACCTCCCGCAGCAGTCCCAAATATAAGACAGAAAAGAAACCACAGTGGTAGGGACAATTTGCGCTGAGAAATGTAATATCCGTACTTATGTAAATGAGAACCCTTGCTACTAGGTAAGCAATACGACAACCACCAATGTCGTAATTTAGGCAAACCAAGTTTACCCTAAACATCAACAATTTATGAAAACCGAGCAATAGGGTTCAAAGTAAAGTCCAAATAATGGTGCTAGTGCACATCAAAAAAAAGTTTCAAATGAATTCCAGCTGTTCAAGTCTTGTCTTTATTTCTTGACAGAGCTTCTTCGATGCAAGCCCCCTGCCAGCCTTTAGCTTTAAGTCCCTCATTTGTTTTCACATTACCTTGCGAAACAGCTTTGTTTATTGAAATTCCTGCGTGTAAATTTCTAAAGAGTTCCTCAGCTATTTTATTTCTGTCACTTCTAGAGCTCATGTTTGACAAATTAACTATGCTTTGTAGCACACCTCCCGCAGCAGTCCCAAATATAAGACAGAAAAGAAACCACAGTGGTAGGGACAATTTGCGCTGAGAAATGTAATATCCGTACTTATGTAAATGAGAACCCTTGCTACTAGGTAAGCAATACGACAACCACCAATGTCGTAATTTAGGCAAACCAAGTTTACCCTAAACATCAACAATTTATGAAAACCGAGCAATAGGGTTCAAAGTAAAGTCCAAATAATGGTGCTAGTGCACATCAAAAAAAAGTTTCAAATGGATTCCAGCTGTTCAAGTCTTGTCTTTATTTCTTGACAGAGCTTCTTCGATGCAAGCCCCCTGCCAGCCTTTAGCTTTAAGTCCCTCATTTGTTTTCACATTACCTTGCGAAACAGCTTTGTTTATTGAAATTCCTGCGTGTAAATTTCTAAAGAGTTCCTCAGCTATTTTATTTCTGTCACTTCTAGAGCTCATGTTTGACAAATTAACTATGCTTTGTAGCACACCTCCCGCAGCAGTCCCAAATATAAGACAGAAAAGAAACCACAGTGGTGGGGACAATTTGCGCTGAGAAATGTAATATCCGTACTTATGTAAATGAGAACCCTTGCTACTAGGTAAGCAATACGACAACCACCAATGTCGTAATTTAGGCAAACCAAGTTTACCCTAAACATCAACAATTTATGAAAACCGAGCAATAGGGTTCAAAGTAAAGTCCAAATAATGGTGCTAGTGCACATCAAAAAAAAGTTTCAAATGAATTCCAGCTGTTCAAGTCTTGTCTTTATTTCTTGACAGAGCTTCTTCGATGCAAGCCCCCTGCCAGCCTTTAGCTTTAAGTCCCTCATTTGTTTTCACATTACCTTGCGAAACAGCTTTGTTTATTGAAATTCCTGCGTGTAAATTTCTAAAGAGTTCCTCAGCTATTTTATTTCTGTCACTTCTAGAGCTCATGTTTGACAAATTAACTATGCTTTGTAGCACACCTCCCGCAGCAGTCCCAAATATAAGACAGAAAAGAAACCACAGTGGTAGGGACAATTTGCGCTGAGAAATGTAATATCCGTACTTATGTAAATGAGAACCCTTGCTACTAGGTAAGCAATACGACAACCACCAATGTCGTAATTTAGGCAAACCAAGTTTACCCTAAACATCAACAATTTATGAAAACCGAGCAATAGGGTTCAAAGTAAAGTCCAAATAATGGTGCTAGTGCACATCAAAAAAAAGTTTCAAATGAATTCCAGCTGTTTATTGAAATTCCTGCGTGTAAATTTCTAAAGCATAGTTAATTTGTCAAACATGAGCTCTAGAAGTGACAGAAATAAAATAGCTGAGGAACTCTTTAGAAATTTACACGCAGGAATTTCAATAAACAAAGCTGTTTCGCAAGGTAATGTGAAAACAAATGAGGGACTTAAAGCTAAAGGCTGGCAGGGGGCTTGCATCGAAGAAGCTCTGTCAAGAAATAAAGACAAGACTTGAACAGCTGGAATTCATTTGAAACTTTTTTTTGATGTGCACTAGCACCATTATTTGGACTTTACTTTGAACCCTATTGCTCGGTTTTCATAAATTGTTGATGTTTAGGGTAAACTTGGTTTGCCTAAATTACGACATTGGTGGTTGTCGTATTGCTTACCTAGTAGCAAGGGTTCTCATTTACATAAGTACGGATATTACATTTCTCAGCGCAAATTGTCCCTACCACTGTGGTTTCTTTTCTGTCTTATATTTGGGACTGCTGCGGGAGGTGTGCTACAAAGCATAGTTAATTTGTCAAACATGAGCTCTAGAAGTGACAGAAATAAAATAGCTGAGGAACTCTTTAGAAATTTACACGCAGGAATTTCAATAAACAAAGCTGTTTCGCAAGGTAATGTGAAAACAAATGAGGGACTTAAAGCTAAAGGCTGGCAGGGGGCTTGCATCGAATAAGCTCTGTCAAGAAATAAAGACAAGACTTGAACAGCTGGAATTCATTTGAAACTTTTTTTTGATGTGCACTAGCACCATTATTTGGACTTTACTTTGAACCCTATTGCTCGGTTTTCATAAATTGTTGACTCTCACAGATGGATGACGAGGGCGGGGACCAACCCGTAGCTTTCATTAGTAGAAGGCTACTTCCCAGGGAACAGAGGTGGAGCGCTATTGAAAGGGAAGCATTCGCTGTGGTCTGGGCCCTGAAGAAGCTGAGGCCCTACCTGTTTGGGACTCACTTCCGCGTTCAGACCGACCACAGGCCCCTCAGATGGTTAATGCAGATGAGGGGTGAGAATCCAAAACTGTTGAGGTGGTCCATCTCCCTACAGGGAATGGACTTTACGGTGGAACACCGTCCCGGTACAGAGCACGCCAATGCTGATGGTCTGTCCAGGTTTTTCCGCCTTAGCTATGAGAACTCCCAAGAGGGTGGGTAGTTCTCCCCGCTTTCAGCTGGAGGGGACACGTGTTAGACCTGACATCCTTGGCGTGGGTTTTTCCCCTATCTTTTGCCTCTGCTACATGGATTTTTTGATGCTGTGTTGGATTTCGTTTTGCTGGTTTAGATGCTTTGGACACTCTGCCACTGCTAATCAGTGCCAGAGTGTAAGTGCTCCCTGTGTAAAATATCGTATTGATTGGATATACCTGATTGGCATATCTGTATCACCATGAAGTCCCTAGTAAAGTGCACTGTGTGTGCCAGGGCTGGTGATGACAGATGCTACTAGTGGGTCTGCAGCGCTGATTGCGCCACCCACCTGTGTAGCCCTAAAACAGTGTCTCAGGCCTGCCGCTGCAGGCCTGCCTGCAGTCCCCGGACTGCCATGTCCTCCTGGCCAGTGTCCACACTGGCCGGGCCTAACCCTTCCCTTTTCGTACACGTCAGTCATCCCTATGGAAGGCCCAAGGTACCCCCCTGGGCAGGGTGCAGTGTATGTAGAAGGTAGAGCATGTACTAGTGCAGGTAACATGTTCTGGTAGTGAACACCGGCCATTTTGTGTGTTCACTGCTGCAAGGTTATCTTGCTCCATAGGCTATCTTGGGGGAGGCTGGTGCCGATGGCTATCCGCCTATCTTCTCATAGGAACAAGATAAGACATGAGTGTTTGATATCCCTGAGCTCAGCATTTAATAACACATCTTTTAGGAGAGGTTGTTTTTAAATCCTGAGTTGGAGAATAGTACTTTTTAGAGAGTAGCTGTTCTCTTGTCTGACCCTTCTGTGTGCCTGGGCGCGCTTGTGGATTGACTGTCTGGTTTGAGAGTGACAGGGGCTGGGGATCCCCCGGGAGGTTGGCTGAGTCAGCCCTCTGCTGAATGGCGACATTTGCAAGGAGAGTGGAGGGAGGAGATAGCACCTGGGATTGAATAGGGCTGTGCCTGCCTGCCACTCTGCTGGCTCCACCTCCTGCTGGGCGGCTGACGACTCGCTCTGAAAAGAATGTAGAGGCCAGGAAAACAAAGTGCTCCAGCAACACCCAGAACTGGATCAGACCGGGCTCAGGACCCACTTGCACAAAGACTTCAAAGACTTTTAGGGGTATAAGTACAAGATCCCTGACAACAGATTTTTAGATTCGACCATCGAGAGGAACCTCTGCTGAAAGACGGACCGCTGAAGAACTAAAGGAAGATTGCCGTGCTGTGTGCTCTAAAGGCTGACCTGTTCTGCTGTACAACTGAAGCTGAGGAGAAGAAGGGGTCTTGCTGTGTGCTGACCCTATCCACTTGACTGAACAAGACTTTGCTGTGTGCTGTGTCTTCAACTGAATCTCCAAGGGCCTGAGAAGAGCTGGCCTCCTGTTTCGCAACCCAGGGATAGAAAGGTTGCCAAGAACTCAAGACTCTGCTGTGTCCCACCTGCGCTGCTGTGTGCCGCAGGGACCGTGGATTGTTCTACCGAGCTTCTCAACATCTGCCTGTGAGGTGGGCTGGCTGCTCTCTGTCTTGCTGGAGAGTACCGCACCGATCCGGGCCTGACACCGGTGGCCGCATCAAGAAGACCGACGTGCTCATCGGCACGTGCCTTGCCGCGACCCGGAGGCCTGACGCAGATCGAGAGTCGTATTTCCCTGCTCTACGAGGCCGCGCTGTGAGTGGCTGACTCCGGTGACGTCGACATCGTCACTGGGGGCTCGTCGAGGGAGTTGTGGAATCCTTGCACCGAACAGCCCGAGGAGCGCTTGTACAACGAGTGCAGTGACACCACCGGAGCAACGTAGCTGCCTAAACATTGAGAGCCTACGAACTGATTCATTCTCAGTGAGTATCGAATCACTCAAGAGACTAGAGACTATCGTCGGACGATCCCAACCAACCGAGAAAGCGAATATTGTGTAAACCTGTGATGCTTGATTTCAACTGCGGAACCTAGATAAAGATATATTATTTTTGATATAACTCACCTGTGTGGTCTAAGTTTGTGGTGTGCGGAGGGGGGATCATTGTGGTGTCTACGTGCAAATACCTTACACATTGCCTTGGGGATAAGCCTGTCTGCACGAGCCAAGCTATCTAGAGGGTGAGCAGGGGTTATCTACCGTGTGTGTCCCTGTACCCTGACTAGAAGCAAGGGTCCCTATTTGGTCTAAGGTGTATACCTCTGCCAACTAGAGACCCCCAGATCTAACACATCCCCATAATGCCTTGCTGCAATCCTTACCCAAAATGACATTTCCCCATGTCCGTGCATGGAACGCTGATTCAGCACACGTTGCAATACTCATGAGGAATAGCAGGAGGACAACGATGATACGAGCAGACAACATGCGCAAGAACCTGGGAATGACAGACAAGAAGTCAGCGCAAATATTTTTCTCAGCATACATGGTCATTTACTAAACATGAACAATGTTGTCTCCGTGCTAATTTTAAAGAAAGTGTCTCTGCTAAAATGTGTGGAATGACATCATCACTCGAGTGACACATCAGAACACACATCTAAGTCACTTAGCTTACAGTCAGCTGGACACACACATTGCAACACATGCCACCCAAGGCTACAAGCGTGCACACTCAGACCCAGTGACTCACCATTATGAGAAGAAGTTGCGTATGAGCTGACTCCGGATATCCTCCTCCTCCTCACTTGCCTCGTGACCAAGCCCTTCATCCTCAACGGGTGGATGTTCCTGCTCATCCTGCTCCAGGATGAGTGGCACTGCCTTCTCCACTGCCATGTTGTGCAGCATGCAGCACACGAGGAAGATTTTGCAGACCTTCGCCGGTGCATATGGGAGGGACCCGCCTGTCTTGTGAAGGCACCGGAATCGGCTCTTCAGGAGGCCAAACGTCCTCTCAATCACTCGCCTGGTCTGCCCGTGTGCATTGTTATACCGGTGATCTGCAGCTGATCTTGGGTTGCGGAGTGGTGTCATTAGCCATGGCATGTTGGGATAGCCAGAGTCCCCTACATGGAAACATCATGTAAATAAGTGGGTCAGGAGATGCCGTAAGAGCCAAATATACCGCAACATACAGGACAAGCAGAGTATACCCACCAACAAGACATGCTCGTTCGTTGTGCAGCCGCAGCATCATTTGTGGCACCCTGCTACGCCTCATGATGTAGGTATCGTGGGCTGACCCTGGAAAACGTGCACAGACATGGGAAATCAGCATGTTAGCAAGACACACCACAAGGGCATTTATAGAGTGGTAATGTTTACGGTTGCGATAGGCTACCTCCTGTGCCTGTGGTGGTACCAAAGCCACATGTGTCCCATCAATGGACCCAATGATATGGGGCATCCCTCCCAGGGCATAGAAATCACCCTTGACACCTGTCAACTCCTCAGGAGTAGGAAAATGGATGAATTCATCAAGGTGCTCCAACATGGCTGCCAAAACATCACGCAGGACACGGCTGAACATTGTCTGTGACATGCCACCAACATCAGCTATGGTGAATTGAAACGTACCTGTGGCAAAAAAATGTAGGGCTGCCTTCACCTTCATCTTGGGGGTCAGCGCAGTAGGATACCTGTGTCGCGGTTGGAGGTGTGGTGCCAGCTTGTCGGTCAAGTCCTCAATTAACTGTTGAGTGAATCTGTATCGTTGGATGCAGGCACGTTCCCTCATGGCACCCAAGTCTGGCATTGGTCGGGGGACAGGCGGTGCCCTGTAGAAAATTGTATTGAATAACGAAGATTTAGAGCATACCAACATCAATGTCAATGAACAGAGCACATGCTAAACTGCTACTACACATCAGATAAATACAGAGTCTGGTCTGTGCAATACATCCAGGACTCGGATTCCAGCTTGGTGATACTCCTACAAAAAGCCAGATACACCCGTTGATTGGCAAGTCTACATGACATGCCCTGAAACGACCTGGGGGCCAGTCTGAGTGAATAGCCAGAGACATCACAGGAGTGACATACATCATCATAGCTGCATTTAAAGGATGTCCTCTCATACAGACAGCTGACGGCAAGCTAGACGCACAGGACACATGGAATGTCAAATGTACAGATCAAACACATTGCAATGAAGGGGTACACGTGAAAACAGAAAACACAGACATTGAGATGACGCAGATATGTCCTCATGTGAAAATATAATGTCCGATGCATACAGACCCTGCTTACGTGGGAATCCACATGTGGCATGGTGTGCGTAGATGTGTGCCATGCCCATCTCCACACAGACACATGTTGGATGCAGCAACAGCAGATGTAGTTGACCGAACACTAACAGCAAGCTCATTGAAACACATGACACACACATGACATAGTCACATCGGGGCACACTGATCGTGAAATGTCAGTTTCAGTGTCCCTGTCCCTGGCATCAGGGGACAGTTGCGGGTGGTGGTGACTGTGCCATACCAGTGATGGTGTGCTTGACACATTTGTACTACAGGCACACATGTGCAAAGTGTGAAGGGGAAGTGTGCCACATAGTGCCCCATCACACATGACATGTGTACACAGGTCATCACACATCAATTGTGCAACTACATGAGAAGACATGTGTAATATCACTGCTTGACACACCTAGGCCCTGCACATGAAAGTCTGCAATGACAATAACTTGATGTACAGCCTTGTGCGAGTCGGAGACCTCCATTACTTTCGTGTGCACCTCCTATCACCAGTGTAAGCGTGTGAAACGCCCCGTACACACGCTCTGAGAGCGTTTGTACGGCCCGTACCACGTGTACTCCAACGGCACCACTACAATAGTGATATGCACCGTACACACACATCCATTGCGTGGGTACGGTCCATATCACTATAGTAGTGGTGCCGTAGGAGTACGCGTGGTACGGACCGTACACACGCTCTCAGAGTGAGTGTACGGTCCGTACCACTATAGTAGTACGCGTGGTACGGACCATACACATGCTCTCAGAGCGGGTACGGATCATGCTCTCAGAGCGGGTGTACGGTCCGTACCACTATAGTAGTGGTGCCGTAGGAGTACGCATGGTACGGACTGTACACACGCTCTGAGAGCGTGTGTATGGTCCGTACCACGCGTACCCCTACGGCACCACTACAATAGTGATACACACCGTACTCACACATCCATAGCGTGGGTATGGTGCGTATCACTATTGTATTGGTGCCATAGGAGTACGCATGGTACGGACCGTACACACGCTCTCAGAGCGTGGGTACAGTCCATATCACTATAGTAGCGGTGCCATAGGAGTACGCGTGGTACGGACCATACACACGCTCTCAGAGCGTGTGTACGGTCTGTATCACTATAGTAGTGGTGCTGTAGGAGTACGCGTGGTACGGACCATACACACGCTCTCAGAGCGTGTGTACGGTCCGTATCACTATAGTAGTGGTGCCGTAGGAGTACACGTGGTACGGACCATACACACGCTCTCAGAGCGGGTGTACAGTCCATACCACGCGTATCCCTACGGCACCACTACAATAGTGATACACACCGTACCCACGCTATGGATGTGTGAGTACGGTGCGTATCACTGTTGTAGTGGTGCCGTAGGAGTACGCGTGGTACGGACCGTACACACGCTCTCAGAGCGTCTGTACGGTCCGTACCACTATAGTAGTGGTGCCGTAGGAGTACGCGTGGTACGGATCGTACACACGCTCTCAGAGCGTGTGTACGGTCCGTATCACTATAGTAGTGGTGCCGTAGGAGTACGTGTGGTACGGACCGTACACACGCTCTCAGAGCATGTGTATGGTCCGTACCACGCGTACCCCTACGGCACCACTACAATAGTGATACGCACCGTACCCACGCTATGGATGTGTGAGTACGGTGCGTATCACTATTGTAGTGGTGCCGTACGTGTACGGGTATGTGTGAAACACACCGTACATGTTTTTTGGATTCTAAAATTGCATAGGGGACAAGTATTAGGCCCAAAATGCATGCTGATTGTCATGGATACAGAGATTTCAGTTGCAATGTGGCCATCATGTGGGCTTGAAAAGTCCGTTGGGCCAAAAATTACAATGTTGCAAAGTGGTGTTTGCCTTGCTCTGATGCTCAAAATTTGAACCATGCAAATTTGTGTCATTGGTGTAAGTTTAAAGGGATTGGAGGAAACGTAGGATGCAAATGAGTCTGACCAATCACTCTGTACTCCTGTATATGAAAGCCCCCAGCAAGACAGATATAAGTCAGACAGAACCCATGAGAGGGCACTTGCCTGCACAACTTTCCTGTCGACCACACTGCTGCTGTCTGTGCTTCCTCTGGCACCATGTCGCGGACTGTGGAGAGGGCCCAGCCATTCACACTTGAGGAGAATGAGGCATTGCTAAATGTCCTCCTCCCACAGTACCCCAGCCTGTATGGGAGATCAGGGGAGCAGGTGAGTGCTGACTCCACTAACTTTGACTCTGCACCTTTTTTGTGACAGTCACTTCTGGCATTGTGTCCAGGTGTGACAGACATGCAATGTTGTTTAGAGTGGGTCCCAGGGGGGGAAAGGCTTATGTCTCTCATGCAGAGCATGAGGTATTTCCTGTGTGCACTCCTCACTTGCATTGTGCTTACTGTGACATTCACTGCATGGTGCATGACACATTCAGCCTGGCAAATCCTTGGTGGCATTTTTTGGCTATTGTCCTGAGGTGATTCAGTGGTCCCCCCGGTGTGACAGGTGACTGTACCCACAGATGTGTATGAGTTGAGTGGACCTGTGGTGAGAGGGTCAAAGTGATGTGTACGCCCTCCTGGACATTTATGTGTGTGAATTTTCATTGTCATGTGGGTGAGTATCTATGTGAAGTGTTGCACCACAGCTGCATGGAGGAGGCAACAGCTCTACCCATCTGATGTGAGAAGTAAGCCGTGCTGTGTGTCTGACTTGCTGAGCTAGCCCTACACCTGTGATACCCCACAGGCAAGTGGCACATGTGCAGAGTGAGGTTTGTATCCGCTGTTGCCAATGGCAGGTGATTGATCTGTGCCTGTGTGTGTCTGTATACTCTGCTAAGGTTGCGTCAGTGGCCTGGGGCATGTAACTGCTTTGAGGTGCTGTCCATCAGTCTGGTGTTGCATGTGATGCACAGTGTGTGCCATGATCAGGGAATGTGTCAGACCCCTCCTGTCACCTGTGTACTTTCAATGCCATGTAGTGCATTGGGGCTTCTACAGAGGCCAATGTCCATATGAGGAAGAAGCATTTCCTTGCCACCATCCTATGCCCTGTTCAACATATCAAAGATGTTCAGATGTGTGTCTCTGTGACATGGAGCAGGTGTAGTGATGTTGTCTCACGTTGTCATCCTCACAGGTAACTGCCTATGAGAAGGGGGTCATCTGGAAGTGGATCGTCAGGGCCGTGAGATCGGCGGGGGATTGCAGTCGGCGCCTAGCCAAAGTCAGAAAATGGTGGCAGGACATCCATTGCTGGACCCGGCGGATTGCCCGGGTCCAGCTGGGGCTCTCACCTCCACTCCCCCACGGCGGGCGCCGACGCCTGACCTCCACATGACGTGTGTCCTGGCGGTGGTCTTCCCTGACCTGGATAGGCAGTTACAGGAGGGACAGCAGCAGGGGGTAGGTACATGTCTGTTTCTTGTGTTGTGTGTCACCAGCTTTTGGAAGTGCTCTGTAACCTGGATACACTGCCAGGGTTTATATGTGCAGTGCATATTCTGTTCCCCAAAGTCAACCAGTGCTCTTATTCATCCCTTCCCCTCCTTGACATGTGTCCCCTGGTCTGTGTGTAATCACAATTGCACATGGTCATCTAGGCTGCCAGTTAATCCAAGTGCACATTGCTTTATGCATCATGTGTGAGGGTGGTCTGTGACATGTGTTGGTACCTTGCCTGTGCCCTGTCCTGTTCACTCTGTTGGGGGTCCATATTTTTTGGCACTGATGATAAGTCTCAACATAGGAGTGTGAGGTTTCAAATGGACACACTTGCAGCATGCATGTCAATGTTGTGGCCTCAGACATGATGTGCATGAGTGGGAGATATGTATAGTGCCAGGACGGTTGCTCATGTTACAGTCAGATCATTCCAGGAACAAGGAGCAGTGTGCCCACTACAGTCCCCTGAGACACCCTGGCCTCGTAATCATGTGTGTCATCCAACACTGTGCCCATTCTCTGTGTGTTCAGCATTGGTTGGCCTCTGTGGCATTGTTCCCTGGCCTCATTTGTATTTATCCGAAGTGTGCTACATGTGTCCACTGGATAGGGAGACCCCATTTGGCTTGAGCATACTCACACTGGGCAGTGCCTGTTTGTCTATTCACAACTATCTGTTGATGGTTGTTTGTCACAAATATGTGTTGCCAGCCTCACGAGGTGATGTGAAGTACATTTGGGAATTCTTGCAGCACATTTTTGTAAACCCTGATTAAGAGGTGTCACTTCTTGATCTGTCTCAATCACATTGTCTCAGGTATGGGGGGTTTGTGCGGGCGAGGCCTACATGCCAAACCTTATGTCTTCTTGACCTGTGTGTGATAATTGGCTGGACAGAGACTCAACGTGCAGTGACCCAGTCATGTTGTGCAGGGTTTAATGTGTGTGCTTTGCAGCATGTGTCAATTGTTTAAATACATGATTCCTGCTCATACAGTTTTTGTACCAGGGTGTGGTCCAGATGCTACGTAGTTTGGTCTTTGTGTGCTGAGATCTGTGTGGACATTCTGGCTTGTCATGAGGGTGTCTCCTCAGTGCAGGTATGCCTTTTTACAACACAATTGCAGGCCCATTAGCTTATGCATTGTACTGGGTTTGGACATGTGTGCCACTCCACATGACAGGCAGTGGGTCAGATGTGTTGCCAACTGTGTCATCAGGTAACGGATGGGCATGTGACAACTGACATAATTCAAGGTGTTAGTCAAAAAGTATTGTGCCTTGGCACTCACAACACTTGTCAACAGGTCTTCATGTTTTCTATGCTTTAGTTTGATGTTTTGTTGTTAATTACAATAATGTGCCTGCATGACAGATGTCTCCCAAGGAAGTGCACAACAAACCACCTTTACACTTTCAGGAAACACGCCGGCACATTTTAGAAGAAGCCACTGTTCTAATTAGACTGTTTTGCAGATTATACATATACATGTTCCCACAGTGTTGTGGAATTTTGGTAAGTCCTTGGTTGTTGGTGATACCAACTTACGAGTGTCAAGTCATCAAGATCTCCGTGGGCCCATGTATATGTACTTTCTGCAACACCATTTCTTTCGGACAGTGGCTTCTTTAAATAAGGCTGCCAGCTTCTTCAATGACTGGGTAAATGTAGTTTTGTGTGCACCTCCTTGTGAGACATCTTTTATACAGGCACATGGGTGTTCTGTTCACAAAATGGAACATTCCCACATTCTAAACATGTCGATTGTGTAAAGTATTGTCATTCCCAAGGGACCAAACTTTTTTCATTTTGGGTTCAAAAGTACTTACAGGTCTCTGAGTGTGGGGACACCTTTAGTATTGAGGTGTGTTAGTTTGCCTTGGGTGCACCACTCCTGTTTCTTTCAGGGTAAACAAGAGGTAGCATGACTTCATTGTATTGCTGTGCTCACCTGTTCCCAGACACTAGCTCCTCAGTATATTTCTCATTCAAGTTTTGGGCTGGTGTGTCCTATTTTTCCTTGTGTCCAAGTGGCATGGTGGGTCTACCAACTGGGGAGTACAGGGCTTACATATGTGCGGAGTAATCTAGCTGTTACTCATGATGCATTTCCTGATATGCACTGTGACCTATTGGTTTTGTACTCATGTGTCAGATGTATACAGGTGACTGATGTTTTTCTGTATCTTCACCTTGCCCACAGCATCATCATTGGAAACTGAGGGAGACACCTGCATGGACCTGGAGGAGTGACCCAGCACCAGTGCCAAAAGTGCTGGCGAGTCTGCGGGAGCCAGTGGCACGGAGGGCGAGGGGAGTCAGTCAGTGAACCTGTCTGGTGGCGAGCCCAACTACGACGCAGATGGGTCTGAGGCTGACCTCATCGAGGGGGCGGAGGCTGCTACAACACCTGGCAGCAGCCCAACATCTGTCCCCGCCTCCTCCATTCCCATCACCGCCCTCCCAGTTGCTCCGGTCCCTTCTGTCCGTGCAGAGCACCACCATGTCTCCTTCGTGCCAGGCACCGCACCCCCTGCCCCGGTCACCCCTGCTGACCTCAGTGTTGAGTCTGTGGACATACAGCGGCAGTTGCAGGTTGGGCAGTCATCGGTGCTGCATGTCCTCCATGGCCACACCACACTGCTGACACAGATGGTGTCGGTTATGGAGGGCATGTCAGCAACGATGTCTGACCAACGCAGGTTTCTGCAGTCCATGGACTCTTCCCTGACAGCAGCAGTGGCTCTCCTGCAGTGCTTCGTCCCCCCATACCACAGCCCCATCCACACTTCCCTCTCCCATACCTGTCCCATGCACACCCAGACATTCCCAAGCACGCACCCCAGCAGACACAGGCAGCACACCACCAAGTAAGAGCAAGCACACACCTCCTGGCACGCACACTCAGGGGGATGTAGGCACACCCACTGGGTCTGGGGCAAAAAGACATACACGCAGCCACAGTCTGAGTCCGCACGCCTCACAACCCAGTCCCTCCAAAAGCACTCCCCTTGGCTCCCCTGCCAAACTGTCACCCAAAGAGGACTACATGGCTGAGCGGGCCCTCACCCCCACTGTGACACCATCACGCAATCGGGCGAGGAAGTCCCCGGGCAGGGGAGTTGAGTCCATCCCCATGTCCACCCCCTCCCCCAAGAGCGCTGCACCCCGTCCCTCGGACCCCCCCCCTCCGCTGGCCCTGGGGTTTCTTCCGGTGCAGGGGTTACTCTGGACGCCCTGGCAGAAGTGTGCAGTGCCATGCTCACCACCACCTTTGGCGCTGCCCCACTTCCCTGTGGTGGAGACATCCACCCCTGCACCCACCACACCTACCCTTCCCCCTCCTGTCCCTGCGGTGCCTGGTCCTTCCTCACATGATGCCCTCCCCCCCCCCCCGGTCGACGAACCGGAGGGTTCTACTGTGCAGGCAAGCTAGGGGAGACGCGTGCCCATGTGTCCCCACAAGGACTTCTATTATGGACTGGCCATTGGCCTTTGTATATAGTGTTATTTCTCAATTTATTTTGAATGCTGAATAAAGCATTTTATTTTTACTTTGAACACTATTGCATTTCAGGTATTGATGTTGGTGCTGAGGCTCCAGGAGTTGGTGTTGTGGTAATGCGTTATGGTTCTGAGAAATGTTCTAGTCTGATGGTCATGAGGTGGACCATGGTATCTGCGTGCCATCACAAGGTCTCTGCAAAAAACTCATTGTTAGTGTTTGTTATTTTGGGTTGGATTGTCCCAAGGAGTGTTCCTTCCTCTGTGGCACCTGACATCTTCCCTGCAAAGAGTTGCACAATTGTTGTGCTGACCTGTGTCTACATTTACTTTGTTGGTGACAGATCCCTTCAACTATGGACATGCCTGCTCAGCAATGTCTCCAGCTGCATCGTCTGTGCCATCCTTGCTAGTCACTGTACTTGTGTATTGAGTATGTTGAAATGCCTTCATGGAGAAATTCTCCCTTTTCAGCACTATGCATGTGTGTAATCCCAGACTAGCACACATATGGTACTTGTTCTGCAGGGTATTTGGGCACCTGACTCACAATTATGGGCATTGTATCTGTGGGACCTCCACCCTATTCCTTCCATGAGAGACAACATCTTGGTGGCTGGCCCAGCACCTGTACATTCCTATTAGTCCTGGGATGTGCGTGACAGTGTGTGTTCCCTTTGGCTCTCTTAGTTTAGTAGGCAGTGACATGACTATACAGTCTTGTGGCATGGTCTCAGTGTGTGTATTGTGCTGCATCTTCCAGGGGTGGGTATGCATGTGTTATTTGTCCTCACACCCACATGTGGTGTGTCATGCAGTGGGGGAAAGACATCCATCCTCCTGGGAGTGGGACACTGCTGTTAGTGATGTGTTGTTATGGCACTATCATCATAGTCCAAAGTTAGGGATGTGTACATACACCCATGGAGTTGTGGTCATCTGATAATGATGTACACCCCCCATGTCTATGTCCACTGCTGGGAGTCCTCTGCACCCACCCCTCTTATTGCAGGCTACTGCTGGGAGTCATATACACCCACCCCTCACATGTCTGTCCACTGCTGGTAGTGATATGCACCCACCCATATATGTCTGTCCACTACTGGGAGTGATATGCACCCACCCTCATGTCTCTGTCCACTGCTGGGAGTCCTCTGCACCCACCCCTCTTATTGCAGGCCACTGCTGGGAGTCATATACACCCACCCCTCACATGTCTGTCCACTGCTGGTAGTGATATGCACCCACCCATATATGTCTGTCCACTGCTGGGAGTGATATGCACCCACCCCCATGTCTCTGTCCACTGCTGGGAGTCCTCTGCACCCACCCCTCTTATTACAGACCACTGCTGGGAGTCATATACACCCACCCCTCACATGTCTGTCCACTGCTGGTAGTGATATGCACCCACCCATATATGTCTGTCCACTGCTGGGAGTGATATGCACCCACCCCCATGTCTCTGTCCACTGCTGGGAGTCCTCTGCACCCACCCCTCTTATTACAGGCCACTGCTGGGAGTCATATACACCCACCCCTCACATGTCTGTCCACTGCCGGGAGTCCTCTGCACCCACCCCTCTTATTGCAGGCCACTGCTGAGAGTCATATACACCCACCCCTCACATTTCTGTCCACTGCTGGTAGTGATATGCACCCACCCATATAAGTCTGACCACTGCTGGGAATCCTATGCAGCCACCCACCCCCTTGGTGCAGTACACTGCTGTCCTGGGCCTACACACACACCAATATAATGGTGATATGCTGCACCAGGCCGTAAGCCAACATTCGTGGCGTGTGTACGCCTTGTATCCCAAATGCACTGGTGCCGTAGGGGTACGTGTGATACGGACCGTACCCCCTCATTCAGAGGGTGTGTACGGTCCGTAACATGCGTACCCCTACGGCCCCAATCCAATAGTGATACGGCCCATACCCACGCTATGAATGTGTGGGTACGGTCCGTATCACTATAGTGGTGGTGCCCTAGGAGTATGCGTGATACGGCCCGTACACACGCTCTGAGAGCGTGTGTACGGTCCATATCACTATTGTAGTGGGGGCGTAGGGGTACGTGTGTTACGGACCGTACACACGCTCTGAAAGCGTGTGTACGGGCCGTACCACTATAGTGGTGGTGCTGTAGGAGTACGCATGGTACGGCCCGTACACACGCTCTGAGAGCGTGTGTACGGTCCGTAACACGCGTACCCCTACGGCCCCACTACAATAGTGATACGGACCGTACACACGGGCCGTACCACTATAGTAGTGGTGCCGTAGGAGTACGCGTGGTACGGCCCGTACACACGCTCTGAGAGCGTGTGTACGGTCCGTACCACGCATACCCCTACGGCACCACGACAATAGTGATACGGACCGTACCCACGCAATGGATGTGTGAGTATGGTGCGTATCACTATTGTAGTGTTGCCGTAGGGGTACGCGTACACGTCCACTTCCGTTGTTGCGGGACGCAGGGATTGGTGGACACACACCCCGAAGTGACCAGACCCAGGAGGAAATGTATGTCCTCAATATTGTAGGTTTTAATTTGGGTAGGGGGTATGTTTCCTGCCCCTCACCCCCATTGGCCCCTAAGAGGGCCGGAATGACACTTAGGATGGGGTCCATGACTGTCCGTCGCGTACCGGGGCTCCGTTTTTGCGTCTGACTCAGTTTTCCGAGATTTTTTGCCTGCCGTAAAAAAATAGCTGTGCGGAGTGACGTAGAGACGATTCGTACTTGCTGGTCCGTAAAACACTGCCTGACTCCGTATTTTTTAGCCGTACGGTGTTTTGTATGTTTCGTATGGAAATGGTATTTCTGTACGAATCGTACTTGCTGGATTGTACGGTGGATTTCCCGGGTACGAGTCGTACGGGGAATACGCTCCGTACGACAAATCGTACCCGGGTTTTACAGGATTGGAATCGGCACCTTGGGTGTTAATTATTATTAAATATTTGTTAAATAAATTAATTATGTTATTTTTTTAGGAGCGGGTTGTGGGTTTATAGAGGAATTGGGTGGGAAGTCCTTTAATTATATTTAATTAATTTTTTTATTAAATAAATAATATTTATATATTTAGGTGCCGATTCCGATCCTGTAAAACCCGGGTACAAATGGTCGTACGGGGCGTTTTCTCCGTCCGACTCGTACCTGGGAAAAACACCTTACAAACTCGCAAGTACGATTCGCACAGAATTACCATTTCCGTACGAGTCGTAAAAAACACCGACCGGCAAAAAAATACATACAAATCTGATTCTGGACGGCGCATACGCGACGTTCGGACGGAGTCAGGCAGCGTTTTACGAACCAGCAAGTATGATTCGTGCCTACGTCACTCCGCACGTAGCATTTTTTACGGAAGCCAAAAACTGCCGGGAAATTGAGGACGACGCGAACGAGGAGCACCGGTACGCGACGGACAGAATGGACCCCAACCTACGCGTCATCCCAGCCCTCATAGCCTACGACCTCGTGCTCAGAAACCGCCGCAGACGCCGCAGAAGGGGGGGGTGCAAGGGGCATGAATCATAACCCACACCCCACAAAAAACATATATATCCTGCACATAAATTACCTCCATGGTCTGGTCACTTCGGGGGGCGTGTCCACCAATCCCACGTCCCGCCACAACGGAAGTGGACGTGGAAGCGTACCCGTCACCACCACAATGGTGGCACGGGACGTACCCACGCCCCTCAGAGCGTGGGTACGGTCTGTACCACCATTGCAGTGGTGATGTAGGGGTACGCGTGTACGGACCGTACCCACGCCCCCAGAGTGTGGGTACGGTCCGTACACGTTTACCCCTACATCACCACCACAATGGTGGTACGGACCGTACCCATGCCCCCCAGAGCGTGGGTACGGGCCGTACCACGCGTATCCCTACGTCACCGCCACAATGGTGGTACGGCCCGTACCCACGCTCTGGGGGGCGTGGGTACGGGCCGTACCACGCGTACCCCTACATCACCACTACAATGGTGGTACGGCCCGTACCCACGCTCCCCAGAGCGTGGGTACGAGCCGTACCACGCATACCCCTACGTCACCGCCACAATGGTGGTACGGCCGTACCCATGCTCTGGGGGGCATGGGTACGGGCCGTACCACGCGTACCCCTACGTCACCACCACAATGGTGGCACGGACCATACCCACGCCCCCAGAGCATGGGTACGGGCAATACCACGCGTTCCCCTACAGTCCCATTACATGATGGATACAAGCCATACACACGCCACGGATGTAGGTGTACGGCTTGGTGCAGCACATCAGCTGTAAATTGGGGGTGGTGTATGCCCAGGACAGTAGTGTACCACAGCAAGGGCACAAGTGGGTGGGTGGGTGGGTGGGTGGGTGCAGAGGACTCCCAGCAGTGGACACAGACATGGGGGTGGGTGCAGAGGAATACCAGCAGTGGACAGGGACATGTGAGGGGTGGGTGCCCATCACTCCCAGCAGTAGACAGAGACATGGGGGTGGGTGCAGAGGACTCCCAGCAGTGGACAGAGACATGGGGGTGGGTGCAGAGGACTCCCAGCAGTGGACAGAGACATAGGGGTGGGTGCAGAGGAATACCAGCAGTGGACAGAGACATAGGGGTGGGTGCAGAGGAATACCAGCAGTGGACAGAGACATGGGGGTGGGTGCAGAGGAATACCAGCAGTGGACAGGGACATGTGAGGGATGGGTGCCCATCACTCCCAGCAGTGGACAGAGACATGGGGGTGGGTGCAGAGGAATACCAGCAGTGGACAGAGACATGGGGGTGGGTGCAGAGGGCTCCCAGCAGTGGACAGAGACATGGGGGTGGGTGCAGAGGAATACCAGCAGTGGACAGGGACATGTGAGGGGTGGGTATCCATCACTCCCAGCAGTGGACAGAGACATGGGGTTGGGTGCAGAAGACTCCCAGCAGTGGACAGAGACATGGGGGTGGGTGTAGAGGACTCCCAGCAGTGGACAGAGACATGAGGGTGGGTGCAGAGGACTCCCAGCAGTGGGCAGAGGCATGGGGGTGGGTGCAGAGGACTCCCAGCAGTGGACAGGGACATGGGGGTGGGTGCAGAGGAATACAGCAGTGGACAGGGACATGGGGGTGGGTGCAGAGGAATACCAGCAGTGGACAGGGACATGTGAGGGGTGGGTGCCCATCCCTCCCAGCAGTGGACAGAGACATGGGGGTGGGTGCAGAGGAATACCAGCAGTGGACAGAGACATGGGGGGGGTGTACATCATTATCAGATTACCACAACTCCATGGGTGTATGTACGTATCCCTAACTTTGGACAATGATGATAGTGCCATAACAACACATCACTGACAGCAGTGTCCCACTCCCAGGAGGATGGATGTCTTTCCCCCACTGCATGACACACCACATGTGGGTGTGAGGACAAATAACACATGCATACCCACCCCTGGCAGATGCAGCACAATACACACACTGAGATCATGCCACAAGACTGTATAGTCATGTCACTGCCTAATAAACTAAGAGAGCCAAAGAGAACACACTGTCACGCACATCCCAGGACTGATATGAATGTTCAGGTGCTGGGCCAGCCACCAAGATGTTGTCTCTCATGGAAGGAATAGGGTGGAGTTCCCACAGATACAATGCCCACAATTGTGAGTCAGGTGTTCAAATACCCAGCAGAACAAGTACCATATGTGTACTAGGCTGGGATTACACACATGCATTGTGCGGAAAAGGGACAATTTCTCCATGAAGGCATGGCAAAATACTCTATACACAAGTACAGTGAGTACCAAGGATGGCACAGACGATGCAGCCGGAGACATTGCTGAGCAGGCATGGCCAGAGTTGAAGGGATCCATCACCAACAAAGGAAATGTAGACACAGGGCAACACAACTATTGTGCAACTCTCTGCAGGGGAGATGTCAGGTGCCACAGAGGAAGGAACACTCCTTGGGACAATGTCTCCAAACACAAAGAGCATACACGACAAAGAATCTTTGCAGAGACCTTGTGATGGCACGCAGATACCAGGTTCCACCCCATGAGCAGCAGACTACAACATTTCCCTGAAACATAACACATGCCCATAACCCCAACTCCTGTAGCATCAGCATCAACATCAATACCTGAAATGCAAGACTTCTCAAACGAAAAAGGAAATGCTTTATTCAGCATGAAAATAGTAATGTGTAAACGAGACTATTCACAAAGGCCAATGGCCAGTCCATATCATCAGTCCTTGGGGGGGACACATGGCCATGCGTCTCCCCTAGCTTGCCTGCACATCACAAGACTGTGTCGTCGACTGGGGGGGGCATCATGTGGGGAAGGACCAGGCACCACAGGGACAGGAGGGGGAAGGGTAGGTGTGGTGGGTGCAGGGACGGACGACTCCACCACAGCAGGTGGGGCAGTGCCAAAGGTGGAGGCGAGCTCGGCGCTGCACACTTCTGCCAGTTCTTCAAGCGTCTCCCCTGCACCCGGAGAAACAACAGGCCCCAAGGAGGGGGGGGGGGTCAGAGGGATGGGTTGCAGCGCTACTGGGGGAGGTGGTGGACAGGCTGGGGGACTTAACTCCCCTACCCGTGGAGTGCCTTGACCGTTTCCGGCCAGGTGAATTAGTGAGGCTGAGGCCCAGCCCAGCAAAGTAGGCCTCCTTCTCCGAATCTGGGGCAGGGGAGCCAAGGGGAGTGACATCGGAGGGACTGGGGAGTGAGTCATGTGGACGAGGACTGTGGCTACGTGCCTGCCTGTGTGCCCCAGACCCAGTGGGTGTGCCTGCTTCCCCCTGAGTGTGCGTGTCAGGAGGTGTGCGCTTGCCCTTACATGGTGGTGTGCTGCTTCTGTCTGGTGGGGTGCGTGTGTGTGGATGTCTTGGTGTGCTTGGGACAGGCATGGGTGTGGGACTTGTGGATGGGGCAGGGGTTGGGGGGAGGCAGCGCTGCAGGTGACTCACTACTGCCGTCAGTGGCGAGTCCAGGGACCTCAGCAACATCCGTTGGGCAGACATCGCTGATGACATGCCCTCCATGTATGACACCATCTGGGTCAGCAGTCTGGTGTGGCCATGGAGGACAGTCAGGATCGATGTCTGCCCAACTTGCAACTGCCGCTGAATGTCCACAGACTCGGCAGTAAGGGCAGCAGGGGGGACAGGGGCAGGGGGTGCGGTGCCTGGCACGAAGGAGACACGGTGTGGCCTAGCACGGACAGAAGGGACCCGAGAAAGTGAGAGGGCGGTGATGGGAATTGAGGGGGCGGCGAGAAATTTACTGCTGCTTTCAGCTGTGGGAGCAGCCTCTGCCCCCTCTGGGAGCTCAGCCTCGGACTCGTCTGCCTCGTAGTCAGTGTTGGTACTGGGCAGGTCCTCCGCCTCACTCCCCTCGCCCTCCGTGCCACTAGATTCCACCGACTCCTCAGCAGTGGTGGCACCACTGCTCGATCCCTCCTCCACGTCTGTGCCGGTATCTCCCTCGGTGTCCTCTGATGATGCTGTGGGCAAGGTGAAGAGACAGGAAAAAATCAGTCACCTGTATGCATCTGACACATGAGTCCAAACAAAATAGGCAATAGCGCATATCAGGAAAGGCATCATGAGTAACATCTAGGATACTCCCCACATATGTAAGCCCTGCACCCCCCAGTTGGTTGACCCACCATGCCACTTGGAAACAATGAAAATTAGGACACAGCAGCAAATAACTTGAAATCACAAGATCATGAGAAGATAGTGTCTGGGATCAGTTGAGCACAGCAAGACTATGAAGGCATGCCACCTCTTGTTCACTGTGAACCAAACAGTATTGTCATACCCAAGGCCAAATACCACATGCCAATGCAGAAGGTGTCCCCACACTCAGAGACCTGTGAGTACTTTGACACCCCAAAGAAATACATTGTGACTCCTGGAGAATCACAACCCTTTACACGATGGACATGTCTAGCATGTGTGAATGTGGCACTCTGTGAACACAACACATATGTGTCTGTATAGCAGAAGTCACACAAGGAGGTGCACACCAAACTACATGTACACAGTCATTGTCTGAGCTGCCAGACTCATTCAAATCAGCCACTGTTAGGCAGAAATGGCGTATCAGTAAGTACATATACATGGCACCACAGTGGTCTGGATGACTTGACACTCGTAAGTTGGTATCAGCAACAACCAAGGACTAACCCAAATACTACCACACTGTGGGAACATGTATATGTATGAACTCCAAACAAGTTTTGTTCAAACTGTGCCTAACTTTAAAATGTGCCAGCGTGTCCCTGGAAAGTGTAAAGGTGGTGTCTTGTGCACTTCCTTGGGAGACCTCTGTCATGCAGGCACATCATTGTCCTTCACAACAAAACAACAAGGTCAAGCATATGAAACATTGAGACATGTTGACAGGTGTAGTGAGTGCCAATGGACATTTTCTCTGAGTAACAACTTGAATAATGTCATTTGTCACATGGCTATCTGTCACCTCATCACACAGTTGGCTACACATATGACCTACTGACTGTCATCTGGAGTGGCACACATGTCCACACCCAGGACAATGCATAAGCTAATGGGCCTGCAATTGTTTAGCAAAAAATCCTAGCTGTACTGTGGGTTCCCCCTCATGGCAAGCCAGAATGTACCCAGAGATGTCAGCACACAAAGTCACAACTGTGTAGCATCTGAACCACACACAGGTGGCAAAAATGTACAAGCAGGATACATGATTGTCAAAAACTGACACAGGCAATGAAGCACGAACATTAAGCACTGACCAACATCACGGGGGCACTGCACGATGACTTTCTGTACTGCGAATCATCACACACAAGTCAGAACTGGCAATGAAACATCAGGGTTGAACATGTACGCCCCTCCCGCACACACCCACCCATACCTGAGTCAATGTGACTGATACCGATCAAGAAGTGACACCTCTTATTCAGGGTTACAATAACTGTGCTTGAAAACTAGCTTCATTAACACGACATCACCTTGTAGGGCTGCCAAAACATATTGGTCACAAACAAACATCAACAGATTGTTGTGAATAGCCACACAGGCACTGCCCAGTGTGAGTATGCACAAGCAAACTGGTGTATCCCTGTCCAGTGGGCAAATGTATCACACATGTGAAAATATACTACCTAGGCCAGGGAACAATGCCACAGAGGCAGAGCCATGCTGAACCCACAGTGAATGTGCACAGTGTTGGATGACACACATGAGTAGGAGGGCAGGCTGTGTCAGGGGACTGTAGTGGGCACACTGCTCCTTGTTCCTGGAATGATCTAACTGTAACATGAGCAACCGTCCCGACACTATGCATATATCCCACTCATGCACATCATGTCTGAGGCCACAACATTGGTAATGCATGCTGCAAGTCTGTTCATTTGAACCCTCACACTCCTATGTTGAGACTCAGCATCAGTGCCAACAATTATGCACCCCCAAATGACTGAACAGGACAGGGCACAGGCAGACCACCCCCACACATGATGCTGAAAGCAGTGTGCACCTTGATAAACTGGCAGCCTAGATGACCATGTGCAATAGTGATAACACACAGACCAGGTAACACATCTCAAGGAGGGGAAGGGAGGAAGAACAGCACAGGTTGACTTTGGGGAACAGGATATGCACTGCACATATATAGCCTGGCAGTGTATCCAGGCAACTGAGCAGCTCCAAAAGCTGGCGACACACATCAAACACACATGTACCTACCCCCCTTCCTGCTGCTGTAACTCCTGTATCCGCCTATCCAGGTCAGGGAAGACCACCGCCACGACACGCCGCATCTGGTGGGTCATGCGCCGGCGCCCGCCATGCTTGTGAGGAGGTGAGTCCTTCAGCATGACCTTGGCGATCCTCCGGGTCCAGCACCGGATGTCCTGCCATCTCTTCCTCACTTGTGGCAGGCGCCGACTGCGACCCTCCACCGATTGCACGGCCTGGACGGCATCCTTCCAGATCTTCCCCTTGTGGTAGGGGGATACCTGTGTGGATGACAAAGTGGGACAACATCACTACACCTGCACCATGTCACAGAGACACACATTTGAACATCTTAGATGTGTTGAACAGGGCATAGTATGCTGGCAAGTAATAGCACCTTAGTCATAGGGACTTTTTCCCCTGTGGACGCACCAATACACTACATGGCATAGTAAGTACACAGGTGGCATGAGGGGTGCGAAACAATCCCTGATCATGGCACACACTGTGCATCCCAAGCAACACAAGGCTGATGGACAGCACCGCAAAGCAGTCACATGCCCCAGGCCACTGGCGAAACCTCAGCAGAGTACACAGACACACACAGGCACACATCAATCACCTGCCATTGGCAACAGCGGATGCAAACCTCACTCTGCACATGTGCCACTTGCCAGGGGGGGCGGTCACAGGTGTGGGGCTAGCTCAGCAAGTCAGACACACAGCACGGCTTACTTCACACATCAGATGGATTGAGCAGTTGCCTCCTCCATGCAGCTGTGGTGCAACACTCCACATAGACACTCACCCACATGACAAGAAACATTCACACACATCAATGTCCAGGGGGCGTACACATCATTTGGACACTCTCACCACTCTCACCACAGCTCCACTCAACTCTCACACACATCTGTGGGTGCAGTCACCTGTCACAACGGGGTGACCACTGAATCACCGCAGGACAATAGAACAAGAATGCCCAAGAGGATTAGGCTGGCTGAATGTGCCATGCACTATGCAGTGAATGTCACAGTAAGCACAATGCAAGTGAGGAGTGCACACATGAACTACATCAAGCCCTGCATGAGAGACATAAGCCATCCCCCTCCCCCGGGACCCACTCCAACCAACATTGCATGTCTGTCACACCTGGCCACAATGCCAGAAGTGACAGACACAATAAAGGTGCACAGGCAAAGGTAGTGGAGTCAGCACTCACCTGCTCCCCTGGTCGACCATACAGCATGGGGTACCGGGGGAGGATCACATCTCCTCCTGGGTGAAAGACTGTGCCCTCTCCACAGTCCTTGACATGGTGCCAGAGGGAGACAATACAGCAGCAGTGGTATTGACTGACATGTTTTGCAGGCAAGTGCCCTCTCATGTGTTCTGCCTGCCTTATATCTGCCTTGCTGGCCTATTTCATTTACAGGAGTACAGAGTGATTGGTCAGACTCATTTGCATCCTACGTTTCCTCCAATCCCTTTCAACACACAACAGTGACAGCCTTCGCATCTTTCGATTTTGCAGCATCATGTCAAGTCAACAACCACTTTGCAACAATGTTAAATGTGGCCAACTGCTTTTTCCAGACCACATGATGTTAAATTTTGAACTTGAAACTCGTTATCCATGACAACCAGCATGCATTTAGGCCCTAATACTTGTCCCTCATGTGTCCCCATTGTAATTCTTAAATCCCCACACAGGTATGGCGCGTTTCACACGTACCCCTAGGGCACCATCACTACAGTGATACGGGCCGTACTCACGCGTGTACGTGCCGTACACGCGTGAGTACGTGCCTATCACTATAGTTGGAGGTACCGTAGGGCCTAGTGATACGGCACGTACTCACGCGTGTACGGGCCGTACACGCGTGAGTACGTGCCTATCACTATAGTTGGGGGTACCGTAGGGCCTAGTGATACAGCACGAACTCACGCATGTACGGGCCATACACACGTGAGTACGTGCCTATCACTATAGTTGGGGGTACCGTAGGGCCTAGTGATACGGCACGTTCTCATGTGTGTACGGGCCGTACACACATGAGAACGTGCCGTATCACTCGGACCTACAGTAACACAGCTATAGTGATAGGCACGTACTCACGCGTGTACGGCAGGTACTCTCGCATGAGTTCGGGCCCTACACACGCCATCAGAGCGTGTGTACTGCCTTTCACAGCTTTTACTGGTGATAGGAGGCGCACACGAAAGGAATGGAGGTGCCAGACTCGCACAAGGCTGTACATCAAGTCATTGTCAGTGCAGTCCTTCATGTGCAGGGCCTAGGTGTGTCAGGCAGTGATGTGGCACATGTCTCCTCATGTTGTGGCACAATAGATGTGTGATGAGCTGTTTACACTTGTCATGTGTGATGGGGCACTACGTGGCACACTTCCCCTTCACACTTTGCACACGTGTCAAGCACTTCATCACTGGTATGGCACAGTCAGCAACACCCGCAACTGTCCCCTGATGCCAGGTACATGGATAATTAAACCTGACATGTGACTCCCAGCGTGCCACGATGTGACTATGTCATGTGTGTGTCATGTGTTCCCATGAGCTTTCCGTTGGTGTTCCGTCAACTCCATCTGCTGTTGCAGCATCCAACATGTGTCTGTGTGCATATGTGCATGACACACATATACGCACACCATGCCACATGTGGACTCACACGTTACATGTGTCATGATGGTTCGAAGATGACTTCCTGACATGAGGCAATATCTGCGTTCTCTCAATGTCTGTGTCATCAGTTTTTGACATGTACCCCTTCATGGAAATGTGTGTTATCTGTCCTTTTCCAGATGACACGTGACCTGTGCGTCTAGACTCCCGCCAGCTGTCCGTATGAGATGACATCCTTCAAATGCTGATATGTGGATGTCTGTCACTCATGTAATGTGTCTGGCTTGTCACTTACACTGGCCCACAGCTATTTTAATGGCATGTCACGTCAACATTGCCATGCAACTATTGTGGCTGGCTCTTCGTAGGAGTATCACCTGGCTGGCCTACGTGTCCTGGATGTATTGCACAGCACAGACTCTGTATTAAGCAGATGTGTATTAGCTGTTAAACATGTGCTCACCTCAGTGACATTGGTGTGGTAATGTCCTCACTCTTCGTTATTCCTTCCAAATCTCTGTAGGGCACCGCCTCTCCCCAGACGAGTGCCAGACCTGGATGCCATGCGTGAACATGACTGCATACGCAGATACCGCTTCTCGCACTTGACCCGCCGGCTTGCACCACACCTCCAACCACAACACAGGTATCCTACAGCTCTGACCCCCAAGATGAAGGTGATGGGAGCCCCAAATTTTTTTGCCACCGGCACGTTTCAATTGACCATAGCTGATGTCGGTGGCATGTCCCAGACAATGTTCAGCCGTGTCCTGCATGATGTTATAGAAGCCATGTTGGTGCACCTGGATGAATTCATCCATTTTCCCACTCGTGAGCAGTTGACAGGTGTCAAGGGTGAGTTCTATGCCCTGGGAGGGATGCCTCATGTAATTGGGGCCATTGATGGGACACATGTGGCTTTGGTACCACCACAGGCACAAGAGGTAACCTATAGAAACAGAAAACATTACCACTCCATTAATGCCCTTGTGGTGTATCTTGCTAACATGGTGATTTCCCATGTCTGCTCCCGTTTTCCAGGGTCCGCACACGATTCCTACATCATGAGGCGTAGCAGGGTGCCAGAAATGATGCTGCGGCTGCACGCGGAACGAGCATGTCTTGTTGGTGGGTATACTCTGTTAGTCCTGTGTTTAGCGCTATCTTTGTATCTTACGGCATCTCCTGACCCACTTCTTCACATGATGTTTCCATGTAGGGGACTCTGGCTATCCCAACATGCCATGGCTGATGACGCCTATACGCAACCCCAGAACAGCCGCTGAACACCGGTACAACGACACCCATGGGCAGACGAGGCGCGTGATTGAGAGGACATTTGGACTCCTGAAGAGCAGATTCCGGTGCCACCACAAGACCGGCGGCGTCCTCCCATATGCCCCGGTGAAGGTCTGCAAAATCTTCATTGTGTGCTGCATGCTGCACAACATGGCAGTGGAGAAGACCGTGCCACTCATCCTTGATCCGGATGAGCAGGATCATCCACCCGTGGAGGATGAAGGGCTCGGGCACGGGGCAAGTGAGGATGAGGATGAGGATGAGGACATCCGGAGTCAGCTTATCCGCAACTTCTTCTCATGATGGTGAGTCCCTGTGTCTGAGTGTGCACGCTTTGAGCCTTGTGTGGCATGTGTTGCAATGTGTGTGTCGAGCTGACTGTGTGCTAAGTGACTTGGAGGTGTGTTCTGATGTGTCATTCAAGTGATGATGTCATTCTACCCATTTTAGCTGGGACACTAAATTTATTAAGGGCATGGTGACAACATCATTCCTGTAGAGTACATGTACATGTCTGAGGATTACTAGCTCTTCGCTGACTTGTTGTGTGTCTGGCCTCCCCAGGTTCTTGCGGCTGTCGTATGCTCATGTCATCATTGCCCTCCTGCTATTCCTCATGAGTATTGCAACGTGTGCTGGATCAGAGTTACATGCACAGACATGGTGAAAAGTCATTTGGGGTAAGGAGTGCAGGAAGGCATTTTGTGGGTGGTACGTGTTTGTGATATGTGGGGACTGCTCCTGTGCATGTTGTGTTACCATGCATACATGTCGACTCACCATGGGCCACATGACGTGTTGCATGGCTCCCATGAATTGATAGTCACCCTTCCTGAAAGTCATCTGTAATGGTTTGTGGATTCTGATGAAGGCATCAATGTGTGTATAACGTCCCTCAGGAACATACAGGATGCTAATGGTGGACATAGTGTGGGTCATCCCCATATGAGGCTCAATGGGGAATTGCAGACTCTCCGTGTGCAGCAAGGGGTGTTAGGCTCAACTCCTTCACTTGTGTGCCAGCTCAGTAGGATTTACCACATCTGTGTGTTGAAGGGGGTGTCCAGTGTAGGTCACACATGGTCAGCCAAATGACCTGTGTGTCTGTTCCAATTGATGCATTTCCCTTAGTGTGAGGCTGAGTAATAAAGGTGTTCGTCACACTCCAAGGTGCCTCATTTCTGTCAATGCAGGTCTCTTGCCACTTTGCATGCGGCATATCTGACATAGTTGTGGAAGATTATGCATAGGAGTCCATGTGTAGTTTAGCAACATGCATGCAGTTGCTCATGGATTAGGCTCCCTATTGGGCATGAAGTACATAGTCGTGTATGTTTTTTGGCATGTTGGTGCACACAATGGGCCATCAACAGCTGCTGAGGGTGTGTCTCCTGTGCGTAGGTCGGCCTTCAGTTTCCTGATCCGGTGTCATGCTTCTTTGGTGATTGTGCATGCATTGTCTCTGGGTGTGCCATGTGACACTGGACACTCCTTACTTTACACACGCGCCTGTTGCAGTTGTCCTTCTGACAGCCTAGTCTTTGTGTGCAAATTCTGGCATTTGGCAAGGAGATGCCGCCTGCTGCGGCGGCCCCTGCAGCAAGGGCCCACAGAGTATCCAGATTTGGCAACACACACGCCTCCAAGATGCTCCTCACTTCCTCCCTCCACCCATTCATTTGGCTGTCCTCAGCTTGTCCATGCCACTGTTGCCGCCACGCGGTACCAAAGGCTGGACCATCAGCACATGCAAGGTGCACATTGCACCACCATCCTGTCCTTGCATAACCCACATCACACTACAGTCTGATGTATCAGCCACACTCCGAGCTATGTCCATCCGCACATCTAACGCCTGCTGTCAGACATACCCTGAGCACACACACGACACCTTTGCATGCTGAGTGTGCAACTCCAACTGCCTACACTGTGCTGCCCCGCCTTCCAGGCCCTGTCACACCAACCAGGTCACGTCCCTAATACTCCCCACAGGCTCTGTAGCCCAGCAAGGGCATGGGAGTGGGACTCAAGGCTTCAGCATGTAGTATGGTGTCATCGTCTGGGACATGGCACAGGTATCATCTCTCAGCATGTCAATCTACAGAGTGTCCAGGACCCCCCTCTCCACCATCACATGCGCAAAGCACCTCATCATCAGCTCGTATGCCATTGACAGCCAGGTGCTCCTCACCCTCAACAAAGACACAGACATTGGCAGTTCCATCATTCAAGTATGCATGAGATCCATTGATGAATGGCTGAACACGAGCCACCTGAGGCTGGACTTGTACAGGACTGCGGTGATCATCTGAGGATTGTCCCCTTCCATCTGGGTCAAGTGCCTGTGTCCCACCCGCAAGAGCCCTGCACAAGCACCCAGTGGCCACACACACAAGATGGTGTGCATCATGTTTGGCTCGCTCACATATGCCATGCTAGTCCACAGCATCTGTACCTCATGCTGCACCGCCCTCTGCATTATGCACATGATCCACAGATAGATCCACTCCAAGAAAAGACAGACCATCCCCCAGGTCCATGACAACATCCGTGTCAAATACTGCCCTGCCCTCTACGGAGCAAGTACGTCCAAACTCCCAGGAAACTGGTCCACTTCCAGGGGGCATCTGCACACCTCAGCTTCAACACCCTGCGCCCCAGCCACCTCACTGTCCTCCATAGATAGCTGCAATGGATCACTGTCTGCCGCAGGATGACCTCCACACTCCCCACCCACACTCAGGAGGCAGTCCACAACCCCGACCCCAAACCAACCTTGTACGTCTGTCATCCTAGATCCCGTTGGGCCATCTCCGTGCATTCAACCTTGCCCTAGCCACCGTTCTTCACATCCACCGTACTCCAGCATACAGGACATTGTTCTCCCACCTGGCCACACATACCTGGGACTCCCTCCCCAGGAACCTCCACATGAGCCATGACATCTACGCCTTGATGATAATCTCCCAAATAGGTCTCTCCGCGCAGTTTAGCAATCACCCCCTCAGCAGCCAGAGGCCATCACAGGTGAGTGTTGTGCTCCATGCCTATATTGAATGATACCTTGTGACCCATGTGTGTCCTGTACCAGACTCTGATCCCAGGGTATGGATGGCTGGAGTTAGTTCAACACTCAGGCATAGTTAGACATTTCCACACACATATGTCATTGAATAATGCAAAATGACAGGAACGTCTCATGACCAAAGTGATATATTTATTTGCGGTGTGGTACGTGTTTTGGTAGATGAAATTAGGTGCTCTACCGGGGGAATAGAATCCAAAGTTCACAGGGGGAGATGGTATCCTTGGCATTGGAAGTCATCAGAGTCCAGGGCACAGTGTTGGTCATCATTGGTCAGACTGAGACCAGCAAGTTCATGTGGCAGAGAATGTCATTGGATGAGGTGCTGCTGTTGCGCCAGAGGGCCAGGTGCCAGGCCAGGTGACCTGGGAGATGTGGATGGGCCGCTGACTCTCACTGTCTTTTCCGTGGACGACCCACCTTCCTCCGGGGACCCTCAGATGCAGGCCTTGACGATGCTGGGGACGCTCCGTCAGATGAATCCTCCTCCTCCACCTCCCTCCCTGTGTCTGGTGCTGGTCTACGCCTGGTGGCAGAGGGAGGGTTGCTCATGCTTTGGGCGATCTGACGGAGTGATTGGCTCATGTCCCTGTGCACCGCCAGGTGCTCAGCCAGTCTTACCTCCATCCGTCCTTGGTGTTGTTGATGACTGGCATGATGCTCGACCTGCAGGTTCTTAATCTCATCGAGGGTCCCCTGCATCTCGGAGAGTCTTGACACGACCTGGTTGATGCCTCTGGTGTCACGCCGGTATGAGTCCAGGATGTTGTGTATGTGTGACATACCGGTGTCCTGAGCTGGCTGGTCAGGTTTGCGCCTCCGCCTGCCTCCACTCCCACCACCCCTGCCCACTTGAGCCTGGCCTGCCCTTGTGGGCACATCGGGTCTACGGGACCCCTGAGGGATGGCATTTGCAGGGTTGCCTGCCTCCTCCTGGGTGCCCGGAGAACCTTGTCCCTCCTGGTCAGACTGGCTCTGTTGTTCAGTGTGAGCAGGGCTCCTGGGTGTGTCCTGGGATGTGGCAGGAATGTGGGGGGTGGTTGGCACAGATATACCTGACGCAGGTGCTGCAGGGGCTTGGCACCAGAGGGTCCAGGTTGGTCGGGGTCATCCACGGAGTGGTGAGAGTCGACGCTGCCGGTGGGATCGTCTTCACGCGGAGCCTGGGACTGTGATTCTTCCCCCCCAGTGTTGGGGTGAGATCGACGATGTTGCCCTGTGTGTGAGAGAGAGACAATGTTAATGGTGTTTCATGCGACATCTATGTTTCATACATATTCAAGTTGACACAGTTCCAGGTAGTTGGATGTGCCTAGCATTCCTCTCAATGTCCACTTGGGGATGGGTATGTTGCGGGGGACAGATTGGGATGTTCTCCTGAGTGTTTGACCTGTAGATTGTTGGCTCTGATGCTTATTTGGCTCTGGATTGGTCTTGTTGTGTCACATGTCCATTGTGGGAGTGTGTAAATCTGTTGCCTGCCCCGGGGGTGTGTGCTTGTGTTAGGGGGGGGTTGTGACCGGGCCTGCTGTTGTGTGTAGTGTGAGTTGTCATTGGGTCTCCCAGGTGATGTGTCTGTCCCCTCATGGTGCATGCTGGCATGACAGTGAGTGTGAGTTCCTGTGCTAGATACCTGTGCTTGTGGAGTTGCTGTTTGAGTGTACAGTGGTCCCAGGAGGGCCTTGTGCTGCATACAGTAGGGCCAAGTGTCAGCTACCTTGTCAGTACTTTGCCAGTCCCTGTGCATTGTGCATGGGTATGTACCTATGCCATATGGGCTGAGGGCATTGGTGTCTGCATCTCATTTTCACAATGTGTTGTGTGGGGCCCACCCTCCCAGCCTCCCGGACATCCAGTCTTGTGTTTGTGGTTGTTGTAGCCTTGGACATGGCCTTGCCTTGATTTGTGAAGGGTGCATGGAGACGTTAGTGGCATGAGCGTGGTTTTTGAGTGTGGTTGTGTGGTGTGAGTGCTTGGGGCAAGTTGCTTGCATTTGGTGTATATGTGGTGTGGACCACTTTGCCCCCATGTTACGTAAGTTGTTTGTGTACTCACCAGGCTCTGCGACTCCTTCGACTCCGTGTACTCCACCGGCGGTAGCAGGGCCATCACCTTCTCCTCCCAGGGATGGTAGTGTACGGGTATGCGGGGCGGCCCACCTCCAGTGATGTTACTCTGGGCATATTCTTCATTCATTTTCCTCTTGACCGCCCTGCGCAGATCGTACCACCTGGCTTGGCATTCATGCCTGGTCCTTCGGATGGGCGCAACAGCATTCACCTTATCGACAATCCTCTGCCACATGGCAGATTTTTCAGCTATGCTGGTCTGTCTGACCAATGTTCCAAACAGCTGTGGCTCGACTCTGATGACTTTGTTGACAAGGAGGTCCAGCTCCGCCGTTGTGAACTTTGGATTCTTGTCTGTGGGCATGGTGTGGGGTGTGGGTGTTGCTGGTTGTGGGTGTGTGAGTGTGAATGTGATGGTGTGTGTGTGAATGTGAAGAGGGGGATGTTTGTGGAGGAGGTTGTGTGAAGGTCTGTGAGTGAAGGTGTAGTGAAGGTATGAGTAATGTGGAGTTGTTTCTCTGTGGGATCTGGCAGCAGTGGGTCTGTTGCAAAGGCTCATGGGTTGTGTGTGTGGGCCCTTTTTATTGGTCAATTTTTGGGTGTGGCTGTGTTTGAATTTTGGTGGGTGTGTTTTGGGGGTGATTTGGGGCCTCTCTTTGCCTGTTTGGATGTGCCAGGTCAGTCATTGAGATGTATTTTGTCATGTAGACGTGTTTTGTGGTGTTGTGCGAGTCGAATTGACCCTCCTTGTGCTGTTTTACAGTGTCCTGGTTCTGTATGAGTCTGTTTCGCATAGGTACGATCCGTACATACGCGATGCTGGGTGAGGTTGCTGGGGTATGGTGTTGGAGTGCGGCACGTACATGCGGTGGGGGTACGGTGCGTACACGTGCGGCCCTGGGGTACGGCGCGCACATGCGGAGGTACGGCACGTACATGGGGAGGTAAGGCGCGTACATGCGGTGGGGGTACGGTGCGTACATGCGGAGGTACGGCACGTACATGGGGGTGGTAAGGTGTGTACATGCAGTGGGGTTACGGTGCATACACGTGCGGCCCTGGGGACGGCGCGTACATGCGGAGGTACGGCGCGTACATGCGGGGGTGAGGTGCGTACATGGGGGGGTGAAGGCGCGTACATGGGGGGTATGGCGCGTACAGGTGCGGGGCTGGGGTACAGTGCGGACAGGAGGGTAAGGTGCGTACATGGGGGTACGGCACGTACATGGGGGGGTACGGCGCGTAGAGTTGCGGGGCTGGGGTACAGTGCGGACAGGGTGGTGTACGGTGCTGACATATTTGGGGGGGGGCTGTATGGATCGTACACGGGCATACGTTTACCCGTGTACATGTGTGCTTCTGCGTTGGCTCGGTACGGGCCATTTTACATGCGATTGTGTATTCGGACGGACGGTCGGGATCGTACTTGCGCTCGGACTTGTGTTTTACGATTTGCACGTAAAAATGTCCGGCTCACTCTCGTAGACTTTTCCCGACGCTATTCATAGATATTTTTCACGTACGAATCGGACTTGCAGTGGGGGTACGGTACTTGTACGACTCGTACGTAAAAAAATACGGATACGGGTCGTACGCAAATTATTTTTAACGGATCGGAATCGGCACCCTAATATTTTAAATTGTTAATTGTGGTAATTAATTATTTTATGAATTAGTTATTAATTGGTTGTTAAATATTATGAATTATTTGTTAAATACATTTATTATGTTGTATTTAGGAGCGGGTTGTGGGCTAATAGAGGGATAGGGTGGAAAGTAATTTAATTGTAATAAATTAATTAATAATTTTTTATTAATTAATAGTTAAGTATTTATGTTTTTATATTGCTAAATGTGGTAAATAATTTATTATTAATTAGTTATTAATTGTTTGGTAATCATTAATAATTAATTTGTAAATGTGTAAATTGTGGGGCGGTTTTAGGAGTGGGTTGTGGGTTTATGGAGAGTAGGGTGGGAAGTAATTTAATAATAATTTATTTATTTATTTTTGTATTATTTAATAATCATGTATTTTAAATTTTATATTGAAAATTGTGATAAATAATATCTTGTTGATTATTTATTAATTTGTTACTAATAATTAATAATTATTAACGAATTACGTTATTTGTGTCATTTTGTTAGTGTGTTGTGTGTTGATAGGGGAGTAGACTGGGAAGTAATTTAATTTCAATATATATATATTTTTTTTTATAATAGAATCTATTTTAAGTTGTTTTATATTGTTAATTGTGTGAATTAAATTATTATTATATTTTTGTAATTGCTGGTTCATTTTAAATAATTAATTAGATCATTATTAATATGTTATGTTATGGTATCTGGAATTTGTAGAGCACGCGGCTACTCCGAAGAGTGTCCCAGCGCTGAGAAAAGACCACCAAAACCCCTAAGGCTGGAAAAGCCACGTCTTCAGATTCCGCCTAAAGGTCAGAAGGTCCGGGATCTGTCGCAACGGGGGGGGAAGGCTGTTCCAGAGACGGGATGCTACTACATGAAAAGATCTTCCCTCTACTTGTGAGAGGCTGACCTTCGGTGTCAAGATCAAGCACTGGGTAGAAGATCTTAAAGAGCGCTGAGGCATGAAGGCTGAAATCTTTCCCTTAGATATGGGGCCCCGATCCCATGGAACGCTTTGAAGACCAGGACTAAGGTTTTGAAATTGATTATTTTTTGTACTGGAAGCCAGTGAAGTGAGGACAGGAGCTGAGAGGTATGTGTCCTGGGTCTAGTAAGGAAGATGGCCCTGGCTGCCATGTTCTGAATAATCTGCAGACGGCCTAGTAGGTACTCTGGGAGTCCCAGATACAAAGAATTAACGTAATCCAGTCTCGATATCACTAAGGCCTGGACAACTGTTTTACGATGAGAGACTGCTAGTAGGGGGAGGAAATTTTTCAGCATTTTCAATGTCCCAAAACAGGTACCTGCCACTGATTGGACTTGCACCTTCATAGAAAGTGCAGAATCCAATTTGACCCCCAGATTCTTCACAGTAGTGACCTCAGACGATGGGGGGGACATGTCTTGTGGCCACCAAGAGTGCCAATCTTCGTGTGAACGAGGGCCAAAGAAAATAATCTCTGACTTATCAGAGTTGCATTTTAGTTGATTACAACTAAACCACGAAAAAACATCAGAGAGGCAGTTCTGTATAATAGTCCCATCGAAGTCACAGCCCTTTTCGCACGTGAACAACAATTGAGTGTCATCCGCGTATGATGATACTATTATAGCACCATGCTTCTCTGCGAGAAGGGCAAGAGGGGTTATAATAGTGTTATGTTTTAGAACACTGGTGGTGTCATTTATAGGGGAATATGGTGGGAGCACCAACAATTGAATGTATTAATTATTTATTAATTTTAATTATTTTGCTTGAGTGGGAATATAAAATTATTCCTCTATGCAATCCAACACTTTCCCCACTGTTGCACTCACTGGAGTGGGAATAGTAATTTTTACCTCTACGCTATCCAAGACTTTTCCTACTGTTACACTCACTGGAGTGGGAATAGTAAATTATTCCCCTTCACTATGCAGCACTTTCCCTACTGTTGCACTTGCTGAAGTGGGAATACTATTTGTTACCCCTCCACTATCCAATACTTTCCCTACGGTTGCACTTGCTGGAGTGGGAATAGTAATTGTTACCCCTCCGCTATCGGTCACTTTCTCTACTGTTGCACTCCCTGGAGTAGGAATAGTAAATTATTCCTCTCCGCTATCCAACACTTTCCCTACTGTTGCACATCTTTTGAGTGAGAATATTAAATAATTCCCCGCCGCTATCAAAAACTTTCCCTACTGTTGCACTCGCAGGAGTGGGAATAGTAATTGTTACCACTCAGCCATCCAACACTTTCTCTACTGTTGCACTCGCTGGAGTGGGAATAGTAATTTCTACCCCTACGCTATCCAACACTTTCCCTACTGTTGCACTCACTGGAGTGGGAATAGTAATTTTTACCCCTACGCTATCCAACACTTTCCCTACTTTTGCACTTACTGGAGTGGAAATAGTAAATTATTCCTCTCCGCTATCCAACACTTTCCCTACTGTTGTACTCTGTGGAGTGCGAATAGTAGAATAGTAATTGTTACCCCTCTGCTATCCAACACTTTCCCTACTGTTGTATTTGCTGGAGTGGGAATTGTAAATTATTCCTCGCCGCTATCCAACACTTTCCTTACTGTTCTACTTGCTGGAGTGGGAATAGTAAATTATTCCCCTCCACTATCCAAAACTTTACCTACTGTTGCACTCACTGGAGTGGGAATAGAACTTTTTATCTCTCTACTATCCAACACTTTCCCTACTGTTAAACTCCCTGGAGTGGGAATAGTAATTTTATCCACTCCGCTTTCTAATATTTTCCCTACTATTGCTGTTAATGTAGTATAAAATGTAATTGTAAAAGAATAAATATATGTTAATATTTTAATTTATTATATATATATTTTATTTTTATTATTTATTTTACTGATATATGCATATATATATATGTTTTTATAATTTTTAATATGTTTCTAACATTTTATAATTTATAAGAACAATTTTTCAAATAATATCATTAAGATATCATTAAGTAAATATATATATTATATTTTATGTATATGTATGTTAAAAAAAATCACATTATATTTATTATTTGTAATTTTAGACATTTTCTAATAATTATAACTACATTTTTTTAATTATATGTATTATTTACTTTATTTTATATTATTTTTTACACATTGATAAAAACGATATTTTTACCGATATTTTTTACAACGAAATTAAGGGGCCGATTCCGATTCCGGCCGCAAAACGAGCCGACCGACACGGACCCAGACCGAATACCGACTGACACGGACCAGCGCCGTACGACCCATGCAGTACGATGCAACGCGTGTGAATTCCAACCGACACGTACGGAATACAAGCCGCGCGACTGAGCCGTAGGGAAAATAGTGATCCGGCCGGAAAACCGACGTAATTTTCACCGACCGACATGAACCCGAAATGAACCTGACGGACCCATACCCGCGATGTACGATTAGCGCAATACGATGCAATGCGAGTAAAACCAGACCAAGCCGCATGACCGACACGCACAGACAACCCGGCACACAAGCAATAGAGACCCTCGCGAACGACGCGTACCAAACACAGAAGACAGGCCGCGTGAACTAGGCAGAGAAGCCCGCACGAGACAACAGCAGCGTCCGTTTCCGTTACATGAATGTCTCCTTCATGACTACAAAACACAAAGGAAAAAAGACAAAAAAAGGACCAAACAAGCAATGACAAAGTCAATAAATACCAAAAAAAAACATGGGACAAAGACACACCCACAACTCCAACTATATAAAGGACTAAAATCACTACCATCATCCCTTGCAAACAGGAGACACAGCCAGCAGCAAACACCAGTACACAGCAACCACAGACACACTCACAACTCACCCATCACACAACTTACACACCATCCGCACCTCATACAAAAGCACACACACATACATACAGCAAAACCAACACCAACCCACCATCACTTGCACCCTCACACACACATCACTCACCACCACCACCCATCACCATGCCTCCAATGAAGAATCCAAAGTTCACAGATAGTGAGATAGAAGTGCTGGTAGACGAGATCATCAGAGTAGAGCCACATTTGTTTGGTACATTGGTTCAAAGGACCCCCATCTCACAGAAAACCAAGATGTGGGCGAGGATTGTGGACAAGGTGAACGCACAAGGACCAGCAAGGCGCACAAAGGACGACATCCAGAACAGGTGGTATGTCATGCGCAGGAGGGTCAAGAAACTCATCGAAAAAGATCACGCCCTGAGTCAGTGCACCGGCGGTGGCCCTCCTGCCAAACCAGTCTACTTCAGGACCTGGGAGGAGAAGGTGCGGGACATCCTACCACCAGAGAGCGTCCATGGCCTAACACACATCCCAGAGCCTGGTGAGTACACAAACAACATGCCTAAGATTGTGTGGCAAGGGGACAGTGAAACCATGCACCCCAAGCAAAGCTACACTAACCAATAGATAATCAGCCCAAGATGTGCATGCCAGTCAGACACACACAATACCTGCCATCTCATAGTAACTGGGGACTGTGTCATGATATGCACCAACCTACAAACAAATAGAGCAAGCCAGTGGCACTAAGCCAAATACACCCTGCCAGACAGTTTGCCACCACAAACACACCACCTCACAGTGTAGCTGACTGTCAGGAAGGAATATTGGGGATGCAGGTGAAGTGAGTGTAGCCAAAAGCATGATGGGGCCTGTAGTCACAGATAATGCACACCCTCCTGATTGGCCCATCAAGACCTCTCTGAAACATGCCCACATCGCAGGGAGTGGAAAATGACTGACAAGATGGCTGACACTGGGTCCTGCTGTGGGGAGCACAAGGCCCTGCTAGGGCTTTAGTGCAAATCAGAAGCAGGACACCACTGACTGACATCCTGAAAGACAACCTGCACGCCCTACAATGGAAGCACGTTTCATGATGGGAAGGAGGACTGACAGCTCTGACCATACTACTCAGCATGGGGAGACACCCCCCCAACACAAACTCCACACAACTCACCGGGTACAATGAATTGACACACACCTCATTGAAATATCAGCAAAAGATACCCCGTACTGGGTGCTGCTGTGTGAAGCACAGGGGGTCACTTGGGACTTGTAGCCAAACAAACACCAGGATTTCACAGTCAGCCATCTTGCCATTGCTGTCACACCCCCTCACAGGGAAGCAGAGTCAAGAAGGAGGAAGTATGGGCATGCTGGGAAGGGGGGTGTAGCCAAGAGTATGATGTGAGTCACAGTCAGAGACAACCTACACCCACCCACATGGCCCAGCAAGATAAAACTGAACCATACTCGCCTCACAGGGAGTGGGAAGGGACTGACAAGATGTCTGACACTGGGCTCTGTTGTGGGGAGCACAATGCCATGCTGGGACTTGTAGCCAAACAAACACCAGGATTTCACAGTCGGCCATCTTGACATTGCTGTCACACCCCCTCACAGGGAAGCAGAGTCAAGAGGGAGGAAGTATGGGCATGCTGGGAAGGGGGCTGTAGCCAAGAATATGATGGGAGTCGCAGTCACAGACAACCTACACCCACCCACATGGCCCAGCAAGATCAAACTGAAACATACTCACCTCACAGGGAGTGGGAAGGGACTGACAAGATGTCTGACACTGGGCTCTGTTGTGGGGAGCACAAGGCCATGCTGGGAAATGGCCAACAACAATATCAAACTCTGTCTGTGACAAGCTGGGAAAAAGCAGTGTACAGGCAGGCATCTGTTTGAAAAGTAGAAAATGTCATGTTTGTGAACTAACGATGCATGTAGAAACATAAATCACATTGTGTGTCTCTTCCAAACACAGGTGGTGCTGGGCACCCAGCACCAAATGACAAGGATACCCAGTCCCAGACTCTGGTGGATACTGAGCTCTCTGGTCTGACTCTCTCACTGTCCTCTTCGGATGACGACGACCAACCTGGCCCCTCCGGTGTGAGCCATCATGCAGAACCAGCAGCATAAACATCTGCCCCCCCTGCACCCACACCTCCAGCATCTGGACACCGACAGGGCACCCCCACCAACACAGACAGACCAAGGACAATCAACCCCCACAGCACAGGGACACAGTGCCCCCCGGAAGCTACAGCCAACACCACCAGCAACACCACCCAAGTGGTCCCAGTGTCACCTGTGTGTACCGCCGCTGGTCCTGCCCATGTGGAGAGGGGTGCTGGGAGGGGTGGGAGGCACTGGGCATGCCTTCCAGAGGGAGCTGGACTGCATGATGACCCCCAACTGGCACGCATCTTAGATGCGTACCAGGATAGCACCGGAGGACTTGGCCAGGTAGTGGGGATCCTCAATGACATGCAACACGAGCAGGTCGCCCACCATGCCCGCATAGAGGCCAAGTGGGATGACATCACTGCGGTGCATCAGGACATACTACAATGCCTCCGCCAGATCAACACCAACCTGTCCACACCCCCCTGTGTGCCCACATCTGTCGCAACACCATCTGCCAGGGCCACAGGGAGGGAGGAGGACTCTGGCGGAGAGTCCCCTGCACCGCAGAGGCCTGCACATGAGGATACACCCCCCTCGGACCCCCGGGGCCTCCAAACCTGTTCTGGACAATGTTCTTTGTGCGCAACCCGTTCACCTTATACAATCGCACACAACTCGCCCACATGACATGGAGGGTTCATGTTGGGCCAATGTATCAGATGACTGTGGACTTTACTCTGGACATTTCATCTACCAGCACTTCCAACTCGAATGTGCACTTTGGATTCCCAAACCACTGTACAGCACCCACCATCCTGTGCACTTCCCTCACACATGTTTGTAAATAAACTCAACAGTACACCATACTTGCCTCTGTTGTGATTCCAACTTGTCATGTTCAGGGAGATGTCGATCTGCTACACAACACAGTGCATGCCAAATACTGCAAAATGTGAGCAAGCGTAAGGTGAGTCATGGGGATGTGACACATGTGAGGGACGCACACCACTATGGCAACACAAAACATACTCACCATGGCCATGTTACTCATCACACACAATGATGTTGACCTGAAACACATTGGCATGCACAGATACAACACCAAGCCCAGTCAGTGGTAACAAGTCCACAGGTGAGGTAAGCAGATGTCACTCAGATGTGGGAAGACAGACAACACACATAACAAAGCGTAGCACAGGTTCATTACACATCAGCAACACGTTTATTCCACACTAGTTGCATGGTAAATCTACGTAACAGTGGACACACGCTCACAATGTGTTGGAGAATGGAAGTCCAGGGATGTGGGGTACATCAGTTGATGGGATTGTCAACTTCCACACTGGTGTTGGCTTCTGGGTGTTGGGGGTCAGTGTTGACCACACAACAGGCAAAGTACCCTGGGAAGGACAGACAAGATACAGTCAAAAGCACAGAAGAACAGGAGAGCAATGCAATACACATGCACAAAACATGTTGCAAAACACCTACACAAACACTAGTTAGCAGTACTACCCTATTGTGGAGTACACACCACCTGAATGGACACATCACAGCACGCATCCAGTCAAGTGGCACACAGACACACTCAGACAGCAACAGAGCTGGCTCAACACATTCCAGGCTACCTCCATACATTCACATAACAACCCTGGAAACTCACATTCAGGTGAAGAAGTTGTTGATGAGCTGGGAGCGGATGTCACCATCATCTTCATCATCACTGGCATCTTGGCCCAGGCCGGGATCCTCCACAGGTGCCGGAGGTTGGTCGTCGTCATCGTCATCCTGGATGAGAGGCACCTCCTTCCGCACCGCCATGTTCTGTAGCATGCAGCAGACAAGGATTATTTTGCACACCTTTGCAGGCTCATATGGGAGGGCCACTCTGGTCTTGTCCAGGCAGCGAAAACGGCTTTTCAGGAGGCCGAATGTCCGCTCAATCACCCTCCTGCTCCGACCATGTGCCTCATTGTAGCGCATCTCGGCTGGTGTGACAGGGTTCCTGAGTGTTGGCAGCAACCACGGCATGTTGGGGTATCTGGACTCACCTACACACACAAAAATGAACAAGTAGCTGAGTTTTGTAGGAGTGCGGAATACAACAGTGACAAACACACACAATGAGAAACAGTCAGTACACACCGACAAGCCAGGCACGCTGAGCTGGCATCTGTGACATCAGCGTTGCAATGCGACTACTCCTCATAATGTAGGCATCGTGCGCCGAACCAGGGAACCGTGCACACACATGTGTGATCGACATGTCAGCAAGACAGACCACCAGAGCATTGATCGAATGGTAGTGCTTCCTGTTCCGGTATGCCTGCTCATGTGCCTGTGGTGGTATCAGGGCAACATGTGTCCCATCAATAGATCCGATGACGTTCGGCATCCTCCCCAGTGTATAAAAGGCATCCTTAATTTCAGGGAGTTCATCTGGGCTCGGGAACTTGATATACAGGTCGAGGAATTGCAACATCCCCTCCAAGACATCGCATAGCACCCAACTAAACATCGTTTGCGACATACCACCAGCAGTAGCCACAGTGTACTGGAAGGTACCGGTAGCAAAGAAGTGCAGGGCTGCCATCACCTTCACCTCTGGGGTCAGTTATGTAGGGTATGTCCGGCCAGGTAGCAGATGTGGCGCCAACTGCTCCGCCAACTCCGCAATCAGTGGCCTGGTGAAGCGGTACTGTCTGATGCAGTCGCGTTCCTGCATGGTTGCAAGGTCGGGGAACGGACGATGGACAGCTGGTGCCCTGCAGTACAGAGATGCACAAAGGACGATTGTCAGTACATCCACCCATGTGGCCATGACCACGATCACTATCACATACTAGTTCATGACATTACACAATGTACTGAGGTGTGTGCTGTTGGGCATGGACACATATGTCACCTACAAGACCACCACCTCACATCTCAATTCCACATGTCCACATGAGTCCCATGTAGAGCAATGGGCCAATCATATGGCTGTGTCACCCAACCTATGTGCTGCTGCAACGTTCAAAAAACACACCCCAGTGACAATTGAGGCCTCATGTCTCACAGATCTTTGCCATGCAGAAACCCAGGCTCTATGTATTGCCACATCAACACAGCATTGGACATGGCGTAGCATGTGCACACCACAAGGCAAGTGTAAGTCCCACAGGTAGTGGCCACTGTTGTTCCTGCCGGCCCTACATGTACGTCACTTAGACACACACCCCATCAAGGTTGACATGGATGTGGAGACTGTCACCCATTGGCAACATGTGATCAGACACATCTGAGACACAACATGCACACAAACTGTGGGTGCACATCAGTGTTGTGGCTACAGGTCTCACTGTGACGTACATGCCATCACCCCAGGACTCAGGGTGTATGTGACATGTCCTAAACATATCCAACCTGACACTGTGGCCTTGACTCATGCCCATTACTGTACAATTGCACATCATAGTGGTAATGTGCACAACACACAAAGGATTCTGCCCCCATGTACACGTACACAGCCTGGGAGTGGCTGCACAAAGTGCCAGCCAAAAAAAGAGCTGTGGCCCCCCCAAACACCCAGGGAATGCAGCCTTACATGCCATGGGACACTGTGTGGCCAATGCTATAGTGTGGCAGGTGTGCACAGGTGTCCATGGCCAGTATATGTGTGTTGCATACGTATAATAGTCATACTAATGAGGTCCGACGCGGGTGACAATGCGTACTCATTGCATGGGTCATGTCCGAGCAGCGCGTACGCTTTGTCATTGAATGCAATGAGGTCCAACGCGGGTGACAATGCGTACGCATTGCACGGGTCATGTCCGAGCTGCGCGTACGCTTTGTCATTGAATGCAATGAGGTCCGTCGCGGGTGACTATCATGCATACGCGTCGGACAGGCATGGTCCGAGACAGGCGTACGCCTTGGCCATTGAATCATATGGAGACGGGTGCATGTGTACATTCAAAATACGCCTTGTACAGTCAGTTGAACGAGCCGTGTGCACGCATTGGCTCTGGACTGTCATGGAGATGGATGCGGATTCAAAAGTTGTACGAGTTGTGCACTGGAAATTCAGTTTGATGCCTACAACAATATTGGAATTTCAAGTGTTCCATGAAGGTGAAGATTTGAACGATGCGAAAGGCGTGTACGAGTCGTACTTTTAAATGGATTGGCCAGATTCATAGAATGCAACGTGTTGGACCTATCACTTGGGACACATGGCACAGAGTCTGCCTCTGCAGCACATATATAAGGCTGGCTAGCCCCCAGGGAGCTCACTTGCCTGCACTACATGCTACTGGCCCACATCCCTGGTACCACTGCTGCTGTCTATGCATCCTCTGGCTCCTGCTATGGCACGTACTCTGGAGAGGGCCCCAGCCTTCACTGAGGAGGAGAATCAGGCCCTGCTGGACGGGCTCCTTCCAGAGTACAGAAAGCACTATGGGAAACCAGGGGAGCAGGTGAGTGTACAGTCCACTGCCTTCCTAATTATGCATGTTGTCTGACTAGCAGTACTAGCAGTGTGTACACCAGTAGCAAGCAGTCTCAATGACTGCTTTCATTCCCCAAAGTGTGTAGGTACATGCAATGAATAGTTTTCCTGCTGCTAAAGTGCATTATTGCAAGCTCAAACTATCCAGGCATTGTTAACATGTCAGACATGCATGTGCTTTTGCAATCCCCATGGTTGCACTACCTGTGCAATTTATTTCCCTTTGTGATGATGACATGTCTATCCAAATGTGTGCTGCAGCAATCTGGGGCATGTGTGTTAATGTGCTTTTCACTTTGTCCTCCTCACAGGGCCCGGGCTGTTCGTTCTGTGGGAGTCTACAAGCACCGGATCCGCAACTGCCAGAAGAGTTGGCAGGACCTTCGGGGATGGACCCAGAGGATATCTAGAGTCCAGCTGAAGCTGTCACCTTCACGCAGGAGGGGTGGACACCAAACCCTGACTCCCCACATGCTCCGGATCCTGGCGGTGGTCTTCCCAGACCTAGATAGGCAGCTGAAGGCCAGACAGCAGCAGGAAGGGGGTGAGTCAATGTCTGATCTGTGTATTATGTCTGACATGCAAATAGCAGTCTTTTGTCCTGCTCACACTTCCACATTACATAGCTCTTATAGTCCCAAACTCAGGTCCCTCATTTGTGTGATGCACCCTCCTCATCTGTTCCACACGGGTGGCCCCTCCAATCTGTTGCTTGTGTCACTAGGGCACTGTGTCCCTGCAGTCAGTTATGCTTCAGGTACCGGTCAGCATCAGTTCCCGTGAATCTGTTGTGTGTTTCATGGGTGGGTCAATTGTTTACACAATGCCTGAGATCTGACATGTGATCTGTGTGTGCGCTTGAGATGTTTACCAATTGCTGGTCTGACTCGCAACATGTGGCTGGGGTATTCCAAACAAACCCATGCAGCAGGGGACTCCAATTTAGGGGCCTCAGGATTATGTATAGCAAGTATGTCCCACTTGCTTAGCCACCTGACTACTGTCCAGGGCCAAACACTGTTTCACTTAGTCCTGGCCAGTCATGCCCCCTCAAGGGCATTGACAAACACTCTGTAATCCCACTCCTGTGTATGAAATTGCAGGTTGTGCTCAGTGACATGTGCCCTCAGGTGTCTGCATCTGTGTCATCAAGGTGTGGCTTGTTTCTACGTACAACTGGGGTGTCCATGATTCAGAGGGTCAGCATGACATCTGCAATGTGACTGTGAGAGACAAGACCTGTGTGACATATAGGTGTGTGATCATCTGACAGCGCACAATGGTGTATGCAACTGTGTCCTTCATGCAGCTGGGTTACATGCATGGCAGACTGTGATGTGTTAATATACAGGGATTTGTGTTTGCTGACACTCATATGTCTGATTTGCATGATGTGGGGTCTTCTGGGTCCTGGATATGTTGTTTGCATGGGATGGGTAAGCATGCCGGTCATCTGCTGCGTTTGCTTTACCTCAGAGCTAGGATTGTGAGTCAGTGCATATTGTTGTTGTCTGGATGCCCTGCCCCTGTGACAGGAGACAGTGTTGACTGACGTTTAGGGCATACCAGTGCCATGGCATTTAACTTGCTATGAGTGAGCCTGCATTGTGTTCAAGTGTGCACCATGCACCACATTGTGGCATTGACCATCAGGACAGGAGTACATCATAGTGTGTGTTGCTGGCATGCATCACAAGCATGTGGAATGAGCCTCTGCCCATCCCTTCATCCGGACACCTGTACTGAGTCAGTAGCAAGAGATGTGCTGTGTGTATAGTGACATACTCCTACATGTTCACTTGCATGTACAACTGAAGTGTGGGTGGTGTATGTTGGCACATTGGGGTGTTAGCATCCAACATGCAACGGACATATGTGTGAAAGTCAAGGAGGGATATGTGTGCCATGGTTGATGTTGAGAATGACAATTGTCTTATCCTAAACAGTGTTGGCAGTTTGAGCTGTGTTCAGCTGATGATGCCAGGGCTTGCCCTGTGATGTGATGTACTCACTGTGGTGTGTTCAGTCGGTGCAGGTGACTGATGTAGTTCTGTTACTTCCTATTCCTATCCAAATACATCCACGGCCACAGGAGGGGACAGCTCCACGGACCAGGAGGAGCCACAGGGCCTTACAGGGACAGAAGGAGAGGAGTCGGGTAGACCCAGTGGCACGGAGGGCGAGTTGAGCCACACAGAGGAGTCGTCAGCACCATACCCCCGAGCTGAGGGCCACAGCAGCTCTGAGCATGACTCCCTTGTGGAGGCGGGATTCAGCAGCCACCAAACCCCAGCTAGTGAGGCTGTCTCCGCCCCCGCCACCACCACCACCACCACCAACCCCCTCCCATCGGCTCCCATCCCAGAGGTCCCTGTGGGCTCCCATGTTTGTGAGCATGTCTCCTTTGTGCCAGGCACCGCACCCCCTGCCCCTGTGTCCCCTGCTGCCCTGAGTGAGGAGTCTGTGGACTTACTTCGACAGATCCATGTAGGGCAGACGTTAATGGTGAAGGTCCTCCATGCACACACAGGTCTGTTGACACAACTGGTGTCATTCATGGAGGGTATTTCCTCGGGCATGTCTGCCATACAGAGGACCAATTAGTCCGTGGCCTCCTCCCTGATGGCAGCACTGTCCCTCCTCCAACAGCCCGCACCCTTCCTACTCCTGCACCATCCACGATTCCTAGCACCCTGCCTGTCCCAACCACAGAAACCCCCAAACCAAGGTCTAGACGTGCACACAAGCAAGTGCAGGGGACTGATTCCACACTCACAGGGGCTGGTTTGCTGACACACACACAGTCATCCACAACCACTCCACAGTCCTCCGAGATCTCTCCCTCCCAGCCCCCCTCCCTTGCCTCACCTGCAACCCCATCCCCCCAGAAGCTCTTCCTCTGTGAGCTTGGCCTCTTCCCCACCGACCCTGCAGATCCTGATTACAAGGGGAAGAGGAAGTCCCCACACACAGAAGGGAGTGCCCCTCACACCCAGACACCCTTCCCCAGGCGCAGTCAGACCGAGACACCCACCCGCAAGTCCCCCCGGCATCAGAAGAGCATGACCCCCCCGCAACCACGCAGCTCCAAGGCAAAGTCTCCGTCCTCCATCCCCAGGCCACCACTCCAGAGGTTCCCCCGCCACTCCCTGCCCTGGGTGCCCCCACACACAGATACACCATCCCCAAAATGCTAAGGCCATCCCCCCTAGCACTTGCTCCTCCACACCTGGTCAGACAGTTGATGCCACTGATGTGGGGATCGTGTCCCCCCCTGTCCTGCCGACCTTACCTGTCCCCCATTCCGCTCCCATGGATGTAGGCACTGCTTTGGAGTCCACGACCACCACGTCTGACTTGGGCACTGCAGTGGTGAGCCAATCCACTCCATCTGACCTGCCCACTGGAGTTGTGCCGGCACCCACCCCATCTGACTTGTGCCCCACAGTTTTGACAGTACCCACCACTTCAGTCAGCTCCACTGCAGTTGCAAGTGTCTCGCCTGCATCCACCACCTCTTCACTGCCTCCTTCTGCTGCGCCCTGATCCTGTCCCTGCAGTGCTTGGCCTGCCCCCATGTATGCCCCTCCGAGGGGATGACCCCAGTCCTTAGCAATGCAGGCAAGCAAGGTGTGACAGTTGTCACTCTAGTTCACTCCTTGGCAATTGGACATGGACTGGCCATTGGCCTTTTGTTTGCACAGACGTTTAGATTTTCATATACTGAATTTGTCACTCTAGTTCACTCCTTGGCATTTGGACATGGACTGGCCATTGGCCTTTTGTTAGAACAGACGTTCACTTTTAATAAAGCTTTTTTCTTTATCCCTGTGAACTTGATTTAGCTGTACATTATGTTGATGTTGTTTTACATGCTCTTGCACCTGTAATGCTTGGTTTACAATGTTGAATACTGATGTGTTGATGTGAGGTACTCCCTGTGGTCCATGAGATATGTATCCTATTCTGGTGGGTATCCATGTCATCCTTTGCAGCTACCTGGGTGTGTCAGGATCAACTATTTGAGTACATCTCTCTGTGAGCATTTCATTGGCGTGGTCACATCTGTGGCTTGCACCCCTGCACATATGATGTGCTTCCCATTGTCCAATTTGTCACTTCCACATACTTTGTGCTCATCAACACTGGACCTACAGGTGTGGGCATCATTGTAATAGGAGCAACTGGGGCCTCTGTGCACCTTGCTAGACATATGTTTTGGGTATGTTTGGGTATGTGCAGATGACTTAGGGGAGACTCACGTACCCAGGCTGTTGTGACCAGAGCCTTCATTGTGTGCTAACTGATGGCTGACTGACCAAGTGTTCTGCAGACATGAGCGGGACTTGCAGTGAATATGTTTGCACAGCCGGGCTCCCACAGGAGTTGTGTCCCCTCAAGTTAGTGTGTTGTCCAGTGACATAGCCTGGGCCCATGGTGTGTGTTGTGTGAGCATGTGTGTGTGTCCACATACCTGTTCATACACAGACAGTGTTCCCTTGATATGTTCCTGTTGTTGATGCTTGCTGAGTGGTACTGGGTTCATCCCACTACTTTTCCAATGGGCTACCAGATGTGTGGGTGCATGACACACTACTGTTAATTGGTGTATCATCATTGGGATTTGTCAGTTCTGAGTGGTGATGATGTTGTCAGACACAGATGGGACACAGTCACGGTTCCTCAAGGCACGTGTTTGTTCGCAATATCATGTAGTTGTCCCTAGGTGGTAGTTTTCAGTGATTGAGACATTTGTATGTGTGTGTGACTGCTCCCACTTGTCGAGTTCACGGCTGCGGTGCTGGCATGTGCCTTGTGGTTCTCCTTGGCTTCTGCATTGTCCTGGGACTGTGGCAGGGATTCTGAAGGTTACATGAGCTTTGAGGTCATGGCCATGTACCGCATACTGTGCAATATGTTTGTCATTCCCCAGGGTTGTAAACTGTCCTTGTGTGATGTGTCTGTGCACCATAGTTCATCCCAACATTCCTGTGTTTGTCATGGGTGCATGTGCAATGTCACCTGTCCATGTGGGATTCACAGATACACATTGTTGCAGTTCAGGGTGTGTGGTGTTGAGGGTGGACTGATGTGAATGTTTGCATGGATGGTCCCCTAGCTCCCTTTTGTCCATGGATGAGGGGCCATGCTGAGTGATTTGTGTTTGTGTATGTGTGATGTACGTTTGTGGCACAGGACACATGTCTGGGTTTCCCAGTTTGTACGACATCTGCCTTTGTCATCACAGTGGAGGTGTCATGCATGCTTGTGTCACCCCACTGTCTGGTCCCTGGGGGTAGTGGCGTTGTGTGTCAGTCTCTTGCTGTGTTAGTTGGTGTTCATTCCAGCTTGTGTCACATGTGTCTGTTGTGCTCCCTTTCATCTCCCAATGCCTGATTGCCCACTGAGGGTGTCCCAATGATGGTTTACTTTTGTATGGCACTGTGTCCACAACTGTGTCACTGTGGTTCAGCCCCCCTCATGTGTTGTGTAGTTGCCTGGGGATACTGTGGCACACACACACACATGTTGTGTCCGATGTGCAGTGTGAGTTTGCCTGTTTGTGTTTGTGCATCTGTACCAGTGCATTGGTATTGCTGTTGTGGGCCTTTGTCTGGATGCTGTTTCTGTGATTTTGCATGCTGTCCCTGTGAGTCATTTCACATCATTGTGCACATTCATCCTGGTTGTTGGGTGCCATTGCTGGCATGGAATGTGAGTTTGTGAGCTGACACCTACAGTCTACACATGTTGTTTTGATTGGTGTGGCTATTTTCGAGATGTGTGCATGCTTGGTGATGGTTACTTCTGCTGTTGTGTCATTGTACGCTGTAGGCATTGTCAGCCCCCATGTGTGGTGCTTGTCTGCACATGGCCGAGAGTATTATGTTTTCACAGCACTGTTAGCCTCACCACATCTCTGTGTGTATGGGACACAACCACTAGTTTGCCCCAGAAGTGTTTGATGTGTTGGGAGCAGGGATCATACATGCTGTTTGTTATTTGCAGCTTTGACTATGATGACACTTACCTTTTGGTCACTGTGATGAGGGGGGTTTGGTCCCCATCACCACAATGCTCCACATCTGATGCATTTTGTGAGCCCCCACTTAACTTCTGTTCTACACAGTGAGGGGGTGTTCTTTTTACATTGCCACAGTGCTATGGTGATGCTTGCCTTGTGTATGTCACACTCATGTGTTGGTCACACATGTGCTGTTACTTACATTGTATTCTCGTAGCCATAATCACTGTCGTGGGCATTTGTCACAGACTACACACTGTTGTCATGATGTTATGGGGGATGTATTTTGCAGACATACCTGATGTTGGAGTATGGTGGATGTGTTGCGCATCACCCATCCTATGGCTGGGGGTGGCAGGGGTGATGGGCAATATCAGCCATATGGGTGTGGATGGCAGGGGTGATGGGCAACACAAGCCCTATGGCTGGGAGTGGCAGGGGTGATGGGCAACAGGTCCCCTGTGACTGGGGGTGGCAGGGGTGAAGGGCAACATCAGCCATATGGGTGTGGGTGGCAGTGGTGATGGGCAACAGGTCCCCTGTGAGTAGGGGTGGCAGGGGTAATGGGCAACATCAGCCATATGGGTGTGGGTGGCAGTGGTGATGGGCAACAGGTCCCCTGTGAGTGGGGGTGGCAGGGGTGATGGGCAACATCAGCCCTATGGCTGGGGGTGGCAGGGGTGATAGGCAACAGGTCCCCTGTGAGTGGGGGCTATGGTGATGCTTGCCTTGTGTATGTCACACTCATATGTTAGTCACACATGTGCTGTTACTTACATTGTATGCTCGTAGCCATAATCACTGTTGTGGGCATTTGTCACAGACTACACACTATTGTCATGATGTTATGGGGATGTATTTTGCGGACATACCTGATGTTGGAGTATGCTGGATGTGTTGCGCATCACCCATCCTATGGCTGGGGGTGGCAGGGGTGATGGGCAACATCAGCCATATGGGTGTGGATGGCAGGGGTGATGGGCAACATAAGCCCTATGGCTGGGAGTGACAGGGGTGATGGGCAACAGGTCCCTGTGAGTAGGGGTGGCAGGGGTGATGGGCAACATCAGCCATATGGGTGTGGGTGGCAGTGGTGATGGGCAACAGGTCCCCTGTGAGTGGGGGTGGCAGGGGTGATGGGCAACATCAGCCATATGGGTGTGGGTGGCAGTGGTGATGGGCAACAGGTCCCCTGTGAGTGGGGGTGGCAGGGGTGATGGGCAACATCAGCCCTATGGCTGTGGGTGGCAGGGGTGATAGGCAACAGGTCCCCTGTGAGTGGGGGTGGCAGGGGTGATGGTCAACATAAAACCTATGGCTGGGGGTGGCAGGGGTGATGGGCAACATAAGCCCTATGGCTGGGGGTGGCAGGGGTGATGGGCAACATAAGCACTATGGGTGGGGGTGGCAGGGGTGATGGGCACCAGGACCCCTATGGCTGGGGGTGGCAGGGGTGATGGGCACCAAGTCCCCTGTGAGTGGTTGTGGCAGGGGTGATGGGTAACAGGTCATCTGTGAGTGGGGGTGGCAGAGGTGATGGGCAACATCAGGCCTATGGCTGGGGGTGGGAGGGGTGATGGGTAACAGGTCTCCTGCGAGTGGGGGTGGCAGGGGTGATGGGCAACATAAGCCCTATGGCTGGGAGTAGCAGGGGTGCTGGGCAACAGGTCCCCTATGGGTGGGGGTGGCAGGGGTGATGGGCAACAGGTCCCCTGTGAGTGGGGGTGGCAGAGGTGATGGGCAACATCAGCCCTATGGCTGGGGGTGGCAGGGGTGATGGGCAACATAAGCCTTATGGCTGGGGGTGGCAGGGGGTGGCAGGGGTGATGGGCAACATAAGCCCTATGGCTGGGAGTGGCTGGGGTGATGGGCAACAGGTCCCCTGTGAGTGGGGGTGGCAGGGGTGATGGGCAACATCAGCCATATGTATGTGGGTGGCAGTGGTGATGGGCAACAGGTCCCCTGTGAGTGGGGGTGGCAGGGGTGGTGGGCAACATCAGCCCTATGGCTGGGGGTGGCAGGGGTGATGGGCAACAGGTCCCCTGTGAGTGGGGGTGGCAGAGGTGATGGTCAACATAAGCCCTATGGCTGGGGGTGGCAGGGGTGATGGGCAACATAAGCCCTATGTCTGGGGGTGGCAGGGGTGATGGGCAACATAAGCACTATGGGTGGGGGTGGCAGGGGTGATGGGCACCAGGTCCCCTGTGAGTGGGGGTGGCAGGGGTGATGGGCAACAGGTCCCCTGTGAATGGGGTGGCAGAGGTGATGGGCAACATCAGCCCTATGGCTGGGGGTGGCAGGGGTGATGGGTAACAGGTCCCCTGTGAGTGGGGGGGGCAGGGGTGTTGGGCAACATAAGCCCTATGGCTGGGGGTGGCAGGGGTGCTGGGCAACAGGTCCCATATGGGTGGGGTGGCAGGGGTGATGGGCAACATCAGCCCTATGGATAGGGGGTGGCAGGGGTGATGGGCAACATAAGCCCTATGGCTGGGGGTAGCAGGGGTGATGGGCAACATGTCCCCTGTGAGTGGGGGTGGCAGGGGTGATGGGCAACATGTCCCCTGTGAGTGGGGGTGGCAGAGGTGATGGGCAACATCAGCCCTATGGATAGGGGTGGCAGGGGTGATGGGCAACATAAGCCCTATGGCTGGGGGTAGCAGGGGTGATGGGCAACATGTCCCCTGTGATTGGGGGTGTCAGGGGTGATGGGCAACAGGTCCCCTGTGAGTGGGGGTGGCAGAGGTGATGGGCAACATCAGCCCTGTGGCTGGGGGTGGCTGGGGTGATGGGCAACAGGTCCCCTGTGAGTGGGGGTGGCAGGGGTGATGGGCAATGTTAGAAGGCGACCTCAGAGGGGCCCGGAGGGGGCCCTGACTGCCCTGAGACCCACCCTCGAGGTATCGTAGCCGGGCACTGGCGGGAGACTCCTCAGGAGAGGAACCTCGTATCTAGGATCGCACACTCGGCACCACACGACAGAGAGACACCACACGAGGAGTTCTTACGAGCAAATCTTTATCAGATTGGAGTGGTAGGATCTTTATGATCAGACGGCAAATATATACAAGCAGAGCGTGGGCTCTCAGAGTCTTGGAGGGGAGTAGGAGGTAGCGGGACAGTCTTTGGGGATTTGGATCAAATGCAGGAGCGTACCCGGCGCACAGCTCACAATCCTCGAGCTGGGGGATACGCTTGTCGTCGTGGGGTCCGGCGGGACCAAGAGAGTCTGTGGGAGCCACGAGTCACTCAGCAGGGCTCGGATACAAGTTCGGTGGTCTTACGATCTTCGAGAAGCCGCGAGTCACTCAGCAAAGCTCAAGCACAAGTTCGGAGGTCTTACGATCTTCAGGGAGCCGCGAGTCACTCAGCAGGGCTCAAGCATAAGTTCGGAGGTCTTACGATCTTCAGGGAGCCGCGAGTCGCTCAGCAGGGCTCAAGCACAAGTTCGGAGCTCTTACGATCTTCAGGGAGCCGCGAGTCACTCAGCAGGGCTCAGGTGTTCCAAGGCGAATCTGCCAGACAGTCCCAGAGCACCCCTTGTTATAGGGCGACTCCTCTTTGATGTCCGGAGTCTGTGCAGGCAGAGGTCTTGTCACCTGGGGGTCGCTTGTTGGGGTTTCCTGCCATTGTCTTTTGATCCTTTCAGGGCCGGGTCGGGAGGAGTCCCAGACACCCAGCAGGCGTGGAGCCAGCCCTCGGGGAGGCCGGCAGGTCGATCGAAACCCACCGTCCCAGGGAAGCGCAGAGGTGTGATAGAAACTGCTCCTCCCTCTCTTATCCCAAGGGGAGCGTGATGTCCTCCAGCCGGAGTGGCGCCTCTAGGCCAGGGTCGCGCTGGGGCCGGGCGGCCATCTTGTTGCAGGAAGTGGGCACGCGGGCCTGGTGTGGCCGAAGGGCAGAAGGCCACGGACGGGGAAGTCCGGGTTGGGTGCGTGCGAGTTCTGGTGGGAAGGATCGGCTAGGCCGTGGGTTTGGGGGCTGGTGTGAGGTGCAGGGGTCAGGTCTAGCTATGTTACGAGGGCCGGGTCTAACACGCGTCCCCTCCAGCTGAAAGCCGGAGAGAACTACCCATCTTCTTGGGGGTTCTCTTCGCTGAGGCAGAAGAACCGGGAGAGGCCATCGGCGTTGGCGTGGTCAGTCCCAGGGCGATGTTCCACGGTGAAATCCATCCCCTGGAGGGAGATTGACCACCGCAGTAGCTTGGGGTTTTCTCCTCGCATCTGCATGAGCCATCGCAAGGGGCGATGGTCGGTTTGGACCTTGAAATGGGTGCCGAACAGGTAAGGGCGTAGTTTCTTGAGGGCCCAGACTACGGCGAATGCCTCTCGCTCGATGGTGCTCCATCTCTGTTCCCTGGGCAATAGCCATCGGCTGAGGAAGGCTACGGGCTGGTCCAGGCCTTGGTCATTCACCTGGGAGAGGACTGCCCCGATGCCATGCTCGGAGGCATCAGTTTGTACCACAAACTCTTTGGAGTAGTCGGGGGCCTGGAGGACGGGGGCAGTACACATGGCCGCTTTCAGGGCCTCAAACGCCTCTTGGCAGGCAGGGGACCATTGCACCTTCTTGGGCTGTTTTTTGGATGTGAGTCCCGTGAGGGGACCAACCAGGCTGCCGTGATTCCGGATGAATCTCCGGTAGTAGCCCGTGAGGCCCAGAAAGGCTCGGACCTCCGTTTGGGTAGTGGGGGGTTCCCAGGCTAGGATGGCGTCGATTTTGGGCTGTAGAGGGGCGACCTGCCCGCTTCCGACCTGGTGCCCCAGGTAGGTTACCGAACCTTGCCCAATCTGGCACTTGCTGGCTTTCACGGTGAGGCCTGCCTGGCGCACGGCGGTCAGCACCCTCCGAAGGTGCTGGAGGTGCTCACTCCACTCAGAGCTAAAAACTGCAATATCGTCGAGATATGCGGCACTGAATTTTTCCAGCCCGGCCAGGACTCTATTTACCAGTCGCTGGAAGGTGGCCGGGGCATTTTTCATCTCGAAGGGCATCACGCGGAAGCGATAGTGCCCATCCGGGGTGGAGAAGGCGGACCGCTCCTTGGCTCCTTCTGTGAGCGCAATTTGCCAGTAGCCGCAGGTGAGATCGAAGGTGCTGAGGAACCGGGCAGCCCTGAGCCGGTCAATGAGCTCGTCGGCTCGGGGAATGGGGTGGGCATCGGCTCGGGTGACTTCATTGAGTCCCCGGTAGTCCACGCAGAAGCGGAGTTCTGGTGCGACCCCGGGGGCAGCTGCTTTTGGGACCAGGACCACGGGGCTGGCCCAGGGGCTGTCTGAGGGTTCGATCACGCCTAGGGTCAACATTTTCGAAACTAAGGTTGGATACAGGACCGGACCCGATCAGGGACTCGGTAGGTTCGGTGTCTCACTGGTGGGCTGTTCCCGGTATCCACATCATGGACACACCAGTCGGTGACCTTGGGGACCAGGGAGAAAAGGTCCGGAAACTGCCCTAGGAGTTGGCGGCAATCCTCACGCTGCTGGGGAGTGAGAGACGGGGAGAGGTTCACTCCCTCTACGGAGCCGTCCTTCTCCTTGGTGCACAGGAGATCGGGGAGAGGATCTGACTCCTCCTCAGACCCATCATCAGTGGCCAGTAGGAGGCTCAGCTCCGTTCGCACAAAGTGGGGCTTGAGGCGGTTCACGTGGAGGACCCGGAGGGGGTCCCGGGGGGACTGGACGTCCACCAAGTACGTGACCTGGCTCTTCCGCTCAACCACTTTGAAGGGCCCGGTCCATTTATCCTGGAGGGCGCAGGGTTTCACGGGGGCCATGACCCATACCTGCTGGCCCGGCTGAAACTCGACCAGAGTGGCGTTCTGGTCGTACCAGCGCTTCATCTCCTCCTGACTCGCCTCCAGGTTGGCCTCGGCCATCTCTCGGAACCTTCTAGTCTGATTTCGGAGGGTCAGGACGTAACGGAACACATCTCGGGGGGGGCCTCGAGGCGCTGCCTCCCAGCCTTCCTTGACCAGGCTGAGGGGCCCCCTGATGGGGTGCCCGTAGAGTAACTCAAAGGGGCTGAACCCAAGGATTTCTGGGGAACTTCGCGGTATGCGAATAGGAGGCAGGGGAGCAGGATGTCCCACTTACGCCGGAGGGGCTCTTCCAGGCCCGCGATCATCCCCTTCAGAGTCCGGTTAAACCGCTCTACCAGGCCGTTTCCTTGGGGGTGGTACGGGGTGGTGAACTTATAGGACACCCCGCATTGTTGCCATAAGGACTTCATGTATCGGGAGATAAAGTTGGTACCGCGATCGCTCACGACCTCGCGGGGGAAACCCATGCGGGAGAAGATTCCCATCAACGCCCGGCCCACCACGGGGGCCGTGACGGTGCGCAGGGGGATGGCTTCAGGGTAACGGGTGGCATGGTCCACCAGGACGAGGATGAACCGGTGCCCTTGGGAAGTTGGGGGGTCCAGGGGCCCTACAATGTCGATCCCGACCCGCTCAAAAGGGGTACTGACGACAGGGAAGGGTTGGAGGGGAGCCTTGCTCTTCCCTCCGCTCTTTCCACTGGCCTGGCACGTGGGACAGGACTTGCAGTGGGCTCCTAAATCTGCTCTCATTCTGGGCCAGTAGAAGTGGGTCACGAGGCGACTGTACGTTTTGTCCTGGCCCAAGTGGCCTGCAAGGGGGACATCGTGGGCCAAGCCCAGGAGGAGGTTTCGGAAGCGTAGGGGTACCACCAGCACCCGGCCGGAGCCTAGCTCCACCGACTTCTGTTCGCTGTACAGGAGGTCATTCTCCCAATACACCCGGTGCGTCCCCGTCTGGTCGCCTGCGGCCTGGGCCTCTGCCTGTTGCCGGGGCCCGTCCAGGGAGGGACAGGTAGCCTGCTCTCGGCAGAACTCTTCTCGGGAGGGGCCCCCCTCGTGGCGCCACTGGGCTAATTCGGGCAGATCGCCGAACTCGGTGACTGGGGTGGAGTCGGAAGGCGGGGGTTCGTCACTGGCGATCGACTCTTCTGGTGGGGTAATGGGGGGACCCTCGGCTGGGACCATCCTATCTTCAGGGGTCGGGGCGTCGTCAACTTCCCTCCGGGGGGTCAGTCGAGCCGCCATGGATCGAGTGGTGGCGCACACCCACTCAGGGAGGCCCATCATCCCTAGATGGGTCTTGCGCTCAACTTGTCCCCAGGGGGAACTTTCCAGGTCGTTCCCCAGGAGACAGTCGACGGGCTGGGAGGTTCTCACTGCAACCTTCAGTTTACCGACCACCCCTCCCCACTCAAAGGGCACCAGGGCTACCTTACATAGGCTTTCTGTGTTGTCGGCTGAAATGACAGGGCAAAAGACGTTGGGGAGGACCTGGTCTTCGTGTACTAAATGGCTAAGGACACCGGTGATGCTGGCCCCGGTGTCACGGAGGGCTTCTACTTGGTGGCCATTGATTGTTACGAGCTGCCCATATTTCTTTGTGTTAGAGGGCAGGAGGCTCCCAGGGACCATCTCTCTATCTCCTAAGGATACTAGGGCCATAGCGGCGGGTTCCCACTCCTCGGCCTCCTCAACCTCCTCCCCCAGGGCTACATTGGCTATCTGTCTAGCAGGGGGTGCTGCCTGGGTGGTGCGTGGGGCCATGGGGCATTCAGGGTCGTTGGCGTAATGCCCGGGCTTCTGGCAACGGAAACAAGTGATGGTTACCCGGTGCCCCCGTCTAAGGGGGGGGGGCGGATACAGCTGGTGGGGGTGCCGGGAAAGGTGGAGGTTGGGACTTCGGGGGACTAGCCTGGGACTCTCCTTGCCCTCCCTGGTTTCCCCCCCCTCTCTGGCGGGGTGGTCCTTGACTGGCTCTGGGGTACTCTCCTACAGGGCCCCGGGAGACCCGGGTGTTGGTCCAGCGATCCGCCTCGACAGCCAGCTTTCTTGGGTCCGTGAGCTTGCTGTCGAGCAGATGCTGGCGGAGTTCCACAAAGCAGTTGGCCGCCAGGTGTTCTCACAGCATAAGGTCTGTTAGTTCTTCCAGGGTGGTTACCTTGCTGCCCTTGATCCATCCATCGAAGGCGCGGCTGAAGAAATTCACATATTCCACCCAGGTGGTACCCGGGATCTTCCTGCAGTCCCGGAACCGCTGGCGGTACATCTCCGGGGTGAGGCCGTACCTTGTGAGGAGGGCCGCTTTCATGTGTTCATAGGATGTTTGCATGGAGGGGGGTAGGTCGAGCAGGGTGTCTCTCCCTTCGCTCAGGAATCGTCCCCATAACCCAGCCCCCCAATCCTTCTGTGGGACCCGATGGGAGGTCATGGCGACCTCGTAGGCCCGGAACCACTGCTGAATGTCATCATTTTTGTAATATTCTTTGACCACATCCTTGGGGATGTGGACCTTCTGTTCCGTCGGGGCGGCCGCCTCCCGGTTCCCCGGGGGCCGCGTTTCTTCGCTTCTCGCTTTCAGTTCTATTTCCTTCAGGCTGCGTTCATGTTCCAGTTGAAGTCTCCTTCCCTCGTGTTCTCGTTCGAGTTTCTTCTCTTCTAGTTCTCCTTGTACTCGCAACTGTTCTACTGCTAGCTTTTTCTCGGCTAATTTCAGCTCGCCCTCAATTTTGAGTTTGGCTAATTCGAGCTCGTGATGGCGACTTTTTTCTCTGTCTGCGAGTTCCTCCGGGGATAGGCCCCCGTCTGGTACGAAGCCTCGCACCTGGTTGCTGCTGCGTTCTCCTTGGGAGGGTTCAGCTTCGTCGTGGGGCTCCCCCGCTCCTTCTGGCCGGGAGGCTCCAGAATCCACCCAAGCTTTCAGTGCCTTTTGCATATCTTCTTTGGTGTTGAGACCAGTGGTAGCGATTCTGAGTTCCTTACAGAATTGTTTTAGTTCTTTATGAGTGTACTCTTCCAGTTGTTCCACCTGGAACACGGTACTGGCGTCGTCTTCTATGAGAACCACGGCGTTTCCTTCTGCCATCTTTGTCGGTAGTGCGTCAGCCGTTCACGGTACGATCTCTAGATTATGAACCCGAATCCCGTCGCTTGCCACCAATGTTAGAAGGCGACCTCAGAGGGGCCCGGAGGGGGCCCTGACTGCCCTGAGACCCACCCTCGAGGTATCGTAGCCGGGCACTGGCGGGAGACTCCTCAGGGGAGGAACCTCGTATCTAGGATCGCACACTCGGCACCACACGACAGAGAGACACCACACGAGGAGTTCTTACGAGCAAATCTTTATCAGATTGGAGTGGTAGGATCTTTATGATCAGCACGGCAAATATATACAAGCAGAGCGTGGGCTCTCAGAGTCTTGGACGGGAGTAGGAGGTAGCGGGACAGTCTTTGGGGATATGGATCAAATGCAGGAGCGTACCCGGTGCACAGCTCACAATCCTCGAGCTGGGGGATACGCTTGTCGTCGTGGGGTCCGGCGGGACCAAGAGAGTCTGTGGGAGCCGCGAGTCACTCAGCAGGGCTCGGATACACGTTCGGTGGTCTTACGATCTTCGAGGAGCCGCGAGTCACTCAGCAAGGCTCAAGCACAAGTTCGGAGGTCTTACGATCTTCAGGGAGCCGCGAGTCACTCAGCAGGGCTCAAGCATAAGTTCGGAGGTCTTACGATCTTCAGGGAGCCGCGAGTCGCTCAGCAGGGCTCAAGCACAAGTTCGGAGGTCTTACCATCTTCAGGGAGCCGCGAGTCACTCAGCAGGGCTCAGGTGTTCCAAGGCGAATCTGCCGGACAGTCCCAGAGCACCCCTTGTTATAGGGCGACTCCTCTTTGATGTCCGGAGTCTATGCAGGCAGGGGTCTTGTCACCTGGGGGTCGCTTGTTGGGGTTTCCTGCCATTGTCTTTTGATCCTTTCAGGGCCGGGTCGGGAGGAGTCCCAGACACCCAGCAGGCATGGAGCCAGCCCTCGGGGAGGCCGGCAGGTCGATCGAAACCCACCGTCCCAGGGAAGCGCAGAGGTGTGATAGAAACTGCTCCTCCCTCTCTTATCCCAAGGGGAGCGTGATGTCCTCCAGCCGGAGTGGCGCCTCTAGGCCAGGGTCGCGCTGGGGCCGGGCGGCCATCTTGTTGCAGGAAGTGGGCACACGGGCCTGGTGTGGCCGAAGGGCAGAAGGCCACGGACGGGGAAGTCTGGGTTGGGTGCGTGCGGGTTCTGGTGGGAAGGATCGGCTAGGCCGTGGGTTTGGGGGCTGGTGTGAGGTGCAGGGGTCAGGTCTAGCTATGTTACGCGGGCCGGGTCTAACAGGCAACATAAGCCCTATGGCTGGAGATGGCAGGGGTGCTGGGCAACAGGTCCCCTATGGGTGGGGGTGGCAGGGGTGATGGGCAACAGGTCCCCTGTGAGTGGGGGTGGCAGGGGTGATGGGCAAAAGGTCCCCCGTGAGTGGGGGTGGCAGGGGTGGTGGTCAACATAAGCCCTATGGATGGGGGTGGCAGGGGTGATGGGCAACATAAGCCCTATGGCTGGGGGTGGCAGGGGTGATGGGCAACATAAGCACTATGAGTGGGGATGGGCAACAGGTCCCCTGTGAGTGGGGGTGGCAGTAGTGATGGGCAACAGATCCACTATGGATGGGGGTGTTTGTGGTGCTGGCCATGCAACCCCTATGGTGGGCTGTTGTTAGTGGCCAGGATATGGATCCCCTGTGTGCCATTTTGCGGGTACGTGTTGTGTGTTTGTGTTGTAGGTGTCTGACTTACTGCCTGCGCCGTCGCCGTCGGTCCCTGATCCGGTCATAGATGTAGAGTACTGGTATGACCTGCGCAATGGGATTCATGATGTGTTCGCGTCGTACATGCTGCTTGTTGCTCTGTCTCGTACCTGCTGCAACCTGGTCCGTCTCGTAGCCGTGAATTGATTTGTGGCGCGAATCGTAGCTGATATGCTTGTTTTCCGGATGCTGTGACATCCCATGCGTGATGACCCGTCCGGCGCGTAGGAAGTACGCATCGTACTTGTCATGCCGGAAACCGCTATGGCTACTGCTTCCGGGCGACTCGGTTCATCTTTAGGAGTTACGGCTCGTACGGAGAATGGGGCTTGATTCACAGCCTACGTGTCGGTCATGTTTTTGGCAGTTATGTGCATCGTACTTACTCTACAGACGGACCGGCTCCGGGTACGTGTCGGTCGCACGGTAAGGTTACGGACAGCTGTCCGACCGGCCATCGGAATCGGCCCCTAGGTGTTGATATTCTGGGACCTTGATATTGTGGTTGCCGATATTCTGTCAGAGATCCGATGATTTAGTAAGAGATCAATTGGTTATGCATGCCAATACCACAGTCATCCAAGAACGCCTATGGATTAATGGAGATTCCCCACTGGAGGTTGTGCTGACAACAGTGCGCAAGGCGTAAATTTCTGGGAGATGAGCCACAGACTTAAAACATTCTGATAAGAATATGCACTGTATCTGTAAGGTAACGTCTCATAAGGGGGAGAATGACAAAAAGCAGTTTCAAGGAGAAAGGGAGGTAATGACAGCAGGTGCTATTTTATTGTGGCAGCAAAGAACATCTTGAATATAGCAGAACAAGTCCTGCGCTTAAGCGGAAGTGCAGCAGTTGTGGCACCATTGGCCATTACACAAAGGTATGGAAGAAAAAAATAACAATGTGAAATGCATTAACAAAGGGAAAAGCTCATACGAGAGTGAGGGGGATGAGGAGTTTCTTAAGTTGGGCAAAGGTATTAATTTACAAGAGAAGCATGTCCTGAACACTGATGAGAGTAGTACCAAAGGAAAACCTGAGTGCAATATGTCAATTGGAGGTGTTTCCATCAGAATATATGCAGACTCAGGTTCACCTTTCACAATCGTCAATGAGGATGTATGGAGGAACACATTTGCAGAGAAACTTGTCAAGCGCCTATCACCATCTAACATTAGTCCAGAGAGCTATACTGGTGAAAGAATTGACGTTCTGTGTTTCAGGTAATTGTCCTTTTCCTTTAAGAGTAGACATTCAAGAGGGGGGCAAAACGTAAACCTTCATTAATAAATGCTATCACTGGGGTCCCAGCACCTACAAGCAAGGATAAGGTGAGGTCATTCCTAGGGATGGCTGAGTATTGTGCAATATGTATTCCTAATTTTGCCAAAAAGGTGTACAACATCAGGTAGTTGCTTAAAAAACATGTGAAATTTCTGTGGGATCAGCAATGTGAAGCCGAATTCTGTAAAATTAAGTGTGACTTGGAAAAAAGTGCTCACTTTAAGTAGTTTTGACCCGAAATTGGAGAGTTTTTTAACAACAGATGCAAGTAATAAAGGCTTTGGGGCAGTGCTAATGCAGAAGGATACTGAAGGAAATGAAAGTATTATTCGATATGTGTCCGGATCCCTGTCTCCAGCTAAACAGAAATATGCCAATTTAGAAAAGGAGGCACTGGCATGTGCACGGACACTCAAACATTTTTGCGCTTTTGTGTGGGATGGACCGATTACCATTCTGTGCGACACCACAAGCCCTTAGTTAAGTTACTGACCACGGAAGGGAGTGTTAAAGCATCAATCTACATTTGCACCTTAGGAAGATGGGCCAACTCATTACCAGCTTCCAGCTGTTTCAGCAGTTGTTAGCAAATCAAAATCAGTTTCCTATAATTCACACATCTGGTCAATTATTTACAGAGCTGCGATTATATATATCGCCATTTATTTGTGTAAAATTTGTGTAATATGCATATATTACAGAGGCAACAATAGAACATCTCCAATTATAAATAGATTGTTTTGTTCATGGGCAGAACTTACTTTGGTTTGCTACCAAGGTAGGTGCTTTTCGGAGAATGTGAATGAACTATTCCCAAATATGGGGTCTATTGCGATGTCCGCCCGCCACCTCAATTGGTAAAGGGACCACCCGACATAGGTGCGGTGGTCCCGCCGTACGCATCAGGATGCCACCGCCACACATATGGGCGCATCCCACATTCCTAACATTGCGGTGGGCGGTGCAGTCAGCAGCACCTGCCGCAATGTCAGAAATGCATGTTGTGCACTTTTGCCACCTTGTGCATGCAAATGCTGGGGTGTACCATAGGTACCCCCCATGTGCACCCCCAACCCCCCAACACCCTCAGCAAAGACCGCGAGCCTTTCCATGGCGGCAATGCCACCATGGGAAGGCGAGTGACCGCCTGCATCATAATATGAATGGCGGTGTCTTGCAGACACCACCACCATGTTATGGCCTTTTTCCGCCCGGTAAACAAGTCGACCGGCAGAAAACCGGCGGACGGTCTTTCCGTCCGCTGGGATCCCCCCCGCCATTGTAATGTGGTGGGGGAAATGGTAGGTGGGCAGTGCAAATTGGCGGATCCACCCGCCAACATAATCGACCCCTAAGTATTTTCATTTTGCTTGGTCTTTGAAAGTTTTCTAGACATTAGGAGAGGCAGTATTATAGCAGAGTTGTGATCCTTTCCGTAGGGAGATTTCGGATAAGCCACAGAAAAGGCATCATTGAATAACACTATCTTTGGCAAGCATACACAGAGCCCAGTTTCTTCCGTGTGTGCTTTTGTAAATGTGGTGTAAATTAATGTAGTCAATGGATGTAGAATCTTGATGGCTCTGATCCAAGAAAGAGTGTTATAAAAAAATTGGTTAATTCAAATTTGCTTCTAATCAGTTCAATTGCAAAGACAAGTCAGTGCGCATTTCTACTCAGGACGTATTGACATAGCCTTTATCATGGCAACACTGAGAATATATTGGATGCTAAAATGAGCCGCCAAACTAGGAGTATAAAGACATATTGAAAAACACCCAAAAAATCTTACTAGGATTATCTATTCATTGAGGATTTTATACAGAAAGAACTACTCTTCAGTTGTTATATATACATCGAAACCTATGGATTCAACAGTAGTCATCTCCAAATTAAATCAGACAGGATGTTCACAATAAAATAGTCTTTGTTTTCAGAAAACCATACTTGTATTAAACTAGGTTTGGCACTACGCTGCTTTCTATATCTTCTTCAACGTAAAATGCGTAGACAGATTACTATCATTCCTGGTGCTTTCTGATAATGCATCATATATTTGTTTTTGAAAATACAGTGCACAGTCTAATAATTATAGATTGGCACCCTAAGGATTGTAATGCAATTGTAGTGCTCGGGGTCCTGGTTGTGTTGCAATACTGTGATAGCTGAATTTTTAATAATAGAAAATAGTAAATGCCACAAGACAGGGATCACAATCTCATACAAGGTGCAGTTTCTATCAGTCACCTTTGCAGGTTCATACTATCCGTAGAGTTGGTGCAGATGCAAATGTAGATCAGCCTCTACTGAGTTGTAAATTTTCTCTTCCACTTTCTGGTAACTTTACTACTTTTGGATGTTTATCATTTACAACTTTTGGCTATTCACCATCGGCTATTCACCATTTAATACTTTTGGCTATTCGCCCTTTCTGAATGTTAAATGACTGCAAAAAGTAGATTTATATGTTCCGAATTTGCAAAACTAGAGGGTTGAGCCAAATTTTGGAGTGTACAGTTACTGCTCAGAAAATTTCACATGTATGCTGAGACTTATGCCACCGAAGCCCTATGGTAAAGTATAGGAATAACTAACCTTTAGGTGTCCGTTAGTCATGTTTTACTCTCATACTTTTTTCTTCCAATCTATACACTAGATATTTTCAACTCTTTTTCATACAGCACTTTATCTTCAAAAGATCTCCAGCAAAGGGCTCTTCATGGATACCCATTAGGTATTGCAGCCCCAACCTAATGAGGAACTGCCCAATGATGAAGCATGCCACCCGATTGGGTGGATGAGGGCTCTTGCTTCTGATATTTCCAAATTCTTTCCACCTGTTCTACACCAATGGGTGACATAAAGTGTGCATGCCCTTGTACATTTTTGAAACTGGATACCCCTTTTTTATTGAGCTATGTTAGAGAGCACATATGCTGGACCTTGATCACTCCCAGTTCCCTCCTTCGGTGATGTTTTATCTTAAGTCCCTTTTTGAGATCATTTTCTATGGGAGGGTGTTACAGTATCAGTGGTTGGCCATGTGTGGTACTGGTTTTGGCAGTAGTAGCTCACACTCATAAAACAGTCTCTACCCCTATTTTGAGGGTTGGAGAAGTGTAAGTCTATATGTGCAAGTTTGAAATAAATGTTCTACAAATCCCATACCTTTTGCTTGATTGCTTGGAAGACTTGTACACTAAGGCCCAGATTACGACTTTTTGGTGGAGCAGTGGCGCAGCAGTGCAAACTGCCATGCCACCGCTCTGCCGAAGGTCGCCCCGCCCGCCTGCCAGATTACGACTTTCAATACGTCTGGCAGGTGGGCGGTGTGGCGGTCCCATGGCGGTGCCTCTTTTAAAGGCGGTGGTGCCATTAAAAAAGGCACCGCAATGAGACAGCACTACAAGGTTCCTGCACGGCATGGACTCGAAAGTCCATGCCGTGCAGGAACCTATGTGCATTCACACAGGGGAGCACATGTTATACCCCCTTGTATGCATCCCATGCAGTTGAAGCACAGGGAGGCCCTGTAGGGCCCCCTTTGTTTCCTCCCTCCAAGGTTTACATGGAGGAAGAACCTCCATGTAAACCCTGGAGGAGAGGAAACTCGCAATATGCTTGGCTGGACAGCGGCGGTCCCACCAAGCATATTGCAGCCTCTGACCACCCTGGTGGAGCCAGTGGTCCCAGGGCAATTTGACCGGCCAACTTGTTAAGGGGGGGTGGGACCGCCGGTGCGGCGGTGGCTTTCTCCACCACCCAACCACAAGTCTGGCAGTCCCCAGACTGCCAGACTCGTAATCGGGCCCTTAATGTTTCACTTTTGTCAAGAGGGGAAAATATTGTCCAAATGCATTAGGCTTGGAAAGCAATAAAGGAGAATGCTATCCTTTCATACCAAAGATGATCAAGCTATTTAGTTGGAGGAAGCTATCATGCATGTGAGTTGCTGCTATTGACAACAACCTAAGGACACTCAACAAAGGAGTTTTATCCTGTGTCTATGTTAACATATAATTGAGTGTCATTGAAGAAGATTGAATACCAACCAATGAGCCCGGAAAGATGTCAAAGAAATGGTTAAACTGTACATGCTGGAATTTCTAGGATGAAACTTGCGTGAGTCTGCCAGAACATCTGAAGCTGATAATAGAGATGATCTAAATGAGTCTGGTATATCTAGGCTGACCAGGTGACAGCCGATTCCTCATAGCAAGTCTGAGGGCATCATTCCAGAGTCCCAGTAGGACTGTCTCTGTCCCATTGTCAGGGACTAAAATCAATTTGAATAGAGGAGAGATAGTTATCTGTGTCAAGATAGGTCTAGAGAAGGTCTAGCAATGATGTTTAGCCTTTGACTATACTGATAAATTGGTAATTGATCTATATTTGGCCGTATGTAAAGGGGACAGATGAATTTGTCAGCAGTTGCATAACCAAGCCTCTTTTAGGATGATTTCTTCTCAAAGTGAAATGTTAACAAATAGATAGATAAACTGCCATTTTGGGAGAAAAGAATCTGAGGAGGCTTGCTTGTGCAGGATAAGCTGAAGCATCAGTAGACTTCTGAGAGGACAGAAAATCCTCTTTCCCTGGAGGTGTGTTCTCTAGAAAAAACAAGATCTAAGGGGTTATTCAAAATTTGCTAGTGTGGGAACACTGCTATAAATCAATAGTTTCCCCATACTGCTTTTTTCTGAGTTCCCTTGTCTCATATAGAGGTGGAGCAACTGCAAGTTGCTGGGTCATCAGGACGTTCAACATGTCCCATTTAGAAGAGAACAAACATCACTAGTCCTTGCCCAGGACCACCATCACAGGCATAGCGGCCCCAGGCAGGGAAAATACCCAGTGGTCCCATGAGCAGGGAGTAAATTGCCGTGAGTCAGGTTTTTTGTTTTTCAGCAGCAAACCATAGCTTTGGTGGGTTGCTTATATAACCGAAAAATAAGCTAGCCATGTACAGTGTTTGTGATTGTGTTTAAATAATTTTTTTTTTGTTTAAATGCAGTCCATTTTATTTAAAGGACACAGTACTATATTTTTAAAAAAAACGTTCTTTCTTCAAAACATTTCAATGACCCTTTTTTCAAGTTTCACAAATGGAAAAGTGGCCCAAAGGGGACAACTTCCCATTTAGGAATCAGTTACCAGACTAACTTCGGAGTCTTTAACTTTTTAATGTTTTGCATAAGGATTATGGTCACAACATATTGATACATCTGGGTGAGAATCACTATCTGGAAGGGTTACCCAAAACACACCCCTTAAAAATAGCGATTCTGAAACCATATTTCAATCATTTAGTGATTCAGAACTACATTCCTGAATTGGCAAAGGGGTTTAGTACATTTGAGAAAGGGTTTTAGTGTTCGCAAACCATCTTATTTACTGAATCAGACAGTTTTTGAACGCTACAACTCTTTGTACAAGAAGTCCCTATTCTCTCTGATTTTCAGAAGGTAAGGTTTTTTGTGAGCATGTATCCAATGGATTGTAGGATATTTCATCTAGCATGACTCAAGTATGAAGCTGATTTATTTCATTTATTTTTAATTGACTATTACAGCCAGTGCTGTTTGAAATGTCATAGGTGCAATATTGTTAGTACATGTTCTGTATGTTGAGAAGAGCATGAAAACGTAATGGCAAGTACCCATAAAGTTTGATAGGGCAGTTTCTAGAGCAACAAGTGTTTGGTTTTACCAGAAATCAGAGTTGTTATGTGACCATTTGAGTAGAGGAGCAAAGGTAGACTTAAAAAGTTTAGTAATGAGATGGAAGGGTATCTATTAATCAATCCACAAATGACTGGACAATTTACAGCGGTAGGAATGTTGAGATCAGAAGCTTCACTTTAGAGTAAATGGCTTTTAGTGCATGAACTTTTCAATGGACAGGGGAAAGAATAAGTTGCTACCATTTCAGTTCGCTCATAGAGGAGAAGAACATAGAGATAGCTTAACGTTGGTGTTTTTCAGCCAGACAATAATGTCTCGTAAGATAATGATGGCATTAGGCTGGATGGTGAGATCTGTGAAGAAGTCAAACAAAAAATGCAGTGTCGCTGTCGCATACTATACTAGACTTGGGTGAATGCTGAAGATTAATAGAAACACATTCACAGCTGGACAGGTCATCCAGAACAAGGAGTGTCATGGAATATGAAAGTGAGCCTTTCACCTTGACCTTGAGCTCTAGTTCAATGTATGATACAGTAGTCTTGGGGTACTAAGTTGCCAATTACTACTATCATTTTTAGAGTAAGCCAGGCTTCTACTAGACAGCTCATTTCATGCTTTTGTTCCTCTTTGAAGTTATTAGCTTCTAACAAATATTCACATGGACCTCATTTATAGAAACAATATACTATTGTCACAGACAGTTTCCGTCTATAGATATATCAAAGCTAAATTCAAAGTAAGGAACAGTTGTATTTGAGAGTAATAGAATCCTTATCAATTATATAGTCTAATCCAATTATTAACAAGTAATCAGTTCAGCTGAACTGAGTTGATTTATTCTTTTCTTTTTACACAAAACGTTAGTATTCACATGTACACAATGGCACCAAATGTTTTAATCAAGAAGTGTTTTTACAGAAAAGCAAGTGATAAATAAATAGCCCTAGGTGAAGTGACCCTAACTGGTGTTTGAAAAAAGTGACAGTGAAGAGATAATTGCAAAAAAAGACTTTTTTTAAAAAGGTTATTGGTATCTGTGAAGGATGTCTGATTTCAATTAGGACAATAAGGAAAAATCGTCCCGGACATATTTTTCGGGGGGCTTGATTTGTAGTCTATCCTACCCTTGGAGTCAAAAATGTTTCGACCTTATTATTAGTTTGAGGGTCTCATCAAGACTGTGATAACCTGGTGGCCATGGTTAGTAGGAAAAGCAACGATTTCTTTGTGTGTTCTCTGGAAATGGTGTCTGCCAGGGGACTAATATCAGGAGGAATCCATTTTTTATTTTTATAGAATCTACCTACCCAGCCACAGGGTCCTAATGGTTCAGGGCACACTGGGCCCTCATATTTTGTGACTTTTCAGGCTTCCAGTCAGGAAGCAAGAGTGTAGGGGTTGGCAATCTCCCCATCTTCTTTAGAAGAAAGAAACAGGACCTAGTCCCGCTAATACGCTTAGTAGAGCGGTAAATAGATTTTCAGTTGCTTTTCGGAATTAGTGTAATTGCGCCCACGACGCACAAACCCGGATAGAAGGGGACAACAAACTCCCAATCGGAGATTCATTAGTGGCTTGCAACAACTGTGCCCACACTCAGGGTTTGTATAATGTCGGGGTCAAACACTGAGTGCGGGCAGAGTCTCTTTCTATCCTTCTGTTTACCCATTTGTGTCTACTAAGTTATATTGCTGCCTTACTTCTGTATGCTCTGAATTCAGAAGTGTGCTGCTGCTCTCCATTTCAGCATTAACATTGTGGCATTTTGTATCTGCTCCTGCTGTAACTTGTGCAGCTATCCTGCAGAACCGGCATGCTGTTCACTACATTCCAGCAATCCCTTGTCCTTTCCTTCGCCATTCAGTTCTAGGCCTCATACGAGGCAGGACTGGGACTAGTCACATCATGTTCAATGTGAGGAAAGTGGCTTATTATATGATGTGGCTGTGTGACCTCACTCTTTAATAAAGGCACAAATCCATATTGGATCCAGTTAGAATGTGGCCCAGAGCAGACAGTCTTTATCAAAGGAACAAGTGGAAAGCATTAAGAGGTACCAAAACAGCTGGATAAGAAGAAAACAGAACAAAAAAAACTCCAACACTGGTTTATAAAAACTGGTTGTATTTTTATCTTTAATAGGGTTCCAGAGAAACAGCAAATCACAAATTTTCACTTAGCGCAATAAATCTTTGTCATTTACAGTGACTCGTACTTTATTGGTAGCCACAGCAAGTAACTTGAAAACAGCTATAAAGGCACTCTTGTGGTGACCAACTTCAGCAGGGAGACAGTCACTAGGACCATTAAACTGAAGTAAAACAGATACCTCACAGTTAAAGCAGTCTCTATGGGCTTTAAGGGAGAACTGCCATAGCCTATAACATAGTGTTCCTTATGCAAGAGATACAGGATGTTGAAGATGCTCATGGATTCTTGTTGGACCTATCCCTTTCTGCCGGGTCTTAGGACACTGTGCTGCTAACCAGTGCTAAAGTGCTTGTGCTCTCTTCTCTCCTCTAAACATGATAGAATTGGCTTACACCCAATTGGCATATTTGATTTACTTGTAAGTCCCTGGTAATGCGATTCTACATGAGCATAGGGCCTGTAAATCAATTGCTATCAGTGGGCCTGCAGCACTGATTGCGTCACTCACCTAAGTATCCCTTTAAACATGTGTCTAGCCTGCGTAACAAGTTTAAAACTAACATGTAAACTTGGAAAAATAAATGTTTTGCCAGGCTCAAACCTGCCTTTTCAATACATATAAGTCACCTGTAGGATAGGCTCTGAACAGCCCACAAGGCAGGGTGCAATGGTTTAAAAAAGTAGGACATGTATTTTAAGTTTTACATGTCTTGGTAGTTAGAAACTCTTAAGCTTGTTTTTCAGTATTGCAAGGCCTAAATCTCCCATAGGATAACATTGGAGTTACCTTATTACATTTAATAAACTGTAACTTCCAAATGGGAAGCGCTAAACAGATCATAGTTTGTGCCTTTGGAATTGCAATAAAAAATCCTCTTTTATGCTGAAGTCGGATTTTTGGTTACAATTTTGAAGATGCCACTTTAAGAAAGTTAGCATTTTCCTGCCTTACCCAATTGGTGCCAGCAGCCTGTCTCTGAGTCACATGACTGGGTGGAGCTGACAGCTGGACACACAATAGAGAGCTTAGGTGTGCCTTGATGGGCTATCACTTGCAGGAATAGGTTGTGTCTTGCCTCCACACAAAGGGCTGCATAATCTCTGAAGTTGGTCTGGAGCCATGGCAGGGGAGGCAGGAAACCTGTGCACTTCAAAGCGAAACCTCTAGAAGCTTCCCCAACTTCAAAAGAGGCACCAGGTATAAACATTGGACCTCAGAAACCAACTCTTCAGTACACTTCTGGACCTGTGGGGACTCTGCCAGGAACAAGGACTGATGTGTTGCTGAAAGGACTGCCATCTGCTGGACTGCTATCTTGCCGGATAGTTGCCCTTCTGTCCTCTGCTTGAGTCAGAGGGATTTGCACCTGCACCTGAACCACGGACTCCCAGAGTGACTCCAAGGGCTAGTCTGCTGGACTCCTGTTCAGAGCCACAGGGACATAACAGGATTACGACCACCTGAACCAGCACCCAGATCCAGCCAGAGAAAGTTCCTGACCCACAAAAGATTCCCCTCAGTTCCTGGACCCTTGGTGGGACCTCAGTGGTGCTGGATTGCAAATTTTTTGTTGGTCTCATCGTGACTGCAAATGGGCTAGATGGTGCCACATCCTTGTTGCTCACACTGCCTACCAACACGAAGTTCCATCAACCAGACCCTTTGTGTTACAGCATCGACCTCTCATAGGGAACGCCATTGCAAAGCTCTGGTCAAACTGCCTAATAAGAAAAGAGGTTCTTCATGCTACAGCAATGACCCATCACTGTTCGGTCTATGCTTCACACTACATCGACGACCGTCCACAACGCCACTCTGCTTCTCATGGCCCACTACACCGCAAATGAGACTCTGACTTGGACTGAGAAGGTAACATTCCAGCGGGTCTCACCTGGTCCCTGTATTCAGTGCGTGCTCCATTGTGGTCAACCTGACCTTCTGACTTTCTCACAGTGTCGCAGGACTAGATAGTAATGAGTGGCGCATTGGGCTTTTTCGTTCTATTTCCACTTTAACATTTAAAATAGCATGTCTCTGGTTCTACTGATAGGGTTTTTGTCATTTTGGTCTTGTTTTATTTATTAAAGTCTATTTTATTTTTCTAATCTGTTGTAGGATCCTTTTATGGGATGTTTTCACTTTGTTACTATTGGAAGTTTTGAAAAAATACTTTACACATTGCCTTCAAGTTAAGCCTGACTGCTCTGTGCCAAGCTACTAGAGGAATTAGCACAGGTTAATTTGGGGTTTGCTTGTGGCTTCACCCTGACAAGGTTTATGGTTGCTGCTTTAGTAGGGTTTAACTACCCTCAACCAGTAACCCAATTTATTACAATGCTGAGTAAGTGGCAGGGGATTTTCTGGGGCCAACCCTCAGTCCACAAACACAGTGAGTTGACTTTGGCCACAGGGGTCGATGTCCTTTGATGTCTGGGTGAAATCAAGCCAAACACTAGATGCCACTGTTCCTGGTCTCTGGTTAGAGTAAACACAGTGTTTGCCTTTAACTGGTGGTAACATCTTTACGCAGGTGACCAAACTGTGCTCCGACAGCTCTCCTGGGTCCAGCACACTGGGGTGCAACCTTTGAGGGCTGGGACTCAGTTTCTTAGGCTTCAGTTCGGCAGTCAGTGGTGATCACGCAATCTTGGCTACCAACTCACCAAGGCAGGATTCTCAAACTTTTGTGGCCCTGTAGCTGTAACTGGAAGTCAACCAACTTATAAAGTCACATTGTCTGTTTGGGTCCTGGGGAAGACTTTTCCCAGGGCAGGGCACCAGAGGCAAAGTGCTCTCTTTGCTAGCCCAAGGATGAGCAGGTGCAGTCTAGTCTTTGGTGCTGCCTCTATTTTTAGGATCCAGGGAACAGCAGGGCAGTCCTTCTTCATTCCTTGTTCCAGTACAGGCATGATTTAATGTCTGGGTGCCATTAGTACCACTTGCATGCCCAGGTTGTGCCTTACAGAATATTACAATAGGCCAATAGTCTAACAGGTCAACCCCCCACCTAGTGAAGACTTCCTGTAAAGTGTCCCATCAAGCTATCCCATAATGCACCATTCTGCCTACTCCCAACATGGCAGAACACTACTCTTGCCATGTGGAGCTCAGAAACACATCCCAGAGGTGTGGGTACCTGGGAACTACATGGAATAGTTTGTTTAACTGTCCAAACATATTCCTGAAAAATTGTATTCGTATCATATGCAGAGTTGGACAAGCAAATAAGATATGGTTCATATCTTGAAAATAATTTTGACATAGTCAATAAGAGTAGCGGGGGAGCTGTGTTCTGCTGACCTAAACTGCATTTTAATTGCAAGTCCTCGGTTCTTAATAAAATAAGGAAAACAACTTAATCAATGCTCTTGTAGTGAGATTAGATTATTTAGTTTGATTTTAAAAATGCTGTCTCCACAGGATTTAAGGGGCATATACATCAAGACCTTTTCCCGTTCACAAACGGGCCGATTCTCAGAATCGGCCCGTTTGCGAACGGGAAAATGCCTTTTGGGATGTATCATCCCAAAAGGGCATTGCAAATTAGAGGATCGCAAATTTGTGATTCTCTATTTTGTGATTGCATTTAAGGAATTGCAAATTGCGATTCCTTAAATGCGATGTAACAACCACCCAAATTGTGGGATTTCTCCTTAAGAAATCGCAAATTACCGCCAACTTCAAGTTGGTGGTAATTTGCAATTTCTTTGAAAGATGCACTTTTTGGCATTTTTCAAAGTGCCATGTGGCGCACATACATGCCCTTAGGGCATGTATGTGCGCCGCATGCGCACACATGCGCACACATGCTCATTTCAGGGGTGCATCAGGGTGTCCTTATGACACCCTTGCACCCTTGAAATTATTTTCAATTTGCGATTCTCTAATTGTGAATCGCTAATTGAGAATGTCTTCCCATTCATTCCTATGGGCCTCATGGCCCTTAATTGTGATTCGCAAGATGCTAATCGCAATTAAGGAATGCCAAGGAATCACTAACAATTTGCGAATTTTTACTTACATCTCGTTTGCGATTCCCAAAAAGCGAGTCTCAAAAAATCGCTATTTGAGAATCGCAAATAGAGAATTTGATGCATATGCCCCTTGGTGTTTTATAGAATGAAATATCAAATTGCTTTGGCTGCCTTAACTTCATCATTATTTAAACCTGCTGGAGTGTAGTTCAAGGACTTGGATGCTTTCCCTAGATGATCAATAAATAAAAGCCAAAATGACTTGGTAAAGGGTACGGAAACATGTACCGTGCAAGATAATTACAATGTGCGAAAAATATTTGTGTAACTTGTAATTCTGAACCCTGCACAAAAAATGAGGGGTATGCACCACTGCCAGAAAACATTGGGCCACTCCTAACTAGGGCCATAACCTAAATATTTAAATGAGGTGATGAGTGAAGCGAAAGAGCATTGTGGTCTGATGGTTAATATCTGATGACTTATTTAATAGTGTACTTTTAAATATACCAAGGAATTTCGAATTTAACGTAAAATAATGCCACGTTGTTTACTGATCGTTCAATGCGCCAGGCAAGCACTCAATGGAACATTTTTTCACCTCCCTTTTTTCCTGATCTGTTTACATTTTTGCTAGACTGTCACACCATTGTACCCCAGATAGCGCCGTTCTCTTTTCTTTGTTGAAATTGCAAATTAGGCATAAAATATGTATGACAAATACACATTTTATGAAAAGATCGTAGTGAGAGCTTGATGGCAAATGTAAATCTTAATCTACATACATACATTTCGACCACAAAAGCTAAGGCAGTGAAAGCCTTTGTCGGAGAACAGAAAGTGCTGAGCTGGTTTTTTATTCACACACCAAACACAAAACTGGCCTATTTGCTCAGACAGACTGAGATAAGAACGCCTTGAATGATTTGAGCGCCTCGGCTCTTTTTTATTCTTCTCAATGCCGATACTGCGTGAGCATCTCGCTGCCTGAATGCATTCATTTACTGTCGGTTATTGATTGCATTTCCAATTTCAGCATACGTGCAAAGCCATGACCTGCACACAGCGATACATTGTGTTAAACACGATTTCACCCTCCTGCTCGGAAACGGTATCGCTTAACATTTCAGCATTCGGCCATTCGTTTTCCTACTTGTAAATGACCGCCGAAAGTCTGGTGCTTTGTACAATGAGCGAGATAAACATATTGGCCAATTTGCTTTGTTCTAATTACGAATAGGCAAGCCGCAAAGCTGCTAATTACAGGCGCGCACAAGAGGCGAGCTGTGTTCTCGTCTGATTTGAGATGCAGGCCCAGGCTTCACTGGCTTCAGCGTTTATTCCACAGCTGTTGGGGCGAGACATGCTTTCTGGAGCATTAAATGATATATGTTTCAATGAAGGGCTTTTATCAGGAGGAGGGGTCAAATAGTCAGCGTCTCTGACAGCGTATTGGCCAGCAGCGGCCAGTGGGTTAACGAAACTTGAGGGGGGCCCTCTGCAAGGTACATGGAGGGGCCAATCGAGACTCAATCAGGAGCTCTTAGGCCAGGGTACTATGCTGAGGGGGCCCTCTGGAGCATGGAGCCCCGCCCCCCGCACGGTGGGGTCTGCGGGGGGCCTATGTTACGCCAGCGGCTTTCTCCTTGGCATTCCCACAGGGCAATGAGACATAACATTCTCCTGGCAAGACTGAGACTCTGTTTATCGAAAAGATGGCTTATGCAGTGGTTGAAGCATGGCCGCTCTCTTTGAAGTTGTAAAATGGCTCCTTCCCCAGCTGCATAAGCAAAACAACCGTCCTCCTTGTGGCCTCTAACGTCCTCCATTGAGCTCTACCAATTTTCTTTCTTTCTTTTTCTAATTCCCTAGACCGGTCCTTTAAGGGGCTTAAGGAGTCCTTTCTTTGCTCTTCACCTTTATGATCTTTCTTATCCTGGATTAGCATCCATGGCAAGTCTTCCTGCGCTCGGGCTAAAGCTGTTGTATCTCCCACCTTAACATTATCGCAACCTTAAACCACATGTGTTAGAGCTGACACGTTTGAGGTAGTGTTTCCCTAAACTTTTTTGCTTTATCTCATGGGTTTGGCTGATTCTCTTTTTGTGGCAGTAGGGCTCTGAGAAATTTCCCACTGTAAATGCAGTGTGAAAGTGTGCATGCCCTTCCTACACACGTTAGGAAATGGTGCTTTCTTGATGTTTTTAAAACATGTCTCAAGCCTTCCATTACAGGCCTTGGGTGAGCACTAGCACGTATGAGGTTTTTAAACATGTATCAAGTCGTGCTGGTGAGAGTGATTGACCGGGCTAAGTAATGCTTGCGAGAGTGATCAGAAGAGGTGCAAGAGACTGCGTGACCCCCGTGTTTTTCAGAACTGGTCTGGTGCTGGAAGGCACAGTGTAGCATCCCTTAAGTGAACAACTAGCGCCTTCAGCCCGCTTCTGCTCTGCATACTGTGGGTTAACTTTCTAAGTAGCGATGGGACCCCCATTTGTTAATTGCTGGCTAATTAGCCCTACTACCTACCCTCACTTTCTTCCCTGGGACCCTGATTAAGTGTGACTCCAGCCACGATCGGCATAGGATTGGGGGGAAGGTTTTCCCAATCTCCAGTAATGGGTGTAGGGTGGTTGGGGTTAGCTGACTGGTGGAGGAGGGCTTAGGCCATGGGGCCTGCATGTGCATTATCAACTGACCTGCCGGATATCACTGCACTGCATTAGGGTTCTGAGTGCGTGTGTGCCTGCCTGATGTCCGTGGCACTGCAAGTCAGTGCTGTGTGAGTGATTGTCTGTTATTATTTAGACCGCACGGTGGTGTTGCTTTACACATTGATTCCCTGCCAAAAGAATATTCTGTTTGACATTGGTTTTTACCCGTGCGACCTTGGCCCATGGTGCTGCTTAAAAGTGTTGCAATTATCTGTGTTTACACATTGCTGATATCTTTGTGATCTGGGGTGTATCCTATAACTGTGTGGTATTGAATTATAATAATTCCCTGGGTGGGCTTCATTCTGACAACGTTTACGACACCATAGGGGTGCTGCAGGGTGAAGTAGGATCTTTCCCAAGTGTGCATTTTGCTGATGGGCCTAGTACTGCTAGTGATATTTCCTAATGTGATCTATGCCGATAAATACATTATGTTCATGTTGTGTTAAATAATGTGTGTGTTGGGTACAGGCTTTATTTACATACTCCACGCATGAAGTCTCTTTTGTAACACTCTCGCTATTGCTTTTTCAAATCTCTTTGCAGAGCAACAGAGAGTGGAAATACACTATAACTAGGGGGATGGATGGATGGCAAAAGCAGGGGTCTCAGCGGGCTAGGGAGGGGAGTGCTAAAGGAGGGTCCTTAGAGCAATGGGCAGGAAAGGGGAGGGGCTGTCAGTGGTGAGAGCTCACATTAATCCAGCAGATAGTACAGCACTCAAAACATTGTAAAATAGAAAAGTAAAGCTGTGAAAGCAAATAATGACAGAGTTTCAGCTCACATCCTCTTCTTACTGTTACATATCTGTGTCCCTGTGAAACACTGTCCAACACAAAAGAAACCCAATACTTTACCAAACTTACTTTGTGAAGAAACAACCCAAACAAATCTTATTGGTGAGAGGCATGTTATTGACCTGAATAAGGATGAACCAGTAACTGCTGAAATTGACAGAGCATGCACTGAAATGAACACGGGCTGATTAAAATCGTCATAAAACATGACATTTGCTGACTTTTAGGGCTCATGTTGGACATGATGACACAAAAACACTGGTGACGCACACAACAAAATCTGAGGATGCGTAACATTTGCATAAGTTGCTTTTGCGTTATATCATGAAATTCCCAGATAATTACATGAAATACAAATCTTGCACTTAGCACTATATTTTAGCACAAAATCCACCCTCACATCCATTTTGAATGGGAAGACATTTTTCACACAAATAAATAGCCCCAAAAACATCAGTGCCAACAACAACAGAAGCTTGCATTCTGGTCATTCTCTTTTTTTGAACTCTATATAGCGTTATCGCATAAATTTCACTGTCAACAAGAGTAATGCGACATTCCTGATATTATACAAATTACGCCGGCATAATTTGAATTTCACCCAGGCGTAATCAAATCTCGTTTAGTACAAAATTGCATTTGTACTAATCACTTCCCAGCGTATTCATCTAACTTACCTTTTGGCTTACCTCTAGCCGGTCGTTCCCTCTACCTCCATGTGTTCACAATTGCACAATTTAAGGTGATAATTATTCCCAATCCTTAGCACAATGAACCTTCCAATTGAAATGTCAAAAAACTGTGTGGAGCAAATAACACACAATAGAGTCAGTGATAAGCAAAAATGATCATACCCATTTCCTGCAATTCTCCCTGCAAGCCGATTGATGCCTGTAAAGCAAACCAAACATCGGTTTTGTATGGCACGTCCTGTAGCTATAGCAACCTAAGAGCCTTGATTCTAAAGCCTGTGCCTGACAGTTAACTCTGAAGCACTGCTTGGCAAAAAAAAGAAAACATTATAAAATGGCCTCTAGAGCCTAGAAACAACTGCCTGGTGAAATTAATACCACAAGAGTTGCTTGCCAACACTATAAAGCTCATCCTTTAGGGTAACACGTGAGGTGTCTTCCTCTGCTAATTGGCAGCTTGACTGTGACATCCTTCATATTAAATTCTTTACAGTACCATAAGTGTATTCATTGTCTAATAAATAATTCTTGCAATTATTTGGCACAGTTGCAATCTCGTGTTGAATATTCGGGACCCATAATCACCTTCACAAAGCACAATTTCCATCAACATGATGGTGCTTGAATATTCCTGTGCGTGCCCCACAGAATATGGCCACTCACTCAGTTCTGTGTTATTCCCCAATGTAGCATGGCAGCCTCTTCGAGCATCACATCATTTTTTTATTTTTATTAAACTAAATGGCTTCCCCCTGAGTGCAGCCATAGTTTACTCTCCAGTCTGTGATTTTTCTGATTAAAAGGAAAAGTACTTTATTACACACTATACTACATACCACTCACAAAATATATATTCAAAATGACAGCGGGAATTACCTGTGGTGACACTCTTAAAAAAGGCTTCACAACCAACATGGGGTGCAAACTAAATAAAATGGGCACTGAGCTACGTGCAGTGGAGAAACCTCTAATAGTCTGTCATCGCGAGCCCTGAACCTTGAACCTTAACACACAGCAACCCCCATAAACCTAACACAACTTGAGTGGGGCATTAACTAAAAGCCAGGCCTACTGGCTTTAGGGGGGTGTTACCATAATAATCCAAGACAAAATATAAATCCTAAACATAACACAAGAACTATATATTAATACCTTGCACTGTAGCACAATTACACACATTAAATAATGTACGTAATGATTTAGCATTAATAACACTAATGTTTGACAACATGCTGTCTGTTTTCTACCTTTATCTTGTTTGCAACACAACCACGGGGCTTGGAAATAAAAGCCAAAGCAGACAGCGGAACTTGATCATGATAACCCATACACCCCAGAACCTTTCATATAAAGTCCCATTGAGTGTGTTTTAGTCTCTTGGGGTCACCCTCTTTAAACCCCACGAGATTTAGAGTAGACTGTTAAACTGTTAAGGGTACCCACATCAATCAAGTAATTTGTAAAGCGCACTACATACCTGTGAGGGCTTCAAGGCGCTGGGTGGTGGGGGTGCTGCTGCTATTGGTCGAAGAGCCAGGTCTTGAGTTGTCTCCTGAAGGTCAGCAGGTCTTCGGTTTGTCGTAGGTAGAGGGGGAGGGTGTTCCAGGTCCTGGTGGCGCGATGGGAGAAGGATCTGCCTCTGGAACTTGATCTATGGATGCGCGGGACCGTGGCCAGGGCGTGGTCAGCAGAGCGGAGTTTCCTGTTGGGTATGTAGAAGGAGAGCCGATTGTTGAGATAGGCTGGTCCGGTCTTGTGGAGTACCTTGTGTGCGTGGATGAGGAGCTTGAAGGAGATTCTCCTGTCGACGGGGAACCAGTGCAGGTTCCTCAGGTGGGGGGTGATGGGGTCGCGGCGCGGGATGTCGAGGATCAGGCGTGCAGAGGCGTTCTGGATTCTCTGCAGTCTGTTGATGAGCTTGGACGAGGCTCCGGCGTAGAGGGCGTTTCCGTAGTTGAGTCTGCTGCTGACTAGGGCCTGGGTGACTGTTTTCCTCGTGTTTGTCGGGATCCATCTGTAGATCTTGCGGAGCATGCGGAGGGTGTTGAAGCAGGTGGAGGAGACTGCGTTGACTTGTTTGGTCATGGTGAGTTTCGAGTCGAGGATGACTCCCAGGTTGCGTGCATGGTCGGTGGGGGCCGGGGGGGGTCCCCAGGGTCGGGGGCCACCATGAGTCGTCCCATGCTGAGGGGTTGGACCCGAGGATGAGGATCTCCGTCTTGTCTGTGTTCAGTTTGAGGCGGCTGTCCTCCATCCAGTCTGCGACGGCCTTCATTTCCTGGTGGAGGTTGGATTTGGCGATGAGAGGGTCCTTGGTGAGGGAGAGAATCAGCTGTGTGTCATCGGCGTAGGAGATTATGTTGAGGTCGTGCTGTCGGCCGATGCGTGCTAGGGGTGCCATGTAGACGTTGAACAGCGTCGGGCTGAGGGAGGATCTTTGAGGGACGCCGCAGATGATCTCGGAGTCATCAGACCGGAACGGGGTGAGGCGGACTCTCTGAGTTCTGCCGGAGAGGAAGGAGGTGGTCCAGTCCAAGGCTTTCTCCCGGATCCCTGCGATTTGGAGTCGCGTATGTAGTGTGCGGTGGCAGATGGTGTCGAAGGCGGCGGAGAGATGCAGGAGGATGAGGGCCGCCGTCTCGCTGTTGTCTAGAAGGATCCTGATGTCATCTGTGGCGGCGATGAGGGCGGTCTCGGTGCTGTGGTTGCTGCGGAATCCTGAAAGGGACGGGTCCAGGAAGTTGTTGTCTTCGAGGTGACGGGTGAGCTGGGTGTTAACTATCTTCTCGATGACCTTTGCTGGGAACGGAAGCAGGGAGATGGGACGGAAGTTCTTGAGGTCGCTCGGATCCGCCTTGGGTTTCTTCAGTAGGGCGTTGATCTCTGCGTGCTTCCAGTTCTCAGGGAAGGTGGCAGTCTCGAAGGAGAGATTGATGATTTTGTGCAGGTGGGGTGCGATGGAGTTTCTGGCTTTGTTGAAGATGTGGTGCGGGAGAGGGTCAGGGTGCCGTGGGCGGTGGGGTGCGGTGAGTCCAGTGCAGCGAGGTCTGCGGGTGTTGTCCGGGGTTTGAAACTGTCATGGATGTCGGTGATTTTCTGGTGAAAGAAGGTGGCGAGGGAGTCGCACAGGGCTTGCGATGGAGGGATGTCGTTGGCACTGGAGCTGAGGTTGGAGAGTTCCTTCATGATGGTGAAGAGCTCCTTGCTGTTGTGTGAATTGTTGTCAAGGCGGTCTGTGAAAGAGGTCCTTTTGGCGGTCCTGATGAGGTGGTGGTGGTTGCGGATGGCGTCTTTGTGGGCAGCGCGGCTGTCTGGCGTCATGTCGCTGTGCCATATATTCTCCAGTTTCCAGCAGGTGCATTTTGAGTCGAGGAGTTCCGGGGTGAACCAGCTGACTCTTTTGCTGGTGTCTCTGATGGTGTTTTTTTTCAGCGGTGCTACGGTGTTGGCGCAGTCGTTCATCCAGCGTTCGAGGGTGAGTGCACCCTCATCGGGGTTGGTGGGGTTAGTCGAAGGGTTGAGTGCGAGGCTTGTCTGTAGTTGTTCTTGAGTGACTTTGCCCCAGCAGTGGCAGGGGGTCTGTAGTGTGCGGTGGTGTGTGAGGGGTTTACGGAAGGAGACATGGATGCAGTGGTGGTCTTTCCAGGTGAGTTCGGAGGCGTGGCTGAAGGTGACGTGGGGGATTGAGGAGAAGATGGCAGCTAGCGTGTGGCCGGCGATGTGGGTCGGCGTCGTGATGAGCTGTTTCAGTCCGAGGTTGGCGAGGTTGTCGATCAAGGTGGAGGAGTTGTTGTCGTTGTTGTTCTCCAGGTGATAGTTCAGGTCTCCTAGGAGGATGTAGTCCGTGGAGGTCAGTGCGTGCGTGCTGATGAGGTCGGCGATGGAGTCGCAGAATTGAGGCCGGGGTCCTGGCAGTCTGTAGACGAGGGTGTCTCTTAGGGTGGTCTTGGGGTCCGTGTGAATCTGGAAGTGCATGTGTTCGGCGGTGCTGAGGGTGTCGTTGGTGTTTGTTGAGACCCTGATGGTGTTTTTGTGGACGATGGCGATTCCTCCTCCGGCCCTGTTGGTGCGGTCTCTGCGGGTGATCTTGTACCCATCTGGGATGGCTATGGCGATATCTGGCGAGGAGGCTTCGTTCATCCAGGTCTCGGTCAGGAAGGCGACATCCGGTGATGTGGTGTCGAGTAGGTTCCAGAGTTCGACGGCGTGTTTGTGTGTGGAACGGGTGTTGATCAGGATGCATCTAAGCTGGTTGGGTTCCGTTGTGGCAGGCGTCTGGGCGCTTTCGTGGCAGGAGAAGCTGCAGTTCTGGAAGGTGAAGGGACCGTGGGTGCGCTTCGGGGCGGCCTTGCAGCAGGTGTGGGTCCTTCCTGGGTTGAGAGCGACGAGGGTGCTGGCGTCGTAACGGAGGCGGTTTTCATGGCTGGTGCGGGGGCCAGGGGTACTGGCGCTGGGCGCGTTCCAGGCGCGGACGGGCGCAGACGGGCTTGCCTTAGGCGCGCCTTTAACGTGCCAGCGGCGCAGTCGCGCAGCAGCTGCCATATATGGGGAGGTGGGGAGGGAGGAGCAGCTGGGAGGCGGGAGGCGAGGGACAGGTGGAACGAAAGGGCTCGGGGGCGGGGCTGCAGGGGAGGCAGCGGCAGGGATGAGGGAAAGAAGACCGGCGCGGGGCACAGACTCGAGGAGGGGGCACAGAAGTACAAAAAGCACAAATTCAGAGGGGCACAGGAGTACAAATAAGCACAAAATCAGAGGGGCACAGAAGTCAGTGGTACAGAATATAAGGGGGCACAGAGGTTGGCAAGGGGTACAGAAATCAGAGGGGGCACGGAAGCAAGTGGCAAGCGGGGGGCAGGGGGGCACAGAAGAGGAGTGGGCAGACAGGCAACGCAAGCAACAGGCACAGTGGAAACGAACCTTAGGCCGCCACTGGCCACCAGGGATGAGGCGCAGGTGGAAGCCTGCGGGTGGTGGAGGGCCAAAATATCACCAGCAGCAGCAGAGACAGCGGGGGTGCAGGCGGAGCTGCAGCGGGGGGGACGACCTACCAAGAAGGTCAAGGGTCGCTTGTTTGGGAAACATCTGTTGATCTTGGTGGCCCCAACACAGTCAACTTATTCTGCAACTGTTGCTTGTGCCTAGCTAGGGCTTCTGGGGCCCTTCTCCTGGCCTACTCTACTGCCTTTGATGTGACTGAAGCCTGTGTTTTCTCCTTTTCTGTTCACAATGAATGCACTTTCTAGTGTGTTTGCTGTCTTGGGTACCCAGGCCCTAAACGGGCACCCTGCAACATTCATGGTAGGGGCACGAGGGAGCCTCACAGCCCTTGTAATACTGGCCATCTCTGAACCCACTCAGGTCTTTCCCACCTTGTGGGGGTGCTGGCAAATGCTCTTCTCCCAATCACCAATTCACAGTGTGGAAGGAAACCTGATGCATGCATGCACCTCGGCCTCTCCAGACAAGGTCATGAGAAGTAGAGACTGGCCCACAGTGGTGCTCCGAGGGCGTTGCTCTGCTCTGCGCCCTTTGGGGGGTAGAGTGTGACAGTGCTCCTAGACACACCAATACCCCCTGGGTACTTTATCTCACCAAGGTAGTGAAATAGAACATGGTAGGGCAAAACTCCCAGTTAGATTCCCCCAGGGCAGTGACGCACCCCTTGGAAAAAGCATGAAGCTATTCTCCTGTTTCTAGAGTCAACCGCAGGGTTCTGGCCCTCTTTATAGTGGTTTTGAACAGAACTTGAGACACAGTAGAGTTTTCTTCACCCAGCGAAACTGGGGATCTGCCAGGCAGGCTTCCCCATGAGATGGAGGCTATAGCAGGGGGATAGAAGGTGTGGAGTTAGTGGGGGCCCTGTCCAAACATATTAAATTACATAATAAAAAGTGAGGCATAATGCCAATATGTGTAGACTTACTGCTTTTTAAGTAGTTTACATCCATAGAATGCTGTGGAGTGATAACAAATCTGATGTACAAGCCTGCTAGCTAATGCCTAAAGCCAGCTTAATCATAGTAGCCAGTGGCTGAAAGGTGCTGTTCAAATGCCCTTTTCTTTATAAGTATGTGTATATGTGTATGTATATGTGTGGATCATATGATGACAAAACCTTTTGCCAGGAAGCTAAAGTTGTCTGTAGGTGATATCTAAAACTAGAAGCAACAGGCGGCCTTCTGTATCTACACACCCAGGATCTGGAACAGCATGGATCCTCCAGACCCACCCCATCCCTGTTCCAATTTAGGAAAGAGCTAAAGAGATACTTCTTCACAAAACATTTCATCACACTGCAGCAGCAGTCTATATCTACTTCCAGAGCACCGCTCCCTCTCTAGTTACTCATTAACTCACCTCTGCCATTCACATTCTATTGGCTTCTGCTACCTCTTGGCTAAATTCATACTGAAAGGGTTTTCCCATATTAAATGTTTTGCATTATTTGACATTAACATGTAATCACAAATGCTATTAACTGTATACTATTCATGTTTAGATTGGCCGTAGCTCAAGTAGGCCTGCATTTGATGATTTTGAATCTGTAAATCTCTTTAGCCTTCAATAAACCTTTATGTGTTTCAATTCATTAGATAGCGCTTTAGGGGCCCCAAATTTGCCTAAAGAAAATAACTAACAGCACTATACAAATACCATATATATTAATACATTCATACATATTTAAAATAATTATCAATATTCAATCAATATATTTTAGTACAAATATGTGAAGGGGGCAGATTGTTCTTACAGACTGCCAAATCATATTGTCATCAAGTTGCTGATTTGGAATATCTTGAGAACAAGTACCTGGTCGCTACTTAGCTGTGTAAATGGCTTGATGTATGAGTGAGAATTCACTTTAACAATTTAAAACATGTGAATTTGTACTAATAAACTGTTCACATATGTTATGTTGTTATGTTATGTTATGTTATATACACTTGTAACGCGCACAGATACTCCGAAGAGTGTCCCGGCGCGAACCAGACAAGGATAACACAGCCAAAGATAAGAGGACTAGAACAGGAGGGTTTTCAAATGCTTTTTAAAAATCACAGGGTCTCTGATACCCCTCAGATTCAATGGGAGAGCATTCCAAGCCTGAGCCGCCAGCCGTGAAAAAGAGCAGCCGCCCAGTCTTAGGCGCTTAAAATGAGGAGTCTCTGCCAACAGTTGAGAAGACGAGCGCAGCTGTCGTACCGGGGTATAAAAGGCCAGCCTGTTCTGTAAATAAATAGGGCCCAAACCATACAGGGCTTTATGAGCGATGGATAACATTTTGAATTTTATGCGGGCCTTGACAGGAAGCCAATGCAACAATCGCAAGTGTGAGCGCACACTACATCTGCTTGAAAGGCCCAGCAGAAGACGGACGGCAGCATTTTGGATCACCTGCAGTTTATCCAACAGGTAACCCGGAATGCCAGCATACAATGCATTGGCATAGTCAAGGCGAGAGAGGATTAGCGCACAAACCACAGTTTCCTTCGCAGCTCTGGGTAGAAGAGGAAGGAGCTTCCTCAAAGACCTAAGAATGCTAAAACAGGAGCCTGTTAACTTCTTTACCTGCGAGGAAAATATCAGGTTCTCGCTAAACCAGATCTCAAGGTTCTTGACAGAGTCACCCCTTGAACAAGGCAGTGGAAACCCAGGAGTCCATAGTCTCCTTCTGAAGTCATCCGGGAAGGAGCCATACAGGAGGATCTCCGATTTCTCCTCGTTACATTTAAGCAGAGCCTGAGCGAGCCAGCGAAAAACTGAGGAAAGACACTGTTGAGCAGGGAGGACAGAGTCCTCGTCTCGTCCCCAGGAAAACAGCAGTTGAGTATCGTCCGCGTAAGCCATCACCTTAGCCCCCAAAGTTTCGGGCAGATAAACAAGTGGAGTAACATAGATGTTAAAAAGGAGGGGACTAAGGGATGACCCCTGAGGAACGCCAGTAGCCACTATCTGTGATGCCGAAGCGCACGGAGGAAGCCAAACCTGCTGAGAACGGCCGTCTAAGAAGGCCCTATCCTAACATATAATATGACTTTGGTTAAATATAGCATTATGTGGGAAAGAATCTGCTCCAGCCACGGCCCGTGCAGTTAAGAGTGGTGGGGCTGGGTGGGGGGGGGGTAATTCGACAGGCGACAAGGGAAAATTAATCATTTATTTAATTTTCCCTTATGGTCGACTGTCGAATCCCCCCAGAACACAGACCCACCGCTCTTACCTGCACGGGCTGTGGCTGATCTGCTCTCAAGGCTTGTAATGTCTTTCCACAATGGGAAGGAAGGCCCTGGGAAGCTTGTCTCCACACGTTTTGGGTATTTATATTCCTTTCCTGCCAATGCCCACTCTGTAAAGAGTCAAAGATTAAATCCTGTATCAATAAATCTGGTTTGTGTGTCTGAATGGGTAGTGAACACCTGCAAAATTGGTGAGTTGTGGGGGAAAGTTTTCTTCACAGCTAAAGTATTTTCACTATGAATTAAAAAGGCTGAAAAAAAACGATCTCCCTCTGGGGAGCCTGCTCCCTTGTTATCTGTACCTTTAGGGCGGGGATCTGCCAGATGAGTTCTAGGGGTTTTTTTCCCCCCACACTTATGTGACATTGCCAGTAAATTATTTTAAATTTTAATTTCTAGGTCCTTGATGCAGGGTTCGCAGATCGATAGATATCCTCGTGTTGTTTCCGATCACAATCCATTAGTTTTAACAATCAGAATCGGGAAGCAACAAAGTAGGGTATCCCACTGGACGTTCGAAAGGAAATTATTAAAAGATGAGGCGTACCGGGGGTTCATGGAAGTCTGGATCAGAAACTATTGGGATATTAACAGGGGATCAGCACCTCCAGGCGTGGTTTGGGACACCTTTAAGGCTGGGGTTAGGGGCGAGACCCTGAGCTTCGTCACTCTTAGCAAGGAATAAAAGGGAGAGAGTTATGGCTGAAGAAGCCCTAAATAGTTTACGGAATGAGGAAGATGCGCTGGCCCTTGCTATACAGCATCACCGCCCACTAGAGCAGCATTTGCTTAAAATTACTGTACTTAGAGCTGAAATTTCCAAATCCATCTCCAGGAAGGCTGCTGAGAATTTTCTCATTAGAAAAGAAAATGCATACGAACTTAGTGAGAGAGTTGGCCATATTTTAGCTGCTCGAACTAGGCAGAGGTTAGCACTTGCAGATGTAAAAGAGATCACTAATAGTCAAGGTACTACAGTTACGGAATCCGAGGAAGTGAGGGATGTTTTCAGGCAATTCTATGCAGATCTGTATACTGCTGACCCTGGAGATCGGTCAAAAGAGATAGAGATAGAGAGCTACCTGGGAGGCATTCCTTCCCCCTCATTATCAGTGGAAGCCAAGGAGATGTTAGATGCCCCATTCCAAGAGGAAGAAATTATGAGAGCCCTCTCTTTGTTGCCCTCGGGAAAAGCAGCCGGACCGGATCAGATCCCAGTGGAATTCTATAAAACCTCTCAAAGGGTACTCGGGAAGGATATGATTGATATAATGTTGCAAGCTCAGAAAGGTGAGGCTATCCCCGAGTCATGGGGAGGGGCAGACATTATTGTGATTTTAAAAAAAGGGAAAACCCCGATACTACCAGGCTCATATAGGCCAATTACGCTAATGAATTCGGATGTTAAAGTCTATTCAAAAACACTGGCAATTAGATTGGCCGGCATTATTGAAACTCTGGTAAGCCCCGCACAGCATGGCTTTATCCCAGGGTATGGAACTACGCTACACGTCAGACAGGTTATTACAGCGTTCGATGCAGCAGACACCCTAGGAGATCCAATGGCAGCTCTTTTTTTAGATGCAGAGAAGGCGTTCGACAGGGTCTCCTGGGGTTATCTGTGGTTGGTCCTAAAATGGATTGGTATAGGGGAGAGATATATGGTAGCTACTCAAACGCTATATAAAGATCCGACAGCTAGAGTAAGAGTCAATAGGGGAAGTTCGCATCCAGTTAAGATTACTAGGGGGACTAGACAGGGGTGCCCTCTGTCCCCCCTTCTTTTTGCTCTGTATATAGATCCTCTATTAAGAAGGATAGAAGCTAATCACAACATCCCTCCCATGAAGTATAACACTGTCGAGGTTAAAACCCTGGCATACGCTGACGACGTGGCCATTCTGACATCTAATCCCATGCTGGCTATAACGGAGGTAGAAGCAGTGACACAAACGTTTGGTCAATTATCAGGATATAAACTGAATAGACTGAAGACACAAATAGTGGAGAATAGGTATTCTGACTGCCACGATTCTAGAGTGATTAGTTCAGCAGTATACCTCGGGGTAACAATCACAGCTGACTTAGACAAGCTGGTAGAGGGAAATATGACCCCACTTTTAAGTAAGGTAAAAAAAGATTTGGAGAGGCTGAACAATTTGCACCTATCCCTGGTCGGTTGCACAAACGTCATTAAAATGCTAATTTTACCTAGATTCTTGTACTTTTTCAGGACTATCCCTTTATCTTTTGAAATTATTTGGTTTAATATGCTGGAGGCAATATTAAATAGATTCATCTGGGCCCAAGGGAAGACACGGAGGGCATATAGGTTTATTTCTCTTCCTAGAGAAAGGGGTGGCTGGGGTGCATCGGACTTCAGGTTATACTACTGGGCGGCAACTTTACAATACATACAGGGGTTGATAGGAGGGAGTGGAACTGATTCAAGATCTACCTTAAATTCCACCAAAATTTATGCCACTGTACTGGGGGATGAGTTGGAAAATTGTTTCTTGAACTGTATCGACTATGGGTATTACAAAAGAACGAGGTTCAAGACTGTCTGCACGGCTATCAAAGTGTGGAAGGCCTTCTTAAAGAATGCTGGGCTGGGAAGATACAACAGATATACCAAGCTATATAGGAATAAGTCTTTCCCTGCTGCAATATTTGCTGACAGGACAATGGCGGGCTGGGCAGACAAGGGAATAATTCAGATAGGGGATATTTTTGATTCTGACGGAGTGTTGCAGTTTACAGATCTATCAAAGAAGTTTGGTATCGATAGACAAGACTTTTTTAAATATCTCCAAGTAAGAAGTTTTTTGAAGAATAAAGAAGGGGGACCAGCAGGATTTGCGGAGAATGAAATACTAGAGAAAATTAAGATGCTGGGGGATTGCACAATTAGTAGTCTATATGCAAGCCTTATTAAGAGGAAACCAGACGATATCGAGAAGTTTAGTAAGAAGTGGGCTGTGACCCTCAATGGTGAGGAGCACTGGTTTCAGGATTCACTTGATCTGGGTCGCACAATTCTCTGTTCAGCACCTTTGCAATCGCAACATTATAAGACTTTATACTTTTTATATTTTACGCCTGCCAGGATCCTCAAATGGGGGGGTACTGCAGGAACTCTGTGCTCTCGTTGCAACCTGGTAGGTGCAGATATTGTACATATTTTTGCGTCTTGTCCCCAACTGTATACTTTAGTAAGAAATATAGAGGCGTTTATAACTAGATCGCTAGGCATACAAATTACACTTACGCCATTGTGGTTATTATTGGGGATCAACCCGGGTGCTGATATACCGCAGAGGGAATTTATGTTTATGACCATGGCAATTTATAGACTTATGATAGCTAGGGCTTGGCTGGATAAGAATCCCCCAGACTGGCAAATATGGTTGGCTAACCTCTTGGCAGTATATAATTTAGAAAAACCTATATATGAAAGAAAGGGAAAGAGAAAAAGGCTGCTTGGGCTAAAAATTTGGGAACCTATAATTAGGTGGAAGACAGGTATAGTCAATGCTAATTAGCTGAATTTGACCATATGATATGCTTTAAATATAATGGCGGCTAATTGTTTTATTGATAATTTGGAAGTATTAATGCACTTTTTCAATGCTATGAATGTAAGGATTATATATCATATTGTATAGCCGCTGCCTATGAACCTAATGAAATTGATGAAATGTATGATAACAAAATGTATTATATGTGCTAAAATGGTAAAATAAAAAGATATTAAAAAAAAAAAAAAAATGAATTAAAAAGGCTACCAAGTTCAAAATCACTTTCAGTAAGCACTTTTTATGTGCATAATTGTACACGCAATGCATTTGACCTTTGTTTTTTAAAGAGAACGTGGGGCTAAGGTGTTAAAAGATTAGGGTTTGTCTGAGATCATTCAGGCCCTGCCTCTCCGGTTCCTGCCATTTTTTTCTCCATCACAAAAACTGTCAGACGCAATATATGCTTAAGCAAAATGATGTTCAAACTTGAAGTTTTCATATATTATTATGGACTGTCTTCCTAAGCCTACATTTTTAATAACCCTCCCAACAACTTTGTTACGATATTTCGCATTTCTACATTTATGTCATGAAGGCATTTTGCCCTAATTAAAAAAATTGACATTCTGCTTATGTTGCTTTATGCTGGGCTGTGAAAGAGCAAAGACATTACCAAACATTTCCTAAGGAAATGATTATGACAACTTTTACACAAACCATGGCAAAACGTGTATTAAGTTCCACGTTATGAAACCTGATATAAATATACAATCTAGTCACTGCGTGGTAAATGATGAACAAGGAAAAGTAATTTAGAGACATATCATTAACATAGATGTGGCTACTACTCATAAAATAGTATTTTCGTTCATTAATGGAATTTATTGTTAATTGACATGGTTTTTGCTGTAATGAATTTGAAATTAATAAGACTAAAAGAAAGTTTTAATGATTTGGTTTTGATTTCCATTTGAAAATTAATTACAATGTAATTTCATGTTATAGAGTGTGCACTGAAAATGACAAAAAAAAGTAGGTGCTACATGAATATATCTAGTTGTGTTAAGCATAAAACCTCTTTAACATGCACTTTCACATGTGCTATTAGTTGAAAATCCACATAAACGATAAGGACTAATATGATTTTTTTTATATGTACAATGATAAAGCCTTTAAAATGTTATGAGTACCCTATACTTACATGTATGATCACACTGATATAATTATTACTGTATTAACGTATTTTGGAAATACTAAACTATGGGCCAGTTGTAGGTGAATTCAATTTTGCGAGTCCGTAATAGCAATTTTTACCGAATCGCTATTAAGGACTCGCAAAATTGAATGTAGGTGGGAATCGCAAAAATATTTGCAATTCCTTTTTATTCCTTAATTGCGATTCACAAATTGAGATTCGCAATTAAGGAATCCCATCCCATTCATTCCTATGGGCCAAGAGGCCCATAGGAATGAATAGGATTTGCTCCCGCAATTTGCCAGTCACCAAGAGGCACTCGCAAATTGCGGGCGCAATTTCAAGGGTGCAAGGGTTCCAAAAGGACACCCTTTTGCACCTCTGAAATGTGCATGTATGCACATGCGACGCACATACATGCCCTAAGGGCATGTATGTGTGCCACATGGCACTTTGTAAAAAGCCAAAAAGTGATTTTTGAAATGAAATCGCAAAATACCACCAACTTGAAGTTGGTGGAATTTTGCGATTCCTTATGGCAAAATCGTAATTTGCGATGCCTACCAGCATGGCATTTAGGGAATCACAGATTGCGATTCTCTAAATGCTTGCACAAAATAAGGAATCGCAATTTTGCACGTAGGTTTAATCTTACCTACATTGCTCGCAGCCAAATAGCGATTGCAAACGCTGAAATTCAGTGAATTTCAGCGTTTGCGCTCACTATTTGGCTTCCTACATCTGGCCCTATGTCTCTTATTAAGGTGTGATTTTAAATTATCAATGTGATTTAGTCATGTATTAGTCTAGCTTCATGTGGGCCTCACATCTTACTTTCCTGTTTCAGTGAAGTCATGGACTGAATATTCTAAAATGTATGGGAACTTTTAGGAAAATAGCAATCCGTATTGAAATGATAACTGTTTCTTGTGACATCTCTCTCATGAATAGTGTGTTTGCAACAATTTTTGCTACATTCTGGAACAGCTGCTTTGGAAAGTGGCCCTAGTGAACACAAAAGTTTTGTTTCTAAAATGTCCTATTGTTTGATGTGTCATCTGCTTACATGACCTAAGGAGCTATGTAAGTGATCCACACATTCTTCCGGAGTTGTATCCTCTTTCCTGCTACATCACCCTCATCTTACTTTGAACTGACCAATGGAACTGAGTGGTCTGACAATTTGGTGATGCCAGGGGGTGTCAATCTGGAAACTGATCAAGTATAATTGTTCATTTTTAGAAGACAAGAGGACTTTTGTTTCTGCTGTGGGTCTAGGACTCGTTGTTGCAGACCAGTGTTCTGATGCAGATTTACATTTTTGGCTGGAGGGTTCCTGTCATGCAGTTGCGACTTTTATCATTTCAGCAATGGACTGTGACAGATCACTGTCTTGATGAACTAGACTGGCTACTTGGAACTTTGCTGAATTTTCCTGAGAGTCTTTCAAAAGGGACTCACCTAGCTGCTTATCCTTATCAGCATATACACTGTATGTACTCAGTATCTACCTCGGCTAAGGAAGATTATCTCATATCTTGTTGACCAAATCCCTAGAATCCAAGAGGCTTGGTATACTTCTGTTGGACTTGGCCATTATCCCCAAACCTTTTGCTTCTTCTTCCATTTTTTTTTCTGACCTGTTGTTGTCGGTTATAGGACTCTGGGCACTTTACCACTGCTGATCAGTGCTAAAGTGCATATGCTCTCTGTGTAAATTGTTATTATGGATTGGTGTTTCCATGATTGGCATATTTGATTTACTGGTAAGTCCCTAGTTGAGTGCACGAAGTGGGCCACGACCTGTAAATAAAATGCTACTAGTGTGCCTGCAGAACTGATAGTGCCACCCACATGAGTAGCCCTGAAAAGGTTTCTCAGACCTGCCACTGCAGTGTCTGTGTGTAGTTTGTTAACCACCATTTCGACCTGGCAAGTGCACCCACTTGCAAGGCCCTAACCTTCAGTTTTCTTACATGTAAGAAACCCCTATGGTAGGCCCAAAGTCCCCCCTGGGTAGGGTGCAGGGTATATGAAAGGTAGGACATGTGCTGGTGTGTGTGACATGTCCTGATAGTGAAATACTGCCAATTTTGTTTTTGAAAGGCTATCTGTCCATAGGATAGAATGGAAATTGCTTTGAAACATCTTACAAGTATAACTTCCCATTGGGGCAAGATGGAGAAATAAAGTTTAGGCTCTCTGAACTCAGAATTTAATAATACATATTTTAGTAAAGATGGTTTTTAAATTGTGTGTTTGAAAATGCCACTTTCAGAAAGTAGCCATTTTCTTGTTTAACCATTTTGTGTGCCTCTGCCTGTTTGTGTATTGACTGTCTGGTTTTGGAGTGACAGGGGCTGGGGATGTGCATTCTCTGCAGACTGTCACCGGGGGGGGGGGGTGAGTTGAGGTGTGCCTGGCCCTTTATGGATGACTCAGAACTGATCTAATTGGGGCTTGGCTGCATTTTGAGTAGTGGGAGGAGATTTCCTTCCTTGCACCAGAATAGGGCCTGTCTCCTCCCCCCCTGCGGTCATACTGCACCAGTGAGGACAGAACTGGTTTGGATTGGGCTCAGAGACCCTTGCACCAGGAGAGAAAAAACATTTTTGAGTATAAGTATTAGACTTAAAACCCCAGAACTTTAAATTACTTTTGTACTCAAGAGGAACCTTTGCCATGGAGAAGAGCTGAAGAGCTTTGAAGACGAGTACTGCCCCTTTGCCGTGTGCTGATTCGGGCTGGCCTGCAGTTGCTGTTTCTGCCAAGGAAAGTACAAAAACTGGAACTTTGCTTTGAACCTGCTTGAAGAAGATTTCCAAGGGCCTGTGTGTGCTGGCCTTCTGTTCTGAAGTTTCAGGGACACAAAGACGTCACCCCTAGCTCCCATGGTCCTTCTTGCTGAGAGTTCTAACCAGTCAGGAGGTGCCTATTCCAGTTGTGGGCCTCTGGAGGTTGTTCCTGCTGTTGGGAGCTGGAAGAAACCTAGGAGAAGCAAGAAAACCTGTCTCCGATGCTGTCAGCGACGCCGCTGTGATGCCGTGACCTGGACTGAGACCCGGGCACAGCTCAAGAAGTGAACGATGCACTGCCCGGCCTGCACTGCAGCTCCGCGCCCTTCGACGCCTGCATTTATCAGTCATGCCGATGCCAGCGCTTGCACTGACTCTGCCATTGCCATGCCTGCATCCTGTTATCACAGCGCCGATATCCGCCGAGGGTGAATCCACGAATTTGGTGACTTCACATCGTCCCGGGAAACGATGCCTCACCACCGATACAACCGTCTTCCCCTGTTCTGGACACAACACGTTGCCTCCTCGTGGCCCTTGCCTCACCTCCCCCGTGGCAGCCTGGAAGCCGGCCTCGACCTCAGCAACAACGCCTCACCTTTGCAACGCCGTGCATTGTCATAGACTTCATTTTAAACGTACTGTCCGTGTGACTCCTTGCCCGACGCCGTGCTCCTCGCGGTAAGTGCCGTGTTTTGGATGTATTGCTATCACGACGTCGCAATAGCCCCAGGTGGAGCTATTTGTTTTCTGCACGCTTTATTATTGCAGTAGTGGTTCTAAAGTCATATCTTATTACCTGTATGTTGGACTTTTATCGTTTTGGTCTTGTTGAGTTTAGCTAAAGATACTTTATTTTTCTAAACTGGGGTGGTGTTCATTTGTGGGTTTACCACTGTATTACTGTGTGTTCAGAGTACAAATACTTTGCACATTGCCTTTGGGATAAGTCTATCTGCTCGTGCCAAGCTACCCAGGAGGTGAGCAGGGGTTATCTAAGGTGTGTATCCCCCTTACCCTGACTAGAAGCAAGGGTCCCTATTTGGACAAAGGTACCTACCTCTGCCAACTAGAGATCCCCATTTCTAACAAATTCTTTAAACCTTCACTTATTTATTTCCATAGATGTATGTGACCTTTAATTGAATGCATTTGATCTTTATCCTTCAAATGTATTAACTAAAGTCTATAGTGTTACTCTGATTCAGCTGTTCTGACTCATCATTCCTTGATTGGGTGAGTGTTGGGTTTGGGTTACCAAAGTTAATAACCATCCGTGATGATTTATCTAATTATATTGACTCTGAGGAAAACATTAGAGTTATCCTATTCCTAGCCCTTATTGGGTAACTGTCCATCCCCCAAATATCCAACCCCTTTAAGTACAGAACAAGATACATCAGAGGACTAATTGGTGCCAGTGTTAGCAAGAGTGATACAAGGAGATCTGTTATGATAGAAGGAAAGAGTGAAAGCTACAGCAGCTTCCTTACTGTAAAATGCCCCATTCTTATTACTATACCTGCAGATGTGTAATCATCATCTCCAAAACCACATCACGATTGGGCTGCTCCCCTGTTTGGCTGTAGGAGCGTCACCCCACAAATAAAAGCCCCAGGCAAGAGGTGAAAAATAAAATGGTAATAAAGTTTATTTATTATCATTTTATTTTTCAGCAACTGACCCGTCCTGAACTGAGTGACAGGATGGGCTGGGGCCAGTGCTGCGGAGAGGCAGCAGGCAGCTGTGTGCTCTAAAATGTGCATGTCTTTTTGGCCGGCCATCTTGCAATGGCCAGCCACACATGCGCATTTTAAACTTCTCTAACCTAGCTGTCTTAGACAGCTGGATTGGAGACAGCGCAGGGCTCCAGGGCTCTTGAGAGCACTCAAATCCTGGTGCTGCTCTCATGCTGGTGAGAGCAGTGCCAGGATAGGTTAGGGGAGTTGGCTGGGTCCTACTTTGGAGCCTGCCTCAAAGAGAGAGGACCGATAAAGAGGACGTCACGTCGCGTCTCTAGGTAAGTGGGGTTTTTTTTGTTTTTTTTGTCTCACCACCTCAGCACATGCCAGCCACCACTCCATCACACAACAACCTCCACTAACGGGAAGCACAGGAAAGAAGCCTTTTCCCCTTTCACAGACATGCTGTATACTGGCCCTAACCTCAACATCCTCTGCATGAGATGTAATTTATGATAAATCACATGAGTAGAGAACTTGGGTTATTTTCTCTGCAAATGCAGAAGTAACAATGCAAAGTTTAGACGGTCTAATATGCAAAGTAAAAATGCTCAGTAAGGAAAATTGCACGGGCAGAATGACAACAAAGAATGAACATCCTTCTGTAATAAGTGACCACAAAGTTGCTCACAGGGCTAAAGAAATAGCAATTGCTGAAAATGCTGTTCACAGACAATGAGGTTAAAATGTTATCCACCTGTCCCCGTTCCACTTCCAGTGAGCTGTTCTGACTCCCAGAAATTGAAGTGATCCTTGCACTAGTGTAGGGGTCAGTGTGTCATTGTCCTCCCCATCCTCCTCTTGAATGACGCTCCTATCACCATCGTCTTATACACTGCCTGGGATAATTTCATTCTCAAAAACGACCTGGGGTTAGTGAGCCTTATCCCAGCCCCTGAGGGGTTTCTGTAGGTCTTTTTTCTTGGCTGGGGACTGTAAATTGATATTCCTGTCCTTGCTCAAAGCTCTCAAATTATTGTTTTTGAGTGTAGACCGGGTGGCCTTGTCAATATCCAATGGTTGATGAACTTTTGTGCAACTTTTAGAAACTTTGAAAAGCTTTTTCAAACTTTGCAAAACTCTTTCAATTTTTTAAAAAGTTTGTTAACTCTTGAAATCAGTTCCTTGAAGACTTCAGAATTTGACCAAATCAAGTAAAACTGATTGTTAATCACAAGTACTCTTTGTTAGGTGTCAGCTTGGTGGAGTTTTCAGTTTTCTAACTTATTAACTGCATGGTAATGCAAAACACAAGTTCTGGATCCCATAGTTAGGCACCAGTGTAAGGAAAGTAGTTTATTATATGGTGTAATTGTACACCCTCACTGTGTAATTCAGTATGAGGTCTAGTCAGGTTTGTGTGTAAAACCATAGCTCAGTCTTGGGTAGCTGTGGCTCGGATCAGTCAGGCTTTATCAAAGGAACAAATGTAAAGTATTGAGGAGGACCAAGACAGTTGAATAAAACGTTAACGTAGCACAATAAGAAACCAACACAAGTTTATTAATATAGGTTGTATATTTATCTTTAAATAGATACCTCAATGACAAAAATCCACCAGAGGCTTCCTTTACTTTAAAAGAAACAATAAATCATAGCTATTTACTTAGCTCAATCAATCATTGTGATCTTCTGCGACTCACTATTTACGGTTAGCCACAATATATAACTTGAAAACAGCCACAAGGGCACTCTTTCTCCCATTTTCTTAATATCCATCAACGCCATGTCTGCCATAGGTGCACAGCCACACAACTGCATTCATTTTCTAAGGATTATTCCATTGTCACGTGCACCTCCCTGTGTGCCACATCCTAACTTTATGCATATAAAGCGAACAGTTATATCTGTGTGTTTGCTCTTTTTTCCTGAGTATACATGAAAGTTTATGTTGGTGTAGTTTTACGAATGGATACACTGTATTATTGTTACTTATTTATATCTTAAGTACCCGCAATAAATGTTATTGTTTGTACTGCTAATTCAACTCCAATAATGCCACTTTTCACTGATGTTCTTGCTGTTTGCTTTTAGCTGCACAAGAGAAGAGACATCACCCACAGTACTGCCAGACAGAAGGCCTGTGCACGACAGGACGCATGACCACACAACATGGACATATCTTCAGCTTGTGAAGCTGAGTGCCAATGCCAACTGATAGCTTTAAGATTGCCTCAAAGTAACATGATACCAAGAAAGTGGCCAGCTATAAGAATGAGCTTACTACCATTGATATGTCGCCCCAGACACTTTTCAGGCACAAACGTGTGCTTGCTCTACTGGCCCCAGAGGAGCAAGCTGGAAGCAGCACTCCTGCATCAGTGGCCCCACCCCAAACTAGGCCCAAGTCCATGACTGGCAGAGAGGCAGCCACTCTACTCACCGCAATGCCGGTGAGCAGTGACATTAAATTGGAGTTATCTCTTTCGCTCAGTAGTACCCAATCATTGCCAGAAACTCAGCTAAGTGGACAACAGCAGCTGAAGTCAGCAATAGTAGTTCCTCCCAAAGTGGGAGTACTTTAGGATATTGAGCTTCATGCTGAGGAAGCAGAAGAAGCCCCTCCTTCAGAAGATTCATTGTTTTTCAGATCTCCAGGAAGAAACAGGAAGGTTACTCCGACATTTTCTTCTCTAAGCCTCGCCTTTTGATGATCAAGAATATACTTGGATGCCGCCTGTCTGAGACATGCCAGGAGAAGCTAGTGAAAAGGAAGATTTTTGAAAGCCTTAGAGTTACAGATGAAGAAGGGGAGGATGATGATGAGCCAGTCATCATGGACGTTACCCCATCTCAATCTTCTCTGAGGGATGTGGCACAGATAAACTCACCACCAGCTTCCATATTTGCAAGGCCACGGTTGTGACCTACATCCACAACCACCTCAGTAGAAGTAGGCAATGCAGTGGCAAACGTCAAAGCACCCACCTACAGCCACTTCCTCTAACATTGGCAGTGACACCAGTGTCAGAAAGTTGACCTGTCCAGTTTGGGACTTCTTTACGGTTAGCAATAAGGATCTGAACATTGCCATATGCTCTATTTGCAGAGCAAGTGTTAGTCGGAGTAAGCCTGGTACAAACTACTGTACCGGAAGCCAAACAACCCATTTGAGAAAACACCATTTAATACACTAGGAGGTGCCCCTTTAGCGGCCAAAAAACTGCAAGTGGTGTTGGTAAAGATGGTGAGAGCAGGGAATGAGCTGCGATCACAGTGGAAGGTGAAGGTAAAGAAGAGGGTGACATTTTCGTTATGCAATTCAGCCCTGTCCCGAGCAGTGCAGTAGTACTCTATCTATTCTGTAGTGTAATTTAATGAACCTTCTGGTTTTTCTCTGCTTTAGGACCCTTCACCATGTCATCTTCATTCGGACATTTCAAAGTTTTGACGTTTGCAGTTATATGCTGATGTTGCAAAGTACAAAGGGAACATGGCTGACCCTGTGGAAGACACACACAGACCAGACTTAGTCAGCAACTTACTATCCATCTGCAGAAGAATCTGACCTCATTTCAGCTATTCTTTCAAATCCCCGAAGCAGTTGAGGATCATTCAGAGTGATAATACAATGCCAGTTAAACCACTCAAACAGGAGGGGCCAACATGTTGGAATTTGACCTATTACATGTTGCAACATCTGTTTGAGCAGTACAGACCAATCAATGAAGGCCTATCTGGAACAAAACCCATTGGTGTATTGTTGTGGAAAAAGGTGCCAATGGCCAGAGCTCAGCAGGCTGGCAATAAAGTATCTGGCTTGCCCGGTAGCCAGTGTGTTTTTAGTGCAGCTGGTACAGTTGTCACAGTGAGAAGGACCAGTCTCTTGCCCCAAAACATAGAGATATAAATCATGATCAAAATGAATCAGGACTTTATACCACTGAATGACACTAAACCTGCAGTACGACAAGAGGAGGATGAGGGTGATTGATCAGACTCAGGTCATGGTATTGTGTTAGCTCACCAACTTCTGGGTGAACCACCTGAGTTTGAGGACAAACTCTACTTCCATGACTACGGAGTAGGCCTTGGCCACCATAGAACTTTCTATCATCTTACTGCTTTGACAAAATAAACTGGAAAAAAAAGGATATAGTTAGTGGAACATTATATTACTTTGTTTTTGTCTTGCTGACTAATGCAACGCCACCGTTTTAGACACATGTATGGCCGGATTGTAGTTGGACCAGTGTGCAGTGAAGAAGCATCCACCTCCATTCCCTACAAGGACATTGGAGAGACAATGCCTGCCTCCATCACATGCCTATCCTTTCTTTAATCCCCTAGAAGGACTACCCCAGAATATTTGATTTACAAGACTAGGAAATGTTTGTTTCGCGAATCAAAGAGGATCAGCAATTTACCACCATGCTTGAATTGGAACAGGTAAGTAATGCACCAGTGAGTGGTATTATGAGTGATTGTTGTTTTTAGCAGTGTTGAGATGGTTCAAGTGGTAGCAGACAGTGAGAGTGGGTGTTTATAATTATTGAGCTTGATTGTCTTTGTGATGATCTACAATGTTGGTGGCCCAAAGGGTGATCTTTTTTTCCTGAAGGTGATTTTTTCCTTCCCCTCTGACACTTACTGAGATTTGTTTTCCGGGTTCACACTGCTTTGTTTTCTAGTTCACACTACTCAAAGGCCTGACTAGTCCATTTAGCTAACAAACAGAAATCTAGTCTACACAGAAAAATGTCTCAGTGTTGCTCTTGTAGTTCACCAACAGCATTGCACTACAGGTCAATCTCTCTCATTTTGGTCAGGACTAGAGTCGGTACGGAGTTGGACATATTCATTACTCACAGTCAGGAGGATGATGGAAGGACTCAGGGTGTGACTATTTCAACAACTGCCTAAAGAAGGATGTTATCAAATTCACAGAAACCAACATGGTGGTGATTCTAAGAGGCCTACTCAACTCTGTGGACTGGTGAGAGGTACGTTGATTACTTAATTTGGGAAATGCAATGTTGCTGAGTCTGTGAGCTGGCTGGCTCAAATTTGAAACTATGTGGTTGGGGGGGCTGTTGTTGTAGGTAACCAGAAACAGACATGTGATGATGTCACATCATCACAATATGAATGCGCTAGGCTAAATATTATGATGATGATCATGACAGATGAGAGTTTGATCAGCCCGATACACGCAGCCACTTGTCTGTGATTGTTGGTTGTTGTAATTGCTCTGACTTAATTGATTGCGCATCAGTCATAAAATTAATGATTGCAAAGGACTATGCTTTTGCTCTGCCTCTGAGTCTTCTTGGTACACTACTCCTCATGAAGCTTACCTTCTGTCCTTCTCCTTGATTCTATCATATAATTTCTGTTTTACAATCTGCAGGACTTCTCTTCTCCTGCACAAAAGGCAAAAGTACCATAACACTCATGCTTACCTTACTGGACCACTTTAGCCAGGAAGGCACCCAAGATTGACGGGCAATCCAATAAGAATACAGATGCACCACCCAATTTGGCAATACAGTATAATTTTTCTTTTAATAATCATTTTTTAGAACTGTGTGCTTTCGCTTCACTCCTACATAATTTGTATTCACCACTTTTCAAACCTAGGTGAAAGAACATTTAGATATATAATAATATAATAACTTGGGTCTCTCGGGGGCTAACAGACTGTTTGCAATGCATCTAAGTTAACTGTGTCATTATCATTCCTTTGTTTCCTCCCACAACAGATTGATGACGGTTAACTGCTCATCGTCCAGATGAATATTGTCTTTGTTTAGTGTTTTTTATCTTTGTCTCACCTTTCCCCAAATCCCCTTTCCCATCAATTCATCAAACTCCAGCACTCTTCCCTCAAGCTGTGTGATTTATTGAGGTGTGACTTACTAATTTACACCATTAATTGACCACACATTTGGTGGGGCAGATGTGGTGAAAGCAACAACAACTCAGTGCAGGATCTTCAGTTTTATTACCTAAACAAAAGCCCACACTAGGCCCATTTACCCACCCACACATAAAAACTGATTGATATTTTAGATATAGAGGAACATTATTCATTACCTTCATCATTCAGACATTGCGTTGCATAAACGCTTAATCCTGTCCACTCCAATTTTTTAGTACACTTCACGATTCAAGTATTTCGTAACTTTCGTTTTAATTAAGATTCTAGCTCACCATTGCTCTGAATAATTTAGTATCGCTTGTTATATTTACACTGTCCTGTATTATTTCTTGTGTCGTAGTCTGGTCTCAATTGTTTGTAAAGCTATGATATACCTCACTTCTGATTGCTTCGCTTTTAGTGCATTAGCCTGCTACTACTACCACTACCATGTCACCTTGGGAAACCATGCAGCCCTCGCTTCATCTATTCCGCTAAGCGAACTATGGAGCATTGTTGTACTTGCTGGCAACATAGGCATTAGCAAATCACCCTCCCCCTTAGAGGTCTATATAGTTGCAGACTACAGAGACTAGGAGAGTAGTAGGACAAGGATCCTGCATAACTAACTGTTATACATTATTAACAGATTTTAAACACAGGTTGTGCTAAAAAGCAGCAGTGCAAAGTTATACACCTCAAAAAGATTTGAAGAATAAATAACATAAAATAAATATTTATTAACCTAACAATATAATAAAACCCACCCCTTCCACCGACACAACTGGCTCACCCCTCTCCCCACACAAAACTCCCCGTCCCCAACCAATGTCCAAAATGTCAATTGTCCAACAACTAAGTCCACTCCAAACAGTCCCAGTTCCAAATCCCACATTCTTCCCCTCTTCACCCACAACGAGTCCCCCTCACCAAAATAAATGCTAAAAAAGAAGCAGAAGAAGGCATTAAAAAGGGTGGGCCAGGAGCTTTCTGAGGTGCCCCTCTGTCTGTGTCTGCCTGGCTTCTATGAGTGCCAGCCCCAGCAGGATGCGGCGCCGGAATGTATGGTCTGAAAATGAGGGGAGGGCAGCAGTGATGGAATGATGGCAGGTGGCTGCCAGCTGACCGTGGCGCTGGTGTTGCTGAGAAGCTTGATGCGCTGGTGGCTGGGTGGGGCCCTGGGCAACTGCCTCCTGCTCCTCCTCAACCTCCTGGGCCACTAGCCCCTGGTACTCTGCCTGTATGGCCTCCTGCTTTTGCCTACACAGTAAGGCTGCTATATCCTGCAAAGATGGACCAGCAGGAATAGCTATATCAAGAAAGAAACAAGACAAATTATAAAAAATGAATGTAGTGGCAGAGTAGCAGTAAATTTGCTGGTCCCCTAGGGCTATTTGATTTTGATGTGATTGGAGTCACAGCCATTATCCACACATACCTCACATAAAACTAAAGGTCAATGGCAAATGCCCTAACTGTCTGAAAGGAATTAAGGCAGAATAAACACAGCACACCAGTTTAAAAAACTGTTCTTTTTTTCTTTTGAAGGATTTTCAAGTAAAAACTAAACAGACAACTTGTGTGGAAAAATAAAAAAGAATTACCTCTCATTAAAGAGTAAGGCATTATACACTATGGATTACATGTATTCTCTTTCTTGTTGTGCTAAATTAAAGGAGGCATGCTAGCTCAGCTGGTGCTCTAGTCGCACTCAATAGCTGGACTTTGCTACTCTCTGTAGCCTGCAGCTGCAATAAACAATTATCTTATTCCAGTGGCCCTGCTCTTCTCCAAAATACCTTTCAGTTTTACCCTGACTACAAGGCAGAATAATAATATGAATGATACAGGTCAAGCATCCTTTCACTCATTTTACATTCCTTTCGCCTTCCATCCTTTTTTCCCTTTTTCATCAACCCATCATTGTTAAAGTTTGGTATTTATTTATTTATTTATTTATTTTTTGCTATTTTTAAAGCGCGCAAATACCCATACAGGTGTCTCGGCGCTAGTGATCACAGAACTTCCTACACTTTGACGAGGTGGTTAGGCAGAGGAGAAAAGCCATGTCTTGAGGTTTTTTTCGGAATTTAAGGAGCGTGGGGGCGGTTTTGATGTGCAGTGGGAGGCTGTTCCACAATTTAGCAGTGGCTGTAGTGAAGCACCTGTCTCCCCAAGTGGCCTTTTTTGTCCGAGGGACAGACAGCATGAAAGCTGTGGAGGATCGAAGGGTTCTGCGATGCTCCAATGGGCGTAGAGCTTCTTTTAGGAACTTAGGCCATGGGTGGTTAAGGGTCTTATAGGCTATGCAAAGGGCCTTAAATTTTATTCGGCTCCTGATTGGGAGCCAGTGGAGCTCTTTGATGTGATGGGAGACAGATGTGAATTTGGAAATAGAGAGTAAGGTTCTGGCAGCCGCGTTTTGCACGGTCTGGAGTTTGTTGAGGACTCCTTCCTGAGCATTAAGAAGCAGAGAGTTGCAGTAATCCGTTTTAGAAAACACTAAAGTACTGATAAGTGTTTTGCCGGCTGACTGTGGTAGATAAGGAAGGAGTTTCTTGATTTTTTTGAGGGTGTAGAATGCAGATGATACAACAGCATTGGTGTGATGGTGGAAAGTCAGTTTGTTGTCAAAGGTGACTCCCAGGTTGCGGACCTTAACCACCGGTTGGGGGGGAGATCCCAACTCCGGTGGCCACCATTGTGGGGACCATGCTGGTTTCAAGCTCCCGAATGTCATCACCTCCGTTTTTTCAGAGTTAAGTTTAAGACAGTTTGATGACATCCAGGAGCTTATTGCCTTCATTCCCTCCTGAAAGTTGGCTGCCACGCTAGCTCCATTATTGTACACCGATAGTACTAGTTGCGTGTCATCGGCGTACGTGGTAAGGGCAATACCATAAGATTTTATCACCCTCGCCAAGTTCGATACATAGATATTAAAAAGCGTCGGACTTAGCGAGGAGCCCTGTGGAACGCCGCAGGGGAGTGAGAAGGTCTGGGAGGTGAAGTTACCCATTTTGACAGTCTGTGGACGATTGGCGAGGAACGAAGCAATCAGATTTTTAGCTGTTCCTCCTATTCCCAGAGCTGCGACACGGTCGATCAAGGTGATATGATCGACCGTGTCAAATGCAGCGGAGAGATCAAGGAGTATCAAGACTGCTGATCCTCCCTTGTCCATGGTTGTTCTGATTTCGTCTGCAGCTTTCAGTAGTGCCGTCTCTGTCCCGTGTCCCTGCCTAAAACCGAACTGTGTGTCATCTAGCAGATTGTTGTCGTTGATGTATTTTGATAGCTGCATGTTCATGGACTTTTCAAAAATCTTTGCTGGAAATGGGAGACAGGCGATGGGTCTATAGCTTGCTGGGATAAGAAGGTCTAGCGTTGGTTTTTTCAGCAATGGCTTTATAATCGCCTCTTTCCAGACTGAGGGATATATACCTGTTGCGAACATAGCATTGCATATGGTAGACAACGAAGGGGAAATTGCTTCCGGTATGCGGTTGAGAATGGAAGGGGGACATGGGTCGAGGGGGGAGCCGGATTTAGTGCTGGCTACCAAACATTGAATGTGATCCTTATCCACGGCGTTGAAAGATAGTAAAGTTGGCTGAGTGCTCGTAAGGGGAGGACTCGAAGAAGGTAGGGGGGCAGAGCGTGAGAAAGTCTGGAAGATGGAACTGACTTTTTCCTCGAAGAAGCTGGCCAAGGCATCTGCCAGTGATTGAGAGCCTTCTAAGGGCGGCGTCGGGGGGTTGGATAGAGTGGTAACTACCCTGAATAGTTCTCCTGACGAGTTTTTTGCCTGATTGATTTGAGTGATAAAGTAATGGCTTTTTTCAGTGATTATCGCTCTTTTGTAGATGGCGAGGGCATTTTTATAGTTGGATTTGTCTGCAGGGCTGTAGTTGCGACGCCATTGTCTTTCGAGGTTCCTGCAGTATTGTTTCTGCATGCGTAGGGCCTCAGTGAACCATGGGGCTGAAGGTATTTTCCTGTTTCGGTGTGATGATTTAAGTGGGGCTAGCTTATTACAGGCCGTGTCTAGGTTTGTCAGGTAGTTTGCGGATGCTTTGGTAGGGTCATGCTCATTGGGAATATAATTATCCTGTATCATCTCTGCTAATTGTGTTATGTTAATGTTTTTCCAGTCTCTGTATGTTGAACGGGCTGGTACAGTGCGGCTTGGTTTGGTGGAGTTTATTTGCACTGTAAAACAAATATCTGAGTGGTCTGTCCAGATTAGTGGAATTATTTGGGTGATATTTACAAGAGGACTGTTGGTAAATATACCGTCTAATGTGTGACCTGCCTGATGAGTCGGGGAGTTAATAAGTTGTATTAGGCCTGCAGCTTCAAGGTCTGCAAGAAGTTGCGTGGTATCGTGGTTATTCGAAGTCTCAAGGTGAAAATTGAAGTCACCTAGTAGCGTAAAATGAGGGGCGTCGGCGACTGCTTCGATTAGACTACCTATGTTAGCTAGGAACTTAGCTCTTGACCCTGGAGGGCGGTAGATCAGCATTCCCTTGAAGGATGATTTTGCTGATAGGACTAGAGTAAATGTGAGAGACTCATATTCTGGGCATGTATATGGTTTAGTCGAGAGTTTGAAGTGGATTTTGTAAATTATGGCAATGCCGCCACCTCTTTTTATTGGTCTGTCTAGTCTACAAACATTGTAGTTGATTGGAGTGGCTTCTGCAAAATCGGGTCCTGAGGCGTCATCGCCCCATGTCTCGGTGACAAACAGTAGGTCCAGTTTGTGCGCGTCGATCAAGTCGGCGATTTCTGTTTTGTGTTTGGGGAGGGATCTAGCGTTTATTAACGCTGCTTGAATTGAAGGTAAGTTATTTGTTGGAGGTTTCCCGGAACGTTTGATGCAAGTCGGACATAAGAGTGGACCTAAGATGTGATTAGAGTAGCTTAAATACGGGGGTATATGCGGTTGGTCCGCTAGATGTCTCAGTTGTAGTAATTCATCGGTGGAATAGGTTAGTCTCACCGTGTCCGTAGAAGGCCGTGGAGCTGGAGTTGCAGGGGGGGTGGCCGTTGGCCCGTCCTCGGCGCGGACGAGCGCAGACGAGCTTGCCTTATGCGCGCCTCTGGCGCGCAAACGGCGCTCCCGCTGCGCTCGTCCGCTGCGCTTGCGAGGATGGCACATTTGGGGAGAGGGTGGGTGTGGCCAGAGAGATGAGCGTGGCCTCGCGAAGCAGCGATGGCGGCCCTTTCACTGTCTATCCCGCGATGCAGCGCTAGCTCCGCTGCTCGTGGGGTGCCCTGGTAGGCTTTAGGTCCTGTCAGCCTCAGTAAAGGAGTTAGGTAAGTTTGAAATCATATAAAAGCACAAAATACAATTTTTAAAAACACGAGTGATTCTGCCCTCCGGCTTCCGCCTCAGAGGTGTAGGAAGTAATCACCAGCGCTTTCAGTCAGCGCTTAGATATAGGCGGGGGAGTGGGCGTGGCCAGAGAGATGGGCGTGGCCTCGCGAAGCAGCGATGGCGGCCCTTTCACTGTCTATCCCGCGATGCAGCGCTAGCTCCGCTGCTCGTGGGGTGCCCTGGTAGGCTTTAGGTGCTGTCAGCCTCAGTAAAGGAGTTAGGTAAGTTTGAAATCATATAAAAGCACAAAATACAATTTTTAAAAACACGAGTGATTCTGCCCTCCGGCTTCCGCCTCAGAGGTGTAGGAAGTAACCTTTGTCTGCTGAGTTGCAGACAGAAGAGGCATTAACTACTCAACTCCAGCTGTATCTGCTAAGGAGGGGTGTTTACGAGTCAATGCCCTTGCAGTGAGTATATTACTGATTGTAATAAGCAAGCAATTTGACTTACCACTGGACGTCCCTGCTGCCGCTGGGATCCCCCTTCAACTGCAGTTACCACTTTTGCTCTGCTGATGCTCTCACTGCCAGTACCGGCACTGGTGATCTGTGTGGCTTGAAAAAACATTACACACTTTAGATGCCAGATATTCCTCACCCTATTCTTTTTCTTTTAGAAAAATACAACCACAATACATCACTACATTTTGGTTATAGCATCTCCCATCAAAATATCACATAGGGCATTTTCTTGTTTGAAAATTATTGAAAACACAGGTAGTCAAGCCAACCAAAAACGTTTTGTAATGGAGGAGCAGGGCTATGATGAATCTGAGTTATTGAAGCACAATGAAGGAGTGTAATAATTGGTCAATGAAGGACATATGGTCTTGGTTAGCAAATGCAATGTGGCCATCCTCCTCATACCCCCAGCCATGCTGCACGGTCATCAACTGCTGGTATACTATGATAATAATACATTCATAGCATTGGGGAGTCCACCATGACCATGGCCAATTTCTTGTTTTACTGTTTGATCATGAGCAAGAAAAAGAAAGTCTTCTCAACAAACATGCATAGAATACTTTACTGTGGCATGCAATCTTCACAGTAGAGTACCTGACCTAAAATGAGTTCTGAGTCTTACAGTACCACCAGTCCACAAGATATATAAGGGAGAGGGAAAGCTTACTGACAAAGCAGAAGAAAGTAAGATACAGATAGACTAGTACAGACAGTTTGAAGTCAGGTACAGAAACGTGAAATATAGAAAGTAAGCAAATAGGATAATGCAGGGATAAGAAGAATTTAGGAAACAGATATATGGGAGAGGAGTTAGAAAAAAATTGGGAGACAGACACAGGAAAAAGACAAAAAAATTAAATGTGGAGCAGTAAAAGTTAGGGAAATAAAAATAATATTAACGACAGGAAGACTTACTGGGGCCAGCGGGGCCATCTGCTGCGGCACTTGTAGACGCACCTCTGGCTCCCTCACCCGCCTCGGTGGTTTCAACCCAGCCCTCTTTTTGTCCCTGGATGCTGCTGTAAGAAATAAAGAAAAGAAAAAAAAAGATTAGTGGTACAGGTAATAATCTCCCCAAAAATATTTTGACAGGGAAAGGCAAACACAGTAACATTGAACTTTTCTAAATCAGATCCCCTATAGTACTAGTACCGTAAACCTATTCCTAATTTTCTAAACCTAACCCTATTCAAATTTACTAAACTACATTTTGGAACTATTAATAATTTTACATGAATGATCTTTGCTTCTCATCTCATTCTCAATCTCTCAACATCCTTTGATGGGTCAACTCAGTCCGCATTTTTTCAATACATAAATGCATGCATACCACAGATCACTGGGAAATTGCTTGGGACTCTAAGAGCTACAAAAAAGAAAGGCACAGAGAAGTGAGAGAACGCACTAACTCACAAATTCAAATAACTACCATTATCTAAGTGACAGGACAGAGGAGTCTGTGCATGACTTCTTATATATTCAGCCCTAGCGAGCGCCAAGGAGTTGGATTAGGTAGCGCCAAGCACCTTTCTATCTGATGATCACATAATATTTGCAACATAAATCTAACTTACCCGAGTATGAGCAGCACATTTGCTTTTTTGGGAAAAATATATTAGCGTAGAACACAACAAATAAATAATTACTCATGGTGCCCCGCAACCTCTAAGCCCATCAGGTCAAGAAGCTCCTTCTCCCTATCCAGGATGTCAGCCCACTGGTGCGTCAGCTGTTGTTGGGTGCGCCGGACCCCGGAGGTATGTCGCACAGCCCGGTGCACCCTCTCCCAGCACTGCCTACACTCCTTAAGGCTGTACCGACTGCCATGCGTGACGCCTGCTGCCAGGGTGGAGGGGAGGTGGTGCTGCACATAAAAAACTAATGGAGCCACCTCCACCTCTCAAGAAATGTTGCAGAGCTTCACCCCTTCAAGGCGTCGTTGAACGCAAGGTAGGGGGTGGTGCTATGGGTGGTTCGGGGGGGCCTGGCGCTGCTGCTCCCCTGCTCTGCCATGGCGCTAGGTAGGAGGAGGAGAAGATAAGAATAGAAATAGGAAACAGAAGGAAGGAAGGATATAAAATGTGAAAGTAGAACGAAAAATGTAAAAGTACAAAAGTCACATAAAAAAAGAAAATAATTTCAAAAAAACGTAAAATACACAAACACAAAGAAGCACAGTAATATAATAAATTAAAATGAGGGGTAGATAAGTTTGATGGGGGAGGATTAAAGAGATTAAGGAAGGATTGAAAAATAGGCCCCAGCACCATAAACAGTGTAAAAACAAGTTGGCCGGGCCAATGCGAACTGCATGGTGCCGTTAGCATGTAATTTTCGGCGCAGGAACGCACGTCACGTTCCGTATGATAAAAAACATCACGTGAACCTGCGCAGCGAGCAATTCCTCCCACATGCGGAACTCCACGTAGTGAAGCTGAGTTTTTTGTCATTTCGCAGAGTTCCGTGTAGCACGATAACGCAAACTCCACCCGGGCCTATTAATAACCCTGGAGATTTACAATTTTTTTAGATTTTGCTGGGTGGCAACTGGATTTCCTGCAGCCTCCAATATTAAAAAAGGCTTGGTGGTGCCCCTCCCTATTCTAAGGGCACTACCAAGCCTTTAAAGATATAAAAAATAAGGCCCTTGCGGGGTAATATGGGGCACTCCTTCAGAGGAGCAGTAAATGATAAATGAGTAGCTCAGTTTTAAAAAGATATACTGTGGGTGTCCCAGTGCCTCCCATCCCGAGTCTCTGTAGGCCACAAGGGGTGTGCTCCCCCAGAAGACTGTGTTGTATCACACCCCAGGAGTTGGGGTCCCTGGGGTGGATATGAGTATGGGGTGCTGGGCATGTGGGCCCCATCCCCACTTTGTAGATCTTTGGCCCCTGGAGATGAGGCTCCCAGGGGCTATAAGTGGCTCCAGAAGGTGGGCCTCACTTACATCCCTCCCAATAATATCATTGTAAAGACTCCAGGGCGCAAGCCCACCTCGGGGGTTTTATAATTAAAACGCTGACAAGCTTTTCTCTTTTGCTTTCAAAAAAGTTGTAATACATCAGAAGTCCTGTGGGAGTCTTACTGGATCACAACTTTTTTGAAACTTCTTTTTTATTTTCATGTTGCAGGCAGCCAATTAGAGAGCTCGATCTTGTGGGATCCTGTCTCACGTGGGAGCGAATTGGCTCGAGAGAAAAAAAGCCTCCTGGGCCAATCGGAACACTTTATTGTTTTTAAATTGGGTTAGAGGGTCTCTCACGAGAGTCCCTCAAAACCAACCATCCACATATGCAAATATTTTTTATCCTTATTATCTAAAAAACTAAAAATTTACACCAAGTCACAAAAAGCACACTTTCTGGACCAAGATCTAGCTTCTTTCCAAATTTGGTGTAATCCCGTTCAGCAGTTTTGGCTGAGTGTGTTTAAAAAATCCTCCTGAGTGGCATCAATGCCGGCTCCCGTTACACCCAAGATGGGTGCATACGGGGAGTTGGCAGGGACCTTGAGGCTCCACCCACGGCCTCCCTCATAGTCTGTTGTGGGTGCCACAGGGTAGCACCAGGGCACCTACCTAAGACCCCAGGGGATTGAGTACCTAGTGCCAGTATCAACTCGGGAAGTGGGCTGAGCACCCCACTCCTCTTTAACTGAATACGTCCAAGGGATGGGGTCCTCGGGGCCTGTAAAGGCTCAGTGAGGGAGCTGCAAATCCATCTACCATTAAAAGAAAGACTAAACCCCAAAGGCATGAAATCCCTGGGGCCCGTAAAGGCTCAGGGAGGGGAACCCATCAATAATTATGAAAAACGTTTTTACTTTATACTTTGAACTGTCTTTTAATTGATTAAATGCATGTGTAAGACACTAAGACTTGAAAATTTGACATTGCAACTGACCATAATCATTAGGTCACAATTGACTCTTTACTATGTTGGATCAAAGCATAACTGTGACACTCGACCCAAATATACAGTTCAAAATTGTGCCATAAGTGACTGTACAGTGACGGCTACTTTATTTACAAATTGGCCTAGAGCGGAGAGAGAGGTAGAAGTTGTTTTTATTTTTGAAGTATGGTATTTTCAAAACAGATATTTTTGACACACTGCCATGAAAAGATATTCACCAGTGGTGAGGAAGTGGATTATTAGTGAAGTGAATGGTAGTCGTTTTCAAGTAATAAAGTCACTACTCCTTCCTAGGTCCTGTTAGGTACTTCTAATTCAAACATGACCTCAACCTTTGGTAGTTGAAGCACAGAGCAGGCAGAAACATCAGATGCAGTAAACCGGAGGCATCTTTTTTCATATGTTTCAGTGCCAAAGAGTGCAAATCTCCAACTGTGGGTATCTGGTCAAACTAGATAGGGACATGGTTTGAGTGAAATCCCAGTATGAGCCTTTGGTTCTTGTATAGAGAAAAGTTAAACTCTCAGAGTCTAGTTATTGCAATTTTGAGGTAGGAAGAGCACATTTTTATACCAGCCAAGGGTTCAGGACCTTTTGGGCACCCATTAGGGGTTCAGACTCATTCTACCAGAAGCTGCCAGCAGGGTCCAGGCAGATATGGTTGGAACTGGACAGCTGGGCTTCGCAGAAAACGGATAGCTTCTTACCTTTCCAGAAGAATACAACAAGTCATGCTAATGCCATTTACATCAGAACCCAAGGACCTCACCCACAGAATCTCCCAGGGATTATCACTCAGCCCCACACTTTTCAACATATACATGACTCCTCTGGCAAACATCATTAGATCCCATGGAATCAACATTATCTCCTATGCTGATGACACCCAGCTCCTTTTTTCCCTCTCAAATGATATTGTCACCACCACGACAAACTTCAGGCCTCGTCCTGGATACCAACCTCACCATGAAGTCCCAGGTCAATGCCCTCACCTCCTCATGCTTACACATCCTCTGGATGTTACGGAAAAATCTTCAAGTGGCTCACACTGGACATCAGGAGCACCATTATACAGGCTCTAATCATGAGCAGATTGGACTACGGCAATGCACTCTGTGCTGGCATCCCAGCTCATCTTCTTCACAAACTTCATTCCATCCAAAACGCGGTCAACAGATTCGTCATTGACCTCCTTCCCCAAACCCACACCACACCGTACCACTCTTCAGAGACCTTCACTGGCTCTCCCTCCAAAAGTGCTGCCAGTTAAAACTTTTCAAACAAGCTTCCAAGTCACTATTCAACACGGGACCCACAAACCTCAACTACCGACTTCACTTCCACCAACCCACCAGTCAACTTGGCTTTGCATCACTCTCATTAACACAAACGCCTGACATCCACAGAAGCAAAACAGGAAGTCAATCATTCTCCTACCAAGCCACCAAATCCTGGAATGACGTCCCTCAACACATCCGGCCTCCTCCTCATTTCTTGAATCTGCAAGAAGCTGAAGAGCTAGGTATTCAATTAGTCTTTCAGCAGAACCATTGAGACTCCCTGTATTCAGGCCCAGCCTCACTACAAGCCACACCTATTCTTCTCGAGGATACCCTCATGGGTGACAAGCAGTACCCTATAAATCCACCTTACATTACATTATAGTTGGATGAACTGAGGCAGAAAGAGATCTTTTTATAATTGTGTTATGATATACTTAAACACTGATATTTTCAAACACAGTGACATGAAAAATTATTTTCCCATCAACAAAAATGAACATTATTTTTCACTTTATAGGTTCAACCTCCATGTAATTGGATCAAGCATGATGACTTAAACATTTGACATAGGGAGCTAGAGTCTAAAACCATAACCATTAGGTCATTATTGGCATTTTACTTTGTTACATCAGAACATAACTCTGACATTGGGCCAAAGAAAAACAAGTCAATATTGTGCTATAGATGAGTGACTGCAACATCCTTTATAGAATGGGATGGAAGGAGTGGAGAGAGAGAAATAGATGTTGTTTTCGTCTGTCTAGTATGAGATGCTTAAAACAGATATTTTCAGACACTGCATTAAAAACCTATTTGCCTATCAATTAAAATAAAAATGACTCTCTACTGTATGCATAGAACGCCTTTGTAATTGTGTAAGCATAACCTATTGTTATTTATTGGTTAGGGTCTTTTTGGCAGAAGGTGTTTGTTTCTGGCAATTAATGTAACAATCAAACAGGGGCACACTGTTCTGTTCTGCTATGGATCCAGGATACCTCCAAGAGGTTTAATGTTTTTGACCCTGTTTGAAGTGGGGAGGGCAGGCTACTTGTTTTCTAGAGGCTCCCAGCAAACAAATAATGGCTTTCTGAGGGGACATCACGCTACATAAACTATCGGTGGCAACAAAATAATCCCTTTCCAAAGAGTATTGCTTTCCCTAGACATGTTGAGTAATGTCCTTATTTTCTACTGCATGTTATGAGGCCAATGTAATAATATCTGAGTGTTGCAATTATATCCACTGGAAGGTATTTGTGATTAAAATAAAAGGGATTCCTACCAAAACTAGCAAATGAGTAGATATAGACAATGTGTTGCCTGTGCCCCTGGGTGGCTTTCCAATAAACCAACCCATTAAAGTCTGAACAGGAAGTATTAACATTGTATTTATGCCTGAACTGTGCATGCAAAGCAAAATGTATACCATATTTTAGTTTTTATGTCAAACACGTGGACTTTCACCATACCTTAATGGATTTGGGTTTAAAATGTTACACTAAAATGAAACTAAATCATCACTAACAACTTTTCAGGTTTAATCACTGTACTGCAATATCCACAGTTATTGCAACTATTGTATTGTATTTATTTCGATCAATAGCATGATCATACATAAAAATATTCTTATAATACATACAAATGCAGATTAAAACATGACAATCAATTAATAAAATAAAAAACATCTTCATACTCCTTAACATGCATAATTCAATTTGAGCTTGGAGCATACAATTAGGGAATAGACACCAGTTTCAAATTCCCTAATATTGTTCTAATATAGCAATATAATAAAAGCTTAAAAAATACTTTAAAATCATGTAACAATAAAAATTAGATGGGAGAAAGAAGAGGTAAAAAAGATCAGAGCTATCAGGTTAAGTCACAGTCATCAAATGGGATTGCCGGCTGACAGTGGGGCATTGATACTTGCTTCCCCAACTGTATCCAAACTCTTAAAACATGGGCTTATTCTGGTTTTAGACCTTCGCCACCATGCGTAAAGTAAGTATCTTGACAATGTAAAAACAAGCCACCTAGTTGTATCTGATCTAATAACACGTAGGGCATCTATGGGGCGTGAAAAAGACAGAACCTGACAGGCCGGTATAAAATCCAGGTTTACCTCAAATTAGCCTAGAACGGACAAAAGAATATAAAGTGCTCTATTGTTTCAGGACTAGCATTGCACAAGGGGCACAGCAAGGTTACAGATACGCTCTCCCAATTACATTTCATTGCATTCAATGGGAGAGCCCCATTTTAGAACCGTATCTAAAGTGCATGTGCTTGTGGGGGTTTGACATTATCCATATAGGGATCAAACTTGAAACAGCTTTTAATATCTAGAAAACCGGTTGTTATGGAACTAAATATCCTAGCTTCAGTGCATGAGAAATCAATAAACTCCCAATACATCTTTTTTAACTGGGACCCCCATTCTTTTAGTAATAGATTTTGGATCATCCCACCTGGATCCAAATCCCAAGTTATAGAACCATTGCCTTATCTTTAAGGGTGGGCGTAGTTCGCGAAGTAGCACTTCGCGAAGCTACGCAAAGTGAAGTTCGCACTACGCGAGCTACGCGTAGCACTTCGCGAACTGCGTAGTAACATGTTCGCACTGTGCAAGATGTTGTTTTCAATGATTGCACAGTGCGGACAAGCAACCGGCACTGTGCAATCATTGAAAATGGCATCTTGCACAGTGCGAGCTGTAGTTTTCTGCTGCTCGAGTAGATTTTTACTCGAGCGGCAGCTTTCTCAACACGAACTGGTAGTTTCTCATCGCGAGCGGTCGCGAGCATACGCGACCCCTCGCAATGAGAACCCTGACCTCTTCGCGTTGGGAATCCTGCTGGGAGGTTTATTTTCCATGCTTGCGATCGCCAACTTGAAGTTGCTGATCGCGAACAAGGAAAAAGTCTCGCCGGGATGTCATTTTGCTTGCTCGCGGTCGCCAACTTGACGTTGAGGACCGCGAGCAAGCAAAAAATTACCGCAGCACTACGCAACACTACGCTACACGTGTTCGCACTGTGCTACGTGCATTTCACGTAGTGCGAAGTAGCGCGAACTTCGCAAACTACGCGAGCGTAGCGTAGTGCTTCTCCCAGGCTTAGTTATCTTTTTAAACCAAACCAAGCGCCCTGTTTGACTATGGTACGCTAATAATTCCCCCATTGCCTCCTTTAAAGGGATCTGTGTCATGCAGGTCCAAATTCTAATCCAAAACATAAGCACCTTTAAAACAGCTGACTGGACAATAGACCTTAGATCAAGATCTAAGCGAAGGGGTATTAATGGCGTATTCCTTGGTAGGTTTAAAAATGCTCATAGGAATTTATTTTCTGCTACTTCTAGTTGAATCACTTGTTCCAGCCCCCAGAGTTCAGCCCGATATAAGGCTGCGCCCCTCCTTTGGCCCGATGTATTTCTAAGATTGGTGAAGTTGGGCGAAAAGGAGAACTTTTAACTTTCTTTACTATAGCACAGCCTGCATGTTGCAGTGAAAGCACACTCTTCTGAATTTGGGGAGTCCATGTCAAATTCTCACTAATTCTGACTCCCAAGTAGTCAAAATGCCTTAACCTGATCTTGGCATAGTCAATCTAGCCTCAGTTTCCCCTTAGATGACTTGTACGGGTTAAAAACCATAAACTTAATTTTTGAACAGTTGATTGCTAAACCCCGTTCTTTACAGGCATTTGCAAACTTGGTTAAAACTTTCTGGATGCCCATTGGGGTTTTAGAAATGAGCAACGTATCGTCTGCAAATAAGAGACAAGGGATTTGCATGCCCACTAATTTTGGTGGGTCTCCTCCACAATTATAAAGATCTTGAATAAGCCCATTCATGTATAATGTGAACAAGGTTGGCGCTAAGACGCAACCCTGGTGCACCCCCCTTAGAATAGGAATGCTGTTAGTTAGCCTACCATCTGAGAATATTTTTTGGCAGCCTACGCAGCAACCCTACACACATACCTACTCCCTGCTGACGAGAGGCAACTACCTCGAAACACGTGTCCAGGGATGGCTAACGCGACACTTATTTTCATTTTAAACTTTTGGCATAGGCTTACCCGCCGACGCTACTTCATGGACCACAATTCTTTGGGGTAACACGCTGGTAGGACTAGCAGAGTGCGGCCAATTGGATTTTTGTTTACATTCAGGCTCCCTTGAGCCGGTGGGGCTGACGAGCCCATGGCTACGCACCTGCGCGCCTTGAGTGGTACTTTACCTGAGAATATTTTTTGGCAGCCTACGCAGCAACCCTACACACATACCTACTCCCTGCTGACGAGAGGCAACTACCTCGAAACACGTGTCCAAGGATGGCTAACGCAACACTTATTTTCATTTTAAACTTTTGGTATAGGCGTACCCGCCGACGCTACTTCATGGACCACAATTCTTTGGGGTAACACGCTGGTAGGACTAGCAGAGTGCGGCCAATTGGATTTTTGTTTACATTCAGGCTCCCTTGAGCCGGTGGGGCTGACGAGCCCATGGCTACGCACCTGCGCGCCTTGAGTGGTACTTTACCTGAGAATATTTTTTGGCAGCCTACGCAGCAACCCTACACACATACCTACTCCCTGCTGACGAGAGGCAACTACCTCGAAACACGTGTCCAGGGATGGCTAACGCGACACTTATTTTCATTTTAAACTTTTAGCATAGGCGTACCCGCCGACGCTACTTCATGGACCACAATTCTTTGGGGTAACATGCTGGTAGGACTAGCAGAGTGAGGCCAATCGGATTTTTGTTTACATTCAGGCTCCCTTGAGCCTGTGGGGCTGACGAGCCCATGGCTACGCACCTGCGCGCCTTGAGTGGTACTTTACCTGAGAATATTTTTTGGCAGCCTACGCAGCAACCCTACACACATACCTACTCCCTGCTGACGAGAGGCAACTACCTCGAAACACGTGTCCAGAGATGGCTAACGCGACACTTATTTTCCTTTTAAACTTTTGGCATAGGCGTACCCGCCGACGCTACTTCATGGACCACAATTCTTTGGGGTAACACGCTGGTAGGACTAGCAGAGTACGGCCAATCGGATTTTTGTTTACATTCAGGCTCCCTTGAGCCGGTGGGGCTGACGAGCCCATGGCTACGCACCTGCGCGCCTTGAGTGGTACTTTACCTGAGAATATTTTTTGGCAGCCTACGCAGCAACCCTACACACATACCTACTCCCTGCTGACGAGAGGCAACTACCTCGAAACACGTGTCCAGGGATGGCTAACGCGACACTTATTTTCATTTTAAACTTTTGGCATAGGCGTACCCGCCGACGCTACTTCATGGACCACAATTCTTTGGGGTAACATGCTGGTAGGACTAGCAGAGTGCGGCCAATCGGATTTTTGTTTACATTCAGGCTCCCTTGAGCCGGTGGGGCTGACGAGCTCATGGCTACGCACCTGCGCGCCTTGAGTGGTACTTTACCTGAGAATATTTTTTGGCAGCCTACGTAGCAACCCTACACACATACCTACTCCCTGCTGACGAGAGGCAACTACCTTGAAACACGTGTCCAGGGATGGCTAACGCAACACTTATTTTCATTTTAAACTTTTGGCATAGGCGTACCCGCCGACGCTACTTCATGGACCACAATTCTTTGGGGTAACACCCTGGTAGGACTAGCAGAGTGCGGCCAATGAGATTTTTGGTTACCATCTGAGTTCCACCTAACTTTAGCGTAGTTTCCAGAGTGCAGCCAAACCAGGACTTGGAGTATCCCCCCCAGAAAGTCCAAGATTCCTTAGGGCAGCCCAGAGATTGATGCGATCTATAGAGCCACATGCCGTTTTAAGGTCAACAAACACGACATACAAGTGACCCTTCTTAATAGTTACCTCCTTCCAGATAAGCAGCAAAAACCAAAATTCCTGGTCTAAGGTACTCGTGGATGTTCTAAAACCAGGCTGCAGATAAGAAAGTATACAGAAATCCTCCATCCAACACTGGAGGTGCGTTAAAATCATTTTACTGAATACTTTCTGCGAGACATCTATAAGGCTGATAGGCCTATAGATTCCTGGGTCTCCCTTATCTCCTTTTTTGAATATAGGTATTATTCCAGCGCCTTTCAATGACTCAGGGATGTCACCGCCATGTGTGATAGCAGAGAAAACTATGTGGAGTATTGCAACTATTATGTTATGTTATTGACATTTGTGTAGCGCACACTGCTATCATTGTAGCCTTGTAGCACTGTTTTCTTACTATAACAAGTATGAGGAACCGGTGGCAGGGCGTGCTGCAGTTTTGCCAGTTTGCTCACTACCAGTCATCATTTACTAATGGACTATCTCGCTGGGACCTGACCAAGGGAATTGTGGAACCGCTGAGAACAAAAAGAGCTTTGGGGTACTCTACACAAACCTGAATACTGTCACAGAACGAGCAGCGTTCGGCATCGTATACCATATTAAACAAATACTAATAAAGCACAAAGCCATAATGTCTCTTGTCACGTAATGTAAAGGTTGGGGGTGTCCTTGACCATAACTTAGCAAGTGTGGATTTTAGCATCATTTTTTTACCAGCAGGCTGCACAGCAATTGTCACCTGTTCGCTGTATTACAAGGCAATAAGATTACCATTTATTCTACCATCAGGTGTAGTTGCTGTGATTGGTTTATGGGATATTTTGTTTGAGCTGCACAGGAAAAGGGGTTATTTATTTTCTGAAATGCACATCAACTACATCACTAACTTAATTGATTGCCTAAAAAAGTACAATGTTATCGATAACTGCGTGCATTTATGTAAGGACCTTGTTTTGTCGGTATTTTCCACCAGTTTTGAAGCAGACTACCACACGTATGCTTTTTTCATTCTCTGCTTGAAAATATGTCCAAACAATCATTGCGTTCTCTGCTCAGCGCCTTAGCTTGACCTTTTGCTGCAATACGATGCAGCCCTTAGGCCAACACAAGGATGAAATAAATGGGCTGTGTTAAATTTGATGGCTTGCTGGTCTTCTAACCTCAAACCGTTATTGCTGATTTTATTCTTGGTGAATCTTTCTGCTACTCCGAATCTGCTCCACGTGAAAATCTCTTTCTTTAGTATAAATGGATACTTTCCTGACTCTATACTTCGCCTACCCTCGCCTAACTTCGTGGAGGAGTGTTTTTTTTTTTTTTTTTTTTTAAGTTTCAAAAACCTTTATTTCAACTTTCAGCAACCATACAGATATGCGCCTACAACCGCATCGGCCGGCTATAATAGATATTGCATGGAGAATTCAACAATCAGTTACACAGCGAATCTGCCGTCAACCCGGGGGCCCGGCGGCGTGTTTGCAGATAACCCTCTGTACGTCAGTGTTATGTAATTCCAGGCAGCCGCAGGTCACAGAGCAATGGAATGTCTCCCCAGGCCCCCTGGGAGCCTGCACTGCCAATATATCCCCATCTTGGGGCGCATCACGTCAACACAATCCACCCCGGATCACCTCAGTACCAGTCACTCTGGGCCATCAAGCAGAGCATCTCGTCACCCACAGCAACCCTCATCTCTTCACCACCACGTCCATTCCAGCCTCAATTGTCCCCGTCAGTGGAGCTAGTCAGCGCCGCTAGGTACGCTCGAAACGGATCCCATATGTCTTTTGCCCTGCTCTTCAATGGCTGCGTTTCGGCATATATCACGTTCTGGTCCTGACAGTACAAAACATCCGCCAACCAGTCCTTAAACTTTGGTGCGCGACCCCTACCCCACCTACATGCAACACGCCGTTTCGCCAGCAGCAATACAATGGTGACAAATTTACGGTGCTGCTTAGGCACCGACATCGTATAGCCCAGCAGCATCACTAACGGGTCAAGCTCCACCACAGCCCCCACCATGGCCGTAAGCGCCGTGTGGACCTGCAGCCAGTAGTCAGCCACCCCCGCACACGACCACGCTAGATGCAGAAAATCAGCCCCCTCCGAACGGCACCTCTCACATTGATCAGAATCTGACAGACGAAATCGATATTTCCTAACAGGAGTGTAATACCAGCGCTGCAGGAACTTATAATGGATAATGCGCAATCTGCAGCTTGAGGAAATCCGGGAGGTGAGCTCACAGCAATACGCCCATTGCGCCTCAGTAATTTCCCTACCCAACTCAACTGTCCAACCGTGAAGTGCCTTACATCCTGCAGTCCCGGTGCCCTCTCGAATACTGCCATATAACTGAGAGACTAAATGCCGACCATCCATGGTAGCGAGCAGAACCTGCAACGGCTTCACCAAATCGGGCTCCTGCGGATAATGCGGCAGCACCAGTCCCATCCCCTGCCGCAACCGGAGATAATAAAAGACCTCCAGTGGATTAGGCTGGTGTCCCACGAAGAATTGTTCCCTCGTCTTAAACTGCCCACTCTCGAAGAGGTCTCCCCAATATCGGATCTTTATCTTAGCACACAACACGCGGAACCCCCCTTCTTGCAGCAGAGAGAGGCCCGGATGATACACCAACGGCAACCGCGGGGCATACAGTAGACCGGATTTCAGTCTGCGCAATATGCGCTGCCAAGCATCAATCGTGCACGTCACGGAGGTGAGCGGTGTCTCGATCGCAGTCACGGGACCATGAATGAGGCCCTGTAACGGCAGAGGACGAGCCACCCAGTCCTCGACCGCCAGCTGCGGCATATAGGGCGTAGGGGTAATCCAATGATATGCAAAGTGGGCTTGCGCGCTCAGATAATATACCTGAAAATCAGGAACGTCAAATCCCCCTTTACTGTATGGGAGGATGATAGTTGACCAGGCCAGGCGGGGCTGTTTACCAGCCCAGAACAATCGCAGCAACTCAGAGCGCAGCGTCCGGAAAAAGAACGCACCTGGGTAATACGGAATGTTCTGGAAGAAGTACAAAAAGCGAGGCAGCACCACCATTTTAATCAATGAAGCCCTACCCGCCATGGTCAACGGCAACGAGATCCACCGCGACACATCCTCCGCCAGTTTGCTTACGGCTGTGCCATAATTCAGGCGCAGGGTCTCTTCTCGATTCGTCGAGACTCGAACCCCCAAATATCGGAGATCCGAGTCACACCACTCCAACGGGTAATCCAAGGCATATCGGCCGACCGCTGCCGTCAGGGGGAAAAATTGCGACTTCCTCCAGTTAATGTGGATCCCAGATAGTCTCCCAAATACTACAAATTCGCGGAGCAGCGAATTCAGGTTATTCTGCGGATCCACCACATACAGCGTTATGTCATCCGCATACAAGGACACATCAATCTGCCTTTGACAGCATTTGAAGGCACTGTGCTTGTGGAGTTGTCGGATACGACACGCCAGCGGTTCAATTGCTATAGCAAACAGTAGTGGGGACAGCGGGCACCCTTGTCTGGTCCCCCTAGTTAATGGAATTGGGGTCGATAGTTCCCCATTGATCAACACTCTTGCCGTGGGGTCAGTATAAAGCAATTTTATCCAAGCGACAAAGATTTTGGGAAAACCCATCCGGTACAGAATAGCGAATAGATAATTCCACTCCACGGAGTCGAACGCCTTAGTTGCGTCCAGGAATATTGCCGCGACAGGCAGTTCCGGCGCAATCGTTTGAATCAGGGAGAAGAGCGTCCGCAAGTTACTAGCGGTGGACCTACCCCGGACAAACCCCGCCTGATCAGGGAGGGCAATTTTAGTCATTAACAATGAGAGTCGCGTGGCCAGCACCTTCGCAAGGATCTTGGCATCACAGTTTATGAGGGACAGTGGTCTATAGGAATCACAATCCTCCGCCGCCTTATCAGGTTTCAGCAGGGAGGTGATCACCACCTCTCTCATCGAGCCCGGCAGCACACCCGCCTCCAGAGAGTCTTCATAGACCTCTCGAAGCACCGGAGCCATTATGTCAATATAGCATTTATAAAATTCCGCCGGCAAGCCATCCAACCCGGGCGCCTTGCCATTACTCAACGACATGATCGCTTCCCGTATCTCGTCAAGCTCAAACGGAGCCCCCAGAAACTCCCTGTGTTCATCACTCAACCAGCATAAAGCTATATCGTCTAAGAAGTCCCCAAACTGAACCTCCCCAGCATCACATGCTGTGTATAACCGCTGGTAATGCTCAGTGAATTGCCGTGATATTCCCCTTGTGTCTTGGTAGAGAGCTCCGCTCTGTGCGCGTATCTCTAATATGTGTGAGACGCCCCTCGTAGGCCTAGTAATGCCCGCCAACGCTCGCCCCGGTCTCTCCCCCTCACAATATCGGCGGGCCCGCCAGTGCTTCCCTCTGAAATTGGCTTCTCTTTCCGCCTCTTTCTCATATTGCGACAGCTTGTCCCTAAACTCCTTGTGGGGTGGGCCCATCGGCCCTCGGGCCATGGCAGATTCCAATTCCTTAAGTTCGGCCTCCAGCTTGGCAAGAGTGCTACGTATCGACTTCAAAACTCCAAAGCTCTTGGAGATGTAAAACCCACGAATCGTGACCTTAAACGCTTCCCAGATAGTCTCAACACTGGCCACCGACCCCTTATTTCGTGGAAAAAATTCCGCTATCTCCTCCCCCAATTCCGTCTGAAACAGTGGATCCAATAATGCCGTGGGTTGCATACGTCACCACGGCGTCGCTTTACCGTATCCCGGGATAGCCACCTGCACCAGCACCGGACAATGGTCCGAGTAGGACCGCGGCAAATGCACCACCCTGCCCAAATCAACCGCCAGTCCACGGGACAACAAGCAGTAGTCGAGTCTAGCCCAAGTGTTAGCGTACACCGTGAAGTGCGTTCCCTCACGGACTCCAGCATGCGCAAACCTCCAACTATCTATTAGGTCACCTTCCACCATTATACCTGCCACCGCATCTCTCGCGTGTCTGTTATATTGGGGGCTACCATCCGATCTATCCAGCCCAGGCGACAATGTGATGTTAAAATCCCCACCCCATACGACATGCATGGATCCAATATTCAGTATCTCGCCCCACAATTTGGTGTAAAACGCAGGCGAGTCCACATTAGGCCCATAACAATTGACAATTGTAATCGTATCAGTTCCCAGTCTGCCCCATAACAAGACAAATCTCCCCTCATCATCCACTCGTTCACCCAGGCGTACAAACGGCACCGTTTTTTTAATCAGAATCACCGTACCCCTGGCATATGCAGAATATGAGGAGAAACATCGCACTGCCGCCCACCTATTCACAAAGGTGTAAGTAGACCTGGGGCCAAGATGCGTTTCCTGCAACAGGGCGACCTGCACTTGATGCTGGTCCAAATAGGCCACCACCTTACGACATTTTCTCGCATCATTCAGCCCACGGACATTCCAGGACATAACCGTTAGTCTAGAGCTATGACTTTGTTCTGTCATCTCCGTTCAGCCATGCATGATCCAGCCCGCCACCCCATCCCATCCTCATCGCCCGCCCGGGGGGACCCGCCATACCACTCAGCACCCCAGCTACATCCCGCCAATGAGGCCACAGGGACCCCCGCAGCGTCCGCACTGTACATTCCCAGCTTTTTCCCCTTCCATAACCGACCGACACCATACCATTTAGTTGCATTGCTCTCAGTTCGCCATTGCCAATCATACAAACATACATTCCTACCCTGGTACCCCCCCCCTCCCACTGTAGCAACCCCCAACCTGCCAGCAGCGTTCCCTCCCCATCCCTCCCATACTTCCCCCAATAACCAGGGCTAACACAACCCTCAACTTCAAAAACATGTGCTAGGGTACTTCCCATCGGGTAACGTATCTAGGCAGCACCACTATGACCCCTCGCATGACAGCCCGCCCGAGCCACAGCACATGTAGCCCAGCCCGGCAGCCAGGAGGGGGCGTCCGGCGCTATAATCAGAGACAACCAGTGGAATACCGTCGACCCCCAATAATGTCCCTTTACCTGTCACAGAAATACAGTCCTGCATCGCATACTACGAGGGACCCCCCATCCTAGGGACCCCGGAAACAGCTTTTAGTACCCTATCCCCCTGTCCTCCCCCTCTACTATGCCCACCTGGAGATCCTTTCAAAGTCCATCAACATTAAGTTCTTATAACAGCTCTGGAGCAGCGCCCCACGCTTACCGATGAGTCAATATGTATACACAGTACTGGCCACTCACGGTTCCCCCTCGGCCAGCCGCTCCTGACTAGGGGCCAGGTCCTCATCCGCCCCTGCGTCCAGCCTCCGAGTCCGTTTGATCTGCTTGAGAAAATCCTCCACCTGCTGCGGGTTGGTAAAGAATTTCTGTCTCCCTTGGTGCGTGACCCGCAGCCGTGCGGGGTAGAGCAAAGCATAGTCTATTTGCTGGTTGCGCAGTTTATTCTTGACTGCAAGGAATTTCCTCCGTTCCTCTTGGACAAGTGGGGTGAAGTCCGGGTACAGCGTGAAGGAGTTGCCCTCATATGACAATGACCTCACACTTCGCGCCGCCCTTAAGGCCGCATCCCGGTCCCGGTAATTCAGCATCCGGGCTATAATCGGCCGAGGCGTCGCCCCCGGCTTCGGTCTGGGTCCCAGGGCCCGATGCGCCCGCTCCACTATGAAGTGTGTAGAGAATATCTCTGATCCCATCGCCGCCACCAACATCTTCTCAACGTACTCCTCCATTTTACCCACGTTGGTCGTTTCCGGTATACCTACTATGCGTACGTTGTTTCGCCTACTCCTCGCTTCCAAATCCTCATTTTTAGCCGCGATGACCCGTAGGAGGTTATCCATTCTGGAGAGCTGCGTCGTGTGTTGGGTAACCACATCCTCCGAGTCCGATATGCGTTGTTCCGCCTCCTTCAAGCGATTCTCGTGCGCATCCACCTTATGCACTACCGCATCCATGCGCGACGAGAGTCGGTCTACCTTATCCGCGATGGTCGCGAAACCTTGGCGCACCTCGGAAAGTACTGCTTGCAAATTCAGCGCCGCATCCGCCGCACTCCCCGATGTTTCCGCCGTCTCGTCCGGGGGATGCGATTTCTCTTCAGGCGCTATCACTTTTTTGCCCGCCGCAAACGTGAGTTTGGGCTGTCTGGCATCCGTTTTGCCCATCGTTGGCACGGAGGTAGAGGTTTTCCACACCACCAGCTCAGGCCCCGCTGCCCCGCGATCTGGCCTCGAGCGAGTCGCCCCCGCCGCTGCACCAGTGTCCCTTGCGCGTTGCAGGCCACGTGTGTTCAAGCTTCACAACCACACGATCAGGGGGAGCCAGCCGTATTCCTCAGATCCGGGGGGGCAGCATGCCCACAGCAGTGATACCTATCACCACGCTGCCTTCCCTCCGCCAGGCCCTGTGTCCATTCAAGAGTGTCTCTGCTGCGTCCAATACGCTGCGTTGCAATGCCCTCCCGGCGACCAGGGGGGGAGGGGATCGATGCCCCCGCTGTCCCCGCTTCCGAAAATATTCCGGCCTCAAAGGGCCTTCCCCCAACACCAGCAGCCCGAGGCCAGATGCGGGCACTCTGTCTCTGCGTACACTTCGGGGGACAGGGGGGGGGGGGAGGAGTCACCTCCGTTCGCTCTCACCCGGCTCTCTGGACGTCCGGTGTGCTCCAGCAAGCCCTCCGGGTCTCCACGGGGTCGGGGGTCCTGCCAATTCGTCTCCGCCGTTCGCGGCCTTCTGCCTCGTTGCCAGCCGCGGCCTCGCCTGGCAGCCTGATCCGAGGTCTTCGCACAGCAGTTTCCGGCGTCACAGCCGCCGCAACTTTCGATGTCTCGCGCTGCGATGTCCCAGCCGCTAGGAGCTTCCGCTCCCGTCCGCACACTCTCGGCAGCTTCCTGGACCTTTGAGGGCACCGACGGCACCCAGGTGTGCCCGCTAACAGGATAAATGACCGGAGTAATGGCACCGGACAGCGGGAGCCTTACAAGAAGGCGTCCATTCGCTAGCGCGCCACCTAGCGTCCCCACCTTCGTGGAGGAGTGTGGCTCAATGGTTAGAGTGGCAGACCCTGAAGCAGAGTTCTGGCCAGGGACCAGGGTTCGATTCCCGCCTTGGCGGGGCTCTGGCTCAATTTCCTCGGACCTGTCTATTCTCGCCTCGGTGCCTATTCTAATCATGGGCTCCACGCTGCAACTCTGGGCAATAGCTTGCTTAGCCTCCACACCGGCCCCAACAGCGCTAAGGATGCCTGGCTTCACCCAGGGGGTGCCCAGGAGTGGACACTTCACAGGGAGAGCCAGGAGGGGTTCCACAGCGGTATGAGTATCAGTGCCAGGAAACCGCAAAGGCGGCACCGCAAGGTGTCCGTCTGGTGACAGTGCGCTCTATAAGTACCTTGACATTTTGACATTCGCTCTGATTTCTATATGGAATGTTTAGCGTCTGCTACTCATGGATTCCCATTAGCCGAATGCCAGCGGACGTGACATCACACATCCGCTGAACACTGGGAAATGTGCAAAGGTTTTTTTCTCCTCCCACTCTGAGCCCAAAAGCCTCCTATTTCTTTGAAGATGGTAGTAGAAGGACAAAAAGCGGAAACTACAGAGATAAGATAAGATAAGATAAATTTTTATTGCACAATGAATTAAAATCATTGCAAATCTTACAAAAAGATGTTAAAAACAATTTCCATTCTCTGTTAAAAAGGAGTTCGTATTAGAAGAAGGTTCATGACTGTCATGAGTAAAATTCATAATGATCATCTACAGGTAAAATAGATTTGATTTCAGACATGTATTATACAAAACGGGCGGCCATCTGAGCAGAGTCACCCTTTATGCACTCCTCTAGGGCCTCTTGGCATGTTCGCACATTGAGGATGCCCCTGATTGGACGCAGCCAAAAGGTTCGGAAGGGGTATAAGGTCCTCCAAATGCATAAAACATGAATTAAGGATTCTTCCCCGTTGCTGCAGAAACGGCATTGAGAGGGCGTATCTTCCTTATACCTCTGGCCATACTTAAACGTCATCAGGCGGATTAGGCCAAAATGTAGTCTCATTAAATGATGTTTCACTGAAGGCTTCATGGTGGATGACAAATAGTGTGGTGGGGGTTTCACGAGCATAGTGTTTTGACACCCAGCTACCATGGGAGAGATTTTTGACTGCAAGTGCATCATGTTCCACTTACAAGATCTTTGCTTGGTTGGTCAATACTTTTGCGGCCAAACCTGCGGATAGCGAGCTGGACCATATATCATGGGTTTTTAGTGAATCCAAGCAGTGTGTTAAAAATTGACTCCAAGTGGTTCTAGGGCTATTGAGCAGGGACCAGATGTGACTCTTTAGTGTGAGGTCAAGGGCCTTTTTAGTTTTTAAGCAGTAGGCAATACATCTTGCTTTCATGATCCAATGTTGGGATGGCAGGCTAAACTCCATTCGGATTTGGGCGTGAGAGGTCGAGTTGGGTAGATGGAACACTCTGCAAAAACAGGCTGATTGCGCTCTGTCTAACCAAGTGAACATTTTGTCTTTGAAGGTTAGTGGGCCAAAGGCTAAAGTCGGTAGAAGTTTGGCACCTGTCACTCGAATTAACGGCAAGAAATTGGGAGAATAAAGGGCTTTCTTGGTTCTTAAGAAGGCCCCCTCTAGGCAGCGAGCCACTCCTTGCATTGCAGCAATATGCGTAGCCGGTCTTCCTTTATAATCTATCCAGACTCCCAGGTACTTATATGCGGCTACTACCTCTATTGATTTTCCTTCGATATACCAGAAGCGCTTTTTTGCTCTTTGTCTTGATGCCATCATCACCTTGGTTTTTGGCGATGTTGATCTCTAAAGCATTTGTTTTGCAGTACGAGGCCAATGAGTCAAAGAGCCTCTGGAGGTCCAACTGGGTTTGATCAAGGAGAATCATATTGTCTGCATATTGCATTGATTGAATTTTAGTAGATGCGATTCTGGGCAGAAATGCTCAAGAGAGAGACGGCCACTGCTAAGTACAGATTAAAGAGTAGTGGGGCCAATATGCATCCTTGCTTTAAGCCTCTGTTGGTCATGATTTTATTGGTTGTTGACCATGCAGAAGAAAGTCTTATTTTTACACAGGTGTCAGTGTACAGGGCGATGAGAGCATTCAAAAGAAATTGTGGAATGCCCCAGTTCTTTAATTTTTCCCACAGTCTGGGACGTCAATGCTGTCAAAAGTTTTTCGGGAATCGATGAACCCCAAATATAGCGATTTTCCTTTTGTTGCGAGCGTGCCCTCAATCATGTGGGCAAGACAGATCAAATTGTCTTCAATGTGTCAGCCCTTTTGGAAGCCGGTTTGAGTAAAAGGTATCAGTTTGCGGCCTTCCACCCAGGTAGTCAGTTCTTGAAGTAGAGTGCTTGCATAGGCCTTTCCTTCAAAATTAAGGAGGGTGATCATCCAGTAGTTATCGGGGCTGGACCGGGGAACTTTTTTGTGGATAGGGATGAGGAGAGAGCCTTGCCAGGAGTCAGGAATAGGCCCGCCCATTCTGCTTGCTTTGAATAGGGTGGCCAAGAGGACAGCCCACTTGTGCGTAGATGCTTTGTACACATTTGTTGGCATGCAATTTGGGCTGTGCGCATTTTTTTTATAATAAGTGTGACTTGGGTTGGTGTAATCTTGATGGTGGGCTCCGGTCCGATGTGAGAGTTGATATGGCTAGAGCTGTGATGACTAGGCTGGTTGTTACCAATGGGCTCTGCATAGAGTGCTTCAATGTGAGCCTCCCATTCAGCAGGAAAAATGTATGTTACGGTTAATGGTTGGGCAGGTCTGGCACCCTTGTTTACCCAGCTCCAGAATCTCCTTTGGTCCTTTGATTTTATTATTTCGTGAGCGGTTGCCCAGAGGTGTTATTCTTTCATCCTCGTGAATCTTGCTTTCCTGTACTCCTTGCGAGTGATCGATATCTTCTCACGAAGAAATTTGTGTTCAGTGTAATTGTAGGCGTGCCTGCACAATAAGTTGTTTAGTTTGCATTTGATGTTCGTTGTAGTTTGCTTGTGCTCAGTAAAGTGAAGGGCTTTTGATAACAATCGATATAAAGGCACATTGTTGTCGAGAACGGCTTATACTTATTAAACGCTTTTGTAGCGATAACATCGGAGGCCTGGATGATATCACATATTGGGGGCCAAGTACATGCTGGCTTCATGTAGTATGATATGGGGAAGTTTATTTGGCAAGTCTTGGCCTGATAGTATATTATCTGGAGCCACAATTAGGTTTGCAATCAAGTTCGGTGGTCTTAGAAATTATGCAAGCTGGAAACAATGAGAGGAATTGTAATGTGGTCTCTAAATATGTAAGGATACAATTTGCACACTTTGACAATATGTAGTGAATCTTATACAAAGTATTATCTTATTACAGGCACAGTAGGCAATCAATAGGATAGAGTCGTAAAATCCAAGGGGCAACCTAAGCCTTGGTTCTCAATAGGTAAGGTAAAGACCTTTAAACTGTAATTTTGAACTGGGACTGGAATCGTGACATAAGTAATCCTATGATATTAGTAATAACGTTTCTCTGGAAGGCAGAACAGATGTGAATGACCATTGGAGTTTCTTGCATATATGAGGAAGTGCCAGGAAAGCCTGAAATGTAATCACCTGGCAACAAGTATTCGTCTATTAATAAACAACTGTTACTAGAAATATTGGTAGGTACATTGTATTTTTAAGTAGAAATTGATGACAATATGGTGAAAATATAATCGACAAAAATCAGCATTCAGAATGGTTTGGGTGCTTAATGGTCCGACATTGTCTTGGACTCTTTGGGTTTGTTATGAACACTTTAGTTGTCTCTATATTGTGTGACAAACTAAGGAATGTACAGTTCAATAGCATCTTAAAAGTTTAAGATAATATAAACAGACTGATATGGGCCCGATGACTAGTACGGGTTTATATCATAATTTGTTTAGTTAAGGTGCATTGCATTACTTCTATGTTCCTTTTGTTTTTCTTTTTGCTTTTCCCTCATATTGTTTCCTGTGAGTAAGAGAAAAATGTTTATGTCTCTAAACAGCAGTGCAATTGCAACACAATATGTAAATTTTAGGATGGATTCAGTTTGACTTGCCTTTTGTGCTTATATTGTAATTATCAAAACAATTTTATTATTACCTAAAAATTAACAATAAGGGTTGGTTGCCCAGGTGTTTGATATAAATTAGAAATGTTCATCGTAAAATATGTAATTTGGAGGCATTTTGGAGTATCTTCTGTCTTGTTGGTTTATGTGTTTTTATATTATTGTGTGTCAACTTGTTGTGACAATTGTATTATACATGTATTTTTAAATGTTTTTTACAGCCCTGACGAAGTTCTTTCTATAAGAACAAAAAGTGTTGGCTGCCCGATGATTTGTCAAAAATGAAAGAGGAATAAAGAAAATCAGAATAATACAAACTATTGGATGGACATTTATAAAATTACTGTTTTTGTTGATTCTGCAAGGTGGTGCAACCCACAGTGGGTATAGGCTTTTGTAGTGGGTTTGTGTGGCCTTTTAGTTATCTTTGTGGCTACGTTTTCTCTAGGGTCCACCACTGCCATTTCCCATTTTGTTACAGTCAGTTGATCATTGGACTCTTTATTCAATTTGTCTAGGAAATGGTCCACCTTCTCTTCGAATATGTCCTGGTGGTCCAAGGCCCACCGTACGTTTCTGATAGGTTCCAAGTTGACTACCTGCCCAATCAGATGAGTTACTGGACGGAGGCACTGCAGGAATTACACTTTACATATGAGAATGGCACAATCGCTTTCCGGTGAGGGAGTTAACACAAATTCCTGCACTAGATGGAAGAGAGCAACCGAGATCCAAATGTAGTCTAAAGTGGCCATTCTAGAGGAAGAAATTACAGAGAGTAAGCATGGCTCTTATACCTTAGATACTTTCTTTTCCTGCCCTGCATTCATGACTGCTGAGATCAGGGGTGAATAAAAAAAAAGTCAGCTATAGAAGCTACCACCCTAACTGTATCCTTGCTGCTAGCAAAAACACTTTTGTCAAATGTGTATGTCATTTGTACGTGCATCTTCTCGTCTGACTTGCAAGCGTTTTCAAGGAATGTGCAAGGAGTCTAGGTCTTATTCATGGATATTTTTTTCAAGGGAATGCCATTGGATGTCTTCCCATTTCCAAGGCACCGAGTGTGTCAAAGAATCCGAGAGGCATGTTGTATGCTGTTTGCCTCTAAAGAAAGACAATATCACTTTGTTCTTCAGCCAGAGGACTTGACTTGTTCAAATTTTTATGGGTGACAAAACTGAACTATCCCTGTAGACTGTGTCATAAGTGACACTCAGGATGAAGAGATGCTTGGTATCTGGCACCTGCTAAACTGTTGTTTCCACACCAGGATGGTCTCATTGTTCCTTCATCTGATGGCCAAGGTGGGACCACTCAGGAGTAGTTCAGTGTCAAATAGGGTGCAAAGGAGAGGGGTGCATCACATATAAACTGCTGGTCATGACAAGGCATCCCTCCACAATTGGACATAAAGTGGCCAGGGTGAATTTGGCTTTGTTTGGAATAGGCAGTCTTTCACTTTGATGGAATTGCCACAGATAGTATGGGCCCTAAGAATCCTGGAAAAGAACGTAAACTACATCATTCTTGAGACATAGGTCTTGGTCACCAGTCATGTTGAGGTTTTTCACTTGTCATGCTGTTATGGGGTGCTACTCCCAAACCACAGATGGTGTTCTCAGAGGTTGCAAATGGTGTTCTAAGAGATGGCAAATGATAGCTGTGACATAGCTTCTTGAAGGACATCTAATTACAAGACACTTCTCCAGTTCTTTCTGCTGAGATGAAGATTCATAAAATCACACAGATCAGAGGGCAACCAGATCTTGCTTTGGTGGTAATTACTATACACTAAATTCAAGACCCTGACTTAAAGGTGCAAGAACAAGTGATGCCATGTAAATCTGTACACCCATCTGATGTTTATTCATCTGCTGCGTTGTATTTCCTCTCAATTTAATGGGACGACTTCCCAAACTGGGTGATGAGAGATGGAAGCAGTCACAACCCAGCCCAAACTCATGAAGGTTAAAAAATGACGAACAAAGCCCCCTAAAAGGGCAAGATGCTGCCACCTCATCGTTGTTCCTCTGTATCGCTGAGTGGAACCAGGCTTGTTATCGCTCACATAGCTCTGTTATCAAACTGATAAATAAATACAAGTACAGAGACTTATACAGAACATGATTAACGTTTGCAAGAGTGAACATGGAAGCAGTTTAGAGCATTTTACATATAAAGAAATATGACACAGATCAATAGATCTACTTTCCCCAAGCCAGCGCCAGCCCTCACCTTTATTGTGGGGGTAAGCAAAGAGGGAGCTGCCATCTGCCTCTTCCCCAAAGGCTCAGCCATGCACACATCACCCAGGTCACTCTGTACTTTGGCTTTTAAGTCAAGGCCCTGCACAGTGCACACAACAACCATTCATACACTCAATCATTCATCCATCCATGTACTGCACTTAGTCAACTGGCCGCAATCAAGGTATGACCACATGCATCTATCCCTTTCATCAAATCATTGACCCATTCCCACATTCTCCCAGTCACCAATCTACACATCCCACACAAAAACTAGCCAGTCGATGAACATGCACTTTCAAATATAAAAATGGCACACCTACCACTTTTGTCCATGCTTGTTTCACATGGTACCCGTGTTTTAGATTTGATGTGTAATAGTGTTTACACCATTCATAAAAAAATATTCCACACAATGTAAGTCTTTGAGGAATTAGCGGGCTGGTAAGTATACATGATTAGTGATTGGTTAAGTGGGAGAGTTATATAAGCAGCATTGCCCAGAAATGGATCTTACATCTACTACATATTAATATATTCCTTTTATTTTAATTGGTGTCAGATGGGTGCTGGAAGGCAGAAACAAAATGTATTTGTACAGAGAGAAATTTTAATCAGTCATTTTTGTTGTAGCTGCACAACCCATTCTAAAGTGTGACTGTATGACAAGACCATAACTATTTGATTACTCTGTTTAATCACGTGGAAGCAACTGTCAGCAGGCAAAATAGACAGATACAGACATCTAAGCATTGTAAAAGTATTAAAAAGAACACATCATTTAACTCATGTGAGAGCAGGAAAATGAGATAGGGCTTCGAAATATCCATCACAATAATCGAACTCTAATGAATTTTCATCGTTCATCAATTTCTTACGTTTTTTAATTTGTGATCTACATTTATTCTGAAATTAATGATAAGAACATTTGCAAATTCCTGCTCCATGTACTCTGGCATTTCATTTAGGAAATGGGTGGCTTTTTTGTTGAATAGTTTTATTGCGTCAATTAATCAAAACATGGTAACAATCAATTATAACAGTAGATTCTATGATTGGATTCACAATGTTATTTGCATACAAACTGATCTTGAAAACCTATGTGTGTTATATGTTAGTGTTAGACATAACTTCTTTTAGTGAAGTTGATTTTTAAATTGCAGGTCTGAAAATGCCACTTTTATAAAGTTGCAGAAACCTATAGGGGTTAAGCCCAAAGGACCGGGGCCAGGTAGGGCTATTCAAAATTCAGAACACAAAACAATGAACCCGGCTCCGTACTGCCGTACATTCCTACTACTCATGGAGTAACGAACAGTCAACTCTTTTATCTGTCCGTATGGAATTTTTATTAGACCATTCCTGTTTCTTTAAAAGTTAATCAAAACAATTTTTTGGACTGAAAAAGAAACATAGACTTATCAAATTCACACATGAACGTACACGTATATACAATTCACAATAACATACACTTAAAGACAAAAATGGACTTAGACACTGTGAAAAAAATTATTAGCAACAGCTTGCAACATGACAAAATCAGCAAATGAATTCATTCATTAATCTGATGCAAAACACATTTTTTGAAAAATTTACATCATATACAAAATATAGTATTAAACATGAACATATCCAATGTTATGAAACACATATGTTATTCCAGCTCCAGCGTCAAAAGAGTATCTGAATAGTGTATCAATCCTTTATCCAATAGTTTTCTTCAACACTCACCGCATTCAGAATGAACTGTATGCCTCCGAAAAATGCCAACGCCATTCAAGACCCAGGCGAATAGTACTGGGACTATCGTCAGGGCTTCATATAAATGGACCGGATATTCTACAAAAAACAAAATAAATAAATGATACAAAAACAGCGTCAACCCGAATTTACTCTCTCTCTTGTACATGTAACTAACTAGTGTGCACCTGTTTTCTAGAGTTGGAGCAGCCGCTCCAGCTCGTTTACTCCAAGAGATTTTGGCTTTTCTGCCACTGGACTCGTTTATGTTACTGCCTACGAGGCTCCCTTAACTTTGCCAGTATACATTTCTGAAAAGAAAGAACCAAAGTATTGAATATATCTACTTCTACTCTCGACTTAAAACCCCAGAGGGAAGCACCAAAAAGATATGTACCTTTACTGCAGAGTATGGGCAGGACTGAGTTCCTTGAAGACTCTTTATTCTACAAATGAAAAAACGATATTGTCCTCATTTAACAATGTATCCAAACAGGCAAAATGCATGTAGCACTTTAAAACACTATTAACAAGTGGACTTACTTTACCGCATCTTCACCAATTCAAAACTCTGGATGCAATGGACTATCATTTTGCTCAAATACAAACATCCTTTCCCTCACGGGTATTATCTAAAAGAAGTACAAACGTAAGCACATTTAAGCATACGGTTGTATGTTTTTTAGTATTGTAATTTTTAACCGAACAAACACAAGGGCAAAACAGTGACTTACTTTTCACTCAAAAGCGAGAAGGAATATTCAACTCGTGCACCATGCTGGTTGTGACTCAACTCGGCATCTCAAACCAGAGCACTTCCTGTTTGGAGAGCTATTGTTCATGGGAAAGGGAATTTTGTCCAATCAAAATGCTCTAAAGTCCCTCTTTTTGCAAATGCTCAAGAATTGCATTATTGGATTTGTAGTATACACACTACACACTAGATAATTCAGTCATACCATCCAATCCCGTGGAGGTACTATCAAATTTTAAAATGAGATAAGCTTCCTTTCTCAATAATGCAGCAACAATGTCAAAATAGCGTTTATTTGTTTCAAAGCTGGACAAATCCGTCCATTTAAAATCATTCTCAGTATGGGAATTGTTAATAAAGTGTTGTACTAGAGCGGTGCTGCGTGATCGTTTGATTTATTTGTTGATTTGTTTTGCCAATATATAATAAGGCACATGGGCAGACAATTGCATACACTATGTTTTTTGATTTGCAATTAGTGAATTCTGAATGGCGCCATTTGGTAACATTATGGGAAAATTAAACACCTTCAATGGTTGAATCACAAGCTTCACACATACCACATATTTGATGGCCCTCAACATTTTTTAATTGCCATTGCAATCTTAAAGACAATTTATTTTGGATGGGAAAGATGTCTGCTCATACTAGTTGTTGACCAAGACTCTTGTTTTTTCTCATTGCGAACAGGGGTTTTGGAATTCTAATTTTTCAAACAAGTGCCAATTTTTCATTATAACTTGCCTGAATCTGTTTGTATCCGGACCAAACGTGGTCGCACAAATCATACGTTCCAATGGTGGTTTCTCCTTCTTTTGTAAAACTTCAACGTCCAAAAACGTCAGCTTTGTCCTACTCATGGTCAATGTAAATTTAATATCTTGATTTGTCTAAAAAGTTCCCTAGGATCCCAGTCCTATATTTTTTACCCAAAGTACATCAGAGATTGGATAATCCCCCGGGCAGGCCAATAGTGTCCGGGAGTGATTCCCTATTAGAGCCCATTTCCAAATACGTGGATTTTTTCCTTAAACCCTTCTTGTAAATGTAATGTAAATGTAAATGTAAATGTAAATGTAAATGTAAATGTACAGATATTTATATAGCGCAAATCACCAACCGGTCTCTAAGCGCTTGCTTAGGGAACCCGTCCTGGTATTCCCCTGTGAGATAACCCAGCAGGGCATCCACAAGGTGAAAGCCAGGCATCCCGCCGCGAGGGGCCATTGTGGAGATTAAGCAAGCTATTGCCCAGAGTCGCAGAGTGTGAACCCATGAATCGAGTATGCACTGGAGCGAGAATTATCGAGTCCATGGACAATTTATGGACTCAAGACCCAGCCGAGCTGGGAATTGAACCCTGGTCCTGGGCTGACCTCTGCTTCCAGGTCTGCCTACTCTAACCAGTGAGCCACACTTCTCCACCGAGGTACCTTCTTATGTGCGTCACATGGCTGATTTTATCAATAAGATTGAAGGCAATGAATTTGATGAGTTGACCCAATGGATGGCGTCGTTTGACGTCACCTCATTATACACGCAGATACCCCAAGATGAGGCACTTCAAGTGATTGATGCCTACTTGGAAGAAAGACCTCGTCCCCATAGGGTACCCTCACAGTTTATTCTTCAACTAGCAGAGGTCGCCTTAAAGAAAAATTATTTCAGATTTGATGATTCCTTTTTTATTCAGATCAGAGGATCAGCTATGGGCTGTCCTTTTGCGCCAGAAATGGCGATTCTCTTTATGGCCAAATATGAGGATAGATTTATTTTTAACAACAATCCATTTAAAGAACATATAGAGCAATGGTTGCGCTATATAGATGACATCTGGTGCTTGTGGAATGGGTCTAAGGAAGTGTTGGAAAGTTTCTATGGCTGGCTAAACACCCGCCATCAGGATATTAAATTTACATTGACCATGAGTAGGACAAAGCTGACGTTTTTGGACGTTGAAGTGGCGCCGAATGGTAAAAAGTTAACGACTACTTTGCATAGAAAGCCAACTGATAAAAATACCATCCTTCACCATGCAAGTGTTCATCCTAGGAGCTTGAAAGAAAATCTTCCGTATGGACAACTATTAAGAATACGTCGCAACTGTTCATCAAAATCCGATTTTGAATACCATGCAGTGCTATTTAAAGAACAGATGATCCTTCTTGGGTACCCAAAAAAGCTCTTGAAGCAATCAATAAAGAGAGCGTTATACACGCCCCGGGAAGATCTTTTACAAAAGAAAGAGAAACCACCATTGGAACGTATGATTTGTGCGACCACATTTGGTCCGGATACAAACAGATTCAGGCAAGTTATAATGAAAAATTGCCACTTGCTTGAAAAATTAGAATGCGGCTTTCCAAAACCCCTGTTCGCAATGAGAAAAAACAAGAGTATTGGTCAACAACTAGTACGAGCAGACATCTTTCCCATCCAAAATAAACAGTCTTTAAGATCGCAATGGCAATTAAAAACTTTTGAGGGCCATCATAAATGTGGAACGTGTGCAGCTTGCGATTAAACCATTGAAGGTGTTGAATTTTCCCATAATGGTACCAAATGGCGCCATTCAGAATTAACTAATTGCAAATCAAAAAACATAATGTATGCAATTGTCTGCCCATGTGCCTTATTATATATTGGCAAAACAAATCAACAAATAAATCAAAGGATCATGCCGCACCGCTCTAGGATTAAAAAGAAAGTGTTGACTGCCCCTATGGTGCAACACTTTATTGACAATTCCCATACTGAGAAGAATTTTAAATGGACGGTTTTGTCTAGCTTTGAAACAAGTAAACACTATTTTGATATTGACGCTGCATTATTGAGAAAGGAAGCTTATCTCATTTTAAAATTTTATAGTGCCTCCACGGGATTGAATGGTATGACTGAATCATCTAGAGTGTAGTGTGTATATTACAAATCCCATAATGCAATTCTTGAGCATTTGCAAAAAGAGGGACTTTAGAGCATTTTGATTGGCCAAAATCCCCTTTCCCATGAACAATAGCTCTCCAAACAGGAAGTGCTCTGGTTTGAGATGCTGAGTTGAGTCACAAACAGCATGGTGCACGAGTTGAATATTCCTTCTCCTTTTTGAGTGAAAAGTAAGTCACTGTTTTGTCCCAGTGTTTGTTTGGTTAAAAATTACAATACTAAAAAACATACGCCGTATGCTTAAATGTGCTTACATTTGTACTTCTTATAGATAATACCCATGAGGGAAAGCACGTTTGTATTTGAGCAAAAGGATAATCCATTGCATCCAGAGTTTTGAATTGGTGAAGATGCGGTAAAGTAAGTCCACTTGTTAATAGTGTTTTAAAGTGCTTCATGCATTTTGCCTGTTTGAATACATTGTTAAATGAGGACAATATCGTTTTTTCATTTGTAGAATAAAGAGACTTCAAGGAACTCAGTCCTGCCCATACTCTGCAGTAAAGGTACATATCTTTTGGTGCTTCCCTCTGGGGTTGTAAGTCGAGAGTAGAAGTATATATATTCAATAGTTTGGTTCTTTCTTTTCAGAAATGTATACTGGCAAAGTTAAGGGAGCCTCGTAGGCGGTAACATAAACGAGTCCAGTGGCAGAAAAGTCAAAAACTCTTAGAGTAAACGAGCTGGAGCGGCTGCTCCAACTTTAGAAAACAGGTACACACTAAGTTAGTTACATGTACAAGAGAAAGAGTCAGTTCGGGTTGAGGCTGTTTTTGTATCATTTATTTATTTTGTTTTTTGTAGAATATCCGGTCCATTTATATGAAGCCCTGACAATAGTCCCAGGTACTATTCGCCTGGGTCTTGAATGGCGTTGGCATTTTGGGAGGCATATAGTTAATTCTGAATGCGGCGAGTGTTGAAGAAAACTATTGGATAAAGGATTGATGCACTATTCAGATACTCTTTTGATGCTGGAGCTGGAATACCATATGTGTTTCATAACATTGGATATGTTCATGTTTATTACTAAATTTTGTATATGATGTAAATTTTTCTAAAAATGTGTTTTGCATCAGATTAAAGTATGAATTCATTTGCTGATTTTGTCATGTTGCAAGCTGTTGCTAATAATTTTTTTCACAGTGTCTAAGTCCATTTTCGTCTTTAAGTGTATGTTATTGTGAATTGTATATACGTGTACTTTCATGTGTGAATTTGACAAGTCTATGTTTCTTTTTCAGTCCCAAAAATTGTTTTGATTAACTTTTAAAGAAACAGGAATGGTCTAATAAAAATTCCATTCGGACAGATAAAAGAGTTGACTGTTTGTTACTCCATGAGTAGTAGGAGTGTACGGTAGTACGGAGCCGTGTTCATTGTTCTGTGTTCTGAACTTTTAGAAAGTTGGCATTTTGTTATTTTGTGCCTCAGTCTGTCCTTAGAATACACATCTGGGTTAGTTGACAGCTGTGCTTAGTGCATTCCCTCTAGACAGTCACACACAAAGGGAGCAAAGGTGTGCCCTGCATATCCTGATGGTTCATTACCAGGTTGCTGGGTCTTCCTGAGCTAGAGTGAGAGGGAGGGGCTGACACTTGCACTTGAATAGGGCTGTTCCTGTCCCTACACAAAGAGCCACATACGCCCCTGGAGTGTGTCTGGAGCCAAGGCCAGGAAGGAGAGAGTCTTGTGCGCTACTAAGACTTTTCTTTGTAGTCTTCCTACTTAAAAGGCTAAAATGGAAATATGTACTGGACCTCTGACACCATATACTCAGAACAGTTCTGGGCTGAGGATATTCTGCCAGGAAGAAGAGCTGTTGTGTTGCCAGGAGGTATCGCCACTTTGCTGCTTGCTTTTCTGTGTTAGCCTGCTACCTGCTGCTTCTTGTCTGGGAGTAAGAGGACTGGACTTTACTCTGTACATCCTGCATCTCTAAAGGTTCTCCAAGGGCTTGTTTGGGCTTGCCTTCTGTGTCTGATGTCTTTGAGATATCAAAGACTTCACCTGTATCTTGGTACCAGCACCTGCTGTGAGTCCTGCTCTGCCAAGTGGTGACGAATCCAGTCCAAGGCCCTTGGAGCTTTGTGTTTTTTGCTGCAACCCAATAAACCATTGTATTGACACCAAAGCGCCATTCGCAACTGGTGCATTCCCTGAGAAATTGACACACACTGCCGCTGCCTGCACCGAAGCCAAGGACACCATTCACCAAGTGTGCGACACAACAACCTCGACTTACAACGCTGCCCTGGCTTTGCCGAGGCAGCATCTCCTCCGAAGCACAGATGCTGTGTGAGTCTCGGTGAATGTATTATTGATGTTTGGAAAGCTCGCTCACCGACTTCAATGCATCCCCGACCCTGCTTGGCACATCGCCTTCAGCCCAGAGGTTCGATATCGACGCACAGCGCTCTTGACATCGATGCATCAACAACTTTGTCCAACTTCAGATCTGACAGCGACACATCACCTCTGTATTTCAACGCATTTACACCGAGCATCAACACATCCATGGTACTGTCAGTGGGTCTGTGTGACTCCTGTATTAGGCCCACGCTCCTTTGCGTTTGGACTGAACTTTTAGATTTGCCTCGATCAAGCTTTACCAGATAGTCCCACTTGGAGCTATTGACTTCTAAGCACTGCATTTTGATTTAATCTTGAGCAATTCATATCTTAACTTATGTATGTTGAATTTTTGGGTCTTGGTTTTGTTTAAATCAGATAAGTATTGGCTATTTTTCTAAACTGGCGTTGATTACCTTTGTGGTGTTTTCATTGTTTTACTGTGTGTGTGTGTGTGCACAACTACTTTACAAATTGCATCTTTAGTTTCGCCTGACTGCTCTGTTCCAAGCTTCCACAGGGCAAGCACAACAATCTTTTAGTGTGTTCTTCACTTACCCTGACTATGATTGTGGTTCCTGCTTGGACTTGGTGCATACCTCAGCCAACCAGAAATCCCATTTCAAACAGTTAGTCTTAATGTAATGAAGATACTGAATTAAACAGCCTCGTACGTAAAGGATGGAGTGGGCATGCAGAGAGCAATACATTATTATTGATTTCATTCCAAAGAGGTCAGTGATTAAATGTGCATGGATACTGACTTATTCTATCATCGAGTAAAAGTGGCTTCACTAAGTAGAGGCTAATGATTGATTAGGTATTATTGATACCAATATTTCTTCTTCCTTAAATGTAAATTTGACAGCAAAACTTCTAAATATTAACTGGTCATGAAACCTGAAAATCATCAACTATCCTTCCTTAGTCTGTTTATCTCCTTTCCTCAATGTGAGCTATTTGTGTGTTCTGTCTGACCAGATCTGTGCAGCATGTGACTGTATGTCTGCCTGTGTGTCTCACGTTTCTTGGTCTGTGTGTGTAAGTGACTGCATAACAGGTGCAAGATGTGCAAGGGTAGGTCTCGGACCACTGGAGCTTGTTTGCCTTCTGGCCTATGTGTGTGGGAAGCTGTAAGTGGGCGTGTTTGTGTGCACGTGGATGTCTGGAGATATGTTGATCTATTTAAAACAAATATTTGCCTGTATGTCTCATCTATTTACATCTGTCCATGGATGTTGTTTGCCTATCTGCATGTGAGCAAGCACTATACAAATGTCAGACAATTTGGCTATATCAATGCGTGTGTACAACTGGCTACTGTCTATAATCCTGTTTTTAAAGTTAAGCATGTTTTTTATGTATTGGCCACTGCCAAGCATATACTGAAATTGATTTGCAGAGAAACAATAAGGCATTTATTTAAGTAAAAGATATTTTTTTTTTAGGGTAACTTTCTTGTTAGGTGCTGTGCTGAGGCACCGGTGAGTGTGAAGAGATTGAGAAAGCGGTATGACTATTAATATGCATTAGTTTTATTTTAGCATTTAGTAAAAAGGGTGCTATCGTTGTTTGTATAAGAAAGCATGATGTGGAAATGAAAATAAGGCATTTTTGACTTTTTGTTTTTGAACCAAAGTGAACTTCTTTTTCATACACCCACAAGCAAAGCCCAACATATTTCAAGGCATTTCTGTGTTGACTATGTATACAAAAGCTCCTTAAAGTGTAAACACCCAGGGGCAGATTTACAAGCCATTTCCGCAAGCCATTTGACTGCGCAGCACTGAGTCACTTTCAGAGCTCAGGAATGCAACATATTTACAATGATATGTCGTATTCCTGTGCTCTCACCCGCGCTGGCGCACAAGCAGCTGCAATGCGCCGGCGCAGGCACCCTTGCACCATAGTGCAAGGATGCCTGTGTCATGGGGAGATTGTTTTCGTGCAGGAAGGGGCACCTTCCTGCATGGAAACACTCACTACAGGCATATTCCTCTTTCAATGCGCGCAGTATAAAGATTACTGACAGCATTCTAAATAAGGAAAGTCTCAATCAAATTGGACAGTGTCAGAAGTAAAATGAGAGGTCACCCGATTCCCCCAAAACCAGGGGTTTTATACACAAATTATACATACACAATTAGTAAAAACGGCAAATTCAGCATTGCATGATCATGGTTAGTTCACTTTGGACAAGTCAGAAGAAACAGCATCACAAAGAATAATTCTGAACACTCACCCATTTGTTAGACTTGGCACCATTGGCGTGGGTCTCCCCTGCATTTTTTGCCTTTGCTTCCTGTGTTTTTGCTGAGTGTTGAACTTCGGTTTGCTAGTCTAGATGCCTTGGGCACTTGGCCACTGCTGTTCAGTGCCAAAGTGCAAGTGCTCCCTTTGTAAATTGTTGTGATGGATTAGTGATTCCACGATTGGCATATATGATTTACTAGTCAGACCCTAGTACAGTGCACTATGTGTGCCCAAGGCCTGTAAATCAAATGCTGCTACTGGGCTGCAGCACTGATTGTGCCACCCACAGAAGCTGCCTGTGAAAGGTAACTCTGGCCTGCCATTGCAGAGTCTGTGTGCAGTCTGGGACTGCCATGTTGACTTGACAAGTGCACACACTTAACAGTCCCTAAACCATCCCTTTTCTACATATTAGTCACCCTAAGGTAGGCCCAAGGTACCCCTGTAGGTAGGGTGCAGTGTATGTGAAAGGTAGTTCATGCCCTAGTCACTGTCAACCTCTCATTATTGACTCTGCAAAATCACTAGGAATAACTGTGGATCATAAGCTAAATATGCAGAATCACATCAGCACTGCAACTAAAGGAGCACATTTTCAGATGAACCACCCTGATTAGACTGAAACTCTTCATACCCACAAATTACTTTAAACAGGCAGTCCAGACTTTAGATATCCCCAGAGCGGACTATGGGATTGTCGCTCTCTGCGGCATTCCCAGATCAACGACAGCCCCTCTAAGAGCCTCAATCAACGCAGCCGCTAGAATCATCACAGGCTGCAAAAGAAACTGTCTCATCTCCCCTGACCTTTGTACCCTCAACTGGCTACCTTTGAGGCCAGAATCCATTTGAAAATTGCCTGTATGACACACCAGGCATTGCATCACAAAATCCCAAGATACCTAGAGGAGAAATTGGTACTATCGGGTGGTAACAGAACCACTAGGAGTTCTGATAATCTTCTACTGAAACCACAACGTTTTTTCAAGAAGAAAACATACAACCGTACATTCTCAGGAATGACCCCCAGGATTTGGAACGCCTTGCCTCCAGAAACGAGACTGAAGCCATCCGCGGCATTTTAAAAAAAAGAAGTGAAATCAATTCTCTTGGCCAAATTCACTTGAACAATTTTATACAGTCTCGTTGACATGTGCTTTACCACTTCTGTATTAACATAACTCATATTATATTTATGTACATGTCCATCACCTACATTTGCCCTGTAAAGCGCTCTGATACCCACGAGGTTCTTGTTTGCGCTATACAAAACCTTCAAAATAAAAAAAAAAAAAAAAATTGTTACCCCCTTGACAGAGCTGACTTCCAGGAAGCAGTTCAAGAAGGTGAACTGGACTGAGGCTTTTGATGCTTTGAAATCTGCCATGTGCACAGCGCCCGTGCTTAAGGCACCCAACTTCTCAGAAGAGTTCACTGTGCAGACAGATGCTTCAGAGCATGGTGTGGGAGCTGTACTCTCACAGCTAAATGAGGAGGGCCTAGACCAATCCATAGCCTTCATTAGTAGGAGGTTACTCCCACAGGAACAGAGGTGGAGTGCGTTTGAGCGCGAGGCATTTGCTGTGCTCTAGGCGCTGAAGAAGCTGAGGCCCTACTCGTTTGGGACTCACTTCTGGGTTCAGACAGACCACAGGCCACTCAGATGGTTCATGCAGATGAGGGGTGAGAATCCAAAGCTGTTGAGGTGGTCCATTTCCCTACAGGGGAAGGACGTTAAGGTGGAACACCGCCCTGATACAGAACACGCCAATGCTGAAGGTCTGTCCAGATTATTCCGCCTTAGTGAAGAGAACTCCCAAGAGGGTGGGTGGTTCTCCCCACATTTCAGCTGGAGGGTACATGTGTTAGACCTGCCTCTATTGCATTTTTTGACTTTGTCTCCTGTGTTTTTGCTGTGTGTTGGACTTCATTTTGCTAGTCTCTATGCCTTGGGCACTTTACCACTGCTATTCAGTGTCAAAGTGCAAGTGCTCCCTTTGTAAATTGTTGTGATGGATTAATGATCCCATGATTGGCATATTTGATTTACTAGTCAGACCCTATTACAGTGCACTATGTGTGCCCAGGGCCTGTAAATCAAATGCTGCTAGTGGGCTGCAGCACTGATTGTGCCAACCACAGAAGCAGCCTGTAAAATGTAACTCTGGCTTGCCATTGTAGAGCCTGTGTGCAGTCTGGGACTGCCATGTCGACTTGGCAAGTGCACACATTTGCCAGTCCCTAAACCATCCCTTTTCTACATATTCATCATACCTAAGGTAGGCCAAAGGTACCCCTGTGGGCAGGGTGCAGTGTATGTGAAAGGTAGGACATGCCCTAGTGTGTGTGGCATGACCTGATAGTGAATTACTGCCAATTTAGGTTTTCACCATTGCAAGGATACCTGTTCCCATAGGACAGAATGGGGGGGGGGGGGGTTGTTTATAACCTCTTATAAACATTATTGGCCCTGGGAACAAGGTAGGAAAATAAAGATTAGTATGCCTGAACTCAGAATTTTAAAAGGCGTCTTTTAGTGAGGGTGAGTTTTATATTCTGTGTTTGAAAATACCACTGATAGAAATTAGGTATTTTCTTGCCTAAGCATCCAGTGTGCCTCTGCTAGGTTTGTTTATTGCATGTCTGGCTTTTGGATGACAGGGGCAGTGGCTCCAGAGGTCTGATGAGCCAGGGCTGGGCTGAAAATACCTGGGATGCATTTAGAGTAGGGGGAGGAGATTTCCTTTCACCTGAATGGGCCTGGTCTGCCTTCAATAATGCTGTCTCTATCCCTTGCCAGGAAGCTGCACCAGTGAGGACAGAACTGGTTTTGGCTGGGTACAGAGACTCTCTGCCTTCAGAGAACAAAGGTTTGTACGTATAAAAATAGGGGCCCAGACCCCAGACTTTTAGATCACTTCTGGGAAATTAAGAGGAACTTTTGCCAAGGAGAATAGCTGGAGAAGCTAAGGAGGAAGACTGCCCCTGTGCTGTTTGCTATCTGGGGTTGGCCTGCAGTGGCTACTTGCTGCTAAGGGAAGGAGAAAAGAACTTTGCTACTTGCCTTGCCCCACGGCTTGAAGAAAAGATCTCCAAGGGCTTGAACTGAGCTTGCCCCCTGTTCTAGAGGTCTCAGGAACAGCAAAGACCTCACCGTGTCTCGGGGCACCGTCTCTGATCGTCTCCGCAGAAGAAAAGGGTAACCGACTCTGTCATCGAGTCCATCGCAGGATTCCGTGTCCTGAAAGCACCACGGAGAGCAACGCCTCGCTTTGCAACGCAACCCTTGTCTCACCTACTCCATCAACGAGCCGCTGCTTGCACTGCGTCCTGTGGGCACCGTACTCCGCAACGCTTCGCTACATGCTGCAAGGACTTCACCGACTCCGTCACTGCCCGACCCGAACATCAACCGGCTCCGTCGCCACACCGTGACCTGCCAGCACTGCAGTGGGCATTGTTTCACCCTTCAACGCAAGCCCTGGTCTCACCGACTCTGTCAACGAGCCGCTGCCTGCACCTAATCATGAGGACATAGTCCGCCGCAACGGGCCGCTTCACAATGCAACCGCGAAGTTTGCCCTGACTGACCCACACCGAAGTGTTGGTCACAACAAGAAATGTACTGTGTCCCAGTCTGTAGATGCTTTAGCTGGTCCGTATCAACGCGGTCGGCTGAAATTGTTAGACTCTGTCGTATCCAGTATCGCAGTAGCCCCAGGAGAGCTACTGAGTCAGAAGAACTGTGTTTTATTGTTTTTCCTACAATTTAAAGGTTATTTTGCACAAGTACTATTTTTCAAGAGTATTGTAAGTTGGATTTGTATCTCATTTGGTCTTGTTGGCTTAGATAAAGATTTACTATTTTCTAAACTGGTGTGGTGTCCATTTGTAGTCTTTTCACTGTATTACTGTATGTGTTCACAAATGCTTTACACACTGCCTCTGAGATAAGCCTGCCTGCTCGTGCCAAGCTCCCAAGGGGGTGAGCAGGGGTTATTTTAGAAGTGTATCCCCCTTACCCTGACTAGAAGCAAAGGTCCCTATTTGGACATAGGTACCCACCTCTGCCAGCTAGAGACCCCCATTTCTAACAACACTCCTTAAGGTAAGGTAAATCTTCAATTCACGCCCTCGGCAACTGCAACCAGGAGATGTGGAAATACAATATAAAAAATGCCAGACAAAAGCTCATACAAAATGATGATATCTACTAGCCTACTTTGGAAATTCCAGCAGAAGTCCTTCAAAATTATGCATATGGAACACGGTGAAAGTTTAATTCACAATACACACTTTTTAAGTAAAACAACCATTGACGTCTCACACACAGACACACTGTGGTCTGCAGAAACTCTGAGGAGATAAGACTTGCAACGGGTATCTGATTGGGAGGGGGAATAAGCAGGGGCAGGAGCAGGACAAACAGAACATCAGAAACTGCATCCATTTCTAATAAATGGTGTATGACACAAAAAAGCTAAACTATATTCTAAACACACTTCTAAACCATATAATTTTGTTGTTTAAAGCGCAAAATCATTAGTTCTTCAATTTCAACCATATGCACCCTCAAAATAGTTAATTGGTTCAATTAATTTACTGCTTAAAATTGCACATCAGAAAACACTTTAACCATGCAATATTATAAATAAATGTGAGGGAGGGGGCTAAAGAGATATGAGGGGTACCATTGTAGGGTGATAGTGAGGGAATCCATTAAGAAGGAGGTCTTCTGGGGACACCAACAAAGACTGTTCTGCTGCGCACCACCAACGCTAAAGCCGGATCTGGCTCTGTACCTTTTTCTTTTGCCAACATCTCCATTCAGAAGTGGACATTTGCATTTCTACCTGTCAACAGGTTTTCTCATGTTATTTGATTTGAAAGATCGTAGACTGACAGCAAAAGCATTCTACCAAAGTTCAGGAGCCTTCATAAGCTGGGAAAGTGAACCAGACCCCCTCTGCTTTTCCGTTAAGTGTATAGTGCAAACACGTACCCTGTTGGAGCTATATTAATTTGGATCAGTTTTAAGATATCTTACTGAATGGATATTAGCAGTGCTTAATTTGAGCAAGTGGTTTCCAGTGCTCGGCACCGGTACTTAATGATCAACACTTGCCCTTGTGACAGTCTGCCACAAGGTGGTACTGTCTCGCTAATTTAGAAATGACCACACCAACAGGTAATTATTAATTCAATATACTTTAAAAATTATTATTACCTATCGCCTAAGCCATTTTTAGAGTTTTGGAGACCTGAAATAGTCGGAATTGCCACTCTTGTAGGAACGTGATGGTTAGTAGCTGTGCTATCATTGGAAGCGTTGGCAGGGGCAATGCATGGTGCAAGCTGCAGTGGGCTCCTCAAGAGAGCCCTGGCACTTATTGTTTTTTTACAAATTAAGCACTGGATATTCATGCTTGTCAGTCATGTCTCACTACAATTATGAGCTACCCGTAGCTTACTTTACATTTGATGAATACTATTTATTCACAACGAAGGGAATATTTAATGTTCACATTGTAAAACATGTGTCTCTATTCCTTCTTCTCTGGTTCCACTGTGGTGTTTGACAAGTATGGCTGTGCACAGTGCAAACTCTTTGCAGGTGCACCAAGATGCCCATGCTGTGTATGGAGCTTAGAGACATGAAACAGGAGCATAACTACAAGTGGAACTGCTGGTTTAATGGCACTGATGCCCAGAGGGGGGAGAAGGTGCAATCTGCCCTGAACTACAGCAGTTATTTTAGTGCAGTAGCGGCCGGTGTCGGAGGAGAGTGGCAGGGCGGGGTGGGAGGGCATAACGATGACAACATAAATAGGAGGAAAAAAATAAATAACATACCTCATACCTGCAGCTCACCACATCACCAGTCTTCTGCTTCTCTCATGGCTCCACTGCAGGCACAGGCACCCACACTGACCTGCAGCCAATCCTGAAGCTGCTCTCATGCATGAAAGCAGCTTCAGGATTGGCCTAAGTGCCCTCGCTTTGCACCCCCTAGGGAGACTGGGAGCCTGTGTTTGCGCTCTCCAACTCAGCAACAAAGATGGGTTAGAGAGAGCTTCAGTGCGCATGATGGTTTGGCCGGCCTGCGACGGCCGGCTAAACCGTTACGTGCACTGATAGCAGGGCCCACCACTCCCTGTCGGTGCCTGTCATCCCCCTTGCCCCGCCCCTAAGACTCAGCCTGGAAACAAATTAAAACAATAACAAACTGGGGTTTGTTATTGTTTTTTTAATTTTTTTATTATGTCTCTGGAAGATTCTTCAGAAGCGTTGGTGGATGAAAACTTTGGTAGAGCAAAGCACTATTTCTGTCAGTTGGTTTTTGGTACGGACTGGTACATAAACCTTGTTCATTTGTTCCAACCCAGACGACTAAAAATGAAACCGCTTTCTTTCTCATTGTGTAGGTGAATTGAATCCTTGGATTCCTTGAGTATGAGACTCTTTAATTTCATGTATTTTGGGTGTTTTTCATGTTGTGCTTTCTGCACTAAAATCAACATTTTAACCAACCTCTCTATTTTGCAGACAGCTAATGTAGCACTGTTGGGTACTTGACGTCATCTATCAAGCGTGTACAGAATACTTTTGAGCCTGACGCTTGATCATAAGACCTTCGCCAATACCTCTTTTCAGGGCATTGCAATCATCTTGTTTTGCTAAGGTTAGTGGACTTCTTCCCTGTGCTTAGTGTATCCTTTTTCAGTTCTTTAAGTAAGAAGAACCCTGTTCGGATAGCCACATTATTGACACATTTAGGCATGTGCATTCCTTCAAACCAAAGTCTTCTAGTAAGTCGGCACAGGAGGGTGCCAACGTATGATAGCAGGAGATCAGCATGCTGTAAGTGGGTGGCTCATGAGGGTGTCGAAGGGGTGTTAGATCAGTATGCTGAAAGTGAGTGGGGTACCAGAAAATTAAAGGCATGTTTTGGAGAATCAGGGTGCTAAAGGAGGAGCAGGGGAACCAAGGTGGGTTATCATGTTGCTGAAAGGGTTTGAAGGGCATCAAAGTGGTGAAGGAGATGACATATATCATGATAGTGAAGGTAATGGGCCACCGGAGAGGTGAACATAGCTAGGGGCATCTGGGTTAAGAGGGGCATAATGGACACCTTGGAAAGCAAGGCGAGGATGGCAGGGAGTTGAGGGAAATTGGTTTAGGGCAAATTGATGCTGAGGAGCATTTTCTAAGAGTTCTGAAGGGGGTGGCTCACAGAAGGGACCTGAAGGTGGGTGCAGAGAAATGAGGCTTCTGGAGAGGTTGAGACAACATTAAATAGGGATGGAAATAATCTCTGTGCTGAAGGGAATAAAAGCAGGTATTGTTGTGCATTGGTGTAAGAGTGTAGAACAGCATCATATATGCCATTCATCCATCATAAGTGCTCCATACATGTGTCCCACAAGTCACATGAATGTGTGTATGCATGTGGGTGTGATTGCTATTTGTGCACATTAATCTCTGGGAACTGACTGTATTACCCCTGTATTGATCTTCTTTTTTACCAGCCAAGACCAGGATTTGGCTGAATTACTTTGTAAACATGTGGTCTTTCTCGCCATTAATCTGCTTTATGTTCTGTGGCTATCAAGCTGTAAGTCTCCACATCCACCTCTTTCCCCAGCTTTAAATCCACTTATTGGCATAAGGTTAAATTTGTTTTGGTGGTATTGGTTTTCATTTGTAGGGGTGGTTCATAAAACATTTACACATTTACATCTGACATCTTCTCTTTATTAAACAACTTCAATTAATCTATCCATATTCAAAACACTTGAGTACACGCATGCGATCTCAAGAACATAAACTTAACAACCTTAACACAACTAATCCCACTAGGAAAAGGAAGCACATATTACTAACCTATTATCTAGTTACCTCTAACCTTTGGTGCTGAAGTACCATCGGGGGAGAGGAGTGGACACTTCTAGGAGAAGTTGCTTTTTAAGCTATCACTTGTTCACGGGCCCCCACTTAAATTTGAGAAGTGCCTCCCTGTCTCCAAGTGTAGGCTCGCTCTCTACCAAATGCAGTTTCTAGAGAGCTAGGACTGCCAATGATGAAGCATGACACATGATGCCGTGTGAGGGCAGTCCTTCACATTTTTTGAGATGCGCAGCACCCCCACTAATTAGTGCTTAATGCTTGTCAGTTTTTGTGAAATCAGAAATGTATTCAGTGTAGCTTTTGTGTGTGTGTACCTTGCTACTTGCAACAAAGCACTTCAATGCTTTATCAGGGTTAGTAAGCACTATACAATTACAATTTAGAGATACAAATACTTTCTCTCTGAGATATTTCCAAAATGTGCCTGAATTATTCGAGTAGAAACCCTATTTTCTTAATAGCTATCTCTATGGAATTATGCAGTCTGCTCATCTATGACCGAAAGCATGGCCGCCATCTGTGCAATGCAATGGCCTGTATGCGTTTTGCAGCCTCCCACCTATCAACATAGATGCTCTCCTGCAGGAGCAAATGGCAGCTCCTCTTCCAGGCGTGCATCTTAATGGCGCTTGATATGGAGCGCTCTCTATTACTGTTACCTACACATACAGTGTCCTTTTAAGCATTTTCTACTAAACAAATATTTTTTTGTTTGTCTTCTGTTGCCTGCAATGCTCTTTGGAAGCTACATTTGATACAAAATGTTCTAATCAATTATGCTTCTTGTTCCCTGCAATGCTCCCGCCATTATCATTTAATCTAATCAAACTAGCAATGCTTTATGATCTGTAAAAGCCTCCATAGCATTTAAAATCTACTTGCTTAAAATGGCTTTCGACTGAATCCTTGCAGCAGCAATGCAAACTGTAATGATCTCATTAGCTTAATCTAGTTTACACGATGTTTTTGCAAATTATGTTCATATGGCACTCCAGCAGGTTTGGTAAAAAAAAAAACTATAAAAACCCTCCATAATTACTTTTCCGTAGCCGAAGGGCCATGCATGGTATGAGCAGTGTCTGCCAAAACAGCAGGACTACCTCGAAAAATGAAATAAACATGTCTTTGTTAAGAAAAGTCAAAAACGTAAATCGAAATAAACATGACAACATAAACCTTCTCTATTCAGGAATTGTTCTAGTAATATAGATGACTCCATCTCCACTGCTGGTGATGTTAGTTATATTTACAGCTATTTCAGTTATTTCACGTGTGGCACTTTAAGACCAAATCATACAATATTGCCCTCCTCGTCTCCTATCTGGATGTATCAATGTCGGCCTCTGGTAAGAAAACCAATCATCCTAGCACTGCTCGGCTATAGAAAATGAATGGACTCTATCTCCTACAAGCTGATTTTACAGACATATGTGGGGTGCAGTAGCAAGAAACACATGATGTTGGTTGGTCTGCTAACCAGCTCAAGAAAAGGAGAATTTATAGAAAGACACATTGCGATTTGTTTTCTTTACTGTCAGTCAGTCAGGGTGTGGATCAGCACAGAACAAACAGGGGGGACTGGGGGGGAGGGGTAGCCAGAAAATGTAAATACCCTCCACTTTGAACCAAAGCTCTGATGGCACAAAGTAAGAAAAGTAAGTGAGTCCAAACCTCCCAAGAAGAGCTTAATTTTCTCTTCCATCCAAACATCTATCCATTCATCCTTTCACCCTTCCATCCATCCTGCTGACTTCTACCATTTCACCTTTACATTCTGTCAGCTATTCACTCTTTCATCTATCATTTAATCTTTTTCGATTCCATCCATTGAACCATCCTTCCATCCATTCATCCTCGTTACCTCCTTTGTTCCCCTTTACTTTGACATCCTTTCACCTGTCCATCCACCTATCATTTCACTCATCCTTTTACCCACTCATCCATCTACCCACTCATCCAACCATTCTATCATTCATGCTACCTTTCTTTCACCCTTCTTCCATTGAATATTTCTTCCTTCTTTCCCTTTTCACTACCCATCTTTAGTTCTTCCTTGCTCCCATTTGCTCTCATTTTAGCAGTTATTCCTTTATAACATTTTATATCATTAATTATGAGCTTCTGTCTGCTGAGTTGCAGATAGAAGAGACCCATAAAGAACCCCACCCCACTATACCTCTCTACTATAAAGCTCCTGCTACCAAAGAAGAACTTGGACAAGTCTTCATTTCACTTTGGGGGCTTATTACAAATCTGGCGGACAACGGACGGCCAGACTCATGGGGGTGCGGCAGTGGTGGTCCTCTAACTGCCCTATTAGGACCAGGGCGAGCAGGGCGCCCTAGGACCACGGCAACCGCCATGTAACACATATGCCTGGAGGTGGCACAGCGGTCTTGAGGCCGCAATATGGTTGGCGGGGCCGCTGTGGCTCGCCAGGCATATTACAGTTTCCTCACTGCCACACTGTTGCCATGAAAAGTGTGGCAGTGAGAAAAGAAAAGGGGCCCTACATGGCCTTCTGGAGCTTCACGTCAAGCAGATGCACATGTGACGCCCTGTGTGCATGCACACCAGTACCTGCACATCATGGTCTGCTGCAGTCCATGCCGTGCAGGTACTGCCTTTGTAGCCTATTTCATAGGCACCGCTCTGGGACGCTAAAGAACCGCCTGCCAAACTAGGAGAAAACCCCTGATCTGGCGGGTGGTTCCTACACAGGTTTGGCAGTGTGGGAGCAAGGCGGTCCGCTCCTGGACGGCCAAACTCATAATAAGGCCCTAAAACTGCAAACTTCACCCTCGATCCAGAAATAACTCTATAATGCTTCACAATGTAAACTTAGAAAGTTATTTTCTCAATCCCTCCAAATCTGGTGCATCAGTTAGTATCCACATCAGTTCTACCTGGTCCTACCAATACAAAAAGGAAAAAACACGCCAGGCGGTGGGTGGGGCTCCAGCTGAACTTGCCACATGAAATAAAAAAAATCCTGTCTCTAAACAAGCTTCAATGCACACTCCAGGTGTCATGCAGTGCCCAGCCAACCAGCCTCCTCTTCACACTAACAGCGCTTAAGACTTACCCCATGTTTAGTCTTCCTATTTAGATTTTCTTTCATAAACTATCTCTACAGGGAAAGAGCTTTGGAGGGATTATTAACTTTAATTAGCAGTAATCTCTTAGAGCAATCTAAAAAAAAATGAAGACATTTTTTAAATATTCGGTCTATATAAAACTTTGCTGAATCATTTCTAACTATTTTGCGCCCGATTCACAAAAGTAATCTGAGACAAAAGTCTAAATTTACGACTTTTGGTTTTCACAGAAGTCACTTACGACTTTTGGGAATCAGAGAAGTCACTTAAGACTCATATCTTTACGTCCTCACTCGGGCCGAAATTGCCGCATTCGTGGCGGAATTTCCACACCCGGGCCGGAAACCCTGCACTTGGGCTGGAATTTCTGCACCCGGGGCAGAATCACCACTTTCAGGCTAAAATACCTGCATTTGGGCTGGATGATCATATTCTTCAATGCTAAACACCTGTGCAAATGCTTACCACCCCCCCACCTGTGTCAGATGAAGTCAATTAACACCAACTACAAGACCAGCACCACAAACCACATAAAAGCAGGACACATTCAAGAAAGAGGTTTGCCCAAAGAGAGTTCCTCCTTTCCTTCTCTGCGCATCACTACTGGAAAATGCACCAACTGAGGATGAAGAAAAACTTCACAGATGAGGAGACCACCATGATTGTGGAGTTCATTGTGAAGCACCACAAACGGCTACATGGTCAACCACTTACTGCACCAGTGGCACACAGAAGGCAGCTCTATGGCAGCATTTAGCCACTGCAGTCACAGCATAAGGAGAGGATGTGCGCACTGTCCGTGACATCAAGAAGAAGTGGCAGGACGAAAAGAGGCTGGTGAAGGAGAAGTGCGCCAGGATTGAGTTGGCCAGAATTCTCCCTGGTCCACAATCTGGGCCCCGCATCCATCTCACCACACTTGAGGAGGATCTCCTCACTACAATCCACCCTCCAATGCTCCATGGGCTGCCTGTGAGTGATGTCCACAACGTGGTACCAGGTAAATGTGATGACAAGAAACAAGTATATAAAATGACTGTCTGTGTTGCATCCCCATTGTGATTAAGGAAGTTGCCCACATTTTATATGATAATATAGTCAGTCAGAGTCTCATGTGTCTCCCTCTGTATGTTGCACCACTAGTCCCAGAATCCTTTGTATTAGAAATGGCAAATTCCATTCCCACTATTGAAAACATGGGCCCTGTACTGCTGCTGTATATACCTAACACTGTTAAGTAGCAATTGACAAAGTGCCCCTTCCACCTATCCAGACGCGGCCGGGTAAGTCAAGAACGTCAGGGGGGGGGGTGGAGCAGTGCAGAGGAAAATCAACAGACAACAAAATAGGGAAAATAAAAGAAAATGACCAAAAACGTAACTCACCTCACTGAGCACAAGGTGAGAGAATCCTTATTTTATGACATTTATTTCCCCTATTCCGTTGTCTATTTCCCAACCTGCCCTGCCATGACACCCCTAATGCCCCACTGATCCTACCTGCACCAGCCGTGGCGGTACTTCACAATACTGTTAGCATGCAGAAGCTATGAGGAAATTTCTGACAAATTCCACATGTACATTTCTTATTTGGTGACTTTTCTCTCTTCTCACCTATTGACACATACAGCCAGAGTACAGACAACCACAGTAGCAGAGATCCCTGCATCTTCTGGGAGGAAATGACATCATCCAGAGCAAGGCATACCAACCTCACTAACTGGTAAGTCAAACTGGTCAGGAGAGGGTCAAAATGCATACATTGTCAGCAGACAACAGAGGGACATATAGGGCCCGAATCTCAAAGGTAACCGGAGATTAAAATCTAACTTTACAACTATTGGAATTCTTAAAGGACATTTACCTTTAGTAAATGACATTTGTGAATAGCGAAAGACGAAAAAGAAGATATCTAGGCTCATTATACCTTTATGATTTGGGCAGATTGCATGTATTCCATCAACAGTTCCAGAACTGTGAACTCAATCCTGGAATCGAGTGCAACAACAAGTCAAAAAGGAGTCTCTATTATAATGTTATTTTTTTTGTAGACAGAATCTAGAAATCCAATGTTAACAAATATAACAATGATGAATGAGAAGTGATATTCAATTGTCAGGAGTATTAAGAATGCATCCAATGTCCAACTTATATTGTTTTTTCAATACATGAAATTCTCTAGTCAACCCAGCTGGTTATATTTGTTAACATCGAATGGCATGTTTTTGGGCCATAAATAAAAAAACACGATGGTGGACCTTACTTTAGGAATTGTTGTGGTGTAAATTTGATAGATGTTGCTTTTAGGCAGTGGGGCCATTATAAGTTGAATGTGGGATCACTCATGATATTTAGTGCTACACACTTCTGAAACGGTAGGGCCTACACTGCTTGTGCTTATCCTTTGTGCCTGAAATTGAGTGCATTACATGTGGCAGCTGTAATGTTAAGTTCCAAACGCACTTATCATTGTAGTTCCAATGATGTTGTCCTGGATTCCAGTACTCTACAAGGTTGGCTGTGACATCTGATCAGGGACCACACACTGGGCAGATGTGGGGCCATGGTAAGTAAACCAAAGAATAATGTACCTGAATGCTCATGCTCATGAAATGTGCCGTTAATCTCTGTTGTATATTGTATATGTTCTACATCACTGTTGTCCTGCATTACAATATGCCTACATATGGCATTTAACCACATACCAGATCACACCATGGTGGCATATGAAGTGGACTAGACACAACTGGATTGGAATTCAATGATATGAAAACTCTCTTGCAAAATATCAATGGACAAATCCTATTGAAATTGGTGTGGATGAGGGTCACACTGATGCCAGTTGTGTACTTTTGTGATGGGTGTATGGGCTGCTAAGGTGAATCTAGAGGAAGTGATATTTTCAAATCTCTTGGCTGAAAAGCACAACGCAAATTCGGTGTAGGTGGCAACCATCAAAGCATCTCAACTTGCCCACAATGTGGGATCCTAGTCAAATTTTGCATTCTGCTTGCTTCCTCGTCTAATGTATTCACCTATATAAGTGAGTGTATAATATATGAGCTTATGATGTCTGCTGTACAAGACATCATCTGTTGTCAGCTAAGTTCTACCATGATGTTGTAAATGGATTATGCGAACAGGGGACACTCAAAGGATGGACATAACATATGCGTGATCTCTCAGTCCAAATGAACTTTGTGACTACATGGGTAGGGAAGAACAAATGAGCCATAAAATGTACCTGACTATAGCACATTTCACATATGAACTCTGCAATGCAATGTTTGATCTGATGTGCAAATGTGAAACTGGTCACCCTGGTGATGTACACTCCTTTCGACTTGTCAACAGACGACATTATACTCATGAGGCATGATGGTCTTAACGGTGAAGGTGTAATCAATGTAATGCAGAGGCGTCCTGACTATTTATCCCCTACCTTCAAATATCAGTAACCTCCTCATACACATATGTCTGTTGATGTGTCATCTCATTGATGTCAGTGCTGTGTGGTGGTAACACCTGGCAGCTGCTGCATGTGAGCAGGGGCCCACATGTAAAATCCATGAGGTAAACATGCTGCACATTGTCCAGGAATATAATATCAATGGTCATTGAGAATGAAACACACATGTTAGCTCGTTACTACCATCTTATGTACTGAAATATGGATAAGTATGGCTCATTACAGCTGCAGACAGGATGACCCCAGTGCAGCGGACAACACCATCCCAGGGAATACAAGACATCCTGGCTGCAGCAGTGAAACCCTCTCACACCTAACCATCAGGTAAGCGTGGCATGAAGTGTTTCCCTATCATATATTCCAAAACCATTGCAAAGATCCAAATCCCCTTCTGCATAGATTCTGCAGTAAGTGTTTACAAAGTTACATATATAACATTTCATAATTATAAGTGTCACATGTGCCTGTTTGCAAATTAGTAATGCAGATCATTGAGTGTGGTCTCACTTCCTTCTCCAGCTGCTGGATCGAGGACCGCTTCATCAATTACACCTATGAGGAGCCAGTTTCAGCAGCTGACATCAGGGGGGATCATAAAGGGACACAAAGCTGTGTCTGGAGCTTTTGAGTTTGCTTGTGCATTGTACATCTCCGTTCAACACCTCAGTGCTTTTTGTGAACTGTCAAGGGTAGGGGTACCCAAACCAGGTCACATGTGCTTCATCAAAGTACAGTAGAACTAACCCTTGTGTTGCACCACATTTTATACTAGGTCAATTACTTATCCCGTTGCAACCTCTTTGTTCCACTTGATAATGACGATCAGGAGGAGGATGGACCTTCCACCAGTGTTGGGCGATGGGCAATCAAAGGGGAAAATCCACTGCTCCTGCAGGCAGTAATGTCGGCTGCAAGTACTGCGCAAGAGGAGAAGGATGAAGTACCTGAGGAGGCTGAAAAATTTGACGAAGATGAAGACTATCTGTCCATCCTCTCAGAGGATGACGAATCAGACGCCATGGCCAGAAAACTTTCCACATCAGCCAAATTTGGCAAGGCCTCACACCCTCCACCCAGCAAAGTGCCTCAGCCTCCAAAAAGAAAAATTGCCTGTCCTCAGCATAGAGCTAACTGCCACTCTTCACACGCACCCCAACTCCCTCACAGCCCTCACATCCAGTACAGACGTGGTGGTTCTCCTACAAACTCCTCCCTATACAGTGTATCCCAGACATTCTCCACCAAGAAGTACCAACGGTATTCAGACAGAATATAAAGTTGGAAATGTCGACTTACACAAATATCGATTTGGACATATAGTGACACAGAAATATCGACAGCATGAATATCGTGGTCAAGAATATCGAATTTCAGGTAAGAAATTTCACTTTCAAAAATATAGAAGTCGTTAATATCGTTTGCAAAAATATAGTTGTTTAAAATATAGTTTTTTTATTTAGTGTTATGTATTTTAGTTTATAGTTTATATTTTATATGTATGTGATGTATGTTTTTTTGTACAAGTATTGTTTCTTTTTTTATTATATGTGTTACATTTTTAGTAATTTCAATTTTATTTTAAGTAAATTTTGCAATTTTTAGTTCCGTAGCAGGTTGTGGGTTAATAGAGGAATAGGATGGGAAGTAATTTAATTTTAATACATGAATGATTATTTTTTATTTTATTACAGATTATTATAGTGTTAGTTGTGGAAAGTAATGTATTTGTAATTAATTAAAATTGGTTGGTAATTAATATTAATTAATTAATTGGTAATTAATTATGGTAATTGTGTAAATGTTTTAGGTGCAGGTTGTGGGGTTTATAGGGGTAAACGGTGGGAAGTAATTTATTTGTACTGGGAATTATTATTAATTAGTTGTTAATTAATGTTAATTAATTGATTGGCAATTAATTATAGTAATTGTTTTAGGTGCGGGTTGTGGGGCTTATAGGGGTAAAGGGTGGGAAATAAATTTTGATTAATTGATAATTCGTTGTTAATGTATGTTACTTATTTGATTGAACATTAATTATGGAAATTGTGTAATTAATTTTAGCTGTGGGTTTTAGGGTTTATAGGGGTAAAGGGTAGGAAGTAATTAATGTTTAATTAATTAATAATTAGTTTTTCATTAAGGTTAATTAATTAATAGATTTTTAATTAAGGTATTTGTTTATATTATTTTGTGTGTGGGTTTTACTTTTATAGGGGTACATTGTGGGGGGTAAATTCATTTTACTTACTTTATAATTAGTTGTTAAATACTATTAGTTTTTTAATTAAAAAGAAGTGGGTAATTAATTTTTTTATAGTTTGATTTTAGCTTGCTCAAGTTGTGAAGTGGCCTTCCTGGGGACACCGCACCAAAAGAAAGTTGTGTATGGTCCGGGGGAGAGTAGATCTCCTCCCCTCCTGACCAGAGGAATCCAGTTCTTCCCCCCTTCAATTTCCTCAGCCTCCACCCAATCCGTAGCACCAGAGATGTCTTTCTGTTCAGTCCGGGTGGGTGCAATTCCCCTGCCTCCTGATGTCGAAGGTCCCACCTCATCCTCTTCTTCCTCAATTTTTGAGAGAGGTCGTGGCCACCAGTTCACCAAAGATGTCCTGTTCGGAACAATGTCCTGCTGTTGGTCCTCTTGGCCAGCTAAGCCCCCTGAAATGTAAGACAAATCATGATGTAGTGGTTGTATACATCAGAACAAGACACATAACTAGATGAGCCAAGGGCAGACTTTGTTCTTCTCTGATCACACTATAGAGTTGTCAGTGATTAGGAGCTTAAATTACATGTATGTTCACTGTGATCTCCTGATTTGACTTGGACATGGACATCTCACTTGAAGTTTGGTGGCTTACACATCTGTACCCTCAGCTTTGGCATACTGTGTGTCCTGTCACTGCTACATAGGTAGCTTCCAAACCCAGTCTACAAAAGAAAATCAGAGGGAGCCTAGATGGAATTGGAATGGACCTGTGATAGTCTCTGCGCTTTTACTTTGCCGTCTGCTGTGTAGCATTGTATTCGACAACACAAATGCGATTGGAGGTCAAACATCCATATAAGGTCTAGGCTATTAGGTTTGCTAAGTTGTGAGTCTAATCTTTTGATATTCCCTCACAAAAGCTGACAATACAGTGCCACATATTGGCTTTGAAGACTGATCAGTTAGTGGTGAACAGTAGTGGCTAGTTGTTACAGCTATCTGGACTTGAAAAATGACATACAGGCCACTGAAAGTAAAACGTGTGTCTGTGGACCCACTTGGTGAATTTGGAAACACTTAAGAGTGAGGCAAGAATCTCAAAGTTTGTCTTAATCCACGGCACATGATGATCTGTCTTAATCAGAACCCAGATTCACTGAATCCAATGCAAGTCACAGCATCCAATACCCATAGGCCTCTCATAAACACACTGGACAGTGTCTGTACCATTCCTCATCCGCACACATCAGTTATGACGCCCTTGGTTCACTGTTAGTAGTGCTGGCAGTGCAAATTTCTGTACAAATGCACATATGTGGCTCAATTCCCCAGTTGTCATAAAAAAAACTACCACTCCCAGAATGCATTCTGCTCTGTAAAGTCAATGTGCTACAGTGAGCCTTTTACTTCATGATGACTGCTGCATAGACACAGAATAGGAAAATGGAGGCATGGGACAAATGATGGTACAGTTCTGTCTTAACTCACATTATACTTTCAGACACATATTGCATATAATGCACTTACCAGGTGTCTGCTGCTCATGCTCCTCCTGATGAGCATAGACGGTCAGCCAGGCTGCACGCAAGACCTCCTGTACAGTGGTGAGAGGCATTGACGATGCACATGGTGCTGAGAAGACTAACCCAATAGCTCGTCGGCCTTGTGCCGGGCCCAGTGTTTTAGGTCCTCTCAGCGCTTGCGGCATGCCCTGGCCTTCCGGGTGAAAATACCCAATGGGCTGCAGCGCTCCCCAAAGGTGGCCCATAGTCTGGCCCACGCTGCATTGCTCAGCTGGTTCACTGGCCCCCCCATATAGTTGAGGATATTTGGTAAGCATCCCCTCTGCTAAAATGTCTAATACCCTTTCAGTGAAAGGGGTGCTTTCTCCTCATAACCCTCAGCCATTTTGGGGGTAATTAGGTTGAACTGAGCAGCAGGATGGCAGAGGATCTATGAGGAAATTTCTGACAAATTCCACATGTACATTTCTTATTTGGTGACTTTTCTCTCTTCTCACCTATTGACACATACAGCCAGAGTACAGACAACCACAGTAGCAGAGATCCCTGCATCTTCTGGGAGGAAATGACATCATCCAGAGCAAGGCATACCAACCTCACTAACTGGTAAGTCAAACTGGTCAGGAGAGGGTCAAAATGCATACATTGTCAGCAGACAACAGAGGGACATATAGGGCCCGAATCTCAAAGGTAACCGGAGATTAAAATCTAACTTTACAACTATTGGAATTCTTAAAGGACATTTACCTTTAGTAAATGACATTTGTGAATAGCGAAAGACGAAAAAGAAGATATCTAGGCTCATTATACCTTTATGATTTGGGCAGATTGCATGTATTCCATCAACAGTTCCAGAACTGTGAACTCAATCCTGGAATCGAGTGCAACAACAAGTCAAAAAGGAGTCTCTATTATAATGTTATTTTTTTTGTAGACAGAATCTAGAAATCCAATGTTAACAAATATAACAATGATGAATGAGAAGTGATATTCAATTGTCAGGAGTATTAAGAATGCATCCAATGTCCAACTTATATTGTTTTTTCAATACATGAAATTCTCTAGTCAACCCAGCTGGTTATATTTGTTAACATCGAATGGCATGTTTTTGGGCCATAAATAAAAAAACACGATGGTGGACCTTACTTTAGGAATTGTTGTGGTGTAAATTTGATAGATGTTGCTTTTAGGCAGTGGGGCCATTATAAGTTGAATGTGGGATCACTCATGATATTTAGTGCTACACACTTCTGAAACGGTAGGGCCTACACTGCTTGTGCTTATCCTTTGTGCCTGAAATTGAGTGCATTACATGTGGCAGCTGTAATGTTAAGTTCCAAACGCACTTATCATTGTAGTTCCAATGATGTTGTCCTGGATTCCAGTACTCTACAAGGTTGGCTGTGACATCTGATCAGGGACCACACACTGGGCAGATGTGGGGCCATGGTAAGTAAACCAAAGAATAATGTACCTGAATGCTCATGCTCATGAAATGTGCCGTTAATCTCCGTTGTATATTGTATATGTTCTACATCACTGTTGTCCTGCATTACAATATGCCTACATATGGCATTTAACCACATACCAGATCACACCATGGTGGCATATGAAGTGGACTAGACACAACTGGATTGGAATTCAATGATATGAAAACTCTCTTGCAAAATATCAATGGACAAATCCTATTGAAATTGGTGTGGATGAGGGTCACACTGATGCCAGTTGTGTACTTTTGTGATGGGTGTATGGGCTGCTAAGGTGAATCTAGAGGAAGTGATATTTTCAAATCTCTTGGCTGAAAAGCACAACGCAAATTCGGTGTAGGTGGCAACCATCAAAGCATCTCAACTTGCCCACAATGTGGGATCCTAGTCAAATTTTGCATTCTGCTTGCTTCCTCGTCTAATGTATTCACCTATATAAGTGAGTGTATAATATATGAGCTTATGATGTCTGCTGTACAAGACATCATCTGTTGTCAGCTAAGTTCTACCATGATGTTGTAAATGGATTATGCGAACAGGGGACACTCAAAGGATGGACATAACATATGCGTGATCTCTCAGTCCAAATGAACTTTGTGACTACATGGGTAGGGAAGAACAAATGAGCCATAAAATGTACCTGACTATAGCACATTTCACATATGAACTCTGCAATGCAATGTTTGATCTGATGTGCAAATGTGAAACTGGTCACCCTGGTGATGTACACTCCTTTCGACTTGTCAACAGACGACATTATACTCATGAGGCATGATGGTCTTAACGGTGAAGGTGTAATCAATGTAATGCAGAGGCATCCTGACTATTTATCCCCTACCTTCAAATATCAGTAACCTCCTCATACACATATGTCTGTTGATGTGTCATCTCATTGATGTCAGTGCTGTGTGGTGGTAACACCTGGCAGCTGCTGCATGTGAGCAGGGGCCCACATGTAAAATCCATGAGGTAAACATGCTGCACATTGTCCAGGAATATAATATCAATGGTCATTGAGAATGAAACACACATGTTAGCTCGTTACTACCATCTTATGTACTGAAATATGGATAAGTATGGCTCATTACAGCTGCAGACAGGATGACCCCAGTGCAGCGGACAACACCATCCCAGGGAATACAAGACATCCTGGCTGCAGCAGTGAAACCCTCTCACACCTAACCATCAGGTAAGCATGGCATGAAGTGTTTCCCTATCATATATTCCAAAACCATTGCAAAGATCCAAATCCCCTTCTGCATAGATTCTGCAGTAAGTGTTTACAAAGTTACATATATAACATTTCATAATTATAAGTGTCACATGTGCCTGTTTGCAAATTAGTAATGCAGATCATTGAGTGTGGTCTCACTTCCTTCTCCAGCTGCTGGATCGAGGACCGCTTCATCAATTACACCTATGAGGAGCCAGTTTCAGCAGCTGACATCAGGGGGGATCATAAAGGGACACAAAGCTGTGTCTGGAGCTTTTGAGTTTGCTTGTGCATTGTACATCTCCGTTCAACACCTCAGTGCTTTTTGTGAACTGTCAAGGGTAGGGGTACCCAAACCAGGTCACATGTGCTTCATCAAAGTACAGTAGAACTAACCCTTGTGTTGCACCACATTTTATACTAGGTCAATTACTTATCCCGTTGCAACCTCTTTGTTCCACTTGATAATGACGATCAGGAGGAGGATGGACCTTCCACCAGTGTTGGGCGATGGGCAATCAAAGGGGAAAATCCACTGCTCCTGCAGGCAGTAATGTCGGCTGCAAGTACTGCGCAAGAGGAGAAGGATGAAGTACCTGAGGAGGCTGAAAAATTTGACGAAGATGAAGACTATCTGTCCATCCTCTCAGAGGATGACGAATCAGACGCCATGGCCAGAAAACTTTCCACATCAGCCAAATTTGGCAAGGCCTCACACCCTCCACCCAGCAAAGTGCCTCAGCCTCCAAAAAGAAAAATTGCCTGTCCTCAGCATAGAGCTAACTGCCACTCTTCACACGCACCCCAACTCCCTCACAGCCCTCACATCCAGTACAGACGTGGTGGTTCTCCTACAAACTCCTCCCTATACAGTGTATCCCAGACATTCTCCACCAAGAAGTACCAACGGTATTCAGACAGAATATAAAGTTGGAAATGTCGACTTACACAAATATCGATTTGGACATATAGTGACACAGAAATATCGACAGCATGAATATCGTGGTCAAGAATATCGAATTTCAGGTAAGAAATTTCACTTTCAAAAATATAGAAGTCGTTAATATCGTTTGCAAAAATATAGTTGTTTAAAATATAGTTTTTTTATTTAGTGTTATGTATTTTAGTTTATAGTTTATATTTTATATGTATGTGATGTATGTTTTTTTGTACAAGTATTGTTTCTTTTTTTATTATATGTGTTACATTTTTAGTAATTTCAATTTTATTTTAAGTAAATTTTGCAATTTTTAGTTCCGTAGCAGGTTGTGGGTTAATAGAGGAATAGGATGGGAAGTAATTTAATTTTAATACATGAATGATTATTTTTTATTTTATTACAGATTATTATAGTGTTAGTTGTGGAAAGTAATGTATTTGTAATTAATTAAAATTGGTTGGTAATTAATATTAATTAATTAATTGGTAATTAATTATGGTAATTGTGTAAATGTTTTAGGTGCAGGTTGTGGGGTTTATAGGGGTAAACGGTGGGAAGTAATTTATTTGTACTGGGAATTATTATTAATTAGTTGTTAATTAATGTTAATTAATTGATTGGCAATTAATTATAGTAATTGTTTTAGGTGCGGGTTGTGGGGCTTATAGGGGTAAAGGGTGGGAAATAAATTTTGATTAATTGATAATTCGTTGTTAATGTATGTTACTTATTTGATTGAACATTAATTATGGAAATTGTGTAATTAATTTTAGCTGTGGGTTTTAGGGTTTATAGGGGTAAAGGGTAGGAAGTAATTAATGTTTAATTAATTAATAATTAGTTTTTCATTAACGTTAATTAATTAATAGATTTTTAATTAAGGTATTTGTTTATATTATTTTGTGTGTGGGTTTTACTTTTATAGGGGTACATTGTGGGGGGTAAATTCATTTTACTTACTTTATAATTAGTTGTTAAATACTATTAGTTTTTTAATTAAAAAGAAGTGGGTAATTAATTTTTTTATAGTTTGATTTTAGCTTGCTCAAGTTGTGAAGTGGCCTTCCTGGGGACACCGCACCAAAAGAAAGTTGTGTATGGTCCGGGGGAGAGTAGATCTCCTCCCCTCCTGACCAGAGGAATCCAGTTCTTCCCCCCTTCAATTTCCTCAGCCTCCACCCAATCCGTAGCACCAGAGATGTCTTTCTGTTCAGTCCGGGTGGGTGCAATTCCCCTGCCTCCTGATGTCGAAGGTCCCACCTCATCCTCTTCTTCCTCAATTTTTGAGAGAGGTCGTGGCCACCAGTTCACCAAAGATGTCCTGTTCGGAACAATGTCCTGCTGTTGGTCCTCTTGGCCAGCTAAGCCCCCTGAAATGTAAGACAAATCATGATGTAGTGGTTGTATACATCAGAACAAGACACATAACTAGATGAGCCAAGGGCAGACTTTGTTCTTCTCTGATCACACTATAGAGTTGTCAGTGATTAGGAGCTTAAATTACATGTATGTTCACTGTGATCTCCTGATTTGACTTGGACATGGACATCTCACTTGAAGTTTGGTGGCTTACACATCTGTACCCTCAGCTTTGGCATACTGTGTGTCCTGTCACTGCTACATAGGCAGCTTCCAAACCCAGTCTACAAAAGAAAATCAGAGGGAGCCTAGATGGAATTGGAATGGACCTGTGATAGTCTCTGCGCTTTTACTTTGCCGTCTGCTGTGTAGCATTGTATTCGACAACACAAATGCGATTGGAGGTCAAACATCCATATAAGGTCTAGGCTATTAGGTTTGCTAAGTTGTGAGTCTAATCTTTTGATATTCCCTCACAAAAGCTGACAATACAGTGCCACATATTGGCTTTGAAGACTGATCAGTTAGTGGTGAACAGTAGTGGCTAGTTGTTACAGCTATCTGGACTTGAAAAATGACATACAGGCCACTGAAAGTAAAACGTGTGTCTGTGGACCCACTTGGTGAATTTGGAAACACTTAAGAGTGAGGCAAGAATCTCAAAGTTTGTCTTAATCCACGGCACATGATGATCTGTCTTAATCAGAACCCAGATTCACTGAATCCAATGCAAGTCACAGCATCCAATACCCATAGGCCTCTCATAAACACACTGGACAGTGTCTGTACCATTCCTCATCCGCACACATCAGTTATGACGCCCTTGGTTCACTGTTAGTAGTGCTGGCAGTGCAAATTTCTGTACAAATGCACATATGTGGCTCAATTCCCCAGTTGTCATAAAAAAAACTACCACTCCCAGAATGCATTCTGCTCTGTAAAGTCAATGTGCTACAGTGAGCCTTTTACTTCATGATGACTGCTGCATAGAATAGGAAAATGGAGGCATGGGACAAATGATGGTACAGTTCTGTCTTAACTCACATTATACTTTCAGACACATATTGCATATAATGCACTTACCAGGTGTCTGCTGCTCATGCTCCTCCTGATGAGCATAGACGGTCAGCCAGGCTGCACGCAAGACCTCCTGTACAGTGGTGAGAGGCATTGACGATGCACATGGTGCTGAGAAGACTAACCCAATAGCTCGTCGGCCTTGTGCCGGGCCCAGTGTTTTAGGTCCTCTCAGCGCTTGCGGCATGCCCTGGCCTTCCGGGTGAAAATACCCAATGGGCTGCAGCGCTCCCCAAAGGTGGCCCATAGTCTGGCCCACGCTGCATTGCTCAGCTGGTTCACTGGCCCCCCCATATAGTTGAGGATATTTGGTAAGCATCCCCTCTGCTAAAATGTCTAATACCCTTTCAGTGAAAGGGGTGCTTTCTCCTCATAACCCTCAGCCATTTTGGGGGTAATTAGGTTGAACTGAGCAACAGGATGGCAGAGGATCTGATCTGTGACAGAGGATGACTCAGAATGAACAAAATGGCTGTCAACAACTTCTTGTGATGTATATACTGAAGGGGTTCCAGTTCGTTTTTGGAGCGTCCGGCCCTAATATGTACTCTCCGTATGCGAAGCGTAGGTTCCAAAATGTGACGCGTCGGGTCCGCATACGAGGCGTACACTCAGCAGATGGAGAGCACGCATTTGGGCCGGAACTTGCGAAAACTGACCGGAACCCATTCTTTCACACAGGAAATGACATACAGGAAGTGGTAGACAGCCATTTTGTTTTCATTCTGAGTCATCCACCATCACAGATCAAACCCTCTCCCATCCTGTTGTTCTGTAGCGGAGAAATCTGAAATGACAGTGTAAGAGAAAATCATAGACATGAAACAAAAGCTAGAATAGACCATTAAATGAAATTTGGGCTGGGACGGGGGGGTGGGAGCTGGCACAACATCACATTCCAGAATAGTTTTCTCTTCCTTTGTATTATGCTACATGTAGTCCATATTTAGTGCTCAACACAAGAGTTGTCTGTAGTGTTACGGTAAATTTGGGGAAGCAGTGCTATGTATCCCAGAAACATAAGGGCCTATTACGACTGCGGGCTGTCAAAGTATGGCCGCCACCATAACGGTGAACGGGACAGTCTGCCAGAGGTGCGGTGGTCCCGCTGTGGCCATCAGGATGCCACCGCTACCGTGGCGATGGCATCCCCCATTCACAACATCGTGGCGCAATACTGTGAATGCACGTTGTGCATTGGCATGCACAAGGTGACAGGCACCGCCCAGTGCCTGCCACCTTGTCCATGCCAATATAGGGGGTACCTATGTGCACCCCCCAACACCCTGGGGGCCCGCTAAGGGCCCCCAACAGCAAAGACATGGAGGCAACGCCGCCATGGAAAGGTGAGTCACCGCCTGTATTTTAATATGGATGGCGGTGTCTTGCAGACACTGCCACCATATTATGGCATTTTACCGCCCGGTTGACGAGTTGACCGGCGGACGGTGTTCCCATCCGCCGCAGACCCCCCAGAAATACTAATATGGCGGGGGGTCAATCATGCAAGGATGGCGGGCGGATCGCCCCCACCAGGCCAGCGGTGGCTACCGCCGGCCCATCAGGGGTGATCCACCTGCCATCCTAATAGACCCTATAGTGCCAGATTCACCCAGAACATCATCACTCACTTTGGGGGCCCATCATTGGTGGGGGAATCAAATTTGTTGGGGGCAAAAACTCAACAATACAATAATTATAGGCTCTTTTGTGATTCAGACATCCATTCTCAAAAGGTCTGGGAAGGTCTCTCAGAACATATACATCTAATCCTCTGAGTCAATGGATTCCTTAGGGACATCAACTACATTGATATCGGCACATGACCTGATGCAGGTCAATCTTTGGACTCCTGTCAACAGCTGTGGTTTACATACAGTTAGTGTGGCTTGCAAAGTAGTCTCAGGGTGGAATTTTTGGACCAACTCGTAATTATCCAACTTTCATCATTGACAACAGACTGCAAACCACATTTGGTCCATAACACAACGGGTTGTTTATGTGAAAAAAGTGGCAACCAGCTGATCATGAAGTTTCATATCCTGACCTCTCTTATTTGCAATTGCCAGGTTGCCCAGATTCAGAGCTAGTCGAGGTAGAAGAGGTATGTGCAAGCCATGACTTAAAGCTACGTTGTGCAAAACACAACAGGCTAATATGATTTTGCACACGACTTCAAGGGAGTACATGAGCACACCACCTGTATGGTCAAGACATCTGAATCGCAACTTCAAAAGACCAAAAGTGCGCTCTATGATGGCTTGAGTTCGTATGTGTGCCCTATTGTACCTACGCTGAGGTACAGTGGTTGGACGTCTGTAAAGTGTGAGGAGTTGAGGGGACAGTGCATACCCAGATTCGCCTGAGGAGGGAAGAGAGGGCAATAGGTTACATTTCCCTCCTAATTTAAACAGAACATGATCTATACTTTGGTGCATGCAGTGTATGTGGCTTGATTATTCTTATTGTACAATAGTTGTTAATGTAAGGTGGCATTCATACATTTCATTTACACATATCCCTCATTTTTAGTGCTTGGTACTCACCCAGTAGCCACATGTTGCCAAATTCTCCCGTAGCCATCCACCAGGCAAGAGGTGACATGCAGAATACAAAGCTGTCATGGGTACTGCCTGGAAACACTGCATCCACATCAAGGAATCTCCCACTGGCATCACAGACAGCCTGCACATTGATGAAATGCAATCGGTGTCTGTTGCAGAAGATGTGTGCAATGCAGTGGGCTGAAGAGCCACATGGCTACAATCAATTGCACCCAGCACACGTGGGAAGCGGGAAATAAGATAGAAATCCCTAGCTGCCCTTTGTCTCCTGTCCAATGCATGGGGCATTTGTATGTGGAGGTGGGCTCTTGAATTGATGCAGCTCAGTACCTGATACAAGCACCACTACTGGCTTGCCTGAGAGATGCCCACAAGGTCACTGGAGACTCTTTGGAATGACCCCGTCGCAAAGAAATGGAGAGCAGAAAGTATCTTGAGATATGCTGGAATGGCATGGGAGCAGCAGGTCACAGAGTCAAGTTCCTGCTACCACTCACATACCATCTCCAAGATTACTTCTGGGCGAAACGTTAACTGGCCATGACATCTTGGCTGGACATCCCAAATAGATTGATCCTTTGTCTGAATATCCTCTCTACTCTCCTCCTCTTCCTCCTCCTCGAATCTTCTTGCCGCATAGCAACAAACACATTCAGCGACATGTTGGAAGATTTGTGTGTGTCAGCTCTGATTTCATATGTGCTGCAGGGCTAGGATTGGCTGTTGGGCTGCAGTTTTCAGCTGGAGCGTGGTGGGGGATTGTAGGTAGTTGGACAGGTGTTTAGCATTGAAGAAAATGATCATCCGGCCTGAATGCGGAGGTTGCACCTCCCTGAGTGCAGGATTTCCGCCTGAGTGAGGAAATTCTGGCCCGAGTGCGCCGGAAAAATAAGAGCCGTAAGTGATTTCTGTGAAAACCAAAAGTCGTAAGTGACTTCTGTGAATAGCAAAAGTCGTAAATTTAGACTTTTGTCTCAGATTACTTTTGTGAATCGGGTCCATTGTTGGTAAATGTGTACACTTCTCTAACAAAAATAAGGTTAGCGATGGAGAACTAACCTGGTAGCTAGTAGAACTCTATAAAAAAAATATGCAGCCTTACCCAGGAAGATTCTCGGGCTCTAAATGTTAGTTTAACCTCTCACACCAATGGACCTTATAGACAACAAGTATGACTTGAAGATGATCTAGTCTTAGAGCTTCCGCTTCCTCTGATTAACTTGTATTGGCCGGAAAAATCATTGCTGGTCATTTTCACAAGGGGCTTGGACCATTAAAGGCCAGTTTTTGAAAGTCGATGGCCATTTTCTCTCTATTTTTTTTTAGGTTTACCGGAGATGGCACAGAAGGGGCAAAAAGAGAGAGAGAAAGACATAGAGAAAGAAAGAAAAGGAAAGAGTGAGAGGAAGGGGCTGGTTTAAAATATTTTGTCAGGGCTTCTTTTGGTTCTCAGTCCAGCCCCTATACTCATAACACTTTCTTATGAAGGTTTTGAAAGATATGGGCATTTGGTTTGACTGCAGTCAGTACTGTTATAGTTCACTGTGACCTGATGCATTCTTCCTGAAGTGAAAACACTATAATTTATCTTTTAATAATGGCAAACCCCTGGACCCTCCATACGTTCACACCTTTTTCTTTTCTCATTGGCGAAAACCTTCAATTGTGAGTAAAAATTCTACAAAAACTGCACATACTGTTATGCACTTGGGAGGACTGTTGGTAACATGCAAGAAGTGTGCCCCGCTTGAAATTGTTGATTCTCTCAGAGGGAGCGGTTGTGGCTAATGGGCCATTTGGGGTACACACATGCCTGAGAGGTCCTTGACCTGAAAAATTGAAAGCAACATGTAAACACGCGCAAAAGTAAGGACTGCTTTCTTCTGATGAAAGCCAAATAGCTTGAAACATATGTCCAACGAAGTCAAGCACTGGCTGTGTAAGAAATTGGGATACCTGTTGTGGGGAATGAAACCCTCCTCAAGCAGCAACCACAATCATTTACAGGGTGAAATCACAAGCAAATCCCATATTAACCTGTGCTCAATCCTCTGGTAGCTTGAAACTGAGCAGTCAGGCAATCTGTAAAGTATTTATGCAGCACTTCAAACAGTAATAACGTGAAAACACAACAAAGAAAATCCCATACTAATTTAGAAAAATAGAGTAACATTTCAATAATGGATCAGGACCAAAATTACAAAAATTCAATAAGTAGAACCTGAGATATACATTTTATAGTTTTAAGAGAAAATAGCGCGAAAAAGCACAAAGCTCCAACTGTGGATATCTGGTCACACTAGACCGGAACAAAGTCACAAGTTCAGGCTGACTGTAATGGACATGGACTGGCTACAGTGACCCAGTTAGGCCCGCTGAAGAAGAGTAACTTAAATTCTTGTTATGACATCCACATCGGAGATGGGTTGTGTAGTTGTGATTCCTAGAAGCTACAAAACTACAATGCAAGGTCCTGCCTCATCATCAAGGATGCCATCGACAAGGGGCTTACAATGTGAAGTACTCTACTGTGCTGAGACATGTCGCCAAACTGGCTGTTTCAAAGAAGCTGCGGGGCTTGCGATGTGGAGTCCTACTTCGTCATTGAGGATGCTATCGATGAGGGGCTGGCAATACGAAGGCCTGGAAAGCTGCGGGTGGTGATGTAATATCCATGTGTGGGGGGAAATCCACGCAGCAGAGGTGATACATGAGTTCTGGTCAGAGTGTGCTACACAGCAGAGGAGATCCTTTGGTTAGTCTACCAAAACCACAGACGGGCTAGCAGAGCACTTTCAGGAGCACTTCCAGAGGTCCATGAATGAGTTGGCACCACTTGGCATGGTAGAAATCACAGATGACTAGGTCCAGGTGCTGGGTTCAAGGTTATTGAAGTCTCCTACCCCTGAGGCTCAAGTCAGGGTGCCAGAAAACTAGCCTTGGAGTCACTCTGGGGTCCTGGGTTCTTTAGATGCAGGTCCAGTATTCCTACCCAGGCAAGAATGGAGGAGTCAGTGGGTCAGTACAGCAGGGCAACAGTCCAGAAGAGTGGCAGTCCTGTCAGCAGCACAGCAGTCCTTCTTCTGGCAAAGTCCATAGGTCCAAAAGTGTACTGAAGGGTTGAGTCTAAGGGTCTAATATTTATACTTGATGCCCACTTTGACGTGTAGGAAGTTTCTAGAGGGAACCACCACGCAGAGGTGTCAGGCATCCCCTTCCTTCCTGTCCTGGCCCCAGTTAGTCTGGGGTCACAAAAGACTAGTGAAAAACCCTCTGAGAGTGCTCAGGCAGAGTCTTCATAATGTACAAGTGTTAGGTAACAGCTCCTCCCACTCGTTAACTCAGAGTAGCCTATTCCACCAACACCTACCTTTTTTAACTCTCACTGTCTGGGAGCAATACACACAGACCAACTGCCAGCTACACCTAGTCATGTGACCTAGGATCAGGCTGCAGACGCCAAATAGTTAGGACAAGAAAATTGCAACTTTCTAAATGTCGCATTTTCAAAATTGCAGCTAAAAATCCAACTTTACCATTACGAGGGCTAATAATGCCGGCTTGACCACGCATGATGGGTGACCGCACTTGAGAGCGCTCCGGAAAAAAGAGCTACAGAATCTGCATTAATCCTGTAAAATTGACGCGCCTCCCCAGCAACTACCAGGACATGGCGCATGTAAAGTGTCTACACTGCCACTGACATCGATTCCGGTTGCACAACCCGGTTGGCACTGCCGAAGGGCCCTAGACAGCTTTCCCTGGCGCTGCATCCACATGGCTCCAGTGCAGCCTGCATAGCCAATAAACGGACAGTGAGGTGAGTCAGCGAGCAGACCCCCATGATCCTCTGAGCCTATGTCACTGTTCTGTGTGGGACCTAGCCCTGAAGCGTAACTGCGCGGACCAGCTCTGGACCGGGGACGGCCCTGGGGAGCCCAAGGTGGGCCTTCTCTCCGTTGACTGATGGGGGCCAGCTACATCGGAGGCAGCGGCCTAGGAAGAAGAGCCGTGCTGCAATTGGGCTGACTGCCCTGGATGGGGCATTCAGATGCCCTTTTCTTGCCCGACAGACTCACCTGTGATGGCGACCTGTGCCTGCACTACATCGACCTCAACGCAGCAGCCCAGGCCACAGACAGGGATGTCTGCACCACTGGGCTGCAGGTACCAACTGCACAGGACAGTTGAGCAGGGGCCCCAGCTGTGCATACCATCATCCCCACACTCCCCAATTGAGAATTGCAGCATTCCTTTGCCAGGAGCAGCTGAGGCCAATGGCCCATAACAGGGCCCAACCCTCCACGATGCTGGGACAGACACAGGCAGTGGTAGAGGAGTGACATACCTCTTAGGAACCCTGAGGCCCCAGAGGTGACAGCGCACCCTCCCTTGGGGTATAGAAATGTGATGCCCCATCCTGCTAGAGGCAATAATCTCCCCTGGCCAGGCCCACCTGGGTATTCAGAGTGTACAGCTGCTGTAAACCCAGGGAGTGCACCACCTATCCTTCTCTCCAGCACTTTAGTGCCTCTCCACAGTGATGGGATGCCGGGGACTGGTGCTTGGGCCCTCCAGGCCACAAGCGCAATCCACAGACTCCACAGAATGAGCTGGGTGGAGCCACCCATGTCGAGTCACCCCCAGCAGCTTGAGACAAACTAGATACCATTCTGCAGGCCAGTGAGACCTCTAGGACATATGTGGAGATGAAAATCAAGGAGTTGCCTGTGGAACTGGGTCTCCTTTGCAACCATCAGTGCAAACTGGCATCCAGAGTGACGGAACCGGAACATACACTGACAGATTTCAAACCTCGACTGGACACCCTTGAGAAATGTACTCGGGACCTCCTTACCTAAATTTGGAAACTTGAAGACCAAGCAGACGACACAGCAGGTCAGGCATGCTGCAATAACAGCTCGCTCCCCGTGCTGCTGCATTGTTTTTGCCAGACTTTGCTTGCCTAATTTTGTTTTTGCCAGACTTTGCTTGCTTGTCTAATTTTGTTTTCCTTCTGCATCTCTTCTGTGCCCGGTTCTCCCTTTGCTCCCCCCGCCGTCCCTCCCCTGTTTTTCCCACTGCTGCGTCCCTGTGGCCCCGCCCCCTGCTCTCCCATTCACCATCCCGCTCCCGCCTCCCAGCTGCTCCTCCCTCCCACCTACCCTCATATGGAGGCTGTGAAGTGGGACGCGCCTAAGGCAAGCCCGCCTGCGCCCATCCGCGCCTGGACCACGCCCAGTGCCAGACCCCCTGACCCCCACGAACACCACGACACCAGCCCCCGCTACGATGCCAGCACCCTCCACGCATTCAACACAGAACGATCACACACCTGCTTTCTGGCCGCCCCGAAGCGCACCCAAGGACCCTTCTCCTGCCGGAACTGCAGCTTCACCAGCATCCGGCCCGCCAACCCACCTAGCAGGAAAGAACCCAACTAGCTCAGATGCATTCTTCTCAACACCCGCTCCGCCCACAAACACGCCGTTGAACTCTGGGACCTACTCGACTCAACCACCCCAGACGTTGCCTTCCTGACGGAGACCTGGCTGAACCCCTCCTCGGCACCCGACATCGCCATAGCCATCCCGGAAGGCTACAAGATCACCCGCAGGGACCGCACCAACGGAGTAGAAGGAGGAATCGCCATCGTCCACAGGAACATCCACAGAGTCTCGACCAACACCGACAACACCCTCAGCACCGCTGAACACCTGCACTTCCAGATCCACACCAACCCCAACACCACCCTCAGAGGAACCCTCGTCTACAGACCCCCTGGACCCCGGCCACAGTTCAGCGACTCCATCGCCGACTTTGTCAGCACACACGCCCTCGCCTCCACAGACTACATCCTACTCGGGGACCTGAACTTCCACCTCGAGAAAAACAACGACACCAACTCCACCATCCTGATCGACATCCTAGCCATCTTTGGACTCAGACAACTCATCACAACACCTACCCACTCCGCCGGCCACACTCTCCACCCCATCTTCTCCGCAAGTCCCCACGTCTCCTTCAACCACACCACAGAACTCCACTGGACTGACCATCACTGCATCCACTTCACCTTCCAGAAACCCACCACGCACCACCGCACCCAACAGATGCCTCGCCGCTGCTGGAGCAAAGTCACCAAAGAACAGCTAACCACCACCCTCGCCCAGAGCCCCCTCACCGACCCCACCAACCCCGACACCACCGCCCACAACCTCAGACAGTGGATCGACGACTGCGCCAACACCCTCGACCCGGTCAAGAAACCCTCCAACAGCCACACCAGCAAGAAAGCCTGCTGGTTCACTAAAGACCTTCAGGCCTCCAAGCAAACCTGCCGGAAGCTAGAGAAGAACTGGCTCCGAGAATGAACACCGGACAGCTACGCAGCCCACAAGAACGCCACCCGCAGACACCATCACCTCATCAGAGCCGCCAAAAGAGCCTCCTTCAAAGACCGACTAGACAACAACGCACACAACAGCAAAGAGCTCTTCAACATCGTGAAGGAGCTCTCCAACCCCAGCTCCAACACCAATGACATCCCACCTTCGCAGGACCTGTGAGACTCACTGGCCACCTTCTTCCATCGCAAGATCACAGACATCCATGACAGCTTCAACGCCACGACCACCACGACAACCAATGAGACCTCCGCCCCCACGACCACCATCCGCACCAACTGCCTACTCTCCTGGGCCAGCATTAACGATGACAACACCATCAAGATCATGAACACCATTCACTCCGGATCTCCGTCAGACCCATGCCCTCACCACGTCTTCAACAAAGCCAGCACCACCATCGCACCCCATCTCCGGAAAGCCATCAACATTTCCTTCGATACAGCTACCTTCCCGGAGAGCTGGAAGCACACCGAGATCAACGCCTTACTCAAGAAACCCAAGGCGGACCCGAAGGACCTCAAGAACTTCCGTCCCATCTCCCTGCTCCCGTTCCCGGCGAAGGTCATCGAGAAGACCGTCAACAAACAACTGACCCGCTACCTCAAGGAGAACAGCATCCTGGACCCGTCCCAGTCCGGGTTCCGCAGCAACCACAGCACCGAAACTGCCCTCATCGCCACCACCGATGACATCAGGACCCTGCTAGACAACGGAGAAACCGCGGCCCTCATCCTCCTGGACCTATCAGCTGCCTTCGACACGGTCTGCCACCGCACACTACACACACGCCTCCACAACGTCGGTATCCTAGAGAAGGCCCTGGACTGGACCACCTCCTTCCTCACCGTCAGAACACAGAGCATCAGCCTCACCCCTTCTGCTCCGAAGCCACCGAGATCATCTGCGGCGTACCCCAGGGCTCATCACTCAGCCCAACGCTGTTCAACATCTACATGGCATCGCTCGCCCACGTTGCCTGACTGCACGACCTCAACATCATCTCTTACGCAGATGACACCCAGCTGATCCTCTCCCACACCAAGGACCCCCACATCGCCAAAACCAACCTCCACGAAGGAATGAAGGCCGTTGCCGAATAGATGAGGAACAGCCGACTGACACTGAACTCGGACAAGATGGAGGTCCTCATCCTCGGACCCACCCCCTCGGCCTGGGACGACTCCCGGTGGCTGACCGCACTAGGAACAGCTCCAACACCCACCGACCACGCACGTAACAAAGGGATCATCCTTGACTCCACCCTCTCCATGACTAAGCAGGTCAACGCCGTCTCTTCCTCCTGCTTCAACACCCTCTGTATGCTCCGCAAGATCTACAAGTGGATCCCCACCAAAACAAGAAGAACGGTCACCCAGGCCCTCGTCAGCAGCAAGTTGGACTACGGAAACACCCTCTATGCAGAAGCCTCGCCCAAACTCCTGAAACGGCTTCAACGCATCCAGAACACTTCTGCGCGTCTGATCCTCGACATCCCTCGCCGCAGCCACATCACACCCCACCTGAGAGACCTGTACTAGCTCCCCACCAACAAGAGGATCACCTTCAAGCTCCTCACCCACACACACAAGGCACTCCACAACACCGGACCAGTGTACCTCAACAGACGACTCAGCTTCTCTTCTACACCCCCACCCGTAAGCTCCGCTCCGCCGACCTCGCCCTCGCAGATCGTTCTCCCACCTTGCCGCCAAGACCCGGAACACCCTTCCCATCCACCTACGGCAGACCCAAGACCTGCTATCTTTCAGAAGACTCCTCAAGACCTGGCTTTTCGAGCAGTAGCAGCACCTCCCACCCCCGGCGCCTTGAGACCCTCACGGGTAAGTAGTGCGCCTTACAAATCCTATGATTGATTGAATAACATACGTGTGGTGGGACTCCCAGAAGTATCTGAAGACTCTGACTCCATGATTACCTGCTTGGAAATGAGATGCTCCGAGGCATCAGGCAGCGACTTGCCCTCCTGTCTGCAGGTGCTGGGCCTGGAAGCCTTTATGAACACAGCCCCCATCCAAATTCCGACCTGCCAGAAACTTCACCCACTGGTTTGACCATCACCCTACCCTCGCTTCATACTGGGGGGCAGTTCATGTCATGCCCCCCATCGTGACAGAACTTGCACATATGAACACATGGGAGACAACAGCTCTGAAGATTTACAAAGAGGCATATAGTTCAGCATCACTTTGTGAACCTAGTTCTACTACTTGCCAAGCGAGTCCTCACCCTGCATGGAGAGATCTCCTACCCCCATCCTAATACAGAGGAATAAGGCACTTCTCCACTGGGGCGAGGCCAAAAGTACGAATCTCCAACATGAAGAGGCATGCTGTCTCCATAAACAACCCATAGAGGCACCATGGGACACCATGCTCATACAATTTCTGAGAAGAGGTACGAGAGGAAGATGCCCCTCCTCCCCAGTAACGACTACCTATGATCTCTAAAAAGCAGCCTTCCATTTGCCACCTCAGTTTGAACCCTCTACTCTGCTGATGCCACCGCCCTGATTCCACCGTTCTACCGCCATCCCTGACACCAGTAAAGAGTTAGCCTGGCTCAACAATATGACCCCCCCCCCCCCCCCCCGAAGCTCCCACTCTATCTTACAGTCACCGCCATCTCTCTACCGGACATCTAGGCACCACTGTTTGCAATGCTGCATAACTTTATCTTCCTCCCACAGTTACTGTTTTGGAGGTACACACACTGATTGGCTCTACGCTGGGGATGTGACACACAATGGCATCAAGTGCAGACCACACAACTAACATACATGTATCAGGCCTCAGTAAGGGCAAGAGCCCCCCAGCTGTTGCACCCTGTTTTACCGCCATCCCAAGTTCCACTGTGATGCTCTCCCATGGTTGGTGTAGCCACATCTGAGTTTGACAGTTGCTAAGTATATGATCTAATGGCTTTACCAAGTTGTATAACTGTGGAAAAAACCTCAATAAAAAGCTTTTCAGAAAAAATCGACCAGTCTACCTGCTCCCAATTGGAAGTTACAGCTTATTAACTGTAATAAGGTACATCCAATGGGCCGGGTTTTGCTACTGGGCAGTTTCCTGCACTGGCGCGAGTCCCTTTGGCTGTAACAATGCTAACTTTTATTGCCAAGAACTACGGATATGGTCACAAACCTCATCAGGGGGTCACTCAATGTCCTACATCCCCCTGCGCACAACCACCCGTGACTGTTTTGCGCTTTATAAGGCATGCTGCAGTCCCATAGCATGGGCCACGCCTGGACTGTGCCTGGGCCAAGGGCAGGTCCATCTTTGCTCGTCATCACACAGAAGAGGCTGGGATGGACCACCCCCCTTGACTACACTTTTTCCTCTTGGACATTGGTGAGCTATGTTGTTCCTCTGTTTGCAATAACCATAGTAATTACCATGGGTCATGTGAGATGGAGCAGGGATCATTGGCAAGAGAAAACTGATTGGAGAGAAAGACAACATCACTGCTAAATCCCAAACAGGGACTCAAGTAGGGATCCCGCTTGACTCATTTCTTGTCAGGGCAGTAGGTGTTATCATGAAGGAGATAGACCTAGCGGGAAGTTGGTTGTCTCTTGATCTGGGTGTAGAGCCATGTACATTGCAGTCTCGATTTAAGCCACTTCCTTTAGCCACATCTAGTGATGTTCCCCCCAGTCTGATGAGCCTGCCGAATGTAGCTGATTCTGAAAAATCCCCCCGATAGTGTGCAGCAATGCTTCAGGATCCGCTGGCCTTGTATTTCCTAATATCAGTCAGGCAGGAAGATAAGGCAAGGGCCTCTTCCTGCTCCGACCAAAAATCAAGGACCTGATACTATACACTCAAAAGGCTCTTCAAAGCAAAGGGGTCCCAGCGACCAGCAGTATAATGCTACTCGGGGGTGAACAATAAAAAGATGGATAAGGATTTAGCAACTGCTTTGGAAGTTATTGTGGCTAAGGTAAAATCTGCAGTGGCTTCCCTAATCAATACTTTGGTTCTTAAGATAGATGCACTTAAGGAGACTGTATCAGCCCCAGCAACCAACCTTGACTCCCAGGCACTATCTACAGCTATGTCTTCTTCAGCCATACATGTTTCAGCAATTGTCCAGGCTGTTTCTAAAGAGCCCACATGTACCTTGACTAAGAAGGCAACACCCCCTGATGGTGCCCCTGCCATTTCTAATGTTCCGGCATGCCCAGCAGGGAGGACAATGAGTATGTCATCTACCAATCATGGCCCAGTAGGGAACGGCAATTGGGTACGAGAGGCATCTGATGCCAGATTTAATATTACCTGCCTTTCTTCGACTTCCAACCAGTATGACCAGAGGTGCTCTCCCCAGCTTGAACTTACCCCTTGCTTGTTGTCCATATGTGGTGGTGCTAGCTGGTGTACCATCATTATGCAGCTGCTGGAAAGAGTCTGAGAAATAAAGTATGTCATTGACTAACTCAGAATGCAAACTTTTCAAACTATGAATACAATTACATTCTTTTAGTCAGGAGGGTGAGTCGGCTTGGTCGCACAGTGGAGTCAATTGAAGGGGATTGTGCTGTGATAAACTGTAGATATCCAGCATTGGCTTTACATTTGATTGTAACAGGTCGAAAGGTGGGCAGTTCGGTGGGTTGTGATAGTATTACCCCTTATTTTTACAAACCGGTCTTATCTCATTTGCTGCAGGACTGTAGGTCCCAGTCGCCAAGTTTGGAGTGTTCCTATTAACAATAGATTCTTATTACTTAGTGATCTTGAGGAAAACAATTGATTTCCAATCCCTATAGGAGAGGTTGAGATCCTACACATTGGTAGAATGGCAACAGGGTGCCCTAGTACATTTGCACCTGGTGTGCAGGCAGGTGATGATGTCCACTCCTCAATGCTAGTCTACCCCCCTCAGTAGTCAGTGGGCTGGTAGGAGACAGTGTAAAGCCTCTGTTGGCAGTCGATATGCCCACAATCAATTCTGGGTGTACTTGGTTCCAGGAGAATACCCAAACTAAAATTATTTCTTGGAACATTGCTAGGATAAACAAGAAGCTGGCTTGCCCAGAGAGGGGCAAATCTGTTGATTGTTTTGATGCATGTTTATTCCAGGAGAGCTGGGCTACCAAACCCTGTTTTCGTTGAGGGTTTGTTAATTTTGATTGCCCCCCACGTGTTCATCAGGAAAGGGCCAGCCTTCGGGGGGTTGCCATTTGGGTTAAAATTACTTTGTTATGTTCGGTCAAATAATTGATCTTGCCTCCCCCGATGTTTTGTGTGTTGTACTTCAGTTTCCCTCAGGCGATTTTTTTTGTATTTACAACATTTATTGTAGGTGTGGGCGCGGTGGCTAATTTTCCAGCGATTGACTTGATAAAAGCACACATGCGAGTATGTCCGTCTGACTATCTTAATATCATAGTGGGGGATTTTAATTTTAATTTTGAACCCCTTGGTCTTGGTGCAGTTTTCTAGGGTGACGTATTAGGTGGTGGGGAGGTTAATGATGAAGATGGTGTCTGGGCAATACCCGAACTGTCGCTCTCCCCGATCCAGAAATGGTCTTCAGTTGCCCTTCAGCTTAACACTCTCACCTTGAATAATTACCTGTGTTCCTATAATGGAAGGACTCATTCTGAGAAAATGGGGAAACATACTTTCAATCGACCAGGAAGTACTAGTCTGATAGACTACATTCTATTAGATGTTCAACTATGACCACAGTTGGATGATATGGAGGTGATCTCCTGCATAGACAGTAATCAAAATGCCCTGGACCTCTCTCTGAGACCATAAGGAGTAAGACTTTGTAGAGCAGACAATGAATCATTTGACAAGAGGCTTAGGCCTACCAATAATGGACGTAGGCTCGAATGGAGTGTTTTAGCTGGCACCTTGTGTACAGGAACTGCAAATTTCCGAGGTTATTATCTCAGCTTTGTCAGCCGTGGAGACAGCCAGGGTCAGCACTAACGACTTCTTGGGGGCCCTTTCTGTAATACACAATACTTTGTTTCCCGCCTTTAAACAATTTTTTTTAGTGAAGTCCAAGGGATTGCCAAGGAGACTTAGGATGGTGTCATGGTACTCCAAACCATGTAGCATAGTGAAACTGGCACTTCTAGATGCCCTCAAGGGGGGGTGTAGGACATTAATCCAGGAAGCTAGGTCCACCTTTAAAGCAGCCATGTCCAGGGCAAAGAAAGACTTTGAACTAGCTAAATGGGAAACCCTTATGACTTCTGCAAGGAATAAAGACCACTGTTCTTTCGGCAAGCTCTGGCCGGTAGGGGAGGGGGAGAATTTGCTGAGTTCCCTTGCAAAATCACTATTGATGCGTGGTTTAACTGTTTCTCACAGTTATATATCTGGGTCCCACAGTGCAGGAAGGCCCCAAGCGACCTGGGGGAGACAGCATATTAAGGGAGGGAGATTATGTGCCGATTCTGGTTTGTGAGGTTGCAGAAGCAATTGATTGGAGCACACCAGGCAAAGCACATGGGTTAGACATGGTGGCGGGGGATCTTTTAAAGGCAGATAAGGACATTTGAAGTGCCTATTATCCCTTGTTATTCAATACTATAATGGGGGGGGGGTGCCATGCCCCCTACATGGGCAGGGGCAGAAATCATCCCAATTTTCAAAAAAGGGATTGAGATCGCTGCCTTTATTTTCGGCCAATCAGCCTAATTGACTCCTCTCAGAAACTCTTCTCTAGGATCCTGCTTGGTGGATTGCATTCTTGAATGGACAATGGAGGGTTGCTGAGTCCCTTGCAGGCTGGGTTCAGAGCAGGAACAAGACCTGCTGATCAAGTGTTTCATTTGCAATTGCTTTATTGGAATTGCGTAACACTGGGAAGGGTCGCATGTATGTGATTTTTGTGGGCCTTAGATCTGCTTTTGATATGGTGCCAAGGGAGGCCCTGTAGAGGGTTATGGTTGATCTTGGGGCCCTTAGTTATCTTTGTTTTGTTATTTGTAGGCTTCATGTCAACAACTACACACAGGTCAAGTGGTGGTCTTTGGAGAAGCTAAGTCCATCCATCCCAGTTACCCGGGGTGTGAGGCAGGGATGTGTCCTTTTAATTGTACATCAATGATTTGGTGGCTCAGGTAGAGTGTTGTAATCATGATGCCCGACACTGGCCAGCAGGAAGGTTCCAGCACTCCTGTTTGTCGACAACAGCCTGCCGGTTGTCAAGTCACCAATGGGTATTCAAAACCTTTTAAACCAGTTTGGGGTCTTCTGCAAACTGAGAGGCCTGGAAAATTAACGTTAAAAAGCCAAGTTCATGGTGCTCAATCCTTGTTTGTCATCTCGTTCCCGTCCTGTGTTAGATGGAATCCCCTTGGGAAGAGTACATACATTTGAGTATTTGGGCTTTCTACTTACAGAAAAATTTGGTTGGACATCGCAAATTCAAACAAACAAATTAAAATTGGAGCAATACACAGGAGGGCTGTTAAGAGCTTTAAGGCGCTATTTATATTTCTTCCAATCGCTCTTGCCTTACAAATTTATAATATGCATGACCTTGGTACATATTTAGGTGCCAATTACGATCCGACAAAAAAATTCCCCGTACGACTCGTATCCGGTCTTTTTACCGTACGAATCGTACAAGTGCCGTACAAACTGCCAATCACGATTCGCATGGTAAAAAGTCCATACGAACCGCATTGGGAATTATTCCCCACACGTCCTCGGGTCGGAAAATGTGTCCGACACGTCCTCGGACGATTTACCGTACAAATGTGAAAAGTGAAGTCCGACCGCGGAATCACGATCCATCCCGTGCGTCCGATGTTACAACCGTATGGAAAAAACACCGTCCGCACCGAACACCCATAGCAACCATGGAGACATGTGCCCGCATACGTGCCGCACCCCCCCCAGCCCCCGTACGTACGCGCCGACCCCCCCCAGCCCCCGTACGTACGCGCCGACCCCCCCCGTCCCCGTACGTACGTGTCGAACCCCCCGTGTATGTACACACGTGTACGTTCGAGTCGTATCCCCACCCGTGTATGTACAACCGTGTATGTGTCGTACCCCCGTGTATGTACACCCGTGTATGTGTCGTACCCCCCGTGTATGTACACCCGTGTACGTGTCGTACCCCCGTGTATGTACACCCGTGTACGTTCGAGTCGTACCCCCACCCGTGTATGTACGGTGCGTACCCCCAGCGCGTGGGGGTACGACTCGAACGTACACGGGTGTACATACACGGGGGTACGACACGTACACGGGTGTACATACACGGGTGGAGATACGACTCGAACGTACACGGGTGTACATACACGTACATACACGGGGGTACGACACGTACACGGGTGTACATACACGGGGGTTACGACACGTACACGGGTGTACATACACGGGTGGGGGTATGACTCGAACGTACACGGGTGTACATACACGGGGGGTACGACACGTACACGGGTGTACATACACGGGGGGTATGACACGTACACGGGTGTACATACACGGGTGGGGATACGACTCGAACGTACACGGGTGTACATACACGGGGGTACGGCATGTACACGGGTGTATATACACGGGGGGTACGACACGTACACGGGTGTACATACACGGGTGGGGGTACGACTCGAACGTACACGAGTGTACATACACGGGGGTACGACACGTACACGGGTGTACACACACGGGGGTACGACACGTACACGGGTGTACATACACGGGGGGGTACGACTCGAACGTACACGGGTGTATACATACACGGGGGGTTCGAAAGGTACACGGGTGTACATACACGGGGGTACGACACGTACACGGGTGTACATACACGGGTGGGGGTACGACTCGAACGTACACGGGTGTACATACACGGGGGTACGACACGTACACGGGTGTACATACACGGGTGGAGATACGACTCGAACGTACACGGGTGTACATACACGGGGGTACGACAAGTACACGGGTGTACATACACGGGGGGTACGACACATACACGGGTGTACATACACGGGTGGGGGTACGACTCGAACGTACACGGGTGTACATACACGGGGGGTACGACACGTACACGGGTGTACATACACGGGGGGTATGACACGTACACGGGTGTACATACACGGGTGGGGGTACGACTCGAACGTACACGGGTGTACATACACGGGGGTACGACACGTACACGGGTGTACATACACGGGTGGGGATACGACTCGAACGTACACAGGTGTACATACACGGGGGTACGACACGTACACGGGTGTACATACACGGGGGGTACGACACGTACACGGGTGTACATACACGGGTGGGAGTACGACTCGAACGTACACGGGTGTACATACACGGGGGGTACGACACGTACACGGGTGTACATACACGGGGGGTACAACACGTACACGGGTGTACATACACAGGGGGTACGACTCGAACGTACACGGGTGTATACATACACGGGGGGTTCGACACGTACGTACGGGGGCTGGGGGGGTCGGCGCGTACATACGGGGGCTGGGGGGGATCAGCGCGTACATACGGGGGCTGGGGGGGGTCGGCGCGTACATACGGGGGCTGGGGGGGGTACGGCGCGTACCGGGCCACCTACTCTGGTCGTTTCGCGCCGTACTTTGCTTTTCCGGCACTTTTTGGGTGCCGTGAAAATATCGCCGTCCGGACTGCTGTCGGTTCGAATCGTACTTCCTGGGTCGTGAAACGCTGCCTGAAAGCGTCCCGACGTCACGTCGCAGCATTCCCGGATCACATTCGTACGTATATTTTCGTCGGTCGGTGTTTTTTACGATTCGTACGGAAATGGTGTTTCCGTGCGAATCGTAATTCCATGTTTGTAAAGTTTTCCGACCGGGTACGAGTCGGACGGAGAAAACTCTCCGACCGACGGTTCGTACCCGGTTTTTACCGGATCGTAATCGGCACCTTGGTTGGGGAAAACATTGGGGCCATGCTAATGTTGGCAAATTGGAGCTTGTCGAGAATAAGTTCCTTTGCTCCTTGGTTAACCTTCCAACTAGCACTCTGCTCATTCCACTGAAGCTAGAGTTGGGACGAGAGTCTCTGGCCCTAAAAATTGGTCTTTGACCCTGGCTGTATTGGAGGCGGATCTGGGTCTCCTCTGGATTTTGACATATTGGCTGGGTCTTGAGAAAATTCTGAGGTTACCAGGTGCCACTAAGATACATTGAATCCAGTTCATTAAAAGCCACCTTACTGAAATAGACCATGAGGAGCTATGGACAGCCCCACAGAGCGCTTGTGTACTTCTGAAATCTGAGCTCAAGGGAGGTAACTGGTGACACATGGCCGAAAGATTTCTTAGGTACAGGAGAGGGTGTTTAATCAATGCTGCCTTCCTGGAATTTAAAGATTTCAAATTGGAAGGATATTTGGATGAGATTGAACCACCATTGGCAAAACATTGTATGTGAAATTTCGGTTCGGGTCCTTGCCTGTACATACAGTAACTGTTAAATTACAACAATCGGGTTCTGATCTTTGATCCATCCTATCCATTTTGCTCTGAAGAGCCAGAATCCATTGAGCATGTTGTTATTTGTTGTCTTATGTGTCATGTATATAGGAGGAGGTGACTTTTGCCTCTATGTCTGAACCTTGGGGCCAGAGGCTATAAGACTACTTTTAGGCTATTAAGAACGGACACATCACAACTTTTTGTTTTTGCAGTCTCCCAGTTTTTGTTAAACATGTGGCGGATTTGGCAAAGCAATTTATATTTATGAATGATGATTGGTCCCTTTGTCCCCCCCCCCCCCCCCCAGTGATGTATGAAGATTAACTTTTTATTGACTTAATTATGATCTTGCTTGTTTTAATACTAACTGTACGTGTATTTTATTGATTTTAACTGATTATTTAAATGTAACTTTCTCTTTTAATTTTGTTCGTTTGTGCTTTTATGGCATACAGCGTACTAAAGAATATGATGAAACTCCCATGCAATGCTATTCTACGGGAGAGGTAGGCATTGCTGCAGTGGCAAATGAATTTAGGACTTTTTCACTACTAGGACATGTAAAACTTAAAAGTACATGTCTTACCTTTTGAATAGACTGCACCCTGACCTCTTTTGTGTTCAGGGCCTACACTAGGGGTGACTTATGTGTATTAAAAAGGAAGGTGTGGGTCTGGCACACCTGGAAAAAAGGTTTATTTTGTAAGGTCAAAATGTCAGTTTAAAACTAGACATGCAGTTTGCACTGGCAGGCCTGTGACATGTTTGAAGGTCTACTTAAGTGGGAAGTAGAATTAGTACTACAGGCCCACTATTAGTATTTAACTAACAGTCCCTGGGTACATATAGTACCACTTTAGTAGTGACTTACTAGTAAATTAAGTGTGCCAATTGGGTGAAGGCCAGTTCAACCCTGTTTTAAGGACAGAGTACAAGCACTTTAGCACTGGTTAGCAGTGGTGAAGTGTGCAGTGTCCTCAAGACAGCAAAACTGAAGTCAGCAAAACAGGAGGGTTGCAGGCCAAACTTAGGGGAAAGCCATGCCAAGGATGCCAGGTCTAACACAATGCATCTATATTAAATGGTGAATACCTTTAATTGTTAGCACAAGCACAATACTACAATGAACTGTACATACTATCATGCTTATCTGATGTGCTTCCTTCCAACATCTTGCCAGGAAAGTGGAATAAAGTCCCAACTCCTATCTATGTGACAAGTGCTACAAAGAAAGTTTTGATCATATATTTTTTGTCTCAATGCCACCATATTATACACTATTCCACTCTATGCCACTATAATGTAAGCAAATCCATTCTATGCCACTACACTCTATGCTATTCCACTGTACACACATCCATTTTATGTAACTCTAAAGTATGGTAGTCCACTCTACCCCACTCCAGCGTATACCACTCCAGTGTATGTCACTCCAGTGTATGCCACTCCAATCTGCACCACTTCACTCTACTCAATCACACTGCATGCATCTCAATTTTACACCACTCCACTATATGGTATTCCACTTTATCTCATTCTGCTGTATACCACGCCAGTCTATGCCGCTCTAATGTATGCCATTCAACTGTAGGGTACTCCAGTATAAGTTTTTTCACTCTGTAGTACAGCCACTCTAATCTACGCTGTGCAACTGTATGTAACTCCAATGTAGCACAGTCCATTGTATGCTATTCCATTGGATGCCATTCCACTCTATGCCGCTCCACTGTATGCTATTCAACTCTACCCTACTGTACTGTATGCCAGTTCGCTCTTTGCCACTCCACTGTACGCCACTCCGTTGTTCCCTACTCCAATCTATTCTTATTCTGTTCCACTGTATGCCACTTGTACTACGCCCTAAGCTATTTCACTCTAGCCCACTCTACTCCACGCTATTACACTGTGCACAACTCCGACTCTACTCCACTCCACTGTGTTATTCCGCTCTACCCATATCCACTGTACGACGCTCCTGTCTAAACCACTCCAGTCTACACTATTAAACTGTATCCAACTCCACTCTATGCCACTCCACTTTGTGTTACTCCACTCTACCCCACTCCACTATACACCACTGCAGTCTTCGCCACTTCACCGTGTGCCACTCCACTCTACTCAACTCCACTATATGCTATTTCACTCTGTGCCACTACACTGAACCTACTCCACTCTACACTATTCAAGTGTTTGCCACTTCACTGTTCGACACTCCACTGTTTGCTATTCCACTTTCTAATACACTAGACGGTACGTCACTCTATGCCACTTCAATGTATGCCACTCCACTGTACACAGCTCCATTCTGTGCTATTCCATTAGACAACACTCCACTATACACCACTACACTGTGTTATAATCCACTCTACCTCACTCCAGTGTACGTCTCTCCAGTTTATGCTATTCCACTGTATGCTACCCCATTAGATGGTACTCCACTCTATGCTATTCCAGTGTATGCCACTCAACTCGTTGACACTCCACTGCTCGCTATTCCATTTTATGCTACTACTCTAGATGGTACGCCACTCCAATATACACCACTTCACTATACACCGCTCCATACTACACTGTTCCGTTGGACAACACTCCACTCTATGCCACTCAACTGCGATATATTCCACTCTACCCTACTCCAGAGTACACCATTTGACTGAATGCTACTCCCTTGTACACCACTCCACTGTATGCTACTCAGTGGCGGCTGGTGACATTTGAAAGTGGTAGGGCGGAAATCCAGGCAACTTTTGTGTCGATGTATGTTAGTTAGCAAACCTTGACTGAGACAAAAACTGACAACAAACATGCAAAATAAATAAACGAGTGAAGATCTATGAAAAGTGAAATTAAACTCAAGGGTGACAAATTGGTATCATTTTCAAACGCTTTGCAGCCCTTTGCATATAATGATCTTTTTGAGCAAGACAACATAATGTGCTAACCTGAAAGGCAGGTCAACGGCCTTTTTTGTAGTTTTTATACAGCGCAAACTTGGTCAAGGGGCATCGGAGGGCTTATGCAGTCGTGGCTGGCAAAACAGGGGGGTGGGGGTAATCTATAAGTGATGTCATGCACAAACATATGTCCCTTTCTAAGCACTGTAGTGATGGTAGGCGCTATCCTGTAAACACTTCTGGCACTATAAATATACAGTGAATTCAGACATATGTAAATGCACTTGTGCAATCACACTACATCGCTTGTGCTACGACACCAGTTTATACAACGGAATGAATACACACACACATAAACGTACCAGTGCATAGGTCCCCTATCACAACCCACCCCGTGAGATAAAGCCCCAGATTGAGCCTGATTGCCCCATCACAAGCAGCGCGTGTGAAATCATAAACACACCTGTCCCTTCAAACACACTCCTGACACACTGAGGCCAGTCTTGTGAAATGTCACGATCCCGCCGTCTTCGTCATCCCATGCATACCGGTGCTGCCATAAACACATTCCAGTGCCGCACAAATAACCACCATAAATCCGATTAATGGATTTAATCACCTGCTGTCTCTTCATCTCTGTGCTCCGTCCTCCCACCCACCACAGCTGCGTCCAAGACAAACAGGTAGCAGTTGCTGTGCCAGTTGCAAAAAAAGTTCTAAATGTAAAAAGAAGAGCTGAGCTGAAACCCCACACCCACGTGCATTGACTATCTTTCGTGTGCGTCGTCTCCCAAGGTTTGTTTGTGAACATCACACACTACAGAGCCTTTACAGATCGCCATCAGTGTGAACGCTTAAAGTGCCATTGGTGCAAGTGGTGAAAGCCGCCTCCTTCAGTCGCGGCTTACAATACTCGATGTGGGGGTGGACTCGGGTGGGGACAGGGGGAGTTTTAAATTAAAATAAAATAAAAACTTACCTGACCGGCCTCTGCTCCTGGGCCGGAGTCCAGCGTTGGCGCTCTTCAGTTTGTGAACAGGAGCAGCAGCGTCACAGGACTCCCGCCCTGCGTTCTTCAATTCCGGCTGGCTGCAGCTCTCCTCGCGTCATCGGACACGCAGCCTCCCTCCCTCCCCTCCTCCAATCAGAACTCTCCAGGCGAATCTCAGCGCGCCCCACCTGGGCCATTTTCTCCATGCAGCAGCCTACATAGAGAGAAGGGAGAGTGGGCGGTCCTGCTCAAGGGTAGGGGGGGAGTGGCTTGCCCAGTGTTGTGCATACGGACTGTTTGATCAGCCCCAGGGCCGGCCAAACAGTCCCTATGCACAACAGTGGGCAAGCCACTCCCCCCTGCCCTCAACCAGAACCGCCCACCCCCAACCAGGCACTTATGCTTTCTCGCAGTGCGAGAAGGCAGAAACATAAATGGTAGTTATTACCATTTATGTTTCTGCCTTCTCGCAGTGCGGGAAAGCAGGGGGGCGGCGCCCAAACGCCCCTATGGAGGAGCCGCCACTGATGCTACTTTACTATAAGCTATTCCACTGTATCCCACTCAACTGTATGTCCCTCCACTGTAACCCTGTCTAAGCACCCCGCTGAAACATGATAAAAAAAACTTTCAATGAACTTTAAAGACATTCCCACGTCAGAGGCTTTCTTACAGAATGTTGTCAGGCAACCAACTACGAATGATTGTATAATGTATTAGGTTATTGTGTTGCATATATTAATTTGTATCTGAATTGATTAACATTGTTTACTTATGTATTTTTTAGGTTAATTATTGAGTGTGGGGGGGCGGTTAAAGGTTGGTGACGTCTTCATTTCATTTGCATTGAGCCATGCTTTAGAGGTAGAGTGCACTTTAAACAATGGGTGGGGCATTTTCAGCACAGGTGCACAAGTTTAGTTTAAATAGCTCAGGTCGGGAGGGATACATTTAGAAAGCTAGCTGGAGAGAAACAGGGAGGCTGTGTTTTTTGAAACCAACGTGTTAATAGCAGGTATGTAAGGGATCAGTTAGTGTTCCGATCATGACTTGGGAAAAGGGAGTTTATTATTATTTAGATTCGAAAGGACTTTCACCGTGATGTTTACCAGGAGAACACTTTGTGTATATGTGATGTAAACTGGGGAAGTTTGGATGGTGAACTTTTAGTTGAAGGTTGGGTTAGTGAACATCGTGTGTGTAAGCCTTTAGCACAATATGTTTTTCGTTAGCACTTCATGGGGGAACAAGGGTGTAATGATTAGCGGGACTTTTTGATGCGGGTTTTAGACAGTAATGGTTAAATGTTAGTATTGTAAAATCAATTTGTAACTTATTGCTAGTTGTAACAAATATATTAATACATATTTTTAAACATCATAGATACCCCCGAAGAAGGTCGTGAAGACCGAAATGCATTGGGTAGATTTCAAGTCTGGTGAATTATGAAGTTTCGGCACTTGCCTGTGAATAGGCCCGGATGGGCAATCTCAGAGCACAAAGACGCATGAAATTTAGAAACTTTTTCACCTTTGACGTGATGGTTAAAAAACGATGACATTTTGAATAAAGTGGAAGAACTTGACAAAATTATGGAATGTTTGTGAATACCGTTCACTTGTGTGCAAAGGCTGTGCAACTCCTTCATGACATGCACACAGCGTGCCATAACATGGATAATCCACTCTACCTCACTCCAGTGTACGTCTCTCCAGTTTATGCTATTCCACTGTATGCTACCCCATTAGATGGTACTCCACTCTATGCTATTCCAGTGTATGCCACTCAACTCGTTGACACTCCACTGCTCGCTATTCCATTTTATGCTACTACTCTAGATGGTACGCCACTCCAATATACACCACTTCACTATACACCGCTCCATACTACACTGTTCCGTTGGACAACACTCCACTCTATGCCACTCAACTGCGATATATTCCACTCTACCCTACTCCAGAGTACACCATTTGACTGAATGCTACTCCCTTGTACACCACTCCACTGTATGCTACTTTACTATAAGCTATTCCACTGTATCCCACTCAACTGTATGTCCCTCCACTCTGCGCTATTCCACTGCATGCCTCTGCACTCTATGACAGTCCACTGTACGCCCCTTTAGTACACTATATAACACTCCACTAGACGCCACTACTCCACTCCTCTCTATGACACCCTACACCACTCCTCTTTACGAAACACCACTCTACTATATACTACACCAGTGCACTGTATGACACACTCCTCCAATGTACTTTATGACACTCCTCTCAATAATACTCCACTGAATGACACTATGCTGAACCCTACTCCACTCTATGCCACTCCTCTCTACAACACTGTACTCCACTGTCTGACAGTCTATGACACCCTGCTCCACTGTACAACACATCACTCCACTGTACAACACACCGCTCCACTCTACGATACTCAACACCACTGTACGACACAAGACGTCACTCCACTCCGTATGACTTTACTCCACTGTAAGCTACCCCAATTCACTTTACTCCACTGCTCTGTATTCCACTCTACAATATTCCTCTCTCCAACACTTCACCCTATGCCACACTCCTTCATTGTACTGCACAACACACTAATAAATGACCCTCAACACTGTAATTTGAAACTAAATTGTATTAAAAAATAAAGAACATTGAAATTCGATGAAAAAACAAAAGTTAGAATTTTTGGGGGAAAACATGATTTATTCTTTCTATATAAAACTCAACTTAAACTAGACAAACATTAAAAATTCTACAGTTATAGTTAAACTGAAATGTATGCACCACGTTCAAATTACTATATTGCACACCTCCATATCCAGTGTTATCACCACACTCGCCACACTATATTAACAATAACTTGCACCTACTCCATGCACTGGTTATACTCTTCCACATTACATCACTTTTACTGTGTGAAATCATAGTATTCATAACTACACTTATGACATCCCAAATGACATCATTTGTGAGAACAAAGTGGATGGAGCAGGTGAGATGCTGGACCAGACAGCCTTAGGGTGGTCTTTCCCCCAACTTTTTGCCTACTGCCTCCACATTTCTAACATTGTTTTTGCTGGCTTTAGGTTTCTGTGTACTTTACCACTGCTAACCAGTGAAAATGTGCTTGTGGTCTGTCCCCTAAACATGGTTACATTAGTTCATCTCCAATTGACATATTTAATTTACTGATAAGTCCCTAGTAAAATTGCACCCCCTGTACAGAGGGCCAGTCAATTAAATGCTACTAGTGGGCCTGCAGCAGATTGTGCCACCCACTGAAGTAGCCCGTTAACCATGTCTCAGGTCTGCCACTGCAGATCCCATATGTGCAGTTTTACAATGCCATATCAGCCTGCCAAATAAACCACTTTCCAGGCCCAAATGTTCCCTTTTTATACATATGTCATCACAAACGTAGGACCTGGACAAACCAGAAGGCAGGGTGCAATATATTTAAAACGCAAAACATGCACTTTTAGGTTTTACATGTCTTGGAAGTCATTTTTCACTCCTGCAAGGCCTATCTCTCCGATAGGATAACATTGGGATTACCTTATGGCATTTTATAAGTGTAATTTCCAATTGGGAAGAGATTAGACCCCGAAATATGGTGTCTCTGGAATCCTAATTAAAAATACTAGCTTATGCTGAAGTCGGATTTTAAATTACAGTTCAGGAAATTACACTTTTAGAAAGCTCTACCAAACACAGGGTCGGGCTCATAAACTCAGTTAGGCTGAGCCACCTTAAAAAAACACAAATACACAAATGCCAAACCTGACTAAACCTTTGAAAGTCCAATTAATCCATACACACTACACTTAATAAAAGCGATCAATGTTTAATTTTTTTTGCAACATTATACAAACACTATCATTATTTGTTATTTTTGTCAGACATAAAAGACCAAGTAAAGGATTACATCACAAATGTTCTTCCCTCCCACCTACAACAATTTATACAAAACGGGGGAAAGAAACTGAAATAAATTGAGACAAATACATATCTGATAAACAACACAAAAAACAATTACTGCAATATATCAATAGATCAGTTCATCTATTTGCAAAGTCCAGAGCAAAAATTTATGAAAAAAAGAGGTTAAAATTACATCTTTAAACAATTCAATAAATTCAACTGCTCTTTTTTGTGGACAGTGTACCTCTGACAACATGTGACTGGTAAAACCAGGTTAGTGTCATTTACAAAAACCATTAGTTGATTCCTTGGATTTTGAAGCCACACTGTTTTTTAAACCAATGATTATGACAGTAGGCATACAAACAATGGTCAATGAGTTTCAAACCCTCTATACCTCCTTATAACATCCTTTATGGGATTCTCCTCAGTACACAGAACTAATATCCACTCGGGTGGTTTGGAAAATGGGCATTAAAGTGCAGATAGCATTTGTTTACAGAGAAAAGGACAGATAGGACTTCGCCCTCTACAGCGTTCTTTGTGGAGAGGCCAGTCCCTGAACATACAAAAGCTTTCTTGCGTAGCCAAATCCCCAGTACATACAGTTATGTATTGTAATGATAGCTTATTTCATATTTAAATAAACTAGAAATTCAGTGCAAAAACAAAGTTTCAAGTGATGTTATAGTTAGGTATGGTACTCATATCTAACTTTGCGTTCCAAACACCTTAGAAACTCATTAAAAAAACACAAAGGTTAAGATGACATTATAGTTAGGTGAAAATGTCACTAAAAACGTACCATTTTGAACTTTAAAAAAAATGAAATTCACCAGTTATATTTATCTGAGCGAACTATAATTTGCACTTCCACCATGCACTGTTTATTATCTCACAGATTACATCACTCACAACATGTTCAATGATACACTTGATCACATCACCGATGACATCACTGATGGCACCATCGACCATACAGTTGTTCAATTTACTAAACAAACCAGAACAGCCTTTGAAACATGTAAATATGTTTTACATGGAACAGAATCATGCAAAGTATAAATTAAATAAACATGTGTGCTTATATTAAATAATTAGACTGTAACCAAGTAGCTCTAGATGCACAAGCACCATTGGTGGCCAAGCCCTACTATGCACTTTGTTTGCAATTTCCACAACATTTCACAGAGTTCACTACCTCCAGACACCCAAGCTCAATTAGGTAGCCAAGCCCTTACTATGTTCAGTCTTTAGTCTGTGCACAACTTGTTAAATGCATTACTAATACAACAGCAATAAAAAAAATTGTTCTAGATATAGCTTAGTAAACAACTTTCAATGTGCTAAGTATAGCATATTGTCACACTCATTGGATGATGTGATCAGTGATGTCATCAATAATGTCATCAGTGATGTCATGAATGATGTTATTAAACATGTTATCAGTGATTTAAGATGTGTGTTAATAACAAGTGCATAGGGGTGCAAGTTATAGTTATAACTGGTGGGTATAGTTATAGTTAGCCCAAATAATTATAACTAATCAGAATCCCTCACAGAGAGCAAGTGGAGATTCAGTAGAAATGCTGCTCCTTGTGATTTTCTCTGGTAGCCATCAATCAATCAGGGTTTATATAGCGTGGCCACTCACCTGTGGGTGTCTCAAGGCGCAGGGGGGGCAAGGGAGGACAAAGTGGGGCTGCTGATTCGTCTGGGCGCTGGGGTTCAGTCGAAAAGCCAGATCTTGAGATCCTTCCTGAACTGGGTCAGCCATCAATGATTTTGCACAATTGATCCAATTGTGCTATTTATGCTATTTCACCCTGACAACTAATAGGCAAATTTATTCTTAAATCTTGTCTGCTAATCAGCATTGCTCTACATCACTTGCTTTATTTATTTGAGTAAACTTTAAATTAATCATAAAGTATATAAGAGAAGTCAATAGCTTAATGCAGCGTAATGGTAGGTTGCTCAGTACACTGGATGGACATCAAGTTTACTCTACCATTGAGATGGTTACCTGGCCATTGCTTAAAGTCTCAGAAACACCATGCGACTCCTGTTTACCTAGACACTTATCTTCAGTTGGAGTCAAAAGAATTGCCCAAGTCTGTGGCAAAAGGTCTGAGTCCATGTCTCTCCACACAGCAGTTCCCATTCATCACAGGACCGCATATTTCAACATCATAGGGATGTGGGTTAGCCTGCCCTAAGGATACTGGTGGAGCACCTTGGAAAACTATTCTGAAGGTACAATCAGGGAAGTGTTCTATTCACACCGTCACTCATTTTGGCAGCCCGGCACTTATTTTTGGGGACTGGCACTTATTTTTGCATCAGACATTTACCGAGTGCAAGAAAGGGCAAAACAAGCAAAGCCTAAAGTCGAAGGAAGAGAAAGACGGAAACATTGACAGAACGGGAGGAAGCTGCAACCTGCAAGACACATAGGCAGGGAATGTCTGATATTGGTTTTAAAAGGCATGAGGTGGATTAAATACCAACCATCCTTGGAATCGGGCATATAGAAATTTAATTGGACCGGCTGCGCGCTTCTGAGCAGAGCTTTGGGCAGGGACGGCTTTAGGGCAGTGCGACTGGTGTGACTGCACTGGGTGCTAACCTCTGGAGGGGTGCTGAACTTAGGCGGAGGACTGTGTTTAGCAATAACTTATGATTGAAGAGATGAGGGGCACTTTAGCCCGGTGGTAATGAGAGAATCCGAAGAGGCAGTCCCTAGGTGAGGAGGCGCCACAAATGATTGTCGCACCGGGCACCACCAGCGCTAAAGCCGGCCCTGGCTTTGGGCACCACTTATTCTTCTACAAATTAAGCACTGCCTACCACTGGAGGCTGGCATTGTCATTCAGTGATGCAGCTGTGGGCCGGCATTATGAGCATTGTTTCATATCTCCAATCGGCTACAAGATAGTGGGGTGATATTAAGGGTGCCTGGGTAACAGAACACAGCTTTGAAAGCGCATAGCTCAGCCAACATATTTGAAAAATTAAGTTTAGACATACGTTCACTAAAAACGTTTAATGCTCGTTGATTTACATGATTTTGTTAGGTTTTTTTTTGGTTCCCATGTAAGTCTTGGCTGTGAGACTGCATGTCGGCGCCCTACTCTTACATTAATAATAAAATCAGCTAAATAATTATTGAACGATGTGTTTTTTTAAAGACAGCACACTTTGTCATTCATCATATTCAGTCCACTGAAGCATGTTCAAAACTGTTATTAGAGGCCCACTACACATGCCGGCACATGCTAAGTGCAAGTAATATTGCCCAATTAATCAGTCATTTCTAATAGTATAATTGTAGAAGTGAGCTTCAACGGAAATGTTTAAAGTAGCATGTAATTATTTATGTAAATGCATTCCATCAAAGTTGTGAAAAGCGATTGTTCAACCAAATGAACCCAGCGTTAAAAACATTAAAGAGCAATACCGTGAATCGAGGAAATCACAAAAACATAAACCATGAGGTCAAGTGCCCCTATGGACAGGCAACAGCGTCATGATGATAAATACGTGCAGATATATTCGTTGTCGATTTACTAAATGTATATTTTATCTTTGTTATTTTATTTAATCAGTGACAAGAGCCAGATATCAATGGACTAAGAGGCCCGCTGAATCTGGATCATTATTGACATTTTCGATGCATTGTACCCTTCCCGCCCACTAATCAGTTCCCATTTAAAATACATATCATAAAAGTGAATTCCAGGCAGAGGCGGCCTTTGCTAAGATGGCGCCCTAGACGAAGGCGCCCCTGCTGGGACTCCCTAGGAGGCATCAGGGGCTCCCTTTTGTGTTCAATGGTCAATACCTGGATGAGCAGGGACTGGCCCCTGAACACAAACATACCCGAAGCTCCCCCAGCTCACTCACCCAACTCACTGATAGCCTAGCTGCCTCACGCAGATGATGGTTTTGTTGATGTGAGCCAGCTGGGGTCAGAGGGTGAAGGGAGGGCAAGGAAGGGGGCTAAAGGCGTGTTAAAACATCCTTGCCTTATGATAATGAAGGACTAAAACCATTCTAAACTGGCAAACCAGACAGAAACGAACAGGCAGGGACAAGGACACGGCTGGAGCAAGATGAGAAGGGAGCTACTGTTGGCATACCCTTAATGCACACAGCTCCATGCACCACTCAGAAAATAGGCGCCCTGGGCCCAGCTCGCCCATGCTAAAGGCCGGCCCTGATTTGAGGCCACAGTATTTAAAACATTTATCTCATCCATTAAATTGAAATGAATGGAAGAGCAATTTTGTGAAAAAGAAGATAACGGGTAGGTGTGTTCAAGGATGGATTAGGCAGAATCGGGCCTTTTGCAACTGCAAAAGGGCTATTTCTACATTAACTCCACTAACTGTTTGATTGTACTTCCTCCACTTGGACATTCAATGTTCTTCAAATTGAATGAAGGAGGAGTGTCATTCTTCTGTTGACCAATTCACTAAGGACAAGATGTATGAAGCATTATTACTGTAGCAAACATTTCTGCTGTAGCAAAAATTCCTTTTGTTATGTACGAACCTCAAATTGTGATTCAGTAACACGTTACCGAATCACAATTTGAAGTTGCAACCAAAAACCTATTTAGTATTTGGAAGGGGATTGTTTAGGATACCCTTCCAAATACTGAATTGCAGTTGTATGCATTTATGTTTTGCGACTGAATTCTGGCCCCATAACATTAATATTTGACCACCAATTCAAAACTGGTGGTAACCCATTCGCAAATGGGTCACTGGCCCCTTTCCTCTTTGAGAATGTAAAAATATATATTTTTTAGGAGCAGGCTGTCGTCCCACAGACCACTGCCTAACCTTTAAAAATTGAAGTTAAAAATTAAATTTTTTGAGGGGGATGCATCCCGTTTTTTGTTAAGGAAAATGGGCTGCATTTAAAAAAAAAAGATTGCTGCATTTAAAAGCAATCACAGACATGGTGGTCGCTGACCCCAGCAGACCACTATTACTGTGAGGGCTATCACTTTAATGGGTTGCAAATTGTGATCTTCCTCATTAATATTTACGAGGTAGTTTGATTTCCAACCCACTATGAATCAGTAATGTAAAAATAAAAGTTTAATACATTAGGAGTAGCGATTTTCTAGTTGCAATTCAGAGACAATCACAATTTGGAAATCTCTATTCCCAGAGTAAGTATATCTGGCCATAACCATTTGCCTAATTGGCTAGTTATGTTATGTTGTGTTACTGAGACTTCTAAAGCGCTCTGTTACCCTGAGGTGTCCTGGCGCTGTGACATTTCAAAACAGAATTGTGAATCAATTCCAATATGTTCACACATCAGACCAATATAAAATTAGAACCATATAGAAAGTTAACATTGTGTATAGATACCTGGCCAGTTCTGGACAGATTTTGACAGGTGTAAAACATGAAATGTAAATATGATATAAAGTTATACTTTTACCTAAGTATCAAATTTTCTAAAACGGTAAAAAATAAGATAAAAGATGTCTCCATCTCCAAAGAAGACATTGTACATGTCCAGATTTTTTTTCTTTGTTCAATTTACTGTAAAAAAATTTCTAACCTTTTGAAATAAGTGTGTTGTCTTTGATGGGCAGAGAAATATCCACCAGATCTAAATATTCATATATCAGATGCAGTTAAGTCACTTTAAAGAAATCTAGATGTTGGAAAGATACATTACACTCAAAATAGCCTTCCCCACCCAAAACGACATGGCTACCCCATCACAATATGGTATTAATATACCAGCAGAGCAGGAAGCGCATCGTTTGTTCACACGGAGTTTTAAAACTATGCAATGTATTTTAAATGGAAGCAGAAGTTACACATTATATTAATTGTAAAAGAACCTATTTTACAATAATCGGACCTCGCAGCATGAGAACATTAAAAGACTGAATAATGAAACACTATCACAGTATTATCAAAGCTGGCTTGAACAGTCATTCGTTTGCTGCTGACTTTAATGTTTTTACACAAGATCATTTGCATCTTTTTTCTAAATGATTGAAAATACAGCTTGAAGTATACAAAGGCCTATTGAAGTCACAGTCTTTGATTTGCAAATATACAGGCCCAGTGACCATAAAAAACATGTTTACAACGTACAAAAGCCCTTGTGCAAGCAAGGTTCAATGGTCTGAGAACGCAGCTGCAGTTGCAAATCTTTGATCAGTTACCAACACCCGAGTTAGGGTGTAATCGAGTCACAAGGGGAAACTTCCACCTTGCCAATAATCCTAGGTGACATCACTGGAGCAGATAGTGGTCGACTGATAGTGGCATCCAGTCACTATCAAGATGTGAACATTTCTTTATTTTTAAAAGTAACACCTGTCACTTTAAAAATCACAAAGCTTTACAAAACAATGCTCACATTCAGTGAATGTGAACACAGGGACACAGGTCTGCTGCCTCTTGGAAACCTGCCCCCTTGTGTTCTCAGCCAACCAGAGAAGCTCACAGTGTTTTAACGCATTAGTATAAAAGAGCAAGGAGGTTTTGAACCTTCTGTGAACATCCATTTTACAATGCGAGTGATTAGTGAGCATTGCGAAATGTTACTCATGTAGAAAAAAGTGTGGAATCAGCACCCAATATGTGTGGCCTGGCCAATATTACACAAGACCCAGTTTTCTGAAAATATCTGAAAGTTCAGTAGCTAAAAAAAATGGATAGCCTATTTATTTACTTGCTGTTGATCAGTGGCTCAATAATGAAAACAAGATGTATGTATATTTGTATGCGTATTATATTTCCTGTTTTTGAGAATTATTCCAATGTGACATAAACATTTATTCTTAAACTGGCCATCACTTTTCACCTACTTTATCAATGGAAAATGTAAAGGAAAACAGACACTAGGGGTAGCTAATGGAAGCCTAAAATGTTTACTGCATAACAGCCAGGAAGCATAAAAAATAATCTAATGGCAAAATGCCATATAAACAGACCAGCGTTTTTCTCACTGGTCAGTTGGAGCATGTAATGAAAAAAATCATATATAAATCATAATTTAGCATCATATATGATGCTAAATGTATCTCAGTGCAAATGAATGGAAGACATAACATGTAATAAATAGGGCTGGGCATAATTTGCGGAGTTTGATTCTGCGGAATTCTGCAGAATTTCATAAAAATTCTGTGTGATTCTGCAGACTTCCGGGATGGGGCGGATTGGGCATTTAGTGTTATTTTCTTAGTACAAAATAGCCCCTCACGTCCAAAAAAGGATGCGAGGATGAATTTTGCACTAAGAAAATAGTGCAGCCAAATATCACTCTGCCCCCTTACATACTCTGCAGTGATTACAACTTTTAATCACTGCAGAGTATGGGCGCCGAGTGGTATGCAGTGGTTTTTAAACTTTAGAAACCACTGCTTATCCACTCAGCGACCATTTTACATACTTTGCAGTTATTAAAATTTGTAATCCGTGCAGATTATGGGTGACAATTGGTATGCAGTTGTTTCTACACTTTAGAAACCACTGCTTCATTTTTAATTCCGCCAGCAAAACAGCGATGAGCAGGTGCCAGGATCTTTTTTGTGGGAAGAATACAAGAAGATCTTAAAAGTTAGATACAGTGTTCTGGGGCAAAGTGGCTTACCTCACTAATTTCTGCAGTTATCACTCCATTGTCCATCTTCAGAACTAGTCTACCCTTGCTAGAGCAGTTGAGCTAAAATATACAATGTAAAACATGGCCAAATAAAATGGCAGTGCATTTAAAATATGTGTAATGTGCAATAATGCTAAGGCTTTAGTGAGCTTTGAGTAGCTATAAAATGGAAATGATCACAATTAATACAGTGTTATATGAAATTTTATATCCTCAATAGGAAATAACTTTCAGCAGTAATCTGTGTATGTTTTTATTACTAAGATTATAAATCCTATGTGTTTGATTAAGAGGATCTAGCATATTATTTTGATTATGAGAAACAAGTCCATTTCAACTGTCATGTAGTTCCCACTAAACCGGAGGATCTGCGTGTTTGTTGGACAACATAAACTTTGGTTGAGGTGCCCGGACCTCCAAGCACCCCGCAGGATTTGTTGGCCTAGAGACCAGCTAGCTCACAGTGCCTCCATAAACTCCTCTAATCCAAACAGGGACCGAATGGTTTCTGGCAACCACTGAACATGACAACCCTGACCCCCCAGGGATCGTGGTAACTGAAAAGGACCTTTCCGTTCAGTCACTCGTACTCCTTTCTCTCAGAGAGGTGACAAAAAAACTGAGAAGGAAGGAAAGACCTAAATGCCAATTACAAAAAAGGGCTATAAAAAACTGCAATTTAGGGATGGGGCAGATATTCCACGAAGGTCAGAAGTGTTGACCCAAAATCATCAATAACCCCTCCGGTGGCGGATCCACCATTTGCAACTTCAAGCTCGCCAAGTGAGAGGAACGCAGTGGAGCCAATAGTAGCATTTTCTGCTGCTCAAACATTCTCCATTTTTTCCTCCCCAAATCCATTGCCTTTTCCGTTCCTGGACTCAAGAAAAATCTCTCTGTATTGTTCAACCCGGAAGATAATTATCTTCCTTGCTGTGATGCTGATGTTTGCAATTAGATTTTTTTCCACTCTTTGATTCCAACATAATTGTGGATCGTTCTTCTATACTTGTCTGTTTTATGGCCATCAAGACTCTGAAACTAATAAAAAGTAATGACATTTTGCTGGTTACTTTACTACACACAGGGTTAGGGGCCAAATCTAGGGTAACCTTCTATTAAAAAATATTGTGAATATGATATTACAAAATTGTGAAAGTTTGCAATGCAGAGGTATTGATGTTTTCCCAGTTTCTGAAAAGGGGGGCAAACTGGATGTAGGCACAGATTCATGCCAAAGTAGTGAGAGGGGTAGGGAGCTGACCTCTTCCTTCCCACCCAATGGCAAACCAATGGTAGACTCTCAGGGACCAAAAGTCCATTTTGGAATAAATGGTAGACAGGTGACACTTGGGGAACCCTAAAAAATCATTGATGAATATGCAAATGATTAAATTCAAAGGTGGAATTGGTTGCCTTGTGTTTTAAACAGTGCATGTATGTCTAGTCGTCTTATGCTGCATCGCAACTAGCCATGAGCTAAAAGTTGTCTCCTGGAAGGTAGTGGAAATAAAGAATAGCAGGGAGAAGTTGCAATTCTTAAACTCACTAAAGACTGATATGATTTGCCTCCAGGAGACTTTGTGTGATGGGGGAGTTTTAGTGTAAAGACTTTTTTGTCTTAGATCGTAAAGCTCGCCCCTTCCAGAGGGAACACGCAAAAGGGGGGGTAGTATTTCTCCTGACCAACAGGTTTAAGTGGAAGTATGTTTGCCATAGAGAGCCCTCAAATCTAGTTATGACGGTAACTTTGTCCAATCCTGGAGAGGAGCTGGGTGTACTAGCCTTTTTATTTTTAAATGCCTATATCCCAACCGATGCATCCTATGATGAACTCTTTCATAAGGTTTTTTTCTTTTATCAAGAATTCTCTAGACAAAGAACAGGTCCCAAATGTAATAATAGTCTGGGATGCAAATTGCAAAGTATCCGATTATGCTTTGTACCAATTACGTGATTTAGAAAAAGAGGAGTCCCTACGCATCCCTTTAATTGTTTTTATGGCGAAGATAGGAACTGACAAGAGAGGGAAGCTCTTATTTGACCAATTTAGAAGCAATGACTGTATTCTTACAAATGGGGGATAACCTTTGGACTCTCCTGAACAAAATACGCACAAATCTTCAACGGGAGGTGTTATCCTGGATTATGGGGTGGTTTGCTGTACCTCATTTAATTTGCTAAGCGATTGAAAGGTAGTGGATACCACCATTAGTGAACATAGTCTGCTGGTCCTTTCCCTGAAATTAAACATGTATCCCATTGGCTCACGTAGGTTTCATGGGTCCTCCTCTAAAAAAAATGTCTCCAAAAACAGGGAGAACCCAGTGGGACCACAGAAAGATTACTGCCCTAAAGAGTAAATTAGAAATTGCACTCAAATATTTAGATGCACAGGTGGGTGATGTATTGGAGGGTTTTAACATGTTCATGAAGCAGATAGTAGCAAGTGCCAAGGGTCAGATGAGGTCCTTTTGGGCTTTAGTATCAGAGGGTTGTGGGTCAAGAATCAGATCTCTTCCCTCAGCCATTGACGAAGTTAGCTGGATTGACTCCATTTCCAACCTTGATGCAGCAAATGGAGAGGCGGATGATCTTCCCAACCTAGAAGTGGGTAAAAACACCGATCACTCCCCACCAGGAGAGGAAATTGAGCTTGCTATTCAAGGAATGTGTGCCTCTGCCATGATGGGCCCAGATGAAGTCCCAATCTCTGTTATTGAACAGGAAGCAATGCTGTGGGGCAAAATTTTGTTCCCGGTTTTTAAAAGGTACTATAAGCATATGAGAGTTCCCCCTTCCTGGATTGGAAGAACTATAGTCCCACTTTTTAAGCAGGGAGACCGTAAATTTCTAGGGAATTATCACCAGATAACCCTTCTAAATGCGGTGAGAAAAGTTTCCTCGAATTGTTTACAGTCTCAGCTAAGTGAGTAAGCTGAAGATAATACAATTATACCAGTTGAACAAACAGGATTCAGGAAAAACCATGGAACCATTGATAACATAGCTGCCCTACAGTTGATTAATAGTTGATAAGAAATATGTTATGCTCAGAGGATGAGTGAATTATGCAGCATTTATAGACTTCTCTATAACATTCGATAAAGTAGGTTGATCACTACTGTGGAGAAAGCTCTCAGGAGTGGGAGTTCAGGGTACTCTTCTAAATCTAGTAATCACACGCCACTCCTCTAACTAGGGTAGAGTATTGCTAGGCGGCGACCAAGGCCTTTCTAAGAAAATAGCAACCCAAAATGGTCTTAAACAAGGGTGCCTCTTAGCTCTGTTACTTTTCTCTTTATATTTCTCGGACCTCCCTGCCCACTTAACACGGAGTGAGGGTATAGACCGACATTAGGTGGAAGAGCAATAGCCTGTTTACTATATGCTGATGACATAATCATTTTGCACCATACTCCTAAAGGTCTAAATAGTCGCCTGGAGGCATTGCTACAATTTGCTGATGCACATCACCTGAAGATCAACATTTCTAAAAGTAAAATAATATGTTTTCATGGCAAGAAGAAACCCAAATACACTCATTTCTTTTGGCTCCTAAAAGATGGAAATAGTAAAGTCCTATACCTTTCTGGGGAAGATCATGTGTGGTAAACTTAGTGATAAAGTCCATATCAAGAATAATGAGTATGGAACAGTCTTAGGCTAAAGGTTTGGGTGCACTTTATAGAGTGACTGTCAGAAGGCATTTCTCTTATCTCTGAGAGGTTTACTGAGTGAAAATCCCCGGCTTGTTGCTGTATGCATTGGAACCGATTGGTGTAGTTAAATGGGGTTTTCTAACTACTATGGAAGGGTGAGTGTTAAAAAACACCACCTCTGTTAACTCCGTGATTTCAGTGACAGCTTTAAGGTTGTAAATGGGCTTAAGAAGAGCTTTTATACAGGGAATGGCGGGTGTGATCCCCTGGGTTGCCTGCCTAGAGAGGAGTGAAAAAGACACAGTACGATCTCTTATGAGGAAAGATATTTCATTAGACAAAATGAACAGTCATTAGTCTACAGAAATGTCTCCTATGCTGCTGATTAGCTTCAATTAGATCCCAATTTGGGTCTTATATTATCTGTGTCACAGTTAAAGGCTAGCCTAAAACAGGCAACTTAGGTGTTAAGCTTCTGCCTTGATAGGGTGGCATGCCTTAAATAGGGGATTTCGAAACATTGTAGATTCTATCCCAGTGAAGAGAGCACAACCTTACATAAATTGGAATTTGTCTCACGAATCATGTCCTTTTTGTTTGTCTGACACTCATTATATTGTCGAAAATGGTGGAGGCCTATATGCTTGCAGTTATCTATACAATCTGTCTCAGAAGCACTAAAGTCACTTTATGACCCTCCAAATTTGATATTTTGCTCCAGAATTTTTTTAGCTATTTTAAGTGTTTTTTTAAATTTGTATTGATCTGATTGTTCTTATCAGCCTTTTGTTTTAATGTTCCATGGTATTATAATGAATTCCTAGAAATTTGAATCTTTAGAGAACCTGTACTTTGTCTGATCAGTTGCAAGACTGTGTGTGTTTTATGTGGACCTCAATAGAGTTCCGTAAAATAATCAAAATAATCAAATAAAAACGTGAAACTTGTGGATGTCTAGGATTGTGGATCCTGCTTGGACGGGTGCATACCTCTGCCAACTAGAGACCCAATTTCTGACAGCACATATTTATCATGAGTTTATTATATTTAAAAAATGCTTCTCTTTTTTTAAACAAGTGGTCTCCTCAATGAAAATATATGACCATGTTTAGTTTCAAAAGTATAGATTGTTCAACACAGTGATCTGAATTCTGATTGTTTTTTCTACTATGTTACAAATAGGAAAGTGCAGGGAGAGAACTTAAAGCTGAAAATGCAGAAATCTATTTCAACAAGTTAGTGGTTGTGAAGTGGGACTGTGTGTCGTATCAGTAGGCTGGTGGTCAGAGAGTGTCAGACCCCAAGGTGGCCTCTGACAGCCAACTATGTCCTGTTGCTTTGCAAACAATGCTGCACAGTCTTGTTGCCCTGCTCAAACAGGTAATTCTGAGGGCCTGCCCTCAGCCCCTTGACTGGTGTTCTATCTCCCAACTCGTTCTTTCTCATAGCTTCTCTGGACGAGTTACGGCTTAGGACCGTGTTGAGAGGAGAAGCAGTCTTGTGGTCTACTCTTCTCCACAGAGGAGTACTCCTGAAAGGTTGAGTCATCTGTGCATGCTGTCTAGGTGCAGGCACACACTTTGTCTAATTTAAAGAAAGTGATGTCCTTTTAGTAATGCCCCTTTACCTTTCTCAATGAATGGCTAGGGTAAAGGATGAAGTGTGTCCGGTAGTTCAAAGCCTTACAATAGCTTTTTGCTTATGATGCAGCATTGTATCCTGACCTTCCTGCTCTCCCTGCTGTCTTACTGCTGAGTCATATTTTCTCCTGCCTTCTCAATTAATTTCTCCAACATTGCTGCTCATGAGGACTTTCAGTGTTTTATATTCCATTCACTTTTTCTGTCTTTAATAGTTATTCTAGTCTGCCGGTCACTGCAAGGATTTGAGAAATAGGTGTAACTTTTTTCTGGGATCCATTGATACTTAACCTCTATAGCACTTAACCTCAGGATTATTTAGGGCAAGTCAAGTTTAGTTAGCTTGTTGAAACTTATTCATCTTTTTTGTTTATGCACATTTTTGCACACTTGGGAGACGCAGCAACATTAACAAAACAAGGACCGGGCCAAGCCTGGAAAACACCGCGCCGAGCACTTCCCGTGGCCAGGGGGCCATACTGGTTCCCCCCACTGTTACAGGTCCAATGCAAAACCAGTAACAGTTTTTGTATCCAGAGCAAAGTGTGCCCTAGGAAGAAGATGGGTGAGTGACTAGTCTCACCTACATTTATGCACGCTATTGAAATAACCTAAACTATAGGGCTTCAACATTCATGGTCCTGATAAAAGCCACCAGATCTGTATGGGCTCATATTGGCAGAACATGTCGACCTGACTAACAGGTGCTGTGGACTACTAAACAGCCTATTTCACCGATTTGTAACCTTATCCTCATCCAGTTTTCATTAAACTCAATCACACTGGATAAGAGATCATTTTAAGGAAGAGCCACTGTTGTTACCCAGACAGTCTCCCTCCTGGTGGAGGATGTGGTATCATTTGGAGAACGGGTTACTCAAGTGATAGAGACCCAATGATGACGCTATCCACCAGATCACACAAGCAGAGGCAAAACATACACTGCAGGTAATGACAGCGTAGCTGAAGGTCTCAATAATTTTTTTCCAGAGACCCAAGCAAGAAAAAGATTAAATTGGTTCATCCCCCCATCATGATATTTTCATCTATTTTGTTACTTAGGATGCTTCTGTAAATAGATAGGAGGGATGTCACCTTCATCTGAGCTGTTTCCTGGAACACATTCTAAGATATACGTGACACAGATTTTAAAGTCTATTTACTATTTTCTTCCCTTGAATCCTTTCTGGATCTTGTGCCTTTGAGTGCCTCTCTGGTTGGTCAATATGTTTTGAGCCCATAATGTGACTGGGTGTCTTTTGGAGTAATCCTATAAAGCTAATGTTTTCTAAAAAGTTAGTTTTATGGGTATATTGATTGGGGCAAAAAAAGTGATGAGAACATTTTTAATCCTCTGTCTTTTAGTGGTATGATATACTGTTGTGCAAATATCTACCACAAAAGTCCTATGGAACAATCTTGTATCTTTGGAATAACAGAATGAAAGTGTTGTTAAAACCCTGAACTCCGGTGTGTTTAAAAAATTAGCTGCTGGCTTCATTAACTCTGTGATTATTTCTCAGAGTATGATTGATGGATTCTCTCAGCTGGTTTGGTAGGCATTTTTCCATTCTGAGGCTTCATGCTTGCTCTATTTCTTTTAGCAGGGAACTGCTGTATGTTATCCTTGATTTAAAGGCAGAGGTAGCAGTATATAGCTTATCGGCAATGGGAGTAAGCAAAAACATGGCCATCTAACTAGAATATTCATGGAAATTATTGAGTCCTTAATCTACAGTTTTAAGTCTTGCAATCCATTTGAATTCCCTCATTACTATGTCAATTGCCCAGAAGTGGTAATCAGGCAGCTGATCAAGCAACAAGAGGATCCATTTGGTATGAAAATTTAAAGTCTGCCTCTAAATATTAAGTTAGCATAAAGTGCAATTGAGTCTTGTGCAATGATGTTTGTTCCAACTGTTAACAATATTTACGTGCAAACGGTTGAAATATGGTTTTTATACATGATCTTGAAATGCATTGTCAATGTTTTTGTACTCTACAAAGTAAGAATGTTCTAAAAATATGAATTGTCCTACATCACAAATGTAGTTATGGATAGAGTCAGTAAGCCAATACTGATAGCTGTTTTTACTCTTGTTTACGTTCACGATAAAGGTGGCCTCACTAGCGGACATAAGAGGGCTTTCATTTGTGATAACATAATGATACCTTACAGTTGTGCTACACTTGCAGATGCGCTTATTACGATGTCGGTCAGAGGACCATGGTGGAAATGGGACTGACCAACCTCCGGTCAGCGGTCCGACCACCTAATTACGATGTGACCGCACATGGTGCTTTTGCATTCCCACGTTTTCCTATTGGAGCATGTGTTACGGCCATAAACCAGCTGTAACACAAGCTCCCATAGAGAAATATGAGATTGTGTTGGCCCGCAAATGGAGGCTGCAAAGAAAAGGGGGCCCTGCTAGGGGCCCCCAAACACCCTTTCCGACAGGCATTACATGTCGGAAAGCCTGTCATGGTAAGCCTGCCGGAAACCGTGCATTGTGAACCGGACCGCGTAGAACGCCATCCATATGGATTTCGGGCCGGTTCCAACTGGCCGACGGGCTCCTTGAACCCATTGGAAGCCAGCCGGAATGACTGGCCCCTTTCAATTCCATCCACTGTATTGTAATCCGCCGGTCAGAAGTGAAATCGACAAACTCGGTCGTTAAGCCCCCGACCTAAGGTCGGAGAGTTTACGACCGAGATCGTAATAGGCTCCTTAGTGATAAATTAAGAAGGCAATGTATTAACTGCACTTCCATTGTACCATCACACTTTAGAGCATCTCAGTTAGAGCATCTCAGTAATTAGTGGAATGCTTGAATAAATCTCAGTCACAGGGACTTCACTCCAGGCCAACATATTTTTGCCCACTGTGTCAATCTAGCGCGAGACCAGCCGCATGTAAATCTTTCTTGGTCCTACTCAAATAGGAGCAGTCCAATTCACATTGCTATGCCACTGCCCCTCCAGATGGGACCAAAAGCAATGCCAGACAAAATAATGGTATAGAATGCAATCTGAGTGATTGCGAGTATTGAGATTAATTCTAGCATTCCTGCCATCACCTTGCTGTTGTTCTCGTATTAGACCCCCTAAATGTGGTAGGTATGCCTAGGTGTGGGTTCCATGCTTACCCCAAATGCACATTTCATGACCTCAACCTAGATGTAACAGATACAATTACAATTGTCATACATTGTCTTACAGGTCAGATTACATGCCACATATGTGTTGTTATTTAATGGCATTGTGCTTTTAGGTCTTCTTATTTAGTGGTATAAATGTTTTGAGATCATAAGCATTTCATTTAGCGTGGTTTATTGTTTTGGATGACTTAAAGTGCTAACACGATTTCATCTACAATGTTTGAATTTTCTGTCAGGATATCTTACAGTCCAAAAGATGAGCACAAATATGCAAGGCTAGTCTCAGCGCTTAAAGATAACAAGGAGAAAAACAAATCGAATGTTCGATGTGCACAATGTTTGAAGGCGTCAGAGTCTATTTCTATCCTTGTTAACATAAAAGGGAATTAGCAGAATAATTTGAAGACCAGAATAGCAAAGTATGAATACTTAATTGAAACGTGCTGATTATCTTGTGTAGGAAATAATTGCGTATGAAAGACATTGGAAAAGCTGTGCTTTCATTATAGAACTCTCCTTTTTGACTAGTTGTGTTTAGAAGAGAAATTAAGGAATGTTAGACACTGGGCATTCATAAGAAAGTGAAGCTTTTGAAGCATATTCAGAACTACACCCTGCGCCTCAGTTCCACTCTTCCTTTTATGAACTCTGTCTCCTTAGGACTTTCTCTTAAGCATGAGTTTACTTGTGGGGGGGGAGAGGCTCTCCTTATGCTACTCCTACGACCTTGAATGCTTCAATTGCTTATCAATTGTGTACGTAACTCCTAGTCTTCGTTTAGTATTAACAATCATTGATAGTTTGAGGTGAGACTCCCTCGAGGGGCAGGCAGCTGATGCTATAACTTGCATGGCCCTGTGTGGCTTGATAAATCTGGAGTAACACAAAGCAGTGTGAATCGCTGCGTTTCTTTATGTTGCGTTACTCTGTCCCAAGGTGGCATTCCATGGGTGGAGCATAGGTATTGCCAAGCATCCTCCCACGGATTTTGGTGCTTTCCGAGATTTGCCATTACTGGTTGACCTGGGAATACATAAAATGCAACTCTACCCAGGTGACGCGTAACAAGGAGAAATATCTTTTTTTCACCTCGATTTTTCCTCTTTCTATGTGTGCTGCATTCAGCACACATAGAAAGAGGAAAATGCCTCAGGGGATTTGTTTTTGTGCAGGAAGATATCACTTCCTCCACAAAAATAATCCTGTCTGCAACGCAGACACCTTTGTACCAGAGCACAAGGGTGCCTCCGTTTGTGCTAGGTAGCACATTGTGCGCCAGTGCAAGGAAAGGACAGGAATCAGCCATATCATGTAAAATACGGTGCATTCCTGCTCGTTCACGCAGCGCAGCAAGGTGGCTTGCTGTGCTGTGTGAAATGATGATAAATCTGCCCCCGCCTGTTGTCTCCAAGCCGCTATTAATGGATCTAAATTGAGTCACGTGCCGAATTACTGTAATGAGGAAGTTACACTAGGAGTAAATGATATAGCTGGAATTTAGTGTCATGCCCCTTCCTACTAGTTCCAGTCCTTACTGGTTTGAACAGAACTCAGTCAATACTGTTGTGTAGAGGTGTAACTGAAGCATATTCACGGAAAACATGCTACAGAAATGATTGCTCCAACAAGTGAATGCACCACCAGAGCAGTTTACCAAAAGAGAATAATTGAACTTTTGAAGTGGAGTATGTACAGCAGATAACGTGATGATAACCTACTCCTTACAAAACAATCTTGAAAAGCGGGAACTATAAGCTGTTTTTGCCAGATAAATCGAAACCTGCAGTGGACGAACCTGTATCAAATGGGTTGTGAACCAGCAGTGATGGTGCTGCTAATGTCCTTACACTCAAATACTTGGATGAGGATTACTAAGGGTCATAGGGGTCATATGGTCAAAACAAATTGAGACCAACATGTTCTAGAGCAAGTCTATTTTCTTGCCCCAATGTCATTCAGTTTCTATCTGAAAAGTCTAGGGAATCACCAAGTACAGTAAAACAAATAAACTTTTCCACCAATTTAGCTGTGGGTGCATGCCCTTTATGTGGTTAATGTGGTGTAGAACTAGAATATCATGGAAAATATTATAGGAAAAATATCAACAAGCAAAATATTGTCGTGGCAATAATATGATCAAAGAGGATGCGGCCTAATGGCTAGGGCAGTCAACCTCAAATCTGGGGAACCATGGGCCTGATTACAATGACAGTCGAACCGCCACCAACATCCCGTCGGTGGTGGTTCCACCGCTATCGTAACCATGTTTTCCACCTGCCATATTACAATGAGGGGAGGATGGTTGGTGATTGGAAAGACTGTCCACCACGCATTGACGGGCTCCTTGAGCCCGCCAGTGCATCAAAGGGAGTTGTATTCCCTACAATGGCCAGGCACCGCCGCAGGGATTACAATGTCCCTTTCCACCTACTGTTTCATGGCGGTTAACTCGCCATGAAAAGGCAGGTGGAAAGGGACTTTGGGGGTTACAGCTGGCTGCCCTTCCCCCTGGCCCTCAGCTGTGGGTTTTGGGGGGCACCTATGGTGCCCCTCTACATATGCCTGCACCGTGTGACAGACACCGCATGGTGCCTGCCACAAAGTGCAGGGATATGTGAAGTGTCCTCTTTTTGTACTGCGGCATGTGCTGCAGCCAGCAGCACCTGCAGCAATACAAAACATAGGCATTGCGACCACCGTGGTGATGGTCGCATCCTAATACCTATGGCGCGATCACCGACAGCCTGTCGCGCGGTCCCACTTATGAAAGGATGGCGGTCGGACAAAAGTCTGACTCATTCCTAATCAGCCCCCAGACAATGACGCTCAACATCCTGTGCTTCTGGACAAATCACTTGATCTCCCAGTACCTAAAAAAAAAATGTATGCTCCCATATGTAACGCCACTTGTGCTCATGTATAGCACCCTGATACCTATGGGTCAATTTTGTTCCCAAAAAAAGAAAAACATATATATGGGTGGGTATACTTTTACTATCCTAAACTACACATATGTTTACCTTGACAATATTTATCTCTGTCTATACATAGTGCATATGCAGATGCACCGCGTGTAACATATTTTTATCACTGTTGAGAATGGGTGGGGCTATTACTCACAAGAGCTAAAGCACTCACTAGCATTATTGAATAAGACTTCATACTTGAAGGGAGATACTCATTGTACTTGGTGCCTAGTAAAAACAGGATACGTTGCCCTTGCTTCTAGCTGATGCACAAGTATGAAAAGAAATCAGCACCAAAATGTAATCGGAACATATACAGCAGCGGCTGGTACAGATCGGGGCGGGGGTGGGAGCGGGGGGTAAACAAAAGAAAAAACACTTACCAAATTTCTGCATTCCTCCTCATCTCTTCTCTATCGTCTTTTCAGGTCGCCTGGAACAGGGAAGCAGGAAGCACCCGGCTCCCAGGCAATGTAGCGGTGTGATTGGTTGAGCAATTTGGTACATACATGAACAAGCCAAATTTAACATGAACTTCTATACAAGGTTGGAAATTAGTGATCCTAAGAATCAAATTATGAAATGAAGTTCCCGCAATAGTTGATGAAATTATCTCACACATTGCCTTGAGATCACACATGAAACCCTTTCTGTTTTACAAATATTTAACTTTAACAGCCAGTTCACAATATAGCTGATCAATAGCAGTGTACTTGATCATTCAGTCTAGCTGATAGAATTCCTATCAGGAAGAAAGTAAAAGATTGTGGAATGAAACAAGTTCCATCTGGATGGTGTGCAGACAGATATTGAGTAACAAATATCGATCTGCACAAATATGGAGTAATAAATATTGTGATTCAGAAATATCGACAGCAAGAATATCGTAGACAAGAATATCGACTTAAGGTAAGTAATATTGATTTTAAAAATATCGAAGTGCTTAATATCGTTTTCAAAAATATAGTTGTTAAAAATATTATTTTTTAATTAATGTTATGTATTTTAGTATATATTTTATATGTATGTTATGTATGTTTTTTGTATAAGAATTATGTGTATTTTTAATATAGTTTACATTTTTACTAATTATTAATTTTTTTAATTAGAATTTAGCATTTTTTGTTCCGTAGCCGGTTGTGGGTTTATAGGGGAATGGGGTGGGATGTAATTTATAGGGGCAAAGAGTGTTAAATAGTTTATTTGTTTGTTAATATTTATTATTTGTTAATTGATATTAATTAAATTAATTACAAGTTTATTATGGTAATTGTGTAATTAGTTTTAGGTGTGTGTTGTGGTATTTATAGGAGTAAAGGATGGGAAGTAATTTGTGATTAATTAATTAATATATAGTTGTTAATTATTTGATATTTATTTTGGGGGAATTGTTTATGTTTTTGTGTGATGTTTTTACTTTTAAGGGGGTAAAGTGTGGGTATTAAATGCATTTTAATTACTTTATTATTAGTTGTTAATAGTAATAGTTTTTAATTTAAAAATACGTTTTAATTGTGTTTTATTATTTTATAGTGTAATTTAGGTGTGTGTTGTGGACATTATAGTTTTAAATTGTGTGTAGTCAATTAATTTTTTTTTTTTTTTTTCATTAATAATATATTTGTAATTGATTATTAATTATGTTAATTATGGAATTAAATTTAATTTAAAATGTTGAAGTGTTTTGTTTTTGGTGTGGTGTTATAGGGTAGGAAACAAAAGAAATATATTTATGAATTAATGAATCTTTTTGTTTGTTAATGTTTTCTAGTTATTTTTTTCATTATTTATTTATAATTGTATTGTATATAATATTTGTAGGTTTTGTTATATGTAATTAATATTCTAATATGTTTTCTTTTTATATATTTAATATATTTGATTTTAATTTTTTAAAATATTTATTGATAATTTTTTTTAATGTTTTTTTTATTTTTTTTTTATTTTTTTTGTATAACTGTTTGAGTATGAATAGTAATTTTTGTCTCTTTGCTATTCCACACTTTTCCTAATGTTGCACTCACTGGAGTGGGAATAGTAATTTTTACCTCTCCTCTATCCAGCACTTTCCCTACTGTTGCACTCATTGGATTGGGAATAGTAATTATTAACCCTCTGCTATCAAGCACTTTCCCTAATGTTGTACTCACTGGAGTGGGAATAGTTAATTTTACCCCTCCGCTATCCAACACTTTCCCTACTGTTGCACTCACTGGAGTTGGAATAGTAATGTTAACCCCTTTGCTATCCAACACTTTCCCTACTGTTGCACTCACTGGAGTGGGAATAGTCATTTTTACCCCTTCGCTATCCAGCACTTTCCCTACTGTTGCACTCAGTGAAGTGGGAATAGTGCATCTTATCCCTCCGCTATCCAACACTTATCCTACTGTTGCATTCAGTGGAGCGGGGATAGTCATTTTTGTCCCTCCGCTATCCAACACTTTCTCTACTGTTGCACTCTTTGGAGTGGGAATAGTAATTTTTGCTGCTCCGCTATCCAACACTTTCCCTACTGTTGCTTTCACTGGAGTGGGAATTGTAAATGTTACCCCTCTGCTATCCAACACTTTCCCTACTGTTGCACTCACTGGAGTGGGAATAGTCATTTTTACCCCTTCGCTATCCAGCACTTTCCCTACTGTTGCACTCAGTGAAGTGGGAATAGTGCATCTTATCCCTCCGCTATCCAACACTTATCCTACTGTTGCATTCAGTGGAGCGGGGATAGTCATTTTTATCCCTCCGCTATCCAACACTTTCTCTACTGTTGCACTCTTTGGAGTGGGAATAGTAATTTTTGCTGCTCCGCTATCCAACACTTTCCCTACTGTTGCTTTCACTGGAGTGGGAATTGTAAATGTTACCCCTCTGCTATCCAACACTTTCCCTACTGTTGCACTCACTGGAGTGGAAATAGTCATTTTTACCCCTTCGCTATCCAGCACTTTCCCTACTGTTGCACTCGGTGAAGTGGGAATAGTGCATCTTACCCCTCCGCTATCCAACACTTTCCCTACTGTTGCACTCTTTGGAGTGGGAATAGTAATTTTTGCCCCTCCGCTATCTAACACTTTTCCTACTGTTGCTCTCACTGGAGTGGGAATAGTATTTTTTACCCCTCCACAATCCAACACTTTCCCTACTGTTGCACTCACTGGACTTGTCGTACTTTAATATTCGGGACCGCGTAGGGGACAGGGCCCTACCCCTGTCTATCTTGGTATTAGCGAACCGCAAATGGTAAATGCGGCATGTACGAGTGCTTTATATACCGTTCTAGCTATGAATGCACTGTGTACACGTTATTCTGCTCCACTACGCGGGTTCCATTTTGGAAGCAGTGGCCATCTTGTCATTGCCCTCACATAGGCTATAATGGAGTAAATACGGGCCTCACAGTACATGGGCTTTCCCTCTGACTTCTCTGTGACCTGGGCAGCTGGCTCTGCTGCCCTGGGTCAAACCGGTCTCACGAGCTCCCCTTCCTCCGTCCACCTGTGATTAGCATCAGGGCTTGACCCGTCATAAAACCCTTTCATTCTACACAATCCCCCGGCTAATCTCTTCCACACCTGCTTGTTCCTGCTTTATGACTTGTTTCCCAAAACAGGAGATGCTCATGTTTATTGGGGGGTCTCTTTACATCAAACGTGGGATCTGAACCTTACTGTGTAAATCATTGTGGGCTGGCCGAACTGGAATGTGGGATGGTCATCATGACTCTGCTTTTTCGTTTGTAATGTATACCTTTATATGGCCATATCGTAAACCAAGGAATGTGTGCCTGGAGCATGATATTTTGTACTTAAGGAGAAGTCCGTTCCTATGATTTTCAGCAGTCTCCTGGGAACATACACGCTGTTGTACTTCTAGGATACCTGTCATTGGTCTGCAGCCAATAAACGATTCTTTGACTTCACCCAGAAGACTCTGTGTTTCTGTAGGTCCGGAACAGGGTGAAACCCAGAAGTCATAGGGTGTGTGCCCCTGCACCGCTGGGTCTAAAATACCCAGTACTTCAGTTTGGCGCCCAACTCGGGACGATTTCAGCGGTACCAGTCCAAGCCAGAGGTTCGTGAGGAGCTTCGTGTGGAAATTCCGGAGGAAGGCCGCCACTTCATCGACCCCTGCATGTCGACGTGGTCCGAAAGTCTTTTCTGCGAGGTTCTCCGCGTCCCGACGGCTACGAAGGACTGCTGCCCTGATTAATCGACCTGTTTTGGACCCTTGACGAGTTTTGAGAGAGCGAAACAATCGAGAGAGTCTTCTGGTGACGCCATCGATCAGCAATATTCAGTTAAGTATAAGTGGAGCGTCCCCCATTTGTTTTGGTATCCTTCGGGATCATTTGAATTGGTACTTTGGAGTTTGCAAACGCCAAAACCAGAGGACTCGTGTATTCACGATCATATCGTAATCGATAATCCTTTGACGTTTGGATCTAGACTAGTGAGCGAAGATGCCTGGTTCTGGAATATTTGGTAGATTATTCTGTTTGGGTTGTGGAAAAGATTTCCAGCTAGAGGAATCATGTCCGGTTCCTCCGGTTGGAACTCCAACTTATGAGCTCTATGTGAAACATGGCGTAGGCCCCATTGCATATAACGAAGTGTGGATCCACTACACCAGGAAAGATGGTGTTTTAAAATGGCCCCAAAATGGTAGTTTTGATACCGATATTTTAGATAATCTGGAAATTAAATTGTTTAAGAAGAAAGCCCGGCCGGCGATGTTTGACTCTTTCCGCTTATGGCGAAAGGAAGCCAAACAGAAGGAAATTAAGTTAGCGAAAAAGAATAAAAGAGAGAGAGGTATGTCAGTAATGCAAGCAGCTGTACAATTTAAAGACAATGAAGAGGAGCAAATGAATGAGCAATTGCACAGGCAGCGTAAGTTAGGGATTGACAAATGTTACCCAGCTTTGCCACATTCTAAGCAGAATGAGTCTGAAGAAAAGGAGAAAGATCCCCTGATGTCACATTTGTTGAGTTCGCCACCCCCGTATGCTCAAACTGCCACGGCGCCTCCCCAGCTTGTAAATATGCCGCCTCCAGTGCATATACTGCAAGCCTTGCCGCAACCGCCAGTTGCTTTGCAGCCAGTTCCTATTCCTGTAGCGCAGCCCTCTCAAGCGCCGCCAGTTGTGCTTCCAACTGCCCCCGCACTTCCTGCGACTTTGCCTAATCCAGTAACTGCCTCCCCTAACACTCTTCCTTCCACCACTCCAGTACCTGTCTCTACATCCTCTTTTCTTCCCTCTGTTTTTCCCCCTGTTCTCGCCTCAGCTTCTCCTTCAGCGCGACAGCGCTTAGCTAATGTGGTTACTACATTAATGTCTCCTCTCTTTGGGTCATCTGGTGCAACTCCTGGTGTACAGCGTAAGCAGTTGCGCAGCCAATTGCCTAACCCCGATGAGAAAAAGGTAATAGATCACATGGCGCATAGATGGATCGTTTTTCCTTCACTTTATGATGTGGAATCAGTTGTCAACACTTTCCATCAATGGGATGCCCCTAAACAGAGATATGTGTTCGAGAAAATGTGCGAAATTCTCTGTGAAGAATTGGAGGATAGTGGTAAAAATCCGAACCCGCAGGAGTTGTGTAGAGTGAGGTTCGATTTTGGAACTGGTATAATTGTGGACCGCGAAGTAGATAAAGCAGTTGCGGTTGTATTGTCACTTAGGAATGACGATTGCCAACAGTCATTGTTTGAACAAGAGGTCCTTGTGGGGAAAAAGGCAAAAGCGCGCCAATACCCCATGAGAGAAGTTCCCCCGGTATGGAAGGAAGCGGTTGCAGCTGTCGGTGGTAACCCCGCTGTGGCAGCGCATTTCCAGCGTGTTTGGGTGCATGTTCCATGGAAGCGCTCTGAAGTGTTAGCGCTTAAGCAGTCCTTACCTGATCCCCGTAAGAACCCAGCAGGTTATTATAAAGAGTTGTCACAGACGGCAGGGTCATGCATTATGAATTTGGCCGATATAGACATGTTGTTTGGCAATGTTGTTCCACAGCCTCTATGGGGATCAATTCGTAATGTAGATCACAATGCAGAACTAGGGGATACATGGGCCAACATTGTTGCTGCTGATGCTAGACAAACTGGTGGTGCGAAACCAGAACCTTTAGTAGCTGAACTGCCTGGTAGAATCATCACGTATATGAAGACAATAATGCCTGCGATGCGCGTAAATTGGGACAAGTTATCTGCATGCAAGCAGAAGAAAGATGAGACAGTGTCAGACTTCTTTACTAGGTTTGAAGAAACGTTTATTGACCACAGTGGGCAGGATATGAGTACTGAGGGTGGCCAACAGTTATTTGTGGATAAGTTTGTGCAGAATCTACTTCCTGACCTGTGTAAAAAGTTGAAAGATTCAGAGAGTTCCTGGGCTGTTTCTTCTTCAGCGCAAATACTGGCTACTGCACAGTATTATGAAAATAGAGATAAGGACGAGAAAGATAGAACAGAAAAGAAAACGAAGGAATTAAAGACAAAGGTCCTTTTACAGCAGGCCTATCCGCCACGTGGAGGTCAGAATAATTATAGACAACCACAAGGTGTCTATCACCAACCCCAACAGTTTCAGAACAACCAGCAAATGAATGGGTATTATCAACCACGTGTCCCTGTAGGTCCCAACCAATGTTCATACTGCAAAGAGGAAGGTCATTTTAAATATAGTTGCCCTAAATTAATGCAGCGGAACGGTAATATGTATGGCGCAAGAGGTAGGGGTGGTCAGCAAGCTCCTAGAGGCAGAGGGCGTGGAAATGCTCCCCAGAACGCGCGTCCTCTGCCGCCTCAAAGTGCCATCAATAGCTTTGATCAGCAAGTTAACGCGATTAGTAATACGGCCCAGTATTATAATAATGATTATTATGCAGAGGACGGTGATGCAGAAAGTAATGATTACTAGGACAGCCATAGACAGAGAGAGGGAGTTGTTTCAGTGCCAGTGGATCAGAGTGGACCGTATGTTGAGGTGACTACAGCAAATGTAACGGAGCCTTTTCTGCTAGACACTGGTGCTGCAAAGAGTTCAATCATGCATTCAAAACTCCCTGGCGCACCTTTGTCTGGCGATATAAATGTTTCAGTAGGTTTTTCTGGCGCCCCAGTTAGGAACCCGATTTCCTGTCCCATGTCACTTTCTGTTGGACCTTGCAAGCTGAAAGCACCCCTGATCCTGACAACAGGTTGTGGTGAGAATTTGCTGGGATTAGATTTGTTGAAAAGATTACACGCTACACTGTATTGTTCTCCTTCAGGAGTACAACTTACATTAGGCAAGAAAGTGATTTCCCCAATGTATTTGTCTAAAAACACGATGCCGCCTGAATTGTCATCCCTTCCGGATGCCCTTTGGGCTATTGGTCCCAATGACGTGGGCCTCTTAGAGATACCGCCATATGTGGTGACTTTAAAGGCTAATGTCAGACTGCCACGTATTCCCCAGTACAAGATCTCTAATGAAGGGCAGAAAGCATTGTTAGACATTGTCAGCGACTTGATTCATAAGGGTGTGATTGAAGAGACAAGAGGCAACGTTTGCAATAGTCCGATCTTACCTGTCTTAAAACGAACGGATCCTTCACAGCCACCTGTTTACAGGTTTGTGATTGATCTTAGAGAGGTTAATAAGATTGTTGTGCCACAGTTTCCGGTTGTCCCCGATATAACTGCCTTGTTAACGATGATTCCAGCCTCTGCTGCATGGTTTTCGGTGATCGATTTAAAGAATGCTTTCTTTAGTATCCCAATTGCAGAAGAGAGTAGAGATATTTTTGGGTTTAGTCTGGGAGGCCGAAGCTTCCGCTTCAAACGCGCTCCCCAGGGCTACTGTGAGAGTCCATCCATATACAGTCAGGCTTTGAAAGCGCAGCTTGATGCACTTGTTTTACCTAGTGGCGCTATCCTGATTCAGTACGTGGACGATTTACTGATCGCCGCGGATACTGAGAAGATCTGTAAAGAAGCCACATTGTCACTGTTGCGCCATTTATCCGCTTTCCATCACAAAGTGTCTCTCTCTAAGCTGCAATATTGTCGACAAGAAGTGACCTACTTAGGTCATCTCTTATCGAAGGAGGGAAGGAAACTGACCCCAGAAAGAATTCAAGCCATTGCACAGTTGAGTGTGCCGAAAACACAGAGAGAAGTGCGTGCTTTCTTGGGCATCACTTCATACTGTAGGCATTGGATCCCTAGTTTTTCTTTATTGGCAAAACCTTTGTTAGCCTTAACATGCAAAGACACACCGAATCCTATCCCATGGTCTGAAGAGTGCCAGAAAAGTTTTGTGGAATTGCGTAATGCATTATGTTCAGCACCTGTGTTGGGTACCCCCGACTACAGTAAGCCTTTTACATTGTATGTTCACGAGAAAGATGGATGTGCGTTGTCAGTGTTAACACAGCCTTTTGGTGACAGACCGCGCCCATGCGCATATTTTTCATCTACCTTGGACCCTGTAGCGAGGGCATTGCCAAGCTGTCTGAGAGCGACAGCTGCTGCAGCGATGTCTATCCGACAATCTGCTGGTTTGGTAATGGACAACACATTGATTGTCATGGTTCCACACGCTGTAGACACATTATTAAATAGAACTAAGACACAACACTTGACTAGTGCACGATTATCGGGCTACGAACTTACACTGTTAGCTAATCACATACACATAAAGAGATGCAATACGCTGAATCCAGCCACATTGTTGCCAATTCCAGCAGACTCAGATGAGATTGAGCAACATGACTGTCTGTTCAGAACAGAAGAAGAGACGAAAGGGAGAGTAGATCTAAAAGATACTCCCCTGACTGAGTGTGATGGCACTTTATGGGTAGATGGGTCCTGTTTCAAGCTCCCTAATGGTGACACGACTGCTGCCTATGCTATCACGACTTTGTACACGGTCGTGGAAACTGCACGAGTGCCACATAATTCGGCCCAAGCAGCAGAATTAATCGCCCTCACGAGAGCATGTGTGTTGTCTGAAGGAATGAGAGTGAATATATACACAGATAGCCAGTACGCCTTTGGCGTGGCTCATAATTTTGGGCGACTGTGGAAAGAGCGTGGGTTCCTGACGTCACATGGAGCTAAAATTCAGAATGGCAAGTTGGTAAATGATCTCCTTGAGTCACTGACCCTACCGTTGCAAGTTGCGATCATGAAATGCAGTGCGCACAGGAAAGTCACAGATGATGTTGGACGTGGGAATGCGTTTGCTGATGAGACCGCGAGAGAAACAGCACAGAATGTGAAGACCAGAATGTATGTTGCAGGTCCCGCAAGATGGGTTAATGATGTGGGAATGTGTGAGAACACAATAGAGAGTGTGAAGTCGCTTCAAGCTGAAGCCACAGAAGAAGAGTTAAGCAAGTGGAGAGAAAGTATGGGTAAGTTGGATGAGAATGGTTGTTGGATTGATCTGACAGAACATAGGCGATGGTTGTTGCCTGATGCATATGTGCTTCCAGTGGTTACTATGGCGCATGGAATGGCACATATCAGTACGAAAGGTATATGCAAGTTGTTGGCTCCAGTATGGCAGAATGCTGGGATTCCCAAGTGTGCAGAGAACGTGGTCAAGAATTGCATAGTATGCTTGAAGTACAACCCTGGTAGGGGAACCCCAACTCCGGCTGGTCACTTTGCACCCCCATCATGTCCATTTGAAGTTTTGCAGCTGGACTTTATTCATATGGAAAGATGCAACAACCTGAAATATGTACTGGTGGTTGTTTGTGCTTTCTCAAAATGGATAGAGGCTTATCCTCTGAAAGATAACACTGCCCTATCCACCGCCAAAGCCCTTGTAAAGGAATTTTTCCCTAGGTTTGGGATGCCAAGAATGGTGTGGTGTGATAACGGAAGTGAGTTTGTGGGTAAAGTGATGAAGAATGTATGTGAAGGGCTAGGGATAAAGCAGAAGTTCCACGCTGCAAATCACCCCCAATCAGCTGGATTAGTAGAACGCTACAATGGAGCCTTAAAGCTCAAGCTGGCTAAAATCCAGGCGAGCACCGGTCTTAAATGGCCTGACGCTCTGCCTCTAGCACTCCTGTCCACCAGAATGACCATACACTCACGAGTGGGACTTAGTCCCTATGAGGTCGTCTTTGGCCGCCCGGCTAATGTATGGGGCGTGCCAAGACCGGCGAAATTTAGTGAAATAGAACATCCAGTACTGCTCGATTACCTGTATGATTTGACGGTTAAACTGCGTGTTTTGCACCAACAGGTACATGATACTCTTCCCCAAGCCTCTGAACCTCCTGGACACCCTATCAACCCTGGCTCGTGGGTCCTGGTCCGGAATTTCCAGCGCAAGAGCAACGACGAGCCTCGCTGGATCGGCCCTCATCTTGTTCTTCTTTCAACAAGATCAGCAGTGCGAGTGAAAGGGAAGAAGCACTGGATTCATGGTACCCACTGCAAAGTAGTCCCCTTGCCTCTGCCATATGACCAGTGGGTCAAGGAGGGTATCGCCGACTCAGAGACAAACATTGTACCTCGTTTTGCACCATTCAGTGACGCACGCTTAAAAGGCACAGTTTCAGACCAAGAGAGTGACAATATTCTGCAAGAAGCTGTGCCACCATCAAGTCGACTGGACACCACTGAGCCTGAACTTTTGTTTCAAGACCAAACAGCACCTGGCCGTCTCCGCTATAATTTGAGACCTAGGCCCATGGACAAATAAAGATTTCCTCATTATTTCCCTTTTGACATTTTTGCTCTCCCATCTGAAGGACTTTCTTGATTTTTGTTTTTCGAACCACCATCCGGGTTCTGCCGCAGGGTCGCGGTGCCAAGACTTTGGGGTACAGGCCGAAGACGCTAGGTCGACGGTTCTGGTTGGTCTAGGGCGTTTCCCTGGACTGACAGGCGTACTCTTTAGCAGAAGAAACTCATCCGCCGCGAGCGGCCCGAGTAGAGGATGGAGTTTTTTAAGATGGAGAGACCGATTGAGGAAATGAACTTTAACGCAAGGATGTGTAGAATTGTAAAAAGTAAATGTTTTGTCTTTTTGTGCCTTTTTACACTGTGTAGTATCATAATGTTTATTGTAGGATTTGTGTTTTTCTCCGCTCAAAAGCCCATTGCACCCACTCAACAGCCTATATCTCTTTCTACTGCCTCCTCTCACTCTTTTCACCCTTTGCCTGAACACGAACAGACCAGACGATCGGAGTTTGTAAATAACTCGTTTATCCAGCTCTTGCACCAGCACCAACTGGTAATGAATACGACCAATTGCTGGGTGTGTGGGTTAATGCCACATACCATTAACAAAGGTATTCCCTACCTGGTGCTACCGTACAGTTACAATGGATCGTCATGGGCATTCCAAACCATGTTTCTCTATGCCCTAGATACATACTCCCCTCGCCAACCGCGTTCCATCAGACCTATCACCAATAATAAGGCTTTGATGAAAGGAGTTGCCGATATGAGTAGGGATATTGATGCATACTCATCCATTCCCAAAGAAGAGTTGAGACCTTATGTAGGATGGAACGCGACGGGGTATAGTATTAGTCTGGGTGAAAGACAGCGAAAAATCTCATCTCCAATCTGGGTCGTACCCCACATGGGTCGGTTCTGCTTACAGGGTAATGGTCAGAATCCTAGAGCTCAACTGGGAAGAAGTGACTGTACTGAAACGTACACTTTCCCGTCACAGTTTTCCCCTGCGTTTCTAGCTGCCAAGGGCACATATTTCATCTGTAATGACCGAGCATATACATGGCTGCCCCCTGATTTCTCGGGCACATGTTATATTGCGAACTTGCTACCGCCGACATTTACTGCTGCCTCAGACTATCACAAGACCAGAGTTGTGAGAGGTGTGATTAGTAAGGAAGATACTGCCGGTCAGGAAGCAGGAGACTTCTTCTTGGGTTTCCTGCCGTTTTGGGGACCTATGGTCAATAGTAGGAACCTGAGACAGCTGACGCGTGTGGTTGAATCCACTGTCAATGTAACGGCTGGTGCCCTTAGTAATCTGACAGCTGAGCTCCAAGCGGATCGCCTTATGACTCTGCAGAACCGCATGGTTCTAGACGTTATTCTTGCAGACCGCGGTGGGGTATGCAAGGTCATCCAATCCAGTTGCTGCATTTTCATACCAGATAATGCTCCAACAGTGTATCAAGCCATCTCCAAACTCCATAAAATATCTGAGTCCATACACGTGGATAAAGGAGATTGGTCACTGCTGGGGTGGTTCTGGGAATTGATATCTGCCTGGGGTTGGAAAGTTCTGATGGTCATTGGAATGATCTTAGCCATTCTTTTCCTGTTCTGTCTGTGCATACAGTGTGCTCCTGCGATATGTGGCCTCTGTGCTACCTTATGTGTAAGGAAACCTGTATCGAGGGACGAGCTAAGTAATAGGATGATGCTACAGCAACATCTCCATGACTTTGCGGACATTGACCTAGACTCGGATTAAGATGAATATAGTAATTGCCTATGTAAGGGCAAAAGGAGGGTCTGTCGTACTTTAATATTCGGGACCGCGTAGGGGACAGGGCCCTACCCCTGTCTATCTTGGTATTAGCGAACCGCAAATGGTAAATGCGGCATGTACGAGTGCTTTATATACCGTTCTAGCTATGAATGCACTGTGTACACGTTATTCTGCTCCACTACGCGGGTTCCATTTTGGAAGCAGTGGCCATCTTGTCATTGCCCTCACATAGGCTATAATGGAGTAAATACGGGCCTCACAGTACATGGGCTTTCCCTCTGACTTCTCTGTGACCTGGGCAGCTGGCTCTGCTGCCCTGGGTCAAACCGGTCTCACGAGCTCCCCTTCCTCCGTCCACCTGTGATTAGCATCAGGGCTTGACCCGTCATAAAACCCTTTCATTCTACACAATCCCCCGGCTAATCTCTTCCACACCTGCTTGTTCCTGCTTTATGACTTGTTTCCCAAAACAGGAGATGCTCATGTTTATTGGGGGGTCTCTTTACATCAAACGTGGGATCTGAACCTTACTGTGTAAATCATTGTGGGCTGGCCGAACTGGAATGTGGGATGGTCATCATGACTCTGCTTTTTTGTTTGTAATGTATACCTTTATATGGCCATATCGTAAACCAAGGAATGTGTGCCTGGAGCATGATATTTTGTACTTAAGGAGAAGTCCGTTCCTATGATTTTCAGCAGTCTCCTGAGAACATACACGCTGTTGTACTTCTAGGATACCTGTCATTGGTCTGCAGCCAATAAACGATTCTTTGACTTCACCCAGAAGACTCTGTGTTTCTGTAGGTCCGGAACAGGGTGAAACCCAGAAGTCATAGGGTGTGTGCCCCTGCACCGCTGGGTCTAAAATACCCAGTACTTCAGACTTCTTGGAATAATAAATTTAATTTCTCCCCTATCCAACACTTACCCTACTATCGCAGTCACTGGAGTCGGAATAGTTATTTTTACCCCTTAGCTTTCCAATACTTTCCCTACTGTTGATCAGATTGTATTGTGAAATGTAAGTTTAAATATTTTTTAATGGTTTAATGTTTTAGTTTATTATAGATTTTTGGTGTTTTATATTTTAAATCATTAATATACAAAAAGTGCATATCATTCTGTATGGATCGCTCATCACAGGTACAAACTGGGAGATCGGAGGCAACATAAATTTTACAGGCAAGACCCAACATCAGAGGAATATAGTTTATACAGAATCTCACCAAGATATACCTGTGTTGTAGGTTAGTGACGAATGATAGATATGTTGAGTTTATATCCATTTGCATTGTGCTAGGGGCTGCCAGGTATGTTTTAACTGTTGACAGCTTGGTATTTAGAGCCTCCCTTCTTGTCTGTAAATTAGATAGCAAAGGAAATTTCAAGTCATTCTTAGAAATGGACCAACAGGTTGTAGGGTCTACAAAGAGATGATGTAACCCAGCTGCTTTCAAAGTAGATTCGACATATCATAGCCAGCTGATATTACCCACCCTATCTAATTTCAGAACGTCCTTTATAATGTCTCTTGTCAGTGAGAGGGTCTCCTTTCGCCATATTGAGTGCCACATTAAAATCGGTGCCACAGAGATTCTATCGGTAATATAAGGGGCTCTCAATTCCATATGGCACTTAAAATTGGCGCATGACTTTGGCAGTGAAAGTAACTTTTTTTTAAAGTTATCTTCAATAATTGCAATTTTGCGCAATCTCTGGTTCCCCAAACAGCCGCTCCATAAGTGGCAGCAGATATCGTCTTAGCTTCATACACTGTTTTTATTACATCCTCAGGGTTTAAACTAGTTTTTTAAAATAAATTTAGTTAGGGCCCGATATTCTTTTCCATCTGCATCCCTCTATTTACAATCATATTTTGCCAGTTAATTTGATGGTCAAAAGTAATCCCTAGATAGTTAAAGAATCGACAACTCCCAATTTTACCCCTTCAGTGTTATATTGGGGCTGTTTCTGCTGTTTTGGGCCTTTGAGTAAGTAACTTTCATATCCAATTTGTTCATAAAATGCATGTATTCCAACACTAAACGAAGCAGCGCATTGCTAGTGCGAGCTAGAAGTACTGCATCATCCGCATATAATAGTATAGGTACCTGTATTGCATTAATATAAGGAGTATCTGGAGTAGATCCCAGCAGGGCAGATTCTACATCGTTGGTGTAGAGTGCAAATAGAAAGGGGGCAAGAACACACCTCTGCCTCACACCTCTCGCAATTTTAAAATACCTGGTACACTCACCACCCTTTCCATAGCGGACACAGGCTGAGGCACCTGAGTATAAGTCAAGAATAATATTGATAATATTCAGTTCAATCCCCATTGCCTCCATAATCTGCCACAGTCTAGGCTGTGCCACGCAGTCAAAGGCTGCAGACAGATCCATGAAGGCAAGATAGAGATGGCCTTTTTTGGCTGCCGTGTATTTTGCTATAATTAGACTCAGGTTCAGGCACTGAATCACAGTGCCTTTCCCTTTTCTAAAGCCAAACTGACATGGGATTATAATATTCTTTTCTAGGGCCCATTCTTCCAATCTATTTAAAAGAAGCCGACCCATTAGTTTTGCGGTAGAATCTATCAAAGAGATAGGCCTATAATTTCTCCGGTTTGACCTATCCCCTTTTTGCAGATGGGAAGAATTACAGTTGCTTTCCACAACGGAGGTGAACCTATTTAGGCAATTTTATTTAAAAACTTTTGTTAAAAGTGGGGCCCAAAGATCTCAGTTCTCCAAAATAAATCGATAGGGACTCCATCCGGTCCCGGTGCCTTTGCACGTTTACACTGATTTAAAGAATACTTTGTTTCTTCATGTGTAAAACTAACAGCACCCCCTGCTATTACTAACATTTTGGGAAAAATCTGAGCAGTTGTCATCTCATCAGCTCCAAATAAACTTTATAAGTGGGTCACCCATTCCTCCTGTTCAACATGAGTATCTGTGGTCATGGACTGCTCATCTTTTAAAAATGGCGCATTATTCAGAGACCAAAATACCTGCGAGCTATGTAATATAGCTGCCTTCTGTAAATTTTCCCACCACTCTTCCTTTAGGGCTTTCAGCCTAGTAGTCCTTGCTTTTTTATAAGCTATGCGCAAAGACTTAACCAAAGGTGGGTTACGAGGTTTGGACCTCAAGACTATATAAAGAATTTTTTGGGTTTTTCACAGTCGTCATCAAACCAACTACACTTTTTATGATGGCCATTACGTATAACACGGGTTAAGTTGTTTTTAACATCAGATAAAATCAGCTCAAAGGCCGAGACCGTGCTATCATGTGGGACTGAGTCTAGGCAAAGCATTATCTCCCCAGATCGATTGGAGACTAGATTGGCCAAGAACATCCCAGTATCCACTCTTTCCCACTTCAAAACAATGCCATTCTCTCTTGCAATTACAGGGTTTATGGGGAGTTTAAAAACATATTCATTTTTATTTACGGAGGGGATAAGAAAAGTTATTGCAGCATGATCACTAAAAGGATGAAAATCAATCTCAAAGTGAGAAAAAAGCCCTCTTATTCAATCAGAGACCAAAAAGTAATCAAGGGTAGAGGAAACAAAATGATTAAAAAAAGTAAATCCTAACTGACCAGTTAAAATTTCAGAAACATTTAGAAATACAAGATTGTTTATAGTTAGTAGTCCATTTAAGGCATTACCATACTCCGTGTGACCAAAATGAGGAACACTCTTCCCCTCATCATCCTGTATTTCACATACTGGCATATTAATCTTGTCACAAGGGTGAATGTTAAAATCCCCAAGCCAAATTAAATTGCAGGGTTTAGTGCATTTGTCTTGCAAATCATTAATATCTCTTTCTAAAGGAACCAACACCGCTGCTTGATTGCTTCCAAATATTATCATAAAAATTAATAAGGAGCCAACAATTATCCATAGAGTACTCTATTAAAATGATATGATAGTAAGGTGACGTATTCAAAAATGGCTTCACTTTAAGAGGAAAAGTATTGCAGAGTAGGGTCAATAAACCACCCTTAGCCCGACCAGCAGGTGACAGTATGGCAGAAGTTTGAAAAGAACGATACCCTTTCAGATGTATTGAGTCAATTTCCCAAGTCTCTTGGAGGCACACTATGGGGCCGATTCCGATCCTGTATTTTTTTTTTTCGTACGACTCGTATCCGTATTTTTTTCCGTACCGAATCGTACAAGTCACGTCCGACCCGTGAAGTACGATTCGTACGGAAAAATACATACGGATCGGCCCGATCCGTACGAATCGTATCGGGAAAAGTTGTACGAGACGGACCCGGACACTTTTCCGTACGATTCATAAAAATACAGTCCGAGCGTACAAGTACGATCCGGACCGGCTTTCCGATTTACGATTCATACGGAAAACGTCCCGTACACGGGGAATGACTTTACCCGCTACGAAGCGTAGTTTGTACGACTTGTATCCCGGAAAAAGTTGTTCCCGGGGTGTGAGTCGTACAGGCCCCTCAGCGCGTATGTATGGTGCGTACCCCCAGAGCGTATGTACACACCGTACCCCCAGCGCGTATGTACGCACCGTACCCCCAGCACGTATGTACGCACTGTACCCCCAGCACGTATCTATGCACCATACCCCCAGCACGTATGTACGGTGCATACCCCCAGCGCGTATGTACACACCGTACCCCCAGTGCGTATGTACGCACCATACCCCCAGTGCATATGTACGCACTGTACCCCCAGTGCGTACGCGCTGGGGTACGGTGCGTACATACACGCTGGGGGTACGGTGCGTACATACACAACGCATGGGGGTGTATGCCTGTATGACTCGTACCCCTGGGGACTCAGCTTTTACGGCTGTTATTGGCTCCCGTAAAAAAAGAGCCGTATGTAGTGACGTAGGGATGAATCGTACTTGCTGGGCCGTAAAACGCTGCTTAAATACGTGCGGACGTCGCGTACAGGCTGTTTTGGATCAGAATCGTAGGTTTTTTTTACCCGTACGGTCTTTTGTACGATTCGTACGGAAATAGGCTTTCTGTACGTATCGTACTTCCTAGGTTGTACGGACAGTTTACCGGGTACAAGTCGTACGGAGAAAACGCTCCGTACGACGATTCGTACGGCATTTTTCCAGGATTGGAATTGGCCCCTATATCTTTAGATGGTTACAGAGACAGCCATTCTATATTAGACCTTTTTTCATTGTAGCCAGCAATGTTCCAGGACATAGCCGCTATAGACCCTAAGAGATTCTCTCGAAGTGTCGGTTTCTGGGGCATGTTCAGACTGTCTAACTGCATACCTATTGGCGCTTGAGGAATTACAGAAGGAACAGTGAGCAATGGAGACCCTTTTTGTAATTCTATTTTACTATCCTCATTAGGTAATATAATCTGGTCATCCAGTCAGTCACAGGCAGACAATCCTTCTACTGCAGCAAACCTATTCATAAGAAGACAAGGTGAAACTAAGGGAAGAAGAGGTTGGTTAAACGGGTGACGAAAGGGCTTTCAAGTAGTATGTGATCTAAAAATAGGAAGCTGATGTGAGGGACAAGGTTTATAAAAGAAACTCAAGGGAAGGGAAAATATTTCGGAGTGGAATGATGGCATACTTGGTACGCCAAATAATAGTTCACCCACTATGTGATGGTTATTCAAAATTCAATATAATGCAATCACCTTTAATAGTTTTAGGAGCTCTTCCTACCCAAGTAACCCTCCTAGCCATAATTATATTTTTATGCATCTTTAAATTTTCTCCTGAGCAGTTAAATAGCCAATGCTGGGATTTATGTATTAACTGCTCCGTAGTTTCTGTCAAATTTGGTTTCAATTCTGGGACATTAGCTAAAACTATAACATACGGGCAAGCTGCTGGCGGGAGATCGAACCTTCCTTTAGGTTTTCCAGTTTCTGGTAGGTACTGAGGAGCTTCCCTTGCCGAGCAAGAGGGTTGTGGTCTTCCCTCCAAGAGAGTGGAGGGACTAGAAGGATTAACATAAGGGTGGGTACCCGTGGTCCCATTAGATATTTGAGGTTCACCACATGACCTAGTACAACCAATATTCTCACTATTACAATGTGCCTGAGTCTGACAGAGACTATTCTGTGCGGTGGCTCTCAACATTTGGGCCGATTCACGACAGAGCCAGGCAAAGCAATAGACAGCCCTGTTATTTATTGAAGATCATGACTTCCCAGGCTATCAGTAGCCACGTCGGGCATCATAGGGGGCACCCTACTTGGTTGAGGACTAAACCTTACTTTGTCTGTTAACACAGTAGTATTAGGGGGGGCTGATTCAAAAGATGAGAAGCCTCCAGAGAAGATCATTTTTCCTCTATTTGGGATAATCTTTACAAAATAGGATTCAAAAGTACAGTCACAATAGTCTCTATTCTTTTCAATAAATCAGAATCAGGAACATGGTCGCTACCCAAATGGGGTTGATTGGCAATTTCATTTTGCCTAGTAGATCTTTGTCCTAAATCCAATCCCAGGGTTCCAGTGGGTTTCTCTTTACAAGCTCTTTTTAATTTTTTTTGTTTTAGAGGGCCACCTCCCTTTCTTTTCCTAGACTTTGTGTCTCAATAGATATTCTCCACTTGGACAGTCGTTAGTTGCTCCTGAGTTGCATTACAGCGTTCAACTAAGATATCAGTAGATGAGGATAAATTTGCCACTGGACATATAGCAGAGCTGGATTCGCCTATTAACTGCCCAGATTTCAATTGACCAGTGGCTAGGGCTCCTCCACATAGAGAAGAATGTGTATGCATAATCAGTGAGTCCAAGGAAAGTCTTCTCTCTGTTAGCTCAATTTCGTGAGCAAGAACAGATTCGGCCCTCGTTAAGAAGGCATCCAGGGTCTCAACAGGTCCAAGCCCTTGCTTTCCTTAGAAACCTTCCTTTTACTCATTTTGATCCTCAATAAACAGTCCTCAAAGAGTCAGAGGGTTACATCTTCATTAATTAAAAGGCAAACAACAGTACCCTTTATCACCTCAAGCCCGATAAACAAATGTAACCAATGTAAGGGGGACTCCGGTGACCTGGGTGGGCTCAGTGGGCTCTGTAGAGCTATGCAAGTCTTGTACAAATGCTGCCAAAGTGACGATGTGCATGATAAAGTGCAAGTGCTATCCGCCACACTCAATATACGGCCTCCCCAGCAGTCATCATAGTTAATATATAAATATGCAGTTTAAGAAGCGGAATAGGCCAAACGCCTCCTTACCTTCTCCTTAGGTGTTGAGGGATCTCCAAGAACGCACCAGCAGATAGGGAGGGTAGACATTGTGCTCGACTATGAGTGTGATGAAGATCTCCAATAACAGGCCAAGAGGGCAGGCCCAGCCTAGCCTCTTCGGGGCTATGACGGGCGTGGGAGCCCGTGAATGATTTTGTATGCACCTCCAAGCGCGGTATGGTGACGTTTGCCACTCTGGCAGAAACAGGTCCCAGAATGCTTGTTTCCAGTTCAGGGAAGACCTGGCTTGGCAGTTCGGGCTGGAATGTTCCCATGAGGCACAGGGTCAAGACTGATTTGCATATAGCTGAGTCTGAACTGAGGTGGCGAAGTGAGCTAAAGAATGATGATGAATTCAACCCAGATCTGTGACTGCGGGTGAGTGTCTGAAAAGTTTCAGAGCTCCGTCCATCATCTCCTCGTGTTTGCTTTGTTCGCCCTAAGTTGGCAGGGTATGCCAAGACATGGGTCCCTTGCTCACTTTGCCACTGGATTCAAGCTAACCTGGCTGATGAACGGTGTTACCCCGAAACCGGTCCCAGGATGCTTATTTCCGGTTCAAGGAAAACCTGGCTTGGCAGTTCGGGCTGAACTGTTCCCATGAGGCACAGGGTCAAGACTGATTTGCAGATAGCTGAGTCTGAACTGAGGTGGCAAAGTGAGCTAAAGAATGATAATGGATTCAACCCAGATCTCTGACTGCGGGTGAGTGTTTGAATAGTTTCAGCTGTGAGTCCATCATCTCCTTGTGTTTGCTTTGTTCACCCTTAGTTGGCAGGGTATGCCCAGACGTGGGTCCCTTGCTCACTTTGCCACTGAATTCAAGCTAGCCTGGCTGATGAAGGGTGTTACCCAGAAACCGGTCCCAAGATGCTTGTTTCCGGTTCAGGGAAGACCTGGCTTGGCAGTTTGGGCTAGACTGTTCCCATGAGGAACAGGGTCAAGACTGATTTGCATATAGCTGAGTCTGAACTGAGGTGGCGAAGTGAGCTAAAGAATGATGATGGATTCAACCCAGATCTGTGACTGGGGGTGAGTGTCTGAAAAGTTTCAGCGCTCCGTCCATCATCTCCTTGTGTTCGCAATCTTTGATAATCACCTGTTGGTGATCCAGAATAAATCCAAGTGGACTGATGAATTTGCTTGAGTAAGTATACAACTGACTAATATTTTTGTCATAATCTTGTAATCTAAAATTAATAATGTGATTGGCTTGTTTCAACCAGGCTCAAGTCGGCTTTTCTGGTTTCAAAAACCTTATTACCACCTCAGGATGAAAATATCACAGGATGAAATGATCTGGAGAAGGTTTTGCAATGCTAGTGGTTTGCCATGTGTAATGCTGGATTTACTCTATCTCTCCGCTAGGGTACATGTACTACTGTTGTGTGTCCTTTCTGGCTGTAGTAACTTTAGCAGTGCAGTTTGTGAACAGCAATGGGCTTACCTTTTTGAGTGTGGGTGCATGTCCCACCTTAAACCTGTCTTCAACCCTGTGTAAACCCCTCCTTACTTTCATTAAACCCCTCCCATTTGGTAGTAAATATGCCCTTTTTTCCACCCTCTCCCCCTGGTCCCTACCACATTTGCTACTAAGGGCTCGATAATGATGCTGGTTGGAAAGCATTCCGACTGAATCGGTCTCTGAATGGTTTCCAACCGAATCAGATTCGTGGAGTTCGACCGTTCAATTACGATGGTTCCGTATACCATTTGTTTGGACTCCCGTAGATTTCAATGGGAGCCTGTGTTCCAACCGAATACAAAGGCTCCCATTGAAGAAAGGGGTGGGTAGGGAAAATCGTGCACCCTGTGGTGGGCACCCCTTGGTGCCTGCCACACTGTACATTGTCTAAAAGGGGGGTCCATTGAACACCCCCACGTGCTCCATTCGTAAGGCTTTGGGTAAAGAGGGGCCGGCTCTGGGCCCCCAAAGTCAGATTCCGACAGCTGATCCTTGTCAGACCAACCGATTCAGAAAGGCTGTCCGAATCCGGCATCATAATCACTTGGTCGGGAACGCGGTACGTAGACCTGTACAAGTGGGCTCCGAATGACTCGGTTCCTCCGAATGCCATCCGGAACCGACTCGGAAATTCTGCACGCGTTCCGAACATCGTAATCGGTTGTTCTGAAAGCTTTTCCGAATCGGTCGGAAAGAAGGGTTCCGAATCAGATTCGGCAGACCTGAATCCGATTCGGAGCCTTTTTGAATGACATCGTAATCGACCTCTAAGTAGTAAACTTACATGTGAGAGGATCTCACCATAGAAAAGGTAGGAGAGGTGGAGATTTAAACTCATAGGTTTGCAAATTGCATTTTATAGTAAGTAATACTGCTGTAGTACCACTTTAGGTAGTAAAATGTGCAGCTTCTGACTCGGGCTCCACACATGCAATCAAAAATTGAGCAATTGAGTATTGTCGTCATTTCTCTATGATCTCCCTAGGTTTGTTTACTCTTTGTGGATAGATCTGTTCCATCATTATAAATATAAGGTAAAGCCAGTTATACTCAATTGGGTTATTTAACTTACCAGTAAAGTCATCGTAAATTGGAGTAGGAAATACACAAGTACAGGGAAGTCGATAGTCACATGAAGGCTGCTGTGTATATTTTCACACTCCATATGCAAAACTAAAAGGTATGGTTTTGAGTACAATATTGTAGCCTGGCTAGCTTCAATTTGAAGTACTATACTAAAAAAGATCACACAAAAGATCCCCGCCATTTTATAACATCTATTAATATAGATGTTCTAAATAGCACCTAAACTTGTATCATCTAATATTAAAGGAATATATGTGTCTACAGTGAACAGTTGCCAAATGATGCGTGAAACCGTATACGTGACGTGGTCTTTTTCTATGGAGAGGTCTGATAGTGAATGAAAGCGTAATTTTACAATTACAGCCAAAAAAGTGCTAAAATGCTTATATAGAAGTTCCTTTTCCCTTTTTATCAAACGTCTAGTTCAGTGGTGAAAGTGGATGTTTTTATATCTTGAGTGAAAATGTAACTATAAAAATAATATTTAGTATTGCCTGAAACCCTAGCAGTAGTAAATCAGTTCTACTGGCTTTCCTTCCCTTCAGGGGCAGTAGTTAGAATCCTGATTAGTTGTGAAAATGTGCCCTGACCAGAAACAATACAACATCTTCAAAAGGGAGAAAGACTTCCATGGGGAATTTTTCTGGGATCGGCAATTTGAGGAGGGGACAGAAAGAGATGATAACACAAAGGACAAAAGCAGAGCCTTTTGATATTAAGAAAGGAAGACCCATGTGACAGAAGCCTTCCATCCAGATTGGAACTGCTCTTCATGGGGCAGTTGGCTGACTTCCTCTAACTGCCTTAGACACACAAATGGCTTATGAAGGGCTCTATCTTGTGTGAAGGAGCCAGTTACCCATTGGGAGTTGTTAGAAATTGGGTTTCTGGTTGGCAGAGGTATGCACCCTGTCCAAGCAGGAACCACAATCCTAGTCAGGGTAAGTCAGATACACACCCTAAATTAACCTCTGCTCACCCTCTGGTAGCTTGGCACAGAGCAGTCAGGCTTATCTTAAGATGCAATGTGTAACATATTTGTGCAACACTTAATATAGTAAAACTGTGAAAACGCCACATAAAAAATAATCCACATCAGGTTAGAGTAATAGAGCCTACTTTAATGAACAAAACAAGACCACAACAACAGAAATCCAAAAAGTAGAACTTGAGATATGAATTGGTAAAGAATTCGGTGAAAATAGCGCATAAAAGCTCAAAGCGACAACTGTGGTTAGCTTGTCGCACCAGACTAGGACAAAGTCACAAGTTCAGGTCGACCATGATGGAGCATGGGCTGAATACAGGGACCCTTTGGGCCCACTGAGCACAGTACTCTAAACCCTAGTGCACGGTCTGTGCAGTGCTGCTTTGTGGGGGGTCAGATGAGGACCAGAGAGGCCAGAGCACATTAGGCCCATTTCCAAGGGTCAAGGACTGGGGTGGTACTACCTGGCAGTGCAGACTCACAGATAGCAGAGTCCAGGTGCAGAAGCAGGTTGGTTGGAAGTCTTTTGGGCCCTCAAAACGTCAGGAAACAGGAGACCAGTCAGCTGGCCTCGAGAGACACTCTGAGTTATAGAGATGCAGGTCTAGTCCTTCTCACTCCCAGACAAGGGGCAGCAGGTCAGCACAGCAAAACAGGAGTCCAGAAGAGTAGCAGTCCAGCAGAGTGGTAGTCCTTGTACCAGCACAGTCCTTCTTCCTGCCAGAGTATCCACAGCTCCAGAAATGTACTGAAATGGTGGTGTCTGAGGTCCAGTATTTTTACTTTGTTGCTCTGGTTCTGTAAGGTGGGAAAGCTTCTAGATGGTGGCTTTGAAGTGCACGAAGCCCCTTCCTTCCCTGCCCTTGCTCCAAGCTGACTAGAGTGATGCTACAAGGTCATTAGGCCTATTGTGTGGAGACAGGGCACAACCAGTCAGTTAATAGCCCATTAAGGCCCATCAAGTCACACCTAAGCTCCCATTGTGTGTGGCTGTCTAGAGGAAATGCAAAAGGCCCAGTTGTCACCCACCCCAGATGTGTATTCAGAGACGGGCAGAAGGCGCAGAATGGTTAAATTAAGATAATTCCAACTTTCTAAAAGTGACATTTTCAGATATGCAACTTAAAATCCAACTTTACCATACATTGCAATTTTAAATTGTGGGTCCAAAGACACCAGACTCGAAAAGTCTATTATTTCCCAATTGGGAATTACACTTATAAAGTGCAATAAGGTAATCCCAATGTTGACCTATGGGAGAAAGAGGCCTTGCAGTAGGGCAAAATGAATATAAGATTGTTTCACTACCTGGACATGTAAAACTTAAACGGACATGTTCAACTTTGTTAATATATTGCACCCTGCCCTTGGGACTGTCCAGGGCCTGCCTAAGGGTTGTCGTATATGTATTAAAAAGGAAGGTTTCATGATTGGTCAGAGGCGCTGTAGACCCCCCAGGAAATAGCTATAAGAGAACTGTTAAGGCTGATTCAGTCACTTATTTTCCATAGATCCTATGCTTCCCGAATAGTTTACGTTCAAATGGGCACCTTTGAGACTGACAAATTCATACGGGGTTGTGGCGAGACAGGTTCTTTCTTTCATATACTTTGGTCATGCCCCATGATTTAAACGTACTGGGTAGGTATAACTCGAGTGATGACAAAAGTGGTGGGTGAGAGTGTCCCGCTAGAACCAAGGTGGCTTATCCTGGGAGTGACTGGAGAAACGACGTGGCCGCAGTGGGCCAAGACTTGGTTGGCCCTGGCAGGAGGAGTGGCCAAGAGAAACATTGCCCGAGCATGGGGAGCAGGGACAGCCCCCACACTCGCAGCCTGGAAGAAAGACCTAGACTGGTGCTATGGGGCAGAAAGGGTGATTTATCAGAGCCGAGGTTGCCCACGTATAGGTGACAAGATATGAGGTGCCTGGCCCAAGTACAGAGGTCTTTGATGAATGTCATAGGAAATGTTTTTTATTGTCTTGGGAGAAATTATGTTATAGTTTACGACAAGAGATTGAGGTCATCTAATAGCAGGTACCTATGATGGGGTGCATACCAAGCATTGTGAAACCTGTGTGACATGTCTCTCCTACTATGTCATTTTTTGAATTGATGTTGAGCTGAAGCTTGTTTTATGTTCAATTAAAAGTTTTTTTTTTTTTTAAAGGAAGGTTTCGACCTGGCAAGAGGGATAACTTGCCAGGTTGACATGGCAGTTTAAAACTGCACACACAGGCTTTGAAAAGGCAGGCCTGAGACATGTTTAAAGGGCTATTTAAGTGGCTGGTACAATCAGTGCTGCAGGCCCACTCACAACATTTAATATATAGGCCCCGGGCACATGTAGTGCATTTTACTAGAGACTTATAAGTAAATTAAAGATGGCAATTGTGGATAGGCCAATGTTACCATGTTTTAAGTAGAGAGCACATGCACTTTAGCACAAGTTAGCAGTGGTAAAGTGCCCAGAGTTCGAAAGCCATTAAAAACAAATTCAACAACAAAGGTGAGGATGAAGGCAAAAAGTGTGTGGGTGACCCTGCAGAAAGGACCAGGTCCAATCGAAGTGGACTGCACAGACCCTTTCAGAGGCATAGCTGGATAGAGACCTAGGGCCAGATATACCATTGTTCTGGTCACAGAAAGCAATCACAATTAGCAACTAATTTTTTGTGTGACCAGAATCATATTTAGAAAACTGAACTATATACTAATAACCTTATATGCAAAATAAGGAATTGGAAAGAGTCGGATTCCAACTCATCAAATTATTATTAAATAGGTTGGTTGCAAATTGCAACTATTAGATTGTCCTAAATCACACGGTTTGTGACTGCACCTTTCAGTACAAGACCATCCCCGTGTTTCTGTTCAAGAATTTTTTCTTTTAAATAAGTCAGTCCAATTTCTTTAAATAAAATGGGGTTGCAAATAAAAAATAAGCTTTCTTGCTTTCAAACATTCAGTGAAAACCCCTGGCCCAGCGCCTAATCCTCCGAAAAGTTTTATTCCAATGTACAAAGGGAAAGGGCTCAAAAGGGGGCCTCTTTGTAACTTTACAATGGTTTGTGAGCAGAATTTTGATTGCAAACTATTGATACATCTGGCATCAATTTGGTATTTGAAGGTGACACCGAAAACACCTTCCACATAACAGTATTCAGTAGCAATCACGTTTTAAGAATTGGTAAACCTCTACCAACTTCTAAAATGGGTTTTGTACATGGCCCAAAACTATTTTGTTGTCTCTAGGAGCAGGAGCAGGAGGATCTGGGAGCTGTAGGAGAGATAAGGGAATACATTTTTCATGTAATAAAATTGAAACTTTGTACATTTTTCTGAAATCTGGGAGACCACAACTTTGAACAAAAAACCCAAAGAAAGGTTAATCCTCGTCAGCTAAAGATTTCTGGTTTGGGCCACTCAGAGTTTTTTCAGTTGATGCTTTTCTACATACACTATTAAAGTCATAAAGGTAACAAAAGAGAGACCGGAAGGTGGGCTAACTATTTAGATATCTACTCAATTGGGTACAGTTAATCATGTATTTTCCCATAATAACAGTAACCTTCAACTGCTATTGATTTCCAGTAATCAATGGGAGCTAGTCATAAATAATGTCTATTTTCTGCAAGGTGTACAGTCTGAATGTTATAGGCAGCTCAATGAGTTGGCAGTGTGCGGGGGTTGTGCGGGGAGGGGAAGGGGTCATTTTAAATATTATTTTCTTTAAACTTACCTAAGGCGGTCGGGTCACGGTCGGTCGTGTCCTGGCAGGAAGTAGCTGCAGGCAGCCTCCCTCCACCCCCAAAAGCCAATCACAACGCTGCAATGGCAGCGTTGTGATTGGCTGGGACGCCGACCTCACAGGAGTCCATGGGGAGGCCGTTTTCTCCTTGCAGGCTGCATGCAGCCTACATAGAGAAAACAGGAGAGTGTGCATGACTGGATTGGTCGGCCCTGGCCGACCAAACAGACAGCGCCCACAACATTGGGCTAGACACTCCTCCCCGACCCAACCACCAACCAAACCCTTCTTCTGCTTTCTTCCAGTGCGAGAAGCAGAAACATAAAGTGGTATTTATACCATTTTATGTTTCTGCTTCTCGCACTGTGAGAAAGCAGTGGGGCGATGCTCCTCCACCCACATGGAGGAGCCGCCCCTGTGAGTTGGAGAAACAAGTTGGCATCCTCTGACAACATTTTATGCCAGCGGATAGTGGATCACCCGAGTACGAGGTGCCACGCTGCTGTGCTGTTTATTTACCGATTGCTACCCTGACAGCATTTTAACCATTTTAAATAGAATTCTGTTTTTATTTGAAAGCATTGCATGTTGGCGATTTAAATATTTCTTAAAAAAATTACGGAAAGGAAATATACCACTTTGCTGCTTTTCTTGGTTTTACTTTTTGGGGGTCCTAATTTCTTACCTGTTACTTGGGGGGATTTGAGGGTTTTTTGCTCCTTCCCCGTTCCACCACGGCTTGCCGATTGATGTGGAGGGAAGTGGGTATTCTTTCTGGCTCCTCCCCGGTATTTCCTGTTCAGGGACTCAGGCGGCGCTCTAGTCTTTTTCTGGCCCCAGCTATTTAAACACCTTGCTGGGCCGGACGCGCTGCGGATAGTGGATCACCCGAGTATGAGGTGCCACGCTGCTGCGCTGTTTATTTACCGATTGCTACCCTGACAGCATTTTAACCATTTTAAATAGAATTCTGTTTTTATTGAAAGCATTGCATGTTGGCGATTTGAATATTTCTTAAAAAAATTACGGAAAGGAAATATACCACTTTGCTGCTTTTCTTGGTTTTACTTCTTGGTGGTCCTAATTTCTTACCTGTTACTTGGGGGGATTTGAGGGTTTTTTGCTCCTTCCCCGTTCCACCGCGGCTTTCCGATTGATGTGGAGGGAAGTGGGTATTCTTTCTGGCTCCACCCCGGCATTTCCTGTTCAGGGACTCGGGAGGCGCTCTGGTCTTTTTCCGGTCCCAGCTATTTCAACACCATGCTGAGCCGGACGAGCAGCGGACGCGCGCAGCGGGCGTGCCGCAGGCGCGGCGAAGGCGCGCCAAAGGCAAGCCCGTCTGCGCCAAGTCTGTGCTTTGCGCCAGAAACCCTGGCCAACATTCTCCCCACTCTGGTAAATTTCGTGTCTATTCTAGGGAGACGCTCCTGGAGTATTGTTTACATGAGCAGGGCCTTTGTAGTCCTATGGATCTAGAGAATTTGGAGGGCGGTCTGAGCTTTAAATGTGTTCACTGTGAGGCGTCTTTTCCACTGGGTACCACTCTCAATCCCGCTGAGGATAATCGTGAGCCTAAACCCCTGCCTTTGACACACTCTTTCTTGGGATATCTTCTCAATGCCAGATCCCTTAATAAACACTCTAGTGAATTTAATGACTTCATGTCCCTTCGAAAACCCGATTGGGTTTTCATCACTGAAACCTGGGCCAGAGATTGCTCTGGTCCTGACCTAGTGGAGGCCATCTCTTGTGGATATTTGTTTGGTAGACTTGATAGGGAAGGGAAGGTGGGCGGGCGTTTAGGAGTAATGTATAAAGACAGCTACTACTGCTCCACCGAAGTCTTCACCTCTCCCTCAGACTCCTATCAGGCCTTATATTTCTCTTTGAAGGTTCTTCCTACTGAAAGCTTTATAGGTGGTGTTGCATACCAGCCTCCTGGACCTAGGGCCTCATTTGCTCAGAGCTTCAGCAGCCGAATAGAGCCTTTTCTAGCTAGCTCAAAGGTCACGTTTCTGGGTGATTTTAATTTCCATCTGGAGAAAATTCTTTGTCCCGAAACGCAGGTCCTACACACACAGCGGGACATACCCTGGACGGGATTTTCTCTAATGACCCTAGGATAAGGGTCTTGGATTCTATTCCCCTCTCTTGGTCTGACCATTTTGCTATTCCTTTTACCCTTAAGATTGTAGGTTCCCACCAGGACCCCAATTTTAAGAATAGGGTGGAGCTGAAAAGAAATCTTAGAGGGATTAGTAAGGAGGATCTGCTTGTCAAACTCAGCAATTACAGATGCCCCCCTTATGCGGATGTTAATGCAGTCTACAACGACTTTACCATCTGGCTAATGTTAGCCTTGGACTCCCTTGCCCCTCTTAAGAAGCACTATGTGGCAAGAAAGCGCCCTTCAGCCCCATGGTTTTCTGAGGGGCTGAGAAAGCCTAGACAGGTTTGGCAACAGCAGGAAAGAAAATGGCGCCTGGACCCAACTATAGCTGAAAGGGATCTGCACAAACTTAGGTTAAAGGAATGTAAGGAAGCCATTAATAAGGAAAAGGTCTCGTACTATACCAAGATGGTGCAATCTTTTAGATCCCCCAGTGAACTTTTCACTATGATCAATTCCCTCTTAGCCCCCTCAACTACTGCTATAACCGGGGAACGCTTCTGAATAGCTGCTCACCTGTATTTTACCGCCACCGCCATCGCCGAGAGACCTGGGGCTTGCACTCCATGACGCCAGCATCGGGAATAGACCAGGAAAGCTGCATCCTTCGCGTCGCCGCCCCGGGACTACAATCCCCGGCAGCCTAAGCGGCGGCGCGCTGTCCTGATGACGCAACAGCGCCGGGAGGCGGATATAAAGCAGAGAGAGCCCGGTGGAGCGGGGGGAACGCTTCTGAATAGCTGCTCACCTGTATTTTACCGCCACCGCCATCGCCGAGAGACCTGGGGCTTGCACTCCATGACGCCAGCATCGGGAATAGACCAGGAAAGCTGCATCCTTCGCGTCGCCGCCCCGGGACTACAATCCCCGGCAGCCTAAGCGGCGGCGCGCTGCCCTGACGACGCAACAGCGCCGGGAGGCGGATATAAAGCAGAGAGAGCCCCGCTTTGCGGGAGGCGCGCGGGACGCGCCGGGCGAAGCCCGGGCAAAGGGCGGGCCCTCTACGGCCCTCATCGGCAGGAGGAGGCAGGGGCAGGGCCAGAAACGCTACACGAGCCATCTCTATCATCACTTCTCAAGTAAGGCGAGCCTATACAAGACTTAATTTATAGCTGTATTTACGTTTTTCTGTAATATACGTTATATTATTATAAGCTATGCCTAAAAAACTTGGTGGAGCCCAACAAAACAAGATTAATAATTATCTTGTTCAGACTGTACAGAAAATTAATATGCAAAGGAGGGAGTCCTTGGGGCTGAGCCAATCTCCTGATTTGCTTTGTCTGTCCCCACCCACATTTGATATCACTCTGACAGATGAAACCATTACGCAAGATGCTTTTAGTGTAACCACGTTTGTTGATATCTCGCCCCAAATTATACCTGGCACTCCGGATAAGGCAACCCCGGCTTTTGAGGGTTTGCCCGCCGAGGGCAATGCAGATAACTACAGTGAAAATGATCTTGATCAAGATACACAGACTCAGGCCTCTGCTCTTGACCAATCTCCTCTAGGTCATGCAGCCAGACATAAGCAACATTGTACAAAGGTTCCCCCTAAGCGGGGTGGTTTACGCTCAGGGACAAAACGGAAGAAGGCTATCACCCCAAAACGCACAAAAGTGACTCACGCTGAGGATCATCCTACTTGTCTTATTGAAGAAGCTCTTCTTGATAAAATTGCAGATCTTATCGAGACTAAAATCAGCATCATTGTTAAACGTCTCTTATCTAAGATTGACAAACTGCAAGCTGAGGTTAAGAAGCTGGGTGCTTCCCAAAATACAGTTGCAAGTGGCATTGAAAATATAACTACGTTAGTTACTCGTTTGGGCAATAATTCTAGGGGAGTTGTCGCCGGAAGTGCTTTGGGGGCTGGAGAAGGAACTGAACTACTTGGGGAGAACTTATTGCCATCAACCTTGTCTACTATCAGTGATGTCCTTACACTACCATGTCCCCCAACAAACCCAACCCCTCCGGCTAATATTCACCCAGTGCAAACACAAGCACAAGCCCAAACTTTTACTACGGATCCCCTGCAATTCATCGTTGAAGCCACACCTGTGGTTTTAGTCCTCGCAAATGTCCCTCCGCTGGAAAGAGGCATGGCGGAAAGTTCTAATTCACTGTGTAGCAAAGCCCTACATTGGCTAACTAGTAATATGCGGTTAGCTCCCGGGGGACAGCATCATCTTGCAAATGCAATCAAATCAGCAACTAGGGTTCCCTGGCTGGGAAATCGGCCAAAAAAACTTAAAGGTGACTGTGTGGCTGTGAGCTTCTCAAATCAACACGTTCTTCCTAACATCCTCGCAAATATCCTTCCTCCCCAACGAAGACAAGGCACTGTGGTCCCCCTTACTTTGAAATTCTTTTATGGGGAACAGCAGAATGTATCTATCCCAAGGACTCCTGCCCCAGGGTGGAACACTAATTGGGATTCGTACTCCAGATGGGGACAAGTTTCAAGGAATAACGCACCAGTTCATCGTCATCATCCTTTTATGCTTAATCCTGATACCCAGCCTCTGGAACTGTTTAACCGCTTTATGCCACTATCTTCTATGGATCAAAATGACTGACTTTTGCCAAGTCATGAAAATGACGTAGAGGGACCACATCTTGGTTTTGGTTCGTCAGCACAGTCCTTTGCAGGCGCCAGGATCTGCAAAATTATGAGCTGGAACATCGCTGGGCTTAGAACCAAATTCAAAGACAAGATCTGGTTGGACAAAATCAGGAACTATGATATTCTTGCTTTTCAGGAAACTTGGGTAACGCTAGATTGTTTGGCCTTAGATGGCTATTCTCATTTCTTTGTACCTGCAGACCCAAGTAAAGCAGGAAGAGCAAGGGGCGGGCTGGCTGTATATATTTCACTTGATATCAAAGGTAAACCTAGGCATATTAAGTCTAAATCTAAAAACTGTTTAGTGGTTGAACTGACTTCACCAAATTGTAACCCTATTTTACTTGTTAACTTTTATAATTCCCCGACCAGTCAATTTCTTAACGAGCACTTGTTATCCCTAGAGGATCTCTTATCCACTTACATTGAAAACAGTTGTCATGGGTATGAGGTGATCCTTATGGGAGATTTTAATATTCATCCCTGCCTGGCGGGTTGTCAGAGGGAAGCTGAGAAATTTTCTTTGTATTCCTCCGCGCCACATTTTGAACACACACCCAGCGGAGAGGCTTTGGAATTGCTCTTGGCTACCCTCAATCTTTATGAATCATGTACCTGTTCCAATGATCTGAGGTTACCGACATACGTGGGTAACGATTCTGGTTCAATCATTGATTATATTTTTGTTTCTTTAAGAGTTCTACCTGAAATACTTGCTTATAAGGTAGAAACTTCTGTTTTTAGTGATCACAATCCCGTGATTTTAGAGGTTTTAGCTCAAGGCGTCTTGGGAACTAGGAAGATGGACACATTGTGTGCGACAGACCTTGTGCTAAGAGATCAAAATCGGAGGCTCAAATGGGAACAAGTTACCCCAATAATTTTTCTGCAGGAAACTCTGGCCAAAGTCGCCGGTGAAATTGCTATCTGTTTAGATAATAAAAACCCCAGCGTCACTATGGTCGAGGCCTTTAGTGTTATTTGCCATCAAGTCAACTTAGATCTGACAGTAAAGGCAAAACTTAATAAAACAAAGGGCCCTAAATGGTTTGACACAAACTGTTCTAGGGCCCATTCAACCCTTCTTAAGGCCCTAAAACTTAAACCTAGAGACAGAGTGCTGATAGCGCTACTGAGGAAACAGTACAATCTAGCTATTAGGAAGAGGAAATCTGAGATAAAAGACGAGGCCTGGAATGATTTACTACTGCCCGAGACACAGAAAGATAGCGCTAAATTTTGGGCAGTTATAAATCACCCATATTTTGTGGGATTAGATAATCAGAGAGCAGATTGCATTATCCCAGATGAACAGTGGGTGACACATTTTAGTAACATCTATAGTTATACTCACACCACTATAGAACGCGAAACTCCTCTCCTAAAACCGCTAACTCACATCTCTCCCTTTACTCAGGAAGAGGTGAAACAAGCAATTAAAGACACACTCTGTAAAAAGGCACCGGGGCCAGATGGGGTTCCTGCAGACTTTTTTAAGAGCGCTCCTGAACTTAGCTCAAAAATTTTAACTAATATTTTTAACGCTACAAGGGAATTTATTTTCCCCTCTAGCTGGGCAAAGTCGACCATTGTGCCAATCTTCAAGAAAGGACAAAGGACAGACCCGGCCTGTTATAGGCCAATCTCTCTTATTGACTCGAGTGTTAAAATCTTAGGGAGAGTCCTTTTAGGTAGATTGACCTTGATTTTAGAAAGTAAGGGTATTTTATCTAATGCACAATATGGCTTTAGAGCCAATAGAGGAACTTTAGATCAGTGCCTAAACCTAGAATTAATCTTAAATAAATATGTAATCGCCAAGGGGGGTTCATTGTACATGGCCTTTATGGACCTCTCCTCAGCTTTTGACCTGGTCAACAGGTCAAAGCTGTGGGGGATCCTTTTGGCCGTGGGACTCGGCCCCCCTTTGGTTGAATACCTTGCTGAGCTACACAAGGATCTTATGACCTCAGTTAGAGTCACTAGGGAAGGAAGATGCACTTGTCATTTTAGGTCAGAGAGGGGGGTTAGGCAAGGGTGTATACTCGCCCCCCTCCTCTTCACTTTATACATAAATGACCTTGAGGCAGTAATGTCAAAATCCCATAGTGACATCCCGCGCGCAGGGGAGACAAAGATACCTGTCCTCCTGTACGCGGACGATGCTGTTCTTTTAGCACGCTCCGGAGTTGCGTTGAACAAACTTCTTTCTTCCTTTGGAGTTTTCATGTCATCTCTGGACATGAAAATTAATACAGAAAAATCACATGTAATGATTGCTGGACCCGCAGGTAGGAAAAGAAAGTCGATAACATTTTATTGCGCGGGGAAGGAGGTTAAGAGAGTCCCTTCTTTTCCATACCTAGGCGTGACCTTCGATGAAAAGGGCACCTGGGGCCCCCAGCTCTTGGTTAAAAGCAGCGCTGTCGCTAGAGCGGCCGCAGGGCTGCTAGGTTTTGCTAAAAAACTGGGCGCCCGCCCCATGGAAAGTATCATCAAAGTTTATAAAGCAAAATGTTTGTCAGTCGCCCACTATGGCTCTGCTATTTGGGGATATACTAGCTCTGCCAAAATACAGAACGTAGAAAATAAATTTTTGAGATCTCTGCTTTCTGTTCCCCAATCAACTCCGATTTTCTCATTGCATACAGAGTTAGGTTTGGGCTACATATCTGACACCCTAAAATTAGCTCCAGTGACTGGCTGGTTAAAAACTTGGCTCAACCAGGAGCTTACTCTAAATCATATTATTTTAAAAGATTGTTTAGCCCTGGATAGAGCCCTTAATATTCCATGGGTAAGACATGTGAAAATCCAGCTTACTTTAGCAGGTCGTCCGGAGCTTTTCTCATCTCCAGATGGAATAACCCATGAAGACTTAAAATCAGTCAAAAACACTCTGACAAATTTATATGCTCTGGAGAGGGAAGAAATAGAGCTGAAAAAAACCATGGTAAGGAAACACTGTATGCTTTCCTCTGTTCCAGGAATGGAACCATACCTTTTGTCGGTAATAAACCCTTACCATCGCTTTCTTTTAACAAGATTTCGCTTTGATTTAATCCATTTTATACTGGGCGATTTCAGAACCTGGGCTAGACCTGATGATGCTGAACCATGTGACTGCGATCATTTTTCAACGCAGGACACAATGCACTTTATTATGTTTTGCGGTCATTATATTGAGATCAGAAAAAGATATTTGTTCCCTATTTTACGTAATCAGGGCTTTATTCAGGTAAAACCAGCCCTGCTGTTTTTGCAACTTCTTCCTAACACAAAAGTAGCTTTTTCAGTCGCTAGTTTTCTAGTTGCAGGAGCACGTTTAAATAAGCATCGTACAAGGCACAGGCACTTTATCTCTGAAAAATGAATTCCATCTTTACTCATTCATTTGAATGAGTTTGTGTTTTAATAAACCCTTCTTTTTATCCTTTTTAAATATTTATGTACATTTTATTGTAAAATTTAGTGTTTTTTTATAATGATTGTCTGTAAAAATTTGTGATCTGATGAAATGGTGACATGTATTTTTGCTCGTTCTTTTATGATTTTTAATAATCGAATAAAGATAATTGACTGACTGACTGCTATAACCGAGGTCTCCCAGGACATTTGTGATAAAATGGCAGACTATTTCCATGCCAAAATTAAGGACATTTACTCCTCTCTGGAGAAGTCAAACTCTTAAGGATTGTTGTTTGCGCTCCTTTACTCCTATCTCCCAAGAGGAGACTGAGCTGTTGTTGAGTGGGATTGGATCTGGCTCCCACCTTGAATCATGTCCTCTTAAGATTTTAAAATTAGGGAGTGAGGCCATTGTACCTCCCCTGACTACCGTCATTAATACTGTTATTTCCTCTGGCCAGCTTCCCGCTATATGGAAAACGGCAATGGTAAAACCTCTGCTTAAAAAGGCCTCTCTTGACCCGACAGAATTAAAAAACTTTCGGCCCATTTCCCTATTGCCCGTTCCAGCTAAGATCTTAGAAAAACATCTCAACCGCTATCTTAGTTCCTACCTGAATGAACATCAATTACTAGATGGCTCACAGCATGGGTTCAGGAGTGAACACAGTACGGAAACGGCCTTAACCGTTGCCTTTAATAACATCTGACAACAGGTCGATGCTGGTCATTCTACCTTACTGATCCTCCTGGATCTAACGGCAGCTTTTGACACCATTTCTCCTGTTAGACTGTTGGGAAGGCTTTGGGAAATTGGGATAGAGGGTTCTGCATTTAATTTGCTCTCCTCGTTTCTTTTGAACCGATCGCAAAGAGTTAAGATGGGCCAATATTTCTCTGCCCCGATACATTTATCTTGTGGAGTTCCTCAGGGATCCTCATTGAGTCCCACTCTTTTCAATATCTACGTAGCACCGCTCGCTACTGTTGTAAGGTCTTTTGGCTTAGAAGTGCTTTCCTATGTCGATGACACTCAGATTTTGATCTCCATCACTGAGAGTGTCTCTGCCTCAGCACTCAATTTTAAAAACTGCATGTGGGCGGTGGCTGCATGGATGGTTGAGAACTATTTAAGACTCAATGGCGATAAAACGGAGGTCCTAATTTTCGGTGGCAAGATTGACATTTGGTCAGAGGCCTGGTGGCCTGATTCGCTTGGATCCTGGCCCAGGCCCTGTGCTACTGCCAAGAATGTAGGCATTATTATAGACTCCATGCTCTCCCTGGGCTCTCAAATAAATAGGACAGTCTCTACCTGTTTTGGGATGATACGAACTCTCAGCAAGATTTTCCGGTTTTTTGTCCCTTCCCTCGCGCAAACAGGCGGTGCTGGCCCTTCTGGTGTCCAGGTTGGACTACTGCAATGCGCTTTACTTGGGGATTAATAAAGGACTCCTTCATCGACTCCAATTAGTGTAGAATGCCGCTGTCAGGCTGGTGATGGATCTCCCTAAATTCCACTCAGTATCAGCCACTATTAGTAGCTTGCATTGGCTCCCGTTGGGTAGGAGAATTGTGTTTATAGCCTTGTGTCTAGTTCACAAGGCTGTTCATACAAAGGGGTCAGAAGGCATCAATAGAATGTTCCAAAGATACTGTCCTGGCAAGAGCCTTAGATCCGCAAGTAAGAACCAGGTTATAGTTCCTAGGGCTAGAAAAGCCAGATGGGGGGGGGGAATTTCTCTCTGATAGAGGCCAACCTCTGGAATTCCCTCCCTTCCCCTGTCTCCTCCTCGGAGTCTCATCTGGTTTTTCGGAAGTCCTTGAAGACCTGGCTTTTTACCTGTCCCAATGCTGTGTTCAACCTGAATCTTTAAGTGCTGACGCTGTCGAATATCTCCTACTATGATCCTGTTCTGCAGCGCCTTGACGCCCCTGGGCTAAGTTCGCGCTCTATAAAATTTATATTCATTCATTCATTCATCTGTACACTTTAATCGTCGATTGGTAAGGCAACATATTATTTTGGTATGTGGGGACGTAAATACCAAACCTGACATCACATTGGCCAACTTAGCTGTATTGCATAATTCTGTCATCTGCAGCCCCACTTATCCTCCATCTTTGCCAATTTGCAGCTCAAGTAGAGTAGTGTCCCTAAAGCCTTTTATGCTTAAAACAATCTATGCCATCTATGCCCTCGGATTCATCTGCGCATTACACATTCTGATCAGGGGAATGAGTAAGTTCAATAGATTAAATATTAGTCAACCTGGAAGCATGGCAGTTGGTCTATGACCTTGAAATTGAACAGAGAAACGAGAGCAACCACAACCCACTGATAGTACATCTAAGTGTTCCATTGAGGGTTAATTGCAATAGTACTTACTGTCAAGAACTAAGGAAAGGGGCATGATAACAACAAACAGAAAGTCTATAACCTGGAACGAGTCTAGCAGGCCTTCTATTGGTCTTGCTTAAGCCTTGAACCTCCATAAAAATATGATTAAAGAATACCTGGAGAACAGAGATCCCCATGATCCAGAGATAATTTCAAGGTTTGAAATATTAATTAATCTGTCTCTCTGAACAAGCAATCAGCAACTTAATTTAGGATGCAGGCATATTGTCAACAGTTACCCCATGTATTAAGATTGGTTTGATCTAGAATACAGCCACCTAAAACAGTCTCTTTCCTTGGCATTGAAAACAAGGCACATAACTTTAGATGGGGAAACCCACCTAAAAACATTAAGACAGAAGTACAAGCATCTTGTCAAATACAAAAAGAGCATTTAAGGGCCTGGCAGTCACTTATGGAGGAACTAAGAACTAAGAATATCAGGCGCCTTAGGTAATTAGTAAAATGGCGATAGCAGAACATGACAAAAAACGTAGAGAGTACCATCAAACCTGCTTCCTGGCGTAAGTGCTTTTCATCATTGTACAATTCTGCCAGCCACAAAAAGTCTATAACCCCACGGAGTGGAGGACTGGCAGAAGAGGAGCACAGCCTGGATGAGGATCAAAGTCCTCCCCTAATTGATTCACCAGAAAGCATTTCATTAAGTAAGGAATTCTACGCAGACGCAGTGCGCATAGAAATCCTTAGCCAAAAACTATAAACAAGGCCCATTGCCGCGATGGAGGTCCATCGTACATATTTAGATCTGAGCTCGTTACTTGGGTACTCATTTGAACTTTTGCTTAAAATTCTATTTGGCTCCGGGGGAACGACCCTTATTGTGGAAAACTGCCATAATCGTTCCTCTTCATAAAAAAGGCTCACGGAACAATCCTGCCAGTTATTGACCAATTTCTCTGTTCAATCCAGCAGGGAAAATATATACAAACCTCTTGCACATTCGTCTGGATAATTGAATGTGTGATAATGGGATCATCAACGCGTCACAGGCAGATTTTAGGTGAGGCCAAGCAACAATTGATCAATCAATGCAGCTCTTCCACATCAGCCTGAAATATGCCAGCACTAAACAGAACAGGGCCAGAGTTAGAATTTGGCAGATGGGGTACTTTGTTAAAAACATGGTGAATTTCCAGTCTGCTAAACTTGCTGATCCTCCACTTTATTTAAAGTCAGGGAAGCTCTGTCCTTCCAAAGGCAGAACCTACACTGGCACCATTGGCATACACCTTGGACTGACAGCTGTCAGACATTAAGCCTTCAGTCAAAATGCCCAAGACCACCCACCTTATTTAGAGCAGGCATTCTGGCATACTTTATTCCTCGTCTTGACCACCAGGGAAAGTCTGGTAGTCGAAAACAGGAAAGCAAAGAATTGACCCCTAGGCACTAGAAGAAAACTCCCAATATGTCAGGGACATTCATTATTTTGTTTTTCCAATAAACTAAAAACGTTGCTTAGAAGGCACATTTAATATTGTACTGAGTCAGCAAAGTTTCACTGGCTTCAGTGGAGTGACTGAGATAGAGAATTTGCTGACGGCAAAGAGATTTGTGTCTGCCTGGGAAAGCTCTCTCATTTTGGAATTAGTCTTCCACAAGGCCCACAGACTGGTGGCAGCTGAGCTCTGAATCATGCTGTAAGTCTAAGCATAGGACTTGAGACCTGAAAGAAGGCACTAATTTATTCCAGTGGAATAGTACCCTTGTCATCTATGAAATCCTTCTTTGTCCTTCCTCTTTTTCTTCTTGAAGTTTCAGAAGGAGCTCAACAACAATCTATCCAACTTCAAAAGACTCTCTCCAGCTTCTGTAATTCTGCCCTGGTGAAAGAATCTGAGGTCCAAAAATGTAACAAAATGCCAAGGTAATACTTGATGAGACCTGCACGGCTTATCTCACCCCATTCCAAAACAGGCAGCCTGAGAACAAGTTGGTCCCAGTATGCTAATTTACTCTTTCTAGGCAGATTTTATTTTGAAAGTTTACAAATTCATATCTCCAGTTCCCTAAATCTGTTTTGTTCACATTTTTGTTTCATTTTGTGTTTTAAATTTGTAACTTTTTTTCTAAACGGATCAGTGGTTTTCAATTTATTGTTGTTTGCCACTGCTTTAACCTGTTTCATCATGATATGGACAAGAGCCTTCTACAATTACCAGAAGGAGCAGAGCAGAGTGTTCCCAGTGAACTGTGGTGCATCACATAGTAAAGTTTTATGGAAAGATGGAACTTAGGCACACTTTGCAGCTGATCTCCAATGCAGAGTGGTTCAGATAAGAATTCATATTTGTTTCCAAACATTAGTTTTAATTTTGCCCTGAGAAACATTTTCAGAGATAGAAATCCTTATGCAGGGCAAAATTGGAAGCCAGTTGGGAAGAGCATGGCTCAGTGAATTGAATACTGTCTTTTTGTGGTCCTTTTGTAACCTAACAACGTTACTGTGAGAAGAAGGCATCCAACTTCGCGGGGCCCTTCTCACTGACCCATGGGTGCTTTATTTGTGTTTATTTAATAATTGTGCATAGTTTCTTGCACCAGAGAGATTATAGGGTCCTTTACTGAGTACTTCTTTGCCTCACATCACAAAAGCATGATAGGATAAATAACATTGCACAAATACCTTACCAACTTTAGAGTGTGAATCTGGCGGGCTGTAATCCATGAAGCACCTAGTCATTACTTGACGATGGCACATTCCAGGCAATAATCACTCTTGTGAGGCCATATGATTATTTGTTGTATTATTGAGTTTTCAAACTCTTTTTACCTTGGATGGCCACACTCAAGAAATCCACAGTATATATTTTAAGGGCTTTATTACAATTGGTGCCCCAATCTACTGGAGAATGTATGATCTACATCTAACTATAAAAATAAACACAGCAGTGCCAATTAAAGTGATTAATAAACAAAATATTAATAGGAATTGCAACATTGTGATGTTTTTCAATAATTCATTGGATTGAAAAATACAATTATTCTTTGGGAAATAACCCTCCGAGCCCCTGGCTGAAGTTTCTTAACACTAAAAGTGTTTTTCTACATTTCTTAGATGGCCTAACCCCCATACCTTAGCGGAACAACAAACTGGTTAATTGTTAGTGTCAGTATTTGGGGAAGATCACTCTCTGTCTCAGTTATGGTATTCCAGAGCATATAAGGACCTAGCTCTGAGGAAGCGCTGCATTCGCTAGGTATGTTTGCAGTACAGCTTGCACAAAAACTCCCAGGAAGAGGTGAAGATGTCTCTCTGCCTAATACATGTCTACACCAGGTTTAAATTAACTTTTTTGATTATTTACAAAAGAACAGGCCTTGTGATGAAATATACAAAATGCAAGAATTAGCTTATGAACTCTATTTCACATTCACTAAATTACACTAACACATTAAGCATGATATTCATACACGTCATGAACAAGGCTCAGTGGGTGCCGAAACGCGTAGACGCTTGTCTTCTACGAATGAAGTAATTGAAAAATAAAATTCTTCAAAACCGCACTACAAGGAGTGTCGTGTCTGTTGGGAGGAAATACGGAGCGTTTTGAAATATTAATCGTTCGGGCACGGGCGATGAACGTGCACCCGCAGTGCTTTGGCCGCACGCCGCATACGTACTGCTGGATATATATAATGGATGCACTATCAAACTCTAATACAGCAAATGATATATGTTGTACATGTGCAATCAATACTAATTTACAGCACCTGTTTATGAATGAAAGCTGTTTACCCAAAACCATAAATATATTAAATGCATTTAGGTACATAAACAGAATTCGCAAATATAAAGTCACACCTTGCTGGGGAATCCGCTTGACTCATAAATCAGTGATAAATCTTCTAATTTTAAAAAAAGTCACAATTGAAAGAAGGTGTCTGTTTCTCTTTAGCACAGACATTGGAACCTTCTATCTTTCATTCTGACAGAACAATATTATATTGAATTGAATTGAATTGAATTGAATGTAGATTTGTAAAGCGCGATTGCTGCCCAAGGGCGTCCAAGCGCTAGGTGTACAGAAGTGATCATTGAGGAGGTGATCAGGATCAGGGAGACTGTGTGAACAATAAGGTCTTCAATTGTTTACGAAATGATAGCAGGTCAGGGTCGGAGCGAAGTGATAGAGGAAGAGAATTCCATAGCTTGGAGGCATTTAGGGAAAACATCCTACCTCCGGTTCTGGCTCTTTTAACTTTAGGTATTGAGGCCAGGAAGCCCTCCGTAGATCGGAGCTTCCTGCTAGGGTGGTAATGGGTGACTAGACTGTTGCTGATTGCTGGGCTCTTATTCCAGAAGGCTTGGTGGGAGATACATAATGCCTTAAATGCAACTCTCTGTTTCACCGGGAGCCAATGTAGTTTTTTTAATCCGAGTCTGATTGACTGTCTGCGTGGAATCTGAAGCAAGGTTCTAGCTGCACAGTTCTGTACCAGTTGAAGCTTCCGCAAGGTAGACTCAGGGGAGCCCAAGTAAAGGGCGTTATTGAAGTCTAACCGGGATTGAATCAGACCCTGTATTGCTACTTGTTTCGCTTCCATTGGCAGGAGAGGTAGGACTTTCCTCACTGTTCTAAGTAAGCCAAAGCACGTGGCAGACAGCTTGGTGGCTTGGGTGGTGAACGAGAGATTTTTGTCTAACCAGACTCCCAGGCTTTTTACATTTTCCTTCGGGGTTGGAGGAGGACCTAGACAGGACGGCCAGAGGGAGCTAAAAGGCACTGGTGAAGGTGGGCCCAGGAGCATAAGCTCAGTTTTGTCTCCGTTGAGTTTTAGGGAGGAGGCTGTCATCCATTCCTTAACATTCTGTAGGCATTTCATAAGGCCTGTTGTTATGTGCCTGTTACCCTCCTGCGCCAGAGACACCACTAGCTGGGTGTCATCTGCGTATGATATGATCTTGATACCGAACGGTTGGACGACCCCAGCCAGCGGCTTCATATATACGTTGAACAACGCAGGGCTCAGAGAGGACCCTTGTGGCACCCCGCAGCTCAGTGATTTGCTGGTTGACACTGTGTCACCATCAAAGATTTGAAATGTTCTGTTGCTCAAAAAGGAATTGAGCCACCTAAGTGCATTTCCTGTTATTCCGATCTCCGATAAACGGTTCAGCAGAGTGGAATAGCTGACCGTGTCGAAGGCCGCACTTAGGTCAAGGAGGATCACTGCCACTGAACCACCTTGATCCAGTATCCTCCGCGACTCTTCGATAACCGCTAACAGTGCGGTTTCGGTTCCATGCCTAGGTCTAAACCCTGTCTGAGAAACATCCAGTAACGAGTGGTTTTCAAGAAATTTTATTAACTGGATGTTTATGTGTTTCTCAAGAATTTTGCTTGCCCAGGGGAGCAGAGAAATTGGGCGGTAATTGGCGTGATCTTCCGGGTCTAAGTTGGGCTTTTTAAGCAGAGCCCGTACCATAGCTCTCTTCCATCCTATGGGCACAGTACATGATGAAATGGAGGAGTTTAGTAGCTCCAATACCACGGGTAGGGTGACCTGGCTAGCCTGCATCATAACATCTGGTGGAGCTGGGTCGAGTGGGGAGCCAGATTTGATTTGCCGGGCTAGAAGGTTAAGGGTATCCAGATCTAAGGGGAGAAAATGTTCTAGGGTAGGTTGGTCTGAGAGAGTTCTGTGTTTCAGTGATGCCTGGATAGTTGTTATTGGGGTTGTATCTACTGTAGGGAAGGAGGAGTAGATCTTAGTAACCTTTTTATGGAAGAAGTCCGCTAGCTCATTACATTGTGCTTGTGTTTTAGCTAGGGATAGAGCTGAGTTATTCACTTTTGTTAAGCTTTTTACCAAGTGGAAGATTTCTTTAGGTTTGGATTTAGCTTCCATAATTTTAGCCGAAAAATAGGTGGTTTGCGCTGTCTTAATCTCGTCTTTATAAGCCTTTATTGCCTCCTTGTATTGGGACTTTTTCTCAGGTAGAAAGTCTAGGCGCCATGCTCTCTCCTGTTTCCTACATAGACGTTTTTTTGCTCTTAAGATATCTGAGAACCAAGGGGCTGATTTGTGAAAAAAGAAAAAAAAGGAGAAATAAAAGCATTTCTCTTTGAGCACCATTCTAACCTGCTCTTGCATGGTATTAGTTTTTGGTGCTGCCACAGATTTACACCTCCTTGTAAATCTGGGACAGCGTCAAAAAGCAATGGGTGTTGCGGTTGAACGCCCAAGGCAACACCCATTGCACTCCCCTTTAACGCAGATACCTGCCTGAAAGGGTCCCATATTTACAAAGCAGCGTTGAGCAACAAAAGGTGGCTTAACGTCTCTTTGTAAATATGGTGCAGGGCATACAGCCACTGGAGTGTCAAAAAAAGTGGCGCTAGAGAAATGTACACATGCCCCATGGTGTTTAGTAGAAGCATGACCTTGCCGGTGAATGGATCTCAGAATCACTCTGCGTTTGAATTTAAACTTTGGAATTCATTCTCTAAATGTCTAGGGGGCTTATTCACAGTTTGGGGGCTGTACTGATTTCTGCCTGATCAGCAGAAAGACTATATTTATATTTTCACATTTAGAGGTCTCTGCCAAGCACCAAATGTTCATTGCACCAGCACAGAAAGGTTTTTTGCTGTTCAAAAAAACTCCCCAAGCAGAGTTCGTTATTGCAATAACAAAAATAATGCCCTGCCCTAAATGTCCTATTTGGGACCAGATGGCTTTCCCTGGCGGTACCAAACTGGAACAATATCATCCAATTTACTGGACTTCAATGGGGCAAAAGAAGTACTTTGACTTTGATACCAATATCCAAAGGGCAAGCAGTCAAAATGTTCTAGTTGAGAAGCTCATGTAAGTTTCACCATAGAAACAAAGTGGCACCCCTCATTTTAAATTGAGCAGCAGAACTGTGTGTTTGAACTGCACAGAACTTTGCCAGGTTTTTGGTGATGTACTCGATCTGGCAAACTCCAAATAAGCCCTTAGATCTCTATCATGTGACGATGATTTTCAAGGCATGATAATCTTTTTACTCAAATCCATACTGATGAATGGCTATTCTGGTTAATGGCCAGGACACGAAACATTAGATGTGTGGTTTTTAAAAGGAGATTAATTGATGAAGCAAAAACTCAAAGAACAGGCAAATGGGAATTTAGAACCCAAATAAGTTTCCTGGAGCTGCGTGGATGAACATAAAGAAACTGGATTAAGTGAGTGATCATGTGCAAAAAGAGAGAAAGTGCAAAGAGAGTCAGAGTACGGCGGAAGTCGAAAAGAGGGGCAGGAGAGCCAAAGGAGGTATGAAAGTGAGCATTTGTTGAATAGAAAATGGGTGTAACAGGGCCATCCCTTAGAACTTTGACGGATTTTAATCTGAAAGTCAGAAATGATTGGCAATCCAACATGACAATCATAAACCCATTGTTCTTTGGGTCGGATTTGTCAGAATCGATCCTTCGGGTGGTTAAGAATTAAACATATACAATAAAACGTATTATTTGGACTAAGTTATACAAATTCTTTTCTCTCAGACTTTCTTTAAATTATTAATAAAATGTATACAACAATGATATACTCTTAGTAATTTCAATTAAACTCTTGGCAGATTGGGCAACAACTTAGACCTAACTTGGAGTTGTTTTTGAGCAAATAACAGTTAAGACCGATGTTGTATGTCTTCTATTCTACCCAATGTTTTAGCTTCTGACATCAGGGCTACAAAAATTTTCAGAACATGTTATGTAAAATCAACCTAAATCTTAGCTTTGCACACTTTTTCAATCTGCAGTGGAACAGTATGCAATAATTTAGTTATAGTAAGTTACAGTAACATAAACAGTGGTTCATCCACAAATTACAATAAGGAATGTTCCATGAGTTTGGGGATACCGGGTAATTTGGTATGTGTCCCATGAGCAAATAAATTGGCAAGAGGCATAGGTATATCTTAATAATGGAGACAGTAGATAAAAACCAATAAATAGTCATTATGGCAAATCAGAACAACGAAAAGTGTTTTCAACAATCAGTTTTTAAACTAAATATTAATGCATAAGTGAAAAAATTGTGTTGGTGTATGTAGAGCAATGACTATGTTGTAGCGTTAACATGTTGGGCCTCATGGATTATTTTATGTAATTTAATTTTAGTTTTCCTTGTCCCAGAATAACCTCAGCTACCATATGAAATCCCCTAGGTCCTCTGATGGATCTTGTTCTGTGCTGAAAGGGACTGTAAAATTTAGGGGATGAACATTTATTCTATGAGGACCTGGAATAGACAATCGCTAACATTCAAAATATGAAAGCATTCTCTCGTGTAAAACTACTCTTAATTAGTTGATCATCAATCCAATTTTGAAACATGCCACAACCAAATAAATGAAGCAGAATCAGCAAAATATTTTATCATAATATATATCTTTTTAAGTATCAAAGGATTAACATACAGCCTTAATTTCAAATTAGATAAGGTTTAATAAGCATTCGCAAATTCTCTGAGGTCCAGAATTGAGAGAGCTATCTTCCTCAGCCGAGGGAGATTTTTATTGATTCTAGAATAGTGAATTAGCAGGAAATCAGTTGAATCTTATACCAACACTTTAGGAAAGTTCAGCAAATATTGAATGGTCAGTTTCAGTTCAGAGACAGAATCATCTGCCTCTGTCTGCACTGCGGTGTCAATGGCACAGCTGCTCTGTTATAAACCCTTTCATCCGAAAAGGTTCAGCTACGATCTCATACCAGCCTGCAGCAAACACAGTATTTCATCACAGTTCGCGTTGTTTCTGGAAGTCCAAATCGTCAGTCTCTGTACCGCAAGATGGTTAGAGGGGAGAGACCCCTTAGTTCAAAACTTTAGGCAATTATGCTCCATCGATTCCAGGTTTACACCCCTTGACATCACCAAATTTGTTGAACCACTCTGTCCCATTGGTTGCTCTCGATAGGATGGGATGATGTAGTAAGTAAAAAGTATACAAATCCAGAAGAATTGAGTAATTCATTACTCGCAATTTCCTTAGGACCACTGTAGTATTGTCATCAGATCGTTTGTAGCAGTAAGAAAGTAGTCATGCTCTCATATCTTTTTAGTCCTTTCTCAAGCACTGCTCTAAGAAGTAACACTTTTGTTGCAAGTCTAGTCAAGTAAGCTACAAACGTGAATGAAGATGATTGAATGTTAGAATGCAAGTGGAAACTTCACGAAAAGTTCCCATAGGCTTCAGACTATTCAGTTCATAAATTCATACTAGGAAAAGAAGCAAAGTTTAAAACACAGCTCAGGCGTAATGAATCTGGGCTAAAATATGAATCTCACATTACATAGAACGATGCATTAATTCCTCAACTAAGAATATTAATTTCACTTCAATATAATTTGCAATTAATTCATGTAACTATAGGGTACTCATAAAATGTTAATACTCACTATCATTTCACAATCATTTTGTAAGTCTTTTTTGCACTTTATATGTTAAAACATCATACAGCACACCTGAAATTAACTTTCAAGAAGTGCAAATCATAACATAACTTCATATAACACCTACTTTGCTTGTTTAGGTCAGGGCTCACATTATACATTCTAGTGTTATTATCTGTTTTCCTAACACATGAAGCAGAATTATTCTTACATAGAAATTTTCTGTGTTATCGTTTACCACGTTCATCTATGCATTTGAACACTTATCATTAAAATGTCAAATTTCACATTCAGCTTATAGACTGTTAGGTGTTATCAGAAATCTACTTCTAACGTTCCGCATGCTTTTACGATACAAAATCTGAATCAGAACTTCATTTGTGTGTTTCTTGAAACAGAGAACCCTAATACACACTTTGTCATTATCATGTAAAATAGTGTCACAACCCATTTCTATGCAAAATTGTCGTAAATAGATGAATGATGACATCTCTGCTCCATCAACTATAACAGTAACTAATTAATTGAAAAAACTAATCAATGCTTTCAGAGAATTATTAGTCCACTTCTTTACTGTTTATTTATTTATTTATTTGTAGGTTTATATCGCGCTAGACTCGACTCCCGAAGGAGTATCTCCGCGCCGTTGGTCGACCATCTTACAGTAAAAAAGGGCTAAGCAGTATGTCATAATAATTAGTTCTGAAATAGGTATGTTTTTAATTGCTTCCTAAAAGGGAGATAATAATCACAAAGTCTTAAGGATAATGGGAGGTTATTCCAAAGAGTAGGCCCAGCAACTGAAAGGGCTCTAGCTCCCTGTCTTGTTCTTTTTACTCTGGGTACACACAGCAAAGCCTGTGCACTGGATCTCAGAGGACGCAATGTTACATAAGGGATGAGTTTCTGAGACAGATATGCAGGGCCCATCCCATGCAGGCATTTGTGTATAACACAACAGACTTTAAACTTCACCCTTTGTCTGATGGATAGCCAGTGAAGCTTCGTTAACAGAGGTTTGGAGGGAGTGCGAGGGGGCTGATTTAGGACAAGGCGAGCAGCAGTATTCTGGACCACCTGGAGTCTAGAAATTACTCCCTCATTTGCCGCCAATAGTAACCCATTGCAATAGTCCAATCGACTCAGTACTAAAGCCTGCACCAGAGTCTTTCTAGCAGAGTCTGGCAGCAAAGGGAAGACTTTCCGTAACAAACCAATAATGTGGAAACAAGAGCCCACCACTTGGTTGCCATGATGTTTTAGGGATAACTCCTGATCCAATGTGACCCCAAGGTTTTTCACTACATGTTTGGGCTCAGGGACTGGACCCAGATCTTGAGGCCACCAATCCGGTGACCACAGGAGTTTAGCCTCCCCGAATAGCATCACTTCCGTCTTTGCAACATTGCATTGTAGGAAGTTAGATGCCATCCAGTGAGCCACTGCTTTCATTCCCCGGGAAAAGGAGTTTCGAACTTCCACAGTGAGGCTTTTAAAAGGAAAGAGGAGTTGGGTGTCATCCGCATATGACACTGGGATAAAACCGTAGGACCTCATGATGTCAGCTAGGGGGGCCACATAGATGTTAAAAAGAGTAGGGCTCAGGCAAGAGCCCTGTGGCACCCCTTTAGAGATCCCTACCTCCTCTGACCGATATTCACCCAGAATGACCCTTTGGGTACGACCTGTTAAGAAACTCCTCAGCCAGGCAAGAGCCTTGTCTTCCAGGCCAATGTTAGCTAGCCTGGTGGCCATGATGCTATGTGACACCGTGTCAAACGCCGCAGACAGATCTAACAGAACCAGGACAACAGAATAGCCTTTGTCCTGGAACATGTGTAGATCGTCCGCGACTGACAACAAGGTAGACTCAGTACTATGTCTTGGCCTAAAGCCCGACTGGGAAGAGTCTAACCCACCTGTCATTTCGATGTAGTTGGACAAGTGTCGATTTACGAATTTCTCAATCATTTTACCCAGAAAAGGGAGGAGCGAGATAGGTCTTAAGTTAGACAGTTCCGTCCAGGGGATCGCAGAGTTTTTCCTCAGCGGTCTTACCAAGGCCCTTTTCCATTCTGGAGGAACATCCCCTGTGCTAAGGAAAAGATTGACTAAATTCAGCATTTCTGGTCCTAGAACATCTGCCAACATAGGCATAATACGTGCAGGGATGGAGTCTAAAGGACTACCACTCTTAATGTGAGAGATCAGTGAGATTACCTCCTCTAAGGAGATAGGGGGAAAGCTCTTAAGACAGTGAGTACCTTGCGCTTGCTGTACCGCATTCTGGGAGGTGTTGTTTTCTCCAGCAGCAATTGCATTTGAGGCTATAATCCTATCGTAAATTCCATCTATCTTTTTCATAAAGAAGGGAGAGATCTCATCACAGAGGTCCTGGGATGCAGCCTCCATAGTATCGCAAGCTACTGGTTTGGTGAAAGTTTGTAGTATATTATACAATACTTTTGGGTCTTTCCCTGCCGCTATTAGTTGTGCTGCAATGTGATTTTTCCGTGCCGCCCTAATGGCCTTATGATATGTCTTTAGGGAAGTTCTATACTGTTCTTTATCACCTAAAGACTTAGACTGTCTCCATAGCTTTTCCAGTTTCCTAGTTTTTTGTTTCAGAGATCTTAAATCCTCCGAAAACCAAACTTCTTGTTTATTTGTCGGTCGAACCTTGTATGTTTTCAACGGGATAATAGTGTTAATTACTACTTTGACCGTCTCCTCAAACCTGTTGAGAGCAGTTCCCATGTCATCTGTAGGATTCTCAAACCGGGAGGTGTCATATGTCTTTTTGAAGGTTTCCGTGGTAAGTTTGTGCCAAGGTCTCCTTTTATTAGCCAAAACATTCTGAATTCGTGGCTTACACATAGAGGCAGTATAAAATTTTAAAATAAAATGATCAGTCCATTCTACCTGAATAGGTGACAAGCATTTAATAAAGGGTGAGCTGGACAGAACTAAATCCAAGGTGTGACCTGCTTCATGTGTGGGCCCATTATTGATCTTTTTTAGTCCCAAAGAGTCGAGATCCATTAGGAGCATTCTTGCCTCCATACATTTCTCTGACTCACTATGGACATTAAAATCCCCCACCAGAAGGAAATCCTGGTTTTCTATGACATACGGTGCTAAGGCCTCTATAAGTGCGACAGAAAAATTCCCACTTGGGCCCGGTGGACGATACACCAATGCTCCCTTCCTTTGTTCCCTAGGTGTTGAATTGATTTTAAAGATTAATAGTTCCATCTGGGGTGTGCATATTTCTTCGAGGATAATGATATTCAGGTCCTCCCTATGGACAATTGCCACCCCCCCCCACCTGTTTTATTAGGGCGGTCTAGCCTAACTATTTTGTATCCCGACGGGATACCCATTGTAATGGCTGGAACTAAGTGAGACTTCAGCCATGTTTCTGTTAAAAAACATAGTTCAGGTTCTTCCGTCGAAATGAGATCCCACACTTGAGTAGCATGCTTCACTAATGAGCGGATGTTGCACAGCAGATTTTTGCTCCCCAAAGGGTAACTGTCCGTTGTGTTTTTCCTCTGGGCAATATCTTGTACTATAGGTTGTATGCCAAATGAATCAAGCAATTGATCTTTTGCCTCCCCAGAAAGGTGGAATTGTGTGTGACATTTCTGACAAGTAAACGGTCCTTCATGAGTAACCCCCATAGTTTCGTAGCATCTGCTCGGGAGATGATGTCGTAACTTTAACAGTACCTGTGAGGTATATGTTATCCGGTTACTGGGCGGGTTCTCCATGGTATGCGATCGTACTTCCATATCCCCCTGCCCCTGGCCCCGGTCTGTCGCGGACGGGCGTAGACGGGCTGGTCTTTGGCTCGTCTTAGGCGCAGGAGTAGGAGTAGGCGCCATACTGCGCGCCAACGCTGCGCGCTGGAGCCGACGAGGGGCTAAATAGCCCTGATCTAAGGAAGGGCTAGAGCGCTAACCGCTCGACTTCCTGTGTGACCTGTCTCTGCCCCGCCCTCCGCACACCGTGATTGGTTAGCAGGCGTGCAGGCACAAATCAGGGTTCAGGAGGCCGTAAATGTAACGCAGCACCTAGCAACCTCAGTGCTTGCGGGTATGCAATTTTGTTCACAGTGTGTCACTAAATAAAAGTACCACATAAAGAGCAACAATTTTAAAATTACAATTAAACAAGCAGTTCGCTATTTCATATTAAAAGTAGTATCTCAGGCTGCCTTCTCTCTAGCAAATGAGCACAGCGTAGCCGCTTTAGTCACTATCGTAATGGTCGCCAAGCGGAGTCAGGAGAAGCTGCCACCGTCTCCTTACCGCGAAAGTCGGTGCCTCCTCGCCGCCTAAATAACCCTGAGCTAAGGAAGGGCTAGAGCGCTAACCGCTCGACTTCCTGTGTGACCTGTCTCTGCCCCGCCCTCCGCACACCGTGATTGGTTAGCAGGCGTGCAGGCACAAATCAGGGTTCAGGAGGCCGTAAATGTAACGCAGCACCTAGCAACCTCAGTGTTTGCGGGTATGCAATTTTGTTCACAGTGTGTCACTAAATAAAAGTACCACATAAAGAGCAACAATTTTAAAATTACAATTAAACAAGCAGTTCGGTATTTCATATTGAAAGTAGTATCTCAGGCTGCCTTCTCTCTAGCAAATGAGCACAGCGTAGCCGCTTTAGTCACTATCGTAATGGTCGCCAAGCGGAGTCAGGAGAAGCTGCCACCGTCTCCTTACCGCGAAAGTCGGTGCCTCCTCGCCGCCTAAATAGCCCTTAGCTAAGGAAGGGCTAGAGCGCTAACCGCTCGACTTCCTGTGTGACCTGTCTCTGCCCCGCCCTCCGCACACCGTGATTGGTTAGCAGGCGTGCAGGCACAAATCAGGGTTCAGGAGGCCGTAAATGTAACGCAGCACCTAGCAACCTCAGTGTTTGCGGGTATGCAATTTTGTTCACAGTGTGTCACTAAATAAAAGTACCACATAAAGAGCAACAATTTTAAAATTACAATTAAACAAGCAGTTCGCTATTTCATATTAAAAGTAGTATCTCAGGCTGCCTTCTCTCTAGCAAATGAGCACAGCGTAGCCGCTTTAGTCACTATCGTAATGGTCGCCAAGCGGAGTCAGGAGAAGCTGCCACCGTCTCCTTACCGCCACCCACCCTTACTGTTGATGAAGTGTCGACCCTAGTGGACTAATAAGTGGATCATCATCAGGACTAGAAATAATGAGTGGGTTACTGTGCCTTCATCAGTCATATGTTGATGGCAAATTCCTGTTTACATGAGTCCTGTGTCGATTGACAACATATGCATGCTGTGCCCTGTCCATCAATGTAGATGTCAGGTTTCTCACTAGCCCCTACCACAGCACATGCTGCATAGCAGTAGAATGAGAGATACAATAGATGTACTGATCAAGGAGTGCTGTAAACTACTGGTACAGATATTGCAAGTATATAGTAAGCATTCTAAAGCATGCCTCTTAGCCTATCTACTACACAAAGCATGGGGGATATCACTTGTACAGAAAGAGAGAAACTCAGAACAGCACAGTGTTACCTGTGTCCTCGATTTCAGTATCCAGGGGAAGTGCCTACTAATGATTAGTGGATTCACTTACTCAGTTCTTCACAAACATTCTGCTGCAGCATAGAATTTCACTTTCCCTAAAATATAAGAAGACATGTCAGGTTTCTGCTTCATTTATAACATATTCACCATTAACCATGTGTGTACAACCACTGCCTCACAGGTCTCTCTTATCCGCCTATCTATGGTATCCTGGAGCCCATTCAACAATTCCCACTGGCAATGTGTCTGTTTGTCTGCTGTCTGTGATAGGTCCCATAGATCACATTGACATTATTGCACTCAGGGTTATTTCTATCTGAGAAATCACATTTGAACTCTACTTAGGCCTGCGCACTGTAACCCTTTGGGAGGCATCATCAGCAACTGCATCGGTGCCCTCCTTTGTAGGTTCCTTATATCTGCTCTTGAGTCTCTTTGTCATAGGAATTATATCCTGTGCTAGAGTGTCAGTAGTTTCTGTACCACCACACACTAACCCCTGACTGCATGCCCAGAAGCAGTGTGACATCCCCATTCGCCCAAATGTCATTAGGGATGTCATTCATTGAACCCTCATCACTCACTGCACTACAGTCAATGTTCTCCTAATGACCATAGCCAAGATCCCATGTAGATCTATCATCCAACATTGGTCTCTCCTCATGTTACCTTCTGGTGTTTGGAGGTACTGCAACTATTTCTTGTGTGACAGTTACACTTATCTCTACACCGATGTGAGAAGATGACTGTAAATGGGAAATGTTGAGATTGTCTACAACACAATGTATGAATGACAGCAGGACAAGACAAAGATGAACCTTGATTAGGGTCTGAGGAGCTGATAGAAGTTTAGGAAAATGACTGGTTCGTGCTTGGTGCCTATGAACATACAGTTGTTGAAGGTTGGTCAATAAGAGAGCCTTAGATGCACATACACATCATAGCATTGGATGGAAGTTGCACTGTGCCAGTGCTGTATGCCTGGTGCAACTGAGTATCTACATTGTTGGCGGTGGACCTGGCCCTCTCTGCAGGTTCACCCCCAAGTTTTTGTCATTTGCCCTCTACTTTTTTGCTGAATTCGTTTTGCTGGCGTTATGATTTTGTTCACTTTGCCACTGCTAACCAGTGCTTGAGCTCGCACCCCAGAACATGCTTAGATTTGCTTATATATATACCAAAAATGCTGCTCAGCTTAATAAAGCTAATTATTTAGGCTCCTCACCTATGAGCAAAACTATAAGTGGACTCACGTTGTTAGATTCAATCTTTCATTTTATTTTTGTATTCAATTATTATAAATTTCTTTGGTCATTTATTTACCAAATTTTGACGTTTCACAAAAATCATATACAATACAAATAAACAAATTTTGTACATTAAAACATCCCCCTCATACTACTCATACACACTATCACTACTATTCTCCATCAATCATTCTCATACATACCATCATACACACTGAGCTTATTTTATCAACAAATACAACAATATTTTATCAAAACAAATTTTTCACAGTGCCATAGGTCTTGTTATATACACATAAGTATATCTTTCATAAATTTGCAATTTTAATTTTTCTCTCTTCTGGCACAAAATATAGGGTCTACGCGTTTCAAACTCCTAACAATCATGGAGTTCTCATCAGGACCATCCACTGAAAATGAAAAAAGGTGGGGGGGGAAGAGACCTGTGTTACTAATATTGTTTTGAACAATTAAAGAAACCACTACAGGGCACAACAGCCACCTCTCTGCTGCTTACCTCTTTCTTTATGGTAACTGAATTACCCTTTGCAGTAGGACCGCGGCGCGGAACCACCGGAATGACATCAACAGAAGGGAATAACTAAACGCCATTCAACATATACTCATATCATATCATCTTTGCATATCATCTTTCAACGCTCAAATGGCCACTCACTGTTTTTTGAATTGTTCTCTCTCTGGCTGAAATAAAAAAGGACAATGGCTTGAGAGAAGGTTTATCTTTCTTACTCTAATCTCTCTATGCATTAAAGGGCTCCAATTTCTTACCTAAAGTCATTTTTCACTCGCGATGTAGGGAGGATAAATGAATCGACACGCCTAGTGAAAAGGAAAACAGATCAGGTTAAGAATGGCCGCCACATACGGTTTGCGAGCTAAGCCTGCCAAAGTGTGCCACGACACGAACTGAGGTAATAAGACCGGTTTTTGACTTAGACTGGGAAGGCTCGATCATCCTCGTGGAGCTTATAAGCTCATTTGTATGACACGAACACCCGAACCAGACGGCTCGTGGTAATCATGCCAATTTGTTTTCCTTTTCACTAGGCGTGTCGATTCATTTATCCTCCCTACATCGCGAGTGAAAAACGACTTTAGGTAAGAAATTGGAGCCCTTTAATGCATAGAGAGATTAGAGTAAGAAAGATAAACCTTCTCTCAAGCCATTGTCCTTTTTTATTTCAGCCAGAGAGAGAACAATTAAAAAAACAGCGAGTGGCCATTTGAGCGTTGAAAGATGATATGCAAAGATGATATGATATGAGTATATGTTGAATGGAGTTTAGTTATTCCCTTCTGTTGATGTCATTCAGGTGGTTCCGCGCCGCGGTCCTACTGCAAAGGGTAATTCAGTTACCATAAAGAAAGAGGTAAGCAGCAGAGAGGTGGCTGCTGTGCCGTGTAGTGGTTTCTTTAATGGTTCGAAACAATATTAGTAACACAGGTCTCTTCCCCCCCCTTTTTTCATTTTCAGTGGATGGTCCTGATGAGAACTCCATGATTGTTAGGAGTTTGAAACGCGTAGACCCTATATTTTGTGCCAGAAGAGAGAAAAATTAAAATTGCAAATTTATGAAAGATATACTTATGTGTATATAACAAGACCTATGGCACTGTGAAAAATTTGTTTTGATAAAATATTGTTGTATTTGTTGATAAAATAAGCTCAGTGTGTATGATGGTATGTATGAGAAAGATTGATTAAGAATAGTAGTGATAGTGTGTATGAGTAGTATGAGGGGGATGTTTTAATGTACAAAATTTGTTTATTTGTATTGTATATGATTTTTGTGAAACGTCAAAATTTGGTAAATAAATGACCAAAGAAATTTATAATAATTGAATACAAAAATAAAATGAAAGATTGAATCTAACAACGTGAGTCCAACCCACTTATAGTTTTGCTCATAGGTGAGGAGCCTAAATAATTAGCTTTATTAAGCTTAGCAGCATTGGCAATTTTTGGGTATATAGATAAGGCAGTGGTTTGGCCTTGCTGCTTGGGAACCCATACCCGGTGGTGTCATATATACATTTGCTTATAGCCATTTGGCATATTTAATTTACTTGTAAGTTCCTTCTAAAGTGGTATACCATATACCCAGGTCCTGTCCATTAAAAGCTACTAGCAGGCCTGCAGCACTTATTGTGCCACCCACTTAAGTAGCACTTCAAAACATGTCCCAGGTCTGCCACTGCAGCCTAAATGTAGTTTTAAATTGCATGTTGACTTCCCTTTTTATTACATATAATACACCACTAAGGTAGGCCTAGTTGCCCATAGGAAAGGGTGCTGTCTAATTAAAAGGTTGGGCATGTGCTTTTAAGTTCTACATGCCCTGATAGGGAAAAACTCCTAAATGTGTTTTTCACTACTGTGATGTCTACCCCTCCCATGGGATAACATTGGTGATTCCTTATTACATTTAATAGGCTGTAATTTCCAACTGTGTGCAGGCAGCTATGTCATGTCTTGTGTCAGTTTCCTCGTATCCTTAGGATCGGGACGATGCTAGTAATGGTCCACCTCTCAATAGCTTCAAGTCTGAAATGTTATTCTAGCACAGACTTTTGAAGTGATTAAGCGGGGGAAGGAAAGGTAAGGACCAGCAGGGAGGAAGACCTGTGGGAAAAAAGCAAATGCACTTAATTCACTAACCTCTTTGTTCCTTATTGCAAATATCTACATCACATTTATATACTGAACTACATGTTAAATAAATTAGTCAGGCTCCACCTTCTAGGCGGAAACGTACTGGGGACACTTTGTTATTTGGTGTCAGCATAGTCTATGCTGCAATGGGGGAAAAGACAATTATCAACTTCATCAGACCTTAACCTTTCTACTCAATATCTATGTTCATGTTGCTGTGCTTTTCCTACAAACCCTTTTACTGATATGCCTTGAATCACAGAGGAGGATGAGAACTGTTCTTCATGGAATTCTCACACAGTCCCCTGCTAATAGGCAAAAAGAAAGACAAACGCAAAGTACCAATTAAATCCTCAGTTGCTTAAGGTATTATTCCTTCATATTATTGTTCTTCAAATATATTCCACATTCCAACTATAATGAGCCGTCATCAATTATTGCATCAGAAATGTCAAACCACAAAAATATAAGGAAAGTGAACTGTTTTTCAAGAAACCTGGAAGTTGTCAGTTATTCCCTTTATCGCTTCATTTCTTTTCCCAGTGTTTATATGAAAACAGACTTCCATCTGTTTACAAACAAAGCAAATATATGTCTCCCTTCTGCAATGAGTCACGTCCTAAACTCGACAATGGAGGAGACCGAAAATAGTTTTAGAACAGATATTCTCTCCCGCATGAGTTTCAGAAGTGAAACACGCCAACTGGAGAGATTCTAAACGGAAGGCTGTGGTCCAGGGATTTTGCAGTGTTCCTCAACAGAGAAAGAGCGAGGAAGGCCCTCTTGTTCACACAGAAGAGAAAATACCAACTGGGATAGTACAACGTGCACCCTTACCGGACCGGACCTTGGTGCTCCTCTTCCAGAACATGGAGAATCCAGAATAATCGGCCGCGTCTGCTAACGCGAAGTGAATATAACAACAACCTGGATAACGTAAATATGCGTGCACGGCTCACCCACTTGCAAGTCCTTTTGAGATTTGTTGTCCTTTCAGACCTCTTGTCAGCCAGACAACGATTATTTAACTTCTCTAATTTGACTGATGTCTTTTCTGCATATTGTCTGTGTTCAAACATTTTGGGGTGCAAACCACTATTGTATTTTGACATTTGGTGTATTTGGAATAGAGGTGAAGCACACTTAGTAATGGTAAAGTGGGGTTTTTGATCACCAGTTTAAAAAATCCACTTTTAGAAACTTGGCCTTTTTCAGCCCCTAGCACTTTTGCGCCTGTAGCCTTCCTTGGGGCACATGACTGGGTGTAACTGACAGGCTTTGTGAATTCCTACCAGACAGTCACACAATAGAGGGTTAAGGTGTGCCCGAATGGCCCACCTGCTATCAGCCCCACTTGCAACTTAATGGTCTGTGCTCTGCCTTCACAAAGGGCCTAACTACCCCAAAATGTCACTGTAGGCAGGTTGGAGCCCACCTTCCATAACTAGGGCACCAGGGTATAAAAGTATGAACTCTTCAGTACCCGTCTGGACCTGTTCCAGGAAGAAGGACTGCCATTCTGCTGGGATGCTGCTCTGAAGGACTGCTGCCCTGCTGGATTGCTGCCCTGTTGTCCTGCTGCTCTGCTACCTTCTGCCTGGGCATAGAGACTGGATCTTCAACTGCCCCTGGGCCTCCAGATTGACTCACAATGGCTAGTTTGCTTGCTTCCTGGTACGAATTACAGGAACACAAAACATTTCCTCCATCTTTTTTTTTTTTTTTGCACAGTTTTATATAGCGCGAACTTGACCCGAATCCAATCAGGTATCAGAGCGCTTTTACATAGCACCAGCTACGTTACATGAGGACACACATTCATTTTTTGTTAGGCACGGGGAGATTAAGTGATTTGCCCAGAATCACAGGATGTTTAGCGTCATTACCGAGACTCAAACCCAGTTCCCCCAGGTCCGAGGTCAAGCACCCTAACCATTAGGCCAACTCCTCTCCTTGAACCCACACCTACAGCGAGCCTGAGTGAGTTATGACTCTCCAAGTGGTGCTCCTCCAGTCCTGAACCTTTGGAAGTGGTGGTAAAGGTGACCAGAGGGCACAAATCCAAAATTGAAGACTTAGACATATTTTGGCCCAGAAGTGCTCCGAGAACCAGAAGAGGACCAGGACCAACTTCCTCGTCTACCCACCCTTGGTGCATCGCCGGTCGGATTAGCTTCACAGCTTTGCTCGCTACATTATTCTCCACAGCAGCAAATCCTTCCCAGCAGTTCTTCAATAAAGGGGGATCTGGCCTTATGGAACTGTCTTTGGCTAGAGCCCCCTGGAGAATTTCAACTTCCATTTCAGAGATCACGTTCAAGCATAGCGATCTGCACTGCAGCTTTAACGAAAGGCTATCCCATGACTTTGTGCCCTTCCTGGCCACCTCCTACAGCTTTCCTCGCTGAACCTTATCTTCTCAGACACTTTTTCTCAGGATTTCTTCTAAGTCAAGGTAAGCGATGACCGTGCACAATCCACTTCTTTTATCTGAACTGCGCTACATCGTGGTCGGCCATATTTTTTAACTTTGAGCTGGTTTTGCATGACTAGGTGTTTGAGGTTCGCACTTGGAACTATTAGGTTCTGAGTTTTAGTAAAAACTTTAAAAAATCCATAACTTAGGTTCTATTGATTGGAATTTTGTTGTTTTGGCCTCAAATAATGTATTAAAATTTACAATGTTTCTCTAAATTAGATTTGGATTTTTCTTGTGTTGTGTTTTCACTTTATTTGAGTTTGTGCGCTGCATAAATACTTTACTCGTTGCCTCTAAGTTAAGACTGACTGCTTTCTGTGCCAAACTACCCAGGGTTAAGCACAGGTTAACTTAAAGACTTTTTGTGGTTTACCCTTTAAGGGATTGTGGCTGTTGCTTGACCACAGCTCACACCACAGTCAACCAACAACCCAATTTAAAACAGTTGGCATGTATCAATGGTCATGGCATATTGAATGTAATTTTCAAGAATACTGTGATGTATGTAGATGGCATTACCTGGTTCTAATTATGTTAAAAATTACTCAGTGGGGCTGGGCGAGTTTCATTTTCAAAGTCATGTATCCAAAAGTAAATTACCATAATACTACGCTTTAATGGACAGTTGCATTTTCCATCTTTGTCCACATATGATGTCATCCTGATATATAGCCTTCTTGGACACAATGGAGAGCTATCACAAACTAGTGCTCAAAAGTAAATCCAGAAGACATGGAGTGTTTATGTACCCTAAAATATTGCATTGGACCCAATGATCGCCTATCGAAGCCCTTGGCCTTACAGCATATTGAATGCCACCAGCATTTAATAGGGATGGCTAAGTTGAGAACATACAAGCTGTGTCCCTTTGACAAGCACATACCTATGTGCTTATAACTGTGATTTTAGTGTTAACAGGTGGGAACATCTTTCTCTCCTTTTATGAGCTAAGCATTGTTGTTTTTTCATAAAAATAGAGCGGCTCCTAAACTTGATTTGAGTAAAATGATGTTTTTCCCATCAAAGTCAATCATCGAGTGTGTTCAATAGAGTCAGCTGTTAGTGGGCCACCTGGAATATTAAGGGGCTTATTCACAAGAAAGTGTGATAACTACCGCAAGAGTAGCTTAACGCAACTCTCAACATCGCAACCCCTCGTGGGAAAATAACCCTGTGTCAACGTGGAATTCACAACAAGGCGGTATCATGCGATAGTCTGCCGAAACCGCGGACAATATCTGCGACACAACCACCTCGATCGAGATAAAAACACAAACCACAACACCAAAATACCTGTGATGGACCAAAGCGCGATGAGGAAATCAGCGATAAGCAGCGCCAGGCCAGCAACACACACCTGGCCGGTGGGAAAATCTCCCTAAAAGTAGAAAAAAACACCCAAACACAAACTGACCAACACCCAAGCACCATGGAGGCAACCGGAGCAGGCGCAGAGGACAAGAGCAACCCCTCAAGCACCCCAGACGACCAGCCCGGGACCTCAGGGACAGGGAAGGGCAAGGACAAGAAGAGGAAGACGAAGTTCAGTCTGCAGGCGAACAGGATCATAGTCACAGAGGTGATGGAACACCATCAACAACTATTCGTTACCTCCAAGGTGTCACTGGGCACCAAAACTGGAATATGGCGGGACATCGTGGACAAGGTGAATGCCGTCGGAGAGCACAAGAGGACAATGGACAAGGTCAAGTGGCGATGGAATGACATCAAGCAGAAGACCAAGGAGAAACTCGCAGCCAACCAGAAGGCAGCAATGCAGACTGGAGGTGGGGGCCCAGCGCCACAGCTCGAGCTGGATGACATGGAGGAGCTGGTGTCGACAGTCATCAGTGTGGATACTGTGGCCGGACACTGCTCGACAGGACACAACACAACCGCAAAAGGGTGAGTGACCACCAGGTACTGGGGGGACGGGTGGAGATGGCCACAATGGCACACATGCACAATCAAGCACAGCACAGTGCACGCCCTCAATGACTCTGGGTCATCGCGCAGATCCACAGACTGTCACAATGTACAATGCCATGCTGTCTGAATGTCAACATGTACCATGTGGCTACATACATGTGGACACATTGCAATACACCATCTCCCCTTCACATTGCAGGGCCACCGTCAACACCCCCTGCAGAGCAGTACCAGCCACTCTTCACTGATGACGAGGAGGACAACGCCAGCATCGACACCCAAGCCCTCCTAGACATCATTATCATCATCCGCGACTCACCTCCAGGATCAGGGCTGACCAGCTGTATCGAGGAGACCCCACCCACCACCCAAACCACCCAGCAGGAGGCACCCACGGCCCCGCCAATCTCCCAAGACCCCCAGGAACAACACATGACCTTCCAACGCCGTGTGCTGGAGGCCCAGAGGGAGACGGCAGAGCAGGTGCAGGTGGGGTTCGACCTCATGGCTACCAAACTGGACACCATCCATGGGTGTCTAGGCCCACTCCATGGCCTCCAACAAGCCCTGACTGACATCTCTTGAGTCCTGACGCAGAGAGAAGAACACCTATCCACTCAGAGGGGCTCCAGCGATTGCAGCCGTGAGCTGGCACACATGCGGAGGCTCATGGAGGACATGGAGCGGATGGAGGCGGAAAGGATGGCAGCCACCGCTGTACATCAGCGAAATGTAGCTGGGATCTACCATGCCCTGCAGACGATCATCTTGGCATTGCTGCCACAAGGCGTGGCACTGATGAATGCTGCTGACCCCACACCATCCACATCTCCACCCCCTGGTTTGGCAGTGCCCCACAGTGCGGCAGGCGTATCCACTCCGGCACCTGATGTGTCACTGCCACTCAGTGTGGCCAACAACCCTCCTCCGGCCCCTGATGTGTCAGTGGCACACAGTGCCCCAGCCGGTGTTGCAACACCCACAGGTGGGGCAGTGCACACATCCTGGGATGAGGACGTGGATGGGTTTGTGATCAGGAGGCACTAGTATTCATTTCCGCCACCTGGCCTGTTCCAGCTTGGTGCCGCACATGGCCCCATGATCTACCACTGACCCCCGATACACTCTGATGCACTCACCTTGGACTGCCATATCCTGTTTGATGACCAATGACACGGCGACCACACTGCGGACTGTACCCTACCTCTTCCGCAGGTCTTGTCATCCCCGGATGGACTCTGGCTGGCCCTCCACGGGCCCATCTTGTGTAGCGTGCTCGGCATTGCCCTGTACCGCTCCAGCTGCAGTAAACATCCAGTGACACACTGCTGTGTTATGTCGTTCATCATCCATGTATGAATGTATGGGTGAATGTAGGGACAGTGATGTCCCTTGCGTCAATGATGCACATCCTGTGGGATGCCATTCAGAGGGTGCTACACAGCATATTGGGTACCGGGTCCCGTGAACACTACAACAGGGACACACGCATCAGTCAATTCCATGTCCGGACATGGTCTTAACCATGCCCAGATCCCATGTGTCATTGTTGCAAGCCCTGCGCTGGTCTGGCGTACAGCAGTCCAGACCACTCCTCTTACGCTCCGAGGGGGTCCTCATTGCTACCCATCGCCGGCGTACTTGCTGGTCGTGTGCAGGTCACTGGTCTAGTTGTCAGCATGTCATAGCCACTCCCTGAGGGCAGGTTTGCATGTACGCCACACCCATCCGGCACAGGCGTCACTGGCCATTTGACTCCGCCAACATAAGGGGCCGACGACGTCACATTCCCCTCAGCCAGTGGTGACTGGATGATGGTTCTCAATCATAAAGAGCCCATGAGTTGTTGCGCACAGTGTTAGTGGCACCCGAGGCCTTGCATCCGTCACAGACCTGCCACCACATGGCGCTGACTGGGCTTGCACAGGGTTAGTGGCACCCAAGGCCTTGCGTCTGTCACGGGCCTCCCACCACGTGGCACTGACTGGGCTTGCACAGGGTTAGTGGCACCTGGAGCATTGCAGCCGGCTAAGGCACCCCGCCACGGGACGATGACTTTGGGTGCACTGAGTCAGTGGCACCTTAAGCTGCTGAGCGGGTGTGTAGCCAGCGATGATGCCCCATCCCGGCGGTCCGGCCAGCTCAGGTTTTGTGTGCCTTGCTGGACCGCAGTGTAGGCCAGAGCCAGCGGACAGCGCGGGCCTACCGCCACGTGGTGTCGCTTACGGGATCACAGAGTTGGTGGCACCTATTGGGCTGAGTGGGTGTGCAGCCTGCGGATGCCCTGGTGCCCGCAAGCTGCCGGGTGCCCTGGTATGTCCTCTGCTATGGAGTAATCAAGACCCAGCACCAACGTGAGACCTGGTGGCCTGCGGAGCCGGGCAAAATGGTGTGGAGTGTGCCATGTCCGCGGGCCCCGGGCTTGTGGCCTGCAGCGGCACGTGGTGGGACCTCCTGTCTGCACGCCGGTGGCAGAAGGTGGGCAGTGCGGCCTTGGTGCTCAGGGGTGGGCATGCTCCGATGGGCGGCGGGAGGGTCTGGGGTGCCTCTGTCTGGGTGTGCATGGGTTGGCAGGCGATGTTGTCTTGTGCGATTGTGTGTACTGTGCCAAACATTTATCTGGACTCTGTTTCAGATGACGGGTCTGTCTCAGATGTGTGACCTAATGGATTGCACTATATGCCGGCAAGTGGTTGGAAACACACCGGTGGCAGCAGGTGAGCAGTGTGTCCTGGGTGCGCAGGGGTGGCGCTCTCTCTTTCCCTCTCTCTCCCCCCCTCTCTTCTTCTTCTTTCTCTCTCTCCCCTCTTCCTCTCTCTCTCTCCCCTCTCTTCTTCTTTCTCTCTCTCCCCCTTCCTCTCTCTCTCTCTCCCACTCTCTTCTTCTCTCTCTCTCCCTCTCGTCCTCTCTCTCTCCTTCGCGCTCTCTCTCTGTCCTTTGATGTGCACAGGACACACCTTCTCATCATGATTTTTGTCTTGCAGGCTGTGACCTACAGATTGGCCCGAGGGGAGCCACAATGTGTCTTCATTTCATTTCTGTGTTAATTTTAATAAAGTTTGATTTGTTGCTTCAGAAATGAATGTGTGATGCTCATTTTTGTGACGACACATGAATGTCACCAGTTGTGATTGTGCGACATCAAGCGGATAATTTCGTACGTGATTGGGTGTAGCTGATGTGATATGTCTTTGGTCGGGGGCCGCGAAGGGGGGGTCCTGGGGGTGGTTACGGCGGGTGTTGTTTCCCTTCCAGCCCTCTGGGCTGCATGTTCAGTTGCCCGGGTGCATCTGTTCTTCATGCGTGGCTGTGGGCTGTGCTCCCTTTTGTGGTGCAGGCTATGGTCCGACTTAGCACCAGGTCAGAGCAGATGTTATTTTTCTGCTGCTAACGCGCCTTATCGCTTGTTTCGTGTTCTCATCGCAGTTCTGTCTGGTCATTGTGAATGTTGTGGAGTGGTGTTGTCGCGGATATTGGCACGGGAACGCCTACTCTGCATCCCATTAGCGATAGTTGCGGGGGTCATCCGTGGTTATGTTTTTTGCGGCTGCTATCGCAGGTAAACTGGTGCTGTGGGCTTTTAACACCAGCTTGTGAATGGGGTGATAAATTTATCGCAACTTTGGCTGCGATAATGCGCCATTAACTTGGCGATAGTTCCTTGTGAATATGCCCCTAAGAACAGTATCTCAAGCACTAAGACTCTGCAAACTTTAAGAAATCAGTCTTTGGATATATTTTCCCATAAGTCGTAGCAAGCAAGAAGTATGGAAGATCTTATCTATGAGACAGTTTTTGGATAGGTCAGGCAGAGTTGCAACTGTTGATCGCTGGTTGGAGTACCAGGCACAGACTCCTTTCTTTGCCAAGCATCTCTGTTAATTGCACGATGTAAACATCCACAACATGCAGTGGGATGGTGGATATCTCCCTATGGTAAAATATAGAAAGCTTTTCCCTACGCTTCACCATATGGAGATATCCACCCCAAACATAGAGTCTCCCAATAGTAAAGTATAGGGAACAGTAAAAAAGTTTCTTAAATTTGATAAAAAGTGTGTGAAAAAGAACTATTGTGCTCTTGTATGCAGTATACGTGCTACAATAAATAAGAAAATGCCTAACACAAATACAGTCAGCATAGTAAGTAGTCCATAGATCATGAAAGGCGCTGTCATTATATAAGATAGGGTAGCCTAAGTCCCCTTCCGTTCTACAGAATCAAAATTATTATATATCAGAAGATCTCTGGATGTTGGCCGCAGACCCTGTACCATAGCATGTACAGATAAAAGTTCTACATCTCAGGTGCTGTCACAATCTCTTCCATGGAAAGATCCCTCTCCAAGTGTGTTGTTGCATATCTGTGCATACCTATATGACAAATGTACGTGTCCCCAAACAACAGCTGCATTTACATGTCATGTCTTGGTGCTAGGGCCTGACCAGAACAAAATAACAAGGGGCATTGTTCTTTGACCTTCTCTACAGCGTTGAGACTAAATCCCAGGAAAGACCAGAACGTGAAAACAACAGCAGGTTCTGTGTGAAAGTACAGTGCAAAATACATTTGAATAGTAACGTGCACAAAGCAGATGGCAGTCTGCAACGTGTGCATGCTAACACAGGGAAAACGACAATGGCACCGCACGGGACATATGACAGTAGCAGGATGATTGACTGCTCCTACCCTTAACTATCAAGACCCTCTTTCAAAGAAGGTACAGAGGTGCCTCAGAACTCCCCTCTCAGATCTCTCAAGTAATACTACTCGCACAAGTAGCGCATCTAATCCATGCTTGAGAAAGAGTGCCTTATGACAAAAAAGCGGATATTATCCGAGTATATATTTGGCCTGTATTCATCTCTCCCCATTGCACTCTTAATTGAAGACATATTGGTAAGTACATATATTTTCCAAAAGTGGAGGTAGCATTTTCTATAGCACTGCCGGATCTGCTCCAGGGCTCGCTACCAAGATTTTGACCGTGAACCGAAACATACAAGATCAGTTGTGAGGAGGTGCCAGATGTCTGCCAGTCAGTAAGAAGGCTGGAGTGGTCTGACTGGCTTGAATGGGGGTGCTCAGATCGCGAACGATTGGATGACTGCTAACACAGTTGTCCAATGACAAAGCAGCAATCATCTGAGGTCGATGTGACCTCTGCTTTGAGGGTCCCGACTCCAACCTCACTCAAACGCTCCTCCAAGGGCACGCAGAAGAAGCCCCAGGCAGAAACCGTCTGGCATCAACATTACAATGTCTGAGCAGTGAATCAGATACAAGTTTTCTGGTAAATGACTTTTCATTTATATTCAAATGTTATCCTATTTAATCATCCTTGGCACAAATTATTACCTTGAAGGACATGTCGGAACAATTTGATAATTAGTGCTGAGTTTTACAATTCTTGGACCCTGGATTTTCTTCTTGATAATGCCTCGCTCTATTTAAATGTTCCCAAAAGGAATCACTTTCAATAACCATCATTTCTGTTTTAGCACAACACAAAATATTAGAGGTCGTGATATTTAACTGTTAAGTTTAGGCGGTCTGACAGACCCACTGGGAACTGGATGAAACAGAGTAAGTTGAGGTCAGGCAGCCCAATTACGTTAAATTTCTATAACCTGTCAAATATTTAAGGGGAGAAAACTGCAGTCAGGCTTTCTTCTCACAGAAGTAGCAGCGTAAATGAGGTGCAAAAAGTTACAACAGGATTGTTTTTGCTCCATAATTTGATAATGGCGCATTACTCTGTCGAGATAGGCTTGTTTACTGAATTTAAGGGGTAATTACAAAAATAAAAGCATCAAAAAGTCACACTCGTTGACCCAGAGGTACCAAAGGAAAGGACCTCTTAAGCAGCAGAGAGATTAACCATTAAGGAAGTAATTCTGAAATAGGAATACGGTTGTGTTGAATAATTGTTGGTAAAAAAAAAATGAAAGAAAACTCATAAAAATTAAAACAAAATGAAGATGTGTGGAAGACATGGGTGAAATTTAATTTACGGCTTGAGTAATCCTGCGTAGTTTCCGGCATTTCACGTTACGTTGGTTGAGCAAAATGCCCATGATTACGCCACTGTGCCATGCAATGTAGATTTCATGCGGCTAAGACTCTCAGCACAGGAGCAGGGGGGCAAAGCCAGAGAACAGAACACGGGTGACTATTCATCTGAAGAGCGGTCTCGCGATTTTATTACTATTAAATGCGTCCATGCATCCAAAATGATTGTACAAAAAAAAATAGTACCTGAAGCTTAATAGATATTTGACATAATTTGATATAATTTTTGGCAGTATTACATACTTTTTGCGAAGGAAATTCCTTGAATTTCGCACAAGCCTTGTGAAGATGAAAGCTTTTTCGTGGTCAATATCTAGAAAAGAAAGAACATCAAGCAATGTAAACTTTCAATATTTTTAAAACTAATAAAGAGGCATTAATTAAAAAATAGGGTTAGGTGTAGAGGCAGATGAGGGTGTGGAGCTAGCGCTGGAATTGAGGTAGGTTTTGAAATTGTTGTAGGAGCAGGAGTAGATCTAGAGGTAGATGTAGAGATAGGTATACAGATTTAGGAAGGTGTAGAGGTGGATATAGTTGTGGAGGTAGTCAATGAGGTAGAGGTTAAGGAATATATAAAGGTGGAAAGTGCAGAGTTATGGGGGTAGGTAGTTGTAGCGCTACACAGGTTCTAAAGGTAGGTATAGAGATATAAGAATCTATAGATGTAGAGAAAAATACCACTAGGTGATGAGGAAGGTAAATAGGTAGTAACAAACACAGGTGTAGAGGGAGATGAATGTGTATCATCAGATAGAGATGTATCTAAGGGGCATATTCTCAAGAACGTGTGATAAGCATCGCAAAAGTTACTTAACGCAACCTTCAACATCGCAATCTTACCGCGGGAAATTTACGCCGTGATAACCAAGTATTCACAACACGGAGGCACCATGCGATAGTCCCCAGATAATGCATCAAATGACTGCGATAAAATCAAGGCCCCGCCGCAAAAATGCAAAACACGAACGCAAAAAAAGTTGCAATGAGGCCAAGAGCGATACAAAAAGCAGCGAAAACCAGCGACAGGCCTGCAATTCACACGTGTCTGGCGGGAAAATGCACCATAAAAGCAGACCAAACAAACAGTGAGATGACAACGTATGAGTACAGCTGTGACGCAGGACAAATGACCATTGTCCAAATCAGAAAGGCAGTTCCCCACAAACAGCCACAATGTACATTGACATGCATTCAGTATGTAACCTGCGCCAATGCGAAAACAAACATGGAACACACTGTGAAACCGCATCCCCTCTTCACATTGCAGAGTGACAAACAACACCCCCTGCACACCGACGTGCCATGTCCATGACCATACAATAATGAAAGCACGGACCAATGTAGGGGCAGTGACTCCTCCCACGTACATGTCGCCCATGTCACGGGACTTGACTCACAGGGTGCATCCCTGCATCATGACGGCACATATCATAGATCAATCACACAAAAATTACTCTAACTGACCATCCAGTGGTCGGTGTAGGTGCACTTAGATGGAAAGATGTGAAGGATATGGTAAGGGAAAATTAAACTTCACCAATGGGTGAGCAAGGAAGCACTTCCTTTTGGTTTAGTTACCCTCACACACCCTAGTGGTATCATGCTTCATCATCGGGTCACCCCAACGCCTACAAGTCGGGGTTGGCTCAACCACAGTGTTGGGAGCTCTTTGAAGATATTGGAGACCAGGGGGGCTGAAAGATTAAAAAACCTCAGGCAGATCCCCAGTTTCCCTTTATTTTTGGGTCTATCTGGGTTAATAAAATTTCTAATTTAAAAGTATGGGTTATCTTGGGAGTGTTATGGTCCTAAGACCCTAGTGCCAACATGTTTCAGTCCGTGTAAGGCCGTAAAGGTCCAGGACTTTCTTCAGGGCAAAGGAGGCCACCCTGGATAGCAGAAGAGGGGATTCCCTATCCTGTCTGTGAGGCAAGGGCAGAGTAGCTGCTCCTTGTGTGAGAGACTGATTAATTAATCTGTCATGCGTCGTGCTCCATCTGTAAAAGAGAACATAGAAGACAAAACAAACAACTTATACTTGTAAGCTTGCTCCGTGGTAGTTCCAAAGTAATGTGTCCCTTAATCGTGCTTAGGAAAGAGAACGACACCTACATGTGCCAAGTGAGTCTATGACATTGTGGTGTACAGCTCTATACAGACATGTGCCACTCATATCTGTATCTGTACACGATTAATCAACGTGACAGATATATCGTGCGGTGGCGATTTTGCTCGCATACTGACTGATGATTCATGCCAGTTGGTGCGTACTATCAAAGTAAAAACTCTCCGTATCTCGCTCTCATACAACACTCAAGCTGTATCTGTGAATGAACATAGCAACTGAGAACATGTGCGATTGTTATAGACACATATGCAGAAGTATATTAAAAGTACACACATGCATCCATTCTTAACTTCGGAGAGTTCCTGTTTCTCAAGGGACCGGAAGGCTAATGGGGGTAGCTCTATAGTCAAACCCTATCATGGGACCCCTGGAATGAGAAAGAAAAAGTTTGGAAAATGCGGCGTAAGGAGAAAAGTATTCACGGGTATAATCAAAAATCGCATCTCTTTCAAGATGAGGTGCGCTCGTGTCCGAGGCCATTTTAAAATTATCCCGACTTACTTTATCAAGAGTCCTGCCCCGCCTGTCCACCTAGTAGGTCCTGATCCCCGGCGTTTTGCGCCATTAGAACGTTCATCGGTGGATTTGTACTTCTGTGTTGTGCGGCAGAGAGGAGATTGGTCCTCTCTGGCGCGTGGCACGTGACGCGTGACGTAACGGCGTCGACACGGCTGCCCATAGAATCATGGGAAGTGTAGTATGTGCCATAGAAACCGGTGATTCGACTAAGCACATAGCATTTACTTAATGGGTGCCATCCAGGCGGGAAGTGCCTCGGAATATTTATCTCTATTGAGATATGAGATGGGAGTAAATATAGCGGGTCAGAATGGATCTAATTGATGCTTGGTGTAAAGGAAGTTAACCACAAGCAAAAGTCGGGTTAACGAAAGGGAGACCTACGGTGCTCATGGGGTATAGATGGCACATATCATAGCCCAAAAGAAGTCCCGTTGTCACTTGTAGGCCATAAATGACAGCCAAAATGGAATGAATTAGGACACATGTGAAACGCCGAAGAGTGGAATACTGTAACAACTGTGACACACAGAACTGGCAGTTCAGATATGTGACACCCTAAACAGCCTCACTGCACAGAGGTGACACACCCACCATCCATCAATAAATACCTTAATTGTCAGCACAACATGTCGCACCCACACTTGTCTGAGTGAAGTGCCTGTGCAGATGAGTGACGTGCACGCAGGGAATGTGTTTCGGAATGCATTTATTAGCACCTGCTGTGCCTGTGGTCAGTCAACGTACTGCGCCATTACTGCTAAGGACCCTCACAATGTGATGTCAACCAGAGAAGAAATTGTCAATGATGTAGTCCCTACGGGCAATTCATGCTGTGACTGCAGTGGGGTGTGGTCCACCTGCCTCTTCTTCATCATCATCGTCCGTTGCATCTGGCACTCGTATCCATGGGGCTCTGCTGCGTACACATATGTTGTGCAACACACAACATGCTGCAATCATCTTGCACACGAGGCCTGGGCAGTACAGGAGCTTTCCACCTGTGACGTCCAGGCACCTAAAACGTGACTTCAACACGCCAAATGTGCGCTCCACGATGCCCCTGGTGCGTTTGTGGGCCAAATTGTACTGCCTCTGGGGCTGTGTGTTCGGGGCTCGGAGGGGTGTCATCATCCAAACACGGAGTGCATATCCTTGGTCACCTGTGACAGTGCATAGAGACATGAGTCAATAGTTAGTTCCGCATGATGTGTTGGCAGGCTCACTGGTTCATTGGTATGTGATATGTGTGACTTAGTGATTCCCGTATGACATGTACTGCGTGTTGCTAATGAGCGGCATCACTGTGTATTACGTAGCCGCACTGCTGCACCTCCCCCGAGCACATTCACTATTGTGCGCAGCGCAAATGCATCACATGCACCCCTACGGCACACCATTGTCATGCCTGTCCGCGCATGTCCACAAGTCTGACTACGACACAGTGATGATGCTGCGCAGAATGTGGCTGGCCATGTGTGTGTTGGCCCATTACAAGGACAGGGCTGACACAGATGTAGAGCACCTGCCTGGCTCAAACCCGACCTGCAGTTGAGGGTACATCTTTGCCTCATGCAGTGATAATAGCGACACACACAATAGTTGGCATGTGTAATCCCTGACCCAGAGCGGGCATGCCCTCCCCCATGTACCTCTTCGGCAGAGCACGCACACCGGGGGCATGCCACATGGGAACATTGTCAATTGCGGGACGGGTGGCGCAGACACTACAACAGAGACACATGCATCAGCCACAACCTTGGCAAGGCCTACACTTCACCACACCCAGATCCACGTGTGGAGGAGCCACACCCCTACGCAGTACTGTCATATGCCTGTCCACCCCGCTTACGCTCACATGGAGGTACAACACGGTTTCATGTCCCAGGTCTACACTACTGCCTGCGGTGAAAAGGATGTGCACGCTGTACACAGCACAATGTTATGTGGAATGACCCCGTTCCCTCATGCTTGCATAATAACCACACGGACACACTGAGTGAGTTTGTGGAACTGGCCACGGGCATGTGCGCCCGGCCCCTTTTATTGCCGGGCTCACATCTCCGGTGACGCCTGTGCTGGATAGGTGTTGGGTAGTGTAAGCCACCACTCAGGGATTGGTTGGTGCTGGCAAAGACCACAACAGTGAGCAGACAATCAGTAGTACAAGGTACGTACATCATGGATTCCTGACTTGAGCAGCACAGTTTGTGGCCCCTGATGCACAGCGGCTGGCACAGGCACACCGCCACAGGACGGTGACTTGCGGTGCACTGAGGTAGTGCCACGCGAGCTGAGCTTGTACTCGTCGATGTCCAAGCGAAATTTCGTGGAGGGTTGCGGAGGACAGTGGAAGGTGTCCTTCCAGGGCATGATGCAGAGGGCAGAAGCAAGCAGGAACAGGCAGATGGCGGAGTTGAATGCTACAGACCCCATTTTTCCACCTTGTCAGTATCAGCCAAATGTAGATGAAGACAGCCTCCAGCCCATGGGCACAGATGCCACCGAAGTCCAAACAGAAATTGCACATGAATTTCAGGGCACACACTCAGTGGCACCAGAGCTGGAAGGGGATGCAGTATGCGATGAGGCCTGTACAATGACATGGACTCTGCTACGTAGAGAGCAAGACTCAGTTCAAATTATGTGACCTACTCCACCGCAGTGTCTGCCGGAGGCAGTGGTCAGCAGGGATCCACAGCCACGTGTGGTAGGCATGCACTGCACAGAGTCAGTGGCACCAGTGCAGTTGTTGGTAGTGTCCCATCACCTCCGTATAGGTGAGCCTTTTCTCCTCCGGAGTGAAGTGCGTCTTCCTCTTACTCCTCTCCATGCGTACTGTGACATGAACACTGCCATGAAGAAATCAAGACTCAGTTCCAAAAGTGCGACCTAGTTGGCCGCAGTGTCGGACGGAGGCAGCGGCCAGCGCAGGCCAACCGCTGTCCAGCCATCTCCTCCTGGATCTCTTACACACGATGTTGGAATGGCATTTGTATTAGATTTGTAGCTGACATAGGTAGTGGCACCAGAGCTGGGTGGGTGTGCAGCCGGAGAGGAGGCCGTGTCCTGCCTGTGACAGACTGCATTGGATTGGTGTGAGGCCTGCAGGACTGCAGTGCAGGTCGAAGGCCGGAGTCAGCAAGGGCCCACAGACATGTTTGGTGGGAGTCCTATGCACAGACTTGGTGGCACCACATCGGAGGGAGTATAGTGACATGAACTCAGCCTTAAATCATGTACTCTGCCATGGTGTAATCAAGACTTAGTTCCAGATGTGTGTCCTACTTGTCCGCTGTGTATGCCGATGGAGTACATCAATTAGAAAGGAGTTCGGCGGGCCTGTGTGGTGGAGGCCATGATGGTCCGAGGAGTCTGCCAAGGTTGGGGGCCTCGGGCTTGAAGATTGTACCGGCATGTGGTGGGCCCTCTTTGACACACGCTGGTGTTGGCAGGTGAGCAGTGATGCCTGGATGCGCAGGGGCGGCCATGACAGCTTCAGGGACCAGTGGGCCAGGGTGCAGCAGGCGCACAGAATCCCAGGCAACACCGCTCATGGCATAGGCCTCATGGTGGAGTGCGAGGCACCGACCTGGCAGGGACGTTGGGCATTCCGGAAGAGGACCATGCCAAGGGCTACGTGCTTTTTATCCACAACCATAAGTTGACCTGGCGTACTCCGGGCCAGCCCACTCCTCTCACGCTTACAGGGGGGGAAGTAACAAGCCATATTTCCTTGATCTCCCCCACTGGCTTGGGTGACACGGTTGCGTCCACTGTCCACTACACCAAACACCAGCGGTGTATGTCTACATGGATATGTGTGTGGTCTGCATACTGCAGTCTGTCCAACACATCCACGCCACACTTGGCATTGTGTGCAGTCCCATTTATCGGTCACATCACCTCCTTCGCACATGCCTGGTTCCCTCCTCTTCCCACATTCTGTTAATGTGTGGCTGAGGGGCCCTTGAAGTACCGGGTTTTTAGAACCCAGCGGTGCAGGGGAACACACCCTAAGACTTCGGGTTCTTCCTGTTTCAGACCCACAGAAACACAGAGTCTTCTAGGTGAAATCAAAGATCGTATTTATTGGCTGCAGACCAATCACAGGTATCCGAGAAGTACAACACGATGTATGTTCTCAGGAGACTGCTCCCGAACCAAAAACCAGTCTTTGCTTATATACACAAAATTACGCTTGGGGGCAACACCGCCCCTATTTTACAAGTGGTCATTCACATATTTTCGCTTCAAAGAAACAGCAGAGTCATAATGACGATCCCACATTTCAGTTCATTAAGCATACAGTCATTTTACCCAGCAAGGCTCAGAACCCTCATCAGATAACAGCGGACCCCAATAAAACGTGCACCTCCTGCTCGTAAAACAAGCCATAAAGTAGGAAACAGAGTCAGGTGTGAAATAGCTTAGTCAGGGATCGTGTGCGAACAAGGACTTTATGATGGGTCGAGCCCTGATGCTAATCACATTAGGCCGCGAGAAAAGGAACTGGCCGGACAGGATTGACTTCGGGCAGTGGAGTCAGTTTGCACAGGTCAGAGAGAAGTCACCAGAAGGTGTACGTGTCCTTTAGGCCTAAGCATGGCCTTAGTGCGCAGCCTATGTGAGGGCAACCACAAAATGGCTACTGTTCTAAAATGGAACCCAAGGGTACGATATATAGTATCGTATACACGGTGAATTCATCAGTGAAACATGACGAAAACACTCATGCATACCGCATTAGTCATTTGCGGTTCGCTGATACTAAAATCGGCATGGTAGGGCCATGCTTCCAACATGGTTCCGAATTTTACAGTACCACAGACCCTCCTTTTCCCCTTACATAGGCAATAACTATACTCATATTAATCTGAGTCAAGGTCTATATTCATAAAGTCATGGAGATGTTGCTGCAGCATCATCCTATTGCTTAGCTCGTCCCTTGATACAGGTTTCCTTACACATGGTGTAACACAGAGGCTACACATTACAGGAGCACACTGTATACATAGACAGAACAGGAAAAGAATGGCTAAGATCGTCCCAATGACTATTAGAATCTTCCATCCCCAAGCTGATATCAGTTCCCAGAACCACCCCATTACCGACCAATCTCCTTTATCCACGTGGATAGATTCGGAAATTTTATGCAGTTTGGAGATGGCCTGATAGACTGTCGGAGCGTTGTCTGGTATGAAAATACAACAGCTTGATTGGATGACCTTACATACCCCACCACGGTCTGCGAGTATTACATCTAGAACCATACGGTTCTGCAACGTCATAAGGCGATCCGCTTTAAGTTCAGCTGTCAAGTTACCAAGGGCACCAGCCGTTACATTAACAGTGGTTTCCACTACACGAGTCAGTTGTCTCAGGTACTATTGACCATTGGTCCCCAAAACGGCAAGAAACCCAAGAAAAAGTCTCCTGCTTCCTGACCGGCAGTATCCTCCTTACTAACAACGCCTCTCACAACTCTGGTCTTGTGATAATCAGAGGCAGCAGTAAATGTCGGCGGCAGTAAATTCGCAACATAACACGTGCCTGAGAAATCAGGGGGCAACCATGTGTATGCTCGGTCATTACAAACAAAGTATGTACCCTTGGCAGCCAAAAACGCAGGGGTAAACTGTGATGGAAAAATGTACGTTTCAGTACAGTCACTCTTCCCTAGTTGAGCTCTTGGATTCTGACCATTGCCTTGTAGACAAAGGCGACCCATGTGTGGTACGACCCAAATTGGGGATGAACTTGTGCGCTGTTTTTCGCCCAAACTAATGCTATACCCCGTCGCGTTCCAACCTACATAAGCTCGCAACTCATCCTTGGGAATAGATGTATATGCATCGATATCTCTACTCATATCTGCAACTCCTCTCATCAAGGCTTTATTGTTTGAGCTTGGTCTAGTGGAACGCGGTGGTCGTGAGGAATAGGTCTCAAGAGCAAAAAGAAACATAGTCTGGAATGCCCATGATGAACCATTATAGCTAAACGGCAGCACTAGATATGGGATACCCTTATCAATGGTATGCGGCATTAAACCACACACCCAGCAATTCGTTATGTTCATAACTAGTTGGTGTTGGTGCAGGAGCTGAACAAATGAATTGTTTACAAATTCAGAATGTCTAGCTTGTTCGTGTTCAGGCAGAGGGTGAAAAGAGTGTGGAAAAACAGTAGGAGGAGGTGTTGGCTGTACAGTGGGTACAAATGACACTTGGAAAGACAATAATACACAACCTACAGAAAACATCATTATGCTAGATAGTACAAACAGACATAATATTACAAAACATTTGCTGTTCATTATTTTACATATTCTGCTCTTAAAACTTATTTCCTCAGCGGGTCTCTTCATCTCGAGAAACTCCATCCTCTAATCGTGCTGTTCACGGCGGATGAGTATCTTCTGCTAAGGAGTACACCTGTCAGTCCAGGGAACGCCCTAGACCAACCAGAACCGTTGACCTAACGTCTCCGGCTTATACCCCAAAGTCTTGGCACCGCGACCCTATAGCTGAACCCGGATGGTGGTTCAAAAAATAAAAAATAGAAAAGTTTCTCAGATGAGAGAGCTGCGCTATCCAAAAATATCAAAGGAAAAGAATTTTTATTTGTCCATAGTCCTTAGCCTCAAATTATACCTGTTTTTCCCAGGTACTGTCTGGTCTTGAAACAAGAGTTCAGGCTCTGTGGTGTCCAATCGAATTGATGGCGGCACAGCTTCCTACAGAATGTCATCGCTTTCTTGCTCTGAAATTGTTCCCTTTACACGTGCATCACTAAAAGGCACAAAACGAGGCACAGTCTCAGTCTCAGAGTCAGCGATCCCCTCCTGGACCCACCGATCATATGGTAGGGGCAAAGGGATCCTCTTGCAGTGTATGCCGTGTATCCAATTCTTTTTCCCTTTCACTCGAAACGCTGATCTTGTCGATAGAAGGACAAGGTGGGGGCCGATCCAACGGGGCTCATCATTTTTCGTACGTTGAAAATTCTTAATCAGCACCCACGAGCCAGGATTAATAGGGTGTCCTGGAGCTTCAGAAGCCTGGGGCAGAGTATCGTGAACCTGTTGGTGTAAGACACGCAATATAGCCGTCAATTCATACAGATAATCAAGCAGTACTGGATGTTCGATTTTACTGAATTTTGTTGGTCTTGGCACACCCCATACATTGGCCGGGTGGCCAAATACGATTTCGTAGGGACTAAGTCCCACTCGCGAATGCACAGTCATTCTTGTTGATAGGAGTGCTAAGGGCAGAGCGTCAGGCCACTTAAGACCGGAGCTCGCCTGAATTTTGGCCAACTTAAGTTTCAAAGTGCCATTGTAGCACTCTACTAATCCAGCTGATTGGGGGTGATTTGCAGCGTGGAACTTCTGATTAATGCCTAGTCCCTCACACACATTCTTCATCACTCGACCTACAAATTCACTCCCATTATCACTCCATACCATCCTTGGCATTCCGAACCTAGGAAAAAATTCTTTGACAAGGGCTTTGGCTGTCGGGGGGACGGAATAGTTGCGATAACCATTAAGTGCATGAGTTCCAACATTATCCGAAAAGTAGTCCTATCTTTGTGTTTGGTGACTTAGAGACGCTCTACGTAATCACGCGCATACGTATTTAGTGAAGGCCCATTAGAAATCAGTAACGCCAGTTCGTTGAAATGACGTACGGTGACGGAGCACTGTGTCGGTGAAGAGGACCAGGAAGAAGCGTAAGTCCCGATCACTTGTTTTCCCCAGTATGAGATACTGAGTAGGGTTTATATACTTATAGAATCACTGGAGACTTAGATGACAGGTTGTTTGTTTCTTCTTGTTGTTGTTCATAGCAACCGGAGATTACTCGAAGGAGTCGAAGAACCCCAGGGCTCCCGAGAAGATACAAGTATTGAGGTTCGGTTCTCAGCTCTATTAGTTCTGTTGTAGTTTCCTATACGATATATACGGGTTGTTTGTAAGCTCTTTCCCTCCCCATGTAGGAGCTCTATATCGATGAGTGGGACCGGAGTATAAGCCGCCCGGCTATGTAAATTGTGAGACCAGGTTGATTCAGATGAACCCGCAGGTATTCCAGCCTTGACCTGGGCTTGGACTTGATAATCTTGGGTATCCTTGGCCTTTTCGTCACTGTAGTGGTGTTGGTGTGCATGAGGTGTGCAGTACCCTGCGTTCTTTCTACATCCACTGGCTGGGTGTTTTTGCGCCTTGAACCATGTCATTAGTGAGAGCGCGCCATGAGCAGTAGCAGTGACGTTTATTTATTATTTATTCATCATTATCATTTTATTTATTATTTATTTTTTACTTTGCTGTTTTAGTTACGTTTGTATAAATAGCTTGGAGGTTATAACTAGAGCCTCCAGCTCATTCACGCAACCATGCGGATTCTCCTTCTCTTGCAACACTGTCTGGGCAAATAAGGGACAGAACACAGCGCATTACAATAAAAATATAGGCTTTAGGAGTTCATTTTAGTTTTATTATTGTTGTAGATTATACCCCCGTCCTGAGGAAGCCATAAAGAAAGTGGAGGCTGAAACGCGAACGCGTCGACACTTTGACAAAGGAGGAGTCCACCTTGCTGTGGAATATATACATGAGTTGCATTGGCATTACAAATTAAGATGAAGTACTAATATATTTGTGTTGCCGATAGGACTACCTTCTGATGTAGCACTAGGCAATGAGAAGTGCACATTTTTACGAAATATGCTTTTAGGGGAAAGGATTTTGGATTGAGTTATTTCACACATGAGTTTGTATATATGTGTTGTAGTGTAAAAGAAAAAATTGTTTTGTATGTATGTAATGAATGTGTGTATTGCGGTGCACCATTCGTTTGGATGTTCACCGATGGATATTTGTGCCTGCATTATAATTATCTAAATTCGCCAGAAGAAATAGGCTTTTTGCCAAGGTAATTAATAAACTCTTGTGCAAAAATTAAATATGATCTATCCCTCCATATCATTTGTACATATATCTTTGGCTGTGGATAAGGCAGTATTGTCTTTTGGGGGATATGCTTCTATCCATCTTGAAAAAGCGCAAACAACAACCAGTACATATTTCAAATTGTTGCACCTTTCCATGTGGATGAAATCTAGTTGCAGAACCTCAAATGGATATGATGGTGGTGCAAAATGACCAACTGGAGTTGGGGTTCCCCTACCAGGATTGTATTTCAAACATACCATGCAATTTTTGACCACATTCTCCGCACACTTGGGAATTCCAGCATTCTGCCATACTGGAGCCAACAACTTACAAATCCCTTTCACACTGATATGTGCCATTCCATGTGCCATCGTAACCACTGGAAGCACATATGCATCAGGTAACAACCATCGCCGGTGTTCTGACAAATCAACCCAACAACCATTTTCATCCAATTTACCCTTACTTTCTTTCCACATACTCAATTCCTTCTCTGTGGCTTCAGCTTGAAGGGACTTCACACTTTCTATCGTGTCTTCACACATTCCAACATCACCAACCCATCTTGCAGGGCCTGCAACATACATTCGAGTTGTCACATCTTTTGCTGTTTCTTTCGCGACTTCGTCAGCAAATGCATTCCACGCCCAACATCATCGGTAACCTTCTTGTGTGCGCTGCATTTCACAATCGCGACTTGTAACGGCAAGGTCAGTGACTCAAGGAGATCATTTACTAGCTGACCATTCTGAATCTTAGTTCCATGCGAGGTCAGGAACCCACGTTCTTTCCACAAACGCCCAAAACTATGGGCCACGCCAAAGGCGTACTGACTGTCAGTATACATGTTCACTTTCATTCCTTTCGACAACACGCATGCTCTTGTAAGTGCAATTAATTCTGCTGCTTGGGCTGAATTATGTGGTATGCGTGCAGTTTCAACAATCGTGTGCAAAGTCGTGACAGCATATGCAGCAGTCGTATCACCATTCGGAAGCTTGAAGCACGAACCATCCACCCATAAAGGTACCATCCCATTCAACCAGGGGAGTATCTTTAAGATCCACTCTCCCTTTTGTTTCTTCTTCTGTTCTGAACAGACAATCATGCTGTTCAATCTCATCTGTGTCTGCTGAAATTGGCAATAATGTAGCTGGATTCAGCGTGTTGCACCTTTTTATGTGCACATGGTCCGCTAACAGTGTCAATTCATACCCTGACAATCGAGCACTAGTTAAGTGCTGTGTCTTGGTCCTGTTTAACAATGTGTCCACTGCATGGGGAACCATTACGATCAATGTGTTATTCATCACTAATCCAGCAGACTGTCGAATAGACACAGCTGCTGCCGCTGTGGCTCTTAAACAGCTTGGCAATGCCCTCGCTACCGGATCCAAAGTCGACGAAAAATACGCGCATGGACACGGTCTGTCTCCAAAAGGCTGTGTTAACACTGATAATGCGCACCCTTCCTTTTCATGGACATACAATGTAAAAGGTTTACTATAGTCGGGGGTACCCAACACAGGAGCTGAACATAATGCCTTGCGCAATTCCAAAAAACTTTTCTGACACTCTTCAGACCATGGGACAGGATTCGGTGTATCTTTACATGTTAATGCTATCAACGGTTTTGCCAGCAAAGAAAAACTCGGGATCCAGTGCCTACAGTATGAATTAATGCCCAAGAAAGCACGCACTTCTCTCTGTGTTCTTGGCACGCTCAATTGTGCAATGGCCTGGATTCTTTCTGGGGTCAGCTTCCTTCCCTCCTTCGATAAGAGATGACCTAAGTAGGTCACTTCTTGTCGACAATATTGCAGTTTAGAGAGAGACACTTTGTGATGAAAGGTAGACAAATGACGCAACAATGACAATGTAGCCTCTTTACAAATCTCCTCAGTATCCGCGGCTATTAATAAGTCGTCAACATACTGAATAAGGGTAGCACAACTAGGTAAAACAAGTGCATCAAGCTGCGCTTTTAAAGCCTGACTGTATATTGATGGACTTTCACAGTAGCCCTGTGGAGCGCGTTTAAAACGGAAGCTTCGACCTCCTAAACTAAAGCCAAAAATATCCCTGCTCTCCTCTGCAATCGGGATACTAAAGAAAGCATTCTTTAAATCGATCACTGAGAACCAAGCAGCGGAAGCTGGGATCATAGTTAACAAGGCAGTTATATCAGGGACGACTGGAAACTGTGGCACAACTATCTTATTGACCACTCTAAGATCGATCACAAATCTGTAAACAGGTGGCTGAGAAGGGTCAGTACGTTTTAAAACAGGCAAAACCGGACTATTGCAAACGTTGCCTCTTGTCTCTTCAATTACATCCTTTTCAATTAGATCATAGATAATCGCTAACAACGCTTTTTCACCTTCATTAGAGATCTTGTACTGGGGAATGCATGCCAATTTAACATTGGCTTTCAAAGTGACAACATACGGCGGTATTTCCAAAAGGCCCACATCATTAGGGCCAGTGGCCCAAAGGGCATCAGGAAGAGTCGACAACTCTATCGGGAGCTTATTCTTTGACAAATACATTGGAGAAATTACTTCCCTACCCAGTGTAAGTTGTACTCCTGAGGGGGAACAATATAGTGTTGCATGTAATCTTTTTAACAAATCTAATCCTAACAGATTTTCACCACAACCTGTCGTTAGGATAAGGGGTGCTTTTAGCTCGCAAGGTCCAACTGAAAGGGGCATAGGACTAGAGATCGGGTTCCTAACCGGGGCGCCAGAAAAACCTACTGAAACGTTCATTTCGCCAGACAAAGGCGCGCCAGGGAGTTTTGAGCGCATAATAGAACTCTTTGCAGCACCAGTATCCAGCAGAAAGGGCTCTGTTACACCCGCTGTAGTCACTTTAACATACGGTCCGCTCTGATCCACTGGCACTGAAACAACTCCCTCTCTCTGTCTATGGCTGTCCTAGTAATCATTACCTTCCGTATTATCATCTTCTGCATAATAGTCATTATTATAGTACTGCGCTGTCTTGCCAGTTGCATTGGCTTGCTGATCAAAACTATTCATCGTATTTTGAGGCGGAAGAGGACGTGCGTTCTGGGGAACATTTCCACGCCCTCTACCTCTTGGAGCTTGCTGGCCACCTCTACCTCTTGCGCCATAAGCATTATTCGTACGCTGCAACAATCTAAGACAATTATTCTTAAAATGACCTTGCTCCTTGCAATATGAACACTGATTGGGACCTACAGGGACACGTGGTTGATAATACCCATACATTTGCTGATTATTCTGAAACTGTTGGGGTTGCTGATAGATACCCTGGGTTTGCCTATAATTATTCTGACCTCCACGTGGCGGATAAGCCTGCTGTAAAAGAACCTTCGTTTTCAATTCTTTCGTTTTCTTGTCTGTTCTATCCTTCTCATCTTTATCCCTATTTTCATAATACTGTGCAGTAGCCAGTATTTGCGCTGAAGAGGAAACGGCCCAAGAACTTTCTGAATCTTTTAATTTTTTAGACAACTCTGGAAGCAAATTATGCACAAATTTATCAACAAATAACCGTTGCCCACCTTCTGTACTCATGTCTTGACCACTGTGGTCGATAAATGTTTCTTCAAACCTGGTGAAGAAATCAGACACTGTTTCATCTTTCTTCTGTTTGCATGCGGATAATTTATCCCAATTTACATGCATTGCGGGCATTAAAGTTTTCATATAATTAATTATTCTACCAGGGAGTTCTGCTACCGCGGGCTCAGGTTTGGCACCACCAACTTGTCTATTATCTGCATTAATGATATTAGCCCATGTGTCACCTAGCTCCGCAGCATGATCTGTATTACGAATCAATCCCCACAAAGGCTGTGGAACAACATTCCCGAACAACATATCTATGTCAGCTAGATTCATGACACACGATTCTGCAGTCTGTGATAACTCCTTATAATATCCTGCAGGGTTTTTACGGTGATCAGGCAATGTCTGCTTAAGGGCTAAAACTTCAGATCGCTTCCAAGGAACATGTACCCAAACACGCTGAAAATTTGGCAAAACAGGTGGATTAGCAGCAGCATCACCAGGTCTCCAAACTGGAGGAACCTCCCGCATCGGATATTGGCGCGCTTTTACCTTCTTCCCTACAGGGAACTCCTGTTCGAACAACGACTGATGACAATCATTATTCCTGAAGGACAATAAAGTCGCAACCGCTTTAGCAACAACGGGGCCCACAATCATGCCTTGTTCAAAATTGAATCGCACATGACACAACTCCTGCGGGCTTGAATCTACACCATGGTCTTCCAATTCCTCACAGAGAAATTCACACATTTTCTCAAAAACATACCTCTGTTTCGGTGCTTCCCATTGGTGAAAAACATTTACAACTGACTCTTCATCATAGCTCGAAGGAAAAACAATCCATCTACGCGCCATGTGGTCTAGTACTTCTTTCTCTCCAGAATCAGGCATTTGACAACGCAACTGCTTACGTTGTGAACCAGTGGTCGTATTAGATGACCCAAAGAGAGGTGATATAAGACTAGTGACTGCACTAGCTATTCGTTGTCGTGTACTAGGAGAAGTTGAGGCAAGAACCGGGGGAAAAACAGTGGGAAGAAAAACGGGTGCAGATACAGATACAGGAGTAGTAGCAGGTAGGGCACCAAGGGAGGCAGCTGATGTGCTAGGTAAAGTCGCAGGGAGCGCAGAAGAGGTAGGTAGCAAAATCGGCGGCCCTTGAGGAGGCTGCGCTGCAGGGATAGGAGCCGGCTGAGGAGGAGCTGGCGGTTGTGGAAAAGCTTGTGGCAAATTAACTAGAGGCTGTGCATTTAAAGGCTGCGGAGGTGCTGTAGCATTTTGCGCATACGGGGCGGCGAACTTAGCAAATGTGACATTAGGGGATCTTTCTCTTTTTCTTTTGACACATCTTGCTGAAGGGGCGGCAAAACTGGGTAACATTTATCAATGACTAGTTTGCGTTGCCTGTGCAACTGCTCATTCATTTGGTCCTCTTCATTATCTTCAAACTGCAAAGCTGCTTGCATCATCGACATACCTCTCTCTCTTTTATTTTTCTTTGCTAAATTTAATTTCTTTCTGTTTGGCTTCCTTTCGCCATAGGCGGAAAGAATCAAACATCGCCGGCCGGGCTTTCTTCTTAAATAATTTAACTTCTAGGTTATCTAGGATTTCTGTGTCGAAACTACCATTTTGGGGCCATTTTAAAACACCATCCTTCCTGGTGTATCGGATCCATACTTCATTATACGTAATGGGGCCCACGCCATGTTTCACATAAAGCTCATAAGTTGGAGTTCCAATTGGAGGAACCGGACACGAATCCTCTAATCGGGAATCCCTTTTACAACCAAAACAAAACAAATTTCCAAATATACTAGAACCAGGCATCTTCGCTCACTAGTCTAGTTTCAAACTTCAAAGGATTATCGAATACGATAGTCTCGTGAATACACGAGTCCTCTGGCTTTGACACTTGCAAGGTCCAAATCAAAGCGATCCCGAAGGATAGCAAAATCCCGAAGGATACCAAACAAACTGGGAGACGCTCTACTTATACTTAACTGAGGTATCGATGACTTCACCAGAAGACTCTCTCAATTGTTTCGCTCTCCCAAATCGTCAAGGGTCCAAAACAGGGCGATAGTCAGGGCAGCAGTCCTTCGTAGCCGTCGGGACGCGGAGAACCTCGCAGAAAAGACCTTCGGACCACGTCGACATGCAGGGGTCGATGAAGTGGCGGCCTTCCTCCAGAATTTCCACACGAAGCTCCTCACGAACCTCTGGCTTGGACCGGTACCGCTGAAATCGCCCCACGTTGGGCGCCAACTGAAGTACCGGGTTTTTAGAACCCAGCGGTGCAGGGGAACACACCCTAAGACTTCGGGTTCTTCCTGTTTCAGACCCACAGAAACCCAGAGTCTTCTAGGTGAAATCAAAGATCGTATTTATTGGCTGCAGACCAATCACAGGTATCCGAGAAGTACAACACGATGTATGTTCTCAAGAGACTGCTCCCGAACCAAAAACCAGTCTTTGCTTATATACACAAAATTACGCTTGGGGCAACACCGCCCCTATTTTACAAGTGGTCATTCACATATTTTCGCTTCAAAGAAACAGCAGAGTCATAATGACGATCCCACATTTCAGTTCATTAAGCATACAGTCATTTTACCCAGCAAGGCTCAGAACCCTCATCAGATAACAGCGGACCCCAATAAAACGGGCACATCCTGCTCGTAAAACAAGCCATAAAGTAGGAAACAGAGTCAGGTGTGAAATAGCTTAGTCAGGGATCGTGTGCGAACAAGGACTTTATGATGGGTCGAGCCCTGATGCTAATCACATTAGGCCGCGAGAAAAGGAACTGGCCGGACAGGATTGACCTCGGGCAGTGGAGTCAGTTTGCACAGGTCAGAGAGAAGTCACCAGAAGGTGTACGTGTCCTTTAGGCCTAAGCATGGCCTATGGGAGGGCAACCACAAAATGGCTACTGTTCTAAAGTGGAACCCAAGGGTACGATATATAGTATCGTATACACGGTGAATTCATCAGTGAAACATGACGAAAACACTCATGAATACCGCATTAGTCATTTGCGGTTCGCTGACACTAAGATCGGCATGGTAGGGCCATGCTTCCAACATGGTTCCGAATTTTACAGTACCACACCATGCCGTTGATGGCTCATGTACATGGCTAGGCCAGGTTCCCACGGTAAGTTGTGCTGTCATGTCTGGTGGGTGGGCATGTTGTATGGCATGTTGTATGTGGGTTTGTAACGTGTGCATTCCCAGAGTTGTGAGTTGTATGAGTGTGGAGTTGAGGTGTGTGATGTGTTCATTTGGTACTTACCAACGAGCAGTGCATTCTATTGGTGCCATCCTGGAAGCGCCGGTTGATGATGGACTGTCGGAAGATGTATGAATCATGCACACTGCCTGGGTAGTTGGCGACGACATTAGTGAAGAGTCCCCGGTGGTCCACTATTGCCTGCACATTGATGGAATGCATGTGCTTTCTGTTGCGGTAATATTGTGTAGTGTCGGCAGGGGGCACAAGTAGAACATGTGTGCAGTCGATTTCCCCCGACATGTGCGGGAATCCAGGTATGGCATAGAAGCCGTACTTGGGCTCCAGCTGTTCCTGAGTAGTGTGGGGGAAGTATGGGTACTTGGGTACTAGGCTGATGATGGTATCCAAGACAGGTGTGAGGAACTTTGATAGGGTTGGCTGTGAGACTCCTCCGATTCTGGCGGTTGTTGGTTGGAAGGTACCAGAGGCCAACAGGTGCAGCACAGCCAGCTGCTTTGTCTGCGGAGGGATGTTGGTTGTCTGCTGTGTTGGCACAGTCAGCCTTTGGGCAATGATGTTCAGGATGCAGAGGATGGTTGTCCTTTTGAGCCTGTAGTGGGCAATGACATACTCTGGTGTCATGTCTGTGAGGCTGGTGCATTTTCTGAAGGACCGCGGTCTGTGTCTGCGCTGCCTCTGTGGTGGTCCGGGGGGTGGTGCGGGGGGTCCTGGGGGTGGTGGCGGGCCTGGGGGTGGTGGCGGTGGGTGTTGTGGCCCTGTTGGCGCTCCAAGCTGCATGATCAGTAGCTCCATGGCATCTGTAGTCCTTCAGGTGTGGCTGTGGACTGGGCTCCCTTTTCTGGTGCTGGCTGCCGTCCAACTTTACACCAGGGCAGAGCAGGTGTTAGTTTCCTGCTGCTAACGCGCCATATCACATGTTTTGTGGACTTATCGCCGATCTGGCTGGTCGTTGAGAATGTTGGGGTGTGGTGTTGACATGGCTTTTTGCACAGGAACGCCCACTCTGCGTCTAATTAGCGATAGTGATAGTTGCCGGGGTCATCTGTGGCGATGTTTTTTGAAGCTGCTATTGTGGGTAAACTGGTGTTATGGGCTGTTAACACCAGCTTGTGAATGGGGCGATATATTTATCGCAACTTTGGCTGTGATAAAGTGCCCTTAACTCGGTGATAGCTCCTTGAGAATATGCCCCCAAGTGTATTGGAGAAGGTATATTTAGTTTAGAGGTGGGTGTAAAGATAAGCACAGTGGTAACAGTAGGTGTAGAGGTAGAGAGAGTTGTAGAGTTCGTGTCAGGTATAGAGGCTACTTCGGAAGTAGAGGTTGAACAGATTGCATTAGGGCTATGGTTGGTATAAGTGTAAGAGTAAGGATTAAAGCTAGGGTTTATACTAGAGTTGATAACTTCATCATTATAGCATTCTTTGGTATGCTTCTTCATTCTTCTCAAACTATTAAAAAAACAAGAGTTGAGTACTATAAATTCAGTGTGCATTTTGCACCTGGTCGTTTAAATTTTTTGTAGCATTATTCATTTTCACAGAGATTCAGGCAAAATAGCACTTTGTCTTAACATTCATCAGCCAGCTAAACATCATGAAGCCAGGTTAAAGGGGTTAAGGAGGGTTGCAAGGTACTCAACAGGCCTGTTTGTTAAAAGGGCATCAAGACAGGAAACAGATAACGCTACAACCCTATCTGCATGTATGGTCAACATTAAAACATGGTCAACTATTGGTAAATCAGTGGTTTTGTCAGGCAGTCAGAGTGAAGTTTCAAGCAAAAGAACAGTGGTCTTTTCCATCACGCATGAGAAGAATGTTGTATTGTAAAGAATATAAATAACACAGTATAGGTATATGGGATCATGTTAGCATTGTTACAGCAGAAAGCTAGGCAAAAATTATTTCTTATCACACTACTAATTTACAACCCTAATCATTTTCATCCACTGGACCCGTAACATAACCTCCTTCAATCACTGGTCCTCCAATGCATCTTTGTGTGAGCTAACAGGGACTTGGATAATTAGAGGCTATTCCTTAGGAGGCCCTGGAATAAGTAATGCCAATTACATGCAAATAATCACTACCAAATCATAATCATTAACATCATCCATAAGACTTAGGACAATAAAGTTCACAGCAAGAATGACTTAAATATGATAAAGTTTGCTCATTTACATTCATCTAAAGTCTCAATTTGAATGGTCAGGAAACATGAAATCATATTCCATAATCAGATTTAAAAACAATCTATTAGTAAAATTTGCCACACAATGTCATACAGATTAAAATAAAGCAAACATTTGATGATTGCCTATGGAAAGAATGAGAGAGAAGCAAGGAAAAAAATCAAGATTCAGAGTTGAAGCACAGCGTGCCTCAGAAAGGAGTCATTCAACCCTTCAGCTGAAAGGTTATCTCCTGCACACTTTACCAGCCGGAAAAGTACAGGTTTGAAACAGTTCAGAAAAGTTAAGTTCCAAATGGGTTTGGCATTTAAAGGGAAAATCAAAGTTCAGTCCGATAGCATGCCAGACAGGAAAATAGAAAATGACAGACAGCCCGACTGCTCCTTCAAGGGGCAATTATACTTCCAAAAGTTTTAGTTACACCCATAAAGTAGCCGTTTTGGTCACTTCATATGATGTCCATTGGTCATCCTCAGTGGGCTATTAATGAGGTGATCAATACCTCACAGAAAAATCCAGAACCATTAAGTAATCCTTTTGCAAATTCATCAAATTTAATTATTTTATATTTCCATCCTTTCCTTGGAAGTAAGAAAATTCATTTTGTTCACTGTTTGTCCATTTCCAGACGCTCTCTCTGGGTTTGCAATTATATTGATACATTTCTGTTAAAGGTGTTACTGGATCAAGAGAGAGTCTTTTGTCTTTGAGCATAGAAAAGAAACTTCACGAAAAGTTCTCCCAGCATCTAAAATGACTGCTTCATCTAGATTCTGTCTTTAGGGCAAGGAAAGAAAAGCATTTGAGGCCTACATGAAAATTTGCTAAATCATTACCACGCTATAATTAGTATAAAACACATTAATATAAGTATGTTAATTTCTCTTAATTAGTTCAATCATTATTCTTTTCTTAAAAGTTACATATCAGTATTAGACACTTCTAAAAACTATTTGCATGTTTATCATTTTCAAAGAAAATGTCTACGTGTCATTTGAATTACATATCTTATTTCTCGACATTAGAATAAGCTGTAATTTTGTCTTACTAATGATTATTTCTGAATAGGACATTTTAATCCCTTCATTGCTTCAATATATAGACATTGACTCATTTTTTGACACATATTTTAAGGTTATCATCACCACATTTTCTATGTTAACTTGTTTACATTCTCAACCTACGTGATTACATGCATTGGTAAATAATAACAGTCTCTCTCTCTTTGTTTACGTTGTCACTGCCCATGTTTTAAACACTTCTGCATGCTTTTACAATGCAGTATGAAATCTCACGTTTTTCATTTCAGCCATGTTACACGATTACATCAAGTACATTTTATCCTGAATCTCTTTTAATGGTGAGAATTGTTAGAGGCAACCGCTATTTAACTTTTACGCTACATCAGCATCAATATACAGAGGGGCATATTTACTTACATTTGCTGTAACACATGGCAGCAAGCAAAGTGGCTGTGCTGTATTGCGTGAAAGGAAGACAGTAGAAATGCACCATATCTACTAAGATATGGTGCATTTCTTCTGTGTCCTAGCAGGGGTGTACTGCGTGAACCATGATGCAAGGGTGTTTCCGTTACCGGAAGAAGGGATACTTTCCTGCACAAAAACAATCCTTAAAGGCATATTCCTCATTCTATGCATACTGCAGAATGCAGAAAGAGGAAGTACCAAGGGGAAATAAATATATTTCTCCTCGTACACCAGCTTCAGGGATGCATAGCTTTTTGACGCATGTCCAGATTTACTAGCTTCAGTAAATCTGGGAATGTGCTAAAATCCATGGGTGGATGCATGGGAATGCTGTGGTATCTGTCCGTCACCTATGTCAATTGCACTTTAGAAGATACCAGAACATTGTAGAAAAGACTAGAACTGTAGAACCTTGTGGTCGTGAAATTCTAAAATGTCGAGTAAAGAGCCTGAGTGCTCCTGAACGGGCAGTTGGAATGCTGTGGCTTTATGGAATAAACCTGATGCTTCTTTTCAGTCTCTGGTCTGCTTATTGCCTATTCTTTTATCTTGCATTGGACAACCGCCCATGCTCCACCCATGAAGCGTTTCCCCAATGCACAGTAACGCAATGCAGTGGAATGCTCTGTCTTGCATTACTTTGTATTTACTGAACTACGCATAGCCATGCAAAGTGGCTTTGCATGGCTTAGTAGGTGCCCAAAAGAATTTTGCGTTAGGTCTTTGCCAAAAATGGGATGTACACCTGTCACAAAATCTTTGTATATCTGCTCCTCAATGGTTTATACAAGTGAAGAAGCAGACTATCTTAATATGTTTAATAGCATTTTTAACTCTGGTGAAGAAATAATACAATCAACTGTTGGGTGAAAAATACACTCATGGCTTTTATGTTTTCAATGACTACTGACACAGGTCATGAAATCAGAAGCTTAAAGAAAATATAGATCAGAGGCTAACCATGGAGTTTCACCTCAGGCCCTCATTCAGAGGTACTCACATTTAAACAAGTGAGGCGTATCACAAATGGTATTAACATTGAAATCATCACAAATTATGAGCATATGATAAAGGTAAGTTATCAGTATGACAGGAACCACAACAACAATTGTACCACATTTAGGGACAGATGTACTATTTACTGGTCACAATTTGTGACCAGTATATTTTTTTAATAGAAAATATTTTTACGAAACAACCTATCTACCATGAGGGCAGCTTGTAAAAATAGAATACAGTTTTAGTCCGAACTACCTTACTAATATGGCCACCATCACAGGGATTGTGGCCTGCAAGTGTCAGCAGGCCACCATGCCCGTGATTAATCATCAATAAAGTGAGCTATTCTTTTAAATGTAGCCTGTTTTCTTTTAAGTAAATAGGGCTGGGTTTAGAAATTAAAAAAACATTGTTTAGGGGATGGCAGTGATCTACTGGCCTACCACCTTTCTTTCAAAAAATGATTTTCTTTTTGACAGTCACAAAGTGGGAGCCCAATAGTACCCTTTCCTTTTTGCTAATAGGGTACCACTATTTTTGAGATGTAGGTAAATTTTTAATGTTTGTGACTGGATTTCTGTTTCAAAACATTGGTACGTACCATGGCGAATCAATATTTGCAAGGGGCACCAACATCATATCTCTTCCAGATATCGAATTAGTATCCATTCTGTGTCCCATTTTAGGAGTCAAAAAAAGCTTTTCAATTCTTAAAATAAGATTAGCACATAGGAAAAAGCTTTTTAATGGTTGGAAAGACTAAATCGTAGCATTTGTGACTGATAAAATGTTCAGCACAGCTGGCCATGAACCGTAGCATCAACTAGATATGATTAATACAGTATGATCAAAACATGAAATTACTGCATGCTGAGGCTACACCATACTAAGGGTTGTTTTACTGAATTATTGCATTGAAAATTTGCTGAAGTTTACCACAAAATGGAGGCAATTAGAACATTCATTGAGAACCCCTCAAAAAGATGATAACATCCTTCCTTCCAGCTGTGGAATGAGAGAAAAATTTGTATTAGATATCTGTTCACTGTGGGTGCTGTGAAGCATTTATCATTTGCCTGCAGGAAATACTCCTATTTATTGTCCATACAAGGGAGCAGTAATACGAAGAGAAATAACAACTGATTAATGCCAACTTTGCATGAGGAGGAAAAGTACCATGCATTTGTACCACACAAGGATCAACCAACACATCCTGATAAACTTCCCTGGCAAAGACAGCCTCATGCCCCCGCTAGGTCTCATAGAGGAGGAACTATAACTAAATACAGATCTGGGCATACTGCTCTTGAAGCTCCTTGCAGTTCTACATCACTGTGCCAAGGTTGTCTATCAGGTCCACCTATGGATCTTCCTAAAGTCCCTCCTCATCTCCTTTCCTTCAATGTATAGCACTACTAATGACATTTCATTTGTTGTGTTTTACATCTTACCGTTATCTTTTATGGTTGTGATTACTTCTGAATAAAGATGATTATTATTATTATTACATTTCAGACAGGATTGTTTGGCTCTGTTGATAGGTATAATGTGATGCTGTGTATGTATTACCTCATTCCTCTGTACTTACTGTTTGTGTTTCAGTTCAGTGTAGTCAGTGTAGTTATACAGCTAGAACATTGTCCATCACAGCCTGTCCCTTCTCATCCCATGCCCACGGCTGTATGACAATAGGTGGGCCTACAATTGTTGACTGACATTATTTCTGGGGGCCAGCCATCAATCCAGTAATATGCCTCTTAAAGAAACTCTACCTCTCTGTACCTCCCTGTACGTTTCTGTAGTGGAGTAACTACATGAATTGTGGTTTTATTCCTGTCTTAAATATTCTCCTGCATGTGTTAATGATGTTCTGAATACCTGTACAATGATAAGTTTAAAATTGTGTATGTGCAAAATGAATTGATGAAAACGTAGATGTATACCACCGATTATGGGTCACTCTTGGACCATGCTTTAATTATCTCTGTGAGATGTGCAGGGTTTATAATGTTAGTATAGTCCATCTTGCATTTTAACTGTAATTACTATTAGTAATGTAGATCATGGCTGATCTTAATGCCTTTTAATGCGGTATCAACTCACATGACCTTCGATAGCACTCTCTTGTAAGGTTGCTGAATCATTCCAGCAATCTGGACATACACAATCATTATGGTTTATCAATCCCTATGACTGATTACTACAATAAGGTGATCACCACATAGACCACCTACAATACAGCCTCCGTGATGTATTAATCCTAAAAGGATTCCTGTAGTATGAATATAGACTGACCTATAAGGTAATCACGATTTATTACATACTTACATTGCCATGCTATTGGAGCCCCAAATACATGTACCAGGATTGACCTCCCTACAAGATTCCCGTGAGTAACCCAGATTACGACATGAAGAATAGCCATCACATATATATAAATTATGGCCCCTTGACATACAACAATGTATTAAGAACCCACCATATTGATCTTACACACAACTTTCCGAAACCTAACAGTTAGTTCAGAATCGGATTCCCATCCGTCAGGCGCTTCTATCTTACAATTTTCACCTTTAATATGGCTATGAGACATAGGCGAGTTGACTCTCTGGCATTACTCAACCACGGTCACTTACGACCATGTGATCGTAGAGGAGGACACGTCGTCTAGCGTCAACACGTCTTCCTTAATCACAAACCCGGAAGACAAGGGCACAAGTGCGGAAGGGGCAACTGTGCACAACGCTACACCCCAGGCTTGTCGATCAGAATACAAACTGACAGCCTCTAATCCAAGTGAGTACATGATCATAACTTTTGCTGTATTGTAGGTGGCCTATGTGGTGATCACCTTATTGTAGTAATCGGTCATGGGTATTGATAAACCATAATTATTGTGTATATCCAGATTGCTGGAATGATTCAGCAACCTTACACAAAAGTGCTATCGAAGGTCATGTGAGTTGATACCACATCCAAATGAGTACATGATCTAAACATTAGCTACTGGTCCCCTACCCCCTACCTTTCAAGTAACTCTGATACTTATCCTTCCCCAGACTTCATCTACCTTGTCCGACACCTCTTGACGAACCTCTTTTGAAAACATCTGCAAACGGTGAGTTAGATGGTATCATACCCGCGCACCTAGCGGCTATAGGTATTATGTCATTCTTGATCTCCTGTTATCTTTATCTTTAGGCATCACGATCAACAGGGGTTGCCCAACTAAGAAGGTGTTACTATACACCCACGGACGTTCTTTCCATGAATATGAAAGTGATGAATATTTGCACCACATGGTGTGTTTCCATTACTATCAAGCCACCATGCACAATCCATTAGTTCATGGTCTGGTCTATTAAAACTCCCTCCTCCTTCCCTTTCCCAGGTATCCGGCATTTAGGATATAAGAAGAAATAATCCAGCATCCTGAATCTGCGCTTACCACCTGGAGCTTAGGTGCTCCATAGGTAAACGTATTTAATTTCAATAAGAGTAGCCCTCACATATCGCACCTCAGACACTACTATTATTAATTTAATTGAAATATTTAATAAATGCCTTTGCACTTCCCAGGATACTCCTGTCCTGAAGAGACCCTCCCATTTCAAGTAGGGACGAAATGTCATCTGCAACTCCTAAGGATAGTCTAAATAAAGCACCAGAGAAGCTTCTGGTTCTTGGTCTTGATTATTGAAGCAGAAACACACAGACATCCTAAGACACTCCAAAAACCTGTTGTTGGATCTTAATCCCTATATGTCCCTTTAAATATAGGTTTGGTTATGGTCAGTTCACTGGGGTCGCAATTGTCACTGTTTTTCTCCCTTTAATAAATTATAAACCTACGAACTACTGATTTTTTTTCATTGTATTTATAATAAACTTGTGTGATATGACATGTCTGAAACTAATGAATAAATGTATTACCCATTTTGGCTGAATTGAGTACAAAATTATCACATCCCATGGACTATTTTCTTCTCAAAATAAATAATCAAAATGTGTTGCTGCAATTGATTAAGGGTAGATGGACTCTACCTTATTGTTAATTCAATACCCTTTCTTGTCTATGACTAAACCAGCGTAAAGTAATAGCTTGTGGAAAAAAGAATTTCACTTAAAAATGAGTTCCATGTGAACAATTGTGGCTAGGTAATAGCTAATACTCAGTTCTCATGGACATATGGGTCGCTCTTGTTTCTCTAAAATACCTATTAAAGATAAGGCACAATTTGCCTGTTTGCGCCACTGCGCACCTTGAATCAGGTGTGCTGGGTTCAAACAGGGAAAGTGCACTCAATTATGTTGAATGTGCTGCCCCCAGGACATCGGGGAAGATGTGCTGCCCTGGAGGCAGCACAATCAAGCGAAATATGGAGCGGTTTTGAATCAGCCACTCTGTGTTTCACTCTGTAGGCCGCAACCCGCCTGCACTTCCCCTTGCAGGTGGATGCAGTGAGTAACTGCACCCACCTGCAGGGGGATGTCTAGGGATCAATGTGACCCCACTTTCCCTCTCTAGAGGGCTGCCATCAGGGGCTCACTAATAGTGCGCTACCTTTTAGGTGGCGCATTGTCAGTGGGCCTCCTGACATGTTATGTGCCTCGGTGCCTGTCTCTCTAATACGGCATAGGTGCAGAGGCAAAGGGATTCTCTGATTTGCATGGTGCCATACCCCATGCAAATGAGGGAACACCCTCTGGTGATGGCGCTGGCACAATATATGCGCCAGTGCTATCTGTATTACAGAAAGGGACGCACAATCATCTGCATCCCCGTCTGTAATACTAACGTGCCCCGGGAGCGCACAAAGCGGGCGCACATGTCTGCTGCACCCCTGTGACACGTTCTATAATATGACCACTGGTTGTTTTGTATCTATTAAATATTTTCCCCAACATATACAACCATTCCCTGCATGTGATGAATTTTCCCGTGGGCAGCAGTGCCACCAATTAGCATGAGAATTATGTTTTCTTTTTAGTGAGTCAATGAATGTCAATTTAGAATAAATATGTTATGGTGTTCCAGGCGCTTATACTTGAAATCAGCAAATTTCAAAGCAAATACAGTTTAATGCTAGCCTTGATACTATTTCTAATATCATTTGTAATTTCAATTTTACTGGGGTTTTAAAAGCTAAATATTGAGGAAAAGAGTGACGTTTACACGCACACTTTGTCTATAATGTGAACAGGGGGAACAACCTTTACAACGCAACTATTACAACGCACCACACTTACAACGCAATTTTTACAACGCAACATCCACTACAACGCATTCCATTACATCGCATGACACTACAACGCATTTTTAAAAACTACCTTTACAAAGCATTCCATTACATCGCATACTACCTTTACAACGCATACCATTACAACGCATAATATTACATTAAAACCCCTACACTATCCAACACTTACCCTAATGTTGCACCCCCTGGAGTTAGAATAGTAATTTTTACCCCCATACTATCCAACACTTACCCTACTGTTGCACCCCCTGGAGTTAGAATAGTAATTTTTACCCCTATACTATCCAACACTTACCCTACTGTTGCACCCCCTGGAGTTAGAATAGTAATTTTTACCCCCATACTATCCAACACTTATTCTACTGTGGCACCCCCTGGAGTTAGAATAGTAATTTTTACCCCTATACTATCCAACACTTACCCTACTGTTGCACTCCCTGGAGTTAGAATAGTAATTTTTACCCCTATACTATCCAACACTTACCCTACTGTTGCACCCCCTGGAGTAAGAATAGTAATTTTTACCCCTATACTATCCAATACTTACCTTAAATGCAATGTAATATTATGCGTTGTAATGGTATGCATTGTAAAGGTAGTATGCGATGTAATGGAATGCGTTGTAAAGGTAGTTTTTAAAAATGCGTTGTAGTGTCATGCGATGTAATGGAATGCGTTGTAGTGGATGTTGCGTTGTAAAAAATGCGTTGTAAGTGCATGCGTTGTAAAAGTATGCGTTGTAACAACATACATCCTGTGAACAGTAATGCTTCTCTGCATTGCTTGGTACATTTACTATTGGAATGGATATTACTCCTATTTATAATGAATCGCACCAATAATAAACACACACAACCTTACAAAAGTCCAATAATAATATCAATTATGGTTTATTGCAGCCCTGATAAATCTTAGTTCTAGGCTGTCTTCAATCCCCAATACATTAGAGCTGTAAGCAGAACAATAAGATTTAAATCCTGCCTTTTTCTTTAATATTCCCAGCAATTTGGAGTGATTCCCAACTGCAAAAACAAAGTCAGAGCAGAGAGGAAGCAGCCTCGAACAACCAAGAACCCAAGTAAAAATATTCCTGAGGACCTCTTGGTTAAAATGAGTATGCTTCTAGCCAATGGTTAAATGTGTAAAGATAACATAATAAATATGATATAAATAATTATATAATATAATATGACAGAGTGACAGTAGCCACTCTGAGGTGTAGTTATAATGTGGATTCCCAGGTATAGGAATTCCTTGGAATTATGTTTGCTAATAACTTTGTGTCCATTTGCGAATCTCCAAGAAACTTTCCACACCTATTCCTCTTTCTATATTGACAGAGTATGCAAAGTTTTGGGGAGATTTGTCAAGCAGGTGCAAAGAAAAAAGAGGGTCCCAAAACACCAGCATTTCCCATATATTTTGTACTCACACATAGTGCAAAAATGGCTGGACGGATTTGAATAACATTTGGCATGATTACACATTATGGTGTGCAAATTATCTTTTATGAACTAAAGGTAAGTTTGGTAAGTGTTTCTGAAAATTATAAGGCATTTTAACTTAATTATATCTGTTGTTACAGGACTTTCACAAAATTGTGCAATATTTTTAGGAAGTATCACGGTACATAGCAATGAAAAGTCAATATGTGATAGGCTAATGACTGCCTTTACAAAAGTTTAAGGCAGCCATGGTGTTTTTAGGTACACTTTGGCTCTGCGTTATGCCTTTAGATATGGGTAACTATTAGATTTGATGGTTGTCCCTACCTATTACCACTTTACAAAAGTGGTAATAGATAGGGAAAAATATTTATACTTTTCTATATATTGTCTGTAAAATGTATGGCGTACCGCAGTATTCGTATTAAAATGAATAATAAAAGTAAACAATAGAACCTACTACTTACCTATATCTAGGACCATAACCCAGAATGCAGCAAAATGCAGAATGCGGCAAAACTGTGTTAAAAAACTACATGGCTGCCTTTGATAAAGACAGCCATTAGCTGATCACATCTGACTTCTTATACACCTGTGCCGTGGTATACAGAAAACATACTGCAGTATATCACGGCACAATATATAACACAAGTTTTTTAAACTTCTAACCTTAACACTACTTATACTATTCAAACAGTTTCACATGATGTCTGTTCCAATTACCACACTCCACTCTTTTCCACTCCACTCTATGCCCCTCCACTCTATGCCCCTGAATTCTATGCCACTACATTCTACGCTATAACACTCAATGCCACTCCACTCTACGTCACTCCATTGCACACCACTCTACTCTACTCCACTTCACTCTATGCCCCTTCACTCTACAACACACCACTGTAAGCTATTACACTCTACATCACTCCATTCTATGACACTCCGGTCTCTACCAATCCACTGTAAGTCTAACCACTCTACAGTACTTCACTCTATGCTATTCCACTGTAGGCAACTCCATTCTACGACACCACACTCTATGCTATTCTCCTCTATGCCACTCCTAAGTAGTGTACACCACTGCACTATCCATGATTCCAGTGTATGCTACTCCACTCTACGCCAATTCACTGTAAGGCGCTCCACTATACTCCCCTCCACTCTACAATAATCCACTGTGTGCTAATACACTGTACATCACTCCACTCTATGGCACTCCTCTCTATGCCACTCCACTCTGTGCTACTCCACTATATGCCATTCAGTCTATGTCACTACACTGTATGTCAGTAAACTTATTGTTATTCCACTCTACACCATTCCACTGTACGGTAATCTATGGTATGCCACTCCACTGTACGCCACTACATTCTACGCTTTTCCACAGTACGCCACTCCAATCGTCAACACTCTACTCTACGCCACTACAGTATACCCCACTGCACTCTACCCCGCTCCACTCGACAACACTCCACTCTACTGAATTTCACTTTACAACACTCCACTCCATGGCACTCCACTGCACACAACTCCACTTTAGGACATTTCACTTTACGATAATTTACTCTAGGCCACTCCACTCTATGCCACCTCAGTGTACACAACTGCACTGTAGGCTATTCTAGTGTATGCCACTCCACTCTACACCACTCCACTGTAAGCCACTCCACTATACAGCAACACTCCACTGGATGTATGTCGTTACAACGCACACTTTTACAACGCATGCACTTACAACGCATTTTTTACAACGCACAATCCATTACAACGCATGACATTACAACGCATGACACTACAACGCATTTTTAAAAACTACCTTTACAACGCATTCCATTACAACGCATACTACCATTACAACGCATACCATTACAACGCATAATATTAAATTGCATTTAAGGTAAGTATTAGATAGTATAGGGGTAAAAATTACTTTTCTAACTCCAGGGGGTGCAACAGTAGCGTAAGTGTTGGATAGTATAGGGGTAAAAATTACTATTCTAACTCCAGGGGGTGCAACAGTAGGGAAAGTGTTGGATAGTATAGGGGTTAAAATTACTATTCTAACTCCAGGGGGTGCAACAGTAGGGTAAGTGTTGGATAGTATAGGGGTAAAAATTACTATTCTAACTCCAGGGGGTGCAACAGTAGGGTAAGTGTTGGATAGTATAGGGGTAAAAATTACTATTCTAACTCCAGGGGGTGCAACAGTAGGGTAAGTGTTGGATAGTATAGGGGTAAAAATTACTATTCTAACTCCAGGGGGTGCAACAGTAGGGTAAGTGTTAGATAGTATAGGGGTAAAAATTACTATTCTAACTCCAGGGGGTGCAACAGTAGGGTAAGTGTTGGATAGTATAGGGGTAAAAATTACTATTCTAACTCCAGGGGGTGCAACAGTAGGGTAAGTGTTGGATAGTATAGGGGTAAAAATTACTATTCTAACTCCAGGGGGTGCAACAGTAGGGAAAGTGTTGGATAGTGTAGTTTAATATTATGCGTTGTAATGGTATGCGTTGTAATGGTAGTATGCGTTGTAATGGAATGCGTTGTAAAGGTAGTTTTTAAAAATGCGTTGTAGTGTCATGCGTTGTAATGTCATGCGTTGTAATGGATTGTGCGTTGTAAAAAATGCGTTGTAAGTGTAGTGTGTTGTAAAAGTTGCGTTGTAAAGGTTGTTCCCCCACTCCACTATACAACAATCCACTGTATGCTATTACACTGTACACCACTCCATTCTACACCACTTTCTATCTACTCCATTCCACTATATGCCACTCCATTCCATGTCACTATACTGTACGCTGCTATATGATATGCCACTCCACTGTATGCCATTCCTCTCTCCACCACTACACTCTAAGATATTCCATTGTATATCACTCCAATCTGCAACACTCCACACCACGCCACTCCACAGTACACTATTATGCTGTACGCTACTATAGTCTACCCCACTGCACTCTGTCCCACTCCACTCTTCACCACTCCACTCGACGGCATTCCGCTCTACAACACTCCACTCTATGCCACTCCACTGTATGCAACTCCACTTTACGACACTACACTTTACGTTATTCTACTCTATGCCACTCCACTCTATGACACGTATGTGTACACCACTGCACTGTAAGCTATTTAAGTGTACGCCACTACACTCTAAGCCACTCTACTGTATGCCATCCACTGTACAGCAACCCACTGTAAGCTATTACACCGTACACCACTCCATACTACGTCACTCCACTCAACGCCACTTCACTATATGCCACTCCACTCCACATCACTACATGGTGTGCTAGTAAACTCAACATTATTACACTCTACACCACTCCACTCTACGCTACTGTACTATATGCCACTTCACTCTACGCCACCCTCTCTACCCACTACACTCTACGCTATTCCACTTTATGCCACTCCACTCTAAGCTCCTCACCTGTATGTCAATCCACTTTATGCCGTTCCACTGTACACCACTCCACTCTACACTAATCCACTGTACCCCCTTCCGCCTATGACACTCCACTGTACAGTACTCCACTCTATGGCAATCTACTTTATGCTATCCCACTATATGCAACTCCACTCTATGCCACACCACTCTATGCTATTTCGCGCTACCCTACTCCACCGTACGCCACTCCAGTGTATGCCACTGCAGTGTATGCCCCTCAACCGTTCGCTACTCCACTCTACGCTATTCCTCTCTACAGCAGTGCACTGTATGCTACTTCAATTTATGCTATTCATCTGTATGCCATTCCACTCTATGCCAGTCCACTATGCACTATTCCACATTATGGCACACCACAGTACACTAGTTTGCTGTACCCACTCCACTGTATACTATTCCACTGGGCTCCACTTCACTGTACTCCACTTCAGTTAAAGACACTCCTCTATTATAAGGAACCCAACTGTACACTACTCCACTCTAAGCCACTCCAGTGCATGCCACTCCACTCCACTCCACTGTATGTTATTCCAGTAGACAGCACTCCACTCTATAACACTCCAATCTACACTATTCTGCTGTATGCAACTACACTGTACGCCGCTCCACTCAAAAGCATCAAAAGCCACTACACTCTATAACACTATATGCCGCTCTACTGTAGCACACTGTACCACACACTAGTCTTTTGGAAAACATTTGATTATGTTTGTGGCATTTGGAGAGGAAATAGTGATTGAGTTTGTGTTTTAAGAAAGCGAAGAGTGAGTAAGGGAACGTCCAAGTTTTCTGCTCCTCTTCTGGTCAGAACAGTAAATAAGTTTACTCTTAGGCTCAGTGATGGTAATGTGTGGAATCGCAAGACGGTGGTGAAGGTCCCACTTTGCAAGGTGCAAGGAAGAAGGATTGAAATTGGTTTGGGAGGAAAAGGTGATGAGAAGTTGGAAGATTTGAAGGGGAGTGAGGAACTCTGGAATTGTAAAGGACTACATTGTCCTAAAAGGTACAATAATTTCCTAGTGTACAGATTTCCACATTTTCATACTGTTTGTACTGTTGTGCATTATATATATTTTATTTGTTTCTTGAAGTACTTTAGTTTACCATGTATGTTTTGTATTTGTTTTATGGTTGTGTAATTGGAGGAGGGAGAGTAATAGTCTTAGTGTGTGGTGTGACGGATTCCATTCTGGAATTGAACAAGGGTTTGTAGCAGTTGCAGGCGGACTCCCTCCCGGTGCAGATGTATATAATTAAAGTCTTTACCTGTTCCATTCCAAATGCATCCTCTTCTTTTCAGACATTCTCTCGGTACCTCTTGTGTCTTGTTACAATACAAGAGGCGATAGTAGTGTCTAAGGGGTCGGACCTCAGAAAAATGTACAATTAGACTGGGCAATCACAAGTATAGTTAACTCTCCTAGTAAATCAGATCATTGAAAAAAATTGTTAAGGTGTCACTAAGGGTAAAAGTGTACCCTTCTACCTTGGGTGCACAAATACACAGGTACTGCCGACAGTCACTGTGCGGTACATAGCAACATAATTCTACCCCGGCACTCTAAATGTTATATCCCTCCTCTTGTGTTTTGTTTATCACAACTGTCTGGGTCCATCTTGCTTTTCTCTTATCACCTACACATTGAAATAAGTCAATCACATTACCTCTATGCCTTTACAACTCAGTGCCGATACACAAAGGTAAAGTTAGACCAAAAGTTGAAGTTTAGACCTGAAGTCTAAGTTTAGACCTAAAGTCTAACTTTACACTTTACACCTGAAGTCTAAGTTTAGACCTGAAGTCTAAGTTTAGACCCAAAGTATAACTTCGACCACAAGTCTAACTTTACTACTTTTCGTTTACACAAAAGTAAGTTACTACTACTAAGTTTACTACTAAAATGCCCTTTGGAAATACCAAAAGTCGTAAAGTTAGACTTTCATCTCATTTTACCTTTGTGAATGGGGCCCATAGTCTTTTTCCTCGCCCTGTTACATTATTCAAAGGAGGGGATGATGCTCCTATCCTCTAAAAATCCATCATCAGAGAGACATATGTGAAAATGTTGAGTGTTCCATTACCTCAGGAAAATGCACATTAGTCAGTGAACACAGTGCATACCCCTACTTCATCAATGGAACAACATTCATAGGACACTACATTGATGTCACTACATTGATGTAGCAACTACATTGATGAACATTATCTTGACTATGGTTAGAAATGCAATTAAATTAAGGGTTAATAAAAAGTTAATTTATCAAAATTAAATACACAGATGGGTGTAGAGAATTTCCCACACCTCTTTATACGCTAATTACACTTACAAAGTTTTTCTAAACTATTAGTCATTATAAATTACATTAGAACTAAGGTTAGGGTTAGGGTAAGGGTTAGGTTAAGGCTCATTAATAATTTAAAAAAGGTTCAAATTAAAGTTTTATGTGTGAGGATAGATGATAAATTAAAGATAATATTATTACAATTGATTTAATGTAAGTTTAAGAGTTTAAGGGTCAGGATTAAATTCAGGAGATTGGCAATTACAAAGATTAATTAAATGCAGTTAAAAATGAAAAGGAAACTAGTTAAATAAAGGGGGCGCTAGGTGGCGCACAAGCGGAATGGCCGTCCTTGTGTGAGGCTTCCGCTGTCCGGCAGAAATATCCTTCATTAATCCTCCCCAATTAGGGCCAAAGTGTGGTGTAATCCTGCTGCATCGCCCGAAGTCATCACCAGGATTCCATGGATGTACTCTAAGAGGCTAATTTGATCCGACTGTGACAGAAGGCGGGCTTGGAGAGGCTTCCGTGCAGAGACCAGAGGGCGGACCGTGAGGCCTGCGGCGGTGGCAGCTATAAGAGAGCAGGGCTTCCCTCGTGATGGCTAGGCCACAACTGCCATCCCGCATTGCGGCTCTCCGGGTGAGTGGGGCCTGAGCCTCGGAGCCTAATATGCTCGGCATAATACTGGCGCACCTCCTGCGAGGCAAATATCTGCTGCAAACCTGCCTGAGCTTGGGCGTGGGTGAGAGGGATGCGTCGCACGGGTGGCAGTTCGGCCATAGGCGACGACGCCATTGCTTGTACTCCCCAGGCCACTACTATCGCTACCGCTTTCCTGACTGCTGCCCCCGGCCCTGCGCTGTGCCTACTACTGGGGTGCGGGGCCGATTTGTGGCATAAGGAAAGACTTGAGATGTCCGTGGATTCTGCCTGGCACCCCTAGGCGCCAAGTTTGTATATTGGGAATGTGCGAGGGAGGACACCAGGAGGACACCAGGACGAATGAGGGCCTCACTCGGGGGCGTGCTGCTGGATTGATGGTCAAAGGTATGCGGGCAGCGCTGAGACAGCTCTTATACTATCCAGCATGAGTGGGCTTGTTTTGGTGAGTGGAGGGTGCCGGCTGAGCGGCTACCAAGCCTGCAGGGACAGATGCCCGGATGACAGGTCGGTCATCGGTGATGCCATTACTAGGTAGCGCCAGACGTATACGGATCATATCCCCAGCACTTGCTGTGTGCCACGCCAAATGCATTCAATGTATGCGTGGAATGGCCCTTCAGTGTGCTCCCCGTTGGTGTCTCTGGGGGCATTGAGGTCCGTGGTGGGCACTGCGGGGGTCCGGGCCCCCTGAGACGGCTGTAGGGGGGGTCATCTGCATGAGCCTGCAGTGTTGACTCTCCCTGTCGGCCATACTGGACGTGCTGCCTAGGTGGATCAGTCGGCCATTGTCAGCGTGGACTTGATTCTGCTACTGTGTGGGGGGTGGTGAGTCCCTTAACCTGATGGCCGGGGGTGACTCGACTTCTGTTCCTCCGGCAAGTGGAGTGGGGCGTGCTATGCCTATGCAGCTTGTGGGACCTGTTGGAGGAGCGGCTGCTGTGAGTGTTGGGGCTCTCTGAGGCGGCCTCTGCAGCCCTGATATAGGGGGACACCTGCTGCCCGGTAATACCTACTGGTGCTTCAGGACATGCCGGTTCATGCTGGCGGGAGACGGATGACTCCCTTTTTCCCCGATTAACTCAGAGGGCCTACTGACTACACTGGTTCCATACTCGGTTCAAAGCTCATCTTACTGAGTGGTTTGGTAGTTGGGAGCACTGAAGAACACACGTGCAATCGGGAAGCCGGACGCCAGGCAACCTTGGATCACTTTCGAGACCAAAAAACTACACATTCTCAGCAGTCTGAAATGGATATGGGTGCTGAGTCCATGCCCGCTGGGGAGGACGCTGGTGCTGGTGGGGAGATGAAAGCGCTGATGCAGGAGGTCCGGCAGGGTTTAACCACTCTTGCGGACAAAATGGACTCCATGAACTCTCGTATGGACAATATAGTGCACAAGTTGGACCAGCACGGCGAGCGTATTACTGAAACGGAGAGTAGAATCTCCGATGCTGAGGATGTCACGACGCAACTCCAAAGTACAGTCAACCAAATGAACAAACTCCTAAAAATAATAGCAGCTAAAAACGAGGAGATAGAAGCGAGGAGTCGAAGGAATAACATTTGCGTGCTGGGAATACCAGAGAGCACCAACACCGGCAAAATGGAAACTTATATAGAGAAACTTCTGTTAGACGCCGTTGGGGCTGAGGCACTATCTCCACAGTTCATAGTGGAACTGGCACACAGGGCGCTAGGTCCCTGGCCCCCTCTGGGGGGTACACTGCGGCCCATCATAGCCAGGCTTTTAAACTATAGGGACCGAGATACGGTTCTCCGCGTCGCTCGGGAGAAGAAAAAGCTACACTATGATGGTGTGCCATTCACAATCTATCCGGACTTCACTGCCACTGTTCTGGAGGATAGACATCGCTTACTCCCCGTGAAGCAGAAATTGCGCCAAGCACTGCTATACCCCGCATGAATACGCATTAACTATCAAGGAAAACAGTTGCTATTCACTAGGCCTCAGCAAGCTGAAGAGTTCATTAAATGCCTTAAAAAGCCTAAAGAAAATGCGCCTAATTCGGATAGCCTGAATGAGACTGATTAACCATGCTATGAACACCCGTTATGACAACCTATTGTCTCAGTTGTGGCTATGATGCTCCTTGGAGGGCTGAGGGGGGGCACTTTATGCATATTGTTTAAGCACACTTTATGGGGTTTGTGGTTTGACACTATGGTTTAATCGCCCTATGGCAACTGCTCATGACCTAATGAACGCCGGACACCCCACTAACTCTGTAAGAGGCAGATATTCCCAGCTCGTTGCCTCAGGGTTGGGGGGGACAAGGTTGGCCACCTAGACATGACCCCCGCAAGGGAGAACCCCGGGTACAAGTCAAAATAATGTATAGTTTATTTGATTGGGTTCCGTTTGCATTAGCACTGTTTGTGATGCGAATCAGGGAGGGGGGAGGGATAGAATTATCTGGCATGATTGGGATGCCACTGTGGGTGGGGGAGGGGAGGGGAGGTGAATGGTATATTCACTGTTCATGTGATGTATCAATAGCATTGGCAGACGCAGCAACACATGCATATTTCATCTTTGATCGACATATGATAGGGGAATGATGGCCACGCACTTTGTACACCCTACCGGAAATACGATACATGATGCACGACTAAGGTTTTTATCTTGGAACGTTAGGGGGTTGGGTGACCCGCGTAAACGTAGACACATCATTTCGTATTTGTATCGTCACCGCATACAAGTGGCTATGCTGCAGGAGACACATATGGGCACTCAGGTATCCCCGCTCTTTGCCAGCAAATGGGCCGATCACAGATTGTTCGCTACATATTCTACGTATGCAAGAGGCACTGCTATCCTCATAAAAAAGCACACACCATTCACGCTTGATGGCGAATACACGAACCCACAGGGGAGATATGTTTTGGTATGGGGACGCTTCGGAACGACAACGGTAACCATGGTATGTTGTTATGGCCCCAATACAGACGAGCCTGAATTCTTCACAGTTTTATGGGGGAAGATCATGGAGATAGGCTCCACGCAGCTAATCTGGGGAGGGGACTTTAATATAGCTATTAACCCATTATTAGATAGATCGAACACGGCCCGCATCCTTATACCAAAGCACTAGCTGCCATATGTGAGATTCTTCAGGAAGGCAACTTGGTGGAAGCATGGCGTCTTCGTCACCCGAGGACTCGGGAGGGAACACATAGTAACACGCACACAGGTACATGGGCACGTTTAGAATATTACCTATTGTCGAGAGCACTTGGCCCCACTATCACTGATGTTACTCATTTTGCTAAGACATTTTCCGATCATTCACCTGTTAAACTTGAGCTCGCAATGCCTGGCTACAATACACCCCGACGGAGCTGGAAGCTACAACCTACGGCCCTGTTAGACGCAGTCTTCCATGCGGAGTTGGGTGAGGAGATACGTGATTTTTTTTAAAGAAATAGAAACTCGGTTGACTCCATAGAAATTCTATGGGAGGCCTTTAAGGTCACTATTCGAGGTTTCTGTATTTCTAACAGTTTTGGGGTTCTTAAGGATTTGCAGGGAACGTTACATAAATTGGAAAGGGAGCTTAAAGCTTTAGAACACGAGATGGCTAGGGGGGGTGGCGCTCAAACGCAGCTGGCCTTACGGGAGAAACTAGCTGAATATGTGGATACTGCAGCTCGAGAATCCAACTTCAAGGGGAAATATTGGAAGGCGAGGAGATACGGAGAGGGGGAACGTCCCGGGAAGGCGTTAGCTGACATGATAAGAAGGCCCAGAGGCACACAACATATTCTGGAAATACATGGACTTGACGGGGAGGCGTATACAGACACTGCGAACATATTATCTTGTTTTACGGCGCACTACTCCACTTTATACACCTCACAGTGACAGGGCGGCATAGACCTTGATAGCTTTTTGGGCGAAGTGGCACTGGGGTGGCTTGAGGACCAACACTGGGAATTTCTCAGTGCTCTATTTGAACTCGACCAAATTCGAGAGGCCATAATGCAACAAAAATCTAGCAAGGCCCCGGGGCTTGATGGTCTCCCGGCCGATTTTCATAAGACATACATTGATATCATGGTCCCAGTGTTGAAGGATGTGTACGCTGAGTCGTTGGAGAGTGGTAGGCTTCCCCCATCCATGAGGGAGGCTTTGATAACATCCTTACTTAAGCCTGGAAAGGTCCCTACCTCATGTGATTCCTATAGGCCCCTGTCCCTGTTGAATTGCGAAACGAAGATACTAGCGAAGGCCATTGCCAATAGATTCATTTTATTAATCGATAAACTAGTATTGCCTGATCAGTCAGGCTTTATACCTAGGCGAGCCACCACGCATAATCTTCGTACATTATTTGCTATCCTCGAGAATAAAGCAACGAAATTACCCAGGGCGGCGGTCTTCTTAGATGCCACGAGGCATTTGATTCCCTAGAATGGGATTATCTTAATGCTATACTGAGCCGGATTGGTTTTCCGGCGACGTTTATCTCCTGAATACAGCTGTTATACACGTGCCCCACAGCCCGAGTTCTTATAAATGGACATATGTCTGCTGAACTCCCCATTTCACGAGGCACTAGGCAGGGGTGCCCCCTATCTCCCCTGCTTTTTGCCCTTGCGATAGAACCCTTGGCCTGTAGGTTGCGGCAGCATCATCAAGATCGGGCGTTACGCTGTAACCTACGACAAATCCTAATATCGCTTTATGCAGACGATATGACATTATATGTCAGGGACCCGCAAAACAAACTTAATCCCCTACCACGGGAATTTGTTGTGTTTGGGCACCTTTCTGGAATCCACATTAACTGGGCAAAATCGCAGTTTTTTCCCCTTACGCCTGCTGTAGCAAAATTCACACCTGATTTTCCCCTGGAATGGTGCGATACTGATCTCCGTTATTTAGGGTTCCAAATTGGAGCGACCCGAGATGAGATTCTCTGTCTTAATTATGGAACGGCCATGGAACGCCTCGCACGCAATATCACATGGTGGATAGCTCTGCCTTTATCGATGGCGGGACGTGCATCCCTGATAAAAATGGTGATACTCCCGCAATTCTTATATTTGTTTTTGAACATTCCTTACCACCCCAGGTGCCATTTCTTCGCCTCTTTGAGAACGGAGTTGCTGAGACTGTTTTGGGGGGGTAAGCAACCCTGCTTGCAATGGGCAGTTCTCACGAGGCCATATGCACGAGGTGGGTTCGATTTACCGGATTTTGAATTATATTTTGAATGTGCACAGGCGCACTATGCTTATTTTTGGATCTATCCCCCACCCTGCATGCCCCAAATTGCGGCCGAGCATTGGCTGGCGGATCCGATACCGCTCAGTGGGAAGATACATGAACCCACCCCTGCCAGAAATGTGCCACCCACCACTCTCACAAGTACAATAACCGCATGGCATAAAATCGGCCGTCGTCTTAACGCCGCCCTCATCTACTCACAGCTACTGCCTCTCTCCTATCATCCCCAGATGCCTTTACTGCAAGAAACAGGGTTTCATAAACTCTGTGCCCGACTGAATATTACTACATGGGGGATCTCTTCATACATGGGAAGTTTTGCTCTGCTGAGCAATTCTTCCGACAGACGCCTCACACTCCGCTAGACACATTCTTTTATTTACACTTACAACAAGGACTACGGACCATTATCCCGGGGTTTCCTCGGGAACCAGAGCACTTGACACCATTGCATCGCATGCTGGGTGCTGATGGCCCTGGGCACATGGTGTCTGCCTTATATCATAATATCCGTCTCCAGCAGCCAGAGCCTACACATGCCGCAATGCAACACTGGTCCACAGACTTGGGTACTGATTTAACGCTTGAGCAATGGAGGTACTGCTGTATGCAGGTTGCACGCATTTCCGCCAGTTGTAGACTACGTATTATTCATTTTCGTTATATACAACGTATATATTGCACACCCGCAAAGCTATATAGACTCCATTTGAGAGACACCGACAATTGTGATCGTTGTGGTAGCCCAGGGGCCGGCTTTCTGCACCTAGCGTGGGAATACCCGCGATTGTCGCAATACTGGATGGAGGTCTACTGAACGTCTTTCACGATCCTGTCGCCGCTTTGTCATACTTGCACTATTGTTAGCGAAACGTCGTGTGGCATGCAGATGGGGTAGGGGACTTGCCCCCAAGTTCAAAGACTGGGTAGATGACTTGATCTATAGTCAAGACCAAGAGGCCATTTATGTGGAATTGTTACCATGCACTTCTCGACCCAAGGACATATGGGGACCCCTTAAACAATACCTCCTACAACGCACTACTGAAAACGCTACAGGAGGCAACGTATAGCTCCTGCTGGGTTATCCGCTGGGAGTTGAACTCAAAGGTGATGTGGCGGCTACTCATGTGGGAAGAACACTATAACTGTTATGCTCACTCTCCGTTGGGTGGAGGAAACTTGTGGCATTATATGAGATGAATCTAGTATGTGGGACTGAGGTTATGGATCATGTACTGAACTTCCCTTTTTTGAACAACGCTAACTTGTGTCTATATGTGGGAGATGTTCGTGTCGCGGGCTTATAGCTATGTCTGATGGCTGTCGACCCTACTAATATGTGAACATGACGCATGTGCTCTGTGTAATATGTTGCGACTGTATATTACTGCATACCGTACCATTTACAGATGTGTTGTTTAGACTGTCTGTTGTCTTGTGTTCTTTATGACTAAAACCCAATAAATACAATTAAAAAAAATATATATAGTTTAATAAAACCACTTTTAATTGAGATAAAGTAGACTACAAGTACAATTACCCTCCAAAATATTAATTTCAATGAACAATAATGAAATATTCAATACAAATTAAATATATTGTTAGCTAAATATAGGGTCGGAAAGGGCTTATGTTGTGTGGTGGGTGTAGTGTTAAAATAATTCTAAACATATTTTGATGTATTAGTTATTGATGTATTATCTTCAATGTAGATGTATGTCAATTTTATTTTAAAGTTGCTGCCCCATCCTTGTAAATATGGGGCAGCATCAAAAAGCAATAAGTGTAGCGTTGGGATGCCCACAGCGACATCTATTGCCCACCCCTTAGTGGACTGCTGTGATAAGGGACATATTTACAAGGCGGCATTAAGCCACGTTAAGTGGCTTAACGTCACCTTGTAAATATGTGGTAGCGAGCAACCCCACCGGAGTCACAAAAAGTGACGCTCCGGTGGCGTGAGGGGCTTCAAAATATTTCCGAGTGTCTAACACTTGGCTCTCACTGATCACCACTATCATTATTATTTGAGTTTGGATCTTTAACATAGCAACTGTGAAAAACAAAAGTTGCTCCATATAGTTTTTACATCCTAAAGGAACTCCAGTCTATTCTGACAGGGCTTTCCTAGGAAACTGTTGTTGCAGCAGTGGTTCTCTGCTCCAATGGACAGCAGAGAGACAGCGTCTGGCTGGAGTGAAAGAAGGTACAGAGAATGGTGAAGATAGGGGCAGGAAGCCAGGGTTTTTAATTTTTACATTTGGAACAGGGAGGGGAGGGCATGTTTGGTATGGCTCCCTCATCACTGCTTCACCCCTACGTAGGACTTGAAAGCAGGGACAGAGTTGTAATGACAGGCGGTCAGATGTACGATTCATTTTTGTATGCGCAAACGGGTTTGCGGCCCATTTGCGATTGCAAAAATCATGTGGGCCATGTACTAACACTATTTTGTGAGTCGCAAATAATTTGTGACTCTCAAAATAGTGTTTTGCAACTCGCTATTAGGAAGGGGTGTTCCCTTCCTAATAGCGACCCCACAAGCCATGTAAGAATATTTTGTGACCGCATTTGCGGTCGCAAAACACTCGCAGTTTACCACCCTCTTCAAGAGGGTGATACAGCACTCGCAAAAGGGAAGGGGTCCCCAGGGGACATCTTCCCCTTTGTGAATGCAGGGGAAAATATTTTTTAGGGTCAGCCAGTGGTCCCACTACCTACCCTTAGAAAATGAAACGAAAATGTTTTGTTTTTTATTTATAAATGCATCCCGTTTTCCTTGGAGGAAAACGGGCTGCATTAAAATAAAAAAACAGCTTTATTTAAAAGCAGTCCCAGACATGGAAGTGTGCTGAGCCCAGTAGGCCACCACCCCTGGGAGGGCCAGCCATTCCAAATGGGGTCGCAAATTGCGAGTGCCTCATGAATATTGATGAGGCATGCAATTTGCCACCTCATTGGGAATCTCAGTGTCTCAGACACTATTGTACATGGCAATTTGCAACTCGCAATCGAGCGCAATTTGCGAGTCGCAAATTGTCATGGTCGTACATCTGGCCCAGGGTCCTCACTCTCAAAGCTGTAGTTAACTTCTTTATTGACGATGCAGTTCTCCATGCGTGGTACTCCCACTACCAACCAGCGGTACCTGCCTCTGCCTGGAAATTACAAGAAGGTCCATGACAACAGAACCAATGCGTAGCTAACATCCACGCTGAGATGTAAATACATGTTTGGAATACAAGGCACACAGATTGTGATTAAAAGGAGCAAGATAACAACAGACAGCAGATTTTGGGGTCCATATATAACATAAAGTTATATATGGGGGAAAAGGGGAATAACAGGGATAATTTCTACCTCAGGTCCTGGGTGGGATCATAAGCAACACCAGCGCCGCTCTCGTTGTATTTTGATGTCACTCAAAACTCCTCGTGAAATAATGCTAATGATTCTTAATCAGTGCTTAAGAGTACCAAAGAGCAAAGTAGAGTTTAAAACATTTCTGTTATACGACTTGTGCACAGACATGTTTTAGGAGACTATGTATCATTTCTGAAAAATGAATTTAATTTCCCATTCCCATTACCAATCTTGCGTGTTCAGCAGCAAAACATATTTGCAAGTAGATTGGTTGTGACCACATCATTAAAGTTATTAGATTTTTTAAATATTAAATCCTTGCACTGACTTATGCGAATTAATATGGCACCCTGTAGGCTGTACGTCCACATTTCTATCGCCTAATTCTAGCACGTAATGATGCACTTTTAAGGCTGACTAAAATAGCTACTGAAATTAGCCACCACTGACAGAGGGACGAGCTGCGATGCCACAGGCATTAATGTGTCCTCGCTGCTGGCAGGTTCTACTTCTTTTGACACTAATTCCCACAGTGCGTTTACGACACAAGCTTGCTAAAGAACATTCGGAGGGCATTTTTGTATTTGTTGCTGTTTGTACTTGAGGCAATCGTCCAAGACTGTCTCTGAAATTCTTCTCCTGAACCAACCAAGTTGAGCTTGCACGGTCCTTTAGTGTGTCTACCATCTGTGAATTAATTATTCGTCTTTTCCATACTAAGCATCTCATGTGTACATTGATACTTCACTTCCAACAGCATTCTCTAGGCCACCGAGCCTAGAATCTGACTAATCATAGATGAACATTTTAGAAATAGGCAAATATACTGAAACACCTTTCTATAAAAATGCCGCACTTTATTTTCCTTTTATACAGATTTCTTGAAAAACTTCATGAAGACTTTTAGATTCATTGTCTACATTATTCACTAACAGTCGTGCCTTTTTTGTTCACTGTTATGAATCATGAAAACATTTCAATGACGTCTGCGTCACAGAATACCCAGCATCTGTTCTGATTACAACTATTGTTTTAAAATCATTGACATATTTACACGTGGTGTATAACACATGCAAGGCCCTCTTTCAGGATCCTGGGACCACCAGGGGTTACCGATCAGCATCCATGGTGGATAGCGTAATTTACCACTTGGATCCTAGGGTCTGCAGACTATTACTCTCCAATTATAAAGTTACCAAGTCAGAGGCTTATTTACAGGCCCCTTGCGCCACTGGTGCATCACATTGCATGACACACCGGCGACTCAACCTGCTACTTGATATTTACAAGCAAAGATAAAGCCACCCTGCTTGGCTTTATGTGTGCTTGTAAATATCGCCCCTTTTCACTCAACACTTTGCGTGTGGGTGTTCCCACGCCACACCCATGTCTACTGATGCATTTCCAGATTTACGAGAAATCATAAACCAGGAATTCTACGTCACTCTAGGGTTGGCGTAGTGAGGCGCATCGAGGCAAAGTTTTTTCATTTCTCCTTGTTTTTTTCCGCTTTCAATGCATGCTGCATTCTACAGCACGCATTGGAAGAGGAACTCACCTCAATTACGAGAACTGGTAGGCTTTCTCTCCTCTACGGGTGAGTATAAAAGTCTGTGCCCCTGCATTATAATTAGCATCCACATACCATCAGTCTACACACAGTTTGGGTATAAGGTAGCAATTGGCACCTTGAACTCTGAGTTATGTGTCCACCATGGGTCCACAGCGCTGCCTAGCAAAGCCTTATAATCTAAACAGTGCTAAAATCATAATGCACCTTCTGCAGGCTTCCAGATTGCAGAGTTCACAGGACAAAAAACACAGGACAAGACAGGCAGGGACATTTGACACCTGAGCAAGCCCCTCACAGCAAAAAAGCACGAGTACTCCTGTACAAGAGACACAGTGTCATCTGATTATAAAAACCTTCCCAAATGTCTGACAGCACTTTCGAGTAGTATCCCACTTGGGTTCTGTCCAAGGGCTGATGCTATCATGGATAGACGGTTTGAGAGGCTTCTGCGCAGTTTAATGATTGCACGTAAGCTGCACAAAAGAGAGTCCACTCAAAGGTGGTCATATGTAGTACAATAGTAGTCTCCAAGATTCTGAAGATGGTGGATTGGTTTATTGTTTATCTCCAGCCTCCAACATCTGTTGCATCCATGTGGAAACTTCCGAGTAGAACATGTTTACTGCGAGTGGGCATCAATCTGAGAGAGAACTTGGCCACACATCTTCTGGAAGTTGTCTCCTTATCCGCAGGAGTTAGGGATGCACACCTGTGCTGTTTGTCACTTTTAGGTCAATGGTGAACTGGTGTTGTGGTGAATGTCAGACTGTGCATTGCCTCAATAGATACGACAATGATGTGATGTGCTGTCTAGCGTTTGGAGTTGTCTGTTCATGGGCATAGTGTGGAGGAGAAATAATACCTGGATTTAGTCTCTCTGCATTCCATGGACATACTTGACTCTCACCTGTGCCTTGCAGGAGCATGGCTTGTTATTTGAGTAAGTCAAAGTCCATCCATTGTCAAAGTATGTTCAAATCTGTGATTTATTTATTTATTTATGATTGCTTTTACACTACATACACTATTCACACTACCATTCCATGATGGCCTCCTGGTGCTATGATTACGTTTTTACTTATTTTTTGTTGCAAGTCCATGCCCACAATGATAAGGTGGTGTCATTCTTTCTTTTTTATGAGTATTTTATTTTATCATGCATATGCTTATTGAGCCTGTGCGTGTGATAAATGCATAAGTGGAAGTGAGTGGATGACTACAATAATTGAAAAATGGAGAGGGCAATGGGTGCACTTATGCAAGGATGAGAGATAAAGGAAATGTATGAAGGGTTACTGAGTATCTAAATCTCAATTGAATGAAGAGGCACTTTCAGTTATAAGCCAGACCTACTGCCAGCAGCAATACCTGTTATATTTCATGTTATAAATGTGCCCGGTTTCATTTTATTATTTGCATGTAGTAGTCCTCTCTGCACTATTCTTAGTTCATCATGTTGCATGGGGCCATAGAGCCATGTTATGTCATGTTATGTTATGTTGTTATGTTATGTTTTCAGAGATGGTTTACCCACCACAGGTGGCAGTTTTTCACAAATTCATATTTATTCTGAGGTGGGGAGTCCTCTCCCTTTACTCTTCTTAATTGGCCTGCTTTCTAGTAATGCTGATGGCCTTCAGGGAAGATAGAGTGGTGGCTGTGCATGCTCATTTAAGGCATGTGATGCTAAGGCACAAGTAAAGCTAGCCCTTTTCTAGAGACATTGAATTAGTATAGAGAGACTACATGGAAGAAGCAAGATGGAGCACTATTAGAGAGGAATTCTTCTCCTGTTGGGAATCGAGTCAGAAATGACATTTTAAAGGAATGCACAGCCACAGTTGAAGGATCTCACTGAAGCCTCGCCCTCAGTGTGTGTTTCGTTTTGTTTAATTGAGGCCTCATGCAGAGCCTAAGAAATGCACCGAACAATCTTGGTTAGGTGTAACAAAGGACTTTTTATTAGTTTGTATTAGTTTGACAACACTTAAGATACAGCTAGAATTCAGCAGACAAATATATTGCTAGAACGGACTGAATACGCGTGAATATCTTCCCCATTAGAATAGCACAGACGCATAGAAAATTGGTACTGCTGACAGGTGTTCTCCTGATATGCAATGAAACCAATTTCATATCTTTATGCTATTCCCCTACCACTCGCCATCATTTCTTGTATTAGTGGTCCTGTAGAAGGTGGTCCTAAAAAAATATATTAACCACCGAAACATCCGTTGACCTGGATGTTTGATACCCAACCGTCAACACTGTTACGGAGATTATTGTGCATCTGTGTTCTCTGTGAATTTTGTAGTGTATGTTATCTTGGGAGGATATGGTATGGTTTGATGAAAGAATGGGTATGAATGTTGGTATGACAGGCTAGTATGCAAGTGTGGTCAATCATTAGGTGTTGTATAATTGCAATGAAATGATTTTTAGATAGCATTGTCCATGAAAAAGGATAATACACATGTTTGACTTTGTATAACAGATAAAATTGTTCAATATTTATATACAAAAAATGTGGATGGAAAAAGTTCCTATAAAAAAAGTGTTTTTTTACTCTTTTGTATATTGAAATATTTTTAAAAAAACAAAATAATAAAAAAAACAAAAGACATAGAAATTGTGAGCTTGTTATGTTGTCATTACAGATAGCCCCAAAGAGCTGTAGTCAGCCTACATAAAAGTAATATGAGTCGAGAGGGAGTTTCTTGTGCAGTAAAAAAAAAATCTGTGCCTCCCCCTTTATCCCAGACCTAATATTTATTCATTGGGGGTACCCTTAGATTGATATTGAGAAGCAAGATGGAGGCCACTTGATGTGGCCGTAAGGCAGCTTCCTGACCAGCCGCCGGCCAAGATGTAGAGTCAGAGGAGGAGTAAGGAAATTGTTTGCAGCATGCTACCAGAGAGATTGCGAGAAGTCTGTGAAGCTGCCACATTGATATTGAAGAAAGCCAGCAGGCGCCGAGGTGCAACATTGTTGCAGAAGAGGTTCCTTCCCACCTGTCAGCGTCTACTGATGGGAGCGGCGAGTCAAGTCAATTACAGCCCCTGCAGCTGGCGTGGATTGAGACTCAGTATGGGTCCAAAGACAGTGGGAGTTGGAGCAGGCAGCCAGGAGAGAAGAGCTGGAAAGGGACTCAAATGGGACCATTCATTAACTGAGCAATTTTCGAGCAATTTGTGTCTATCTCTTCCACCCACCCCACGTTAGACTTGATATATAAGTGTATTATGTCCCACAAAGGACATTAGGACGGTCGCAGATCTCAGGCTGCAATATGTAAACTGCAGGGGCAGTTAGAAAAGCGACTAAATCATGTAATGCTGAGGTGGGGTATTTGAAGTACATGGAAACTAGAGCTACGACTCTTGAGATGGATGTGGTTGGTGTATGTGTACAAGTAAAAGCCTATGAATCTCAGCTAATGGGCTAATGGATATTCTGTGGAAATTGGAGGATCAGGGAAATTGACAAAGATGCAATAACCTGCGGGTGCTTGATTTCCCGGAAGGGAAGGAAGGATCAGATGCCTGCGCATTTATGGTGGGCATGTTTTGCCACGTGTTCCCAGAATTAGACGAATGGCATTGGGCCCTAGAGGTTCAAAGAGCTCATTGGGTTTCCTTTGTACAGAAACAGCCAACTAGAGAAGATGTGAAGCCATTGGCCACTCTCGTGTATATAGGGAACTTTCTTTTGAGACAGGCAAAATTTGAAAACGCCAGGCCAGAAGCTAAACGAACAGTAGGGGATTCCTCCTTTTTCTTTAGGCCTGACTACTGCCATGTAACTGTTGAAAGGAAATGGCACCTGCAACAGTTAATCAAAACTTTTCACCTCTGTTTCCATTCTTATGGTTTGTTTTCTCTCTCTTTCTCTTTTTTCTACTCTTCATGGTTACAATGTATAAGTACGGTTTATTTTGATTTTATGGAGAAGGACTTTTCTGTTTTTGGTGATTGGTTTATGGTGGGTGAAAGTATGCTCCCATCTCCACAGACCAAGGATGGTCCGGGTGCTTCTATGGGGAGGAAGTGTGGGGGTGGTAACGGGTGTTGAAGGGGATTTAGGGCACTAGGTTGTATGGTGTGGGAGAGCGGGTAGGGGGATCAGAAAAAGTGAAAATAAAATCTAAAGAGCGAACAAATAAGAGGAAGGCAAGGTGGGGGCAGGATGAAAATGATTGTATTAAAACAGTGGCTAGCTTGCACAGGGTTAAAATATCAAATACCCAATGGGTAAGCTCTCTATTTGCTCTGTTAATGTAGTGGGACTAAATGATAAAGGTAAATGGCTAGCAGAAAGTTGCTGAGATACTCATGTCCCTGGGAACTGAGGTGATATGTCAGAAGGAAACACATATACCTTCAGGAAGAGGGAATTGATGACAATCAGGGGGTTATTACTTATTTGCATACACAACTCAGAGTTCAATGATAAGAGGTGTAGCTATCTTTGCAAAAATAATATGGGGCATGTAAAGCAGAAACTGGAGGACAGTTTGTTTAATCTATGGTTCTAACCAGGCTGACCCAAAAATATTTGAGGTTTTGGAGGTTGAAGTAGCCTGCTCCATTAATACTCTGCTTAGACCTGAATATACATCACAAGGTAGAAATTAATTGGTATCATGGGAGAAAACCAAGAGTTAATTTGGCTTTGTCATCAATTATAGATATCAAAAAACAACAAAGTCCGTGTGATTTAAACACAACCTCTTTGGGTCAAAGGAGCACGAGTCTGCTGACTCAAAACAACACTTTATGTTGTTTAGGGGAAAGAAACCTACATAGATTTTTTAGGTTTTATATAAAGCCCTCACTCGCCAACCTGGTTGGTGACATGCTTCATCATCGGGCTCCACTGGGTATGGCCGAATGCCAACCCAGTGTGCTACAACGCCAGGTTACTGCGGAGCGGAGTTCGTGTGAGGTGACAGTGAATTTAAAAACTTCCAATTGAGTCAAAAAAGCAGTTTTATTTGTTTTGCTAATTGGAAATATTAAAAAGGAAGAGTGAGGGTCAAAAATTAGAAGACCGGATTCACTCTGTGGCGGTCAACATGTTTCTGCCTTAATGTATGGTATACAGGCTTTCGTCAGGACCAGAGTGGGGGTGCAGAGTCCCGGCGGTATGAGCGCACTAAGGCTCACCCTGCTGAGGACTGTAAGTGTGAAAAATATATATAGTGAATAATCCGCCAGCTATTAAGGTGGTGGAGAGGAACGAGTTTATTCTAGTGGTTGACAGACACACAACAAAAGACAAAACATAAAAGAATTGTAAGTATTGATGTTCAAACTCGTAATCAATCGCTGCCAGGTAAGCCAAGCAGACAACAATGTGCTCCATCGGTGATGTGCCATTAGGTTGTACCACAGGTGCACTCATTGTGAGATCTGTGCACCTAAAAGTACCAGGGCTCAGGTGTCAGGCAAGTGCGTTGAAACTTGTCCTGAATAGCGTGTCTAGTTAGGTATATCGTGACACACGTGATAGCTGTACAATGTGTCAACACTTATATTGCATATGGGCAAGGGGGACGGAGAAACGTACCCCTGTGTAAGTCATAGGTAGCGACTTAACAGTAAGGTAAAAATAAAAACTAAAACAACCCAATCTTACTCGGAGGCATATCCGTGTGAAGCCTCAGGGATCCCGGGAGAAGGGTGGGAGCATATGGCACACCCTGGAATTGAAGAGAAAGGAGGAAAGGTGGTTGAAAAACCAAGAGAGTGGTGTCTCTTAGGAAACGCTTACCGTCAAATTAGAAGGAGAGGGGGGAGGGGGAACAGGGTTCTACTCACGCCCTCGTTGCTCGGCACCCGTTCAGTACCTAAAGAGAGGCTCTCGCACCCGGGTCCAGGATGTCAGGGCCTGGGGTGAGGGGCTCGTATATGTGGTAGCGAGGAAGACGTGCGTCGCGTAAAGCGACGGAACAAAGAGACAACCACACTGATTGGACCAGCCCTACCCACGCTGTTACGTGATTGGGTATCCTGGAGGCTGGGGAGCCAATCATGTCGTAGTTAAGGGACGGAGAAACCGTGTAGTAAAGGGAACCTGATCGCGAAGGAAGCAGGTTTTTTGTTAAAACGAAACTTTATTAGGAGTGAGAGTCTGACACTCGCCCATAGTGGATGGTTTGTATAGAGTATCATATGATGAATGGAAGATCCCATATATATAGTTGGAACTATATATGAGAGATAAACTAACAAAGTCTACCATTAAATATAGTATCGGGTTGCTCACAAGAAGGGGTGAAATCATTTGGCAACAGAAATTGTTAGTCAACAGGAAATTGTTCGGAAATAAGTAGTATTAATCAGCATCCACTCAATGCACGGGGTAGTTGGCAAAGGAGAAACACAGGGTTGAGGTTCACAAATGTACACGTTCTTACATGTAACTGTATGAGACAAGAAAAGAAAAGAGGGAACACTGAGGGTGCCAGCAACTCGACTCAACGTGGAGGTATTAGGTTGGTAATGAACAGGGAGTGTTAGGGACTTATAATACTGTGGTCCAAGGTATATTGTCATTGAGCCCACAATGATTTGTCCCCAGACAGGTGGACCCATCTCTGTTCCTTTTCGAAAAGGATTTTTTGGATGTTCCGCCGTGCGGTGATCTCCTCAATGATGGTCCATGTTAAGTCATTGGTGGTATGGTTGGAAGACAGGAAATGTTCACTCATTTTAGTTGTAATGCGTTTGCACCTGATGTTACTCCGGTGCTAGCATATTCTGAGTTTAACTTTTCTGGTAGTCATTCCTACGTAGCGTAGTCCACACGGGCATGTGATTAAATAAATCACATTAGATGTGTTACAATTAGTGTGTCCTCTTTGCGTCCAGGTCTTGCCTGGTTCCAAGTTTAAGGTTGTTGTATGCGAGGTCAGATGGCAGATGCTGCAATCAGAGCAGGGATAGTGTCCTGTGATCTTAGGCAAACCCCAGGCCTCTGTGATAGTCCTTTCAATTATAGATAGCCATGGACTGCTAGATATCTAGGAGGCTAACAAGACCCCGGATTTGGGTTTTACATATTATTCCGCTCCACACAGGAAATTTGTTTGTTTAGATATTTTTTTAAATTTCATCTAGGTTGGTAGGTAAAGCTGAAATTAGGAAACTGCCAAATATGTTCTCAGATAACAATCCGTTAATATTGGAAGTCTCAGGGCAGGGTAGTCCAAGGAGTCGATCAAAATGGATTTTGATAATAAATTGCTGTTGAACAATTTGTTTATAGAATATATTAGGAAATGGCTTATTGAATATTTTGATTTAAATAGGTATAGTGCCTCAAGGGAGATGGTTTTGGATTATTTCAAAGCAGGATTGAGAAAGGAGATTATTACCTTTGCTGATTTGTAGGAAGCTGATTTGTGGAAGCAGGAAGCAAGTAAGATTAAAGGGCTATATAGCAAACTGGCTCAGTTGGAAGCACATCATTCTGAGACAATCTTGTGTGGACAAGAGGATGGGGATATATTACTGGAAATCATGGTAGTTAAAGCTAAGATGAATAGTCATTATACTAAGAGGGTAGTGGAGAGGTTTCAGGTACACAGAAATTAGAGTTATGAATATAGTGAGAGGGCTGGTAACATTTTGCCATTGCGTGCTAGACAGAGAAGGCAGGATGAACATTGAGAAAATTAAACGGGGTGATGGTATATATGTCAGGGAAACTACTGATATTATTTCTGTATTCAAGGGCTTTTATCAAGCACTGTATCATGAAGACAACCCTTATACCAGCTTCGGGGGTTAAGACGAAGGGTTGGAAAAATGTAGAAGAATTTTTGCCCCAGATTTAGGGAGAGAGTTACAGGCAGATATTTATTTGGAGGAAGTTATATCCGCACTGCAATTACTGGCTGTAGCGGAGGGTGCTGGCCCTGACAGAATCCCCCTTGAGATTTACAAGATCTTGCAGGTGGAGTTAGCTCCGGTGCAACTTGAATTGTTTGTTTTGAATTCTGCAGAATGGGTTATCTCCACCGTCCTGGCAGGAAACAGACATTGTTATCATTGTCATGAACAGTCCAGAATCATGTCAGCCCATCTCATTGATACATTTGTATGTTAAGCTGTATTCTAAAATGTTAGCAGTTCACCTGGGGAGGATCTTAGCCAGTTTGGTCATACCATGGCAACACAGTTTTATTCCAGGCAGGATGACAACAGATCATGTTACACGTGCCATAACTTTATTTGATATTGCAGAAATACATGATAACCGGATGGCTATGATCCTTCTTGACGTGGTGGAAGCGTTCGATAGAGTGTCATGGGGATATTTATGGCATACTATGAACGAAAAGGGAGAGGTCCAAAATGTATCAAGGACATAAAAGCAATGTATATGACCCTGTATGCTAAACTTCAAATCATGGGCCAGGAGTCAGGCAAAATTGATATAACTAGGGGGACAAGACAGGGTTGTCCCTGCTCTCCAATTTTATTTGCTTTATATATAGACCTGTTTTTAGTCCAAATTGACCAAAGTCAGAGGATAAAGCCTATGAGTTTTAATGGATATGACACACAGGTGTTAGCTTAAACAGACGAATGGGCAGTGATAACTCCAGACCCCGAGAATGCAATAGTGGAGATCTAACGATTATCCAGGGAATATGGGAAGAAATCAGGTTATCTGTTCAATAGGGAAAACACACAGGTTGACTGTATGGACAATTTTGTATTTGCAGATGTCTGCAATATATTTAGGGATCAAAATAAGCCCCAAGGTATCTACGATTCATTAAATTAATCTTGACCTATTGATTAATAAAGTTAGCACAGACTTAAGACGTATTAATGGCCTGCACCTTTCTAATATTGTTAGATGCAATGTTTTCAAAATGTTAGTCTTGCCGAAAGTGCTTTACCTGTTTCGTTCTACTTTGCTAGAGATTGATTTGGGATACTCAAGGGGATGCTCAAGGGGATGCTGGGATGCTCAAGGGTTACTACGCGCTCTACAAAAACCTTAAAATAAATAAAATAAATTTGGCCTTAATGAGGAAGTTGGATGCTATTAGCACACATTTTATTTGGCAATATAAGCCCAGGATATCCCTTAAATTTTAATCCTCCCAGGAGAGAGAGGAGGGTGGGCTGCTCCCAGTTACATGCTCTACAATTGGGCAGCCCTCCTACAACAGATGGGTGGATTGTTAATGGCCGGCAGTGGCAAAATGGAGGACCAAGGATCCCGGGACATCCTTCCATCCATATATGAATTGGAGCTTGGTGAAGTAGCTAGGGGTTGTGTTCTTGGGCAAATAGAACTGCTTTACTTTTTAAAAGTATGGTTTAAGAGTGTGCACACGGTTTGGAGAGTTTGGAATAAGTCTAAACATTGATGAAGAGTAAACAATATAATAGTGTTAGAAATAGGAGTCTCTAGTTGGCAATGGTTTGCACCTTTGTCCAAATAGGGACCCTTGCATTCTAGTCAGGGAAAGGGGGATACACTCCTAAAATAACCCCTGTTCACCCCCTTGGCAGCTTGGCATGAGCAGACTGGCTTATCTCAGAGGCAGTGTGTAAAGCATTTGTGAACACATACAGTAGAACAGTGAAAACACAACAAATGGACACCACACCAGTTTAGAAAAATAATTATTCTTTATCTAAACAAGACCAAATGACAAACATCCACAATACAATATTAAAAATAAGACTTTCAAATAGTAGAGATAGTTCAGTTCAATGCAAGTTGTAAATGCCACACTTTTCCAACAAAGTACCTTAGATGCGTCACACAAAACAAACAAAAGGGTCGCAGGGAAGGTGTTGCGTCAGTTCCATGCTTCGGGGGAGGTGATGTGTCGGTTCCTTACTGCAGTGCAGGGAAGGTGATGTCGTTTATTACCGGAGAGGAGGGGATGCGTAATTTTTTTTACTGCGTTGCGGTTACGATGCGACAAGATGGTGCCTCGATGCGATGCAACAGTCCGGTACGATGCGTGCACGTTTGCAGCCGCACGGCAGGTGCTGTGACGGTCTTCTCAAGTGCGGATGCGGCACGCCTCTTCCCCGTGGCTCGGCGATGCGTCGGGAATCGGTGCAGATACGACATGCTTCTTCTCGTTGCGTCGATCTTGCAGCTCCCAGCGACAAACAGTCTCTAGAGGTCCTAATCAGCAGCAGGCACCTCTTTGCAAGTTAGAATTCCCAGCAAGGAAATTCAGGATAGCTGGTGGTGAAGTCTTTGTGTCCCTGAGACTTCAGAACAGGAAGCAAGCTCAGTTTCAAGCCCTTGGAGATCTTTTCTTCAAGCCGGTGACAAAGCAAACAGCAAAGTCCTTCTTCTCCTTTCCTTGGCAGCAAGCAGTTACTGCAGGCCAACCCCAGACAGCAAACAGCACAGGGACAGTATTCCTCCTCAGCTTCTCCGGCTCTTCTCTTTGTCAAAGGTTCCTCTTGATTCCCAGAAGTGATCTAAAGTTCTGGGGTCTGGGTCCCCTTTTTTATACACACACATCCTTTGTTCTCTGAAGGCAGAGAGTGTCTGTACCCAGCCAAAACCAGTTATGTCCTCACTGGTGCAGCTTCCTGGAAGGAGGTGGGGACAGCATTGTTGAAAGCAGACCTGGCCCAGGCAGGTGAAAGGAAATCCTCTCCCCCTACTCTAAATTCAACCCAGGTCCCATTCAGCCCAGCCCTGACTCATAAGGCTGCCGGAGCTGCAGCCCTCTCCCCAGCTGCTGTCCCTCACAAGCCAGACATGCAATACACAAACCTAGAAGAGGCCCACTGGATGGTTTGGCAAGAAAATACCCACTTTCTAAAAGTGGTATTTTTAAATACAGAATGTAAAAATCACCCTCACTAAAAGATGCACTTTAACATTCTGAGTTCAGGCATACTAAACTTTATTTTCCTATTTTGTTCCTAGGGCTGGTTATGTTTATAAGATTTTATAAACTAACTGCCCATTCTGGCCTATGGGAACAGATAGTCTTGCAATAGTCAAAAACGAAATTGCCAGTATTTCACTATCAGGACATGCCACACACATAAGGGCATGTCCTACCTTTCACACACAATGCACCTTGCCCACAGGGGTACCTTGGGCCTACCTTAGGGGTGACTAACATGTAGAAAAGAGAAGATTTAGGGACTGGCAAGTATGTACACTTGCCAAGTCGACATGGCAGTCCCAGACTACCCACAGGCTCTGCAATGGCAGGCCTGAGTCACATGTTACAGGCTGCTTCTGTGGGTGGCACAATCAGTGCTGCAAGCACACCAGCAGCATTTGATTTACAGGCCCTGGGCACACATGGTGCACTGTACTAGGGTCTGACAAGAAAATCACGCCAATGGTGCCAGGTCTACCAAATAGGAATACTCCTTTGTGGTGCTCCCCTCTATTTACGGCTGGCTTTTATGATATAATGGGTAGACAATGGGAACAATCTGGCTTGACTAGGATAGGGGATTTATTTGCTTCAAAATAAAGTATGTACATTTGGTGATTTGCAATTAGATTTTGGAGAGGCGAATGGGTCCTTTTTCAAAAATGTTAGAATCAGAGAGTTTTTGCGGAGGTAATAAGCCTGAAAGACTGTAGGATAGGTCAGATCTTCAAACTCTTAAAGGATACAGTCCCAAATGATCTAGAGAAGATCGAATCATATTGGGCGAGGAAACTAGTAGAATGGGATGTGGATTTGTATGTCTATTGGGCTAGGCATAAAGGTTTTTCTCTCCTCCAATCATAGAGCTCAGCACTACAAAACGATCTTCAATTTGTATTATACCCCAGCAAAGTTGTTTGGTTGGGGTAAAAGGGATGACGATAAATGCTGTAGATATAGAGAGGGCCCCGCGGATTCAATCCATATTTTTTATAGGTGTGAGAAGTTGAAGCCCTTAGTACAGGGGATTGAGGGATGTTTACTAAAGCTATTGGGGAAGGAGATAAGTATTGGTCAACTTATGATGCTCTTTGAATGTGATAATGGGTGTGAAAATGACCTGACCCAGATGTGTTTTATCTTAATATTCATGGCAGTTGCCCGATTGCTAATAAAAAGTGACAATGCGGAAAAGTGAAGATTCCCATACTTTCCAGGCTTGGTTGGGGTGATTTCTCGGTATTTATAATGTGGAAAGGTCCCTGTATAATTGTAAGGTTTGACATAGAGCTACTTCCAGTGGGAAAAGTATTTTCTTAAACCTTATTTCTGAATTCTTGGTGCTTTTAAATGACACTTGAGTGCTGCTAATGTGTTGTGTTTTAAGTGCACTAATTTGATGGTGGGGCATTTTTTATTCAATTTGACTGCTGATTACTTTTTGGAAAGCCTGATTTTAAACAGTACTATTTTGTGTCTGTGTTTATTCTTTTTAATTTACGTGAGGCTTGTTTTGCCTTTCCTTCTGTCCTGTAGTGCCTGTTAGAGTCTGCAGTGACTCTCCTTACCTCTGTCTGTCGGACATTTTTCGGTGCCACTGTGAGAAGTGAGGGAGAGTTCTAGCTTCCTTTTGTTATGTGTTTGAGGGGGGATAAAAAACACGCCAATGCGAGAATGTGCAGTGGACGTGCGCATCAAAGGCAAACCCGTCTGCGCCTGTCAGTGCCTAGATGGTGCTAGGGCCAGGGATGCTGTTCATTTCAGTCTTGAGGGTAAGAAACTTCAATATTCTCGTGCTGAGCTCATGTGACAGAATTTTATAAACTGGGGGTGGGGGGATTGTGATATTTGTAATCCTCTCTACATGCCTGTGAAGCATTGTGTGCACTGTAACTGGCACCTTGTGTTAAATATGGATGTTGATTCCTCCACACATAACATTGAAGATAGGAGCTTGTCCCAGGAAATTGCTGGTTCTAAGGTGATCTCATGTGCCTCGCTCAATGCTCGGTACATGGGTAAGCACAGTATTGAAATCCAAGAGCTGATTGTTTCTGAGGCCCTGGATTGTGTGTTTATTATAGAGACCTGGCAAGGGAGGACTCTTGGCCTGATTTGGTAACCGCCATGCCTCCAGGTTATGCTATTGTGAGAGTAGATAGACCTTTGCGCAGAGGAGGAGGGCTGGCCATGATTTTTAACGATTCTCCTAACTGCACTCTTGAGCCCACAGGTTCGGTTGCATCAAATATTTATGAAATGGTAAGCTTTAGAATTCAACCAAATAACAATTTCACGCTCCGAGGGCTCTTTGTTTATCGCCCACCAGGCTCTCGCAGTAAGTTAATCGAGGCTTGGAGTCTTGCTATGGAACCTTATATTGCTTGCCCCAATATGTCCATTCTGGTGGATCCTAATTGTATTGATTCTAGCATGCTAATAGAGTTTATGAAGGATTTTGGGTTCAGACAACTGATTAACTCACCCACCCACATGGCAGGTCATTCTGTAGATGGCATTTTCATAAATCATGGGGCCCTGGGGTTGTGAGATCTTCTCTCTCTCTGCCAGTCAGACCATCATGCCGCACTCTTCAAAATTACAATTCTGTAGGCTAGAGGTCAGTTGCAAAGTTATACCACTTCAATTAGGAAGTGGAATAAAATCTCAGCTGGAAACCTAGAGGTGGCATTGTGTGAATCCTTAGGGAGGAGTGATAAACAATTGGCATATACCGCTGATGAATTTCACTCGTGGTTGGGGAATCCAGTGATCAAATTGTTCCCCTTGCTCCTAAGACTGGCATGAGAACCAGAGCACATACTCCCTTGTTCTCAAAGGATCAAAAAGAGCTTAGACATGTATGTAGGAGGCAATAATGGAGTAAGAGGCTTACTCACTCCATCGAAGAAAGAGTTAAGCACAAAGAACTCATGCATAGTTACAAAATGGCTATTCTGTGTCCAAGTCGTCATATTTCACTACACAAATAATGTCAGCCACTAATACTCCTGAAGAATTCTTTAATGTGATTAAAAATCTCTCCACCCTGCCAGGTCAACAAGGGATTCCGTAATGGTGTGGCAGCCCATTTTAAGGCCAAGATTTTGGGGATCTCTGCTTGTTTTAATTCCATCCAGTACTGCCCCCATAGGAGGAAGATGAGGAAGTATTTAATATAGCCCAGGCTGCAACTTTATCCGTTTTCTCACCTATTTCATTTAGGAAAGTTAAGCAGCTTCTTTTACAATTAAGATCTGGCTCTCCAGGTGATCCATATCCTCCCAGAATTTTGCAGTTAGCTCCGGATCAGATTGCCTTCTTTCTGAAAAAAGTCCACAATTAAATTCTTTTAACAGGCCTTTTTCCTCAGTCCTGGAAAGATGCTATAGTGGTCCCCCTTTAAAAGAAGCCCCACTGTGATCCTGAAGATCTTAGTAATCTATGACCTACCGCTATTCTACCTGCACCAGCCAAGATATTGGAAAAATATCTCAATCATTAACTGATAGCATTATTGGCATTCCAGGATCTCTTGGATCCTTCACAGAATGGGTTTCGTGGTGGCCATAGCATGGAATCTGCGCTGTTAGCAGCAATGGATCTCATTTATTGCCGAGTTGCTCAAGGAGGGGCTGCCATCTTGGTGCTTCTAGACCTGTCAGCGGCGATTGACATGGTGCCCCCCTCCTGTCCGGTTTACAGACTTCGCTAGGCAGGGTTGAGGGACACTGCTCTGACCCTGTTGGTGTCCTTTCTCACTAACAGATCTCACATTGTGAGCTGTGGTCAGTTTAGGGCAAGCCTTTTCCAGCTACCCTGTGGGGTGGCCCAAGCATCCTTTCTTAGCCCAACACTGCTCAACTTGTATGTGGCCCCTTTGGCCAAGTTGAGCAGGTCTTTCGGTTTCAGTGTGCTTTTGTATGCAAACAAAATACAAATTATTATATCTATATCTGACGATATTCCAGAGATGTCTGAGAGGTTTAAACACTGTATGATCAACATGAATAACTGTATAAAAGAAAATTGACTTAAATTGAATGTCGATAGGACAGAAATCTCGATTTTTGGAGATCAAATGTTGGTATGGTCTGAATTGTGGTGGCCAGGGACTTGCGACCCTTTACCTTTTCCTGTTATGGAGGCAAAAAATTTAGGGGTGTTCTCTGACACCTCTCTTTCCTTAGACATTCAGATGAAACGAACTGTGAGTTCTGGTTTTTACATCTTCAAAACTCTAAGAAAGGTCTTTCTTTTTATTCCAACCGAGTACAGAATTGCAGTGGTCATCACGCTTATTACTTCGCACATTGACTACTGCAATTCTCTGTACTTAAATATTAACATATCTACATTTTAAAGACTTCAGACTATAAAGAATGTGGCTGCTCAACTTGCCCTGGATATTCCCAAATGTTTGTCAGTCAGAGAGGGCATTCGCTCCATGCACTGGCTGCCGGTCTGTAAGCCTGTGATTTTCACAGCTCTATGTCTAGTCCATACTGCTGTCTTCCATCAGGGCCTGATGAACCTGCAAACAGCTTTCAATTGGTACACTCCTCATAGACAGCTAAAATCCACCTCACTCAGGAAGGTGGAGATATTTTGTAAAGCCAGGTGGGGAGGAGTTGTGTGTAGATTTAGATTACGTATATAGGTTTCCCGATTTATGCCCTTATATAGGTACAATTCATATTGCCCTTATTTAGGCATAGAAAATCCAGCCCTTTTTTAGGCATTGTCCATGCTATCCAAATACAGGCATGGTCTCCTACATCCGTCAATCCACGTCACAACGAGTTCTTGAAAAACCAGACTCTTAAGCCTTTAGGAATTTCCCTTGCTTGGATATTGATTTCTCCAAGAACTCATTTATTATGTATGAACATCTATTCCTTAGGGGTTCATTCATGACGTTCCGATGCCCGACATTTACGTCAATACAGGCATTCCTAAACACCTTCAAGGTATAAATATACCTGCACTTGCCCTGGAAAACCACGGTTCCGGTACGGTCCAGTTCAACTGCATACTTGCGGTTCGTCACAGCAAGTTCGAAAGGAGATTGAGTTCCCGCCTGATGCACTGACCAAACGCTGTCATCCTCCTTGCAGAGAATTCATCTCCAGTGTTTCTGACTCCCCTTGCGGGGTGTTAGACATCGAGTCCCGGAAAGTGATTCCAACCTCACACATTCTAAGGTATGGAGCCGACTAGAACTTAGAGAAACTTTTGGCAACTCTTGGCAAAACTAAAACTATAGCTAGTTATGCTTTAGAAAACAGCACCTACTTCTTACCTTGTACTACACTTAGGTTAGGTACACTGGGGTAGAACTATTTAGAAGCATCAGATGAGTGTCCACATTTTAGTCTGTGTTATTTATGTATGTATTTTATGAATATATGTCATAGCTACAAACCATGCTATTGCAGTATTATTTTATCTTACTGCTAACTCTGTACGTATTGTACTTTGCATCCTGTCTTATGATTGTAGCAGTTCATATCTCTTGCATGAGAAATAAGACTGTTCAATAAACCTTTTTATTGAAATGCCCATCTCTCTATTTCTGTGCAACTCTGTAGAAACGAAGCATGCACGATTGACTGAGTGAAACTGTTATCTATTGTTTCCACGGTTCTGAGATTGTTCTGACTCTAAGGGAAACAAAGTTGTCATGTTTATGCAGTTGTCAGAAACTAATCCCTTCTTGTTTATTCGAGAAGTCTCTAGTGACCTCTGAGTTAGCTGGCACAAAAAGTAATTAAGTTCAATGTCCTCGATAGAGACATACTGACCTCAGTCCTATGTCAAAACTATAGTGTATATTATTCCAATGCGCAGAGCCTATCAGGGATATAAGAACTACACTACATGGTGCCAAACGGTTTGGTAAGGCACTAATTTAACACTAGATACTGAAGTAACTCAGTCATGCCTTTCTCAGAGACCCCTGCTCATAATACTCCATAAGACTTCTGGAGTGGGTAGGGATAATATCCGCCATAGCTGAGTGGTACAAAAATCCTATGTATTAGCTGTTTGGTTTGTTCAACGTTGAAGGATACAGTGTTCCAAAATATTGTGCACCTTATCTTTGTTCCCTTGAAACTTGCTCTGCATTTTTCATTTCAACATGTCCGATAGCGACACAAACACTGTGACCGGTGGGGCTGTAGCCGACCAAGTCGCAGCTGCTTTTAATCATACAGGTTTTCAAGAAACCGACGAGGATGCTATAATCATCCCTCCAAATTTAAGGAGAGCCATCACTCTAAAACTTATAAACCATGGCCTAACACCAAGAGGTGGTAGGGCAGTTTTTGTGATAGAGGCACATGAATCTCACCAGACAGAGGTATTCTATTCATGGATAGTATTCCCAAAATCAAATGCTGTAACTAAAACGTTTCACTTCTACAAAGAAGATGAACCACCTGAGGAATATATTCCTTTCAAGGATATTGAAATTACACTCACATACCAGGAGCATGATCTCTGGTTTAAAGGCACCCTAACACTTTACAATCACATTACCAGGCTCAGTCCACTAGGTAGGCCAGGAGCAACGTGGCCGATTTTAACCGGCTACACACCTCATCCGGACATTGAAGCAATGTCAGATGTCGAATTACTTAATCAGATACAACATTTCATAGATTTACACAGTTAAACCACAACTGTCTGAAAGTCCTGAAAAAACCTTTACTAAAAACAATCCTACCTCTTCTAAAAAGAAGTGGGAAAATAATAATTCAAAAGAGAAAGATTCTCAATCCCGAGGTAGGTCTCCTCGAAAGGAGCCCTCTGAAAGGAGGTATAACCTCAGGAATAGGGATAATTTGAGAAAACCTGACAGATATCAAGATACTGCTACACGTTCCTCTCGTACCTTTCAGATATCATCACAGACATCCGAAAGAAGAGGATGGTCAGAGAACAGAGAAGAACGCGTGAAGTCCAATGACGATCAACACGTTCAGAAAAACAAACCAAAACCTCAATTCTCCAAAAAGAAAGTAGCAGGTCTGAAGATCAGACATGCCGAGGATTCTGAGAACACAACTAAAGAATGGCGAATGGGCTCAGACAATGTTGGACAGCGCAGCAGAAGTTACAGTGGCTCGCCAGAACCTGAAGGGCCTTCTGGAGACAGTGGACTTGAATGAGGACATTCAAGTTCAAACTGCAGATACCAGGGTTAGTTCTCCGCATAGGTTATATGAAATAACACTCCGGATGGAGGGAGACATACCAAGAAAAGTTAAAGCACTCTTTTGGGAGCGACTTTCAAAGGGTTATGATATACTTCTAGCAGAACAAGACAGGCCACCAGAATTTGTCAGGGAGTGCCCACATGGCAAAGACATCATTATGCCAGCCTTCTCTAACCATGTTACAGTACATTTAAAATATACTTATGCCAGGAAATGGCCAGTGGCCCAGGCCCCAGAATTATACAAAAATTATGTAGGTTGGGATGAAGACTCACCTCACCACAAAATCCAGTTAAAAAATCAACGAACTGCACAAAGGCAGTACCCAGTTAAGCAAGAAGCTAAAAAACAAGTTAGAGAGACCTTAGATCAACTTGAATACCAGGGGGTGATTGAAACATGCACCTCATCAATGAACAATCCTTTGTTTCCTGTTTCCAAACCAGACAATACATATTGTCTAGTTTTGGATTACAGACGCCTAAACTCATGTTGTAAAACATTTGCCGTGCAAAATGCACACAGTACAGCATTAATGAATAACATTGTGCGTAAAAAATATAAAACCACATTAGACATTTCAAATGGTTTCTTTTCTCAAAATATTGCACCCGAAAGTAGATATTTGACCGCTTTCTCAATAATGGGGACCCAGGGTCAATTCTGTCGACTCCCACAGGGGTTCAAGAACAGCCCGGGGTTATTCTCAGCAAGAGTAACAGAGTTACTACAAATTTATAATGACGAGGCATTGTCATATGTCGATGATATATATCTGACAGACGATGACCTGGACAGACACTTGAACAGGGTGAACACCATTATATTGGGCTTCGCCTATGAGGGTTACAAATTCAACTTTAAAAAGTCCAGAATTGCCCATCTCAACGTCCTTTTCCTTGAATATGAACTTTCAAGTGAAGGCAAAAGCCTGGCACCCAACTTTTTAGAAAAGTGTGCGCTGCTCCAACCTCCAAAAACGCTGAAGAACTTACAGTCGATTCTAGGTTTCCTGAACATTTGAAGAACATACATTCTAAATTACGCAGAGAGGGTTAAACCTCTCTACGAATTAATCAAACCTGATTTCAAAGCCACATCTTGGACACAAGAACATACAGAAATTCTGCGTTCACTTCAAACAGACATGTTAGCAACTAAACACTTGCAAACACGCGTAAATGTACGCAACTTAGTGATCCGAATAATTCCGGGTCTATGCGGATTCACCTACTTAACTTTTACCAAAGGTGAAAAAGTACCAATTGCATACAAATCACACTTGTATACACAAGCAGAAATTAAATTCACTTCTACAGAAAAGATTCTGACAGCAGTTCAAACCGCTGTAGCAAAAGAAAGAGCCCTAGCACAGGGGAAACGCATTATGGTCGTAACTCCTGTACCAGCCTTAGAGGCAGTTACTAAAGCTAGCATACCGAATGCAAAAGCTTTACATCCGAGATGGATACAATGGGTTAATTCTCTTACTGCAACTAATGCTGAATATGTTTTTGATCCTTATTTGAAAAAACAAGCATTCCTGCAATACGAACACGAATGTCCTCTGCCTACTAAAATTATCCCTCTTGATCAGTACGAATTTTTAATTTATACTGACGGATGTGCAATGGCAAATTCAGACCAATGGTCACAAAAACGCAATCTCTTGGAGATTGTACAGCTCAGTGAGCTGAACTACAAGCATTCAAGATGGCACTTGAAAACACAGATCGCGAATTCCCCACACTCATAGTGTGCGATTCTTTTTACTGCGTTCAATCTTACAATGAATATTTTCGGAATTGGCTTCAAAACGGTTTTAAAGATGCAAAAGGTGGAACAATCAAGCATAAAACGCTTTGGGAACAAGTAGTTCAGTTGTGAAACGGACTACAAAACACTCATGTGATATACACGCTGAGTGATCAACGTGATGGCGTTCACGTTGAAGGGAATTCATTGGCTGATGAAGCGGCAAAAGGGGCTGTGCAAACGGCTTCCGTAACAGCAATCACTCGTTCAAAAACTAAAATAGACAGTGAAATAATGCTGGCTGTCAATGCTTCAAGCAAAGGCGGCGGTGCAGCATTACCTAAAGAATTTCCACTCAAATACTCATATATAATTGATGCGAACAATGTTCCGTTCGCTCGAATCCCTGGAGTGGGGGATAGGGTAATACCAAACATGGAACATAGATTAGGACTAATCCTAGCAGCACATGAAGAGATCGCCTCTGCCCATGCAGGTGTTTCTGCCACAGTATCATTATTAAAACAGAGATACTGGTGGCCAGGCATTAGGTAACAGACAAGGCATTATCTTTTGGAATGTGAAATATGCCAGAAGATGAAAGTCTCAACTGTGAAACGTCCTGCGCAGACGCCCCTGTTAATTTCAGATAAACCATCCGCTTTTGTTTACCTGGACCGCTGCAAAAGGGATGGTAACTATAAATATATCATGGTCGCAATGTATTCGTGATCTAGGTTCCTGTGAATGTGGCCTCAGCGCTCGGCTGACGCTCGAACTGTTATAAAAGATTTGCGAGTCTTTATCGGCACATACACAATTGGCACACTACATTCTGACCAGGGTCCTGCGTTTAGCTCTCGAGCTTACAAAGAAGCCATGGCCAGTTTGGGCGTAGTATTGCAGTATTCTTCTCCATTCCATCCTGAGGGAAATTCTGTTGTGGAAAGAAAAAGCCGGGACATAAAGCAGTCTATAACAGCTAGGGTATTAGGTTCGGGTGATGGGTGGGTCAAACACCTTTATGGGGTCCAGCGCACACTTAACAACTTGCCAAGAAGTTCTCTAGGGGGAGTCACTCCATATGAAGTTCTATTTGGAACTAGAATGTTGGTACCGGACCTTGATATGCAAGGCAGAGTGATGGAAAATAAGAAATTTGATATCAAAGATCGTTTGGCTGTTTTACAGGACTTAAATGAACTAAGAACGAACCAAAGCAACGTGCTCCTGAAGCTAACCATCACTGGGGAAATACCGGCTGTCCCAGCAAGGCCTGTCTGGATCCCAAAGCTTGGTGATCTTGTCAGAGAAAAGATTGCGGACAAGAAGGAATTTGGGCCTTCTTACAGACAACCAGTACCTGTCCTAGCAATCCACGGTTCAAGAACAGTACTTTTGCTGCCCCTTGCTGGTAAAAAGGAGAAAAGATTTGTGTCCATCGACCTGATCAAACCACACCATGTGGCCGATACTAAGCAGTAGGCCAAGTGGACTCCTCCAATGTAGCAGACACACTCCTCTAGCTACAATCCAAGAGGTTCAAACTGAAAGACTCATCACCTTTGGAGATTCTACAGTGAGAAATAAAGGACTAAGCAAGAAAGCTATGGAACTTGTCCCTCTTGAAACCCAAATAACAGTTCGTCCTGATACACATGTCTACAACGAAGTAACAAGTGATCAACTGGTTCCAGCGAATTCAACAAATCCTGATGCAATTCCAACCATACTACCTCTGGGTATTTCATGAACTTTGATACGTTTTCTGAGGATCCCAGCGAACCTGAAACGACGCCAGCACAAAGAACTTTCAAAGAACAAGCAACAGACTTTTTTCATCTCCTGAAAAAGACTTATCTGGTTTCACCATGGCTTGAACTATGGATTGTTTTGGGAAAATTCTTCTATCTACTTTGGTTAGCTCTGATAATAACTCTGGGTATGCTGATAAATTGAAGATATATTCAAATGGACACAGCAAGTAAAAGAGTGAACTTACTTCTCCAGCCACACAAATCATCCCATCGTGAAGCAAGAGACTTGTCAACAGTGAACATCACAGCCGTTCCTATACCAGAGGATAAAGTTTGGGACAGAACTGAATATGACATTTTTGGCCCGTGGGAGCTTTTGAAGATTCCACATTTATTTAAAATGTTATTAAGTGAATTTATTACCTCTAGTACCTTTTCTAATGATTGAGACTTCGAGACAGTTAATAACATGATGTCTGATCTAGAGATGTCTGCAGTATTCACAAATCATGAATATTTAGAGGGTTCATCAGACTATGAACAAATGTATTGTTATAACCACTATGGTCATGATTTCTTGCATAAATCTGCAACACCTAGAAATGTATTTATGTATAACCAATGGGAACACTACAATTTGTCCAATCCAGAAACGTTTTACTTTAAAAACGTGAACAAGGCAGGAACGAAAAATATGTTAACCAATACGAAACAAATTTATTCTGCAGCCTTTATTGCCCAAGTGTCTAAACAGAGTTTCGTCTTTTGGAAAGACAACATTGAGACAAAATTTGTCTGGAGTACAAAAGATTGGCAAGTACAGGGGGTAGAAGCTTTGTTTAGAGCCTGTATCATCCCTGAGCAAATATGTTTTTGAATGACACTGTCCAACAAACGTCTTGCCTTGGATTAGCCAGGATTAAAGACATGAACACACCGACCATATCTATACCTGCAAGTAATAGCACTAGACGGGGGGAAGGTTGACGTACATAATATTTCGAATCACAACAGATCAGATCCAGAATGGAAAAAATTGTTGCTCTGGCCACAGACATAAACAACTGCCAAGATCGATTCCTGAACAAAACACAGAGTTTCACTATCAATAGGCCAGACCCACGCTATGTTCGAAGACAGCATCCAGGGGTAGTAACAACATACAGTGCAGGGAAACGTTGCCTTGATTGGCTACAAAAAGCTACACTGAAGGATGTAAAACAACAGTTAACTTTACTTCAAGAAGGTGCAGACCTTAGGGAATTCTTGCTAGGACCAAGAAAACCACGTCAAAAACGTTTCATATATGCCGGTATCTACGCTGCTTATAATAAAGCATGGAAGGTTACCCAAACAGAGAGTACAGAACGAAAACGAGAAATTGATCGTATTAATTTAGAGAAAACTCTCTCTGTAGTAGACAATGGGTTAACGACTCTGTCGTCCAGAATATAGTCATTGGACAGCATTGTGTCTTCTGTCATAGACATCATGGAACAAGACTTGGTCATGTTGCAACATGGTTAGTCTCAGCTACGTTCTATCATGCTATTGGGCAGGACGCTACCAAACTTGCGTGCAGGCTATGTGCCTTGGCGTTTAATCAACACTACGTCACTGTTTTCAGAATTCAATCTCACTGATAAACAGATCAGACTGGCACAAAGGGGAGCAGACTACACTATGCTGAGCATTTAAAAACTGGACAAATTACCATTCACAGTGGCAGAAAAACCAGCTACTGAGTGGATCATACATGGTAAAATTACTCTGCCTGTTACAACTTTCCATTTTCAGTATTGCCTAAAACATATACCATTAGGCAAATATGAAAGGTTGGGTAAAGAATACATCAAGACATCCTGGGATTTACCATACACACATAGATGTTGGAGTGGGGAATGTGAAGTGTTTCTTAACGGTGAGCACTGAGCGGTTCTCTCCTCTGTCAGGGTATTAACTTACATGGGGCCTGTGATGGGTCCACTACAAACTTATCCTGTCACGTGCAAGGTTCACCGGCTGCAGTGATTAATTCAATTTTTAGCCAACTTTCTAATGGGAGTTACATTATGTTGAATGATCACAGCTGCTGTGGTATGTTGTCAGGTATTCCATATCTAGTTACTGTTACATCCAGGGTCACTTGCTGTATGCAAGTCTTGTTTCCACAAATAGACACAGTCAGGGAGTCACTTTTATGGCCTTCACTGAACATCTCTTCTATACGAATTGATACTCTAAGCAGAATGAAAGCCATTCTTTTACAAAAAACAGTGCCACTGACCTCGACCAGAGAAACCTATCCTCTCCAAGTCGCAAGGACATCTGCCGAGATACATACCCTTTTGTATACAAACTGCTCTGTACATTTCTCAGAAATGTTAGGTCCTATCTTAAACATGTCTGATACGAGCGATATTATACATGTATTTAAGACTGTATGTGCATGACTGTTAGCACCTTTTAAAGCAGTCCTCAGCATATTTCCAAACTTTGTGCACTCTGTGTTTGGCGGACTGCCGCTCCTTTTAGCACTCATTGCAGGGATCCTATTTTTGCTCCTACTGCTACGATATGGCAAGACACATCACCAGCATCACTCCAGGCACCATAGAGAGAGCTCTATTGGAGATGAAGTGTCGTGAGCGCATCGTCCAAATTTTGGGTTTACCTCGTCTATGAGAATTAAATGCCACATGGTTTCTGTCATTCAGACCAATCTGGCACGATTGCATCTTACCTGTTCTATGCTGTCTGCTCTGCGGTGAAGAATGCGTGCTAGACATCTGTCTGACACTCTCATCAGTCATGCCTACGGATATCGATACTCTGCTGGACCCGGTCACGGCCCATGCTCTGTGTTGTCCCCAGCGGCTACCAATTCTGATGACGACATTCATTGAGATCTCACAGATGCAAATTGCTACTGCTGAGGTACGAGAGGAAACATCAGGCACACAGGTAACATCCGATTCGAACATTGCTGATGCAACCAATGCTGAAGGCGATAGTTCACATCTATGTGTAATTAATCTTCTAAACAAGGTATTCCAACTTTCACCTACAATGGTAGATGACTTTTTGTCTACAGGATTAGAAGATTTCATGTTTTCTCCAGGCCCACACACTGAGTTTTGATTCAGGCACACAGTGTTCCGATGAGACTCTGAATTTGGCCTTCTTCTATTCAGACAAGGGACTAACTTTGGAACTTTTTCCTATGATTAATTTTTTTTCTCCAAATTTGTATTTTTTTCATTTTTTGGCACAGTAATCTGCTTATAGTAGAACTATTCATAGAGAACAGAATTCTTTGAAAATCTTCCAGGGACATTATGCCACCTTCTCACATCAACAATTGATTTGTGTTAACCTGCTATGAAATGGTTTCAGCCCTTTCTTTCTGTATTAACGAGCTATTTCATCATGTGTATATATTTCTGGTTCATTCTTTTTAGCATATCCAATGCACACATATGCTTAGAATGAAATATTGCTTTTAATATGTACAGCACCTTATGCATAGCAATGGTTTTGTAATGCATTTTTAGGACATATGTTGAGGTTAGTGTAGCCGTTTCTGCCCTAGCTGCCGACACTTCCCCTTTTAGTTCTGCCAACATGAGTGCACGACCCGTCAAATGAGGCCATAATATTTGGTACTGTCCAGGAGGATTGTTAGTTCTTAGGTCTATTATTCTGTCAGGGCCTAGGAACTTTAGGAACAGTGCCCCCCCAGAGGCCCAGCACCGGCTCTGCATACCCTATAGCAACAGTAACAGAGTGGCCAAACAGGGAAAGGGATTATAGGGTAGGTACACCAGGGAGAAAAACCTGTGGAGGAAATGGCAACATAAAATAATCAATTTAACATTGATCAATGACAGATCAAGCAATCACACACCATATGTTTCTTATGACTGCAGAGGAGGTGACTAATGACAATTGGTGGAGTACTAAACTTTTCGGTTGCCAAAATAAAGTTCCTGCCCTTAGAGTTCACCACACATTCAACCTTCATGCGATGGCAAAGAATTCAGGGTAGATGTGACCCCTTAACTTAGGAGCATGCGGCAAACACAATACAAATAGTTTACCTAGACATACAACATCTCATAACATGTAATGAAATGTATCCTTATGTATTTAGGACAGATGGTTGTGTACTTGAAAATAATTATCACACCCACAAATTTACCACATAGCATGAGTACATTAGAGTGAACAATTTGCAAATTACATATCTGAATTGAGGTCTGAAGTCGGTGCTGGATTAATTAAGCAGTTCAGCAGCACCATGCTAAATTCAACAACAGTAATTATTCTGAAATGAAGGAGTGGAGAGATGCGATAAGTTGTAACCAGAAACCCCTGCCTGCACTCGAAGGTACAGCGCTCTTTAGACGGACTGAGTGGGAGCACCCGCGCACCTGAGCCGCTTCATCGCCCGACCGCCAAAAACAAAACGCCTGCCACCGAGTGAAACACCTAACCCTCTGGTTCAGGAGTTGGACCAAGCTGATAACCTTGGAGCAGAGTCACATGAAAGCCACAACGCAGCACCGTCAAAAACTTCTTGAGTCCCGAATAGACGCTCACCCCGAATTGTTGGGTCATTTGAATACTGAGCCAATAAGTATGTTTCCACATGCACACTTCGCTTCCTGCTTCCTACTAATAGTGGCAGCCAACTTAGAACAGGATCCTTCTTCACAGTACCACCCCAGCCTTCCTTGAGGAACATGGTATTTTCCACACATCTGTGTCCTTGTTTCTCCTGATTCAGGCGTGGGATAGATATATGCATTGCCAATCATAACAGTGAAGATGCTAAAAGGCAAAGAAGTTATTGAGGAAGAAATCAAAGGTAAGAAACCTACATTTTGTTTATTGTTGAGTGACAGTTTAGATTTGCTTCTGGGTCTAGGAGTTATGAGTAGGAATATAATTCTGTTATGGATTTAGCATCAGGAAGTTGTTCAACATCCAGATTTGAAAGGTGGACAAACTAAAATGTAGAATGAATATTTATTGGTGGAGGAGGAATTTAATTAGAGTGTTGTCCACATATTACAGGATTAAAACTAGGGGTGGGCGGAATTTGCGAAAGCGACTTTCCCAAATTATCGCGAAAATGTTAAAAATCTCCGCAAACACGCGGAAATATCGCGAAGATGCGGAAGTTTTTTTCCCGCCCGTTCGCGGTATTTTCTGCGTGGTCGCGGCTCGCCAACTTACCCATGCGGTTGCTCGCCGGCACAGCCATCTTGTTTTCACTCTTCTCGCGGTGCATGATCGCGAGAAGAAAGACGTGATCGCGCAACGCATGACGTTACTGCGGGCGCGAACTGTCACGAGACAGCGCAAATGGCTACCAACAATCCAACATCTCGTGGAGAACGCGACCGGATCGGGAAAACTTGTCGGCGAACGCGGGGATTCAGGTAAGGCGATCGCGCGCTCACGAGAATGTATTATTTTACAGCGCGAGCAAGAAACAAATTATCGCTAAGCTGCGGAATGCGGAAATTTTGACATTTTCGCGCTCTCCGCGGAACGCGAAAATGTCAAATTATCGCAATTTCCGCGAGCGGAACGGAAATTTAGCCCAGGCCTAATTAAAACTAGGCTTGGATGAAAGTCTAATTATGCCAGCAAAATTCACAATTTTTGCATTAAGTGTAAATTGTGAAATTTCTCAAAATTTGGCACTACACAGCTTTCGGATACTTTTGTTGAGCAAGCTTTCCTCATATTAAAAGACATTAGATATGACTGGGAGATTGGTCTGCACAGAAAATGTCTTGCTTACATTTTTACTCGAGGTGCACACTTGCTGAAAAAAGTAATTATAAGTGCTGACAAACCACATTGTGCTCTGAAATTGTCATGTCATGAACTTTTCATAGATTTTCATTTAATTTCACCAAACAATTATGCAATTTCAGACATCATTTTGATTATTTATTGGGAATGTGTGTTATTCTTCAAATGTTAACAAATCCATGAAAGTTCCTTAAATGAGCATAACATTGATCAGATCATGTTTGTCAACTAGATGGAAGCAGAACATCATGACATTGGCTGGTAGAATTTCGAGGTAGGTTTTAGTGAGTTTGATGTGCTTCATGACCGTTGAGAGTTCTTCTTTGCTGTTGAGGACACATGTATCCCCTGTGTTCTTTTTCGGTGGCATGTTTTATTGAGATTGATTTTAATCTTCTATTCATTTTATACATGAGACTATATATTAACAGTGGGAGAGAAAGTCCTGGTAGTTGATATGTTAATTATTGATAACTTTAGAGGTGTAGATTTAGCGTGTATTTAGCTGAATCATGTCCAAGTGTGGTCTGCAAGAACTATTTTTTTCAAAAATAAATTTGGGTTGAGATTGTCTTCTGCGAGATTTTTTCTGGGTCTCGAAAACGAGTAATTTTAATATTTGCCAGGCTCTCAGTATTAAGTATGTCTCTCCTTTTTTATAAAAGACTTCAGTAATTCGGTGATTTTTATAGATCTTCTGTATTTATGTATCAATATAATTCCCTCACAGCCCCATGTTAGTTATGACATATTAGCATATTCAGACAAAGCTGACATTAGTCGATGGGGTTAACCCCATGTTAGTTATGGCTAATTCTACCTCACCCTCTCCTCCATCAATTTTGCCTAATTTGGTCAGTATGAAATAATTTGATTATGCAATTGTTTTGCAATTTTTCAATTGCTGATTTGATGATACCATTTTCCTAATACCCACCTCATTACAATGTGAGTGGTAAGTGGGGAAAAGGAGTTACTGGCCATTTTTGTCTGCTATTCACTGTTAACAAAAATCTTAAGTATTTTCTTAGGACGCTTTAGTAATAAAAGAAAATTAAATGTTAATGCCAATATTTAAGATGGCTCCACCATAGTTTTTCTCCAGGAAAGAGATTGAGGAAACATGTTTCTGCCTGCTAATAACCTGGATTATTGGCTAAAATAAAGCAAAAGGTGCTGCAGATAAGGGTATTATCTATCTCTTCAATCCTCTCCGTTATCTTTACTGGCCAAGATGTAAGCAGGGTCTGAGCTCTTGTACACCCTCAGAATTTTCGAGCAGCGGAGTATTTGCATTAAGTCGTAAATCAATATGCTTTTTCCTATATTAAACCAATAAAAATGTACTACTACTAGCTATGCTACATAGATACATCCAACCTGAATCAAGGGGAGATGTTTGGCCTGCACAGACAAAAAGGTCTAAGAGAGTATAAATGCACTTTGGGAAACTAGTAAAATAAAGCATTGTTTTTCAATTCATGTTATCTTACAATACACTTTTTCTAGCAGTACATTAGGTCATTTTCTTTACGAAAGTAATAAAAGCTGAAACTATTACACTTACAGTTAAAACATTCAATGGGATATGAGGCAGAAAATGATTTTTAAATTATGTCAACTGCAGATTATAGCTAAAATTAACTATGAAGCCATTTCAAGTACATTTCCCATCTCATTGATTTTGATTTGTAGATGAATTGCTTTCAAGCTCCAGATGCCTGTATGCTAATAATTCCATTTACAGCGCATGCTCGAGGCAGTGCAAAACCTTTAATTTTGTTTAACTATTAATACAACCATTTATTTATAGATCGCTGGTTTTAATCCAGTTGATTAGTGACTAATCCATTCATTTTGGGATCAATAACTTTAATCTAGTTTATTAGTGAACTCTATCTATGATGTGCTGGACTAGTGTGAGTCACTTGAATTGAAAGGATCTGTAAAACTCTCACAATAACCTATGCCTGATTGACAGTCACTTGTGATCTGGGCATGCCTCACTATTCCAGAAAATATATGTTCTTGCAAGCTGAATGATCATGACATTTTAAGCTATGGAATCGGAACAACATTTTTAGAACATACCCTTTTGCTGATTGATGGAAGGCCATTGGAGGCTCCTCCGCTAATGTGGAGGAGCGTCACCCCCCTGCTCAAAAGGAAAAATAAAATGATAACTTATAGTTATTATCATTTTATTCTCAGTGGTGGGGCGGGGCTGTCCAGAGCAGGGGAGGAGTGGTGTGACCTTGAATTGTTTTGCCGGCCTTCTTGGAAATGTGGGAATATGCAAAATAGTATGTGTTATAAATTGGGTAACTGGTTGCCTGGTTTGTGAGCCCAGGTCAAGCAGCAGCCACAATCCTAGTCAGAGTAAGGCACAAGCACCCCACAAATTAAACTATACTCATCCCCCTAATAACTTGGCATAGAGTAGTCAGGCTTGACTTATAAGCAATGTGTAAAGTATGTGTGCAACACTTCAAACAGTAAAACAGTAAAAACACCACACAAAAAGATCCCCCAGCAAGTTAGGTAAATAGCGACAAATTAAATAAATAAAAGATGACCAAAATAACAAGTTATTAATTTTGAAAGAGTACCTTGCAATATAGCGCCTAAAAGCATAAAGCTTAAACCACGGCTTAACTGGCTCAAAGTCAACAGTTCAGGCCAACAGCAATGGAGTGTGCACATTATAAGGTCCCAGATTAGTCCCACTGAATTTTTAGCTTTTCAAACTTTGCGCCAAGAGTCCTGTTTGCTTTGGAGAGGGTCGTGAGGAGCAAGAAGAGCATCACGGGCAGCAGTCAGCATGGTGCGAACAGCAGGCTGGACGTCGCAGATGGTTGGGCTGGAGCTTGGCGGTCCCCCACGGGCTCTCGGTGCTCTATGCAAAGAAACGAGCTGACGCCGACTCTTCCTGGATTTTGGTGTGCGGTTCAAGAGCAAACAGGCCCGCTTTCAATCGTAAAGAGCCCAAAAGCTTGATTTTAGGAGCTTGTGAGCCACACTAAGGGTCCAGGACCTGAGAGGCAACACTTCAGAGTCAGGAACTCACTGAGGATGGTTCCAAGAGCTGTTGGGCAACCTTTTATGTCCCTGATGCTCATATCAAGAGGCCAACAGACTAGCGTTTTGAGTCAGTCTGGGGTCCTGGGTTCAAGATGAATTTGCAGGTCCAGTTCTTCTTCCCAAGTCAACAGGGCAGCAGGTCAGCAGAGCAGGGCAGCAATTCCTTTAGAGCAGTAGTCCAGCAGAGTGGCAGCCCTTGTAGCAGCACAGCAGTCTTTTCTCTTTGAAGAGTCTACACAGGACCAGAAGAGTTGGTGTCTGAGGCCCTTCTTGTATACACAGTTGGGCCTTTGAAGCGGGGGAAGCTTCTAAAGGTATGCCTTTGAAGTGCACAGCTGCCATGCTTTCCTGGTCCTAACTCCAGACTCACTACAGGGAGACAGGACACAGCATATTCACTTGTAAGTGAGGCTGGGCCCAGCTTCTCCCTTGCATCCTGCCAGTGATGGCCCGGTCAGTCACACCTAAGCTTCCGGGTGTGGATGTCTAGGAGGAATACGCAAAGCCCCACTGTCACGCATGTCCAGTCATGTGACCCAGAGACATCCTGCAGGCACCAAATGGCTAAGGCAAGAGCATGCCAACTTTCTAACAGTGAAATATCAAAAAACTACCTTAGCTGATAATTATTTAGCGACCTCAAGTTTTTCGTAAAGATCAAGCAATTTAATTATCTTAACTGTATTTCTGACTTAGACTTTTTGGGTATTTTGAGCCATTAAAAATACATACTCTAGATAACTTGTAGGCAACATTTTCAAGACATTCACAGTATTTACAGCCCATCTGTTTGTATGAAAAAACGAAAATTACAGACTACATGAAGGCAGGACAAACTAAATATGTGAAACAAAAATTAATTACATGAAACAAAAGTTAATTCGCAACATACCAGTCTTTTAGTTGGAAATTGCTGGAGTTTCCTATTTCACTTTTAAGTGGCTCAACCTAGCTGATTAAGAGGCCCAACCCCTTTATTTTCTCACTCAACTTTCCTAAAGTGGCATTTTCACAATTGTAATTTAAAATCCGACTTATACAATGTAGTAAGGCAACACCAATGTTTTCCTAAGGGAGAGATAGGTCTTGCAGTACTGAAAAACTATTGTAGGAGTTTTTCGCAACTAGTACATGTAAAACTTAAAAGTACATGTCCAACTTTTTAAATACACTTCACCCTGCATTTTGGGCTGTCCAGGGCCAACCCTAGGGGTGATATATTTATTAAAATTGAAGTTTTGGGCCTGGCAATATGTTTACTTTGCCAGGACATAAAGGCAGTTTAAAACTGCACACAAAGGTTCTGCAATGGCAGGCGTGAGACATGTTGAAGTGGATACTTAAGTGGGTGGCACAATCGGTGCTGCGTGCCCACTAGTAACATTTAATTTACAGGCCCTGGCACATGTGGTGACACTTTACTAGGGACTACCAAGTAAAATAAATATGATAATTGGGTATAGGCCAATTTTACAATGTTTCAAGGAGAGAGCACAAGCACTTTACCACTGGTTAGCAGTGGTGGAGTGTACAGAGTCCTTAAGCCAAAAAAACGAATTCAGAAAAAAGTAGGAGGAAGGTAAAACATTCGAGGGTGACCCTGCAAATAGAGTCAGATCCAACAGTAGATCTTTTTGCCCCTAGTCAAAAATTCTGCTGCTTTCTGATACATACTTATGAGGAAGCTGTGATTTTTATAACCATAGGTAAACATTTGCTGGACATTGTGGGTAAGGTTACGTGATGGGACCTACAAAGGCTACACACTCCTGCCTTTCTCTAGTTAACTAGCCTTAAGAACTAGCTTCCAGATATGATATGGGAAATCAGGAATGGGTCTGAGAGTTTTTCCCTAATGGCACTTTAGATTCATCAAATTATACTAGGGAAGGAGAAGGGTTTAGCATTTCCTGCCTTGGACCTTAGGCCCAAACATGTCAGCAACATCTTTTCCGATGAAGAGTGTGAATATGGAATGGGAGGTTATTTGCTATTATAATTTGATTTACTTACACTTTCTGTATAAAATTGTTAGTAAGTATTCTCAAAAACGAGTTTTGAAAAAGGGCTCCCTTACATTACAGCATTTCAGAATTCTGCGTGGCACAAATTACACCCTTACCTAAACTTTGGGGCATATTTACAAGGAAATGGCAGAGCACAGCAAGGCAGCAAATTTTCCAGCACCGCACTCTACCATTTCCAAAATGAAGGGATGCGCCGTATATAAAAGAATAGAGCGCGCTCCTGAATTTTCCCTAGTACTGGCGCTAGAAATAGCTGCCTAGCGCCAACACAGACACCCTTTGTCATAGTGCAAGGGTTCCTGTGTTTGCAGGGAGTGATTGTTTATGTGCAGGAAGGTGTTCCTTCCTACACATAAACAATCAATAATGGTGATTTGTTACTTCTATGTATGCCGCATCCTGCAAAACACATAGAAGTAGCAAATCGTCATTATTTAATGATTGTTTATGTGCAGGAAGGGAAACCTTCCTGCAGATAAATAATTATTAATGGCGTTTTGATCTTTCTATGTGTACTGCAGAATGCAGCACACATAGAAAAAGCAAAAACGAGTAGAAATAAAAGTATTTCTTCTTTTTGTGCAATTCCAAAGCCTGCTATTGCTTGATGTTTTTGGCGCAGCCTCAGATTTACAGATCCTTGTAAATCTGGGCAGTGTCAAAAAGCAATGGGTGTTGCGGTGGAATGCCCAAAGCAACACCCATTGCACCCCCCTTTCATGCAGATACCTGCCTGAAAGAGTACCATATTTAAAAGCGGTGTTAAGACACATAAAGTGGCTTAACTCTACTTTGTAAATATGGTGCAAGGCATTGCACAAGCGGAACGTTGATAAAAGTGACATTCCAGTGGGGCAATCCCCTTGTAAACATGCTTAGATTCTTAGCTACAGTTAAGAACTGCATAGCTTTCCTTGAAATGCAATTTCAATTAATTTTATATTTCATTATCAAGTGATTAATAGTTAGCTCACAATGAAAAATCACTGCAGTTCATGCATCAGGTATCGGTTGTGTGTAACATTGTTTTTTGTACAAACTTCAAAAGCTATATATCTATTCACCCAGAAGAGTCTGGGGAATGCAACTGACATTTATGTTTGTAAATTGATCTTCAATACAAAAGTTGCAGACGTGCACCTTGTCGCTAAGTTCACTTTTTCCAATACACATTCACTGTTTTGACTATTGTACGACCCCTTGCTAAACATTGTCTTTTGTCGTATATTTTCTCACTCAACTTTCCTAAAGTGGCATTTTCACAATTGTAATTTAAAATCCAACTCCGAAAGTTATGATGTTAAATTATGATTCCAAAGACACCAAAATGAACCGATTATCTCTTCCCATTTGGAAATTACACTTATACAATGTAGTAAGGCAACACCAATGTTATCCTAAGGGAGAGATAGGTCTTGCAGTACTGAAAAACTAATGTAGGAGTTTTTCGCAACTCGTACATGTAAAACTTAAAAGTACATGTCCAACTTTTTAAATACACTTCACCCTGCATTTTGGGCTGTCCAGGGCCAACCCTAGGGGTGACATATCTATTAAAATTGAAGTTTTGGGCCTGGCAATATGTTTACTTTGCCAGGACATAAAGGCAGTTTAAAACTGCACACAAAGGTTCTGCAATGGCAGGCGTGAGACATGTTGAAGTGGATACTTAAGTGGGTGGCACAATCGGTGCTGCATGCCCACTAGTAACATTTAATTTACAGGCCCTGGCACATGTGGTGACACTTTACTAGGGACTACCAAGTAAAATAAATATGATAATTGGGTATAGGCCAATTTTACAATGTTTCAAGGAGAGAGCACAAGCACTTTACCACTGGTTAGCAGTGGTGGAGTGTACAGAGTCCTTAAGCCAAAAAAACGAATTCAGAAAAAAGTAGGAGGAGGAAGGTAAAACATTCGAGGGTGACCCTGCAAATAGAGTCAGATCCAACAGTAGATCTTTTTACCCCTAGCCAAAAATGCTGCTGCTTTCTGATACATACTTATGAGAAAGTTGTGATTTTTATAACCATAGGTAAACATTTGCTGGACATTGTGGCTAAGGTTACGTGATGAGACCCACAAGAGCTACACACCCCTGCCTTTCTCTAGTTAACTAGCCTTAAGAGCTAGCTTCCAAATATGATATGGGAAATCAGGAATGGGTATGAGAGTTTTTCCCTAATGGCACTTTAGATTCATCAAATTATACTAGGAAAGGAGAAGGGTTTAGCATTTCCTGTCTTGGACCTTAGGCCCGAACATGTCAGCAACATCTTTTCGGATGAAGAGTGTGAATATGGAATGGGAGGTTATTTGCTATTATAATTTGATTTACTTACACTTTCTGTATAAAATTGTTAGTGAGTATTCTCGAAAACAAATTTTGAAAAAGGGCTCCCTTACATTACAGCATTTCAGAATTCTGCGTGGCACAAATTACACCCTTACCTAAACTTTGGGGCATATTTACATGGAAATGGCCGACAAAGAGAAACGAGGAGCAAACATCTACATAACAATAAATCATTGAAGTCTTTCAGTTTTAGTCAATAAAGAGAATTAGTATGATTTAAAAGGGTTTTATTTTCCAATTTGTTTAGTCTTTATCTTGTTATTCATTAGGCTTCAGTCTTTAAAATTCAGTATTAAAAGTTAATATAATACATTTATTTGATATATGATTATAAAATAGAACAATATTTTCGTCAGAATCTCAGTAAATATAGTAATAATACAGCAAGTATGTTACATAAAGGACTCCCATTTTCTCAGGCTGGTACAATAAGCTTTCAGACATTAAAGCTTGAAAAGTTACCCTGTTGATGTCTTACTGTATAGTAGTCTTCCCACAAATCATTCTTCCACACAACTGCTCTGCACTTGTGAGAACTCACTATCAGTTGTCTAATCCATAACAGACACCTTTTCACTGGCTAACAGTAGGCTTCTGAAGTAGCAACATATGCAGTAAAGAGACACATCTTGCACAAACAACTATCCAATGTGAAATACAAGCCTTTCAGTGTTAATGCATTATTTTTCATTTAATGTCATCAACAGTTCCCTAATTTAATTCAGCACTTTATCATGTGCAGGCCTTCAACATTTAAGTATGGTTACCTACTATAAATGTTTGCATTTAGCATATGTTTTATTTAAACATAAACTGGAGCACATTATCAATAAGCGTATTGTGACATAAAGTTTGCTTCAGCACTGTCATGATCAGATGTTGGACAGCCAGGGTTTATGTTTATGTCTTCTAATTAGGTCAAGAATCAATGTTTGTATTAGGAGACACCAAGCACTGACAATAGGTAAATAGGAAATTGTATTTACTTCTGTATATGGCTGCATTATTTCAGTGCTTCCTTTTATTAATTGACAATGTCCTTACTAAAAGTACTGGCCCATTAAGGTGGGGATAGAGACAACGACATTTGTAAAAATACAAATGTACTCACCCTTTTAAATGCCTAATTCTCTACTAGCACAATTAAGGTCACCAAACAAGTATTTCACACAAAAACAGCCTTTTTCAGAGCTGTCAATAAAAACAAAATAATCTAAACATAATCTTAAGAACAGTTCAAAACAAAGAAAATGTTATCAGATAGACTGAAAGAAATGCACAACAATTAAACAGTGCAAACACAAACTTACAAACAAATAACTTACAAGCAATCCTTGGACTAAATAGAAAAACAAGTCAAGTCAAGTGACACAATCTCAAATGCTGAAAATTATGTTAGAAAATACTTTTCATCTATACTCCTACTCCAGTACAGGGCTTAATTTGTGCAAGTAGTCACCAGCACTTAATTGCCAACACCAGCACTTATGGCAGCTGCCACATGGAGGCACTGTTTGTTTTCTTTGGAGATGAGCGCAGCAACAGTTGTTTATTAATTCAACATACATTTAAAATTACTAATATTTGCCGCCCTAGCCTCCTGACCAGGACACTGTCACTTATGTTTTTTTCAAATTAAGCACTGCTCCAGTATGGTAAAAAAAATAATTATCCTCAGTTCAATAAAGGCAGCTTCAGTTTAATTTGATAAAATATTAAACTTACAATTAATACATTTCCATTATTGATAATAGTGATAAATACATTTCATTGCCGCATCAATTGAATTTGTTACAGAAAAAAAAAATCAGATTCTATAAATACTGTGACAACAATGGAAAAAAATCGTAAAACACATATATTTATTTTTCTCATGTTGGTGTGTGGAAATGAAAAGTACAAATGTCCAAATATTTTGTCATTTATTTTTCACTCTTGGTATGTTATTCAGTACTATGGTCACTGAAGAGGTTGATTTGCATAGTAAAAAGCGCTTTTCATTGTTTGTACTAGAGTACCACCTGCTCTTAAGATCGGTCTTGTTAGTGGTATGTTGTCTCACTGAGGAGCAACTGAGGAACTCACGATACATCCCTGCCGGCTGGGGCCATGATGATAGGGGGAGCTCAGTGTCCACTTTTAATGTAGTTCCTAGTTGCAGAGGTGTTTGATAGAGACACTGAAGGTCCCTCAAGCGCTAATTTCACTGGCACATGCACACCATGTCTATTTCCAAAAGAAGTATACTTCATTGTGAATTCCTCAAGCTGTACAGGTATTTTTATGCATACCCCTCGTAATCTTTGTTGTATGTTGGTTGCTTTTGATCCTGACTGTAGTTGTTCATTTGAATCTCTGCAGTGATTGCCTATTAGGAGAATCTGTGTTGAATGTCCTCAGGCACACATTGCCTGCCCCTACAACCTTGCACCAGGATCTGCAGTGAGATGAGCTTCTTTGTGAGCAGACTTTCTTTCGTGCCCATTCCATTCAATATACATCTCGCTGTACTTAGCATGGCTATCGATTACGCCACATGACTGGGTGAACCATCGCACTCAGAAATGCATGGGTTAATTTTTCCACAGTACTCTACAGACCATGGAGTCAGTTCTTTTCTGTAACCATGATATGGACAGTTCTCTCCCACCCAAATGCTGCATCATTTCATAACCTGGAAGAGATTGATGAGCCTGGCATAATTTTCTTTTTAACGAAGCCATTTTTGTTTAGAATTTTGTAAAGTTATAATTTAGTTCCAAAGACAGGGGCACTAAATATCTGTTAATTTGACCTGAGTGCCTTTTCTAAAACTTTTTTGGTGACAGGAATTCTTAATTCACACACAGATAGACAGAGAACATATAGGGGCCGATTTCGATGCCGTTCCGACCATATCGAAATGTCAAGTTTGGATTCCTTTCCGACTGACCAATTATAATGTGGTCAGTCGAAAAGGAATCCGAACGGGCTTTCCCGTCAACAATTCAGAAAGGGTCCTCTAATCCCAAGGGCGGCTCTCTCCACCTGAGGGTTTACGATGGCAGATTCCCACAGCCTTTCTGTGCCAGCCTTTCCATCTCAGAAAGGCTGTGGGAATATGACTTTGGGGGCTCCGGATGGTGGCCATAGGTGCCCCCCTGTTGATCCCTGCACCCGGTGGAGCTTTTCTTGTGTGAATCAGTGCAAGTACACACAGATTTTGACACAATACTCGATCTACTAAGACAGCCAGATCAGACTTTTCATAAAAAAAATAACACCCCTTTGAGGAATGTGCTAACGAGGAGAAATATGTTCATTTCCCAAATATCACTCGCAGTATAGGTGTCAACAGCAGACATCAAGACTGTTGGATCCTTCCAGTACACATAGGAATGTGTACTGAACGTTGTGATTTCAGTACTAATCGTGCGCTAGACAGTGCACAATGATCTTTGAAAGGCTGTGCGCCAGGCAAGGCAGCCTTGTAGAGTAACATTGCAGAAGATGTCTGCCGCAGCAAGCCAATCCTAATAGATATGGCTCAGAGGCTCTGTGCTGTGCTTCCTCCCTTTCGCAACACAGCACAGAAAACGTGGAGGCTGTGCTGCGTTCTGGGAGAAGTAAGCAATACTGGCCCAAAATGTTTTTCTCACACAGTACCACAAACAGCACATGACATGCTGTCAGTCAAATCTAAAATGTATGCACAATGTTTTAATTTCCCCATATGTAAAATATTTTTTATCAGCAGACCTTCAATTATAGGTTCACACGTATATCCCCCTGTCATTACACAAGCATGCTGGATGTTCTTTTGAAAACAATGCACAGCAAGCACAATGATTTGGATGCTTCTGTTAACCTACATTAGGGCACATCAGAGAAGAGTAATAAATTGGAATATGTGACTTTCAATCAATTATTTCAATGTAGCAATTAATTAAGTATCACAACCAACAAGGAAGAGGATTCCATTTATTATGGAATTTTGATTATTTCTTACATGCAAATTAATTCTTAAATGCTACCTACAGCAACTTAATAAACAATCACATTCACATATTTTCTTTTCCTACACATACTGATATAATTGCATACATGATCCAATCGAAATATTGAAAATTCTAGTAAATAGGAATAGACAAGGGAAAGTGTAAACATGAGCAGTTTACATTTAAAACATAATTATATCAGATTGTAACTGTAACTCAAGTAAATAAAATAGGCATAATGAGCCATGCACATCATTTCCCCCCTTGGCTGAAAGTTTCTCAGGAGCTGCTGGTGCTGCTGCTGTGAAACTCTATGGAAGATGAGGATGGACGACTTTCTCCTGGGGTAAAAGAGAACCTGCTGCTTTGCCATCAGAAAAGCAGATTATGAACTGAGTTGTAAATTACTCAACCTTAAATTCATAGGCTCTGGTTTAGGACTTTGCATAAACTATGTTTTAAGTAGGTAATCCATTAATAGCACTACTGGCAGCCAGTTCATATACATATATATTAAACTTGTCAAGGAGTTTAGGGACATAGCCAGCAAAGACAAAGGGTGTGTGGTGATACTGACACATTACACTTAATTTACAGAAATGTATTTAATGTTACTAAGGGTTAAAAGTGGTGTGTTACCAGATTAACAGAATGGAAGAAAATGCCTCATTTTGCATGATCACCGACATTTATTTTTTGACTGACGCTGCTAGTATTTTCACTCTTCACATTGAGAGTGCATGTGCTCTGACCCCTAAATGTGTCAAAATTGGTCGTACTCATGATTGACATATATTTTGCTTAGACACAACTTCCTAGTATGTCATGTAAAATGTACCCTGGACCTGTAAGTTAAATGTCACCAGTGGAATGCTACACATATTGTGCCACCACTAAAGTGGCAATGCAAAACATGAAAACAGGCCTGCCACCAGTAATGTGACTGTGCAGGTTTAAACTGCAAATTCGACCTGTCAACATTACCCATTTTGACAGGTCTAACCCCTCCTTTTACATACCAATGAGTCACCCTTCAGTAGGCCTTAAATGCCCATAAGGCAGGGTTCATGGAATTTAAAAGTAGGACATGTAAAATGCAATGTTAAACATGTCCTCACTGTGAGAATTCCCAAAAAGCTATTTCACTGTATCAGGGCTAGCTGTTCCACAGAAAAGCATAGGGCTGCATTAATAAAGCCAGTAATGCTATCTCCATCTAGGAACCAGATAAAAAAATGTATTCTCACTTTTTAAAATATTTGTTACAAATTCAATTGATTCATAAAGTTGGATTTGGAACAAATGTTTTACAAAGTATATTTTTTTAAAGTCACCATTAACCTGCCTAAAGCCTCTAGAAGCCCATTTGCCTGATCTTCCAACTATCCCCCAAAATCTGAATAGCTCTTTTATGTCAATTGGCTCCTAGAGCTGAGATAATAGGCCTTAAGTTTGGGTAGAGGATGATCTTTCCTTGACAGGAAGGCTTGTGGGTCTGTGCTCAGTCCCTTGCATATCCTCAAATGATACCTATCCTGTCACTCACAGTGATTCCTCCCTTTTGTCATCCTTGCCAGCCAGCTGCTCCTAGATCTGTTTTTGAGTGACCATAGAGGAGGAGTGGCTCATTTCCCTGGCACACCCCTTGGGTGGGCACAGGAGCTCTTCAAAAGGGAGGAAAGGTTCTGCCATCTTGGTTTTCCGTACAGAAGGGCAGTGTGGGATTGTTTGCAATAGGGCACACAGGAACGTCTGCAAAAGTGGGTAGGGTTACGACTGGGAATGTTTGCTTTATTGGTCAGGAAGGGGCCATCCCCATCCATAGGATACTGCCAGGCATTAATGTGGCAACTCTGGGCACCATCTTCAGAACACTATATGCCCTGTGGAAGAAAGAAGAAGGGCTGCACCTGCTGCTGAGTCCTGTGAGGAGAACCCTAAGGACTGGATCTGCTACCACTTGTAACCAGGATGAAGAAGTGGACTCAGATGGTCAGCTGACTGAAATTCTGTTAAGCGTCAAGGACACAAAAGGTGCAAAAAGGCCATCCTTCTTGAAGAGCCCAGCTGACCAGTTCCAAATGGACCTACCCTGGACGATTCTGTGGAGTGAGTTCTGATGCCCAAGTGCTGTTCCTGAGGTCCTGGAACCCTCTGTTGGTGTTGAAGTGTACGCTTCTTGCATTACCCTAAAACGGGGATCTTAGAAACTTTCCACAAACTTTTTGTCTGGAGAATCATCAAGGGACCAGAACCAATCTGCCAGCCAATCCGCTGAGGAAGCAACACCAGTGGGCTTGACTGCACTGTAGCTTCCGCTACGTTCTCGGCTCAATTCGGAATCCATCGGCGCCAAAGCTGCTTCTTCTCAATCCCGCTGCTCCCTCAATGCTGCTGCAGAAGGGGACCTGAAAAAACACTGAAGACTGCTAAGTGCAAACAATCAAATTTTTCCCACCGTAATAAATGATTGGCTCAAGACCCTGTCCTCAACCTGTTGCCATAGATCCCTTCTTTGACTTCAGCCTGCTGCCTTCAACACAGACAAAGACTTTCAATGTCTAGAACTTTTTCTAAGAGAAGAAGGCAATTCTGTGACTGTGATGTTACCTGGTCCCTGCATCTCACCGGCAAACAACAGTGTTAGATCTCAACTTGCATGACCAGTTGTACGTGGCTGACGCTTTTTGATGCTATTCTTATCGAAAACTTTAAAAATGTGTATGTCTGGTCCGCCTTTTTGGATTTTAGTTATTTTGTTCCTTAAAACATTCTCTATTTTTATTATTTGGCGTGTGATCTTTTTGTATTATGCTTTTGACTGTTAAACTGCTTTGGCACATCTAAATGCTTAACACAGTTTCTTAAGTTAGGTCTGGTTGCTCTGTGCCATAGCTACAAAGAATTGAGCTCAGGTTTATATTACTGAAACCTTTACTGGACCTAACAACAATAGTGAGAGTATTACTTGTGGGGTCCACTATCCACCCCAACTATAATCCACTTTCTCGCACAGACATCTTCCCTTCTGCATAAATACTGGGAAGTCACGTATTAGTGGAACAGTCTGATACAATGCCTTATCGTAACGATATATGCAGTTCTTTTGCAGCTACTTGTTTGAACAGTGTCATATTTTGTTTGATAAGTAACAGGATTCAGAAGTCAAAAAGGATAAATCCCTATCCCAACCTTTTCCCTTTGTTTAGAGTTGTGTGCCCATTTAAATATTAATTGTAATTCTTGAGCAAGATGTATTGGATATACTTCTGTAAATGTTTCAAAGTGCAAATCAAACACATAGAAAACTTGAATTTAGAACTTGCGTGGTGGTGAAAATGTGCAGGTTTTTCTTTTGGCTGTTTATTCCTAGATAGGTAGCTGCTTCACCCTTCATAGACCGCAGCTTAGGACTATATTATTTACGGTTTTGTCCTATGAAGTTGATCATTGAATTCATCTGGGTTGCTTTCTTATTGATCATCAGTGGTTTGCACCTTCACCCAGGACAGCCGGCAGCAAGTTCCTGTGTTCCTTATTGCTTAGCGCAACTTACTCTAAGAAGTTTTTATAGGTGCTGCGTAGATTTGTGCCTGGTCATGTGTGACTTGTTTTTGGCCCTTGTTTCAAAACTTCTAACTGCTTTTTCCTAGCCTGACAGCTGCTTAGTCCTTGGATGTATTCTTCCTTGTAGATGTTTTGCTCATTGGTTCTGCATGTCTTCCTGCTTTTTCCTTGGTGGATTGATGTTTGATCTTTAGAGGCTTCCTGCTTGGTTTTCGCTGGCCTTGTGTTTGGTTCAAGGTGATTGCCAGCTTGACCTTAAGGGATTTGCTGTTTAGTGCAAGATGGAGTTCTGCTGATACTTGTGGCTTGCTGCTATGTTCTATGTAAAAGACACACAATTGACGGACGGATGCAGAACAAATCAAAACATTCACCCCCAGTCAAGAGATCTGGGTTAAATCCATCTTTCTTTTGCTCACCATGCCTCCCCAGTTTAGACCTGGCCATATGCAAACCAGTCTTGACCCTGTGCCTCATGGGAACAGTCCAGCCCGAACTGCCAAGCCAGGTCCTTCCTGGACTGGAAACAAGCATCCTAAGACCGGTGTCTGGGTTTCACCCCTCTTCAGCCAGGATAGCTTGATTCCAGTGGCACAGTGGGCCCAGGACCCACGTCTGGGCATACCCAGCACACTTAGGGCTTGAAAGCAAAAGACACACAATTGATGGACAGAATGCAGATCAAATCAAAACATTCACCCACAGTCAAGAAATCTGGGTTAAATGCATCTTTCTTTTGCTCACCATGCCACCCCAGTTTAGACCAGGCCATATGCAAAACAGTCTTGACCCTGTGCCTCATGGGAACAGTCCAGCCCGAACTGCCAAGCCAGGTCCTCCCTGGACCGGAAAGAAGCATCCTAGGACCGGTTTCGGGGTCACCCCTCTTCAGCCAGGATAGCTTGATTCCAGTGGCACAGTGAGCCCAGGACCCATGTCTGGGCATACACGGCGCACTTAGGGCGAGAAAGCAAAAGACACACAATTGATGGACGGAATGCAGAACAAATCAAACCTTCACCCCCAGTCAAGATTTAAGATAGCCTGGGTGCTGAGGGTTATGATCCCGAAACTGGTCCCAGGATGCTTGTTTCCGGTCTGGAGAAGACATGCCTTGGCAGTTCGGGCTGGAGTGTTCCCATGAGGTACATTGTCAGACTGATTTGCATATGGCCATGTCTGAACTGGGGTGGCGGAGTGAGCTAAAGAATTATGATGGAATAAACCCAGGTCAGTTGACTGGGGGTGAGTGCTTGTAATGTTCAACACTCCGTCCATCATCCCCTTTGGTTTTGCTTTGTTCGCCCTAAGTTGGCAGGGTATGCCCAGACGTGGGTCCCTTGCTCACTTTGCCACTGGATTCAAGATAGACTGGCTGATGAGGGTTATGAACTTGAAACCGGTCCCAGGATGCTTGTTTCCGGTCTGGGGTAGACATGGCTTGGTAGTTCGGGTGGGACTGTTCCCATGAGGCACAGGGTCAGACTGATTTGCATATGGCCATGTCTGAACTGGGGTGGTGGAGTGAGCTAAAGATTGATGATGGATTAAACCCAGATCAGTTGACTGGGGGTGAGTGCTTGCAATGTTCAACACTCCGTCCATCATCCCCTTTGGTTTTGCTATGTTCTATGTAGCTTGATGCTCTCACAATAAATGGCTTGATGTTTCATAGGAGGGGGTTTGCTGCTTAGATGTAGGTGGTCTGCTTCCAAGTCTTATGTGGTTTTCTGCTTGGTTTGCTGCACTGTCCTAGTTGGCTTTCTTTTTGGTACTATGTAGTAAACTCTTGGGTCCCATGTGTGTTGCAGCATGACTGTGAGGAGCAAGGTGCTTGATCATAGATGGCTAGCTATTTGGTGGTGGGTGAAAAGGGGCTTGGTGTGAGACAATTGTTGCTTGCCCTAGCTGACTTGCAGCTCAGCTCTAAGTAGCTGGCTATTAGGCCTTGTCAGTTGGCTGTTTGGTTCTCTGTGTATAACTATTTGGCCCCAGGTGACTTGCTGCATGGTTCTGGGTAGAGCTTTTCTTGACCATATGTGTTTTCCTTTTTATCTTGCATAGCTTTCTACCTGGCATTAGGTGGCTTCCTACTTTGTTCAAATTGGCTTACTTGATGGTCCTAAGAGAGATTCCATAGTTCTGCAGCTTATTTGTGGCCTTAGTAATGTGATAGGTGGTCCCAAGCAGCTTACTGCTTACACCTAAGTGCATTGATGCTTCATTTGAGGTTGGTAGCTGTTTGCTACCAGAGGAGATTGCTTCTTGGTCATAGGCAGCCTGTTGATTGGAAGTGGATAACTTGCTGCCTAATCTAAGCATATTTTCTGATATGTTTTCAGTAGCTAAATACCACATGTGTGTAGCTGCTTTGTTCGGGGTAGATTGCTACTTGGCCGTAAATAGCTGACTGCCTGGTACCATGTGACTTGCTGCGAGGTTCTAATTGCCTTGCTGCTATGTCCATGGCGACCTGCTACTTAGTCATAGGTCAATTGCTACTTGGTTCCAAGTGAAGAGTGACCTGGAGCTATGTTGTTTGTTATTTGTTCCTTTGTGGCTTCTACTCATCATGGATGGATTGATACTTCACTCAGATATACTTGCTCTTTTGCCCAAACATGGGATGGGTTAAAAAAACATTTTCCGTTTTGGAAAAACATCAATTAGATTGATCAATGGGCCCCTGGACACTACTTACTCTCCTCAGAGAAGTTTTAAGGCATGGACAAAGTGGGTTATTGCTCGCGATCCTCACTTACCAAGGGGCCCCCAGTAAAGTTAATGGACAGTTGAAATTCCTTCTGTAATCACATCGCTCTTAAAAAACAACTTATTTTTTCTTATTTGACAGCCAAGCATGCTTAACCCCTTGTGTGCCCATGACGTGCTGGACACGTCATGGAGCACAGTTGCGCTGTGCCCATGACGTGTCCAGCACGTCATGAGGCATTCCCTGGGGAATCCCTCTGGTGCGGGCACCAGAGGGATTCCCTTTCTGCCAAAATAGCCTTGGGAGCTGGGGAAGAGCTTCCCCAGCTCCCGAGGCCACCCCCCCCCTTTCACTGTAATGTAATGGCTCATTTCAGTTTCACTTTCTACGTGCTCAGGGGGCTATCTCAGCCCCATGAGCACGTAGAAAGACGGGAGAGGTATCGTTGGAAAGGGGAGAATCTCCCCTTTCCAATGGATCCCTGCTTGGGGATCGCCATAGGAGGGCGATCCCCAAGCAGAGATCCACCCACTAGACACCAGGGAGGGGGGAGCGGCCCCTTGGGCAAGAACCTTTGCTCCCCCAAATAATTTGGGCATTATTTAGTCTTTTTGCCCCCCTGGGGGGCAGATGGGGGCAATAGACCCCAATCTGCCCCCCCGGGGGGGCAGAAAGCCCACTATACACTAGGGATTTCTTTTCAGTTCACCACCATTACAGCCTTTCTACACCATTACAGCATTGGCCCCCAATCTGCCCCCCCGGGGGGCAAAAAGACCACTAGACACCAGGGAATTGTACTTGGGCCTTCCACACGAGTGAGGCACAGTTTTTATCAGGAGACCCGGGGGAATGCTGGGTGGTAGGAAATTTGTGTCAGCCCGGTGATGCCACAACTTTCCCACGCAAAAATGTGTGAAAAAGGTGAATTTATCAGCTAAATTTGAGGTTTGCAGGGCATTCTGGGTAAGGAAACGTTGGGGGATCCATGCAAGCCATACCTCCCTGGAATCCCCCGGGTGTCTAGTTTTCAGAAATGTGTGGGTTTGGTAGGTTACCCTAGGTGGCTGCCGAGCACCGGGCCAAAAACCCAGGTGACCCCCCTTGCAAAACCATGTCGTTTTGAGGTAGGCAATTTTCATGTCGCCTCAATACGTTTTGGGCCCTTGCCTGTCGCGGGTACTTGGGCCTCCCACACGAGTGAGGCACCGTTTTTATCGGGAGACCCGGGGGAACGCTGGGTGGTAGGAAATTTGTGTCAGCCCGGTGATGACACAAATTTCCCAGACAAAAATGTGGGAAAAAGGTGATTTTTTCAGCTAAATTTGAGGTTTGCAGGGAATTCTGGGTAAGGAAACGTTGGGGGATCCATGCAAGCCATACCTCCCTGGAATCCCCCGGATGTCTAGTTTTCAGAAATGTGTGGGTTTGGTAGGTGCCCCTAGGTGGCCACCAAGCACCGGGCCAAAAACCTAGGTGACCCCCTTGCAAAATCAGGTCGTTTTGAGGTCGGCAATTTTCATGTCGCCTCACTACGTTGTGGGCCCTTGCCTGTTGCGGGTACTTGGGCCTCCCACACGAGTGAGGCACAGTTTTTATCGGGAGACCCGGGTGAATGCTGGGTGGTAGGAAATTTGTGTCAGCCCGGTGATGCCACAACTTTCCCACACAAATATGTGTGAAAAAGGTGAATTTATCAGCTAAATTTGAGGTTTGCAGGGCATTCTGGGTAAAGAAACGTTGGGGGATCTATGCAAGCCATACCTCCCTGGAATCCCCCGGATGTCTAGTTTTCAGAAATGTGTGGGTTTGGTAGGTTCCCCTAGGTGGCCACCGAGCACCGGGCCAAAAACCCAGGTGACTCCCCTTGCAAAACCAGGTCATTTTGAGGTAGACAATTTTCATGTCGCCTCAATACGTTTTGGGCCCTTGCCTGTCGCGGGTACTTGGGCCTCCCACACGAGTGAGGCACAGTTTTTATCAGGAGACCCGGGGGAATGCTGGGTGGTAGGAAATTTGTGTCAGCCCGGTGATGCCACAACTTTCCCACACAAAAATGTGTGAAAAAGGTGAATTTTTCAGCTAAATTTGAGGTTTGCAGGGCATTCTGGGTAAGGAAACGTTGGGGGATCCACGCAAGCCATACCTCCCTGGAATCCCCCGGGTGTCTAGTTTTCAGAAATGTGTGGGTTTGGTAGGTTCCCCTAGGTGGCCGCCGAGCACCGGGCCAAAAACCTAGGTGACCCCCCTTGCAAAACCAGGTCATTTTGAGGTAGGCAATTTTCATGTCGCCTCAATACGTTTTGGGCCCTTGCCTGTCGCGGGTACTTGGGCCTCCCACACGAGTGAGGCACCGTTTTTATTGGGAGACCCGGGGGAACGCTGGGTGGTAGGAAATTTGTGTCAGCCCGGTGATGCCACAACTTTTCCACACAAAAATGTGTGAAAAAGGTGATTTTTTCAGCTAAATTTGAGGTTTGCAGGGCATTCTGGGTAAGGAAATTTTGGGGGATCCAAGCAAGCCATGCCTCCCTGGAATCCCCCGGGTGTCTAGTTTTCAGAAATGTGTGGGTTTGGTAGGTTTCCCTAGGTGCCGGCAGAGCTTGGGTTCAAAAACTACAGCTAGGCACTTTGCCAAAAAAGGTTCATTTTTCACTGCGAAATTGAGGTGTGTCCATGATGCGTTTTGCGCCGTTTCCTGTCGCGGGCACTAGGCCGACCCACACAAGTGAGGTACCATTTTTATCGGAAGAATTTGGGGAACACGGGGTGGGTGGAAATTTGTGGATCCATGCAGATTTCAGAACTTTCCACCAGAGAAATGTGGGGGAAAAGTGTTTTTTTGGGCAATGGGATTCTGGGTAACAGAACCTGGTGGGAGTCAGTCCAGTCACCCCATCCTGGATTCCCCTGGGTGTCTAGTTTTAAAAAATGTATAGGTTTGCTAGGTTTCCCTAGGTGCCGGCAGAGCTAGGGTTAAAAAACTACAGCTAGGCACTTTGCTAAAAAAGGGTAGTTTTGCATTGTGAAAATGTGGTGTGTTCACGTTGGGTTTTGAGCCATTTCCTGTCGTGGGCACTATGCCTACCCCTACAAGTGAGGTACCATTTTTATCGGGAGACTTATGGTAATTCAGATTTGTAAAGGAACTGTTATTACCTATTGACTTTCGATGCATTTCTGCCTTCCAAATGAAAGACATTGTGTAAAAAAGAAGTCATTCTAAAAAATGACTGATAATTCTCATGCTAGTATGAGTATTCCCAAATTCGGAAAGGTGCAAATATCTACTGTTTCTAAACTCTATATTTTGTTCCCATTTCAGAAATACATAGGTGTCTTTCATACCGATTTTTCCATGTACACATTTTTACACAATAATTGCTATATACCCGGTACATAATAAAAAACCATTGCAAGTTGATGCTCAGTTTTTGGCTCTGGGTTCGTCGGGTTCTTGGTGAACCTACAAGTCCTATATATCCCCACAACCAGTAATGTCCAGCGGATGTAACGATATAAAAGGCGCTTTTTTCAACAAATTTTCAATTTATCCTATATTTAACTGTTAGTTTCTATGAAGAAACCTTGATGGATCTACACAAATGACCCCTTGCTGAATTCAGAATTTTGTCTACTTCTCTAAAATGTATAGCTTTCCAGGATCCCTTATTGCTTTTGTACCCATTTCTACCATTAACTGGAAGGAGGTCAAAAGCACAAAAATTAGCAAAAACAGGCTATGTCCCAGAAAAATGCAAAAACTGTGTAAAAAATGTTGGGTTTCTGACAAAAGTCTGGTATCCCCTAAAAGCTGGGAAAATGGTGATTTCAGCCCCACAAACCCTTTTTTGATAACACTTGCAGGGAAAAACCCAGATGCTTTCATTTTCAGCCTGTTTTTCCCATTTCCCCCCCAAAAAACTAAATTTAGCTGTATTTTGCCTCATTTCTGTGACCCCTCCAGGGGAATCCACGAACCCTGAGTACCCTCAAAATCCCCATGATGTTGGAAGAAAAGGACGCAAATTTGGCGTGGATACCTTATGTGGTCAAAAAGTTACAGGGGCCTCAGCGCGCACTACCCTAAATAGCCAAAAAAAGGGCGTGGCACAGGAGGGGAAAAGGCCTGGCAGCGAAGGGGTTAATAGAAATTTAGGGCCAGAGTTACTAAGAGTTTGCTGTGGGGCGAAAGTTCATGAAATGACGCAATCAGAACAACCTCTTGCTTTGTAAATAGTAAATCTCACATTTGGATACATAAAGGGATGTTACTTTGGTGTCTCTTTGACAGATTAACTCATCCAGCCATAGTTTGTGGCACAAAGCCCAATCTACTATGATAGCCAAGCTGGGCATTGCATAACAAACAATAACTCCTCCCGGAAGCAGATTTTAACTTAAAGAAACATTTTAATTTCTCCAATCATTTTACACATTGCATGTGTGCTGCACTGTACACTGTGGAATGTTTAAGAATAATCTAGACAATAAGAGTTTGCACTGCAAGAGTATGCTTCCAGTACAAATCCTATGATAGACAGAATGCATACCATGGTGTAAAGGTTGTGCGTGGTCCTAGGCAGCCTGTTTGTGTAAAAGTGCTGGGGTAATGAGCAGAGCCAGTGCTGTGCTGCTTTCTCATCCTTACAGAATGCACTAGAGTAGCTTTGGTTGATGAGCTGCATTGGGCTAAAACATAATAATCTGCCCCTTTATTGGTAAATGCCTTGCCTGCCTAGCCTTAACCCTCCCATTTGAAGGCATTTGGTGGCAATTAAACTGAAAAATAATATTTCTGTGTCATTCGTCTGTCTTTACTTCACCTCACCTCTTCTACCTGAAGCCTCTCTCTTAACCTCTCTCTTTATCTCTACTTCTCTATGTACCTTTATCCTCACTATGTTATTCATTTCACAGGAGTGAGATATGAGCACATTTGACAGAAGACACTGCTGTGGAAAAAGATTGAGATTGTTAGAGTTCTGAAACATTCTGCAGCATAGTGGTGTGAGGTGTCTGAAGCGTGCTACAAAACGGAGAGTAAAGTGGCCTGTTGAGACCCAAGTAATTCAGCAAGTCAAAGATTTAAAATTTCCAGAGAATTTCTCAATATGAACAGGTATTTATTATTTCAGAAAATAGTTTGACAATGGCAACAGGGAGAAGAACTTGTGGAGACAATTGGGGCCTCATTTACAACTGTTTGGCATTGGGCAGTGTCGCAAATCTCCTTGCGGTGGTCCTCTGCGTTACAAAAGGAAAGGGCAGGAATGCACTATATTAATGAAATATGTCACATTCCTGTCCTCTCTGGGACACCTGCCTGCACAAATTCAATCAATGGAGGCATTTTCCTCTTTCTATGTGTGCTCTATAATGCAGCACACATATAAAGAGGAAAAAAAGAGGAGAAATAAAGTTATTTCTCCTCGTTATACCTCCGGGGATGGGGGGGCACAGTTTTGACACATGCCCAGGTTTACCGACTCTGGTACATCTGTGAATGTGTCAAACCCCATGGGTGTTGCGTGGGAAAACACACAGCAGTGTCCATGAAACACAAACTTGATGTAGAGTATGGCAATGCTTCGCTTTACTCCATATCTATGAGGCCATGCAAAGGCAATCAGGGTGGCTTTGCATTGCCTCATAGATATTATTGAGAGGCCTGCGCCACTGGAGTGTCATAACAATTGACAATCCGTTGGTGCAGGCCTCTTGTAAATGAGGCCATACGTTTTTGAGTTTGGAAGAAGGTCGTTAGAGAAAACATAGACAATCCAGTTTGTATGAAATCTCTGTCTTTTGGAACTCTCCTGATCATTATGAGCATGAGTTGTTTGTGCGGGGAATCAAAAGAGGTCAGTGGTATAAAATATGGGTAAGGCAAGGGATAGAGATTGTTTGGTTAGAAACATTATACAATGGAGAACCAATGTCTCTTGGACAGGAGAGTCATGATGAGGCTCATAAGCACTCATCAAAGGAACTGAGTAAATGAACTGAGTGAAGCACAGTCTCTGAGTTTGGCAAGAAGTAGGGATATAGGATGTGAGTGGGTGGGAATCTAATTCAGACTACTGGATTCTATCTCTTCTCTCACTGTGTAGTTTCTACCCTCTATTTACTTCACCACATTCTTCGCGGTGAAGTGACTAGAGGGTAAAAGATAAGCCATGAGAGAAGAGATGAGGTCAAGTAGTCTGAATTAGAAGGGTTAGCAGCATCATCAGCATGAGGTGAAGCTATGTTAGATAGACAGGTATGAAAGTTCAGATAAAATAATGTAATATCTAAATTATGGATCATAATTGTTCCTTTCTTATAAATAGACAAATAGAAATAGAAATAGAGATATAAAATCAGCCTTGAAGGCTAATGTTTTCAGAATCTACCCAATTGTGTAGCAATACAATTTGATGACTGTATTTAGAGTATATATACCCCTTTGTGTGTGGTGGGACATGGGTGCTGCCCATATACTTCAGTCCAGTGTACTAGCCTAGTCTACCTGAAAAAACGATCTAGGGTCTAGGCTATAACAGCAGCAAGGCTTAGCCTGGTAATATCAAAAAACAGAAGAGCTGCCAATGCTGCCCATTATTTGACACATATTCACATTCAAAGTGTAATCATTGAAAAATTAACACTGATGACTTATTTTTCTGTCAGATTTAATCTTGAATGACTTGAATTATAAAAGACACATAACACTACATTGTACCCCAAACCAAAAGACTCATCTTAAAGTGATGTACATAATTTTTTGTATACATATTTGACTTTTTGGAACAGACACAACAAAAAACTTTTTTCTATACAGAACCCACATTAAATACGTCACTCATACCCATTCATACCAATCATATCTAAACACACCAAAATATTTCATAATGAATTATAGAGGCCATCAGCACAAATTATATGTCATTCACAAAGAACTCTATTTTGATTTAGCTCGAGGATTAGCCTCAGACTAAAGGTCGACGCGTTTCAGATCCCTTTTCTTGGAGAGATCCTCATCAGGACCAATGTGCGACTGAAACAAACAGAAACAAAAAACTGCGTTTACTAAATGACCCAATGCATTGCATGTCTAAGCTTCCAAGCCGCTAAGTTTAACTCTTACCTGCACTGCTGCAGTAAAAATCCTAAACGGAATTGATTCCGATATGGACCTGAAAGGGGGGGTAACAACAAGGTCTCTTAGTGCTACCGTACTTGATTAAAAGTCATTGACAGCCTCCTAAACCGTACATTGTAGTCAGTGTTTAATCATAGTTTCTTACTTGTGATGTCTTGGCAGTATGTGGACCCAACTGTGGGTGGGAGGTTGAGGATTCTGTTATATGAAAAAATGGGCGTGTTACTGTGAGTACAAGGGTTAACATAGTCTTATTCAGAAACTCTGGAACTCCTTTTATTGAAAACATACCTTGAATCGTAGCGTTTGGTCGAGCAAACAGAGGACGATCGGTATTTCTAAGTCCTTGGCATTTACTTCTCTCTGTGAGGAACAGAAGCGGACCGATTAGGGTACCGTCACACGGCTGACTACGCAAGTCTAATCAACTCACGTCCAAGGTGAAAGCCTTCTTTTCTTTACTCGCGCAGATCTTACCTTCAATTGCAATGGTTTCCGGCGTGTTGTATTACTCGCTGCCTTCAACGCATTGGCGTCTTCCTGGTGTTGAACTTCCTATGTGCCGTTCAGATCTCGCGATCTTTTTACTGCCTCTGGGAAATGTAGTTCGGAATCGTGCTATGTTCGCGTATATGTAAACAAACTTTATTCGATACTGGTGCTTTAATGAACAACACTATCTTCTTTGTGTGGATGCCTAATTGCTACATAGATGCCTTAATGAGATGGGAGTTGACCGAGTGCTGATCTCTTATTGTATTATATTGTATTGATGAAATGATGTCCTGCTCATACCCTTGGAGCATTTGGCATTAAGCCTGATGTTAGACTTTGTCTATATCGTCTAATTATAGCGGTCTTCAACTGCCTCTGGAGACTGCGGTTCGATGACGAGCGGATACGCGTATGAGTAAGCTGAATTGACTCAGTTATGGTGATTGAATAGATATCGGTCCTTGTTATGGAAGCCATATAGCTGGTATTAAAAAGGTGGCCCCCTCCATAGAAAGGATCTTTGTGGTATTGCACTTTAGCCCTCATTGGTTCGATGGGTAATATCTGTACGCTGCTTCTTAAGACAGCACAATACACTGATTAGATGTATATTCATGTATACGCTGGTAATGTTCGGACAGACATAGTAGCCAGCATAGTGGCAAAAACTCAAGATATAGGAGGAGGGTGCAGGTTATGTACCATTTGGTGCTGAATATGACTGTGACGCAGTCTTCAACTCTTCCAATTATATATAAGAAAGATCGTTACAGGTTGTAGATTTCAGATAATTCATTCAGCCCTTCAATGGATGTGTTAAATTTGACAATGAGCATCGCCTCGCGTCTTAGTAGTTCGGAATCTAAGTCGCCTCCTCTCATGTCTTGTTCGACTTTTGAAATCACGGTCCTTCTGATGTCTTTATCCGTATGATTATGGGCCAGCCAATGGTTGACCAATGGTGCATTCTGGACTTTTTTACGTACTCTCGATTTGTGCTGTTGGATTCTTAATCTGATTTCTTGATTGGTTTTGCCAATATATAGCTTGTCGCATGGGCAGACTATTCCATACACAACATACTTGGATTTACAGTTTGTAAATTTGTCGTGTTTCCAATGGATTTCTTTGTGTGTGACGAGTGCTCCTTCCATAGTTGATTCACAGCACATGCATAAACCATATTTGTGGTGACCTTGTATAGGTGGCAGATTTAGAAAACTTCTCATCGTCATATTTTGAGATTTTGGGAGGGCTGCTCGAACTATCTGATTGGCAATACTTATCCTTCTGAAACGCAAAGAGGGGAACCTCTTTGAGTGTTGGATCCAGATTTTTTACTAAGTGCCAGTTTTGGTTTATAGTTATTTTGAGCCAGTTAGAAGACGGGCAAAAGGTTGATACACAGACAATTCTGTCTGTTTCAGTTTTATCTTTTCTTTGGAGTAGTGAATCACGTGGGGTCCACCATGCTCGCTTAATTGCTCTTTTGAGAAGTTTTTTAGGGTATCCTCGGGCTAGGAGGTTGTTCTTAAGCACCTCTGCATGAGCAAAATATTCATCTTTGAATGTGCAGTTTTTTCTTATACGCAAGAATTGCCCGTAGGGCAGGTTCTCTTTGAGACTTCTTGGGTGACTGCTTGAGAAGTGTAAGGCTTTGTTCCTGTCTATCTTCTTCTTGAAGAGTGTTGTGGCCAGCTTTCCATCTGTGGCATAGACTTCCACGTCCAAAAATTGCATTTTTGTTCTTGAATGGTTCATACAAAATTTAATGTCCGCTGTTCTGTTGTTGAGCCAATTGACGAAGGACTGTAGTTGGTCTTCTTCACCACGCCAGATCATAAAAACGTCGTCAATATAACGGACCCAAGTCTTGATACTGTCTGCAAAAGGATTGTTGTTGAAAATAAAGGACTCTTCATATTTTGACATAAAGAGCACTGCCAATTCAGGGGCAAAGGGACAACCCATTGCCACGCCCTTTATTTGGAGAAAGAATTCGTTGTTGAAGCTGAAGTAGTTATTTTTTAAGGCAAAGGTGGGTAGTTCCATGATGAATTGTGTGGGCACTTTTTCCGGTTTGGGTCTTTTATTGAGTAGGCTTTCCAGAACAGCTAGGCCTTCATCCTGTGGGATCTCTGTATATAATGACATTACGTCTAGTGTCACTAGGAGGTTGTTACCTTCTTCAAACTCCATTTGCTCTAATTTATTGAGGAAATCTGTTGTATCTTGTAGAAAAGATTTGACCTCCTGAATGAATGGTTTTAAGAAGAAGTCAACGAACTTGGAAATTGGTTTCAACAGAGATTCACAGCCCGAGACTATTGGTCTTCCCGGGGGGCACGATTGGTCTTTATGAACTTTTGGAAGTACATAAAAAATGGGGATACGAGGATGTTTGTTTCTTAAGTAGTCATACTCTTTTTTGCCCAAAAAGCCTTGATCAAAACCTATTTGTAAGATGTTAAACAATTTGCCCTTAAGTTCTATTGTAGGGTCACATGTTATTTTTCTGTAGCAACGGTCATTGCTAAGTTGCTTGTTTGCTTCTGCTATATACCGATCTGTACCCCCAAATAACAATTGATCCGCCTTTATCGGCTTGCTTTATTGTTATGGATTGATCATTTTTTAGCTCTTGAAGTGCTTCTTTTTGAACTTTTGTGAAGTTGACTTTCCTACATCTTTTTTGCTTTTTTTCAACTTCCGAAATAGCTGATAGAATTACTTTTTCGAACAAGATGACTTCCTTAGGAACTTTGCTTGATGGTGGGCAGAAAAAAGATTTCTTTCTCAGTCCTGTTGTTTCTGACTGGATCGTTGCTAGGTTGTCTTTAAAAAATGTAATCAAACAAACTTTTCTGCAGAATTCTATCACTTCTGTTTTTATTTGAATGAAGTTGGTGTCTCTTGCGGGAACAAATGACAAACCTTTTTCAAGTACACTTGTTTGCGCGTCAGTCAATATTTTGTCTGAAAGACTGTAAATTGGTGATACATTTAGTTCTTGTAGTTGTGCCGTCTTGTTGATATTTCCCATGGCTGGTTGTTGAATCTCACTCTGCCTCGTGGTTTCTGTTGGCCTCTTCCTAAAAAAGACGGTTGTTGTTGATAGTTTTGTTGGTAGTTGCCACGTCTATTAAACTCTGGGCGGCCATCCGAGGTATCTATATTGCTGCCGCTTGACGATGATGTTTCAGAAAAAGTTATAAATTTGTTTCTGGATCTACCTTGATATTCCGGTAGAAACTTGCGTGCTTCTGGTCTGGAGTAAAAATCAGTCTGGAGATATGGATATACTTTTTCTAGAGAAAAGTTTTTCTTATCCTTTTCGAATTTATTGCCCTTCTGATTGATTGAAAAATCTTTAAATTCTAGGATTTCCTTATCCACTTTTTCCAGAAGTGACTTGGCGTCTGTGATTAATTGATTTGTTTTGATGTCCATTTCCAAAGCGGCAATCTCATCCAGTTGTTGTTTGGACAGACGCTGCGCCGTCAGAACAGTGAGAACCATGAGGTCTCTGCTGCATTTGGTTTCAATCTGACTATAACCTTTTTTGTAAGTAGGGTCTTCTGTGAAAATCACAGGTACATTGCGTATCTGTAGTCCGCCTGGGATAGTTCCGGCTCTGAGATGTTCTACTAAAAAACTGGCCATGAAGATCAGTTCTAATTTGTTTTTTCTTAAGTCGAATCAATTTGTCGGATTCATTCGTGATTTTCGCTGTTGCGCTTAAAGAAACTGAGGCAAACAATGGAGGGTCATTGATCAATTTAGTTATGTGTTCCTCAGTGTATGCAAATGCAAATGTGTCTCGGTCAGTCATGGTCGCGTCCAACTACACAACAAAGTCAACAAAAAATGACTAACAACAAATAAACCAAATTCGATTGAGATATCTACTGGGTTGGTGGCGGCAGGATGCCGAACCTGTTTCCTGCCGAAACAACTCGTAGAACTTTGCTTTACAAGGTGATCACTTAAAACACCTAGTGACCTCGCGGACCGGTGCCCGCTAGCAAACCTGAAAAAACAATCTAGGGTCTAGGCTATAACAGCAGCAAGGCTTAGCCTGGTAATATCAAAAAACAGAAGAGCTGCCAATGCTGCCAATTATTTGACACATATTCACATTCAAAGTGTAATCATTGAAAAATTAACACTGATGACTTCTTTTTCTGTCAGATTTAATCTTGAATGACTTGAATTATAAAAGACACATAACACTACATTGTACCCCAAACCAAAAGACTCATCTTAAAGTGATGGACATAATTTTTTGTATACATATTTGACTTTTTTGAAAAGACACAACAAAAAACTTTTTTCTATACAGAACCCACATTAAATACGTCACTCATACTCATTCATACCAATCATATCTAAACACACCAAAATATTTCATAATGAATTATAGAGGCCATCAGCACAAATTATATGTCATTCACAAAGAACTCTATTTTGATTTAGCTCGAGGATTAGCCTCAGACTAAAGGTCGACACGTTTCAGATCCCTTTTCTTGGAGAGATCCTCATCAGGACCAATGTGCGACTGAAACAAACTGAAACAAAAAACTGCGTTTACTAAATGACCCAATGCATTGCATGTCTAAGCTTCCAAGCCGCTAAGTTTAACTCATACCTGTACTGCTGCAGTAAAAATCCTACACGGAATTGATTCTGATATGGACCTGAAAGGGGGGGTAACAACAAGGTCTCTTAGTGCTACCGTACTTGATTAAAAGTCATTGACAGCCTCCTAAACCGTACATTGTAGTCAGTGTTTAATCATAGTTTCTTACTTGTGATGTCTTGGCAGTATGTGGACCCAACTGTGGGCGGGAGGTTGAGGATTCTGTTATATGAAAAAATGGGCGTGTTACTGTGAGTACAAGGGTTAACATAGTCTTATTCAGAAACTCTGGAACTCCTTTTATTGAAAACATACCTTGAATCGTAGCGTTTGGTCGAGCAAACAGAGGACGATCGGTATTTCTAAGTCCTTGGCATTTACTTCTCTCTGTGAGGAACAGAAGCGGACCGATTAGGGTACCGTCGCACGGCTGACTACGTAAGTCTAATCAACTCACGTCTAAGGTGAAAGCCTTCTTTTCTTTACTCGCGCAGATCTTACCTTCAATTGCAACGGTTTCCGGCGTGTTGTATTACTCGCTGCCTTCAACGCATTGGCGTCTTCCTGGTGTTGAACTTCCTATGTGCCGTTCAGATCTCGCGATCTTTTTACTGCCTCTGGGAAATGTAGTTCAGAATCGTGCTATGTTCGCGTATATGTAAACAAACTTTATTCGATACTGGTGCTTTAATGAACAACACTATCTTCTTTGTGTGGATGCCTAATTGCTACATAGATGCCTTAATGAGATGGGAGTTGACCGAGTGCTGATCTCTTATTGTATTATATTGTATTGATGAAATGATGTCCTGCTCATACCCTTGGAGCCTTTGACATTAAGCCTGATGTTAGACTTTGTCTATATCGTCTAATTATAGCGGTCTTCAACTGCCTCTGGAGACTGCGGTTCGATGACGCGCGGATACGCGTATGAGTAAGCTGAATTGACTCAGTTATGGTGATTGAATAGATATCGGTCCTTGTTATGGAAGCCATATATCTGGTATTAAAAAGGTGGCCCCCTCCATAGAAAGGATCTTTGTGGTATTGCACTTTAGCCCTCATTGGTTCGATGGGTTGAGATCTGTACGCTGCTTCTTAAGACAACACAATACACTGATTAGATGTATATTCATGTATACGCTGGTAATGTTCGGACAGACATAGTAGCCAGCATAGTGGCAAAAACTCAAGATATAGGAGGAGGGTGCAGGTTATGTACCATTTGGTGCTGAATATGACTGTGACGCAGTCTTCAACTCTTCCAATTATATATAAGAAAGATCGTTACAGGTTGTAGATTTCAGATAATTCATTCAGCCCTTCAATGGATGTGTTAAATTTGACAATGAGCATCGCCTCACGTCTTAGTAGTTTGGAATCTAAGTCGCCTCCTCTCATGTCTTGTTCGACTTTTGAAATCACGGTCCATCTGATGTCTTTATCCGTATGATTATGGGCCAGCCAATGGTTGACCAATGGTGCATTCTGGACTTTTTTACGTACTCTCGATTTGTGCTGTTGGATTCTTAATCTGATTTCTTGATTGGTTTTGCCAATATATAGCTTGTCGCATGGGCAGACTATTCCATACACAACATACTTGGATTTACAGTTTGTAAATTTGTCGTGTTTCCAATGGATTTCTTTGTGTGTGAAGAGTGCTCCTTCCATAGTTGATTCACAGCACACGCATAAACCACATTTGTGGTGACCTTGTATAGGTGGCAGATTTAGAAAACTTCTCATCGTCATATTTTGAGATTTTGGGAGGGCTGCTCGAACTATCTGATTGGCAATACTTTTATCCTTCTTAGCCTAGTCTAGGCAAGCCTCTCTTCTTGACCTGAATAACTATACAATGTATCTAATCCAACAAGCGATTAACAAAGAAGAGGCTGAGGCACAAGGATACCGCAAACGATACATACAATGGTTGCTATTATTCAAAGCAATGTGGTGCTCAAGTCTTAGGGATCAACCATCTCAGTCTTCAAAACCAGGAGAAAAATCTCCATCAAATTCAAGGAAAATGTGACTTAGCACCCACATCCCAACAATTTTCTAGTTAATAACAACTTAGTTAATAACAGCAGTAATTTCACAGCAAAATGCACAGACTTCCAGAATCTTTTTCTTATTAAAAAGAGATTTCTTATTAATTAATTCTTTCATTAAAACATTTCATTTTCTTCTTGGATTGTTGCTGTAGCCAAATACAGGCAACTTTGGCTGTATTGCAGAAAGATGGTATCGACACACAGCAAAGGAAGTGTCATATTTTCTACAATTGAAGGAGGTGATAGAGTGAGGATCTGCAGCTAAGTATGTGGATCAGGCCAAGATTAGCCGGAAAAAGACAACCTTTTCTGTCATGTTACGTTATAAAAATGTACACTGAAACCTAAGAAAAAACATTGAATCGGTAAAAGGTGAAGACTCGGCGAGACCTAGCAAGAGAATTACAGATTACATAAGACATGTTTTTAGTAATCATCTGAAATTACAGGAATTTTGACCATGTGACGTGCTTGATGCAGTCTATTCCACTCTATAGTGACTACAACTGAAAAGGCGCTTTGACCAAGAATAACAGAGCACATTCCTGGAATTTCTAGAAGTGCATGACTAGCAGATCTAAGAGTACAAGCCATAAGAGACAGGGTGAATGTTTGTACTAGGAAAGCTGGTGTTCTGGTATAGATTACTTTCAGAAAATTTACCATTACCTTAAAAATAATCTTTGATCAAATAGGAGACAATTTTTACAGCAGGGCTATTAAAGTCCTCCAAAGTGTGATGGTCCCATGCACAAGATAGGTTCTACAGAGTGTTACATCAAAGTTCTTCATAGAAATAAGTGTCACCACCCACTAAAACAAAGGGAAAGTGAAAAACAAATGGACAGGCAAAATGCAGGCCCCTCAACTTCAATCATGTAGAAACCAATATAATTATAAAAAACATTCTTAAAATTGCAAGGGAATTCTTTTTATCCAGTGCAGGATGACTTATGTTATGCAATATGTGTATTTGTGTAGCGCATAACTCACCCGGGAGGGTATCCTGCCCTTGAAGCAAGTGCTGTGTGTGCCAAGTTAAGGTCATGGCTGGGTGAAGGGTCAGTTATTCAGCTTCATGTGGAATTAAGGAACTGAGGACTCTGATATGCAGGGGCAGGTCGTTCTGATGTTTGGAGCAAGGTAGGAGAAGGCAGAGTGTGTGTGCAAGTAGCATTCTGGCTGAGTGGAGGTGTCTGGGAGGGTTGTGGAAGTTTATACGGTTGTTGAGGTACGTGGGGCCAATGTTGTGTAAGGATTTGTGTGAGGAGTTTAAAGACTGCTCATTTGTGGATTGGGAGACAGTGGAGCTCTTTGAGGTGTGGTGTGATGTGAGTGCAGTGTGGGAAGCTGAGGTGAGCCTGGCCCTGGCGACTATTGATCACATTGTCATATTGCTCCACATACTGGAAAAACATAGCTCACAGAACCAAACACCGCTGTATAGGACATTGTTGTATTTCAGTTCATTTTCCGGTCATATTGGTAAGAAATGTCAATGGAGAAAGATACACTAAAACAATATTGTCTATCCAAGAACCTATGTCATAAAATAACTATAGCTGGCTAAGTGCTTTTCAGCCTGAAATGACCACTATCAAGAGCATGGTACCTGATTGGGGGTGTCTGTTGGCACCCACTCTGTGTGAAATCCCTGCTCATTCATGACAATGAAAACATTGCCATTTCTATGTTTACAGACACTGCAGAACAATTGATTGTGGAATGAAGGAAACATCAATGTTTATTCCTCGATTTTCAAATTAAAATTTGTTTCAATTAAATGACAAATTTATTAGTACTCTACTGAGTAAATAATATTTTGGTTTTGCCAAACACAGTTAAAGGAGTCCATTTTATTATGAATTTTTCTGAATATGACTATGAGGGAATCAGTCTATTGAAGGATGTGAAATGTTACACTAAGGTGCAAATATCTAGAGTGAAAAAGACACATATCAGGTTCAATGTAAATTTAAGAGCATAGATAAGTGATGCGATTGTGCGTCCAACCTCATGCTTCAATATATGATCAGTACACTAATGAGGCTCCAGTGTACACAGGAGAGCACCTGCGAAGTGTCTGGGAAAAGATTAAGGTAATGAGAGGTGAAAATGAAAAGTGATATGTTGAAGGTGAAAATGAAATGTAGTCATGTGATCATAGTTGCCTCTTAGATGATTCTAAGGGTTGCTACACTCTCAGAGTTGTTTTCTTCCACATTGTGGGTTTCAGAAGGAAAGTCCAGGCTTCAGTTTCACTAAGGGTCTCTTGCAGTGTGACATACAGATCTGAAGGATATTTTTTATTTCCTTGCCCCTACTTTGATCTCAGATATGACTGACAGAAACAAATTGTAAATGGGCAGAAACCACAAGGGTAATTGAAAAGTAGGCATAATACTGCATACTCATATGATGTTATTGGCTTAAAGAGAATGATGAACAATGTTCACAATGCAACTATATTTTTTATTATAAATGCAAAACAGTAATACGTCTGAAGGTACAGGGGATAATATTAGGACATAAACAAACAATCATAGGCATCAGGACAACTTTCTTCATGTATCCCATATTGAGAATAACATTGATGGCTCAGTTTCTGCTTTAACTCTTAAGGCCAGCTAAGAAAGTTCACTGAGCTCTGTCTCAAATCGCCTAACAAATGTGCTTGCTGGGCCATTCTATACTATCAAAATATGGCTGATATTCAACATAACATTTAGAAACATTTATTTCCGTTCAGAGAAACTCTTTTGTTAGTTCCACTGGATGGAAAATTTGGGATGTGCTCACTTCTTTAGAGATGTATTTGCAGTGCTTGCACATATCAATGGAATTCTGGCAAAATTGTCCCTCTTGCCAGGAATCTCACCTGAAATTTATACTGATCGACTCTGGCAAACATATATAAATATGGAAAATTTCCTTTCACCGGCATGGGGAAGGTGTAAATTTCACCACATTTGGATATAGCATTTCTTCTGGCCGAAGTGTAAATTAGACTTTGTATTTTAAGGTTTCAGTATGTTTTAGATATGCATATTTGTATATTCTCCGGGTTAATTTTTAGTTTTCCTCAGATGAGGTGCTAAGTTCAAGTCATTGACCACTTTTGAGAGATGTCTTGGAACAAATTGTATCATCAATCCTTCTGTGCACTACACTTTACTGAGATGTCTCAGAACGGGCAGATTGCAAAATTTTGTTGAAAGCCTCATTATTGCCAATCTCTTGTGACCTCTCTAGGAACACTAACGTGCACTGCAATGGGATCATGGGAAAATTATTGATTGTCACTTTCCTTAGGTCTACTGCCCGATCTTGCTGAATGGATTTGATCTCTAATAGAATCCACTTGCACATTGAACTGATCACCACTCACTAGTAGCTGAATGAAAAAAACATAGCTCTGACTGGCAGTGTACTCAATGGCACTACGCTCAGGGAATGTGGATAGAGAACATTGCACTGACTACCAGTGATCCAACTCACATTCTGTATATTGCATGAGATTACTGCACTTACTGATTGGGCATGTCAACCGCTGACCCTATGTAGAGGGCAGTGCTTTGTATTTGTAGAGAGTAATGTTCCCCTAATAAACACTGAGCTAAACATAAGCCTGAAACACACACTTAAAAGATATGGTTTCCTTATCACAACTTAACCCAGGAGCCTTCTCTAAAGCCAAGAGGGTGATCTAGAGTTTGGCAGGCAGGTTACACGATCGCAAACATGATGGAGTACCATGTCTACCAAACTGATCATCTTCCAGCCCTATTTAGAGTTGGGAGACTGCCAGCTTTCTGTCAACAGAAAGCTTCTTCTCATGTTTGATGGGGTAGTTGCCAGAGGAGAAAGGGCATAACACTGCTTGCCCTATTTATGGTGGACGGTGTGATGTCCTTTTTTTAATCTCTGTCACCACCAGGTAAAACCTGTTGTTGAGGGCCAAATAAAAAGCATATACTCACTGCTACCCCTAGGGAAAAAACTCCTTGGGAGTCAATAGCTTTTTTGTTTGTTTTTTAAAAACAAACTCCAACTTTGGGAGTTTTTGAAAAAAAAAGGAAATGTTAAAAGTTTGGTAGAAGGCCATGAAAACTAATGGTGGCACCTGCCAAACATTTTGTACCTTGAAGACAACAAGCGTGGTGGCGGTTGTTTTCAACATTCAGAAATGATGGCTGGGCATGGGGTCATCTCTAAATAGGACAGACTACCTTTTGTCAGGGTGGCAGATGTTAAGTCTTCCACCATCCTGACGAATAGATCTCTGTCCTTCAGGATCTAAATAAGGCCTTAAATCATTGTATTAACTGTAATGGAATATACGATTATTGTTAAATTGCAGTTGTGTAACATTAACATTTTATACAAATACAAGAAGCGAATATCAAGTTGTCTTGTAAGAACCTTTCTTTTCATATTTGAGCTACTTTTACTAAGCTCACTTTGTATGACTGTGCATAGGTCACTCGTGCTAATACTTTGTGACACAATGCACGAACATGGTGCCATCCATATTTAGAATCTGCGCACATTTATTAAAAGCATTGCTAAATCGTGGTTCTGCCAAAGGCCATCGGTAGTCAGATTCAAATTCATTATTCTATCAGAGATTGACATATCATTGAAGAGCTGTTTCAAGCTAACAAGACAAAGAAGTGTTATTTCTAGACATTGCAATTGTAAGGCTTGTGCATAAAAAACAAGCTTATTCAAAACTAGCCAAGTAGTATTTATAAAAAACGTATTGTCGCTAATTATATTTATTGCACATCAAGATTGCAGATTATGTTTATCAAAAAAGTTTTGATTTTTTAACTCTGCCCTGGGGACATTTTCATCATTACTTCCAAGCGTGCATTTAAATAGGTTAAAGTATTTATGAGAAAGTGAATTCATATTGGGATGAATGATAGTCCGCCACAAGTAATAGGATCACTACCTTGTTAGGTCTTGGTAAATGTTTCAGTAGTTTACACCTGAGCTAACCCCTTGGTTTCTATGGCACATAGCAGACAGACTCAACTTAAGAAATTGTGTAAACCATTTAGAAGTACTAGAACAGTTAAAAAGTCAAAAAGTCAAATACACAGTACCATAAAAATCCTACTTCAATTAAGCAAAATAATAAATTATTCAATAAACTAAATGATGTCAAAATGACAAAAATGTATTAGGAGAACTGGAGGTATTAGTATTTTACGTATTAAGTAAAACTAGTACCAAAAAGCACAAAGCGTTAATAGAGTCAATGGTCTCCGTAGACCATGACCCAGGTGTGATTTCAGGCTAACCATGATGGATAAACTAGCTAGGTTCATCCCCGCCAGAAGTTTTACTTTGGTTCATAGGGCTAGATGTAGAGTTTGGCGGACAGGTATTTACTCCATCTGGGTGACAGAGTAAAACACTACATCGCTCTGAGGACAAACCCGCTCTCCATATTTTGAGTAGTCCGGTGGTTCCTGTAGATGCATTGAAAGTTTGATGGATGGCTCCATCGACAAGATGGAGTTGAACAGCAAATTTTCAATGTTTTTTTTAATTTTTAAATCCTAAAACTAGATTTCTTTTCTGAAGGTACAGCCAACTCTAAATGAGGCGGGCAGACCTTCAGTTTGTTGGTGAGGGCCCTCCATTGCCGTTGGGCTGGAGTACCACCTCCGCTGAACTATAAATCAGGCCTGTAGCATCCTCCCCAGCCTCGGATTATGAAAATGATTAAGCGACTCACGGAGCTTGGTTTTACACAGCTTTATTCCGCAGCATGTTACCATTAACTGAACATTCTACAGCATGAATTCTATCAACCTCATCCAAGCATGTACGTCACTGGTCTACGGAGTCCGTCAGAAACCAAAAGGGTCCCGTCATCTTGAACAAACAGGACACTACATCTCCACCTTTGTTAAATAAAAAGTACAAATAATACATATATAGATCATAACTCTTCAAAAAGTCATCTTGGTGCTCAAATCAATCTCCCAGATCTTGTCACGTGAGACTACGGAGATCATGACTGGCACTGGTGACAGAGATACAGGTGCAGTCAACTGGGATCTCAGGATTCTCAGGTGGAGAAGTCTCAATTCCGACATCTGGAGTTGGTGTATATCGAGGTAGGTGCCTGCAATGAGAAGAATCTTGCGTAATGAACTTGCCAGGACAATGAGCAGTCACCATATCTTCTTTACTAGTCACAGGCCTCAGTGGGTCAGCATCAAAAGGAGCATCAGGCTTGCGTTTTAGTCTGACAAAAACTTGGTCTCCTTCTGTAAAGACAGTTTTCCTTGCACATCGGAGTTTGTCTGCATAGGTCTTCATTTTGACATGAATCTGTTTGACGAAGCTCATCATCATCAATCACTCTTTCAGCGGTCCATTGTGGCAACTTGGTCTTCATGGCTCTCCCAAACATTAGGGTTGCAAGACTTTCACCTGTAGTTGAATGCGGAGTTGAACAGTATGCACGAAGAGTAGTATGAAAAGCTGATTTGAGCTCAAGCTTTTCCAGCGCAGCATGCTGAATGGTCTTTTATGGTGCTCATAAAAAGCTCAACAGTGCTGCTTGCCTGTGGCTAAAAGGTGTGCTTTTCTGATGCTTTATATTCAGATGAGTAAGAATGTCTTTGAATTCTCGACTGTTGAAAGGTGGACCATTGTCAGACTTCAGAATTGAACGAATGTTCCATGCAAAAATATCATCTAGCCTTGTGATTACTTTTTCCTGAGTGATCGACGAGAGGTCTTCTACCAACAGAAAACAAGAATACTCATTAATGACTACCATTAGATATGTCCATTGTCAAGGGATCCAAAGAAGTCAACAGTGATTCTCTCCCACACATGCTTTGAAAGATCAGACATGTTCAATGGATGCTGGGTTGTTTTGGGAGATAAACAGTTACACAAATGACAGGCCTTTAATTCCCTTTCAACTCATTCATCAAGATGAGGAAACCAAACTTGATCTCGGAGAGCTCGCATAGTGGCTACAATGCCATGGTATTCCTCATGTGCCTCTTTAATGACTTGCTGTCTCAGACTCACCGTTATTACAATTCTCGAATCTCATAAGATGATACCTTCTTGGGTAACAGAAAGTTAATCTTTCAAATTTATGAATTTCTGATATTCACTGTAATTTGCAAGAGGTCGAGTGTGCTGTTTCCAGGATTGATGTGCAATAATGTCTTTGAGTATGATCATATTACTGTCTGTGCTCATGCCTGCAATTATTTGTTCCACTGATATAGCGGCAGCTATACTGGACTTCACAATCAAGTTAATATAGGCTTCAGCCATTTTGGAAGTGGTACTATGACACTGTACTGGCACTTGTGGAATGTACGTAAACAATGGAGAGAGCGAGGATTATGATGGGGCACGTCCCTATCCCTGGGATATACTACAGAAAACATAGTGGACGAACCCACAAGTAAAGTCGGCTCAATAGTAGTTATATGAGTGCCAGAAACCCATCAGGTTTATAAAAAGACCCCTCACCCACCAACCTAGTTGGTGGCATGCTTGATCATCGGGGTCCCAACTGACAAATATTTCTAGAATTCAGAGGAACCACCGTCAATGGAGTTCATGTAAATACATTGTAAACATGACAATTTAGAACATTTTATTTTTATTTGTTTTAAACTAAACCCCAATCTGGATTTTTGTTTTTGAAAAATAAAGAAAATATGCCTCTCGTCATGGGAGTCATCTCTCATGGCGAGGGGACATGTTTATGTTTTTACTGTCCTCTATCACCAGTGTTTTCCTGTCGGTGATGGCAGTAAAAATGGCTATATGTCAGTCCTTCTAAATTGAGCAGGTGGACATATAGTCCATTTTACAACAGCCCTTACTCCGTCGGGCCGTTGGAGAAATTTGGTCAAGGCAGAGACAAAGTAGCATTAATCGTAGCCAAACTATGGTCCTCCCACTTTTAAATGTGGTGGGGAGACCATTGTGTTTGTGGGAAAGGTACTCCATTGCTGTTGTCTCCTTTTCAGAGCTCAGATTCCACCAGTGGGGCAAAGCTGCAGAGGCCTCCATAAGGGCAGATAGCTCCAAGCAGAGTAAAACTGAATCTTCAGCCCATTAGCAACACACCATGGTCAGATCTTCCTGGCCCTCCAGAGGTCTTTAGGCCAAATCATTTTAGAGCCCATGTTTTTCAGGGATGTTAGAAGAAGAACACTGACACAGCTAAGGGTGCCAGCACCTCAAGAACAGCACTCACGGGTCAAGACTTGATCCACCAGAGGCCACGAGTAGGGTTCAGGTCATATCCAGTTGGTACCATATCAGCTGGGCTCTTCAGGGAAAAGGAATCCTGCAGATTTTCGTGGCCCTGTAGCTTAAACAGGAGGTCAACCAATTGACCCTTGGAGTCCACTTCTTTTTTCTAAGACTCTGTTTAGTACAGATGAGCAAATTGTTAGGTACAGAAGATTATATTATAAACTGAAATGTTGTAGATAAATGGAGGATAAAGTAGCTGGTTTTGTTCAAGGAAAATCTTGTAAAAAGACATCAAACTGTAAGGGTGAAACCACACTAAAAATGGGGAAACAACAATATTACAGTACAAATGGATGACAAAAGAGTGGATAAAAGTGAAAGAGACAAAGAGAGAGTGAGAACACTGAGCTCCGCCAACTTCCACAATGTGAAGAAAGATGGTGAGGAAGCATTATGAGAACTAAATTATTCTAGCAATAAGGCAAACCAAACAATAACAATGTAATACAAATATGAAATCATAAAAAAGAACATATGAGGTGCATTTTTATAAGAGTTGAAAAGCATGATTTCTCCTTAAAAGCAAACAAAGGTCTCCATTTGTACAAAAGTGTTCTCAGCACAGACCATCTCCTCCTGGTGAAAGTGTTATGGATGATGCACTACTAGAATAGATTGACCCAAGTACAATGACACTCATAACATACATAACGAGAATTACTATGTTGCTGAGGAAGATTAGTGGGAGATCAAGATATCGTCAAGCTAATGCCCCTCCTATCTAAATAACGATATCAAATCACTTCACAGTGGGATGTTTTATCTACAAGCAATCATTTCCACATTTGAAACACTGATGGCCTATGGATTATGTTTCTATGTATTTGAGGGAATGGAAATGCAAGACCTTTGAGAAAAGGAACAGAACTATTTGAAGAACATAATACTCTTAAACCAGAGATATTGATCCTGAGTTAATGTAATTCTTTTTTAGCGTGAAAAATGACCAGCAGAAGGTCTCTGGTGGGGTTTAGAAGATGTTCCAGTAGCAGGAAATCTAGCTGATATTTTGTGATATGCAACAGTGGCAGCCTCGAAGGTGATTCCCATTGATAGCTTTCCTTCACACGAATGGATGCAAAAGAACTTTTGCCTGCTTGGAAATGCAATTTCTGCATTTTTAGATGTGCAAATAGGTCCATACCTTAACAAAGATACTATAATGGTCAATAAGTTACTGACAGAGCCTGATGGTGTATGAAAGAATGAATAATTTTGTGAGCAAATTCACATCTTTGCAGAAAGCTCACGCTGCAGTGAGAGCAATTTCTGATTCTCAAGAGTTTATAAGGGCTGGGAGAAGGCGTGTTTTTCTTACTAATATGTGGAGTGAGTAAGGAGCTGAATTTCTAGATTAGGAAGCTGCTGTCAGGTTTGGGTCAAAAGCTCAAATAATGCCACAAATAGGCATGCAAATAATTCCACTCATCCTCCCATTACCGCCAAGATATGTGTATCAAGATCCAGGGGGAAGGATATCTAAAAGACATCAGATAAGGATAGGCACTGGATTTCTATTCAAGACCTTTACAGAACCATCACTCGGGACTGGTAGCAAGAGAAAACAATAAACATATTGAATATACAGAACATGACTATAACAAATGTAGTATGTATTTAATATCAGTAATGAGCATATGCTTATGCTGGCACGGGGAGAATCTGGTAAGCTTCAGATCTGCACTGGAATCACAAATGGAGACTCAGAATACCAAGTAGAAGGCAGGAAAAAGAAATATTTTTTCTAGGAACCACAATGGAGTAGAAAGTAAGAAGTACATTAGCAGACCACTCCAACGGTGGTCAAAACAGGTAAGATTAATGGTAAAGGGTGGGGTCCAAAAATGGACAAAACACAACAAATATGAAGGTATGGAAAGGCTGCAATTAACAGTAGCTAAAAAGCCAAAATAAGAAGGGATGTTGCCAGCTACCTGAGTTTCTGTGCAAGCAAAAAAAATGTAATGCCACTTTCCTTCATGTTCTGGAAGTCTACCCCACATGTTAAAAATAAATTACCCTCTACAGTCATTTCTTCTTCCTAAATCTACATGCCTGTCTTTTCCTGAGCCTAAAGGGTTGCCTGGAAAAGCTGCAAAAAGCTAGGTATGAAGGAAAAGTGCCTTCCACACCTTGTGCTATATGTCACTGTTTACCATACATTCATGCAATACCTTCATACAATCTTCAGCTCAGCAGCAGCTATTTTACCCTTCAAGAGCTAGATGAGGAAGTGAAAGTGCAAATCTAGGAAAAGGACAGGAGTTCTTCCTGGTCTGATAACAAGTATTCTTTGTTAATTTCTCTTGTTTAGTCAAGCGGCACAAGATACAATCTAGAGGGTGGTTGTTATTTATGATGGCTATACATCAGTTTCATATAGAGTGTTTGTCCCCCACCCTATTTCAAAATACATTTCCACCTCCGATTATATTTTTCCAAGAACAAAGTCTGTTTGTTGAACAATAGTTAGGAGAACTGTTGGGAAGAGGGAAGGTACACATAAACAGCCAGGATTTTTTTAAACCAGGGTTTTCCTGTTGGATAGAAAGAAAGACAGAGGAGGCATGTGAAAAAGGGTAACTCTTCAACAAGGTATGCATTATTTAATAATTTACAAATTGAAGATATCTATTTCTTGAGAGATTAGTTGTTGCCCTTTGGATGGTATGACTATTTCAAATATTCTTATCTTTCTAAAAAGAAGAATCTTTAATTTCTTTAGTTTAACATGAAGAAGGAATATATTTGCTTTCTTTTGCCTTGTCTTCCATGCCTTCCTACTCCATTCAAAAGTGTGGTACTGTTCTGTCACAAAGGAGAAAAATCTATGTCATTTAACCTATCATGACTGAAGTAGAATGTGAGGTTATAGGCGATTCATGATGGGTACAAAAGTTATAGTTAGTTCATTACACTACAACTGGGGTATCTGAGTACTTTTTGACTGGTGCATTTCAGTGTTCTTTGAGTTTAATGCTAGCTCGTGTCTCATTCCAACAGCTAACTCAAACCTAATTTTCACTATTGTTTTTCAGTGAGTATATGTACATAGAAGTGTATGTGTGTGTGCGTGTGTATGTGAGTGTGTTTGTGTGTGTCACTTTTGTTTCCAGTTTGCATAACAACAATCCAGAGCCAAGAACACAAGCAATTTGCAGTCTCAGAGCCTTTCAAGTGCCTTGCTTGTTATGGGTGCCTTGTTCATCCTGGTCACCCACCTTTCCCTCCTCAAAGACTTCGACCCTGATTTGGATTGGCCCAAGCAGGGAGTGAAACGTATTACAACCAACAAAATCAAACAAAGGATGCATCTTTTTTTCAATAAATGGCACAATTTACCAGTTTTACCTAGAAAAAGAGGCAGAACATGCAGATTTTAGTCCATTTTAACCCAAAAATATACATGTTACATACATACTGGGAATTTTACCCACAGTCAATATTGGCAGCTTTGACCTCAGGAAAATTGTGAGAGTGCATTGCTTGCCGCAAAACGGTAATTTCACTATGTTTTGTAACAGGAGTTATCACACTTATGGGAATTAACTGAGCTTATTATAATTGGGGCCTTAGACTGCTAATGTTCCCCCAACACTGAGATCCCCAAACAAAGTACACTGCTAAGTAAAGGCAAGTGCCCTAAAAAGCATTGTTTACGTGAGGATGCCCTTGACCCTCAGGGCACCCACCTTTAAATATTCACATTTATTTACTTCCTGTCTGCATGTGATTATGGGGCAAATGTATTCTTTGTTTTTTGTATTGTATGGTTGCCAAACAAACTCTGTAACTATACATGTTGCTCTTAAACATCGGGCTTCACCTGTTCATTCGTGTGATAGATAAACTGAACTGCTGGCATACTGTGCATACAGTAGGTGGCTCTGACAAGGGACTTTTCCTTATGTCCAGTCCTGGGTGCCACCGGGCCTCGGGTGTTCCTGGCAGAAGCCCCAATGTCTTCCAGGGAAGATGACTCTCCTCAGTCTTCCAGGCATTATGCCACTACAGGATTACTGTATGCATCAATAAACGTTTGCAGTGCCCACTCATAGGGTACTTATAACAGAGCCATTTCGATAGAAGTATAGGGTACCCCTTCTTTGAGGGTCCCCAACAAGTCCACACACCACTGGAACTGGGGGGGAGTGAAGGAGGTGGAGTGACCAGCTCTTGAAGAGTCCATAAATTCCCAGCTAGGAGCCCCCAGACTATTGACAGAGGGTCATCAGTGAAACTGATTCTTCCTATTTTCTTGCTGACTCCTTATGAGCTTGATGAGCCAGTGCAGAGACTTGGTGGAGTTCCCTATGATTTGTGGGGCTCCCACTCAAACTAATAGTGGTATATCATCTCTGTACCCTTTCTTGTTTCAAAGAAAAATCAGGTCACAGCCTTTTCCATACCTAATTTTTCATTCTGGGTAGGGGAGATTAAACCAAATCTGAGGCACCTTTCCTTTTTAGCCAGTCTCCGCTTATCCCGGTATGTCTGCTCCCTTCAGAGTGGCCCACTGATGGAACGCAGAGGCATATGTCTGGGTCTTTCTATTGTAAAGCCATAGTAAAATCCCTCCCTGGGTAAGCAAGCAAGTGCAGGGTGACGGCTACTGAGATTCCAATGACACCTCCTTCTTCCAACAGGAGTAGCTTAAACCTTCTGGGATGGCGTATTATTTCCTGGCAGCAGGCGCAGCAGAGTAATTAACTCACATAGCCAGGCAGCTAAAAGGACATGTCTAATTAAAAGACTGTCTTAGAAAAATATATCAAATTATCAAGGATGTTGGGGTATCCAGGCATGTCAAAATTGATCTGATATATGAATTACAGCCCCAACAATTTAGACACAAGGCAGCCTCACTGACCCTTACATCATGTTCCAATCTGAAGTTACACTTTCATCATAATCTATCACATTTACAGTAAAAACATTGCACATGAAACACCTTCCTCAGAAGGAATGGTGCAAATTATTCCAATTGCCAATTAAATCATAACAATTTGTGCCCATATCAGAGTATGGCTGATGGCAGGCTGTCCGTCAGGGCGGCAGAGGACAGTACCTCTGCCACAGTAACAACCTACTGTCTACCAAATTTAGAGATGACCGCCTCCCACAGGTAATCTTGGTACCTCGAAAGGGATGGCAGCAATTGCAGTCGCCTTCAAGGTGCAAAATGTTTTGTGACTGGCTGCCACTAGTTTTGTTCGCAGTCTACCAAACTTTTACAAAGTTTTTGATTTTCAGAAACACACACCCAAAGTGGAAGTTTCTTTCTGGAAAAAAATAATGTCCATAGCACTCTGGGAGTTTTCTCCCACTGTGTGCTGGTCATTATTTGTTTTTTTAAACCTGGTGGTGAGGGACAGAAAAAAGGAGGCTGTGCCCTTCTGGGTGGTGTACTGTCCTTTATTGAATGGCTCCTCCTCCATCAGGCCATTGGAGGAATCTTTCTGTCCATAGAATCAAAGGTGCTCCACCAAAGGAAAGCTTATGTCCTCCCCAACTCTGCATGAGGCGGGGTAACCAAGCGTTTTGCAGACAGCGTACTCTGTTACATTTGCAATCAAATACTCTGTCCACCAAACTCGAAATCAGGCTCTCAGTGTACGCACCATCATTTCCATTGCTACCTGTGTGCAGAAGCCATGCTGAGTAAGACAATTCTTCCTTTCTGACCTGAAAATGTGTGCATGTGTCAGGTGCAACACACTCAGAGCCCCTTACTCTGCTTTCCACAATAATTTACCTTAATTTAAAGCATGAGCATAGGAGGTTACAGTTCCAAGCCGTTTACTAAAAGCATTACAATGGGTGAGACTTAATTGGGAGTTCCATGCCAGAGCAGAGCTCCAAAAGTGAATAAACTGAGGGTTTTCCCAGGTAGAACCTGCTTTCTACAAGGGTGTTAAGAGAATATGCAACGTTGCTCTATTCTTATTTGCCCCGTACTTGCATTACAGGCAGGACTGCTGAAAATATAAAAGAAAAATTAAAAGAAAGGAGTCAAAAAAGTAACATCCTTCTTATTTGTGCAGAATGAAATCAGCCATAGGCACTGCATAGTGATATCCAAAGTATATGATGGTATTTTTAGGACATATAGTCCTTTGACAACATCCTTAACACACTCATATTGTAATTATTACACTTTGAAAATGCCATCCAGTCCTCTCGTGCATGTATTCAATTGACCCCTAAACATAAGGTAAAATTGGCAAAGCCTAATGGGTGTATTTCACATATAGGTAAGGCTACGAGAAGTTAGCATAAGAAATGTAAGAGTGGCATGAACAACAAATGACACATGTAGGCCGCATGCATAGCTGGATAAACTTTAGGTTTTCATTTAGGGCCCGATTCACAGAATTAACTTAAGACAAAATCCTAAACTTACTACATTTGGTATTCACAGAATACACTTACTACTTTTGGAATTCACAGAATGCACTTACTACTTTTGGTATTCACAGAATGGATTTACGACTACTAACTTTACGTCCGCACTCGGGCCGGAAATTCTGGCCCGGAGGCGGAGCTTCCGGCCCTGAGGTGGGGCTTCACGGATATGAGATATCTATCAAAAGGCAACGGATAGCCTGCCCGTAAAAGCGTATGGTTCTCCCGCTCTATTTAGAGTAAGGGGAGAGGCATAATTCCTTGGGCAGAGCCACTCCTGGCTCCAATGGCAAAGACCTTTGACTGATGGTCCTTTTGTGATTTGGCCGTCGGTCAATGTACCTTTCATTGAGGACAGGCCATCTAATGCACATTTTTCCTGTTTGGCACTGCCAGGGAAAGCTTGGCAGTTGGAACAAGAAACCAAAGACATATCTCAGGCATCAAGGCCGTTTGTGTACTTTTAATTAAGATTTTCAATAAAATCACTCATTTTGGGAGTTTGGTTTTGAAAAACAAAAAACTTTGACCAGTGGGTGTTCCAATATTGTGCCTGCACAGCAAATCTTCAATACCTTTAGCAAACTGAGGCAATGTTTTGCTGTGCATATTTCATTAGGTAATACTTGGCACAATAGGTCAAGAAGAGGGAAAATATATGGAAATCAGTTGTCAGTGCTAACTGACATTCTACATGCATCCCTTTATCTGACCTCTATCACTCGGAATCAGGCACTAAGATAGCTCAGGGTAAAATTACTACGTTGATGATGGATTTTTGGGCTTCAGATACCATGTATGATGTGCAAGGCTTTATTGGTGCCTGTGTGCAGTCCATTTGCATGTGTGGTTGTGTACCTTTGTGTCTATGGACCTGATTTTGATCTTGACAGGACTTGGCCTGCCGTTGCTTGTTTGGTGGTCTTCCCCCTGCCGGCTTGGTGGTCTGTCCACCTTATTTGGATGTTGGCTATTCCATAGACAAAAGACCGCTGCAGTCCCACCGACTCTGCCAGTATTTCTGGACTGCGTCAACAGCATCAGAGGCTGAAACAGCTGGTGGCAGAACTCTAGGCAAGATTTCCAGTGTGCTGATAACGATGTGCCTTCCCACCAGCCGAACTGTGGTGGGAAGACCTTCTACTTTGAGGTGGCGGAATGGAATGAAATGAGGCAATAACTTACCTATTTCCTGCATCCTGTTTAAATTTCCTTCTGCTACGCCTTCGTCCATGTCCCCCCTTTGCTGAACAGACACCACCATGATGCCAAACGAGTCTGTTGTCACTGGTGCAGAAGGTAAGCCACTCTTACATTACTCCTATGTATCAAACGGGAGGTCAATCAATGGTGAATACATTTTGCACAAACGACATACAAAAAGTGACACAAAGGGATAATACACATTATCTACGTATGCATTGCATGCTAACATGACACATATGTTGTTAGACCCATAAATAAGTTGTACTTACCTGTCTTCACTGCCCGGGGACCTCACTCTGCAGAGAAACCGCCACTCACAGACCGCCACCAAAACGGGAACATCTTACTTAGCTTGGCGCAATCCCGCCGGCGTGGCAGTGACAGAGCACTGTCAGCCAGAAGCAAAGAGTGCGGCCCGGGTGGTGTTTTGCCTATTGCCGCAACATCTAAAAACAGCAGGCGGACTGAGGTCAACTCGATGGTGTACATGGGAGCGCCGCCGCGGTGGGACAGCAGTAAGACAGCCAAGATCTAACTAAGGCTCTAAGTCTGTGTGCATTGGTCTATGTCGTCCATGTATGTTTATTGCTCCTTGTGCTTTGTGAATGGTAGATTACAAGTCGGATACTCCGTAAGCATGGATGTTTATAGATCTACAGGTCTTTCTGCAAAGGTGTCTGTATGCCATCTAGTCTGTGTACATTTGTGGCTGTTAAAAAACCCTAATGTTAAATATGCGATTATCCGTAAATTACTGACTATAGCTCTTCAGAGTCACTCAAAAGAATTAGGAACAAAGGCCACACTTGCCCTTCTTTATTTTCTAAATTCGAATCAAGTTCCCCCATAGAGAGAAGCCTATGTGATTTGATTTTTTTTTCTTTGTCTTATTGATACTATAAATCCTGCTTTCCCTAATTTAATAATGAAAAAGTACTCCAGTTACTAGAAAGCACAGAAAATGAGAACTAGATGAAGAGCTCACTCTCATATCACTCAGAGTTCGCTTTCTTCTCAATAACCTCTGTGTCCTAGTGAGCATCATACTGTGACATGTACTAACCTCTACCTATGAATCCTTTGTATTACATCAAATGCTCACTAGAGTTCATCGCCGAGGGCCACCAAATGTACACGTCCTTGTGCCTCATGACGGTACATCAGACAATACCCATCTGATGTTCAAAAACGAGGGTGTCCCTCTGATGGACCACACAGCCCACATTGTTCTCCTGAGACACAGCACCCACTGCTCCCCTGAAAAATAAATACCCCAATGTGTGTATGAACACGTGTTTCCTGGTGCAATTACTCTTTGCTTCTCTGACGGTCATGACCTTTGGTTGCTTTTTGCATGAATATCAATACTCACCTGTGGCCCGTGCTGCACAAGTTATGACTGTTTATCTGCGTGCATGGTTGCCTGGTTGCTGATCTTTATTTATAAATTCAGGTATGTCTGTCGGTCGTTGTGAATGGACATTTGTACTTGTGCTGATTTCGGTGTGATTATGTTCTATAAGTATACGTGTCTGTGTACGTGTGCTGAGTGCCACTCTATGGGGCACATGCATCAAAGTTACATGTTGCGATTACCAAATATCGATTTTTAAGAAATCGTGATTTGGTCATCGCAAATGCCTATACATGTAGCAATCACAAACAAAATTGTGATTCCTTAACATTAGCTAATAGCGATTCAAAAATTGTGAATCACTATTAGCTAATGTGACTCCATTCATTCCTATGGGCCAACAGTCCCCTAGGAATGAATGGCATTGCATTCGCTAATTGCGATTACCAAATTGGTAATCGTAAATAGTGAATACAAATCCAAGGGAGCCCCCCCGAAGCACCCCACAAAAACAGGTAAGTGTGCACATGTAAAACAAACACATGACCTAAAGGCATGTGTGGGCTACATAGCACTTTGTATAATGCATTTTTGTGCATTTTGCAAAGCATGCTCTTATTACCAGCAACTTGAAGTTGATGGTAATTAGAGTTTCCTAAATGCACAGTTCGCATTTAGGAAAAGGCTACATGCATCGGCATTAGGGAATTGCGATTCCCAAAATTCATTTGCAATTTAGGTAATCGCAAATAATTGTGATTTTCTGAATTGCAAATGTCAAGCCTTTAATGCATTAGAAATGGCCTTCTTCTGTTCGCAAACGGTCCGATTAAGCGAATCAGCACGTTTGCGCACGTAAAATGGCTTGATGCATGTGATCCTATGTGCACAATTCAAAAGCCATATCTATTATCTTTGACAATGCTTGTTAAATGTCTAAACACTGCAAACTATGTAGCTTGAATACTAAATTCACAACTATGATGAACATATACTAGATTTTCTTTTGAAATAACTGGTTTTGCTTCAGTTTTGCCACTTGTGTGTTGCCTCTGATGCACAGCAACCTAGCGAGAAAATAACCTTTATCAATGACTGTTAAGGAAGCAAGAGGGCAACCGACAATCCCCTGCAGATACTAATCAAATGAAAGGGTTTACTGTCTGGTGGTAAATTGCCCGCGTAGGCAGCGCATGTATAACCTGCATGAGGAGTAGTGTGATGGGATTTCTGCGCCCCACTGCCTTAGCTCAATTTTCGAAATCTGATCATAGTGTAACGTTAAATTAAACCTCAAACAAACAGGAAAAAAACTGAGGACACAGCAACATCTTGCCTGCCAATGTGTCCCTCTTGGTAGATTAGAGAGTAAAGTAGCATTTTCCCACAGGGACAATTACTAAGCCTCTGTCAGCTTTACAGCACCATCTCACTAGCGCTGCTTTACTGAAACATACAGAACCTTTGTCTTCTAGGCCATTTCATTCTTTTTCTATCACTCTGGTTTCTATACGTGTCCGGTCAGCCTGGTGCTGCTATGTTAGTGACATTTTGGCATCAGTGTTGATGTGTCTGTGATTGACCCTCGGAGTAAAGGTTTTGCAGGGAAAATAATTTCGTAGTTTCTTTTTAAATGAAAGAAACTTGATAGGCACTGTAATTCATTGAATTTCGTGTGTTCTTCATTTTTGATACTCATGGACTTGACTTATGGGTATCCCGAGGTAGCAGTGATGACCCCTGACTTACCCTTGAGACCCCAGGATCAGGGTTCATGAAAGCAGCTGTGGGAACCTCACTCTGAATGGCCTGGCATTTCACGAAGATAAACAACTCAGAAAAGTGGTGTTGATTCGTGGTCCAGGTTTACCTTTTTGCCCTTTTACCTCCTAATGTCGAGTCTGAAGAAGTGATCACATGGTTATTTGTAGATTTGCATGTTTTCCCTCATCTGGATCTGCAAAACTCAGAACTGGGATTATTTTTTAGCACAGTAAGGCCCTCATTATGATGTCGGGCGGACCTTCACCAACAGACAGTCGCTGGGGGTCCGCTCAACATCCAGGGCAATGGTCCGATCACCGGATTAAGATACCGGTGGTTGGAGCACAGCTGGCAGGGGGAAAGATCGCTAAAGGAGCACGGCCAGGCGTCGGTCAGACAGTAATCCCTACAGTTAAGGGGGTGCCTGTGCAGGCACCACCATAGGGAGTAGGATGTCCATTTCCAACAGCCTTTTCATGGTGGTCCTGTCGCAATGCAAACAAAGGTTGTCGGAAAGGGACTTTGGTCTGTGCGCCACCACTAAGTGGCAAATGGGGCACAAGTGGCCCCAAACATCCATGCATTGTGTGCCAGGCACCACATGGTGGCATGCACACGGTGCATGGATGTTTGCAGGCACAGATTTTTATAATGCGGCTTGTGCTGCGGCCCTTTCCCAGGCCGCAGCACAAGCCACAATGGAAAACTGCATGTTTCCGACCACCTACACGGCGGTCGTATCATAATATGGCGGGTGGAACCTCCAAGTACATGCGAGTCGGTCTCCATCCCGCAGTGATGGGCTATCGTAATGAGGCCATAAATGTCCATGAGGGAACATCCATTGCATCGCAGTCTTTACCACGTAATACATTTACTACAAAGTCATTACCATGCATATGTCTTTACCACACATCATTACCGTGCATATACCATTACCATGCATGTCATTACCACACATTTTTGGTATATGCATTATTGGGTAAGTAAATAGGTAAGTGTAAAGGTAAGTATATGGTATATTTATTTATAGAATAATAATTTTTTAATTATAAATTTTTGGCAAGGGTGACAAAAGATATAGGGTTATTGGGTGGGAAAGTGCATTAATACTCAGGTATTCATTTTAATACCTGAATATTAGTGTTTGAACATTATAATGTGTGATATTTAGCAATAACATATATTTTTAATTATTTAAAACATTGGAACACAATTCTTTAGGGACGGAATGAAAGGGATATAGGGGTATTGAGTGTTAAAGTGTATTAATACTCAGGTATTGCTTCTATTACTTGAGTAATAATGTTTAAACATTATAATAGGGGATATTTAGTAACAATATTATTTTTTTAATTAGTTAAAAGACTAAAATATCAATTAAAGGAAAAGCGCGAGCGGGAATATATAGGAGGGATATTAACTGAGAAAGGCGCTCTGACACATAAGGACACGGAAAAAGCAGAAACCTTTGGATCCTTTTATAAGACATTATAACAGGGAGAATCAAGAGACGTAGAAACACAGGAGGGCTATCTCCAAACAATACAACTTCCCCAGGTCTCACAGGTACAGAACGACAACTTAACAGCACCCATAACTTCCGACGAAGTGACTTCAGTCATAAAACTCCCCTCAAAATACATATGGCTCCCGGGCCCGACGGGCTTACGGCCCACTTTTATAAAACATTTGCTCCAGATATTGTCCCCCATCTCATGCGGCTTTTTAACAAAATGGTGACAGAAGTTGTGGCCCTCCCATCGAAGCACTTATCTCTGTTATCCACAAGCCTGGGAAGGACCCGCAACTCTTCTCCTCATACCGCCCCATAGCCCTTTTAAATTTAGATGCGAAGATATACTTGGCCATTCTAGCTGCTCTGTTAAACGATCTTATGCCAGACCTTATCCACCTTGATCAGTCCGGATTCATTAAAGGCCGCCAGACCCATGATAATACCAGACGTATAGAGCATTTGATAGAAAAGGCCTCCAAACGGAAAATACCGGCGGTGCTCGTGGGTCTGGACGCCGAGAAGGCGTTCGACAGGGTGGATTGGCCCTTTCTTTCTAAAACGGTTACCCACTTTGGCTTCACAGATGGCTTTCTTACCATGCTTCGAGCTAATTATGGTCAGCCGTGCTCTAGAGTTCAGGTGAACGGGATCACCTCAGCCCCCTTCTCCCATACTAGAGGAACGCGCCAGGGATGCCCACTTTCCCCGCTATTATTTGCCCTCAGCATTGAGCCACTGGCGATGGCCATATAGGAATCACCGGGGATCAAGGGAATTCCCTTCAGCGGGGAGAGCCACAAAATCTCGCTTTTTGCGGATGGCATACTCTTGTCCCTCAGTGAGCCAACCTGCTCTCTCCCCTCGCTTCAGACAGAGTCAGCGTGCTTTGAGGCAGGTTTCAAAATCAATCTAGACAAATCACTTATACTTAACCTAACCATCTTGGAGAATGAAGTGAGAGAGCTCCGACATCATACTTCGCTACAATGGACTTCCCGGTCCCTGCAATACTTGGGGGTACAACTGACACCGCGCGTTGAAGTGCTCTTTAAAGCCAATTTCCCGCCCGCCCTCTGCAAACTCCAAACTGATCTCGATAGATTGAAACCGCTTTTTATCTCCTGGCTCGGACGCGTCCATGTGGCTAAAATGACCGTACTTCCTAAACTCCTTTATCTGTTCCAGGCCCTGCCCATAGAACTCAATAAAGATTTCCTATCCAAAGTTAAATCTATGGTTCTAAAATTTGTTTGGCAGAGAGGTCGAGCACGCTTCTCCTACCCGATACTACGGGGCTTACGAACAGAAGGTGGGATAGCCCTACCTGACTTTGCCCTTTATTACAAGGCGGCACAGCTACGAGTGGTAACTGAATGGTCTAAACGCGAGTCTGAAAAACACTGGCCTCATATGGACCGCTCCGTCATCGGACGATATATTTGGGATCTCATATGGTGCCCCTGGAAAGACAGACCTGAAAACGCCTACATAAGTACCCCCACCCACACCACTTTGAAAGTTTGGGACACCATTTCTAAAAACGACCGGTGGACCACCTTTCCGTCGCCTTATACCCCTATCCACTTTAATTCGGACTTCCCACCAGCCCTTCGGGAAGGCCCCTTCGAGGCCTGGAAAGAAGGCAGATGTCGAGCATTAACGCATCTTTTCCATAACTATGATATACTTACTTTTGAGAATTGTAGACAGGATTATGGCCTGGAAGCGACAGAACACTTCCACTACCTTCAGCTTAAACACTGGGTCACCACACCTCACATCCGAGATGCAGCCACCCGACCCCTCACAAATTTCTAAATATATGTCCAGACTGCCAGTTCCATGAAAGGGGTGATCTCCTTCCTCTACAAGCACCTACTCAGTACCCTGCACTCCTCGCGACCATGTTACACACACATGTGGGAGGAACTCCTCCAGTGAGCAATTTCTGATAAGGAGTGGGGAAGACTGTGGGCCGACATTACTAAATTCAACCATTCAATAGAATTGTGGTAGGCACACCTTAAAACAATGATGGACTGGTACCTGTACCCCTCTAAGCTTAAGCGCATATTTCCTGACATGTCCGACCTATGCAGGAGGGGATGTGGCCTGGTGAGTGACTTCCGCCACATTTGGTGAGACTGTCCCTCTATCCGACCCTTCTGGGAAGAAATCCTCGCTCACATTAAGGATATCCTGGTCTACCCCATTCTGACCACTATGGCAGAGATTCTACTGGGCCTCCATGACCCCACCCACACCAGACAAAAGCTGACAAGGCCATTATGTGGACATGTCTCGGTGGGCGAAAACTGTGATAGCGGCCGCCTGGAAGAGGAGGGAGGCACCTGCGATCTCGCTGTGGCACTCTTGGCTCTGGAGACTTTTGAGTCTAGAGAGGATCTCAGATATCTTTCGAGACAACTACAAAAACTTTGAGTACAAGTGGGACCCCTTAGTCGCATTCCTGACACGGGGTCTGCCGCAGGCTGTGTGCCCTCCCTCCCTCAGAAGCATGCATCTCTTTCAGTTCTAGCGTAGTACATAACTAACTAGTTCCTGTGCTACTTTGACAATCGGTTACCGCCACCCCTTAGCGTGGGAGGGTTTGTGGGTGGGTTTTTCTTTTTCCTAATTTTATTCTGGGGACTCATTTGGTTTTGTCCTGGGTTTCATAGTTTTTCTGTTTAGCGCCATCCTTGTTGGAGAGCGCCAAGCTTAAAACTCGTCACAAAAGAACGACGGGCTAAATGCACATACTATTCAATTGCAATACTCCGGGCTTTCACACTACGGACAACTGTACCCTACTCCTAGGTGCCACTGTGATGAAGGCTTAGAAGATTGCCGCTGTGCTACAAAATAGCCCTAAGTAAGCGCTGACATACTGCTATTTTTCTTGCCAGTTCTGTACTCATTCTCTGTAATGTTATGCAATGTTTTGGATATGACGTCAATAAAAATACGTTTGAAATAAAAAAAGACTAAAATATAATTCTTTAGGGATGGGATGCAAGGGATTTCAGGGTTTTCTGCGGGGAAGTGTATTAATACTCAGGTATTAATTTTAATACCCGCGTTATAATGTTTCACCATTAATTTCCTATCTATTTGCTGCAATAGCTAATGATAATATGAGTAGAGTTAATTTGTAAAATATGTAAAATAGTTTTAAACAATAAAACAACATTTAACATAAAATTGACAAACAGTGAAACATTTTCATTAATTTTATTTTCAAAGGTAAATAACCACAACATATTTATTTTAAAAGCATTATTAACATATAGAATTATTTTGTAATCTACAAAACATTTAATAAATGGTAAAAAACAATAGTTAATATACAAAAATATAACATATTTTTTACGCACAGTATAATATATTTTTATAATTTTGTAAGTATTTTCCCACATTTTTTCCATTGGCTTTAATGGGGAAAATGGTCCATTTTTCTTTTTACTTTTAGGCTTGACGTACGCATTTTTGAGTTTATTTCGAGAGTCAGTGGAGTGTCACAGTCAAGATCGGATGCAAGTAAGAGCTGTTGGCAGGTAAGAATAATTTCCTTTACTTTTTTAAACATATAGGTGGCTAAGTTTATTGTAAGGAGAGAAGGGGGAGGTAGATGGCTGTTGTATAGTACATCAGAACAGTTGTTTTTTTCAAAATTAGGTTTAAAAATTGTTGGGGAAAAAAATGTTACAATTTTTTTTAATCTATATGGAATGAAAGCAACATTACAATGTTTTGCATTGTGGTTTTTTAACAATTCCTTACTGGTCAAGACAAAGACCACGTTGTTGATGGGGAAACATTGGATTTGTGAATAGATTACTATTTGGTATTTTCTAGGAATTTTGTTTTCGATATTGGATGTTGTTTTTGCAAGTTTTAAATAATTGCTTTTTTCATCGGGAAATTATTTTTGGGATTGCTTTTACTTTTTGTGAATTGCCAATTATTGGAGTGCAGAAGATTATTTTAAAAAAAATTCAGTGGATGTTAATTTCGCTCTTTGAAATATTAGACTACTCAAGACTCTTGGTGACAGGTGGTAGAAATATCAACAAGAGTCGAAGAAAGAAGACAACTACAGATAGGAACACAAACGTTTGTTTAATTTTGTTAAAAAAAGTTCAAAAATGGAAATCGAATTTGTAATTGTTGATAAAACAGGCAATTTATTCTACAGGTTGTTAGTTTATGTTAGAAGTATAAGATGCATGCAATATCATCTAGGTAGTCTGAAGCTTCCATTAACCCCTTGTGTGCCCCGCCCTTTCCCCGCCCTGTGCCGGCGTTGAATTAGCGGGCGGGGTTCATGACGAGATAGTCTTGTCATGGGCACAGCGCAACCGCGCTCCATGACGAGACTATCTCGTCATGGGCACTGAAGGGGTTAAAGGAAATTGTTAGAAATGGGGGTCTCTAGTTGACAGAGGTAGGTACCTTTGACAAAGTAGGGACCCTTGCTTCTAGTGAGGGTAAGGGGGAAACACACTGTTGATAACCCCTGCTCACCCTCTTGGTAGCTTGGCACAAGCAGACAGGCTTATCCCCAAGGCAATGTGTAAAGTATTTGCACCAACACCCACAGTAACACAGTGAAATACCACAAAAGGACACCACACAGGTTATTTATAAAAATATAAATATCTTTATCTGATTAGGTAAGATCAAAACGACATAAATCTGAAATACATAATTAATCCTTCCTTTAGACGTGTTCTTTGGAATGCTCTTGTAAACGTAAATGAACTTGTAGAGTCAGTATGGGTGTAAACTCTGTTTCCAACATGTGGAAAGTCACTTTAAAAATGTGCTCCTATCAATATTGGGCATTTGTCCCTTGTGCGCGGGGCCCCTCTCACCCTTCGATCGGGTTTAGGTCAATTACGGCGTTCACAGCCAAACTAGATTGGCATCTAACAACAATATGCCTCCGCTGCACTTGTAGCCAAAATGCTGCCTCAAAGATTGGCGTTTAACAACAATATGCCCCCGCTAAACTTGTAGCCAAAATGCTGCCTCAAAGATTGGCGTCTAACAACAATATGCCTCTGCTGGTCTGAAAGCCGAAATGCTGCCCCCGGAATGGTGGAGAAGCGACCAGCTCCTTAGGGTGGGCCCCAGAACCACAGCACGTCAGCTGTGCTGGTACGGGCCGTCGGAAGGTACCTGGCGTGGAGGCTCTACTTGGCGAGGCCTGACAAGGACACTGCCTCTCTCCCACCCCGCCCAGGTAATGGCACACAGCGGTGCTGGACCGGAGTCCGAGTGGTTACCTGGGTGGGTTGCCTCGTCATCTCTGCTCCTCCCGCTGGGCGTCTCACGGGCTGGCTTCATCACCAACAGATGTTCTCTCATGGCAGAGTCGGGTTGCTCGGTGACTCCTCGCACTTCCTGTTCTCAGCGCAGTGATGACGCCCTGCTGGGCGGCTCCCTCTACAGCAACGCTGCCCCGTGAATGCTTCCTGGTTGCCAGGCAACGTCCTGCAACCAACGATTACTGCACGGCTTTCCCTGCTGATCACGATCTCGCGGATGGCTCGGGCCAGCGGCAGTGATGGCCTCGCAGTTGCGTATGAGCAGCTCCCCAGGCACGAGCACATGCACACCACGGTGTGGAGGGGTTCTGTTTAGGAGGTGAAAGGGATTCTTCAGCACGGCAAGCCTTAGGAAGGGTGCCCAGCCACTCGTAGCGATCTTTAGGAAGTAGTATAAAACGAAGCACTATTCAGCAAGTGCGAGTCCCATACACTTCGGGAAATTTCATAGCCCTGTGTTCCAGTAACAGGAGGCCAGCTCTCCTCAGGCCCTTGGAGACCTTTTCACTTCAGAGGGACAAAGCACACAGCACAGTTCCTCTTCAAGTAGGGGAGACACAGCACACAGCAGAAAGTCCTTTAGTCCTCTTCCTCAGCAGATACAGCAACTGCAGGTCAGCCCCCAGACACACAGCAATTGCAGCACTTTTCCTCAGTCTTCTTCAGCTGTTCTCTTTGGCAGGGATTCCTTCTTGATCACGAAGTTTCCTAGCCTGAAGTTTAGGGGTTTCAGCTCTGATATTTATACCCAAAAATTATTTGATCTTCATGTGTGAGGGGTCCTGGACCCAGTCTAAACCAGTTCTGAGTGCACTCTGCCAGTGCACATCTTCTTCCTTTGTGAGTGTGGGCCCGGGCCATCAGACGCACCGCAGGAGGTGGAGCCAGCATTGTGGAAGGCAGGCACAGCCCTATTCAGACCCAGGTGCTACTCCTCCCACCACTCCAAATGCAGATAGGTCTATTCAGCCTAGTGCTAACTCACACAACCTCCTGGAGCCACCCCAGCCCCTGTCACTCACAAACCAGAGAGTCAATTCACAAACAGGCAGAGGCACACAGAAAGGTTGAACAAGAAAATAGCCACTTTCTAAAGGTGCTATTTCCAAACACTGAATTTAAAAACCATCCTCCCTAAAAGATGTGATATTAAATGCTGAGTTCAGGGATACCACATTCCAAATTTCTATCTTGCTGCAGTGGGAAGATATGCAGGTGAGCATGTTACACAGCATTCCCCATTCTGTCCTATGGGCAAGATAGCCTTTCAATAGTGAAAAAAGAAATTGGCAGTATTTCACTATCAGGACATGTTACCCACACTAGTACATGTCCTACCTTTCACATACACTCCACCCTGCCCGGGGGGTACCTTGGGCCTACCATAGAGGTGTCCTATGTGTAAGAAAAGGGAAGGGTAAGGCCTGGCAAGTGTGGACACTGGTCAGGTCAACATGGCAGTTAACAAACTGCGCACAGGAACTGCGGTGGCAGGCCTGAGACACCATCTTAGGGCTACTCCTGTGGGTGGCACAATCAGTGCTGCAGGCCCACTAGTAGCATTTGAATCACCAGCCCTGGCACACTCTGTGCACTTTACTAGGGACCTACTGGTAAAACAAATATGCCAATCATGGATAACCAATTACAATAACAATTTACACAGAGAGCATATGCACTTTAGCACTGATCAGCAGTGGTAAAGTGCCCAGAGTCCTATAGCCAACAAACACAGGTCAGGAAAAATAAAGGAGGAAGAAGCAAAACGTTTGGGGATAACCCTGCAAAAAGGGCCATTTCCAACAGAAATTGATTGATTTTTGCCAATAGTCTCTCAGATATTACTTTTTTTTTTTTTTTTTGGCTCACAAGGGTTCAGGCTAACTGATTGTGCCGTTCTGATTTCCTGGAATCTTTGTCCATTCTTAAAATTTTCCAGGAAATAAAAACGGTTAGTGTGCAATCTTCCAATAGATTTGTTAAATGAACTGTGCAGAAGGTGAGAAGATGGCTGCCAGCTGAAGAGCCTGGTCGGTAGCTCTGAGCTCTCCAGACAAACGACCTTCACAAAATCATTGAGAATACCATGAGCCAAACTTAAAAAGAAGCACACCACCTAAATAGTAAGGAAAAAATTAAATGAGGCAGAGGTGCTTACTGGGAGCAGGACGCAGCGAACAGAGCAGCAGCTACGAGCAGGCAGGACAAGGTGTCTGCGAGACTCGGCACCGATCGGTCGGCTTGCCCGGCGTGTGGGCAGAAGCGGCAGCAGCTTGTCGCAGCAACCTGAGGACCGCTGCCAGGATCCCCTTCTGGGGCAGGCATCGGCTGCAACTGCGCTGGGTAGAGAATCACCAACTTCCCCCGAAACACAGAGAGGTAGCGTGGAGGTCGGCATAGCAGCAACGGTAAAACGGAATGGCCGAATGAAGAGGGTAAGTGTTGTTGCAGGGGGCACAGCACCAGTACAATCTCCCCAGGGCACTGGCACGTTCACAGGCGCATTGGAAATCAGCAAAGATAGTGAAGGGAGAGAAAGGGTGGAATCAAATTCAACCTGCCCCATTAAAATAAGTGAGCTGGTCCGGGCTCTCAATAAAGGAAATAGCTACTGCCTAAGGAATAGGCATCTGGTGATTAACGCTCTGCAGGATCTTTCAAAAAAGGAAAACAACATAGCCCGGTAAGCAACAGGAAAAGGGGAAAGTACGTACTTCAGTACAATCGCTAGCCCCCCTGTCCAGGATATGACAAAGAAAGCTGGAGGAGCAGGATTCAAAATAAAAATTACCCCCTCCCTGAGGTCCTTTTTCAAAGTAAAGGAGAAACAGAGCACCCTTAACCCTGTGGGCTCAGAACAGAAAGAAAGCTCAAAAAGTACAGGAAAAGGGGAGGAAATCCCTGGAAACATGGGCAGCAACAGGTTTCAGGTCCTGATGAAGAAAGCGACTACGGCGGAGGTAAGTGGTGGGAACCAAACCCCTAACCTATGCAGCTCGCAGCGAGAAGGGCAAATCCCCCAGGGTGTACAAAACAGCACGGAAAAATTATTGGAAGCATGATATCGGAAATGAGGGCAAACTTTGCTACCTCTGAAAAGAACCAACTAAAAATACAAGGGACCTGTGAGGTGCTATACACCAAAATAAACACACTGGTGGAACGAATAACCACAGTATAAACCTCATTAGAAGTCCTAAGTAAGAAAGTAGAGGCAAATCAAAAAGAAATTAAATTGCTAAGTCAAGCAAAGGAGACCTCAGGGATAAAATAGAATCCCTTGAAAACCAAGCTAGAAGGAATAACCTAAGAGTCCTGAATGTTCCCGAAGGCTTGGAGGGGGACGATATTAAAAAGTTTATGATCACGTTACTAGATGAAAGTTTCCCCTAGCTAAACTCAGTTGCCTTCTCCGAGGATATACAAAAGATACATTGAGATCCATTCAAAAAAGGGAAACTGAGAAAGAATCCGAGGCAAATCCTGATAAACTTTAAAACGTATGTTCTCAAGGAAAAAATCCTGAATGAAGCACTCAAGGCTGGAACTCACACTAGGGATGATTGGATATTCAGAATCCGATCAGACATCTCTAAGGCAACACAAGATAGGCAGTGGGAGCTAGGTCAGCAGATGCAACACCTAAGGTCCCTAGGAGCAAATGTCCAGATGTGCTTCATGTGAAAGAAGAAAATGTACAACATAAGAGAACCCAAAGAAGTGGAGTGCTTCATTGAGCAAATGAAAGCACAACAGAGTGAGCATAGGTGAAGTCTGGGGAGCAAGGAGCTCAAAAGGGCGGAATGTGCTGCCCAGAGAAGGTAAAAGGGAGGCTTCTCAAGGGTGGGAGAGGAGAGTAAGAGGAAGATGTAGTTCGCAAATAAAATCGATAAAATATGTACACTGGGTGGTGGAGCATAAGAGGGGACAAAACTACAAAAAAGAGTCCTGGCGGTGCAAAATTGAGGAGGTGGAAAACCTGGGAGTGGCAGGAAATGTTGAGGTCCACACCAAAAACATGTTTTTTTAAACTCAATGCCAGTTAACATCCTTTCATGGAATGTCAACAGCCTCAGAATCAAAAGCCGTTGGCAGAAAAATATGGAATACCTAAAAACAATAGACAGCGAAATAATAATATTGCAGGAAACTCATCTCTTAAAGGATGAATGGGTTGACATTATCAAAAACCAGAGATGGGTGGATGCTTATTTGTGCACGAATCAAGACTGCTGCATCAAGGGGGTGGAGATCTCCATTAAAAAATCGATCAAAGCAAGGGTAAGAGCAGTAGACATGGTCACGAAAGGGAGAAGGACAACACAAAAGCACAAATACGTAATAAACTGTATACAATAGTGGGATACTATGGCCCCAATACAGATGACCCTGTACCAACACAGAAGGTCTACTCACAGCTACTGGATGTCTTGGCCCCCATAATCATGGGGGGGGGGATTTCAACATAATGATAAACCCTAGAGAGGATCGACTTCCAACTAGAAAGACTTCTAATCTACCTAGAATGAGGGAATGCATCAGACTGTATATTAAAGACTTGGGGCTAACTGATATCTGGAAGAAAAAGGGAGATAGGGCCCTCCGATACACTTTCCAAAATAAGAAACATGGCCATGCCTCCAGAATAGATTTCTTTCTGATCAATAGGAGCTTGATTAAGAATACTCAGAAGGGGACCCCATAAATCACAAGGCCATATCACTCACTTATAAGAAACTGGTAAATAACCGTGCAGATCTGATGCTGAAAGTGAGGGTTAGCTGGGAGACAGACCTGGGAAGCATAGAAGATGACGACTGGCGAGACGCACAGGCCTCCCCCAGGGAAGTGGCCATTCCCATGAGCCTACGGGTCATTTAGCTGAAAGTTCTCCCTCGGGTCTACTTTGACGCTAAGCTCCTATTTAGACTGGGTAGACGCCCTGACCCGCTCTGTCTCCGGCATTGTAACCAAGTGGGTACCTTCGTACACATAATATGGGAGTATCCACAAATCCAGTATTATTGGGAAAAGATTACCCGCCAACTTGAGAGGATGTGTGACAAGCCCCTAAAGTTGTCTCCCCAGCTCTGTCTTCTTAATATTTGGGAGCGACTGACCTCTCCCAGGCAGAACAGAACTGGGACTCGATGGGCTTTATCATCGCGAAGCGCTACATAGCGCAGAAATGGGGGGTGGACATGGTCCCGCTTGTGGGTGAGTGGGCAAAAGACATGGACACAGCTATGATTGCCGAGAAGACGGTGTTCAAGGGACAAGGTTGCCCCAGGAAGTGGGACCATAAATGGGGGAAGTGGAACAAGTACAGAGGAGACATCTGCATTTCCCCTACGGTAGAGCTGCAGAGAGAACGGCAAACTTTGATGGCCCATTTGACAGCAGAGTTGGTGTCTCCTCCTCCTTCCAATTAGCAGATGTACCGACACCAGACCTATGTTATTCATTATGTCAGGATATGTAACCTTTTCTTTGGAAATCTATCTTGTAATTGGCTTGGCTTTGAATAGGGACAGTGAACTACAACACTCCTTGCTCACCTCAGATGTGGATGTGACGTTATCAGAACCAGGGGTGAGAAGCGCCAGTATGGTTAAGATGTATAATGTGTACCGATGCAATGTTGTTGGAAAACAAATAAAAAGATTTTTTTTTTAAAGAATACTCAGAATGTGGAGCACTTACCGGCACCCATCTGACCACTCTGCAGTCCTGTGGACCCCCTTATCTCCAGAAAACCCCCATCCAGGGTTCCCAGTGTGGTTCCCCCTTTACCACCAATGTGCCTTTCCCTCTTCCTTACCCCCACATGTGCCCTTCCCCCCCTTCCCTGCATTGGGGTGCTCTGACATGGCACCCAAGGTAGTGGGCCGGTGGCTGGCAGTAAAACAGCTGACCCGCACGCCCGGGCCCCCTTATATAACCGATAACTCCTATACCGAGAGAGGGAACAACTGTATATTCATGGAAATACCACCATTCAGGCTTATTGGCTAATGGGGCATGACTATCCCCTACTCCCTCCCTCTTGGTGTTGTAGGGACTGAAGGAACTCCTGTGCCATCTCAACTGACTGAAAAATGTATACCTTTCCCTTATGAAGAGATTTCAATTTAAATTACTGAATAATACCAGCTGGGACCCCAAGTCATTGAAAGCAGTTTATCATGTCTCTAAACTCCTTCCTCCACCATCCAGAGAAAGTTGACATGCCTGAAAAAACTTTACATGAAAAATGATCAGTGGTGTGATAAACTTTGTCACAAATAGGAAATGCTAAGATCTTTTCCTTAACCCTGAAGTCACCAAAGTTCACAATAATCGTTCTCGGATATTTGGCATTAGGATACTGGACTGCAGGTACACGATGGGCCCATAAGACAGTAAGGGTAGTCTTCTGTGCTACTACTTCTGGGCACACATATTTAGAAATAAGGTCAGAGACAATTTCTGCTACTAAATGGCCATTTTCAGGACCTTCAGGTACTCCGGTTCTGTGTAGATTACGTCTTTGTGACCAATTTTCCGCATCATCCACTTTGATTAGCAGATTGACTAGCTCAGATTGTAGTTTAATCACTTGATCATTCTGACGAGGTGCACTGTCTTCAAGCTCTGATATGTGCTGTTCTGCGCCTGTAATGCGTGACGTAGGTTGCTGAATATGGGACTGGATTGAGCATAGCTGCCATTCAGTTCTCTTTTGAGCTTCTTCCTGTGACAATTTCATACTTTTTCATTCTACCAGAATTTGTTGTAGAAGAATATGTATGGAGTCCATGTTCTTTGAATTTTCGAATGCCGGGGCGGTCTGCAAAGCGAACAAGCTTACAGACGTGGTCATGATTGGGACTTCGGTTACGGCGTCCACTGCGGTAGTGAACAAGGAGGTGTCAGCAGTTAAGCTTAATGCAGTCTCCCCAGAAGAACGCTGATCATGGTTGACGATGCCAACGGTTTGCTTCGGTGTTGTGAAACATCGATTTGAGCTGATTCCTCAAATTGAGGCCCTAAAACAATGAGTAGGCAGTCGGCTACTTGTCGGCTGAAAGGCCCCTCGCTGTTAAACCTTCATTAGGTGCAGAGGAACTTTCATCTGATGTCAGCAGCTGTGTATCTGTTGTGTTTTTGCATTCTGTTTCTTGCAGCACCGTGTAAGAAGCAAAACCACGAGCAGCCAGGACAACTCTGCACCCAGACACGGGCTAGGTATAAGTCTGTAGGGTTCCATGTAACTCGACCTGCAAGTGACAGATTAGGTAGTGGTGTTTCCCCATTGACCGCAATGTTATATTTTTCATGTATTATTTTGCACTTATTTAATATTGCTTCAAAAATCTATAACTCCGGTGATATGTATGCTATCCAATTCATTTAGTTGTCTAAATTAAGATAAAAATACACTCTAATTTTATAAATTGTTGTTGGATTTCTCCCGAGTCATATCAATTACTTATCATCCATGTTGATACTCTGAAATGATTCATACATGTTCCTCTAGTAAAGCTCTACTGCTCTTTGTCACACTACCCGGACTTATTAGTGTGAATCCTGTGACCATATTTGGGGTATTGTGATAGTGTGACATGGTGAAGTCTAACCCCCACACAGCATAATACTCCACTTTCCTACACTGTGCATTCCCTCCCCTGAACCTTCACCTTCTAAACAAAATAAACCTATGTGGCATGTTGCTAGCATCCCCATCCACGTTCTGTATTCCCTCCCCCTACCCCAGTATTCAAAAATTCTATCTGGTGTCCGGCTGCCCTTCCACACCACCCATCACATATTCCCTTCCCATCTATGCCAAAATCATCACTCTTCACTATCACACTGGGGTGAGGAGAGTCAGAACTCTGTTGATAGCATCTCTGTGAGCAGCGACTGCATGATTTTTCCTGTCAGCACGAGGTAACAGTGACCCCATTAACAGGGAATGTGGGGGTTGGCGAAGCAGAGCGCTATCTGTGTTCTCCTGATTTCCTCAGGTATGAGACCCAAGGGAGGCAGGGGAAGGCTGTTGAGACCACGAGCCCCATTCCACTTCTTCGCTGGGTTCTCTGAAGAACCAAGCAAGGGGAGGTAACTCAGGAGAAGCAAGCACTTACCCATATGACGCTGTAACAGTGGGAAACAACTTTTACTAAGTTATAGCAGTGGAGAACAGCATTTAGAATCTGGTATTTGTGTCCATGGCTCTTTATCAGTCCCACACATAGCACAGCACTGCCAGCATTCCTGGCAGAAGAAATACAATTTTGCAAGTCCGAAATCTCAAGTGTTAATATCACCTTAACGCACACCAACACCTGGCTTTAACTTGATTTTAGTGTAGAATTCAGCTCCAAATGGTTGCAGGACTTGAAGACATCTGTAGGATGTCAGAACAATAGGCTCTGCCATACTTTTCAATCTATCTTGCAATATAATTGTTTTGGGAGCTGTTTTGTGATCGCTTGCTCCAAAAAATCCTAATTTTCTTTGTTTAGATTTACATTCAGAGAAAAACTCATTGATCATTCAAAATATTCTTCTAGTGCAAGCACTACAAACAGAAAGAGGATACCAATTGATTCCATCTAAAACCTTGGTATTGCAGTATTTCACTCATTCCCTCCATTCCACTACACACTCATAAAAACGCAGGGTGAAAAAAGTATAGCTCCTCAAACCATAAAGAGTATGTATCAAAATATTGCCACCTTGAAATCTATTTCTTTGGAGTCCATTTTTTTTCCTGAGATTAATAGCAAATAACAATACATTAATTCACACTTACATTCTCATTCTGAGTGCTGTGGGTTGAGACTGGGTTCAAAAAGTGTTTGTGCCTGGTTGGCGTTATTCGAGCTGCGACTTCCTATGGTTCACCCTGGCAAAGATTGTCACTTTTGCTTGAGTAAGGTTTTCACCCCTCTCAACCAACAACCCAATTTCTCACAGGATGGTATCTGCTTTTCTTGTGACAACAGATGTTATCTGCTTCCAAATGTATTTTCACTAAGACATGCACTTGGGCAATTGCTTTCTTTATGTGATAGACCTTTTTGCCAAATTAGATTTTTTGTTTCTTTATGAAGGGGAGATTAACTGATAATTACAGGGGTGTTGTGCTGAGAACTACCAAGCATTAACAAATCTAATCGGGCTCAACTTTGAGACTATTGGTTCTGCCATTGCATTTTGTTCATGCTGTAAATCATAGGCTTTGCTGAGTTTGGTAATGATTTGTAGCCATGCTGTATACTAGTGTGACTAACGTGCAGTGTGGCTACAAATATATTTTTTTAAAGGACAATGATGCATCCAGAGCTCCTATTCTTAAAAAAAAAAAAGGCATTAGTCCGACTGTGTCATAGTATCTTTTTTTTATTACAAACCATAAGGAAACGGCTCAATTTACTGGACCCTCAGGTCGCACCTTTTGGAATTACATTTTTTTATTAGTTTTAACCACACTGCATAGCATCCGTGCTGCTGTACAGCATGGCTGTAAAACATTGCAAAAGTCAATCGCTTTCATAGAAGAGACCTATTGGCTTTGCCAATGCTTGGTCCTAATGTTTCAATTAAGGCTGAATGCTTGTGCCATAGGGGGCTTATTTACAAGCCCCTTGCGCCACTTTTGCGTCATTTTTAACATGGGGAAAAGTGACGTAAATAAGCCCCCTAGGTATTTTATTGCATTTATGTTTTTCCCTTAGGGTCTTTTTAGCTCACGTTTCCTTCATGCGTGCAACAGTTTGCTTTAGACCCCTAAATACAGTGTAAATATATGAATTCTCGGTATATAAAATGAAGGCATGTCGTCGTGCGCGCAGCGTACCTCACTCCATTTGATTACAGAGCGGTAAGAAGAAATGGCAGTTTTAGAAATGTTCGTATTAAAGATTTGCGTCAGAAGCTGAAACTAAAATGTCCTCTTCCCCTCAATCACTGTGCACCGTGTACCCTTTCTCGCCTCCGCAGAAGGCTGACGTCTGGACTGCAGTGATTGCTCTCTTAGCGGTGGAGTGGCGCACACCGCGTGCCTCATGCTGGGAGGCACGCGCTCTCGAAGTAAGGAAAAGCTTTAGCCTCCTGCAAATTGCTAGTTATTCCACTGCGACAAGTCGCCACTTCGTAGTTGCCAAATTGAAGAGACTTCACTGCAGCAACTGTGGAAGTAGACGAAAAAACAATTTCCTTCGCTTGGTACTTTGTCTTCTGAGACTAATTTCCCCGTGATTGGTTTAAGGCTTCAGAGCGCCGCGGGGCCAGGGAGGAAAGTGCTTGCACTGTAAAACCCTTTAGCTAGTTACGCTAAACGGGCGAGGCATTGGGGCTTTATAAACAGGGTTGTGTCGAATGTGATGTTTTTGTAAGGAATGCGTATTATAAATCTGGAGTTGAGATTGGGTCGGCAAGTTCAATTTTCAACAGTTAATCTGATAAACACTGTTTTGAAACCCCATCATCGCATATCGTGTGCGTGAAAGAATTACTACATTGAGGCAAACTCTAAAAAAAATCTAGTAAATGCGATACCCTGCTACCGTTCTGTTGTGACTATAATACCCCCACAAAATGGAATGAAGTTGCTAATAATGGAGACCAAAGTTATTTTCATTTGCTATGGCTGTCTACAAAAATGAGAGGTGCTCCGACGTCACTGATGAAGTGTTCATCACTCAGTTATGTGAAAAGAATGTAAATGCATTGGTGAACGCAAACACGGCAGAAATCAACCATTTATACAATTTCACTTTCACTTTATTGAAACTGAAATTGAGATCAACAAATATAGTGGGGAAGAGTTAATATTTTACATATAGTTTTAAAATTAGAATACATAGAAAAACGGTTAAAGCATTTTAGAATACAAAAACAGCCATGCTCGGTCCAAGGTTAAATATTTAACACAAGAACATCAGTCTGTGATTTGATTGCGTACCTAAACCATTTTCGATGGAAAAATTGAGGAAACACGATATAAAAAACAAAACTGAAATGTCAAATTTCTATTGCAAAAAAACAAATAAAAAATTATCATCTAGCAAGTAAAGCTCCTGTGCTCTATGATGCGTCTCTTGTGTGCATTGGCTCTCATGAGCCAAAAGGGTTGGAGAAATTGGGCCTACAGATACCAGAAAACTGCATCCTTTTCACTACTTTAACCAAGGAAGGAGCAGTGACTGACATGGGCCTTAAATGGCCCAGCTTGTCAATCCAGTGAACTATATTTCTACGCTTAAACACCAGCATGAATATACTGCTGCCCTCCGCTGCTCACATGTGCGTCTGGCTAATGGAGTGCAAGTTGTTTGCAATGTTACTGTCACTGTGGGGACCTGTACTCTGATTATGCCTTCTCTCATTGTTGCCACGAGTTATTTTGCCTTGAGTTGCCTCTTTTTGATTGGCCAGGTTGGAGGAAGTCTCATTTCCATTCCCGTGTGTAGAGAGCCACCCGGACTCTCTTAAACAATGTTGCGCTAAAACACGCATCCACACACCCCTCGGGGCGGGCTCGTCCTGATGGGATAAATAGACGTGGGCAAGACCACACGTGGTCTTTAGCAGCCCAGATATCGTAACTGAGAATCTGTGTCCTTTAATTGGTTTTCCCCCAGTTAACTGCGACCGAGGCCTGCCGCACTACACTGGCGACGAGGCCGGTCGTGCCTTGCGTGCTCATCTGCCGGCTAGCGCAGGGAGCATGCGGAGCCCATCCGCATTGCTGACGCTCCCGCTGCTCACCTGATACTGCCGATGATCGCGGAGCCCACCCGCGTGTTGTCGGAGGCGGACCGCCTCCCGATGTGGCCTGCCGATCGCGAAGCCCACCCGCATGCTGCTCGCTGTGCCGGAGGCTGCCAGCGCTGTGCGGTGAGTGGCTGGCCCGGCGCCTCATTGGAGCTCTGCCCGATTGCTGCCCCTGCTCTGGGGCCCACCTGGGTGACTCGCCTCGTGCTGGCCCTGGATCGCATCGGCCGATCTCAAGGAGGGGGCCTTGGCAGGGTTGTCCTTCTCCTGCCTGCCTGAACTTATGTATAATACTGCGTGGTGCAGCATCTGAGGCCCTGAGGGAGGAGACAATCAGGCCCAGGGCAGGGAGAGGAGGTCTGGATCAACAAGCATTGGCAAACCCACTGGTCCAACGGAGGGTTTTCCCCAAACAAGCATTGGTATAGCCTCAGCACCAAGTGAGGGAGTAACCACACAGAGCTAACAAGCATTGGCAAAACCACAGGTCCCACCAGTGAAATCACACGATGTCTACAGGGCCTGCGGCAGGCGCAGGTGCACCACAAGCTGGCGAATCCAATGCAGGTGCTGGCAACAACCCACCACCGCCACCGGTGGTCACCCACAACGCGGTGGCGCCCCTACCACCGTTCAGCGAAACCTCAGACCCGGCGACCGCCGCCCCGAGATGGAAAGTGTGGGTAGGGCGACTAAACCACTATTTTAGAGGGACCCGAGAAACCGATGGGGCAGTAAAGCGGTCATTACTCATTTATTATGGAGGGGCTGAAATCTACGACTTGTTCGACACGCTTCCCAACACAGGGAACGAGAATGATTATGACGCAGCGGTTGCTGCGCTGAATAGACACTTTGATCCCCAACTGAACCCTGATTTCGAAAAGTTTAAGGAGGGCGTGGCAAACTGACACTGAATCCGTCGATATGTTTTACGCGCGGCTGTGCCGGTTGGCCAGCACGTGCCCATTCACGGACCAAAGAGTGGAGATAAGGGATCAGATCATCTTAGGCTGTCGCTCCAAGCTCCTACGGAAGTTGATTCTCCGGCAGCCAGGGATCTCGCTGGATGAAATCCTAGTACTAGCACGGTCTCATGAGTTGTCCGATGCCCGGGCGGAAGAAATAGAAGCAGCCCTCCACGCGCCCGTGGCCACAGGACCGGGGTTCAAGAGCGCACCCATCAAGGAAGAAAAGGTGGAAGCGATCCAAAGGCGGCCTGCTGCACCTCGGCCAGCGCCCAAACCTGCAACCGGGGGCTCGTGTGGATACTGCGGGGACGACCACCCGGCAACGGCAATCTACGGGGCAAAAGGCAAGGCATGCCCCCACTGCGGAAGAATGAATCACTATGCCAGAGTGTGCCGGGGTGGGCGTTTCAGACAACCGTTATCGAGACCCAGGTTCGGGCCACAGCAAGTGCACCAGGTCTCACAGGAGGACACGCTGCCAAGCATAGAACATCAGCCACAGTCGCGGGCCCCGATATATGAGGACGAAGACGACAAGGTGTTCGTAGTATCGTATGTCAGCAGGACAGGCTCCCGGCGGAGGCCGCCGCCAATGTGTTCAGTCTCAGTGGGAGGCACAGAGATACAAGCCCTCATCGACACAGGGGCGTCGGTCAATGTGATGGACTCCGATCAATATGACCGTCTGTCACCGAGACCCCTCTTGACGCCATCCAAGGCACGAATATACACATACGGAGGGATGGACCCTCTTCCCCTCCGTGGCGTCATCAGCGCTACCATCGCCAGCGGGGGATACTCGACTCAGATGCAATTCCATGTCACGGAAGGCAAGAAAGGGACTTTGCTCAGTTGTCACACAGCAGAGGACCTTGGTTTTGTGTTCTTTGCGAACCAAGTTCATGACTCCCACGCCGAGGACATACTCAAGGAGTTCCCAACACTCTTCACCGGCCTGGGTAAACTCAAGGGCAAGAGATTCAAGCTGCACATAAACACGTCCATACGGCCGGTAGCACTCAGACATTGGAGGGTGCCGTTCAACCTGCGCCCACAAGTGGAAGAGTAGCTGCGGAAAAAGTTTCCGGCACCACTCCCTGGGTGTCCCCGCTGGTCGTGGCGCCCAAGCCCAAGAAACCAGGGGCCATCAGACTCTGTGTTGACATGCGGCTGCCCAACACAGCGGTGAAGAGGGAGCGGCACATCACCCCCACAATGGACGACATCGTGGCGGACCTCAACGGGGCCAAATGGTTCTCGAAGCTGGACCTAAATGCCGGCTGCCACCAGCTGGAGCTAGACCCCAGTAGTCGGTACATCACCACTTTTTCGACCCACGTCGGCCTCCGGAGGTACAAAAGACTGAGTTTTGGTGTCTCCTTTGCGGCAGAGGTATTCTAGAATGCGATCCGTGAGACCCTGTCCGGACTGCAAGGAGTGATCAACCTCAGCGATGACATTTTAGTCTACTCCAACACTCTGGAGGAGCATCACGCACACCTGAGGGCCACACTCAGGAGACTGACAGATCAACTGGACCAACTGATCTAGGTCCAGTTGCCGGTACGTCAGGGGCTATCCCGTCGGGCAGGTCTCCAGACTCCTCCACCAGAAGTCAGCGATATGGCCCCCACCCTAATCCTGCACCCAGTCAGAGACTGAAAGACTATGTATATACTTCCCCATGACGGGGTGAACTCGGGGAGTGTTAACTAAAATAAAGGAGGGATGTAGAGAGCCACCCAGACTCTCTTAAACAATGTTACACTAAAACACGCATCCACACACCCCTCGGGGCGGGCTCGACCCGAGGGGATAAATAAACGTGGGCAAGACCGCACGTGGTCTTTAGCAGCCCAGATATCGTAACTGAGAATCTGTGTCCTTTAATTGGTTTTCCCCCAGTTAACTGCGACCGAGGCCTGCCGAGCTATACCGTGCAGATGGTCTTTATACGGTTTGAGGGGGACGTTGCTGCAGACCCCCCATTGTTTAAGCCAGTGGTTCGTCTGTCTTCTGCTCTTCTTGTGAGTTCTCCATCTCTCTTGAGATTAGTGCCACACAACGAGATCTTGTGGGTTTTGACTGACATTTTGGGCTTGATTCTATATGCACCGCGTCCCTACCTGCCTTCCTCTCTTGAGGATCCATGCAAAAAAAACAGCTTGCAGTTCCACCATCCACTCCCCCTCCCCCCCCAACAGATTTTACTTTACCTGCTTCCTCTTCCTGCTCTGCACCCATTGGATAGGGCATCTCCTGCAATCCTGATTTCTGCAGGAGAGGTTCTAAACTGACACCGGGTGGAAAACGAGAGAAGGTTATCGGTTCGTGCACACAAGAGTACAAGAGCTCGTATATTTGCTAACAGCGAACGGACACACAAGCGCTTCTCATTTCCATAGAGATAAATCAGGAACGATTACAATAACCTGTATCGATAATAGGAAAAGTGAGAATTCGGTTAGCAGACTTTGCAAAGTTAAGAGTCCCGCTAAGACATCCTACAACTGGCTGGTAGTGAAGACATCCAGTGGCATCACTGAAAATGATGGGGGGGGGCTACAGAAAGTGGACAGAGGCACCTGAGTCTCCCATATCTCACAGATGGGCTGAATGAGGGACACCTCAATGGTCGGGGGTCTCTTGGCGGGTTGAGGACCCCACTGCCCTGCAGGGGCGCAGGGGACCTGCCTTATGCCCCTGAGGACATCGTTTTTCCCACTCCTCTGCAATCCCTTTAACTACAGCAGCATTCAACATTGGTGGCATTTAAGGGAGGGCAGAGGACAGAAGAACCTAAGTCCCTTCGGCAAAGCCTGGTGTGGAACCAGGTTGGTGAATCCTGGGTCTTGCAGGGATTGTAGTCCACAGCCCGTATTGTACATTTTCCTGTATCAAAGCAGAAACGGTATGGGGTTACGATGCATTTTACCCCATTGGCTATTATGCAGGGACAGATTTCTTTAGTAAATCTGTGCATATACACAATGCGCGTTTCCCCAATATCTACACTAGCACAGATGTAGGGAAATATAAGTTAATCGCCCCAATTGTAACATGTGAAACCAAACAGCTTCGACACAGAGGCCAATGCCATGCTGCTTTTTCTGCTGACCTTTACAATTTTTATAACAGCTCCTGCCCTGCAGAAGGTCTACACCAAAGGGCCTTTGTGAGCTACATCTACATCATATAGCATCTACAGATTTTGCCCATCCAAAACACGGATGCGTCTTCCTGTTCAATGTAGAAATTAAAATGCTATTAGAACTGAAATCTTTTTAAATGAAAACCTACATTAATTTCCATAAATAAGGATGATTTAAAAACTTTAATTATTAAATGAGATCACAATATTGTAATAGAAAATAAAACAAAATAACTAAATATGTTATGACCGCCCTAGATTCTCTGCGCCTATTTTGTCACTTCAAATGTCCTTTAATGATCATACTTTTAAAAAAACAAAATTATTTAGTTTTCTACAGTGATACCCCTATACCACTCACACCTGCAATCCTCCATCTTATCGATCTTGTTTATCACCCACTCCCCACCTCCGACCACCCAAGCATGCCCCTGGCTGCTGCACACACAACTTCCCTACTTCCATTACCACATTGTGGAACTCTTTTCCCTTTCTAGAGAAGGACGTCTAGGCATGCTTCATTTGGGTGCCTAGTGGAGAAACCAAGGTTCAGTCTCCCTTTACGAAGCGTGTATATTCCAGCTGGCAGCCATTCCCTCCTATGTTCCCCCAAGCACAAGAAAGACAAGCATTAGAACAGAATATTAGCAAAGTCGCCGAGAAACTGGTGAATAAGAAACTCTCCCAGTTTCTTGAATCCAATAATCTGCTAAAAAATTCGCAGACAGGCTTCCGCCCAGGACAGGGCACCGACATCGCCCTCCTGGCAGCAGTGGAGGAGGCCAGAGCGCTCTTGGACGAGGGAGGATCAGTGGCAGTGATCCTCCTCGACCTGAGCGCGGCCTTCGACACCGTCAACCACCAACTCCTGGTCAAACAGCTCAAGAAGGTAGGAGTAGAAGGCACCGCTCTATCCTGGCTTTCCTCCTTTCTGGCCCAACGTTCCTTCCAGATATGGGAGAATAACACCCGCTCCTCCGACACACCCCTCCAATGTGGCGTGCCTCAGGGCTCCTCCCTGAGCCCCATATTGTTTAACATCTATATGTCCCCATTGGTGGAGGTTGTCACCCCGTTCGGAGTGAGCATTGTCAGTTATGCGGATGACACACAACTAGTTGTCTCCCTTTCCCACCCTAGTCAACAGCCTGCGGACCTATTTAACTGCTTGACGCAGATCCAAGGGTGGATGAATAACTCAGCCTTAAAGCTGAATGGTTCTAAAACTGACATTCTCCTTTTGGGTCAGAAAGGACTCACCTTCCCTTTGAACATCTGGCCACCCTGTTTGGGACCCCCCCTGCCCCCAAACAGGAAGTAAAAAGCCTGGGAGTATGGATTGAAACAGACCTTTCATTCTCCACGCAGGCCAAAAAAGTAGCAGGCACCTGCTTCGGGCTACTCAAATCGATCAGAAAGATCCTGCCCCTTCTTCCACCCACATCGCAAAGACTTCTCATCCAAGGCCTCATACTGTCCAGGCTTGACTATAGCAACGCTATATACCTGGGCGCACCCGAAGCAACCCTAAACAAACTACAGAAAATCCAAAATGCTGCCGCCCGGATCCTCACGCACACCCCTGCCAGAGCTTCAGCCAAACCTGCTCTGAAGCTCCTTCACTGGCTTCCAGTAAGGGAACGAGTAATATTCAAAGCCTTAAGCCTGGCCCATAGACTACTGCAGAATCAGGGCCCCCCCATTCTGAGGAAATTTATACAACCGTATAAAGCCCCTAGATCCCTCCGATCGGACAAGGAGTCCCTCATCATCTTGCCGAGATTCAAGAAAGCCCGCACGGGTGGAAGGCGCTTCTCGATCCACACAGCTCGCCTATGGAACGCTCTCCCCCGAGACCTGAGGAAAGAACCTAACTACCTGCGATTCAGGAAACGACTCAAAACACACTTGTTCCCTTAATTTTTTTTAACCACATCTGTTTAAAATTGCTGTCTCCCCCCTTTTTTTCTCACCCCCGACCCCACAGGTGTAGGGATCCTTAGCGCTGGGATACCTCAGGGTGACTACGCGCTCTATAAAAATTTCTAATAATAATAATAATAATAATAATAATATTGATCTGGCTTTAAAGTGCTGACTCATGCAAACATAGGCATGCCTAAATGTTATTTGCATGTGTTGATCCAGAACAATTGTTTTTTTTAAGTGCTGACTCATGCAAACATAGGCATGCATAAATGTTCTTTGCATGTGTTGAACCAGACTATTGTTTTTTGTAAGTGCTGACTCATGCAAACATAGGCATGCATAAATGTTCTTTGCATGTGTTGATCCAGAACTATTGTTTTTTGTAAGTGCTGACTCATGCAAACAAAGGCATGCATACATGTTCTTTGCCTGTTTTGATCCAGAACTATTGTTTTTTTTCCTTTTTGCATTCTGTTACCTGTAGTCTTGCGTGCAAAATAAAGAAAAGCAAAATTACAGAGATCAGAATCTGAAGAAAAAAGAACTCTACTGGGCTACGTAGTAACTTGAATCTAACATACAGCTGTGGATCTGCGGGACAAGGGAGAGCCACATCACATACAGCATAATATGTCTAACATGCATGTGTAACTGTGTGTATGAATGGGAAGTGGAAATAAATGTGACATATCTACATAGACTGCTCAGGCTGAAGCTCTCAGGCACATTTCTATGTGTCTGCTGCAGAGCGTGGTGTGCGGGAGGAGGTCCAGGTCGCACATCTAGAGCTGGGGCTGATCAGTGCCACACAGAGATCTGGGGAGGCACCTTCTGGTAGGAGCTGGCTGCTAGAAAGGGAGCGAGGGGTCATGGTATTTACCAACGGTACTGTGGGGTAATGGGGATGTGGGAGGGGAACGGTCCAATGCATGTGAATGCAGTAATTTGAGGCAGTGGGAGCCTTGAGAGGGGCATCATTAAGCAACATTTACCTGTTGTGCTCTGAGCTAGCAGGTGTTTTGTAAGGAGGCGGGGGCTGTCTGCCACAGGACATAATCCTGAATCTTATGTAGATGTGTCAGGCATAAATGTTGACTTGGATCCAACTCCACTGAACACTGTAGAAGATGGGATGTGGGCCACAGCAATGGGGGCACACTGGAGAGGAACTACTTATGTCTCCTTCACCAAAGTAAAATGTCAAAGCAGAAAATGTAAACATCCATGACATACCATGGACTGCTCCAGGACTTGGCAGAGAACGATCTAGACAATCACTAAGAAAATAAAAGGAGAAATGCAAATGGCTGAGAGGGCCTTACCCCAAAGCTCAGCTCTGAGTTTCTTTTTGTTTTTTATTATCTGGGGCATTGGCAACATGAATTCCAGACAGGTAAATCTTTCTGTAGCGAGACCTAAAGTGGAGAAACTGGTGAGGCTACTGTACCCTTTCTGCTCTGACTTCCCAACATTTACTCCTTCCCTCTCAGCATGATCTGAGGAATATGCAGGGCATGATCAAAGATTCACCCAGAGAGAAGATTATTCCTGTCCCTTAAAGCCCAGGAATGCACCAAGATGGCCCTGCGGCCTCAGAGGAAGGCTCCCATGAGACTATCATCTCCAGACTTCATTAAAAGCAGTTCATCGGCATGTTAGTAAAATGAGAAGTAGACGTAATTCTGGACTGAGCAGGTAATAGTTAAACAATCGTTTTTATTATCAATCTGCCTTTTTAATTTGCATTCACAGCAATATTTATTTTCAAATGAAGCCAAATCTGATGTCTATACCTTGTCCTGTGGCTATTATGCGACTGTGCACTCCCTTGCACGACCCATTTACTGAAAGCCACAATTTATTCACTCTAATGATGGCCACTCCACTGCATTCCTCTTTTCTCTGCTTATGCTCACCTAAATACTGTTATTGGTCCGTAAGTCTTCCATGGCTACAGCCCATCTCTTCTTAAATGAGGTGCAGAGAAGATTCATGATGTCATGATGTATGACGCACTGCACTGCCTAATGTGTGCTGGTGATGGTCACCGGCACCCATTTTTGGGGACAGGACACATTTTGTGAGAGAGATGTAGAGATAGGAAGTGCAGAATGATGCCATGTATAAAGCCTATGTTTTAGACATAATCTTAGATCTGCAAAAAGTTTAATTGAGTTTTGTAAATCTCCGCTTGATGGATTTACTTGTTATAATCTGTACACATTTTTAAAAAGCTTTTCAACACTGTTTTAATGTCTGAATAATATAACTGTTTCACCACTTTTTAATCATGTATTTGTTGACCTCAGTTGAGGTCTAAATCAAATTTCATAAAATTCTAATTCTATGCAGAATGATGTAGGAGGCGTGAGGGTGTGAAAAGACCAGGCACCTTGTATTTTGCAGTTCCGGCAAACAATAGCATCACTTCTGGTCTCCTAAGAAATCTTTGAGCTCCTCAACAATTCTTTTTTTTTCAAATTAGGCTGCAGTCAAGTGTGATATCTTTGCAATGACATTCCCGTAGGACTGCATCGTTACACACATGCAGTGGAAGGTGAAAACTCCTCCCAGGAGGTGAGTTGTCCCCCCTGCCCTGCTTTAAACTGCGTCCATCTTACCCTTCAAATCACACCACTGACAACGTGCTTTGGTGTCATAAAAGGTCGCAGTTTATTCAACTTAACATGGCTACACATTTTGCAAAATCATGGTTATTCCAATTGTCATTTTAATATCCATGTTAACACATTTCATTGTCTTTGCAATTCCTTAGTACGTTTTGGTCATTATGTAGTCCCAGCCAACTCAGTTTCTAGGGGGGGGGCACCTGTCTGGGCCTTCACTTCACGGGTTTAGGCTTCAACTTGCTACCGACTTGGAGGGTGTCCATCAGGACCTGCCCGGGCTAAAAGTGTCGTCCCTCTTGCCCTGGACCCCTTCATGGGCCCTCCCTGCTTCCAGGGGTCCCTGCCGTGTGGCATCCCAAGGACCTTGTTTTAGCATCTACTCTATCCTGCCTGAGGCTGAGACCTTACATCTCGCTCCCCCGGTACCCCTGCCATTAGGCATCCCAAGGGCCCTGCAGGAGCATCACATCTACTCTTTCTATGGCGGTAAGTCGCCCTTTGCTCCCTCAGTGCATCTGCCGTGAGGCATCCCAAGGACACTGTGTGAGTCTTCCTTCTACCTTCAGTAATTTATCTCTTTTTTCTACCTTTCTTGTGTTCCTTCTGCTTCACCTCTACCCTTCTACCCTTGCGGCTGCGACGCCCACTTCCTGCTGGTGTGGGTGGGTGGGATTCTCCTTGTTCTTCTGCGAGGAGGGGTTTGTGCCCTTCTCGGGCCTGGTGCCCCTACTTATCCCCCCTCGCTGCTTGTCCGCTCATCCCTCGAATGGAGGGGGCCGGAGCTTGCCCTGTGGTGTCCAATCTTGATATCCCCCATTGCGGGCTCTGCAAATGGGCGGGGGGCCTCCCACCTCCGTAGGGTGTTTGTCCCGGGCCCCCATTGGGTCCGGCTTCGCCTTCCCCAGCCCGGGCTCCGAACAGCCGGTCACCAGTGCCTACACTCTCTCTATTATGATGCCTACATTCGTGAACCAGGGTCTTCTGTATGGAAGACTGCAGATATGGTGGTCAATAACATGCTCACAGATATCTCTTTAGATATTATGATGAATGACATTGAAAGGAATAGAATTATTCTTTAGCTACATTTCTATGTTTTAATTTTGAAAGTCACAACATTAACTAAAATCAGACTCACAGTCTTGTTTTTAAACTTCAAAAGTCTCCTTTTTGTTATGATCTGCTTTAGGTTAGAAAAATGTCGACCTTCACTTGTATTACTATGGTGATATGGTCTACTAGAATTAATTTACCTGCCAGCAAGAACTACAAAGCAATCCAAAGCAATTCAGTTCAGGACTCTCCTTAAAAGTGATGTTTTTTTTCCAAATGCTGCAACATTGCCCTAGGCCTATGTTTGTACCATTTTTTTATTGTTGTTCCTTCAAAGTCATTGAGGGCATATGGCTTAACTGGATTCGTAGTCCTACCTGAAGAGAAATATTTCCAGGCATTTCACTGATTCAGTAACGATTATTACATTTTAGCATCATTAAGGTGCTTAAATTTGTTTATATTGTGTATATTCTGTATTGTATGTCCTTATCTTACTATGTATTCAGTGCATATGTCCTTATTGACGGGTCAAAAAAGCATTTGAGAAATCATGGAGTACCCGAATAAATAGAAAAACACATTACATTTATTTTTTCAATTACATGCTGGGTTCTTGCAAATTAATTTTCAACTATTTGATTTAAATTAATGCAAGAATAGAAGTGTAGGTTTGAACGAACGCATCGAATTAGTAAGTAACCACTCCCACGCAAAACCTGAAAATAATGGACAAACTAACAAAAAGAGTACACCATAAAAAACTTTAAGGGGACCCGCGAGCATTATTACCATTGAGCCTTAACTTCTATAAAGTTACCTATCTACAGCTACCATTACCAAAACAGAAAAATACTTGTAATGGAAGAAGCATCCCTTTGTATTTTATTATTGACTATTATCTGTGTTATCTCTGTTTTGTTTTGATTTTTTCCCTTCTGGTCCATGTGTACAGTGTCTATTTAAGTATAAATGCAGGCTTGATGTAAAATTGTGCTACATTTTATTGGAAATACGTTTATAAGATTGGCTAAGCATTTGCTGGTTTAGAAGGGAACCATCCCTTATTGCATCCCCAAATTAAATTCACTAATTGGAGTCTCAAAACCTATTTCATTTTGCTCATACAATCTGCCTATTGGAGGTGACAAATGGTGCAATTAGCACCTGATTCGTGTGAGTAGCATATGCAGTGTACACTTTGTTTAAAAATAAACTAACATGGTCAGGGCTGTCTTAACAGCATTATAGGCCCCGGGCAAAGCCGTGCACTGGGCCCTGCCTACACTGCCACACACAGGAATAAAAACGTAAAGAGAAAATTAGGGTTACATTCTGGTCTGCATGCAGCCCCTGTGCTCGTGGGGCCCCCCTGCAACTGCCCGGCGTGCCCACGGGTTAAGACAACACTGCACCTGGTGAACTGAGGCTGTGATTAACTCATAGATAGCGTTACACCAATACATTTGTAATCGCTGGCTTACTTAAGACTGTTGGTGCCGGGCATAAGGAAAAGATGAAAACAGATAATGTTTGTTAACCTCTTCGACGCCGATGACGGAACGGTTCCGTCATGCACGTCGGTTGGGCTGTGCTTATGACGGAACCGTTCCGTCATGGCCCCGCCCGCGCTCAGAACTTTCAGCACCGCGCGGGAATCCGCGCAGCGCTGAAGAGGTTAATGGCTCTCTAACTCCCCTGCATTAGCCAAGTAAAATGTAAGCACAGCTGCAAGTTTTCCTCTCTGTAGAACTCTCTGTCCATTTAGTAAAGGTAGAAAAAATGCATTGCCCTCATTGTCAAGGGGTAATCGGTATTCTGCTTATCATGGAGTACGGAGGGGACGCCTAGGCCATTCTGTACTTGATTAGAAACAGCCCGGACAGGCCATTTATCTTATTGGGCATTTTCCTGGGCACCAGTGCCACTGTAGGTCAGATTTTATTTTTGTGTTGTGATTTTTTAATTAACATTTAGCAAAAGTTCAGGGGGAGGAGCCAAGATGGCGACCGGGACGGCAGCGTAGATTCCCGGCTCCGTGAACCTCCGCATCCCGCACGGATATCCTGCATGAGATCCTTATTCTGCGCTACGCGATCGTGTTTGTAAACGAAAGTGGCAACCGATCGTGTGATCCTGAGGTTTCTGACTGCAGTACCGCCGGAGAAATCAGCGATTGAACTTTGCGGCCCGTGCGGTCCCGAAGCCGGGACCTCGAGTGGACGCCTTGGCCGGGCGGCAGTTTAACAACAGCGGCCTGTGGTGACTGGGTGGAGTCGGTCCGCCGGAGTGTTGCTCCCCTCGGCCTGCATTTTGCTGTGGTCGCTCCCCCCCTGCTGAGCGCTGCGGACCGAAGACATGCCCGGGTGTGCGATTCTCGGATTCTGTGGTGTTTGCCCCTGCCTTTGACTGTGAGCTGGCCGGACGCCGTCCCTGGTTCGCCCTGATCCTTGCGGGCTGCTCCCGGCTTTTTGCGGGAGCTGGTCCGTGGCGGAGACGACTATTGCCCGTGACCGCGCAACGGTTGCATCTGTTCCTCCCCCAGGATCCTTGTCTTCAGCGACGTGGACCTTGAGGCGTTGGTCCCGGGGTCCTGGCCCCAATACGAGTCGGGCCTTCCCAGCGGCCATTTTGTCACTATGCAGCCTACCATCCTGTCCGCTGGGACGCAGCGGGACTGGGGGTGTGTGACGGTCGGGAGTGTGGCAGAGCGATCGGAGAGAGCTGCCCTGGGGTACGGCGACCTCCTGGAGGCCCTTGGTGCCCTTCATTACTCCTTGGCTCATGGCGCCGGGGTCCTGGGGAGGAAGCTAGATGGTGTGGTATCAGCGTTGGGACAGTGGCGGCATGCTGGTCCACCAGTACACAGTGGCTTTCCACACTGCACACAGGAGGAAGATGTTGCGGCCCCCCCCGCGATTAGTGTACAGCCGGACACTCCGGACAGTATGCTACCGTGTGGTCGGCTAACTGTGGGCTTGATCTGCTCCGGAGGTATTGGACCTGAGCGGAAGATGGAGGCCTTGTCCCGTGCGCGGTCTCTGGCGGCCCAGGGACGATTCCGGCAGCGTGTGTCTCATTCGACTGCTTCAGCCTGTCTGGACCTTGTGTGCAGTGTAAATCCTGGGGCAGCACTGGAAAAGACGCCCCCCCATGAAGCGGTCCGTGCTGATGCTCAGAGACTTCCACCCCACCTGTGTGCGTCGCTTCCCGACTGTTTTTGGACACTCCTGTACCTTGGGACATCGGACATGGTGTTGGGTCGAGGGGCAGGCATGGGCAGAATTGCAAAGAGCGGTCAAGGCTGAGGCTGATCCTTCGGGAGTGGTCACCTAGTAGACAGGCGGACTCATGGTTGCGTGCTCTCATGGTTATTCGCATAGTTGGTGCATAATGCTCCCCACTCCCTCCCTCCTTTTTTTGATATGATCAACTTGGTGCTGCTAATTGTTTGCCGTGGGGAGACTTCACCGTGCGGGAGGGAGAAGCCGGGGGTATGTTTTGAAGGCCCTCCTCCAGTTTTATTACATTTCTTCCGCCCCCCCGTCTGGGGGGGGCTCTTTCTTACTCCTTTTTTCCCTGTCTCTTCTATATTTCGGGTCTAGTTCCAGGGCGACAGGCACACTGCTGGGGGGTGGGGCCATACTCATTCGCAGAGGTGCAGGGTGGGGGGATGGGGGAGGGGACTCTTTAGTCTTTATCTCTTTTTCCATGGCCTCCTTTTTCTTCTCTGTTCCTTTTTGCTTGTTTTTCTGGGATCAGCGCGGTACACCTCTCTTATCGTGAATCGCTTGCTCTTAATGTGTGCCACAGTTTCCGGGGGGTTCGCTGGGCTTTAGGTACGGGGACCTGTAGGCGCAACTATCTTTGATATTTCTCCCTATCCGTACTTTCCCGTGTCTGCGCCATTGATTCAATGTATTGCTGCTTGCTGCTTGCGTCTCTTATCCTAGCCCTTATCGCTGTTGGGAAACTGTTTGGCACCTGATCCTACTGTTTTGTTTTATCATAAAATGAAAAACCTTTTCTCTCCTGGTGTCCTACCTGAGCGGCTCATTGGCCGGACTATACTGTATTGTAGACTTTGCTCTCCGAGGTGCCGCCTGTGTTTACACGTGCTTTTATTGTTCTGATTGCTTAGCGGCCGGCCCCGGGGGGTTGTAGGCCCATACGTGTAAATGATTGAAACGTCAATAAAGGTTTTTCAAAAAAAAAAAAAAAAAAAAAAACATTTAGCAAAAGTTCATCACAAGAACAATAATATTAGTAACATCTAGCATTTCATAATAGATTAATGGATATTTTAAAATAGGAAGGAGAAACATATGCAATGAATACTATTTGTTAATAAATAGAATACATATAAAGATACATAGTTTAATAATTTAAAAGTTGAATAATTAGATAATTGAGAAAAATAGAAGAAAGAGAAAAGGAAGAACAAGTGCAAAGGGTTAAAGAGCAAATCACAATATGACTGAACAAATACATGAATTAAACCATTATAGCTATAATTAAATAGTAATATATTAAATCCCTTTATTATTCGTGAATTAGTTCACTGAAGTAATAGAATAATATAAAGTGAATCAGAAATATAGAATGAATAGATGAGAATAAAATATCTTATATAGGTAGGAATAAATATAAGATAGAATAGGAAAGGGGAAGTGAGATGCTATAAAATGTAATAAGATTAATGAGATACATTTAAAGAGAAGATATCCAGGGGGGAAAGGAAAGGCTTAGAAAGAATAAAAGCATTAAAGAAAAACAATGCTGGACTAAGAGATATAGACATCTGTATTGGAGTTGTCATTATTGTTAAACTTGGGGGTCTCTAGTTGGCACAGGTATGCACTTGTGGCAAATAGGGACCCTCTCCTCTAGTCAGGGTAAGGGGGTACACTCCTAAAATAACCCCTGCTCACCCCCTTGGTAGCTTGGCACGAGCATACAGGCTTATCTCAGAGGCAGTGTGTAAAGCATTTGTGAACACATACAGTAACCCAGTGACAACACTACAGATGGACACCACACAGGTTTTATATAAAAAATAAGTATTCTTTATATAGATTTACCACAAGACCACTAAACGACAAAAACACACAATACTGTTACTTTAGATGGTAGAATTTTGCTTAGTTCTCTTAAGTTCTTAGATGCGACACTTTAAGTCAATGTACCTTTTGGATGCGACACGCAGGGCAACAAAAGTGTTGCAACGATGTTGATGCGATGAAGTTTTTGGTGCAAAGAAATAAAGACGTGAAGATCTTCCAGATGCGGCACACTTCTTCGATGTTGCGAGATGACTCGACTCGATGCTTCAGCTGCAGCGTCCTTGGCAGCGACACTCTTCTTCGACATTGCGAGACGCTTCCGCTGGATGCGATGTTGCAGCGACGACACCCCTTTACGCGATGCGACGACAGCAGCTCCGACGGCGGCACGCTTCTCCGTGGATGCGAGGCGCTTTTCTTGATGTGGTGCAAAGCGACAACTACGATGGCTGCGATGGCGACATGCTTCTTCCTCGATGCGAGACTCTTCTCTTGATGCGGTGCAATGCGTCAGCTACGATGGCTGCGATGGTGGCACGCTTCTTCGGCGTTGCGAGACACTTCCTGGATGATGCGAGATGCTTCCGCTCGATGCGATGCTGCAGCGGCAGCACACTTTACGAGATGCGAAGACAACAGCTCCTACAGTGGCACGCTTCTCCTTCTTGAGTTGCGCTTTCAGCTCCTTGCGACACGCAGTCCCTCAGAAAGCCCAACAAAAGCAGCAGGCACTTCCAAAGAACTCTGGGGAGCTGGGGGGTGAAATGCTGAAATGTGGGGAGAACTACCCTACCTCCTGGGAGTTCTCATCACTAAGGTGGAAAAATCTGGACAGACCATCAGCATTGGCGTGTTCTGTACCGGGTCAATGTTCCACCGTGAAATCCATCCCCTGTAGGGAAATGGACCACCTTAACAGCTTTGGATTCTCACCTCTCATCTGCATCAACCATCTGAGGGGCCTGTGGTCTGTCTGAACTCGGAAGTGATTCCCAAACACGCAGGGTCTCAGCTTCTTCAGTGCCCAGACCACAGCAAAAGCCTCACGCTCAATAGCCCTCCACCTCTGTTCCTGTGGTAGTAACCTCCTACTGATGAAGGCTACAGGTTGATCTAGGCCTTCCTCATTCATCTGTGATAGAACAGCCCCCACACCATGATCTGAAGTGTCTGTTTGCACTATGAACTCCTTGGAGAAGTTGGCTGCCAAGAGCTGTGCACATAGCAGTTTTTAAGGCCTCAAAAGCTTCCTGATATGTGTCAGTCCAAATCACTTTCTTTGGCTGCTTCCTGGAAGTCAGCGCTGTCAAGGGTGCAACAATGTTGCCATACCCCTTGAAAAAACCCCTGCAGTAACCCGCGAGTCCTAAGAAGGCTCTCACCTCTGTCTGGGTTTTGGGCAGATCCCAAGCCAGGATGGTTTCAATCTTGGGCTGTAGGGGCGCCAACTGGCCGCTCCCTACCTGGTGTCCCAAGTACACCCTGCCCCATCTGGCACTTACTCGCCTTGATCGTGAGGCCTGCCTTCCGCAGCGCCATCAACACTTCCCAGAGGTGGCGCAGATGTTCTTCCCAACTGGCGCTGAACACTGCGATGGCATCCAGGTAGGCGGCACTGAACGAATCCATTCCAGCCAACACCTGGTTGACCAACCTCTGAAAGGTGGTATGGGCATTCTTCATCCCAAAGGGCATAACCCGGAACTGGTAGTGCCCATCTGGTGTGGAGAATGCTGACCTCTCCTTTGCCCCATCGGTCAAGGCGATCTGCCAGTACCCAGGCATTAAGTCAAATGTGCTGAGGTACCGTGCAGCCCCCAGCCGATCTATAAGCTCATAAGCTCTGGGGATGGGGTGTGCATCAGTCCTGGTAGCTTGGCATGAGCAGACAGGCTTATCTCAGAGGCAGTGTGTAAAACATTTGTGAACACATACAGTAACCCAGTGACAACACTACAGATGGACACCACACAGGTTTTATATCAAAAATAAGTATTCTTTATATAGCTTTACCAGAAGACCATTAAACGACAAAAACACATAATACTGTTACTTTAGATGGTAGAATTTTGCTTAGTTCTCTTAAGTTCTTAGAAGCGACACTATAAGTCAATGTACGATGTTGATGCGATGAAGTTTTTGGTGCAAAGAAATAAAGACGTGAAGATCTTCCAGATGCGGCACTCTTCTCCGATGTTGCGAGACGACTCGACTCGATGCTTCAGCTGCAGCGGCGACACCCTTTACGAGATGCGACGACAGCGGCCTTGGCAGCGACACTCTTCTCCAACGTTGCGAGATGCTTCCGCTCGATGCGATGTTGCAGCGGCGACACCCCTTTACGCTATGCAATGACAGCAGCTCCGGCGGCGGCACGCTTCTCCGTGGATGTGAGGCGCTTTTCTTGATGCGGTGCAATGCGACAACTACGATGGCTACGATGGCGACACGCTTCTTCCTCGATGCAAGACTCTTCTCTTGATGCAGTGCAATGCGTCAGCTACGATGGCTGCGATGGCGACATGCTTCTTCGGCGTTGCGAGACACTTCCTGGATGATGCGAGACGCTTCCGCTCGAAGCGATGCTGCAGCGGTGGCACACTTAATGAGATGCGACGACAACAGCTCCGATGGCGGCACGCTTCTCCTTCTTGAGTCGCGCTTCCAGCTCCATGCGACACGCAGTCCCTCAGAAGGCCCAAAAACAGCAGCAGGCACTTCCAAAGAACTCTGGGGAGCTGGGGGGTGAAGTCTGTTGTTCCTGAGACTTCAGCAGGAGGCAAGCTCTTTTCCAAGCCCTTGGAGATCCTTCACAAGTTGAGCAAAAGTACACACAAAGTTCCTTTCTCTTCTCTTTGGCAGTAAGGCAACCACTGCAGGCCAATCCCCCAGGTTCAAGGATAGTTTCCTCCTCAGCTTCTTCTGGTTCCTCTCTCAGCAGAGGTTCTTCTTGTTTTCCCAAAGTGATCTAAATTCTTGGGATCAGGGTCCCAATACTTATACCCCAGAATCCTTTGTCCTCTGAGGGCAGAGGGGCCTTTTACCCAGTCCAAACCAGATACTGAGCACTCTGTTTACCAGACTTCTCCTTTCCTTTCACAGTGTAGGGCAGAAACATCAGCCGCCCCACAGGAGGTGGAGCCAGCATTGTGGAAGGCAAGTACAGCCCTGGAGCACTTTGTTGACAGGATTCCTTCTCTTCATTCACTGTGCAGGGCAGAGACATCAGCCGCTCCCCAGGGGGTGAAGCCAGCATTGTGGAAGGCAGGCACAGCCCTATTCAAGGTTCAGGTGTGACCCCTCCCTCCCATCTAGATGCAGATCTCTCTATTCACCACTGGGACACATCACCCTGTCTCCTGGAATTCCCCAGCCCTGTCACTCAAAGAAACCAGACAAAGGAATACACAGCCTAGCAGAGGCAGGTTTGAATGGTTAGACAAGAAAATGCCTACTTTCTAAAAGTGGCATTTTCAAACACAGGATGTTAAAACCAACTTCACTAAAAGATGTATTTTATCATCCTGTCTTCAGGCATACTAAATTCGAATTTCTACCATGTTATCTGAGTCAGTTAGGATTATAAAATGTAATAACCAAACTGCCCATTCTGGCCTATGGAGAACGGGTAGCCTTGCAATATTGAAAAACGAAAATGGCTGTAATTCACTATTAGAATATGCCACACACACCAGGGCATGTCCTACCTTATCCTTACAATGCACCCTGCCCTTGGGCCTACCATAGGTGTGTCTGAGATGAAGAAAAAGTAAGGTTTAGGGACTGGCAAGTGGGTGCACTTGCCCAGTGAGCATGACAGTACCAGACTGCACACAGGCTCTCCAATGGCAGACCTTAGACACACTTTTACAGGCTGCTTCTGTGGGTGGCACAACCAGTGCTGTAAGCCCACCAGCAGTATTTGGATTTACAAGCCCTGGGCACTCCTGGTGCACTGTACTAGGGTCTCACAGGTAAACCAAACCAACCAATCATGGAATCACAAATCATACATTAATTTACAATAGGGAGCACTTGCACTGTGGCAATAGACAGCAGTGGCACAGTGCCCCTAGCAACTAACACCAGCAAACAAACATGAGGCAACAGCGAAAAATGGAAGGGAGACCCACGCCAAGGTGCCAGGTCTAACAATTATCAATATTGTTACCACTATTCATAATCAAGAAAGGTGACCAAACCTGAAGAAATATGTCAGTGAGATTCTGAAGATTATAAATTGCTCTTTCATGCGATGCTAAGTGTATCATCGTTGTCAACCATTCTTTTTGTGAAGGAGGGGATGGGGATTTCCAGTGTCGTAAGGTACATATTTTTGCTGTAGCTAGTGCCTTATGGAAGAGATGGCGTTGTGGTTTAGAGAGCTTTGAAGAGTCGTACGTCGTGGAGAAGGATATTAGCAGGGGTAAGTGGAAGACACAAAGGCATTGTGAAGTGTAAGGTTTTACCCACATCTGACCAAAAAGACTGTACCATTGTACATTCACATACAATGTGGGTTGAGTCACAATTGGTGTTATAGCATCTCCAGCAATTAGCATGGGAAAGTAGCCCAGCTTTCTGCAGTTTCGCCGGAGACCAGCAGTCATGAAGGATTTTAAAGCGATAGATTTTAAGGCCCACGGATGCCTCTGTTACCTTTTCTAGCTCTCCTGGGTGTATTTCAGCAGACACAGCGGAGGTAGAATGAGTGAGAGAGAGAAAGTGGGGAGGTTTGACATTTTTTGCCAGGGTGGCTTTTGGTTCCCCGTCTAGCCGGATTGGAAAAAACATGCAGTTTAGGTCAGGTAGGCTTTTCCTCTGGTGGGGCATCCAAGTGCTTTGTGTGCAATTGCTCAGTAGTAATGGACAGGTAGCTATCACAGGTTCCTTAGCCATCTGATGGCCCAGACGTCTTGTACTTTGAAATATCTTGGGATGTGTAATTTCCAGAGTTTAAAGCAGCTTGCAATTCATCCCTATGGTCAAAGACTGTGCTTAATTTGTGCTGGTGTTTGCCAGTGTTCGGCCCAATCACTTATGTCTTAACACTGGCACTTACATTTTTCTGCAAGCCCACCACATGCCTATTTTTGATCAGAGCACATCAGCACAGTGTTTTAAAATTAAATATGCATTAAATGAAAAATGCCTTGTTGAGGCAATTTTTGCAACTTTGGTGACGTGTAATAATTCAAATTGTCACCCTTGTTGGAGTGTGATAGCTAGTATGCAATGGTGGCACTGGCATTTTGCAGTGCTGGCAGGGTGTGCACGCTGCAGTGGTCTCCTGTGAAATACCTTGGATTCTGGCACTTATTCTTAAATAAATTAGCCCTGGTCAAGGGTCTCAAACATGGTTAACACTGGTCAAAGGCCTCAGACATGGTTAGCAACTAAGAGGACAACATGCATGCCAAGATGGACTCAAAGCACAACTCCATATGGGGATTGGAATTAGGTAGGATCTCTAGCACCTCGTCCTTAGAGAGCAGCAGTTCAGAAGGCATAGAGTAAAGGGGGGCCTTTCCTTTATAATTCTCAAATTCTGCCATGTTAAGGCAGTAGGACTTAAAGTTAAGAAAATACTAAAGAAATAGGATAAGGGATAGGAAAGAAGAAGTTGTGTTGCAACCAGTAGGCAGGAGGGCTGCCTATTGTATGGCAGGCTAGTTGTGGCAGCATCCAGTGGATTTCTCCTAGGCCCAAGGCGGGGCTAGTATGGTAATGAGACAGAATATTGATGCAATAAATTCGAACTACATTAATATCGAGTGAGAAATATCATGGAATGGAAATATCGAGTACAAGCATTTCGTTGTCAAGAATATCAATTTAAAAAATATAGGAGTCATTATTATCATTTGTAAAAAAATAGTTGTTTAAAATATCGTTTTTTAATTATGTTTTTTAGTATATATTTTAAATGGATATGACATTTTTTTAATGTAATCATTGTTTATGTTTCTTACTATATTATTTATATTTTTAGCAGTTATGAAATTAATTTAATACAATTTTGGGGTCAATTACAATGTTGTCAGGAAAGGATCCAAACGGCATTTGATTTGGTCGCATATGATTCGGAACCCGCCTTTCCGACCGACTCGGACATGTTTCCCAACGATTACGATGGCTGGAAAGCGTTCGAACTGTCTGACTCGGTTCCGAAAGGCAGTGGGAGTAACTAAGTCGGTCAGAGCCGAATCGTATCGGTCTACGGAGCACGTTTCTAGCCAAGCTATTACGATGTCAGATTTGGACAGCCTTTCCGAATCGTTTGTTCCGGAATGAATCGGCTGTCGGAATCTGAGTTTGGGGGCCCGTAGAAGGCCCCCATTCACCTGGGGCCCTCTGAATCTGGCCCGTGGGGGTACCCATGGGTCCCCCCTATTCATGCATGCACAGTGTGGCAGGCGCCGTGGTGTGGCCGCCACAGGGTGCAAGGTTTTCCCCAACCACCCCTTTTGTCAATGGGAGCCTGTGTTCTCGTTCAGACAGAACACAGGCTCCCATTGAAGTCAATAGGAATCCGACCGAATCGTATCCAGAAGCATTCTGATGCATCCAAATCGCTCAGTCGGACTCCCCCGATCCGAGTCATTCGGAAAGCATTACAGAACCGATTCGGTCGGAATGCTTTTCTAACGACATCGTAATCGACCCTTTTGTGTTTATTTTTATTTATTTTATTTTTTTTAATTTTCAAAAACCTTTATTGCGCAAGCAAAGTGTACGCAGCTATTCAGCCAACAACCCGGAGGCAGGCAGCTTGTAGACATATCGACGCGCCAAGAGTGCGGATCAATGCCGTACACTGTTTAGAGGAGATTGATGAAGCATTCTGCAGCGCCAAACAAACAAACAACAACCCTGCCAGTAAGCATCATTGGTGGGAAGCATACAGCTCGCCAATCGGTACCAGACAGTAGATGAAATATTGCAATCGTCGTCTCAGCAGTACAGTGATAGGGACCACAGAACAGTAGACCTCGTCCAGGGGCCCACGAGCCCGCCGGATACAGCTGCGGCAATGAAGCGGAGCAACCCTGCAAGGTAGTACAAATCGCCAACGAGGCCAAGCGAGTGCCGCCAGCGGCACCGCCGCGGCCACAATGAGGAAAAAGAAACGACCCGCCCGCCCGCCGCCCTCCCATCTCCCCCACCACACTCGTATCACTCACTCAGGCCACCAGCCTCTGAGTCCCTGCGCTGATGCTCCCGGGCCCAGCACACAAACGGGTCCCAAATGTCCCTGGGCCGGGATGCGACTGGCATCAGCTTCCAGAACGTCGCCAGCTGCGTGCAACCATACGTGACAGCCGCCAGCCAACCCTTCACTGTGGGCACCCTCCTCCGACCCCAATGGATGGCCACCTGCCTCTTGGCAAACAGCAGAAGCAGTGCATGCAACTTACGCGACGGTGGTGGAGTGTCTCTGACATAGCTCAGCAGCCCGACTAGAGGGGAAGGGACAACCGCTAGGCCCACAATCTGGTTTACCAACACAAAAACCTGAGACCAATAGCTGTCTAGTTTGGGGCAGGACCACGCTATATGTAGAAAGGAGGCCGCGGCCGATCCACACCGCCAACAGTCATCCGCCTCCCTAAGGCCCATCCGTTTGAGGCTGACGGGGGTTCTATAGAAGCGATGCAGATACTTAAAATGTATTAGCCGTAGATTATAGTTCGGCGATAGCTCGGTAAGTTGCCCGCAGCAGAATTCCCACTGCTCCTCCGTAATCTCAGGGTGGAGCTCACCATTCCAAAGCAACAAGGCCGTGGGCACCTCCACCTGGTCCACGCTCTGCATATGGCGATAGATGCGAGTAACCAATTTACGGGGGGACGGGGAGCCCACCACCGCCTCCAAGGCTGAAAAGACAGGCGGCGCGATAGGGAACTCCCTCGACAGCGCCCGGCATGCCTCACGTAGCCGATGGTACAGGAATAATTCGGAGAATGGCACCGCACCCCCATCCCCGGGTGATGGGGGCGGCATGAACTTGCCATCGGGGAATAGGTCAGCCAGTGTACGAAGCCGCAGCTTCTCAACAAGGTGTCCGGCTATCCCATCCGCCACACAAGGCAGCAATGGGTTATGCATCAAAGGGAGCGAGGGGCATATAATAACGGAACCTGTGCCCTCCGGCGTAGCCGCTCCCACACCGACTGCAACAGCCCCGCTGTATCGACGTCCGCCCCAGGGCGGCGCGCCTTAGCGCAAATTGCCACCCCCAGTGGAAGGGCCACCACCACTGCTCTCTCCACCGCCACATGAGCCTGAAAGGGAGTAGGGTGAGACCAGAAGTGCAGGAATTGTGCCTGAGCACAGAGAGCATACAGCTTCATATCCGGGGCACCCAGACCTCCCCGCCGCAACGGCAACGTCAACGTGTCCCACGCCACCCTGGCCTGCCCGCCCGCCCAGACCAACTCCACCAAGCAGGAGCGCAAGGAGGCAAAGAAATGCGACGTGAGTGGCACAGGTATATTGGCAAACAGGTAGAGGAACTTGGGCAGCACTATCATTTTTGCCAGCGCAATCCGCCCAGTCAGCGTCAGGGGTAAGGAAGCCCAAAGCTTCACTTTTGCGCGTAGCCACATCATTGCCCTACCAAAGTTGAGATTCCAGATCTCCTGAGTGTCGCGGCTAATCCAAATCCCCAAATATTTGACCTCTCCCGCCTCCCAGCGCAGGGGGTACTCGGAGCACACTTCCGTGGTGCTGTCCGTGAGGGGAAAGAGCACCGACTTGGCCCAATTTATGGAGATGCCAGCGAGACCCTCAAAGCAGACGAACTCCCGCAAAATGGGATCAAGGTTGTCCGCGGGATTGGTAAGATAAAGGGTCACGTCGTCCGCATAAAGGGAGACCAGAAGGCTTCTGGAGCTAAAACCGATACCCCTCGCCGTGTGATGCTGCCTAATTCTGGCCGCAAGTGGCTCCATAGCTATGGCGAACAGCAGCGGGGAGAGGGGGCACCCCTGTCTAGTGCCTCGCAAGATGTTGAACGGGTCAGACACTAGGCCATTCACCCGCACCCGTGCAGTAGGCAGAGTGTAGAGCAATCGAATTTTCCGGAGCAATAACGCACTGAACCCCATCCTTTCCAATACGTGGAACAGATAGGGCCATTCAAGGGGTCAAAGGCCTTCGTGGCATCCAAAAACACCACCGCGGCCTTGATCTCAGGGTGTAAATAATGCAGCACCGCAAATATGGTGCGCAAATTGTGCGAGGTCGCTCTCTCCGGTATAAACCCCGATTGATCTGGAAGGGCAATCAACGGCAGCATCGGCTGCACCCGGTTCGCGAGAATCTTGGCGAGGATCTTCACATCCACATTTATCAAAGAGAGGGGCCGATACGAGTTGAGGTCATCTGCGGGCTTATCTGGTTTTAGCAACGTGATAATCAGTGCCTCGCGCATGGTGGGAGGCAGAATTCCCGTTTCTAAAGCCTCCTCGTATACCGCCAACAACCTGGGCGACATTTCCTCTGCATATGCCTTATAGAAGGCCGTCGTGAGGCCATCAGGTCCCGGCGCCTTATCAGGAGGCAGGCTCCGGATGACCTGCGCTACATCCCCTGCGTCTATCGGAAGATCCATATATTCCCTATGGTTGTTGTTAAACCATGCTAGCGCAATGGAATCCAGGAAGGGCGTGAGTCCCTCCGGGCACGCATCCTGGGTGTTAGTATATAACCGGGAGTAGAACTCGGAGAAGGCACCCACTATCTCCCCCCTAGTGTGAAGCAGTTCACCCGCTGACGTGTGCAGTTCGTGGATATATGTAGCGGGCCGCGGCGGCCTGGTCATGTTCGCCAGTACCTTCCCCGGCCTTCCGCCCTCGCCGTAGCGCCGAGCCTCCGCATATCTCCCTAGGAATTTAACTTCCCGCATCGCCTCCTCGTCATAGGCCAGTAATTTAGCCTTCAGCAGCCCAGCCACCTCCGCGCCTCCGCCCTCAAAGAATGTGCGTTCGAGTCCCTTGATAACACCCTCCAGTGTGGCTAAGGTGCCCCGTATCGCCCTCAGCACCCCTGCCTGCCGGGCTATGCACTGGCCCCTGATGACGACCTTAAATGCCTCCCAGAGAGTCGCCACCGAGTCCACAGAACCCACATTTCGATCGAAATAGTCGGTGATATCCGACCTTATCTCCTCCTTGAAGGCATCATCGAGGAGCGCGTGGGGCGGGAGCCTCCACGAGAACGCCGGGGGAGGGTCGCCCGGCAGCCGCAGCCTTAGCATGCAAGGCGCATGATCAGATAGCGAGCGGGGCATGTGCTCTACCTGCGATGTCCACAACGCGACGTCTCGCGACACCAGCCAGAAGTCCAAGCGGGACCACGCACCCCCATGGGCTGATATGCAGGTGCCCTCCCGGAGGTCCCCATGACGACCGCGCCACACATCCACCAGGGCACCATCCATCACAATTTCGCGCAGCGCGGAGCTCGCCATCGGATTCAGCGTGCGAGCCACCCCCTGCCTGTCTGCTCTGTCATCAAGCACAGCATTAAAATCCCCCCCAGATAATGGTGTCGCAGCCAGTGGCCTTCACCTGCCCCCAAATCTTGTGGAAGAACCCAGGAGAGTCAACATTGGGCCCGTACACAGCTAGAAACACCACCGCGATACCACACACCTGTCCATGTACTAGAACATATCTGCCGTCCGGGTCACACTGCACAGACCCCTCCCTCCAGTCCAATCCTCGGCGAAGCAGGATTGCCACCCCCCGGGCATAGTTCGAATAGATAGCAGAATAAACGTGTGCCCATCTGGTGTTACGCAGCCTAGGGGCAGGAGTGGCATTCAAATGAGTTTCCTGTAGCAGGCAGACATCCACACAGTGCCGCACCAAATAAGCATGCACCAACCGGGCCTTCCTGTGATCGTTGAGCCCCCGAACATTCCAGGTAAGACAGTTCAGTGTTTTGTCAGTTCTTGGCATACCCCACACAGAGGAAGTAGAGCATAAAACGACATGTGTACGAAAGTCGACTTGTACAGTCTTGGCACCACATAGCGAGCAGACAGTCTAGTTTGGCAGTAAACAACAAACCAAAGAACATTCCCCCCCCAATCACCCTCCCTTCACCCACTCCAACCCCCCAACCGGGTCGTAGAATAGCCCTCCCCAACATGCGCCTAAAAAAACCTGAAATGGAAACGGGAATATTCCCAGTGGGGTATGGCTTTGACGGCTACTCCCCTGTGCAAAACAGGGTGGCCGGAAGATCTGCAGGGGATGCGAGCCACCCAAACCCAAATATAGGAGATGTACCTACTGGGCCCCCGGCAGCACCAGAGTGCCGGGTGTCCCCCGTGCCCCACCCAAACAAGTGACGAGCAGACCCCAGGTGGCTGCAAGCTTCTCTCACATAGGCACCAGGATGAAAGTCCACTGTTACTCATTGTCACTGAGCCCTCCAGGTACCGCCTCCGCAGCACCCCTGGTTCGCTGTCCAGATTTGCGACCCACATGCTTAGCAAATTTCATCGCTTCCTTGGCATCAGTTAGAATGTGGGTAGAAACTTCAAAGGACACTTTTAACTTGGCTGGATATAGAAGCGAATAGGGGACCTGCGCCTGCAGGAGAAGCCGCTTGGCCGGTAGAAACTCCCGGCGGGCAGCCTGGACGGCCGGGGTGAAGTCAGGATAGAATGAAAGTGTGTTACCCTTGTGCGTGATAGTTCCTTTCTCCCGGGCCAGTTTGAGGATTGTGTCACGATCTTGATAGTTCAAAATCCGCGCGATAATTGGCCGGGGCGGCGCCCCGACAGGTGGTTTCTGACCCAGCGACCTATGCGTCCTCTCGACTGCGAACACCCCCGAGAGGCCAGGATCAAACAGTTCGTGAAGGAGGTCGGCGACATACGTTTCCATTGTGGATATGGCCGTGGTCTCTGGAACGCCAGTGATGCGCAGATTATTGCGCCGGGACCGCGCCTCTAAATCCTCGTTCTTTGCACGAATAATGCCCAGCAATTTGTCCATATGCAACAGTTGGTCCTTCGTCTCCACCTGAAATTCGTGGAACTCAGGTTGACGGGTCTCCAGCGTGTCCAGACACGTCTCATGCGACGCCACCTGCGTCTTCACCGAGTCCAGCTGGCTAGTTAGGGTGTCGAGTTTAGTGTCGATATTTCTGAGACTAGATCTCATCTCTAGCATCAACGTGCGCAAATCTTCGCCTTGATCATCTGAGGGGGAGTCCTGCCTCTCCGCTTCCTGGGGGCCCCTCTCTGACTCCACATGCCGTGCCGCGCGCTTGTGGTTGAAGGTCAGCTTCGCCTGTTTAGCGTCGTGTTTACCCATGGCAGCTAGAGAGCAAGCGTCCACCCGAGCAATCCACCAGCCACCCCACAGTCCAGGGGTACCTTCGCGCCGATTACGGACCACTCACCACACCGCCGGTCCAGTGAGAGCAGGAGTCCAAGCAGCGGCCACCTCGCAGTACTCCTCACCCCCTGTCCACGCGGTCAAGCCTCTGGGCCCGCCACCAGCGCCACCGCAGGTCTCCACAGGGCCACAGTCCAGAGCAAGTCCGACCTCCGCACCCCCACACAGAACGGATCTCCGCACTTCCCTCGTTGCGAGGGGGGGGGGCACAACAGCGAGGGGGGACAGGAAGCAGCCCCGCAGCGAGCACCAGTGGCCACCCTCCACCAGGCCAGCTCACGATAGCCCCCACCGCTGCGCACCCCCCTGCCGCCACCAAGGTCGCGCTCCACGTCAGGTTCCCCAGTCACAGCCCCCGGGCCAGCAGGCAAAGCCCAGGCGGGTCGGGCGCACACCACCTTCACCAGCAAGTCGCGGGCGCCAGCCAGTTACCTCGCCACTGCCGCAGGGCCCCGCAGCCCCTCCACGTGGTCCAACCGTCTGCAAATCACTGCCCCCAGGACTCAGGCTGTGTCCCCAGGATGGCGGCCGCCTCTGTCTGCCAGCGCCGGCTTCTTCCCGGCACCAGGGTCAAGCCAGCAGTCCTCTCCGTCTGGGGCTCACCCGGGCGCCGCGCGCACCCCCTGCAGGGCGCGGCCGATCGCGGCAGTCGTCCGCGCCTCTCAACGTGGGGATCAGGCCGTCAGTCTCCAGGCTGCCTCAGCGCTCTCCGTCGCTCCAACCAGCTCCCGCACAGTATTCGCACCTCCCTCTCAGCGACCTCCACCACAAGCCGCTAACGCCGGCGAAGCAGGGACTCCACCACTGCCCCTCTCCACACCGACACCGGCCCTCGCCGCCGCAACCTCCTCGGGCTAGATTTATGGCACACCCCCGTAGGAGATCCAGGCTACTCCTCCCCTCCAGCCGCCCAATGGCTTCGTGGGCTCAGATCAAGGCGAGGACCGTAGAGAGGGGGCCCAGCTCGCTACCGCTGATGCTCCGACGCACCCAGCACAGTGTCAGCTGGTTTGGGCAGCACACGCTCACCCCGATGTGAAGGATAAAGACAGGATCGCTTTCCGGCCGGCGGAGCTCGCTCACAGAGCGGCCATTTCGCTGCCCGTCAAGCCACGCACCTGACCCTTTTGTGTTTTTTAGTTCTGTAGCGGGTTGTGGGTTTATAGCGGTATAAGGTGGGAAGTAAATTATAATAAATTAATGATCATTTTTAATTAATATTTTTTATTTAATTGATATTTAATTTTGTCTATTGTGTTATTAATTTTTTTATGGACATGTTTTTGGGGGGTTGTGGTGTTTATAGGGGTAAAGAAAGGGAAGTAATATATTTTAATTAATTAATAATTGGCTGTTAATTATTAATTAATTAATTGCTAATTAATTATGTTAATAGTGTAATTAATTTTTTTAGGTGTGGGTTGTGGGGTTATAGGGTTGAAGGGTAGAAGTAATTCATTTTTAATTAATTAATAATTAGGTTTTTTTTAATAATAATTAATTAATTGGTAATTACTTATGTTAATTGTGTCATTAATTTCTTTAGGTGTGGGTTGTTTGGTTATAGGGGTAAAGGGTGGAAAATAATTTATTCTTAATTAATTAATAATTAGTTGTTAATGAATAATTAATTAATAATTAATTATGTCAATTGTCTAATACAATTTTTTGGTGTGGGTTGTGGGGTTACAATGGTAAAGGGTGGGAAGTAATTTATTTTTAATTTATTAATAATTGGTTGTTAATATTAATTAATTGATTGATAATTGTAAAAATGAATAATTTGTTAATTAATTTTAATTAATTAATAATTAATTTTGTTAATTGTTTAAATAAAGGTTTTGTACGTTTGGGATATGAGGAGTAAACTATTTCTTTTGTTAATTACTTGTGAAATACTAAGAATTATTTCATTGTAAATTAATTAATTTAATTGTGTTATTAAGTTTTTTTTGTTTCATTTTAGGTTGGAGTTGTGGAGTTTATGTGGGTAAAGGGTGGAAAGTTAATTAAGTTTAATGCATTTAGATTTAGATTTTCATAAATAATATTTGTTTAATTGATAAATAATTATGTTAATTGGGCAAGTAAATGTTTTTAAATGTAGATGTGGATTGTTTGTTTTGTAGGAGTATGGGGTGGGAACTAAATTCATTTTATATTTTTTTAATATTAAATGTATTTCTATTTTGTATTCAACATATTTTTTATTTATTTACTGTTTTTAAATTATTTTAATTTTGTTTAAGATATTTTACTCGTTTTGAATGTTGCACTGACTGGAGTGGGAACAGTACATTTTACCCCTCTGCAATCCAACACTTTCCCTACTGTTGCACTGACTGGAGTGGGAATAGTACATTTTACCCCTCCACAATCCAAACCTTTCCCTACTGTTGGAATGACTGGAGTGGGAATATCACAATTTTCCCCTCCACAATCCACACACTTTCCCTACTGTTGCACTGACTGGAGGGGGGATATTATTTTCTTTTGTTAATTATACTTTTTATCATTGTGTTAAGTGTAGTAGGAATAGTTAATTGTAGTATTTTGTAATGTTATATTTTATGTATTTTATATTTATTATAGTTAGAATAGTAAATCTTATTTTTGTGTGATGTAAAATATTTTGTTACTGTTGTGTTGTGTTATGTGGGAGTAATTATTTTTATATTTATTTAGTATAAAAATGTTTTCTGTTTTATGTGGTGGAAACGCATATGTATTTATTTTGATTTGTAATAATATATTTTATGTTGTCATTTATATAATGATGTGTTTTATTTATTTATTTATGTATTTATTTATTTCCTCATCCCACCAATAAGCTTCTGCAGATCTTAAAAAGCCGTCTTTCTCCAGCTGGGCGCCCTACGACTTACTGCACTTGCTTCGGTCGGCCCGACCGGACCCGTTTGATGGAGGCTTGGTGTAATCATAGGACGGGGAGCCAACAAAGAATTATGTTAATCTCAAGTCTCGGCCCCAACTCATGAGGGGCTGCCAGATGTTTATGGAGCTATCCCCAGTTCTGTCCTGTTCTAGGCAGGCCATAGCAAATGAGGCTTTGAGACAATCTTCTCTCTTCGGAGGTTGGGGATCTTTCCACTTCATGCAGATTTCTCTCCGGGCAAGCAACACCAAGTATAACAACAACCCGCTATGAATCTGTGATAAGTTCGAGGTAGATAATCCATCATTCCCAAAAAACCCTAATAATGAGTTAACCTCGATATTTGCTTTAGAAATGTCGCGGAGAGAATCTCCCACTCCCTTCCAGAAAGTTCTTCATTTGTGGCACTCGTGGAAAATATGGATGTCGTTGGCATTGGGGGTCATACACCTGGGGCATTTGGGAGTAGGCGCCGGGGCAAACTTGGCTATCCAAGCAGGCGTGTAGTAGACTCGATTGGTGACGAAAAAATTATTCTTTTTTAAGCTAGCTGGTTTAATGAATTTATAGAGTAATTTCAAAGAGGGTTCTAATAGGTCTATAATGTTGGACTCAAAGGGGGATTGGTTCCAGACCGTGGATTGTGGTGGAAGTTCTATGTCTTCTGCATCTAGAAACTTCTTATACCAAGTGGAGATTTCTTTCTTCATCGGCTGTACTGATTGAAAAAGAATCTCTGTGTCCCAATCTCCACTTATATCCCACTTTTCTGCTTCAAACCAAGATTTAAGTTGTAAATACTTAAACTTAGAATAACCAGGGCCTATCTTAGCTCTTAATAGCTCCCAAGTGTGGATTCCTTCTGCATCTACCAAATAAGACCAGATGGTTATGCCTGCTCTCCTGATTGGTGCCGCCATACAATCTTGAAGACAGAGTGGTGTCCCAGGGGAGTCCCATATAGGGGCAAATTCTGAATAATATCCGATTCCCCAGCTACATCTCACTTTATACCAGGTTTCCAGGGCAGCCCTAAGGACCTTCAAGCGCACTCGTTTAAAGCACCTCGGGGGCCCGAACTTATATAGAAAACCTTCACCGCCTCCTTCACCCTCCATCGAAGCCATCTCGCCCAACAGCCTTCCCCATGATGTCTCCGCTGGCTTGGAGAGTAGCACCGGAACACCTTATAATTGGAATGCAACAGAATACCATCTGATGTCTGGGAGAGCCAACCCCCCTTTAGTGAGCCTACGCCTCAATTTCTTCCACAATAGCCTTACTCCTTTATCTCCCCAGATAAAACTCCCGATCTTGCTTTGGATCTTACAGATACACATATTAGGAAAAACCAAGGGAACTGCATTGAACAAGTAAGTCAGTTTAGGAAGGATAACCATCTTCACCAGGTTAACCTTCCCATAAATAGTCAGGGGAAGATTCCGCCATCTGGCGAAGAGGCGATCAATTTCCTTGATGATTTTATTCAAGTTGATCTGGGGAATTTTATCCAGTTCTTTAACGATATATATACCCAGGTGTTTTAACTCTCTACTGGTGGGGCCCTCCCATTGATCGATGTTCCAACACATCACCTCCATTTTTGAGGAATTGGCTAAGTAACCAGAAATAGTGCCAAATTCCTCCAAAAGGGCTTCAACCCGTGGGATAGTCACCCCTGGGTTACTGGTGTATAGTATCATATCGTCCGCGTACAGAGCTAATTTACATTCATAATGCTGGGACTTAAAGGGGTGAATTGAGTTGTCCAGTCTACTGGCTTGCACCAGTGACTCTATATAGATGTTAAACAACAGGGGTGAAATAGGACACCCCTGTCTTGTCTCCCTCTGAATATTAAAACTGGAAGTAAGCATACCATTCAGCATGATTTTTGCAGAGGCTCCCTGGTAGAATTTCCACAGAGTTTGAATAAAGATGGGGCCAAAGCCCATTGCCCCTAATACCTCCCAAAGGTACTCCCAGCAGACCCTATCAAATGCCTTGTACGCGTTCAAGGAAACTACTGCCAGAGGATCTGATATTACTACGGCCAAGTCAATGTTACCTATCAGCAATTGTGTCTGCTTCTGAATATATCTCCTGGTTACAAAGCCCTTCTGATCGATGTTAACCAGGTTGGGGACCAGTTTGGCCAGTCTCCCAGCCAAAATACCCATAAAGATCTTATAACCGGCATTCAGCAGGGAGATCGGGCGATAAGAGTCAGCTTTAAGTGGGTCCTTTCCGGGTTTTAATATCAGTACGATGGTTGCTTCCTTCCAAGAACTAGGGACCTTGCCTGTTTAGCTATATACTGAATTAAACAAGGTACCTAGTACCGGAGTTAATTCATCTGATAGCAGTTTATAGACTTCATTTGGAAGTGCATCGATTCCTGATGCTTTATTATTTTTGGAATTCTTAATTTGATTTTTGATCTCATCTAAAGTAATGGGGGCATCAAGGAGACCACGACTGGCTTCAGTTAATGTTGACAAAGATTCATCCCTCAGCCAAGTTTGTATTTGGTCTAGGGAGGGGGCTAAATTCTTTTTATAGAGGTCCGAGAAAAGGGAGAGAAGACATGTCTGCATTTCCTCTACCCTGCTAGATTTTTCCCCATTGTTGTTTATTATAAGGTCATTAATGTTGTTTTTTGAGCGATCAACTCTGGCCATCCAGGCCAATAAAGCACCAGCCTTCTCCCCGTATTCAAAGTTTTGCATGTTCTTAATGAGTCATTGTGCCCTGCACTTCTGGTCCAGCTTACCCCTATACTCCTGCCTCACTCCCTCTAAATCACCCTGGACTTGTGCAAACCTTCTTGGGCTCTCTTGGCTAAGTTGATTCCTCTCAGCTTCTAATTGCAAGATTCTGCCCTCGATGATATGTATCTCCCGGGCCTCAGTCTGATTCTTAGAGCACATAAGGCCATGCAGCCTCCCCCTCAGGGTGGCCTTAAAAGCGTCCCATACAAACTCCATGGTCGTAGAGCCGATATTAAATAAAAAATATTCTTGGGAGGATAATTTAACGGCCTGAATAATTTCGGGATCTAACAGCATTGCTCTGTTAAGCGTTCATCTAGTTTACAGCGTGTTGCTCGTCCTAAGATAGGAAAATGACACTAGGGCATGATCCGAGAGATTACTTGGTAATACTGAGACCCCAGTCAGGCTACCCAGGACATGCCTATTGGTTAAAATATAATCAATCCTGGATGAGTGGTGATATTTTTTACTATAGAACGTAAATCCCTGAAGATCTCCCTTTTTTGCCCTCCAGACATCTACCAGATCCAAGTCATGTATCAGGTTTTTCATGGCTCATCGGATTCGGGGGCCCCCTCTACAGTGGCTTTGATTTGACCTATATGTCAATGGATCCAGAAGGACATTAAAATCTCCACCTATGATCAAAGGAGAGGTTGCTACAATTAGTTTAGATTGTAACTTGCAAATATAAGTTGGCTCATCAACGTTAGGTCCGTAAAAGGAGGCACAAACTAATTCAGTCCCTCCAAAATCCAGCTGTGCCACTATCCACCTCCCTGTCTGATCGCCTGCACAGATTTAATAGAACAAGAGACCCCTTGTTTAATCAGAATTGCAACACCCCTACTGTTGATCGTTTGTTGTGAGGAGCAATAACATTTTATCCAGGGGATTCTTGAGAATATCAGACGGCATTCTGCAGAGCTCAGATATGTCTTGTAAGAGACAAACCTGAGCTGGAGAAGTCTCTAAATACTTCAGTATCAGCCTTTGTCTACGTGGACATCTTAACCCATTTACGTTGCTAGAGACAAAGTTGACCTTACTGTCTCTTATAAAAGTTCCTGCCATCAGCTTGCAGACCATATGCACTGGCTAAACAGACATTTCCTAATATTCAGATGAGACGAGGTATTTTTTTTATTTTATCCACTGCTCCCCACCCTGTGCACCCCACCCTCCCTCCTCCCCACACCCTGTGACTCCTTCCCCCATAAGGAACCCTCCCTTCCAATAGGCTAAGCCTATTCGACCGCCGCTCCCTCGGTTCTAAGAGAATACCTAAGTACATACTAATGAGTAATTCTAGGACCTGATGTCAAGAAGCCTCCATAGTTTCAACGCCCTTCCCCTCTGCCCTCTGTCTCCATTTTGGTTTTAACAATAAAGGCGTCGACCTCCTCAGTCGTGCGGAACTGGTGCATATGATTGTTCCACATGACACGCAATGACGCAGGAAACCTCAACTGAGCCTTGGCTCCCAGGCTTTTTAACTCCTCAAGTCTCTTCCCCAACTCCCATTGTCTTGTTGCAGTGATATGTGAAATATCAGATCTTATCGAGAAGGAGAAGGGGTTTTGACCCATGGATGTAGAGGTTATGATGCCTTCCTTAAGAGCAGATGATAAAATTAGCTCCTTAGCAGAGTATGACAAACAGTTAACGAGTACCTTCCTGGGCCTTTGTCTAGCACGGTTCCTCTTAAAAGGATCGCGATGCACCCTTTGAATCTCACGCACTAGATCTACTCTAGGAGAGTTCTTTAAGACTGTTACTTGTAATAGAGTAATCACAAACCCCTTTATATCAGACCCCCTCAAGATCTTCAGGAATATTTAGGAGCCTTAAGTTATTTTTCCTCGAGTGGTTTTCTAAATGTTCAAGGTTGTCTTTCAGTTCCTTATTTTGAGCTGATAACTTTGCCAAATCCGAGGAGGTGGTATGTATAGCTTCCTCAAGTTTGGGGAGCTCCGACTCTATTGTATCTGTCCGCAAGGTTACTTCTTCGAGTTTCTGAGCCAATACATCACAGGAATGGCAGCCTGATTTGCTTCCGACACAGTAAACCTACTTGTCATCTCGTGTTTCATGGCAGGTAGTAGATCTGCCAAAGAGTGTGTCATAGAATCTCAGTGGAAGCATCCCTTATGGCGTTAGAGCTGTTAACGGCTTCTTGCTGTTCTTCCTGAGTGTCTGGTATTTCCAGGGCGGAGTATCTGTTGGAAAGGCACACTGCAGGGTGGACAGCAGTTGCAATCACAGATGTAGTTATTGCAAGTGCCCGTGGGGTATCGGAACTCTCAGCTGTGTTACTGAGTGGAGCCGATTAATTTGACCCCAAAAGATTGCTCCGAGGTATGGTGGATGTGTTCCCTGAAGCTAGGATAGTTTGGTATAGATTGTTACTTATGCCAACTTCTGGGAGTTATGGGAAACCTTGTGGACTGTGCAGACCCCCCTGCTGGCTGTTCTGGGCAGCATTCTTTGTAGGCTCACTAACGGTTGCGACAGAGGTAGACATTAATTTATAATAAGATTTCAAAGATGGAGTGATTTTCACTTTTGATAGTAATGATTTCTTGCCCCTGCCTTTTCCCTTCCCCTTACCGGCCTCTCTCCCCTTGATGGTAGTTCCAAATTCCGTTGTATCTCCTTTCAGTTTGCGCTGCTTGACTGATGGCCTCACTTCAGAAACTGGGGGAGACCCGGGGGGACAGGATAGGTTGAGTGATATCAGTATTAAGTGAGGAATGGGCTGCTCTAGCTCGCAGTGTGTATCTGCTGATTATGGGTGGTGAAGTACCCACTTTTGTTACTCCACGAGTATCCATACAATAGGGGAGTGCCTCCTCCACCCCGATAGCCCAGTAATTGCAATTGCCCTCCTGTAGCAAGTGAAAAAAGTACTGCCAATGGAACTATCAATGGAACTGCCTAGGGGTAAAATAGGCCCTTTCTTCCCTTTGCAATGCCTAACCTTGGAGTCTTCCTTGGGGAGAGTGAGACTCCAACACCCTACATTTGAGTCTGCTACCGGGTGGGCTATCGCCTGCCACCCGAAATCACCCCCGTGGTTGATTCCAATCCGGGAACTCGAGTAGGTGCCGGCGCGGGTGCTGTTACTGGTGCTGTCTCTACCTTCCACTAACCAGAGCAGGAAGCGGACAGCGTCCCGACGTCTCCACTCCCGTGCAGCCTCTCTCCACCGCCAGCACCAGACTCCAACCTTCGTCGGGCCGCTACGAATATCCAGAGCCGCATACCCTCCGGAGCCAGCAAGGGAAATCTCACCGCACATAACAGTAGGTAAGAGGGGAATTTTTAACTTTTCAGAAATATTCGACCTCTGACATCGAGCCCTAATGAAGGAACCGAGGGAGCGCGACCGCGGGCGTTTAGCTAGCGGCCGCCATGTTCCTCCAAATGTCCATGAATGAGGATCTGGTACCCTGATGTGTGTTTGATTTATTATGATAATAATATAATTTGCAATCTTTTTATCTTTTTTGTTTGTAACTTATTTTTAATTAAATTGTAAAAGATGTGTGTTGTTTAATCTTCATTTTACATTAAATTGATTCTCTTTTTTAATATTTTATGTTTTTGGTATATTTAAATATGTTTAAATATATTTTTGATAATATGCTTAGTCAATCTAATAAACGTATTTCCAATAACATGTAGCACAATTTTACATCAAGCCTGAATTATACTTAGATATACACTGTACACAATGACTAGAAGGGAAAAAATCAAAACAAAACAGATAAAACAAGTAATTTTGTCAATAATAAAATACAAAGGGATGCTTGTTCTATTAAAGGTGTCCCTTCCTGCACATAAACAATCATCAATGGTGTTTTGTAACTTCTATGTGTTCTGCAAAGTGCAGCACACATAGAAGTTGCATCGCGTCTTTTTTTAAAGATTGTTCATGTGCTGGAAAGGGACACCTTCCTGCACATTAAAAATCAATGGCGTTTTGCTGTTTCTGTGTATGCTGCACAATGCAGCACACATAGAAACAGCAAAAACAAGGAGAAATAAAGCATTTTTCCCTTGTTTCGCCAGGGTATGACCAGGGTTTATTTAGTCTTAATTTTGGTGCTGCCTCATATTTACGCCACCCTTGTAAATATGGGCCAGTCTCAAAATCAATGGGTGTTGGGGTGGAACGCCCACAGCAATACCCATTGCCCTCCCGTTTCACACTAAGTATAGCATGAAAGGGTACCTCATTTACAAGGCAGCGTTAAGCCAAGTTAAGTGGTTGAACACTGCTGTTAAAAATAAGGCGAAGCATGATCACCACCACAAGGTCACTATAAGTGACGTTTTGGTGGCAATAGGGGCTTGTAAATATGCCCCAAAGTGTTTACCTGTAGATGAAGGGTTCCTTGTAAAAGTGGCTCTTTTGCTTCTTCCTGAAGTGGAAAAGTGAAGGTGCTGGCGACTATGTGTTGAGATGGAGTACCATATTCTTGGTACACAGCACGAAAATGACTATTTCCTGTTGTAAAATAGTGGTTTATTTATTAGGGATTATGGTATTCCACCACAAATAGTTAAGCCACTAATCTTTTAAATCTAAATGTTTCAATCATTTAAACCTGAGCTTGAACCCTGGAAGGCATGGCACAGAGCAGACAAATGTAACTTAACAAAAATGATTAAAGCGTTTAGAAATATCAAAACAGTTAAAAACTCAAACACATAACATAATTAAAATCCCACTTTAATTGATGAAAATAGTGTACAATATAACAAACAAAATGACACCAAAATGAAAAAAATCAATCCAATATAGTGAACTGTAAATATGATTTTTTTTAAAGAGTTAGGACAAAAAGAGCCAGGAAACAGTCAAGCAACAATCAGTTATCACTCTGTGGTTGACTGGGCACTAGGTGTGATTTCAGGCCGACCACGATGAAGCACAGGACAGTTTGACCAAGCAGGTTCATTCCAGTCAAAGATTTTTTCTTTTGATTTTCTCTTTGAAATGGCAGCCCAAATCCTCCAAAAGGCTAAGGCAGTCCGCTGTATCCGTCAAAGTTCTTTCGAAGAGCTGAGCAACATCCCACAGCAGCTGTTGGTTTTTGGCTGGAAAAGCTCTGAGGTTTAATTGTCTATTTTCACAGACACGGAAGTCTTCTCTTTGGCTGGACACCTTAGTGCTTTAATTTGGTCAAGATTTCTACCTTAGAACATTTTTAGAGCGCTTATTCCTCCAGAGGGCCAAGGCAACAGGCTGTATTGAAGAAGGTTGCACCAAAGTCAGATAGGCTTGCTGCAAATATCTGCTGTACTGGATTTTCAGGCGACTAAAGCTTTGAGCAGGAAAAACCAGATTTCCTTGTCTGGCGATGTTGCGCCTTGGGCGGATCGACTTGGGTGGTTGATCCCAGACCTCTGAAGGTCTGAAAGTCCAAAATATTTCTAAATCCCTACATTTTAGAGAAGTCCAGCAGGATACAGCAAGGGTCCACAAGTCCTAGGGATAGAACTTAAGGGTCAGGATTTACCCCAGCAGAAGCGACCAGCAGGGTTCAGCCCTGGTCCAGTTTTAACTGGTCTGCTGGTCTTTGCAGAAAAAGGACACTTGCAGATTGTAATGTTCCTTTAGCCACACAAGATGGCAGCCAACTGACTCTTGGATTCTATTACTTTGTCCTAGGCACAAGTGAGAGTATGTCCAGACCATCAGGCCTCCTCTGAGCTGTCAAACAGCAGCTGCAATCCTTCTTCTGTTCTTCTGCTGAGTCTTTGGAGGAACTAGAGAGGAGGCCTGTTTTTGTACAGTTCAGTAGCTAGTGGGTGGGGCTGACTCCTTGACACTCACTAACCATTGGGGAAAAAGTTTCTCAGGGTAACTCGTCCCACTTTTACAGTACATCCTGTTTGCCTTACTCCCAAAAAATGATACATTGCCCCATTCTAAGGGAAATCTAAGACGGCAGAGGCATTTTGCCCGTGAAGGGAGATAGTGTGTCAGTCCCAGTGTGTTTTGGGATATGAGCAGTACCCTCCTCCTAAGCTAAACCAAACTGGTTCTAGGACCAGCTCCACCTACCACTGGGATGAAGCCAGCATGACCACCATCTGTTCTGGGATGAAAGAGTTTCCCCATTCTAGGTCTCCTTACACTAAACTATGAATGGTCAGACCTCACCTCTTCCCCTTTCATATTAATGTGTTCATGAGTTACTGGAAGCTCCTCTCCCCAGCCATCCCTCCTGAGCTACTAGGGATCGCATGCCCCAAACCAAGCTCATCCTGCCACTAGACCTAACCTATTGTCCTGTTCTTAGAGCAGTTTTCACCCCAGAAGGAAAAACATAATTTTCTAAAAGTTACCTTTTACTGAATATTTTCTAAAATATTAACTTCATAATTGAATTGGATTTCTAATCAATGTTAAAAATAGCGTTAGAATAATCTGTCTCGAGTTTTACTGATATGACACCAGAGGCTTCCACAGTGAAAATAGCCTTTGGTGGCATGTCTCTGTAGGGACAAAGCACCATTAATTTTCTACATGTCCCATATTTAAATACTAGGCACACTGCCATGTTGGTTACAAGGCCTATTTAGGGGTGACAATATTATTTTAAAGGAAAGTTTTTCCCCTGTCGAAAGGGCGGATTGCAGGTTTAAACTACAGCAATCAGGCTACATTGGTAGGACTGAATCTATGTTTCTCTTGTCACACTGGTCAATGGCACAATAACTGCTCCAGTTCACAGATGACAATTAACACCTTGGTTGCTATGGATGTGACCTCCACGTCCATAGTGCTCGCAGACAGTTGCTATGGACATGGATAGTGCTCACAGACAGTTGCTGTGGACATGGAGGTCATGTCCATGCATGCCTAGCAATGGATTAGCGGGTGTTGCATATGGTTCCGGTGCTCCGCTGTCACATCCCCTGGATCGGAGTGGCAGACTCTCTTGCTCTGGCAAAGGGGCAGTGGTAACATACCTGAAAATGACATGATCGCATTAGTGACTTGACTACATCATTTGCCGGACAATCACCCAGAAATGGCTTCCTGGTTTCTCTGCAGGGCCAGTGGGGGCAGAAATTTGTGCAAAAAGGGAGTATTCACTGGAAAGATGAGAAACTCGGCTTTCCAGCTATACCTCTCTTACTCTGAAAGTTCATGTCCTGCTAGTTAAATACAGCCCCCTGGGCTGTTCAGGCCAATGCCAGGAATTACATAAATGTATTAAAAAGGAGGATTTGGGCCTGGAAAGAGGTTTAACTTGCCAGGTCGACATGGTAGTTTAGACCTGCACACACAGGCTCTGCAATGGCAGACCTGAGACACGTTTAAAGGGCTACTTAAGTGGGTGGCACAATCAGTGCTGCAGGCCCACTAGATGAGCAAAATGCTGATTGTTGTCAAACATTCACCCCCAGTCACAGATATGAGTTAAATCCATCTTTTTTTAGCTCACCATGCCACCCCAGTTTGGACCCAGCCATATGCAAATCAGTCTTGACCCTACTTTCCATCAGAACAGTCCAGCCAAAACTGCCAAACCATGTCCTCCCTGGACCGGAAACATGCATCCTGGAACCAGCTTTGGAGTATCACCCCATATCACCCAGGCTAATTGAATCCAGTAGCACAGTGAGCATAGGACCCACATCTGGGTGTACTCTTCCCCCTTAGGGTGACAAATACGCAAAAAAAAGATGATGCTCGGAAGGCTGAACAAATCAAGCATTCACCCCAAGTCACAGATCTGGATTAAATCCATAATTTCTTTACTAGACATGCCATTCCAGTTTGATCCCAGCTACATGTAAATCAGTCTTTACTCTGCTCCCCATGAGAACAGTCCAGCCCAAACTACCCGGCCAGTATCTCCGTGGAACAGAAACAAGCATCATGGGACCAGTTTCGGGGTATCACCCCTCCTCAGCCAGGCTAGCATGCATCCAGTGTCACAGTGAGCACCGAACCCACATCTGGGCAACCGTTCCCAATTCAGCCTCTGGGGTGGGCTTCCTGGGGCCTCTGGAAGCTTGGTGAAGGGAGGCCATGCAGCCCTCCCCCCATTATGAAGACAGCCCTGGGGGTGAGCTTCCTGGGATTACTTGATGATCAGGGATGGGGGTACGTTCCCCTCCCCATACTTAATATGTTCGGCCCTGGTGGTGGGCTCCCTGGGGCCTCTGATGGCTTAGAGACAGGGGACGCACATCCCCACCTCCCCATAAACGATGTGTTCAGCCCCTGGGGTGGGCTTTCTGGGGGTTCTGGAAGGTTGGTGAAGGGGGGCAATGCAGCCCCCCTCCCCATTATGAAGACAGCCCTGGTCATGGGTTCCCCGGGGGCTTATAGACTAAAAATGTGGCATGGCTGGCATTTTGATTTTTTTTTTTTTCAATCCCTCAGTTTTTGCATTTTTTGCATTTTTAGCCCATGGAAGTACTAAACAGGTGACTATGTCCCTGAGTTCTGCAGTGGCTGGCAGCAACATTTATCTTGTATATCTATCTATCTATCCATCTATCCATCTATCTATCTATCTATCTATCTATCTATCTATCTATCTATCTATCTATCTATCTATCTATCTATCTATCTATCTATCTATCTATCTATCTATCTATATATATATATATATATATATATATATATATATATATATATATATATATGATACAACAAAAGAATATAATCACCGCACTCTCCTTGCTTTGGATGTAATTCTTTATTCAGACTTTACTTCTCCTCCTCCTATGAGTTTCGAACATAAAGTTCTTGTTCACAGTAGTACACGGAGTCCCTCTTTGATTTTTACCTTTTATACCAAGTCTCCACGTTGTCCATAATGAGGCATTGTGGGACTGGGAGTTACAAACATGGCAAATTTTGCACACACTTACAAGAATCCTATTGTTGCAACAAGGAAAGCAGTTGACTAACAACAAAACCCCTGATTTTGATATGAAACAATTAGCATATAACGACAAGTATTAGTATACTCTCACATTATTCATGTTCTTCAACCATTGGACAGAGTGGTGGCTTAATTAGGTGCCACAGAGTCAAGGACTACCCATTCAATTACATTGGAAGTCTAAACCTGGTTCTTCTAACCCGTTGTTGTCACAACTGAGTGTCTATTTACATTGTATGGGCTGCAATGCTTATTGAAGACAGAATCCTGAATTGAAGCAAGCAATATACATGTAAATAGCCACAGAGACAGTAGGGCACTCAGCCCATACAATGTAAATAGACACTCAGTTGCGACAACAACGGGTTAGAAGAACTGGGGCCATACCTATTTAATTTACTGCAGTAATATAGTCTCTAAATCCCGCCAAGTGGGCCTAAATAATACATCCAACATTTATTAACCATACAACACATTCATTGAGATATATCATCTGTGATTGTTGGCACTTGTCTCCACGCTTGACTTAGCTTTTGATCGTTATTGTTACATCATGCCGTTGTCCCCAGTAGATGCACGATCCTATTTGCCAAAAACAATGTGAAAAAGATAAATTATAAATAATAGTGCTAAAACTACCTTTATACAATTAAAATAAATGTGTATCTACAAGATTTCATCCTAGGAAGAAAACATCCAAATCCTTCTATCTTTTTATCAAAATGTAATTAAATATTCCAGACGTCCAACTCTCATCTCTTTACCGGCTAACCCAAATGAATGGCTAGCTCTTCGCTGGAGTTCAGGCCTACAGGGAACAATGTCTCAAAATCAATTATATTTCGATTCTAAAACCCTAAGTTGGCGCTCCCTGTCGCCACCTTTGATTTTTGGTGGTATCGCATCTAATATGACAAATGATAAAAGTTTGTCATTTTGTCCATGAAGAGCTTTAAAATGACGGGCTACTGGATACTGCTCATTATTGCTATGTATAGCCCGTTTATGCTCCAAAACTCTTTTCCTGGCTCTGTGTATTGTGCTGCCTATGTAATATTTCTTATATGGGCAAATTAAACAATACACACAGAATTCCGTATTGCAATCAAATCTCCCCTTGATTTCAAAATCTTGACTACTATTGGGTACACTGATTTTAGTACAACTGCTACTGCTTACATACGCCTTGCAATGCATGCAGCGTGCACATGCTGTATTCATATAATACGAATTTCTGGTCTCTGATGTTACTGCATTTCAACTTAATACATCCTTCAGGGATCTGCCTCTTCTAAAGGATATGTGTGGGGAATCAAATAAATATTGATCTAAAACTGTATCTGTTTTTAAAATCTGCCAGTTGCGGTTCAATATTTTCCTCACTTTATACGCCTGACTCAAATAGGTAGTGATAAATCTAATTTGATTTTCGGTTCGGCTTATCTCCACTGGCTTGGAATTCAATAAGGTTGATCTCTGCAGCATAGCTACCTTGTCTACTGCAGCTCGGATTGTCTTCTTAGTATAACCCTGAGTTTCAAATCTCCTGCACAGTATTTCTTGTTCCTCCAGAAATTCTCTTTCAGTACTGCTGTTCCTTTTAGCCCTGATAAGCTCCCCATGAGGTATACTTTGAGTTAAACTATACAGGTGAGCACTAGAGGCAAATAAGAAACTATTCCCAGCTATCTCTTTTCTATGGAGTCTTGTCACCAATTTATTGCCTTGCACTAGTAGCTCCACGTCCAAAAATACAATCTTCTATCCACTTATCTGTGATGTGAGTTCTATGTTCAGTGTATTATTATTCAACGATGCTATAAATGCAATTGCACTGAGCTCATCAACTTTTAAAAACAGATGCAGTTTTAGATAAATATTTATTTGATTACCCACAAATAACCTTTAGAAGAGGCAGATCCCTGAAGGATGTATTAAGTAAAAATGCAGTAACATCAGAGACCAGAAATCTGTATTATAAGAATACAGGATTTGCATGCTGCAAGCATTGCCACAGACGTGTAAGCAGTAGCAGTTGTACTAAAATCAGGGTACCCAATAGTAGCAGAGATTTTGAAATCAAGGGGAGCTTTGATTGCCATACGGAATTCTGTGTGTATTGTTTAATTTGCCCATATAAGAAATCTTACATAGGCAGCACAATACACAGAGCCAGGAAAAGAGTTTTGGAGCATAAACGGGCTATACATAGCAATAATGAGCAGTATCCAGTAGCCCGTCATTTTAAAGCTCTTCATGGACAAAATTACAAACTTTTATCATTTGTCATATTAGATGCGATACTGTTGATGGTGACCTCAGCTAGGCCTACCAGTGCAAGGGGTTCGCCCTTCTCTGCACAGTCCTCAGACCAATAGGAAGAAGTTGGCACAGAAACTGGAATAGAAAATACAAAGTTTAATAAACCTCATGAGGTGGAACCACATTCATACAGCACCCTGTGGTGCTGAATGAATGTAGCACACAGAGTAGAAGAACCATGGGTCTTTTATACCCATACAGGGCTCAAAAAGAGGGCGGTACAAGCACACATAGGAGAATTACATACATAGATGGTCATACAGAAATGCACAGTCAACAGTAAAGGAGGAGCTAGCAGTTGCTGACTCTGGTAGAAACAACCTGACAGCTACAGGTTAAAAACAGATGTATGGACAGTTAGATTCTTCTGCACATGTGCAGAGTAGCAGAGTCTAAGTATAGCCAGTCCTTTAAACAGAGCACAAGGGTAAACAACAGTGAAGAAGGAAACAGCCCTTGGTGAGCACGTGGCAGACAAAATGGCTGCCAGAAATACAAAATGGATTCCACAAAATTGACATGATAGCCTCTAAATACCAGATGGATTCCGCTAATGCTAATCCAATCGCAGCCAATTTACAACAATACCACCACAAATCAGAGGTGGCGACGGTTAGCGCCAACTTAGGGTTTTAGAATCTAAATATATCATTCATATTGAGACATCGTTCCCTGTAGGCCTGAACTCCAGCGAAAAGCTAGCCATTCATTTGGGTTAGCCGGTAAAGGGATGAGAGTAGGACATATGGAATAATAATTAAATTTTGATAAAAGATAGAAGGATTTGGATATTTTCTTCCTAAGGTGAAATCTTGTAGATACACATTTATTTTAATTGTATAAAGGTAGTTTTAGCACTATTATTTATAATTTTCTTTTTCGCATTGTTTTTGGCAAATAGGATTGTGCATCTACTGGGGAAAACGGCATGATGTAACGATAACGATCAAAAGCTAAGTCAAGCGTGGAGGCAAGTGCCAACAATCACAGATGTTATATCTCATTGAATGTGTTGTATGGTTAATAACTGTTGGATGTATTATTTAGGCCCACTTGGGTAGGATTTAGAGACTATATTACTGCAGTAAATTATACTGAAGTAAATTAAATAGGTATGGCCCACTTGGGCATAAGTTGCGTGCATTAGATCAATGCCTTGTATGAGAAATGTCGAAGTTACGGGTATATTTGCACAGCTTTTTGACATAAATTCAACCAAATGATGAGTTGAATAATAATAAGTATTCGGCTTATTCATAAAGATGTGCAGCAGGAGTCAGACTGAAATTATATATCCGGACTCGCTTTGAGATGTCTAGAATTGTAAATGCATTTGCACATTGTCTTTATAATTCAATATTGTTTTAACTGCTAGTAAGAAGCAGATTTTAAACAACAACAGAATTGTAGACATCGTCAGAGCGTTGTTTATGCAGGAGAAATATCTGTTTAAAAACGTACTTTCACTTTATCAATGCTGTTTTGCACATGATCGCGTATAAGCTTATTTACAATTGCACTTTATCTCTACAGCAAAATATAGGCTTTTAAATTGTTCGCTATTTTCAGCTGAACATTGTTATGTACATAAGCATTTGCTTTGAATAAGTATGATGTACATTATGCCTTTGGAATTCGGAGATTTAACCAGCTCAAGATGGAGCTCATGAATTTTCTGCTTGTAGCCTGCAGATCCTGTTTCTATGTTTAATGTAGATTTTCCACAGCCTTGGTGGGCCGAAAATCTGGATTTTATTAAGGACATGGAGGCTAATATTATGCAATAAATCCTTTATTGCCACCACTCAGCAGAAAGTATAAAGGTTCTTAGAATAGAGAATACAGAACCTTGAACGACATTCCAAAAACAATAAAACCCATCAGCAGCTTGTCCTCTTCCTTCTTTACATTGCCTGTGAAAAGAGGAGAACATCAAAATTAATAATATCTTTCAGTCTCCGTTAAATTCAATGAAATTAAGAAATCATCATGCTTCAAGAAACGTAGAGATGAGATAAGAATGAATCCAACAAGCTTCAGTCAGCTTAAGTGTGACCTGCATCGATAACAAAAACAGAACAACATCATACATCATGGTTGGGAAAAAAGAAACATGGGAGGGATAATATTAGCCTCCATGTCCTTAATAAAATCCAGATTTTCAGCCCACCAAGGCTGTGGAAAATCTACATTTTATGGCATGACACAGAGACCAACATTATGCACGTTCAAAGCATATTAACCAGACATTTAGCTGCACTTTCAATAGGTTTAAAGTAAAAACGTCTAAAAATGGAATCAGTAGACCAATCAGCACATCAAAGAATGTCTTGCAGGCTACCACCCAAAACACAAGCTTTTGAAGCAGCTGCACCCCTCAGTGAGTGCGCACCAAACATATTTATATATATACCTGCTCTCGTCATTAAATCTTTCACCCATCTTGCCAAAGTGGGTGAAGAAACAGCTTTATAAGGATACCTAAAAGAAATGAGTGATTGATTCACCCCAACAGGTCTTAGTGAGCTAGTTCTATGTTCATACTCCTTCATACAACGCACGACAAAATGTTTTTCCTTTTCAACCAAGAACGGGTAAAATATAGTAGAAGAATTAGTTTTTGTTCTCTGTTTAACGTAGAAGTAAATACCCTCAGGAGTAAAACACCTACTTGTGATTTCCAAAGCACGAACATCAGAAACTCTTCTGAATGAAAGAAGACACAACAACATCGTAAGTTTTTAGGATAAATCCTTTAGATTTAAATCCATATTGTCATTCCAAGATTCAAAGAAAAACAGGATGAGTGACACATCTCAAAGTTAAGTATATCTAGGACCAGGGTGTTTAGCTAGCCTGATGCTTCTTAACAATCTCCTAACCATAATATCCTGACCGACAGGAATACCATTCACCAGAACATGACCTGACGAAATAGCAGACCTATGAAGGTACACTGACCTATAAGCTAATCCTTTTGAAAACAAATCAGTTAAGTAATTCAACACATGAACTACATCTGCTGAAACGGGATCCAGGTCCCTTTCCACACACCAACCATTCCACTTATTCCAGGCTGATGTATATGCCTTCCTAGTTCCAAGTGCCCAGGATTCCTCAATGAGTTTCAAAGCCTCAGATGAAAGTCCTGGCTTTCTCCAGACTCTCCTGAAAGTCTCCAAGCCACAAGCTGAAGTTGACCTGATTCTACCAGTCCGTGTACTTCTCCTAGAGGGCCCCGCAAGATTCACTGAAACATCGGCAGAAGTATTGGGTAGTCCACACTCATCTCCAACAACATAGGGTACCATGCTTGAGAGCTCCAAAGCAGTGTGATCAACACCACCGTTTCCCTCCATTTCCAAATCATCCCTGTTACGTTGCTGATCATTGAAAAAAGAGGGAAAGCATATGGCCAGAGACCCCTCCAGTCCTGAAGGAAAGCATCTATCCCTAGAGCCTCTGGGTCTGGATGCCAGCTGAAAAGATTCCCTAGCCAGGTGTTTAATCTGTTCGCAAAGAGGTCTACCTGAAAAGGACCCCAAAGATGGTTCAATCTCAAAAAAACTAACCTGTCCAATCGCTGGAATCGTAAAAATTCCTCGATTACCAATCTGCCACTGAATTGGTGTTGCCTGGTATGTGTTCTGCTTGCACATGAATGCTTCTTTCCAAACAATAGTCCCAAAAAACCCTTGCTAAATCCGCTAGACCTTTCGATCGAGGACCTCCCATCCTGTTCACATACCTCACAGCAGAAATATTGTCCATCCTTAAGATAACCGAACATCTGACAGTCTGTTCCCCAAAACATTTTACTGCAAAAGATCCAGCTAACAATTCCAAACAATTTATATGCAGCTTCCTTTCCTGATTTGTCCAACGTCCACCAGTACTTTGTGATCCGCATCTTGCACCCCATCTTTCCAAACTTGCATCTGACTCCACAATCAGATCTGTATTTTCTCCAAAAATTGCTCGCCCATTCCATGCTTCCATATTCCTCGACCACCATATCAATTCCTGTCTTGCCTCCTGTGAAAGACAAACATTCTCTGAATATTTCAAACCATTTTTTCAAATGCAAAGCCTTTAACCTCTGTAAGGCCCTGTAATGTAAAGGGCCTGGGAAAATAGCCTGAATGGTATACGAAAGAAGTCCAACAATGCGTGCTAGCATTCTTAAAGAGATACAGTTAGAACTTTTTACTTTAGAATCATTTGTATGGCGCAACGAATCATCCCCAAGGGGATCTCTCGGTGCCTGAGAAGAGAAACCATATATACAGTGAAATCTTTAGAATAGCCAGGTCTTGAGCATTTTTTTTAAATTAAGATAGATTGGAGCAGGTACGTATTTGTTCAGGGAGCCTGTTCCAGTGACCAAATAAGAAAACGCACGACCACCCATTTTGTTCTTTCTTATTCTCCGCGTACAGAGCAAATTGCAGTTGCTGGATCTCAGTTGTCGTACGGGTTGATAGCGTTCAATTTTCTTAGTCAGATAGGTAGGTTCAACTTGAGAGTATTTTTCAAGTCCTTTCATAATCTCTTTAGTTTTTACTTTGGAAGCTTCATGACAGCCTCCACCGTATCTACTACAAAATCTGAAAATTGTGTTTGTTGATTTGGAATAAATTGTGATTTCATTCTGTTTACCACAAAACCCAGTGACTCCAGTAACACCACAGCTAACTTTGTGTGAGAAAGAAGAGCCATTTTCTCCTGATCAATAATCAAAATGTCGTCTAAATAGATAATCAGACGTACACCCCTCTCTCTCAGAAATGCCGTCACTGGTCGTAACACCTTCGTGAAACACCGCTGAGCTGACGATAGGCCGAATGGCAAACAAACAAACTTCCACATTTGGCCTTTCCACACACACCTCAGAAATCTCTGTTGTTCTTAGCAAATTGGAATTGTAAGGTATGCATCCTTCAAATCCAACCTGGTCATCCAATCTCCTTTTAACAACACATCCTTCAGCAAGTGTATCCACTTCATTTTGAAGTTGTGATAAACCACCCAATCGTTCAACTCTCGCAAATTTATCATTGAACGCATACCACCCTTGTCCTTTTTCTCTACTAAAAAGATATTGCTGATAAAACCTTCTACATGGTCTGTCTCTCTTTCTATCCCTCCTTTCTTTAATAATTCTTGTACCTCCAAGTCTATTAATTTCATTTGACTCTTTTGAAATGTAATTCTTTTTGGTAAAACCTCCTGAATTGGAAGTGCAAAAAACTCTACCCGAAAACCCTGAACGGTTTCTAAAACCCGAGGGTCCCTTGTTATCGACCACCAAACTTAATAAAATTGGGCAAGTCTGCTGCCCAATTTTAAGTGGATAACAGAAGGGTCTAGACTTACCAGACGATCCTTTGCCTCCTCTTTCACCTCTGCTGTATCTTCCCATTGATCATTGTCTCTGGAGGAAAAATCTGCCTCCACGGAAAAACTGTTGACCTTGGTATTCTCTATATCCGTAACCACGCGAAAAGGAGCCTCTTGTGATGCCCTGGCCTCGGCTGGGGAACTGACTCCGCGTTCTCCCGGCCGATCCAAAAACACGATCACTGAAAACCTTTTTAATCTCTCTCTGAGACTCCTGAAGAGAGCTGAAAGCTCCAACATATCTAGACAGATCCTCAATAAATTCCTATCCAAAGAGAAGACCATTTCCCAAAGGTCCTTCCACCTTCGATGCTAGGTCAACCAACTTAGGGTCTATTTTAAGTAAAATACTTTTCCTCCTTTCAATGGAGAGTGCCGTATTGGCATTGCCTAGTAAGCAAACAACTCTTTCTATCCACTCACATAACTCCTCCACATCAATACTGCTCCTACAGACATATGCCTCCTCCGCCATGTCAACATTTTTTGACAATGGCCCAACAACATCCAATAATCTGTCCTGACAGGACTTCAATCCTCGATCTATTCCTTTTCTAGGATCACGACCCGCTTTAGCAATGAAACCAATGATCTTAGAGTCAAGCTCCGGTGTTACCAACACCTTATTATCAATAGTTGGACGAGGGTACTCAGATCTGAGCCTAACATGCACCTCTTTCGGTATCTCCCTTCTGATCCAGTAAGGAATATACTCTGCCACATGATCAGAAGGAGACCATTCTGGAGATAGAGGGTGTTTTATGAGTACAGCATCAAACATACTCCCACCCAGTGGGTCTAAAATCTTTTTGCCCTCTGTGTCTGGGGTGTCTTCCTTTTTTGAACTTTTAGTTTGTATTAATTCATTTTCTGAAAAAAACTGCAACTAAATTCAACCTCTGCACTTCCAGAGGACTCCTCACAAATCACTGACTTATGTTTGCGCACTCTCTTTGATGCATTAATTCGTGGGCCTCTTTCTTGCCCATCTTTAATGCCTTCGGCATCATCCTCTTGCCTGTCGGCACAGCAAACATGTTCTACCATAGTAGATCTCTTCTTTTTCCCCAGTTGCACACTGGAAGAAACATGTTTCCTTTTGCGTGATGCCTTCTTAGTAGTGGCATGCGCATTTTCATTTTCTGGTGCAGACCAAAACCTTTCCTCATCTTGTCTACCTGACTTAGATGCAGCAAGCAATTCCAACTTCATTTCCATGCGAAGTGACACCTCTGTGGTAATCTTTTCAATAGCTTTGTTAAGCTTTTCCTCCTGGGAGCCCTCCCCTTGCTCCACTTTTAATATTAAAGTGCTCTTCACCTTATAACTTTCTAAATATTACAGGATTCATAACACAAAAGTGTCTCAAAACTGAATTTTACTTCTCTCTAAACCAACTCCTTCTCCTCACAAATTTATAACATTTATATATATTCCAAATATTTTACATAAAAAACGATCCTTCGCTTTTAATAAACCCAAGCGCAATACAAAAAACCTTTAAGTATCACCTCACAAGACGCTTATGTAACTCCCAAAAAACGATCTTCTCAAAAGAAACGTTTGTGAGAGATAACGTTGTTGCTATGGAAAAACTGCGTGTACAGCAAAACTAAAAGATCAAAATGCCTCAAATTCAGTGACGTGCATACAAACGTGTGTGCGCGCTCACCATCCCTTGAGAACGCAGCTCTCGCTACGAACACTAAGGCACCAGAGGTAAGAAATATTGCTCACGCTCACCTGCAACCATGGTAACATGGTCGCGAGAGCTTAACGGAATTCACTTAACCAAACATTTTCTTTAAGACTGAATTAATACCTAAATACTGTAACAAGAGAAAAAACCTCACTCAGTGATACAATTGATGACCTAAATAATACCGTGCTTCCAAAGCTAATGCGACGTACCATGTTCAAGGCACTTCACGGTATAGGCCCAGACTTCCTGAAACGGCAAATGCAGTGGTATATACCCAGAAGAACCCTGCGCTCTGGAGGAGCCAAGCTGGTGATAGTGCCACTCGTCAAAAAATCCTCCTGGGGAGGGAGAAGCTTTACGGTATGCGCAGCTAAAGCTTGGAATGATCGTCCCCCTAATCTAAGAAAGCCCCGGACCTCCTCACCTTTCGGAGAGGATTGAAAACCTGGCTTTTTACTCGTTAATCCCGGTCTCCTATATACTTCTCAGAGAATTAGTGGTTCAGCACCAGGACACCCTTGGGAAATTGCCGCGCTTCATAAATAGTGATAACATAACAAGACTTTGGGGTCTATTAGTATGGCGGGCGGAACGCCTCCGCCCAAACGGCGGGTGCGATCCGCCCACCATAATACACCGCCGGCATGCCATTTACCCCCCGCCATATCAGAATGGCGGGGATGCCACGGCGGACAGGAAGACCGTCTGCCGCTTTTCCACCCGGTCGACGAGTCGACCGGGCGGAAAAGGGTGTAATATGGTGGTGGTGTCTTCTAGACACCGCCATCCTTATTAGTATGCAGGCGGAGAGCAGACTTTCTGTGGCGGCAACGAAGGCATGCAGAGTTCACAGTTGGGGGGTGGGGGTGAACATGGGGGGTACCTATGGTACCCTCTGCATTTCCATGCACAATGCGGCAGGCACCGCGCGGTGCCTGGCACTTTGTGCATGCAAATGCACAACACGCATTTCTACCATTGCGGCTGGTGCTGCTGAAAGCACCGCCCCCCGCAATGTTAAAAATGCGTGATGCGCCTGCCAGTGTGGCGGGCGCATCCTAATCTCCCCCACAGGACCGCCGCACATATGGCGGGCGGTCAGGTTTTCCGCCAGGATGGCGGGCGGACCGCCATCCTAATGATGCCCTAAGCGTTTACAATTGATTTATTACATTTCTAGTTAAAAATATGCACATAATGAAAACGTCATTTTATAAAATTATATATTTCCTTCTTAGACACAAATAAATCATTAAAATATGTCGCAAACACCTAGTTTACAAAATACTTATAGATACAAAACATCACACTAGTTTAACTAAACATTCAATAAATAGGATTCATTAAGATATACTTATCTCCTTGAGCAGCAGCAATAAAAGAAGGAAGAGGACAAGCTGCTGATGGGTTTAATTGTTTTTGGAATGTTGTTCAAGGTTCTGTATTCTCTATTCTAAGAACCTTTATACTTGCTGCTGAGTGGTGGCAATAATGGATTTATTGCATAATGTTGGCCTCCGTGTCATGCCATAAAATCACGAATGTATGAAAATGGAAGCGTAACATGCCTTGCCTTACCGTGACAAAGCCGTAAAGGTGAAACGCGTCGGTTGGAGGCTATTCTGTCTGCAATAAACAGCATTTAAGCACTGTGGAGTGTCCTGCACTGTATCCTTTCAAGTGAGGAATAAATGAAGGTGATTTAATGGATTTCCGGGTTCCGTGCAGGACCGACACGCAGCTGAGCCCCGCACTACCGGACTTTGTGATTGGTATATATATGTATATATATCTATATATCGCAGCACTCCGTCACTCCTTAGCTTGCAGCATGGATGGAAACGGACCACCAAATAGTGCCAAAAAGGGAATTTTACTGCCTGCTCTGTCCTGACGCGTTTCGGCTCGGGATGAACCTTGATCACATGGGGAATACTCGAAATGGTGTGCTGTTGGTGGAAACTACCAGCGTGTCATACTATATATATATATATATTTATATATATATTACCTACTGGTGGTCGCCAGTAGGTAGTTATAGTTAGGACCTACTTTCCATAGGAAATCCGCAACATTCTATTCCCAATAAGTCTGGCGCCGGTTGATGAATCCTCGTGAAATTTTCCAAACTTTTGGCCAGCTCCGCTCTGCTCCTACCCTGTAAGTTTCGTGGTGATTCATCAAGCGGGGGCTGAGAAAAAAGGGGGGTCCCAAAACACGTTTTTCCCATGCAATTTCCCATAGGATCTGTTGTCGCAGCTACAGCCCGAACCGCTGAACAGAATGACACCAAATTTGGCAAAGAGGTAGTCCTCAGTTAGGACTCGTGCCTTTTGCATATATGGTGTGAATCCATTTAGTAGTTCCTGAGAAAATTAGAGTTAAAAGTACATAAATATCTATGGCCGCGGAGGATCCGCGCACCCTACACGCACCGTAAGTGCACCCTCCCCGAACTGAGCGCGCACCCTCCCGATCGCACGCTGAATGCTAATTGGCTGTCGAGTGTCTCTCTACATTCGAAACCAGGAACTGTTGGCGGCCATTTTCTGCCTCGGTAGAAGCGAGGCTGAAGAAGCAAGGGGAATAAGTGTGTAAAACATATAAAGGGGGCAGAGTGGAAATACTCAGACCCTCTAGAGGTGCTTAGGGGGTCCCATAAGGACCCCCTCTGGCCCCCTTTTAAAAAAAAAAAAAAAAAACGGCGAAATGCGCGCACGGTGCGCGCATCCTATCGCGTTGGGTGCACGGATTCTCACGCGTTGGGTGCGCGGATCCACGGCAATGTTTTTTTTAAAAAGACAAGAAATCATTGGTTGTATGACTACTTTCTACACTGAAAGGTAGGGTGTATATTTCTGTTTTTTAAAGGTATGATTCTTATTGGTTAACAAAAACAGATTGTAAGGAACATTATATATGATAAGCTCCTATGTTGAAAAGTCAAGCACACTTCCTGTCTTGTTTAGTAACATTGTGTGCTGAACTTGTGACCTTTGAGCTCAGTGCAGTGTTCCTTGAGCTGTTTCTATGGTAACAGGCAGAAGGCAGATTGGGGGAAGGGTTGAAATGTATTTCAGTTGGAAAGGGTTGAAATGTTTAACCAATAGAAATGTGTGTTTGCTTTTGAGTTTATGTGTGAAGGATTGTGATTTGATGTTTAGATGTATATGTGTGGAAAATGAAAGGGAAACCTTTCCATTCTTTGTTTTTGCTGAGAGGTGCACAGTGCAGAGATTCTGTAAAAGATAATATGGTGAGTGACTGATATACTTCTTAATCTACAAAAGAACTTGAAAGATGAGTTATTTAATTGTGAGGGGATATATGTAGACTATTTTGATTTTAATCAGACTAATGTATTTCTCCTGCTAAAGTGTAGGGAGTACTTTTTTACTCTACAATCTTATTGACAGTGTGTGTGCATGTAGAAACCAGTTTGTGATAAGCATTTGTGTTTTTCATGTGTTTGCAGACAGATAACTGTGTTGTTTTTATATTTTGGTAGAATTAGAAACCAGTCATTGTTTATGAATTTGTAAAATGAGTTATGTTATGTTTCTATACTAAAATGTAGTACTACTTCTAGATGAAGAAATGTGTTTTTGTATAGTGCAAGGGATAGTGTTGTTTGTCTAGAATCACACAGTGAGTCTGTGTGCATTTGGGAACCACTGTGAGAGAAGCATTTGGTAACATTGTGTATTTGCTGGCAGATAACTGTTTTAACTTGTCATGTTGTGAAGTTTTAGTAGCATTAGAAGACAGTTATGGCTTATGATTTGATTAAATGAGTCAGGCTTTGACAGAAAAGTGCAGTCCTGAAATATGTAGATTGTGTGCAGTTCTGTTACCAGTTGCACTGTAGTGGATGAGTTTTGGTAAACTCTTAGGGATAGTGGTGCTTGTCTAGAATCACACTGTGAGTCTGTGTGCATTTGGGAACCACTGTGAGTGAAGTGTTTGGTAACATCGTGTATTTGCTGACAGATAACTTTTTTTAAAACCTGTCATGTTGTGAAGTTTTAGTAGCATTAGAATCCAGTCTTTGCTTATGCGTTGATTAAATGAGTCATGCTTTGACACTGATGTGCTGTACTTAAATATGTAGATTGTGCTCAGTACCATTAACTCTTCTAGACTAGTGAATGAGTTTTGATAGTGTTGATTGTCTAAAGTCACACTGTGAGTCTGTGTGCATTTGGGTAAGGATTGAGAGAGAAACATTTGATAACATTGTGTATTTGCTGACAGGTAACTGTTTTAAAACTGGTCATGTTGTCAAGTTTTAGTAGCATTAGAAGCCAGTCTTTGCGTATGCTTTGATTAAATGAGTCAGGCTGTGACACAAAAGTGCAGTCCTGAAATATGAAGATTGTTTGCAGTTCCCTTACCACTTTCACAGTAGTGAATGATTTTTGGTAAACTCCTAGGTATAGTGGTTGTTGTCTAGAATCACACTGTGAGTCTGTGTGCATTTGGGAATCACTGTGAGAGAAGCATTTGGTAACATCGTGTATTTGCTGACAGATAACTATTTTAAAACCTGTCATGTTGTCAAGTTTTAGTAGCATTAGAAGCCAGTCATTGCGTATGCGTTGATTAAATGAGTCGGGCATTGACACAAAAGTGCAGTCCTGAAATATGAAGATTGTGTGCAGTTCCCTTACCACTTTCACAGTAGTGAATGATTTTTGGTAAACTCCTAGGGATAGTGGTGCTTGTCTAGAATCACACTGCGAGTCTGTGTGCATTTGGGAACCACTGTGAGAGAAGTGTTTGGTAACATCGTGTATTTGCTGACAGATAACTGTTTTAAAACATGTCATGTTGTCAAGTTTTAGTAGCATTAGAAGACAGTTATGGCTTATGCTTTCATTAAATGAGTCAGGCATTGACAGTAAATTGCAGTCGTGAAATATGTAGATTGTGTGCAGTTCCCTTACCACTTGCACTGTAGTGAATGAGTTTTGGTAAACTCCTGGGGATAGTGGTGCTTGTCTAGCATCACACTGCAAGTTAGTGTGTATTTGGGATCACTGTGAGAGAAGCATTTGGTAACACCATGTATTTGCTGACAGATAACTGTTTTAAAACCTGTCATGTTGTGAAGTTTTAGTAGCATTAGAATCCAGTCTTTGCTTATGCGTTGATTAAATGAGTCATGCTTTGACACTGATGTGCTGTACTTAAATATGTAGATTGTGTGCAGTACCATTAACTCTTCCAGACTAGTGAATGAGTCTTGGTAAACTCCTAGGATAGTGTTGCTTGTCTAAAATCACACTATGAGTCTGTGTGCATTTGGGTAAGGATTGTGAGAGAAGCATTTGGTAACATCGTGTATTTGCTGACAGATAACTGTTTTAAAACCGGTCATGTTGTCACGTTTTAGTAGCATTAGCAGCCAGTCTTTGCTTATGCTTTGATTAAATTAGTGAGGCTTTGACACAAAAGTGCAGTCCTGAAATATGAAGATTGTGTGCAGTACCCTTACCACTTCTACAGTAGTGAATGATTTTTGGTAAACTCCTAGGTATAGTGGTTGTTGTCTAGAATCACACTGTGAGTCTGTGTGCATTTGGGAAGCACTGTGAGAGAAGCATTTGGTAACATCGTGTATTTTTTAGCAGATAACTCTTTTAAAACCTGTCATGTTGTCAAGTTTTAGTAGCATTAGAAGGTAGTCTTTGCTTATGCATTGATAACATGAGTCAGGGTTTGACACTAAGGTGCAGTACCATGTACTATTCTGTTCACTGTGGCAGAACTGAAAATTTAAAAGTTTTACCTAAGCACTGTCATAGAAGTAGTCTGATTATTTAGTCAGTTTCTAGTTACCAAATAGATTGCTTCAAATGTCTATGCAGTATGCATGTAGTGTTCTAACATACTATATACTTGTCTTTTACACCTTCAATTTCCTAGTCAATATCCATACACTTCCAGGAAACACCCTGTCACTTCCTTTGCAGTCCTCTAGAGACCCATTCAACAGCATGTACTAATCCATTCACTGTGCCAAATCCCAAACACTTATAAATTCACAAAGACACTCTCTTTCCAGTACTCTAATGATTTAGTCACTGCCTAAGTATTCATGCACTGAGCCAGGTCTTAGCACATGGACTTCTTCAAACCCCTATCCACTATGCATGCAGTCCTCTAACCACCTACACACTTGTCTTTCACACCTTCAATTCCCCAGTCAGCATTCATTCACTTCCAGCAAACACCCTGTCACTCCCGTTGCACTCCTCTAGTGACCCATTCAGCATTATGTACTAATCCATTTACTGCGCCAAAACCCAACCACTTATAAATTCACCCAGGCACACTCCTTGCAGTACTCTAATCATTCAGTCAGTACCCAAGTACTGATCCAGTGACCCAGGCCTTAGCACATGGACTTCTTCAAACCCCTATCCACTATGCATGCAGTCCTCTAACCACCTACACCATTGTCTTTCACACCTTCAATTCCCTAGTCAGTATCCATATACTTCCAGGAAACACCCTGTCACTCCCTTTGCAGTCCTCTAGTGACCCATTCAGCACCATGTACTAATCCATTCACTGTGCTAAAACCCAAACACTTATAAATTCACCAAGATACTATCTTTGCAGTACTCAAATCATTCACTCAGTGCCTAAGTATTCATGCACTGAGCCAGGCCTTAGCACATGGACTGCTTCAAACCCCTATGCACTATGCATGCAGTCTTCTAACCACCCAGACACTTGTCTTTCACACTTTCAATTTCCTAGTCAGTATCCATACAGTCCAGCACTTGTCACTGCCTTTGAACTCCTCTAGTGACCCATTCAGTACCAAGTACTAATCCATTCCCTGTGCGAAAAGCCTAGCACTTATAAATTCCCCTAGGCACTCTCCTTGCTGTACTCTAATCATTCAGTCAGTACCCAAGTAGTCATGCAGTGAGCCAGGCCTTAGCACATGGACTGCTTTAAATGCCTATGCAGTATGGATGCAGTCCTCTAATCACCTACACAGTTGTGTTTCACACCTTCAATTCCCTAGTTAGTATTCATACTCTTCTAGCAAACACCCTGTCACTTACCCAGTGTGTCTCCTTATAGTACTGTAATCATTTAGTCAGTTGGCATGTAGAGTTTTAGTGAGGTAGGCTTTAGGGCATGAACTGCTTCAAAGTAGTATGCACTATGCATGTAGTGTTTTAACCATCGTCACACTTGTGGTTTAGGGACATAGTTTCTTAGTCAGTATTTATATAAAATGTGTTTGTACAGTAATGGAATAGTATAATTTTGAAAGTTATTAATATACATTTATTTGTGATTCTTTTTTACAGATACAGAATAGGAGTGTTTCTCATCTGTTTGCACTCTTCTCGTGCAAGATTGTTCGGATGAAGGATCCTTAGGTGTTTCATCATACTTGCCGTGCCATACGAGCATTTCTTGTTAGGATCCACTCGTGAGAGAACTCTTTTGCAAATCTTGCACGTGATCAAGGTGGCATTGGTCTTTGTTTGCCCCTTGGGAAAAGTACAACATTTCCTCACCACTGAAGAAAAACGTTGTGGGCGTGATGCCTTCTGCAAAAAAAAATTCCTCAGATTCGGTAAATATTTTAAAGCGGCAACATTTACAGTTTTTGTAAGTTAAACTTATAAAATGTTGTTAGCTGTATGCATTTTATATATCTGTGATTTGTTTCTTGTGGTATTTTGTTGAGAATACCATGTTGTTGTTTTTTTTTAAATCTTTCTGATTTCCAGGTCTGTCGTCGACATCCATGGTCTCCACAGGAGTGTTCCGTCTTGTTGTTTTGTATTATTGTTGTTACATTTTGTTTATTAGTTTATCGTTCATATATATGTTCATAAAAAAATAAAGTTTGAAAATAGTTTATCGTTTACATATTTATGATTAAAAAAAAGAAAGTTTGAAAAAAACGTTTTTGGTTGTTCTCTTAACTGCTGTGTGACTCTTTCTTGTTCTTATTACTGTTATTTGATGGAGTCCACCATGGTGTTACATTTTGGGGCACTTATCGCTGGAATACTGGTGATATCTGCAGTTTGCACCAACTTCTGAATAGTGTGTTAGATTTATCTCAACTTTACTTCCGTTAAAGTGCTGATAATGAAATGGAGACTAGCTGTTCTCGTGCAAAAAGACACGAGGTGCACCTTTCCAATTTATTCTAAATACTAAAATTCTGTATTGAATTGCACTGAGGTATTGGCTGCACTTACAGTGTACACACAAAATCTATTAAGAGATCTCATTGTATTTATATTGATTGGGAATAGTGCGTCAGGTGCTGGATCTTGACGAGATACACTGCTCAGTTCGTATATTGTTCTGCACACGAAAAAAATCACATCACAACTTTCACACCAATTGCAATGCGAAACAAATTCCGGCAATAAGACACGTTAGCACCAGGGATTTTACACCTGCTTTCTGCTGGTGTTAAGCAGGACAACTACCTGCACCATGAAAGGGAACACAGCCAAGAGCCACACCAGAACACCCACAGGTGCCATAGAGTCAATGAGCATGATACAGGGATACCCATGAGGGTTAGAAGACTCATCTCAACAACTCCAGGACCGCCAATGCCCCCCAAACCCACATCTTAGTAAGTGTGTCCCTGTGGTCATTGTCTTATCATGATAGGCATGAGCCCTGCAACATCACAGTGTGCTGTCACCTCAGTGTTCAAATGCAAACACAACAATTGATGGACAGAATGCAGAACAATGTCATACATTCACCCCAGTACAGAGATCTGGGCCTAAATCCATCGTTTTTTTGCTCACCATGCCGTTCCAGTTTGAACCCAGCCATATGCAAATCAGTCTTGACCCTGTGCCTCATGGAAACAGTCCAGCCCGAACTGCCAAGCCAGGTCCTCCCTGGACTGGAAACAAGCATCCTAGGACCGGTTTCTGGCATTTCAGCCGTCTTCAGCCAGGCTTGCTTGATTTCCAGTGGCATGGAGAGCAAGAGACCCACGTCTGGGCATACCCTTCCCACTCGGGGTGACAAATGCAAACACAACAATTGATGGACAGAATGCAGAACAATGTCATACATTCACCCCAGTACAGAGATCTGGGCCTAAATCCATCGTTTTTTTGCTCACCATGCCGTTCCAGTTTGAACCCAGCCATATGCAAATCAGTCTTGAGCCTGTGCCTCATGGGAACAGTCCAGCCCGAACTGCCAAGCCAGGTCCTCCCTGGACTGGAAACAAGCATCCTAGGACCGGTTTCTGGCATTTCAGCCGTCTTCAGCCAGGCTTGCTTGATTTCCAGTGGCATGGAGAGCAAGGGACCCACGTCTGGGCATACCCTTCCCACTCGGGGTGACAAATGCAAACACAACAATTGATGGACAGAATGCAGAACAATGTCATACATTCACCCCAGTACAGAGATCTGGGCCTAAATCCATCGTTTTTTTGCTCACCATGCCGTTCCAGTTTGAACCCAGCCATATGCAAATCAGTCTTGACCCTGTGCCTCATGGGAACAGTCCAGCCCGAACTGCCAAGCCAGGTCCTTCCTGGACTGGAAACAAGCATCCTAGGACCGGTTTCTGGCATTTCAGCCGTCTTCAGCCAGGCTTGCTTGATTTCCAGTGGCATGGAGAGCAAGGGACCCACGTCTGGGCATACCCTTCCCACTCGGGGTGACAAATGCAAACACAACAATTGATGGACAGAATGCAGAACAATGTCATACATTCACCCCAGTACAGAGATCTGGGCCTAAATCCATCGTTTTTTTGCTCACCATGCCGTTCCAGTTTGAACCCAGCCATGTGCAAATCAGTCTTGACGCTGTGCCTCATGGGAACAGTCCAGCCCGAACTGCCAAGCCAGGTCCTCCCTGGACTGGAAACAAGCATCCTAGGACCGGTTTCTGGCATTTCAGCCGTCTTCAGCCAGGCTTGCTTGATTTCCAGTGGCATGGAGAGCAAGGGACCCACGTCTGGGCATACCCTTCCCACTCGGGGTGACAAATGCAAACACAACAATTGATGGACAGAATAATGTCATACATTCACCCCAGTACAGAGATCTGGGCCTAAATCCATCGTTTTTTTGCTCACCATGCCGTTCCAGTTTGAACCCAGCCATATGCAAATCAGTCTTGACCCTGTGCCTCATGGGAACAGTCCAGCCCGAACTGCCAAGCCAGGTCCTCCCTGGACTGGAAACAAGCATCCTAGGACCGGTTTCTGGCATTTCAGCCGTCTTCAGCCAGGCTTGCTTGATTTCCAGTGGCATGGAGAGCAAGGGACCCACGTCTGGGCATACCCTTCCCACTCGGGGTGACAAATGCAAACACAACAATTGATGGACAGAATGCAGAACAATGTCATACATTCACCCCAGTACAGAGATCTGGGCCTAAATCCATAGTTTTTTTGCTCACCATGCCTTTCCAGTTTGAACCCAGCCATATGCAAATCAGTCTTGACCCTGTGCCTCATGGGAACAGTCCAGCCCGAACTGCCAAGCCAGGTCCTCCCTGGACTGGAAACAAGCATCCTAGGACCGTTTTCTGGCATTTCAGCCGTCTTCAGCCAGGCTTGCTTGATTTCCAGTGGCATGGAGAGCAAGGGACCCACGTCTGGGCATACCCTTCCCACTCGGGGTGACAAATGCAAACACAACAATTGATGGACAGAATGCAGAACAATGTCATACATTCACCCCAGTACAGAGATCTGGGCCTAAATCCATTGTTTTTTTGCTCACCATGCCGTTCCAGTTTGAACCCAGCCATATGCAAATCAGTCTTGACCCTGTGCCTCATGGGAACAGTCCAGCCCGAACTGCCAAGCCAGGTCCTCCCTGGACTGGAAACAAGCATCCTAGTACCGTTTTCTGGCATTTCAGCCGTCTTCAGCCAGGCTTGCTTGATTTCCAGTGGCATGGAGAGCAAGGGACCCACGTCTGGGCATACCCTTCCCACTCGGGGTGACAAATGCAAACACAACAATTGATGGACAGAATGCAGAACAATGTCATACATTCACCCCAGTACAGAGATCTGGGCCTAAATCCATCGTTTTTTTGCTCACCATGCCGTTCCAGTTTGAACCCAGCCATATGCAAATCAGTCTTGACCCTGTGCCTCATAGGAACAGTCCACTGGAGTCAAGCTATCCTGGCTGATGACGGCTGATAGCCAGAAACCGGTCCTAGGATGCTTGATTCCGGTCCAGGGAAGACATGGCTTGGCAGTTCGGGCTGGACTGTTCCCATGAGGCACAGGGTCAAGACTGATTTGCATATGGCCATGTCTGAACTGGGGTGGTGTAGTGGGCAAAAGAACAATGGATTTAACCCAGATCTCTTGACTGGGGGAGAATGTGTGCATCGTCAGCATTCCGTCCATCATTTGTTTGTTGTCACCTCAGCGTTGGCAGTGAGCCTGGACGTGTAGCTACGCATGCATCCTCCTGCATGCATAACTGCTGTGTGCTGATCTGGGGTTCACAGGTCAGTGCAGGGGTGTGCCTATCCGGCAAGGGGAACGGGGTGTCTCGGACATGTCCGTGTACAGGAAGTGCGGTAAGTGTGTCTCTGTGTTCTGGTGTGGCCTGCTACAAGAGCCGCAGCAGTCGATGTTGTAAAGTGGCATGCACCACCTCCAAACGGCACTGTGATGGTGTAGTTGGAATGTAGCAGGACATGCGCAAATAGGCATTACAATGGTGTGCCGTACGAGTGCACGAGATACAACAGCGCACCGTACAAAAGTGTGGGGGCTCGTGGGAGGGAGGAGCAGCCGTTTGGCAACATAACACACAGTGAACTCGACCATGTGCCACATGCTGGGCATCTCATCCATGATGACCACGGTCGCAGACATCTCACAACATCAACAACTGGCCTTTGTACACATCCTGTATGAATGCAGCGTGGTTTTCACTTCTATGCTCGTTTAGTGGTGTGATGTTGGTGGGTTGTGTGACTTGCGCTCCTTGTTGGTGTGTTTCATTTTGGCCATTGTTAGTCTATATGTGTGTTGTACTTAATTGTGCATGTGTGCCATTCTGCCCATCTCCCCCCTCCCCCCACTCCCTGCTTCTTCCTCTTCCTAGTGCTGTTGTGTCTTTAATTTTGTTGCTGCACACATAAATACATGTAAAGAATAAATTAGAATAGTTCCTTGATTCTTTTAGGTTCCAAAACTTCTCTATTGGTTTCTTTTTAATTTTCCATATGAACCGTTTTTTAATATTCAACAACACATAGAAGTCAGAATGCAACGTATTCTATCAACACACTTTCTAGAACATTCTACAACACGTGCAGGTTAAAAGTTCATCAATTTTTTAAAACGTAACGATATTTTTTTGCAACATTTTCTTGAACATTTAACGATACGTGTAGGTTAAAAGTTCACCATTGTTTTAAGTTCCAACAGTGTCTTCCAAATGCAAGTAGCAGGTGTGGTTGAGCTGAGCAAATTTTATCCTATGATATGTACTCCATGTTGAAACAGCTTTTTCTTAACCAATCACAAAGATGCTTTTCCACAAAACTAATGTGCACCCTACTTTTAAAAAAGAATGCTTTTCATGATATCTTTAGAGATAAGTTATAGATAGGAATTAGCATTTAAAAACCCTTTGAAATTCACTGAAAAAACCATAGGTTTCATGCACGTTATAGTTAGGAATTGGCATTTAAAAAACCTTTGAAATTCACTGAAAAAACCATAGTTTTCAGGCACGTTATAGTTAGGAATTAGCATTTAAAAAACCTTAGAAATTCACTGAAAAAACCATTAGTTTCAGGGGCGTTATAGTTGGACATTTCCCTCGTATAAAACCCTAGAAATTTCCCTGTTATAGTTAGTTCAGCTAACTATAACTCACGCCCCCGCAATGCACTGCTGATGACTTCACATATTACATCACTCATGACATGGTCAGTGACACCACTGATGACATCACTCATGACATCTCAAATGACATCACTGATGACATCACTGATGACGTCATCCATGTGATAAATTAGTGCATCTTCTCACACCCTTTTCAGTGAATATATATATATATATAATCTAGATGTGTGTATATATATAAATATATACGTATATATATATATATATGTGTGTGTGTGTATATATACATATATATACAGTATGACACGCTGGTAGTTTCCACCCACAGCACACCATTTCGAGTATTCCCTATGGAGAGTTTCTTCATATTCACAAGGCATGCAGTGCAATAGAAGCCCGTGAATACCTTCAGAATGACTTGAAGCTAGAGGATATAATCCTAAGAAATTGGATATAGCTAGGAGAAAGGCCAACGACAAGGAGCGGGAGGCCCTGTTGAATCCTGACAGACACAAAATAAGTGAAACAACAGACATAGCCAACCAATCATCCAGTGACAAAATGGAGATGTGATTTATCACCACCTATAGCAAACAGGCCAAAACTATTAAAGAAAGAGGACAACCAACTGATGGTTGACACTGCGCACAGTGCTGAGGGTAACCAAGACCCTAAATTGTTAATCACATTGGCATAAAAAAATGGTCAAATACAATAGTCTGTATCAAGAGAACATATATTAATTCATATATGCAATGAATAAATACAAAGTTTTATCAATCCATTGGTGTAATATGACACTTATTAACAGTCATCAACCTAATGTATTTTTAACAGAACAAAAGTCTGGTACATAGTACATTTGTATGATCACATGATGACATATTGATGAGCCCAATGCATTTCGGGACTATGGTGTCCCTTCGTCAGGGGAAATCTGTAAACAAAAAAGGTACATAGAGATCATGAAAGTTATTGAACCCTAAGGTTTACATTACAAGATACTCAATAGTGAAACATCACTGGTTGTGTGGTGGTCAAATGTTAATTACCCTGGGTGAGTCTTCAAAAACAACATGCTGTTGCCAATCACGCTGTGTTGAGAAGTGTAAGATTCAGTGTAAAGTGAAAAGGTAGCGTCACCCAAAGGTGTGAGGGCACCATAATGGTGTAAGTGAACGAAGTTAGACCTGCTAGAGTATATCATGCCGGAGAGAGGGGGATAAAAGAATGAAAAAAGATGGCGAGAGAGCCTCACCTCATGTACTATGTCACTGGGACCTCAAATGAGGAGATAATCAAAACTACCGGACAATGACGCTGCTGTATAGAAGGCTAGGAAAAAACATGAAAAACAAGAAAAACAGGAATGGTGCTTCTAGTGTGAATCATAGTCGGAACGGAACCCTACTTACCAACTATTCGACATGAGAAGACACAGGGACGGGGACTGTAAGCAAAGGAGCATTATGTCAGAAAAAATCCTTAGAGGAGTACGACAAAATAATGAGACGGTGCAGGCACAGAAACACGAGTGGGCAAAGTACTCACTGATATCATGTAGATAGCGTAGCGTAGACCGTGGTATCAGAAGGCGTCCGTTACTGGAGAGAGGTCATTGAGTTCAGACCTAGCGTCATCAAATATCACTAGAGCGGAAGAACTGATGCGGATGTGGATGCGGATGTCCGGGGAATGGTAAAGCTAAAAATAGGACTGACCAAGGTCGCCATATTGGAAAGGTATACCGTGTCAAGAATGCGGGAGAAACGCCAGAGTTCAAAAAATGAAAACATGAAACAGAGAAAAAAAGGGAAAATAAGGAGACCTGTGGAGAGCGATCAGTGATCGGGAGCCCAGTAAATGGAAACTATGCTAATGTGGAAAGATAAAACAAAAATAATGAACGTTTAAAGGAGAGGGATATGGGTGCTCAACATGTCCCTCAGAATGGAACGAAAACCGATATTATAACATGGTATATAAATACGAAAAATGACAACAAGAATAATTAAAGTGATGCAGAATAGGCAATGGACATGACGGTCAGAAGATGTCGGGCGATATACTCACGGGAATAAACTGTCCTATACAAATGTGGCCTTTGGGTACTATTAGAAGAGGCAAATAAAAACCGAAAAAGGGTGTATGTGATGGGAAGACTGTTGGCGAATGTCGGGTGATGAGGAAAGGTATAGATACTGTGTGTAGTAAGTGTGGGGAGAGGGATGATGAACCCCAGAGTGTTAAAGGCTAACCAGAGGAAATTATGAGCTGAGGGTTGTTAAGGAAAATGTCTACAAAAAACATGACAGATCTAATCGGTCATTGAGACCAAACGGAGCCAAGGTGTGCAATTTCTGGATCCAAAAAATGTCTTTGCGTAGTAGTAGATTAGTGATGTCGACCCCTGGTCTGACATTTATAGTTTCAATGATTTGAAAGCGGAGTTGAGAGATTGTGTGTTGAGCTTCTGTCCAGTGGATGGCAAGGCTTGAGGTAGTATTTTTGTTTCTAATCCTGGATTTGTGTTCTGTGATGCGAGTTTTAATTTTGCGTTCAGTTTTTCCTACATATGCCTTTCCACAAGGGCATTTGATGCAGTAGATAACATGTGAGGTATTGCAATCGCTACTGTGTTTCAAAGGTATCTTGGAACCAGATGAAGGGTGAGTGAGGATGTTGCCTGTGATTACATTATTACAATGCACGCATGCTTGACATTTGCGTGTCCCATGGTAAATACTCGGTCTTTCATTAGCTGTAGTAGGTTTTAAGAGGGAACGAAGGTTTCTACCTCTGGTGTACGCGAACATGGGTTTCTCTTGGAAGAGATTTTGGAAATCTTGTTCTTGTTGAAGAAGTTCCCACCATGAATGGATAATGTTCTTGATTTTGGAAGATGAAGTGGAGAAACTGCTAACGAATACCAGTCTTTTTTGGGAAATGCGTGATTGTTGTTTCAGGAGGACATGCCGTGGTGTAGCCATGGCTCTCGTTAAACAATTTGTTAATACTTCCTGAGGGTAACCTCTTGTTGAAAAACGTTTAGAAGTTTCAAGTAGTTCAAGTGAGCTGTTCGCTGTGTCAGAGCAAATTCTGCGTATTCTTATGAACTGAGACAGTCGCAGATTCGTGATAAGGTTGCGTGGGTGAAAACTTGAAAAGGTTAAAAGGCTGTTTCGATCTGTTGCTTTGTGAAAAACGGTCGTTTTGAAATGGTTCAAAGCTGTTTTGATCACTTGCACGTCCAGGTAGTGGATAGAGTCCTCATTAATAGTATGTGTGAGTTGGATATGGGGGTTAGTTCTGTTGAGAGTCTCAATCATTGTAGTGAAGGACAAAACGGTGTCATTCCAAATCAAGAAGATATCGTCAATGTAACGATAATATAAGATGATTTTAGACCACCAATCAGTGTTGGAGATGATGTTTTCTTGCTCATATTGTGCCATGTAGATATTCGCATAGGCTGGAGCTTCCGAAAATCCCATTGATGTTCCATTCAGTTGTGCATAAAATTGGTGTTGATATTCAAAATAGCTATTATGCAAGCAGAACTTGAGAAGCTGGAGAATAAAAAAAAATTCAATGTCGATGTCCTCCATTTTAAGAAGTGCCCATTCCACTGCGTCAAGCCCTGCAGCATGTGGGATCGAGGTGTAGAGTGCTGTTACATCAATGGTGCAAAGATAAATGGAGCTTTGAGGGTCAATCGTGACCTGTTGTAGGACTTGAAGGAAATGAGTGGTGTCTTTGAGGTAAGTCCTCCATGTTTGTACAAATTTTTGAAGGTAATGGTCCAAAAATTTCCCGATGGGGTCGAAAATGGACCCACAGCCAGACACAATTGGGCGAAATGGCGGGTCATTTGGATTTTTGTGGATTTTTGGAATCATGTACAAGTGAGGCCGTTGTGGGTTGATGGACATAAGGAAAAGACGTTTGGCATTATCAATCCATTCGTTGTCATGTGCCGTCTTGAGTATTGAATTAAGCAGGTCTAGAAGTTGTACTGTGGGATCACATGGTAATAGCAAATAGGTGTTGGTGTCAGAGGCATGTGCTGATACTTTTGAATGATAGTACTCAGAGTCCATGACCACTATAGCGCCTCCTTTGTCAACCGGTTGTATTGTGATCAATGGGTTATTTGCCAAGTTCTGTATGACGTTGCGTTCATACTTAGAGATGTTACTGTGATGCTTAGGTCTGTAGTTAAGCTTTTCCAAGTCCTTATTAACCAGTGTTTCAAAACTGTCCAAAGTCTTGTGAGAGGAAGGCGGCATAAATGTACTTTTAGGCTTGAATTGTAGTTGGATTGGTTCACTGTCTTGTTGAGAGGTAATCACAACATTGTTGAAGAAGTGCTTCAATCGGATAGTACGCATAAATTTGAAAAATTTGCCCTGTGTCTGGAGATGAGTGGTGTGAGATGTAGGTACAAACGATAGTCCACGTCCAAGGAGGGACTTTTCTTGCTCATTAAGCGTATAGGCTGATATATTGATGACTAATTCACTGTTTTACCGCTTCGTAAGGACTTTCCACTTCCTTCCTTTCCCTCTCCTGGTTTTTCGTGTGTGGTTGATTTGGATGTCTCTAGTTGGGGTGGTGGACGCCCTTGATCCGTGGCCTGTCAGTCAGTCAGAAAACTTTATTTCGGCTAAAAGCCATAAAAGTTCATACCACATAAAACAGTACCAACAAGGTTAAAAAGGGTAATACAAAGTTTTAAATACAAATGTTAAATAAAAAAAAACAATTAAAAAAAACAATGAGTAGAATAGTTAATAACACATGGATTGCCTTAATGTGGTAATAGTCGTCTTCTAATCAACCACATTGAAAACAAGAATTTGGCAATCACGTAACATATAAGGGAGAAGAATCGTACTTCAGCAGCCTGGACAGATCCCTATAGTTCCTAGCCCCCGTGTTATTTGCGAGTTGGATAATCCATCTTCGACGGGGGACTTTATAGGCAGGACAAAAAAGTATAGCGTAGACCTCGGTTTCGTCAGAAGCACTACACCCAGGACAGGGTTTCCAAACAGAGCCAGCCCACTTATTCGTTCTTGAGTGGAGCGGGAGAGAACCATGCCTGAATTGCAAGAATAATTTTTTGGCAGTAACCGGGTGGATCAGATCTATTACTGGCTCAAAGCTATAGGCAGTTTTTATCTCGAAAAAATGCGAGGTCAAATTAGCAGTATTAACTGATCGAATAGCCTGGGTCAGGTTATGTTCCTTCAAGGTTTTTGCCAATGATCTTTTTGAAACAGAAGGGCAAGAGTCCTCAGGTGTGAGCCAGAGGTCTTCTCTTCCTATCTCTCTCAGCAATTTTTTTACGTAGGCTAGCCAAGGGATGGCACCTGCCTTTGGTATCAACAGGATGGATTTTATTTCCTCCTGAAAATTTGCGAGTTCAGGGGTGCTCCATATTCGGCGCCAATACATTACTGGTCTAGAAGCGACCTTGGTCAGTCCTATTTTTAGCTTCACCATTCCCCGGACATCCGCATCTGCATCAGTTCTTCCGCTCTAGTGATATTTAATGACGCTAGGTCTGAACTCAATGATCTCTCTCCAGTAACGGACGCCTTCTGATACCACGGTCTACGCTACGCTATCTACATGATATCAGTGAGTACTTTGCCCACTCGTGTTTCTGTGCCTGCACCCTCTCATTATTTTGTCGTACTCCTCTAAGGATTTTTTCTGCCATAATGCTCCTTTGCTTACAGTCCCCGTCCCTGTGTCTTCTCATGTCGAATAGTTGGTAAGTAGGGTTCCGTTCCGACTATGATTCACACTAGAAGCACCATTCCTGTTTTTCTTGTTTTTCATGTTTTTTCCTAGCCTTCTATACAGCAGCGTCGTTGTCCGGTAGTTTTGATTATCTCCTCATTTGAGGTCCCAGTGACATAGTACATGAGGTGAGGCTCTCTCGCCATCTTTTTTCATTCTTTTATCCCCCTCTCTCCGGCATGATCTACTCTAGCAGGTCTAACTTCGTTCACTTACACACGTCACCTTTGGGTGACGCTACCTTTTCACTTTACACTGAATCTTACACTTCTCAACACAGCGTGATTGGCAACAGCATGTTGTTTTTGAAGACTCACCCAGGGTAATTCACAATTGACCACCACACAACCAGTGATGTTTCACTATTGAGTATCTTGTAATGTAAACCTTAGGGTTCAATAACTTTCAATAACTTTCATGATCTCTATGTATCTTTTTTGTTTACAGATTTCCCCTGACGAAGGGACACCATAGTCCCGAAATGCATTGGGCTCATCAATATGTCATCATGTGATCATACAAATGTACTATGTACCAGACTTTTGTTCTGTTAAAAATACATTAGGTTGATGACTGTTAATAAGTGTCATATTACACCAATGGATTGATAAAACTTTGTATTTATTCATTGCATATATGAATTAATATATGTTCTCTTGATACAAACTATTGTATTTGACCATTTTTTTATGCCAATGTGATTAACAATTTAGGGTCTTGGTTACCCTCAGCACTGTGCGCAGTGTCAACCATCAGTTGGTTGTCCTCTTTCTTCGTTGCTTCATATGCCCGATAGACAGCGAGCATAACACTGCAGCACCTATATCATCTACTTTAACTGAATTGAAAAGTAAGCTAATAGGAGTGCGCTGCCCCCCAACGATTTATCCAAAACTATTAAAGCCATCATTAAGAAACTGTGGCCAATTGTTTTGACAGACGCAACGCTAAGAAAAGTTCTCCCAAAAAATCCTACCATAACATTTCAAAAGGCATACTCTGTGCATAACGATTTGGTAAAGAATAGCCCTGAAACAATGAAAACAGATATTTGGCTTTCCCAAAGAAAAGGGTTTTTTAAGTGCAGCTCATGTAGAGCTTGCAAATTTGGTGTTAATACCTCCACATCTAAGACACCCTTTTCAGAGAAATCCTTTGCACTAAGAGAACATTATACATGTAGGACTGACCACGCAGTATATGTTTTAAGGTGCAGTTGTGATTTGTGCTTCATGGGAAGCCCCAAACCGCAGGTGTACGTTCATATCCTGCAGCATCTCCATGCGATAGTGAACTCCGACCCAGCCTATCCCGTTGCCAGACATCTTAAAGCTGTCCATGAGAACAATCTGAAATGCTTGCAATACTTTGTTATCGATGCAGTATTTCCAAATAAACGTGGTGGCAATCGGGAAAGACAGTTGCACCAGCTCGAGTCCAGATATATAATAGAGCTGGACACTGAGGGGCCGATTCCGATCCTGGAAAAACCGGGTACGAACCGTCGGTCGGAGCGTTTTCTCCGTCCGATGCAAGTACGATTCGCACGGAAACACCATTTCCGTACGAATCGTAAAAAACACCGACCGATGAAAAAATACATACCAATGTGATCCGGGACAGCGCCGACGTGACGTTGGGACGCATTCAGGCTGCGTTTCACGAACCAGGAAGTATGATTCAAACCGACAGCAGTCCGGACGGCAATATTTTTACGGCACCCAAAAAGTGCCGGAAAAGCAAAGTACGCCGCGATGCGAGCGGAATTGGGGGCCCGGTACGTGCCGTACCCCCCCCCAGCCCCCTGTATGTACGCGCCGAACACCCCCCAGCCGCCCCGTATGTACGCGCCGAACAACCCCCCAGCCCCCCGTATGTACGCGCCAACCACCCCCCCAGGCCGCGGATGGATGCGCCGTACCCCTAGCCCCCCCCGCGGATGGACGTGCCGTACCCCCAGCCCCCCGTGTATGTACGGTGCTTACCCCCACCCCACCCGTGTATGTCCACGGCCGGGGGGGCGTTTGGCGCGTACATGCGGGGGCTGGGGGAGGTGTTCGGCACGTACATATGAGGGCTGGGGAGGTGTTCTGCGCGTACATACGGGGTCTGGGGTGGGGTGTTCGGCGCGTATGCGGGCACATGTCTCCATGGTTGCTATAGGAGTTCGGTCCGTACGGTGTTTTTTCCATACGGTTGTAAAATCGAAAGGACGGGACTGATCCTACTTGCGCGGTCGGACTTCAATTTTCCGATTCGTACGGTAAATCGTCCGGGGATGTGTCGGACACATTTTCCGACCCGAGGACGTGTGGGGAAATTTTCCCAATGCGATTCGTATGGACTTTTTCCCATGCGAATCGTACTTGGCAGTTTGTACGCTACTTGTACGATTCGTACGGTAAAAAATTTGGATACGATTCGTACGGGGAACATTTTTCCAGGATCGGAATCGGCCCCTGAGTCTCAGTTAGGGCTTAATGTCAGAGCGGATTTAAATAACTTTCTATGAGTTAGGGATAAAGATTACCATGAGTATGATCAGATACTGTTCTTGATTAAGGCAATGATAAGCTTCCCAAATTTTCCACTTTTTTAACATTAGGAATGTACAGGTTCAGTGTTGCAGGCAGGGGGTTCCCTGGGTATCAGTATCTACATGAGTTTAATGGGATACATTGGTATCTATATAGGAAATTGCAGATCAGCTACTTAGGCTATTGGTACCCAGTGATTTTAAATAATTCTGTATTTTCCTTGAGTATACTGTATACACTGTATGAATTACCGCCATATGATCCCATATGTTTTAGTTATTTTGCACTTTTTGCACAGCAATTGATTATTTTGCACTTTTGCATGCTTCGGGCACGCTTAGGCATTGGCACTTTTTACTACATTTGTAGTAGGCTCAGTTTCTCTCTGCTAATTTGCACATGCAATGGAGGGCTCCATATTGGTATATTGGAGTGAGGACAACATTGTTGAAAATCACTTTTGCACTTTATATCATGTGTACAGCAGTAGTTATGTAATATACAATAAGATCTATTAAGACTAACCATCTACATGATGTTGGCTATGAGACAATTAGTGCACTAGTTGGGCGAATTGTCTGTACAAGATGAGGTTTTTAGAAATTAATACAAGTATTCATTATTTTAAGCATTAAGCAAATTATAATGTATTATTCCTGTGTATTAACTATGTATTTGTACGCAACAAATATCTAACATGTCAATATACATGTGACCGTTACGACATAATACTACAATATCTGTTTACACTATGCACTGTGTACTTTATTCCTTTAATGTTGAGAAGGCCAATTATCAAAGATGTCCCTTTCTATATTATAACTGCATGTTTGATATGGAAGAGATATTTATTGCTGGGCCAATTGATTCCTAAAGATATGTAAAGCAGTTGATACTAATGTATAGTATGTTTTCCATTGCCATTTTATGCCGATCACGTTACCAGAAGCAGTACTTTCCCTTTAAATTTCCGCTTTTGTAGAACATTTGTCATGTGATCAAGTACACAGCCTGTGTCCGAAACGCGTCAGAGGCAGCACCCTTTTTCTGAAATGAAGCACTAATTTTGGCACCAGCTATATCGTGAGTCCGTGTTCCTAAATGTGCGCGATCGCCCGAGGATATCATCAGTGTATATATATATATACCCACAGAAGGTTGAGAAATACTTTGCATTTACTTCGAATCCCAGCATGCAGCACCAGCGCAAATCAACAGAGAGACCCACCAGAGGGAAATTACTTATTTAAATGCAGAGAGGAAGAGAGGGTGTGTGAAGCATTCGTGAACTGCCAGCATGCCTTTGAGAAAGGAGCAAGTGCTCTGAGACGCGTCAGGCTACAAGAATTATTGGGAAGAAAAATGCCGGTTTTGGAAATTAAAGTTCATGATGAATACATCTACCGTGAGTGCATCTTCAATTACGGGGCACCTTTTGGGAAATATATATATATATATATATATATATATATATATTACCTACTGGCGGTCGCCAGTAGGTAGTTATAGTTAGGACCACGTTTCCATAGGAAAACCTCAACATTCTATTTTGAATAACTTTGGCGCCGGTCGACGAATCCTCGCGAATTTCTCAAAATAGGTGGGGCGCTACGCTCCGCTCCTACCCTGAAAGTCTCGGGGGGATCCGTCAAGCGGGGGCTGAGATAAAAGGGGGGTCCCAAAACGCGTTTTTCCCATGCATTTTTCCATAGGACCTTTAGAACGAGCTACAGCCCGAATGGCTGAACAGAATTACTCAAAATTTGGCAGAGAGGTAGTCCCTAGGTCAAGGAAGTGCCTTTTGTAGGTCTGGTGTAAATCTGTTCAGTATTTCCGGAGAAAATAGCATTTAAAAGCATATATATATATATATGCGCGCAGGGTGCGCGCACCGTGCGAGCACCGTGCGAGCACCCTAACGTGCGCGAGCGTAATTCTGATTGGTGGTTACATGTTAGTCAACGTTCGAATCGGTCGAAATCAGGAAGTGTCGGCCGCCATTTTGTTTGTTTTCAGTGCGAGAGTGAAAAAGGAAGGTGGCGAACGTGAAAAGGGGGCAGGGTAGAGAGTTCCTGACCCCCTAGCCTTTGTCAGGGGGTCCCTGAAGGACCCCGAAGGCAAAAAAAAAAATGTTTTTTTTTTAAAAATCGCGGGGGTGCGCGCACAGTGCGCGCACCCTGAAAAACACAAAAAATTTTTTTTTTTTTTGCAAAAAAAAAAAAATAATAATTCGCAGGGTGAAAACCAAAAAAAAAAATAATAATAATTTTTAATACGTAGTTTATTGTAAAATAAATATATAAAAAATAATACATAAATAAATTAGCATTTAAAAAACCGTACAAATTCACTGAAAAAACCATAGGTTTCACACACGTTATAGTTAGGAATTAGCATTTAAAAAACCTTGCTAATTCACTGAAAAAACCATAGGTTTCACACATGTTATAGTTAGCTGGACATTTTACTGATAAAAAACCAATGAAATTCCCCCGTTATAGTTACTGTAGGCAACTATAACTCACGCGACCGTAATCCTCTGCTGATGACATATGTGTCTTTATGAAAAAAGAATATTTGTAATATATGTATAGCTAAAATTTAATGGAAGAAGACATGGGCAAATAAGTGTCTAAATACAGTATTAGCATCAGCAGAGGATTGCGGTCGCGTGAGTTATAGTTGCCTACAGTAACTATAACGGGGGAATTTCATTGGTTTTTTATCAGTAAAATGTCCAGCTAACTATAACATGTGTGAAACCTATGGTTTTTTCAGTGAATATATATATATATATATATATATATATATATATATATATATATATATATATATATATCTTCCAAAAATGCCCATGCATTCAGAGGCGCACTCCTCCAGCTGGTGAGTAACAACCCTTTATTTTCACAAAACAGAGTTACAAATCCAGTTATTCCTGTCCATCGACCTTACGCGTTTCAGAGCAAACATGCTCTTTCATCAGAGGCAGTCTTTAAAAGGTGATGTCATCAGTGATGTCATCAGTGATGTCACCGACCATGTCATGAGTGATGTAATATGTGACGTCATCACCAGTGCATTGCGGGCACGCGAGTTATAGTTAGCTCAACTAACTATGACGCGCGAATTTCTCTGGTTTTATATGAGTCAAATGTCCAACTAACTATAACGTCCCTGAAACCTATCATTTTTTCAGTGAATTTCAAAGGTTTTTTAAATGCTAATTGCTAACTATAACGTCTGTAAAACCAATGGTTTTTTCAGTGAATTTCGAAAGTTTTTTAAACGTTAATTTCATATTTTAATATTTATAAAACCTATATTTTTTCTTGTAATATTTTGGAACTCTATTATCCTTTTTCTTTTATTAATTTTAAAAAATACGTAATGTTTTATATCTTCAAAAAAGAAGTATCTATATATTTTTTTTGTACCGGTAGTGTACCAAGCTCCATCAGCACGCGAATCCTATCCGCTATATTGCTAAACTCGTAAAGGATGCGCATTTCGTATGCGACGGGTTCGTGGCACTGCGTCCCGGGTAACATCATATACGTATGTGGTCACGCCAGCTGCTACTTTGGTATGCGATGGGTACGCAGTACCAAGCCACGCCTTACATCATGTACGTATGAGGTCACGCGCATTGCGTATGTGACAAGTGCACGCTGCCAGGCCCTGAGTTACGTCATAGACGTATGGTGTCACATCGGGTACGCCATTCGCACATTTTTTTTGTCTCAAAACTATATCTACATAAGTTTAAAGTGTATATGAGAACAAGCGATAATCTAAAATATTTTAAACATTTATATATTTCTAACTTTAATAAACTTATATTATGGTAAATATATTTTCTCAAAATCACGTTGGGTGGGGCCTCCTTGCGTGCTCGGTGCGCGATTGCCATGTGACCTTAAAGAAAAGCATTTGATTGGTTCATAACACTTCCCATTGTAACAGTTGGAGGACCCCACCCATTTTAGTCATTCTCTCTACAGCGTTTGATGAGAGACTCCTCTTCTGCTTAGAGAGCTTTTTTGAAAACCTTTTGCTATGTACACATATCTGACACTACACACAACATGCAACCATCATCTTTATCAATATTCATGCTCTGTAAAGTAGCCTTCCACCTGTGATAGCCATGCATCTAAAAGCTACATAACAGAACTTTTCCCCACTGCCAGAGATAACATGGTTGCATACACAGTCCACAGCGCAATGTTCTGTGGTACGGCCCAGAGGCAGTATCATGTATAGATAACAAACACACGGACACAGATAGATAGTGAAAGTGAGTACGGGCACGTGCGCTCGTCTCCTTTTTATTACCAGGGTCACATATCCAGTGACGTCTGTGCTGAATGCGTGTGGGGTAAGTGTAAACCAGCCCTCAGGGAATGGTTGCTGCTAGCATCAACTACAACAGTAATCATTAGATCACACACAGAGATTCAATAATAAAAGGGGTCAATAGTTTGTGCTGCAGTAAGGTAGGGACACTAGATGTGAAATAATCCAGAAAAGATTCTATCGTAAAAGAACCATAACTTGTGGTATAGTGAGATACAGGCAGTAGATCTGAAATAATACACAAAAAGATTGTATCATAAAGGGTCCATCAGGTCTAGTGCACTCAGATAGCCACATCAAAAGCATTCAGCATGTGCACGGCCAGCGATGATGCATGCTGCGGGCGAGCCGTACTAGGAGCAATGTCTGTTGCCTACAACACTACATCATCTGCAATAGAGACACAATCTGAATTGTAAACACTGCTGTCTGCAGTGTAGGCCAGAGAGCGGTCAGCAAGGGCCCACAGCCACGTGGCGTTGACTTGAGCTGTCCTGTTTGCCGTACGTGAAGCAACAAAAACCGTCTGCGGACCCTGTGATGATGCGTACGCGTGGTGCGGACAGAGCGCACTGGAGCAATGTCTTTTGCCTACAGGACTGCATCATCTACAATAGCGGCTCAATCTGAATTGTGAACACTGCTGTCTGCAGTGTAAATTGAAGGCAGTAGTGAGAACAGTCTTCCATGAATACTTTTTCTCACTTCCTCTTCACAAAATACAACAACATAAATTACACAAAACTCTGCAATAAATAAATCAAAACAATTCGAATTGCGATCTCTGCTGTCCACTGTGTAGACTTTTATTCAGTGTTCTCTACCACTACCAAGAAGAATTTGGACATTGTACTAGACCTATAAGTCATCTTAAAAAAGTTCTTCAAGAAAGTATACTAAAAGGCTATTGTGTATATTTCAATAGATGTTGTAGTTAGTTGCCTACTGGATTCTGTAATTAAACAATCACCACTCAATATGAATTGTGAGCCCTGCTGACCGCAGTGTAGGCCAGAGGCAGTGGTCATTAACGCCTCACAGCCACGTGCCATTGGATTCGAAAGCATGGAGTTGGTTGCACCTGATCGGAGGGGGTACACACAAATCATCACAGACTTTAACTTCTGACATCCTCATCACAGAATCAAGACCCCGTTTCACTGTTCCGACCTGCTGTACCACGGTGTACTCCACCGACTGTAGTCAGCCAAGCCCAATAATCATGTGCAGCAGTTAGCTACAGAAGCACAGAGTCTGATGCACCTCAATGGAGGGAGTTCTGTGAAAACCAAGCAGCACGTAATATCGTACATTGTCCATTTTGGGATCAAGACACCGTTCCACTGTTGCGACGTAGAGTTGGTTGCACCTGTTCGAAGGGAGTACCTTCATCTCCACTCTCAGATGCAGTTCTAACATCGTACATTGTGGGATCAAGACCCCGTTTCACTGTTCGGACCTGCTGTACCGCGGTGTACTCCAGTGACTGTAGACAGCCAAGCCCAATGATCATGTGCAGCAATTAGCTACGGAAGCACAGAGTCTGATGCACCTCAACGGAGGGAGTTCTGTAAAAACAACAAGCAGCAGGTAATATCGGACATCGTCCATTCTGGGATCAAGACACCGTTCCACTGTTGGAACCTAGAGTTGGTTACACCTGGTCGAAGAGAGTACCTTCATCTACACTCTCAGATGCAGTTCTAACATCGTCCATTCTGGGATCAAGACACCGTTCCACTGTTGGGACCAAGAGTTGGTTACACCTGGTCGAAGGGAGTACCTTCATCTGCACTCTCAGATGCAGTTCTAACATTGTACATTGTGGGATCAAGACACCGTTCCACTCTTGGTACCTGTTGGACTACTGTGTTAGTAGTATACAGAGCACTCCATGGTGCTGGGCCTCAGGTTGGGCGCTGTCTGCCTGTGTCGTGGTAGCCAGCGTTGATCTCAGGAGCCTGCCCAGCTTGCAGACCTCGGCCCAAAAGCTTCCGCCGGCACGTGGTGGGCCCTCTTTCACATACGGCGGTGTCGAAAGGTGAACTGTGGGGCATATGTGCATAGCAGTGGCCATGACGGTTTCTGGGTATCAGCAGGTTAAGAGCATTATTCCTGCAGCCACCTTTGCTCACGGCGTCAGCCTCGTGGCGGTGTAAGCTACGCAGATGTGACAGACATGTTTGCCATTCCGGAAGAGAACCACACCTAGAGAAACGTGCCTATTATTCATACCCCTTCGATTGCCTTGCGTACACCGAGACAGCCCACTACGCTAAAGATTTGGGGGGGAGGGGGCACGTACACGCTATGTTTTCGTAATCTTTCCTACTGACTGTACTATCATGGTTGCGTCTACTGTCCACTTCACTCAATAGACCATCAGTGTATGTTGACATGTACATGTCTGTGCTTTGCATACTCAAATCTGTCTGGCACATCCCCACAACACTTTGCATTGTCTATTTTTATAATTGAGAATCACTTGCCATCTTCGCACATACTTTGCTCCCATCTCTCCCCGCATTCTGCATTGTGTGGCAGAGGTGCTATATTTGGTTTGTATACATGGCTAGCCGTGGTTCCCACAGTACGTAGTGTTGTTGTGTCTGCTAGGTGTACATGTTGCTTGTCATGTTGTATGTGATTATATATGGTAGCGCGTTTATTTACGAGCAGTGGTTTCTCCCATTTACATATTGCTGTTACAGAAGTTTTTCTCACAGGTGAAAAGTGGGACCACAATGGCAGTCATTCATTACTATGCAAGAATGTCCAACTGCACGACACTTCTAAGCATACAGCCCCCAATTTGCGTGCTTTCTTAAAAGCACGCCAACTCCCACAATCAGACCAACATTCACACAGCTTTCTAATGGCAGTTATCTGCTTCTTAATAACATGTGCTTCTTAATAAATGTGAGCTGGCATACCGTATGTCCTTACTGTTCCAAACCGGATAACTTCCTCTGGCAATCTCTATTCCCACCCACACAAAGTAACTCCCAAAGTTCAACTTGGCCTTCAATACCTACTTTGAAAACAGATTTTATTAAACGGAGCAAACTGAAAGCGCTTTTGTTTCAAACAGAAGTGTCCCTCACTTCTCCAAAAGTAATTTATCGACTGCAGATAGCACGAACTTCAAGTAAAATACACTCCCTTTTAAATACGAACCTCCGATTACACTTTGTGAATTGTTACACAATTTTCAACACATCTGACATTTAAGGTCTGGCACACTTTTTTAATACTGTCTCCTCCGGCCTTGTCACACTCTTTCAAACTGTTTTTAGTCTAATACCAGACTTCATTCATTCGATCATCTCTGGAATAACAGGAACAGTGCCCATAATTCTCGCTCTGTTTGCGGCCATCCTACTTCTATTTTAGCTTGTAAAAAATGGCTGCGCTCCCTGTGATAACAAGCATGTCTGACAGAATACGCCTCTAAGCGAAGCTACATCAATACCGTGAAAAAATGGAACAACTTTTCGGCTGCCTGCCTCTATCTATTATCGGTGCCAGCTACAACATGACATTTATTTACACATATACAATCTGCGTGCAACCATCTTTTTATTGCAAAACTTGCAAAATCGACTGGCGAATGGATCTATGCCTTGCCGATATCCAGCAGGTAATGGAGTATCTTGAAAAACCATGAACTTGATTGTTTGGGCAGTGGAGCAATGGCGGATGCAACGCAAAAAGGTATCCTGGAGGAATGGGATTTCTGCGCAGCCTCGAAAGATCTCCTGCAATGTGCGACCTTTGACAACATCGCAGATTGCCTGCCAATTCAAATTGCCGCTCCAACATTCGAGGAACATTACTGTCCCTTCGAGGATATGAATTGTATCGCTTCGCTTTTCTCACACGATGGCAACAATCGCCTCTTGGAACATTACGCATCTAAAGCAACTGAACAACTTCCGGACTGCAATCTCCAAGACTTGTAAGAAATTCACTTTATTCTTGGATAGATTTTTTCCACCTTTTTTGACTTTTTCCTATAAAATTTTTTAATACACTTCAATTTAACTATTTTCATATAACTTTCTAAATATGCTCATGCATTTGAACTCTGTTTTCATTATTGTCCCTTACGTCTCCAGACTAAACAGGGATGGATGATGTATGGCCTATGCAAATACACTATTTACTTGCTAAATTAGCCTAAACCCGACATCCATTTTGAAACCATGTCTATTCTTTGTACACATGTCTCTCTGCCTGCCTTTTATCCACGAAGCCCTTTCACACAAATTAGCTCATCCTCAGCCTCTGCTCACGAGCTGGCGATCAAGATAAAAAAACACGGCATTGTTTGAACTGGTTGGTACAGTGTGGTAATCATATCCTACCTTTATTTTCATTCTACAATTTACGGTCATTCATGTCTAATAGATATTGTTTATGTCACATGAACTGTAACATGTAATGTGGAATTGACTGATGCAGAAGCTTAGGTTTGAATACAGCAGAAGTGGTTAGAGTTTGCCTCAACTGGAGGCCTTAGCTCTTGCACCAGTGTGTCCATTTATGGCACTTAAATAAAGACACTTTTTATATAACTTGCAGACTCCATCGCTTTATTCCACACAGCCACTTTCTTAAACACACTTGATTTCACCATTTGTCTTCTGTGGCATTGCAACATTCTGCATTATATTCTTCACGATTATTTATTTGTTCCTGCTTGCTAAAATACTCCATTCGAATCTTCAGACCGGTAGGGATGAGTAGTTTGCTTCCCACTCCCGCTATAGTCTAAACCCATACTAACACCACTTGCACAGCTATGCTACAGCAGCCAGTATGTTACAGCACCCAGAGCACATCAGTTTACAGCAATCAGCTCACGGTTTCATCCCTGAGTGTACTGGCACCTCACTTCAGCACCATCTCACTCTGGGCAAAACAGCACTTTCACACCGCTAGGGGTGAATACTTCGCATCACACTCCCTGTATAGCACACCCTAACCACCCCACAGAGCTCACAGCGCTATAGTCTAAACCCATACTAACAACACTTGCACAGCTATTCTACAGCAGCCAGTAAGCTACAGCGCCCAGAGCACATCAGTTTACAGCAATTAGCTCACGGTTTCATCCCCGACTGTACCAGCACCTCAACTCAGCACCATCTCACTCTGGGCAAAACAGCACTTTCACACCGGTAGGGGTGAATACATCGCTTCACACTCCCTGTGTAGCACACCCTAACCACCCCACAGACCTCACAGCGCTCCTACCCTCCTCTTTCCTACTCTTTTTGCCCTTTTTTCCCATTACTCGCTTCAACAGAATCACAAAATGGCTGCCAACACTTCCTAGTTGCAACCGCTTGCAGCCAATAAGCAGCAAGCCGTGCTCGTAACGCCTCAGCCAATCAGATGGCAGAATTCCCAAATATTGATATCTGTAAATTTTGATATTTCTCCAAAACTACTGAACGGATTTACACCAAATAAATAAGAGTGCTTTCTAGACCAAGACCCTTCTCCCTGCCAAATTTGGGGTAATTCCGTTCACCTGTTCGACCTGTAGCCTTGTCTAAATTTTCCTAAGGAAGTTAACATGGTGAAAACACTTTTTGGGACCCCCCTTTTTTCTCAGCCCCCCCTTGATGAATCACCCCCAAACTTTCAACATAGGGGCTGATATGAACAAAGAATTAGTTTGGAAAAACGTCATGCAGATTCATCACACTACGCCAATGTTATAAGCAACACAAAAAAAATTCTTCCTATGGAAACTTGGTCCTAACTATAACTACCTACTGGCAACCGCCAGTAGGTAATATATATATATATATATATATATATTACCTACTGGTGGTCACCATTAGATAGTTTTATAGTTAGGACCTAGTTTCCATAGGAAAAGCATTTTTTGTTTTGCTGATAATTTTGGCACTGCTTGACGAATCTTCACAAAATCTTCAAAACAAGTTTGCCACTCACTTCAGCTGCTGTATGGAAAGGGTCGGGTGATTCATCAAGCGGGGGCTGAGAAAAAGGGGAGGTCCCAAAACACATTTTCTCCATGCAATTTCTCATGGGGGGTTTGAACACGACGACAGCCCGAACCGCAAAACAGAATTACACCAATTTTGGCAGAAAGCTAGATCTTGGTCCAGAGAGAGTGCTTTTTGTAATTTGGTGTAAATCCATTCAGTAGATTCAGAGTTATTAAAGAAAAGACAAATTTATGCATATCTAAGGACGCAGAGCCTCCGTGGGTCTGACGATCTCAAAAAGAAATCTTCTTGGCTTCCACCACTTCAACCAGCAAGCAGTGGCAGCCATCTTAAGAATTGAGTCCAAGCCCAAGTCCCCAAAAAAATTCAAAAATAACAGAAGCAGGTAGGGTAGTATTACCCTGACTCCCTTGGCCTTGTGCACCTTTAAACATTTTTTTTTTGCCCCGAGCTACTGAGGATCCATTAATTCACTCCACCCTTGCTTTTTTTTACTGCTCCTCCGGTGGGCCAGGTCCTGTAAAGGAGATATTTATTTATTTATTTATTAGGGTTAGGGGGCTTGTGTGGCCCCCTCCCCGGGCCAATTTCGGCCCTTGAGTCTGTATACCCGGGCCCATCTTCAAAAATAATTGGGAGAGGACGTGCTTCCCCCCTCCCAGGGTGAATTTTAGCCATGAGACCCCATCCCTAGGGGCCAGGCCATAATAGTAATGGGGATGTGGGCCACATGGCCCCCGTCTCGGAGCCATTAATAGTCGGCTCCTGCTATGTCCTAGGGTGCCAAACCCCGGGACATATCAGTTTCTCTACCAGTACTGGCGTGGGCAGAGAAACCTGTGTTTGCTCTCGCTTGGCAGGAGCAATTTCAAAGCTCCTTTCAAGCGAAAGCAAACACAGTGTCCGCTCCTAGCTGGTGGGAGCTTTTACAATTCTCCCACCAGCTGGTACCAGACTCCAGATCTGTTTCACTGCCTGCAGTGATGCGGGAGAGAGAAACAGATCTGACTATTGCTCCTAGACGCAGGGAGCAACATTTTTAGCTGTTCCATGCAGGGTGGAGCAATGCCAGTTTCTGCTGGATGTGGGGTGCCTTGGGGCTGTCCCTGCAACTCCCACCAAGGAGATGGAGGGTGCCCTAGTAGGGCACCAGGGCACCCACCCTTAGTTGGCCTGGCCCCGGGGGCTGGGTCCCTGAGGCTGGAATCGACCCTGGGAGGGGGGCCATTCTGCCCCCATCCCCTTTAAACACTGGCCGGGCCCCTGGGGTATGGGGTCCCTAGGGCTGATATTGGCCTGTAAAGGGGGGCTGTCTGCCCCCTCCCCCTTTAATCATTTTCCAGGCCCCAGAGATGGGGTCCCGGGACCAAAATCGGCCTGTAGAGGGTGGCTGTGTGGTCCCCTCCCCCTTTAATTATTGGCTGGGTACTGGGGGATGGGGTCCCTGGGGCTGAAATCAGCCCAGGGAGGCGGCCACACAGCCCGCTCCCTTTTTATACGTTAGCAATGCCCTGTGGGTTGGGTGACTGGGGCTGATATAGACACAGGGAAGGGGCCTGCGTGCCACCTCCCCTTATTAACTTTGGTAGGGCCCCAGGAATTAGGTTCTCAGGGCTAAAATTGGCTCAGGAGGTGGGCTGCGTAGCCCCCTCCTCCATTTTAATAGGACTGGGCCCCAGGGGATGTGGTCCCAGGGCCCAAATCAGCCTGAGTAGGCTTGCTGTGTGCCTTCCTCCCCCATAAATATAATGGTGGGCCCGGGGTATGGGATCCTGTGGCCACACCCTCAGCAGCATGGGCTTGGCTACATGCAGAGGTTTGCCTGCAGGGCCTGTCTGCTTTGGCTGAGCATGGCAGTCGTTAGATTACCGTACGGTAATTAAATAGTACTTTATGTTAAAAAAAATTAGATATTCACTGAGAAAACAAAGGTTACATGGACGTTATATTTAGGAAATAGGATTAAAAAATGTAGAAATTCACTGAAAAAAACAAAGGCTACAGGGATGTTATAGTTAGGAAATAGAATTTAAAAAAACATAGAAATTCTCTAAAAACAAGCAGGTTACAGGGACGTTATAGTTATGATTAGATTTTTCACACACAAAATCATAGAAATTCAGAAGTTACAGTTATCTCAAGTAACTATAACTTGTGTCCTAAGGTAACTATATCTCGCGCCCCTGCCATGCACTGCTAATTACAGCACACATTACACCACTCATGACATCTTCCATGACATCATTGATAATATCACTGCAACATTTGCTGTAAAATTATTATTGAGAAAACAGTGCCTGGCAGGGGCACGATTTATAGTTACCTTAGGGCACAAGTTATAGTTACTATATTTGTGTGTGTGATATTTATAAAAACACATAAGTTAGAACAATATTTGTAATTAATATTTACATTTTTGGTTATTAATAACAATTGAATAATACGTTTAAACGTTTAAGAAAGAATGAAAGTATTTATAATAATTAAAGAGCATGCTTTTCATAGTATGTACTACATATTATTTACATCTAAAAATGATAGGGGGAGTTTTATCCAAACTATTTGAAATATTATCAAGTATAAATTAAATTAATACATTTTATGCACTTAATTATGTGTTAAACATTTAATGTGTTCCTTTTTTGTTCTAGGCTAATAGTGACTATTTGAAGGTAATTTAAATGTTTGTTCATTTTAAATTAGAGTATTTTTATCGTATTTTTAAATAATGATAAAACAATATTATTTTTTCCTATACTTTAACATAGTGAGGTCCCTGGTGGCAGAGATCTCAGCTTACATGTGAAAAGTTAATAGTAGCTTTAGCCTCGTAAATCATTTTCTAGCAGGCTCCACTTCTTCTTTTGAGTGGGTGGAGACATGTAAACCTACTTCTAGTAATAAATTTACACTCAGAAATGGTGAATAGCAAAAAACGGTAACATTACAACTAGGTGCTGTAGTAAATTTACACATAAGTAGTAAATCTATACATGTGAATGTACCCTTATAAATAAGCCCCTATGTGTTTAGGATACAGGAATTAAATGTTGATAGTACATACTTTCTCTTTGCACCAAAAAGAATCATACTTTCCTGTGAGGATCAGAGTTGTAGTGTACATTAAAACTAGGAGTTGGCAAATACTTATGCTCCACTTGTGGAGTTCACAGAGTTTTGCCCACTCCATGTTCCACTTGGAATTCAGAGTTCTGGGAAAACTCTGCCAAATGCCAAGTGGCAGAGTTTTTTCTCATGCGCTGTTCATCAACGTTAAGTTGGCGAGTGAGAATTTGCGTCCCATAGTGCCATTTATCGGAGCTAGAAGGCCTCCTGCCGGGATTTCTCAATGAGAGTGGTCATGGCAGGTTGCGACCATTCGCGTTGAGAAAGCTGCCACTCGAGTAGAAAATCTACTCTCTCTCTGCACTGCCTGGTGACGTTCATTCTGATTTTACAGTGCGAAACAAGCCCTCGCCACTTAAAATCAGTGCAAGCAGCATGATGTGCCAAATTCTGCCCACTGATGAAACTCCGTGGAATCTCGCAAGGGTTTTTATGTAAATCTGCGGAATTCACTCTGTGAAACTCTGCAAGTTCTGCCCACCCCTAATTAAAACAAAATATTATTTCTGTAACAGTTCTAGGTATACCTGACTGCCAAGAGAAATCCACATTGGCTGTTAAAATAATAGGAGATGGCTATTTTTCTTTTTTGTAAAAATGTTACTGCACATATACTGCAACCACATTTAGGTGACAGCAAGGTTTCTTTTTTCTTTTCTTTCTGGTGGCAAATGCATACAATAAAAAAAATAACCACCACACTAGCTTACCAAGGCCACACCTGTTAGCTTTGTAGATTCTTGTTGTAGGATAAGGATGGGTATAGTATGACTATTAAATTCCTCCAAAGAAATATATTATAGTCCAAATGTACTTCACCACATGGGCCCGATTCACAAAGGTAAACTGAGATGAAAGTCTAACTTTACAACTTTCGGTATTTACAAAGGGTATTTATGAGTAGTAAAGTTAGACTTTTGTCTCAGTGTTGGTCTCACTTAAACTTAAGGCCAAAACTTAAGTTTAATTAAGACAAAAGTCTAACTTTAATACTCGTAAATGCCCTTTGTGAATACCAAAAGTCATAAAGTTAGACTTTCGTCTCAGTTTACCTTTGTGAATTGGCCCATTGTGTCTTGGGGTTATTCATATTTTATTAATTTTATAGTTATTTTTTAGTTGTTTTATACTTATTTGATTTCTTCTTTACATTGTTTTCTCATACAATAAAATTCATCTCTTTTTTGTGAATGAACAGACTATACACAAATAGTTATGTCTTTTTTGTAAAATGCAAAATAAGAAAAGATATACTTATTGTCAAAACCATATAAATCTCAACAATGGTTCAAGAGATAACCCCACACCAATCACACCTCTAAAATTACTCCATACATATCACTATCATACAACACCTTTCATACTACACCCCAAAGGTAAGGAACAGCGAGTGCAATGCTCGTCCGAGCAAGGGCGAGCCGCTGGGTCCTCTGATATAATGCTAAACGTTGGGGTGTTTCATACAAGCTGGTCGACGCACGTTTCGGTGGCCTAATATTCTTCGGATGCCACCTTCCTCAGGACCTGTTGCTACGTGTATTAATCACGGGCAAAGGCGGGCGCCTGATTGTCTGGAAATCAATAGAATAATGTTACAAAACATTTTAATGTGATATCATTTTACCATGTATACGTCCCACAAGAGAATATACAATTTATCTCCAAAGCGTATATTATTTATGCTCTTTTTAGCTGTCTGGCTAGCAATGGCGCTACTGAATTCATTGCCCTCTGAATTGCATTATGAGTATTTAAATGGAAAAGGAGAAAGGAAAGCAGGATAGGTAGAGGATAAGAAGAGTGTATAATCTTTGCATCTAATTCTGCATCAAATCTCGTGTGATTCTGAGAAACATAGTCACTTACTGCAATTGATAGATATGCGGTATAGAATGTGATACTAACAATCTCCCTATTCATTCCAAATCAGATAAGAGGGGGGAAGAAATGACTTAATCTACCTGGTATCAGGTGACGGAGCCCACTGGTTGTAGTGTTTGAACGTATAGTTTCAGTTTTTTTTAAATAAATCTGCTTGGCTCTGGCTGTTGCTATAAAGAGTAATAATAATAATTATTGGCTAGTCTCGTTATAATAGGTGTGTCATTAATACCTGCATATTAGCCCGGTGTATCACTATCTGGCATACCTCGTATACGTCTGAGTCACGCTGTATCTGTAGAGTGGAGCCGTAGGTTCACCACGTAATTTATTTTCGGAGTCTTTTTGTTGGAAAGGACTGGTTACATGCGAAGTACATATGATCCGTTGCTTACCTGTATGTAGTAATAGGGACTAAAGGTTATTGCCTCATAAGTTTGTAACAATACGAGGTAAGCTAGGTTTTCCAATTACAGAAGAATCAATCTATTTATAATATATAACCTACTTGTTCAAAACATGTCCCAGTCTTGTCTTTTCCGTTTGTTCTTAAACCTATTTTCCTTCAGGTCATGACTGTTGTGGGTGGCTGCATCGAAGTTTGGGATCTGTCTCTTAACGCCCTGGCCAGCGATGAAGGAGAAAATGGAATTTAGGGAAAAATTTGCTAGTATGAATGATTACGGGGCCGGTTTATGTGAATGTATATTCTTTGACTCTGATATGGTAGCCATTCACATTATATTATTTATAACACTCGAAAATTTAGTTTTGGGGTCTATACCCTGCTACTACTGCTTGCCCACTAAGGCCCCTCAATAAACATGAACTAGGATTTTGTACCATATTGGATCACCCCCTAACTTGAGTGGTGCCCTCCCAGGCATTAGGAACAGTTCCCTTTTACTCACTACATCTGTTAAGGTCCAATAGCCTACTATTTGGGAGGTTTAATTAGGGATAAGCTGGGTCAGCGTTCGTAATGCTAACTTGAAGCAAAGATATAAGGGGTCTCGCTACAGGGTATCTCACCTGTCGGATCGTAGCCCGTATTGCCCTGCGAAGGTTCTTGACGTGGTCCGGCTCCATTAAGGTCAAGAGCGATACTGTTGCCTTTTATATGTTTGCTGCCCTGTCCATATTTTAAGTAATTAGTTGATACAGGACACCTGCGGCTCGCGTTGGCGGGCTGCATGTCGTTACTCCGTGCGTTTCCTATTCGTGAAATGTTTATGCTAACATTGCTTCCATCTTGGAGTGGTTATAGGCAGATAGGGTCTTTATAGGGTACTAACTGATCTCCACGATTTTGCGAAACATAAGTACTATTGTTTGCCACATTCTACTAGGAAACCTGAAACATAATATTTCATCCACTCATTTGCTTGGCATACAGCCATTATCTTGTGTGTTGGTGAGCCCAGAAGATTAAGTTGTTGTATTTTTTCCGCGAGATTAACGAGCGCCATTTTGGATAGGGTTAGTACTGGTGTACGTGTAACAGGCAGTGTAACTGTGTTCATGTGGCCAATCAGGGACGCTGATTTGGACGGGGAAAGTACCGATAATGCGTAACGAGTAGTGTGACAATTTAAAGTTATTAAAACTAATATCTGTACAGAGTACTACCACCATTGTACAAGCGACTAAAAATTGTACCAGGATTAAGCAGATGGAACATTAAATGCGGTTCACTCGTGTGCCTAGCCAAGGCTATGGCATGGTATATTAGCAGACCCAAAATGTTTGTAATACTATGAACATATCACAAAGCATGGACGTCATTTTAGATATGGTAAGTGTCAAAAGTATGGCTTCTTTTGGTTGCTGAAACAAAAACCTGTGCGGAGTATAGCCGCCATCTTAGGAAGGACTGTTATAGTTATATCTATGCTAAGGTAGAGCGGAAAAAGAAGGCATACGTGGTGAATGATGTGTTAGGCCTAACACATGCTAAAAATGACCTGCCACTATCAACTCTTGTTATAGATAGTCTTAAAGGACGTATATTAGCAGTAGCATATAATAGCGTCTGGTTACTACACCAATATCGCACTTTCCCCTTGTACAGCTTATAATGCACCATCAACCTCAGATTGGAGGGTGGAAAAATAATTTGTGGTTATATGACAGCTTGTTGTGTGCAATAACAACAGGTAGTTCATGGCATAATGGTCATCTGCATAGGATGTAAAGGTCCTTTATCTAGTATGCCACACTATTTCCTCGTTCAAACCGTTTTGGACTGTGTCTAAAGTATAGATCCAATAGGTCTCACGTGTTTTTCTCACTTCTTGTGTATCCTTGCCTGGAATGTTTTTTATCTTTTCAAGGATCAACCATCTAAGTTCCTTTTCATTATGGCGAAGATCGATGCAGTGTTGAACCATAGGGCTAAGTAGTTTTTTGGTTTTATTAGCAGATCTGTGCTCACTGTAGTGAGTTCTAAACTCACGCCCTGTCTCCCCTACATATCCGAGAGCGCAGGGACACAAAATGAGGTACACAAGATTGTGACTCCTACAATTAGTGAAGTCACGCAGTCTGCCTGTCTTTCCTTGGTAGTTCCACGATTCAGTGACTAGAGCGCTCTCGCAGGCAAAGCATGAACCACATTTGTGGTTACCTAGGATTGGGGGTCCTACTAACGTAGTTTGTAAATTCAGTTGTCTCTGTTTAGGCCTTGTGTTGACAAGGCTGTCCTTGATGTTGCGGTTTCTGCGATATGCAAGGATGGGCTTTTGGATGTTCTCTTGTTGTTCATCTACATTTAGAATATGCCAATTTTTATTCAGGACCTTTTTTATCTTAAAGTTGAGAGTTGAATGATTCACAACACAAACTAATTTGTCGTTGTTAGGGCGAGTATTGCCTGCTAGGAGGGCATCTCGGTTGTAATAGCGCGCCCTTTTATAAGCGGATCTGATCAGACGTCTGGGGTAACCTCGTACGAGCAATCTCTGTTTCAGGTCTTCCCCATGTTTGTCATAGTCTTGGATGTTGGAACAGTTGCGTCTGATATGCAAGAACTCACCAAAGGGAATAGAGTCTTTTTGGCAATTCGTGTGGTAGCTCGAGTGTGCCAAAATGGTGTTCTTAGAAGTTGGTTTTCTATAAAAGCTAACAGAGATCTTGCCATCCTCAGATTGTATAATTATATCAAGAAACTCTACTGATACCGTGCTTCTATGGCTGGTAAATTTCAAATTCTTGTCGCTGGCGTTTAACCAGTCTATAAATGTAGTAAAGGTTTCATCATCTCCTCGCCAAATAAAAAAAATATCATCGATGAATCTATGCCATCTTTGAACATTCTCATAAAATTGAGCTATTTCATTGAAGATATGTTTCAGTTCGTACTCGCCCATGTATATATTGGCCACACTGGGGGCACAAGATGCCCCCATACTGGTCCCCTTTATCTGGTGATAGAGGTCCCCTCTGAAATCAAAGTAATTATTTTTCAGCACTATTTCCAAACATTCCAATATGAAGTTGTTTGGTCTCTCTCCCGGTGTTCTTTCTAGGAGAGTCTTAACTGCTTGATGGCCAAGATGTGCCAACAGTTAAACATCCAACTCTATTTAATCCTCTCTACCACTTTCAGATTAACAGACTTGTCAAACGTCACAACAAGCGATTCAAAAACTTTATAGGAAAAGCATACAGAACAAGGGGGGTGATTGGGATGTAAAATTGCCAATTATTTTGTATGCATTAAACTGTCATTTACAGGAATTAACCAAAGTCTCCTCGCTGAACTATTATTCAAGAGACAGCACCACATGTTCTGAACATGAATCTGATGTTTGAGAAGAACATGATCAAGAGGATAAGTGAATATCTACAAACCTAAAACAACAGCTTTACCACATATAGAGGGAGGTAAATAAAATCATTGCCTTTGCTCCCGAAAACTAACGTACATGTAATACAAATTATTGTAATAAGAAACTATGCAAATTTACTGTAGGCATAAGGTATTTGTGCTATCACCCACCACTAAGATCAAAATGTTGGTCAGTGGCAGGAACTTTACTTGAATTAAAAGTGTGTTCATATCCTATGTATGGAATTGCTCTCCCACCGTGAGGGAGACATGAACCAGGTGAACCTCTTAGAATTGGAGGAACACATTTTTCTAAATGGTCATTGACTTCTGTCTTAGATAATGGCTCTTCTGCTTTTCCTATACGAAGGGCCCTTTCAGGGCCCAAAAAAAGATAATCCAACTTTCTTGGCTCAGTGGCCTATTAGAAAAAACAGCTTTATTCACCTTATTCAGCACCATATTCAGAAAAAAGAAGAACTCAATAGTATAACAACCTCCATACCGGATACCTGAAGCCCATAGTAATGATGTTGAACAAAATGTACAGAAGACCCTGAGGGAGGTTATAGTTGAGATCTCTGATAAGTTCCCATACAGAGTCAATATTTAGGCCTAAATCACATTTTCCTTGTGTTGCCCTTTTTTACAGCTGCTTTGACCCACCATTGTATGTGCTCCAATGGGTCCAGAAAGGAGTGACACTGAGAAGCAATTGTTGTGGCCAATCAAAGTATAATTTGAGTCCTCTTCTAAGTGTGGCACAGAGTAACACATTGTACTGTGAATTAAATTAGCACGTATGATGGGCGAGATTTATCAAGGTTTGGAATCGCCATTGCGCCACTCAAGGAAAACACAAAACCTAATTGAGATTTATCAACATTGACATATTGACACATTCAGCAGAATTCTGTCATTTTTGTGCAGCACTCGCATATGTTTAAGCTGCAACACTCTCAGGATGGCAAAAGGAAAATCATTTTTGCTGTACACTGGAACTTTTGAGCAACACTTTGAATTTCTAGAGTCACCATGGAATACTTGAGCAATACTCAGGTATTTGATCCATAAAGAGGAAGGGCCTTGACATATATAAGCGATGTTTATTAGATTACAAATTGTGGCACACAACTTTTGATAGGCTATTAACTGGCACAATCACACTGATGTTCTTTAATATCTGTTAATACAGTAGTTAAAATGTTTGAAATGTCTATCAACATACAGGGCGGCTCCTCCTTGGAGACATTAGGGATGGTGCTCCATCAGTCAAGGAGGAGGGAGGAGGGAGAAGGCAGGAGGGAGGAGGAGGAGATTGACAGGCTGCTCTGCACCACTTTTACTGCTAAGCCTGCCATCATAACTGCAGCAGAGCAGTGTGCAGAAACACACTGGGCATACAACGTATTGCAACTTCATATTGCCTTAATCTTGCATGCATAGTATGTTTTTCTGAGGTAGTTATAAGTGAAGGCAGGCACTACCAAAAGTGACTGATTTTCAAGTACTATGGGCATGCAATTGGCTTGCCCCAAGCCCTGTCATGAAGTGAGGGCAGTTATCCTTACACACAACTCCTCTCCTTACTAGCTAGAAATTCAGATTATCAGCCAGTGAGAGGATTAGACAGTAAACTGGCGAGACAAAGGACTGTGGGTGTTTCTGCTTCAAGATAAGTGCAACCCTTTGCATCCTGGTTCAATTTGCATGAAGGGCCTGTACCATGGCCTTTCCCCACGACCCCACTCAAAATCCCCTAGAGTCCTGTGATCCCCCTAAGCCACTATGATCTCACCTCAGACAACTGTGACCTCGTGTCTGGCCTCTGTCACCTACCTTATCTACCTACCCTCTGCCTCCCTTCATTCCCTTTTGGCCAACGTCTTCTATATTGACCTCAGCTCTGGTCCCAGTTCATGTTACTGCCCGCAGTTAGGGGAGTTTAGCACTATGTGTCTTGGCCGGTGCATGGCCCAAGAGCTCATTCTTTCCTTCAACAACTTCAGCCATCAAGGAGCAACATCCTGGAGCAGTGAGACATCAAATCGAGTGAGCAGTATGTATGGGTTCAGTGAATGTCTGTGGCAGTGTGCATGTATGAATATGTATGTGAATGAAATGTAACATGTCAGTGTGGTGTGCACTATGTTTGTGACTGTAAATGTAAGCAGTGGTACCTCCAGTGAAAGCAAAATACCAGATCAATTGTATTAACCAGGCAGCACCATCCAGGTACTGTTAGCCTTCTGGGATAAAACACTGGCCAGAATATAACGTGTTTGTTCCCCATCACTTTCAAAATTCTCTAGCTGTGACTGACATATGCATTATGTTCAATAGTGGACTGAAAGCTAAAAGCAGCCCTGGGACAAGTGTTCTGGTTAACATATTATTGTGCCAAGTAGGTATTACAAGTGAGTGAGACGGTCTTCAGACAGATTTGGTAAGGAGCAAACTGTATATGTATGAATTCCCTTGCGTTATTTACTAAGCTGGATAATTAATGACTCCTCTAGCCCATGAGCTTCAATTCACCAAAATGCCAGGAGGAGTGAAAGTGACATCATGTGTCCTTTGATGCTCTGTGACATCACAGGAAGTGACATCACTTTATCCTAATGACAGCTCACATGAAGCAACACGATGTGACCTTTGACTCTGATGTTATGATAGAAGATGTGACATGATGCCTAATTGGAACATGGAACATAGCAGGAGGTGTCATCATAGATCAAATGCCATGCTAAATTAGTTAAAACACTTTGAAATGTGATTGGAGTGCAAGCTCCCCGAAATAAACACAGTCAACTATAATCCACCCAAATCATATCAAAATGTCTTCAAATAATGATAGGATAAGAAGATAAAAGTGCATACAGAACTCAAAATTGATATCTAAATATGTTGATAAACTCTGCTCTAATTTGTAAGATATTCATGCCAGCAACATGTGTATTGTTAGCCTGAGGGGAATCACCACAGTAGTAGAATCAGAGACTCTTTGCCGCTGCTGGTGACCAAATAAAGTGGTGGCAGTGACGCTTTTCAATACGCATGCAGCAATCTTGGTCTATATAATGTACAGGCTGCTTACACTGATGAAACAGAGGTAGAATCAGAATGGGCAATATCTTCTTGTGTCTCAGAGCTCCTAATACAGAATGCAAACATCTTTATTTAATGCTCATTCAGACTCTCCTGACAGATATACTTAAAATAATAGAATCAAAGGAGCTGGGTACAGATGTTAATACAGATTTCTTGAAATCAAATATATCTGTAGTTGCCTTCTCTTTGCATATCCTCACACAGACACTCCTGTAGTACTGAAACTCACATGTAACTTTGCCAAGCACCTCCTGGCCTCCAGCCCCCACTGACTGCTATTACAGTTGTGGGACCTATGTGCAGCTCTTCCATGTGCTTCCTAACCTAAGCAACAACCACTTATCATTTAGTACTGGGACTGTCCAGCTCATTCTCTGCTATGCCACTGTTTGCAACCCTCCCTACTTTGCAACTCTTATGTCCTTCCCACCTCTTTCATTCTTTAGCATCTCGCAAGAAGAATGCAGGGCAAGAATCAGGACTGCAAAGAAAGAGGAAAAACGGGTAGAGAATAGTAATTTAGGTGATAATGAGTGAGTGTTAGAAAATAAGTGAGTTGTAGGAAAGAGAGAGGAGGTTTGTGCAAAGAGGAGTGAGGAGTGAGATTTTGGAAAGATGTCAGGGATTAGAAGGTTTAAGCATCAGAGGGAGAATTTATAGGAGGATGTTAGGAACTATTGATAAGTCTGCAGACGAAAGACTGAAAAGGAGTTTCAGCTCTCTAAACCATATTTCCTTACACACAATATATTAAGGATTGGCATGTATTGCATTATGAGCCCTCCGATTGGCTGTTCAGTTATGGTCTTAAATATCTAATTAATGTTCTAAATTTAGTGTTCTCAATCCACCTTTCATACCGTAAAAATATTTTAGGAGGTGCATTTGGGTGGATGCCAACACAAAAGCCATTCATAATGCTAGGTTTGCTAGAGAGTATGAAAGGTAGATTTAGTGGCTGCTATTCAGACCTAAAAATGAAAAAAGAAGTAGACGACTGGTTGTCAACAGAAATGACATGATGGCCGCCGCCTCCCTCCACTGTGCTGAGAAAGCTTTCAGGCAGCATTATCAAAATAATCATGGAGCTTCTTACTGCTGTTCCAATTTCATTTTCTGTAGAAAGCTGCTGTTGTGATCTGCGTCTATTAACGTGTATTTACAGCTGTCAGCAGTGAGATGGCTGTAACACTCAAAATACAGCTGCAAATCTTGTTGAGTGTGAAAGAGTTCTGCAGAAACTGGAATTTTCTTGGTGGCAGCTGCACTGCTGTCCTCTCTGAAATTCTATCAGTGAGGAATCTCATTACCACCTGAGTGTCATGTAACATAATGTGTTTGAGAGGAAATGCTGAAAACAGGCAGTTAGTAATGAAATATGTATTATTAATAAAATGTGTTTCACTGTGTAAGACTGATCAATCCAGTTACAAGAAACAGACTGCCTTTTCAATGGAGTAGCTCTCTAGGTGATTGGTGAGTTGGTGGTTGATGACTTTTTCGAGGACTTTGGCAGGAAAAAGGAGAAGAGCAATGGGGTGGTAGTTCTTGAGTTCATTGGGGTCGGCAAATGGTTTCTGGAAAAGGGGTTTGACCTTTGCCTGCTTCCATTCTTCGGACAAGGTGGCTGTGGTGATGGATTAGCTGAGAATGGAGGGGTGCTTGCTGCTCATTTTATTGCAAAAATATAGTGGCGACAGGGGTCCATCGGTGATCCTGTGTGGATGGAGTTCATGATGACTGTGGTGTTCTCTGTGGTGAGCTGGTCCCAGGCAGTGGAGTTAGGGTTTGCATCAGTGGGAGCAAGGAAGATGTGGAGGTCAATGGGTTGAGGTACGAAGTTTTTGTAGATGGCAGAGATCTTGTCATGGAAGAATTCAGCCAGTGTGTCGCAAAGCTCCTGGGAACGAGTGATGGTGTTTTTGGTGGCTGAGGTGTTGGAGAGTTCTCTGACAATGTTAAAAAGCTCTTTGCTGTGGTTAGAACTGACTTCAATGCTTTTAGCTAGGGTGCTCTTTTTCATGTCTTTCAGGAGTTGGTGGTATTGATTGAGGGCTGTCTTGAAGGTGGCTTGGTCTGTGGGGTTATATCTATTAGGCTACACACTAGCGATGTGAGAATACTATTGAATATGCAATTAAATCTCACTATGCAAGATGAAGCACTGCTATTTAACAATCTTTAACTCTGATTTTCACAGTTGTTGAACTTTGACTGAAGATACATGGACCCACAGGATGCTTCAGAATTAGCCCCAACCAGGCATTTGTTTCCTAACCAATGGAAGTTGGCGCATTTTTATGGTGCGGTGGTAGTGAGACATCAAGGAACATTGAATGTCAGAAAACTGAGTTCACAAATATCGACCTACAGATACATTAACTGCAGAATATCGACTACAGCTATATTGTCAAGATAAGGACATATAGGTAAGAATAGATTTAGTTTACTTAACTCCACATCTATCTACCTTGAAGATGTACATAGTGTCAATGTACATAGATGGAGAATTAAGAATATTACATTTTTACTAACCTACATATACTTACCTTAATGATATATGGGAGTCAATTTTCTGCACTCAATATTTTTGTAGGTCGATGTTGAAAACTCAATATTTTGGTAGTACATGTCAGCAGGGGTGTAGCTTCCATTGGCGCTGCAGGTGCAGTGGCACTGAGGCCCATAGGGGCACACTGAACCTTGATTATTGCTGTATTTCACCGGTCAAACAGGAGCCAGGAGGACCATTTCTTTCCTACACTAGGGCCCATGACACACTGTCTATGCCACTTCATCTCAGGGAATTGACAGTTAACCAACTTGAGGCTACAGCTCTGAACTCAGCACCTTGGCCATTCTGGCTTGGAATACAGGGCCTACCGGCCCCTAACCTCAAAAAGGAGAATTTTTATAACACTCAAAACGTGAAGATAGACGTAAAACTAGGTGCCTCTTGGCAGTTAGTTCTACCAGTTGACTCAATTGCTTACCGCCCCCCCAATTATCGCCTCCACCAATATTTCCAATGTAATGATTAGGCTTCTTACCTTTGCGCCCATTTTTCGAGGGATTGGTGCAAATGTTTCCACCCACTGAGCCACTCATAAAGACCAGAATTTTGGCCACAGGCAAAATAAATGCACATAGAAGGGGGACTCAATGATGTTAAGTTCTACTGTGAAGTCCGCATACCAATGCCTACACAGGTATACTGATGCCACGTTCTCTTCTATCTTTCTTTGACTATCAAACATGAGGCCAAAAGTCTACTTGTTGTGGGGCAGTCGTCTCCTGCAGCCAGGGTCAGACTGGAGCAGAAAATCATCCTGCGCACCAAAATAAAAGTGCCCCATTACCAAATCAGGCAGCTGAAAAAAGAGTCCCACATTTGCAAACAGGGCATTTTTTTACTTTTAAAGACATACTGTGAAAGTATTTTGCAAGGTATGGGAGACTACATGCATATGTCCTTGCTACAGTCAATGTGTGGGATATCAGGTAAATCAATAGTAAAAAAACATCTCACAAGACCATAAAACAGGCCCACAACCCTCCAAAACACTGACCAACACACTGACCTATGAGACCAGCCCATGGAGCACTGCCTGATTGCCCTATAGGCCAATCCAACCATGTCCCCAGACGACATAAATTCTCCCTGGTTTCAGTACCAGCACCCATAGGAGCCATTATGCCTGCATTGATAGCACACTGAAGCGGGCAAACATTAAATAGGCACATCCTCGACAATAGATAGAAGTGAAATGAGTTCAAGTTCTCACAGTGTATGACCATATGTAAGCAGGGCTCTATCAAAGCAGACCAGGGGTTCGTATTAACCCATATGTGATTTGCTGCTCCTTCCTGGATTTGGTTTTAACACGGAAAGACCAGCAAGCAGTGGGATGCCACATTGAAGTACAGAACCTTGCATGTTGATCACTCACCGGTAATTTTCAATACCAGTGTAATCATTGGGCAATAAGGCTATGGTCTCATTTCTTACATCCAAAGCCAAGTGATAGAATACGTAGAAAGAGTCCTGTGTCTACGTTATGAGCCCAAGAGATAACAAGACTAGATAGACCATAGGTCTTTGTCTGGAAGACTGTCACACCTCTTGTGGATCTGCCTTGAACAGATGCCCAGTAAATGAGAACCTAATGGATCCTAGGTTTCCTGGACTTGATGCAGCAGCATAATGTCAGCATAGAAGCTCTTCTCCACTAAGAAAGGTTTCAGAATTGACAAAGTGTGGCATATATTGTAATCCGAGGACCTTAAAATGTAGATGCCTACTGCCCTGGTGGCACAAACCGATGATCAATCTGCCGTTACACTGATCCAGGGGCTTGTTAAACCAAAGCAAGTTTTTCTCATGTTCTCAAAGAAATTTGGCAGAGAAATATATGGATATAAAAGCATATGATTGATAAGGAGCCCATTTCGCCCAGTTTCCTGTTTAACCTAATAGCCACTAATGGGGAAGATTTCAATGTGAGAATTGTACTTGCATCGCAGACAATGGTTATAAAGGAGGTTTCTGTAAGAATTGATGGTAAATGCCAAAGGGAAAATCCTTTCAATGCTCATTTCCCCAGTCCCTGAATATATGGAACTATACAATCCCCCCACCCTGCAATTGAGTGGTAAAAGCCCTAATTGTTGGTCATTGTAGCCAAAGGGTGACAAATGACAGGCCCAAAGCAAAGCTATCAAGGACTGTAATATCCACTAAGCTTCACAACTTCAGGAATTCATATCATGGTGATAAGGAACTCCATGGTTCTCATAAGATTTACTTGCAGACTAGTAATGGAAAGCATGAATGGAGGACACAACTCAGGTGAGCGGCATAGTTATTATACTCACTCTTACATGAAAGAGCTGAGAGGGTTAAGCTCACAACACAAATACACAAACAGGCAGAGGTGCACGGGATGATTAAAAAGGCCCACTTTCTAAAAGTGGCATTTTCAAACACACTTTTTAAAAACCACCTTCACTAAAAGGTGTGTTAATAAATTCTGAGTTCAGAGAGCCTAACCTACAAATCTCTAGCTTTTCCCAATTGGAAGTTACAATTTAAAAATATTACAAGGCAGCTCAAATGATAGCCTATAGGAGATCTCGTCCTTGCAATAGTGAAAAACCAAACACACTGTCTTTCACCATCAGTACATGTAAAACACGCCAGTACAAGTCCTACTTTTAACATTCATTGCACCCTGCCAATGGGGGTAGCAAGGGCCTACATTTGGGGTGGCTTAAATGTAAGAAAAGGGAAGGGTAGGGCCTGGCAAATGGGTGCACTTGCCAGGTCAACATGGCAGTGAAAACTGTGCATGCAGATACTGCAGCGCAGGTCTGAGAGACACTTGAAAGGCTACTGGTGTTGGTAGCATAATCAGTGCTGCAGGCCTACTAGTAGCATTTCATTTACAGTCCTTGGGCACAAACAGAGCACTTTACTAGGGATCTACCGGTAAATACAGATATGCCTCATGGATAACCAATCAAAATCCCAATTTACACATGGATCACTTGCACTTTGACACTGATAAACAGTGACAAAGTGCCCAAAGCATCACAGCTAGCAAAAACAAACTCCAGCACACAGTAAAAAATGCAGGCGGTAGAGGCAAAAAGTCTGGGGAAACCACGCCAAGGATACCAAGCCTAACAGAGTTGGATATCAAAACACTTCTCAGAAGCCCTTATTTTACAGGTAATCAACATGTCAGCTGTATACAGAGCCACTGTCTGGTCAGGACCTGACCTATGAGGAGCTACCAGTGCAAGTGTTTCGACAGTCTAGATGCATTGTCTTTGGAAGCAAAACTGGTTCTAGGGATGTTTTGAAGTGGCCATTAATCAATTCCAGATCTTGAATCAGCCATGTCTTATGGTCACTGATGAGTCATCCATTCTGTTTAATTCTTTTCGTAAATTGTTTTGCATTCCCTGCCATATCAGTACTAATGGAGTCCTTTGAGGTGGAGTTCATTCAACAGGGGAGCCAGGACCTTGGTAAATAACTATTGTGACATCATGAGACTAAAGGACTGAACTTCAACTGCAAGCGTTGTAACAGAATGCAGAAAATTTAGATTTTTCACAGCCTGCTGGGCAGAAAATCTGGATTTTATTAAAGACACGGAGGCTAAGATTATCCCTCCTCTACTGTTCCCTCCCTGGGAATATAATTTATTTGTTTGTGTCTTTTCAGATTAGAATGTTCAGAGAACTTCCGGTTGACTGCATTAAAGTTACTTCAAGGAGTTTATAAAGTTTTTTCTTGGTCGAAGCTATCTTGTTCGCCGCACAAAGAAGGGAGATGTCTACGTTGTCATGGACTATATATCCTATTGGAATGTTTTTGAAGTTCTAGATCTATTAATTGTTGCTGCTGTGAGCTGCGCAATAAAGGAGATTTGCATAATCTTAGCCTCCGTGTCTTTAATAAAATCCAGATTTTCTGCCCAGCAGGCTGTGAAAAATCTAAATTTTATGGCATGACACGGAGGCCAATATTATGCAAGTTCAAAGTGAGTTCAAAACATTATCAATAACATTTGAAACAGGTTTAAAGTAACATCTTTTGAAAATGCATTCATTTGACCAATCGGCAGCCTTAAGGATATCTTGAAGGCCACCACCCAGGATAAAAGCTTTTGAAGCTGAGGCTCCTCTAAGGGAGTGAGCACCAAAAACAGAGATATCGATCCCAGCTTCTTTCATAACATCCTTAACCCATCTGGCTAGTGTGGGAGAGGAAACTGCTCTATGTGGAAACCTGTGAGATATCAATAATTGATCCGCACAACCCCTTAAACTTAAGGTTCTCTTTTCGTACTCCAACAAACACTTCACCACACATAAACCTTCGTTCTGGGGAAAGAAGGGGTTGAAGACAGAAGAAGACATAGTTTTAGTTCGTCTTTTAAGGAAAAAACAAACTCCCTCAGGTTGATAATCCCTTGAAGAGATATCCAAGGCTCTAACATCCGACGTACGCCTGAAGGAAACAAGGCAAAGTAAAACAGTGAGTTTATAGGATAGTTTCTTAAGTGAGAGGGTGGAGTTCTCACCCCAATCGGCAATTAATCTAAGGACATCCCATAGTTTAGAATATTTGGGTAAAGGTGGATTTAAAACGCGCATGCTTCTCATAAGTTTTTTTGTTAGCAAGTTCTGACCTACTGAGGTACCATCTATCAAGCAGTGACCTGCTGCGATGGCTAATCTATAAACATTAACGGTTCGAAAAGCCAGACCTGAGGCAAAGATTTCAGCCAAAAAATTGAGAACTTGAACTATATCAGTTGAAATGGGATCGTAATTCCGTCGAAGGCACCAGCAAACCCATTTACGCCAAGCCAATCTATAGGCTTTCCTTGTTCCAGGTGCCCAGGATTCAGACATGAGTCTGAAAGTGCTCTCCGAAAGACCCGGGAGCTGCCATTGTCTCCTGAAATCTTCCATGCCATCAGAGACATGAGCCCCTGAAGAACAAGGGGGTAACAAGCGCCCTGAGGATCTGTGATTATTTCGTCGAAGGTAGGAATGAGAATTGGAAAGTCCACACTCATTTCCAACAGGATGGGGAACCATGCCTGGGATCTCCAGAGGGGGGTTATCACTACCACTATTTCCTTGTTTCTCTGAATTTGAAGGAGAAGGCGTGGAAGCATGGCAAAGGGCGGGAAAGCATAAGGTTTCAGACCAAGCCAGTCTTGAAAGAAGGCGTCTATCCCCAAGGCCATCGGGTCCGGCCTCCAGCTGAAAAAGTTGGGGAGTTGAGTGTTGACTCTGTCTGCAAAGAGATCTATTCCAAAGGGACCCCATAACGACTGGATGGTTAGAAAAACATCCCTGTTCAGTTTCCAGTTGCTCGAATCTTTGAAATTCCTCGAGAACCAGTCTGCAACCCCATTGTTCAAACCCGGAATATGTTCGGCAATGACTGAAATGCCCTTGCTGAGGCAGTAAGCCCAGAAATTCTTGGCCAGATCGGAGAGGCCTTTGGAATGTGGGCCTCCCATCTTGTTCACGTATCTCACGGCAGAAATGTTGTCCATGCGAAGCATGACAGAGCATTTCATCAGACCCTTGGTAAAACTCTGGATTGCAAAGGAACCTGCCAGTAGTTCCAGGCAGTTGATGTGAAGTTCCTTCTCCTTTGGAGTCCAAAGTCCCCCTGTTGAAGAGTTGCCGCATGTGGCACCCCGACCTTGTAGGCTCGCATCCGAGTCTATTACTAAATCCGGTTCTTCCCCAAAGATTGCTCTGCCGTTCCAGGCCTCTGCATTCCTCAACCACCAGAGTATTTCTTTCCTTGAGTCCGAGTCTAGGCAAACAATTTGGGAATAGGACGTATTCCTCCTGAGGGCTTTCGCCTTGAGTCTCTGGAGGGCTCGATAATATAGTGGACCCGGGTAAATGGCTTGAATAGTCGAGGACAGCAGGCCCAATATCCTTGCTAAAGTCCTTAGAGGAAAGGAGTGGATCTTTAGGACTCTTCTTAACTCCTTCCTGAGTTTCCTGACTTTTTCCCCTGGTAATTTTAATACTGCTTCGACTGTGTTTACTGAGAACCCCAGGAACTGTGTATCTTGGGATGGAGTTGTCAAAGATTTTTTGGTGTTTATAATGAAACCTAGGTGTTCTAAAAGTTCTATGGCAAGGATTGTATGTTGTGAAGCAACCTCCCTGGACTGAGCCATTATTAAAATGTCGTCCAGATATATAATCAATCTTACTCCCTTGCTTCTCAGCCAACCCGCTATGGGACGAAGGACCTTGGTGAAACACCAAGGGGCTGATGAAAGACCGAAGGGGAGGCTGCAAAACTGCCACAGATTTCCTTACCAAAAGAATTGGAGAAACTTCTGATGCGGTGGCCAAATTGGGATGGTTAAATAAGCATCCTTCAGGTCAAGACGGGTAAGCCAATCCCCTTTCCTTAAGATATCTCTGAGAAGGTGGATTCCTTCCATTTTGAAATGGCGGTAAAGCACCCATTGGTTTAGGTCTTTTAGATTTATGACAGGTCTCATCTTTTTGTCCTTCTTTTCTACTAGAAAGACATTGCTTACAAATCCTATCTCATGGGCTTCCCGGATAGCACCTTTGGCACAAAGGTCTTTTACTTCTTGGGAAACCAAAGCAGAGTCTCTCTCCGAGAATCAAATTTTCCGTGGAGGCCTCTCTTGAATAAGAAAGTCTATGAAATCTATCTTGAACCCTTTGACAGTGTCTAATACCCAAGGCCATCCTTTTTTAGTTATTTTTTCTAGCTTTTTATTAATTGTGTCATCGAGGGACTCCATAACCTTATCCAAGGCCTTATTGATAAGCCCCTCTAATTTATCCTCCATAGTGCACGGTTGAGGGTCTGAGGACATAGAGACGGTTGAGGTAATAACTGCCAGCTCAGGAGAGGAAAAAAACAAAATGGTTGTGGTTGTTATGGGAACCGATAATCTAAGATGGATGTTAGTGTGTGCTAAGGGGCTTTCTTTTAAAGTAGGAATAGAGAGGATATGAAAGTCCTATCTCTGATTAGAGGTCGTTTGTCCTTCCTCTCTTTCATTAGTTAGCCTTGAGTCAGGTGTGGTATAGACCTTCCTTTCTGTAGTCCTTTTTTAGTTGTAGTGATGTTTAGTTAGTGTTTTCCACTTCTATTAGATGTCCCTTTTCAGTTTCTCCCCTTTTTTTTTTTTTTTTTTATTATTGCTGACGACTCTATATCGCCGGGAGCAGGAAGAAGAGAAGGCGCGAGTGAGAGGTAAGAGAATGCGCCACCCTGAACAGTTTATTCGATCCTTTTTAATATATTAGAGCCCCCGGGGTCTGAAGGGGGATCTCTGTCGATTCCCGTCTCCCTGGCAACCCCGCGCGGCCCTCGAGCTTCAGGAGAGGCCGCAGGGTTACCAGGGAGACGAGAGCAGCGACGCGACACACAACACGGGATCGGCGTTTGAAAGACGCCGATCGCGCGTGAGAGGGGCTCTCCTCGGCCTGAAAGAGCCGAGGAGAGGAATGTAAAAAGGGGGGGGGGTTGGACGGAGGTGAGAGTGCTTCGAGAAAGAGGCGGTGACACGAGCTCTGAATCAAAGAGCGAGTGGGGAGCGTAGTAAAGAGCCCAGGGAGGCTTCAACTATAGAGCACAGTACAGTACAGTGAACGATATAGTGGGGGTAGAAGCGACCGCGTAAAAGATATAAAGTCAGAAGGAGTAAAAGGGAAGCAGACAAATTCAGTGTGGAGCAAAGGGTGGGGAGAGGGAAGGGATATCCATCCAAACATAAGGCAGTCATATGAAACAGTCCTATAAATCAGTAAACATGTGCAGGCATCATAAGGCAGTCATATAAAACAATCGTAAAAATCAGTAAACATGTGCAGGCAAACGCAGGTCAAGGAGAGACAAACAGAAGTACTTATCTTGTGAGCAGCAGCAACAAAGAAGGGAGATGTCTACGTTGTCATGGACTATATATCCTATTGGAATGTTTTTGAAGTTCTAGATCTCTTCATTGTTGCTGCTGTGAGCTGCGCAATAAAGGAGATTTGCATAATATTGGCCTCCGTGTCATGCCATAAAATCAAGATCTTTGAATGGGATGATGGGCCTAAATGTGGAATTAACCACACTGTAGATATGTGGCAGTCAAACATTTCTTGAGGACATTTGCATTTTTGCAGTGATATTATCAATGATGTCATCATAGAAGATGTCATGAGTGATGTTCTATGTGGGGTAATTAGCAGCAGTAGAACCAAACGAAGACTGTAGTGTTATATTGTGCAGAGTCACCAGCACTTGACAGTCTTTCCCTCTTGCGTGGCAACGCAGCACTCCAAGGACTTGAGAAGCCAGACTGTGGTTATGCAGCACCATGCAGACTCTGGGGGTCTGCTATAGGGTCCAGGAGTTTATTACTCCCTCCGTTCGCCTGCGAGTAAGAGTACAGTAAATTCTACCTTCCAGCTATCTAGAGTCCACAGCTGACAGAAGCATGACTGCATCGGCTGCTATTTCTCACATGGCATCTTACAAGTCAGCCTGGTGAAAATATGTTAAAACAAGATGGACATCTTGTCACAGTTCATCCCTACCTGAGACTGAGACTCATTTTTTCCATCCTTCTGTTTTTGGGAAATGACTCTTAGACAGACAATACCATCAAAGGATTTAATCTTCAGTAAATTCTTTTTCATGTTCTACTGACAGCTGGGAGCCAAAGGGTGGCATTATCACAGATTTAACACTGCATTTTATCAGTTTTTACCAATACTTATTTTCCAAAGCAGGCTGGAGAATGACCTTCTCCAGGCCATACCAGGAAGTGCTATTTGGACTCCTCTAGTTAAAGATAAGTTAACCCTCAGGGGGTGCTTCGTGTAATCCATCTTCATCACATTCAATTCCCCATTGTAGTTTGTGTCTTTGTTTCTCTATGTGTTTTTTGTGTATTCTTGGTTACTTAGAAGTTGTCTTTTGAATTGTTGGAGGGGGGTGGGCGCACACTGCCTCACACTCCAGCACTCAGTTTGCCCCGATGTATCATAATAAATGCAGTGCATGATAACACTTTCTTCGGTGTCAGGCTTTAGTTTTTCACCCTTGTTGGTGCAGCCAGTGCTGTGTCTTTTGAATTGTTGTTTAATATTTCTTTTCCTGAGAATTTTTTAAGCACTGCTTTTTTCCATCTCTCAGCTTTGTGCTTCAGGACTTCATTATGACTTTCTCCAGCTGCTTTTGGGTGTCAGTTTCTGATTTCATCTTAGTTACGCCCATAATTCGGATTCAGCAGGACGGAGTCTAGAAAAGGTCGCCCTTATCTTCCTTCTAAACGTCATCAAGGATTGGTAAGGGCAAGCTTGTGGACATCACTTATTACATACGGACTTAACCTAGAAAGAAAGTAGTTCAAAAGACATATAAGGACATGACTCTTTACAGTGCAAACAGTTACATTAAGGAATAGGCTCCCTTCAGAGGTGATAGCTGCAGCTTTCATTGATAATTTTGAGCACAAGTTGGTTGAACTGTTTGTGCCTACTGATGCTATTTTGAGTGCCTAAAAGGCCTTAGTGGACAAGAACTTGGATTACAAATTAATAAAATGAAATGGGCTGAATTTACACAAACAATTCGATAATCCAAACCATTTCAGAACACAAAAAGTGCTGGAGGCCCATTTCAGCATTTTAGCCTAGGCTCTATATTGACTTAAAATGGTCTAGTTGCAGACTATATTTCTGAGGAGTATTCAGTTTCTAAATCAACATGCCCTCAGTTCATCTGGTCATTCCTACCTCTATTCACACAGCATAAGCAGTAACCTCAATCGGGAGAGAAAAGGAGGATGCAGACAGTTGGAGGGCTATTGCAAATTAGTCTCCATGAGATAAGCCCCTGCCCAGAAACTACCATTTGGTCACTGATTGATAACGAGGCAAAATACTTTTCGGGCACTTTGCTAGAGGAACTCACAGCTGTTGTGGGGATTCTGCACATACACAGAACTATGCGCAGGAAAACAGGATCTCGGTGTATAGGGGTTTAACCTTCCTCCCACCTTAGTGCCAAAATTCCCTAAAACCAACTAGCTATAGTGTCTCATACGTTCTCCTACATAAACACAAAGCTACAAATAATAAGACAACCCAGAACACGACACTCCCAACTCTCGCATGAATCGACATAGCAAGACATACCCTTTTGCTCACTCACTCGTACTTGTCCACAATAAGGATTGTCAGAGTCACTGTATAGTTCAAAATGTTTATTTTAACTATCGCGCTCTATAATGCAGTATACAAACCACAACCAGCAGCAAAATGCATAAACCTAGAACAGTTAGCATTGTTACAATACAGTAGAATATGAAGGGGGATGTCATCATATACAAACAGTGGAAAAAGGACTATAAGGCCTAACCACCATCCCCTTGGTAAGTTGAGGTTTATTATATAAAGGAAGATCTCTGGGCTTTGTCAGCAGACCCCATGCCTTAGAGCCTAGATGGTAGGTTTACATCATAGGAACAGCATAGCTCTTCTCAAGGAAAGGCCTCTCTCCAAGTGTGTGTGAACACCATGCATCCCCGTAATATCAAAGCATGAGCTTTCCAGCAGTGCAGCTGTGTTTAGCATGTTTTGTCTTGGTGCTAGGGACAGACCAGAACAGAATGACAAGGGGCATGTTTATCTACCTTGCACATTGTGTTCAGACTAAACTCCGGGAACAGCAGAGAATGTTGAAAGCAGACAGTTCTCATGTGAAAGGCACAAACAGAGTCTTGCAAAATAAAGTCATGTAGTAAAGTGCGCAAAAGCAGCATCATGGCAGCAGAGCTCATGCTAATTTAGCAATGTCGAGAATGACCCTAACGACCATATAACATCCTCCCCTTGACAAGGTCACAGTATATAGACAAAAGACTAAAACAGAGTTCAAAGTTAAGCAGAGTCCAGAAGCGCTTGAAAAAAAACAAATCACGTGGGATCTGCGCTGTGTCCTCCGGAATCGCAACATCATTGTGAAAATCAAAAATATCTTGAAATAAGATGATTAATGTACTTTTTAAATAAATAGGTGACAAATACAACAAAAAGTGGTGCACCATACAGATGTAATGTTCAATATTTAATTATAGAAAAAAAATACAGGGATGTTATAGTTATGAAATAGAATTAAAAAAGTTAGAAATTCACTGAAAAAAACAAAGGTTACAGGGACATTAGAGTTAGGAAATAGAATTTAAAAAGCCCTAGAAATTCACTGAAAAAATAAAAGGTTACAGGAACGTTATAGTTAGGCTGACATTTCTCTCATACAAACCCATAGAAATTCAGCAGTTATAGTTAGCTGAGCTAACTACAACTCGCTCCCCCGCAATGCACTGCTTATGACCTCACATATTACATCACTCATGACATGGTCACTGACATCACTGATGACATCGCTGATGACATCTCAAATGACGGGGGTCCCCTGGGCCCAACCAAAATACAATGGAGGAGGGGGGACATGAGGACCCCTCCCCACACCAATTTCAGCCCTGGGTACACCAGCCGAAATATGATGGGGGCCACATGGCCCCCTCCTCAGGCTTATTTTGGGCACGGGGACCCCATCCACCAGGGCTCGGCCATGTGTCTCTGGGTGCCCTAGTCACAGCCAGGGCACACAATGTTCATGATGGGAACCGTGGCGGGAGCCTCAGGCCTCCACTGTCCCAGCCAGCTCCCGGACTCCTGCGGAAGCCAGTATTGCTACTGCACGCAAGAAGCTGCTGGTAATGCAGCTCCCTGCATGCAGAAGCAATAGATTCATCTCTTTCCCTGCCCACAAGTCTGCAGGCAGGGAAAGAGATGAAACCTTCGCTTCCAGTGGGTGGGACCGCTTTGACAGCTCCCACTCGCTGGAACCGGAATGTCTGCTTTTGCTTTGCGGGAGCTCTCAGCTTCCACCAAAGAAAAGCAAACAGCTATGATTACAGGGTTTTCAACCCGGTAGATAGCAGGAGCTGGCCCTAAGGGGGTGGCGATCCCCAAGGTCATATATGGCTACAGGAGGGGGGCTACGTGGCCCCCTCCTTTGTTGTTCATGGGCTGGCCTGAGGAGGTGGTGGTCCTAGGTGCCATATATGGCCTCCTTTCCACTTCAAAATCTGTGTTTGGCCCCAGGAAGGTGGTGATCCCTGGGAGCTGGGGCCCATGCGGTCCCCGCACTATAGTCACATTAGCCCCAGTGAGGTGGTGGTCCCTGCCTCTACCGTATTTCTTTCTTCTCAAGCCCCGGAGAGGTGGTGGTCCCTGGGGAAACAAGGAGCCCCAGTAAGGGGGACCATGTGCCCCCCTCCTTTATTATAATGCCCCCGGGACCTTCATTTTTTTGCACATTTTTGGCGGGATCTGCGAATCCCTCCAAAAAAAAAGGCTTTTATGGCCCTGTGGAACAGCCCACCCTCCAAAGAGTCCAACGGGGCCAGGGTATTTCAACCCTGCCTCCTTTTCTTTTTTTAATGTTTTTTCTGGTACTTGGCTCAAACCGAGTCCCAAGATGGCTGCTAAAACTTCCTGGTTGAAGTGTAGGCAGCCAATCAGATGACAGTACGAGGACAGGTGGATCCACAGATAATCCACGTCCCCAGATATGCAAATGTGTTTTCCAGTTAATATCTCCCAAACTACAGAATGGATTTACATCAAATCACAGAAAGCACAGTCTGCCTACCAAAATCTAGCTTCGTGCCAAATATTGTGTAAGTCCATCCAGCGGTTTGGGCTGTAGGTTTATTGAAAGGTCCTATGGGCATTAGAGAAAGATTCTTTTTTTACTTTTATGTTTTTTACTTTTTTTCAAAAGAAAAAAAACAAAGGTTACGGCTAAGTAAAGTTTGGACAACTTTATAAATTCTCTCGATACAAACCTAGGTTAAACTATACAAACAGTAGAAAACTGCAAGTTAATATTAAATGTATAATTTACGCACCACCTTCAAATTACTATTAATACACACCTTCATACAGTTATGTCACCTCACTCGCCACACTACATTAACTATAATTCACCTCTATGTTGTTACAAATTATGTTATTTAAGGTATGATAAGTGATGCTATGTATGGTATTATTTCACATGGTAAAAGTGATGTACTATGCAAGATTATAACTAGTGCATGGCGAAGGGGTGTGCAATTGTTTTTTTCATTGAATTTGTAGTAGATTGGATTGGTGTGGAGAGGAGTGGAGTTGCATATATTGGAGTAGCATAGAGTGAAGTTAAGTGGAGTGGAATAGAGTAGAATGGAGTGGCATATAGTGGAGTGGCTTAGAATGTTTGAAAGTGTCATAGAGTGAAGTAGAGTGGAGTGCCATATAGCGGTGTAGAGTACTGTGAAGTGGATTAGCGTACAGCATGATATTGTAGATTTTGATAGAGTGTAGTGGTATAGAGTGTTGTAGAGTTGAGTGGCATAGAGTTGAGTGCCATACAGTAAAGTAGAGTGGATCGGTATGTCATAGAGTAGAATGGAGTAAAGTGGGGTGTAGTGGCATAGATGGAATTGTGTAGTGTGTTTTAGAGTGTAGTAGAGTGTCATACAGTGACATAGATTTGAGTAGTGTACCATGCAGTGGCATTGAGTGGAGCAGTGTGTTGTACAGTGGAGTGTAGGGGCATATATTGTGTTTTAGTATTGACCACATGCATACAGTGTTGTAGAGTGAACGTGTGTAGTAGAGTTTTGTGAAGTGAAGTAGAGTGGAGTGTCGTACAGCGGCGTAGAGTGAGGTTAAACTTTGTACACTGAAGTCGAATGGAGTGGCATCTTGTGTAGTACAGTGCCATGGAGTGGAGTAGTGTGGAGTGGCGTAGCATACACTGGAGTAAAATGTCATACAGTGGAGTGGTATGGCATGTCGTAGAGTGTGGGAAACTGTTGTGGAGTACAGTGGAGTGGCATAAAGTGAAGTACAGTGTTGTAGGGTGGAGTAAGTTAGAGTACAGTAAAGTGTGGTACAGTCAAATGACATAGTGTTGTACAGTCGAGTGTCAAAGGGATATTGTGTGGAGTGGTGTAGAGTGCAGGTGTGGAGTAGAGTGGAGTAAAGTGTGGTAGAGTGGCATAGACAGGATTACAGTGCTGTATGGTGACAGATGAGAGTCGAGTGCTGTTCAGTTGATTCTCATTGATTCTCATTGAGTGGCGTAGAGTTTGGTAAAGGGGAGGGGGTAGGATGTTATAGAGGGGAGTAGAGGGGAGTAGAGTGGAGTGGAGTGGACTCGACTGGCATTAATTGGAGTACAGTGTCGTAGAGTGTTGTATCGTAGGGTGTTGTTGCATGAGTTTCATGGTGTAGACTGTTGTTGCGTAGAGTGTTGCGGCATACAGTGGAGTAGTTTAGAGTGGAGTGACATACAGAGTAGTGGCGTACAGTCAATAGTGTAGAATGGAGTCTCCTACAATGGAGCGCCGTAGAGTGTAGTTCGGTACAGTTGAGTGGTATAGAGTGGAGTGGTATATAGTGTTATAGTGTGGAATGGATCAGCATAGATTGGAGTGGTGTCCAATGGAATAGCATAGAGTAGAGTGGCAAACATAAGAGTGGCATAGAGTAGTGTACCGTACAGTGGAGTTGCATATAGTGGAATAGCATAGAGAGTTGAGTGGAGTGGTATATAGTTGAATAGCAGAGAGTGGAATTGCATCAGTGGAGTGGCAGAGAGTGTTATATAATATAGTGGAGTAGTGTACAGTGGAGTGGCGTACAGTGGAGTGGCCTAGACTGCAGTGGCATACAATGGAGTGAGGTAGAATGGAATAGCAAACTGTGAGGTGGCATACAGTGGAGTAGCATACAGTGGAGTGGCATACAGTTGAAAAGCGTTGAGTGAAGTGGTTTAGAGTGATGTGGCAAACAGTGGAATAGCATACAGTGGAGTTGTGTCGAGCGTAATAGCAGAGAGTGGAGTAGAGTACAGTGGAGTGGCATACAGTGGAATGGCGTAGAGTGGCGTTGCGTAAAGTGCAATGGCAAATAGTGGATTGGCGTAGAGGGGAGTGGTTAGCAGTGGAGTGGTGTAGAGTGGAGTAGCAAAGAGTGGAGTGGCGTTCAGTGGAATGGCATAGAGTGCAGTAGCATAGAGTGTAGAAGCGTAGAATAGGGTGGTGTACAGTGGGGTGGCATACTGCGAAATACCATAGAGTGAAGTGGCGTAGACTTGAGTGGCATATGGTGGAATAGGGTAGAGTGGGGATGCATGGAGTAGAACAGCGTAGAGTGGAATGGATTGGTGTACAGTAGAGTGGCAGAGAGTGCAGTGGCATAGAGTGGAGTAGCGTAGAGTGGAGTAGAGTAGATTGGAGTGGCACAGTGGAATAGCATATACTAGAGTGGCATACAGTGGAGTGGCTTAGAGTGGGATAGCATGGAGTAGTGTAGGGTGGAGTGGGAGTGGCATACAGTTGAGTAGTTTAGAGTTGGTTGGCGTACAGGGTAGTGGCGTACAGTGGAATAGTGTAGAATGGAGTCTCATACAATGGAGTGGCATAGAGTCGAGTTGGGTACAGCTGAGTGGCATAGAGTGGAGTGGCATATAGTGTAATAGCGTGGAATGGAGCAGGATAAAGTGGAGTGGTGCCAATGGAACAGCATGAAGTAGAGTGGCAAACATAGGAGTGGCATAGAGTAGTGTACCATACAGTGGAGCTGCATACAGTGGAATAGCGTAGAGAGGTGTGCATAGAGTGGAGTGGAGTGGCATATAATGGAATAGCAAACAGTGAGGTGGCATACAGTGGAGTAGAGTACAGTGGAGTGGCATACAGTGGAAAAGCGTAGAGTGAAGTGGCTTAGAGTAAAGTGGCATACAGTGGAATAGCATACAGTGGAGTTGTGTAGAGCGTAATAGCAGAGAGAGAGTGCAGTAGAGTACAGTGGAGTAGCATACAGTAGAATGGCATAAAGTGGAGTTACATACAGTGCAATGGCATAGAGTGGATTGGTGTAGAGGGGAGTTGTTAGCAGTGGAGTGGTGTAGAGTGGAGTAGCAAAGAGAGGAGTGGCCTACTGTGGAATGACATAGAGTGCAGTGGCATAGTGGAGTGGCATAGAGTAGGGTGGTGTACAGTGGGGTGGCATACAGTGTAATACCATAGAGTGAAGTGGCGTAGACTTGAGTGGTATACGGTGGACTTGGGTAGACTGGAGTTGGGTAGAGTAGAATATTGTAGAGTGAAATGGATTGGTGTACATTAGAGTGGCATAGAGTGCAGTGGCGTAGAGGGGAGTAGTGTAGAGTGGAGTAGAGTAGATTGGAGTGGGGTAGATTGGAGTGGCACAGTGGAATAGCCAATATAGAGTGGCAAACAGTGGAGTGGCTTAGAGTGGAATAGCATGGAGTAGTGTAGGATGGAGTGGGAGTGGCATACATAGATTAGCGTAGACTGGAGTGGTGTACAGTGGAGTGGGATAGAGTGGAATAGCATAGAGAGTAGTAGTATAGAGTGGAATTGTGTACAGGAGAATAGCTTAGAGTGGAGTGGAGTAAAGTGAAAGTGCATACAGTGGAATAGTATAGAGGGGAGTGGCTTAGAGTGGAGTGGAGAATATTGGAGTCGCGTAGTCTAGAGTATCATACAGTGGAGCTGCATGTAGTTGAATGGTGTAAAGAGGAGTGGTGTAGAGTGGAGTGGTGTATAGTTGAATAGCATAGAGTGAAGCTGTGTCAGTTGAGGGGCCTAGAGTGTAATAGAATATAGTTGTGCAGCATACAGTGAAGTGGTGTACAGAGAAGTAAGTGGCCTAAACTGCAGTAGCATACAATGCAGTGGGGTGTCATGTAGTTCCTAGGACTCCTCAGGACCTGCGTGTTTGGGATGACCTAACCTGAGGGATTGGTGTGCAGGCAGACTCTGGACACCCCCACAGGATGAGTCAGACGTTAGACCAGCTAGCTCTACAGTGCCACTACCACCCCCTGTATTCTACAGTGGTGTGTGAAGTTTCTGGCAACCACTGAACATGACAACCCTGATTCCTCAGGTATCGTGGAAAGAATACGGTATCTTTCGCTCAGTCACTCATGCTTACTTTTCTCAGAATACACATAGAATGACGATTGTAACGGTTTCAATAGTTATTTATTAGTCAAGCATCAGTCTAGTGTGAAACATATTCACTGAGAAAATCAAAAGAAAGGAGCAGACAAATGTCATCGCTAGTAACAATATCGTAAATACCAGATACATTTCTACCATAGTGCTAATAAGATGAATAAAAGCTGATTATATAAAACAATACCATTGGCGTACTCCTATGATGAGTAGCCTACCTAAATGTACCTAACCTAGATATGTAGGTGAAGCATGTGTATGTAAGTGCTAGAATATATATCCTAATGGAGCCAAGAATCCCCTGGGGAAGTACTAACCCCTCACCTGATGGTTTTGAATGAAGGACCCTGTCTCTGCATCGAGGATGGCACCCTGCAAGGGATGTCAGGTCTCTGCCTGTCGAAGGATCAGCTTGCAGAGTCTCGGTCCAGCCTGGAAGGAATTCTCCTTTCTGTCTGTAAGGGGGAGTGAGGGTCTTTTATACTAAAGTGGTCACTCCAGGGTTTTTTCTAGAAACAATATGTTTTGAAAACATTCACTAATCCTCTGCTAATCCTTTTCTAAACAAACATGATGATGCACAGCTGGCTGTTGGCCATGGAAGAAAAACGTGGTGACCCTTTAACAGAATAAATCTGCTGCACCTTGGGACATGTTTATGTACATCAGGTACAGGGGTTAAGATAGGGTACCAGGAGCCTTATGTCGGAGAGACAGAAGACAGAAGTAAGCTACTAGCTAAAAGGTCACCTGTGCTAGGACCGTTATGTCGTGTGGTGGGACAAAATTTATGTAATTGGTATGTACATGATGTGACTATCCTAAAGGACATGACAGGGGAAGAGTGGGACAGCATACAGTGGAGTGGCGTAAAGTGGAGTAGGGTAAACTGGAGTCCACTCCACTCTATGCTACTACACTTTACACTATTCCACTGTATGACACTCCACTCTACGCCACTCCACTGTAAGACACTTCACTGTGCACCACAGCACTGTACGCCACTCCAGTTTATGCTATCCCACTGTATGGCAACCCACTCTACGCTACTCTTCACTGTTCAAATCACTGTATGCTACTCTTCTTTACGCCACTCCACTCAATGTCATGTCACTGTATACCACTCCACTCTACACCACTGAACAACAATGCCACACCACTCTCTGGCACTCCACTCTATTCTTTTTCACTCTGCCCTGCTCCACTGTATGCCACACCAGTCTATGCCACTGTATGTACGCCACTCTCATTCTACCCTACATTACTCCACTCTGTGCTCTTCCACTCTACACCACTCCACTGTATGCCACTCCACTCTATGCTATTCCACTGTGGCACTCCAATTTATCACACTCCACTGTACACTATTCCACTTTATGCCACTCCACTCTACACCACTTTATACCACTTCACTGTAGGTTTTATTGTTTTACCCTAACTATCACTACTTTATGAAAGTGATAATAGAGAAATCTATTTATAATTTTCTATATCTTTTTAGAGCAGGTTCAGGAGGACTGCACATATTTTTTATATTTTTTAAAATAGCGCAGTAAATTCTAGGTGTTAGTACAGTACTCCGTAGACTTTTTTGTTAAGATTTAAATGTGTTAAAAATAGAAAATACCCTGTAACACATTATATTTGCAAAAACTAGTGTATTACTCTGTATTTTTGATTTTTGTAACATATTTTGTAAAAAACATTGTAAGTACCAAAGTACTTCCTAGGAAGTACTGCATAACTCCATACATTTTTTAAAAATAATATAGAAACCTATAAATATTTTTCCATATCTATTACCATTTAAATAACATAGTAATAGGTAGGGAAAAAAATATCAGACCTAGTACTTACCTATATCTAAAGTCCTAATGCAGAACACAGCCAAAGTGTACCTAAAAACAACATGGCTGCCTTTAACTTTTGTAATGGTAGAAATTAGCCAATTACATAATGCCTGGTCAACGCTATGTACAGCAGTACTTCCACAAAAGTTTTTGAAAGTACTGTGACAACAGATATGACTAAGTTAAAATGCCTTATAACTTGAAAAATACTTACCCAGTTTGTCTGTAGTAGCCAAGATGATCATCTGTGCACCATAGTGTATAATCCTGCCAAATGTAATTTGTTCAGCCATTTTCGGGCTACATGAGATATAAAAGGCTAAGGAAAAAGCCTTGATGGAAATTCGCGTTTTACACCATCTGGACCAAATACCGGAATCTTTCCATCCTCTGCCAATGTAGAGAAAGGTATAGGTCTGAGAAGTTTTGTGGAGATTTGTCAAACGGGGATAAATGGGGGTAAAGCTATTGGTGACCAAAATTCTGAGGAATACCTATACCTGGAAATCCTAACTAAGGGGTCTAGTAGGATGGCGGTCGGATGGCCGCCAGCGGTGGCAACCGCCTGGCCGGTGGCAGTCAGCCACCCGCGATCGCAACCCAGAAAAATGCTGGTCCCATTTGCATGGCGGTGACGACCGTGGCGGAATTGGACCGCTAAAATGGGGCCGGTGCAGGGCCAGGCACCACCGGCATGATTATGATGTCGGCGGTAGCCAGCCTTTTCCGTGGCGGTGGAACCGCCATGGGAGGGCATGCGGAGAATGTCTCAGGGGGCCCATTGTGGGCCCCCAATGTGTTTGGGGGGTGTGGGTGCACTGGGGGTAAATGTTCCTGTACCAGTTGGCAGGCACTGTGCAGTGCCTGCCATGCAGTGCAGGGATATGCTGGACATGCTTTTTTGGACATCGCGGCGGTAACTGCCGCAATATTAAATGCCGCGATCGTACTGCTGCGGTTGGATTTAGACTGCGGAGCATACTAATTGGACCGGCTGTTATTCCGCGGTCCTAGCGGGCAGTGTTTTCCCGCTACCATGGCGGTCGGAGTGATTTTCCGACCGCCATCCTAATAGACCCCTATGTGAGTTATATATGTGCTCATGTATACATACATACATCCCACTGTGCCACTGCTTCTGACTATACACTGTAGCATATAATGTTACAAATTACATGTAAATAGGTGCAGACGAGCTTGAAATATTAGATGTTGCCTTATCAAACGGATTTCATGTTCAGCCTTTGATGCTACGATGAACTCTCATCGAAGCTTTTTCAGAAACGTATAGATTTAGCCCATGGCCTGGTCAGAAAGCAGTATCTATTTCTAGATAAAACTTAACTAAAGCATTATGATGAGCAACACTTTAACACACGTATGTAAACAGTTATACTGTATGCATCCTCGGTACTATATAAGCTGTGTATTTTGTGAGCACTACCTCCCAGTCTAACCTGAACTCAGAGGTTCACATGGCAACCATTGAGCGATGAATCTTCTTGCGTGTCAGTCCACTTGTTCAAAAGCACCAATGGAGACTTCCTTTGTCTGAAAGGTCTCATTGCCTGCCTTTATCCTAATCGCACCACATAAAGGGCCATATGTATCAAGGTATTTCGCGGTCGCAAACGATGCGAATCGCAAAAAAACTTTATTTGCGATTGCAAAATACCCTTTTCCAATGTATAACAGGGTTACGCATTGCAAAATAGGTATTCGGTAAATTTGCGAATACCTATTTTGCGAGTCCCACAATCTGCGAATCTCCATTTGCGACTTTGCAAAAACCGAATACATTTGCAGATCTCCAGCCGTTCACATTTTTGGCCAGAAACAATGTACTGAAAAGGCTCAAGAACGTCACACTGACCTTTTAAGAGGGCCTGTGTTGCAGGAGAAATCACTGGAGGAGTTGAAATTTTAGCTTGCCCTTTCAAGAGGTGCAAAAATGATTTGCTGGGAACAAGACACTTTCCAATTTCATAGCGCGAGTAGCTGTTGGGAAGTATTTATGCCTGCACCTCCAAGAGACAGTAATTTAGATTCTGGTGTCTGCTGAATGATATTACATATAAAGTAATTTAACAACTCCAGCTACAACAGGTGCACAGCAACAATCACAGAATCCTAAAATATTTTCATTAAAATAAGCAGCAATGGTAGTGCCTGCTTTTGACGTTAAAAAATACAACTCTGTGTATTACAGTGCTGACCAACTCGGCTGTGACAAAATAAACACATTATAACGAAATGCAATGGTAGCTTTCCGCGTTCTCCATTCCTAAGGGCAAGGTTTCAACATTAGGACGCAGTTTATCACAGACTCGTCTGGCTGCCCTGGTGTGCGACTAAGCAGGGGGCATTTAAATGCAGGATACATCAGAGTGAAGGCGCGAGAGAGCCATTTCATCTCAAATATCAGCTGTTTAAGCCAGAGGCAACTCTTTGAATTTTTGGCCAGATGCCTCTTTACCTCTAGATGCACTCTTTCCGCTCTGTGGCCTTAGGGCAATAGAATTGTGTTGCAAACTATTGTTGTTCTAAATGAATGGTAACTGTCACGAGAGATGCTCCAGGCATTGTCTGTTGATGGCAAATGTTTTTTCTTCAAATAATATAGTGGCCGGTTTCAAACTGATCACGTCTCTTTAACAGCAGCATTCGAAGTGTGTTTTAAATCATTCGAAATATTCAATTGAATGAGGTCAAAAAGACTAAAATAATCTGTTTACATTTTACACATAGTGAACTTGGTTTTTGGCTGTTCGTTGTATTCAACAATTAAAGATTTGCAAAATGTTCACATGGCCTACAAAGCACCTTCTGGTTTGTTACACCATCAGACAATAAAATGACTAGAATATGTATTGCATAAGGCCTCCATAAACTGACATTATACAAAGATTTTGGAAGTGGTTGTCTACTGCGACATCACAGTAGAGTGCGACCCAACATTATACCATGGCACGGTGTCATAAGGGTTGCTCCTGCAATCCTCCACGATTCACGTCACTCTACAGACTTGAGGCAAGCTGGGGGAAAGGCTACTTCCGAGGTGAATACCGCTGTCATATATCTCCAGGTCTCGAAAAAATCAAGTGAGGAAAGAAACATGTATTACAGGGTCTCTTCACGCCCATTGAGCACAGCTGCTCCTCTCCTTTCAGAATGCAGAAATATTTATCATTCGCCAAAAGAGTAGGCATACATAGGCAGGTGGGGAAGGGACACAAGAGGATGAGTGTGTTTGTTGCTTACATGGGTAGGGCATGCAGAGTGATGATGAGGAAAGTGGAAGACGGTGACAAGATGACACGTAACTGTGATATTTCAGAGGTAGCACCCAAAGAGTTAGAGTGAGTGATAGCAGGAGAAGGCGGGGTTGAGAATGCCGAGAGGGATGTTGAATTTAGAGAATAGGGGTGGTGACAGGTGGTACCTGTAGCGTCCTCCCCAGCTCTGGTACATATAAATTATCATGCCACACACGGAACTTGGTATTACACATCTTTATTCTGTAGAGTTTAACTGTTAAATGCCCACTACTACATCATGAATTTTATTAGCCACACCCAATCACTTATGTTACTATTCTACGGAGTCCGTCAGGGACCAGAGGGGTCCTGCTATCTCTAACATACACAACACTACATCTCCCACCTTGTTAAATAAAAATTACACAAAAAAATACATATATACATCATAACTTCTCAATGAGTCTTCAAGGTGCTCGAAGCAATCTTCCAGATCTCATTGCGTGAGGTTGTGTAGACATAAGAGAGGCATCCGCAGCCAGCACAGGTGACACAGGCACAGGTGCAGTCTTTGTGCTCTCCTGACTCACAGATGGAGTCAACAAACCTTGAGGCAGGTGTTTGATTAAGGGGAATCTCTTGTGATTGACTTTCCAGGATGATGAGCAGTCACCATGTGTCCTTTGCTAGTCACAACCCTTAGTGGGGCAGCATCAAAATGAGCATCAGACTTTCATTTCTGTTTCTGCATGACAATAACTAGATCTCCTCTTCAGAACACAGTACTTCAAGCACATTGGTGTCTATGCCCATAGGACTTAATTTTGCATTTGTGAGTTGAATCAGTAGTGCAAAGTATATCAACGTCAATAGATCTTTCAGTGGTCCATTGTGGCAATTTGTTTTCCATTGTTCTCCCAAACATTAAGGTCACAGGGCTTTCACACATGATAGAATGGGGAGTTGACCTATATGCACGAAGAGTACAGTGAAGAACTGAGTAAGTTTACGTCTTTCCAGTGCACTGAATGGCCTTCTTGTGGGTCCTCATAAATCGCTCGACAACACCATTCGCCTGAGGCCAGAGAGGTGTGCTTTATTGATCCTTGACATTTAGGTGAGTGGGGAAATCTTTTAATTCTTGACCATTGTAAGGAGGACCATTTTCAGGTTTCAAAATCAAAGGAACACCCCAGGTTGCAAAAATACTTTCTAGTCCCTCAATGACTCTGTCCTGAGTGGTTGACAAAAGATTTTCCACAAGGGGAAAATGGGAATATTCATCAACAACTACTAGTAGATGATGACCATTGTCAAGGGGTCAAAAAGAAATGAATTGCAATCTTCTCACATGCATGCTTAGGAATATCAGTCATGTTTATGGATGCAGGTTTGTTTTGAATGACAAGCAGTTTCACTAATGGCATGCCCTTAATTCCTTTTCAACTCCTTCTCAAGATGAGTGAATCACACTAGGTCCTGTAGAGCTTGTTTAGTGGCAACAACTCCATGATGTACCTCGTGCAAGTTCAATGACGTGTTTCAGGGTCCCAAGTATAACAATTCTCGATCCTCATAATAAAATGTCTTCTGGGGTAATTGAAAGTTCTGCCTGACCATTTTTGAATTTCTGGTATTCAAGGTCATCATGAAGAGGTTGAGTATGTTTTCCCAAGTTTGATATTTAATAATGTCTCTGAGTATTAGCAAATCTCTGACAGTTCTCGTGGCAGCCATGATTTGTCCCACTGATATGGCAGCAGAGGTACTGAATTTTACGATTAAGTCAACATAAGCATCAGCAGCTTTAGAAGTGGTGTCATGACATGGTGTTGGTACACATGAAAAGTAGTGAGCAGGGTTTTGATCTCTCCTAAATGATGCCTAATCATACAATCATACTCCTGTAGTTGCCACCCCCACCCTCAATGTGAGGAGGCATCTTGGCTTTAGGATTGCCAAAAATAGTGAGTAATGCTTGGTGACAACCATGAACTGCTTTCCATACAGGAATACATGAAAATGCTCCCAAGTCCAAACCACAGCAAGGCTTTCTTTTTCAGTTTGTAAATAAGCATGTTTTATTGGTGACAAACTCCAAAAGCCACAATGTGTCTTAGTGCATTAGGATATCCTTTGTGCTGGGCAAGTATGACACCTAACCCCACTGGGCTGGCATCAATAACAATCTCTGTTTGTAGTTTTGGATCAAAGTATGCAATTTCAGTGGCATTCTCATTCACGTTTGATTTTATTGAAGCTTAGTTTACATTCACGTGACCATTGAAATGGAGCATTTTGTTCAGTAAGTTTCTCAATGGGGCACTTATAGTGGCAAATTCACGTTTGTACATTGAACAGTAACTGTCCATACCAAGGAAGTATTGCAGGATAGTTACATCTTGTGGGGAAGAAGTGGATGACAAAGCCTGTACTTTATTTGGATCTGGAGTCATTCCCCCATCAGAAAAGATATGACTAAAGAAGTTGAGCTTTGTTTTATGAAACTCACACTTTGCTGCTTTTAAAGTGAGACCTGCATCTGCAAGTATATGACACACTTGCATCAGAGCCTTATCATGTCCCTTTTGTGTGGCTCCAAAATCCAGTATGTCATCACTGTAATTGAAAGCATTTGTGAATGACTATATTATGAAGTGAATGACATCCTGAAAGTGTTCTGCAGCTGATGACATGCAGCAACTTAGGTCCTGCTTACAAGTTTAGTGGGCAGGGGTACCCATTATACCCTATGGAATTGTAATTTGGCAGACGGGATATCTGTCACATTTGTGATGGAGTAACCCCGTCCGCTTAACTCGTAAACAGGCCCTAAGTCTTTGATATCTAAATAAATCACATGAGTCTTAAAGGTAGTAATGTACCTGCAATTTTCTTCCAGTAGGAGTTGGTGATACTCTTTGTTCAGATCGTGATGGGAAAAGACTTGGCTTCAGTCTGCTGCTTAATCATGTCAGCAATGTGGGGACATGGATGTCGTTATCTTTCAATCAGCTTGTAAGCTTGGGACAACGCGCACAGCTCCTCCACTATCTTTCTTAGGCACTACCACTGTGGCTGACACCCATGGCGTCGGGTCAGTGGATCACTCAAGGAAGTTATGCTTTAATAGGGTCTCAAGTTCTTTATCAACATCCTCTTGTAAATGAAACACAATTTGACGATCTCATTGAGCAACAGGACGAATGTCCTCATTTATGCGAAGTTGCACTTTGACTGCCTTAAGTCGTCTTAGTCCATAAAATAAGGATGGAAACCAATTCAGTATCTCATGATAGGCATTGACATTGTAGTTCACAGAAATCAGCCCCATGTCAGCAGCAGTGCTGAAACTGAGTAAACATGCACTCGATGGAGTTCCTGGCAGGACATTAATGGCTGCTTGAAATTTCGTCTTTTTGTGCTTCACAGTTGCGATAAATGATCCTTGAATTTGCAGTGGTGTTGAAGCAGCCCACGTATACACTTTGGTTTTCGACTCGGTTAAAAGGGACACTGGAGACAGTTCATTGTACTTTTCCGCTGGTATGTTTATTGACGCGCCACTGTCTATGATAAAAGGTATGGAGCACCCATTCACCTTCAGTGAGATTTTGGGACAGTGTCCAAATATATTTTGCACTTTCACTTGTCGATCGTACTTCGACATGCAAACTAATCCTACATGCGCACGTTGGCCAGTGGTCGACATTGACATTGCACACTCATCTTCCTCACTGTCTCTTCACAATGATGGCGATAAACCTTTAGATAAGGAATCTGACACCAATTGGTATCATTCAGTTTCTACTTGCCTCAACTGATGTTGCTGCTTGGCCTTGTGGGTATGGTTGGAACATCTCTGGAACTTTCTGCCATCAATTTTGTTTTCTCAATGTAAAACACTTGATCTTTCCTTCGCTTTGCAAACTGTTATAAAATTGTTCTCTTTCATGTAGCCCTTGCATATCTGTCCAATGGCGGAACATTTACCTTCATGTGGAAAGGAAAGTCCACATTGAAAACACAACTTTTTTTTCTTATGAGACATTACTTTGTGGCCTTCTAACTTGGGTTTAAGCTTACTTTTCACACTCATCTGATTCGTTTTGAGCCGTTCCGGCCTCCATGTTCATGGCTTGTCTGTCAGCTCTTTCTTCCGCTCTAGCAGCCATGAGTTCTCATTCCATGCTGAGTGTTTCTTTCAACATTCATCGTCTGAAGTTATCGGAGAGACAACCATCTGTCACCCTGAGATGCATGGCCTCTTCAACGTTGGACTCATTGATCTTGAAATGTTTGATGAGTTAATCAAGTCTTTCTTCAAACTCATCCATCATTTCACAAGCTTTCTGTCTTTCTTGACTGAAAATGTACTTTTCATAGTCGACATTTGGCAATGGATTGAACTTGGTGTTTAACGCCTCTTTGATTTGACGGTATCTCACTTCATCACCGTGTGGTACCTGCCTTTGATGACTCTCTGTACCTGGTTGTCGCTGCCTTTAGAATTGCCATGTTGTATGAATTATGCCACTAAGTTAGACGGTGGCACAGTATCTCTTGTCTCTACCTTACCAGCAAATTTGTAGCTGACACCAAACAAACTTTGTGTAAGGCTTTCACCTTCTGTACAGGCTTTGCACTGGCTTGAGTGGCGATTTGGCGCCACATACGCCAACCATCGATTTTCCACTTCGACTGAGGCACACATGGTATGCACCAGCAATTTGCTGGACCACGGCAACCTCTCCAGGAAAGCACTCTCGGTTCTTTGGGTTGCAGGGTTTACGTAATCTCCTATCTCTTTGCCAATTGTTGTGTAATCCCCAGCTGAGGTACATATAAATGATCACACCACACATAGAGCTTGGTATTACATATCTGTATTCTTCAAAGTGTAACTGTTAGCTGTCCCATACTACGTCATGAATTTTCTTAACCACACCCAATCACTTAGTCACTATTCTGTGGAATTCGACAGGGACCAGAGGCGTCCTGCTATCTCTAGCATACACAACACTACAGTACCAAGCATTTTCTTTTATGTAAGACTGTATCATGCCACCTCTTTTTCCATTAATATTTTGCCTTTACATGAGGTCAGCTCAGGGATGGTGAGGAAAGTACATAACAGATACACACATGAAACACACATGGTAGAGAAGAAGCATGTGTTGCAGAAGTATATGCCACATTACTTGTGATAAAATGTGGTAGTGCTCAATAGTTAACTCTGTAAACAATTGCACATGCACTTCTGTTGAATCTAGTGGCTTCTACAGCTCCTTTAGAAAGCATGTAAAGCAAGTAGTGGGAGGTCTGTAAGCAGTAGAGAAGGGTGGCAAGAGGACAGGGGGATGTTTTACTTTGGATATGCATTTAATTTTTTTGTAATTTATGGGGAATTTCTAAAGCTCAAACACTTCAAGACGTTATATGGTGCTAGAGGTTATGCCAGGGTGCACAAGAAAGAAACACACAGACTGAAAAGTCAGGTTCTAAGGACTTTCCTGAAACATAGAAAAATGGGGATTGGCCCAGATCTCCGAGGGAATAGAGTTCCACAACTTAGCTCCTTGGATACTAAATGCTCTCCCACATCATCCTTTGGATATAAATATGACTGTGGTGAATCTGGTGTTGGAGACCAGCCAGATTGACACATCTGAAAGTTTTTCCAAAAGTACAAAGGTGCATGTTCAAAGTTGATTTTATACATGAGACATTTTGTTCCAATGGTGATATGCTTATGAAAAGACAGCCAATGAAGCTGACAGGAAAATGTTGAAGAAGGAAACAATATGCACCAAGGTGTTCTGTATTTTTTTAAGACACTGGATGTCTGTTTGGGTAAGTCTAAATAGAAAGCATTGCCATCGTTGAGTCTAGCATGGACAAAGGGCATTGGCAGCAAGTATTCGATAGGACAAAGAACAGAAAATACATAATCTGTCTCAGAAGATGGATCTAATGGATACATGACCTGCTGGCATTGGCTATCTGATGGTCTGACATTCAACTTTGTGTCTAGGATTATACCTAAATTCTACCTGAGTGGGATATTGGAGGGCCAAAGGGAATTATTCCAAACATGAGTTACTGGCAAAATGTACAATTTCTTGGGATTCATATTCGTGACGTTTTGGCCCATCTAATGGACAATAGCATTCATATTAGCGTGAACTTCCATAGTCTGATCATGTAGTGTAGTTCCTATAGTACCCCTGCAGGACCTGCGCTTTTGGATAACATACACTGTGGGCCTGTGGCAGACTGATTCTGAGCACCCCCACCGCGTACGTTGGCCTATGTTGCATTAGCTAGCTCACAGTGCCACTAGAATCTCCTTGTTATCAGAGATTAGTTTTTGGCATCTCAAAACACAACAACCCTGATTCCTTAGACTCGTGGAAACAATGTACTACTTTTCGCTCCGTCACTCGTGCTTACTCATTTGGTCTCAGATAGTTACACAGAAGAAACAGTTGAACATGTTTACAATAAGAATTTATTGCACAGTTGTTCTTCTAGTGTAAAATATATGTGCTGCGACAACTGTTAAACAGTAGCAGAGACATATGATCAGCAGTACAGTGAATAAACAGGAATAGTACAGTTCTACCATTTTGCAATAGCCATGAACATAAACATGAATATAAAATGCATTTATAAAATAAAGCGCATAATCCTACGATGCCTGTCTAGATGTACCTAAGTGTACCTAGCATGTGAGTAGGTGCAAAAGAGCCAAGAATCCCGCTAGGAATTAGTCAAACCCCATTACCTGAATAATGAGAGTGTGGAACCTCGTCCTGGTCTCTAGTTGGACACCCCGCAAGGGATGATTAGACCACTGTCAGCTGAAGTGACTGTATTCAGGAGCCTCAGCGTCTCTGGTCAGTGTGTCAGCCTGGAAGTCTCGGTTCCCTCTAACTACTGATAGCAAGAGGTGCTGTATTTATACAGAAAAGAATAGAGTCCCTTTGTCCCTTGTGTCTTGTGTTAGACAATGTTGGGTATGAAGATGACGTATGGGATGAACCATTTACGTAGATGTTTATGCAGGTGGATTCTAGCCCCTGCCTGGTTTCCTGGAGCTCTTATGAATGTTTAATCATACTGAAAGAGCACCTCGAAGATGGCCTAGGAGGCCATTGTTCTGGAAAAACCCTCCTTCTGTACCCAAACCACAGTCTAGATAAGGTTCAGCCCTCAGCGCAGTTAATGTGGAGAATAGGGAACTAATGCAGGTGAAAGATTATGCCTATATTAGGGCATCTCATACCATGCCTATAATAGGGCATCTATATGAAACATAACAATCACATGGATTGTCTTTTAGGCTGATTATAACCTGTGTGTCACCTGCATAAAGATACCACATTCCCTTGAGCTTGTTTAAAATATTGGCATGGGGAGCAGGGCGTGGTCCTTCGTGATACCCCAGCTCCAAAAGTTAGCGGCAGAGGATTAGGGGCCTATGAACTATCTGGATTCTGTACAAAAATTGTCTTTGACTTCAATTATTTCAAACTAAAAAAATTTAATCTGAAGGTCCACCATATTGAAAGCCGCAGAGAGGTCCAGGAGAAATAATATGTGGTTATTGTTGATGACCAAGGTGTAAGCTGGAGGCAGTATTCCAAAATAACTATGATATATTTCTCAGTAGAGAAGGGAGGTCGAGAGGGTGGTGCAAAGACAGGTACTGTATTCTTTAATACTTATAGGATGAGGGATTATCAAAGTTGAGGTGCATTGTGACTGGTGGCAGGTGACTTTGGAATGTTTTTATATTTCAAGGGAGGTAATGCAGAGGGAGGGCAGGCATTAGGAAGGTAGAGGAAAGTGACTGGTGATACCATGAATTTTAATATTAATTAGAACTACACCTCAACTATTTGGGGTAAAGGAGAAAGGAAAAGAAGCACAAGTGCAAAATACTTATATGGGTATCATCAGTCACTCTTATATATATTCTGTGATATAACTTGGAGACTTTAGATGTTAAATATATCCTTTGTAGTGTACCTAGGTAGGTTTGTATCAACTATGGTTCGTCAAACATCAAAACAGTAGAAATAAAAATAATAAAACAACGTTTTGCCTTATAACTTCCTAAAAAGATCTATTTGCATATGGTACACAATATATTCATAGATCTCCATCCTCAGAAGGAGACAGAAGGAAAAAATCAATGTATACTTTCCACTACTACACCAATCCATTGCTTTACTTAATACTTACCCTAAGTCTACATACAATAGCTCCTGCGCACTTTCTCAAGAGAGGGATACTTTTGAACATCAGGGGTAAAACTACAGCCCCTCACTTAACCTTCCTCATCTACCATGCTGTCCAAAAGGAATAACATTTAACTCATTTAGGCAGCTAGCCCCTCAAAATTAGTGCTTAAATGTACAACTATTGGGGAATTGTTGAGTGGCAGAGCTAACATCAGTCAGATCCCACTAACAAAAACAGACGAGATGGATGTTGCTCTAGACACAGCGTAGCTGGAAGACTTACTGAGACAGTAGCAAGGTGGTCAATGCATCTCTGCATTGCTGGGGCTGCATCTACCACACAGCCTCTCTTCCTGCCATACGGCACCTATAAATCTGGCATAAAGATTTAAAGCTTTACGCATGAAGGTGCAACTGAGACTAGTATAATGTGACTGAAGCTCGTGGTAGCCGTTCTGCTTCCATAATATGGCACCTGATGTCCTGCCCCCTGTATCCCACAACTTAGCTGCTGCCCTCGCCCACAATCTTCTGCACCTTCCCTCCCCCTCAGAACCCAGTGATGTGCTCTCTATTCTCAATAAGAGAGCAGAATGCTTGCCCTCAGTGCCTTTGCCACAGGTGACTTCAGCAGGCACAGCAATGTCACCAGTCCTGGGAGAACACAGATTCACGACAAATCAAGGAGATTGTGGATTACAGCACAACTCTACATTTGCCTGCTTCCTGTGGGTTGCAGAGACAGTAGAGAAATAGGGGAAGGCGAGAGAGATGGTGGACTGACATGTTTCAATGCATGGCCAACGTCAAGACTTGGAGCCCTGGAGGAGGCAGTAACTCCAATGTGTTGTTGATCTAAAAGAAAAAAAAGAAAAAAAAGAAAACAAGGGATACAAACAGGTCCCCAACAAACCTTCCTCCATGGCCTGGCTTCAAATATCCTCTTCAAAAAGGACATCCACATCAAATCAAGCTTTTTCAGTTCCACCCACAGATTCTGGATATTTTGCCCTAGTTCTTATGCACGTTTCCTTCTCTTTGTTTTCCACTAGGCATAAACTAAAACCCCTTCTTTGAGGGTATATTAAAGGGAACCTGTTCGCTAATATTGCTGATAGAACGAAAGTTATTCTTAGCCCTTAGAGGGTATCTTTGAAGTTATGTCATGGCTTTTTTATGGATATTATGTTAAACATAAATTATGTTTATGGATAAAATATACCTTCTTACAGTATATTGTATTTTGTAATGTATTTTTAATGTATTCTTCATTTAGGTTTTCATTTTTGGATAGGCTTGTGCTTTATCAAGTATATGAAATTAAATTTAAAATGCATAAATAAAAGTATTAACTGCAGTACCCAAAAAGTAAGCAATCCAACCACCCTTACAATGAAGAACACCAGGCAAAATAATGAGAAAAAGTTAAGTGAACAGAAGAGTCTTTATATAGCGCTAACTTTACCCATGAGCACGTGTTACATTACACGAGGATACATTTTTTTTTTCTGTGCGCGTCACCAGGATGCCAACATGGTCCCCAATTCCAAAGTCGGCAGCTCTGTCCTTAGCACACATCATCGAACCATTTTTTGGAACTCAAATGCATATCAGACTGTCTGTACACTGACTATGTGGCAAAATACCTCTTTTCAATAACTTTACCAAACAGATCATAGGTATATGCACCCATGTTTACTCCACTACTGACTAGTATCTTCCAATGGTAGTAGCTATGAATACAAATATTTGTAAAATGGGGTAACAGCACACACAAAATGGGTTGACGTTGGCTTGTGCTCATTATTCCCTTAACGTCAGCTTGAAAATAGAGGACAAAAATTCACCCAATATTCTGCAGAACTGTTACATGCACTAGGGAGTTTTTGTGCCTGTATTTTACATGGTATTTTACATGGTATTTTACATTTTACATGGTATTTTACATTGTATTTTACATTTTACATGGTATTTTACATGGTACCTAAATGACCCAGAACAAGTCCGTTTGGTTAATCTTAGCAAAACAGTGACTTTTACAAATACCCACTGTGGAGTAACTTACTGTCATAATAGGAACATTAGGTAAAGTTCCAAGAAAATTAAGTGGCCTGCTTGTGGTACAAAGAAGCCATTCCCATAGGGGAGGGTTTCCCCACTGAACATTTCTATCCTCGCTCGGAGCCTTAGAGGGTCTGTTCAATGAAGTCTCAAAAATCAAGCTGACATCAAACAATGAAACCTATTGATGGCGACTGTTAGCAGTGCAGGGCTGGCTAAAGAGAACTGCCATTTTCTTTCTTTACACTGGATGGCCCCGAGTTCCGGAGAGTCAAATGGAATATCTGTTGGATTGAGTACCCTGATGATGCAACAGCATGGATACAGTCTCTGATTCAACATTCAAAGACGTCCCTCAGGACAGTAAGTCACCCTTTTACCAGATGTTTCACAAGATGCCTATCAATCAGAATCAGCCATCACGTCCTTTCTACTGTGCTGTCCGAAGCAAAGTCTTGGTCAGTTTAGGTCACTCCCATGTTTTTCTTGTAAAGAGCCTATGTAAGAATTAGGAATATTATTTGTGCAGGATATGGTGAGGCCTACACAAGTAATAGGTCCACAATTTCTCCTAACTGGGAGCCAAGTTCCTCACTGTAGCCCTTGACCAATGGTAGCGAAGCAGAGCAGTCCAAGGCCTACTCTGGGTAGGTAGTGTGGGCTAGTGATCACCATTTGCTGGCACGCAATAATAACACTCAATAAATTATTGTCCAGTTAGTGCGTTTTCTTTCTCACATTTATTACATACATGCTACTAAATACTGTGCTTTAATTTACAAATATATATATATATTAGAGAGATAGAAATACCTTTTGACCCCTACTGATTCATGACTCCCAAAATCACGATACCCCGCCCAAATATACCTGACAGAACATCAAATATAAGGGGTTGTTACTTTAAATAAAACAGGCCAATTGGCTTTGTCAAGGGTCTTAACATCAATATATAAGGCATGCTATTGACTTTGTCAAAGGTCACCATATTAAAATATAAGGCAAGCCTATTGGCTTTGTCAAAGATAACAATAAAAGATAAGGTTAGCCTATTGGCTTTATCAGGGGGTCACCACAATATAAGACTAATAACTTCATATTAAAAAAATCCCTAGTATATGCCGAAATCAATAACCATATTTAAATGAACTCATTTTCGTTTAAAACATTACAATGTTCATCAAAAATCACGGTTTCCAATCTATGAATAAAGCATTAACCATCAACATAACATGTCTGGTTCTTTCTTCAACATATTTAAGCCACATTAAATACAGCCATAAAACCAACCACTCATGATCACTACTCTCCCAAGATGTAGAGTAAATGTTCCAGCCTTAGAAGTGCTTGAAACAATGATGAAAAGACTGGGGGTTCATAGATTTCATGTCCCCAGAAACGTAGGGTCAGTTTTAAATATGAACTCTGAGGGGCCGCTGCAACTCTTGCAGACCAACCCAAAACACATCTTACATGTGTTGGAAGTGCCCCTGCCATCCTGGGCCCACCACAAGAAAGAGAAAGTTCTCAAATTAATCCCAGCGGGGCATTATAGGGTGTTCCCTCGCAGAAGCAGTTAATATTTGACGAGTGACTCTACTGCTGCATGTGGGAGAGCTGTGTGTCTTTTTTTGCAGTTGGCATGGGGACAGCCTTTCTTCTTGCTCCCTCCTGTGCTCCGGTGGTATACAGGCTGTTGGGTGCCCTCCACCCCCATGCAGACATGACCGGGGGTGGGGCGGAGGATGTGCTCATGGCCCTCTGGGCTTTGCCTGGAAGTGCTGGGTCCCTGGAATGGGGTACTCGAGACCCAGAAGTTGTCTTCAGGGCCCGGAGATGTTGTCCTAGGCCCCATGTAAAGTTTGTGCTGGCCCGGGCAAGGGTCCCTGGGCCGATAGAGAGTCTGGGAAGGGGGATCCCTGCACACTGATCAGCAGTGGCAAAGTGCCCAAAGCATCTAAGCAAGAAAAAATGAAATCCAGCATACCACCAAAAATACAGGAGGTAGAGGCAAACAGTTTGGGGAAACCACACCAAGGATGCCAAGTCTAACACCTACATTTGTGTGGTTTGAATAATATTGTCAATTCTTATGCATCTGTATATTCATTTAAATAACACTTTCCATGCATTTTATAGCTCAAAATGTATCCACTTGACTATTGCTTTACATCTATAGCGTAACTGTGTATGTATCTGTAATTTGCATTTGAATGTGTATTGAGATGCTTGCTGCACTAAGTTGACCGAAAGCCTTAAGCACTGGGATTTATTAATTTTTTTATTTTAAAGTGAATGCTTGCTTTGGATGCAATGTTTTTCTCTCCTCTGTAGATGCAGTTACATGAGCTCATGGTTAAAAAAGGCACATTGTGTTAAAGAGATAGTGAGGCTTAAAATTAGTATATTATGGCAAGGATGAGAAGATTTAATGAACAGAGGGAGGACTATTGTCCGAGCGGAATAGGGAGAGGGGAGGAATCCAAGGACGTTCTACTATGTGGACCAAAGAAAAGAAATCTTGAGTGTAGTTGCAAAGTTTTGTTGTTTGAAGATGGAAATTAATGAGATGGGATGCCTGATTCTGTTGTATGTATAACTGAGGATTGCACTTTAGCTTTGTTCAGATTCCCTTTAGACTCTGAGAGGTACAGACCTCTTTGCAACATCTCTGTTGTGTGGCTTTATGCTATACAAAAGTCTTTGCCTTTAGAGAACTTCTACAGAGGTTCTGCTATCCTGACACCTTTCTAGGCTTCCCTTACTTAATAGGGTTTTCCTAATTTCTAGTTTAGAATAGGGCTTAGAAGATCTTCTTAGATAACCTAATATATAGGCAATAGGATCGAAACTTTCAATCTTCTCACCAGGCTTTGTTTGTTATTCCTTGTATAGCAGCTACAGAATTTTTCATTTGCTTTCTGTTATTGAGGATACATTTTGTACCACATTTCGGATATCCCTTAGGAATTCTGTATTTTTAGACTATGTTTCTGCAACTGATTTATGTCAGCTTGGCTTTGAATTTGTAATAAATCCATACTTAATCTCATCTATCGACTCAGAGTTTTACTGTGTGACCAAATGGGTTACACTGTATTTGTTAAATTGTATTTGATCCTAACTCTTTTTATTTCTCAGGCACCTATATCCTTTCATTGCAGGGGGCCAGGATGAAGGAGCTCATGTACTAGGCGTTCTACAGGTCACAGGTTCCAGCCCTGGTAACAACTCAATGAGTTATGCACCCACTCCAGAAAGATGTATGTAACCTTCAAGGGCTACTTTGGATTGTTGAAGTTGGTGCTCAATCATTCCATATTCTAAGAATGATAAAATAGGTTCAGCTGAGTAATAAAATACTTGCAGCCAGTGGTCAAAATAACACACAGATCAATGTACCTTGCCAGACATATGGAGCACTTCATAAAAAATGCAAATGTACCACCCATCCAAGGGCATTAGCCCTCACAAAATGTATGCAAAGCGCTATTTAAGTCCCAGTGTAATAAACTACAATACTTATGGTTGACTATTGAGCTGCTCTAATTCCATTACTCATCCTGCAATTATGGCTTTAAAAACATTTGACTTTTTCTTGATTTTGCTTGTACAAGCATTGAACCACAACGCCTGGAGACTTATGGATCAAGGGCTTAACATTTCACAATGTTACAGGCAGGAAGAAAATTTCTACCCAAGATAACATTTCTAACAATGGCTGCCTTGAAAGAATGAAACGATGAGCTGGACCTGCCAAGATTTGAACTTTTAACATGCATTTTACACAAATGCCCATCACTGCAGCCGCACTTCAGTTTTGTGCCCACCTACATTTACAAATTCCAACTTTTAGTTTTATATTTAAATATTTTTTATTTAAATAAAGCATCAATATGTATGTACAATGCCAAAACTATAAACAGACTACCCCACCCTTACTATAAGACACCTACTTTCCAGCACAGGATGTCTTTGTTTTACGCGGGTATCACTTCACTATAAATAAATTGTGCTCCATTCTTTTAATTTCAGAACGTGTCTAGCAGCGTCGGTTTGGTAACGCGGGCACTTGGGCAATGCCCAAGGGGCCGGTGTCTGAGCTCAAGCTGTGGGTTGCTTTTTTGAGCAGCCTGGGGGGCCAATTTGGGTGGTTTCTGCATTGTTCGATGCCACCATCAGCCCAGTGGGTGCCTGGGGGGCCTTTCTGGAGGTAGATGGCGTCCATTACCTCCCTTTTATCGACGGCAGAGGTGTCACTCCCTTTCTCTCGCTGGGCTGGCCCATTAATATATGCATATTGTGCGGGGGCAGGTGGCCTGAACAAAAGTGGCCTCACTTGTTTTCAGGTGTGTTTCACCAGTGTAAGCTAATCTGTGCATTTTTTTTAACGTCCCTCCCCCCAACCTTTTTTATAAGCTTTTTCTGTTTCACTGAAAGCTGAGAAGCATTATTATTACTTTTTCCACATGTTTGAATTCACCTCTTTTCAGACAGATCACGTGGGAGAGCATTTTCTTGTCCGCTCCTCTATGGAGTCCTGCGTTACCCCTCCTTGAAGCAAGTCACAAACCGAGGTACAGCAAATCCTTTATGGCTATAAGATTGCTGCATTGTCCAGTGCTTAAACACAAGTAACCGAAGCTCTTTGTTTATATTTTGTATGTTGTCAGTCTTACAGTCAGAAGGGCTGTCATTATCAAGTGAGAATTTATTTGTACAAAAATGAATTTTCAGCAGCAATATATTCATATATGAGTGCTTGTTATTTGAAAGTTAGCTGGATTCCTTGGATGAAGAATAAATAAACACAAATAATATTTATAAAAATTATTGTTTGATCAGTTCTACTCACCAGTACGTTCTGCAATAAGTACATTTTGAAGAACAAATGTGGCAGATGGCATGTGCATGTTGTGTGATCTTGGACACATCGCTTTCATTCGCTATGCCCCAGTTCCCATAATTGCCTAAAATGTTAGCAAATAAAGGTAAGGCAGTGTGTAGTGCTGCACCATTCCATGAGGGTCCTTTTCAGATCGTTCATTTTTTTAGCCATCAGTATTCTACATACGGCTTGTACCAAAACTACAAGTCCCTGAATCCAAAATGTGTAGGATCGGTAAAAGGACATATGCCTACTATGAGAGCTGTGTATGTTTAACCTTTTCCACCCATTGTGTACCTATAATCATTTTCCTCTAACGTCTTTCAAATACATTCTTAGTCGTATTGTGCCTGATAATTTACTTGGAAAACACAGAACGTGAAACTAAAAGGAAGTTGAAGGATGAAGCGGAGGGAAGTGTTTTATACATTATGGAAAATTATAGGCTATGTCAAGCTGCAATCCATCTTGTGAAGGCTCACAATTGCTTAGCAGATCCTGAAGTATTCGAATATCTCCTGAATACATTTGCACCACTCCCCAGGTTTCATTTTTGCAAAGACTGATAGGAGGTTGCTGGATGTCAAACTGCATGGAATGGAGATATGTGCGTCATGTGGGCTTTGTGATACTGAATGGAAATGTTTGCCTAACTTGGGCCACTCCTGACACTAACATGTGGAAACTAATAGTCTGGCACGTTAATCCAAGACAAACTGCATGTAGCCTATTATACTAATGACAGCATTAAGCAGTGTTTGAATACCACCTTGGCCTTATTCCAATCATGCAAGAATGCGTGTGCAGCACATATGGAGGGTGTGCGTGTGTGAATGTGCGTGCGTGCGTGTGTGAGTGAATGTGTGCGCGTGTGTGTGTGTGTGTGTGTAAGAAAGAGATCTTCAGGTGTATGAGCCTGTCTGCTAATATTTTCTCTCACCATAAGTATTGTCAGCTGGAACGTATGTCATGAAGTATTTTCTACTTTGGGGAGAAGCTAAGACTGGTCTCAATAGGTGTGTGCCATCCCAAGCCCCAGAATGAAGATGTGCACTGCCACTGTCCGTCCGTTCTTTAACTGCATTGTGTGGTGAGGAGAGTGTGCATTGCTGCAGCCACTGGACTGCCTCTCTCAGGACTATGGTTGTCTGCACTGATACAGAAGATGGTGTCCTGTTTGAGCCTTCCAATCATGTTTGTGTGTAATAATGTGAGGATGACACTGAGAGCTGTAAGTGGACATATGGGATTGTAACTGAGCAGAATAGCCGTTTTGAAAATGATGGTTGCCCAAGGGTATGTGATGGCTGCCTTTATGACGTGGTAGTAGCATTGTACACAAACCTCAGCACCTTGCGGTAAAGATACAGAATAACAACTGAAAAACCCAACCTCCTAAAGAAGTTTAGGTGTATCAGTATGTGACAAACAAGAAGTTCAGTCACAGCAATACAAAAGATCAGTAAGTGATAAAATGTGGTGCTCAGAGAAGAGTTTCTGGTCCTCTCTTCTATATATGAGTAAAATCTAGAATCGTCTCAATTAAAGTGCAAATTAAGGAGGATGGTTTAAACCCTAGAGGATCTGAAAATTCAGGCGAATGCAGAAAAATAAGGAAATACAGGAACGTTTGGGAAGTGTGAGAAGGTGTCAGCATTGCAGAAGCTCGGTCAAGAGTCTTCTTGGGTCAGAGAATTTTGAGTATTAGCCTAAGCCACACTCAGCAAGAAACAAAGGAAATAAGCATAGAGGCCTAAACCTCTCAAAGTCCAAGGGAAAGTGGCAGCCAGCTTATACAGTCTAGACTCCAATTATTTGCACCAAAATCACTCAACCTCGGTTTACATAATCAGGGGTTCCATTGTCCTTTTCCATTCTCATGTTGTAAGCTGCAACATTTATGAAATGTCCCACACTGAACATGGGAACGGCATTGTCCTAGTTTAACCAAGCCATGCTGTAAAATTGCTTAATAGGATTCCTCAGTTAACACTCTGATTCTCCATGTTCCTTTGTCAAGGTGGTCTTCTCAGGCTCTCAATTGCTAGTACAGTGTTGTATCTATTCTCAAACTCACTATGTGAGTGAACGCACCTGCAAGGGAAAAGTCATGCAAGCAGAAATGGAAAACAATATTTTATACAAAATGGAAAACAGGCCTAGTAAGGGCAATTTTAGAGCATTAAATCAATGGTGTACATATAATATGCGTGTGCACTTTCATACAAAAATGAATATAACTTGTCAGTACATTAGATTCATATTGTATGTGGCATACAGTGAGTTTTTTTAATAAGTATGTGTAAGTATGGGAAAGAACTACATTTTATATGAGATATACATGAAACATTGTGTACATTACATATATCCATTGTCGTTTCTAGAGTAAACACATTCAAAATAGGTGAGGATGGTTTATTCATCCAATCACCAACGATTAACTCATTTAAAACAGTTAAGCCACACATTGTTATGTATGAATTCTCTAATTCGACAGTGAATGCACTACAAAAAGGATGTCAAGTGCAACCCCTTTACTCCTAATATCTTTAGGCCACACAGGACCATGTGCTATATGCATGTTTATGTTATGTATTTGTGACGTGCATAGGTGGAGTCAAAATGACAATGCTCCACCATCTCTGTTTAAAGGCTGTCAGCCACAGGGTCGAGGGATCGAATGTTGCGCTGTGTCTGTTATGCAGAGGGAGTGAAACTTGAATAAAGAACGATTAAAAAATAAAGTTATTTGGATTATCTTAACAGAGCAATAATGCAATGTGCTATGTGTTCATGTATAGAAGTAGTTTATACAACAGTCTTAAAATAGACAAGTTAATATTAGTTTCGATCTTGTTTCTTCAAATGTGACCTCATGAGGTCTTTTTTTCCAAATGTGGCATCGAATCTCACCACTGCTTTCATTTCATAGTTCCAGCTTCTCATTCATACACCCGCATCTCACGTTCCAATAGCATGAATCCTCTTATCCTAGACATTTTGATACAGCAAATGTCCATGGGTTTTGTATATGATAGTTGATGGTCGGCAGTGGGGATCATAGCAATAAATCACTTTCTGCAGCTGATGCTCTTCATAAACTATTCAAGCGGCTCGAGCTGGATTTATTGTGTTGGCGGCGCCCTATAGCGCGCGGTTGCCATGTATTCACTCTGCGCCATATATTATACAGTCTACAAAATGCTTCAGAAGAACCAATAAAAGAGACATGATGTGCTCATTGTTAACTAATGAATTATGTATATGCATCCTTCACCCAGCTCTCCTAACGTGATCATACGAGACATTGAAGACAGGAGTATAAACAGGAGATAACACTCTCAGCCACCGATTCAAAGGCCTTGGTAGTTTTTCAGTAAGAAGGGTGACTTTACAGTCATTGTGCACATTCGAACAAGGTAGCTTGGCAATCTGACGGTACACTAGCATGTGAGCTCAGAGGCATACATTTCTAAGGCATATGTTTGGAAAAAAACAAGATTGTCCAAGTATAAACACTTGTTTTGTATTTTAATTATATATTACACTTATTTGAGAAAATAACAGCTTAGCCCTACCCAGCCTTGGAGTACGTACAGATTGATCACACTTAGGAAGGCTGAAGTAAAATATGCGTAGAGTTCGAAGGAATTACCTGCCACTTCCATCAAAAGTAGGATTTGCAATTACCAAATAGCGAATTTTAAGGAATCGTTATTTGATAATTGCAAATCTTTATGCATGTGGGAATCGCAATACATTTTGTGATTCCTTAACATTAGCTAAAAGCGATTCGGTAATTGTGAATCGCTATTAGCTAATGTGACTCTATTCATTCCTATAGGCCCATACGAATGAAAGGGAATGCATTCGCAAATTGCGATTACCAAATTGGTAATTGCACATTGTGAATGCAATTCCAAGGGTGCCAGGGGACCTAAGGCCCCCCTGATGCACCCCCCAAAAAAGTGTGTGCATGATTCCCTTACACGTGTGTTCGCCACATGTCACTTTGAAAAATGCACTTTTGTGCATTTTTCAAAGAATGAGCAAATTACCATCAACTTGAAGTTGATGGTAATTAGCATTTCCTAAATGCACTGTGTGCATTTAGGAAAGGCTCGATGCATCGACTTTAGGGAATCGCATATTTCAATTCCCTAAATGCATTTGCAATTTAGGTAGTCGCAAAAAATTGCGATTACCTAATTTGCCAATGTAAATGGTTTCATGCATCAAAAAAGGCCTTTTTCCTGTCGCAAAAGGGCTGATTCGCAGAATCGGTCTGTTTGCGACCAGAAAAAAGGTTGATGCATGTGTCCCTACATGTTTATGTATATTGAGAATATGAGCAAAGATTGTAACAATGAAATTGATCATTAATGGGATAAAGTAACCCCAAATTATATTATAAAGGATATTTCAAAGTTCCGAAAGTGTCATGAGCATATGCGAGCCCAAAATAAGAGGCCAAGTACCCTGATATGATCATGGAGCTCTGAGGTGACTTACAATTTTCATAATAGTGAAAGGTTAGGAGGTATATTATAATAAGAGCATGCTCCCTCTTGACCTATAATCCTGTTTTTTTAAGTTCAAAAAGATTTTATTAACAAGAAAGAAAAGGCGTCACACCATAATACGACAAGTTGAATGCATATCACATCAAAAAATAATTACAATACAGTAAATAAATTAGGCTTTTTGTTTAAAAATAAGGAAAATTGCACCTACAATAATATAAACCCTTAAGGATCGGAACAAAATGGAAACAAGCAGGGGTATTTAAGGAGGTTTTAAAACTTCTTGTTGGGCTGGACAAAGTTGAAATGAACGAGTAGCACTAGCATCCAAATACATGGTAATAGGCGACCATAAAGCTAACCTTTTTGGTGCTAAATGCAGAGGGTATACAAAGGAGGTATCCAATCTGTGATTATGGCAGACGGCGTACCACCATGCCCTATAGGAAATCTTAGAAAAGTCTTTCCAATTTGCTGTAATTTGCTGGAAAGCGACTGCTAGCAATAAATCAACAATTTTAACATTAGACGAAATGTCCTCCCAGCAAGATGATAGACTTCCTAGAAAAACATGAGTATAAGAAAATGGAAAAGCAGTACCAAAAATCAAATTAATTTGAGCCCAAATTCGCCTCCAAAAAGTAAGTATAATAGGACAGGAAAATACCATGTGAAACAAATCAGCTTTAGCAGAAGAGCAAGTCCAACAAGTATCAGGAACTGTAGCAAAACTTTTGCTCAAAACATTAGGTGACAATAAGAGCCTATTATATACAAAAAACAAAGTTTGCGTCGTATTTGCGGCTCTGGAAGATTTATGAAGTTTGACCCATTATTTGTCCGACAAGGATACTGACCAAGAGACTGCAAAGTCTCGCTCCCAGGCTTCTTCAGTTGGAGATTTCTGTCGAGCTTTACCAGCACCATGTAAAAAATTATATAATGTAGAAGCTTTGGGTGTTGTGAGTAACAAGCTTCTTAGTTGTGAGGAAGGATCTGGATTGGTTGAAGTAGGGGTTGCCGCTGTTAAAAAAGAGAGAGCATCCAACACAGCGTCCTTAAGAATGAGATATTGACGCATGAAGGAGGTAGGTAAGTGAAATATAATGCGGAGTGAGGAAGTCATTTTGATAATGGGTGTAGATAGGGCTTGGGGTTTGCGAGAGAAGGACAGGTATTCATTGAATGAGAAGGGGGAAAGGAAAAGGCGCTTGGTTGCAGTCCATAGGGGACAGGCCTCCCCATGATCACGCAACCACAAAGAGGCTTGGCGTAAAAGAAATGCTTTGTGATACATCGGGAAATCGGGAAAATTAACTCCACCGTCCGCCTTGGGACCGGTTAACCTAAGTATAGACATTCTAGGTTTTTTCTTGTTCCAAAGGAAAGAGGAGAGAATATAATTAATCTTCTGGAAGAATTTTGTTGGGATAAGAACTGGAATATTAGAAATGGTGTACATAATGATAGGTGATAACATCATTTTAATGGTATCAAGTCGACCCCACCAAGATAGATAAAGAGGGTGCCATTTAGCTGTAAGGTCTGAAATTTTTTGTATGCACATATCCATACACTAAGATACTGTGTCTGAGAGAGAAGATCTGATATGTAACCCTAAATAACGAATGTGATTAGGGCTCCAAGTAAAGTGGGAGGCTGTAAAATCAGATTTGAAAGTGTATTTTGTAAGCGGCAAGATCTCACACTTATCATTGTTTAATTTGTAGCCCGAAATGTCAGAGTAGGCTTGTACTTCAGCCATAAAGGCAGGAATTGAGTCATCAGGTCGAGACATGAAGAGCAGAATATCATCCGCATAAGCTGCTAGCTTAATATGCGATCGGGGTGTTTGAAAACCATACACTTCTGGGTTTTGTCGTAACTTTGAAAGAAATGGTTCCAAAGCCAAATTAAAAAGGAAAGGTGAAAAGGGACAACCCTGTCGCACCCCTCTTCCCAAGTCAAAAAATGGGGATATCAACCCATTGACACAAACAGCCGCTCTTGGATTGGAGTACAAAAGAGAAATGAGGGAAATAAAATTGGGACCAAATCCAAACCAATTGAGGGTATAAAACAGGTATCTCCATTCAACCCTGTCAAACGCCTTCTCGGCATCCAACGCTATTGCAGCCAGAGGGTCTTTAACATGCGAGGACTTTGACAACACATTAAATAAGAGACGTATATTATCTGTTATATAGCGGCCCTTGACAAATCCAGACTGCTCTATTCCTAACAGATCCGGCAGAAATGAGTCCAACCGCAAGGCTAAAGCCTTAGAGAAGATCTTATAGTCAATGTTTACCAAAGATATGGGCCTATAATTCTTGCAATGTTTCGGGTCTTTACCTTCTTTAGGAATTAAGCAAATATGTGCGTCTGAAAAGGAACCTGATGAGCGTCCTGATGTACTAAAAGAACATATTAACAAATGTAATTTAGGCATTAAGAGTTTGGAAAAATGAGAATAAAACTCGACAGAAAAACCATCCGGGCCGGGTGCTTTGTCACGCTTAAGAGAATGAAGGGCAGTTGTCAACTCTTGCTGCGTTAGGTCTGATTCCAATAAAGATAAGTCTGGTGGAGTAACCTGGGATTTGTGAATGGTAGAGAAAAATTGTGAAAGGGCATGATCTGTGGGCTGCGTTTCAAAAGCGTAGAGGGTTTTATAAAAAAGAGAAAATTCATGCAGAATGTCCCCGTCTTTAAACTTCGAATTTAAATTTGCATCATAAATAGATTCAATGTTCAATTTATTGTGATTAACTTTCAAGTAATTAGCCAAGATTTTCCCAGCCTTGTTTTTCCCCCTGCACTGGATTTTAATAAATAAAGGGATGCATCATCTGTAGACTTCTTGTTAAATTGCATTTTGGCCTTAATAAGAGCATCTAAACAATCCTTTGAGTGTGAGGTGTAGTAAGAGTGCTCCAGTCTCTTGATGTCCTGAAGTAGGTTTGTGACCTGTGTACGTGCGTTCTTACGTTTCCTTGCAACAAAGGTTAGTATAAAATCCCTAGCAGAAGCCTTAAAGGCATCCCACAGAGTAGAAATGGGCATAGAATCTGTTTGGTTAATCATATAAAATTCCTGAAAGAAAGAGGTGAATGAGGCGGTGAATTTTGGGTCCAATAGAAGGGAATTATTAAAGCGCCACCTCTTCGGACCGTCAGATTTGGGTAAAATGTCAATGCCAATGGAAACCGGAGCATGATCTGATAACAAAATAGGGCCAATTTCTGCATGGGTAAGAGTCTGCGAGATGGTATGGGAAACAAAAATATAATCAATTCGTGATTGGGAGTGATGCGAAGGGGAATAAAAAGTGAATTCCTTGGTGATTGGATTGCATAGTCGCTACGCATCAAGGAGTTTGTGTTGGGCTATGGCATGGACAAAGGATTTATGAATCTTATTGGGCACAAAAAGGGACCGTTGAATGCCTATCAATAAACGGGTCAAGAACCTGATTACAGTCCCCAGCCAAAATAAAGTTATCACTAATGCAGTGAGAGATTTGCTTGGCAAAGGAGGGCCAGAAGGAAGGGTCTCCACATGTGGGGGCATAAACATTCAGGAGAGAGACTGGAACACTCTTTAAAGATAATCTAACATGTATCCATCTACCCTGAGTGTCCGACTCTTGAGATAAGAGTGAGAATGAGAGTGTTTTGCGACAAAGTATCATCACTCCATTGCGTTTACCATCTCCAGGAGAAAAGAAAACCTCTCCCACCCAACCCCTCTTTAACTTTACAGATTCAACATCCGTGAGATGGGTTTCTTGCAAGAAGACAATATCCGCATTCAATTTGGCCAAATGAGTCAAAACTCTCTGTCGTTTGATGGGAGAATTTAACCCCCGTACATTCCAAGTTACCAAATTTAAAGACATATTCTAAGAAAAAATTGGTGAACTAATAACATGAGATAAAAGCCAACATCTGATACAGAAAAGCTCAGAACAGAGAGAAAGAAAAAAGCGATAATTAAGCCGAGAGCAAAAACGAGAAGAGGATAGAAGCCAAAGAGAAAGAGCCAAGAAAAAAGCAGGAAATCAAATAGAAATGATAATATAGTGACGGTAGAAAAGAGGAGTAGTTCAGCTGAATAAGAAAAGAGTTGCAGCAAAATGGTGTGAAACTTAGAAGTAAAAATAAATGACGAAAGGAAATACCGCAAAAAGCATTCAGAAAGAATAATAGGTACAATAAAAAGGCATACGCGAACAAATTGTGAAATACAATGAGCAAATATATCAGGTGTGACACAAAAAACAACAAATAACACATAAAAAAACATACCTAAGAAGGGAGATTGTGGAGGAGGGGGAGGTGAGACCACGAGGACAAACGGGGCATCCGAGCAAGGACACACGGGAGACCAGAGAGGAATCACGCCAGAAAGAATAGAGAATCTGTGGAAGTGAAGAACAAACAATTAAAACCAATAGGTAACAGAAGCAAGATACGCGACTTCAACTGAGTCAAAGCCATATCTGGCCATACCATTCAAACAACCAAAATTTAAGAAAAATAAGCCAGAACATTAAAAGAGAAGACTCATGCAAAACCTAAAAAAGTAATGACAAGGCAGTAATAGGAACAACACATTAAGACTAGGAAAAAGATGTGGAGGCGGAGGAATCCATGCTGACTGGTCTGCAAGAGTTAATGAAGCTCTGTAATTTCACCGGGTCTTCATATGTAGTGGTCTTGTTGTTATAGGTGACCTTAAAGAGGCAGGGGTGGAAAAGTCCATACCGAGCTCCCAAAGAGCGAAGATCAGGCCTCATACTTAGGAACGCCTTACGTCTGTTAGCGGTAGCTTTGGCATAATCCTGAGCGAAAAATAGCGTAGAACCAGACCATGTGATTTTCGGGATGGCTTTGGCCGCTGACAACACCTTGATCAAATCAGTATACTCCAGGAAATATAAGATTACGCCTCTTGGCCGTTGGGATTGCGCATTAGGAGAGGCGACTCGGCCCAATCTGTGTGCACGTTGAACATTTAGCACTGTACCCTCCGGGAGGTGAAGCAATTGATGCAGGAAAGATCTGAAAAAGGAAACAGCGTCCGACCCTTCAAGACCTTCAACCAAACCATAAATTCGCAGGTTATTACGTCGATTCCGGTTTTCAAGGCCCTCCACTTGACGCTGGAGCTCAGAAACTTGAGAGTGAAGTTGAGAAACACTTGCGCTCGAGGTCTTAAGTGAAGAAACACTATGCTCAACTGCCGAGACTCTGGCGTCCAACTGAGACCAATTGTCTGTGAGGACCTGCAATTTAACATTTGTCTCCTCCATAAATGGGCGGAGAGCTCGGATTTCCTCCAACAGGAGCTCCATGGAGACCGGCGAGGCTGATTTAGGCGGAGAAGGAGGGTCTTTTTTCAATCGCTTCGTGACAGACTTCCCTTGCAATGCAGAAGACGGATCCATTGCTGTTTCAGAGGAATGTGACGCAGACAGCAAAGTATCCTCGAATTTAGAAAACTCTGTAAAAATTCTAGAGTTTTTAACAAAAGATTGCTTCACGACAGAGGAACCTCTGGACCTGCCCATCAATTTTAATGAAGGTGACGGAAAAACTGTGAAAAATAAAATGACCAGTCCAACTATGACCTGCGCAAAGTGTCTACTAGTAATTCCCCCTCATAAGGGAAATCTCATCCTCTTATGGACATCTGTGAACCACAAACGACGATGGCCAGAAGCCAGAACCTGCTGATGCTGGCAAGTGGTAAAAAGGCCAAGTAACATAACAATAGGCATATGAGCTGAAACTCCTCACGAACATCATAAAATGGCTGCCCAAAAATAAATCAGCTCACCCTGGAAATAAACATGAAACTGGAAGTGCATGTGGTTGAGGAGGAAAAGGTACAGGCAAAAAAAGTACCTAATTCATAGCCAATATCGTCTGCTTGTAGTCACCGGAGGTATTAGACATCACGAAACAAGCTGCACTGCCTGAGGGGTCCATTCGCGGCAAGAAGACAAAATGGCGGACGCTACAAAGCGTTGTTCGTCAAGCGGCTGATGTAGAGGCGAAAAGCAGCTTCTCATCGTGTGCAAACGAGTAGAGACCTTCGCGCTGCAGCCAGCATACCTTTATGCCTCATTTCTCCCCTTCCGACATCGACGAGGACAGCGAAAAGCGCGTTTACTCCAAGGTGAGCCCGGGAGCCTCACTCGGACGCCGCCATTCACCGCGGGCGTTAGCCACGCCCCCCTATAATCCTTTTTTTAATTGGCTCTCATAAGCTCAAATTTGTCTAATTGGAGCAGTGGCAGTGACGGTTATACGAGACACAATACCGCAGTATATACAGAATTTTTGGAGTAACAGAAACAATTAATGAATATACGAATAAGTGACCATCGGCCATAGAAAACGGCACGAGCAGCAGGGAGCATAGACGTCTGATTAGTACGAGAAAATCGGCAAGGACTAGGCCGGCAACATACCACCTGCTAAACAGCCCGAGGAGAGTATTGTGAGTACCCTCGCTTGGAGCACTGTGAATATTGGAACAATCTGAGTTGAAAGTTTTATATGACAGATCAGTGAAGGACCACATGTTATGAAGTTTAGATTCGTAACCATAAAAATATAGTGCGCTGTCGATGCTAGCAGTCCTTAACATCACGGATAGAGCACTTTTTGTACAATAGCTACAGATCCCCCTTTCTTCACCCGTTACAAAGTAGAAAAATAACAGGTCCTGAAGAAGATGGAGTATTAATTAATGCATCGAAACGTTCGTCGACCAGAGAGTGTGACACCCCAATCATCAGCGCAGCATCTGAGGGATGATGTTATCACCCAGTTTTTGACACCTATGCATGGAGTGCTGTTTTGGGGTGGGGAATGATAGTGAGTAATATGTTTGTGACATGGTAGTGATTGAGAGAGTCTTGAGTGTGTGGGGGTATGTTTCTCAAAATTACAATTGTTGCTACATTTATGTGGGAATGATACAGGTATAGCTATAGTTTTGCAACTAATGATGAATTTCACAGCAATGTATGTATAAATTGTTTCAAAAAAGAAATGAAATGATTTTATGCAAAGTGTTATATATGAAAAAGTAAAAAGACAAAATAAAATAAATATAAAATAATAGTAACATATTTTGTGTGGAGATAACTATCATTAATGCCCCTTATATGAGCTTATGAGAGCCAATTAATAAAAAAAAAAAAGGATGATAGGTCAAGAGGGAGTGTGCTCTTATTATATTGGTTGTTTTTTTCTTCCCCCTTCTCCCTGACCTCTAAAGTAAGTTTTTTTAGGGGGTTGCCTTTTCAGTCTTAGGAGGTATATTATTCCTTATATTATATGAAATGCTCTTTTTTTCCAAATTCTGCCAAAAAATATTTAATGTGTAAGCACATTTCACGCGTATTTGTCCACCAGGGAAATATATTGTGTGAAGGTGTCTGCTTTTGAATGTCAGCTATATTTCACTGCTCCTCCACTCCCTTCCTCCTTTTTCCCGATTCATCACGCCATTTGAGCTCAAATAAATAATGTCTGTGAGAATCTGCTATGCTGTCTCTTCTGTTTCTATAGTTTCTCTATTCCACTTCTCTCCAACCTTTAAGAGACCATCACTGCATTGTGTATTTTCACGACCTGTTACATCTTTGCTGAGAGCTGAAACAAGCGATTACCAGACAGTGAAAGCATTCAGGAGAAGATGGAGTAGGGTTCATGCTGTCAGACATAATGTTGCTGGATGTCTGTTGTACAGTGACCCCCGCTTTGAGTGGTCACCCCTAGCTTTTAATTTTTTTGTGTACTCCCCTGCTGGTAATCTTGAACTCTAACACTGGGACGCTGTCATCCATTGTCCAGAGCATGTTATGGTGTTATGTTATCAGCATTTATAGAGCGGACGGACACTAGTTTCTTTGCGCTATGGCGTATGTACTCTTACTCCTAAAATATGTCGCATAGTACATGGTGCAGAAGTATACCCAGGGTATGGAAACTTAAATGCCCCTTGAGGACTGCAGCACCTATCGTGCCATCCACAGCACCCCACAAATAGGTGTAGTAAGTGTTACATAAATGTTGCAATACAATACAATACTGTTAGAACTGGCAGCCTTGGCATGGTTTTCCCTTACATTTTGCCTTCTGACCTCCTGTTATGCTGACATTGTTGCTGGCTTTAGGATTCTGGGCACTTTACCACTGCTATCTAGTGCTAAAGTGCATGTGCTCTGTACTCTAAACATGGTAACCTTGGAGTAGCCAGAATTGGCATAATTAATTTGTCCCTAGTAAAGTGTACTTCATGCGCCCAGGGCTTATATATTAAATGCTACTAGTGGGCCAGCAGCACTGATTGTGCCACCCACTGAAGTAGCACTTTACACATGGCTCAGGCCTGCAACTGCCGAGCCTGGTTGTGCAGTTTAAACTGCCATTTCGACCTGGCAAGTTAATCTACTTGCTAGGTCCAAACCTTCCTTTTTATTACATATAAGTCACCGCTAAGGTAGGCCCTGGGCAGCCCTAAGGGCAGGGTGCAGTATATTTAAAAAGTAGGGCATGTACTTATATGTTTTACATGTCCTGGTGGTGAACTACTCTTAAATTTGTTGTTCACTACTGCAAGGCCTATCTCTCCCTTAGGTTACCTAAGGGACTGCCTTATAACAATTTATAAGTGCAGCTTCCCATTGGGACAAGATAGGAAAATCAAATTTGGTGTCTCTGGACTCACAATTTGAAAACACAACTTATGGTGAAGTTGGTTTTTAAAGTGCAGTTCTGAAAATGACACTTTTAGAAAGTTGACCTTTTCTTACTTAAACCATTTAGTGCCTTCTGCCTGTCCCTGGAATACACATCTGGGTGGGTGGCAGCTGCACACAAAAGCAGAGTAGGTGTGACTGAGCAGTCATCTACAGGTTGCTGAGGCAGGATGAGAGGGGGGAGCTGACACGTGCACCTAAATAGGGCTATGCTTGTCACCACACAAAGGGTCACATACCCCCCTTTAGTAAGTTTGGGACCAGGGCAGGAAAGGCAAGGCTTTGTGCACTTCAAAGCATCTCTTTGAAGTCTCCCTACTTCGAGAGGATGTGGCATAACGGCCAGAGCTGCCAACTTTGGAACTGGGGAATCAGGTTTGAGTCTCGGTGTTGGCTCAACATCCTGAGATTCTGTCAAATCACTTAATTTTCCTGTGCCTTACAAAAAATGTATGTATCTTTGTATAACATAAGTGGTGCTCATGTAAAGCCCTCTAAAGCCTTTATGTTGAGTTCACGCTATATGTTAAATAATAAAAATTTGGGTATAAGTATTGGACCTCTGACACCGTGATTTTAGAACATTGCTAGAACTAAGGACATTCTGCCAGGAAGAAGAGCTGCTATGCTGTAGGAGGGACTACTGGTGTTGGCCTGCTTCCTGCTGATTGCTGTGCTGTAGGAGGGACTGCCACTTTGCTATCTGACTCATGGTGTTGGCCTGCTATCCGCTGCTTCTTGCCTAGGAGTGAGAAGGACTGGTACTGCTCTCTACACCTTTGAACCCAAGTTTCTCTAAGGGCTTTCTGGTTTGCCTCCTGGTTTGTTGTGCCAGGTCCATTAAAGTCTTCCTTCAACTCTGGTTTAGCTGCTGGACTCTGCCAACTGTGAGTCCTGCCCTGCCAAGAGGTGCCAATCCAGTCCTGGGCCTTGAAAGTGGGTTCTGCAGCTGGTTTTCTAAACAGTTATGACTGTGTCGACCAAACCAACACAGTGGCCTTGGACGCATGCCAGTTCTAGGACCCAACTGCAAGGCTTGACAATGATGCATCGCCTGCATTGAAAAGGGTTTGATGAGGCGGGACCCAACTGTGGGAATCAGAACCGATGCAACATCTTCGACACTGATGCTTGCTCCACCCAAGGTTCTTTTTCAGTGCGCCCTTCATGGGTCCTGTAGCCGGCTTGCCCTACATTGCGGTCAGCCTGAACTTTGGATTTACCCTGGTCCAGCGTGATCTAAAGTAACCCCTAAATGCTATTGGTTTTTAAGCAATATATTGCAGTTCATCCCTTAAATATTCATATCTTAAGCTCTACTTATTGGATCTTTGTCATTTTAGTCTTGTTTTACTCAGAAACATATTCTCTATTTTTCTAAACTGGTGTGGAGTCTTTTGTGGTGCTTTCACTGTGTTACTGTAAATAAATTGTTGCAGAAATACTTACAAGTTGCCTCTTACGTTAAGACTGACTGCTCTCTCTCTGGGGGGAGGAGCCAAGATGGCGATCGGGACGGCAGCGTAGGCTCCCGGCTCCGTGAACCTCCACATCCCGCACAGATATCCTGCATGAGATCCTTAGCCTGCGCTATATGCCAGTGTTGGTGGATGAGAGCAGCAACCGATCGTGTGATTCTGAAGTTTCTGGCGGCGGTACCGCCGGAGAAATGTCCATTTGAAGTTTGCGGCCTGTGCAACCCTGGAACCGGGACCTCGGGTGGACAACATGGCCGGGCGGCAGTTCAACAACAGCGGCCATTGGTGACTGGGTGGAGTCGGAGTACCGGAGCGGTGCGAATATTGGCCTGAATTTCGCTGTGGTCATTCCTACCACTGAGCGTAGCGGAACGAGTGCATGCCCGGGGTGGCAATTCCAGGATTCTCCGGTAATTGCCTGAGCCTTCGCCGGTGAGCTGCCCGGACGCTGCCCGTAACGCGTCCCGATTTCCGCGGGATGCTCCCGGATTTTCGCGGGCGCTGGTCCGTGGTGGGGATGACTGTTACCTGTGGCCACACACTGGATATATATTTTTGTCTGCCCCCGGAACCCTGTTTCCAGTGACATGGTACTTGATGCGCCTGTGCCTGAGTCCCGGTCCCAATCTGGGATGAACCTACCCGGCGGCCATCTTGCTAGGATGGAGCCTATCATCCTGTACACTGGGTCTCAGCAAGATTGGGAGTGTGTGCCTAAGAGGAGCGTAGCGGAGCGGGCGCCGGGAGCTGGGCTGGGGTACGGTGACTTTCTCGAAGCTCTCGGTGCCCTTCATTCCACCCTGGTTCACGGCGCCTCGGTATTGGGGAGGAAGCTTGATAGTGTTGCTTCAGCGTCGGAACAGTTGCGATCTGCCTGTCCCCAGGCACACAGGGACTTGTCACACTTCACACAGGAGGACAGTGTCGTGGCCGCCCCTGTGAATAGGGGAAAGCTGGAAACTTCGGACAATGTGCCAACGTGTGATCGGCTGGCTGTGGGTCCGGTCTGTTCCGGAGGTTTTGGATTTGAGCGGGGGGTGGTGGCTTTGTCCCACGCGCAACCTCCGGCGACCCAGGCAATATTCCAGCAACAGTCGCCTGCTCTGGCTGATTCCGCCTTCCTGGACCTTGTGTGCAGTACAGATCCTGGGGCAGTACTGGGAAAGATGGTCCTCCATAATGTTGACTGTGTTGGTGTTCAGAGACGTCCACCCTACATGTGTGTGTCTCTTCCTGGTCTTTTTTGGAAGCTCCTCTTCCTTGTAACATTGGACATGGCACTGGGTCGATGGGTATGCATGGGTGGATTCGCAAAGAGTGGCCAAGGATAAGGCTGATCCTTCAGAGGTTGTCGTCTAATAGGCGGGCGGGCACAGGGGTTGCGTGCTCTCACGACATAACTAATAGTGTAATAGGTACATAATGCTCCCCATTTTTTCTTTGACATGGTCGATTTTGTGTTTGTTTCCTGTTTGCTTTGGGGAGGAACATATTGGGCGGGAGGGAGAAGCCGGGGGCATGTTTTGAAGGCCCTCCTCCGGTTTATTAATACTCTCTTTACTCCCCCGTCTGGTGGGGTTTCCTTTCTTACTCCATTTTCTCTGTTTCTTCTATATTTCGGGTCTGGTTCCGGGGCGACAGGCACGCTGCTGGGGGGGGGGGGGGGCCGTACTCATCTGCAGAGGTGCAGGGTGGGGGGTTGGGGGAGGGGATTCTTTAGTTTTTTTTTTTGTTTTTTTTCTTTGTTTCTATGGCCTCCTTTTTCTTCTCTTATTCTTCTTTGTCTTCTTTTCTGGGGTCAGCACGGTAGGTCTCCTTTGCTGCCAATCACTGCTTTTTTATGTGTGCCTCAATTTCCGTGGTGATTTCTGGGTCTTAGGGCAGGGGACTGCAGGCGCAAATGGCCGTGAAATTCCTCCACATCCTGAACCTCCTGTTTTAGCGCCATTGCCTTGATAGATTGCTGTTTATTGTTGGCGTTTACTATTCTGCCTGCCATTTTTTGCTGCTGGGAAATTGTTTGGCACCTGATCCTTCTATCCCTTATTATAAAATGAAAACCTTTTGTATCCTGGTCCCTATTTGGGCTGTTCCGGGGCCAAGAGTATGCTAGCATGGAGAATCTGCTCCCCGAGGTGCTGCCTGTGATTAAACTTTGCTTCTGTTACTCTGATTGCTTAGCGGCCGGCCCCGGGGGTTGTAGGCCCATACTTGTCTTTTGTTGAAATGTCAATAAAGGTTTTTACAAAAAAAAAAAAAAAAAAAACTGACTGCTCTGTGCCAAGCTACCAGACGGTGAGCACAGGTTAATACTTGGACAGGGTGCACACCTCTGCCAACTAGAGACTCAATTTCCAAACAAATACACTACAATGCAGTGGCACTGAAAGCATGTGTCAGGGCCTATCTTGTGTAGCCTAACTGCTGCTGGATAAAACCTGCAGTGCGCCCTCTTAAAATAACCTTTTATCAAGGTAAGACCTCCATTTTAAATATTAGCAATTCACCACTATGTAAGCTAAGTAGCCCACAAGGCCAAGTGCATGTTTTTTTTCAAAGTGGGGTATATAGAAAATTACTTCTACCATATCCCTACAATGACAAGGTCCAAAAGCTATTTTCACTGTGGCAGGCCTAATTGTTTTAGTTAGAAAACTAAAGTGCAGGATAAATTAGTAATGCTGTTGTTTCGGGAATGGGGCCATCTAGAAAATAGTGATACCATGATTTCTAACAGTTATTAGAATCCAATTCAATGTTTGTTGGAAATGGCCCTTTTGCAGGGTCACCCCCAAACTTTTTGCCCTTCTCCTCCCACTTTTTGCGGAATTCGTTTTGTCAGCCATGGGACTGGGAGCACTTTGCCACTGCTAACCAGTGCGAAAGTGCATGTGCTCTCTCCTCTAAATATGGGAATATTGGCTCATACCTAAATGGCATATTTAATTTACTCATAAGATTGTGCCACCCACTCAAGTAGCCCTTTAAATATGCCTCAGGCCTGCCATTGCAGACCCTATGCAGTTTACCCTTCCATTTCGACCTGGAAAAATAAACCTTTTGCCAGGACCAAACCTTCCTTTTTAATACATATAAGTCACCCCTAGGGTAGGCCCTGGACAACCCAGAGAGCAGGTTGTAATGTATTTAAAAAGCAGGACATGTACTTTAGGTTTTACATTTCCTGGTAGTGAAAAACTCATAAATTCGTTTTTCACTACTGCAAGGCCTATATCTCCCATAGAACAACATTGGGATAACCTTATTACATTAATTTTCAAATGGGAAGATATGACTGGTACAAATTTGGTTTCTCAGGAATCCTAATTAAAAATCCTAACTTATGCTGAAGTCGGATTTAAATTATAATTCTGAAAAACTTTTAGAAAGTTTTACAATATTAAGGGTTTGCCCGAAATTCACTGCCGCTCTTGGGCTAACACAATAAGCATAAGAAACAGTTGAGCACAGGGAAAATTGCTTATTATCGAATTAAACCAAACAGTATACATTTGTTTGGAAAGCGAACTAAATCAATGATGGCATTACTACTATAAAAAATAAAAAAACGAACAAAACCACATATTTCTTTTTTGAATGCACTATATACAGGTTCTAAAAAAGAACTGATCCAAAAAATATAAAAAGGCAATAAATGGCGCCTAAAATTGAGCTTTGAAAATATATGGTTTTGTTAGTTATTTTTTGGAATAGTACTGCCATAACTGATTTAGTTGACTTTCCAAACAAATTTATACTGTTTGGTTTAATTTATAATGAGTGCTTTTTCCTGCACTCAACCGTTTCTTATACTTTTAGAAACCTGGTATTTTCTTGCGTTAGCCATTTGGTGCCTGCAGCCTGTTTCTAGTCACATGACAGGATGTAGTTGGCTGTTGGGCTTTCTATATTCCTCCTAGACAGCCACACAAGGAGCTTAGGTGTGACTGCATGGGCCATCACTGGCAAGATGGGTAGAAGGAGCTGGGCTCAGCCTCACTTACACTTGAATAGGCTGTGTCCTGTCCCCACACAAAGGGCTGCATACCCCCTGTAGTTAGCCTGGAGACAGGGCAGGGAAGGCAGAGCGTCTGTGCCCTGCAAAGGCATGCTTTTAGGAGCATTTCCCCACATCAAAGTCACAACTGTGTATAAAAGAAGGACCTCAGACACCACCCTTCAGGACACTTCAGGACCTGTGGATACTTTGCCTGGAAGAAGTATTGATGTGCTGCTGAAGAACTGCCACTATGCTGGATTGCACTCTGCTGGACTCCTGCTTTGCTGTACTGATTTGCTGCCCTCTTGCCTGCGTGAGAAGGACTGGACCTGCATCTCTTGAAGCCAGAACCCAAAGTGCCTCCAAGGGCTTGTTGACTGGCCTATTGATCTGAAGTCTCAGGGAGATAACAGGCTTCCAACAGCAGCGCATCACCAAGCAAAACTGACCCATCACCGCTGCTGAGTGGACTGGACCTGTCACAAAAGTCCTGCATCGTAGCCCTGCAAGTCATCATAACTGACACATTGCCCTGACGTGCGGCGTGCCCACAACCCAGGTCCTCGCATCTCTCCTTAATGGCAGCCTCAATGATGATGCCGGATTGCGCATCGCAGCCTTGCAGCACCTCTGCATCCTCGATGCTGGGCTTCGCATCACAAGCCCTGTCAATGGGACCCTCGAAAATTATGTGACCGGATCTCGCACCGGAGCCTCACTGTATCTCAGAACCAACACAACGCTCTGACTGTGCTGCGCACCTTTGACAAGGATCCATGCAGCGCTCAGCAACCAGGACTTAAGGTACCTTGTTCAGCGGGCCTAACTGGTTCCAAATAGAAGGCCCCCACTTTACCGTGGTCGGCCTGAACTTGTGACTTTGTCCCGGTCCGGAGCAACCAGATAGCCATAATAGCGCTTTGAGCTTCTTGATGTTATTTTCACTATAAACTTTGAAATTCAATATCTCGAGTTCTACTGATTGGATTTTTGTTGTTTTGGTTGCTCTATTTAATGAATTAGGCTCTATGTTTCTAACCTGGTGTGGGATCCTTTTTGTGTGGTGTTTTCACTGCTTTATTGTATGAAGTGTCGTACATATACTTTACACATTGCATCTAAGTTAAGCCTGACGACTCTGTGCCAAGCTAACAGGGGTGAACATAGGTTAATTTGGGGTTTGCATGTGCCTTACCCTGTCTAGAAAAGTGGAGGCCACTTGACCAGGTCTCACACCCCAGTTAACCAGTAACCGGTAACTCAATTTCTAACAATGGTTAAGTTATATAAATATAGCTATAGAAAATTACCTGAGTCTTCAGGAGACCAGTTAGCAATAGCCTCTTACAACTGGTCAGCCTGTAGCTGGCACAAATGAGGTGTGGCTGAGGTATTAACTTCTTCCCAGGAGCTACATAATAGGCCATTTTGATTGACAGGTCAACGTGAATGGACACAAATAGCTCCTCTAAGCTCCACAGAATATTCTAGGTGGTGGCTGTGGGAATCTTGCAGGCACAAAAGCGTAATATCCTGCCTGGCAGGTATGTATGAGCCACATGTAAAACTTTTGCATCCTTAAAAGAGATCAAACAGGACCAGAATACCACAATCTTGCATATCCCCTGCCTGGATGTTGAAGGACCGTGCTTTTGTTCTATCAGACTTCTGTGTCCTGTATCGTTGTGGTCCAGGGCTTGCATCAAACAAGATTATAGTAGTAAATGTGGGAGGACACTAGTGAGTTCCATAGTACTCTCCTAATCACCCCCAGCTCTCAGAGCCCAAGTTTAGTTAAAGCTCAGGCATTCGCCTGTCTTGACACTGCCTGGCTTCATGGTATTGTGAGCCTGTTTGCAGTAAATAAGGCAAACAGGAACTACTGAAAAAGTAGGTAGGCCAGGGACTCCCAACCTTTATTTAATTGTTTAAAGAGTGAGTATGATTATCTTAGAGTGTCCCCTACTTTCAGGTTGTTGAACCCTACAAAGCTGGACCCTCACCCAGCCTTCCTCAGAATACTTTCTGGACCTGCAGACGATCAGAATAGGAATGGGCCTCCTACCTGTGACCTGAGAGGAGCCCTGAAGGACTTAACCTTTTCACCCTTGTACCCAGGACAAAGAAGTGGACTCAACGGGCCAGTTGTCTGACCTCCTATATGACTACTGAGACACAACACACAACACGCTGCGAGATGCCTTTTCCTAGAAATGCCCAGTTGACTAGTAACAGCTGGACCTGGACTGGATTTCACTGTTGACCTCTGCATGACACCCTGAGAGTCTCTAAGAGCTCTTCCCTGCTGTCTTGCTAGTGTTCTTAAAAGTGTGCTCCTATGGTTATTTGGGCATCAGAAGAAACTTTGGAAACATTTGGGAAAAAAACTTTTCTGTCAGTGCTCTAGAGACTCAGCATGACCCAACAGAAAAAATATCCAACTGGCAGTTCCACAGCATAGGACTACATTCCAGCTGCATCCTGCTCAAAGATCCTTGCAGCTCCAAAAGAAATTACTATGTCCCTTCATGTGGTGGGGCATAAAATACTTTCTGGGAGAAATCTCCAAAGCTCCAGTAGGACAACATGCTTCAGGTATCTGGCTTTTGGTTCCACAGTGGCACTACAGTTTCAGTGGCGACCTGCTCAGGATGCAGTTTTCTTACCAAAAAGTGTCAACGCCCCATTTTGTGTGATGGGACTTCGAACAAATATCAACACTTCAGAAAAAATAGCAAAGTCCATTTTTGAAGTAGGACTTAAAATCTACAGCCCCTGTCACTCCAAAACCAAACAGTCAATCCACAAACAGGCAGAGGCACAAAGAATGGTTAAACAAGAAAATGGCTTCTTTCAAAAAGTGGCATTTTCAAACACATAATTTAAAAACCATCTTTACTAAAAGTAGTGTTATTAAATTCTGAGTTCAGTGAGCCTAAACGTTATTCCTCTATCTTGTCCATATGAGAAGTTATACTTGTAAGGTGTTACAAAGTATCCCCCATGCTATCCAATGGGACAGATAGCCTTTCAATAGTAAAAAACAAAAGTGGCAGTATTTCACTAGCAGGACATGTCACACACACCAGTACATGTCTTACCTTTCACATACACTGTACCTTGCCCACGGGGGTAGCTTGGGACTACCTGAGGGGTGCCTTACAGGTAAAAGAAGAGAACGGTAGGGCTGGGGAAATCAGTCTTGACCCTGCGCCCAATGGGAACATTCCAGCCCGAACTGCGCACGCTCAAGACTGATTTGCATATGGCTGGGTCCAAACTGAATGGCATGGTGAGCAAAAAAACAATGGATTTAGGCCCAGATCTCTATACTGGGGTGAATGTATGACATTGTTCTGCATTCTGTCCATCAATTGTTCTTTTTGCATTTGTCACCTCGAGTGGGACGGGTATGCCTAGACGTGGGTCCCATGCTCTCCATGCCACTGGAATCAAGCTATCCTGCCTGATGAAAGCCTGAAACCGGTCCTAGGATGCTTGTTTCCAGTCCAGGGAGGACCTGGCCTGGCAGTTCGGGCTGGACTGTTCCCATTGGGCGCAGGGTCAAGACTGATTTGCATATGGCTGGGTCCAAACTGGAATGGCATGGTGAGCAAGAAAACAATGGATATAGGCCCAGATCTCTGGACTGGGGTGAATGTATGACATTGTTCTGCATTCTGTCCAGCAATTGTTCTTTTTGCAAACTCTAAATCATGTCAATTGAGAGGATTACAAGAGAGAGAGTGAGAGAAAGCCCACCTGTCTCTAGCGTCTCTAATGTCATTCCTTCGCTCCCGCTTTAACTGGATAATAAGCACACAGCCTAACTGAAGAGTAATTAAATATCTCCTCAAACCAATTTGAAGAACATTCTATGCGAGTGGGAAGGATGGTAGAAAATAGCTCTACTGTAAATATTTCCAACTGAGCCAAAGACATAAAATTAAACAAGCATTTGCAATGCAATCGGTCTCGCCTTTGTGACCTAATATGTATTTAGCTATGCAGCACATTAGCATGGGTGCTGAAACATCTACTGTTCTTTAACATGGAGGGAAAGTAAGCACCAAACTGGGTGACATGCCAAGTATGGGAACACATGGAGAGAAATATTGCCTTTCAGGAGGAAATGGTATAGTCCAAAGCTCTGTTATTAATATAAAATCGGGGCCTTTGGTGGTCATATCACAGAAAATACAAGATATATAAAAAATATTATTGTCTACAGGTGCTCGTGGAAGATGATTTCTGTGGACTGGAATCTAGAGAATGCTAAAGTGATTCTGGTATTTTAGTGACCTCTGCTGGTCGTTTTCTAATAAGAAAGTTAAATAGAGGCAGTTGCCAGAAATTTTTTTAAAAAGAAAGTCCCTGGGCAGAAAGCAATTCTGGTATTTTACTGACCTCTACTGGTCGTTTTCTATCAAGACAGTTAAATAGAGACAGTTGAACAGAAAAAAAAGCCCCTAAGCGGAAGGAGACAAGTCCTAGGGCTGATCTCCAGAGCCTACAGAGTACATACACATATAAGTATCTACTAAAGTATATACAAAAGGTCTTGAATGCTCGACCTAAAAAGGTTCACAGGACCGCTCTTTTGTGCAAACATACGTGTTTTTTTTTTTCCATAATGGTGTACAAAATATGATGTACATACGTAGGGGGCCCTGATCATTCCTACAAGCGCTCTGCCATATTTGGGTGTTGGTTTTGCTTGTGGTGCAACCAATGGCAATACATGCAGCAAGGAGTTAATTATTTTAATCCCCGTTCTGGTGGTTTAGAGATTATAGATGCACGAAAATATATAGCCATGAAAGAAAGATAATTATAGAGAATTGCAGCCGGATAGCACAGGATTGCTGAAAATACAGGCCTGCAGCTAAAATATAAAATGGCTCTGTCTTCTCCTTAGATGAGCAAGGTGAGAATAATGCAAATTAATAATAGTGCTTGCCATGCAGTACTTTCTCTTTTCAAACGCCACAAATTAATAGGCTTTAGTACAAATACATACAAAAGAAAATTACAATGTAAAGTTGTTCCCATTAAAGAAAGATGGATTGCTTTGCCTATAATTGAACAATTTGCATTTCAGCTGCTGACAGGTTTCATAGGTTTCTCAGAATGCAAAAGGGAAACGAGCTATGCCTAAAGAAGTGACCAGCATAATATTTATAAAATTCCAACCTAATAATAATGGATTGCAATTAAATGCATTGTTATTGCCTGCAGCCTTTGAAAATAGTGTACGTTTTGATGACTGGTGATCTGAAATAATAGTGTCAAATGCCTGTAGGATGAATAGAGATTTGAAAAATACAGTATCATGTATTGATGATTGATGATCTAAAAATATTGTGAAATGTCTGTGGGGTAGAGAACTGAAAAATATAGTATCATGTATTGATGATTGATGATCTACCAATATTCTGAAATAGAGATCATATAGACTAAAATAAGGCACTATATAAAGGCTGTCTCCAAGTATTCCGGATTACATAAACTGTCCGGGATGGTGCTGTTTTCTTTTGTGTGGGCTAAGGTGCTATTTCGCACTGTAGTAAATATCTGCAAGTGGTGTGCTACTTTGTGCCTGTCAATGCTGTTGCTGGTCAGCAGAGATCAATTTCTTTGTATTCTCTTGTAGATATATTGAGATTATACAGTGCTTGGATGCTATCTGACAATAACAATATCTTGTTATGTGATGTTAGTAGATTTAAAATAGGCCCAATTCACATATCCATTTACATATCTGTGGTACAAAAAGCGCATCTATGTATGCAGTATACATTAACCGCCAAGTCACAAAGCCATTCAGAAATGGATGCACAGTAATAGCCTACCTATAATGTTCAGAATTTTCCTCCAACTGAAAACTATTCCAAATTAAAAATGTACTACTCAGGTGAAAATGGGGGTGTGTGCAGGGGAACGGACACAAACATTCAGGCTATCTCCTCCAAAGTGGGTGTGGCAATGAAAGGCATCAAGTACACAAGGAGGGCTCTGAAAATCCACTGATACAACTACAGGAGTGAACGTCAGTCCCAGTTTACTAAAGTGGAACCCATCACTACTCAAGTAGTACTACAGACCAAGTCACCAGGGACGTGAATTCACCAAAATGCCTGAGGTAGCAGAAGTGACTTCACATGCCACCAGGCCTTCACTTTCACTCACACATACATATGCTTATACAGACACACATTAAAACATACACACACTCTCTTCCATAAACACTCTCAAAACTGCAAGCACGCACACAACATATATACTTTTTAAAGTTTTTTTTTTTACTTACCTCAGCTGCCAGAGAAAAAAAAATCCCGCTATTTGTTCTCCATTTTTTATTAAACTAATAACAAATAACGTAATATTATTCACTATTAGAATCATAAAACATTGACACAAACCGAGGTGAGTGAAGTACCCACCGACGTCCATAAGGACGAGCTGCTTCTCTTCCTGCCACTGATTTTGCCACAGCTGATGCTAGGGTCACAGTGGTAGTGCCTGGGGTCACAAGTGACATGCCAGAGTCACAGCAGTATCCGGCCCGCATCCGCTTCCATGCTTCCAAAATGGCACAGTCCTCAAATGTCAAGGTCTGCATTTTGTTCCTTCAGCCTGCATTGGAGCCATGTTTGGCTGTTGATCACTATGGAAGGACAGTGATGAACCAATGTGTGAGAAATTGGGTTGTTGGTTGACTGTGGCATTATCCCTGGTCATGAAATAGCCACAAACCCTGTCAGGATGAACCACAAAAAGTCACTAAATTAATCTGTGCTTAACCTTGGGTAGCTTGGCACAAAAAGCAGCCGGGCTTAACTTAGAGGCAATGTGTCAAGTATTTATGCAGCACACAAACAGTAATAAAGTGAAAACACAACACAAGAAAAATTCCACATCAATTTGAATAAATAGAGTAAATAGATTATTTGATACCAAAACACCAAAATGAAAAAAATCCAATCAGTGGAACCAGAGTTATGAATATTTAAAGTTTTTAGCTTAAAGCTAGTGACTAAAGGATCAAAGCACCAACCGCGGACATCTAGTTGCACGAAGCTGGGTCAAAAGTGAAAAATATGGTTATCCAAGATGGAGCACGGGTCAGATACAAGAAGTCAATTGGGCCCGGTTTGCGCTTACCTTTGGACTTAGAATAAATTCTGAAGAAAATGTCTGAGAAGGTAAAGATCAGTGGGGCAAGGCTGCAGACGGTGTCTGGAGAGGGAGCGTCATTTTCAGGGAGCCACTGGATGAAGTCGCGGTGAAGATTTCTCCATTCATACTTAGACCCTAATTACGATGTCAGGCGTACTCGAGTCCACCAGACACCGTTTTGGTGTGGGAAATGACCGACCATAGGATGGCGGTTCCAAACACTGCGTTATGATGCAAACTCACATTGTGCGGTCGCAAACTCCCATTTCTCGCTGGGAGCTTGCCCGCAGCAGAAGCTCCCATAGAGAAATGGGAGTATGTGTAAATCCCTGCATCGCACGGCGCCTGCCACACATAGGTGCCCCCTCAGCCCCCAATCGGACGCTGCAGGGAGAAGGGGGCCCTGCAAGAGGCCCCCAAAGTCGCTTTTCGGCAGGATTTCCATGTCAGAAAGCCCAACATGGAAAGCCTGTCTTAAACGGACATAATAATCCCGACGGCGGAAACGCCATCCGTAGAGATTATGTTGCGGTTTCCGGCTGGCCAACAGGCTCCTTGAGCCAGTTGGAAGCCAGCCGGAATGAGTGGCCGATTTGACTTCCGACCGCCTACATTGTTATTAGGCGGTCAGAAGTCAAACTTTGGATGGTTTTCCGACCGGTATCCAAAAAAGGCCCTTAGTCTCTTTTTTGGTAGTAGAAAATCTCCAGCAGGACGAGGCTGTAGCTGACGACAGTTACAATTGGCCGGATACCCCATTGGTAAAAGACCACTAAACAGGATTTGCTGCTCCAAAGAAGAACGTGGCAGAAGCTACCGCCAAGTCATGTTGACTCGCGATGCACTTTTGGCGGATAGACAAGCAGGGTGGTCCAAGTCTTCCCTCGGTTCTCAGAGCAGATTTTTGCCAAAAATGTCCAAGTCCCATGTTTTGGAGTTTGGCTATCTGGCACCTTCAACACCACAACCAAGGGTCAAGGACTGGAGGGGCAGAACTTGAGGGTTCAAGACTCACTCAAGCTGGGTCCAGGTGTGGGTTCAAGATGATGACAGCTTTTTATGTCACTCTGGCTTTGAACAGGAGGCTAGCAAACTAATCCTTGGAATCACTGTTGTAGTCCTGGGCTCAAGTAAAGAAGGTGGGTTAAAGCAGTAGGGCAGGCCTCTGAGGGTTCAAGGCAGACTCCAGGCAGCAAAGCAGTCCTTCCAGGTGCAACAAAACAGTCTTGTGGAATACACAGCAGGCCACAGCAGGAGGCAGTCCTCTAGTCACAAAGATCTGGGTTTAATCCATATGTTTTTTCTCACCATTCCACCCCAGTTTGGACCCAGCCATATGCAGTTCAGTCTTGACCCTGCTCCCCATGGGAACAGTCCAGCCCGAACTGCCAGACCACTTCCTCCCTGCACTGGAAACTGGACCACAAACGAGTGGCAGGGTGAGCAAAATAAACAATGGATTCAGGCCCAGATCTCTGTACTGGGGGGGATTTTTTCCATTGTTCAGCATTACGGCAATCAAATGGTTCCATTTACAATGTTCTAAAAGTGTCATTTTCAAAATTGTAATTTAAAATCTGACTTTACCATTAAAAATTATTTTTTATTACAAATTCATAGATACCAAACATGAAATGCTTATCTGTTCTCAAAACAAAAGTTATTACTCATTAAATGTACTAAGGCAACCCATTGTTTCCTTGTGGGACAGGTAGGCCTCATAGTCAATGTAGGAGTTTCACACTATCAAGACATCTAAAACTTAAAAGTACACGCCCAACCTTTTAATTACAATCCACCCTGTCCTATGGCCTACTGAGAGTCTAACTTAGGAGTGACAGACATGCAATGAAAGGGGAGTTTAAGGCTTGGCAAGGGGGTTATATTGCCAGGTCAAATTGGCAGTTTAAAACCACATTCAGGCTACCATGGCAGGCCTGGGGCATGTTGTAATGGGCTACTTAAGTGGGGGGCACAATCAGTGCTGCAGGCCCACTAGTAGCATTTCATTCATAGGCCCTAGGTATATGGTATATCACTCTATAAGGGACTTAAACGTAAATTAAGTATATCAGTTAGGTGAAAGCCAATGTTATCATGTTTAGGGGAGTGAGCACAAGCACTACAGCATTGGTTAGCAGTGGTAAAGTGCACAGAGTCCTACGGCCAGCCAAGAAGAACTCTGCAAAATTGGAGGGTTTAAAGCAAATTATTTGGGGGTGACCCTGCAGAGAGGGCCAGCATCAACACAATGATAGATTGATATACTTTCATCCATACCTAAGATCCTGAGGCACCAGTGATTGCATCAGCATGATACAGTAGCCATCCTCTCCCATCTGAACACCCAACATGAGCAACTTGTTTTGCAATGTGAGACGCCTTTGTGACGAATGTGAGTGACTTCCTCCTTCTCCCATTTGATGTCTGAAATGTACACCTACCTTGCATGCACATATATGTAGCAGGTGCAATAGTAAAGTTAATCAGTGGATGTGAAAGATGTAGTGGGTAGAAAAGTATGGATGGCTTCACTAATTACTCTTCTATGCATTGTTGCTTGATTTTGCCTTGTTTCAGATTCTACACAGGGTATGTATACAGTTGCTGTACTTGATCAGTGACTAATATTAGGCTGGCTTTCTGTTGCAGAAAGCAAAAAAAAGAGCAAGCACTGGAAAGTGAATGAATAGTGTAACCTTCCACCCTCACTAATAACAGTAAGAAGGTGGGAACTTCCTGTGAATACTTTAAACTAATGACATTAGTCAATGAGATAATGTTTCTCCGGCAGTCACAGGTACTGTGTGCAGACATCTTTCTGTTTTGGGCCTGTGAGGAAAAGTTTGAAAACAAGTACCTCTTCATAGTGAACTGAACGTTTTATTTGACTTCCTAGTACCACAGTACTCATGTGTGCCCTGGAAAAGTGATAAAGGGTCCACAGGTGTGACACCTCACTCCCTCAGTGGCTCTATGGGTCCTGTGGGATTACTACAGTACCTTATGGGAAATCAAAAAGTAAATACAATGGAAGCCTCCATTTGATTGGCCAGAAAGTGAACAGTAGTTAAGACAAGCCCATACGGTATAGAAAAAAAACCAGGAAGAAATCTCCTGAGTCCAATTTGTCATTGGTATTTGAGTGTGATGTGGTTAAAAATTATATTTACATCCATCATCGCTTCTTGCAAAACTGAGGTGAAAGAGTCACATGCACATTGTGCTATCAAGAACTTCATCACAGTCAACCTATGCATTAATCTATGGGCACCTCCGGAATGTGGCAGCACCTCAGATCGATGCACTCAAAGAAGGTAGCCAGAGCCAAGTACCAGAGGGAACATTCAGCATGTCAAAAAGTACATACAGCACCTGCTGATGTACCAAATGGCATCTGTACTTCAATATGCAGTATTGTACGATATACTACAACAAATGTCATCAGGTGGTCTCTTCAAGCCAGACTAAAAGGAGGATTTTCACCAAAGGAATAGAGAAAACCACAAAAGATTTGCAAAAAAACATAAAACATAAGAAGTAAAAAGCCGAAACTTTACAATATTATGACATTAAAAAAAGAATATTTATAAAACGTGAAATAATAATAATACATAAAAACATTAAAAAAGGCTTGTTGGCTCTGCTTCTGTCTCCTGCCCCTCAAGCCTCCGGTGTTCTTCAGACTTCGCCTGCCCTCACATGGCTGCCCTCTTTGGTCCACTGTGCTGCCCCTGCCTGTCGAGCCGCTTAGGTCAACTGTCCCTGCTCCTCTTGCCTGCCCTCTGAAGTCAGCTTGCTGCCCCTGCCCCTCAGCCCTGCCATCCAGGGCCCCTTTTACTGAGACCCTGTACCCTCCACTTGCTCTCAACAGTTAACATCCTGCCCTCTGTGGTTTAAGTGATGCACCTGCCTCTCCCGCATACATTCTGACGTCAGCTTGCTTCCAGTGCCCCTCTGGCCTCCCCTCTGTGGTGAAATTGATCCCCTGCCCCTCCATGGTCCGTGTGCTACCCCTGTTCCTTCTGTCTCGTGGAGTGAACCTGGACCAACCCCTAATAGGTTTGGTAAAAGGCCATGTGCAGTGGAGTAAGATAACTGAATATGATTAAAAAAAACTCTAAAAAGTCTCTGAAAAAAAAGGTTTAAGTGACATAATAGTTAGATATAAAAAAAATCTCCTTAACTTACTATGGAAAAACTTAGGAAATGTAGTGAAAAAAACAAAAGTTAAAGTGATGTTTTACTTAGGTATGGAAAAAACACCTTACAGAGAGAAAATATCTCAGAAATTAACTGAAAAATAGCAAAACGTTAATGTGACACTATAGTGAGGTCAAAAAGTCAGACACACTCTAACTTTTAAAGACCAAAAAAAACTGAAATTCACCAGGTATAGTTTACTGAGCTAACTACAACTTGACCTCTTAACATGCACTGTTTATGACCTCACATATTACATCACCCATGACATGTTAAATGACATCATTGATGACATCACTGATGACATCTCACATGAAATCCCTTGCCAGGCCAATTCCCCTTCGCCCCCTGCTGCGCAGGGCCTTCAGGTATATATGTATGTGTACTCATGTATAAAAGGTGAGAGGTTATACTAGGAGTAGGCACCTGGCACCTGGACGCCTAGCTTGCCACTTGCCTGCGGCCTCCAGTTCCTGCTTGTTCCAGACTGATCTAGTGACATCGCAGCTGACCGGGTTGTCCCAACCAGGTTTTCCCACTCGCCATTCTTCTTGCCAACAGAAGACTGGGCCACACCAGGACCTACTTAATGCAGGCTGCAGCACGACCACATCAGGAGGCACCTTGCACCTGGACACCTAGTTTGCCACTTACCTGTGGCCTTTAGTTCCTGCTTGTTCCAGACGGATCCAGTGACACTGCAGCTGCCCATGTTTTACCACTGGGGTTTTCTTGACCTGGTTTTCCCACTTACCATTCTTCCACCAACAGAAGCCCCGCCCACCCCAGGACCTACTTAATTCAGGCGCAGCAACACCATGCCAAAGGTGCGCCAAAGGCAAGCCAGTCTGCGCCCGTCTGAGCCTGGACCACGTCCAGCACCACGACCCCTGGCCCTCTCTACCCAGGACACCACAAGAAATACTGCCACTGTGCTGAACCATGCTCCACGGTATGGCCTTCCACCTGCACCCACTGCCACTTCACCTGCCACCTCACAAACACCAGCCCACCAACCAGCCCCACCCCAAAAACAACACAGACACCACCTGAACAAAAACACCAACTCATATGTGCCCTTCTCAACACACGCTCACTATGCAAGCATTCCACTGAATCATGGGACCTCATAGCCACCCTCACACCCAACGTCGTTTTCCTCACGGTGACCTGGCTCAACCCCACATCCACCCCAGACATTACCACAGCGATCCCCAACGGATATAAAATCACTCACCAGGACAAAACTAGCAAGCCGGGAAGAGGAACAGCCATCATCCACAAAGAGACCATACAGTGTATCACTACCACTGACAACACCAGCAACCCCATGGAACATATCAACTTCAAGCTCCACATGGATGACAAGACAACCATCAGGGGCAGCCTTGCATACTGACCCCTAGGCCTGTGCTCCAGCTTCTGCAACACCATTGCAGACTTCATTGCGCCCCTAGCCTTAGACTCCAAGGACTATATCTTCCTCTGTGACCTAAATTTCCACATCGACGACCCCAATGACAAAAACACTGCACACATCCTCGACAGTATGAGCAGCCTTGGATTAACCCAGATCGTCTATGACCCTACACCCACCGCAGGACACCGTTTGGACCCAATTTTCACCTCTTGCAACGATGTAAAATACAGCCATGTAACAGAACTCACATGGACCGATGACTGCATCGTCCACTTCAGCATCTCCAGCCACCTCACTGCCACCCCCAAGATGACCAACGCCCCCCCACCAGAGGTGGAAAAAAATCTCAGAGACCAGCTAGGCAAATGCCTTCAACACCTCCAACCCTGCTACCACCACCAACCTCGAACAGGAAATGAGAAATGTCAACGCCTGGATCACCAATTTTGCGTACAGCATTGTCCCCATTAACAACAAAATCCAGAGAATATTCTAGATAAAAGGGCTAGCTAGAACACCCAAGAACTCAGAATAGCGAAACGGGACAGCAAACAGTTGGAGAGGAAATGGCGCGCCAGCAAGGACACCTCTGACAAGCAGCCTTCAAGACCTCCCTCAACCTCTACCACCGTCTGCTGGGGATGACAAAGAAGACAGCCCTTGCAGCACGCATCGAAATTAGTGCCAACAACTCCAAGGAACTTTTCAACATTGGCAAAGAATTCTCCAACCCAGCTGCCAGCGAAAACAACATCATACCCTCACAGTAGCTGTGTGACAATCTTGCCCACTTCTGCCACAACAAGATTGCAACCATATACAGAAACTTTGAACCCCAACCCACACCTATGGACTTCCTCAACAGATATGCCACCACCATAATCAACACGAACTACACACTGACCACCTGGAACATTCTCTCCACCCAGGACAGCCCCTCCACCATGAAATTCATCCACTCAGGTGCTCCCACAGACCCATGCCCGAACCACATCTTCAAACGTCAGAAATCAAAGGATCGGCCAGGAACTCACCACCCTACTCAACATCTCTATCACCCCTTCAACATTTCCTGATGCCTGGAAACACTGTGAAGTCAGACCACTACTCAAAAACCTTCCGCTGACCCCAGCAAATTCAAAAACTATCAGCCAATGTCCCTGCGACACTGGGGATGTGCTCAGATGGATCACCTCCTTCCTCACCGGAAGAACGCAGAGGATTCACCTTCCACCTTTTGCCTCTGAACCCAAGGAGATTACCTGCGGTGTCCCCCAGGGCTCATTCCTCAGCCCCATGCTCTTCAACGCATATAAGACCCCGCTGGCCAACATGGTCAGATCCCACGGTCTCAACATAATTTCCAGCTCCGAGGACACCTAACCACCACCAGAACCAATTTCTACAGATGAAAGACAAATGTCGCCAACTAGATGAAGAACAACTGCTTGCAGCTGAACACAGACAAGACAGAAGTACTGATATTTGGCAACAGCAGCAACACATGGAATGACTCCTGGTGGTCATCACACCTAGGACCTGCACCCACTCCCTGCGACAACGCCAGGAACCTCTGAATCATCACTGACAACAAGCTCACCATGAAATCACAGATCAATGCCTTCTCCTCCACTTGCTTTCTCGTGCTGTGCATGCTACGAAAGATCTTCAAGTGGTTACCGCTATACAAGAGATGCACCGTGACACAGGCCTCATCACCAACTGACGACAATGGCAACGCCCTCTACGTTTGAATCACCACACACCTCCTACAGAGACTTCAGACCATACAGAACACCACAGCCAGACTCATCCTCGGCCTTCCCTAACAAACCCACATCACACCCCAGCTCAGGCAACTTCACTGGCTTCCGGTAGAGAAGAAATGCTGATTAAAGCGGCTGACCCACGCACACAAGCCTCTACACATCCAAGGGCCCACATACATTAACGACCGACTGAACTTCTACCAACCATCAAGAAGACTACGCTCTGCCTCCCTTTCACTTTCCCATACTCCCGAAGCAGAAGTGAAGGACGCCACTTCTCCCACATGGCAGCAAAGACCTGGAACAGCCTCCCCACACACATCTGGACCATCCTCTCACTTCTGGGATTCCGAATGGCCCCCAAGACCTAGAGGTTGGAATAAGCCTCTGGGACCTGCAAGCGCCTGGATACCCTATTGGGTGATTAGCCGTGCTTGATCAATCCTGATTGATTGAAGATTGATAGGTAACAAGGAACTCTTGTAACCAGTCTTATTTTAACTTGATAGATTCAGAAAAGTAGCAGAGGAGATGATTGGACTGGTGCTATTTTAGAGTTACTAAAATAAATGTAAATGATGGTACAGTGCAGGAAGGATCAAATGTAAGAAAAGTAAAAAGATAACAAGACAGCAGTGAGCGTCGCACTTCTAGAGTGGTGAGGTCATGCTGCTACTTTCGATGATGTGTTAACCCCTTCCCCGCTCATGACGGAACCACTCCGTCATGAGCCACGGTTGCGCTGTGCTCATGACGGAGTGGTTCCGTCATGCTGTGGCCGTTGGCGGCCGCTCCGCCCACGCGGCGCTAATTCCCTGCCTGTGCGGGCGATTAGCGCAGTGGGCGGAGATGTGACGGAACCACTCCGTCATGAGCACAGCTCAACCGTGGCTCGTGACGGAGTGGTTCCGTCACGAGCACAGCGCCACCGCGCTGCCCCCAAACCCCCCCCCAGCGCCGCGGCGGAATTCCTGCCGCGGCGAAGGAGTTAAACCCAGTATCCTGGTTATATTAAACAATCTTGCTTCGGTGGGAGAAGCTGATTGATTTAGGCGAAGATTAGTCTTGAAGATCAGTCCTGGGCATTTGAGATGAAGACAGCAGAATAAGCTCAGCAGGTTATGTTAAAGTAAATGCAGTCCCTGCGCTAATTGCAACGTTTACTGTTTCCTCTTCAGGAGTTGCATTAGTTTCTCACATTAGTGTTTCAGAAGGGGCCACGGGGCTCCTTCTGAAGCAGTAAATGCATGCCTGTCAAGGTCTGGGAGCCATTTAACAGCGCCCCTTTAACAGATTTAGGCCACAAGCAAAGGGGCGCGTACCTACTCACGTGTGTATTTTATTTTATTAAGTATGGGTGCCATTTGTTAGTTTATAGTAGTAAGGCTGAACCACGAGCATTCTGATCTTTGCTTTTACCTCTAATTTTGTATTCACATATTTACACGTAATTAAAGGAAATGTAAGCTGTCATGGTTTTCGGCAGGTAGAGTTCTCATAACTCATTTTTCTCTTTTTAATGAACTGAACATTTTATGTGATCGTGTATTGGGTTTAGGTAAGTTAAAACATATTTTGAGATGAGAGGAAACATTCTTGTTTAACAGAATGGACTAGAGGCGTATGTGTGCGACCCTTTATTCTGCAGCTTGGCAGAATGTATCTGACTTTACAAGCAACTCCTGCGTTACTAGGAGACAAACAATTACTGGCCATTATAAATAATATAGCATCCCAGTTTCCCTCAGGCTACTCCTTTTGCTGCGTGAACCATAGTGGAGCAGGATTGCATTGAGTTGTACAAATCTGTGTTATACTGGTTGGAGGACTTCTTAGGAAATGCCCTTTATAGTAAATGTGCATAAACAGTGAAATCTGAAACTTGTAAGTTCAGTAGGTCAGCTGCAAAAGCCCTTCATAAACGAATGTATAACTATAATACTAAAACAAGCATTGACAAACCAATAGGTTTGGGCTTAATGTGCTAACGCATGCTACATAACCATATTAAAGCCATACTGAGAGACAAAAGGCAGTCTGTATTGAAGGAAAGGATCCCTTGTCTGTGATATAGTACTATTTTTGTTTCTATGTCAAACAAAGCTTGAATTACTAGAGAACATTCATTATAGCCCTTCTTTAGTTTCCAGGACAAAGACTATAAACCAGAGTTGCTGGAGTTCTGCAATTCTGCACCAATGGCGTTTTCAGCTTGATTATGGATTCGTCATTCGTCACCCTTGCCATATAATCCTTCATCTGCTACATAGTATGCAGATTTCAACAAAAATGCCTCCCGTGCTGCAGGATATTGAAAGGTTATTTGCTAACATTAACTCTTTACTCGTAGTTGTTGATCGCTACATTTAAGTACAAAACGGATACTAAAAATAATGCTGCCCAAAAAATCTGTCGCATCCGCCGCATAATTTGTCTCTTCTTCCCGCATAATTTAATCAAACCTGCAGCCAAGTTTGGTCCTCTTCTGCTGCATAATTCCAGTGGCCCTGACTACAATGAATGCCCCCTTGCCACAACTAGAAACAAATATAAGGGCTTATGTGGCAAGAGAGCTTTCAATATAGACTCTTATTAGTGTCTAGGAAATGAAAATAAGAAAAGAAAATACCAGTCATGGTTTTGCTAATGAAAAGCTACTGGAAGGGACACTGGGTGACTGAGACAAGGTGACAGGTGGGTGAATGAAGAACACGCATGTCAAAGAGATGGGGTGGGCTATAGAAAAAGAAGGGTTTGGTAAGCAGAGGGAATAGGGAACATGCGGGAAAGAGGCAGGCAGGGCCAGCTTTAGGCCAGTGCAACTGGTGCGGCTGCACTGGGCGCTGACCTGTGGATGGGACGCTGACCTCAGAGGGTGTGCTGTGTTTATTAATAACTTATGATTGATTGGAGAGATCAGGGGCACTTTTGCCCGGTAGTAGGGAGAGAATCCGAGGCGGAGGTCATGGGGGTGGGGGCGCCAAAAATGACTGTTGCACAATGTGCCACCAGCGCTAAAGCCAGACCTGGAGGCAGGTGTGGGAGAGAGGAAGATATAGGCTGGTGGGCAGGATACATGAAGGATAAACACGTTAGGTGCTGGAGCTGTAAAATAGTACCTCGTGCAGTTTATCACAACCACTGGACTGAAGGCAAAAAGATATACCTTAACATCAAGTAGCATCAGGTGAGAGAGAAATATTTCTCTGGGCTGAGCCTAGATTCAATCGACAATTTATCAAAACAAATGGCAGAAAGAGGATGATCAAAAGAGGCAATCACTGAAGAGGAGCCAAAGCCGACTCTAAGCATATTGGAAGCAAAACAAAAAAAATTTGCAGCATGATTGGGTGTAGCAAGCAACTCATGGGTAGGGCAAATAAAAAGTTCAAATAAATGTATTGCTATGCCTAAAGTGCATTGAGTAACCAGTTTGAATGGCCATACAGGTCAAAAGGCTGGTTTAAAAAACCCTAAGGACATGATTCTTTACAACAGATGTGCTTTAAACCATAGTAAAATCTAAATCGCAATTAAAATTGAATGTCGCTTCATGGCATGATGCTTGAAGCAAGCACTTGTGCATTTATTAAATGGAGGAGGTCATTCAGAGGCGGTCACTAACAGGACATCTGCACCAAAACAGCAGATGTTCTATTCCATCTACTTCTTAGTTCCACCACTTCATTTAGAGGTAAGGGTATTGCCAAGTTTTGTAAATATGAAGCTTTCTGTGGCCCTTCCCTTGAAAACTCTTTGCCTGTGGACCAGCTGAACAACGTCAGAATACTCACCCTGTATAATTTGAGGTTTTTTCATGAACCTTCATGCGGGGCATGGCTGTCACAAACAGTTAAAACGTAGAAATCTCACTATGAGAAACCTCCTAGTGCATCAAGGGCATTCTTGTTTCTATTTCTCAGAAACAACCCTTCCCCCACCCCACTTCAGGCTTGGTTTCGAAATATAAAATATGTCGACCTGGCCTCTAGGACATGGCTGCACAAACAGCATTGCATTTTCTCAAGCGGTGATTGGTTTGTGTTGGCGAAAGCTCCCCTTCCTTGCTATGGGGTTCTCTAAATATACCAAGGCAGCCCCCATTGGGCTCCATTTGCATGAAAGTAGCCTTTCCAATCTCCAAATTAGTTATTCTCTGTATTCAATGTCCTTTATTTGTTACTTTCATTGTATAAAATGGCTTTCAGACCACTCTGATATTGTATGGGTAGGATTAATATCATGAAAGATATATTTCAGGTCACTGAGCAGTTAGGAGGAGGATGCCACATTTATAGCCAATGTGAGCACAGATGCAAATGTAATACCTAAATGGGAATAAACCTGGAAAGAAATGTTATTTAAGAACCTAAAAGGATTACTCATTTATAGAGTGCTACGACACGACTGGAAAAGGGTACAGAAGAGACAAGGTAACGGGACTAATAGGTTTAATCGCTTCACCCACAAACCAGTTCCCAAGAGTTCTCACTCAACTGATCTCTAACAAATTATCCCCTGTTCTAGAATCTTATGACATTTAATTCTGTCATTCTAGCAGTCTCAAGAGAGGCGTGGTCAGCGGCCTGCAATATGGCTGCATTTTTGTAAGCTCCTAGGCCGCCGATTGTTATACCGCAACATCTTGTCCTCCAGTGGCCTGAAAAGGGCCAGCCTGGCTCTCCCCTAAAACCCCCCACAGCCTTCAGAACTTGAAGGGTGAGGAAACCACTGTGCCCTGGTCAAGGACCTGAGATAGAGACGGCTAGCCAGCTTGTACTCTGGTATTCACTAGATGGTGGACGCGACCTGAGTCTGGGAGGCTGCTGTAGGCAGAGATGATGAGCCCACTGGCACTAAAGGAGAACCCCCTGGAGTGATAAGGCAGATGCCAATGAGACCCACCTGCACCCAATACTCAATCACATTTCAATAATTGTCACACGATTTTTAATAAGAAAGGTTTTCCCAATCAAACGAAATGGCGCTTACGCTAATGTCAGCATGGTGATGTTACTGTACAGTGAAAGCCATGTGTCTTGTTACAAAAATGGGTTTCCCAATCAAACAGAATGGTGCTCAAGCTAATATCAGCATGATGAAGTCACAACACAGCATTTGCTGTTCTCCTTTAGCTCACTTATATTTCCCAATTGTTGTACTTGGTTGTGTTAGACCTGGCACCATTGGCGTGGGTCTCCCTTCCATTTTTTGCTGTTGCCTCATATGTTTTTGCTCATTTTAGATGCTTTGGGCACTGTGCCACTGCTATCCAGTGCCACAGTGCAAGTGCTCCCTATGGTAAATTAATGTATGGATTAGTGACTCCATGATTGGATTATTTGGTTTACTTGTCAGACCCTAGTACAGTGCAATGCGTGTGCCCAGGGCTTGTAAAACAAATGCTGCTGGTGGGCTTGCGGCATTGGTTGTGTCACCCACAGAAGTAGCTTGTAAAGTGTGTCTCAAGCCTGCCAGTGCAGACCCTGTGTGCAGTCTGTGACTGCCATGTTCACTGGCCGAGTGCACCCACTTGCCAGTCCCTAAACCTTCCCTTCTCCCTAACGTAGGCCCAAGGGCAGGGTGCATTGTAAGTAAAAGGTAGGACATGCCCTGGTGTGTCTGGCATGTCCTAATAATGAATTACAGCCATTTTCGTTTTTCACTATTGCAAGGCTAACTGTTCCCCATAGGCCAGAATGGGCAGTTTGATTATAACACCTTATAATCCTAACTGACCCAGGGAACATGGTAGAAATTCGAGTTTAGTATGCCTGAACTCAGAATCATAAAATACATCTTTTAGTGAAGTTGGTTTTAACATTCTGTGTTGTTTGAAAACACCACTTTTACAAAGTAGGTATTTTCTTGCCTAACTACCCAAGCCTGCCTCTGCTAGGTTGTGTATTCCTTGTCTGGAGTTTGAGTGACAGGGGCTGGGGGATTCCAGGAGAAAGGGTGAGTCAGCACAAGGCTGAATAGAGAGATCTGCATGTAGAGTGGTGGGAGGAGTTGCACCTGGGACCTGAATAGGGCTGTGCCTGCCTTCCACAATGCTGGCTCCACCTCCTGTGGTGCGTCTGGTGTTCCTGGCCCACACTGTCAATGGAAAGAAAGAGTCCTGTAAACAAAGTGCTCCAAGACTGACCAGAACTGGTTTGGACTAGGCAATGGCCTCTCTGCCTTCAGAGAACAAAGAGAATATGAGTATAAATACTGGGGCCCAGACCCCAAGACTATAGATCACTTCTGGTAAACAAGAAGAACCGTTGCTGAGGAGAGGAACCAGAGAGAGACTGCAGGAGGAGACTATCCCTATGCTATGTGCTGTTTGAGGATTGGCCTGCAGTGGTTACATGATTGCCAAAGAAAGGAGAAAGGACTTTGTGCTACTTTCATCAACTTGTAAGAAGATCTCCAATGGCTGGAACTAGAGCTTGCCTCCTGCCTGAAGTCTCAGGGATACAAGACTTCACCAACCAGCTCCCCTGAGATCCCTTGCTGGGAATCTGAGGTGCCTGCTATTGAGCTGGGCCTTCTGAGAGACTGCGTGTCGCTGGGAGCTGGAAGCGCGACTCAAGACGAAGAAGCGAGTCACCCCCACAGCAGTTGTTGTTGCATCGCCGAGAAAGTTTGCCGCCGCTACCGCTGTCGCCATCTCATCGCCGAAGCGCCTCGCATCACCGGAGAAGAGTGTCGCCGTTGCAGCAGACGCCGTCACATCACTGGAGAAGCATGTTGCTGCCGCAGCAGCTGTCGTCACATCGCTGAGGAAGCATGCCACCGCTGCCGCTCTCGCCATCGCATCGCCGAAGTGCCCCGCATCACTGGAGAAGAGTGTTGCCGTCACAGCAGACACCGTTGCATCACCAGAGAAGCGTGTTGCAGGGCCTGTTGCGGCTCAAGAAGATTAACCGAGTCGGCGCACAGCCATCGGGCGTGCACGCATCATCCCTTTGTTGTCCCAACACCAAGAAGACGCCATTTGTGTTCATTGCACCGGGTCGACAGCGCATCGCGGTGTTGCTAGTCGCATCGCCACAGAAGCGCAGTAAGAAACAGACGCATCACCTCCCCACCCGGTGAAGAACTGACGCATCACCTCCTCTCCGGTAAAGGACCGACGCATCACCGTCCCCTACGCAGCAGTAGGGAACCGACGTATCACCTCCCCTGAAGCAAGGAACTGACGCATCACCGTTCTTGCGTGTAAGGAACCGACACATCACTTTCCCTGCAACTCTTTTGTTTGTATCGCGTTACGCATCCAAAGGTACATTGAACGTAATGTGTTGCATTTACCATCTAAAGCGAACTAAGCTATTCTAAAGTATAGTATTGTGGATTTTTGTCGTTTGTGGTCTTGTGTTAAGCCTATATAAAGATACTTATTTTTTATAATACAACCTGTGTGGTGTCCATCTCTAGTGTTGTCACTGTATTACTGTATGTGTTCACAAATTCTTTACACACTGCCTCTGAGATAAGCCTGTCTGCTCGTGCCAAGCTACCAAGGGGGTGAGCAGGGGTTATTTTAGCAGTGTACCCCCTTACCCTGACTAGACGCAAGGGCCCTTATTTGGTCAAAGGTACCTACCTCTGCCAACTAGAGACCCCTAAATCTAACATTGGTGGTCAGCGGTGAGGATTCTGGACGTGCATTTGTGACTCATATACAGTGATTGGTGTACACTACTAGTGAGTGCAGACCAAACGCAACCACATACATTTTGGTAGATTTTTACTGGGATTTCCTATTTTTGCCAAGAACTGCCAAGTTTAGTCACCATGAGTAAAGCAGCATCCATCGCATCTGTTGATTTTGATTTTGAAGAGGAGAAAATAGAAAGCTAAAATGTGAAACAGCTAAAGCACTTCTGCAGGAGATTTAAAGTTGCTATGACCGGTCTCTTCAAGAAGGATGAGTTCCAGAAGGCGCTGAGGGCCTGGGTGGAAGCAAGGAGCACCCCTGAGCATGTGGAGGGCGCTGAAGATGCAGATGAGCAGCCGGAAGGACCATTTGGTCCAGGGGGGAGGAGAGCACCTTCTCCGACAGGTTACAGTGTTTCTGCCAAGGGCCTGTCCCCAGAGGAGCTGGAGGACAGGGAGAAGAGTAGGATGCATGAGATGGAGCTGACCAAGCTCAAGTTGAATGGGCAGTTAGAGAATAAGAAATTGGCCCTAGAGGAAATGAGGATGCAAATGGACCATGAGAGAAGTTTGAGGGAGTTGGAGTTGAAAGCGAGGAGCTTAGAGATTGCTCCCTCTGGTGGCAGCACACCGTCTGTGCCTGTAGAAGCAAGAGTGTATATCCCTAAGGATGTGGTGAAAGAGTTTTATAAAAATGATGACATTGGGCAGTGGTTCAAGGCCAATGAGGTAGCTATGTCCTCCCACCGGGAGCCTGAGAAGGATTGGGGAGCGGGGTTGTGGGTGTGGTTCCTTAGTGAGGGGCGGGATACCTTGTTGGACTTGCCATCTGAAGTCCACAATTCTTATAGCCAAATGAAAGATGCATTGATGTCCAGGTATGGGTTGACTCCTGAACTGTATAGGCAGAGGTTCAGGAGTTGCAAAAAGTTAGAGGGCAGTACCTGGGTAGAACATGTCACTTTTTTCTGCAGAGCATTGGATGGTTGGGTGAAGGGTAGCAAAGTGAATGATTTTGAGATGCTCTTTGATTTAATTGCATGGGAGCACCGGTCAAGTAATTGTTTTCTAGAGCTACGCCAGCATCTGATTGATAGTAGGCTGCCTAACCCTAGGAAGCTTTCTGAGGAGGCGGACCGCTGGGTGAACCCCCAGGTCCACAAGGGTCAAGTGGGAGACTCCGCCAAGGGTGGGCAGGGTCCCCAGCAGAAGAGTGGGGGGGACAAGAGTAAACAGAGGGAGTTCCAGAAAGGGCCCCAAAGTAATTCCCAAGGGAACCGAGGGAAAGGTCCCCAGCCTCCCCCTGAGAAGAAGCAAGGGGCCCGACAAGTAAATCTGTTCAAAGAGGGCCCATGACCTGTTTTAAGTGTGGCCTAGTGGGCCACGGTTAATGGGATCCCACACGTCCCCAGTTTGGGAAGACAGCACCTACTGGTGCAGCGCCCGGGCAGTTGGCTAGTGTAGCCCTGGGAGAGGAGATGGGTGCCCTAGGTGGGTGGGGTCCCGCAGAGATGTCCCTAGTCTCTTTAGGAGACTGTGAGGTGATCCCCAGGACCCAGCTGCCTGATAACCCTAAGAAGTACAGGCAGTGGATGACCATCAATGGCCAAACGGTGGAGGCTCTGAGAGACACCAGAGCCACTGTGACAGCTGTCAGTTGTCGGCTGATGTCTGAGGAGCAGGTTGTCCCCGAACGCATTTTACCCAGTTGTTGCCGATGACAACACAGAGAGCCATTGCAAGATAGCTTAGGTTCCCTTTCAGTGGGGGGGTCTCAAGGACTCTTCAAGTAGCTGTGAGGCCAGCCATGCCTGTTGATTGTCTGTTGGTTAACGATTTGGAGAGCTCCCCTTGGGCTAAGGTGGAGCGAAGTGCTCATTTAGAGATGGTGGGTCTGCCTGAGCAGACCTGGAGCCTGAAAGAGTGGCCCAGGTACCTGCTTTGAAGAGAAGAGGCCGGGGACGCAGGAAACCCGCCCCCACAGTTTCCACGGCCCAGGAGGAGGCAGACCCTGAGGGGGATGCCCAGGAACCTACAGGGGAACAGGTAGCTGAACTGGGGAACCTGCCTGAGCTGACCCATTGGCAGCATGAAGGAGGACCTTCCAGAGAAGAGTTCTGTGAGGAGCAGAACAAGTACCCTTCCCTTCTGGGTTTGCGGCAACAGGCGGCAAACCAGGCAGCAGGTGGTCAGTCCAGGTCACATTGGATCTACTGGGAGAATGGTCTCATGTAAAGTGAGCCTAAGGTTGCTCAGCCTGGGTCAGCCCGAGTGCAGGTGGTACCCCAGCACTTCAGAGCCTTCCTAATGGAGCTGGCTCATGATGTGCCGTTTGCAGGACATTTGGGGCAGGACAAGACCTTTGAAAGGCTTGTCACCCACTTTTATTGGCCCCAAATGCACAAGAGTTCAGATACTCATTGCAGGACCTGTCAGACTTGCCAGGCAAGTGGAAAGAATGGGAAGAAGCAAAAAGCTCCTCTCCAGCCATTCCCTGGGGTCAGCACCCCCTTTGAATAGGTGGGTATTGACATTGTAGGGCCACTGGACCCCAAGACAGCCATGGGCAACAGGTTCATCCTGGTCTTGGTTGACCATGCCACCCGGTACCCGGTACCTGGAAGCCATCCCGCTCAGGACAGTGACGGCCCCCGTGGTGGGACATGCACTGATGGGGATTTTCTCCCATGTGGGGTACCCCAGAGAGGTGGTGTCTGACCGAGATACAAACTTCATTTCCAAGTATATGAAGTCCCTGTGGCAGGAGTGCGGTGTAACGTACAAGTTCACCACTCCTTACCACCCCCCAAGGTAATGGGCTGGTTGAAAGGTTCAACCGGACTCTCAAAGGCATGATTATGGGTCTTGAGGAACCCATGAGGCGTAAGTGGGACGCCTTCTTACCATGCCTTCTCTTTGCTTACTGTGAGGTGCCACAGAAGTGCCCAGGGTTCAGCCCCTTTGAACTTCTGTGTGGCCACCCAGTGAGAGGACCTCTGAGTCTGGTCAAGGAAGGCTGGGGGCAATCTCCCAGGAAAACTCCCAAGGATGTATATAGTTACATGCTGGTCTTCAGGAACCAGACTAGGAGGTCCAGACAACTCGCTGAGGCGAATCTGGAAGCCAGCCAGGAAGAGATGAAGCAGTGGTACGACCAGAATGCTACTCTGGTTGAGCTTCAGCCTGGTCGGAAAGTGTGGGTCATGGCCCCAGTTGAGCCCTGTGTGCTCCAAGATAAGTGGACCAGACCACTTGAGGTGGTGGAGAGCAAGAGTCCTGTCACCTACTTGGTGGACTTGCAGTCTCCAAGGAACCCTTTGTGGGTCCTACATGTCAACCGCCTGAAGCCCCACTTAGAGAGGTCGGAAGTGGGCATGCTCTTAGCGACAGATGCTGGAATGGAGGAGGAGACTGAGCCTCTTCCTGATGTCCTGTCTGCGACAGAGCAAGATGGGTCAGTGGATGATGTAAACCTCTCTTCCACCCTGCCCCGGGAGCAATAGAATGACTGTCACCAGTTGCTGGGACAGTTTTCTGATCAGTTCTCCCTGATTCCCAGTGTCACTGATTGGTGCGTCCATGGCCTAGACACAGGGGACAGCCCTCCTGTTAAGCACAAAACTTACAGGGTGACTGACAGGGTGAGAGCTTGCATCAAGGAGGAGGTCTCCAAGATGCTTGCGTTAGGGGTGATTGAGTCCTCTAAAAGTCCTTGGGCCAGCCCCGTGGTCTTGGTCCCAAAGGCTGCTGCACCGGGTGTCACGCCAGAACTGCGGTTCTGTGTGGACTACCGAGGACTCAATTCAGTCACCAGGACTGACGTGCACCCCATCCCCAGAGCTGATGAGCTCATCGATCGGTTAGGGGCTGCACGGTACCTCAGCACGTTTGACCTAACGTCTGGGTACTGGCAGATCGCCTTGACTGATGGGGCAAGAGAGAGGTCAGCATTCTCCACACCAGATGGGCACTACCAGTTCCGGCTTATGCCCTTTGGGATGAAGAATGCCCCTGCCACCTTGCAGAGGTTGGTCAACCAGGTGTTGGCTGGACTGGAAGAGTTCAGTGCCACCTACCTGAATGACACTGCAGTGTTCAGCGCCAGTTGGGAAGAACATCTGCGCCACCTCTGGGAAGTGTTGATGGCGCTGCCGAGTGCAGGCCTCATGATCAAGGTGAGTAAGGGCCAGATCAGGTAGGGTTCCGTGGTGTATTTGGGACACCAAGTTGGGAGCGGCCAGGTGGCACCCCTACAGCCCAAGATTGAGACCATCCTGGCTTGGGAACCCCCTAAGACCGAGACAGAGGTGAGAGCCTTTTTAGGACTCACTGGGTATTAAAGGAGGTTTGTCAAGGGGTATGGCAGCATCATTGCCCCCTTGACAGTGCTGACTTCCAGGAAGCAGCCCAAGAGAGTGATTTGGACTGACACCTGTCTTTTGATGCCCTGAAGACTGCCATGTGCACGGCGCCCGTGCTCCTGCCACCCAACTTCTCCAGAGAGTTTATCGTTCAGACAGACACTTCAGAGCATGGTGTGGGGGCTGTTTTGCCACAGATGAATGAGGAGGGCCTAGATCAACCCGTAGCCTTTATCAGTAGGAGGTTACTTCCACGGGAACAGAGGTGGAGTGCGATTGAGCATGAGGCACTTGCTGTGGTCTGGGCACTGAAGAAGTTGAGACAATACCTGTTAAGGACTCACTTCCGGGTTCAGACAGACCACAGGCCCCTCAGATGTTTGATGCTGATGAGGGTGAGAATCCAAAACTGTTGAGGTGGTCCATTTCCCTACAGGGGATGGACTTCGCGGTGGAACACCGCCCTGGTACAGAACACGCCAATGCTGATTGTCTGTCCAGATTTTTCCGCCTTAGTGATGAGAACTCCCAGGAAGTAGGGTAGTTCTCCCCACATTTCAGCTGGAGGGGACACATGTTAGACCGGGCACCATTGGCATGGGTCTCTCTTCCATTTTTTGCTGTTGCCTCAAATGTTTTTGCTGTTTTTAAATGCTTTGGGCACTGTGCCACTGCTATCCAGTGCCACAGTGCAAGTGCTCCCTATGGTAAATTAATGTATGGATTAGTGACTCCATGATTGGCTTATTTGGTTTACTAGCCGGACCCCAGTAGAGTGCAATGCGTGTGCCCAGGACTTGTAAATAAAATGCTGCTGGTGGGCTTGCAGCACTGGTTGTGTCACCCACAGAAGCAGCTTGTAAAGTGTGTCTCAGGCCTGCTATTGCAGAGCCTGTGTGCAGTCTGTGACTGCAATGTTGACTGGCCAAGTGCACCCACTCGCCAGTCCCTAAACCTTCCCTTCTCTTCATATCAGGCACCCCTAAGGCAAGCCCAAGGACAGGGTGCATTGTAAGTCAAAGGTAGGACATGCCCTGGTGTATGTGGCATGTCCTAATAGTGAATTACAGCCATTTTCATTTTTCACTATTGCAAGGCTACCTGTTCCCCATAGGCTAGAATGGGCAGTTATAATCCTAACTGACCCAGTGAACATGGTAGAAATTCGAGTTTAGTATGCCTGAACTCAGAATGACAAAATACATCTTTTAGTGAAGTTGGTTTTAACATTCTGTATTTGAAAATACCACTTTTAGAAAGTAGGTATTTTCTTGCCTAACTATCCAAGCCTTTCTCTGGTAGGTTGTGTATTTCTTGTCTGGAGTTTGAGTGACAGGGGCTGGGGGATTCCAGGAGACAGGGTGAGTCAGCACAAGGCTGAATAGGGAGATCTACATGTAGAGTGGTGGGAGGAGTTGCACCTGGGACCTGAATAGGGCTGTGCCCGCCTTCCACAATGCTGGCTCCACCTCCTGCGGTGTGTCTGATGTCCCTGGCCCACACTGTCAATGGAAAGAAAGAGTCCTGTAAACAAAGTGCTCCAAGACTGACCAGAACTGGTCTGGACTAGGTAAAGGCCTCTCTGCCTTCAGAGAACAAAGAGAATTTGAGTATAAATACTGGGGCCCAGACCCCAAAACTTTAGATCACTTCTGGGAAACAAGAAGAACCTTTGCTGAGTAGAGGATCCAGAGAGAGAGACTGCAGGAGCAGACTATCCCTATGCTGTGTGCTGTTTGAGGATTGGCCTGCAGTGGTTACCTGATTGCCAAAGAAAGGAGAAAGGACGTTGTGCTACTTTCATCAACTTTTAAGAAGATCTCCAAGGGCTTGAACTAGAGCTTACCTCCTGCCTGAAGTCTCAGGGATACAAGATTTCACCAACCAGCTCCCCTGAGTTCCATTGCTGGGAATCTGAAGTGCCTGCTGTTGAGCTAGGCCTTCCGAGAGACTGCGTGTAGCTGGGAGATGGAAGCGCGACTCAAGACAAAGAAGCGTGTCACCGTCGCAGCAGTTGTAGCATCACCGAGAAAGTGTGCCGCCGCTGTCGCCATCTCATCGCCGAAGCGCCTCGCATCACCAGAGAAGAGTGTCGCCGTTGCAGCAGATGCTGTCACCTCACTGGAGAAGCGTGTTGCTGCCGCAGCAGCTGTCGTTGCATCACTGAGGAAGCGTGCCGCCGCTGCGGCCATCGCATCGCCAAAGCGCCCCGCATCACTGGAGAAGAGTGTCGCCATCGCAGCAGACAACGTTGCATCACCAGAGAAGTGTGTTGCAGGGCCTGTTGCGGCTCAAGAAGATTAACTGAGTCGCCGCACGGCCGACGGGCGTGCACGCATCACCCCTTTGTTGTCGCAACATCAAGAAGACGCCATTTTTGTTCATTGCACCGGGTCAACAGCGCATCGCGGTGTTGCTAGATGCATTGCCACGGAAGCGCAGTAAGAAACCGATGCATCACCTCCACACGTGGTGAGGAACTGACACATCACCTCCTCTCCGGTATGAAACCGACGCATCACCGTCCCGTACACAGCAGTAGGGAACTAACGCATCACCTGCCCCGAAGCAAGGAACCGACGCATCACCGTTCTTGCACGTAAGGAACTGACGCATCACCTTCCCTGCAACTCTTTTGTTTGTATCACGTTACGCATCCAAAGGTACATTGAACGTAAAGTGTTGCATTTACCATCTAAAGAGAACTAAGCTATATCTACCATTCTAAAGTACAGTATTGTGGATTTTTGTTGTTTGTGATCTTGTGTTAAGCCTATATAAAGATACTTATGTTTTATAATACAACCTGTGTGGTGTCCATCTATAATGTTGTCACTTTATTACTGTATGTGTTCTCAAATGCTTTACATACTGCCTCTGAGATAAGCTTGTCTGCTCGTGCCAAGCTACCAAGGGGGTGAGCAGGGGTTATTTTAGGAGTGTACTCCCTTACCCTGACTAGACGCAAGGGCCCCTATTTGGTCAAAGGTACCTACTTCTCCCAACTAGAAACCCCCAAATCTAATAGTTGCCTTTTCAGCGCCACCCCCAATGTTTGCCTTCTCCCCTCCTGTTTTCAGAAATTCATTTTTGATGGCTTTATGGCTCTCTGAACTTTAATACTGCTAACCAGTGCTAAAGTGTTTATGCTCCCTCCAAGAAACATGGTAAAATTGGCCTACACCTGATTGGCACATTTAATTTACTTATAAGCCCCTAGTTCATGGTGCTACAAGTACTCAGGGCCCCTAAAATTCAATGCTACAAGTGTGCCCGCAGCACTCATTGTGCCGCCCACAAGAAGCCCTTTAAAGCATGTCTGAAGTCTGCCATTGCAGCCTGTACTGTCATTTTAAATCTATCAATTTGACATAAACCTCTGCCAGGCCTCAACCTCCCTTTTAAATACATATAGGTCACCCCTATGATTGTGCGAAACTTTGAATGGGAACAGGTAGAAATGCCATGTTTCTTCTCCAATGTATTGTAACTTAAAATACTCTATATTGGTAAAGTTGGATTATTAGTCACAATTCTGAAAATGTCACTTTTAGAAAGTTGCCATTTTCTTGTCCTAACCATTTGGTGCCTGCAACCTCTGTTCCGGGTCACATGACTATGAACAGTTGGCAGCTGGCCTTTGTGTTTTTTTCCCAGACAGTAAGACAAAAGAGAACTAGTTGTTGGGAGGATTGGTGAGGCAGAGCTGTTCCCTGCCTCACTTATATTTCGAAGGGATGCCACCAACACACTCAAAAAAAAGATTGACAGCAGACCTTTGACACCCTAGACCACTTGGAGCCTGGGCACAGAAAGGTAGTAACTATCCAATATGAAGGTCACTAGGATGTCGCCACCACTTTAACGGTTAGCACCTTTAAAGGACCTTCAGACCAACACTTCAGTACACCTGTGGAGGGCACCAGAAGGACTGACTTGTATGTCAGAGAATTGGCTCCGGTCCCAGTGGAGAGCACCAGAGGACTGTCCTGCTGCTTCAAGATTCCTTAAGACATCTTTGCTGCTTGAACCATAGGCTACCAGAGGGACTCCAAGAGCTAGCCGGTAGGCCTGCTGTGTGAGCTACATCACATACCGAGCTCCAGAGACCTTGAACCCTGTATTTGGGCTCTTCTGGTGTGAGCCCTGGATGTTTGGGTGTGGCGGAGAAGGTGCTGCCCCTGACTAACCATAAACATTGGAACGTAGAAAGTTTTGCACCAAAACGTACTCTGAGAACTCACAGAAAACCGGGACCTACTTGATCGCCGATCCACCCAAGGTGCATCATAAGTCAGCATGACTTTGCGGCAGCTCCCACTACGTACTTCTTTCAATAGATGCAGCACATGTTTTCTCTTTCCCTTTCATGCAAGGCAGCAAAGCAGCTTTGTTTCCTGTGCTGCCCTGAGTCAAATATTAATACATCTGGTCCCAAATGTGTTGATGAGGATAGGGATAGGCAAGGCTGTTGGAATGGTGGGGAAGCTTCTCAAACAGGGTTTTCACAAACAGGAATCAGCTACACCAGGCTGCAAATGCACTGATCGTGTATGACTAGTAGCTCAGTCTAACAATTGATTTATAGATGAGGAGGGACAAAGTAAGTAACAACAAATACTTGGATTTCTTAGCGCTAAACTTTATCACTCTCGTACTCTTCCTCATCACGGTCCTTATCAATGAGGCTCCATCCTCCAACAAAGACCATCCCAAATGTTATTCCCACAATTCTACTACAGCATGAGGGACATGAGGGTTGAAAACCTCACCCTCATTGATCTGTTGATATAAAAGACGGGCTGGTCCTTCTCCACATCCTGTTATCGCAAGCAGAAAACAACTTAGTCAAATAGACTGTATAAGGAATCAGGAGGGTGGGTGGGAACATAGGACTGTGGCAAGGAAGACGAAAACTCGGAGTAATGAAGATTACGGGTAAGTAATCCGGGCATTACCTCCTCATCTGAATTCCTCATTCCAGTCCTTACTAATGAGGATTTACCCAAACTATCCTCCCTTATATGATCATATAGCATCTTTACTTTGGTGTCATCTTAACCAAACACTGCTGAAAGAACCCCGAAACCAAAAGCAGTAGAACCCCCTTCCCCCAACTATAGCCTATAAGGTGAAACAAACATATTTGTGGAGGCCCAAGTAGTCGTATTGCAAATGTCCTTAGGCAGCACCTCCTTGAATGCTTCCCATGATGTAGACATTGCTCTTGTTGATTTTCCTCGGACTGAATTTAAAGGGGAGGAATCACATAAGTCATAGACAGTCAGCACGGTCTGCTTAACCTACCTACTCAAAGAAGAAGAGTTTGGGTGAAGCCTTTGTTGGAAGTTCCAGAGGTTAGAAATAGGAACTGAACTTTACTGTACTCTGCAGAAGGAACCTTATAGATAGATAAAGCTCTATGGACATCTAACGAATGTACAGGAGCATCTTTGTCCAAAGAAGGCTCAGGAAAAAAACAGGCAGAACAATCTCCTTGTTTAAATGAAAGAAGAAGCCACTTTCGAGGGAAACGCTAGATTGGTTATCAGTGCAACTTTGTGTGGAATGAATTTTCAGGTATGGTTCTTCCACCAGCAAAGCGCCAATCTCCCCTAGTCTACTAATAGACGTAAATGCGAAGAGAAAAAAAAGTGAGCGTAAACATTTTTTTTACAGTGGGGATTCTAGAGGCTCAATCGTAGGCCTTAAAGAACTTTATGGACTAACAGAAGAAGCACCTCTTTGCTTCTGTTTCAGAAAAATTTCCCTATGTACTGAAGAGCCTGAGATGGCTCCAAATGAGATTTTTGGAAGTTTAAAATGAACCCACGCTCCTGCGGGACTAAGTACACAGGCTAAACATGAAGTAGTGACTTGGAAAAAGATGATGCTGAAATTAGTAAATCATCAAGCTAGTCAGTGGCGACTCCTCCGCTAAGGCGGAGGAGCGTCGCCCCACTGCTCATGAAGCAGCGTAAACAAAAAAATAAAATTATAATAACTTCAGTTATTATCATTTTATTTTTCGTATGGTCAGGCTAGGCTGGGCGGAGCTTGGCTCCCTTGATGTTGGGAGGAGTGGTTGTGCATTCTGTAAAGTGGCAATGAATGTTTGACCAGCCCTCTTGGGCAAGCCAAACATTCATGAGCACTTTGCATGTCCCCCCTGCAGGCCGCATTACAGCCTGCATGGAGAACATGCCCAGGCCACCCTTCCCTCGGCGCTCAAACCAATCACAACAATGCATTGTAGCATTATTATTGGCTCTGGGGAGCCACAACGCTGCATTACAGCATTGTGATTGGCTGTGTGGAGCCTGGGTGCTTCATGGTCCCCAGAAGAGACTCACTCGACATGGGAGAGACGCGGCGATGGAGAGCAGCGGCGAGATCAGGTAAGTGATTTTTTTTTAAATTCAAAACGCCCTCCCCGCCAGACCGTACATTCCAGGCCGCCACTGAAGATAGGGAAAAAGATGAATGCCTTGTTTATGCAACAACCCCACCAATGGAGCAAGCACTACAGTAATTATTCTTGGTGCTAAGGAAAGTCCACAAGACAATACTCGAAACTTGTAATGCTTCCCACCCAAACAATCACAAATAAATTGCTGAAAGCGCTCATGAATAGGGACATGGAAACAGACATCCAAAAGATCCAGAGATGCCCAAAAATGTCCCTCATATATTAAATGAAAAATAAACTGGACGGTTACCCTTTTTAAAGGTCTGTGTTGCAGATATCCATTTAGTCTCTTGAGATCCAGAATAGGTCTGAAGTTGCCTGAGGTTTTCTTTACCACCAACACTATTAAATAACACCCCTTCCCCCATTCCCCCAGAGGAACAGACTCTATGGTATTCTTTATTAGTAGATTCTCTAGTACCCGTAGAATGGTCTTCCATTTCTGAGTATTGTGAGTCTACAAAAAAATGTCAGGCTCTTTCTGAAACTATATTTTGCAACCTTGGCGTATAATGTCCAGTACCCAAGCATCTGAGATTGATCTTTCCCAGACGTCGAAAAACTGAAGAAGTCACTGTCCAACTGGCCTGGCATAGTCAAAACTTTTGAGGTGTTGATCGAGATGCTCCTACTAATTGAGACCAGAATATTTCCAGGGAAGGGACATCCTAGTTACATCCCCTCATTGGAAAGTGCTGAAAAGAACCTCTAAATCCACTATGAAAAGCAAAACCTCGTTTTACACCAAAATCATGTCCTCTGGCTGAAAAATGAGGAGAAGCCGTTAGCATCCTGTCTTCTGCTGATTTTTTATAAATTTCTTCAGCCTTGCTCCAAACAATTTGGATCCATTAAAATGAAGATGGCTCAGTTTTTGTGAAGGAACAACTCTCAAGTGCCTCATCCATATGCTCCTTTTAGCTGAAATTGCAAATGCTGATGTGGAAGCCGAAGGAGAGAGAAAATCAAAGGAAATGTCTGCCAGGAATCTGACTGCTGTTCCATTGCGGACAGTCTCTCCGTGCAGTCAGAACCTTCCTGGATCCTATGTGCCAATGCCTGGAAATCCTTCAACAAGGATTGAACTGTATAAGAAGCATATGCTGAGGCTATAATGGCAAAGTAAGAGACAGCATCAACTGCTGTATCTAACTGCTTATCAAGCCCATCTGAAAGTGATGCATCTTCCAAAATAATTGCACCATGGGAGGATAGGCCTTTCACAAGAGAGTTCACTTTTACGGAGGATGGAATCTTTTCATGAAAACTGTCTAAAGGATATCTCTTTGAGATAAACCTAGGAAATAGCAGTTTTTCAATGTCCTTCCATTCTTCTGACAGAACCGTCTTTATAGCAGGATGGAGACGCAAGGACTCTGGTTCCTTACTCTGATATTGTGCAAAAAAATCCTCCTCATTAATTGAGGCTGGTCCAGCGAAGCCAAGATTCTCCCTGCTATGGGTAAGCTGTTCCAGAAAATCCAATCCCTGAATGTTGCAACCTCTATGCTCAGAGTCATCCTCAACAGGATCATCAACCTTGGACTGCTCAGCTGGGGGTTCCTGAGCTTTTAAAGCTACTGCAACCGCCTTATTTATCATCTCTTGGAAATCATTAGGAGAAGGAAATCTTTCTTCCACAGTATTCACCTGCTCCACCACCTCCACCTCTGGTCCTTCTCAATGTGTCGACTTTTGGAGATCGCTTTTCGTCCTTCCTCCTCCATGACTGCAGGAAGTATACTGGAGGCAGCAGAAACCTCCATTTAATCCCTTTCGAATCTTGTGGACTGAAATCCCATAAAACTTGGAATTTACAAAAACCCTTCTTTTCTTTCTAAAATTTGCTTTCTCTTTGCTGTATCCAAGACAACAATAGGTAAGTCTCCGCAAAGCAATATAAAAAACAGAAAGAACAGAGAAACAGCCATAAAAGGCTAAAGCACTATTGTAGGAAAAAAAAGATCTCTTTATTTGTAGTATTGTATTCAGACTCAGGATAAGTCTTTTCAAAGAAAAGAACATAAATAAGAATACTCATAGACACCTTGAAGTCACATGTGGGATTTAAACCCAAGTAGTGATTTGTGACACCAAAGGCTCACGAACTTGCCTCTGAGTTATAGCTCCTGGCTCTAGGCATTTGAAAAACATAATCAAGGTAAAGACATAGACAGGCTACAGCAAGGCTACCATCTACCCAAAATAAAGAAAAAAATGGAGGAACAGCTGTGTTCTCCTGCAGAAACGAGCTGGATAAAACTCAGTTGCCCGCCTTAGTCATGGCGGAAGCGCTAGCTAAAGCAGCCACACCCTCCTTCGCATAATTAAAAAATAGAACGTGTTTTTCACATAAAGAAGACAAGAGAGGATGCTCTGGCTAAGGCACAGCCACGTCCTCACATAAACCAATAGAAACTTGCGAGCAAAGCCCGGTTTATTCTTCCATAATACATAACAGAAGCATAATGCCAACTGGCTGAAGCAAGCGTACTACCAAAATAAACAAGTAATGGTGGATGCACTGGCTACAGCAGAGCCACTCCCTCTACAAACAATGGAGAATGAGCCGGTAGAGATACCCAGTCTTGTCTACTCTGGCTGATGACAGAACAGTGCGGAAGCAAGAATTGCTTCACAAATGAAAACAAAAAACAGAAGTATAATAGGCAACAACAAAAAAGCGAGAGAGAAAAAAATGAACTTACATTTTCAGGACGGTCTCCTCAGAGACAAACGAAACAGAATGTGGGGAAAGGCGAGCCTCTTTTTTATGCCACCATATTATTCGGGGTGGAGTTTCAACCCTTATGCTTTAGTAGGATTTTGGGATGAAAATTTGGGTTGGTCTATATTGGAGGCTGGAGTCTCGTTACTAAGGACGAGGAAGACAGGCGAGGAGGTAATGATGGTCGGAAGTTCACAGGGGATGTCTCACTGCCCTAATTTGTGTCTGTCTTCTTACTGAACAGGTGTGGTTAGAGGGCAAAGCCTATTCTCTATAAGGCATTTCGTGTGAAGTGCTTAAAGAGCAGCTTTTGGACGATTTGCATAGAATCTAGGTCATGCAGTGATGCTGGAAATATAAACTATGTTATTTAACACAAGATATGTAGCACCTCGCAGGGCGGTGTATGCAATACTGTCTAGAGCAAGACTGCAAAAATATTAAACTAACATCCCCAGACTGGTAAAAATAGGCGTTATACAAATGAAAATTCCTTCTTTATTTTTTATTTTTCTTAATTTAACACTTTTACTCAAAGTGCTTGAACAAACACATTTTATCACAGAGGTAATGTGAAATGTGAAGGCCAAGGAGAGTAAAAACGGAAAACTCAAATTCCGAGCTGAGGAAAAATAGAAATAGTTGAAGAAAAACAAGAGGTGGGGTAGAGTAGAATGAGTAGTGGTGAAAACATCTCAGATTTGCAAGAAAGTTTGAGAAAGTGCAAGACCATCCAGGCCTTGATCTCAAGAAGGCAAGTGGAAACACGTTCCTGAAGTACTGGAGGAAGATTTAAATGAATATAAAAATGGGAATCACCAGCATAGATGCGAAATTCCACAGCATGAGCAGGAAAAATAGAAATGAGAAGAATAGAAAGAAGAGAAGCGGACCGAGTACTGATCATTCAGACACACCAAACTAAAGAGGACACGGTGCGCGACCGAGCCTTTCTGGGATACTGAGCAGGATAGCAGGGGAGATAAGATGATAACCGGGAAACAACAGAGCCTCTAATGCCCATACATGAGAGTACTGGACGGTCCACCATGTGAATAGCCGAGAGTGAAGAGGAAAGTTAGAGACATAGCAGAGCAGAGTAAGTAGAGTGACTGGTACGAAACTTGGATTGAATGGGTGGTTTGTGATCATGAAGAAAAACCAAAAGTTGAGAAAGGACAAAGGGCCATATGTAGGTAAATTACATTTACCGATTCTTAAATACCGAATTTTACCGATTCGGTATTTATGAATCGGTAAATGTAATGTAGGTAAAATATTACAGATTCGGTAAATGTCGGTATTTTAGAATCGGTATTTACCGAATCGGTAATGGCAACTGGCTTCCCATTCATTCCTATGGGCCTGGGGGCCCATAGGAATGAATGGGAAGCCAGTTGCCATTACCGATTCGGTAAATACCGAATCGGTAATGGGGGAGGCATCATCATGGGTGGCAGGGTTTCACATTGACACCCTGTTGCACCCCTGATTCGTCCATGTGTGCACATGTGGCGCACATACATGCCCTAAGGGCATGTATGTCTGCCACATTGCACACTTCAAAGTGCACAAAAATGCTTTTTTACAGCTATTCGTCATTTACCATCAACTTTTAGTTGGTGGTAAATAACGAATCCCCACACCAACGACACACTCCCCCTACATATCATTTCAGGATTCGGTATTTACTGAATCAGTAAAATTACCGATTCGGTAATTTTACCGATTCGGTAAATTACCGAATCCTGAAATGTGCCCCCTACATACCAAAAGCCTAAATACCGGTCGGTAACGGGATATTTACCGAAAATCGGCCGTTACCGACCGGTATTAGGCTTCCTACATATGGCCCTATATGTTCAAAAATCTTTGAATCGACAGCTAGATCCAAGTCAGAATGGCAAGAGGTACACTTTCGGATGTTCCAGAGCATGCTCTGGTCCTACCTCAAAAACATATAACTACTTGAAAGAAGTTCCAGTTAGGCTCAATACACTACTTGATTATAACATCTGTCTTTGATTTTCCTCATTCATATTTGGAGATCCCAAAGATCTGGCAGCTCTTACAGAACTCGAGAGCACGGTTCGTGCAGAACTGTATCTCAAGGAGGTGGGAGTCTGTATTTTGCTTTTCAGTTGAAGACTGATTTAAACATTAGTATTCAGTGGCCGAATCTTCTCCACAAAAATATCCTTAGGGTGCAAGACATTCAGCTATTGGATTGTACTCTGCATTTGCATTTGGAGTTTTTACAGAAATTAGGCGATTTTCAGATTTGTCCAAACACTAAATAAAGCCCTTCAAACTGAAAGTAAAATGAAGCAAATTTTGACAGTAAATAAGCAGAAATACAGAAACACAGAACAAAATATTTTTTTAATCTAAATTAAGATACTTATTATAGAATTGAAATAGTCTTTATTTTTTCTAAAAGAAATGAAAGCATATACATAGCACTGCCGGTAAATTAAAATCTTGATAAACCATTAAATCGCTAATTTCGAGAAAAATATATTACGTGATTTCTGTCCCTTTTTTAGCCATACACAGATTTTTTAACAGAAGCAAAGGTTGATGAACAACGAGGAAGGCATAGCATGAGCCTGCATTTCTTTTCATAAAATGTGCGCTACAAACAGGAAGGCAAACTAAAGACCGCAGCCATTTGAAACGCAACTCCTTGTGCCAAAACCAGAGCCAAGTGATCTCTTAAAAATCAGATATTATTGTGAAACTGATTTCTAGTTGGCGAGTTTCATTTCCAATATGCAAATTGTGAGGAAAAGGGGTCCTTAAAATACCATTTCTATGGCTTCTCCATGTGAGGGATGGTTGTGCAGACAATGCACCTATATTACAGCTGCTCTTGCAGCTGCCACGAGCCTTGCACGCTCAAATAATGACAGTGATTGATAGTCAAATTACACTGCCAGTACATTTCTGTGTCAAGCTCATTATTATACAGAGTGCCTTGGTTGCTCTAGGGAATGTGTTACATTTAGCTGCTCACAAGATGGATTCCCTCGCATCTCATAATCTCAAATGAAATCAAAAACTCAAGACTAAAAACCTGATGAGCCATAAACAATAAATCCTCTGCATGGAAGTAGAAAGATAGAATTAATCAGCTGGAATCAATTGGAAATGCAATAAAATAATTTGAACTAGTAAATGTTATTATTGAAATAAATGAGGATTAATGTGACCAATATTGTGTGCGTATTCTGCTCTTACATTGTATTTAAATCTTGTTTTGTCATGGTGGCTTGGGGGTTAATATTTCCTAGTAGTCTTTGGTACTGCTAGTGCTGCCTTGCTTGCTTATATTTTTAGAGAAGGGTTAAAAAACGTATTAGTTTAGGCTTTTGTACAGTGCATGCACACAGAGGAATACAACATTGCATGGACGCATGGACACTCACAGCACATAGAGTGCACAAGCCATAATATCAATGCACACAGCCAAACATACAGGAATCAATGACACAGACCATCAGCAGGAGGAATAGGATGATGGGCGACAGCAGATCACAAGGTGCTGTGATGTCCATAGGAGGACTAGGGATGAACTTCAGGGGAGCACTGGGTGATGTACCTCATAGCAGTACTGGGTAATGAACCTTAGAGAGCGCTGGTTGTTGCAACTCAGGGGTGTACTGAGTGATGTGCCTCGGGGAAACGTAGCACTAGGTAATTAACATCAAGTAAGCACACGGTGATGTGTCTCACAAGAGCACAAGGTGATGTGGCTGATTGGAACCCTGAGGGACTGATTTTCAAAGGTAAAAGGACACTATGTATAAGTTTACTCTTTTTTAGTATTCACAAACTACAGAGATCTCCACATATAATAAGATAAGACAGGCTTATCTTGTTATCAGCAGAGCTCCCCGCACCAGCTGGGTCTCTCTCTGCAGTTTTAAAGTTACTATTAAATCAGAGTTTATACATACCCCAAAATAATAAATTTACACAAAAGTTTACCTTTGTGAATCAGGCCCTGAATTACTGTGTATAAGGAATTCAGTGTTTTCCATTCAGGGGCACAGACTTGTGTGCATTATGGAGATATGTGGTGAAGCACTATGTTGGGCATATCTTGATGTATGGTAGGTGGGCACAGAGGGGTGTTGAGAGGTCTCAAATTATCGCATGTAAGAGATAAGCACCTCATCTGGTCCTGTAGTGTTTTTCTTTCGATTCTTGGACTTTTTCTCATTACAAATTCATGACTACAAGTACCAGAATGGCAATACAAAAAGAATGCCACCCAATAAGCTTTACAAGCATGATACATTGGATGAAAAAGAACGTCATTATTAGCTTCCAGAAAGGGAGTGATTGGTTTGTACAAATCGGGAACTTTTTTATGGATCAATCCTATATGTAAAGCTGTTAGTTTGAGTAGGCAACCATGTCCACAGATAACACAAAGGACCTGATTACAAGTATATGTGCTATTTATTGCACCTGGTAAATAACAATACCACAGGGTTTGTTATTTATCAGGTGCAATAAATAGCATCTATTACGAGATTCTGGGGAATAACATGCAGATTTTGGTGTTTAACACACCAAAATACCCATTGCATGGCAAATACCTTATACTTTTCCTCACTAAACTTTGGCAGGTTCGATCTCCCAAAATTTAACAAAGGTAGAGGTATTTAACACATTCGATAATTATCAGATGAGTCAAATAATACTCAACTCGTAATTCTGACCCTGCACAAACAGGGGTTTACGCAGGGGTCGGAAAATAACAACCTACTTTTAATCAGGCCCAAAGAAACTCACCTGCATAAATGCAGAAGGCCCTAAATGTGACATGACAATTTCAGCAATGTTGTTTTTTTTTAGACAGTAGCATTTAGCTTGCTGCAAATTTCAAATCTATGCTAATAAAAGTAAAAGCAAAACTACAAATCCCAGAACACAACATTCTGGTGCTAAAAAGGTAGACTAGGGTGAAAGTGCCACACAAAAGAGGTCTCTTGACATCTCAGCATAGAGATGGATAGAACATTTGAATAAAAACAAAGTTCCTCTTTACTAATTTTTGGTTTCTTCCTTAAAGTGTTCTTTGCTCTTTCCACATCTGCACCTTGAGCAAAAGAAGTGTCCTCAGTAGAAATGTTGGCTGGGGTTTATTCAGTGCCATTAAAAAGATGAAAACATATGTTTAATGGCTCTGCGGCTATGCTGCATTAAGTAGGATATATAACTTTCAAATATGTCTGTGAATATGACCAAAGAGTCCGCAATCAAAGATTACTAAATGGAATAACCGAGCAGTCGCTCCATACCAGGCTAATACCACAATAAAATTAGTTTATTAAGGCATACATTGCAAATGGCATAAATATCATCGAGTTGAGAAAAAGATGGGGGATTGTGTGTGCCTGGAGCTCTGTAGAGATAGAAGAGGTGTAGGGAGGAGCACGCTCTACCAAGAGTAAAAATAAGCATGTGACTGGTCATAGGAGGCTGCCAAAAAACAGTTTATAATTCTTCCTGATCTTGAAAATAGAGACACACTGTGAAGAACCCTTAAAAGGAAATAAAAAATGGCACATGGTCTCAGTCTCAATACCTGGTGAAGGTGCAAAGGAATCTGTGTTTATCAGTGTTATCTTTTTACAAAGCTAGCATCTAATTCCATGTCTTTGGGCCTTTACTTCAAATTTTAGGTTTACATTTCAGACAGGAACAATACATCTATTAAAGACATCTAAATGCATCGAGAAAAATCACATACACTGATGGTATACTGCAATGATATTCAAATTCTCAAAGGAACTGCTGATCTCAGGTCACACGATGCAGTGACATCATACACACCAAAACATAATGGTATTCAACTGAAGGAAACATCAGACAACAAGAGGGGAATGACATGCATGATATAGAGCTAGGTAATGTGCATGCCATATGGGGCCTGAAAATACCATAACCAGAAGGGGAGAATGATGGCAGCTGAAGGTCGCTAGCCACAGGCTCTCTGTACTTCCTCGTGACGTACACAGTAAAGAGTATACGTGTGGATCAGTGAGGTAATTGACTTAACATCACAGCATGATGAACTATTAATATCTAACACGTAAGAGGTTGTTTGCCCTATGTACATGAGCTGGGATGATGTTATGACAACACTGTGCCAGTTTGTTCCTCTTCAAGTGTAGGAGTGCACAGCAAAAAGGATGGAATAGTGGATTGGTGATGCCAGCAGGCTGGGCGTATAAGATGTTGAGTGTCTGACAGAAAAATTGGAAAGGGAGGGGGAGAAGGGTGAATAAAATTGAAACATAGCCCAAAGTATGCTCTACATCACGCAGCTATGTCCTAGAGGTGACCCTTTGAAGTCTGACACTGGAATAACAACACATGTGTTGGAGTAACAATGTAGTTTGAGGTAAAAGCAGAACATTAGTGTGCAAAATATGAGGAAACTCCTAGGAAAATATATTTTTTATCAAACGCTAATGTAATTGAGCATACATTAGTGAGCATGTCCCAAACTTGGGACCAAAATAGATTAACCTTTGGACAACTCAAGTACAAATGCAGGAGAAGGCTGTTGTCATTAGTACAAGAGCAGCATTTACTATCTGTAGAAAGAAGCATAGTATCTGCAAAAAAGCTGACTCAATGTGACAAAGCCCTTTTGGTTCACTGACAAAATGTTGAGGTAAAAAATATAGACGTAAAAAATATCGCTGAAAATATATAGAATGCAAAAATAACGACTCCCTATACTTAAGCAGGTAAGTACAAAAATATCGGGGGGAAATATCAATGTAGAAAATATAGTTGTACAAAATATTGAAATATATATATATATAAACATAATAAATATGACATGTTAAATAATAAAATTATTATAAAAATAAAATATATTTAATATCATTTTTTTAAAATATAACAAATTAACTTAATTAAAAAGTTAAACACACATACATAATATTTCAAATATATTTACTTTACAACAATTAATAAACTATTATTGTAATTTATTTTATAATTTTAAAATTATATAAAAATTTACAATTATATATATAAATGTACCAATAAATAAAATCAAATAAAAAATACATTCTATTATAAATTAAAACATTAAACTATTTAAAAATCTTAAAACTTACATTTCCCACTCCAGTGAGTGCAACAGTAGGGAAAGTGTTGGATTGCGGAGGGGTAACAATTACTATTCCCACTCGAGTGAGTGCAACAGTAGGGAAAGTGTTGGATAGCGGATAGGTAAACATTAATATTCCCACTACAGTTAGTGCAACAGTAAGGAAAGTGTTGGATAGCGAAGGGGTAAAAATTACTATTCCCACACCAGTCAGTGCAACAGTAGAGAAAGTGTTGGATAGCGGAGGGGTAACAATTACTATTCCCACTCCAGTAAGTGCAACAGTAGGCAGAGTGTTGGATAGCGGAGGGGTAAAAATTTATATTCTCACTCCATTCAGTTCAAAATTTAAAACAAACAACATTTTTAACAACAACAAAAATATTTAAAAACAAAATAATTTAAAAAATATATAACTATGTTAACAATTAAACTGCAAATTTATTTAATATTTCAAAACATTAAAAACATATTATAATGTTAAATACATATGACAAAAACGACAAATATTATATTAAATTAAATCCAAAAAAACCTCCAAACAAATATTTTCAATTAGAAAATATTTAGAAACAAAAACATGTACTATTACATAAATTTACATTTTTTTATTTCCTACCCTAGAACACCACACAATTCACAACCCACATCTAAATTTAAAAAAAATGTACTTCCTTAATTAACATAATTTATTACCAATTAAAGAAATATTATCAATTAAAAAACAAATTAAATCTCATAAAACGTATTTAACTTCCCACACTTTACCCCTAAAATCCCCCAACCCACTGCTAAAATTAAACTGTAAAAAAAAATATTACACAATTAAAACCTATTTTCAATAAAAAAACTAATAGTATTTAAGTAAGATTAATTTACTCCCCACACTGTACCCCTATAACAATAAAAACCCGCACACAAAAAAATATAAACAAACACCCTAATTAAATATAAATTAAATAATATTAATGATCAGCTAATTCTTAATTAATTAAACATAAATTACTTCCTACCCTTTACCCATATAAACCCCACAACCCACACCTAAAATTAATTACACAAATTCCATCTTTAATTTTCAATTAATTAATTAATATTAATCAACAACGATGTAATATTTAATTAAACATAACATTACTTCCCACCCTTTACCCCATAAAACCCACAACCCACACCTAACAAAATCACACAATTACCATAATTATCAATTAATTAGTTAGCATAAATTTGCAACTAATTATTAATTAATTAAACATACATAACCTTCCACACTTTACCCCTATAAACCCCACAACCCGCACCTAAAATTAATTACACAATTTCCATAATTTATTTTCAATCAATTAATTAATATGAATTAAGAACTAATTATTAATTAATCAAAAATAAATTACTTCCCACCCTTTACTCCATAAACCTCACAACCCACACCTAAAATAAATCACAGAATTACCATAATTAATTATCAATTAATCAGTTAATATAAATTAACTAATTATTAATTAATTGAGCATGAATTACTTCCCACCATTTACCTCTATAAACCCCACAATCTGCACCCAAAATTAATTACACAATTTCCATAAATCATTTTCAATCAATTAATTAATATAACTTAACAACTAATTAATAATTAATCAAAAATAAATTACTTCCCACCCTTTACCCCTATAAACCCCACAAATTACACCTAGAAAAATTACACAATTACCATAATTAATTATCAATCAGTTAATCAATATTAATTAACAACCAATTACTTCCCACAATTAAAACTATAAAATCCAAATTAAATAAATACAAAATAACCATTAATTTATTATAATTAAATTACTTCCCACTCTGTTCCCCTATAAACCCACAACCCACTACCGAACAAAAAAAATCCCAAATTTTATTAAAATAAAATTCATAATCACTAAAAATGTAACACATATATTAAAAAATATAAACAATACTTGTAGAAAAAAACATACATCACATACAGTTAAAATATAAACTAAAATACATAAAACTAATAAAAAAATCGATATTTTAAACAACTATGGGACCCATTAGGATGGCGAGCGGATCGTCGCCACCGGGCCGGCGGTGGCGGCGGGAGCAATCCGCCTGCCATCCTGCCAAGAATGACCCCCCGCCACATTAGGATGGCTGGGAGGTCCACGGCGGACAGGAAGACCGTCCACCGCTTTTCCGCCGGTTGACTCGTCCACCGGGCGGAAAAGGTATATAATATGGTGCAGTGTCTGCAAGACACCGCCATCCATATTATGATGATGGCGGATATCAGCCTTTCCATGGCAGTGTGGATAGGCATGCGGTTTCTGCATTTGGGGGCCTGTTTCGGGCCCCCAGGGTGTTGGGGGGTGCACATGGGGGTACCTATGGTACCTCCCTGCATTTGCATGCACAAGGTGGCAGGCACCGCACGGTGCCTGTCACGTTGTGCATGCAAATGCACGACATGCATTTTTTACATTGCGGCGGGTGCTGCTTACAGCACACTGGCGGGCGCATCCTAATTTGAATGGTGGGACCGCCACACCAATGGCGGGTGGTCCCTTTTGCCGTTGCGGTGAGTCCGCCCGCCATCGTAATAGACCTCTATATTTTTGCAAACAATGTTAATGACTTCTATATTTAAAAAATATATATTTCTGACCTTAAATTCTTAAATTCGATATTCTTGACCACGATATTCTTGCTGTTGGTATTTCTGAATCACAATATTTCCAACTCAATATTTGTATAAGTCGACATTTCCAACTCGATATTCTGTCCCCACACCAGCCCTTTTGTATCCTGCCCTATTAGAAAAGTACTCTGTTATTTATTTTAATATTTTTATTATACCAAATGGGAGAAAGTTTAAATTTTCAAGAGTTGTATAGGATCATGTGAGATGGGACTTTGCTAAAAACACAAAGTAATAGTAGGTGACAAGAAGGATTTAGGGAGTTGTGGGATATAACCCGTATCTTTAATTGAAAATGGTGTTATTAGGGAGTGTTCTCGTCTTTGTTGTATAGTATGCTTTGAGGTAGAATCAAAAGATAAAGAAGTCCAAATCAGTTTAATGGTAAAGGCTGAGTGATGTTTGATTACATCGGCAAAATTAGCCCCACCCGAGACTTTAGGTTGTTGAAGCTTATGATATGCCTACTTTTTGTTTATTCCATAAAAGTTTTATCAGCATACTCTTTATTGATTTAAAATATGATGAGGAAGTTTTACAGTATGGAGACATTAACATTATTAATTTGTAACATCATCACTTTAATGGTATCTGACTGTCCCACCAAGATAGAAAAAAGGTGACCAGTTCTCAGTCAAAGGAAGAAATTTTTCTGTTAATCGAAACAGTTTCTCATATGTAATTAGAGTACAGAATATCTAAACATTTGGGGGCCGATTCCGATCCTGTATTTTTTTTTCCCGTACGACTCGTATCCGCAAATTTTTCCATACAAATCATACAAGTCCCGTCCGACCTGTGAAGTACGATTCGTACGGGAAAAATACATACGGATCGGCCCGATCCGTACAAATCGGATCGGGAAAAGTTGTACGAGACGGAACCGGACACTTTTCCGTACAAATCGTAAAAATGCAGTCCGACCGTACTAGTACGATCCGGACCGGCTTTCCGATTTCCGATTTGTACGGAAAACATCCCGTACACGGGAAATGCCATTACCCGCTACGAAGCGAACATTGTACGACTCGTATCCCGGGAAAAGTTGTTCCCGGGGTGCGAGTCGTACAGGGGTACGAGTCGTACAGGCATACACCCCCATGCGTTGTGTATGTACGGTGCATACCCCCATCGCGTACCCCAACATCGCGTACCCCAACATCGCGTACCCCAACATCGCGTATGTACGGTGCGTACCCCCAACATCGCGTATGTACGGTGTGTACCCCCAACATCGCGTACCCCAACATCGCATACCCCAACATCGCATACCCCAACATCGCGTATGTACGGTGCGTACCCCCAACATTGCATATGTACGGTGCGTACCCCCAACATCACGTACCCCAACATCGTGTACCCCAACATCGCGTATGTACGGTGCGTACATACGCGATGTTGGGGGTACGAGCCTGTATGACTCATACCCCTGGGGACTCTGCTTTTACGGCTGTTTTTGGCTCCCATAAGAAAAGAGTCGTACGGAGTGCCGTAGGGACGAATCATACTTGCTGGCCCGGAAACCGCTGCTTAAATACGTACGGACGTCGCTTACAAGCTGTTCCGGATCAGAATCGTTGGTTTATTTTAGCCGTATGGTCTTTTGTACGATTCGTACAGAAAAAGGCTTTCTGTACGAATCGTACTTCCTAGGTTGTATGAAATGTTTACCGGGTATGAGTCGTATGGGAAAAACGCTCCGTATAACGATTTGTACAGCCTTTTTCCAGGATTGGAATCGGCCCCTTGATGTGCTTAAAATTCTATGATTAGCCAGAATTTTAAAACAACTCTTTAAGACAATGTTTATTACGGGGTAGAACTTCTGATTTGTCAATATGTTGTTTATATCCAGAAATAGAGGAATGTTCTCTTAATAAATGTAAAACATCAGGAATAGTATGCTTAGGGTTAGATATAATGGCTAATACATCATCTGCATATGCTGCAAATTTAACCTTAATGTCCATGTGTTTATAACCTGAAAATGTGCAAGATCTACACATCTTTTCTGAAAAAGGTTCCAAAGAGACAATATGAACAACAATGGAGATAACGGACTACCTTGTCAACTGAAAATATCAGGATTGTAAGCAATTAAGAAAAATAGTGGTTGTTAGTGAGAGATAAAGTAAACCAATATATTTCATAATTTTAGGACAAAAGTCATTTCAGAGATCTGGTAATAAAATCCCAATTAACATGATCAAATGCTTTTTTAGCATCAATGTTGAATGGCAGGAAAGAGACCAGTGTCTTTTAGGCCAAGAGTGTAATTTAAAAAAAGTTCTAGAGTTGTCAGTAATATATCTGCCTTGAACAAATCCTGATTGCATGATGCCAGTCAAGTAAGGAATAATGTGGTGGGTGAGCAGGGCTGAAATCTTCGGAATAATCTTGCAATCAGCATTAATTAATGAAATGGGTCTATAATTCCTACATAGTGACAAATCTTTGACAGTCTTGGGAATCAGACAAAGCATAGCTTCCAGAAAGGTACTCTGCCCTTTGCTTCTGGACAAAAAGTATTGAAGTAATAACAATAATGTTGGGCCTAAAATTGTAGAAAGTTGAGATTAGAATTGAACATAGAAACCATCTGGGCCAGAAGCTTTATCTTTCGGTAGCTTGTTGATAACTGCCTTGATCTCAGCAATTGAGATGTCTGTTTCTAGCCATGAAAGATCAACTATTTGATTGTGAAATAGAACTAATAAAATCTTCTAATTCCTTCCTGATTGAGAGTGTTCTGGAGTGTATAGTTTGTTGGGTGTAGTTATCCATAAAACAGTACAATATTCCCAAACCGATGTAGTGTCTGTGGTCATATTTATCAGCAATGAAATTTATGTTAGATTTTTGCTTTTTGACTTTTAGATAACTTGCTAATAATTTGCCTGCTGTGTTGCGCCCACCATAATATTTTGCATTCATTTTTAATAAAGTCCCACAGGCATTTTCAGTAGATTTGTTGTTTGTTGGAATTGGCCCTTTTGCAGGGTCATCCCAGAACTTTTTGCCTTCCTCCTGTATTTCTTCTGACCTGTTGTTGGTGGTTTTATGACTCTGCGCACTTTACCACTGCTGATCAGTGCTAAAGTGCATATGCTCTCCCTGTAAAGTATTGTTATGGATAAGTGATTCCATGGCTTATTTGGTTTACTTGTCAGACCCTAGTACAGTGCACCATGTGTTCCCAGGGCCTGTAAATCAAATGCTGCTGCTGGGCTTGCAGCACTGATTGTGCCACCCACAAAAGCAGCTTGTAAAATGTGGCTCAGGCCTGCCATTGCAGAGCCTGTGTTCAGTCTGGGACTGCCATGTCGACTTGGCAAGTGCACACACTTGCCAGTCCCCAAACCTTCCATTTTCTGCATGTTAGTTACCCCTAAGGTAGGCCCAATGTACCCTTGTGGGCAGGGTGCATTGTATGTGAAAGGTAGGACATGCCCTGATGTGTGTGGCATGTCCTGATAGTGAAATACTGCCAATTTCGTTTTTCACTATTGCAAGGCTATCTGTTCCCATAGGCCAGAATGGGGAGTTTGTTTATAACATCTTATAAGCACAACTGACCCTGGGAACAAGATAGGAAAATAAAGTTTAATATGCCTGAACTCAGATGCATCTTTTAGTGAGGGTGACTTTTACATTTTGTGTTTGAAAATATCACTTTTAGAAAGTAGGTATGTTCTTGCCTAACCATCCAGTGTGCCTCTGCTAGGTTTGTTTATTGCATGTCTGGCATTTGGATGACAGGTGCTGGAGGAGGGCCGTGTCTCCAGAAGTCTGATGAGTCAGGGCTGGGCTGAAGAGGCTTGGTCTGCATTTGGAGTGGTGGGAGGAGTAGCATCTTCACCTAAATAGGGCTGTGCCTGCCTTCCACAATGACGGCTCTGCCTCCCCTGTGGTGTGTCTGATATCAGGGCTCACACTGACATAGGCGGTTGTTGTGCACTTGCAAAGTTCCCTACAGAACTGATTTTGGCCCGAGTACAGACACTCTCTGCCTCAGAGAACAAAGTATTTTGGTGTATAAAAAGAGGGGCCCAGACCACAGACTTTTAGATCACTTCTGGGAAATCAAGAGGAAACCTTTGACAAGGAGAAGGGCCGGATAAGCTCAGGAGTACTATTGCCTCTGTGCTGTTTGCTGTCTGGGGTTGGCCTGCAGTGGCTGCTTGCTGCCAAGGAAAGGAGAAAAGGACTTTGCTGTTTACTTTGTCGTCTTGAGGAAGATCTCCAAGGGCTTAAAAATGAGCTTGCCTCCTGTTCTGAAGTCTCAGGTACACAAAGACTTCACCACCAGCTCCCCTGAATTTCCTTGCTGGGAATTCTAGCCTGCAAAGAGGTGCCTGCTGCTGTTTAGGACCTCTAGAGACTGCTTGTCGCTTGGAGCTGGAAAATCGTCTCAACACCGAAGAAGCGTGTCGCATCCACACCTGTTTTCCGACGCATCGCCAAAGAAACCATCGCAGTGCCTGCAGTGGCACGAGAAATTGTCACATGACCCATCGGGTGCAACGATCTCCGAAGATCCAGATCACCACACCGATCCCAACGCAAGCCTGCTCTGCAGCCACACGAAGACACACATCGTACCGGATCAACGCATTGCATAGAGGCACCAAGATTGTTGCATCGTTGGGGGATGCAGTAAGAAACTGACGCATCACCTCCCCACGCAGTAAGCAAACGACGCATCACCTCCTTTCCGGTAAGGAACCGATGCATCCCCTTCCCTGCGCTGCAGTAAGGAACCAACGCATCACCTCCCCCGAAGCACAGAACCGACGCATCACCTTCCCTGCGTGTAAGAAACCAACTCATCACCTTCCCTGTGGCCATTTTGTTTGCTTTGCATGACGCATCTAAGGTACTTTTGAGAAAGGTGTCGCATTTACAACTTGCATTGAACTGAACTATTTCTACCATCTTAAAGTCTTATTTTTAATATGGTATTGTGGATTTTTGTCGTTTGATCTTGATTTGGTTTAGATAAAGATAACTTATTTTTCTAAACTGGTGTGGTGTCCATTTGTAGTGTTTTCACTGTGTCACTGTATGTGTTCACAAATGCTTTACACACTGCCTCTGAGATAAGCCTGTCTGCTCGTGCCAAGCTACCAAGGGGGTGAGCAGCGATTATTTTAGGAGTGTATCCCTCATTTCTAACATTTTGTTAAATTCCAATTTGGTTAAATGGGCTAATTTGTGTTTTAGTTAGAAGAAAAATACTCATGTTAAGGGTCTTTGATATGTTTCAAGAGAGGAAAGGATCATTGAGTGCCTTCTTTTTTTTTATAGCCACACAGTCAATAATAAAAACTCTGGCCGTTGCCTTTAGTTCATCCCAAACAAAGTTCATATCAATGCAAGTACTGATAGTCATATAAAATAAAATAACTGGAAATTTGTGCCAATTTGTCAACAAATATTTCATTACTTAACAATGCATTATTGAATCTCCACCTGTTTGGACGTGTAGCATCTGACAATACATTTTTTTGAGATGTGGGGCATGATCCAAAATGAGTTTGAAACCAATTTCTGGAAAATGTTATGAGTTACATATATGTAATCTATAATAGATCTAGATTGGTGTACTGGGGAATAAAATGCAAATGTCATTATATTAATATTAGGAATTCTCCAAGCATCAACTAACTCCCTTGAAATGATTTATTTTTTTAAAGTGCTTTGCATTTTGAGAGTTTCGTTTAGATAAGTGAATGAGAACTCTTTGTTTTTTAATGGGATTATGCAGACCTTTAACATTCCTTGAAACAATATTGAAGTTATTCATGGGACATGGTCACTAAAAAGATAACCACAGAATGATTACAAATATGTAATATAAAGGTAAGGATCACCATAAAGTTGAAAAATGAATTACCAATCACAGCAATGAAAAGGGGATGGCTAAGGATAAAAAAAAAAAAAATCATCAGGGAACAGGGAGAGAATGGCAAAAAAGAAAGAAAGAATGAATGAATAAAAAAAATAAAGAAAGAAATGAGGAAAGAGGTGAGACTGTGAAACTCCACGTAGTAAATGAAGAGGAGATAGCAAAAAGCCACAAGACCTTAGCCATGTGAGTCAGGGGGATGAGATTGGAGGACAATGTGAGCTGGAGGAGGTGCAGTAGACAATCAAAGACTAACCGCAAGGCATACCCCTGGTTAAAAGGAAAAAGGCATAAATGAGGAGACAGATTTGAGGAAATATAGGAGAGACCTTGTACATGAAAAAAAGCAAAAGAAACAGTTACAAACATTTCGTTGACATTGCCCATCTGATCTTTGCAAAAGTTGAGAATAGTTGTAGAGGAGAGGAAAAAAGTTTCGGAGTAGATGACAAAGGATGATGCATGTTGAAAAATATTAATCGGATCTGTTAGGGTGGGGAGAATGTGATGTTCAATGTTTACTTATTTTCAATAAGTGGAACAACTTAGTTTGTTTCTGAGAGGACAATGCAGACCACAGAGGTTGAGTCTGAAAAGGTTTTGAGTCTAAACTATAGCCCTATAGCCCCCTGGAGCGGGCTAAACTGGCTATTAAAGGCCCGCTCTCGCGTTAAAGGCCTGAGCCGAAGGTGAGGGACTGTAACAAGGGCTATAAGGCTATTAGAACATTCTGCCACTAGAGGGCAGAAAGTTCTAACAAATAAAGCAAAGGCCTCTCGAAGCTCGAGGGGATTTAAATCCCCTCAAGCTCTGAGGGGCCTTTGTAAAACATTGAAATGTTGCTCTGCGGGCATTTCCGGCCCGTAAAAGCATGGAGCACTCCATTGCCTACAATGGAACTCCCAACATTCCACTGTTCTAATAGAGAGTATGAGATTGAAGTATGTCCAACTTAAAGCAAGACAACTGTAATGCGGATATTAATAATGCTCATTGATCATACTGGTATTCAAGTAATTCATTTTGTTACGAGAGAAACTTCCACCAATGCTGAACTGATTTATTCACAAAGGGCCTCCGAGTGCAGGAAGATATTCATTCCTCTGCTCATTATAAAAGTGTCACATAAACCAATGACAGGAGCAAAAACCCGTTAGTCCAGTTGAGACCGGGTGAACACGTTTTAACATTATAAAAGTGTAGTCTTTGAAGTGTGCCAGTTCATCAAGTAGTTATAAAATTGCAGCTGTGGCAATACACTGAAAAGAGCAACATTATTAATGAGTTAATGCCTGAATAAACCGTAAAAAGACATAAAACCTAACCTAGCTGCTCATCCACAGTTCCGACACTGCTATGACCCACATGGGGTCTGGTGGCTCAGTGGACTAATGCATCCACTGCAGGGACCTGTGTTCGACCTCATGGTCACAGGTTCAAATCCTGGTGGGTCCACTCAGCCTTTCATCCATTTGAGGTCGATAAAATGAGTACCATTGAGTTGGGTAACAATATACATCTGTTATTTCAGTGCCAAGATACCCCATTTGCTGGGGTGCACGTGCGCTTTACAAATACACCTGTTATGTCACCGTCAGGAGACCATCGCTCTGCTGCAAATTCATAGCACAATTCAGGGTTAGCAGAAGGGCTAAGCTTCGGCTGCCCTTTTCTGGTGTTCCGTGCACTGTCCCGCTAGTTAACTCTTTCTTGAACTATCCATTAAATATTTGTGAACAGGCAAAGGTACATTATGTATAGAGAAGTTTGATTAGTGTTTTGGATATTAAACAACATGCTTTGATTTCTAACATTGCTTTTCAGCGTACTGTTATCCATCCTATATAATTGGACTACAAAAGTATACTTCTCCTACGAAGAATAGGTTGATGACGGACATCTTCAGCAGGCCTTAAAGCTCGGTGTTCCTTTTAGTCTTTTTCTACTGTGCCATTTGGCAAGTCAGAACAGAAACAGAGAGTCTAATCGAATGCCACCTCTACTGAACAGGCCTAAGCAGAGAAATGTGCCATAGGAAAGTTTCCCTTTTCTGCCCTCACACAATATGCCCTTTAGGGTGCACTGAAGTAGGTTATTGTCATCTGAGGGGTTTGTATTTATACCCAACAAATCATTGATGAAAGCTTGTCAAGTAGATAGACCATTACAGTTTGAAGGGATAACAATTAGTGATACAACGCACAATATGGTGTGTGCAGTAGACTGGAGACTTCACTGGGAATAGGAATACCAGGATCCAGTTACTGGATCACTGGCATAGAGAAGCCAGTGAACAATACTCAATCAATCAATCAAGGCATTTATAGAGCGCGCTACTCACCCGTAAGGGTCTGAAGGCGCTGAGGGAGAGGGGGTAGCTGCTACTGCTCGAACAGCCAGGTCTTGAGTAGCCTCCTGAAGGTCAGGAGGTCTTCGGTCTGCCGTAGGAGAATGGGGAGGTCGTTCCAGTACTTGGCGGCGAGGTAGGAGAACGATCTGCTGCCGGTGGTCGTTCTTCGGATGCGGGGTACTGTGGCGAGGGCGAGGTTGGCGGAGCGGATCTGGTGATTCGGGGTGTAGAAGGTGAGTCGTTTGTTGAGGTATGTTGGTGCGGTGTTGTGGAGTGCCTTGAGTGCATGGGTGAGGAGCTTGAAGGTGATCCTCTTGTTGACGGGAAGCCAGTGCAGGTCTCTCAGGTGGGGTGTGATGTGGCTGTGGCGAGAGATGTCGCGGATCAGGTGTGCATGGGCGTTCTGTATGCGTTGCAGTCTTGTCAGCAGTTTGGCCGGGGCTCCCGTGTAGATGGTGTTTCCGTAGTCCAGCCTGCTGCTGACGAGGGCCTTGGTGACAGTTCTTCTTGTGTCGGTGGGGATCCACCTAAAGATCTTTCAGAGCATGCGGAGGGTGTTGAAGCAGGAGGATGAGACGGAGTTGACTTGCTTGGTCATGGAGAGAGTTGAGTCGAGGATAACTCCCAGGTTGCGTGCGTGGTCGCTGGGTGTTGGGGCTGCATCCAGGGCAGTTGGCCACCAGGAGTCGTCCCATGCTGAGGGGTTGGATCTGAGGATGAGGACCTCCGTCATGTCCGAGTTCAGTTTGAGGCAGCTGTTCTTCATCCTCTCGGCGACAGCTTTCATTCCTTCGTGGAGGTTGGTATTGGCAGTGCGAGGGTCTTTGGTGAGGGAGTGGATCAGCTGTGTGTCGTCGGCGTAGGAGATGATGTTGAGGTCGTGCAGTTTGGCGACGCGGGCGAGACGGGCCACTAAATGTTGAACAGGGTCGGGCTGAGTGATGAGCCTTGGGGTACGCCGCAGATGATCTTGGAGGCTTCGGATCGGAAGGGGGGTAGTCGGACGCTCTGCGTTCTGTCGGAGAGGAAGCAGGAGGTCCATTCCAGTCTTTGCCACGGATTCCTGCGTCGTGGAGGTGGATGCGTAGGGTGTGGTGGCAGACCATGTCGAAAGCAGCTGAGAAGTCCAGGAGGATGAGGGCTGCGGTCTCGCCGTTGTCCAGCAGGGCCCTGATGTCGTCGGTGGCGGCGATGAGAGCCATTTCGGTGCTGTAGTTGCTGCGGAAGCCAGACTGGGACGGGTCCAGGACATTGTTCTCCTCGAGGTAGTGGGTCAGCTGTTTGTTGACGGTCTTCTCGATGACTTTTGCCAGGAACTTGAACAGAGAGATGGGCTGGAAGTTCTTGAGGTCCCTCTGGTCTGCCTTGGGTTTCTTGAGCAGGGCGTTGATTTCGGCGTGCTTCCAGCTCTCTGGGAAGGTCCCGGTTTCGAAGGAGATGTTGATGGCCTTGCGGAGGTGGGGTGCGATGGAGGCGCTGGCTTTTTTGAAGATGTGGTGGAGGAATGGGTCGGGCGGGGAGCCAGAGTGGATGGTGCTCATGATTTTGATGGTGTCATCGTCGTTGATGTTAGTCCATGTGAGCAGTGGGTCGCTGTGGGTGGTGGCCGTGGGGTCCAGGGGGGGTGTTGGCTGCCGTGGCGGTCTGGTTGTTGAAGCTGTCATGGATGTCTGCGATCTTGCGGTGGAAGAAGAAGGTGAGGGCGTTGCACAGGTACTGCGATGGTGGGATGTCGTTGGTGTTGGAGCTGGGGTTGGAGAGTTCCTTCACAATTTTGAAGAGCTCTTTGTTGTTGTGTGCGTTGTTGTCAAGGCGTTCCTTGAATGAAGTCTTTTTGGTGGTTCTGATGAGGTGATGATGTTTGCGTAGGGCGTCCTTGTGGACTGCTAGGTTCTCTGGTGTCTGGTCGTGGCGCCACTTCTTCTCCAGTTTTTGGCAGTGTTGCTTGGAGGTCTGGAGGTCCGCGTGAACCAGATGGTGTTCCTGTTGGTGCGTCTGTTGGAGGGATTCTTGAACGGTGTGAGGGTGTTGGCGCAGTCATTAATCTAGCGTCTGAGGTTGCTGGCGGCGGCGTCAGGGTCGGTGGGGTCAGTGGGAGGGCTCCGGGTGAGGGTGGTGGTGAGCTGGTCTTTAGTGACTTTGCTCCAGCAGCAGCGGGGGATCTGTTGGGTGCGGTGGTGCGAGGTGGGTTTCCGGAAGGTGAAGTGGATGCAGCAATGGTCGGTCCAGTGGAGTTCGGAAGTGTGGCTGAAGGAGACGTGGGTGCTAGCAGAGAAGATAGGGTCCAGCGTGTGGCCGGCAGAGTGGGTGGGTGTTGTCACGAGCTTTCGGAGTCCGAGGTTGGCGAGGTTGTCGATCAGGGTGGAGGAGTTGGTGTTGTTGTTGTTCTCGAGGTGGAAGTTAAGGTCTCCTGGTAGGATGTAGTCCGTGGATGCGAGGGAGTGCGTACTGACGAAGTCGGCGATGGAGTCGCTGAACTGTGGTCGGGGTCCGGGGGGCCTGTAGATCAGGGTTCCTCTGAGGGTGGTGTTGGGGGTCGGTGTGGATCTGGAAGTGCAGGTGTTCGACGTTGTTGAGGGTGTCGCTGGAGTTGGTCGAAACTTTGAGGGTGGACTTGTGGACGATGGCGATTCCTCCTCCGATTCCATTGGCGCGGTCTCTGCAGGTGATCTTGTAGCCATCCGGGATGGCTATGGCGATGTTGGGTACCGAGGAGTCGTTCAGCCAGGTCTCTGTCAGGAAGGCGACGTCCAGGGAGGATGTGTCGAGCAGGTCCCAGAGTTCGACGGTGTGTTTGCGTGCAGAGCAGGTGTTCAGGAGAATGCATCTGAGGTGGTTGCGTACTGGCCTGGTGGTTGGGTTGGCGGCTCTGGTGCTGGTGAAGCTGCTGTTCCGGCAGGAGAAGGGTCCTTGGGTGTGCTTCAGGCGGCCTGGATGCAGGTGTGTGCTCATCCGCTGTTGAGTGTGTGGAGGGTGCTGGCGTCGTAGCGGATTCAGGCGTTGTGGCTTTCGTGGGGGCCAGGGGTTCTGGTGCTGGGCACGGTCTAGGTGCGGACGGGCACAGACGGGCTTGCCTTAGGTGCGCCTTTGGCGTGCCCGCTGCACGCATCCGCTGCGCGGCCGCACAGCGGCCGCCATAAGAAGGGGAGGTGGGAGGGAGGAGGAGCTGGGAGGGGGGATTGGATGAATGGGCAAGCAATGGGGCGGGCCGCAGTGGACGCAGCGGCGGGAAAACGGGAGGGGGGAGACAGCGAAGGGAACAGAAGGCAAAAGGCACAAAAAAGGGGGGAAAGCAAAAGACGATCACAGGAAAACAAATAAGCAATACACGGCAGAAGCAAAAAACGATCACAGAACAACAAATAAGCAATACAGGGCAGAAGCAGATAACAGTCAACAAAAACAGTGAAGATACTGGACGCAAATACCTACGGCCTACCACTGCCCACCAGGGATGAGGTGCAGGTGGTAGCCTGCGGGTGGAAACGGGCCTCGAACTCCTTCAGCAGCAGTGGCAGCTGGGCAGAGACACGGGCCCAGACATGTGGAGCTGCGCGGCGTGGGGAGCGACCAGCCTGGAGACAGGGTCGCTCTCTTCACCGCGCAGCAGCCGCCATAAGAAGGGGAGGTGGGAGGGAGGAGCAGCTGGGAGGGGGGATTGGACGAATGGGCGAGCAGGGGGGCGGTGCTGCAGGGGACGCAGCGGCAGGAAACTGGAAGGGGGAGACGGCGAAGGGAACAGAAGGCAAAAGGCACAAAAAAGGGGGGAAAAGCAAAAGACGATCACAGAAAAACAAAGAAGCAATACAGGGCAGAAGCAAAAAACGATAACAGAACAACAAATAAGCAATACGGGGCAGAAGCAAAAAACGATCACAGAACAACAAATAAGCAATACAGGGCAGAAGCAGATAACAGTCAACAAAAACAGTGCAGATACTGGACGCAAATACCTACGGCCTACCACTGGCCACCAGGGATAAGGCGCAGGTGGTAGGCTGCGGGTGGAGGTAGGCCTCGAACTCCTTCAGCAGCAGTGGCAGCTGGGCAGAGACACGGAGCAGAAAGGTGGGGCTGCGCGGCATGGGGAGCGACCTGCCTGGAGACAGGGTCAAGGGTCGCTCTCTTCACCGTGCAGCGGCCACCATAAGAAGGGGAGGTGAGAGGGAGGAGCAGCTAGGAGAGGAGATTTTAAGAAGGGGCGAGCGGGTGGGCGGGGACGCAGTGTTGGGAAAACGGGAGGGGGGAGACGGCGAAGGGAACAGAAGGCAAAAGGCACAAAAAAGGGGGGAAAGCAAAAGACAATCACAGAAAAACAAATAAGCAATACAGGGCAGAAGCAGAAAACGATCACAGAACAACAAATAAGCGATAATGGGATTATGAATAGTGTCGTGTTGGGCACTAGTGGGTCAGGAGAAATCCCAAGCGAAGAATAAACAGGGATCACAGTCAATGGTAAGGTACACAGAGGAGAGCCAACAACCTCACAACAAAGCCTGGAGACTTGGAGACAATCACTGGCGTTGGGAGCTTGAATAAGGCTAGGAAACCCTATAGATGTCCTCAGAACACATTTGGTATCAAGGGCTGTGTTTCAAGGCAAGCCTCCATAGAAATGTGCCTGATATGTTTGTGTGGAACAAGCAAAATAACATTAAGGTTTAAACCAGTTTAAGATAAATAAAAGGTTATAAATGTGAAGAAAAATTGATAAGTTGTTCAAATGTAATTAAGGAAAATGTGAATGTTGCACTTGAAACAAAAGGTAAAGTGTTTCATTGTCAATCTATGGGAGCTATAAATATCTTAACAAATGTATACAGTCCCCTCATGGAAGTCTGGTAGGGATCAGTGACCACTATAAGTCAGCTTATGAATGAATGTTGACAGATAGATCTTGAGAGTTTGTTTGGTAGGTATATTTTAATTTACCACCTGTTGGTGATTTGTCATGTCAATCAAAACGTTGGTGCAGTTGAGAAAGTTCAGGGAAGTACAAGGAAGTTACTGTATTTGAGAAGGACACTTATCTGTTAGAAGGATGTTCATGGCTTCTTCCCTTGGTGCTCAAAACCCCAAAATGTGATCTATTCAAGATATGAATTTTTAAAGATTTTTTTATTTTTTATTTTTTTTATTTCATATCCAGAAAACACCATTTACAGAAAAAAAATATTAGTTAATCCGGTCATGCAGCAGGTTGTACATTACACAATAATAAACATCAGCTAAACAGTTCATAAAACATGGTTTATACAGTACATAACAGATAGAGGAAACAGGATCATCCTTTAGCACTTTTTCAATATTGAGAACAATTGCTAAGATATTTATTGATCATGTTATAAAATTCTAAGGTTAAAACCAAGATGTAAATCGGTTCATACAGTTCATAGCCGATAAAATATAAAAGGTCGCCCTTTACCACCTTTTCAATACTAAGAACAATTGCTAAGATATTATTTGATCATGTTATAAAATTATAAGGTTAAAACCAAGGTGTAAATCATGTATTTTTACATTTCATTCTTACTTTATCAACCTCAGGAAACTGTGCAAAATTGCGAAAGCAGGTACTACCATTAGAACAGTACTCACCATGTAAACCTAAATCAGCATACATTATTGCTTTATAATTGCTGGATTAAATCCTGATCAAAGAGTATTAAGCTACAACCCTTTAGAACACATCTTCTTAATTACAACCCCCTAGTTTCTCTGTTCCATTCAGAAATGAGTGCCCATATTTTCCTCCCCCGGATTCTAGCCTGCCTGCCCTTACAAGCATACAAAGCCATCTCATCTGAAAAGTTGGAGGTTCTACATCTTTCCACCTGGCGGCCAACAATATTCTAAATATCGCTGTCCCCAGTAATAAGCAATATTCCTGTGCAGTTTTGAGGGCCATAGAGCTCACCCATCTTAAAATCAGCAATGTAGGGGTCAGTTCGAATCTCATACCAAGCAATTTCTCCTAGAAACCAAGCCACCCCTTTTTTCATAAAGATAATTTGTCACAATCGTAAAACATGTGAATCAAAGTTGCTGGTCCTACCCCGCATCTGGGACATTTATCATCCTGCCTTTTCCCCCACATAAATAATTTAGAAGGTGTAAAAAATAAATTAAGTATAGGTTTATAAAGTTGTGCTTTCAAATTTGTGGATAGGAGTATTTTGGCAGTCAAGGATAAACTCATGTAAATATCCACCTCTGGATTATTCAGTTTCAATGTCCAGGATGTCTCAGTTTTTTCTAAATCATCTGGTAATTTTTCAAGTAATCGACTGTAGATAATCCTAATTCTATTTGTTCTCCTAGTGATAACTCCCAACAATGGTATCCTTTCTAATTTTATCGTTGGCCTACATAGAGTAAGAATACTCCTAATCTGCACAAATTTAAAATATTGATTTGCTGGAATTCCAAAATCACGCTGGAGCCTTGAGAATTGTAGAGCTTGTTCCTCCCCATAAAGATCACCAATTGTACCTACACCAAGCTCCTCCCATCTTTTCCCCATACCATCATATACCTGAGGAGGGAATAGCGAGGAGCACCAGAGGGGAGTATATCTGCAGATTTTCAGAATCGCCATGAATTTTGAAACTTGTTTCCAGATCTTCCATGAGCTATATATTACTTTGAAGTGAACTTTTTTATAATAGCACTGCTCCATTTGTCTCAATAACAGCCCCTGTGCTTCCTTCTTTATAGCGAGTTTATATACTGTAGGTACTCTCAGGTCCTCCTCCAATTCATTATTTCTATTTCTATTTACAATAAACAGGGAAATCCTCTGATGAAGAAGGGCCGCCCAGTAATATAGTGTAATATTGCTGACTGTAAGCCCACCTCTATTTTGCGGTAGGGTTAAATATTTTAAAGCCCTCCTCACTTTCCCATACTGCCAAATAAAATTAGAAAAAATAGAGTCCAGAGTTTTTAATAAATGACCATCCACCATGAGGGGTATTGAACGAAACAAATAAAGTATTTTAGGCAGCATGGTCATTTTCAAGTAGTTCCCTCTCCCTACAATAGATAGATGTAGCCCATTAACTCTCTTTAACTCCGTGGCTATTGATTTAAACAAAGGATCGAAATTAAGTTTAACAATTTCATCCACTTTTGCGCTAACTCGGACCCCCAGGTAGACTGCCAAATCTGCTTGTCTAGGATCGTTAAAATCAATATTGTCTGTGCAAATAACAATGGTCTTCCCTTTATTCAACGCATAACCTGAAAGATGCCCAAAACCCTCAGCTATCTGGATAATTTCCTATATTGCCTCTGTTGGATGTGTAGTTAATATGGCAACGTCATCGGCATAAGCCAGGACCTTTGTCTCACATACCCTGGTTACTACTGGCTTAATCTTCTCGGATTGTAAAAGTTTAACCAAAAGAGGGTTAACATACATAACGAATAGTATGGGGGAACAGAAACACCCTTGTCTGGTCCCCCTGGTTATTTCAATATTGCTAGACTCCTTCCCCATTATTTGTAGCCGGGCTTTTGGTTCACAATACATAGCTTTAACGGCCCTAATAAATTGTGGTCCACACCCATTTAGCTCCAATATCCCCGATAAAATCTTCCAAGACACCCGATCGAATGCCTTCTCGGCGTCGAGGAGGATCACAGCCATCTGGCCCCAGTCCCGGTCATGATATCAAATAATGAAATAACCCTTTGAATATGATCAGTTGTTTCTTTTCCAGGGATGAAATCATGTTGCCAGGGGGAGACCAAACGTCCTATAAAACTCCCCAGCCGATTAGCCAATATCTTTGAATACATTTTTGTATCTGAGTAAATCAGAGAGATCGGTCGATATGATGATGGATTATCTATTGGTTTTTCTTTCTTTGGAAAGATTATAATATCAGTCTCTCTCCATGATTCAGGGGGTCTTCCACTATATTGAACACCCCTGAACAGGTCCAATAAAAGAGGGGTTATCACTGCTCCTAAAATCTTATATATCTCTAGCGGAATCTTATCGGGACCAGCAGCTTTCCCTGATGCCATTCCTTGCAATGCTACCTGAACTTCCTCTAATGAAATTTCTTTGTCTAAATTTTCTTTAGTTAAGGTATCCAGCCCTTTTCCAAGTTCGGTATTACTAAGCGGAATATATCCTGTAGTACTCTGGCTGTATCCCTATCATTATCACTATCATCTTGATTTAATATTTGATAGTAATCCTTAAATCCCATGATAATATCATCTGGATCTGTATATATATGTCCATGTATTTTAATAGAAGGTATTAGATTCAATGATGTCTTCTGCCTAGTACGAAGAGCTAACCTCCTCCCAACTAGTTCTTAATTTTCGTAGGAATTATTCCGCTGGGATTGGTATTCCTCTGCAGATTTTTACATTAACCAGCTATTAATTTCTGCTTTAAGCAATTATTTGATACTGGATTTGAACCCCTTCCTGCCCTTGTTCTATTAAAGAGACATGTTCCTCTCAGCTTCCGCTAGTTCCCGTATTATTGTTGATTCTTAATCTTATGCGAGGTCCTCGACATTGCAGCAAAGTTGGGTTTCCCCTCTAAAACCAGCCTTAAAGGAATCCCACACAGTCCCCCTACCAGCACTATATCTATTCATGTCAAAAGATTCTTGTGACCAGTTCTTAATGTATTCAATATATTCATTATGCACAAGGAGTTTCCTATCAAACGTCCATTTCCTTTAAGTTCTCATAAAGCTTGCAATTTCAATCACCAAGATTAGAGGGTTATGATCGAAAATCACCTTTGGGAATTTCTTAATACCTGCTACATTTAGTACATCCCTTGTGCCATAAAAATAATCAATCCTAACAAATTTCTTGTGCGGACAGGAATAATATGTATAGTCAGCGTTATTTGGATTGTTCAATGCCCAGATATCCACAAAACCATGGCTATTATTAAGGGAGGTTAGTGCCCTATAAACTCTAGGCTTCTGACCATGATATCCCCCTTGATTATACTGCCCTTGTCTCGGATCAAGTGAGATATTAAAATCGCCACACAGAATTAATGGGCTAGGCCATGCCACAAGCTCCAACTCCAGATCATCAAATATCTGAGAATCATCCTGGTTTGACCATGAGATTGAACATAGGTTAAGCCCTGCCCCTAATTCTACTATAGCCCACCCCCCCCAATGTGTCTGCTGCCTTTCGTTTAGACTGTCCAAAAGTAGTCTTTGCTAATATAGCCACTCCTCAAATGTTTGAAGTTTGGGAAGTACATGCTAGTATGTTATATCCTCCAATACCCAACAGTTCTTTTTTCCCCCAGGGGATATGGTATGGGTTTCTTGTAGACACACTACATCAAAAGCATTTGTCCTAATTCCGCTAAACTTACCCTTTTCGCTCTATCGTTCAACCCTGCTACATTCAAGGAACAAATACTTACCCTCCCCATCTACATTTATGTTTAGGTACTCCTAGTAATCCTCTGCCTCTTTTTCTTTTCTCTCCCATCTTTAATAAAATGACCTATTTGCTCTCTTCTTCTTTTAATAATACACAATTTACATCATCAGTTCTGGATATATATTCTTCCCCCAGGGTTTTCAACCACCCGCCCCTCCATCCTTCCCCCCTCCCAACACCCCACACGAGAGGCACTTAGACTTGAGTCTGTGCATAATGGGTGTGTCGCAAATTTTTAAAGATTAAATAGAGCTAATTTCTTAAAAATTTATAGTTGCTCTTGATCAGGACAATATATCTTAGATGCTTCAAAAATCAAAGAAGATGCGAGGAACAGGGTAGGTGAGGCTCCGAAAAAGTAGGCAATATGTTGGTACCTTACTGCTACAGGGGAAGTGATGCGTTGGTACCTTACTGCTACAGTAGAGGTGATGCGTTGGTTCCTTAATGTCGCAGGGGAGGTGATGTACCATTTTTGGACATGTGGCATCGGTTCCTTACTGCGGTGTCGAGTGGATGAAGAAATCGACTCCCAGGGACGATGCGTCGAAAGTCAAGTCATGCTGTGTTGATTCCACAGTGATGAAGCAGATGCTGCGTTGGAGTCAGAGTGGTGCTTCATGGACTTTGCTGATGAGGTTCTTAAAATGCCATTTTCAGACCAGAAATTTAAAAACCAACTTCACTAAAATATGTATTTTTAAATTGTGAGTCCAGAGACACCAAACTCTAATTTTCAGGTCCTAATTGGCAGAGTCACATGTAAGACATTACAAGGCATCTCCAAGTCTAACCTATGAGAGAGATAGGCCTTGCTGTGTTGCTGTAGTGAAAAACAAATTTAGCAGTATTTCACTACCAGAACATGTCAAACACATTACATGTCCTGCCTTTGAAATATACGGCACCATGCCCATGGGGCTACCTTAGACCTACATTAGTGGTGACTTATATGTAATAAAAGGGAAGGTTTTGGCCTAGCAAGTTGGAGCGCTGTTTACAATTGCACACAGACACTGCAGTGGCAGGCCTGAGACATGTTTGCAGGGCAACTCGTGAGGGTGGCATAATCAGTGCGGCAGGCCCACTAGCAGCATTTTATTTACAGGCCCTGGGTACCCACTGTGCACTGTAATAGGGATTACTAGTAGATCAAATATGCAAATAAAGGGGAAACCAAATAGCATTACATTTTAGATAGGGCGCATTTGCATTTTAGCACTGGTCAGCAGTGGCAAAGTGTCCCGAGTCCTAACACCAGCAAAAACGAAATGCAGCACACATTCAAAAACAGGAGGTTGGAGGCACAAAGACAGGCGATACCACATCAGAAGATGCCAGGTCTAACAGGTCAAAAATGCCCTTCCAGTAATAGAATAGTTAATTGAGAGATACTCAAAGGATCAGCAGGTTCACTCAGTTAAAGAGCGTTTCTGCTCCACAGCAGGTTTCATGGAGTCAACAGCAGCAAAAACCTAAAGGTATAGTCTTCACAAATCTGGAACGTGTTCTTGGAGGAAGAGATGTAGACTACTTCAGAAAAGGTATGCAAGAAGTTGAGGGTACAATAGAATTTGTGATTTGCAAAGCTGATAAAGTCTGTTTTTCCTTTTTTCAATTTCTACGTTTTTGGTCTCTTCCTGGCATACCAGGAAAATACATCTTTGTTTATCATGGTATAAATATGATTCTGTATCGTTCTGATACATGGATTTTATTCTTACAATGGTTTTAAATAGATTGCAGTGGGTGCTAGGGGTGTTTGTGCCATTCTGAATTGGTATCATTAGTATGGAGTATTAGGTAAAAATATTTGTTCCTTGTATGTTTACCAAGGGGAATTTGTATTACATGATTGAATGGATAGCGGCTTAATGGATGAGATCACCCAATGGAGCATTGTGTATAAAGTTTTACAAAGTGATATATGATGTCATGGTTTAATACGATGGCTTTTGTATGGTATGTTTTATGAGGTTGGTGGTGTTTTGAACCCGAACTACTAAATTAATAATGAAGTAGATGGTTATAGTTTCTCTTCCCATTCTGCGTCCTTTCTGAGCTTAATTTGAGATATAGAGGTCTAACGTGAACTCATATCGTTCACGCTAGCATTTCATGTGGGAGGTATCCAAAACCAGTCCCAGGCTGTCTTTTCCAGGGGTATGATGCTGGCCAAGCATACAGATGAAGGAAAAAGACATAACGGAGAAAGTCCTTCTTGGAGAAAAGAAGTAGAGTCAGAGAGGAACCGCGGCTCAGTGCAAAAAGCAGTACGTACCTCATTTTAAATTCCAAGACAGCCAGGAAGATAACACTTCCTCTTATTTACCTATTTTCCAGGATGCCTCTAAAGCTATGGAGCAAGTGATGGACACAGAAGTGCCATCAGCAAAAACTTAGGCCCAGATAAACTAAAAAGTCATGTAAAGCAGCAAGACAACTTACTGCGCTGCATGACAGCGAGAGAACAGGAATGTGCCATAGCTACTAAGATGTAATGCATTCCTGCTCTCGCCCTGCACTGGTGCCCTGAATGTTGCCTAGCCAATGCAGGCTCCATTGCACCGTGATGCAAGGGTGCCTGTGTTACAGGCAAGATTGGTTTTGGGCTGCAAGGGACATCTTCCTGCACAAAAACAATCCTCAGAGCCATTTTCCTCTTTCTGTGTGTGCTGCAGAATGCAACATATGTAGAAATAGGAAACCACGAGGAACCTAAGCATATACCTCCTTGTTACGCCTCTGTTGGGAAGGAATACCATTTTGATGCATTCCCAGGTTTGCTCTTCTTTGTAAATTGAATGCGCCTAAATCCACGGGTGCATGCGGGGAAACGCCCACACTCCACCCAAGGACCACCTTCCCAACACAGAGTAATGCAAGGCAGCGGCTTGTACCAGCACTCTAGATTTGGTAAGCCACGCAGAGCCCCCGAAAGCGGCTTTGCGTTGCTTGGTAAATCTGACTTAAGGGCTTCTGTTGCCTTGTGTGACGGACGGGCAATACAACCCCTTAGTAAACATAGGCCTTAATTTATTTCTCTTTTTGCTCAGCTGTGATATTATACTTCAACTAATTTCTAGCTCTATGAAGTATAAAAAAAATATAACAACTCTCGTAATTTTGAAAACAGTTGCAATATTTGGAATTTGTATTCGGATTTGAGTGAATTCACTTATCTGCAGCTGCCCACAGGCCTGACAAATTAATTTCAGCTCATAAAATCCCGTTTTATGAGGGATGGAGCTGTTGCCAGGCCTTTCTGCTGTCTACAGGCAAACACAACAAAACGATACAGGAGATACTTCAGTCTTGGGGAATAATATCTCACAGCAGCTATCCCAGCACACATGAAGCAGGTTAATTAGTCGCCCTGTGCTCTTACAGGTCATTTTTTAACTACTTCCTGATAATATTTGAAAACCTACAGTTTCTGTTTAGTGCTATAGTGCAAGGTATATTCCCCTGAACCAGCACTGTACGAGAAATTAAATGAAAGCAACGCAGACAGCGGTTTCTCGTTCAATAACCCTCAGGCCATGGCAGAGGTTGCAAAATGAAGTGGTCCAGACAGCACAGAACGGTGAGAATAACTTAAACTGTTGGAAGTTCACACAGGTTCATTATATGGGTAGGGGACGAAATGTAGATATTCTGAAGAAAACTTGGCATCAAAGACTACAGGGAGAAGAGAAATAAGAAATGCATTCGAGTGTCTCATGAGATTTGAATGAAAAGATTGATTGACCACATTTAATTTCAATGTTCACTTATATTGATGCTGAACTAATATATTTGCTTTTATACGGCGTATTACAGTTCTCTACGCACAGCCATGTCGTCAGGCAGGAATGCCATTGTATGGAATCTATAGCAAGTTCAGAATTCCGTCCTGTTAAGTATCTCCATTGCAGCCTCCTAATTGCATTATTATATCCAGCTCAATTGAAAAACAGCTTTTCAAGTCATTAGTTAAAGATCGAATGTATGCAGGTGTAGAAAAGGAAATAGCGATTGTCCTTTTTACGCTGGTAACCAATCCCATGAAATGTGCATTACTTATCTCCAGTGCTGATTTTGTAAAACAATAAGTGCCAGTGCTCTTGTCAGGAGGCCACTGTAGTCTGCACCACTCATTCACCCCTGCCAGTGCAGCCAGTGACAGTATCAACACAACTACTAACCATCACACTACTACAAGTGTGACAATGCGGACTATCCCAGTCCCCCAAAGCCATAAGAATGGCTTGGGGGGGGGGGGCAAGTATTACTTCTTAAAATGTATATTCAGTTAATAAGCAACTGTTCTTGTGCTCATCAGTAAATGAGACAAGCAGCGCCACCATCTGGCAGACTGCCATAAGTGCCGATGTTGACAATATTGTGCCGGTGCCGTGCACTGGAATCCACCGGCACAAATTAAGCATCGCTTATCTCTCTTCTCTCTGGAGTCCTATCTGACTTACCAAGGCCATGGTCAACACATGACAGTGTATTCATTTTTTTATAGCTATTTTGGTGCTTTCCCTCAAATTTTCACATTGAATAACTCTTTATGAGTTTATAAATAACTACTGATTCCTTAAATGCTTTTCATAGGTTTAAGAACTTATTCTACCAAAAATGATCTAAAATATGTGAAAATATTATGTCATCAAGATTCTGTGCAACTTGTGTTGGCTAATGTTCAAAGGCCTTCTCGACTTTTTGGAACAATTTTTAATAACTGTTTCTGTTTACTTTTCTGCAAATGAAGCGTACTTGATTCTTATACTCCAAACAAGACAAAAAGAAAATTCAAATTGTGAAAAGCTTACATGTTCATATCTAAGAAATTATAATTGCCTCCAATATTTTAATTATAAGTTATCTATAAGACGCGCTTTGTGTGTGTTCATTGTCTTGATATGAGAGCACTTTTATGCTTGTCTATTTACAAAGAACTCAATAACTAACCCCTTATGTCAAGGAATGTTCCTATCTAATAAGTTGGTGATGTTATCCAATATTTTGTCATCATTGTGTCAGCATTGGAGATTAGAATGAACAATGTAGCTCCACACTTATTGTATTTGTAAGAGCATATGACCCAATGCCCTATACCTGTGTTCCTTGGCCTGTGGTCTGGAGATCCCTGGGGACTCATGAGGCCAGAAAAATTAAGTAATATTAAAATGAATATACTAAACGTAATATTTTAAAATTTGAAAACTTTTTCTATATTTGATTGTGAATTAAACCAGATATTTCAATATTTCAGCTTCTGTTTAGTGTATACTTTTATTCTGTATTTTTGGGCATTGTTTTGAGCTTCATATCATAGAAATTGCTTAGAGCTGGAGGTCCCCAGCTTCCAATAATGACTCAGTTGGGGTCCCAGGACTCAAGTAATGATTCAGCGGGGTCAACTTAAAAAATAAAATGTCTATTCACCTCTCTTCTGGACTTGAAGACACTATCAACCATATACTTACACCATCATGCTTACTCATCACACACCAATCTTTATCATCATTGGATTATACATCATAATTCTCTTTAAAAAAAAACCTTCTGCTCCACCACAATCCTTCTGTACCTACAATACATCCAACATCGCTCAGCTATCATGGACTTCATCACAACATCTTCCAATTAACTAATTTCAATCATCAAATCAGCCAATTTCTCTTGTGCTCTATGTGAACCATTCAGCACACCAACTATAAAACCACTTGCTCTCTTCTCTTAGGTCATTCTATAAGGCCTTTCTCTGTCTAACCTCTCTGTTCATCAACTCCCAAACATCTCCCTTCCTCTCATTCTAACTACAGTGCAGTATTACAACTACCCTTCATTTCCAAAATATTGCAACAACTGCTGTTCAAGCACCTGCCAACTTAATCAATCTCAAACAACTTACTCAACAATTTCCAATCAGATTTCTGTGCCTGTACCCTGAAGGGACTGCACTTTCACACTTAGCCAACCTTATCAAAACTTTTGATCACAATCACCTACCTTCCATCGCTATGCTCCTAGGCTAGTCTCTTGCCTTTGACACAGTTAATCATCATTACTCTAGAATCTACTTGGAACTCACTATGCATCACCAGCCGAGGGCACACATGGATTGCCTCTACCACTCTGATCCCCTCTACTCAGCTGCCTTGGACTCCAATTTATGAAGATCCAGCTCAATATCAGTGGGCATCCTACAAGGCCCTTCTTTTGGCCCCTCCTTTTCTCACCATATATAACCTCCTTTGAGGGCCCGAAGCCCTCATTTACGTTTCCATACCATCTTTATGCTGATAATATCCACATCTTTTCTCACTTCATACATTTTTACCACTTCTTCAGTCCCATATAACTACATGACTCATTGCCATCCACAGGTGAATGGCAACACAGTCCCTCATGTTACATTCAAAGTGGAGGACCTGTGTTTTCACTCCTCATCCCCAACCTTTACTCTGACCCAGTCCACCTTTTCTCGAACATTTGACATTTGCCTCCTTTGACAGAAACCTAAGGGTTCTTTTCAGCACCTCCATGAAAAGAGACCCCTTCAAAACCAATGAAGATACTGAAGCATGATTTCAGCTACTGAGCATACTTCAACAGATTGCACTACTTTAACAGCCTATTAGTGGGCTTATCCCAATAATCCTTTACCCTTGACGAGATCCTAAACCATGATCCATACATATAGTGATATATTTATTGTTCTCAGCATAGCCATAAACATAATCCAAATTCAAAGTTAAATAGGTCAAATTTAAGGGCAGTTCTTTAAAGAATAAGCGTGGGTTAGCCTCAAGGGTGGCCTATGATCAAAATAAATATGACAGCAGAGATAATTCCCTTTTATTCAATACTCTACTTATTATATAAGCAAATATTATCACTTTCAAAAATACTACATTTCTCACCGTACTGCTACTGCGAAGGTCTAGTTACAAAAAACAAAGCAATCACCAGAGTACAGCGTAGATACTTCTAGGCTTTTATTTGCTGTTGTTCTCCTCGTCCAGTGAGTAACTATGCCTTGCAAATATATGAACCCACTAAGAAATAGATCAGTGCTTCATCGATCCTATAACAGAGCAAGAGCATCATTGGCATTTGTCGCACCACAATAAAGGTATCAACTATTTGCTTCACATTGAAGCTGATTTGCACTTTTACACTTCATACAAAGAAACATAAAGTGCAAAATAGATTTCATACCCCCGCATTACCATCACAAAGTTCACCATTGCAGTTTATAATATCCCATTAAGCCTTACAGAGTGTAATGTGGAGAATTTTAAGCCAAATTTGAGGACCAACTGAACGCATGCTTCCGGTTGCATCCAATCTAAAATACGTTTCAAAATCGAAGATATTTTTATACAGCAAATAATTATAGATCAAAGAGCCATATTTGATGTCATTAACAACTTTTTGTATCTAGAACGTCAATACTCTTACTTGAATAAATCATCAGAATCAACCTTGATAAGCAAGGGATTTTCTCAAAGCTAATCAAATCCCTGTTCCTTATGATCTTTGTGAAATGCACTGTCCACCGATTGGTAGCGGTTCCATGACAGGTTGCAAGCTCATGCATTGATTCAAGATAGACACTCACCTGCACCTTCCTATCTAACTGAATCCAAGATAATATAGGGCAGAGCATAATGATTTCAGGAATAAATGTAATACTAAGCAGGTAAGGAAGGTAGGTAATAGTCATAAAGTGACCATGAGAAATTGTTTTCAATATGTTCCAGCTTTTAGGGTAAAACATAGCCCCATACTCCTGCTCCATAGACAACTGCTGTTATTGCCTTCATCTTGTACACACGCGGAATAGAACTTAGTGATTGGATACTACTTTTTGCTTACATCTTATGAGTGTTCCACTAGATTGTTTTATAATCAGTGCAAAGTTCTCACTTTACTTGACCCAATTTAACGTTGGGTCAAAAGGAATGCACAGGTAAATCGAATCTGTTGACACTATTGACCCATTGATCATTATCTTGAAAAATAAATTCCTAATAAGGAAAAGATATTCAAGAGCAAAACTTTAGTTTTAGAACGTTGATAGTCAAGAACTTTATCCTACAGAATTCTGCAAAACCGCTAACCGCTACTCAATTTATGCTTTGACAATTTTGTTAAGGAGAGCAGAACAGCATCTTCTGAGAACAAATGGATTGGTACACTAGTACCCCTTCAGCTTGGAGCATCATGTTTCAGTTTTTTCTAAGTTCTTCCCAACATTGTTCAAGAACAATCCAAAGAGTAGTGGCGCACTTCTGACGAGATAGGAAAGCTCTTGGTACACTCCCAAGCCAGATTGAATCACACTCTTGATGGTGTATTTGTATGTAAACCTTTATCAATATCTATGGACCAGGTGTGTCCAACCAGTCGAGGTATTTAACTCTTAAATAAAAGTCCTTGTAACTCAATATCGAAGTGTGAATGCTTTTAAATGCGAGAAAATTAATAAGAAATGATACTTTAATGATTATGTTAACTTTTCATTTTAATTCTCTCCCATTTCAAAGTGTTGTATTTACAAACAGCAGGCCTCTTGCGCCCAGTGGCCAGTAGACACTGAGCCACATTTATAACTGAAAAATACAGTAATATTTTTTAAATGGGATACATTTAAAGTGAAGAAAAATATTTCTATTAAACTGAAGTCTTAATGTTTTTCTACACTTTCAATTAAGCCTATTATGTCTTAATGTTTTATGAAGCATGTTTCTTCATTCTAAATGTCTCCCATTTAAATAAATGGCTGCATATTTCTCTTATCATAACGGCACTGTGTCGACAGGCCACTTGGAGCAAGATGCCTATTTTTTGTAAATATGACACTTGGAAATGGAAGAACATTTTAAATGGTGAGTTTTATGGAATCCATATAGACATAAAGTTACCTCTCCAGTTTAATTTTCTCCCATTTCAAAGTATCGCCTTTACATACAGTAGGCATCTTGCTCCCCAGTGGCTAGTAGACACGGTGCCATATTTATAACTGAAAAATACAGCCATTATTTTAAGTGGGAGAAAGGTAAAGTGCAGAAAAATGTTCTATATTTGAACTTTTGCGCATAACATTTTTCTACACTTTAAATTTCTACCATTTACAAAAGTGATTGTATGTTTGTGTTATACATGGAACAGTGCCACATATGGTGAAAGGTATGTCCTGCACCGCAAGTACATACAACACAGGTTCTCAGTCACCCATACACATTTAACCCATTCATATGCATACATGTTAATATATACCCAAATACCATGCTCTCACTGACACACATTACAGCCCTGTCATAGTGCCCCTAGTTAAACCATAGTATCTGGCTTCATGGACATTGGGCACAAAGCATGCCTCAACAACCCATGCCTGAACCACGCGGTCTCAACCATGACCACGTCTTTACCATGTATGCCTTTATCACGCATGCCTTTACCATGCAATTTCGTGGTAAAGACATGATTAGTAAAGGGACACATGTGGTAAAGATGACACCCCTGCCCCCAGCCCTGAAAACTGTCCCTTTTCCCCGCCCTGAGCTCTAAAGATTTACACATGCTCTAAAAAATACCCCCACCCCAGCCCCCCCACCCTGAGCCCTAAAAACTGTCCCCTATACCCGTAAACTATCTCTACCCAGCCCCCCCCACGCCCAGAGGCCTATAACTGCCCTAGCCCTGAAAACTTTCCCTTTTCCCCGCCCCGCCCTGAGTCCTAACAAGTGTCCCCATGCCCTACAAACGACCTGAACCCCCCTGCCCTGAGCCCTAAAAGCTTACCCCTACCCCTGTAAACTACTCCAAACCAGTCCCCCTTGCCTTGAGGCCTAAAACTGCCCTAGCCCTGAAAACTGTCCCTTCCCCCCACACTGAGCCCCAAAACCCGGCCCCCTGCCCTATAAACATCCCCAACCCCCTGAGCCCTAAAAACTACCCCACCCCGAAAAACTACCCCTCACCCTCCCAAACCCCACCCCAACCCCACTTACTTGACTGCATCCTCTTCCAATCCTTCCTCTTCCAGTCCGCCCGTTCCAGCATCTAGACCACACACTGCCTTAACCACACATATGCATGGTTTAAGCATATGCGTGGTTAAGGCAACCATGGTTTTCCTTTTGCGGGGAAAGGGCACGTGTGGCTCAGCCTACGTTGTTAAGGCTGTTTCCTGTCTGATGACAATGTGCAAGCGGCCTGGCCTTTAGTAGCTCACAATGATTTTCACTGATCAGAATTAGCTCTCACTACAGAAAAGGTCAGAGACCCCTGCTATGGACGATTTATCAAACCTTATCGATTTAGTGAGAGAAATAACTGGTTTCTGTTAGACAGAAAGAATGCAGATTTAAAATCTAGGAACACAATGGAACCCATTTTATTTTTTTGTGTACAGCATATGTAGTGGCATGGCCGGATCTATAATATATTGTCCCTCGTGAGGTCTGCCTGGGCCAAACAAGGATAGCTTCCAAATTAACCTAAGGGTTTAGTAAAAAATGTCCAAGTAGTCTGTGCGCATCATCCAGGAAGGGTACAGGCTGATAAGTTCCTGGGCCATTCGGCTTCCTTTCTTCTGCAAAAGAACATTTGCAGCAGATCACCATAAACTTGAGATAACACCTGAGGCTATAATGGAATTAAAGATCTTAGTAATAACCAGTGCCCAAACCTTAACATATATTTGGTAGTGGTGGAATGACACAAGATCAGGATGCTGGCAGTGTTCAACTTAGGGCCAAGAATAGCTGAATAAACCCCTTTTGGAGAACCGGTTATATCATGGACTGTGGGATTTTACAGCTGCTACAGGGCAATAATAATCAATGGACTATTATCTTTGTTGTTGACTGCATATAGTTATTTAACGTGCCTTACCCATTTGTTTGCGCCTTTGCATACTTGTATATGACTTGCAAGCCCACTGTAAACCCTAAACACAAGTTCCCAGAAAATCTTGGTGTTCCACTGTAACTTGTTTGTAATCGTTCCATAGCCGCTGCAGCACACTTTGTTTTTTCGCACAAGGAGCTTCTTATATTCTTTCTTAAATTAAAAAAGCCTGTATATTTTTTACATAGACCTATGGCGAACTTTAAGGGCATTTGCCAGTCAGGGTCATCCAACTTAGTGTTCAGTCCTGCAATATTCCAACTAAGTATATGAGCAAAGCAAGAATCAGGCTTGGGAACAGATCCCACCTTTACCAAGGCCAGTCCTACATCACTCTGAACATTAGCAATGCTGAACACTTTTCAGCATTGTAAAAAGAGGAGTTCCAATCATGCACACCACACAAAGCCGCAGGGAGCCAAGATTCAAGAAGATATCGATAAAGGCAATGGGCAGAACTCTTCCAGTAGACTTTGCCTGTCGTTGATGATTGGTCTATTTCCAGTCGTGGTGATTACACATTTTTTTCCATCAAGCGGAACACTTTGGGAAAGGACAGAGTAACCCATGTGTCAATGGAATTCAAGAATTGACAGGCTGATAAGGTTCCCCATGGACTTCCGTGCTTAGATGCAAAGCTTTTGTAGCAGGAGTAGAGTAGAGAACGACATCGATGCCCGTTAAGTGCAATTCAGCAGCATCAGTCATGATTTATCCACATACATTGTTTGAATTTAATTCAACGTGGGTGATCAATGAGGCTTTACCCTAATTACTGTGGAAATTGAGCAAGGCCGGCTGTAGCGAAGGTGCAACAATCATATTTGGTGCCCCCACTCCCCATGACCGCCTCCTCGGATTCTCTCACTGCCACCGGGCATAAGTGCACCTCATCTCTCCAATCCTAAGTTATTGCTAAACACAGCGCCCCCATGACGTCAGCGGCCCCTCCACAGGTCAGCACCCAGTGCGGCCGCACCAGTTGCACTGCCCTAGAGCCGGCCCTGAAATCGAGTTTCACTAGCTCTTTGTCATTGGAATAAACCAAATGCAGGCAGGGAATTGCACGAAATCCTAAGGAAGCATAAACTATTCAACAGATAAGCTAGAGTTACATTAGAGAATGGATCAACAAAATCTAATCAAGAGTGTCCTGACGAAAGTAATGCTGCTATAGCCATGGGGTGTAGATTCCAGGGAGTGAACCGGGGAACTACTGACAGTGAAGACTCCCAGGATGCCAGGTCAAATATTTTTTGGTTTTTCAAAAACAAACTCATGCTGTGGGAGGCTTTCTTTTTGAAAATGAAAAAAAATTGCTGAATGTCACCATAAACTTAGAAGTCATTCAGGAACCTTTCAGTGACATTAAAGGTGCCTCCACAGGGTTGGCGGTGCTCTCTAAATATGGTGAACAAGTAGACTGGCCAGAGTTGTGGTTTCATAGAAACCATACGAGATATCAAGGCAAAAGACCCAACTAATAAATATTAAAATAATGAGGCCAATAAACATCAAGGTTTACTAGATCTGCTGATCACCTGGACACCCTAAGCAGGGACAGGCAGTCGTGCAGGAAAAGAAGACCCAGGTTCTCAGGCTCCAACAAACGACAGGGAGTACAACAAAACCAAAATATCCAAAGGGTTTATAGACAGTGGTGATTCCACCGAACGAGTTTAACAGCAAAGAGGACCCTAAATAGTATGAGGGCCACACAAAGCCCGAAAGGCCCTGAAAAGCACAAAGCTCACAAAGAAGTTAGTCAATTATCACACAAATTGTGCAATGTGTTTGCAAACACACGCAGGCAAAGATAGAGACTTGTTATGTCTTTCAATGTACCTACACAAAGCCCACTTCAAGAAAACACCCATATATCTGTCCAAAGCAGGCAGGCAGCATTAGAGAAGTGTCAGTTTTCCAATCTGTGCATTCCCAGTGACGTCGGCAGAGGGTCGTATTTATTAAGTCCACCAACAAGTGCTTCTAAATCGCACACAAAAGGTACCTGCCATACAGCAATCCCTTCATGTCACTGTGCTGGCTACATTCATCCCCATTGCAGAAATCATCAAAGGCATCTCTTAATAACCTAATTGTGGTGGCTCTGCCCAGGATTCATTCATGGACTACCACAATGCACATCTTTGCCCACTTGCTGCACCAGTTCATTGCACATACACGGGAAATGTCATGCACGTTGAAATAATTCAAGTCTACAGTTCACCCTATCTGTGTGCGCGTGCAGCCATGCACATGCAGGAGGGTCTGGCCTCTGCCTTCATGCTCGACCATGCAAAGGAATGTGCCAGAGAAACAAGCCAATGCCACGTCCAGCAGTTCCAGAATTCAGACTGCCGGTATCCACACGAATCCAAGTAAAGCCATGCCGCCGCAATAAAGAAACATCCCAGAGCCACGCCCCCTGCCACGTTCATGATGATAGACAGTGCCAAAACCGCCACAAGCTAAACCACTCTTCCGCGAACTCCGCGCTCTCCAGGGCGTCAGTCGGTGGCATTGACGTCAAGGCGTCTGATCCAGTTCACGGAACGCACATATACAGATAGCCAAGGGCTGACAACAGCCACAGACCAACCACCAGATTACCCCTGCAAGTAACAAAGATCTCTAACGTCCACCCACCTAAAGCTAGCCCCGTCTCTCCTTCTCCGTGCCTCGCCATTTGTAAACTAGCCTGCTGCCCAGGTGATGGAATGCATAAATCTACAATTCCCGCCCCCACCCTACCCCCACAACTCTTTCTCTCGCCGACAATTCCTTCCACAACAGGAACGAGCAATTTAAGAGGGCCAAACTCACACACCGCCCCTCTCCTCATCAGCAACAGCAACACCTCCTCCCAAGCACCTGGAGTTACTCTGACTGTTGCAGTAAGCCACTGTGTGGGCGTGGGGACAGATGGGGTGTGCATACGAGGCCCTTAGAGAGGGCATTGTATCACCTATAACATCTCTCTGAACACGACCAGAGGCGTCTGTGTCCCTTTCACTGCACCACAGTCTGGGTCCTTCCTACACACTGTGTGAAAGTATATTGTCACCGCCTGCTCACCAAACACATAATTCAAAATATCAAATAGACTTATGTGAGGCCGGGGTTTCTGCTAGACACATCAGATATGTCTATATTGTTTGCACACTCATTGAAAGTAAATGTGACAGCTGTTCATGGTGCATAGGTGCTGCAAGGGAAGCCAGTGTTTAGATATTTATTGTGCGTGTGATGCTGCAGCTTGAACAATCATCATTTGTTGTGACTGTCAACAATGGACAGATCAAAGACTGCGACAACCCTAGGGCAACATACGGAAAGCACATGTAAGGGTTTTTTCTCAACTGGGTCTAGAGGGGTTTTGGCGAAGATTAATCTTGTTGTTATATAAATACCTTTAGCAACAATAATATAGTCAAGCTTTCTCTAGTTGCTCACTTAGGAGAGAATAACATGATATCCTTTCCCCTCGGGCCTATTATTTACGTGCTGATTTGTGCTCCAATGACCCTCTAAATTTAATGCCATATCAGGGGCAGTTAAAAATAGCTTTTGCATTTGAAGAAAGTCAACAGTATGTATTTCTCTACATTCAGGTGAAATTAAAATACTCCTACACAGCCATCCCGCATTATTCATTTCAAGAGACTAAAATAGCAACAAATGCAGCAAACAATGTCAGAAAAGCTTCACAGACTTTAGATTTGTTTGGTAATTCGGTCTGCACAAAACTAAGCCGACACACACTTCATTTTGTGTTAAACCAAACATGCTATGCATGGCAAATAATACTAGCTGCCAAGCGCTTCCAGTGCTGCTTATTTCAGACAGGCAAACGCGAATCTTTACTGCCATCTAGTGGAATGAAAAAATATCGCATTTCAAACGTTTGCCCTTGAATGTCCTTTAGGCTTTTGATGAATCGCAAGAGTGGTTACTGAGATTTCTCTCTCAGTCAAACATAATGAAAAATGCTGGAACAGGTATTTGAAGAGGGGTTTGACAAGAAAATGAACAGCAATCGAATTCATGCGTTACAGAGTCACATGGTCACACCATGAATGTAAAATGACTGACCTAGCTGTTGCTTTCTATTCATTGAACGCACATTTGAACCCATACGATTATTTAATGTACTTCTTCAGAATTTGTTTACGAAGGGTACATTTATGATAAACCTCAACAAAAAATATAGTAAATATGTGAAAAGATGTTCAACTGGTGTTATATTTTTTTAATCAACGGTTGCTTCGGCCTCAAATGCTGAACGCTTTCAGAATGACAACGAGTTGCAGTGTATGAGAAGAGCATCAAGGTTCATTACCCATCATGCCTACTTCATTACTTTCAAAGCTAACCAACCATTGCTGGCAAAGCGCAAGGGACGTGATCTGGTCAAACTGCTGCCTAGTGTCTAATTTGTGAAAAAAGAGTGCAGGGGCCAGAAACTGCTGAAAAGCCTGCGGCCAGTGCAATTAAACAGTAGGGCGCCGAATACCAAGGCTGGTAGTCTTTAATGTACTAGCCGACACTCCCAACCCCTTTTTCCCCTCTTGAAAGTTCCTGCTTTCTCCCTTTGTGACGGTTTTGCCGCCTTTCTCTTCCTCCATCTTTCCAATCTGTGTATTTTTCCATCTTTTCCACTCTGTAAAGATCTGATGCAAGAAAATAAGTGCTGCCCCGCCCCCCCCCCCCCGCCCCCCAAAAAGTGCACTGGCAACCACGGGCTCAAATTAAGCACCGCTGCTGCTATAATGTTCGACTAACCACCACAGGTGAGACCTCTGCTATACGCCTGAGTCATTATCAATGCATTACCTCTAAGTCCCTCGGTCTCGACCCAGTCATTACTCATGAGGTATATTCCACTGACAGGAAACAAAACAGGAAACACTTGAAGGCTCCACCCATCCTCCTGCCAGGGGCTATAATACAATAGCAAAAACAACAGTTGATGGACAGAATGCAGAACAATGTCATACATTCACCCCAGTACAGAGATCTGGGCCTAAATCCATCGTTGTTTTGCTCACCATGCCGTTCCAGTTTGAACCCAGCCATATACAAATCAGTCTTGACCCTGTGCCTCATGGGTACAGTCCAGCCCGAACTGCCAAGCCAGGTCCTCCCTGGACTGGAAACAAGCATCCTAGGACCGGTTTCGGGGTGCAGTTTTTGTTGCCCGACTTCACGTCCTTATTCTCCACTATGCAGGATGCTGGTCATTGTCCGGAGTTGTTGGAATACATGGAAAGTCAGGCTGAGTTACTCTCTGGCATTGCGTTTGACTCTGTTCATGCTTCAGCTCTGTCATCTGGTGCATCCATTGCTACGATGCGGAATTTGCTGCTAACGGGTTGGAACACTGATGCTGCTCAACAGTCCATGGCTTTATGGTTACCGTTTACTGGTCCTCGTCTTTTTGGTACGGAACTGGAGGAGAATTTGCACAGGGTGTTCAAGGAACGGAAGCATTCCTTTTCTTTTCAACGTCAGCAGCAGCATAAGGAGTCATTATTTTCCTCGGCAGTCTTTTCAGCAGCCCTCTTGTCCGCAGAGAAATTCCTTCAGCAACCAGAAGGGCCCTGGGAAGGATTTCCAGGGGGAGTTTCTGAGGAAGCCTGCTCCTGATGTGTGTCCTGGGAATCAGCATTCCTGACTAAGCCACATTCCAAGGCAGTTCTGCTGGAGGGCTGCCAGAGGTTGCTGGGAGACTGCACCATTACCTGGTGGTGTGGCATCTCACAACGATGGACCTGTGGGTGCTGGATGTCCTGGACCGGTGTTACCAGATTGAGTTCCTACCCCCCCCTCCCACTGTGACAGGCAAGGTGCGGACTCCGGTTCCGAAGGAAGAAGGGGTTGCAGCGACGAGCCCTGTTGGAGTGGGTTCAGCTGTTGTTTTGGAAGAAGGCAATTGTTCCTGTTCTTTGGTCGGAGTGGGGTCAGGGAAATTACTCAGTCATCTTTCTGGTGCCGAAGGTCATGGGTGACTTCCGGATCATGATCAACCTTCGGCCCCTGAACAGGTTTGTCCAGAAGATTCTCTTCAAAATGGAGACCCTGCTGCGTGTAATACCATTGATTCAGGACGGCTGGGTAATGTCTACCTTAGATCTTCAGGATGCGTATCTGCATGTACCTGTGGCTTTGGGGTTCCAGAGGTTTCTAGCAGCCTAGCAGTCTGGAGGTTGAACTGCAGTCTCTAGGTGGTCGGGGTTTACCTGACTACATTATTTCTGTGATGCAAGCCTCGTGTAGGAGGTCCACTTTGTCTTCTTATTCTAAACATTGGTCTTCTTTCGACACCTGGAGCTCTGGTCATGGGCTGTCTTCTACTTATTGTTCTGTCTCTGAGATTCTACTGTTCTTTTTGGATGGTTTCTGTTAGACCTGGCATCTTTTGGCGTGTTTCCCCTATCTTTTTGTTTTCTGACCTACTGGATTTGACTCTGTTTTTGCTGGTTTATTGTCTCTGTGCACTTTCTCACTGCTGTTCAGTGTTAAAGTTCAAGTGCTCCAACTATAAATTATGTTATGGATTGGTATTCCCATGTTTGGCTTATTTGATTTACTGACAAGTCCCTAGTAGAGTGCACAAGGTGTGCCACAGACTGTACATCAAATGCTGCTAGTGGGGACTGCAGCACTGGTTGTGCCACCCACACAAGCAGCTCTTCAAAGGGTTTTCAGACCTGCCATTGCAGTGTCTGGGTGCAGTTGTGACTGCCATGTCGACCTGGGAAGTGCACCCACTTGCTAGGCCCCCAAACCTTCCTTTTTCTTAAATGGAAGGCACCCCTCAAGTAGGCCCAAGTTACCCCCATGGGCAGGGTGCAGTGTCTGTGAAAGGTATGACATGTACTGGTATGTGTGATATGTCCAGTTAGTGAAATACTGTGTATTTCGTTTTGTCACTATTGAAAGGCTCTCTGTCCGATAGGATAGAATGGAAGATACTTTGTAACATCTTACAAGTATAACTTCCCATTGGGAAAAGATAGAGAAATGGAGTTTAGTATGGCTGGACTCAGAATGTAAAAATGCATCTTTTAGTAAAGGTGATTTTTATTTTGTTTGTTTGAAAATACCACTTTTAGAGAGTGGGTATTTTCTTGCTTAGCCATCCGATGTGCCTCTGCTGGATTGTGTATTGACTGTCTGGTTTTGGAGTGACAGGTGCTGGAGATGTGCATTATCTTCAGACAGCCACTGGGGGACGGGGGAGGGGTGTCCTGCCTCTCCTGGAGGAGTTAGGGCTGGGCTGAATAGACCTGGGTTGTAATTAGAGTAGTGGGAGGAGATTTCTTTGTACCTGAATAGGTCTGGTCTGCCTTGGACAATACTGTCTCCTCCTCCTGCTAGGAAGCTGGACCAGAGAGGATACAAGTGGTTTGGGCTGAGCACAGACTCTCTCTGCCACAAGAGAACAAAGGGAAATGTGGTATAAATATTGGGGCCCAGACCACAGAACTTTAGAACTCTTTTGGACTCAGAAACCTGCCAAGAAGAAGAGCTGGAGAAACTGTGAGGAGGAACTATCAATTTACTGTGTGCTTTGCTGTGTTGGCCTGCAGTAGCTGCTTCTGTCTTGAAAAGAGAAAGGACTGTACTGAACTTTCTGCAACTTCTTTGTTTGAGTTTCTCCAAGAGCTTGAGGTAGAGCTTGCCCCATGTTCAAGAAGTCCCAGGAACAGCAAAGACTTCAAGTTCATCTGCTATCAGCACTGGGAACTGTGTATTTTGTGCTGCAACAGAAGAAAAAGCAACCCAATGCCGTCAGCAACGCCGCTGCCGGCCCCGTGTCCTGAAGGAAGGCACCACAGAGGGCACCACTGCACTTTGCACCGCAACCCTGGTGTCACCAATGACGACATTTGATGCCGCCACCGAGCCACTGCTTGCACCGTGAACTGGGGCCACCGCACTTTGCACCGCCTCGCTTCACACCGCCGCCCTGGTATCCATCACGATGACGCTCCACGCCAACATCGACACCGCTGCTTTCCCCTTGGTTTGAGGGCAGCGCTCATAAGTCACACGATGCACCATCCTCATCCCGCATCCTAGCCTTAGCCCACCGACACCGGCGCCATCAACTCCAGTTCATCAGCTGATGACAGCCCTTTAGCAACGACAACGCCCCTGCTTGCACCATGACCTGCCAGCATTGTGATGAGCACCGCATCACTTTGCACCGCAGCCCTGGTCTCACAGACGCCGCTGGATGACCATCACTGAGTCGCTGCCAGCACCGCGACCTGAGGGCACCACACACCACACTGCTGTACTTCGCACTGCAGCCCTGATGCCTGCCGAAACCGGTGCTATCGACTTCAACGGCGAGGAGTTCGATCTGCAACATGTGTGACTTCAAGGGCCCGACGACTCCTGCACCAACCTCTGGAACTGATGCCTGCCAATGCCGATGACGGCTCCTCAAAGCTCCACGAGAGGTCACGACGCCCTACATTTATAAAAGGTACTGATTTGCGGGTCTTCCCGACACCTTTGCTGGCCCACGACTCCACAATTAGCCAGAACTGGTTGGATTTGTTGTTCATGATGCCGTAATAGCCCCAGACGGAGCTATCGACTTCAAGGAACTGTATTTTAAGTCTATATTTGAATATTAACTGTATGGTGGATTTTTTATCGGTTTTGGTATTGTTTTGAATAGATAAAATATTGGATATTTTTCTAAAACTGGTGTGGTGTCATTTTGTAGTGTTTTCACTGTATTACTCTTGATTTTGTGCAAATGCTTTACACAATGCCTCTCAGATAAGCCTGACTGCTCGTTCCAAGCTACTAAGGGGGTGAGCAGGGGTTAGTTCAGTAGTGTATCCCCCTTGTCCTGACTAGGAAGAAGGGTCCCTACTTGCACAGGGTAACAACCTTCTAACTAGAGACCCCCATTTCTAACAGTTTCCATAAGGGTTATGCTTTGTCTACCCTGAAGGGCTAGTGGGGGGGGCTGTCCAGGCTTTCTGGGATCTGGATTCCTTGTCCTCTTCAGATGGGCTGTTGGTGTCTCAGTTGTTCTGGAGCTTTTCTCTCTCTTCTCCTGTTGTACGTTCTTCGGTGCCTGTCTAGGATCTTTCTCTGGTTCTCCGTGCTCTGCAGTCCTCTCCTTTTGAGACATTGTTCTCTGTTGATGTTAAGTTATTGTCTTTTAAGGTGGCTTTCCTGGTGGCCATCACCTTGGCTCGGAGGTTAGGGATCTTTCTGCTATGCGCTGTTCCCCTCCTTTTTTGAGGTTTGTGGAAGATGCTGTGATTTTGCGTTTGGATCCTGTTTTTTTGCAGAAAGTCCGTTCCACGTTTCATGCCTCTCAGGAGTTGGTATTGCCCTCTTTCTACCCTTCTCCTTCTTCTCCTGAGGATCAGTTGTTGCACAGTCTTGATGTGAAGCATGCTTTAACCGTGTATGTGGATAAGTCAGTGGCTTTTTGCTCATCTGACAATCTATTTGTGGCTTTTGGGCTGGCTGGCCGTGGAAAGGCTGCTGCTCGGCTTACCCTGGGTCATTGGATCAAGGCCGTAATTTCCTTGGCTTATCAGGGCTTTGGTTTGCCATGTCATGTGGGTGTGCAGGCCCGATCCTCAAGGGGTGTCTCGGCCTCCTGGGCTGCCTTTCATGGGTATCTTTGGAAGAGATATGTCGTGGGAGGACTTGGGCTTCTGAGTCTACCTTTATTAAGCATTACAGGTTGAATTGCGCTCTGACTGACCTTTTGAATTTTGGGTGTGGTGTTTTGCGTGCTGTGGTCCTTGTTGATTCTTTCATACCATTAAAGTTTCACTGTGGTGCGCTTCTCTCCTGTGTGCTGTCTGATTTGTTTTATGCCAGTGTTCCAAAGGCTTTTGCTTTATGGTGTTTGCTTTGGTATGCCTCATGAGTAATGGCTGGGTCGAGGACGAGGGGCATAGAGGTAATGTCCAGATTACTTACCAGTAATCCTCATTACTCTAAATCCTACTCATGCTAGACCCAGAAATGTTTCCCACCCACCCTCCCTGTGTCAGGCCTTTGTTGTGCTTGGTTTGTCAGGAAGTGCTTTGTTCTGGCTATTGAATTATAGCAAACACAAGGAGATGATGGACGGAGTGCTGAACATTGCAAACACTCACCCCCAGTCACAGATCTGGGTTGAATCCATCATCGTTCTTTAGCTCACTTTGCCACCCCACTTACAGCTTCTGGCAGGAGGGTGAGTGGAGCCATCAAGCTGTTCCTGTTTTGTTTCCTGTCAGTGGAATATACCTCATGAGTAATGACTGGGTCGAGGATGAGTAGTACTTAGAGTAATGAGGATTTCGGTAAGTAATCTGGACATTATTTGCTCCTCGTCCACCTCCCTTATCATATTCCTTGAGGTGCATCCCATCTCACAGTTTGCCATTCCAAGCCATTAGAAAAATAAAGGACTTTTCACGTCATCCGTTAATATAAGGTCCTCCCATTGTCTGAGGACATGAAACAGAATCCCCACTCCGTATCTGCTTCCTTTGTTTTTTTCTGTTGCACGTACTGGTCGATGCCCATTCTTCAGCCAGCGAGTTGTTTTCTTATATATCTGTTTATGTGTTATGTTTAAATTAGAAGTCCTCTGTGGCAGGGATGTGGCTTGGACGAGGAGGAAGATGGCGATGTGAGATTGCAGCTCCACAGCATGGGAACGCTTTGCCAACAAAATCTCTATCAATACAGCCAGCAACATGCCAGAAGAAGTTAAACTGGGTGCAAAGTATCCCCGTGCACATTAGGAGCAGCTAACAACAACACCAATAAACAGCTTATGAGGTAATTCACGTGGCCTAAGTACGGTCCATAAAGGCCCCGCAGGAACCACAATGACGCCTCACAGCTTACATTAGGTGCGGGGAGCCAGTTGTCCTGCATGCAGTAAAAAAGTTACTTCACTCAAGTAAGCGATTTTAGACCCACTTGTGTGCCTAGCCTCCTTCCATGCCTGAATGACTGCGGCTTTAAGAATATGTGCATGTGCGATAGCGATCACCATGTGACGGGGTCATATTCAGAGCTAACCAAAATGGCACTGCTCAGTCGCACTGAGAAGATGAGCTGCCATCCTGCATTCAGCAACCCCAGTTAAGTGCTTGAAACACTGCTGACACGCCTAAACACCTAAATCAGCACATAACTCAGCACTGAGACACTGAGGCTCTTCAGCGCTGCAGCTCAGCGGCAGCGGAGCATAAGCGCATGATATAGGGCATAATACACGGCCTATACCGGGTTGGGAATAAGACCTGCCACCATAATACCTAATTGTTAAACCATACAACATGCTGTGGCCAGATATCAGTTGACACTAATTACATTGAACATGGCGGGGGGACCCGAAACATTGCACAAGGCGCACTGCCTGAACGCTTGTACCTGCGGACCCTAATGTGAGCGGTGACCCAATAAGGACAGAATGGCAACATAGCGAGCACAACCCACTCGAGTCTCACAATCGACAGTACTTGTAGTGGTGCTGAAGTTGTGTACATAGTGTGACTAGTGAGGACTGTGGTGTTTTATCAGCCCACAATCTGACAACACTCATGTTGAGGCAATCAATGAATTAATGAAATAGCAGTCATTACGGCCAATATGGCAGCCCCTGCACTAGCACAGCTCTGCTACAGGAAGGGCACATCACTCTCTCACCTGGCTGGCAGGGCTGAAGCCTACCCACAACCACAGTGAGACCGCATTTAGAACTGCACTGAGTTGCTCCGGACTCAAGCCGCCTCTGGCCCATGTCATTGGATTCTCTCTGATCACTGTGCGGTCCCCCTGTGTAGCCACATAATCCAGCCTTAAAGGTGGTGTGGAAAAGAGGCTGACACCTTATGTAGGATCCACAGAATCACAAGTGCAACAAGAGTATTGGGAGCCCTGATCTAGCGCTATTTATGTGCAGTTCACTTCGCTTGACACAATATATCAACTTCTGACATAGCTAGTGTATGAGCGCCTCAGCATAAGAGTGATGATCAACTGTGCCCTACTTTAGTAGAAATTGCTTAGATTCAACGGATTTGGTTGCTCTGTCTTCCGTAGACTATCTCAGTCTCACTAACACACAGGCATCTATTGATTTACCACCAGTCGCCATCATAATCTTGCGACTAATGTATCCAGTATATCGTTGGTGCACAGAAACAAGCACAAATGGAATCAAAATCACTCACATCTCTGCAGACAGGATATACAACATTGCAAAGAAAGAAAGGGAAGCTAACCTGAAACGAGTTAAAGCAAATCCTCCCAACCCTGACTCGCTTGTCATAAATAAAAATGACATTAACGCAACAATGGATATGACCATCAAGAAATTAGCAGAGGTTCACAATCTTACCAAATCCACAAAAGACAACACACATGCAATGCAGAATAAAATCTGTGCTATCCGATCCAACATAATACAAGTCAACTGCAGGATCGCCGAAATGGAAGGAAGAATCCACAGCCTAGAAGACTCTGAAGTAAAAACCAATAAGGCAATCTCAGCACTTAACATTATGAAACGGTCTCTCTTTAAAGAACTAGCCGCCCTTGAAGACAGGAATAGTGGGGGGAATCTCTGTATTTTTGGCATCCTGGAGGGTGCAGAGGGTGCAGAAGACTCAGCTGGGTCATGCATCTTGTTCTTAGAAAATTGGTGCCCCAAAAACTGCCATTGTGTTTGAAAAAGAACTGAATTTCAAAAGCACACAGAGTACCAACACAAAAACTCCCCAACCAAACTCATCCACTTCCAATTGTATGTAAACCTCTACGTTCCCAGCACATGGAAAAATACTATAATTCATAACGAATACACAACCATATACAATGGAAAGGAAATAGGATTTTTATCTTGCAGTACTACTCTAAATCCACAGTAGAGACCAGAAAAGGCTTTCTATTCTTGCGTCCTCGTCTGAAGGCGATGAACCGCCAATTGTCCTTTGCAGGACCGACCACATACAGAGTAATAATTCAGGGAGTCTCGCATATTTTCAATGACAACAACGCTCTCCCAGTTTCTGGATGATGAAAAAGAGGGTGAAATGGAGACCTCCTCATATAAGGATGCATTCAAAGTAAAAAAAAACGTAGGAATATTACTATGTTCAAAAATGCTAAGTGTCTATTTACTTAATAATGCATCACTTTGAAGTTCCTAGGTGGCAACTTATAAGTAAGCCTGCAAAGAAATCTCTGCTGTGCTACGCAGAGCTCTGCAAGCAGCGGAGTGCGTTAGATTAATGCCGCTCGCGGTGATTTTCAGTGTCAGGTGTTTGTCCTCACTGTACAATCATCGCAAACGGCACCATGCACAGCGCAAGCGGGCGCATCATCCTTTCTGCCAGTCGAGTAGATTTTTTACTCGAGCAGCAGCTTTTCTCAATGCAAGCTGTCGCGAGCATATGAGACCACTCGCAGTGAGAAATCTGACTGCCCGCGTTGGGATATCTCACCGGGAGGTTGATTTTCCATGCTCACGCTCGCCAACTTAACGGTGATGATCGCGAATGAGGAAAATCTCACCGGGATGTGGATTTTCCTTGCTCACCAACTTGACGAGCGTGAAGGAGGAAAAAAAGCTCTGCTCCGCCTGGAGTTTTCCAGAACTCTGCGATCTCTGCGTAACGTAGAGTGCAGAAAACTCTGCCAACTCCGCGAGCGGAGTGGAGTTCACTGCCCAGACTTACTTATAAGCACTGTGTTCTTCACTGATACCGCTGAGTAATGTACTGATCTCCGCTAGTGTTGAGTTCTGTCACTCTGGTTGGTTTATTTCAGAAATATCAAGATAAATATCCATTGATATTGTGGCTCATACCTAATTTATGTTCATTATGAGTCTATTACATAACAACATGTACGTCGTTATTCCAGTTTCAACAACACTGATACAAGCTACTTCTAGTGTATTAATTTCCTGCGATGATAAGGTAGGATGATTTCCCCACATAGCGAGGCTATGGAGCTTATAACTAGTTTATATCATGTGGACGCTGAACTCACTACAATTTCATTGTACGATAAATGATGTGTATTCTCATTGATTGTCTATGGTGCTCAATATTTAAAATAAGGGTGCTCTTAACATGTCAACCATAGAGCCCACTATATTGCGCATTTGAGGGATAAAATCAAACTCCTGAAACATGCTTAATCATAACTGTCTACCCAAATGTTTAATCCCAGACATAGCCATGATCATTCTTGCAGGTGACTTCAACCTCCTATGCTCAACAGAAACTCCCAATGTGCATAAAATACTGCAAAAGCCCATAAAGCCTTTAAAGAACCTGTGTTCAAGACTTAACATAATTGACATGTGGAGGACACAAAACCCAGCCTTCTATTTGGCCCCTAACAAAGCATACTGCCGTAAAGATTATTATCGGTATACGCAATTAGCAGGGTTGAACAAACGATGATCGCAACCAGAGTAATCTTTGATCACTATTGCAGTGTTTTTCAACCACTGTTCCGCGGCTCACTAGTGTGCCTGGTGTGCCGTGGGAAAAATTGAAAAATTCGAAAGATTTAAAAAAAAAAAAGTCAAATTTTCGCCCACAAGGGCGGCGGGCGCCGGACTGTGTCCTGGGTATGGGGGGGAGGTGGGGTTTTTGACCCCACCCTCGGCCAGCAGGGGCGCCGATTGGCGCTCCTCAGGGGGACACCCTCCACTTTTCTGATGTCCGGGCTGTGATTGGTCCAGACTCCAGCCTGGACCTATCACAGTAGGACATCATCTTCCAACTTCCTTCCCGCCCGAGCACAGTGTGCGCAGCAGCGGAGAGAAGAAGACGTCGCGACTCGAGTCACCAGGAGGACCGGAGCAGGAGGAGACGGACGGAGACCAGGACTCGGCGGGAGTCGGCACTGCAGAGAGACCGCATCCGGATCCAGACCAGGCCGCAGGTGCAGAGTGAGGTGAGGAGGTCATCTGGAACCAGTCGGTCACGGTCGGGTCTCGGAAGAGAGACGAGTGAGTCCAGCCCTGTGCAGCAGCAGCCCGGTAAGTGAGTCCTCCTGTCAGTCCTCCTCCTCCTCATGCCTATAGTACCATCTGTGCCATGCCTATAGTATAGTTAGTATACCATCTGTGCCATGCTTATTCCATCACCTGTGCCTATTTTCCATCCGTCCTGGGTGGGGATCAGATCGGATGGGATCGGATGAGAGCAGACAGGTGGTCCGCTCTCATCCGATTCCCCATAGAGAGCAGCGGGGCTCTGACATCTCCCTCTCCGCACACAGTGCGGAGACGGAGCTGTCATCCGCCGGCTCAGCGGGGATCAGCGGATCGATCCCCGCTGAGCAGAGAACGGTCCGCAACGTTTTTGTTTGCCATTAAAGAAAAAAATATTAAACCATGCTTGAATGTCGGAACTGGTTACTAAAATTTTTGAATCCCACCACTGATGTTAAGGACTATAAATAGCTCCGGTGTCACTGTTACACTAACAGGAGGAGGACAGGAGGAGACATCGCAGTAGATCGCCGATGAGCAGAAGAGCGCCAATGGATCTGGATTTGGAGGAAACATGAGCAGAAGAGCAGAAGAGCGCTGACTGATGGATCTGGATGGAGACATGCGCAGAAGAGTGCTGAGTGTGACGGACAGCGGCTATCTGGAGGAGACAAGCGCAGTAAGTACTGAGTGACAGTGAGATACTGCAGTGATGGACACGTTTTTGAAAAGGAAAGAACTGGACTCTGAACAAAATTTGGAGCCAGATGAGAGCCCAAGTATGAGTGGGGATCAAAAGAAAGCAAAGATGGTTAGCTCAAGCAAATTCTCTGGCACAAGGCAATATAGCGAAAGCTATATTTCATTTGGATTGACTTTCACCGGAGATGCAAACAAACCAACTCCACTGTGCGTGGTGTGTGGTGAAAAGCTAGCTAACAGTGCTATGGTCCCAAGCAAACTTAAACGCCATCTCCAAACGAAACACACTTCGCTTCAAAACAAGAATGCGTACTATTTTGTTCGCCTGTGTGAAAACACGGAGAAACAGGCAACTTTCATGAGAAAAACAACAAAGGTAAATGAAAGAGCTCTTAAAGCTAGCTATCAAGTTGCTGAACTTATAGCCAAGTCAAAAAAGTCGCACAGTGTGGCAGAGACATTAATACTTCCCGCCTGCAAAGCTATTGTAGAGGAGATGCTCGGACCTGAAGCAGCTAAGGAAATAGCCAAAGTCCCTCTCTCAGACAACACAATTTCCAGACGTATTAATGACATGTCTGCAGACATCGAAAGTGTGGTTTTGGAAAAGATCCGTATCAGTGAGAAATTTGCATTGCAACTTGACGAGTCTACTGATATCAGTGGACATGCTCAACTCTTGGCCAATGTGCGTTTTGTTGATGGTGATGCAATTAGAGAAAACTTCTTTTTTTGCAAGGCATTGCCAGAAAAAACAACAGGAGAAGAAATTTTTCGGGTCACATCAGAATACCTTGAACAAGGAGGAAAACTGCACAAGTGTCTGCACCGATGGAGCTGCAGCCATGGTCGGGCGCACCAAAGGCTTTGTAAGCAGAGTGAAGGAAAGAAATCCAGATATGATTGTTACGCATTGTTTTTTACACCATGAGGCCCTCGTAGCCAAGACTTTACCAGCAGACCTAGTTCATGTGTTGGATGATGTTGTGCGCATGGTAAACTTTGTAAAGTCACGACCCCTGAAAAGTCGCATATTTGCAGCTTTGTGTGAGGAGATGGGAGCGAAGCATAAAACCTTGCTGTTTCATACGGAGGTCCGGTGGTTGTCGCGTGGCAAGGTCTTGGTTCGTGTGTATGAGCTGCGGGAGGAACTTAAAGTGTTTCTGACAAATGAGAGGTCAGATTACGCAAAGCTGCTTGCAAGTGATGAGTGGTGTGCAAGGCTGGCATACCTGGCAGATATATTTCATCATCTGAATGAACTGAACACACGAATGCAAGGCCGAAATGAAAACCTGCTTACAAGTACAGATAAAATAAATTGATTCCGTTCAAAGGTGCAACTCTGGCATCAACACGTGGAAAGTGGCAATCTTGAAATGTTCACACTCACCAAGCAATGGCAAGGTGTTCACACTGCTGCACTGTGTGAGATAATAGTTAAACATTTAAAAACTCTCGAGGAGAAGTTGTCATTTTATTTCTCTTCAGTCTCCACTGAATGCCTTGACTGGGTTAGGGACCCTTATAGCTCAGCATCAGTTGGTGGAAAGGACATGACTTTACAGGAGCAGGAGGAACTAACTGAACTGAGACAAAATCGTGGTTTCAAGCTAAGATTTGCTGATCTACCTTTGGACAGTTTTTGGTTGGATACTGCCAAGGAGTTCCCCCTTCTGGCAAACAAAGCTATTTTGACATTGCTCCCATTTTCCACTACATATCTGTGTGAGATGTGCTTTTCAAGCACGATTGCTATAAAAACTAAATACAGAGAGAGACTGAGAGCTGTTGACGAAGAGCTACGTGTGTGTCTTTCTTCGATTCCAGCCAGAATATCAGCTTTGTGTTCAGCCAAACAGGCCCAGGTTGCGCACTGATCAATAAAGTATTTTATAATTTTTCATATTTCTGTTTACTTACTATTTCATAATAAAGTAATTATAAAATACTTTATTTGTGTTTATTTGATTCCTATTCAAGAGAATTACTTTATATATAGTCAATATAGGCACAGAGTAAAATGTTTTAACATTTTCTAATGGTGGTGTGCCTCGTGATTTTTTTCATGAAACAAGTGTGCCTTTGCCCAAAAAAGGTTGAAAAACACTGCACTATTGCATTACACTGTCAATAAAAGATTTGTCCCCAAATACAAACAAATTCAGTGGAGATTTAATGAGGAGATATGTAATCACCAACATAATGTCCAACTAATAGAAGAAAGTATACAGAACTTCTTACTTGAGAATAACAGAAATTATTTCCCTGACCTAATCAGATGGGAGGTACTTAAAGCTACTGTAAGAGGTGTGATTATTAAAATTAGATCAAAAATAAACAAAGAAGCCAATAACAACCTGGTGGAACTTGTGAAGAAAATTATAGAATTAGAAAAACAGTGAGTATCCTCTAAAACTAATCACATACTAAACGAGATTGTTAGGAAAAAATATGAATACAACAAAATATTAAGCATTAGTCCAGGCATTTGGGTCAATAAATAAAACAAAAAAACATTAGACTATGCAAAGCTAATAAACCAGGGGAACCAGCAGCATAATTAAAAGAGAGATGGTATAGACACTCTATAAAAGCATTGAAGGACAATAAAGATCTGGTCCACCCTAACCTGAAAAAATTGCTGATATTTTCAGAGATTTTTATCAGGAACTATACGCTAATAATATATCAATAGACCACAAGAAGTGTGATATGTATCTCAATGAGGCCAGTTTACACAAATTAATGGAAGGAGAAATTAACCTGATCAAAGGCCCAATAGAGAAAGAGGAAATAGTTAATGCTATTAAAAAAATGTAAGTAGGTAAAGTCCTATGCTCTGACGGGTACACATTTATTTAAAACATACTCAACAGAAGTTATCCCACCATTGTTAACCTTTTTACTCACATTGCCAGTACCGGTCAAGTCACAGGCACCCAAGTGGAGGCCATCAGAACTGTGATCTCCAAAGAAGGCAAAGATGCAATGCGTCCAAAAAATTACAGACAAATCTCATTGCTGAAACTAGACTGTAAAATGTATGCTATGATATTTTCCTCCAGACTACAAACATACATATCTAAATTGATCCACCCATCATAAGTCGGATTTCTAAAAAAATTGAATATCCAGGACAAGAATACTCTGCCACGTCATGGAGAAAGTCAAAATTTCAAACACTCCTACAGTGCCAATTACACTAGACATGGAAAAAGCATTTGACAAAGTAGATTGGCACTGTTTGTAATCTGTCCTTAGGAAATTTAATCTCAGCGAACATTTGATCAAAATGATAATGGCACCCTATCACAAACCGGTTGCCAGGGTAAGAGCTGGGGGCACAATTTCCAAACCCTTTTATCTTAAACAAGGAACCAGGCAGGGATGCCCTCTCTTTCCTCCCCCTTCCTCCTAGCATTGGAACCTTCCCATACCCTAAGGGAAAATGAAGATATAAACGGTCAATCATTTGAAAATACCACTCTAAAAATAGCTGCTTATGCAGATTATATTATAATCACCACTGAAGATGCCCCCTCTTCCTTTACTGCCTTAATGACATCTATTAGGGAGTTTTCAATATATTCACTAAATAAAGGCAAATTAGAGGTTAAACTTCTGAATAATAATGGTAATAAAAATATATTAGGAATCTCCAGCCTTGCATGGCAGACTGGTTGCACCAGATATTTAGGAATATAATGTTCTAATGACCTCATTAGCACCATCAAGCATAATGAAGAGACTTCTGTCAAAAAGGTCAACAAATTTCTTGACGATTGGTCACCCAAATATCTGTTGTCGTGTGGAAGAGCAGAGTCCCTTAAAATGATAATTTCCCCCACAGTCAACTATCTAATTAGGAGGCTTCCATAGACAATCTATGAAGACTTTTTATCCTAAATGAATACTATCTTTAACAAATTCTTGTGGCAAAGCAAAAAGCCAAGCATTTCACTCAAAAAACGTAGACTACCTAAACATATGGAGGGTATGGACCTCTCCAACTTAGGGAACTACCAGATGGCATTCTTGTTTAAACAAGGCATTAATCAGTTAATTAATGTGTCAGACTACTCATCAATATGAACAACTTTCACCCAGCCCATTCTAAATACATCAGGAATAACTATTCTAAGAATGGACTACCATTCTAAAAGAAGGATTCACAACTCAAAACCTAGTATCTATCTGGCTCAACCCTAAAATTAAATTTGATGGACAATCAGTTATGTGGTATGACTGGCCAAAGAAAAGAACTAATCTAGTCAAACACCTATATGCCGGTTTCTCTCCATGCCCCTTCTCCAATCTGCAAGAGCAATGCTTATTAGAAAACCTGAATTTCTAAAAAGTTTAAAAACGTAAGGTTCAGCTAACTAAAAACTCCATCGCTTCCTAACCTCATTGCTACCTTATGTAAAGCCAGCCACATGGTTTCCAAAGTATACAAACCGCTCTTGGTAAGCTCAACCACATAAAAGCAATATAAAATTGGATTGGAAGAATATTTACAAATCCCCTTTTACAAATAAGATATCACCAATGATGTCCCAAACTAAATATATTCTTATTCACAGATCTTTCTGGAACCCTGAAAAACTACATAAACTTAATCTACGACAAAAGTCTACCTGCTGGAATTGTGGGTTTCATAATGGTGACCCGGCTCATATGCTCTTTTACTGTCCCACATTGCAAAAAGTCTGGGATAGCATTTTTCTGTTTATTAAATGTACCATGGGCATTACCCCCTTCCATGAATTCTCCTATGTAATATTAGGACACCTTGATCCACAAGTAAAAAGAGAGGCAGATAAAGTTTCTCCTAGACTTAATGCTGACACTGGCCTGCAAACGGCTTCTCTCCAACTGGAAGAATTCCAGTATTGCATCCTTCCATATGTGGCAAGAATGGCTTGCATTCCTTAGAGGAGCAGGCAATACCTAATTACAGCTTACTCCTTGGCATCCTCCCAACAGGCCTATATGGGACTCACTTGACGCTGCTACCTTATTTTTAAACCACCTTAGACAGGCAGCGCTCTCACCTTGCAAGAGAATACACAGGAGATGCCATTGCAAGGAGACCATAGCAGCAGAACCCAGTGACGAGCATGAGGTTCTCCCACCCCAACCCCACCATGTCTTTATTACAGCATCTGATTCATGAATCCGTGGCAGCAGCTGTGCAGGCAAGAGACACCACACCTATAAAGTAGAAGACATCTCAAGAATATGATGATGAGCCGGAGGTACCGGAAGAGGAGGCTATAATGAAAATGCTACATACAAAGTGTAAATTCCATAGCACTACTTCAGCACCTTCCTACTCATTTATTCTCCCCAAGTCCTGAGCAGCAGAAGTATAAGGAGGACTTTTTCTTAATGATAAAGAAAGGAGTCGGAATATCTTGCTCTTTATTGTGCCAAAAACCGGGACACGTACAGACATAGAAATAGGACGAGATGGTGACACATCATATATATGACTTATGGGCTTTCCAGACCTCCCTCACCTCTCATTAAATCGTGCCACCCTTCATTAAATCCTGCTGTGCTGCTTGAATGAGACGAGGCAACACAGCTGGTGACTCTGTAAAGTTAAGTTGTGTCTGTGGTGTGATAAGAGGGCCGGAGGAAACGTGAGCCTGCACAACTCTTGTCAATGTGCACGTTCATCCGACCTGCTCTCAAAAACCTCGACATGTCCTTGTTTTGTCAGGAAGTGTCTGGATGCTGGGACAGTCCTCAAAAACGAGAACTGTCTTGACAAAACTGGGACGTCTGGTTACCCGAGCCAAATATCGAATTGAAGGATGATGAAAAGCCTATTACCTCTATTGTGAAAGGCTGGGGTGGAGAATGGATTGCAATACGCCTCACATGGGCTGATCAGGAACTGGGAATCTGATGGTGTTCCTGGACCTGGTGCAATGTGCACGAGCAAGCCTTTCGTTTGGGAGGCTGCACGCTGCTTTTTCAGCAACTAAGGCTCATTGCTAATGAAACTGCGTTGCTGGGCAAACAGTACAAATAACAAGCATTTGCAATGCAATAGGTCTCGCATTTACGCGAGTTAAGCTATTGGCATTGTAAATAATAATGCCTTTTATAGGCATTGTCATTTACAATGCAATAACTTAACTCGCGTAAACGCGAGACCTATTGCATTGCAAATGCATGTTTAAGTTTAAAACTGAGCGGGGCGCAGCTCCAAGGACACCACGCTCGGTGTCTTTCCTTTTTTTGTTTTTACTTTAACACTGAGCACGGTGTCCTTGAAGCGGGCGCCGCGCTCAGTGTTAAAGTAAAAAAAAAGAAAGAAACCTTGTGCGGTGTCTTTGAAGCGCCGCTGCGCTTTTAAAGTTAGAAAAAAAAAACAGAGCACTGTGTCCGTGAAATTGGCGCCACGCTATACATTGTAGTTAAAAATTAAAAATAAATTAAACTGAGCGCGGTGTCCCTAAAGCGGGTGCCGTGTTCAGCATGCAATTCATCCAAAAAGTTATAAAGTCTAAAAAAAGCGACCGCCATAGTCCTGTGTGGGCGTGCTGCAAATGCAGGAAGCAGCCGCTATTGTCCCCATTAGTAAGTTACAAAACAAAATAGTGCTCACAGACTTAAAACGGAGACCGTGTAACCAGCGAAGTAAAAGGTCCAGTCATCATGGGCGATAACAAATGGCGACAAGGCGGTAACAAGGAGGGACTAACAAGCCTCATAATGAATCGGAAGCCAGCATTTACCAAATATAATGACACCAGCCAATGACAAATATGGGCGGAGAGTGGGTGAAGCTTCCACAGCATACTCTACTACAGCATGCCTCACAGAGCGAGCAGCACATGCGCGCTGCCGCTAGGCTTGACCTAAAAAGGTGTGCCTTTAGCATAACTCACACTTCCTGAAAGTTTTTGGACACTGAAAACAACTCCTGCATAATGGAGGCCACAATTACAGGGCACAAATCTTCCCAGAAGTGCAACAATGTGGAGGGCTTGAAGTTGAGAGTTATCCTTCAAATATCCATATTTGACCTCCAACAACTAATCAGCCAGATGGTAGATGCAAATCTTAATTAGACACAAGCAAAAAGGCAGAGATTTGAGCCTAATGAGGAGCAAGATAGTGCCCCAAAATGCAAATATGTTCAAGGCAACATTTCCATTAGATGCTATAACCTACATAATGGATGTGTTGGGATTTGAACAGAAAACCCAGGATGAAGAAGGGTATTATGCATAGTATAGTGGCCCCAGAGTCCTCTCCATGATGTCTTGAAAAAATTATTTTGAAGGAGTCGTAAGATGTTGAGAAGTTGAATGTGCGCCATACTTGTTAAACAAAAGATACTTGATTGAACAGTTTAAGGAAACATTTCATCAAATCTTGAACAGCAACTCAAGTTTGTCATCAATGGTGTTCTCATCTTCATTGCCTTCAGTGAAGATGAGAACACCTGTGGACAGGAAGCTTGAGTTTGCTCTGAAAAGATCTTATGCAGCCTCCAATTTTGAAATGCGGTACAGTACATATGCCACTTATGTCACACAGGTTCTATTAAAGGACTTTGTTGAGTTATATGATTGTATCCAGGATAGTGATCATACGGCGATCCTGGCACAGATGGAGGTTTTGTCACAATTCTTATCAGATGTGACTTTTGACAGCTTATGGGCATCTGCATCATCAGCAGGAGCAGTGGTGGTGGGACGGAGAACCCTGTGGATGAACACATGGAAGCTAAAAGCTAACTAGAGACTTTGGTTCAGACACTTCCATTTACAGTTCAAAAACTGGTAGAGAGGGGTTGAATGAGATGGCCCAGCAATTGACTGATGAAAAACATGGTTATCAGATCCCTTTCAAACAATTCTGTCAAAAGCCTTCTTCAGATCTGCAACATTATCAAAAGATGAATTAAAAAGAAACGCAATGTTATTAGGGGGTGAGAAATTCATAAAGAAAAAGGTGGTAATCCCAGTTTCTCCTAAACAAAAAAGAGAAGGGTTCTACTTGATCCATTTTTTTGATGCTGAAGGTGGACGGATCTTTCAGTCCAGTGTTGGATTTGAAATCCTTGAACAAATTTGTCATGTTGGAAACTTTTCAAATGATTTTACCAACAGACAATTATTCTATTGCTCAAGAAAGATGACTTTTTAGCAACATGAGATCTGGAGCATGCTAATTTCCATGTCCCGATGCAACTCGAGAGCCAGCAGTTTCTCAGGTTTGCAGTGGATGGAAAACATTATCATTTCAAGTGCTACCTTTCAGTCTCACAACATCGTAAAGGACATTCACCAAGGCTTTGGCCCAAGTGGTTGCAGCTCTAAAGCTTATTGAGGTGTCCAGTTTTCCATACCTAGATTATTAGAAAATGTATGAATATTCTCTTCCTAAGACACAAGAGGCTGTGGCAACAACCAGTGTTCTTCGCAAGATGGGCTTCAGATTGACCATCCTGAAATCATACCTGCAACCAGCTCGAGACAATTCATAGGAACAATTTTTGACACAAGGAGGTCTTTCTTCTACAAACCAAATTGAGATGCCCCAGCTGAATTTTCAAAAGTGTTTCTCTCTTCCATCAGCACTAGCCAGGTTTTGGTTGAAAATCCAACAGTTAATGTCTGTTTTGGTGGCAGTAGTCCCTTGAGCCCGGTTTCATTGTAAGCCTTCAGTGAACCATCTATTGGGACATTAGGAGCTGGGCTCGTCAATTACAAAGTCCAGATCTCAATATCTCCTGTAACAATACAAGACTTGAGTTGGTGGCTACACTGTACCAATCAGGAAAAGCGAGTGCCATTTAAGATCCTCTCTCAACATCAGCTAACTATGGATGCCAATCTTTTGGGGTGGGGGCAACGCTATGAGATTTGGAATGCAGGGGGGAAGGTGTGAGGACGACAGACTGCACTTCCCCAACTGGAGAGAGCAGGCTGCAGTATTGATAGTAATCAAGATTTTTTAACTCCAGTTACAAGGCAAGAACCTTGCGATTCATAAGGACAATCAGGTGGCAAGATGTCATTTGAATCGCCAAGTAGGAACAAATACTGCTGACTTGAATCTGTTAGCCGCAAAAGAAACAATTGATGGACGGAATGCTGGACAATGCAAACATTCACCCCCACTCCCAAAGATCTGGGTTTAATCCATCATTCTTTTGCCCACCACACCACCCCAGTTTGGACCCAGCCATATGCAAATCAGTCTTGACCCTGTTCCTTGTGGGAACAGTCCAGCCCGAACTGCCAAGCCAGGTCCTCACTGGACCAGAACCAAGCATCCTGGGACCGGTTTCAGGGCATCACCCTTCTTCAGCCAGGCTAGCTTGAATCCAGTGGTGTAGTGAGCACGGGACCCACGTCTGGGCATACCCTTCCCACTAAGGGCGACAAACGCAAAAGAAACAATTGATGGATGGAATGCTGGACAATGTAAACATTCACCCCCACTCCCAAAGATCTGGGATTAATACATCATTCTTTTGCTCAACACACCACCCCAGTTTGGACCCAGCCATAGGCAAATCAGTCTTGACCCTGTTCCTTGTGGGAACAGTCCAGCCCGACTGCCAAGCCAGGTCCTCACTGGACCAGAAACAAGCATCCTGGGACCGGTTTCAGGGCATCACCCTTCTTCAGCCAGGCTAGCTTGAATCCAGTGGTGTAGTGAGCACGGGACCCACGTCTGGGCATACCCTTCCCACTTAGGGCGACAAACGCAAAAGAAACAATTGATAGACGGAATGCTGTCACCCCGAGTGGGAAGGGTATGTGGGTCCCGTGCTCTCCATGCCACTGGAATCAAGCTATCCTGGCTGAAGAGGGGTGAAACCCCGAAACCGCTCCTAGGATGCTTGTTTCCAGTCCAGGGAGGACCTGGCTTGGCAGTTCGGGCTGGACTGTTCCCATGAGGCACAGGGTCAAGACTGATTTGCATATGGCTGGGTTTAAACTGGAACGGCATGGTGAGCAAAAAAACGATGGATTTAGGCCCAGATCTCTGTACTGCGGTGAATGTATGACATTGTTCTGCATTCTGTCCATCAACCGTTGTTTTGACATTTGTCACCCCGAGTGGGAAGGGTATGCCCAGACGTGGGTCCCGTGCTCTCCATGCCACTGGAATCAAGCTATCCTGGCTGAAGAGGGCTGAAACCCTGAAACCGGTCCTAGGATGCTTGTTTCCAGTCCAGGGAGGACCTGGCTTGGCAGTTCGGGCTGTTCTGTTCCCATGAGGCACAGGGTCAAGACTGATTTGCATATGGCTGGGTTCAAACTGGAACGGCATGGTGAGCAAAAAAAACGATGGATTTAGGCCCAGATCTCTGTACTGGGGTGAATGTATGACATTGTTCTGCATTCTGTCCATCAACTGTTGTTTTTGCATTTGAATCTGTTAGCAGCACAAATATGTCCAAGGACTGAAGCTCACCTGATGCCCTTAGGGCAGTGTACATCCAGGGTGACCTTAAATTGTGAGCAGACAGCTTAAGTTGGAACCTCCACTCATCAGTATTCTACCATGTAGCCCAACTACTGTTCGATCAGATTTGTCATCTCTTTAGAACTCTGTGCATCAACATGTTTGCTTCTTCACTCAATGCAATGGTTTCAATATTTTGGACGGATGTGATTTGTCAGGAGGCATCGGCAGTGGATGACTTATCGGTACTATGCCCTCAGGGTCTACTGTAAGTTTCCCACAGCTAACCCAGTTACAACATCTCACCTTAACGGCTTGTAACTTAAGAGATTACCCTAAGAGAACCGGGGGTGCTCAAGCCAAGTGGCAGGGGAAGATTCAATTGGAAGGAACACTCTCCTTCTTACAAGAACTGAAATTCTTTCACAAAATGGTGTACACTCAAATGTTTAGATCCAGTGGAAGGGGATCTGTTCCAGATTCCTGAATTTCTGAGGGAAGGTTTCCTTAAGAATTTGGCTCCTTTAACTCTAGCAGCTCAGGGTGCAGCGATTAAAGCTTTCGAGAATGTTACTGGGGAGCTAAATAATTTACCTACATTAATGTTAAGACTTTTAAGGAGATTTCAGCTGAGCAAACCAGTCAGTCAGGTCTTCCTTCCTTCCTGGAATTCGCCTCCGTTACTGACAGAGTTGCAGGGAGAAAGGGGAAAGAAGGCCCTCCCTGAGTTGCTTTTAGGTCCAAGAGGAGGGAGGAATGAAAAGACCAATGAAAGTATAAACCTCTATGCGGACCTATTTAATTTATAAGTACAAAAAAAATTGTAAGAATACTAACTGTCATCATTCATTTTGAGAACAATTGTATAAGTCCGCCTGCAAACATCTTGAGATCCACCACAGGGTCCTAAACTTCTTTTTTAGAGTATGTTGTTGAAGTTATGTCGTATGAATGAGAGTATGTGACAGTATGACAGTGGTAATGAATGAATGATGACAGTTAGTATTCTTACAAAAAAAATGTTGTACTTATGTGGGATGTCTTATGTTATATACAATTGTTGTAAATAATCACAAAAGAAATATTGTGAAAATTAAAAATATCACATGTGCTACAAAAATATACAATTGTGTGAAATTTTAGAGATATGTACCTAGATTTATATAGAATAAAATGAAAAAGAATTTCATAAAAAGATAAATTGCATAATAATATGTTTTGCAATTCAATAAATAATTGTGGCTTTAATGCAAATGTATGATATGCAGAGGGTCTTGGTAACTTAGAACCTTGTTAGGTCGTTTGATAAATTAAATAGGTCAGCAGAGAGATTTATACTTTCAAGGTTTGCAGGGAGATCCATTCAAACTGCTGGAAACTACCTGCTTGGTTTGGTCATCAGCTAGGACACCTTTTTTGATAGTGATAACATCTGCTAGATGAGTTGGGGAATTAGGCTCACTGGAGATTTCATATACTTATTTGAAGATTCTAAAAGACAATATGGTTCTTAAACTAGATCGGAAATTCATTTCAAAGATTAGCAAATATATTCAGGTACAGCAAGAGATAGTCCTCCCTGTTTTTTAGAAAGTAGATAATATACAGCAAGAGATAGTCCTTCTAGTTTTCCTGGAAGGAGATAATCAGTGTGTTCCTTCTTCTTCGGATGTTAAAAGTGCATTGCTAATTTACTAAGAGCATAGGAAGGAGTTCAGAGTATTGAATTCACTATATGTGTTTTTATGGAGTGCAAATAAAGGCAAAAAGGTTACCCCTTTGTTCTTAAGCAGATGCATGTGTCAGGCAATTAACCAGGCTTGCAAGTCAGTAGGGGAGGGACCCCCATCTCAGATTCAGTGTCATTTAACTAGGTCAGTATCATCATCCTGGGTAGAAGTTGGTGGGGTTGCCATACAGGAGATATGTAGTTTGGCCTCATGGGTGTCCTATAATACTTTGGCCAATCACTAGAAGCTGGATGTAACAAATAAAGTTTTAGATCTATGGTTGCCATGGCAGTAATGAAGTAATTGTTGTTTATAGTAAATCTTGATTAGCATCAAAAAGCTGTGCAAAACATCTTCTTTTTGGTGTTTGTGATTTCTTCACTCTGAAATGAAACCATCACTTACCGCTAAACTTTACTACCCCCAGTAAGGTCCTACTCATCCCAGTCAATGCTCTCCCTTGCCTTCCATTCTGTTTTGCACCACCACTGATTCATCTGCCTGCAAATGTCTCACCACTCGCAATTGCTTCAGTAGAATTCTACCCCAACTTTTTTTGCCCACCATGCCTCCTCAGATTACATGCAGCCATATGGTGTGCTCACTTTGAGATAGTACTCAAGCTATACTTCAATGACAAGACCTAAGAAAGGTGAAACCTGCCTGTGGTTGCTTGTGTTCCCATCTGGAGGGTACCTGGACTGGCAGTTCAGGCTGAACTGTTTCTATTGGAGAAAGGTCAAGGCTGATTTTATTAAGGTAGGTCTAAAATGGCACAGTGGGCCAAAAATGCTGGTTTGGAATGTGGCCAGGCTGCTCACCAGTGGGGAGATTCAAGCATTTCTTCCGTCACCTTGTTGTTTTTTCAGTACTTTGAAGTGGTCACTGTTGTTATGCTACTCCTTACTAAGGGAAAATAATCCAACAGGAACAGCAACGTGCTGGAGAATCAGAGCTTAATTTGTAAAAGAATAAGATGCAGACCTACAATTTTGCCCAGAAGCCCACAGCCAGCGATATCGAAGGTCAGAATGCCTAGTGCCAAGGATACGTAGTCTTGATTCCAAATTTGAAGAGGTCACTGTTGTTACACTACTCCCTACTAAGAGAACAAATATTAAACAGGCACAGCGAGGTGAGGAAATCAACCAGTGTCCTTACCCATTTGCCGAGGACTCAGCGCTCCAGTCTGCAACAACCGGCTAAGCTCTTCCCACTCATCAATGTGCTTACAGCAGCTGCAGTGCCTTCAGCGCGGCTCACTGTGAAGCACTGCCCTGGTGACGAGGGGCGTGTCCTGCAGTGTGAGGCTCAATGGCCTTCTGTACGTCAGAGCTGCACGGTGCTTCCCACATGAGCCACCGTTGGGCATCCTAATCAGCTGACAATGCTGACCCCACTCCCAAGGCCCGCCAACAACCCATGCAGCCCAACTCCTGGATTGACCCAGGCACTGTAAGCTTACATTCTCCAACAAAGCTCTATGGTACTGTACTTTGCCAAGCCAGCACTCCCTCGCGAGAGACTTCCCCGGAACCGGCACACAGCCTGACTGGTCCACTGACCCCCATTCCATGCCTTCTGGCTTTGGGGGCTTACTTGCATTTGATACTGGGCAGCACGCTCTGTGGAGGGCCCCCCTTCTGCATTTGAATGTTTCTCTTTGGTCCAGTGTGACCGCGCACGAACAGTGAAATACAGGGAGAGCCCTAAGCATTGTATTTTTCACTTGTGACTTAAAACGTGCATATCATGAAAAGCATATATCGTATTTATTTTGTTTTTGCCTTGTTTTGCTATAATACAGAAAGCTATTTTTATACACCTGTGTGGAGTCTTTTTGTGGTGTTTTCATTGTGTTACTGTGTGTTTGTGTTGCACAAATACTTTAAAAAATGCCTCTTTTGATAAGCCTGCCTAGTCTGTGCCAAGCTGCCAGAGGGTGGGCACATGTTTTCTGATTTGTGTTTCTAACTTACTTTGACTAGAGTGGTGGGTTCTGACCGGCCAGGGTGTATACCTTAGCCAACCAGAAACCCCATTTCTAACAGTCCCCAAAACTCGTTGCTAGTCAGACCCACCAACAACCGCCAGCTCAATTTAAGCACTCAGGAGAATTCTTGGTTGTCTATCCTTGCCTACGAGAGCTGCAACTATGGAGTAACAGGGCAAGGAGGCAAGGGCATAAATCACCAATGAGACGGGTTGTCAGTGCTGAAAAGGCTGATTTTCCATGAGCCTAGGAGGAGCTTGGAGGCTACCCTTACTATGGGGAGGTCACATGAAAGCAGGTCACAAAGGTGTAATGAAATTGAGTCTCCCATGCGAAAATGCAGCTCATGGCAAAAAGTGTGAACTACGCATGATCAGAGGAGTTAACATCGACCTAGTAATGGGAAGTGGCTCCGAGAAGAGCTTTACAGGTAGAATCCCAGGGTCCCCAGCAGTCAGAAATACTATTGTTGCTTGTGGAGCAAAACACATACCAAGAAAGGATGTCCATCAAGGACGAAAACATGTTTACCTTGCAACCACAACTCTTTTACAAATGCCTGCAGAAGTTCTGGGCATTACCATTTGAATCAACGCCATGTCAAGAAAAGCGAGCACAGTGACACCACACCACGTACAGCATCTGCAAACTCAGAGGGAAGCCAGAGGAGAAAGGAAGAAGTGTTTGTAATATTTTTCATAGACGGTACTTCAAAAACAAGAAGAGCACAGCCAAAACCATGGCATTAAAGTCACCACTCTAACTGATTCCAATTCCTGAGAAAATGTCATGGATAAGAATCAGTATCTCCAACTCTAGCCAATACTAAAAGTGACACAAATGATCGCCCACATCTACACATATTGAGGCCTACAACAATTTCAGTTGACTGGCACATTTGAAACACACCAAACACAAAGAAGACAAATTAAGCTAGGCAACATTCTATGTAAGTGATGGAGGCACAGGAATACTAATATACTTCAGCACAGTGGAAGACCAATGGTAAATCCATTTCACCTAAAGTAACAGCATCTGTTCACATTCCGGCACCAATTCACAAATCATGAATGCCTCCAAACAACACCAGGGAAGCTCCATATTGATCACATCATCCAACCAGTGGTCATGAAACAGCAACGCATCCCACTTTACATAGGTGCTGAAGAAGTGTTGGAACTGAAAAAATTAAAGGATGAAGGTGTGATTGATGAGGTCTCTGGTCCAAAGGCTTGGGTGTCTCTAGTTGTGATCCCTAACAAGCTGAGCACCCAGGGGCAGTCATCAACATGTTGCTTCCTAATCAGACTACTCGGTTGAGAAGGTACCCTTACTTTCAATGGCATTCTTGAGGATATACATAGTGTTGGGTTTGTCTTTGTAAGGACTTCTCTTTTTGGTCCGGGTGCAAAGAGATGTTTCCCGGGACTGGGATTTGAAGGTTCTTGTCTGTCTGAGGTAGGGGTGACCCTTTCCTGTAGCCATGGAGGTGCACACAATGAAACACCAAGGTAGACAGTGCCTTCCAGAAGAAATCCCCAAGAGGAAAAACAAAGAAGGGAAAAAAACTCTGGTTGGAGTGGAAACTCCAAGAGCGGAATGAAGTCATAAGAGACCCAAGGAGCAGAGTTCGGGCTGAACACAGACAACCAGCAGGAAAGAAGATCAGAGCAGGAATTTGGATATAGGAAGAACTCCAACAGGGACAAAGCTCCAATGGAAACTCATAAAAGGAGTAAAGAAGCACCAATTGGAGCGGGGCTGTACCAACAGGAGCAAGGACACACCAGCAAGAGCGAGGAGTGCTGCAACGCAAGGAGATAGACAACTCATCCCCTTATATACCCATAGACAGGAAGTGATGCGAAAAGGAAATGAGCAGTCACCATCTTGGTTTGGGAAACAGCCATGAAAAAGATGTGAAATACCGCCATTTTTGAATGGTGAAACAAAACTCTTCCTGCAGCATTCTGAGAACAAGACAGTGGCATTCTGAGAACAAGACGAGCACGAGGATGGCCCCCAGGAAGGAGAATGTCTGATGCCAAAACATGGGGAGACAAATATACCGCACTTCCCCCCGGCACCAGGTATGTGTTCTGTACTTCCTGCAGCCAACGCAGAACGCCTCAAGGGGAACTACGGTTCCAAAGCTGGAACTGTGACGCACCTGAGAAGGCGTGAGGACAATCACGGGCTGCAGAATGGTACTGCATCATGCCCAAGAGGCAGAGGAAAGCGTTGCAGGTAGATTTACAGCCCGCAGCGTGACACATGGAGTGTAGTGGCTCTCATTCTTACACAAATGCACATATAGCAATTAGCTGGTTTCTGTGTAGGGATGAACACAGGTTAGGGAGAGAGAGTGCACTTACAGGACAAACAGAGATCTCTTATCAAAGCTGGGCATATGTTTAAAGGGATTTTTCTGTATGATTGATAAAGATTAAATCATTTTTATAGATGTTTCCTCTATTTTGATGTACAAAATAGTTGTAGTGCAATATATGTTATTTTGAAGTATATTTGTCTTTAATTGAAGCTGGTTTGCCCTTGCCTATGGATGATGTAGGATCACAAAATTTCAACCAACATTGTAGGCACTGCAAGTGATATCAGGTTACCATTGTCTCCTTAGAGCTAGTGCAGATAGTGGCCTGCGTAACCCTACAAGCAACATCAGCAAACAAGCTAATGGCATACACAACTTCTAAAAACTTGCTACATAAGCCTCCAAAGGCTTCTGCATCTGTTGAGAATGAAAGACTCCTTACCATACCTAGTAGGATGGATGACTCTATCTGACTGCACCCGCGTCAAACAAGTTATGGGGTGTCCGTGTGCAGAACATTAATGAGATTACTACTTAACTCACCACCCTATATGATCTGTAAGCACCTGAAGCTCTAGAAAATGCAAAACGAGGACTCAAATTTCAGGGTATGATATCATAGTAGGAAAATGGCATGCACGCTTCTTTGAAGCTGAAGGTACTGATCCTTAACATCTACCTATCACTGTGGTGGGCAGCCAAGATTCTTCCCATTGGAAAATTACAGGCCTGGAAAGTATGATAAAACATCCATTCCTGAACTACCATCCTGATTCCGTAATCTCTATCCCAACATAAAGATGTTAGTAATTTCTGTATGCTCTTTGTATAAGATTAGCCATTCAGAAGTTAGTCATTTCTCCCAAACTTTTATTCCATGCTCTAGAATGATAGAAACTTCGGAAGCAGAAGGTCGCCTGCAGTGGAGATGGTCACATGGGTGGTTAAGTGCAGGGAGAAGATTGGAGCAGGCCATGCTACAAATCTCCATTGTGTCAGCTGGGAGATTGGGTGTTGTGTGACCACAGGCTAGTCTGTGTCACACCACCTGCAGTGCAAGGTAATGAGCAGTGGATGTTGTTCGCATGGTAGATTAGACACATGGCCTAGCCTTTAGAGAAGTTCCCATTTCAGCCCGGGACGCTAGAGGGCGCCAAGCACGATGGCTGCGCCTCTGTGAGGCTCCTGCTGCTCGGGACAAGATCCGTCACTAATCTGATTTTGATCCAGACCCACAAGTCTGAAAAAGCACTGCTGTGACAGCCTTTATCTTCTGCTGCCTTGACAATCGTTCTTCTCGCCGCAAACTAGCCGAGAACTCCAGCAACTGCCTCCTGCCTTACCACGCCGGGCCACCACAAAATGGCGGCCACGATGGTCACGGCTGCATAAACAGCGCACTGCGGCCCTCCACCTACTCTTGCACTGCTGACCCGTGGGAGCGCACGGCTCCTGTCGCCTCGGGAGCCGGTGCGTGGAGCATATACAGCCGGCTGTGGCGTGCCAGGATCCCCGATGTCGGTGCCCCGCCCGGCGTCTCGCTGCAACCCGGGGAACTGGTCCATTGCTGCCTGCAGTTCACATCACTGCCGGGACGCCTCCCCCGCCCCAGGAGTTCTGGGTGGTGGGTGGGGAGGCATGGTGGGCTCCGGCGCTGCTCCCGGATCTGGGGATGGGCGTCGGGGCCCTGTGGGACCGTGCCGCACGACTATACACCCCCCGGGCCTGAGGAGTGGCCCGTCAGGAGAGGGGAACATCGCCGCTGGAACACTGGTGAGTCACTCGCCTTACCCCATGGACCCCGCCTGCTAACTTGCGCCTCTTCAACAACCCCCGTGAGGGAAACGGGACTTAATCAACTCCCAAGTAGATAAACTGTGAGCACTGGGCCCCCCATGGGCTGCGCCTTCGGACTGCCGAGTGGCAGCGTGGCCCCAAACAGCTCTTCACTCCATCTTAGTGGGACCTGCCATACACACCACTGAACTCAAGCATGGATGTGCACAGGCCTCATTGACCCCTGCCTGTTGATGCCTCTGGTCCCTGTGAGAGGCTGGGAGTCATATCTGCTGATAGCACTGCGCGCTGCCTAAATAAAGCTCACATTGCTGCATTGCTTCCCTGATCACCCACACCTCAGCTGCCAACACTGTGCGCTTTTTCCGCCAGCTTGCCCTGCCGTGACTGCATGGGCACCACATCAAGGAGAGAGGCGGATTGACCCTGCTGGCCTGGGTAACCGCAGGCCCCTCTCTGTTGCGCACGGCTACGTCGCTGGACTCCACTGGGACAAGGGAAAGCACTAAACGCGGCAACCAACACCCCCACTCTAGTGCCACCCACGGCTACCTCCTTGACCAGATCTGACGCTTCTGCCCCCCCTGAGAAATCAGCATCCCAACATGGGTCGCACAGACGCCAAACAGCCCAAACTGAAATTTGATGCCAGGAAGTCTTCCCCATCCCAAACAGAGATGGAGGGCTAACAGTCCACAACTCCTGAACAACCAACGTCTACAGAAGATCTGAAGGCCCTCCTCATTGCCATACAATCAAGCCTTACCTCCATCGAAAGAAAAATGGACACCATGAACGCGCGCATTGGCTCCCTGGCACACAAATGTGACCAACACGAAGAGAGGCTCAAAGAAACCGAACAGCGCATTTCCGACTTAGACAATGCCTCCGCCACCACCATCACTAAATTACTGGATATGGAGAAAGTGCTGAAACTCATAGGGGCAAAAAATGAGGACTTGGAATCGCGCTCGAGGCGCAACAATCTGCGAATTGTAGGTGTACCAGAATCTACCGCCACTGGCAAGATGGAGGACTATATGGAACGCATGCTCTTGGCCGCCTTTGGCACGGAGGCGTTCTCCTCAGTGTTTATCGTAGAAAGAGCACACCGTTCGCTGGCTCCCCATCCGGTACCAGGAGCCCATCCTCATCCCATAGTCGCGAGGATCCTCAACTACCGAGACAGGGATGTCCCCCTTCGTCTCGCCAGAGAACGCAAAAAGGTAATATTCGACGGTACAGAAGTCTTCTTATACCCTGACTTCACATTGGCTGTTCAAGAAAACCGTCGAAAATTCCTCCCAGTAAAGAAGAAACTGCAACAACTGAAAATTGAGTATGCCATGCTCTTCCCTGCGCGCCTCAAGATCAACCATCAGGGAAAGCAGCACTTCTTTACGAACCCGCAACACGTCTATGACTTCTTGAAAACTCTGGCAGGACTGTCGAAAGACCGATCCTCCCCACCCAGGCGCAACCATGATGATGGAGGCACGTCAGATGTGGAATGACACCTCGGCCCAGATCTACGGCGCTCACATATACCCCATCGGGGCATGGTTGGAGACGGCGAAATCCTCCCCTTGATTTCTCTGTATTGACTGCGGGCTCGCACAACCCAAACTGAACTGCGATGCAAAATCCCCCACTTGCGGAGCCATCTGCCATGGACTTGAAAAGATTACCACTAATACCCCCCAAGCACCCTTGTGTACTGTATGTTCATGTTGCTTTAAATACTGTCCCTTGTTTGTGTCATGTATTAATGGCGATTCTTGTATTCTATAGCGTGCGCTCTTTGAAGGTATGTTTATCCTCAAAGAGGGCTCGCGCGTGATGTCTGTTGCAGTTAGAAGTCCTAACTACTGAATCTGGCATTCAGCGGTTGGAGTTCTTTCAGTACAGACGTGCTCCTGTGAAATCCTGACAGAAGTTAAAGAAAAAATCTTGTTGGAGCATAATCTCTTCAGCTCGTCTACTTTCTTATTTATTTGCCTTGTGTGCTTTGGAGAATACATTACATTTTGGCGACGATTTATAAAAAGAGATTTCACCATATTTGCACGATCTACCTCCGCCTTCCAACGCTCCTGATGATCGGCGTTACTTGCTGCTGCCTTCGAGTGTTGTCCGCATCTCAATACCACCTACGGGGACCTGCTGATGGAATTTTGAGTGTTTTGTTCCCTTCTCGGCTCACACTCATCTGACGTCTCACGCCCAGCTCACGTGGTATCATAGCAACGGCATCAACGCTCCACCGACAGCAAAAGGCATCATCACGTTCACGTCGTAACGTCACCGGCGGCCATCTTGAATTCATCGGCAAGTGTGTTTCCTTGACAACGCCTTAACCGATGAGTCAGGGAACGATCAGCCCTTCAATTTAAATACGTTTTCACACAGAGTGTGTATCATTCGGCGATATAAACGCCCATTTTTCAATATTGAGGCTTAAACTCTCCTTTTAAATATTAAAAGGAAAAGAACATTCTGGACAAAAGAAAAGGAGAAATTACACAAAGTTAAAGGTACTTTTTAGATAATTAAAAAAAAAAAAATATACATATATTTAACATTACCTTTCTTCATTTTACAGTAAAATAAATAAGATTACTTGTCTTTATTTTTACACTTTCTTACTACACTCATCTTCTTGAATGGCAACTAATCAACAAATAGTTTTCCTAGAACAATTTCTTCCTGCTCCTGGTAAACCTAAGGAGATTTGGAAAACTTGGTTTCGCAGCTTTGAAAGCTACTTGGTTGCCATTGATGCTGATGAATATTCTGCAAAAAGAAAGTTGGCAATTTTATATAGTCACTTGGGCAAGGCAGGCCGTGAAATATTTGATAATCTTCCAGCTGGAATTCCTCCTCCTGGGAATGGAGATGGTTGGAATGTTTTCACTGACGCAGTACAAAGACAAATGTAATGCTGGAACGATATAACTTCATGAAAAGAAAACAAGAGTCAAATCAAACAGTTGAAGAGTTCATTTCTGCTCTCAGAAATTTAGCGACTGAATGCAATTTTGGAGCTTACCTTGACACAGTCATCAGAGATCAATTTGTGTACAAATGTTTTCATAAAAAGATACAAGAGAGGATTTTAAGTTGCCGCGATCCCTCTCTATCAGAAGTCATAGATATGGCTAAAAGCATTGAGAGATCAATCATTTCATCACAATGCATTTCAGATGCAAGCTTTCCTTCAGTAAATTTGCAAAATGATACCCAAGTTAATGCCATTACTACAAAAAACAAATTCATGAAACCTTTTAAAAAAAGAGCGACTATTCATGCTATAGATGTGGTTCAAGAGCACATCTTGGGAATAGTCCTATTTGCCTCGCTCTTGGAAAGAGATGTTCAAATTGTCAAAAAGTGGGACATTTTTACACAGTCTGCAGGAGTAAGCGATTTGTACAAGTTAGTGCTGTTTCGTCAACAGAACATCCCGACATTAATGTTTCTTCTGTTGAATCTTCTCTGCAAAATTTGGATATTAATACTGTTGATGTGTCTTCATATATTTTACCTAAAAATATCATACTTTCAATTGACGCTGATGGAGATTCATCTATACCCAATCGCGCAAAAGATCCCACATGTGAAGTTATAATTAATAACATGTCCTTCAACATGATGACAGACTCTGGTGCTCCTGTAACCACCATTTCTGATGTTTTGTTTAATTATCATTGGCCTTCTTCTTGTCTGAAGTTACATCCTCTAGACATTGTTCCAAAAGCTTATGGTGGCAAAGACATAGATATGTTGGGATACTTTATAGGTGATGTGTCATGTTTGGGTAAAAGTATTTGTACCAACATTTATGTGGCAATCAAAGGAAAGAGTATTATTGGTTGGCAAGACCTTGCAAAAATGGGCCTTAAGCTCGTTCCAAGTTCAGATTGTCCTGTACAAGTTAATGACGTCTCTATTTCATTAGTGTCTGAAAACTTGCATGATTTGGTTAGTAGCATCACTTCAGATTTCCCAGAAGTTTTCAAGGAATCAGTTGGCAAAATTAAGAATTATGAGCATTTTATCAAGCTCAAACAGGTGCCATTCCTGTCATGGACAAATTAAGAACCATTCCGTTAAATGTTAAAGATGATCTGAAGAAATTATTAGATAAAATGGTGTCTGAAGGCATAATTGAAACAACAAATTCTTCACAATGGGTCTGTCCAATAGTTATTGTTAAGAAAAAGGATTCCAGTATTCGTTTATGTGCTGACCTTCGCTCACTAAATCAAAACATAATCATTGATTGTCATCCACTTCCTAAGATACAAGATTTACTTACTGGCATTTCTGGATCCAATTTTTTCACTTTATTTGATCTCCGCAGTGCATACCATCAAATTCCTTTGTCCCCCTCTTCTTCTGACCTTACCACATTTATCACTCCGTTTGGAGCTTATAAATACTTAAGGCTTCCGTTTGGCCTGGCATCTGCAGCCAGTGTCTTTCAGAAATTTATGGATGACTTACTCAGAGATATAACATCTGTACAAGCGTATCAAGATGACGTTCTTATTTTTTCTAAAAATAAGGATGAGCGTATTCACACTTTGAAAGCAGTTTTATCCCGATTCAGAGATGTTGGTGTAACTTTGGGAAAGGACAAATGTAAATTTTTTGCAACGCAAGTAGATTATCTAGGACACTCGATTTCTGGAAATGGTATCAAACCAAAATTTTCCCTTACTCAGGCCATATCCAATGTCCCCATTCCTACAGACAAAGACTCTTTAAAATCTTTTTTGAGTTTGACAGAATATTACTCAAGATTTATCCAGGGCTACTCTCAGATTGTTCAACCTTTACGTTCACTTCTTAAGAAAAATGTACAATTTTTCTGGTCCAGTGAAGTTGAATATGCATTCAATCTAGTTTAAAAAGTCATAATTGAAGCACCTGCATTATCATCTTTCACCCCTGGGTTAAAGTGTACAATTTCTGTTGATGCAAGTCAACATGGCCTAGGTGCAGTTCTCTGTCAATGGATGGGTTCAAAAGAGCATACCATCGGGTTTGCCTCCAGATCCCTAATTAGTGCTCAGAAAAATTATAGTACTATTGAAAGAGAAGCTTTGGCCTGCTCGTGGGCAGTTGAAAAATTTTAAACTTTTATTTGGGGTTCTCACTTCATTCTGCTTAGTGATCACAAACCCCTGTTACATTTACTCAATGGCAACGACACTGGCAAAGCTTCGGCTAGGCTTGTTAAAATTCTTTCAAGATTACATGAATACAATTTCACTATACAACATATTTCTGGAGGACATCATCTGAGGGCGGATTGTCTTTCTAGATTGCCCTTAAAGGAAAATATGATAGATTCAAAGTTTGATGACATAGAATATGCTGTTGCCTCCATTGAGGATCTAGTCCTTTCTACTTTTAATATTTCTCAATCAGAATGGGTCAAAGCTTACTATGATGATTCCACAATCTCTGCCGTTAAGAACATGATTATCTCAGGTTGGCCAAAAGAGCGTTCTCTTCCTGCCCCTGTAAAATCCTTTGCTCAAGTTTCAAATGATTTATCTATTGTTAATTATGTTATTTTTTGTGGAGACCAATGTGCCCCTCCAACTATTTTTTGAAGCAAACTTTTTAATATAGCTCATGAGGGTCATTTAGGGATTAGTGCCACTTCAAGGAAACTCAAAGAGCACTTTTGGTGGCCAGGCCTAAATAGGGATATATCTAATTGGATTGACAATTGTGACACATGTTTAGTGTCTGATAAACATTGGAAGACATCTCAACTTCCTTTACATTGTGTTCCTTTACCTGAGGAGCCCTGGTCTAAAATTGCTATTGATTTTGCTGGTCCTTTTCTTGTTCTACCACATCACAGACACTATATCATTGCACTCATTGATTATCAGTCAAAATGGGTTGACTTTGATTTTTGTGAAACTCCCAATTCAAATACAGTCATCAAATTCCTAAATTGCTAACTACTGAATCTGGCATTCAGCGGTTGGAGTTCTTTCAGTACAGACGTGCTCCTGTGAAATCCTGACAGAAGTTAAAGAATAAATCTTGTTGGAGCATCATCTCTTCAGCCCGTCTACTTTCTTATTTATTTGCCTTGTGTGCTTTGAAGCATACATTACACCTTGCTAACGCAAGGAGGTACTGGCCGCCCTCTCTCAACCACCCACTCAGGTGAACCCTAAACAAATGTACCTTGAAATGGTTGATGTGTTGGACTCAATCTCCCCTGTTGGGAGCAGGACACAAACGGACCTTGGGAGGGGGGGAGGGACACACCACAGCAGGGTTGGACTGCTGATGTGGGAGGGGGGAGGTCATTGGGACAGTTTTTTACCACTTGGTACTGCATTAATCTGCCCGTACACGCCCATACCACCTATTCAGATTCTATTACACACACTCTACGCCACTACCAATATGCACAACAACCATGGAGACCCAACCTAGCCCCCCCAAATATAATTTTATGACATGGAATGTGCGCGGCCTGAGCGATCCCCGCAAGTGCAGACACATCCTGTCCTACCTGGACCGCCGCAATATCCACTGCGGGCTCGCACAACCCACACTGAACTGCGACACAAAATCCCCCACTTGCGGAGAAACAAATCTCGGTCCCACCACGACTGTCACATTTGCATCCCGTTGGGTGACCTGCAGATGCTTCTCATCCTATTCCTCTTACGCCAGGGGCACGGTTATCCTAGTGAAACATACACTTCCCTACACTCCCATTGGCTCCTATGGTGACCCACAAGGACGGTACAGTATCCTTTGGGGGTGACTGGCCGCCCAATCCATAACCCTGGTCTCTTGCTATGGGCCTAACACTGATGAACCGGAATTCTTTCGGATACTTTGGTGCAAAATACTTGACATTGGATCCACACACTTGGTATGGGGGGAGATTTTAACGTCACCTTAGACCCGACATTAGACAGATCGCACCCACAGCCTCATCACTACTCTAACGCACACTACACCTTCAACCGCATTGTGTGGGATCATGATCCGATTGATGCTTGGCGTACCCATCACCCACAAACTCGAGAGGTTTCCTGTTTCTCCACAGCTCATTCCTCCTGGTCGCGCATAGATGGGTGGATACTCACCAAAGGGTTGGCACCCTGGCTAACACATGCCTCTCACCTTTCGCGCACATACTCCGATCACTCACCTGTCCTCCTCACCCTCACGCCGCCTCATGAGGAATCACCCTATATCTCCTGGTGCCTCGCCCGACAGGCCCTCTTAGATCCTGTTTTTAAGGCAGAACTGGAAAAAGAGATTACTGATTTTTTCCCCCCAAAATGATGGCTCCGTCCAACAATACTCCACGTGAGGGAGGCCTTTAAGGTCACCATACGTGGAATCTGCATTGCTAAGAGTGGAGGTGTTCTGAAGGACATCCGCGCCACGATACGGAAACTAGAGATTGATCTTAAACAAACAGAATTGCTAATACAAGATACGCCCACCTCGGAACTAAAGGCACACTTACGAGATCTCCTTACAGATTACCAGGAGACCGCCGAGCGGGAAAGTAAATTCAGGGGAAAATACCACCAAGCGCACTGCTACGGAGCGAGGGAAAGGCCGGGCAAAGCGCTAGCCTCCGTCATCCGCCCCCCTAGATTCTCTAATACCGTTCTAGAAATTGAAGACGACGAGGGCCATTTACATAGAAATACCCCAGACATAGTAAACGTTTTCAAACGCTTTTATAAAACTTTATACAAGACGCATAGAACGCAGCCAGTAGACTTTACCCCTTTCTTCAAAGACACTGCCATCGCTTGGCTCGGAGACAATCAACGAGAATTCCTACTTGCGCACCAAAAAGACGAGGTGATTATATCTGCTATAATGCAACTGCAATCTGGTAAGACCCCAGGGCCCGATGGCCTGCCAGCTGAAATTTATAAAACATAACTACATCTTCTTATCCCTGTGCTACGGCATGTCTTCGAAGAAGCCCGCGAGATGGGCATACTACCCCAAACAATGCGCAAAGCACTAATTATCTCTCTACCTAAACCGGGTAAACCACCATCGCACTGTGATTCGTATAGGCCCCTGTCCCTTATCAATGTCGATGGCAAGATCCTAGCCAAGCTAATCGCGAATCAAATCAATCCCCTTATGCCAGTATTGGTACTCCCTGACCAGTGGGGGTTTGTACCCAGCCGAGGCACGTCTCACAATTTACGTACACTGTTTGCGGTACTCCACGATATTGACCCTGACACGAACTTAGCGGCCATATTCCTGGACGCCACTAAGGCGTTTGATTCCCTAGAATGGGACTATCTTGCCTTTGTACTTCACCACATGGGATTCCCCACTCCTTTCCTGGCTTGGATAAATCTGCTATACACGGGCCTGCGAGCCACTGTAATGATCAATAGCGCTCGTTCCTTCCCCTTCATGATAGCCAGAGGCACCCAACAGGAGTGCCCCCTCTCGCCCCTACTCTTTGCCCTGGCTATTGAACCCCTTGCTGCTAAAGTCCGTCAACACTTTCGGGAGCACGCCCTCATATATCCAGAGAGACAAATACTAATCTCCCTTTATGCGGATGACCTCACCCTATACTTACGGAACCCAGGCGAAAGTCTTAACCCCATTCTAAGGCTACTCATACTCTTTGGTCACCTCTCTGAAGTCAATATAAATGGGGGGAAATCCCAGATATATCCCCTCACTGATGCCACACCACGCTTTGTGCCCGACTACCCCCTTACGTGGTGTGCCGACACACTTACCTACCTTGGTATTGTCATCTCTCGCGATCGAGAGGAACTAATGAGGTCCAATTATGGCTGGGCACTTGGCCTAATAACTAAGAAAATGACCAGATGGATCGCACTACCCCTTTCCCTGGCTGGGAGAACCGCCCTTATCAAAATGGTAGTCCTCCCCAAGCTGCTTTATCTGTTTACTAATACCCCCCTATGCCCCCAGCCCCCACTTTTTTAAATCGTTCAAAACTCAACTCATACGCCTCACTTGGGGCGGAAAACAGGCACGACTATGCTGGGGCACACTCACGCGACCCTTTGAGGCTGGTGGCTTTGAAGTACCGGATCTGGAATTATACTTCATCTGTGCGCAAGCTCACTTTGCGTCATATTGGATAAACCCTCCCCCCTACATGCCTCATCTTGCGATAGAGGACGGGTACATGACTCCGACCCCGTGCACTGCATATTTGAGCACCCCTGCGGTTCTTTGGCGCTTGGCCTCCACCACTGTACAGTGCACTACCAGTGCCTGGCACGATCTAGCTAAAATACTACAATGCACACGGATGTACTCCCCTCTCCTTCCTATTCCTGGTAGGCATGACCTCCCGGTCACACAAGAGGGGGGATGCCGCCGACTTCTCCGCAAACTAGCCGTTCAGACCAGGGGGACAACTTTACATTGGGTTAAAGTTTCGCACCAGCGAAGAATTCTTTGGCTCCACATCTCCCACCCCATTGGAGTGTTTCTATTATGTTAGACTGCGTCAGGATGTGAGGGCCCTCAATCCCTGCTTCCCACAGGAGCCCCCCACCATGTCTCCCCTACACGCCATTCTACAACAAACTGCTCCCACACATGTTGTGTCACTGCTATATCGCACTGTACAGAGAGACAGGACATACAAACCCCCCTTAGCCAGATGCAGATGGGAGGAGGAACTAGGCTCCCCCTCACCGATGAACAGTGGTCCTATTGCTACAGGCAAACTGGAGGCATCTCTGCTAGCAGCAGATTGCATATCATCCATTATAAATACGTCCATCGTCTTTATTACACACCTGCGCGCTTACACCGCCTGCGTCTCCGAGGCAGTGATCGATGTGATCGCTGCGGGAGCCCAGGAGCAGATTTTAGACATGTTGCCTGGGACTGCCTGCCCATTCGCGGATTCTGGACGGAGGTGCTGGCAGCGCTGGACCATATGACAGGACTACATATCCCTGACGACCCCCTAACCGCACTCTTAGGATACACTGAGACGCTAGCCGTCAACATACGGAGGAACCCCTCCCTGGCACTTCTCCTCGCCAAAAGACGGATCGCTTGCAGATGGGGAAGAGGGAGGGCACCTAAATTCAAAGATTGGCTACAAGATGTCATCTACTGCCAAAAAAAATTACACATTTACGCGGAACTTTTACCCCCTTCCTCTCGCCCACGTGACATATGGCCCCCCTCCAAATGTATTTATTGGAACACACCGCTGCCACGGACCCAGGTGTTACCCCATGCTCCACTGCAACAGAATCACACCCCAGGGAGTTAAATTGAAGTATTGAGGTCCCCACTTAGGCCGAGAGTCACAGCCCGGGAGGGGCGACAGGTCCCCAGGCGACGTTACTCCATACCTCACTGCTCAGAATCTGTTAACATACACGGGCATCTTTCCCTTGAAAAAGTATACTAGTAACACCGTTAATCTTCTGTATGTTTGTTTTTGAGACAAAAAGCTTACGATTTTATGCTCCAACTACCCTAAGTCATTCCACCTGACGCGGCCGGCCCGAAGTAGTTGTAGGCGGCTTGCTGTGTAACCCTTCCCTGTCTACAATGCTTTACGATACATTACTTTACGCTGCCGGCCCGCCCAGGGTTGTAGGCATCATGCTGTGATCCATACTTATTGCTTCTAATAAAGGGTTTGAAAACTTAAAAAAAAAAAAAAAAAAGGTTCACATTTCAGCCCTCGCTGCCACCCTGTGCAGGAGGAATTAGTCAAACCAGTGGTTGGGTGTAGCACCAGGCTGCTGAGCATGGCCAAAGGGAATATGTGATGTTACAATGCATGGTGTTACCACACGGTAGGTAACATCGTTACATCGTCCACGTTGTTACCACGCATGGCATTACATCGCAAGTCGTTTCAACGACTTGCGCAAGATGGCACGCTGGACTTAGGAATAGTATAAATTACTATTCCTACTCCATTTAGCACAACAGTAGGGAAGGTGTTGGATTTGAAATCCAACACATTACCTGGTGTTGCACGCCACCTAGCGCAAGTCGTTGAAATGACTTGTGATGTAATGCCATGCGTGGTAACAACGCGGACGATGTAACGTCTGTGTTGTTATCAACTCGCGTGGTATTACCAGCGTTGTAAACGTGTCTCCCGGCCAAGAGCCATGGCCACTGGGGGGGTTGGTTGCATGACAGTTGTGGATACCTCATATGGGGAAGCAGGGTCGGACTGGGAACAGAAACCGGCCCTGGCAAACTGCTCAGCTGCCCCCCCCCTGTGGTGAGGTGGAGTGCAGCCGAGTGGTTTGCGAGGGCCGGTTTTGGCCGATTTTGATACCGGGAACCGATAATGCCGACCCCCGGCAAAAAAACGGCCCCCCAGGGGCCCAGTACCGGCCCTTACCCCAACGGCCTACCGGGGAAATGCCCAGTGCCCGTTATGGGCAGTCCGGCCCTGTGGGGAAGGTGAGACCTCATGGCTCATGCAGCTTAACTATCCCGCTGCTGGAGTTGGGGGAAGGTGATTCAGACTATTTTGGGCCATGGAAAGAAAGCCTAAATCTACATGGGATTATGTGCATGGTCTGATGAAAAAGTATACTTCATTGGCACTCATAAGGATTATATTCAAGTTTGATGTTGGAGGTGGTCAGGTACAGATTTTCATTCTGGCTTTTCCAATTAAATTTTAAAATGAAATGTGAACAGCAGGTGAAAACACTATCATGGATAGCAGGTGCAAGGAATCTACCAGTGAGGTACTTGCAGCAGCGATTTCTGCATGTCTTTAAAATGGCATTGTTGACACCATAGACAAGTACATATCCTTTAATAGGTTTTCTGATGCTATTACTTTCTGCTATGTTTATCAAAGTCTTACCTGCAAAGTTTACAAATGTGTGACCTGGAAGTATTGAAAGGTAAATATTGTGCCAGACATCTACCTTTTTCCTACACCGGAATTTCTGAATCTTTCCTCACCAATTATTAAGACCGTCTAATCATCCCTGTAAGATAACGTGTTTTAACTTCATTCAAAAATTACACTAGATTTAGATCCCAATGGGATGCAGCATAGTAGTATTCGTTCCTTTCCAGATTGGATCACACTTAGTACATTCACTTTGAATCCTCCTCGACTACGGCAACGCACTCTACGCCAGTATCAGCCAGAAACTCTTCAGGAAAGAATAGAACGTTCAAAACGCTGCAGCCAGACTGGTCCTCAACACCCCCGCCGCAGCCGCATCAGCGAACACCTTTGTGAACTTTACTGCCTCCCAGTTGACAAAAGAATCACCTTCAAGCTCCTCACTCACACCTACAAAGCCATCCACGACGACGGACTAGAAAATCTGAAACACCGCCTCGCATTTCAAGTTCTCACCAGACACCTCTGCTCCGCTCTGCTGGCCCTTGCCTCCGTCCCTCGAATCCACAAGACAAGAACTGGAGGAAGATCCTTCTCCTACCTCGCAGCCAAGGCCTGGAACACCCTGCCCTTCCACTTCAGGCAATCCCCGTCGCTGACCCAATTAAGGAAGGATCTCAAGACCTGGCTCTTCGACAGAACCCAGACGGATCAGCAGCCCCCTCCCCCTAAGCGCCTTGAGCCCCTCACGGGTGAGTAGATGCGCGATACAAACCCCTGATTGATTGATTGACCCCCTGTTCAAAGCCTAACAGTCTAGCTGTGTATCTGTGAGCATCAGATATCACTTCAAACGTGATTCAGTGAATGCTGATGCCTTTCATGCTGTTTTTAGAACAACATAGAAACAGCTTTGTCTATTCAAAGTCCTTTTACAAAAATGACAAATGTAATTGGATTTTCAAGTGTGTCCTGGCACCAAACCAAAACTTGAATGGCTAAAACTAAATCAAAAGCAATGGTGTTGCTTTTATGATGGAGAAAATGAAGAAAAAAACAACACTTCAAAGTGTTACAGCATCAATATGCGGATAGTATCTTATAAGTAGAGCATCCTAATCCATGCATTCAGTATTTGTGAAGCTCTGTGAAGTATCCTACTGCCAGTTCATTTACGAAGATATAGGTATAACTGCAAAGAAAGAACAATTTATCCTTCTGTGAACTGGAGTTTTATTTTAGATTGTGCAATGTCATCGGAGACACAGTACTTCAAAATAATGTCTTAGATCATGTTTGTGTGCATGCTCGGATGGGCAAGACAGGTGTTTAAGGTACTCTGTCAAGACTCTACTCCTTATTTTGTGTACTCTGGGGCATATTAACAACAGCCAGTGATAATTATCGCTGGCCGTGCTTAGCGATAATTATATTATCGCAGGCTATCTCTGGTATTTATCGCCCTGGTAGCGCGTTATTAACAACGCGTTACTCCAGGGCGATAAAAATTCCAGAGATAGCGAGGTTATCGCCCTTTTGCAGCCAAAACGGCGATAACCTTGCTGATACGACCCACAGGGTAGTATCAGCATAATCCACCTCCTATGTTAGGGATGGCTAAAGTCAGGATTTTAGCAGACGTTAGGTTTTGGCGAAAACAGCCGTTTTTGCCAAAATCTAATGTGTGCTAAAATCATGTGGGCTGCCTTGTAAATATTGCGATGTAAACATCAGCAATATTTGCAAGGTAGTCCATCTTGGGTACGCCCAGTAACGCCCACTTGGCATCTCATCGGATATGCAAAGTGAGGCGTTGGGAAAAACCCTCTTGTAAATAGGGCGCTGGTTTTATCTCCGCTTTTTTGGCTTTGTAAGCCAAAAAAGCGGAGCTAAAGCCCTTGTAAATATGTCCCTCTGTTCTTTTATTGTGGTGCAATAACAGTGAGCAACTCTGCACTCCTTGCCAACAATTGAAATAGTTTTTCTTCTGTGTTTGGCCTGCTCCATTCACTCTTCATAAAGTCACCAAAGCTGTACTTCTTTCGTCTCACAATTTTAATCCTCCAAAAATATGTATTAAACACCGAGAGAGGTTTGTTTACATTTAATAGTGACTGGAACAGTTTTGACTGCACAAATGAACGTCAAAGTGGAGGTGGGAGTTTGATTTCTTTAACTTGTAGCTTTGGTCTCGTCCTTTTAGTGGTTCCCTCCAAATGAATTCCTGTAATGTTATGGGGAGTGTGCAAATGTGATTAGATGTTGTGCCAAGACATTACATCAGAAAAGAAGTTCCGTGGAACGTTCATCAAACAATTTCAGTTCAATAAATGTGAATATTAATCACTTCCTCATCATATCTCAAGAAATATCACTAAATAAACACCAATTCAACCAACAACTTACCACCCTTACTTGACATTTAATACATCTTGCATTATAATCTCTGATACACGTTTGCACGCTTGGATTTTGCAGTGGTTGTTATGTTTCTTTTATTGTATGCTAAGTGTACTTCTCAAATGCTATGTACACCTATATTACTATAGAGTACTATAAGACTGAAGGAGAATCTGTGAGGAAATAACATTATAGATATCTCTGAAAGAGACAGGCTTTCGTTTATCTGAGAACGAGGAAGAGGTTGACTATGAAACTGAAGCTAGAAGGAAGATCTTTCCATGAAAAAGTGGTCAGTCCTTGTGTATGCTTGCCTTTTTTCCAGGAGGTTCTGGAGACTTGGACGACAGAAATCACTGAAAGGCAAACAGTTTGAAGCGCTCATGAAGTCACCTATATATTTCACTTAGTTCTAGAAAAATGGGGAATAATGTGTACTCAGTGCTTAATTTGTAAAATAAGTGCCTGGGCCCAAAGTTTTGCTCAGAAGCCTGTGACCGGCGCTATTGAAAGTCAGCGTGCTGAAGACCAAGGCTACATAGCCTTGATTCCACCTCCTGCCTCTTTAATCCACCCCCAGACACTTCCTGCCTTCTTATTTACTCTTGCAGGTTCGTCTTCATTGCTGCTTTTTCCCTGTGTCATTGTTTTTCTGTCTTTCTCTTCCTCCTTCTTACCCTTTTGCGTTTTTCTCTCTCTTGCTCTGGGCCAGTTTGTTGAGAAAAAACGAGTGCCAGTCTCCAAAAACGAGTGCCAATGGGCCCCACCTGCAACCTTCAGCTCAAATTAAGCAATGCATGTACTGTGGGATGTGCAATACAAATTACCGTGAACCTGCACCGTTTCTTTGTGGCTTGAGCAAGGGTGTGGTGCACCCACCAGATTTTGAGATTTTCAATAACAGTTTGCCTGCTATGTTCTGAATGATTCTTAATTGGAAAAACGTATAATTTGTTAATGTCCAGATAAAGTTATTGCCGGAAAATAGTCATGAACTAATGAAGGTGGTGACTGCCAGATGAGAGCTTTCTTGTGCCAGATATGATAGAACCTTTTTTAAAAGGGGCTTACTAAGAAGGAAAGATAGTGGTTGTCGGTCACAATACTGTAAACAAAAAGCTAATCTGACATAAATATGGGTTGAGTGCGTAGGAACATATATTTAGCAGAAGTAATACTAATACACTGCAAAGGCTTTGGTTTAATTTTGTCTGGGCGATGATCAAGTGACATTTGTGATTGACCTGTACATATTACCATGGTTTAATTGCTTACTGGGCCATATGTACGAAGCATATTTGCAGTCTTAAATGGGCTGATTGCCAGAATCAGGTCATTTCCGAATACAAAAATGGTCATCCGTATATACAAAGCACAAATTGTGATTTGCTAACACGTTACTGAATCACAAATTGTATTTAGCTATTTGGTATTGGGAAGGGGCGTGTTTAGAGCGTCGCCTAAAAATTCAAAATCACAGTGGTATGTGCAAATTATGGTTGCAAAACATTTATTTTTTACCGACACCTCAAAGGAGATGCTAACCGTTCGCAAATGGGAAGGGAGGTCGCTTCCCTTTAGTGAATGTTGAAACATTTTTTTAGGGGCAGGTATTGGTTCCATGGACCACTGTCTACTCTTAAAAAATGGAACTTAAATGTTTCATTTTACTTTTTGAAATGCAACCCATTTTCCTTTAAGGCAAACAGGCTGCACTTAAAAAAATAAAATATTGCTTTATTAAAAAGCAATCACAGACATGGTGGTCTGCTGAACCCAGTAGACCACTATCCCTGTATTGCCTGCAATTCCAAATGGATCTCAAACTGCGATTTATGAATCGCTACTTACAAGCAAGATGTAGGTTTTCTTACATTAGGAATTGTGATTCGGTAAGAACCGCATTTAGGAATTCGTAAATATTTTTGTACGTATGGCCCTTTATTATGTACCATGAAAAATGACTGAGTGCACACCTTCTTACTCATGGGTTTTTTGCGTGGTTAATTCGTTCAAATAGTTAAATGCGTGCAAGCCCGAAATCGCGGACTGCCCAGCCACGTGAGAATCAAATGCAGAGATATGTGGGGCGGAACTCCACCCCACTTCGGACGCACAGCGTTCGTGTGGGCATATCAAAAATGCCGCAAGTTAATCCGTCTTAGCAAAAAGTTTTATTTCCATTTAAACCATTTTTTGTACATGATAAGTCCTTTTCATCCAGTCGAATATTAGACACTATGTATTACATTAAATCCTTAATGCATGTAGACATGCCAATACAGGCCTTGATCTGCAGCATGGAATGATACATAGGTCTTCCTTGTCAAATGTTTCTTGTTACCCAATGCATTTCGGGCCTAGTTTGGCCCTTCGTCAGGGGTTATCTACAAATTAAAACAAATCAATTAACTTCTGTCTTTAAACAACTCTGGTTTGTCTCTTTGCGTGCATAAAAGATGAAGAATGCGAACTTCGTGAAGGTTTTACCCCATAATCAACATAATGTCCACAGAATTCACGATGTACATTTAAATCGGTAAATACCCACTCTTACAACTCCCGTGATAAACAGAAGTCCAACTCTTTAAACTAGTTATACAAATCCCCGCAAATGGGTTAACAACCCCCTCTAGCCCATGTGTGATGTCTACGTAACTATTTACACACAAACACGTACCTTAAAAGTTTCGATGACTGCTTTCGTTCGAGTTTTAAATTGTTGTGATGAAGAACCAGAACCTTTTGGACCTGGCGGCGCAGGGTACGCCCTCTGTCTCCGGGGTTCACCTGCTTCGTTACACAGAGACACGGGACACTCTGTCGGCGTTAGAAGATTGGATTTATTTAGCTGCAGCTAGTACAGTTAGTAGGTTCTCGGGAGACTGCCACTTCACTCTGTGGCGCATCAGATTAAATACTATACAATACATAATTATTAACAAAACACACGCCCCAAGCATAGAAGGAAAGAGCCAATAGGGTAAGTGGAAAACAAAGCGGAACCAGTAAGAAAGGTTCGTAAATAGAAATATCAGATGACTCGAAGAGACCTCTCCTCCAACTGTGTTTGTCATCCCACCCCCGAACTAATTTATTAACAGATTACAACTGACTTGCAGGTGGTGAGATACGCTTGTGTGTATTGGAGGACAGTCATGACACAAGAGAATGCTAGTAGGAGACAGTGAAGGCCAGTCGATAAGATATGATCGGGAAAGAATAGTGTGAGCCTACAGATAGTTGAAACAGGGATTAGAAAAGCCAGACAAGGATTAGTGTACTCGGCTAGTCCAAACACCAGCTTCGCAAACAAGGCCGAGGACGTATTTCGACACCAAGCTACAGGAAAAGCAGAATAGACTTTGTTTGCGGTGCTGCCTGAGTGATGGCAACACAAAATGGTGGCGGGTTACAAAATGGCGGGTCGATTCGATCGTGATCGAAAATTGAAGTTCCTCAGACCCTCCTTTTGCCAGAACTCAGGCAAGATAGACTCACGTTAAACTGAGTCCACATCAATAGCCATGAGATCATTGAGCTGTTGCTGTAACATCATCCTTATGTTTTCTGTTACTTGGGGTTTGGGTTTTGGAATGCACATAGTAGCACAAAGATCACAGATAGCGGGACCACAGTGCATACAAAGGCAACAAGAAAATACGATAGTCAAGATTCTTCCAAGGAATGTCAACGCTTTCCAACCCCATTTGGACAGTAGTCCCCAAAACCATTCCGTTAAAGACCAATCTCCTTCGTCCTGATGAATAGACTCAGAGATTACGTGCAACTTAGAGATAGCTTGGTATACTGTCGGAGCGTCATTAGGAATGAAAATACAACGGCTTGACCCGATCAATTTACATACTCCACCACGATCGGCAAGAATAAAGTCTAAGGCAACTCGATTTTGCAAGGTCATAAGACGATCCGCCTGTAGTTCCGCCGTGATATTACTTAAGGCTCCTACAGTGATGTCTATTGTAGTCTCTACGACACAGACCAATTGCCTTATATTTCTGCTGTTGGCCATTGGACCCCAGAAGGGAAGAAAACCTTTAAGGAAATCTCCTCCCTCTTGTCCCGTGGTGTCTTTTGAGTCAATAATTCCTCGGCTGAGACGGGTTCGGTGATAATTGGCAGAAGCAGTGTAAGTAGGAGGAAGAAGGAAAGCTATGTAGCAAGTACCAGAGAAACCCGTTGGTAACCAGGTATAAGCTCTATCATAGCAGATGAAATAGGTGCCTTGAGACGGCACTAGAGGAGGCGAGTTCGGAGAGGAATAAATGTACGTGTAGGAACAGTTACTCTTTGGTGCGGTGTCAGAAGAGCGATCGTTTATTTTTAAACAGAAGTTACCTTGATGTGGTATAGTCCAGATTGGTGAGGATTTTCCTTTTCCCACTTTATTATTAAGACTCGACATATATTGGGTGACGTTCCAATTGGTGTGTGCTTTCCTTTCGTCAATGGAAATCTTGCTGTTCTCCATAATTTTAGCCATAACTACCATACCCTTAATCAAGGAACCATGACTAAAATCCGGATAATTAATTTGTGAAGTAACGGACCGTCTGAATTTGCTTTGATAAGCATTGGAGAAAATAACGAAGAATGCCCAAGCGGAACCCTCATAAGAAAAAGGAAGAACTAGATATGGTATTCCTTTCTCAGTGGTATGGGGCATAAGACCACATACCCAACAATCAGTTGTGTTAACCACTAATTGATGCTGGTGTAATAGTTGGACGAAAGAATTGTTGTAATACTCGGTTCTTCTGACAAGTTCATGTGAAGGAAAAGTATGAAAGAGGTGTGGAGAGATAGTAGAAAAAGGTACAAAGGAAGAAGGGGAGGTGTTACTTGGCTGCAATTCATAAACTATCCAACCAATAATCGCCAAAGCAATACATAATGATATAAAAACACATAGAGTTATACTATAAAGACTGTACATTATTTTACAAGATGCTTTCTTCACTTCATCTCTTCTTTCTTTATTACTTGGTGTAGTTTCCATTTTCACTAGTGGATGCTCACGGCAATCTTCCTCAATCACTGAAGTTACGATGCTCTACCGTCCTATGACACTGAGGATCCTGCAGACCTATTGTCACTACTCAGGTCGTGACCTAGACTCCTACCGTGACCCTGCAACCTAAATAGAACACTACACAAGGGAGAAGAAAGTTTTAATTGTTCTTTGGTCTGGGCCTGAGGTGATAACGCTCCTTCCCCAGAACACTCTGATCTTGAAACAATGTTCGTGGTTCAGTCGTATTCAAGCGACGATGCAATGGAATTGCTTCTTGTAAAATGTCGTCGTCCTCTTTCTCAGACAATGTCCCTTTCAGGTGTGCATCGCTAAAGGGTACAAATTGTGGAACTGTTTCGTCTTCACAGTCACCAACCCCTCTACGAACCCACTGATCAAAAGGCAAGGGCAAAGGTACTTTCTTGCAATGCACACCGTGAATCCAATTTTTCTTTCCTTCAACTTTCACTGCTGTCCTTGTCGTGAGTAGGACCATACGAGGCTCCCGCCATCTGGGTTCCAAATTCTTTTTCTTCTGAAAGTTTCGGGTGCAGACCCAGTCACCTGGTCGGATGGAATGACCTGGATCTGTGGAAAGCACTCTGAACCTGTCGATGAAGGATATGCAATTTAGTTGTAAGGTCATGCAGATAGTCAATCAACATTGGGTAGGGCAAATCTGAGAACTTTTTAGGACGAGGTATTCCCCATACGTTGGCCGGACGGCCAAACACCACTTCGTAAGGGCTAAGTCCCAGACGAGAATGTACTGCAGTTCTGGTGGATAGCAGAGCTAACGGCAAAGCATCAGGCCAATTAAGTCCCGTGCTTGCTTGAATCTTCGCCAATTTCAACTTCAAGGTTCCATTGTAACATTCTACTAAACCCGCTGACTGTGGATGATTTGCCGCGTGGAACTTTTGCTTGATTCCAAGACCTGCACAAACTTTCTGCATGACTTGGCCAACAAATTCGCTCCCATTGTCACTCCAGACAATGCGCGGCAAACCAAACCTGGGAAAGAACTCTTTTAGTAGGATTTTAGCTGTAGACAAGGCTGTGTTATCTTTCAAAGGGTATGGTTCTATCCACCTCGAAAAGGCACATACTACCACCAGAACATATTTGAGGTTGTTGCATCGATCCATATGGATGTAATCGATTTGCAACACTTCAAATGGGTATGTCGAAGGAGCAAAGTGACCTGCTGGAGTGGGGGTTCCCTTTCCTGGATTGTACATCAGACAAACAATACAATGCTTTACAACGTTGTCTGCACATTTTGGGATATTCTCATTATGCCAAACTGGGGCTAAAAGTTTACAAATGCCTTTTGCACTAAGGTGAGCTGGACCATGGGCCATAGTAACCACTGGGAGTACATAAGCATCCGGTAACAACCAACGTTGATGTTCGGATAATTCTACCCAACAACCCATCTCATCTAACATTCCCGTACTTTCTCTCCACTTGCTCAACTCTCTTTCTGAAGCCTCTTTCTGAATCGCTTTCACGCTTTCCACTGTATTCTCACACATTCCTCTCTCCCTGACCCAATTCGCAGGACCTGCCATATACATTCAACTCGTTGAATCCCTCGCTGTTTTCTTTGCTGTTTTATCAGCAAATGCATTTCCCCGTCCAACATCATCCGTAATCTTCTTGTGTGCACTGCACTTCACTATCGCTATTTGGATGGGTAAAGCAAGTGACTCAAGGAGATCAGTCACTAACTGGCCATGCTGTATTCTAGTGCCATGTGAAGTTAAGAAACCCCTTTCTCTCCAGAGACGCCCAAAATTGAACGCGATACCAAAGGCATACTGACTGTCAGTGTACACATTCACTCTTTTCCCTTTCGATAATACACAAGCTCTCGTCAGTGCTATCAACTCTGCTGCTTGTGCTGAATTGTGTCTAATGCGTGCAGTTTCCACAATCGTATGTGAGGTAGTTACAGCATAGGCTGAAACCGTATCTCCATTAGGCATCTTGAAACAAGAACCATCTACCCATAGAGTCCCATCCGGATTCTCTAACGGTGTGTATCTCAGGTCAATTCTTCCTTTTGTCTCTTCCTCAGTACGGAAGAAACAATCATGCTGATCCTCAACACTCTCCTCATTTGGAAGGGGCAACAAAGTAGCTGGATTCAGGGTATTGCATCGTTTGATGTGCACGTGACTAGCTAACAGCGTCAGCTCGTAACCAGTTAATCGTGCACTCGTAAGATGCTGTGTCTTCATTCTGTTTAGCAAGGTAGCCACTGCATGCGGCACCATAACAATAAGAGTGTTATCTAACACCATCCCAGCAGACTGTCGGATAGAAATTGCTGCGGCTGCTGTGGCTTTGAGACAACTGGGCAATGCTTTAGCTACGGGATCTAACGTAGCCGAAAAATAAGCACATGGCCGCTGTCTATCTCCAAATTGCTGTGTCAAGACTGATAATGCACAACCTTCTCTCTCGTGAACATACAGCGTAAAAGGCTTTGTGTAATCTGGGGTATCTAGTACAGGAGCATAACAGAGAGCAGTGCGTAAATCAGTAAAACTCTTTTGGCACTCATCAGTCCAAGGAAGGGGCTGAGGCGTATCTTTTAAAGTGAGTGCCAACAAAGGTTTGGCAATCAAAGAGAAGTTAGGGATCCACTGTCTACAATAAGAAGTGATACCCAGAAAAGCACGTACTTCCCTTTGTGTGGATGGTACAGAAATTCGTGCAATCGCCTGAATTCGTTCTGGTGTCAATCGTCGTCCCTCCTTTGATAGGAGATGACCCAAGTAGGTAACCTCTCGACAAACATATTGCAGTTTGGAAGGTGAAACCTTGTGATTCAGCTTAAACAAGTGACGCAACAGTGCAACAGTGACATACTTGCAGATATCTTCTGAATCGGCGGCGACTAACAAGTCGTCCATATATTGGATAAGGGCAGCACCAGACGGCAAATGAAAAGTATCTAGATGACATTTCAAAGCTTGGCTGTAAATGGAGGGACTTTCACAGTACCCATGGGGTGCGCGCTTAAATCTGAAGCTTCGGCCTCCAAGAGAAAAACCAAAAATGTCCCTACTCTCTTCTGCAATAGGAATACTGAAGAAGGCATTCTTTAGATCAATAACAGAAAACCAAGTCGCTGTGGAAGGTATCATAGTCAACAAGGCAGTGATATCTGGAACAACAGGAAATTGTGGAATCACAATTTTGTTTATTTCTCGCAGATCAATCACAAACCGGTACACAGGAGGCTGAGAAGGATCAGTACGTTTAAGAACAGGAAGAATAGGACTACTGCATGTGTTACCTCTTGTTTCTTCAACCACATCCTTCTGAATTAAGTCATGAATGATTTCCAAAAGCGCTTTTTCACCTTCAGCAGAAATTCTATATTGTGGGATACGTGGTAATTCAAAATTGGGCTTAAGAGTGACAACATAAGGCGGTATCTCAAGACAACCTACATCGTTCGGACCCGTGGCCCAAAGTGCTGTCCGAAGAGAAAGCAATTCGGGTGGAAACTGATCTTTGGACAGATACATTGGGGAAATCAACTTCTGACCTAGAGTGAGATGTACGCCTAAAGGAGAACAATATATTGTAGCATGCATTCTTTTCAATAGGTCTAGACCCAACAGATTCTCACCACAACCATTCGTCAACAGAAGTGGAGCTTCCAAGTCATAAGGACCAACTAAAATAGGCAAAGGACAAGAAACTGGATTGCGAACAGGGGCGCCAGAGAATCCTACAGAAACATTTGTTAAGCCAGACAAAGGTGCCCCAGGGAGTTTAGAATGAATAATAGAACTTCTCATTGCTCCAGTATCTAGAAGAAATGGTTCTGAAACACCCATTGTAGTAACGTTAACATAAGGACCATTTTGATCTACTGGGATTGGCACAACTCCCTTACTTTGTCCATGGCTGTCCTAGTTAGCATGAAGCCTCTCATTCTCGCCTTCAACATAATGGTCTTCATTATAATACTGTGTAGATCTCACATTCTGCTGATCAAAGTAGTTCATGGAATTAGGAGAAGGGAGGGCACGCTGTTCTTGAGTCAACACACCTCGACCTCTACCTCTGTTTGCTGACTGGAGGCCAGCACGACCTCGTGGAGCAGATAACGCTCTATTGCGCTGCAATAAAACCGGACAACTGCTTTTAAAATGACCTTCCTCTCTACAATAGGCACACTGATTAGGACCTAACAAAGGTCGTGGAATGTATGGCTCAGGTTTCTGATACAATCTCTGAAACTGCGGTGGCTGTTGAGTCTGAGGTTGAACATAACGTGGAGGATAGGCTTGCTGCAAGAGAACCTTCATTTTTAAATCTTTCGTCTTTTTCTCTTGCTTTTCTTTTTCTTCTTTATCCCTATTCTCGTAATATTGTGCAGTAGCCAATATCTGGGCAGAAGAAGAAACAGCCCAAGAACTTTCTGAATCTTTTAATTTGTGTGACAGCTCGGGAAGCAAATTGAATACAAATTTGTCCACGAATAATCGCTGTCCACCCTCGGTAGCCATGTCCTGACCACTGTGATCGATAAATGTCTCCTCGAAACGAGTAAAGAAGTCAGAGACACTTTCATCTTTCTTTTGCTTGCATGCTGCTAACTTATCCCAATTCACTCTCAATGCAGGCATCATAGTTTTCATTAACGTAATGATTCTACCAGGAAGTTCTGAGATCAAAGCGTCAGGCTTTGCGCCACCCACTTGGTCTCTATCTGTATCAGCTATAACATTCCAAGTAGCACCTAGTTCCTGTGCATGATCCTCTCTACGAATCTTAGCCCATATTGTCTGTGGGACTACATTACCCATTAGCATATCAATATCTGCTAGATTCATAATACAAGCATCAATTGTCTGCGATAATTCTTTGAAATAACCTGCAGGCTTCTTACGAGGATCTGGTAGAGTCTGCTTAAGGGCCAAAACTTCAGATCTCTTCCATGGCACATGTACCCATATGAGTTGAAAGTGAGCAGGAATAGCTGGATTAACACCTGCTGCCGCAACTTCCTCCTTCCATACAGGAGGAACCTCTCTCATAGGATAATTTTTCGACGTCTGTTTAACCGACGGATCAGAATCAAGAAAAATCTGAGAGAACAATAAGGTTCTATAAGAGATGAGTGTCCTTACAGCTTCCTCGACTTTAGAACCTACAATAAGTCCTTTTTCAAAATTGGCTTGGACATCTAACAAATCTTGTGAGATCGGACTCCAACTCACATCTTCCCATTCTTTAATGAGAATATCGCACATTACATTAAAAACATACCTTTGCGTAGGCGCATTCCATTGCAAAAAGGTAGGCATAATATCAGACACACTATATTGTGGACCCTTATTGATCCATCTTCGTGCATAGACATTAGAACTGGAGACAGAGTATTAGGAGAACTAACAGGAGAAGAACTAGAAATTACAGGAGGAGCAGAAGGCAAAGGAGGGCTAAGATCAGAAGATGAAGGCAAAGAAGTTGAGACTGATGGTAAAACCGGCAAGGGCGGTAATACTGGAGGAGGCAAATGCTGAAGAGCCCGGAACCGGCGGAGGTACCACTAACAGCTGAGTAGGCTGTAACGGCTGAGGTACATTGGCATTTTGCGCATAGGGCGGAGGCAACCTCAATAAATGGGACATTAGGGGATCTTCTTCTATATCTTTCTTATTATCAGAAGGAGAAACAGGCAACACCGGATAGCATTTATCTATCGCCATACGATGTTGTCTTTCTGAAATTTCAGTCGCATTGTCAATTTCATCATTTTTGAACTGTTGGGCAGCCTGTATAATTGTCATACCCTGTGCTTTCCTATCTCGTTTTGCTTGTTTAATTTCTTTCTGTTTGGCTTCCTTACGCCAAAGGCGGAAAGAGTCAAACATTGCCGGCCGGGCTTTTCTTTTGAATAATACTGCTTCCAAATTATCTAGCACATCAGGGTCAAAACTACCGTTTTCTGGCCATTTGAGAACACCATCTTTCTTCGTGTATCGTGTCCATGTCTCGTTAAAGGCAATGGGGCCGATACCATGTTTCGAATAGAGCTCATATGTGGGAGTTCCAACCGAAGGAATCGGACAAGAGTCCTCAAGTCGGGAGTCCCTATTACAACCAAGACAACAAATTCTTCCAAACTTAGTCAGACCAGGCATTTCGCAATGTCTCTGGACTGTTCACAAACTTCAAGGGAGTAAAACTCAGTTTACGCAGCACAAATGCACTTACCCTCGGCTTTAGTCTTTGCAATGACTAAATCTAAGACACCTAAGGACATCAAACAAAGAACCAAAATTGTGGGCGCGACCCACGAAAATACTTAACTTAACTAAGGACGTCTTCTTCCACCAACAGAGGCCCGTCTATCATCTCACTTTACCATACATCACCAGAGGAATGGGCCAAAGAGGGCGGCAGTCAGGGCAGCGGTCGTCAGTAGCCGTCAGGTAGGAGTAACCGCGCTGCAAAAGACCTTCGGACCACTTTCGACATACAGGGGTCGCTTAGTGTGGCTCACGAACCCTCCGGAATTTTCTTGCGAGGTTCCTCACGACCTTCGAGCAGAACCGGTACCACTGAAGCCGCCCAATGTTGGGCGCCAATTGAAGAAACAGAACCTTTTGGACCTGGCAGCGCAGGGTACGCCCTCTGTCTCCGGGGTTCACCTGCTTTGTTACACAGAGACACGGGACACTCTGTCGGCGTTAGAAGATTGGATTTATTTAGCTGCAGCTAGTACAGTTATCCTCGAAGTACACAAAGTAGGTTCTCAGGAGACTGCCACTTCACTCTATGGCGCATCAGATTAAATACTATACAATACATAATTATTAACAAAACACACGCCCCAAGCATAGAAGGAAAGAGCCAATAGGGTAAGTGGAAAACAAAGCGGAACCACTAAGAAAGGTTCGTAAATAGAAATATCAGATGACTCGAATAGACCTCTCCTCCAACTGTGTTTGTCATCCCACCCCCGAACTAATTTATTAACAGATTACAACTGACTTGCAGGTGGTGAGATACGCTTGTGTGTATTGTAGGACAGTCATGACACAAGAGAATGCTAGCAGGAGACAGTGAAGGCCAGTCGATAAGATATGATCGGGAAAGAATAGATTTTCTTCTGTTTGAAATCTGTTATCCATGGGTGCAACTCGTCGGACGAGCAGTTCTGTGTTGAATACCATGAAAAATGACAGCGTGCACACCTTCTTACTCACGGGTTTTTTGCGTGGTTAATTCGTTCAAATAGTTAAATGCGTGCAAGCCCGAAATCGTGGACTGCCCAGCCACGTGAGAATCAAATGGAGAGATATGTGGGGCGGAACTCCACCCCACTTCGGACGCACAGCGTTCGTGTGGGCATATCAAAAATGCCACAAGTTAATCCGTTTTAGCAAAAAGTTTTATTTCTGGGCAGTCCACGATTTCGGGCTTGCACGCATTTAACTATTTGACGAGTTGCACCCATGGATAACAGATTTCAAACAGAAGAAAATCACAACGTTGCATGCTGGACAGTTGAAACATGTCTCTTTGAAAGTTATGTTTATCGACTACATTTTGAAGCAGCTGTATGAAGAACTTCTGGTCGGACTCAGATTTAGTTTATTTGTAGAAATGTCATCAACTTATATATAATCTAGCAACTAAGCGCGAATTTATCAACGTTGAATATGTTTTTTGAAGGTGGGCGGGGAATTTCATGGTAAATATCCAGCACGATAGAATAACAGTTGTATGCAATGATGGATAACAACGGGGCTTACATAGGTCCATTGAAAAGATGTTGAACATTGGTTATGTTCATTGAGAAGAATCTTGCAACAGCAGTGCATTATGGGCTCTTTAGTTTTATAAACCCATGTTGTAGCTCGTAAGAACCAAGGGTGTTCATTGGAGGAACATGAATGGGTGGGGTTATAGAGCAGGTGTTTAAAATTGCGTAACATAGCGAGGCACTCACAACAATTTAAAACTCGAACGAAAGCAGTCATCGAAACTTTTAAGGTACGCGTTTGTGTGTAAATGGTTACGTAGACATCACACCTGGGCTAGATGGGGTTGTTAACCCATTTGCGGGGGATTTGTATAACTAGTTTAATGAGTTGGACTTCTGTTTATCACGGGAGTTGTAAGAGTGGGTATTTACCGATTTAAATGTACATCGTGAATTCTGTGGGCATTACGTTGATTATGGGGTAAAACCTTCACGAAGTTCGCATTCTTCATCTTTTATGCATGCAAAGAGACAAACCAGAGTTGTTTAAAGACAGAAGTTAATTGATTTGTTTTAATTTGTAGATAACCCCTGACAAAGGGCCAAACTAGGCCCGAAATGCATTGGGTAACGAGAAACATTTGACAAGGAAGACCTATGTATCATTCCATGCTGCAGATCAAGGCCTGTATTGGCATGTCTACATGCATTAAGGATTTAATGTAATACATAGTGTCTAATATTCGACTGGATGAAAAGGACTTATCATGTACAAAAAATGGTTTAAATGGAAATAAAACTTTTTGCTAAGACGGATTAACTTGTGGCATTTTTGATATGCCCACATGAACGCTGTGCGTCCGAAGTGGGGTGGAGTTTCGCCCCACATATCTCTCCTTTATTATGTACAGCATTTGCAACTGTAGGTCTATGTTGTGCCGAATGTTCCAGTGCAGAGAGAGCATACACACCCAGAGATGGCATTAGTGGAATGTTGCGGCTGGTGCTGAGGCGAGAGAGAATGCTTTGTCAGTTGAGAGTTATCCTTATCAGTGTTTCTGAAGAAGCCTTCATATATGGGGGACCTGGGGTTACTCCGAATTTTGGAGTACTATCTTGGGTCTTTCTTAGGCTTATCACAAGAGAGGTTCCAAACTCACACAACCATAAATGTTGTTCAGTGAGCTAAACTTATTTTCTCAGTTTTAGAGCTGCAGGTTGAGAGGTGGACCTTGTGACAGATATTACTCAGGTAAACTCAGGAATTCCATATGTTGGCAGTGCTGAGGAGCAGTGTCTATTCACTGAAAGACACTGAAGACATGCAGGTAGGACTGAAAGGGAGGAGTGGATGGACTGAACATGATTTATGTTGATGGTTGTAAAGGTACTTAAATTAACTATTCAAGCTGGTAGAGACAGGTACTGAACTTCAGGGAAAGGATACTCCCAATGTTCAAAAAAGTGATTTAGTCATGAATATATTCATTGAAGTTGTAAGGGGAATGAAAGCTCTATACTTACATGGAATCTAACAAAAAGTAACTGAGATGCATATATTTGTGCCATACAGTAATACACTGATCATGCTTTGACAGGTGCCATCTTTGTGCTCACTGAATAGATTGGAGAAATACCCAAACTGGATACTTCAGACTTTTGAGAAGCTAAGTGACATAAAACGGTTGTATAGACTGGCTAAAAGCACTTCCCTCTGACCAAGGAGGTCCTTACCTTCCCTTTCTCAAGTCCTTCATGTTCAACTCACCCAATTACTATTAGCACACTTTGGAATGTAGTACTATAATATTCACGATTTGACCTCCTATTGACACATTTTGTGAAGGTGAGAGCAGAACCCATCCAAATAACCTCCAGTCCCAATGAGATGGGATCATTTGATACACTTGATTCAATCACACATCCCTGAAAACCAGGTAAAGGTTCAGTATCGGACAATTGAAGCAGAGAAGCCAAGTCGGTTTCAGCAGTAGAAATATTATTATTTCAAGAGACAGATGGGCATCCCAGGCCAACTTAGTCACACAGTACTTACACCCATCCTGAAAAAACACCACTGCAAATTGTGAGGACCATGAACACTATCAACCTAGCTCCAACCTGACCTACAAACTAGGAAAATCCTAGAGAAAAAGATCACTAACCAACTAGAAGAATATATTAAGTTCTATAATACCCTGCATGACCTACATTATTCATGCCTTTGTGGGAAAGAGACGCCCCACTGTAAGAGTTTCAAAGACAATAACAAGAGTGCTTCCTGATGACTCCCAGGTAAGCAAGCATTGGCAATGTCAATAGGTGTCGAATTTGCAATAGTTAGAGGTATTGGCGCTGTAAATTACAAAATCCTTTATCCATGTGTTTGGTGTGGAGTGGAGTTAATGTATGTGGTGTGGAGTGGAATTATGTAGGTTGGATTGGAATTGTTAGTTGTGGAATTGAATGTGGTGAAATTGTGTGGCGTGGTTTGGATTTGTGTGGTGGAATTATGTGGCATGGTGGATAGATAGGGGTGAGAGCTGCACAGAATAGATAGCCCATATAAGAATGTGTAGATACAAACATATACTGAGTTCAATATATGCTGATGTCAAGAAACACCAAAATTAAGGTCTGCAAATGTGAAGATAGGCTGATGTCAAAATATGCTGATGTCAAGATGCGCCGTAGTCAAGATATGCTGACTTCAGCATACAGCAACATCAGAATATGCTGATGTCAAAGCCTGAAAAGGTTGTAGTGCTGGCTCCAGAACGCACTAAACACAAACTGGACGTCTGTGTGTGGCTGCTTGTGTACAAGTGCGTTTAGTTATATTGTTTATATGTGTATTTAAATGAATATTACCTAGCAATATAGTGTATTCATGTCACCTATCTTTAATACTCATTAGGTGCATATCTATTTTTGCATATTGTGCATGGGAAATAGATGGACGGATGAAGGTGGGTGTTGGAAAGACAGTGGGTGGGTAAATGGACAAACAGATGTAGATGGTTGTTAGAAGGACAATGTGTGTGGGTGGACAAATGGAGGGAGTTGGGTGTTTGAAGGACAGTGGGAGAGTGGATGAACAGACTGACGGAGGTAATTGTTGGAAGTACAATGAGTGGGTGGAGGACGAGCGGAGGTGTGTGTTAGGTGAAAGCATGGAAAATTGCCCCTTTGGCTATAGTTAGGATAATAAATGCAGCAACCATTCAGGGTCCAATGGCCCCTTCAGGTATCTGGGCCCTAGTGTCACTGTGCCTGCTGCATCAATGATAGATACGTCCCTGCTCTTCACGCACCTTGCATATGTGATGAAGCACTCCTCTGGGCCGGAAAGGTGGATTGCAGTTTGAGGAGGCAGCACCCCAGAAACAGAGGGTTAAATGCACTCAATAGATAGCTCAGCAGATGAAAGCTCACCCCCATCAGGAACAAAGAACTGATGTTTGTGAGAGAGAGAAAACAAGCACTAAAACAAATGGGAAGAGTGGTATAAAGAGAAAGGCTTGTGCATCTCGGGCAAGGAGCAGGCCACAGGAAAAGGCCAAGAGGTAGCCGGGCATACCCGCAAGGCCATAAAAGTCAGCAAAAAAGGAAGACTGTGACCACTTACCATGCAGGAAGAATATAGTGGTGGATTAGATATTCTTCTCTGCTTATCGCCATACTAGGAAAAAAACAGGCAGAAGCACATAGTACAACAGATATTTGCAGCTGTGCAATGTGGCGCCACAGAATCAACATATTGGTGTCACGCTTCTATATCAGGTTGACATTTGACGGTCAATGTAAGTGTTTGCACTTAAGGTTGCGAACTTCTGTGGGGCAGTGGGGCTCGAGCCCAAGCAATATTTCAGCTGAGGGGATCTTGAAAGCTCAGTAAACAGGAGTTGTGCATGGGAGAAAAGGCCAGCAATGAGGCACTTTGCTGGTCTGTGGAATATCTTTAATGAACAAGACTTTTCCTAAGTTGGATCTCTTTTTTGTCTTAAAAATTATCTGTGAGGGGCGTGGCCAAGATGGTGGCGTGAGCGGATGTGTTGTTCCTGAGCTCCGCTCCCGCCGGGCCTACAGCATCGACTACGGCACTCCAAGCTCCCAGATCCCCCGTCATCGGCTGCGTGGATGCACAGCACTTGGGGCGGTGGGCCGCGGGGCGTCTTTGTAGCCCGACAGCGTTAGATTGGGCGACCCCGGACCAGCCCGCGGCCCCCGGCGCAGAGGACTGGGAGACGCCAGGCCTGTTACAGGGACCACCGGAGGGCCTTCTACATGCAGTGGATACACTCCGTGCTTGCTGGAGGGCCCCTGGGCCCCTCCATCACCGCTCTGAAAACTCCGGCCGCTCCCCCACAATTGCACCTTGCCCCCTGCGTCCATCGGTGGGTGACTGCCCGGGCTCAACTCCGGGCCTGCAGCGCGGCCTTTGATGGGCAGACTTCTCCTGCGAGTCCATGGGCTTGCTGGGAGCACCCAAACTGGCCCCCAGGCATGTGTGGGGCCTGAACCGGAACGCTGCAGCACTCAGTGAGTGCCCCCTAAAGAGCCGGTGCCCTCTGATCTCGCCCACGGGCCCGCCAGGGCCTCTCAAGCGCCCGACTGTTGGTTGCGGCCTACTTGGGACCTGCTGTGTGACGGTGGGCACCAGCGGAACATCGGTTTTAGCTGGCGCTAGGGGGCAGCTCTTATTGGGACGATTTGATGGCCCTCCCTATGGTGCGAACACTGTGGCCGTGAGAGAGGCCGTTTGGACACACAGGGGCCGTTGGAGATGCTTCGGGCCTAGCTGCAGGTGAGGCTTGCCACGCGGGGGGGAGTGACGGAACTTCCTGACCCCTGCTGGTTCTCGCTGGCGCTTCCAATTAGCCGGTCTGGGGAAGGGCTTTGTTGTTCATTGGACACTGTTGGAGTTGAGGGCCACCCTGATGGGACTGTATCTCTGTGGTGGTAGTGGGCTGTAGGGTACCGAACGAAGCCACACCATCGGTGCCTCACGGAGCCAGCCCCCCCATCCCATTTTGAGTGCGGACCTCCCTGGGGAGCCTCACGGTGTCTGTTGGTCTTCACCACCACATGCAAAGAGACCGGTGGAGCTGGGCCTCCTTGCGGCGGAGACGCGGCACGGTCTACAGAGAGCCTGGGCGCAGCAGCAAATTTTCTGCGGGCCGGTGCGCTTATCTACTCCACCGTTGACCGCCAAGTACCAGCGCTGCCCCACAATGGCGACGGCCAAAAACAAAAAGGACAAATCCATTTGAGACCTCTTGCTGAAGTCCACGGGGGACGCTACGAGCTCTGGTGCAACGCCAACAGGGAACAGCCCAGACAGCGCAGTTACATGGGAGTTCATGGAGGTCTTATTTGCTTCCCAAAGAGAGGACATTTCGGCCACTAAGACGGAGCTGCAGGCGGATCTATGGGAGGTACAGAGAGATGTGGAGGCTGTGGGGTAGCGGGTTGCCGCCCTGGAGGACACTGCAACTGCCAGGGATGAAGAGATTGCGGCGCTCCAGCAAGAAGTCCTGAGGCTGTGGTACCAGCAGCTCAACCTCCAGTCGCACTCTGAAGACCTGGAGAATAGGTCACAGAGGAACAATATTCACAACCGTGCAGTCCCAACGGGGGCAGAAGGGAAAGATCTTGTGGGTTACGTGCAGGAGCTCTTTCGCACGGTCTTGGGCACCCCAGCGGAGTCCTCAGTCAAGATAGACCATTGCCACTGAGTGGGTCCACCTCGTCAGCCGAACCGTCTCCCTGCTGACATCCTAATCTGCATCCACAACTAAACAGTGAAAGAAGAGATCCTCAGGGCGGCCCGTGCTTCTCAACCTCTACGCTTCAGGGACCACACTCCGTAGCTATTCCAGGATTTGGCAGCTAGTACCCTCCTGAAAGAAGAGACTTCTGGCCCATCACTAACCACCTATGCGCGAAAACTGACTCATGCCTGGAGCCACCCCTTTCGCCTTGTCTTTTGTCTTGACGGGAAGCTGCACCAGGTCCCTTCCGTGTCCAAGGCATGCAAGGTGTTGAATATGTCTCTTAACGACCCACCTTCTAACTCGGAGACCTCAGCTCCTGGCATGCAGGGGCCTCCAAGGCGTGGGCCTAGGGGTTGCCGGGATCCGGAACGTCTTCGCCCTGACACGGCCACAATTATCAAGGACCGGTCTGCAGTTCTCCGTACTTTGGCTGGTGCAGAAGGGGACTCTCTGGATGTTAACGATTGAGGGTAACATGCCTTTGGGGCTATATTGTCCTCCGTGGGTCTGGCGGAGGTGGATGGATTATTTTGCCTCTTCCCAGGGCTGTCGTTTATTCCTTTGGCAGTCCCCTTTGTCTCCTATCCAGCTTTCATGATGGACTTGGTATTTTTCTATTGGATGTTGTTTTACTGTTATGGGGCTTGTCTTTTTTAGGGTTGGGTGGGTTCTCTCTCTGGTGAACTTTTTATTCTGGGCTCCTTAGCCAGGGCTCGTCCGAATACAAGTACACACACAGTCCCCTATGGGACCCACTCACCATTGCTGGTCACAACGCCTTAGCCATAGCGTCCGGTGGCTCTTCTTCAACTGATGGCAGTCCAGGTAGTTAGTTTTAACGTCAAAGGTCTTAACAACCCCGCTAAGAGGAAAGCAGCGCTCTCCTTGCTTGAACATAAGCAAGGGGAACTGTGCCTACTCCAAGAAACTCACCTCCTCCACAGTGATACACATCACATGCAACATAGAGGGTTTCCTGTGCAGTTTTGGTCTTCTGGGAAAAATAAGGAGGGAGGGGTGGCCATTCTTCTTTCTAAACAGTTTAGAGGCACCGTGATGGGTACGGTGGCGGAGATTAAGGGGCGCCTCCTCGCGCTGCGATTACGCATAGGCTCCACCAATATTACAATAGCTTCACTCCCCCAATGAACACTAAGAGAAATTCCTGGTGAATGCCTTGGCCGAGGTTCTGCATACACCTGACTCCCTGGTGGTGGGGGGGGTTTGAATTTGGTTATGAATGCAGTAGAGGATCGCTCTTGCCCAAGATCAGGCGGCCATATCGGGGAAAGGTAGGGCGTGGCTTGACGATTGCAAAATTAGAGATGCATGACGCTGCTTACCCCCCAACGAAAGGGATTACTCCTTCTATTCTGCTGCCCATAAGACGTACGCCCACTTGGACCACTTCCTTGTCACCCAAGCAGCGTGGGCCTGTGCCGAGGCCTCTACCATAGAGGCCCGCTGCTCCCTTTTGGACCATGCTCATATCACCCTATCACTGCACCTCCCACTTGCGCATTCATCCCCACCACATTGGCTCCTACGGGACTCACTCCTGCGGTCTCCGCAAGTGGTGGAGGATCTCCGATGTACACTGACTGACTATTTAGCACTCATCGATGATGGCACCACGCCCTTGGCCTCCGTTTGAGAGGTGCTTAAGTTAGTCGCGAGGGGGGCTCTCATCACCAAAGCGGCCTGTAATAACAAAGTCAGGTGGGACAAGTGTCAAGATCTTCAGGACTGGGTTAAGGAACTCGAGGCCATTCACAAACACACTGGCACCATTGTTCACCCAACTATTTAACTCATTTGCGGACACAGGCACCCTCACGACTTCTACGCTCCAGGCGACGATCTCCGTCATCCCCAAACCAGGGAAAGATCCGGTGTTCTGAAGTTCATACCGGCCGATTTCCCTGCTAAATATAGATGCGAAGCTATTCTTGAGCATCCTGGCTCATAGATTAAACCCTCTCATGCCCGGCTTGGTTGATCCAGATCAGTCAGGCTTTATCCCAAGTAGGCAGTGCGGGGACAATACCAAAAGTATTTGTCACCTAATTGATAAGGTGCACAGGTCAAGGGAGAAGGCTCTTCTGCTGGCAGTTGACGCCGAGAAGGCCGGGTGCACAGGCCGTATTTGTTTGCCATACTAGAGCGCTTCGGCATAGGGCTCAAGTTTCGCAAGTGGGTGGCAAGCATTTATAGAGCCCCTACTGCGCAGGTCAGGGTCAATGGTGTACTCTCAGAAGGCTTTGTGGTGGAGAGGTGGCCGTATTTGTGTGTCATACTAGAGCGCTTCGGCGCAGGGCTCAAGTTTCGCAAGTGGGTGGCAAGCATTTATAGCGCCCCTACTGCACAGGTCAGGGTCAATGGTGTACTCTCAGGAGGCTTTGTGGTGGAGAGGGGCACCAAACAAGGCTGTCCTCTCTCCCCGCTGCTCTTCGCCTTATATATGGAGCCCTTTGCTCCAGCGGCTTTTGGGCTATCTGCAGGCGCAGGGTGTCCCATTTGGGGCTGACAACCGCTGCGCATATGAGGTCATTTTTTCATTAACACATCCCTCAACTTCCATGCCAGCCATCGTGGCAGAACTGCAGGCCTTCAATCAGGACTCTAGGTCTAAAATAAATTTGCAGAAATCGCAAGTGCTGAACCTCACTGCAAGGCACACCACCGTGGATGCTTTACAGGCCCAACTTGACTTTGACTGGGTGACAGGGGGCATTACATACTTAGGGTTGGCCCTGCACTACAGTCTGGAAAAGACTGCAGAAGTGAACTATAGTACGCTACTCTCACGCATCCGGAAAGATCTCGTCCAATGGCGGCGTCTACCCCTGTCATGGCTTGGTAGACTGGCCGCGATAAAAATGAATGTCCTACCCGGGGCCCTGTATCTTTTCCAGACCCTTCCCCTACTGCCTCCGCTGAATACGCTCTCACTCATCCAAACGGAGATTGAACGCTTCATTTGGGGCCCAATCTCGCCCAGACTGCAGAAAACATTGCTACAGCGCCCTAAGAAAGAGGGCGGTTTGGCTTTGCCCAACTTCACCCGCTATTTCCAGGCCTCGCTGCTGAGTTATTTTGTGGAATGGAACCATCCCATGACGAAGAAGCACTGGGTATTCATGGATCAGACCGTGGCTGGTCGGCATATTTGGAGGGAGTTTGGCTGCCAAGGTCAGCGCGCTCCTAGGGACTCTATTCCTCGCCAGTCACCTGCCCCACCATGCTAGTCTGGGACAGGGTGTGTAAGCGGGCAAACCTTACCACTTTTCCTTCTCCCATGTCTCCAATTTTTTCAAACCCGGATTTCCCTCCTGGGATGGACAAAGGCGCAGATGCGCATTGGGTGGAGGGCGGCTGTGAGCGTCTGCAGCATCTGTTTGAACTTCAGGGCCATATTCCCTTTGAGGAGCTCCGGGAGGGCTATGGCCTGGAAGGTTCGGACCTTTTTCTCCACACGCAAATATTGCACTGGATATCTGGCACCCTTGTACGTCCACTGGTCAGCAGACCGATGCTACCATTTCAGAAGTGGCTTTTTCTGAAAAGAGATGACCGCAAGCTCATCTCCAAACTCTATACCTTCCTCACACAAGGAGCTAAAGGGGCGGGGTGCTAGAGGGCGCACAAGCAGAATGGCCGCACTGATGTGAGGCTCCTGCTGCCTGGAAGAACAATCCTGCATTTATCCTCTTAAATCTACCGATCCTCCGGCGAAAACCGTGTTGGGCTGCAGCTGTTGCTGGAGTGGCGTTCCGGTGGAAGTTTAAAGCCTGTGTGACCAGAGGCGAGGAAGATATCGACGTCCGAAGTCGGAGCGGGCGCTGGGCTGCGAGGTGGTGGAGCGCGGTGTCGGATGTGCGACTTGCGACCACGAGGCTTGTGGGCCCAGGCGACGGGCCGTAGCTGCGGCGCCCTGGCGGAGGAGTTGTTGCGGGACGCGGAGGGCACGGAGACAGCACAGGACGCTGATCGAGGTACGCCCCCCCCCCCCGCCCCCCGCGCTGATGAGAGAAGATCTGCCTGGTGCAACGACCCAGTGTGACGGAGGTCTCCGGGCTCGATCCTGTGACAGCCTGCTGCCAGCCGCGGGACTCAGTGGAGAGGAGCTTAACGGCCGAGGTGACCTGGGGGCCGAGTGGCGGCGCCTCCCTCCCCCCCCCTTTCCATGTCGTGGATGAGATATGACGGAGTACTTCCGTGCGCATTATAGTGCCGGTGTATGGGCTGGGGCTTGCAGGGTCTGAGGCCCCGGGGGAACCCACAATACAGCTCGGCCCTCAGCGGACGCACTGGCCTGTGGCCTCACATAGCGGCGAGACGTGGAGGTGGAGCAAGGAGGAGGCCCGATACAGCCTCATACTGCGAGAGCCCTGAGGTGAGGGTACGCGCATCCACTAGCGGTGCGGCAAGGGATCATACGGAGGTGTCGAGGTGTTGCACGCTACGTTGCTGGGACCCCAGCGCTTCGCAGCTTTATGGAGGTGACGCTCCTGTAGCCGAGTGTCTGTCTGGGACGTAGGGCCCCGGAGGTGCTGGCCCCCTTTCGCCGGCTGGTGGGTGCTGTTAACTTGCTACAGGGAAGGCACCTCCTATTGCACGAGATACATGCACACATTCACAACCGATCGAGCAGCACTACATACAGAGCGGCAGGACCTGGGGTACACTGTTACATCGGGCGACGGGCGTTGCGGTGCTCTCGCCTGTGCACACTGATTACCGAGCTGCGGGGCGATACACTGGTGCAACATGATTCCTTTCGCTGTGAGCATGGGTAGAGAGGAAACTGATTTAAATATACTAACTTGGAACGTGAGAGGTTTGGGGGACCCCAGGAAAAAGAGGCAGATACTCTCTTATCTGGATCGCCATGCTGTCCACATAGCCTTCCTTCAGGAGACGCACCTGCGACCGCAGGCTAATCACACTTTTGCTTGTCGGTGGGCGTCATGCGCATTGTTCTCTTCCTACTCCTCATACTCTAGGGGTACGGCGATCTTGGTGAAAAAAGGGGTGCCCTTGGTTATGGAGGGAACAATCAGTGATGATCAGGGGAGGCATTGCCTGTTGTGGGGTAGGTTGGGGGGTGTAGCGGTTGCCCTGATTTGCTGCTATGGCCCCAACATTGATGATCCGCAATACTTTGCGGACCTAAATGCGACCATCATGGGCTTAGGCCCGAGGCGCCTCATCTGGGGTGGGGACTGCAATACCACACTTGATCCACAAAAAGACAGATCCCATCCGGCCCCGCATCACTACACCAAAGCGCGTACGAAGTTATCTGAAATACTAGCTGAGCACACTATGATTGACGCATGGAGATGCCTCCATCCCGATAAGCGAGAGGGCACGCATTTCACGGCGCAGGCCAGATCCTGGGCCCGGTTGGATTATGTCTTCATTTCTCCCCCCTTCTATACAGCACTAACTAGAGCGGAGCACTTACCAAGAACCTTATCGGATCATTTGCCGGTTCGCGTCACGCTGCGGGCTGCTGACCTTGGCCCCCCCTTGACTGCCTGGCGTCTGCAGCCACGGATGCTGCTCGATGCTGTGTTTCAAGAGGAACTGCGGGAAGAGTGTCTAGAATTTTTTAAGCGTAATAAGGACTCGGTACGGGATGTGGAAACTGTATGGGATGCATTTAAAGTGACCCTAAGAGGCAACTGCATCGCCAAAGGCTCCGGTGTACTGAAAAGTATACTGAGGCGCTTGCAAACGTTGGAAACAGAGCTAAAGTCCTTGGAGAAGTCTTTGGCTGATGGACCTGACGACTCTACACTAGCACTTATACGCGAAAAGCTGACAGAATATACAAACGAGGCCACTAGGGAGACGAACTTTAGAGGTAAACACTGGGTAGCCCGACGCTATGGGGAAGGTGAGCGGCCGGGGAAAGCTCTGGCAGCGACGATACGCTTGACACGACCTCCCACCACCGTTTTCGAAATCAAGGATATGGAGGGGGAAGTCTACAAAGACACCACGAATATCCTTAATGCATTTGTGGAGCATTATCGTCAACTGTACATGTCGAATAGATCAGGGGATTTGCAATTACAGGAGTACCTGGAGGATGTGTCCCTAGGGTGGCTTAGTGACGCTGAACGGGAATTCCTGAGCACCCCTTTTACATTGGACGAGGTGCGAGAGGCTATCATGCATATGCGATCGGGCAAGGCGACAGGACTTGACGGGATACCAATAGAATTCTATAAAACTTACATAGACTTTATGGCACCTGTCTTGCGCGAGGTGTACGAAGACGCCCTAGAGACGGGCCACTTGCCCCCGTCTATGCGCATGGCCCTCATTACGTCCTTGCTTAAACCCGGGAAACCTGCAGATAACTGTGACTCCTACAGACCCCTCTCATTGCTCAATTGCGATGTGAAAATTCTGGCAAAATTAATTGCTACTCGTATCAACCTGCTCCTCCCCAACCTGGTCTTACCTGACCAGGCAGGGTTTGTGCCAGGCAGAGCAACTTCCCATAACCTGCGCACTTTTTTCTCGATCCTCAATTCAGTACACGAGGACCTACCTATGGCTGACGTTTTCTTGGCTGCCTCTAAGGCTTTTGACTCCCTGGAATGGGATTATGTCTTTAAAATATTGGAACGTATGGGGTTTCCACTCATTTTCATCTCGTGGATCAGACTCTTGTATACGTCACCTAGGGCCACGGTGCTGATAAATGGCACTCTTTCCGCGGCATTTCCTATCTCCAGAGGTACTCGACAGGGTTGTCCCTTGTCGCCTCTCCTATTCGCTGTAGCCATGGAGCCGCTTGCGGCGAAGCTTCGGCAACATCATAAAGAAAAATCATTGCGTTGCTTTCAAAGGCAGATTTTAATTTCTATGTACGCGGACGATATTACTCTGTATATACGAGACCCCAACAGTAATCTCAACCCGATTCTTAGAGAATTCATCCGTTTTGGCAGGCTCTCGGGGATTCAGATTAATTGGAACAAATCGCGGATCTTCCCTCTCACGGCAGCTACTGAGCGTTTCGCGCTGGACTACCCCCTCGCCTGGAGTGAGGTAGACTTTAAATACCTGGGTATCCACATAGAAAAAGGCAAAGATGAATTAATGAGAGCCAATTATGGCACGACGATGACTCGTATCTCCGACTGCATTACCAGATGGATAACGCTCCCCCTCTCGATGGCGGGAAGAGCCTCATTGATTAAAATGGTAATCTTACCCCAGTTGCTGTATTTGTTTCTAAATATCCCCTTTTACCCGGGCAGTTTTTTCTTTCGGCACCTCCGTACAGAGCTCATCAGACTGGTCTGGGGTGGGAAGTCGCCTCGACTCAAATGGGAGGTCCTCACTTGGCCATACATTCTGGGCGGGTTTGGCGTCCCTGATTTTGAGCTATATTTTCAAGCGGCACAGGCCCACTATGCCTATTTCTGGATACGCCAACCAAAATATATGCCTCAACTGGCTGCTGAACATTGGCTTGCACACCCGGTCCCCATAGAGGGTGCCTTGTATGTCCCACTGCGTGGGGCTGATGTAATGGCCACGACAGTGACGAGTACAGTGACGGCGTGGAATCGAATAATTGCCAAGTTACAGTCTACTATGCTGTATGCGCCGCTTTTACCCCTTGTTTATCATCCAAGCATGCCCCTATTGCAGGAGGGGGGGTTTCGGAAATGGTCTAGCTCTCTGAATGTTAGGACGTGGGGAGACCTGTACCACAATGGCACGTTCTGCACTATAGAGCATTTATGTGGCGACATCCAACCTTCTCCCCTGGAGGTTTTCTTATACCTCAGGCTCCGGCAGGGGATTAGGGCGTTAACGCCTGACTTCCCAAATGAGCCCCAAGCTGTAGCTCCTTTACAGCGTATCATTATTGACGAGGCACCCGCAAGGTTGGTCTCCAGGATCTATAGCTCGGTACACACACTTGTAATTGCCCCGCCACTGGCAGCCCGGGTAAAATGGGACCAAGAATTGCAGGCTCCCCTGACAGACAAGCAGTGGGAGTTCTGCATGCAGCAGACGGAACATATCTCTGCCAGTAATAGACTCAGAATAATACATTATAAATACCTCCACAGAGTGTACTATACCCCGGCTCGGCTCTATAGATATCGCCTCCGTGACGATGACAGTTGCGATAGGTGTCGCGCCCCTATGGCGGATTTTCTTCATCTGGCTTGGGCATGCGAGGCAGTGAGCCGCTATTGGAGTGAGATCTTTGAGGCGCTCTCCATAATGATTAATTCAGAGATTGTACCCTCGCCGGTCCTTGCCCTCTTGGGGTACGTAGAGCCTATACAAGCTGCGTACCGTAAGTTCGTGGCACTCGCCTTCCTGCTTGCCAAACGGCGAGTTGCCTGTAGATGGGGCAGGGGAAGGGGAAGGGCCCCCAAGTTTAAGGACTGGCTACAGGACCTTACTTATTGTCAGGAACAACTAAATACATACTCTGAACTCTTACCACCTACATCGAGGCCTGCGGATATATGGGTTCCGCTACACTGCTACTTACTAAGGGAGGGGAATACTGGTGAGGCTGGTCGCCTACATGACTTCATGCTATGGAGGTTCCCTGGTGCTGGCAACCAAAGGGAAGAGGGTTGCCCCCTCCCCCTTGCAATGGAACGTTACAGGTGCTTCATACCATTGGACTGCCTCACGGTCCTCCCTGTGCTGCAGGGAGTGGGAGTTCTGCCGGGGGGTGGTTGCGTGTGGAGGGCCTTGTGAATATCAAGAGATGACTGTACGGGCTTGTTTCATGGATTGGGTCCGAATTGTCATTGCCTGCCTACGATTATTTCCTAACTACCCTGTGATGCTCTTGGATGTGATGTGTGCCCAATGTCGTACATGTATAGAGTAATTTATGTTCACATGCAAAATGCTTAAAATAAAGGTTTATAAAATGTGAAAAAAAAAAAAGGAGCTAAAGGGGCTCATTCTGTGGGTCAGAGGCGGTGGGAGGCGGAAATAGTTCGCACCCTTTCAGACAAAGAGTGGGAGGATATTTTTTACAGGTCACATCATTTTGCACACCCCATGGGCCACACTGAGACCGCATTTAAAATTGTATCCTACTGGTATTATACCCCGGCTCGACTAACTCAATGCGACGGCTTCTGCTGGCGTGGCGGAGGGAGTCCGGGTACCCTTCTTCACTTGCTGTGGAATTGCCCAAAGCTTACGAGATATTGGGAGGAAATCCTCGACGAAATTGAGAAGGCCTTTGACACTGCCATCCCGAGATTCCCCGCTTACATTTTCTTAGGGTTCCCCAACCCTCTTACCTTCCCCTTGCGTTTAGTCAAAGGCAAGCAGATCGCCTTGGCTTTGAATGCCACGCACCGGGTTTTACTAGCGGGCTGGAAGACCGACAAGACCCCAGACCACTCTCAATGGCTGCTCCAATTGTGGTCCCTCCTGGGTATGGAGCGATTGTCTATGGCTACACTCGGGGACAAATCTGAATACCCTAAGGTCTGGGCTCCCTTCATCTTATTCTTATCCTCGGAGTTCCGGGAACTAACATGCCCTGCCTATTTACGGCTTCTGAAGCTGATCCCTGAGAGTCAGGAGGGAGGCTAGTGTGTGCGGCCCCTGAAGAATTCACCTATTCTCTGGGGGGACTAGCAACCTTCATTTAGGACCATATGTGTATGTCTGAGTTTACTCATCGCTCACTGGCGAGAGGAGGGCTGGGGGTGGGGGAGGGCACAGGGTTTTATCTGTTTTGAAATCTGGTTTGTTTCCTTCCTTTTCTTTTTGGTTCGTTAAAAGCAAGTGAGCCAAGGTGTGTCCTTGTTGCATCGTCATATGTACGCTAGTGGTGCAATAGAACTTTCTCTTGTTCCCTTCCTATGGTAATAAGATTGTTTCTTGTTTTATTATGTCGAACGTGGGCGGCCCAAGATGGGTTGTAGGTGACATGCTGTGTTAATTACCTACTTAGTCGACTTATGAATCATAAGCTACGTTTCCTTTCCTTTGCGCATGATTTCGCCGGCCCAGTGGGTTGTAGGCAACGACACACTGTATTTTATTGTTATGTGTTCTGCCAATAAAAATCGATTTAATTCTAAAAATTATCTGTTCTTTGTACTGATATATAGCATACAACAATGTCTCAAAAGGTATTATTTAGTTGACAATTATAAAGGTTATGCACATAACATGTTACAGAAATCCCAGCTGCGGACTCACGCCGGCAACCACGGATCACTGATCGGCTATTTAGCCACTCGAGCCAGGATCGGTTGCTTGCTAGTACACGCACCACTCGTAATATACAGTACTATCTGGTGGTGTGACATCTACATTAACTCAGCAACCTGAGCGAGCCCTGCGCCTCCTCGTTCAACACAAGTCTTGAAAGGCCTTGCCCTCCATTTTTACCTGATCCCGCCTGGTTGCCACTAACACTTTTGTAATAATTAGTAATCTGGTCCTGATGATGACCCAAAATCTGAACAGGCCGAAACGCTGTCAACATTCTAGTGCTATTTAAAGCGCCATCCTCGTGGTTCCCAAAAAAAACTTTTTGTGTATATTCATGTATTAATGTGTGGGAACTCACTGTATATATAATTTTTTCCTGCACAGTTTTCCCTAGTATATATCCCTTCACTTATCACTTACGCCGTTCACCTCCTTCACGAGCAATTGTGCACAGTTTTGTACTGGTTACGTGACATTTAATGTAACAAAGTGCTAATGTACTGATCAAATATACGAAAAAGATTTTTCACATTTATTGCTTTTTGGTTTCTTGTCTCCCCTGGGGCTAAATATTTCCTTCTAGGAATACTTTGATTATATACTATATGATTTGTTTTCATCTTCTAAATCTTTATTTTACTGGTTGACTTCAATCTCTGCCATAGATCCACTTTCTCGTCTCTCAATTTTTCTTTTGCTATGTATTTACTACTAACCTCTCCCTCCCAAACCCTCCCTCACATATTAAGTTGCACATCCTAGATCTAATTTGTGTTTCTTCTTTCATTTCTGCACTTGGTTCTTTGGAATTCATTTCTAAGCCACCTTTGGATTCTTAACCCCTTCGATGCTCATGACGGAACGGTTCCGTCATGAGCATCGGTTGGGCTGTGCTCATGACGGAACCGTTCTGTCATGAGGACAGCCCCCGGGGGAAGCGCTGGCGCTCCCCCCCTTTTGCCTCGATCTTGCCCCCCTTTACGGGGGTGGCAGCGGAAGAGCTTCCGCTGCCACCCCCGACCCCCCCCGAGCCCCCCCACGCTTTCTGATGACGTCAGCGCGCACAGCGCGCGCCGGCGTCATCAGGAAGCGTTGGACGCGCTGGAATCCATTTCTTCCAGCGCGTCCGAGGGGAGCAGAGGTAGGTGTTTGGCGTCTGGTGGGGGCCGCGGCGGTGAAATCTCTAGTATTGAGGCATCGGGGGAGAGGAAAGAGTATTTCCTCTCCCCCGATCTCTCAATACAGGGCATTCCTGCTCCACGATCGCGCACAGCGTCGCGATCGTGGAGTAGGGATGCCCCACTAGACACCAGGGATTTTGTATTTGGAGTTTGGGAAGCGACCCCTTAGGCAAGGGTCGCTTCCTTGGGCACGATTCTTTGGCAAAGTCTTTTCTGCCCCCCCTGGGGGCAGATCGGCCCGCTTTATGCGCGTTTCTGCCCCCAGGGGGGGCAGAAAAGCCCACTAGTCACCAGGGATGCTGTTTTTACTATGTAGGAAGCGACCCCTTGGGCAAGGGTCGCTTCCTTGGGGGCAAATTTTGTGGAAGTCTTTTCTGCCCCCCCTGGGGGCAGATCGGTCCGCTTTCTGCGCGTTTCTGCCCCCAGGGGGGGCAGAAAAGCCCACTAGTCACCAGGGATGCTGTTTTTACTATGTAGGAAGCGACCCCTTGGGCAAGGGTCGCTTCCTTGGGGGCAAATTTTGTGGAAGTCTTTTCTGCCCCCCCTGGGGGCAGATCGGTCCGCTTTCTGCGCGTTTCTGCCCCCAGGGGGGGGCAGAAAAGCCCACTAGACACCAGGGATATTGTTTATGCTATGTAGGAAGCGACCCCTTAGGCAAGGGTCGCTTCCTTGGGGGGCCAAATAATTTGAAGACTTTTCTGCCCCCCCTGGGGGCAGATCGGTCTTCTTTCTGCCCGTTTCTCCCCCTAGGGGGGGCAGAAAAGCCCACTAGACACCAGGGATGTCTATTTCGTTATGTAGGAAGCGACCCCTTGGGCAAGGGTCGCTTCCTAGGGTGGTAAAGTGATTAGGAGACTTTTCTGCCCCCCCTGGGGGCAGATCGGTCGTCTTTCTGCCCGTTTCTGCCCCCAGGGGGGGCAGAAAAGCCCACTAGACACCAGGGATGTCTTTTTCTTTATGTAGGAAGCGACCCCTTGGGCAAGGGTCGCTTCCTTTGCGGCCTAATTTTTTAGAATACTTTTCTGCCCCCCCTGGGGGCAGATTGGTCGTCTTTCTGTCCGTTTCTGCTCTTTGGGGGGGGGCAGAAAAGCCCACTAGACACCAGGGATATAAATATTATTGTAGGAAGCGACCCCTTGGGCAAGGGTCGCTTCCTTGGGCCCCTAAAAGTTTTGAAGAATTTTCTGCCCCCTCTGTGGGCAGATCGGTTTTATTTTTTTGCCGTTTCTGCTCCCATTGGAGGCAGAAAAGCCCACTAGACACCAGGGAATTAGTTCAATTAGAAATAGAAGTGACCCCTCGCTTCCAGGGTGCAATTTGTTATATGTATTTGGCTCACCTGCCCCGGGACTGAATAGCCTTTTTTTTCCTGCTGTTTTCTGCCTGACCTGGCACACAAACCGATTGACCATTTGGGTAGTGACATGGCATGTTATAATGTTTATTGTTATATGTTTTGTGATTTCCAATTGTAATGTTTTTTTTGTTTACTGTTTTGTTCTAGGTGAAGGCTTTTCTTCTGTTCACGGTGACATTTTGGTTCTGGTGGTTTTGCTGTTTGTGTAGTTTGGTAAGAGACTGTTTTTTTGTACAATGCAAATGTGTTTGATTTCTCTGCCTGTTTTTTTTTGCAAATGGTGTAATAATAGCAGTATGTTTGGTTTTTGAGTTTCAAAAACTTTTTGCATTGGTGCATGATGTGTATTTTGTTGTCTTGTGAGTAATTTTTTTTTTTTTCTTCTTTCTAGTTTGATATCGTTGGTCTTTGCTGTGTCACTGCAGAGTTTGTTTCTGGTGAGTGTAGCTGTCTCTTTTGATTTTGGATTGTATAGTTTTTGAGTACATTGATCTTATTGATATAAGGTACACATTTCTTTACTTACTTGGTTTGCACATTGTTGGTTGTTGTTGACTTGTTTGTGCAGTCTTCCATCTTAGTAGGTATAATGGCTAGCCGCAGGATGACTGCTCAGCAGGTTGTTGGTTTGCTGTTTGAGTCTTCCTCTGATATTGGGTCAGAGACTGACTCTGCTTCTGAGGGAGAGGGGGCAGGGGACGATTCTGGCAGTGAGTTTTCTCTCCGTATGGGGTCATCGGATGATGAAGATACTCTTAGCGCGGATGAAGTGCCTGTGTTAGAGGAGGAGACTGATGTGCCGATAGTGCGGCAAGAGGCATCTGGGCTGCAGCCTGCGGCTGCAAGGCTTCCCGTTGGTGTAGTGCGGCAAGAGACATCTGGGCTGCAGGCTGGGACTGCAAGGCTTCCCGTTGGTGTAGTGCGGCAAGAGGCATCTGGGCTGCAGGCTGGGGCTGCAAGCCTTTCCGTTGGTGTAGTGCGGCAAGAGACATCTGGGCTGCAGGCTGGGGCTGCAAGTCTTCCCGTTGAAAGTGATGACCTCTGGGTTGCCCCTGGCATGGTGCAGCCGGAATTTCCTGAGTTTACTGGTGTTCCAGGGTCTAGAGTGAATACCGAGAACTTTTTGCCTGTAAATTTTTTTCAGTTGTTTATGGACGATGTGTTTTTGGCAGAGATTGTTGAGCAGACTAATTTGTATGCCGAACAGTTTTTGAGGGACAACAGTGCCAGTCTTAAGCCACACTCTAGAGCTACCCGGTGGACTCCCACAAATGTTGAAGAGATGAAGAAGTTCTTGGGTTTAACTTTTTTGATGGGCTTGCTAAGGAAGCCATCATTGGCTTCATATTGGTCTAGCAGTCCCTTGATGGCAACGTCTATTTTTCCGGCAGTCATGAGTCGTGACAGGTATTTGCTTCTGCTTCGGATGATGCACTTTGTAGATAATGGTTTAGCGTTGCCACGAGATCACCCTGATTGTGACCGTCTTTTTAAGATTAGGCCTGTCCTTGATCACTTTGTTGATCGATTTTCTGAGATTTATGCCCCTGGTAGAGAAATTGCAGTGGATGAGTCTTTGGTGTTGTTCAAGGGCCGCTTGGTTTTTAGGCAATACATTCCTAGTAAGAGGGCACGCTATGGAATAAAGCTGTATATGCTGTGTGACAGTAGGACTGGATATGTCTCTAATTTCAGGGTGTACACCGGTAAGGAATCTAGGTTTAACCTCCCTGCTTGTCCGTCCACTTTTGGAGTGACTGAGAAAATTGTTTGGGAACTTGGAAGAGGATTTTTTAACAAAGGCCACCATTTATATGTAGATAACTTCTACACTGGTGTACGGTTGTTCAGGGAATTGGCCAAAGTTGACACTTTTGCTTGTGGCACAGTCCGCTGTAACCGTAAAGGTTTTCCGAAAGAACTTGTTTGTCAAAAGCTTGTGCGGGGACAGTGCAGTGCGTTGCGTTGCCAGGAGCTTCTTGCTGTGAAGTTTACAGACAGGAGAGATGTCTACATGCTGACTTCCATCCATGATGAAAGCACTGCACCTGTGACTGTTTGGGGTCAGGTCGCTGAAGCGCGCAAACCTGTATGTGTTTTAGACTATAATAGGTACATGGGTGGTGTTGACAGAGTAGATCAGAGGTTGGAACCTTACACTGCTCTTCGTAAGGCTTACATTTGGTACAAGAAGTTGGCTATCCATCTTTTCCACTTGGCAATGTTTAATGCTTTTGTTGTGTTCCAGGATTCTTGCCCTGAGTCAAAGATGACTTTTGTTAAGTTTCAGGAGTCTGTAATAGGCAGCCTTGTTGTAGTGGAACAGGCAAGTGTTCCTAGAGTTGGACTGGTGGAGGATGTTGCTAGATTGAAAGAACGCCACTTTCCAGATCACATTCCTCCCACACCCGCAAAAGATTTTCCCAGTAGGAGATGTAGAGTCTGTTGGCGAAGAGGTTTGCGGAAGGAGTGTCGTATGTACTGCCCCGATTGTCCCTCTCATCCTGCACTGTGTCTCTCTGCTTGTTTTAGAGCGTACCACACGCGAAAATTTTTTTGGGAGGATTCTTGAGTGGTAAAGTGAACTGGCTGGTCTGTATTCTTTGGATAATTTGATTCTGTTTCAATGTTGGTGTTAGTGCAATGTATTTAGTTGCTGATTTTCTGTTAGAAGATTTGTATCTATTTGCAATTTGTTTGTGTTTTTATTTTTTTCTAAAAAAATCCAAAATGTGATGGCGGTGTGTGTAGGCTTGCGCTTGGCTGTTGGTGTGTGTGGACTGGCACTTGGTTGGTGGTGTGCGTGGAATGGTGCTTGGCTGACGGTGTGCGTGGACTGGCGGTGTGCATGGACTGGCGGTGTGCGTGGACTGGTGCGTGGCTGGTGGTGTGCGTGAAATGGTGCTTGGCTGGCGGTGTGCGTGGCTGGTGGTGTGCGTGGAATGGTGCTTGGCTGGCGGTGTGCGTGGAATGGTGCTTGGCTGGTGGTGTGCGTGGAATGGTGCTTGGCTGGCGCTGTGCGTGGACTGGTACTTGGCTGGCAGTGTGTGTGGACTGGTGGTGTGTGCGGACTGGTGTTTGGCTGGTGGTGTCCGTGGACTGGAGCTTGGCTGGTGGTGTCCGTGGACTGGAGCTTGTCTGGTGGTGTGTGTGGACTGGAGCTTGGCTGGCGGTGTGCGTGGAATGGTGCTTGTCTGGTGGTGTCCGTGGACTGGAGCTTGGCTGGCGGTGTAGGTGGATTGGCGATTGGCTGCCGGTGTGCCTGGACTGGCGATTGGATGGCGGTGTGCCTGGACTGGCGCTTGGCTAGCGGTGTGCGTGGACTGGCGTTTGGCTAGCGGTGTGTGTCGACCGGTGATTGGCTGGCTGTGTGTGAGTAGTGACTTTCTGCTGGTCACTACACACACTGCTAGCTGAGTGCCACTCCACGCAATCCTTCTGCCTGTGTAGTTGCTGTGTCTGGATTGTGGGCGTGTGAAAGTGATGGGCCCTTGAATGGCGCTGTGTGCCGGTGTGAGTTTTGTTATGTGATGGGCCCGCGGCTGGCGGTGTGAATGGTTTTGTATGTCTCACACGTATGAAAGGTGTATGAATGGCCTGTAAAGAGGTTGGTGCCTTGTCGTGGCTTTACAGCTCACGAGCTGTGAGTCAATGGTTCAGTTTCTTGCCCTTTCAATTATTACCAGTGCATTTCATTTTTTGTGAAATCACTTGGTAATACAATTTTATCTACTGAACCATCACTCACCCTCGTGCCAAATCCAACCAGTATGTGCGTGTGCTTGCGGGTTAGATGACTGTGCAGTAATATTTGTTTTTTTGAAGCAGGGTGTACCTTGTCCCTTTTTGGTGATTTTTGTACTGTGTTGCTTTTGTACCTGGTGGTGCGAATGGTCTAGTTTGTATCACGTATGAAAGGTGTGTGAATGGCCTGTAAAGCGGTTGGTGCCTTGACGTGGCTTTACAGCTCACGAGCTGCAAGTCATTGGTTTGGTTTTTTGTGAATTTAATTATTGACAGTGCATTTCATATTTGTGAAATCTCTTGTTAATAAAATTTAATACACTGAACCATGACTTGCCCTCGTGCCAAATCCAACCAGTATGTGTGTGTGTTTGAGGAATAGATTGTTGTGCAGGAATCTTTGTTTTTTGTTTCTCTGCCAAGGTACACTTTCCATGTAAGAATAACCCACCAACTGTAGATATTGTCGAAAACCTTTGGGAGTTCATGGTGATGTCTCTCTAGTGATTTGAAAAATATTTTTTATCCCCATTGTCCTGTAAACCTCAAATTGTCTGCCACATTTTCTTTGCAGTATTATTCCTAAATTCTCACGCTGTAGTAACAATAGGTAATCTGGTTATGCAAGGGGGGTTACTTTTGTTTTTTGCCCAGGGCTCGGCGGCCATCTAGGGAAACCTTTCCAACCCACGCATTTCTGAAAAGTAGACACCCGGCGGCTTCCAGGGAGGTATGGCTTGCGTGGATCCCCCAACGTTTCCTTACCCAGAATCCCCTGCAAACCTCAATTTTTGCCCAAAAAATCACTTTTTTCACACATTTTGGGGTGGGAAAGTAGTGGCATCACCGGGCTCACACAAATTTACCACCACCCAGCGTTCCCCCAGGTCTCCCGGTAAAAATGGTGCCTCACTTGTGTGGGAGGCCCAAGTACCCGCGGCAGGCAAGGGCCCCAAAGGTAGTGAGGCCACCTCAAGATGGCCTATCGCCAAACCACCTGGTTTTGCAAGGGGGGTCACTTTGGTTTTTGGCCCGGTGCGCGGCGGCCATCTAGGGAAACCTACCAAACCCAGGCATTTTTGAAAACTAGACACCCGGCGGCTTCCAGGGAGGTATGGCTTGCGTGGATCCCCCAACGTTTCCTTACCCAGAATCCCCTGCAAACCTCAATTTTTGCCCAAAAAATCACTTTTTTCACACATTTTGGGGTGGGAAAGTAGTGGCATCACCGGGCTCACACAAATTTTCCACCACCCAGCGTTCCCCCAGGTCTCCCGGTAAAAATGGTGCCTCACTTGTGTGGGAGGCCCAAGTACCCGCGGCAGGCAAGGGCCCCAAAGGTAGTGAGGCCACCTCAAGATGGCCTATCGCCAAACCACCTGGTTTTGCAAGGGGGGTCACTTTGGTTTTTGGCCCGGTGCGCGGCGGCCATCTAGGGAAACCTACCAAACCCAGGCATTTTTGAAAACTAGACACCCGGCGGCTTCCAGGGAGGTATGGCTTGCGTGGATCCCCCAACGTTTCCTTACCCAGAATCCCCTGCAAACCTCAATTTTTGCTCAAAAAATCACTTTTTTCACACATTTTGGGGTGGGAAAGTAGTGGCATCACCGGGCTCACACAAATTTACCACCACCCAGCGTTCCCCCAGGTCTCCCGGTAAAAATGGTGCCTCACTTGTGTGGGAGGCCCAAGTACCCGCGGCAGGCAAGGGCCCCAAAGGTAGTGAGGCCACCTCAAGATGGCCTATCGCCAAACCACCTGGTTTTGCAAGGGGGGTCACTTTGGTTTTTGGCCCGGTGCGCGGCGGCCATCTAGGGAAACCTACCAAACCCAGGCATTTTTGAAAACTAGACACCCGGCGGCTTCCAGGGAGGTATGGCTTGCGTGGATCCCCCAACGTTTCCTTACCCAGAATCCCCTGCAAACCTCAATTTTTGCCCAAAAAATCACTTTTTTCACACATTTTGGGGTGGGAAAGTAGTGGCATCACCGGGCTCACACAAATTTACCACCACCCAGCGTTCCCCCAGGTCTCCCGGTAAAAATGGTGCCTCACTTGTGTGGGAGGCCCAAGTACCCGCGGCAGGCAAGGGCCCCAAAGGTAGTGAGGCCACCTCAAGATGGCCTATCGCCAAACCACCTGGTTTTGCAAGGGGGGTCACTTTGGTTTTTGGCCCGGTGCGCGGCGGCCATCTAGGGAAACCTACCAAACCCAGGCATTTTTGAAAACTAGACACCCGGCGGCTTCCAGGGAGGTATGGCTTGCGTGGATCCCCCAACGTTTCCTTACCCAGAATCCCCTGCAAACCTCAATTTTTGCCCAAAAAATCACTTTTTTCACACATTTTGGGGTGGGAAAGTAGTGGCATCACCGGGCTCACACAAATTTACCACCACCCAGCGTTCCCCCAGGTCTCCCGGTAAAAATGGTGCCTCACTTGTGTGGGAGGCCCAAGTACCCGCGGCAGGCAAGGGCCCCAAAGGTAGTGAGGCCACCTCAAGATGGCCTATCGCCAAACCACCTGGTTTTGCAAGGGGGGTCACTTTGGTTTTTGGCCCGGTGCGCGGCGGCCATCTAGGGAAACCTACCAAACCCAGGCATTTTTGAAAACTAGACACCCGGCGGCTTCCAGGGAGGTATGGCTTGCGTGGATCCCCCAACGTTTCCTTACCCAGAATCCCCTGCAAACCTCAATTTTTGCTCAAAAAATCACTTTTTTCACACATTTTGGGGTGGGAAAGTAGTGGCATCACCGGGCTCACACAAATTTACCACCACCCAGCGTTCCCCCAGGTCTCCCGGTAAAAATGGTGCCTCACTTGTGTGGGAGGCCCAAGTACCCGCGGCAGGCAAGGGCCCCAAAGGTAGTGAGGCCACCTCAAGATGGCCTATCGCCAAACCACCTGGTTTTGCAAGGGGGGTCACTTTGGTTTTTGGCCCGGTGCGCGGCGGCCATCTAGGGAAACCTACCAAACCCAGGCATTTTTGAAAACTAGACACCCGGCGGCTTCCAGGGAGGTATGGCTTGCGTGGATCCCCCCACGTTTCCTTACCCAGAATCCCCTGCAAACCTCAATTTTTGCTCAAAAAATCACTTTTTTCACACATTTTGGGGTGGGAAAGTAGTGGCATCACCGGGCTCACACAAATTTACCACCACCCAGCGTTCCCCCAGGTCTCCCGGTAAAAATGGTGCCTCACTTGTGTGGGAGGCCCAAGTACCCGCGGCAGGCAAGGGCCCCAAAGGTAGTGAGGCCACCTCAAGATGGCCTATCGCCAAACCACCTGGTTTTGCAAGGGGGGTCACTTTGGTTTTTGGCCCGGTGCGCGGCGGCCATCTAGGGAAACCTACCAAACCCAGGCATTTTTGAAAACTAGACACCCGGCGGCTTCCAGGGAGGTATGGCTTGCGTGGATCCCCCCACGTTTCCTTACCCAGAATCCCCTGCAAACCTCAATTTTTGCTCAAAAAATCACTTTTTTCACACATTTTGGGGTGGGAAAGTAGTGGCATCACCGGGCTCACACAAATTTACCACCACCCAGCATTCCCCCAGGTCTCCCGGTAAAAATGGTGCCTCACTTGTGTGGGAGGCCCAAGTACCCGCGGCAGGCAAGGGCCCCAAAGGTAGTGAGGCCACCTCAAGATGGCCTATCGCCAAACCACCTGGTTTTGCAAGGGGGGTCACTTTGGTTTTTGGCCCGGTGCGCGGCGGCCATCTAGGGAAACCTACCAAACCCAGGCATTTTTGAAAACTAGACACCCGGCGGCTTCCAGGGAGGTATGGCTTGCGTGGATCCCCCCACGTTTCCTTACCCAGAATCCCCTGCAAACCTCAATTTTTGCTCAAAAAATCACTTTTTTCACACATTTTGGGGTGGGAAAGTAGTGGCATCACCGGGCTCACACAAATTTACCACCACCCAGCGTTCCCCCAGGTCTCCCGGTAAAAATGGTGCCTCACTTGTGTGGGAGGCCCAAGTACCCGTGGCAGGCAAGGGCCCCAAACGTAGTGAGGCAACATCAACATTGCCTATCCCAAATGTCGCCTCACTACCTTTGGGGCCCTTGCCTGCCACGGGTACTTGGGCCTCCCACACAAGTGAGGCACCATTTTTACCGGGAGACCTGGGGGAACGCTGGGTGGTGGTAAATTTGTGTGAGCCCGGTGATGCCACTACTTTCCCACCCCAAAATGTGTGAAAAAAGTGATTTTTTGGGCAAAAATTGAGGTTTGCAGGGGATTCTGGGTAAGGAAACGTTGGGGGATCCGCGCAAGCCATACCTCCCTGGAAGCCGCCGGGTGTCTAGTTTTCAAAAATGCCTGGGTTTGGTAGGTTTCCCTAGATGGCCGCCGCGCACCGGGCCAAAAACCAAAGTGACCCCCCTTGCAAAACCAGGTGGTTTGGCGATAGGCCATCTTGAGGTGGCCTCACTACCTTTGGGGCCCTTGCCTGCCGCGGGTACTTGGGCCTCCCACACAAGTGAGGCACCATTTTTACCGGGAGACCTGGGGGAACGCTGGGTGGTGGTAAATTTGTGTGAGCCCGGTGATGCCACTACTTTCCCACCCCAAAATGTGTGAAAAAAGTGATTTTTTGGGCAAAAATTGAGGTTTGCAGGGGATTCTGGGTAAGGAAACGTTGGGGGATCCACGCAAGCCATACCTCCCTGGAAGCCGCCGGGTGTCTAGTTTTCAAAAATGCCTGGGTTTGGTAGGTTTCCCTAGATGGCCGCCGCGCACCGGGCCAAAAACCAAAGTGACCCCCCTTGCAAAACCAGGTGGTTTGGCGATAGGCCATCTTGAGGTGGCCTCACTACCTTTGGGGCCCTTGCCTGCCGCGGGTACTTGGGCCTCCCACACAAGTGAGGCACCATTTTTACCGGGAGACCTGGGGGAACGCTGGGTGGTGGTAAATTTGTGTGAGCCCGGTGATGCCACTACTTTCCCACCCCAAAATGTGTGAAAAAAGTGATTTTTTGAGCAAAAATTGAGGTTTGCAGGGGATTCTGGGTAAGGAAACGTGGGGGGATCCACGCAAGCCATACCTCCCTGGAAGCCGCCGGGTGTCTAGTTTTCAAAAATGCCTGGGTTTGGTAGGTTTCCCTAGATGGCCGCCGCGCACCGGGCCAAAAACCAAAGTGACCCCCCTTGCAAAACCAGGTGGTTTGGCGATAGGCCATCTTGAGGTGGCCTCACTACCTTTGGGGCCCTTGCCTGCCGCGGGTACTTGGGCCTCCCACACAAGTGAGGCACCATTTTTACCGGGAGACCTGGGGGAACGCTGGGTGGTGGTAAATTTGTGTGAGCCCGGTGATGCCACTACTTTCCCACCCCAAAATGTGTGAAAAAAGTGATTTTTTGAGCAAAAATTGAGGTTTGCAGGGGATTCTGGGTAAGGAAACGTGGGGGGATCCACGCAAGCCATACCTCCCTGGAAGCCGCCGGGTGTCTAGTTTTCAAAAATGCCTGGGTTTGGTAGGTTTCCCTAGATGGCCGCCGCGCACCGGGCCAAAAACCAAAGTGACCCCCCTTGCAAAACCAGGTGGTTTGGCGATAGGCCATCTTGAGGTGGCCTCACTACCTTTGGGGCCCTTGCCTGCCGCGGGTACTTGGGCCTCCCACACAAGTGAGGCACCATTTTTACCGGGAGACCTGGGGGAACGCTGGGTGGTGGTAAATTTGTGTGAGCCCGGTGATGCCACTACTTTCCCACCCCAAAATGTGTGAAAAAAGTGATTTTTTGAGCAAAAATTGAGGTTTGCAGGGGATTCTGGGTAAGGAAACGTTGGGGGATCCACGCAAGCCATACCTCCCTGGAAGCCGCCGGGTGTCTAGTTTTCAAAAATGCCTGGGTTTGGTAGGTTTCCCTAGATGGCCGCCGCGCACCGGGCCAAAAACCAAAGTGACCCCCCTTGCAAAACCAGGTGGTTTGGCGATAGGCCATCTTGAGGTGGCCTCACTACCTTTGGGGCCCTTGCCTGCCGCGGGTACTTGGGCCTCCCACACAAGTGAGGCACCATTTTTACCGGGAGACCTGGGGGAACGCTGGGTGGTGGTAAATTTGTGTGAGCCCGGTGATGCCACTACTTTCCCACCCCAAAATGTGTGAAAAAAGTGATTTTTTGGGCAAAAATTGAGGTTTGCAGGGGATTCTGGGTAAGGAAACGTTGGGGGATCCACGCAAGCCATACCTCCCTGGAAGCCGCCGGGTGTCTAGTTTTCAAAAATGCCTGGGTTTGGTAGGTTTCCCTAGATGGCCGCCGCGCACCGGGCCAAAAACCAAAGTGACCCCCCTTGCAAAACCAGGTGGTTTGGCGATAGGCCATCTTGAGGTGGCCTCACTACCTTTGGGGCCCTTGCCTGCCGCGGGTACTTGGGCCTCCCACACAAGTGAGGCACCATTTTTACCGGGAGACCTGGGGGAACGCTGGGTGGTGGTAAATTTGTGTGAGCCCGGTGATGCCACTACTTTCCCACCCCAAAATGTGTGAAAAAAGTGATTTTTTGGGCAAAAATTGAGGTTTGCAGGGGATTCTGGGTAAGGAAACGTTGGGGGATCCACACAAGCCATACCTCCCTGGAAGCCGCCGGGTGTCTAGTTTTCAAAAATGCCTGGGTTTGGTAGGTTTCCCTAGATGGCCGCCGCGCACCGGGCCAAAAACCAAAGTGACCCCCCTTGCAAAACCAGGTGGTTTGGCGATAGGCCATCTTGAGGTGGCCTCACTACCTTTGGGGCCCTTGCCTGCCGCGGGTACTTGGGCCTCCCACACAAGTGAGGCACCATTTTTACCGGGAGACCTGGGGGAACGCTGGGTGGTGGTAAATTTGTGTGAGCCCGGTGATGCCACTACTTTCCCACCCCAAAATGTGTGAAAAAAGTGATTTTTTGAGCAAAAATTGAGGTTTGCAGGGGATTCTGGGTAAGGAAACGTTGGGGGATCCACGCAAGCCATACCTCCCTGGAAGCCGCCGGGTGTCTAGTTTTCAAAAATGCCTGGGTTTGGTAGGTTTCCCTAGATGGCCGCCGTGCACCGGGCCAAAAACCAAAGTGACCCCCCTTGCAAAACCAGGTGGTTTGGCGATAGGCCATCTTGAGGTGGCCTCACTACCTTTGGGGCCCTTGCCTGCCGCGGGTACTTGGGCCTCCCACACAAGTGAGGCACCATTTTTACCGGGAGACCTGGGGGAACGCTGGGTGGTGGTAAATTTGTGTGAGCCCGGTGATGCCACTACTTTCCCACCCCAAAATGTGTGAAAAAAGTGATTTTTTGGGCAAAAATTGAGGTTTGCAGGGGATTCTGGGTAAGGAAACGTTGGGGGATCCACGCAAGCCATACCTCCCTGGAAGCCGCCGGGTGTCTAGTTTTCAAAAATGCCTGGGTTTGGTAGGTTTCCCTAGATGGCCGCCGCGCACCGGGCCAAAAACCAAAGTGACCCCCCTTGCAAAACCAGGTGGTTTGGCGATAGGCCATCTTGAGGTGGCCTCACTACCTTTGGGGCCCTTGCCTGCCGCGGGTACTTGGGCCTCCCACACAAGTGAGGCACCATTTTTACCGGGAGACCTGGGGGAACGCTGGGTGGTGGTAAATTTGTGTGAGCCCGGTGATGCCACTACTTTCCCACCCCAAAATGTGTGAAAAAAGTGATTTTTTGGGCAAAAATTGAGGTTTGCAGGGGATTCTGGGTAAGGAAACGTTGGGGGATCCACGCAAGCCATACCTCCCTGGAAGCCGCCGGGTGTCTAGTTTTCAAAAATGCCTGGGTTTGGTAGGTTTCCCTAGATGGCCGCCGCGCACCGGGCCAAAAACCAAAGTGACCCCCCTTGCAAAACCAGGTGGTTTGGCGATAGGCCATCTTGAGGTGGCCTCACTACCTTTGGGGCCCTTGCCTGCCGCGGGTACTTGGGCCTCCCACACAAGTGAGGCACCATTTTTACCGGGAGACCTGGGGGAACGCTGGGTGGTGGTAAATTTGTGTGAGCCCGGTGATGCCACTACTTTCCCACCCCAAAATGTGTGAAAAAAGTGATTTTTTGGGCAAAAATTGAGGTTTGCAGGGGATTCTGGGTAAGGAAACGTTGGGGGATCCACGCAAGCCATACCTCCCTGGAAGCCGCCGGGTGTCTAGTTTTCAAAAATGCCTGGGTTTGGTAGGTTTCCCTAGATGGCCGCCGCGCACCGGGCCAAAAACCAAAGTGACCCCCCTTGCAAAACCAGGTGGTTTGGCGATAGGCCATCTTGAGGTGGCCTCACTACCTTTGGGGCCCTTGCCTGCCGCGGGTACTTGGGCCTCCCACACAAGTGAGGCACCATTTTTACCGGGAGACCTGGGGGAACGCTGGGTGGTGGTAAATTTGTGTGAGCCCGGTGATGCCACTACTTTCCCACCCCAAAATGTGTGAAAAAAGTGATGTTTTGGGCAAAAATTGAGGTTTGCAGGGGATTCTGGGTAAGGAAACGTTGGGGGATCCACGCAAGCCATACCTCCCTGGAAGCCGCCGGGTGTCTAGTTTTCAAAAATGCCTGGGTTTGGTAGGTTTCCCTAGATGGCCGCCGCGCACCGGGCCAAAAACCAAAGTGACCCCCCTTGCAAAACCAGGTGGTTTGGCGATAGGCCATCTTGAGGTGGCCTCACTACCTTTGGGGCCCTTGCCTGCCGCGGGTACTTGGGCCTCCCACACAAGTGAGGCACCATTTTTACCGGGAGACCTGGGGGAACGCTGGGTGGTGGTAAATTTGTGTGAGCCCGGTGATGCCACTACTTTCCCACCCCAAAATGTGTGAAAAAAGTGATTTTTTGAGCAAAAATTGAGGTTTGCAGGGGATTCTGGGTAAGGAAACGTGGGGGGATCCACGCAAGCCATACCTCCCTGGAAGCCGCCGGGTGTCTAGTTTTCAAAAATGCCTGGGTTTGGTAGGTTTCCCTAGATGGCCGCCGCGCACCGGGCCAAAAACCAAAGTGACCCCCCTTGCAAAACCAGGTGGTTTGGCGATAGGCCATCTTGAGGTGGCCTCACTACCTTTGGGGCCCTTGCCTGCCGCGGGTACTTGGGCCTCCCACACAAGTGAGGCACCATTTTTACCGGGAGACCTGGGGGAACGCTGGGTGGTGGTAAATTTGTGTGAGCCCGGTGATGCCACTACTTTCCCACCCCAAAATGTGTGAAAAAAGTGATTTTTTGAGCAAAAATTGAGGTTTGCAGGGGATTCTGGGTAAGGAAACGTGGGGGGATCCACGCAAGCCATACCTCCCTGGAAGCCGCCGGGTGTCTAGTTTTCAAAAATGCCTGGGTTTGGTAGGTTTCCCTAGATGGCCGCCGCGCACCGGGCCAAAAACCAAAGTGACCCCCCTTGCAAAACCAGGTGGTTTGGCGATAGGCCATCTTGAGGTGGCCTCACTACCTTTGGGGCCCTTGCCTGCCGCGGGTACTTGGGCCTCCCACACAAGTGAGGCACCATTTTTACCGGGAGACCTGGGGGAACGCTGGGTGGTGGTAAATTTGTGTGAGCCCGGTGATGCCACTACTTTCCCACCCCAAAATGTGTGAAAAAAGTGATTTTTTGAGCAAAAATTGAGGTTTGCAGGGGATTCTGGGTAAGGAAACGTTGGGGGATCCACGCAAGCCATACCTCCCTGGAAGCCGCCGGGTGTCTAGTTTTCAAAAATGCCTGGGTTTGGTAGGTTTCCCTAGATGGCCGCCGCGCACCGGGCCAAAAACCAAAGTGACCCCCCTTGCAAAACCAGGTGGTTTGGCGATAGGCCATCTTGAGGTGGCCTCACTACCTTTGGGGCCCTTGCCTGCCGCGGGTACTTGGGCCTCCCACACAAGTGAGGCACCATTTTTACCGGGAGACCTGGGGGAACGCTGGGTGGTGGTAAATTTGTGTGAGCCCGGTGATGCCACTACTTTCCCACCCCAAAATGTGTGAAAAAAGTGATTTTTTGGGCAAAAATTGAGGTTTGCAGGGGATTCTGGGTAAGGAAACGTTGGGGGATCCACGCAAGCCATACCTCCCTGGAAGCCGCCGGGTGTCTAGTTTTCAAAAATGCCTGGGTTTGGTAGGTTTCCCTAGATGGCCGCCGCGCACCGGGCCAAAAACCAAAGTGACCCCCCTTGCAAAACCAGGTGGTTTGGCGATAGGCCATCTTGAGGTGGCCTCACTACCTTTGGGGCCCTTGCCTGCCGCGGGTACTTGGGCCTCCCACACAAGTGAGGCACCATTTTTACCGGGAGACCTGGGGGAACGCTGGGTGGTGGTAAATTTGTGTGAGCCCGGTGATGCCACTACTTTCCCACCCCAAAATGTGTGAAAAAAGTGATTTTTTGGGCAAAAATTGAGGTTTGCAGGGGATTCTGGGTAAGGAAACGTTGGGGGATCCACGCAAGCCATACCTCCCTGGAAGCCGCCGGGTGTCTAGTTTTCAAAAATGCCTGGGTTTGGTAGGTTTCCCTAGATGGCCGCCGCGCACCGGGCCAAAAACCAAAGTGACCCCCCTTGCAAAACCAGGTGGTTTGGCGATAGGCCATCTTGAGGTGGCCTCACTACCTTTGGGGCCCTTGCCTGCCGCGGGTACTTGGGCCTCCCACACAAGTGAGGCACCATTTTTACCGGGAGACCTGGGGGAACGCTGGGTGGTGGTAAATTTGTGTGAGCCCGGTGATGCCACTACTTTCCCACCCCAAAATGTGTGAAAAAAGTGATTTTTTGAGCAAAAATTGAGGTTTGCAGGGGATTCTGGGTAAGGAAACGTTGGGGGATCCACGCAAGCCATACCTCCCTGGAAGCCGCCGGGTGTCTAGTTTTCAAAAATGCCTGGGTTTGGTAGGTTTCCCTAGATGGCCGCCGTGCACCGGGCCAAAAACCAAAGTGACCCCCCTTGCAAAACCAGGTGGTTTGGCGATAGGCCATCTTGAGGTGGCCTCACTACCTTTGGGGCCCTTGCCTGCCGCGGGTACTTGGGCCTCCCACACAAGTGAGGCACCATTTTTACCGGGAGACCTGGGGGAACGCTGGGTGGTGGTAAATTTGTGTGAGCCCGGTGATGCCACTACTTTCCCACCCCAAAATGTGTGAAAAAAGTGATTTTTTGGGCAAAAATTGAGGTTTGCAGGGGATTCTGGGTAAGGAAACGTTGGGGGATCCACGCAAGCCATACCTCCCTGGAAGCCGCCGGGTGTCTAGTTTTCAAAAATGCCTGGGTTTGGTAGGTTTCCCTAGATGGCCGCCGCGCACCGGGCCAAAAACCAAAGTGACCCCCCTTGCAAAACCAGGTGGTTTGGCGATAGGCCATCTTGAGGTGGCCTCACTACCTTTGGGGCCCTTGCCTGCCGCGGGTACTTGGGCCTCCCACACAAGTGAGGCACCATTTTTACCGGGAGACCTGGGGGAACGCTGGGTGGTGGTAAATTTGTGTGAGCCCGGTGATGCCACTACTTTCCCACCCCAAAATGTGTGAAAAAAGTGATTTTTTGGGCAAAAATTGAGGTTTGCAGGGGATTCTGGGTAAGGAAACGTTGGGGGATCCACGCAAGCCATACCTCCCTGGAAACCGCCGGGTGTCTAGTTTTCAGAAATGTATAGGTTTGCTAGGTTTCCCTAGGTGCCGGCAGGGCTAGGGTACAAAATCTACAGCTAGTCACTTTGCCAAAAAAAGGGTCATTTTTCACTCCAAAACGACGTTGCGTTTTGCGCCGTTTCCTGTCGCGGGCACTAGGCCGACCCGCACAAGTGAGGTACCATTTTTCTCGTAGGACTTTGGGGAACGCGGGGTGGGTGGAAATTTGTGGATCCACGCAGATTACAGAACTTTCCATCACAGAAATGTGGGGAAAATGTGTTTTTTTTGTCAATTTTTTACGTTTGCAAGGGATTCTGGGTAACAGACCATGGTGGGAGGCAGTCAAGTCACCCCATCCTGGATTCCCCTGGGTGTCTAGTTTTCAGAAATGTATAGGTTTGCTAGGTTTCCCTAGGTGCCGGCAGGGCTAGGGTACAAAATCTACAGCTAGTCACTTTGCCAAAAAAAGGGTCATTTTTCACTCCAAAACCACGTTGCGTTTTGCGCCGTTTCCTGTCGCGGGCACTAGGCCGACCCGCACAAGTGAGGTACCATTTTTCTCGTAGGACTTTGGGGAACGCGGGGTGGGTGGAAATTTGTGGATCCACGCAGATTCCAGAACTTTCCATCACAGAAATGTGGGGAAAATGTGTTTTTTTTTTCAATTTTTTACGTTTGCAAGGGATTCTGGGTAACAGACCATGGTGGGAGGCAGTCAAGTCACCCCATCCTGGATTCCCCTGGGTGTCTAGTTTTCAAAAATGTATAGGTTTGCTAGGTTTCCCTAGGTGCTGGCAGGGCTAGGGTACAAAATCTACAGCTAGTCACTTTGCCAAAAAAAGGGTCATTTTTCACTCCAAAACCACGTTGCGTTTTGCGCCGTTTCCTGTCGCGGGCACTAGGCCGACCCGCACAAGTGAGGTACCATTTTTCTCGTAGGACTTTGGGGAACGCGGGGTGGGTGGAAATTTGTGGATCCACGCAGATTCCAGAACTTTCCATCACAGAAATGTGGGGAAAATGTGTTTTTTTTGTCAATTTTTTACGTTTGCAAGGGATTCTGGGTTACAGACCATGGTGGGAGGCAGTCAAGTCACCCCATCCTGGGTTCCCCTGGGTGTCTAGTTTTCAGAAATGTATAGGTTTGCTAGGTTTCCCTAGGTGCCGGCAGGGCTAGGGTACAAAATCTACAGCTAGTCACTTTGCCAAAAAAAGGGTCATTTTTCACTCCAAAACCACGTTGCGTTTTGCGCCGTTTCCTGTCGCGGGCACTAGGCCAACCCGCACAAGTGAGGTACCATTTTTCTCGTAGGACTTTGGGGAACGCGGGGTGGGTGGAAATTTGTGGATCCACGCAGATTCCAGAACTTTCCATCACAGAAATGTGGGGAAAATGTGTTTTTTTTGTCAATTTTTTACGTTTACAAGGGATTCTGGGTAACAGACCATGGTGGGAGGCAGTCAAGTCACCCCATCCTGGATTCCCCTGGGTGTCTAGTTTTCAGAAATGTATAGGTTTGCTAGGTTTCCCTAGGTGCCGGCAGGGCTAGGGTACAAAATCTACAGCTAGTCACTTTGCCAAAAAAAGGGTCATTTTTCACTCCAAAACCACGTTGCGTTTTGCGCCGTTTCCTGTCGCGGGCACTAGGCCGACCCGCACAAGTGAGGTACCATTTTTCTCGTAGGACTTTGGGGAACGCGGGGTGGGTGGAAATTTGTGGATCCACGCAGATTCCAGAACTTTCCATCACAGAAATGTGGGGAAAATGTGGTTTTTTTTTCAATTTTTTACGTTTGCAAGGGATTCTGGGTAACAGACCATGGTGGGAGGCAGTCAAGTCACCCCATCCTGGATTCCCCTGGGTGTCTAGTTTTCAAAAATGTATAGGTTTGCTAGGTTTCCCTAGGTGCCGGCAGGGCTAGGGTACAAAATCTACAGCTAGTCACTTTGCCAAAAAAAGGGTCATTTTTCACTCCAAAACCACGTTGCGTTTTGCGCCGTTTCCTGTCGCGGGCACTAGGCCGACCCGCACAAGTGAGGTACCATTTTTCTTGTAGGACTTTGGGGAACGCGGGGTGGGTGGAAATTTGTGGATCCACGCAGATTCCAGAACTTTCCATCACAGAAATGTGGGGAAAATGTGTTTTTTTTGTCAATTTTTTACGTTTGCAAGGGATTCTGGGTAACAGACCATGGTGGGAGGCAGTCAAGTCACCCCATCCTGGATTTCCCTGGGTGTCTAGTTTTCAGAAATGTATAGGTTTGCTAGGTTTCCCTAGGTGCCGGCAGGGCTAGGGTACAAAATCTACAGCTAGTCACTTTGCCAAAAAAAGGGTCATTTTTCACTCCAAAACCACGTTGCGTTTTGCGCCGTTTCCTGTCGCGGGCACTAGGCCGACCCGCACAAGTGAGGTACCATTTTTCTCGTAGGACTTTGGGGAACGCGGGGTGGGTGGAAATTTGTGGATCCACGCAGATTCCAGAACTTTCCATCACAGAAATGTGGGGAAAATGTGTTTTTTTTTTCAATTTTTTACGTTTGCAAGGGATTCTGGGTAACAGACCATGGTGGGAGGCAGTCAAGTCACCCCATCCTGGATTCCCCTGGGTGTCTAGTTTTCAAAAATGTATAGGTTTGCTAGGTTTCCCTAGGTGCCGGCAGGGCTAGGGTACAAAATCTACAGCTAGTCACTTTGCCAAAAAAAGGGTCATTTTTCACTCCAAAACCACGTTGCGTTTTGCGCCGTTTCCTGTCGCGGGCACTAGGCCGACCCGCACAAGTGAGGTACCATTTTTCTTGTAGGACTTTGGGGAACGCGGGGTGGGTGGAAATTTGTGGATCCACGCAGATTCCAGAACTTTCCATCACAGAAATGTGGGGAAAATGTGTTTTTTTTGTCAATTTTTTACGTTTGCAAGGGATTCTGGGTAACAGACCATGGTGGGAGGCAGTCAAGTCACCCCATCCTGGATTCCCCTGGGTGTCTAGTTTTCAGAAATGTATAGGTTTGCTAGGTTTCCCTAGGTGCCGGCAGGGCTAGGGTACAAAATCTACAGCTAGTCACTTTGCCAAAAAAAGGGTCATTTTTCACTCCAAAACCACGTTGCGTTTTGCGCCGTTTCCTGTTGCGGGCACTAGGCCGACCCGCACAAGTGAGGTACCATTTTTCTCGTAGGACTTTGGGGAACGCGGGGTGGGTGGAAATTTGTGGATCCACGCAGATTCCAGAACTTTCCATCACAGAAATGTGGGGAAAATGTGGTTTTTTTTTCAATTTTTTACGTTTGCAAGGGATTCTGGGTAACAGACCATGGTGGGAGGCAGTCAAGTCACCCCATCCTGGATTCCCCTGGGTGTCTAGTTTTCAGAAATGTATAGGTTTGCTAGGTTTCCCTAGGTGCCGGCAGGGCTAGGGTACAAAATCTACAGCTAGTCACTTTGCCAAAAAAAGGGTCATTTTTCACTCCAAAACCACGTTGCGTTTTGCGCCGTTTCCTGTCGCGGGCACTAGGCCGACCCGCACAAGTGAGGTACCATTTTTCTCGTATGACTTTGGGGAACGCGGGGTGGGTGGAAATTTGTGGATCCACGCAGATTCCAGAACTTTCCATCACAGAAATGTGGGGAAAATGTGGGTTTTTTTTCAATTTTTTACGTTTGCAAGGGATTCTGGGTAACAGACCATGGTGGGAGGCAGTCAAGTCACCCCATCCTGGATTCCCCTGGGTGTCTAGTTTTCAGAAATGTATAGGTTTGCTAGGTTTCCCTAGGTGCCGGCAGGGCTAGGGTACAAAATCTACAGCTAGTCACTTTGCCAAAAAAAGGGTCATTTTTCACTCCAAAACCACGTTGCGTTTTGCGCCGTTTCCTGTCGCGGGCACTAGGCCAACCCGCACAAGTGAGGTACCATTTTTCTCGTAGGACTTTGGGGAACGCGGGGTGGGTGGAAATTTGTGGATCCACGCAGATTCCAGAACTTTCCATCACAGAAATGTGGGGAAAATGTGTTTTTTTTGTCAATTTTTTACGTTTGCAAGGGATTCTGGGTAACAGACCATGGTGGGAGGCAGTCAAGTCACCCCATCCTGGATTCCCCTGGGTGTCTAGTTTTCAGAAATGTATAGGTTTGCTAGGTTTCCCTAGGTGCCGGCAGGGCTAGGGTACAAAATCTACAGCTAGTCACTTTGCCAAAAAAAGGGTCATTTTTCACTCCAAAACCACGTTGCGTTTTGCGCCGTTTCCTGTCGCGGGCACTAGGCCGACCCGCACAAGTGAGGTACCATTTTTCTCGTAGGACTTTGGGGAACGCGGGGTGGGTGGAAATTTGTGGATCCACGCAGATTCCAGAACTTTCCATCACAGAAATGTGGGGAAAATGTGGGTTTTTTTTCAATTTTTTACGTTTGCAAGGGATTCTGGGTAACAGACCATGGTGGGAGGCAGTCAAGTCACCCCATCCTGGATTCCCCTGGGTGTCTAGTTTTCAAAAATGTATAGGTTTGCTAGGTTTCCCTAGGTGCCGGCAGGGCTAGGGTACAAAATCTACAGCTAGTCACTTTGCCAAAAAAAGGGTCATTTTTCACTCCAAAACCACGTTGCGTTTTGCGCCGTTTCCTGTCGCGGGCACTAGGCCGACCCGCACAAGTGAGGTACCATTTTTCTCGTAGGACTTTGGGGAACGCGGGGTGGGTGGAAATTTGTGGATCCACGCAGATTCCAGAACTTTCCATCACAGAAATGTGGGGAAAATGTGTTTTTTTTGTCAATTTTTTACGTTTGCTAGGGATTCTGGGTAACAGACCATGGTGGGAGGCAGTCAAGTCACCCCATCCTGGATTCCCCTGGGTGTCTAGTTTTCAGAAATGTATAGGTTTGCTAGGTTTCCCTAGGTGCCGGCAGGGCTAGGGTACAAAATCTACAGCTAGTCACTTTGCCAAAAAAAGGGTCATTTTTCACTCCAAAACCACGTTGCGTTTTGCGCCGTTTCCTGTCACGGGCACTAGGCCGACCCGCACAAGTGAGGTACCATTTTTCTCGTAGGACTTTGGGGAACGCGGGGTGGGTGGAAATTTGTGGATCCATGCAGATTCCAGAACTTTCCATCACAGAAATGTGGGGAAAATGTGGTTTTTTTTTCAATTTTTTACGTTTGCAAGGGATTCTGGGTAACAGACCATGGTGGGAGGCAGTCAAGTCACCCCATCCTGGATTCCCCTGGGTGTCTAGTTTTCAAAAATGTATAGGTTTGCTAGGTTTCCCTAGGTGCCGGCAGGGCTAGGGTTCAAAAACTACAGCTAGACTCTTTGCAAAAAAAGTGTAAATTTTCAGTGTGAAAATGTGGTGTGTTCACCTTAGGTTTTGAGCCACTTCCTGTCGTGGGCACTATGCCTACCCACACAAGTGAGGTACCATTTTTCTCGGGAGACTTAGGGTAGTTCAAATTTGTAAAGCAACTGTTATTACCTGTTGATTTTTGATGCATTTCTCCCTTCCAAATGAAAGACATTGTGTAAAAAAAAAGTCATTTTGAAAAATGACCAATAATTGTCATGCAAATATGAGTATTCCCAATTTCGAAAATGTGCAAATATGCACTGTTTCTGAACTCTGTAATTTGTTCCCATTTCAGAAATACATAGGTGACTTTCATACCGATTTTTCCAAGTATACATTTTCCCACAATAATTGCTATATACCCGGACCAAAAAAAAAAAACATTACAAAATGCTGCTCATTTTTCTACTCTGGGTTCGTTGGGCTCTTGATGAACCTACAAGTCCTATATGTCCCCACAACCAGGAAGGTCTACCGGATGTAACGGTACATTGCTTTCAAAGAGATGTCATAATTCGAAGAAGTTACAGGTAAAAACGTTGACTCAAGAGGCTGCTTTTTTCAACAAATTTTTAATTTCTCCTATATTTGCCTGTAAATTTCTATAAAGAAACCTTGATGGATCAACGCAAATGACCCCTTGCTGAATTCAGAATTTTGTCTACTTTTCAAAAATGTATAGCTTTCCAGGATCCATTATTGTTTTGTTACCCTTTTCTACCGTTAACTGGAAGGAGGTTGAAAGCACAAAAAATAGCAAAAATAGGGTATGTCCCAGAAAAATGCCAAAACTGTGTAAAAAATGTTGGTTTTCTAACAAAAGTCTGTCATTCCCTAAAAGCTGGAGAAATTGTGATTTCAGCCCCACAAACCCTTTTTTGATACCATTTGCAGAGAAAAACCCAGAAGCTTTCATTTGCAGCCCGTTTTTCACATTTTTCACAAAAAAAAAAAAAATTGCTGTATTTTGACTAATTTCTGTGACCCCTCTAGGAGAATCCACAAACCCTGGGTACCTTTAGAATCCCCAAGATGTTGGAAGAAAAGGACGCAAATTTGGCGTGGATACCTAATGTGGTCAAAAAGTTACAGGGGCCTAAGCGCGCACTACCTCAAATAGCCCAAAAAGGGCTTAGCACAGGAGGGGAAAAGGCCTAGCAGCGAAGGGGTTAAATTATTCAGGTATCTTTTTCTTTGTTATTACCTCCAAGCACTATACCTTGACAGTCCAATATTTTCATTTATCCATGTAACCTGTTGATACTTTCACCAACAGCAATGTGGCAATCTTTGCCAGTCTCCTATCAGTGTTGACTCCCTTTGTTGATCCTGGTGCTAATGTCTTATTTTTAACCATGCTCCAGTCATTTGATGGACTGTATCCTGCATGACCTCATAGGCCTACATATAAACCATGTGAGTCCAGCTCTTATTCCACAGCATGCATTGCTTTGTGAAACCAAATGTCAGTGGTGCAACCATCGGTCTCCTTTGTTTCTTGAATCTTTTCTCCACTAGCATGTTGCCTATAGTCAGTCACTCAAAAGAGCTGATAAATGCTGGCTTCTTTCTGTTCCGAAAAAGGCAATACCTCTAACTTATGTGTTTTTTATTATCTTTATTTGAGTTCTAACCACAGCATCTTCTGATCCTTCTCGTGCCTCAAACCTTTCTGATGCTTGTTTTTCTTCTTACTTTGTCTCAAAGTTCGACTTGATCTGAGCCCCTCTTTCTTATTCTTTGTCTTTACAGGCTCTTCTTTTTCCCTTCGAATGCTCCCTCAGATAGGGTGAATGATACTTTTCCTGTGGACTCCCCAATAAGCCTATACTCTTTCTTCTTTTGCTGTAGTCTCTGCATTTGTAGTTGCTAATGACCAATCCACCCATTTACTAACCATTTGTCCACATTAGCATGTACATCAACTTGTTTGTCTCTCTGAAGATTCACATATTTCTTTTTCCACTAAGAAAATGTTTAGAATTTCCCACCACCATATGCTCAGTGGTCTTCCCTATCTCCAGGGTAAAGAATATTCTGCCGATCAAGTGGAATAATTGGGACATGAATTCTTAGCACTTATGTACAGATGTGGGAATGGCTAATGCAAGTGACTCAAAAATGGGCAATATGTCATCTAAAATGGGAGTGGAAAAGTGGAAATAATGTAATTACACAGGGAGGGCCTTGCAAATCCACTGACACCCCTACAAAGTGAAGGTCAGGCCACATCTACTCAAGTACTACAAAAGGCCAACCAAGCTCAAATTTACTCCAATCCAGCTGTGAACTGAGGGCCAGATGTACCAACATTTTAATGAGGTAGATCGCAATTTGGGACCATTATAAATCGCAGCCATCACAGGAATAGATGGTCTGCTGAGTTCAGCAGACCACCATGTCTGTGATTGCTTTTAAAAAAATATATTTTTTTTCTTTTGAAATGCAGCCCATTTTCCTTAATGGAAAACCGGATACATTTCAAAATAGAAAATGAAACATTTAAGTTCCACTTTTTTAAGAGCAGGCGGTGGTCAGCTGGACCACTGACTGCTCTTAAAAAAATAAATTTTTTACATTCTCAAACTAATTGCAAGCACCTTCCCCCGCTCATACCTGCAGCTGTCAGAAGTCGCAAGCACCCCCACACCCAAACCCCCCTCCACTCTTACATGCAGCCGCTGTGGGGAGTGTGGGAAAGTGGCTCTGTATATACTGTTCCCAAATAGGTACAGTGTATACAGAGTCCACAGTCCCCAGAGGTTTGGCAGAGGTTATAGTTAGATATAACCTTACTCTCTAAAGTGGTAGCTTGGTCGAGCAGTAAGGCAGTATCAGAGGACAGTGTAAAGCATTTGTTGTACACACGCAGTCAGCAAATGGTCTCACACACTCAATAACTGAACTCTAGGCCAATGGTTTATATAAAAAATATATGGTTGTTTTATTTTAGAACCAACAATAGGTATTAAAATATACTTTCCCAGAATGAGATGCTTTAGGTAAATACTTTTGCAATATGCAATTGACTTTTGTAAATACTGGTTACAGGTTGTTGCAATAGGCAACACAATTTCAAACACAATAATGCATTGAGTTCAATGGAAGTTTTAAGTTATTTGCAATAGATTACTTTCAGGATTACTTTTGTAACTCCAGGACTGGATTCTAGATTCAGCCCTGGGACAGTTCTTAGGAACAAGTGATAAAAGTCGACTTAGTTACTGTTGTGATTTTTAGGCAATATTTTGCTATTTTAAAAGTTGACACTTAGAAGAAATTTCATAGAAAACAGTCATTGATTCCCTATGGGAGAAAATTCAAGTTGCAGGTAAAGTAGGTTCTCGTTACTTTTGTAATCCAGTACTGGGACCTCTATCTAAAACAGGTAAGTAATTACGTTTTCACAGTTGGTACGATTTTTAAAGAATACTTGAAGTTTGCAAAAATCGACACTTAGAAAAAATGTCACAGAAAAACTGTCAATGATTTCCTATTGTAGAAAATTGGGTTACTGGTGAGTACGGTTGTGAATATTTTTCGGGGTCAGTGCTAGGCACCAAGATCCAGCACTGGGATCTCTCCTAATAGCAGGTGAGTATTTTCGTTTTCGTTACTCGCTTGATTTTTGGTGAATATTTTACATTTTAGAAACTCCACACTTAGAAGAAATTTCAGAAGAAGCCACTCAATGTTACCCTATGGAGGAAAATTGGGTTAACGACTTTTGGGTAAGTACTCGACTGGCAGAGTTAAGGTACTGGGCACAGACTCAGGGGTCTCCCAGAGTCAGGTAGGTACAGTTGTTACACCCTCAGCGGCACAGGGGCAGCCGGGTGCAGAGTGAGTTAGGCCCAATGTTATCCTATGGGAGGCAGGGGGGCCTTGGTTGGTGGCTGCTGACTAGCAGGCCACGTGGCTGTGGGAGCTGGGCTCCTGGTCACTTGCTCAGGGCAAATGGGGAAGTAGATAGGTGTCGAGGTTACACTGCCAGGGCCACTCGGGCGGCTGCGTGCAGGGTGCTTTTGAGCCTTCGGGCGCTCAATGGGTTTCAATGGGAAAGCTCCTGGTTGAACAAAGGCTGCAAGCACGGGGACGAAGATTCTTCAGGTGCCACCACCACTTCGAGAGGTAAGTTGGGTAGTTGGAGGATAGGTAGGTACCCAGGAGTTGGGCACAGCGGGCCACAGGGCGCCGGGTGCAGGGGTGCCTTTTGATGTCGGGAAATCTTACCCTCTGTTGATCGCGGTTGGGGGGGTACCTGGTTCTGAGGCTGCAGGCATCGTCAGGAGCGTTGAGGTGAGTCCTTGGGTGCCGGATTCGGGGTCACAGTCGCAGGGGGGACGTCCTCGGGGTCTTTGTTCACTCCGGCACAGGCCAGGCTTGGCAGGTGCAGAGTGTGCAGGGTTCGCGGTGCGGAGTCCCAGGTGCTTACAGCCAAAAGGTAGCCAGGTCCTCCGGGGTTTTGTGAGGTTGCTGGTCGCAAGAGGTGCCAGGATGTGGCAGGAGCAGGTTCGAGGGTCGACAGGCCGGTAGGGCTGGGGCCAAAGCAGTTGGTGTCTTCCTCTTCTAAGCAGGTGCACGGCAGGTCTTCTTTCTTCTTGCTCTTCTTTGTTTTTCTTGAATCTCAGGAAGGACGGCTCAGGGTGCCCCTAAATACTAGATTTAGGGGCGTTACAGGTAAGTAAAGGGCAGAGACCAATGGGTCCCTGCCCTGGGGTGGGTACACCCCCTTTCCTGCCACTCTCCTGTGGGAGGGGGCAGTAGCCTAGTCCTGATTGGGCAGGGCGCCCATCTTCAAGATGGCGAGCGCCCGGAGATGTGCTTCACCTCGCCTCCCCCACCTGAGGGGTGGCGTTGGCAGGCTGGCACATCCCCTGTCCTTATTTGGGGTTTCCGGCCAGGCTTCCCACCAGAGTGGGGGTAGCAAGAGGCCTGGGGAAGCTCACAGAGGCGGCATGCCTTTGAAGCTTCCCCCTGTCCATCCTGTGGGAGGAGAACTAGCACCTCGCCCAGGATGTGCATTGTTGCAGGCCCAGGAGAGCGGGGGCTCTCCTACCCAGGGGTCCAGCAACATGTCTGCTGTGTGGCAGCCTAGGCAGCCTCCCATACCAGACGTGGACATTAAATCCCACACTGGCATCAGTGCAGGTTTAATGTGCTGAGAAGTTTGATACCAAACTTCTCAGTCTTCACTGTTGCCGTTATGGTGCTGGGGAGTTCGTGTTTGACGAGCTCTCAGCACCATGTACTCTTAAATGGCATCACTGCACTTACAGTGCTCAGGAATGGACCTGGGTACTGTAGGGGCACAGGGCTCATGCTCCTGTGCCCACACCACTGGCATAGGGCACCCAGCTAGAGGGGTGGCTGATGTATGCCAGGGTAGTGTCGGTGGTGGGCATGGCACACAGGGATGTGTGCCATGTCAACTCTTTGTTTTGTCTTGTTCCCAGACACTCAGCCTGCAAGGGCAGTGTGTGTGTGCTAGGGTGCAGGGCCTCGAAGGGTGGCACAATGAGTGCTGCAGCCCTTAGAGGCCTTCCCTGGTCACAAGGCCCTGGGTACCTAAGGTACCATTTACTAGGGGCTGACATGTGGCCAGGGTTTGCCTGATTGGCAGGAGTACAGGGCACACTCAGTCAAAGTACATTCAGCAATTCAGCAAAAAGTGGGGGCATACCATGCAAGAAAGATGGCACTTTCTCACAGGGGGCAAAAGCTGTGGCACAAGGTCTAGCTACACCCCTGATGCCCCTTATGATTACCAAATCGATATACACTCTCAGTCCTAAATAGCGATTTGGAAACATGTTACTGAATCACAATTAGGGATTAATAGATACACAAATACCTTTTTACATTTGCAAACAAATGCAAATAGGCTTGATACATATGGCCCTATGTTACTTGCCATGCCTTGTCATTCTTAGGAGCTGTTTGCATTGGCAGAAATCAATTATGGAAGGAATAACACTATCGGTACAAAGGAAACAAGTGAAAAAAAAGGTCAATGCACAGACCCAGAATTGGCTTCTTGTAAACACATCATTGGAAACATAACGCGTTCACCAAGAAACAAATATAAACAAACATAACTAGCATCACAAATTTGAAAAAATAATATGAACAGACCAATACACATCAGAATCAAGAAAGAAGCTGTGGCAAAGCCAATGGGTCTTCCCTTTTACTTTTGCTGATGAAGGGCTTACGACTTTCCGAGTGCTTTTTCAAAGTGTTGTTCCACATTAAGACACAAGTGTTTCTTTGTGATGCTGCATAGCATCGGATTTTTTTTTTTTAAATACAATGATGTCTAGGAGTGCATCATCACGCACGCACTTGTATGCATCATTACACTACAGGGGCCCAGCATCATACTGTATACGCATAAATGCATCACCACACAAACACCTGCATGCAGCATGATGCAGCTGCCATTTTGTGTTTTTTCTTATGTACTGTTCCAAGATGGGGTTTCCCATATTGGAGAAGTAACTTAAAAAAGATATATTTATAACAGTGAGAAAGAGTTTTTGAAAAACAGGACACCCCAGGAGCAAATTGCAGCCACCAGGATCCTAAGAAAAAGTATAAATGGACGCTGTGATAAAAAGTGTGTCGCAAGTGAAGTGTGGGAGAAGTGAAATGGAAAAGCAAGGAGGGCAACAGAGGTTCTAGATGGGTGATGGGAATGGGGGTTGGAAAAAAAGCAGAAGCCAGAGAGGGAGGGGAAAAGGAAGCAATGAAGGTAAATGGGGAGAGTTGAAAAAAGATAACGAAATATCCGGAATGGACTGTTAGGGGTTGGGGTAAGGTATGAATGAGCTGGGAGAAGGGGTAGAGCAGGACAAAGAACACAGTGTGGGGATTTGAAGGGAAAGAAGCATTAAATAGAGAAAGAAGGAAAACACATGCAGTCCGATCAAGTGCTAAAAGAAATTTTTTTAAAATGTATTCCTGCATGTGAGTAGTCAAAGGAAATTCAATAAAAAGGATGGTAAAGAAGCTATACTCCATGGGAGGAGCAAACACAAGAAGAGGTAGGAAAGCCATTAAATAAGAAACAAGTAAATGAGAGTGACGACAAAACCAAAAAATAGCAAGCAATAGGCTGGCCTTAAGCCTAATGTATTTTTTGATATTGTCAACACTAGGTCTGCCACATCAGAGAGCTAAAAGCTGCCAATAAGTGAGAATCAAAAACCACATCTCAAGGGAGATACAAAGCTTTGAATACAAGTAGGCATTATTCCATTCACTGCACTTGCGCCAAACCCCTAACCAGCTCTGTCTCATTAAAACACAACCATTCACATGTACATCAGACTCATATCAAAAGTAGCCACAGGCACAACTAGTTGTCAATATTGTTGCCATAGGTTTTTGTTGCACTACACTTCATCCTGACAAATAATTTATTGAGGATGATATAGATTTACAGAAGAGGTTCCACATATGTGAAGAACTAATGGGAAGATTCTGCTTTCCTCAAGAGTGATGCTAGACATGTTTGCAGAATGGGGCCCATCCCTGCCACTGCCAAGTTAGCAGCTGCGGTCCACCTCTTGGCCACTGGATCACTTAAGAGGACTAGTGGGCCCACAGTTGGCATCTCAGAGGCAAACAAATACCACTGTATGCACCAGATATTGGCATGCTTCACTGGTTGAGTGCAGGAGCTTACTTGTGTGGGTGGCACAATCGGTGTTGCAGGCCCACTAGTATCATATAATTTACAGGCCCTGGGCACATGTGGTGCACTGTACAAGGGACTTGCAGATACATTTAATATACCAATTGTGGATAAGTCATTCAAACCACCTTTAGGAGAGAAGCATGTGCACTTTAGCACTGGTTAGCAGTTGTAAAGTCCTTAGCGTCCTAAGGTCAACAAAAACAATACAGCCAAAATTGGATGTAAACAGGCAAAATGTTTGGGGAAGACCACCCAAAGGCTGTCAGCTCTAACAATTATCTATATGGATTTTGTAGGAAGTAGGAAGTACATTCCCCCATGCTTCCATAGTGGACACAGGCACTTGTTTCTTTGTGTAAACATCTGACAGCTAGGAAGAGGGGGGAAAACCCTTGTTTTTCTAGTGATCGTCATAATTTGGATCTGTTCACCAGCTCAAACACGGATTTAAGATCCATAAATGATATGTATAATGAAGACTTGAACACTTTTACGTACGTGACACACACTGTACATAATTTTACAGCTTGGTCAATGGTGCTTATGCCATGTGGAATCTAGCCTGCACATCCATTAAAACCATATTTTGGTCCGCCCAGGCCAACAGCCTATTCACTCACCAATTTTTTCATCGACAAAGTAAAGATTATCAAAGAAAGTAAAGTATCCCCACAAGTTACCTTGAAATCAAGTTGACCCGGGTAGGCATGAAAGCCATCACCCTATCCTCATTTCTTGTGCATGGACTGCTTCAAGGACCTGCTGATCAAAGTCAAATTATGATCCCCTAACGACATTTGTCCACCAAACATTTTTAAAACTGAATTCTCTGACTTCCTGGACCCAGTCCTCTCACTCCTCAATCACTACATCAGCACAGGGACAGTACTGAGCACATTCAAAGAAGTCATTGTAGTACCCCCACAGAGGAAAATAGGAGGAGAGGACCCACTAATACTGAAAAACTACCACCCCATATCCCTACTGTCATTTTTGGCTATGGTAATAGAGGCACATTTGGCAAACAATCTCTGCACTTTCCTAAAAGTACCTAAATTCTTGGATCCCTGTCAGGCAGGCTTCCGCCAAGCTCACTTCACAGAGGCAGTCATCCTCTCTGTGACAGATGACATGCACAGAGAATTTGATACAGGGCATAGACAGACACTGGTCCTCCTGGACCTGTCCGTGTCCTTTGACATGGTGGACTACAATCTCTTAGTGGACCGTGTCAAGGCAGCAGGACTTGACAACTACCAAGAATCCAAGGAATTCTTTCAAATCACTATGCTGCTCACCTGCGACTGGATGAACAGTAATCATCTCAATCTGAACTCGGATAAAACCAAAATTGTCATTACCAAAAGTAATACCCCCACTATACTCTGCGCTCCACATACTTGAACTATCTGTTGGTACCCAAATTGAAAAAGAAGAGGACTGGCGGCACCAGATTCAAAGTCATCGTGTCCAATATCTGGAACTCATTCCCCCCCAGAGATCCGATCTGTTGCATGTTATTAAAAATTCAGGAAACTGTTAAAAACCTGCCTATTCAACCTAGCATACAACTAAACCCTTGCCAAAGCGCTCTCAGTTTACTGGCCTCACCCCAGCGCCATGAAACCAATAGGTGCTTGTGCACTCTACAAACGAACATAACATAACATAAAAGAATGCAGCCAAACAATTTCCCAGTGCTGTCCAATAATGATATAGGTCTATAATTACTGGGTAGAAGCTTACTTTCTTTTTTGTGGAAGGGAACTATAATAGTAGATCTGCACAGGAGGGGAACATGATTTTTTCCCAGGACTTCATTGAATATTTTGGTCAGGATCATTGACTAGACCTTAAGGTCAAAGCGAAACATGTATGCTAGAAAGTGATCAGGACCAGGCGCTCTATTGGTCTTCTGCGCTAAGATTGCTCTTTCTACTTCTGGGCGCAAAATGTTTATTTGTTCAGTTGGTGGACTCTTCTGGGTGCTGTGTGCAGTTGCTGTTATGGCACACAGCCTTAAATTGATCCACCCAGGACTGTGTGCTGGTGTGGTGATCTTGATTATTTGACACATCTCTGAATACTCTAGCAATTTTATGGCACGACACGGAGGCCAATATTATGCAAATCTCCTTTCTTGCGCAGCTCACAGCAGCAACAATGAAGAGATCTAGAACTTCTAAACATTTCAACATAGTATATAGTCCATGTGCACAAAGTCTTCTCCCTTCTTTGTGCGAACAAGATAACTTTATTATTCTTCTTTGGAAACTTTAGAGAAGACGTATGTAAAGTCTTTGAAACATTCAATCTGCAAAACAAAAAACATCAATTAGCTATCCCAGGGTGGGACTGTTAGAGGAGGGATAATCTAGCTAAAGTGGGGGAGGAAGCCACTCTATGGGGAGTCCTGTGAGATATTAGTAATTGTTCAACAAAACCACTTAACCTTAAGGTTCTTCTTTCATACTCCAACAAACACTTCACTACACACAAACTTTCGTTCTGTGGAAAAAAGGGGTAGAAAACAGAAGTTGGCATAGTTTTAGTCCGTTTTTTTAGGAAGAAACAAACTCCCTCAGGTTGATAAGCCCTACTGGTGATATCTAAAGCTTTAACATCTGACGTTTGCCTGAAGGAGACAGGGCACAGTAAGACAGTAAGTTTACAGGACAGTGCCTTTAATGAGAGAGTAGAATTCTCACCCCAATCGATAATTACTCGAAGAACATCCCTCACTTCCCATAAGGAAGAGTATTTGGGCAAAGGTGGATTTAAAACACGCATACTTCTCATGAGATTTTCTGTTAATAAGTTTTGGCCTACCGAGGTACCATCTACCAAGCAGTGCCCTGCTGCAATGGCCGATCTATAGACATTCACAGTTCGATAAGCCAGGCCTAAAGGAAAGATTTCAGACAAAAAATTGATAACTTGAACTAGTTCAGCTGGAATGGGATTGTAATTCCGTCGAAGGCATCTGATTTTCCACAGCCTCCGTGTCCTTAATAAAATCCAGATTTTCTGGTCATCAGGCTATGGAAAATCTACATATTCCCCCAGAAAGATCAACAATTTTTTTCTTCTGCAGCCTTAATCAAGTCTTTCCAGACTCCTTGCTGGTAAATTATTTTCTTTTTTCTGAATAGGACTTTAAACTTCCTCCTTGCGATCTTGAATGCTAAGGGCTAGAATGGCCGACTTTGAAGCTGGGGAACCAGGTTCGTGTCTGGTGGGAGGATCAAACTGGGTAAATCAGTTAACCTCGCCTTGCCTAAAAAAAATATATATATTGTAAATAAATGAATGAGTCTGTCTGTAATGCAACTAGTGTTCATGTAAAGCGCTCTGATACCTGCAGGCTGCGGGTCGAGTTCGTGCTATATGGAACTGGAGAAAACAAAACTTGAGCAAGAATTGTTCTATGGACGACATCACCGTATTCTTGTTCTCTGCACGTCAAGGCACAACACAAACTCCACTGACATGGTGGGCAGCAGGCCATCCACCAGGGTTTCAAAAGGGTGTTAGGACAAATATTGATTGTCACCTATCTCTCTTCTTTTGCTCAAATCTTCTCTATAACCTCTTTATTATCTTAACTGTCATATCCTGCCTCCATATATGATTACTTTAACTTGTTCTTACCATCTGCACGGTCCTCGACCTCCTGACGGACTATTCCTGTTGTATAATATGTACATATGATGTTATATATTCCTATGCTCTTACACTGTATTGTACTGCATGTCCAACCTTCCAAATGTATTTCTCTCCAAATGCTCCACTGTTGAAACAATCAATATTTGTCCTAACACCCTTTTGAAACGTTATTTCTATCAGTGGGGCAGGGGCTCGCCCACTGTTGAGAACAAATACCCGACTCATACGGTCACTAAGGGATTGGGACCCTTTTCCCCCTTCTTACTTTAAAGCATCCACCAGGGTTTAAATGACCCGGTGAACATCATCACTGAAGATTAAATAATAAGAACAAGTGAAAAGTGCTGCTTAAATTGGTCACATAAAATGCAATTATTGCAGACAGAGGCGTGAGGGATTTATTGCAGGAGCGCCGAATACTTAGACAGCCCCTGTAATAAACGAATGCTTCACAAGAACTGACCATATTAGATTGTGCAATAAGAACAGTTGATAAAATGGCAGCAATTCTCAGTTTGTCTGTAGTTTGTTTACATCATGTTCGATAACATCTTTTCTCCCTCTAAGTCTGTCAGCTTATTTTGTTTGCAATAAATTTGTGATTGATCAGCGACTGTATGTTCCGATAGCTTGTTAGCAAAAATATCAATTAGCCTGATACAAATGTTTACTACATAAATTATGTTCACAATGGTTTCTCTATATAAAATGATGGGCTTTTCCCTATACTCATCAAAATATTTGAGATTGGACAATTCTTTATCAGGGAATCTCTAGTGCTCCAGCTTATTTTTTATAAACTAAAAAGCCTGGAGGGGCAGAGATGTATTTTACCCCATCCATTCTAATTTTAAATTGTTTATATAGCGTGGAGAAATGTGTTCGCTGAACAACTCCGTGAGTGCTATGATGAAATTGGCCACCAGGTGGGAGTATATGCATTGAGAAAGTTGTGCTATGGTCCTCAGCTGATTTTCATTTTCATTAGCACTTTTCCTAAAATATGTATGTTGTGGTGATGGGGAGAACGCAGCATAAAAAGATAACTCATTCATTTTCATTTAAGCTTGAAATGAAGAGGGAAAGAGTAAAAAATTCAAGGAAAATGTAGCCCGTGAAGTGCCATAGTTAAACATTGTGACCACTGCCCTACTCTAAAATGCGTCTGTAACCTGGAACTGGGATGGGGCACAGAGATACGGAGTCGGTGCGGGAGTGGAGTAGAGGTAGCCGCTCTTAAAATCTTGGGAGGCTCAGATCCCTGAATAACGTTGAGATAACGTTTGTTTCTCCCTTTCCAATTCCCCGCTGCCCTCACCCCTGCCACAGGTGTCTGGGAAAAACAGTGGCAAAGATGAACTCAAACCAAGTGACATAGTGGCATTGTTCTTAACATTATAGAACTTAACAACTTGTACAACGTGCTTGAGGGTTCTCCGACCAAGGAATGCTCTTGACAATGGGTGCTAGGGCAGGCAGCCTGGGCCCTGGCAACGCTTCCAAAGGACAAATGGAGGAAAGGTGACTTGGGCAAAGGTCTCCTGCCACAGAAAAACATCTGGATGGGGCTGTGACTGAGGCAATGAACCAACCACCTGCATTCAACCACAAATGTGAAGACACGCTGGGCCCAGTAGACTAGCAAGGATGCCATGGGCACCGGTGCAAGCAAAGAAAATGGCCCTTTTGATCGCTGTCGAGGTAGAAAATATATCAATTATTATGGGTCAATGGTCCCCTCAGTGCTGTGGGCCCTGGTGCCACTGCACCTGCTATCCCAATGCTAGCTACACAAGTGGTTTGGCCAGGCAACCTTTTACTGCCAATGAAGCCGGTGATAAGTTTTTTAATGCCCTTGGAGTATTTACATTTTGCTTCCCCTTCTAATAAAGAGCCATTGTGCTAACTTTGTAAAATGATGACAGGACAAAAGTGAGGCCTCCATGGATGCTAGAGTAGGAGTTGAGGAAGTCCAAGCATTTTCTATGGAGGAGGCTGAATGAATAGAGCATGAAACGCTTTATATTCATTTTGTGTTTTTGTTAAAGCACATTTAAAATATGCTGGTTCACAACTAAGAGAGTATTTTTTATGTTTTAATTTTTTTTTTTTTACATACTTGCTTTTAGTTGGAAAACTGACAAGCATTTTCGCTAATACAAGACCAGATCTATTGATTTTTTCAACGCTTGTTTTGTCTGTTAAGGCATGGTATTGTTTAAAGACTGAATTAAGAGTTTGCCTCATATGTTCAATATCTCATTTAAACAACTGCATCCTCAGACTATGGAATCATTTTCTATGTCATAAATCTTAAAATCTAGAGAAAACAGAATGCTCAGGCTGGCAATGCAAGTCATTTCACTGGAATAAGTAGTCCAGGAAACTGGTTACAGATAGATACATATGTACAACGACTTATTTAGTGCAAAAAAGGTAGACAGAGCCTCCAAAAAATAGGAAGCATCTCATATTTCCTTCTTTGAATCTCTTAGTCCCTCTTGAAAATCCTTCCTTTACAACTCCTTACTAAAATGGCACTGGCCCCAAAATTATTTTTATTAAGTTTATTAAGTAAGGGAGCTGCATTGAGTGTGTTTATACATCTTTACAGTGCATGCCAAAACTTTTAATCACACCTGCCACATTGTTCTCAGCCAGCACGGTAATGTATCATCTCTGTGGAATGAAGAACACAGACAGGTATCCCATGAGCTAAGGCCTCAGAATGTACCCGAGAAAGGGCCCACAGAAAGACAGATAACCAGTCATACCAGAAACTCAAGTTATTAGTTAATCTCTATAAACCCACCTGCCGGGTTAGCATATACACAGGAATTCGATTTTAGAATGCAAGCAGCCTCTAATAAACACAAATCTTTTTCTAGAATATGTGTAACAAAATGGTACAACAAACACAAATATATTGTTAGTAGCAAACATAAAGAAGGGATACAGAATGAAAGAACAAGCATTATACTGGTTTTACCTATGTATTACCTACATATCCAAACCTGCAAAAGCAATTAGTTATTCATCTGCTTTAATTGCTGCATTGTGCTCTTTATGTATCAGTTTTAAGAGAAGTTAAAAAGTGTGTAAGAGAGTGCTCTCCTCCTCTTTACATTTGTGAGAAATGTAGGCTCTGTATTTGTGGCAGAATGCCTGCCTTATGACAGTCATCTGTCTTGATAAGCTTTGCCCTCGCCCTCTCTTACTTAGTTGCCCCACCCTCCTGCCCTGTATAATTTTAGCCATGGCTTTTGGCTTGGTGGGGTTATGGCAGGCTCTTGTTGCCTATCTCTTGCTGTGGACAACAGCCTGATTTCTGCCCAGCCAACTCCTAACACTGCAGTAACCATAGGAACAGCCTTATTTGAGTTTGGGAACACCTAAATTACATGAACATGTTCCCTTTGATGGTGATGATAATGTGTTAATGAATGTGCGGTGTTTGGGCAAAACATAATGGCAAACAATTGTGTGGACAAAATAGTGTGTCAAGAATATCAAGGACAAAAATATTGTGAAGGTAAGTTTCAAAGGATAAGCAAAGTTTTACGGTACTGAACTCCACGTATATGTACCTTGACAATACATCTATATTTTCAAGGTATGTAGATTTGGAGTTAAGAATAGTAAATCTATACTCACCTATTTGCACTTACGCTCTCGATATTTTGTTTCTCAATATTTTTGACACAATATTCTGCTCACACAAAACTTTTGGCATCGATATTCTATCAGACAACCGATTGCGTGCCACAGTTACTCATTGGTACCGATGCTTCATAGAACCAACTCAATCCCCTACTCTCCAGCATAGATCTATCCTACCACCTAAAGGTCAAGACAGGGAGGGTAGATGAGTGGGACAAATTGTCTCTGGACTTCTCTAACATCTACTCAAGCACGTAAGAGGGAACACTGCCTTGGCCGGTAGAGCCAACTTGCTACAGCACTCCATAGGAAATCCCTATTAGGGAATATAATTTAATATTAAAATAAAAGGGAAGTGAAGGAAAATGAACATGGGAGATACAAAAGCAATGGAAAGAGGGAATGGGGGCTCATGGGAACCCCTTTTAACAGTTTTTTTTTCTTCAAATGGTCCTTCACTCAGTGACAAGACTTGGGAACAGAACAAATGGGAATTTCTTTTCAAACACTGCAGAAAAGAGAAACCAGAACCAATCACAATGGCATTTACATTTTAAAAATCAATAATGTCTGCGTTGCATGTGAAAATCCATGTAAAAGGTCTTTATCATTGAAAGGTCCCTGGTTCTAATCCTTGAAGAGCCCTTGTCTATTTCACTTTCAGACCTCTGCTCTCACGCTCTCTATGCTAAATGTTATAATGGATTTTAGCTGTAGCTTGTAGCTTCCAGGGCCCACCTTTCAAATAAGATCCGCTGATGAGCAGCGAGTGTAAAGCTCTGTGCAGGTTTTGAGTGAACACGTGTCCACACTTGTGTGCATGTGTGCAGGCTGAGCGAGAAGGGCTGTTGTCTGACTAATCCTGCCATCTACAAATGGGATCACAGTGTTGTGTTTCGATTTAGATGCCCGTACATAGGTTCCCCTAAATCATGTGCTTATATAGGCACAATTCGCATTGCCCTTATTTGGACATAGAATCCCCGTCCTAATTTAGGCATTTTTCATGCTATCCAAATACAGGCATGGTCACCTACATCCGTTCATCCCACATCACAACAAGTTCTTAGAAACCAGACCCGTAAGCCATTGGGACTTTCCCTAGCTAGGATTATTGATTTCTCCAAGAGCTCATCTATTATGCATGAACTACTATTCCTTAGGGGTTCATCCATGACATCTTCCTCTGCCCGACTTTACGTCAATGCTAGCATTCCTAAGCACCTTCCAGGTATAAATATACCTTCCCTTACCATGGCAAAGCACGGCACGGCTCGGCACGACTTGACTGCACGGTTCGCCATGGCAAGTTCGGAAGAGACCATATCCCGACCTGACGCACTGACTAGACGCTGTCATCCCTGCTCGCAGAGAATCCAGCTTCCAGTGTTCTGACTCCCTTCGCGGGGTCTTAGAGTTCGAGAACCGGAAAGAGATTCTCACCTCTCTCATTCTAAAGGTATGGAGTTGACAAGAACCTAGAGGGACTCTTGGCATACAAACTTAGTATATACCATACTATAGAAAACAGCACCTGCTCTTACCTCGTACTACACTTAGGTTAGGTACACTGGGGTAGAACTATTTAGAAGCATCAGACGAGTATTCACTTTTTAGCCTGTGTTATTTATGTATGTATATATGAATATATGTCATAGCTAAAAAACAATGCAATTGCAGTATTATTTCTTCTTACTGCTTACGCTGTGCGTATTATATTTTTCTTACTGTCTAATGATTATAACAGCTCACATCTCTTAGACGAGAAACAAGACTGTTCAATAAACCCTTTTATTGAAACGCCCGTCTATCTGTTTCTGTGAAACTCTAAAGAAACTAAGCATGCACGATTGACTGAGTGAAACTGTTATCTATTGTTTCCACAATTCTGAGACGCGTTCCGATTCTAAGGGAAACAAAGTTGTCATGTTTATGCGGTTGTCAGAAACGAATCCCTTCTTGTTCATTCGAGAAGTTTCTAGTGACCTCTGAGTTAGCTGGCACACACAAGTAATTAAGTTTAATGTACTCGATAGGAGCATTCTGACCTTAGTCCTATGCAAAAACTATAGTGTATATTATTCCAATGCGCAGAGCCTATCAGGGAAATAGGAACTACACTACAACAGATGATACCTACGCTAAGTTGGCAGTGCATGACAAGGCCTGACAATTCAAGTCGGAATTAAAAAATGAAGTATCCCATTTGTTTTTGGCTGAACTGTAAATCTGTAGGTTTAAACTGGTTTGCATTATCCATTTGGATATTGGATTTTACCACGATGTGTTATTTAATTTATTTATATGTATATATTATGCATACGCTACATATTTTGCACATTCATTGCTCATTTGCACATTACTCGCACTTTTGCACTTTATAACTCGTTTTGCACTCTTATGCATATGCACTTAATATAATACAATAAAATAACAAAAAAACATTCTCACATTGATAGGAATCCACCATATACATCACTTTTAAATGGATTGACATGTAATTTTATTGATATACTGATTCCCTGCAATTTGCTTTTATTTGTGTAACATTGTTTTGTACAGCCCTTTAAATACATTTCTAGTAGGATTTGCACATTTGGTATTTTTAATCGCTGGCCGGTTTGCACTAAGCAGCTAATTTTATACCGGCCGGCGCCTAACATATGTGCTGATCACACGATTTGTTCAGGGCACTCTGAGTTTATTAAATTGTCCAATTTTCAGGTCTTTATGATGTTTAAACTCAGTAACTCAGATCGGATAGTGTATTTGTTTTATCCATTGACATTTGTTTAACATGTTACACCGGTATTGTACAGCCATTAGGAATGTTTTTTGCAGGGAGACGCAAAATGTATACTATAGTATGTCTTCAATGTCTATCCATCATGTGATATGGGTGCTACCACTTTAAAAATTGTCGCTCGCAAAGTCAGCCACATGTGATCAAGGCCGTTTTCCGGGCGAAACGCGTCATGGCAGACAGAAGGGAGCCACTAATACAATAAAGATTTTTGTATTTACCGACGAAGAGGAGTTCGTGGATTAATTTTCCACCATTCAGCGAAAGTTGGTGAATGCTTGAAGCTAATATATATATATATATATATATATATATATATATATATATATATATATATATATATGTCCAAAGACTTCTCCCACCAGCCTTGAAGATCCTCCAACTGCCAAGGAAGTAAGTACACGAGCCTGCATATAGTGCAAATTTTTTATTCAATGCCCAGAGCGACAGCCATAACGTTTCGGCTCCGTGGAGCCTTGTTCACATGTGTATATATATATTATCTACTGGCGGTCGCCAGTAGATAGTTATAGTTAGGATTGTGTTTCCATAGGAAATCTGCAACATTCTATTTGGAATAACTTTGGCGCCGATTGACGAATCCTCGCGAAATTTTCAAAATAGGTGGGGCGCTCCGCTCCGCTCCTTCCCTGAAAGTCTCGGGGGGATTCGTCAAGCGGGGGCTGAGAAAAAGGGGGTCCCAAAACGCATTTTCCCCATGCATTTTTCCATAGGACCTTTAGTCCAAGCTACAGCCTACAATTTTTTTTTTTTTTTAAATACATAACTTAGCATTTAAAAAACCGTACAAATTCACTGAAAAAACCATAGGTTTCACACACGTTATAGTTAGGAATTATCATTTAAAAAACCTTGCAAATTCACTTAAAAAAACATAGGTTTCACACATGTTATAGTTAGCTGGACATTTCACTCGTGAAAAACCATTGAAATTCCCCCGTTATAGTTAGTGCAGGCAACTATAACTCACGCGACCGCAATCCTCTGCTGATGACGTCAGATATTACATCACTGATGACATATGTGTCTTTCTGAATAAAAATATTTGTAATATATGTATAGCTAAAAATTAATGGAAGAAGACATAGGTAAATAAGTGTCTAAATACAGTGATGTAATATCTGACGTCATCAGATGTTCCTGGAGCTCAGCTGTCAAATTACCAAGGGCACCAGCCGTAACATTAACAGTGGATTCAACCACACGAGTCAGCTGTCTCAGGTTCCTACTATTAACCATAGGTCCCAAAAACGGCAGGAAACCCAAAAAGAAATCTCCCGCTTCCTGACCAGCAGTATCCTCCTTACTAATCACGCCTCTCACAACTCTGGTCTTGTGATAGTCAGAGGCAGCAGTAAATGTCGGCGGTAGCAAGTTTGCAATATAACATGTGCCCGAGAAATCAGGGGGCAACCATGTATACGCTCGTTCATTGCAGATAAAATATGTACCCTTGGCAGCCAAAAATGCAGGGGAAAACTGTGACGGAAAAGTGTACGTTTCAGTACAGTCACTTCTCCCCAGTTGAGCTCTTGGATTCTGACCATTACCTTGTAAACAGAACCGACCTATGTGGGGTACGACCCAGATTGGGGATGAGATTTTTCGCTGTCTTTCACCCAGACTAATACTATACCCCGTCGCGTTCCACCCTACATAAGCTCTCAATTCTTCTTTGGGAATAGATGAGTATGCGTCGATATCTCTGCTCATATCGGCAACTCCTTTCATTAAAGCTTTGTTATTGGTGCTAGGTCTGATGGAACGCGGTTGTCGCGGGGAGTAGGCATCTAATGCAAAGAGAAACATTGTCTGGAATGCCCATGACGATCCATTGTAACTAAACGGCAGCACTAGATAGGGAATACCCTTATTAATGGTATGTGGCATTAAACCACACACCCAGCAATTGGTCACTCTGTTGTGCTGAAGTTGTGCCTTTTATGCGTGCATCACTGAACGGCACAAAATGAGGTACAGTGTCTGTTTCAGAGTCAGCGATACCCTCCTGGACCCACTGGTCATACGGCAGAGGCAAAGGTATCCTTTTAACATGGGCGCCGTGGATCCAGTTCTTCTTCCCCTTTACTCGAACAGCTGATCTTGTAGATAGAAGTACGAGATGAGGGCCAATTCAACGAGGCTCATCGTTGCTCTTGCGTTGGAAATTTTTCACCAAAACCCACGTGCCAGGGTCGATAGGGTGTCCTGGAGCCTCAGAGGCCTGGGGAAGAGTATCGTGCACCTGTTGGTGTAAAACACGCAATTTAGCCGTCAATTCGTACAAATAATCAAGCAGTACTGGATGTTCGATTTCACTGAATTTTGTCGGTCTTGGCACACCCCATACATTAGCCGGGCGGCCAAAAACGACCTCGTAGGGACTAAGTCCCACTCGTGAATGCACAGTCATTCTGGTGGACAGGAGTGCTAGAGGCAGAGCGTCAGGCCATTTAAGACCTGAGCTCGCTTGGATTTTGGCCAGCTTGAGTTTTAGAGCGCCATTGTAGCGCTCTACTAATCCAGCTGATTGGGGGTGATTTGCAGCGTGGAATTTCTGCTTAACCCCTAATCCCTCACACACATTCTTCATCACTTGACCCACAAACTCACTCCCATTATCACTCCACACCATTCTTGGCATTCCAAACCTAGGGAAAAATTCCTTCACAAGGGCTTTGGCTGTGGATAGAGCAGTGTTGTCTTTTAGGGGATACGCCTCTATCCATTTTGAAAAAGCGCAGACAACCACCAATACATATTTCAGGTTGTTGCACCTTTCCATGTGGATAAAATCTAGCTGCAAAACTTCAAATGGATATGATGGAGGCGCAAAATGACCAGCTGGAGCTGGGGTTCCCCTACCAGGGTTGTACTTCAAGCATACCATACAATTCTTGACCACATTCTCTGCACACTTAGGAATTCCAGCATTCTGCCATACTGGAGCCAACAACTTACAGATTCCTTTCGTACTGATATGTGCCATTCCATGTGCCATAGTAACCACTGGAAGCACATATGCATCAGGTAACAACCATCGCCTATGTTCTGACAGATCAATCCAACAACCATTCTCATCCAACTTACCCATACTTTCTCTCCACTTGCTCAACTCTTTCTCTGTGGCTTCAGCTTGAAGGGACTTTACATTCTCTATTGTGTTTTCACACATTCCAACATCACCAACCCATCTGGCAGGGCCTGCAACATACATTCGAGTCTTCACATCTTTTGCTGTTTTATTACCACGACCAACATCATCAGTGATTTTCTTGTGCGCACTGCATTTCATAATCGCAACTTGTAACGGTAGGGTCAGCGACTCAAGGAGATCATTCACCAACTTGCCATTCTGAATCTTAGCTCCATGCGAAGTCAGGAACCCACGTTCTTTCCACAATCGCCCAAAACTGTGCGCCACGCCAAAGGCGTACTGGCTATCCGTATATATGTTCACTTTCATTCCTTCAGACAACACGCATGCTCTCGTAAGGGCAATCAATTCTGCTGCTTGAGCCGAATTTTGTGGCACACGTGCAGTTTCCACAATCGTGTGCAAAGTCGTGATAGCATATGCAGCAGTCGTATCACCATTTGGAAGCTTGAAACACGAACCATCCACCCATAAAGTACCATCACTCTCAGTCAGGGGAGTATCTTTAAGATCTACTCTCCCTTTCGTCTCTTCTTCGGTTCTGAACAGACAATCATGTTGCTCAATCTCATCTAGGTCTGCTGGAATTGGTAATAGTGTAGCTGGATTCAACGTGTTGCATCTCTTTATGTGTATATGATTTGCTAACAGTGTCAGCTCATAACCAGATAATCGCGCACTAGTTAAGTGTTGTGTCTTAGTCCTGTTTAACAATGTGTCCATAGCATGTGGAACCATAACAATCAATGTATGATCCATTACTAGGCCAGCAGACTGTCGAATAGACATAGCTGCGGCGGCTGTGGCTCTCAGACAACTTGGCAATGCCCTCGCTACCGGGTCCAAGGTTGACGAAAAATATGCGCATGGACGCGGTCTGTCGCCAAAATGCAGTGTTAACACTGATAATGCGCAACCATCTTTCTCATGAACATACAATGTAAAAGGCTTGCTGTAGTCAGGGGTACCCAACACAGGAGCTGAACATAATGCATTACGCAATTCCCAAAAACTTTTCTGACACTCTTCAGACCATGGAATAGGATTCGGTGTGTCTTTACATGTTAATGCTAACAAAGGTTTTGCCAACAAGGAAAACTTAGGAATCCAATGCCTACAGTATGAAGTAATGCCCAAGAAAGCACGCACTTCTCTCTGTGTTCTTGGCATACTCAACTGTGCAATGGCTTGAATTCTTTGGGGGGTCAGTTTCCTTCCCTCCTTCGATAAGAGATGACCTAAGTAGGTCACTTCTTGTCGACAATATTGCAGCTTTGAGAGAGACACATTGTGATGAAAGGCAGACAAATGACGCAACAATGACAAGGTAGCATTTTTGCAAATCTCTTCAGTATCCACGGCGATTAGCAAATCGTCAACATACTGAATAAGGATAGCGCCACTGGGTAAAACAAGTGCATCAAGCTGCGCTTTTAAAGCTTGACTGTATATTGATGGACTCTCACAGTAGCCCTGGGGAGCGCGTTTAAAGCGGAAGCTGCGACCTCCTAAACTAAAGCCAAAAATGTCTCTGCTCTCCTCTGCAATTGGGATGCTAAAGAAAGCATTCTTTAGATCGATCACTGAGAACCATGCAGCGGAGGCTGGAATCATGGTTAATAAGGCAGTTATATCAGGGACAACTGGAAACTGTGGCACAACAATCTTATTAACCTCTCTAAGATCAATCACAAATCTGTAAACAGGTGGCTGTGAAGGGTCCGTTCGTTTTAAGACAGGTAAAACAGGACTATTGCAAACGTTGCCTCTTGTCTCTTCAATTACATCCTTTTTAATCAAATCACTGACAATTGCTAACAATGCTTTCTGACCTTCATTGGAGATCTTGTACTGGGGAATACGTGGCAATCTGACATTGGCTTTTAAAGTGACCACGTATGGCGGTATTTCCAAAAGACCCACATCATTGGGACCAGTAGCCCAAAGGACATCCGGAAGGGATGACAATTCAGGTGGCATTGCATTTTTAGACAAATACATCGGGGAAATCACTTTCTTGCCTAATGTAAGTTGTACTCCTGAGGGAGAACAATATAGCGTTGCATGCAATCTTTTTAGCAAATCTAATCCTAGCAAATTTTCACCACAACCTGTCGTTAGGATGAGGGGTGCTTTTAACTCGCAAGGTCCAACAGAAAGTGACATAGGACTAGAAATCGGGTTCCTAACTGGGGCGCCAGAAAAACCTACTGAAACATTCATTTCACCAGACAAAGGCGCGCCAGGGAGTTTTGAATGCATGATTGAACTCTTCGCAGCACCAGTATCCAGCAGAAAGGGCTCCGTTACATTTGCTGTAGTTACTTTAACATAGGGTCCGCTCTGATCCACTGGCACTGAAACAACTCCCTCTCTCTGTCTACGGCTGTCCTAGTAATCATTATCTTCTACATTGTCATCTTCTGCATAATAATCATTATTGTAGTACTGAGCTGAATTACCAGTCGCGTTGGCTTGCTGATCAAAGCTATTTATGGGATTTTGAGGCGGAAGAGGACGCGCGTTCTGGGGAGCATTCCCACGCCCTCTGCCTCTAGGAGCTTGTTGACCACCTCTACCTCTTGCGCCATACGCATTACTGTTACGCTGCATTAATTTAGGGCAACTATATTTAAAATGACCTTCCTCATTGCAACATGAACATTGGTTGGGACCTACAGGGATTTGTGGTTGATAATACCCATTCATTTGCTGATTATTCTGAAATTGTTGGGGCTGCTGATAGATACCTTGTGTTTGCCTATAATTATTCTGTCCTCCACGTGGTGGATAAGCCTGCTGCAAGAGGACCTTTGTTTTCAGTTCTTTCGTTTTCTTATCTGTTCTATCCTTCTCATCTTTGTCTCTATTCTCATAATACTGTGCAGTAGCCAGTATTTGCGCTGAAGAGGAAACAGCCCAAGAACTTTCTTAGTCTTTTAATTTCTTACACAACTCGGGAAGTAGATTCTGCACAAATTTATCAACAAATAACCGTTGGCCACCTTCAGTGCTCATGTCTTGACCACTGTGGTCGATAAACGTTTCTTCAAACCTGGTGAAGAAATCAGACACTGTCTCATCTTTCTTCTGCTTACATGCGGATAGTTTATCCCAATTTACGCGCATCGCAGGCATTATAGTTTTCATGTAGGTAATAATTCGACCAGGGAGTTCTGCTACTAAAGGGTCAGGTTTCGCGCCACCAACTTGGCCAGCATCTGCAGCAATGATATTAGCCCATGTGTTACCCAATTCTGCAGCGTGATCTACATTACGAATGGATCCCCATAAAGGCTGTGGAACAACATTCCCAAACAACATATCTATGTCAGCCAAATTCATTACACATGATTCTGCAGTTTGAGATAACTCCTTATAATAACCGGTAGGGTTTTTACGGGGGTCAGGCAATGTCTGCTTAAGCGCTAAGACCTCAGAACGCTTCCAAGGGACATGCACCCAAACACGCTGAAAATATGGCTGAACAGGTGGGTTAGCAGCTAAATCACCAGGTCTCCAAACTGGAGGAACCTCACGCATTGGATATTGGTGTGCTTTTACCTTCTTCCCCACAGGGAAATCCTGCTCAAACAACGATTGCTGACAATCACCATTTCTGAAGGACAGTAAAATTGCAACTGCTTTATCTACATTGGGGACCACAATTGTACCTTTTTCAAAATCAAATCGCACTCGACACAATTCCTGTGGGTTTGGGTTTGCACCATTATCCTCCAATTCCTCACAGAGGAATTCACACATTTTGTCAAAGACATACCTCTGTGTTGGGGAATCCCATTGGTGAAAAACGGTAACAACTGATTCCACATTATAGAGTAAAGGGAAACCAATCCACCTACGCGCCAGATGATCTAACACCTCTTTCTCGTCAGGACCAGGCAGCTGACTACGCAATTGTTTACGCTGTAAACCAGGAGTCGCGCTCGATGACCCAAAGAGAGGCGACATTAAACTAGTAACTACATTAGCTAGTCGTTGTCGTGCTGAAGGAGAAGTTGAGGCAAAAACAGGGGGATAGACAGAGGGAAGAAAAACAGATTCAGATACAGGTACCTGGGTAGTGTAAGAAGGAGCGCCAGGGGAAGCCGCTGGCGTGCTAGACAAAGTCGCAGGAAGCGCGGGGGTAACAGGTAACAAAACTGGCGGCCCTTGAGAGGGCTGCACTGCAGGGATAGGAGCCAGCTGAGGAGGAGCTGGCGGCTGTGGGAAGGCTTGCGGCATATTTACTGGAGGCTGCGCATTTACAAGCTGTGGAGGCGCGGTGGCATTTTGCGCATACGGGGGTGGCGAACTTAGCAAATGGGACATTAGGGAATCTTTCTCTTTCTCTTTTGTCTCAGCTTGCACAAGGGGTGACAAAACAGGGTAACATTTATCAATCCCTAGTTTGCGCTGTCTGTGCAATTGCTCATTCATTTGTTCCTCCTCATTATCTTTAAATTGCACAGCTGCTTGCATCACTGACATACCTCTTTCTCTCTTATTTCTATTCGCTAGCTTAATTTCCTTCTGTTTGGCTTCCTTTTGCCATAGGCGGAAAGAATCAAACATCGCCGGCCGGGCTTTCTTTTTAAACAATTTTACTTCCAAATTATCTAAGATATCTGTATCGAAACTACCATTTTGGGGCCATTTTAAAACACCGTCCTTTCTGGTGTATCGGATCCATACTTCATTATATGCAATGGGGCCCACGCCATGTTTTACATAAAGCTCATAAGTTGGAGTTCCAATTGGAGGAACCGGACATGAATCCTCTAACTGGAAATCCCTTCCATAACTCAAACAAAATATTCTTCCAAATACACTAGCACCAGGCATCTTCGCTCACTAGTCTAGTTTCAAACTTCAAAGGATTATCGATTACGATAGTCTCGTGAATACACGAGTCCTCTGGCTTTGGGGTTTGCAAACTCCAAATCAAAATAATCCCGAAGGATACCAAATTCAAACTGGGAGACGCTCCACTTATACTTAACTGAATATCGATGATCAATGGCGTCACCAGAAGACTCTCTCGATTGTTTCGCTCTACCAAAATCGTCAAGGGTCCAAAACAGGGCGATTAATCAGGGCAGCAGTCCTTCGTAGCCGTCGGGACGCGGAGAACCTCGCAGAAAAGACCTTCGGACCACGTCGACATGCAGGGGTCGATGAAGTGGCGGCCTTCCTCTAGAATTTCCACACGAAGCTCCTCACGAACCTCTGGCTTGGACCGGTACCGCTGAAATCGCGCCGAGTTGGGCGCCAACTGAAGTACTGGGAATTTTAAGCCCAGCGGTGCAGGGGAACACACCTTATGACTTCGGGTTCTTCCTGTTTCAGACCTACAGAAACACAGAGTCTTCTGGGTGAAGTCAAAGATCAGTTTATTGGCTGCAGACCAATTACAGGTATCCTAGAAGTACAACAGCGTGTATGTTCTCAGGAGACTGCTAAAAATCACAGAAACGGGCTTCTCCTTAAATACAAAATATCCTGCTTCAGGCATACATTCCTTGTTTTATGGCATGGTCATTTATATGTATATATTTCAAACGAAAAGGCAGAGTCACGATGACCATCCCACATTCCAGTTAAGCCAGCCCGCAATTATTTACCCAGCAAGGCTCAGATCCCACATCAGATATCGATAGGCCCCAATAAACATGAGCATCTCCTGTTTGGAAAACAAGCCATAAAGCAGGAATAGTCAGGTGCGAAAGAGATCAGCTGGAGGTTCGTGTTTAATGTAAAGGCTTTATGGTGTGTCAAGCCCTGATGCTAATCACAGGTGGCCAGAGGACGGGGAACTCGTGAGACCGGACTGACCTGGGGCAGCGGAGCCAAGCTGCCCAGGTCACAGAGAAGTCAAAGGAAAGCACATGTGCTCTAAAAGGCCCGTATTTGCTTCATGATATGTAGCCTATGTGTGGGCAACCATAAGATGGCCACCGCTCTAAGATGGAACCCACGTAGTGATGTATAATAGCGTATACACAGTGCATTCATAGCTAAAACGTTACACAAAGCACTTGTACATACCGCATTAACCATTCGCGGTTCGATAATACCGGGATAGACAGGGGTAGGGCCCTGCCTCCTACGGGGTCCCAAATTTCAAAGTACGACAAGCTGAGCGAGCAAACAACCTCCTTTGAGGCAGCAGGCTCTTATTTCTGACCACCAAGGATCTTTAAAGTATCATGCCAACACCTTTGTCTCATCTCCGCCTTTCGCCACGATCTCCCATGTGGATAGGGCAGTTTTGAGAATAAATCATCTGCCTGGTGTGGAAATAAAGTAGCACTCCTCAGAAAGTAAAGGCCCTGCATTAGTCCTGCCGGGCTCTATTTCCCTCACACTTCTGAAGCTTGAAATAATGAACAACACCCACATGAGCTGGCAGCTTTTGAATCACTTTTTTCAACAAATTCCTTCGCTAATGCAAAATACATTTTCCAGAAGGAAGAGATAGTCTCTGCTTTGAAGAGTCTGGGCCTTAGATGTGTATCATTAGCCTTATTTTACATTTTACTGCCTAGTAGCATTGAACCTTTTACTGAATTTAGAAGACAAAGTTCTATTTGTTGAATACGTTTTCGTGCATTAGTGCGCTATATCACAGTTTAACTGCGGCCACAGTGGACAAAGCACGATTTAACTTTGAAAAGAGTTTACAGATATGATCTGGCTGTCTCTGGCAAGATGCACCTCACAGGAATATTTACAGTCTGCTATTGTTTTCTTGCTGTGTTTCTTCATGCCAACCAAAGTCAGGGTGGAAAGTTTTGTTTTATGGCCTACAAGGATCCGAATGTTAATCCGACGGAATTTCCCTACTGTGTTTATGCTGCCGGTCTTTTAGCCCTTTTCGAGTCACATTCAAAAGATTTATTTTTGTTTCTCAAAGTGACTCAGGGCCACTGGTCAGGAATTTGCCTGTAGCACTTTCCAGTCTTCCATGGGAGCGCTGAGAGGTATTCGAAAGCTCTGCACCGACGGTGCCTCTCAGTAACCAGACCTCGACTCCGCCCTGAAGCGAGATAGTAATGTCATCCATTTCCGACAACAACTAGAGAGCATCTAAGGCTTTATCGATTGATTTCTTCCCCTCCACTCCCGTTTACTGTGGCTCAGTACAGGGGCTACACCCTCCAGAAGCTTTTGCGTCGGAAGGCGTCTTTAGAATGGCACGTTGTGACTGACCGACCAGAAGCTGAAAGGAGATTGGTGGTGCTTGCATACCTTGCACAGTACATCATGGTGATCGCCTGGATGTGGCCAGTGTTAAAACTCTAATGCTTTTTCAGTTTCATTTTAGCGCCCGTTGCAGCCACAGAGTCCTCTAAGTGTGAGGAGTTCAGGCTTGGACAATATATTTGCAAAGATCCGGAAATAAGTTACATAACACAAGAACCATTTAAATGCACAAATTAAACAGCATATGCTCCATGTTATCCAGCTCCTAATATTACTTGCAAGGATGGGATCCAAATGGCAATGAGACACGTTTTACGGGGAAAAAATTGGATTTTACAAGCCCACACCGTGCCCTAACGTAAATGGTTACTACGGAGCAAGACTTAATCAACTGACTATTACCAACGAAACCTTTAGAAAAACACAGATGTATCCGTGAAAATTCAAACATGTCTAAGGATAAAAGGGTCGCAAAACCACACGCACAGCTTCTACAGGACAATGGAAGTTCTTATGGTTGTTACTTTGGCAGAAGCACTCGGTATGCAGAAAGTATTTTTTGTCCTTTTAAGGAGCAGCCATTGAAAAAACTTTACTGATGGGTATTGGTAGAATATGAAATTCATTTTCATAATGACAGTTTCAGAATCTTTAAGAACTAATGCCATGTCAAATAATTGCATGTTTTGTTCGCAGGCTTCCACTCTGTCAACTTGAACAAATCCTTACATATCAGTTTCTTCATTGTATGGGCTCAAGCATAAACATTGTTTATTTTAGTGTGGGAAGCCACGGACTTACTGAACAATGCTATGAATATAAACATAATTTAATTTACAATCTTTTTGTGTAAATATTGTTTATAGGTGTTAACTACTATGATGTGTATTGATTTTAATAAATAAGATTTCGAGACTCCGAGACCATTTGGTTAATTACTTATTATTACCACACTTCCAATAAGCAGTTTAAAAAAAAAAAGAAAATAACTGAAGCCACAGGTAGCAGAAAGGATCGAAAGAGTTTTTTAATGCTTTGTCACCGTGCTGATCCTCACAATCTATCCTCCAATCAACTCATTTCTACTGGTCTTGCATTAGCTAATTAGCGCGTCCCCAGCCTAAATAAAGAGCAAACAGTGAAACAAAAGGGATATGGAGGTCAGGCCAGAGGTCAATACAAGACCCTCATAGGAACGAATTTCCCACGCAGAACCAAAGATTAATGGCCCAGCAGGTGTTAATGTGGTCTGTCAGACACTGAAATCAGGAAGAGCGGTGCGGCGAGGTAACCACTTGGCTGGAGCGCGGATGACCAAACAATTCTCTGATTCCAGTTTGGTCGTATTTTTCCATTTATATTTATAAATACAGACGGAAGAAAAATATTTTTCCGTCTGTATTTATGTGTAAAAATCCGTTTAAACGGAAAACCGGGAGCCTTAATTATATATATACCAATCTGTATTGAAGATTGAGTGGATATATAACTGTCTGGATGGAGGATTTAGTAGCTGTCTGACTATCTGTTTAAGTGAGTAATTCAAAGTGTCTCACTTAATACATGGATTAGTAACTAAACTATGTGAATGTGTGCATCAATGTCTCTGTTGTTGTATAACATGCTGCATCAGTTGGTCACTAACTACATGAGTGTGTATATTCGTTATTGATTAGTTGGGTGAGTATTTGTATGGGACACTGAGTTTGTGTGTGGTTGGATGGGGTGTGTGTAACTCTATGCATAGATGTGTGAATGGTTGATTGACTAGGTGTATAGGTTTAAGAGTGCATGTGGAAACAGTTGTTTGGGTGACTGAGTGTATTTATTTGTGTGTTGTTGAGCGAATATATGTTTTAGTTGTACGTCTTCAACAAAGTAAAAAAATAAAAGGCATTGTATGTGAGAGTTGGTGTATATAAATAAGTATGTGTGAGAGTAACTATATGAATTAGTGTATAATTGTAATGGTGATTTTTTAACATATTAACTATGAGTTACTGTGTTTGAATAAATGAAGTGTTGTTGGATAATTGTATAAGTGAGTAAATGTAAGTGTGATTAATTTTTTTCATGAGTGAGTAGGATGACTGCATAACCGACTAAGACGACTGCTGATGTGTCAATGTCTATATATGTGTATAAGTGCATTTGATAGTGTTCTATTAATTAGTGACTGCATGTATAAATGATTCTGTTGTTGAATGGGGAGTTGTGTGTGTAGACTTAGGAATCAGTGAGTGGGTATGTAGTAACTGGTATTGGTGTGTCAATGGTTTCAAATATGGTACTCTGTATTTTACAGTGAGTGATGAAATGTTATACTAGTGTAAGATGAGGTGTATCAGATTGTCACGTGGATGATGTCATCAGTGATGTCATCAGTGATGTCATTTGAGATGTCATCAGTGATGTCATCAGTGACGTCACTGACCATGTCATGAATGATGCAATATGTGACATCATCAGCAGTGCATTGCGGGCGCGCGAGTTATAGTTAGCAGAACTAACTATAACGGAAGAATTTCTATGGTTTTGTATGAGTGAAATGGCCAGCTAACTATAACACCCCTGAAACCTATGGTTTTTTCTGCGAATTTTTAAGGTTTTTTAAATGCTAATATCTAACTATAACGTCTCTGAAACCTATGTTTTTTTCAGTGAATTTCAATGCTTTTTTAAATGCTAATTTCTAACTATAACATCTCTGAAACCTATGGTTTATTTCAGTGAATTTCAAAGGTTTTTTGAATGCTAATTTTTAAGTGTGATAGTAGTTATGCCTATTTTTTTGTACTGATTTTCTACAGTTTTTTAACTGTTTATTTATAAATATTTTATTCATTAAATAACATTATATATTTTTCTGAAAATTGCAAAAAAAAATGTTTTAAAACATTCAAACTGAAATATTGATAAATTTTTTTCAATTTTTTATTTTAATATGTTTATATTATTTTCTTTAAAAAAAAATTCCAATTGTTTTTCGGAGTCGCGCACTCAAAGCGTACACATCACGGTGGGTGCGCGGATTCTAGCCACCATTTTGGAAAAGTTGTGAAGGATCCGCGTACGGTGTGCGACGGCTGCATGTTTTTCAGTTACATCATATACATTTAATATTACGTAATGTGCGCGATTGGTATGCGACCAGTCCGCGACTCCTGCTCCCGCGCATTCGTGTCACATGCGCATTACGGTATGAGATGCTTGTGCGATGGCGGGTCCCACGTGACGTCATATACATGCTGGGGCACGCTGGGCGCGCGACTCCCACAAAAAAAATGTATGTTCCAAAATGATATGTATGTGTCTTATTATACATATTATGGCAAGAGATTATCTAAGATATTCACAAAAATAATATATTTGTACTTATAATAAACATATTATTTTTAAATATATTTTCGCGAAGTCGGGTGAGTGCATCGTGAGCGCAGAGAACCAGGTCAGCAGAGCTGCTGTAGAGCCACAGAAACCAGGTCAGCAGAGCCGTTGTAGAGCCAGAGAACCAGGTCAGCAGAGCTGCTCTGGAACCTAAGAAGCAGGTCAGCAGAGCTGCTCTAGAATCAGAGACCCAGGTCAGCAGACCTGCTCTAGAGCCAGAGACCCAGGTCAGCAGAGCTGCTCTAGAGGCAGAGAACCAGGTCAGCAGAGCTGCTTTAGAGGGAGAGAACCAGGTCAGCAGAGCTGCTTTAGAGCCAGAGAACCAGGTCAGCAGAGCTGCTCTAGAGCCAGAGAAACCAGGTCAGCAGAGCTGCTTTAGAGGGAGAGAACCAGGTCAGCAGAGCTGCTTTAGAGCCATAGAACCAGGTCGGCAGAGCTGCTCTAGAGGCAGAGAACCAGGTCAGCAGAACTGCTTTAGTGGGAGAGAACCAGGTCAGCAGAGCTCTTTAGAGGGAGAGAACCAGGTCAGCAGAGCTGCTTTAAAGCCAGAGAACCAGGTCAGCAGAACTGCTTTAGAGGGAGAGAACCAGGTCAGCAGAGCTCTTTAGAGGGAGAGAACCAGGTCAGCAGAGCTGCTTTAAAGCCAGAGAACCAGGTCAGCAGAGCTGCTTTAGAGCCGTAGAACCAGGTCAGCAGAGCTGCTTTAGAGCCAGAGAGCCAGGTCAGCAGAGCTGCTCTAGAGGCAGAGAACCAGGTCAGCAGAGATGCTTTAGAGGGTGAGAACCAGGTCAGCAGAGCTGATTTAGAGCCAGAGAACCAGGTCAGCAGAGCTGCTCTAGAGCCAGAGAAACCAGGTCAGCAGAGCTGCTTTAGAGGGAGAGAACCAGGTCAGCAGAGCTCTTTAGAGGGAGAGAACCAGGTCAGCAGAGCTGCTTTAAAGCCAGAGAACCAGGTCAGCAGAGCTGCTTTAGAGCCGTAGAACCAGGTCAGCAGAGCTGCTTTAGAGCCAGAGAACCAGGTCAGCAGAGCTGCTTTAGTGGGAGAGAACCAGGTCAGCAGAGCTGCTTTAGAGCCAGAGAACCAGGTCAGCAGAGCTGCTCTAGAGCCAGAGAAACCAGGTCAGCAGAGCTGCTTTAGAGGGAGAGAACCAGGTCAGCAGAGCTGCTCTAGAGCCAGAGAACCAGGTCAGCAGAGATGCTCTAGACCCATAGAGCCAGGTCAGCAGAGCTGCGCTAGAGGCAGAGAACCAGGTTAGTGGAACTGCTCTAGAGCCAGAGAACCAGGTCAGCAGAGCTGCTTTAGAGCCAGAGAACCAGGTCAGCAGAGCTGCTCTAGAGCCTAAGAACCAGGTCAGCAGAGCTGCTCTAGAGGCAGAGAACCAGTTCAGCAGAGCTGCTGTAGAGCCAGAGAAACCAGGTCAGAAGAGCTGCTTTAGAGCGAGAGAACCAGGTCAGCAGAGCTGCTTTAGAGGGAGAGAACCAGGTCAGCAGAGCTGCTTTAGAGCCAAGGGACCAGGTCAGCAGAGCTGCTCTAGAGACAGAGAACCAGGTCAGCAGAACTGCTTTAGAGCCATAGAACCGGGTCAGCAGAGCTGCTTTAGAGCCAGAGAACCAGGTCAGCACAGCTGCTTTAGAGCCAGAGAAACAGGTCAGCAGAGCTGCTCTAGAGAGCTGCTTTAGAACCATAGAACCAGGTCAGCAGAGCTGCTTTAGAGCCAGAGAACCAGGTCAGCAGAGCTGCTCTAGAGCCTAAGAACCAGGTCAGCAGAGCTGCTGTAGAGCCACAGATCCAGATCAGCAGAGCTGCTGTAGAGCCACAGAACCAGATCAGCAGAGCTGCTTTAGAGGGAGAGAACCAGGTCAGCAGAGCTGCTTTAGAGCCAGAGAACCAGGAGAGCAGAGCTGCTTTAGAGCCAGAGAACCAGGTCAGCAGAGCTGCTTTAGAGCCAGAGAACCAGGTCAGCAGAGCTGCTCTAGAGCCAGAGAACCAAGTCAGCAGAGCTGCTCTAGAGCCATAGAACCAGGCCAGCAGAGCTGCTTTAGAGCCAGAGAACCAGGTCAGCAGAGCTGCTCTAGTGCCTAAGAACCAGGTCAGCAGAGCTGCTCTAGAGGCAGAGAACCAGGTCAGTAGACTTTCTGTAGAGTCAGAGAAATCAGGTCAGCAGAGCTGCTTTAGAGGGAGAGAACCAGGTCAACAGAGCGGCTTTAGAGCCAGAGAACCAGGTCAGCAGACCTGCTTCAGAGCCAGAGAACCAGGCCAGCAGAGCTGCTGTAGAGCCAGAGAAACCAGGTCAGTAGAGCTGCTTTAGAGGGAGAGAACCAGGTCAGCAGAGCTGCTCTAGAGCCAGAGAACCATGTCAGCAGAACTGCTTTAGAGCCATTGAACCGGGTCAGCAGAGTTGCTTTAGAGCCAGAGAACCAGGTCAGCAGAGCTGTTTTAGAGCCAGAGAACCAGATCAGCAGAGCTGCTCTGTAGCCTAAGAACTAGGTCAGCAGAGCAGCTCTAGAGCCAGAGAACCAGGTCAGCAGAGCTGCTGTAGAGCCAGAGAAACCAGGTCAGCAGAGCTGCTTTAGAGCCAGAGAACCAGGTCAGCAGAGCTGCTTAAGAGCCAGAGAACCAGGTCAGCAGAGCTGCTCTAGCTGACACTGACTGACTGACACTGACTGACTGACACTGACTGATTGACACTGACTGACACTGATTGACTGTCACTGACACTGACTGACACTGACACTGACACTGATTGACTGACAGACTGACACCGACTGACTGACTGACACTGACACTGATTGACTGACACTGACTGACACTGATTGACTGACACTGACTGACTGGCTGACACTGACTGACTGACACTGACACTGACTGACACTGACTGACTGATTGACTGACTGACTGACACTGACTGACTACTCTCTACTACTCTACTACTCACTCTCTACTACTCTCTACTACTCTCTCTGCTACTCACTCTCTACTACTCACTATCTACTACTCTCTAATACTCACTCTACTACTCTCTACTACTCACTCTCTACTACTCTCTACAACTCTCTACTACTCACTCTCTACTACTCACTCTCTACTACTCTCTACTATTCACTCTCTACTACTCACTCTGTACTACTCTCTACTACTCTCGCTCTACTACTCACTCTCTACTACTTACTCCCTACTACTCTCTACTACTCACTCTCTACTACTCTCTACTACTCTCTACTACTCACTCTCTACTACTCACTCTCTACTACTCTCTACTACTCACTCTCTACTACTGACTCTACTACTTTCTACTACTCTCTACCACTCACTCTCTACTACTCTACTACTCACTCTCTACTACTCTCTACTAATCTCTCTCTACTACTCACTCTCTACTACTCACTCTGCTACTCTCTACTACTCACTCTCTACTACTCTCTGTCTACTACTCACCCTCTACTATTCACTCTCTACTACTCACTCTCTACTACTTTCTACTTCTCACTCTCCACTACTCACTCTCTACTACTCGCTCTCTACTACTCTCTACTACTCAGTCTCTACTACTCACTCTCTACTACTCACACTCTACTACTCTCTCTCCACTACTCACTCTCTACAACCCACTCTCTACAACTCTCTACTACGCACTCTCTACTACGCACTCTCTACTACTCTCTCTCTACTACTCTCTACTACTCTCTTCTACTCACTCTCTACTACTCACTCTCTACTACTCTCTCTCTACTACTCTCTACTACTCACTCTACTATTTACTCTCTACTGCTCTCTCTCTGCTACTCGCTCTCTACTACTCTCTACTACTCACTCTCTACTACTCACTCTCTACTACTCGCTCTCTACTCCTCTATACTACTCACTCTCCACTACTCACTCTCTACTTCTTGCTCTCAACTACTCTCTACTACTCTCTCTACTTCTCACTCTCTAATACTCTCTCTACTACTCACTTTCTACTACTCTCTACTTCTCACTCTCTACTACACACTCTCTACTACTTGCTCTCTACTACTCACTCTCTACTACTCTCTACTACTCACTCTACTACTCACTCTCTACTACTCTACTACTCACTCTACTACTCACTCTCTACTACTCTCTACTACTCACTCTCTACTACTCCACTACTCTCTACTACTCACTCTCTACTACTCACTCTCTACTACTCTCTCTCTACTACTCACTCTCTACTACTCACTCTCTACTACTCACTCTCTACTACTCTCTCTACTACTCACTCTCTACAACTCTCTACTACTCACTCTCTACTACTCTCTCTCTACTACTCTCTACTACTCTCTACTACTCACTCTCTACTACTCACTCTACTACTCACTCTCTACTTCTCACTCTCTACTACTCTCTGCTACTCTCTACTACTCTCTCTCTACTACTCTCTACTACTCACTCTACTACTCACTCTCTACTACTCTCTCTGCTACTCACTCTCTACTACTCACTCTCTACTACTCACTCTCTACTACTCACTCTCTACTACTCATTCTACTACTCTCTACTACTCACTCTCTGCTACTCGCTCTACTACTCTGTGCTACTCTCTACTACTCTCTACTACTCACTCTCTACCTCTCTACCTCTTTCTACCTCGCTCTACTACTCTCTACCTCTCTACACCTCTACCTCTCTACCTCTACCTCTCCACCTCTAAACCTCTACCTCTACACCTCTACCTCTCTACCTCTCACTACCCCTCTCTACACGCACACATATGCACATATGTATATGCATATATATGCATATGCATTTACATATATGTATGTGTATATATATATATACATACATATATAAGCATATATAATCTGCATATCTATATAAATACAAATATAAATGCATGCATACATATACATATACATATATGCTACATATGCATGTTATGTACATGAAAGTTTGAAAAACACTAATACAAGCAAAGCTTAAAAGCCACCTAACTACAAACAGAATTGCTTTAACTTAAACGAGGGTGAGACCTATTGCATTTTCAATGTTTGTTTACTTTGGTTCCATCAAGAAGGCATTCGGATGTGTCACACATTTGCCATAAATTCTGAATGTTAGCACTCTAGTTGCTCATTAGATCACTGTAGTAAAGCTACTGCTCACCAGGGAAGTCTGCTGCTGGTATTCAAAGTGCATGTTTCAGTCTGCATGTCAGAATTTTTTAATGAAATAGAAGAGGATTTGAGAAGTCAAAATGTGCCCTAATTTTTCTTTCTGCAGCACTAATCATAATTTCTATGGCAAAATGAACCCCCTTATTTTGTTCTTTTGCAAACTAAATGTTTTAAGTGTTACCACTTTATTCCAATCAAGATGGCTAAAGGTGTGCCATACTTTTGTCATAAGTAAGACTGTTAGCGCTCTAGTTGTTCTTTAGAACACTCTGGGACATTCTGTCATTGGGCTATACTTGGGCTACATCTGGGTGATATTTGTGCTACATTTGGTCTCTTTTGTCTCTGGTGGCCATCTTGGGAGACTTATTTGTTATATGAAGTTTCCTAAGTTCCTAATTTACTACAGTCTCCTCAGTAGGAAATACTTTCAGTGTTTTACTTTGATTGCATCAAGAAGGAATGCAGATGTGTCACACATTTGCCATAAATTCAGAATGTTAGCACTCTAGTTGCTCATTAGATCACTGTAGTAAAGCTACTGCTCACCAGGGCAGTCTGCTGCTGGTATTGAAAGTGCATGTTTCAGTCTGCATGTCAGAATTTTTAAATGAAATAGAAGAGGATTTGAGAAGTCACTCAAAATGTACCCTAATTTTTCTTTCTGCAGCACTAATCATACTTTCTATGGCAAAATGAACCCCCTCATGTTGTTCCTTTTTAAATTAAATGTTTTAAGAGTTACCACTTTATTCCAATCAAGATGGCTTCAGGTGTGCCATACGTTTGTCATAAGTAGGACTGTTAGCGCTCTAGTTGTTCTTTAGAACACTCTGGGAAGCTGCAGTAGAACACAAAGGAGCCAGAGAACCAGGTCAGCAGAGCTGCTTTAGAGCCAGAGAACCAGGTCAGCAGAGCTGCTCTAGAGCCAGAGAACCAAGTCAGCAGAGCTGCTCTAGAGCCATAGAACCAGGCCAGCAGAGCTGCTTTAGAGCCAGAGAACCAGGTCAGCAGAGCTGCTCTAGAGCCTAAGAACCAAGTCAGCAGAGCTGCTCTAGAGGCAGAGAACCAGGTCAGTAGACTTTCTGTAGAGTCAGAGAAATCAGGTCAGCAGAGCTGCTTTAGAGGGAGAGAACCAGGTCAGCAGAGCGGCTTTAGAGCCAGAGAACCAGGTCAGCAGACCTGCTTCAGAGCCAGAGAACCAGGCCAGCAGAGCTGCTGTAGAGCCAGAGAAACCAGGTCAGTAGAGCTGCTTTAGAGGGAGAGAACCAGGTCAGCAGAGCTGCTCTAGAGCCAGAGAACCATGTCAGCAGAACTGCTTTAGAGCCATTGAACCGGGTCAGCAGAGTTGCTTTAGAGCCAGAGAACCAGGTCAGCAGAGCTGTTTTAGAGCCAGAGAACCAGATCAGCAGAGCTGCTCTGTAGCCTAAGAACTAGGTCAGCAGAGCAGCTCTAGAGCCAGAGAACCAGGTCAGCAGAGCTGCTGTAGAGCCAGAGAAACCAGGTCAGCAGAGCTGCTGTAGAGCCAGAGAAACCAGGTCAGCAGAGCTGCTTTAGAGCCAGAGAACCAGGTCAGCAGAGCTGCTTTAGAGCCAGAGAACCAGGTCAGCAGAGCTGCTCTAGCTGACACTGACTGACTGACACTGACTGACTGACACTGACTGATTGACACTGACTGACACTGATTGACTGTCACTGACACTGACTGACACTGACACTGACATTGATTGACTGACAGACTGACACTGACTGACTGACTGACCGACACTGACTGACACTGACTGACTGACACTGACACTGATTGACTGACACTGACTGACACTGATTGACTGACACTGACTGACTGGCTGACACTGACTGACTGACACTGACACTGACTGACACTGACTGACTGACTGACTGACTGACACTGACTGACTACTCTCTACTACTCTACTACTCACTCTCTACTACTCTCTACTACTCTCTCTGCTACTCACTCTCTACTACTCACTATCTACTACTCTCTAATACTCACTCTACTACTCTCTACTACTCACTCTCTACTACTCTCTACAACTCTCTACTACTCACTCTCTACTACTCACTCTCTACTACTCTCTACTATTCACTCTCTACTACTCACTCTCTACTACTCTCTACTACTCTCGCTCTACTACTCACTCTCTACTACTTACTCCCTACTACTCTCTACTACTCACTCTCTACTACTCTCTACTACTCTCTACTACTCACTCTCTACTACTCACTCTCTACTACTCTCTACTACTCACTCTCTACTACTGACTCTACTACTTTCTACTACTCTCTACCACTCACTCTCTACTACTCTACTACTCACTCTCTACTACTCTCTACTAATCTCTCTCTACTACTCACTCTCTACTACTCACTCTGCTACTCTCTACTACTCACTCTCTACTACTCACTCTCTACTACTCTCTGTCTACTACTCACCCTCTACTATTCACTCTCTACTACTCACTCTCTACTACTTTCTACTACTCACTCTCCACTACTCACTCTCTACTACTCGCTCTCTACTACTCTCTACTACTCAGTCGCTACTACTCACTCTCTACTACTCACACTCTACTACTCTCTCTCTACTACTCACTCTCTACAACCCACTCTCTACAACTCTCTACTACGCACTCTCTACTACGCACTCTCTACTACTCTCTCTCTACTACTCTCTACTACTCTCTTCTACTCACTCTCTACTACTCACTCTCTACTACTCTCTCTCTACTACTCTCTACTACTCACTCTACTATTTACTCTCTACTGCTCTCTCTCTGCTACTCGCTCTCTACTACTCTCTACTACTCACTCTCTACTACTCACTCTCTACTACTCGCTCTCTACTCCTCTCTACTACTCACTCTCCACTACTCACTCTCTACTTCTTGCTCTCATCTACTCTCTACTACTCACTCTACTACTCACTCTCTACTACTCTACTACTCTCTACTACTCTCTCTACTTCTCACTCTCTAATACTCTCTCTACTACTCACTTTCTACTACTCTCTACTTCTCACTCTCTACTACACACTCTCTACTACTTGCTCTCTACTACTTGCTCTCTACTACTCACTCTCTACTACTCTCTACTACTCACTCTACTACTCACTCTCTACTACTCTACTACTCACTCTACTACTCACTCTCTACTACTCTCTACTACTCACTCTCTACTACTCCACTACTCTCTACTACTCACTCTCTACTACTCACTCTCTACTACTCTCTCTCTACTACTCACTCTCTACTACTCACTCTCTACTACTCACTCTCTACTACTCTCTCTACTACTCACTCTCTACAACTCTCTACTACTCACTCTCTACTACTCTCTCTCTACTACTCTCTACTACTCTCTACTACTCACTCTCTACTACTCACTCTACTACTCACTCTCTACTACTCACTCTCTACTACTCTCTACTACTCTCTACTACTCTCTCTCTACTACTCTCTACTTCTCACTCTACTACTCACTCTCTACTACTCTCTCTGCTACTCACTCTCTACTACTCACTCTCTACTACTCACTCTCTACTACTCACTCTCTACTACTCATTCTACTACTCTCTACTACTCACTCTCTGCTACTCGCTCTACTACTCTGTGCTACTCTCTACTACTCTCTACTACTCACTCTCTACCTCTCTACCTCTCTCTACCTCGCTCTACTACTCTCTACCTCTCTACACCTCTACCTCTCTACCTCTACCTCTCCACCTCTAAACCTCTACCTCTACACCTCTACCTCTCTACCTCTCGCTACCCCTCTCTACACGCACACATATGCACATATGTATATGCATATATATGCATATGCATTTACATATATGTATGTGTATATATATACATACATATATAAACATATATAATCTGCATATCTATATAAATACAAATATAAATGCATGCATACATATACATATACATATATGCTACATATGCATGTTATGTACATGAAAGTTTGAAAAACACTAATACAAGCAAAGCTTAAAAGCCACCTAATTACAAACAGAATTGCTTTAACTTAAACGAGGGTGAGACCTATTGCATTTTCAATGTTTGTTTACTTTGGTTCCATCAAGAAGGCATTCGGATGTGTCACACATTTGCCATAAATTCTGAATGTTAGCACTCTAGTTGCTCATTAGATCACTGTAGTAAAGCTACTGCTCACCAGGGAAGTCTGCTGCTGGTATTCAAAGTGCATGTTTCAGTCTGCATGTCAGAATTTTTTAATGAAATAGAAGAGGATTTGAGAAGTCAAAATGTGCCCTAATTTTTCTTTCTGCAGCACTAATCATAATTTCTATGGCAAAATGAACCCCCTTATTTTGTTCTTTTGCAAACTAAATGTTTTAAGTGTTACCACTTTATTCCAATCAAGATGGCTAAAGGTGTGCCATACTTTTGTCATAAGTAAGACTGTTAGCGCTCTAGTTGTTCTTTAGAACACTCTGGGACATTCTGTCATTGGGCTATACTTGGGCTACATCTGGGTGATATTTGTGCTACATTTGGTCTCTTTTGTCTCTGGTGGCCATCTTGGGAGACTTATTTGTTATATGAAGTTTCCTAAGTTCCTAATTTACTACAGTCTCCTCAGTAGGAAATACTTTCAGTGTTTTACTTTGATTGCATCAAGAAGGAATTCAGATGTGTCACACATTTGCCATAAATTCAGAATGTTAGCACTCTAGTTGCTCATTAGATCACTGTAGTAAAGCTACTGCTCACCAGGGCAGTCTGCTGCTGGTATTGAAAGTGCATGTTTCAGTCTGCATGTCAGAATTTTTTAATGAAATAGAAGAGGATTTGAGAAGTCACTCAAAATGTACCCTAATTTTTCTTTCTGCAGCACTAATCATACTTTCTATGGCAAAATGAACCCCCTAATGTTGTTCCTTTTTAAATTAAATGTTTTAAGAGTTACCACTTTATTCCAATCAAGATGGCTTCAGGTGTGCCATACGTTTGTCATAAGTAGGACTGTTAGCGCTCTAGTTGTTCTTTAGAACACTCTGGGAAGCTGCAGTAGAACACAAAGGAATCAACTGACAGTCTCTGCCCTTGTTGGATGTACATGTTTTACTGAGAATGTCAGGCTTCATTCTCACATGACTGAGAAAGATAATGTGAATTTCTAGAAATTATGCTCTCAGTTTAGCTTATAGATCACCTTCCAAACCTCTGTGGGAAAAGCATGAGAAAATAGTTTTCTCTCAAACATGATTCATGATATCCCAGCAGAAGGCTTTTTCACATGGTAAAATCACCACAATTCCTAAAATGAGTATGGTATCATCAACACATGATTTATAATGTAACTAAAGTCTTAAAACCTTCTATTAACTGCAATGCTTTTTAATGAGGTGCTATCATGTATATTGGTACCAAGATGGCTGCCAACACTTCTTGGATGAAGTGCTGACAGCCAATCAGATCTCATGATGAGATGTGTGGGTAGACTCCGCCCAGATATATTTATGATTTTACTTTTGATTTTCTCAGCAACTGCTGAATGGATTTACACCATTTAACCAAAAGCCACGAGTGTGAACCAAGGGCTACCTCTTTGCCAAATTTTGTGTAATTCCGTTCAGCAGTTTGGGCTGCAGCTGCAATTAACGATTCCTATGGAAAATTGCATAGGGAAAACACGTTTTGGGACCCCCCTTTTTCTCGGCCCCCGCTTGATGAATCACCCCGAGACTTTCAGGATAGGAGCAGACCTGAGCGCCGCACCAGTTTTGAAAATTTCGCGAAGATTCGTCAACTGGCACCAAAGATATTCCAAATAGAATGTTGCGGATTTCCTATGGATAATAGGTCCTAACTATAACTACCTACTGGCGAATATATATATATTCACTGAAAAAAACATCGGTTTTACAGACGTTATAGTTAGGAATTACCATTTAAAACACCTTAGAAATTCACTGAAAAAACCATAGGTTTCAGGGACGTTATAGTTAGTTGGACATTTGACTCATATAAAACCAGAGAAATTCGCCTATTATAGTTAGTTGAGCTGACTATAACTCACGTGCCCGCAATGCACTGGTGCTGATGTCACATATTACATCACTCATGACATGGTCAGTGACATCACTGATGACATCTTAAATTACATCACTGATGACATCATCCAGTGAATGTGTATTTCTGTAAAGTTTAAATATTTTTCATATATATCTATGCCAAGGTGTATTGAAGAAAGAGTGAATTTACAAGTCCCTGAATGGATTATTTAGTAGGTGCGTGACTGACTGTATAAGTGAGTGATTGAACATGTGTTACTGAATGTATGGGTTAGTGACTAAACTGTGTGTAAATCTGTATTAGTGTCTCAGTTGGTGTATAAGCTGCTCCATGGGTTGGTGAGTAGCCACATGAGTGTCTATATGGGTTATCGATTTGTTGTCTGAGTATCTGTATGGGTGCCTGAGTGTCTGTATGGGTGGGTGCGGGGGGGTGTGTGACTCTGTGCATACATGTCTGGGTGGGTGATTCACTGGTTGTATGGATTAAAAAGTGCATCTCGGAAGGGCTATATGGGTGAGTTAGTGTGTGTATGGGTGAGTTGGTGAGTGAATGAATGTCTCAATGTGTGAGTAACTACATATGTTTTAAGGCAGTATATGTGAGTGTTGGAGTATATAAATGACTATACGCGAGAGTTATTTGAAGAGTGGGTGTATAAAAGAGTGTCTGCTTCCATCAGTGAATATATAAGACAGTAAGTATGTGTTAGTATCTGCATAAATACGTGATGTGGTGTGTGTATAAATAACACAGTTGGTGTGTATAACTGTATACATGAGTAAATGCCTATGTGATTGTTTCTTTGCATGACTGACTAGGTGTGTGAGCAACTCTATTGATGAGTGGAGGACTGTGACTGTATGTATACGTGTATGAGTGCATATTAAAGTACTGTATTGATGAGTAACTGAATGTATAAGTGAGTGGATGTGAGTGTAGACCTAGGAAATAGTGGGTGGTATGTAGTATCTGGCATTGTTGTGTGTATGGTTTCAAAAATAGTAGTCTGTATTTTAGAGTGCATGTATCAAAGTTTATATTAGGCCATCAGCATGTGCCTCAGATTATCACGTGGATGATGTCATCACTGATATTATCAATGATGTCATTTGAGATGTCATCAGTGATGTCATCAGTGATGTCACTGACCATGGTTTTTTCAGTGAATTTCAAAGGTTTTTTAAATGTTAATTTCATATTTTAATATTTATAAAACCTATATTTTTTCCAAATTTTTTTGTAATATTTTGCAACTCTATTATCCTTTTTTTTTTAAATTTGAAAAATTATGTAATTTTTTATATCTTCCCCAAAAAGAATGTATATATATATATTTTTTTTTTTAGGAAACTAGACTCCCGTACCGGTAGTGTACCAAGCTCCATCACCACGCGAATCCTATCCACGATATTGCGAAACTCGTTAAGGATGCACATTTGGTATCCGATGGCTTCGTTGCACCGTGTCCCGCCTAACATTATATACGTATAAGGTCGCGCCAGCTCCTAGTTTGGTATGCTACGGCTGCGCTGTACCAATACACACGTTACATCATCTACGTATAGGGTCGGGCCAGCTGCACTTTCCATATGCGACGAGTGCACGCTGCCAGGCCCTGTGTTACATCATAGACGTATGGTATCGCGCCGGGTATGCCATTCCCTCATTTATTTTTTTATGTCTCAAAACTATATCTAAATAAGTTTAAAGTGTATATGAGAGCAAGCGATAATCTAAAATATTTGCCACATTTATATATTTCTAACTGTAATAAACTTATATTATAGTAAATATATTTTCTCACAATTGCGTCGGGTGCGTCCTCCTTGTGTGCTCGGTGCACGCTTGCCATGTGACCTTAAAAAAAAGCTTTTGATTGGTTCATAACATTTCCCATTGTAACAGTTGGAGGACCCCACCCATTCATTCTCTCTACACCGTTTGATGAGAGACACCTCTTCTGCTTACAGAGCTTTTTTGAAAACTTTTTTGCTGTGTACACATATCTTATAGTACACAGCAACATGCAACGATCATCTTGATCAATAATCATGCTCTGTACAGTAGCCTTCCACATGTGATACCCATGCATCTGAAATGTTACATCAAAAAACAAATGTGTGTTACACGAAGCCCCCGGTGTGTGTGTGCGCACATTATTGTGCTGCCTTTCGGCCTGGGAATTGGTGGCTCGAAGGGGTATCATCAGCCACGGGCAGAGTGCACATCCTAGATCACATGTGACAAACAGTAAAGAGTAATGTGTAGATTTGTGTTGCAGTATGCTCTGTTGTCAGGCTTAAGCCAGTATAGTAGTGTGTCATATGTAAGACTTTCAGATGCCCGTTTGACATGCATTGCTTGACTGTAATAAGCGTTATCACTGTGTATGACGTAGCCTCACTGCTGATCCTTCCTCCATCCGAGCACATTCACATGAGTGCGCTTCGCGATAGTAACACTTTCAATAATACTGCACACCATTGACATGCGTGTCTGCGCATATCCACAAGCTTGACAACGACATGTGATGTTGTCCATTCAATGTTTTCGGACAGCATCTCATTAACGATAGTTGCCGCCCTCCTGGTACATGCTACATTAATGTAAATTGCGGATTGTGTGACGTCAAAACTGCAACAGGGACACACACATAAGTACACTTCCTGCCCAGGCAGGATCTGAACAACGCCCAGGTCCCCGGAATAATTATTCACACCCCTGCGCTGGCCTGGCATACGCAAGCCCAGCCCACTTTGCGTACGTATAAATAGGATAACGACTGCGCCACATGTCCCAGTTCTTCCACACTGCTGCAGGTGATATGGCCGCATCCACCTTGCATATCACAATGCGCAATAAAAAAAGGGATCCATGAGGTGTACATCATCCTGGCAATCAAAACTCCATCTGAATTGTGAACCCTGCTGGACATCGTGTTTGGACACACACCAATGACAGCAGGTGAGCAGTGGGGCCTGCGTGCACAGGGGCTGCAATTGAGCACAGTGCGGCGGAAGGGATGGGGTGCATCAGCCTGGGTGCACAGGTGCAAACAAGCGATGTTGCCGTGCGTAATAATGTGATCTCTGACCTCATTCAGTCACATCTCTCTTTCATTTTAAGGACCTGCTGGACCGCACTGTAGGCCTGAGCCAGTGGGCAGAGCTGCCCTACAGACACGTGGCGTTGGCTTTTGGGGCACTGTAGTGAGCTGATTACTAAGGGCACATGCACACAGACTTGCCCAACTGCATTGCACGCGCACCTTATTCTTCTAGCATGCGCTCTGTTCCTTTGTATGTGAACATTGGCATAATATATTATTATTTACCCTTGTGTATTCTCGTACACTCCAACTCCTCTTTGAACCACGATTACCACTAACAGTTGGTAGATCGTACTTCAAGAAGGAAGGATGCACTCAACTGGTGTTCTTTCTTAAGATTGAAATAAGCCTTCATTTACCTTAAGACGTTTCCACCATTATATTTCTCCCTTTTCAGACACTGAGTTAGTGGCACCATAATCGGTGGCGCGGATGCTCAGCCCGTGATGAGGCCCTGGGCATTCTGATGCCTTCCATTGTGGTATCAAGACACCGTCCCCGACCGGAGACCTGCTGTGCCACCCTAAGAGCAGCACCCCGGAGTTGGAGCTCGCACCGGCACTTCGTTGGACACACCGGTTGTGGCAGGTGAGCAGTGAAGCCTCGGTGCGCAGGAGCTGCAATGGAGCACAGTGTGTGGGAAGGGGCTGGGGTGCAGCAGCCTGGGTACACAGGTGCAGACAAGCGATGTTGCCGTAGATAATAATATAATCTCTGGCCTCATTCATATCTCTGTTTCATTTGAAAGACTTGCTGGACCGCACTCTTTCTTGCGGACCCCAGCATCCCAGACACACGGGTGACGGGAGTTGAACAGTGAGGGCTGGGTGCAGTAGGCCGACGCTCTTTCTCCTCCTCCCTCTGTTCTTTTGACTCTCCCTCCCCTTCTCCCTTCCACCCACTCACTCTCTGTCCCATTCTCACTTTCTTCCTTTCATTCTGACTACCTTTCTTTTTAGGTCTCGCCTACGCATTGCGAATTCACTGCATAGGAGACCATTAGTCGTCGTGCAGCTCTTTTTACAAAGCACATACTTGTGCTTGTGGCAGCATACGGGTTGCGGGAGTGCGCAGCCACGCGCCACAAGCACAAGTATGTGCTTTGAAAAAGAGCTGGATGCGCGAACACGCACCCGCTCATCGCCAGCACACTCACTCAAGCGCCTCTGAGCACCACTCGCGTGCTTTTTTACATTTTCTTTTAGCGCGCGCGCGTGCACACAACTCCCGGGCTTGTTAATTCATTGTATTTATTCTTACGTTTTTAGAGCGCCTAAGTGGCGCCTTACGAGAACTTCAGGGCGCGTGCTGGTATTGCCTCTTTTCTGATGCCAGCTCATGAGTGCAGCTTAAGGCTGCCTCTGGTCTCACACGGTGAGCCAATGGTGGTGAGTTTTAGGGATAGGAACCTCATAGTGTGAGCAGGAGCCAGTGTCACTGGGCAGGGTGCCATGGGTCAAAGGGCAAGGAGCCTTTAGTCTCGTGCAGAGGGTGCTTGCTTGAAACGTACAGGTTTTCCTCCCTTCGCTTCAACGAGGCAAACAAGAATTTACTATTACAGGGTGGAAGCAATGCCCCGCCCTGTAATAGCAAACATAAATGTCCCACGGATGCACACCCCGGGACATTGTATGACCTGCGCCTGGGAGGTGGCGCTCCATAGGGCCAAGATGCATTGGTTACTGCATAACTACAGAATTAGTATAAAAGCATACTAACAATACTTGCACACGTGTAGTACAGCAACCAGAGTGTAGTGAAGAGGCAGAGGAAGCCCAAAATTAAAAAAGATAAATCTTACCAGAGGAAGGATCCCATAGTTCGATCAGCCGATGACCCTGGGATGAGTAGAAACAGCTTCACCAAGAAAACGGGTCTTCAGCAGAACGCAAGGTAGCTCAAAATCTTGGTGAGTGCTTCCCTCTTTTTACCTTCTCCCGCTCGTTGCCAAATTCATGTAGTGAAGAGGAAGACAGCAGTGGGTACGATAAGTAGATTTATTGCAGGAAAAGAAGACAGCTTAAACAGCCACCAACAGGACCAGACAGCAAGGCAACCGTCTTCTCCAGCACCGTGTACAAACTCCCCAAGATTCCCCTCATGACAGCCCTACATTCTAACATTACATACTTACATTATAGTAGCATTACATACTAACATTCCACTATGACTTACATTGGAATACTACACAGAGCACATGACTTTACAGCAATGAGCTCATGGCTTCATCCACGAGTCTTGAGACCGGTAGGGGTGAGTAGTTCGCTTCCCACTCCCTGTATTGTATAAACACAAACTAACACTACTTCCACAGATATGCTACTGCGCCCATATCACATCACCTTACAACAATGAGCTCACGGTTTAATCCCTGAGTCTTCAAACCAGCAGGGGTGAGTAGTTCGCTTCCCACTCCCTGTATAGCATAAACGCATACTAACACTACTTACACAGTTATACTACAGCGGCAAGTATGCTACAGCGCCCACAGCCCATCACTTTACAACAATAAACTCGGTTTTATACCCGAGTCTTCACACCAGTAGGCGTGAGTACTTCACTTCCCACTTCCGGTATAGTATAAACGCACGGTAGAGGTCAGTAGTTCGCTTCCCACTCCCTGTATGGTATAAACGCCTACTAACACTACTTCCACAGGTATGCTACAAACACCAGAGCACATCACTTTACAGCAATGACCTCACGGTTAAGAATCTCGGTTTCATACCCGAGTGTAGCAGCATCTCATCTCAGCACCATGTCACTCTGAGCAACACCACACTTTCAGTCCGGTAGGAGTGACTACTTCGCTTCGCACTCCCCCACAGAGGTTACAGTGCTCCTATCCTCCTGTTTCCTACTCTTTTCGCCCTTTTTCCCGCTTACTCATTTCAACGGAATCACAAAATGGCAGCCAACACTTCCTTGTTGCAACCGCTCGCACCGCTCGCAGCCAATAAGCAGCAAGCTTGTGCTTGTAACGCCTCAGCCAATCAGATGGCAGAATTCCCAAATATCGATATCTGTAAATTTTGATATTTCTTCAAAACTACTGAACGGATTTACACCAAATAAACAAAAGCGTGCTTTCTAGACCAAGACCCTTCTCCCTGCCATATTTGGGGTAATTCCGTTCACCCGTTCGACCTGTAGCCTTGTCTAAAGTTTCCTATGGAAATTAACATGGAGAAAACACGTTTTGGGAACCCCCCTTTTTTCTCAGCCCCCCCCTTGACAAATCACCCCCAAACTTTCAACATAGGAGCCAATATGATAAAGGAATTAGTTTGGGAAATTTCATGACGATTCATCAAACAACGCCAAAGTTATCAGCAAAACAAAAAATGCTCTTCCTCTGGAAACTTGGTCCTAACTATAACTACTTACTTACTTACCACCAGTAGGTTTTATATATATATATATATATATATATATATATATATATATATATATTATCTACTGGCGGTCGCCAGTAGATAGTTATAGTTAGGACCCTGTTTCCATAGGAAATCCGCAACATTCTATTTGGAATAACTTTGGCGCCGGTCAACGAATCCTCGCGAAATTTTCAAAATAGGTGGGGCGCTATGCTCCGCTCCTACCCTGAAAGTCTTGGGGGGATTCGTCAAGCGGGGGCTGAGAAAAAAGGGGGGTCCCAAAACGCGTTTTTCCCATGCATTTTTCCATAGGACCTTTAGACACAGCTACAGCCCGAACGGCCGAACAGAGTTACTTGAAATTTGGCAGAGAGGTAGTCCTCAGGTCAAGGAAGTGCCTTTTGTAGGTCTGGTGTAAATCTGTTCAGTAGATCCTGAGAAAATAGCATTTAAATCAATATATATATCTGAGCCAGCTTACGGTGCGCTTACCGTGCGCTTACGGTAAGCTTACCGTACGCGTACGGTGACGTGCGCGAGCGCGATTCTGATTGGCTGTTAGATCTTAGTAAACATTCGAATCGGTCGAAACCAGGAAGCGTCGGCCGCCATTTTCTCTCTCGCACTCTGAGGGGGGGAGGAAAAATAAAGGCAAAAAACATGTAAAGGGGCTGTTTGGACAGCTCCTAACCACCTAGCCTTGATGCTGGTGTCCCCAAAGAACCCCCAAGGCCAAAATATTCAATTTTTTTTTTTTTTTAAATCGCCGATTACGCTTACCGTATGCGTACGGTAAAAATAATTAAAAAAAAAAAAATCATCCACACTCTCCCCACCCCGTGTGCAATTGGTGTCCGAAGGGCACCATTTGTGCATGGCAAAAAAACTCAACTAAAAATTTAAAAGATAACCTTTCACATCGAAGCGCATAATATCTCCTCCATGTGCGCACGGTGCGCGAAGCCCATCGTGCGTACATGGCCCATCCAGCGTAACGTGGGCACGCGGTGCGCGTAGCGCACCGCTTGCCCACCGTGCGTGCACGGCACTAACTGCGTAAAGTGCGCACACGGAGCGCGAAGCGCACCGTGCGCGCACGGAACGAACTGCGTTAAGTGGGCGCACACGCCACGAATGGCGTAAAGTAACTTAGCATTTAAAAAAACGTACAAATTCACTGAAAAAACCATAGGTTTCACACACGTTATAGTTAGGAATTAGCATTTAAAAAACCTTGCAAATTCACTGAAAAAACCATAGGTTTCACACATGTTATAGTTAGCTGGACATTTTACTGATAAAAAACCAATGAAATTCCCCCGTTATAGTTAGTGCAGGCAACTATAACTCACGCGACCGCAATCCTCTGCTGACGACATATGTGTCTTTATGAAAAAAAAATATTTGTAATATATGTATAGCTAAAATTTAATGGAAGAAGACATGGGCAAATAAGTGTCTAAATACAGTATTAGCATCAGCAGAGGATTGCGGTCGCCTGAGTTATAGTTGCCTGCACTAACTATAACGGGGGAATTTCATTGGTTTTTTATCAATAAAATGTCCAGCTAACTATAACATGTGTGAAACCTATGGTTTTTTCAGTGAATATATATATATATATATATATATATATATATATATATATATATATATATTCACTTAAAAAAACATAGGTTTCAGGCACATTATAGTTAGAAATTAGCATTTAAAATACCCTACCCTAGCTAACAGCAGTGTCCAGGGGGTGGTCCCCGGGAGCTCGAGGCCCCCCCCCCCACAGGTGTATTTGTTTTTTTTAAAAAGCCCCAGGGGGTGGTGGTCCCCGGGGCAGCGGGGGGGGCGGGTGCCCCGCAAAATAATCAATAAAAGCCCAAGGGGGTGGCAGTCCCCGGGGCTTGGGGGGGCTGCGTGCCCCCCAACTCTTTAATCAAGCACCGGGGAGGTGGCGGTCCCCGGGGCAGTGTGGGGGGTTTTCACTGCCCCCGGGACCTGGCCCACCCGGGGGCTTCAATACAATGAAGCGCGGGAGCCCGCGCTTCGTTTTTAAAAAACATTCTCAGCGCGATGTCGGCCGATTTTATTTTATTTTTTAAATGCTTTTTTGGGCCCTTGTGGGACCCCCTGAGCAGGCCTAGGGGTTCAGGGTGTTTCTACCCTGCTCGTTTTCTTGTTTTTCACCTTTCGTTTTCTCTTTTCTTGTGACTCGGTTCTACTGAGTCACAAGATGGCTGCCAACACTTCTTGGTTTGGAGTGTGGCCAGCCAATTAGAATAAAGCTTGTGGTCTGGAGGGTGCGCGGACCCACTCGTTGTAGCTTCCAGAATAAAGACACAATAAGAAAACCTACTTGTGTGTGGCTGGTCTAAGGGGGTAACTCTTTTTGTATGGATTAATTACGGCTGACCCAGCCGTGGACTCAGCCCCACCGCAGAGTGCAAGTGGCCCATAGATTACGCCAGATGGTGGTTATCAGGACAGGAGGTTCGTGCTGGAAGTTCCTAAGTGCAACCAGGAACAGCAGGACTTTCTGCAGACCCACTGGGGTGTTTTATTGATGGAATTTGGCAGCGCAGAGCACCTCACGGAAGGAATACTTCGGCACTTCAGGTACCAGTAAGCTTTGCAAACTGCCACTGGGTGGGAGCTAAGAACATTATAAAGTGCCAATCATGACCTGCGTGTGTCTTTCATCCTGCCTTTGGCAAAGTGAAAGTTTTCACGAAACGCGTCAGGCAATTGAATTCCTGCGAGGTGCCAGCCTGGCTCGTTGTAGCTTCCAGAATAAAGACACAATAAGAAAACCTACCTGTGTGTGGCTGGTCTGAGGGGGTAACTCTTCTTGGATATATATATATATATATATATATATATATATTCACTGAAAAAACCATGGGTTTCACACACGTTATAGTTAGGAATTAGCATTTCAAAAACCTTAGAAATTCAATGAAAAAACCAAAGGTTTCACACATGTTATAGTTAGCTGGACATTTCACTCGTAAAAAAACAATGAAATTCCCCCGTTATAGTTAGTTCAGCTAACTATAACTCGCGCGCCCGCAATGCACTGCTGATGACGTCACATATTACATCACTCATGACATGGTCAGTGACATCACTCATGACATCACTGATGACATCTCAAATGACATCACTGATGACATCATCCTTGTGATAGAGTGGCAGACCTCCTCTCACCCTAATATAACCTTTGATACACACATTCAAAAATAGAGACTAAAATTTTCAAAACAATGGACATACCAATACCAGTTACAACAACCTCTTCAGTAATTCTAAGAACCACATACATATCCACTCATTCACCAACAGTCCTATACAGTCACTCATACATGTACTCACTCATCGTATGTACTCATGCACCTATACATCCTGTTACACAATGCCACTCATCCATAGAGTTACTCACACACATAGTCACTCATGCTAATAAAGAATCAAACATACATTTACTTGCATATACAGTTATACACACACCACCACACTTACTTCTACGGAAACTTACACATACTTAGTCTTTTAAACAATCACTTATAGAAACACATACTTATTCATAGAGGGACTCTTTCAATCTCTCACTCTCACATATACTCACATACATACACCAATAGTCACATATACTAGTTTAAAACATATGTAGTTACTCATAAAGACACTATTGAGACAGTCACTCACTCACTAACACACCCATACACACAGTCATCCACCCATACAGTCCTGCACACATGCTGTCTTCAACACATACAAAGAGTGAGTCACTCATTCATGCACCTATGCACTACGTAATACCCCCACTGAACCATGCAGACACTCAGACTTATACTCATAAAACCAACTAATAACCTATATAGACACCCATGTAGCTACTCTCCAACCCATGCAGCCACTTATACACAAAGTGAGAGACTGATAAAGATATTTACATATTAAAACATTACTCACTAAGCCATGTATTCACTATGATACACTTAATCAGTCAGTTACACAATCAATTTTTCAAAAACAAATCATCCATTTAGACACTTATATACCCATTTATTCTTCCATCGACCTTGAGATATACATATATAAAACATACTTAATTGTCAGAAAAACACACATTCACTGGATGATGTCATCAGTGATGTCATCAGTGATATCATTTGAGATGTCATCAGTGATGTCATGAGTGATGTCACTGACCATGTCATGAGTGATGTAATATGTGACGTCATCAGCAGTGCATTGCGGGCGCGCGAGTTATAGTTAGCTGAACTAACTATAACGGGGGAATTTCATTGGTTTTTTACGAGTGAAATGTCCAGCTAACTATAACATGTGTGAAACCTTTGGTTTTTTCATTGAATTTCTAAGGTTTTTTAAATGCTAATTCCTAACTATAACGTGTGTGAAACCCATGGTTTTTTCAGTGAATTTGCAAGGTTTTTGAAATGCCAATTCTTTTTTTTTTTTGTTTGTTTTTTTTTTGCAATGTTTTTTACATATTTTTATTTTAAATGTATATCCTCTTTAAAAACTATGTTTAAATTTTAAAAATTCTACAATTTATTTTTTATTTTTACCTTTTTTTTAAACTAAACAGGTAAGATTTAGTAGTATAACATAGTGAATTTTTTTTATTTTTTTTTAGTATTTTTTTAACGTGCGCTTACCGTACGCGCAAGTCTTGCTTTTATTACGTTAGATTTCTACGCTGTTTGCGTACAGTTACGCAATTTGCGTAGACGTGCGTCACGCGCACGCGGCGCGTAACGCGTACGCTGCACGCGCATGTTACACGGAAGTGAAGGGGCGTGCCTGTTTTGCGCATGCGCACGTGCGCGTGTCTTTTTTACGCGCATGCGTACTTTTTACGTAAGCGCTCCGTAAGCGCACCGTAAGCGTAACGTACGCGCACGTTGGGTCATGTGATCAAGAAACAACACTTTTGATTGGTTTAAACTACTTTCAGTTCTAGAACTCTCCTACACCACACCCATTCCCCTCATTTCTGCTTGTGATCCCTTTGGAGAAGGAGCTGAGTTGTCTTTGTGATACGATGGCAGAACAGCAGACCTCTTCAGAGAGTGAGGCTAGCAGCACTACCTTGAGGCAGAGAAGGAGGAAACAAAAGAGCTCTTTCATATGGGAGTATTTTTCTTTTCCAGAGGGCAAGAAAAAGGTAAATGCACCTTTAGTGACTTGTAAGCTTTGTGACCGTGTACTTTCAAGAGGGAATCCTAACAAGAAGTATTCCTTCGGGAATCACACTATGTTGAGACACCTTCATGATGTACACGGTAGGACATATGCTCGACATACTGGAGGAAACCCTTCAGTAAGTCAACCAAGCACATCCACAGCAGCTCAGCCTGGTCCATCATCTGCAGGGCCGAGTCCATCTTCGGCAGGTCAGCTGAGCCCTTCATCTGTGGGGGGAGCATCTCCTTTTTCTGGTCCTCTGGAAACCAACCATCGGTTTGCGAGGGTTACAATGCGGTGCGCCACTTGTTATGGTCTAATTTGTCATAGGGAGACCAGTGTTGCCCTAGTTAACAATAAAATAGACCAGCACATTTGTCCTACCGACTAATATTCCCATTCTTTCTTTCCTCTGTCCCTGTACGAACACAACGGCTCTTTTAAGAGCCAACCTTACCTTTCAACTTTTTTTTATATATTTTTTTAAACTTTTTTTTGATTTTTTTTTTACCGTACGCGTACGGTGCGCGTAATTTTTTTTTTTTTTTTTTTAAAACACTAAAAATCAATTATCACATTACAAGGTCCTTGAGAGACTACAATGAAAATCTGAAAATGTGATTGTGGAGAAGTGGAAAAAAGGGACCATGAAATTTCTGACTTACCATACCCACTCAAAAAATAATTTATTAATTAAAATATAATTTTAATTGCTATAAAAATGGTTCAAGTTTTCGAAAATTTTCTTGCTCAATCTGAAAAAAAAGAAAAAAGTATTAATATTTAATAAAACATTTTATAATACAGTACACATATTTACATATTTTCCAAAAACAATTTTTTGCCTTTTTTTTGCTGTTTTCAGAATATATTGCATTTCACTATAAATCGTGAAAGCAATTGCATTCATCACTTAACAGCGGGCAAAAAAAAAATGACAATCTCAAAGATTGTTTAAAAAAAGCCCAGAATCTCTTCTCAGTTAAACATAACATTATCGAAATGCAAAATATTATTCAATAAAAATATCATCTAATAACAAAAACTATTTCTAAAAAATACCGTCTGACAATTTTCTTACAGAAGCATAATCTCAAAAAAAATATATCTCAAATAAATCCACAATACCTCTAGTTTCCTTTCTTTTAGGCCAAATGTTAATTTTTTAAATTATTTTTTGATTAAATTTCCAACGATAATCCAATAAAATTTCAAAATTTCAATTGTACAGATGTTACCGATTCTCTCTAAAATTTTGGTTTCTGAATGATTAATTAGGATTTAATTAAGTCCACAATACAATTGGATACCTTTCCTTTAGGCCAAATGGTAATTTTAAAAATCTTTTTTGATTACATTTCCAACGGTAATCCAATAAAATATAAAAATTTAAATTGTACAGATGTTACCGATTCTCTGTAAAATGTTGTTTTCTGAAACATTAATTAAGAATTATATAAGTCCATAATACAATTGGTTACCTTTCCTTTAGGCCAAATGATAATTTTAAAAATCTTTAAATTTGAAAATTCCAATGGGAATCCAAAAAAATGGTAAAATTGTTTTGTACAGATCTTGCCAAGTCTCTCTAAAATTTAGGTTTCAGAAAGATTAGAAAGGAATTTGCTAAATCAAAAGGCAAACGTTGCTTGAAAATCAATTTTGAATCATTACACAGTGTCCAGCCTTTTTCACATTTAAGATAAACTGTGTAATGTCCAGAAGTAACAGTAGGTCCTTCATGGAAAATTATTGCAACTGTTACAAAAGTTTTTCCTGAAATTGATAATTGCTGTCCTGTAAACTTCTTTATTAAATTGTCCAATTTTGAACCATCAGCTCTACATCGTTGCATCATTAAAATTACATACTGTCTGTATTCCTTTAAAATTAACGTTGAAAACATCTCAGATTTACACTCACCGCATTGCATGCTATGATTAGCATCTTTAACTAATTTAGCAAAAGTGACTGTTTTACTCTCTGGCAATGTTAAATAAATAAACCTTTCAGAATCAACATTAGAGCCACATGTATTGAAACAGTTTTCACAACTATGTTCCCATTTATAAGACAGACCAAACAAATTTTCAATGTGTACACCTTCTTCTTCCAGTACCTGAAGAAAATACAACAAGAATTCCTGTGCGTCTTGCTGTACATTTTGAGAAAACTGTGTACATCCTGAACATACATCTAAAAGTTTTCTAATTTCAGTAGCACTTTCTATTTGAGTTTTATCATTACTCAGCTTTTGAAAAAGGAGACTCAACTCAGAACAGAATCTTTTTCTCTGATTTACTATTATCTGCTCTTGCAAACTTTCCAGATAAAATGCAACATTCAGCACTACATTAGCGTAGCAGTTGACACCAGAGCTATTTTCAAAATGACATCCTACAACCTCTTCTTCATTTTCCTTTTTCTTTTTGCTTGCAATTACATCACTCCTCTTTTTTTTCCTCCTCTCTACATCCTCATTACAGATATTCTCATTTCTCCTTTTACGAGAAACTACACGTTTCTCTAACACAGTGTTAAATGGTAGAGGCAGTTTCAGTCGGTATCCTTTCAAGTATTTGCCCGGCGGTAATCGCCTCTCATACCACTCGATAATTTACCAATAAAAGAGGCAGGCGCCGGAGACTGGAAGGCAGGAAACAAGGTTTTATTCCGTCGGAGCAGAACACATCAGATCAGACAGCAAGGTATCGTCACGAGGTGCTCTAACTGCATCTCTGAGACCTGGTCTCTTATACACTGGTTTATTGCTTTATTATACATAGTACATTCTTGAGATTCCCTTGATGTGCGGGGAAATATCCCCTGAAGCCCCGGCTCAGATCCGATCCCACACATGGTTACAGTAGAGGTTCCCACCCTACCCGCAGTGGGAGATGGCTATCGCGCAGCAGGGAATTCCGCTAATTCCCGGGGGTGTGTGCAACCGGCCGGGTCTCAGGGGGTAGGGGCTTTGATTCTACTGTAATCCCTTTGATGTGGGGTGTTTCCCTTACAGTAGGGGCAATAAACTGCATCCGCAGGGCTAGGTGATGGCCTGGGACCAGTTCAGACAATGGGGCGCAGAGGAAGGGGGTTATCAAAGGAGAGGCATGACCATGTATGGGTTGTCGGTCGGAAGTGGTTCCGTAGCAGGGTCGCGCAGAAGGAGAGGGTTTATGGCCTGTATGAGAGAGCGGGGGTGGCCGGCGCGCGGGGGATGCTCGCAGCGCCGGGGAAAAGCGCTGGCGATCGAGAGTGAGCGGGGAGAGAGAGTGGGGTGCCTAAAACGGCGGCCGTGCATTTGCTATGCGTGGCGCTGGGGGGGGAGGCAAGATGGCGCAGATAATGTTCAGTTTGCACGCTAAATTTCCACAGTCCTCCCTTTTAACATGTCTCGCCAGCTTGCCTAGTTTGGATCTATCCCCATAATACCCCGTACCTCCACCTCATTCAGAGCTTTCATCCGTTCAGTTTCAAAGTCCAAAGTCTTAGGGCAGATGCAGTTCATAAAAAGCGAACATAAAGGTGGCAGACACTGAATCCCCAAGCAACATCCACATAGTATCATGATTGGTATGAGGATAAATGAAAACAGCCTCCATCCCCAACCTTTAATAGCGTCCCAAAACCAACTCCCCAGTGACCATTCTTCTTGTTCTTGATGGACCTCTGTGGACAGTCTGTGGAGGTGTTCAATTGCTTTGTAGACTGAGGGTGAGTTATCCGGTACGTAGGTACAACAGCTGGACCCAATGATGCGGCATGCTCCTCCGCGGTCAGCCAGAACCACATCTAGAACAAGGCGGTTCTGGAGAGCCACCAGGCGGACGGCCTGAAGCTCAGCGGTGTTGTTGGCGAGGGCGCCAGCTGTAATGTTCATTGCTGTTTCGACTGCCTGGGTTAAGTGGCGGATGGCACGGCTGTTTGCCATCGGACCCCAGAGCGGAACAAGACCCTTTACTGCGTCCATGAACTGTGCTCTGGTGGAGTCGGTTTGTACAATGTCTTTGGCACGTTTCTGTCGGTGATGGTTTGCTGGAGCCACATACGTCGGAGGAAGGACAAAGGTGATGTAGCAGGTGCCTCCCCAACCTTTCGGGAGCCAGGTGTAGGCCTTAGTACCACACACGAAGTACATATTCGGGGAGGCTACAAAGGAAGGTGGGTCAACTGAGTCCAATGTTCGGGTGATGAGGCAGGAGCTGTGGCCCACCAGCTGTGCCCCCAGGCCTTCGAGGCATACAGATCCAGTGATGTTGATGACGGACAGGGCCACTGTTAGGGTGGCGGCTGTCCGTTTTCGGAGGTAAGAGAAGGTGGGTCTGGCTGGATTGTTGAACACTTGCATTTCAATTCGTTCTTTGGCGGGGATGTCCATGTGAAAGGAAGTGTTCGATCTCAGAGGGCAGAAGAGGGCGGAGGTTCTACCAGTTTTGTTCAGCCAGAACCCATGGTAGAAGTGTGACATGGTTCTGCCGGAAGTGGCATTGTCCTTGTAGCTCTCCTGCAGGAGGATCAGCCAGGCGAGGCAGGAACCATGGACGGAAAAAGGTGAAGGGATGAAGGGGATTGAGTGCCCAGTGGCATGGGGCAGCAATCCACAGATCCAGCAGTTAGTGGCGTTGGTGGCAAGATTGTGTTGGTGGAGTAACTGCACAAAAGAGTTATTCCAGAACTCCTTACGCCTTTCTCGGAGTTGGGGTGAAAGTGAGATCAGATGGTGTTCTTTCGTGGTGGTAGGTTGAACGGTAGTCAGCAATGTCTTATGAGCGGGTGTGCTCTCCTCCATGATCCAGAAGGTAACCACGAGGAGAAGGCAAAAGAGAAGGGAAATGAAAAGTGCTATTGTCTTAAAGCTGTGCATTCGGTCAGTCTTTGGGTTTTTGAAGTGGATCTTCGGACGTCCGGTTGCTTCCATCATCTTCATGTCGGGCGCTTCCATCACCTTCAAGAGACTCGGTAGCGGGCAGAACCACAGACTTTGTTTTAGTTTCTCTCCTGGTGGCCTTTGAGGTGACTAGGCTACCGTTCTGAGATTTCCACTTAGCCTGTGGTCTGCTTAGCCGAAGTTCTCTCCTTTCGTCGCAAGTTATACCCTTCTTTGGATGGCACAGTGGGATCGGGATATTCAATCAACTCAAGTGTCTCTGTATCCGGGCAGCGGCTCAGGGATGGTCGGTCTTTGTCCAGAAGTTCCTCTTGGGCGGTGATGTTGTCCGTGGTTGTCAGGGTCGGTGATACCTTCTTGCAGTGGTGTGCATGCAGCCAATTGCGTTTCCCCTCCACTCGAAGAGCTGTTCGGGTGGTGATCAGGACTTGCAGGGGGCCCGTCCACCGGGGCTCCAGACTCTTGGTGCGCTGGAAGTTACGCACTAAGACGAAGTCACCGGGTTGGATGTCGTGTCCCGGGCCCCTGGAAACATCGGGAATGGCGTGCAGCACCTGCTGATGGATAACAGACAACGTCTTAGTTAGGTTATACAAATAGTCAGACATGAGGACGTCCGGGACGTCGTGGATGGATGATGGTTTTGGTGCAGTCCAAAGGTTCATGGGCCGCCCAAAGACGACCTCGTAGGGGGTTAAGTGGTGTTTGGTGGGGGTGGAACGCATTGATAGCAATGCTAGTGGGAGAGCGTCTGGCCATCTTAGCCCTGTGGTGGCGACTATTTTTGCTATCTTAAGCTTCAATGTGGCATTGTGTCGCTCAACCAGGCCTGCAGATTGGGGATGGAAGACCGCATGGAACTTCTGTTTTACACCCAACCCTTTTAAGATGAGTTGGATAACTTCGGCTACGAAGTGGGGGCCATTGTCGCTCCACAAAATTCGACAAAGGCCGTATCGGGGGAAGAATTCCTTCAGCAGTACTTTTGCAGTAGTCATAGCGGTGTTGTCATGGGTCGGGTAGGCTTCCACCCACTTGCTGAAGGCACACACAACGACAAGCACATACTTTAAACCTTGGCACCTTTCTAGCTGGACATAGTCCATTTGTAGGACTTCAAAGGGGTGATTGGGGACCCCAAACCCTCCCCGGGGTACAGCAGTTCCTTTCCCAGGGTTGTGTTGGAGGCATACTAGGCATTGTTGGACCAGACGTTTGGCTGAGTCTGGTATTCTGTCGTTGTGCCAGACTTTGGAGATGAGTTCGATCATGGGGGCAGACCCTATGTGTGCGGGGGAGTGTGCCATGGTCAGCATGGGGATCAAGTATGAGTCGGGTAGCAACCATTTGTTCGAGTCTTTAGTTCGCCAACAACCGTCATCGTCCTTCAATCCCACCCGGGCCCATTCAGTTAATTCGTGTGGTGTGCTGGCTGGTTGGATATCCCTAATCGTTTCCCTAGCATCCTTCCATTTCTCAGTTTGTGACCTGGTCACGTACATGCGGGTCGTGGACCTATTCTCGGCTGTGGTTCGGGCAGTAATGTCAGCTAGTGCATTTCCCTGACCTATAATGTCTGTCACCTTCTTGTGTGCCTGGCATTTGATCACAGCTATCCGTGTGGGGAGGAGGACTGCTTCGGTCAGGGCAGAGACTAGATCTCCATGCAGGATGGGTGTGCCATGAGAAGTCAAGAATCCCCTCTCTTTCCATAAGAGCCCGAAGTGGTGAACTACCCCAAAGGCATACTGACTGTCTGTGTAAATGTTTGCGGTTGTCCCTGCTGCCAGGATGCAGGCTCGTGTGAGGGCAATTAGTTCAGCCGCCTGTGCGGATCGCTGTGTGATGCGGGCTGTCTCAACAACTGTTCGAGCTGTGGTGACTGCATAGGCAGCTGAGGTGGTGCCATCAGGGAGCTTGATGCATGAGCCATCCACCCACAGTTCTCCGTCAGGGTCCGGGAAGGCAGTATCCCGGAGGTCAACCCTACTCTTGGTTTGTTCGTCGGTGAGGGTCACGCAATCATGTATAGGGGATGCATTGGGGTCAGCGTCAGGGAGAGGTAGTAGAGTAGCTGGATTCAGAGTGGTGCATCGTTTCAATGTGATATGGGGTGCAAGCAGAGTCAGTTCATACCCAGTCAGTCGTGCGCTAGTCAGGTGTTGAGTCTTGGTTTGGTTCAGGAGGGTATCAACAGCATGGGGTACCAATACTGTGAGGGGGTTCGAGAGCACGATCCCCTCACTTTGCCGGATAGAGACAGCAGCGGCGGCTACTGCTCGAAGGCAGGCGGGCAAAGCTCTGGCTACGGGGTCAAGAGTGGCAGAGAAGTAGGCACAAGGGCGTTGCTTAAGGCCTATGGACTGGGTTAGGACAGACAACGCACATCCCTCCCTTTCGTGGGTGTAGAGGGAGAAAGGTTTAGTGTAGTCTGGGGTTCCTAGGACTGGGGCCGAGCAGAGGGCGTCTCGTAATTCTTTGAAGGAGGATTGGCATTCGGGTGTCCAGGGGAGGGGGAAGGGGACATCCTTAGCCAGCAGGGAAAGCAGAGGCTTTATGGTAAGACTGAAGTTTGGCAACCACTGTCGACAAAAGGAGGTGAGGCCCACTAGGGATCGTACTTGCTTCTGAGTTTTGGGAACAGGGGTTTCTAGGATGGTTTGAATTCGGTCAGGGGTAAGTTTCCTCCCGTCTTTGGATAGTAGGTGGCCTAGATAAGTTACCTGGGGCTGGCAGAATTGCAATTTCTTTCTGGAGACCTTGTGACCGTTCTCCGCAAGGAAGCGGAGGAGGTGAATGGTGGCTGTGACGGCGAGAGGAGTGGTGTCGGCCGCCAAAAGAATGTCATCAACGTACTGTATCAACACCACTCCATCGGGTAGTTGGACTGCATCCAGTTGCCTCTTGAGGGCTTGGCTGTAAATACTGGGACTCTCAGTGTAGCCTTGGGGTGCCCTGCAGAATCTGTACGAACGGGCTTTTAAAGTGAAGCCGAACAGGTAGCGGCTGTCTGGGTGGATGGGGATGGAAAAGAATGCGTTCTTGAGGTCAATAACAGTAAAGATGGTGGCAGTGGGTGGAATCAGGGTGAGGATGGTGGTGATGTCTGAGACTACGGGGTACTGGGGTATGACTACTTTGTTAACCTCTCGCAAGTCAACAATGAAACGGTAGGCTTTCTCATCCCCCTCGCCTTGCTTCTTTAGAATGGGTAGGATAGGGCTGTTGCAAACATTACTGACTACTACCACTCCTGCCTCGACCAGGGACTCGATGATTTCCACCAATGCCTTCTCGCCTTCGGGTGATATCCGATACTGTGGAAGCTTCGGGAGCACTGCGTCCGGTCGGACGGTTATGTGTACCGGGTCGATCACCATGCGCCCTACATCTGAGTCGGTTTTAGCCCATAGATGTGAAGGTAATGTGTCGAGTAGGGACATATCAGCATCGGTTATAGAGAGCATACGCCGTGTGTGACAGGGTCTGGACAGATCTGGGTTATCGTGTAGGATGACTCGAACTCCGTCTGGGGAGCATCTGATGGTGGCTCGAAAATGTTTTAGCAAATCAAGTCCCATAATAGCATCGGGGGTGTTGGAGGAGAGCAGAAAGGTTGTGTCAGTGGTGTTATCTTCTAAGTCAAAGGAGATTGGTGTTGATAAGGGGTTAGTGGAGGGCGTTCCGTCAAAGCCTATTGAGGTTACGTGTGAGCCAGACAAGGGTGCCCTAGGGATCAGTCGTTTAGATAACGCACTACGTGTCGCCCCAGTATCTACCAGGAATGGAGATTTTGTGCCCAAGACCTTAGCGGTAACGTAAGGACCTTGCTGGTCAACACGGAGTTCGACTGGATCCCTCCCTTGTCCCTGGCGGTCCTATGCGAAGTCATGGGTGCTTTCGTAGTCGGACTGCTGATACTGGTTTTGTCGGGGGCGATCAAAGGTGTTTGGTCTGCCTGGCCTGTCGTTGATGGTGTTGTTCGTGTGCCCTCGTCCCTGTCCTCTGTTTCTGGGGTCATATGTTGTGTCTCTGGGGTCCCTATTCTTGTTCATTTCCAGAAGGACCGGGCACTGGGATTTCCAGTGTCCGAACCCTCTACAGAACGCGCATTGATTCCCATCCAAGTCTCTCCGTCCGTTGTAGGGTGCAGGTGTATGGTCTCTAGGGGGTAGCTTTCTAGGGGCGGTTGGTTGGTAATTCTCTTTCGGGGGTTCCCTTCCTATGGTCACCCCTTGCAACTGTGCTATCATTACTCTCTCCTTCAGTTCCTTTTTCTTCTTCTCTGATGCCCTATCGTTCTCGTTTTTCTGATTTTCGTAGTATTGGGCCATCTGGAGAATCGCTGCGGGTTTGGAGGCTGCCCAACTACTCTCGCTGGTCTGTAGCTTCTGGGAAACTTCCTGTGACAGACCCTTTACATAATTCTGGACAAAGAGGTGGTGTCCGGTTGCGGTGGTCATGTCTTGGCCACTGTAATCGGAAAACACAGTCTCGAATCGGGAGAAGTATTCAGACACATCTTCCTGGGGTTTCTGACGGCAAGCCGTCACTATCGACCAGTCTACCTTTCTTTCTGGGATTAGAGTCTTCAGCTTTTGTACAATCTTGTCTGGGAGCTCTAAGATGGCTTTCGGGGGTTTCTGTCCTGGTTCTCGCTGTTTATCTATGGTATCGAGTTGTACCCAGGTATATCCGAACGGCTCAGCGTGGTCAACTTTCCGGATTTGTTTCCACACATCAGCCGGCAGACATAGCCCAAAGAACAAGTCGATATCTGCTAACGTCATTATCGTTGAGCCTAAGGCTGTACCCAATTCCGTGTAGAAGGCAGTCGGGTTCTTTCTTAAGTCGGGTAGAGTCTTTCTAAAAGTCAAAATATCTTGCCGGTCCCACGGCTGATAGACCCAGTTATATACAACCCTTCCCTTCGCATCTGGGTTGTTGATGTCGTCGTGTGTTCCCTGACCCCGTGGGGGGACCCAGTAGGGGGCAGCTTCTTTAATGGGCATCATGGCATCGGCCCTTCCTCCCTGGGGATTAATTGCTATGGGGGTTTCTGTTTTGGTGGTCTGTCCATGTTCTTTAAGGTGTCGGTAGACCTCGAGTGTACGAGTGAAGAGGTTCGTTACATCGCCCTCTCTTTCTTCCCCAATGTCTACCTTCCTATATAGGGCCGCTAAGCCTTCGGGACCTTTATCGTGGTACCTATCCTCATATGCATTCAGGGCGTGATAACAGAGCCGTACGACGAAGTGTCGTCTGCGGCTGTCGGCATACGAGTTATACACGTCTGTTATATACTCCTCACTTTCTTTTCGTTCCACCAGCGTCCCTACTATCTTGTCAATTCCTGCTCGTTCATCCTTAGTTAGTCGATTCATTCTGGTGGACTCTTTCTTTCCTATCTCATGGTCGACTGGCGTTGTGGTTGACGTTGGGTTCGGCACAAGAGGCTCAGCCGGCGCGGAGGCCGTGAGGGCCGAGGCCCTTGTACTGCTTTCGCTCGTGTTCGGGGGTTGTGGGTGTTGTACTATTGATTGGGAGGGTGCATACGGAGGGGGCATGTAAATGATCGGAGGACCTAACAGTAACTCGTCATTCGTTCGCTGCTTGGAGGACAACTCAGGGTAGAGCAAAGAAGGGGTCCTAACAGCGTACTGGCCTGAGGTTTCGGGTTCCTGTCTTAGTTTAGTTTCCCTTCTCTCCTTTATGTCCTCTTCTAACTTTCTAGCGGCAAGGTGAGCTGCCTTTCGTAATTCCTTTTCTGCTTTTACTTCTTCCCTCTTTTTCCGTTGCGTTGCTTCTTTGCGCCACATGCCGATACTGTCAAGCATAGTATGCGTCGTCTTATTGCTACGCAGAGCTATTTCTAGCGCTTCTATCTTATGGTCGTCGAAGGATCCCATCAGTGGCCACTGACTTTCGGGGTCCTTCTTGGTATATTTATGCCACAGCTTGCTATAGGCTACGGCGACTAGTCCATATTTAGTGAACATGTCCTTATTAGGGGTGCCTTCCAGTGGAGCCGGATGGTTCACCTCTAATAAGCGGTCCGGGCAGAACCAACTACCAATCAGTGGGGAGAAGATAGGCATGACGGGTTTCAACGGGGACAAAAGTCAGCACTACCTATCTTTTCACTGCTTGCAAAGACTAGACAGAATATCTCTATTCTTCGTTATTTGTAAGCAGAGAATACCTCCAAAGAACCAATATCGAACAACTAGTGTTCGGACAATCAATCAATCAATCAATGGGGAGATAAAGATAGGCACGACGGGTTTCAACGGGGACAAAAGTCTGCGTTACCTACCCTTCACTATTTGCAAAGACTAGACAGAATATTCCTATTCTACGTTATTTGCAAACAGAGAATATCTCAAAAAGCACTATTCTTCAAAACAATCAATGTTCGGACAATCAATCAATGGGGAGATAAAGATAGGCACGACGGGTTTCAACGGGGACAAAAGTCTGCGTTACCTACCCTTCACTATCTGCAAAGGGAGAGAGAGAGAGTATTTCTACTCCTCCCCGTTTGTAGACAGCGAATATCTCAAAAAAGAACAATCAATGAGCAATACTAGAATTTCCAAAGCTTCAAACAATCAATCAATTATTTCTCAATTTGTCGTGTATCACGACCTTACCCGGACCGCGTGGACAGTTTCTCGTCTTCCGCCTCCAGCGCCCGATCGTCCTCTACTCTCCGTATTTGCCGCGGCACTCCTGATGGTTCCCAGTCAGGACCGTAGATCACTCGAGAGAGGTCTGCTCGGAACCAGTGAAGTTCGGATGATCGGCTGCCAGACGAGGGTCTATTGGGCAGGAGCTCTCCCGATCGTTGCAGTCGTTCACTCTGTCGTCGGGACCTCTCCCACTGGATCCACGTGTCGCTGATGGGCCCCACGTTGGGCGCCAATTGTTAAATGGTAGAGGCAGTTTCAGTCGGTATCCTTTCAAGTATTTGCCCGGCGGTAATCGCCTCTCATACCACTCGATAATTTACCAATAAAAGAGGCAGGCGCCGGAGACTGGAAGGCAGGAAACAAGGTTTTATTCCGTCGGAGCAGAACACATCAGATCAGACAGCAAGGTATCGTCACGAGGTGCTCTAACTGCATCTCTGAGACCTGGTCTCTTATACACTGGTTTATTGCTTTATTATACATAGTACATTCTTGAGATTCCCTTGATGTGCGGGGAAATATCCCCTGAAGCCCCGGCTCAGATCCGATCCCACACATGGTTACAGTAGAGGTTCCCACCCTACCCGCAGTGGGAGATGGCTATCGCGCAGCAGGGAATTCCGCTAATTCCCGGGGGTGTGTGCAACCGGCCGGGTCTCAGGGGGTAGGGGCTTTGATTCTACTGTAATCCCTTTGATGTGGGGTGTTTCCCTTACAGTAGGGGCAATAAACTGCATCCGCAGGGCTAGGTGATGGCCTGAGACCAGTTCAGACAATGGGGCGCAGAGGAAGGGGGTTATCAAAGGAGAGGCATGACCATGTATGGGTTGTCGGTCGGAAGTGGTTCCGTAGCAGGGTCGCGCAGAAGGAGAGGGTTTATGGCCTGTATGAGAGAGCGGGGGTGGCCGGCGCGCGGGGGATGCTCGCAGCGCCGGGGGAAAGCGCTGGCGATCGAGAGTGAGCGGGGAGAGAGAGTGGGGTGCCTAAAACGGCGGCCGTGCATTTGCTATGCGTGGCGCTGGGGGGGGAGGCAAGATGGCGCAGATAATGTTCAGTTTGCACGCTAAATTTCCACAACAGGATACTGACCTAAATGAGGAGCATAGGTTCTTCTTAATCTATTGTACTCCTTTACACAATTTGCATCAGCACTAACTTTTGAATCATCAAAGTCTATCATGAATAAACCAGATAATGTTTTCACTCGTGACAAAGCTACATAAGCCATACCTTCTTTGAACACAGATGAACCAATGTTTACAAATGCACAATCTACAGTCAATCCTGGAGACTTGTGAATAGTTACAGCATATGCTAGAGAAAACGGAAACTGTTTCCTTTGTACATATAAGTCTTTCACAAGCATAAAACGAACTGTACAACGACAAATGTCTATAACTTCTTCTATCTGATCAAATTTTATTTTTAAACATTCAATTCCATCTTTTTTCTGATAATTAATAAAACCCACAACTCTTCCCATAGCTGTATTAACTAAACCTTTTTCAACATCCAAATTTCTCCTTAAAAATACTCTACAGTTCATGCAAACATATATATTTTTTTCTAATCCAGCAGTTTTGGAAATGTTCTTCTCTAGTGAATCCAATTTATTTTTCAGTTTACCTGTTAATGTGATAGTAATTCTTCCATCCTGAATTTAGTCCACTGCTTCCAATTTCCTGATATCTTCCTTTTCCAATTTCAAAAGCTCCTCATTGAATATTGAGCATTCACGTAGAGTTGGCATTAAGCAGATGACACTTTTCTTTTCTGCAATGTTCTTGTATATCTTCTCTGCAACTATTTCTTCCTTTGGAAATAAATTATGTAGCAACCGACTCTGTAATGCTTTTGTGCCAGCTTCAGTGAGTAGTCCAATTCTGATATCTTTCAGAATACTTCCATATTCTTCATCGTTTGCTTGTCTCATATTAGTAGTAAGTTCCTTGTACTCAAAGAAGGACCAAATATTTGCATTACCGATGCTTCCCAATGACTTCTTTGTATCTTCATGTGTCACAGTATTAATCACTGGTTGTCCTTTAACTGGAGTAAGCTGTAGAAGATCCCCAAAAACTATGACATGTTTTCCACCAAATAACACGTCATAGTCTGTCCTTAGAGTTTGCTGCATTCTTAAATGCACAAAGGCAAGCATTAAGTTTGATACCATGCTCACCTCATCAATAATGAGAACTTGCATCTTTTTCAATACTCTTGAAACTTCCAAGCATGCTTCTCCAGTTAGCTTGTGGTATTGTATTTTGTTCTCATGCTCCACTGGTAACAAAAGCAAACGATGTAAGGTGATTCCTTTTATGTTATATGCTGCTAACCCAGTTGGAGCAGTAACCACACAAGACAAAGTAGAATCCGTTTTTTGCTGTAGGTAGCTTCTGATGACTTTTATTAGGAAACATTTTCCAGTTCCAGCTTGTCCGCTTACATACATCCTGATTATATGAAATGATGTGCATGAGCACTCTTTTTTTTCATGTAGTAATCCGTGATCAATTTTGTTTCTGATTTCTTCATAAATTTGTTGCTGCTCTTCATTCAGTTGTCTTTCCAAATTTGGTAAGTCTATAAATTCTTCTTGAGCTTGATTCATAGCCATTTCCACTTCATTCATGGCTATTGCAGCTTCATTTTCAACGATTGGTTGTCCTAGTGGATCTTGACTGAGTGTTCCTGAACTTTGGCTGTCTTGAGAACTGTCTCTAGCTACTTCAGCTGCAATTGTAGTTTCCTGTTCAATTTCTTCATTTAACATTTCCACATAAGTTGTGAATGTACTGCATTGTATGCTGTCTTTGCAAGCATTAAATGAATCTTCATAGCTTTGAAATTCTCCCAGTAGTTCATCCTCTGTACGCCATGGTTTAAATAGCTGTAAAAGAGCCAAGTAGTAAAATTCCTTTTTGTCAGTAGTGTCACAACTCAGCTTCCTGTGATTTATCAAACTTCCTTTTGTTTGCTTCACCAAACATCCTTCCTCACCAATGACTTTATATTTTCCATTGTTGATGTCTTCTGCAGCTTTCCGTGAATAAATGTAGTTCTGCAGCACTTCATAGAGACACATGTTCTCCAGATGATGACTTCTCTTGGGATAATATGTGTCCAACATGTTTGATTTCAAAATATCTGTACTTTCTGGGTCATTCTCGGCCAAATATTCAATTTCTCCAACAGATTTCAGTACCCGATTTCTCATTGCTGCAAGGCCTAAACTTGCCCAAATTATTCTTCTTGATTTCGAGTAGAGACTTGCAGAAGATAACCTATCTGAACATTCGTAGGATCCAATTTCTCGATGCGATAACATCTTTAAACTGAAACTGTACAGCTTCTTACTGACAGTCTTCTCGTGAGAAATCTCTTCCCACATTTCCTTCAATTCAGTTTTTTCTGATTTAGTAATGTAAGACGTTACATATCGAGCAACAGCAATGGAATTGTCAGCTACATACTGTATATCCATGTTAGCATTCCACATGGATAAAATGACTGGGTTGTAGTCATTTATATTTTTGGATTCTTCTTTTCTTTTAAGGTTGTAGGTATTCTTAGGTGATTTTCTTGTGATAGTATGTCTCACAGATGACATAAAACTGTTTACTCTTCCATTTGAAAGAACAGGTCTAGGAAATCCAAATCGACATTTAATGTAGTATTTATCTTTGCTCTTGTATTTCCGTCGACAGTATTTTCCACACCGATGACTTTGGAAACGTAAAACTTGCTCCTTTAGCTTTTTCTCTTCTGTGCTTTTTGGTATAGCACATGTTGCATATTCTTCAATGAAAGATAACACTGCTTCATCAGTATCTGTTCCAAACTTTGGGGCATCCTTGATCCACAACAGCATATGAATATGAGGAGCACCTCTTGCCTGGTACTCTTTTCTCCAAAAGAAATCCTCTACTTCTCCAAGAGGTGGATTTTTTTTATTGCAGATGAAGGACATCATAGCCTCAAATCTATGATTGAAATATCTGCAAACATTAACCGGATCCAATGAGCACAGTTCTCCTGCTGTCTTGTATTCGATGTTTTTAATGTTTGAATTTGCCTCTCGTAGAAAATCCAGTAAATCATCCCAAGCGTACTCAGCAGAGCTTAGGGTAAGGAACCATGTTGGTGTTCCTAAATTTCGTAACATGCATTTTAATTCACCATGGCGTCGGCACCAATATTCATTTGTCCCACGCTGACAAGCCATCAGATTGATGAGTTGTGTTTCCAAATGATCATCTCGGTGCTGCACTTTCTCCATAAAATCCTTAGCAGACACATTTTGTAAATGTACTCCACTTTTTAAAATGTGATTTACTGCATATGATAATGCAGACAAGTCGCTTTCAAATGAAAGATGGAATAAATAAGGAATACTTTGTCGAAATCTTGGATCTTCTGCATATAGTCTTGTAGTCCGACACTCAGAAGCTGGAATCTGTTCTGGACGTTCATCGTATCGTCCTCCTTTTCCTGTAGGAAACAGCTGGGGAAAACATCGAGCTTCCAAGCTCTCCTCCCATACACTCAAGGGAGTTCCTTTTGCTTTCCTCATCTGAAACAGATCAATATTGTCTCCCATAACTTCTTTTGAATGAAGAGGATGTATGCTAAAATGTTCATAAATTTCTTCTTCCTTTGACTTGTCCACTTTTTCAATTTGTCCAGTTGGTGTTTCTGTGTCTTCTTGTAAATCTTCTTCTTCTTCTTCTATATAAATTGATTCATACCATTTGTTATTCCTTTTCAAATACAAATTTGCTCTTTGAACTTTCCTTACATCTACCAGCTCCTGCCAAATCTTTTTATTCTTTGTAGGTACACCATTAACCAGAATAACTAATGGTTCAGTTTCCAAAGTATCTGCATCAATAGTTTCCATATTTTTTTTCAAATCCAAGGGCAAATACACCACTCTACCTTTTAAACCTCTCAGTAAATCAGAAGGAGGTAATTTACCAGTTTTGGGCTCCATACGTACTATGGTCTGGAACGGATGAACACATTGAATAAGTATAGACTCATATGTATTTAATTCAGAAAGTTCGGCAGGAATAACATCCAATTCTAAATTATTATGTACAGCTCTGGTCGGCATTCTATTTTCTTCTAACTTGTTGTAACAGTATTTACAAATACGCTGATCTTCACCCAATTGAAAACAATTTTCAAGAAATATATATGTGGCAAAATCCTTCCACTTATAATTATCTTCATTTTCACTTTTTCTGTAGAGATCAACATTCCTGGTTTGTTTTCTATAATGAGTTCTGCGGCAACAAATACAAGTAATATTTGGTCTTTCATTAGAGATTATTGCAAATTTTGTTATGTGATCATTAAATGTCTTACTTACAGAGGGTTCTACATTCTCTTCCACTTCTTCCTCATTTACTGTGTCCTTTTCTGCACTTTCTTGTTCTGGACCAAAGTAACAAAACTGAATTTCATCAATAACCTTCTCTACATCTGATACCGTTCCACGGAACAGAGCCCTATTCAATTCATCTAACTTTATTGCTGGACTTTTAGCAAAATACAACTGTCTCACAAACTTTCTCATTTCAGTATGATGAACAGCCAGCATCCTAAAATGATGAAAAACACTTTTACACACTTTTCTAGATAGACAAGCCAGAGAATGACCCTGCAAACCAGTATTCTCTCTCACTCTGCATGGATCTAGACTTTGAAGCACCTTAATCTTCTGTTTTACACTTTTTTTACTATATTCTCTTAGAAACTCACGAAATTTATCAATAGATTCCTGACGCACAGTGCAAATACTACTACAATTCCAAGTGTACACTGGGGCTTTAGGACGTCTCCCCATAGCCTCATCCGCCATCACTTGTACCTCATCTCTTGGAACCATTTTCTCCTTCTCCATTATACAACCATTTTTCACTTCGTAAGCACGACCTCTGGTGTCAACTGCATGCAGCAAAGTATTACTTTGAAAATAACTCTCTTCATTAAAAAAAGGTTCACTACTTGAACTATGCATCCATTCTCCTAAAAACACTTTGCAAAAGTTTGTTCTTTTCACTTCTCTTTTCCTTTTGGTTTGTGATTTCAGTACATTAACCATTTTATCTAATGTACGCATCCTATTCAAAATTAAAATGAATAGTTTCCTTTTTAATTCTAATGCCTTAGCTGCAATGGCTTCAATTTCTTTTTTTCTCTTATAAAATTTAGCCTTTTGCTTATATTTCTTCCAATCCTTTATCAAATTGGACATAACTCTTCTCTGAAACATTTTTCTACGTATCTCTTTAAACGCTGTTTTTCTGTTTAAATTAATCTTTATTGTTTCTGAAGGTATATTTGCATTAACTAAATGCTCAATTTTTTCCTGTTCTTTTCTATTTAAAACATTCTTTCCAGTACAGACATTTTGTACATTTTTCCTTTTTTTGAAGATGTTCTTTAAAAAATCTTTTGTCTGCTTACCAGAAGACTTTCTCTTTTTCCCAACATGAGCATCTCCAGCTAACTTAGGTCCTCCAGTTGTCTTCAAATATAGATTTTTTTTGTGGTTTTTCCTTTGTCTGGATTTTGTAGGCATCTTAAATTTTGTTCACTGCTCTTCAGCAATACCTGAAAAAACTAAAAAAAAATTCCTTTATTTTATTTAAATATATTACTACATTTTTTATGATCTTTTCAAATCTTAAAATACTATGTACCCCTTTCCTACAAGTGAAAATCACAATAACACCTTCACAAATTAAATATCTAAAAACTATTCCTGTGTGCACACAGAGTCATGGTTTGAAATTAGGCAGAAAACGAAATTTCTTTGCCATTTTGAAAGCACACTTACTACTCTTTTTTTTGGCAAGTGATAAGTACTTTTACAATCTGACACATTTCTAATCCACTTTTCATATTCTCAAAAAAGCACATGTCCAAACAGCTTTTTGAGACCAGCAACATGTGTAACCTGGGTGACTGACTACACTCCAGCAAGGGCAACCAGCCTTAGTGATGCTGAATGTATTTGCATTACTGACTGCAACCTCAAACCCCACTCAGTTGTGAATACTGTGCATGATTCCACAGGATAAGCAGCTGGCTGTGTGCTAAGAGTCTGCTTCTGCACAAAAAAAATAGCTCCCCCTTTCCATCTAATGCAACTGTAAAATCACCAGAGCAATACGCAAAAACTCTCTGCCTGTAATTCCTCTTTGCACACAGCAGTGTTCCATGAGCTGTTGCTATGGTAGCAGGCAGAAGTCAAGTTGGGGGAAGGGTACTAGGCAGAAGTCAAGTTGGGGGAAGGGTACTTTTTGAAAAGGGTTGGTTTTCATTTTCAAAGTGCCATTTTGAAAGCACACTTACTACTCTTTTTTTTGGCAAGTGATAAGTACTTTTACAGTCTGACACATTTTGAATCCACTTTTCATATTCTCAAAAAAGCACATGTCCAAACAGCTTTTTGAGACCAGCAACATGTGTAACCTGGGTGAACACTGTGCATGATTCCACAGGATAAGCAGCTGTGTGGAGTCAGGTCAGAAGTTCAGCAGACAATGTTTCATTTTTCTTTACCAATACAAATCATGCTTCTATAAATTGACACACACAGCCTAGTTTTTAGTGTAGAATGGTATGAAACAGCCAATCAGTTCTTTTTATTTAAAAAAAATATGTATGCCTCCATTTCCAAACTGTCTTTCATTTCTTTTTACCATTCTACTGAATTACACCTCCTGAGTGCATCCAGATCTCCTTGGAAGATGTTCACAGTGTGGATTGTAGGGCACAGCTATGTCTTCTGGAGTGAAAAGTATGCAGAGAAAACAGGTATGGTGAGAGACCTTGCTTTGCCAAATGTAGACATTAAATGGATTGGTCAGAGAGGGTTAAAGTGGCACCAATTGATGCCATTGGTGAAATCCTTCATGCAAATCCAACACCCTGACCTCATAATAGTGCACTGTGGTGGCAATGACCTAGGCACTTTGACTGGGGTAGGTTTGGAAATGCTTATGAAGGAGACCTTTGCACAACTGTTTTCACTTTTCCCTAAAACTGCCTTTGTGTTTTCTAACATATGCCAAAGGCAAAAATGGAACTGGTCCAATCATTTTTGTCCACAGATTGACAAAGCAAGAAAGCACGTCAACAAATCTGTTTCTGCTTTCCTCCGTGACTATGGTATGGGTTCCATTTACCACAACAACTTGCGTTACGACATGCAAGACATTTATAGAGGAGATGGTGTACACTTCACTGATGAAGGGAACAGAGTCTTCCTCTTGAACCTTAGACTCTGCATCGGTACTTACTTGTAGGTACCACTAAAAAATCACTTAATAAACACAACGGCTCTTTTTAGAGCCCCCTAATATCTAAACACTTAAATCTGCATTTCATTTCATTTTTTTTTTTTTTTTACCGTACGCGTACGGTGAGCTTACCGTACGCGTACCCCGCGATTTTTTTTAAAATCAATAAATGTTTTTTTTGTACTTTTCTGTCCTTCTTTGACCCCCTTTCAAATGTTAGGGGGTCTGTAACTCTCTTCCTTGCCCCCTTTTCAAGTTATCACCCTTTTTTTTCTGAGTGAAACACACAAAATGGCGGCCGCCGCTTCCTGGTTTCGACCGATTCGAATGTTTACTAAGATCTAACAGCCAATCAGAATCGCGCTCGCGCACGTCACCGTACGCGTACGGTAAGCGCACCGTAAGCGCACCGTAAGCTGGCTCAGATATATATATTGATTTAAAGGCTATTTTCTCAGAATCTACTGAACAGATTTACACCAAACCTACAAAAGGCACTTCCTTGACCTGTAGACTACCTCTCTGCCAAATTTCAAGGAACTCTGTTCAGCCGTTCGGGCTGTAGCTGTGTCTAAAGGTCCTATGGAAAAATGCATGGGAACAACGCGTTTTGGGACCCCCCTTTTATCTCAGCCCCCGCTTGACGAATCCCCCCGAGACTTTCAGGGTAGGAGCGGAGCGTAGCGCCCCATTAGTTTTGAAACTTTCGCGAGGATTCGGCGACCGGCGCCAAAGTTATTCAAAATAGAATGTTGCGGTTTTCCTATGGAAACAGGGTCCTAACTATAACTACCTACTGGCGACCGCCAGTAGGTAATATACATACATATATATATATATATATATATATATATATATATATATATATATATATATATATATATATATATATTCACTGAAAAAAACATAGATTTCAGGGGTGTTATAGTTAGCTGGACATTTCCCTCGTACAAAACCCTAGAAATTCCCCTGTTATAGTTAGTTCAGCTAACTATAACTCGCGCCCCCATAATGCACTGCTGATGACGTCGCATATTACATCAATCATGACATGGTCAGTGACATCACTGATGACATCTCAAATGACATCACTGATGACATCACTGATGACATCATCCAGTAAGTATGTGTTTCTGTACAGTTTTAATATGTTTAATATATATAGGGAAAGGTCTGTTGAAGACTGAATGGGTGTACAAGTGTGTGAATGGATGATTTTCTAGGTGCGTAACTGACTCTATAAGTGAGTCATTAAATATATCTTACTGCAGACTAGTGACTAAACTGTGTGAATGTCTGTATGTGTCTGTGTGTAGGTGTATAAGTGGCTGCAGGGTGTTGTGAATAGCTATCTGAGTGTCTATATGGGTTATTGATTGGTTGTCTGAGTATCTCTATGGGTGCCTGAGTGTTTGTGTGGGTAGGGTGTGTGTGAGACTCTATGCATAGATGTGTGAGTGGGTGATTCTATGGGTGAATGGTTTTGAGAGTGCATCTGTGATGGACTGTATTGTTGAAGATTGCATTAATCTCTTAGCATGAGCTGAAAGCCATTTTGTACTTGGCAGCCATTTTAGTTAACTATGTGCTGGCCATGTGCTGTTTCCCTCTCCCAGAGTCTTGCACATGCTCAGATGGGCCTAGCTAGTAGAATGCACCTGTTCATAATATAGAACTGTCAGGCTGTTCTAACTGATGTCAGCAACTTATTATTCCTCCTACTTGTTGACTGTGCAGTTTCTGTGTGACCATCTATGTGCATAACTCTTCTCATGTGTACTTGTACTGCCTTTTTTCAGCCCCTGTGTGGGAATATAATGCCCCTGTTCTCTGTACTCCTTAGAAAATGTCTTATACAGTGATTTGAGAATACTGTGTGACGCATTTTTTCCCTCTTTAGAGGTTAAATAAAAAGATGTATTTTATATTACAGCTTCTGTGCCAATCTCTTCTTTGTTGGTTTAAAAGGACCAGGTGTATCAGTGAAGCCCCTGAGAAGGTTTTTATTTCTACAATTGGTGCCCTCTGTGAGGCTCATCAGAGAAGTGGCGGACAGAACAGGACTCTAGTAAAAAGGTACCCTAAAACTGAGATTCTGTCTCTGCAGCCCAGTATATTTCTGGTCTTCCTGATTGGACTCCTCCAAATGCTTACCACTCCTGACTGAGAACATTTTTGGCGCGAGTATTCTAAAAATGACCGTTTGGTCACTCAGAACTTGGCAGTTAGAATCTGGAAACTTGTGCTTGGTAAGGTCGTTTGTTACGACGCTTTTTGGATTTGTATGGAAATTGGCCAATATTTGGAATTTGGAAATATGTAAACTGCAGTTTATGTAGGCAGGTAATGAGAAACTTTTGTAAACTTGAACGGCACACTTTGAGTTAAGTGCTACTTTGTGAATAATATTGAATATGCTGCAATATTTTTGGCATACCTGTTCTTAGCACACATCGTAGAATGTGTTGCTTTGTTTGTAGGTACCCTTTGCAACTTGTATTGAATTAGCCGGCTCCCCTAGAGGGGATACTTAACTGGGTTTAGGTATAAAAACGTATTTCTTCCTTGGTGACTAGTACCCCGAGGAACTAAATATGTACATAGAAAGGATCCTGGTCTGTGCACTTAGTAACATTCATAAGTGGTGAGATGCAGAGCGTTTTTTTCCTGGTGTTCTGCCAGCCAAATCTAGTGAATATGACTTACAACTAGTATTTACAAATGGTTTGGTTTAAGTACAGTCTGTGGGCTGTCTTTTGTTTCTGTCTTAAGTGTTGATCTGTGGGTTAAATGTGTGTTTAAATGTCTGTGGTTTGTCATTAGTGGTACTTGTGTGAGTAAGTAGCGATTGCGCTCTTGGTGCAGGAATGGCTAGCCTTAAGTGCCCTGTATTATGTGTATGACACCGTTTTGAAAATGCCTGGAATGAGCTCAATGTTTTTTTTTGTCATCATTCTGTTATGCAAAATATCATTAAAATAAAATATATTTTAAAAGAATCCAGCAATGAATTATATAATATATGCTAAATAGCTGCACGCTATCATTAAATTGACAGAGTAAGACTCTATACATGTGTGCAAATTGCCACAATGTTAAAGATAAAATTAGAATCCACATTTAGGTGCCGATTCCGATCCTGTAAAACCCGGGTACGAACCGTCGGACGGAGCGTTTTCTCCGTCCGACTCGTACCCAGGAAAAACACCTTACAAACCCGCAAGTACGATTCGTACAGAAACACCATTTTCGTACGAATCGGAAAAAACACCGACCGGCTAAAAGATACCCACGAATCGGATCCGGGACACCGCGCACGCGACATTCGCACGGAGTCAGGCAGCGTTTTTACGGATCAGCAAGTACGATTCGTACCCACAGCACTTTGCACGGCAACATTTTTACGGGACCCAAAAAGTGCCGGAAAAGCTAAGTACGCCGCGATGCATGGTGAAAAGGGGGCCCGGTATGCACCGTACCCCCATCCCTACACGTCCGCACCGTACCCACAGCCCCCCCATGTACGCACCATACCCCCAGCCCCCGTAGGTACGGTGCGTACCCCCACCCCCGTATGTACGGAGCGTACCCCCACCCCCGTAGGTACGGAGCGTACCAACACCCCCGTAGGTACGGTGCAGACCCCCAGCGCTATGCGCTGGGGTCCGCACCGTGCCTACGGGGGTGGGGGTACGCTCCGTACCTACGGGGGTGGGGGTACGCTCAGTGCCTACGGGGGTGGGGTGGGGGTACGGCACGTACATGGGGGCTGGGGGTACGGCGCATACATGGGGGGCTGGGGGTACAGCGCGTACTTGGGGGGGTGGGCTGTGGGGGTGTTCCGCGCGTATGCGGGCGCATGTTTGGATGTCTCCATGGTTGCCATGGGAGTTCGCTCCGTACGGTGTTTTTTCCATACGGTTGTGCATTCGGACGGACGGGACGGATCGTACTTGCGCGCTCGGACTGCAGTTAACGATTCGTACGTAAAACTGTCCGGGGACGTGTCGGACACTTTTTCCGACCCGAGGACGTGTTGGGGAATTTTCCCAATGCGATTCGTATGGATTTTTTAACATACGAATCGTACTTGCCAGTTTGTACGGGAATTGTACGATTCGGACGTAAATAAATCCGGATACGATTCGTACGGGGAATATTTTTAACAGATTGGAATCGGCACCTTAATAGGAATAAAAAAGCTTCAAAAAACGAAATTGTTTGTTTTGCAATAGATAAGATTAAGATACAAAATGTCACAGCATTTATCCTTCTGTATTAGGTATTAAAAGGCATTCACATTATCTGAGTGAGTTGGTTGTTGCTGACCTGAATACACATTACAGAACGACAGATTTGTGCTGGCTCGAAAGGCTGACTTGAAAGGCGTGTGAATTCGATGCCTTTACGTGTCAAGCAGCTGTGTCAGCACGTGGGTATTTCTGACTCCAGGCCACACAAAGAAAACAGCTGAAGTCACTACCCCTTAAGTCAGTGCAAACACGGTGTAAAATCCTGCATTTCAGACTGCTGTTTTAAAAGTTAGAAATATAGTTTCATTATTTTTGATAAACAGAGGACAGATTGACAGTAGGGATTTCTTTTCTTAATGCCTTTTTAAATAAGGATAAGAGTCGTTTTTAATGTTAAATAACAATGACTGTCCTTTAAAAGTGGCGCAGACTTAAGATGTTTCAAGTTAAGCTTCTGTGCTTAAATTATTTTGATTATATAAAAAATGTTATTTAAAATAGGTGCAATAAATTTGTTTTTTAATATTTATAATGCATAATAATGATGCTGTGACCTCCTAGCATCCAAATTGAATTTAAGCCGTGCTATACAGCAATAGGGGGTCACTTACATGTGAAATGTCACTTTACCCAGGCGTACAAAACTTATTTTTATAAGGGTATACATTATACATTTCTGATGCCACATCTCTGGGATATGTAGAGGACATTCTGGGGATGACTATTATGCAAAAACATTGTAGGATATTCATTTTAAGTGCCCCAAACATCAAAGTCGAAATTGAGTAAAATTCACTATTTAAATGAGGTTATTCCAATCAGAGCAGCTTTTAAACTGTCTTAGGCTCCAGTAAATGCACATATGTAAGTATAGAATGAATAGCTGACATCTATACTGCTAGACAAGCACTCAGCACACTGCTTACAAATATAAATATGTACAAAAAAAACTGGCAGAAGTTATTAAGCTTACCTCTGAATTGCTGGTAGACAGGAATGGAGTGGGTTGTTGAGCTCTCAGTCTCCAGGATCACTTTGAATTGGGAAAACCGCATGAAAATCTTGTACACAAGATGGGACAGCTGCAAATAGGTTAAAGGTCGAAGTTCTACATTTAGAAGCAGGGCTCAGCGCAAAATTTGCTTTGACATTTCGACATTTGAAAGACGAAATGGCAGGGCAGGGACAGAAAAAGGTTTTGCTTACTTTTTTTGGCAAAAGCAAGTTTTTGTTCACTCATATGAACAGATTGAATAATAATGGTATATGTGAGCTCTTATTTAGACAATGGCTCTGCCATATGTATAGCACTAATGCTTTTAGGGCTGAATTAAGGAAGCAATGGGATTTCGTTTGAATTCATGTGCCCACGTGTTACACTTGTACATTTGCTAAAGGAATATGTTCTTTAGCTAGCTCAATGTGCTATTTAGCTCCTCAGAGTTTGTTTATGCCCAGTTGCTTCAAATTGGGGTTGATAGTGTTGACAGAATGAAAGGAGGCTAGCTCATCTACAAATTAAGGGTAGGCAAATTTATGTTTTCTCTCTCTTTTTCTCAATTTCTTTTGAGCCTGTCTAAACTGTCTGTGAAATAGCCATGAGACATTTAATTGGCTATTCAGTAATACTGTTTTAAACATTATTAGCATTAATAAAATGAATAAATAAATTTGCTATGTTACTGCCCATCCTGTCTGATGAAATTATGAAAGGATGAATAGTCTAGATTGCTGTCTCCTTATTTGATCTTTAAGGGGAACTAGCTGTGGGTAGTTTTTGTTCTAAAATTCTTAGGTGATAACACCACTATTGTTTGTTATTCTCATGCTACATACAGTTTTGCAAGGGCATTGCTAGTTTGTATTAGCTAGTCTGTGTAAATAAACTGACAGTCCTTACTAGAGCTGATGTTGCATAGTTTGGATTGTGAAAAATAGAATGCAGGGAATATGCCCATGTGATCCTAAGCAAACATTTTTGAGGAAAATATTGTTTTATAGGAGTCTGTTTGTCACAAGATGTTCTGCTGGAGAAAATGTACCCATTATGTTGAAGTTTTTAGTTCTTTATGTAATAGGAATACCTGCTAAATTAGAAGTTTTAGATTTTCCTGTTGCTCCTATAACATGAGAGCATGGTCCTAAGCATACAATGTAGGTGCTTTTATTAAGAGAAATCATTTTAGAAGTGTCTGCAGTCTATGAGTAAAAGTGTAGAACATTTCCTTTTTTCTTGAGGGTCTTTAGATGATTTAGATAGGAATATACAGATGTAAGGATTTGGAGTATGTCTGTATTGTTTTTCTCTTTTCCTCAGAATTTAGTAAATGAACACAGACTTCCTTGGCTGCTTGGGATTGGGTGACGTATTACTCTTGTCAGTTCACCAAAGAGTTCCTTTTATACTTGCCAATAGGTCGAGGCTGTTGTTTTTTTAATCTCACATAGATGAAAGTGGTGCTTGAGTGCCTTGCTAATATATGAGGTGTCCCTAGACTAGGAAGTATTCTGAGACTAACCTCTCTGTTGATAGATTATTTCTGTGCCTTGTCTAAAGACCTTTTGTTCTGTCCACCAATAGATATTTGCTGCCTTACAACCATTGCCAGAGGGGCGCGGACGTCATATCTAGCTTGAGGAGTCAGCACCAGTCCAGCTTGAAGTCAAAGTGAAGGTAACCAGCACAGGCATTGCTGGCAACCAGGACCTCAGTGAAGGTAGAAGGCTGGAAGCACTGGGATGTGAAGTGTGTACCCCTGCCACTGTCTTGGGCGAAAGACGGGGTCACAAATCAGAAAGGAGAAATCGTGGATGAAGTTTTTGATGCCCAGCCGAGAGTCACAGACCGACCAGGAAGGCGAGAAAGTCTTTGCTTGAGGTAACCCCCTTTGAAACAAGGGTTGCTTCAGAGATCCTAGCATCAGGCCTCTGAATCCTGGTTCCAAAGTGGCTGTAAAGTCTTCACCTTTGTTGGTCAAAAGATACCTGGGCACACTGAATGCAATCTATGGCCCCAACGAAAGAGCAGTGTGCCAGCAGAGCAATACAGGAGTTAGGGAAGAACTTGAGTTCAGGGTACAGGTGCTGTGTCTCTGGTGCCTGTTAGATTAAAGTGAAGAAAACTGGTGCACTGCCTGAGACACTGGACAGGATCGCTGAGAGCATTTGCCCTGGTGGGTGATTGCCCTATCCTGAAAGAAGAAACTTTTCCCTTGAAACTGGGCCGTGATTCCTGAGTTGCGAGTTGTGCAGCTCCACCGTGGGAACAACAAGAGCCTGCCTGTGAGGCTCAAACGGACACAGGGAGAAGACTCCCCTCTGTTTGGTTGTACAGCGGCTTTAATTTCCCAAGGACTTCTTTTTCTTTTTTGTTGAAAATGTACCCCATTGGTCGTCCCATTTTTGAGGAGGAGCACCCCTTTGCAGCTCTTCGTCCTAATTCTCATGGTCCTGTGTGGTCCTCCTGGTCCTCTGGATCCAGGATCATTTTTGTAATAATATGTCTGACTGCTTTCATAATTGTATTAGGAATAATGTTTATTCTGCGAGAGAAAGGTTCATCTGAGCAGTTGAAAAATGTTACTTTACGCTTTCCTTGATTGATACTCTAGTCCTCATAAAGGAAACACTGGAAAAGTCTAGTGAAAATGTTTTTATTAGATATGTGCTGTTGGCTATTCTGAAGTTGAAATGGATGGTCACTGAAATGCATAGGAGCCTTGAAAATGTTTTTACTGGATGGTTCTAGGATTTGCTTAGGACCAGAAAGCTAATAGTTCTGTTTCTGATAATAGTAATTACTCTCTCCTGCTATCTGTATGACCAATGCTCTGTTCCCTTTGCACTCCTGCTTATACCTTATACATACCCGCTTAACAATATTTAGAATGAGAAATGCCCACCAAGCAATGAATTAGGATATTGATAAATTTATGAAAAAAATTAATATGCATATTTCCTACTGGATTATGGGAAATGTCTTTCTTTCATGCCAAAAGGACCATCTGTTGAAGATTGCATTAATCTCTTAGCATGAGCTGAAAGCCATTTTGTACTTGACAGCCATTTTAGTTAGCTATGTGCTGGCCATTTGCTGTTTCCCTCTCCTAGAGTCTTGCACATGCTCAGATGGGCCTAGCTAGTTGAATGCACCTGTTCCTAATATAGAACTGTCAGGCTGTTCTAACTGATGTCAGCAACTTATTATTCCTCCTACTTGTTGACTGTGCAGTTTCTGTATGACCATCTATGTGCATAACTCTTCTCATGTGTACTTGTACCGCCTTTTTCAGCCCCTGTGTGGGTATATAATGCCCCTGTTCTCTGTACACCTTAGAAAATGTCTCATACAGTGATTTGAGAATACTGTGTGACGCATTTTTTCCCTCTTTAGAGGTTAAATAAAAAGATGTCTTTTATATTACAGCTTCTGTGCCAATCTCTTCTTTGTTGGTTTAAAAGGACCAGGTGTATCAGTGAAGCCCCTGAGAAGGTTTTGATTTCTACAGTATGGTTGGGTGAGTGTATGTATGGGTGTGTTAGGGATTGAATGTATATCTCAGTGGTACATGTGTGACTAACTACATATGTGAAAGGCAGTATATATGGGTGTAAGAGTATATAAGTGGGTATATGTGAGAGTGTGTGATTGTGAGAGTGGCTATATGGATGAGTGTGTGCTTGTATCAATGATTGTATAAGAGAGTAAGAATGTGGTACTATTTTTATGAGTAAGTGAACTTGAGTGTGTTTAACTGTATAGGTGAGTAAATTGGACTGTGTTTAATTACTTACACGACTGATTAGATGTGACAGTACCTCAATGGATGATTGGCGGTGTGTGAGTGTCTATATAGGTGTATAAATGCATATGATAGTCTTGTACGGAGTGACTGTAAGTATGAGTGACTGTACAGGTGAGTGAGTGGAGGTGTATGTAGACCTAAGAGTTAATGAGTGGGTATGTAGTTATTGGAGTATCTATGGGTTTCAAAATGGCCGTCTGAAATTTTGAGTCGGTGTATCAAAGGTTATATTAGGGTGTGAGAAGATGCACTAATGTATCACATGGATGTTGTCATCAGTGATGTCATCAGTGATGTCATTTGAGATGTCATCAGTGATGTCACTGACTATGTCATGAGTGATGTAATATGTGACGTCATCAGCAGTGCATTGCGGGGGCACGAGTTATAGTTAGCTGAACTAACTATAACAGGGGAATTTCTAGGGTTTTGTACGAGTGAAATGTCCAGCTAACTATAACACCCCTGAAACCTATGTTTTTTTCAGTGAATTTCTAAGGTTTTTTAAATTCCAATTCCTAACTATAACGCCCCTGAAACCTTTGGTTTTTTCAGTGAATTTCAAAGGTTTTTTAAATGCCAATTCCTAACTATAATGTGCATGAAACCTATGGTTTTTTCAGTGAATTTCAAAGGGTTTTTAAATGCTAATTCCTATCTATAACTTATCTCTAAAGATCTAATGTTTAAACAGTTTCATTGGATTTCTATATTTTTCAAATTCAGTGTGTCAATTTCATTAATTTATTTTTTTTAAATACATTTTTATCACCATTTTTTAAACTTATTTTTTCAATGAATTCTTTTAAAAATTAAAAAATAATATTTGAATTTAATGGGTTTTTCAAACATATTTTTTTATATTTTTCAAAATATTTTTTTAACTATATGCTCAAAACTTTATTTTATATATATTTTTTCCATGTTTTTGGATCCGCGCACCCTAAGCGCACCGTTCTCGATCCCGATGCGTTAGCATCCGAGCATGGTACGAGTTGGGTACGTGTTTAGTGCGCGATCGCAATGCGACTGGTACGCGACTCCCAGCCTATACGCGACACGTTCGATGTACGTAACGCGACGTTTACGCGCTTCCGCGATGCGTCATGTGCGTCTATGACGCGGTAGGTGTGCGGATCCCGTGAAATATTTAACATTTAAAAAAACATATATATATGTATTTCATGTGAATATTAATTGAAGACAAACTCTAAACTAGTCTTAAAACTAATATATTTTTACATCTAATCTTATAATTTTTTTAAATTCAATTTATCGGATGCGCGCTGGGTGCGTGCTGCGTAAGCGCAGGGTGCGCGGATCCCATGTGACCTGCAAAAAAAGAGATTTGATTGGTTCATTACACTTCCTGTTCTAACTATTGAAAGACCCCACCCAATTCAATCATTCTTCTTTGACCTTCTTTGGTGGAGCATCTCTTTGCAGAGAAGAAGATTTTTTAGACTACCTTTACACTTAGCTCTAACTTTTTTCACCTAAAAATGGCTTCAGGGCAGCAGGCACCACCTACATCTCCTCATACATCTGAGGATGAATTTTTGGTGGAGGCATCACCCAAAGAACGTTTTTCTTCAGTGGTGTGGAAATTTTTTACTTTTCCCGAGGGGTAGAATAAGACCAATGCCACCTTGGTCACATGCAAGATTTGCAAAAGAGTGCTGTTGCGAGGGGATCCTAACAAGAAATACTCGTGCGGCACGGCTAGTATGATGAAGCACCTAAAGACCCTTCATCCAAACCATCTTGCACGAGAAGAGTGCAAACGGATGAGAAACACTCCTGCTCCTGCGCCTTCCACCTCATCGCAGCCGAGCACCTCAAGAGTGCATCCATCAGCCCAAAATTTGGACATCCATCCTCAATTTCAATTTTTAAAAGTGCTCTGCACTAAGTGCAATGCGACTTTGTGCTACGGGGAGCAGTCGATTGATCTGATCTGCCGCCGGCAAGAAAGTCACATTTGCTAGTTTTTTTTTTTTATTGTTCCCTGAAGTTCATTGTTTGGTTCCTCCTGTTTTGTTTTTTGTTTTTTTTTCTCCCAAAAATCCCAAAAAATCACAAAATTGTTAGAAAAACCAAAAAAAATATATAAACGACGAAAGAAGAAAAAAAAAGTTCTTGTAAGAACTAACTTTCCTGGTTTAAAAAAAGAGCAAAATTTTTTTTTTAGTGTGTGAAAGTTTAGATGAATGTATGTGTAGTACGTAATTGACTGAATGAATGCATTAGTAGCGTATGGTGAATGTATAAGTGCAGAACTATGAGGAAGTGCTGCAGTATCACACAGTAACCTCTTTAACTGCTGTGTGCTGTAGTACTTCCGAAGCACAGGGATGCAACATATGTACTTAAATATGTTGCAAATCTATGCTTCTCTCTGCACGGCTGCTTAAACTGCAGCCATGTGGTGACACAGGCACCCTTGCATCATAGTGCAAGGATAGCTGTGTCATGTGCTGTTTGTTTTTCTCCAGGAAGACACAACTTCCTGCACAAAAACAATGAGAAAATGCATTTTTCTCCTTCAATGTATGCTGAACATTTTAGCATGCATTGAAAATATAAAAATGTGGAGAAATAAAAATAATTTTCCTTATTGTACTTTCCTACACCAATTTTAGAATGGTGCAGCATTCACATACATATCGAGATTTATGATTTCTGATAAATCTAGAGATATATCTTGTTCTATGTGTATTCAGTGCAATCATGCACAACAACACTTATAGAACACCCTTTCAACGCAAAGTGGTGTGTATGATGAGGTTGTATTTACATGGAGTAGAAAAAGTACACAGAGTGCCTTTTCCTCTCTTTGTAAATATGAAAGAGTGTCTTGCGCAATAACTATGTTACAAAAAGTGACATATTTCCGGTTTTAAAATTCCTTGCCAATGATCGAAGGTAAGCACAGAGTTTTGTCTGCAAAGATGCTCAAAGAAGAATGATTGAAATGATTGCGGTCCTTCAATAGGTACAATGGGAAATATTATGAACCCCTCAAATCTCTTTTTTTGCAGGTCACATAATATCTAATTATGGTCAGATTTTAAAACTACATAGGTATAAACAGAGTGTTTTTAGAAACGTGTTTCAACTTTGTAGCTTCTTGCAGACCTCGTTATTCTGTATGTTGAGACTTAGTTAAACTTACCTTCACAATAATAGGAATAAAAAATGGTATACATTGTTTTCAGATTTTCATTGCAATCTAAATTCATATAAATTGCTTATTTTAAAATTTGGATCTGTGAAAGAAAAGAAAAAAAATATATAACATGTAATAATAATTTTTTTACAACACAGCATAATTTCAACAAAGTAATTTGTTTGCCTTTTTTGCTGTTCTCAGAATATATTGAATTTCACTAGAAATAGTGATTACAATCGTACTCATCACTTAACAGCGGGCAAAAAAAAAAACAATCAGAAAGATTGTTAAAAAAAAAACAACATACTATTCTCAGTAAAATACCAGAAAATACAAATCACACATATATGAAATGCTTACAGCTTACAAAATATTATAACTTTAACTTATAAAAACTGTAAATATTGCCGCATTAAAATAATCACCAAATGAATGACCACCAAAAAGTCCATAATTCAAAAATATACCTTTCCTTGAGGCCAAATGGTATTTTTGCACTCCTTCTTTATGTAAATTGTCCAATGGTAGTCCTATTAAATTATAATAATAAAATACTCAGAGAGTGAATTATCTTCCTAAAACGGCTTTAAAAATATTAGGTAGGAATTTGGTAATTCACTAGGCAAACGTTGTTTGAAAACCAACTGGGCATCATTACAAAGTGTCCAGCCTTTTTCACATTTTAGATAGGCAGTGTAATGTCCAGATGTTGTGGAAGGACCATCATGGAAAATTATTGCAATTGCTACAAAAGTCCTTCCTGATATTGATAGTTGTGCTGCTACAAATTGCTTTATTAAAGTATCCAATTTTGTTCCGTCAGCTGTACAACGTTGCATCATTAAAATTATGTATTTTCCATATTTTATTAAGAATAATGTGGATAACATTTCTGATTTACATTGGCTACACTCCATGTTTTGAATTGCACCTTTAAGTAATTTATTGAAAGACACTGATTTACAGTCTGGTAACGTTAAATACAGAAATCTTTCAGTGTCTACATTGGTGCTACATGTATACATGCAATTTTCACAATAATGTTCCCATTTGTAAGAAAGGCCAAAAATATTTTCTATTTCTACACCTTCATTTTCAAAAATGGTAAGCATATACATTAAAAATTCCTGAGCATCTTGTTGGCTATTTTTTGTAAATTGTGTAGAACCAGAACACACATCCAAAAGACTACGAACATCTGAAACAGATTGTATTTTACTTCTATCTGTTGTCAATTTTTCATAAACAGAATGCAACAGAGAACAAATCTTTTTTGACGATTCTGCATAATTTGTTCTTGCAAACCTTCAATATAAAAAACAACATTGACCACTACATTAGCATAGCAGTTGACACCAGAACTATTTTCAAACTGATAACCAACAATCTCTCCAACTGTGTCCAATTTCTTTTTACCTGCAATCACAACATTATCTTGTTCTTTTCCCTTCTTGACACCTTCAGAACAGATATTCTCTAACCTTCTTTTTCAACCAACCACGCGCTTTAAAAAAAAACAGTATATTGACCTAAATTTGGAGCATACACCCTTCTTAACCTATTATACTCTTTTACACAGTTTGCATCTGCAGTAACCTTTGTCTCATCAAAATCAATCAAAAACAAACCAGATAATGTTCTGACTCGCGACAAAGCAACATATGCCATACCCTCTTTAAATACGGTAGATCCAATGTTCACCAATGCACTGTCTACACTTAATCCTTGAGATTTATGAATAGTCATTGCATATGCCAGAGAAAATGGAAATTGTTTCTTACGGACATATAAATCTTTAACAAGCAAAAAACGAACTGAACAACGACCAATTTCTTTAACTTCATCAATCTGATCAAATTTAATTTTAAAAAATTCAATTCCTTATTTTTTCTGATAATTCACAAAATCCACTACTTTGCCCATTGCACCATTAACTAAACCTTTCTCTACATCCAAATTACGCCTTAAAATTACCCGACAGTTTACACACGCATATAGGTGCCGATTCCGATCCTGGAAAAATGTTCCCCGTACGAATCGTATCCGGATTTTTTACCGTACGAATCGTATAAGTAGCGTACAAACTGCCAAGTACGATTTGTATTGGAAAAAGTCCATACGAATCGCATTGGGAAAATTTACCCACACGTCCTCAGGTCGGAAAATGTGTCCGACACATCCCCGGACAAATTACCGTACGAATCGGAAAAATGAAGTCCGACCGCGCAAGCACGATACGTCCCGTCCTTCCGATTTCACAACCGTATGGAAAATACACCGTACGGACCGAACTCCTATAGCAACCATGGAGACATGTGCCCGCATACGCGCCGAACACCCCACCCCAGACCCCTTATGTACGCACAGAACACCCCCCCAGCCCTTGTATGTACGTGCTGAACACCCCCCCAGCCCCCCTCTGTACGCGCCAAACGCACCCCCGGCCGCGGATGTACGTGCCGAACCCCCACCAGTGTATGTACGGAGCGTACCCCCACCCGTGTATGTATAGAGCGTACCTGCACCCGTGTATGAATGGAGCGTACCAACACCCCACCAGTGTATGTACGGAGCGTACCCCCACCCGTGTATGAATGGAGCGTACCCCCACCCGTGTATGTACGAAGTGTACCCCCACCAGTGTATGTATGGAGCGTACCCCCACCCGTGTATGTACGGAGCGTACCCCCACCCGTGTATGCATGGAGCGTACCAACACCCCACCCGTGTATGTACGGAGCGTACCAACACCCCACCAGTGTATGTACAGAGCGTACCAACACCCCACCAGTGTATGTACGGAGCATACCCCCACCCGTGTATGAATGGAGCGTACCCCCACCCGTGTATGTACGGAGCGTACCCCCACCCGTGTATGTATGGAGCGTACCCCCACCCGTGTATGTACAGAGCGTACCCCCACCCGTGTATGCATGGAGCGTACCAACACCCCACCCGTGTATGTACGGAGCGTACCCCCACCCGTGTATGAATGGAGCGTACCCCCACCCGTGTATGTATGGAGCGTACCCCCAGCCGTGTATGTATGGAGTGTACCCCCACCCATGTATGTATGGAGCGTACCCCCACCCGTGTATGCATGGAGCGTACCAACACCCCACCCGTGTATGTACGGAGCGTACCAACACCCCACCAGTGTATGTATGGAACGTACCAACACTCCACCAGTGCATGTACGGAGCGTACCCCCACCCGTGTATGAATGGAGCGTACCAACACCCCACCAGTGTATGTACGGAGCGTACCCCCACCCGTGTATGTACGGAGCATACCCCCACCCGTGTATGCATGGAGCGTACCAACACCCCACCAGTGTATGTGAGCGTACCCCCACCTGTGTATGTACGGAGCGTACACCCAGCCCCCCCCCTGTATGTATGCTGCGAAACACCACCACCGATGGACGGTGGGACCAACACCCTGCCCGTGTCTGTACGCACCCTACCCCAGGCCCCTACACCAGCACCCTCACCCAACATCGCGCATGTACGAGTCGTACTAAGCCATAGCAAAGGACAGCACTGTACAACAACATGGCCCATGTACGCACCGTACAGACGCCAAAAACACTCGTACGGAACCAGGACAAACCAAAACAACACAAGGAGAGTCAATTCGATTCACACAACACCACAAAACATGTCCAACAAGCCCAAATACACCCCATACACTGACCTGCAACTGCCAAACAGCTAAACAGAGGCCCAAAACACAACCACTCCTTATAACACACCCACCCAAAGTTCAAACACAGCCACACCCACAAATGGACCAATAAAAAGGCCCAACACACACAAACCATGATCTTTTGCAACAGATCCACTACTGCCAGACCACAGAGATAACGCACTGCATCATACTACATCCATCAATACACCTTACACTTGCACTCCTTCACACAACCACCATCACAAACACCCCCTCATCACATTCACACACACACACACCTTCACAACCACACTCACACACCCACAACCATCCACACCAACACCCCCACAACCATCCACACCCACACCCCACACCATGCCCACTAACAAGAATCCAAAGTTCACAATGGAGGAGCTGGAGGTCCTTGTCGACGAAATCGTCAGAGTCGAGCCACAGCTCTTTGGAACATTGGTCAGACGGACCAGCATATCCGAAAAATCAGCCATGTGGCAGAGGATTATCAATGCTGTGAATGCTGTTGGGGCTACCAGAAGGACCAGGCATGAGTGCCAAGCCAGGTGGTACGATCTGCGGAGGACGGTCCGCCGCAAAATGACGGACGATCACAACCAGGGGAACATCACTGGAGGAGGGCCGCCCCGCAGACCGGTACACTACCATCCCTGGGAGGAGAAGGTGATGGCCACGCTGCCGCCGGTGGGAGTAGACGGAGTACAAGGAGTCCCAGACCCTGGTGAGTACACAAACAACTCACCTCACATGGGGGGAACGCCATACACAACCAAAATCCCAATCATGCACGCAAACCCCCCAAAGCCAGCACCGGACACAACTACACTCCAAAAACACACACATGCCACTAGCGCCTCCATGCCCCATGCACCAAGCAAGGCCATGCCAAGTCACAGGCCACACAAAACACCAACACAAGACAGGATGTCCCCGATGCCGGGCGGGTGGGCCCCAAAACTAACATAGAGCAACTCTGAAGCACACAACAATGCCCTCAGCCCATATGGCCTAGGGCACAGCCATACAAACAGTGTGTCCCCACACAGTACTGTGTTGCCTGCAAATGGTGGCCGCGTTGCAGGATGACATGGGTATGAAGGCACAATTTGCACATAACAGCAGCTAATGAAGACGCATCACTCTGAAAGAGTGTCAGCACACACCACCACAGCAGCAGCGCAGACTCAGACACTCCGCCCAATGGGTGCCCGGAGATTAGAATCAAACCCACATGAACAAGCCAATGGCCTTTGAAAGACCTGCAAACTGTGTGTGCCCAGGAAGCTGGGCTGAGGTGACAGAGGGTGACACACAGAGGGAGGGAGGAGGCTGACAGAGGGAGGGAGAAAGGGAGACAGAGGGAGACGGACAGAGGGAGGAGGGTGACAGAGGGAGGGAGAAAGGGAGACAGAGGGAGACGGACAGAGGGAGGAGGCTGACAGAGGGAGGGAGAAAGGGACACAGAGGGAGACGGGCAGAGGGAGGAGGGTGACAGAGGGAGGGAGAAAGGGAGACAGAGGGAGACAGACAGAGGGAGGAAGCTGACAGAGGGAGGGAGAAAGGGAGACAGAGGGAGACGGACAGAGGGAGGAGGGTGACAGAGGGAGGGAGAAAGGGAGACAGAGGGAGACGGACAGAGGGAGGAGGCTGACAGAGGGAGGGAGAAAGGGAGACAGAGGGAGACGGACAGAGGGAGGAGGTTGACAGAGGGAGACGGACAGAGGGAGGAGGGTGACAGAGGGAGGGAGAAAGGGAGACAGAGGGAGACCAAATCACCCTTGGGTGGTGTGGCCATGTCCGCTCGTCAGCAGGTGGACTGTGTGCATGTAGACAAGATTTGGCAGTGCGTGAACCCCCCCTTTTTCCTTTGATAAACACTGGGCCATGTGTCAATCTGTGCACGAGTACATCCGTGCTGCAGGCACAAACCTAACCTTACACCCAGTATACCCACCCACTGTGTTTGTTAGAACCCTGTCACAAATGCTTAAGTTACCTACCTACATTCTCAAATAGCATGGAAATACACCATTTGGCCACATGCAGTGCAACACGTAAGGCGGCTCTGCATGGCTTGCTACGCCCGCTCACTACACTGCTGACTGCGTTCCAAAAAGATGCATCAACTAAGATTGTGTCACACATAGGTAAAGTGTCGAAAGCTGTGGCCAAAGGACATACCCATGCACAAGTGCACTGCGAGAGGAATGCAAGCCATATCCAACCACCCAGAGGAACTGTGCCAACGTCGTCGATCTCCCCCCAACACTGGGGGGGAAGACTCACAGGATCAGGCTCTGCGTGAAGAGGACCCCACCGGCAGCGACGACTCTCACCACTCCGTGGATGACCCAGACCACCCTGGCCCCTCTGGTGTCCAACCACCTGCAGCACCTGCGTCAGGTACAACTGTGCCAACCACCACCCCCATTCCTGCCACATCCCAGGAGACACCCAGGAGCCCTGCCCACACACAACAACACAGCCAGTCTGTCCAGGAGGGACAAGGTTCTCCGGGCACCCAGGAGGAGGCAGGCGACACCGCAGATGCCATCCCTCAGGGGTCCCGGAGACCCGATGTGCCCACAACGGCAGGCCAGGCGCAAGTGGGCAGGGGTGGTGGGAGTGAAGGACGGCGGAGGCGCGAACCTGACCAGTTGGCTCAGGAACCGGTAATGTCACACGTCAGCAACATCCTGGACACATACCGGCGTGACACCAGGGGCATGTTCCAGATTGCGTCCACCCTCACAGACATCAAGGGGACCCTCGAGGAGATGAAGACCCTGCAGGCCGAGCAACATGCCTGTCAACAGCGACACCAAGGACTGATGGAGGCAAGACTGGCTGAGCTTGTGACGGTGCAAACGGAAATGACCCGTGTACTCCGTCGGATTGCCGAAAACATGGGCAACCCTCCCTGTGCCACCAGGCGAAGAACATCACCACCCACAGGGAGGGACCAGGAGGAGGAGGATTCATCCAACGGAGCATCACAAGCATCGTCACGGCCTGCTTCTGAGGGTCCCCGCAGGAAGGTGGGTCGTCCACGCAAAAGACCGTGAGAGTCAGCGGAACATCACCATTTCCCAGGTCACCTGGCCTGGCACCTGGCCCTCTGGCCCAACAGCAGCACATCATCACATGACATTCTCTGGCACATGGACTTGCTGGTCACTGTCTGACCAATGTTGACAAAGACTGTGGCAAAGACTCTGATGACTTCCAATGGCAAGGATACCAACTCCCCCAGTGAACTTTGGATTCTACACTCCCGCCAAGCACCTCTTGTCATCCCCCCAAACACGTACCCCACCACAAATAAAAATCATCCCAATCACGAGATGATGCCGTCATTTTGCATTATTCCACTACATGTGTGTGTTGTAAAGTCAGACCATGCCTGATTTCAGAATGAACTCCAACCATCCATACCCTGGGGTCTGAGTTTGGCACAGGACACACATGGGTCACAATGTATTATCCAATACAGACATGGAGCACCATACTCACCCGTGATGGGCCCAACCAGCTGAGGGGGTGCCCGCACAACTGTGCCTACAGACCTATTTAGAAGAGCAACAGTCATGCGCAGAGGTCAGGGATCATGTGGAGTGTCCTGGGGTGCTACTCCCAGGTATGTGTAGACAGGTGGCAGAACCATGGCCTGCATGCTTGAGTCAGGTGGATGTGGAGAATGGTGGGCCGGCCAAGGTTGGATGCATGGAGATGGCACAATGGGGTCTTGGATCACAGTGCCACAAGGTTGTGTTGTCGTTGTGGGCTGCATCCTGAGTGTGTGCGTGGATTGAGAAGGTCATCCTGCAGCTGGCAGTGATCCATTCCCCCCATCTCTGTTGGACGTTGATGTGGCCTGGTCACCGGATGTAGAAGCAGAGCTGTGCTGATGCACCCTGGATGTGGACAAGTATCATGGTAGTTGTAACGCACATGTCCGTAGAGTGCAGGGTAGGATTAGACACGGATGTCGTAGTTGACCTGGGGAATGGTCTCTCTTGCCTTGAGGTGGATGGAACTGGGGATCTTGTGCATAATGCAGAGTGTGCTGCAGCATGAGGCACAGATGCTGCTGATCAGCATAGCACATGTCAGCAAGCAATCCATGATGAACACCAGCTCGTTTGCGTGGACACTGGGTGCCCTTGCTGCAGGGCCTGCAGCAGCATGCGCCATGTCAAGAAAACAATGCCAAACGTTGCACACAAAGACAAGGATCTCAGGAAGGAACTATGCAAAAGGTGTATGTCAAGGAAGGAATGTCTGGTTCAACATGCCACACACACACACACAATGGATGCACATGCAGCACAGTGGCCGTCGTGGAGACTGACATGCCACAATACCTATACAGCCATGGACATCATGCACAATACAGATTCTAATCCCTGACAAACAGCTTGCATCTTGCTACTCTACACATATGCACTATCTCTGATAACTATGCCAGACATGCCGCATGCACAGTGGCAACAGACCACCATTGATAGAGATGAGGCACCTTGGAGGCAGAGGGACACCTTTATTAGTCATGTGTGTCGGAATGCTAATGCAACTCTGTCAACACATACACAGGTCATGTGGATGAACATGTGGGACCGACACTGGCTCCCCCATTTGCACCACAGATGCTGGAAATCCATAGAACTGGCACACAAGTGACGGGTTACAGCTAAACACCCCCTGCTGCTCACGGAGAGGCTGCTATACACCATTGAGCCTCCAATGGGGAATTCACACACCATGTCAACCCAGTGCAACCCGTATGTTTCCGAGGGCAGTGTTACACACATTGATGGCTTCATCACAATCCACAATCCCATTACAGATGACTGTCACCAAGTCTGACCATCAATTCTGGTGAATTCAGCTCCATGTCATGTGCCCCATGGTGATTCTACATGTATGCTAAGTATCCAAACATGAACAGGAGCAGTGCACACACATTCAAAACAAATACCACACCCAAAAAGCCGTGCTGCATCCCTTACCCTAAGGAGATTTTCAAACTTGTCCGTGCATGTAACGCTGATTCAGCACATGTTGCTGTGTTCATGAGGAATAGCAGGAGCACAACAATGCCACCAGCAGACAGCATGCGCAAGTACCTGTGGATGAGAGACACACCAGAAGTCAGCCAAAAGAAGCACATCCGCATGCATGTGCATGTACTCGACACGAATAAGGTTGTCAACATGCTAGGTGACAATGATGACTCTGGAAAAACATTCTTCTATTGCACCATCACTCGAGTGACATATCCAAACACACCTCTGACTCACCTGGCAGACATGCAGATGGACACACACATTGCAACACATGCCACACACGGCCCAATGCGTGCACACTCAGACACTGGAACTCACCACTAAGCAAAGAAGTTGCGTATGAGCCGACTCTAGATGTCCTCTACCGCCTCCTCCTCCTCCACATCACTTGCCTCGTGACCAAGCCCTTCATCCTCCACGGGTGGATGGTCCTGCTCATCCAGATCCAGAATGAGTGGCACAGCTTTCTCCACTGCCATGTTGTGCAGCATGCAGCACACGAGGAAGATCTTGCAGACCTTCACCGGTGCATATGGGAGTGCGCCACCGGTCTTGTGGAGGCAACGGAATCGGCTCTTCAGGAGGCCAAACGTCCTCTCTATCACTCGCCTGGTCCGCCCATGGGCGTTGTTGTAGCGGTGCTCGGCAGCCGTGCTGGGGTTGTGGAGAGGCGTGATCAGCCATGGCATGTTGGGATAGCCAGCGTCCCCTACATGGAAACATCATGGACAAAAGTGGGTCAGGAGAAGCAGTAAGACAGGAAGATGACGCTAAATACAGGACTGACAGAGTATACCCACCAACAATACATGCTCGTTCGTTGCGCAGCTGCAGCATCATTTAAGGCACCCCGCTACGCCTCATGATGTAGGCATCGTGTGCTGATCCTGGAAAACGAGCACAGACATGTGAAATCACCATGTTGGCAAGACACACCACAAGGGCATTAATGGAGTGGTAATGCTTGCGGTTCCTATACGCTACCTCCTGTGCCTGTGGTGGTACCAAGGCCACATGTGTCCCATCTATGGACCCAATGACATGGGGCATCCCTCCCAGGGCATAGAACTCACGCTTGACACCTGTCAACTGCTCAGGAGTTGGGAATTTAATGAACTCATCCAGGTAATCCAACATGGCCTCTAAAAAATCATGCAGAACACGGCTGAACATGGTTTGGGACATGCCACCAACGTGAGCAATGGTATATTGAAAGGTACCCGTGGCAAAGAAATGTAGGGCTGCCATCACCTTCATCTTGGGTGTCAGTGCAGTAGGATACCTGTGTAGCGGTTGGAGGTGTGGTGCCAACCGTGTCGTCAAGTCCTCAATCAACTGTTGGGGGAAGCGGTAGCGGCGTATACAGTCATGTTCCCTCAGGTCAGCCAAGTCCAGAATTGGTCGAGGGAGAGGCGGAGCCCTGCAGTGAATTTGAAGGGACAACGAAGAGTGAGTACAGTACACCACCAATGTCAATGTACTGAGCACATGTTCAACAGGCAATACACATATGCTACATACAGAGTCAGGTCTGGTCAATATGCCCTGGACACGTATGCCAGGCAGGTGACACTCCTACCAAGAGCCAGCTACATACGTCGATTCTCAACCTCAATATGCCATGCCATGAAACTAGCTGTGGGCCAGTGTAAGTGAACAGGCAGACGCATTACAGGAGTTACAGACATCCACATATGTACAGAAGAAGGATGTTTATTGTACAGACAGGTTGTGGAACACTAGATGCACAGGTCACATGTCATAGAAAAAGGACAGACCACACACCTTGCCATGAAGGAGTACATGTCAAGACTGATCACACATACATTGAGAGTATGCAGATATGTCCTTGTTTTGAGACTCCGTGTCGATGCATACATACACACCTTACGTCGGATTACACATGTGGGCTGGTGTGCGTAACAGTGTGCCATGCCCATCTACACACATACACATGTTGGTTGCAGCAACTGCAGATGCATTTGACCAAACACCTACAGCAAACCTATGGGAACACATGACACACACATGGCATAGTTACAGTGTGCAACGCGAGCATTCACATGTCAGGGGTAATATTCCGTGTACCTGGCATCAGGGGACAGTTGCGGGTGTCGGTGACTGTGCCATGCCAGTGACGCATGGCTCAACAAGTCTGTACTACATGCACACATGTCAAAGGAGTGAAGGGGATGTGTGGCACATAGTGCACCATCACACATGACATGTGTACACAGCTCATCATACTTTTATTTGCTTCACACCTCAGGAGTAATGTGCCACATCACAGCCTGACACCCCTGTGCCCGACACATGTAGTACTGCACAGACAATGCCTTGATGTCCAGTCTTGGCCAAGTATGACAGCTCTATTCCTGTCTGTGTGCCGCCTGTCACCACTGTCAGGTGTGAAACGCACCGTACATACGCTCTGAGGGCGTGTGTAGGGTCCCTATCACTATGTGAGTGCTGGCGTATGCGTACGCCATAGTGATACGACCCGTACACGCGTGTGTACGGTCCCTATTACTATGGGAGTGCTGGCGTATGCGTACGCCATAGTAATACGACCCGTACACGCGTGTGTACGGTCCCTATTACTATGGGAGTGCTGGCGTATGCGTACGGCATAGTGATATGACCCGTACACGCGTGTGTACGGTCCGTATTACTATGGGAGTGCTGGTGTATGCATACGCCATAGTGATACGGACCGTACACGCGTGTGTGGGGTCCCTATCACTATACGGACCGTACAGTCGTATTACTATGGCGTACGCATACGCCAGCACTCCCATAGTGATAGGGACCCTACACACGCGTGTACGGTCCGTATCACTGCATTTGGGGTGCCCTAGGGCCGTGGAATGCACCGTACCTGTGTGTAAATATTGAAATAACATAGGGGACACATGAGGGACAAGTATAAGGGCCTAAATGCATGCTGGTTGTCATGAAGACCGAGTTTACAGTTTGAATTTTTGCATCAGGTGGCCAGCAGAAGTCGGTTGGAAACAATATAATTTGTTGCAAAGTGGTTGTTGACTTGACATCATGCTCAATTTTTAAACCATGCAAAGCCACTCACTGGGGTAGGTTTAAAGGGATTGGAGGAAACGTAGGATGCTAATGTGACTGACCAATCTCTCTGTACTCCTGTAAATGAAACAGGCCAGCAAGGCAGATATAAGGCAGCCAGGTCCCATGAGAGAGCACTTGCCTGCACATCCTTTCATTCCACAACACTGCTGCTGCTCGTGATTCCTCTGACACCATGTCCAGGTCTGTGGAGAGGGCCCAGCCATTCACCATGGAGGAGAATATGGCGTTGGTGGATGTGATCCTCCCACAGTACACCATGCTGTATGGCCGACCAGGGGAGCAGGTGAGTGCTGACTCCACTAGCTTAGACTGTGCCCCTTTTTTGTGACTGTGACTTCTGCCATTGTGTCCCTGTGTGGCAGACATGCAATGTTGTTTAGAGTGGGTCCCAGGGTGGGGAAGGACTCATGTCTCCCATGCAGAGCATGCTGTAGTTCCTGTGTGCACTCCTCACTTGCATAGTGCTTACTGTGACAATCAATGCATGGTGCATGCCACATTCTGCCTGGCTACTCCTCCTGGGAATGTTGTTGCTACTGTCCTGATGTGATTCTGTGGTCCCCCCAGTGTGACAGGTGACAGTACCCATAGATGTGTGTTTGTTTAGTGTACCTGTGCTGTGAGTGTCCAAATGATGTGTTCGTCCCCTGGACATTGGTGTGTGTGTGTAAGTCCCCTGTCATGTGGGTGAGTGCATATGGGGAGTGTTGCACACCAGCTGCATGAGGGATGGATATACCCTGCCCATGTGATGTGAGCAGGGAGCAGTGCTGTGTGACTGCCGTGCTGAGCCAGCCCCACACCTGTGACACCCCCCAGTCTAGTGGCACATGGGCAGAGTGACGTTTGTACCCGCAGTTGGCAATGGCAGGTGATTGTCCTGTGCCTGTGTGTGTCTGTGTACTCTGCTGAGGTTGCGTCAGTGGGCTGGGGCATGTGACTGCTTTGAGGTGCTGTACATAATCCTTGTGTAGCTTGTGATGCACAGTGTGATTGTGTGGCACCCCTCATGCCACCTGTGTACTTTCAATGCCACGTAGTGCATTTTGCCTTCCCCAGAGGATAATGTCCCTATAACAAAGGTGCAATGAGTTGCCTGCATACCATGGCCTGTTCAAACAAGACAAATTATTAATATGTGTGTCTCTGTGTCATTGCTCAGGTGTATTAAAGTATTCTCACTTTTGCATCCTCACAGGTAGGCGTCCATGCCAAGGGGGAGATATGGAAGCAAGCCGTCAGTGCCGTGAGGAAGACGGAGGGTCGGAAGCGGCACCTAGCCCAGGTGAGGAAACGTTGGCAGGATATCCGGTGCTGGACGAGGAGGATTGCACGGGTCCTGCTGGGGGACTCACCTGAGAGCCACAAGAACCGTGGGCGCCGGCATCTGACCCACATCCATAAGCGTGTGCTGGCGGTGGTCTTCCCCGACTTGGATAGGCGCTTACAGGAGAAGCAGCAGCAGGAAGGGGGTAGGTACATGTGTGTTTGTTGTGTGTCACCAGCTTTTGGAAGTGTGCAGTTGCATGGATACACTGCCAGGGTTTAAATGTGCAGTGCATAACCAGTTCCCCAAAGTAAACCGGTGCTGTTCTTCCTGCCTTCCCATCCTTGCCATGTGTTCCCTGGTCTGTGTGTAGTCACTCTTGCACAAGGTAATCTAGGCTGGCAGTTAATCCAAGTGCCCAATGCTTGCAGCATCATGTGTGGGGGTGGTGTGTAACAGGTTTTGGGACCTTGCCTGTGCCCTGGCCAGTTCAGTCATTGTGGGGTCCATGTCAGTTGGCACTGATGCTGAGTCCCGATATAGGAGTGTGTCTTAAAAGTGTACTGCCTTACAGCATGCATGTCCAATGTTGTGCCCTCTGACATGACGTGCATGAGTGGGAGTAATGCATAGAGCAGGGACGGTTGCTTCAGGTGCAGTCATATCCATCCAGGACCATGGAGGAGTGTGGCCACTACCGTGCCCTGGGGCACCTTTTCCTAGGTATCATGTGTGTCATCCAACAATGTGGACATTCTCTGTGTCTTCGGCATAGGTTGGTCTCTGTGGCATTGTACCCTGGCCTCATCTGTATTGACATAAACTGTGCTACATGTGTCCACTGTACAGTGTGACCCAATTTTGCTTGTGCATACTCACAGTGGGCAGTGCCTGTGTGTCTTGGTACGACAATCTGATGATGGTTGATTGTCAATTATATATGTGGACAGGCGCAACAGGGGTGGTTTGTGTACAATCAGGATTTAGTGCAGGCCATGTGTTTTCATCCCAGAGTAAGAGGTGTAAGTACTTCCTCTGTCTCAATCACATTGTCTCAGGTAGGGGGTGGTTTGTGCGGGCAAGGCCTACATGTCAAAATCTGAAGTCTCCTTGCTAGGTCTGGCCTGTGTGTGATGTTTGTCTGGACATACACTCAAGGTGCAGTGAGCCAGTCATGTTGGGCATGTTTTAATGTATTAGCTTTGCAGCATGTGCAAAAAGTTAATAGACATGGTTCCTGTTCATCCCTTTTTTGTCAACGCTGTGTGGTACAGATGCTGTGCACGATTGTCCCCAGAGCCTGGCTCCTCTGTCCAATTTGATATCAAGTAATTTGCTGTTGGGTCATGCTCTCCATTGTTTCTCAGTGGCATGGTGGGTCAACCAGCTGTGTGTTGCAGGGCCCACATATGTACCTTGTATTGTAGATGTTACTCATGTTGCTTTTCAGGCTATGCACTGTGACCTATGTAGATTTGACTCATGTGACATATGTATACAGGTGTCTGATTATTTCCTGTCTCTTCACCTTGCCCACAGCATCGTCGGGGGACTCCGAGGGAGACACTGGCACGGACCGTGAGGAGGGAGCAAGCACCAGTGGCAGCAGTGCTGTCTTGTCTGGCGCATCGAGTGGCACGGAGGCCGAGGGGAGTGAGGCGGAGGACATGTCCAGTCTCACCACCGACTATGACGCTGACGGGTCCGAGGCTGAGCTCCCAGAGGGGGCGGAGGCTGCTCCCACAGCTGAAAGTAGCACTCGATCTCTACCCGCCCCCTCCATTCCCATCACCGGCCTCCCACTTGCTCTGGTCCCTTCCTGCCGTGCTAGGTCACCACGTGTCTCCTTCTTGCCAGGCACCGCACCCCCTGCCCCTGTCTCCACTGCTGCCGTGAATGCCGAGTCTGTGGACATCCTGCGCCAGTTGCAGGTTGGTCAGACTGCAATGCTTAATGTCCTCCATGGCCACACCCGAGTGCTCACCCAGATGGAGGCATACATGGAGGGCATCTCAGCTGCGCAGTCTGACCAACGCCAGTTGCTGAGGTCCATAGACTCAACACTGACTGCAGCAGTGGGTCTCCTGCAGCGCTACGTCCCCCCACTACCCCTGCACCATCCACACTTCCCACTCCCATGCCTGTCCCAAGCACACCCAGACATACCCATGCACGCACCCCACCAGACACAGGCACCACACCACCAGGGAAGGCCAAGCGCACACCTCCTGTCACGCACACACAGGGTGAAGTAGGCACACCCACTAGGTCGGGGAGCAAACGGAAGACACACAGCCACAGTGGGAGTCCACATTCATCACAACCCACTCCCTCCAAATCCACTCCCCTCAGCTCTCCTGGCCAAGATTCCACCAAAGAATCCTTCCTGGCCGCTCTGTCCCTGAGCCCCAGTGTGACACCACCCCGCAAGCGGTCGAAGGAGTCCCCGGTCAGGGTAGTTGAGTCCCCCCCCTGTCCACACCCTCCCCCAGTAGCACTGCGACCCATCCCTCCGACCCCCCTCCTCCTTGGGGCCTGTGGTTCCTTCGGGTGCAGGGGAGACGCTGGAGGACCTTGCAACCGTGTGCAGCGCCATTCTCACCTCCACCTTTGGCGTTGCCCCACCCCCTGTGGTGGAGTCCTCCGTCCCTGCACCCACAACACCTACCCTTGCCCCTCCTGTCCCTGCGGTGCCTGGTCCTTCCCCCCCACATGATGCCCCGTCCCCCTGTGGAAGCAAAGGAGTTATGAACTGTGCAGGCAAGCTAGGGGACACGCGTCCCTATGTGTCCCCCACCAGGAATTGGACTATGGACTGCCCTATGGGCCTTGTACATATTGAACTTTTAATAACCAATTTGTTTTAATGCTGAATAAAGCAATGTTTTTTTCCCTTTGCACACTACTGCTTTTCTGGTATTGCTGTTGGTGGTGCTGCTCCATGATTTGGGGTGGGGATAATGTGTTAGGTGTCTGGGAAATGTAGTAGTGTGCTGCTCATGGGGTGGACCCTGGTATCTGTGTGCCATCACAAGGTATTTGCGAAATAACTTTGTTCAGGTAAGCTCTTACTGCATGGTGACATTGTCCCAAGGTGTGTTCCTTCCTCTGTGGACCCTGACATCTTCCCTGCAGGGTGTTTCCTAAATGTTGTGCTGAGCTGTGTCTACATATCCTTGGTGTGTGATGGATCCGTTCAACTTTGCCCATGCATACTGGGCAATGTCTCCACCTGCATCATTAGTGGCATCCTTGGTGGTCACTGTACTTGTGTATGGAGTATATTGACGTGACTTCATGTGGACATGTTCCCTTTTACACACTATGCATGTGTGTACTCCCAGCCTCGCACACATGTGTTACGTGTTCTGCAGGGTCTTTGAGCACCTGACTGACAATTGTGGGCATTGTATCTGTGGGTACTGCACCCTTTTCTTTCCATGGGCACTGCTGGGGGGTCTCCGCACCCACCCCTCCTATGTCTGGGCACTGCTGGAAGTGATAGGCACCCACCCCTCCTATGTCTGGGCACTGCTGGGAGGACTCTGCACCCACCCCTCCTGTGTCTGGGCACTGCTGGGAGGATGCTGCACCCACCCCTCCTATGTCTGGGCACTGCTGGGAGGACTCTGCACCCACCCCTCCTGTGTCTGGGCACTGCTGGGAGGACTCTGCGCCCACCCCTCCTGTGTCTGGGCACTGCTGGGAGGACTCTGCACCCACCCCTCCTATGTCTGGGCACTGCTGGGAGTGATAGGCACCCACCCCTCCTGTGTCTGGGCACTGCTGGGAAGACTCTGCACCCACCCCTCCTATGTCTGGGCACTGCTGGGAGGACTCTGCACCCACCCCTCCTGTGTCTGGGCACTGCTGGGAGGACTCTGCACCCACCCCTCCTGTGTCTGGGCACTGCTGGGAGGACTCTGCACCCACCCCTTCTATGTCTGGGCACTGCTGGGAGTGATAGGCACCCACCCCTCCTATGTCTGGGCACTGCTGGGAGGACTCTGCACCCACCCCTCCTATGTCTGGGCACTGCTGGGAGTGATAGGCACCCACCCCTCCTATGTCTGGGCACTGCTGGGAGGACTCTGCACCCACTCCTCCTGTGTCTGGGCACTGCTGGGAGGACTCTGCACCCACCCCTCCTGTGTCTGGGCACTGCTGGGAGGACTCTGCACCCACCCCTCCTGTGTCTGGGCACTGCTGGGAGGACTCTGCACCCACCCCTCCTATGTCTGGGCACTGCTGGGAGTGATAGGCACCCACCCCTCCTATGTCTGGCCATGTACGCTCGGGACATACACGGGTGGGGGTACGCTCCGAACATACACTGGTGGGGTGTGGGTACGCTCCATACATACACGGGTGGGGGTTCGCTCCGTACATACCCGTACCCACGCTCTGCAGGCCTGGGTACAGCCTGTGCCCATGCCTTTGGAACGTGGGTACGGTGCGTACCCCCATTGTTGGGGTGCCGTAGGGGTCCGCATCGTACCCAGGCCTTCAGGGCGTGGGTACGGGTCGTACCACGCGTACCCCTACATCACCCCAACAATGCTGGTACGGCCCGTACCCAGGCCTTTGGAACGTGGGTACGGGCCGTACCGCCATTGTTGGTGTGACGTAGGGGTGGGCGTGGTACGACCCGTACCCGCGCTCTGAAGGCCTGGGTACGGTGCGGACCCCCAATGGGGTGCCGTAGGGGTACGCACCGTACCCAGGCCTTCAGAGCGTGGGTCCGGGTCGTACCACGCGTACCCCTACATCACCCCAACACTGCTGGTACGGCCCGTACCCAGGCCTTTGGAACGTGGGTACGGGCCGTACCGCCATTGTTGGGGTGACGTAGGGGTGGGCGTGGTACGACCCGTACCCACGCTCTGAAGGCCTGGGTATGGTGCGGACCCCCAATGGGGTGCCTTAGGGGTACGCACCGTACCCAGGCCTTCAGAGCGTGGGTACGGGTCGTACCACGCATACCCATACGTCACCCCAACAATGCTGGTACGGCCCGTACCCAGGCCTTTAGAACGTGGGTACGGGCCGTACCGCCATTGTTGGGGTGACGTAGGGGTGGGCGTGGTACGACCCGTACCCACAGTCTTAAGGCGTGGGTACGGTACGTACCGGAATTGTTGTGTTGCCGGTTCGCGTCAACATCCACTTCCGTTGTGGCGGACGCATGCGTTGCTGGACACGCCCCCACCCCCTCGAAGTGACCAGGCCCTGAAGGTCAGGTATGTCCAGGGCATGTATGATTTGTGACTTGGGTGGGGGTTATGTGTCCTGCCCCTGCCCCCCCCCCTTTGCCCCTGGGTGTTGTTCTGACCTTCTGCGGCATCTGCGTCGGTTCCTGTAGAGCAGGTGGACTGCTATGAGGGCTGGGATGACACGTAGGTTCGGGTCCATGGCTGTCCGTCGCGTACAGGTGCTCCTTGTGCGCGTCGTCCTGATTTCCCGGCAGTTTTTGGCAGCTGGAAAATATAATCCGTGTGGGGTGACGTCGGTACGGATCGTACTTCCTGGTTCGTGAAACGCAGCCTGGATGCGTCCCAACGTCACGTCGGCGCTTTCCCGGATCACATTTGTATGTATATTTTCGTCGGTCTGTGTTTTGTACGATTCGTACGGAAATAGTGTTTCCATACGAATCGTACTTGCATTTTTGGAATGTTTTTTGACCGGGTACGAGTCGGACGGAGAAAACGCTCCGACCGACGGTTCGTACCCGGTTTTTCCAGGATCCGAATCGGCACCATAGTGTCTTTTCTAAACCAGCAGTTTTAGATATTTTTTTTTCTAAACAATCCAGTTTTGATCTCAACTTTCCCGTCAAAATAATAGTGATTCCTTCATGCAGTATTTTATTGATGGCTTCCATTTTTACAATTTCTTCATTTTCCAGTTTTAATAATTCTTCGTTGAATATTGAACACTCGTGCACTGTTGGCATTAAGCAAATCACTGACTTATTTTTAGCAATTTCCACGTACACTTTTGCAGGAACTGCATTTTCATTTGGAAAGACATTGCAAAGTAATCGACTCTCCAAAGCTTCTTTCCCTTGTTTTGAAAGAATTCCAATTCTTATATCTTGAAGAATACTTCCATATTCAGCATCATTTGCCTGTCGCATATTTTTGTAGTTAGTTCTTTGTATTCAAAATTACTCCAAATGTTCACATTACCAACACTGCCAAGAGACTTTCTGGTATCTTCATGGGCAAGTGTTTTAAATACCGGTTGTCCTTTTACCGGAATCAGTTGCAGTAGATCTCCAAAAACTATGACGTGTTTTCCTCCAAATAACACGTCATACTCTGTTTTAAGAATTTGCTGCATTCTTAAATGCACAAAGGCAAGCATCAAGTTTGAGACCATGCTCACCTCATCAATAATGAGAAGTTTCATTTTCTTCAGGACTCTTGAAACTTCACAACAAGCTTCTCCAATTTGTTCTCATGCTCTACTGGCAGCATTAGTAAACGATGTAAAGTAATTCCTTTAATGTTATGAGCTGCCAACCCAGTTGGAGCAGTGACAACACAAGACAAATGCGAATCAGTTGTTTTCTGCAGATAACTTGTAATTACTTTAATTAAGAATCTTTTTCCTGTTCCAGCTTGACCACTCACATACATTTGGATAGGTTGAAATGATGTACATGAGCACCCTCTCTTTTCATGAAGTAATCCATGGTCAATCTGCTCTTTCACGTGCTGATATATTTGTTTCTGTTCAACATTTAGTTGCTCTTCCAAGTTTCCTATCTGTATTGCATCTTCTTGTGCTTGATACATTGCTGTTTCAACCTCATTCAGTGCAATCACTGCTTCATTTTCAACAATTGGTTGTCCTAGTGGATCTTGACTCAGTGCAACAGAACTTTGATTGTCTTGAGAACTGTCTCTAGCAATCTCAGCTGCAATTATAGCTTCTTGATCAATTTCATCATTCAACATTTTGACATAATTTGAGAAAGCACTGCATTGTATGCTATCTTTACAAGCATTAAATGAATCTTCATAGCTGGGAAAATCTCCAAGTAATTCCAGTTCTGAACGCCATGGTTTGAACATTTGCAAAAGGGCTAAATAGTAAAATTCCCTTTTGTCAGCAGTGTCGCAACTCAGTTTCCTGTGATTAATCAATCAATCAATCAATCAATCAATCAAAGCTTTATTTCGATAAAAATTGTATCATAAAAGCATCAACATACATACATAAAAGATACAGTTTATCGTATGGGAAAAGAGTACTTAAAAATGAATAAATACATTTGATATATGATATAATATTTACAATCAGATAAAAAAGAATTAAATTTCAATATTGATCCCAGTGCTTATGATTGAAAAAGACAGTCTAAAAAAAGTAAAATGTAAAAAAGCTAAAAAGTCATGTCAGAGCGAAGAGACTTGAGCCTAATTATCCACGACCACCCAAGAAATTTGGCCACACCATAAACCAACACAGCACTGGTGTCTGATTGTAGAATTCTAAGGGCTACACGATAGTTCAATGTGCCCAGCTGTCTACAGACAGGATTTAACCACCTGTCTCTTGGGTTTTTGTAAGCTGGGCACTCGAACATAAGGTGTGCAATACTTTCGACCTTCCCACTGCAGCTCGGGCAAAATGCCGGGGTTTGATATGGAGGCTTCCATTTGTTGGTATAATCTCGGGTTGGTAGTGTGCCCAATCTAAATTGTATGTAGAGTGTTCTGTCTCTTGGTTTCTGAACAAAATCGAGGTAGGGCTCAAGACTGACAACTTGCTTATGTAAGTAGAAGTCTTCTGTTAGCCTGCCTAGGTTGGGATTGCTAATCTCTTGAGTGTCGGTCCATGCCCAATAAGCTCTTTTGAGGTCAGTCTTGTTTATTAATTTGCCGGATTCCCAGACTTCTCTAAATCCCAACAGGGAAAAAAACTTCTTGATGTTGCAGAGCTAACCAACTTTATATGACCCCGGGGTATTTATCACTTCTCTAAGGCCCTCTGTATACTTTGATAGTTCGGGGGTATGCCATAAACTTGCCCAGAAAAACGCGAGAAAGAGATCATACAGGACACTGTTTCACTCAGAGGTAAAGACAACGAACTATGCCTTTCTATCACTCTTCAATCGACCGGCATAACTGCTGTTACATAGTATTTCAATTTGTTCGTTCCTGTTTATTTTAGATTAACAATTGTTGGACAATATACAAAAGTCTTCGCTAGTCCTGCACTCGCCCCAACCGGAAAACGCTACGATCAAAGGTACCATTCTCAAATCTAGCAGCGCGTGTAAACTTTTTTCCACTTCTGTAAGCCCTGTTCTCATAGCTGTTCGCTAATTCATTTCCAGCACACAGTTTTTTCTCCATCGCCGCCCGCAGCTGGGTCCACACAACATCAAGATATCACAAGTAAGAATCCAATTGTCACACATAAAACATTGACGGATTTGGTTGTTTTGGTTGACGGACGCTGACTTGCAACTTAGTATGACTATATCTAGAGTCTTTTGTTCCACCCCTCCCTAGGTCCACTGATCTTGTTGCTGCATTGTTGCAGGTAAGAATTGAATCAAAAGAGTCGGCAGCCTGTGACTTACAATATATAGGGTCATTGAGTAAATGAGGTTTTTTTGTTTCTTTTGTGTTTCAGTTACGCATAGGTCCTGATGAGGATCTCCACATGAAAGGGGATCTGAAACGCGTCGACCTGTAGTTTAAGGCCAATCTTCTAGTTTAATTCAAATAGAGTGTACTGAGTTCTATTGCACTGATGGCCTTTTTCAATGTTTGTGGTATATTGTAATTTGTACATGATATGAGTGGTATGAATGGGTATGACTGTTGTATTTAATGTTTTTTTGTACAAATATGTTTGTTGCGTCTTCTTTCTCAAAACAAAAAATGAATTTTGTATATATCAATTAATGTTTATCACTGTAAATTTAGCTTTTTAGTTTGGGGCACAATATATGGTTATGTGTTGTTTTTTATAAATCTAAATGCTTGTGGATTAAATCCGACAGAAAAAGAAGTCATTAGTGTGGTGTTTCATTGACCACATTTGGAATGTAAATTGGTGCTAAAAAATGGGCAGCACTGGCATCTCTTTTTGTTTTGTCAGAAAAGCAGGGGGCGCAATCTTGCCAGGTCCTTGATTGTTCGCCTACCCAAATCGCTAAATAGGGGTTTGAGGGGAGTGCCCCTTGGGACTGAGACCAATGCCCTCAAAAATGTATTCTCTGACCTGGAAATTTCTTCAATGTTGTCGAAGCCCCATAGCTCGGCACCATACAGGGCTGAGCTAACAGCTTTTGCTTGATAAATCACTAGAGCGGGTGCAATGGGCCTGCTCTGCGAGGAGCGATGTTCTTTCATAATAGCTCCTGCAACCCGCCTGTGATTGAGGAACATCTTATCCAGATGGGGTCTCCAGCTAACATTATCGGAAATTCTAATGCCAAGATAATCAAAAACTTTTACAAGTTCGAGAGGAGTTCCATCTAACATGGGGATAATTTTGGATGGTCTACATAAATTAAACGAGAGAAGTTTAGTCTTCGCGGTGTTTATGGACAAGCCTCTTGAGTTACAGAACAAATAAAACTATCCAAGAGCTTCTGCAACCCTGCTGGGGTCTTGGAAATTAGCAGGGTGTCATCTGCAAAAAGGAGGGCGGGGACCCTATCGCCCGCTAGGGCCGGGGCGTCTGCTGGAATATCTTGTAAAAATGTTACCACCCCATTCACAAATATAGAGAAGAGGGTGGGTGCCAAAACACAGCCCTGACGGACTCCCCTATTAACAGGGATTTTTGCAGTTTTTTTATTCTGATTTCCCCATCTAACCTGGGCATAGTTGCCCTCGTGCAAGCGACTCAGAAGGTCAAGGATTGGTAAGGGCCCGCCTATTTCCCTCATAACTGACCATAGGCGATCTCGAGGGACCAGGTCAAAGGCGGTCTTCAAATCTATGAACACCAAGTGAAGACTGCACTTGCCGATCAAGACCACCTTCCAGTGTAGGAGAAGGAGTCTGAAGACCTGGTCGATTGTGCCTGTATTTGATCTAAATCCTGCCAGATAATGAGACAGGATGTTATTCTCATTAGCCCACAGCAGGATTCTCTCCAATAAGACCCTGCCAACCACCTTCTGGCCAGCATCAATGAGGCTGATCGGTCGATAGTTGGCAGGGTCCTCCCTGGAACCCTTTTTGAATATTGGGACCACCTCGGCACCCTTCCACGAATCAGGGACGGGAGATCCATTTATGAGAGCGTTGAGCAGAATAGTAAAATCCTTTGCCCAATTTTGGGCGTCCGCTCGAAACAAATCGCCGGGGAGACCATCTGGGCCAGGGGCCTTAGCTGGGACTATTTTGTTAATGGCAATCAGGACCTCAGACTCCACGAAGGGGTCACATACCTCAGAAGTAGAGGTAGTGGCTGTTGAGTAATACAGGGATCGAGGGCTTTGTACTTCCTCCCCGGAATAAAGTTTTTTAAAGTGGGCAAACCACTCTTGATTTGTGATATGATTTGGGATGGTGTCGAAATCCGAGCCTGTGGACTTTCTGCACAGGTTCCAGAAGACGTTTCCTCCTTTTCCAAGCTGACGGCTTTTAGTTCCAACCAGTGGGATTCCTCCCAAGCATGCTTTGCTCGCGTCACTGCCTTTCTGTACTCTTTTCTGGCACTATGCACTTGACAAGAGTCAGAAGTTTTGACAGCAGTTATTAGTGTGGTCTTTTTTGTCTGCACTCCGAACTGTACCATGTTCCAGGTGTTTTGTGAGACTTGTTAGAAATTCTCGTAGGGCAGGGTGACAAAAAGAATGAGCCTATCTTCGTGACTGTATCTGTCAACCTTTAGACACCCGTCTGGGTCGCTACATGCTTTTTGGAGTTCCATGATGTTGGCTAGCAGGACCTCCTTTATTGCAATTAATTTTTGCTCATTGCAAGTAATTTGGGGCCATTTGAGATATCTCCTGCAATTTGATGGAACTATTTCCTTAGAAAGCATGGAAGGGCCGGTGCCAGAACCTGATGGTCAGAAGACTATGGGCTCTTCATAATTAAACACAGGGGATTATGATCGCTCTCAGTAGATGGAACTATGGTCATATCCACTGCGTTTCTCCATAGTCGTCGGTCTATCAGGATGTAATCAATTCGAGTTTGGCAAAACATTCTATTAAATGTGTTGGCACCAAGGGTATCAGATGATAGACGTCCATTGGCTGCTCTAAGGCCAAATTCTAGTGTTAAGGCGTTTAGTTGAATTGCTACTGGTGTCCATTTTTTTATAGGGGGTAATGTCAAAGGTGGAATAGACCACCTGGCATCCTCATTCTCAATCTCGAGGAAATCTTCTGTGGCCAGGGGTTCGAACGTACAATTCATGTCACCTGCCACTAGAATGAAAGAATCAGGTGAGCACGAGGAAAGTTTGTCTTCCAAGGTTGTGATTATCGATGACTTTGAACCTCCACATGTTCCTCTAATGTAAACATTAAAAAGCTCAATAACGGGACCGCCCCTAAGCCCTCTTAATGTCAATCGCATCACATCTGGGGAAATGCAGATAAAATTACAAACCCTACAATTGAGAGCAATGATCACCCACACTATGAGACCTCCTGATGGACGCCCTCACCCCTTCGAAACAGCTGGAACACAAAAAAAGCATACCCAGATTTATATAATGGGACAAGGCTCCAGGTCTCTTGGAATATGCATATGTCGTGACTTGCAATCAAATCATTCCAATCTGGGAGAGGAAGCTTGCTTTGCAGGCCAGCAATATTCCAGGAGATCATTTTAAAGTTTGAGAGAGGGGGCGGTAAGGTGTCAATAGCGTGAGTGTGCAATTCATGTGTATGGGATCCATTCGCTCCACCTGTATTAGTTACATTGGTGTTATATGTCATAGCAGCAATATTATGAGATTGGACCAATTCCGCACCAACACTAGAAGAAGTACCTGATTCGCTCAAAAGATTCAAATCAGGAGTTAGTCAGTCAATACTGTCGAGTACAGAATAATTCCCCTCTAATGAGTCCTGAGCCGCAACCCTCCTCCTATTTAATGTAACAGAAGGAAATCGCCTAAATTGGATTGCAGATGAGTCTGGAGAGGAAGAACTCTAAAGCTAAAAGACCCTCAGCCAGGGGATAACTAGCCAAGGTGAGTTCAACAGTTTCAGTAGAATTGTCATCAGATCTATGTCTTTGTGCTCGAATTATATCATCCCTAATTAGGGATCGACAACCTCTGACGTGACGTATCCAATGGATAACCTTATTTTTTAGCGACCCTTCATCCTCACTCCCTTTTGCTAATGGAACCCTAACCATGTAGACCGTGGGCTTATTAGGAGCTAGGGGTTTTTGGGCCTGATTAGCAAGTAGGGGTAAGCAGGAATCAGGATTTCTGTGCAATGGAATAGCGTGGCTAGGACGGTTGGTCAGAGTGGAAACCAAGTGAGGCTTTTTAGAAAGGTTGCCAGGAGTAAGGCCAGCTCTAGATGTTACCCTTGATTCCTTTCTGCTATACTCAGACGGAGTGGCAGGGGAAGTCTGGTTGTCAACATGGCTTGAAGATACAGACTGGGTTGGGATAGATTGCGGAAACAGAGGGGATTTGTCAGAAGGAATGGGCGGTGGGTGCGGAATTGCCTTTTTAATAATGGTTATCAGCTCCGAAATTAGTTGTTTCATTTCGCTGATTTCTTGCATTAGTGATTCGACAGTTTGCCCAAGGTTAGCTGTCTCCCCACCCGTTCGATCTTGAGGCTCCCCTCCCTCTTTCCCAATAGCCGTTACTCGTTGATGGAGCTCTGAGCCTGAGCCAGGTGGTACAACAAAATCAGGATTATCAGAATTATCAGTTAGTACCGCATAGCGGTTAGAGCACACAATCACTACAGGGTCGAGAGGCACAGGGTTCGCATCAAGTCTCAGAAAGTCTGGTCCAGGAAAAGGCACCAAAGGGCTTCCCTCGCCGCTCCCTCTTTCAATCTGTTGGGGTGCTAGTTGGCGGGAGGGTACTTTGCAAAACATTTGGGGAATAGACATAGTGCCAGATTGATTTTTCTTCGAGGTGGCTGGCTCAGTACTAAGACAAGAAAATGAGTCCAGGGCAACTTGTAAAATTGTTTCACAGTCCTCAACCAGCGTCTCTTTACGATCCATTGTACCAGAGCCACTCGTAGAAGAATGTTTAGAGATCTTTTTAGCCTTTTTCCTTTTTGCTGCCCCGCCTATATTTGTAGAAATCCCTCCAGTAACATCTGGCAACTTTCTTTTACCCATAGCTCGGAAGGTTAGTTTATAATAGTTAAGTCTCAGACCGAGTCTCGAAAAAGTAACTGATACAGGGCTTGATACCACACGCTTGCTTGCCCCCACTATGAATTAAGCAATACCTTAGTTTGATGTCCGGGGGTCCGAATAAACGTCAGATGATGGGCCCAGCCCCATCATGGGCCCAGCCCATGGCCCCTGACGGCCACAGACGGCCCGCCCTTTGCCCGGGCTTAGCCCGGCGCACACCCGCGCGCGTCCCGCGAGGCGGGAGGCGTGGTGAGTTAAAATACAAGTCCCGGTGTCAGGGGGCGGGACCTCTGCTGGCGACGCGACCCACTGGCTCCTGGGTCAGGTAGTTTTCCTCGTGGCGTTCTGCTCTTGCCCCCGGTGCTGATGAAGCGTCTCCCGCAAAGCGGGAGGCGCGAGGAGTTAAAATACAAGCCCCTGTGTCAGGGGGCGGGACCTCTGCTGGCGGCGCGACCCACTGGCTCCTGGGTCAGGTAGTTTTCCTCGTGGCGTTTTGCTCTTGCCCCCGGTGCTGACGAAGCGTCTCCCCACACATTAACATCAAACTACTGTATGTGTCAAACAGGAACTTTTAAGTCGAACACTCCCAGGAATGCTCTGCAGCCACAACCTGCAGCATGCCCGTCAACTCACAGGCTCACCTCCAGTCAGGTTGCAAATCCCAAACGCCCAGGATCCCAGTCTCACGCATACAATGCCAGGAAAAGGCGTCCTCCGGGTTGTCCTCTGACACACTGTTACCGGACACAGTGCACTGCCACAGCCGAGGAGGGGGTGGGGTGGGAAAGGAGGCGGGGAATCAGGGAGGAGCAAGGCGGTGACAGGAGGAAAGAAAGTTAAGTACTTGACCTGCTACAGAGAGGAAGTTTAAGGGCCAGTGGGCGGAGCTAGAGAAGGAATGCAGCACAGGGTTGTTAATTGTGATTAATTAAATTTCCTTTCCTTTGTTTCACCAGACATCCTTCGGAACCAATCACTCCATATTTTCCATCGTTGATGTTCTCTGTAGTATTCCGTTTAAAAGTGTAGTTTTGCAGCACTTCATAGAGACACATGTTCTCAAGATGATGACTTCTATTTGGATAGTATGTGTCCAACATATTCGTTTTCAAAATATCTGTACTTTCTGGGTCATTTTCTGCTAAATATTCAATTTCTTGAACAGATCTCAGTACCTGATTTCGCATTCCTGCAAGACCTAGACTCACCCAAATGATTCTTCTACTGTTGGAATATAGACTTGCAGATCATATGCTCCAATTTCACGATGCGATAACATCTTCAAACTGAAACTGTATAATTTCTTACTTAGAATCTTCTCGTGAGAAATCTCTTCCCACATTTCTTTCAATTCAGTCTTTTCTGATTTAGTAATGTAAGACGTTACATATCGAGCAACAGCAATGGAATTGTCCGCAACATATTGAAAATCCGTGTTAGCGTTCCACATGGATAAAATAACTGGATTGTAGTCATTTATGTATTTTGATTCTTCGCTTCTTCTTAAGCCGCTCCCTCTTTCAATCTGTTGGGGTGCTAGTTGGCGGGAGGGTACTTTGCAAAACATTTGGGGAATAGACATAGTGCCAGATTGATATTTCTTCGAGGCGGCTGGCTCAGTACTAAGACAAGAAAATGAGTCCAGGGCAACTTGTAAAATTGTTTCACAGTCCTCAACCAGCGTCTCTTTACGATCCATTGTACCAGAGCCACTCGTAGAAGAATGTTTAGAGATCTTTTTAGCCTTTTTCCTTTTTGCTGCCCCGCCTATATTTGTAGAAATCCCTCCAGTAACATCTGTCAACTTTCTTTTACCCATAGCTCGGAAGGTTAGTTTATAATAGTTAAGTCTCAGACCGAGTCTCGAAAAAGTAACTGATACAGGGCTTGATACCACACGCTTGCTTGCCCCCACTATGAATTAAGCAATACCTTAGTTTGATGTCCGGGGGTCCGAATAAACGTCAGATGATGGGCCCAGCCCCATCATGGGCCCAGCCCATGGCCCCTGACGGCCACAGACGGCCCGCCCTTTGCCCGGGCTTAGCCCGGCGCACACCCGCGCGCGTCCCGCGAGGCGGGAGGCGTGGTGAGTTAAAATACAAGTCCCGGTGTCAGGGGGCGGGACCTCTGCTGGCGACGCGACCCACTGGCTCCTGGGTCAGGTAGTTTTCCTCGTGGCGTTCTGCTCTTGCCCCCGGTGCTGATGAAGCGTCTCCCGCAAAGCGGGTGGCGCGAGGAGTTAAAATACAAGCCCCTGTGTCAGGGGGCGGGACCTCTGCTAGCGGCGCGACCCACTGGCTCCTGGGTCAGGTAGTTTTCCTCGTGGAGTTTTGCTCTTGCCCCCGGTGCTGACGAAGCGTCTCCCCACACATTAACATCAAACTACTGTATGTGTCAAACAGGAACTTTTAAGTCGAACACTCCCAGGAATGCTCTGCAGCCACAACCTGCAGCATGCCCGTCAACTCACAGGCTCACCTCCAGTCAGGTTGCAAATCCCAAACGCCCAGGATCCCAGTCTCACGCATACAATGCCAGGAAAAGGCGTCCTCCGGGTTGTCCTCTGACACACTGTTACCGGACACAGTGCACTGCCACAGCCGAGGAGGGGGTGGGGTGGGAAAGGAGGCGGGGAATCAGGGAGGAGCAAGGCGGTGACAGGAGGAAAGAAAGTTAAGTACTTGACCTGCTACAGAGAGGAAGTTTAAGGGCCAGTGGGCGGAGCTAGAGAAGGAATGCAGCACAGGGTTGTTAATTGTGATTAATTAAATTTCCTTTCCTTTGTTTCACCAGACATCCTTCGGAACCAATCACTCCATATTTTCCATCGTTGATGTTCTCTGTAGTATTCCGTTTAAAAGTGTAGTTTTGCAGCACTTCATAGAGACACATGTTCTCAAGATGATGACTTCTATTTGGATAGTATGTGTCCAACATATTCGTTTTCAAAATATCTGTACTTTCTGGGTCATTTTCTGCTAAATATTCAATTTCTTGAACAGATCTCAGTACCTGATTTCGCATTCCTGCAAGACCTAGACTCACCCAAATGATTCTTCTACTGTTGGAATATAGACTTGCAGATCATATGCTCCAATTTCACGATGCGATAACATCTTCAAACTGAAACTGTATAATTTCTTACTTAGAATCTTCTCGTGAGAAATCTCTTCCCACATTTCTTTCAATTCAGTCTTTTCTGATTTAGTAATGTAAGACGTTACATATCGAGCAACAGCAATGGAATTGTCCGCAACATATTGAAAATCCGTGTTAGCGTTCCACATGGATAAAATAACTGGATTGTAGTCATTTATGTATTTTGATTCTTCGCTTCTTCTTAAGTTGTAGGTGTTTTTCGGAGACTTTCTTGTGATGGTATGTCGTATAGCTGACATAAAACTGTTCACTCTTCCTTTGGATAATACAGGACGTGGAAATCCAAAACGACATTTCGTATAGAACTTATCCTTTGACTTGTACTTTCGTCGACAGTATTTTCCACACCTGTGGCTTTGAAATCGTAAGACTTGTTGTTTTAAGTTTTTGTCTTCTCTGCTATTGGGAAGAGCACATGTAGCATAATCTTCAGTGAAAGACAAAACAGTTTCATCTGAATCTGTTCCAAATTTGGGGGCGTCCTTGACGCATAACAACATATGTATGTGAGGAGCACCTCTTGCTTGATACTCCTTTCTCCAAAAGAAATCCACAACTTCTCCAAGAGGAGGATTCTTTTTATTGCAGATGAAAGACATCATAGCTTCAAATCTATGATTGAAATATCTGCATACATTGACAGGATCCAAAGAGCACAATTCTCCAGGTGTCTTGTATTCAATATTTTTTATATTGAAATTTGCCTATCGAAAAAATTCAAGTAAATCATCCCAAGCATACTCAGCACAGCTTAGTGTAACGAACCATGTTGGAGTTCCCAAGTTCCGTAGCATACATTTCAGTTCTCCATGTCGACGGTACCAATATTCATTGGGACCACCCTTTTTACTCGGCCCCCGCTTGACGAATCACCACGAAACTTTCAGGGTAGGAGCGGAGATGGCCAAAAGTTTGGACAATTTCGCGAAGATTCGTCAAACGGCGCCAGACTTATTGGGAATAGAATGTTGCGGATTTCCTATGGAAAATAGGTCCTAACTATAACTATCTACTGGCGACCGCCAGTAGATAATATATATATATATATATATAGATAGATAGATAGATAGATAGATAGATAGATAGATAGATAGATAGATAGATAGACAGACAGACAGACAGACAGACAGACAGACAGACAGACAGACAGACAGACAGACAGACAGACAGACAGATAGATAGATAGATAGATAGATAGATAGATAGATAGATAGATAGATAGATAGATAGATAGATAGATAGATAGATAGATAGATAGATAGATAGATAGATAGATAGATAGATAGATAGATAGATAGATAGATTCAATTAAAAAACCATAGGTTTCAGGCACGTTATAGTTATAAATTAGCATTTAAAAAACCTTTGAATTTCACAAAAAAACTTTAGGTTTCAGGCATGTTATAGTTAGAAATTAGCATTTAAAAACCCCTCCATAGCAAACAGTAGTGTCCCGGGGGTGGGCACCCCAGGACACTACAGGAGCCGGCCCTGGGGTGTGGTGGACCCGAGGGCCTTCAAGGGCTCCAGGAGGGGGGCTGTGCGGCCCCCCTCCCAACGTTTGCACAGTCCCAGGGAGGTGGTGGTTCCCCGGGGCTCGGGGGTCCATAACGGACCCCTGCATTTGCATATTAGTGCCCCAGGGAGGTGGCGGTCCCCAGGGCATGTGGGGGGGCTCAAGCCCCTCCACACAGGTGTATTTGTTTTTTTAAAAAGCCCCGGGGTTGCGGTCCCCGGGGCAGCGGGGGGGCCATGTGCCCCCACAAAATAATCAATAAAAGCCCCGGGGCTTGGGGGGGCCTTGGAGGCCCCCCACCCATTAAATAAGAAGCCTCGGGGAGGTGGCCCCCCGCAACTCTTTAATCAAGCCCCGGGGAGGTGCCGGTCCCATGGCAGTGTGGGGGAATTGGGGCCCCCCCACACATTCTATTCACTGCCCCCGGGACCTGGCCCACCCGGGGGCTTCAATAAAATGAAGCGCGGGAGACCGCGCGTCATTTTTTTTTATTTTCTCAGCTGGATTCGCGCACCCAGTGTGATGTGTGAGTGTGATGTGAGTTGTGTGGGAGGTTGAGGATGAGTCTGGTACCTGAGTTCTGGGTGACTTGTAATTTTCTGGTGAGTTGGATGGTGTTCCCTGTGTAGAGGACGTTCTTCTAGTTCAACTTGATGTTGACTGTCTTGTGACAGTGTTTCTGGTTGCTGCTTGGGAGCCATTTGATGATTTTCCTCAGCATCTTCAGAGGGTAAAACCAAAATGTGACTACATTGATGTGTGCTGTTATGTCCAGTTTCCTGAAGACTTTGGCATGGTGTGGGAAGAGGGAGATTGATCTGTAGTTGAAGAGCATGACTGGATCAGCTAATGGATTTATGAGCAGTGATGTGTGTGTGACAGTGGCGTGTCCATGTGTCTGAGAATGGGTCGACAGTGTTGCTGAGATTTGGTGTTTGCAATTTACTGATTGGTAGGTGTCCTTTGGTGATGGTGTGGTGGGGGCATAGGTCCAATATGGCTCCCAAGTGAATGGTCTTCATTGTAGCTGCAATTTCGGTGGACAATCCAGTCAGGGTTCATTCTCCTGTCATGATGGGAAGTTTAGTTGACAGTGATTGGGTTCGGTTGAGGCTTGAGGGCCGGTGTAGCTGTATTTGGTATTGGGGTGGTCAGAACTCGTGGAGTTTCATTCCATGGAATTTTGCAGATTTACCCCAAACTCTGAGAAATTCTGCAGAGTTCCATGGACTGCATTTGGGATGTTGTGCTACTTGCACCCACTCACATACCCACTCACAAATCCATATAGCCACTCATAAAACTACTCATACACCCATACACCCACTTACAGTTCCATGCAGCTACTCACCCACTCACAGACCCATACAGCCAATCACACACCCATACAGCCACCCATAAACCCATTCACACACCTACATAGCTACTCACACACCTACTCACAGACCCATATAGCCACTAACATCCACCCACCAACTCATAAATCCACTCACATACTCACAAACCTACTTGCACACCCACTCCTCCAGACACTCACATATACCCTCACAGATCCATAGCAGCCACTCACACACCCACTCACAGACCCATACAGCCACTCAAACACCCACCCACTGACACAGACAGCCACTGATACAGCCACTCACACACCCACTCTCTAAGGTTACAGGTTACAGTTAGAAAATAAAATAAAAGAAACCTTCAAAATTCACTAACAAACAAAGGTTACAGGGTTCATGATATTTAGAAAATAATTTTTAAAAAATCATAGAAATTCAATGAAAAAATCAGATGTTACAGGGACATTATGATTAGGCAATAGAATTGAAAAACAAACATCATAGGGATGTTGAAGTTAAGAAATAGAATAATAAACTTTGAAAATCACTGAAAAAACCAAAGGTTACAGGGATGTTACAGCTAGGCTCAGATTTCACTCGTACTAAACCATTGAAATTCAGCAGTTATAGTTACCTAAGCTAACTACAACGTACGCCCCCTGCAATGCACTGCTTAAGACCTGACATTACATCACTCATGACATGGTCAGTGACATCACTGATGACATCTCAAATGACATTACTGATGATATCACTGATAACACCATCCACAGAAGCACTCACACCCCCACAGAACCTTTCATATACCCACTCACATACCCAGACAACCCCTTCACTTACCTATGGACAGACCCTTACAACCACTCACACACCAAATATCTCATCCATGGAGCCACTCACACACTTTCCCATACTGTTACTCACACAACCACTCACTCACTCATACAGCCACTCACACACCCACTCTCTCACTCATACAGATACTCACACAGCCACATACACTGATGCAATCAGTCACTCACTAACCCATGCAACCACTCACACATTGACTCACTCATACAGCCACTTACACAATCACTCACTCACCAATACAGCCACTGACACAGCCACTCGCTCTCTGATACAGTTACTCACACAACCACTCACTTACCCATACAGCTAGTAACACACCTGTCACACCACTCCTATAGCCACTTTCATACCCATTCACTCACTCATAGACCCACTCACACCCCCCCACTCTCCCATACAGCTACTTACACAGTCACTCACCCACCCTTAAAGCAACTCACACACTCACTTATTCACCTGTACAGTCACTCACACACTCATACAGCCAAGTCAAGTCAAGTCAAAATTTGCTTTATTCGGTTAAAATATTAAAACCATCAAAGCACAGGACAGAAATTCATGATACAGGCAAATGCAATTACAGAAAAATTATTAACACAAAAACTAAATACAATACTGTTTGGCGCAATATACAATAAAAGTATGTTTTTCAATTAATTCATTCATTCAATAATAAAAACATTCTATAAAATCGTGTCTCCTTAAAAGACTCTGTCCACAACAACATATTAAGAGCGGTGCTCATTGGCGGATAACTATATAAGCTGAGCCCTGTTTCTAGCTCTTAAGGCACCCACAATAAAGCAAGCAACCCCAAAACAAGTCAAAGGAGAGTCCAACATTTGTAAATAGGTCAATGCAGGCCTTGCTTGCTTAAATTGACAATTCTTCAAGATCGGCAAGATATATTTTTTACGCTGAGAAGAGTAAAATTTACAGAAAAATAACATGTGCAACAAATTTTGTTCAGAAATGTTGTCACAAGGACAGGGCCCCAAAGTTCCCTCTTTAAAAAATCCTTTTGGGTATGCCAAGAGCCAAGGGAGCAAACCATGCTTAAACCTTATTAGCAAAAACATGTGGAAAGGTTTGTTGATGTAGGTTAAATAGGGCTGAATCTCACTCCCTGAACTTAACATAACAAACCTCCTAACTGTCGGTTTCCCCAGCTCATCTCCTTCCCTTGACAACATTGCTCTGGACAGAAATTGGATCTTAATGGCCTTGATTTGCTCTTTACTTAGTACACAAGGGCTGGTAAACAGTTCCAGACAGCCAAGTGATTTCAAGTTGTTTTTAATGTAGCATAACCATGGGATAGACAAGGCTTTTTCCAAGGACAGGCAGTCTTCGATAATTTGTTGGTTTAGGTTTGGTGGCTGTTGTGCCCAAACCCTCAACCAACCTAATAGCGGTGCAACAGCTATTTGGTCAGTAACATATCCCATCCCCAAATCCTCATGAATGTTAAAAATAGGAGCAGAGGGGGGGAGAGACAACAATTTCCGAAAGAAATTATTTTCGACTACTTGAATATTAGGAGAAGCCTTGTAACCCCAGACCTCACTTCCATAAAGTGCCATGGGCAAACACTTTGCACTATAAATTTTTAATAGAGCAGGAAGCGGTTTACACCCTATGCGCTTTGCAAAGCCCAACAATGCGCCAGTAGCTCTGGCTAGATTGTTCTTTTTCTGAGCACGTTGTATAACCCAAGATGATCTGTCGTCAAATGCAATCCCCAGATATGGGAACGACTGTACTTTGGTTAATTCCTGCCCATTACAGAAGAATTTCACCCTTTTTGCTCTCCCCGAGCCAGTCGACATAGAATGTGATTTTTTAAAATGTATTAATAAGTCTAAAGAGACCATAAAATCATAAAAACCATTTAAAAGAGCTTGTAATCCTCTCACGGTTCTAGCCAATAAAACTGTGTCATCCGCGTATAGTAATGCGGGGATCATTTTGGAGCCGGCTTTCGGAATGTCTTTACTAACCGCAGTTAAAACCGGACCCAAGTTATTAATGTAAAGCGAGAAAAGTAGGGGTGCAAGAATACACCCCTGTCTTACTCCACGCTTTACCTGCCAAGCATCAGTCTGACTTCCGTCTTCACTATAACGAACGACTGCGGTGGTGTCCTCGTGGAAAACAGCCAGGAAAGAAATCAGAACTGTGTCAAGCCCCAAAGTGGCTAGTAAGGCCCATAGTTTTTGTCGATTAACAAGGTCGAAAACGGTGGACAAATCCATAAAGGCTAGATGGAGGTCCCCCTGCTTAGCGACCGTGTATTTTCCTATGATCAGATGCAAGTTAAGGCATTGGCCAACAGTTCCCCTTCCTTGTCTGAACCCATATTGTAGGTCAGAAATTATGGATTGCTCCTCCAACCACAATGTTAAACGGGCAAGGACAACTTTACCCATAACTTTCACGGCGGAATCCAGGAGAGAAATAGGCCGGTAGCAAGCCGGGTCTTCTCTTGAACCCTTTTTAAAAAGAGGGACAATAACAGCTTTGCCCCATGATCTTGGAGCTCCGGCCTCAGAAGCAGCGTTAAAAACGCGAGTTAAAACTTTCGCCCAAAACCCTGAGTCAGCCTTATAGCGGTCCGCAGGAACTCCATCCGGTCCTGGGGCTTTACCTAATGCCATTGCCTCAATGGCCTCTAGGACTTCCTCCTCCTTAAAAAGGATTCTTGAGGCTAATGTGTAGTCTGCGTAATTTACTGGGTTAACATCCTGTATCTCCGAATATAGACCACTAAAGTGGGCCACCCATTTATCTGGCGGGATAAAACATTCTTTAATAGTGTTCTCCTGATCATTAAAAGGGGGCTATTAATCACATTCCAAAACTGGCTGCTATTTTTCTGAGTGCTTGCATCTGACAAATCATCCCATGCCTTGTTTTTTAACTCTGTTAGACCTGTCAGCCCTTTGGGTGGTCCCTCCTCATCATTATTTATTTTGTCCCACTTTTGCCTCAAGCCCTGTTGGTATTTTTCCTTTTTGGGAACCACCAGACTTTTTCGTATTGATGCAGATTCAGGGAGCCATTTTAGCTACCCCTGGAACTTCTGTCTGAGGGCCTGGAGCACAAAATGGTGGCCACCTGTGACATCACCAGCACTCACTGGAACCTACTAGAACCTTCTGCAACATTCTGGAGCCCTGTGACAGTTGGAGGCGGTTTAGAATGTTGGGAAGCTAAGACAGAGAGTTGGTAGTTGGAGCTGGCAGTTGGCACCTGACTGGTGAAGGGAGAGCAGCAGAAACTTGAAGGAGGAAGGAGTGAAGCAGCAGGGGTGGAAACTTGTGCCTGGAGTGGGGTCCATAAACCCACCCTTGATACTAGTCCCTACTGACTGAGCCCAGCCTGGAGCCCTGTGTGGGAAGAAGCAAGAAAAACCATCTTAAGGACCTGGACAGCAGGAACAGGCCTTAGAATCCAAGAACAGCAAGATCCTGACCTGGATACTGGTTTCCCTGGAGTCCGACGTCGAGAAGCCTGAGACCTGGAGCCCGAGGTGGAGAAGCGGCGCTGACTGGAAAAGCAGACGTCGTACCCGGAGCCGCCAGAGGTCGAGAGAGGGCGCCGACGGAGGTCGTAGAGAGTACCAGAGGTCGAGGAGGAAGTCACCCGAGGTCGAGTGAGCGGCGTCGACGGGGGAGTGAAGTCCGCCCTCCGGAGTCGCCGGAGACCGAGGTGAAGCGTGCCGGAGGTCGGGAGTGGAGATCGCACTCCGGAGTCGCCGGAACCTGAGGAGAGGAGCACCGGAGGTCGGGAGTGGAGGTCGCACTCCGGAGTCGCCGGAACCTGTGGAGAGGAGCACCGGAGGTCGGGAGTGGGGATCGCACTCCGGAGCCGCCGGAAGTCGACATCGAGCCAAGGCCGGCCGACGTCATCGAACCTGAGGTCGCCATCGGACCGGAGCCGCCCGAAGTCGACATCGAGCCAAGACTGCCCGACGTCATCAAACCGGAGGTCGAGATCGAGCCGAGGCCGCCGACATCGAACCGGAACCGCCTACCGGCGTCGTCGAAAACTGACATTGCGCCGAGGCCGCCGACATCGAACCGGAACCGCCTCACGGCGTCGACACGACTCCAGCGGCGTCGGAGCTTCAGAAAAAGGGCAGTAAGTGGAATAGAGGGCGCCTAAGGCCCTGTGGAATCCTGAGAGACTACCCTAGGGGCTAGAGAGGTGCTGGAACCAGCTTGATTGTGCCAGGGGTGAGCTGAGACTAATTCAGAGGGGTTGTGTAGAGTGAGAGAGCCAGGTCTCTAGTATTCCCCCCTTGATCTACCTCAGTTTAGGCCTCAGCCTTGTCCAAGCCAGGGAGTAGACACCCTCAAGCCATCCATCTAACCACAAGCTGTGACTGGGCCAAATCAGCCCATAGAAATCTAAATGTGATCTGATTCTATAAGTGTCACTGTCAGCTTTTAATTATTTATTGAGAGCACTGTATTTATTGTATTTAACCTATTTATTGCTTCACTGTATTTATTGTTCCACAGTATTTATTGTCGCACAATATTTATTGGCTTGCAGTATTTATTGCCTCATAATATTTAATTGCCTGTATGTAATGCACTTATATTTATGCCTTAAGTATTTATGATCTCCCCTATTTATTGAATCATTAAGACAGTATTTATTTGACGTACCCTTCCACAGAAAAAGCCTTGTATATGGTGATTGTGTTATTATTTATTTAATCAGTAACTAAGAGAAAAAAAGATAAACACAGAGATATTTTCATAATTTTTAAGGTGTAGTGTCGTTTTTGGAACGGATGCACGCATGGTTATTGTGTGGGTATTGCGTATGCTTAACACGGTGCCTGACCCCTGACCACTCGAGCCAAGCTACCACTGTGTATGTCTGGAAGGACCCCGTTACCACCACCCTTCATGGTGTGGGAGTGGAGTATTTCCAACATAATTGGTGTTCAGCGGCGGGATTGAGCTGTGCCTACGTATACTCAACAATAACTGTGGGTAGTCCATAGGCCTACACCGGGAGTTTTCTCAAAGCGGCCTTCCTAATTGTGAGTTTTTGTTTTTCCAAATTTACTCTGGTGGTGGGAGGAGGTATTATATAAGGTACCCCCCTGCATAGTTACTGCAAATAACTGTCCTCTGACCTGAGTGGGCAAGATGGAGTTTGTACTGGAGAATTTAGAAACGTACACTGTGGCCCAACTCAGGGAGTTTTGTCAGCGGGAGGGGGTGTATTGTCCCCCAGGAGCAAAGAAGGGTGCACTCCAAACCAGCTTAAGGGCTTGGGGGGAGGCACGACGAGAAAGCAAGGCTGAGGAGGAGGACAGGGATAGAGAGCCCGACAGTGAGGGAGCTGGTTTGTACCAACCTTTGTACCAACCTAACCTAGATAGATAGATAGATAGATAGATAGATAGATAGATAGATAGATAGATAGATAGATAGATAGATAGATAGATAGATAGATAGATAGATAGATAGATAGATAGATAGATAGATAGATAGATAGATAGATAGATAGATAGATAGATAGATAGATAGATAGATAGATTCAATTAAAAAAGCATAGGTTTCAGGCACGTTATAGTTATAAATTAGCATTTAAAAAACCTTTGAATTTCACAAAAAAACCTTAGGTTTCAGGCATGTTATAGTTAGAAATTAGCATTTAAAAACCCCTCCATAGCAAACAGTAGTGTCCCGGGGGTGGGCACCCCAGGACACTACAGGAGCCGGCCCTGGGGTGTGGCGGACCCGAGGGCCTTCAAGGGCTCCAGGAGGGGGGCTGTGCGGCCCCCCTCCCAACGTTTGCACAGTCCCAGGGAGGTGGTGGTTCCCCGGGGCTCGGGGGTCCATAACGGACCCCTGCATTTGCATATTAGTGCCCCAGGGAGGTGGCGGTCCCCAGGGCATGTGGGGGGGCTCAAGCCCCTCCACACAGGTGTATTTGTTTTTTTAAAAAGCCCCGGGGTTGCGGTCCCTGGGGCAGCGGGGGGGCCATGTGCCCCCACAAAATAATCAATAAAAGCCCCGGGGCTTGGGGGGGCCTTGGAGGCCCCCCACCCATTAAATAAGAAGCCTCAGGGAGGTGGCCCCCCGCAACTCTTTAATCAAGCCCCGGGGAGGTGCCGGTCCCATGGCAGTGTGGGGGAATTGGGGCCCCCCCACACATTCTATTCACTGCCCCCGGGACCTGGCCCACCCGGGGGCTTCAATAAAATGAAGCGCGGGAGACCGCGCGTCATTTTTTTTTATTTTCTCAGCTGGATTCGCGCACCCAGTGTGATGTGTGAGTGTGATGTGAGTTGTGTGGGAGGTTGAGGATGAGTCTGGTACCTGAGTTCTGGGTGACTTGTAATTTTCTGGTGAGTTGGATGGTGTTCCCTGTGTAGAGGACGTTCTTGTAGTTCAACTTGATGTTGACTGTCTTGTGACAGTGTTTCTGGTTGCTGCTTGGGAGCCATTTGATGATTTTCCTCAGCATCTTCAGAGGGTAAAACCAAAATGTGACTACATTGATGTGTGCTGTTATGTCCAGTTTCCTGAAGACTTTGGCATGGTGTGGGAAGAGGGAGATTGATCTGTAGTTGAAGAGCATGACTGGATCAGCTAATGGATTTTTGAGCAGTGATGTGTGTGTGACAGTGGCGTGTCCATGTGTCTGAGAATGGGTCGACAGTGTTGCTGAGATTTGGTGTTTGCAATTTACTGATTGGTAGGTGTCCTTTGGTGATGGTGTGGTGGGGGCATAGGTCCAATATGGCTCCCAAGTGAATGGTCTTCATTGTAGCTGCAATTTCGGTGGACAATCCAGTCAGGGTTCATTCTCCTGTCATGATGGGAAGTTTAGTTGACAGTGATTGGGTTCGGTTGAGGCTTGAGGGCCGGTGTAGCTGTATTTGGTATTGGGGTGGTCAGAACTCGTGGAGTTTCATTCCATGGAATTTTGCAGATTTACCCCAAACTCTGAGAAATTCTGCAGAGTTCCATGGACTGCATTTGGGATGTTGTGCTACTTGCACCCACTCACATACCCACTCACAAATCCATATAGCCACTCATAAAACTACTCATACACCCATACAGCCACTCACATACCCACTTACAGTTCCATGCAGCTACTCACCCACTCACAGACCCATACAGCCAATCACACACCCATACAGCCACCCATAAACCCATTCACACACCTACATAGCTACTCACACACCTACTCACAGACCCATATAGCCACTAACATCCACCCACCAACTCATAAATCCACTCACATACTCACAAACCTACTTGCACACCCACTCCTCCAGACACTCACATATACCCTCACAGATCCATAGCAGCCACTCACACACCCACTCACAGACCCATACAGCCACTCAAACACCCACCCACTGACACAGACAGCCACTGATACAGCCACTCACACACCCACTCTCTAAGGTTACAGGTTACAGTTAGAAAATAAAATAAAAGAAACCTTCAAAATTCACTAAAAAACAAAGGTTACAGGGTTCATGATAGTTAGAAAATAATTTTTAAAAAATCATAGAAATTCAATGAAAAAATCAGATGTTACAGGGACATTATGATTAGGCAATAGAATTGAAAAACAAACATCATAGGGATGTTGAAGTTAAGAAATAGAATAATAAACTTTGAAAATCACTGAAAAAACCAAAGGTTACAGGGATGTTACAGCTAGGCTCAAATTTCACTCGTACTAAACCATTGAAATTCAGCAATTATAGTTACCTAAGCTAACTACAACGTACGCCCCCTGCAATGCACTGCTTAAGACCTGACATTACATCACTCATGACATGGTCAGTGACATCACTGATGACATCTCAAATGACATTACTGATGATATCACTGATAACACCATCCACAGAAGCACTCACACCCCCACAGAACCTTTCATATACCCACTCACATACCCAGACAACCCCTTCACTTACCTATGGACAGACCCTTACAACCACTCACACACCAAATATCTCATCCATGGAGCCACTCACACACTCTCCCATACTGCTACTCACACAACCACTCACTCACTCATACAGCCACTCACACACCCACTCTCTCACTCATACAGATACTCACACAGCCACATACACTGATGCAATCAGTCACTCACTAACCCATGCAACCACTCACACATTGACTCACTCATACAGCCACTTACACAATCACTCACTCACCAATACAGCCACTGACACAGCCACTCGCTCTCTGATACAGTTACTCACACAACCACTCACTTACCCATACAGCTAGTAACACACCTGTCACACCACTCCTATAGCCACTTTCATACCCATTCACCCCCCCACTCTCCCATACAGCTACTTACACAGTCACTCACCCACCCTTAAAGCAACTCACACACTCACTTATTCACCTGTACAGTCACTCACACACTCATACAGCCAAGTCAAGTCAAGTCAAAATTTGCTTTATTCGGTTAAAATATTAAAACCATCAAAGCACAGGACAGAAATTCATGATACAGGCAAATGCAATTACAGAAAAATTATTAACACAAAAACTAAATACAATACTGTTTGGCGCAATATACAATAAAAGTATGTTTTTCAATTAATTCATTCATTCAATAATAAAACATTCTATAAAATCGTGTCTCCTTAAAAGACTCTGTCCACAACAACATATTAAGAGCGGTGCTCATTGGCGGATAACTATATAAGCTGAGCCCTGTTTCTAGCTCTTAAGGCACCCACAATAAAGCAAGCAACCCCAAAACAAGTCAAAGGAGAGTCCAACATTTGTAAATAGGTCAATGCAGGCCTTGCTTGCTTAAATTGACAATTCTTCAAGATCGGCAAGATATATTTTTTACGCTGAGAAGAGTAAAATTTACAGAAAAATAACATGTGCAACAAATTTTGTTCAGAAATGTTGTCAGTAGGACAGGGCCCCAAAGTTCCCTCTTTAAAAAATCCTTTTGGGTATGCCAAGAGCCAAGGGAGCAAACCATGCTTAAACCTTATTAGCAAAAACATGTGGAAAGGTTTGTTGATGTAGGTTAAATAGGGCTGAATCTCACTCCCTGAACTTAACATAACAAACCTCCTAACTGTTGGTTTCCCCAACTCATCTCCTTCCCTTGACAACATTGCTCTGGACAGAAATTGGATCTTAATGGCCTTGATTTGCTCTTTACTTAGTACACAAGGGCTGGTAAACAGTTCCAGACAGCCAAGTGATTTCAAGTTGTTTTTAATGTAGCATAACCATGGGATAGACAAGGCTTTTTCCAAGGACAGGCAGTCTTCGATAATTTGTTGGTTTAGGTTTGGTGGCTGTTGTGCCCAAACCCTCAACCAACCTAATAGTGGTGCAACAGCTATTTGGTCAGTAACATATCCCATCCCCAAATCCTCATGAATGTTAAAAATAGGAGCAGAGGGGGGGAGAGACAACAATTTCCGAAAGAAATATTTTCGACTACTTGAATATTAGGAGAAGCCTTGTAATCCCAGACCTCACTTCCATAAAGTGCCATGGGCAAACACTTTGCACTATAAATTTTTAATAGAGCAGGAAGCGGTTTACACCCTATGCGCTTTGCAAAGCCCAACAATGCGCCAGTAGCTCTCGCTAGATCGTTCTTTTTCTGAGCACGTTGTATAACCCAAGATGATCTGTCGTCAAATGCAATCCCCAGATATGGGAACGACTGTACTTTGGTTAATTCCTGCCCATTACAGAAGAATTTCACCCTTTTTGCTCTCCCTGAGCCAGTCGACATAGAATGTGATTTTTTAAAATGTATTAATAAGTCTAAAGAGACCATAAAATCATAAAAACCATTTAAAAGAGCTTGTAATCCTCTCACGGTTCTAGCCAATAAAACTGTGTCATCCGCGTATAGTAATGCGGGGATCATTTTGGAGCCGGCTTTCGGAATGTCTTTACTAACCGCAGTTAAAACCGGACCCAAGTTATTAATGTAAAGCGAGAAAAGTAGGGGTGCAAGAATACACCCCTGTCTTACTCCACGCTTTACCTGCCAAGCATCAGTCTGACTTCCGTCTTCACTATAACGAACGACTGTGGTGGTGTCCTCGTGGATAACAGCCAGGAAAGAAATCAGAACTGTGTCAAGCCCCAAAGTGGCTAGTAAGGCCCATAGTTTTTGTCGATTAACAAGGTCGAAAACGGTGGACAAATCCATAAAGGCTAGATGGAGGTCCCCCTGCTTAGCGACCGTGTATTTTCCTATGATCAGATGCAAGTTAAGGCATTGGCCAACAGTTCTCCTTCCTTGTCTGAACCCATATTGTAGGTCAGAAATTATGGATTGCTCCTCCAACCACAATGTTAAACGGGCAAGGACAACTTTACCCATAACTTTCACGGCGGAATCCAGGAGAGAAATAGGCCGGTAGCAAGCCGGGTCTTCTCTTGAACCCTTTTTAAAAAGAGGGACAATAACAGCTTTGCCCCATGATCTTGGAGCTCCGGCCTCAGAAGCAGCGTTAAAAACGCGAGTTAAAACTTTCGCCCAAAACCCTGAGTCAGCCTTATAAAGGTCCGCAGGAACTCCATCCGGTCCTGGGGCTTTACCTAATGCCATTGCCTCAATGGCCTCTAGGACTTCCTCCTCCTTAAAAAGGATTCTTGAGGCTAATGTGTAGTCTGCGTAATTTACTGGGTTAACATCCTGTATCTCCGAATATAGACCACTAAAGTGGGCCACCCATTTATCTGGCGGGATAAAACATTCTTTAATAGTGTTCTCCTGCTCATTAAAAAGGGGGCTATTAATCACCTTCCAAAACTGGCTGCTATTTTTCTGAGTGCTTGCATCTGACAAATCATCCCATGCCTTGTTTTTTAACTGTTAGACCTGTCAGCCCTTTGGGTGGTCCCTCCTCATCATTACTTATTTTGTCCCACTTTTGCCTCAAGCCCTGTTGGTATTTTTCCTTTTTGGGAACCACCAGACTTTTTCGTATTGATGCAGATTCAGGGAGCCATTTTAGCTACCCCTGGAACTTCTGTCTGAGGGCCTGGAGCACAAAATGGTGGCCACCTGTGACATCACCAGCACTCACTGGAACCTACTAGAACCTTCTGCAACATTCTGGAGCCCTGTGACAGTTGGAGGCGGTTTAGAATGTTGGGAAGCTAAGACAGAGAGTTGGCAGTTGGAGCTGGCAGTTGGCACCTGACTGGTGAAGGGAGAGCAGCAGAAACTTGAAGGAGGAAGGAGTGAAGCAGCAGGGGTGGAAACTTGTGCCTGGAGTGGGGTCCATAAACCCACCCTTGATACTAGTCCCTACTGACTGAGCCCAGCCTGGAGCCCTGTGTGGGAAGAAGCAAGAAAAACCATCTTAAGGACCTGGACAGCAGGAACAGGCCTTAGAATCCAAGAACAGCAAGATCCTGACCTGGATACTGGTTTCCCTGGAGTCCGACGTCGAGAAGCCTGAGACCTGGAGCCCGAGGTGGAGAAGCGGCGCTGACTGGAAAAGCAGACGTCGTACCCGGAGCCGCCAGAGGTCGAGAGAGGGCGCCGACGGAGGTCGTAGAGAGTACCAGAGGTCGAGGAGGAAGTCACCCGAGGCCGAGTGAGCGGCGTCGACGGGGGAGTGAAGTCCGCCCTCCGGAGTCGCCGGAGACCGAGGTGAAGCGTGCCGGAGGTCGGGAGTGGAGATCGCACTCCGGAGTCGCCGGAACCTGAGGAGAGGAGCACCGGAGGTCGGGAGTGGAGGTCGCACTCCGGAGTCGCCGGAACCTGAGGAGAGGAGCACCGGAGGTCGGGAGTGGGGATCGCACTCCGGAGCCGCCGGAAGTCGACATCGAGCCAAGGCCGGCCGACGTCATCGAACCTGAGGTCGCCATCAGACCGGAGCCGCCCGAAGTCGACATCGAGCCAAGACTGCCCGACGTCATCGAACTGGAGGTCGAGATCAAGCCGAGGCCGCCGACATCGAACCGGAACCGCCTACCGGCGTCGTCGAGAACTGACATTGCGCCGAGGCCGCCGACATCGAACCGGAACCGCCTCACGGCGTCGACACGACTCCAGCGGCGTCGGAGCTTCAGAAAAAGGGCAGTAAGTGGAATAGAGGGCGCCTAAGGCCCTGTGGAATCCTGAGAGACTACCCTAGGGGCTAGAGAGGTGCTGGAACCAGCTTGATTGTGCCAGGGGTGAGCTGAGACTAATTCAGAGGGGTTGTGTAGAGTGAGAGAGCCAGGTCTCTAGTATTCCCCCCTTGATCTACCTCAGTTTAGGCCTCAGCCTTGTCCAAGCCAGGGAGTAGACACCCTCAAGCCATCCATCTAACCACAAGCTGTGACTGGGCCAAATCAGCCCATAGAAATCTAAATGTGATCTGATTCTATAAGTGTCACTGTCAGCTTTTAATTATTTATTGAGAGCACTGTATTTATTGTATTTAACCTATTTATTGCTTCACTGTATTTATTGTTCCACAGTATTTATTGTCGCACAATATTTATTGGCTTGCAGTATTTATTGCCTCATAATATTTAATTGCCTGTATGTAATGCACTTATATTTATGCCTTAAGTATTTATGATCTCCCCTATTTATTGAATCATTAAGACAGTATTTATTTGACGTACCCTTCCACAGAAAAAGCCTTGTATATGGTGATTGTGTTATTATTTATTTAATCAGTAACTAAGAGAAAAGAAGATAAACACAGAGATATTTTCATAATTTTTAAGGTGTAGTGTCGTTTTTGGAACGGATGCACGCATGGTTATTGTGTGGGTATTGCGTATGCTTAACACGGTGCCTGACCCCTGACCACTCGAGCCAAGCTACCACTGTGTATGTCTGGAAGGACCCCGTTACCACCACCCTTCATGGTGTGGGATTGGAGTATTTCCAACATAATTGGTGTTCAGCGGCGGGATTGAGCTGTGCCTACGTATACTCAACAATAACTGTGGGTAGTCCATAGGCCTACACCGGGAGTTTTCTCAAAGCGGCCTTCCTAATTGTGAGTTTTTGTTTTTCCAAATTTACTCTGGTGGTGGGAGGAGGTATTATATAAGGTACCCCCCTGCATAGTTACTGCAAATACCTGTCCTCTGACCTGAGTGGGCAAGATGGAGTTTGTACTGGAGAATTTAGAAACGTACACTGTGGCCCAACTCAGGGAGTTTTGTCAGCGGGAGGGGGTGTATTGTCCCCCAGGAGCAAAGAAGGGTGCACTCCAAACCAGCTTAAGGGCTTGGGGGAGGCACTACGAGAAAGCAAGGCTGAGGAGGAGGACAGGGATAGAGAGCCCGACAGTGAGGGAGCTGGTTTGTACCAACCTGAGGTGGGGAACCTGTTAGCGGGGCCCAGAACCATTTCCAGGAAGGGCAGCAGTGCCTCTAGCGGTGGCTTGTCTGAAGTGGAGTTAACAGACCGGAGGGAGAAAAGTCAGCTCACATGGGACTTAGCAAGGCTGGAGAAAGAGAAGGAGGAACAGAGGATGGCTCATGAGCTAAGGCTGAAAGAGATAGATCTTCAGATCCTAAGAATCGGGGCACAAACTGTTCCTAATGGTGGCAGCAAAGACCAAGAAAGAGAGTTCACCAGGGAACCCAAACCCTACCTGCCAAAGGACATAGTAGCTAGCTATGGAGTGGGCGACGATATTGCCAAGTGGCTAGCGGCCTATGAGGTCTCGTTAAGGGCCCATGGGGTTCCAGAGAAGTACTGAGGAGCGGGATTGTACAAGTACATGCCTCCAGCTGGTAGGGATGCTTTATTGGCCCTAGAGGAGGATGAGCAGACCCACTACCCCACCATGAAGGTGGCGCTCATAAGAAAGTTTAGACTAACACCCGAAAAGTACAGACAGAAGTTCAGGGGTAGTCACAAACTGGGCACACAGAATTGGGTGGACTTCCTGGACTATGCAAAGAAGGCACTAGAGGGTTGGATTCAGGGCAGTGACGTGAGGAACTACGAGGGGTTGTTTGATTTAGTACTGAAGGAACACCTGCTCGAAAAATGTTTCCCTGAACTGCGTCAACACCTGGTGGATAGCAAGCTGACCAATCCCCGGAAGCTTGCTGAAGAGGCGGACATTTGGGCTAATACCCGGGTGTCCACAAGGGGGACTGGAGGGGATACTCAAAAGGCCGGACAGGGCGCCCCCCAGAAGAAAGAGGGAGGGGAAAAGAAAAAGGAGTTCTCCAAAGGCCCCCAAAATAATTTCCAAGGAAAGGGAACAGGATTCACCCCTAGGGCTAACCCACCCAGAAACCCTAATCCTGGCCAGAGTCAGCAGCCAAGGGTTGTCCATTGCTACGAGTGCGGTGGCGTTGGACACTATAAAGGAGATCCGAAGTGCCTGAAACGACCACCCCCTCCCATTGGAGGAAAGACCCCCGGAGTAGCTAGTGTAGTGCTCGGGGAGGAGATGCCCTTAACTAAGGGAAGGGAGTGGGCGGGTGTCACTTTAGTGTCCCTGGGAGAACGGGAGATGGTTCCTAAGATCCAGGTGCCCGCAAATACCGTAAAGTATGGGCAGTGGGTCACCATCAACGGCCAAAGAGGGGAGGCTCTGAGAGACACAGGAGCCAGTATGACTATGGTACGTAGTCAACTGGTGTCTCCAGAGCAGGTAATTCCCGATGTACTCCACCCAGCCGCGATGGCTGATGGCAGAACAGGCCACTATCCAGTGGCCGAGGTTCCCTTTGAATGGGGGGGTGGGTTTGCAGGTTCACTTCGAGTTGCCGTAAGCCCTGCCGTGCCAGTCGATTGTCTACTGGGAAATGACATGGAGCACAATGCTTGGAAGGAGGTGGAATACCTCACTCATACTGAGATGCTGGGTACACCTGACTGGGCCTGTGTAAGCACAGGGTCCGCGACTACCCGGTGAGGGAGTTCGTTTCGGCTGGAGCCTGGAACAAAGGCCCAGCCAGCTGCCAGTCAAGGGAAGAACCGAGGACAGGAGGAGCCTGCCTCGGCGTCCACACCCCGTAGGACGGATAGGCCACCGGAGGTGGTGGACCAGGAGTCTGCGGTGGGGGACGTTACCAAACTGGAGGACCTACCCATCCCGGCCGAGTGGCACGTGGAGGGAGGCCCGTCCAGGGAGGAATTCTGCCAGGGCCAGAGGGAGTGCCCTACCCTTGAGGGGCTAAGGCGTCAGGCCCAAGCCCAGGCAGCAGGGAACGTTGAAGGGAACTACAGTGTTTACTGGGAGGATGGCCTCCTCTACAGTGAACCCAAGGCACCCCTACATGGATCGTCACGAGCCTTGGTAGTCCCTCAACGTTATCGAGCCTTCCTTCTGGAGTTGGCTCACGAGATCCCATTGGCAGGACACCTGGGGCAAGACAAGACCTTCGCCCGTCTTGTCCCACACTTTTATTGGCCTCAAATGAAAGTGTCGTCCGATACCTACTGCCGGACATGTGTGTCTTGCCAAGCCAGTGGGAAAACAGGGGTGAAGCTGAAAGCTCCCCTGGAACCACTTCCTGTCGTTAGCACCCCCTTTGAAAGGGTGGGCATCGACATTGTGGGTCCGTTAGATCCGCCAACGTCAGCTGGTCACAGGTTTATCCTGGTCCTGGTGGATCATGCCACACGGTACCCAGAGGCAATACCTCTGAGGACCATAACAGCACCTACCTGTTGTGGCTAGGGCCCTAATGGGAATCTTTACCCGAGTGGGTTTTCCCAAGGAAGTTGTGTCCGACAGGGGGACCAACTTCATGTCAGCGTACATGCGGGCGATGTGGAAGGAGTGTGGAGTGACCTACCGGTTCACAACTCCTTACCACCCCCAGACCAATGGTCTGGTGGAGAGGTTTAACAAAACCTTGAAGGGCATGATCAGAAGTCTGCCTGAAAGCCTGCGGAGGAAATGGGACGTCCTCCTACCCTGTCTACTCTTTTCTTACAGGGAAGTGCCACAGAAGAGAGTGGGCTTCAGCCCCTTCGAGCTTCTGTATGGGCACCCTGTACGTGGACCTCTCAACCTGGTGAGAGACGGATGGGAAAGAACTCCCAGAAAGCGTCCCCAGGATGTGGTGAGCTACATGCTGGCCTTCCGGAGCCAAATGGCTAAGTTGTGGAAGCAAGCTTCTGACAACTTGGAAGCCAGCCAAGCAGTGATGAAGGCGTGGTATGACCACAACGCTCACCCGGTGGAGTTGGAGCCTGGCCAGAAGGTGTGGGTGATTGAACCGGGAGAGCTTAGCGCCCTCCAGGATCGCTGGTCAGGACCCTTTGAGGTGTTGGAGAAGAAGGGTAAGGCTACCTACTTGGTGGACCTGAAGACCCCTCGTCAGCCCCTGCGGGTGCTGCATGCCAACCGCCTCAAACCCCACCACAAGAGGCCCGAAGTCATCTTGATGATGGTGACTGACGGAGGAGAGGACGTGGAAAGCGAGCCTCTCCCTGATTTGTTTGCGTCTCAAGAGAAGGATGGGTCGGTGGAGGGAGTGATTCTCTCCCCATCTCTAACTCCTGAACAGCGGGAGGACTGCCGCCAGGTCCTGGGACAGTACTCTTCGTTGTTCTCCCTTGTTCCGGGTAGGACTCACCTGTGCGTCCATGATGTGGACACAGGAGACAGCCCACCTGTGAAGTCCAAGATCTACCGGATGTCAGACAAGGTGAAGGCCAGCATTAACAGTGAAGTCAGTAAGATGCTGGAGCTAGGAGTGATCGAACCTTCTAGCAGCCCCTGGTCCAGTCCGGTGGTGTTAGTACCCAAAGCCGCACCACCGGGTGGCCAACCGGAACTGAGGTTCTGTGTGGACTACCGGGGACTGAATTCAGTAACCAAAACTGATGCTCATCCGATCCCTAGGGCGGATGAATTGATTGACCGGCTGGGAGCTGCCCAATATCTAAGTACCTTTGACCTTACTTCTGGGTACTGGCAGATCTCTTTGACTGATGGAGCAAGGGAAAGGTCAGCCTTCTCCACGCCCAATGGCCACTACCAGTTCTGTGTGATGCCCTTTGGGCTCAAGAACGCACCTGCCACGTTTCAGCGCCTGGTAAACCAGATCCTCACCGGAATGGAGAGTTTCTCTGCTGCTTATCTGGATGACATAGCCGTCTTCAGTAACAGCTGGGAGGATCACTTGCGTCACCTGCAAGCTGTTCTCCAGGCCCTGAGACAAGCTGGGTTAACGATCAAGGCCAGCAAGTGCCAGATCGGGCAGGGGTCGGTAGTGTACCTTGGACACTTGGTGGGTAGGGGAGCGGTGCAACCCCTCCAGGCGAAGATCGAGGCCATCATGGCCTGGGAACCCCCCAAGACACAGACTGAGGTCCGAGCTTTTCTGGGCCTCACGGGATACTACCGCCGCTTCGTGAAGGGGTACGGTACCATCGTAGCCCCCCTCACGGAGCTCACGTCCAAGAAACAACCTCGACGGGTAGTCTGGACGGAGGCTTGTCAGCAGGCCTTTGTGAGATTGAAGAAAGCCATGTGCGAGGCCCCGGTCTTAAGGGCCCCAGACTTTTCCAAGGAGTTCATTGTCCAGACGGATGCATCAGAACATGGCATTGGGGCAGTGTTATCGCAACTCAATGAAGAGGGTCTGGATCAACCCGTGGTCTTCCTATCCCGGAGACTACTCCCCAGGGAACAGAAGTGGAGTGCAATAGAGCGTGAAGCCTTTGCAGTGGTATGGGCTCTGAAGAAGTTGCGGCCATACCTGTTTGGCTCGCACTTCCTGGTTCAGACCGACCACAGACCCCTTCGTTGGCTGATGCAGATGAAGGGGGAGAATCCCAAGTTGTTGAGGTGGTCTATCTCCCTACAGGGAATGGACTTTCAGGTGGAACATCGGCCTGGAGTGGACCACGCCAATGCAGACGGTCTCTCAAGGTATTTCCGCCTTAGTGATGAGAACTCCCAAGGGGTTGGGTAGCTCTCCCCACTTTCAGCTGGGGGGGACGCGTGTTAGACCTGTCAGCCCTTTGGGTGGTCCCTCCTCATCATTATTTATTTTGTCCCACTTTTGCCTCAAGCCCTGTTGGTATTTTTCCTTTTTGGGAACCACCAGACTTTTTCGTATTGATGCAGATTCAGGGAGCCATTTTAGCTACCCCTGGAACTTCTGTCTGAGGGCCTGGAGCACAAAATGGTGGCCACCTGTGACATCACCAGCACTCACTGGAACCTACTAGAACCTTCTGCAACATTCTGGAGCCCTGTGACAGTTGGAGGCGGTTTAGAATGTTGGGAAGCTAAGACAGAGAGTTGGCAGTTGGAGCTGGCAGTTGGCACCTGACTGGTGAAGGGAGAGCAGCAGAAACTTGAAGGAGGAAGGAGTGAAGCAGCAGGGGTGGAAACTTGTGCCTGGAGTGGGGTCCATAAACCCACCCTTGATACTAGTCCCTACTGACTGAGCCCAGCCTGGAGCCCTGTGTGGGAAGAAGCAAGAAAAACCATCTTAAGGACCTGGACAGCAGGAACAGGCCTTAGAATCCAAGAACAGCAAGATCCTGACCTGGATACTGGTTTCCCTGGAGTCCGACGTCGAGAAGCCTGAGACCTGGAGCCCGAGGTGGAGAAGCGGCGCTGACTGGAAAAGCAGACGTCGTACCCGGAGCCGCCAGAGGTCGAGAGAGGGCGCCGACGGAGGTCGTAGAGAGTACCAGAGGTTGAGGAGGAAGTCACCCGAGGTCGAGTGAGCGGCGTCGACGGGGGAGTGAAGTCCGCCCTCCGGAGTCGCCGGAGACCGAGGTGAAGCGTGCCGGAGGTCGGGAGTGGAGATCGCACTCCGGAGTCGCCGGAACCTGAGGAGAGGAGCACCGGAGGTCGGGAGTGGAGGTCGCACTCCGGATTCGCCGCAACCTGAGGAGAGGAGCACCGGAGGTCGGGAGTGGGGATCGCACTCCGGAGCCGCCGGAAGTCGACATCGAGCCAAGGCCGGCCGACATCATCGAACCTGAGATCGCCATCGGTCCGGAGCCGCCCGAAGTCAACATCGAGCCAAGACTGCCCGACGTCATCGAACCGGAGGTCGAGATCGACCCGAGGCCGCCGACATCGAACCGGAACCGCCTACCGGCGTCGTCGAGAACTGACATTGCGCCGAGGCCGCTGACATCGAACCGGAACCGCCTCACGGCGTCGACACGACTCCAGCGGCGTCGGAGCTTCAGAAAAAGGGCAGTAAGTGGAATAGAGGGCGCCTAAGGCCCTGTGGAATCCTGAGAGACTACCCTAGGGGCTAGAGAGGTGCTGGAACCAGCTTGATTGTGCCAGGGGTGAGCTGAGACTAATTCAGAGGGGTTGTGTAGAGTGAGAGAGCCAGGTCTCTAGTATTCCCCCCTTGATCTACCTCAGTTTAGGCCTCAGCCTTGTCCAAGCCAGGGAGTAGACACCCTCAAGCCATCCATCTAACCACAAGCTGTGACTGGGCCAAATTAGCCCATAGAAATCTAAATGTGATCTGATTCTATAAGTGTCACTGTCAGCTTTTAATTATTTATTGAGAGCGCTGTATTTATTGTATTTAACCTATTTATTGCTTCACTGTATTTATTGTTCCACAGTATTTATTGTCGCACAATATTTATTGGCTTGCAGTATTTATTGCCTCATAATATTTAATTGCCTGTATGTAATGCACTTATATTTATGCCTTAAGTATTTATGATCTCCCCTATTTATTGAATCATTAAGACAGTATTTATTTGACGTACCCTTCCACAGAAAAAGCCTTGTATATGGTGATTGTGTTATTATTTATTTAATCAGTAACTAAGAGAAAAGAAGATAAACACAGAGATATTTTCATAATTTTTAAGGTGTAGTGTCGTTTTTGGAACGGATGCACGCATGGTTATTGTGTGGGTATTGCGTATGCTTAACACGGTAACTGACCCCTGACCACTCGAGCCAAGCTACCACTGTGTATGTCTGGAAGGACCCCGTTACCACCACCCTTCATGGTGTGGGAGTGGAGTATTTCCAACAAACTCACTTTTCCTGGCCTTAGTCGCTTTTTTATAGTTTCTTCTAGCCTCAGTTAACTTACTTGGGTTATTGCCAGGTTCTTTAAGAGCCGATAAAAGGGCAGAGTGAGCACTAGCACAGGCATGGTCAAACCAGTTTTTAAATTTCTTGGGCTTTGGTTTCCCATAAGTGGTGAGGTTCCCCGTTACATGTTTAGTAATTCTGTCAAAAGCGCCCAGAATAATCATCGGTTAAGCCGATGGCGAAAAACACAAGCTAAAATCCTCTTTTTTACATTCATATAAGTTAACAAGGAAGTCGGCCGGGTTAATAACATCCCATCTCAGTCGTCTTCCCTGACTGGTAGACTCAAGATTTATGTTAGAAATCAGAGGCAAGAGAACATCTTTCCTCAGTGCCTTGACTTTAATTTCCAGTGTGAGTGGGTTGTGGTCACTTAGAACATTTTGCGTGACTCGAAAAGTACCCAATAGGTTCACCATTATACGTGATACAAAAATATAGTCAATTGTGCTACAATGGCCTTGACCTGTAAACGTGTGAACCGGGACCAACAAATCTTGAACAGGCATATAAAGGTAATAGGACGATACCATATTCTCTAAGAAAATCCCACCCTTAGAATGTTCAAAATGGATAGCCTCTTGTGAGCAAGAGTCATGATGATTATTTACAAAACAGTTAAGATTACATACATGAATATTAAAATCGCCAAAAAGTAAAAGAAAATAAGGTATAACATTAATTGCATCATACTCATCCAGAAAGCTGAACAGTGCTTTGAGATGCTCTAACTCGTCCGACCTTGTGAATGAGTTATAGAAATTAACCACCAAGAATGATGGTAAATTAACACATTCCATTTTCACCGCTAAAATATGAGGAGAATTGGTTACTATCAGCTCAGTACTATATAATAGCTTTAAGCTGAATAATAACAAAAGACCCCCTCGTGGTCTCCCCATAACAGAGGGCATAGCGTATTTAATGAAAGATTGGTACCCATCCAGGTAATAAGGATCTGTGGCCTCCCATGTTTCTTGTAAAGCGATTATATGATGAGTAGAGAGGAGAGCCCTCCAATTTTGATCACCTCGTTTAGAGCGAAGACCAGCAATGTTCCATGATAAAGCAGAAATTGAATCTATTGCTGGAAAGCCCGTTACACCCACTTGTTCTCTAACTAAACAATTGTCCAATTCAAGTGAAGGGGGTAATGGATCAACCTCTACTCCATAAGAAGGCAATTCAACACCCAAATTATCAGAATTAAAAGTAGGAGTTATTCCTCTCTTTACTACGGAGACTACCTCAGAACATCTCTGTGTGACACTAATGGCAGCCTCTGTCTGTGAAGATGAGTTGTTAACTGTCGGGGCGGTGAAATTGACGTTGTAATCCACAGCAGATGACCTAGCAGATAAAAGCCCAAAAGGGTTAGAGGGAACTGTGCTGAAAATCTCATTGTGTGTGTAGACTCCATTAACCCTAAGTCAATCATTTGTATCTAAGGTACTAAGGGCTTCAAATCTGTTTTTTAAAACCAGTGGGTTACTTACAGGGACTTGCTGAAAGGGGCGCTCTCTCTGTCTAACCGGACCTAAAAAGGGTGGAGGGTAAAAAAAGCCCAATGGAAGAACGTTAATGTGGTCCTGTTGAATTCTCAAAGACCCTGCTTGTCTTAAAATGTGATCAACTATGTCGGGAGAACTAAAATTCACAACAACGCAATCACCCCTCAGTCTTGTTGGTTTTCCCCACCCACGGAACCCTTCTCACCATTTTAAAACAATCAAAAAGATGACTCCCCAAAACTGTCTTCCCAGCCAAAAAGTGAAGGGTTTTGTTTTTCAAGGAAGACCAGTGCTCTTCCTTGCCGTCACAAGTCTTCGGGACATTAGCCAAGATGACCGTTTATGGGCATGCCTCTGGTGGCAAGTTTAATGGACGTTCCTTATATGTCAACTGTCCCTGTACTAGTCGACTATCAGTAGTGTCCCTCCGCCCTGGGCTAACACCGCTAATGCTCCGAGCAGATGGTAAGGGGATTGTAGAGCCTACCACAGAACTTGCCATAGAATTAACCATATCCGACACTCTAGAGGTGACTTCACCTAAGGGAAGTAAATCAGAAGGCCTTGACACCGGAGCACCGGAGCACTCATACAGCACTCATACAGCCACTCAGACACACACTCACAAACAGATGCACACAGTCATGCAGCCACTCACATAATATACATTAGAAATAGTATCACTCATTAGTAGTATACTAATGAGTGAGTAGTATACTAATTTAACTTTTGGAGTACCTTAGTATATATCTTTAACACTCATAAACTTTTTGTAAAGACTATTAGTGATGTAATATGTGAGGTCATAAGCAGTGCATTGTGGGGGCGCGATATATGGGGCCATGCACTGTGTTATCAATGACGTCATTTCATGTGCAGTCATGTTATCAATGATGTCATACAACATGTCATGAGTTATATAATATGGAAGGTAATTAGCAGTGCATAGTTACTTTAGGGCTCGAGTTACATTTACTTGCGATAACTATAACTGGTGAATTTCAGTGGTTTTGTTTGGCCTGTTTTGTTTGTTTAACAAAGTATGTTTTAACTGACATTTTCAGTTAATAATAGTGTCCCTTGCACCTTTGTTTTTTTCAGTGAATTTTTAAGGTTTTTAATGCAAAGTAAGTTAGTATTACCATACCGAACTATACCGTCTCTTTGCCGCTTTGGTTTTTACAGCAGCTGGCGAAACACGATGCAAACTTTATATCGAGGAGAGACCCGTAGAGTCAACTAGAATGGGAGTGTGCCTGCTACTGCAGAAGGGCTCAGCAAGGATTGTATATGTGCCATGGGCCCAGATGGATAAAGAAGGGTTGTGAACAAAATTACCATCATTGCTGGATGGGGGCAGGTAAATGGGTTACAGGCTTGAAGAAAAACAATGCAGGTATCATCCCAGTGATAGGAGACATTAAGGGGCAGATGTACAACCATTTTTTGAGGTCGCAAACAGGAATTCGGCTCGTTTGCGCCCCGCATAATTGGTGTTCTCCATGCACAAACTATATTTTGTGAGTCGCTAACATATTAGTGACTCGCAAAATATGGTTTGCGACTCTGTATTAGGAAGGGGCGTGCCAAGGACGTCCCTTCCTAATAGCGAGTCTAACACCAATGTATGATTGATTCGCATAACAATCGCAGTTTACCACCTAGGTAGTAACCCACTCGCTAACGGGAAGGGGTCACCAGGGGACCCCTTCCCCTTTGTGAATGGGTGCGAAAATATTTTTTAAGAGCAGGCAGTGGTCCCAGGGACCACTGCCTGCCCTTAAAAAACGGAATCTGAAAAGTTTCATTTTTCTTTTTTTAAATGCATCCCATTTTCCTTTAGGGAAACGGGCTGCATTTTGTTTTAAACTGCTTTATTGAAAAAGCAGTCACAGACATGGTAGTCTGCTGACCCCAGCGAGTGCTAGCCTTTCCTAATGGGGCCACAAATGGCACTTGCTCATAAATATTGATGAGGCATGCAATTTGTGACCCCACTGGAAACCGAAAATTGTCTGAGACACTGTTGTACATTCAGTTTAGCGAGTCGCAAATTGCAAGGCGCAATTCTGCGCAATTTGCGACTCATTAAACTGAATGGTCATACATCTGGCCCTAAGAGTCTGTTAAGCTGCCCATGGTCATACATCTGGCCCTAAGAGTCTGTTAAGCTGCCTAATTGGGGATCAGACCAACACAGTGTTTACCCAAGCTTCCATTCCAGCAATCACACTAACAAATACCCAGCATGACGGAGCCACATTTAACACGCCCAGGAACCGGTTCGGGACTGTCCTAAGAGAAATATTCCCTGACCGCCCATATGTAGGAGGTCTAATGGCAGAGACCATGAAGCCAGAGGAAGTGCATAAACAACTTCCTAAATAGAATAAGGGAAAGATAGAGACAAGAAACCAGACAGCTGTGGATCGATACAGGCCCATGAGGTACATTTTCTATAATATTTTGAAAGGGTTACCCACCGAGATACAGAGTGGGCTGAACAGTGAAGTTGGGTTAGAGACAAACCTTGGTGGGAGATACAATATCATATACTCCACTACCAAAAGAAAAAGCAAGAAAAGGATAGAGAGAAGCCGGAGCAGACCCAAAGACACACAGTAAAATTAGGGCAGCATAAATTGAAAAAGACTGCCCTTGAGGGGGCAGTAATGGACGCAGCCATGCAGATGGCATCCGCTGCAGCTGCGCCGATGGCACCAGTCATAATTGGGGCTCCACCGCAAAACTTTAGAGGGTTCTAAACAGGTAGTCCAGGAGCACGATCAGGTTATGGTAGTGGAGGCCAGGGAGGCTGGTAGCAACCAGACATTAGAGAGCGCTACTATTGCCATAGATAGGGTGACCTGGTAGAGGTGGACAAAGGCATACCTGAGCAGCAAAAGCAGTAGAGGTTAGAAAGACAGGGCCATCTGCCACAAAACCCCACACAACAGGATATGTTTAACGGCCCTCCTTAGTACCTAGCACAGGGTAATCAGAACGTATCAATACACTCAGTAGCAGGGAGGTCTGCCTGTCACCTCACAACCACAGCAGTGATCAAGTAATTGGGTGAGCATGTAGCAGCAGCAACCACATATAGGGTACCCAGTGCAAGAGGGACCAGGGCCACAACCCAGGCAAGGAGGAGTGACAGTGTGGGGAGGCAGCGCCTTCACACAACCACAGAGCCAAAATCCACAGTAAAATAGACCCCCCAGTAGATGAGGACAGGTAGTAATAAACCCAGCGACTTATCCTTCAGAGGTTCACCCCTGATGATAAAGACGACAAGCATTTTCCAAAAACTGTATCAGAACAGAAAGGACTACAGACAGCATTGGGGGCTCAAAAAGATTTGTACCTGCTTCCAGGAATTCAGGGCTGCTGTGGCTGTGTCCATCAGGTGTCCACACTAGGTTCGGCATCTTTGGTGAGTCCGTGGGAGCACAGACTAATCAGATTGCCCAAAGCACCTAAAGAAACTAGGCCCCACTCTGCTACTGATCTCCAGGGCGGTAAAGAAAACTGTTTAAAAAGCAGTCACCCAGGTCCCGCAGCCAAATTCTAATGGGAAGCATTTCAATTATCAAGCCAACAGGTCCCCATTTTCTTGGCCATCATGCATAAGCTTGATGTTTCCTTCATAGGGTGTAGTCCTGACAGTGCCCTCAAATGCGCCAGAAGCCTCTGAATCAATAGAGGCCTCCCTTTCAGTTATGAATGAAGCCATCTTTGGTGACGGAAACAATGCTCTTCTTGTGCCTGGGATGGTAAGACCCTAAAACTCCACAGTTCCCACAAGTGAGAGTCAGTAAGTTAAGAGGCCTCAGTGTAGGGTTACCAGATGTCTCAGATGTGCCCGGACAGTCCTGTTTTATTGGTTAGCTGTCCCTGCAGATTTCCCAGTATTTTTAGAGAGGCTCCACTGAACTAGCTTTTATGAGTTTTTGTGCAAGAATAGGTGCCTACCCCATGCAAAGGCCAGTTTAGTTACCACCTGTTGGAAATACTCCACTCCCACACTATGAAGGGTGGTGGTAACGGGGTCCTTCCAGACATACACAGTGGTAGCTTGGCTCGAGTGGTCAGGGGTCAGGCACCGTGTTAAGCATACGCAATACCCACACAATAACCATGCGTGCATCCGTTCCAAAAACGACACTACACCTTAAAAATTATGAAAATATCTCTGTGTTTATCTTCTTTTCTCTTAGTTACTGATTAAATAAATAATAACACAATCACCATATACAAGGCTTTTTCTGTGGAAGGGTACGTCAAATAAATACTGTCTTAATGATTCAATAAATAGGGGAGATCATAAATACTTAAGGCATAAATATAAGTGCATTACATACAGGCAATTAAATATTATGAGGCAATAAATACTGCAAGCCAATAAATATTGTGCGACAATAAATACTGTGGAACAATAAATACAGTGAAGCAATAAATAGGTTAAATACAATAAATACAGTGCTCTCAATAAATAATTAAAAGCTGACAGTGACACTTATAGAATCAGATCACATTTAGATTTCTATGGGCTGATTTGGCCCAGTCACAGCTTGTGGTTAGATGGATGGCTTGAGGGTGTCTACTCCCTGGCTTGGACAAGGCTGAGGCCTAAACTGAGGTAGATCAAGGGGGGAATACTAGAGACCTGGCTCTCTCACTCTACACAACCCCTCTGAATTAGTCTCAGCTCACCCCTGGCACAATCAAGCTGGTTCCAGCACCTCTCTAGCCCCTAGGGTAGTCTCTCAGGATTCCACAGGGCCTTAGGCGCCCTCTATTCCACTTACTGCCCTTTTTCTGAAGCTCCGACGCCGCTGGAGTCGTGTCGACGCCGTGAGGCGGTTCCGGTTCGATGTCGGCGGCCTCGGCGCAATGTCAGTTCTCGACGACGCCGGTAGGCGGTTCCGGTTCGATGTCGGCGGCCTCGGCTCGATCTCGACCTCCGGTTCGATGACGTCGGGCAGTCTTGGCTCGATGTCGACTTCGGGCGGCTCCGGTCCGATGGCGACCTCAGGTTCGATGACGTCGGCCGGCCTTGGCTCGATGTCGACTTCCGGCGGCTCCGGAGTGCGATCCCCACTCCCGACCTCCGGTGCTCCTCTCCTCAGGTTCCGGCGACTCCGGAGTGCGACCTCCACTCCCGACCTCCGGTGCTCCTCTCCTCAGGTTCCGGCGACTCCGGAGTGCGATCTCCACTCCCGACCTCCGGCACGCTTCACCTCGGTCTCCGGCGACTCCGGAGGGCGGACTTCACTCCCCCGTCGACGCCGCTCACTCGACCTCGGGTGACTTCCTCCTCGACCTCTGGTACTCTCTACGACCTCCGTCGGCGCCCTCTCTCGACCTCTGGCGGCTCCGGGTACGACGTCTGCTTTTCCAGTCAGCGCCGCTTCTCCACCTCGGGCTCCAGGTCTCAGGCTTCTCGACGTCGGACTCCAGGGAAACCAGTATCCAGGTCAGGATCTTGCTGTTCTTGGATTCTAAGGCCTGTTCCTGCTGTCCAGGTCCTTAAGATGGTTTTTCTTGCTTCTTCCCACACAGGGCTCCAGGCTGGGCTCAGTCAGTAGGGACTAGTATCAAGGGTGGGTTTATGGACCCCACTCCAGGCACAAGTTTCCACCCCTGCTGCTTCACTCTTTCCTCCTTCAAGTTTCTGCTGCTCTCCCTTCACCAGTCAGGTGCCAACTGCCAGCTCCAACTGCCAACTCTCTGTCTTAGCTTCCCAACATTCTAAACCGCCTCCAACTGTCACAGGGCTCCAGAATGTTGCAGAAGGTTCTAGTAGGTTCCAGTGAGTGCTGGTGATGTCACAGGTGGCCACCATTTTGTGCTCCAGGCCCTCAGACAGAAGTTCCAGGGGTAGCTAAAATGGCTCCCTGAATCTGCATCAATACGAAAAAGTCTGGTGGTTCCCAAAAAGGAAAAATACCAACAGGGCTTGAGGCAAAAGTGGGACAAAATAAATAATGATGAGGAGGGACCACCCAAAGGGCTGACAGGTCTAACACGCGTCCCCCCCAGCTGAAAGTGGGGAGAGCTACCCAACCCCTTGGGAGTTCTCATCACTAAGGCGGAAATACCTTGAGAGACCGTCTGCATTGGCGTGGTCCACTCCAGGCCGATGTTCCACCTGAAAGTCCATTCCCTGTAGGGAGATAGACCACCTCAACATCTTGGGATTCTCCCCCTTCATCTGCATCAGCCAACGAAGGGGTCTGTGGTCGGTCTGAACCAGGAAGTGCGAGCCAAACAGGTATGGCCGCAACTTCTTCAGAGCCCATACCACTGCAAAGGCTTCACGCTCTATTGCACTCCACTTCTGTTCCCTGGGGAGTAGTCTCCGGGATAGGAAGACCACGGGTTGATCCAGACCCTCTTCCTTGAGTTGCGATAACACTGCCCCAATGCCATGTTCTGATGCATCCGTCTGGACAATGAACTCCTTGGAAAAGTCTGGGGCCCTTAAGACCGGGGCCTCGCACATGGCTTTCTTCAATCTCACAAAGGCCTGCTGACAAGCCTCCGTCCAGACTACCCGTCGAGGTTGTTTCTTGGACGTGAGCTCCGTGAGGGGGGCTACGATGGTACCGTACCCCTTCACGAAGCGGCGGTAGTATCCCGTGAGGCCCAGAAAAGCTCGGACCTCAGTCTGTGTCTTAGGGGGTTCCCAGGCCATGATGGCCTCGATCTTCGCCTGGAGGGGTTGCACCGCTCCCCTACCCACCAAGTGTCCAAGGTACACTACCGACCCCTGCCCGATCTGGCACTTGCTGGCCTTGATCGTTAACCCAGCTTGTCTCAGGGCCTGGAGAACAGCTTGCAGGTGACGCAAGTGATCCTCCCAGCTGTTACTGAAGACGGCTATGTCATCCAGATAAGCAGCAGAGAAACTCTCCATTCCGGTGAGGATCTGGTTTACCAGGCGCTGAAACGTGGCAGGTGCGTTCTTGAGCCCAAAGGGCATCACACAGAACTGGTAGTGGCCATTGGGCGTGGAGAAGGCTGACCTTTCCCTTGCTCCATCAGTCAAAGAGATCTGCCAGTACCCAGAAGTAAGGTCAAAGGTACTTAGATATTGGGCAGCTCCCAGCCGGTCAATCAATTCATCCGCCCTAGGGATCGGATGAGCATCAGTTTTGGTTACTGAATTCAGTCCCCGGTAGTCCACACAGAACCTCAGTTCCGGTTGGCCACCCAGTGGTGCGGCTTTGGGTACTAACACCACCGGACTGGACCAGGGGCTGCTAGAAGGTTCGATCACTCCTAGCTCCAGCATCTTAGTGACTTCACTGTTAATGCTGGCCTTCACCTTGTCTGACATCCGGTAGATCTTGGACTTCACAGGTGGGCTGTCTCCTGTGTCCACATCATGGACGCACAGGTGAGTCCTACCCGGAACAAGGGAGAACAACGAAGAGTACTGTCCCAGGACCTGGCGGCAGTCCTCCCGCTGTTCAGGAGTTAGAGATGGGGAGAGAATCACTCCCTCCACCGACCCATCCTTCTCTTGAGACGCAAACAAATCAGGGAGAGGCTCGCTTTCCACGTCCTCTCCTCCGTCAGTCACCATCATCAAGATGACTTCGGGCCTCTCGTGGTGGGGTTTGAGGCGGTTGGCATGCAGCACCCGCAGGGGCTGACGAGGGGTCTTCAGGTCCACCAAGTAGGTAGCCTTACCCTTCTTCTCCAACACCTCAAAGGGTCCTGACCAGCGATCCTGGAGGGCGCTAAGCTCTCCCGGTTCGATCACCCACACCTTCTGGCCAGGCTCCAACTCCACCGGGTGAGCGTTGTGGTCATACCACGCCTTCATCACTGCTTGGCTGGCTTCCAAGTTGTCAGAAGCTTGCTTCCACAACTTAGCCATTTGGCTCCGGAAGGCCAGCATGTAGCTCACCACATCCTGGGGAAGCTTTCTGGGAGTTCTTTCCCATCCGTCTCTCACCAGGTTGAGAGGTCCACGTACAGGGTGCCCATACAGAAGCTCGAAGGGGCTGAAGCCCACTCCCTTCTGTGGCACTTCCCTGTAAGAAAAGAGTAGACAGGGTAGGAGGACGTCCCATTTCCTCCGCAGGCTTTCAGGCAGACTTCTGATCATGCCCTTCAAGGTTTTGTTAAACCTCTCCACCAGACCATTGGTCTGGGGGTGGTAAGGAGTTGTGAACCGGTAGGTCACTCCACACTCCTTCCACATCGCCCGCATGTACGCTGACATGAAGTTGGTCCCCCTGTCGGACACAACTTCCTTGGGAAAACCCACTCGGGTAAAGATTCCCATTAGGGCCCTAGCCACAACAGGTGCTGTTATGGTCCTCAGAGGTATTGCCTCTGGGTGCCGTGTGGCATGATCCACCAGGACCAGGATAAACCTGTGACCAGCTGACGTTGGCGGATCTAACGGACCCACAATGTCGATGCCCACCCTTTCAAAGGGGGTGCTAACGACAGGAAGTTGTTCCAGGGGAGCTTTCAGCTTCACCCCTGTTTTCCCACTGGCTTGGCAAGACACACATGTCCGGCAGTAGGTATCGGACGACACTTTCATTTGAGGCCAATAAAAGTGTGGGACAAGACGGGCGAAGGTCTTGTCTTGCCCCAGGTGTCCTGCCAATGGGATCTCGTGAGCCAACTCCAGAAGGAAGGCTCGATAACGTTGAGGGACTACCAAGGCTCGTGACGATCCGTGTAGGGGTGCCTTGGGTTCACTGTAGAGGAGGCCATCCTCCCAGTAAACACTGTAGTTCCCTTCAACGTTCCCTGCTGCCTGGGCTTGGGCCTGACGCCTTAGCCCCTCAAGGGTAGGGCACTCCCTCTGGCCCTGGCAGAATTCCTCCCTGGACGGGCCTCCCTCCACGTGCCACTCAGCCGGGATGGGTAGGTCCTCCAGTTTGGTAACGTCCCCCACCGCAGACTCCTGGTCCACCACCTCCGGTGGCCTATCCGTCCTACGGGGTGTGGACGCCGAGGCAGGCTCCTCCTGTCCTCGGTTCTTCCCTTGACTGGCAGCTGGCTGGGCCTTTGTTCCAGGCTCCAGCCGAAATGAACTCCCTCTCCGGGTGGTCGCGGACCCTGTGCTCACACAGGCCCAGTCAGGTGTACCCAGCATCTCAGTATGAGTCCGGTATTCCACCTCCTTCCAAGCATTGTGCTCCATGTCATTCCCCAGTAGACAATCGACTGGCACGGCAGGGCTTACGGCAACTCGAAGTGAACCTGCAACCCCCCCCCCATTCAAAGGGAACCTCGGCCACTGGATAGTGGCCTGTTCTGCCGTCAGCCATCGCGGCTGGGTGGAGTACATCGGGAATTACCTGCTCTGGAGACACCAGTTGACTACGTACCATAGTCATACTGGCTCCTGTGTCTCTCAGAGCCTCCCCTCTTTGGCCGTTGATGGTGACCCACTGCCCATACTTTACGGTATTTGCGGGCACCTGGATCTTAGGAACCATCTCCCGTTCTCCCAGGGACACTAAAGTGACACCCGCCCACTCCCTTCCCTTAGTTAAGGGCATCTCCTCCCCGAGCACTACACTAGCTACTCCGGGGGTCTTTCCTCCAATGGGAGGGGGTGGTCGTTTCAGGCACTTCGGATCTCCTTTATAGTGTCCAACGCCACCGCACTCGTAGCAATGGACAACCCTTGGCTGCTGACTCTGGCCAGGATTAGGGTTTCTGGGTGGGTTAGCCCTAGGGGTGAATCCTGTTCCCTTTCCTTGGAAATTATTTTAGGGGCCTTTGGAGAACTCCTTTTTCTTTTCCCCTCCCTCTTTCTTCTGGGGGGCGCCCTGTCCGGCCTTTTGAGTATCCCCTCCAGTCCCCCTTGTGGACACCCGGGTATTAGCCCAAATGTCCGCCTCTTCAGCAAGCTTCCGGGGATTGGTCAGCTTGCTATCCACCAGGTGTTGACGCAGTTCAGGGAAACATTTTTCGAGCAGGTGTTCCTTCAGTACTAAATCAAACAACCCCTCGTAGTTCCTCACTTCACTGCCCTGAATCCAACCCTCTAGTGCCTTCTTTGCATAGTCCAGGAAGTCCACCCAATTCTGTGTGCCCAGTTTGTGACTACCCCTGAACTTCTGTCTGTACTTTTCGGGTGTTAGTCCAAACTTTCTTATGAGCGCCACCTTCATGGTGGGGTAGTGGGTCTGCTCATCCTCCTCTAGGGCCAATAAAGCATCCCTACCAGCTGGAGGCATGTACTTGTACAATCCCGCTCCCCAGTACTTCTCTGGAACCCCATGGGCCCTTAACGAGACCTCATAGGCCGCTAGCCACTTGGCAATATCGTCGCCCACTCCATAGCTAGCTACTATGTCCTTTGGCAGGTAGGGTTTGGGTTCCCTGGTGAACTCTCTTTCTTGGTCTTTGCTGCCACCATTAGGAACAGTTTGTGCCCCGATTCTTAGGATCTGAAGATCTATCTCTTTCAGCCTTAGCTCATGAGCCATCCTCTGTTCCTCCTTCTCTTTCTCCAGCCTTGCTAAGTCCCATGTGAGCTGTCTTTTCTCCCTCCGGTCTGTTAACTCCACTTCAGACAAGCCACCGCTAGAGGCACTGCTGCCCTTCCTGGAAATGGTTCTGGGCCCCGCTAACAGGTTCCCCACCTCAGGTTGGTACAAACCAGCTCCCTCACTGTCGGGCTCTCTATCCCTGTCCTCCTCCTCAGCCTTGCTTTCTCGTCGTGCCTCCCCCCCAAGCCCTTAAGCTGGTTTGGAGTGCACCCTTCTTTGCTCCTGGGGGACAATACACCCCCTCCCGCTGACAAAACTCCCTGAGTTGGGCCACAGTGTACGTTTCTAAATTCTCCAGTACAAACTCCATCTTGCCCACTCAGGTCAGAGGACAGTTATTTGCAGTAACTATGCAGGGGGGTACCTTATATAATACCTCCTCCCACCACCAGAGTAAATTTGGAAAAACAAAAACTCACAATTAGGAAGGCCGCTTTGAGAAAACTCCCGGTGTAGGCCTATGGACTACCCACAGTTATTGTTGAGTATACGTAGGCACAGCTCAATCCCGCCGCTGAACACCAATTATGTTGGAAATACTCCACTCCCACACCATGAAGGGTGGTGGTAACGGGGTCCTTCCAGACATACACAGTGGTAGCTTGGCTCGAGAGGTCAGGGGTCAGGCACCGTGTTAAGCATACGCAATACCCACACAATAACCATGCGTGCATCCGTTCCAAAAACGACACTACACCTTAAAAATTATGAAAATATCTCTGTGTTTATCTTCTTTTCTCTTAGTTACTGATTAAATAAATAATAACACAATCACCATATACAAGGCTTTTTCTGTGGAAGGGTACGTCAAATAAATACTGTCTTAATGATTCAATAAATAGGGGAGATCATAAATACTTAAGGCATAAATATAAGTGCATTACATACAGGCAATTAAATATTATGAGGCAATAAATACTGCAAGCCAATAAATATTGTGCGACAATAAATACTGTGGAACAATAAATACAGTGAAGCAATAAATAGGTTAAATACAATAAATACAGTGCTCTCAATAAATAATTAAAAGCTGACAGTGACACTTATAGAATCAGATCACATTTAGATTTCTATGGGCTGATTTGGCCCAGTCACAGCTTGTGGTTAGATGGATGGCTTGAGGGTGTCTACTCCCTGGCTTGGACAAGGCTGAGGCCTAAACTGAGGTAGATCAAGGGGGGAATACTAGAGACCTGGCTCTCTCACTCTACACAACCCCTCTGAATTAGTCTCAGCTCACCCCTGGCACAATCAAGCTGGTTCCAGCACCTCTCTAGCCCCTAGGGTAGTCTCTCAGGATTCCACAGGGCCTTAGGCGCCCTCTATTCCACTTACTGCCCTTTTACTGAAGCTCCGACGCCGCTGGAGTCGTGTCGACGCCGTGAGGTGGTTCCGGTTCGATGTCGGCGGCCTAGGCGCAATGTCAGTTCTCGACGACGCCGGTAGGCGGTTCCGGTTCGATGTCGGCGGCCTCGGCTCGATCTCGACCTCCGGTTCGATGACGACGGGCAGTCTTGGCTCGATGTCGAAATCGGGCGGCTCCGGTCCGATGGCGACCTCAGGTTCGATGACGTCGGCCGGCCTTGGCTCGATGTCGACTTCCGGCGGCTCCGGAGTGCGATCCCCACTCCCGACCTCCGGTGCTCCTCTCCTCAGGTTCCGGCGACTCCGGAGTGCGACCTCCACTCCCGACCTCCGGTGCTCCTCTCCTCAGGTTCCGGCGACTCCGGAGTGCGATCTCCACTCCCGACCTCCGGCACGCTTCACCTCGGTCTCCGGCGACTCCGGAGGGCGGACTTCACTCCCCCGTCGACGCCGCTCACTCGACCTCGGGTGACTTCCTCCTCGACCTCTGGTACTCTCTACGACCTCCGTCGGCGCCCTCTCTCGACCTCTGGCGGCTCCGGGTACGACGTCTGCTTTTCCAGTCAGCGCCGCTTCTCCACCTCGGGCTCCAGGTCTCAGGCTTCTCGACGTCGGACTCCAGGGAAACCAGTATCCAGGTCAGGATCTTGCTGTTCTTGGATTCTAAGGCCTGTTCCTGCTATCCAGGTCCTTAAGATGGTTTTTCTTGCTTCTTCCCACACAGGGCTCCAGGCTGGGCTCAGTCAGTAGGGACTAGTATCAAGGGTGGGTTTATGGACCCCACTCCAGGCACAAGTTTCCACCCCTGCTGCTTCACTCCTTCCTCCTTCAAGTTTCTGCTGCTCTCCCTTCACCAGTCAGGTGCCAACTGCCAGCTCCAACTGCCAACTCTCTGTCTTAGCTTCCCAACATTCTAAACCGCCTCCAACTGTCACAGGGCTCCAGAATGTTGCAGAAGGTTCTAGTAGGTTCCAGTGAGTGCTGGTGATGTCACAGGTGGCCACCATTTTGTGCTCCAGGCCCTCAGACAGAAGTTCCAGGGGTAGCTAAAATGGCTCCCTGAATCTGCATCAATACGAAAAAGTCTGGTGGTTCCCAAAAAGGAAAAATACCAACAGGGCTTGAGGCAAAAGTGGGACAAAATAAATAATGATGAGGAGGGACCACCCAAAGGGCTGACAGGTCTAACACCACCCATGATAGTCTGTGTAATATCTGCATTTAATGTATACCCCTTTGCGCCTTGGGGTCTGCACAAGCTCCGTAAGGGAAGCATTGTCTTTCAAGTCATCCTGCATCCCTCTGTAATGTAAAATTGTAGTCCTACTCCTATTTTGTGAGGGATCCCAAATTTTTGGGGAGGTTTTGAAAAATATTTTCACCCTACCTCAGCGTGATAATGAGTTCAAGACTCCAGTTGAGGGTTCATCCAACCTTTCACTCTCCAAGAAATAGACAAGATGTGTACCAATTTAACTCAGCAATTGACAACCGTATCTAGTCTGAAGAGCTCAAGAGATTCCAGCCAAAAGCTAGGGACAGCGGACTTACCAGAAATGCTGATAGAAAGCAGGGTGTGTTCCGAGGGAGAGGGGGGTGCCAAGGATGGAAGCTTCCGAGACTCTACCCCTGCTCCAGATGGAACACAGGGCACAGGGTGCTTCTCTTCCAGGCTTCCAAGCATAGTCCACTCACAAAACCCCAACCTTAAAGGCACCATCCAGGAAAAAGTCAGCCCTGACTGTTGACCCCCCTGGGTGATATAGGGGAGGGGGGAAGAACCACAAAGAAGCCTCTGACCCTCTCCTCGCAGGGCTAGGGAAACAATGAATGATGTGCCTCAAGGAAACGCACAAAACTAAAAGAAAAACTGCCCAAAAAGAAGATTAGAGATAACAAGGAGGGGTCGAGGTCAGCAAAAGCCAGGTATCTGAGGCCACAAGGAAGGGCCACATACCACACCACATGCCGGGAACTGGGGAATACCCAAGCATAAACACATGTTCACAGGGCACGTGGCAATCACCAGCAACACCAAAAGGCAACAGATCCCCTCTTCCTACATTTCCATGGACACATAGCGATCATATAAGGCTTGAAATACACAACTTATAGCAAGAGCAACTGGGGATAATGTCAAAAACAGGTAGCCCCCAGCAGGAAAATAGCCTCAGGAACCGGCCGCACTGCAACCACACTCTTTTGCACATACCGCACGAGGTGCCTTTGGTAAAACTAGTGACACCCATAGTATTCCCGCTAAAAAGCCACAATTTTATCTTTCCCTGTACTCCTGAGACCACTTCACAAACATACCTAACACTGATCTGACCACCTAGAACCGAAATGTCGGAGACAGTCCAAAAACACCGAAGTAGGATTGGGGGGACTCAGCGGCTTATAAACATAAGATCTGTCTAGATAAAAATGTATCACCCTTCCTCTCTACCTCTAGGGACCGGATTTGGCACCACTTGGCAAGTCAAGACACTCAGCAGAAGAGCCCAGGCACTGGTAGGCCATCTTTGATGGCCCGAGACTTTTTAACAGGGGGCAAGCACACATAATTCCTTGGGGAACCTTGGAAAGCAGGATACAGAAAGCAAAGTACAATCCTTTCACTCCCAGGTCAGAAGCAGCGAGCAGCAGGCCAGCACAACAAAGCAACAGGCAGGGTGCTAGTTTCCTCCTACAGCATCCAGCTCTTCTTCCTTGCAAAATGTCCTCAGTCCAGAAGTGTTCTGATTTGAGAGTGTCTTAGGTCCGAAACTTATATCCCTTTCTGCTTTTGAAGGAGGCAAACTTCAAAGGAAAGTCTTTGTAGTGCACAAGACCCTGCTTTTTCCTGACCTGGTTCCAGATTCACTACAGGGGGGTGGAGACAGCTTTGCATGAGGACAGGCAGGACCCTATTTAGGTGTCAATGACAACTCCTACCTTCACTCTAGCTCAGGAAGGCCCATCAGCCTGGTGATGGTCCATCAGGATATGCAAGGCACACCTCAGCTCCCTTGGTGTGAAGTCTAAAGTGAATGCACAAGAGCCCAACTGTCATCCTAATCCAGACGTGGATTCTACCTACAGGCAGAGATACAGAATGGTTAAGCAAGAAAATGCCCACTTTCTAAAAGTGGCATTTTCAAAAATGCAACTTAAAAAACAACTTCACCAAAAGATGTACTTTTAAATTGTGAGTTCCGAGACCCCAAGCTCCAAATCTCTATCAGCTCCCCATGGCAAATTACACTTAAAAGATATTTGAAGGCAATCCCCATGTTACCCCATAGGAGAGGGAGTCCTTGCAATAGTAGAAAATGAAATTAGCAGTATTTCACTATTAGGACATGTAAAACCCACCAGTACATGTCCTACCTTTTACATACACTCCATCCTGCCCATGGGGCTGCCTTGTGCCTACCTTAGGGGTAATCTACATGTAGTAAAAGGGAAGTTTTGGGTCTGGCAAGTGGGTGCACTTACCAGGTTGAAATTGCACTTTAAAACTGCACACACAGACACTACTGTGGCAGGTCTGAGACAGGTTTGCAAAGCTACTCAAGTGGGAGGTACAATCAGTGCTGCAGGCCCATTAGTAGCATTTGATTTGCAGTCCCTGGGCACACCTGGTGCACTTTACTAGGGACTTAATAGTAAAACAAATATGCCAATCATGGATAAACCAATCACCAGTACAAATTACACCAGTAGCACTTGCATTTTAACGCTGGTAAGCTGTGGTAAAGTGCCCAGAGTCCTAAAATGAGCAAAAACTAAATGCAGCACACAGTCAAAAACAGAAGGTCAGAAGCAGAAAGACAGGGGAAATCACGCAAAAGATGCCAGGTCTAACATCGAGGTATTTCATTTGATACACAGCATGAGTGAGGCATAGGTCCTAGTGCAAGGAACAAAATTGGTCCCTTGGCCGCTGTTTGCAATAGGAAATACAGCAATAATCAGCATTCAGTGGGCCCCAGTGTCACAGAATGTGCTGCACAATTGGAAGCTATGCATCGGCACAGCACTAATTGTAGCATTTTCTCTTAGAGGCACCAGCTGATGTCTTCAGGTACTGTGCATGAGCGGATGCTATTACCAGGGGTGTGGCTACCGTTGATGCAGCAAGTGCAGTGGCACTGGGCCCCATTGAACCATGTAAATTGGTGTATCTTATTATCCAACAGCAGTCAAAGGGGCCATTTTTCCTGCTTTCAAGTATTATTTGATGATACATTGTCCGAGAGGATTTGTTTTTCCAATAGCTGTGTTTTGTGCAATATACGACTCTTGTAGAGTCCATGTTGTGAACTGAGTCCATCTAGGTGTCTTATTGAGTAGAAAGTGAGCATGTGTGATTATGATGGGATTTGATTGAGAGCTCTGGAGTTAAGGTGGAATGCAGTTCCTATTTCTCCCAGTGCCTGTCAGTGGGACCTAAAGGAGTTCGGATTACATGAACCTTCAATTTTTGACCTCTCTAAAGACCACAGAGAGCGATGGTCCCATGCATGCACCTTGTAACTGTGGGAAAATGTGTGGAAGAGATACACAACTTTCAAAATAAGACATCCCCAAAGGGAAACAAAATGCAGTGCTTGAAGCAGATGAGTAGATGAGATGATGTGTGAGATATGATTATGGAGTATTTCAGAGAGATGTGGTGAGAAAAAGAAGTGTATAAGTGTTTTACAGACTGAATGACTGAGAACAAAATAGGTGAGTAAGGCCGACATTTTCAGTTCACATTTTCACAACAGTCTTTGCAACTCATTTATTTGATTATAATTTTTTTGTAAAAAAAAATTCTTATTACCATTTATCATATTTGTACTCATACAGTCTCAATATTCCATTGTATTCACTGTTAAGTACAGTGTAGCATACAAAAGACATATCTTATCCATCACACCTGTTCTTGTTGTGGCTCCAATACACTTCAACAATCAACATTCCTACCGTTATACATGTCATTTTCCCACACCAGTCTATCTGCAAGACCTGTGGATACTTTCACACTCTCCTGTGTATATGTCAAGGAGCATGTGCCTGCGCCTGTTTGATGCTGTATTTTATCCTAAATCGGAGACCCAGTGGGAGAAACTCACTGATATTCCCTTTAAGATTAAGTGAAAGAATTAACCAAGAAAAAGAAAGAAGAGGTTGTTGTTCCCTAAACTGGAACATATAACAAACCCATGCGTGGTGACCTGAACCTGTTGAATCCGTTCTTTATTTTATTCCTATCAAATATTATCTCTGGTGAGGGTGGGGGAGAAGGGAACACAGGAAATGGAAGGTCTGTGGCAGGGCGGCATGCCACTCTGCATACAACTCATTTTATTTGCCTCATTTGTGCCTATGTCTGAATTTTAAGGAGTGTTTGCTGTTTATGACCTTCCTGGCATGTTTTCTCCAGTCTTGAAAAAAAGTGGGTGGGGGGAATCAGAGTTGATCATCTCATTGATTCACCCTCCGTGTGTGTACTGCTACCCAGTTGGGATGTAGCTTGGTGACTACCGCCAGAGTCTTGGTCGCTCTCCGGGTGGTCCGAAGCATCTAGTGTCTCTCTCCACTGCTCTGCAATAGGGCGTCTCTGCAGGCCTCTGGCTTCCTCTCTAGTCAATGCCCTCCCCTCCGCACTAGCCCACTGCGACACATCTCGTCTCCAATACTCTATCCTAGGGCTCATTGTTGATTTCCATTCCATAGCAATTTTTCTCCTAGCCACGACTAGGGCCATATCTAAGAATCTATGCCCCACTTTTCGCTTGGGGGGTGTGGCAAGAACCCCAGTAGGGAAACCCCAACACTGGGGGTCAGTGTGCGCCCCAGGGTCGTATGTGCTGCGTTTATCATGGCCTCTCAGAATAGCTATAGGGTTGGGCATGCCCATGTCATGTGTGGAAAGTCAGCATCCTCCTGACCACATCTGGGGCAGGGTCTACTCCCTCCGCCATACACTATCAGGACCCCAGCCTAGCTGCTTCCTCTCTAAATTGATTACCAGTACTTTAGGTACACTCCAGATTGGATTCTGGGGTACCCTTATAAGTCCCTAGTATATGGTATACTATGTACCCAGGTCATAGGTACCCCAGAGGCCTACCAGGGGCTGCAGCATGTATTGTGCCACCCCTGGGAAGCCTTCCAAAATGACACCATAGGTCTGCTACTGCAGCCTGGGTAAGGTGGTGTATGCACCCCTTACTGAGATATAGGTTACCTATATCTCTCCATATCACTGCACATGTAAACCTATCAGTCACCCCTATGGCAGACCTTAACAATACTGAAGGCAGGGTGCTGGGTTTCGTGTGAGAGGGTGCCCATGCATGAGCAGAGCCCCTCTGCAGCTTTCAGAACCTTTATTCCAGGGTTGTTTGTGATGCAGCCAAACCATATACCATTATAACCTCGGGTAAATGCTAACTTTGGAATGGCTACATGGAAACATGTCGTGTTTAGTGTCAAACACCTTGGAATCATACCCCCACACCAGTAACTGGTGTGGGAGTATGATTCCACCCTTCTAGAGGGAGAGACATGACAGCACCGGTATACCCGGTACCAGCTTAACTGACCCTGGAATCACAAAATGGATGCTGCCAGCCACAGTCACAAGTCTGCCCTCCTGCTGCTGGACGAAACTCCAGCAGGGGAGGCCTGGACAATAGGTTTCCTGTCACATGGAGGTGTCACCACCTCCCAGACAGGCTTTAATGTATTGGGACTGGGTGGGTGCACTCCAAGAGTGCTTTGAAGTCTGCACTGGGGGCCCATTTGGTGTACCTGTGCATAGTCCAGCCCAAACCGGTTGTAGTGGCTACCAGCCCCTGCTCTGGCGTGAAACTGGACAAAGGAATTGGGTGTAGCCACCGCTCTTTCCTGACCCTCCCACAGGTGGGTCCCTAGAGTTTGTCCCACCCCTTCCTTGGGTATAAGATAGGAAGCCCTAGCTACAGGACTTTAGATTTACCTCGACAAAACTCTGATACATAATCCTGGAACTTCAATGACCTACAAGGTACTAGATGGCTGAAGAATCTCCCTTGGAGTAAAGGAGTTACTCCCCTGCAAGACAGGCACCTAAGACGCATCTGACTGGTTTGCATCTCCAAAGCTCCCGCCGGACTCTGAAGAATTTGCAACACAGCAGGTGGGTTCCCAGGCTTCCCAGAGGCCGAACCGAGCTCCCAGCAAAGCTGAGACCCATAGCCCTTGTGGGAACCGTGGAACCGAAACCCCTGGACACCATGCACATTTGCAAGTGCATATGCTTCTCGTCGATCCTTGAGGCTATGCTTTGGGCTACTTGTAGTCCACACCCCGAGCAGTGTCTCCACCGAAGATTACTGGCTTACACTCACCGAGTGTCCCGTGGGCTGGTATTGTGTGATTCCTCTCGAGGTCTTACCTGGTTGCTCCAGACATGCCCTGACTCTCCATCGCTTGGGGAGTCCCCAGGACCTTGCTGGCCTGCACCGAAGCATCTTTTCTCTTCCTGTGTGGATTGCTGTTGCCAAGGCTTGTTGGGTTCAATCCAAGCACCGACACCGCAGCACTCGACATCCTTTGTGGGACAGCTCGACTCCAGCTCCTGGTTGTCGTCGATGCCTCCTGGTCCTCGTGGCTGCAGAATCAAGCTTCACCTCTTCACCTCTTCGTACCTGAAACACCCGACATCGGTGGGCATTCGTCTATCATGCCCCTGGTCACTGGCAAGTGATCAGTATAAGAGGGGTGAGCAGTTTCTGGTGAAATCAAGGCAGGTCTGTCATCGCAATGCCCTCACACACCCGAGGGATGTCATGCTTCATCATTATGGCATTTTCCCCTCGACAGGCTGGCGCTGCAATGCCTGACGGGCTCCCGAAACCGGGGCTTTTTATCGGGGACCAACCCTTTAGGAACATTGCTCCAACATAAGGGTTCTTTCACTATTTTAACCAGGCAAGAGCTACCTTATAAATAAACTTCACTCAGTAGGAAAGCTCAGAACCTTTTTAACCCACTGCACTCGTGCACTACCTAGCCCCCACACCCGCATGCACCATACAGCTTCTTCAAAAGATCCCCGATAAAGAGTCCCGGTTTCGGGAGCCCGTCAGGCATTGCAGCACCAGCCTGACGAGGGGCAAATGCCCAAATGATGAAGCATGACATCCCTCGGGGTGTGTGAGGGCATTACGAAGACAGACCTGCCTGCCCCCTCTCTTGATCTCACCAGGAACTGCTCACCCCTCTTATACTGATCTCCTTAGGGAGCCAGTGAGCAGGACCTCATAAAACCTGGCTCCCGTCCCTTCTTTGTTTATAACACTGGCAAGTGACCCAGGCTCTGTGCCCTCTGCTTTCAGGTTCTTCTGATCTTCGATCCAGGCTTGGATCACACCGGACACTTTTTTTCTTCCCGGCAGCAGCACTTTGCAGCAGATCGCCATTGAAATCAACGACGATTCCCGACACCATTTGACACCTATGCACCCGGCTTCCCTGGGTGAGGTAACTCAAGTACTCTGGTGCTCCTGTGGGTGTTGGCACTAGAATCCCCTAAGTCTAAAGGGGTTTGCTCAAAGTGCTCTCCTTAGTGTCCTTAACTTCTAAAATTCCAACTGCGACTTTCCCATAGAATAGTACGGGGCTCTCCCCTGTGTTCTCACACTGCACGCGTCCCCCGTGGGTCTCCTGTGTCACTACCTTGGGGGGTTCCTTGGGGTCCCAGCAATTCTACATGCTCTAGGCCCTGTGTCTAGTCAAGTTGTGGTTCTTATACCACTTTCTTAGTATATGGTTTGGTCCCCCCCCCACGGGGCCCATTGTATATTGTGCTATTTACTGTTGTTTTCAAAGTGTATTATTGTGTATCTTGGACTCTAATCTCATGAAGAGATTAGTAGTGAGTGTTTAGAAATAAATACATATATTTTATATATACCTTGTGTGGTGCTCCTTTCATTTAGTAATTCAAGAGGTTATAATCTGGTAAACCAAGCTGCTTTACACTCCTTCAAAACTTAGCCTGAAGGCTGCTCTCCGTAGCTACCACTAGGATAGCTTTCAATAAAGGTTGTCTTTAAACCTATTCATCAATAAGGGTTGTTTGGACTGGTACAAGGTGCCCACTATAACTAGTGGACAGCATATAGCAGTCCAACTTCTCACAAAGAGACAAACGCTTTTAGAGACAAGAATACAAATGCAAAATAATTTCTGCAATATTAAGCTAGATCAAATACAAACCCAAAGGATCTGTAAGAGAAAACCACCACCCAGGCCTAGGCAGCAGTGAGGAACCCCTGAACCAAGAGTCAGGGATCATAGACTCAAGAACCAGGACAGGAACAGGACAGGAATGGCTAGGCCTCTCTGCAAACCGACGTACAGCGACGCATCCCTCTCTCTCAGACACCTTCAGCCTAAGCGACCCAAACCACACCCCTAAAGCACCTATTCTTATACCCTAAAAGTACATGTCCATCCCACAATAGTTGCTAAATTCACATTTTCTAGCTAAGGGATTGATTGAGTTCTAGGGGTGGGATGTCACCCCATTATGAAATCATCTACTTTTGACAACTACATTGTTATAAACATTTTTTATACAGTTATTAATACCTCCTCTCTCTCATGAGTACACATGTAACAATTTATTGTACATTTTAATACATTTAACAGCTACAGGTTACGTTCCCACGATGACACTGGCTTTGGCTGCCTTTCAATGTTTAGTCCTTCACCAGGTCAAGCTTTTTTAGCTTTGCACAGCAGTTCAGTCAGGTGGTCACATGGTTTCTGCTCGCTCCTAATTCCACCCGATCTCGGTTAAGCCAACTTTAAAATATGGAGGACTCGTTTATTTACTAAAAGAACGGAAAACAAACATTTATTAATTATGTGATAATGCATTTTCACTGTTTACCACTCACTTCAGCTCTACTTCATATTAACGGTTAGCCTAGAATAGCATAAGCAGAAAAGCTGCATTATTTATTCATTTAAAGCAACACATACCATGCTTTTTATTAATTACACATGCGGCCTTGCTATGCAAACCTTCTTAATTCGTTCTAAACACAAGAATATTACATTTTTGGTTATTTACGTATTATTCTGGGTTATTTCATGCATATTGCAAAGCAAGCTTCCCACATGTAGTGTAAATGTGCACATTAGTTGTTCTAACACTACTTACCATTATTACGTATTATAGGGGTGTTCAATTGAGCAGGTTTCTTTAGCGAAATCCTGCTCCATCAATCTCTCCTCTGATGGCTTTCAGGAGCCATCATAAATACTCACCATACCGAGTGCAACCTTTCATTTTATCTAGAATGTACTTTCTATCTCTTCTTTTATGGCTTTTTCATCATATCATAGTATTCTCCATTTATCTCCTCTAGCTCTATTTCTTCTCTCATTCTTTTATTCCTTCTCTTTTATTGCATTTTTTCTTTCTCTTATGCATTTACAACACTTATATGCTGTTAATATTACTATAGCTACTATTGCTACTGAAAGTATTGGCATTATTATTTTTCCTAGTAAACTACTTCCAAAGGTATAAAACCACTTACTTAACGAGGAGAAACTCTTACCAAGTCTTTCCCAAACACCGTCAACCTCCAGTTGGGTTAAATCTAGGGGTGGGCGGCTTTTCGAGTTCCTTTTATTCTTGTATTATCTGGCTCTGTTTGACTTGAGACTTCGTTACTTGCTCTGGTCTTTCCTCAATCTTCTCTTTACTATTCTATACCATAGTTTTCTTGCTACAATTGACCGATTGTCTCCTTTTCTAGGTCTCTTTATCTGTGCTACCTTTTCGCCTTCTGTGTTTTGTTCACCATTTCTTTCATTCAGTCTTCTTTCTAGCTGTCTCTCATTGTTCCTTCGTATTTCTGTTTCTGTAGGTTCAATACTTGTTTCTAATCCATCAGTGATTTCACCTTCTTCTAGCTCATTTGTGACTTCACTCTCCTCTGGTCCTACTTCTGGCTTAACAGCTGTTTCTTTTTCTTCTGTCTCGACAGCTGCTTCACTTCCCTCTGACTCAACGGCAGCCTCACCTTCTTCTGACTCAACAGCAGTCTTTTCAGTCCCAGTATCTTGTGCCCACTTTACTTGACTCGTGCTTGGCTGTTCATCATCAAAATGTTCATCAGAATCTGTCACGCCAGACTCTTCAGCTTTGCACACTCCAGCTGCTGGTTCTTGATTTTGATTTTCCAGTTGCTGTTCTTCAGGTCTTTCAATTGGACTTGGGACTAGGTGAGAATGGCTTGCATGTATCCAATTTGGAAAACCAAAACACTTCACTGCTGTGGTCGTCACCAATATGATCTGGTAAAGGCCGCTCCAACGGGGTTCTAGGCACGTTTTCCTCACATGCTTCTTGACTAGGACCCACTCACCAGGATTCAAATCATGTGCTTGGTTCCGCTGTGTCGTTCTGGCATCTCCTCCAACCTGGCGGGACACAGAACGCACCAGGTCAGCCAGTCTTTTGCAATAATCTAGCACACGATCATCAGATATATTCATCAGTTTGTTCACAGGTATGTATGCTTGTCTCATGGCTCTTCCCATCAACACTTCATGGGGGCTTAATCCAGTATTTCTGTCAGGAATACTTCTAAGACTCATCAATACAAGAGGTAAAGCGTCAGGCCATTTCAGTGTTGTGGATGCACATACCTTCCTTAATCTAGACTTTATAGTGCCATTTATCTGCTCAACAATACCAGATGCTTCTGGTCGATAGGCACAATGCAGCTTCTGCTCAATTTGTAATGCTGCACAAATCATCCAAATTATATCATTATTGAAATGCAATCCTCTATCTGATTCCAAAGTGACTGGAAAACCAAATCTAGGGATCAGTTCTCTCAACAACAGCTTGTTTGGCCACGGTAAGTCTATCAATTCTTCTCGTTGGATAAGCCTCTACCCAGCGAAAAAACATACAGACAATGACAAGGAAATATTTCAGCCCATTACACGGTGGTAGCTCAATGAAATCAACTTGAAGTCTGGTAAAAGGACCTCCTCCTTTCCCAATTACACCCCAACTCACAACTGTCTTTCTTCCTGGATTTTGTTTTTGGCATATGGCACATCTTTGACATAAACTTTCTGCGATGACCCTGAACCTTGGATTTTACCATGTCTGCTTGAACAGTCTAACCATTGCATCTCTTCCAATATGTGTGAGTCCATGGTACATCCTGGCCATGTGAGAAAGTAAAGAATCTGGCAATACTGGTCTTCCGTCTTGATAGACCCATACCTCATCTTCTGCAATCTTCCTACAACCTGTTCTACTCCACTCTTCCTTTTCCTCATCACTGACTTCTTCCTGCATTTGCCTCACCTCGTCCCAAGTCTCAAATGTGGTTGTAAACATAAGGTCGAATTCGGTATTTTCTCGTTCAATTGATCTGTTTATGGCCATTGTATTTTGTGCACAGTCACGCGCTAATAGATCCGCGTATCTATTGCCCTTTGTCACATCATCATCTCCTGATTGATGTGCAGGACATTATACAACTGCAATCCTTTTTGGCAACTGCAAAGCATGCAATAATTCCTTTACAGTTTTTCCATTCCGAATTGGTGAACCTGAGGAAGTCATAAATCCTCTTTGCATCCATAGTTGACCGAAGTCATGTACGACTCTAAATCCGTACTGACTGTTGGTGTAGATGGTCACTTTTAGACCTTTTGCCAATCTACATGCTCTATCCAGAGCAATTAACTCTGCGACTTGAGCGGAGCTTACACCCTTCAAACAGGATGCTCCTAGTGCTCCTGATAAAGTGCAGACAGCATAACCAGCACACAAGTCACCCTTTTGGTTTCTCAAACATGATCCATCCACAAACAATTCACAATCTGATTCTTCCAAGGGTTCATCCTCTATATCTGGACGGGGCTTAGTACAGAGTTCTGTCACTTCCAGACAATCATGTTCCGCTTCCTCTCTCACTTCCTCACATCTTAAATTTGGTAACAATGTAGCAGGGTTCACAGAAGTGCACCTCACCACCGTCATATTTTCAGCACCTAGAATCACTCTCTCATATTTAGTCAGCCGACTAGAGGTCATATGTTGAGTCCGAGTGCGGGTTAAAAGGATCTCAACAGAAGGTGGTACATATACCTTGACTGGATAACCCATCACAGTTGCTTCACTCTGTTCCAGACTTACACAAGTGGTGGCTACTGCTTCTAAACAGCCTGGTAATGCTGCAGCCATTGAATCCAGGGTAGCAGAAAAATATGCTACTGAACGTCGTGCCATTCCGTGTTTCTGAGTTAAGACTGCAAGTGCACATCCATCTCTCTCACAACAGTACAATGCAACTTCTTTAGAATAATCTGGCATTCCCAAAGCAGGTGCTCGACAAAGACTGTTTTGCAATGTTGTAAAAGATTCCATACTTTTTTCGCCCAACACAATTGGATCTTTCACATCTTTTCGTGTCAACCTCTGTAGAGGTTTTGCAATCAATGAGAACCACAGATCCACTGTCTGCAGTATCCAACCATTCCCAAAAACATTCACACTTCCTTTTGATTTCTGGGTGGATTCATTTTCTTGATCACACTGATTCTCTCTGGCATCACTTTTCTGACTCCCTTTTCGATCTTGTGACCTGAATACTGAATTTCCTGTCTACAGTATTGCAATTTAGATGGTGACACTTTATGTCCTCCTTCTGCTAAATGGTTCAGTACAGCAATTGTGTCTGTTACACATGCTCCTCATGTTTTTGATGCCACCAGTAGGTCATTAATGTACTGAACCAATACCGACCTTACAGGCATAACCAGAGTCTCCAAACATTTTTTCAAGATCTGATTAAAGATCGAAGGACTCTCAGTGTACCCTTGAGGAACTCGGCACCATGCCATGACACGGTTTCCAAACCGGAACGCAAATATGTATTGACTTTGTGGGTGCAAAGGAATGGAGGAAAATGCCTGACACAAATCAATAACGGTGAATCATTCAGCATCACAGGGAATTTGGTAAAGAATTACTGCTGGATTTGGCACTACTGGACAACATGGTACTACAATTTTATTCACCTTTCTCAAATCTTGAACTATTCTATTATTTCCATTAGGCTTTTTAATTCCAATAATGGGTGAATTACAGGGAATGTTCATTATTTCTTTTAAAATTCTCTGTTCAATAATTTGGTCAATCACAGGTGTGACTCCAGCAATTACTTCTGGACTAATTTTGTCCTGTGGGGTATTTGGATATATAGCACCATCTTTTACTGTAATCTGAATTAGATCTACATTTGTCATTAACCCAATCTCTTTTCCTGTGAAATCCCACACATCTGATCTCACTGTACTTTTTGAAACTTCAGGTAAACTTTCCTCAGTCAGGAGTGAATATAATTCACTCCCTTCTGATTCTCTTTGGGCAATCATTACTTTGTATTCAACATCTTCATCGGGTGTCATAAAAGCAACACCATCGGTGTACAATAAATGGTGCAATTCATTTTGCACAACAAATCTCTGCCTAGGAGATTAACGGGACTGGAATCACATACTACAAACCGATGCATGCCTTTCAAATTTCCAATATGAACTTCTATCAGAGCTGTGACTGGAGTTCCAATATATTTATTTGCAACGCCTACAACTTGGATAGTTTCTCCCAAGAGGGGTAGGTTTGGAATTTTTGCTGCTCTCACAGTAGAACGGGTAGCACCAGTGTCCAACAAGAAGGTGATATCTTTACCTTCTACCTTTCCATCAACAAATGGACCTGACTGATCTACTGCTAAAAATTCACCAAGTACGCACTCTTCCTCCCCCCTCAGGCACCATCACTGAGATGAATCCTAATCACTCTCATTGCACCGCAACAAATACTGCGAAACTAGTGGATTCTTACCAAACTTTCAGATCTGGCTCAGGCCTCCCTATGACTTTTCTAGCTTGCCCAGCTGTATCACTCGCGCAGTATACATGCCAAGGAAAAGCCGCATTACAGAAGGTGAAACACACAATGCAGTTTTATAAACCTGTTTAGTGTAACAAATGCTAATAAAAAAAATGTGAACATGTGCCTGTTTGGCCTAAACTGGAATCCCAGGTAAGTGTTGTATGCGTGGTCAGTTTCTTGGCACACATAGCATTGGTTGCAGTGCACAGAAACCTTGCACTGCCACACACAGAGCAAAAACATTAGAGGGAACATTGCTTGTTACATTTAGTAAGTGCTAGCTTTTGATTGGGAATGGGTAAGATATGTTTGGTGTCTGATGAATTGTAACTCAAAACTCTTTTTAATAGGATTTTAAGTCACAATTGTGAAAATTCCACTTTTAGAAAGTTACCCTTTTCTTGTCCTAATCATTTGGTGCCTGCTGCTGGGTCACATGACAAGGTGTAGTTGGCAGTTGGCCTTTGTGTATTCCTCCCAGACCGTATAATGAGGACACTGTGGGTGTTGGCAGGGTGGGCCCATCCTGGCTGGTTCATGAGGCGGAACTGTTACCTCCCGCCCTTGCACTTCTCGGGCACTGGCCCAGCTCACATACATAGGATGTCACACTAGTTAATGTGCCCCCAGACAGACTGGGATCATGGCAGGGAGGCAGAAAATACCGGACACTTCAGCAAGGAGAAAACTCCAGAAGCTTTTCCCACTTCAAATGGGACACCAGGTATAAAAATAATACCCTCAGACCTGCTCTTTAGTACACTCCTAGACCAAAGGATACTATAGAAGGGAGACTGACCCACTGCATTGGACCTGTCTAGACCTGCAATTGGACCTGCTTGAGACCAGCCGTGCTCTCTGAGAAGGAAGACTAGAAATGCACCCTTCATCCCAGGCTGGAGTGACTACAAGGGTCAGCTGACTGACCTCCTGTTCTGTGCTACAGGGACACAACAAGCTCCAGAGGCCTCCCTGCATCTGCCCAGCTGACCTGCTGCACTGGACCTGGCTAGACATGCAATTGGACATACCAGAGCCCTGCTGGTCCTGGAACCTTGGTGTGGCATCAATTGAGTTCCTTCTAAAAGGAAAGGAGAAATGCTAAAGTTTTGGGCTCTTCTTAGTCGCATATGCACCATGCGCGTTAAGTTCTTGCCACCCGTTCTGCCCACCAATTCAAAGCTCCGGTAAACCCTACTCTTCACTCTACAGCAGCGACAAGCAATGACCAGCAAACGAGAAGTCTACGCTTTGCGCCACAGCATCGACAGCCCGCAGTGACCACCAACGCAAATCTCCAACACCATGAATACCCAACATGATGTTCGTGCTACAGCGACGACCATCCACGATGCCCGACCTGTTCTTCATGCTACAGCTACGACCATCCTAAACGCTCTCCCTGCTCCTCGCGACTTCCTCCACTCCAAACAGAACTCTTTGCGTTGGACTTTAGAAGGCAACCTTTTCAACTGGACTTATCTGATCAATGTATCCGGCCTGTTCTCAATCGTGGTCATCCTGAATTTGTGACTTTCTCCCGGTCTCGCACGACCAGATAACCGCGAGTGTCGCTTTGTGCTTTTAGGCGCTATACTTACTTTAAATCTTTAAAATTGCACTTCTCCGGTTCTACTAATTGAATTTTTGTTGTTTCGATGTCAAATACTTTATGAAATTTTACTAAATTGGTGTAGGATTTTTCTTGCGTTGTGTTTTTCAATTTATTGTTGATTGTGTGTGCATAAATACTTTACACAGTGCCTAAGTTAAGCCTGACTGTTTTGTGTCAAGCATCCAAAGGGTTAAGCACAGGTTAATTTAGTGACTATTTATTGTTCACCCTGACAGGGATTGCGGCTGCATCTTGAGAAGGGCTCATGCCCCCAATCACCAGTAAATCAATTTCTTTCACTAAGCAAGCACAATCCCCTTAAAAAAGCAGGAAACAAGCAGAGGGCCTTCCATCAGGAGCCCAAAATGTGCCAGGCCCTCAAAAATCCTCAAAAGGAGGATCATGAACATTAAAATAAACATGTGTTCTGACAAGTAAAGAAAGCACTCAAGTAACACACATTACAAACATACTCAGTCAGTCAGTCAGAAATAACTTTATTTCGCCGACACAACATCGGCATAAAAAGTATTCTAAAAACACATGTACATCGATAGATAAAAACTATTATAAAAATTTAGAGTAACATGGATTAAAACATAACTAATGGTTATAAGCTAAAAGGAAAACATTAGTTCATAAGTATACACACAAATATTGCACAGCCCAACATCTTAAATTTCATATTAAATAAATGACAATTTGATCTCCTTTTGCTCAGAGCACATAAAAAGAACGAGGCCAAAGAGAAACATGTAAAGGGATCAGACAGTTACTGAAGATAATATAAGGCTACACGACAATGTTTAAAATTCCTTTTACGAATAAGGGGTACAATGAATCTTTTTCTTTTATCACTATAAAATTTACAAAAGAATAAAAAGTGCAGATCGTTCTGAGTAGATTGCTTGTCGCAAGGGCAAAATGGGAGTGCAGTAAACGCATACGTGATGGGGATATAATTTAAACAAAATCTCATTAAAATGTATCTATGTTGTAGATTCGTAACGAACGATAGATAAGTGGAGTGCACATTAGTTTCTTATATACTTGGGGCAGCGTAATATAACTTGACTGTAGGAAGTTTAAAATTAATTGTGTGTCTCTTCGTCTGTAGATGGAACAATAAGTGAGTTTTCAACTCCTTTTTAGATATTGATGGGCACATCTTCAGATCCTCATAAAGATAATGCAACCCAACCTTCTGAAGATTAGATTAGACATAATTTAACCATCTTATTTCACTTGCACCATCTAATTTCAGGACGTCGTTTACAATATCTCTACTCATTCCAAATACTCTCAGACTGCAGCACAAAATATCTGTGCCGGTACCTAAAGCATGTTTGAGTCTTTATTCATTTTAATTATGTACCACCAGAAATATATTTATTCCAAATCGATTTTACAGTTTTTTTATCTATAAAAAAGTAGTTTAATTTATATACTTATTTTTATACATACTTTTGTAAATAATTAAAAGCACTTACTTTCAAATGCTTCACACGCTTTCCTGCAGCCCCATTGCAAGATGGCTACCACTCTGCCATTTGCTGTTTCCCTATTTGTTGCTCATGTCCAGCTAAATAAAGGTCTCCTTCACACTATTTATCAGGTCGCCTGTCAAATAATACATAATCTCAGCTATTACCCTGTGGTTGGATAAGTAGTGAAGTTTCAGATATTTAGCCAGACGTTGAGTACATAGAAGAGATTTTGTACTGTTTTGCCCAGCACTGGGTAAATAGCACAGATTATGTACTATTTGGCTGGCAGAGAAATAATGAGCCACTTCTTTAGCTAGTACCTGGTGAGTAAAGGACTGTAAAGAGACCTTCCATTGCATACAATTAGCTGGAAAACCCTTGCAGAGAGCAGGTTTCCAAGGAATTTTCTGGAGGCTGTGTAAAGCCAGTTTCACACTACAGGGTGCCAAACCTTCCCAAGACTATGGCTGGTGTCCACGGACCCCCATCAGTTTTGTTTTCTGATAATAGCGGGTACAGGGGTGCATATAAGTGTTGCAGCCAGGGTTTGGCACAAAGACCTGACTCCTCCAAAGTCCCGCGTCCCCCACAAGGGAAACATTTTTACAAGATGGCAGGTCTGTGAAAACATTTCAAATCCAGGCTGCTGGATTGTCAGTCTGCCCTAGCCATTCAAAAACAAAGGCAGCCAGTTAGCTTTGTCAACTACAGGGTGATCAGACGTACTGGATTAGCCCGGGCAGACCTGGTTTTTTGAGGACTGACCCAGCATCATAATACTTTTTCCTGCAAGAAAGACATGTCCCGGTTTTTTAATGCGCACATTAATCACAATGTGGTGCAGGCTCGCGTTCCTTCCGGTCCTTTCTTCACACCCAGGACAGAAGCTGAATTTTTTAAAGAGTCTTCTGCTGTGCTGCCTCCCCTCACTCATGCAGCACAGCAGGATTTAAGGAGGGGTGAATCAGTGTTCCATCAACCAAGGCCAGATAACTAGCTGCCTGCTCATGGGTCTCATCACACAAGGAGAAAAGCGAGCATTTCTAATATATATATATATATATATATATATATATATATATATATATATTCACTGAAAAAACCATAGGTTTCACACATGTTATAGTTAGCAGGACATTTCTCTCATACAAAACCAATGAAATTCCCCCGTTATAGTTAGTTCAGCTAACTATAACTCGCGTGCCCGCAATGCATTGCTGATGACGTCACATATTACATCACTCATGACATGGTCAGTGACATCACTCATGACATCACTGATGACATCTCAAATGACATCACTGATGACATCACTGATGACATCATCCAGTGAATGTGTGTATTTCTGATAATTAAATATGTTTTATATATGTATATCTCAAGGTCGATGGAAGAATAAATGGGTATATAAGTGTCTAAATGGATGATTTGTTTTTGAAAAATTGATTGTATAACTGACTGATTAAGTGTATCTTAGTGAATACATGGCTTAGTGAGTAATGTTTAAATGTGTAAATATCTGTATCAGTCTCTCACTTTGTGTATAAGTGGCTGCATGGGTTGGTGAGTAGCTACATGAGTGTCTATATAGGTTATTAGTTGGTATTCTGAGTATCAGTATGAGTGTCTGAGTGTCTGTATGGTTCGGTGGGGGGTATTACATAGTGCATAGGTGCATGAATGAGTGACTCACTGTTTGTATGTGTAGAAGACAGCATGTGTGCAGGACTGTATGGGCGGATGAGTGTGTGCATGGGTGTGTTAGTGAGTGAATGACTGTCTGAATAGTGTCTCTATGAGTAACTACATATGTTTTAAACTAGTATATGTGACTATTGGTGTATATAAGTGAGTATATGTGAGAGTGAGAGATTGAAAGAGTTCCTGTATGAATAAGTATGTGTTTCTATAAGTGAAAGTTAAAAAGATTAAGTATGTGTAAGTTTCTGTAGAAGTAAGTGTGGTGGTGTGTGTATAATTGTATATGCAAGTAAATGTATGTTTGATTCTTTATTAGTATGAGTGACTATGTGTGTGAGTAACTCTATGGATGTGTGGCATTGTGTAATAGGATTTATAGGTGTATGAGTACATATGATGAGTGAGTACATGTAAGAGTGACTGTATAGGACTGTTGGAAAATGAGTGGATGTGTATGTGGATCTTAGAATTACTGAGTAGGTTGTTGTAACTGGTATTGGTATGTCCATTGTTTTTTAAATTTTAGTCTCTATTTTTGAATGTGTGTATCAAAGGTTATATTAGGGTGAGAGGAGGTCTACCACTCTATCACAAGGATGATGTCATCAGAGATGTCATCAGTGATGTCATTTGAGATGTCATCAGTGATGTCATGAGTGATGTCACTGACCATGTCATGAGTGATGTAATATGTGACGTCATCAGCAGTGCATTGCGGGCACGCGAGTTATAGTTAGCTGAACTAACTATAACGGGGGAATTTCATTGGTTTTGTATGAGAGAAATGTCCTGCTAACTATAACATGTGTGAAACCTATGGTTTTTTCAGTGAATTTGCAAGGTTTTTTAAATGCTAATTCCTAACTATAACGTGTGTGAAACCTTTGGTTTTTTCAGTGAATTTGTACGGTTTTTTAAATGCTAATTTTTGATTTTTTAAAATATTTTTTTATTTTTATAATACCAATAAAATTACTAGGTATTCATTTATATATTATCTGTATCCTTTTATTTGTTTTTGCTCTTTTTTTTAAATTTCAATTAGGATAAAGTTGAACAGTTTATTTAATTTTTGCAATTAATTTTTCACCTTTTTTTTTTTTTTATAAATTCTTGAGGTGCGCGCTCTGAGCGCGCTCCTAGTACGTTTTCGCAAGTTTTTGCGAATACCGTCGTACGTTATTTACGTACGCATACATACGTTATAGTGCGTGCTGGGAGCGCGCACCCGGTACGTAAACGTACGTACGTACGCATGCGTGCATGCGTCGTACGTGCTCCACGCGGTTTACTTCCGCATACGCTTAATTTACGCACAATAACGTTCGCGTATACGCGTGTTCAACGTATACGCGTTACGTGCGCGCATATGACGTATGTACATGCTCTCCGACGCGTTCGCGCATGCGTAATCACTAGGTGCGCGCTCGGAGCTTGCTCAGTGCGCGCACCTCGGGTTATATGCTTAATAAAAGAACACTTCATATTGGTTAACATTACTTTCAGTTTCTGATTGTTTCAACACCACACCCAATCCCCTCATGGCAAGTCATGTGATCATGATTTATCACTTTTGATTGGTTTGAAGTACTTTCAGTTCTAGATTCTTCCCAAACCACACCTACTCCCCTCATTATTAGTTCTGATTCCTTTGGAGAAGGAGCTATTCTGTTGTTGAGAGACAATGGCTGAACAGCAACCATCTTCAGACAGTGACCAGGACACTCTTGAGAGGCAGAGGAACAGGAAACTGAAAGACAGCTTCATATGGCAGTTTTTCACTTTTCCAGAGGGACTTAAGAAGGTAAATGCACCTAAAGTTACATGTGTACTTTGTCAAAAAGTCTTGTCACGTGGGAATCCTAACAAGAAATATTCTTTTAGCATTCACACTATGTTGAGGCATGTTGACAAAATGCATCCAGTGACTTTTCGTCGTGCTTCTGGAGCAAACCCTCCACCTGCTCTACCGACGACATCTGCAGCAGCTCAGCCGAGCACATCTTCGGCAGCTCAGGCGAGCACTTCAGCTGCAGTGGTGCCTTTGCCTTCTTCTTCACCTCGTTTTGGACCGCCTTGTTTTGCTAGGTTGTCCACACGCTGCACTGTTTGCGGTAAACTTATTTCTGTGGGTGAGACCAGTCTTGATCTCATTCAGAGAAAATTTGATGCCCATGAGTGCAAGTAGGCCATAGATGTTTTTTCTTTTTTTTCGTTTTTCTCTTCCTGTTTCCCTCCATTAACTCAAGGGCTCTTTTAAGAGCCACTTCTAAACTAAACCCCCCAAAAAAATTTTTAGAGGGATTTTTTTTTTTTTGTTTTTGAGGTGCGCGCACCCTGCGCGCACCCAATTTTTGTTTTTTTAATTTTTTTTTTTTTTTTTAAATTTAATGTACAAAAAGAGGTGAAGAAATGGAAGCATGAAAAGGGAGGATTGAGTAATACTAATATTTTTCACTTATTTGTAAAAAAAAAAAAAAAAATCGAAAAAATTGTTTTTTAAAGTATTTTGCAACGGAACAGAATTTTTTTTTTTTTTTTCTTTCCAGTTCTGCAAAAAAAGAAAAAAAGTATTAATATTCAATCATACATTACAAAAAGCATTACATGTTTTTACATATTTTACAAAGCAATTTTTTGCCCTTTTTTTGCTGTTTTCAGAATTTTTTATTTTTCACTTAAAATAGTGAAAACAATTGTATTCATCATTTAACAGCGGGCAAAAAAAAACAATCTGAAAGATTGTTTAAAAAAAGCCCTAAAACTTTCCTCACTAAAATATACCTTGTTAGAAATATTACATATATATTACAAGTACTTTTCTAGATGAATACAATTTTTCTAGACAAACCATCTTTAAACCTTGTCGCAAAAGCACACATGCCAAAATAATTTCTGTCAAAGGAGTCCACAATTGTTTTTATTACTTTTCCTTTAGGCCAAATAGTAATCTCAAAATCCTTTTTAAGTGATATCTTCAATTATAATCCTTTAAAATTACAAAAAATGCTTTCTTCAGATGCAGTTTTTAGTTTTCAAAATTTAGTTTTCAGAAAAATTAAATAAGAATTGGGTAAATCATAAGGCAAACGTTGCTTGAAAATCAATTGGGAATCATTACACAGTGTCCAGCCTTTTTCACATTTAAGATAAACTGTGTAATGTCCAGAAGTTACAGTAGGTCCTTCATGAAAAATTATTGCAACTGTAACAAAAGTTTTTCCAGAAATTGATAATTGTTGTCCTGTAAACTTCTTTATTAAAGTATCCAATTTTGAACCATCAGCTCTACAACGTTGCATCATTAAAATTACATACTGACCATATTTCTGTAAAAATAACGTGGAAAACATGTCAGATTTGCATTCAGAACATTCCATGTTGTGATTGGCATCTTTAACTAATTTACTAAAAGTCACTGATTCACTCTCTGGTAATGGTAAAAATATGAACCTTTCTGAATCAACATGACTACTACATGTGTTCATACAATTTTCACAGCAATGTTCCCATTTGTAAGAGACACCAAATAACTTTTCTACTTCTACTCCTTCATCTTGAAGTACACTCAAAATATATATTAAGAATTCCTGTGCATCTTGCTGGACATTTTCTTTAAACTGTGTAGAACCACAACATACATCTAAAAGATTTCTAACATCAGTAGCACTTTCAATTTCAGTTTTATCAGTACTCAGCTTCTCAAAAAGGAGACTCAGCAGAGAACACAATCTTTTTCCATGATTTACTATTATCTGTTCTAGCAACTTTTCAAGATAAAATACAACATTCAGCACTACATTTGCATAGCAGTTGACACCAGAGCTGTTTTCAAAATGGCAACCAACAACCTCTTCAACACTGTCCTTTTTCTTTTTCCTTGCTATCACATCACTGTCCTTTTTTTTTTGTTCTGTTCATCCACATTACAGATATTTTCAAATCTCCTTTTCCGAGAAGCAACATGTTTTTCAATCACAGGATACTGACCTAAATGAGGAGCATAGGTTCTTCTTAATCTATTATACTCCTTTACACAGTTTGTATCAGCACTAACTTTTGAGTCATCAAAGTCTATCATAAATAAACCAGATAATGTTTTCACTCGTGACAAAGCAACATATGCCATACCTTCTTTGAACACAGTAGAACCAATGTTTACAAAAGCACTATCTACAGTCAATCCTTGAGACTTGTGAATAGTTACAGCATATGCTAGAGAAAACGGAAACTGCTTCCTACGTACATATAAGTCTTTCACAAGCATGAAACGAACTGAACACCGACAAATGTCTTTAACTTCTTCTATCTGATCAAATTTTATTTTTAAACATTCAATTCCTTCTTTTTTCTGATAATTAATAAAACCTACAACTCTTCCCATAGCTCCATTCACTAAACCTTTTTCTACATCCAAATTTCTCCTTAAAATCACTCGACAATTCATGCAAACATATAGATTTTTTTCTAATCCAGCTGTTTTGGAAATGTTCTTCTCTAGTGAATCCAATTTATTTTTCAGTTTGCCTATTAATGTAAAAGTAATTCTTTCATGCTGAATTTTGTCCTCTGCTTCCATTTTCTTAATCTCTTCCTTTTCCAATTTCAAAAGTTCCTCATTGAATATTGAGCACTCACGTAGTGTTGGCATTAAGCAGATTACAGTATTTTTTTCTGCAATGTTCTGGTATATTTTCTCTGCAACTATTTCTTCATTTGGAAATAAATTATGTAGCAACCGACTCTGTAATGCTTTTTTGCCAACTTCTGTGAGTAGTCCAATTCTGATATCTTTCAGAATACTTGCATAATCTTCGTCGTTTGCTTGTCTCATATTGGTAGTGAGTTCTTTGTACTCAAAGAACGACCAAATATTCGCATTACCAATGCTTCCTAATGACTTCTTCGTGTCTTCATGTGTCACAGTATTAAACACTGGTTGTCCTTTAACTGGAGTGAGCTGCAGAAGATCCCCAAAAACTATGACGTGTTTTCCTCCAAATAACACGTCAAAGACTCTCTTAAGAATTTGTTTCATTCTTAAATGCACAAAGGCAAGCATTAAATTTGAAACCATGCTCACCTCATCAATAATGAGAACTTGCATCTTCTTCAACCCTCTTGAAAATTCGAGGCATGCTTCTCCAGTTAGCTTGTGGTATTCTATTTTGTTCTCATTCTCCACTGGTAACATTAGCAAGCGATGTAAGGTAATTCCTTTTATGTTATAGGCTGCTAACCCAGATGGAGAAGTTACCACACAAGACAAATTTGAAGCTGTTTTTTGCTGTAGATAGCTTCTGATGACTTTTATTAAGAAACTTTTACCAGTTCCAGCTTGTCCACTCACATACATCCTGATTGGTTCAAATGATGTGCATGAGCACTCTTTCTTTTCATGTAGTAATCCATGATCAATTTTTTTGATGACTTCTTCATAAATTTCTTTTTGTTCTTCATTCAGTTGTTGTTCCAGATTTAGTAAGTCGATTGAATCTTCCTGTGCTTGATTCATAGCCGTTTCTACTTCAGTCATGGCTACTGCAGCTTCATTTTCTATGATTGGTTGTCCTAGGGGATCTTGACTAAGTGTTCCTGAACTTTGGCTATCTTGAGAACTGTCTCTAGCTACTTCAGCTGCAATTTTTGCTTCCTGTTCATTTTCTTCATTTAACATTTGGACATAAGTTATGAAAGTACTGCATTCTATGCTGTCTTTGAAAGCATTAAAGGAATCTTCATAGCTTTGAAATTCTCCCAGTAGTTCGTCCTCTGAACGCCATGGTTTAAACAGCTGTAAAAGAGCCAAGTAGTAAAATTCCTTTTTGTCAGTAGTTTCGCAACTGAGCTTCCTGTGATTTATCAAACCTCCTTTTGTTTGCTTCACCAAACATCCTTCCTCACCAATGACTTTATATTTTCGATTGTTGATGTCTTCTGTGGCTTTCCGTGAATAAATGTAGTTCTGCAGCACTTCATAGAGACACATGTTCTCAAGATGATGACTTCTCTTTGGGTAATATGTGTCCAACATGTTTGATTTCAAAATATCTGTACTTTCTGGGTCATTCTCGGCCAAATATTCAATTTCTCCAACAGATTTCAGTACCCGATTTGTCATTCCTGCAAGGCCTAAGCTTACCCAAATTATTCTTCTGGATTTCGAGTAAAGACTTGCAGATGATAACCTATCTGAGCATTCGTAGGATCCAATTTCTCGATGCGATAACATCTTTAAACTGAAACTGTACAGCTTCTTACTGACAGTCTTCTCGTGAGAAATCTCTTCCCACATTTCCTTCAATTCTGTTTTCTCAGATTTAGTGATGTAAGATGTCACATACCGAGCAACAGCAATAGAATTGTCTGCCACATACTGAATATCCATGTTAGCATTCCACATGGATAAAATGACTGGGTTGAAGTCATTTATAAATTTTGACTCTTCATTTCTTTTTAGGTTGTAGGTATTTTTGGGAGATTTTCTAGTTATAGTATGTCGCACAGCTGACATAAAACTGTTGACTCTTCCTTTTGAAAGAACAGGTCTAGGAAATCCAAATCGACACTTTGTGTAGAATTTATCTTTCGTCTTGTACTTCCGTCGACAGTATTTTCCACACCGATGACTTTGAAAACGTAAAACTTGCTCTTTTAACTTTTTCTCTTCTGTGCTTTTAGGTATAGCACATGTTGCATATTCTTCAATGAAAGATAACACTGCTTCATCAGTATCTGTTCCAAACTTTGGGGCATCCTTGATCCACAACAACATATGAATATGAGGAGCACCTCTTGCCTGGTACTCTTTTCTCCAAAAGAAATCCACTACTTCTCCAAGAGGTGGATTTTTTTTATTGCAGATGAAGGACATCATAGCCTCAAATCTATGATTGAAATATCTGCAAACATTAACTGGATCCAATGAGCACAGTTCTCCAGCTGTCTTGTATTCAATGTTTTTAATGTTTGAATTTGCCTCTCTTAGAAAATCCAGTAAATCATCCCAAGCGTACTCGGCACAGCTTAGGGTTAGAAACCATGTAGGAGTTCCTAAATTCCGTAACATGCATTTTAATTCACCATGGCGTCGGTACCAATATTCATTTGTCCCACGCTGACAAGCCATCAGATTGATCAGTTGTGTTTCCAAATGATCATCTCGGTGCTGCACTTTCTCCATAAAATCCTTAGCAGACACATTTTGTAAATGTACTCCACTTTTTAAAATGTGCTTTCAAATAAAAGATGGAACAAATAAGGAATACTTTGACGAAATCTTGGATCTTCTGCATATAGTCTTGTAGTCCGATACTCAGAAGCTGGAATCTGTTCTGGACGTTCATCGTATCGTCCTCCTTTTCCTGTAGGAAACAGCTGGGGAAAACATCGAGCTTCTAAGCTCTCCTCCCATACACTCACGGGAGTTCCTTTTGCTTTCTTCATCTGAAACAGATCAATAGTGTCTCCCATAACTTCTTTTGAATGAAGAGGATGTATGCTAAAATGTTCATAAATTTCTTCTTCCTTTGACTTGTCCACTGATCCGTACACTAACCTTGGAAGGCGTGAGGTCGTGAGGCGCCCTGGTGGACCTGAGTAGCAGCGCTTGGTGTGGCGAGCATCGTGGGGCCGGAACCACACTACCCATAATCCCGAGAGGGGCACTTCCGCCCACAGCGCGCCCGGAGGCGCTGAAAAGCCGCGAGGATTCCCCTGTGGAGCGGGGGCTGATCCGTACACTAACCTTGGAAGGCGTGAGGTCGTGAGGCGCCCTGGTGGACCTGAGTAGCAGCGCTTGGTGTGGCGAGCATCGTGGGGCCGGAACCACACTACCCATAATCCCGAGAGGGGCACTTCCGCCCACAGCGCGCCCGGAGGCGCTCAAAAGCCGCGAGGATTCCCCTGTGGAGCGGGGGCTGATCCGTACACTAACCTTGGAAGGCGTGAGGTCGTGAGGCGCCCTGGTGGACCTGAGTAGCAGCGCTTGGTGTGGCGAGCATCGTGGGGCCGGAACCACACTACCCATAATCCCGAGAGGGGCACTTCCGCCCACAGCGCGCCCGGAGGCGCTCAAAAGCCGCGATGATTCCCCGCGTCGTGGGACGCGCGCGGGCAGCGCCGGGCTGAGCCCGGGCAGAGGGCGGGCCGTCTGTGGCCGTCCGGGGCCGGAAGAGGCCGGGCCGGGCCATATCCTTTATTTCGCTCCCTTCTTCTACCAGGCACTATCCTGCAAGGCAAGTACACAACCACTGCTACGGGATCCGGGACATTGAGACTGTCGCAGCGGTTGCTGCCATATTGGTTGTATCAATTGCTCATTGTTGACTGTTTCCTCCTGCTGTCAAAGTCCTGTATCCACCTTGCCCCATATACTGGTCTGAGGTAGTGGTGGGAGATTTCTGTCGTGCGCCGTACCGCCCCTTTGGTGCCCATTAAATCTATAGTTGGTCCGCCCATTACATTAATATCATGGTAAAGAGTAAGAATCCTCAGTCCAGGGTGGAGGGAGGGGTAAAGGGGACCCTGGACGCCTTTATTGTAAGAGCGGAGTCCCTGCTAGCTCACGAAATTTTACTGACGGAACAGCGGCTTTCCCTGGACTCTTTAATAGCTAAGAAACGGTCCTCCTTGGGAAACTTAGCCCTCAGTGTAACGCCGGGTGGAATTCTCCCCAACCCCCTGCAGGTGGCAGACCCTAGCCCACGGGGGACTCTAGATCTAGCAAGCCCGTCTGCTATAGGTATCTCCCCGACTCTCAGGGCGCCGCAAGTAGCTGGCTCGCAACACTCTGACACTGTCTTAGGAGAAGCAGAAAGGGGGGGGCCCAGTGCACCTTCAACAGCACCAGACACTAAACCTAAGCAATCGCCTACCAGGGAAGTGGTAACTCGATCGAAAAGATCTCAATTGCAGGCAGGCCCATTAACCATAGGAGGGACGCACACCTCTAATCCCTCGAGTAGGCCTAGCCGCAGAGGACCAACTAAGGCCACCAAGAACCTCGAGTGCTTTAAATGCCCAACTTGTAAAACCACAAATGGGTCGACAGGGCTGCATGAAATCATTACAGCACTGGAAGGAAAATTGGAACAGCTCTTAGCCCAACATCTAGGCCCAGTATTATCAGCAATTTCTAGTTTGGAATGCACATTAAGGAGGTTGGCAGAACCGGTCTCTGAAAAGCCAGTTGGGATCTTTCCACAGAGGAGGCAAGAGGGTGGTGGGAGCGAAGAGGAGTCACGTAGGGTTGCCAGTGATAAAACGGTCACCATTAATACTGAATTCGAGCCCAGAAATTGTAGGGAAGCCGCTTTAGAACAAACAAACACTGGTAATAGGCACTCTGGACAAAAAACCAAGGGTAATATGCGGACTCCCCGACCCAAAAACCGCTCCCTGTGGCCCAAATGAGAACGCAGTTTGGCCCAATATTAGCAACAATACTGTCTGCGCTCAGAACACCCCAGGCCTCCCGATACTAGATTTACCCCCCGCATCCAGTCCCTACATGCTAGTGTTAGCAGGCGTCCCAGGCCTTAATAAAGATGTCGAGGAATCAACTAGTACGCTGATAAATAAGACCTTACACTGGGTGCGAAATAAACCACATGGGATGAGGCTCCAACACAGGCACATCTTAATGGCCAGGAGGGTGGCCTGGATTGGGAATAGCGCGAAAAGATTTACAGGTGACTGTATTATAGTTAATTTCAAATACCCTGGGATGGTGAGAGAACTACTTGACAACCGGCACATGAATGGGGGTTTTGGGTCATGTATAATGATGCTACCCCTGCATTTCTTCCATAGGAACAGTACACTTGAAATTGGGCAGAGATGGCGGTGGCCCTGGGATCCCAAAAACCGGAGGGAGGTGGCACCTGTATATGACACAAACAGATTTGCTCTGCTTTCTTGTCCCTCCGTATTGGATGAACAGGACTGACTGATGGAAATAGGGAGCATGGAGTCTGAGTTGGCAAATCCTACCCCGGGTAATACCGTAGATTTTAAAGGGATCCCGGAGCAAGCGGCAGCAGCCGTCCCTGTGGTAGAGCAAGGGACGGAAACGGAAGCCAGGCCGAAAACGCCACACGGTCTGGACAAGAGCCCCCCCTAAGAACGATGCCTAGCACGATTAGGGGTATAGCTCCAAACCTTAGGGATCTGGGGATTATTTCCTGGAATATTTCAGGACTTGCAACCAAGATCCAAAATATTGAATGGTTAGCCTTTATAACAAAATTTCAAATCATTTGCCTACAGGAAACATGGGAAACTAACAAAACTGTCCCATTCCTGGAAGGATATAAATTGTTTTTTGTGCCAGCCCGGAAATCCAATATGGGAAGAGCCAAAGGCGGACTAATAATGTATGTAGCATTGTCATTGCAGGGGAAATGGCAAGATTTGGGGTGGGACTCCGCCTGCCTCCAGGGCGTAAAACACTCATCGGTGGGCCAAAAGCTCATTTTTATAAACTTTTATAACGCGGGACAATCCTTAACAAACTTGATGGAGTTAGAGGAAAGATTGGTCACCCTTCAGAACTCAGGGGATGAGGGCTATCAGCTAATTCTCATGGGCGACTTTAATTGCCACCAGTGCCCATATCTGAAATGGGAAGGTGGCACTTGGGATAATTGCCCTTCTATTAAGGGTTGGCACCTGGAGCACTCCAGAGAGGGTCTGTCCCTGAGTACAATACTGAGCGAGTTCGCCCTAACCCAGACAATGGATCTGATTGATCGGGGGAAGTCTGATAACATAGCCCCTTCCTTTAAAGGAAGAGGCTGTAACTCAATAATAGACTATATTTTCATTTCCACTGTCCTAATAACCAGAATAGGCCAGTTTACGATAGTACCCAGCGCGTTTAGCAATCACAATCCCTTGGTCATATCACTAGTGGACATTTTTCCAGGTACTAAAATAGACAGAAGGACCACTACGGGTGAATTTAAGGCAAAGGATCAAGGAAGAAGAATTAAATGGGAAAACATCGATGGGGAACAACTCCATAGAGCACTCCTTGACAACGCCGAGAATCCCTTGTGGAGATGTTTAGACCCCACTGTTGAGGGGACGGACCTGATTGCAGCGTTTGAGGGCACCGCACAGCATATAGACACTCTCTTAAGAAGCAAACCAAGGCCCCAGGTAGATTTCTGCCCTAGATGGTTCGATAAGAACTGCTCTAGAGCCCATAGGGACCTAAAATTGGCACTATCAACTGCCCCTAGGAACAGATGAGAGATTGCTGAGTGTAGGGCCCGGTACAAAAAGGCAACGAAGTTGCGAAAAATACTCCTACAAACAGAGGCCTGGGAATCTTTGAAAGAGGCCGCGGAGCTCCATGACATGACCAGCTTCTGGAGGATTATAAATGCTCCTTGCTTTCAACCCCCAAATAAGCCTCAGGTGGCTTCCCACATCTTGCCAGATGAATGGATGGCGCACTTCAGTGGCCTATACAACCGTGGCAAGCCTGAGGAGCTGCCAACTAGCGGCACAGAATCCTTTGGTGGTGATTGCTCATACTTTACGGTCCAGGAGGTTAAACTGGGAATTGAGGGCTTGGTGGTGAGGAAGGCCCCAGGCCCAGATGGGATACCCCCGACCTTTTCAAAAGCCAGGTAGATCTCTGGGCCCCGGTATTGACCAGGGTGCTGAACACAGCCATTGAAGCAGGTTTGCCCAGATCCTGGTCCACGGCCACTATTGTACCCATATTCAAAAAGGGCAATAGAAACGACCCGCAGTGTTATCGCCCAATTTCCCTCATTGATGTCTCGGCAAAAATTTTGGGAAGAGTTGTTTTAAATCGTCTGTTGACTTGGGCCGATGATAATAACATCATCACGGATGTGCAGTACGGGTTTAGAAATGGGCGTTCTACCACTGATCAGTGCCTCAATCTGTACCTCCTGGTAGCGAAGTACACTGTTGCCAGGGAAGGCACTGTTTACCTGGCTTTTATGGATCTCTCAGCAGCATTCGACTGCGTGAACAGAAGAAGGCTGTGGGAGATCCTGGATGTGCTGGGCGTTGAACCGGGCCTGATCCATATTTTACGAACACTTCACTCAAACACCACGGCACGGGTCAGATTTGGTGAGAGGGGGGAAGTCACAGAGGACTTTGGGTGCAGTGGAGGGGTGAGACAAGGGTGTATCCTTGCCCCTTTTTTGTTTACGCTCTATATTAATGGGCTTGACAAGGCACTTAGAGAGCTGGAGGCCGACTGTCCCTGCATCGGGAGGAGAAGTATACCAGTCCTCCTTTATGCAGATGACGCGGTACTCCTGGCGCGTACAGGAAGGAGCTTGCAGACCCTCATCAGCGGCTTTGTACGCTTCATGGCAGATTTAGACTTAGTTCCCAACCTATCAAAGTCTTATGTCATGGAAGCAGGTAAAACGCCTTTAAAGAATTGTACCTTCTCTATAGGCACCCATAAACTTGAGAAGGTAAAAACCTTTAACTATCTGGGGATCATGTTTGATAAGGACCTCTCCTTCAAACCCCTTGCAAAGCATAAATGTAGTCAATACCCGAGAGCAGTAGGGTCAATCATGAATTATGCAAGTAGACTTGGACGGTGGTCGCCTAATGAAATAGTAAAGTTATATAGGTCAGTTTGCTGTGCTAAGACTCTGTATGGGAGTGAGTTGTGGGGTTTCACAGATTCAAGTAAAATCCAAGTGTAAGAAAATAAGTTCCTAAGGAGACTACTGCAAGTGCCCCAATGTATCCCCTCATATATCGCCCATGAGGAACTGGGCATTCCCCACCTCAGTGACAGGATACAGCTCAACCCGATAATTTGTTGGATCAAGATCTGGATAAATCCCGAGGCATTGTTAACTAGACAAATCTTGGAGGATTGCATGAGGGGGGACAAGGGCCTGCTAATACCCTGGCTCAAATACGTCAGGGATGCATTAGATTTATCGGGCCACGTACCCTTTTTTAATAATCCATCCACACTGGCCAAAAATGACCTGGTCCTCGCAAAGGCTGACCACCTACGACATATAGCCAGGGCCAGAGAGGAAATAGAAGGGCGAAAACGTGGTGTCTGTGACTATCAGCTCACAAAAACCTCCGTGGGGATGGAATTCTACCTGTCTAACACATACAACAAACAGGATAGATTCCTGATGACTAGATTTAGGCTAAATCTTTTGCATCACATTCTGTCAGTCCCCGCTGGTTTTGTAAGCGATGCTAGGACAAAAGGGTGCTGCGGCTGCGATCTACGATCTCCGCAAGACACCCTACATTTCGTCCTACTCTGTCCCTTTTACGCACTACCAAGGTCCCGGTTTCTAAAAATTGTCCTAAAGCGAGCCAAAATTAGACAGGCCAAAGTGGCCCTTTTGTTCCTTAAAATGTTGATCGATCCTTTTGTCTTATTTAGCACTGTGCACTTTTTGCGACTCGCAGTTAAATTAAGATTGACCAAAGGAGAGGCCCACTGAAGTAGACAGTGGAAAATTGTCTGGGATTGATTGGATGCACATAGATATATTTTACTCTTTTCTATGAATGATTGTCGCACACAAAGGCTTACTGTATTTGATTGTTTGTTTTTATCTTTTTTAACTTGTTTGTATATAGGGATTTTATATCACTGATTTTACAGGGAATGTGTATAATTGATTCATATTACTCTTAATGGATTGTACGATTGTAGCATGAACTGCATCTTTTATGGATATCTTTTTTTTATCCGAATAAAGATTATTGACTTGACTTGACTTGTCCACTTTTTCAATTTGACCAGTTGGTGTTACTGTGTCTTCTTGTAAATCTTCTTCTATATAAATTGATTCATACCATTTATTATTTTTTTTCAAATACAAATTTGCTCTTTGTACTTTTCGTACATCCACCAGCTCTTGCCAAATCTTCTTATTCTTTGTAGGTACACCATTAACCAGAATTACTAATGGTTCAGTTTCCAAAGTATCTGCATCAATAGTTTCCATATTTTTTTTCAAATCCAAGGGCAAATACACCACTCTTCCTTTTAAACCTCTCAGTAAATCAGAAGGAGGTAATTTACCAGTTTTGGGCTCCATAAGTACTATGGTCTGGAACGGATGAACACATTGAATGAGTATAGACTCATATGTATTTAATTCAGAAAGTTCGGCAGGAATAGCATCCAATTCTAAATTATTATGTACAGCTCTGGTCGGCATTCTATTTTCTTCTAACTTATTATAACAGTATTTACAAATACGCTGATCTTCACCCAATTCAAAACAATTTTCAAGAAATATATATGTTGCAAAATCCTTCCACTTATAATTATCTTAATTTTCACTTTTTTTATACAGATCAACACTCCTTGTTTGAATTTTATAATGACTTCTGCGGCAACAAATACAAGTAATATTTGGTCTTTCATTAGAGGTGATAGTAAATTTTGTCATTTCATCCTCAAAATTTTTAGTAATAATGAGTTCTACATTCTGTTCCTCATTTTCCTCATTTACTGTGTCCTTTTCTGCACTTTCTTGTTCTGGACCAAAGTAACAAAACTGAATCTCATCAGTAACCTTCACTACATCTGATACAGATCCACGGAACAGAGCATTATTCAACTCATTCAACTTTACTGCTGGACTTTTAGCAAAATACAATGTTCTCACAAACTTTCTCATTTCAGTATGATGAACAGCCAGCATCCTAAAATGATGAAAAACACTTTTACACACTTTTCTAGATAGACAAGCCAGAGAATGTCCCTGCAAACCAGTTTTTTCTCTCACTCTGCATGGATCTAGTGTTTGAAGCACCTTCATCTTCTGTTTTACACTCTTTTTACTATATTCTCTTAGAAAGTCACGTAATTTATCAATAGATTCCTGACGCACAGTACAAATACTACTACAGTTCCAAGTGTACACTGGGGCTTTTGGACGTCTCCCCATAGCCTCAGCAGCCATTACTTCTTCCTCATTTCTTGGGACCATTTTCTCTTTTTGCATCACACAACCATCCCTAACTTCATATGCTCTACCATTGGTGTCAACTGCATGCAACAAACTATTACTTTGAAGATAACTGTCTTCATTAAAAAATGGTTCAGTACTTGAACTGTGTTTCCATTCTCCCAAGAACACTTTACAAAAGTTACTTTTTTTCACTTCTCTTTTCCTTTTGCTTTGTGACTTCATTGCATTCACTAATTTTTCTAATCTACGCATCCTATTCAAAATTAGAATAAAAAGTTTTCTTTTTATTTCCAAAGCCTTACTTACAATATTTTCTATAAATTATTTTTTTTAATAAATTTTGTTTTTTTCTTATATTTTTTCACATCCTTTAGCAAATTTAACATCACTCTTCTATGAAACATTTTTCGACGAATGTTTTTAAAATCTAATTTTCGTGTTAAATCTGTTTGACATACTTCTGATTGTACATTAGCTTTTTTTTTTGCTGTTGACTGTGTTGTTGCTTAGTACATAAAACTCTCTTTGATTTACAGTTATTTTTGCCATTTTTTTGTTTTTTGAAAATCTTTTTTAAGAAATCTCTGCTCTGCTTAACAGTAGACTTTTTCTTTTTGCCATCACTAGCTTCTCCTGCTATTTTTTTATCCCAGTTTTGTCCAGATATACTTGTTGTTGCTTTTCTTTCCTTTTTCTTGTCCTTAAAGGCATTTTTTTTTTCACTGTTGCTCAGCAATACCTGCAAGGAACTAAAAAAAAATCCTTTTTGTAATTATAATTCATTAAAATATTTTTTTTTACTTTTCATTTATTTCAAATGTTTTTCCATTTGTCTCTCATTTCAGATTTACTAATTTGTGCACAGTACTACCCACCACAGTTGAAAAAAAACAAGCTGCCCCTTTCCTGCAAGTGCATTTTTTAACAGAACAACTGCAACACAAATTATATCTGTGGCCACAATTCATGTGCGCACACAGCCTCATGGTGTGCTTCTAAGCAGAAAACAGAATTTGATTTGCAAATTCAAAGCACATTTACTACTCTGGTAGATCAAGTGATAATTGCTGTTACAGCCTTACACATTTTACCTGGAAAATCACAGAGGCAGAAAAGAGCACATTTCCTAACAGCTACTTCATACCATAAGTATCTGCAACCTGGGTGAGTGTTTACAGTAGAGCAAAGAAAATGAGGCCTTGGTGACGTTGAATGTGTTTGCATTACACACAGACCTGAGTAGTACGCATGGGAGTGTTGGAGAAGCTGCTGCGTGTGTCCCAAGAGTGTGTTTCTGCAGACTATGTATTGTCAGCTGCAAGAGACATGAGCAAGGAGATTTCCAGAACTGCATGAAGACTACAGGGATGTACGTAACAGTGCATGTGTGCTAAGGGATAATTTGTGTAAACACAACAGGCTGCCCCTTTCCTGGGACTGCAATTCTTACTGAACAACAACTTCACAAACTAAATCTCTGCCCACAATTCCTGTGCGCACACAGACTCATGCTATGTTTTTTGGAACAAAACAGTGTCCCTGAATAGTACCAAATTACTGTTACAGCCTGACACATTTCCCTTATCATTTACAGAAGCAAAAAACAGCACATGTCCTAACAGCTCCTTAAGACCATGACCATGTGTTACAGGGTGAGTGATTAGACTAGATCAATTTAAATGAGGCCTTGGTGACGTTGAATGTATTTGCATTACACATTGCTATCTGAAACAGCACACAGAGCTGAGTACTACACATGAGAGTGTTGGAGAAGCTGCTGCGTGTGTGCCAAGAGTGTGTTTCTGAAGACTGTGTATTGTCTGGTGCAAGACAGATGAGCAAAGAGACTTCCAGAACTGCATGAAGACTGCAGGCATGTACGTAACAGTGCATGTGTGCTAAGGGATAATTTGTGTAAACACAACAGGCTGCCCCTTTCCTGGGACTGCAATTCTTACTGAACAACATCTTCACAAATTAAAACTCTGCCCACAATTCCTGTGCGCACACAGACTCATGCTATGTTTTTTGGAACAAAACAGTGTCCCTGAATAGTACCAAATTACTGTTACAGCCTGACACATTTCCCTTATCATTTACAGAAGCAAAAAGAGCACATGTCCTAACAGCTCCTTAAGACCATGACCATGAGTTACAGGGTGAGTGATTAGACTAGATCAATTTAAATGAGGCCTTGGTGACGTTGAATGTGTTTGCATTACACATTGCTATCTGAAACAGCACACAGAGCTGAGTACTACACATGAGAGTGTTGGAGAAGCTGCTGCGTGTGTGCCAAGAGTGTGTTTCTGAAGACTGTGTATTGTCTGGTGCAAGACAGATGAGCAAAGAGACTTCCAGAACTGCATGAAGACTGCAGGGATGTATGTAACAATGCATGTTTGCTAAGGGATAATTTGTGTAAACACAACAGGCTGCCCCTTTCCTGGGACTGCATTTCTTACTGAACAACATCTTCACAAATTAAATCTCTGCCCACAATTCCTGTGCGCACACAGACTCATGCCATCATTTTACACACATAACACAGGCTGCCCATTTCCTGGGACTGCATTTCTTACTGAACAACATCTTCACAAATTAAATCTCTGCCCACAATTCCTGTGTGCACACAGACTCATGCCATCATTTTACTCACATAACACAGGCTGCCCCTTTCCTGGGACTGCATTACAAACTGAACAACATCTTCACAAATTAAAACTCTGCCCACAATTCCTGTGCGCACACAGACTCATGCTATGTTTTTTGGAACAAAACAGTGTCCCTGAATAGTACCAAATTACTGTTACTGCCTGACACATTTCCCATATCATTTACAGAAGCAGAAAACAGCACATGTCCTAACAGCTCCTTAACACCATGACCATGTGTTACAGGGTGAGTGATTAGACTAGATCAATTTAAATGAGGCCTTGGTGACGTTCAATGTGTTTGCATTACACATTGCTATCTGAAACAGCACACAGAGCTGAGTACTACACATGAGAGTGTTGGAGAAGCTGCTGCGTGTGTGCCAAGACTGTGTTTCTGAAGACTGTTTATTGTCTGGTGCAAGACAGATGAGCAAAGAGACTTCCAGAACTGCATGAAGACTGCAGGGATGTATGTAACAGTGCATGTGTGCTAAGGGATAATTTGTGTAAACACAACAGGCTGCCCCTTTCCTGGGACTGCATTTCTTACTGAACAACATCTTCACAAATTAAATCTCAGACAACAATTCCTGTGCGCACACAGACTCATGCTATGTTTTTTGGAACAAAACAGTGTCCCTGAATAGTACCAAATTACTGTTACAGCCTGACACATTTCCCTTATCATTTACAGAAGCAAAAAAGAGCACATGTCCTAACAGCTCCTTAAGACCATGACCATATGTTACAGGGTGAGTGATTAGACTAGATCAATTTAAATGAGGCCTTGGTGACGTTGAATGTGTTTGCATTACACATTGCTATCTGAAACAGCACACAGAGCTGAGTACTACACATGAGAGTGTTGGAGAAGCTGCTGCGTGTGTGCCAAGAGTGTGTTTCTGAAGACTGTGTATTGTCTGGTGCAAGACAGATGAGCAAAGAGACTTCCAGAACTGCATGAAGACTGCAGGGATGTACGTAACAGTGCATGTGTGCTAAGGGATAATTTGCGTAAACACAACAGGCTGCCCCTTTCCAGGGACTGCAATTCTTACTGAACAACATCTTCACAAATTAAGTCTCTGCCCTCAATTCCTGTGCGCACACAGACTCATGCCATCATTTTACGCACATAACACAGGCTGCCCCTTTCCTGGGACTGCATTTCTTACTGAACAACAACTTCATAAATTAAATCTCTGCCCACATTTCCTGTGTGCACACAGAGTCATGCCATCATTTTAGGCACATAACACAGGCTGCCCCTTTCCTGGGACTGCATTTCTTACTGAACAACATCTTCACAAATTAAATCTCTGCCCACAATTCCAGTGTGCACACAGACTCATGCCATCATTTTAAGCACATAACACAGGCTGCCCCTTTCCTAGGACTGCATTTCTTACTGAACAACAACTTCACAAATTAAATCTCAGACAACAATTCCTATATACACACAGACTCATGCTGTGTTGATAGGCACAAAACACAGGCTGCCCCTTTCCTGGGTTATCAATTCTTACAGAACTAATGCTTTTTTCAAATGTGCTGCCATTTTCCTCTCTTTTCTTTCAAAGTGATTTCTGCTAAATGCTAACGATCACAATTAAAAAGAAGCTGTCCTTTTCTTTCAACTGCAAGTCTTACTTTTCAACAGCAACACAAATTAAATCTCTGTCAACAATTCTTCTCTGCACACAGACTCATGGTTTGATGGTAGGCACAAAACAGTATTCCTCATTGTTACCAATACACATTAACTTAGGGTGAAAACATACTCCATAATATTTTACATATTCAAAACAGTAAAATATCTCCCAAAACAGAAAATGTAAATCACAACTTTAAACAAATATTCACAATTCTTTTTTTTATATCTAAATTAATCACAAACACCCCCTCTCAAACTCATAACTCACCTTTAAAATTAGTTAGTTGTGAAAGAAATGTGGCAGTCACACAGCAGTTTATCAGACCAGAATCTCTGTGCTGAACACCTCTCTCCTCTCTGCAGAACCAGTTAATGGCACAGTTTCCCTCTCTTTTTTCCCACATATACATGTTAATTTCAAATCTCAGTGCTTCCCACATTTTTTCAAATGAAATCACACATTTCTATTGGATGAAAACTTCAACCCCTTTCCAAATGTACCCTTCCCCCAACTTGACTTCTGCCTGCTACCATAGCAACAGGTCATGGAACACTGCTGTGAAGAGAGAGGTCAGAAGTTCAGCAGACAATGTTTCATATCCAAAGAGCAAGAGTGCTTGACTTTTCAAACCTAACAGCCAATCCATAGTAATGTTCTTTGGTAACACATTTTTCTGTACCAATACAAAACATGCTTTTTAAAATTTAAACATACAGCCTAGTTTTTAGTGTAGAATGGTTTGAAACAGCCAATGAGTTCTTTTTATAAAAAAAAGTATGTGTGCCCCCATTTTTCAACTGTCTTTCATTTCATATTGCCATTCTACTGAAAGACACCTCCTGAGTGCATCCAGATCTCCTTTGAAGATGTTCACAGTGTGGATTGTAGGTCACAGCTATGTCTTCTGGAGTGAAACATTTGCAGAAAAAAGAGGTATGGTGAGAGACCTTGCTTTGCCAAATGTAGATATTAAATGGATTGGTCAGAGAGGGTTAAAGTGGCACCAATTAATGCCTTTGGTGAAAACCTTTGTACATCTCCCACAGCCTAACCTTATTATTGTGCACTGTGGTGGTAATGACCTAGGCAGTTTAACTGGGGTAGGTCTGGAAATGCTTATGAAGGACACCTTTGTGCAATTGATGGCGCTTTTTCCACAAACTGCCTTTGTATATATAACATTTTTTTCGGGTGCGCGCTGGGTGCGCGCACTCGGCGATATTTTTTTTCAAAATGTAAATCTTTTTTTTTTGCCCTACAAGGTCCTACTGTGACCCCCTTACAATGCCTAGTGGGTCAATATCTCCCCACTCTGCCCCCTTTTCAAGTTCTCCCCCTTTGTTTATCACCCCCTCTTTATGCGAGAGACAAAATGGCGGCCGCCGCTTCCTGATTTCCACCGATTCGAATGTTTACTGACATCTAACAACCAATCAGAAGTGCGCTCAGTACTTGCTCAGTGCGCGCACGCTGCGCGCTTACAGATATATATATTGATTTAAATGCTAATTTCTCAGGAAATACTGAACAGATTTACACCAAACCTGCAAAAGGCACTTCATGGACCTTATGGCTACCTCTCTGCCAAATTTCACATAATTCTGTTCAGCCGTTCGGGCTGTAGCTGCGACTAAAGTCCCTATGGAAAAATGCATGGGGAAAACGCGTTTTGGGACCCCCCCTTTTTCTTGGCCCCCGCTTGACGAATCCCCCCGAAACTTTCAGGGTAGGAGCTGAGCATAGCGCCCCATTAGTTTTGAAAATTTCGCGAGGATTCGTCAACCGGCGCCAAAGTTATTCAAAATAGAATTTTGAGATTTCCTATGGAAACACGGTCCTAACTATAACTACCTACTGGCGACTGCCAGTAGGTAATATATATATATATATATATATATATATATATATATATATATATATATATATATATATATATATATATATATATATATATATACATATATATATCGACGCTACCAACAAAGTCCACCCTCTCGGACAAAGTGCAGCACTCAGGGAGTATTCCGTAGATTTGTTTATTCAGCAACAAACAAACAAAGACAGACGCGTTTCAGGTTATCCTTCTTCAGTGTCTAGTTGCGCTAGCCGCGCGAGAACATTTTAAATTCAAAAGGCCATTGACGTCACTTCCCCCACCAGTACAGCTAATGCAATATTATCTATCACATGGCGGCCATCTTAACAGGGTGAAGTTAACGTACCAACTTATATGGATAAACACATTTCCTTGTTTAACGCTCGACATTCAAGAATTAAAACACCCTGTTAAGATGGCCGCCATGTGATAGATAATATTGCATTAGCTGTACTGGTGGGGGAAGTGACGTCAATGGCCTTTTGAATTTAAAATGTTCTCGCGCGGCTAGCGCAACTAGACACTGAAGAAGGATAACCTGAAACGCGTCTGTCTTTGTTTGTTTGTTGCTGAATAAACAAATCTACGGAATACTCCCTGAGTGCTGCACTTTGTCCGAGAGGGTGGACTTTGTTGGTAGCGTCGATTTTGAACGCGGGCACCACCGCGTTACAGCACCCGCCTACGAGTGCCTTGGCTTTTGGTGCAACCTGGTAGCGATAAATACATATATATATATACACATATATATATATATATATATATATATATATATATGTATATATTACCTACTGGCGGTCGCCAGTAGGTAGTTATAGTTAGGACCACGTTTCCATAGGAAATCCGCAACATTCTATTTTGAATAACTTTGGCGCCGGTCGACGAATCCTCGCGAATGTTTCAAAATAGGTGGGGCGCTACGCTCCGCTCCTACCCTGAAAGTCTCGGGGGGATTCGTCAAGCGGGGGCTGAGATAAAAGGGGGGTCCCAAAACGCAATTTTCCCATGCAATTTTCCATAGGACCTTTAGACAGGGCTACAGCCCGAACGGCTGAACAGAATTTAATGAAATTTGGCAGAGAGGTAGTCCCCAGGTCAAGGAAGTGCCTTTTGTAGGTTTGGTGTAAATCTGTTCAGTAGAATCTGAGAAAATAGCCTTTAAATCAATATATATATCTGTGGCAGCTTACCGTGCGCTTACGGTGCGCTTACCGTGCGCGTACGGTGGCGTGCGCGAGCGCGATTCTGATTGGCTGTTAGATCTTAGTAAACATTCGAATCGGTCGAAACCAGGAAGCGGCGGCCGCCATTTCGTGTGTTTCACTCAGAAAAAAAAGAGTGATATCTTGAAAAGGGGGCAAGGAGGAGAGTTACAGACCCCCTAACATTTGTAAGGGGGTCAAAGAAGGACAGAAAAGTTCAAAGAAAACATTTATTATTTTTAAAAAACGCGTACGGTAGAAAAAAAAATAAAAAAAGAAATAAAATTCAGATTTAAGAGTTTAGATATTAGGGGGCTCTAAAAAGAGCCGTTGTGTTTATGAAGTGATTTTTTAGTGGTACCTACAAGTAAGTACCGATGCAGAGTCTAAGGTTCAAGAGGAAGACTCTGTTCCCTTCATCATTGAAGTGCACACCATCTCCTCTATAAATGTCTTGCATGTCGTAACGCAAGTTGTTGTGGTAAATGGAACCCATACCATAGTCACGGAGGAAAGCAGAAACAGATTTGTTGACGTGCTTTCTTGCTTTGTCAATCTGCGGACAGAAATGATTGGACCAGTTCCATTTTTGCCTTTGGCATATGTTAGAAAACACAAAGGCAGTTTTAGGGAAAAGTGAAAACAGTTGTGCAAAGGTGTCCTTCATAAGCATTTCCAGACCTACCCCAGTCAAAGTGCCTAGGTCATTGCCACCACAGTGCACTATTATGAGGTCAGGGTGTTGGATTTGCATGAAGGATTTCACCAATGGCATCAATTGGTGCCACTTTAACCCTCTCTGACCAATCCATTTAATGTCTACATTTGGCAAAGCAAGGTCTCTCACCATACCTGTTTTCTCTGCAAACTTTTCACTCCAGAAAACATAGCTGTGCCCTACAATCCACACTGTGAACATCTCCCAAGGAGATCTGGATGCACTCAGGAGGTGTAATTCAGTAGAATGGTAAAAAGAAATGAAAGACAGTTTGGAAATGGAGGCATACATATTTTTTTCATTAAAAAAAAGAACTGATTGGCTGTTTCATACCATTCTAGAATAAAAACTAGGCTGCATGTGTAAATTAATAGAAGCATGTTTTGTATTGGTACAGAAAAATGTGTTACCAAAGAACAGTACTATGGATTTGCTGTTAGGTTTGAAAAGTCAAGCACTCTTGCTCTGTGGAATTGAAACATTGTTTGGTGATCTTCTGACCTAACTCCACACAGCAGTGTTCCATGAGCTGTTGCTATGGTAGCAGGCAGAAGTCAAGTTGGGGGAAGGGTACTTTTGGAAAAGGGTTGGTTTTCAACCAATAGAAATGTGTGATTACATTTGAAAAAAAGGGGAAGCACTGAGATTTGAAATTAACATGTATATGTGTGGAAAAAGAGAGGGAAAGTTTGCCATTATCTGGTTCTGCTGAGAGGAGAGAGGTGTAAAGAACAGAGATCCTGGCTCTGATAATCTGCTGTTTGAGTGCCACATTTCTTTCACAGCTAACTAATTTTAAAGGTGAGTTTAGAGTTTGAGAGGGGATGTATATGATAAATTAAGAAATGAATAATAGAAATGGAATTCCTTTTGTTGAAGTTGTGTTTATTATTTTCTGTTTTGGGAGAAATTTAAATGTGAGGAACATGTAAAATAATATGGACTATGTTTTCAAGATAAATTAAGGTGTACTGGTAAAAATAAAGAATACTTTAAGGGTTTGAGGTTGGACTCAGTAATGCAAATACATACAGCATCAGTAAGGCTGGTTGCCCTTGCTGGAGTGTAGGCAGTCAGCCAGGTTACACATTGTGCTAGTCTGAAAAAGCAGTTTGGACATGTGCTGTTTTAAGAATCTGAAAAGTGGATTCAAAATGTGTCAGTCTGTAAAAGTGTTTATCACTTGCCAAAAAAAAGAGTAGTAAGTGTGCTTTCAAAATGGCAAAGAAATTTCGTTTTGTGACTAATGTGAAAACATGAGAAATTAGAAGGTCTCTTTCTTCCACTTTATCTCAAAAAGATTTTTAAAAATTAGTTAATTTTTTTCTCAAGGATCTTGAGATGTGGTAAGTGATTTTTAGTGTTTTTTTTTTACAAAAAAAAAAAAAAATACGCTTACGGTAAAAAAAAAAAAAAAAAGTTTCAAAGAAAAAATAAAACAAAGTTGAGAGGTAAGGTTGGCTCTTATAAGAGCCGTTGGGTTCATACAGGGATGGAGGAAAGAAAGAATGGGAGTATTATGAGCGTCTACAAACATGCTGGTCTATCTTATTGTTAATAAGGGGAAGACTGATCTCCCCAAAAACAATAAGACCACCACATCTTGTACACCTCATTTCAACCCTCCCAAATCGAGGGTTGGTGTCCACAGGAAAAGAAGAAGGTGATGCTCCCACATCAGAGGAAGGGCTCAGCTGAGCTGCCGATGATGTACTCGGCTGAGCATCTGAGGCTGGGCTCTGGTGACTTACTGAAGAGTTTTCTCCAGCATGTCGAGCAAAGGTCCTTGGGTGTCTATCCTGGAGGTGTCTCTTCATAGAGTGATTTCCAAAGGAATATTTCTTCCTTGGATTTCCTCTTGATAAAACACGACCACAAAGTATGCAAGTGACCAATTGAGCATTCACCTTTTTCTCCCCCTCTGGAAAAGAAAAATACTCCCATACAAAAGAAGTCTTTTGTTTCCTCCTTCTCTGGATCATGGTGGTGCTGCTGGCCTCACTCTCAGAAGAGGTCTGCTGTTCTGCCATTGTATCCCAATGTCAATCCAGCTCCTGCTCCTAGAGAATCACAAGCAGAAATGAGGGGAATGGGTGTGGTGTGGGAAGAATCTGGAACTGAAAGTAGTTTCAACCAATGAAAAGTGTTCTTTCAAGCAGTAATGAGGGGAATGGGTGTGGTGTGGGAAGTTTCTGGAAGTGAAAGTAATTTCAACCAATAAAAAGTGTTCTTTGTAAGTCATATGACCTACCGTGCGCGCACGTGACGCTTACGGTGCGCTTACGAAGCACGTACGTCACACTCGCGCATGCGCATTACACGCCCCTGCGTAACCGCGACGTTGCTTCCGGGTGTACGCGTATGCCACGCACGTATCGTGTAGGCACGCTGTACTAATGACGTCCAGAGCGCGTAGCGTCAGCTTACCATACGCGTATCCTATTACGTACGCGCACCGTACTTATGCCGTACGAAGCGCTTACCGTACGCGCACGGAAAAAAATGCATAAAAAAAAAAAAACCTTTCCATAATGCAGGATATAGTACATATATTATTTTATACAAAGGCTTACAAAAAATGACAAAAAAAAATTTGCATTTAAAAAACCGTACAAATTCACTGAAAAAACCATGGGTTTCACACACGTTATAGTTAGAAATTAGCATTTTAAAAACCTTGCAAATTCACTGAAAAAACCATAGGTTTCACACATGTTATAGTTAGGGATTAGCATTTAAAAAACCTTGCAAATTCACTGAAAAAACCATAGGTTTCACACACGTTATAGTTAGGAATTAGCATTTAAAAAACCTTAGAAATTCAATGAAAAAACCAAAGGTTTCACACATGTTATAGTTAGCTGGACATTTCACTCGTAAAAAACCAATGAAATTTCCCCGTTATAGTTAGTTCAGCTAACTATAACTCGCGCGCCCGCAATGCACTACTGATGACGTCACATACTACATCACTCATGACATGGTCACTGACATCACTCATGACATCAGTGATGACATCTCAAATGACATCACTGATGACATCACTGATGACATCATCCTTGTGAAAGAGTAGCAGACCTCTTCTTCCCCTAATATAACCTTTAATACACACATTCAAAAATAGAAACTAAAATGTTCAAAATAATGAACATATCAATATCAGTTACAACAACCTATTCAGTAATTCTAAGAACCACATACACATCCACTCATTCACCAACAGTCCTCTACAGTCACTCATACATGTACTCACTCATCATATGTATTCATACACCTATACATCCTGTTACACAACGCCACTCATCCATAGAGTTACTCACACACATAGTCACTCATGCTAATAAAGAATCAAACATCCATTTACTTGCATATACAGTTATACACACACCACCACACCTACTTCTACAGAAACTTACACATACTTACTCTTTTAAACAATCACTTATAGAAACACATACTTATTCATACAGGAACTCTTTCAATCTCTCACTCTCACATATACTCACTTATATACACCAATAGTCACATATACTAGTATAAAACATATGTAGTTACTCATGGAGACACTATTGAGACAGTCATTCACTCACTAACGCACCCATGCACACACTCATCCACCCATACAGTCCTGCACACATGCTGTCTTCAACACATACAAACCGTGAGTCACTCATTCATGCACCTATGCACTACGTAATACCCCCCACCGAACCATACAGACACTCAGACACTCATACTGACAAAAAACCAACTAATAACCTATATAGACACTCATGTAGCTACTCACCAACCCATGCAGCCACTTATACACAAAGTAAGAAACTGATACAGATATTTTCATATTTAAAGATTACTCAGTAAGCCATGTATTCACTATGATACACTTAATCAGTCAGTCACACTAAAAAATTTTCAAAAAAAAGCATCCATTTAGACACTTATATACCAATTTATTCTTCCATTGACCTTGAGATATACATAAATATAAAACATATTTAATTTTCAGAAAAACACACAATCACAAGGATGATGTCATCAGTGATGTCATCAGTGATGTCATTTGAGATGTCATCAGTGATGTCATGAGTGATGTCAGTGACCATGTCATGAGTGATGTAATATGTGACGTCATCAGTAGTGCATTGCGGGCGCGCGAGTTATAGTTAGCTGAACTAACTATAACGGGGAAATTTCATTGGTTTTTTACGAGTGAAATGTCCAGCTAACTATAACATGTGTGAAACCTTTGGTTTTTTCATTGAATTTCTAAGGTTTTTTAAATGCTAATTCCTAACTATAACGTGTGTGAAACCTATGGTTTTTTCAGTGAATATATAATATACATATATATATATATATATATATTATTTCCTTAGTAGGATATCGAGCACTGAGGCAGGCTTATTTTCGCAAATGGAGCGCTGTGCTATTCCAGGAAATAATTGAAGATAATGCAACAAATATACATTTGAACTTACTAGAAGGAATAATTATGCTCGCATCGGGACTTTATGTCCCATCATGCATCCTAACAGACATTGCACTAAGCATTCGCCCACTGGGGGCTGTTATGCAAATAAATAAGAGTGGAAATGGAAAGAGTGCGAGTTTCAGATGTCATTTGTTTTCAGCCCAAGAAGAAGGGGTTGTTATACCTTGAAACGCGTTGGCAACATAATTTAAAAGTGGAGCAGTGAGGCATGCTGCATGACAAAGCCGGCTGGCGGAGCGCTGTCGAGTGTGCTCCCGATGCTTCAGGGCACTTTGGTGACAATATATATATACATATAAAGGGTGCAGTCTCAGACGTGTTTCGGACACAAACTGTGTCCTTGATCATATATATATATGACCCAGTTGATAGTTGGGTCAGTGTTTCCATATGAAATGCGTTTTTATGGTGCTAATTCCTTTGGAACCGCTTGATAAACTTACACAAATACTTCCAAAAACAGAGCTCTTTTTTGACTAGTCTGTGCATGGAAAGTGTCAGTGTAATCCATCAAGCGTAGACCGAATAAAAAGGTCCCAAAACTCGAAAGCTCCATGCATTTTCCATAGACTACTTTAAGAAGCACTACAGCACAAACTGCAAGACGGAATTACACCAAATTTAGCTTGAAGCTAGATCTTGGTCTGTAGATTGTGCTTTTTGTGATTTGGTGTAAATCTATTCAGTAGTTTTCGAAAAATTAAAGTTTTAATTTATTTTTTATATCTGGACAATTGTGTCTGCGAGAGTCTTGCGTGAGAGCTAATTTAATAATAGAGCATTCTGATTGTCCCAGTGGGCTTTTTTCCCCATTAGGCCATCTTGCTTTAGCTGGAGCCAGACTCTCACAGAAGCAGGTGCTCTGATTGACTGCCAGCAACATGAGAAAAGTGTTGTTTTCAGCCATTACAGTCTCCATCCTGAAGATTTTGGACCTAGAGGGACCTCCCTGGGATTATAAAGGCAGCAGTCATTTTATAATCTAAATAAGTGTCAGCAGGGCCCCGCCTCCTCAGCCTGTTTAGGGTCCCAGTGCCCAGTGAAGGTGAGGTGAAGGAAGTGACCCGAATAGGGTCTCCCGGGTCACTCGCTACCGCCTCTCGGACTTCCAAACAAATGAAGAGTCAGTCAGACAGTATAGAATATAAACCAAGTTATTTATTACTATTGCGCTGCAGCCGAGCCCAGTCTGACCAGCCTCATAAGATAGCTGCCGAGGGACTGATCTTCACAAGCATAAAAGTAACAATTATACATTTCGTAACTAGACAGGAACGAGCCCACCCAGTAACTTTCCACAGTGAGACAGCTTAAACAAAGGGGCACAGAGAGATGAGCTAAGACTCTGAGACAGGGCACACACTATCTCTCTGGCAAGGTCATCCTGTCTGTACCCGCAGCTGGTATAGTGGGAGCGATCCTCTATCTAGCGGGAAAGGTATGTGCTAATGACCAACTTTCTCATGCTTTCAGCGAGGCCTAACCTTGGAGACACAAATACATCGGCACAACTTTTAGCAATGAAAGCAGAAATAAGTTTCGATCATGGTTCAAAATGGCGGCTGGCAAGAAAATGGTGCCATGAATGCTAACTTAACACAGAACAAAGCATAAGCAATATGGCAGTAATATTTCAATTCTTATAGACCCTTCTATTAGCATTTATGGCTAAAAAAAAATTCCAATAGGAGCGGCCCCATTTGTGTGTAACAATACTTTTTTTATTGCCATTAGGTAAGGGTCTTACAATTCTAAAAGATGGAAAAAATGCTCAGACAAAGACAGTAGTACAATTTGTCAGTATTCAGAAATACCTGTTATTCGATATGCGTAAGGACATTAACACTCAGTATTACCCATTAATTTAGTATCAGAAATAGAAGTTGCAAGGGATGAGGCAGAACCAAAAATTCTCTCATGTATCTGCATCATCTCGTGAACATCCTTCTGCAGTATAATCACAGCAGTATCATGGACTGTCTTCCGTGGCTTTGGGGAGAGGAGTGTTGTAAAATAAGAGCAGCGTAATGGAAGACACTGCACCAGAACGCAACAGAAAATCAGAACTACAATAAAATAGATTACCCTTTCCATATCCAACCCCATCCACCAAAGAGGGACCAACTCCAATTTTCGCTCTCCATTCCTTTGACATTTTCCAAAATATCTAAATGTGTTGGGTAATATTCTTTTCCATATTTGTGATGCCGACTATACACTGGTCGCCTACTACTGCGCACACACCACCGCTTTTAGCTAGGATGAAATCAACCACATATCTTGCTTGCTCAGAGTAGACTCGCATACTTTTCAATTGGGTGGTGATGTCAGGTAAGGCTGCTACTGTGGAGTTAGACAGTATCTGCAACTTACATCCAAAATATTCCCTAGCCCTTTCACCTTTAGTCATAGCGATACCACCAAATGTAATAATGGAGGAAAGTATATACCCAAAGGTGATACCATTACTATAAATATTGACCTCCAGATCAGTTACTCCGTCACAAAATTCTTTTGTTAGTGTTCTTTTCACCCAACGGATATTAGGTTTGGGATTAGCATGTTTGCAGGGAACGCCCAAAGGCAACACCATTCCTAGGGCTACATCGTCTGTTCCATTATGGACATTAGAGTAAGTACCATTAGACCAAAAATAAAACCCCGGGTGTGCAAAAATCGGCATATCCTAATCCACACCAGAATATCTAGAATTCATTAAAAAGGTATTGGGGTCTTTATCATTGACTAGGGGAATCGTACTTTTATGCAGCACTGTGCCTGGGACGTTCACATACAAGTCGGTATCTGTGCTATTTACAATGGGATAAGCAGGATAATAGCCGGTCTCTCGGGTAACCACTAAATCTTTATAATGCCAGCCTACTGGAGTAATAGGTGTCATTAGCGCATCTTGGATAGCCCATTCCCCGTGGTTTTCTGTAATATAGGCAAGGACCCTGATAGGCAAAACCAAAGGCTCCAGAAACTTCTCTAAAATACGGGAGTTTAGTGTAAGTATAGTTCACGAGAGACAATGGATAAGCAGTCCATAGGTTAATGACGGAATCGGTAGGGTAACAAGCTGTTCCTTGTCCAAATAATCTCAAATGTGTATCTAAAAATATGTTGTATGGGACTGACCTCTTACTTCAAGGCAGAGAGACAACCTTTTCTTTTCCTGACAAGATTACATTTTGTTCATTCTCCAATATCCATATCATCCCACATAATGTCAAAAACAACAGAACCATGGAAACAACACAAAATATTTTCTTTTTAAGTGACCACACCATATTAGATTGAACAACAAGGAACACAGGCTGCTCCTCGTCAGCCATGGGTCGACCAAATGGGTACATGGTAATCAGAAAAGGGGGAGTGCAATGAAGCTAAAAACAAGCAAAAGTAAAAAAGGGGGTACATTTTCTAGTGTCATCTGAGTCTCACTGGTAGACTCCTATTGTTCATCTGCATCGGCGCTATTGAGCACCGGCGGTGGAGCTTCTAGTCCGAGCTCTTTGTCACAGTTCACGTTGCAGGAAAAGCACTCCCCTCCAGAAGAGCACGCTCACCGAATCCTGTTTACCACAGTCTGAAAAAGAGCACCAATTTCCCTTGCCCTAAGCTATCTTTGGTACCACAGACAAGGTACATGCACCCTATTCTTCATCCTCGCAGTTCATCCCTACTAATCTGACTTCACCTTTGGTGCACTGTCCCTCCGTCGGGGATGCAAATTGTACACAGCCGCCCCATGAACAGAGAGGTCAGCGAAAAGGTGTTCAAACTCAGATGAACCAGCGGATGGGGGCTCAAACTCAGAAGCACCAGTGGATGGAGGCTCTTGGATGACCCTTATTTCAGGGGGCGCTGCCTCATTCAGCACAGCATTGTTCTCCTCCTCCGATTGTGCCCATGTCAGTCGAGCATCAGAAAAGGGGATCAAACGGGCTACTTTCTCTGTTTCACTGTCTCCCACTCTTTTCAGCACCCATTTGTCGTACGACAGAGGCAGAGGTACCCGCTGACAGGGGTTGACGTGAATCCAATTTTTCCGGCCAGCCACTTTCACTGCACTTCTGGTGGTAAGTAGAACCTGGGCAGGCCCCTTCCAGCGGGGCTCCAATCTGGCATTCCACTGGAAGTGTCTGGTTAGAACATAGTCGCCAGGCTGGATAACATGTCCTGGCCCCTCAGGTGCTGGCGGCAGGGTCTCTGAGATCTGTTGGTTAATAGAACGCAAATATTTTGTCAATTCATAAAGGTAATCCATTAACAAAGGGTATTCACTTTTGGAGAAATGTCTTGGTCGTGGGACGCCCCAGACATTTGCTGGGCAGCCGAACACGACCTCACATGGGGACAATCCTGTCCCAGAGTGAGCCGTAACTCTGGTTGACAGAAGAGCTAACGGTAAAGCATCTGGACACTTCAATCCTGTACTTTCCTGAATTTTTGCCAGTTTCAGTTTGAGGGTACTTCTCAACCAAACCTGCTGACTGGGGGTGGTGTGCAGCATGGAACTTCTGCCTAATGTGCAACCCATCACACACTAACTGGATCACTTTTGCATTGAAGTGACTGTTATTGTCACTCCAAATCAAACGAGGCAAACCAAAGCGAGGGAAGAACTCCTTCAGGATGGCTTTCGCCTTCGCCAAGGCTGTATTCTCTTTAGTGGGGTATGCCTCAACCCTTTTACTAAATGCGCAAACAACCACTAACACATATTTCAGATTGATGTCCCGTTCCATTTCGATATAGTCCATCCGACGGCGGGGCAAAATTGCCAGGGGGTGTTGGAGTGGCCTTTCCAGGATTGTACATCATGCATACCATGCAATATTTACCAAGTGAGCGGCAGCCTTGGGGATGCTATCATTCTGCCTCACAGGGTCTAGTAGTTTGCATATGCCCTTAGTGCTAATGTGAGCTGGTCCTGAGGCCAATGTGACTACAGGGAGGACATAGGCATCCGGTAACATTCATCTTTGCTTTCCTGACTTATCCGTCCAGCACCCATCTTCATCTAAATGTGCTGTGCTTTCTTGCCATACTGCAGCTCCTCAATCGTTGCCTCACTCTGCATCTCCTTGACACTTTCCAGTGTATCCTCAAACATAGCAACTTTGGGTACCCATCTAGCAGGACCTGCCACAAACATTATTTTCATTTTTGTTCAAGCTGTTTTCTTAGCTGTTAGATCTGCAAATGCATTTCCCCTCCCCACATCATTAGTAATTGCCTTGTGGGCGCTGCACTTTACTATTGCTTGCTTCTTGGGGAGTGTCAGAGCTGGCCAAAGCCTGTGTATCAATTGCCCATTCTGTATCTTTAACCCATGTGAAGTCAGAAATCCTCTGTCTGCCCAGAGCCGCCCAAAATTGTGGGCGACTCCAAAGGCATACTGGCTGTCAGTATAAATATTGACAGTCAGTCCCTCACTTAGCTCACAAGCCCGAAGGAGGGCAACTAGCTCTGCAGCTTGGGCTGACTGATAGGGAACTCGTGATGTCTCAACTACCGTGTGCAAAAGTGGTTACTGCGTAAGCAGCAGTTGTTGTGCCATCCGGTAATTTGAAACAAGAGCCATCGACATATAGGTCCCTTGTGGGTCAGATAGGGGAACATCAGTCAGGTCTACCCGTCCCTCTGTCTCCTCTTCAGTCCGAAAAATTGAATCATGCACGTCTATTTCCTCACTTTCAGAAGGGAGGGGTAGTAACGTGGCTGGGTTCAGGGTGGCACATCTTTAGATGGTGACGTGTGGTGCAAAGAGTGTCAATTTGTAACTAGTCAGACATGCACTGGTAAGGTGCTGTGTCTTTGTTTTGTTCAAAAGTGTATCCACAGCATGCGGTATCGTGACTGTGAGGTCGGTATCAAGGACGAGCCCTGCCGATTGTCAGATAGAGACAGCCACAGCCGCAACCGCTCTTAGACAGCTCAGGAGGGCTCTCACTGCGTTATCAAGCAAAGCAGAAAAATAAGCACACGGTCTCTGCTTACCTCCAAAGGCTTGTGTCAGGACAGAGAGCGAACAGCCGGCCGTCTCGTGTTCGTACAACACGAATGGCTTCTGGTAGTCAGGCGTACTAAGCACAGGCGCAGAGCAAAGCGCAAGCTTTAATTGCTCAAAAGCTTGCTGACATTCAGGTGTCCAGGGCAAGGGTTCATGCACATCTTTAGTGGTTAGCTGCAACAGCGGCTTTGTTAGCAGGGAAACGTTAGGTATCCAGTGGCGTCAATACGAAGTAATACCAATGAAAGCTCGCACATCCCTTTGAGTCTTAGGGATGGGCTTTTTGACAATAGCATTAATGCGTTCAGGTGTTAGTCTCCTACCCTCCTGCGACAGTAGGTAACCTAGATAGGTAGACAATATGCGAATATGCGAATTTTGAAAGGGGCACTTTATGTCCATGATGAGCCAAATGTAGCAATAATTTAACCGTTGCATCTTTGCGCCCTTCTTCTGTGTCTGAAGTGATCAAGAGATCGTCCACGTACTGCAGTAATACATTACCTGGGGGAAGTGTGAGGGAATCTAATTGGCTTTTTAAAGCTTGACTATATATGCTAGGACTCTCAGTAAAGCCTTGGGGAACCCTACAGAATCTAAAGCTTCTGCCAGAGAGGGCAAACCCAAACAAATACCTACTATCTGGATGGATTGGAATGTTATAGATTGCATTTTCCAAATCGATGACAGAAAAGAATTTGGCGGAGGAAGAAATCATAGTTAAAAGGGCAGTGATATCGGGGACAACTGGGAACTGAGGAACCATAATCGTATTAACTTCACGCTAATCGATCACAAAGCGATATACATCAGGTTGGTTATCAGAGGAGCCCGTGGGTCCCCTCTTAAGAATGGGAATAATAGGGCTATTACACAAATTCGCAGTCGTCTCTTCAACAACCCCTGACTTAATCAAATCTTGTATAATCTGCAATAGACCTCGCTCCCCTGCTTGTGGTATTTTGTACTGAGGAATACGAGAGAGAACAGCATTGTCTTTGACCCGAATAGAAACTGGAGGTATTTGCAACAGCCATACGTCTGTATCACCCGTAGTCCATAAAGTAGTTGGTACATCTCTAAACTCAGTGGGAAAGGGTTCATCTTTGGACAAGCACTGCTTGGAACTCGCTACTTTTGGTCCTATTATCATATAGACACCATCCGGAAAACAAGAAATTGTCACATGCAGCCTCTACAACAAATCCAAACCCATCAAATTTTCTCCACAATTGGATGTCAACAGAAATGGCGAATCCACAGTAAAGGGACCAATAGTCAAGGCAAGTGTCTTGGAAATGGGGCTCACAACCGGTATACCTGAAAAGCCTACCAAAACATTATTTTGGCCAGAGGACCAACAAACGAGACATAGAGCTATTCATTGCCCCTGTGTCCACTAAGAATTTCTTAACTGAGCCTTGCAAATCTGCGGTGACATAAGGACCGCACTAATCCACAGGTATCTGAACTGGTCCCCCACCCTGTCCCTGGGTGTCCTAGCTGTGGGACATCCCTGTCACCTCGTCCAAATCATAATCATCGTGGTAATACTGTTTCCCTCGAGGGTCATCAAAATAGTTCTGATCAAAGCGACCCTGCGATGTCCCATCCCCCCGAGCTTTGTCTAGATCACTTACTCCGCAACCCCGTTCACGAGAACCCTGTCTTTGAGGGGCAGCGACTTTCTGCAATAACACCACACACTCGCTATGCCAGTGCCCCTCCTCTTTGCAATAAGCGCACTGATTCGGCCCTACAGGCACAGCATTCCTGCTAGTACGGGGAAGCTTCAGAGCCGGACTAGCACCACATCCCTTTCCATTTCCCCTAGACGCCTGCTGTAACAATACCTTAGTTTTTAACTTCTTATGCTTCTTCTCCACCTTCTCCTCATTTTCCCTATGCTCTTAATACTGTACCATACTCAAAATCCCGGAAGGGTAGGATGTCATCCAAGTGCTCTCTGAAGCCTGCAACTGAGTCGCATTCTCTAGGAGAAGGTTCGTAACAAATTTATTGACAAACACTCGCACACCCCCTTCTACTGACAAATCCTGTTCGCTGAAATCCCAAAACACCCCCTCAAACTGCGTAAAAAAAATCGGACACACTCTCATCTTTCTTCTGACGACATGCTGCTAACTTGTCCCAATCTACTCTTCCCGGAGGAATAAGGGAGTGCATATACGTGATAATCCGGACGGTTAAAGCTAGTATCTTGGCCTTCTCTCCAGGTTTCCTTTAGGTTTCCCATGCTTTAATCTGATACAACGTATCACCCAGTTCTAAATATGATCCTGCGTGTGCACCTGGCTCCAAATGTCGACAGGCACCAATAACCCAGAAAACATTTCAATGGGCCCGATTCAGAAAAGTAATCTGACACAAAATCCTAACTTTACGACTTTCGGTATTCACAAAAGGCATTTAGGAGTAGTAAAGTTAGGATTTTGTCTTAAGTTTGTCTTAAGTTTTGGTCTTAAGACAAAATCCTAACTAAATTCATCTTAAGTTAGGATTTTGTCTTAAGACCAAAACTTAAGTCAAAATCCTAACTTTATTACTCCTAAAGGCCTTTTGTGAATACCGAAGGTCGTAAAGTTAGGATTTTGTCTCTGATTACTTTTCTGAATCAGGCCCAATATCAGCAAGTGTCAGTACTGTTGACGAAGCAGCTTCAGTCAATTCCTTATAGAAATGCAGTAGGATTTTTCCTAGGGTCAGGTAACTGAGTCTTGAGGGACAAAACCACACTACTTTTCCAAGGAGTATAAACCTACTGTTCTTGAAACCGGGCCTCTACCCGTGGCCTAGTAACATTATCTTGCTGATCCTGCAACTCAGGTATTTCAGGATGATATATGGGATGGACTTCCCTCATTGGGACTGGGATACTGCCTTCGGGCTCCTTTCAAGCAGCCTACTTCGATAAGCGACCAGTGACGCAACTTTACCAAAAACATCACTAGGTGCCATATTAGCTGCATATACATGGTCCTTAATATCATAAATAACCTGGGGTGCTACATCATTGAAACACTGTTCCCACAATCCAATCAAATTAGCAGACATGTGCTTAAGGACATGCTGCTGCACAAACGGCTCATAATCTTTCATCACACTCCTCACATTTTCAACACTGTAAATGGGGTTACGAGCCCACTGAGCGGCCTGATTGGCTACCACCTTTTTCTCTTCATCTCCCACATCCTATCGTATTAATGTCCTCCCCATTCGTTCCCTAGCTGTCACCCAGTTTCCATCCCCTAGTCCACGAACAGACGCTCCACTACCTAATGCTGCCGGGTAGTGAGGGAAAAGGGAAGGAGTAGTAATTGAGTGGGGAGGCACCAATGTCATCAATGGCTGGGTTGTGGGTGTAAGGGCCAGAGAAAGAGAAGACACGGACACAACAGGCACAGCAGAGACACTAGCAGTTATCGCAGGCGCAGAGGGTGAAGCCACAGAATGGAAAGGAGGCGCAATTGTTAGAGCAACTGAATCAATGACAGAAGAAACAGAAACATTGGGGGCGGAAGAGACTGAGACAACTGACGGAGGCACAACAGGGTATACTCTCTGCGGGGCATACGGAGGCGGGGGCCGGGTGTCTAACAAATCCTCCCCAAACGTATTACCTTCCTCTCGGGGAACATAGGATTTGTCACATTGCAATCAAAACTTTCTATCAGCACACTCTATACCTTTTTCTACTTCCTCTCTATCATACGCTACTGCTTTCTGTGTCACTGTCTGAATTCTCCCTTTGCAGGCCTCCTTTTCTGCCTTCATCCGCCTCTGTTTAGCTTCCTTCTGCCATACCTGAAGAGAATCAAACATCGACTGTCCAGTCCGTTTTGCAAACAATTTATTCTATAGGAAATTCTGTTTTTGTTCATCAAAGGTACCTGTTAGCGGCCACTGCAACTCGGCATTGTACCTTGTATATTTGTGTCACAGTGTACTAAAGATAATAGGGCCAAGGCCATGCTTGACGTACATATCAAAGTTTGGAGTGGCTTCCGGAGGCATAGGTTGCCTCTCCTCCAATAAAGCATCTGTAGAACAACAACGGCACCCCAAACAACACAATTTGCTCACATGAAGGCATCTTAAAAAGGGGGCAGGGTCACTATTCCTGCCAGATCAATAATATGCAAATATCTTTCAAAAGGTCGATCCTCAGACCGTATCAAACAAAGAAGAACCAGAAGTCAGTCCTCAGACTGCACCCAAAACCCAAAAAACGGTCAAAAGACCCCCAGGGATTTTTTTAAAGTAAGCCAAATCCATTCTTTTGCCCGGCAAAGTGTCTGCAGACACATTGCATCCATAATTGGTCCGCAGACCTATCAAATACAAACCAATAGTGGTCCTCAGACCACACCAAAGATTACTCAAAATGGCGTCGTAGTCACAAAGAACCAAAGCAAACTCACCTGGTGCACACAGGTCGAACTAATTTATTTTCTACTGCCGACTCTTCCGACCAAACGGTCAGATCCAAGGGTTTTGCCTTTCAGGACCCCAGCCGGGATGACCACTAGGCGAGGCACCGCCTAGTCAGACAGGCGGGGCAGCTGCAAGTACTAAGCTCTAGCATGCAGGGACCCCGATCCGACCCGACGTGGCGCCATCCTCCACACCCGTCTGCGGGTGAAGATGGGTCACCCCATGGAGTCCTTGTTCGGGCGCCAACTGAAAGAAGTGACCCGAATAGGGTCACCCGGGTCACTCGCGACCACCTCTCGGCCTTCCAAACAAATGAAGAGTCGGTCAGACAGTAGAGAATACAAACCAAGTTATTTATTAGTATTGTGCTGCAGCGGAGGACAGTCTGACCAGCCTCATAAGATAGCTGCATAGGGACTGATCTTCACAAGCATAAAGGTAACAATTATACATTTCGTAACTAGACAGGAACACGCCCACCCAATAACTTTCCACAGGGAGACAGCTTAAACAAAGGGGCACACAGAGATGAGTTAAGAGTCTAAGACCGGGCGCACACTATCTCTCTGGCAAGGTCATCCCGCAGCTGGAATAGTGGGAGCGAACCTCTATCTAGCAGGAAAGGTATGCACTAATGAGCAACTTTCTCATGCTTTTAGTGAAGCCTAACCTTGGAGACACAAATACATCGGCACAACTTTTAGCAATGAAAGCAGAAATAAGTTTCGATCATGTTTCAAAATGGCGGCTGGCAAGAAAATGGGGTCATGAATGCTAACTTAACACAGAACAAAGCATAAGCAATATGGCAGTAATATTTCAATTCTAACAGAGGGGGGTGCAGCCTCCCTCCCTGAGGCATTTTCAGCCCGGGGACCAATCCCCGGGCCTCAATGTATTTGTTAAGGGGAGGGAGGTATGCAGCACCCCACCCCGCGCCATTTGAGACCCCAGGGACTCCATGCCCCCGGGCCCACTGTATTTATTAAGGCAAGGGGGGCACACAGGCCCCCTCCCTTGCCTTAAAAAGTCCCTGGAGACCACACTCCCTAGGGCTCTCAGTTTAATTAAGAGGGGGGGGGGTGGCCCCTCTCCCTGAGCCTTAAATGGCCCAGGGCACCCCATCTCTAAGGGCCAGCTCAATTACTGTGTCCCGGGGAGCCCACACCCGAGACACAGTAGTTTCCCTGCCTGCGCTATAAGGTGCAGGGAAACATGTGTTCACTACCGTCTGGCGGGAGCCTTTTTAATTCTCCTGCCAAACAGGAGCAAACACTATGGGTCCAATTACGATGCTGCCCGAAAAGGCTCCGACCATCGGTTGGAGCCTTTGACGGTCGCTTCTTGGTTTACTTTCCTTCCGCCGCATTACTATGCTGGCGGACAGAAACTAAACCAGCCGGTCATTCTGGCTGGCTTCCTACAGTCGGAGGCCAGCCCGTAATCCCAAAGGGCGGTCTTTCCGCCCTTGGGATTACGATACATGGATTTGGGCAGGGTTGAGGGCGGGGCGCTTGCCAGCACCAGCAGACTGTTTTGAAGGGCACATTTGGTGTACTCCTTGCATACTTCAGTTGGAACCAGTCCAGGGAACCCTTGGCTCCTGCTCTGGTGCAAAACTGGACAAAGTGAAGAAATAAAAACCTTCTAAGGGGTTCACTGATACACCTGGCCCTTTAAACCAACAAAGAAGAGATGGGCACGGAAGCTGCAATATCAAAGGAACATATTTAATAACCTCACAACAGGGAGACTGCGTCATACAGTACCCTCAGGCCACTGTAGGAGACAGTCTAAGGGGTACAGAGAACAGGGGCCTTTTATACCCACACAGGGGCTCAAAAGGAGGAGGTACAAGTACATATGAGAAGAGTTACACACATAGATGGTCATACAGAAAATGCAAGAAGGAGGAGTAATGAGTTGTTGACATCAGTAAGAACAGCCTGACAGTTACACACTAGAAGCAGGTGCATTCTGGCAGCTACCGGTCTTTCTGGGCATGTGCAAGGCTCTGGAAGAGGGAGAAAGCACATGGCTAACTAAAATGGCTGCCAAGAACAAAATGGCTTTCAGCTCATGCTAATAGCAATTCCTGCAATCTTTAGCAAAAGGACATGGTTATTTTCTCCCCTGTGTTCAGCCCCTCCTCTGGGAGGGACCTCTGAGTCATTCCAACCCTTTCCCTAGGGTACTTAAGGGCTTTCATGTGGGTGGCTCTTCAGATTCATCGCAGGACAAGACTCAAGCCTGAAACCATTTCAATCTTCGACTGTCAGGACACCTGGACTTCACCTGGAACAAGACTGCATCAAGGAAGACTCCTACGGCTCTTGGTCTCACTGTTCTGCAGGTCTTCTTTGTCGTCTGTGTCTGTGCTTCTTTCAGGATCTTTAACAGATCTGTGGGCAACAATGACACCCGAAGTAGTCTCCCTTGGAGTGAAGGAGACACTCCCCTGCATCTGCAGGCACTGCAACAAAGCTGACCGGTCTACTGCTCCTGATGTCCCATGGACTTCGAAAGGTTCAGCAACACAGGTGGTGGTTCGGCATCTCCCACGAGGCCTGACTAGTCCTCTCTGGAATTGTGTGGCCAGTACCCCTCCTTGGAACCACTGGGACCAAACCCCTGTGCTGACATCAGTTAGAACAGCCTGACAGTTACACACTAGGAGCAGGTGCATTCTGGCAGCTACAGGTCTTTCTGAGCATGTGCAAGGCTCTGGAAGAAGGTGAAAGCACATGGCTAACTAAAATGGCTGCCAAGTACAAAATGGCTTTCAGCTCATGCTAACAGCAATTCCTGCAATCTTTAACAGACGGTCCTTTTAGCATGAGCTAAAGACATCCCTATGATCTAGAAGGAACATAAAAAATATTTTGCACATTTATTCTCATAAATTCATCAATATCCTAATCCATTGTTAGGTGGGCATTTCTCATTCTAAATATTAAGCGAGCATATATAAAGTATAAAGAGGAGTACAAAGGGAACAGAGCATTGGGTCATAATTAACACACCAGTATCAGGAGAACACATATCTAAAAAAACATTTTCAATAGACTTTTCCAATGTTCTTTTTATGAGGGCAGAGTATCAATTAATATACTTTAGGAGGAGGGCAAAGTAACATTTGTCAACTGCTCAGAAGAACGTTTCTCTTGCAGAATAAACAATATTCCTAATGCAAATATTAAAGCAGTCAGACATATTATTACAAAAACAATCCTGGCTGCAGGGGACCAGGAGGACCACACAGGGCCATAGGAATTAGGACGAGGAGCCGCAAAGGGCTGCTCCTCCTCAAAAATGGGACGACCGAAAGGGTACATTGCTAACAAAAAGAAGTCCTTGGGAAATTGAAGCCGCTGTACAACCAGCCAAAGAGGAGTCTTCCCCCTGTTTCCGTTTGAGCCTCACATGCAGGCTCCTATTGTTCATCCAACGGTGGAGCTGCACAACTCACAACTCAGGAAAAATTATCAAGGCCCAGTTTCAAGGGAAAAGTTTCTTCTTTCAGGATAGGGCAATCTCCGCCCCCCCCCCCTTCCCCCCAAGGGCAAAGGTCCTCAGCGATCCTGTCCAGTGTCTCAGGCAGTGTACCAGTTTTCTTCACTTCAATCTAACAGGCACCAAAGCCACAACACCTGTACCCGAAACTCAAGTCCTTCCCTGACTCCTGTATTGCTCCGCTGGCGCACTGCTCTTTTGTTGGGGCCACAGATTGTACTCAGTGTGCTCAGGTATCTCTTGATCAACAAACAAAGGTACAAACTTTATGGCCAGTATTCAGGGGCGTGATGCTGAAGTACCTGAAGCAACCCTTATTTCAAAGGGGGTCACCTCAAGCAAAAGCCTCCTTGCTGTTCTGGTCGGTCTGTGACTCTCAGCTGGGCATCAAAAACTGGATCTATGACTTCTCCTTTCTGATTTGTGACCCCGTCTTTCGCCCAAGAAAGTGGCAAGGGTACACACTTCACATCCCAGTGCTGCCGGCCTTGTACCTTCACTGGGGTCCTAGTTGCCAGCAACGCCTGTGCTGGTTACCTTCACCTTGGCTTCAAGCTGGACTAGTGCTGACTCCTCAGGCTGGATCTGATGTCCGGGCCCCTCTGGCAATGGTTGTAAGGCAGAAAATATCTATTGGTGGACAGAACAAAAGGTCTTTAGACAAGGCGTACAAATAATCTATCAACAGAGAGGAGAGTCTCAGAATACCTTCTCAGTCTTGGGGCACCCAATATATTAGCAAGGCACCCAAGAACCACTTCATCTATCTGAGAGTAAAAAAACCTGAACCTATTACACTATTTGAAGCAGCTAAGGAAGTCTGTGTTCATTTACTAAATTCTGAAGAAAAGAGAAAAACAATACAGACATACTCTAAATCCTTACATTTGTGTATTCCTATATTATTAATCTGAAGAACCTCAAGAAAAAAAGGAAATGTTCTACACTTTTACTCATAAACCTTGCATTACTTGTACAGGACTGCAGACACTTCTAAAATGATTTTTCTTTCATAAAGACAGCTAAATTGTACGCTTAGGACCATGCTCTCAAGTTATAGGTGCAGCAGGAAAATCTAAAACTGCTAATTTAACAGGGATTCTTATTGCATAAAGAACTAAAAAAAACTCAACGTAGTGGGTACATAAATTTCTCCATCAGAATATATTGTAACAAACAAACTCCCATAAAACAATATTTTCCTTTAAAAATGTTTGCTGAGGATCACATGGGTGTCTTCCCTGACATTATAAACCTTATGCATTCTACTTTTCACGATGTGGACTATGCAACATCATTCACCAGCTCTAATAAGACTAGCAATGCCCGTGCAAAACTGTATGTAGCATGAGAATGACATATAGTTTCCCCTTAAAGGTCAAATAAGGGAACAGCAATCTAGACTACTCATCCTTTCATAATTTCATCAGACAGGATGGGCAGTAACATAGCATATATATTTTTTTCTTCATTTTATTAAATGCTAACAATTTTAAAACAGTATTACTGAATAGCCAATTAAATGTCTCATGGCTATTTCCTAGACAATTTAGACAGGCTCAAAAGAGAGAGAGAAAAAGAGAGAGAAAATATAAATTTGCCTACCCTTAATTTGTAGAGGAGCTAACCTCCTTCCCCTATTTCGACAGTAGGAAAACCTGAAATAGGTTTACCTTCTGTCAACACTATCTACCCCTATTTGTGGCAACTGGGCACAAACAAACTTGTAGGAGGTAAATAGCACATTGAGGTAGCTAGAAAACATTAGAAACCAACCACCAATTCCTTTAGCAATTGTACTAGTGTAACATGAGGGCGAATGAATGCAAACTAAATCCCATTGCCTCCTTATCTCAGCCCTTGCACAGTAATCTTTAAACTAAAAGCATTAGTGCTATATACATGGCAGAGCTATTCTCTAATCAGGGCCAACATATACCACTATATTTCCTTCTGTTCATATGACTGCACAAAAAACTTATTTTTGCCAAAAATAGTAAGCAAAGCTTCTATTTCTCTCCCTGCGCTGTCATCTCGTCTTTCAGAATTTTTCAGAGCCCGAAGTGTCAAAGCAAAAGCCTGCCTTTAGCCCTGCTAGGCTGCTAAATGCAGAACTCGACCTTTAACCCTTACCAGCTGCCCTATTTTGTGCAAGGCTTTCCATGCGGCTTTTCCAATACAAAGCAACTTATGGACTCACAGCTGAAAAGCAGTCCTATGCCATTCCTGTTTGCCAGTAATTTAGAGGTAGGATAATAACTTCTGCTGGTTTTTTATACTTATTTTCATTTGTGTGCAGTGTGTGGTGTGCTTTTCTAGCAGTATAGAGGTCAGCTGCTTGTTCTATACTTGCATGTGTGCATACTGAAGCCTGAGATCAGTTTGAAAACTGCCCTGAGTGGCAGAACTGCTTTTAACAGTACATTTTGCCCAAATTTGACTTTGGTGCTAGGGGCACTAGAAAATGAATAACCTACAATGTTTTGGCATATTAAGGACCCCCAGAGTATTCTCTAGATATCCCAGGAATGGGGGATCAGAAATGTATAAGGTACACCCTTATAAAATGAGTTTTTATACGCCTGGGTAAAATGAAATTTCATATTTTAGATCCCCTCCATTGCTGTATAGCGCTGCTTAAATTCAACTTTGATGCTAGGAGTTCACAGTATGTTTATTTAGACATTACAAATCAAAACGAATTTAGTGCAATTATTTTTTAGTAAATTTTTGTAATATAGTCACATTTTAAAAAATAATAATTATCACCAACCCTTTTGCTGTTTCCACATATGAAAAGCAAGCCTCATTCCTTTCCTTTTGCTTTTAAATGCATGTTATGTTATGGTATGTTATGTTATAGGGTATTTCTTAAGCGCACGGCTACTCCACAGATTGTCCCGGCGCTAGCCTGACCCCAAAACAGAGAAGCAAACCTGAATAACTGCCACAATATTTCTGAAAAAGCCAGGTCTTTAAGCCTGTTCGAAAATTGAGAAGGTCACATTCTTGCCGCAGGATAAGAGGGAGGCTATTCCATAATCTGGCTGCGACCACCTGAAAAGAGCGGCCGCCCTTGCGAGAACGGTGGAATTTGGGCACAATTGTTAATTGTTGGAATGATGAACGCAGTGTTCTGGAGGGTTTATAGGGTTGGATTTTATTTCAAATATATGGGGCTCCAATTTTATTCAAAGCCTTAAAAGTTAAAACCAGGGATTTAAAACAGATCCTCTGTCTTACTGGTAGCCAATGCAAAGTGATCAGATGAGAGGACATATGGTCTCTTGGACCCACTGCAAGGACTGCCCTTGCCGCTGCATTTTGAAACACCTGCAGACGATTTAAAAGGTAGTTCGGGAGGCCCAGATACAGCACGTTTACGTAGTCCAGCCTGGACATGATCAGAGCCTGGACCACAGTTTTCCTGTGCGCAATCGGGAGGAGGGGGAGAACATTTCTCATCGTTTTTAGTAGTCCAAAACATGTGCCTGCCGTTGATTGAACCTGGGTCTTCATGGCCATATCTGAATCAATTTTTACTCCTACATTTTTCACAGTGAGGGCAGGCTTCTCCGGAGGCGAATGATTATTAGGCCACCATTTGCGCCATTCGTTGTCCGGGGTGTGCCCAAAAAAGATAATTTCTGATTTATCCAAGTTACAGAGTAGCTGGTTTTGGTTAAACCAATTGAACACCTCGGTTAGACAGATGTTGACTTTATTTCCATCTAACACCTCCTCCTTACCACATGTGAAAAGGAATTGCGGTTCATCTGCGTAAGATATATAATTTGCATTTATAACCCTATAAACCTAAGCACAGAGGCTTTACTTAAACCTAAAATAGCTTGCGCCACTTTTTAAAGAGCAGTGATTATTTTACCATCAGATCCACAGGTGTACTTACATAAAAAGCAACAAGAAAGAAAAATCCCTAATCCTTTCACTGTTTTCCAAAACAATGAAACTGTCTGTTCTAACTTTTAAAATCAGCAGTCTTTAATGCACGCCTTTATACCATGTTTGCACTAACTTAAAATCTAGTTGACTCAGCATTTTCCCTCCGTGGCCTGCGATCAGGTAGAGCCATGTGTTATTGACTCAGCTGTGCTCTTGACCAGCAGGCGTCAATTTCTACGCCTTTCAAGCCAGCACAAATCTATCGTTCTGTAATGTGGTATTTATTTAAGTAACAACCAATTGACTCAGATGATGTGAATGCCTTTTAATATCTAATACAATGTATCTAAGGAAAATGCAGGAACATTTTATATTGAGTCCTAGGTGTTTAAAGCACACAATTTTGTGGCTCAATGATTAGAGCGGCAGACCCTGATGCAGAGGTCTAGCCCGGGACCAGGGTTCAATTCCCTGCCTCGGCGGGTCTTGGGCTAAAAAATTCCATGGACCTGATAATTCTCTCCTCGGTGCCATTCCAATCATGGAGTCCCACTCTGCAACTCTGGGCAATAGCTTGCTTAATCTCCACAACGGCCCCCACAACGCTACGGATGCCTGGCCTCCACCTTGGGGGTGCCCAGGAGTGGACGCCTCACAGGGAAAGCCAGGATGGGTTCCACAGCGGTATTCGTACAAGCGCCTTGAGACCCTTGCGGGTGAGTAGTGCGCTATACAAGTATCAATTTACAATTTTGTTTTTTCTTCCTTTCTATGAGGCCTATTTTATTCCTATTGATTGTGAATTCTAATTTATCTTTAGCATTGTGGCAATTTGCACATCCAGAATTTGCTACTATTTTACTTCCAATGTGCTATTTAGCATATGTTACATAATTAATTTCTTGAATTTTAAAATTTAATTCTTTCAATGACATTTGCATAACAGAATGACAAAAAAAATTCCAGACATTTTCAGAAGGGGGTCATACACTCAGAACACACAATACAGCGTGCTTAAGGCTAGCCATTCTTACACAAAGAGTGCAATCGCTACTCACTCACACAAGTACCACCGGTGTCAAAGCACAAACCACATAGACATTTAAACACACAATTAACCCCCAAATCAACACTTAGGACAGAAACAAAAGACAGCCCACAGACTGTACTTAAACCAAACCATTTGTAAATACTAATTGTAAGTCATATTTACAAGAAAAGCTCTCAAAAGTAGTCTAAAAGACTGCACCAAAACAGCCCAAAAGATTATTCCATGTTCAAGAAGTCAAAATACACCAAATTCGCCAGTTTTGGCTGGCAGAACACTCAAAAAGCGCTCTGCATGTCACCACTTATGAATGTTACTAAGTGCATAGACCAGGATCCTTTTTTATGTACATATTTAGTTCCATGGGGTACTTAGTCACCAAGGAAGAAATACCTTTTTATACCTAAACCTATTTAGGTATCCCCTCTAGGGGAACCGGCAGAGTTAATTCAAGATTCACATTGGTACCTCCAAAAAAAGCAGCACATTCTTGGATGTGCGCTTAAAACAGGCATGCCAAAAATATTGTAGCATATACAATATAATACAGCAGTGGCACTTAACACAATATGCGCCGTTACGAATTATTCAAAAGTTAGAGAAAAATCTCCTCAATACCTGCCTACATAAATTGCAATTTACATATATTTCCAAATTCCAAAGTCTTTGGCCAAACAAACAAATCAAATGTCGACGACCTTACCAAGCACAAATATCCATACTCCACTGCCAGGTTCTGAGTGACCTAACGGTCGTTTTAAAATACTCACGCCAAAGAAGTTCTCAGTTGGGAGTGGCAAACACTTGGAGGATCAGATCAGAAAGACCAGAAATATACTGGGCTGGAAAGACAAACAATCTCCGTGCGCAGAGTACCTCCTCAGTAGATTCCTGTCCTGTCCTCCTCAGTAGATTCCTGTCTCCTGTCAAGACCACTCCCTTGGATAGCCGCTTCTCCGCTGAGGTCCACGTTTGGGCGCCATTTGAAGAAATAAAAACCTTCTAAGGGGTTCACTGATACACCTGGTCTTTTAAACCAACAAAGAAGAGATTGGCACGGAAGCTGTAGTATCAAAGGAACATATTTAATAACCTCACATGAGGGAGACTGCGTCATACAGTACCCTCAGGCCACTGTAGGAGACAGTCTAAGGAGTACAGAGAACAGGGGCCTTCTATTCCCACAAAGGGGCTCAAAAAGAGGTGGTACAAGTACACATGAGAAGAGTTACACACATAGATGGTCATACAGAAAATGCACAGTCAACAAGTAGGAGGAGTAATGAGTTGCTGACATCAGTTAGAACAGCCTGACAGTTACACACTAGGAACAGGTGCATTCTGGCAGCTACAGGTCTTTCTGAGCATGTGCAAGGCTCTGGAAGAGGGAGAAAGCACATGGCTAACTAAAATGGCTGCCAAGTACAAAATGGCTTTCAGCTCATGCTAATAGCAATTCCTGCAATCTTTAACAAAAAGACATGGTTATTTCCTCCCCTCTGTCCAGCCCCTCCTCTGGGAGGGTCCTCTGAGTCGTTCCAACCCTTTCCCTAGGGTACTTAAGGGCTTTCATGTGGGTGGCTCTTCAGATTAATCGCAGGACAAGACTCTAGCCTGAAACCATTTCACTCTTCGACTGTCAGGACACCTGGACTTTGCCTGGAACAAGACTGCATCAAGGAAGACTCCTACGGCTCTTGGTCTCACTGTTCTGCAAGTCTTCTTCGTCGTCTGTGTCTGTGCTTCTTCCAGGATCTTTAACAGATCTGTGGGCAACAATGACACCCGAAGTAGTCTCCCTTGGAGTGAAGGAGACACTCCCCTGCATCTGCAGGCACCGCAACAAAGCTGACCGGTCTACTGCTCCTGATGTCCCATGGACTTCAAAAGGTTCAGCAACACAGGTGGTGGTTCTGCATCTCCCCTGAGGCCTGACCAGTCCTCTCTGGAATTTTGTGGCCAGTACCCCTCCTTGGAACACTGGGACCAAACCCCTGTGCACCACGCTGACTTGCCGTTGCCAAGGCTTGTTGGCTCTGCACTCCAGAGTTCCTAGAGCTACAAGAAGCTCCACCCTCCATCATCTCTTCCTGCCAAGATCTTCATCCTCACCACATCGTCTGCACCTTGGGCCTTCATCTTTGGTGAGCTGCTTGAGGTCCTCTTGCTATTCCTGTGCCTGAGGTTCTTCTCCTGCTTCAGTGGGCTCCCCTGCTTGCTCGGGTCCTGCTCTGACTCTCCTGCACTTGGTGAGTCTCTTGCTGGTCCCAACGCTGCTCCATCATAATTTTTCACATTTGTTGCTGCTGCCAAGGCTTGTTGGTGCTCCCGCCGGACACCGACATCCTTGTTCTCGACTTACGACATGGGACAGGGCGTGCATGGCTCCTGGTCTTTCTGAGTGTTGCCTGGTCCTCACAGCTGCAATGACAAGGTCACCGTCAACAGTCCTGCATCCTCCTACATCGGTGGGCATTGCTCCTCTGTGCCACCTGTTCACCTCTGAGTGGCATAGACTCTGTCCCTTCTGCTTGCAGGTTCCTCACATCAACAATCCACCAGTGGAATCCACCGGACTCTTGCACCTTCTTCGCCATCGGGCATCTTTACTGAAGTCCTCCATTGTGGTCTATGGCGATTTCCGACATCAGCTCGCACCTATGCACCCGGCTTCCCTGGTGTAGGTATCCTGGTTCCTGGTGTATCTACGGGTGGGGTGCCTCTCGAACATACTGTCTTCCATGAGGTTTCTTCAGAGTCCACTGGGAAGGGTCTTTCTTCTTCAAAACTGCAACTGGCCTTTCCCATTGACTTCTATTGAGTACAGAGTTGTGTTTCCACTCTGCACACAGCCTCTTTGGGGTTCCTGGGTAATAACCTTGGGTGGTTCCTTGGTTACCCAGCTCTTCTAAGTCTCCTGGTCCAAGTCCTGACTTCAGTCGTAGTTCGCATTTCACTTTCTTAGTATATGGTTTGGTCTCCCCCTGGAGACCACTGTGTACTGTGCTTACTTACATCTTGCAATTGAAGTATCGTTGTGTATTTGTGTTGATATCTCCGGGTGGGAGATATACCAATGTGTCAGTGAGGGTTGTGTAATAAATAGACATATTTTATAACTACACTGTGTGTTTCTTGTACATATAACCTACACTGCATGATTAGATCTGATAAATCAAGCTGCTTAACACTCCTTCTGGACTAAGCCTGAAGGCTGCTCTTCACAGCTACCACTTAGAGAGCTTTCTAAGGTTGTCTAAGACCACTAAAACCACCATAAGGGTTGTCTGGAATAGTGCAAGGTGCTTCACTTAAGTGTGCACCATATACTAAGCCAGCCTCCTACATTGGTGTGCAGCAGTCGGGATTTAAGCCTGCACTTTTTACCAGCTAATCTAGGTGTGGTTAGTTGAAAAACCATCACTAACATTGGGCACATATAAATACTTTTTGAAAAGTAGTAAGTTCTACTGAACCTTCTGGATTGTTAGTTGAGGGTCTAGCACAACCCTTTCTACAAACCCGTTTTAAGTTTAGTTTCCACTAGGGTAGGTAGGTGCAACACCACACTACACCTAGTTTTACCATGTCTTTAGTTTGGGAATCCAGTGGGTTCCAATCTTCTAGATACATTGGTCTTAAGTTCCAGGAACTTAGAGCCCTGGCTGCAGCTAGGAAGTTAAAGACAGGTAGTAATCTGCTGCTGCAGGATGACCTCCCGAATGCTGGTAGGCCAGAAGGACAGGACAATATGAGTGGGATTGCTCCAGAAGATGGGTCAAGGGTGGTTCATCCCAGTGACACAAATTCTGAGCATGACTAGGAGGAGGCTGATGACTCCACACTGGTGAACTCTGATCCTCCAGTGAATATTGCAGATGGTACAGAGGGTGTCCCTAGAGGTATGTCCCCCTTTATTCCTCCTGGGAGGGTGCAGAGAATGCAGGTGAGGTCTAGGTCATCCTATGCTAATTCAATTGCCTCTAACAATTCGATAGTAACCTCCATCTCTAGTCAGAGGGAAGACTCCTAAGAGAGGGAATACCATCTGCTTAAGCTTGAGAGAGCCAAGCTCAGAATCAAGCAAGAGCAGCTGGCCATTGATAAGGAAACTTTGGAAGTATAGGGGGCTTGGAAGAAATTGGGACTACAGTCCCATGGTGGCAGCACTAGTGTCCCTAGGCGGAGTCGAGTCAGCGGAGATTTGCCGGCATCCGCCGGTATCTGCTGGTACCTGTGCCCGTGCTGGGCGATCCCCTACCGCTACTGCTGTCATTGCTGTCACCATCAGCTGCCGGCCCCCCTTCAACCGAGAGGAGCGACGCTGCGAGAGCGGAGGGGAGAGGAGGAGCGGCGGCGGCGGAGCAGAGCGGAGGAAAGCCGCGAGGGTCGTGGCCGTGGAAAAGGCTGCTGGGACCCCGCCTTGACCCCGCCTGGACCCACGTGAGTGTTCCGGCAGCGTGAGTGTCCCAAAGGGGCAGGGGGCCACGAGAGCCACAGAAGCGACGTGAGCCTCCCTATACTAGGGGGAGTGGGGTCGGAGCACCGTGTGCAGCAGGTTGTGAGAATCCCAATGAAAGTAGGAGCAGAGCGGAGCTTGAGTGGTGGTTGGGCTATGCCAGACCACCCCCCGCGGCGGTGACAGGAGCTGCACCTGGAACCAGTTCTGATCCTGTCAGCGGCAGGAGGAGCTGAGAGAGTCGTGGGAACTGCTCCAGTGTCGCGCCAGAGGCAGGAGCCAGGAGCCAGCACCCCCCGCAGCAGTAGGAGCCATACTAGTGTCCCCACTGTCACTGGAGAGTCTCCCCTAGGAGGCAGGAGGCAGGAACAGCAGCAGGGAGTGAACTAGTGCCCCAGCAGCGGTAGGAGGAGCCGTGGGCATCTCCCCACCGGCTACATTGGCTGCATTGGCGCCGCGCAGGAGTTGTGTCTGTGCCCATTCCAGCGGCTGGAGGGAAGTTCCTCCAAAACTTCTCCAAAGCAGCAGGTACCGCAACAGAGAATACCAGTCGCTCTCAGCCATCCACTCTCTGCCATCCACAGTCACTTCTGAGCCCTGGTTACCATACGGAGCATACCGATATAGCCATAGTAATGAGGTCGGGTAAGAAAAGAGCTCAGCCTGCGACTAAGCCCAAGCTTAAGGCCAAACGAACTGATGATAATAAACCAGCCAGCGGGAGCTTGATCACATCCCCAGAAGGGACCGGGTCCAGTAGGGGTTCAGCTCATTAGGCCGGAGTTCACTACTACCATCTTCGTCAACCAAAAATTACATCAAAATGTCATCTCTTAAAAGATCCACCTTCATTTATTTTTTCATCTAGCGGCAAAATCTTGGGCCTCCAGTACCCCCTACTTCCCCTACCTTGCAAGGAATCACCTGTACCAGCGTTGCAGGGACTGGTCCCCACTCACGCCATCAACACGTCCCTTTCCACGGCTGCCTTGTTAACGAATGGAACTAATGGCAAAAAGGCGCTCGACAACAGGGGCACCAGTAGCATAGCTGCCCTGCAAAAGGAAGGCAAGGGAGGGCAGTCCCCCTCCGGTCTACCGTCTCCTCAAAAGTTCATAATCACCTCAATTACTCCACACAACCAGAGGGGAAGACAACCCTCATTCAGCCATACGTCAAGCCCAGGCAAGGATTCTAACCAAGAGGATGAGGCGCTCAGCAGCTCTAACTAAAATGACCTTTTTAAGCCCACTAATGTCTCCCTCCACACTTCGGAGGCCACTAAGACCATTCAACTGCCTACAGAAGCAACTGTAATTGTACATAAAAAGGGCCATTACAAGCAGCTGAAGGAGGACATTGAAATCATACAGGACTCAGGGTGCGACGGCCCTACCAATTTCTCTTACTTAGGACTACAGGAATGGGGGGACACAATTCTTCCTGACATTCAGTTCACCCCCGCTAAACAACCTCTGTCTACAGCCAAAACCAAAGAAAACCAGCATGTTATAATCAGGTTTTTCATCAGGAGGCAACTTTAACAAATCAACAGAGTTCTTCAGCCCTTTTGGAATCCCCCGGCCTCCTAAGTTTATCAGGGATTGATCTAGGGACCCAAACATCGAAAGCACCTAAAACATGGGATATTCTTTTAAACACAATGCAACGAACGGTCGACACTCTACATTACCAGTCCGATAAAATGGATTTGCAACTGACCATACTTGACACCTTGGCCATCTTTGTGGGGCGGATTGACGAGAAATTAGGCCAACTAAATCTTCTAATTGGTAGAGCCCAGCAGGAAGCAAAGTTGATCTGCAGCTGTGGCCCAATTATTGACAAACTATCGTCACTTCCGGAAATAGTATCTACTCTGATAGAAGGTTTGCCAAAGGGGCACTATAAAGTGGGACCGGACACCAACACCAGCATAAAAACTAATCTCGAAAACTTAAAAAAGGACCCTTCTGCAGCCAAAACTACTGACAAATCTGTACTGTCATCCCCAGAGTGCACTTCGCCCAAATGCCCCCTTCGACCCTCCAAGCACCAAAACCCAACTCAGAATGCCAAGCAGCGTCGTCATCAAAGAAGGAAAGGCCGCAACAAAAAACTAACTTTAGCCTCTCCCAAGGGTTACCCCATTTTTTAGACAGAATCTGGACAGCAGCCACCTGAACTAAAACTTTTCTCAGCACTCTTCACAAGTGCAGAACAAATTCCTACTGAGACTAGTGAACCCACAATAGGGCGAAACCCGGCACTTCACAAAGAGGCACCAATACTGGGGGCAGGCCGGGCCCAGTCCAGCAGCCACACTGGCTCTCAAAGTACTATGGTTCTTAGTCGGACTAGTAACGGGAAAGCTGTTAACTTCCCTAGACAACCACCACCAAATACGCCAAAGGAGGTGCCACTCACACATGGTACTGATTCGGCACCGGAATCTACGATCATCCCCTACCCGCCCCAATTATCGGGCGAGGAGCCTACAACACCTGGACCTTCGGGTCCCTGGGCTCAACTGCCTCCTCACTCAGACGGAGCCCCTAAAGCCCCCTCAGTTTTCAAGTCTCAATACCCTCCTACTTTTGATGCCAATTCGAGACCCCCACAACAGTTCACTTCAAACAACAGAGGAACTTACTTGGGTGGCATCAATCCAATAGTTCAGCCGGGACACCAAACCATGAATTCCACCATTGCTGTTTTCACTCCAGAATACGTATCAAAGGGCCCAGTTGACATCTTGAATAGGGGGAACCTACTTCGACTCCTAACCACCATGCCAACCTTAAATGATTTATGCTCAGCAGACCTTCTCTCAGTAGAATTTATATAAGTCGAGAAAACACAGAACCTGGAAGCCACAAAAGCAACTTGGAGGTCGTCCGAAATTGCTAATAAAATTCTGGAGGCGCAGACAACCCTTAAAGCATGGGGGATCCAATCAGCCCTACACCGCAACACAGGATATCCGTTCCCCCTGCTTGAGAGACCCCGCGAAGAATTATCTCCGAAAAACTCACAGACCACGTCAGTGCTAAGGGGCGCCCAGGGTCGATCACTGTTAAAGAGGCAGGTGCTGAACCATTAAGAGGGCACAACGGCTCCCCACTCAGACAATTTAGAAAACTTACGGATTTTTAGGACGATCAACGCCACGAACTATCCACAATGACAGGGCAACCCGATAAGGAAAGATCCGAATCTAGACATTACGCCAATGAAATTGTGTTCATGGAACATAAACGGGCAAAACAACAAGGCTGCAGATGCCGATTTCCTTCAATATGTAAAATCATTTGATATTATCCTATTACAGGAAACATGGTTAGAAAACCCTGTGCAAATAGAGGGTTATACCTGTTTTTACTTTTCAGCTACAAGGAAAAGCAAATATGGCCGGCTAGCGGGTGGTTTAGCCTCTTACATTAAAATCACAAAAATTCACAGTGCCCTGGAACTGACCCCTCAATCCCCAGTTATAAACACCGTTAAGATCAAATTAAACCTCAAAGGGAAAAAGAAGAGGTGCTGGTGATCAACACCTACATAAATCCAAAAGAGAAAAAACAGGAGTCGAAATTTCTATTGGATTATTTGCACCAATTGATGTCCACGCAAACTGCCTCCAAATTCATTTTGTCGGGGGATTTCAACCAACATATCCTAGGCTCGTCCATAAACAATGACATTCAAGCTCAGTCATTCTATTGGAATATTCCAACCCAATCCACCAATGGCCAGGGAAAAATCCCCAAATTGGGAAAGGAGCTACTAGAAGAGATGGAGCATTTAGGGCTGAGAGTTTTAAACGGAAGATTCGCAGGCGATTCACCATCTGCCGCCTCATTTCATTCAGGTAACATGTCCTCCACAATAGATTACACATTCGTATCTCTTCCAATTTTCCATCACATACTAAACTTCAGCCTAGGAGACAAAGGGGATAGTGACCATCGACCCCAGGAAGTCTCCATTCTTGCTTCTCCAGATCTAACCCTTCCCAATCCAATAGGATTCTAAGCTTGCCACACAATAAACCTCAGAATTAAGAATTAAGTCCTCAGTGGCAAACACAAAGGAGGTACTCTCAGTAGCAAAATTTCAATTAAACAGTCTGAAATACCCCATGGGCAATCCTATAGCCCTATGGGAGACCTTCACGGACGTTTTTGCGAACCTCTATTCAACTACAGTTCGGCACTATTCGCCTCACGGCCCAACGGCCACAGGGAAGATCTCTAGTGTTCAGAAATCGGCCCTGAAACATCATAAAAACGCCATAAACAAATTACTAAGGCTGCTGAGGACACATCCAGGGGGCACGGGCCTTTCCCAACAGCTTCGCAGACAAAAGGCTGACTTTAAAAAACTTAAATGGGGGATCAAAAGACGTAAAGAAGACGACTTTTGGGCCAAACTCCACTATGACATTAAAGCAAACAACAGTGCTCGCTTCTGGTCCACCCTGAATAAACTCCTAAATCCCAAACATGGAGGCATAACATCACATGTAACAGATAATGCCTGGGATCTCTTTTTAGCTACCCACTTTAATCAACAGGCTGTAGGATAAATCAGGCGCCAGGATGATCAGGCGGCCAACCTACAGCAAACAACACACTATACGAAGACGCACCACTTGAAATCAGGGAATTAATTTCCAAAGGGAGGAAAGATGGAGCGCCAGGGCCAAATGGAATCCCACCAGCTCTCTTTAAACACAATCCGGATTACTGGTCAGAAACTCTGACCCCACTTTTCACCTCGGCCAGTCTGTCTGGGGCCTTCCAGCCTCATGGAAGGGCTCCCCAAAAACTATCGCCTGATCGCTCTATTGGATATAGAGGTGAAATATTTCGCAGGGCTCCTATTGATTCAGCTGCGCGAATGGGCTACCAAGAACAACTTAATCCCGCCCAGCCAAACAGGATTTTGTAGAGATGCTGGAACCACAACAAACCTTTTAGCTATATCACTACTTATTGACAAAGCAAAACAGACCAAACAAAGTCTCCAATTCTGCTTGTGGATTTCAAAGCGGCCTTTGATAATGTCAATCGAGCAAATCTTTGGAGGAAACTAGCTCTATGGGGGATTCCTGCACCCCTTTTAAATCTCCTGATCGAATTGCACTCCAACACATGGATCCAAGTGAAGCTGGGGAATGGCACCCACCTTTCGAGGCGCATAACAACAACAAAAGGCCTCAAGCAGGGGTGCGTTTTAGCACTAAGTCTTTTCAATCTATACACAGCCGATTTGCCACCAGCTCTAGATGCCTGTAACGCACACGCCCCTCGTCTGGGGGGGGTCGAACCCTGCCCAGCATATCCTATGCAGACGATGTGGTTCTGATCAGTCACACCAAAGTAGGCCTGCAACACCTTATCAATACACTGCACGGATATGCTGAGGATAACCTGCTTGAAATCAACATTGAAAAAAACAAAACACTGACAATAACCGGGAAAAATAAGTCCTACTCCTGGTTCCTTGGGACAAGGGCAATTGCGAACTGCTCTGAATATAAATATCTTGGCGTTATTGTCGACAGGGGCGGCCATATTTCAAATCACCTTGAGGCCACCAAGAGGAAAGGTAGGCTGATTGCAATAACACTCAGACAACTCAAAACCAAACTGTCCGGGCCTACTCTTCTGCCACTACTGCGTGTCGCCCAAGCAAAAATCTAATCATCAATCACTTATGGTAGCGAAGCCTTAAGAGGTACAGACGCAAAACTGCTGGACACCACTATCTCAAAAGCTTATAGAGTCCTCCTAAATCTACCATCATACACCTCAAAGGCCCAAATCCGGCTAGAATTTGGTCTAACCAAGCAACTGCTCGCAAGGCGAGGATCATGCATCAAATGCTGGTACAAAATAAAGAACTCGCCTGAAAACACACTGAATCACCAGCTCTGGGAAAACCTGCGTGGCAGCTCCACTGCACTTGCAAAAAAATACTTAGAGGAGTCATTAGCAACGACAGGCCTAAAAGATCTATGGGAAATCTCTCTTCCGAACGAACAATTCAAACGTGTTGTAAATAAGAACATAAAGTGACTCTCCGTTATAGAGTATAAAGCTACCTTTGCTCACAGACGCCACGCATGGATGATACTGAGCACTTACAAATCGCCCGGGTTACAGGCTTATTTCGGACTGGGTTACTGCAGGAAATCAAAAGAAACATTTCTAAAACATAGGCTTGGAATCTTACCAGCCATACCCCACTTACAACCTTGGCTGAGAAGGAATTGCGGGCCTACATGTAGGCTGTGTGGCTCAGGGAAAGAAGACATGGACCATCTGATATGCTCCTGCAAAAAGTTAAAAGGGGAAAGAGTAGCTCTCCTGAAAACCACCTTCAACGAACTTAATATACGCACACGGAGACAAGCAGTCATTGCATGCTTTGACCCAAGACTTTTACATCTGAATGTACTGCTGGCACCAGTTCCTTGTCTGGGACTAACCTCTATCCCGGTTAACCTGCACATTTGCGCCTCCTCCAAGCCCGCTTCCGCCTCCGCCTCCTCCAAGGCCCGCTTCCGCCTCCAGGTGCGACGCATCAACACATCAGTGCGAGGAAGCCGTTGACGGACGCTAGTGAACGCCGAAACGCCGACCAACGCCAGAGTAGTGCCACCGACGGCGTGTGTATCGCCGCGTAGGCATATTGGGGGTTCGGGAGAAGAGCCTTGGTTGTGCAGGGCACGGAGGGACAGGGTGAAGGCCCGGGGAAGGTCCGGGGAAATTAATAGGAAGTCCGTGCAGCCCATATGCTCACGCGCCGAGGGGCAGAATCTGACACTGTCTCGGATCGGCAAGATGTAAAGTGGCGCTGCAGCACTTTAGTGAGCAGAACATTTTATTCTGCGTATTTAATATAAAGGACAACAGGAGAGCAGCCGAAATCAGCAGAGCTGTGTAAAGCAGGAGACTGTGTTGGAAAGATATATAAGCACAGGCTATAACAAGGGGCTGGAAAAGAGTGCAGGGGAAAAACCGTGGGAATAGAGGTAAGTGCTGAATAACAGTTATTTTATGCTGGAGCAATCTGTAGTGGTTTAAAGATCTAAAATGTTATTCTTTAAGGTTTAAATTAACCAACATCTAATTATAGCCCTATGAAACATAATCTAATCTAAATCTAGTGTTGGAACAAGAGACGGAGTACCCCCAGAGGAGGCCTGTACCCAATGAGCCAGATACCCTGGTAATCTTAATCCAGCTGGGGGAGAGTAAAAGGTTAAAGTCAGAGAAAAGAAAATGGCACCGGTAAAAGCACGGACCAAAGCGAGAGCTCGTAAGACTACAAAAACCGGGAAAAAGACTGAGAAGGATATTGTGGAGAACCCTGTAGAGTCCGGGGAAGAAAATAGAGTAAACAATCAAAGGAGGGTGGCAAGTGACCCAATCGAAAGGAAAAAGCGACGGACGAGAAATGCACAATCCCTGACCCTAACCCCTAAACCAGTAAACCAAAAAGCAGCAAAAGGTGGCGCATCAGTATCAAATTCAATCAAAGACTTCCTTGGAAGACATTTTAAGGGGAAGGACGTGTTGGAGAAGGAGTCAAGGGACATGGAGCACTCAACCTCTGGAATATCGGGCAAAGAGGATTTAATTTCCATAAACCAGATTGTACTTAATTTATCTGAGGCCTCCTTAAACACACGGCTGTCTTCTTCACCGAAAATGACTCAGTGGCCTCTTGAACGGGAAATAGAGGATGAAGGCGAAGGCGAAGAAAGAACTATCTGCAGTATTGAGCTAAGCTCAAAAGACTTAAATGACTCGATGACCCATCCAAATGAGAAGGGGGGAGATGACTATTCTCTTGGTATAGAGAATGATCTATCGCGCTCCCCACTGTGTGGGCTTGAGGTTACAGGCACTTCAAGTACCTCCATGCTTGAGGTTATGTGTGTCCTGCAAAAAACCCTGCAAGGCCTACTAGAGGTCTCGGTATTGAATAATGATCTTTTAAAAATACAAGGAGAGCAGTCTAAGGCTATGCTGGGCGAGCGGACTCAGATTAGAGGTTTAATGCCCACCTTAGCGAGCCCGATTGATGGAGTCCAGGAGGAGATAGGCTGTAAAAAGAAGGAGGAAGTAGGGTTGAGCGCCCCAATTTTAAAGAATGAGGAACCCTCAGTATATATATCTCGTCATCCAATGATTGTAAAGAAATGGGGTTAATGGAGATACTATGCAAGCGGAATCCCGAGGTTAGGAGGGGGTGAGGTAGCCCGTACTAAAAGATACCTAACCAATCTCCACGTAAGGAATAAGAGAGAAAAGGATGGAGGAAAGAAAGAACATAAAGGTAAAGAAAGGGAAAAAATGCAAAATTTAAGATTGAAGAAAGCAAAGATTCAGGTAGAAGGTGAGAGAAACCATACAAAGTTAGAAAAACCCAAGAAAGGGAAAAGTGACCCGGTATTAACATCGAGGGAGATGGAGATGAAAGAAGGGAAAAGGATAAAAGGGAGATTGATGATGCAGGGGGGACCAGGAAACCTAAATGGTAGGCAGGTACCCATAGGGAAAGAGAAGGGAGAATATAAAATAAAGGAAAAAGAACCCAGAATTAAGGGAGATTTGTATGGTACAGGGCAAGACTGCTCCCCAGACCTATGGATCTTTTTAGAACCATATAGGGATGTTAAAGGTGGGAAAAGGGTAAGGAAGCTAAATCCTCTAAACCGATCCCAACTTCTTTCCTCAATGGCTAAATGCGTAAGTCTCAGTAGCATTGGCACAGAGGATCTTAAAGAAGTGGGGTTTGTCACAAGTAGTAATGGGGGAGATGTGACTAAAGTTCTCTTTCATTCAGCCATGGTGAAAAATGCTGTAGAAAAAGCCAAAACTGAGCTGCAAAGGGAGGGAATTAGACTGGTAAGAAAGTAGGAATTACAGGGACAGTACTTTTTGACGAACCATGCGGGCCTAGGCCTACGGAAGGTAAGACTAATTAACTCAAATTGGAATAGGAAGGAGAATCTTGCAATAACGATAACAGAGAGCGGATCCGCGAGCTATGAAACAGACCTATTAATAGGAAATAGATTCAACCATCTAGCATCCCCAGATTTTAGGGCGGACGATGAGGAGGGTTTTCTGAGTGAAACTGATTAGGAACCTGGGACGTCACACAGCCTATCAGCCATTTCATGGAACATAAATGGTCTCAAGAAAATAAGTGTAAACATAGATTTTGTTAAATTTATAAGGCGAAATGATATTGTATGTCTACAAGAGACTTGGCTGTGTGACGATACCCTAGAATTACAAGCCTTAGAAGGATTTATCCAACATTCCAAAGTAGCAAAGAGGGAAAAAAATTTGGGGAGACCATCTGGGGGCCAAATAACGTTGATCTCTTCATAGATAGCAAAGAAAATCGATAAGTTAAAGCTATTATGTGATTGGGCATTAGGTTGTAGGGTCCTATTACAAAAGACCGACCCTCGATTCGAAGGAATATGTGTCATAAATGTATATATTTATAAGGGGAAGGATAATGATTACAAAGTAAATTTGGGAAATTTGAAAGAAGATATAGCGGCAGTTTGTTTAAAGTATCGGAAGGATCTAGTACTTGTGTTGGGAGATTTTAATCACAGATTAGATCCCCGAAGAGTGGATAAATGGTGTAAAGAATTTTTAGACGCTTACAACATAGAAGCAGCCATCTTTCCAAAAGGTGAGATCTCTGCACAGGATATGATATTTACCCAACTGATGGGCTCATTGGGCATGATCTGTGCAAATGGGAGATCTCACCTGGATCGACCATCTAGCCGGACCTTTGTGAGGGACCAGCAATTCTGCCCAATCGATTATATGTTCTGCCAGGCCTGGTGTTTTGAGACAATTAAAATTTTTGAGGTGGTAAAAATGTCAAGCAGTGACCATTACCCATTGAGGGCAGAAATCCAACTATCAAGCAACAATAGAAATAGAGAAAGGGTGTTGCAGATACATGCTGAATATCCAAAACGGCTGAGAACATGTATAACTGAAGAGAATGTTAAAAAGCTTTTGTTAACCCAGCATGAAATTTCAATGGAAGAAATGTATGTGAATGTTGGAATAACCTGGTATGAATCATCCTTGGGAAGGCTGGTGGTAACCCTAAAGAAGAAGTTTAGGGCAAAAAAGTCAGAGAAGGGTAGGAATAATCCTGTAAATTTGAGGAAGACCTGCTTTGATGAAGATTGTAGGAGGGCAAAGGCTGAGATTAGACAAAAGGAAAGAAAATTAAGGGCTAAATTTAAGCTGGATGTATATCAGTCGCTCCATCAAGCGAGAATCAAATATAAAAAATTAATTCGAGGAAAAAAAACAAGCTATAAAGATAAATGTTGGTCAAATATGTTGGAGGTAATAGAAACCAAAGACATTAAAGGGTTCTGGAAACTAGTCCAAGAAAGTATGGGTATGAAAACCGGCTCCCTGATATGTAAGGTTGCAGAAGATGATTGGGTGGGTTACTTAGGAGAAATGTATGGGCAATGGCCAATGCAAGAAGATTTAAGAGTTATTGATTGGAAGGCCGTTGTCAGAGGACATAAAAGAATATTTTTCCTCAGAAAATATAAAAAGTATTATAGCCAGTCTGAAGCTCACCGGTGCGGCAGGCCCAGATAACTTACCGGCTGTAATAATAAAAACAAGACCGGAATGGTGGGCTGACCTTTTTACAAATCCGTTCCAAATAATCCTGGAAACAGGAATTATCCCAGAAAGTTGGAAGGGTGCTATTATAAGACCCATATATAAAAATGGTGATTATAATTTACTGAAAAATTACAGATTGATAAATCTCCTTGATATAGGGGAAAAGGTCATCGCAAAAGCACTATTGAATGTATTAAAAGACTGGGCAGAGGAAAAACAGATTATCCCGCCGGAACAGGGGGGGGGGGGGGGGAGGTTTAAAGCTGGCCATTCTACAATTGATCATTGTTTTGCGCTATGGGCAATAGCGCGGAAGTCAATGGAAACACGGGGAAATTTATTTTGTTTTTTTGTAGACTTCCGGGCAGCTTTCGACCTGGTGGATCGGAAGCTGCTATGGGAGGACCTAACTAGCTTTGGGATCTCAAATGAATTGTTACGCTTGATACAAACCCTGCATACCAAAAATTGGGCCCAGATAATTCTAGATATAGACGGTAGTTTATCCAGGAAAATAGAGATTGGGAATGGGCTACGGCAGGGATGTGTATTGGCCCCCCTGTTGTTCTCCTTATTCCTGGCAGATCTACCTTTGATTCTAGGGGAACCAATTAGGGTTAGCCCGAAACTAGATGGGAAGCATATTGCCAGCTTACTCTATACTGACGATCTGGTAATTATGGACCAGACCGTAGTGGGCTTGCAAAGGAAACTGAATTCTTTTAACGCTTATTGTCTGAAGAAAAAACTGGTGATTAATATGGATAAGACCAAAACTTTGACTTTTGGTCGAAAGAAATCCGGTTTCACTTGGTGGATGGGGACCGAGAAAGTGGAATCAGTTTCCGAATACAGATACCTGGGGATATGGTTTGAGAAGACCATGAAGTGGCATACCCATCTAGATGCATTAAGATTGAGATCCTCAATAATAATCAGTGGCCTGAAAATATTTAACAAAGCCTATGGTGAAATGTCGGATGGCCCAGTGCTAAAAGCTTATTCCGCTATGGTACCCCCACAATTTCTGTATGGTGCTGAATTGATATATTTGAGTGGGAAGATGTCCTGGGATCTTGAGGAAGGCAAACATTTAAAAAACATATTTATGCTGCCTCAATCATCAATGGTTCAGGCCGTAAGATTGGATCTAGGACTGACTTCATGGGGTATGTTAGCTGGTATGGCCCTGTTTCGCTTTTGGCAACGATTAGGGGCTGATGGAAATATAAAAGTATCCCAATGGTGTAAAAATGAAGTAGAGAAAAGTGAGTTAAGATGGGTAAAAGAGATCAGGGCAACCATGAAGAAGTTATACCGTAGGATGGAGGTTACCCTGGGCCCTAACGATTCTGTGGTAAATATTGATTAAAAGATCCTCAAATCGTTGGGGAAGGAAATATCTATTGTAGAGGATCGAAAGTATCTTGGGAACAAACCATCAGTACATTTTATGAATATTGCTTGGGAAGATAATCAATGCTTCCCTTATATTGATAGGCTACCAGATTGTGGATTACGGAGGGAGGTCCTTAGGGTAAGAATTGGGGTAAACCCATGTTATACAACCCATATGGTAAAAAGCGCCATGGTCGACAAGATGGGAAGATTTGTTACATATATTATTAGATTATTAGATTGCCACAGGCTTTTAGAATTACGATGCATGTTTTTAAAACCATTATTTAAGTTATATGAGATCAAAACAAGGATACAGGCTGTCGCACTGTTAACCGAAATGACTAATTTAGATATTGCTGTTGCTATGGGGAAGTTTTTGCAAAAAGTGAAAGTATTTTTGAATACTTTTATTGAGCTGTAGCAAATAGATCACGTGCAACTTAGGTTATAAAGGTGTTTAAATGAGTTTTTAAGATGTATTTTAATGTTTTAAAAGAAATGAACTTTTTAAGATGTAATTTTATATATTGTGTGTTTGGTTTATGGATCTACGGTCCAAATAAACGTGAATTAAAAACGAACGACTGCTGGTAAAATTCCTGAAATTAGTCAAGCAAAAACAATCCAAAACAGATGACGGTGCTCAGAGAAACAAGGAATCATGAATATCTTTTAAATTCTAACTCTATAATTATTTTTTCTTTTTAAGATTGTTCTTAAATTCAGAAACTGATGAAATGTGCATTTACTATGAACTTTTGTAATGGTTTTAATTAATCCGAAACAATAAATTTGTACTTACCACTTACTACTACTACTTAGTGTCCCTAGGGTTATGGAGCTATCTTTTGATGCTAGGAACCTGAGCAGGATAGTCCCTCCTTACCAGGGGGGGGGGTGATATCCATAAATAGATCACTGCCTTGGAGAGGGCCTGTAAAGTACAGAAGGTCCCTCAATGGTAGGGGGCAGCTATCCTGTGGCTCTCTTCTGTTAGCAAATGCAGAGACAAACTTCTTACTGTTAGGGGGGAGGATGTAGACAATTACTCGGTCTTGAAGAGTGCCCTCATAGATGGGTTGGACTTAACCACTGAATAGTGCTGGGTTAAGTTTAGGGACACACAAAAGGAACACACCCAAGACTGGGTATATTTTATAGACAGTGGTATTAAGGCGCAGGAAGTCTGGCTTCATGGAAGTAATGTGCATGATTACACAGGACTGTACAATTTACTAGTGAGGGAGCACATCCTTAATAATTGTCCAAATCAACAACGGCACCAGTACCTGGTAGACTCTGATTCGACCTTGCCCCAAGAATTGGGGAAGAAGGCAGACAAATGGGTTCGTTCTAGGCTTAAGACTAAGTCTCAAGGTGGTGGTGACCAGAAGAAAGATTCTTCCAAGGCCCAAGAGAAAGGTGGGGAAACATCCCAAGAGAAGTCCTCTAAAGGTCACAAAAAATCTTCCTCTGGGGTGGGTCCAAATCCTCTTCCTACCCTGGTAAGAAACTGTTGGACTTGGCACTTTTTGCAGGGTCATCCCCAAACTTTTTGCCTTCCTCCTACATTTTTTCTGACCTGTTGTTGGCTGTTTTATGACTCTGGGCACTTTATCACTGCTGACCAGTGCTAAAGTGCATATGCTCTCCCTATTATAAATTAATGTGTGAATTAGTGATTCCATGATTGCCTGTTTTGGTTTACCTGTCAGACCCTAGTACAGTGCACCAGGAGTGCCCAGGGCTGGTAATCCAAATGCTGCTGGTGGGCTTGCAGCACTGGTTTTGCCACCCACAGAAGCAGCCTGTAAAAGTGTGTCTAAGGCCTGCCATTGCAGAGCCTGTGTGCAGTCTGGTACTGCCATGCTGACTGGGCAAGTGCACCCACTTGCCGGTCCCTAAACCTTCCCTTTTCTTCATGTCAGACACCCCTATGGTAGGACCAAGGGCAGGGTGCATTGTGAGTATACGGTAGGACAAGCCCTGGTGTGTGTGGCATGTCCTAATAGTGAATTACAGCCATTTTCGTTTTTCACTATTGCAAGGCTACCTGTTCTCCATAGGCCAGAATGGGCAGTTTGGTTATTACATCTTATAATCCTAACTGACTCAGGGAACATGGTAGAAATTCAAGTTTAGTATGCCTAAACTCAGAATAGAAAGGCCATAAGGCAAGTAATTCCGATTGCCCCAAGGCCAGCAACAAGGATACCACTACTACTACTACTCCTACTACTACACGCCATAGTGCCCCTAGTAGTAGCACTCTAAGCAGTAGTAGTGCACCCAAAAATTGAGTTCTGATGGGGTACTAAAGCAGATTCTGGCCAAGCCAGATCCCCTACACAGGCCACCTTAGTATGTGTTGGTGGCATGAGTTTTGCCACTTTTACTGTACGTCCCAATACCTTGGGAAAGTACATACAGGAACCTCTGATCAATTATCAAAAAGCTGTAGACTGTAGAGACACAGGGGCCACTGTCACCATGGTGACAGGAAGACTTGTGTACCCCTCTCAGCTTCTACCTGGGTACATGTACCAGGTGACCAATGCTGATGGTGTTAGAACAGATCACCCCATGGCCATAATCAATGTAAGCTGGGAAAGGGTAACTGGCCCTAAAAGGGTTGCAGTATCCCCCAACCTGCCTGTAGATTGCCTTCTGGCGCAATGATATAGAAATTTCAGCTTGGTCTGAAGTAGAACTCAGTACCCATCAAGAAATTATAGGCCTCCCTGAGCACGTTGGTATGACCCCCTAGGGCAGAAGTCCAAAAACAAAGGAACTCTGGAGTAGTGGAGCCTGAGCCCACACAGCTCCAACAGAGAGCACAAAGGAAGAAGAGAATCCCTCCACCCCCCGGACTGAAGGTGAGGGTCAGCCTCCTCAGGAAACTGATCTTACCTCTTGTGAAGAAACTGTCCAAGAGGAGGTCAGGCCTGTCCTGGCAGAGCATCTGAGGATAGGGGAGTCTTCCAAGGAGGTACCAAGTCTGAAGTAGGTATCCTGCCCCTCTCTGCCAAGCCTCAGCCAGCCAGGTGCTGCAGAGGCAGGGATGTCAGTGGACCCCACAGGGCCCACTGCCAAGAGGAATCCTCCCATCCACAGATTATGGACCCCAGCCTAGTAGTACTTGCCAGGTGAACTGCCCTCAACAATCTGAGGAATTCCTCTTACCCTTGGCAGGTGACATCCCCCAAATGGACTCTGTTGGGCAAAGCAAGACCTGCGACAAAACTGTCCCAAACCTTCACTGGCCCCACATATTTCCATAGCAGCAGGCTCAACCAAAAGCTGTAATCAGCAAAAGATTGACTCCTAGGGATAAGTACAAGTCAGCCATGGAGACAAGGGCTTCTGTTGTGGCCAGTGCTCTGCGGAAGTTGAGACCAACCCTGCTAGGGCCTCACTTCCCTAGTCAGACACCCCACAAGCCTCTCTCTTGGATTAAACAGTTGGCAGGTAGACACCCCCAACTTTTGAGAGGATCCAAGCCCCTGCAGAGGAGAAACTATTCAATGGACCATAAAACAGGGAGTATCCATGCTAGTGTAGTTGGACCTTCCTTGTATGTAGCATGGTTACCCTCACTTTTTGCTGGTGTCTGTATGTTTTTTTTAATTTACTAGTCTGGCTGGGATCCTGCTAATCAGGACCCCAGCCCCTGTGCTTCCTCCCGAAATTTGACATGGTAAGTACTTTGGTACCTCTGCAATTGGCTACTGGTGTACTCTTGTTAGCCCCTAGTATATGGTACTAAGGTACCCAGGGCATAGGTACACCAGGGGTCTCCCATGGGCTTAAGCATGTATTATGCCACCCATGAGAGACCACTCAAACTGTGACTACAGGCCTGTCATTGCGGCATGTGTAAGCTGGTGTTAGCACCACTTACATCAGATATAAGTTTCCTTATATCTGAGGTCACTAAACTTACAACCTATAAGTCACCCCTAAGGCAGGGTGCTTGGCTATAAGTATGAGGGTGCCCCTGCATGATCAGGACACCCCTATAAACCACGAAGTCGGTTCTCCAGGCTTTGTAAGTGCGGTCAGCCATTCTAACACACATAGTGGACGTCAGTCATTACGAGATGTCTTAACTATATAGTGGCTGAATCGAACTGGTCATGTTTGGAATCAAACATGTTGGAATCATACCCCTAAACCGATTTGAGTGTTGGTAGTATGATCCCATGTACTGGGGGCTCCATTGGGGTACCCCCCTGTACTCCAGGTTACAGCCTTTCAGGGTCTGACAGCAACCAAGTGCTGCTGCCCACCACAGACACGATTCTGCCCTCCTGCTGCTGAGCCAAGCTCAGGAAGAGGAAGTTAGAACCATAGGTTTCCTGTCACAGGGAGATATGACCACCTTCCCAGACAGGACATAGTGTATTGGGCTGGGGTGGGGGAGCTTGCCAGCGCCAATAGACTGCTTTGAAGGGACATTTGGTGCCCTTCTTACATACTCCAGTTGGTGCGAAACTGGACAAAGGACATGGGCGTATCCTCCCCTCTGTCCAGCTCCTACTCTGGGAGGGATCCCAGAGTCGTTCCAACCCTTTCCCTAAGGTACTTAAGGGCTTACATGTGGGTGGCTCTTCAGATTCATCGCGGTACAAGACTCATGCCTGAAACCATGTCACTCTTCGACTGTCTGGACACCTGGATTTTGCCTAGAACTAGACAACATCAAGGAAGACTCCTACAGCTCCAGGTCTCGCTGTTCTGCAAGCCTTCTTTGCTGTCTGTGCTTCTTCCAGGATCTTTAACAGATCTGTGGGCAACAAGGACACCGGAAGTAGTCTCCCTTGGAGTGGTCACTCCCCTGCATCTGCAGGCACCGCAACAAAGCTGACCAGTCTGCTGCTTCTGACGTCCCATAGACTTCTATAGGTTCAGCTACACAGGTGGTGGTTCTGCATCTCTTGCGAGGCCTGATCTGTCCTCTCTGGAATTTTGTGGCCAGTATCCCAGAACCGCTGGGACCAAACTCCTGTGCACCACGCCAACTTGCCGTTGCTAAGGCTTGTTGGCTCTGCACTCCAGAGATCTTCAAGCTACAAGAATCTTCACCCTTCAGTATCTCTTCCTGCCAAGATCTTTGTTCTCACCACATCCTTTGAACCGTGAGCCTTCACCTTTGATGAGCTGCTTGAGGTCCTTTTGCAACTCCTTTGCCTTTGGCCTGTTGGTCCTCCTGAGGGTCTTCTCCTGTATCAGTGGGCTTCCCTGCTTGTTCAGGGACTGCTCTGACTCTACACTTGGTGAGCCCCCTGGACCTTGCTGCTCCCAATGTTGCTCCTTCTTCGTGTTCTATATCTGTTGCTGCTGCCAAGGTTTGTTGGTGCTCCCGCCGGACACCAACCCCCTGGTTCTCTACTTCCGTCATGAGACAGCTCGTTCGCAGCACCTGGTCTTCCTCAGCGTCACCTAGTCCTCACAGGTGCAACTAAAAGGTCACCATCAACACTCCTGCATCCTCCGACATCAGTGGGCATTGCTCTTCCGTGTCTCCTTGTCACCTCTGAGTGGCATAGACTCTTCCCCTCTGCTTGCAGCGTCTTCGCTTCAAAAATCCATCCTATGATTCCACCAGACTCTTGCACCTTCTTCGCCAGCGGCATCTTTACTGAAGTCCTCATTGTGGTCTAAATCGGTTTCCGAAGTCACTATGCACCTATGCACCCAGCTTCCTTGGTGCAGGTTTCCAGGTTCCTGGGGTATCCACTGGTGGGGTGACTCTCCAAACTTCCATCTTCCACTGGGTTTCTTCAGAGTCCACTGAGAAGGGTCCTTCTTCTTCAAAACTGCAACTGCAACTTTACCATTGACTTCTATTAAGTACATGGCTGTGTTTCCACTCTGCACACAGCCTCCATGGGGTTCCTGGGTACTTACTTGGGTGGTTCCTTGGTTCCCCAGCTCTTCTGAGTCTCCTGGTCCAAGTCCCAACTTAAGTCGCAGGTCGCATTCCACTTTCTTAGTATATGGTTTGGTCTCCCCGTGAAGACCACTGTGTATTGTGCTTACTCACCTTGCAATTCAATCAATCACATTTGTAGAGCGCGCTACTCACCCGAGAGGGTCTCAAGGCGCTGGGGGGGGGGGGAGGGGGGCCGCTACTGCTCGCAAAGACAGGTCTTGAGGTGCTTCCTGTAGGAGAGGTGGTCCTGGATAAGTCGTAGGTGGGCAGGGAGGGAGTTCCATGTCTTGGCCGCTAAGTAGGAGAAGGATCTTCCTCCTGTGGTGGTTCTGCGAATCCGTGGGACGGTGGCGAGGGCGAGGCTGGCGGGGCGGAGGTGGCAGGTAGGTGTGTAGAACATAAGGCGGTTGTTGAGGTATTCGGGGCCCAATGTCGTGGAGAGCCTTGTGTGCGTGGGTGAAGAGTCTGAACGTGATCCTCTTGTTGACGGGGAGCCAGTGCAGGTCTCTCAGGTGGGGAGAGATGTGGCTGTGTCGGGGGATGTCCAGGATGAGTCGTGCCGATGCGTTCTGTATGTGCTGAAGTCTTTTCTGTAGTTTGGCCGTGGTCCCAGCGTAGAGGGCGTTCCCGTAGTCCAGTCGGCTGGTGACGAGGGCCTGGGTGACCGTCTTCCTGGTTCCAGTGGGGATCCATCGGAAGATCTTACGGAGCATGCGGAGGGTGTTGAAACAGGTAGACGTAACGGCGTTGACTTGCTTGGTCATCGTGAGGGAGGAGTCCAGGATGAAACCCAGGTAGCGTGCATGGTCCGTGAGTATGGGGGCGGGGCCCAGAGCTGTGGGCCACCAGGAGTCGTCCCAGACGGAGGGGGATGGTCCGATGATGAGGACTTCCGTCTTGTCTAAGTTCAGCTTCAGACGGCTGAGCTTCATCCATTCGCGACATCTTTCATTCCTTCCTGGAAGCTGGATCTGGCAGTGGTGGGGCCGTTGGTGAGGAAGAGGATGAGTTGGGCGTCGTCTGCATAGGAGATGATGTTGAGGTTGTGTTTGCGTGCGATGGCTGCGAGGGGGCTCATGTAGACATTGAAGAGGGTAGGGCTGAGTGAAGATCCTTGGGGTACGCCGCAGATGATCTTGGTGGCTGCTGCGCAGAAGGGCGGGAGACGGACTCTCTGAGCTCTGTCTGAGAGGAAGGAGATGATCCATTCCAGGGCCTTTCCTTGGATCCCAGCGTGGTGGAGGCGGTTTGTCAGGGTGCGGTGGCAGACCGTGTCGAATGCGGCTGACAGGTCGAGGAGGACGAGGGCGGCAGTTTCACCGTTGTCGAGTAGGGTCCTGATGTCGTCGGTGGCTGCGATGAGGGCGGTCTCAGCGCTGTGGTTCGCTCGGAATCCGGACTGTGATTGGTCGGGGCGCCGTTTGTCTCGAGGAAGGTGGTCAGCTGTTTGTTGACGGTTTTCTCGATGACTTTTGCGGGGAAGGGGAGGAGCGAGATGGGACGGAAGTTCTTGAGGTCAGTGGGGTCCGCGGTGGGTTTCTTCAGGAGGGCGCTGATTTCCGCATGCTTCCAGCTCTCCGGGAATGTGGCGGATGCGAAGGAGCTGTTGATGATATCTCGGAGTTGGGGTGCGATGATGGAGCCGGCTTTGTTGAAGATGGGGTGTGGGCAGGGGTCGGTTGGGGAGCCGGAGTGGATGGTGTTCATCGTGTGGGTGGTGTCTTCAGTGCTCATGGGGTTCCAGGCGCAAAGGGTGGTGGTGGGGGGGCATAGGTCAGGTGGATGCGTATGTAGTCTGAGCGCCGAAGCTGTCATGTATGTCGCCGATCTTTCGGTAGAAGAACGTTGCGAGTGAGTCGCAAAGGTCTTGCGACAGCGTGATGTCGTTGTTGCTGGCGCTGGGGTTGGAGAGCTCTTTAACGATGCTGAAGAGTTCCTTGCTGTTGTGGTTGTTGTTGTCCAGTCGGTCTCTGAATGAGGTCCTTTTGGTGGTGCGGATCAGCTGGTGGTGGTTGCGGATGGCGTTCTTGAGGGCTGTCATGTTTTCTGTAGATTGGTCGTGGCGCCAGGCTTTCTCAAGGGAACGGCAGGATTTCTTGGAGTCTTTGAGGTCGTCGGTGAACCATGAGGCTTTCTTGCTGTCGTGAGTGCTAGGGGGGTTCTTCAGTGGTGCAAGGGCATCGGCGCAGTTGGTGATCCACTGTGTGAGGTTGCGGGCTGCTTCGTTGGGGTCCGTAGTGTTGGTGGGTGGGTTTTGGCTCAGGGAGGCGGCGAGCTGGTCGGCGGTGATCTTGCTCCAGCATCTTCGGGGAGCTTGTTGCTGGTGGTGGAGAGTCGTGGTTTTCCTGAAGTTGAAGTGGACGCAGCTGTGATCCGTCCAGTGTAGCTCGGTGGAGTGGCTGAAGGAGATGTGGTTGCTGGAGGAGAAGATGGGGTCAAGCGTGTGGCCGGCGTAATGTGTGGGGGTGTTGACCAGTTGCTTGAGGCCGAGGTTGGCGAGGTTGTCTAGCAAGGTGGTGGTGTTGTTGTCCTTGTTGTCCTCCAGGTGGAAGTTGAGGTCCCCTAGGAGGATGTAGTCGGGGGAGGCGAGGGCGAGCGGGCTGATGAAGTCTGCGATGGCTTCGCTGAATTGAGTGCGTGGTCCCTGGGGTCTGTAGATGAGAGTGCCTCTGAGGGTGGTCTTGGGGTCGGTGTGTATCTGGAAGTGGAGGTGCTCGGCGGCGGTGAGGGTGTCTTCGGTGTTGGTCGTGACGCAGATGGTGTTTTTGTAGACAATGGCGATGCCACCTCCGGTCTGGTTGACGCGGTCCCTCCGGGTGATCTTATAGCCGTCCGGGATTGAAGTATTCTTGTGTATTTGTGTTGATATCTCCGGGTAGGAGATATACCAATGTGTTAGTGAGTGTTATGTAATAAATAGACATATTTTTATAACTACATTGTGTGATTCTTTTTCATTTAATCCACATTACATGATTAGATCTGGTAAAACGAGGTGCCTAACACTCCTCCTGGACTAAGCCTGAAGGCTGCTCTCCACAGCTACCACTTAGAGAGCTTCTATGGTTGTCTAAGACCACTAAAACCACCATAAGGGTTATCTGGATTGGTGCAGGGTGCTTCACTTAAATAAGTGTTTACCATAAACTAAGCCAGCCTCCTACACAGACCTAACTGTAACTTGTGCCCCCGCATTGTACTACGTATGACCTCACATATGACATCATTCATACCATTTTATATGACATAATTGATTACATCACTGAGGAGACATATTACTCTATAACCTAGAATGGCACTAGAGGCCTGAAAGTAAGAACAAAATAGTTCAGAATAATATAAAGCATCATTAATGCCATCACAGAAACAACTCCCTTAGGTGTAGCAAACATGTTATGTGCAATATTGACCCTATACCATACACTTCCCGGGTAGCCTAGTTCACATTAGCAATCAATCACAGATATATAGGAATCTCTCATTGCACACAGTTTTCAATATGTATACAACTGTTCAGAGAAAGCCAAGTTCCTCACGATACTCAACGTCTCATCCAAATTAATGCTCTTCTACTGACAGTTTTTATCTATATCAAATTCCTTGCAGTCACTGAACCTACATTGAGAAATTAAGCTGATAAGAGCAAATGGGTATTGTAAACAATGTTTACTCTATGAAGAGATTTTACTCTGTACCACACTGTTTGCAAACAGTGACACTCTCATGAGACATACACCAAAGAGTATAAAAAAGTATCTGGTAAGAACAGTGTACACACTATGCAACACTTGTCAAAAAATATACTATTCACTTAAAATAACCAAGGTCTGAAGGTGTTAAAGATCATATTATCTGCAACCTTCATATTGTGGTGAAAACTTTCCAGATAGTCAATCTTCTGAAACAAGTGAAGTACATGTACATAGGTTAGTATATGGTGCAGACAGTCGTCTATGTTAAGTAGAAATTGTCATGCTGAGACGATTTTGTCTAATAACTCAAGGCTGCTTACAATACTTATTATATAGTACGTACAATCTTTGCCCTGTTGGAAACTATTTCTGCAGAACCAAAACGGTTGTGTGGAATTTGCTGGACACAAGTCATCAACTGTCATCTGCACACAGAGTTACTCTTCAATACAAAGATTTAGAATGTGTTCAATACCTCTACACACCTATAATGCATTAGAAGCACATGCGTTTGGTAAACACTGACACCCATAAGGTGGGCACAGGCTGTACAGAATTAGGTAGCAAAGTAGTATGGTAGCTACCCACCATTAATCAGTGGTACTCAAAGTACGAGCCGCTGGCAGCCTGGCAGACCTCTCCTTACCGCCCGCAGACATTCTCCAGGAAAGAGCAGCAGAGAAATAAAAGCTGCCCTACTTCAATTTTTTTCTGTCATTTTTACTAACTAAGCAAATTTGTTTTTTGGTACTGGGCTTTTTTTTCAATAACCCAAATCAAACAGAAGGCTCCAGATTTTTGAAGCCAAAAATGGCTTTATATTAGGTGTCTCCCACCTAAAATTACCTCAGTTTCAACGTAAGCCAATGGGGAAAATACATTCCCAGGTTTTTTTTCCTAAATCGCCCAGTTTTGAAAATGTTTTGTTTTTTAACTGTCCCGATAATCTCCCATTCCTCCCTATCTCCCTAAGGATGGCCCAGCATTAATGTGGCCCTCAAGCCCCTCACTGACTGCACTTTGGGGCCCCTGAGAAAATATTTAGGAGTACCCATGATGTAAACTATAAAACAAACTAACACACTCATTGGATGTTATCAATGATGCCACATTGAGATGTCATAAATGATGTCATAGAACATGCCATGAGTGATGACATATGTGAGGTCATAAGCAGTGCATGGTGGGGGCGCAAGTTGTAGTTAGCTCTGCTACCTATAACTGGTAAATTTCTTTTTTTTTTTATTCAAAATGTTAATGTTGTCACTGACAAATTCACCTAACTATAACAATATATGATTGACAGTATATATATATATATATATATATATACTTTAAAACAAAGCCCCTTCTGGACAGCTGGCACCCATGGAAAGTGGCGTACACGCCAGCGGAGCGTGCTGGCAATCTTTAATGCACAAATCCAAAGTAGGTACGCTCTCAGTCAAAGAAAACACGCTCTCATAAATGGATGCGACTAGTTTTATTCCACACGACGCGTTTCAACTGCATCCGCAGCCTTGCTCACGTGAATATGGTGCACTGACTCAAAACATTCACTAAGTAATCACGGATATCGCGTCATAATCCTAAGACATAGAGAAAGGACACTATCTGTAAACATCTTGGCGGCCATGTTGGAAGTGCCAAATTAGTTTGTTACTTTGTAAAAACATCAAATTAAACGTCAGTACATAAATCCTATACAGTATTATGTATATTGTGTTCTTGCATCATAAAGAAGTACAAAATATCACAAATCGTGTGCGTGATTATGTCCTCATGACGAGATAAAATAACTGAATGATTACTTCACAAAGAGGAACCAGAAAGGAAAAGAATGACACAGCCATATTGGACTAGTTAATCGTAACTGTCTACTCATATCGTTATACCAGCCTAATGCGTGTTGATGAGAAAATCAAAAGGTAAACTAAACGTTATATATTGTGAGAAAATGAGAGAAAGTGTGAAGGCACAGTGCTCGTTTACGTGTGAATAGCAGAGAGCATAGAAGTGCTACTCTCCCTAAATGTAAACGGGAGTGCTGAGAAAAAAAGTACATATTAAGACATATAATAACTAAGCTAATGCTAGAACATTTATCACTCAACATTACACTAACCATTAGTTACAAATACCATCATAGTATAAATGCACTTCTGTGCGGTAAGCATATTCACATTATCTCGCTATTATGATACGCTCTGGGGATATCAGAGTAAGCATCTGAAGATTCATCTGACAATATTGTGCCTAATGCACCATAATCTTCTAAGTGGTATCCTTGATTAATCCATTTGTCCATAGTGGAAAAATTGTATATACGGTACCATTTTATCAACCAAGAGGATCTTCACAATTGAAAAAAAAATATATATAGAGTATTCACTTTCTGTCCTCCAAACATGTAATCAATACAACCAGTCCGTGAAAACATCGTGTACACCAGAGTCATCAAATGTATCCAAAATGTGATATCAAAAAAGTGAAGTCGAAGAAAAGGTTAGGCAACCCGTGTAGTGGTTAGGTACCTTCCTTCTCTCCTGCAAAAGAAACAAAATTAAATAAAGTTACAATTCAAAATAACAAAATTGTTAAAAACACAGTTCCTAATGCATATGGTCACTAAGCTTCTGATAGGAAATCCATCATACTGAAAGACAATAAATACTTTCTCTCATTTTCTCACAATATATAACGTTTCGTTTACCTTTTGATTTTCTCATCAACACGCATTAGGCTGGTATAACGATATGAGTAGACAGTTACGATTAACTAGTCAAATATGGCTGTGTCATTCTTTTCCTTTCTGGTTCCTCTTTGAGAAGTAATCATTCAGTTATTTTATCTCGTCATGAGGACATAATCACGCACACAATTTGTGATATTTTGTACTTCTTTATGATGCAAGAACACAATATACATAATACTGTATAGGATTTATGTACTGACGTTTAATTTGATGTTTTTACAAAGTAACGAACTAATTTGGCACTTCCAACATGGCCGCCAAGATGTTTACAGATAGTGTCCTTTCTCTATGTCTTAGGATTATGACGCGATATCCGTGATTACTTAGTGAATGTTTTGAGTCAGTGCACCATATTCACGTGAGCAAGGCTGCGGATGCAGTTGAAACGCGTCGTGTGGAATAAAACTAGTCGCATCCATTTATGAGAGCGTGTTTTCTTTGACTGAGAGCGTACCTACTTGGATTTTTGCATATATATATATATATTATCTACTGGCGGTCGCCAGTTGATAGTTATAGTTACAACCTAGTTTCTATAGGAAATCTCAAAATTCTATTTTGAATAACTTTGGCGCCGGTTGACGAATCCTCGCGAAATTTTAAAACAAATGGGGCGCTCCGTTCAGCTCCTACTCTGAAAGTCTCGGGGTGATTTGTCAAGCGGGGGCCGAGAAAAAGGGGGGGTCCCAAAACGCGTTTTCCCCATGCATTTTTCCATAGGACCTTTAGTCGCAGCTACAGCCCGAACGGCTGAACAGAATTACGTGAAATTTGGCAGAGAGGTAGCCATAAGGTCAAGGAAGTGCCTTTTGCAGGTCTGGTGTAAATCTGTTCAGTATTTCCTGAGAAAATAGCATTTAAAAGCATATCAATATCTATACGCGCGCACCCTGCCGTGCGCGAGCGCAATTCTGATTGGTTGTTAGATGTCGGTAAACATTCGAATCGGTCGAAACCAGGAAGTGTCGGCCGCCATTTTGTCTCTCGCAGTCTGAGGGGGTGAAAAAAAAAGGTGGAGAACGTGAAAAGGGGGCAGAGTGGACAGTTCCTGACCCCCTAGCCGTGGTCAGGGGGTCACAGAAGGACCCCCAAGGGAGAAAAAAACAATTATTATTTTTTTTTGAATCGCGAGGTGCGCGCACCGCGCGCGCACGGCACGCACGGCACGCACTACGAACCGTGGGTGCTCGGTGCGTGAAACGCACCGAGCGCCCACGGCGCGCACACGGTGCGCGCACGGTGAACAACATGAAAAATAAATAAATTAATAAATACATAACTTAGCATTTAAAAAAACTTACAAATTCACTGAAAAAAACATAGGTTTCACACACGTTATAGTTACGAATTAGCATTTAAAAAACCTTGCAAATTCACTTAAAAAACCATAGGTTTCACACATGTTATAGTTAGCTGGACATTTCACTCGTAAAAAACCAATGAAATTCCCCCGTTATAGTTAGTGCAGGCAACTATAACTCACGCGACCCCAATCCTCTGCTGATGACGTCAGACATTACATCACTGATGACATATGTGTCTTCATGAAAAATAAATATTTGTTATATATGTATAGCTAAAGATTAATGGAAGAAGACATGGGTAAATAAGTGTCTAAATACAGTGACGTAACTATAACGTGTGTGAAACCTATGGTTTTTTCAGTGAATATATATTATCTACTGGCGGTCGCCAGTAGATAGTTATAGTTAGGACCGAGTTCCCATAGGAAATCTGAAAATTCTATTTTGAATAACTTTGGCGCCGGTTGACTTATCTTATTGAAATTTTCAAAACTAATGGGGCGCTCCGCTCAGCTCCTACCCTGAAAGTCTCGGGGTGATTCGTCAAGCAGGGGCTGAGAAAAAAGGGGGGTCCCTAAACTCGTTTTCCCCATGCGAGATATGATTGGCTGTCAGCACTTCATCCAAGAAGTGTTGGCAGCCATCTTGGGACCAATATACATGATCGCTCCTCATTAAAAAGCATGGCAGTTAATAGAAGGTTTTAAGACTTTAGTTACATTATAAATCATTTGTTGATGGTACCATACTCATTTTAGGAATTGTGGTATGTTCTAAGGTGATTTTACCATGTGAAAAAGCCTTCTGCTGGGATATCATGAATCATGTTTGAGAGAAAACTATTTTCACATGCTTTTCCCACAGAGGTTTGGAGGTGATCTATAAGCTAAACTGAGAGCATATTTTCTGTAAATTCACATTATCTTTCTCAGTCATGTGAGAATGAAGTCTGACAATCTCAGTAAAACATGTACATCCAACAAGGGCAGAGACTGTCAGTTGATTCCTTTGTGTTCTACTGCAGTTTCCCAGAGTGTTCTAAAGAACAACTAGAGCGCTAACAGTCTTACTTATGACAAAGGTATGGCACACCTGAAGCCATCTTGATTGGAATAAAGTGGTAACATTTAAAACATTTCGTTTAAAAAGGAACAACATGAGAGGGTTCATTTTGCCATAGAATGTATGATTAGTGCTGCAGAAAGAAAAATGAGGGCACATTTTGAGTGACTTCTCAAATCCTCTTCTATTTCATTAAAGAATTCTGACATGCAGACTGAAACATGCACTTTCAATACCAGCAGCAGACTTCCCTGGTGAGCAGTAGCTTTACTACAGTGATCTAATGAGCAACTAGAGTGCTAACATTCTGAATTTATGGCAAATGTGTGAAACATCTGAATGCCTTCTTCATTGAATCAAAGTAAAAAACTGACAGTATGCCTACTGAGGAGACTGCAGTAAATGAGGAAATTAGGAAACTTCATAACAAGTCTCCCAAGATGGCCACCAGAGACAAAAGAGCCCAAATGTAGCACAAATATCACCGAGATGTAGCCCAAGTATAGCCCAATGACAGAAATCCCAGAGTGTTTTAAAGAACAACTAGAGCGCTAACAGTCTTACTTATGACAAAGGTATGGCACACCTGAAGCCATCTTGATTGGAATAAAGTGGTAACATTTAAAACATTTAATTTGCAAAGGAACAAAATGAGGGGGTTCATTTTGCCATAAAAATTATGATTAGTGCTGCAGAAAGAAAACTTAGGGCACATTTTGACTTCTCAAATGCTCTTCTATTTCATTAAAAAGTTCTGACATGCAGACTGAAACATGCACTTTGAATACCAGAAGCAGACTTCCCTGGTGAGCAGTAGCTTTACTACAGTGATCTAATGAGGAACTAGAGTGCTACCATTCAGAATTTATGGCAAATGTGTCACATCTGAATGCCTTCTTGATGGAACCAAAGTAAACAAGCATTGAAAATGCAATAGGTCTCGCCCTCGTTTAAGTTAAAGCAATTCTGTTTCTAATTAGGTGGCTTTTTAGCTTTGCTTTTATTAGTGTTTTTCAAAATTTCATGTACATAACATGCATATATGTATATGTATGCATGAATTTATATTTGTATTTATATAGATATGCAGATTATATATATATGTTTATATATGTATGTATATATATATACACATACATATATATAAATGCATATGCATATATGTGCATATGTGTGCGTGTAGAGAGAGGTAGAAAGACGTAGAGAGGTAGAGGTGTAGAGGTGGAGACGTAGAGGTAGAGGTAGAGGTAGAGGTAGAGAGGTAGAGGTAGAGAGGTAGAGAGTAGTAGAGAGAGAGGTAGAGAAAGGTAGAGAGGTAGAGAGTAGAGGATGAGTAATAGAGAGTAGAGAGTAGAGAGAGAGTAGTAGAGAGTAGTAGAGAGAGTAGCAGAGAGTGAGTAGGAGAGAGTAGTAGAGTGAGTAGTAGAGAGTGAGTAGTAGAGAGTAGTAGAGAGTGAGAAGTAGAGAGTAGTAGAGAGTAGTAGAGAGTGAGTAGTAGGGGGAGTAGTAGGGAGTAGTAGAGAGTGAGTAGTAGAGAGTAGTAGAGAGTGAGTATTAGAGAGTGAGTAGTAGAGAGTAGTAGAGAGTGAGTAGTGGAGAGAGAGTAGCAGAGAGAGAGAGTAGTAGAGAATGAGTAGTAGAGAATGAGTAGTAGAGTGAGTAGTAGAGAGTAGTAGAGTAGTAGAGAGTGAGTAGTAGAGAGTAGTAGAGAGTGAGTAGTATGGAGTAGTAGAGAGTAGTAGAGAGAGAGTAGTAGAGAGTGAGTAGTAGAGAGTGAGTAGTAGTGAGTAGTAGAGAGCAGTAGAGAGTGAGTAGTAGAGAGTAGTACAAAGTGAGTAGTAGAGAGTGATTAGTAGAGAGTAGTGGAGTAGTAGAGAGTGAGTAGTAGAGAGTAGTAGAGAGTGAGTAGTAGAGTGAGTAGTAGGGAGTAGTAGAGAGTGAGTAGTAGAATGAATAGTAGAGTGAGTAGTAGAGAGCAAGTAGTAGAGAGTGTGTAGTAGAGAGAGAGTAGTAGAGAGTGAGTAGTAGAGAGAGTAGTAGAGTAGCAGAGAGTGAGTAGTAGAGAGTGAGTAGTAGAGAGTAGTAGAGAGTGAGTAGCAGAGAGAGTAGTAGAGAGTAGCAGAGTGAGTAGTAGAGAGTGAGTAGTAGAGAGAGAGTAGTAGAGAGTGAGTGGTAGAGAGTAGTAGAGTGAGTAGTAGAGAGTAGTAGAAAGTGAGTAGTAGAGAGAGTAGTAGAGTGAGTAGTTGAGAGTGAGTAGTAGAGAGTGAGTAGTAGAGAGTAGTAGAGTGAGTAGTAGAGAGGGAGTAGTAGAGAGAGAGTAGTAGAGAGAGAGTAGTAGAGAGTAGTAGAGAGTGAGTATTAGAGTAGTAGAGAGTGAGTGGTAGAGAGTAGTAGAGAGTAGTAGAAAGTGAGTAGTAGAGAGTGAGTAGTAGATAGTAGTAGCGAGTGAGTAGTAGAGAGTGAGTAGTTTAATTTAAAAGGAACAATATGAGGAGGTTAATTTTGCCATAGAAATTATGATGAGTGAGGAAAAAAGAAAAATTAGGGCACATTTTGAGTGACTTCTCAAATCCTCTTCTATTTCATTTAAAAATTCTGACATGTAGACTGAAACATGCACTTTCAATACCAGCAGCAGACTTCCCTGGTGAGCAGTAGCTTTACTACAGTGTTCTAATGAGCAACTAGAGTGCTACCATTCAGAATTTATGGCAAATGTGTCACATCTGAATGCCTTCTTGATGGAACCAAAGTAAACAAGCATTGAAAATGCAATAGGTCTCGCCCACATTTAAGTTAAAGCAATTCTGTTTCTAATTAGGTGGCTTTTTAACTTTGCTTTTATTAGTGTTTTTCAAAATTTCATGTACATAACATGCATATATGTATATGTATGCATGAATTTATATTTGTATTTATATAGATATGCAGATTATATATATATGTTTATATATATATGTGTGTATATATATATATACACATACATATATATAAATGCATATGCATATATGTGCGTATGTGTGCGTGTAGAGAGAGGTAGAAAGAGGTAGAGAGGTAGAGGTGTAGAGGTGGAGACGTAGAGGTAGAGGTAGAGAGGTAGAGGTAGAGAGGTAGAGAGTAGTAGAGAGAGAGGTAGAGAAAGGTAGAGAGGTAGAGAGTAGAGGATGAGTAATAGAGAGTAGAGAGTAGAGAGAGAGTAGTAGAGAGTAGTAGAGAGAGTAGCAGAGAGTGAGTAGGAGAGAGTAGTAGAGTGAGTAGTAGAGAGTGAGTAGTAGAGAGTAGTAGAGAGTGAGAAGTAGAGAGTAGTAGAGAGTAGTAGAGAGTGAGTAGTAGAGGGAGTAGTAGAGAGTAGTAGAGAGTGAGTAGTAGAGAGTAGTAGAGAGTGAGTATTAGAGAGTGAGTAGTAGAGAGTAGTAGAGAGTGAGTAGTGGAGAGAGAGTAGCAGAGAGAGAGAGTAGTAGAGAATGAGTAGTAGAGAATGAGTAGTAGAGTGAGTAGTAGAGAGTAGTAGAGTAGTAGAGAGTGAGTAGTAGAGAGTAGTAGAGAGTGAGTAGTAGAGAGTAGTAGAGAGTAGTAGAGAGAGAGTAGTAGAGAGTGAGTAGTAGAGAGTGAGTAGTAGAGAGTGAGTAGTAGAGAGTGAGTAGTAGTGAGTAGTAGAGAGGGAGTAGTAGAGAGTAGTACAAAGTGAGTAGTAGAGAGTGATTAGTAGAGAGTAGTGGAGTAGTAGAGAGTGAGTAGTAGAGAGTAGTAGAGAGTGAGTAGTAGAGTGGGTAGTAGGGAGTAGTAGAGAGTGAGTAGTAGAGTGAATAGTAGAGTGAGTAGTAGAGAGCAAGTAGTAGAGAGTGTGTAGTAGAGAGAGAGTAGTAGAGAGTGAGTAGTAGAGAGTAGTAGAGTAGTAGAGAGTGAGTAGTAGAGAGTAGTAGAGAGTGAGTAGCAGAGAAAGTAGTAGAGAGTGAGTAGTAGAGAGAGAGTAGTAGAGAGTGAGTGGTAGAGAGTAGTAGAGTGAGTAGTAGAGAGTAGTAGAAAGTGAGTAGTAGAGAGAGTAGTAGAGTGAGTAGTTGAGAGTGAGTAGTAGAGAGTGAGTAGTAGAGAGTAGTAGAGTGAGTAGTAGAGAGGGAGTAGTAGAGAGAGAGTAGTAGAGAGAGAGTAGTAGAGAGTAGTAGAGAGTGAGTAGTAGAGTAGTAGAGAGTGAGTGGTAGAGAGTAGTAGAGAGTAGTAGAAAGTGAGTAGTAGAGAGTGAGTAGTAGATAGTAGTAGCGAGTGAGTAGTAGAGAGTGAGTAGTTTAATTTAAAAGGAACACAATGAGGAGGTTCATTTTGCCATAGAAATTATGATTAGTGAGGAAAAAAGAAAAATTAGGGCACATTTTGAGTGACTTCTCAAATCCTCTTCTATTTCATTTAAAAATTCTGACATGTAGACTGAAACATGCACTTTCAATACCAGCAGCAGACTTCCCTGGTGAGCAGTAGCTTTACTACAGTGATCTAATGAGCAACTAGAGTGCTACCATTCAGAATTTATGGAAAATGTGTGACACATCTGAATGCCTTCTTGATGGAATCAAAGTAAACAAGCATTGAAAATGCAACGGGTCTCGCCCTCGTTTAAGTTAAAGCAATTCTGTTTGTAATTAGGTGGCTTTTTAGCTTTGCTTGTATTAGAGTTTTTCAAACTTTCATGTACATACCATGCATATGTATGCATATATGTATATGTATATGTTTGCATGAATTTATATATATATTGATATGCAGATTATATTTATATGTTTATATATGTATATATATATATACACACATACATATATATAAATGCATATGCATATATATGCATATATATGTGCATATGTGTGCATGTACAGAGAGGTAGAGAGGTAGAGGTGTATAGGTAGAGGTGTAGAGGTAGAGAGGTAGAGGTAGAGACGTAGAGAGTAGTAGAGAGAGAGGTAGAGAGTAGAGAGCGAGTAATAGAGAGTAGAGAGTGAGTAGTAGAGAGTAGTAGAGAGAGAGTAGTAGAGAGTGAGTAGTAGAGAGTAGTAGAGAGTGAGTAGTAGAGAGTGGTAGAGAGAGTAGTAGAGAGTGAGTCGTAGAGAGTAGTAGAGAGTGAGTAGTAGAGAGTGAGTAGTAGAGAGTGAGTAGTAGAGAGAGAGTAGTAGAGAGTAGTAGAGTAGTAGAGCGTGAGTAGTAGAGAGTAGTGGAGTAGTAGAGAGTTGTAGAGAGTGAGTATTAGAGTGAGTACTAGAGAGTAGTAGAGAGCGAGTAGCAGAGAGCAAGTAGTAGAGAGTGTGTAGTAGAGAGTGAGTAGTAGAGATTGAGTAGTAGGGAGAGTAGTAGAGAGTGAGAAGTAGAGAGTAGTAGAGAGTGAGTAGTACAGAGTGAGTAGTACAGAGTGAGTAGTAGAGAGTAGTACAGTGAGTAATAGAGAGTGAGTAGTAGAGAGAGAGTAGTAGAGAGTGAGTAGTAGAGTAGTAGAGAGTGAGTGGTAGAGAGTAGGAGAGAGTAGTAGAGTGAGTAGTAGAGAATAATAGAGAGTGAGTAGTAGAGCGAGTAGTAGAGAGTAGTAGAGTAGCAGAGAGTGAGTAGTAGAGAGTGAGTAGCAGAGAGTAGTAGAGAGTAGTAGAGAGTGAGTAGTAGAGAGTGAGTAGTAGAGAGTAGTAGAGAGCGAGTAGTAGAGAGTGAGTAGTGGAGAGTGAGTAGTAGAGAGCGAGTAGTAGAGAGCGAGTAGTAGAGAGTGAATAGTAGAGAGTGAGTAGTAGAGAGAGAGTAGTAGAGAGTGAGTAGTAGAGAGTAGTAGAGTGAGTAGTAGAGAGTGAGTAGTAGAGAGAGAGTAGTAGAGAGTGAGTAGTAGAGAAAGAGTAGTAGAGTAGTAGAGAGCGAGTGCTAGAGAGCAGCAGAGAGTAGTAGAGTGAGTAGTAGAGAGTGAGTAGTAGAGAGTGAATAGTAGAGAGTAGTAGTAGAGTGTAGTAGAGAGAGAGAGTAGTAGAGAGTGTAGTAGAGAGTGAGTAGTAGAGAGTAGTAGCGAGTGAGTAGTAGAGAGTAGTAGAGAGTGAGTAGTAGAGTAGTAGAGAGTGAGTGGTAGAGAGTAGTAGAAAGTAGTAGAGTGAGTAGTAGAGAGTGAGTAGTAGAGAGTGAATAGTAGAGAGTAGTAGAGAGTGAGTAGTAGAGAGTAGTAGAGCGTGAGTAGTAGAGAGTGAGTAGTAGAGAGTGAGTAGTAGAGAGTAGTAGCGAGTGAGTAGTAGAGAGTGAATAGTAGAGTAGTTGAGAGTGAGTAGTTGAGAGTGAGTAGTTGAGAGTGAGTAGTTGAGAGTGAGTAGTAGAGAGTAGTAGAGAGCGAGTAGTAGAGAGTCAGTAGTGGAGAGTAGTAGAGTAGTAGAGAGTGAGTAGTAGAGAGTAGTAGAGAGTGAGTAGTAGAGAGTGAGTAGTAGAGAGAGAGTAGTAGAGAGTAGTAGAGAGTCAGTAGTAGAGTAGTAGAGAGTAGTCAGTCAGTGTCAGTCAGTGTCAGTCTATGTCAGTCAGTCAGTGTCTGTCAATCAGTGTCAGTCAGTGTCAGACAATCAGTGTCAGTCAGTCAGTGTCAGTCAATCAGTGTCAGTCAGTCAGTGTCAGTCAATCAGTGTCAATCAGTGTCAGTCAGTGTCAGTCAGTCAGTGTCAGTCAGTCAGTGTCAGCTAGAGCAGCTCTGCTCACCTGGTTCTCTGGCTCTAAAGCAGCTCTGCTGACCTGGTTTCTCTGGCTCTACAGCAGGTCTGCTGACCTGGTTCTCTGGCTCTAGAGCAGCTCTGCTGAGCTAGTTCTTATGCTACAGAGCAGCTCTGCTGATCTAGTTCTCTGGCTCTACAACAGCTCTGCAGACCTGGTTCTCTGGCTCTAAAGCAGCTCCGTTGACCCAGTTCTATGGCTCTGAAGCAATTCTGCTGACATGGTTCTCGGGCTCTATAGAAGCTCTGCTGACCTGGTTCTCTTCCTCTAAAGCAGCTCTACTTACCTGGTTTCTCTGGCTCTGCAGCAGCTCTGCTGACCTGGTTCTCTGGCTCTAGAGCAGCTCTGTTGACCTGGTTCTTAGGCTCTAGAGCAGCTCTACTGACCTGGTTCTCTGGCTCTAAAGCAGCTCTGCTGACCTGGTTCTATGGCTCTAAAGCAGCTCTGCTGATTTGGTTCTCTGGCTCTAGAGTAGCTCTGCTGACCTGGTTCTCTGGCTCTACAGCAGCTCTACTGGCCTGGTTCTCTGGCTCTAAAGCAGCTCTGCTGACCTGGTTCTCTCCCTCTAAAGCAGGTCTGCTGACCTGGTTTCTCTGGCTCTACAGCAGCTCTGCTGACCTGGTTCTCTGACTCTAGAGCAGCTCTGCTGACCTAGTTCTTAGGCTCTAGAGCAGCTCTGCTGACCTGGTTCTCTGGCTCTACAGCAGCTCTGCTGACCTGGTTTTCTGCACTCACGACGCACGCACCCGACTTCGCGAAAATATATTTAAAAATAATATAAGTGGAGGAGGAGCCTAGCGCGCAACCATGATGGACGCGTAGGCACAGAGCTCCCGAGACTCACGCAGCCTCCCACGATTATCCTGGATTTCATCCTGATCTTTTGAAGGAATACTACGGGTGAACCTACGCTGAGGACACCCCTGTTCTCAAAACGCAAATCGGATTCTGGGAACTTTACTTATTCGGTTTTTGGGAAAGAGGCCTGCTCCGCGACGCTGCCCCGGGCTCGGTTTGGCATCTTCCCCGTGTCCCAATTGAACAACAACGGATCCGGAGCGTCGGGCTGACCCGTGCACCCCGGGTTTCACTTTCGCTTTTGACTCTCCTCAGTGGCGTGGAGAGCGGGTGCCTGTGAAGGCTCCACATCTGAGCAGCCCGGAGGCCGGCGGGTGAGATCGGTGGTGGGAGCTGTCTACCACTGATTGCGGTGTGCCCCCCCCAGGGAACCACTGCAACACTCGGGCATCCGGTGGTTGGTTTCCCCTGCCGTGTAATGGCGGCCCGACTAGACGGGGACAAGCTAAGGCCCAAGGCTACCTGGAGAGGTGGCTATGTGCAGACGAATAACATGGATCGGTATGCCCATCAGAAGGGGTCTCCTGGTCCGAGTGGGCCCGCAGAGGTGGCTCGAGAGGGACCGTCATCCTCGGTGGAGCTGACACTTAACGATGTCATGGGTGCCATCGACGCCATGAAGGAATCGGTTGGCCAGCGGTTTGACTCTCTGGCCCACAAGCTGGACACCGTGTCAATTGAGGTTAACCTCCTCAGAGCGGACCTTTCGAAAACCAGCTACAGGGTCAATTCACTTGCTCTCACAACCTCGGGCCTCACGAAAGATGTTACTGACATGCAGATGGAGCTTCACTGTCTGAGGACCCTCACCGACCTCTCGACCAAGCGGCTGGAGGATTTTGAAGGTCGGGCACGACGAAACAACGTGCGCATTGTAGGTGTGCCGGAGAGGTCGGAGGATGGGTCAGTGGATCTTTTTGTGGAGGAATTGATCCTGAACCACCTCGTGCCGAAGTGCCTCAGTAAATACTTCATGGTGGAGCGGGCCCACAGAGTCCCGGGGGGTCGACCGAAGCCGGGGGCCCCACCGCGTCCCATCATCGCCAGGATCTTTAACTTTAGGGACCGCGACGCCATCCTACAGACCTCCCGTGTAAATGGCCCGCTGAAGTATGAGAACGTGGACGTTAGCTTTTATCCTGACTTTACTCAGACAGTCCAAAAACAGCGCATGGGGTTTCTGACTGTGAAACGGCGTTTGAGAGACATGGGCCTGAAGTACGCCATGCTTTTCCCGGCTAAGCTTCGTGTTGAACTGGAGGACCAAATCCACTTTTTCGACCGGCCTGATGCGGTGGAGGAATGGCTTGATACATTGCATCATCGGCGCGGGGGAGATGAGCGGACCGAGGACGACGGGGGTGGCTCGGCGGAGCACCCGTGAACTACTGAACTATTGTTCCTGGCTAATCGTGTGTTGAACTCAGACTTTGGTCAGGGGTGACCTGGTACATGGGACTGCATTGCCCTTCCTTTTGTGTTGGGGGGCTGCGGGGTATCTGGTGAGACTCTTCCTCCTCCGGGGGAGTTTTCTTTCTTTTCGTAGACTAGGTTTATGTCGGGGCGACAGGCACACTGCGAGTTGGGGTGGCTAGATGTTCTAGTGCAGGGGTGCAGGGTGGGGGGGTGTGTCATGGGAGTTGGTTGGGTGGTGGTGGGGGAGTTGTTGTTGTTTCAGGTTAGTTTTATACCAGGTGATCGATGTTTTGTTTTTTGCTCTCGTTGTGGGTGGGACGTTCGCTGTGGTTGGGATGGGGGGTAGGGGGTTGCAAATCTTAACATGGAATGTCAATGGGTTGGGGGATCGTGTGAAGCGAGGGGTGGTGCTACAATATCTGAAGCGTCTCTCTCCTGATATCGTCTTCTTGCAAGAGACGCATTTGGTGGGCAACTCCTGTCAGGCATTGAATAGACGGGGCTACCGTTTGGTGGCCCATTCCGGCTTTACTACTGGGTCCAGAGGGGCAGGCATTATGGTTCGAGCATCTCTCCCGCTGGAAATTGATGAGGTGAAGCACGATGACCGGGGGCGTTACGTAGTGCTGGTTGGCCGGTGGGAGGGTAGAACTTTATGTTTGGTTTCAGTTTACGTCCCCCCTGGGTTGCAGACTACCACCTTCGCGGATCTGGGAGGTCTATTGCTTGGGCTCCCTGAGGGCCTGTTGCTGGTTGGTGGGGATTTTAACTCTGTTGTGTCTGGTAGAGAGGATCGACACCCGCCCAGAGACCTCCCTGGGGCGCATTCTTGGTTAGGTGGTTTTATTGACACTATGGGGCTGGTTGACTGTTGGAGAACGATGCACCCGGGGCTGGCTCAGTTTACGTTTCACTCTGGGGCCCACGACTCCCTGTCTAGATTGGATTATGTACTGATGCCGGCCGCCCAAGCCCCAATGATTGGGGAAGTTAAACATCTGGCTCGTGGCATCTCGGATCATTCCCCGGTGCTGCTCCACTTGGATATTGCCTTGGGGGCTGGGGGGAGGGTGGCGCCGATTAACCCCTGGTATCTCCGTGACCCCACAGTTCGTGCCCAATTGGTGAAGTCCCTGGACCGGTTTTTCGCGGAAAACCAGGGTTCCGTCGCGTCAACTTTGACATTGTGGGAGGCCTTTAAGGTGGTGATCCGTGGGCAGGTGCTATCCCTGATTTCCCTTGCTAAAAAGCGTAAAAACGAAGAGGTAGTGCACCTAGAGTCTGACATAACTAGTATGGAAGAGGATCTTGGGCGGGGAGTCACGAGGGAGAAACTTCACGCCCTTAGCCTTAAGCAGTCGGACTATAGGGCGCTGGTTACGAATGCTGCGAAGCTCGCTAGTCGGGAACAGCAGGGGCGCTTGTATGATGTGGGTGACAAGGCTGGAAAACTGATTGCGTGGCTGGAAAAGAGCGAAAGAGTGAATCGAGTGGTTCCGGTGATTGTGCGCGCTGACGGTGTGAGTGTCACGGACCCCGGAGAGATAGTGACTTGTTTTGCAGATCATCTGCGTGACGACTATACGTCGGTTTCGGATAGGCCGGAGGATGACTCTCGTCAATTGTTACGAGATATTACGTTGCCATGCCTCTCTGTCTCCGACAGGGATTTGATGGACGCGGCATTGACGAATGATGAGATAGCTCTGGCGATTCGCGCACTCCGCTCCGGAAAGGCTTTGGGCCCGAATGGTCTGCCGATCGAGTTATACAAGCTTCGTCCTGAGACGCTGGCGCCTCATCTCCGTGAGATGTTTAATGCATCGCTTAAGGTGGGCTCCCTTTCGCTAGACCAACGGCTTGCAACGATTGTGGTTCTCCATAAAGAGGGGAAGCCGCGAGACGGTTGTGCATCTTATAGGCCTATCTCACTCCTGAATGCCGAACCCAAAATTCTTGCGAAGGTCCTGGCAAATCGATTGATTACTGTAATTGGCGACCTGGTTCATCAGGATCAGTCTGGTTTTATTCCGCATCGCAACACCGCGCTGAACCTGCGGCGCCTGCATGGAGTTCTCGCAAAAGTCGACTGTATCCAGGAGCCCACCATTTTGGCGTCTTTGGACGCCACGATGGCGTTCGATACGCTGGAATGGTCGTATCTTTGGGCAGCACTGGCCAAGTTTAGTTTTGGACCCGGATTCATTAAATGGGTGAAACTGTTGCATATGGAGCCGCTGGCGCAGGTGGTGGTGAATGGTAGGGTGTCTGCCCCCTTTGTGCTTGGGAGGGGCACCCGCCAGGGTTGCCCCTTGTCCCCGCTTCTTTTTGCTCTTGCGCTGGAACCCCTGGCGGCATGGCTGATGTGGGAACCCTCTATGGCGGGTATCCGGTGGACTCCGATGTTTGAGGACCGTGTGTCACTATACGCTGATGACATTTTGCTCTACCTCACCTCGCCGCGGAAATCATTGATGGTGATGTTCGATGTTTTGACCTCCTTCGGCCGCAATTCTGGGCTTGTTATCAATTGGGCTAAGTCCTGTGTATATGTGCTGGTTGGCGACCCCCCTCTTCTCCCTCGCGGCTGTCCGATTCAAATCTCTCCGGCTGGATTTAAATATTTAGGCATTCACGTCTCCCTGAGTTCAGCGGATCGTTACTCCCTGAACCTGCTGCCGCCGCTTCAGCGGCTTCGGGCGGACGTAGTCCGGTGGCGGAGGCTTCCGTTATCGCCGCTGGGCAGGGCGGCCTTATTTAAAATGATGTCTCTGCCACGTTTTTTGTACGCCCTACAGAATACGCTGGACGTGGTGCCTGCACGATATTTTCGGGAGGTGGAAAGCCTGCAGCGACAGCTGGTGTGGGATGGGAGACCACGCATCGCTCTTGCTAAGCTGACTCTTCCATGGTACGATGGTGGCATAGCTCTTCCTGATATCAGACGGTATTACTGGGCGTCCCAGCTGGTGGCGGTGAACCATGGGACGTATGGCCCGGCTTTGAACCCAGCGTATGAGATGGATAAGCTACTGTTGCCGGGTGGGGATTTCAATCGAATGCTTTATTCCAAGAAGGGGCGCGCTAAACTCACGGGCCCCACGAACAATGCTGTACGCGCATGGCACGGCGCCACTGCTGCTACGGGCTGGAAGGGTCGCCTGACTCGGGCGACTCCGCTGTATGCCTCTGAAGAGTTGGGCGGGCTGTGGCGCACTAAGGGATTTGAGAAGTGGGACACGATTGGTATTAGCCGCGTCGGGGATCTGTGGGCGAAGGGCGCTTTTAAAACGTTCGATGTCCTTCGGGCCGAATATAGCCTGAGCGATAAGGAATTCTTTCGTTACGCGCAGATCCGCCACGCCCTGCTTTCTGCCTTTCCGAACCCGGCTGATATCCCTGAGGCCTCCCCTTTGGAAGACCGTATACTCGATGGTTACTTGCCAGACAGCACCATTTCCCTGATTTATAGAAAAATGATTAATACTCGCGCTGACCTCCTCACCCGCCTGCGAGAAGCATGGGTCGCTGATGGCCTAGAGCTGGATGATGAGGACTGGGTTGCGGCTGTAGCCTTGCCGAGAGAGGTGGCCATACCCGCTCGCCTCAGATTTGTGCAGTTAAAGATACTACACAGGGTCTATGTTACCGGTCCCCGCTTGCTTCGCTTGGGATATTCGAGTGATGGTTTATGTAGGCGTGGCTGTGGCCTGCTTGGTACTTTTCTGCATATTTTGTGGGAATGTCCAGTGGTTGTCCGGTTCTGGATTGGGGTGCATGCAGCGATGGAGGAGGTCACTGGTGTGGCCCTACTCCCGGAGGCGCGGCGCTGTGTGTTGAATGTGTGGGAACCGACTGATTGTGACGCGGCCCAGGAGCGCTGGGTGACTCTGGGTAATATGATAGCCAAAAGAGACATCGCGCAGCTGTGGGGCTCGGGTAGGTCTCCTACGGTGTCGAAGTGGAGAGAAAACATGGACTGGTGCATGTTCCGGGAGAAAACCGTGTATGTTGCTAGAGGCAAACCCAAAAAATGGAATAAGATGTGGGGTCCGTGGAATTCTTACCGTGGTGATATATGCACGCCCCCCCTGGTGATCGCCTCCGATGTAGCCCTGTCCCCTTAGCTCGGATATTCCTGTTCCTTCCTGGAATCGGTACATGTGTACTTCCCTGCCCCCCCTCCCGCCTCGCCTAATACTAGCTTTTGCCTATAGTGCCGCTGAGAGGCGGCTGCCCCCCCCCCCCCCCCCCATGGGAGAGCAAGTCCCTGTTTATATGTTTTCATGCCTGGTTTTAGTTTTGTATTGTTGTTTTTTTCTCATAAAATGTTAATTCAAAACCTTCTTGTCGTATGGAATCTCGTTGTGGGCCGATTAGCCGCCCCCTCGTGCAGGTTGCTCATTTGCTCGCTGTATTGATTTTCCTTTTTGCACACTAGCGGCCGGCCTCGGAGGTTGTAGGCCCGTGACTGTACATAACTGCTGTGTCAAATAAAGGTTTTTTCAACAAAAAAATAAATAAATAAATAATATAAGTTTCTTATAAGTACAAATATATTATTTTGATGAATATCTTACATAATCTCTTGCCTTAATATGTATATTAAAGACACATACATATCATTTTGGAACATAATTTTTTTTTGCGGGAGTCGCGCACCCAGCGCGCCCCAGCACGTATATGATGTCACGCGGGACCCGCAAGTGCGCAAACATCTCGTACCGTAATGCGCATGTGTCGCGAATGCGCGGGAGCAGGAGTCGCAGACTGGTTGCATACCAATCGCGCATATCACGTGATATTAAATGTATATGATGTAACTGTAAAACACGCAGCCGTCGCACACCATACGCGGATCCTTCATGACTTTTCTAAAATGGCGGCTAGAATGCGCGCACCCACCGTGATGTGTACACTTTGAGTGCACGACTGCGAAAGAAATTGGAATTTTTGTTTTTTAAAGAAAATGATATAAATATATTAAAATAAAAAATGAAAACAAGAAAATGAATCAATATTTCAGTTTTAATTAAAAAATGTTTTTTTTGCAATTTTCAGAAAAATATATAAGGTTATTTAATTAATAAAATATTTATAAATAAACTGTTAAAAAACTGTAGAAAATCAGTACAAAAAAATAAATATAACTACTATCACACTTAAAAGTTAGCATTTAAAAAACCTTTGAAATTCACTGAAAAAAACCATAGGTTTCAGGGGTGTTATAGTTAGCTGCCCATTTCACTCGTACAAAACCATAGAAATTCCTCCGTTATAGTTAGTTCTGCTAACTATAACTCACGCGCCCGCAATGCACTGCTGATGATGTCACATATTGCATCATTCATGATATGGTCAGTGACATCACTGATGACATCACTGATGACATCTCAAATGACATCACTGATGACATCATCCACTTGACAATCCGATACACCACATTATACACTAGTATAACCTTTCATCACTCACTGTAAAATACAGAGTACCATTTTGAAACCATTGACACACCAATACCAGTTACTACATACCCACTCACTGATTCCTAAGTCTACACACACAACTACCCATTCAACAACAGAATCATCTATACATGCAGTCATTAGTTAATAGAACACTATCAAATGCACTTATACACATATATAGACATTGACAAATCAGCAGTCATCTTAGTCAGTTATGCAGTCATCCTACTCACTCATGAAAAAAATGTATCGCACTTAAATTTACTCACTTACACAATTATCCAACGACACCTCATTTATTCAAACACATAGTAACTCATCGTTAATATGTTAAACAAGCATTTGCAATGCAATAGGCCTCGCATTTACGGGAGTTTGAGCTATTGGCATTGTAATTGACAATGCGTTTTATTTATGTTTTACAAACAAAAACATAAATAAGAGGCATTGTCATTTACAGTGCCAATAGCTCAAACTTGCGTAATTGCGAGACCTATTGCATTGCAAATGCTTGTTAGGGATGGGGAGATTAAGTGATTTGCCCGGAATCACAGGATGCTTGAGCCTCCCGTCAGACTCGAACCCAGTTCCCCACCTTCAAAGTCAGCCACTCTACTGTTAACCTACATGTGTATCTGAGAAAGAATAAATGGCTGCTCATTGTATTCTCTATTCCCCAGTGAGAAGCGCTCAGAACTCTTTCTTTCACTTTCAAAGTAGTAATTGAAGCAAGCACCACACAGAATGTGCTATTATACGTGGGGGGAGGGCAGAGGTAGGTTGTGCCTCGCTGGGCCTGTTGCTGCACTGAGTCATGGAAGTCTGTTGTCAGTCAGACACACCCAGGGGCGGTGGAGGTAGACTTACCAGGCCCAGTTGATGCTGGTGGGAGCGGCAGCCCCGGATTCCTACAGGGGCCCCTGCTGCCCCGTAGACAGCTGATTGCGCTCCGCGGCTGAGACACTTCCTGGCGTGTCACTAGGGGCAAGCAGGAGCATTACACAGAATACGTGGCACGCGTCGCAGCCTTAAGAGAAATAGCCCATTACTCCCAGTGTATGTACATCCAATGCGGTGTGCTTTGTTGATGATCCCATTCATAAGTATTGACACACAGTTTTGGTTTTTGTACAGTTAACACTGGATTCAGTGAAGCGTAAAAAAACAGACCCCATGTAATGTTAAGATAATGGCCATTAACTGGGCAGTCACATTTTAGCAATCCTAGAATTACTGAGTATTAATTAGCAAAAGTCGTGCCGTCGCGGACAGAGACGTCATATGACATGTGATCCTCTGCAATAAACTTTGAGCTTTTTGCATCATTGCATACTTTTACTCTAAAGATGCTAGGACATAAAAGGCATGTCATTCAGTGACAACATAGCACTATGCGTACCCATGAAAAGAGATCATGTTGAGGAGCATTGGTAGAGCGCTGTCTGTATAGTGTTCAAGTGTATATCAAGAGCAAGGTGGACTGGGTTAGCTGTGTGGGTAGGGAGTCGAGGGATATGTTGGGGTACAAGCACAATGTGTGTACAGTGGATCTGCAGGTCCAAAGCAGAGCAGTGGGAGACCTGGCTTTGCTCATTTTATGAAGAGACAAAGGAGGGGCTGCGGGGTGTGCCCTTCCCTCGCTATCTCTTCCCTGAACTGCTTCTATCAATTATAATAATTACAGTCTACATGTACCTGCAAAGAGAACAAGCAAGCATGGGGAATGCAACGGTGGGTTAAGGGATGGGGCGATAATGAGGTCAGCATTGCAGGGTGTGCAGAGCCTTCTGGGACCAGGCGGACTGATAGAATAGTAGTGATGGCGAAGGTACAGTGGAGGGGTACAGTGTTGTAGTGTATCAGCAGGGATGGCGGGGGCATAGCGAAGCAGCACCGTGCTGTAATGTAATAGTAGCGATGGCGGGAATATAGCACCGTGACACGGTGCTGTGGTGTAATAGCAATAATAATGGGTTTGGAAAAAACGGGCACGGTGAGGGTGTAGCAGCGATAGCGGTAATACAACGGAAGGTCACGGTGTCGCAGTGTAATAATAATAACGAGGGCAGCAGACAGGAGCGGCACAGCGTAGGAGTTGTGGCAAGGATACAGCGGAGGGACCAATGTTGTAGGAGACAGCAGAGGGACAGAGTGGTGTAATGCAATAGTAGTAATGACGACAGTAGAGAGGAGAAGCACGGTGTAGTAGTATAGTAACAGTCATAACGAGGATGCGGCGAAGAGACATGGCGCAGTTTGTCATAACAGTAATAGTGGGAGAAGCACAATGTTCTGGTGCTGGTGGTGTAGTGATGACAGGCGTGAGCGAAAAGGAGCAAAGGGGCACAGTGGGGCAGCGTAATAGCAGGAATAACGAGATACAGCAGAGGGGCACGAAGGCCTAGCGTGATAGCAGTGATGACGGAATACAGCAAAGGGGCACCATTCAGCGAGGGAAAGGCGGGAGAAACAAGAATCAACGGGAATAGGGCACACATGCTTTTGTTTACATGAAAGGGGCGGGGCCTGTCACGGGCAGCTGATTCTGCTCAAGACAAACGACATTAGCAGAGCGGTCCGTGCCCAGAGGAGGCGGTGTCCACAAGCAGGGGTCACCAGGGGTCACCCAGAGAAGTCCGCAGAGAGGCAGAGTCTGGATGCCTGAGGGGAACCAGAGACAAAGTAAACAAGCAAGAAGGGGGTGGCAAATGGTGTGCACTTTGATGTCCTCAGTGGCCGCGCGGCTCACTGAGGACATCAAAGCAAGTGATCAGGCAGTGCTTTTCAGGCTGCCAAATGGTGCGCGCGCCCGGCGCACATGCACTGTATTTGGAGGCCTGAAAAGCACTGTTTGCACTTCCAAAACTCGCTTACTATAAGTCTCGCCAGAGCAGCGCTAAAGCGCTGTCTCAGACGAGACCTAAAAAGCACCATTACAATTATACACTCATTCATATATTTACTCTCACAATCACTGACTCTTACACAAACTTATTTATATACACCAACTCTCACATACAATGCCTTTTATTTTTTTACTTTTTTGAAGATGTACAACTAAAACATATATTCGCTCACCAACACACAAATAAATACACTCAGTCACCCAAACAACTGTTTCCACATGCACTCTTAAACCCATACACCTAGTCAATCAACCATTCACACATCTATGCATAGAGTTACACACACCTCATCCAACCACACACAAACTCAGTGTCCCATACAAATACTCACCCAACTAATCAATAACTAATATACACTCTCATGTAGTTAGTGACCAACTGAGGCAGCATGTTATACAACAACAGAGACAGTGCTGCACACATTCACATAGTTTAGTTACTAATCCATGTATTAAGTGAGACACTTTTAATTACTCACTTAAAAAGACAGTCAGACAGCTACTAAATCCTCCATCCAGACAGTTATATATCCACTCAATCTTCAATACAGATTGGTATATATATATATAATACATATTTAAATTTCAAACTAAACCACATTCAGTGGATGATGTCATCAGTGATGTCATTTGAGATGTCATTTGAGATGTCATCAGTGATGTCATCAGTGATGTCACTGACCACGTCATGAATGATGCAATATGTGACATCATCAGCAGTGCATTGCGGGCGCGTGAGTTATAGTTAGCAGAACTAACTATAACGGAGGAATTTCTATGGTTTTGTACGAGTGAAATGGGCAGCTAACTATAACACCCCTGAAACCTATGGTTTTTTTCAGTGAATATATGATATATATATCATGCTAATAGATTTGATTCAGGTGGGAGACTCCTATTTTGTCTCTGTAGTGTTGGGCCTAAGGCTCCTTGCTTGCTGGGCGACAGGATGTCCAGTCGCGTGTCGCTGGCGTTGGAGCGCTTGGTGCTGTGGCGGCCGCCACGTGGAGTGTGCGACTCCTACCTTGCCTGTCGTGGGTCACCGCCGACTCCATCTTGAGGCTGTGTTGAGGAGGACACTGTGACGCTTACGGGCCGCTGCGGGTGTGACTCCTCTCTTGCCTGTTGTGTGTCACCGCTGACTCCATCTTGAGGCTGTGTTGAGGAGGACCCGGTGTTGCTTCCGGCCCACTGCGGGGCTTCGCTGGTGCAGTGGGGACGTGGTCGCTCTCTGTGCTGCATTCAGCTGTGTTTCTTCGTAGAGATGTCTCTATCTCCCGGGCGCCTGCCCGTGCAGTCGGATTCACTGGCGTGGTCTTCTACATGCTTCGGACCACATTTGCTCCGTCTTTGTCTTGGGCGCTCTCTTCCGGCATTGGTGTGCCTGTGGTGTGGTTGGCGGTTGTGCCTGTTCACCAGAAAGGGGCAGGTGATGCGACCTCTTCCCTGGCGGTGGCGTGTGGCAGCCACGTGCGGTGCGTGCTCTGCACCAGTTTGGCCCGTTCTTCGGCTGGGGTGGTCCTGGGCTACGGGCTTCTCTTTGTTAGTTGTGGGTTTGGAGCTCCTCTCCTTTGAGTGGTTGGGGGCGTCCTTCCGCTGATCTCCGCCGTGGCACTGGGAGCAGTGCTCAGGCTCTTCAGCCTGCCTTGCCTGTAGCTGGGCGTGCCTGGGTAGGGTCTCTGGAGGCGCTCTTGAACGATTGTGCGGTGGCACTGTCGCTACCTGTAGGGTGAGTCCGAGACACACTCTTCCAGTTGCTGAGGTTTCTTTGCTCTTGGCGGTATGCCTTTGGACCCCACGTAGGGCGCGCTGCGGGCCTCCCAGTGTGCTGAGGACACTGGCAACCGTGGGGGGCCTCTCAGGCTGGTGTGTTGTTCACGCGGTGCAGGCATGCGGCCGCTAGGGGTGCTGCACTCACGCCTCGGCAGCACTTCTCCTCCTGTGCGCCATCGGTGCGGGACAGCTTCTGCGCTTGTGTAGGCTGAGGATTTGTGTGTCCCTTGCACGCTGTTCAGCAGGCATAGCAGCGGGATTACCTGCGGATGCTCTGTCACCTGCCCAACTGCGCTCTTCTACCAGATTCTCCTGCTTTCTTTTCTTCCTTCCTCCAGTATTACACCTGGTGCCCTATTTGCCTGTCTCCTCTGTAGTGCTCAGGATCAGGGGCTACGTCCGAGAGACTTGTGCATGGGATAAGGCTGTGCCTAGGTGGGAGCCATTCTGTGCCGGTGCAATGTCTTTGGCGGCCACCGGGTGGCAGTGCGACCTTGTGCCTGGGTCCTGGCCGGTGTCCTAGCGATGCGGGCTTAGCAGGGCACGATGGACCACAGTGCTGCATAGAGAGGGCTGGCTTGGTAGTTTTACGGGACTAGAGGACAACCAGGGGGGGCTCCACGGAAGCACACAGCCCTCCCTGAGGGCTTTGGCTGCTGGCAAAGTTCTCGCACTCAGTCCTGGACGGGCCTGCTGTGGGTACGGTCTTCCCGTGTGGGCGCTTTGGTTACACGGCCACTAGGTGGCGCTGCAGCGGCAGCTCTCTCTCGGCCGCGGCCGTCTTTCCCCCTCCCTGCGGGTCACGCTGCGTTCCGGTCGACTTGCGGCAGTCAATTGGGGCCTTTCGTAGAGCTGCAGATGTGTAGCAGTAGCAGCGTGGCTTTAGCACTTATGCCGGTCAGCAGGGCAGCTTGCTGCGGCATGTGCTTTCCCTGGTGAAGGAAGATATGTGGTGTGACACCGGCAGGCATCCGCTAGGTGGCGCGGCTTGCGGAGTCACTATTTCGCGGGCTGAGGCGGCTTCCTCGTTTCCTTGGGCAGAGACACGCACCGCGAGCAACTGGTGCGGGGCCTCCCGCGACGTTGGCGCCTTGCCTCCCTGTGGTGCCTTCTCTCCGAGCAGCCATCGCCGAGCAGGAACTAACTGGTGCTTCTAGGTGAGGCGGCTTTCTCTTTCTTCGCGGGCAGAGAGACGCGCTGCAATCAGCTGGTGCAGGGCCTCGCATGGCTTTCTCCCGTTGCCTGTGGGTCACAGGGCTGTGCTCCTGTGGGGGTGACCCTCCGGCTGCAGCTGCGGGCACAGTTCCGACATTGTAGGGGGGTTCGCCGCGCTCCCTAGCAACCCGGGCAGATGACTGGAGTGTTGCCTTCCCCCTTCTTGCTCACACCGCCGCTACGGAGTGTAGGACCACTTGTGGGCGCTGCGGGGCTTGCAGGGGTGGTCACTGACCTCTCGCTGTCTGGCTGGGTGGCACTGGGGTTGCGTCGGTGGCCGCGTGTGGGTGGCTGCAGGCGCCTCCTGAGGTCTTCCCTGCGATGCCGGTTCCGGTACCCGGTGGCTTTAGCGGCACGGCTGCAGCCGTCGTATTGACGATGGGGCTACGTGCAAAAACCCTTGTGCAGGCAGTGGCGATCGCCTCGGGGCAAGGATGCGTGCCTGGGTGGCAGGAGAGGCGCACCTTTCACCTCCGTCACTGGTGGCGCGAAAGAGCACACCGGGTGTCGCCGCCGGGCTTCTCTCTTCCCCCCCCACGAGACGATGAAGGTCAGAGTAGCGGGGCTGGAGGGTTAGTTACCCGCCCCGTCGCCAGTGTAGTGTTGGGCCTAAGGCCCACATGGCATAGACTGAATGACACAGACACTCAGCAAGATAGTGCGATAATTGGCCACGAGCACGTGCACCCGGGCCTTTTTATTACCGGGGCCACGTCACTCGTGACACCCGTGATGGATGGGTGTCGGGTGCAGTGTGTCCAGCCCTCGAAGGAGTGGCTGGGGTTACAGCTTCCTGTGAGACACTAGAGCGTGTCTCGCAGGACACTACAGTCTCCTGCCTAAAGTTGCCTCTGCTTCAATAAAAGCCAATGGGGAAAATACATTCCCATGCTTTTAAAAAAAAACAAAATACTCCCACTTCGCAGTTTGAAAATGTTTGCATAGACAATAAACACAGGTATATTTCGTCTACTCCTTGGTGACTATGAACCGGCTGTCCAAAACATACATAGTCCTATTTCTATGTCTACGGCATTCTCGGTTTTTCATTCTAAAAAAAAAAGTCTGGTCGCGCTAAGCAATGCTGATTATGAATGTTGGCAGTAGTGACCAAACAGTTAAAGTATGCGCTCTTGTTTGACTTTCCACGTCTTTGATAAAGCCATTACAAAGAAATAAAAGAACGAGAAAGGCTATGTTGTTACTTCAAGGGTTTTAACTTCAGATAGATAGCTGATAAGATAAAGGAGTCGAGCGCGGGCAATGTTATGTCGTTAACCATTTTACGCGCTTCGACCAGTAAGTTTTAGGACTCACGCTAGCAGAACTGCTGAGCAAATAAAGCAAACGTACGGGAAATAGTGAAGTGTGAGACCAAGCCAATCCGGAAAGGAACACTCAACGTACCAATAGAGAAGGAGGTTTATGAAAGCTGAAGAAAATGGCCAATCAAAGACCATTTTACATTGACACAGGCGGTAATGTTTTATATCTGTCTCTATGATTCGTAGCTCTCGTGGAAGTGGGGGTTGGTCCGTGGTTTGGTTTTGGTTCCCCTGATCGGCAATGCTGGCTGCTTTCTGTTTCTGACATTCATGAAACAAATTACGTTTGTGTTTGTTTTCGGGAATGACATCGTCTGCCATACAAAGTACGGGATTTACGTTAAGAAAGATCTTGTCGTATTTCCCTCAGGATGTTAGCTTGGCGTTTGCTTATGGTTCGGGGGTGTTCAGGCAGTCCGGGACCAGACAAAGTCAGATTGGGGTAAGACTGCAAACCTATTATGGTCATGCCATAGTGAAACATCGAAACTGCAACAATTCTAAAAAGTAGTTCGTTCAGTGTACTTATTAACAATAATGGTAATTGTGTGTATTTTAAATAACGTTCGTTGCCAATGTTTCGAGTCCACCCAGTGTTGCAAATAATTGCTTGACAGTAAGATTTCTCAGCTCGGTGGTACACGTTTCGAATCGTCTGCCAAATTCTGAGAGGCAGAGTTGGCCCTGCAAATCGATTCTATTACAGGACCGGAGGCTTCGTATTATGCTTCTTTTTCTATTTATTGCTACCCACAGCAGCCAATGAAAACTTTTGTTACATGAAAAAACAACAACATTTCTCATGATGCATATGTCACATCACTTCCTGCAGGGCCCCATAAGAGCCAGCCATACCGGAACTAGTCCTCTTTCTTTGCTGCTCACGCAGACAGTTAAGTTGACAGCTCCGATTTTAATTGGATATCATTGACTTATGATTGTTTTATGATTGAAATGCGCTTTCTTCTAGCGATTGCTATGCTAATGGGCATGTTCAGGGACAGCCGCTTTGTGCTATGTTGATATATGTGTTCACGGCGAGAGCGCCCTGATTTGTCCGCATCCTTCGGGTGTGAAGGTTTTCAGAATCGCGCTGCGGCGCTGTGTGGTCACCGCGATTGAGCGTGGTGAGCTTGGGGGCATTACTGACGGCGAGCGGGCCGAGGCGCGTATGCGCGTTACCTTGCAGTGAGGATCTCTCACGCGGCGCTCGGCCGCTTCGCAGGTCCCAGCTTACGCTTCACTCGTTTTCAGCACCGGTACCGTCCCACCTTCGGCGGGTTCAAAATTTATGGTTTATGGGCGCTGAGGCTTCCCTTGTACGCCGCTGACGCCAGGAGCCGGATAGTTTTGGTTTCGTTCGTGTTTCCACGTGCGTAGCCCAATCTGGTTGTTTTCAGTTGGATTTGGGCTACGCACATCGAAACGACCCGATTAGTTTCATTTTTAGGCATTTGGGCTGTAGTTTTTATTCGAAGAGCACTGCTGACGCCTGGCTGGCTGCAACAACGACCTGGGCCTGGAGGGAGCACACCTCCTTGGATTTGATTTGCTCTTTGGCTCTACTACGCCCTGTGGGCTGTAATAATTGTTCTACAGCTGCTGCTGAGGAGCTAGGTACTGGTGCTGCTGTGCTGTGGGTTGGCTCCCCCCTTGGATTTTCCTCCTTGCTTTTGCCTTAGGAGCAAATACCGATACAAGTGTGGTTCCACTATGGATACGTGGGTGCATTATGAGGAGGATGATGATGCCTTGTATGAAGAGGAGGTAGGAGGACCTGCCATTGAAGAGAATATTGTTGAGGCCCTGGATGCTTCTGTCCAGGAGTCGGTCAACAAGGCCCTAGAAAAAGCAGTTCCGGGAACTGTGCAACAAGCTCTAGCGACGGCTTTAAAGCCCATCACCAAGCAGTTGGAGAGGTTTGCAAAGAAGCATGGCTTCCCTAAACAGACAGAAGGCAGGTCAGGTGACCCCCGGGATTCCTACGAAGCGCTTCCGCGCCCGATCAAAGAACGTGAGAAGGTTCAGGACACTGACACAGAGTCTACGTCCACATCTTCCGACACCCCGGATGACTCCCCTCCCAAAAAGAAGTCCAGGAAAACTAAGCATGCGGAGCCTTCCCCCCCGGCTCCTACACCCTTTACTTTCAACCCCGCAGATATTGTGCACCCCAGATCATCGGACTGGTTACCGGCTCCTGAGGTGGCCGCGTACTTACATAAGAATTTACGTAAGGGGTTTGATAAGGAGGTGCGCAACAGGCTAAGGTCAGAATGCCCAAGACCAGACCTCTCAGACAAAGTGGCGGTGACTGATTTATTCTAATCTTCATTGTGGGAGCATAAGGGCGGGCGGTTTTGTTCAACTCCTGAATAATTCATTTACTTTCGTAACCTTATAAAATATATTTTATTTATTTTTACTTTTTCAGTGATAACAGCGTGGTTTTTCTGTATGTACACACATGATCTATTTTTTCTACGTGTTTCATCGAAAGGAGAATTCGTGTATTAAGTTGGATTATATAGGAGTATAAATATCTTTTCTTAACCTTTTAACTATGGATTGAACATATTTTGTTGTCACAGCCGAACTAGGACGTTCAATTGTATTCTCTTTTGTTCAGCCTTTAGAAAGTTCCAGGAGAAACAAAATACACGTCAACTAGTTTCTTACATAGTTTTCTCATACTATGGGGCAGATTTACTACTTCTGGCGCATCTCTGCTAATCAGCAGGGATTCGCCGTAAGAGTTGCGATGCATCTGCCCACCCGTGCGCCACCACTGATGTGCCGCATTTACAATGCGGTGCACCGTGGCGCACAGATGGGCAGATGCGTGTCGCATCCCCCCGCGGAAAGGCGGCACATTGCTGGAGTTGCGACGCAGCTCCAGCAAGGCTTGGGGTGCCCCTATCTCTAACATGCTGCATCACTCCTTACGCCTGCTTCAAGCAGGCACAGGGTTTTGACGCAGCATGGCCGTAAAAGTGACTTGGTGAAATCTTGTAGATTTCACTCAGCCACTTTTCGGAGGCGTTCCTGCGCCGGAACGCCCCCTGATTTCCCCCTCTCCCCCCCCCTGTGTAGGAACGCCCACATGTGGCGCAGGGCTTTACAATGTGACGCATCTCCCTAGATGCGTCATGTTGTAAATAACCCGCAGCATGGCGCTGGCTTTGCACCGCCGCTGCGTCACAAAAGTGATGCAACGGCGGCGCAAATCTGGCGTAAGGGGCTTGTAAATTTGCCCCCATGTTTCAGGATAATCTACTCGCCTATTCTAAGCCAAGAATTGCAACAAGATTCTACTTGTTATTACTAGTTTATAAAACGCAAATAGATACCGGAAGAAGGAACTAAAACAAGAAGCACCAGAAACACCATATAAGATTCACAAAATAAATAGGTTTTTGCGACACACGTAAAAGCTAAGGGGCATATTATCAAGCACGGCGTTAAAATTATCACCGCTTTAGCGGCAGAAAACTGCAGCTAAAGCGATGATAATGGGCTTGATAATATGCCCTTGAGAATTCCAATAGAAGCCCATGTTGACACCAGAACATGGGCTTCTATTGGAATTCCCAAGGGCATATTATCAAGACCATTATCGCCGCGTTAGCGGCAGTTTTCTGCCGCTAAAGCGGCGATAATTTTAAAGCCGTTTCTTGATAATATGCCCCTAAGTTTTTCCTATTTAAGACTTTTCAAGGTCATGGGAATCCCTGTTGGCGAAACAGAGAGTATTAAACTGCATTCAAATCTAAATTTGAAGCCAATGCAGGGAATGGCAAGTCTCCGTAATGTGAGTAAATTAGTGGAGCTTACAAAACGTACAGATGGCTAAGTTTTGAATAAGTAGAAGTCTGGACGAAAGATATCCGCAGGGCCCAAGAATAGACTATTACTTTAGCCTAATGATGAAAGTGTCAGGGCAGGGATAAGTGTAGAATGTTTGTACACCGGTATGACGATAAGAATTTTCCTAGGTGTTCGCAATATCAGAAAGCAGGAAGATGGGGCCACCCACCTTATTGTGTGTAACGAGGGAGGAGTCAGAATTGACCATTGCACTGATGACTTTGGCTTTCAGTGGAAGGGGGGTTATTCTCAAGCTCTGGGAGCCACAAAATGCAATCCCAGAGCGAGGGGTTAGTTTCCTAGGATAAGATTTTCTTTTCACTTGCATTCAGTTTTAGGAAATTGGTGTTTATCCACTCCTGAATCTCCACCAGACTGTCCCTCCGATTATTTGAGTATTTCCTGCATATGGTAGCGCTGTGTGTTGTATGCCCGAAAAATCTTATTAGCTTCAATAGGGGGCAAACATAGACACGTACTTGGAACAGAAACAAGCCCTGACAATTCCACTCGACCTGCCGGGGGTGGGGTCCTAGTGTCAAGCACTGCTGCCGATTTTGTTACAGGGGGCCAGTATTGCAGCACTACGTAAAACCGTCCACCAGTAACAAAACCGCCTCCCACCCTGCCGGCCCACCGGGAAAACGCCTGGTGCCCGCTACGGCCAGTCCAGCCCTGAACATATATGTTGAAATGTAGTGGTGACAACGATGGCCCCCTGTGGAACTCACAGTTTATAGGTACTTTACCTGAAAGAAGGTGGCCAAAGATAACATCTGTGTGCAATTAGCTAGGAATGATTTTAACCATGCAAGGTCAGTGCTGTATATGTCAGTTTCAACCTGTCATGTGATTAAGATGCAATGGTCGATCATATCAAAGACGGCCGATAAGTCCAGCATGAAGAGGACAGACATATAACATTCATCTTTTATCCAACATTTCACTTACATGGTCATCAAAAGTGCAGATACAGTTCCACTGCCAGAGCAAATGCCCAGCTGCCTTTGATCAACTATTGCAGACTTTTCAAGAAATTTAGCCTGTTTGCAAACAAATCTACCTGTAGAGGACCCCACCTCTGCTGTAATCTCTCAAACTTCCCTGTTCAACCTCCAATTGCTCACATCTTTGAGATATCTCGAATACCAGTCTGCTTCTACGTTGCTGAACCCTGGAATATACTGAGCCTGAACCATAATCTCCTTCTCTAAACAAAACCTCCAAAAATCCTTCGCCAAATCTGCTAAGCCATTCGATCTCTGACCTCCCAGCTTGTTCACATACCTCACTGCTGACAAGTTGTCCATCTTTAAGAGGACACAGCATTTCACCTGATCCTTCATAAAGCTCTTTATTGCAAACGATCCTTCCAGGAGCTCCAAACAATTTATGTGCATGGCTCTCTCCTTCTCTGACCACTGTCCCCCTCTTGACACCATGCCACACCGTGCTCCCCATCCGTGCAAACTCGCATCCGATTCTATTTCCGGAACCTCTCCAAAAATTGCCTTCCCATTCCATGCTTCCAGACTCCTCAACCACCAATTCAGTTCTTCTACTGTCTCCTGATTCAACCTCACCTTCTGAGAGTATTTCGCTCCTTTCCTTAAGTAATGAGCTTTCAACCTCTGCAACGCTCTGTATTCAAAGAGAGCTGGAAAGATCGCTTGAATAGACGCAGATAACAGACCCAGCAACCGAGATAACTGTCTCAACGTAATCCAATTTGCATTCTTCACTCTTCTCACCTCCTTCTTGATTTTCCTCACCTTTTCCATTGGTAACCTCAACACACATTCCAACATCTGTATCTGAAAACCTAAAAATTGCATCACTTGCTTCGGTTCCACACACAATTTCTCCTTGTTCACCACAAATCCTAGATCCTCCAGAACCCTCACAGCCAACTCAGTTTGCTCCATCGCTAAACTCCTTTTCTCTGCCATTATCAATATATCGTCCAGATAAACAATCAAACGAATCCCTCTGGACCTCAACCAAGCCGCTACTGGTCTCCTTACCTTCGTAAACCACCATGGGGCTGATGTCAACCCAAATGGGAAACTCTTGAATCTCCAAAGTTTTCCTTTCCATCTGAACTGCAGGAAATCCCTTTGCTCTTTGCACATTGGAATTGTCAGATAAGCATCTTTCAAATCCAACCTGGTCAACCAATCCACTTTCCTTAACTAATCCCTCAACATGTGAATACCTTCCATCTTGAAATGATTGTAACATTTAACTCCCTCAGATTTATTACTGGCCTCATTCCTTTTTCTTTCTTCTCCACTAAAAACAAATTGCTTATGAAACAGCCCTGCACCATTTGTGCTGTTTCTATTGCCCCTTTCGCCTCCAAAGCCTCTACTTCCTTCGTCACAAGTTCTTCCATCTCCTTTGAAAACCTTAAAATATTGGGAGGCCTCCCCTGCACCGGAGTTTGTAAAAAATCTATTCTGTAACCTGAAACAATTTCCAAAACCCACGGATCTTGAGTTATTTCTCTCCATCTCTTAACAAACTGGGCTAGTCTGCCGCTCAATTTTAACTGGATAGAAATGGGGTCTAGAGAACATCTTACCTGACCTCTCAGATCGCATGCCTCTCGATCTGCCCCTCTGCCTTTGTGGGAAAAAACTTCCCTGCTCCGGCCTTGTATGGTTGTTGTTTGATCCAAAACTGGTTTCATAGGGTCTGAAACCTCTTCCAAAGCTTCCTCTGGACACACCTTGTCCCCGGACGGGGAACCGACCCCGCATTCGACCGGCCATGCCAAAAACTCTGCGAATATCTTTTTGCGCCTTTTAAGTGAGTTGAACGTACCCACATATTTGGCCATATCCTTAATAAAATCTTCACCAAATAATAAACTATCACTAAGTTCTCCAAGCTCTTTCCTAGCTAGATCCGCCAACTTTGGATCTATCTTGAACAGAATACTTTTTCTTCTCTCTGTACAAAGCGCAGCATTTGAATTGCCTAGAAGGCAAATTGCCCTCTGAATCCACTGCCGTATCTCTGCCACATCTATGCCTGTATTATTAGAATGTGCCCCCTCGCACATATCAAATATTTTTGTAAGTGGTCCCAGCACATCTAAAAGCCTGACCCCTTCTAGGATCCTTGCCAGTCTTGTTGATGAAAGCCATCATCTTCTGATCCAACTCAGGAGTATAGGCTACTTTACTGTCCAGAGTTGGTCTTGGACATTCGGACCTCAGTCTGGTTCTTACATCCTTCGGTATCTCTCTCCGAATCCAGTACCTTTCGTACTTCGCCACAGGAGCCCACTGTGGTTAAAGGGGATGTTGTATTAGGAGAGGATCGAACGTCTCCTCTCCCTGGGGGTCAACAAAATCCCCAATTTCTAATGTAATCTCTTTTTCAAGCCCCTTTTTCTTCTTTAGTGGAACCTCCTCTACATCAGAATCATCAATACTTAAACTACAAGTTATCTCTACGTCCCCACTCGTAGAGCTAGAATCACAAGCCACCACCATGTGCTTTCCTTTACGCGCCTTTATAGCGCTGTCTTTCTGAACCTTTAGTTCATTTCCTTTTCTCAACATTTCCACGTTTCCTTTTCTGGGCTTTTTTCTTCCCTAAACAGACCCTCCTGCGACCACCTCAACTTTTGTGGTCCAGAAGTTTTCATCTTCGCCTGGCTTTTGCCTCAACTCCTTTTTTTTTTAACATTGATTTTTCCACAGAATTCTCTATTTTCTTTTCGAGAGATGCATACATTTCTCCAAACATCTTCTCCATATAAATCTTTATCCTCTCCTCGACACCTGCCTCTGAATTTTCCACTTTCAAAATAATTACATTTTTTACGCTGCCAAACTCCCTAAGATTACCTCACCAGATAATAAAAAAGTTGAATTTACTAACCAAATTGTTCAAAACTACAATAACAATCTTATGCCCTTAGCAACAATTTTAAAACTCCAGAATTTATATTAAACCGATCACCTCTCTTCACGCTATTGCAACCTCCTCATGAACTATTGACCGAAGTCTGTCAGAATACTGATCTGCGATCTGCCAGACTTCGACTCCATTCCCCAAAAATGTCCATCCTTAATCATGCATTCTTAATGGTACTTAACCCAAACTCTCAAAATGGCCGCCGCAAGTTGCATGCGTACGGCATCCCTTCTGACCCAAAACTAACTTCCAAAATGTCTTGAGTCCACCGACGGCGAAGATGCGAGAGAAAAAACCAATGCGCTCGAGCTCGCATCATGCGCGTCATCTCGAACGTCAACAAGGTGAATTCGAACCTCGCGTGTCCCCTGTTTGAAAATCTCACTAACGGTAAAAACTGTGGAAAATCTGCATTTTATGCAGCAGCAGTTTTTTCTACAGAATCTTAATTTGACTGGGTAGTAGTGTGATATAATTTCACGAATCGTTGGTATTAAGATTCTTTTGTTTTTTTTTCAGAAAAGGGTAAACCATTCACGCTTTCCAGTTCTCTGGCACTATAAGCATGCACTATAAGCATGCATGAAAATGTTTGGCAACTGGGTTGCTGGTTGCTTAGGCCTAATTACTTCTTCTGGAGCAGATGTACCTGGCATGGGTCCAGTCGGGAGGTTAACTTAGTTAATGAGTTTGTGGTTGTCAGGTGGCTATAGTAGCTCAAAGTCCTACCATGGGATATCTTCCTCATTCTCCAGACTAAGATGCTGTGGAGAGCAGGTACGAGTCGATTGGTCTTAATCGCATTCTAGATTTGTTGTTTCTAGTGCTAAAAAACAATTAAGCCAAAGTATTACTGGATTCCTACAAATCGGGAATGATACTAGCAAGGTCTTCTGCCTAAGGACACACATATTAGAACTGTCCAATACCTCCTCACCACTAAGAAAACTTCACAGAACTTAATATCAAGACTGGATATTGTTAACTACGCACTGTTCTGAAAGGTTACATCATTAGATCGCTAGTATTATGTTAAATACATGTGTATAGCTTTGCACTAACTGGTAATAAAGCATTAACAAAAACAGTACACATTTTCAATTTGAAAAACAGTACACATTTTCAATTTGAGAGAAGTGTGGACAATTTGATAAATGTGTCGACAGTTGTGGTGGGCAGGAGCTTTACAGTACATCCCACAATTGTAAACAAAACAAACTCTGAGTTGGCGAGTTCTTTTAAGGTTAGCACCCTTAACACACATTACATTTTGCATTATTACTATTTCTTTACATATTATAGAGTTCTGGAAAGAGGTATAAATACTGTTGATTATACCACTGCCACACACCTACAATATTTTTATTGTATTTTAGTAATTTTTTTTCTTGCGATGTGAGAGCTAAAATTCATACATGGCACAATCCACTGCATCATAAACAAAGAAGATAAAAAGTAAAGTAAACTTCCCAAATTCATTCCCCCTATTCATTTTGCAGTCAATCTAGAATAAAGTACTTCGCAGTAAAGTTCTAGCTCTCACGTTTCCATTTTCAAGTGATAATCGAGTTCATTATACAAACTTCCATGTACGATAGACCTAGAAGCAATTATTTATAAGCTGCATAAACAATATTCAAGATACAATAAAGTGTTTCTCAAAGTTATTGTAATACGTAGAACTCTAATTTGGAGTAGTAGATCGAAGGATTATAATCACATCATACATATTCAGCTTTATCTAACACTTTCTGTTACCCATACTCTTCTGCCAGCCTATTTTTTTTTTTTTTTAGTACTTGAATTCCCAATTCTTCCTTATGTTTAGCTTAACTATGGAGCCCAACCTTTTAGCATACAGAACTTCTCGAGTGTATACTCTTTGCGTTTTCAAGATCCATTGGAAAACTGTAGGGGTTGTCTCCAATTTCCAATTTGCTACAATCAATGACCCTGCTACTAAGGTGGCAATAAAAATAAATTGACGCTGTCCGATAGTTAGTTCTTCAACTATCTCAGTCAACCAAATAGAGCTGCAGACGCTTCTGGACAAAGATTACCTTGCAGTTTGAAACTAACTTCAGAAAAGATTTTTTGCCAGAATTTAATTAAATTGGTGCATGTAAATGCTATACAAAGCCAATCTCCATTAGCTTGCCTGCATCTATAACGTTGTGATTCTACCCCGGGATACACTTTATGGAGTTTAGCGGCGGTGTAGTAAATCATCCACCTGCTAAACAGCGGCACTCTCCTTAAATTAGTTGCTCTTACCGCCTTGCAGCTCCACCGATTATATTCCTGGCACGTTGAGATATGTATACAGCAGCCTGTGGAAGTTTGTATTTCCTCCAAATGGTCGGAGATTTCCAGCTTATCCGCTGCTGGTTTGAGTAGTCCGTACCACTTGCCTACCCCTTTTATTGTAGAGATAAAATATGCCTTCTCCAGATGTATCGCAGTAGAGTTGGAAGAATCTTCTAGGCATTTTACTGCATTTATTTTCAGCATTGTCCCGTGCCATTTGGTTTAGCATCTGTTTTTCAAAGAATCATGTTTCAGCTTCTTGTTGATGCCTAAAGTGTTGGTATTCACAAAGAATCTGGAGCAGCACTTCCGAAGAGTTCTCAAACCTTTTCTGATAGAGGGATTGTGGTAAAAAGAAAAAAAGTGTGAATTTTGGAAGAAGTCTATTGAATTGTTGGATCATGTCATTTCGGAGAATGGTATAATGCCTAAACCTTGTCTGGTTCAGGCTGTAGTGAATTGCCCAGTATTTAGGAATAAAGATGAATTGCAATTATAAAATGGTCTGTGTGAATTTTAGTCAAAATATATTCCAGAATATGCCACAGAATTGAAAGGACTTTCTAATTTGTTAACGTCTGTGCCAACCTCCTCGCTATCACTTCCCCCCCCCCCCCCCCCCCTCCCAAAAAAGAAGACGCTGTAAAAGTTCCAACCGAACCTCTTCCTCACCCTAAGCTGCGTTCGGCAAACTCAGCAGGCTGCAATTTGGCTGACCAATTTAAATAACTAACAGGGCTTTATTGTAATGCCCGTTCAATTCCAAGACATCCTCTCGAGATATGGGGCCTGCTAGACTCCAAAAAGCCAGACTTCTGTTTCATCACCGAAACCTGGCTCCATGAGTCTGCCCTCCCTGATATTGCAATCTCAACCCCCCCCCCCCCACCACCCTCGGATTATCAGCTAATCAGACTTGACAGGAACAATAAGAGAGGAGGCAGCCTAGCGCAATAGCCTTCAGGACCCGCTCTAAGATTAGCATATTTGAAACTTTTCTCTCGGAATGTGGTGAACTATGCATCTTCGGAATAGAGAACTTCACTAAGGGAACTTGGAGAGGTGCCTTAGTCTACCGACCCCATGGCACCAAAACTAATTTTACCAACCACTTGATCAAGACTATTGCACTATTGCACCACATGTACTAGCAGCCGACCACTTTCTCCTTATCGGCGACTTCAATTTTCATGCAGAACTTTTATCCGACACCAAAACGTGCCGACTGATTTCCAGTCTTCACACTGTGTCAACGACAATTGGTAACCGGGCCAACCCCTTCAGCAGGCCATACCCATGACCTCCTGTACACCAATACACTGTATGTCAAAGTAGAGCCCCCTATCCCAGTACTCTGGTCAGACCATTACTTACTAAAATTCTCTTTACAGCCTGTCTCTACTCAGTAACTCCAGCAGAGAACAGAAATGGAGCCGACCCTGGAAGGAAGTCAGCTTAGCTACTGTCTTACCCCACTTTAGCACCCCACACTTTGCAAACACTGATCACTTTAAACCTTGCAGTTGACACTTTTAAGAAGGCAATCACTCAGGCCGTCAACATTATCGCTCCCTTGAATAAGGTCAAACTCAAGCATAAAATGTCACCTTGGTTCACCAAAGCTTTAGAATCCGACAAACTGGCCAGTAGGAAAGCCGAGCGAAAATGGAGGAACTCTAGAAGTATTGAGGATAGGCAGGTATACAAACATATATAGATGCTACCTTGACAACATCAAATAAGTAAAAAAAAACTACATAGGTAACAGAATTAATAAGGCCGCCAATTCAAACAAAAAACTTTACAAAATATTAAATGAATTCACTAGCCCCTCCTCCTGCCAGTCTCAAACCCCAGCCTCAAAGGATTGGGTGGACACAATATCCACCTTCTTCAAGGAGAAGATTAACACCATCCATAGCCTTTTTCCTAATCAGATAGTTGAACACCATTACAATTTGTCCGACAGCAAACATACACCTACCTTAAGGTCTCTATAAGAATTTACCAAATTTACCCAAGAAGATGTCCGTATTGCCCTTTCTAAGGTCGAATCAGGCTCTTCCGCCGACCCAGTCTCACCTCTCATTCTGCCCAGTATCGGCCCTGCACTTCTCAAAAGCCTCACTGGCCTTTTCAACTGGCCTTTTCAATTTATCCTTAAGTTGTGCAACTGTGCCCATAAAATGGAAAGTAGCCAGGGTCAAACCCATCCTAAAAAAAAAACTACTTCGACCCTAAGGGACCTAACAACTATCGGCCCATCTCCCTTTTTTTGGGAGAGTCCTTAATCAATAAGCAATTTTCGACCTCCCTAGTGAGCCATAAATTGTTGGACCCTTCCTAATCAGGGTTCCGGGCGGCCCACTGCACTGAAACATCACTGATGGAGGTAGTAGACAATATAAGACTTGCCCTGGACATTGGGCAGTCAGCCATGCTGGTCCTACTTGAGCTATCAGCTGCTTTTGTCACCATCTCCCACAGGACTCTAGTGCATCTACTGTGGGAGATGGGAATCAGGGAAACTGGCTTAGGAGTTACTTAACTGATCATACGTTGATGGTGCAAATTGGCACCCTTGTCTTTTGTAGCCAGACGGTTGACAAGGTAGTCCCCCAGGGATCCATTGTAAGTCCTACGCGTTTCAATCTTTATGTGGCACCCCTGGCAAGAATGATTAGATCGCATGGGTTCGACACTGTGTCGTACGCAGACGACACACAACTATTGATTACTCTTGGCCCAGATCCACCTGACACCAAACTCAGATTCACAAATTGCATGACCAATATCAACGTCTGGATGCAAAACAACCACCTGCAACTCAATGCCAGTAAGACGGAGATTATTTTCTTTGGGACGGCCCAAGAACTGTGTTCCAGCAACTGATGGCCTCCTAATCTTGGCCCTTGTACTTCCCCTCAACTTGTGGTCCGTAACCTTGGGGTGAAGATCAATAACAAATTGTCGATGAAAGACCATGTTAACCATGTGACGGGCACCTGCTATGGACTAATGCGAAGCCTATCCAAGATCTTCCAATGGATCCCAGTTGAATCCAGGAAGCCGCTGGTCCAGGGTCTAGTCATCAGTCAGCTCCATTACGGAAACTCCCTGATGGCTTCCATCAATGAAGAGCTTCTTACCAAACTCCAAGTGCTTCAGAACACTGCCACCAGACTTGTATTACATTTACCTTCACGGTCCCCATCAGTACCAAGTCTGAGAGCTCTCCAGTACTTCCCCATCGGGAAACAAATCCGTTTTTAGATCATCTGTCTGGTACATAAAACTATTTACGGGAACGGGTCAAGATACCTTGCCATAAAACTCATCTGGTACCTACCTAGTAGAACCCCTAGGTCCGCAACCAAACATCTTCTCACCCCTCTCAAGATCTGCACCGCCAGGAATGGAGGCAGATCCTTTTCATATCTCGTCGCCACTTTGTGGAACTCTCTTCCACTGCAGCTGCCTATGGTTACCGACCATAGTCCATTTCGGAGAAGGCTAAAAACCTGGCTATTCTGATCATCCTCTTTTGCTGCCGCTGTCGTCTTTCCTTCCCTCTTCAGGTTTTGACTAGCGTTTTGAGACCCTCAGATTATATGTGCGCTTAATAAAATCCTATTACTATGTCTATTTGTTTGGGATGTGAATTATCAGTCCACTTTTGGATGTACGAAGCGAGAACTGTCAAGTGTGAGAACGCTTAAGACCTATGTCTGTGCATTATTACTGTGGATGCTAGTAAATATGGGTTAGGTGCAGTTCTTACCTTTAATATTGGGGGGGGGGGGAGAATTAACAGTTTTCTTTGCTTCTAGAGTCTAAAGGGATCTTGAGTTATATTATTCTGTCATAGAGAAAGAACTGCTACGCTGGTTTTGGGATATAGAGAAATTTTGTTTAAATATGTTGGGGGGGATTAATTCCTCAAACAGATCACAAATATTTGGTGTTGATCCTTAATTGGGGAACGTGTTAAAACTATCACACCATATATAGCTAGACTCACTGCAAAGCTATTGCAGTATAATTGTGATGCCCAGCATTTTCCTGGTAAAAGTAATTTCACTGCGGATTTTCTCTCTAGTGCTTGTTCTGAAAAGATGTGGAGAAAGCCAATGATAATGATCCTGTTCTTAATCAAGGGAAAAATTGTGTTACCAATAGCTGGCCCAAAGAGAGAAATGTGCAAGTTGGATTGAAGTCTTTCGTCAAGGTTGCTGACGAATTATCAATTGAGGATGATGTAGTGTTGAGGGGAGATAGGTTGGTACCACCAGCTAGCATTAGAATGGATTTGGTGTACTTAGGTCATGAGGGACATTTGTAATCGACAATGATCAAAAGAAGAATTAGCATGAACTTTTGATGGCCACAATGGACACTGATATTGATGATGATGTCAATACGTATGCAATATTTTGTAGTTCGGAGAAAGAGTTGAAGGTCAACGCTCCTCCTTTAGATCCTATAGAGTTCCCTGACTGACCTTGGAATAAGGTTGGTGTAGACATGGGTGGACCTTTCAATGTTCTTCCTGCACAGCTCCACTGTGTATTTGTTTTTGTGGATTATTATACCAAGTGGCCAGAGGTACAATTTAGTAGTTGCGTTTTTGAGGGATGTTTTTTCTAAAGAGGGATTTCCTGCACACCTGATTTCACACAATTGTGTACAGCTTATTGGAGCTGACAATACATTTTCTGGCTGATTGCAGTGTGAAGCATTAGAAGAGTTCTTTGTAAAACCCTCAGACCAGTGGTCTTGTAGAAAGGATGAACATGGTGGTGACAGATTGAATTCAGGGGGCAAAGTATAATAGGTGTGGTGTTGAGGAAGGTATGCTCTCTATGCTCCGGTTCTATTGCCCCACTCAGTTGCAAAGGTTTCATCTTTTGAGTTTTGAAGAGGGCGGCAACTGACCTCAGTCTTGTATCCAGCCTGGATGTCCAAATGGCTTCATAAAAGTAAATCAGAAGAGCGGCTTGATGGTGAGGTACGCAAAAGGGTATATGAAGCCCAGGAAAACAAAATATTCAGTATAACTCCAGAAGGTGCACAAAGTAGAGAGTATTGAAAGTAGGTGGGTGGGAGGTGCTTATAAAGAAGATTGGTTTCATAAGGAAAGGAGATTCATATTTTAGTGAACCGCACAGGTTAAGAGGGTGTGTGGCAAGTCAGTGATTGTTCAGGGTGATGAGTGGTGGAATTAGAGAAAAGTTATGAATATCTCAAAAAAACAAGCCGAACCTTCAACGTTTTACCAAGATCTTAGTGAGTCTTCACAGCATGTGTCTTTTGGTAAGGACAAAGATGAATTTAATGATGCCACTGTGTCTAATTGTGTTCTTCGCAGATCTACCCGTGTCAAACAGTTGCCATGGAAGCTTAGATAGGCATTTTAAGTTTATTATTTGGAATGCATATGTAAATGTTTTTCTGTGGTCTGTTCATTGGGTGATGTTGGTTCTGTGTCTTATGGGGTTTGTATTCCTTGGTTTATTTTGGAGATTGTTTTGTTCCTTTGTTAAAAAAAAAAGAAAGATCGATAATGTTGTATTTATGCTGTCCTAGAAGGTTGGGGTTTCAGTTCTATTGTGATGGTTGGAATTGGAGGGTGAATGTTCGAAGGTGAGGTAAAGCGTTGTTCACAGTTTGTCTGTTGGAGGGCTGACTGTCTCATTACAGAAACTGAAGATAAACTTTATCAACGCTACCTGTTTCTAGAATCATCTCTCGCCATCGCAAACTAAAGAGTCACATAGTAGAAATCACCTCACATGTCATTGAACAAACAGTTTACCTTAGAATATGTTATGTGTCTATATTTAAGAGGGAGAGACTTTTGATTTCCAGTGTTTCAGTTTTATTTTGTTTCTCAAACAACAGGTCTATGATTTAACCGGTGTTGATTACTAGGCCCTAAACATCATGAGACATGTAGCAACCATAGGCGATCCATACAGATTATGGCGAGACCAAATCAATCCTATCCAGTTCCCCTGCACCGTACTTTTTAAGTTTTGTCTCATCCGCTCAAAACAGGCTGAGAGCCTGCCCCTTACTTACCATTATTTTGCTTTTGTGTCACTCATTTCCTTGCTTCTCATTGGTCAGCGCCTCCTGCTTCCACTTTTTCTTTGTGTCTTCCTGTCTATCTTGGATCAAGGACCAAGTATAGCTTCATGTCTGCGGCAAGTGTCTTTCGGAGGTACTTAAAAAAATTTTTTACACTACGACTCCATTCAATGCATGTGCTTGCAGGCCCTCTGTACCCCTTCCCACCCCCGTCTTTGTTGATTGCCCCCTCCCACCCACGACCTTGTTGCTTACTCAGTTGCCCCCCCCACCCGCTTGGTTTTTACATCCTCCTATTCCTCCCACCTCTTTTCTTCTTGCCCCTCCCCAGACACAAACAAGTATTGGCAAAGCCAATAGGTATCAAGCAAAAAGGAAACCACCTCTCCTTGAAATACTATAAGACTTACAATATAGTCACTTAATTATAAAAGCTACTTCTCACCATAGACCTATTCGGAGTTAATTGATATTATCAAAACATATTTTTTTAGGTCAAATACCATATTTTCATACTAAACATATTTCTTTTAAAACAAGAATTAATCATAGCATACATGGTTTATTTATCACAATTAATTAAATCTTCAGTAACATGAAAGATCAACTCCTCCCACATCGCATACAATCTGCCCCTCATAAAAATCATGATAACGTTCAATCTACACACACCTCATACATACTGCAACCTAAAACAAATTTCATATACAGACTACCAACACTTAAAACGGTCATATTTTTGTTCAGATTTGCAAATTAACATTATCACACTAAGTCCTGGTCATTTACTGTTGATCTACTCATATAGCTATAAATCCCCTTTCCTTCTCTTGTTAATCTTTTGTACACAGAGTGTTGGGCCTGTTTCATCAAATAATAATGTCTTTCCAGTTGTGATTCCAATAATGTGCCAATGCATGTTTTGGAGAAAGCCAGTAGGCACTGTACACATTCTTTAGGACACCAACAACTACCCACCTAAAATCAAGTGGAGGGGAGGTGGAAGGTGACACAGTTACCTACAATGATAATAAATTCAAATAAACGCGGAAGACTCGCAAATCATTCACAAAAATAAAAATCACAAAATATTACCTACACCATTTGCATATCTATTCCAATTATCATTTCACCTCCACCGTGATTGAACAAACATGCACTAAGTGTACACAATTCTGTGAACTGTTACCAGTGTTTTATATACAGCTATGTATAAACCCCTCATCACACCAAACGTGCACAAGTACCTCACCTAATCATAAAAACGACCCCCCTTAAGACCATGCTGCACCTCTCACTACTTCTGTAAACCTTCAGGACTAACGAATGTGTATGTCTCCCTTCCTTCTACGGATGGCTAGAGTACGGGGAAAAACATCCAATTTAACTTATAGCCATCCAGTCGTACGCCATAAGAATAGAGGCTGACTATTTGAACCAATTTCCTCCAGACCTTCTTCCTCTTGATTTGCGCATATAAAGCAAATAATATTTGAACAGAATTCCTACATCTCTGCCTAGTTGATATTAGTATAATGCTTCGCTGCTTGTGGGCAATGTGCTGCAGTTCCTACAAAAGAAAAGGTACAGATATAGATACAGCCAGTTTAAATCTCCTAACAAGAGGGGCGACTCCCGGAGTTGCTTAAACCAATACTGAGAATACCTAACTCAAAGTAATCACATAAACTTTAAAGAGGCCAAATCTATCTAACCCGGAACATCTACTTGACTCGTATAGTAGTAACCTGCATGAGGTTCAACATGGAGTCTTCTAACAGGTATATCAAATAACTGGAAACAAAAAAAGTAACTTTTCCTCAAGGTCGAGTTTAAATATCCATTGCGGCTCCTTATGTTACTGAGTAAGCGCCCTAATGCCATTACTGTTTTTAACGTTGCTCCGGCAGTCATCTTAAGATAGTTGTTTTGAATCTAAGAAATGGAAATTTATTTCTGCTCCGAATGTAAATGCAACCTATAATACAACACTGTATGCCATCTTGTCCTGGTATTGGTCGAAAATTTATATGCATGAATTATAAATCTAAAAATAAGACCACTCAAAGAATACCCCCTATGTCAGACAAATGATCGGAGTAAATTGTACGTGCAAGCTCTTATATCAATAAACATCGACCCCGAGGCCCTCCGTACTCCTGACGCTAATCATGGCGGCCATCTTCAAATAATTATGCTAAATCAGGATGAACAGAGATATTGTTCAAACTCATTGAAGGTATAGCTAGTATGTACCAAATCACTCCAACTTGCATTCTATCATTTGTCACCTAATCATGGCCAAGAGTATATATACACATCAAACCATGAATGTGGAAATCAACTGAAGCTACCCTCTATGCTAGGCATTACTCTAGTAACCATCCTTTGTTGAACTAATAGCCATCACATATCGCTGATCCTCTCAAAATATGAAAGACAATCATGCCATACCATAGAGCATGGTCACCGCCAGTTATATTATCAGAGGAATCTCTTGGAAACTAAGTAACATTGAGATTCAAAAAGAAGCAACAGGGGTCCCTGGTAGGAGTAGTCTACAGTCCGTATATTCTGGCGTTTTCTCATGGTATATTTTTGTTTAGGTGCCCGAAGTGAAAATCCAGTATACTTTTCTTTCTTTGATGGGGAGACTATTTTTCCCCTTGATATATTTAATCTTCTCCAATATAACCCACTTGAGGCTATTATCCCCATGATCATATTCAATACAATGTTGTGCAAAAGAAGCCTGGCTTTTTTATTGCGAACTGCTGACTTTTGTTAACTAAATCCATACCGAAATTCTCGCCTTGTTTCTCCCTCATAGCCAAGGCGACATGGGCACTAGATCTAGATATACCGCATTGGTTAGTCATGTGTTTCAATATTATACATATACCACTTTAGCTCATATCAGCAGTTGTTATAGCTGTAGGAGAGTAGGGTCTGCAATCCTATGATCACCCAGATTTTTTGCTTTTGCTTCATTGGTTTACGACTTTCCCCGGCTGTGGGCCTGCCAATCAGACCCACAGCCTAGCTGTTCTCTCTCGAAATTAACACACATGTACGTTAGGTGCACCCACTAATTGGAACTGGGCCGCCTTGTCAGTCCCTGTCTCAGCATACCACAGGTATCCAGGGCATCGGTGTACCCAGGGCCTACCAGGGGCTGAAGCATGTATTATGCCACCCCTGGAATGGCCGCCCAAATCTGACACAACTGGCTGCACGACAGCTGGGGCCACGTGGTGTAATCACCCGTTGCTGTAGGGGTAGTATTCCTACACCTAAACCCTAAAATGTACACATGGATTCCTATCAGTCACTCCTATAGCAGGCCTTATCAATCCTGAAGGCAGAGTGCAGGGAATCATGTGGGACGGTGCTCTGGCGCGAGCTGAGCCCGTCGACGGCTTGCGGAACCAAGTCCTAATAGCCGTTCCATGGTGACGCGGGCCAACTACTTTTAATGCATTATAATTCTGGCGGTTATTTGCTAACTTTGGCCTCACATCACCTACACATGTCGAGTAAGGTGTCATACGAATGGGAATACAAACCCCTCGCCAGTCCTGGTGACGGGGTTAGCATTCCCCCCTTTCAGAGGGACACGACATGGAAGTAACCTTGAACCCCGGTTAAAGTTGACTCAAGCCTCAGCATCACAAAATGGATGCTGCCACCAGACACAAGTCTGACCTCCTGCTGCGGGGGGACCTTCCAGCAAGGGGAGCTTGGACAAAGGGTTTCCTGTCGAGGGCGGTGTTAGCACCGTCCCAGACAGGGTTTGTGTATCCCAGGTAGGCAGTGCTGAAAGGAAGGTGATTGCAAGTGGCACCCCGGTGCTCACTGTGCATAGCCCGGCTCAAACCAGTTTCGGGGGCACACCAGCCCCTGAGCTGGCGCGAAGCCGGACAAAGGATAGGGGTGTAACCACCCCCCTCCTGGCTCCACCCATAGGTAGAACCTAGTCACGGGCCAGCCCCTTTTCTTAGAATAAAGGTAGGAGCGAGTCCCCTTCCCAAATTGGATAATCAGATAATTCCGAATCACGAACCACTTTCCACGAAAGGAACTCTTGACTATTTCTGAAGACTCTCCCTTGTGGCTAAGGAGTAGCCACCCTGCACCAGCAGGCACCATCTAAGCGCTTGCGGTTTGCTGTAAGTCTCTCCTACGGATCAAGACTGCCCAGCTCGACGAGACCCGAGTTCCCTGCCATCTCTGACCTTTTACCTACCTCATCAGCCCAGCTGAGAGTCGTAGGTGTGACGAGACCTGCGGGACCGGCCATCTTCAGAACCTGCACGACGCTTATCTAGCACGCCCACCGAGGGACCCTCGAGTGAGTGCACCTAGGGTTTGAGAAGCCCTAACCCTGAGCAGCTCCAGCATCGAAGTCTGCCTCCCCAGCATCCCCGAGATCTGCGTGGGGGCCCTTCCGCTCCTTGCTGTTCACCGCGTTGTTCGACCACTTGCCGACCGGCTTGTGGCCCTCTTCACGACGCACCACGATTGTTTCATCACTAGTCTGGTTGCTCCAGACTGGCTCTTGCTCCCCTTCAACAGAGGAGTACCACGGACCCTCCTGGTCCACTCCCGACGCCATCTTGACTCCCCCGCTTGGGTTGCCACTGCCAAGATCCGCTGCCCCTGCCTGGGCCCAGCATCATCGACAGCAGACACCTTCGTGGGACAGCTCGCCCTCCATCCTGGTCGCCGCCGCGCCTCCTGGCCCGAGGAACAGCCGAGTCCGACGTCACCCACTCACCTGGTCGAGGTGACTTCAGCCGGTACCCTCCTGGTACCCACACGATCGCTGGCTAGCGGTTGAGAACTGAGTCCCCTCTGCTTTCAGGTTTCCTTCATCACCGATCCAGGCTTGGATCGCTCTGAACATCGTCACTGGTCGCCTGCCAGCAACTTCTTCCTTCAGGCTCCTGAGACTACACGAGGACTCCCGACATCTTGCCGAACTTCACGCAGCCGCAGCCTCCGGGCTAGGTAACTCGAGCATCTCGGTGCTCCATCGCAGGTTCGCTCTACAAGTGTCCAGTTCCTTTTTCGTTTAGTCCCACTGATCGGATCACTCCGGAATCAGTACCTCCAGACTCTAACCATTCGCATTTCACTGTTAGTGTAGATGGTTTCTCGTGCCCCTCGGGCATTTGTGTAAATTGTGCAACTGAAGTATTTTCCTAAGAGTTTTGTAGTGTGCTTAGCTCCCTGACTCATAAAGAGCCAGGGTAGTCTTGTTATAAATAAATATCCTTTTATTTTCATAACAACTTGTGTGGTGTCCTTTCACTTGGTGTTCAAGGGGTATATGTGATGGTAAACAGCTGGCTTAACACGCCCTCTAGAGTTTAGCCTAAGACTGCTCGTATCCACGCTACTAGGATAGCTGGTCTAAAAGGTTGACTTACAACCAATCATCAATAAGGGTCGTTTGGAATGATACACAGTGATCACTAGAATAGTGAGCGCTACATATCAGGCCAACTTCTCACAATAGCTCCATCACACGTGTGACAATGCCCACAGTGATTCCCAATCGCTGTCACCTCACCTGTGATAGATTTCTGTATAAAGTTAGATTCTGTAGTGATTCGAGATCTTACTGATCTATATTTCAAACTGTGATTTCTACTAAAAGCAAATAACGGCCTTGGAAGCTTGAAATCTTCATTGCAGCTATTAAGTATGTGCCACTGGGGACTAACGATCTGTCATATCTTCTGATTCAAATTAAAATCCCTAGTGAGACATACCAAACTGTTATTACCTTTGCTTTCCTTAGGTTCAAACATAAGGTCACTATTGAAATATTTGGCCTTCTTAAATGAGTCTTGGACTAAGCGTCTAGGGTAACCTTTTGTCAATAGTTTCTTCTTTAGAGTGGTTGCATTCAGAATGTAGTTGTGCAGATTAGAGCAATTTCTCTGAATTCGGAGGAACTGGCTAAATGTTCTACCCTGTTTCGGGCTAACTTTCTTTTTAAGCAGGTAAATTGTCCATTGTAGGTAAAGAAATCAATCTAAAGGCATTTATGGATGTCTTCTTGCCTTGGCATCAGTCGGGTATGGGAGATCCATACTCCTGAAACCAAAATGACTGTTCTTAATTAAAAATGCCTTTTGTGGGGGGGGGGGGATATACCAAAGGCAACCCTTAGTGTCAAGAAGGGGAAAACTGGTAGGAAATTATGTATGACTGGCACATGACCCCACAAAATTTGCACTGTATCTTCCCAAACAAAATTGGAATATGTCTGCGAGAGTGTAATATGGAGGGATCCACAATACTTATATGGTGGTTATGCCTAGTGATTGAAATATTTTGGGAAGAGATCATAGGTCCTATTTTTTTTTTTTTTTAAATGCCTTGTTAAGAGAGAGATATCCCTATATAAAAATGACTAGAGTACCTTGCAATTTTGCTCCTCCCCTACAAAAGATTTCTGTATATCAAATCTCTCAAACAGATCAAAGAGCAGCCGGAGTGAAAGTTTCTCCGAACATAGAGATCCATGGCCAATACACCCACCTTAATCATCATGATCTTACTTCATAAGCAAGACAGTAATCTCTTCTGTCTTGTACCGTCTTCTGCAATCCATGCAAAGACAGCATCCAAATTATTCCACAGCATATTTTTTAATAATTCCCTGCAAGAAAATTTCAAAATGTGCAATTCCTGCAAAAGACAACTTTACACTGCTATGTTGAGACTGTGATCAAAAGAAACTGGAACGACTTCAGTCTTATTCCAGTTTGTTTTATGTCCTGAAAGTTTGTCAAAACTATGTATTAGTTGCAATAAGTAGTTACTTATTTTCTCTGGATTACCGATCACCAACAGCATATCGTCTGCATTAAGAAAGGCATATTGTATCTTAATGCTTAAATCCCTGACAATTGGGTCCTGTTGATTTGGTATGGCCAAGGATACTACTGCGAGATTTTTAAAAAAAGCAGACAATGGGCATCTTTGCTTAGTGCCCTTGCTTTGTAATTACTCTGGCCTCAGCACTTCGATATAGTATTTCAGATGTCTTAAGCAAAGTATTGCCTGCACCAAAAGTATGTGAACAGAATCCAAATAACTTTAATTACCTCTTTTAGAATCAAGGGATATGATACCTGTATGGACAACATTATTTGTTTGAGTGTGATTACATTTAATAGAAGATTTAAATAGCACTTCAGTTATTTTGTGGTTTAGTTACACCCCAGTGCTGCCCTTCAATAAATCGACCTTGGTCAGTTGTTAAAGGGTTGGAGCTTTTTAGTAGCTGGCCTAGTAACACACTAAATCAGAAATACGTTTCATTAAGTCTTGTTTAACTGTTTTAGTGCTTAAAAGCCTACTCCTGAAGTATTAAATAAACACTTGCATTTTCTCTTTAGAACAATATGCTGGACTTTGTGTTTGCTGTCGATGACCCTATTACGTGGCATACAATGAACATGACGCGGAATCGGAGCCACTATTCTTTCCTCAAGTATCTTGGTTCAAAGCAAATCAGTGTCTTGCAGAATAACTATGGAGCAGGAGTTTACTACAATACGTTAGTACCCTGTGATGGCAAGGTAAGTGATTGTTAGAGGCAAATATATTTTCTTAGTGGTGTGGACGAACACAGCTTATAATTCTAAAAAAAAGTAGAAACAAGGAGCAATCCCTGCTGTTGCTTTGTTCTCTTGAAAGCATACTTTCGATTTTCTATAAAAATTAAAAAGGGAGTAAAATATTTTGCACAAACGGAAATTATCTCTAAGATGTCAAAGTGAGCAGATAGATAAAATAGGTATGTTTGTTGCCTGTCCAATATTGGCAAATTTTTTAGTTGCTGTATTTCATAAAGTTAGTAATATATACTGCAAGTATTGAGCCCTGAACCTAGTATTAAGCTGTTATGACTACATAATGATTACACTGTTTTTATGCTGTCTTGTGCATGAATACTTCTCTCAAATAATTGGTCATATAACTGAGCACCTACTTATTGGAAATGGGGAAAGTATTTTAACAAGACTTATGAACTGCAATATCAAATTGCTGTTACAAAAGGTACTGTTGCGGCCTAAAAGACCTGATTAATTATTTAAATTTGTAATTTGCTCCTCCTTTCACCTTCCTTCTCAATTTCTAATTTCCTTTGATTAATTGAGTGTACTTTTTCTGCGTGTTTATGGCTTTTTTTGTACTGTGATGCTCTGTATTAATTTATTTTATTGTTTAATAACAACAAAAAATAAAAACAGAAAAATGACTCAGACCCACCTCTACACATACTTGCCTTTCTTAGTGGCCAAAACACAATAAACTGAATATGTAATATCGAAGAAACCTGTAACTTAAATCACCTAGTCCTCATAGCCCAAAAGATTCCATTATTCCGCCCCTTTCAACTTCAACTATCTCTTTCACCTTTGTCCTCCCTGTTTTGGCCTCAAAGACCGCTACTTTCCACCTAATCTACTGGCCTAAGCAAATAACACTCCCCCACCTCACCAGTCAACCATTCAAGCAATTTCTTCCTTGAAGTGAACCTCCCAGTAAGCTTATCAACCAAAATTATGAAAGAAGCTCTCCTTGGCCTCTTCCTCACTCTGATGATCAACATTGTTACCAATGAAATCCACACAAAGAAAGCAATGATCTTGGATTGTTATCTCCATTTGGAACTGTTGCTTGCGTCTTCTAGACTAAAAGACTGGTTTGATTATGCCACTATCCAGATCCTCAAACCATTCAAGTAAAACCCAAGAGCCAACAGCACCTCTCCTACAAAGACTCTTTTAAATATGTTGTGACCACCACAACCAATTCCACAGCAAACTAGCTCCCTTATTGACTCACTCAGCTGAGCCATAAATTACCGCTTTGGCATCCATACCCTATGAAACTGTTCACCATGAAAACAAAACCCTTGCCAGGTTGGAAATCAAACGTATTGTGGCATAAGACAAGTCTTCAGAAGCTGCATAACCTGGATTTAGAATAACATACAACCATAATTCATAGTCTTTCTCCTACTTCCCTTGTCTTCAGAAAACAGCAGTTCACTTCCCCTTCTGTAATGAACCGTTATATTTCTCCTGTTCCCCTTTATCTAAGCCATGAAGTATGTCCCTCTCAACTTTGTGCACGACCTTCAGTTGCTTCTCTTCTGTACTTTGTGGTGCACTTTGTTTCCCCAGCTAGATTCCTGATATGTTTCAGTATATATAAAACATAATATAATCTGAGTTATCCTTTTTCGCCAAAGCACTGTGAGTGTTCCCAAACACAGTATATTTGAGCTATAGATGATACAAATAAGCAAACTATAGCTTAGTCAATTCAAACATTAGTGAGGTAAAAGGCCATGAACTAGAAGAAATATTGTATCTTTGGTTTAACGGAGTATTACTGGATTACATGCACTAGAATGGGAGGATCTTGTACTTGATTCAGTGGCATTTTCTTCGAGTCTCAGCTGTAGATATTTACTAATGCGAGGAGGCTTTGTTGGTGAAGATGCCACAATTAAGCTTCTTCTTACCTTCCACACTCATTCCCTATCTCCATACTTTAAATGGCAACACGAATGTTACATAAATATAGTAACAGAAGTTGGGCTTTGACGCGTTGCCAAAACAATGGGGACACCTAAAATGTGCAGAGCCCTCAGAAATGCTGGGTAAGATGGGATGAGTATCTCTAATGACACTTCATCCTTCGTAGAACGTGACCCCTAGTGCGCAGCCGGTGTCTTGCTAAGATAACTAGTTTCGTACAAATTGTTATCCATTCTAAAGATACATGATCCTTCGTATGTTCCATTAAAGGATGTTTTTATTTCAATTCATATTCATACAGAACTGGATAACATCAAATCATGATTTAATCTCATGACCGCTATTGATTCTATACATGTATTTTACACATGAAAGCATGATGTGAAATAAAGCAAAATTCCATTAACTTCAATGAATAGCCAATATTTTTGCTCCAAGGTGAAATGCATATTAAAATGTTAGTAATATCAAGAACGTTATTCTGTTCGCTTTTTCTATAAAACCAGAGTACATGTCATTCTTTTTTCTTCCTTCTGTACCAACATAAAACTCTTACTTCCTAAATAAAAGTGCCCTGTATCGAATTCTTAAAGGTTTAAGATACCTTCCAGTAATTGTTAAGGACATTACCATAATTCAGTCTTATTAAATCAAAATTGGCTAATGTGAGCAGTTTTTCATGAAAATGTTTAGTGGACAGCGTATTCTAGTTTTGCCAAACGTGCGATTGTGTTCGCAGGACTTGTGACCTATTATCAGTAATGGACAAAAAGTTACCAAGGAACACATTTATTTAATAACTGTTCAAAATATATTTTATAATATGTGTGTCCGATATTGTTGTATATAAGGCCGATTAACTCACCAGCTCTTATAAACATCAACCGATGAGTGCATTCATTTTGTTTTATTTTAAAATTTCAGATGATAAAGTATGGGGTCGTGAGCACTGATAACTTGATTAAGGATCTCCTTCACTGGAAGACACTGTATGTTGCTGGCAGACTACACAAACCAGTAAGTAAACAGAATACGTATGCATTGTTGGCTTACTAGTCACAAAAGATGAATTCTTGTGTTTGAAACTTTTTAGTGAAACTGAGTTGTTAAATATTTTCTGTTTCCAAACTGCACAACCATTCATGCAGCTTTATGTGAGCCTTGAAATGGCTTAGGACGTATTCTTCATGAGCTTTCACGACAAGAGATGAGGGTTAAGTCACCAACAATATTCGATGTTCCTGAGCGATGCAAGCCTTAATCGTCCAGATTTACCTGCAAGGAAACGGGCCTAAAAGTACTTTTAAAAATTTTTTTTTTAATCTTTAATGTCGAGTTTAATAAATTTCAAGAACACAAATAAGTATAGAGATGCAAGACACGCATCCGATGACCAACAAAGTCCAAATGCTATTTTTTAGGTCTGTCCTTGAGGGGAGACGTCCTTTACTACGCGGGCGTTTCACCGCGGTAGGTTTACAACGCGGGCTTTACAACGCAAGTCGTTCAGAGTGGTCCAGCTGTTTCACCAGCCTCATATTTTCTAAATAGTTGTTTATATAATACATAGTATTACTTACTGCCTCGAATTAAATGCTTCAACTAAACAGTGCTTTGGTTAAATACTTGTTAAACTGATTTTTGATGCTGATAATGTTACTCGCAAAAGTATTTTTCCTTGATGTTAAGTAACGGCTTGCATTAGCCTTTACACTTGTTTCACCATACGTTTCAAAAGATAACATCTGGCACGAAAATACTTGAGCGCTCAACAGCTAAAAAAGTATTTTCACACTTACAGATTTTAAATAGCCCGTTCTTTAAATGTTGTAATTCCTCTTAACCTTATGCCCTAGTTCTTAAAACCTATATACTCTGAGGCTAATGTGAACTGCTGGAGATGTGGTTCTGTAGTGAGGCCATTTGGTGGGACTGTGTATGGGTATGAGCCTGCTGGAAGGAAATATTCAGCCATGATGCACACAAGTCCTGGAAATGCCAGTCTAGGCTCACCCTATGGTAATCATGTTTAATATGCAAGAGCTGTGCCTGGAGGAAGGGAGTAAGGCTCCGATCATTTGGTTGTCCCTTATGTTAGGAGTAGCTGAGAGCCTCATTGCTACACATTGGGAAGAAAAATAGTCCCTCCTCATTGTCTCAGTAGATCTTTTCCCTTTAAAAGCCTCTCGTTCTTGAGGGCCTCTAACAGCTTATGTCAACAGGGCACCTATTCCGATAATATATGGAAATTGCTGAGTCAACATATGAAAGCTCTGCGACAACTCTGGGACTAACTAGCATATTTGTGAGTGCTTAAGCTGTTTAAAAATTAGTGCAAGCAGAGTGATGGCAGTAGACAATATCCATCAAAGGTTGACATGAGAAGGTCCTACATTTTGCTTGGTCAACCCAATTGTTTACTGGCTGGTTTAACTGGATTTTGAACTCTGCACACTGTGGCCCTGTTGTCCAGGCCTCAGTGTATGTGCCCTAACCCCTCAAACATGGTAAAATTGGCTAACCCCCCAATTGACTTATTGAACTTCACACTAAGACCATAGTGTACTAGAAAATATATAGGAAAATACACTGATGGCACGGAAAATTAAATGTCGCCTGTGGACTGCAGCCCTTATTGTGCCATCCACTATAGTGTCTAGAAAAGCAGGACTTCAGACCTGTGTAGCCGAACTACTGCAGCTTTTTAAACCTGCAGGCAGACCTGTCATAATAACCCCTTTTCAAAGGAACAAACCTTACTTTTAGATATTTAATAATTCACCTCTATTTAGGCCTTGTTGCCCACAAATCAGAAGTGGTACATACAAGATTTTAATCTTCTTCTGTACCTATAGTGACTAGCATCCAAAAGCTGTTTTCACTGGAAAGGGTTGTAGCTGGTTTATGAAAATAACTACAGTTCAGAATAAAATGTCCGGTATGGGAGAAGCGACTGGAATAATTCAAACACTTTTTTCGGTGTTTATTATAAATCCAATTCAGTGGTGAAGTTGTAATTTTAATAAATATTTAGGAAAAAAGACTTTTAAAAAGTTGGATGTTGCTTTCACCTCCAGTGGCTAATTAGTATTAACCTGCTGCCAGATGACCCTGTCAGTGCTTCTCCTTAATGAGCACAGCAGAAACAATGGGTTAGACCTTTTCACAGGAAGACTGAGATGTGAAGTATGTGACGCATATCCGCTCAGAAATGGCAGCTGGAGAAGAGTTCAGGGACTTCATTAACTTGAAGGGGAAAGGAGTGAAGGCTGCCCATTCATAGGGGGCGGAATAAAGGCAGACCTGGGAAAGAGAAGCATTTGTATACAAGCCAATCTATCGCCAGTTTGGCACTAGCCCATTGGGAGGAGGAGCTGGTCCCAGAACCAGTTTGATCTAGCTGAGGGGCTTCTCATTTGCCTAAACGCGCTCCTGGATGGCACACAAGCTTCCTTCGTTGGCAGAAAGATTGTTCCATGTTGAATTTGCCTCAAAATGGCGCACTGGGGGATTGTTTGCATTAACACAATCGGGATGTGTTGCAAAAGTGGGAAGATTTGGCCTTAGTAACTGTTTCCTCATTGATTTGGGAGTATTCAGGAGTTACCACCACGAAACTACAAAGCTGGACCTGCAGTATAACATGAGAGGGCTGGACCTACTGTTTGAGATCTGTGTGGAGACATCAGGCACTGGACCCGTTCCCACTTGTAGTAAGTTCTAAAAAGTGGACTCCAAGAGTCAGTTAGATTACCTCCTGTGTGTCTACAGGGGTACAACAAGCTGCAAGAGTCTTTTTTTTTTTTCCTGAAGGCCCCAGCTGATGAGTAGCGACTGGACCTGACTTGAACCGGACTCTGCTGGAGGTCCCTGCAGAGTGAGTTTTGACCCCTAAGTGCTGCACATGAGGTCCTAGGAGTCTTACAAGTGAATAAGAGGATCTGCTCCAGAAACTCTGAAAAGTTGTAAATTAGAACGTTTTGGATTTTCAATACCTTCACAGCTTCAGTGGGACCTAGCAGCAACAGCGTCAGATTTCGAAGCGACTTCGTCGGATACAGCTTCATGCTTGCCCTGGTGGACCATTATGAGCTGCATTAAAAAGACTCCGTTCAAAGGTGGAAAATCGAGCAAAGTCTAATTTAACCTGAGAACTTTGGTGGCTGTGAAACTTGAATTTGTCCTACTCTGAGCTCTTCCCGCCAAAACCAATGTCTTCAGATTGACTTTGTCCAATGGCTGTCTGGCTTTGAGAGGCCTTCAGTGGATCGAGCCTGCAACGTTGCCCCACTAGAGGATTTGAGAGACTAAGTCAGATGGTAAAATCTTTGACTGGGCTGACCTGCATGGTGCATCCAACCCATGCTCCATTGTGGTCAGTCTGAGCTCTTGATCAGTCCAGTCCAGCCTTGTGGCATTTTGGTGACATTTTGCCCATTATCTTTTTCTCCAGTTATAGAAATTGACTGTAGGGTTGGTATTATGCTATTTTTGGCTTTTTTAAACGGTTTTGTTACTGCTAAATGCTTAACACATTTTCCTAACTTTAAACCAGTCTGTTCTGTGTCATGGCTATCCGGGTATTGCGCCCAGGTTTAAATGATTGAAACTCAGTTTTGCTCTGATTAAGGTTTTTCTTTAATTGGATGTCATGGGGGATGGGTTCTCATTCAAGTGGCTGTGCTGATTGTGGGGTATTGTAATTAGAAAGAGGAGCTTTACCATACAGGTATCCATTGATACCGATTTTTGGTTGGCCATCTTAGTAAAATAAAAATTGTTAAAAAAAATTGAGATCATTATACCACCACCGAGAAAAGCTCAGACCTATTTGTTGTTTTTGATTCACCTTGTCAGTGCCAGGTCACCCCAACGTACTTGTGGCTTCTTCCAGCTAATAAAATAGGTTGATAATTATGATATGCCCAAACCTGTCCAGCAAGCACAAAAATTGCTGTTAGATCTAAAATAGATTATTTCAATATATAGTCTCGGCAACGCTAAAAAAAAATGGAATTCTATTTGTGCTGCGGAGCTCAGCTGGTGGGACCTTTGCTATGAAATTCTACTGGTTCACACTGTCTACCAAAACGTTTGAAGCTCTGACTTTTACTCACGGTGCTTTGTTTGTGAGTCTCTCACATAATTTCAGCACTGAACTCCAAGTTTGGGGGCTCTGAAGGAAGTTATGCTGTAGATGAAGAATCTCATTGAATGCCTAGAGGAAGTCACGTCACCGTTGCATCGGTGCAATCACAGTGTTGACACCTGCTCTCTAGCGGACTCCTACTTCCTGCTAAGGGAAGCTGCTAGGTGCAATACTTTGACGTTTTGCAATGCTCTTTCTTGCTTTTGCGAAAGTACTTAAAATGTACTGGAAAACAAGTGTCCACTTTTTTAAAGCTGTGGTGGTGACCAGCATACTGCAACATGCTGCACAACAAGTTTCGTACTATAATTATGCTATTGTGTACGATACTTTAAAATGCAAACAAACATAAGTATAACGGTATTTATTTACTTCGTCAAGCGTAAGAATAAAAAATTAGCTAGCATTCGCGCCAAGAATTTTCAATTCTATTAAGGACACGGAGGTGAGGATTATGCTTCTCTTTCAATTACTGCAAACCAACAGCAGCCAATGAGAATCATTATAACATAACATTCCCAGAATGCTTATAGTAAGAAAACAACAACCATAGAGGCTATCTCTATATAACAGTCAGTCAAACCGGAACACTTCCTCTTTCTTTGCCCAACGAGCAGAGTCCAAGTCCATCAGCATAAGTCCGATAACCACAGCGAAACATCCAAACCGCTCCAAGAGGCTGGAACCCCAGCAAACGCAGAACTGGAAAGTGAAGTTCATGGAACGCACTCTTAAGAGGATCACCATCTGGTCTAATCTCCTTTCTGATCAGCGCCTGAAACGGAAATATCATACTCGTAATAATTGTCACCGACTGATAAATCAGGGTGGGTAACATGACATCATGAATCACCAATATTCAGTTGTCCCTGGGCGGGATAATCCTCGCCTCCGTGTCCTTAATAGAATTGAAAATTCTTGGCGCGAATGCTAGCTAATTTTTTATTCTATTACAGGACCGGAGGCTTCAGATTATGCTAGTTTAACGCTTATGTAATACCACAGAGGCAACATCGCCTACAGGTTTATAGTAAAACTGCTTGAAAGTAGAGCTGGAAGACCAGTCGGCCGCTTTCATGATATCTTGTATACTGGTACCCAGCATGAATGACTTGGAGGCCATAGTACATCTGACTGAATGTGCACCAAACAGATTAACATCAATGCCTGCTTCTGACATAACAAATCTCAACCATCTGGCAATAGTAGCGGAAGTCACTGGTTTAAACGGTTTCTGTAAGGCAATAAGCAACCTGGAACAACCAGAAGGGCGAAGTGGTCGTGTACAATCCTCATATACAAGACATTTGACCACACAAAGATTTTCTTTCAAAGGAAACTCATTGTAATCTATAGACCTGGAAAAAGTTTTTGTGCGAGCAGTGATGACGAAGTACACTCCTTCAGGAGAAAAAATCCTACCCTTCAAATCAAGCACTTTAACATCTGACACCCTGTGGCATGAGGATAAACATAACATGGCAAGCTTAGCTGACAACGGTTTACGAGATAATAATTCATTTTTAGGCCATGCATCAAACAGTCAAAACCTTTAAAACATCCCACAAAAAAGTATACTTAGCCTTAGGTGGATTGGAGACGCATATTCCTTTCAAAAGCTTACACACCACCGGGTGCATGCCTACCGGCCGGCCATCTAGTTGCGAATGCCCAGCTGAAATGGCGGAACGAAAATTATTCACTGATCTGTAGGATAAACCTTCGGCGGCCTTTTGAGATAGAAAATTCAATATGTGAGTGAAATCTGCTTCCACGGGACACATATGTCTCTCCAAGCACCAACCCAACCAGGCCTTCCAGGCCGATCCGTATCTCTTTCTGGTAGAAGGGGCCCAAGCTTGTTGAATAAAGGTGGAAGCTTGCTCCAAAATTCCTGGCAACGACCACTGTTGCCGGAAAGCCTCCAGGCCATCAGGGACAGCTGCCCCGCTAGAACTAGCGGATGGAGCTCTCCCTGAGGGTCCTGGAGCATCTGAGGGAAGCAAGGGAGGCGGAGCGGGCAGTCGCACGCCACCTCTAGGAGAACTGGGAACCACGGCTGCGATTTCCAAATCTGAGTAATCAGCACAATCTCCGCTCCCTGCCAAGAAACTTGATTCGCCACCCTGGGAATCAGAACAAAGGGGGGGAAACGCGTACTGAAGGTTCAGGGACCATTCCTGAGTGAATGCATCCGTTGCTCTCGCCCAGGGATCCGGCCTCCAGCTGAAGAACGCTTCCAACTGACAGTTCAGTCTGGAGGCAAAAAGATCCCTGTGGAAGGGGCCCCCCAGCGCTTGGATCTGATGGAACAGAGATGGATGGAGTTTCCAATCGCTATAATCCTTTAAGTGGCGTGATTGCCAATCCGCCACCGCATTGTCTCGCCCCGGAAGGTATTCCGCAATGACCGATATCTGATGCACTAGGCAATAATGCCAAAAGTCTTTGGCTATCTCCGCCAACATCGGGGACCTGGTACCCCCCAGCTTGTTGATATAGCGTACAGCTGAAATGTTGTCCATTCTCAACAGAATACAGCAAGAAACCTTCCTGGGGGAGAGGGTGCGTATCGCAAACGAGCCCGCCAGGAGCTCGAGACAATTGATATGAAGCTCCAACTCCTGGCGAGACCATCTGCCCCCTGTCGTGACTTCCCCGCAGCAGGCTCCCCAGCCCGACCTGCTGGCATCCGATTCTATGATCACCTCGGGGTGAGATCCGAAGATCGCCCGACCGTTCCATGCCTCCACATGGGTAAACGGCCATTGGATTTCTACTCGGACTTCCTCCGTGAGCGGGACAAGGTCTGAATAGGAGAGGCCCTTCTGGAGGTGTCTGATCTTTAAGCGCTGTAAAGCGCGATAGTGTAGAGGGCCCGGGAAGATCGCCTGTATGGAGGATGCTAACAGGCCCACCAGACGATGCGATCTCCCTCAGAGACATTACCTGCCTGTCCAGAGTCTTTCTCAATTCTTTCTTCAGGTCCCTGATTTTGCGTTTGGGCAGAAGCAACTGCGCTGACTGCGTATTGACCACAAATCCCAGGAATTCCAGGGATTGCGTCGGAGTGAGGATCGACATCTCCCTGTTCACTACAAAGCCCAGACTCTCTAATAGTGACATCGCCAGCTGCAGGTGAAGAGATGCTATGTGCGCTGAGGGAGCCATAATCAGAATATCGTCGAGATAGATTATAAGACGTATGCCCTGCTCCCTGAGATGCGCTACCACCGGCTTCAGGAGTTTGGTAAAACACCACGGAGCCGAGGAAAGACCAAAAGGTAGGACCAAATATTCCAGGCGCCTGCCGCGCCAGTGAAACTGTAGAAATCTGCGATGGGGAGGAAAAATGGGCACCGTAAGGTATGCGTCTTTGAGATCGAGGCGGACTAGCCAGTCCTCCCGTCTCAAGAGATCCGCCAGAAGATGGATACCCTCCATCTTGAAACGTCTGTAAAGGACAAAGGAGTTGAACCCCTCCAGGTTGAGAACCAGTCGGAACCCCCACCCCTCTTCTGTACGAGGAACACGGTGCTGCAGAAGCCTACGGGACCGTCGTCCTCGCAATAGATCACCGCGTGCTTCCGCAGCAGCTCGTCTAATTCTTGATCTATAAAATGCACGTCTTGTTGGGAAAAAAATAGAGGGTTGGGAGTCGAATCCTGAAAAGGAGTTTGATAAAAGTCTATGCGAAAACCTTGCACTGTTTGAAGAACCCAAGCGTCCTGAGTAAGGGCCTGCCAATTGTGAAGAAAATGGCGAATCCGACCCTCCAGAGGATAAACAGACAAAGACACTGGGCTTACCTGCTGTAATTTGAGGACTGGAGTTTCCTCTGTTGCCACCACGGTGGAAACCGCGACGATTGGATCGTCTTGTAGGGTAGAAGGTGCCACCTCTGGTTGAATCCTGAAAGTCGCCTCGGCCATAACCACCTCTCGCGGACCCTGATGGTACTGGCGGCCTGACGAGCGGCCCCTGCCTCGCCCAGCCCTTCAAAAAAGGCCAGTGGTGAACACCCTTTTGATATTTGATTGGGCCTTGTCTAAACTCGTGAATGTCCCTACATACTTGGAGACGTCTTTCACAAAACGGTCTCCGAAGAGTAAGCCGCCCGCCAGGGGACCTGGTTCAGCCCCAGCCAATTCAGTTAGTATCCATGCGCATAAGGAAGGATTTCCTGCGCTCGGCTGAAATGGCGCAATTTGCATTGCCTAGGAAGCAGATAGCACGTTGGGTCCAACCTGCCAATATGTCAGGGTCAATCAATGCTCCAGACTCTTTGGCTTTCAGAGCCATCTCCAAGATTTTAGATAACAGGCCAATAGTATCTAATAACTTATCTTGGCATCCGAACCAAGCGCGGTCGATGCCCTTCTTAGGATCCTTCTGAAACTTTTTTAAGAATGCTAACATGTTAGGGTCTATGTGACCTTGTCCGGAACATCTGGACGGGGGCATTCTGACCTTAGGCGGTTCCTGACATCCCTGTCGAAACTACGACGTAAATTCTGGTGTATGTAGTCTGCCACCTCCGGCGGAGGTGCCCAATCCGAAGACCTAGGATGCACTATATCTTGTGGATTGAAGTCAAAGGGTGTTGAAGGCTGATAGACTGGGGGCGATTGAGAGCACACCCCTGACTTCTTAGATTTTTTTCTTTTTCGGCGACATAGTGTGGCTGGTGGAGTCCGTGTCGGTATCAGTATCCATCACCACCCTGGATGCCGCAGGCAAAGGATTAGGGCCCCTGAATAAGTGTGGTCCCTGGACGCGGGGGGGGGGGGGAGTGGTGATCGTTTGGGCATGCGGCCAGTTGGAAGATTTAGATTTACCCCCTGAAGAAGTAGACACCTGTACGGTATCTTGTTGCAACAGACCGCCACCTCCACTGCCTTAGTGACGGAGTCTTGAACAGAGGCGTCTAACGCCTGCACAAGGTTGTCCTCGAGGGGGGGCATGCTCCTCCTCATAGTACCCATACCCGACCTCCTCAATGTAGGCCCATTCTTCCATGACCACCAAGGGGAAGGCGGCACGTCAAGACCTAAAAATATATATGTATATATATATATATCTATATCTATCTCTCTCTCTCTCTATATATATATATATATATATATATATATATATATATATATATATTTTCACAGAAAAAAACATAGGTTTAGAGCACGTTATAGTTAGGAATTAGCATTTAAAAAACCTCAGAAATTCACTGAAAAAACCATAGGTTTCAGGGGTGTTATGGACTTTTCACTTGTACAAAACCATTGAAATTCCCCCGTTATAGTTAGTTCAGCTAACTATAACTCGCGCGCCCGCAATGCACTGCTGATGACGTCACATATTACATCACTCATGACATGGTCAGTGACATCACTCATGACATCACTGATGACATCTCAAATGACATCACTGATGACATCACTGATGACATCATCCAGTGAATGTGTGTTTTTCTGAAAAGTAAATATGTTTTATATATGTATATCTCAAGGTCGATGGAAGAATAAATGGGTATACAAGTGTCTAAATGGATGATTTGTTTTTGAAAAATTGATTGTGTAACTGATTAAGTGTATCATAGTGAATACATGGCTTAGTGAGTAATGTTTAAATATGTAAATATCTGTATCAGTCTCTCACTTTGTGTATAAGTGGCTGCATGGGTTGGTGAGTAGCTACATGGGTGTCTATATAGGTTATTAGTTGGTTTCTTGTGTATCAGTCTGAGTGTCTGCATGGTTCGGTGGGGGGTATTACGTAGTGCATAGGTGCATGAATGAGTGACTCACTGTTTGTATGTGTTGAACACAGCATGTGTGCAGGACTGTATGGGTGGATGAGTGTGTGTATGGGTGTGTTAGTGAGTGAATGACTGTCTCAATAGTGTCTTTATGAGTAACTACATATGTTTTAAACTAGTATATGTGACTATTGGTGTATATATGTGAGTATATGTGAGAGTGAGAGATTGAAAGAGTTCCTGTATGTGTTTCTATAAGTGATTGTTTAAAAGACTAAGTATGTGTAAGTTTCCGTAGAAGTAAGTGTGGTGGTGTGTGTATAACTGTATATGCAAGTAAATGTATGTTTGATTCTTTATTAGCATGAGTGACTATGTGTGTGAGTAACTCTATGGATGAGTGGCATTGTGTAACAGGATGTATAGGTGTATGAGTACATATGATGAGTGAGTACATGTATGAGTGACTGTATAGGACTGTTGGTGAATGAGTGGATGTGTATGTGGATCTTAGAATTACTGAAGAGGTTGTTGTAACTGGTATTGGTATGTCCATTGTTTTGAAAAGTTTAGTCTCCATTTTTGAATGTGTGTATAAAAGGTTATATTAGGGTGAGAGGAGGTCTGCCACTCTATCACAAGGATGATGTCATCAGTGATGTCATTTGAGATGTCATCAGTGATGTCATGAGTGATGTCACTGACCATGTCATGAGTGATGTAATATGTGACGTCATCAGCAGTGCATTGCGGGCGCGCGAGTTATAGTTAGCTGAACTAACTATAACGGGGGAATTTCAATGGTTTTGTACAAGTGAAAAGTCCAGCTAACTATAACACCCCTGAAACCTATGGTTTTTTCAGTGAATTTCTGAGGTTTTTTAAATGCTAATTCCTAACTATAACGTGCCTGAAACCTATGGTTTTTTCTGTGAATTTCAAAGGTTTTTTAAATGCTAATTTCTAACTATGCCTACAGAGATAGGACATGTGAAGAAAGAAGAAAAAATGCACAGAAAGAAACAAAAGAAGTGCAGAAAGAAGCAACAGAAGTCCTCAAATACGAAGATACGTGCAGGAAGAAGGATAACGTGCAGAAAGAACAAAAAGAAGAGCAGAAAGAAGCCTTGTTGCAAAATCATCCTGTACCCTCAACTTTTTCAGACGGATACTGGTGGTAACTGAGTCTGACTAACCAGTCCTAGAGCCAGTGCTATGTTAAAAGACACTTAGAATACAGAGAAAACACCTACATACACTAGGGAACATTATGCGTTGGGGTCCCCCTGTGATTAGCATGACCTCCTCTGTAAGCCCCTAGTATATAATAGGGCATGGGGATTAAAACTACCTCTTAAAACAGGCCACAGGGCGTTTTTGCACACGTTAACTCAGGCCCCGTCCCCTCCCTTCACCACTGTGTAAACACGCCCTGTGTCCGTTTTTAGTTGGGAGATTAAGTTCATTTGAATCCTGAGGGTCCCTAGGGTCCAACTAGCCCACTAGGTACCTCCAGTAAGTGCCACAGAGCTGCGTTGCAGAGAGGTGTAAAAAGTGGCACGGCCTGGACCACCTCTCTGCAATGCAGCTCAGTGGCGCTTACTGGAAGCACTTGGTGGGCTAGTTAGCCCCCAGGGGCCCTCAGTATTGAAGGGAAATTATATCCCCAATTTAAAACGTGCCATAGTGCGTGTTTGCACACGTCACCTCAGGCCCCGTCCCCTCCCTTCACCACTGTGTAAACGCGCCCTGTGTCCGTTTTTAGTTGGGAGATTAAGTTCATTTGAATCCTGAGGGTCCCTAGGGTCCAACTAGCCCACTAGGTACCTCCAGTAAGTGCCACAGAGCTGCGTTGCAGAGAGGTGTAAAAAGTGGCACGGCCTGGACCACCTCTCTGCAATGCAGCTCAGTGGCGCTTACTGGAAGCACTTGGTGGGCTAGTTAGCCCCCAGGGGCCCTCAGTATTGAAGGGAAATTATATCCCCAATTTAAAACGTGCCATAGTGCGCGTTTGCACACGTCACCTCAGGCCCCGTCCCCTCCCTTCACCACTGTGTAAACGCGCCCTGTGTCCGTTTTTAGTTGGGAGATTAAGTTCATTTGAATCCTGAGGGTCCCTAGGGTCCAACTAGCCCACTAGGTACCTCCAGTAAGTGCCACAGAGCTGCGTTGCAGAGAGGTGTAAAAAGTGGCACGGCCTGGACCACCTCTCTGCAATGCAGCTCAGTGGCGCTTACTGGAAGCACTTGGTGGGCTAGTTAGCCCCCAGGGGCCCTCAGTATTGAAGGGAAATTATATCCCCAATTTAAAACGTGCCATAGTGCGTGTTTGCACACGTCACCTCAGGCCCCGTCCCCTCCCTTCACCACTGTGTAAACGCGCCCTGTGGCTGTTCTAAGTTGAGAGATTAAGTCCCCTTGAATCCTAAGGGTCCCTAGGGTCAAACTAGACCACTAGGTACCTCCAGTAAGCGCCACAGAGCTGCGTTGCAGAGAGGTGTAAAAAGGGGCTTGGCCTCAGAACACCTGTCTGCAGCGCAGCTCCCTGGCGCATACTGGAGATGCCTGTTGGGGGCGCGTTTGCAGAGTGCTGCACGGAGGGGGCATGGCCTCCGGCACGATGCCAGTCTTTTATTTATTTTAATTTTTTAAGAAGGGGGGCTGTGTGGTTCCCCTTCTTATTCTAATTTATTGGCCCTGATGACCCAATCCCCCAGGGCCTGTCTCCTAATTATATTTTTTTTACCCCAATCCCCAGGGCCGGCCACTGTTTTTTATTATTTTTAAAAAAGATATATTTATAGACACACCTAGGACATGCTGGACAAACCGTACGTACCTATCACCATGACGATTTGCGTGATATTCATTAAAAGGCGACTATGCATGCAATGAATCCACGTGGAATGTATTTACACCACTAGTGAAGCTCTGACATGTCTGATGCCCTACCGTGCCTAATCCCGGTAGACACCCTTGTCGTTTATTTATACAAACATGGGTAGCTATTGACGGGCACATTTAATACACATGCACACCAAGCCATTCAAAGGGGATTCGACAAAAATTCGACCAAAACTATGCAAGAAACCCCCCTCACGGTTAATAAAACACACATCCACTGCCGGATGTGTAATACTTTTTATTTTACTCTCTGGAAAGGGGACGAACATCACTTGAGAGTCACAGCGCGCTCCTGACAGAGCCCAATGCTGTGTTACACCCACCATTGCCTGCCGAGTGCCACACACCTCTGTATTGTATTCCACTAGCTAGTGCATATGCTATGACACTCTCTAGCCCATGTGCACTGTAACACCACCCCGTGAATATGTCATGCCACACTTGTCTTCGCACGGGTTATATTGCCCCATCTAACGTGCCTTCCTCGATGCCTATGTTATAACGCACAGTGCTATGCCATACATATTACAATCTGGGATCCATATCTTTGTCACAGTGCATATGCAACGTTACACTCCCCAGCACATATTTTATATTACAACTTTAGAGACTAGTTAGGTTACACAACACTGCCCTGTGCATATTACACTCCAAGGCGCATATCGCATAGCACGCGCTAGTGCCTGTGCTATATCGTGCTCTCCAATGAATCTGTCATTGCGCACAATGTATTGCATATTATATTTCACGCCCGGTTCATCTTATATCACACTTTTTGGTGCATAGTTTATACCATACACTATATCTAGTTTTCATTTTCAATCGTGCTCTCAGGACTATGTTCTATATAACACTGTGTTCACCTACCCTTTTCACGGGCATTACATTTTGCGATAGGGGGTGGAGGGTCAGGGGGTGTTTCTGCCAAGTGAGCCCGGAGTCACAGTCACAAACGTCCTCTTCTTCCTGAATAAAAGTGAGATTATGCTGCATACTTGTTCATATTTTAAGTAGTTCGCACAGACGCAATGTTTTAAAAACAATAAAGTTCCTAATACCCGCTGTTGGACCCGGCCCTTCTGGTAGGTTCACCCCGAAACTTTTTTTTTTGCTTTTTATTGGTGACTTGGTGTAGTGATTTTTGGTTTCTGCGCACTTTCCCTGTGTCCCAGGGTAAAGTGCGTGCGCACTCTTGAGTGCATATGGTGAGGTAGGCCTGCCCTCCCATAGGAATGCATGAGGGAATGTATGCGTCCTGGTAGTTCCTGATGCGTGGGGTGTGCAGGCCCGAGTTTGGTATGTGCGGACTCGTGTGATTGAATGCTGCGCGATGATGTGTGCGGCGTGCATGTACCTAGTGTGGAAGTGCCACTTCTAGAAGTGGGCACTTCGGTGTGCAGTATGAAATGTGTGGCTTGTCTGGCGATTGGCTGGTGGAGGTCAGGTGACGGGCTAGGGATTCCCCAGAGTCAGGAGGAGTCACCCAGTGGTGAATGGGGAGTTTAGCATACTGATGGCTGGGGAGGAGTACACCTGGGTCCTGAATAGGACAGGGCTTTCCCCACACAATGCTGGCTCTGGACCCTGTGGTGCGTCTGATGACCCTAGCCCTGCCAGTGAATAGGGAGAGGGGCTGAGCAAAACAAAGTGCTCAGGAACCTGTTGTAACTGGTTCGCCCCTTCCCTGCACCTTCAGACAAAGACTTTTACTGTATAAAAAGGGGCTGTGTCCCCTTACAATTTGTTCTCTTGCAGGATCAACTTGAGGGGGGCCTGCTGCTGCTGGGCGCCAGGAGAGACCGCCACTGGGGACTGCCTCCCTGCTGGAGGGCCCTGTGAGCTGGCTCTGGGCCCAGTCTTTGCCCCCCTGCTCTTTGAAGATTTTATGACTGGACCTGTTGGCTTGTAGCGCCTGGGAGCGCTCTTTGGACTTTCTAGCGCTGGGCGCGCTGTTTGGCTTCATAGCGCTGTGAGCGCTTTGATTCTGGAGGCCGGTGCCCACCCGGCATTGTTATCGCCATAGCGGGTGCCTACCCTGCTTATTTGCGTGCCTTTGGCCGTGAGGACGACCGCGGGTGCCCACCCCGCATTGTGTGATCGTTGGCGGGTGCCCACCCCGCTTATTGCTTGAGTAAGTTGCGGGAGCCTACCCCATACTGCCGCCGAGAAGCCCGGGCCGCCGCGCTGCCTGCAGCGACCCGTAAGCGGAAAGAAGACACACCTGGTGGTGGGCGGGACAACGAAGCCGTGCGTGGGTAGAGGGAAGCGGACGGGAGCCTACCCCGCGCTTCCCGGAGCGAAGAGAGTGAGGAGTGCGGCAGGAGCTGGTGCGGAGGGGGCGCGAGGCACATTGTCGGTGCCTGCCTTGGAGTCCTTCCCCCCCCCCCCCCCCCCCCCACGGGAGCAGAGAACGAGGAGACGACGCGGGAGTCCCCAGAGCAACAGCCCGGTGAGTGTTTAGAAGGGCTGGGGGACTCCGCGCATGTGCTGGGGGTGCGGGGGCAGTGTTTACGAGCCCCGGGAGGCTCCACCAGAGGGGGGCATTTCCTTAGTGTTCCGAGCCCCGAGAGGCTCCAGCGAGGGCCCGCATTGGTTGGTTCTCGAGCCGGTGAGGCTCCAACATAGACGTGGGCAGCACTCCTTGAGCGTGTTGCACGCTCCAACGACGGGGCAATATTTGCAAGAGCCCAGCGAGGCTCCACCTTAAGGGGGCACCAGTTGTTTCGTGACGGAGCGGCCCCAGATGGCAGCGGGTCGCTCCCCCCTTGCCCCACAGTAACGTTTAGGGCCACGAAGGCTCTAGGGGGCATTCTTTTGGTAGAGCCCAGAGAGGCTCCACGAGTGACGGCGATTTGTGTGCCGAGGGCACAGTGGTGTCCACGCTCAGTTCTACAGCTGCCCAGCACTTAGTGGGCAGTTGCAACGTTTAGGTGGGGATCTTTACGTTCTGGCCTGCGCAGCTGGCGCAGCTGGACTGGGACAGGGTGTCCTAGCCCCAATGAGGCCAGTTGGCCTAGGGACTGCCACAGGTGGTGGCTCATGGGAGTTTCTCACTAATGTTCCTAACCTGCACCTCTGAATGTTTTATGCATCATGTGTTTTCTTTCATGACACCGCTGAATGTTTTATGCATCATGTGTTTTCTTTCATGACACCGCTGAATGTTTTATGCATCATGTGTTTTTCTTCCCAACACCGCTGAATGTTTTATGCATCATGTGTTTACCTGCCCGGCACCTCTGAATGAGTTTATGCATCATGTGCCATGTTCTACACCTCTGAATGTTTTATGCATCATGTGTAATGTGTGTTTACCCCTACAGGTATTGTGATACTAAGGTGGTTGTGTTCCCCTGGTACCGGTGGTACTAGGGAGGTTCTGAGTCCCTGCGCGATAGTCTCCTAAGGTGGTTAGGGTTGCGTAGGTGGTACTCGCTTGTTACCAGTAGTTACTGGTTGTGTGCTATACATGTTATTTTTGTGCTACAGTAATTTTATATTTGGTGCTAAGTGCTAAATTCTAAAAGTGCTGATTCTTGACAGTGGTCCATGTGGCCCTGTCCCCTGTACATATAATCCCTTGTAAATTCTGCCCGTGCCTGTTGGCACATTGTAAAGTGTGTGTTTTTATCTAATGTGTTTTGTATAATACAAAGGCTATTTTTATAGAATACCTTGTGTGGAGTTTCCTTTGTGGTGGGCCTTGGGTGTTGTTGCTGGGTGCGCGCGCAAACGCTTTACACCTTGCCTCAGAGATAAGCCTGACTGCTCGTGCCAAGCTACCAAGGGGGTGAGCAGGGGTTATCTTTGGCGTGTAACTTCCTTGCCCTGACTAGAGTGGTGGTTTCTGCCTGGCTTTGGCGCAAGCCCTAGCCAACCAGAAATGGCCAGTTCTAACACCCGCCTTCTCTGAACAGTTAGCTTGCTGCCCCATCCCCCTCCTCCCTATCCTCTGTTGTGTGAATCCATGGACTAGCCTCCTCCCTCCTGCCATGCATGGTCTGATGTGCTGCCACTGCCCTCAATTTAGTATGATGTACCAGTCCACTCCTCCTGCCCTCCATTGCCCAATTCTATGCCCCATCATTGACCTCCTGCTTAAACTCTGTGCTTAGCTTGCTGTCCCTATTCTCCTTCCCCCTGCCCTCCGATGTCTTTGTGCATGCCCCTGCTCCATCCTTTTTGCCCACCATGTCCCATGGACCTGCCACTCCTATCTACTCTGAGTGTTTTGTTGAGCTGCCACTCCCCTCCCACCTGCCTAGCATTGTCAGATGACTGTAACCTGTCCCTGCCACCTCCACCCTGCCTGTCCACATGCCATGCCCCTATCCTCTTCCTCCTGTCCTACATGGTCCATTGTACTACCACTCCCTTCTGCCCTCCCTGGTCTGTTGTGCTGCAACTGCTCCTCCTGCCTGCCCCGTGTGGTCTGTTGTGAGGCCCCTTCCCCTGAACTTTCTTGTCTGTGCACAGGTCCTGACCCTCCCTTCTATCCTCCATCGTCCTTTGTGCATGCCCCTGCACCCTCCTTCTTGCCCATCATAGCCATTGTGCTGCCACTAACCCTCCCACTTGCCATGCATGGTCTTCTGTGCTGCCATGGCCCCTCCCACCTTCCCTGTGTGGTCAGTTAGCTGCCCCTGACCCCCTCCCACCTTCCCTCCATGGTCTGTGTATGCCATCACAGTCTCACTGTTGCTCTTCATGGTGTGTCTTGCTTCTAGTGCCCATCATGCCTGACCTCAATGGCTATCTTGCTGCTCCTGCCCTCTGTTTACATGTGCAGACCCCTACTCCCTCCCTCCTGGCTTGTCTGTTCCATTGTAATGCCCCTGATACGTCCCTCCTGCCCTTTATGGTCTGTTATGCTGCAGCTTTCTCTCCTGTCTGTCCATTATGGTCAGCTAGCTACCATTGCCTCTTGCCCCTCTGTTCTCTGTTGTCCATGTGCATGGTCCTGTCCCCTCCCTCTTGCTTTCTATGGATTGTTGTGCTGCACTCCCGTCCTGCATGCCCTGTGTGGTGTATTGTGCTGCTGCAAACCCTGATGCCTGCCCTGCAGGGTCAGTTTGGTGCACCTCTCCATGTCCCTCCTGTCCTCTGTTATCCAAGTCCATGTCCCTATCCCATTTCCTTCCATTATCCAATGTACCATACTTGCGAACATTTTGAACTTGGTAAGAGAGAGATTTTGAAAAAAAACTGGGGTATTGATTTTCCCCTGTGAGTTACATTGAAAAAGAGGAGATTGTAGACAGGAGACAGATCAAATAAAGCCCATTTCGAGCTTAAAAACATTGGACGTTTCCTGGCTGAATCGGGTCTGTTGGCATGTATGGTTGTACTACCATTGCCTCTTACTTCTGCCCACAATGGTCTATTACATTGCCACAGCCTCTCCTGCAAGTCCTGTATTGTTGGTTTGTTGCCCCTGCCCCCCTTTCCACTGCCCTCCGTAGTCTGTTGTGCTTACACGGCCCTTCCTGCCGGCTCAGTGTGGTTAAATTGTTGCCTTTGCACCCTCCTACCTGCCTTCAATTTTCAGAGTCCGTGCCCCTGGCCTCTGCCTCTCAACAGTATCCTAATGAACAACTAGATTGATAACATTCTATATTTATTACAAAAGTGTGGAATGCCTGACGTCATCTTGATGTAATCAAAACTGTAATACCTAGAGCATTTCCTTTAGCAATTACATATATGAGAGGGTCTTATTGGCATCAAAATTATGGTTAGTGCTCTAAAAGACTAAAATAAGGACATCTTTTCTGAGTTTTCAAATAGCGACAAAGCACTTTTAAATTATTTGCTATCTTTATGTTTTTTTATCCAGTTGACCACTTGATTAAATGTTGCACTTAGGGGAGAGGATGTGGTGTTACTTCCAGAACTGCAGACTTTGCAACTGGGGAACCAGGTTGAAGTTTCTGCTTCAGCTCGACATTCTGTGATTCTGGTCAAATCACTTAGTCTCCCCATGTCTACAACCAAAATGAATTTGTTCTTGTGTGATGTAACCAATGCTCATGTAAAGCACTCCAATACCTGACAAGTCTGCACTATATAACACTGCAAAAACACAAAATAATAAGTGTTTTGCACACTTCTGTCATTGGGCTATATTTGGGCTACATCTGGGTGATTTTGGGCTACCTTTGGGCTCTTTTGTCTCTGGTGGCCATCTTGGGAGACTTATTTGTTATGAAGTTTCCTAATTTCCTCATTTACTGCAGTCTCCTCAGTAGGAAATACTTTCAGTTTTTTACTTTGATTCCATCAAGAAGGCATTCAGATGTGTCACACATTTGCCATAAATTCAGAATGTTAGCACTCTTTTTGCTCATTAGATCACTGTAGTAAAGCTACTGCTCACCAGGGAAAACTGCTGCTGGTATTGAAAGTGCATGTTTCAGTCTGCATGTCAGAATTTTTTAATGAAATAGAAGAGGATTTGAGAAGTCACTCAAAATGTGCCCTAATTTTTCTTTCTGCAGCACTAATCATACTTTTTATGGAAAAATGAACCCCCTCATTTTTGTTCCTTTTTAAATTAAATGTTTTAAGAGTTACCACTTTAATCCAAGCAAGATGGCTTCAGGTGTGCCATACATTTATCATAAGTAGGACTGTTAGCGCTCTAGTAGTTCTTTGGAACACTCTGGGAAGCTGCAGTAGAACACAAAGGCATCAACTGACAGTCTCTGCCCTTGTTGGATGTTCATGTTTTACTGAGAATGTCAGACTTCATTCTCACATGACTGAGAAAGATAATGTGAATTTACAGAAAATAAGCTCTCAGTTTAGCTTATAGATCACCTTCCAAACCTCTGTGGTAAAAGCATGAGAAAATATTTTTCTCTCAATCATGATATCCCAGCAGAAGGCTTTTTCACATGGTGAAATCACCTTAGAACATACCACAATTCCTAAAATGAGTATGGTACCATCAACAAATGATTTATAATGTAACTAAAGTCTTAAAACCTTCTATTAACTGAAATGCTTTTTAATGAGGTGCTATCATGTATATTGGTCCCAAGATGGCTGCCAACACTTCTTGGATGAAGTGCTGACAGCCAATCAGATCTCAGGATGAGATGTGTGGTTAGGCTCCGCCCACATATATATATATATGCTTTTAAATGCTATTTTCTCAGGAAATACTGAACAGATTTACACCAGACCTGCAAAAGGCACTTCCTTGACCTTATGGCTACCTCTCTGCCAAATTTCAAGTAATTCTGTTCAGCCGTTCGGGCTGTAGCTGTGTCTAAAGGTCCTATGGAAAAATGCATGGGGAAAACGCGTTTTGGGACACCCCTTTTTTCTCGGCCCCTGCTTGACGAATCACCCCGAGACTTTCAGGGAAGGAGCTGAACGGAGCGCCCCATTAGTTTTGAAAATTTCGCGAGGATTCGTCAACCGGCGCCAAAGTTATTCAAAATAGAATTTTGAGATTTCCTATGGAAACTAGGTTGTAACTATAACTATCTACTGGCGACCGCCAGTAGAATATATATATATATATATATATATATATATAAATCCCAAGGGGATTAGTCAAGGGGGAGCCACCCTAGTGCAAAACACTTTGAAAAATATAAGGGAAAAAAAGTATGCTCCTCAGCAAAGCTGTATTCAATAACCCAAAGGGCACAGAGAGCCTCAAGTATCCTACCAGCCTGCACACAGCTGGGGGCCTGCCACTATTCTACAGCCTGGGAAGGCGTCAATTGAAGGGCACTTTCCTGGACAACTTGCAGCTCCGACGCAGAATCGCGTGGTGGAAAACCGAAAGTAGACGTCGCGTAGCCCAATTACACCGCGGGCTCGAATGAGGGAGAGCACCGCCCGCCACCGGTAAACGCGGCAAAATGGGGCACAGAAGGAGGCGGGATCGGAAGGTGAGGAGCGCTTAATAAGCGGAATCGCCACCCTCCCATCGGCCTTTGAAGCGTGTGAGCGCAGTGCGTTAAGCGGTAGAAGAGCGCGAGACACTGAAAGCGCCAGCAGTAGGGGCGCGCGCGAAATGCAAAGCACCAGCAAATTGTAAAAATACACATCAAACCACACAATAAAGGCTGCAATAATATACTGAAACACCAAGCAAGAGAGAAGGCAAGATAGGAAATCGACCACTTAACTCTGTGAGGAGCAGCAAAGAAAGAGGAAGTGTTCCGGTTTGACTGACTGTTATATAGAGCTAGTCTCTATGGTTGTTGTTTTCTTACTATAAGCATTCTGGGAATGTTAAGTTTTATAATGTTATCATGATTCTCATTGGCTGCTGTTGGTTTGCGTAAATGAAAGAGAAGCATAATCTGAAGCCAACGGTCCTGTAATAGAATTGAGATTCCGAGTGTGGCTTTTAGTGCTGGCCTGTAGAGGGCAGTATGCGCACGTGTCTTTCATTCTCGTCCTTTTCTCTTTAAACTGTGCTCATTATTAAGTCACCATATACCTGGGAACGGGGATTCAGGTGAAAAGGGGAGAACGGTAGCACATGTAATAATCATTTTAATTAAAATTAACGTAACTGTGTTATGACAATTCTCATACTTGTCAGTGCAACCGTAAAACTTTACCTTGATTATGTAAACTGCAGGTGACTTAATACACGATTCGACCTTGCATCTCTTCCTTTAGTTTCACACAACGTACCATTTATTTCACTCATGTCTACACGCGGCAACCACGCTATGCGGATATGTGTTCTAAGATAATACGAAGATCGCAAAGTATTCTGCGTCTGCTATATGATGCAAAATGGAAACCTCTGTCTCGAGCAGTTTATGAAGCGAGTAGATGCAACGTAAAAGTAATAAAACGAGATTATAGACCAACACTTCCTTTGTTGTTTTGTGGGCTGTTTTTTTTAAAATGACAGTTGTTATTCTGATCTTGGTTTTCAGCTGCAAGTTTAATGAGAACTTGCCTAACAAACCCAGCGAGGGAGAATTACCCAACAAAGTACAGAGAGACAACTAGAAAATAATTAATCAAATCTGGGTGTTAGGAAGAGGGCTGTTATGAAATGACATTATTTGTGAAAAGGTATCCATAATCCTGCCTGAATTGCCGACCCTTGCAGTGTTGGCGACCTTTAGGAATTGAGGTATCCGCCTGGAGGGTCGAAACTTGCCAGCAAGTGCTTTAAATAATGCGGCCACAGCTTATTGTTTCCATTTTGAGATGTCAGTAAACGACAAGTATATTAAATTCCATTAGATTTCTCATTTCACAATTTTTTTTTTTCTGGCTCAAGAATTTTGTGCTCATGAATTTAGAAATGTCCAGTGATATTTGCTCTGTTGCACCTTTTTGCTCTAAACTCGATATGGCTTGTTTCTCTAGAATTCTGACTGATTGAATGCATGGGACGTGGATGGAGTTTTTGTATGGAGTGCAATAAAACTCTGTCTAGGATTCCCTTCTCATTTGGCGAACCAAAAGACCCTCTGTTATCATCTTCAGTTTGATTACAACAATTTTAATATTCCTCCTGTTTAAAGAGAAGACTTTTGTTTAAACCTTTTCACTTGGGTATTTACCCTCTGCCTTGACCCCTTACACCATAGACTTTGAAGCCTCTTGTCGTTGCTGGAAAGAAAAGGGGGTTGTAATCTTGAGAGCTAGTTTAGAAACAACATAATTGTGAATAGTAACTGGACGTTTGTTAAAAGTGGCTGCTACTGTTACTGGCTATTGGGAGAACACAGGAACCAAAATATAAGTTTCTTCAAAACGTTTGTGGCTTGCCTTTGTTGAAAATGCGGAAACAAGTTCCATTTTGTTAATGAAAATTTCCCAATTAATGACTTTTTTTTGGCTGATCCTGCTTCTGATGTCGTCTAACTTAGGTTTGATTGTTTCTTTAAGAGTGAACATTTGCACCTTTACTGAGAAATTGCAGAGTTAGCATTCACTATGTAACATTAAGGCTATTTGAGCCAAATAATTAAATCATCTGCGTCTACAGGTGTTTTACACAGCCTTGCTTGCTCTGCCATATCTAAATTCCCGCCTGGAGGGCCAGTCACCCACCATCTGTGCATTTTTAGGGTTTCTTTTTCTACTTCGAAAAAAAGATCGCTATCTTTGTGTCAATAATTGGAGTACAGTAAACACAGCATTATCCATAGTAGTTGAAAGAGGACATACCTGTCTCATCCTATTACTGGCTCTTTCATCTAGAAGGGATCTTATTCTAATGTCATATTTTCATACCAGCTTCAAATAGCCTATTCAGTAGAGATAGAATGTTGAACGTAAGATGGGATTTGAATAGATATATTAGCCCCATCTAGAGCAAAATCTTTAGCATTCTGAGGATTGAAGGTTCTAAGTGTGAATATAGAAGTGTGTATATTTTCATTTTTTGAAGGCCCAAGAACAGTGGATGTTGAGTCAGAAATGTCAAAAGAACAATTGATGGACAGAATGAAGAACAATGGCATACATTCACCCCAGTACAGATATCTGGGCCTAAACCCATCGTTTTTTTGCTCACCATGCCATTCCAGTTTGGACCCAGCCATACGCAAATCAGTCTTGACCCTGCACCCAATGGGAACAGTCCAGCCCGAACTGCCAGGCCAGGTCCTCCCTGGACTGGAAACAGGCATCCTAGGACCGGTTTCGGGCTTTCAGCCCTCATCAGCCAGGATAGCCTGACTCCAGACTGATTTGCATAAGCCCAGGTCGACACTGGGGGGGCATGGTGAGCAAAAGAATGATGGATTTAACCCAGATCTCTTGACTGGGGGTGAATGTTTTGATTTGTTCGGCATTCCGTTCATCAATTGTGTCTCTTTTGTTTTCTCTCCCTAAGTGCGCCAGGTATGCCCAGACGTGGGTCCTGGGCTCACTGTGCCACTGGAATCAAGCTATCCTGGCTGAAGAGGGGTGAAACCCCGAAACGGGTCCTAGGATGCTTGTTTCGGGTCCAGGGAGGGCCTGGCTTGGCAGTTCGGGCTGGACTGTTCCCATGAGGCACAGGGTCAAGACTGATTTGCATATGGCCAGGTCTAAACTGGGGTGGCATGATGAGCAAAAGAATGATGGATTTAACCCAGATCTCTTGACTGGGGGTGAATGTTTTTGATTTGTTCTGTCCGTCAATTGTGTGTCTTGAGTCGGAAATGTCCCCATTTCCTTCAGAATTAATACCATTGTTGTCATCATTAGCGTATAGCACATCCATTGTGATAACAGTTCTGCATGTTTGCTAATCTCCCACTAGTCACAACTTAAATGGCTAACCAAAGTAATATTTCAAATAAGTGGATTTGCACAATGACAATGCCTGGTTATTTTTAAGCCAACTTATATCTGCCAACTTAGTGGTGATTAGGCCCAAAATGGCAAAGCACTGGAATGTGTTTTTCCAGCCAAATATGTGCATGGACATACCCAAAGTTCTCTTCCAACCAGCAGGAGGGTTTGTCTCGGAACAAGCTAGAGCTTGAGATGATGAAGACGCTTTTTTCTTTGCTGTAGACTTCATAGAGGCAGTTCTAGCCTGCTATAGTAACTACCTTACTCCAAGTAAGTTTCTTTATTGCGAACACCCTCTTAAGGACTTCACTAGTGTAGATGCCTGTTACTCGCAATTCAAAGGATGTCCCTATGTGTTTATACACTATTACATAAGGCATAATGTGCATCTGGAGAATGATGGTTTGTACTTGGAATCTGAGTCCTTCCCTACTTGGCTATATAAGCATGTATTTATAAAATTAGGTGATGGGTGCCCACTCCAAGGGGTTTGCTGTGTAGGTCGCAGCTGAACCCTCACCATTGGGTTTAGAAGATCACAGAGGAATGGAGAGCTTGAGCTCCCTGACAGATCACCTCGGCATCCGGACCTGAGAACAGATCAAGCAACATCTAGTTACCAGCAGTAAACATGGGGGGGATCCTGACTGATAAGTGAATAGAATCCTGCTTAAAATTGGACTTGTATCTCATAAGACTCAGGAACATTTTTTTTCTTCTTAAAGTACAGTTAACTTGCTTTAGTAGCCTTTTAACCCTAAGTTTTTGTGTCCTCATCCATGAATAGTAGACTGTGAAGTAACCGGGCGCAATGGAGCAATTATGTTGTAGAAGTTCTTGAGACAAAAGGTGTGAAAGCATTTCTCGCAGTAAGCTTTGTCTTCCAAACAATATATCATTCATGGGTGAGCTTGAATCTTTTTAGGAACAACAAAAGGCCACTCTGGTTGTTCTAGACTAGTTCGTCCTGCTAAGTTATCATTCAAACCAGACAATCGAGCAGAGATATTTTCCTGTAAACGATCCATGGTGTAAAAAAAAGACAGATCACCCTTACTGCTTGAAAAATGTGGCCTTCTCTGCTTCTCACTTGGCAAGCTGTCACTTTTCAGGGGCTGAAAAATCAACAAAATGCTATTAGACCTGCAGGTCGAGTAACTTATTAAACTAGAGTTTCAAGGTCTTTACCTGACATTTATTTCCTAAAACACGATCAAAATATTGATTTTAGTTAACGTTTCTTAATTTGCGGAGATTATTGCATGGTGTTGGGAATGGAGGGTTGCTGGTGTAATGTATCCACTGCAGGGATCATTGTTTGATCCAAGGACAACAGGTTCATAGCCCAGCAAGTCTACTCAGCCTTTCATAGTTCCGAAATTGAGAAAATGAGTGTTATCGAGTTTGGCAACAATACATACTTGTTACCTCTCAAAAGCGGCAAGGGACATCTCCTAATTCAGTTTCGCCCACAGACGTCGATGTGATTTTTTTGTATGTTTACATTATTATAGCGGGGGCCGAATTTGTAGGCCAATCAGTTGAATGGATGTACTAAAAGTACCAGTGATGTGACTGAATCTGCCCTAAAAGTATGGCCCTTTCAGTTTCAAGCCTGTCTTTTGACCGATTCAGCCCTGGTGAGTCACCCTTTCATATGTGATTCCTGACATGTGACTGACAGAAAAGAGCCGCTAACAATTGTTTCTAATCAATGTGTGATAGAAATGGAACCATCCCTATAAGTCTTTCAGAAACAATCAATCAACATTAAGGACAATTGTGATACCACTTGCAGGTCAGCTTTTAAAAGTTTACAACTTCCATTTAATAATGATTGTGTTTGAAAAACTGCTGTTTCAAGAAGGCCAAAAATAAATACTCCTGTTATTGTCATGTTAATTTTTTGTCAAAACACTTCACGGCCTCCCGCCCCACCCCACCCAAATGCTGGGGAACAATAGAGCTGTTGCAATATGTACCCTCCAAGTCCAAACTTGTAATCACAGAAAACCTAGGCGACACAATAAGGTTCTAATCCAATCAAAGGGTATTTACCTGGATAGTGAGAACCAGGGGTGTCGTGTACCTTGGTGTCATGCTTCATTAGCTGCCCGCCATAATTATCATGACTCCTTATAATGACTGATGGGCTCCCCGTTGTGCTAGGAATTCTTTTAGGTAAAATGGGGATGTTAAAAATTTCCTTCTGATGTTTTCTCCTTTATTACAGGAGGGTTCCCAAGATGATAAAAAATGTGTCATTGATGCTATGGAATGTAGCCTCACATGGGTCGACCTGTTTCAGCCATACACAGGCCCATGTGCGGGATTTATGGTTTTCATCAGGACCGGGATCCGATAATGTTCTATTGATTCTGCATCCATACACTCTTCAGCACCCAAATAATTAGAAAATCATGCATTAGTTGCAGTTAAATACTAGTGTTTTTTGCATTACTAAGGGGGGGGGGGGTCCTGTAATAGATAAATAATAAGTAAAAACTAAAACCAGCCTATGAAAATCAGAAGTGCACTTCTTGTCTCGTGTTTTGATATTTGTGCCCCTGCAAACTACACACATGAAGAAACCATTGCAAATGTCACAGCAAGTCAATGCGTGTAAGTAAACGCCTCAAAATCCTGTTAAAACAATGCAGTCATTCACTCTTACCCTAAAATAGTGATATAGTCTCATGGAGGAACAAATGGGGTGCAGGAATGGGGTAAACAATGTAAGTCAAGGATTACTCCATATTAGCATTTCTCCTTAGTGAAAACCCCTTGCACTCAGTTTATCTAAACTGACCATGTGCCCACTGAACATTACTAACAGACTGCCAGCATCTTAAAGAGTTATTACATTGTTCGATCAGGGACGTGTCGTGAATATTGAATAGTTATTCTGTGTATCAGATTAGGAGCGTTTCTGGCACCCCAGCAAACAAATTAAAATACTACATTCACAAGTAGATGATGGCCTTTCGGGACCTCTTGCTGAAGGTTGTCATTCAGAGGTTATAGGTAACTATTAGGACTGACAAGTTATCTCTCCTATGACCCATTGACTTTATGCTTGTCTTTAACCCTGTGCAGCGCTCCGCTGCCATTTGGCAGTGTTCACTCTATATGAATATCACATGCATACATACTAGCTGCCACAGTGCATCAGCAGCTGCCTTTCTCCATGTGACCACCGGAATGGTTAAGGAGAGCAACAATAAATATGAGGTAAGCAAAACTGCCTCTACAGAGGGAGACATTTTCATACACTGGTGGCTTATACATTAACTTCGAAAATCAGCACCACCTTCACCTACTACAAAACAAGTCTTGTTGCGTATACCGTTTTGGGAGTTTGATCTAGAAATCAATGGATCCTGTGGACATTTTCAGTGCAGTGATTTTCCAGCGTAAATGTGTCTCTTCCCCCCTTCCACCCACTGTCTGTCTCCATTTTCTGACTTTCCTCATGCTCTGCCTTTTTTAAAGCCAATGCGTTTTTAAAAAAAAAAATTTGCATGATATTGGACAAGAATATATATTTTATATTCATCAACCAGCAATGATCCTTAAGGGCAGGAACATACAAATGCCGAAGAACATGAATGAATGTCCGAGTGTTATAGCCCAAACATTTAATGTGTATATCATTTTATTATCTTTTTATACAGTAGGTCCCTTGATCGATGCAAGATAAGTAGTAACTACAAAAGTGTACAAAGTGCACTCCATATTTGTTCCCAAGGATATTGGACTCACATGGATGTAAGAGTATTTGTATGTACTTGGACACCTGACTGGTTACAGCCTCTCTCTCCTCAGGTATCCAAATCACTGTCCATCATGTAACATCTCCACTCACTGGATCCCTCAGTTAGTGTCTTCTCTTGTGTTAGCCCTGAGTATCTCAATAATAAAAGAGAAAACATTGTCTCTACTGGGAAGAAAGGCAGATTTACAGCACGTCATATCACATTTACTTCCAAACCATCATGCTACACAGTGGTTCAGAGTGCTCTACAATTGATGACCCTCACTGTCTTAGTAGGTATCCACTCTCGTCTCAGTAAACACTTTGTAATTGCTGTTGTCGTAGCACTGGAATCAAGAAAAGACCAGTCTTTTCTATTCGTAACTTGAGAGAATTGATTTACATTTTGGCGTTTTGGCCCTTTTTGGATATCCTCTGTGTGTAAATTTCATTCCTCTCCCCTGAAACAATCATTTCTATGATTTTAGTTTATATGATTAGATAGCGTATTTATCCTAGGAGCAACTGCATATACACAATCTTTAGTCTGCTGAAAATCAGTCCCTCTGCAACATTTTGTAGTTGAAGGCGAACTTCCTAGGTCTGAATGCTTTTCATCTGTTAGTGTAGGGCAGGTGAATATTACTTTATACCAAAACATGGCTGTGTTTACCTCAGCAAGTAAAGGACTCTCTCCAAATAATTCTCCTTCCAGGAAGTTAGGACATGGATGAGGGCTCTGGAAAGAAAAATAAGCGATTGACTTGTTACACTTAAACTCACCAAACCAGTTGCACAATGATGTAGTGTAATTGGATTTGTTTGCATTTCAGGTATAGCATTGCCTCGCTTTTGAAGTAAGTCAATCCTGTAAGTATTCTTACATGTGTTCCTCAGTGTTTCTGGTATTTGAGCTACAAGCAAATGGTGCGAGAGTTCCTTAAACTCAAGTGAAGTATGGGTGATACTTTTCTCTCAGAGGTGCCTAGATCTCCATCCTTTCACTCCATTGTAGAGTTTAGCCATCTGGTTCCCAGGGAGCTACCTGAGTTTACTTTAGGCGCCAGTAGTTTAGGTAGTTTTGCTAAATGTATTGACTAATTGTAAAGTACACATTCGCTCAAGTCTTGGGTCTCTTAATGCTGAGATAACATGTCTATAGTTACCAAGTCCAACAGTACTCGTTTTATCAATCTTCGAATGATGAAAGGATGAGTGGGACTAGATGAGTTTCGAACCTGTGGCCTTGAGGGCAAACACTTATTCCTGGAGTGGATGCATTAATCCACTGAACCACCAGACCCGGCTCCGCAGACTCAGAAATCTGTGGTCTTATAGCTCATCTTGTCAAGCTGGAAAAATAGGTCTTTAATGAAAAAGATTACTTCCACTGAAAAATAGAGCAGTTTAGCGAAATTTCAGTAGTCTTTACCATTTACACTACTTGGTTCAACTATCCTTTTCTACTTAAGATTTCAATGTTACATGGATACAAGTAGTGACACGCAAAATTCATTGTTGAATCAGCTGTGTCTTTGAACTCTGACAGAGTTGGGCACACCCAACTTCATTCGTTCTGTTCCAGGTTTACCAAACTTTTAGACATACAAGCTCATCCGAAAACATCCTTAAGGCTCATTATTCATTTCATGGTAAAGGTTTTATCATCTTCAGAATGTTTAAAACTGAACCATCCCTTTCTAGATTTGAAACAGCGACCGGCTTTAGGTGCTTACAAGCACACCATTTCATGCCGGTATATAACCCACCGAGCTTTTATTCCCAAGAAACGAGCTATACTTTTTATGTCCTCCATGACTCAAACAAAATTGTGTTTTGAGATTTGTAATATCAAATGCTTGCATCAAACTATTTTGTACTCTTATTATCCGCTTTAAAGAGTGGAGTAAGCCCTGAAACTATTGGAACCTATAATGTGCAGATTGCACACTGATCACTGCAGTGGGTGATAATCTGTTGGACTACCCATCTGTCGTAGTAGCTTGTGTGACTTGGTATTCAGACTCAGATCTCTGGAAGAGGTCCTTTAACTCCCCGAGTTGCGTTAATGGCTTTAATGCCATGACTGACCCTATGCCCCCTTGACTGATATGAACAAACTAAATTACAAAACAGTACACATAGACGTTCTTCATGATCAACTTAAAACTACTTTTCAGAACTCCAAAAAAAAGACTAGAGCTTTGTTTGTTCTTGCAGGTAATGGTTAATATAAAAACCAACATTGCGTTCCAACTAAAGTTGTGTTGTAGACCTATTTCCTCGTAAAAAAAATATTTAAATTCAGATCGTTTTTTCACTTCATGAACATGGTATTCGGGTGCTTTTGTTTTTTAAGTGCACACAGTGAGTGGCTGGGTATTTGATGTGTAGACATGCGCTAATGAACCTGCTGAGACATAACAAATAACCTCTGTTTCAGGTCCTGTCAATACAATACATTTCAAGAGGTCCAAAAATTAGTGTTTCTTTTCACAGTATATATACACCACTACTTCATCCGTCCACTACTACTTCTGCTTCTTTTTGAAGTAAAGACTGATTTTCTTTTGATAGGTGAAGATCCTAACGCAGAATGAGAATGGGAAACTACATACTGCACTAATAAGTAACCTGAAGAGCGCAGTTACTGCTGCATTTCTCATGCTCCCCGAAAGTTTCTCAGAAGAAGAACTCTACATCCAAATCGCCGGGCTCTCCTATTCTGGTTTGTAAGACTACCGTACCTTTTCCTGCTGACTTGCAAACACTGCATTTAGACATTCAATGACAAGCGCCCCTCTATTTTACTTAATTGGAGTTTAGGAATCCAGATTGGGGAAGAAAGGCCTGTGTCTTGATATCAGCTGTGACTGAGCTCCTGCATAATACAATGCCTAACTAGTAAAAGCAAGTGATTGAGTGTACCACTGGTAGTTTGACTGGAGTAGCAAAGCCTTTCTCAGGAAAACAAGTCTGCATGGCATACGTACAGATGCACCACTGCAACTTTACATTTAAGGGAAAAAAAATGCATTGATATTACATAGCCTATTTAGTTAAAACAATTGCGGGCCAGATGTACAAAGGGCTTTAGCGTCCGTACACCCTCTGGTTTGGTAAATCAGAGGGTTTGCAGACTCTAAAATCCTTTTTTAAATGTACTAAGGCCATTTAACGATTCGGAAAATACTTTCATGGATTATGAAGCCAATCAATCAATAAAAACGTTATTAGACTTTAAGAGAGAATCTGAAAAGTCAGACAACTAGCATACATAAACAAAAAATTTAAAAAGATGGAGTTAAGAAGGCACACTACTGATGAACATAATGCGGGTCTACAGTCATTACATTTATAACAGAGTTAGGTACATTTTAGAATAGACTCTGTAAAATTCGCAACAACATTTTAAATTGGAAGAGTGACTGTTAAAATACTCTATCACAAGGGTTTAGGAAACCATACTGAATCGGTATTTGGAAGGGTTGTGTTCAGGGCATCCCTTCCAACTACTGATTGCTTATGGTATGTAATAATGTTTTGCAACTGTGATATAGTTGCAAAAAATTCATATTTTCCTGCCACCTCAAAATGTGGTAACCCATTTGCAAACAGAAAAGGACATATTCCCCTTTGTGATTGTTGAAAAGCATTGTTTAGAAGGGAGTAGGCAGTCATCCCTGCGACCACGGTTTACTCCTTAAAAAAAAAAAAAAAGGTTTTTTTAAAATCTTTTTTAAAACTCATCCCATTTTCTTTTAAGGAAAACAAGCTGCATTTGAAAAAAATATTGGTTTATTTAAAAGCAATCACAGACATAGTGGTCTGCTGACCCCAGCAGATAACCATCCCTGTAACTTCGACAAACTACAGTGGGTTGCAATTTGCGATCTAGCTCATTAATATTACTGAGGTAGGCCAAATTGCTACCCACTATGATTTGGTATTTTGTAAACAGCCATTAGCACATATGTCGCTCCCAAAATACCAGTGCATTGAGTAAAAGTGGCTGTGCAAATTGCAGCCACTTTTACTGAATGCATTGAACATGCATTTGGCCCTGAATTAGTAAAAAGAAACTTAAACAATAAGACTAAAAGTTCTGAACTTATGAAATATTTTATAAACATCCATAGAATGAATAGAATATAAAACAATATTATCTATTCAAGTAAAGGTCTGCAGTTCACCCTATTCCAGAGGTTTTCAGTTGTTTTGTTGAAGTCACAGTCCCCCAATGGAGCAAGGTAGGGGACTACAACCAAGCAGCACACGTTCCTTTCCATATTTTTAATTTCACAGCCCCGCTGAAGCCTCAAGCTGAGCTGCAATACGCTCCAAGTTGCAAAGCCCCGGAAATCATAGACACTGCTGTTTCATTGGTGGCACCTGTTGCAGATTTTCTGGAAGCAGTGTAAGGTCAGAGGACTTGACTGTGCCTGGCTCCTTTAGGTTGTATAGCTCGTTGTCTCAAGGTTCGGTTGACGTTTTGCGGCATAAAATTTAAAACCAGACGTACCAGTTCTTACTTGACGAGGTGATGTCTTCATTGAGAAGCCTTGGCAACATGTCACAATAGATGAGAAAGTTACTAATTCCAATCTTTCAGAACTTATTCTATAACTTCTTTTCTCGTGTCCTAAACATTCACAAACTTCAAAGGAATGATCCTTGCACACTATTTGATATATTCATTCAGTTAACTGGTCTAAATAATACATTCAAAAAATTAACTTTTGATTTTATTGGTAATTACATCAGTTAAATAAAAGCTCATCGTATACCTGAATATCCAGCTAAGCCTCCATAACCTACATCTTCTCATAATATTCCCTGTGGTATGTCAGTACTCCGCGTCCCGAGTAGCAGCTGTCGTTTTCCAATTGGGTTCCATAAGTATTTTAAGATTTCCTTTTAATCCTACTTCTTCCTTTTTCCCTCTATCCTGGAACTTCCTTTGCTTTCTACCGTAGTTTGATTTTATCTTGCAGCATAAACAAATGACCATGCTAATAAAACTTGTCAAATCCTGTATTTCATTTATTCTGTTCAGCTATGTTGTTTCTATGAAAGAAAATGTATTCACTAACTATCACGTTTAAGCTGTCTTAGTGTCAATGTCCTCCACTTGGGGGTACACTTAACTCTTCTTATCTGGAGCTGTCAAACGTTACAAATTGTATCACTTAAATGGTTCACCATTGTTGTAATAGAATTTCTTTTGTGAATGCCATATTTATGTTCATCATTTCGCAAGAAATCATGCTTCAGTGTTTCCCATATATGCTGTCTCACATGGACATCTGAGCATAATGTCATGTTCTTGGTGTTGGATGTCGTTAACTAAAATGTTTGCCCATTTATTTTTTTTAGAGTGAACATGGTTAGATTTAAATTATTGTATGCTCTTGAATGAAATATCTCAAGTATTCGATCTTTTTCTTCAGAAGATGCAGTCCTCTGTAATTACCCTTAGAAACTGGCTTTATTGTAAATTTTCTCCAAGAGTTTGTGGGTGAATATTTGTTGGCATTGCTAATTATTACAGTAAGTTTATGTTCACATAGAGATCAGTTTCAAAGATATGTCCACTGGTGTTATCATAAAAACCAGAAAGTGAGCTTCTGATTTGTCTTTCGTAAATGGCTGGATTTTTTTAAATAATATGATTCTACCCAGTGTAGATAGTTTTATCTAGTGTTTTAATATTATTTTAAGTGATAATTGGTGAGGTGCGTTTAGTGATCCATGAAATGTCATGGGAAAGCACTATGTGTTTTTAAAATACCCCTCACACACTATGAGTCCCATAGTGTCCTGCTTCATCATGGAGGTCTTCCCGTCCCTCTATGGGGCGGGGCGTGCTACTACCTGCGAATACGGGGGAGCACTGATTGTTATGAAATAATAGGCTATTTGTAGTGAAGAAGTGTGAGTGATAGGGTTAAGTGAAAATTACAAAAAAAAGTTAAATACCCTGGCTAGTAGAAAAAACATTTTTATTCACTTCTCTGGCTGGGAACATTAAAAAGGGGAATGTGTAGGAGGTGTATCACAATGTGTAGCCCCCTACTGGGTCAACATGTTTCGTAAGCAGTCCCCACTGCTTTACTCATCAGGACCAAAAATAATCTCTATTGCACTCAATAAAGATTTTCTGAATTGTTTGTATGCCTATTATTCCAAAAAACCAGACCGTTAAAAATGTATGTAGATCTGGAGAGAGATTTATACGAGGGTGCATTGACCCCTGTGGTTCATAACCAATTTGGTATCTGAAAGGATAAGGGAAAAAAAAACAAGAAAAAACAATGCAGACAATTTTCTAACTGTTACATTGACACATCACCATACAGTGGAACATCCAATATAGATTCATTGTTGTGATAGATTAGATGTACTTTTCGTGATATATTTTTCTAGATATATTTTTCTTCTATGGCAGCGAGGGTTAATATTCTTAAACCCGTGACCCACTGCCTATTTGTAGTGGCAAGGATAAAAAAAAAAAGAGTACTATAGTTAGACAGAGAGACAACTCACACACACGCTTTCTTCAAAAATAATAAGTATATTAAATATCAAAACAACACAAAACTCTGGTTTTGTTAATAAAGGTAATCAATCATTCATCCGTCTACTCAGACTTGGTTGTAAAGGTTATTAAGTTCAGCCCGTTGTTGATTGTGCCAAACAACATTTTAACGTGAAATCGCTATGTACATACACTATTTAGGAGTAATATTCAGGCTTCATGAGCGCGCACTGGAGGGGAGGATGCCTGGATTAAACACTGTTGGAAAACAAACATGGTGTTAGCTTTAAGGCGTTTGCGTCACAATCTAGCGATGTAACAGTCACACGTGCCTGTTGTAAAGACTTGGCATAGTCTTACTCACATATTGCAGGATCTTTCCTCGCTTCAGTATGCCTCTGTGTTGCTCCGTGGATAGCAACACGGAAGTGTATGTAGAGGCTTTTAACTGGTTGAGTGAGCAAGATGCGGCGGGAAAAAACGCTTTGGTTTTGGTAAACTAGAGCGTGAATTATTTCAAAATGGCTGCCCGGAATGGGCCTGTGAGGAGGTACTGAATGCTTTACTTCCTGGTTTGTCGATGATCATGAAAATGAAAATTGAACGTCCTGCGTGAAATGTAAAATGAACTGTTTCAATGTAGGTTATAATACTCAAATAGTGTTCTTCTGATTTATGTGCCCATCAATCTACAGCGGATACAAAAATTTTGGAATATAAAATAAAATCGAATCGAAAAGACTGGGAATGGGCGTGGCAATGTCCATGCTATTTAGATTAGTTCTAAGGGCTAAAAGCAGTTCGTTTCACCTTCAGAATTGAAGTAAAAAGGAGGGGAAATAAATGAGGTCTTCCAATCTTATTCTTAGCGAACCCTCCTTCATTACAAGATACTAAAATAAATACAAGTGCCTGAAGGGAAGGAAAATAAGGAATGAGTTCTTCCGTTTCTATTCTTTGCGAAACCTCCTTCATTATGAAATACTAAAATAAATACAAGTGCCTAAAAAATTAAAGGAAGAAAATCACAGGGAAAATGAGAGACTATTAATTATCTGCTCTTCGAACACTCCTTCATTGGAAAGACTGTAGTTATGACTGTATGGATACTTCGTCACACGATTGTGTAACATAATTAATTGAGACTGGAATACTTGGGGGTCTCCTTGTGCATACTCTTTTGTCTCCAAAAAAGGTTGGTTCATACTATACAGGTTGCAGAGTTCACTGTTATTTAGAGATATTACAGAGGGCAGAAAGAGGAGTAACTGCTAGATTTCTAAGGTGGACAAAATGATGTTCCATATAAAAAAAAGGAGTGTTTGATTCTCAGTGTGGTCATGACTGACCCCATGGGATATAATCGTTCAGGCCTGTGATATTGGTCTTAAGGTGGAACACCCATCTTTGTTCTTTTTCAAAAAGATATCTTTCATTTGGGACTTGTTCGATTACTGTCCATGATATATCTTCCGGTGTGTGGCCAAGATCTATGTAATGTGCTGCCATTTTTGTTGTGCCTCTTTTACACCTGATGTTACTTTTATGTTCTCCTATTCTTGTCTTTACAGGTCGTGTTGTCATTCCTATATATTCTAATTGACAAGAACATGTGACCAGGTATACCACATTGGTACTGTTACAGGTGGTAAATTTCCTCTGTTCCCATTTTGTACCATCAAGGAAGGTGATGCTTTTACTTTTTTTGGTGAGTGGACAGACCTTACACTTACCACATGGATGGTGCCCATGAATATTGGCCATAGCTGTTGACTGGCCTGTGGGTTCATTCTTGCTGGGTCTGGTGTGGACAATCATGTTGCAAATACTTTTCCCTCCTCTGTGCGAAAAGATTGGTTTGGGGAGATTCAAGCCTCCACTATTGAGAATACGCCAATGTTTGTTAACAATTTTGGTAACTTGGTTAGAATTGGTGTTATATGTGGTAATACAGAATGGTCGTTTTTCATTGGGTTTGGGATTAGCAGGTTCCAGGAGGCTCTCTGCAGTTGTTGCGCGCCCTTTTGGACGCTTTTTCTATGATCTGTTTTGGATATTGTCTTTTCACAAGTTTGGCTTTGAGATCTTCTGATTGGATTTTGAAATCATTGACTTCTGTGCAGTTTCGTCTCAAGCGTAAAAATTGTCCATTGGGGAGATTGTCTCGCAGGTGTTTGGGGTGGAAACTTTGATATAGTAAAAGGCAGTTTTTGGCTGTGGTTTTGAAGTGTGTTGTGGTCATGAGTCTCCCATCTCTGGGTGATATATTCAGGTCGAGGAAGATCAATTCCTTGTTGGAAATAGTGCTAGTGAAATTCAAAAATTCATCTTGGTAGTTGAGCCAAGTGATGAACCGATTAGCAGTGTCCTCATCGCCGTCCCAGATCATTAATCTATCATCTATATATCTTTTCCAGATGTTAATGTGATTGTGGAAAGGATTGTTGGGATGTAGAATTTTCATTGTCTCCAAATGATGTACATAGAGACCAGCTATGCTAGGAGCAAAGGTGCTCCCCATGCTGGTCCCGTGCTTCTGGAGGTAAAGGGTTTCATTGTATTTAAAGAAATTCTCTATCAGTGCTAGATTGCAACATTCCATGATGACATTTCTAGGTGTTTGATACTCCCATTCAGTGTCAAAGAGGACTTCTTCAATGATGTTTAGAGTCTCTGTGTGGGGGAGACTGGTGTACAGACTTTCGACATCGCAACTTATCAGTAGTTGGTGTTCAGGGTCAAAAGGGAGGTCTTCTAGTAGTACAAGAACGTCTTTGGTATCTTTCAGATAAGTAGATGTCTTTTGAACAATGGGTCTCAAGTATGCGTCTTCAGATTTAGAGACCGGTTCTAGGATGGATCCTATTCCGGATACGATAGGACGACGGGCAGTTTTTTTAAATTTCTTGTGTATCTTGGGGATGGTGTACAGATAAGATGTTATGGGCGAGTCTTGAATCAGGAAGTCTCCTTCCTATTTTGTTATCCATCCGTGAGCAAGTGCTTCTTCTACCATGCTCATTATTTTTACTTTTATCCTTTGGGTTGGGTCTTGAGCTAGAATCATAGTTTCTTGGGTCTTGAAGGAGGCGTTTACATTCATTGTCATACTGATCTTTGGATTGTATGACTATCGCCCCTCCTTTGTCAGCAGGTTTTATCACCAGATTGGGATTGTTATTAAATTCTCGTATTGCTTGTCTTTCGTCGTTAGTTATGTTCTGGAAAACATGGTTGGTAGTCGGGTTCAGGTCCTCTAAATCTTTCATTACTGCTTTTTACTGAAAGATTTAGAGGACCTGAACCAGACTACCAACCAAGGTTTCCAGAACATAACTAACGACGAAAGACAAGCAATACGAGAACTTAATAACAATCCCAATCTGGTGCCACTATTTCCAACAAGGAATTGATCTTCCTCGACCTGAATAAATCACCCAGAGATGGGAGACTCATGACCACAACACACTTCAAAACCACAGCCAAAAACTGCCTTTTACTATATCAAAGTTTCCACCCCAAACACCTGCGAGACAATCTCCCCTATGGACAATTTTTATGCTTAAGACGAAACTGCACAGAAGTCAATGATTTCAAAATCCAATCGGAATATCTCAAAGCCAAACTTGTGAAAAGACAATATCCAAAACAGATCATAGAAAAAGCGTACAAAAGGGCGCACAACAACTGCAGAGAGAGCCTCCTGGAACCTGCTAATCCCAAACCCAATGAAAAACGACCATTCTGTATTACCACATATAACACCAATTCTAACCAAGTTACCAAAATTGTTAACAAACATTGGCGTATTCTCAATAGTGGAGGCTTGAATCTCCCCAAACCAATCTTTTCGCACAGAAGAGGAAAAAGTATTCGCAACATGATTGTCCACACCAGACCCAGCAAGAATGAATCCACAGGCCAGTCAACAGCTATGGCCAATATTCATGGACACCATCCATGTGGTAAGTGTAAGGTCTGTCCACTCACCAAAAAAAGTAAAAGCATCACCTTCCTTGATGGTACAAAATGGGAACAGAGGAAATTTACCACCTGTAACAGTAACAATGTGGTATACCTGGTCACATGTCCTTGTCAATTAGAATATATAGGAATGACAACACGACCTGTAAAGACAAGAATAGGAGAACATAAAAGTAACATCAGGTGCAAAAGAGGCACAACAAAAATGGTAGCACATTTCATAGATCTTGGCCACACACCGGAAGATATATCATGGACAGTAATCGAACAAGTCCCAAATGAAAGATATCTTTTTGAAAAAGAACAAAGATGGGTGTTCCGCCTTAAGACCAATATCACAGGCCTGAACGACGATATCCCATGGGGTCAGTTATGACCACACTGAGAATCAAACACTCCTTTTTTTGATATGGAACAGCATTTTGTCCACCTTAGAAATCTACCAGTTACTCCTCTTTCTGCCCTCTGTAATATCTCTAAATAACAGTGAACTCTGCAACCTGTATAGTATGAACCAACATTTATGGGAGACAAAGAGTATGCACAAGGAGACCCCCAAGTATTCCAGTCTCAATTAATTATGTTACACAATCGTGTGACGAAGTATCCGTACAGTCATAACTACAGTCTTTCCAATGAAGGAGTGTTCGAAGAGCAGATAATTAATAGTCTCTCATTTTCCCTGTGATTTTCTTCCTTTAATTTTTTAGGCACTTGTATTTATTTTAGTATTTCATAATGAAGGAGGTTTCGCAAAGAATAGAAACGGAAGAACTCATTCCTTATTTTCCTTCCCTTCAGGCACTTGTATTTATTTTAGTATCTTGTAATGAAGGAGGGTTCGCTAAGAATAAGATTGGAAGACCTCATTTATTTCCCCTCCTTTTTACTTCAATTCTGAAGGTGAAACGAACTGCTTTTAGCCCTTAGAACTAATATAAATAGCATGGATATTGCCACGCCCATTCCCCGTCTTTTCGATTCGATTTTATTTTATTTTTGATTCCAAAATTTTTGTATCCGCTGTAGATTGATGGGCACATAAATCAGAAGAACACTATTTGAGTATTATAACCTACATTGAAACAGTTCATTTTACAGTTCACGCAGGACGTTCAATTTTCATTTTCTTGATCTTCGACAAACCAGGAAGTAAAGCATTCAGTACCTCCTCACAGGCCCCTTCCGGGCAGCCATTTTGAAATAATTCACGCTCTAGTTTACCAAACCAAAGCGTTTTTTCCCGCCGCATCTTGCTCACTCAACCAGTTAAAAGCCTTTACATACACTTCCGTGTTGCTATTCACGGAGCAACACAGAGGCATACTGAAGCGAGGAAAGATCCTGCAATATGTGAGTAAGACTATGCCAAGTCTTTACAACAGGCACGTGTGACTGTTACATCGCTAGATTGTGACGCGAACGCCTTAAAGCTTACACCATGTTTGTTTTCCAACAGTGTTTAATCCAGGCATCCTCCCCTCCAGTGCGCGCTCATGAAGCCTGAATATTACTCCTAAACAGTGTATGTACATAGCGATTTAACGTTAAAATGATGTTTGGCACAATCAACAACGGGCTGAACTTAATAACCTTTACAACAAAGTCTGAGTAGATGGATGAATGATTGATTACCTTTATTAACAAAACCAGAGTTTTGTGTTGTTTTGATATTTAATTTACTTATTATTTTTGAAGAAAGCGTGTGTGTGAGTTGTCTCTCTGTCTAACTACAGTACTCTTTTTTTTTTTTTTTTTTTTTTTTTTTTATCCTTGCCACTACAAATAGGCAGTGGGTCACGGGTTTAAGAATATAAACCTACGCTGCCATAGAAGAAAAATATATCTAGAAAAATATATCACGAAAAGTACATCTAATCTATCACAACAATGATTCTATATTGGATGTTCCACTGTATGGTGATGTGTCAATGTAACAGTTAGAAATGTGTCTGCATTGTTTTTTCTTGTTTTTTTTTTTTCCCTTATCCTTTCAGATACCGAATTGGTTATGAACCACAGGGGTCAATGCACCCTCGTATAAATCTCTCTCCAGATCTACATACATTTTTAACGGTCTGTTTTTTGGGAATAATAGGCATACAAACAATTCAGAAAATCTTTATTGAGTGCAATAGAGATTATTTTTGGTCCTGATTAGTAAAGCAGTGGGGACTGCTTACGAAACATGTAGACCCAGTAGGGGGCTACACATTGTGATACACCTCCTACACATTCCCCTTTTTAATGTTCCCAGCCAGAGAAGTGAATAAAATTGTTTTTTCTACTAGCCAGGGTATTTTTAACTTTTTTTTGTAATTTTCACTTAACCCCATCACTCACACTTCTTCACTACACATAGCCTATTCCTTCATAACAATCAGTGCTTCCCCGTATTCGCAGGTAGTAGCATGCCCGCCCCGTAGAGGGACGGGAAGACCCCCATGATGAAGCATGACACTATGGGACTCATAGTGTGTGAGGGGTATTTTAAAAACACATGGTGCTTTCCCATGACATTTCATGGATCACTAAACGCACCTCACCAATTATCACTTAAAATAATATAAAAAACACTAGATAGTTGTATCTAGACAGGGTAGAATCATATTGTTTATTAAAAACTATACAGGAGGTAGGTTCTATCCAGTTACCTCTCTACTCCCCCATTTGGTATTGATTCTCTTTTTTTTAATAATACACAACATAAAGAATTCCACAAATTCCCTTTCTCCAGTGTGTGTACCAGTGCATATACCGTCTACACAATCTCACCAATAAATATCCTCAAGGAGTAGTGTGCTCTTTCTTCTTTTATAATCATGTATGTTCCTGGTTTCAAAGGGAAATATAAAAATGTTGACAAATATGGGGGCTACATGGTTTCCCATTGCCTTTCCATTGTAAGTCCAATTGTCTGTTGATAAAAAGCTGTTTCAAATTAAAAAAATAATTATGAGAAGATTCAATTTAATATTTAAAAAAAAAAACTTTTAAATTCATTTATTTGGGGGGGCGTGGTTAAGATGGCGGCTTAGGCGGACGTGCTGTTTCGCCTCTCCCGCAGGCGGCCCACGAAAAGCCCGGTGTTCGGCTGTTTCCAGCTGGCCGACATCGGTGTAAATAGCCCAGGAGGTGCAGACTGCAGCGGCGGAGTCCCGAGCGTGGTTGCCGCCCGCCGGTGCACTCCCGGAGACCCGCGACATCGGGTGAGAGAAGGGCCTGGTTTGGCTGAGGCCTGGTGCACGGAGAGGCGGCCTGGGCGGGTCAGCGGCCGAGCGGTGGCATCCGTGACTGGACGGCAGTCGGGCGAGGGCCCGGGAGGCACTAAGAGACACCAGCGCGTCTGTGGAGGATCCTGACGGGCCCGGCGTGCACCGGATCGGTGCCCTTGCCTCAGAGAGCGGAGGGACGGATCGGCCTGCGAGCGGCGCGAGGAGCCACGCAGCGGCGATCCCGGCCCAGGCGGAGTGGCGACGGTGGTCCCGGTGCGGAGAGACGGCGGTCGGCGGCCCGGAGGAAGCGCGAGACGGGGACCGGAGTGGAGCCTGGGGGACCCGGCGAGAACACAGCGACGCCCAGGCAGGTGATCGCGCTGCTGGCGCCGGTGGCCGGGAACCTGGGGCAGGCAAGTGGGGGTCCCTGGCGGGAGCCTATCGGCGCCATCTTCGAGGCGCGGAGCTCGGCGGTGTGACTGTGAGGCGTGGACGCTGGTGGTAGAAACCGAGGGCCTACTCTGGTGGGGGCGGCCACACGGAGGAGCAGCGGGCGGCGTCCCGGAGCGCCAACTGCGGGGCCCTGGGATTGGAGCATAGGCCGGAGCCGGCAGTCTGCGTACCGGTGCAGGAGTCGCCCTCTGGCTAGAAGCGCGCTGCCTCGGGAGGAGTCCGGGGGCGCCGGACGGGAGGCGAGCCTGAAGAGGGGTGTCTGCCGCACGAGGAGGAGCAAAGGAGGCCCGCTGGATCGGTGGTGAGAGGCGATCGGGGACGCGGTGGCCAGGCGAGGGGCCCTGAAGGAGACCGTCACGGCGAGTGGGTGAGACTTGGGCCCCGTCTCCTCTACATCCGGGCAGTGGTCAGATTCTGGCAGACCTGGCGCGAAGAGCCCGGCAGGCGCCTGAGCAGTTCAGAGTGACCGCGAGGGGGTCGTGGAGAGTGCTGCCCGGTGTGGACTCGGCAGTGCACGTGGCGGGCAGCAGGCCGACAGTGGATGGTTGACGCGAGGCTCCAAGCCCTCTAAGGGTACGATAGCGGCGGAACCTACGGCCCGTTATGGTCCCTCCGAAAGGCCGCAGAGACAAGACCCTGAAGGAGTTATTCGCGAAACCACGAGTGGGGCCTGCAGACGGTAGTATGGCGACGGGGGCGGCGGGCCTCCCGCCTGTGCAGCCGGAGGGTTCTGAACCCATCACGAAATCCTTCTTAGAATCCATGTTCACAGTTCTGCGAACCGACATCCAGAATCTGCAGAAGGAGTTCGCAGCGGAGCTCAAGGAGGTTCGTAGGGATGTGGACAGCATTGGGGAGCGTGTTGCCACGTTGGAGGATAAGGGGGACGGCCGAGACACGGAGCTGGCGGCGCTGCAACAGGAACTCCTGCGGTTCCACGACCAACAGGTGGATCTCCAGTCGCACATAGAGGACCTGGAAAACCGGTCCTGGCGCCATAACATACGCATTCGAGGGGTGCAGAGTACCGACGATTCTAAGGACCTCTTTGAAAAGTTCCCTGGTGAAAGCAATCGTATCCTGGAGCGCCCGCTGGACTCAGAGCTGAGAATCGACAGAGCGCACAGGGTGGGGTCCCCGCGCCCCGTGGCAGCCAATCCGCCCGATATCCTGGTATGCATACAAGACTACCGCACCAAGGAGGAGATACTACTCAAAGCCCGTCGGCAACACCCTGTGAAATTCAGAGACCATGTGCCGGTACTGTATCAGGACCTCTCGTCGCTCACGCTTCACAAACGTAGACGTTTTAAGCCGATCACAACACACCTCTGACAACGCAACATCCAGTATAGCTGGGGCCACCCTTTTCGATTGGTGTTTCGCATAGACAGCACACTATATCAGCTGCGGTCCCTCTCGGAGGCGGCTAAGCTGTTGGGGGTGGATCTACCACAGGAGGATAGTGAGGCGGAGGACGGCTCAGCGACTGCGGCGACGACTGGGCCTGGCTGGCGCCGCCAGGGCCGCCGTAGACGTGCTAAGACACCCCCGGCAGCGGAGATCCTTCGAGGACAGCAGGCGGCGCTGGAGTCTGTCTCTGCGGAGCTGCGGGGTGCCTCGCCCGATGCAGCTGAGTGATGGAACTGGCTGTTTGTACCTCTGGCTCATTGCCTGTGTCGCCTGCGGGGGGGGGGGGGTGCCTTCTCACTGTATCGTTGCACCTGGCGCACCTACTTCACCATCCACTGGAAAGTGGAGGACAATGGTTCTGGACTTTTGTTGTACCATGTTGGGGGGGGGGCTGGAGAGGGGGGGGTTGGAGAGGGGGGGTTGGTTGGGAGGTTGGGATCAGGGTCTGGGGAGGGGGGCAGGGGAGGGACGGGGGGTCCACGTCCATCAGGGGGAAGAGTCAGGACAGATACACACACGCAGGGCACACTCACCACTTAACCCGGGGGCACGGCTCCCACGCGGCCTGCGCAGTTCAAATGGCATGTTCAGGAAGGAACCGGACGGAGTGAATGGCGCCTCACGCACTTACAATATTGACCCTTAATGTTAGGGGTCTCAACAACCCAGTGAAACGCAGGGCCGTGCTGTCCTGCCTGGAGAACTCCCAGGCAGATATTTGCCTCCTCCAGGAGACCCATCTACTAGCACAGGACTGTCACCGGCTCAAATCCGGCAAATTCCCAATACAGCTCTTCTCGTCTAGCCCCACCAAGACAGCGGGGGTAGCGATCCTAGTGGCCCAGCGGTTCAAAGGGGAAGTATTGCAGAAGGAGGCGGAAATCAGGGGGAGGCTGCTGATTTATAGGTTCGCACTGGGAGGCATTGCCTTCACCATCGGCTCGCTCTATGCTCCTAACGAGGGTCGGGAACGCTTTTTGCAGACCGCCCTCACGAAGGTCACGGCGACGAGTGACCGCCACATCATCCTGGGGGGAGATCTAAGTCTCGTATTTGACAACATACAGGATAGGTCTTGTCAACGCACGCATCAGGCGGGCTTTGCCCGTCTTCGAGAACCTGGTTTGATGATTTGTGGCGCGCGGTTCACCCACGGGACCGGGAGTTCTCTTACTACTCGCATGCACACAAAACATATGCGCGGTTGGACTACCTTCTGGTTTCGTCGGCGGTCAGAGCGATGACAACGGCTGTTGAGATAGGGGTAGCCTCGCTTTCGGATCATGCCCCGGTGTTCGCGAGTTTGTCATTGCCGCCGGTGGTGCGCCCAGATAGGATTTGGCGCCTTAGAGACACCCTGCTACATCGGGAAGATGTGCTGGGGCAGGTTCGCGGATCGATCACAGACTTTCTGGCGCACAACGCCAATACTGACACTACCCTAGCGACACAGTGGGCCGCGATGAAGGCAGTCCTTAGGGGAGAGTTCATTGCTATCTCGACGGCCGACAACCTAGAGCGGCGGCGAAAGCGGGAGGAGCTAACGCAAAAAACCAGGGAGCTGGAGCAGATGCACCAGAGGACGGGGGCCCCGAGGGTGTGGCGGCAGCTGAGAGCCACACGCCAGCAGCTAGCAGCGCTGGACCAGGACCGAGCGGAATACGCGGCCCTTCGTTTAAAGCACGCTTACTACACGGGAGGGGATAGGTGCGGACGCCTGCTCGCGCACAAGCTCCGGGAGGTCCGGAAACGTCAGGGGGTCCAGGAGATCTGCCGGGAGGACGGAAGGAGAGTTACTGACGACAGGGACATAGCTGATGCCTTCCGGGCATACTATGCTGACCTGTATTCGGACTCGCGGTTGGCCGCCGACGAGGGGACTGCCTTTCTGGATTCGGTCACGCTCTCGGCCCTGACACAGGCCCAGGCTGATCGGCTCGATGGGGACATCCGGAAGAAGTGATTGCGGTGATTTCCCGGTTGAAACTGGCGAAAGCCCCGGGGCCGGATAGCTTCACCGCCATCTTTTATAAAAAGTTCTGCACCCAGTTGGCGCCCCTCCTCACTCGTCTCTTCAACTCCTTTTCGTTCGCGGGAGCCATCCCTCCGGACCTGTTGGGGGCTCACATTGTAGTCATCCCCAAACCAGGGAAAGACCAGTAGCGCTGCGGGGCCTATCGCCCTATCTCGCTGCTGAACGTCGATCTTAAGCTTTACTCGGGCATCCTGGCCAGCCGGCTAGCATCTTGTATGCCGGGCCTCATTGACCCGGATCAGGCGGGGTTCATCCCAGAACGTCAGGCCCCGGACAACACGAAACGCGTCCTGCATTTGGTGGAGAAAGCCTCTCGTACAACGGGCGAATATATGTTGCTCACGGTCGACGCCGAAAAGGCGTTTGACCGCGTTCACTGGCCCTACCTGGAGCAGGTGTTGCAGCGGATGGGGCTGGGCGAGAAATTTCGCACCCATATTTTTAACTGCTACAAGTTCCCGTCGGCAGTGGTCCGGGTAAACGGTCACACATCCACTAGCTTCGCCATAACGAGGGGCACGCGACAGGGGTGCCCGCTGTCGCCGCTGCTTTTTGCGGCGTATATGGAACTCCTCGCCCAGAGGATCAGACAAAATCCGGGGATCTCAGGCATTAAGTTCGGGGGGTATACTCATACCATCAGCCTCTATGCGGACGACGTGTTGCTGTCTCTGTCGAACCCGCGGGAAGCGTTGCCGGTGTGCGTAGCAGAGATGGACTCCTTTGCGCGGGTGGCGGGGTTCAAAGTGAACACTGACAAGTCAGTGGCCCTCAGCCTCTCTCTGACTCCTTCCACCCGAGAGCACTTGCAGAGCTCCCTCCCATTTCAGTGAGCGGAGGAATCTGTCCCCTATCTGGGGATTCAGTTGGCGCCCACACTCCCACGAGTGGTGGCCCTTAACTATGCCGCTTTGCGCCGGAAGATTCGCAATGAGCTGGGGCGGTGGAAGCACTACCCCCTCTCATGGCTAGGCAGGGTCGCGGCAGTCAAGATGACGGTACTACCCCAGATCCTCTATCTCTTCCGCACCATCCCGCTCTACCCACCAGTTGGGTGGCTCCAACAGACTCAAGCAGAGCTGTCCCGATTCATTTGGAACGGCCGGAAACCGCGCATGAAAGGGTCACTGTCCACTCTCGCACCTGAAGACGGGGGACTCGGGATCCCGGATCTCCAGATCTACTTCTGGGCCACACAGCTGCGTTATCTGGTGGAGTGGAGCCGCTGGGAGTCGGAGAAGCACTGGTTGTTTCAGGACCAGGCGGTGGCTGCCCGGCCCCTACAAGAGATCCCCTTCTTGCGTAAACAACACCAGCCCCCCAACCTTTATGCCTCGCACATCACCCGGGTCCCTCTCGAAATCTGGTACCGGACTAATGCTCCTCATGAACTCACTACCTTTCCCTCCCCGCTTACGCCCCTGTTCGCCAACCCGGAATTCGCTCCCGGAATGGACTCGGCGGCCTACAGCGGGTGGAAGCCAGCGGGCTGCCGCTTCCTGTACCATATGTATGGTGCGGAGGGGGTGTACACGTTCCAGCAATTTCGCCAGGAGTACGGGCTGCCGGAGGAGGAGAGGATCCGCTATCTCCAGGTCAGACATTGGGCGCTTGACGGGCGGGTCCGCCCGGTCGCTGACCGGCGGCTCTCCCCATACGAGCGGTGGCTAGTAACGCGCTCATCCGATAAGCAACTCATCTCTGACCTGTACAGAATGCTTCAGCTGCGATTCGTGCATACGTATAATGCTGGACGGGCACGCTGTAAAAGAGAGCTTGGCCAGAATTTGACGCATGAGTGGGGGGGCATAGCTTACAGAGCCAGACATTCTGCTTACCACATGGGCCTCACAGACACCCTCACAAAGATCACAACCTATTGGTACTACACCCCTGAGCGCTTGCACGCGATGGATGGGTGGCGAGATGCACACTGCTGGAGGGGGTGCGGACAGATAGGAACCCTAACTCATCTGCTATGGGAGTGTGAGAGAGTTCAGGCTTACTGGACCCAGGTGCTTGAAGAGGTGGACAAACATTTCGACACTGAGATCCCGCGCTTCCCAGCGTACACCCTCTTGGGCCTCCCCAACCCTTTAACATATCCGCTCAAATCGCAGGGGAAGACGGATAGCGATAGCGTTGGGGTCAGCGGTGCAGAATATAGTTACTCACTGGCGCACGCCCACCATACCGACGTTCACAGGCTGGCTCTACCGGCTGTGGCATGTCCTGGGAATGGAGAAACTCTCTTTGACAATGGCCGGGGAGGGTTCAAGGTTTGGGGAATTGTGGAGGCCCTTTCTAGCACTGTTGTCCTCCGAGTTCAGGGAGGTTACTTGTCCCCGCTATCTGCGGTTGCTGCGGCTACCCGAAGACCAGGCAGAGGGGTAGGGCTGGAGAGTGAGATGCGGGAGGCGGGAGGATAGATGGACGTGGAACCGGGGAGGGGGGTGGGGTGGGGGAGGGGGGTGTTTAACCTTCACCATAATGTTTGCTCCATGACAGCTACCAGAAATCACGTCGAACTCTCCAATCTAACCCACGATTGCTCCCGACCGCGGCCGGGGTAGGTGGGACCCACACCGCTTAGAGACTAAACACGGAGTTCGCCACGAGCGGTTTTGAGCCTCTTTGTATGTTTTTTTTGTGAAATGCCAATAAAAGATTTAAACCATAACTTCATTTATTTTAAATCACTTTACATCTACTACTCTCAATATGTGGTATACTTATACAAAGGTTTAAAATGCTATTCATGTATATATGTCTATATTAGTATTTATATATAGTGTGGACCTAATTATGAAGTGGAAGAGACATGTATAGTATGTGAGGGGTTAGGAAACTATCTACAAGATCATGTTCATCAAGTGTGGATTACACAAATACATATTACACACATTACATTTCACTTTTTTTGAGGTACATGGCGATTAAGTGATTGGCCTGGAATCACATTAAGTTCAGTCTGGTGCCAAGGCCGTGATTTGAACATGGCCTACCAACTTCTACAGGAAGCAGCTCTAGCCGCTAGGCCACATCTCCCAATACATGTATAGGCCATCACCTCATCACCTACATTAATCTCTTTTTTTTTTTTTTTTTTTTTTTTTGAGAGTGAGACACATCAATAGATCTGGAAGCTTATTCCAATAATCCTCAAACCTGGACGGAGGTACAGTCACAGACCCATTCACTTTCAAATGAATACATGGACTTTGATGTATGTGTTCTTTTTTGTGACTGTATGCTCTGCTGTTAATGCCAATGCAACTAATAATGCTATTTCTTTCTGAATTTCAAACATGAGATATGTATTTAATCCACATCCTTGTAACATATTGTTTACTTGTTGTTAACACTGTCAAGCCTCTCATCACTGGTTTCACTCTGAAACTTTTAGAAGTTCTCATGCAAAGTCCAATTTTGACGATTTAAGATTCGTGCCTTTCTGCTCGGGTTCAAAGGAAATCTCAAGAATTTACATAATCAAATCTGTCTTGATGATGCTAAGCTTTTGCTGAGTACAGGAGGTGCATTGAGCATTTTACCACAGGTTAAATTGAGGGGAAAAACGGATTCACACTTCCAGGCACTACTCCAACAAAACTTGGAGTCCCAATTGGTCCTGCTGATTTTCTTTTAGGCTTTTTCTCTTTCTTGAATCTTTTACATTTTGTCCCACAAAAGACATCCCACATTAGCAGGGCCTTGCTTGAAAAAATCATGGATTCCATATTGTGCTCATTAAAAGTAATTTGTACATCCTGATTCGGCTGCAATGGAGTAACTGGCAGAATTGAAATTATATGATGTGCAACTAAACCCACATCTTTCTGGTTTTCTCCGGACATTTTTCGCCAGGTTAAAGCATGCAGAATTAAACTGAGGATAGAGTGGGTGTTAGGTGCAAAAAATGTGTAAGTGCGCAAACACAGATTCCAGTTGTTAATCCTTATTTCTCAGGGTAACTGTAGTAATGTTGCTGTAAAACCATGGTCATGAAGCAGGGAGAAACGCACAAGACATTAAAGACTTCATGCTCATGTAAGACAGTTTGAGGTGACACAAATGTTTAGTAATGGGGAATTTCCCTTGCACAAATTGTATGCTCCTTAACAATAGAAGTGTTCAGACCACCATAAAAGGAGTCTGCTGTCACTACCAGATCTAAAACAGTTCCTCCCTCCTTAGTCAATACTGCAGCATTGTCACAAGCTTGCAAACCAAACTAAAAATCTCAATAGGACCAGAACGACAAAACAAACTTTTCATCAGTACAGAGGGAGTGCTGCGAGACTGCAATAATTTGCCCTTTCAAACCCATTGGCCATGCTGGGTGGTGCTGTGCTATAAGCGCACTACCATTGTTCCTTGTCTGCTCTCACTCTGCTGTCAAATGTGAAGAGCAAGTGAGCAATATCCTGAACCTGAAGATGCAAAATCCAGACTTCATTCTGGAGCGTGCAGGTGGTTCTGAGCTGAAGAGACGCACATACCTGAACTTTTTCTGAGAAGCCGCCAAGCACCCCGATAGCTGAGGTTAGCCAGAGGCTCTGTCACGATCTCAATCTTTTATGGATGATGGGCCAGTGTATCACTAAAGGAACAGCACACAATAGACAATGTTGCATATTTTTGGAGTATAACCTGTAACCAAATATTAGTGGTGTGAAGAAATTGAATAACTTCGATAAAGTAATTGACAGACCCTTATACTGAGATTGTAGTGAAGCAGCTCAGCAATCCATATTTAGCCAATCTGTATGAAGTAATCCAGGTTGCCTCCTACTGGGGAGCGAGATACTTTCTAATAATTTCAAGACCAGTGCAATTGCTGTAAATAGATAAGTGGTGCAGCACAAAAGTGGTTGACAGTAAACACCAACAGGTGAAGTGAAATGTAGTATCTCTTTTATATGGTCTCTTTTCCTTTTAGATTGAAATTACACTACAAGCTTGTTATAGAGTGAGCACCACAACTTTTGAGGAGTCACACAGGAGGGCACAGTTATTACTAAGAAAGGGTTTTGTTAGTGGAGGCTGACATGGATCTGTAGTTAGGTGGTAGTGTGTGTTAATCAAAAAATCAAAGGAGGAAATGAAGAGGAAAAAGGTAGAATCGTCCTCCTCTTGATACTGTTTTACAACATAGGGATTCTACCGTGTGTGCTGCTATTTTTATTTGGAGTGTTCAGTCATACGTGAAAAATGGTGCAAAAGGATCAGAGCTCCTTCTCTCAATTTGTGGGAAGAGCAATGTTTAAAAAAATTGTAAAATACCCCCAATTGTAAAAACCTGATTCAGTGTCATGCTTCATCATTGGGGTCTTCCCGCCCCTCTACGGAACGGGGCGTGCTACGACTTACGTAGACGCAGGAGCACTTTATTCAGTGATTGGTGAGTATGTGTAGTGCGTGGGATCGTGAAAAGAAAATGTGAGATGGTTAAAAATTCTCTGGCTAGTGGAACGAAAATACTTTGTCTTCCCTGGCTGAGAATAGTAAAAGTGGGGAGGTGTAGATGGTGTACTATAATGAGTCACCTCCTACAAGGTCGACATGTTTCAGAAGCCATCCCCTTGGCTTTCTTCCTCAGGACCAAAAAACCGATCCCTGTTACACCTCAATGGGTGATAGAATAAATGTACATATGCCTGATAGTCACAAACAATGTCCTTTGTTCCCTGTTATGGGAGTAGAAAATATACCACTTGTATATCTTAAGAACCTGAAAAGAAAAATATTTTCGCTAAATCATGGCTTACATCATTTATCTATTCACATCACCATCAAGTGGAAAGTTTTAAGCTTTTTTGTGATGTATTTCTCTTGTGCAACTCTGTTGTAGGTAATGGTACCATTTGGTAAATATCCTCTACTCATAAATCATCTGAAAGAACACTCCTTGTGATTTCTAGTGCCCAGTAGCACATTTATTCAACATTCTTTCATACATATGTATCTCCTAGCAAGATACATCTTATGTTACAACACATTCATACATACGTATTTGTACACTCCTATTGTGCCCCAAAAAGATACAGATTAATGTTCACCGCAAACGAGCACTCGCATTCATACTCCCATGAGCCTTGGAAAAAATGGGAGATGTTTGGCAAAAGTCCGTGCACTCGTCCTTTTAAACTGTGATCTCATGGTGTGTCTTTAAAAAAAAAAAAAAATGGTATTCATGCTCTCAAAAGGACGTGCCATAATAATACATACTTTAGAATTTAATCGTTATCGCTCTATGAGCTCACACGAGCGGTGTAGGGCGCCTCCAAATAGACACTGTGGGTATTATAAAAGAACAAAAGGAAAAACAAGGTTTTAACGCAAAGGTGGTTTTTAAACAAACAAGCGTGGTCTCTTTGGCTTTTTTAAGGACATGCCATTGTCCTACTTACATGCTGGAAGGAGCGTGATCACCAAAGGAAGTACCTTCTCGTGGCTCGTCGGAACCTAACTGAGGTTTGCCAGAGCCCGGTCTTTTAAAGTACAAGGAGGCATGCTTGATAGGAAACAGGTGTGGCTGGAAACACTAGACCTTGGAATTTTTAAAGATGGCCGCCGGTAAATGGACCCAAAACAGGGTTCATTTTGATCCACTTCCTGTTGAAACGATTAACACTGAATCGATTGAAAAAGCAAGCATATATTTGTTTGTTTTGAGGCTTATTTTGGAGTAGTTTCAAAAGGCAGCCAAATGGAGGTTGAATTCAAAGGAATTGTTAAACAAAAAAGAAAAACTAATTGTTGCGCTAGAGAGGCATGGATGGAGTCATCGCAGACGTGCATTCATGTATGTGGGTTTTTTGAAAAAACACGGGGGGCAAATTTTTTTAAAATGGAAAACCTAATGGAAAAAAAGGTAAAGAAAAAATCCCAGCAATAGAACGCTAGAGGCTGAAAAAATATTAACTGGAAAAAATTTCCTGTCAGAGGATGAGGATTGAAAAGCAAAAACCATGTATATTTAAAAATAGTGTGTGTACACTCGGTTTTCAAAAATTATAGTTTCTCTAAAAAAGGAAGAAACCCAGTTTCCAAGGGCATAAACCTCCTATTTGTTCAGTATTAGTTATGAGGGTGGTTGTAGTTCTGTATTCTCCTTATGAGTCTGGCAAATTTTTTGGTTGACCATTAGTTGCCAGGGGATTCCTGTGTTAAATTTTGTATACATCGGAGCTGGTTCCAAGGAATCTCATCGTTCAGGCCTTTCTCATGAGTCCTCAAACGGAACACCCACCGTTGTTCTTTTTCTAACAAATACCTTTCGTTTTGGATTTGTTCGATTACTGTCCATGAGAGATCTTCCCACTTATGGCCTTTTTCCAAAAAATGGGCTGCCATTTTGGTGGTACTCTTTTTTTACATTTAATGTTACTTTTGTGTTCCCCTATCCTTACCTTGACAGGGCATGTGGTCAATTGGTCCAATCTTCCTTTAGAAAAATGGCAGGCAGTTCTCGACCTCCAGACCTCCCTACAATCCCAACCCCACCACAGCAAACGAGGACTACAACCAGTGGATTGCGGACTCACTTGACTCCGTGCTCCCTATGAAATGCACCAAAACTAAGCGCTCTACAAAAACCGCTCACTGGTACTCCACCGAACTGCGGGACCTGAAACGCCAATGCAAGAGACTGGAAAGGCAGTGGCGGCTGGACTATTCTTCACCCAGGAAGACCGCCTACAGACAAGCGATCCGAACCTACAAAAATTAAATAAAAAATGCCCAATCCACTTTCTTTGAAGAAAAAATTAACGCAGCTGTCTCCCGACCCAAAAAAATCTATCGTATCGCAAAAACCCTCCTCAAACTCCCAGACAAACCTTCTAACACTACTAATATACAAACCCGTTGTAATGACTTGGCGGAGTTCTTCCACCAAAAAATTCCAATTGTCTACACCTCCTTTCGCCCCGACCGACCCAACCCCCCCTTTACCCTCCGAGCTAGGATCCCAACCTCAGGCCACCTTTGATTCCTTTCCCCCTCTTAACCCCACCACGCTAGAACCCTTTCTGCACCAGGTAAAATCTGGCTCCCCCCATGACCCAGCACCTCCACGCACCCTGCTGACTGCCACTGGGAACATCCTCCCCACCATACTCAACCTACTTAATGCGTCCCTTTCCACCGGCAGTGTCCCGCCACCCTGGAAGCGTGCTATGGTCAAGGCCCTTCTGAAAAAACCCAATCTAGACCCAGACAACCCAACTAATTACCGCCCAATATCTTTACTGCCATGGCTGAGCAAAATTCTGGAAAAATATGCCAATACCATTCTGGCAAAATTCCTTGAAACCAACCACCTACTCGACCCTTCCCAGACCGGCTTCCGGCCCATGCACAGGACCGAAACCGCTCTAGTCGCAGTTACGGAGGAAGCCAAAAATATCCTGGACCAGGGAGAATTCACGGCAATCATCCTTCTCGACCTAGGCGCAGCCTTCGACACTGTTAGCCATAATATCCTTCTACATCGGCTCACCAACTTAGGAGTCTCAGGGACTGCGTTGGACTGGCTCAAATCCTGTCTCTCCAACCGCTACTTCCAGGTCTTCGAGGGAGATTTTACCTCCCCGGATAAACCCCTCGGCTGTGGAGTGCCACCCCACAATACAGCCTGAGGAACTGCCTCGAGGAGGTGACCAAATGGATGACCTCATCCTGCCTCAAACTCAACGGGGACAAAACCGAATTGATGCTCTTAGGCAATCCCTCTCCGCTCCCCGCCACTCTATCATGGCCGACCTCTCTCGGCCCTGCCCCCACCCCTAAGGACAAAATAACGAGCCTTGGCATCTGGCTGGACAAGTCCCTTAATTCTAATCATCAAGCAGTCAAACTTTCCGCCACATGCTTCGTCCTATTCCGGCTCCTGCGTAAGATTCTCCCCCTATTGCCACCCCAACCACGACAGATAATGGTTCAGGGTCTCATTCTGTCTCGGCTGGTTTTCGGGAATGCTCTCTATCTAGGGGGCCCCCAAGCCACCCTGCGCAAGCTCCAAACTCTTCAAAACTGCGCTGCCCGAACCCTGCTCCTGATACCCCGGAGGCTCTCCGTCAAATCCGGCCTAAGGAACCTCAATTGGCTCCCGGTCAGGGAGAGGATCGACTTCAAGGCCCTATGTATTGCCCATCGAGCCTTTTGGAAGACCGGGGCGGCCATTAACCACTCACTTATTACCCCCTACAAACCCACCAGACAGCTTAGGTCAGCCTCCTCCTTCCTCGCCACGGTACCCAGGATTAAGAAAACTACGTGTGGAAGCCGCTCCTTCTCCTATAACGCGGCCATCCTATGGAACTCCATTCCCCTCTCTCTTCGTTCTGAGCCCAACCTTCTGCGGTTCCGTAAGCAACTAAAAACCCTGCTTTTCAATAGACCAGTTTAACCCCTTCAGCGCTGCGCGGATTCCCCCGCGGTGCTGAAGGGTTCTAGCGCGGGCGTGGTCATGACGGAACGGTTCCGTCATGAGCACAGCTCAACCGATGCTCATGACGGAACCGTTCCGTCATGAGCATCGAAGGGGTTAAACCCTAGCCTTCCACCTACATGCTTGGTCCGTAGCGCTAGGACGCCTCAGGGTAGCTACCGCGCTCTACAAATAGTCTTTTCATTTCATTTCATTCATTCCTACGTATTCCAAAAGACACGGTCACATGATCAGATCAACCACATTTTTTGAATTGCATGTTGTGATACTTCTTTGGTCCCATTTGGTTCCATCATGGAACAAGATTACTTTGATTTTCTTAGTTTGCACACATTGCACATTCCACAGGGATGATGCCCAGAGATTGGGGGCATTATAGTGGTTTGCATTGTCTGTTCTTCTCTTCTTTCTTTTGGTCTGGTGTGTACTACCAAATCATGGATACTCTTCTATGAGAGAAGATAACTTTTGGTAGATTGATGCTTCCACTGTTGAGGATTTGCCAGTGTTTGTTTACAATTTTTGTGATACCATTGGAGTTTGTGTTGAAAGTTGTTATACATACTGGGCGGTTCTCTTCCTCCTTTTAGATTTTGGGTTCCAAAAGACTATCTCTGCAATTGTTGCCTGCCCTTTTGTATGCATAATCAATCACCTTTTTAGGTTATTGGTGTTTTTCCAGTTTCTTTTTTAGATCGTTTCATTGTTTTTTTAAATCTTCGATTTCCGTGCAGCTCCTTGGTAGGCGTAGGAATTGCCCATAAGGGAGGTCATCGCGGCGATGTCGAGGGTGGAAGCTATTGTACAATAGTAGGCAGTTTTTGGAGGTTTCTTTGAAATGAGTAGTAGTTGTTAGTTTTCCCTCTTTTGCATATATGTTTAGATCAAGGAAGACAAGTTTTTCATTTGAGATGGTGCTTGTGAATCTCAAAAATTGGTCTTGGCAGTTCAACCATGTTAGGAAACGTCTGGCGGTGGTTTCATCTCCTTCCCAGATCATCAATATGTCATCTATATATCGTTTCCATATATGTTTATGGTTACGCAATGGATTGTTGGGATTGAGGATCATCTGTTTTTCAAGTTGATGTACATAGAGACCAGCTATGCTAGGAGCAGAAGTGCTCCCCATGCTGGTCCCGTGTTTTTGCAAATCGAGAGTGTTCCGGTATTCAAAGAAATTTTCTTTGAGTGCCAATTGGCAGCACTCCATAATCCTGTTTCTCTGTGTCTGGTAGTCCCAATCTGTGTCGAACAGGACTTCTTCTATGATGTTGAGGGTCTCGTTGTGGGGAAGGCTCGTATATAAGCTCTCCACATCACAACTTATCAATAATTCTCTTTCTGGGTCAAATGTTTGCCCTTCTAACAATTGCAGGACATCTTTGGTGTCTTTCAGGTACGTGGAAGTTTGTTGTACAAGTGGTCTTAAGAAAGCGTCCGCAAATTTGGAGACTGGTTCCAAAATGGATCCAATTCCAGACACTATTGGACGTCCCGGTGGGGAAACAAGATTTTTGTGGATTTTTGGTATAGTGTACAGGTAAGGTATTCTTGGCGAAGTCGTGGTTAAAAAATCCCCTTCCTTTTTAGATATCCACCCATGTGATCGTGCCTCTTCCACCATACTTGTGATTTTCACTCGTATTTGCTCCGTGGGGTCCTGGTTGAGGACATCGTAGTTCCTTTCATCGTGGAGGAGGTGTAGGCACTCTTGGTGTCAAGGTACCAAATATCCACGGAAGCCGATGATGGTCCCAACGCCCCGCCACCTCAGGCGCCACCCGAGATCAACTCGAAGTAGTGACTAAAGCAGGGGGGAAAGGGGAAGTGGACAAGAAACAAGAGAGACAGCCTTGTAAGTTGGTGGTACTTCACACGGTCGTCTGGGTGGATCTTCTCACTGCACCTGGATTTTAAAGACATACATGTAAAAGCTGCCTAAACATGTTTAATGCTCTATGTATCACTACAACACTAAATTTACCCTGTCGACCCCAGGCTGTAGCCTCTCTCTCTCTGTGGTGTTTTATTATTGGGTTAATTCTGCATCTAAATGTGAAGGGAAAAAGACAACACTTGTAAATACATTTCCTAAGAACTAAGTCACTCTGAATATGTACTTTTAGTTAGCACCCTCCTAATTACCTTAGCTACGAGTGGTAGCTTATTAATCCAACTGTCTGTACTTTTATTCTGGGAATGAGTTGTAACTCACTAACATTCTCCCAAAATGCACAAATAAACTTGAAAACCTTGGTCTGTTTTAAGTCTCTGTTCCAAGTGCTTCTAGCAAGAAAGTTCTTATCATATCACATTAACTCTGTTGTTCAATAAGGTTGAAAATTCACCACACGGTCATCTGGAACACGAGGTGTTACAAAGAGGTTACCTTAGGTATTCTAGGAAGGTTGGAACAAATACCGCAACTGGAACATGAAGACTAAAGTGCTGCACGAGATTCTCTTCCTTCGGTACTTTCTTGTCAAAAAGGTTGAATCCCACGTTGCGCATGCGTAATAGAACCAAAAATTTGAGATAAAATTATTTCCTGAGGTAAATACAAAAACAAGTTCTGCGCCTCACTGAGACGCTACACTCTTCCAGAAGACTACAGTTGAAGTGCGCAGTTCCCCTGTGGAACGCGCACCTTGAGCTCCCTAATTGTCGCGTCAGGGGAAACACTAGACCGCCGACCTGCTTTAGATCTGTGCCCATCTGCGCGGCCATTTTCCTCACCTGAGTTTCTTATCATAGTTGAGCATTGTTTCAACAGGATTTTGGGCGCCAAACACCTTCGTTTCCTGCACGGATACTTAATTTGTTTTGTCCATGAGTTGCCTCTCGCTATGGTTGTAGTGGTGGCCAAAGTCTTGACACTTGGTCATACTTCTCGGCTGATTGTATTACAATCGCCCCTCCTTTATGGGCTGGTTGTATTACCAATTCCGGGTTGTTTGCTAGTTCTCCGAGTGCCTCATTTTCCTCTCTGGTGATATTGTGAAAGACCCTGTTGGTTGCTGGATCTATTTCTTCCAGATCTTTCATGACAGCTTTTTTGAAGGCGATCAGTTCTACTGGTAGATTGGCTTCGGGTGGAGTAAAAGTAGATTTTGGAGTCAAACCAGTGTCTCCATCCTGCTGGTCATTTTGTTTGTCTTTGAAAAAGATTTGTAACTTAAGTCTCCTCATGAATTCTTTCATCTCTTTGCATAGTTGGAATTTAACAAAGCCTAGTCCTTTTTCTAGGACTCTGATCTGTGCCGGTGTTAGAATGTGGTTTGTAAGGTTGACTACCAGATTCATTTCTTGCTGGTTGAGGCCCCTGTCATGCTCCTTGTTGCCATCCGGATTTGTTCTTCGTTTTGTGGAGCCCAGTGAACATTGTTCCCTCTCCGGTTCCTCCCTCTGTTTCTCCCTTGGCGTAGCCCTAAAAAATGGGGTTGTTCATAGAAGGGGTAATTCTGCGGAGGGTAGTTCCATTGAGGGTAGGCTCCTTGTTGATGTGGGTATATCGGAGGTCCTAAGGGGTGCATGGGGTATGGAGGTGGGCCCTGGTAATGTCCCCATCCTCTTTGGCCGTGGAACCAAGGACGTCTGTTGTTGCTCCTCCCACCTCGGTATTGTTGGTATTTCCCTTTACTTGAGTCAGATCCACTGGCTCCTGAATCGGATGAATCATCGTCAGTGACGGTTCTCCTGAGGTTTGTAATCATCTCTTATGTATGGATGGATCCTCTCATGGCTGAAACGGGTAACATCTTTTTTTAGTTTCTGGTACTTGCTCTGTTTCAACGTTACTTCAAAGTCATTGAGAGTTTTGTTTAACTCTTCGAGATGTTTTTTGAGGGCACTCGGTGTTTCATAGCTCTTTAAACTAACTTCTATTTCTTGAATTTCAATTTTCAGTTCTTGTCCTAATCTGCCAGCTGTCTTAATAATTAGCACAAGCCAATCTTGTGTGCAATGCCAACTTATTAATGACCAGTCTTTTTAAAAAATCTTGTCATGTTGAAAAATGTATGGTTCATTTCTTACTATTAGCCCATTAGGTGCCGCATTGCTTTTAAGATATTCATTCATGAGGAGACCGTGGAGGGCTGTTTTTATCTGGGTGCGCCTTAGTTGTTCTATCTCGTTCCAGTCATTGTTTGTAGGTATTGGATCTGATGTAGCCCCTCGAAGTTGTTTAATGAGGCTATGATGCTGTCTATCTCTTCTTCCGAGAAGGTTAGGCCTGTGTTTTCTGCCATTCTTGTGGTCAGTCTGTTTGTAACCTGGTGTGTATGTTCTGTTTTTGTGATCTGGGTTAAGGGTGTTGGATCAAAGATGAGAGGAGGATGTTTTATCTCTCTAGAAAGATGAAGTTTAGATTCAGTGATGAACCAAACTCCCACAGCTGTACGCTGTCAAGAATAATAAACAAATCAAAGGACTCGTTATAGTACACCATCTACACCTCCCCACTTTTACTGTTCTCAGCCAGGGAAGACAATAAAGTATTTTCGTTCCAATAGCCAGAGAATTTTTAACCACCTCACATTTTCTTTTCACGATCCCATGCACTACACATGCAAATCCAATCACTGAATAAAGTGCTCCTGCGTCTACGTAAGTCGTAGCACGCCCGTCTCGTAGAGGGGCAGGAAGACGCCAATGATGAAGCATGACACTGAATCACGTTTGTGTGTGAGTAGTATTTTAACATTTTTGGAGACATTGCCCTTCCCACAAATTGAGAGAAGGCGCTCTGATCCTCTTGCACCATTTTTCACGTATGACTAAACACTTCTGGTAGTGTGTGTTAACCATAGTCTTCTTTATTTCTAAAGCACTTGAGTAATTCCCAGTAGAAGAAGCAGTTCCACTTTGTTGCAAGACAGCTGATATGCACACAGTTCCTTCGGTGATACTAGCACGTGTTTCACTCTTCGTTTTCCCATTCCAGTTTCCCCTGACTACACCTGTTTTGTAACCAGTTAATATACTCTTGTATGTGAGGCTGTAGTGGTCTGGGCACGGACTTCAAGTCTACTAGAGAGTGGCACCAGTGCTGTGGATGATCAGTTACCATTCTTGATCACGACATCCTGTTCTTACTGTAATTCGCAGTACAAGTAATTCCAGGTGCGTCATTACAGATTCAGGTCACCTGCAGATTCTGTAATGAGCATTTTAGTCTTGTGGCCAACAAGATACCAGCTTCCGGAACCATGAGAGAACATTTTTTAGATTCAGGGATTCAAACTGAAGTTGTGACACTCCTCAGTCTTTCAGCGCACAGACAAGAGTTCTTCCTTACAGGCAATCTTCCAGTGTCTTTTCAGTTTCCTACAGCACTCTTATTTGGGAGTGGTGAGTAACTGTTTATATAATGTAAAACCCGCAGGGACTGTCAGAATTCTCTAAGGAAATAATGGCAGAGTTGTTTCGCAATCTACTCCTTCCCTTCTCATCATCATCACTCATGTCCTGGTCTTCAAACCTGACTTATGGCAAGAATAAGACTACCTGTTCTTCAGCATTTCACAATGGTGGAACAGAGCATTCTCTAACTTTACACCACTCATCTGGTGCTTCTCAGTGCCGACCTTCTTTGGCCCCACGAGGATCAAACCAAAACAAAACACCCCTCATAGAAACCCTGCATTAGAATGTAAGGTTCTTACAGACTGGGTGCTCTGAGCAAGCGTTCTGGAGTTCCCTTGTCCCAGAGCTGCCAATACATAAGTGAAGTGACCGGCGGGGATCTCTGTGGTGAAATTGTGCTCTGAAGGGTATTTATGTCCTTTGACTCGAAGCTTTCAGGACAGGAGCCTGTGATATGTTGGCAGAGCTGTGTCTGAGCAGGGTTTTGACAGTGAGGCTCAAACACATGGGGGTGGTCTGCATGAAGTCTTTATTTTTTAGGCCAGCATTTAAATAGTGAGCATGAAGCACTTTGCCTGAGCAGGAATGAGGTGTAAAGGAAAGATAATACTGTGGAACAGGAAGTGAGGACCTAACACATATCATTTGCATCTGCCCAAACCTGATGGACATAAGGCATGCCTTACTTCAACCAACATTGAATCAGAAGGGCATCAGGACCCGTAGGCAGGCTGTAAAATTGAGTTTTAATCCAGAAGAGATTCAGCTAAACTGCAGACTCACAAAGTACTTTGATATAGTGACTGAAAGACTCAAGACTTATTGAGCACTTTTCAGCCAACCTGCACGTGGGCCCGCTTCGATTAACCCATGTTTGTACCTTGAAGCACAAGCACTTTATCAAAGTATTTACCTGCCACATAGGAATGAACAGATACCCTAAAGCACAAGCACTTTGTCCATGCTTTAATCCGTCTTAAAAAGGTTTGAATATATAACAAAATTGAGCCTCGATATGAACTCCACGTATAGCATAACATCAATAAGCTAAGTATGCAGTCTGTATTTTAAAAATGTCAACAAGGATTGGTATGCACTTTTAATGTCTTGATGGTTTCAAATTGTGAGTTTTAACTAACGGTACAATAAAATTATTACTGTGGAGATACACAGGCCCATCAAGCGAACAGGGATTAAAGTTGGCGTATTAATGCAATTCTTGCAACATACTTGGACCATATAAAATAAAAAACAATGTTGACTTATTTTCATAAATTATTTATAATCTAAACCAAGAATAGAAGTCAATAAATCTTTAAAAGCTGTGCATGATTACTGTTGTTTAAGTGGCCACCACAGCATTTAGAATTAAATCAATTTTATTAGCAGAACACATAGCATGAAAAGATGTTGCATCGTTGCCTACAACCCTATGGGCCGGCTACATCACAATTGTAAAAGAAAGGCAGGGCCTACGGATCAGAGGCTGACTGTTTAGTTAGTTAACACAGCATGCCACCTACAACCCATCCTGGGCCGGCACCGTTTGCTAAAAGGAGACATTAAACGGTCCTGGCTCAACGAAATGTAAATGAGAGAAAACTCTGTGGCGCGGTGAACATGCGTGTGGCAATGAACCAAGGACTTGTCCTTGACGGCTTGAGGCGATAGAGTCTGCTTTTAAAAGAAGGAGTAAAAATTGCATACCAAACAAGAACCAAATCTAAGTTGAAGAACCCCATACCCAACCCTCTCCCACCCTTTCCAGGTGAGCAAGAAACGAGGAAAAGAAATACACTCATACATACGGGTATGATCCGGCATGATAGTTACCAGTGTCTCGAGGGCCCAGGGAACCCATCTGGAATTGAAGGCGCTAGCCACCCCCATGACTCTCGGGAATCAGTTTCAAAATCCGTAGATAGATGGGACATGACAATTCCCGAAACTCCTTGGATGAAAGGGAGATAAAGGGGGCCCAGATATTGGCATATTCGGATTTGTTCCCCAGAGTAGCCATAGACAGCCTCTCCATGCGCAAAAGAGACCACAATTGATGCAGCCATTGTGTGTGCCCAGGGACCCTGTCTGTTCTCCACCCAGCTAGAAGTACCCGGTGTGCTGTATTCAGCACCAGAGCAATCTGCCTGCCTCTGGTAGAACACAAGGGGAAGGTGTTCTGCTTGGGTTATCGGATCAGATAGAACCCGCTCAACAGAGCCTTTCTAACCCAGCCAGAACGTTACCCCCTCCCTAGGGCCTATTCACAATAAGTAACCACATATATATATACCACCTAAGGACAGGGAATTCCTACTATATATATATATATATATATATATATATATATATATCTCAAGACCTCTTATAATACCAGTGGCGGCCTCGCGATCCAAGACGGACCCAGGACTTCCTACCCAGACGGCAGACTTAGCCTCGCGGTCCCAAACGGACCCAGGACTTCCTACCCAGACGGCAGCCTTAGCCTCGCGGTCCCAAACGGACCCAGGACTTCCTACCCAGGCGGCAGCCTTAGCCTCGCGGTCCCAAATGGACCCAGGACTTCCTACCCAGGCGGTAGCCTTAGCCTTCACGAGTTCATCCTATGATCACTATAACATACGACAAGGGAATCAGTGTATCAGATCACACAAGAACTGCCAGTTTGAGCACAACCTGTTCTCTGGTTCGAGGGGCTCCTTTCTCCCTTATTCAGTTACCACTTACCGGATCAGGGTTAACATCTGTTCATGTCGAGTTGCAGCTGACTAGAAGAATAGGCTACCCTCTTATACAAGAACACGCAGCACATGTTGATTTACTACAAACTGACTTTATTATATATAGATATATATCATATACGCAAGCACATAATGTAACACATAACCTGTAAAGAAAAGTGAAAGATTAGGTTGTACACTCTAATAAGAAAGGGGTCGACATCACCTTAGTCGTGTGTAGCCTGCACTCAATGGTCATCTAGGTCCCCTTCTCGTCTGTGCCTCGGCTCGCCTGGAGATCACACCTCCGTCTCCCTTCTCCGAGTCACTGGGACCTCTTTCTCATCGGCTACTCTCTCCTCTCTGGCAATTCTGCTAGAAGAGTATCTGTCTCTTGGTCTTTCTCCGCCCTCAAGTTTGTCATCTGTCTTCCCTGGAATAAGTAGTAGCTTTTCTGCTAACGGCTAGGTGCCGCCTATGGATTGAAAGAATAAGTGCCAGTATCTGCCTCAGGCTTTCACTAATATAGAGGTGCATTTTCTCATGGAAAATTCCAGCCCGTAACCTGCCGCCCACCAAATTCTTGTACCTCCCCGTGCCAAGGACACTTTCCCAGCCGGCCGGCCTGATGTAGCGTCTTCGGCATGAAGAAAAATACAATCCTTCGATAAGGGCCGGTCTGAACCGGTTCTCTCCAAGCGAATAACACCTCATAACTAAAACATCCCCTGTAACCTAGAAACATCTCAAGCTGCTGGAGCAGAAAGAAAGATGGAGTCTCCCCCGTTTGAGGCCTACCAGGCCTGAATTCAACACGGCTCCATGAAATACCCTCACTACAGGGCAGGTTATCCCTAAGACTAACGAATCTATCCCCTAGGATATGTGTGCAAGCCCTAATCTATGGGGAAGAACACAGGATCATGTCGAAGTGCCTAGTAAATAGACTTCATTCACTACTCTAACCCTTAGGCTTGAATGGTAATAGACTGAAGTCACCCTAATCACCCATCAACACAATAGGGCCGGGAAAATCGAGCAGTACATTTCACCCTTGACTTCAGTCTATTATACATTCATTAAACCGAACTAACATCCGTAGAGGAATAATATGAAACAAAACTAACTGACCTATGTCTAGTACCAAGTGTGCAGAATTGAAGTAGTGAAGGGATACACTGAATAACGCAACAAATAGAAATCAAAACAGCGATGGTAAGTAGAATACCTCCTAATATTCGACGTAATAGATACAGGTCAGGTAACCAATTAAAGAGCCAGTCAAACCAGCCCTGGTCAATGTGTTTTCTCACTTCCTCCGTCAAATCATGTAACCTGTCAATGTGGGCGCGAATAGATTGTGTATGATCAGACAAGTTAAAACAACAAAGACCCTCAAAGTCAGAGCAGTCATGTCCATGTTTAAGCAAAAGATAATCAATGGCCGCTCTATTTTGCAAGATGGCTCTACGTTCACCCTGGGCGTCTAACAGCATGTCAGATAGGACTGTAGAAGTATGATTAATAGATTTTACCATCCAGCAGGCCATTTTCCCAATAGATTTAGCATTATAAACCGCCAAAGCAGGAACACCAATAATTGAAATAGCCAAGCTAAGGTATTCAGACTTGGAATACAAATGCAAAGATGAGTCACAATCCTCCTGTAACATCACTGTATCTCGAATCACACGAGAATTGGCATTCGGATGTGATGAGAACATTAGTAAACTGAGTCTTGTAATAGCACAGGGGCCACCGGAAATATTCGCGGGGACATATGGCCAAGAAGTATTACCACATGAGAAAAGCCATCCGGCAGGTAGCAACATCGTGCGATAATGACTAGGGGTAACCACCAAACTCTTGCAAGTCATATTGTTCATGACCGAAGCACATGTTTTCGGTGTCCTTTGAAAGCACAAAGTTCGCTCATGAAAGGTGAAGGAAGTAGCACCTTTCAATTTCAGCTGTAGACATTCAGAGATTGCACTAGGATTACATGTAAGAAAAAAGCATATATCACCTTGTGTGATATTATAGGTAACTATTTGGGATTGGATGGGGGGTATCCTGTCCGGAAGTTCAGTACATAAGGGGCAATACGTGTGGGTGGCAAAATCGCCCAGAAGAACATTGGGGCGAGCCTTCGAAATGTTGAAAATATTAGTTAGGGTTTCCAGTGAAGCAGGGACAGCAACCAGACAGGTCGCTAGGATGTCATGTACAGATCTCATCGGCGTCAAACAAAAGTGAGGGGCATCGGTCACCCTTTTCGCCAGTAGTGTCCAAAAGTTCGATGACGTATCCCACGCAGCAAAGGAACGCGACACTCGGGCGTGTAGCTCATCCGGGGTTGACGGGAGTCCTTCTCCCTCGTCGAACCAACCCGAAAATAGTCCTGCGACGACACATCCTGCAGCGACAGTCCAAAGAATGATCTGAAAGAGAATCAAATACAGGCATTAATCATTCTCGTAAGTAACATTTGTCAGCCGGGACTGCTTCCCAGCTATCTTTCCCTGGTCTCATAACTAAAATGGTATTATCATGACCGGTGGCGATGACCTCTGCCTGTTCAGGGGGAGTCTTAGGCGACTGCACCCAAACCCTGGCCCCAGGGTTATCTGTGGAGCCAAAACCTTTCTGGCCTCGTATAGTTAGCAAAGTTGGGGCAGTGCCTTTTACCATCCCACCACTGAAGACAGGCATTATCAGTAATTGAGCCACTCGGTCAGTTCGATGGATCAGCAAATCAGCCTCACTGCTATTTAGCAGGAGCACCTTAATCTCTCCCTGATAATCGCTGTCAATGACCCCTCCAAGTACCTGAATGCCTTTTACGGCCAGCCCCGATCTAGGGGCGATTAATCCAAAATTCCCGGGTGGTATATGAACACCAACACCGGTCGCGATGATGACCCGATCTTTACCTTTTAGAACGGTGTCATCCATGGCATGCAAGTCTAAACCTGCCGACCCTGGGGTCGCTCTACATGGAGCCAAAGCTCCGGGAGTAATCTCCCAGTACATCACAGTCTCTCTGATTTCATTTGGCTGAGCATTAACATTCGGAGGGAACAAACGCATAAGTGGAGATTCAGCATTTAGAAAAGGACGATTAATAGTGCTTGAGACAAAAAGTCTCGCCAATTCTTATATTTGTCATCAGTTAGTTTACGCAACTGCCCCTTCAGCAGACCATTCATTCTCTCCACAAGACCTGAGGCCTGTGGATAATACGGGACATGGAATACCCAGTCAATATTGTTTTCCACACAGAATTCTTGTACCAATCTTCCACGAAAATGGGATGCATTATCAGATTGAATTTGGAATGGCACACCATAATACATGATAACCAATTCCAACGTTTTAATGGTATTCAATTGGGTAGCTTGCTTACAGGGAAGGGCTACCAACAAGCCACTGTATGTATCAACAATTGTGCAAACATATTGACAATTCCTGCTCATGGGAAGTGGACCAATGTAATCAATTTGCCAAATTTGAGCGGGCAGTTTCCCGCGATGTAAATGACCTTTAACAATCTGGGGCACTTTGCGCTGTCTGATATGCTGACAAATGGGACAATGTAAAATAACATTCTTGATCAAATCTAAGGGAATATAAATTCCTCGATCAGCAGCCCACCTGCTAGTGGCTTTCTCTCCAAAATGTCCTGCCTTCTGGTGGGCCCATTTCGCCAATCCCGCCATATCAGAATCTTGCCTGTCCACCACTGCCTCAGCAATTTTAGATTTCTCATCTGCAATGTTATGAAAAAATTTGTCAAGAGAATCTATAGGGGTGTGAGCATCCACATGGAAGATTGTAACAGTACTCTGTGGGAGCATCTCCCAAATCTCTTGCCATAACTCTCTTCCCCACAACTGTTTTGAATGCAATTCCCAATTATGGGAATGCCAAGTCGGTAACCAAACTGCCAGTCCATTGGCCGTAGACCAAGAGTCAGTGAAAATATGACATGTGCCGGGTAATTCTTGTTTCAGGACTTGATAAACAGCATACAGTTCAGCGAATTGGCTGCTCTTACCTTCACCAGTTGTGCTCAGCAGTTTCTGCGTGACCGGATTATAGGACACCGCTTTCCAGTGCCGTTTCGGCCCTATGAACCTCGCTGAACCATCCGTAAACCAGACATGGTTCCTGTCCTCTACGGACAAATCATCAAAGGGTCTACCCCACTTGACAGGAGACTCCTGTACTAAAGGTACGGAACATACACTCTCAGTCTCAGTCGATGGCGCTCGCGCCACCTGCTCATGTAAAGATGCAACTCCTTTCTGACCCACACGTGCCCTGTCTTGTATATACCATTTCCATTTAATCACACTCGCCTCCTGAGCGTGTCCAATGCGGTGAGTTTTTGGCGAACTCATAACCCACTGCATAATAGGAATCTCAGGTCGCAAAACTATATCATGTCCCAAAATCAATTGCTCGGTATCCACCAGAGCCCAATAACATGCAAGTAACTGTTTCTCAAAGGGTGTATAACGCTCACTAGCATCAGGTAACTTTTTGGTCCAGAAACCTAACGGCATATATATATCAAGACCTCTTATAATACCAGTGGCGGCCTCGCGATCCAAGACGGACCCAGGACTTCCTACCCAGACGGCAGCCTTAGCCTCGCGGTCCCAAACGGACCCAGGACTTCCTACCCAGGCGGTAGCCTTAGCCTCGCGGTCCCAAACGGACCCAGGACTTCCTACCCAGACGGCAGCCTCAGCCTCGCGGTCCCAAACGGACCCAGGACTTCCTACCCAGGCGGTAGCCTTAGCCTCGCGGTCCCAAACGGACCCAGGACTTCCTACCCAGGCGGTAGCCTTAGCCTCGCGGTCCCAAACGGACCCAGGACTTCCTACCTAGACGGCAGCCTTCACGAGTTCATCCTATGATCACTATAACATACGACAAGGGAATCAGTGTATCAGATCACACAAGAACTGCCAGTTTGAGCACAACCTGTTCTCTGGTTCGAGGGGCTCCTTTCTCCCTTATTCAGTTACCACTTACCGGATCAGGGTTAACATCTGTTCATGTCGAGTTGCAGCTGACTAGAAGAATAGGCTACCCTCTTATACAAGAACACGCAGCACATGTTGATTTACTACAAACTGACTTTATTATATATAGATATATATCATATACGCAAGCACATAATGTAACACATAACCTGTAAAGAAAAGTGAAAGATTAGGTTGTACACTCTAATAAGAAAGGGGTCGACATCACCTTAGTCGTGTGTAGCCTGCACTCAATGGTCATCTAGGTCCCCTTCTCGTCTGTGCCTCGGCTCGCCTGGAGATCACACCTCCGTCTCCCTTCTCCGAGTCACTGGGACCTCTTTCTCATCGGCTACTCTCTCCTCTCTGGCAATTCTGCTAGAAGAGTATCTGTCTCTTGGTCTTTCTCCGCCCTCAAGTTTGTCATCTGTCTTCCCTGGAATAAGTAGTAGCTTTTCTGCTAACGGCTAGGTGCCGCCTATGGATTGAAAGAATAAGTGCCAGTATCTGCCTCAGGCTTTCACTAATATAGAGGTGCATTTTCTCATGGAAAATTCCAGCCCGTAACCTGCCGCCCACCAAATTCTTGTACCTCCCCGTGCCAAGGACACTTTCCCAGCCGGCCGGCCGGCCTGATGTAGCGTCTTCGGCATGAAGAAAAATACAATCCTTCGATAAGGGCCGGTCTGAACCGGTTCTCTCCAAGCGAATAACACCTCATAACTAAAACATCCCCTGTAACCTAGAAACATCTCAAGCTGCTGGAGCAGAAAGAAAGATGGAGTCTCCCCCGTTTGAGGCCTACCAGGCCTGAATTCAACACGGCTCCATGAAATACCCTCACTACAGGGCAGGTTATCCCTAAGACTAACGAATCTATCCCCTAGGATATGTGTGCAAGCCCTAATCTATGGGGAAGAACACAGGATCATGTCGAAGTGCCTAGTAAATAGACTTCATTCACTACTCTAACCCTTAGGCTTGAATGGTAATAGACTGAAGTCACCCTAATCACCCATCAACACAATAGGGCCGGGAAAATCGAGCAGTACAGAAGGTCAGCGCATTGGGCAATCCCAGGATAGTATAAGCAGGGAATCTAGGGATGGTGGTGTCAAAGGCCTTATCGATTTCATCGAGGATCTTTTCCCAGTATCTTGTGAGCTTCTGGCAGTTCCACAGCAAATGAAGGAGGGTACCTGAACTCCCGTAGCCATGCCAGCAGAGGCCATCACACTGAGAGTTCAACTTGGTTAGGCGTGCCAGGGTGTAATACCAGTAAGATACAATTTTAAATGCAGTTTCTGGGTGACCCATGGAGTGTGCGGTGTGGTGGGACCTGTAGAAGATATCCTCCCATTCTTTATCTGAAAGGGTGCAACCTAGTTCCCCTTCCCACCGTCTCTGCCCTGTGGTGCGAACCTTCCACCACAGCATTTATAGCCTTTAAGCTCATGTTACCCTCTGTAGATGTATGCATGCTGTAACATTTATTTTAGATTTAATCACTATGAAGCTCGGACCGACTTTTACAAGAAAAGTCACAACTGACCTGTAGTGGGTTAAACGCAACATTTTAATCAAAAATGTTGGATTTTAATTCCAGCACAGAGGCTTGCACGCAATGTCACATGAGTACCTCTCAGATTTTGTGAGCTCTGCTGCAAGTGGTGAAATCTGTTCTACAGGCTCACATGTTGTAATTGACCTTTTAAGCAGACTGCCCCATTCTGTGCACTTCTATGAAAAACATCAAATATGCCAGTTCAGTTGCCAATATAGATACCATATTTTTGAGAAGAGTCAAAAGCAGTAAGGAGCTGTATAGCAAAGGAGCTGGCAACCGGCTCCGTACTGTATTTACTATTATATGTCAAAAACACATGCTATCCTAGTCCACAGAAAAAAAAGAAAATCCAGGGGCCCAAGTGCAAAAGATTAATTTCCTCCACTGTCTATTCATATTCGAACCCTTAGTCATTGTTAAGGCAAAGGATGGGATGGACTATCTTAGATTTAAAGACATTTAGCCACTTTCATCTCACTAATCATGAAAATAGGTGGCGGGTATTGTCCAGCTTTCAGTGGCAAGCCTTCAGCTTCACCATGTGGCCCACTGAACCCAAAGTCTGCCCATGTGCTACCTGGAAGTACCCCTTACTCTGTACTGGATCATTTTTCTACCAGTACTCTGGTTTCCAGCTATTTCAAGACCACACACATTCCAATAAATTGTAAGATCTGGTGAAATCTCTAAGCCTGTCGGAAATGAAACATTTGAGTGACTATGGGGAAAGTATATTTAACTGAGGTTGCAAGAGGTTTGTTCACTTAAGCAAACATATTCATTATATCTGCACTGAATAGTAAGGGGCAAATTTAGAGTTTGGCTGCTTAGCATAGAGACAGATTTATTGTAACAGAACTTTCTACAAATAAGATTGCTTTTGTTCAGTTGTGTGGGTACTGACTAAGGGTTTGGTGAATGCGGGACACCTGCCAAAAAGTGTCAGATGTCTCATCCAGCCTATTTAAAGTGCATATATATCTTTGCCTAGGGCATTGATGTCTCTCTGAGTCACAGTTCAGAGACTAGTATTTGACAGTTCTGCTAAGTAGGTTCGAGGAAACTTCTGGCATAGCGGGTGCTCCTACATTAACTTCTAGGAAGGGTTTCTCTTTTTTAAAATAATCACCTCAGATGTATGATTATTTGACATTGCACTTAAAAGCTTGAAATGGAATACACCAATCGCTTTTTTATTTTATTCCTCATTGTCATTGGTACTCTCGCCTTGTAGTTGTCAGTGATTCGGCCGGTTGGCCATGAAGGAAAGATCATGTATGTATTTCCAATAGAGAGAAAAAGGTTTGGGAACCTAGCTCCTGGTCAAGGCCAGAAAAAGATTGTCGAATGAGACCCTCTGTGGGTGAGTTGAATGCTGGGGGATGTATCAAAACTGGATGGATTTAAGAAATGGAACACCACAGGCATCTCAAAGCTCCGAGAGGTATTTTTGGAATGATATAGATACTTGGATTCCTCAATGTAATTTAAAAAAAACACTACATTTCTGATATGAAGAAGATGGGCTGTACATAAATTGAAGCTAGGGTACTAATGGAGGAGCAGACCAGAGTTGCAATGTTTCAGACACCCAAGGAAAACTCAGACAGAGGTTGAGTGTTGCCTTAACATTTAGAAGTGGTTTGTGGCAATCCAGTATAAATTTAAGCTTATTGAACTCGAAGTCGGGAATATTGTACACTGCAATTGGTCAAACTGTCTGCAATTGGTCTGTAAATGGGAGGAGGAAACTTTGTTCCACACTCTCTGGGGTGTTATGCTATACCAATTTCTGGGACAGGTCAGGCTCCAACTTGTCTTTCCCCAGGAGGAGATATAACTTAATTTGTATTTTGTTTAACCTGAAATGTGTTGTTTTGCTGTAAGGTGTCCACCTTGGAAAAAATTATGTTCGAGGCATGTGGGCTGCTGAATTCATATCTGTGCATAGATCGCTGCCTAGTGTTGGGTCCGGATGATTGCACATTGTTGTCCTGGAAGAGTCTTCGAAGTATCACGAGATAGGTGACTCCTCCCCTGGACCACAGTGCGCATGGGCATCCTCTCCATCCTTAGATTGTTTTTTTCCGCCATTGGGTTCGGATGTGCTTATCTTAGCTCAAGTTAGGAAAATTCAGTTTAAGGCCAAAAGGCCTTTAGTTATCGTCGGTACTGTTCCCGTTCGGTATCGACTAGTTTCTTTAGCACCTTCTTCCAGCTTTTCGGATCCGCTTGGTCCGAACATCGAACTTCGATCGACGATGGAATCGAGGACTCCATTCAAAAGGTGTCCTTTATGCCACGCGAAATACCCACACATCGACGTCCACCCGGTATGCAACAAATGTCTCTCACCGGATCACGATGAGTTGAAATGTATGGCCTGTGCCCAATTCCGCTCGAAGAAAACTCTCCGGAATCGACGGGCAGCGCGATTGGAGGCGCAGCAATCGGCACCTGCCCCGGCCAACATCTTTAGCACCGAAGACGAGGACGCCGAGAGCGTGGAAGACGTAGACTCCAGCCCCGCTTCCGAACACGACTCCCGATCGGAAGATGACGATGAGGTGATTTTTCAGAGAGAAGTCGTCGTCGAAGAGGTAGGAGACTACGATGAGGCCTTTGGGGCCGAGGAAGATAGCTCCAGCGAGGAGCTAGGCCAACCCGTCCATACGGAGGCCGACAAAATACGTCGTCATGAGGCTCAGGTCGAGGGATCGCCTTCGGGCCTTACCCAAGATCAATCTCCTGGTTCTTCGGCCCCGCCTTCAGGCCCGGCCTCGAACATTTCGCAAGAGCCATTATTATCGAAGGCGACTGGATTCCCTTCAGCGAAACCATCCATTGCACCAGTTCCATCGAAACCGAAAGTGAAACTGGTTGTGATCGGCTCGAAGGCCTCGAAGCCCTCCACTCCTTCGACGCCGGCAAAGGTCATCGGCTCCGACCGTGCAAAAAGGGATTTCGGTGCCGAGCTCACCGCAGCGGATACGGGTGCCGAGCCAAAGAAGAAGGCCCTCGGTCCCCAAAAGGCGCCTTGGCCTCTGGCACCGAAGACATCGGCCCCAACCACCAAAGTCAAGGTGGCCACCCCGTCTGCTTCGACGTCTAAGACGGCGGCGCCTGCCAAGTCATCGACTCTAACGAGCGTCGATACCTCCCTTCGGATCGATGACCCCATGACTGCAAAGAAGTCGGGTGCCGCTTCGACGCCTACCTCCAAGGTGCCGACCGGTTCCAAAGAGCCATCCGCGTTCACCGTGCAACAGGTCTCGGCATCGTTGCAACGCATCAGAGAACGGGCAGCCCTCCACTCTACGTCGGGTCCCGACACGCACAAGGCTTCAAAAGCACCCTCGGCGCCAGCCAACATCACGTTTGGGTTGCCGCCGCCCACTGCGCCGAAACTGTTCGAGATTCGGACACGTGTCCGCCAGACACAGTCCCCATCCACAGGACAAACAGACTTCGAGCCTTCACAGCCACAATTTATCGATGCCAACACTGGTAGGTTGATGCTCCGCAAGCGGAAAATCACGCCAGAGAGGGGATTGGACTCCTACAAAATTCCTCTCAAACACAAATTGCCGGCAGGGTCAGAGCCAGTGCTTCATGAACACTTTCAACCCTTCCATCAGGATCCACCGTCCTTTCCTCCTACGCCTTCAGAGGCAGACGCAGTAGAGGACTATGTAGGGGATGATACCACCTACCCTGGGGATATCGATCCTGATGATCACCTGCAAGACCCAGATCAGGCATGGGATGACCCCACAGACCAGGGTACCGCACCAGATACCCATGACACGCAGCTTTATAACATAAAGACATCTCCCACAGAGGACACTGCTGCCTTTAATGCCCTCATAGAACGGGCTGCTGCCAATCATGGAGTAGAACTCCATTCTGACACTGTCGAATAAGACTTCTTGGTGGACACTTTCGCCTCTTCTGAAAGAACTGTCAAGACTCTGCCCATGTTAAAAGGAGTTCTCAAACCTGCAAAAGACATTTTCAAAGAAACAACCAGGGCACGGGTGCTAAACCCCAGGATTGAAAAAAAATACAAGCCTGCACCCGGAGACCCTATGTACATTAGGGGCCAGTTACCCTTGGACTCCATGGTGGTTGCTAATGCTCGCAAAAGAGCCCACTCACAAACAACAGGTGATGCTCCTCCCCCAGACAAGGAGTCCAAAGTGCTGGAGACATCAGGCAAACGGATTGCAGCGCAGCAGCAAACATCTGGCACATTGCCAACACACAGGCACTCCTGGCCCGTTATGATAGGTCCCACTACGACACACTAAAATCACTACTCCAACATTTGCCAGATGAATATAAAGAGGCAGCGGAGCTCCTCATCAGAGAGGTACAACTCCTTACCAATGCATCCATCAAGTGCGCACTGGATGCAGCCGACACAGCGGCGAGGCCAATCAACACAAGCGTCATGTTGAGAAGGCATGCATGGTTGAGAATCTCAGGCTTCAAGCTGGAAATTCAGAACAATATCTTAAATCAACCGGTCAACCCAGACTATTTATTTGGCCCTGAAGTTGACACTACCCTCAAGAAAATTAAAAAAGACACTGACGCTGCGAAATCAATGGGGGCTCTGCAGACGCAGCAGTTTCGTAGTGGCTCCTTTCGTCGCCCCGGGAATAGAGGAGCAGCTAGAGGTCAGGGGTCACAGCAGCAGTACACTAAAGGGGGCAGACAAAGTACCTATGATAAAACCAACAGAGGTGGATATCGTGGCTCCAGCACCAAGGGCAGAGGACGTGGTTACGGCAACACCAGGTCCTCCCCCAAAAACAAACAGTGACGCCCTCTCCTTGCCCCCGACCACATAACACCTGTCGGGGGGAGACTCCAACGGTTCCTGTCAGCGTGGAAAACCATCACCACAGACAGGTGGGTCAGGGACATTATCCAGCACGGTTACTGTCTCGAATTAACGTCCACCCCACCCAACATACCGCCAAAGCACCGTCCTATGTCCGTAGAGCACTTGGCATTATTGCAGCAGGAAGTGCTAAGTATGCTGCAAAAAGGTGCAATAGAGGTCGTGCCCGTCAACCAGCAGGGGACAGGGGTGTACTCTCTGTACTTCTTAATCCCAAAAAAGGACGGGTCGCTCAGACCTATACTAGACCTGAGACCCCTCAACAAATACATACTCTCAGAGCATTTCCATATGCTCACCCTACAGCAGGTTCTCCCGCTACTCAGTCAGGGAGACTTCCTAGCCACACTGGACCTAAAAGATGCGTATTTCCACATACCCATACACCCATCACACAGGAAATATCTCAGGTTCACTATTCAGGGACATCACTATCAATTCAAAGTTCTCCTCTCCGGAGTAACAACAGCACCCAGGGTCTTTACCAAGTGCCTAGCAACAGTGGCTGCACATCTACAGAGGCAACACATTCACGTCTTCCCTTACCTGGACGACTGGCTTGTTCAGGCAAAGTCAGCCCAGCAATGTGCCAGCCACATGTCCCTCACCATTCACCTTCTTCACAGTCTGGGATTCTCACTAAATTACCCAAAATCACATCTCCAACCCGCACACGTACGACAGTACCTGGTCGCGACCATAAACACTCTGGCAGCCACAGCTCAGCCAAATTTAGTGAGGATCAACAGCATGCAACTGCTGATCTCAAAGTTCAAACCTCAACACTCCCTTCCTGCGCGAGTGTTCATGCAGTTAATAGGCATGATGGCCTCCTGCATTTTCATAGTCCCGCACGCGAGACTACATATGCACCCGCTTCAGGAGTGCTTGGCATGTCAATGGAATCAGGCTCACGGGCAATTAAAAGACCTAGTGTTGGTAAGCGGTCGGGCATACAACTCTCTGCATTGGTGGAATCCACAAAACCTTTGCAAGGGCCGACCGTTCCAAGAGCCTGTTCCACAAATAATACTGACAGCGGACGCCTCTCTCCAGGGTTGGGGAGCTCATGTACTCACTTACACAGTGCAGGGACTATGGACAACGCAACAAAAGAAGATGCACATCAACGTTCTGGAACTGATGGCAATCTTCCTAGCCCTGAAGGCATTCAAAGTACACTTGTGCAACAAAGTCCTGTTGATCCGGACGGACAACATGACTGCCATGTACTACATACAGAAGCAGGGAGGAACACACTCTCCACAGTTGTCTCATCTGGCACAGAGCATGTGGAGGTGGGCCATTCAGAGGAACATATTCCTCATGGCGGAACACCTCCCCGGCAAGGACAACCAGATGGCGGATCTGCTCAGCAGACACAGCCACCAGATGCACGAGTGGGAGCTACATCCGTCAGTTCTCCAACCGTACTTCCAACAGTGGGGTCATCCAGAGATAGACCTATTCGCCACATACGAAAACGCAAAATGCCAAAGCTTTGCCGCCAGGTTCCCACATCCACAGTCACAGGGCAATGCGATATGGATGAACTGGTCCGGCAGATTTGCGTACGCTTTTCCCCCAGCGCCATTAATACCGCTGGTGGCACGCAAACTGCGACAACACTCACTGACACTCATCCTAGTTGCTCCCACATGGGCGCGCCAACCATGGTACACCACCTTTCTAGAACTTTCCGTGGTGCCGCATCAAAGGCTGCGGATCAAACCCGCACTTTTAACGCAGAACCATGGCGAAATTCTGCACCCAGATCCGCAACAGCTGAACCTGGCAATCTGGCTCCTGAAGTCTTAGAGTTTGGCTACCTAAACCTGCCACCTGACTGTATGGAGATCATCAAGGAGGCCAGGAGACCCACTACCAGAGCTTGCTATGCGGCTAAATGGAAGAGGTTTGTCATTTACTGCAACAACAATGACATTAACCCGCTGGACGCATCCATTCAAAACATCATCTGTTACCTCCTACACCTATACCGATGCAATCTGGCATACAACTCAATACGCATCCATTTAACCGCGAGTGCCTGCCATCAAAGCCTTCTTGGAGGGACTCAAACGAGTAATCCCCCCAAGACACCCACCGGCACCGGTGTGGAACCTCAATTTGGTCCTCACCAGATTAATGGGTCCACCCTTTGAACCTCTCCATTCATGTGAGATTCAATTCCTCACCTGGAAAGTAGCTTTCCTAGTGGCAATCACTTCGTTAAGAAGAGTTAGTGAACTCCAGGCACTAGCCATTCATACAGGTTCACGCAAACAGGGTTGTACTACGTACCAACCCCAAATTCATGCCCAAAGTGGTATCGCAGTTCCACATGAATCAAACTATTGAACTGCCTGTTTTCTTTCAAAATCCACAGAATGTCGCAGAGAGAATGCTCCATACACTAGATGGAAAGAGGGCCCTCATGTACTATATAGACAGAACTAAGGATTTTAGGAAAACAAAACAACTTTTCGTTGCCTTTTCTCCACAACACAAGGGTAACGCCATTTCCAAAGCAGGTATAGCCAGATGGATCGTTAAATGTATTCAAATTTGCTATCAAAAAGCTAAACGCACATTAACGATTCCCCCACGAGCCCACTCAACAGGAAAGTTAGGGGCGTCCATGGCTTTCCTAGGAAACATCCCTTTACAGGAAACATGTAGAGCAGCCACATGGTCCACTATACATACATTTACCAAACACTACTGTGTAGATGTACACTCAAAACAGCAGGCAGCTGTAGGACAGGCTGTTCTCAAAACTCTTTTTCAGACTGCTGCAGCTGGCACGGGTAGCCGCCGCTAATGGAGGTACTGCTATATATTCTATGCACAGATATTAATTCAGCAGCCCACATGCCTCGGACTGAATATGCTACTTACTAGTATGCATCTGTTCTTGGCATGTAGGGCTGCTGACATTCATATCTCCCACCCTCCTCCCCGGCGCCTGTAGCGGCTGCAGCACTCAGAATTACTGTATAGCATGGTCATCACTTACTGTATCTACTCCATCACTGCCACAATGGCGAAAAAATCTAAGGATGGAGAGGATGCCCATGCGCACTGTGGTCCAGGGGAGGAGTCACCTATCTCGTGATACTTCGAAAACTCTTCCAGGACAACAATGTGCAATCATCCGGACCCAACACTAGGCGGCGATCTATGCACAGATATGAATGTCAGCAGCCCTACATGCCAAGAACAGATGCATACTGGTAAGTAGCATATTCAATATTGGTTTAAAACTATCTAACCCATACAGACAGAATCCGATCAGAATGTTGTGGGTAAGTTATATGTTGGCAGTGTGTATACTCTGTTGCAACGGTGTGCATACATACTGCCAACATAAAGGTCCACCCATCAGATTTAAATGCGAGCGGGCCTGCAGTCGGCGACTACTCTGTCTCCACCATGGCCAAACCTCTCCGACAGTCCTGGGGAGTAAGGGGCCGTCGAAGTAATGGCTACATGGCCACCCTCCAGATTTAGGTGGGTAGACATGCGGTAATTTTTTACTGTTTCTTACCACCAGGTAACACCTGGCAGAAAGGAACTGTAAAAACATTATAATGTCACCCCCAGTCCCTATGGAGAAGACTCCCAATGGCAGGGGGAGCATTAGTTTTTTACTTTTACAAAAAGAAAATCCTGTTTTGGGATTTTCTTTTAGTAAAGAAAACAAGCATTTGCAAAGCAATCGGTCTCGCTTTGGGACCGTATATGTATTTAGCTATGCAGCACATTAGCCTGAGTGCTGAAACATCTACTGTTCTTTAACATGGAGGGAAAGTAAGCACCAAACTGTGTGACACGCCAGGTATGGAAACACATGGAGAGAAATATTACCTTTCAGCGGGAAATGGTATAGTCCAAAGCTCTGTTTTTAATATAAAATAATGGCTTTCGGTGGTAATATCACTGAAAATATAAGATTTGAAAAAAATATTATTGTCTACGGGTGCTTGTGGAAGACAATTTCTATTGACCGGAATCTATTGAATGCTAAAGTGATTCTGGTATTTTACTGACCTCTGCTGGTCGTTTTCTATCAAGACTTTTAAATAGAGGCAGTTGAACAGAAAAAAAAGTCCCTAAGCGGAAGCAAACCAGTCCTAGGGCTGATGTCCAGAGCCCACAAAGTACATATACATATAAGTATATATAAGTATATACTTAAGTATATACAAGAGGTCTCGAATGCTCGACCTAAAAATATGATTCTGTGCTACAGGGCTGCATCCTGCTGAGGCAGCCCTGTAGAAAAGAGTAAAATGCATTGACCGGAACCGCTGTGATGGCAATTTCTGCCAATGTTTTTATAAACGAGCGCCTGCTTAGCTGTGATTTATAAATTAGGTGGGTGATCCCTCTGTCATGGGGACGGACTCATTTACAATGTCCCAATGGCGGACCATCCGCCTATATGTAAACCACCCCCCCCTATATTTCCTGGACAAATTAAGACTTAAATAGGAATAAACCAATGAAAAATAGTGAGCTTTCTGATCGAGTAATCGTGTCACTGTGATAGAGAGTTGAAAGAAAATGACAACAAAAGAGTCCTTGTCTGACCAGTTCGCAATAATGGCTAACACTCCAAGGATACACTCCAATACAAGGTCATGAAGCTCTGTGGCATAGCAGGGAAGTGACATTAAATTATACAAGTGTCACATAATAAAACTGCTTTTGCGATTGACGTGGTATGGAGAAGAGTTGCAGCTAGATGTGGACTGACATTTCCATAGTCTAATGTTATTGAGACTGGATCTGCTCTGTGCCCAAACAATCCCTCATTCCTGTAACATATCATGGGGATTACTCTTTTGATGTGCTATGGTTAAATTGGTGAAAGCATGTAGATTAGAGCACGATAAAAAAAATTGTAAATCTAGTCTTGTAGGTTTCCTCCTATATTTGGAATAGATTTATAGTTTTTGGAGTATCCTCAAAGAGTTCTAGTAAAACGCATATAAAGCATGACAGAACATACATTGGTGAAACACATGTCCATCTTGTGGGGTATTTTGCCATTGAATGCACTCTGCATAGGTTCTTATTTGATTGGCCCCTGAAGGCAGACTGGCTGAGTCTAACCAACCATTCATGGGATCCAAACTTGTGATCGTGGGGTCAAACACATACTCCAGTAGAGTCATCAGGGGACAGTTGCAACTGATGCTTTTTCCCAGTAGTATTCATGTAATTGTTTGTTTGATTGGATATTTTCACCCGCAAACGTATACAGATATATTTGCTCATACAACAATATCGAATAAGTCCAAATGCACTCCCTGCCTGTTTTGTAAACATTTTTCTTCATGTGATAATATTTGTTTCTGTAGAAAAAAAACTAATTTTCCCACACTGTCACCAGTTACTGGGCCGTTCCCTTCCATTTCCGACTCTCAAAGAGATTTACTCCTGCCATTGACAGGAGTAAATTCCACATTTTCCATGGCAGAAGTGGTTCTGTAACTGGTTAGTGAATGGCTCTGGCTAAACTTCAGAAAATACCTGTAGATATGCACAAACCTTCAGGACATTCCTGCTCAGGAACACCTCCACCTGGCATAATATTTAACCTCACAAAATTCTATGTGTGACTAACTCTTTTAACTAGTGTAAAAGCACCATTTTTGGACGTAATTTATTGTTTCCTGGCATAAAAGGCTGTATGCATGTGTAAGCTAAATTTACAATTGCTAATAACATGGTAAGGCGTAGGGTAGTTGAGATATTAACACTGAACTCACCCACTGACAAAGAATTAAGAGTAAAGAATTGAAATATTCTTGACATGTTGATGATATGAGCTAACACACTGTAATCCTTGAAGTGAATAATACCTGATCCAGTAAAAAACAAAAATGTGTAGTGTAGTGCCCTGGATTATACCAAAAAGCAGCTTTAGCTTATTACCTGGTGTCGCTTTGAATAGAGCTCGAGGAAATCAAATAGGGCACCTCCTACCCTGTATTATTTTTGTATAGTTTTTTGTTTATTATTTAAAAATTGCTATATATGTCTCTAATGAATTACCAGGTGTTCTTCAATAAGTTTCTCTATTCCCATCTACATAGGTGACTTCAGGATGATACTCGGGGAAGATCGGTCAAAGGTGCTAAACATAGTGAAGGCCAACATGTCACATTTTCAGAAGTTGTACAGTAATATGCTCGAAGAGTGTCCTCAGGTGGTGTATAAGCACCAGCAGGGCAGATTGGAGGTAAATAATATTTTACTTGTATTTCATCACAAAATATAATTTTGATGCATAATAGAACTGACCTAAATGTCTGTATTCGATCTAGAAGTGCTTTTATATTCTTTTAGAGTGTCATCCCTTCTATCTCGGGTATATGTAATAATGTTTTATTGCAGAATTCAGATTCGTGTTCATTCAGATAAAATCATCATACTAAAAGCAAAGCGTTTCATAAACTAGCAACTCATTTCAATAATAATTATTGAAGGTGAAGTTCCCCCAACAGTATTTTCTACGTTAAATGGTTCACATGGCACAATACTAGAATCATCCAGTAGGTTTTTTTCCCAATGTATTTTATCACTTGATGTAACATTAACTGCTTGAAATTAAAGACTTGATGAAAGACTTTGTTGGTAATGCTTGCACCCTTGACGTCAAAGTCTTTTTCTAATTTGCTCCAAGTCATACTGATCAGTGCCCATTGTAATTATGCTCTGTCTGACTTCCTTCTCTACATCAATGTCTGCAACTTAAAACCCTACATATGACAAAGTTAACGTGTAGGGGCCCAGACAAGAAAATAAGTTGAGAAAAAAGAAGGAATGACAAATGGTACATTCAATATAAGGTGTCTAAACTGCGTAAGAAAAAGGATAAAGAAGGTCCCAGGGAAGGAGAGGATTTCCGACAAATATATTACCTATTCAAAAATTGTGTAGGCAGTATGCAGATGCAGACAGGCAACCACTGTCCACTAGTACTTGTGAAGTACCTTGATCACCCCTTCTTGGAAGGCTGCTGAGAGCAGTGGTATGATAATACGATGCTTCACCCGCTAGTTGTGAAAGCTGGTAACCAGGTCCATTACCAGACCAGCCACAAATGGATCCTGTTTCATGCAACAAACATGTGTCCTACATTCTCCACAGACTTCCACTCCATCGAAAGACGTATGTTCTACATTGCCCTCATGGGTAGGGTGTGTTTCAGATTCGATTTGGACCAGCACTTTGAGACTGAAGACCCAGGATTTTTCTGCACTATTGAAAAGGTACCAGATAACTTGTCCACCGTCCGAAGCCAGATTGAGGTTACTGAAGCAGATTGTGTGAGCCTGGTGCCTGCTCTTTATGGATTTTACAAGAAAAGGAAGGAAAGCTATAAAGTGGCAGTTGGAAGCGACTTGCTCAGTCACATGTAGAAGCCTTGTTGGCCAACTAAGATAGATGAAAACATTTCCTCTGGTATATTCTTTAGAGTATTGCCTGTCTTTTAAGTCCCTGTCAAGTTTGAATGGTTCTCTAGTATAATGGATGTCTTATTTTGTAACAAGGAAAATGGAATGTTCAAGCTAAATAGCCTGTATTAATTGAGAAAACAAGTGAATTGTTGGATGGTTTGGGCTGGGTAGGAGATATTGACTTGTGTGTGTACATTTTCACTTAGCTAGTCTCTGTCATGTAGTTTAGATTGGGTAACGTGCACTTAGTGCAACAAAGCGACCTCTTTTTCAATACCTATTTTTCTGATGTATACTTCTAGCTACAGATTCCTCACCTTTTATATATCTCCATGCACCAGACTGGATGCATAAAACTAAAAGAATCAGTGCTCCTTCACTCCAATAGGCAGCGGCGTGTGACTACGCATCTGAAAGAGACACGTTAGTGATAGATTCCTTACTTTAGAATATCCCCAGGCGTCAGACTGGAACTAGAACGTTTTTCGTCAGCAGTACCCCTGCGCGTCAGAAGGTGGCGTCGTGCGGCTCCGTGTCCGTCGCTGGCGTCATAGCTGCCGAGACGACTTCACGGAGACTACGTAGGCACCACCCATGCACGCTGACCTCAGTTATTTCTTTTTCCGCGCCAGCAAGCGCAGATCTGGTTAGAGCACGTACCCTAGTAATTTTTTGACTAAACTTTTGAGACTTTTTGTCACGTAGGGGTGCCTGGATTTAAATCCTGCGGGGCCTGTCGCCGTACAATGTCAGTGGCCGGCCCCCATGGCGTCTGTCTCTACTGTCTGGAGCGCAACCATGACTCCCGGTCATGTTCCGACTGTCTGGCCATGGTTCCGAAGGCCTTGCGGGAGCTGTCCCGCAAGCTGCTTGAGGCCCGGCAGTCGTCCCCGCGCCGTTCGAGGTCCAGGGGTCATTTGAGGGACTATGCGTTGAGCCATCACCATCGGTCCTCGGGGTCGAAGTCGTCACACTCGAAATTGGGTAAGAGATGTCATAAGAAGAAGTCGAAGACGCGTTTCCGCTCTCCGACGTCCCCACGTCGGTCTCCGGAAGCAGACGTGGGGGCTGGGGGTCCCACCAACGCCGCTCCTTTGGAGCCTGTGAGTCCCGCGGCCTACCCACCTTATCCGGGTCAGTCGGCGACTCCTGCCCAGATGCAAGATTTTCTTGCTGCCATGGACCACCTTTTCGGGCCTCGGGCTCACGCCGGCGCGCCTTAGGACTCCGCAGTCCCAGCTGAGGGCCCTCCCTTGCTGCCGACGGCGACACCGGCGCCGCAAGGTCCACTTCTGGCAGCTCCGGCCCCGGTGCTGCCCTCGGCTCCGCTCCCGGCGCTGCAGTGGGTTCCTTTCGTCCCACCCTTGCCCGGGTTCCCGGACAATATTGTTCCTGGTTGGGACCCTAATTGGGACACAGAGCCAGAACGGCGCCGTTTACGGCGCCGTTCGACCCTTTCTATTCCCCTGTCCCTCCCCCACTGCTGCAGCCTGTTCCACGGACAGTGGAGGAAGGGGACGACTGGGAGGGGTCTTGCACGGCAGTGTGGGTCGGAACCGGAATGGACAGAAGAGTTGGAGGATGCAGGTGGCCTTGACCTCTCATCTAACCCTGGTTTTCTTTCTTCTCCCGCTGTGGCTATGGAGGAGGGCGCCACGTACACTGTTGTGCTCCGTAGAGCATCTGAGGCCCTTGACCTGCCTACGGTGTCCCTCAAAACTAATCTCCTCACTGAAGTACTTCAACCGGCAGCAAGCTCTATGGAGCCCCTGCTTCCGTTCAGTGAGGCGTTAACGGACGTATTGATGGGCACCTGGTCTAAACCAGCCACGGGGGTTCCGGTGGCTTTAAACGTGGCCAGGCGCCATCACCCAGCCCCGGGTGTCCCTGCTTTTTTGACAACCCACCCTACCCGAGAGAGCTTGGTCATCCAACTCTCCACTTCCCAAAGTGCATTCCTTAACGCCCGCCGGATAAGGAATCCAAGAAGCTGGAACAGTTCGTCAAGAAACTGTTTTCATCTGCCAGCTTAGGGCTGCGGTAGGTGAACACTGCATGCCTCTTGGGCCGCTATTCCCACGCTGTGTGGGATACGGTTGCGCAGGTGCTGCCTCGGTGTCCGGAGGCGGCTCGGACAGTGCTTTCCCAAGCTGTTGCAAAGGGGAAAAATGCAGCAAAGTTCGCCATCAGATGTGGACTGTACACCGCGGACTCGTTGGGTAGGGTGATTTCCACAACAGTGGCCCTACGTCGACACGCCTGGTTGCGGTCCACTGGTTTTTCAAGGGATGTGCAAAGTTCTCTTATGGACATGTCCTTTGATGGCACTCGCCTCTTTGGTGATAAGGCAGATAGTGCACTGGAGCGTTTTTAAGGACTCTCGAGCTACGGCCAAGTCCTTAGGTCTCTCCACCACACGCCAGGCCAGGTCTGCTTTTCATTCCTTTCGTGGCCACGGAAGGGGCGCTCCAACACGTTCGTTCAGCCAGAAGCCTGCGCAGAACCAACCTCTGCGTGGATGTGGATCCCGCCGCGGCAGGACAGGGGGCTAGCGTGCGGGTCAGTCCACCTCCGCAGCATCCGCCTCAAAGCCTTCCTAGTCCGAGCTTTGGGGCACACCCCACGCCGGTGGGCGGCAGGATTCACCATCACCTTCCTTACTGACGTTCCTTTACCTCGGATGATTTGCAGCACCCACCTGTCCGAAGGGGCTACTCCCTCCCCTTCGAGTCTGCCCCTCCAGCTATGCCACCTCAATTCCACCACATGTCGGGGGACCATTTTGCGCATCTCCAGCAGGAAGTCACGCCCCTCTTCGCCAAGGGGGCCATCGAACGCGTTCCTGGGCCGGAAGTAGGACGTGGTTGTTATTCCCACTACTTTCTGGTCCCCAAGAAGGACCTCCGGAAGGAGAAGTTCAAGATGTTCACTCTAGCTCAGGTCTGTGCTGCCCCGACTCTGGAGACTGGATTGTAGCGTTGGACCTGCAGGACGCATATTTTCATATCCCCGTCCTGCCGGCGTTACCTGCGGTTCATGGTAGGCCACAAGCACTTTCAGTTTGCCTTGCTCCCCTTCGGCCTTACCAGTGCCCCTCGGGTGTTCACGAAAGTGATGGCGTTGGTCGCAGCTCATCTGCGTAGATCAGGGGTGCCAGTGTTCCCCTAACTCGACAACTGGTTGTTGAAGGCGGGCTTGCCACAGGCAGTCGTCTCCCACCTCTAGATTACGGCCGACCTCCTGCATTTGCTGGGGTTCTCCATCAACGTGCCAAAGTCGCACCTGAGTCCCTCTTAGAAGCTCCCCTTCACCGGAGCAGTTCTGGATTCGACGCAGTTTCGGGTTTATCCTCCCGAGCAGCGAGTCCGGCATATTCAGGCTATGATTCCGATCTTTCAGCCTCTATCCCGGGTTTCAGTAAGGATGACCCTCCGGCTCCTGGACCTCATGGCCTCCTACATCCTCCTAGTGCAACATGCCAGATGGCATATGCAGACTCTGAAATGGGACCTGAAGTTCCAGTGGGCCCAGCATCAGGGCAACCTGTCCGATCGCGTCCAGATCTCAGAGGGCACTGCACGACAATTGCAGTGGTAGCTCACGAATCGCGATTGGGTCAATGGCACATTCCTCTCCCTTCCCCAACCATAGCACACAGTAGTGACGGATGCGTCCCTACTGGGATGGGGCGGCCACATGGGAGAGGCGGAGATCATAGGTCTCTGGCGGACTCCCGGGTCCACATCAACCTTCTGGAGCTTCGGGCGATCGGACTTTCACTGAAGGTATTCCTTCCCTCTGTCCGGGGAAGTGTAGTGCAGGTGTTCACGGACAACACCACCGCCATGTGGTACTGCAACAAACAGGGCGGGGTGGGGTCGTGGACCCTATGTCAGGAGGCTCTCCACCTCTGGACATGGCTGGAACATCAAGGCATTACCTTGGTGGTTCAACACCTGGCAGGTTCTCTGAACGCCAGGGCGGACGAACTCAGCCGCCGGTGCATGTTGGATCACGAATGGCGTCTGAACTCGGACGTGGCGCAAGGTCTCTTTCTGCAGTGGGGAGAGCTTTGGTTAGATCTATTCGCCACCGAAGAGAACACTCAATGTCATCAGTTCTGCGCGTTGGAATTTCCAAGGTGGCACTCGCTCGGCGACGCTTTTCGTCACAAAAGGAGCTGCGGTCTGTTGTACGCCTTTCCGTCTATACCGTTTCTGCCCAGAGTGCTGAAGAAGATTCGGCACAACCAGGCCCAACTCATCCTTGTGTCTCCGGATTGGGCACGAAGATACTGGTATCCCGAGCTACTCAGCATGGTGATCAATCCCCGATCCGACTGCCTCTTCGGGAGGATCTTCTGTCGCAGCAGCAAGGGACGGTTCTCCACCCGAACCTGTCCAGCCTCCACCTCCATACGTGGAGATTGAGCGGCCACAGTTGACAGCTTTTAGACCTTCCTCCCGAAGTCTGTGATGTCATTGTGGCAGCCAGGCGTCCCTCCACTAAGACGGTATACGCCTGCCGGTGGAACACATTTGTGGCATGGTGCACAGCAAAGGCTGGTGATCCCATTTCTGCCCCTCATTCCAAGGTACTTCTGTTCCTTCTCTCTTTGGCCCAGCAGGGCTCTGCTCTGGGCACTATTAAGGGTTATCTTTCGGCCATTTCTGCCTTCCTAAGGCTTCCAGATCAGCCTTCCCTTTTTAAGTCTCCGGTTGTTAACCGCTTCCTGAAGGGCATTACACACACGTTTCCTCCCGTGCCTTTCATAATCCTTCAATGGGACTTAAATCTTGTTTTGACTTATCTGATGTGCGCTCCCTTTGAGCCACTCCATAACTGTCCTTTGTCTTCTCACTCTAAAGACTGCTTTCCTGGTAGCGATCACCTCTGCCAGGAGAGTGCGTGAGCTCCAGGCTCTGTCTTCTAAACCTCATTTTCTCTCTGTTCATCCGGACAAGGTGGTTTTTCGGCCTCGTCCTTTCTTGCCGAAGGTTGTCACGCCCTTCCACATCTGTAAGACCATCACTTTGCCTACCTTCTTTCCGCCTCCGCATCCTTCAAAAGAAGAAGAGAGGCTCCACCGTCTGGACCCAAAACGTGCGCTCTCGTTTTATCTGAAGCGCACACAACAGTTCCGGGTGGACGACCAACTTTTTGTTGGCTATGTGGGCGCCAAAAAAGGTCGGGCCGTACACAAACGAACCATCTCTCGGTGGGTCGTTCTGTGCATCAAAGCATGTTACTCATTGGCTAAGAAGGAGCCTCCTGTGGGGCTGCGTGCCCATTTTACCCGGGCAACGGCATCCACTACTGCCTTGGGACGCGGCGTTCCCTAGCAGGACCTCTGTCTGGCAGCTACGTGGGCCTCGCTGCACACGTTTACCAAGCATTATTGACTTGACAGTCAAGTCCAGAGAGACGGCTTCTTTGGCCGTTCTGTTCTCCGTGACTTTCTGGTGTGATCTTTGTTCGCAGACCCACCACCGGGGTTGGTATTGCTGGGATATCTATTCTAAGGTAAGGAATCTATCACTAACTTGTCTCTTTCCGATGCACAAGTTACTACTTGTGTAACGATATATCTGTAAGAGATATTAGTTAGTGATAGATTCCTTACCACCCCACCCATCCTCCCCGTTCTGCGAAATGATTTCAGGGCCCTAGTTTCATGGCACCAGTGGTCAGTTTCTTGCATGGCTCTGCGTTCCTGGCGCAGAAAGTCGTGTACAGAACTGACGTCCTCGTGCATGGGTAGCGCCTACGACGCCAGCGACAGACACGGAGCCGCACGACGTCACCTTTCGACACGCAGGGGTACTGCCGACGAAAAACTTTCCGGATCCACTCTGACGCCTGGGGATATTCAAAGGTAAGGAATCTATCACTAACTAATGTCTCTTACAGATATATCATTACACAAGTAGTAACTTGTGCATCAAGTCCATTACGCTCTGGAAGTAATGAGTGGAGTCACATATTAGTGCCACCCATGCGCGCTGACATCAGTTCCTTTCTTTTGGCTCCTTCAGACGCTGATCCGGAGCTCCCTCTGGGAAGAGATTTTTTACTTCAAAATTCTCCAGTGTGCAAGGGAAGGGAACATGTCCCTTCATAAACTTCAGGGTTTAAATCCTGTAGGGCATGTTGCAAATATAGATGTGCCTCTGGTTCTTGCATTCAACACTCGACTATAATTATGCTCAGATAAATCTCAAAGCCATTCCACAATGTGAAGCACCACAAGACTCCACGGAGGTTCCACGCCAGCTTACGGTAGATTTCCTGTAAAACCGGTTCTGGAACAGGAGGTTTCCCGTCTGGAGAAGATGCCACTCTGCCTACCTACACAAACGAAGGGGCAAGCTAAGGTGTGACTCACATTTGCCTCTCGGTGACGATGGCCCCTTTAAGCTGGGCCATCTGTGGCCACCTCCCCCTGGGTCATTCAGGCAGGGGGAAGTTGCACCTCCTCCCTGCAGCATATCCTATGTTTTCTTTCCTGGGAATGATTCACACCTCTTAGCAGGACAGCAGGCTGTCTCAAGTAACACCTGCTGTAGTTAACCAGAAATGGTTACTAGAAATTTGAGGCAAGAAAGTGGTGACTTTCTAAAGTCACCTTAGCATTAAAAGTTGCTTCAAATATAACTTTAGCATTAAGTCAGGGTTAAGGTAACAATTAATTTGATACTTCAGAGTACTAGATTTGGTGATCCCAAATGGAAATTAGCATTAAAAGTGTGGGTTAGTGACACTACATGTTAGCCAATAGGGCTGCCAGTGTGGCTTGCGGCCTTGCTACATTTGAGGATATGTAAAGGATAAATTCAACATGTCCTTCATTTTCATAACGGCCACCAGGCCTTATGGGCTTCTAAGGCCTGCCTTAAAGTGAGTTTACAAATATTAAAAGGGAAGGTTTCAAAATGGCAAAATAATTATTAATGATTTTGCCATGTCGGTTTGGCAGTGTAAAAGCTGCCTGGCTAGGCTGCAATGGCAGAACTAGAGCCACAATTTCACTTTTTCACAGTAGTGGAGGCACAATAAGTGCTGCAGTTCACTGGTGACATTCAACTTCCTTGCAAACACAAAGAGATGATGGACGGAGCACTAAAACCTTTCAGACACTCACCCCAGTCACATATCTGGGGTTAAATCCATCATCATTCTTCGCCACCCCAGTTCAAACCCAGATATATGCAAATCAGTCTCGACCCTGTGCCTCATGGGAACAGTCCAGCTCGAACTGCCAAGCCGGGTCTTCTTTGGATCGGAAACAAGCATCCTGGGACCTCTTTTGGGGTAACCCCCCCCCCCTCATCAGCCAGGCTAGCTTGAATCCAGTGGCAAAGTGAGCAAGGGACCCACGTCTGGGCATACCCTGCCAACATAGGGCAAACAAAGCAAAAACTTGGAGAAGATGAACGAAGCGCTAAAACTTTACAGACACTCACCCCCAATCACAGATCTGGGTTAAATCATCATTATTCTTTAGCTCACTTTGCTACCCTAGTTCCTTTTTGTGTGACATTTAACTTACTAGCCCTGGGTATTTCTTGCACCATACACTGTTCACTTCTAGGTAAGCTAAATATGCCATTTATGATTAGCCAATTGCACATACACTTTCAGGGATCCAGGGCACATGCATGGTCAGCTGGGCCCAGTGCACTTCAGTTAGTAATTGCAGTAGCATAAGATCAAAAAATGTGAAGTGATCACGCACAAAGATCCCATTCGATACTGAAGTCCAAGTAAGACTCCGCCCTTTCTACCACTCCCATTCTCCAGAGAAGGTGCAAGGTGGTTATCGTCCCTGATAGTCTCACTCCTGTTCCACTGAGGAACCGTTCTATCCTTCGTCCCAATACACCCTGAGTTTTCAGGTCCATTGGTGATATGGCAGCAGGATAAAGCCTTTCCAGAGATCATACTGCTCATCTTTAACACTCTTCTGGCACGCTTTCAGGCCCCAAGGGTCTGAACTGATTGCCATAGGAGCCTCCAGTCAGTTTACTATCAGCAGAGCCCTCCTCTGCGCCATCTGTGCCCCTGAAACCTACTTCGGATTCTACACTGACTTCAAGTCCAGTGCCAAAAATCTGCCTCACTGCTCAAGCATCCGTGCCAGACCCACACCACTGGTGTGATAGGAGGAACAACAACCCATTGTGGTATCTGAATCCGAGGTGACTTTGTCTCGATGGAGGCCATGGCCAGATCTTGATGTGGTGCAGCCAATATTCAATTCATCAGACTCGGACACTAATCAGTTGTTGCTCAGCTGCTCACAGAAAATACACCAATTTTTGGGCTCAGACTCTGACCAGATCCAGCCATATGGAGGTGACAATAGAGTGGATGGGGAAAATGTTGCCCCATTTTACGATGAGGACAATTGAATTGGTATCATAGACGAACAAAATGTCAGTGTGTTGGACACCTATCCCTCTACTGAATCCTTGACCTCAATCTCTCCTGCCTTTCACAGGTCCTCACTGAAACGCTGTTGGGTACTTGGACTAAACCATGCAATGGCACCCAAGTAAACTGATTAGTCGCCCGTCGCCATACACCAGCCCCAGTCAACCCGGATTTCTTAACCCAACATCCAACTCCTAAGAGTTTGGTGGTGCATACTTTGGACAGCAGAGTGAATCCTAATTCCTTCCGGGTTACCCCCTCCTTCCAGAGAGTCCAAACGTATGGAAACCTTTCGCAAACTCATGTTTTTCTCATCCAGCCTTGCCTTGAGGTTGGTCAACACAAGTAACCCCCACGGACGCTATACCCACGTACTGTGGGGCATGGTTTGTGCAATCTTGCCGGCAAACCAGAAGTCTTGCAAGCTTCTTTGGCCCAAACCATTCAAGGAGGCCACGTTCATTTTCCACTCGAGCCTAGCCACTAAGCACTATCTAGAAAAGGCTATGGGAATGAGCATGGTGTTCCTGCTCCAAAAAAGGAGGAGATCCACCAGTTACTCAAGGGGCAGCCAGGCATCCTTGATGGACATACTCTTTGACGGCATTTGCCTGTTAGGCAAAAAGACAGACTCGGCCATGGAGCGTTTTAAGCATTGCACGGCCACAGCAAGCCCTTTGGGCCTTTTGGCTCCAGTCAGACAATTTCCCCCGCTCCCATCCTCCTCCCAACAGGTTCAACCTTTCATGGCATAAGTCAGGGTGTTTGGTGTATCGACATCACCGGGTCCAGCAATCCGTACTACAGAATTTCCAGCCCTTTCGAGGTCAGGTCTTGGCCCAACAGTCAATGACTTGGCCTTCAGAGACAGCATACATCCCAATCCCCAATGCCTCCCGCAACAACCTCAAAACCTCTTTAGTGCACTCTCACAGCTATCTGGTTGGAAGCAGGGTCGGCTACTCCCTTCACGGCTGGCAAAACATTACGTCCGACAGTTGCCTCCTACAAATTGTTTGTATTGGTACATCCTGTCATTTCTTTTCAACACACCGCTCCTGCCACCACCATTAAAGCTGCTTTAAGAGGACCATCTGTTCGTCTTATGCAAGAAGGTGCAGGCTCTTTTGGCCAAAGGAGTCATAGAGAGGGTACCAGCCTCAGAGGTAGGGAGGAGATGTTGTTCACGCTTCTTTGTACCAAAGAAGGACGGAGGCCTTCTGTTCTAGACCTACACCCTCTCAACTAATTCCTGCACAACTTTAAGATGCTCATCCTGGCCCAGGTTCTAACTACCCTGGATCCAGGAGCCTGGATGGCGGCATTGGACATGCAGGATGCCTGTTTTCACATTCCTGTCCTGCAGGTCCACAGGCTCTAACTGTAGCTAAATGTGGGTATAAGCTCTTTCAGTTAGCTGTGCTCCCTTTTTGACGTACTATTTGCCCATTGATCACATGGGAGATGGTGGTCACTGACCATCTTTGTAGGTCTGTGTACCTGTGTATCCCCATTCTAGACGGCTGGCTGTTGAAGGTGGGCTTGCCACTGTCAGCCGTAGATCACAACCAGACCACGGCGAACCTCTTGGCATTCTTTGGGTTCTCGCTGAACCTGCTGAAGTTGCACCTAAATCCTTCACAGATGGTCCCCTTCATCGTAGCCATATACACTGTGATGCGCTTTCAAGCCTTTCCTCCAGACCAACGATTCCAGGATATTCTGGCCATGATTCCGATGTTTCATTCTCTGTTGTTGGTCTCAGTGAGGATGGATCTGAGGCTTCCTGGCCTGCTAGCCTCCTGCATGCTGCTCACTGACTATGCCTGATGGCACATGCAAGCACTGCATTGGGATCTGAAATCTCAGTGGGCCCATCACCAGGGAAACCTGTCTGATGCAATGGAGGTGTCAGAAGAGACTGCATAAGATGTGCAATGGTGTCTGCGCAACAGCAGTTGGACAAGCGGGCAACAACTCTTCCTATCCCACCCAGAATTGCCCGACATATCCCTGCTGGGTTGGAAAGGCCTTCTGGTAGAGATGGCGATCAGGGGCCTTTGGCCTTCTGTGGAAACCCACCTCAACATCAATTTTGCTGGAGGGCGATCAAGTCACTTGGTATTTAAGGCCTTCCTGTTCCCATCAGGAGTAGCCTGGTGCAGCTTATCACAGAAATAACACTACTACAACAGACAGGGTGGGGTCCTGTGCTAGGAGGCTCTACCTTTCTGGTACAGGATAAATCATCATGGCATTTGCCTGGTGTTATTCTACCTGGTAGGATCTTTAAACGCCAGAACGGATGATCTCAGCTGACGATGCCTGGCAAATCACGATTAGCAGTTCCTTAGAAGTGGCTTGGGTATGTTCAAACATTGGGGAGAACTTTGGTTTTATCTTTTCACTACCATCAAGAATGCACAATATCCATTCTTTTGAGCCCTTGAGTTCCCAGAACACTCTCCGCCAGAGATGCATTCTACAGGGCATTGAGCCTGGGACTCCAGTATGCCTTTCTGCTGCTACCTATCCTATTCTGAAGAAGATCAGGAACGACCAGGACTAAGTCTTCCAAGAGTCTCCAGTTGGGCCAGGAGAGTGTAGTACATGGCACGTCTGCGCTTGAGTATATCTCCTCCAATCAGGTTGCCTCTTCGGGTGGACCTTCTGTCGCAGCAGCAGGGGAGAGTTTGGCTTCTGGGCCTGCCCAACCTGCTCCTTCATATGTGGAGATTGAGTGGTGATAGTAAATCTTTTTTGATCGCCATTCCTAAGTCATTGAGGTCTTCCTGGCATCCAGGCCCCTTCAATGAAATCTGTCTTTGCCGGACGCTGGGATAAGTTTGTGGCTTGGTGCAGCACCCGCAAGACAAGCACATTACAGGCCATTCTGTCAGATGTATTGTTGTTTGTTCTGCCTTTGGCCCAGCAAGAGTTTGCTGTAGGCAGTTAGTGGTTATTTGTCATCCCTTTCGGTCTTTTTACTTTTGTCGGACCAGCCGTCTTTGTTCAAATCACTGGTTGTTTCCTCAAAGGGTTGCAACATATAATTTCACCTAAACCCGTTGTGATGCAACAGTAGGACTTAAAATTGGTTCTTACTTTTCCCATGTGTACCCCTTTTGAACCAATGCACAGTTTTCCATTGCCCTACATTACCTCAAAAACAGACTTTCTTGTCAAGATAATATCTGTACACCTGGGAAGTGAGCTTCATGCCCCTTCAGTCTGGCCTCCTTATACCTTACAGGCCATCTCCACGGCGGGTCAGGGGCAAAAAGAAATTTTCAAGATAGTAAAGGATTTTATGAACCCATCAGCTCTTTCGCAGGAGATTCCTCCGTCCCAAAATCTCTGCAATGCGATATCTGACTATTTTGAAAATAAGATCCTCGATATCGTGAGGACTTTCCCTCCAGTACCCTCTGTCGGGAGCTGCTGAAAGGATAGAGGGGGAGAAGACTTTAACTCGCCTGGAGGGATTCGCCCCTGTCTCCCTTGAAGATACCTCCAAGGCCATTCTGGCCAGCAAATCTGGATCTCCCTTTGATCCATGCCCCCCTTTAGTCTTACAGACTCTAGTGGAAGTGGTTAACCCTATCATCAACAGTATTATTAACTCATCATTAGCTACGGCAGACATCCCTAATGATTGGAAGCTTGCAGCCGTTAAGCCTCTCCAGAAAAAGGCACTGGTTGACCCAACCACCCTCTCCAACCTGCGTCCTATTTCCCTGCTTCCGGTGGTGTTCAAACTGGTAGAGAAGTTAGTCAACAGTCAACTTACGAGCTTCCTGGAGGAGAATAACATTCTACATCCTAACCAGTCAGGGTTTCGGTCAAAACATTCTACCGAGTCAGCCCTGCTGTTTACAGCAGAGACCCTACGAATGGCCATTGACCAGGGAAAGAAGGCTGTTCTAATCTTACTTGACCTGTCGGCAGCCTTTGATACGGTTTCACATAACATCTTAGTGGACCGGTTGGCTGCCGCAGGAGTAGGTGGGGAGGCTCTGGCATGGCTCAGAAACTTCCTTAGCAACAGACGCCAAGTCACAGTGCTGGGCCAATACCAGTCTGAAGCCAAGGTCGTCAGCTCCGGGGTCCCTCAGGGCTCGAGTCTAAGCCCCTTACTTTTTAATTTGTATATGGTACCCCTGGTGAAACTGATCGCATCATTCCAGATCAGCACAATATCATATGCTGACGACACCCAGCTTATCCTGGTGCTGGATAGGGAACGGCCTGGCGCCGAGGAAAATCTTAAGGAGTGCCTAGCAGCAACATTCAAAGGGATGACTGATAATCATCTAAAATGTAATGCCGGAAAGACAGAAATTTTGCCGTTTGTAAATCAAAATCTGTTTTCCCCAAAAACCTGTTGGCCTGATGATGCGGAAGCCCCCCCCCCCCCCCCCCCACACCATTACATCTGCTCGAAACTTGGGTATCAAGTTTGACGACCAATTGTTCTTTAAACATCAAGCGGTGGCCGTAGCTGGCACGTGCTTTCATATAATAAAAGCTCTAAGGAAGTTTTTTGAACTCCTCCCGTTGCCGGCCAGAAAAACGGTTGCAGTTGCCCTAATAACCTCCAGGTTGGACTACTGTAATGGCTTATATGCTGGAGCTAATAAGTCCGTACTCCATAGGTTACAGATGGTCCAACACGCAGCGGCCCGCCTGGTATTACGTTGGCCCCGCAAGTCATCAGCCTCAGCAGCGCTTAATGCGCTCCATTGGCTACCAATTGGTAAAAGGATTCTTTTTAAGATTCTGCTAATTACCTTCAGGGCATTTCAACAGCAAGGACCAAAATACCTATGTAATGGTTTTAGACGGTATCACCCGACACGTTGCCTGAGGTCTGCCGGTCAGAATCTGCCTATAATCCCCAGATTTAAGTTGGCAACAAAAGGTGGCAAATCCCTTTTTGTGCTGGGCGCCAAGGCCTGGAACAAGCTCCCGCCCTTCCTACGATCATTGTTCCACGAAACCCAGTTTAGGAAAGCATTGAAAACCTGGGTGTTCTCTCTGACTGATGCTGCCTGCAGAGCACTGGTGTAATGTGTAGTGTAAAGTGTAAGCTGTCTCTTTCCCTCCAACCCTTCCATCTGGGTTGGATGAGCGCCAAGATACTCCTTGGAGTGATAGGAGCGCTATATTAAGTGTCCTTTACATTACATTACATTACCACCTTTTTTCTGGACAAACTGTTGTTAAGGACTGGAGTACCATTCATACCAGCGGCAGTTATGCTTTTTCACATTGGGCCATCACTGTCCTATCCTGTGCTCTGCTTCATCTCCGAAAGATGGAAAGAGACTCCAGTGCTTGGACCACTGAACTTTTACTGAGCAGTGAGCTTTTGCATCAGTCGCATGAAGGAAGATTGGGTGAATGATCAGCTCTTTGTGGGTTTCTCTGAGGCAAAGATAGTCAAGGTGGACAAGAAATGGGCCATCTCTTCATGTATTTGGATCTGTTACACATTGTTTAAAAAGCAGCCTCCTGAAGGTTTGAGGACTCATTCCTCCAGCTCCAAGGCTGCAATCATTTTATTGGAACGTCTTGTCAGGCAGCTTCGTAGGCATCAGTGCGCACATTCAAGAAGCACCACTTCCTTAACTGTCAGGTCCATCGGGATGGGCATTTTTTTTTTTTTTTTTTTTGAAACAGTTTATTACAGAATCCAAAAAATATACAAAGATGGGCCTACAACCTTCAGGCCGGCCGCTAGCAAGCAGAAGGAGCATGTAATACAGACAATAGCACGCATGCCGCGGCAGAGGGAAAGTCACAGGAGTTGGAAGAAGCGTTGGCAGCCACACCATCCGGACCCCACATAACGGTTTCTTTTTAATATAAATAACAACAAAAAACAAATCCACAAGGCAACCCACAATCGGAAACAGCAGCATGTGCTCCTCGAGGAGCGGGATGGGCATTTTGATCATTTTGTTTTTTTAGTCTGATCCATTTCACACACCCACCACCTTGGGCGGTATTGTTTTGGTATCAATTCACACTATGAGGAATCTGTAATTAGACATATCGGTCAGAAGATCAAGTAATTGACTTTCAGTAATGCTCTTTCTTATGGATGCTATATGTAACTGAAGATTCCTCACTGCTCTCCCACCTCCTCTGAAATTGTCTCTTTCCATCTAAAAATACTCCAGTTTAAGAATCTACACACTGGTTCTTCCCGTTATCTGATGAACACCGCATATGATGGCACGGATTGGCTTATGAAAAAAACTGATGTCAGTGCACATTGGTGGTGCTTATTGTCTGCCGGATGAATCCTCTAGGACAGCTGGATGCTTAGATTTGGTCCCCCCACCCTCTTGATTGGAAAATACACCTTAGCCAGGGAAGGGAATCTTTATTTATGCTTCGCTGATCTTCGCAGCGCCTTCGACCTGGTAGACCATTCAATTCTGTGGCCATTATTGCTAGATATGGGCGCACCTAAGGAGATAATCTATCTACTAGCGAGATTATATAGCACCCTGTCTAGCAAGGTGCGGTATGGACCCCTAGGTGAATACACTTCCTTCTTCAAAGTTACAAGAGGCATCCGCCAGGGCTGCGTGCTGGCCCCATTGCTTTTTTCTTTGTTCATTAACGAAGTAGACGCAGCCCTGAAGTTGTTTGAGTCGGATGCCCCTAGGGTTGACGGTCTGCCCGTCCCAATTTTACTATATGCGGACGATGCGGTTTTATTATCCCGTACCCCCATTGGTCTGCAATGTCTCATGGATAATTTTACCGCTTTTATTGCTAAAAGGAAACTTTTAATTAATAAATCCAAACCTTTGTAATGGCATGTGTTAGGAACCCTATAACATCTAGCACTTAATATATTGAAGGCTCTAAGGTCCAGACAGTTAAAACCTTCAGTTATTTAGGTATCACATTCGCAGGAAATCGGTTATGGGGCCCGGAACAGGAAAATTCTTGCATTAAGATGTCGAGAAACATCAACGGCATCTTTAGATTTGCTGCCAAATTAGTTAACAGACGCATCAGAGACATGCTGGTTATTTACGAGATACGATGTGTCACCGCAGCTTTGTATGGGGCAGGTGTTTGGGGCCACTGTCCAGGAAATAAATTACAACAAGTTGAAAATTCCATTTTAAAACGTCTACTGTGTGCTCCATCATCCGCCTCCACTGAATTGATCCATAGGATGTGGGCATTAAATACATTTCAGAACTGGCTTTGATTCGCCCCCTCCTTTTATGGAAATCCATCTGGTCAAAAGAAGAAACACTGTTCACGCAATCTATAATACGGGATTGTCTCAGCATGGATAACTGTTTAAAAATACCTTGGCTTAATTACAATATCCATTGGTTTAAATTTTTATTCAATTGTGATATTTGATTGGACCCAATGTGTTCAGCTTCAATTGACAAGACTGAGATAAAAACGGTTATGATGGCCAACAAGTTAGAGGCAAGATCTCTAGCCATCAAGTCTCAATCTACTTTTGTCTTGTATCTACAAATGGATCTTAAAAAGGGTTTCCAAAGCTATCTGTAATTTGTCTCCAGAGCATCACACCGTTTTGTGCTGACACGATTAAGACTGGGCACTATTCATCATCTTGTCAACTTTCCTTTTACAAAACGGAGCTCCGATCATCCATGCCCATGTGATGGAGTATCACGACAAAGCTGTTCCCACATGCTACTTTTTTGTCACTTTTATACCCATCTTAGGAAATTTTATTTAAAACCTTTTTTTTTTATACTATAATATCAGATTTTTTAAAAATGCCATGGAGCTGCTTTTTAGATTAGATGACCCGCAATTGTGTTTTTATCTAGATACTTTTTTGATTAAAGCCATCAGTGCTAGGAAATCTACGATTATCTGATTAATCGTCTGTATGCTATCCTTGGTATATTGCATCTGCACTTTAATTTAGGCCTGTTTACGCCCAAGTAATACGTTATGAGATTTTGGTGAACTATGCATTTGCACTTTTGCTCTTTGTATTCTTTGCACTAGACATTTTATATCCCTACATGTTATCCCCACTGTTTTAGATTTTATTGTTTTCCTTTCAAACTGTTTGTATTATGGATGTATTGCTTATATGGTTGATTTATCTGACCGAATAAAAGCTTATAAATTGAATTGGGTCCCCCCCCCCCTCCCCCCCCCCCTCCCCCCCCCCCACTCGACCGCTCCGATCCTGTTTGCTATAATTGTGCAGGATATTATGTTTGGAGGTTGTGACTAATGGGAGATTGTTACCCTATGAATGTCTGTGTCTTTGCTAGTGTTGTTTTTTTCCAGATCTGTTTATTTACACAGGACAGGCCTCTTCTCTATGTAAAGAGAAAACAAACTAGGGTAAGAATTTCAGGTTTTCTTGATTCTCATATAAACACAAATTCCTTCTTTTCTATCGGGTCAGTTTAAATTCGAATTCATCAATCAGTTCATACCACAAGCTAAAGTTCTAAGGTAGTCCCAGCTGTCTTTGGTGATACTGATATCCACACCCTTCTAGTATTAAATCAAAGAAGAATGTGGATAAAATGAATCTTTAGCTTTCGCCAAAATCAAACGCTTTCTTTCCTCGAACAGTTCTCAAATTGACCTCCATAGTCTCTAATGGAGCTCCTCTTTTAATCTGAATGTTTTTCAAGTTGGAATCCCTTATTACCTTTCAAGAGTGGCTCTTGGGCTTGGTCACTTTTTGCTTTGAAACGAGTCATTCACTTTGCAAAAACTAGTACCAAGTCCAAAAGGGTCCACTTATACCAATTTCATACTGTTTCAATACTGTCACATAATGAACACAACTCTGGCAGATTACTGCCTGCACCAACATCATTAGTTATTTTCCTCCAGCGTGCTTTTTATATTTAAGACTTCGGCACATACACCCTTAACGCACCCGCTGCTTTGAAGATTCTCCATGATCTGTGTGTCTGGAACATAGAGTCCTGCCTGTTCCTGCTGAAATCTGCTGAATAATGAGCGGCACGTTTTGGGTGCAGTTGCTTTTATAGCAGGGACCCTCCAAAGATGGCTGCAATTTCTAGAAAAGGGATTGTGGGGCCTTCATTCCTTAGAACACACTTGCAAGCACTGAAGGAATTTTGCACAGTTTTGGATAAATTCTTTTAAAGGCCAGTTTTGAAATGTTCACCAGTCACCAGAGCCCCATAAATCCCAACACAAAAACACCATCAATCCTTAGACCAATACCAGAGATGCCACATTGTAGTGAAACTGGCCCTTATAAGAAGAACAATAGTAGCAACAGATCTAACCCAAGAATTTGCCCTGGAGGTGTTACCAGAGGCCCTGCCACTTATGTTTGGCTCCTCTGGGTCCGAGTTGCTTTCTGCTCCGGTTTGTTGTGCTGTGCTTGGTCCCGGGGGACCACAACGACCGGCCTGCCTCCTGCTTACAGCCGCAAGGTAATCCAACGGTGCCTGGAGGCGCTACAAATCCTCGCGCCGACTCCCGCAGCGCGGGTTCGAGTTGCTTTCTGCTCCGGTTTGCTGTGATGTGCTTGGTCCCGGGGGACCACAACAACCGGCCTGCCTCCTACTTACGGCGTAACGTTATCCAACAGCGCCTGGAGGCGCTACAAATCCTCACACCGACTCCCGCAGCGCGGGACGCGCACGGGGACCAAGCCTGGACCCGTCTGTGACTGGATGAAGCTGGGCTGGGCCCCCTCTGTGACCTGTGTTCCGGAGCTGTGGGTGCAGCGCTACCCCTGGGAACTTAAGACTCATCGATTCGACCTGTGTGAGCTTGTTTGCCTTGTTCGGGGGCTGCTTACGGGAGGGGGGGGGGTGTTATAACAGAAACACTCGTTCAACAAGGCCTGAGCAAATGTTACAGCGAGGTGGCCCGGGACGCTTGGCTAGTTAAATCCACCCTGACATTGTTCGGATTTTATTGTTCACTAGCCGAGCGGTTCGTGTTGCCTCACTAGGCCCACCAGCGGGACCTGCTTTTAAACTCTCTGCCACTTTTGAATCCACAGCCATGGTTAGGCGCAAAGTTACATCGTCCACTTCCGCTACTGCCTTGAAGGGGAAGGCAGGTGTTGTCTCATCTTTCTCCACCATGGACTCTTTTCTGCTTTTCTGCACTGGACAAGGAGATTGAGATGGTGAATAGGCGCATCTCGAGGTCTCCTACTATCCCCTCCTATCTCCCCCCGGCCCCCCACAGACTTTTGTGTGTTGCAGATGCCGCAGGAGGGTGGTACCAACGAATACGCAGGAGTGGTCAGCCGCTCTGGGTCTGAGTTGATCTCACAGAGCTGTATGGGGCTGCCGAGTACATTACTTGTTGACTCTAATCGAATCCCAGTACCGATGCCACCGTCACCTGTAATTGCAATTCATAATAGGTAGGGTGGTGATTCTATAGAGAGGCAGGGAAATGGCACTTGTCTGATCAGCAATGCGTTGATACCTCCCTCCACTCATCCAAGTGTAGGGGTAATTCTGGTAACGGATGGGATTTTGCAGAAGGGTACCTATATAAAAAAGGAAAATTCAAGCTACTGGGGTAAAGCGAAGAAAGCGAAACCCAATCTGGCTTCCAAAACTCCCGCATCTGTCTCAGTCTCCCCTCCTATTCCCCCTACTTTTGATTTCCCTGGGGCGCTAATTGCATTTCAGTCATTAATGTCCGAATTGTTAGACCTTAAATTGAACCCTATTTTTGAGAGGTTGCCTAAAATTGAGGCTAGTATAGCGCTACCTAACACTGCAGAGGCGGTGCCTCTTCTACGAGTCCCTAGTGCTGCCCCCGGCCAGAAGTCTGCAAGGGTCTTCGAGCCACAGACTAAACCGTTGAATCCCATAGACCAGCCTCTAACCTCAATATCATTGCAGTCTGTAGAACCGGGTTCTGGGGATAGCAATCCAGTAGAAGGTCCAGGAAGAAATACCCTCGTACCCGGTAAAGGCCCAGCTTGCAGCTACTGCCCTAGGGATGGGAGGTTGGAGAAAAGTGAGGTGCTAACGAGTCTCCCAGTAATAGACCTACCACCTGAATACACTCCTTACGTAGTAGTTCTGGGGAGTGTTCCATCTCTCCCCCGAGGGGCCAATGAGGATTTTGGGCAGTTGAAAAATAAAATAACTCACTGGCTCACATGTCTTGGGTGCCCGTGTGGTTAAAAACATCCTTATGGCCCGCAGAGTTAGCTGGATTGGGAGTTTGCGTAAAACAGGCACTGCCGATTGTGTAATTGTTAACTTTGATAACCCTCATATTGCGGCTAAGATATTGTTCAGGGATTCTTATCACCCTAAACTAGGATCTGTTATCAGGGCACTTCCTTTGGGCTTTTTCTATAAACCCGATTTATCAAAGGAAACTCTATCTAATGCCCATAGGGAAGCTCCCCGAGGTGGGTGGTTATCTAGAACACCTTCTGTGCAACAGCCCACTCCTGCAGCCAACTTACCTTCTGTAGTCTCTGTCCCGCACAAAGTCTGCCCCTCATTGGAGTTAAATAATAGATTTTTTGCATTAACAGGGTTGGGGGAGTGTGATTGAGTAAGAAATTCCTTGTTTCACGGTAATAAGATTGATGTTCAGAGACAGCATCCATTAGAGGTAGTTGAGGAGAGCCGAAGTATAATAGCTATTAAACTTTTGTCCTGGAATATTGCAGGGTTGGCAAACAAGTTCCATGGTCCACTATGGTTGCAAATTGTGAAGCAATTCCAGGTGATCAGCCTTCAAGAAACATGGATGGTGGATTGTGACTTATTCCTGGAGGGTTACAAGGCTTTCTTTGTCCTAGCTATTCCTGCAGCAAGTGGAAGATCCAAGGGCGGTTTAGTTACTTGTATATCTTTAGCTGTTGATTGTCAGATCCGGGTTGTGTCATACCCATGCCTGGGAATACTGGCACTAACTGTAAAAAAGGGAGATACCAGATGGGGTCTTATCAATTTTTACAATTCTGTACCTTATCTACACGGTGCCTGCAGCATTACCTCCCTGGGCACATTATTAGCCAGTCCTTTGACTCCATTTTACATAACCTTATGGTTTTTGGTGATTTTAACATCCATCCTTGTGGCAACCCAATGTCATCCTGTATATCTGAAATGGGCTGTCTGCGAATTAAGGGGTTCCACCTTGAACATATTGCTCAGGGGGAATTGTTGAATAACTTGTTACATGAATTTGATATGATGTCCTTAACTGCCCCGCATACCATATTGCCCGTTCCAACTTTTAAAGGGAGAGGTAGGGGGTCATTTATTGACTTTATTCTAATCTGTTCCTCTTTACAAACCTTATTTTGTGGTTTTAATATTATTGAGAGTGAACATAGTGACCATAACCCCCTCTGTGTTTCCATGAGGGGTCCATTGTTAATACGTATTGGTGATGTAGCAATCAGGGGCACACTTAGACCAACGGACGGCAATCAACGTCTGAAATGGTCCCAGATTTCCTCAGATAAATTCTACCGGGCAGTAAGAGAATTTTGTGCTCTTGAGCTAGGACTGTGCACCGTGGCGGGCTCCTCCCCAGGCGAGGTTATTGGTGCCTATGAATTCATAGCCCATAAAGCTGGTGAAATTTTAAGTATTCCGGCAAGTAGAATGGTTAGTTCTGACCCCAGATGGTTTGACGCGTCCTGTTCCCGGGCTGCGAAAAATCTGAGGGAAGCCTTGGCTGTTAAACAAAGAAATCAAACCCTGGTATGCACCCGCCGTAAAGAATATATATCATCCCTGGCCAGACGGAAGGGCGCTTTGAAAGAGGAGGCTTGGAGGGAGTTGATTGATTCAAGTACCCTGAAGAATAGCTCCAGGTTCTGGAGCATCGTAAACAACCCTCTCTGAGATCAGCAAGCAGGGAGGGGGGGGCCCTAGATGCGCATATCACCGAGGAGGAATGGGTACTTCATTTTAAATCAATGTTTGATAGCCCAGCGGATCTCCCTTGCCAAGAAGGTCGGGATCCAAAGGCCCCGGTAATGATCTTCGAACTAGGCGAGGTGGAGATTGGCATTGTAGGGTTATCCACTGACAAAGCGCCGGGCCCAGATGGTATTCCCCCGGATCTATTTAAGTCTGAACCTTCATTTTGGGCACCGGTACAGGAATAGCACTCATTGCTTTAGGCCTATCTACCTCATTGATTCCGTGGTTAAGGTTGTAGGTCGCATTCTCCTGGAGAGATCTACCTGGGCGGAGGAGCATAACATTTTGTCGGATGTCCAGTATGGATTCCAACCGGGGAAATCAACGGTTGCCCAGTGCCTCAACCTTTCTAAGTTATTGGGTAAATCCACTGTTGCCCGCCCGGTACTGTTTATCTTGCCCTCATGGACTTGTCCTCCACTTTTGATTGTGTCAATAGGGTCAAATTGTGGTAGTCCATGAGGGCAATGGTGGTGGATAACAGCGTTGTTAACTTTTTAAAGGATTTGCACAGATCTACCACAGCCAATGTTAGGTTCTCAAAGGATCTCAGGGTTACCAGGGACGTGGAGATTAAGAGGGGAGTACGGCAAGGCTGTATCTTGGCCCCATTTTTATTTAATTTTATATATTTGATATATATTAATGATCTGGATTGTGCATTGAGAGCCACGGGGGTAGACTATCCATGCGTATGGAGGCGCTGCATTCTATTCTTACTTTATGCTGACAATGCCGTCCTTTTATCCAGGACCGCACTAGGACTGCAAACTCTATTAAATGCATTTTCCAAATTCATGATAGATCCGAATTTGGCAATTAATAATGCAAAATCTTATATAATGCAAGTGGGGCAACGATCTAAAAAAAAGTTTTCAATTTGTGTTGGCTCTGCCAAAATCCCCCGCACAAACGTCTTTTCTTATTTAGGGGTTCTGATGGATGACCAGTTAAAATGAGGGCCACCTACCTTGAGGAAAAGGGGGGACCTGTCTCTGGTGAATGCGGCAATTTTTAACTTTGCTTCTAAAATAGGGAGGAAACCAAACGGATCCATGCTGAAAGTTTATCAAGCCAAAAGTGTGGCAGTAGCTAGTTATGAAAGCAAATGTTGGGGTTATGCCTCTGCGGACCCCCTCCAGATTATCGAGAATAACTTTTTAAAGCGCCTGTTGAGTGTCCCGCGCGGTCTATCCAACCTAGTGGCCCATGAGGAGTTGGGGGTCCCCTTTTTAAATGGCACCTTGGCTGTACGCCCTCTTGTGTTTTGGATGAAGTGTTGGTTGAATGAGGAGCTAACCCTTAATCATATGATTTTAAGAGAGTGCATGTCTCTCGACAATGCAACCCAAATTCCTTGGCTAAATTACATTAAAAGTAGTCTGGAAAGGGTAGGGCAAGTTGATTTATTTTTTAAGCCCGAAACCATTGTCAAGAAAGATGTGGAATCAATTAGAGTAGCCTTTTTAACCCAAAGAAAATAGGATAGGGATGAACAGGAGCTGCAGAAACCAAGTGTTCGTACGTTTATAATGCTCAAAACAACCCAGTCAACGGAGCCTTATCTTATGGGGTCCCTAACTATACATGAGAGGTTTCTACTAACCAGGTTTCGGATGAACCTTTTCCACCTCCTGCTAGCAAGGCCCAAGGGATGCAATAGAGGTCAAGTGCTAGCACCCTGTGGCTGCGACAGTCCGTCTCCACAGGATTTGCTGCATTTTATGTTCATATGCAAGTTCTATGAAATCCCCCGAAAACATTTTTTGGTTCCTGTATTAAAGAAGATGAATTTTATTCAGGCTCGTCCTGCCCTTTTGTATTTGCACCTGATAAAAGAGGATTGTTTACCCTTCATTGTGGGATATTTAAAATCTACTGTGAAAACCAGGGTTTCTCTGGATGCATAGTTAATGTATGAACAAATGGGATCTTCACAAGCTGTGAAGGCTCAGTTTACATCACAAGGTGAAATATTCATGGGAGAGTTGTCTCTCATGGCACATTGCAATTTATGATTGCATGTTATGTTTACAGATCAAACTGTGGGGGCTGTGCAAGTGGGTTTTATTCGTAACCTGTATTTTAACTAATTTGTTTTTTATGTATTTGTATGTTTTATGTCTTCCATGGCACATCGTACTTTATGATTGCACGTTATGTTTACAGATCAAATTGGGGAGGCTGTGCAAGTGGTTTTATTCTTAACTTGTGTTCTTAATGAACCTGGTTTTTATGTATCTGTATGTTTTAACCTTTATGGTTTTCCTTTGTGAAACCGAAATAAAGTTTATTTGAATTTGAATATGGCTCCCCCAGTCATTTCCAGAGTAGAATGGAGTCTACATTGAGTCGCACAATGCCTCTGACTGGTGGGCAGAATCTTTTAGAGTTTTCCTGATTCAGTCTGGCACCTGGGGATATTCACAAGATGAGGAATCTGTGGTTTGTTAGAAAATCCACCAGGTAAGTAACCAAAGATAACTTGTTCATATTGTAAAGTATGCTAAAAGTGCAGCATTGACTACTGTAAAAGAACCTGTTTGCCATTTTGCTTTGTTGTAGGCTGGTTTCTTCTTACATGTGTAGTCCTTTGTCTCTGTTAGCAATAATTGACTGGGGCACCTTAACACCCACCCATCTCCTTGGTTGCATGGCCAGGGTACCTGTTCCCTTCACGTAGGCCTCCCTTCCCGTAATCCGATCTATCCCTGTTCCCAAGGGTGGTAAGGTATATGGCGAAGAGGTTAAGGGCAATTTCATGTATCTTCTCTTTTTGGGCCTGATGGGGGCTAGGGCCAGATCCACCGCACCCTCTCTTGAACCACACACCCTGCCCCTCCCTAATCAAAATGCATTCCACCAAAGAAATGTTAATTGCACTCTTTCTTAGGTTTCCTTAATGGCACTTACATCAGTGGGTTGGTATGTCATCACTCCTTTCTGGACCTCACATGGCTGAATATATCATTGTTATGCTTATGGGTTTCTCCTCTGCTGTTTCTGTGTGGACTCCTTGAAGCATATAATATGGCTTGGCTCCTTGCATAATACCCTTTCCTGTGGTTTACTCCTCGTCACACCAGGGGTGTCTCCTCAGAGCATATATCATGGTTCTTTCTATAATGCCCAAACCTATGGGTTGCACTCTGCTGCATCTGTCTGAACGCCTTAGAGCGTATGTAAGTGTGTCTGGCTGTTTTATTCCTATTCCTATAGATTGTTGTTTGCCATACCGGGACAGACTCCAAAAAGCATGTTCTACACCAGGTCTTCTAATGGACATACATACAGGTTACTCATTTTCACACCATGATTGACTCCTTAAAGCACATATCTTGTATATTGGTGGCTCCTCTGCCACTCCTGGTATACCCGTCAATCATATACAAGCTCTATGATGCCCGATCCTAAGGTTGCTTCCTGTACTAACTTCTCAGAACATATACAGTGGCTTGGTCTATAATGCTTATTTCCTGTGAGTTGCTCTCCGCCACACCTGGGACTATACTATGGAAGGTTGTATGATGAATACTTGTATTGGTTACTCCCTCCCATCCATGAATCGACCTTCAGCATACTATTGCTGATCGGTTGCAAGAACTTCAGACATATACTATTGATGATCGTTGCACATCTTTCACTCCACCGAGCACCCATTAGAGCACATTCTATGGCTGGTTATGTGGTGTGCATTTCTTTAGGCTGCATCCTGCTGCTCCTGGTGGATTTATCATAGTATATATCATGGCTCATAGTTTACTGTTCAGTCCTTTGGGTTTTTCCTCTGTCTCTTCTGTGTAGACTGATGAGAGCATATACTATGGCTGATTGCCTAATGGTTTCTCTTTGCCGCACCAGTCTGGGTTCCAACGAGCATATACTGTGTATAATGTCCATTCCTAAGTGTTACTCCCTGTTACACTTTCATAGACCTTTGGTATGTTTTTTGGTTTCTCCTGTGTCTCCTTGGTTACTTCTTGCACTGCCGAGGAAAACTCCTCAGAGAATATACAATGACAGGTTGTATAGTGCCTGTTCCAATTGGTAACTCTGAAACTCTTCAATAGTCAACTCTAGCATATATTACGAATGATCATTTAATGTACTTCCTTCTCTGTTGACTTTTGCCGTTGGATACTTTTGATAACGTTTCGTATCGTGGCCCCAACATCGCCATTCCGTCTGCAATCTTATTAGAAACAAATTAATGACTTAGAAGGAATTAAACTATCTTCTGGGGTCTTTAGGGTAAATCTGATTGGCTAATTGCTTGATTAAATCAGAGTAGAGGATCATAGTTCAGTATTTATTGAACATTTTTATTCAAACAATATATTTTCAGTTCATATATTACTTCATATATCTCCAACATACTGAATGCAAAACCACACACCGCCTCTAGTTCCAGTCGTCCTTAGTGTATTCCGCCTTTAGCATTACAATTTCCGAATAGTGTCTTACACTCCTTAATGCTGCTTCCTTTGATGACCCTATCTCTTCCTTATTCATCAATTGTTTAATTTTGAAACTCCTACTCCTCTTCTGGATATTATCAGCTCCTTTCTACTCAGTGTTTCCCATACTTTCTTAACAACGAAGTCCATCCCTTCCTCATTTAACCTCAATGTTGACTTTGAAAAGTGCTCTAACTACAAAGGTCTGTACTACTCTTCAAGGACATTGTGGACGAAAAAGCACAGATAACATAATTCCAAGCTAACCTTCACCACCACTAGATAGATTTCTTGACCTTGTTCAGGTCCTTGTCTTTTTTGTTAGCTGGCCTACGAGAGTCTACCACTAGGCCATTCAAAATATTTTTCAGGAAGATGTTCAGCTGATTGGTAATCAGTGGAAATTGATTGACGTACAATAACGCAATATTTGTTAAATCTACCGCATTGCTCCTTTTGCACACAGCGATGCCCGGCCTCCGGGATGTGGGATAAGTTGTGATGTAATGTACCCTTCAGAGCTAAGACAACCGGCCTCAGGGTTGTAGGCACATAACTATGTACGTCACCACGTGTTATCAGTGAAAAATAAAATACAAAAAAATCAGTGGAAATTGAAGTACATCTCCCAATCTTACATCTTCTGCTCTGTCATCATACTCCAGCTAGAATCCACTTTGAATCATGCTGTGTAATTTACAGAGGACTTCTCTGAAAGAAACTGGATTATATCCATACCATACATAGCATCCCCAATTCGCAGGTCTTCTCCAATGAAGCTTTAAATCCTAAAGGTTCACAAAAAATGCTTGCGGAAGCAGGCCTTCTTACATGCCTCAAAACTGTTGAATGTCCTGTCCTTCCACTTTCGACTTGCTCCATTACTTTAGCAGGCTTTTGCTAATGGTGCAGGGATATAACTGAAATGCTTTTACATTTTAGTATAATTTGTGTGTCATCCACTTCATTCTAGCAGTTGAAGTTGAAAGAGGAGATTAGCTCTTTCTTGACATATACTTTAAAGAGGAGGAGGGGGGTGGTGGATCCCTAAGGAAGTCTTGCACTCGAGGAAAACGGTTGGAGCAAAAGGAAGCCAAATATAGAAGTGCTACAACACTTTTAGGGTCTGTGGTTGTGTTAATGTCATCTTATGGTAAATTACGGTCCAATTCTGTGCTCCAGCTTAGATGGAATCTTGTTCAGATGTGAGAGAGAAGGTTCCTTTCTTCTCTGTAAACTGACAGTTGTACAGTGCAAGATATTTCATTAGGGTTTCCTTGTAGATAACCATGATAGTTAAATAAGAGAATTGTTTCTGTCATTTTTTTTGTTTTTTTTAGAATAAGTTTGATGTAGGCAGTTTTGAGTCCTTCCTGGAATAGATCAGACTCAAATGAGTGTCTCTGCTCATTATGACGGCTGAGCTGTTGAGAATATCATTGGCTAGGTCAAGAGTATGCCAGAATTCCAAAGCACCAAAGATTTTTGTCATACTAGGGTGGAGGAAGAGGTGTAGCCTTAGGAGTTTGGACACCACATTAGTGGACCTGTTGGATTAACAGATCAAATTCCCAACTCAAAGTCCTTGTAAATAAAAGGGACAACATAAAAGAAGATAAATGGGAGTCTACCTAGGAGCAGCGTGGGCCTGTCTCGGGATTTTACAGAAGATGGTCCATAGAGGTAACCTAGGAGCCTTTGCCACATACCTCTGGGATTTAAATCGGCACTACAATAGTAAGCCTATTGGGTTAACCTAGAAGCAGTTAACTTGCAGCCATGGTATATAAATAGACACAAACCTATAGTATGTCCATGGGTCAATCCAGGGTCAGCTGGGTATGGCCATTGTATAGCACGTATGCCCTTCTGTAGTGAGTCTGTGGATGCAGCCTACAATTTGCAAAGCCCAACCTTCATAATATCCACCACAGAGCCCTGTGAATGTTGAATAATTAGGTCTGTTGGACCACGGAGCAGCAAAGAGCAGACTAAAAATTTAAGAAAACTGGATACCTCAATGGAGTGGGTCTATAGGGTCAGCATACAAGCATCTAAGTCACAGATCTAAAAATATTAACCTGCACTGTCGTGGCTCAAAGGGTAAACCCCATAGGCAACTAGTTTGAATATGTAAATTTAGTAGACCGTGGTATAGTTATAGGTTATACGGCGCCTTAGGAACAATCGCACATATATTTGTTCAGGATAGTATTGAGTTACGGTGCTGTAAGATGAGGAGAACCACCAACCTCCCCCAAAGTTGTGGCCAAAGCCAACATAGAATTCACAAAATCCTCAGCACACGTCTGTCGCGTGAGATTAAATATCAATGCAAGTATACCCAAATTCTAAACACAGTTTCAGAAATCTTCTCTTTCTTTTATTCTTTTCTTTCTGATCAGCCAACACGTGTTTCATCGCACAAACTGGAAAATCATCCTGCGACTGGCTCAAGACCTTAATGTCATTGGTAGCAACTTTCCATGTGGTGATAATTCCATCCCACATGCTTAAGACTGCGGGTGAGTCTAGTATCCTTGCTTTGAAGTGAGTAAATCTGTAAATATCAGTAAAAGCCCCCCGCTACGCGCCTTACTGCAGCCGCAACTAGTTCAGTCAGTCCGGTCCTCGAGTACCAAGGGCAAAGCCCAACCTTCATAATATCCACCACAGAGCCCTGTGAATGTTGAATAATTAGGTCTGTTGGACCCTGGAGCAGCTAAGAGCAGACTAAAGATTTATGAAAACTGGATACCTCCATGGAGTGGGTCTATAGGGTCCGCATACAAGCATCTAAGTCACAGATATAAAAATACTAACCTCCACTGTGGTGGCTCAACGGGTAAAACCAATAGGCAAATAGTTTGAATATGCAGAGGCCACATGCACAGAAACCTTCAACAGCTCTAGAGTAGTAGTTTATTGGTTCTTCTCAGGATGGGATAGGATCTCCTGTTTTAGCTAAGGTATTAGGTTGATAGGGCTAGAGGAAGGAGGTAGATGTTAAATAGTTTACTGTTTTTGTCCCAGGGTGCAGACAGGCCCAAGCAGGACAGTCTCTACAAGAGGTCTTCTTTAATTAAGCATTACAGTGCTCCATGCGAGAAGGGGGTATATAAGGGAGGTTGGGAAGGCTTGTTCAAAAAGTCATGAGACTCCAGAAGGGCTTGAAACTGCAAGCATAATTCTTCAGAGGCTTCAACCTTAAAACCACCGTGAGCTTGAGGGCAGTAAAAAGTAGAGGAAGTAGGTCATGTCTTTTAAGTCCAGTCCCAACCAGATAAGATTAAGCTGCTAGCAAAACATATCTGTAGGTGGAAATTTAATACATGATAGAAAAGCCACAATGGAAACACTAACCAATGGAGAGAAAAGCCCCCACAGAGAAGTTAGGATTATCAGACCCAGCTGCTAAGTAGAAAAAGACGCTTTATCACTAAATTTGGTTTACATTTTTATTTGAGTGCAGCAGTAGATTAACAGTTGGTGCTGACTAATCATGTGTGTGCGCAGGTGGGCTGGTTGCCCTTTCTCTGACACATTCATTGTTTCTATAGCAAATGGGAGTACTAGATTGTTTAGTATGACTGATAGAAATCATTGTATATTTCATGAAATTAATAATATTTTTAAGATTAATGAGATCTTTGGCTTGCAAGTAGAACGTGTTTGGGGGCGCGGGGGTGTGCATTGAGGTGAATGTATTGGTGGTTGAGAAGCTGACCGTTTCAGGTGTATATTAAAAGAGAGCTGTAGTCCAGAGTTGTCTTCCTTTGTGGGTTACTGCTATGACTCGTACTGTCAAACCAAGAGTGTCTAGGTCAGGGGTATCCAACCTTTCCTTTAGCGAGAGCTACTTCTGATTAGTGAAAATCATTTTGAGCTCTGAAGGCCAAGTCACATGCGCAATGTTACCAGACACCCCCATACCCAGTTTAATTGATTAAGCCTAATATCCATAGAGCCAAAACTATGGTTTGAACAAAATACTTTGACTAAGGGCACTCTGACAGGGCTGCCATGTGTGTCAGTGAGAGCGTGGTCTTTGGGAATGTATGAACATGTGTGCGTATGAATGGGATATATGTATATGGGTGAATGAGTGTCATATGTTCTTGTGGCCCAGGACATGCCTTTCACCATATGTATATCACAAACGTACAAACTGTTTAGGTCGAGCCTGGGCAGCACAAGCGCTGCTCTGCAAGCCTTGCTGTATTGGAGTATAGAATAGAAGCCCTGCACACTCCCACCTATATTTGTAATTGGCTTCTGTCATTGTCCTTCCTAAATGCTGGCTTCTGATTCATTAATAGGCTTGTTAGTCCCTCCTTAGTACCGCATTGTTTTAATTCATAACCTCCCATAAGGACTGGCCCTTTTACTTCGGTTGTTACACGGTGAGTCTTTTTTAGTCTGTAAGCACTATTTTCTTTAAATTGTTTCTCTTACTGCAGGCACCACATGCTTTCCTGCAACATTCAGCGCGCCATGTGCGCTTTCAATTTCTAAGTAGCCCCGGACAATGGCTACCGCTTCTTTGAATAGGTGTCGCATTTACTGGAGTTTGAGCTATTGGCATTGTACATGACCGTGCCGTTTATTTATGTGTTAATTTTCAAAACGTATAAATAAAAAGCATAGTAATTTACAATGCCAATAGCTTAAACTCTCACAAATGTGAGACCTATTGCATTGCTAATGCTTGTTTTTTAATAGGAGAAATTTAAAGTGTAGAAAACTGTTATGCAAAAAATGTTCATATTATGGAAAAATGTTCTGCACTTTAAATGTCTCCCACTTCAAAAAAACGTTTTTTAGTTATAAATATGACCGGTCACGTGATTCCGATTCTGAGAGAGCGAGCAGTGTGAGCAGACTGACGCCGTAGCGGCCGCAGAGCTGTGGGACCTACGGAGCTGCGGAGCAAGCGAGACTCTGCGACACCTTCAGAGAGCGAGAGAGTGGAGGTGAGAGGCGGGGAGAGAGACTGGCGGAGAGGGGCTAACTTGCCCGGGCGGGTACGAGCAAGGAAGACCTGCGGAGCTTGTCACCCTTCCCCCTCCCCCTCACCTCGCGGTTTGGCTCAGCGCTGCTTTGCTTCACGCCGCCAAGACCCTGTCTAACCTCGCCAATCCCACAATTACAATCCAGCCTTACCTGTCTAGCCTGGAGTGAGAAAGACCGGTTCGGAAGTCTATTGGAGACAGAGGGTGCTAGCAGTGATTTTTGGTGACAAGCGCAGCTGCCCTTTAGCAAGCAGCCACAGCAAGTGAGCCTTTGGGGTCTTGCGGAGGTGGCCTGCAACACAGCCTTGGGAGCCCCGCTTGACTAAGTCCTCGTTCCTGCTCCAGCCCCCCACCATCTTAACAAAAGACATCGCTATACTTCATTTGCCCAGCTGTATTTCTATACTGTCATTGATACTGCCATTGATGCGGATCTCCTTTAGTTTTAACTTTGCGGGACGCGCAGCGGACGGCTAACGGATTTACCGATACAGCAACTACTGTGACCAGAGGGCCCTGAGGCAGTGAGGGGGAGCGTCATCAGCAGCAGCCCCTCCCCTTACACCGGCAGGCCATCAAAGTGACCTCGCGCCTCCCGCTTCGCGGGACGCGCAGCGGGACACGCCGGGCTAAGCCCGGGCAAAGGGCGGGCCGTCTACGGCCGTCCAAGGCCGATCGAGGCTGGGCTGGGCCACCCCCCCTGTCCTCCCCACTCCAACGTCGCCTACCTTCCCTGAACCAGGTGATTGACTTGTGCCTTGTCTCCCTCTGGATTTACAGGAACTGCCCGCCATAGACTCCTGACAGGCTTAAGTGTCTTACTATCCACATGGCATAACTGCATTTATGTGATCTGCGTTTCGATATTACCAAGTTAACCAATATGTCCTCTCACACGACTAAACGAAGGCCTTCTCTGGTTGGGGGCTCAGTCAGGGGGACACTCGACCACTTTATTACCAGGGCCGTTTCCGTGCTAGAAAAAGAGATCGCCATCACGGAACGCCGCTTATCACTGGACCCCGCTTTTCAGAAGCGATCTTCAATGGGCCATATTCAACAGGCCATTTCACCGCCACCTAGGGATCCTGACTTTGATTCAATCCCTGATCCTGGCCCATCTGCGCCTCATCGTGATCCAATAGACATAGCCTCTATTTCCACTGAGCCTGAAATTTGTTCCCTCAATTCACAACTCACTGTCGGCACCCCTCCCGTGGATTTATCACCTACCCACATTGTTAAGACCCCTAAGCGAAAACCGGGAAATAACAGACCCAGCCGCTCGAAGGCAATAGCAAAATCCACCCGGTCTGCTCCACCAAAAAAAAGGAGAAAGGATGGCCACTTGGATGCGCCTCAAAATATGCCCCAACCAATACGGTCCCCCACACGAACTAGGCCCCCAGTATCTTCCACGCAGCCTCCTATTTCCCCTTATTCTAATTTACTTACCGACATAGAGCACTTGGTAAGATCTTTACTCTCACCTCTTTTAGAGAGAGTTAAGAACATCGCATCACAGCTAGCATCTTTGGAAGTCTCGCACGCGTCTCTTCTTGCCTCAAACACAGAATTGAATTCCCATTTACGTAAAAACCCCTCGGTCACCCATTCTCTACCTCACCCTCTAACGACTACCCAGACCAACCCATCCAACCAAATACAGAACACACAAGCTTCCCTGTCTACCCTACAGATACAATCTTCCGTCAAAGGAGCAATTAGAGAAGATCCAACTCCCATTTCCACAGACCCCCGGGGTATTAACTTCTATAGGCAGCCCTCCTCAGCTGACAAATTAGATAGAAGCTCACACATTGACTTGCCCCCTGAAGCAGCACCTTATGTAGTCACCCTCATTGGCGTCCCAGTTCTTGCCCAGGGTAAAACGGAGAGCTTCCAGGAACTCAAAAATAAAGTAGTACACTGGCTGACTCAGAATAGACCGCTCCCCCCTGAAATCAATGGTGAGATTCTACACGTCAGGAGATTAAATTGGCTGGGCCCTAGACCCAAGGACAAACAGGGAGACGTCATCATCATTAATTTTCGAGATCATAGAGTGCTCCCTCATATTGTGGACTGGTACTCCCCGCGTAGGGGCTCCGGAATTTCAACGGCCGATTTAAGTTATTTTTACCCCCGCTCCCTTCTGACACATCCCACACCTTCATACCTCTTATCGAGGGCCACTCCCGAGATATGTCACTTCACTATTCCCACTTCTAACAGCTACGCTACCCTCTCGGGTTTGAACGGACAGGACTGACTCTCTCACCCTGGACCGATGGCTGACAATTCATCTCAAATGAGTATTCAGTCACCCTCCTTAGTACCAGACAACCCTAACATCACGATTAATACGTTGCCTAGTACCACCATGGGGTGGAAATCACCTCTTGCCACTGTTTCCCATCCTTCACTTCCAGTGCTACCGTTTCCGCCGGTTGTCCTGACTACCACCCTTCATTCCCCCCATTTGATCCACAGGGACCTTCATCTCTTGACAAATTCCCCGCCTTTTATAGAAACTGCCATGGCTGTAACAGACTCGCCGCCTGGTACTCTTTGTACGTTTGAGCCCTTGCAGGGAGACAGTCTCTTGTCTTGGAACGTGGCAGGTCTCCTTGACAAGCTGTCTAACCCTGCATGGACTCAAATCGTCTCCCGATACAGTATAATCTGCCTCCAGGAAACCTGGACCCCTACAGAGCTCCATCTTCTAGGTTCTCAGACCTTTCACACCCCAGCCTCCCCCAGTCCTTATGGCAGACACAAGGGAGGACTCACGACCTACATCTCTGTAGAACTCCGATTAAAACCAACCTATATTACACAGTCTTCTTACTACCAATTAATCAGTTTGTCCGGCGGCTCCATTCATAATGTCGTTCTGGTCAATCTCTATAATAACATCCCAAATGCATACTTGGACCCGGTGTTTAACGGATTAAAATCCGACCTAATAAACAAAGAGTCCCAAAACAACTCTGATACTTTAATTATCCTGGCAGGCGATTTCAACTGCCCGCTTTGTTCTCAGAATATCAGAGGCACTTGTGGTCGGATGACTGAAATGGATGATTCCCCTAACCATTTCTGTCACTCTAAATTGGGAGACTTGTTAAACAGATTATTATTTTATTTCAATCTATCCTTTGTTAATGATTTATGTTCTCCCCCTAAGTCCTTTAAACCCACCTATAATGGGAGAGGTTGTCATACCACGATCGACTACTCACTCATATCCACAAGGTACTCAGGCTTGATAACCAATTGGGAGACCCTTGAAATTCCTATCAGTGACCACTACCCCATCGAGGTTACCTTAAAGCTAACCCCGAATATTAAAGGCCCAGCCAGGCAGAACACCACTTATTCCCCTCCCCTGCAGCTGGGCACCACCATGGGCCTTTTCCTCAAATGGGACAAAGTAGTCCCCTCCATTTTCCTAATAAACCTGGTTACCAATAATTATGATCACTTTCAAATTTGCCTGTCATCTACGGAAACCCCACAGACAATATCCAGCTCGTTCTCCGTAATCATGACAGAAATCAAAAACCTTCTTGCGCGCGCGCCAAAGAAATCTGCCCCTTCCCCCCACGGTTGGTTTGACAGGGACTGCTCTAAAGCCTTGCGCGTGTTGAAAGCAGCTCTGAAATCCAACCCTAGAAACCGTCATGAGATCCAGATCGCTAGACATAACTACCGTACCAAACGCCAGGCAAGGAAAAAACAGCTGAAATTGTCGGCCTGGGCAGCCCTGGTGGAAGCCTCCGAAAAGAAAGATAACACCGCCTTCTGGAGGGCAGTCAATGCCCCCTTTTTCCGATTTTCCAAGCCTTCGACCTTGGACTCAGCCATCACCCCCGAAACTTGGGTCACTCATTTCAGCTCTCTATACAATCCTACTAACTTGGTCACTCTACCTTCTGAAACTGATTCTGTATCCATTTCCCCTCCTGATTCAACTACCCCCTTTTCTTTTCCCCTAAATATTGTTTTTGACCATGATGAAGTACTAATGGCTTTAAATGACAGCCCCTCCGGGAAAGCCCCAGGCCCTGACTGCGTCCCTATAGACGTTTTTAAGTCCCACCCTGACTTATGGGCCCCACTGCTCACTAATGCTTTGAACTCTCTGAATTCCACTGGTTTCACTTCCACCTGGCCATCGGCTGTTGTCGTCCCGATTTTTAAAAAAGGCGCGAGGGATAATCCCGCCAATTACCGCCCTATCTCACTTTTAGACTCCCTCATGAAGGTAGCCGGGCGAATTATTTTAAATAGATTACACGATTGGCTAAGCACTCAAGATATTATCTCCGAAATGCAATATGGTTTTAGGCAAGGCAAAGGCACCATTGAACAGGGTCTTAATCTGTCCCTTATTATAGCCAAATATACTCAGGCAAAAAAAGGTAAGCTCTACATAACCTTTGTTGACCTCAGCTCAGCATTTGACTGTGTTGATCATGGGCAGTTATGGGACTCCCTCACAGAAATTGGCTTAGACCCTACCATTATATTATTCATTAAAGAGCTGTACAGGGATGCATCGGCCCGCGTGAGATATGGCATCAACGGGGAATGCTCCGACAGTTTCGCTATTAGGCGAGGTGTAAGACAGGGTTGTATATTAGCCCCTTTACTTTTCACCCTTTATATCAACTCTGTCAGTCACCACCTGTCTAGAACTTACCACGATTACCCAACAATTAATGGTAAATCGATCCCCATCTTGCTTTATGCCGACGACGCGGCAATAATGTCCCAGACTCCCATGGGGCTTCAGAGGGCTGTTTCTGAATTTTCTGACTTTATGTCAAAGAGAGGCCTAAAAGTTAACACCTCCAAAACCCATAGTATGTCCTGTGGCCCAGGGATTGGGAAAAAGCCATGTACTATCTTTTTGAATGGCAACAAATTATCCAATGTCGATAGCTTCCCTTACCTGGGCATTACTTTTAATAAGAGGGGCACCTGGAGAGCTGCGGCCCAAGCCAGAGGCTCAGCAATGACTAAAGCAATAGGTGCACTGACAAACTTTTCAAACAAATTAGGGGGTCGCCCATTACGCCCCTTACTCCAGATCTATCGGGCGAAGTGCACCTCAACCGGCACCTATGGGTCAGGGATCTGGGGGATTGAATCTGTCGAACATCTTCAGCGCCTCGAGAATGCTTTTCTACGTTATCTCTTGGCTGTTCCCCCCGGCACCTCTACCCATATGGTGCACACAGAACTGGGCCTCACATACATTGCAGACACAATTAACTCCTCTCCCCTCATCCTATGGCATAAAATTTGGATCAACGAAGATACACCATTTAATAGGGAAATCATAGTAGACTGTCTAAAACTGACAGAGGTCAGGAACATTAAATGGCTGAACTATGTAAAAGGGTTATCCACTGACATCGGGCATCCGGAATTTTTTTTGCTGATCCATCAACCTTATCTCACATATCCAAAGCCGAGCTTAAGCGACTTGTTTTAAATCATCTGCACCGTAAACGCTGGCTCTTAGAATCACAGAAGTCCACCACTGTTGATTACCAAAATTCGATCACTGTGACTGGCATACAGCAATACTTATTACTAGAACCATCTCCATTCATTCGTATGCTCCTGACCCGTCTTCGCACTAACACGTTCTTCAGACTCCTTACTTTCCCTAATCCAAATTGCTGGGACACTGACCTACAAAAATGCCCCTGTGATGGCCTCTCGCCCCAATCCAACATCCATTGCATCCTTTTCTGCAGATTTTGTCACCTGCCAAGGACTACTTTTTTAAAACCACTGCTGAGATCTTGGGGTATACGCACATGCAAACTGGCATACTGCAAATTAAAATCTTTGGAAACCCCTTTAGTCCTGGCAGCTATGTCATCTTACCTGAAAATGACGATGAGGCTGAGGTCATCAATGCAACCCTAACCTGTTTTAAATTTTGTAGCTTAGCTGTACCTATCTTTTTAACTTTTGTGATTTTACTTACGTTATTGACTGTATGTAATTTTAGCTGTTTTAAGGATTTTTATTCATGTGTACTTTTTTGATATTGTATTTACATATCGAATAAAGCTCAATATCTATCTATCTATCTTATAAATATGACACTGTATCTACCAGCCACTGGGAGCAAGATGCCTTCTATGTGCACATGCCATGTATGCATGGTGCCATATTTACAACACAAAATACAGCCATTAGTTTAAATAAGAGGAATTTAAAGTGAATAAGCATGCTTCATAAAGATATAAGTGGCTTAATTGAAAGAGGAGAAAAACATTGACTCATTGTTTCATTATTATCCACTGTAAATAGCTCCCATTTGAAAAAATGGCAGTATTTTGCAGTAATAAATATGGGGTGTCTACTGGCCACTGGGAGCAAGAGGCCTGCTGTTTGTAAATTTAACAGTTTAAAATGAGATAAAATTTAAATGAAGAGTTAACTTAATCATTAAGTTCATTCTTGATTTTAGTTTTCTCCTATTTAAAAGCATTCAGAAACATAATTTAGTTCTCATGCTCCAATATTGAGTTGACAAGCACTTTTATTTAAGATTTAATTACCACAGTGCTTCAGTTCTTCACCTGTGTGTCCTAGGTCATAAATCTGACTCTATCACTGATAATTATCAGGCCCTGCTATCTGAAAATATTAATTTTATATAAACACAGACTTCCCTTAACTTTAAAAAGAATATGTGACCCTTTGCTGTTTGAAAAATGGTCTCAAAGCAGTGAGCTACTCTAAAGGTGTCTGCGAGCTACTGGCAGAGATGGACAAGAGAGAGACTGGTTGGAGACATCGATCTAGGTTATGGGTCAAGGGTCTGTCCACAGTTAGACCACAAGCCACGTTTAGAATTGATGGCATTTATGCATTGTGCCTAAATTAATTATTTTACTCGCATCCTTTTTTTCAAAGAGAAGAATTGTATAAATGATTAATAAATACCATAAATCCAAGGAAAGGGGCAAGTCTGTGGCTGTGTGCACTCATGGCATACAAGGTTGTAGATGTACATGTTCCTTGCACTAAAATGCGGTACATTTCTCTCTCAAAATATTTAGTATTTCACTTTAACTTTTCATAGTACACACACAAATCATAGCTCGACACTTATCAGATGCTGTGCATGAAAACACTAAACAGGAAATTTAACATGAGTTATTTATTTCCCTTTAGAAACGTGTTAATGTATCTGTTCTATCGATCTGTTCTTTAACATCCTTCTGTTTTGTCCTCTGTGTTTAGATTGATAAGAGTCCTGAAGGGCAGTTCACACAACTTATGGCTCTGCCCAGAACCCTGCAGCAAAAGATCACCGCCTTAGTGGACCCTCCTGGAAAGAACCGAGACGTGGAAGAGATCTTACTGCAAGTAGCACAAGATCCAGACTGTGGAGTAGTCGTGGAGCTAGGTACGCTAACAGTTCGAAACCCCTTTTTACTGATCAGGCCCCTGTCTGCCCCACGTATTGTTACTAGTTCTTTAACTTATATATAGAATGGTCTTTGGCTCCACCCCAAGCTTATCAGTCTCTCACCTCATCATAATGTCTTTTTGGTGCATCATTCCACCTTCTTGGAAGTGCTTCCATTGGCACTAATGAGTGACTATTTTTTCTCTGAAAAGTACACTCAGGCTTCATACTATCAAATTCAATTATTGATCTTCTATATGCACACCAGGCGTAAAGCAATCCTTTTGAGGTCGAGCCTAGGCAGCACTTGTGCTGTCTCTTCGAGACATGTTATATACACTTTGTGGGCTTACAACTTACCCTTAGGCTTCCCATTGGCTGGCTCCATCGTCGCTCTCCTATTCTTTCCCCCATTTGTCCATGGCATGCAATTGTCATTCCTCTTCCTGTGTTTAGCCATCCCCGAGAGCAGGGACCAAGTACTATAATAATCCACTGGTCACCATTTTAGCAAGTGTTTTACAAACTAATTTTTTGAAAAACATTCCACACGATCGGTCCTTTTTTCACTCCCTTCGCACTCCTCTGTAAACAGGCCGGTACATCTTGTTTTTATCTTGTTTCATTCCAAGACTGAGGTTAAATGACAGATACTGTTTGCCACTCTTCGGTCCGTGTCCAGCTTGCATTTTATTGCATCTTCTGTAGTTCACTTAATCTTCCTGTGCCGTCCCCACACCGCCACCTTCTACCTGTCACTGCTTGCCGTGCTAAACTCCTGTAACTGTATACAGAGCCTTTCCTCTCCCCAGATCTCCTCCTCACCTCGATCCTGCTTATCCCATTTTCTTAGTTCTGTCCAATGTGTATTCTGGCTGTCTGCTGCTGCCTGCAGTAGCACACCCCAGCATGCTGCATCGATGGTATGAGCGACGTGGACTTCGAAAGAAAGTTGCAAGAACCATGATGAGGGATTGGTGGCTCCACCTTTGCTCCCCTCACTTCTCCTACTGTCCTTTGCTATTGGCGCAAGTTGTCTGCAATGCACAATTTTATTTATAAAGTGATTAACCATTTTTCCATGCCCTCTTTCCCTCTAACTCCGTTGCTCTTTTCCCCCTCACTTGTTGCCCCGTTCCTCATCCTTTCTTCTCATTGCTTGTTGACCCATCTGTCCCTCCAGCCCCCCTTCCCTCCCTGTCACTTGTTTTGTCTGCTACTGTATAACAATTATGCTACAATATAAAGCCCCAGACTCGCCCGCCAGTTTCTCATTTCAAATACAGAGCAGTCTTAATTGACTGCGTGTCTGTACAGAGAATGTTTATTATACATAGAATAATTTTGGCCTTTTGGGAAGTCAGAAACAGTGTAAATTCTTATGTGTAGAGAACATTTGCTAACACAGTTTTTATTGAATTATTTACACCCATTCTTTATCATCGGGATAAAGTGTATGCACAATTTACAAAATGTGTGTTTTAAAGGTCCCTGACATATTCTTGCAACTTGGAGCATAGTTCAGGCACAAGCGCTCCTTTGTTAAAACGTGACTCATCCCTGCATTGCATTACATCACTAGGCAGTAACTCAGAAAAGGCGGGTAAATTGTGGGTCAGCAACTGTAGTTTCATGATGCATAAGCACGTACGAATCATCTAACTTTTTTTAATTTTTGGATGCTGAACAGTATTGTCAAAAAGCATCATTGTCAAAGCCAATAGGTTTGCTTTTGCAGCTAAAGGGCAAGACCTATTGACTTTGCCAATGCTTGTTTTCTTTTATCAGTATTGGGCTTGGTTTAATCTTTTGCCACGTTAAAATAAAACAAATTGGATTTGCCAATGCTTGTTTTCTAATAGCAATTGGTGTTTGGGTTACACTTTTAGTAACCTGTTTTATAATAGCTTTGTGGGACCCAAGCTTCAGGCAATATCTCAATGAACATATGGCATTAGATGAAGAGCTAAAATGGCACATACATTTACATAAAAATAAAACACTGCAGTAGTGTTTTCAAGCCACTAGGATGCCTGTAAGATCCGGTTATCTCCTATTTGCAACTAACCAATGGAATTAACTTCAATATTTGATAGTTTAATTCACTCAGACAATTTTTTTAAATATTGTGTACCTGGTAGGTCACATACAGCAAAAGTAATTGTGCTGTATTTGTTGTAGCCCTTTGTAAATGTGAAAAGAAAAACTAATACATACAATTTCAGAGTTTTATTTATGTACAATAAACATCAGACTACAGAAAGAGAAGTGAACACCCAAATTATACGTCAGCTTCACCGAATCCTAGATTAAACCTTAAGGAACCACCCTCCATTGAATACAGCAGACTCTAGTCAATATGAATATATCGAATTTACCCCTATCATAATATAGGAAGCTTGAACATCAATGATATCTTCAAGGCATACTTCAGTTGAACAATATCAATTTGTTACATCCAAAATGTACGGAGAGACCAAACTGGTTGGCCAGCTCTTCCAGCAGCTCAAATTACAAATTAAACAGCACAAACAATGGGTGTGTGGGCGGAATAGCCGACAAAATGGCCCACAAGAAGTGAAATATCGGGGCTCCGTCTGCCCCACAGTAATACTACTTTATTCTGGACGCTTGGAGGCGGTGCTAGAGGCAGTCTGTGGTTCCGGAGTCCATGGCAGCAGGAGAGAGGACACCCGGGGTGTACTAAGAGCCCCACAGGTCGATAAAGCGAGCCCAAAAGGAACAGAGGTGAGCGGATCGGTGGCTGGTGGCCCACAGTACAATATATCAAGCAAATGAAAACAAGCTTGCTACCCTTCCAATGTGCTGTCATACAGGTCTTTCACTCATGTCTCAAACAAACAATTAATTGTTTTTTTTAAAGAACCCTCATCCACCAACCTAGGTGGTGGCATGCTTTTATCATTGGATTCCCACTTAAGATGCCGAATCCTTCTTAGGTGTGCTACAAGGCCTGATCACAGCAGAGATGGGGGTTTTTTGTGGCTTGGTAAATTTGTGATTGAATTTTGAACTACCTCCAGGATATCCACCCTCAGGGAAAATATTTTAACTGTGGATGTCTTGGGTAGGGTTAAAAACAGTGAAAGTGGATGTGTAGTGAGAAATGAATGATCTCTCACATCGTTGTGTGTGTTCAACATTTGTCAGCCAAATATGAGTGCTGTTTGAGTCACAGTGGCTTCTTCAGGACCGAAATGCAAGGGAAAACCCTAGTCATTGAACACACCCTCACTAAGGCATGCGTATGTAGGGTGTACCATAGTAAGTTACGATTTTCACAAAACTTCTTATTTTATCTAAAAATGGATATGATGAGACAGATATTATGCATATATACCTGGAAGTTTGAATCAACGATGAAGATTACACAGAACTGGCACCAGATTATGCCTGTAATATCTAAAACAACTATTGTCTATTTTCTAAGTAGGCAGAAAACGTGCGGCACCCACTCATGCATGTATCTGCAGTGTCAGGAAGGGCGGGCACCAGACGGGTTCCTGAAGGACTGCCTCCTAGGAGACAGCCGGGTACAACGGCTTGAATGGAGAAGCCTGTGCTGGGCAATCGGGACTCTCCGGAGGAAGGCCCAGCCCCCAAACCAAGAAGTGAGACTGGGGCCTCTCATGATCAGGCCGCTCCACCATACTCTCTTGGATAGGGCCTGGAGGATCCAACAAGAGTGTTTAAGGCCGGGCGGCTCTGGGACCTTGAACTGTGAGGAGAAGTTAAAGGAATTAAAGCACTGCAGGGGTTCAGAAACCCATCGTACAGGTTTGTGTCTTTGGCACACAAGGGAGTGCAGGCAGAGAGCACTAACAGAGCGTTTCCACCATCACTGGTACTGGAGTGCGTCGACGACTGCCCTTATGCCCCCCTCTGCTAAGACTGAGCAATCGGTGTTCAGCTATCCAGGACGGCCCTCTTGGGGGTGGGCAGCACTGGTCAATTGCCATCTGCAAAAATGTACACGTTTAAGTTACAAATCTCTTTGAATTTTGGGAGTTTTCATGCTGTGAGTTGTTACTAATGGTTGTAACCGGGCTGCATGCATATTACCTAGCTAGGTGGGAGAGTTGATGTTACATCGGAGTGCCTTGGGGAAGGTTAAGGGCTGCCCTTGCGAAGTGTGGAGAAACCAGGTAGTTGAGATTTGTTGAACAGCGAAGTTACGCAGAAAAGTAGAGGTAAGCGCAACTGAGTGCACTGCATCAACCTTGGACAGGGTGGGAGTTCCCTGCCTCTGGTGGAGGGCCCTCCAGCCGGGCGGTGCCATGAGGTGTATATCTTCCCAATAACCAGCATACTAGTTGCCTGGAATGTCCAGGGCAGAATGATTACCCTAAACATTTTAGAATATACTCCTGTCTTCGCAGATACAAAGTGCATATTATGATGCTACAGGAGATCCATTTATTCCGGTCTGATGCATCAAAGCTAGGAAAAAGATGGAGAGGCCACATGTATATTTCTACCTAATCAAATTACCCCCGGGGTGATGACCTTTCCAGCTGGGGGGGGGGCCTGTTAATGTAATGAACTGTCCTGATAGAGCCATTGGAATTTCTACATAGTGGTAGTGGGGGATCTAGACAGCTTTGATTTCTGCCTGGTTAATATCTATATTCCAACTGAAGATGATAAAGCTTTCTTTCCGGTCTTAATCTGGGCCAGGACTCCCAGCATGGAGATACACATCATATGGGCGGGAGACTGTGTCGAAGTCTGGGAGGTAGATAAACATCTCCCTCAGGCCAGGAAATAAACCTTCTATGGAATGGGCTCTGAGGGAGGCAAAGGAAGAACTGCTGGACATTTGGACACACCAGCATGTGGAGCAGCACCAAGCTCTTACTATTCCCATGTCCTTGCCAGTTATAGCCGGATAGATTATATACTTGTGCGAAATGTGGCTGTTGATGCCTATGAGTCCTCACCCTGACTTGACAGGATATTTCTCAGATCAATCCCCGTTGTTGGTAATGCTGGAGCATGGGTGGCATTTGCCTAGAATCCAGCTGTGATGGTTGCCGGTAGAGGCCCAGACGGATGAGCCCTTTTGGGGTCCATATACTGGCATATACAACATCTTTTTTTCATCCTGCAGGGACAGGTGGGAATTGACCCACTGCCCTCTAGAAATAAAGACTAGTGGGAGTGAAGTGGACTAGGCTAGAGAAGTACACCTGCACACGGTATAGACAGTGCCTCTTGGGAAAGTTGCTTGTGTGTCTCCTGAAACAAGAGAAGCCTCACACGTACATTTTATCTGCATGGGCCTGATGGCTGTGACATAGTGGCTCGGGACAGAAACAGTAGGGCCTGGTCGGAGTTTTATTAGCATTATACGTGATTTGTAAAGTGCATATCTACTTGATAAAGGTTTCCCAGCGCTAGCCTCCTCACGGAGTCAGAGTCAACTGAGAATTACCACTTGAGCATAGTTAACTGTTGTTAAAGAGTTGAAAACTTCGAGGTTTTAAGCAGGTAATGAAAGGCAGTGAGCCATTTACAGGCTCTCAGCAACTGTGGCAAGGGGTTCCAGAGCTTAGGTCCCAAATACGCAAATGCCCAGCCACCTTGACGGGATTTCTTAACTCTAGGAACCTGTGCCAGCTCCAGATGGCTTGAGTGGACCGAGCGTTTGGGTGTATACTAAGATACAAGAGGTCTCAGATACTTGGGCCCTGTGTTGGATAGACACTTGTGAATGTAGCATAAGGCTTTAGATTGAACGCTACGTTCAATTAGCCAGTGAAGAGTTTGTAACATGTTGGCTGAGTAGGTGAGTTAAGATGGCTGGAGTAGAAGGGGTGCGGCTGCCTTTCTGGAGCCGTTTGAGCAACCTAATATAGAACATTGCCGTAGTCCAGTCTGAAGACCACCAGGCCCTGGACTACAGTTCTTTGGGCTGGGACCAGGAGGCATGCCAGAATTTTCCTCAGCCATTTAAAGATGCCAAAACAAGTAGCAGCTACTGTGTTGATCTGGTGGCTCATAGACAACTTGTCATCGAGCCATACTAGTAGATCTTTCATCACATGTACTGGGGAAGGAGTAGTGCCATGGATGACGGCCGCAGATGAGGACCCCATAGGGTGAGCATGCTTACCCACCAACATAACCTCTGTCTTGTCCCCGTTAAGTTTCAGTGAGTTGGTATACATCCACGATGAGACTTAGGCAAGACAGATGTTAAGGGCTTCTGCATTCACACAGGACAGGGCTATGCCCTACACTCCCATTTTTCCTTGTATAGAAAGCAGAGTGGAGTGTTTCACTATTTCGGATGCGGCACTGAGATCAAGAAGGATCAGTGTTGCAGCACCTCCATTATCTAGATGACATCGCTGGTATTAAGTGACACTGAGGTGGCTGATTCGGTGACGTGGCCAGCCTTAAAACCTGATTGCGCGGGCTGCAGTAGACCATTTAGTTCAGAGTAGGACATGAGCTGCAACTTAATGTGTTTCTCCAACACCTTAGCCAGGGTAGGCAAGAGCACAATTGGCCTATAGTTTGACCATATAAGAGGGTCATGGTTCGGCTTCTTTAGTAATGGTGTGACTAAGGCCAGCTGCCAAACTAAGGAAACGATGCCATCGGTCAAGGAAGCATTCAAAAGTTGGGTGAAAAAGTTGGATGAATTCTTCCATGACTGGCAGAGCAAGTTTGCCCAGTACTGGGAGGGGGGGGTCAGGATCCAGTGGAATGCCTGATCTGGTATCTGCGAGCAATGAGATAATCGATTGGAGAGACTGCTGGAGGTCTTTACAGAAGCCAGAGGCCTGGAAGTCCTCCCACTTTTTATGAGAGAGGCAACGATGGTCCTGATTCCCAAAGAGGGGAAGGATCTCTCTTGATGCTAAATGCAGACATAGAGTGGCTGTGCAAGGTCCTAACCACAAGATTGCTGAGGGTGATAGAGACATTAGTACTCCTGGATCAGACTTGATTTATTCCCGGGTGCAGCACAGTGTTCAACAATCGGCAACAGAACCATGTACTTCATTTGCTTGGGACCGCCAATGGGGACTATGTGCTCCCCGTGCTGGACTTGGAATGCTCTTTTGACACAATTGTCTGACAGTAAATGTGGGTGGTGCTGAGGGCAATGGGCTTTGGACCTTGCTTTACCCATGTGGGTGCAGTTGCTGTATATGGAACCGCTGGCCAAGGTCCCCCGAGTCGGCGTGGATCAAGGGTAGGTGGATAGGCGTCCTGTACTACGGACTTCTGACACTGTACTATCCGGTGTCTGCCTCCAGCGCCAGCTCGTTGGATTTTACAGCCCTGCAGTGAAGGGCATTTTTTCCTAACCTGCACTAGTCACCACTTATTAGGGTGCTGTATGTGTGGTAAGTGTCAAAATTAAGCCACTACCACTACCAATGAGTGTGTGAATCACCTGGTCCTGAAGAATTGCGGTTACTTTACTTAAGCAAGAAACATGTTGACCATCTATGACCACAGCGTAATACAGTCAATCTAACTGTAATATTACGCACTCTATTGTTTTTATTGTAAGAGTGGGACCACAGTCATTTAATAAACACCATTCAGGTTCCCCACTACTTATTTTTAATACACTCCCCTCACCACACACTTCTCACTTGAAGGCCCTCACCTGCATTCACCCACCGGCAACTATGGAATAAAGATCTCCATTAAAAGGCGCCATTGGGGTCGCCGATCGGGGATTGCAGCGCCGCCCCGATTCGGAGCAGACCCGATGATGACACTTTACATCTGGGCCACATGCTGACGACATATGACAGCTAGTCTACCGGGTGTGTGAGGGTCTTTTTCCTAAAGGAGGATTTTCCTCCTGACCTCAGGGACTCATTTATCTCTTTTTTCACCAGTAATTCTCTTTAGGAACAGCATACTTTCTTACTTATTCAAGGTGCATGTGTCTCAGATCTGTGGAGTCTGGGTAGATAGACAACACAGGGCTCAATCTTGTCTTGTTGAGCTTGCGGTGGAGCCACTGGCAGGCCGACTGTGGGCACGGCTGGGACAAGGATCTGCCATATGGTGTCACTGTATGCGGATGACACCTCAAATTATTTCCCAGACCCTGGAGACTCAGTGCTCCTCTCCCACAAGAGATGTAAGGCTTTGAGATGTCTGGAATGAATATGGACTGATCCAAATCTAGTCCAGTTCTTCTGAGAAGACTGAGGCATACAGCTGAGGCTCTCTCTCAGGAGCTGGAATTGCAATGATAAAGGGACAAATTCTTCTACCTGGGTATCTGGGGGACAAACGGTACAGTAGCCCAATATGATCTTAATGTGGGACGGTTATTAAAGGATCTGGCACAGTCTGAGTTCTAGAACACTCTGCCTCTCTTGGTTATGGGACGCATCTCATTGCCTTAAATAGGGTTCTTGCTGCGATGTCTGTACGTGCTACAAAATGCGACTAGACCGGCTGTCATGGCCATTGGTATGAGCAGGAAAGAGAAGCAGAGTATGGCTGGAGGGAATGGATGGTTGGGTGTACTTACCTGTTTTTATACTGTGCGGCAGCCCAGCTCCAGCATGCTGTGAACTGGTTTGAAAACAATTCTAACTGGAAGAAGGCTCTTCGGGCGGGCTCGCACGACTCATATACTCGTCCGTAACTGCTCATGATGGGAAAAGGAGTCCCAAAAGAGCTCCTGTACCTAGTGCATCTAACAGCGGAGGGGTGGCACTGAGTGGCATGCAGGGTCCTCCTAAAGGGCACAGTTCGTGGACGACCCGCCTCTATGAGTATTAAAACCATTCACCGCCCTGGGCAGGGACAAATGGATTGGAAATGGAGGGCGGTAGGGTGTGTGTGTGAGAGTAGAGACCTTTATTCAAACAACAGATTTCGCACATTTGATCAGGCCCAGGAGCTCTTTCAGCGGGGACTGGGACAGTTCATGTATTATGTGCTCTTGGCGCATGTAGCGAGGGGGTTTCGGTTCATCATCCCAAACAAGCCGCAGGAGCATGCTGTGGCGAAGCAGTTGCTGGGGTTGGCTGGGTGTCGGCAACTGGTGACACACTTACATGGGGCACTAGTATATGATAGAGGGGTATCTATGGGCAGGGCCAGGGAACAGTGCAGTATGGACTGCCCTGAGGAGATTACTGGTGCGGAATGGAGAAGAGCCTGCGAGCAGGTGCGACAGGTATCCCCTAACACTAGATTCAAAAGTGTGCAATTACATTATCCGGACTAGACGTATCTAACCTCGGCCGAGCTGACGAGGATATGCCCAGACAGCTCCGTTGCCTGTGGCAGGTGTGGGCTCCTCTCTGCAGATTTCCTACATCCTACTTGGTTCTACCCACCACTGGTGTGTTACTGGCTGTTGGTGTTGGGGCACTGACCCATACTTTGGGGGTGAAAGTGGAGGGATCATTAAAAGCGTGTTTGGGGGTGGTGCCATGACAAAAGCACTTTAAGATGCAAATGGGCATGGTGGCACTGGGAGTGGTAGTGGCTAGAAAGTGAGTGGCAATACACTGCAAGGCAACCAATGCTCCTGCCATGGATGCTGGGTGGCAGACCTGGTGGAATGGGCGCTGGCAGATGAGCAACTCCTCAAGCAGACTCTGAGAGATTATTAGGTGGTTGAGGACTTGCGAAGTGAGGGGAAATACTTGGAAGGGTCATGGACCTGTTGCCGGAGGGAATAGGATGAGGAAAATAATAGACTCGGCCACAAAACGGTCTGGCTGGGCTAACTGACTGGGGGATTGGACATTGCAGGTGGGGTGAGGGGACCTACGGGGAGACTGAATGTTGGAGGGCCTCGGATGCAAGGTAAGTCAGTGATATTGCTTGATTATAAGCTGTCAAATAATGCAGTGCTGTACTTGTCACTGTTTAAAACCTTAATAAATACAATACAATTGAAAACAAAACAGTACAAGTGGCAGGCTACATATCCGTGGCACATCGTGTGCATAACATATAAGCCAATTCAGATAACCACTCCCTCTGCTACTGACAGTAGATAGCCAAAAATAAGAAAACCTCTGCATTTGTATAGCAAGCAGCGCCCTAAACCAATATGGTTTTTCAAATAGTTAGTGCGGGTCCTGTTATAAAGGTCTTGAAAGCGTCTAGTGATCTCACAATACTATGACACAGCTGTTGTCCTTTAAGCATCATTATCGACCATCAGCAAAGTAACTGTCCCCTACTGGAGTGGTTATAAAAACCAGATTGGGACTAGCAAGCATGTTGTTCTGCACTGGTATCCTGTGTGTTGGCTTGCCATATGTTATTTAATGACCTTCGGAAAACAGATATCATAATGGTGGTTGATGAATTGAAAGTTTACCTGGTTCTGGTGTATAATTCTTATATGTATTTAGTACAGATACAGTTTTCTTAAGTATTTAGAAAACACATTGTCTCAGTCATCTGTTAATTTGGATCTAGAGGGAATACAGCAAATTATAAACTCCACTTTTATCTTCCTAAACTCATGCTTGGTAAATGATGTCAAGCCATGCCAGGAAGTTTAAACCCTGAAGTTGACCACACCACCCGTCTAAGTGGGTTCCTTCAATCCGGCAGCCTCAGCTGAGCAGTGTCCATGGGTAGCCTTCATCCAATCACCCCCACTCTGGTTTTCCCCATCACCAGCCTCTATGATGCTGACCTCTCCAGGTCCTGATAAACTCAGGTGGATGGATAAATGGCGTGTTAGGTCAGCCAGTGGCAGACTACCATGTTACTGGCACAGGTGACACAGCAGTGTTGCAAGTTATTGAGGACTCCTTTTGGGCCACACAATGGCAGTTGCCACTACAGCATGCAGTGTAGCTTCCCATGTCAGGCACAACTCTCGTCACAGCACTGAAAACAGGATCGCTGGCCAGATCAGGCGAGAGCTGTGCGTTGATAGCAGAGCCTCAGAAAAGTGTTCTTCACATCATCAAAATAGCCACACTCCCCTTTATTCAATTATCCTTTTATATAGTACTCCATCATTACCAGTATTAGGGCACTTTACATAGAAATCCGTTGAGCTAACTTACGATACAAGAAGCATACCAGATAAAGAATTACATACAGATAATGAACTATATTAAGACCTTAACTGAAGAAATAGTCCACATGAGTTAAGTTAGATGCTGTAAAAATTGATCTAGGGTGATCAGGAAACAATATTAATACAACATCAGATTGAACAGTTGGGTTGCATGTGGTTTCTGAAGGATCTGCTTTGACCTTATGCCTGTAGGCATATTAGATTGTCATACATGGCAAAGACGTCTTGCAGGTAAATAAGGGATAATTGTGTCACATTAAACCTCGTGCATGACGTGATAGGCAAGACAGTGAATTTTACAAAGAACTTTAAAAACAAATTACTCGTGCTGAGCTAGCTACTAGATTAGGTTATCATAAATTGAGCAAGACAAGGATCTAACTAGAGACTATTGATAAGTCTGGCTGCCACTTTCTTAACCAACAGTCTTTGTCATGCTCAGCATTTAGGTAGTCTCAGATGAAGAGCATTTTCGTAATAAGTGGCTGTGGTAATTGTGGCAGAATCCACCATCATTCACAATCTTCAGCTGATATCAAATATACTTGTTAAACTGTCCAGCCAGCCATAGTTCTTTCTTCCTATGTAGTGTAAAAGTATTCCCTGAAAATGCTGTTGACTTTGCAAATAGAATTGGAAATGTGCTTTGAATAGTAGTTTTTTTTCTTTATATTTGATGTGCCAGTTTGTAACCACTAATCTATCTAATATTCTCTTCTGATAAAATGGCACCTGTTTTGTTCTGCAGATTTGGATAAAGTGATCAGGGAAGTTGGTTTTTCGAATGCATTAAGATCTGCAGATGAGGAAAAATATGGAAAAGAGCTGCATTAGGATTATTAAGCTGCAAAGTAGAACCAAATGATGGCTGTATGAAGAAAACTAAACTTCATATAATTGATGCTCTGCACATGGCAATTTGGTACTGCAAGGTTTATTAAGACGAGAGTAACGTATATCATATTAGATCGCATGGTGGTCTGGCTAACTTAAAATTGCAAACAAAGTAATGTAAAATAGCCTGTAGAGTTCCTAACGTAAGGTAACATTTGACTATATCCCCATATTTCAAGATTCTAGAGAGCTTTCTGAATCATAAAAGCTCTGGCGTCCTCGACCCAAATGCCCGAATTCAAATGAGAGCTCACTGATATTTAATTAATTAATTAGCAGTAGCTCGGAAACAAGTGGACAGCATACCACCATGACAACATAGGTAACTGAAGACTAAACACACATAGTGCCCAAGAAGAGGAGAAATTAAAGCAAGCATTCTCTTATCGAGTTTTGTGCTCTTCATACACCAATATACGCCAGGGAATAAAATAACAAATTAAAATATCAACCAAATACAAAATAAATGGTTACATGCAGACTTTGTAAGAGAAGAATATGTTACTCAAATTTCTCAGAAAATAAAGGGGACACATGAGAGTTAAAAATCTGGGGCCTACCAGGCGGGGAGCCTATTCTCAAGCTAATAATATGGACCGCTATGCTCTGCAGAAGGGGTCACCGAGTGGGTCAAGCCAGTCGCCGGATATCCAGAAGGAGGTCTCGCCCTTGGCCCCGGAGCTCTCGCTGCAGGATGTCATGGGGGCGCTAGAGGGGATGCAGACCTCGATTGGGAGACAATTTGATGCCCTGGCGCATAAAGTGGATACCATCTTGGTGGACGTTAACCTGATCCGCGCAGATTTGGGCAAAACCAACGAACGGGTTAAAACCCTGGACCTCAAGACCACGGGCCTCGCTGATGAGGTTTCGGAACTGCAGACCGAGGTTCGCAAGCTGAGGACCGAGAGTGATCTCGCCGCCCGTCGGCTGGAGGACTTTGAGAGCCGGGCCAGGCGCAACAACGTCCGCGTTATCGGGGTCCCGGAGTCCTCGGATGAGGCTTCGGTTGACCTGCTCGTGGAGGACTTGGTGCTTAACCATCTGCAGCCTAAGGGTCTTGGGAAGTTCTTCGCGGTTGAAAGGGCCCACAGAGTGCCGGGTGGAAAGCCCAGGGTGGGAGCCCCGCCGAGGCCGATCGTCGCCCGGCTCTTTCATTTTCGAGATCGGGACGCTATCCTGCAAGCATCGAGGATAACGGGCCCGGTCCCCTTCCAGAACGCGTCGGTGAATTTCTATCCTGATTTCACCCAGCAGGTGCAGAGGCAGAGACAGGGCTTTCTGGGGGTGAAGAGGCGCCTCGGGAGAGGGATCTGAAGTATGCCATGCTCTTCCCTGCCAGATTACGTGTGGTGTACGAAGACCGGACATTCTTTTTTGAGTCTCCCGCCATGGCCGATGAATGGCTGGACGCTTTGCCCCGACGACGGACGGGAGAGGACACTGCCGCGGATGGGGACAGTGGCCGGGATGGGCAAGGGTGATGTTTTCAGAGCTGGTCTGACTCGATTTGACTTTATCTAATGACTTGAATAGAGTGCAGTAAATGCGGAGGGTTGCGGGAGGACGAGGGGAGCTCTTTCCTCCCTTAGGGTACTTTTTGTAGATTTGGGTTTGGTAGGGCGACAGGCACACTGCAAGTTGGGGGGGCTTTGTAAGCTGCAGCAGGGGTGCAGGGTGGGGGGGGATGGTTGGGATTTTGGGTTTGTTGTTGGGGGGTTTGTTTCTGCAAGGCGTAATGATCATTCTCGGGATTGTTCCATGGTGGCTCTTCGGGTGGGGGGTGGGCCTCTTTGTGTTTGGGGATGGGGGGTAGAGGTTTAAGTGTTAGCTGGAATGTTAATGGTTTGGGAGATCGCATTAAGCGCGGGATAGTTTTGCAACACTTGAAACGGTCAATGCCAGATGTTGCCCTACTGCAGGAGACACACCTTATAGGTAATACGTGTTATGCTCTTAATAGGAAGGGTTATAAATTCATAGCTCATTCGGGATTTTCCTCCGGGTCCAGGGGTGTGGGCATCCTAGTCAGGGCCTCGCTACCATTTGAGGTGGACTCCACAATTGTTGACGATAGGGGGAGGTTTGTGGCGGTGGCGGGGAGGTGGGATGGTAGAACTTTGGTTTTGGTTTCGGTTTATGTCCCTCCAGCCCTGCAGGCCTCCACGTTTACAGATCTGGGTAGGGCCTTGCTGGATCTCCCGGGAGGTATGCTAGTGGTGGGGGGGGATTTCAATGCTGTCGGCTCTGGGCTGCTGGATAGGTACCCGCCCAGAGACACTGGGGGGGCTCAGAAGTGGCTCCCAGACTTACTAGACACACTCGGCCTGATAGATTGCTGGAGGCTCCGGCACCCCACACAGCGTCAATACACCTTCCACTCCGGGGCGCATGGTAGCCTCTCTAGGATTGACTACCTGCTCACTTTGGCTGTGCACGCCCCACTGGTGTCTGAGGTCAGGCACATGGCGCGTGGCATATCGGACCATTCGCCAGTGTGGGTCAGGCTGGATATAAGCCGCGAGGGAGGGGGAAGGGTGGCTCCTATTAACCCCTGGTACTTTCGAGATTCCAAGATGCGCAGCGCACTGGTGAAGACAGTGGATAATTTCTTCAAGGACAATCAGGGGTCCGTGGACTCGGCTGTGTCGTTGTGGGAAGCATTTAAGACCGTGCTGCGAGGGGAGGCCCTCTCACTGGTAGTGGCGGCCAAGCGGCGGAGAGATGGCGAGGTTATGCAAGTGGAGGAGGAGATCGGGGCTTTGGAGGGAGCGTTAGAGGAGGAGGTAACAGCGGCCTCACTGCATGAGCTGAGCTTGAAGCAAGCCGAGTAAAAGGACCTCGTGACAAATGCCGCTAAGACCCTCAGTAGGGAACAGCAGGGCCGCCTGTATGATGTTGGTGACAAGGCCGGGAAGCTCCTAGCTTGGCTGGATAAAAAAGAAAGGGTTAATAGAGTAGTGCCGGAGTTGACGGGAGAGGGGGGAGAGGTGATTGTGGAACCTGAGGGGATTGTACAGTCTTTCTCGGACTATTTCCGTAAGGTTTATGCCTCAGTGTCGGATAGGCCGCCCGAGGACTCGCGTGACCTCTTGAGGGATATCGCTCTGCCCTGTCTTTCTGATATAGATAGAGATGATCTTGATGGAGACATAACGGTCGATGAGGTGGCGGGAGCTATTCGCGCGCTGAACCCGGGCAAGGCCTCGGGCCCGAATGGCTTGCCGATTGACCTGTATAAGCTGTTCCCGGATAGGGTAGCCCCTCACCTGCGCGCCATGTTCGTGGAGGCGCGGGGGAGTGGGACCCTCCCGTTGGACCAGAGGCTGGCGACAATTGTTGTGATACACAAAGATGGTAAACCCCGAGATAAGTGTGCCTCATATAGGCCCATCTCACTCCTCAACGCCGAGCCGAAGATTCTGGCTAAAATCCTGGCGGGCCGATTGGTCAGGGTACTTGGAGACTTGATTCACCCGGATCAATCCGGCTTTATTCCGCATCGCAACACCGCGTTAAACCTTCGGCGCCTTCATGGTGTGATCGCCAGGGCTGGCACGCTGCGAGAACCGGCTATTGTGGCGTCTCTTGATGCCAAGATGGCCTTTGATACGGTGGAATGGGCGTATTTGTGGGCTGTGCTAGCCAAGTTCGGCTTTGGCCCTGGTTTTGTGAGTTGGGTGAGGTTGCTGTATGAGGGACCCCTTGCGAGTGTGGTGGTAAATGGCCGGGCATCGACTCCGTTCCGGCTTGGGAGGGGGACTCGGCAGGGCTGCCCCCTGTCGCCTCTGCTGTTCGCCCTTGCCCTTGAACCGCTGGCGGCGTGGATACGCTGGCACCCGGACATACGTGGCCTTCGCTGGTCACACGAGGACCGCATTTCGCTATATGCTGACGACATCCTGTTGTATCTTGCCTCGCCCAAGAATTCATTCATAGTGGTTTGTGACGTTCTTACATCTTTCGGTAGGAACTCGGGTCTCGTCATCAACTGGAGTAAATCGTATTTATACGTCTTGAGTGGTGAGGTTCCACCGGTCCCGCGAACTTGTTCGATCCAGATTGCTCAGCAGGGCTTCATGTATCTGGGGATCTTTATCTCCATGGACCCCGCTTTGCGGTATGAGAGAAACCTGCTCCCCCCTGCGGCGGGATGTTGAGGGCTGGCGGAGGTTGCCGCTCTCCCTCGTCGGGCGCGCTGCCTTGTTCAAAATGATGTCCCTTCCTCGGTTCCTCTACGCATTGCAGAATACTCTGGATTGGGTGCCGGCCAAGTACTTTCGGGAGGTCGAAAGCCTCCAACGAACGTTGTTGTGGGATGGGCGGCCGCGGATAGCGATTGCTAAATTGACGCTTCCATGGTATGACGGGGGTATCACTCTTCCAGACATCCGACGCTATTACTGGGCCACCCAGTTGTCCGCGATTAACCATGGTCTTTATGGCCCGGCTCTCAGCCCTGGTTATGCCATGGACAGATGGTTGCTGCGCGGTGGGAACTATCTTAGGGCATTGTATTCGCGGTCCCTCGACTCGTCCCTCACGGGGCCCACTGGGGTGGCGGTGCGTGTATGGAAGATGGCGACTGACTCTCTGGGCTGGAAGGATAGGCTCACCCTAGCTACCCCGTTGTTTGAATCTGAAAGGTTGGGTAGGCTTTGGCATACGAAAGGGTTTGATAAATGGGACTTGATCGGCATCTCCAGGGTTGGAGATGTGCTGACTAAGGGGAGGGTGAAGTCCTTTGAAGAGTTGCAGAAGGAGTATGAGTTGGGGGCATCCGAGTTTTTCCGATATGCTCAGGTGCGTCATGCCCTGCGGTCAGCCCTTGTGGAGGGTGAGAGGGTGCCTGAGTCCTCTCCTTTGGAGGACCGGATCCTTGATGGCCATATGCCAGAGAGCACGATCTCGCTCATCTACAAGAAACTGATAAATGTTCGGGCTGATATGCTTCTGGGGCTGCGGGACCAGTGGACCAGGGACGGACTCGAGTTGGATGATGAGGACTGGCAGTCTGCTGTTTCCTCTCCTAAGGAGGTTGCGATCCCGTCGCGTCTGAGGCTGGTGCAGCTCAAGATATTGCATCGAGTGTATGTGACGGGGCCGCGACTGGTTCATATGGGATTCTCTGAGGAAGGCCTAGGTAGGAGGGGATGTGGTATGGTTGGTACTTTCCTCCATATCATTTGGGAATGTGGTGTCATCACGGAATTTTGGAGGTGAGTTCATGCGGTGATGGGGGAGGTGACGGGCATTGCTATGCAGCCGGAAGCGCGGTGTTATCTCCTGAATGTCTGGGGGCCCACTGATCATGATGAGGCGCAGACCCAGTGGGTGACTCTGGGTAACATGGTTGCTAAGAGGGACATCGCGCGCTTGTGGGGTTCCGCGGGGCCCCCCACGTTAACCGCGTGGAAAGAAAATATGGACTGGAGTATGCTCAGGGAGAAGACAGTCTATTGCGCTAGAGGCCGCCCTCGGAAGTGGCATGCCATCTGGGGGCGGTGGAATCAATACAGGGGGGGAATATGTCTTGCCCCTGATCTCGATCCCCCCGAGGAACAGCTTTCTTCTTGATCTTCTTTCCAGCTTAGTATGCAGATGTGATGGTTAATTGACTTCTTGGGCCTCTGCTTTCCCCCCGTTTTCCTCTTTTCACAGTACTGTAACTGTTAGACGATTGGGGTCCGGCTCCCCCCTGAGGGGCTAACACCGTGGGTATTCAGTGTGGTTGCCTTGCTGGGGTTTGTTGTGTGTTTGTAATTATTTTAAAATGGAACCTTTTCACTGCTCCTTCAATGCACTGTGGACGCTTCTTTGTCCTCTCCTACCGAAGCTGCCGAACCTCCGGGTTGTCGGTTGAATAGCTGTGTCCAGATTCTTGAAGAAATAAAGGTTTTATAAAAAAATTAAAAAAAAATCTGGGGCAAATGAGTGGCCCACTAGATTTTTACCTAAATTAAGGTGACAGCACAAACAACTTAGTTGTCTTATCCCTCCAACACATTTTTGTCAAGAGTAACAAAATAACTTCTAAGGTGGATACTTTCTGAGAACTGTTTCTGACTGTCTTTTAATTCATTTAGCTTAGGTCGTACTATCTTCTTGACACTTTTTGCCCTGGGATAATTATACCGAAGAGAGAATGATCTTTACTTAACAGAACTGCTGTGTTAGGCTACAGGAAGGATTTGGGCCCTTGAAGTTGTCAATCACTTGTGAGAGACATTTATTATATTTTACTGTATGGTTATTTGCATAGAGCTTTGGCCTAATGTGCTTTCTAATTATTTCAAGTGTCTTTTCCGTGTGTATCATTAATATAGTGCTAATTTCTTTGAGGTTACTGAAGCGCTTCGACTTTCATTGAGTTCCTGGTCACCGATCGGAAGTATGACTGAAAGTGTGGTAGTTACAGTTAGAGCTGTATAGAAAATTAGGTGTAATGCATGTGGGCTGTGGGTCGGTAGAAATGTACAGTTCGCTTTCTGGGACATGAGCATAAGTGTTGCAAAGTACTCTAAAGACAGACGCAGCATCACATGCGGTTACTTATGCTTTGTGCAGTGATTGAGTGAAGCTATATGTGGGGTTTGTATGTTAGATGGGTTGAACCTTGAATTTGATTGTGTATAATTGTGTGAGTGGTAAACCATTCTGTTGCTGGGTGTACCATTGATATTCTTGGCAAAACCTCTCTAAGAGATTAGCTCCAAGCTAGTAGGATTTCGATCAGTGTAGTTCATGGTGGCACTTGAAACAATGTTATACGTTTGAGAGTTTGTCTTATTTCAGTAAGATATATTTTTATTGTTTTGTGAATTTGGAGTGGCTGTAGATTGTCCTTATTGTCTAGGCATTCTATAGTTTACATGTTTGTATTGAAGAACATGCTACATAGCCTAGAGCCTTCTGAAAAATAGGATAGTTTGTTGTGCTGCTCTTGATTTGCAAAAATAATTGGCAGAGGGCTGTATAATGTCTTGTGGGCAAAGCACTGGGCTTTAAAAATAATTCTTCCTTCGGCCAGTAGGCATGTAGGGTCTTCAATGCAAGGATAATGTGATCACTTCTGTGTAGACTAAGAACTTGTCGGCGTTGGTGTTCTGATCTCAGAGTGAGTTGATTAGGCATTTTGTAAGATCATTATACTCTGTTGGCATATTGTAGTCTTGACAGCACGAACGTTCAAGTGGCACTTTGAAGTCTGTGATCACACGCAGGCTCTTCACTTCTGTTTTGGTGTCCGTGGTAAATCTGATTTCCATTATCCAGAGGGTAGTATCTGTTTTAAGTGGGTTTCATTTGAGATAATTTTTAGCATCCAGGTATCAAGAGCCTGCAACCAGCTTGTAAGTCCAGATGTCCCTTGGTTTTATTTTTTATAGTTTATGCACAATCTGGATATTTTCAGAATATTTGCAGTAAATTATGTTTAGTAACGGCAGGTATGTTTTGAAACCAAGAAGTTCAATTGTGGTTCCCGGGGAAACACCTTCACATTATGTGAATGGTAATGAAGGGAATGGAGTTAGTGATATGATTGTTTTTCCCTTGTTGAGGAATGACTATCCATTTTTGTGCAGTACCCTACATTCTTGTATCATTTAGTCTTTTATGTAGTAGTATGTAGCGTACAGTATAAAGGGCTGCTGAGAGGTCCAGTAGTAGTAGAGCGCAGAGACTCTAGTAGAATTTATACTGTTCTTTGGGCTGTCCCTGATAGCTATCAGTGCTGTTTGAGGTTGTTTTTCGAGAGATTCTGAAATTTGGATGAATGCTGATTTTGTTTTTGTAAGTTTGTCCAGAAGAGGTTCTTTCAATGAGGTCTGTAATTGGTCAGATCCTCCTGATCCAGTAGTTGCTTCTTCAAGATTGGTTTGATATAAGATGTTTTTCGTTTCCTCATAGAAGTAGGTGATAGTATGATGCCATTAGTAGTGGTTAGGAGGGTAGCAGTAGTGTTGGTGGTGGTAGTAGGAGTGGTGAGAATGGTGGTGGTGTAAAAGTGGTGTTAATGGTGTTAATTGTAATGGTGGTGTGGTTTTATTGGAGGTGGTGGTAATGGTGGCAGTAATGGTACTAGTGGGAGCAGTGGTAGATATGTGCTGGTACAAGCAGTTCTGGTGATGAGAATGATGGTGGCGCTGATGCTAATGGTGGTGGTAAATGTGGTGTTTGGGTTAGTAATCATGGTGATGGCAATACTGGTACCAATGGTTTTAACTCAGAGGCTGACCCAGTCTCTACTTTATGTATGCTGTCCTTCGGAAGCCTGACCGATGTCTGTAGTATTTTGAAAACTATGATGGAATAATTCTCAAGATCTTAATTAGTAGAAGCGGTCTCTCTCGGCCAGACCTAAAATACATACAGACTGACAGCCGCAAATATTATGCTGAAATTTTGCACGGTCAAGTGCCACAACCTGCCACATTTGTTGTATATTTTTTCAAACTTGTCATTCCATATCTCACAAACTACTATTTACCAAAGAATACCTTTTAGAAATGATCCTGTTTAAGATCTGTTGTGCTTAACTATACGTTGATAAAATCAGCAGTCTATATCAATAAGACGTATATCTGATTCTTAATCAAGGGATTTGTTTTAACCTCTTCAGTGCCCATGACGAGATGGTCTCGTCATGGAGCACGGTTGCGCTGTGCCCATGACGAGACTATCTCGTCATGAACCCCACCCACTAGTGCAACGCCCGGCACAGGAGGGGGAAAGGGCGTGGCACTGAAGGGGTTAATATTAGCAGCAGCATACTATTCTAACCTAATAAATTCAACCTTGCCTTCTGAAGCTCCTACATATCAACTCTGTCACTTAGTCAATAGACTAGATGTTAACATATCCACTGTTTGTGCATACGTATGACACCACATCGAGGTCTAAAATGGTGCTGTTTCTGAATCTTTGGATAACCTCTTTTCTGACCCTGCAGACCCTATGCAGGCATTAATACCCAAGAACAAAACCATTGCAGAATTTTGTGTAGTTTAATATAACCCATACTAAACCACAATCGGTGTCTTCCAGCAGCACTGTACCTCAGTAACCAGAGGGTTAAAATATGCACTTCCAACTTTAAAATTATTGGTGAAAGATTAAATAATTTTAAAAGATGGTTCTTGGTCCCAAGTGTCCCACCAGTATTAATGAGTTGCCTCTGGCTGATAATAGGAATTAGAATAGTTTTGCTGTTGCTGCAGTGTGTTCCAAGCTTACTGAAGAGCTGCAATAGATACCTCGAGCAGCCTTGTTTTATTTCAATAAATTAAGAAGCTGCATTAAAACACAGACACATTGTCTGTTACAGAGTCTATATGATGACTAACATCTGTTTTCTGTCTGCTCTTTACTGTATACAGGCATTTCTGGAATTGTGAAATCGTCCAGTCTAAGTCAGAGTGCCAAGGGCATACTCACAGCTGGTAAGAATTTGTACCAAGAGGAATACTGAACAGAAAATGAAAGGCAATAGCTTGCGAGAACTAAGTTATGGTATTCAATAATGGTTTTTATTTGTATTGAAAAGCATTTACATATTATAGAAAAGGGTTTTAACACAACGTCGGTCCATACAAAGTACACTTTGTGGCAGGCGAAATGCATTTTTCTTGACCAACGCAAGTATTTTAAACATTGTTTTGTTTATGGCCATTATATACAAACTGTATTTTATGCATATCGGTGTGATCCTTTCGATTAATGATAAAAATGTGCCATGGACTCAGTTCAAAATGAACTCTGAAATGTTAAGTGTTCCTGTGTCCCAAGAAGAGTGTACATAAATAATTGTTAGTCCCAGCAGACTCATAAAGCAGAATTGTGAGTTACACTGAACAGCTTTGCTATTTAGATCGAATATATTAGCAGTAGCCAACACTGTGATGGGAACATATTGATTTGTGTTGTATATCTTTCTGAGGTTTTTGAGGTGCCCCTCTAATGGAAAATACATCCGGTTTCCTTTTACAAATGAAAATCTTTCGGAACATTCTGGCTATTTGTGCTTTACTTTAGCACGCACCAAACCACACCATTGACCATGCTTGAAAACCTTGAGAAGAGGGAACGCAATATTCGTAGCATGTGTTGGCTGCAGATTATGCACTCTTCTGTCATCCGTGAGGGTCATAACTTAGGCCTAAAGCGCCTTCTCGGTGGACTTTTAAATAAAATACCGTCAAATTCCCTGTGCAATATGCAGCTAAATGTGATTGTAAATTCTGAAGATTTTTCCATATCCTTTGTAAACTGATCCAAGCAGCAAGGCTGTGTTTTGTTAAAAGGTCTTTGCAATCTGTCATAATAAAAGTAGATTGAACAGGCTGGACCAACACCTGGTCGTAGCATGATATACCTGCCCCTCGGATAGGAATCCCTCCTCTCATACAGAGGACGAGACAAGAGCCCAGGTCTACCTAGGTAGGAACACAAAACACAGTCACAGTAGGAATAGAGCTGAAAGCAATTGGACACTTTTAGACTCGCTCATCAATGTGTTAACTCCTTGCTTAGTCTTATATGGAGAGTTAATACCCCTTCCACCAACCTAAAACTGCTGGAATGCTTCCTCGCAATTTTGTCCCAATTAAATCTTCCAGACTCTGAATAGCAATCCAACTAGTGGGGCTTCTATCTTGCTGTGTGGTCTGGTTTTCTATATAAGCCCCCTTGTACCTGAGGGGTAATGGTCTCCTTGGGGAAGGAGTTGCTGCCTGCCTCATCTGTTCCCTATGAGGTGTTGTCTCTGACGAGGAGTTGGAAGGAGTTTCCCATGTGCTGTGGGTTCCTCCCCTGCCCCTTTCTGATGGTGGCTCAGGAACCTTTGCAGGCAGTTGAATTTGAAGATCTCCTTACCTCAGACTATGGTTCTTGACTCCTGCAGAGGAAAGGTTTTCTTCCCACTGCCATCATTGGACCACTGATTTGGTGTCGTCTCAGTTGTTTGGGTTGGGTATTTTGTACAGCCTCCTCCATCAGGTCACTTTGCTCCATTCAACATTTTAAGAACAGACAGACCAAAAAAGAATAACATTGCTCCCAATATTAACTGATTACAACATTGTTGTCGACATTACCACAACATTAATTTAAGGAAAAAGTATGGAGGGTTCCACCCCACTCTGGATCTTTATGATCGGAACCAGATGCCCATCTGCAGAAGTTTGATGTTGACTTTAGATCAGGACCTGGCAGACATCTAGAACAACAACTCGCAATGCTTGGTCGATCTGCATGACTTACTTCCACCTACAGGAAAATAGGAGGCAGTTGATGAGAAATCAGTACCACCAGTACAGAGTGCTTTTCTTTGTTCTCAATGTGCTTCCCATCCTCTGGATCGTCACCAAAGTTTTGGTCCAGTGGCCTCAATTCTGAGACTGAAGAAACTTCAGTGCTACCCATAACTGGATGGCTTTATCACCAGAGTGGTGTCAAGGGAGTTAGCAGATGCTGAAGATTCAGATCATCAGGGCAATGCTGAACACGGGCCTGACAAAGGCTTTCCTCCTCAGACAGTATAGCTACCAACCACAAGCGATGGAACATTTCCTAACCAACTAGACTGTTTCCTCATTGTAGTTCAAGAGGTTTCTGAGACTTCAGTCCATTCCACATACTGTTCCCATCTGTAGTTTTCCTATAATATAAGTTTTTAATCTATTGTGGGACTGTTGGTCTCACAAACATTTTTTAACAGGATTCAATCAATCAGAAGGCTTGTATAGCGCGCTACTCACCCATGAGGGTCTCAAGGCGCTTGGTGGCGGGGTGGGCAGCTGGGAGGTGAATGAGGTGATCTTAGTCCACACTTCAGACAACGTGAGGTTCTTCATTTTAACCTTCAAGGAAGTTCTAATTAATTTTCGCTCAAATAGGACCGCCATATCACAACTTTAGGAATAGCTCTGTAATCCCATTTGAGCATGACTGACTGGGCACTGCCCCTGTAGAAACCTAACCCGTCGCTTTTTGATGGTTCAATTCCTGACAATCCAAAAAATGATGAAAGGAGTTGGTTGCTTTCCATTGTTAATTTTATTTCGGACCTATTTATGGCATGAAACATTTTGACACATATAACGGTACAATCCAGAATCGCTTTTCTATTAAAGGAAGTCTTTAATTCTCATTAGGCAATCTGATGTGGAGCAACCATTCAGTGTATGTAAATCCATGCCCGTAGATACATTAAACTTTACATAATTTTTTTTTAATCTGGTTTCTGGTTATATGAAAGCTCTGGCTCGTGTGCTTCCCAGTAGCTATCCTGAACTTCTGAGTAGGGGTCTTCAATATCCAGTCAGTCATGTGTGACTGGTGTTTATTCATATGTACAAAATGTTAGAAAACAACACAATACAAACAAATTTGTATAATGCATTCTTAGGCCTTAGTGCATCCCTAAACTGTTTAACATGGCTTATGCAGTAAGGCTTATGCAGTAAAGCTCCCAATTCAAATAAGATGGATCGCTATGAATAATGCTGTTCCAGAATTAAAACATATGCTCCTCTCCTTTCCACATGCGCTGCTTAAGTCCGAAACAAGTAGGATAAGTTATATTTTTCTTTGAGGCAGTGCAGGAGGTGGTCAGCTACATGCTCCCAGCAGAGGGGAGACAGAGTGTGGTGGTGGAGGGGTCGGCAGTTGGGGGCAGGTGGGCACAGGGTGGATGGAAGTCCTGCCATAGCTAATGTTCTACAAATGTATCTATGCTTTGTAAATTAAGAGTTCAAAAGGACAAGAATATTAGAATGGTTTTCAGTGTTTAAAAGTCACTGCCCCACACCCTGTGTGTGTATCTCTGTATCTTGATCATTGTCCGCCTTCAGTCCTACTTCTGTGTCTGGTCTGTCCCGGTTTTTGCTTCTCAAATCCTGCTCATCCTACCCTCATTTTCTGCACTGGTGGTGATAAAGCAGCATATAAGCCCACATCGGATTGGTAACGCGGGCAGTCGGGCATAGGCCGATGGACCGGTGCCTAAGGGTCACCAGTGCCCCGGTTTTTGTCCACCGGCCCAGAGAGTCTTATTGTCTTCCCAACCAGGCCACTGTAAGGTGGGGGGGCAGCATCATGAGCAAGGAGGCTCTGAGGGGGTTGCTTTCAGCAGCGTTGATAGGCCAATATTGTTCTGTCTGCTGCAGACTTTATCTTGGCCTCCCGTTGGGCCGGCGCAGATGCCCATAAGCAATGTCCCACTCCCCTGCTGTGGGCCATCATCACCTTGGCTCCCTGCTTTTGTTCACCCCTTCCCTGCCAGGCCATCACCCTGAGGCTACAGTTGACTGGGCTGGGGAGAGTAACTGAATGGCCTTGCTGAGGGCCTGTTGTTGACACCTCGGCTACAGTGTCTTTCAGGCCTTGGTGGTGGGTGTGTATGTTTGCATAAACCTCGCTGTGAAGCACCTTTGCCAGAGCGGAAAATTGAGATAATGTAATGTTAGGGTCAGCTGCCGAATGTGGAACTGTGGAAATAGGTTCGAGTCCCAGCCTCACCGCAACATCCTGTGATTCTAGGCAAATGACTTAATTGCGCAAAGGCTTAAAATAAAAATGAATTTGATCTTTTGTAATGTAACTGGTGCTCATATAATTGCGCCCTTTGGCCGAGTTGACGCTATATAAAACTACAATAAAAAAAACATAACCTTCTGTTTGCTCATTTTTTAAGAATCTGCAAAGGCTGGAACTTAATAAGAGAGGGTTCTTTATTGAATAATAAAAAATGTCTGTATTCCTTCTTAAAATGGCTTTTCTTCCTTTGTTTAGTTTTAACTATCAGTCACGGATCATTCAAGAAGCTTTAGACCACATTGTAAACTGCTTTCACCTTACTGTTCAAACTTTTAAAGTACATATCGATCTGGGGGAGAAAATACCAGCTTTAGATGATTTTCTTAATTTTCATAATGGCAAGGGCATTAAAATACTGGTTAAAAAAAACAGCCAGGTAGCAAACATAGCCATATCAGGAGTTGTGGCCTTTGGGCCATTTTATTTCACTTCCCCGCCTATCGAAAATGTAGTGCTTCTAGTTTTCACCAATGTTTCTAGCGCTATGAGCTTTAAAATACATAATTTATCAAACATTTCTCTAAAAATTAGCCAGATGAGACAAGCCAAATGCTGTTTCGTGAACGGCGTATCCAGGAATGTTGGCCACTTTTTTGGGAGAGCCCGGGCCGAATTGTGATCCCAATACGACCCCGATATAAGCTTCAGTTTATTTTTATTGGTCATAGTAATCCATAGTTGGTAGGCTGACCAGATCTTGACAACCAAATACTGGGACATTTTACAAAAATAAAAGGACTACAACTTTTGATCAACGGTGCTGCTCCGAACAATAACTTTTTTCAACATAGGAACACAGAAGATGCACTAAGAAAATAAATAAAATTTAATTTCTAAAACTAGCATAATACCTGTTAATTAAATAGCTTACTTATAACAGCTGCTCGCCAGCACAACTTTAGAACACCCAATAAGTGCCTCTTACTGGTTTCAGTCGACCCCCTATAAAAACAGGGACATGAGCCAAAATTGCCGAAATCTGCCGGGATTGCTGGTGAAAACCAGGGACTGTCCGGGCAAATCCGGGACGCATGGTCCCCCTAATAGTTGGTCAAAGTAGGACACCAGAAAAATGTAAAATCAACATTCCCACAATGTAAAAGAAGATGGCAGACGGTAAGCTAAACAACAGAACGTGTCAAAACGCTGAAACTCCCTTGGCCGTTCTTGGAGGAATATTCACTCTTCTTGTGCTAATCATTTTTAATGGATTTACAATTAACAAAGCAGCAATTATGAAAATATTTATGTTAAATGAGTCTTCCGATCTGTATCTGCCTGATATTCGTTTTTCCTCTATGTGCCCAACATTCCACGGATTTGAAACTCGACCGTATAATTAATAGTTCAATTTCAGAGCATCGTATGTGACGTGTATTTGTTTATATCTAACCTCTTGTTTTGTTTCTGGCTTGTTTTGAACCTGGATATCTCCTGGAAATAAATCCGGTTACTCTGAAAGCGAGTTCTGTTGTAGGACTGAATACTCGTCATTAATAACAGATGCATAAGAGCTCATAAATATTGCACGTTGAAATGCACGTTTCCAAGATCCGAAAACCCGTGACGCACCGATGCGCATCTAGTAAATACACCAGAATGGCTGCTTACATCATCCGCCATTTTATTCCCGAGTGCTCGCTGTCTGAGTGCAGTTATTCATTTGGGACCTGCGGTAATGACCTACTTGTCCTGATGATGCTGCTGGTGTTACTCATGGAACACGGGTTTGCTGCTTTTGAGCAAACTATTCAGGTTCTTTCCCAGCACACCTGATGATGCAGCCAGTGTTTTTTCCACACACTGTCTGCTATATGAGACCTCTTGGTGATTCTCAGACCCTCAGGTCTTCTGTCCCAACAGAGTGTCGTGGAAACTCTCCAAAACGAGAAACCTAAAACAATAAGCGTTTCTTTTTCAAGGGTGCCTGTGTGAGCAATTGCGTTTCTCATTGTGGCTGGTGCTAGGTTTATTGCCAGTATGCACCACTAAATCTAGTATTGCAAGTGCGTACATCAGGGGCTTTGTATGAGTCTATTGTTGCCCACTGATAACTTTATTTCATGTTAACAGATATTTGTATAGTGCTTTCACAGACTTTAGTATGGCCATGCAGCACTTTCAGGCTCGGGTAACTTCTCCCTCAGGTTTTGAGAATCCCATCACACACTATAGTCTGTTTCGTGTGTCAGCACGAACACTGGCAGTTTAGGTAAGCTTTATACTAAATATTTATATTTGATTATAGTGTGGGGTGGAGTGTGGGTAATCGGAGATCTTCCTCAGTGTCATGTATGTGCCACCTGAGGGTTGAAATGTGTATTACTCAGCTTGAGGTATGTGCAGTAGGAAACTGAGACTATGTTGTCTTGTTAGGGTCCACAGTATCCCTTTTAGTCTTGTTAGCTGTCGGGTGTTGGTGCAGGGTGGTGTTCATTGTTTTTGAACAGTGTTGGATGTATGTGCATTGTTCTGACTAATGTGTTCCGTTGTCCAACTATGTGGAAGATCAGAGTGTGTGGTGCAAATGCTTAGTGTTCCGTCCAGTGTGTTGTGTTGCATTTTCCCAGTTATCTAATGCGGCTTAGGTACTATTTGAAGCCACACACGTTTCTTTACATCCAAGAGCATCTCCCTGTAGGATGCATGCATGGCTACTTCTGTTATTTATTATAATGGGTGATGTTACTAGTGCATTGATTCCAAACTATATGGAATATGTGAACTGTGTTGGTTGAGTAGGCAGAGTAGTGTCTAATGTATTGTGCTGTGTGCTTGTTGCGGAGTGATGTGAACTATCATAGTATGTATGCACTGTGTTGGATGTGGAATCAGTTTTCTGTCTAATGCTTCCTAATTGATATGGAGTGTAGGAATAGATGTTCCGCTCACTCTCCTGCAGCTATGGTTTAACCAGGCAATCTTCTACCACGTTGCTGCTGCTCAAATTTCTCATCCCATTCAGAGCAGCTACTTTGTTATTACCTGGCTTGTAAGGTAACGTCTTCGTGACATAATGCTTCCCCTTTGGGAAGTGTACATATGAAGGGAGATATTGCTATTATTTATTTCTAGGATGCTGTAAGAAGTTGGGGAAGATGTTGCTTATTTCAAGCTACATCAGCTATGGGGGTGGTAGGAGGGAATCCAGTCTGATGAACACCAAACTTCACTGACACCCCAAAAGGACAAAACAGAATCAAGGTTTTTTATAACATGCTGGAACCCCACTCCGCTTGAGGTCAAATCCTGACCTACAGTGCAATTCATGACACTGTCTAATTAAATACATGAAATATTACCAAGGATGCTATCCATGAGTCAGCGAGAGGAAGGATTCAGTGAATGGGTATGAGAGAAAAAGTGAGTTACAGTGTGCGTTTCTGTCTGTCTGGTGTTGTTGAGACTGGATTAATGCAACAATGTCCAAGCTGGAGTCCCATAGAAACAGATACTGAAACTGCATTGACCACAAAACCAAGCAGCCTAGCTCTGTCTAAGATCTAAAACAAAGTTTTCTATCCCTCCAGGACTCATAACATGCACTGGTGTCTAGTGGCACAGAGAAAGAGTTCAAATTTCTCTGCCTGCACATTCCTCAAAGCACAGCGGACCACAACCCAAATTGTCAACGTTTTCTGTTCCCAAGCAAGATACAGAACAATAGCATGAGGTACAAATATGCAAACATGCTCACACAGGCCATAGGACCCCTAGAGGTTGGTGGGGCCTTCTTGGCAACTTGAATGCTCTGTGCCTAGATCAGAGGAATTGGTTTAATCTGGGAATAGTAAAAAAACAAGGAAATGTCTATAACGATCAGCTCGAACAAGAAATGGTCCATTTAAGAAATTGGATTGGACTGCCCACCGCAAGGATTAATCCCACCTCATGTCAGGGTGAACACTCAAGGTTACTAAATTAAACTGACCTCAACTCCCTGGTAGATCTGGCACAAAGCAGACAGGCTTAAAGTAGGGCAATGTGTAAATATTTATTCAGTACTGAAACAGTAATAGTCAAACCAAATTTGAAAAACACAGTAGAATTTATTAAAGTACACCAAAATGACAAAACTCCAACACTGCAAACTAGAAATATGAATTTTTTAAGTTTTAGGTTGGAATAACTACAAAAAGTGCAGGGTGCCAATGAGAGTCCCAATGATAGTCTGTGGTTGAGGTAGATAGGGACCTAGGCACGATTTGGATGCACCAAACAGGTTCGTCCCATCAAAGATTTTACCTTCTGACTTTCTTTTAATTTCCAGTTGTTAGACCTGACATCCTTGGTGTGATCTTCCACCAAATAGTTAGCCTTCTCCCCTTGCTGTTTTCTGGATTTCATTTTAGTTGGCATTAGGACTCTGTGCACTTTACCACTGCTAACCATGGCTAAGGTGCTTGTGCTCTCTCCTTTACAAATTGTAAAATTGGCTTACACCCAATTGACTCATTTAATTTACCTGTAAGTTCTAGTAAAGTGCTACTACTATATGTTCCCAAGGCATGGGAATTAAACGCTACTAGTGTGCCTGCCACACTTATTGTGCCACCCACTAAAGTAGTCCTTTAAACATGTTTCAGGCCTGCCATTGCAGCCTGTGTGCAGTTTAAAACTGCCAATTCGACGTGTCCAAATAAATCTTTGGCCAGGCCTAGACTGCCCTTTTTAATACATATGTTACCCCTACGGTTGGCCCTAAACAGCCCATAAGGCAGGGTGCATGGCATTGTATTTAAAAGGTAGGACATGTGTTTTTCAGTTTTACATGTCCTGGTAGTAAAAAACTCTCATATGTTTTTCAGTACTGTGAGGCCTACCTCTCCCATAGGATAACATTGGGTTACTATATTACATTTAATAAATGCTAATTTTTCATTGGGAACAGCTCAAAATGTAATGTTTGGTCTTCCAAGAATTTTAATTTAAAGTCTTTTTCAGTGATAAAGTTGCATTTTAAGTCACAATTCTGAAATTTGGCACTTGTAGAAAATTTACATTTTCTTGTCCTAACCAATCTGATAGAGACTTCTAGCTGAAGATTCCACAGAGTCATTCTTGTGGCTCTGGATTTGGTGCAGAGAGTTTGGTATCCCAAACTGCAAGTATGAGTATCAGTCTTCTGATCAGACTTCCTCTTCAGGAGGATCTTCTATCGCAGCAGCAGAGCAGGCTCTTGGACCTGAACCTGCGCACCGTCTGCTTTCATGCGTGGAGATGGAGCGATGACAGTTCACAGCTTTCGACCTTCCCCGCGAAGACTGTATACTCCGGCCGTTGGACAAGTTTGTCACAGGGTGTGCATCCAAAAGCATTGATCCTCTTTCTGCACCCTTATGCCAAGTTATTTTGTATGTTCTTTCTCTTGCCCAGAATGGCTCTGCTCTGTGCAACAAAGGTCCATACCTGCCGAAAAGAGTAAGGTTTTGCTTTTAATATAGGAGGTACTAGTAAATGGTGATCCTGTGGGAATTATATAAAGAAAAATGTAGTTTACTTTAAAGAAAATACTTGTCATAACTCTGCTTTTCATGTCTTTATAGTTTGATCATCTTTTAAAACATTGCAAACGTCTTCTATTTTAAAAGGCATAATTTTGAATAAGAATACATATTGCAGTAAGACCACATTCCTGCACAGTGCCAGTCTAGTGCAAACATACTGCATACAAATTAAAGCTTTTAGGGTGGAATTAACCTTGGTTATCTGTTCTTTACAGGTATTACTAAGATTAGAATCTGGTTCTAAAAGGATAGCTCATAGTAACAGTCTTTATAGTGTCCTTTAAATAGAGCGCTCTTATATAGTTACTAATTTAGAAAAAGTTCATCAAGAAAACATAATGGAGTGCAAACGCTTGTTTAATCAAAGAAAATAATTAGTGATTGTTTTTGATTTGCTCTCTTTTTGAGGTAGGTCCTCTGGTTTGACTAGTTGATGCGCTGCATTTTGACTATTGTGACTGCTTCCTTGGGGCTTCCTCAGGGAACATTACGGATATCTATAGTTGGAAAAATAAAGTTGTAAGTATTTACTCAATATGTGGCTTTTTAAAACTAAGTGAATCTGCCTCAAGGTTGAGACATACCTGATGCAGAGGTTGGGTGGTACTTCTGGCTGTGAATATAGGAAGGGCGTGTAAGTTTGGTGCCAGTGACTATGGAACATGTCACACTAGTAGTGAGCTTATAATGTCTTGCTTACCTAATAAGCTTACCATCAATGACCAACATTGGGGGAGGGATGGGGTGCAGTAGGCAAAAATGTATGTCCTTGGACAAAAACTGCGAAGGACCCAACATAAGTGTGTTGGAGGGCACAAGCTCAAGGCTACCTGGTGTTCATAGTGTTTTAGGGACTTAGGTCGCTTTGATGTGTTTTGTAGTCTGATTACGTGCTGGAAGTTTGACATGGCATGGATTCTGGTGCCTTTGGTTACTGGGCTCCTTTCTTGGTAGGTTTACTTGAGATTTACTTGAGGTTTACTTGAGATTGACGCAGGTACAGAGACTAGTTTTTTAGGTTCTCACACTCGTTGTCTGACCCTGCTAGTGTCTAAAGTGGTTGTTTTTGGTGTAGCCTTCTGGTTTCTCACTGCACATTTAGTGTTGTTTTTTAAAAGTCCAGAGAATTTGCTTGTGACAGGCTTGTTTTGATGCATAAAATGTCATGTTATGTGTAATTGTAAGGCGCACTGTCACGCGCAAGGTAATCTAGTGCTGAGCAGCTGTGTGTGCCTAGCCCTGCCTGTTGTAGGTTGTTTCATTAAAAAGCCAGGTTTTCAGTTTCTTTCGGGATTCAGAAAATGAGAAGAAGGAGGCTCTGATGCAGGTTGGGAAGCCTTTCCATGCTTTAAGAGCGATGTAAGAAAACGCTCATCATTCTGATCTGGTTCTGTGTATTCGTGGGATGTGTTCGAGTAAGAGTACTGTGCAGCAGAGGTGTCTTGATGGTTTGAAACGAGATCTTTCCCAGGGAGTACTGTGCAGCAGAGGTGTCTTGATGGTTTGAAACCAGATCTTTCCCAGCATCTTCATGGTGTGGTAATAGGATGCAGTGACAGCTTTGACTTGTGCTGTCATGTCCAGTTTGCTTTCGATGATTATTCCAAGGTTCCTGGTGAGGGTTCGGGGTGTGGGTGTTGGTCCGAGTTCGGAGGCCACCAGTTGGAGTTCCATAGTGAGGTGGTCTTCCCGAAGATCACTACTTCCAGCTTGTCCGTGTTGAGCTTGAGACAGTTGGTGTTCATCCAGTTAGCAACTTAGTTAAGCTAGCAGTGAAATTGTTTTTTGTGTTAGGGGGCTTGTCTGAGCGGTAGTGTACGAGTTATGCGTCATCTGCATACGAGAGGAAGTTGATGTTGTGTGCGCAGATGACATCATGTATGTGTTGAAGAGGGTGGGACTGAGCGATGAACCTTGAGGCACTCTGCTGATCAGTTTGCGGGTTACCGAGGAGTAATGTGCCAGACTGACAACTTGTCCTTTAAGAAGGAGCAGATAGTGGGTCCTTGGATGCCATTCTCGTGCTGGCGCCTGATGAGGATGGGGTGTAAGTTCAAATGCTGCAGAGAGGTGCAGGAGACTGCAGGCTACCGTGTCTCCTCTGTTAGGGATCATGCAGATGTCATCTGTGGCGCCGTAGAGAGTTATTTCTGTACTTTGGTTGGGCCTGAATATGGACTGCTTCGTGTCGAGGAGCTGGTGGTTGCTGAGGTGGTCGGTGAAGCATTGGTTGATTAGTTTATCACTTTCTAGTTTCTTAACTGGTCTGTGGGAACCTTTCCTTGTGACTCTGAGTGGTGGGAAGTATTAATTGAGAATGCATCATGTATTTCTCTGGGAGTGGGTCTTTGTTTTCATGGGGTTGAATTTCGGAGGAACATATGTATTCTGGGCATCTTCTTTTTAAAAGACCAATATTAGACGTATTCCACTTCACTGTGTATGAGGTGAGCATCTAGTGGTGAGAACACATTAATGAATTGTTATAATGTATCACAGGTTACTTGTCAAGCGGAATCTTGCTTTGTGGAATGCATCGAGCAGTTTTGATTAGGGAGAACGTATATATTTTATGGATTTTATCGTTGTTTTGTTGGATTAGTAGCTTTCCCTTCCGTGTTATTTTTTTAGCCGGTGCCTGGATTTATACATGTCATTTCGCAAAGGTTCCTCTGACCATTATTGTACAGGTTGCAGCTATGATTTACTCTGGGTTAGAATTTATTTTCTAATTTGTTTTGCCCATGTAGATTAGGTCACTTGGACATAGGACAACATACACTACACATTTTGTAGTACAGTTTTGATTGATTGTCACGTTTTATATATAAATTCTGTTCCAACAGTGGTTTGATTACGGACCGTGCAAGTTCCATATTTTTGGGGTCCATCATGGTCGGGCTGTTTTTATGTTAAACTCCTACCGACTTCAAACTATAATTTGAAAACTTGAATCACTCTGCCGCTATGTGTCTAATTTAGTTTTTTTTTAAAACTCCAAATGATATATCTAATAATCCATGCATTAAGGTGGCACGAAGGTGCGGTTTGAAAAGAGCAGGGCAATAATGTAATTTATTGAGTCTGCGAGTAATTGTGTTTACAGTGGTGGGATTTATGTTGAATTTTGGCAGCAGCGGTATGTTTTGTCAGTACAATTCGAATTGTTCATTCTTGGTGGGAGTTGCCTAAACCAATCTCTTTTCATTTTCAGGTGTGAAGAAGACAATTTCATACAGCATGAGAAAAATGTTCAAAATGTGGAAAGGATGGCGCAGGAAGGACTCTTGATTTTTCTTTTTTAACATATGGATGTCTGGCCATTGTAAATAAAGTGACTTATTTCCGAAAAAAAAGTTCTCGTGCTTTCCTGTACCGAAGTAATGTGCTAATTTATTTTGTTAAAATTTGAAATAATTTGTAAGAGGACTTACACGACCGTTAAGCCCTCTGTACTCCATTCATGCTGCTTTGATCTCCATCCATGTGCTCATTTTTGGGCCTGATCCTGGTGTATCTGTTGCTTTTATATTTAGTGGTGCTACAACTAGCCCCAGCACAGTATTGTCTTGAAAACCATTAATCCGTTTACTGTTTCTAAACAATGAGAACACTATTAATTTCACTACAAGTTTCTAATGGATTCCATGTTGTTCCTGGTATTGTGTAACATAATACCTCCCTGTCTCAAGAACTATAAGTGAGGAAGAAGGAAATCATTGCAAGAAGTCAAGCAGGAAGGAGTGTCAAACTGGTACAGTCACTAACGCATGAACCATCATTGGACATCTGTAGTGCAATTTCAGCAAATATTTGTTTCGCCACAAAGTGTAATATCAAAATGAACGGCAACATGTACAGAATGCACATTTATTCCTGGGAAGTATTTTTGTATTTCTGTTTCTTGTGAACAGGCACATGTACAGCGTTGGCTCTGAAGTGCCTTTTCCAGACACTGCGGTGCCAGAATTATCACATGTGCAAAATTCACAATCTGGATCATATTTAAAGTCTCTTTCACCCCCCACCCCTACCCCTTTTTTTCCCTTTTCTGCGGGAATTGAGAGTTGCGATCTAGAGGTCACTGTTATTAACTTTTGCAAATACTTCTATACTTGAAAGTTATTGCTGTGTTTCTAATGTAGCCACTTTTTGCAATGGTGGTTACATAACAATTCATATGCATTGGAAAATTACAAAAAACAGACTACATCCACTGTCCTCCCACTTATTAATCTTTTCACATTCATGATTTGAAATTTGAGAATGTATTATTATTTTGCGATTTAATGTAGTTTATCAGACTGCGTTATGTGATTAAATTTGTATGCAATGAATTATATACATCAATTGGATGTAGCCTATGTATTGCTGCAAACAAATAAAAGCAGGTCCGCAAAGTGTTTTTGTGGCTGGTTTAAGGTGATCTCGGTGATAGACTGTAAGTTACTCAACACATGCTTGAAGGATTATTACACATTGATCAATAGCAAGTCTTTTTTAACAATAGACGATGACTAAGTTACCATAAAACTGAACCTTCAGTCAAAACAACTGACATTTATTTATACTGACATGAAATCCCAGTTTGCTAAGTTGTGTTATTTTAGGAATGTGTATAATACAACTGTCAGACTACTTTCCTATAGTCAGTGTACTGGGACACTTTTTCATTCCCTTGTTTCCACTGATGATTGGTTTTATTTATGTTTGCTCACATTTTGCATTAGTAAATATTTTTGTGTATCTCAAAGTAAATTCTGCGAAGCATGCAATACTTCTTTTTACAGCAAAGAATTCAAAGTGTGTGGTAGTGAATACATTTAAGTAGCTGTGTGTCTGATTTAATGAAGGAGCTATTCAAGAAATGGCTTGTTTCAGTTCTTTGATGTGAATGGCTAAAGAATGGAACTACTCTAGTGTATGTGTCCAGTATCCAGAGGCAGTGGGTTCACCCAAAACGTTTTAAACTGTTAATGAGTGAGGAAATGTGTAGTTTTATTTGGCTTCAAAGGCAGAGTGAGCTACACCAATGCACTGTTTGCTTGACCTCGTTCTAGTGAAATACTGATGGAACAAGATGTTTCTAGAAATGGAGATGGAGGGTTCTGTAGTAGGGGATCTCTGTGATAGTCATAATCTAGTGAATAGTCCCGCCCATGTGCGGGGACCCCGGAGCAATAAAAAATAATCTCTTAAGGTGTCAAATCATGCAGACCTGCATCCACCTTTAAGAGAGAATTTAATTTAAAGACCGATACTGCAGCCTATACCCACAGGCTACACTGTCCAGTACTTCAACTAGAATTCCACCAACATCCACAAACAGCACTGCCTGTCCAGCTTTTCTTCACAAGGGAAAAAACACCCTGCCTCTCCCAGCAAAAGCCTCTGGAATGATAGAGAGGAAGGAATGGACAGACCAGCCCCATAGGCTGCCATTATGTGGCTCAGAGCAGGATACTGTGCCTTTAAGAAAACTTTCCAGAACTTTCCCAGTATCCCAGAATGCACAGTAGGTCCCTTTTACTTTCAGTTCTTTTTTCCGGCTCCTGCTAGCAGGACCCTGGAGCATTGAGCTCTCCCTTTTCAAGGGTTATTTGTTACTTTTCAAGTGTTAGAAAGTCCTTTTTCCTTCTGGTGTTATCAGAATGACTGGCTTGTTCGACAAGTGTCCTGATTGTGGAAGAAAAAAGGCTAAGTCAGACACACACATGGTGTGCATCGTCTGCCTTCCCCAGTCCCACGTGCCTGAGGAGTGTGAGATCTGCCGCTCTTTTTTAGCCAGGACCCTGAGAGAGAGGAAGAAGATCAGGCTCCAGGTCCTGGAGGACAGAAGGCTGAAGGCACGAGGTGGGTCTGGAGGGGCTGATTCTGCCCATGCTGAGGCCTCTGGGGGGCTCCCCAGGGGCAGGAAGACCAGCAAGCGTCCCCACTCCCCCTCGAGGGCGGCGTCGAGGGGGATGACTACGGTCTGTTCGCCATCTCCCCAGGGCTCTGGGGAGAAGCGGGTTCGACGTCGAAGGAGCTGAACAGGCCGCCGTCGACGACATCGGCATCTTCTGCGACGACGCCGTCGAGCCATCGGCGGCGAGATCAGGCCCGGCGTCGGCGCTCGTCGGCGAAGAGGCGACGGTCGCCGTCGAGGCGGTCGACGTCATGGAGATCGACGTCGAGACGAGTGCCGTCGAAGAGATCGACGCCGAGTAGACGATCGACGTCGAGAAGACGATCGGCGTCGAGGAGACGAGCGTCGTCGAGAAGACGATCGATGTCGAGAAGACGCAGGGGGAGCCCTGATGCCAGGAGTAAGAGGGGAACGGAGTCACCGGGATCGGGGTACTCCGTGGTGTATACACCCCCTCGGAACCCTATGCCATCACCACGACCGCCGACTCCTCCTCCTCCACCGCCACTGCCACCACGGCCGGCGTCACCACCTCCACCTCCCCCTCCGCGTCCTATGCCGCCTCGCACTCCGTTGGGGCCGCCTGCAGTTCCACCGCGGTCGGTCTCCCTGCCCAGGTATCCGACTCCGCCGCAGGGGACGCCGAGGCTGCGTCACCCACGGTCGCCGGGCCCGGCAAGACCGTCGGACAGGCCGAAGCCGAGGAGGTCGCGCTCCCGCTCCGTCAGGAGGAGAAGGTCGCGGAGCCATAGGAGGTCGTCGTCGACATCAGGACGGCGCCATAGGAGGTCCAGGTCACGCACACAGTCCTCGGCCAGGGATTTCTCACCGACGCTGTCGGACTCACCGGGGACTAGGGTGTCTCCGGTGGATGATCTGATCTCCTTCCAGGAGGTGCTGCTGCGGGGGGCAGCCAAGTTGGGCATCACGGTGACGGTACCGACACCCACGACGTCCGTGATATTCGAGACTCTACACAAAAAACACCTGTCTCGCCCCCTGCTGCCTCTAGTGCCGGGACTGGTGGAACCCGCGTTGGAGTTGTTCCTCACCCCCGCGGTGACGAAATCTGCTCCCTCACTGCTCATGAAAAAGTATCGGGCCCCGGACTCGGACCCTGCTTTTTTACGGATGGACCCGAAGCCGGACTCTGTCATCGTGACGGCGGCGAGGAAGCAGCATGCGACTGCTCCTTCATCGACGGTCCCGCCCGACAAGGAAAGCCGCTGGCTGGACTCAGCGGGCAGGAAGGTGTGTGGGACCGCGTCTACCACCATGAAGGCGGCAAGTGCGGGGGTGCTGTTGGGCCGTTACGACCGGGCCCTGTGGGAGTCCCTCCAACAGTATGCGGACCTACTGCCCCGGGACAGGAAGGAGGACTTCCTGGAAACGGTGCGAGAGGGGATGCTGGTTTCGAACCAGGTCATCAGTGCGGCAGCGGATGTCTCCTTGTTGGCGGCGCACGCTTACTGTCATGGTGTCCATCAGAGGCGTCACTCTTGGTTACGCCTGACTTCGCTCAAGCTAGAGGCTCAGCACAGAGTAGCCAATATGCCCTTCTCGGGGGAAACCCTGTTTGGAAAACATGCGGATGATGAGATGGCCCGCATGAAGGCGGAGGCGGAGACCCTGACGGCTGTCGGGTTGGAGAAGGCCGAGAAGAAGAAGCGCCCGTTCCAGAGGAGGTTCGGGTCTACGGGCAGAGGGCGTGGGCAGAGTTCGGGACAGCAGCAGCACCAACAGCAGCAGTTCCGGAAGCCCTTCCAGAAACGCCAGAGGGGTAGAGGAGGCCAGCAGGCTGCTACCACTACCAAGGGCCCGGCCGGGTCTCGGCCCTGAGCGACTACTTCCCCCTCAACCGTTACCCACTCCAGTGGGGGGAAGCATTCAATTTTTTCCGGCAGAGTGGAGAAAAATTACTCCGGACAAGTGGGTGCTGAATATTGTTTGCAATGGATACAGTCTTCGGTTTATCAGCCCGCCTCCAGCGATTCCGCCGGTAAGCTCTCAGTTTCAGCTGCGAGAGCTCCAGGCGGAGGCAGACATCTTGTTGAGAAAAAAGGCGGTAGAAGAGGTACCTCTGTCTCAAAGTGGAAGAGGTCTGTACTCTCGGTTCTTCCTCGTTCGCGAGAAGGACAAGAACGAGTTCAGGCCCATTCTGGATTTGCGACAGGCAAACAAATGGATTCGCAGAGAGAAGTTTTGCATGCTATCGTTGCATCAGATTTACCCTCAGCTGCAACGGGGAGACTGGCTCTGTGCCATAGATCTACAGGATGCGTACTTCCATGTGCCCATCGCACGGAAGCACAGGAAGTTCCTGTGATTCCAAGTCGGCGCCAATCACTATCAATACACAGTACTGCCATTCGGGCTAAAGTCTGCGCCCAGGACCTTCTCGAAGTGCATGGCAGTGGTGGCGGCACACCTGCGGAGGAAGAAGGTGTTTGTCTACCCGTATCTGGACGATTGGCTGATCAAGGCATCATCCTTCTCGGAAGCGCAAGCTCACTTCCGGTGGACGTGCGCTCTCTTGCACAAGCTGGGGTTACACGTCAACATGTCCAAATCGGTCCCGACTCCGGTCCAGTGCATACAGTACCTGGGAGCCTCCATCGATACGCGGTCAGCAAGCGTGTCTCCTTCGGAGGAGAGACGGTTATCACTCCTTCGGAAGGCTCAGGACCTCAGGACTGCTCCATCGACGACAGTGAGGAAGGTGTCTTCGCTGCTGGGATCGATGGCCTCCTGTATCTTCCTCGCGCCTCACGCACGGCTGCACATGAGACCACTGCAGGAGTGCTTGGAGGATCAGTGGGATCAGAAGACAGGTTCTTGGGACGACAAGATACGGCTGTCTCTACATGCTCTTCAGTCTCTGAAGTGGTGGTGTTCGGCGGAAAACCTCCTCAGGGGGGTTCCCTTCCACAAGGACATTCCCACGAAGAGTGTCGTGACGGATGCGTCTCTCCAAGGCTGGGGAGCGCATTCTGGGGACTTGCAGATTCAAGGAACGTGGTCCCCGTTGGAATCGACGTACCACATAAATTTCCTGGAACTCAGAGCTGTCTTCCTGGCACTGAAGGCCTTCCTTCCGTCCTTCCAGACCAACTCGCTGCTGATACAGACTGACAATACAACCACTATGTATTACCTCAACAAGCAGGGGGGGTCGAGATCGCGCACCCTGTCGCAGGAGGCGCAGGCGATCTGGCACTGGCTTCTGGCCCGAGGACTGGCATTTACGGCCACGCATCTGCCAGGGGTACAGAATGCTCAGGCGGACGCACTGAGCAGGCTGATTCAGGAAAACCACGAATGGGTCATAAACGACGAAGTACTAGGAGAAGTCTTCGCAAGGTGGGGGACTCCAGACGTAGATCTGTTCGCCACCGCCGAAAACAGCAAATGCCAAGACTTCGCATCCAGGTACTACCAGTGGGGAACGCTGGGGAATGCGTTATGGATCGATTGGTCGAACAGCTTTCTGTATGCTTTTCCACCCATTCCCCTGATTCCGGCAGTGCTCATCAAGCTGTCCCAGTCCAGGGCGCGGATGATCCTGATCGCCCCGGAATGGCCCAGACAGTGGTGGTTCACGGACCTACTTCACCGGTCTCTCCTTCCTCACATACGGTTGCCGTGCAGGCCGGACCTTCTCACGAAGTTCGGGGGGCGGATGGTGCACCCCAACCTCTCGTCTTTGAGTTTGGCGGCATGGCTCCTGAAATAGTGCAATATGGCCATCTGAATCTACCAGAAGATTGTATGGACATACTGAAGTAGTCTAAACGGCCTTCCACTAGGACGTCCTATGCCTATAAGTGGAAGAGGTTCTGTATCTGGTGTAAGTCCAAGAACTTTGATCCTACAACATGTAAGGAAGATGTCATCCTTCCGTACCTTTTGCATTTGGCGTAGTCTGGCCTTAATTTCCATTCCATTAAGGTTCATCTGGCTGCTTTGACTGCTTACAGGAAATGCCCTTCGCAGACTTCCTTCTTTCAGATCCCTGTTGTCAAGGATTTTTTGGAAGGCTTGAAGAAAGTGTTTCCTCCTGTCAGACTTCCCTCGCCTTCCTGGGACTTGAATGTGGTGCTGTCCAGACTGATGAAGGAGCCTTTTGAACCCATTCACAAGGCTTCATTGCAGCACCTATCCTGGAAGGCAGCGTTCCTAGTGGCCATTACATCGGCCCGCAGGGTGAGTGAACTTCAGGCATTATGTTGTCAAGAACCTTATACTGTATTTCATGCTGCTAAGGTTGTGATGCGTACTCACCCTAAATTTCTTCCTAAGGTTATCTCTGATTTTCATGTCAACCAGACCATAACTTTACCTACGTTCTTTCAGAATCCCTCTTCGCCAGCGGAAAGGTCTCTCCATTCCCTGGATGTTCGGAGGGTGTTGAAATTTTATCTGGATAAGACCAAGGATATTCGTAGGTCAGAACAATTGTTTGTTAATTATGGATCAGTCAGGACCGGTCTCGCGACCTCTAAGCAGTCCATTTCTAGGTGGATTGTGTCCTGCATACAATTGTGTTATCAAAAGGCTAATAAGACCTTAGGGGGTAAACCTAAGGCTCATTCCACCAGGGGCAAAGCTGCCACAACGGCTTTGCTGCGTAATGTTCCGATTGCGGAAATCTGCAAGGCGGCCTCTTGGAAGTCGGTCCATACCTTTGCTGCGCATTACTGTCTGGACACGGATGCCAGGGCAGATGCTCAGGTTGGGCAGGCTTCGCTGCGAAATTTGTTCGCACAGTAGTGGTATTGTCTTGTGTGTTCTCCACCGCCGTTGTTGTGTGGGGGTGGGCTTTCCATTCTATTCAATAGATTATGACTATACACAGAGATCCCCTACTATAGAAGGAGTAGTTTCTTTTCTGTAACTCCAGTTCTGTAGTAGGGGTATCTCTGTGATAGTCATAAGCGCCCGCCCTCCTCCCCGGTGGAGAGATGAATATTCAGGTAAGGAATGCTACAGGTCTGGCGTGCTATGCCTTCAAAAAGAACTGAAAGTAAAAGGGACCTGCTGTGCATTCTGGGATACTGGCAAAGTTCTGGAAAGTTTTCTTAAAGGCACAGTATCCTGTTCTGAGCCACATAATGGCAGCCTATGGGGCTTGTCTGTCCATTCCTTCCTCTCTATCATTCCAGAGGCTTTTGCTGGGAGAGGCAGGGTGTTTTTTCCCTTGTGAAGAAAAGCTGGACAGGCAGTGCTGTTTGTGGATGTTGGTGGAATTCTAGTTGAAGTACTGGACAGTGTAGCCTGTGGGTATAGGCTGCAGTATCGGTCTTTAAATTAAATTCTCTCTTAAAGGTGGATGCAGGTCTGCATGATTTGACACCTTAAGAGATTATTTTTTATTGCTCCGTGGTCCCCGCACATGGGCGGGACTATTCACTAGATTATGACTATCACAGAGATACCCCTACTACAGAACTGGAGTTACAGAAAAGAAACTACTCCTTCCTGATCACCAGGTGTCACTGGGAGGCACGTCAAAAGGAGGCAATGCATATGGTAAGAGTTTGTGTGTTATCCTTCCCAAATTTGGTATATACGTTTGCCACCATGTCATCTGTACACCCTTGATATAATACAATGAAGTCATTTAGGACAAGTTACTTTCGATGCACTCTTCTATAATCAAAACCAAGTTTCTCTGGCGTCAGTTCTGGATCATATGGGTTACTCACCTTATATCTGAAAATAGTATGCAATTTGGAGGCAATTATCTTTTGTGTTCCTGTCCTAATTTCTGTGAACAGTCCTTTATAACAAATAATATTTTATTAGATTAACTGAGGACACATACCAAATTAAAAGTCTGAATGTGGGTTGGTTTATAAATGACACCAAAACCTAAGCTAGCTTTGTGGGCCATAATACTCCTGTCACCCTTTAGGTCTTTTCAGGTCTGGCTTGACACCCCAAGTGTTTGCTTGACCTATTGTTACTTATTATTAAACATACACATAGAGTGGGCTTTGACTCCACCTAGAGGAGGATGCTAAATCAGCACATGCTTTTGGTGTATCATTCCGCCTACTATGGAGTGCTTGCATTGCAATGCATCATGGACTATTTTACATCTCAGAAGGATACGGAGCGATCAAATGTAATGTTACATTTAACTTTTATACAAAAAAGTCTTTTTGGGTGCCTTTTCACTGCAGCAGGCTTTTTAAAATATATTTTTTTCAACCTCACAAGAGATAATGGGAGGAATAAACCTAACCACTGCAAATCGCTCAGGGTAGTATTCAACCAGTCATTCTTTTGCACCAAGCCACCTCAGTTTGGACGCAGCCATATGCAAATCAGTCTTAAGCCTGCTCCAATTGGAACAGTCCATCCTGAACTGCCAGACCAGCTCCTACCAGAACTCAAGCAACCCAAGACATGTTTCACCCTTATTGGGCCTCTTCAGTCAGGTGTAGCTTGGTTCCAGTGGCACAGTGAGCATGGGACCGATGTCCGGGCATACCCTTAGTCATTTAGAGCATTACATCCAACACACAAAATTTGATGGGACAATGTTTGCAGTAAGTTTAACCTGTACAAACTCTTGGAGTAGCATCCCAATTCATCATTCTTTTCCCTACCATGCCACCTCAGTTTAGACCTAGCCATACTCGAATCAGTCTTGACCCTGCTCCAATCGAAACAGTCCAGCCAAGCTGCACCCAACTGACGAGCCTTACCCAGGACAAAACCAGTCTTCTGTTGCTTGTGTGCTGGTTCAGAGAGGATCAGGCCCGGAGCTTAGCCTCTTTACAATCCTTTTGATTAGCTGACTTTTGTGCTTGAACTGGTAACTTTTAGGGAACTACTATTTTCTTTATCACTTATCACTCCATGAGTGTGTTTTTCCCAGCTCTCCCTTGTGTGCTCCTCGTGATCTAAGCAGTGTCTGCCGCCTTGGATCTGTCCAAAAACTTAAATGGCTCCTGTATCATTCTGCACATCTCGTGCCTTTTTTCCCCCAATGTTGAACAACATTTCAAAGTCAGATATGGCTGGGGAACCTGACTCAGCGTGCAGTGTACAGTTGCATTTTTGCAATTTACTTACATGAAATTAACAGATTGACAATAAGTTTGGTCTGCTGTATAATTAATTGATACGAAATGACAAGTAACTTCAACTCACTGGTAAACTGACATGCAAGCAAGTAACAACTAGCAGACCAAGAATGTCCTACAAACTAGGCAAGTGGGAAATCAAGTGCCTGAAAGAGCTAGGAACTGAAAGATCGACCAGAAGGAACTTTTTCAGTAGCAAGAGGACAAAGGAAATAGCCATTTAGTTTCCTCTTCGGAGGACTGGAACATGGTGCTGGGGTGTGTCCTAGAAGTTTGTACCCAAGGCAGGTTAGAAATCTAAGTTTGTCACACTGAGAATTTTGCGGCTCTGAAAACTGATTCAGCTGACCCTTGCAATACAGTTATTTTATCTTGTGGAGCCCTACCTAGCTACATATTATAGTCTTGCCCTGCTGTATAATTTCCAAGACCAAAAATACTATGCCCAAAGGTAAAACCTTCAATGGGATGAGGTGGCAAACCTATCCAGCAGGCAAAGTACCCTTAACACCCACAAAATCCAGCTTGGTTCTGTTCTGAACTTTTGGTGTTAAAATCAGTAGCTTCAGTGGGAGCTTAACAATGGCATATCTGACTTCGAGGGACCCTTGTCAACCTCCCCCTTGGACTTTGCCCAGCTGAAGAATTTTGACTTACATTTAAGAGCCTACGGCCTTGGTTTAGAGTTTGGAGAACGGTATGTAATCTATCAGGACGAATCAGTAAAATACTTCATTGTCCTGACAGAATACCCATCCTCCAAATTTAGAGTTGTCAGTCGCCCCGGCAGACATCTCTAGTCATTGACAGGAACCACCGTCAGTGCGGTTCCTGTCAATGAGTGAAAAGTTTGACAGATGGCTATCAAACTTTTATCTTGTGTTTATTTCCTCAAAAACAAACTCATAAGGAGGTATTTCGTTTTGGAAAAAGTAAACCTAATGGCCTTCAAAACAGAAGTTTAGTCCCATGGTGTGGGGTCATTTATATGTTTTACTGTCTCTTACTGTCAGAGTTTTCACAACTGTAAAGGATAGTAAAAACTGGTAATTCAACTGTCCACTCTAAATCAGACGGACGATCAAATGGCCAAACCTCTGACGGCGCTTACTCAGTCGGAGGAGTGTATCAGCCACCGAGAGAGTATGCTCCGTTGCTAACATACTTAATGTCCGCCCAACTGTAAATCAGGCAAGAGTATCCACTCCGCCAAACTCTAAATAAGCCTCTATGCAATGATAAAACCTTTGACCTGGATGACCCTCCTGGTGTATCAGAAACACACTGTGTTATAATTGTTGTTTTTCGATGGTGCTATGCTTTTTCTGAGTGCTTGCTGCACAGCATTGCTCGAATGACAATTAATTGTGCAGTGCCAGGTCTACACAAACTCGACAGCCTTCATACAAAAAAGCCTGTTTAGTGCAATGATAAGGCCTTGCTGTGGTGCAAAGGTGAGCCAGCAGGGTCCAGCAAAGGATTTGTACTTGAGACACACAGTCCAATCCAAATTTCGACGAGCAGATACCTGATAAAGGCGAAATAGGTCTGCTGTAATTCAGACCTCTGGATCCTCCTGACCTTGCTCTTGGGAAGGATTTCTATATTTGCCTGCTAATCAACACTAACTGGATCATTGAGATCTAATCACTAGTTTAAAATTGGTGCAAACTCAATATGTGCCATGATTTTAGGCTTGCACCTATTAGCAGTTGAGTAAAAATTGTGGTAATTTCCCATGCAAACCACAGGTGCTAATTGTTCACGCAAAACGGGTGCAAGTAATGGTTATAATCGCTATTCCACATTTAATTGTATATAGATGTAAATCGTGCTATAAAAGCAAGTGCAGGCATTGCCCAAATATTAATATCACCATACTATGTGTCCACTATTTGCACCTATGTAGAAATAGGCCCTCAATAGGACTGTATCGATGGAAAACCCAATATCTACGACCTTAAAGAAAAGAACCTAGAATGTAGTAGTCTGAATATATCCCTCGTAGAGAAGAATGGCCCGTGGATTGTTAGAGGGAATTTATCGATGCCCCTCAGATCCCAGAATGTTCTCCTTTCTCAGAACGTTGTACCTGTACATATGATGTGATCGACATGCGTCCTGTAAAATACAATATGTATTGGGCTTATGAGCTATCTCTTTTCCTTAGTAATTACGTTTGTTGTTTCCTCTGTGTGGCATGGTGCATTCTCACCGTGGCGAATGTAGAAACCGAGTGCACACACTGTTCAATACCAACTGAAAAACATAAATGTGACAGTAGTTGTACTGTTATGACATACTATTGGTTTTTGTTACACCGACATTTGAATTTTCAAAAGTTGCATCGTTTCATGTTTCTATATTCGAATATTGACAATTAGTTTACAATCTGTAGTTAATTCATGTTAGTTGTATGTTTGTTTTTTCCATGCATCGTTATGTGCAAGAAAGTATATTACTTGATATTTCAAGTGTGTGAGCCATACTAACATGCTGACTGGAACGCTGGGAGCCAGCAGCCAGTCACAAAACTTCATTTGTGGGCAAGAACAACTGGTAGGCCTTCTCATGGGGCATTCTGAGGCTGTCTGTTCTCTGTACCTTTAGGGTGTTGATATGGCTCCTCTTCCCAAACCTGTCCGATTGCACACATCCTCCTCTCTCTGTAGACCTCTTAGTGTTTGTTTTTTTCTTCTGGCAAGTGGTCTTCCTAAAGGGGTGTAGTTTAATGTCCGGATCCGTGTGAAGTCCAGGTGTTGCCGCACAGAAACACATGGTGACACTTTTGAGGGGTTTTCCCAGGCAGAGAAGCAGGTGAGCATGGACTTTGTGAAAAGAGTTGCACACTGAGGGACGCTTAGGGGCTTAAGGAGCTGTGACCAGGTGCTAAAAGCCTTTTTTTTTTTTTTTTTGCTTCACCTTAAGGCAATACTGTCTCTAAATGACTTTCCCTCTCTTTATGGGTCCTCACATGTAGTTTGTGCCTACGACTGCATTAGTGGGTAATTTTACAGCTAATATTGCCTAAGCCTTCAGTCAGTAACAGTTAATTAGAACACTGGACTGTTTGGGGCACCACTGAAGTCAAATAAGTGGCAGAGGGACACAAATTATTGGATTAGACCCTCTGCTCCAATGTTGTAATGTATTTATTTCTGTTTAATTTAGAACATTCTACCCTCAGTGGATGGAGAGTTCTAATAGCGCTAACAGCACTTTTGCCTTATGTATACTGTTGTTAAAGGATATTTTCCTCATTGTAGGCCCTCCCTTTAGCGGCCTGTAATTCATGTACAGGGCTTTTAATTAGGCCTGGGCAGTGAATTTAGCTCCGTTCGTGGAGTTTTTTTGTGCTCCGCAGAGCTTGCGGAGTCCCAAAAAGCTACACTCCGCAAAGTGGTGCAGAGTGTTTCCTCGCTTTCGCTCGGCAACGGTGAGTTGGCGAGCACGAGCGAGGAAAATCCAACATGAGACCGCTTCCCAGCGAGATTTCTCAATGCAGGTAGTCGCTGATGGTCACTACTGCTTGCTTTGAGAAATCTTCCGTTCACGTTGGGAATACTGCAGCTCGAGTAGAACTTCTACTCGAGCGGCAGAAAGAAGCAGCGCCTGCTTGCCCTGCGCGTGATGCTGTTTGCGCTGCTTTCACAGTGCAGGGCAATAACACGGAACTAAAAATCAGCGAGAGTTGCACGAGGTAATGCACTCCGCCGCTTGTGGAACTCCGCGTAGCTTGGCAGAGTTTTTTTGTCCCGCCCTTGCCTACTTTTAATAATCGACATTGGCAGAGGGTACAATGCTATGGTAGAACAATGGAATGATGGGACATCCATTGAAGACAATGAAGCAGTAGAGACCCAATTCTGATCGGTATAGACCATTTGCTCCATCGTTCCAATGCTTGACTTTTTGTTTCTACCGTTTAATGTATGAAATTATAACTGGATTTTCTTGGTGAATTATAGTCCTTCCACCTCAGGCTGGTTGGTTGGTAATGACCGTATTTTTCATTATGCTGCTCAGGCCTGTAAGTCGTAAAGAAAGGCTATAATGTAGTATTGGGCTTTACTGATATCATAAGAATGAAATCGATGTTAGTCTGTTGTATACCCTAGATTGAAAGTTAGAGCCAAATATAACACAGACTGCTTTATTTGTTACAACTTCGACCAAAATAGCGTCTTGCATGATGTTTCCTCTGAAGAGATTTCTCCTGCTTGATCTCTGTGGGTTTAGATCACTGCTACTAGAATTATGCGGCAGCAGAGGACCAAATTATGTGACCGGACTGACTAAATTATGCAACAAGAAAAGACAAATTATAAAAAAAATTGACAGTGTTATCTTTTGTAAAGATGACAAAATAATGAGGTAATACTATCTGGGCAAATGTTTCACCTCATTAGAACCAGTTTGACACCCAAATACAGCAATAAGGAACAAAAAGGTGACCTGTCATCCTTCGCTAACGGCCTTTGACTGTGTGGCAACACGTCACCTTGTTTTTAGTAACTATTTATCCATTTGAGCCAGCAATCTTTTTGTTGTTAAAATCTGCAGATTATGTGGCAAATTTATAATTATGTGGAAAATGCTGAAGTCGCAAAATCACATAATTCCTATTGGCATCCCTTGCCATTCCTTATGCATGCTCACTGTTTACTTAAAAACACTAATTTGGTTGGATGCCCGCTGTTACATTTGCCTCTTACAGCACTGTTTGTCACCACAGAAAGAGCTCTGTTGGATGTGGCCAGGAACAAGGTGCAGTCTGTGAAATATGAGTGATCAACGGCCAATGCAACTCGTTTGTGCGCAGCAGATGGGGGATTAGCTTGCAGAGGCGAGCCCGCCCGAGCCTCTCGCTGCTCGCCAGCAGCACTACCCGATCCAGTGGCTGGCTGTACCGGTGTTATTCCCTGCACTCCTCGCCTGTAACCCGAGTTACTTGTGTTTGTCTTACATGACGAGAGTGAACGCTGAACACCTTGGCTTTGCCTACGGAGAACTTTCTTTGTTTGCCGAAGAAAAGGCACATGTATTATTCCTCAGCGGAGGGTGGGGTTAAGTCCTGCAGTCTGAAGGTGTCTGGTATACACCAGCTGTTGTCACCTGACGCATTGTGTAGGCTGCCTGGTAAGTCTCTCAAGAGCCTTCCAGGGTGAGGTCTTCTGTGTAGACATATTGTACCTGAATGCTGCGTCCCTTGGCTTTTGCTCTGTGAGCCCTGCCTGCTTCAGACTCATTTATTTTTAAACGCCCTGCCTTTGCCCTTGAGGCTACGGGTCCTGTATGGGCTTAATTATTTTGAAATGGAGCCAAGTGTGATTGTGTTTTGACTCATAAAGCCGGTGTCTGCAAGCCTCTTAATTTTGTGAAGTGATGGAGTGAGAGTATTCCTCACCCATCCTTCCTTCCTGGTCTAGATCTTTTCGAAATCAGTCCCTGGACTCCTCTCTGGTGCTGAGCTGGGGCACGCAAATGCTGTGGTCTGTTTTATAAAGAGAGAAAGATTACTGAGACACGCAAAATAATATTGGGGCCCCAATTAACTTTGAAACTCTATCGGGCTGTGAAATGGCCATGAGCCAACATTTACTCGGGCCGGATTGGCCCTAGCCGGCATCGGGCGTTTTCCCGGGAGGCTGGAAGGGTGGCGGCGGTGGATTTACATCAGTGTGTGGGGGGGGGGGGGGGGTTGTTGCCACTGGGGGACAGTTTTCTAGCGTTGCTGCAATATCGTCCCCCAGTAACAAAAGCAGCAGTGCTTCATACTTGCACCCCCCTGCTCCCAACCGCCCATCCAGCCCCACATTTACTGATTCTATACAAAACTCTTTACAAATAAGAAATAAACTCACAGGGCCTGATTCAAAAAAGCATACATTCACACCCTTATGCACGGTTGAAAATGTTGGACTTTTGGCAACTCACAGACATAGAAGCGGGGAAAGGATGTAGCCTTATGGTTAGAGCGGTCGACGTCGAAAATGGGGAACCGGGTTTGAGTCTCTGCAACGATGGTCAACATCCTGTGATTCTGGACAAATCACTTAATCTCCCCGTGCATAACGAAAATGAATGCCTCCTTGTGTACGAAACTGGTGCTATGTAAAGCGCTCTGATATCCGATATCTTCGGGTCTAGTTCGCGCTATATAAAAAAACTCTATTTAAAAAAAAAAAAAAGCTCATCTGGGAAGCGGTGCCAGTTACAGGGTTCCAGACTTCTACTGAAAATGTCATGTGACTTTTGCTGTTTCCCCCATGTGGAGTTATAAGCGCAATACAACTCCGCATTCACGAAAGGATGTGTTAATTTCTCATTTGTTTTACCTCGCCATAATTGTACGCATTTGTGGTATACAATCATGCTGGAATAAAAAAAAGTGTGCCTGCCTGGTATTCGTTTTGGACACCTGACTGGCATAAATGGAGTTCTTTCCAGACTAAAACATACGTCTACAGCACCAAAGGTCTTTGTGAATCCAAACCACAGCATCTAAGGGTATCGCTGAAACCAACTCTTTGTAAAACTAATAAGAAATTACCTGCTGTTCTGTAAACTGTACACGAGCTTTCGTATAGTATTTTTGAAACCTCTGTTTGTTAAATACGGAGTACGTACAGTCAAACATGCTATGGCTTTAATTTTTAATTTGCAATCGGCAGATATTTGTTTTTATACTGCCACATTTTTAAACCAGTGCATCAATTCCAGGAAAAGTATGAGTTTTAATGAATTCTGATTATTATTCTCACATATTTATGAAGATAATATGCATTGTCTAATGAGTCATTTACTATAACTATCAATTGTAAATTTTAGCTGTAATGTCTTTTTTTAAATGTATTGTTGTTTTTTGTTTATGCTTTTATGGTCATCTACATGTGCCGAATAAAGCTTCATGAATTGAATTGAATTGAATTGAATAAGAAATTACCTTAATGCTATGCTATTTTCTTCTTCCTTGCCTACCTTAATGCTGTATTGTTCTATATTCTTTGGTCGACTGTTGCGACTCCTACGAATCCTCATATGTAGCTTGAGTAAATGTCTTTGCATCAGATGTAAAGCGCTCTGATACCTTCGGGTCTAGCTAGCGCTATATAAAACTCTTAAATAAATAAGAGATACAAAGGCCCTCATTACAAGTGGCCACTGAAGTGGACCATTCTTTTCCCCACCTCCAGAGTTACTGATACTGTGATACCGGTAACTTCAGGGGCAGGAAAAATCCGGCCCATTACAAGTTGGAGCCTGAAAGTCCACAACAAAATCAGGAACTACTTTAGGAGTTATTAATTTTAGGTCCAATTTCCGCTGTAATTCTTAATTTTGTACCAGGATTAAAGTAGCCAAAAACTCTGAGTGAAAACAAATGTCTCATAATACTAATGAACCAGTTACTGTTCCAACTATATCGGAATTAAGTGGCCACTCTTAATGAGGGTCTAATTGGTGTTATTTTTTTCTAACCCCTCAGTCAGTGTTTATTGCTGGAATTGTGCTACTGTGTATTTTATTTTAACAAAATTATATATCTTCCATAATCAGAAAACGCATCATGCATTCATCTTTATGTGGCATCTGAGTAGTGTAGTATGTAGCAATGTGGCACTCTGGAATGCTCACTGGCTCCAAATGTGGCAAAGCAGTGCCATCATTTGCAAACAAAAGAGAGTAGAATGATGGCCTTCAGAGGTACCCAGCAGCATCCTAACATACAAGCACTGGGTCCAAAAGGCTGTGCTGTTCTTGTTGAATGCTGTAGTATACAAAAAATGATGGGTGGAATGCTTGAATTAATCTCAGCCAATGGCAATCACTGGGGCCGCCTCCCAATCTATTGTTACTTTGCACACCATGTCACCTCAGTTTGGGCCCAGCCATATGCAAATCAGTCTTGATCCTGCTCCAATGGGAACACTCCAGTGGAAACTGCAGAATCTCTGAAGTGTTGTCATGTGTATTCTGGAGCCTGATTTGATGTGATGCTTTGTTATTTTAGGTTTGGTGTCCGTAAATTCACACGAAAAAAATGTAGGGGATTGATCTTGAACAGCAGATTCAATATGGAACAGCCGCCGTATGCGGCCCCCAGGTATCACTCAATACCGAGAAAAAGCGCATTGGTAAGAACTTTCATTGATATTCAAAATCACATATTGGTGAAAATTAATCTGGCTTTTGCTACTCGCATGTAGAAGCCAAAACACATTTGCAAAATCACCTACACTGCAACCATAACAGGAGTGCATAAACACAATTAGAGAAATAAAATCATGCTAGACACAAATTTAAACAGGACACGGAAAAAACTTCTAAGAGCAAAAAATACAGTTAAGTGGCAGCCGTGCTGGACTCCCTGCTACCTGGCATCCTGCTAGTTGTGCCTGGACACGGAATCTGTGTCTCCCGCTTTCCCCACTCTTCAGCTCCTTGTGGGTGGAGTGCTTAATTTGAGCCGTGGTTTTCTGGTGCTTGGCACTGGCACTTACTTGTCAACATCGGCACTTATGACAGCTGCCACATGGTGGTGCTACTTGTGTAGCTTAAAGATCAACAGAACAACAGCAGATTATTTCAGTATGCATTCAAAACAGCTAATACCAGCTGCCAAGCCATTCTTACAGCTTTGGGGGTCTTGAACAGTCTGAATTGTAAAATGTGTAGCAGTGTGATGGTTAGTCGTTGTGTAGGTATTGTCATTGGCAGTGACTGTGGTGGCTCTTGAGAAGGGCCCTGACACTTAGCTTTTTACAAATTAAGCACTGTGGAGAGTGGGAGAGCAGTGCAATTGGTGCAAAGGCTTCTCTGGGCTCCCCACCCCCTCATCACAGTGCCATGCACAGAGCCCTGGGGACTTATAAGGACCATAGATCACTGTAGCAGCTGGGCCACACCTCTAATGGAGAAATATTTCCATACAGTTTGTAAGATTCCCCATTGCCACCTGGGGAGCTTTTCAGACGTCTCCACGGTCATGGGACATCGCTGCAGCCCTGCACATGCTACACACGAGCAGCTAGATCTTTCCTCAGTTCATAGAATGTCCCACAAAATCTGGCGACTAAATTAGGAGAGTGATCCCACAGCCTTTGCAATCATATTCGTTCTAAAAAGGACACAGCAAGTAAGACTTCCGTGATCCCCTTGGCTTTTAGATGGGTGACAGCCAATGATGTCACCAAGGTTGAGACACCTAACTTGGCATTGTGGTGTGAGATCTTGTCCTGTGATTGGAGTAGGCTTCAGGCCTATTGATAATCCCAGTGTTAGCTTCTTATTGACACCTGCAATCGAATACTAGAGATCCCATGTGGCCAACTTTACTTTCAATAGGTTTTCTGGGAAAATCATCCCTCTCTCCATCATAGTTCCTTTTTGGGACATGATTTGGTACCCCATGCACCTCTTCTCTGCCTACTAACACCCCACTAGTGGCACATCGACACCGTTCTCAAATTTTCTATTTTGATTTGCATCATTGACAGGACTCCACGCAGTGGAGCAGAAAAAACGCTCTCATTCTGCACCCTTCTGTGATGACTTGTAGTGTGCATTGGTATCCCCGAGACATCCACGCTGCTCTCAGGATACGCCTACATGAAACTATTGTAAAATATTTGGGAGAGGATGTGGTCCGTCGGCTTAAACTGCCGACTTTGGTGCAGGGAACCAGGGTTCGAGCCTCGAGGTCGCGTCCACATCCTGTGATTCTGGGCAAATCACTTAACCCCTTCGCCGCGGCAGGAATTCCGCCGCGGCGCTGGGGGGGGGTTTGGGGGCAGCGCGGTGGCGCGGTGCTCGTGACGGAACCGCTCCATCACGAGCCACGGTTGAGCTGTGCTCATGACGGAGTGGTTCCGTCACGTCTCCGCCCACTGCGCTAATCGCCCGCACAGGTGGGGAATTAGCGCCGCGTGGGCGGAGCGGCCGCCAACGGCCGTAGCATGACGGAACCACTCCGTCATGAGCACAGCGCAACCGTGGCTCATGACGGAGTGGTTCCGTCATGAGCGGGGAAGGGGTTAATCTCCCCGTGCCTGAATGTGCAATGTAAATACGGTGCTCATGTAAAGCGCTCCAATACCTTCGGTTCGGGTTCGCGCTATATAAATATGCAACAATAAAAAAAAACACCTTTTACACCGGTTGGGCGTTTTGGTCCTGTCTGTTTCCAAACCCTCTTGTTCAGTGGCAAAGGGTATGCTCATTTTGCAACACTAACCATTTTTTTTTACTGTACACAGTTAGTGCAGGATGCACTGTGGGGGTTGCCTACCAGCTTTGCAGGTATTCACTAACAAGTTGCTGTAACCTTGGTAGTTTAAAGTCAAAGACAGAATAGATGGTGCTGAGCATGGTGATAGGCCGCACCCACTTGATCTAACTTTATTAAAGATGTGTTACTTTCACTTCTTAGACATGTCCATCTTGGACAGCTCGTGTCCGAATCAAAACAGCAGATGTCCATAACACCTTTGTTGATTTGTGACTGCTGTTATGTGGTGAGGACATTAGGACCCTGCAGGCAGAGTCCTCCCCAGATAGCCAGGACACTGGACACCACTTCCTGTCCAGAGGACTGGACAGGATGGGAATTGTGGGGAGGAGTGCCGGGGGCAGCATGGGTGGAGGGAATCTCCCCCGGAAATAGAGGAACAACAACGACAGAGATGGTTTCTGTAATAAAGAATAGACTAGGCCTCGGTGTCAGTGTGCCCATTTACCTGCGGATGCTTGCATCAGTACACAACACCTGCTTCCCTTGTTTATTTTCATGGAGCACCCAGCCTTCTTCATGCCCTCCTAGAGCCCAGGTCCAGAATCCTTGAGCCGGCCCTGGCTCCTCCCCTTAGCATTTTATCAGCGAATGCTCCTAGTCTTATAAGGAGCTAATATTTAGACACTGCATTGTATCCCCTCGTGAAGTTTGCATAATTATACTAACACAGCCATTATTTTATGCAAAATGGCACGCAATAACAACACCGAGAAGCGTGGCTTGGTTTCAAAATGTGAAGTAATGTTTAATGTGCAGGTAAAACCGGATGGACTGGACCCGGGCAGGATCTGGCGGGGGGAGGGGGATTGGGTTTCTGTAACTTGAAACAGTGTGTTGACGGCATTTTCGTCTCTCGGTGGGAATTCAGTTGTCACGGATTGGTTATCCCAAACATGATTTCACCCCAGGCTGCAAAACAGATCAGGTTATCGCTTCCTTTAATTGTAGCGGCCCCGACCTTTAGAACCCGTCTGTTTTTTTACAGAAAGAGTTGTATGTCTCGGCAAGTGGCCAGTGCAGCGTCTTGTATTTCCTGCATTGCATTCCTTGCCCGAAACATATAATATAGCCATTAAAGGATGCAGTACAGCATGACTATATAAAACGACTAAGTGCTTTTAGCGTAGACAACACAACATCCTTGATTTGGTTAGAAAAGTAAACCGGAAGTGGAGCTTAATAGGGCGCCTTTAGTATGTGCAGCTACCAATCACATAATCCTAATCAGTTAAATATGTTTAAAGTCGACTGATTGTCTCCTACAATGGCCGCAAAAGTCGATGATTCCGCCACCTGTGGCACCACGCGCGAGTGAGTCAGGTTTCGGGATCACAGTGGGGGGCTGTCCCGGCCAGCACTGGGATGCCAGCAGCAACAAACACCAGCGAAGACAAAGCATACCAGTGCGTTCACCAGAGAGACAGCACGTTGCAAAGAACACTGGGTTCGACCCTTGCAGAGTGGTGTAGCGGGCGGTGGGTGGATGTGGCCGAGAGATTCCAGATTTTAAGAGGGAGAGACCCTGTTGGGTAAAACCGCAGGGGCTATTCTTTGACTGGTTCCCTTCAGACTGACTCCCGGGGGTAATGTGTTGTGCTTTTTGCCTGTTTCATGCTTTCCTTACATTGTCAATGCAGCTCCAGCATTAATAAAGGGATTTTTAGTTAAAAATGTCAATTCTTTTACACAAAATACAAAAAAACACACATTTGAGCTAAACATATAATTATGTTCAATATAATTAATCCACCTATTATCATTAGCAGAGCTAGCTCATGGGAGAAAAATGCAAATAAATAAAAATAGGGTAAAGGACAAATACATGAAAATCACAATTAATTGTGTGTGTGTGTCTCTCTCAATATATATATGTGTGTGTGTGTGTGAATATCTCTGTATATATACATATAAAACTTGCAAATGGCTCCTACTGGGACGCTGGGACCCTCGAAGGGTGGCGTACACTCCGGTGGAGCGTACCGGTGCTTCAATTCCAAAGCAAAAGTCAGTCTCGTACGCTCTCAGGAAGAATACAGGCAAACAATGATCTTGATATCCAGTTAAAGGGATTAAAACTGGATATCAAGATCATTGTTTGCCTGTATTCTTCCTGAGAACATACAAGACTGACTTTTGGTTTGGAATATATATATATATATATATATATATATCCACTATGCCTTTTCGTGTGTCTTAAAAAGCAATCTTGAGCCCAACTCCGTAAGCGTGAATTATTTATTTATAAAATGGCAAACAAACGCCCGACGTGTTTCGGTGCAGCCGCACCTTGGACCCATAACCAAGGTGCGGCTGCACCGAAATGCGTCGGGCGTTTGTTTGCCATTTTATAAATAAATAATTCACGCTTAAGGAGTTGGGCTCAAGATTGCTTTTTAAGACACACGAAAAGGCATAGTGGAAATTTTGATGAGGATCGCTACCTCGCTTGAGCCCGCCACCGAGAAAGCGGCAGGGAGACCAGCGAACTGTGTTTGAATATATATATATATATTACCTACTGGCAGTCGCTAGTAGGTAGTTCTAGTTAGGTCCTATTTTCTATAGGAAATCCGCAACATTCTATTTGGAATAACGTTGGCGCCGATTGACGAATCTTCGCAAAATTTTCCAAACTTTTGGCCAGCTCCGGTCTGCTCCTATCCTGAAAATTTCACGGTGATTCGTCAAGCAGGGGCCGAGAAAAAAGTGGGGTCCCAAAACGCGTTTTCCATAATGCATTTTCCCATAGGACCTGTTGACGCAGCTACAGCCCGAACTGCTGAACGGAATTACACCAAATTTGGCAAAGAGGTAGTCCTCAGTTCAGACTAGTGCCTTTTGCTTAAATGGTGTAAATCCGTTCAGTAGTTCCTGAGAAAATTAGAGTTAAAAAGATAGATATATCTGGGCGGAGCCTAACCACACATCTCATCGTGAGATCTGATTGGCTGTCAGTACTTCATCCAAGAAGTGTTGGCAACCATCTTGGGACCAATATACATGATAGCACCTCATTAAAAAGCATTGCAGTTAATAGAAGGTTTTAAGACTTTAGTTATATTATAAATCATTTGTTGATGGTACCATACTCATTTTAGGAATTGTGGTGTGTTCTAAGGTGATTTTACCATGTGAAAAAGCCTTCTGCTGTTATGAATCATGTTTGAGAGAACTATTTTCTCATGCTTTTCCCACAGAGGTTTGGAAGGTGATCTATAAGCTAAACCGAGAGCATATTTTCTGTAAATTCACATTATCTTTCTCAGTCATGTGAGAATGAAGTCTGACATTCTCAGTAAAACATGTACATCCAACAAGGGCAGAGACTGTCAGTTGATTCCTTTGTGTTCTACTGCAGCTTCCCAGAGTGTTCTAAAGAACAACTAGAGCGCGAACAGTCCTACTTATGACAAACGTATTGCACATCTGAAGCCATCTTGATTGGAATAAAGTGGTAACACTTAAAACATTTAATTTACAAAGGAACAAAATGAGGGGGTTCATTTTGCCATAGAAATTATGATTAGTGCTGCAGAAAGAAAAAAATAGGGCACATTTTGACTTCTCAAATCCTCTTCTATTTCATAAAAAATTCTGACATGCAGACTGAAACATGCACTTTGAATACCAGCAGCAAACTTCCCTGGTGAGCAGTAGCTTTACTACAGTGATCTAATGAGCAACTAGAGTGCTAACATTCAGACTCTATGGCAAATGTGTGACACATCTGAATGCCTTCTTCATGGAACCAAAGTAAAAATCTGAAAGTATTTCCTACTGAGGAGACTGCAGCAAATGAGGAAATTAGGAAACTTACAACAAATAAATCTCCCAAGATGGCCACCAGAGACAAAAGAGCCAAAATGTAGCCCAAATATCACCCAGATGTAGCCCAAGTATAGCCCAATGACAGAATGTCCCAGAGTGTTTTAACGAACCACTAGAGCGCTAACAATCTTACTTATGACAAAAGTATGGCACACCTGAAGCCATCTTGATTGGAATAAAGTGGTAACACTTAAAACATTTAATTTACAAAGGAACAAAATAAGGGGGTTCATTTTGCCATAGAAATTATGATTAGTGCTGAAGAAAGAAAAATTAGGGCACATTTTGAGTGACTTCTCAAATCCTCTTCTATTTCATAAAAAAATTCTGATATGCAGACTGAAACATGTACTTTTAATACCAGCAGCAGACTTCCGTGGTGAGCAGTAGCTTTACTACAGTGATCTAATGAGCAACTAGAGTGCTAACATACAGACTTTATGGCAAATGTGTGATATTTATGAATATCTTCTTGATGGAATCAAAGTTAAAAACTGAAAGCATTTCCTACTGAGGAGACTGCAGTAAATGAGGAAATTAGGAAACTTCATAACAAATAAATCTCCCAAGATGGCCACCAGACACAAAAGAGCCCAAATGCAGCACAAATATCACCCAGATGTAGCCCACATGTAGCCCAATGACAGACGTGTGCAAAACACTTATTTTTTGTGTATTTGCAGTTTTATATTGCAGGCTTGTCAGGTATTGGAGTGCTTTACATGAGCATTGGTTACATCACACAAGATCAAATTAATTTTGGTTGTAGACATGGGGAGATTAAGTGATTTGACCAGAATCACAGAATGTTGAGCTGAAGCAAAAACTCCAACCTGGTTCCCCAGTTGCAAAGTCTGCAGCTCTGGAAGTAACAGCACATCCTCTCACCTAGGTGCAACATTTAATCAAGTGGTCAACTGGATAAAAAAACATAAAGATTACAAATAATTTAAAAGTTCTTTGTCGCTATTTGAAAACTCAGAAAATATGTCCTCATTTTAGTTTTTTAGAGCACTAACCATAATTTTGATGCAAATAAGACCCTCTCATATATGTCATTTCTAAAGGAAATGCTCTAGGTATTACAGTTTTGATTACATCAAGATGACGTCAGGCGTTCCACACTTTTGTAATAAATATAGCATGTTAGCAATCTAGTTGTTCATTGGGATACTGTTGAGAGGCAGAGGCCAGGGGCACAGACTCTGAAAATTGAAGGCAGGTAGGAGAGTGCAGAGGCAACAATTTTACCACACTGGGCAGGCAGGAAGGGCAGTGGCAGCACAACAGACTATGGAGGGCAGTGGAAAGGGGGGCAGGGGCAACAAACCAACAATACAGGACTGGCAAGAGAGGCTGTGGCAATATAATAGACCATTGAGGGCAGAAGGAAGAGGCAGTGGTTGTACAACCATACATGCCAAAAGACCCGTTTCAGCCAGGAAACGTCCAATGTTTTTAAGCTCAAATGGGCTTTATTTGATCTGTCTCCTGTCTACAATCTCCTCTTTTTCAATGTAACTCAAAGGGGAAAATCAATACCCCAGTTTTTTTTCAAAATCTCTCGCTTACCAAGTTCAAAATGTTCGCAAGTATGGTACATTGGATCATGGTAGGCAGGAGGAATTGGGGTAGGGACATGGACTCGGATAAAAGAGGACAGGAGGGACATGGAGAGGTGCACCAAACTGACCCTACAGGGCAGGCATCAGGGTTTGCAGCAGCACAATACAGCACACAGGGCATGCGGGACGGGAGTGCAGTACACAATCCATAGAAAGCAATAGGGAGGGGACAGGACCATGCACATGGAGAACAGAGGGGAAAGAGGCAATGGTAGCTAGCTGACCATAATGGACAGACAGGAGAGAAAGCTGCAGCATAACAGACCATAAAGGGCAGGAGGGACGGATCAGGGGCATTACAATGGAACAGACAAGCCAGGAGGGAGGGAATAGGGGTCTGCACATAGAAACAGAGGGCTGGGGGCAAGGGGGCAAGGCAGGAGCAGCAAGATGACCATGGAGGTCAGGCAGGATGGGCACTAGAAACAAGACACACCATGGAGAGCAACAGTGAGACTATGATGGCATACACACAGACCATGGTGGGAGGGGGTCAGGGGCAGCTAGCTGACCACATAGGGAAGGTGGGAGGAGCCATGGCAGCACAGAAGACCATGCATGGCAAGCGGGAGGGTTAGTGGCAGCACAATGGCTATGATGGGCAAGAAGGAGGGTGCAGGGGCATGCACAAAGGACCATGGAGGATAGAAGGGAGGGTCAGGACCTGGGCACAGACAAGAGAGTTCAGGAGAAGGGGCCTCACAACAGACCGCACGGGGCAGGCAGGAGGAGCAGTTGCAGCACAACAGACCAGGGAGGGCAGAAGGGTGTGGCAGTAAAATGGACCATGGAGGACAGGAGGAAGGGGATAGGGGCATGGCATGTGGACAGGCAGGGTGGAGGTGGCAGGGGCACGTTACAGTCATCTGACAATGCTAGGCAGGTGGGAGGGGAGTGGCAGCTCAACAGAATATTCAGAGTAGATAAGAGTGACAGGTCCATGGAACATGGTGGGCAAAAAGGACGGAGCAGGGGCATGCACAAAGACATCGGAGGGCAGGGGGAAGGAGAATAGGGGCAGCAAGCTAAGCGCAGAGGCTAAGCAGGACGTCAATGATGGGCCATAGAATTGGGCAATGGAGGGCAGGAGGAGTAGACTGGTACATCATGCTAAATGGATGGCAGTGGCAGCACATCAGACCATGCATGGCAGGAGGGAGGAGGCTAGTCCATGGATTCAGACAACAGAGGATAGGGAGGAGGTGGATGGGGCAGCAAGCTAACTGTTCAGAGAAGGTGGGTATTAGGAACTTTATTGTTTTTAAAATGTGTGTCTGTGTGAACTACTTAAAATATGAACAAGTATGCAGCATAATCTCACTTTAATTCAGGAAGAAGAGGACGTTTGTGACTATGACTCTGGGCTCACTTGGCAGAAACACCCCCTGACCCTCCACCCCCCATCGCAAAATGTAATGCCCGTGAAAAGGGTAGGTGGACGCAGTGTTATATAGAACATAGTCCAGAGAGCACGATTGAAAATGAAAACTAGATATAGTATATGGTATAAACTATGCACCAAAAAGTGTGATATAAGATGAACCGGGGCGTGAAATATAATATGCAATACATTGTGCGCAATGACAGATTCATTAGAGAGCGCGAGATAGCACAGGCACTAACGCGTGCTATGCTATATGCGCCTTGGAGTGTAATATGCACAGGGCAGTGTTGTGTAACCTAACTAGTCTCTAAAGTTGAAATATAAAATATGTGCTGGGGAGTGTAACGTTGCATATGCACTGTGACAAAGATATGGATCCCAGATTGTAATACGTATGGCATAGCGCTGTGCGTTATAACATAGGCATCGAGGAAGGCACGTTAGATGGGGCAATAGAACCCGTGCGAAGGCAAGTGTGGCATGACATATTCACGCGGTGGTGTTACAGTGCACATGGGCTAGAGAGTGTCATAGCATACGCACTAGCTGGTGGAATACAACACAGAGGTGTGTGGCACTCGGCGGGCACTGGTGGGTGTAACACAGCATTGGGCTCAGCCAGGAGCACGCTGTGACTCTCAAGTGAGGTTCGTCTCCTTTCCAGAGAGTAAAATAAAAAGTATTACACATCCGGTGGCGGATGTGTGTTTTATTAACCGTGAGGGGGGTTTCTTGCATAGTTTGGTCGAATTTTTGTCGAATCCCCTTTGAATGGCTTGGTGTGCGTGTGTATTAAATGTGCCCGCCAATAGCTACCCATGTTTGTATAAATAAACGACAAAGGTGTCTACTTGAAGAGTACCCACCGGCGGGGGCGCCGGGATTAGGCACGGTAGGGCGTCGGACACGTCAGAGCTTCACTAGCGGTGTAAATATATTCCACGTAGATTCATTGTATGCATAGTCGCCTTTTAATGAATATCCCGCAAATCGTCATGGTGATAGGTACATACGGTTTGTCCAGCATGTCCTAGGTGTTTCTATAAATATATATTTTTTTAAAATAATAAAAAACAAAGGCCGGCCCCGGGGGATGGGGTCCCCGGGGCCATAAGTGGCCTGAGGAGGGGGGCAACGCAGCCCCCCTCCTAAAGAATAAAAAAAAAAAAAAGGCCTTGACCCAGGGGTTGGTGTCTCCGGGGCCAATAATTTAGAAAAAGAAGGGGAGCCACACAGCCCTCCTTCTTAAAAAATTAAATAAATAAAAGACCGGCATTGCGCCAGAGGCCACGCCCCCTCCTGGCAGCACTCTGCAAACGCGCCCCCTGGCCAGTTGTAAGTTGGGGAATTAATTCCCCTTCAATACTGAGGGTCCGTGAGGGCCGACAAGCCCAACAGGTATCTCCAGTATGCGCCAGGGAGCTAAGTTGCAGACAAGTGTTCTGAGGCCATGCCCCTTTTTACACCTCTATGCAGCGCAGCTCTGTGGCGCTTACTGGAGGTACCTAGTGGGCTAGTTTGACCCTAGGGACCCTTAGGATTCAAGGGGACTTAATCTCTCAACTTAGAACGGCCACAGGGCGCGTTTACACAGTGGTGAAGGGAGGGGACGGGGCCTGAGGTGACATGTGCAAAAACGCCCTGTGACGCGTTTTAAGTTGGGGAAATAATTCCCTTTAAATACTGAGGGACCCTGGGGGCCAACTAGCCCACCAGGTGCTTGCAGTAAGTGCCACTGCTCTGCATTGCAGAGAGGTGGTGCAGGCCGTGCCCCTTTTTACACCTCTCTGCAATGGCGCTTACTGGACGTACCTAGTGGGCTATTTTGCCCCTAGGGACCCTCAGGATTCAAGGGGACTTAATCTCCCAACTTAAAAACCGCCACAGGGCGTGTTTACACAGTGGGGAAGGGAGGGGACGGGGCCTGAGGTGACGTGTGCAAACACGCCCTATGGCGCGTTTTAAGTTGGGGAAATAATTCCCCTTCAATCCTGAGGGCTAACTAGCCCACCAGGTGGTTCCAGTAAGCGCCACTGAGCTGCGTTGCAGAGAGGTGGTCCAGGCCAGTATTTACACCTCTCTGCAGCGCAGCTCTGTGGCGCTTACTGGAGGTACCTAGGTTGCGCTGTGCGGATGACGGAACCGCTCCGTCATGGCCCCGCACGCGCACGAACCCTTCTGCACAGCACGGTAATCTGCGCCGCGCTGAAGGGGTTAATCTCCCAACTAAAAACGGCCACAGGGCGTGTTTACACAGTGGTGAAGGGAGGGGGCGGGGCCTGAGTTAACGTGTGCAAACACGCCCTGTGGCACGTTTTAAGTAGGGGAAATAATTCCCCTTCAATCCTGAGGGACCCTGGGGGCCAACTAGCCCACCAAGTGCTTCCAGTAAGCGCCACTGCGCTGCGTTGCAGAGAGGTGGTCTAGGCCTTGCCCCTTTTTACATCTCTCTGCAACGCAGCTCTGTGGCACTTACTGGAGGTACCTAGTGGTCTAGTTGGAACCTAGGGACCCTCAGGATTCAAGGGGACTTAATCTCCCAATTTAAAACGGCCACAGGGCGTGTTTACACAGTGGGGAAGGGAGAGGACAGGGCCTGAGGTGACGTGTGCAAACACGCCCTGTGGCGCGTTTTAAGAGGTAGTTTTAATCCCCTGCCCTATTATATACTAGGGGCTTAGAGAGGAGGTCATGCTAATCACAGGGGGATCCCAACGCATAGTGTTCCCTAGTGTATGTAGGTGTTTTCACTGTATTCTGAGTGTCTTTTAACATAGCACTGGCTCTAGGACTGGTTAGTCAGACTCAGTTACCACCAGTATCCGTCTGAAAAAGTTGAGGGTACAGGATGATTTTGCAACAAGGCTTCTCTCTGCTCTTCTGTTTGTTCTTTCTGCACGTTATCCTTCTTCCTGCACTTTTCTTCGTCTTTGAGGACTTCTGTTGCTTCTTTCTGCATTTCTTTTTTTTCTTTCTGTGCGTTTTTTCTTCTTTCTTCACATGTCCTATCTCTGTAGGCCTAGTTAGAAATTAGCATTTAAAAAACCTTTGAAATTCACTGAAAAAACCATAGGTTTCAGGCACGTTATAGTTAGGAATTATCATTTAAAAAACCTTAGAAATTCACTGAAAAAAACATAGGTTTCAGGGGCGTTATAGTTAGCTGGACTTTTCACTCGTACAAAACCAATGAAATTCCCCCGTTATAGTTGGTTCAGCTAACCATAACTCGCGCGCCCGCAATGCACTGCTGATGACGTCACATATTACATCACTCATGACATGGTCAGTGACATCACTTATGACATCACTGATAACATCTCAAATGACATCACTGATGACATCATCCTTGTGATAGAGTGGCAGACCTCCTCTCCCCCTAATATAACCTTTGATACACACATTCAGAAATAGAAACTAAAAATTTCAAAACAATGGACATACCAATACCAGTTACAACAACCTATTCAGTAATTCTAAGATCCACATACACATCCACTCATTCACCAACAGTCCTATACAGTCACTCATACATGTACTCACTCATCATATGTATTCATACACCTATACATCCTGTTACACAACGCCACTCATCCATAGAGTTACTCACACACATAGTCACTCATGCTAATAAAGAATCAAACATCCATTTACTTGCATATACAGTTATACACACACCACCACACTTACTTCTACAGAAACTTACACATACTTAGTCTTTTAAACAATCACTTATAGAAACACATACTTATTCATACAGGAACTCTTTCAATCTCTCACTCTCACATATACTCACTTATATACACCAATAGTCACATATACTAGTTTAAAACATATGTAGTTACTCATAAAGACACTATTGAGACAGTCATCCACTCACTAACACACCCATGCACACACTCATCCACCCATACAGTCCTGCACACATGCTGTCTTCAACATATACAAACAGTGAGTCACTCATTCATGCACCTATGCACTACCTAATACCCCCCACCGCACCATACAGACACTCAGACACTCATACTGATACTCAAAAAACCAACTAATAACCTATATAGACACTCATGTAGCTACTCACCAACCCATGCAGCCACTTATACACAAAGTGAGAGACCGATACAGATATTTACATATTTAAACATTACTCACTAAGCCATGTATTCACTAAGATGCACTTAATCAGTCAGTTATACAATCAATTTTTCAAAAACAAATCATCCATTTAGACACTTATATACCCATTTATTCTTCCATCGACCTTGAGATATACATATATAAAACATATGTAATTTTCAGAAAAACACACATTCACTGGATGATGTCATGAGTGATGTCATTTGAGATATCATCAGTGATGTCATGAGTGATGTCACTGACCATGTCATGAGTGATGTAATATGTGACGTCATCAGCAGTGCATTGCGAGCGGGCGAGTTATAGTTAGCTGAACTAACTATAACGGGGGAATTTCAATGGTTTTGTACGAGTTAAAAGTCCAGCTAACTATAACGCCCCTGAAACCTATGGTTTTTTCAGTGAATTTCTAAGGTTTTTTTAAATGCTAATTCCTAACTATAACGTGCCTGAAACCTATGGTTTTTTCAGTGAATATATATATATATATATATATTCACTGAAAAAACCATGGGTTTCACACACGTTATAGTTAGGAATTAGCATTTAAAAAACCTTAGAAATTCAATGAAAAAACCAAAGGTTTCACACACGTTATAGTTAGGAATTAGCATTTAAAAAACCTTATAAATTAAATGAAAAAACCAAAGGTTTCACACATGTTATAGTTAGCTGGACATTTCACTCGTAAAAAACCAATGAAATTCCCCCGTTATAGTTAGTTCAGCTAACTATAACTCGCGCGCCCGCAATGCACTACTGATGACGTCACATATTACATCACTCATGACATGGTCACTGACATCACTGATGACATCTCAAATGACATCACTGATGACATCACTGATGACATCATCCAGTGAATGTGTGTTTTTCTGAAAATTAAATATGTTTTATATATGTATATCTCAAGGTCAATGGAAGAATAAATGGGTATATAAGTGTCTAAATGGATGCTTTGTTTTTGAAAAATGTATTGTGTAACTGACTGATTAAGTGTATCATAGTGAATACATGGCTTACTGAGTAATGTTTAAATATGAAAATATCTGTATCAGTCTCTCACTTTGTGTATAAGTGGCTGCATGGGTTGGTGATTCGCTTCATGGGTGTCTATATAGGTTATTAGTTGTTTTTTTGAGTATCAGTCTGAGTGTCTGCATGGTTCGGTGGGGGTATTACGTAGTGCATAGGTGCATGAATGAGTGATTCACTCTTTGTATGTGTTGAAGACAGCATGTGTGCAGGACTGTATGGGTGGATGAGTGTGTGTATGGGTGTGTTAGTGAGTGAATGACTGTCTCAATAGTGTCTTTATGAGTAACTACATATCTATTAAACTAGTATATGGGGTAACTTCACTGACCTTGCTGGGAGTGCTGCTCCTGTTTGCCTGTCCGTTTTCTGGCCACTTCGCCACGCCTCGCGGCCCCCGCTTCGCGGGAGCCGCTCGCAGGCAAGAGACCTTGTTGGGGATCCAGCCCTTGGTTTTCACTCGTGCATTGGAGCACCAACGCGCCTTCAGGGACATTACAGCTGACACCAAGGACAGAGGCGGGACTGCGAGGACCAGCGTGCTCAGCGGCGCTGATCGGCCGCAGCTGGTACTCTTCCCGCCCCCTCCACCTGTTAAAATCACCGCGGAGTGGGAGCTGCTTGGGTAACTTCACTGACCTTGCTGGGAGTGCTGCTCCTGTTTGCCTGTCCGTTTTCTGGCCACTTCGCCATGCCTCGCGGCCCCCGCTTCGCGGGAGCCGCTCGCAGGCAAGAGACCTTGTTGGGGATCCAGCCCTTGGTTTTCACTCGTGCATTGGAGCACCAACGCGCCTTCAGGGACATTACAGCTGACACCAAGGACAGAGGCGGGACTGCGAGGACCAGCGTGCTCAGCGGCGCTGATCGGCCGCAGCTGGTCCTCTTCCCGCCCCCTCCACCTGTTAAAATCACCGCGGAGTGGGAGCTGCTTGGGTAACTTCACTGACCTTGCTGGGAGTGCTGCTCCTGTTGCCTGTCCGTTTTCTGGCCACTTCGCCACACCTCGCGGCCCCCGCTTCGCGGGAGCCGCTCGCAGGCAAGAGACCTTGTTGGGGATCCAGCCCTTGGTTTTCACTCGTGCATTGGAGCACCAACGCGCCTTCAGGGACATTACAGCTGACACCAAGGACAGAGGCGGGACTGCGAGGACCAGCGTGCTCAGCGGCGCTGATCGGCCGCAGCTGGTCCTCTTCCCGCCCCCTCCACCTGTTCTTCTCCCTGATAATCAGTGATAGCAACGCGCACGCGGGACGCACGCGGGGCTAAGACCGGGGCTAAGACTGGGCAAAGACAGGGCCGTTTTAGGCCGTTTTAGGCCGTTATAGACCGATTAAGACCGGACCGGGCTATCCCTCTTGGTTATATTTTTTTTATTTGCGTTGTTTAGTTGCGCTTGTGTTTTAATTTTAAACAACCTATAGTTTAAATAATGTCTGTCCGTGAAACTAGGAGTAAGTCTACCAAATCCGTGAAAAAGGCTACAGGGACCCTGGATGATTTTATCACAAGGACTACCCTTTCAATTGATAATGAGATTACTAAACTCCAGCACAGAGTATCCTTGGAGCTGGAGTCTGCAAGGAGGCTCTCTACCGAACTAGTATTAGGGAAAAAATCCTCTCTAGGTAGTATTGCCTCCTCAAAAACGCCTGAGCGCACTACTGGCCCCACACCAATTATCACCTTGGTCGAGGTTCACTCTACTGCTGAGGATACAACTCCCTCTATTAATCAAGACTTTGTTCCCTCAGGCCCCTCTGTCAGTGTTGTATCTGAAAGCTTTCCATCTTCGGACCCACTGATAGGGAATATCGTGGGTAGTAAAAATGGTGAGAAGCAAAAGGTATTGGTGGAAACAGACCCGATTAAAAGCCAGGTGCCTGTTAAGACATCATTAAAACATAAGAGAAAACGGAAACATATATCTGCGTATGCTAGAAAAAAGGCGAAGGTAGCCTTTAGCCAAAATATTATAGGGGGGCCCCCGCAAACACTCAATGTAAGTATTGCTAATAATATGTCTGACCAAGCGCCTCTAATTGTTCAAAGCGTCAATGCTAGTACAGATGAGCAAAACTCGGTCATAATGACTGACCACTCTGTCAATGAGGGCCAGAGAAATTCTTTGAACATGGTAGGACAGGAAGAGGGAAGGGAAGAGTTTTTAAAACTGGTATGGGATACGCTTAAGAAACTACTCAGGCCATTAGAAGTGAGGTTAACTGGCATTGAGAATCAGTTGCTTGAGGTAGAAAAAGGTGTTATTACACTATCTAGCTTAAGTCTCAATTGCACTGATGTACCCATAGTGTCTATGCAAGCACCAGCTACTGCTCCTGTGATACCTCTGAATAAAAATCCAACTAGCATACAGCAGCAAAAAGAGGAAATATTTAAAAGAACAAATAAAACATCGATAACAAATACATTAGTTACATCAAATATAATTCCCTCGACCTCGTCATCTGCAAATACCTCTAACAAATCTCTGCTGAAGGGTCATGTTCAAAGCAAAACGCCTCAATTACCAAATGTTGCTACTACCCATTCTGCTATCCCCAACACCCCTGTTCCACAGAAATCCACATCTAATCTACCTGTCAGCAATAAATCCTTGAATGATAGATCTTTTGCCAATGTTCCTAATAAGCCAAACAATCAATCTGGCCATGCTTATAACAACTTTAAAGGAGGGTATATAGATTTACCACCTGACGCAAGCCCATTTGTAATTGTTCTTACAGGGGTACCTGAATTAGAAAACCAATATGAGGAGAACTTTCAATCTCTAAAAAATAAAGTGATCTATTGGTTAAATTCGAATAAACCCATTCCGAATCATATGAAAAGTAAAATCCTCATGGTTCGTAGGGTGCCGTGGGTAGGACCCATGGCTAAATCAATTATGGGTGACTGCATAGTCATTTCTTTTGAGGAACCCCATAGTGTTGAACAGATTTGCAAATGGAAATCATATGGAGATACACCACCCATTGAAGCCAGGCCTCTATCGTTTTTTTACCCCCCACCTAGGCCCATACAATATGGGTCTAATTGGAACACTGTCAAACAGTGTCACGGCTATGTACCCAACTTGGCTAGACAGGCAGATCGAAATATGTGGTCTGGTATTCCCACCTTTAACAGGTTCAGTTGTCTAGATGCTGTCGATTGACTTGGGACTATGCCAGATTGTATTCCCAAGTTATATGACACCTACTGTTCACTAGGTAATAAGTCTTATTACCACCAGAGCAAGGAAAGGTCTCTAGCAGCTGATAAAGTATGTCACGATGTGGGTTGCCTAGATGGGGGAACCAATACTATAGTAAGAGATGTGGTCATTGAGACAGAGAATCAAACTGCCGATATACAGTTAGGTAATGTTCATCATCAGCCGGTACTTATGCCGGCTTTTGAAGATCAAACCTGTTCCAGTAATAGACTGACCCCACGTTTTCTCATTTTGTCTTGGAACATTGCTGGTGTTGGTAAAAATCTTAAGGATCCTGAATGGGCTGATTATGTTGATACTAGTGACCTTTGTTTATTGCAAGAAACATGGGCAATAGATGTTCCTCATAGAGTCGGATACAAAACCTATGGCACTGAGGCAGTTCAGTCTGATAGGGGGAGACCGTCAGGGGGGTTGATCATATGGCTTAAAATCACCTTGGTTATGAGGGTTGAAATTATAGAGACAGGAACACCCGATATTCTGGCCCTAAAAATTGTACCCCCAAATGGAAATGAATGTTACATTGTCAACGTCTATAATAGACCACTTGCCCATTCCAAGGTCTCACCTACTTTGGAAACACTGGATCTCTTTTTGAAAAAGGTAGTTGGAGATACCCCGGTAATTTTGGGAGGCGACCTAAACTGTAATTTCGAACCGGTTTCTGGTATTAATGACGTCTTTGACGATGAGGACCAGGTGTACAAAATTCCCCAGCTTGAAACCTCAAACTTTGTTAAGTGTTCCACTTTGGCCGTTCAATTGCTTAGGCTAACGGCAGATCATGGTCTAAGAGCATGTAACGGCCGCCTTCCTTTGGACCTGACAAAACAACCAACTTTTGCGAAATCCAATAGTAATCTAGATTTCATACTTGTTTCACTTAACCTTTGGCATTATTTGATTGATTTAAAAGTGGCAAGTAGGGAGGAAAGTGATCACTACCCTTTAGAACTTTACATTGATGTGCAAATGTTTAGTGATATTACTACCAACCTAGCTACTCTATCATCTGAGACCACCAATGGCAAAATGTGTGAGGATGTACACATAAATAATAATAGACGTGCAGTAAAATGGCCCTATATTTTGTCTGATGGCAAGGCCCTAGCATCGGTGTACTCTCTCTTTGGGGAAATGTTTGGACCTATAGCTGGACAATCTTTTCTACCTGTCCACTTTGATCACTTTATCGAACTACACAATGTTTTCTTCAGTGAACTAAAAACTTGCTTGTCAAAAATGCCAAGGAAAAAGCAACAAAATATAAGAGTGGGAAGTCACGGAAAACTATGGTACGATCATTCATGCAGGTTGGCCAAGAGAAACCTCTTGCTTGCTATTAAAATCAAATCAAAAGAAGGAGTCAAACTTGCAAGGGAGGCATATAAGTGTGCCCAAAAAACATCAAAAAAACTATGGGAAGAGTCGATTTGGTCAGAAATGCTAGTTGCTGCAAAAACTAATGATAATGTTGGGTTTTGGAGGTTGGTGGCAAATGAGGGGCATGCAGGCAGAGCTGTAAAAGACACGTTTTTGGATGAAATGACATGGGTGACCCATTTCACATCCCTTTATAAACAATATGATGGTGATGACAACAAGATATTATGGTGCCCCCCTCCTATTGAACCACTTGACTTCACACTGGAGGAAACAATAAGGGCGATTAATGAACTAAAAAATAGCAAAGCACCAGGCCCTGACAAAATACCGGGGGATCTTTATAAACACGACATCGAAGTATGGGCTCCTTATGTAAATCGTTTATTTAATGTTCTGTCTACAAGCTGTTGCTTTCCAGATAGTTGGCGTGCAGCGGAAGTTGTGTTAATCTTTGAAAAGGGGAACAGATCGGTACCTTCAAACTATAGACCAATTAGTCTAATGGACACCCTGCAAAAACTCTATGCCAAACACTTACTGTTTCGGATTAATGATTGGCTGGAGGACTCAAAAATAATCTCTAAATTTCAAGCCGGCTTTAGGAGCAAGACTAGTACCATAGATCAAATATTCAGATCCTGTTGTTTGATCTGGAAGTACGTGCATATTAGGAAAGGTCATTTGTATGTAGCTTTCGTAGATCTGAGAGCCGCATTCGGCCTTGTCCCTCGCAACTTGCTCTGGAGGACCTTAAGTGAAGTAGGCTTGCCAGGGTGTCTTTTGGCTCAAATAGTTGAGCTGCATGCTGGAAATTATGCAAACATCAGGTGGGGTCCAAATGGTGAACTGACACGTAACATCCCCATTGAACGTGGGGTTCGCCAAGGGTGTGTCTTGGCCCCTACCTTGTTTTCCTTGTTTGTTAATGATGCTCCCAACTATTTGAATGGTTGTACTAATGATTCCCCGCAGCTTAATGGAGAGAGGGTGCCTACGTTGCTCTTTGCGGACGACACCATTCTTATATCCCAGACCAAGAAAGGACTCCAGGCACTCTTAAACTCCTTTAGCTGTTATTGCATGACCAAGGGTCTGGAAATAAACGCTGATAAAACGAAATGTATGGCATTAAACCCCAGCAAACCGGACAGAGGGTTTTTGACTTTGAATGGCCAGAAATTAGGAACTGTGGAAAACTTTTCCTATTTGGGCGTTGCACTTGATTCAAAACTAAGTTGGAAGGCCCAAGTTGAGAAAAGTAAGGTATCATATGCCCACAACGTTAAACCTATTATACGTAGACTGAACGCTAGCACAAGCAAGAGTGTAACCCCTGTCTTAGAGCTTTTTAAATTTAAAATTCAATCTGCTGTGTTGTATGGAGCGGAGATATGGGGACCTTGGGCTAGAGACAGCTTTCAGGGCTTGGATAATAAATTCATGAGAGCTATTGTTAGGGTCCCGAATAGTACACCTTTAATACCCCTCCAGCTCGATTTGAATTTTAAAAGAACAGATTACTTTGCCATTATAAGACCATTAATGTTTTGGGTTAGGTTATGGTCTACCCCAGAACTGCTCGAATACAGAAATGGCCTTCAAGAATTGTTGATTCTTGATTCTTTTAACTCTATTCAGTGGCTTGTGCATATTAAAAAATGGTTCATGCTTCTGGGATTGTACTCAATGTGGGAGAATCCTGACAATTTACCGGCCTTTTCTAAATCTATAGTAAAACGAGCCTTTTGGTCCTACATGAGTGACAGGCTCGTACATGAAAGTAGAGTTGGGTCTCTAATTCAAGGTTTTTTATCCTTTAAGGACGAACCCCGTTTCGAATCCTTTTTGGATGAAATTGAGCCACCTATTGCAAAGTCCCTTTACTTGAAGTTTAGATATGGGATCCTTATGCTGAACTATAATACAGAACGCTGGTCACAGAAAAGACTGGGAGGCCTGAATGACAAAAGCGGGTGTTGTCCTATGTGCTTAAACTCCTGTACGGAGAATGAGGTTCACATGTTGTTTGGTTGTAGTGCCTACCTGAAGGCTCGAAAGAAATGGCTAAAACCCATGTGTACTCTCCTAGGAACCAGATCCTGTTCTACAGCATACAGGATTATAAAAAGCAATACAACCCAGTTTATTGTATTTAGCATAAGCAGGTTCCTTGTGTATATTATTCGCAGGAAACTTGGTCAGATACTCTGAGTAGGACCTCCGTATATGCTTATAAAAATCTGTTCCTAAAATGAAATGTGTTTTAAATTGAGGAGATGAAAATGTATTCCTGTATTACATTTTTAAACTTATTATTTTAAAGTGTTGCTCCATGTATGCTATTATGATTCTCTGTTTTTTTTTTTTTTTATATACATGTGTCTTTTATGGCCAAATTGGCCGAAATAAAGAAATAAATAGTATATGTGACTATTGGTGTATATAAGTGAGTATATGTGAGAGTGAGAGATTGAAAGAGTTCCTGTATGAATAAGTATGTGTTTCTATAAGTGACTGTTTATAAGACTAAGTATGTGTAAGTTTCCGTAGAAGTAAGTGTGGTGGTGTGTGTATAACTGTATATGCAAATAAATGTATGTTTGTTTCTTTATTAGCATGAGTGAGTATGTGTGAGTAACTCTATGGATGAGTGGCATTGTGTAACAGGATGTATAGGTGTATGAGTACATATGATGAGTGAGTACATGTATGAGTGACTGTATAGGACTGTTGGTGAATGAGTGGATGTGTATGTGGTTCTTAGAATTACTGAAGAGGTTGTTGTAACTGGTATTGGTATGTCCATTGTTTTGAAAATTTTAGTCTCTATTTTTGAATGTGTGTATCAAAGGTTATATTAGGGGAAGAGGAGGTCTGCCACTCTATCACAAGGATGATGCCATCAGTGATGTCATCAGTGATGTCATGAGTGATGTCATGAGTGATGTCAGTGACCATGTCATGAGTGATGTAATATGTGACGTCATCAGTAGTGCATTGCGGGCGCGCGAGTTATAGTTAGCTGAACTAACTATAACGGGGGAATTTCATTGGTTTTTTACGAGTGAAATGTCCAGCTAACTATAACATGTGTGAAACCTTTGGTTTTTTCATTTAATTTCTAAGGTTTTTTAAATGCTAATTCCTAACTATAACGTGTGTGAAACCTTTGGTTTTTTCATTGAATTTCTAAGGTTTTTTAAATGCTAATTCCTAACTATAACGTGTGTGAAACCCATGGTTTTTTTCAGTGAATTTGCAAGGTTTTTTAAATGCTAATTCTTATATTTACCTTTTTTTTTTTTTTTTTTTAATTTTTTTTACATATTTTAATTTTAATTTTCTATCCTTTTTTAAAGACTATGGTTAAATTTTAAAAATTCTACAATATATTTTTTATTTTTACCATTTTTTTAAACTAAACAGGTAAGATTTATTAGTATAACATAGTGGTTTTTTTCCCCCTTTTTTTTTTTTTTTAGTATTTTTTTAACGTGCGCGTACGGTAAGCGCACGTCTTGCTTTTATAACGTTAGATTTCTACGCTGCTTGCGTTCATTTACGCAATTTGCGTAGACGTACGTCACGCGTGCGCAGCGCGTAACGCGTACGCTGCACGCGCATGTTACGCGGAAGTGAAGGGGCATGCCTGTTTTGCGCGCATGCGCGTGTCTTTTTTACGCGCATGCGTACTTTTGCCGTAAGCGCTCCGTAAGCGAAGCGTAACGTACGCGCACGGTAGGTCATGTGATCAAGAAACAAAACTTTTGATTGGTTTAAAGTACTTTCAGTTCTAGAACTCTCCTACACCACACCCATTCCCCTCATTTCTGCTTGTGATCCCTTAGGAGAAGGAGCTGAGTTGTCTTTGTGATACGATGGCAGAACAGCAGACCTCTTCTGAGAGTGAGGCTAGCAGCACTACCTTGAGGCAGAGAAGGAGGAAACAAAAGAGCTCTTTCATATGGGAGTATTTTTCTTTTCCAGAGGGCAAGAAAAAGGTAAATGCACCCTTAGTGACTTGTAAGCTTTGTGACCGTGTACTTTCAAGAGGGAATCCCAACAAGAAGTATTCCTTCGGGAATCACACCATGTTGAGACACCTTCATGATGTACACGGTAGGACATATGCTCGACATACTGAAGGTAACCCTTCAGTAAGTCAACCAAGCACATCCACAGCAGCTCAGCCTGGTCCATCATCTGCAGGGCCGAGTCCATCTTCGGCAGGTCAGCTGAGCCCTTCATCTGTGGGGGGAGCATCTCCTTTTTCTGGTCCTCTGGAAACCAACCATCGGTTTGCGAGGGTTTTAATTCGGTGCGCCACTTGTCATGATCTAATTTGTCATAGGGAGACCAGTGTTGCCCTAGTGAACAATTTAATAGATCAGCACATTTGTCGTACCGACTAATATTCCCATTCTTTCTTTCCTCTGTCCCTGCATGAACACAACGGCTCTTTTAAGAGCCAACCTTACCTTTCAACTTTTTTTTATATATTTTTTAAAACTTTTTTTTATTTTATTTTTACCGTACGCGTACGGTACGCGTAATTTTTTTTTTTTTTTTTAAAAACACTAAAAATCAATTATCACATTACAAGGTCCTTGAGAGACTACAATGAAAAACTGAAAATGTGATTGTGGAGAAGTGGAAAAAAGGGACCATGAAATTTTTGACTTACCATACCCACTCAAAAAATTATTTATTAATTAAAATTTAATTTTAATTGCTTTAAAAATGGTTCAAGTTTTCGAAAATGTTCTATCTCAATCTGAAAAAAAAGAAAAAAGTATTAATATTTAATAAAACATTTTATAATACAGTACACATATTTACATATTTTCCAAAAACAAATTTTTGCCTTTTTTTTGCTGTTTTCAGAATATATTGCATTTCACTATAAATCGTGAAAGCAATTGCATTCATCACTTAACAGCGGGCAAAAAAAAAATAACAATCTCAAAGATTGTTTAAAAAAAGCCCAGAATCTCTTCTCAGTTAAACATAACATTATCAAAATGCAAAATATTATTCATTAAAAATATCATCTAATAACAAAAACTATTTCTAAAAAATACCGTCTGACAATTTTCTTACAGAAGCATAATCTCAAAAATAATATATCTCAAATAAATCCACAATACATCTAGTTTCCTTTCTTTTAGGCCAAATGTTAATTTTTGAAATTAATTTTTGATTAAATTTCCAACGATAATCCAATAAAATTCCAAAATTTAAATTGTACAGATGTTACCGATTCTCTCTAAAATTTTGGTTTCCGAAAGATTAATTAGGATTTAATTAAGTCCACAATACAATTGGATACCTTTCCTTTAGGCCAAATGGTAATTTTAAAAATCTTTTTTGATTAAATTTCCAACGGTAATCCAATAAAATACAAAAATTTAAATTGTACAGAAGTAACCGATTCTCTCTAAAATGTTGTTTTCCGAAACATTAATTAAGAATTATATAAGTCCACAATACAATTGGTTACCTTTCCTTTAGGCCAAATGATAATTTTAAAAATCTTTAAATTTGAAAATTCCAATAGTAATCCAATAAAATGGTAAAATTATTTTGTACAGATCTTGCCAAGTTTCTCTAAAATTTAGGTTTCAGGAAGATTAGATAGGAATTTGCTAAATCAAAAGGCAAACGTTGCTTGAAAATCAATTGTGAATCATTACACATTGTCCAGCCTTTTTCACATTTAAGATAAACTGTGTAATGTCCAGAAGTAACAGTAGGTCCTTCATGGAAAATTATTGCAACTGTTACAAAAGATTTTCCTGAAATTGATAATTGCTGTCCTGTAAACTTCTTTATTAAAGTATCCAATTTTGAACCATCAGCTCTACATCGTTGCATCATTAAAATGACATACTGTCCGTATTCCTTTAAAATTAACGTTGAAAACATGTCAGATTTACACTCACTGCATTCCATGGTATGATTAGCATCTTTAACTAATTTAGCAAAAGTGACTGTTTTACTCTCTGGCAATGTTAAATAAATAAACCTTTCAGAATCAACATTAGAGCCACATGTATTGAAACAGTTTTCACAACTATGTTCCCATTTATAAGACAGACCAAACATATTTTCAATGGGAACCCCTTCTTCTTCCAGTACCTGAAGAAAATACAACAAGAATTCCTGTGCGTCTTGCTGTACATTTTGAGAAAACTGTGTACATCCTGAACATACATCTAAAAGTTTTCTAATTTCAGTAGCACTTTCTATTTGAGTTTTATCATTACTCAGCTTTTGAAAAAGGAGACTCAACTCAGAACAGAATCTTTTTTTCTGATTTACTATTATCTGCTCTTGCAAACTTTCCAGATAAAATGCAACATTCAGCACTACATTAGCGTAGCAGTTGACACCAGAGCTATTTTCAAAATGACATCCTACAACCTCTTCTTCATTTTCCTTTTTCTTTTTGCTTGCAATTACATCACTCCTCTTTTTTTCCCTCCTCTCTACATCCTCATTACAGATATTCTCATTTCTCCTTTTACGAGAAACTACACGTTTCTCTAACACAGGATACTGACCTAAATGAGGAGCATAGGTTCTTCTTAATCTATTATACTCCTTTACACAGTTTGTATCTGCACTAACTTTTGAATCATCCAAGTCTATCATGAATAGGCCAGATAATGTTTTCACTCGACAAAGCTACATAAGCCATACCTTCTTTGAACACAGTTGAACCAATGTTTACAAATGCACAATCTACAGTCAATCCTTGAGACTTGTGAATAGTTACAGCATATGCTAGAGAAAACGGAAACTGTTTCCTTTGTACATATAAGTCTTTCACAAGCATAAAACGAACTGTACAACGACAAATGTCTATAACTTCTTCTATCTGATCAAATTTTATTTTTAAACATTCAATTCCATCTGTTTTCTGATAATTAATAAAACCCACAACTCTTCCCATAGCTCCATTAACTAAACCTTTTTCAACATCCAAATTTCTCCTTAAAAATACTCTACAGTTCATGCAAACATATAGATTTTTTTCTAATCCAGCAGTTTTGGAAATGTTCTTCTCTAGTGAATCCAATTTATTTTTCAGTTTGCCTGTTAATGTGATAGTAATTCTTCCATCCTGAATTTTGTCCACTGCTTCCAATTTCCTGATATCTTCCTTTTCCAATTTCAAAAGCTCCTCATTGAATATTGAGCATTCACGTAGAGTTGGCATTAAGCAGATGACACTTTTCTTTTCTGCAATGTTCTTGTATATCTTCTCTGCAACTATTTCTTCCTTTGGAAATAAATTATGTAGCAGCCGACTCTGTAATGCTTTTTTGCCAGCTTCAGTGAGTAGTCCAATTCTGATATCTTTCAGAATACTTCCATATTCTTCATCGTTTGCTTGTCTCATATTAGTAGTAAGTTCCTTGTACTCAAAGAAGGACCAAATATTTGCATTACCGATGCTTCCCAATGACTTCTTTGTGTCTTCATGTGTCACAGTATTAAACACTGGTTGTCCTTTAACTGGAGTAAGCTGTAGAAGATCCCCAAAAACTATGACATGTTTTCCACCAAATAACACGTCATAGTCTGTCCTTAGAGTTTGCTGCATTCTTAAATGCACAAAGGCAAGCATTAAGTTTGATACCATGCTCACCTCATCAATAATGAGAACTTGCATCTTCTTCAATACTCTTGAAACTTCCAAGCATGCTTCTCCAGTTAGCTTGTGGTATTGTATTTTGTTCTCATGCTCCACTGGTAACATTAGCAAACGATGTAAGGTGATTCCTTTTATGTTATATGCTGCTAACCCAGTTGGAGCAGTAACCACACAAGACAAAGTTGAATCCGTTTTTTGCTGTAGGTAGCTTCTGATGACTTTTATTAAGAAACTTTTTCCAGTTCCAGCTTGTCCGCTTACATACATCCTGATTGAATGAAATGATGTGCATGAGCACTCTTTTTTTTCATGTGGTAATCCGTGATCAATTTTGTTTCTGATCTCTTCATAAATTTGTTGCTGCTCTTCATTCAGTTGTCTTTCCAAATTTGGTAAGTCTATAAATTCTTCTTGAGCTTGATTCATAGCCGTTTCCACTTCATTCATGGCTATTGCAGCTTCATTTTCAACGATTGGTTGTCCTAGGGGATCTTGACTGAGTGTTCCTGAACTTTGGCTGTCTTGAGAACTGTCTCTAGCTACTTCAGCTGCAATTGTAGTTTCCTGTTCAATTTCTTCATTTAACATTTGCACATAAGTTGTGAATGTACTGCATTGTATGCTGTCTTTGCAAGCATTAAAGGAATCTTCATAGCTTTGAAATTCTCCCAGTAGTTCATCCTCTGTACGCCATGGTTTAAACAGCTGTAAAAGAGCCAAGTAGTAAAATTCCTTTTTCTCAGTAGTGTCGCAACTGAGCCTCCTGTGATTTATCAAACTTCCTTTTGTTTGCTTCACCAAACATCCTTCCTCACCAATGACTTTATATTTTCCATTGTTGATGTCTTCTGCGGCTTTCCGTGAATAAATGTAGTTCTGCAGCACTTCATAGAGACACATGTTCTCCAGATGATGACTTCTCTTGGGATAATATGTGTCCAACATGTTTGATTTCAAAATATCTGTACTTTCTGGGTCATTCTCGGCCAAATATTCAATTTCTCCAACAGATTTCAGTACCCGATTTCTCATTGCTGCAAGGCCTAAACTTGCCCAAATTATTCTTCTTGATTTCGAGTAGAGACTTGCAGAAGATAACCTATCTGAACATTCGTAGGATCCAATTTCTCTATGTGATAACATCTTTAAACTGAAACTGTACAGCTTCTTACTGACAGTCTCTCGTGAGAAATCTCTTCCCACATTTCCTTCAATTCAGTTTTTTCTGATTTAGTAATGTAAGAGGTTACATATCGAGCAACAGCAATGGAATTGTCAGCTACATACTGTATATCCATGTTAGCATTCCACATGGATAAAATGACTGGGTTGTAGTCATTTATATTTTTTGATTCTTCTTTTCTTTTAAGGTTGTAGGTATTCTTAGGTGATTTTCTTGTAATAGTGTGTCTCACAGAAGACATAAAACTGTTTACTCTTCCATTTGAAAGAACAGGTCTAGGAAATCCAAATCGACATTTAGTGTAGTATTTATCTTTGCTCTTGTATTTCCGTCGACAGTATTTTCCACACCGATGACTTTGGAAACGTAAAGCTTGCTCCTTTAACTTTTTCTCTTCTGTGCTTTTTGGTATAGCACATGTTGCATATTCTTCAATGAAAGATAACACTGCTTCATCAGTATCTGTTCTAAACTTTGGGGCATCCTTGATCCACAACAGCATATGAATATGAGGAGCACCTCTTGCCTGGTACTCTTTTCTCCAAAAGAAATCCTCTACTTCTCCAAGAGGTGGATTTTTTTTATTGCAGATGAAGGACATCATAGCCTCAAATCTATGATTGAAATATCTGCAAACATTAACCGGATCCAATGAGCACAGTTCTCCTGCTGTCTTGTATTCGATGTTTTTAATGTTTGAATTTGCCTCTCGTAGAAAATCCAGTAAATCATCCCAAGCGTACTCAGCACAGCTTAGGGTAAGGAACCATGTTGGTGTTCCTAAATTCCGTAACATGCATTTTAATTCACCATGGCGTCGGTACCAATATTCATTTGTCCCACGCTGACAAGCAATCATATTGATCAGTTGTGTTTCCAAATGATCATCTCGGTGCTGCACTTTCTCCATAAAATCCTTAGCAGACACATTTTGTAAATGTACTCCACTTTTTAAAATGTGATTTACTGCATAAGACAATGCAGACAAGTCGCTTTCAAATAAAAGATGGAACAAATAAGGAATACTTTGTCGAAATCTGGGATCTTCTGCATATAGTCTTGTAGTTCGATACTCAGAAGCTGGAATCTGTTCTGGACGTTCATCGTATCGTCCTCCTTTTCCTGTAGGAAACAGCTGGGGAAAACATCGAGCTTCCAAGCTCTCCTCCCATACACTCACGGGAGTTCCTTTTGCTTTCTTCATCTAAAACAGATCAATAGTGTCTCCCATAACTTCTTTTGAATGAAGAGGATGTATGCTAAAATGTTCATAAATTTCTTCTTCCTTTGACTTGTCCACTTTTTCAATTTGACCAGTTGGTGTTTCTGTGTCTTCTTGTAAATCTTCTTCTTCTTCTATATAAATTGATTCATACCATTTATTATTTTTTTTCAAATACAAATTTGCTCTTTGTACTTTTCGTACATCCACCAGCTCTTGCCAAATCTTCTTATTCTTTGTAGGTACACCATTAACCAGAATAACTAATGGTTCACTTTCCAAAGTATCTGCATCAATAGTTTCCATATTTTTTTTCAAATCCAAGGGCAAATACACCACTCTTCCTTTTAAACCTCTCAGTAAATCTGAAGGAGGTAATTTACCAGTTTTGGGCTCCATACGTACTATGGTCTGGAACGGATGAACACATTGAATAAGTATAGACTCATATGTATTTAATTCAGAAAGTTCGGCAGGAATAGCATCCAATTCTAAATTATTATGTACAGCTCTGGTCGGCATTCTATTTTCTTCTAATTTGTTGTAACAGTATTTACAAATACGCTGAACTTCACCCAATTCAAAACAATTTTCAAGAAATATATATGTGGCAAAATCCTTCCACTTATAATTATCTTCATTTTCACTTTTTCTGTAGAGATCAACATACCTGGTTTGTTTTCTATAATGAGTTCTGCGGCAACAAATACAAGTAATATTTGGTCTTTCATTAGAGATTTTTTCAAATTTTGTTATGTGATCATTAAATGTCTTACTTACAGAGGGTTCTACATTCTCTTCCACTTCTTCCTCATTTACTGTGTCCTTTTCTGCACTGTCTTGTTCAGGACCAAAGTAACAAAACTGAATTTCATCAACAACCTTCTCTACATCTGATACCGATCCACGGAACAGAGCCCTATTCAATTCATCTAACTTTATTGCTGGACTTTTAGCAAAATACAACCGTCTCACAAACTTTCTCATTTCAGTATGATGAACAGCCAGCATCCTAAAATGATGAAAAACACTTTTACACACTTTTTTAGATAGACAAGCCAGGGAATGACCCTGCAAACCAGTATTCTCTCTCACTCTGCATGGATCTAGACTTTGAAACACCTTAATCTTCTGTTTTACACTTTTTTTACTATATTCTCTTAGAAACTCACGAAATTTATCAATAGATTCCTGACGCACAGTGCAAATACTACTACAATTCCAAGTGTACACTGGGGCTTTAGGACGTCTCCCCATAGCCTCATCCGCCATCACTTGTACCTCATCTCTTGGAACCATTTTCTCCTTCTCCATTATACAACCATTTTTCACTTCGTAAGCACGACCTCTGGTGTCAACTGCATGCAGCAAACTATTACTTTGAAAATAACTCTCTTCATTAAAAAAAGGTTCACTACTTGAACTATGCATCCATTCTCCTAAAAACACTTTACAAAAGTTTGTTCTTTTCACTACTCTTTTCCTTTTGCTTTGTGATTTCAGTACATTAACCATTTTATCTAATGTACGCATCCTATTCAAAATTAAAATGAATAGTTTCCTTTTTAATTCTAATGCCTTTGCTGCAATGGCTTCAATTTCTTTTTTTCTCTTGTAATATTTTGCCTTTTTCTTATATTTGTTCACATCCTTTATCAAATTGGACATAACTCTTCTCTGAAACATTTTTCTACGTATCTCTTTAAACGCTGTTTTTCTGTTTAAGTTAATCTTTGTTATTGCAGAAGGTATATTTGCATTAACTAAATTCTCAATTTTTTCCTGTTCTTTTCTATTGAAAACATTCTTTCCAGTACAGACATTTTGTACATTTTTCCTTTTTTTGAAGATGTTCTTTAAAAAATCTTTTGTCTGCTTACCAGAAGACTTTCTCTTTTTCCCAACATGAGCATCTCCAACTAACTTAGATCCTCCAGTTGTCTTCAAATATAGTTTTTTTTTGTGGTTTTTCGTTACTCTGGATTTTGTAGGCATCTTAAATTTTGTTCACTGCTCTTCAGCAATACCTGAAAAAAACTAAAAAAAAATTCCTTTTTTATATTTAAATATATTACTACATTTTTATGATCTTTTCAAATCTTAAAATACTAAGTACCCCTTTCCTAGAAGTGAAAATCACAATAACACATTCACAAATTAAATATCTAAAAACAATTCCTGTGTGCACACAGAGTCATGCTTTGAAATTAGGCAGAAAACGAAATTTCTTTGCCAATTGGAAAGCACACATTCTACTACTTTTTTGGCAAGTAATAAGTACTTTTACAGTCTGACACATTTTGAATCGACTTTTCAGATTCTGATAAAAGCACATGTCCAAACTGCTTTTTGAGACCAGCACCATGTGTAACCTGGGTGACTGACTACACTCCAGCAAGGGCAACCAGCCTTAGTGATGCTGAATGTATTTGCATTACTGACTGCAACCTCAAACCCAACTCGGTTGTGAATACTGTGCATGATTCCACAGGATAAGCAGCTGGGTGTGTGCTAAGAGTCTGCTTCTGCATAAAAAAATAGCTCCCCCTTTCCATCTAATGCAAATGTAAAATCACCAGAGCAATACCAAACAGATTTCTGAGACCAGCAACATGTGTAACCTGGGTGACTGACTACACTCCAGCAAGGGCAACCAGCCTTACTGATGCTCAATGTATTTGCATTACTGACTGCAACCTCAAACCCTAAAAGTATTCCTCATTTATACCACTACACCTTAATTTATGGTGAAAACATAGTCCATATTATTTTACATGTTTTTATTTGCATTATTAAGTGCAACCTCAAACCCCACTCAGTTGTGAATACTGTGCATAATTCCACAGGATAAGCAGCTGGGTGTGTGCTAAAAGTCTGCTTCTGCATAAAAAAATAGCTCCCCCTTTCCTACTAATGCAACTGTAAAATTACCAGAGCATAACGCAATAAATCTCTGCCTGTAATTCCTCTTTGCACACAGTCATGTTTTCATATTAGTCTGAAAACGTAATTTCTTTGCCAATTTGAAACCACACTTACTACTCTTTTTTTTGGCAAGTGATAAATACTTTTACAGTCTGACACATTTTAAATCCACTTTTCAGATTCTTAAAAAAGCACATATCCAAACTGCTTTTTCAGACCAGCAACATGTGTAACCTGGGTGACTGACTACACTCCAGCAAGGGCAACCAGCCTTAGTGATGCTGAATGTATTTGCATTACTGACTGCAATCTCAAACCCCACTCGGTTGTGAATACTGTGCATGATTCCACAGGATAAGCAGCTGGCTGTGTGCTAAGAGTCTGCTTCTGCACAAAAAATAGCTCCCCCTTTACATCTAATGCAAATGTAAAATCACCAGAGCAATACGCAATAAATCTCTGCCTGTAATTCCTATTTGCACACAGAGTCATGTTTTCATATTAGTCACAAAACGAAATTTCTTTGCCAATTTGAAAGCACACTTACTACTCTTTTTTTTGGCAAGTGATAAGTACTTTTACAGTCTGACACATTATGAATCCACTTTTCAGATTCTTAAAAAAGCACATGTCCAAACAACATTTTCAGACCAGCAACATGTGTAACCTGGGTGACTGACTACACTCCAGCAAGGGCAACCAGCCTTAGTGATGCTGAATGTATTTGCATTACTGACTGAAACCTCAAACCCCACTCGGTTGTGATTACTATGCATGATTCCACAGGATATGCAGCTGGCTGTGTGCTAAGAGTCTGCTTCTGCAGAAAAAAATACCTCCCCCTTTCCATCTAATGCAAATGTAAAATCACCAGAGCAATACCAAACAGCTTTCTGAGACCAACAACATGTGTAGCCTGGGTGACTGACTACACTCCAGCAAGGGCAACCAGCCTTAGTGATGCTGAATGTATTTGCATTACTGACTGCAATCTCAAACCCCACTCGGTTGTGAATACTGTGCATGATTCCACAGGATAAGCAGCTGGCTGTGTGCTAAGAGTCTGCTTCTGCACAAAAAAATAGCTCCCCCTTTACATCTAATGCAAATGTAAAATCACCAGAGCAATACGCAATAAATCTCTGCCTGTAATTCCTCTTTGAAATTGGCAAAGAAATTTTGTTTTTTGACTAATATGAAAACAGGACTCTGTGTGCAAAGCACACTTACTACTCTCTTTTTTGGCAAGTGATAAGTACTTTTACAGTCTGACACATTATGAATCCACTTTTCAGATTCTTAAAAAAGCACATGTCCAAACAACATTTTCAGACCAGCAACATGTGTAACCTGGGTGACTGACTACACTCCAGCAAGGGCAACCAGCCTTAGTGATGCTGAATGTATTTGCATTACTGACTGAAACCTCAAACCCCACTCGGTTGTGAATACTATGCATGATTCCACAGGATATGCAGCTGGCTGTGTGCTAAGAGTCTGCTTCTGCAGAAACAAATACCTCCCCCTTTCCATCTAATGCAAATGTAAAATCACCAGAGCAATACCAAACAGCTTTCTGAGACCAACAACATGTGTAGCCTGGGTGACTGACTACACTCCAGCAAGGGCAACCAGCCTTAGTGATGCTGAATGTATTTGCATTACTGAATGCAACCTCAAACCCTTAAAGTATTCCTTATTTATACCAGTACACCTTAATTTATCGTGAAAACATAGTCCATATTATTTTACATGTTCCTCACATTTAAATTTCTCCCAAAACAGAAAATGATAAACACAACTTCAACAAAAGGAATTCCAATTCTATTATTCATTTCTTAATTTACCATATACATCCCCTCTCAAACTCTAAACTCACCTTTAAAATTAGTTAGTTGTGAAAGAAATGTGGCACTCAAACCGCAGATTATCAGAGCCAGGATCTCTGTTCTGTACACCTCTCTCCTCTCAGCAGAACCAGATAATGGCAAAGTTTCCCTCTCTTTTTCCACACATATACATGTAAGTTTCAAATCTCAGTGCTTCCCCCCTTTTTTTCAAATGTAATCACACATTTCTATTGGTTGAAAACCAACCCTTTTCCAAAAGTACCCTTCCCCCAACTTAACTTCTGCCTAGTACCCTTCCCCCAACTTGACTTCTGCCTGCTACCATAGCAACAGCTCTTGAAACACTGCTGTGTAGAGTTAGGTCAGAAGTTCACCAAACAATGATTCATTTCCAAAGAGCAGGAGTGCTTGACTTTTCAAACCTAACAGCAAATCCATAGTACTGTTCTTTGGTAACACATTTTTCTGTACCAATACAAAACATGCTTCTATAAATTTACACATACAGCCTAGTTTTTATTGTAGAATGGTATGAAACAGCCAATCAGTTAAAAAAAATAAAAAAAAAATATGTATGCCTCCATTTCCAAACTGTCTTTCATTTCTTTTTACCATTCTACTGAATTACACCTCCTGAGTGCATCCAGTTCTCCTTTGAAGATGTTCACAGTGTGGATTGTAGGGCACAGCTATGTCTTCTGGAGTGAAAAGTATGCAGAGAAAACAGGTATGGTGAGAGACCTTGCTTTGCCAAATGTAGACATTAAATGGATTGGTCAGAGAGGGTTAAAGTGGCACCAATTGATGCCATTGGTGAAATCCTTCATGCAAATCCAACACCCTGACCTCATAATAGTGCACTGTGGTGGCAATGACCTAGGCACTTTGAATGGGGTAGGTCTGGAAATGCTTATGAAGGAGACCTTTGCACAACTGTTTTCACTTTTCCCTAAAACTGCCTTTGTGTTTTCTAACATATGCCAAAGGCAAAAATGGAACTGGTCCAATCATTTCTGTCCACAGATTGACAAAGCAAGAAAGCACGTCAACAAATCTGTTTCTGCTTTCCTCCGAGACTATGGTATGGGTTCCATTTACCACAACAACTTGCGTTACGACATGCAAGACATTTATAGAGGAGATGGTGTGCACTTCAATGATGAAGGGAACAGAGTCTTCCTCTTGAACCTTAGACTCTGCATCGGTACTTACTTGTAGGTACCACTAAAAAATCACTTCATAAACACAACGGCTCTTTTTAGAGCCCCCTAATATCTAAACACTTAAATCTGCATTTCATTTCATTTTTTATTTTTTTTTTCTACCGTACGCGTACGGTAAGCTTACCTACCGTACGCGGACCCCGCGATTTTTTTAAAAATTAATAAATGTTTTTTTTGTACTTTTCTGTCCTTCTTTGACCTCCTTTCAAATGTTAGGGGGTCTGTAACTCTCTTCCTTGCCCCCTTTTCAAGTTATCTCCCTTTTTTTTTCTGACTGAAACACACGAAATGGCGGCCGCCGCTTCCTGGTTTCGACCGATTCGAATGTTTACTAAGATCTATCAGCCAATCAGAATCGCGCTCGCGCACGTCACCGTACGCGTACGGTAAGCGCACCGTAAGCGCACCGTAAGCTGGCTCAGATATATATATTGATATAAAGGCTATTTTCTCAGAATCTACTGAACAGATTTACACCAAACCTACAAAAGGCACTTCCTTGACCTGAGGACTACCTCTCTGCCAAATTTCATTTAACTCTGTTCAGCCGTTCGGGCTGTAGCTGTGTCTAAAGGTCCTATGGAAAAATGCATGGGAAAAACGCGTTTTGGGACCCCCCTTTTATCTCAGCCCCCGCTTGACGAATCCCCCCGAGACTTTCAGGGTAGGAGCGGAGCGCAGCGCCCCACCTATTTTGAAAATTTGGCGAGGATTCGTCGACCGGCGCCAAAGTTATTCAAAATAGAATGTTGCGGATTTCCTATGGTAAGAGGGTCCTAACTATAACTACCTACTGGCGACCGCAAGTCGGTAATATATATATATATATATCAACCAGTCCTCTGCCAGCAGCCAAAGGATGACGACGCCGTGTCTAGGCTCGAAAAAGTTTTATTAAATCGGCTGATTTAATAAAACTTTTTCAAGCCTAGACACGGCGTCGTCATCCTTTGGCTGCTGGCAGAGGACTGGTTGATGTTATGCGGACTTTGCTGGAGTAGTTCGCTAAAGACGACGCACCCTCTGTTCTGGCGTGCGGCGGCCGTTACTCGAGTGAGGAGGAGCAAATATATATATATATATATATATATATATTACCTACTGGCGGTCGCCAGTAGGTAGTTATAGTTAGGACCCTGTTTCCATAGGAAATCCGCAACATTCTATTTCTAAATTCTAATTCTAAATCGCCGATTACGCTTACCGTAAAAATTATTAAAAAAAATATATATATCCATACTCTCCCCACCCCGTGTGCACATGGTGCCCGAAGGGCATCATTTGTGCATGGCATTTAATATAAAGGAATATGTAAAAGATTTCCATTGCACAACGAAGCGCATAACATGGCCCATCCAGCGTAACATCGCCCACCGTGCTTGCACAGCACTAACTGCGTAAAGTGGGCACGCGGTGCGCAAAGCGCACCGCGTGCTCACTGTGCGCGCACCGTGCGCGAAGCGCACCGTGCGCGCACGGAACGAACTGCGTTAAGTGGGCGCGCACGCCACGAATGGCGTAAAGTAACTTAGCATTTAAAAAAACGTACAAATTCAATGAAAAAACCACAGGTTTCACACACGTTATAGTTAGGAATTAGCATTTAAAAAACCTTGCAAATTCACTGAAAAAACCATAGGTTTCACACATGTTATAGTTAGCTGGACATTTTACTGATAAAAAACCTATGAAATTCCCCCGTTATAGTTAGTGCAGGCAACTATAACTCACGCGACCGCAATCCTCTGCTGATGCTAATACTGTATTTAGACACTTATTTGCCCATGTCTTCTTCCATTACATTTTAGCTATACATATATTACAAATATTTTTTTTTTCATAAAGACACATATGTCATCAGCAGAGGATTGCGGTCGCGTGAGTTATAGTTGCCTGCACTAACTATAACGGGGGAATTTCATAGGTTTTTTATCAGTAAAATGTCCAGCTAACTAGAACATGTGTGAAACCTATGGTTTTTTCAGTGAATTTGCAAGGTTTTTTAAATGCTAATTCCTAACTATAACGTGTGTGAAACCTATGGTTTTTTCATTGAATATATATATATATAAAGAAGTGACTCAAACAGATAGATTCACCAAAGAACAAAAATATATTTCCACTACAACATCTTCAAGTATAAATATATATATATATATATATTCACTGAAAAACCATAGGTTTCACACACGTTATAGTTAGGAATTAGCATTTAAAAAACCTTGCAAATTCACTTAAAAAACCATAGGTTTCACACATGTTATAGTTAGCTGGGCATTTCACTCGTGAAAAACCAATGAAATTCCCCCGTTATAGTTAGGTCGGATAACTATAACTCGCGCGACCGCCACTCTATCACAAGGATGAGGTCATCGGTGATGTCATGAGTAATGCCACTGACCATGTTATGAGTGATGTAATATGTGACGTCATGAGCACTTGATTTGCGGGCGCGCGAGTTATAGTTATCTGACCTAACTATAACGGGGGAATTTCATTGGTTTTTCACGAGTGAAATGCCCAGCTAACTATAAGATGTGTATGCTAATTCCTAACTATAACGTGTGTGAAACCTATGGTTTTTTCAGTGAATTTGTACGTTTTTTTAAATGCTAATTTATGTATTTATTTATTTTTTTTAAGTTTTTTCACCGTGCGCGTACCGTGCGCGCACTGTGCACTTCGCGCACCGCGCGCCCACGTTACGTAGTTCACGGAATTTTTCCGTTTCTACCGTGCGTGTACGTTACGCGCACTCCGCGATTTTTCGTAAAAAAATGAAAATACATTTTTGCCCTTGGGGGTCCTTCTGGGACCCCCTGACCAAGGCTAGGGTGTCAGGAACTGTCCAGCCTGCCCCCTTTTCACGTTATCCACCTTTGTTTTTCACCCCCTCAGACTGCGAGAGACAAAATAGCGGCCGACACTTCCTGGTTTCGACCGATTCGAATGTTTACTAAGATCTAACAACCAATCAGAATTGGATTAAAGGTCCTATGGAAAAATGCATGGGGAAAACGCGTTTTGGGACCCCCCCTTTTTCTCAGTCCCCGCTTGACAAATCCCCCCGAGACTTTCAGGGAAGGAGCGGAGCGGAGCGCTCCACCTATTTTGAAAATTTCGCGAGGATTCGTCAATCGGCGCCAAAGTTATTCAAAATAGAATGTTGCGGATTTCCTATGGAAACACGGTCCTAACTATAACTATCTACTGGCGACCGCCAGTAGATAATATATATATATATATATATACATACACACAGAGAGAGAGAGAGATAAAATGTTACTTTACCTTTTCAAAAAACCCTTTGAATTTCACTGAAAAAACAAAGGTTAAAGGGACTTAATAGTTTGGTGAAAAAGTCAGTTAAAACATTCTGTCTTAAGTAAACAAAAATCACTGAAATTCACCAGCTATAGTTATCTCAAGTAACTTTAACTCATGTCCTAAAGTAACTATAACTTGCACTGTTGCCATGCACAAAGTTTTTATCAATGATGTCAATTCAGATGATGCAGTGATATAATAAATTGTCGTAGAATGTCATGAGTAATGTAATATGTGAGGAAATTTGCAGTGCATGGGGAGGGGGAGAGCCATAGTTATTTTAGTAAGATGTCCATTGCTATGTGCGTTGTGGGGCCCTGGGCCTCGCATGGGGCCCAGCCCTGCACCCAACCCCCTGCTGATGCCAAACTCCCTGCTGTACACGTCCTCTGCCATGCACTGCATAGGGTTGGAAGTAGGGCAAGGCTTGTGGCCAGGCCCTGCACCTTTCTCCCAGTGGGTGTTGTACCCTCCCCCTCAGTGCACGCCTTGGGCAAGATACGCTCTCACTCTCCCAGGTAGGTAACTGCATTGTCTGTGATTCCTTTTCTCTATAGATGCCGTTTCTGCTAAATGCCAGAGAGGAAATGGCATTTTATCCCATTATATTGTACACTATTTAGATATTTTGTTAATATTGGACTATCAGCTGTTTGGACATCAACCTACATAAATTAGCTAATATTTAGCATTTGCTAAGAAAAGTGGATATAACAAATTAACTAATTGGTGAGTAAGAATTATTTAGTTTTGAGAAAACCTATAAAAATGTTTTGATTAAGATTAAACCAATTGTTCCTTAAAGTATATGGGGGTTGCTATATGCATTTTTTCAGCATTCGTTTTATATATCGCCGGGAATGGATTTAATTAACACCTTTTGTCAACTGGTGATATTTCTCTTAGATCATTGGACTCTGATTACATATTAAGAAAGATGTTTCAAACTAGTTGTAAAACTGATGCAACACCAAGCGTATGGATGTGATAATGGGCATACTTTTGCCCTGTTTTGAGAAAACATATTAGCATGTTTTGATTAGGATTAAGGTATCCATCAAGATGTGCAGTTCCTATAGAAAGGAAGTTCGGGAGGACCTGAGTGATCGAGTCCCTCCGGAGCAAGAGCCCTCACACACCCAAAGGGGTGTCATGCTTCATCATAGGGCAGCTCCTCGTTGGGCCAGCGCTGCAATGCCCAACGGGCCCCGCAGGGAGGCTCTTTGTTGGAGTTCTTCTAAACTGCCGTAGTGAAGTATGAGGTGTAGAGTGAGGGTGTTGTGAGTGAGTAGAGTGGTGGGTTAAACATAACTCGAGGGGAATTCAAGTCAAACTTTAATATGTGAAACCCTAGGTTATAATAAAAACAAATATATGCCAGAGTGAATATAATGGTCCACATTAGCTCTAAGCACAAGTGTTGGTCAACCTATTTCTTGCCGGGAATGTCATGAAGGATCAGGGCAATTCGTCAGGACCGTGAAATGTAAAACAACTAAACTACTCAAAGGGAGGATGGTTAAAGGTACATGTGTCCCCTAGTGCCGTGCCATTCCCAATGCATGAAGGGTACCTTAGTGCAATCGATAGGTCAGTCAGTCAAAGATCTTTAATCAGTTGAATCTCAACCATAAAATTATACATCTTAAAAACAATTAATACAAAAGAAGAAAAGAACAAGTAAATAAAATATACACAATTCGTATTAATTCCATGACAATGACAGTTTCCTTTCCAGGATATCAATATCATAAATAAGTGTATCTACAAGGGAGCCTCGGTGAAAGAAAATCATTTTCCAACAATATCCCGCAACCGCACAGCAGAAGAAATATATCTATAGATTATTAAACAGGTAAATTCATCATTTAAAAGCTGGAGATGACATAATGCAGCCTGACATTTTCTTATATTTAAAATTTTTAAAGCGGCACTAAAAAGATATGCCTGGGTTCAGTATAAAGTTTACAGAAAATCATAAACTGTAAGGTACTCTGGACCGACTCCGAGTCGTAAGGACACGGGTCCAGTTTATCATCACAGTAAACTTTGCGTGGATATGAACCAAAAAAGTATGAGATGTCGAACCTAAATCTTATTAAATAAAACAATTTAGCATGGCTAAAATAAAAAGAAAGATACGGTTTAATGCCTGGGGTGCCGACTAGCATTCAGTGTTCTACTACCCTTTTTTTCTATCTCTGAGGATCTTCTGGTGACATAAAAATGTAATAAGAAATCCTTTTTCAGCTTTGCTTTTGATGTCTTGACAATAATCTCTGGGTTGCGAAGACAATCCACCAGGCCCACAATCTCTAATTGATTTTTTATATAATTAAGCCAACGTATTTTGGTTGTGCACTCTAAATTTAAATAATCTAAAATAATGGCACAATTTAAGTCTGTTTCTTCCTTGGCCCAGATAGAATGCCACAGAAGTATCGGTGCTAAATGTATTCGGTAGGTCAGAGGGCTCAGTCCCAGTTCGCTGTGACAGATAGTAGCAGAGGCACTTTTAAGAACTGACAACAAGCGCTTCATGAACATGTTCTCTGCTCTTTGAAGACCCTCTGCCTTACTGAAACCCCAAACTCCAGCACCGTACAAAGAAACAGCGCTTGTGCGGGCTTTATGAATGTTAATAATGGCATTAATAGGTTTTGAACCCAGCTTTTTGGTGAATCTAAAAATTGCCTCTAAATTTTTATTAAAGCCACAGATCCTAGATTCTATTAAACTGTTCCAGTTACTTTTTAGGTCGAATAAAATACCCAGATAAGAAAAAGTAGACACATAAGAAATTTTTTCCATTATTAATGAAACAAGTTTTTTAAATCATGGGGCATTTTCCCACTACCATAGTATAGGATTTCCCAACATTAGTTTTCAAACCGAGTTCAGTCATAAAATCATTGAACCTGGTTAAAAGCCGCTGCAGCCCCACACCAGCTCTTAACATTAGAACACATTCATCTGCATATAGCAAAGCAGGTAACAACCTGCGACCTATCATGAGGGCATCTATGTTCCCATGTTTGATCTACTTTTCTAGGTAATTTATATAAAGGCAGAATAAAAAAGGTGCAAGAACGAAGAAGTAGTCCACACAGGTATATATTCAAAATATATGTATTTATTCTAAGAACAAATCCCACTAGTCTCTTGTGAGGCTGGAGGTAAAGATACAATTCAATAAAGCATTTATATCAACAATAAATAGCACTGGAATCACAGGGCCCCGGGGGGGGACCAAACCATATATTAAAAAAGTGGTGAAAGAACCACAACAGTTCTGCAGACAGTGCCTAGGGCACTTAGGATCGCTGGCTCCTTACGAAACCACCCAAGGTAGTGAGGAAGGGGACCCACGGGAAGCGTGTGCAGTGTTTAAACTACAGTTAGGATCCCTATTAAACCCTATGGGAAATGTCGCGGTTGGAAATTGCAAGAATCTGGACACTTCTAGCAGGAGTTCAAGTTCAGGAGATAAAGTTAAGCTCTTGGAGGGCCCACACCCACGATAGTACCGAGATACCACTGTTACCTGCCCCAGGGAAGCCGGGTGCATAGGTCGTTTTCAGTGTTGGGTCGATGTCTCGTTTTCAATGGAAAAACGTGAAGAACTGCTGCTGGCGTGAAGCGTCGTCGATGTCGTGCAGATTGAAGATGTAGATCTTGAAGGAAAAGACCTGAAAGCAGAGGGGACAGAGTCTGGGTCACTAGCCAGTGACCAGGGGCCTTAGGAGAAAGAGCCCTTCAATGTCGGGTGTTTTCAGGTGGAAGACGGGTAGCTTGGTTCAGCAGCCACGGGGTCCAGGAGCCTTCAAGGAAGGCCAGCTGCTGGAGGGCAACTGTCCCACGAAGGATGAAGGCCGCTGCGGTGTTAGTGTCCGGATTGGATCCACTAAGCCTTGGCAACCGCAACCCACGCAAGAATCAAGAAACAGCTACGGTGCACACCCACGAGGTCTGAGCGCGGTCTCCAGCGAGGAGACTATAGAGCAGGCCTGGAGCAACCAGGGGAGCTCTTTAAAATAAAGTTTGACCTCTGCTAGGGCCCACCGGTCAAGAGACAAGGGACCGCAGGAGGCAGCAATTTGGAGTGCGTAAAGATGTGCCCACGGGTCGCCGGAGCGGGCTGGGGCATCGTCCTGTGGCACAGGTAATGCTGAGAGGTTGGCTCTATGATGGGCCAAAGCACATCTTCCCCACTGGTCGGGTTCGTGTGCTGTGCAAGAGGTGGCCGGTGTCCTGGGGTATTGGGTATCTCGGCACCCACGGGGTCCACGGTGCTAAGCTTTGCTGTGCACACTCACTGGCCTCTGGGATGCTGGGGAACCCACCTCAGGGTAGGCAGGAGTCTTTGATGTCCGTAGGAGCAGCGGAGTTCCAACGGGTCACTTGCAGTGTTTCAGCTGCTTGCCAAGCAGGGGGGTAACTCCTTTACCCCAAGGGAGATTTCTTCCGTCAGCTGAGCGGCAGCTTATCGAAGGTTCAAGTCTTTGAAGCAGAGTTCTCATCCAAGATTAATCTGAGGCTCTGGGGACCCTGCACCCACCTTTATCCAGGGATTAGGGGAGTGTCTGAATCAGAGGCCACCAATGGGAGTTCATGCGGGAAAGGGTGGCTACACCCTCTCCCCTTTGTGCATTTCCCACCGGGGCAGGGGACAGGATGCCCCTGAACCGGTCTGAGCCGGGGTATGCAGAAGTAGGCACTGGAGAAGCCTACGTGCAAGTTTGAAAGACATCCTAAGGTGCACCCACCCAGTTCCAATCCACATAGTCTGTCTGGGGAGGTGAGGCCACCTCCCTGCAACAAGATCCCTATTGTCCAGCTGCCTTGGCTGGAGTTCTGCCCAGCAACAGGCAGCCAGAATCGCATCCATTTTGTACTACGTGTGCTCTTTTAAATTGGTGTCTAAAATCAGCCGCTTTTACCAAATCACCCTATTAGCAGTGTGGAATCATGCCCTCTCTCCAATGACTGGATTGGGGGTATGATTCCAAGATGTTTGACCCCAAACACGATATGGTTCTGTGCAGCCATTCTCAAGTTAGCATGCTATCGCGATTGATTATAATGCGCTTAAGAGTATATGGTATGGCTGCACTACAACCTCGTATTAGTTTTGACGAAAGTTGCAGAGGGGCCCTACTCAGGTAGGGGTTCCCCCTCACACATATCTCAGCACCCTGCCTTGTAGGATTAGCAAGGCCTGCCTAAGGGGTGACCTATGAGGATACATGTGTTGTATTTAAGTGGGATACAGGATACCTATATCCCTGTAAGGGGTGCACGCACCACCTTACCCAGACCACAGTAGTGGTCTGGTGGTGTCAGTTTGTATGGCTGTCCCAGGGGTGGCACAATGAGTGCTTCAGCCCCTGGTAGGCCTCTGAGGGACCCATGCCCTGGGTACCTAGGGTACCATCTACAAGGGGCTCACAGGGTGTCCTCAGTATCTAATTGGTATGTACCTAGAGTACTCACATCAGTTTAGAGAGGAAGCAGATAGGCTGGGGTCCTGGATAGCAGGGCCACATCCTGGCTAGAGTAAAAAAACAGTCAAAACATCAGTAATAAGTTGGGGGCAACTATGCAGTCGATGCCAATCTCCTACACCTATGACCAGGTGCAGATTGAGGCATTGTTCTATGGTACCCAGGCCTCTCCTGAACCCGTATTGAATATCTGAAAACTTTCCACTGTCAAGTGCCCAGGCCTTCAGCCACTCTAATATTACCCTTCCCATTAATTTGCAGGTGCAATCGATTAGGGAGATAGGTCGATAACAATTCGGGTTCGACCTGTCCCCCTTTTTAAAAATTGGAACTATTATAACAGTTCTCCAAGAGTCAGGGGGGCCCTGGATCGCATAGCAACTTAAGATGTTTGTTAGCAATGGGAGCCACAATGGTGGATTAACTAAAAAAAAGTCCGCAGGGATACCATCCGGACCGGAGGCCTTGTTCCTCACAATCCGATTAAGGGCCCTTTCTACCTCATCTAGTGTCGGACATGCTAATGTCTATGCCCCATATTTAAGATTAGCACTGGGATGTGGCTCAATATCATTTTGTATAGACCAGTAAAATGTTCTACTCCGGTTTCAGGCATGATTGTGGCGTCGATTTTGATATTAGTTTGGCTGTTGAAATAATCCTGATTAACAGTTTGCCAGAACAGCCTTGAATCTTTACTCTGGCATGCTGTATGAAGTAGCTCCCAAGAGTCTTGTTTTATTTCTGTTTTGCGCCTCTCTAACGCCTGTTTATATTCAATGCGTGACTGTCTTACCTCCAAAATGTTTCGGGGTTTTGCCATCAATTAATATGTCAACCAACGCTATAGAAGAGAAATTAAAGCTCCATGAGCACCTGCGGAGTCACGCTAGAAGAGCGTTGTCCCGCGGTTCAAGATCTGCAAGACGAGCATTAGCCGAGCCAGGGGTAGGTTGCACGCTGTCCACGGCGATCTTGAATCGCGGGACAATGCTCTTCTAGCGCGACTCCGCAATTGCTGGGAAGCGACCCGTCTCATGCTGGTAAATGTTTATTCTCCACCAGGCCTACAAACGGACACACTACATTGAGAGGACCACTGACTGCCCTGCCATGGGCCCTGACAGTGCTGGGAGGTGACTTTAACATGGTGGTTCTCCCACAGCTTGACAGAACTGGCCGTAGGCAGTTCCCCAGGCATACATCGGAGAAGCTAGAAGAGTTCCTACAGAAGCTGGATAGGGGAGATTTATGGAGGACGCTGCATCCGTAACAGCAGCGGTACTCTCACTAATCAGGTGCCCATGATGCTCACTCAAGAATCGACCACTTTTTCACCCCTTGCTCATTCCAGAATTGATTTACAGAGGCTGAGTACCTGGTGCGGGGGTGTCAGATCACTCACAGCTGCGAGTGACACTGGGTACATACCAGTGACACAAGATAGGGTACTGGAGGATGGCGACATGGTGTTTGTGCAATTCTTCAGTGGTTGAACAACTGTGGGAGGCCACAGAGTTCTACTTTATAGAAAATACGGGGTCAGCACTGGGTACAAATATGCCCTGGGAGGACTATAAGGCCACCATTAGTGTGTAATAGTGTCTGGCGAGGTGGGACAGAGGTGAGAGAGGGAGACACAGATAAAGGAGATAGCGCGGGACCTCAGTAAGTTAAAAGCGGAGCATGTGCTGCGACCTTCAGGGGTAATCTATAATCACCTTAGCTGTTAAAAGAGAATATGGAACTATCCTCCTAGTTGATGTAAAGATGACCTACCTTGTCCAACAAAAACAAATGTACTAAACTGGGGGCAAGGCTGGGAAACTGCAGGTGTGGTTAAATAGTTAGGAACAAGATCAGAGACGAATATGCACATCTGATTCAGGAATAGTCATAGAGGCTCAAAGTATAGCAGAAGCATTTGGTGACTGCTTTCAAGCCTTTTACCAGTCGCGACTTACAGTCCAGCCAGCCGACATCGATGACTTTGTCAAAGACTGCCCTACATAGTGCCTAACGGAACAACAAAGGAAATTTCTAGAAAAGGGGGGGGCTCACTGAGGAAGAGATAGGAAGGGCACTCGCGCAACTGCATAATGGGAAGACACCCGGACCTATCGACCTTCTGGTAGAATTTTATAAGAAGATGGTGAATAAGGTGGTCAAACCATTTCATTATACTCCATGAACAGGCAGGCACGTAATTCCCAGACACTGTCACCAGATCTGCGGACGGCCACAATAGCCCTAATCCATAAAGACAGGAAGCGTAGGGATATGAGCGAGTACTACAGACCAATATCCCTACTTAACATGGAAATTAAGATCCATGCTGAGGTCCTGTCTAATTGGCTTCAAGCCATGATTGCTGATTTGATCCATCCAGATTAATTGGACTAATTTCACAGCGATGTACCTGAGACGTTAATATGGCCCTGGCTGCCAGAGAACACGAACCAATAGCAGTGGCGCCTTTAAATGCCAACAAGGCATTTGACTCAATAGAGTGGCCATTCCTCTATGCCATCTTGAGTAAAATGAGGTTTGGACCCAGCAATCTTGCATGGGTGTGGCTGCTCTACATGGCTCCTAATATGACCGTGAGAGTAGATGGCCCTCGATCACAGATATTCCCCATTAGGAGAGGCACGTGTCAGGACTGCCTCCTGTCGCCTATGGTGTTCGCCTTCGCTGTCAATCCACTGGGATGGTGGGTGAAGAGATGAGGTGCTGGACCTGGGACATGGGGAGGGAGGAACGTATCTCCTTATATGCGGATGACATACTTCTCTACATAGCTAAACCTGAAGAGTCGCTAACCACGCTCTGACAGATATTTGATACATATCAGATTCTCAGGACTCAGTATTAACTAGGAGAAGTCACTTTTGTTCCCTATGGGCGTATGGTGGCCCACAGCTGCACTGCTGGTATCCCTTAGGGTGGAAACTTGCCACTTTAATTACCTGTGTTTTGGATCAATAGGGATGACCATGCACATTATGAGGACAATTTAGTCTCTTTACTGACCAAACTAGGACGGGCGGTGACCTTGAAAATGATAGCGCTTCCCAGGTTCACCTACATATTACAGAACTCCCCCTGTAGGATACCCAATAATTATTAGATCACCTACTACAGACTTTACTTGGAGGTGCATACCCCCGAGCACCCTGCACACCTTACAGTGTTTCACATGTAAGTGTGGAATAGCATTGCCTAATGTCTGTAAATACTGTGAAGCAGCGCAAGTCTGCATGGTTAATGAATGGGCCTACCCACCAATGAACGAGCGTGCTTTCAGACTAGATACATTCACTCTGGGTGAAAGGGGATGCCTGCACGCCCTTTAAGGGGGAAAGCCTGAGGGTTTGTTACTCCCTGCTACAGACACAGTGGTCAGGACATGGCACAGTGGTCAGGAAAAGGGGTCTCTCTCTGTATAATACACATGGCACAAATTAACCAGGAAAATGGGATGGGAAAAAAGAAAGTCCCCTAAAACACCCCTATGAGTGGCAACAAGGTTGAGGGAGGTGGCTATATTATCAAGTTTCAAGAAGTGGGACTTTATAGGCATATCATCACTAGTACAGGTATGGGATGCAAATGGAATTGTCCCATTTGAACACCACCATACAGAGTAGGATATGGCCCCATCCTAAAGATTTAAATTCCTGCAATTATGTCACACCTTACGCCCCAGGATTCCAGCAGATGAAGAGACGCAAGCGGACTCTCCATTTTAGAGGAGGTTGTTAGATGGGCAGATTACTGCTAAAGCCATATCCCTTCATATAAGGCCATGTGGCCAAAACTCAAATAGAACCGGCAAACTTAAGAGCAAAGTGGCAACATGACAATGGGTCTCTTCACGATGGGAACTGGGGGAAGGCGGAGCAGTTCCCACAGGAGGTAGCCAAAAAAGCCAGATTCAGACTTGTGGAGCTGGAAATCTTGCATAGGGTTTACTACATTAGAACAATGTTGCACAAAATAGGGAGAGCTGCGGGCTGCAAGCAACATTGGTCCATGTATTGTGGAAATGCCCCAAACTACAAAGGTTCTGGCAGCTGGTAACACAAAGGTTGCATGGACTTAACCACTCCACTCTGGCGCTATTGGGAATATGGAAAGGCGTGGAGGCCACCAGCTACAAAAAATTGCTCATAAACCTGGTGTTACTGATGGCTAAACTAGACAAAGCTCAAAAATGGGGTGGCACGACACCTCCCACAGTACGTGACTGGGAGAGGAGCATGGACTCATGCATGTTCATGGAAGAAGCAGTACAGAATGACCTGGGCTGCCCTAAGAAATTTGACAAGCTATGGGGGGATGGCCGGAAGGGTTGGGAGAGGGAGCAGAATCTTGAACGATAATAGAACACAGTTAATGACTTTGTATTTAACTTTCTGCTCCTCTTCTTCTCCCCCCTGTTTTGCTTCTCCACCCCACAGCGTCAATATTCTGTCCATGGAAAGATGCAATAGGTCAAGTACTGTATTACTGTATTTTGGAATGTGTACATGGATGATTGCCTTAAATCTGCTCATTCTGCACGAGAGGAGATGATGGCCGTTAAATGCGATACAGGGGTTGTTGTAGTGTTATCACAAAAAAACTATAAAAACATCTTTTTAAACAAAATGGGGTTATCTGGATCCTCATAACTGACTGGGGACACCTGAAATAACACTGATTATCTTATGATGCTATACATGCAGGCCATGCAGTAACTGCTCCTGTAGAGGGAATCCCAAGGCACTGCCACAGACGAATGCCATCCGAGGAGGTTCCTAGTGCGCTCAATTGGGGCCTGTGCTGAAATGTGCTTCATATGTCTAGCCGTATCTCTTGGTTAGTATGGTATGCCTTGTGAAGACACAAAGGTACTGAGAGGTGGCTGCTACTGAGACCATGAGCAAGCTAAGACCCTTTTAGGCTATGCATCATACGAGGTATAGAAACATACTTGGTCACAGAGTATGTTGTATCTAGAATGTGGGACTCAGGGGTGGTTTCTCCTCGGGGGCGGAAGAGCATTGCCACACCAGGTGCCAGTGACATAAATTAAGTCCTTTCCATGCTCAAGGGCATTGTAAAGGCAGAGGATGGCCAATCAGGGAGATTGGCAGTGAACGCCGACCACACCAGCTGACGTCCAGTGTGCATGTCGGTTTGGACAGGTCTCGAACTGTGTCCTATCTGACATGCGAACTTCAGGCCTTGAACCCAGCACTTTGTTTGGGAGCCAGGGGAACACAGCACAGCCCCTCTGGCCTCCTTTGGAGCGTTGTGTTCACCTGCTCCAACAGATCGCTGGATTGCTCACATGCAGCTGTAAGGATAAAAAAAATGGAGTGAAAAGCCTGGATTGGTTTGGGAAGAATACCCTACCCTTGCCGGCCCAATCTTTCAAGGAAGCGCAGGGGCAGGATGATTAATGACGAAGTCGGAGGGGGGAGGGGGGGGGGCGAATAATGTCCCCCCTCTGCCGCTCCCTGCGGAGGTGGCTAAACACCTGGTTATTCTGTTTGTTTCAAATCTCTCCTTCAACACAGTTTTCGTCTGTGGTAAAATCGTGTCTTTGGATTCAACGCCATCTTAAGAGATCTTTACACCTGATTCCTCAGGAAGCTGGAATACTTAATCCAGCTTTTACAGATGGTACAAAACATGGAGGTCTGCTTATTGTACAAGCTACCTGAGCGCTTGTCTGTTTCACTTCTTTGCAAGCAGCATCATTGACTTCCAGTACTGAAGCGTATAATGTTCAAAGCGCTGACCTTGACTTATGCAGACCTCCACAATAAGGGCCCTCATATCTGAATGAGAGGGCCCATGCAAACAGCCCAGGGAGAATGCACCAGTTACTTACCGGTAATGCTCATTACTCCGAGTATTGTCTTCCTCGCCACATGAGTAACAAAGTGAGCTTCAGCTCAACATCAAAACCCTCCAAAGCAAAGTTAGCATCCCATGCCTCCTATCCCTCCCCAACACGGCCGCCCACCGTCACCCCTGACCTAGCATAAGAGGAGAGTCGGCCCATCACACTACCTGTAGAACTACCAAGCCTCAAGACAAATGAAGCCAATAGAAAAAAATAGGGAGGGAGGGACGGGAACTCATGTGGCGAGGAAGACAATACTCGGAGTAATGATGATTACAGGTAAGTAACTGGGGCATGAAATGAATGAAATGATATATTTATAAAGCGCGATGGCTACCCTAAGGCCTCCCAGCGCTACAGACGTCACAACCGAGGCCGAGCAGGTAAGACTTAGATATAGTTCCTAAAAAGCCATGTTTTTAGAAGCTTCCGGAAGGCCAACAGATTGGGCTAATTTCGAAAATGAAGTGGAAGAGTGTTCCAAAGAATAGCAGCGTTGTAGGCAAAAGACCGTCCGCCACATCTAGCTCTCGTTATTTTGGGGGGTAAGGAGAGAAAGGCGGCCGTTGAGCGGAGGTTTCTCCTAGGTTGGTATGGGGTGATCAGGGATTGGATAACAAGCATTACCTCCTCGTAAGTCTTCCTCGCCACCTGAGTAACAAAGTGAGCAAATACCCAAGCCAAGCGGCTTCATGGCACACACAAGAAACCACGGACTAGTAGAAGATGCAAAAGATGCAAAAGAACAGGGTTTAATCCAAAACACATAAAATCAATGGAAAAAACAACCCAGCAGAAAACACAGAAGACAGAAAACTGGAAGAACCAGCCCCAGGAACTGCTTCAGCAAAGACGAAGGACCACCCAAAACCACACTGTAGTGATTCATGAACATGTGAGGGGAGAACCAGGTCGCGGCCCGACAGAATCCTCAGTAGACACCCCCTTGAAAAAGGCCCAGGAGACAGACAGATCCCTGGTAGACCAACCCTGAACCCGGGCCGACACCACAGTACCCTGACAAACGTAGGCCAGCAAGATAGCCTGCTTGATCCAACGACTCAAGGTGGAGAGAGAAGGCTTGTGACCAGACCCGAGCAAAAGTGACAAACAAATTGTCACAGCAGCAGAAAGGCACAGTCCGCTCCAAATACAACACCACCCGACTAACATCCCAAAGTGAGAAGGCAGGCTCCGCCCCAGACCCAGGAACCAGAGGGAAAGAAGGCAACACTACCTCATGGGAGCAGTTGACAACCCAAGGGGCCTTGGGCAGGAATTTCCGATCCGGGCATGACACAAGACGATCCAGCAGGACTCGCAAGAACAGAGGAGAACACAGAAAAGAGCCCAGCTCCCAGATCCGACCAGCAGAGATGACGGCCACCAAAAACACCACCGCCATGGTGAGGAGCTTCAAATCCACCGAACCCAGGAGTTCAAAGGGAGCACCCTGAAGGGCTCATAACACCAACGGAAGATCAGAGGAAGGTGCCAGGCAAATCGCCCTGGGACGCTGCAAAAAGCAACTCCAGAGAAAACGGGCCACCAAAGGATCCAGCCCGTCCAACAGAGGACTGCGAAAAGCTCGCAAGGCCGCCCACTGCACCCGCAGAGTATAAGGGGCCAGGCCCAGGGAGAACCCGACAGCAAGGAAATCGAGTACTCTCAATGGATCCACAGACACGGTCAACACCCTTAGACACACACCACGAGGAAAATTAAGCCCAATGGCGAGAATAAGAAAGAAGAGTAGCCAACTGCGGGAGCTCTGAAGCTACTCCACCACCTCCAGGGAGCAACCCTGTGCAAGCAGGCTCATCCTGTAAAGAGCCAGGCATGAAGATGAAGCCGAAGCAACTCCCCCACCGGAAGCGGCGAGCCCCGCATGGGGTATGGAAGAAACGGAATCACCCAGTACTCCTGGACGGCCAGCTCCCTCAGAAGGGGAAACCAAGGGCGGTGAACCCAGCCAGGTACCACCACCAGAACAAACGCCCCCTCCTGGAGAATTTTGCACAGGACACGTGGAATCAAGGGAATTGGGGGAAAGGCGTAAAGAAGGGAGTCCGGCCAATGGAACGACAATGCATCTAACTAACCGCCACACCCCCGAGCAAGGGGGAAGAGCGCAGAAGTGAGGCAGGTGAGCATTGAACTCATCCGCGAACAAATCCACCGTTGGGCACCCAAACCAGACCTGCAGCAGACGGAACACAGACACCCGCAGGGACATGGCTGCCATCTGGGGAAAAACTCTGCTCAGGCGATCCGCCACGCAGTTCTCCTTCCCCGGGAGATACACTGCCCTGAGGGACAAGACCAACGCCTCTACACAAGACAGGATCTCCTGAGCTAGGAGCCAAAGAAAGCGAACCCTGATGTGGAAATATGGATTTTCCTGGTCAGTTATGTCCCCTATCTTGGACCCCAACGGTTCTATGTGCATGTTACAAATACATGTATGTTCCCTCCAGTTCCAGTTATGAAGACGCAAACACATGTGCGTCCACCGTCAACATGTCCTCTGTCAGATCCGCCATGAATAGGCCGGATATTCCATTCTTAAGTATGAAAGGCCACCGGCTTTATATGGTTCACTTATGCCATTTTACAGTCCAGGCAAGTAGGCCCTGATTCTGTCTTCGAACTCTTCTTGCCTTCTGCCTCTGAAAGCTCCAGTCTGAGCCTGCATCTGTGACCATGAACTTTGTCTCATTCTCTGCGCGGCTCACGAAGCCTGACATCAGCCTGCTGCCTGCCAAAAACTGTATTTCACCTTCGAAATTATCTGCTCCGTTCCCTGCCCGATGCATTCCTTTCTAGTAGTTTAGGTAAACATTCTTCCAGCTACCGAGCAAAGGCCCGGCTTCTCTGTCTTTATGCAAGTAATTCATAGCCCTATTGCTATGGAAGTTTTCCGCCCTCGCATCTAGTGTAGACACTTAGACGCTTGTACACGCACTAACAGTCAGTATAGTCAGTATAGAATAAGATTCTACTCGAAGAGACCTCTCTTTTGGAAAACTTAGTTCTTTAAACATAGGATGTTAGATATGATTTGGGATTAGGTTGACTTGACCCTCCAGACTTCTGTCGCCACATGTAGAGCTAAATGTCAAGTCCCTTTCACCCCCTCGTTGCACGTCAATCACACGTCATGCTGCTGCGCGCGCATCTCTGCCAAGTATTTCTGCTGACATTGCGAAATTCTTTCATGTAACCACCCTCTTATGACATCACATCTGATGACGTTCTTTCATCACTCCCAGTTACGCCTACTTCAGCTACGTACGTGAAATGTTATCTTTGCTATCAATTGTTACGCCTCTTGCATTGGCCTCACTGTAATGCCTATTGTATAAAAGTGAATAATTATCAATAATGTATGTACTTCACTTCCTGAACCTTCGTGGTGATGGAACTTGGAGCAACCGATTATAATCGACCACTGGAATAAAGCCCATTCCGAACCTCTAATACCACGGATTCTGCCTCTTATTTACTGAGCTATTTTTATTATGTTTCTGTATCAAATTAAGTCCCGGTAATGAAATTATTTACCACATGAATGGCGCCCGAATAGGGACACTTTCTCATCTCACGCGCCGGCGGTGCGTTGCAGGCCCGGTCTCCTGCCACAGCTGGACGGACAATAACGCGTACCAGCAGGATTTCCTGTATCTCCCTCCGGTCAAGCGGGGGCGACTGAGGCTGCGATCAACACCCAGACGAGGCGGTGAGAAGTGCGAAGTATCCCGACCAGAGCCTAGCTGAGAGAGCAAGATCCGAGGTATACAGAGGCCCACCAGTTTCCGAAGTCCCAAGTCGAGTCCAGTGTCCGAAGTGTTCGAGTCGAGTTCAGTCCGGTTCAAGTTCAGTTCAGTTTCCGAGGCCTTCCGTTTCCGAGCTACCCGGTGAGTACCATTACTGGGGAGGCATTCTGACGTGCACATAGGTTGTGCCGGTCAAGACGGGTTTGGGTACACAAATCCGGTCTGCACTGTTTCAGCAGTGTATCTGTACTGTTTAGCAGTATATCTAGTATATCAAGTATATAAATTCAGAATAATTCAGTTCAAGTCGAGTATCATGTTTAGTGATTAAGTTTTCCTTAGACCGTCATCATCGTTGCTCAGTTAAATGTTAAATGTTAAATGTTTTCTGCATATTGTGGTATGAATGACTGTTCCTTATTGTGTTTAATGTATTAAGTTTGTTCCAAATCAAGTATCAGATCAGCTTTCAATATGCCGCTCTTTTCGAAATTAAGACAGATCACAACAAGAAAAGGGGTACTCGAAGAAGCCGTTCCTATTCCTCCTAGGGACACTCCAGGGTACTTCATGTATCATAAACATGGCTTAGACGCTATATTATTTCTTGATTTATGGGTAGACTACACTAAGGAATTACCAGAAAGTCAGAGGTGGCCCGCAGCGGGGACCTGGGATGCAGAGTGCATCGTGAAAGTAGAGGAAGAATTATGGAAAAAGAAAGCTAGACAATCACAGAAAGACGCCATTGAATTATGGCGTAAAGAATCGTATAGACGTACAGAAAAAGCACGTAGACAGGAAGAGAAGAGTAAAGAGAATTCAAATGAAGTCCGAGAAAATCTATTAATTGAAGAAGGTGCACGAGTGAAATCAGAACAAGTAGACAGACAAAGAAATGCCCTTATGAATGGTATGTATCCCCTTCTGGCCGAAGGATTACCTAAGGCTACTCCAGAGATACCAAAAGACTTGCCAACCCCATTATTTCCAATAAAGGTACATCCTAAGGGGCATCCTAGAACCGCAGAAGATGTTTTTCTTTCCTCATATTTAGATGACGCAGCTCCCGAGTATGCTAATCCCGCCCCACATAGACCGCCTGCCAGGGAGGTTCAACGCCAAGATCCAGTACCCGTATCCCTACAGCAACAAGTTCTGACACAAGTTCCGGCAAGCACATCTGTTTCTGCATCTGTTCCTACGGCTACTTCTATAGCTGTGTCCACACCTATAGTTGCTGTATCACGTTCAACAAACCCTTTCACACCCGATACCCCAGACGGGGCTACCGGAGGTGCTACCAATATTTTTTCTACGCCACCCAGAATAAATAAACTTACCTTTCAAGAGTCAGCACATTCACGTACCCCCAAACTCATAAATGCCCGTACGCTTAAGGAACTTCTTGTAGATTGTAGATATGACCCTGTGCCCGGCAAAGAGGACGAAATGACCCTGGCATCATTACGTATCAGACGAGCCGCGGTGTATTTAGGGAAGTTACCAGGAATGACTGCGCATCTAGATAATATATACCATTTTGTCCAAACAGGGCGAGATTCTGAAAGTATTAACAGAGCTATGGAATACCAGAAAGTGGAAATACAGGGGGAACTGTTACGTTTCCTTATAAATTGTGTGATCAGAAATCAAGACCGACCGGGGGTAGACCCGGAAGCAATGCAAATTCTTACCAGATGGAGCCAGAATATATCAGAAGGGAGACATGATAAGAAAAATTGTATAATAGCCATGTGCCGAAAGATCCGTAAAGAAATAGAACGCCTACACGAAGAAAGATTAGCGGTAGACCAGTTCGAACAAAACGAGGAAGAAGGATCAGGACTGCCCACAGGACAGTCAGAAACTATAGCCTATGTAGGTAGAGGAAGATCTTGTAATAGTACTAGATGTCTTATTGACCCGATACGCCCGATATGTCAAGATAATAACAGGAATTCCCAAACACCTACAGTTCATATAAGGTCTAACGAGCATTCATTTCAAGCCGCTGACAAATTACTCCGAGACCGAAGGGGTTATCATTTTCTCGATTCTATGGATGAACAAGAATTAGCCAGGTCAGCTGTCCATTGGGTTGACAGTCCCGGAAAGTATAGTGACGATACAGTAGCACGCACATTTTTGAATCTCACCCCAGATGAACAGCGTTTAGCTGGGATTTATATGATTCAACAACTCCTTATACTATATCAGAGTCAGCATTCGGATCCTGGTCCCTTACCAGACATATTGACTCAATTACTCATGAATAGATGGAGAGGTTCAGGTACTAAATTCATTAAAGAAATTCTAGAATCAAGAAAGCAGTATATTCTTTTTGTATGTTCAGAACATGTCTCATTGCCCATCAAGGAAAGAACCACGTATTACATGGATAGACAGAATCCCTTACGAGAAGTGCACCAATAAAAGGCGAGGACAATGAGTTTAAACGCGTATTTGTATATACACCCATATCGAAAATAGAATTGTTAGAAATGAAGAAAGTGGTACCCAGTCATGACAAAGACCCCGCAGGTTTTCACTGAGAAATTAAAGACATGTTACTCATGGGAGAGTATACCTATCCCGACATTATGACAATATTAAAGGTATTAATGCCTGCTGGTATTTATGAAAAACTCAGGGAAAAAGAGTGGGAGGTAGGCGACCAAAAGATAGAATGGTCAGCATTAGAAGCAGAAGAAAAGGCCCGAGGTCCAGGTTCGGGGCTTGGGGATAAAACTAAAGCACTACCAGGTTTACTAGTACAGGTACTGCCACGTTTATTAACTACGAAAAAGGAAGATTGGGGTACAATTTCAGCCTGTAAACAGAAGCAAGATGAAGACACTAGCGATTACTATGCCCGATTTGAAAAATGTTTTGGTATAAACAGTGGCATAAAAGCAAGTAGCGAATCATACCCACATCTGTTTGTGACCAAATTAGTAGAAAATGCCTTGCCTCAAGTGAAGAATAGAGTATTAAAATTCGAGAGTACATGGCAAGGTAACACTCCATCACAAATGTTACAAATGTTACAATACCATCACAATAGAATTAGAGAGGAACAAGAACATGAACATAGACGTATGAAAGACACGAAAATGAAAATGCTAGTTTCCCAGACAGTTCCAGCTGAAGGACATAAAAGGGGTACGACACATTCCAGTGACTCAACAGGACCTATAAAAGGGACATGCAATTATTGTAAAAAGCCAGGTCATTACGTACACGATTGTCCAGTTTTGAAACATAATATCGCCATAGGTAATACAAAAGAAAGACCACGGCCACCTAGACAGGATCAGAATGAACAAGGAGCCCCGCAGCATGCACAGTCCATGCCAGCTCCACCACAGTCTATACAGTTTGTGCCAGCTGCACCAGCACTGCCCGTTGCTGCCACACAAACCACGACAAGACAACTGTACCAGACCGCACAGTATGACTATCCTGATTATCAACGATACGCATGAACAAGCCTAGAGAGGGAAGTTGACTTACCCCTTATCGAGATCCCTGTAGATCAAGAAGGACCTTATGTACATAGTGAATTATTAGGCCAAGACAGAAAATTTTTACTCGATACAGGGGCAAGTCGAACAACCATAAAACGTAGTGAAGTTCCAGGGGCACCCCTCTCAGGCTCTCAGAATATTTCCCTTGGTTTTTCAGGAAAACCTATTGTTAATGAAGTGTCACAACCTCTTCCACTTACGATAGGACCTTTGACCCGAACTACAGATTTATTACTTACTAAATCATGTCCAGAAAACTTGTTAGGAATAAAAACACTGAAAGCTCTAGGAGCTATAATATGTTGCTCTCCGGAAGGAGTAAGATTGTTTTTACGTGATTTTAAAGGTCATTATGTGTCTAGAGACATGGATCCCTGATTGCAGACTTTACCCACACATCTATGGGCTCAAGGCCCTACTGATGTTGGTTGCATGAACATTACACCATATCGAGTTACACTAAAGGCAGGAGTGGTACTACCACGAATGCGACAATACAAGTTACCACCAGATGCTGTAGTGGCTTTACTACAAATCATTGACGAGCTCATTGCCCAAGGAGTGGTTGTGGAAACAGACTCCAATGTATGTAATTCACCGATAATTCCGATTCTTAAACGAACAGATCCGAAGGCCCCGCCAGTATATCGATTAGTTATTGATCTGCGCGAATTAAACAAGTGCATTGTGCCACAATTCCCTGTGGTCCCAGATATCTCGTCATTACTGACAGCTATTGATTCCGAAGCAACATTCTTTACTGTAATTGATCTCAAGAATGCTTTTTTCAGCGTCCCAATAGATCCGGAAAGCCAATATTTGTTCGGATTTAGTTTAAATGGACGTAGCTTTAAATTCTCACGCGCACCTCAAGGATTTACAGAAAGCCCCAGCATCTATAGCCAAGCACTGAAACGAGAACTCAACAGTATCCACATGCCAGTTAACACTGCTTTGCTTCAATATGTCGATGATCTGCTGATCACCGCTAGAAGCGAACCCGAATGTGAGAAAGCATCACTGACAGTTTTACAATTTTTAGCCGAAAAGGGGCACAAGGTGTCCCCTTCTAAGCTGCAATTCTGTGTCCAGCGAGTTGTTTATCTTGGACACTCGCTGTCCAAGGAGGGAAGGCAGCTTACACCCGACCGCATTCAGTTAATAGCTAACATGCCAATACCCAAGACACAAAAGGAGGTACGGGCTTTCATAGGCCTCACTTCATATTGTAGGCAGTGGATCCCTCAGTATGCATTTCTAGCAAAACCACTCATTCAGTTGACAACACAGGAGGCAGCCACATCGACTGTTCTCCCTTGGACTCAGGAACATACACAAGCTTTTGAAAGCTTAAAGAAAGCTTTATGTCAAGCGCCTGTTTTAGCAACACCATGTTACAGAAAACAGTTTACACTTTTTGTTACAGAACGCGAAGGTACTGCCTTGTCAGTACTCACACAGGAACAAGCAGGAGCACACAAACCATGTGCTTATTTCTCTAGTACATTAGATCCCGTAGCTCAGGCTTTGCCCGCATGTCTAAAATCAGTGGCAGCGACAGCTTTAGCAATCAGACAAAGCGATGCCATAGTGTTAGGACATCCATTGACAGTACAAGTACCACACGCAGTAGAGGTTCTTGTGAATAGAACGCAAACACAACACTTGACTATAGCGCGACTCACTGGGTACGAACTGACATTGTTTCAGCCACATATAGAAATCAGACGTTGTAACACATTGAATCCTGCCACACTTTTACCTGTAAATGGAACAGACCCACTAGCACATGACTGTATTGAAGTTATTACAATTACGACGAAACCCAGACAAGACTTAACCGATGTCCCATTGTCAGACCCAGACCTGACGTTGTATGTAGATGGTTCATGTATGAGAACTAGTACAGGAGAATTAGTGGCCGCTTACGCAGTCACAACAGATACTGAAATCATTGAAACAAATTGCATAAATACCTTGTCAGCTCAAGCCGCAGAGCTCATCGCTCTGACACAAGCCTGTATTCAAGCCACAAATAAAAAAGTCAACATATACACTGACTCACGTTATGCATTCGGAGTTGTACATGACTTCGGCGTGCTGTGGCGAGAGAGAGGTTATTTAACTTCCCACGGTGCCCACATTCAGCACGGACCCCTCATTCATGCCTTATTAGATGCAATACATCTACCCACTGCAATATCAATCATGAAATGTAAAGCTCATACGAAAGTTACTGATATCATTTCTCAAGGCAATGATCTAGCTGACAGAACAGCTAAACAGACTGCTCAAACTCAGACATCCGACATGACAAAGACAATAGTCCCGCCGCCAACACATTGCATGACAGTTAAAGATCCTACTCTTGACGTAATTGATATACAGACACATGCTACACCAGACGAAATAGAGAAATGGACTGAATTAGGAGGGATCCAAACGGATCAAGGATGGATGATGAAGGAAAAGTCTGTGTGGTTCCTTCCTGATTCAATGGTCCAAGTCATTATTAACACTATACATAGTCCAGCACATCTAGGAGAAAAAGCCATGCTAGACAGCATTCAACACATTTGGTTCAATAAACATTTGCGAGCAGCAGCCAAACAAAAGGTTCGTACCTGTATGATCTGTTGCCAGTTCAACCCAGGAAAAAGCGTTCCCGTAGAACAGGGTGGATTTCATCCTCCTGATCATCCTTTTGAAGTCCTCCAGATGGATTATATCCAGATGGAACGATGTAGAGGATTCAAATATGTTCTCGTAGTTGTGTGTGCTCTTTCCCGTTGGACGGAGGCATACCCGGTTTCAGATTACACTGCCCCGACTACTGCCAAACAGTTGGTTCGAGAATTCTTCCCACGATACGGTTTACCACGTGTTGTTCACTCAGATAACGGCCAGCCGTTATCATCCGAATTAATGAAACACGTTTCACTTCTGTTAGGCTATCAGTGGAAATTCCACTGTGTCCGACACCCCGAAGCAGCAGGTCTCGTAGAAAGACATAATCAGACTCTGAAAATAAGATTATCCAAAATATGCAGAGAGAAAGGTGTCGACTGGGTAGTAGCATTACCAGTTGCACTCTTTTACACAAGAATGGTAGCACACTCTCGAACAGGGCTATCCCCGTATGAAGTGATCTTCGGCAGACCACCAAATATGTGGGGGACGCCTATACCACGCAAAATAACTGATGTTGACTGTAATATGCTGACAGATTACTTGGCTTCCTTGATGTCTGCACTACAATCTTGTCGTTCACAGGTAGCTGCAGCTTTTCCTGACAACACTGAGGTGAAACCCCATGACGTAGTTCCGGGAGACTTGGTCCTCGTGAGGAACTTTGATCGAAAGACTCAGCTGGAACCTAGGTGGAGGACGCCCCAGTTGGTGTTGCTCACCACAAGAACAGCCGTGAAGATCGAGGGCAGGAAAGGCTGGATTCATTCAAGTCATATCAAGAAATTTCATGGACCACAATCAGAAGTGAATACCACACCTTGTGTGTCTTCACCCATTGACTCAAAACTTCCTTTTGTTGAACAAAGTAATTCCGAACATTATAAATTAAAGCTCAGGCCCAATCAGTCGAGCAATTTGATTGTTTAAGTCCTCTCCAAGGTGAAGCGGTTGAATTGTCTCTGACATGTATCCCTTGGACCTGAATAGAGAAAACACCCGAAAAATGTTGAAACGACAGGCGTACTGTAAATCACTGCGTAGTCATTGCATAGTGACGTTATTAATTTTGTTTTTCTCAAGTCTTTTAATAATTACTGCAAGTATATTGTTGCACATATATTACCCTATTTCTAGACATGTTTACAATGTTACTGCTGAACATTCTTTTAGTGAATTACCTCCGCTTGAGTTGTCTTATAGATTTGCGCTGCGCAATAACACGTTTATCAGTATGTTGCATCATTCCCATCAGGTTAGCAATGCTACAAATTGTTGGATATGTGGCCGACTCCCTCCCTATCAGAATTATAAAGGAATTCTACCTCTCTTTCCATACCCGTTCACACACAACGGCTCCTGTGGAGCATGGTTTAGCTTAATCAATTCCCTAGATTCGAATTCTGCAGTTTATCAAGATAACTGGGTATGGGGAAATTTGAACTTAGTTTTGCTTAAAGTCTGCCACCCTAACAAGGAGGGACTTCCTCAGAGAACAGGAACTGATCTAGAAAATGAAGTGTATGGATTAGGTAATTTTACGCTTAATCTTATGATCCTAAATGTCGAATCAGAAGCTACTCCAATTTTGCCCGCTATGTCAATATTTCCAGTTAAAGGTGAATTATGTGTAAGAAAGAATGGTTCCATACATATGGGCCATAGTAAATGCACCACTGTAGTAGAATTTAGTGATCAAGGCAAGTCTACATTTAGAGCTTCCCGCCATTCTTATTTCATATGTGGTCAGACGGCATATGTACGTTTGCCTCTAGATTGGGATGGTACTTGCTACATTGGATTTCTTTTGCCACCTGTTTTTCTAGCTCCTGCTGATTATCACAGAAATATTCATTTAGTATATAATAGAGTAAGGAGAGATCTCCCAATAGTCGATTACACTGAAACAGCATGGGAAAAATACACAGATTTCAATAAAGGTCTCTTTCCCTATATAGGTACCGTTACTAATAGTAAACTGATACGTAGATTAACTAGAACCCTTGAAGCAGTAGTGAACGAAACTATTTCCGCCTTAGGCAATTTAACAGAAGAGCAGTCTGCTATGCGGATTGTTGTGCTTCAAAATCGTCTTGTCCTTGACGTCATCCTGGCCGATAGGGGCGGAGCTTGTAGGGTCATCGGATCAAGCTGTTGCATTTTCATACCAGAAAATTCGCCATCTGTATATAAAGCCATAACTCGCCTTCATAAGATTGTAAGCCAGATACACCAGAATCCAGGCACCTGGACTTGGTCCAGTTGGTTTTGGAGTGTATTATCTACCTTTGGATGGAAGGTCCTATCTTTCCTAGGTATTGGCCTTCTCATACTATTCAGTTGCTGTCTATGTCTACAATGTGGACCAGCGATTTGTGGTCTGTGTGCCACATCGTACATTCCACATCAAGATTTTCATTCAAGATTCCGGAAGAAGAAAGAAGAACAAATGATGCTATATGAACAGATCAATGGATTAATGAAGATTGATATCTCTTGACGGGCAAGTAGGGGACAAGGAGGGAATGTGGAAATATGGATTTTTCTGGTCAGTTATGTCCCCTATCTTGGACCCCAACGGTTCTATGTGCATGTTACAAATACATGTATGTTCCCTCCAGTTCCAGTTATGAAGACGCAAACACATGTGCGTCCACCGTCAACATGTCCTCTATCAGATCCGCCATGAATAGGCCGGATATTCCATTCTTAAGTATGAAAGGCCACCGGCTTTATATGGTTCACTTATGCCATTTTACAGTCCAGGCAAGTAGGCCCTGATTCTGTCTTCGAACTCTTCTTGCCTTCTGCCTCTGAAAGCTCCAGTCTGAGCCTGCATCTGTGACCATGAACTTTGTCTCATTCTCTGCGCGGCTCACGAAGCCTGACATCAGCCTGCTGCCTGCCAAAAACTGTATTTCACCTTCGAAATTATCTGCTCCGTTCCCTGCCCGATGCATTCCTGTCTAGTAGTTTAAGTAAACATTCTTCCAGCTACCGAGCAAAGGCCCGGCTTCTCTGTCTTTATGCAAGTAATTCATAGCCCTATTGCTATGGAAGTTTTCCGCCCTCGCATCTAGTGTAGACACTTAGACGCTTGTACACGCACTAACAGTCAGTATAGTCAGTATAGAATAAGATTCTACTCGAAGAGACCTCTCTTTTGGATAACTTAGTTCTTTAAACATAGGATGTTAGATATGATTTGGGATTAGGTTGACTTGACCCTCCAGACTTCTGTCGCCACATGTAGAGCTAAATGTCAAGTCCCTTTCACCCCCTCGTTGCACGTCAATCACACGTCATGCTGCTGCGCGCGCATCTCTGCCAAGTATTTCTGCTGACATTGCGAAATTCTTTCATGTAACCACCCTCTTATGACATCACATCTGATGACGTTCTTTCATCACTCCCAGTTACGCCTACTTCAGCTACGTACGTGAAATGTTATCTTTGCTATCAATTGTTACGCCTCTTGCATTGGCCTCACTGTAATGCCTATTGTATAAAAGTGAATAATTATCAATAATGTATGTACTTCACTTCCTGAACCTTCGTGGTGATGGAACTTGGAGCAACCGATTATAATCGACCACTGGAATAAAGCCCATTCCGAACCTCTAATACCACGGATTCTGCCTCTTATTTACTGAGCTATTTTTATTATGTTTCTGTATCAAATTAAGTCCCGGTAATGAAATTATTTACCACACTGCAACCACCCGATGATTGAGGTAGCCCATCACCACCTGATTGTCCGTACGGACCAGAACATGATGCCCCAGGAGAACCGGGGCAAACTCCAGACAAGGCGATCCCACCGATCCTGAACGGACGGGCCCCAAAGCCCGGGAGACTGGCATCGGTCGTAACCACCTGGGAAGGGGGCACCAGGAATGGAAGACCTCAGGAGAGATGGGACTCCACCAACCAAGATCGGACCGAATCTGTGGGCACACAACCGCTGGGAGATCATAATCCTCTGAAGAGGGAGCCAACCGGGACAGAAGATGGTTCACCAGTGGGTACAAAGGGAGGCGAGTCCAGGGAAGCACATTGATAGTTGCCAACATTAACCCCTGCACCCTCAACCACTGACGGACAGGGGTGTAGCCAGAGCCAGGAGACATCCCAGCTCCCTCCTTAAGGTAGTCCTCCGACCCACTGGCAAGAAAACCATCCCCCGGATCATGTCCAGGCGACCCCCGATGAATACCAAGACCTGGGACGGCACCAGGTGGGACTATTTGTTGTTGATCAGGAACCCATGAATGGACAGGAACTCGCAGACGCTCTGGACGTAAAGAGTCCCCTTAGAAGAAGATGAGGCAGAGATCAGCCAGTCATCAAGGTATGGGAAAACCCTAATTCCCTCCCTGTGAAGGATCCCAACCAAAGGGGCCAAAATCTTCATGAAGACCCTAAGGGCAGAAGACAAACCAAAAGGGAGTATCTGGAACTGGAAGTGCCTGCCCCCACGCAAAACCGGAGGGAACGCTGAGAAAACGGGTGGATGTAGGCATCTAGAAGATCCAGTGAAGCCACCACCACCCCCTGAACCAGCAACGGAAGGATCTCCTGCAAAGAGAGCATCTTAAATAAAAGAATTCACCTGCTTCAAATCCAACACTGGACGGATGTCCTCAGAAACCTGGCCTCACCAGAAACAGGATGGAATAAACACCCAGGCCCATCTGACAAGCTGGGAATGGACAAACTGCCCCTTTCGTGAGAAGATCTTGAACACCCGACAACAGTGCCTTCTGTTTTCGTGCGGCCAAAGGCAGGGGAGTGACAAGGAAAACGGCCTGAGGGAGGGAGTCAAAAACGATTGAGTAGCCCTCCTGCACAATCCACAGGGCCCACTGATCTGAGACCGAGCACTCCCAGGCAGCAACGAAATTCAACAGCCGCCCTCCCACCGGACCCCCGACAGCCGGGATCCGAGGATAGTCAGGATTTCGGCGCAGGAGTAGAAGTGGCCGGCTGAGACCAGGATGTTTTGAAGAACGGGGTGCCCGGCCGTGACCCTGACCTCCAAAGGGCACACCCCCCCACCCCTCCTCCAGGGAAGAACCAAACCGTTTTGTCCCAGAAAAAGGGATCTTCATAAGAAGAGCCTTCTGGCCCGCGTCCGCCTTCCAGTGACGGAGCCACACCTAGCAATGAGCCTGAATAGACACACCTCGAGCAGCGGCCCCCAAGGTGTCAAAGGAGATATCAGACAACAGCCATGTCTGCTGCTCCATAATTTCCAGCATTGGAAGGACGTCAGCCCCTCGTTCCAACAGTTCGGCCAAAGCCTGGAAGCCCTTAACAGAGATTGGATAGTGTAGGACAAATAGGCGGAAGCCCTAAAGGAGAAGTTGGCAGCCTCATAGGAACGCTTAGTGGCAGCCTCAACCCTCTTATCGACTGGATCCGAGGGAGACGCATCCTCCAAAATGATGGACCCTTGCGATGCTAGATCTGCCATGTGAGAATCAACCTTCACGGAAGAAGGAAAATCCTTTGCAAAGTTCTGGATGGCGTAGCATTTAGAGAGGTAACGTGGGAAAGCCTGCTTGTCCACCTCCTCCCACTCATTGTCAATCACCTTTTTTACAGAAGGATGTAGAGGCAAGGACTCGGGCTCCTTCCGCTGATATTGCATGAAAAAATCCTCTGCCAGCTCATCAATAGGAGGAACAGGGAAGGCCATGTTGTCCTTGATGTGCTGAAGGACCTCTCTCAATTCCTGGCCCTGCACATAACGACCCCTGAGATTCTCCTCCTCACACTCACCGCTTGGGGAGGGTCCAGTCACAGGCGCTTAGGGGAAGAGGGGCCCTGCCCCCCTTCGCGCTCTTCAAAAGCTGCCACCACCGCTGCCTGAATCATGGACTGAATTGCCTGGAGCGACAGGGACTACGCAGGAGGCTGGGAGCTGGGCCCTGCCGCCACCGGAGGATCCTCACCAGGCTCCATCACTGGGACACCTTTGGGCACAAAACAGCAGAGAAAACAGAAGTGAAGTACTGAAAATAGTTAAGCAGACTGCAGAGGACTGTAAAGATCAACTCTAAATGCCTATTACCGTCGTAAACCCAGGTGACACAGCGAAAAATTACCAGCATCACCCGTAGCCAGGCAACACACACAAGTGGGAAGCCAGCAGTGGGAGACTCTGTGCCAAACCCCCCCCCCGTTGTGTGTCTCAGCCCGGGCTATTGGGGACTCTCCTGGGCAGTGTCTGGAGTTTTATCTCCAGCATACCCGAGTTTTCCAAAGGTCTTTAAAGACCATTTGCATATTTACATACCTTTGTTAACTGGTTGCCAAGGCATAGTTTTTTTTCTGGTTCCAGTACCCTCTGGGCCCCATTATGCCTATTCCTTTGCTGTAGTGTGAGGATGCATTTCATGAAAAGGAAGATGCCAGTCATGTGTTGTTTAAAGAGCCTACAAAGATCTCGTCTTGACTAAATAGGGTTTTAAAAAAAAAAAAAGTATGCATTAATTTTTTAATTTTTTTATTTTTTTTTTAAGTTTTACTTATCTTTCATCATTAATACATCACAGCATTATCCAGTACTTTGCAATGAAAGAGACCTATATACAATATTAGCTCAATTAATATTGACGTTACTTTATAACAAAATAAACATACATCATTGGTGTTTTTAATCATCGCTTCATAACCTGAAGGAACATTAAAAAGAAAAAATGGATATATATATACTACTGGGGAAAAAAAAAAAAGGTCCTTAAGCTGACATCATTTCCTCCTTCCATTTCCTTATAGGTTCCCAAATTTTCAACCCAAGTTTCCTCTTTTTTTTCCTTTGCGTGCATAAATTGCTTTTTCCAAATTGTAAGCGGACAGTAAGCTTGCCAACCATTGATGCATGACAGGGGGTCTTGTATCCAACCAGGCCCTGGCAATAATTAATCTATACACTGCCATTGCTATAAACAGGAATTCACGATGTGGAACCCCCGGGTCTGGGCTAACCCCTAGCAGAACCAAAGTCGGCGTAAGCGAGACTTGGATACCTAAATATGTAGCTAAGAACATTTCCAAATCCCGATTTAATGTATATAACTGAGGGCAAGATGCAAATGAGTAATATCTGCTCCTACAGAGTTGCATCTTGGGCAACTAGTCCCCTTGGTGCCCCCCCCACTGTGCAATTCTAGCAGGAGTATAGTACAAAGCATATATTGTTTTGTAATGCTGGGCCTGAAGTGGAGCTGAACAGAGGACGGTGTGTCCAAGGACCAATGATTCCTGAAAAATCTCCTGATTCAATGGATAGCTTCCCCATCCATTTAGCATCATATTTGGAGATATTGTCTGGTTTTGCTTCTGCAAATATTGCATAGAAGCTACGTATTGTGCAATCCCCCACCTTACTTATTTTATCCAATATTGCATTATTCCCAAATCCGGCGGGCCCCCCTTTCTTAGTGTTCAAAAAACTCCTAATTTGAAGATATTTAAAAAAACTTCTTACATCCAGTTGGTACTTAGTGGTTAGATCCGCAAACTGCACTACTCCCTCTTGATCCAACAGGTCCCCTATCTGCCCTATCCCTTTGCTCGCCCATTCTGCCATAACATTATCTGCAAAAATCAATTCCGGAAATGACCTATTCCGATATAATCGGGTATATCTATTGAATCTACCTATTCCGAATTTTTTCCTGAATGCAGTCCAGATCTTGATAACCGCACTAACTGTCTTAAACCTTGTCCTCTTGTAATATGAGAAGTCGGTGCAATTCAGAAGACAGTTTCCAGCTTCTTCACCGAAAACCACTGCATATACATCTGTGGAACGATTAGTGACCCTGTGTCGTGACCCCCCCCCCCCCAATTAAACCCTGCATATATTGAATTGCCGCAGCCCAATAATACAATCTAAAATCCGGTGCACCCCACCCCCCCCCCCCTTTCTCTGGGAAGAGAAATAAATTTATAAGCCCTCCGTGTTTTCCCCTGAGCCCATATAAATCTATTCAAAATAATCTCTAATGCTTGGAACCACCTAGCCTCAAAATACAAAGGAATGGATCTAAAAAGGTAAAGAAATTTCGGCAAAATTACCATTTTAATTATATTGGTACACCTAACCAAAGATAAGTGAAGATTGTTCATTCGTTCCAAATCTAGTCGTACTGTTGCCATGAGAGGGGTCATATTCTGCTCCACCACATTTCCCACCTCTGCAGAAAGTTCAATGCCGAGGTATACTGCCGACCTAACAACTCGATTATCATTACAGTGTGTATACCCGTTTTTAACAATCTGTGTCTTAGTGCTGTTGAGTTTATACCCTGAAAGCTGCCCAAAGCGGAAGGCTTCTTGTTCCACCTCCTTGATGGCTTTTGATGGATTAGACGTTATAATGGCTACATCGTCCGCATAAGCCAAGGTTTTACACACACTGCCATTAATCACTACTGCCGGTATCTTATCATTGGCCTCCAGGTTACGCAGGAATGGGTCCATGAAGAGGGCAAATACCAAGGGGGATGACGGACACCCCTGTCTAGTCCCTCTGCTTATCTTGACTGTTGGAGAGTACCCTCTGTTGACCCTTATCCTAGCCATAGGATCTCTATATAATGTCTGAATGGCTTTTATAAATCCCTCCCCTATGTCATACCATCTCATAATTGCCCAAAGGTAATCCCAGGAAACCCTATCAAACGCCTTCTCCGCGTCTAAAAACAAGGCTGCCATAGGGTCCCCCAGGACCTCCGTTGCATCAAATAGTGTAACTAACCGCCTAATGTGCTGGGTAGTGCTTTTTCCAGGAATAAAACCATGCTGTGATGGGCTAACCATGCTCTCAATGACTCTACCCAATCTTTTAGCTAAGATTTTAGAGAATATCTTGACATCTGCGTTCATTAACGTGATAGGTCTATAAGACCCGGGAAGTAGCGGGGACTTTCCTTTCTTCAGAATTATTATGATATCTGCCCCCCCCCCCAACAGTTAGGAATTGATTCCCCTGTCTGTGCTCGGCTCAAGATATCAAAAAGATCTTACATAAGTATATCTTGGAACATCTTATAGAATTCGAGTGGGATCTGGTCAGGGCCGGCTGCTTTGCCTGAGGGAAGACTATTCAAGGCTGTTGTGACTTCTTCCAGCTGAATTGGTAAATCTAAAGCTACTTTCTCTTCCTGTGGACGTTTTGGTGGCAATAAGTTACTAGTGTACCTAGAACATCAAGGCCCTGGTTTTCACCCTCCCGGGAGTACAGATCCGAATAAAACTGTCTAAAAACTTCTCTTATAGCGTCGGGGTCTGAGATCAAATTGCCCTGTCCATCTGTAACCTCCTTGATATCCGCCGCGGATACATTCTGTCTTGTACGGACGGCTAATAAGTGCCCCACTCTCTCACTTAGTTCATATGCATTCTCTTTTCTTATTAGGTAACTAACTGCTGCTTTCGTAGCAATGTTCTCGATAATTTCAGTTTTAATCAGCATAATTTTGAGCAGCTGATCCTCCAGAGGTAGATGTAGTTGAACTCCTTGAACCAACTCATTTTCCGCGTTACAGAGTTCTTTAGTCAGACCATCCAATCTAGCCTTGTCCCCTTTGCGTTTATGGCCAGTATAGCTGAGGGTCTCCCCCCTAATCCCAGCTTTAAACGCGTCCCATACCATTCCTGGAGATGCTGTTCCTCTGTTCATTACCCAAAAACTCTTAATCCACATGTTCATATGTTCTCTATATCCCTCATCTTTTAATACTGCTCTCTCGAAAGTCCACTGTGAAACCTGTCTTTGTGACTGCCCTATATTCACTGCTAAAATCAGGGGATTATGGTCTGAGATAATCCTAGGTTGCTTTTCCATCAAAAAACTCGCAGCGAGAGAACTAGAAATTAAAAAATAGTCAAGCCTAACCAAGACCTTATGTGGTGCAGAGAAAAAGGTGCTACCTTCCTTGTAAGGGTACAATTTAACCCACGGATCAATCAAAGAATTGTGGTGTACCATTGCTGCCAGAGCCCTATACATGTTCTTCTTTCTACCAGTATATTGCCCCCCTTCTTGCGTAAGAGAACTAAGTGGGTCGTGTATATTAAAATCCCTACAGCATATTATGGGTTCTGGCCAGTGAGCCAGCTCAGTGTCTAGAAATTGAAAGACCTCCGGATCATCCTCGGTAGAACCATATATTGTAACCAAAGTACACTTCTCTCCCTTATATGTTATTTCCACCACCACCCATCGCCCCCATTGATCCTCTTTTTTTCTAATTACAACAACCTCCCTACTCCTGGCTAAAATTGCAACTCCCCTTGTCCTTGTCCCTTGCTTAGAATAGGCCAGCAAATGAAAGCCCAGTTGTTCCAAGAGATATCCCTTACCCCCCTCAATATGCGTTTCCTGGAGACACAGAATATCTATCCGTAGTGTTTTAAGTATTGCAGCAGTTCTCATTCTTTTGTTGACATCATTCAGCCCACAGATGTTAATTGATGTAATTCTGCACGACATTAAAACACGTCAAATGTACAACCACTTAGAAAAGCCAGATCTATAGAGTAACTAGAGTCAACACCAGAAAGCGATAAAGAGTATGCAGTACCGTTCATGCTGTGAAAAGTGCATAACTTACATATACAACCACCCCCCCCTCTCTCCTCTCTCCCCCCTTGACTCCCCCTCCCCCCTACTCAAACTCCCGCCCCCCCCAACTACAGGCAAATAGGTCAAGCATGACCTATGTGTGGCAGCTTTTGACAGCAGCAGTCACATCCCACCCCCCCCTCTCATTGAAAGCCAGTTGTTAACCTGCCTTCTCCCTCCCACTCCCCCGCTAATGAAGCGAAAAATATTCAGCCTAGATGTGAAACAAAAATCATTGTATGTGGAGGAGGAGGAGGTACTGGCTAAAGGGGTTAAAAACCCCCTCTGATTCCTAGCTAAGCCTACTGTATCCAAAAATAACCTATCCCACCTTCTGCCCCTTGAGTACGTCGATGTATTGCTGCGCTTCTATCTCAGAAGTAAACATCTTTACGTATCCCTTAACAATAGTCTTGAGCCTCGCTGGGTAGAGTAGGTATGCTTCATAGCCTAGGCTCTGTACAGGAGCTATAAGTTGCCTAAGACACCACCTCCTCTCCACCGTGGCATGACAAAAATCTGGTCTTGCAAAGAATGTGACCCCCTCAAAACTGCGCTTAGCCTCTGGTCTTGCCTTATTCATTATATCTTGCCTAGCTAAAAAGTTTCCAATATATAAAAGGATAGCTCTAGGCTTCGTGGATTGTGACTCCCCATATGTGTTTCTTTGTACCAATGGAAACCGGTGGACCCTCTGTACTTCATTCTCCCAATTCCATTTGGTAATATCTGGGAAAGCCCCCTTTATCAGCTTCATTACATAAGCCCTCACATCCTCCCCCTCCAACCCTTCGGCCACCCCAGTAGTCTTATGTTGTTCTGGCGCTGCCGGTTTTCATAATCCTCAAGTTTCCATCTTATGTCTTCCGACATCTTCTCATGCGTCTCTTTGAAAGCCTGCCAGCGAGTAACGTCGTCTTCTAGCCTGGCTGTCCGTTCCTCCACATGCGATACTCTGTCTGCCATTTCCTCATACAGCTTGTTCATTTTTCTCATGGAGCTCTGTATCTTTTTTGTCGCCACCTTAGCTCTCCGACTCTCGGTTCTAGCCTCTGCTTGCATCTGCATCAGAGTCTCATATAGCAAACCCAGTGAGGGTGTCGGAGGGGGTGCACCTAAGTTACCTGCCCCGTTGACTGCCCCCTCAGCTTCTTCCTCCTGATATAATGATGACGTTGCTGAGTAATCCCAGCAAAGTTTTGAGTCTGAGGGTTGCAGTTGAGGGCTGCTAGAGGGGTTTATTTTAGCTCGTCTTTTACTTCTCTGATGACTTGCATGCCCTGGTGGAGCTTTCTGAATAGATGACTTGGCTGCAGTGTCAGAGTCAGAGCTTAATTCTTGTGTTTCATCTCCCAGCTCGCTAGAAGGATAGGACTCTGACCCAGAGTCCTCGTTGACAGAAAAAAAGCACTCCCCATCAGGTGTAGCAGGAGCCCCCCCCTCAGAAATGACTGCCATATTGGTAATTTTTCTTATGGACGCTATGCTTCCCACTTTTAAACCCCCTGACGATGTTCTGCCATCAGTTCTTTCTGTTGCAGCCCTTAGGAGTTGTGGCGGTATTCTTTGTGTCTGCTTACTTGTGTCTTGACTTTGTTTACCGACGGTGGACTCACTCCGTTGCCTCGCCTCCGTCTCCTCATTCGAGTGAGCAGCATCTGCTTCTGCATCACTTTGCTTGTCCTCCTCTGCCTCTGACTCGGCTCGGAGCTTGCCGGCGCTGCTTCACTCTGCTTCTCTGTCACCGCCGGAGGCTCCGCAGATTCCGGCGCCTTTGCAGCAAAAGATTCTTTAACTGAAGGCTGCCTAAAAGTCGGATCCTTTCCAGCCGCATTGCCCTTTAATGTGAGGCTAAAAAGCTCCTTGTTATTGTCTTTTCCACCACCATTGCCACGCGATGTTTCTGCTAGCTTTACAAGGCTCTTGCGCTGCATCATCGTTGTGCGAGCACCCGCCATCGAGGTCTCTCTGTCATTTTCCTTCGCAGAATTTTCCTTGGTGTTGGTGTTGGTTACTGGCGGTTGCGACCGTTTTGCCGATTCCGCCTCCTTCTGCACTTTTGTTGCTTTGGGTGGCATAGCGCTCCCGAATCTGCCAATTCTACCCAAACAACTTTTGCCACGAGATGGGAACAGCAGCCGATCGCCGAGAAGTGCTCTTGTTCTAGTGAACCACCGAAGCGCTGTAATATCCACTATCAGGTAGGAGAGATCAAACTGGTTATTCATGCCGGCATTATCCTAGTTTTCCCCAGCAATTAAGCCTATTAGAGGAGGGTGGTCTGCTGCGACTGTTTGCTGCGGTCAGTCAGTGGCCATCTTGCCCTAAACGGGATCTTAGTCGTATGCATTCATTTGTAATGTGACTTTTCTGTCTTTGTTCCCTTTAATTATCAGTCATGGATCATTCAGGCAGCCCTAGAACACAATTAAAAGTGCTTTTTATTTATATTTGCTGTTCTAAGTATGCACAGATAAGTGCTGAAAATACGGCTTTGGGTGACTGTTTATTTTTGTACCATCTGGGACATCAAAATAATGAGCTGGCAACCCTAATCATAAGACTAGAAGTTTGTTGCAGGATAAGCACATTATTTATTTCCTCCACTCTCGATCCTCGATAGTTGAACTTGTACTTAAACCCTACACTGTTGTCAATAACATGCTGAATTGCTTCAAGTGTTGTCTCAATGCAGGGTGCATTCCCAGACACACTCATTCTCGCCCTTCACTTTCATGCTCACCCTGCACTCACAGCAATCACAATGCACTCACTCTGATCATCATGCACTCACACCATTCACCCGCTCACCCTGCACTCACAGTGATCACTCTGCACTCAATGCACTAGAGCTGTTCACCCTGTACCTCGACCTGCAGTCACACGAGCACACTACTCACCCTGCACTCATGTGACACTTCACTCACCTGTCGCACTCACTGCTCAATCTGCAATCTCACTCAAACATGCCCATCACTAACCATGCATTAATTCTTCCCACTCTGCACTTACATCTGCACCCAAATTCATATGGTCACCTCACTCACCCTGCAGTCATTCCTCCTACTCTACTCGCACAATGTCGCATCGCTCACCGTGCACTCACATGGGTACTCCTGCCACCCACACAGTGTAGAGGGTTAATGTGCCTGCTACAGAGAATGTGTACCATACAGATCACAGAACTGAGTGTGAGTAAACTATGAGTAGCGCTATAAAATTATATGTTTGTCAGAAAGGTGCTATAGAGAGATGATGTACATTGTTGGTGAGTGGTAGCGAGGGAATTTATAGAGAAGGAAGAAATGGGGGAGGGGCACCAAAAAAACTGTTGCACCGTGTGCGACCAGTGCTCCATCACTGGGACACCTTTGGACACAAAACAGCAGAGAAAACAGAAGTGAAGTACTGAAAATAGTTAAGCAGACTGCAGAGGACTGTAAAGATCGACTCTAAATGCCTATTACCGTCGTAAACCCAGGTGACACAGCGAAAAATTACCAGCATCACCCGTAGCCAGGCAACACACACAAGTGGGAAGCCAGCTGTGGGAGACTCTGTGCCAAACCCCCCCCCCCTCCCCTCCCCTCCGTTGTGTGTCTCAGCCCGGGCTATTGGGGGCTCTCCTGGGCAGTGTCTGGAGTTTTATCTCCGGCATACCCGAGTTTTCCAAAGGTCTTTAAAGACCATTTGCATATTTACATACCTTTGTTAACTGGTTGCCAAGGCTTAGTTTTTTTTTCTGGTTCCAGTACCCTCTGGGTCCCACTCTGCCTATTCCTTTGCTGTAGTGTGAGGATGCATTTCATGAAAAGGAATATGCCAGTCATGTGTTGTTTAAAGAGCCTACAAAGATCTCGTCTTGACTAAATAGGGTTTTAAAAAAAAAAAAAGTATGCATTCATTTGTAATGTGACTTTTCTGTCTTTGTTGCCTTTAATTATCAGTAATGGATCATTCAGGCAGCCCTAGAACACAATTAAAAGTGCTTTTTATTTATATTTGCTGTTCTAAGTATGCACAGATAAGTGCTGAAAATACGGCTTTGGGTGACTGTTTATTTTTGTACCGTCTGGGACATCAAAATAATGAGCTGGCAACCCTAATCATAAAACTAGAAGTTTGTTGCAGGATAAGCACATTATTTATTTCCTCCACTCTCGATCCTCGATAGTTGAACTTGTACTTAAACCCTACGCTGTTGTCAATAACATGCTGGATTACTTCAAGTGTTGTCTCAATGCAGGGTGCATTCCCAGACACACTCCTCATTCTCGCCCTTCACTTTCATGCTCACCCTGCACTCACAGCAATCACAATGCACTCACTCTGATCATCATGCACTCACACCATTCACCCGCTCACCCTGCACTCACAGTGATCACTCTGCACTCAATGCACTAGAGCTGTTCACCCTGTACCTCGACCTGCAGTCACACGAGCACACTACTCACCCTGCACTCATGTGACACTTCACTCACCTGTCGCACTCACTGCTCAATCTGCAATCTCACTCAAACATGCCCATCACTAACCATGCATTAATTCTTCCCACTCTGCACTTACATCTGCACCCAAATTCATATGGTCACCTCACTCACCCTGCAGTCACTCCTCCTACTCTACTCGCACAATGTCGCATCGCTCACCGTGCACTCACATGGGCACTCTTGCCACCCACACAGTGTAGAGGGTTAATGTGCCTGCTACAAAGAATGTGTACCATACAGATCACAGATCTGAGTGTGAGTAAACTATGAGTAGCGCTATATAAAATGATGACATGTTTGTCAGAAAGGTGCTATAGAGAGATGATGTACATTGTTGGTGAGTGGTAGCGAGGGAATTTATAGAGAAGGAGGAAATGGGGGAGGGGCACCAATAAAACTGTTGCACCATGTGCGACCAGTGCTAGCCCCCAGTGGCGGCTCCTCTGCTATTGCGGAGGAACGTCGCCCCAGTGCTTTTGAGCAGGGAAAGGAAATATATAATGATAATAACTTTAAGTTATTATTTTATGTTTCGCGGGCGGGTGGGCGGGTCTGTTCTGCTCAGGGAGCAGGGCAGGGGAGGAGTGGTATGCCCACTCCAAAGTGAGCAATGACTGTTTGGGTGGCCCTCTTGGGCCGCCCAAACAGTCATGCTCACTCTCCCCTCCTTCTTGCAGGCTGCATTACAGCCTGCGTGGTGAATATTCCACGGTGCTCAGACCAATCACAACGCTGTGATTGGCTTAGAGGAGGGAGTCTGGCTGCCTGTTTCCTGTTCCTGAAATCTGAAGCAGGAGAGCAGGACCAGAGACACTGGACCCGGCTGGCGGAAAGGTACATTTTAAAAAAATGTTTAATTTTTCCCTTGCGTGACCTCCCCATCACGCGAGAAGGGTATGCTCAGACGTGCGTCCCTTGCTCTCCATGCCACGTGAATCAAGCCATCCTGGCTGAAGAGGGGTGAAACCCTGAAACCGGTCCTAGGATGCTTGTTTCCAGTCCAGGGAGGACCTGGCTTGGCAGTTCGGGCTATACTGTTCCCATGAGGCACAGGGTCAAGACTGATTTGCATATGGCTTGGTTCAAACTGGAATGGCATGGTGAGCAAAAAGACGATGGATTTAGGCCCATATCTCTGTACTGGGGTGAATGTATGACATTGTTCTGCATTCTGTCCATCAACTGTTGTTTTTGCATTTGTCTCCCTTTCACGTGTGACACACCCGCGACCCCCTCCACCCGCAACCCCACCCACTAGCCATGCCAACCACCCCTGTTAGCCCTCCCCATTGAAGTTCGGATCTAGTTGCGCCCCTGATAAAGATGTAGTCAGTCAGAGCCTTGGTGCAGAGATTTAATAATTTGTGGCGGATTTTCGAATAGTTTGAAACCATATGTTGCGGCCACAGCCAGTTTGCGGTAATCTCCATGGTCCATTGACGCTTGATAATATTCAGGTAAAACATTTTAAGTTATGTGCCTCTATGCATGTGTGTAGTATGTCATAGATATGGCATACGAAGTGTCTTCCACTGTCATTGGGTCTAAGTTACAGAATGTTAATGTGTCACTATTGATGTCACTGGATTCCATGTGATGATTCATAGTCTAACTGGAGTTGTTACATGGAGTCTGGATGGATGGGATCTCTAAGGATTAAACCTTCTTCAATTCAACTAATCTGCCTGAGATCTTTTTATTGATGGAATCTTACACTGGCGTAGTCGGCAGAGAAGCTTCTTAGGAGATCCCAACACAACCTCAACTTGTAATTTAGTTTTTTTTTAAAGAAAAAAAAAAAGAGACATTTGATAATTTCCGAGGTATAAGGCTCCTGCTCTACTGAGGACGTTCCTCTCATCAGTGCCTGCGTTGAGCTGATCATCTGGACAAACTGGAAGATCGATCTAAAGATTGGACTCATTGGTGTTCACTACCTTTCTGGGAACTGAAGAAGGGACAGAAAGCGGAGATTTCAAGCCTATTATGACTATGTGTCTTTAGATAGAACGATGTGTATCATGTGTTATCTAAGGTTACATGAGATCGGCGTAATTTCTGAATAATTGGCGATTTTCGAAAGGCGCCGTTGGATTGTGTAACGTCCGGCGTTAACAAATTTCAAATCATCACAGCAGTCTTACCGGCCTCGTGAGTAGTTCTACTGTGTTGCCTGGAGTGTGTTCGCGCTGAGAACTCCTGTTCGTTCTTCCATTCTACTTCTTCGTCCATTGTTTCTGCTTCGGATACGAGTGGATGTACGCACAAGCTACGTTGGGACGCATGATGTCATTCCGTGCATCACGCAACGTGGAAGTCATGTTGTGAGCGTGTGTGCGTTACCTAGCAAGCACTACGTGGGGACGCATGATGTCATTCCGTGCATCACGCAACGTGGAAGCCATTTTGTAAGTGTATGCGCGTTACCTAGCAACTCAAGAAGCTTTCTCGCCGATACGCACGGCTTGAATTTAAGTGCGTTTCAGGACTTTAAAAGAAGGGGAGAAAACTCTCGCCGATACGCACGGCTGATCTTCATTGAACATTCACGGAGTGAGCAACTTGCGTATTACATAGAGAGGGCTAGTTTTGTACACGAAGAATCCTTTAATTTAGTTTAGCATAACTAATTGGGGCATTGCAATTTAAGTTGTATGGTGAGCCACTTATATGAATTTTTTTTTTCCATTTAGCAGGGTACTGTGTTAACTAAATCTGACAAGTCTGTTCTATTAGTTGGCACTATGCAGAACGTCACGGCAGCTCCATTTTTTCTGTCAGAACCTGGTGAGCCTAACATAAAGTGGAAAAAATGGAAGGTAGTGTTTGAACGGTATGCAAGAGTATGTGGTACCTCTCTTAGTGCGGAGAGGAGATCTGCTTTGCTCCTACATTGCTTGGGGTCTGAAGGACAGGATGTCTATGACCATCTTCCTGCTTTATCGCAGGAGGAAGCAAATGGTCTTAATGATTATGAGATCTGTATAAAAAAACTTGATAAACATTATTTGCCCAAAGTAAGTACCATTCTTGAAAGGTATACTTTTGCAAAAAGGATGCAGGCAGAGGAGGAAACTGTAGAAAGTTACATAACAGTGTTGAGAAAACTTGCATCGTCGTGTAAATTCGATGGCATGACTGACGAACGCATACGTGACCAGTTTATGTTTGGTTGCAATATAGAGAAAGTAAGAGAAGAGCTGTGGTCGCGTGATGAACCTACCTTAGATGAAGTTTTAGTCGTCGCCAAGAGAATCGAGCATTCTATCAAATGTGTTGCAGTTTTAAAGAAAGACTTGTCTAGTGATTGTAAAGTGCAGGAGGTTAGGAGTAAGAACAAAGTGGAGGTGAAAGAGAAAGACAAGATTCAGAAAGAGTTTCTATCAGCAAAAGGAAAGACGAATGAGAAGTGGATTATTAGCAAGTGCTTTAGATGTGGAAAGATGGGGCATTTAGCAAATAATCCCAAGTGTCCGGCTCTTGCATCTATATGTTCAAAATGTAAAAAGAAAGGCCATTTTACTGCATTGTGCAACAGTAGGAGTGCACCAAATGTAAAAGAGGTTCATGTGAGGGAAAGCAGCGGTGACGAGTGTGGTCCTGGGGGATATGAGTGTGGTCAAATTGTTGTGCAAGTGGTAACCGGGGAGAAAAATAGAAATTCTCCCATTGATGAGATTTTGGTAGAGGGGAAAAAGACCAAAGTCTTATTTGATTCAGGGGCGAAAATCACAATTGTATCTAGTGATTTCTTTATGAATAACTTAAAAACCAAGGTTAATCTTTTAAAGCCAGACATAAGGCCATTGGCTTATGGTGGTGAGCCTATCAAATTACATGGCTACTTTGTAGGTTTAATAGAATACAAAGATAGGCTAATTTCAGGCAAGATTTATGTGTCAAAAAAAGGGGACAGCATCATAAGCTGGATTCATCAAGGGGACCTTGGGGTCTTTCTAGATCCTAATGGTGTCCCTCCCATTCAATTAAAAGGGGATGTAAACTCTGTTGGAAGGGTGGAGCATGTTAAGGTGGATATTGATTTAGTTGATAATCTAAAAAAAGAGTTTCCTAATGTGTTCAGAAAAGAATTAGGTTGCCTCAAGGGTTACAAACACAAAATATTACTTAAAAGGGATGCCATACCTGTATGTTGTAAGGTGAGGAATGTACCTCTTTCGGTGAGGGACGACATGCATGAAGAGATTGGAAAATTAAAGAAGGGAGGCATCATAGAGGAGGTCGAAGGAACCGAATGGTTGGCCCCGGTGGTGGCAGCTCGCAAACCTAATGGGGATCTGAGACTTTGCATAGACTTGAGACAGCTTAATAAATGTGTAATTATTGATAAATACCCCCTACCCAACATTAATGAATTAATGTCTCTGTTGGGAGGAGCTAGAGTATTTAGCACAATTGACTTGACTTCGGCGTATCACCAAATAGAACTGGAAGAATCGTGTAGGGATTATACTGCCTTCATAACGCCGTTTGGCACTTTTAGATTCAAACGGATGCCATTTGGGCTGGTATCGGCCTCTTCTGTGTTTCAGAGGGTTATGGAGAACTTGCTACAAGGTTTACCTGGCATTTGTGTATATCAGGATGATATCTTAGTTTTTGGGCAAGATTTTGGTCAACACGATGTTCGCTTGAAGTCGGTTTTGAGAAGATTATCTGAACACAACTTAACTATAAAGGCAGAAAAGTGTAAATTCAGAACCAACTCTATTGATTATTTAGGTCATAATATAACGAGTGAGGGAGTGAAACCAAAAGAGAACTTGATAAACACGATTCAAGAGATGTGTTCTCCTTCTGATAAATGTGAACTCATGAAATTCCTTGGGGTGGTTGAATACTACTCGAAATTTGTGAAGAATTTTGCTAGTCACACAGTGAACATGAGACATCTACTTAAGAAAGGTGTGGATTTTCTGTGGACAGAGGACTGTGAGCTTGAATTTTTAAATATAAAAAGCAAACTTAAGGCTGCTCCTTCACTTGCAAGCTTTAATCCTAAAATCAAACCTATTCTGATCACAGATGCGAGTGAGAAGGGTTTAGGCGCGGTTTTGCAACAACGAGGTGAGGGTGGCACGTACACGGTCATGTGTTTGTCTCGTAGCCTAAAAGATCCGGAAACAAGGTATTCCGTGGTGGAACGCGAATCTCTTGCAGTGTACTGGGCGGTTAAGAAGTTGAAGAAGTTTCTTTGGGGTATTGACTTTGAGGTCAGGACAGATCACAAGCCATTGATTGAGATTTTCAGCAAAAAGGGTCTAGATTTGATATCCAGCAGAATCACTAGATGGGTGATAGGTTTGCAAGAGTTTAATTTTGACATAAAGTACATACCAGGTGTTGAGAACAAGGTGGCTGATGTGTTGTCACGTCTCACGTCTAGTAAAACGGCTGGAGAGGATGATTGGGAAGATTCTGAGGAATTAGTGTGTGTTGTAGATCGGGGTATCATTAGTGAGGAGAGATGGTCTAAAGAAATGTCTTTGGATAGTGTGTTGAATGAAGTCATGGGTTTAGTTAGGAAGGGATGGATCAGTAATAAATCTGGTTCGTCTGATTCTAGGAAATTTTGGGCAGTTCACAATGAATTATCCACTGATAATAATCTCTTGTTTAGGGGAACTAGGTTGATTCCTCCATCTAGTCTTAGGAAGGAACTAATAGATTTGGTACATTCTTCTCATGCAGGCATTTCTAAGTCAAAAGAGCGCTTGAGGATGTCTTATTGGTGGCCGGGCATGGATTTAGAGGTGGAACGTGCTATTCGAGATTGCGTACCTTGTACATTAAGTGAAAAGTCTAAGTGTACGCGCGTTCAGCCCATGGTGGTAAGGAAACGTCCTTTAAATCCGTGGCAAGACATTGCCATGGATATTTTGGGTCCTATCCACCATAATGGATCTCAATCATTTGTGTTGGTGGTGATTGATATGTTTTCTCGGTGGCCAGAAGTTTTCTTTTTGTCTAGTGTTGACTCATCTCATATAATTAAATGTTTGGAAAATTTATTCTCGAAAGAGGGTATTCCCAATTCAATATTAACAGACAATGGGGTGCAATTTGTGTCCAATGACATGAAAAGATTCTTAGCGTCCAGGGGCGTCTCTCACAAGTTATGCTCTCTTTATCATCCCGAGACTAACGGAATGGTGGAGAGATTTAACAGGGTGATCAAGGAGACCATTGCGTTGTCAAAATCCATGTCATTAAATTGGAAAGATGAGGTTTTAAAAAAAATAGAGGAGTATAGATTGTCTCCTCATTCTACTACGGGTAAAACCCCCTTTTTGCTGTTCCGTGGGAGAGTACCCAATACTAATGTCGAACCAACATGGGTCAACAATTATGAATTGGAAAGAGGTAAAGAAAAGGAGTGTGATAAGATCTTAATTCAGAAGAGAGAAGAAGAGAAAAGCAATTCAAGGAAGGTTTACTTTGATAAAAAAAAAAGTGTTAAGGTGACTAAGGTTATGGTGGGTGATTTGGTGATGATTAAACGTCCTGGGTTGATGGGAAATTCTACTTCCAAGTTCATGAAACCTATGAGAGTTATTAAAGTGTTTAATAATGCAATAAAGACGCAGGATCATAGGATTTGGAACTTGAATAGGGTTGTAGTAGTAAAAGGCAGGTTAGATGGGTGTCATGGTAAGGATGATAATGTTGATTCTAATTCTGCAGATAATGTTAGGAGTCGTGTTTCAACCAGGGTCTGTAAGAAACCTTCTTATTTACTTGACTATGTGTAGTAAAGATGTGTTATTCATTTTGATGTTAATTAATGTTTTGTACTTTAATTTTAATGTGACGAAGGGAGGTGTGTAGTATGTCATAGATATGGCATACGAAGTGTCTTCCACTGTCATTGGGTCTAAGTTACAGAATGTTAATGTGTCACTATTGATGTCACTGGATTCCATGTGATGATTCATAGTCTAACTGGAGTTGTTACATGGAGTCTGGATGGATGGGATCTCTAAGGATTAAACCTTCTTCAATTCAACTAATCTGCCTGAGATCTTTTTATTGATGGAATCTTACAATGTGCCCCCTGCCACCTCGCGGGACATCTAGATTTCACTGTGCTAGTGCTCACTGTGATACCCCCAGAACACAGCACCATGCAGGTGCACTTTGCCAACTCACAATGCATATCATCATGCCCGCTCATCTCACTAGAGAGTGACGTCACTCACCTATCAACATCCTATGATTTCATTCTTGGCAAATGACCTACATCTACCGTGGCCTGTGAAAATGAATTTGACCTTGTTTAATGTCATCTGTGGTTCATGTAAAGTGCTTCAATCCCCTTAGGCCGAGTTAAGTGCTCAATGAGTCCGTAAGCGAAAGGGGGAGGGGGGGGGGGGGCAGGGCACTGCTCCTACCGTTCTTTTCACGGCGGCTCATCCTCACTTTGCATTCAGTACTGATTCCTCCAGGGTCTTCTTTATTCCTAGAATCCTTTTAAAAATCATAGCAGGGTACGAAAGCCTCCCACCGCATGCATTAGACAGACTTGTTATTTCTATTTAGCACGTGTTCTCGTTTTTTGTGTTTTTATGCACGATGCTTAACGCACAAGATACATGTATGCAGTTATTCTCATTTCATTGCTCTTAGCGTGATGCAAGGCTGAGTGGACATTGTGCAAAACAGTCCCTAGACGGGTGTCCCTTCCTCCCATTTTAGATCAAAGGCCAATGCTCTCTTGTCACATGAGGCTAGGGCAGAGGTTGCAAGTGGAAGCCACGTGAAAAGAGTCAGGACGAGAAAAGGATAGGGGGTTTCTTATGAAATTATCAATATGGCATGTCGATCTTTCAGTCTTACCAACCTTATGCAGTAAGATCATTAAAAAAAGTAAGTGTTGGTCTTTACCAGTATTTTCACAAAGCCAATTACATTTATAGTGAGCATACTTCCCCTGAGAAGGCATTGAAATAATTTAAGTACCACTGATGGAGCAAAAATTCGAGGAAAAGAAACTTGCTCAAATCAACCGCTCATTAACAGATACTAACAAAAAAAAGAAATGATAGATGAAAGAAGATTAACACACGCATGACATCCATACATGGGGTAAAGGCTTTGTGTTTGCTTAAATAACAGAGAATAATTTGCTGTGTAACTGAAATCCCGCTTGAAACCGAAAATCGTCTTGCGCATGTGTGTATTAGTGTCGTGCAAGTAACCATGTGATTAAACCCATATGAGAGGGAAAACTCTCATGCATGCGCAAGGAGTCACTAACCGTAGCTCTCGAGGCACCGCGTGCCTGGCATATGCTTGCCTGGATTTTAAAAGAGATGTCGCTGCTAATGCTTTTGCTTAACAAAGAAGAAAATAACATGGGATAGAGTAGAAGTGGGTGGTAAACAGTGATAATAACATATTTGCGAAAATAACATCTGTTTATGATTCCTTTATTAATAGTGTGCGTTTGGGCCTGATGTGCTAAGCCAAAAGAAAAGATGGCAGCTGAGACATAATACAAGTTGAGTCTGCACACTGAAATCGTGGATTGACCTGGTGAGAGAATCACTGACCGGCTGCCAAGGACGAGATGCCTGAGAACATTTCTTAACTGAAGAATTATATAAATTTGTATCTAATCTGTTTTACGAATGTGTGAGAAAGGAAGTTTTCCTGAAATATGAATAAATTAAATGGGAAGGGTTTACTAAACAAAGAATTAGTTAAGAAATAAAGAATGACAGCATGAGGTGATGACAACTCCCCTGCCCCTGCCCAATCGCAGTCCAGGATTCCTGAATATTTGCAACTTTGAGGGAGGATTATGCAGAAGTAAAGGGTATAACTAGAGTAACTTAAGAAAAAGAGTAGAGAGACTTGCTGGTTTTGAGATTGATGCAGACATCGATGCTGAGTGAGGAGGGGGTGAGAGCTGCTGGGGAAAAACAGACTGGGTAGAATCAATACTGAAAGACAGCCTGAATATATTGAAGAATTGCGGAAGAATATCGAGGAGAGAGAGAGTGTGAGAGAGGGATGCGCTCCGGTGTGTCGGGTTCTAGAGAAGTGTAGTAAATATAATCCTATCCTGCCCTTGCTCTATAGTCTTTGTCTCCTGGCCCTTTATCAGGTGACCTCCACCAGTCCTTTTGGCCAGGGGTTGGGTTTCTCATTTCACCGCTCGGTAATTACATTTCTGTCTTAAAATTTGCATAAATATTTGCAAATGTATGATATATTATTTCTTTAGCCTCTTTATCTATCCACTCCTAATGTATTGAATTGTTGATTTGTGAATTGAATGTAATTGATAAATGATTCTCTCCCTTGAAAGTTGATGGAGTTTGCACTGAGAATCTGTATAAATGAGCGTTCATTTTTTAATAAGATATTAGATAAAAATCCATTGAATCTTACTCGGAGTCTGTGATTATTTTATTAAAGGCTATAAGTTAAACTAGTTATAATTGTTAATATCACCATCAACTTCTCGTCTAGTGGTCCATTGACCAAAGGAAGAGTGTTGATCTGTGAAGATTAGTTAGGTATTGACTAATCAAGATCAAAGAAATAAAACTTGACCCCCAGCGGAACAGCCAGGAAACTTGAATGTGCTCATGGGCCCGGTGTGAAATTATTGTTGATTGTGAAATTTATTTCCCTGGCCTACCGCTGGATCACCACTATATTTTCTTGTATAGTCCTACTCATTCCAATGCAGGGTGTCAGAGCCCTTTACATCAACATGTGTATATTACATGTACAATAAATTATATAAATTTGTAAGTGAATGTACAGGATGTACAGGATGTACAGGATGTAAAACTGGGGGATTGCTAGGTGTAGAAGTCACATATCATCGTACACAGCTCACTGTGCTATTGTCCTAGCAATGCACTCAAACATACACGTGATATACCTGCTAAACATATATGTGAGGGCTTTAGATCTGATGTCACTTCTTGTGATGCCACTTCCTGTAAAGTCGTGGCTTGTGATGCTACTTTCTATGATGTCAATTCCTGTGATGCAATGTGTGATGTCGCGCACCGTGATGTCGCGCGCCGTGATGTCACTTGCATACTCCCAAACTAGGTCAGTCCCCCTCACTTCTTTTTTTAGGACTTGTGCCCTGTGTAAAGTGCTTTGATACCTCCGTGTCAAGTTCGTACTATATAATACTTTTTAAAAGAAAAGCTGTAATTCTGGGCAAATAACTTGATCTCACTGTGCCTAAAACTAAAAAAATGAATGTGTCCCTCTGTAATGCAACTGGACAACACACGGGCCAAGACAGCAAGATGGTTTACCACCGAACTTCGAGAGTCCAGACGCACATGCCGCCGCCTCAAAAACACCTGGAGGAACTCCAAATCCACAGAAGCCCACAACAACTTCAGAGCCACCACCTATGCCCACCACCAACTCACCAGAAATACGAGAAAAACAGCGATCAAAGACAGAATCTCCACACATGCACACAACAGCAACGAGCTCTTCAGCATCATCAAGGAGTTCGCACAACCCAACAGCGTGTCTACAGACATCCCTCCCTCTCAAGACCTCTGCGACAAACTCAGCACCTTCTTCAACCACAAAATCAGGAACATTTACGGCAACTTTGACGACGACAGCGAACACACTGAACCCTCACCAACCATCCCCGACACCCTGAAGCCAATGATTGATAGCTTGACAGCCCTCACAACTGAAGACACACTGAAGACGATGAAGTCCATCCACTCCAGGGCCCCCACGGCCCCTGCCTCCACCACATCTTCAACAGAGCCGCCGACACCATCGCACCTATGCTTCGCCACGCCATCAACCGCTACCTCGCAAACGCCTCCTTCCCCGACGACTGGAAGCACGCAGAGATCAACCCCCTCCTGAAGAAGCCCTCAGCGGACCCCACCGACCTCAAAAACTACAGACCCATCTCCCTGCTCCCGTTCCCAGTGAAAGTCCTTGAGAAAGCCATCAATAGCCAACTCGCCACCTTCGTCAAAGAACACAACATCGTCGACCCCCTCCCAATCCGGCTTCAGAAAAAAAACACAGCACAGAAACCGCCCTCCTCGCCCCCACAGACAACATCCGCTCCCTCCTGGACAGAGGAGAGACAGTAGCCCTCATCCTCCTCGACCTCTCGGCGGCCTTCGACACAGTCTCTCACCGCACCCTAACACGCAGACTTCACGACACAGGGATCCGGGGCAAGGCCCTCGACTGGATCCACTCTTTCCTCTCCGGCAGAACGCAGCAGGTCAGACTCCCTCCTTTCCTCTCGGACCCTACACCAACCACCTGCGGAGTCCCCCAGGGATCCCCCCTCAGCCCCACGCTGTTCAACGTCTACATGCTCCGCTCGCCCCCATCGTCAGAACAAACGGACTCAATATTGTCTCATACGCAGACGACACCCAACTCATCCTCTCTCTATCCAACGAACCCAACGCAGCCAAGCACAACTTTCAAGAAGGCATGGAAGCAGTCGTCAAATGGATGAAACGCAGCTGCCTACAACTCCACACTGACGAAACAGAAGTACTCATCATAGGATCACACCCCGACACCTTGAACGACACCTGGTGGCCCCCCGCCCTCGGACACCCGCCCACCCCCACGGACCACGCACGCAACCTCAGAATCATCCTGGACTCTGAACTCAAAATGGACCGCGAGATCAACTCTGCCGCATCCTCCTGCTTCCACACCCTCCGCCTCCTATGCAAGACTTTAAAATGTATCCCCCTCGAGCACAGAAAGACCGTTACTCACGCCCTCATCACCAGCAGACTTGACTACGGCAACGCACTCTTTGCCGGAATAAACAAAAACCTCACCCGCAAGCTACAAATCATCCAGAACGCCGCCGCAAGACTGATCCTCAACCTGCCAAGACACTGCCACATCTCCCAGCACCTGCGCACACTCCACTGGCTCCCAATCGAGGCTAGAATCACTTTCAAGATTCTCACCCACGCACACAAAGCCCTCCACAACACCGGACCTGAATACCTGAACAGACGACTCAAATTCCAAGCACCCCAAAGGACCCTACGATCAGCCCAGCTCTCATACGGCGTGGTCCCCCACACCAGGAGGTCGAAATCGGTAGGCCGCTCCTTCTCCTTCCTCGTGGCCAGAACCTGGAACACCCTACTGCTCCACCTCAGACAGACAACATCACTCCCCATCTTCACGAAAAACCTCAAAACATGGCTCTTTGACAGACCTCCTCCTTGATGGACCGGAACCTGCACCTTCCGTCCTCCCCAGTGCCTTGAGACCCTCATGGGTGAGTAGTCGTGCTCTACATACACATGATTGATTGAGTGATTGAACTGGTGCTCATGTAAAGAACTCTGATACCTTCGGGTTGAGTTCGCACTATATAAAACTGCAACAAAAGAAAAAAGGCACAATGGAGGGCAAATCGCTGAATGAGGAGCCACCTGCTACCCCCACCAGGCCAGTTATGGACCAATGCGGTGTGCATGCGGAAGAAGGAGTACTAAAGAAAAGATGCAATACAGGATTGGGTCAAGTCCGTGGTACCAATAGAGCCCATTCCAACCATAGCTGTGGCTGAAACATGCCCACTCCATATTAACCATCATAAAAGAGTTCCGATGCCTCTCAGGCACCATCCACCTATCACTATTAATGAAGGGCGGCCACATCCAGCTCAAGGAAAAGGACTTGAAATACAGCACACCAAGTTAGGGGATGCCACAATGAAACAGTCAGTCACCACAGCAGAGGCATGTTTCTGACACTGAGAGCCATCTAACTTTGTGCCGTCCAAGAATATGCGATGGAGTTAGAGCAGACACCTTTAAGAGATCCTGGAAATGTAAAAGGCGCAAGGCCTCATAGCAGCATTTCAGTCATAAGCAACTCTCAAACATCAACTCTTGGAGAATCAGAGACCCAACCGAACCCACCGCGGCCAAAGAGAAAAGCCTGTATAAAACCTTTTTTTAGAACACTTCGGGAGATTTATCAGGAGTTACGGTCTTAGATAGACTTTTGTGCAACCTATCCCTCATATGCTCAGAGAAAGGCAAACAGTTTTAGAAATGTAACCATTATGTTACTACAGATGAACAATCCTTATGCAAATCAGCTGCAGCTCTCTCCCAGTAAGATCAGACCATGCCAGGCTGCCACCACCGCGCTTAAAGCGAAAATCAACCAAGAACTGTTTCGATCATGTCGGGGCTCGTGGGCGATGTGCAGTTTTAGGCCTTTAGCACAGAAAACACAGGACCCAGGTCTGGGATTACCATTTCTACTAAGGCCTCTCGCTGAGAAAAAAAGGAAGAAATGGCCGAATGCTTCAAATAATTTCATTAGAAAGACCCTTATGCAAATGAGCAGAAGTTCTGGCCCAATAGGAACAGACTAACACAAATTGCCAGGCCTCTTCCCCTCTAACTGGGAACTTTGAATTTTCAAAGAGAAGCAAATGTTGGTTGTTTATCCACCTGGTCTTTTTCAGTGGCTGACATTTCTAGAGACTGATGAAGGGTACATTGAATGCTGGTTAATGATGATCGAGACCAAGTGCATTGGTAGGCAATGTAGGTTTGTGTCTCACCAAAAACAATACGAGTATGGAAGCCAATGAAGAACAAAGACCCTGGAGTGCATCAGTGGTCTTAGGTGCTTGGAGAACTATTGGTCTTATCGTATGCTATGACAATCTTTTGGTCTAGCTGAAGATGTAACAGGCATGCTTCACAACAGCCCCATTGATTTAAGGAGTGACATCATATTTGATTGTATATAGCACAACATCTAACACGTGTGCGTTCCTGTTTCAAGGACTTTCTCAATCCCAAAAATGGATTTGGAACAGCCCAGTAAAGTTATCTTGTTGGTGAAAACTGAAGTAATGGGCTGTCATTATCCTGTATATTTCCTCCCAGGTGAGAGGAGGAAGAGAGTTGAATAGATTTAAAGAGTCCTATATAATTAAGGATCCATGATAACAGCCTTATATCGCATGACACGATTGTGCGCGCAAGAGCGTATGTCAATCACAAGCAAGACTGGATGTTTGTCAGTTGTGTGTGTGTGAATAGTGTGTGCTTATCTGCTTTCTGGCAGGGACTGCTATTGGGTATGAGAAAGTAGAATTACTTGATTCCATGTCTTAACACCATTACTTCTACTGAGTAATTGTCAATGCTTATAGATGCTTTAACATCTACTGATACATTTTAATAATGAATTGGAATGGTGATTTTATATCTAACTGAAGAAAACTTGAGTAGTATGAGTGCTAATTTTCATGTATTTCTACAGCACCAAAGTCATTTTATTTTGTGTTGTTCAGTTGCACATTTTCTACACTGGATAGTAAGCGTAACCTCGTTTTGATGATTGGCACCGTGAAAAATTAATTTAAGACCGTGGTGAAGTCGGCGCTTGTTTGCGCCTTCCGTATCCAGTCTTCTCATTTTTTCTCATGAGTAGATCCTGCCACCTGCTCATTATTTAGTTTCCTTAGTAACGCTATCAACCACAAGCTAACTCCACTTGAATTGAGAAAAACCTGTTAAAAATGTGTACAGAATATATTTAGCATTATATGCTGAAAATGATTGACAGGGGAATCTTTGGCCCATTGAAACCGCAATTGCTGCACGCTGTTTTGCTTGCATACTGGCTGTATTCACATTAAACACATGTTAAACGTTAAAAGCATTACCAAAGTGTTGTGTTTTCTTTTACAGCCTGGCGCATTGTGTGACAGGAACTGTCTATGATAGAGGAACAGGAGAGGCATGGTCAGGAGTCCACAGAAGGTCCTCAAGCACCAGCGATAAGGTAGGAGGAGGACTGGGGTGGAGCATGGCCCAGCTCCGAACCTGGTGATTCGGCCAGGCAACTTAAGCTTGTTGAACCAAATGTAGGTAAAGTCTAACTTGCATAGCCTGTATTGTTTTTGTATTTGTGTTTTCTCCACTGATTTCCAACAAACGTGTGTCTTCTGAGTTGGAGACAATGGGATAATAGACTGGGTCAGTAGGCAGGCTTTGGAGGAGCCCAGAGAAGGAATGTATGTAACTGTTCATACATGGTTTAGAGCATGCATACTGTAGAAATAGTGTGGAACTGGGGAAGGCAGGCAGGAGTGTCAGGAACCAAAGCAGAGATCCCTGAATGTGTGAAAGAAAGAGACTCTCTGATGTAGCCGGTCTGGCCTCTCCGCTTTCTCCTGGCCTCCTGGCTCCTCCCCCTCGTCAGCCAAACACGGGGAGATCATTGGGGTTGGGCGTACGATACCTTTCCTCCCACCTTTCCACTGTCTGGCCTACAATCCCATCTCACTTAAGCCAAAGAACCACATACTTGTTGCTTCCCCCAGGAGGCACACTTCTCAACAACACTCACACCAAAATGAAACAGTAAACTGAGCGCGTCCACACCAAGAATAGAACGTACATTTTGATGCCCCGCTAAGCACATCTAGTGCAAAACGCTGAGAAATACTGAGTAAGGAAAGAAAGGAAAACTCACTCGAACACTCGCGAGACTAATGAAGTCTTGCGAGTGCTGGCAGCTATCTTGGGCACGGTTGCATCCATCTTCTAGAAGCTGTTTGTGAAACTTACCCAGAGAGGATCCACATCCCTGGCACCACTCCAGCATGCACCAAGATTCCTGTTCGGATTCAACACAGAGTCACCACCACGATTGGACATCTAAAAGTGAAGAAAAGACAAGTGCTAGGACAACATTTGTCTACATAACAGACAGTAATGTGCCATGAGTTTAGTGCTTAATTGAGACTAATCAAAAATGTGCTTAGCTGGATCATCCCCAGAGTTCTCTTCTTCTATAAGGAAAGAAAGACTAACATTAATCTTTGTTTATCTGGAGCTTGTTGCTCACTTGTTATTAGATAAGTACTGAACATTTTCATAGAAGCGCAATATTTTTGCGACATATACCAGCATATTTTATTTGTCGCATGTACATGGTGTTGTTTATGATATGTAGATTGCAAGAGTTTGCAAGGATAGGAACAAGAGAAAAAGTAGTTAACCCAGAAAGAGAACCAAATAGTGAGGGTAAATCGAACACTTTTACACAAGACAGGGCCATTGATGATAACACCGGCCAAAATGGTAACCTGGACTGCGAATCCCTGACGAAGTTCAGAAGCACAAATCAAATTGAAAACAGACAAAATGTCGCAGCAGAGTTAGCCCAAAAACATATTTTCATACCAGACAGAATATCCAACGAGGGGTAGTCAGGACATTCTAAACAGGGGAAACCTACTGAAGCTGTTCAAAGAGATCCCAACACTAAGGAACATCAAATCGATGGATCTTGTGGCAGTCGAATTCTTGCCGAAGGTAAAAAGACCAGAAATAGAGGTAACCTGTACAACTTGGTCGTCAAAGGAAATGGCAGCCCTAATTTATTCAACAAGAGCAGTTTTTGAAGCCTGTTGCATAATACTAACACACCCAAAAAGCCCAAAATATCCTCATCCACTACTTCAAAAAACTAAAACCCTGCATACAACAGGAAATGAAACAGGACCAAAATCGCTCTTAAGGGGGGCAAGACACGCCTACCCCGAAGCTCAACCTCCAAATCAGGAAAAAAGCAGGAAATCAACTAACCTAAGCCTCCCACGACCAAAACAACAGATAGAAGAAAACCAGGATTGGTCATGGGTGCCCCAATTCCTGAGCCAACCACGATCTTGATGAAAGCAAAGGTCCCAAAAGGAAACAGTACACCAAGGTATTCCCAAGTCCACACAAGGAAAACAATATAAGAATCTATTCATAGAATTCCCATGGTTTTAGAGAAATGGCACAAGATCAGGAGACCTTAACCTTCCTCCGAAGATTCGATATAATTTTACTCCAAGAAACATGGAATTTGACCCCTAAATCCATTACAGGCTATGAAGAACATCACGTCTTAGCAGAAAAAACGTCTAAATATGGTCATCCAAGGGGGTGTTTTCAACATATGTTACGGTAAAATTGGACATGAAATCGGAAGAGTTAGACACGGGAGAAAACTGTCTGCAAGTCTTGAAATTGGAAGGCAAAAGCTCCATACACAAAAAGCCCTGGCAGCTCTTGATCTTAAATATATACATTCACCCTGACAAAAATCAGAAGGACAGACTGTCTTGCTTGATAAATCTACTAAAGGCTTTGCAAATCACTCACCAAAATTGCGAGCTGATAATTTCAGGCGACTTTAACATCAATCTAATAAAGAGCAACTCAAACAATAAAAAGCGTCAAAATGAGCCAATGGCAATTGATCTAAAACAAAAACTGGAAAATCTGGGTTTGACCATCTTGAACGGAAACACTAAGGGGGACAAACCGGCTAGCATCACATTCTTGTGTGGAAAAAAACAATCGATCATTGACTATACAATAGTCAGTAAGGAACTTTTCCATTTAGTCGATCGATTTTCCATCCATCCCCGCCCGGAAAGCGACCACCTCCCTCAAGAATTGGCAATAGTGGTCGAATTGACTCACAAAAGGAACACAGCAGCTTTAATCGAAATGCCAGTAATACATAACCTAAGAAAATTAAGGTGGTGCGGAACAAACATCAACTTAATTATGGACACTGTGCAAAAATATGTAAGCAACATCGGACCGCAAAGTAACCAATCGTTGGTTCAAAATTGGGAAAATCTATGAAAAAATGTATTAATCTAATTTCCAGTAATCCCGGCTCACAAAAGGACACAAAGAACAAAAAAAGGAACCATGGTAAAACATACAGCTGCGTGATCTGAAAAGGAAATTAGCCAGGGAGGTAAGAATCAAGGCCCTAGCTGCAAGAACAGCAAGATTCACAGACAACAGCAAAGTAATAGAAATGAGAAAGAAATACAAAGACAATTGTAGGGAGGCAAAAAAAGGTGTACATCGAAACACTCTGGCTGAAACTACTATGTGCTAGCAAACTGCCTAATAGCAGTGAATTCTGGGGGATAATAAATAATTTAACAAAGGGAACAGGAGTGCAACAAAATGCAGGAATAAGTGAGATAGCATAGTGACGGCATATTCACAACTTGTATACCTTTACACAAAATGACAAGAACAAGAAGCTTGGAACCGACTCGGAAACACAGCAGGAGGAAAAGTACAGTGCAAACAATATATGCCCCCCTATTCAGGGACAAGAACAATCAGCAGCTGACCAACAAGAACTGAACTCTCACGGTCCAAATATCCTAACACAAAACAACTAACAGTAATCATAAAAAAAATGAAAACCGAAGGAGCAGCAGGGCCAAATGGCCTCCCAAATGCCCTTTTTAAACAAGATCCTGACTTCTGGGCCAACTCTCTCACGCCGCTCTTTAATCACCTATACAGCGATAACAAAATCCCAAACTCTTGGAGAGGGAATATATTCCACCCAATCTACAAAAATGGAAGTAGAATTGAGCCCAGTAACTACAGGCTCATTGCCCTGATTGCTGTCGAGGCAAAACTTTATGCATCCTGTATTCTATTACATTTACAGGCATGGATGGAGAAAAGGAGTGCAATTCAAAATTTCAGACAGGTTTCAGGAGCGGGATGGGCACAAGTACGAACTTGGCAGCACTGACAATCCTAACAGAAAAAGCCATAAGAGAAAAATCCAGCCTCTTCGCATGTTACATCGACTTAAAATCTGCCTTTGACAGAGTCACATGAGAACGACTCTGGGGTAAACTGAAAGCATGGGGCCTGCCGCAAAAACTAGTTGACACCATAGTAGCCCTATATAGTGATACCTGGGCTAGGGTGAACCTTGGAGACGGTAGTAGAGCGTCATCCAAGATGTGCACATATAGTGGCCTGAAACAGGGATGTGTTTTGGCTCCGAGTTTATTCAACCTGTATCTTGCTGATTTATACATCCATCTGCCAAAAGAAAACGGGCATCCACCGAAACTGGCAAACGAGCCTATACAGTACCTGCAAAATGCAGACGACATAGTGGTTGTGAGCCAAACCCCGATCGGGTTGCAAAGAGTTATTAACAATCTGATACACTTCTTCGATTTGCAAGGGCTGGAGATAAATAAGAAAAAAACAAAAGAAGTGCGCCTAGCGAGACCAAGGTCTGACAAATACAAATGGTACGCAAAGGGCGAACTAATAGAGGAAACTAACACATACAAATATCTGGGAATCACGCTGGGCCGAAACATGTCCTTTACAGAACAGAAACGGGCAATAGGAGCAAAAACTCAATCATTAATCTTTGCTTATAAACAGTTGCAAAAGAACTTGAGCTGTCCCTCATATAGGGCCATATGTAGGTAGCCCAATACCGGTCGGTAACGGCCGATTTTCGGTAAATATACTGTTACCGACCGGTATTTAGGCTTTTGCTATGTAGGGGGATCATTTCTGTATTCGGTAATTTACCGAATCGGTAAAATTACCGAATCTGTAATTTTACCGATTCTGTAAATACCGAATACAGAAATGAGATGTAGGGGGAGTGTGTGGTGGGTGTGGGGATTCGTTATTTACCACCAACTAAAAGTTGGTGGTAAATGACGAATAGGTGTAAAAATGCATTTTTGTGCACTGTGAAGTGTGTAATGTGGCAGACATACATGCCCCTAGGGCATGTATGTGCGCCACATGTGCACACATGGACGAATCAGGGGTGCAACAGGGTGTCAATGTGACACCCTGCCACCCATGATGATGCCTCCCCCCATTACCGAATCGGTATTTACCGATTCGGTAATGGTAACTGGCATCCCATTGATTCCTATGGGCCTCCTGGCCCATAGGAATCAATGGGAAACAAGTTACCATTACCGAATCGGTAAATACCGATTCTAAAATACCGACACTTACCGAATCGGTATTTTTTTACCTACATTACATTTACCGATTCATAAATACCGAATCGGTAAAATTCGGTATTTAAGAATCGGTAAATGTAATTTACCTACATATGGCCCATAGTCATCTCTTGAAAGTCATGTCAGCACAACTATTACCGACATTGGCTTACGGCTTAGAAATATGGCATGGTCGGGAAATTGATATTTTAAATGAGCTCCAGACTAAGATATACAAAGCTGTCTTTAACTTCCCAAAAAACGCATCACCAGCACAGATCCACATGGAATTTGGCCTCCAGAATCAAAAATATCAGAGAAAAATCACTTTTGTTAAATTATGCTGGAAATTCCGCTCCTCAGAACAATTTATGTTGGACAGAAATTAAAGCCCAGCATGATCAGGAAATATCCAATTAATGGGGCAAATACTTAAGATCAGCTCTGGTGGAATTAGAAATTCAAGAGGCATGGGACCGCAAAATGGAAAGGACAGCATTCAACAGTGTGTGCAACGTTAACGCGAAGAAACTGTCCATTTTGGAAGACAAAATGTTTTTGCAAAACGTCGTCACGCCTGGGCGGTAATAAATTCTTATTCGCAACTCAAACCCCAAGCTTACTTAGCAGCACACTTCCGACTTGCGATAAAAATGAGGTTCATGCAGTACAGATTAGGAGAACATGACTCTAAAGACTTATTACCTGCCTGGAAAGGCAAACATGAAGACGAAAATTGTCGCCTATGCGGTAACCAAAAGAATCCTTATGCCACCTGTTGTGTGTCTGCCCCCTTGTCAATGACGCAAGAAGGAAGCTATTAAAACCGATTTTTAACGAACTTAACATTCGTACTTGTAGGCAGGCTGTAATCCGCTGGATGGAGGGTACATCGAACATTTTAATCTGCAGAGGGGTAAAGTTACTCACATTGATTGGTACCCTCCTTCGAAAAACAGACACTAAGTAAAAAAAATCACAAACGGGACTGTAAATGTGCACCAATTGTGTCTTTTAACTTTTGTACTTGGTAGATTATAGATTTTTTTTTATTTTTTAAATCTATTGTGTGCTTTACGGGTCTGAAAGACCAAATAAAGGATTCTTTGACTGATATGTAGATTGTAAACCAGAACTACTAAACCATGTGTCCATAGAGTATCCACAAAAATACATTGCTGAACTCTGCTCCTTGTCATTAGGGTCAGAGAGATCCTGGTGGGTATACCACAAAGCTTTGTGAAGTATAGTGAGATTTAGTCAGACCGACTAACTGTCAATCTCTCTATTCCCAAGGCAATCACAAAAACATTACTACTGAGGGGAAGCAGAGAGAGGGACTAAAGCCAACATAAGAAGGACATCAGATTAGACATCTTTTAATATTACAGGTCCATAGGAGATCCTAATAGTCTTCACAAGCAATTGAGAGAAGTATAAACTAGCTGCGACGCTGAAGAACAGCAGAGCTAGGGACTATCCTCTTCGCACTGCTCTCTCTTTTTCATCCAATTTCCCTTGGACCTCGGGTGCTTTCGCACTGGCCATTTGGAGATCACAGAAAGGGCCCAGGTACTGAGGAGGAGTTGGGAGCCTGCTTCTGGGATCTCCAACGTGCCCCTGCAGGACCACACGGGTTAGTGCTTGACATCCACAAGAATTAGAGAAATGCCCGAGGGTACCCTTATCCTGTTTTCTATTTCCTTTAAACCCTCACTTTATGGGATGAGCTGTGAACACAAGGGCAGCAGACACTTTTTCCTGTTGCTGGTGTGTACATGAATGACAGGAAATTGTGATGAGGCTGGAGAAACTAAACCTAGTAAGCCTCCACCGAAAGGGACTCTTGCCCATACTATATCTCATTAGTACGATCACTAAAGTATAAGAAAAGGAGAAATATGGCAAAAAACCCAGGGAGGAGCATTTGCTGGACATGATTTCCATGTCAGCCGAGGAGGCCAGAGTTGCAGCAGCAGATGCACCTGGAAACGCAACAACACCTGCAGGACTGAGTGGAGAAAAAGCAGTTAAAGCACTTACGAGTACTGCGATACTGCCTACTAACAATAAAGCACCCAATAGAGGTGTGTAAATCACAAGATAAGATGTCAGTTACACTACTGTGAATTGATCTAGAGCAAGAGTGCGGTCTGTCCCCGAGGGCGTAGAAAACCGTGAGAGTGCAACCCCACAATTATGGGAGAAAGCCTAAGACAGATAGCAGACCAACCAGCTAGTAGACATTTTTACTCTCCTTAATCAAGTGATGCCAATTCGTAGGCCACTCTCAGTTTGCACCAGGGGTAGAATTAAGGTCCCTTTGGGCCGTTTATGACCAGTAAAATGCATTTTCCTATGTACCAACACTATTTTGCGAGTCAGTAACCTATTACTGACTCGCAAAATAGGGTTTGCGAGTCGCTGTTAGGAAGGGGCGTGTAAAGGGCATCCCTTCCTAATAGCGAGTTGCACTGGTATGTATCAATGTTTTGCGACTTGGAATGCGGCCGCAAAACATTTGCAGATTACCACCAATTTGAAATTGGTGGTAAGCCATTTGCAAATGGGAAGGGGTGCACAAGGGACCACTTCCCCTTTGTGAATGGGGTCGCCAACATTTTTCAGAGCAGGCAGTGGTCCCAAGGATGACTGCCCACTGTAAAAAAAAAGAAAAGAAACTCTTAGTTTTTTTTTAAATGCAGTATGTTTTTCTTTAGAGAAAATGGAAATGAGCTGCATTTAAAAAAAAAATAAAAGACAGCTTTATTGAAAAAGCAGTCACAGACATGGTGGTCTGCTGACCCCAGCAGACCACCATCACTGTGAGTGCTGGCAAATTGCGACATGCCTCATGAATATTAATGAGGCAGGTCCCTTGCGACCCATTTGGGAATCACAAACAGTGTCTGAGACACTGTTGTACATCAGGTTTTGCGTCTTGCAATTTGCAATTACAATTTGCGAGTCATAAAACCAGACGGTCGTACATGTGTCTCCATGTCTCTTGGATCCCCTCCGACTTCAAGAAGCAATTTGCTAACATTAGGGAAAACTTACCCCAGTTCCAAGAAGAATTACAATGTGTGTTTGAAGTGTCTATACCCTATTGGCTGATGCTGCCTAGCAAAATGAGAGATCGGTTTTTAGGAAAGTCAGCATGGCCGAGGCGACGCCCAGCTAATTTTAGAAATTTGAATACTGCAAAGGGTGTGCTGCTGAATGTGTTGTGTCCTGTGTTTGTGCATACAAGACCTATAGTGGTCCTCGGCAGACTCCTTACAAGTATAACGTAATCTGTTGGATGTAGCTGGGTGCGGTTAATAAAGTTTGTGAAGCAGAGCATTTAGTTAACCATTGCAAGCTGAAGAACCAGAGCTCTGTGTGTGGCATGGTCTGTTACATACCCTTGGGATGGGGAGTATGCTACAACTGATGGCCAGATGGGGATACGTCACCCTCAGGATACAATACTGCTTTCCCTGAGAATTTGCTGTGGTCCAGCAAACTGCTCGTGCATAACACATGCGTGCCAAGAAGCTGTCTACAGTTGGTGTCTGTGGAGTCAAAGTTCAACTCCAGCTTTTGAAAGGTCCTCGACGAAGGTGATGGGCCTATGGAGGAGAACCGCCAGTAAGCTCGACAGAAGTCTACTGGTAAGGCCAAAAGAAGAGATACTGCACCACAGCATAACACAGAGCCAGCACTGATACAAAACAGAAATGCTAAAGACCGTGACAAGCAGGTTCGAAGAAATGTTAAAGGCAACGACAGCCAGTTGTAGGAAAGCACTAAAGGCAAAGATGACCAGGCACAGAGAATTCTTAAAGGCAGAGACAGCCAGACATAATGCATAAAATGGAGAGCGGTGAAGAGCACGTGCAAGAAGCAAAACCCTTACTCACCATGAAGAAGGAAGATGGCGCCCACATACCTCAACTCGGGGGTGATGACACGAGTTCTAGTTAGTAGGCTGCTGCTTACAGAGGTGTCACCGGGCTAAGTGTAAAGACAAACACTGTCTGAACAGCACACACTAGAACAAATGGAAGAGGGGAAAAGCACCAAATACAGTGCAGCCGTGCTCCTGAAACCTCTGCCTCCATTTAATGCGCCAACAACAGAATATTGGCACCAGATGGACTGCCTGGATCAAAACTTTCGATGACTTGATAGATGCTATAGAAGGAGCAGATAACAAAAAGATCAAATACTTAAAGAACCTTTCAGGTGACGGAGTAAAAGAAGTGATAATGAAGATATCACATACTGTCAAATCAAGAAGATGTTGGAAGCCAAGATTAATCCAATACCAAATGTTGACTATGAAAGGTACATCTTCAACCAAGCAAGATGACAGCTACCTGGTGAGACAATGGATGAATTTTTTGGAGACTTGATATGCTCATAAAGCACTGTAAGTTCAGTGAATTCAATGATGAAGAAGCCAAGCGTCTTAGAGTTATGGGTGGTTGCTTCTCCGACTCATTCCGACAATGTATGCTGCAAGAAACGCTCAGTTTGGAGAAAGTGCTCATTGTTGCAGGACTGGAGGATCGACAGGCTGCTGATATGGAAGCTGAAACAACCCAAAATGAATTAGCATTGAGTATGAAAACTGAGCAGAAACACAAGGAAGAGGCCCACAGAGTGATGTCTGAGAAGAAAAAGAAATGGTGTTTCTGTTGTGGATTGTCCTGTCCACATGAAGGTAAATATCCTGCCATCGGACAGATATACAAAGCCTGTGTGAAAGAAAACCATTTCATAACGTTTTGCAAAATGAAAGAGAATCTAATTGAGTCACAGAGAATTAAAAAGATGGATGCCAGAAAGTTCCAGGAGCATTCTAGCCATTCCCACAAGGCCAAATGGCAATATTGACTAAGGCAAGTGGAAATGAAACAAAGTCGTTCATCATCAGATTCATCTTCCAAAGATTTGGTAATGTCATCATTGAGTGACAGTGAGGAAGATGGGGTGCGATGATGGTGTTAGTCATAGACCGACGGGTGCATGCAGGTTTGGCTGTTTGCAAATAAAAACAGAAATCTAAAAAGAATAGCCACATGAAGCAACAAAGTTTATTTGGACATTGTCCTAAAATCACTCTCAAAGTCAAAGGTTGCCCTACAACTTTTATTATAGACAGTGTTGTGTCAATAAACATAATTCCGGCAAAAAAATACAAAGAACTATCTCTGATACCATGTCTCACGTCGTTGAGAACAGTGTTGTACACCTGGTCGCTTCTAAGTCAAGGATCCTATGTAGCGACCATGCAGCACAAGAAAATGAGTGTGCAAGCATGTCCTCCAAAGTACGTCATCAAGTGCATGCTTATTAATGTTCGATACTGCTGCTGACATGGGAATGACCTCTATTAACTACAGCTTGAAGGCCCATTATGAAATAGTGAGTCACTTCCCAACATTGTTTCATGGGCCTGGGAACTCAAGAAAAGGAAGATGCAGCTTCACATTAATAAAGACATTTGCCCTGTTGCACAGAGAAACCGTTGAATTGCTTTCCATTTACAGGAAGCTGCTGAGAAAGAACTGGAAACACTGTTAAAGCATGACATCCTCGAGCGCTCTACTGGTCCAACACTGTGGGTTTCACCCATTGTGGTGGTGCCAAAAAAGGACAGTGGAGGTTCAGTGCTCATTTGTGCTGATATGCGACTGGCCAACAAAGCAATCAAAAGAAAAAGACATCCAGGTCCACACATTGCGGACATGATCATGCAGATGAATGGCGCCAAAGTTTTCTTCCGCCTTGATTTGAACAAAGGCTGACATCAAATTGAACTTAAAGAAAATGTCGGTACATTACTACTTTTTCAACTGATGTTGGTTTGTTTGGATATACAAGACTCAGTTTTGGTGTGTCGTCAGCTGCAGAAATCTTTCAAGATGTAATTTGTCGAATACTTCGGCCTGTCACACATGCTTTTAACTACATTGATGATATATTGGTGTTTGGAGCTACACAAAATGAACACGATAAAACATGCCGTCTGCTTGCTGATGCAGATCTCATGCTAAATGCAGAGATGTGTGAGTTTCACAAAAACAGACTTAAATTCTTTGGGTATATTTTCTCTGAGAGGGAATGACTCCTGACCCCTAAAATGTACAAGCATTTTCCTCTACTTGCCCTCCAGAAGATGAGACCATGCTACGATCCTTCTTAGGGATGGCCAGCTACTGCTGCAGGTACATTTTTGATTTTGCCACTGACAGTGCCCCTCTAAGAGAACTAACAAAGCTAGATGTTCCATTTGAAGGGTCATCTAAATGTGTCCAAAGTTTCAAGAAAATAAAACACGCAATTGAAAATGCATTTGAAATGGCTTCCTTTAATCTGTAATTGCATGCAGAGATTGTGATAGATGCAAGCCCGGTGGGGTTGGCCGCAATCCTTGCTCAACACAATGGACAGCCTGATGCTTAGAGAAAACATTGTGGCCTATGTTAGCTGAGTCTATCTTAGACTGAATATGCTTATTCTCAACCAGAGAAAGAAAGCTTAGCAGTAGTATGGACATGTGAACACTTCCATGTGTTTGTGTACAGAAAGCATTTCACCCTTATCACGGATCATCAGGCGTTGCTCACCATTTTTGGAAATCCAATTGCCAAGATACCCCCTCGCATCGAGAGGTGGGGGTTGGATCTGCAGGAGTACGAGTACACTATTGTGCACAAACCAGGGAAGCACCAAAACTCCCCAGACTATTTTTCATGAGTGCTGCTACAGCATCATAGTACAACGTCCAAAGCAGCTGAGGCCTACATCAATTTTATAGTAAAGTCAAGCGCGCCTACAGCTCTTTCTATTGAACAGATTCTGACAGTTGCTAGTACTGATAAAGCAAAAGACACACAATTGATGGATGGAATGCAGAACAAATCAAAACATTCACCCCCAGCCAAGAGATCTGGGTTAAATCCATCATTCTTTTGCTCACCATGCCACCCCAGTTTAGACCTGGCCGTATGCAAATCAGTCTTGACCCTGTGCCTCATGGGAACAGTCCAACCCGAACTGCCAAGCCAGGTCCTCCCTGGACCGGAAACAAGCATCCTAGGACTGGTTTCGGGGTTTCACCCCTCTTCAGCGAGGATAGCTTGATTCCAGTGGCACATTGAGCCCATGTATGACATTGTTCTGCATTCTGTCCATCAATTGTTCTTTTTGCATTTGTCACCCCAAGTGGGATGGGTATGCCCAGACGTGGGTCCCGTGTTCTCCATGCCACTGGAATTAAGCTATCCTGGCTGAAGAGGGTTGAAACCCCGAAACCGGTCCTAGGATGCTTGTTTCCAGTCCAGGGAGGACCTGGCTTGGCAGTTCGGGCTGGACTGTTCCCATGAGGCACAGGGTCAAGACTGATTTGCATATGGCTGGGTTCAAACTGGAATGGCATGGTGAGCAAAAAAACTATGGATTTAGGCCCAGATATCTGTACTGGGGTGAATATATGACGTTGTTTTGCATTCTGTCATCAACTGTTGTTTTTGCATTGCTAAAGGAACTGCCAAAGAAAAAAGATACAAGCAAACCCGTTAGACATGAGGTCGAGCAGAGTAAGGAGATCTCTAACAAAGCCAAACTAAAAAAAAAATAAGGGAGAGGATATCTCTAAAAGCAACATAAAAAGTGATCCTTCACAGAAAGACTGCAAAGAAATCAGCATTTGTTCCACCACCAATGATACAGATGCTAGTGGCACCTGCAGTCCAGCGTCCACAAAAAACCTCAAATCTAAAAGCCATTTGAAGATGAAATTAAAAAGGGATGAATCAAAAGAGCTTGTAAATATTGAGGGGGTGTCTCACAGGAAGAACCTATGCACATTCCAGCCAAAACTCTTTAGAAAATGTACATTTCTCAAAGATCCTGGCACAGCCATCTACTCACAAAATGAGGATATCAAGGGCTTACAAACCCCTCTACAACCAGGGAGACTAGAATACCCCTCAAACAACTTATCCAACACGACTGGACCGCCGCTAGCTACAATGGACAAAGCCAAGGACAAGGATATGGACATGGATATGGACAAGACAGACACAGTCACCAGAATAAAAAGCCAAGTCAACAACCCACCACGGGACAGAGCCCTAGGTGGACCTGTTGTGGAGATGCCCAGCAGTGCAATAAGTAGTCCAACAAGAAGTTCCCAGGATTACAAAACCTCTACCTGTGGAAACAAGAGCCAGCTGGGCCCAGAACTTATAAACATGCCAAAACAAGAGGGAATCAAAGACCTTAGGGGCTTTAGGGAATCCAAGTATTCCTCCCCGAGCAGAACCCTCGGAACGGACAAAACGCTTGGATTGCATCACCACAGCCAAAAAATAGCTCCCCACTAAAGACAACAATCATACAAACCGATACTTAGTCAGTCCTTAGTCCACCACTAAACAATACCCCAGTTGAGTCCTCCCTATCCTTACCACACGAAGACTTGCATCTAACAGACAGTGACATGACCTTCCTTGCATCACAGGAATGGGAGGAACTCATTGCCTCGTATAACTTCAAGCCCACCTTAAATTAGACCAGCGTGGAACCAACTAGCGCGCCCAGAGTTGAGAGTAACAATTCCATAGGATCAGTCAACACAAAACCAATCTGGGCAACCTTATTGAGCATGATGCAAATTTCAGCAGCAGCACTTCAATAGCAATCACACACACTGGATATGCAGCTTACGGTTCTTCAAACTCTAGCAGACTTCACCTCCGGGATAGATAGGGAACTGGCAGACCACAACGGGCTCATTAAGTGGGGGCAAGAAGCCGCACAAGCAACTCAAATCATACACACCAACTGCATCTGCGCCCCAATTAGTGACACACTATCCTCGTTGCCATCAATGTTAGGAAATCTCTTATCAGAACTAAAAGCAAATACCATATCACATAACACCATTGAAACTATCGAGGCAAGTAAAGGCCCGAAGACGGAACACTCAGAACGGACACGACACCCGAACACCAAAACACGGGGAGCATGCCCACTAGCTTACATCAATTACCAGAAGGTCTTACACTATTAACTCCAATTAAAGAGAGTGCCGGCAAAGGAAATTGCTTGAGCACAAAAGAACGCAGCAAACAAAAAAGGAAGGTCAGGAACAGGAAAGTAGCCGTTCTGAGCCACTGTGGGGAGGACCAGCCCTTGACAACCCCTGTGGATATTGAGGCCACAAGGCGTGCCTTAACCCCTACTCTGGATGACAGGACAGACTATTTAGTCACAAGACCTCATGCCACTCCGGATCCAAGCACGCAGCAAACACCAAAGTCATTAACCCAAACAAACTGCCATAAAAGGCGACAGCAAACGGGGAATGACCAGACAAGCAAACAGCCAGCCTCAACAACACAAGAATTCAGCATGACTACCAGTATGGAACAAAGCCCTAGAACTGAACTGAAATATGAGCCATCGAACAACCTTAGGGAATTAGCACAAAGGTCACCAGGGGAGAACGCACAAGGTAGATTCATGCCAAAAAAAGATCAGGCACCAGCCGAGCTCCTACGAGCCAGCAATGCCAATCAATGAGCCAGAAAGAAGAATTCCACTCCACTAAGGCTTCCACACTCTGAAGCAACTCCTCATCAGGGAACCTCGGGCAAAGACTCAAAGGACACGGATACCATCATATTCTTTCCTGAATACAAAACAAGGGGAAGAGTGGACATATTAAACAGGGGTAACATATTGCCGCTACTACACTCCATTGCTAGACTAGAAAACCTAAGCTCAGCAGATCTGCTCTCAATTGAGTTCCAACCAACTAACAATCAGCAGTGTCCAGAAGCAACTAAGACAACATGGAATACTAATGAGACAGCTAACATAATCATGACGGAAGAAAATACATTCTTACAGTGGGGGATAAGACTAAAACCTGAAACAAAACCAGACTATCCAGCTCCTTTTCTAAATGTCCACAACAACGGATCATCACAAACTGCTACATCAGTGTTAAAGGGTGCTCGCAGTAGTTCCCTAGGAGCCTACCTCACCAACTCAAAGGCCACTAACTTGATCATAGGCCTTGAGCCTAAAGGCCCAACACCACTGTCAATACACCGCAGCTGGATGCACATACAGAAAACAATAACAACTGAGTGCACCCAATGACAAGGAATGCCCTGCCCAATAACAGCCACGGCGGAGTCAAGGAAAATCAGCATGTGTATCTGGAACATTAATGGCCTGTCGAACAAGATGAAGGACCGCGAGGAACTCAATTACTTAAAATCATTTGATTTGATACTACTCCAAGAAACCTGGAAGGATCCTGCGATTGAGCTTCAGGGGTTCACGTCACAATTCGTTCCAGCAAGAAAGGATCTAACTTCGGCCATTGTCCAGGGGGCTGATGATATTTGCCACAATAACCACAATATGAACAATTGTATCAGTAGAGGCACAAATTGCAGCCCCAAGTGTCGTCGGTCCTTCTGTGCATCTCAGGATTGGTTCGCTGCTCAAATGGGTCCACCTATTGACAGCCTTAACTCCGGAAGGCCGTAATGGCACGGAAGCTTAAGGTGGTCAATCGGGGGAAGGAAAGGATGGAGACTGCGGGGATTAAAGACACTGTATTTACGGAAACAAATGTTCCGTGTCGATAACCAAACCGCATCCCCTACCTTATAGGAAGGTGCCGGTTGTCGGTGTTTATCCGCTTCGGCTTTGTATTTGATTTTAGCTTTTTCAAGATTAGTATATGTCTGTTTCAAAGTCTGTCGGATGTGGTTCACTCTTTTTTGGGCTTCCGGTACTTGTAGATTGTTGGGAGGGTTGGACAAAGGTATGATTCTTGGATGAAACCCATGACTGCAGTAAAAAGGTGCTACTTTTGTGGACTGATGTTTGGCACTATTATATGCCACTTCTGCAAGACATAGTAAATCAACCCACCCATCCGAGTTCTTGGCTACATAACACCTTAGGTATTGTTTTAAAGTTTGATTCAGCCTCTCGGTTTGCCCGTCTGTTTGAGGGTGAAAGCTGGTGGAAGTGGAGGACTTCACATGAAGAGCCTGGCACCAAGCTTTCCAAAACCTTGCTTTGAACTGAGGGCCCCTATCCGATACGATATTGGCTGGAAGTCCGTGTAATCGAAACACGTGTTGTGTGCCAATTGCCTGCGGTAGGTTCCTGTGCACAGGCAATGAAATGCCCCATTTTCGTGAGGCTGTCTACCTCCACCAGAATGGTAGTGCAGTCTTTGTCTTTGGGAAGCCCCACCACAAAATCCAGGGAAATGGTTTCCCACGGCACCCTTGGCGTGGGAAAGGGTTGCAACAAACCTCTGCTTTTCCCATGGTCAGTCTTTGATTGTACACATACTTCGCATTTGCGTATCATCTCTCGTACTTCCATTTCCATTTGCGGCCACCAAAATTGACGTCGTATTCTGTCGAGGGTTTTTTCTATCCCGTTATGGCCTGCACTATGATACTGGTGACACCAATGGAATACTTCCCTTCTTAGGGTTGCGGTAGGGACTAGCAATTGTTTGCCTTTCAGAGGTAGTCCTTTAACCAAGATCCATTGGGCATGGGTTTTCAGCCACTTTTTCCAGTAACGGGTCTTTACCCCATTTTCCACTCTTCGGAGGAAGGACTCGGTTTGAAGAAGCCCGATCACTTGTTGAGGCTGAATAATCGAATGTTTTGTCTATCCTACTTTCTAGGACCGACTCTTGTCTTGAGAGGGCATCAGCCTTCTTGTTTTGTGTTCCTGGTCTGTATGTTACCAGAAAATTGTATTCCGGAAAGAAGAGCATCCAACGTAGCTGTCGGGGAGACAACAGTCTAGCAGACCTCATGAACTGTAAGTTCCGATGGTCCGTGTACACGGTTACCACGTGTTGGCCCCCAACAACAGGTGTCTCCACTCGCTGAAGGCTGCCTTAATGGCTAAGAGCTCTTTTTCAGAGATGGTGTATCTCCCTTCTGCCTCGTTCAATTTTCGGGACATATAAGCCACTGGATGTAGCTGGCCAGTGTCTTCCTTTCTTTGGGACAAAATGGCTCCGATAGCCACGTCGGAGGCGTCAGCTTCTACCACGTACGGCTTTTCTGGGTCAGGGTGAGCTAAGATAGGAGCGGATGTGAACGCCTTTTTCAGGGTTTCAAACGTGGCTTCTGCTTCGTCGTCCCACTTGAAGGGGGTCTTTTTTCAGAGGAGTTTAGTGATTGGAGCTACTATGTTCGAAAAATGACTTATAAAGCGCCTATAAAAGTTAGCAAATCCAAGGAAACGCTGAATGTCTTTAATGTTAGAGGGTTTGGGCCACTCCTTCACCGCTTGGATTTTGCGCTCTGACATTTCCTGGCCTCCGGGAGAGAGCATCACCCCCAAAAATTCTACCTTCTGTACGTGAAACTCACATTTGCTGAGTTTGCAATATAACTGATTGTTTCTCAAGGCTTCGAACACCTGTTTAACATATTTTACATGATCCTTAACCGAGGAAGAGTATATTAAGATATCATCTATGTAGGCTACTACAAAATGATCCAAGAACTCCCGCAACACTTCATTCACGAAATATTGGAAAGCTGTGGGGGCATTGCAAAGCCCAAAGGGCATTACGGTGTATTCAGACAACCCATACCGCGTACGGAAGGCGGTTTTCCATTCGTCGCCCTCCCTCACCCGTACCAAGTGATAAGCCCCTCGGAGATCCAACCGGGTGAACACATTGACGGTCTTCACTTGTTCTAATAGCACTGGAATCAATGGTAACGGATATCGGTTTTTTACGGTAACATTGTTTAGGGCTCGAAAGTCTATGCATGCCCTCTTTTCTCCATTAGCCTTGGGAATAAAGAAGAGAGGGGAGGCGGCCGGGGACCTGGATGGTCGTATAAAACCGTTCTCCAGGTATTTGTCCAGGTATTCTCTAAGATGTATGTTTTCAGGTTCTGTTAATGCATACAACCTACCACAGGGAATGACCGCCCCTGGGATCAGATCAATCTGGCAGTCATACGGCCTATGTGGCGGGAGAGTGTCCGCATTCTTCTCACAAAATACATCTCTTTATGCAGCGTAACACATAGGAAGGGACACATTTGTTTCTGCCGCAGTAGCTATGTTATGTATCTGATTCCCGCTGGGCTCTGGTAGGGGGACCGTGAAACATCCCTGCTCTTGACACCCTGGACTCTGAAACTCCAAGGTTCTCTTTTTCCAATTAGTAGAGGGGTTGTGCCGTACCAACCAAGGGAGTCCCAAAATAATACCATATTGAGGAGCCTGAATGACATTTAACTGAATTTTTCCGAATGGTTGTTCCCACATCTCATGATTAAGGGCTCCGAATGGAACTGCACCGGACCCGAACTTAACTCGGTTCCGTCGACTGTGAGTACTTCCTCTGGAATGTCCTTGGCTAGTAACCTTAACCCCAATCCTTTGGCTAAACTGGTATCTATAAAGAGCCCTGTGGCTCCTGAGTCTATCATAGCGTCAGTATTTTGCCAACCTTTCTCAGTCTTTAACTGAATGGATATAAAAAAATGGAACGGAGACCGCGTAACGCGGTATTTAAGAGAAGGGACATTCATAGAACCCAAAGATCCCCCTTCTACTATCTTTGAGTTCCTTAGTTTTCCTGTACTAATTCTGTCACTGCCACCTGTGTTTTTTTAAACGCAAAAGGGGTTCTTGGTTTCTGTAGGCATTCTTTAACGAAATGTCCTTTCTTACCGCAGTACATGCAGAGACCGTTTTTTCTGCGGGTATCCCGCTCAGTTGGAGTTAAGGGTGCGCGAACGGCACCAATTTCCATAGGTTCGACTAACGAACTTGCGGCACCCCCAGGACTTCTGACTTTTTCAAAACGATAGGAGGGTCTTTCCGTTTTTCTCCTTTCCCCCTTGCGTTCTCCCATTCTGTAATCCAACCGTAACGTTAGATTAATCAGATCCATATATTGTGATGGCTGTGGGTCTATTTGGGCCAACACATCCTTCATTTCGTCTCTCAACCCATGATAAAACAAGGCCGCCCTCTTTTCCTCTGGCCACTGTGTTTCCGCTACTAAGCGTTGAAAGGTGTTTATGTAGACCACTAACTCTTTATTGCCCTGTTTTAAGTCTAGTAACTCTCTGTCAGCCGAAAAGGATGCTGCTCTGCGATCAAAGACCTTTTCGAATTCCGTTCTGAACTCGTCCCAGTCGTACAATAGGGGATCATCCCTGCGTACGAAAGGCACTGCCCATTGTGCGGCGTCCCCTGTTAAATACGATATCAGAAACGCCACACGAGCCTGATTAGTAGAGAATGCTTTGGGTCTGCAGGAGAAATGTAACAATACTTGTGTCATTAACACCTGAACCTTAGTTGCGTCGCCTTGAAAACGTTCGGGGGCTGCCAGAGAAATAGGGGTAGGGATTTCGACTGTAAGCGGTGCCTGAAAGGGGGAACTCCCCAACTGCCACGGACTACCCTCCGTACTTTTTCCTGCTTGAATACTAAAGGGATTTCTTTGAATATTCTCTACCTTGTCCTGTAAGGTGGCAGTTTCTGCCCTTGAGGCAGCTACGTCCTGTTGTAGTAGCACTAGGTTGGCCAACACCTCCTCTAAGGTGGCCATAATTGCAACGAACCGAGGAGGGGTTAACTTATTTTAAGGCAGATTATTTCTGTCGTCGGTCCTTCTGTGCCTCTCAGGATCGGTTCGCTGCTCAAATGGGTCCACCTATTGACAGCCTTAATTCCGGAATGCCGTAATGGCACGGAAGCTTAAGGTGGTCAACCGGGGGAAGGAAAGGATGGGGACTGCGGGGAGGGAGACCTGTGAAGACAACAAAAACAAGATAAGCACACCCAAACTGTACTCCTATCTCTATTCCTTTCCACCTCTCTGTTATTGGAGCCCTATTGTTAACATACCTGTAAAGAAAATAAATAGCTTCTTTTGTCAAGCTTCTCAAGGTGTTTGTGAGACTGTACACCTTCTTTGTCCAATGCCTTAGTAGGGCTTGGTTTCGCTTGCCAACTCTGAGAAGGTTCGAAAGGGCGTACTAGAACAGAAAACAAGCCTTAGAATCTGTATCTCATACCCCTAGGCGATACCCCCCTTCTCTATAGAACAGCTGGACAGGATACCCACCATGTGAGTGCTGGTTGGGGCTTCACAAGGGCAGAAGGTGCAACTTCCACCACTCCCTGTTCCCTCCTGCTAGAAATTGACAACAAAAACACACGCCTCCTTTATATATCCAAATGAAACAAACAGCAGGCTTGTAGGCAATAAAGCGCTCCGTGACACTCATACGAGATTCTCTGGTTTCTTGCCGATAATATTCAGCATGTTACATCACACACATTCAGCTCGTGAGTAGCCTGGTCACAACCGTGTTGTGTTACGACATACACACTCCTCACTCTGGTCGCATTGTTTCAATACTTGGGCGTGTTACATCACACATAATCCTCGCATTCGTGAAGCAGTGTTATTGGAGAGTTTGTGGCACACTTAAGAATACGGACCTGACTCGGTTCCCATAGTTTCTAGTTTGAGTAACCACCGTACTTTAACATAGTAACAATAATATCAAGGAGCCCCTTTGTAACTTATTGACCTTGAGCCGTGGTAAATATAGAATGTCACATAGCTTTCTCAAGAATCCTGTAGCGGAAATAATGCCCCAAGATTGCGGTACGTTGCGCACGTACCGTTAGTATCCTCAAGTAACTCTGAATCTGGCGGTGTCCAATGACACCCTTACCGCATTACCAAGGACCGCGAGTCCGACTCCGGGAATCTCCGGGATCGCCGACCTGCACGAAATAATCTGCGGCGTCTTCTTCCTGGTGCTCGGCTTACGTAGCCCTCCGGGACGCCATGTCGTCACTTCCGGGGCGCGCGCTCGACTCCTCGCATGGCCTGCTGGGAGTGGTAGTTCTTGAGCGTGTCCAGCGTTTGCAGACCCTCTGGAAGACCGTGGCCTGGCTCACCCATGCTGCGCTAGTAGGCGGAGGGATGGGTAGAGCGGTTGGACGCTTCAGGTACGTAACACCAAGTGCCATACAGGCGGTAATAACAACACTCAAATTCAGTGAGGAAGACCAGCCAATCATGATAATCAATACTTACATGCACCCTAAGCAAAGGCTAAAATCTGCAAAAGAGCTAGTGAAAGAGCTGATAAGGGTTACAGAAGAGCAGGACGCAGAGCACAGCCTCTTGCAGGCGATTTTAATCTCCACCTTATTGGAACTGGGTCAGAAGATGAACTAGCGCAGGAACTAACCACTGTGTGGGGGATACAAAATCAGGGCCCAGCACATTTAAGTAAACCAATGAGATGCTCAAGATATCTACTCCAAGAACTTGAATAACTAAACATGAGAGCTCTGAATGGCCTATTTAAGGAGGACAACCCGCCGGTCCCAACTTTTCACTCCACAACTGCCTCTTCTTACCTAGACTTCACCTTTGTAACTCTCCCTATGTTCCACAACATCAACTTCTTTAGAATAGGTGACAACGAACAAAGCAACCACTTGCCCCAGGAAGTGATATTGAAAGCAAACACAGGACCCCCTATGGAGGCATGCAAAACAATCGCCACAGAATTCACCTCGGATTACAAACGAATAAGGTGTAAATCCAACACAATTGAGGATCTAAAATTGCAAAAGTACTTCTCAACCGGCAAAAGCTTGGGAGAACTTTACAATAGCTCTTGGGGAGAAATGCGCCACCAGGACAGGAACTAAACTGGGAAAAACAGCGGTCATTTTGCCCGGGCAGGCAACTACAACGGAGACAAAGAACCTCAAACGTACAATAAGTCAAACATTAAGGCAGATTCGAAAACCTCCTCAAAACCTAGTTCTGTAAGGTGACCTACAGAAAATGAAGGCATTATAAAAAAAGAACAAATGGGATAAGAAAAGGCAAATGAATGTAAAACTATTGGCAAGGATACTCCACGACTCTAAACTTAAGAACAGCGCCAGATTCTGACGGACAATCAGCAGTCTCCAATGACCAGCCCACCCAGGAATAAATTCCAACATAATTGAGGCTAAATGGGCAAAACACCTATTCAATCACTTTACAACAACGCGCAAGAGGAGAACTTGGCGAATAAGGAATCTTGGACCATCCAAAAAGACAGCGGTGTCACTCCCAGAGGAAAAACAACACAAAAGGCCAGAGAAGCCTCATACAAGGATCCCCCCTGAGTAGACAAAAACACCCTGGAGTAGAAGCAGCAGCAGGCCCCGAATCATTACTGAATAACAATGAGGACCGCTACAAACTAACGACAACAAAGATTAGGAAACATATAGCCAAGGGGAGGTTAGAAGGAGCCCCAGGCCCCAATGGAATTCCTCCAACGCTGTAAAAGCACAACGCAGAATACTGGAGCAAAGCACTGGTCCCAGTCTTCAAAGACATACAGGGCACACAACAAAACCCTGAGTCATGGAAAGGGTCGACGATCAGCCCAATTTTGAAACCGGGTGACAGGAATGTTCCAAACAATTAAGGATTTGTTGGCCTAATTGATATAGAAGCTATGTACTATGCCGGAATAATCTTAGAAGAACTAACATCCTGGACATCAGCAAATTCCATCATCCCGATAAACCAAACCGGGTTTTGTCGAGGACAGGGAACCACTACCAACATTATGGCTCTCGCTCTGTTGACAGATGCAGCTAAAGTGGCGAAGTACCCCCTATTCCTATGCTTCATAGATTATAGCACAGCATTTGATCATATAGACCGCTCTAAACTGTGGCAGAAATTGGAAAAATGGGGGAAACCGAAACCCCTTTTAAACCAGCTGAGACTGCTACACTCTGACACCTGGGTCAAGTTCAAACTAGGAGCAGGGACACACCTCTCAAGGCATATTACCACCTCCAAAGGGCTAAAACAAGGGTGCATTCTAGCACCCTCGCTCTTTAATCTTTTTCTGGCCTACCTCCCTGGGGAAATGGACAAGAGCACACCGCATGCCCCAAAATTGGGAAAAACATCGCTGTCCAACCGGTTATATGCAGATGACCTGGTGCTGTTAAGTCAGACTCCTACTTGCCTGCACCATTTCTTGAATACCACTAATAGCTTCTCACAACGCAATGCCCTAAATATAAATCTAAAGAAAACAAAAATGATGACAGTAAATTATCACAAGAGGAAAAAGATCAATTGGTGCTTAGACCAGGTAACAAACTATAAAACGGTACGTAACGGGTGAGTGGTAGTGAGTGGTAGTGTGGGATTTTTCAGTCCTCTGCCTCTTGCTACCTAACTGCTTGTTTATTGAATAAGAATGCGATACGTTTTTACTGTTGTTTTTACTCTGTTTAAACTTATGCTACTTTAAATACATTACGGGGGCAATCTTTTAACTAAATGTTCGGGGGCAATCACGAATAGACCTCTATATAATTGGGCATACTCACTGCTTTAGCTGGTGAGACTTGGGGCCTCCGTTCTGCCGCCGTTTTTGCTGTTTGCACAGAGGGGTTCCTGGACACTCCCCCAACCTCGGATACTTCCGGTAGGAAAGGGCGGAGGTCAAAGGTGTGCATCCGGCCAGCAATAAAAGGCCATGCTGAGCCAGACGTGCAGCGGGCGTGCCGCTGGCGGGCCAAGGGAGCGCCAAAAGCAAGCCCGTCTGAGCCCGTCCGCAACCGGAACGTGGCCAGGGCCAGAGATGCTGCCGGTTTCAAACCAGGTCTCTCCGACTCAAGAGAGGCAATCCTGGCACTGTCAAGCTCATTTACACCTTGATAAAATAGAGGGCCCATTAACTTGCCTAAAATGCAGATACAAGTTCAATCATGAACTCCCCAATCAGGCCTCCTTAGCGGACTCCGAGCAACTAAGGTGTGGCCTAGTAAATGCTAGATTTCAAGCGAAAAACGCGTTACACATAAATGACACTCTCGTTAACCTAAAATTGGCTAAAAGACTGCTCAAATTCTGACATTGTGCAAACCCTACCCCCAGGTTATACTATATCCAGACAAGATAGAACTATGCAAAGAGGAGAGGGCCTAGCAATAATATACAGGAAAACTTTGAAATGCTCCACATTTGACATCGCAGAACTAAAAGAGGCAGAAAGTCTTGGCTTCTGCCTCCAACCAGATAGCCCAGGGTCCTTTGCTGGAGCCCTGATCTACAGACAACCGGGATCTAGCGTCAAGTTCCTAGATACCTTGGGGGAAAGCATGAGCTCACTACTGGTCAGATACTCCAACTTCACCATTCTGGGAGATTTTAACATTCACTTGGAATCAGTACATACCCCAAGCACAAATAACTTTGAAGAGATCATAAATACCCTGGGACTAAAACAATAGATAGAGGGGCCCACACACTGTGCAGGACACACCCTGGACGTACTTTGTACCAATTCCACCAATCTCATCGGTCACTATAAAGTGGTCGGATCACAAGCTTATCCCTTTCAGGATTGACTGCTCCACAAAACAATCCAGGAAAATTTCCAGTCAACTTGGCCTTAAAACAAGACGGAAATGGAGTAACATGCTAACAAACCCTAACCTGAATGCAACAGCAGAATTAGATAAACCTACCCTAACAGGGGACCACTCGACAGATACCTACATGTTTAATGACTGGACAGCCTCACTAACCAACACCCTGGCGCCTCCCACCTTACCCAGTAAAAGCCTCCCAGTAAAGCCTCTGCACCCTGGTTCACCCCTATGCTAAAAGAGTTAAAAGGCCAGTATAAAAAACTGGAACGCATATGAAGAAAAAACTACAAACAAGAAGAGCTCATCACCTTTAAACAAGCTCATAAACAATTTTACCAACAAATCAGAATAGAAAAAAGCATATACTATGTTGCAGGGATTCTGCTTATGCACAAAACTATGCACAGGAAACCAGGACCTCAGTGAATTATGGTGTACTAAAAACTCACCTCAGAACCCAGAACCCCTTATCCGACCAGCATCAGTGTCCCATTCGTTATCCGAGTTTTATCTCGGCGGTCCCAATGTACAAACAACCCAGAACAAGCGACTTAGGGTATTCTCAGGAATCAGAAATACCTGTTCGTAATTATACTCATATCAGTCCACAACAGAATAAACAGAGACACGGTAAAGTTTAAAGAGTTTATTTTATAAACCTCGTGTCCTAAGATGCAGTACTTTGGCTAACATAAGCAGACAAATGATTAAGATCAAAACCATCAGCATAGTTACAATACCATAGAAAATGAAAGGAGTAATCATAATAAAATGACAGTGGATGACAACCACCTTCCTTTCGCTAGTAAACTAATATGGTTATTATTAGACTAATAAAAGGTCTATAGGCTTGAATGGGGAACCCCATACCGTAAAGATCAGGTTAGTGGAATCACATCACAGGATCAGCTAGACTCTGCTCCTGGGAAAGCTCTTCTTCCGAATGTAATGAAAACATGCAACACTGCAATATTAAAAGCACCCGACTTTCAGGTATTTGCAGCTGCGTGCGTGTTATGGCTAAATAGTGGGCCGATCAACCTGAACCCAACAACATGCACCGTCTAGCGACCCAGACTGTTTCTTTACACAATGTTCAGACCAAGGTCGCTGCTCACTGTTTGGGATGTGAACAACAGACAGTTCTCATGCACACAAGTAAAGTAGGGAAACCAGAAGGACAATCCATAGGCTATGCTTAAGGTCGCCAGTGGTAAAGTGCCATAGTATTCAAGCATCCGGTTACGAAGATGGAGCAGCCAGGACCTGCTGTCGTGTGACGCAAGTTGTGCATCCATAGCGTAGTACGCAGATCAACAAAAGCACCCCAGCTACGAGGGCGAGAAGCAAAGGGAGACCTCCGAAGACGCTGCAAAAAATAGAATTAAAAAATGCAGGGATCACACCAAAAATAGTTTGAAAGGAGGTCACGAGGCCGGAGCCTACAATTTAAAAAAAATGAGCCAGGCCAATTGTTGACGAGGCATTAAGGATAGTCTGAATCAGAGCCCCAAAATGAAGTGGGTGATCAGTATTCAAAAGCGCTTGCACCTCTGTGCGCGTATTTGCTACGTGAAGGACAAATGTTTCCCTGGAAGAAGTCAACGCGACTTCTTTTTGAGACAATAGAGTCCTTATTCTGCTCATCTTATTGAACTCTGCTTTCAAGGTTGGAATGGAAGGCCAGATGGATACATCGAGCCGTCCATGCGGGGGTCGGAAAAGGACGTTATTACAGCAAACTACTCTCTGTGATACAGTCACTATGTAGGGAATTCCCACTAACATCCCACAGCAAGCTTCATTATTTAATAGCAAATAACTACCGTTAGCAAGCAGCGTAAAAGACGGTGTTATAACTGGCACAGGGATCCCTTTCAGGATGCAAGCTAAATTAGGAGCGTGCACATTACATGCACCATGCAATTGAAGTGATCTGGCGTGGAAGTGCACTCTTCACCTTTTAAATAAACCTCTTTTCCGTCCCTCACGCATCTATACGTGAATGGGAGTGACCAAACCTCGTGCAGGAAGGCAGTACCAAGTTTTTCATATCTGCCAAGGGCATAATGTTTCATGCACAAACTGAACTTAAACAGGGGGAAGGGTAACGTTATCAACCCGTGGATAAGCCACACAGCGGAGTTTAATTCGGCAACAGAAAAAGGTAAAGGTTCTAACTTTTCAATGTGCAGCAAGGAATATGTTGCATCTTTCATGGACATGAATTGTTGTTTCGCTGTTAAATTAAAAGGGAGGAACAAAGATGAAGTATTCATGTAATCCCACTGGACTTACCCAGCCTTTAACGTTTGCAATGTCCATGCAAACGGCATAATGGAACGCAATTGATTCTGACCATGATACAATACAGATAAGTCATCCTGCACAATGTCTACCACAGATGAAACAATATTATCTAAGGTATAAATTCTAGAAGACAGGGTATTAATGCTATTATCTATTACAGCCAATACCTTTTCCATATTGGCTTGATCAATAGCTCGTAATCTGGATGCAGCCTCAATCTGTGATAGCTTCCAAACTTCGTTGTAAATAGCATATACCCATCTTTTGGACCTGCCAACCGCAGGACCCTTAACAAAATCATTCAAATCTATTTTGTCGTTCAATTGTGATAAATGAAGTTTAACAGATGCTAAGGTGGAATGTTGCAGCCAAGATTGGCATAACTTTCCTACTGAGTAGGTAGTTACAGTGTGAGAAGATTCAAATCAGGGGTCCACACGAACTTGTGTATACCCCGGTGTTAAATCCAGAAACCGATGTTGACAGGAATCTGAGCTCGTTTGCCACACTAACCACCCTTCCGGATTCAATTCAGAAATATTGAAGGATGTGTTGGAAATGTATGACTGCAACGTAGCAAGGGACAGATCCGTATGATTATCCCAATTATGATAAGCACCCAGACCCGGAGTGGAGGGTGAATTTAATTTTTTAGAAGTAGCCAATCCAAATCAGGTGGTCTGAAAAATTGACGAATTCAAAAATAACATGTGGTTCGGGATGAGGCAGGCACGATGCAAAGCTTCTGTTCCCTGTACCTGCCATGGTTTAGAACCCCAAACCGATTTAAGATCGATAGTAGCTTTCCACAGATCATATCCTCCAATTGCCAACTTGTCCACAAAGGACTTGGAATACAACAATTTGGTGTGTGTCAGTCTAACTTTAGAAGCAGACTCAGCTGCAACCTTAAAATAAAAGGAGGCCGGATTCGACACACTGAAATCAGAAAAATATGTGAATTTGTCCACTAACGTGGTGGAGCTGCCCAGCCTAGGGGCGGGACAGTGTTCCCATTGTGTATAATTAACAAAATTTCTAAACGTATTTGCCTTGTGTAGGAAATGTGTGCCATAATGTTGATAGCAGAATTGCTCATCATAATTAGCAGTATCTAAATACAAATCTTCAGCATCAAATGCAGCATAGTATTTCAAATCAGAAAACAGTGCTTCTATTGCTTGTACATCCCAATCATCCGAGTGGATGTTCTGCTTAACTACATCACCCATAGAAACACGAAATACATTTGGCACATTGATTACTTCAGTGGGGACATGAATTTGAAATTTTACAGCATCCCAAGCGATCCCATCACGTACAGGCCAGGCAGTAATGTTCACAAAAGTCTGGTCCCTTTTAATGATATGTGATGAGGAGTGGGGGGCCAAAGTTCCATCAATTAGTCGAATTGTAGATCTTTCTTTCAGGTAGTGTCCATTGATAAGTCTAAAAAACACTACCACAAAGCCAATGGACATAAACAAAAAAATACATATGAGCACCAGCCAAATGTAAGTCCAAGGGGGAATTAAAAAATGTCTTTTGAACCAGGCAACAAAAAATGAAACTTTTGACGGGGCAATGGAAGTCATTGAAATAGTGTCAAAGGAGTATCGTGACTGGGTAACTGTGGTGGATTGTAAAACAGGCAACGGGACATCCGCAGGGTAAGCATACTCAATATCTTCAGGTAGACCACCAGGTGTCGGTGGCAATAAAGGACCAGTAACTGTATGTATCTCGACGGCAACATCAGGCAAGGTGTTAGAAGCTGGGGCCACAACAGAATTTCTCAGAATCGAAGGGCAAGAAACTGCCGGTGTCATACTAAGAAGAATCGGCCACTAGCTGTAGCTTGACACTGTCAATAGAGATGTACACGTTATCCTTTCGACCAGGAAGTGGAGGTAAAATGACTGTACGTGTACCCTGTACTCCAAGCACCGGAACTGGTGCCCGATAAGAGGGGCCGAACTCCTTCTTGTTCTCCACCTTCTCACGGACCAGATCACCAACTCGAGGTAGCCAGCCGACTACCGGAATCTGAAGCGCAGCATCAGATGTGGAGGGTACGTGTTCCTTCGCTAGACTGTCTCTGGCTTCTTGAAGATTCTGCAATACAGCACAGTGATCATCTACGACCATCAAGGTCCGGGACAAACATTCGTATGCCAAAGAGCATCATGTATGGGGTCCGCCCACCCAGAGACCTTCTAGGGAGATTATTAAGTGCATGTTGCACGTCATATTAGTGGGCTAGCCAGTTCCGGCCAGTACCTAAAACCCTGGCTGTCAAAGTCACGGTTCATTCGCTCCACCACACTATTACCCTCAGGTCGGTATGGAGACGAAAATTTGACTTGGACCCCCAAATTTCTCATGGCTTCTTTGTACGCCTTAGAGGCGAACGCAGGGCCCTGATCAGAATGAAAGGTACCACATGCAAAACTTCCAACAAAGACACGCAAATCCTTGATGACAGTACGGGCATCAGCACTCCTTTGTGGCCACACCCACAGAAAACGTGTGCACGAATCCACTGCAACCAAGATGTATTTGTACGCAGTATCAGAGGTAAATGGACCGCAATGATCTAAATAAACACAACCCAGTGGTTTATTAGATATGTACAACTGAGTTTGTGGTGGGCGCGCCGCAGTTGAAGGTTTTATCTGCTGGCAAATGTCACAATTAAGAACATAAGCGCGAGCCTGTTTGTATAAACCGCACCACCAGTAACATTGTTGCAACAGAGATACAGTAGCTGCAACGCCGGCATGCGCGGACGCCATGCCCTCGTGAGCTGCTAATATCAAAGATGGTCTGCAGTCCGCGTTGGGAATCAATCTGTCACCAACGTTGTTAATCCTCACTAACGGGACATTATCAGGACTTAAGCGATAATGGTAACGAGAAGGGAAACCTCATGGATATTTTGTTCCCTTCTCTGTAGCAGCAATAGCTGCCAAGATGTCATCATCGATCTTACTTTGTGATCTTGTAACTGCTGCTACTAAGTATGTCGCCACTGCTGTTTTTGCTGCTTCGTCAGCTAGGCTGTTACCGACAGCATGGACACCAACTCGTTGGTGACCAAGAGTGTGAATAACATTCACGAGAGGCAGATGTTCTTTAAGTTCTGCCACTCGAACCCAAAGCGTTTTATGCTTAATCGTGCTACCTTTGGAATCATGGTAGTCATTCCGAGACCAAAAATGTAGATTGTCGTTGTAAGATTGGACACAATAAAATGAGTCACTCACTATAAGAGTAGTGACTCGGGGATCAGCAAACTCTAGTGCAAGCACCAGAGCACGAAGCTCCGCCAACTGTGCGGTACAATCACCCAATGACTGCGTATGCACGACATCGGATTGGAATTCACCATTCACGAAAGTACCGACCACAATTGCGCAGGCCGCTGAATAGGCATGCTTCGATCCAGTAGCCGGTTGCGCAGAACCGTCAGTGTAAATGACACAATGGTAATCCTCGAGCGGGCTCAAAAACAGAGGAGCTGGATGAACGAATTCATACTGCAAAAACTCCTGAGTCTGAAGTGCTGCATCAAAGATATATGTGACGTCAGGCGATGTCAAGGAAGTGGCCCATTGTATCCACCTTGGATGCAAAGCCTTAGAATTAGGTACACTTGCTTTCGTCACCGCCTCAAGGGCAGGATATGGTGTTACCACCAACATGCGTTTACCTTGCGATAGCGCTCGCTCTTTCAGAATCGCCATCTGTACTGCCGTCAGAACTTTCTCGACAGAGGAAAATCGCAGTTCAGCCGAAGTGTACAAGTGTAATTTGTAGGCAATGGGGACAGTGTCGCCCTCATTGAACGTTAAGTATGTGAAACCCACTGCGCCTGGCACAATTCTTATTACCAGGTTAGTGTGGTTATCACGCGTCAGTAAGTATTTTGAAGCAAGAAGGTCAGCTTGCAATGATTGCAATATAGCTGAATGCTCTGGCAGCCAACATGATTTGGAAAAAGTAGGTTGTACCAAGGCATAAAGCGGCTTGATACGCTGGGCATAGTCAGGAATGTACGTTCTACCGAAATTCAGACAACCCAGCTGAGATTGTAATTTCTTCAGTGTCGTAGGAGCACGTAGGCATGCGCATTTCTCTAGGAAGTGCGGAGCCAATCCTCGACCTTCATTGTTGAGTTCGTATCCCAAGAACAACACTGTATAATCCGCAATGTGAGACTTCGCAAAGTTGAATTTGTACCCGAAGTCTGCAAACAAAACAATAATGCGATCAACGCGACGGAGATGCAGTCCCAATTCGTCATCTGTGAGATAAATATCATCCACATACGAGTACGCATCAGGGTCTATGCTCTCTAACAGAGAGACCACGCGAGCGGCGAAGACACCAGGGCTGTTTTTATAGCCCATCGGTAATCTTTTGAAATGTTTTTGTTTGCCACCCGAGGTAAATGCCGTCCAATCACTACTAAGAGAGGACAGGTTATGGCTGTAAAAGCCGTTGGAAATGTCAAGTGTGGTTTTAAACCGTTTTCTCACGAGACTATCGACGAGAGCCGAACTGTGGGTATTCTGTACTGCGCATGTCCGGCAATGAGAGTTTAAATGCCGGTAATCCAAAACTAGGCGGTACGACCCGTCAGGCTTCGTCACAGTGAATAAAGGATTATTCATTGGTGACACACATGTTTCAATTACACCTTGATATTCCAATTGTTCAAGTATGGCCGCGACGTGAGGTCTTGCTTCGCGACGCATGGGATATTGGGGTTGTGGCTGGGGCGTGGACCGCAACGGAATTTCATGGCTGGGGGACAATTTATCCCAGCCTACCTGATTACGATACAGCGCAGGTGCAAGCACCAGAGCCCACTCCTCGGCGAACTTTTTAGCATGGTCCTTTGGCACTGTGTGCGCAAAGGACGGAAGGATTACCTCCTCCCCTCTAGGAGCATCTAAAACGAAAGCCGGGGGTCAATCAGCCTCTGCCAATAGAATATCATATGAAGAGGTCAGATTATCCCCAAAAATCCCTTTAATTGTGCGTTGTATGTCACCTTCAATTAAAAGGACTATATTATATAGTCTGTCAGGGGGAGCCACTCTAGCGTCAGCAGTTTCTACAGTTATGAATGTATCAGTTGCTTTCGCCACCAGATATGGACGCAGTGCTTGTCGCACTACTGTAACTTCCGCCGCGCTGTCGAGCAGCGTTAGTGCCCATGTCAGGTTCTGAAGCTGCGTCCGCACCATCTGTGGCATACCTCGCTGTTAGCGCAGCAACTTTCTTCTTCTGCAACGGGGGTCGTTGACGTGCAGACTCGTCCTGCTTCCCCTGTTTCTTTGCTCGCCAACTTTGTTTAAGAAAATTTATTTGGGCGTTCGTCTTTAGTAGACGAGCTCACCTTAGTTTGCTGTACTATATCAGGAACTACTACGGTTGGTTTAACACCCAACGCACTACGGCCCACGGTCCTATAGCCTTGCGCAATTATTTTAGTGAACTCCTTGGGCCTGTCGAGTTCATCCACGCGGTCCAGCTTATTAGCTACTTGGAACTGCATGGCATCGCCTTTGAGGTTGCCCATTACCATGGAAGCCACCACATCGAACACTCCGACAAGCCTCATTCCTAATTCAACAGCAGCCTCCGCACCGTGATTCTCTTGAACACGTTTTATGACGGAGGGTAGTACAGACATAGACGGAGTGCCGAAGCACTTCGAGTAGGTCGCGGCAAAGACCTTGCCCCAGTTTGTGCAATCGGCCATATCTGGGACCAAGTCTTTCGGCAAACTAATGGTGAGAATCCTGGTTTTCTCCACAGGAGTGGTATGCGGAAAAACCACCTCCAGTTGGTCAAATTTCTCAGCAAGCCAATAAGGAAAATCATCCTTACTTTGGGGGCGCTTGCCCATTACTGAATTAACCATAACAGGACTAATAACCACCGCGTGGTGGTCTGTTGGTTGTCCCGCAACAGCAGGTGCCCCCACCTGCACATTGCGTGACACGTACTGCACTAAAGCCCTATGAACTGTAATCAGGGCAGTGTGTAGTACCCGCAACTCAGCCACCGCCACCGTGAGATAGCGGGGATGAGGCGTAAAGCCAGCCAGCACCGGCCATGTGGCCCCTGCAATCGACAACAGGCCCATTCTAGCCGGTGCAACCGCATGGGGAAGGGCGCCATTAAACCAAATGGTATGCTGCCAGGCAGAGATAGGAATTTCTTGTGTCCTATACGGGGTATAGACCGCAGGTAGCTGCGTGGGAGTAAAGGAATGAAACGTATCATCGTCATCCACCGCCGGAAAAGTCACCCAAGAGTAAAACAACTCATATGGGTAAGACGCATCAGCGCTCACCACAAAAATAACAGCCATCTCATCATCTGGCACCCCATACGTCGTCAAATGACGGTGTAGAGGTGTACGACTATGCGCGGCTATCTCGACCGCCATTAGGACACACTAAAGAGTATCAACGATATCAACAGTAGCACTGAGGTTCAGTAAAAATAACCTTTTTAATGATCAAGCTTGAAAGAACCTATTAGTCGAAACACAGGTAGGTTAAACCGACACCCCGTTAACCGGAAACCAGAGTGAGGGTGTTGTGGACTAATATAAGCACTACTAAGGCGTTTCAAATCGATAGACCAAACGTCAGGTGCGCCATGTTGCAGGGATTCTGCTTATGCACAGAACTATGCACAGGAAACCAGGACCTCAGTGAATTGTGGTGTACCAAAAACTCACCTCAGAACCCAGAACCCCTTATCTCACCAGCATCAGTGTCCCATTCGTTATCTATCCAATGTATAGACAACCCAGAACAAGTGACTTAGGGTATTCTCAGGAATGGTGGGAATCAGAAATACCTGTTCGTAATTATTCTCATATCAGTCCACAACAGAATAAACAGAGACATGGTAAATTTTAAAGAGTTTATTTTATAAACCTCGTGTCCTAAGATGCAGTACTTTGGCTAATATAAGCAGACAAATGATTAAGATCAAAACCATCAGCATAGTTACAATACCATAGAGAATGAAAGGAGTTATCATAATAAGATGACAGTGGATGACAACCACCTTCCTTTCGCTAGTAAACTAATATGGTTATTATTAGACTAATAAAAGATCTCTAAGCTTGAATGGGGAACCCCATACCGTAAAGATCAGCTTAGTGGAATCACATCACAGGATCAGCTAGACTCTGCTCCTGGGTAAGCTCTTCTTCCAAATGTAATGAAAAACATGCAACACTACAATATTAAAAGCACCCGACTTTCAGGTATTTGCAGCTGCGTGCGTATTATGGCTAAATAATGGGCCGATCAACCTGAACCCAACAACATGCACCGTCTAGCGACCCAGACTGTTTCTTTACACAATGTTCAGACCAAGGTCGCTGCTCACTGTTTGGGATGTGAACAACAGACAGTTCTCATGTGAAGCAAAGTCGAGCAAGCATTTCTCAATTAATAACATGTGACTACAGTGTCGTGTGCAAAAGCAGCAAAAGCGGCAAGATGGCTTTCTAACATCTAACGCGGTTGTGCTAACTTAGCATTGTACGTATATAGGTAGGAATCTTCACTACAATTACTCCAATCTTATCAACCAAGCAGCATCCGATCAGAAAACGATCTTTAGCATCGTAAAATCTTTCACCGACCCTAAAGTGTTGGAACGCGAAATTCCGCCGTCACAAAACTTATGTGACCAGATAGCTGAATATTTCAACATTGAAATCAAAGATCTAAAAAAAGACTTTAAGAAGAGCAACTCCCTGCCTACAGAAGGAAGGGCCCTAGAAAATAAAGCAGGGCTAAACTGTTCCAAGGAGATCAGCCTGGAACAGTCCCTGCAAGAGATCCTATCATGTAAATCAGAGTCCCTTCCCCCCATGGTAGATCAAGGTAAAAATGCAATACTGATTCTGTTGGACCTATCGGCCGAATTTGACGTGGTCACCCACGACATCTTGGCAGAGAGACTCGTGGAGAGTCCCATCTCCCTAAATGTCTTGGCCTGGTTAATTTCTTTCCTGGACAACAGGAGACAAATAGTAACCCAAGGCAATTTCAAATCGACAGAAAAACAATGGCTCTCTGGCGTCCCACAGGGCTCAGCCCTAAACCCAACACTTTTTAATCTTTACATGATACCGTTGCTTAACCTGATTGCATCCTTTGATGTCGAGTCCATCTGGCACGCAGATGACACTCAGCCAATTCTCACTCTTGACAAAACTTCCACAGCAGCTGAAGAAAAATTCCAGAACTGTCTATTCGCAGTCATGGACTGGATGAAAATAAACCACCTCAAATGTAACAGTCAAAAAACGGAGATCATGCTGCTTGGTAAATCTAACATCTTAATGCCCAAACAATGGTGGCCGATTGACACTGCAGCACCCACTAACACAGTGGACAATGTGAGAAATCTAGGGTTCGATTTGACTGTGCACTGTCCTTTCACCAGTAAGCCCTCTCGGTGGCGGTTACGTGCTTCCACCTGATAAAAACCCTCAAAACATTTTCAACCTACTTCCCGTCACAGCCAGAAAAACAGTGGCAGTAGCCCTGATTTTGTTGTGCTTGGATTAGTATTATTATTATTATTATTGAGGCTTGTAGAGCGCATGGCTACCTCCAACGGAAGTGTCCCGGTGCTAGCATCCTACCTAAAGGGAGAAGAAACCAGAAAAGACCATCGTCTCTAGGGCAGGCCGAAGAGCCATGTCTTCAGTGCTCTCCTGAACAGGATTTCCGCATCTATTTTTCTCAGGTGATTGGGTATAGTATTCCACAGGGTCGAAGCTTTTACAGAAAATGCACGGCCACCGGTCATTGCCATCACAAAACAAGGAATGACCACAAAATTACGACTATTAGATCTAAGTGCCCTAGCGTGGTTATATTTCTGAAGTCTCCGCTTCAGATATTGAGGTCCGGTCCCTCTGATTGTTCTGTGTGCGAGTACCAGAGCCTTAAACTGCACTCTTCTCCTAACTGGGAGCCAATGTAGGCTGCGTAAATGGGGAGTAATGTGATGTCGCAGTGGCACATTCCTGATCAGCCTAGCTGCCGCATTTTGTATAAGCTGTAGTCTCCTCATCAAGTACTCAGGAAGACCAATATAAAGGCTATTGGCATAATCAAGTTGTGAAGTGATTAGAGCATGCACTATTGACTTCCTGCAATCCATCAGCAGGAAGTGGAGAAATCTGCGCAAAGCCTTAAGTTTCCAAAAGCACAGAGAGGAGACATGAGCAATTTGTGCCTTGCCAGTGAGTTGGGCGTCAAACTTGAAACCCAAATTCCTGGCAGAGGAAACTGGTAGCGGAGGCAGGTTTAAATCGGTTGGCCACCACAGCGCAGAGCAGGGTGGAGTCGGTTGGTTAAAAAATAAGACCTCCATCTTATCAGTGTTCAATTTTAGGCAGCTGTCCATCATCCATGATGAGATATTTAGGAGACACTGTCTAAAATTGACGAAGGCTGTCTCGTGTTCATTAAAAGAGAACACCAATTGTGTATCATCTGCATACGAGACAACCTTCACCCCACATTTTTCAGCAATTGCCGCAAGGGGAGTCAGGTAAACATTAAAAAGGGTGGGGCTTAAAGCAGAGCCCTGAGGAACACCACATAACATGGGGCAAGAGCTGGAGACATGAGGATGAAGAAACACTTGTTGCGAACGACCCTCAAGAAATGAGCGAAACTATGCTAAAACAGTTTCTGTTACTACTAAATAGTGAAGTCTATTCAGGAGGATCCTGTGGGAAACCGTGTCAAAGGCTGCGGACAAATCCAGCAGCACCAACATTGCACAGCTTCCCTGGTCTAAGGTTTCCCGGATCGATTCAGCCACCTCAAGTAAGGCTGTCTCCGTACTGTAACCTGACCGAAATCCAGACTGAGAATCATGAAGATGGTTATTTGATTCTAGAAAGTCCGAGAGTTGTCTCTGGACCTCTTTTTCTAGAATTTTGTCCGGGGCCGGGAGAAGAGAAATAGGCCTAAATGTTTTTAGCTCTGCTGGATCAGCATCCTCTTTCTTGAGGATAGGCTGAACATAGGCCTTTTTCCAACTAGTTGGAAAAACCCCGGTCTCCAGTGAGAAGTTCCAAATGGGATTCAAAATGCCATTAAGCCAAGGGGCTAATAGCTTAAGAAATCTGGCTGGACAGGGGTCCAGTGGGGAGCCTGATTTAATTTTCACTAGTTCCCCCAGTGACACCTCCATCTCAAACGGGCAAAAAGCCGACCATTTAGCTGACGTGGAATAAGTTGCAATATCAGATGATCCTGATACAGGAAAAGAGGAATAAATAGTTAACATTTTATTCTGGAAGAAAGTAGCTAATTCTTCACACAGAGCCAAAGATGGGGGGATAGTGCTCTTCAAGGCTTAAGGTTTCATAAAGCCTTGGACTATCTTAAAGATTTATTTTGGGGAATTGTCCGAGTCCTTAATCTGCTTTGCAACATAGTCCCTAATGACCTTACGCTTCAAACTATGAAATTTCCTCCGTGCTGCCTTATATTCACATTTGGTTGAAAGTTCATAGTTTTTATCTCCAGACACGCTCCAGCCTCGCACAAAGGCTTTTCTCCATACGAAGCTCCATGGTAAACCAGGGAGCCTAGGGTTTGTTCCTGGACAATTTAACAGTCTTAATGGGAGCTATTTTATCAAGGGCTGAGTTGACCCATGCATTAAAGAGAGAATCATCGAGGTTGGGATCGCCAGTGAGTTCAGGGGAGGTATAATGTAGCTCACCGCCCATTGATTCAGGTGAGATCTTCCTCCTGTTTCTCCTATCCTCCGTAATATGCCTCATATAGTTGTCACAAACCTTCCAAGTAAACCTGAACGGGACCAACCAATGGTCCGACCTGGTCACCGGTGAGGGATCCTCTACCTGAATGGTGAGATCATTAGTAAAAAGAAGATCTAAAGTATGGCCAGCTGCATGAGTGGGAAGTAATACCTTTTGAATCAGGTTTAGCCCTTTAAGGGTATCTCCTAATTGAACTGCTAAAGGGCAGTTCACATTATCCATGTGGACATTAAAGTCACCAAGGACGGTGAAATTAGTATGCCTCAAGGAAAGATTTGCAATACAATCATACAGTTTCTGCCAGTAGGCGGACACAGCATTTGGAGGTCTATAGACCAAGAGCCCTGCCATAGAGGAGGTCGTGGAAAATTTAATGCAAAAAGACATGGCCTCTATTGGTCCAATGTCTTAAATTTTCTTATATGAAATTTCCCAACCTTCCCTCATAATTACGGCCAGGCCACCACCAAGTCTATTACCTGTCCTATCAACCTTAGCTATTCTATAGCCTATAGGGATGGCCAGGGAGATGTCTGGATTCGAGCTCTCTCTCAGTCAGGTTTCTGTAATAAAAACGACATCCCAATCATAGGTCTTTAGCGAGAGCCAAATATCAGATGCATGTTTAGGAAGAGACCTACAGTTAATCAGGCATGCCCTAATAGGCAGCCTGGGACTGAGTCTACACAAGGGTCCTAAGAGTAATGTATCCGCTGGATTATAGATATCTACCTCCCCTTTCCAAAAAAAACACATCTACATTAAAAGTGCAAGACCTACAATGAAACTCATTGTGGCCACATTCCTCATCCTCCTCTAAACCAGGTTCAAAACATGTAGACCCTATACAATCTGGCTTTGAAAACGTGAATAACTGCTCTCTAGTCCAAACAATTCTATCCTGGGGGGAGCTACAGGCAGCATGGCTGGTGCTGGACGCGATCCGGGCGCAGACGGGCTTGCCTTCGGTGCGCTGGCGGCGCGCCCGCTGCGCGCACGCACCAGTTTCCCTGTTTGTAGTGTCAGTTTTCTCAACAACTAGCCCGCTACCCGCCTTCCTAAGATGGCGACCCGGTGTATCAGAGCGCATGTGCAGGAGCGCAAACACCTAGCAGCAACAGTAAGTCTAAAAACGTTCCCTCAAGTAATATAAGCAGTCCCCTAAAACAATTTAAAATAAGGATAGAGCTAATGTGCAAAAACGGCAAATTCGGCAGTTCCAAAATACCGCGTCTCTCCCGGCTCAGACCTCAGGAGGATGCAGTAGAGCGCGCTCGCGCCAGTCTCCCCTTTTGTAGTGTCAGTTTTCTCAACAACTAGCCTGCTACCCGCCTTCCTAAGATGGCGACCGGGTGTATCAGAGCGCATGTGCAGGAGCGCAAACACCTAGTAGCAACAGTAAGTCTAAAAACGTTCCCCCAAGTAATATAAGCAGCCCCCTAAAACAATTTCAAATAAGGATAGAGCTAATGTGCAAAAACAGCAAATTCGGCAGTTCCAAAATACCGCGTCTCTCAGACCTCAGAAGGATGCAGTAGCTCAGTGCAACAGTCTGTATGCAGGAGCAAAAAAGGTATTGCTGAAAAGACTACAGACTGTCCAAAATGCTGCAGCCCAGCTGATATTAAAACTACCTAGGAGATTCTTGGCCACAGCAGCACCAAAAACCCTCCACTGGCTGCCCAGACACAAAAGGATTCTCTTCAAAAATCCTAGTAATCATTTTCAGAACCCTCAAGAATACAGGACCCAAATACCTAAGATCCAGAATCAAACCCTACATTACCCAACGGCTTCTGCGATCATCCTCGGAACATCTCCTGGCCACCTCTCATCTAGAGAAGGAAAGTCAATGGCAGTCCTGGGAACTAAAGCCTGGAATAGCTTGCCCACCCTTTTGCATCTGCCCCAACCTAAAGGACATAAGACACACCTTACTCCGACTAATGCTCAACAGAGTGGCATTAGGACCTGCAGGCAGGCAGTAAAGCTGTGCTTCAATCCGGCGGAAACACAGCTAAACTGCAGACGTACAAAGTTTTTTGACATAGTGGCAGAGAGACTTAAATGCACATCGCAAGTGGACATTGAATAACAACATAGCTGGGCCGTGGTTTTACTGTTGCTTAACCTTTTGACGCACAGACACTTTAAATTTGATGAGGTGCAAACGCCCTAAAATGTGAATTTTTAAATGCTGCATCTTATGATGGTTTTAATTGTGTTTTTTATCTTGCTTCACATATTGTAAATTAATTTGTTAATGATACGTGTATGCAACGGTTTTTATTAATCATGCATAATAATAATATACTAAACTAAACTATTTGGATAAAGGTACCTACCTCTGCCAACTAGAGACCCCCATTTCTAACAAGATTCAATTAGGTTAACTTTTCATAACCATAAGAAAAAACCCTTGCCCACTTGTTATGCGCTCAATGAAAGTGCACAGACTGAACGCTGCCCTGTCCCTCAACACCAAGAAAGCATTTGACATGATACAATGGGACTATATGTTTCAAACATTCTCTAGAATGGGACTGGGCATGGAATTTATCCCAAAGTGAAATGGCTTTTTGAGTTGCCCACAGCACAGGTTAACTGCATGGGTTTCCTATCAGATCCATGCCAGATTCAACGTGGAACAATACCGGGATGCCCTCTGTTGCTCCTCTTCATCCTTTAGCATTGAAGCCCTGGCCTAGGCTATTCATCAGACTCCGCAGTAGTAGTAAGGATAGATATTCTGACAGAGCCCTCGACTATATGACCATATACAGATGACATTCTACTTACTCTGACAGATTTGGAAACTTCCCTACACGTCCTTATGACCATCATATAAGATTGTTCTGTTATAGCTGGCTACAGGTTGAATTGGGATAAAAGTGAGGTGCTTCTGGTGTCTCAAGTCACCATCCCAGCTTCTCTTAGAGGATATATTTTTGCTAGAAAGTTGAGAAACTGGAAAACCCCAGTAGATACGTAAACAGGGGTTTGGAATGAATGGTGGAAGACAATCTATACCTGTTGATCCCTAAAATTGCCATTGAATAAACAAGATTGACACATCTAAATCTGTCACTATGGGGTAGGGTCTGATTATTAACATGACTGTAGCCCCACTTCAGTTATGTGACAGGAGGGCTCCCCCTGCTGATACACCGCAGAATGCCTTCAGCCATTGATAAGGGCATTGGGTTCTTTGTGTGGGGAAAGCAAGGCCCAAATTGATCTTTCAAACTGATTCCCAGGAGAAAATTGGGGGTTCTAGGACTAACTAGACATGAATACTACTACTTGGCGCTTCATCTCTCATATATGATACCAGGAGGTAAAGACGTCCCATTTGGGGTAGTGAAAAAGAGGGGCTTAACGGACAGTGGTCTGGGCCTTAAACTGCTGTCCTCCTCTTAAACCCCACCACTGACAACCACAAACCCACTAATTCAAACCATGATAAGAACATGGGCAACCTCCCATAAAATGCTTTGAGGTGACCCCTAGATCTATAAGCAGGCACCCATGTTGGCCAATACCAGTAGTATCATAGAAGGTAGATCCATTCATTGGAATATGTGGAGGGATACACATGATTGATCAATTAACAGTAGATGAGGACTTAAAATCTTTCCCCTACCTCAAAGAGGAATTTACCATATCCTCTTCGCAGAAATGGAAATACTTACAGCAACTAATTTCTTCGGATTAGGACTGGGACTTGCAGGACACCCTTGCGTTACAATACTTGCACCTCTGGGGACATCATAAAGGGATTGTGCTGGGTCTCTACAATATGGTAGCGTGACAATTACTTTCAAAACCTATGGAAGTCTATCTTAAAGCTGAATGGAAAAAAGTTATGCAACAAATATACAGTTGAGGATTGGATACTAGCTGTAGAACAACCTGACAAGGGCATTAAAGAGGCCAGATTAAAATGTCATACTAAAATTCTCCAAAACTAGTCTACTCAGAGATTAGTAGCATCTAGAATGCTGGAGATGTAAACTACTAGAGTGCGTTCTAACACATATCTTATGACATTGTCTGAATATTAAGAGATGCTGGAGAGCTGTACAGAATATATTGTATGGAAAGTTAGATATAACAATAAAGCTTAGGGGCGTGGCTACGCAAGCCACGATGGCGGACCTGCACTGCTGAGGCTCCGGGTTTGGGCGCCCTTAACATCAAATATTGAGCGTCACTGAGGCAGACAAACGACCCCAGACCCGTCGGAACCCGTTCCCACGTGGGTGCAGCACACGTGGAGACCGGAGGACATCTACGGCCGCTGCCTTAGTGCAAGATCGCAGTGCACGGAGCCTTCCGCACTGTGGCGCGGCTCCCAAGATGGCGCCGGCGACCTACTGAGCGGCCCAGCGGCGGAGAGGGGACGGAGCTGGAGGTGGTGGTGCATCGTGCCCGGCTCGCTGCGGCATCTGGACGCCGAGGGCTGACACCGAATCGACAGGGGACAACGCCGTAGGCACAGGCATGGGCGGGGTGGACGCCTCTACGATTCTCGCCATCCGGTGCAGCGTGGACCTGACGGAGGCTCGGAGCGGGCTTGTTGACCCCCCCTCACACCCACGATATTTGCTGCGGTGGTTGTCCGGAGAGGCCACGGGGTAGCATCAAGACCCGACGGGGGTCCCGGGCCATCTCCGATACGAGGGACAGACCTTGCCTGGTCATCACGTAACTACTGGTGGGCGCTAACCGCCTGCAGCGGGGACCCTGCGGCCACATCGGTGGCGAGACCTCCGACCGGAGACACAGCGGAGCACCCGGACGACACCGAGGACCGAGGCGGGCCGACACAGCAGATCGAATCACCGGAGAGAGGCGGTGCTCGGTGTCCCCCCAAACTCCCCACGGGACGCTTCAGGTACCAGGGGAGTCCGGTGCATAGAGGGGAGTGGGGGGGACCGCGACGATCGGGGGGGCACCACGGTCCTGGGGCCCCTCCGCTGCCAGTAAACACCCTCTGCCTGACCTTAAAATGGCCGCCTGTGGGACATCTGGCATCGTGGCGAATCCCTCACAAGGGCCCTGATCAGAATAAACTGTAACTGAAACACTAGGGTGGTGGCGATAGCCCTTCCACCTGCATGGGGCGAGCCCCCCCACCTGCTGGGGTGCCGTCTGTGAACCTCCGCACCACAACTGCCCCACTGGCACCGCTGACGGAACGTGCTGCCCCAGGAGACTGGCCGCCTGTGGGACATCTGGCATAGTGGCGAGTCCTTCACAAGGGCCCTGATCCTGACACACGGGAGTGGTGGCGATAGCCCTTCAACCTGCATGGGGTGAGCCCCCCCACCTGCTGGGGTACCGACTGTGAACCTCCGCCCCACAACTGCCCCACTGGCACCGCTGACGGGACGCGCTGCCCCAGGAGACTGGCCGGGAGATCGGAGTGACCCACATTGGGGGGGGTGCTCCCGGCGCTCGGATCGCCGCACATCGCTTCCCGTTTGGCCCATCTGGCGGGGAGTGGGAACTAGAAACCAAGGGCTATGCCCCCATCGCCAGTCGACAACGCGAGGCACTGCCCTTTCCATCTCCTGAACCCCTGCACCCTCCAGAACCTACAAGTTCAACCCAACGGTACCGGACCTCATCCCACGTACGACGAAGATGGGGAAACCGAAGCCAGCGCAGTACAAAGCAGTGCCGGAAACTGCCCCGGAAAATATGCCGAAAACCTCATCTTGGTCCCCTAATGCCGTGCCCGCATCGGACCTGTCAATCTCAAACAAGCTGGACAAAGTCCTTGCCGCCATTGAACTGTCCCGGTTATCGATGGAGGAACGACTAGGAACACTGGCGACGGAGGTCAATCTCCTTAGAGACGATCACCGCAAACTAGCAGACCGGGTGCGGACAGAGGAGCGGACGTTGGAGGAAATGCAGCCGCAGATAAAAGAACACCAGACGACACTTCAAGGAATTCTCACCCGTTTATCTGTGGTGGAGGAACGAGCGCAGGATTTGGAAGGTCGCTCAAGACGCTGCAACATCAGAGTGCTGGGACTACCGGAGGGCATCAAGGGGGCAAACCCTATAGACTATATGGACACATGGCTTAAATCCTTCACCCCGGCAGCAGACCGCACAGCGTTCTTGAAATGAAATGAAAAAAAATATTTAATAAAGCGCACTGTGGACAAGCGGCTTCCTGGCGCTGAGAGCTTTGACCATCGGTCACAAGAGACAGCCCAAGGGATTTAACAGGAATACGCCTGAGAGAACAGAAGGGTTTTCAGCGCTTTGCAGAAATGGGAGTAGATGGGGATAGACCGTATGGAGAGGGGAAGACCATTCCAGAAACGGGGGGCCAGAACAGAGAAACGGGTGCCTCCCGTTCTGGACTTACGGAAGCGGGGAACATTGAGAAGGGCCAAAGTGGAAGAGCGAACAGTGCGGGTAGGAATATGAGAAGAGATAAGAGAACAGATAAAAAGCCGGGGCAGAGCGGGCGTGAGCCAGAAATACAAGACAACCCAATTTAAAAAGAGATCTCTGATGAATAGGAAGCCAGTGAAGGGACTTGAGTACTGGGGTGATGTGATGAGTTTTGGGAAGATGAAGAATGAGACGGGCAGCCTGATTCTGAATAGCTTGTAGGCGACGTGTTTCATAAGCTGGAATGCCCACATACAGGCTGTTCCCGTAATCAAGGCGAGAGGTGATCAGGGCCATGATGATGATTTTAAGGGCGTCAGAGGAGAAAAAGCGAGAAATTTTTCGAATGAGCCGCAGAGATGAGAAGCAAGAAGATACAACAGAACTAATTTGGGCGTGCATGGAAAGGTCGTGACTAACCTTAATACCCAAGGTTCTAACAGAAGAAACAGGTGCAGGAGAGGGACCAAAGGTAGGGGGCCAGAAGGCAGAAGACCAAGGACTAAATGAGCCACCCGTCAAGACCAGCTCGGTCTTGTCCGGGTTAAGTTTTAGATGATTGAAGCTCATCCATTCAGAAATGAAAACCAGAGTGGAGCGGAACTTCGAAAGGGACAAAGAAGAGGAGGAAAGATCAAAGACGAGCTGGAGGTCATCTGCGTAATTATACACCGAGACCCCCAGATCGAGAAGAGAAGTGATAAGAGGGTAAATGTAAAGATTGAAAAGAAGAGGGGAAAGAGAGGAACCTTGAGGGACCCCGCAGGAAACCAGGCGAGTGGGGGTAGAAAAACCGGACAGATGAACCGCTTGAGAACGTCCCGAAAGAAAGGACGCAAGCCAGGAGAAAGCAGAGCCCCGGATGCCCGCTGCGCTGACACGGTCGAGGAGGATGGAATGGTCAACCGTGTCAAACGCAGCGGACAGATCGAGGAGGACCAAAGCTTGAGGAAGAGAGGAGTCGGCCTTAGAGTTCAGCTCATCAAGAACTGCGAGGACCACCGACTCAGTGGAATGGCCCCGGCGGAAGCCTGCTTGATGGGAGGCCAAAAGATGGTTCTTGTCAATTGAACGAACTCACCGGGTGCCTGCCCACAAGCCCATACCTGGAGCGGCCCCTCGACCATTATTAGCTAAATTCCTCCATTTCCGGGACCGCGACGTAGTGCTTCGGGCGGCACGGCAGGCGGCACCACTCCGGATAGAGAACAAACACATAATGATTTTCCCGGACTATGCCCGCGCAGTGCAGCAACAAAGGGCGTCCTTCCTAGATGTGAAACGGAGACTGTGTGAAAATAATATTCAATACGCTCTACTCTTCCCAGCCCGTCTTAAGATACTCCACAAGGGCTCCCCCATTTTCTTCACGACCGCAGAGGCGGCACATGACTGGGCAGACCAGCACTGCCCGCAGGTGTCTGGCGCTCGCCCTGGGCGTGGCTCACCTCTCAAGACTTTCCGTGCTCGAAAGCGCCCCATGAAACTCCGCCACACCGAGACAAGAACGGCGAGTCCACGACTCGCCGGATCTAGAAAAGATCATGAAGGAACGGCGCGAGGCGCTCCAAGCAGTGATAGACTTGCGCTCCACGCAACGTTCGGAATCCATAGATCGTCCTCCACACCTCTTTTCCTCTGAGGGCGAAAGCGACAGCGATGACATTGCCTCGGGGGCTGACTCAGCAGCAACCCCCAATGTCACCCCACAAACGGCAGAAGGGTTACTGGATGGACAAGCCCTTCCCTCCATCTCTTAACTCAGTTCAGCATAACAGACTACCTAACTGTATCCTTATGAATAATCTTCATTATGTGTCTGATTCTCGAGAGAGAAGAATGCAATACCTTATAAGTGACGCGCAATGATCCTTCTGTATGCCCGTTAGACGTGAGACCTTGCACCTGCATGTCGCCACCCCCCATCATATAGAGCAGGTTTCTTTTCCCCCAGTGTTACGGGAGGGAGTTTGGACACATCGTTCCCCGACCGATGAGTCCTTTGGATTGGGACTGTTTACCCACGTAAACGCTACACAATCTATGCATACGCCAAGCGCCAGCAAGCGTCTATCCTTTTCTTACAGGAAACTCACCTTAACGTAACGGAAGCAGGCAGGGTGCACGCAAAGTGGCGCGGCTTACTATGCGCTACAACCTATTCCTCATTTGCACGCGGGCGCTGCTTTGGGTTCACCCAGGAACGCCGTTCCGCGAACTCAGGCGGGTGGTGGATGGGGAGGGCAGATTTGCCCTACTAGAGGGACTCTTGGATGGTCAGGCCGTCCTATTGGGCAGCATATATGCCCCGAACGTGGACCAGGACAAATTCTGGGACAGATTAACGAAAACCCTAGCCCAATTTACATATGTACCTGGGATACTTGGGGGGGACTATAATTGTATCCTGGACCCGGGACTGGACCGGTCCTACCCCCCTCTTCCACACTCCCCCACCCACAGACAAATAGAGAGATTCAAGACATGGGTCGCACATTGGTCACTTACGGACGCATGGAGACTACACCACCCTCATACACGCATGTATTCCTTCCACTCTGTTCCCCACAACTTGCGGGTCAGGTTAGACCGTTTCCTATGCACAACAACACTCCTCCCGCAGGTCTGCCACTCAGATTATCTCGGTAGGGTCGTCTCAGATCATGACGCGCATCTCCTCAGCCTTCAATGGAGGCCCCCTCGTCCCCCTGTTCCCACATGGCGCCTATCTCGAGATTGTCTGATGGACCCAGTCTTCACACACGGGCAAAACCGCAGTATCCAAGAATATTTTACCCACAACACGGGGACCGCATCCTCCACCCTGGTTGAATGGGATGGCTTTAAGGTGGTGGCCAGAGGGGAGTGTATTCAACAGAGCGCCGGGGTGAGGCGAACCTTGGAACAGGCACTTGACAAAAAGGAAAAGCAGCTCGCGCTCGTCACTAAGGCCGCCGACCAATCAGTGGCAGCGGCGACACAAGTAGCCCATGCCAAATCGGAGTACCAGGCGGCTTGCACGGACCTCCGGCGTCACAACTTTCGGGCCTATGCGGCCCGCATGCATAAGGACCGCGACAAAGCGGGCACACTGTTAGCGTGGCTAGCTAAACGGGACACGGGACACCGCAATAATCAACCCCCACGGCATCCTGGTACAATCTCAGGATGAGATCCTTCAGGCGTTCCATCAGCACTATTTGGCGGTCTACAGTGACCCCCGGTCATCGGATCCAGAAGCGGTAGACCATTTCCTGGACCCTCTCCCCCTTCCTCTGATATCGGACGCAGATAAGTCGGACCTAGATGCAAAGATACGATCTTCGGAGATCACACACGCCATACAAACCTTGGCCAGCAACAAGGCCCCCGGCTTGGATGGCTTTCCACTCGAGTACTACGCCACCTTCGCCCTCCAGCTGACCCCTCGCTTCTTGACAGTGCTGGACACAGCACTGCAGATCGGAGATCGGAGAACTACCCAGATCCATGAGAGAATCAGTGATCGTGACGTTCCCGAAACCCGACCGTGACCCCCACCTTTTAGCCTCTTATCGGCCCATAACGCTCCTCACAGCCGATTGTAAAATCTTGGGGAAGGTCCTGGCGGAAAGATACTCCCAAATCGTGCGCCCGCTGGTGCATCCGGACCAGTGCGGATTCGTCCCGGGCAGGAATACCTCTCAGAATATACGCCGTCTTTTTCATATCCAGGATCAGATCGGCGATCGCTTTCCCCGGGCGGCGTGCCTGGTCTTGGACCTTGAGAAGGCTTTCGATACCCTAACATGGCAGTACCTGTTCCCGGTTCTTCGACGTGCTGGGCTCAGCCCCAGGCTTATAGCCTATACCCGCCTACTATATACTAAGCTCACCTCCCGGGTCCGCATTGGATGCAACATCTCCCCGGAATTCGCCATATATAGGGGTACGCGGCAGGGTTGCCCCCTCTCACCCTTACTATTCTCGCTAGCCGTAGAACCGTTAGCCATTCGTCTTCGCCGAGAGGGTCAAGGTTGGGGTATCCCGCTCGCGGATGCCACCCATTGTGTATCGCTATACGCCGACGACCTTCTCCTTTATATACGGGACATTACAACCGATCTCACCTTACTTGGGACTGCCTTAACCGAGTTCGCCGCCGCATCGGGCCTGAGAGTGAACTGGGATAAATCCACGGTGTACCCCCTATGCCCGAACGCTGCCCCCCAGGAAGTCTGGATAGGTGACCAGAAAATAAGCTGGATCACGGAGGCCCCCCGTTATCTGGGGATCCGCCTATACCATTCACCCAACGACATCTTCGCGGGTAACCACCGGAGGGTACTGGCCGGTATACGGTCCACCATCGGGTTCTGGCGGAACCTCCCACTGGCCCCAATCGGCCGTGTTGCTCTCGCAAAAATGATCCTGGTCCCGCGACTACTCTATTACTTTACCAACCTTCCGGTGATCCCTCCCAGATCCTTCTTTAAGGAGCTGGACTTGCTCCTCGACTCCCTAATATGGGGCAAGGGACGACACAGGATCGCGCTGGCAAAATTGAAACTACCCACGACACAAGGGGGACTCGGTGCCCCATCCTTTGAAGCCTATTTTCTGGCGGCACAGCTTCAATGGCTTTCCTATTGGACAGCTGATAGATACACGTCCGAAACATACACAGAAACGGGCGCCTGCGGGCCCGGTGGGAGGAGGAGGCTGGACGGGCATTTCACGATAACGAATGGGAGAGGGCACTCGAATTCCCCAAAAAAGTCTCCTATCCAGGAATGCCCGCTTTAAGAACATACAATACGACATACTACATAGGGCCTACTTGACACCAGCACACCTACAGCGTTTCTATCCTGATACAACGTTTCTTTGCCCCCGCTGTCAGGTGCCAGTCGCAGACTTTCATCATATGTTCTGGGCCTGTCCGGGTATCCACGCCTTCTGGGAGTCTGTCCACACGACACTCCGAGATCTCACCGGCCTCACCCACCTAACCACATGGGAGGGTTGCGCGCTTGGCATAGTCGGTCGGAGGAAATTGTATAAATTGCCCATATGCTTTGTCTCCCTGGCTCACCTATTGGCTAAGCGCTGCATAGCCATGCATTGGCGCTCCCCTTCTGGCCCCCCCGATTGCGGCATGGGTGGGGGCGGTGCTCAAATGGGCTGCAGCTGAAGAGGATGCAATACGAGAGGAGGAAGCGAAAGGCATCCGAAAAACCCCAATTTCCCTGGAATGGGCGCTGTTGCTACACCAATTCAAACAGTCCCAGGCTCCTGCTGCATCGACCACGAACGTGACAACCCATGACGACACACAGCTATCCACTGCACAGGCCCACACAACTGGAGGTCCCCCCCCTGAGGATTAACGCCATCCCTAGGGCTTGCTAGTATTCTGCCCTTCCCGCTAACCAGACCCACTCACCTATGCAGCGTGTCCGCCCGCGAATCCCCATCCTCCATAGTGAGATACAACTGCGCCAACACTCAGAAACCAGAGGGACCACGTGTGTCCTAGACTGGCCGTACCACCTATAGTTCCATGACGACCCCTTAGTTTGATTTCCCTCCCCCTTCCCCGGTTTCTTACTTGGCAAACACCTGCTGTAGCATATACAGCACCCACAGGAACTCGACGTCATCACACAGATTATTACTGATACTAGCTGATTGGATGTATTTGTACCTTGATACTGTGGGAAAATATATATCTGTAACAATTGTACTAATAAATGCCAATAAAAAGAAGTTGAAAAAATTAAATTAAAAAAAATAACAATAAAGCTTACAGCGCGGCGGAGAAGGAGACACTCAGAGAGGAAGAGGCGAGGGGCATCCGCAAACACCCAATATCCATGGAGTGGGCACAACTCCTCATACAGTTCAAACAACAATGTGCAGAAGGAGAAGCACAGGACACGACACAGCCTAATTCCTGCACTCCTCCCGCTCCCCCTACCACTTGAGACCCAGGGATAATAGCAGAGACACAACAGACAAGCAGAGAGCTTCGGTAGGAGAGGCGAGCGGAGGCCCCGTCCCCTCTCGCGCACCCGCACACCGACCCGCTTTCTCCCCTGGCTTACCCTAGAACGAGTCCAACACACCTACTCTTAATCAGCGCACAGACCACCGCGGCAGCCTTTCCCAGCCCGCCCTACACCTTCCCTCCCCTTATGATCCTTTCATTAGTTTCCCCTCTACCCCCCCCCCCCCTTATACGTTTTTTCTTCCTTTTTTCACGGTCTTTTCCCCACCTCCCCACAGTTAGCAGTTGTACCCATCGGCAGTTCAAACACCGATGCACTAGTTACCAAAACAGTTGAGTACATTCGTCACAAGGGAGGAGCTACACAGACGGTAAAGGGGAGACCGAGTTGACCGTAGAATTCACGTGACACATTAGCACCACCGGGATGATATAAGTGACGATCTACTGGAACGTACTAGTAGGAGACATGTGGATTTAGTAATAACAGGAGGTCCCAGGGACAAAGCAACCACTGTAACCACCCTTGCAAAAAGCAATGTTAAGTCACACTGATGCACAAAACTGATTTATATGTAATATGGTTGACATGCGTTGTGTTAATTTGTACGCAAAACCCTAATAAAAAAATAAAGCTTACAGATTGGCTTGTCCTGCTGCAAGGCTCTTTAGACTTTACCAAAATGACGAGCATTGTAACAGCTAGCTGACAACTGCATTGGCCACATTCAAACTATGTATACTCCGACACTGGCAGTCGCCACAAGTACGAGCTACAGAAAATGGGTGGCTAAAATTTACAATATGACCTCATATGAACAGATCATAGACAAATTAAATGACAAACGGAAGTCTTTCAAGAGGTGTAGACGGCATTTTTAATCCAGCCACCAATGATCAATAAAGCCAAGTCATGACTTACAACCCTTAGTGGACACACAACCAACAAGTGCCTTATTTATCATATGGATACACCTAGGGCAGGTACACACCATGATCTATGGAGCAACAAGTCTGGATAGAGTATAATGAATATTAGACTCACAATACATGGCCGCACCACATAGATGCGTCAGAAGATTTAGTACTACCTCATATAATGTCTATGTCATGGTTGGTCCATTCTACTCCCCGCTAGTAGACATATTTACAAGTGCATCTGTTCACATCTTTATTTTCCTTCTTTGGATTCCTCACCTCTGAGAAATGCAGACACACACTTTTTTCTTTTATGGGCATGAAAGTCACCAATGATGATAATGTGGCAAACTGGTGAGTACCAACCAGCAGCTCCCTTGGTGATGCTTACGTGAGGTACTTTCTGACCTTTCTCACATTTTTTACTAATTTTGTCACTAATCTTTTGTGGTTTCAAATTTCCTTTTGACACCTGAATGTAATGTGGTATATTGACGATTCTTTTTAAAGTGAACAGTTGTACTAATAGGTTATTGGTAATGAGTCCGTCCTGTGACGGAAGTGTAATGTCTTTAAAGATTCTCCCTATGTCTTAAAAGAAGACGATAGATAACTGTTCAGTACAAATTGGGTCTTTTTGTGTTTATAAATTACTGTGTGGGGGTGACCTGGCTGTTTACCCCCTGATGCCCCTTTTGTGTATTTGATATTTACAAGAATACCTAGAGAGTTATGAGTACACTGCGATTAAGATTTTGAGATTAACACAAGTGGTTCAGAGAATGCTAGAGGGGGCTTCCCAATGAGAAGGATACTGATGCGATGTTTTGAGATATAATACTTGCTTGGAACAGGTTGCATAATTTGAGGACTGGGCTGTTGGTTCTTTCTTTCTTGCTTTTTATGAGGAATGTGTTTTTTTAATTCTCTGCGTAAGTATACTATTATTAGCCTGTTTCAAAGTCTTATATTCCTTAATTTTTCTTTTTCTGAAATCATTGGCAACTTCTATATATGTGGTTACCAAGCTGCAGAATTATTACTGATGCTTCGTTTTATATTGGACGTTGACTAAGGAATGTTTCCTCACTGACTTTGCAGTTTAATGCTTCACATTTGTTCAGTGTTATAAAAGTATAAAAAAAACTTGAATTGCATCAAAACACAGAAGAGGAATCAGTAACAGTTGCTTAGGTCACTGAACATTAGTAGAATTCATTTGGAAACGTAAGATGGTACATTAACCGGAACTAAAATCCTCACTTATAAAGGGGGGGTTTGTGTGGATCTTGGCTAAGGTATGTACCCTAGGGGTGCGCAGTTGTGAGAGATTGGGTTGTTGGTTGAGTAGGATGTTAACCCTGCTAAAGCAACTGGCACAATCCCTGTCAGAGTAAACCACAAAAGTCACTAAATTAACCTGTTTCTCTCTGGTAGCTTGCCACAAAATCAGAGTAGATTTTAATAAATTATTTGACCCCAAAACGACAAACATCTAATCAGCAGATAAAGTAAAAACTAGTGCCTAAAAGTTTAAAGCGCTAACCACAAACCTCTAGTCGCCCATGACCAGGTCAAAGTAAAAAAAATATAGCAGATCGCAATGGAGCCTGAGTTGGATACAAACAATGGATTGGGCCCAGCTGACTCTTAGCTTCGGACTTAAAAATAAATTTCACTAAAACATTTCATGAGAAAGTAAAGTTCAATGGTGTAAGGCTGAATGAGGTGTCCAAGAAGGAGGCATCATCCTCGGGGAGCCGTTGGATGAAGTTGCCTTGAAGATTTCTACATTCAGACCTAGTCTTTAGTCTTTTTTAGGAAGTCAAACATTTCCAGCGAGATGAAGCTGAAGGCTGTAGTCAATGAGAGTTTCAAGAGGCCGATACCTCTTTGGCAAAGGATTGCTTAACAGGATTTGCTGCTGTGGAGATGAATGTACTGGGAGCTGCCGCAAAGCCAGGCCGACTGGGGAGGGACCTTGGGTGAATAGATGAGCAGCTTGGTCTCAGTCTCCACTCGGTTCTCAAGCAGTTTTTAGCCAAAACATCCTACGTTTTGGATTTTGGCTATATGGGCACCTTTAGCACCACTACCAATGTTCCATGGACGGAGGGGCAACACTTGGGAATTTAGGACTCACTCAGGCTGGGTCCAGGTGCAAGTTCAAGATGGTTGGAGGCTTTTCTATCCCTGAGGCGTTGATCAGGAGGCCAGCCAACTGCCCTTGGAGTCAGTCTGTTAGTCCTGGGTTCAAGCAGCAGGGTAGGTCTCTTAGGGTTCAAGGCAGGCTCCAGGCAGTAAGCAGTCCTTCCAGGTGCAGCAAAACAGTCTTGGGCAGCACACAGCAGGCCACAGCAGCAAGCAGTCCTCTGAGAGTCCTTCCGCAGTTCTAAAAAGTGAACTGAAGAATGTGTCTGAGGGTCCTATTTTTATATCTGATGCCTTCTTTGAAGTAGGAGAAGTTTCTACCGAATTCCCTTTCCAGTGCTTGAAGTTTCCTGCCTTCCTTGCCCAGGCTCCAAGCTCGATGCATAAACATTGCAGAGATGTCAAGTCTTTTTTGTAAAGTCAGGGCACAGCCTAATAAGTTCCAAGTGGGGCTGTCCCCAGCTCTGGCCCCATCCTACCAATTATGGCCCATCCAGGCACACCTAATCTATTTAATGTGTGGCCGTCTGGGGGCTAATAAATAAAGTCCACCTGCCAACTACACCCAGTCATGTGACCCTGGATAAGAAAAAGGACAAGAAAATGCCAACTTTTTAAAATTGTAACCTAAAATCTGACTCTACAGTTAAAGAGGTTTTAAAATACAATTTTGTAGACACCAAACATGTAATGCTTACATGTTCCATACCAAACATTAGCATTAATAAATGTAATAAGGCAACCCAATGTTATCCTATTTGAGAGGTAGGCTTCACAGAAGTGAAAAATAAATTTAGGAGTTTTTCACTACCAGGACATGTAAAACTTAAAAGTACATATCCTACCTTTTAATTGCAATGAACACTGCCCTATAGGCTACCTGGAGCCTACATTAGTGGTGAATTATGCACAAAAAAGGTAGAGTTTAAAGGTTTGGTAAGGGGTTATATTGCCAAGTCTAAATAGCAGTTTAAAACTGCATTCAGGCTGCAATGGCAGACCGGGTACACAGTTTGAATGGCTTCTTAAGTGGGTGGCACAATAAGTGCTGCAGGCCCACTAGTAGCATTTAATTTACATGCCCTCAGTATATGGTTTACCACTCTACAAGGGACTTATAAGTAAATTTAATATGCCAAGCAGCTATGGACCAATTTTAGCTTGTTTAAAGGAGAAAGCACAAGCACCTTTGCACTTGTAGGCAGTGATAAAGTGCACAGAGCCCTAGAGCCAAATAAACTAATTCCAGCAATAATAGCAAGAATAGAAGGGTAAAGGCAAAAGCCCTTTACACTGCTATTCTCAATTATTTCATTGGAGGACAGTCCTGTCCTCCGATCAGGAATCCTGTGAAGGCGTATTAACACAAGGGGTAAAGCATCTGGCCACTTCAGAGACATTAAAGCACATACTTTGCCAAATTGGATTTCAAACTGCCGCTAACTTGCTCAACTATTACTGAAACCTCAGGCGGGTAACTGCAATGTAATCTTTGCTTCACTTGTAATGCTACGCACATCATTTTCAGGACCTCATTATTAAAATGAGTCCCTTGGTCTGACTTCAGTGAAGTCGGGAACCCGAACCTCGAGATGGGCTCCCACAACAGCAATTTAGCTACTGTAAGACTATCATTTCTCCTTGTCGGGTATGTTTCAACCCAGCACGAGAAGTTGCACACAGTCACCAGAACATATCTCAGCCTGTTGCACACAGGCATCGTGATGAAGTCCAACTGCATCCTGTTAAATGGCCCACCTAATCTTCTAATGTGGCTCAGTGTCACTATGATTCTTTTCGCTACGTTCATCTGTTGGCATACAACACATCTGTGACACTCCTTCAGCCATCAACCTAAATCAGGGATTAAACCAGTTCTGTTGAAACAGTCTGACCGTTGCATCCCTCCCAACATATGCAGGACCATGAAAATGTCTAGCTATTGGGGACAACAAGCTCATGCTTCTGCTCTGACCCAACTCTGCTGTTCTGCCTCTGGCACTTCCTTCTTCAACCTCTTCAATTCCTCCAAGTATCAGCTGTCGTTAACAAAAGGTTGTAATTGGTCTCATTTTCATATTCATTTACATATTCACCATTAAATGTTGGGGCCACTATGGGCACAATAGCTTGCAACCTCATCAGCATATCGGTTGCCAACTGTCACATAGACATCTCTGCTCCGATGGGCGGAACATTTTACAACTGTGATCTTGGTAGGCAGCTGCAGTGCTTCTAGCAATCTCATAACATGAGCACCATTCTGAATAGGGGATCCTGACAAAGTCATGAATCCCCTATGTCACCATAGCTGACAGAAGTCATGAACAACACCAAAGACATACTGACTATTAGTAAAAATAGTGACTTTCAACTGTTCAGAAACACAGCACGCCCTAGTAAAGGAGATCAATTCAGCCACTTGTACGGATGACACTCCTTGAAGCTAGAAGGCTTTGACTACTCCTGTAACTGTACAGACTGCATAGGCAGCTCTTAGGATTCTCCCATCGCCTCTCAGGCAGGAACCATCAACAAACAATATGAGATCAAAATCAGTCAGTAGCTCGTCTTGTATACAGTAATGCTTCTTTATCATCACCTTCAATTTCAAGTAGGGGCTAACGGGTTGCAGAATTCAAAGTAGCACACCTCTTAAGTGAAATATTCTCAGCAGCAAGAATGATCTGTTCATATTTAGTCAGTTGACTATTGGTCAGGTGTTGAGTGTGTGTATGCGTCAACAAGATCTCCACAGAATGGGGCGCAAAGACAATAAGGGGATGACCCATAATAATACTTTCACACCGCGTTAGGCTGACTTTAAGGCATGTAGTCAGCCCTGCAGCTGTGGGATCAAGGGTAGCAGAACAATAAGCCAAACGTCGTCATACATTTGTATAAGCACTGAGAGAGTGCAACCCTCCCTCTCACTGCAGAAAAGAGCAACATTTTTATTGTAATAGGCATTTCCAGTGCCAGGGCAAGACAGAGACTTTCTTTCAGCTCTAGAAAGGCAACCAAGCAATTGTTATTCCATGATAGCAGATCAGACACATCCTTGTGTGTCACCCTCTGCAAAAAGGCTTGTCCTAAGGAAAATGTGGGTATCCACGGTCGACAGCAGCCCACCATTCCCAAAAACATCCTGACTTCTCTCTGGGTGATGACAGACTAATTTGCAGAGTCACCGAGATTCTTTCTTGCAACACCTTTCTTGCTCCCTTCTCAATGTGATGTACAGAACTTCTTTTTGAGAATACTGAAACTTGCTCGAGGACACTTTACATACATTCTCAGCCAAATGGTTAGCAGTGAAATTGTGTCTCGTTTACAAGCTTCCTGAGTACGTGATGCGACCAGGAGGTCGTCAATATACTGCACTAAGACAGAGTTACAGGACATTAGTACTAACTCAAGGTTCTTTTTACGGATCTGAATAAAGTTAGAAGGGCTTTCTGTATACTCCTGTGGGACTCAGCACCATGCCAAAACATGGTTCTGGAACCGGAAGGTAAAAAGGTGCTGATTGTCCTTTTGCAAGTCAATAGAGAAAACTGCCTGACACAAAACAACCACAGTAAACCACTCGGACTCACATGGAATTCGAAATAAGATCACAGTAGTATTCGGTACTGCAGGACAACAGGGAACAACAATGTTATTAATCTTTCTAAAATCTTGGACTATTCAGTAGTTATCGCTAGGCTTCCGCAAGCCCATGATGGGTGTACATGGACTCCCCATTACACTTTCAAAATGGCATGTTGCATCATCGTCACCGATGTAATCTCAGCATTGTTTCGGGACTCAAATTGTACTGAGGGGTTCTTGTGAACTCTACATCAGGCTTAACATTAATGTAGACAGACTCAGCTCCTTTAGTGAGACCTATGTCCTTTCCTGAGTAGGCCCAGACTTCGTGTTTCACCGTATCTCTAAGATCTGGTAGCAAATCATCATTTGTCATCAAAGGGTACAATCCAATGTTTCTCCCTAGATTCGCCAATTTAAAAACACCATCCTCATCATGAGTCTGAAATGCCACACCTTTCAGCGTGCAATAGATGGTGCAATTGAACTTGCACAATAAATCATGTCCTAAAAGATTACAGGACAAGAATACACACCCCAACTGGTGGCTCTCTTCAAAGGATCCAATTTTAACAGGCACTTCTTGTGTTACTGGATGTGCAATTTGTTTATTTGCAAATCCTGCAACTTGGATTATTTTTTCCTGAGTGGGGTAGGTTTGGAACTTCTGCTGTTCTAACAGAGGAACTGTAGCACCGGTATCAATCAGAAATGATAGAGGGTGGCCATTCACCTCATCTTCTATGAATGGACCACTCTGGTCTACCTCTAAGACTATGCCAAGCAGGCAGTCTTTCTCCTCCCTCAGGCACTGTCATTGTGACTGGTCTGAACCGTATCCCTCAAGTGGGTCAAACATGGAAAATTGCTGTTTCACAGACGAATCCCGATTTTCTTTTTTTTTTATAATTCTTTTTATTATTAAACAATATCGACATCTTACGCAGATTACATCATATTTGGGAGACAGTACACAAATCAAACAGTTGTAGATGATTACAAAGGTCAAATACACAGTGAGGAGTCGCTGCCTGCATTGTGTCCGGTCTGCAGTTCATCGCCAGAAGGGAGGTCCAGGGGGACTTCACTACCCAGCCTGCCCCTCTTCGCCGTTTCATCACCCAGCGCCCGGAGGCGCTTTAAATCGTGACGCAGGCTCCCGCAGCGCGAGTCCCGCTTTTGAGGAGTTGCTCCCTGCATTGTGTCCGGTCTGCAGTTCATCGCCAGAAGGGAGGTCCAGGGGGACTTCACTACCCAGCCTGCGCCTCTTCTCCGTTTCATCACCCAGCGCCCGGAGGCGCTTTAAATTGTGCCGCGCGCTCCCGCAGAGCGGGTCCCGCTTTTGAGGAGTTGCTGCCTGCATTGTGTCCGGTCTGCAGTTCATCGCCAGAAGGGAGTTCCAGGGGGACTTCACTACCCAGCCTGCCCCTCTTCGCCGTTTCATCACCCAGCGCCCGGAGGCGCTTTAAATCGTGCCGTGGGCGCCCGCAGCGCGGGACGCGTGCGGGGGCGGGCCCGTCTGCACCTGTCCGTGCCAGGTCGTGGCAGGGCAGGGCTACCTCCCCCCGAGCCCCTGGGCACCAGGTTCATTAATTTCTTCTTCCCCAGCAGCTGTGGCAAAGGATTCATAAGGTACTTTTATATTAGTAGCGAACATTGGATTATTCTCCCCTGTTACCCCGTTTTTCTGCTCAACTGGGCGTGGGGCTAAAGTTCCTCAATGCAATAGCGTGAATTAGCGTGAATTATTAAAGTACTACCAACAGCTGTACTGGTTACATTTGACAGCTTTAATGTGATGTGATTATTTGAGACAAATGTTTTTTTTGTTTAATATTGTAAGCTTGTGTTGATACAATCGAGTGTAACCTTTGGTGCATTAGAATGGGGAAAAGAAAAGCTGTGTATAGTGGGGAGAGTGGTCACTTAAAGAAAGGCAAAAGAGCTAAAAAAACAAATAAAACACTGAATAAACCTCATGCTGTTATGGATTGCATTGCCAACCTTGTTGAAGAATGCGAGGAAATCCTTCTCGTCCACCCAGGTTCATGTAGTCCCCCTGCTGTGGCCTGTGAATCCTCCCCATCTCTAATCACAAGCAAAAAACAACCTGTTTCGGTTATTCCAGATATGTTTAAAAAGCAGCTTTCAAAGGGCCAACAACCCTCCAACTCGGCCCATAGTTTACATGAAGATAGTACCAACTCTTTCCTGCTTAGCCCCTGTCTTGCGCCAACTTGTGCAGATGAGCTTACCATTTCCTGTTCGAATCGCTTTTTGCCTTTACTACAAATTCCCCAGGAAGAGACTGCTCAGTCAGTATCTCTGGGGATTGAAGATGTAAAATGTTTTTGCTCAGCCCAGTTTAGAAACCAGGTAAACGATCTAAAAGATCAGACTAGGCTTCTTATGATGGAAGTCAATGAACTTAAGGGAATGCTGGCCAGCTTTAATATAGCATTAAAAACAAGCATCGATAAAGAGTATTCAGCTACCCAAGGTCCGCCCCATACTCAAGCCATTAGTGTATCAAATGTCAATAAAGGAAACCTTAATCGTCCAATTGATAAGAATGTAGCTAACGTACAAACGGAAAGAGTTTCCAAACAACCCCCTAGCGATTTAAAATCTATGTGGAAATGTGCAGTCACAAATGAAGTAGCAAGTAGATCAGGTAAATTGCATAATATACCAAATAGAAGGGAAACTCAACCCGCGTATGTTCATTCAAGTCTGACTAGGTCAAGCCTACCCACAAGAGCAAGTCCTATTGAGAATTCTCGCCCTGGGCCTATAAAGCCACATATTTTTCTAACCAACGTTCCTAAGATCCAGCCCAGTCTAATCAGAGAGGAAGAACATTCCCTGATTAACAAGAGTATTCACTGGCTATGACATGTTCGTAAGTGCAGATCACTAATTAGGGAGGATATATCCTCTGCTATAAGATATTGTTCAAAGGATGGAGACACCGATTATGTGTGCCTTACTCTCGTCTCGCCATTGCTGGTAGAGAATTTGTTGATTTTTGAGCTAAGAACTTCACATCTTATCCATACAAATATTAGATTAAAATTGAACCCTCCAGATTTTGCTAATCATTTACCATGCAATACCCTTGAAAGAATGCTAAACGGGGATTCATCCCTTCAAAATATTGACTGACCATTAATTGGTACGAATTTACAGGGAGGATCCCTGATGGCCAGCACTAGGAACGGTATTGTAAGCTCTTGTACGGGCCGTCCCTCTGGTACTGGTTCAAAAGGGGTGGATTGTGAAGATGATTTGCCATTGACTTATTTGAGAGCACTGAGAGCAGACCATTCTAAATTGGGAAATCCAAACCCTAAAGTAAAGCACTCTCCAGTCTTAGTCATTCCTGCAATAAGTGTACCATCTGTGGCTAGCACAGGCAATAGATCCATCCCTACTGAGATTTGCATCGTGGAATATAGCAGGGTTGACCAGTAAGATTAAATCACCCGACTGGACAGACTTTATTGACACACTAGATATTGTAGCGTTTCAGGAGACTTGGGCGATGGCGCCGGTCTTCCACCATGGCTACCTTACTTTCCACAAAGCTGCAGTGGGCGGACATAAGGGAAGGTCCTCTGGAGGCCTAATAATTTGGGTAAGGCCGTCCGCCGCTTTTAAGATAACAGAACTTGAGACTGACAATATGGATATTTTGGCGCTGCTCATTTGTACTAAAAATCCGCCCAAAACACTTATAGTTAACGTCTATGCTCGGCGTTTGGTAGGTGGCAGGTCCTCAAAGACTATTACAGATCTTAACAATTTTTTAGTCAGCAAAGGTGAAGGGTACAATATAATTATTGCTGGTGACTTTAATACTACTTTTGAGCCATTGGACCACGAGGATAGCCAACTAAGCGCAGATGAAGACGCTCAATGGGGTATCCCCCAACTGGAAATTTCACCAATCAAAAAATGGACAGAGGATGTCCTCCAGTTGAAAGCCCTTAGTTTGGAAAGGGGTGTGCGAGCAGTAAATGGTCGTACTCCATCAGACCACTAAGGATCCCACACTTACAATAACGGCCTGAGAAGTAGCCGTATAGATTATATTTTTATTAACGTAGAGTATTGGTCTTCAGTAGTAGATATGAAGATTAGTACTAGGGTCGAAAGCGATCATAACCCATTACTGCTAGACGTAAAAGGCTTAGTCCAAGTAGGACCCTCGTCTCCAATAGAGATAACTGAGACTGCTAATGTTGTAATTAGTAACGATATGAGGAGGGTTAAGTGGTCTTGGGTAATTGAAAATGAAAGTTCCATCGCAAGTATGAATGTTGAGGTGAAAAAGACATTAGATCTCCCTGAACAGTATTCAAATCAGGACGAAATTAATCAAAATATTATACATTTACATGAGTCCTTGTTTGAAAATATCAGGAGTTTTTTTATGAAACCCCAAAGAGATCGTACTTAAAGCGTGACCATTGGTACAATAAGGCATGCAGGATAGCATACAAACAGCTGTCCTGGGCTATAAAATCAAAAGATATAAATTTGATAAGATTAACCCGTAAGCAGTATAAATCTATACAACAATCTGCAAAACGGGCCTGGGATGAACAGAGATGGAAGGATCTTCTGATAGCAAGCAAAAGGAAAACCCCTCAATCATTCGGGCAGCTTGTTAAATGGGGACGAGGAGGCCAAGGAAATGCCCCGTCAAACCACATTGCCCCAGATCAATGGGTATCATTTTTTGAGCGCCAATTTGCTGTCACAGGAAAAGTATCCCCATTCTTCGCCCCAAGTGTAGAGACCCTAGTAAAATTTTCTCTAAGGGAAGTTGAAACAGCTGTGACCTCTGCTCCTATAGGTAGGGCACTAGGTCCTGATTGTGTTCCAGTGGATTTAGTCTTGTCTGATAAAGAAAATTGGTTTAGGTACATATTGTTTCTTGTAAATGCAATTGCTAACGGAACATCTATACCTGACTCCTGGCGTGGGGCGGAAATCCTCCCCATTTACAAGAAGGGGGATCGTTCGAGCCCCAACAATTATAGGCCTATCAGCCTGATTGATTCTACGCAAAAGATCATGGCCAGATTGGTTCTGAATAGAATACAATCATGGATTGCGGAGAATAACATACTATCCCCCTTCCAAGCTGGTTTTAGGGCTTACGTGAGCACGATAGACCAAGTCTTTTATTTTGTATTAATCTACTGACGTGTTGTACTGCTGGCGGGTGGAACCATCTACTCTACTTTCGTAGATCTCAAAGCAGCTTTTGATACTGTACCAAGGAGTAAGCTTTGGTCTGTATTGAGAGACCTAGGAATTCCATCTGAGCTATTGCAGCTAGTGATTAAATTGCATGAATCAAACTATGCGCAGGTCAGATGGGGTGGCCAAGGGAATACTACAAACAAATTTCCGATCTCTAAAGGGGTACGACAAGGATGTGTGCTGGCCCCAACCCTGTTTTCGTTATTTATAAACGGTGTGGTTAGTTATTTTTTTGATCACCCTACTGACGCTCCCTCTGTTGCGGGCATCAAAGTACCAATACTCATGTTCGCGGACGATACTCTGATTTTATCTAAGACCCAAGCTGGGCTGCAGAAAGCCCTGGCACGGTTTCAGGCTTTTTGTTCCGAACATGAACTATTGGTAAATGTGGATAAGACTAAATTTATGGTGCTTCACAACCACAAAGTTATCAAGTCAAGGGTTGTCATGAATAACGAGTCTTTAGAACAAACAGACTTATTCACTTACCTTGGAGTAACCATTAATCGTAAGATAGATTGGAAGCCCCAAATAGAAATAATGGCGCTTAAACATTCACAAATAGCAGGGGTGATTTTGAAAGAACACAGGCTATCTCAAACTAAGCCCGTTGGCCCCGCACTTAAGATCAGCCACGGTAAAGTTTTGGCGTCTATTTTATATGGGGCAGAACTTTGGGGGTTTGAAAATTTGTTCCTATTAGCTCGGGCCCAAAAACGTTTTCTGAGAGGTCTGGTTGGTCTCCCCCAGAGCACCCCTCTTGTTCCTCTATATTTTGACATGGGGTGTCATCAGCTAACAGAGGTCACAAGGTTCAAACCATTGGCTTACTGGAGAAGGCTCTGGTCTACTCCGGAACTAGCCCATTATGCCTCAGCCCTTATGGACATAAGAGGAAACGATATGTCCCATAAGATCAGTAGGTTACAGCAGGTTAAAAGATCCCTGGTGGATATGGGCATGAGGCATCTATGGGATGATCCAGCTCACAATATATTTCCTTCTAAAAAAGAATTCAAGGATGCGTACTGGTCTATGATCAGATCAGGTATTATGAATCACTCCAGGTCTATATCGTTGACCAGTGCCTTCTTGGATCATAAGCTGGATCCTCTTTATGAAGAATTCTGGGACATTATAGTTAAGCCACTGGATAGAAAACGCTATTTCCAGTTTATCCTGCCTACCAAAGTCTTTACTAAATCGTGGCACCCGTCTCAAGTTAGTAAATGTTTATTTTGTCAAAGTATGGATAAAACAATCTCCCATATACTTTTTGTGTGCCCAGCATACTGTTCTCCGCGCAGAAAATGGCTCAAACCAGTTTGTTTGAACCTTGGTACTAGGTCAAGTGTGGTTGCGTTAAGAATATTAAAGTCCAGTACCCAAGAGGCAATTGTAATAGCCATAGCGAAGTTTCTGGGATGGGCTTGGAGAATGAGGCAACAGTTTGAAAAAAAGCAGACTGCGACAGTGATTTCTAATGCTCTGTCTTCTGCTTAGTTTTTTTTTGGTACTGTTAAATATGGTTTATATATATTTATAAATGTTTTATATCTGTATATCTGCACAGGGGCTTGCTGGTACTGTCCACTACAAGAAATGTTTATTTTTAGTCTGTGCTTTTTAAATATTTTTAATAGGGGTTTATATTGGACAGCTATTTAGTGGATACTCATTGTTTTTTTTTAAATATGTTTTTTAATATGTACTATTATATTTTTTTTAAAGTCTCCAATGAAAAATGGATTTTATCTATGTGATGTTGTAAATATTTGTGTCTTTTATGATCAATTTGGTCGAAATAAAGACTAATAATAATAATAAAAGGTCAAATACACAGTGAATGTCTAAGGAGGCGTGAGTTGGTCGTCATCAATTAATGATGCCGGCGGGGTGCAAATGTCTTCCCTGTATGCATTCCATGGTCCCCAGACCCTGTTCCATTTCCCGGGACATCCTCTGGCTGTGTAGACTGACTTCTCTCTGAACATACACCAATCTAGGTCTTCCCTCCATTTACCTATCTTAGGTGGCTGCTGTGCTCCCCAGTTCTGCGCGATATTCCTTTTAGCGATCATTACTGCTAATGTTACCTACTGCTTAGTGTATGAAGTGAGGTCTGTCGGTTTCCAAATGTTTAGTAAGCATCTCTGCACGTCAGGACGCAGATTAATCGCGAGGACCTCACTTAGTGTACGATGTATGGTGGTCCAGTAAACTTGTATGTAATCACATTCCCACAGAATGTGGATAAAGGTACCTTCCTTCTGATATCGACGTCTACATTCCCCATTTACAGCTCTATCCATATGTACCAACCGGGGACCAGTTACGTATACCCTATGGAGAATTTTAAGTTGCACCAATCGCAATCGTGCTTGAATCGCAACCACCCTTGGGGAGGAAACCACCTCTTGCCAGTCTTCCTCATCCAATTCAAGGCCATCCCTTTCCCATTTGTCTTTAAGAGCTTGGAGCGGGTCCTCCATGTTGTTAATTAACTTCTTATATATCAGCGAAATGGCTTTTTCGGGCAAATGACCGTCAAGTATTCTGTCTTCTAAGGGAGAAGAAGGTGGCAGGGTGGAGTCCGAAGTAAGGTGGGTTCGGAGGGCATGTCTGACTTGGAGATATCTGAAGTGTTCCGAGTCTGCAAGGCTATATTGCTTCTGAAGGGAGGAGAATGGGATGACCTCATCCCGGACCCAGAGGTCTTTGATTTGGGAGATTCCGATTAGGTCCCATTTATCAAAACCTTTAGTTTGCCACAAATTCCCGAGTTTTTGGGAGTTCCACAAGGGGGTTGCCAGTGTAAGTCTACCGCTCCACCCCAGATATTTATGAACTATATGCCAAATACGAACTGCGTGAGCGGTTGGACCGGTTAAATTATATCTGACAGGTTTAGAATATAGTGCCCTACCATAGTCTCCCCCTGGGAGGAGCCATGTGTCCATGGCGTACCCCAGATCGCCAATGCCTCTATATGTTCCATGATTAATGGCGGCTAAGTGAGCTGACCAATAATATTTTTTGATGTCCGGGAGGCTAATGCCTCCGTCATACCAATTCAGAGGGAGTTTGGTTAATGCAATCCGGGGTTTTCCATTCCACAGAAGGTCCCTCTGAAGACTCTCTATTTCCCTAAAATATGAGGCAGGGACTGGGTCCATCGAATTCTGTAGGGCATACAGGAAACGGGGCAGGGACATCATTTTGAAAAGTGTTGCCCTACCCAACAGTGAGAGTGGTAAAGATTTCCAGGCCTTTATATCTTTTTTCAACCGTTATATGGGTGGGAAGAGATTACGAGTGAAACGGCTCACAGGATTTAGCGAGATGAAGATGTCTAAATATTGAAATCCGTTGGTTGCTATCTGAAGTGGGCAGTTCCTCGGAAGGGCAGGGGGTTCACCCTGTAGTGCATAAAGAACAGATTTTGTCCAATTCACGGTGAAACCTGAATATCTCCCAAACACCGCTAGGATATCAAATAAGCCTATTAAAGAGGCCCTCGGGGAAGTCAGATACAAAAGGATATCATCTGCATATAGGGATAACTTATCCTCCCAACCCCTTGACCAGCGCATTCCACGGATTACTGGATCTTTCCGTATCCACTCCGCGAGGGGTTCCAGGGCCAAAGCGAATAAGAGCGGGGACAAAGGACACCCCTGTCTCGTACCCCTACTCAATTGAAATGTCATTGAAGTGCGTTTATTCACCACTACCCGAGCCAATGGTTCTGAATACAATAGCCGGACCCAACTCACAAAGTTTGGTCCGAAGCCCATTTTGGCAAGTACTGCAAAAAGATACGGCAATTCCACCATGTCAAACGTCATGGTGGCGTCCAGTGACACCAATACCGCCGGTTCCTGGATAGTTGCTGTTCTACCCAAGACTCCATGTATTCTGCGCAGGTTTAAGGCAGTGTTACGATGCGGCATGAAACCGGACTGGTCCGGATCCACCAAACTATCTATCACCTTCACTAGTCTAATCGTCAACAACTTTGCAAGGATCTTGGGTTCTACATTAATCAAATAAATTGGTCTATAGGAAGCACAACTGGTCCTGGGTTTCCCTTCCTTGTGAATGACCACTATATTAGCTATTCTTTGGTCTCTGGGGAGTGCACCCCTTTCCCTACTGTCCTCAAACATCAAGCGGAGATACAGGGCTATCTTATCCGGTCGGAGCTTGTAGAGCTCAATAGGCAGGCCATTTGGGCCTGAAGCTTTCCCAGAATTAATTGCCCGTATCGCCTGGGCTACCTCTTCATTCGAAAACTCGGACTCAAGATATTCCTTGTTTTCATCTGACAGTTCAGGGAGCGAGATGTCACGAATTAACGCGCAGTTCTCTTCCAGTGAATATTCCCCATCAGTCCTTTATATATTTTGATGATACTCAGCAAATTGGTCTGCAATTTTCTGCGGGCCCGTGTCAGGCCCAACGCCCTCTACAAGGAGCTCAGGCATAAGGCAACTAGCCCATTCCTTCTTATCCAACCATGCTATTAGCTTCCCTGCCTTGTCCTCATGTTCGTAGACTCTGTTCTGTGTTTCCCTTCCCTGGGCCCTAGCTCTATCTTTCGCTATGGCCCTGAACTCATCTTGTTTAAGATGCAAGAGATGTAAACTCTCTGGAGTTACCTCAGTTTCCAATTCGTTCTCCAATCTCAGCACCTCGTCCTCCACCTGTACCAACTCCCTCCGTTTTTCCTTTTTCTTTCCTGCTATCAAAGACAGGGCCTGTCCCCGAATTACCAATTTGTAGGCTTCCCACAACGTCTGAGCTGACTCCACTGTTCCCCTTCATTGTCCAGGAAATAGTGATCCGTTTCTTGAATTATTTTCTTTCGGGTACTAGGGTCTCGAAGATACCATGGGTTAATGGGGGCAATTTTACCTGCACTCCTCTGACCCAGGACAATGTGTGTCCAGATCGGTGAGTGGTCAGAAATACCTCTACCTAGATGCCGTATTTCTCGGATATCAAGTGCCAATGCGGCCGGAACGAGTATATAGTCAATACGCGAAAGACTGTGATGTGCGTTTGATAAGAAGGTATACTGAGCTCTATCTGGGTTATGAGTTCTCCACCTATCCACCAATCCCGTTGTGTCGAGAAAGTCCTGCAGCCACTGATGCACGGTTCTAATGTTCTGCGGGGGGAGGCGGTCCAATATGCCAGATACGACTGAATTAAAATCTTCTTCTAACATGAGGAGGCGTCTTCCGGGAAGGACAATAAGATTGCACTCAGGTCTTTAAACGTCTCACTTTGGAGGCCAGGGGGAACGTACACCAACCCAAATGTAACCACTCTCGCCTCCCAGAGACCCAAGATACCTACATATCTGCTCTTATTATCTGACCAAGTGGACTGCAGTGTAAACGGGAACGAGTTTTTCAGTGCTATGCCCACTCCCCCTGACCCGGTCGTAAATCCGGCATGCTCAACCAGCTTATATCCTCCCCTGTTCATAGCCTTACACATGTTTCCGACTAAGTGTGTTTCTTGTAGGAGGATGCCATCTGGGGACTGTCTTTTGATATATTGGAGTACCATGCTACGTTTGAGTTTATCCCCAAGCCCATTGACGTTCCAGCTGAGGATCTTAATCCCCGTATCCCACTGTGTACCCATTTGGACCCATGTTCCCACACTGCTCCTGCTCTGCGTTACATTGTGTTGGTATCGATAAAACAATTACAAACCACAAACAAAAATTCTCAAAACAGAAAAACCCTTCCTAACCTCCCCCCTCCCTGCATCCCTGCCCTCTGGGCTTCAAACTGCCCATGATCAAACTTGCCTGGCCTGTCGCCCACACACATTAACTAAATGTATTAAGGTGGGGTACGTGGTGTTTCCCCCCCCCACTCTTGATATTGCCATAATAAATGTCCCCAAATCCAGATTGATAGTTAACTTGAGTTACCAAGGATTCCTTTCTTCTCTGAACGATTTGTAATGCCCCTATGCGTACCTCTGGTTCCCACCAGCGTCTAAGCAGTTCACCAACTAACCTCCAAGTCCATTGCGCTCGCTGGCTCAGAACCCCCACAGCTCCATACATTACCCCCAGTCCATTGCATCCTGGCGGTCAGCGGGTCTCCAACCAGTCTGCTGCCGATTCCGGCTGATCAAAGAACCAGGCCCTGCCGTCGGCCTCTACTCGGAGCCTGGCCGGGAAAAGCATAGTATACTTGTCCCCTTTATCCCACAGCGTCTTTTTTATTCCGAGGAAGGAACACCTCTGTCACTGGACCATCTGGGTAAAATCTGGAAAGAAGGTAATTTCCGTGTTGTCATATCGGAGCGGAGGCCCCACTCTGGCATGTTGGAGTATGACGTCTCAATCTCTGAAATGTAGTGCTCTGGCGAAGATTGGGCGCAGAGGGGCCTCCGGCTTCGGACGACCCCCCGGCACTCTATGAGCTCTTTCAATGACAAAAAAATGTCCGAGTCCCTTTGGTTGCAGATGATTAAGGATGAGGTCCTCCACAAAGAGATTGGTAGCCTGTCCTTCCGACTTTTCCGGAACTCCCAGGATACGCACGTTATTACGTTGTAGTATCCCTTCGTAGTCATCCATCTTAGTTTCCGCATACTTCTGAAAGGTTTGCAGTTCTTTAATTTCAGTTTGTATCTGGGAAGTGTCTTCCACCAGACTCGCAGTTGTAAGTTCCAATTGCTTGACTTTTTCATTATTTTTGTTCTGGTCCGCCCTGAGCAAGTTGACTTCCACAGTTATTGCATCCATCTTATGCTCCAGCGATGTCTTGATTCCCGTAATTGCCTCCAGTATGTCTTTGAACGTAGGTTCCGGGTCTGACTCTGAGTGTACTCCAACACTTTTGCCTGTGGGGGAAGGATCAGGCAGTACTGTCTTGGGGAGGGTGTAGCGGTCAAGACTATTCTGCTGCACTGGTTTACTGCCCCTTGACACCATTCCGTCACCGGTGTCTATCCTGATTTTACCAGCGAGGTAGATTGATCAACCGGCAAGCCAGCTGGGGAACCCCCGGGAACAAGGGCCACCCGATGTCCCAGGTAATACCACTAGATCGAACCTATAAGCCTGGCAAGGCGATGACAGTATCCGCAGCAGGGATTCGTTGCAATGTAGAGATATGTGGGTTTTACTGCGAAGTGCCGAAGCTGATACTCACTTGGATCATTTGTGCAGCCACTTTGGGGTATGACGTGTTTAAACGAGGTCTGCAACCATTCCACCGCCCAATGTCCGGACCCTGTGGATGTAAGCAACCACGATGAACTATGGACTCGTCACTCACGCACTTCGATGGTTCCGCGCAGCCAGGGGAGTACTCTATCAGGGGCCGTCCACCAAATATTGTGGCTTCCTGTCCGAACTCCGAACTCCGGACCACAGGTCCTCCTGTTACAGTCTACTGCTGGCAGCCTTAGGCAGTTGGTGAGTTGTGGGTGCCACTCGTCACCGTTGGTCTGTGTGTTGTACGTACCACTAGACGTCCCCACTTATTTGCGCGGAGCCTGACCCCATCCGGCCGCCGTGTCCACTTTGAGGGCCTGCTGCACTAAATGTTCTGGCAAAATGCGGGTGTCTCAGCGAGATCTCCTCTATCTCTCCGGCTCCTGCCCCCCACCGCTTAAGCCAGGTGTCAATTGCAGCAAATCACAACTTCCAAGAAGATGTTAAGAGATGGAGGAAACTCCCACTAACAATTATGGGGAGGGCAGCTATGTAGAAGATGATCACACTCCCCCAGTTGCTTTATATTCTGCAAAATACAAACTGTAAAATACCAGAGGCTGTGTTTGCAACTCTCAACAACGAACCACGTTTGCAGCTATGTATAAGATGATCACACTCCCCCAGTTGCTTTATATTCTGCAGAATACAAACTGTAAAATACCAGAGGCTGTGTTTGCAACTCTCAACAACGAACCACGTTTGCTTCTCTGGGACAGGGCTCATCCACGCATAGCACTTCAAACACTGCAGCGAAACCAGTACAATGGGGGGTTGGCCCTACCGGACATTAGGACATATTACAGAGCGGCTCATCTCATTGTAATCAATGAATGGAACCCCGCCCCGACGAACCACCCCACCTATAGGCTGGAAAGACTACAATTCCAGAAACGTACGCAGTTGCACTACATATTTGGAGGCAAAGGTTCTAGCCAGCTCTTACCAGCTACCCAAAGCGTGCTAGAGGCCTGGAAAGGTGCTGAGAAACAAATGAAATGGGACAGGAGACCTACAAGGGAAACCACTCTGTGGGAAGGAACAAGATTAGTTGAACTGGGAAAACTGAGAGGCTTTAAACAATGGGATCTAATAGGGATCTCCAAAATAGGGGATGTATTAGAGAAAGACGCATAGGCTCCATTCAATACGCTCCGGGCCACCTATCAGTTACATGCCACTCAATCCTACGCATATCTCAGACTGAAACATGCCTGGCAAGCGGAGGGACTAGACGCGGAGACACTGCCGGAGTATGCCCCATTGGAAGGAAGGCTCCTGCAGGAAGAGATTCCTACTCAAGCCATCTCACTGACCTATAAAACGTAAATTAACAACATGCCTGATAAGCTGAGAGGGCCCGCTTAGAGCTAAATGGGAACTTACTACAGGCCCAATGGATGACATAGATTGGGAGGCAGCCCTTATGCACCCGCGTGAAGTGGCAATTAAATTAAGGTTGCGTCTTATTCAATATAAAATCCTCCACAGGATTTACTTCAATAGGGCTAGGCTACATACTATGGGGAGAGCCGACACCACAGACTGCCTCAGATGCCACACAGAACGCGGTACATTTATACACACCCTATGGGAATGGAACAAGATACAAACATACTGGAGTAAGGTAGTGAGGGAACTGAACACTATACTGGGAGCGCAACTTGAGCTGGAAGCTCGCTTTCTTTTATTAGGAATCCCTACAGAGGTGGACCTGCCACATCACAAACTTATGCTAGCAAACTTGGGGCTGGTGGTGGCCAAAAGGGACATAGCTCGTTATTGGGGGACCCATCAACTCCCCACACTTAAGGAATGGAGAACATGTTTAGATCTCTATATGGTTGCGGAGCGAGTAACGTACAAAGCAAGAGGCTGTCCCCGAAAATTCCGAAAGATATGGGCCACATGGATACAATACTACGGGTTAGAGCTGGGTGGGCAGGAGGAGGGAATGGACTTCTTGTTGGGGAGATCGGGGAAGGAGCCTTGATAACTGTGATGCCTGACCCATTGTCGATAATTGTGGATAATTTTGATGTGACCCTCGGCACCTGTACATTTCTAAACCTAGAGTTAGACCTCTTGCTTTCGTTCGAAGTGAATGTTGCCGGACTTTTTGTTCTATATCGATTACTATTGCTCCACACTCAATTAATATCATGTATTCATGATTTCTCTGATTGTATTTTTATGTTGCAAACAATAAATAAAAACATTTGTAAAAAGAAATCATGTAAAATTGCTGAAATGGGTTCTGGTTCTGGAAGGAATTCAAATTAAAATTTGGGACCCGATTAGAATTAAATCTGGGATATTTACATTTTGTTGTGAAATCAGGGCTTGTGTTTGAGAAAGTTTAGAATTTCTACAAAAGATACACTAACTTGCTTCAGTAGCTAACCTTCTGACAGAGCTCTGGGACATAAAACGTAATCTCTTAATCAAGTTGTCAAAGATTTTTCCCCATTGGTCAGATAGTCCTTTATTAGCTAAAATGAAGCATAAAGGAAGGAAACATCAACAATACATTTCTAACTTGTGAAGCCAATGTGACCCCACAATAAGGACCAGCAATCATTGAATATAGTTAAAGAGTTTTATTTCGGTCTGTCAATCAATCCAGTATATATGCAAACCAAAAAATCGGTAAATGTAGCTGTACAATAGGTAAGCTGAAATATCTCAGTGGGTTAGGGCACAACAAAATGACATATCAAACTGTAATAATCACAATTGTATAAACACATATTAAAGCAAACAGGTGTACCATAAAAAAACTTAGGAAAGGAAATTTCTCTCCTCTAAACATAAACCAAGTATAGGGTGATCTCTCAAGGGTCTGTAGATTGGGAGCACAGAAGAAGAAAGGATGGGCATAGTCAGACTTTAGTAAAAGTCTGAAAATAGGAAGAAATAAGTGTTGAGCATAAAGCTTCACACTTGCAAGAATAAGGCAAGCAGAAAGGTCTGTACCTCGCTAAGTCTAAAGGGAATCTGCTCTGCCTTCAGCTGTGTGAACACCAATATAAAATTAACAAGAGATTCAGAAACGTTTTTATCTCCTTCACACCACCAGGGACCAATCACAACACTACGTGAGTGCATCTGCAACATGACTTTGCATTGAACTAAGACTTCGGTTCCCAACCTTGAACAACTTGCCATCCTTGTATATGATGACCAGAAAGCTTCTTTCAACCATTGTTGTCCCACGTTTGCTGCCAAGATCCTCTCAGACCATCAGCTGTCTAATGCAGGCAATAAATCTTACTCTAGCTATCGTAAATCATGATAATGACCTGCAAGGAAAAGGGAAAACATGCTGGCAACGCAGAAAGTTTTTCAACGGAGGCCTATAGTCAGGCCAACTTTAGTAAAGCATTTAGTGTGCAGTTTCAAATACATGTTCGTACATGCACATGTGTAACTTTACAATAACTGCAAAATATGAGCAAAGGAGTACATGTTTAGATAAGCAAATATCTCTTGAAGTGTAATTCTAAAACGTGAATAAAGAAATATATCATTGAAAGAACAAACGGCAGACCAAGGCCCAGCACATCCAGTCCATATGTATTACCAATTTGTAGAGTGGTGCAATCTCTTCCTACACCCGCCGTCTAGAGGTGTCAAATGTTTTCATGTTTAAACTAAACATTAGTGCACACATGTATATAAATCTCTAGTTTCTACAGTAAATACATTTCAGTAATGCGTTTCATACACATTAAAAGTTAAGGAACACAGTGAATATAACATCAGGTGAACTTATATAATTGCATTTCTATGACGTGTAAGGGTGTAGCCAAATTGGGATGCTCCACCTCTATACTAAAGGACATTATTTGTTGTTTTCTGTACCAAGATTACAAGGCGAAAGGTGAAAATGTGAATCTGGTGTTTGTGGCTGTTCTTAACCACTGTTTAGTTTCTTACACTTTACTGTTTTTCCCTAGTACCTAATTAATATACAGGTACCCATGATGGAGCAAGGACTCATAAAAAGGAGACTTGCTTGAAAACAATCCTCTCGTAATAACTCATAACTCGTATTAACTGTGTATTGTGTAAATAATATGCACTACAAACCAATTATTAGAAAAAGAAGAAGCTTGCTTACATGTCTCATTAGCAAGTAACTCAAGTGAAATCAAAAATGGCTGCTAAACGTGGGAAACTGTAATGGCCCTGGGGCGACTGCATCTACGCAGTATGACGACCTGTCGCTTGGAGGGAATTTTCTGCACTTGCGTGGACGCTTCTAAAATGGCCGCTAATAGCTCACATGCTAAGCATCTGCTTTGCTGAAAACGAAACCAAGATATTTACTAATTGCTAATGCGGGGAAGAGCATTTATAAGTAAATGGGATTAGAATAGAGATAGGTGAGGGCATGGCTCGGCGCCCGAGCGAGATGGCGGCGCACGGGTGAAGCGCCCGGTGTCTCCTGAAGATTCCACGTATTTTAACCAGCGCGAAGAGGCGCTGTCGGCGGACACAGATGGCGGAATACTCCCCCTGCGCAATGTAACCCTCGGAGCCCCCTTCTGTCAATGGCAAGTGTTTTTTTTCCTTCCTGCATTTCCGTTTTTGCAGCCGCGTAGTATCGTGGCCGCCATTTTGTTTTTTCTATTTTTACCGCGATTTAGTTTTTCAAAAGAATGAAGTTGCGGCTCCCCTTTATTTTGTTCCTTCTGCATCCAGCAGTTTTTGTGAGGAACAATTTTTGTTTAAATATCAGGAACTTCGCTGACAATTCTGCGCTTCCACTGCTATACACTTTAATGAGGGTCCTGTGAGGTAGGAATTTGACAGCCATTTTGTGTTTTACCTGCAATTCCTACAGACTTCCTGCGCCTGTGTTCCTCACTTATTGAATTCAACTGAACTGTGTGAGGATTGCTCATTCTCAGCTTTTTCTAAGGAACAGTAGGTCTTTATTGGTACTATAACGCTCAATAAAGCAGCGACAAATGCTCTTTGCCCCATTGGTAATTTCTTTGTTTATATACGTCTGGACTGAAGGCTTAAACAACGCTTTATGGGCAGACTTTAAGCTTTCAACACTCCTTCATCCAAAAAAGTTACTTTTATGAAGAATTAAAAACTTTTTTCTGAATTTTCTAAGCTCGACATTTCTTTACGGTCCACTCCTCACAGCTTAGAAGCGACAATGGATCCCTCTTCTGGGAATCCTGGGAAATCAATAACTAAACGTCTCAAGAAAAATCCTCGCCGGTATCGATGGAAATGTTACTCGAAGAGATTAGAGCTGTCCGACCCTTTATGGAAGAGACGAATTTCAAATTGCAAGTCTTAACAGAGAATTGGTCTCAATTGGATACACGAGTTTCTGCAGTCGAGAACTCTGTTTCTTCCTTTCAAGAAACATATGTTCAGGTTTCTCAGTTACACTCAAATCAAATCAAATCAAATCAAAAATAAGCTTTATTCGGAAAGTTAATTTCAATCCATAAAAGCATGTACAGTTTATAATTCATCTTATGCATTTAAAACGAGTCAATTTTATAAAAATGTGTATACAAAATATATAACAAGGGAATCTCATATAGATAGTACCAATTAGTATATGTGCAAAAATAGCAACATGTGGGCGTAGAAAAATAACATTTCATCTTAACGAATTGATAAGTTTGGCTTTCAATTTAAATCGGTATCATGTAAAAAAATAAAAAAATAAAAAAACAGTTAAAAATGATGTAGGGCGGTGACAATAATACAGCTAGTAAGTATACAATGCATTGTTTCCAAATTGAACTATCGATTTGTTAGTGAGTCAAGAGTAATAGGAATAATTGCATCTTTGGAGCAAGAAAGAAGGAACATTAGCCCCCTGCTGCGTTATTAGGATGCATTGGGGGATATATCCAAAACAACGTTTGGTATCTAGTAATTACACTTCTTCATTTCAATAGCTCTATATATTGCTCTATTCACCATGAATCTAGGTCAATACTGTTACGGCGTTTGATCAGTTTTTTTAGAAAAGCAGTGACATTATAATTTATACAAACATTATGAAGACATTGGAGAGCCAAAAATGCTGGGCGACATTGGCGAATGCCCCAAATTTTAAAGATTGGTATTATCCATTTCCTTCTCAATTCTTCATAAAATTTACAAAATAAAATGACATGAATAGTTGATTGTTCGGAAACAGAATCGCATGGGCAGTTTGATAATTTTTTTGACCAATTGTTAGCAGTTGGAAATGTCACCAGCCTATGAAAAATATTCAGTCGAAAACGAGTGAGAACAAACTGTCATATCTATTGTCAGTTTTTTGTAGGTACAATTGCATGCCAAATGAAGTTGATATCATAAGGTTGTGGCTCACGGACAGTTTTGTAACTTCACTCGTGAATCTCAGTCTCTCCATATGGTTCATACAACGTTTCTTAAAATCTTTTCTTGCGATAGCTGACATAGAAAAAGGATTGTTAAAATATTCAGGATTACCAATGTCTGACATAAAGTCCCTCACATATTTAATCCATTTTATGTCGAGGCAGTAGTCCAATTTAAGAGCATCCTGAAGCACTAGCTGGTTAAAGCGGTTTGTCTCTGACTTCCAGATACGATGCCACAGGATTACGGGTTGAATTTTTATGATATCCGTTATGTAGGGGACTCCCAACTCAGCATGGCAGACATAGGTAGACGTGGAAGCCGGAACCGCCAATAAATATCTAAAAAATGCATTTTCCACTTTCTGCAGTTCAGAAACATTACAATGTCCCCAAATCCCTGCCCCATATGTTGCTACACTCATACATTTTGCGTTATATATTTTGATCAATTCCAGAGGAGGTCTTTTTCCTAATTTTTGAGAGAAATTAACGAGGGCAGTGGTGGCTCTCATAAAAAGGAGTTTTCTTGACATGATTGCTTGGCCCCAAGAGCCCTTATCGTCTACAAGAATCCCCAAATATGAATAGGTAGAGGTAATATCCAATTTGCTCCCATTTAAATAGATGTCCTTTCCCTTTTTGTTACCTTTGCCACAGTTCATCACAAAAGTTTTTGAGGCATTTATCCTCAAGTCAATGCCTTGCATATATTTATTGTATGATTCCAATGCCTGCTGAAGAGCTAAAGGTGTCCTAGCTAAAATAACAGCGTCGTCCGCGTAAAGCAGTGCTGGTATGCGTCTGGGAGCCGCATTTTGTTGTACTTGGGGGACGTCCTGACTTCCATCCAATAAGGCCTTCTCGAGACCATTGGTATATAGTGTAAAAAGGAATGGGGCCAGGACGCACCCCTGTCTTACCCCTCTGAGCACCCTAAATGATGAGGTACATTCTCCCGCACTACCAAATCGGACTTGTGCTGAAGCATCGCTGTAGAGAGCTTTCAGGAAATCTATTAGGGGTTCCTCTACTTGCATTTCTTTTAAAATGTACCATAGTTTCCCATGGGAAACGCAGTCGAAGGCCGAGGAGGGATCGACAAACGCTAGGTGAAGTTTTCCTCTTTTCGCCCGCGTGTATTTACCCAGCAAAATAGCAAGATTAAGGCCCTGGTCTATTGTCCCCAGACCTTCCCTAAAACCAAACTGTAGATTGGACAGTATGCTCTTTTCTGTGGCCCAAGTTTGCAATCTCGTGAGGAGGATCCTACCTGCTACTTTTCCTAGTGAGTCTAGGAGTGAAATTGGTCTGTAGCAGGAAGGAACCTGTCTATTGCCTTTTTTATAAATAGGGACCATGATGGATTCCGTCCAACTGTTAATAAGGCCCTGCGAAGAGGTTGCGTTAAGAACGCGTGTCAGAATTGGAGCCCAGAGGTCTGAGTTGTGTTTATAAATATCTACAGGAACCCCATCAGGTCCAGGGGCCTTAGAACCTTTACTTTCATTTAATGCTACTAGGACTTCATCGAGAGAAAAAGATATCTCAATTGGGAGGGCCATAATGTGTTCAGGTGGAGATGATGTAAAGTGATTCACCCATTGGGCCTCGTCTATCGTTGCCTCTATAGAGGGAGAATTATCAGATAGAAGAAACGGAGACCTAATTACTTTCCAGAATGCTTTGCTGTCATTCTGGATACTGGCCCTGTGTAGATCTTCCCACAAGGAGTTTTTCATTGTCTTTTTCCTAGTCGAAATAGCCTGATTATATAGTTTTCTTGCTTGCTGGACAGCTTGTCTATCTCTATCCCTATTATGAATCGCTTTTTTTAATGTGCGGTAAGCGTTCGTGCAGTTAGTATCAAACCATCTTAATTTCTTAGAGTCACCCTTTTTTCTCTCTACAGACAGGCAGCTTTTTTTTATAGCCGTAATGTGGTTAAAGCTTTCTAGGACCAGCGAGGGAGAGGAATTCTCGTTCAAAGAAGTCAAAATATGGGCTAAAGCCTTAACCACTACAGAAGATGTGATGGTATCGGGATCTACAAGTTCCCATTTCAGAGAGTAGCCATTCATACTATCAATAGCCAGGTTAGGACAGGTATGATATAATTTATTCGTTTTACTTTTATTATAAGAGATGGTGCTTTTTCTCTTAATTATTAGTGTTTGTGGAAAGTGGTCGCTAATGGCGATCTTATGTGTGATGAATTGCTTTACCCTATTCCCTAGAATATTTGATACCAAAATATAATCTATTACCGAACCTGCCCCTCTCCCATTATATGTTGGTGAAAAAGCAGTTGGGGGAGTACTATTTCATTTGCAAAACTCAAATTCAACATAAATATGGTCTCATTCAGAGCACTCCCAAGAATGTTATGAGGGAAATTAGTTAGATTGCGATTTTCCTCATCGTTCAAGCCACATATCTGGTTGTTGTTGTTGGGGCACAGGTTAGCATTAAAGTCCCCTTCCCAGATAATCTGGGCATTTCCTGAGCTGACCATCTGAATTTTATATACAACTTGTCTAAATTGGTCTATAACTTCAAATTCATTCTCTTTAGGGATATTATTATAAAAGTTCACAAGTATTAATGTGTCGTTCCTATCCGTTATGAGAGTAATAATTTGATAATAGGAATTTGAAGTCTCAAAAGTAAGATTTTTTGCTATCACCAGGTTAGAAACATATGTACATAGGCCTCCCTTTGATCTTCCATGGGAGGACGGAGAGGCCGGTGTATGGAATGTTTTGAAGACATTTATATTGATTTCATTTTGCGACCATGTCTCTTGGAGACAAAGAATATCCATATTCTTAACAAAGTCGAGAAAGAGGTTGTTGTGAAGTTTGGAATATAAGCCCCATATATTCCAATATGTGATGTTGATATGTCCATCCTCTTTCCAGGGTATTATAAGTGACTGGGGAACTAATCCTGGTACATCTAAATTGGATGAGATAGAATTCATGGATTCCTCTCTGATATGGAAAGGAGCAGGGATTTCCTCCTGCATTGACTCATTCTGTGGCTGCCCATAGATAATATGATCTTGGGCTGCTAATTGAATCTCAGGCTCAGGTAAGCCCCTTTGAAGTGGGGTAAGCGAGCTAATATCTAGATTTTCAACTAGAATCTTTGGTCTTTTTATTATCTTTGGGAGTAGTCAATCTGGGTCCTCTAGTGAGGTGAGTGCACTAAAGCGATTATTTACAGGGACGCTATAATTTTGGTTAGACGTGAACTGGTACTGGACCGATTTCATTAAATCAAAGGGAGGGCGATAAAAGAAACCTAAGGGAAGTATGTTAATCCCTGTTTCGAATGTACTTTTGGCCGCTAACCCCAACATTTTTTCGACTAACCAAGGAGAGCGGAAAGTCAATACCAAACAATCGCCAGTGAACAATTTCCTAGTTCTTCCGATCCATCCTATTCTGCGTATCATCTTAAACTCTTCAAACAGAGTTCTGGTATCACCCACTCTATCCCCCAGCCAGTGTAGTGCTTTGTTCCTTGGTGATTCACAGGTCTCCTGATCATCTTGACCTAAGTGTGGAACGTTTCCAAAAATCACTGTATAGGGGGTACAGGCTGGAGGAAGGTCCAAATGTAAAGGGGGTGGTAACTTTATGGGTGTTGCTTTAGGGGCAGATTTGGTATGTTTATCAATGACTAAATGGGACGCGGTGACGTGATTTTGTTGTGTCCTGGTTATCCTGGAATGATTACTAGATTCGAATATGGGGGTATCGCCAGAAAAATCAGTATGGGGCAGGAATTGTCGTGGTTTCCTGGTATCATTCACGTCACTGCAAATAGGCTTGGGGCTGGGGGATGGAGTTGTCTTATAGTCATTACAGGGAGGGAGTTTAGCCACAAGGGTCTCGATCCGATCCAGTCTTACGCCGATAGACTCGACTGCTCCTCTCACATAGGAGTTTTGGCTTTTTAGAGAAGAGAGGATACTGTCCAGATCAATCCCCTTAATATGTTGTTTTGCAGTGTTTGCTGCTATTAAAGATGTAGAGGGGGTTTGTGAAGTACTAAGAACCTTGTCTTGGCCATTTTTCCTTACTATATTCTCCTTATCCCTGTGCACTCTTGGTTTGCTTATCTCCCTTATGCCCCTTCCTGGCTTTCCCGACTGTTTCCTAACTGATTTTTTTTCCTTATTTAATTGTGAGGGGATTGTGTCACCCTGATTGTTGTGCACTACGATGTCACAAATGGTTTGTTGAATACATCCATTAACTGATGTTCCGGTGACAGGAATCACGATAGGAGTAGGGGTTCGATTGAGAGTGACTTGGTCATCCTCTGCTCTAACTTCTCCAGTCATCAACGATCCAGCTGCTAAGGTTTGTTCTACTGTGGAAATTTTTTTTTCTATTGCCCCCATAGCCCCAGTCAAGTATGTTAGAAGTGTTTGCTTTTTGGGTTTCTTAATGTCCATTCCCTCTGGTGGATCGCAACTCAGTGCTTTCCTTTTACCCATAGTGAAAAATCCCTTTTTAAAGCGTGACAGCAAATAAAAATATCAACTTATTGTAAAATCTATCTAAGAATTTTAATTACTACAATCATTAGGTTTCAAATCGGGAGCAATTTCTACTATAACAGAGATTACCTGCAGGATTACTCCAGTCCGTAAAGGGAGGTTAAATAGGCTGATGGGGGGATATAATAAGGCCACGAGGGAGGGCCTAGTCCGGTCCCACACGGGCACAGACGGGCAAGGACGGGCCCGCCCTTGGCCCGGGCTTCGCCGGGCGCGGCCCGCGCGTGTCCCGCGCTGCGTGAGCTCCTGATTGATTTTAAGCTGTTCCGGCGCTGGTTAGCGTCGTCATCATCAAGCGCTGTTGCAGAGAATGCCGGGAAGTGGAGTTTACATGGGCCGTTCCCCTCACAGCGATGAAACTCCAGAAAAACACAGCCCAGCAACCCTTCTGCGAGCCGTTCCCCTCACGGCAGGTAGGTGTTTGTGACTGTAAGGCTCAGTGTTCTGCACAAGCGTCCCAGTTACACTCACAAGTCTCTACACTTCAGAAACAGGTTGAGGAGTTGGAAAACCGCAACAAACGGAATAACCTACGTATTTACGGACTGGGAGAAGGACTTGAGGGATCTGACCCATTGACTTTCTTTAAATCTTTTCTTCCCAAATTGCTCAACATGCCTGAAGGAACTATCCTCAACATTCAACGCGCTCACAGATTGGGACGTCCCTCATCTATTGCTTCACCATCGCAAAGACCAAGAGGAGTCATCTTATATTTTTGGGAATATACAGACTTGTTGAAAGTTTTATCAGCAGTCAGAGCATTTCCGAAAATTACTTGGTCAGGTTCGTCTATCTTCTTTGCACAGGACTACGCCATGGCTACCGCTAATAGACGTAAGGCTTTCCTCAATATGAGACCTGACCTACGTTCTCTGGGAGCCCGATATGGCTTATTTCATCCATGTCTATTCAAGGTCACGTATAACAACAGAACAACAACATATGAAGACCCGATACATCTCCAAAGCTTCAATAATTCATGCAAAACAGATGTTATGGATTCGTCAGGACCCTCGTCGTCATTTAATGCTTAATTAATTGTGCTTGTTTTCTTCTGTTCCCTCACAGGTTGCCTCAGGCTTCTACTCTTCTCTTCATAGTTTCCTTATACTCAAGACTTGTCTCCTTAGACTGTTGTTAAGCTTATTGTTATCACAGAAGTTTACTTGATTTTAGCCGGTTTAATGGTATCCCTTTGCTCTCACGTTTTCCTGTATGCTTTAATATTTATTCTAGTTTGTTGTCATTTGTCTCGTCTCCACAGATTTCATACCCTTGTAACGTGGTTTCTTCCTGATTCTCCGTTCGGTTGATCCTGGATGTGTCGCTTACTCCATGTGGTTCCATCCCCCCTACTCGTATATTCCTGAATCTCCCCCTTGGAGGTATGTAGGTATGTTGTTTCTCTGTATTTCTTTTTTCTTTTTATCTGTCCTCCATGAATCTGCTTGCTTCTCCTCTCCAACTAATCTCCTTTATCTCCTTTTAGGTGTCTTTACTCCTTTTAATCCCTTTGTCTTTTTTCATTACACTCAGTCTCTTTTTTCGGTCTTTCCTATTATTGATGTTGTCGCATCTCAATTCTCATTGTTCCTAACTCCTGTCTCTATTCGCTTACTTCTTCTTAGCATCCTTTTTTATAATTTTCCTATCTACGTATTTATTTCACTGCTCCTTTATTTTTTCCTGTTGATGCATCAGGTACACGTGTTTCTCCTTTTTTCTTTCGAATCTTTATCTCATTATATATTATTTACTGTAATGCATCATAGGATTTATTCTTGCTTCTTTATTTTTAATTTACGTTCAAGTGAGTTGGGTTATTGGCTTGCATTTGTTGCATTCATTATTTTTTCTAAGATGTTATGTCATTGAAATTAGTATCTTGGAATGTTAGGGGACTCAATTCTCCTATTAAGAGGCAAAAGATCCTGACCCATTTCGCAAATTTGAATGCCGACCTGGTATTTCTCCAGAAAACGCACCTTACAGAGCTGGAATTGTTGAAAATGAAAAAGAAATGGGTAGGGGATGTTTTCTTTTCCATTGGTGATGGCAAACGTAATGGTGTCATGATACTTGTCTGTAAATCGCTCCTTGTTAAACTTATCTCGCAGGAGTCTGACACCGAAGGCCGTTGGCTTAGTGTCAAGCTATTGCTGAAGGATGTTCCGGTCTCTTTATTTAATGTCTATGCCCCTAGTGGTGCTGACTCCTCCTTTTGGTCTGCACTAACACAGCAGATTACTCTTTGTAAGGAGGATAATTTTATATTAGCGGGAGATTGCAACCAAGTATTTGACCCCTTTATAGATCGCAATTCTAAAGCTTCATTTATCCGTAAAAAATCACACAAATCCTTCGTCCATACTATTAACCATCACAGTTTATTAGATGCATGGAGACTATGCAATCCAATCACTAGAGAGTATACCTTTTATTCCCCGGTTCATCATTCACAATCATGAATTGATTACTTTTTTGTCTCACATAATATTTCTCAAGCATTAATGAGTGCAGAAATAGGACATATATTATTATCTGACCATGCCCCTGTTTCAATATGTCTTGATATCATACCCAAGGCTAATGTTTCCAAGAGATGGCGTTTTAATAACGCTCTCTTATTGGACCCGATATTTCCTGCCTCATTTACTACCTTCTTTAATGAATACTTCTCAATTAACCAAACTGATTCCCTTCCCTTCTCAACTATTTGGAACGCGTTTAAGGCCTCAGCAAGAGACTTTATAATAAATTATGTTGCTAGAAAACGCACTATGGCACGCAAATGGACTCAAGCTCTCCTCCTTGATATAAAGAGACTGGAACATTCTTTCTATACCTCTAATTCGAAAGCTGTTTTGAATAATCTCATAAAGGCAAAATTACAGTTTAACAAAGAATCAACTGACAATGCTTCATTATATTTATTAAAGTCTAGTGCAAAATTCTATGGGGGTAAGAATAAAGCAGGGAAAATTCTAGCTAATTATTTGAAAACTAGAAACAAGAAGTTGAACATTGACTCTATTTATGATGATCATTCAGTTTTACAATTTAAAGATACAAGTATTTTAAATGCTTTCACTTCTTTTTACAAATTATTATACTCCTCCAAAACAAATCTTACGGACCTCATGCTATCCAATTTCTTCTCTACTATACAAAAATCTCAGCACTTCTCTCCTGATCTATCATCACTAGAATCTGATATATCACACCAAGAATTGCTCGATGCGCTTAAACACCTCAAAAAAAAAAAAGCACCTGGACCGGACGGTTTTACGGTTGAATTTTTTCTTTATTTCTCCAAACTTTTGTTGCCCAAGCTGTTACTTTTGATTGATTCATTTTGTCTTCTGGAAAAATCAGTTGGTTCTTTTTCAGAAGCACACATATGCCTCATACCCAAAGAAGGTAAGGATCCCAAGCATTGTAAAAACTATAGACCTATTTCTCTCGTAAACATAGACTACAAAATTATTTCCTAAAGCATTAGCCCTCCGTTTGGAATCTTACCTACCACATATTTTAGGCAAAGAACAATCTGGTTTTGTTTAAGGACGCGTCATTACAGACAATACACAATTATTTTTTGATATTCTTTCTAAAGCTTCACATTTGAAACATCCTCTTGCAGCAATAGCCTTAGATGCCGAAAAGGCTTTCGATAGAGTCGAGTGGCGTTATCTGTTTTACACCCTTAAATGGTTTGGCTTTGGTCCTAAATTTATATCCCTAATTTCCCAATTATATTCAAATCCACGCGCTAATGGGTTAATCTCCTCATTTTTTGATCTCGGTCGAGGTGTACGGCAAGGATGCCCTCTTTCTCCTTTTCTTTTCAACCTAGCCCTTGAGCCTTTCATTTCCAAAATTCGTCAAAACGTGCTTATACATGGTTTCGAGACGCCCACAACTCATATTAAACTTGCGGCTTATGCCGATGACATTTTGCTTTGTATTTCAAACCCTAATGAATCTGTTCCTGCATTTTTAACAGAAGTGCGCTCCTTCTCCCTTATTTCTGGATATAAATTAAATAGTGATAAATGCGAAATTCTTCCCTTGACTAAATACACTTTTAAAGCAGACTTTACATCAACTAATTTCACATGGAAATCCAACCATATTAAATATTTAGGATTACAATTCGCGCCTACGATCCCAGGTAGCATTATGTATGAATACCTGTATTCAGAAAATCTTGGAGCTTACTACTAAATGGCATCCTCTTTATTTATCTTGGTGGGGTCGCCTCGACACTATAAAGATGATGCTTTCCCCCATAGTGTTATACACCATCTCCAACATACCGGTTCTTCTCTCAACAAAATGTTTTAAATCTATTAATTCTATCCTTTCTTCCTTTCTATGAAATAAGAAGAAACCCCGCATGTCTGTGTCCAGATTAATCCGTCCTAAGGCCAAAGGGGGAGTTAATTTTCCCAACTTTATTGCTTATTAAAAAGCCTTTTTATTGCGTCAAGCCTCATTCTGGATATTGGACTCCACAGATGATTGTTCTTTATGGACGCTGGTTGAAAACTCATTTTTATCTCCATTCTCTTTTCAAGAATACTTATCCTTTTCCCGCAAACCTCAAACTCTTTCTACTCCCATACTTAAACTCACTTCTAAACTTCTGGACTCACTCTACCCTCCGACCCACAGCACTCTAGACTCCTTCCTCGCTTCACCTATTTGGCACAACAAAACCCTATTAATACGCAACAGGCCCTTTTACTGGAAGACTTGGAGACAAAAAGGCTTAGTTTGGATTCATCAACTATTTACCAATTCGGAGTTCATTCCCTTTGTATCGCTCAAGCAATTATATGATTTACCTAATTCATTTTTACCTAAATATCACATTCTTAGAAACTCTGTTCTTGACACTTGTACCCATTTAATTAATACCTCTTCTATAGCCTACAACTGTACTTTTCCTACAGATTTCTCTTCTCTACTTCGCACCTTACCTAAGGCGTCCAGAATATATACTTTCGTCCAGTCTCCTGACAAAAATAGGCTAAAATCAAAGACAGAGCTAGCCTGGGAAAAAGATTTTAACACATCCTGGTCTCTTTCTATGTGGAGTAATTTATGGATCAAGATCTGTAAATCTACACAAGCAGCTAGTCTAACGCAAACATTATTCTATATTTATAATAGGCTTTTATTGACCCCAACTACCTTGAATAAAAGATTCGCCTGTGTACCCGATACTTGTTGGACTTGCCATTCTCCAAATGCTGATTTATTCCACTTGTTATTTTCTTGCCCATTAGTGCATGACTTTTGGAAGCGTGCGTGGTCTCAAATCAATTCCATTTTCGGTACTAATGCTCCCTTCTCTATCATTAGCATCTTTTTAGGAAGTATCTCACCGATATGGCTTGAGCATTCACACAGTGTTCGAATTATTGATCTGTTATTGGTGGCTGCTTTTCAACAGATAACACGGAATTGGAAGGATTTCTCAAAAATTTCTTACAAAGCATGGTGGTATGATATTTGTCATAATCATAGATTGGATACTTTCCTTATCTATCCCACGCATTTGTCCACAAAACGTCTTCTATTATGGTCACCTGTAACAATGTTTTTTGACACTTGTGCTAAACGATCTTCTTCATTATCTCCTGCCCAACAAGAAGTGCTTAAACCCCCATGAGTCCTCCAGACATTCCCATTTTTTCTACTTTATCTGTTGCTTATTCCATTTTGATCCTTTTTAAAGTTATTGTTTTATTATATAACACTTTCTCATGTATTACTTATTGACTGAGTATATGATGTATTGATTGTTGAACACATATATGTATTGTATATTGACACCTCTATGTTTTCAATACAGTTTTTCTTTTGAACTTAAAAAGAATAGAGATAGGTGTATACAGTGAAATCATTTTATTTTGAAATTAACATACTTCTTTTTGACTTTCCTATTAGTTCGTATTCGGGCCTTTGTAAGAAACCGAAGTATATATCTCACGTGACCCCTACACATGCGCAGTCTAAGTGAGCCAGAATCTGCGATGTAATCCTTGAACCCCATCCAATGACGAGAACAGTAACATACCCTGGGAACCAGTATGATGTCCTGTGAAAAGGAACACAATTATATGAAGTATATACTTTGTGTTTGATAAAGATGTGAATGCAGGTGGGAATAAAGATTTATGAATAAAAATTAAGGGGCGGGATCATTTAACAATAAACTGAAAGACGTTATTGAAAATTTAGTATGGTGTGATGATCATCCCCTTTGCCTGTCCTACCAGAATTAGGAGTTTTATGAAACTGAAACATTAATGGGTGGTACATGACTTTAGAAGGGTATAATTGAGGTACCTTTAGTTAGTTAGTTAGACAGACTGAGATTTGCTGAATGCTGCAAAGCTTGGGATGCTGTCGGATTGATGAACAAATGCTGAAGAAGAATCGAATTGCAGAATTATTGATCTAAGCCAAATAAATTAGAAGGAGATCGCAGAAGAATCAAGGAGGAAGATAGTGTCAGAGAGGGATGTGACGCAGGCGTCGGATCTAGAAGAGTTCACCTTATCCTGTCCTGAATCCTGAAGCCTTTGGCTCCTGCACTTTCCCCAGGGGACCCTTCTCAGCTCCTTGGCCAAGGGGTTGGTTTTCACACCGATTTAGGTAAATATATGTCTGTGTATTCACAATTGTACTGCTCTCTCTATCCTCTCTTTTCTAAGTATCGTCATTGTAAATTTTTGCTAATTTAATTTTTCATTCTTTGGGAGACAGAGACTGCACTGTACTTTGAGTTTGGCTCACCTAAAATTAATTTAGATAAAGCATTTAAAATGTTCCAGAGTCTGTGGTCATTTATATTGCAGAAAGAATTTTTAATATATGTCATTTCACCATCAACTAGTTCAACTAATGGTCTATTGACCAGAGGAAAGAACTTTTTGATCAGTGAAAGGTTAGTTAGGAATGACACATAACTAATCTCAGAAAGAATATATATAAATTGACTCCAGGGGTATTAACTGGCCTGAGTGAGTGTGAATGTGTTTATGGGCCCAGGTGAGTATATGGTATTAGAGAATTTGAGGCTGATTTACCGCTGGATCACCCATTAACTTGATTTAAACAGGAATCAACTGGGATTATTGGCAGAACCTCCGGGGTATTCAGTTAAACCCTATACATGACAAATATTGGCCATTTGATAGAGAGGGTTGCCAACTTTCCCAGACAAAAAGTACTGGCCATCCGCTCACGTTTTAAGATTCTAAAAAAGCCTGAGCCTGATTCTTAAGTAGAACTTTATTTGAAATGTCTGTATTCATTTTAACATGCTCTTTCCACCTTTGTTTACTTTAATTATCAGTCAGAGGTCAACAGAGCAGCTGTAGAGCACATTTTAAAGTTTTTTTCTCTAACATTCACATTCTAAAGTATGTGCTGATATGGGGGAAAAATACTGGCTTTAAGTGATTTTTCTAATTTTTGTACTGACAGGACATGGGACTGCAGGTCATGCTGGTTAAACTGGCCAGGGGGCAACCCTGTTGATAGAACATGTGGATAAATAATGCAGATTCTCTACATGACTCAATTTGTTGTTTGGTTGGATACCACTGAGTGCCCTCTATTTTTAGATCTGTCTACAAACATCCTTTTGCACAGGGATTGCAATTACCATCTGTGTGAAGTTGACAGCACCAGATAATTGCAGTTTGTGATAAACTCAGAATCCCAGATAAGTTTCAGTAGGGAAATCCTTCTGAAATTTACTAGGGTAAAAAAGGTTTGAATAATACCAGGACAAGTAGACTTTGGTACAGTAAGCACCAAATCCACATGCTACGCCCAGGACCCTGGAATTATGCAATTGCGCAGCCACAGTGATTTTCACATCATTATATAGTTGCCGGATTTGCCAAATAATCCCTCATATGCTGCATAACCTGCAGGTTATATCATTTTGTTTTTAGCCCAAACAGTTCAAAAGTTACTAAAAAAGCAGCAACATGTGTTGCCACACTGTGGAAGGCCATTTGCAAAGGTTGACTTGCCATCTTTATGTTGCTATTGCTATATTTGGGTGTTAAACTGTTACTTATGAGATGCAACGAATGCCCAAAAAGTGTTAATAAGTTTTAAAATGACAAAATAATGAAGTGAAACTATCAGAAAACGTGCTGCATTATGCCTCATAATTTGGCTTTTCTTGCTGCATAATCATACCCAGGTCCTTCGGCTATTTGGGTTTCCCCATTGTTTTGTAATAATTTACAAAAGCCTGCCGTGTAATTCGGTCCTCCACTGCTGCATAATTCCAGTGGCTCTGGCTATGCACAAATTGTTGTCAAAATGCTGAACCTTGCAGTGTTGGATTTAATTGTGTGATAGCTATGTCATATGACACCAGGGCACTTCCAATCAAAGCCGAAGTGTAGCATCTATATAGTGTTACAAGTGATGTAGTGGAAATCACATTTTATTTGTAGTGGTGCATTATAATTACACGTGTAGAGTGCACCCACATATAATCATTCATATTAACATGAGGTGTTAGAATTGTGAAACATATTGACCTGAAACGTGAAGTGATTAGGCCATTGGAAAGTAACATGGAGTATTAACGTAGAAAGTGAATGTAACTAGCAGAAATCGTTAACGTGAAGAACCTGTGTTATGAAACTGACAATTATCCATGTCTTAAATGTGTATTAATCATGTTGTTTTACATGTAGGTAAATGCATTAATTGAATGTGCCTTATTTTCTATGCAAATTTGTAAAAGCTCATATGCTGTTTCCTTGTGCTACCTTAATCTTGTAGGCCTGAAATGCAGTTCCCTGGAAACTCTTTCTTTGGAATTCATAATTTAATTTCATGTGTGCTGTGTAATTTGTTCTTTCTCATGCTTTGTGTTGAAGGTGAAAGAAGCATTTCTTTTAGTTAGAGTAATGTCTTTGTTTTCAGGCAAGGAGAGAAGAAGCTACAATCATATAGCTTGAGTAGATAAAGGAAGGTCATTGTGCTTCGCACAAGAGAAGGCCTGGGAACCAAGGACAAATTGTTGCAAGAGAAGAACACCGTTGTCCGATGAAAAACTACTTTTAAGACTATACCCAGAGCAGATGGTGTGACCAGCAGTGATTCTCGGGAAAGATAACTGCAATAATGCAATGTTGGGAGAAGGGAAAGTGCCCACTTCTTCTGCCTTCAGAGAGTGAGCATCTGAGAACAAGCTCTGTCATGATAGCTTTATGCTATCTGACCCATCAATAGTGGAGAGACTTCTTAGGAAGACTCCACATGCTGACACCTTTGTATTCCTTCTCCTGAAGATGCTTAAGTAGGGATGTCACTTTAGTATTAGTGTAGGGATAGACTAATGCTTTTACTCATCAACTTTCGATTTAGGGAAAGTGGACTCATGCATTCTGATCCTCTCCATTTTATTTCTTGAATTAATTGTTTTAAATATGCTACATCGCCTCAATTGGATACGCAGATTTGGCTTTATACTGATTCCGATTTATTTTTACACTCTCATCTTGAGGTGTCTTTATGTTCAGTTATTTGTGGCTTTGTAATAAATGAACTAACCTTACGTACCTGTCTATGGTTACTATGTATCAAAGAGAATTCTTGTTTAATTGATTGGCAGTAATAGCGACCTTTCTCCCCACTACGCTTACATGCTGCTAAAAAGAACCATTGGATTGTGTTTCTAGAACAGGTCCAGAAATTATTAGCCTGGCCCTTTCAAAGTCATCATGTCTCGATTCGGTGGTCGAAATGGAATTACAGAAGTGTAAGTACTCACTATTCCACAGTACTCCTGAGAAATGGTGAAACTCTTACATAGAGAGAGGATGTGGCGTAGAGGGTAGAGCTGCTGACTATGCAGCTGGGGGGAACCAGATTTGAGTCTCAGCGTCCTGTGATTCCGGGCAAATCATTTAATCTACCGTGCAAGTTTGCGCTACATAAAAAAACCCTGAATATATGTATATATATTCACTGAAAAAACCATAGGTTTCAGGGACGTTATAGTTAGTTGGACATTTCACTCATACAAAACCATAGAAATTCCCCCGTTATAGTTAGTTCAGCTAACTATAACTCGCGCCCCTGCAATGCACTGCTGATGACGTCACATATTACATCATTCATGACATGGTCATTGACATCACTGATGACATCTCAAATGACATCACTGATGACATCACTGATGACATCATCAATGTGAAAATCTGATGCACCTCCTCACACCCTAATATGACCTTTGATACACCGTCTGCAAAATACAGAATACCATTTTTGAAACCATAAACATACCAATACCAGTTACTACATATCTAGTCACTGATTTTTAGGTCTACACATACATCCACTCATTCACCCATACAATCACTCATACATGCAATCATCAATACAACACTATCATATACACTCATACACCTACACAGATACTCATACACCAGCACTCCTCCACAGTTACTCACACACCTAGTCAGTCAGGCAAATAATCAATCACACTTTCATTTACTGACCTATACAGGTATACACACACCACCTCACTTATTCAAACATCTAGTAACACATACTTACTCTATTATACAACCACTGATACAAGTACACACTCATCCATATAGCCACTCTTACTATCACTGACTCTCACATATAGTCATTTTTATACACCAACTCTCACATACACTGCCTTTTACATATGTACTTAGTTGGACATATACCACTGTGACATCCATTCACTCACCAACAGACCCAAACACACACTCACCCACCCATACAACTGTTTCCACATGCACTCTTAAACTCATACACCCAGTCAATCAACCACTCACACATCCATGCACAAAGTCACCCCCCCCACCCAACCACACAGACTCAGTCTCCCATACAAATACTCAGGCAACTAATCAATAACCCATATAGACACTCATGTAGCTACTGACCAACTGATGCAGCAGCTTACACAACAGACAGATTGATACAGACATTCACACAGTTTAGTCACTAACCCATGTATTTAGTGAGACACATTTAATCACTCACTTAAACAGTTAGTCACACACCTACTAAATCCTCCATCCAGACACTTATACATCCACTCATTCTTCAATACAGCTTGGTATATACATAATACATATTTCAATTTTAAACAAAACCACATTCACTGGATGATATCATCAGTGATGTCATCCGTGATGTAATTTGAGATGTCATCAGTGATGTTATCAGTGAGGTCACTGACCATGTTATGAATGATGTAATATGTGACGGCATCAGCAGTGCATTGCGGGGGGCGCGAGTGATAGTTAGCTGAACTAACTATAACGGGGGAATTTCTATGGTTTTGTATGAGTGAAATGTCCAACTAACTATAACGTTTCCACTGGAGTCCAACCCACGTTTTTTCATTATACTGTTCTATTAAAGTTACATTTCTATTTATTTCTTTTTTAATAAATGTTACTTATTTTTTCAAATACATAACTAAGTGTATAAGTCTTCTTTTTCTGATGACACTTGTCTATTGTTTATTGTGAAAATCATCTGTTTATAGGAGATTTTAAGGACAACATTATTTAATATTAGAGTGCACCTACCAAACATAATCTAACTGACTATTAGACAAATGAAGCCTGGGTAATTGTACAACTGCAAGAGTTCTATGAGTGTATCACTTTATAATATCATAAGTACTGCCCGTGTGATTACAGAACAAATAAGGCACTGCCTAGGACCACCGAGGCTTCAGGGACTGCCAAGGCCCACCCTGCATATTTAAATAAAGACCCAGAGTTTGGCGATCCCCGGACTTTAGTTGGCCTCGAACCCCCCGAACAATTAGTAAACAATACCCAGGAAGGTGGCGCTCACCTAGGCTGCAAAACGTCTCTGTGCCCTTCCGCGCCTAATGTACATGTGACATTAAGATCCCCAGTCCTACAGAGGCCCCGCAATATAATAATTGGATTGGCCACGGAACATTACCCACCCACCAGGGGCCTCATTTAAAAGAACGGGTGAGACCCCGCTTTTTTTTTGTCCTTTTCTCTCCATTTTTACCATCCGCATCCCCTCTATTACAGCGATACGAGGTTTTCCTCCTCTCGCTTCAAGTAGTCGAACAAGTATGTGCTATCACAGGGTGGAAGCCATGCACCACCCTCTAATAGCAAACACAAATGTCCAGCAAATGCACACCCCGGGACATTGTATGAGCTGCGCCTGAGAGGTCGCCCTCCCTACTACCATGATGCATTTGTTAGTATAAATGCATACTAACACTACTTACACACGTGTAGTACAGTGACCAGAATGTAGTGAAGAAGCAGAGGAAGCGCAAAATCTAAATATATAAATCCTACCAGAAGTTGGATGACTAGTTCAATGAGCCAACAACCCTGGCATGAGTAGAAACAGCTACACTAACAAAACGGGTCTTCAGCACAATGCAAGCAATTTTGAAATATTGCTGAGTGGTGCCTTCTTTTTGCCTTCTCCCACTCGTCGCCAAATTTATGTAGTGAAACGGCAGACAGCAGTGAATCCAATAAGTAGATTTATTACAAGAAAACAAGACACGTGAAACAGCCACCAACAGGAGCAGACAGCAAAGCAACCGTCTAATCCAGCACCGTGTACAAACTCTGCAAGGTTTCCCTCATGACAGCCCTACATTCTAACATTACATACTGAGGGCCATATTATCAAGGAACAGCGTTAAAATTATCGCCGCTTTAGCGGCAGGAAACTGCTGCTAAAATGGCGATAATGGGCTTGATAATATGCCGTAGAGAATTTCAATAGTAGCCCATGTTCTCGTGTTAACATGGGCTTCTATTTGAATTCTCGACGGCATATTATCAAGCCCATTATCGCCGTTTTAGCAGCAGTTAAAGCGGCGATAATTTTAATGCCGTTCCTTGATAATATGCCCCTTAGATTCTAGTAGAATTACATGCTAACATTCTACTATGATTTACAATGGAATACTACATAGAGCACATGACTTTACAGCAATGAGCTCATAGTTTCATCCACGAGTCTTGACACCGGTAGGGGTAAGACTTTCACTTCCCACTCCCTATATTGTATAAACGTAAACTAACACTTCTTCCACAACTATGCTACAGTGCCCAGAGCACATCACTTTACATCAATGAGCTCACAATTTAGGCTCACGGTTTAATCCCCGAGTCTTCACACCAGTAGGGATGAGTAGTTCGCTTCCCACTCCCTATATACTATAAACGCATACTAACACTACTTACACACTTATACTACAGCGGCTAGTATCCTACGCCACCCAGAGCCCATCACTTTACAGCAATCAGCTCGGTTTCATCCCCAAGTCTTCACACCGGTAGGCGTAACTACTTCGCTTCCCGCTTCCGGAATACTATCAACACACAGTAGTGGTCAGTAGTTCACTTCCCACTCCCTGTATGGTATAAACGCCAACTAACACTACTTGCACACGTATGCTAAAAACACTAGACCACATCACTTTACAGCAATGACCTCACGGTTTAGACTCTCGGTTTCATACCCGAGTGTAGCACCATATCATATCACCACCATGCCACTCTGAGCAACACCGCACTTTCAGACCGTTAACAATGATAACTACCTGTCGACCGCCAGAATGTAATCAAGAACAAATTACAATAGTTCCTTTATTTTTTTAGCTTTCAAAAATTCTCTCTATTACTGTCTTACTACTTTTCCATATAAATAGTTTTTTTAATATTCAAGTACACATCGAAGTCAGAGATGCAACGTATTCTATCAACACACTTTCTAGAGCATTCTACAACACGTGAAGGTTAAAAGTTCATCAATTTTTTTAAACCTAACGATATTTTTTTGCAACATTTTCTTGAACATTTAACGGCACGTGCAGGTTAAAAGTTCACGATTATTTTAAGTTCGAACAGTGCCTTCCAAATGCAAGTAGCAGGTGTGGTTGAGTTGAGCAAATTTTATCCTATAATATGTATGTGCAAACTGCTTTTTCTTAACCAGTCACAAACATACTTTTCCACAAAATGAATGTGCACCCTACTTTTAAAAAACAATGCTTTTCATCTCCCAATCAGGTACCGTTTTGTATGCGAAAAGAAACTAGTTCCCCATCTTTAAACATATCTCTTATTCTACGAAGGAACTGCATGAGCTACAGACATCTTTCCATACCTTCAAAATGCTAGTGTGGATCGTAGGACATAGCTATGTTTTCTGGTGCAAGAGGTATGCAGAACATAGACGTATTGACTTAGACCTAGGTTTACAAAATGTGGACATTAAATGATTTGGACAGAGAGGATTGAAGTGGCATCAATTGTTGCCTTTGGTTAAAACCTGTTTGCATCTCCAACACCCTGACCTCATGATTGTGCACTGTGGTGGAAACGACCTAGGCACCTTGACTGGTGTAGATTTGGAAATGCTTATGAAGGACACCTTTGGACAATTGATGTTACTTTTGCCTCAAACTTTCTTTGTATATTCCAATATATGCCAAAGACAGAAGTGGAAATGTCCAAAAATTTTGTCCTCAGATTGAAAAATCTCAGAAAAAAGTCAACAAAGCTGTCTCTGCATACCTCAGAGACCACAAAATGGGGTCCATATACAACAACAACATACGTTTTGATATGGCGGCTATATACAGAAGTGATGGAGTACACTTTACAGATCAGGGAAACCGAGTTTTCCTGAATAACTTGAAGCTGTGCATCTGCACTTATATGTAGCTCCAACTAATGAACACAAGGGCTCTTTTTAGAGCCACCCTATAACTTACAACTTAGGCCCCCTATTTTAGGACCATATAACACCAACTCCCGCACCCTCGCCTAAATGTATTCTCCACACAGCTGTAGCGCAGTGGCCAGACCATCTCACTTTGCAGCACAGACCTCTCGCTTTGATCCCCAGCTCTACTCACCCATAGGGGTGAGTAGTTTGCTCTCTACAAATACCATATTGATTTACCTTCGCACTCCCTACACAACACCACTTGCACAGATGTGGCACAACGGCCAGACCACATGACTTCACAGCATATGACACACAGTTTGGGCTCACGCTTTAATCTCCGACTCCGGCAGCAGCTCAGCTTAACAACATGAGACTCTCGACAATACCTCACATATATTCCGTACCCCAGGACTTTCATACCAGTATGGGTCAGTAGTTCGTCCTAGTAGTTATAAACACATCCGGACACTACTTCCACAACTGTAGAGCAGCGGCCACGGCACATGACTTCACAGCATAAGACACACAATTTGGGCTCACGCTTTAATCCCCGAATCCCGCACCAGCTCACCTTACCCGCATCAGACTCTACCCAATACCTCACTTAATTTGCGTAGCCCACCACTTACACACCGGTAGGGGTAAATACTTCACTTCGCAACCCCTCTATAGCACACCCGAAACACCCCACAGAGGTTACAGTGCTCCTACCCTCCTATTTCCCACTGTTTCCCCCTTTTTTCACCTTACTCACTTCAACGGAATCACAAAATGGCGGCCAACACTTCCTAGTTGCAACCGCTCGCAGCCAATCAGCAACAAGCTCGTGCTCGTAACGCCTCAGCCAATCAGATGGCAGAATTCCCAAATATCGATATCTGTAAATTTCGATATATCTCAAAAACTACTGAACGAATTTACACCAAATAAACAAAAGCATGCTTTCTAGACCAAGACCCTTCTCCCTGCCAAATTTGGAGTAATTCTGTTCACCCGTTCCACCTGTAGCCTTGTCTAAAGTTTCCTATGGAAATTAACATGGAGAAAACATGTTTTGGGACCCCCCTTCTTTCTCGGCCCCCCTTGACGAATCACCCCCAAAATTTCAACATAGGAGCTGATCTCAACAAAGAATTTGTTTTGAAAAATTCACGAAGATTCATCAATCGCGCCAAAGTTATTGCGAATAGAATGTTGCCATTTCCTATAGTAACTAGGTCCTAACTATAACTACCTACTGGCGACTGCCAGTAGGATATGTATATATATATATATATATATCAGCCTGAATCCAACTCTCTGGAAACAAACGTGGCGGACACGGACCCAAATTCGTGCTTAAATGTTTTTATTTCCTGCTGTCAAGACGCGTTTCAGCTCAACGTGTTACGAAGCTGTCCCCCAGGACAGGAACTCCTCAGGATTCGAGTGATGCTATAGGGGGTCCACCTCTCGACGTCCCCAACTTCCTGCACTAAAGGCACGGAAGACTGGAGCAATCAAGCGAGGGAAGGGAAGGATGGGAACAGCGGGGAGTAGAACCTGTAAAGAAAAGTTAATACACAAAATACAACAATATACCATACACTTCAGGAAGGCTACACTCATGAATTCTCACTAAGATCACCAGGGCACTGATGCTGGCGCTTCCAATCCTTTCATACACGAGCCCATTCTCAACTCCGGAATGTTTTATTTACACACACTCGCCTTCTGTGTTTATTCTAGAAAGGTTCTCTATATGACCGTTTTCATCACAGAGCGCTCAGGTATCCCCTAAATCATCAATATCTTTTCTCACATATACCTGTCTGAGACCTATATCTCTCAGGCTGTTGGAGGAGCCCAGCCGGGATGCCTACTTCACAGACCCAAAGAACATAGATCCACAAGGAGATATTCCTTGTAGTATATCGTGAGCAATGTATGAAGAGCAACAGTTTGTTTGTGGATACCTATGAGTAATGAAGGTCTTTACGGTTTCCTCACCGTAATTAACAGATCCACAATAGGACCCCCCAGGCGGGCACCGCTTGGGCAACAATGTTTTAACAGAAGCACTAAGATATTGTCACGTGTGAATCACCTCGATTAGCCCCAAAGAGATAATTGACATGCCCTCCATGTTCCCCTCTCTCCGAACAAAAAAGAAACAAAAGCAAGGTACTACGGTACGTAGCTACAGTATACGCCCTATCGGGAATGAACGCGGTCCTGCGCTCTCAAGGGCAATCATGAACAAATGTTAGTCACAATAGCAACGTCTGTGGATACTTGCGGGGTTACGTTGGAGACCGGGTTTTGCCTCCACGGCGGCTCGTATTCGTATTCCCTGAGACGGAAGCTCCGCCGCTCCACACCGTATCCGGGAACCCCAAGGAGCAACTCTGCCACCTCGTCAGCGCATGCTCGCGCTCTCTGGTACGGAAGCCCCGCGGTTCCACACCGTCACCCGAAACCCAAACACGGCGTCCTCCTCTCCAACGTCAAAGCCGTATAACTCGTGGTTCTCCTCAAATCCTCCAGGAACAGAATCTGGAACGCAGATTCGACAAATTCAGAATTACGCACAACGTCTGTTGTGCGTCAGCGTGTATTTATACACGCGGCTCCTCCCCTCTCTCGCCGTTGTTTCTGGGAGATGTAGGCGAGGCAGGCGCTTGACGCCCGATTCATGACACAACGAGCCTTGTTCACTCAACATAGCAAGAAATTTTGTTAGTGTTTTTAAAGTGGCAGTGCAACGGAAATCAAGTGGCCACGTGACCAGGAGTACAATAGAACAGGAAAAAATACTACCAGTAATGTTCCGTACCTAATACAGCATGTTGTATAAATACTTAAATAATTCAAGATATCTGAATAAATGGAAATAAAATTGTCCATGAAAATAAAATATTAAGGTCAATAATACTTGTACATGGTGATTTCCGAATAACAGTAAAATACATCAGATTAGTGCTGTACGAGCTGATTGTAGTGATTACATTCAACAGTCAAATCACCTTATGGGATACAGAACCCTAATACAATGTACCCTGTTTGTGAAAAGGTAGTCGTATTGTTAAGTCACGCGGTCAGGAATAAGTGCAAAAGTGTTGGGAAAGTGCAAAGTGCCAAAGTAAATATTTGATTTCTTAAGAATCAGCTGTTACCGCATGTATGAAATTCATGCAAAATAGTGTCAAATAAAGTTTTAAGGTTCGTAACTCCGTATAGTATCGGAGAATGTTGGAGACAAAGAATGGTGGGAACAATCTGCAGAAGGATGTACGAATAAGAGATCTCACTAGGGATATATGCCTTTCTGTCTATTTATATTAGTTACAGTAAAATACCCGTAATTTCACGAAATTGTCAATAGTCAATCTATGTCGAAATGGAGGTCACGTAGGTAAAATTAAAGTGACTCAAAGACTCCCAACTGTAATTTATAGGATAAAGTTAATGGAGTCTTGAAACTACCTCCTAATTGGCATAAAGTGCATATGCTCCTTATATGATTAATCTAATATTGTGCAAACTAGCGGGTAATTGATATGTGCAAACAAGTGGGTATGGAAATGTGCAAAACAGCATGTGCAAAATAATGGATAAATAGTACCTGAGAAGGTACATGTGTTACTGGTGTTCTGAATATTAATGTTAAGTACATGGGCGAATTTTCTTACCAGTTAAACACTGACTCATACATTAAGGATATATACATATGTAAATAAATAAATAAATACATAGAAAATTATCCATATCTAGACTGTGCAAGAAATGTTAATAAAATCCTGGGTATAAGCATATATATATAAATAAATATATAAATACATTGTAATGCGGCGTCTCCCGCGGCGTCTCCCGCGGCCGAGAAACTCAACATGGCGCCCGCGATTGGGTGCCAGGAAGAGGAGATCGGCAGTCTAGCCCCGGTCACTATCTGCCTTTCTTTCCCCGAGGGCCCTACCTACTGACTCCTCCTACATTCAGCGGGGCAGAAAGAAGAAAACACGAGGACATCTCCTAACCAAGATACAGGGAGGGGAGAGTGACCCAGGAGCCTAGAGACCAAGGACAAAGGAGTCCTCCAGTTGATCGAAATCCCGGACTTTCGTGGACATTTTTCTTTTCTTCTCTTTTTTTGTGTGTGTTTTTTTTGTCTCCCTTCCACGTTTTGTTTCTTTGACCATTAAATATCCGTATATCACCCTCCCTGCCTCGCTGTCCTATGTGAGCACGCGACCACAGTGGTGTCAGAAGTGGGATTGGGTCCTTTGCGGTTACCATGACCCAACCCATCACCATGGAAGCGATGGTTGCTCAGCTGGCCGAAGGACAGAGGCACCTGCAGCTAGTCCTCGAATGCTAGAATCAAGAGGCACAAAAAGAAAGGGAAGCCTTTCAAACCGCCCTCAAGGAGCAGGCAGCTCTTCTTACGACCAACCAACAGGCCTAAGACACTGCCATCCTACGCCTCACTGACGCAATAAACACAACACGGGTCCGCCCCAACATACCCAACTCAGTCTTACAAAAATATCAGGAGGGGGAGGACCCTGACTACTTCTTCGTCAATTTTGAACGAGTAGCTACCACAGCCGCCTGGCCTCCTGAACGATGGGGCCAGTATATAGCCCCCCTCCTCTCTGGTGAGCTCCAGGCCGCCTATCAGGCCGCCAACCCCTCAGGCCTTACACCCTACCCTGAGATTAAAAAGACCATTCTCGAGAGGTTAGGGTTTGATTCAGAATATTACAGGGCAAAGTTCCGCAGGGAAAAGTGGGTGGCGGGCGACAACCCCAGGGCACTATATTACCGTATCAGGGATTTAGGAGAAAGGTGGTTACAGCCCAGTAAGTCCCCTGTTGAGGAAATCACGGAGAAGGTGTACTTAGAGCAGTTTTTAGAGGCACTCCCCCCCAACACCCGGTCATGGCTAAAACAACACCCCCACTTAACGGTGCAGACCGCTGTGGAGCTCGCATGTGCCTACCATAGGTCCCCCGACTTTAGGGCTCAACCTGCAAGAATTACAACCTCGACACCCCAGAGGGCTGTCTCTAGACAGAACGAGAACAGGGCTACCGCACAGGGAAAAGGAATAACGAGAACGCCCATACACCCCGTCCCTACCCCGGCAGGCCCGCAGTGCTTTAAGTGTCTAGAGTGGGGACATATTGCTAGGAATTGCTCTGTTAAGAGTTAGGGTATTGAGCCAATGGAAGTCGGATTAACTCGGGGACGAGTACTCGCCACAGGGGGTGTCCAGCCTCGATATAGGAAAACCATCCGTCTTAATGGAAAGACCATAGACGCCCTGCTGGACACCGGATGCCACCATACAGTGGTTTCCCGGGAACTGGTCCCTCTCAATCACATCACCAATGAGACCCAAATACAAGTATCCTGTGTGCATGGTGATATCCGTTTGTACCCAGTGGCTAATATCCTAATGGAGATAAATTGGGACCCAAAGGTATATCGAGTAGGGATGGTACCGGCCCTTCAAGAAAAAGTTCTCCTTGGAACAGACATACCCCGTTTCCATGAATACTTGACAGACATAGCCCAGGAAAAGCAGGAAGCCAACTGGTTGGAGGAAGCCCCTTTCTATTCAGCTGAGATAACCCAAAGAGCGACCAAAACACCAAAGACCAGAGCAGAAAAAAGAAAAGAGCGCATAGCATATTCCATGGCTTTGTCCTCCCCTGTTACCTGTCTTCTTTCCTTCCCAGACGAGAGAGAGCGGCCAGCCTAGAGTTTCAGGACAGCGCAACGGGAGGACAGCACCCTGACACATGCCTGGGACCAAGCCTGAGAAGAAGAAAACCAGAAGGTAGGCCTATACTTTTGCATCAAGAAAGGACTTCTCTATAGGATTAGTAGGGATAAGCTAGATAAAAAGGAGCAGTTAATCGTTCCCCTTGCATTCCGAGAACAAGCCCTACACATAGCCCATAGTCAGGCTGGGGGTGGACACTATGGTCAAGAACATACTCTCCGATATTTACTGGAGAAATTATATTGGCCAGGGGTATATAAGGAAGTAGCTCGGTTCTTTGCCTAGTGCCCCAGGTGTCAATTAGTTAACCCCTCAACAGACGCAAAGGCCCCATTACGGCCCCTACCCATTATAGATGTCCCTTTCAAACGGATAGGAATGGATCTAGTGGGCCCCCTTATACCCTCAGCCAGAGGCCACCAGTATATATTAGTACTGGTAGACTATGCCACTAGATACCCCGAAGCAATACCCCTGACAAGCATGACCACTCTAACTGTCGCTCAAGCCCTCATTTCATTCTTTTCTAGGGTCGGATTTCCGTCCGAAATCCTGACCGACCAGGGAACCCCTTTCATGTCTCGATTAATGAAGGAAGTCTGTAACCTTCTGGGTATTCAACAAATCCGAACAGCGGTATATCACCCCCAGACAGACGTGTTAGTGGAACACTATAACCGGACGATTAAGACTATACTGAGAAAGTGTATCACCGATACGGGAAAAGACTGGGACCGTGAGATCCCTTTGGCGCTGTTCGCCATACGAACTCCTGAGCAAAAGTCCACAGGGTTCAGCCCCTTTGAGTTAGTGTTTGGACGTAAACCACGCACCCTTTTAGACATGGCAGCCGAACAGTGGACGGAGGAGGAAGATGAGGGGAAACCACTATTAGCATACTCTGCTACCTTAAAAAAAAACCTTGCTACTCTATGGGAGGAGGTCCACCAAAACATGGAGAAGGCCCAACAAAGACAGAAGAAGTATTATGATAAAAACAGCCGGTTAAGACAGTTAACAGTGGGTGAGAGGGTCCTCGTACTTTTGCCCTCCTCGGACAAAAAGCTACTGGCGACCTGGCAAGGACCTTACACTGTGGTGAAGCAGGTAACCCCTGTTACCTACAGAATCGCGATTCCCAGAACAGGGTCCACAGGACAAGTGTTCCATATAAATCTATTAAAAAATGGGAAGAACAATCCCCTCAAAACACTTGCGATGTTACTCCCATTCAGAGTATTTCCTGTTCAAAACCCATAGAAATACCTTTCCAGCCTTCTGGCCTGTTGTCTCAGGAATGGCCAAAGACAGGAGAAATGCTTAGCAGTAGACAGAGGGAACAGTTGTACTCCCTGTTGGACTGTTTTCCGGGGCTTAGTTCCAACCATCCGGGGAGAACCACCCTAGTAACCCATGTTATAAAGACAGAAGCAGGGACAGTGAAAAAACGAAAACCCTATCGCATACCAGCAGCCAGATGCCAAGCGGTAGAGGACGAGGTGGACGCAATGTTGCAGGCAGATATCATAGAGCCCTCACAGAGTAACTGGTGCTCCCCGGTAGTGTTAGTACCCAAACCTGACGGAAGCCTTCGCTTTTGTATCGACTTCCGCCAACTCAATGCCTGCTCCAAATTCGACAGCTATCCCATGCCGAGAGTAGATGAGCTCTTAGAAAGACTGGGCAAGGCCTATGTGATGTTTACTATCGACCTAACAAAAGGATTTTGGCAGATTCCTCTCAGTCCATCTGCCAAAGAGAAAACGGCCTTTTCCACTCACTCTGGCCTGTATCACTTTAAGGACATGCCCTTTGGTTTACATGGAGCCCCTGCGACATTCCAGAGATTGATGGACGTCATTCTACGAGCCCATCAATCATATGCCGTAGCTTGTCTGGATGATATTGTGGTATACAGCCCTGATTGGAAGACGCACCTACAACACCTGCAAGGCGTCTTCTCCTCTCTACACCATGCAGGACTTACACTGAACCCCAAAAAGACCACTCTAGGAACTGACCGGATAGAGTATTTGGGTTACTCCATACAAGCAGGGACATTAAGACCACAGTATACCAAGGTAGAGGCCATACAAAATATCACCAGACCAACCACCAAAAAGGAGCATTCCTTGGCTTAGTAGGTTATTACAGGCGGTTTATCCCAAACTTCTCAGCCCTATCATGTCCTCTCACGGACTTGTTATCCCACCGACACCCTAATAAACAGATAGAATGGACTGTTAACCAAGAACAGAGCTTCCAGTCTCTAAAATACCTGCTATGTCAAGACCCTGTATTGATGTGCCCCAACTTTGAGAAGCCGTTTGTTTTAGAAACGGACGCCTCTGACCGAGGCCGGGGAGCCATCCTATCACAACCTGACCAACAAGGAGAACTACGACCCGTCTTGTATCTTAGCCCTAAACTGTTTCCTCGAGAAACCCATTACGCTACCATAGAAAAAGAGTGTTTAGCCATCAAATGGGCTATGGAGGCCCTGCAATATTATCTATTGGGACGTTCTTTCTTCCTCGTCACTGACCATGTACCTCTCACATAGCTCTCCACTCACAAAGACACAAACCCCAAGATACTCCGATGGTTCCTTTCCTTACAACCCTTTTCTTTCCAGACTCTCCATACTCCCGGACGAACTCAAGGAGATGTGGACTTTTTGTCTCGATACCCAACAACTACATGGCCCAATCGTCCATGCTTGGAGGGAAGGCAGTGTAATGCGGCATCTCCCGCGGCCGAGAAACTCAACATGGCGCCCGCGATCAGGCGCCAGGAAGAGGAGATCGGCAGTCTAGCCCCGGACTGCACAGGAGTGCAGGAAGAGGAGGGGCGTGAGGAGACAGAAAACAACGCGATGGCAGCGATGGGGGAGAGACACTGACCGGAGGAGGAGAACCCTACAGAGCTGAGGACGTGGGAAGAAACACTAGGAGAAGGAGCCCGGGAGGAGGACATGACGCTGGAAAAACCGCCTAGAGGCACGGTCCTAGAGCCAAGCCAGTCAGAGGAGGAGAAGGACGGCAAGGCTCCCCCTGCCACGGCCCAGGAGGGTCGTGGCCACAGGCAAGCACCCTTCTTTCCTTATTTTTCCACGGGCTGGTGGAGGTCGGGGAGGTGAAGGACACCTGTGTGTGCATGTGCACCCAGCCACCTATCCCCTTTCATGTATGTTCCCTGACGACCTACCCCCACAGCCCTTCCCCACACCATCAACCCCAGGTGGCGGTACACTGATTATCCCCAGCAGTACATAGTTGGTCACTATCTGCCTTTCTTTCCCCCAGGGCCCTACCTACTGACTCCTCCTACATTCAGCGGGGCAGAAAGAAGAAAACACGAGGACGTCTCCTAACCAAGATACAGGGAGGGGAGAGTGACCCAGGAGCCTAGAGACCAAGGACAAAGGAGTCCTCCAGTTGATCGAAATCCCGGACTTTCGTGGACATTTTTCTTTTCTTCTCTTTTTTTTTTGTGTGTTTTTTTTGTCTCCCTTCCACGTTTTGTTTCTTTGACCATTAAATATCAGTATATCACCCTCCCTGCCTCTCTGTCCTATGTGAGCACGCGACCACATACATATAAAAGGTTTTTTAATTGTTTGTTAAAAACATCCGCTACACTCGGTACTTTCCTAGTATATAGTATGTTTGTCTACAATTAAATAGTAACAATATAGTATCATATGCACATTTGGTATCTTCTTCGCTAGGTTCTATAATATCTGTATGCATGAAGCCCCATTTTGGCTATTGTTCTGAAAAAAGACTTTAAACATGTGTGAAGGTCTTCTGTAATATTAAGTCCATTAGGGTGCTTAGTGTCTAACTGCAAGATGTATCTGGTTTCTAACCTCCTGAGTTTGTAATCTCTATCGCCACCCCTTCTACTGGGAGAAATCGCGTCTATCACATAGTAGCTCAGTTCCTTATTGTTGGATTGATGTACTTCTCTAAAATGTCTGCCTACCGGATAAGTGTTGTCCAGGTTTCTGATAGCACGTAAGTGTTGGAGAATACGTTTGAGTACCTGAAGTTTCGTACTCCCAATGTACTTTAAGCCACAAGGGCATGTGAGTACATAAACTGCGTACTCAGTTTTACATGTGAGCAATTTCGTGATCTTGTATTTTCTTTGGCAGAAAGGTGTGGTGTACGAGACAGTATTGACACCATGCAAACATGCTTTACATGTTTTGCAATGAAAAAAACCTTTGTGTGTCTGCAGCCAGGAAGTGTTTTCCATAATTTCTGGATTGGTTGTAACGATGCTGTCCCTCATAGAGGGAGCTTTACTGTGGGTGATGGACACCCTCTGAGGAAGCAGGGGTTCTAACACCGGGTCATTCAGAACGATAGGCCAACTTGACTGTACGATCTTGTTAATTTCTTTGTGCCGTTTACTGTATCCCATAATGAGATGGAATTTCTGTATGGCATTGGGATTAGAGTCAGTTCTGACTAAAATGGGGATGTTTGTAACCTGATTGTCTCTAAGAAGATCATCCCTTTTGAGCATCTGGGTTCTGGCTATTGCCTAGTTGATGATTTTGGGCGAATAACCTCTTTCTAAAAACCTCTGCCTGCTTAATTCCTGAGCAATCTTAGAATCAACCTGGGTACTGCAAATCCTTTTGAGTCAAAACATCTCACCATAAGGGATGCTGTTTATCAAGTGTCATGGGTGAGAACTAGTTGCATGTAGCGTAGAATTTCCAGCTGTTTCTTTACGGTACCGCCGAGTTTCTAATTTGTTGTTCTGTATAAATACCTGTGTATCTAGGAAATTAAGGCAAGTCTCACTAATCGTGGCTGTAAAGTGCAGATTGAGAGAGTTGCAGTTAATATGTTCAACAAATTGTAAAGCCTGTTGTTTGGTCCCATGCCATACTAGAAACAGATCATCAATGAAGCGGGCCAAATTTTTACATTGTAATTCATAATGTCAATGTACTCCGTCTTAAGGACCAGCTCCTCCCACCAGCCCATGTGTAAGCAGGTATAGCTGGGGGAGAAGCTGGCCCCCATCGCCACCCCCCTTGTTTGTTGAAATAGGAGGTTGTTAAACATAGATGTTATTATGTAAACAAAACTCAATCATGGAAATGAGCATCTCATTATGTGGTCTGTGAAGTGCGGATCTTTGGGACAAAAAAAACTGCACTGCTTTGATGCCATCATTATGTTGTATACTCGTGTAAAGCGCAGTAACATCAAGTGCTATTAGAAGGTAATCTGTACACCAATTGACATTCTTAATCTTTCTAATAAAGTCACTGGTGTCGCGCGCATATGACGGTAATGCTTTTACAAAGTCTTGCAAAAAGAAATCAACATAAATGGAGGTATTTTCAAGTAGTCCGTCCCTGGCTGTGATTATGGGATGACCTGGCGGTTTGGTAATATTCTTACGGACCTTAGGAATAAAATAAATGGAAGGAGTAGTTGGTTTGTCTTTCTCTAAAAACTTATATTCATCTTCACATATAAGGTCCTTTTTCCTCCACATTAGAAGTTTGTTGTAAAATGTCTGATATGTTGATTTTAGATGTGCCGTGTTCGTGCGTATATAGCATTCACGATCGTTGAGTTGACCAAAAGCTTCAGTTTTGTAGTCCTGCTGAGACCAAAACACTACATTGCCCCCTTTGTCACTGTTATGGATGACCAGATCTTTTTTGGTTTTCAATTTCCTCATGAGATTGTGATATTTTTGATCTTGTGCATGATACTGTCGTTTAGCCATGTTAACTGACTTATTGAGTTTTTTGATTTTAGTAGTCACAATGTCGTGGAACGCATAGATGGAATTGTGTAATTCGATAGGCGTGAGGGTGGATTTGGGCCTGAAGTGGGTACCTTTGTTCATTTCTAAATCTATGCCAGTCGAGTTCAGGTCAGGTGTAGATGAAAGTTCATGACTGGGGTTGTCATCCCAGAGTTCCTGTAGTTCCCGAACCAGAGAGCAGTCCTTCATGGGAGTCTACGTCTGGCTGGATAAACCCACAGTGATATTGCTAGGATTTGGTTTCTCTTGTGTGTTCCTGAGGAGATGATATTTAGTTAGCTTGAGCTTTCTAACTCCCTTATAGATATCCATCCTGGTATTGGCATAGTCAAAATTATTGGTCAGACAGAAAGAGAGGCCCAAGCTTAAGATCTTCGTTTCCTCCGCTGTCAAATTTACCATGGATAGGTTGATTACCATGTTATTTACCTTCTCTTCCAGAACCCTCGCCCCCTCCTTTTGTTGTTTCCTCTTGTATTTTCTGTTGGCTTTGCGCCTTTGCCCTCGTTTGAAGTTTGCGAGTTTTCTGCTGTATGTCTTTGGGGCCTCGGTCTGAGAGTGAGCCTCCTTTCCTCGCATAAAAAATTCAACTCTTCTCCAGGAGAGGGTTTGTTTTTGGGTGCTCCAGTATGTAGATCTCGCATTTTAGAATCCGTTTTGCTTCCTGCCGCGGAACTGAGGTCTGAGAGTGATGCTTCATTGTTGACGCTCGATTTTTTTGTATTGACTGATCATGGAGCTGGCTGTGTTGTTTGGTCTTGATTTTCTTAGTGCGTCATACTTTCTGGCAAAAGTGAAGATCTTTCCAAGATCATAATCATTTTTGTCTCTAAGAAACTTATGGGCTTTCCGTTCTTTAATTTTGTCTTCTTCTTTTTTCAACCTTTTGAGCATTTCGGTCCGTAGTTTAGTTATTTCCTCAGTTACTCCCAGAGTTTCAAGTTCTTCATTGATAGTGTCTATTTCTGTTAATAGACGTGCCCTATCTATGTCCGCATATTTAATGAGGATCAGAGTTAATTTCCTCGAAGAGTCAAGGTTGCACTCAGCCCATTCTCTCATAAGGTCAGGATTCAGATCTTCGTATGTTGGAGCTGTTAAGATACGTAAGCCACGTGAAATGTGACCCACCTCAATATAGCGTTGTAGTGAACGCGATTCCCACCACTTACTCTGCTCCAATTTCATTTTCTTTTCCAACATTTTGAATTTGTATTGAACCATGTCCGTATCTGTAACAGCTGTTGTTACATTGCGTCTCGCATTGCTCATGGCCGAGGGGGTGTGTGAAAACATCTCGTACCATGTCAGACGACATTGCGGAATAATATAAAGTTATCTGGGTGGTTTTCGGCGCGTGTCTCTCACAACTGTGGCCGTTCCGGAAACCAAAGCATACTCCTCCACCCCAGAATACCCACACAATTCTATGTCAGGACAGGAGGCTCCGATTATGCTTTCTCATTTCTTTACTAGAAATGCTCAGCAGCCAAAACACAGTATAAGAAAAAACTACAGTACCCATGAACACCAGGGTATGACGTATAACCATAGAGTCCATTGTCTATATAAGGCAACATAGCAAGTACAACATCCTCTTTCTTTGCTGCTCCGCAGCAAGTTAAGTGCTTTTGACTTTGTTTAATGCATTTTTCTTGTAACATTGTTGCAGCTTTGTTCTATTGCTTGTACGCTGCCACGCTTTATGTTTTCAGCGCGCATAGTTGTCATGGTGACGCTGTCTCCATTATCGGCGCTGTTGCTTTGTATCCTTCGCTCGCCGCGTGTGTAATTACTGGTGCGGGGAGCGTGTGGTTCACCTCCCGTTACCGGGCGCCTTGCGCCTGCGTTTCAATTGCTGTGGAGAGGGAGTAAGGGGCTCGGAGACTCGCGCTGGTGCTGCGAGGGCTCCGTTTTTGAAAATACTGGACGGCCGTTACCGCGCATGCGCGGCGGCCATATTTGTTGTTGACAACAGGTGTGTCTCGCCTGCCAGAACGGACGCTACGCGCCGAGAGCCCACTGCTTCAGTATTTTGCCCCTAATTACGCCCATTTTTGCTATTTCAAGGTTTTGGGCTGTATAATTGTGCATAGGCTTTGCCTAGAGTGCTAGCTTTTGTTTCCAGCAAGCCCTCCCTCCACATTTGAATTTTATTTACTTGAAGTGTTTAGTTTTATCTACACTTCGGCTTGCTGTGGGGTTTTTCACTCCCCCTTGCATTGTGCCTTTGGCCACTATTGATTTGTTTTTGTGGGCTTTGACTACTGTTACACTTTGTGTCAGTATGGCAGAATACTATGATGAGGAGGAATATTATTATGAGGAGGATCCTTCTGAATCTTTAGAGCAGGACTTGGTGGAAGCTCTTGATCAAGGGGTGCAGCACTCCGTGAATAAGGCGCTTGTGCGCGCAATAAATCCTCTGAAGCGACATTTGTCTCTGTATGCACAGCAACAGGGTTGGTTACCGTCCCGTGCGTCAAAGTCCCCTGTCAATCCTCACAAGGTTGATTTTCAAAGATTGGCTAAGTCGCTGTCTTCGGACACGTCTTCTATGGCAGGGGCGGCTGGGACTTCTTCTTTTTCGTCCTCCCATGATCCTGACGGTGATGATGCTTCCTCACCTGAATTTGAACCACCTCCTAGGAAAAGGGCTCGCAAAGAGCATTTTGTTGACGCGCCTTCCACTCCACCCATCCTTACATTTGAACCTTTAGAGATTATGCATCCCCATTCCACTTCCTGGCTACCTTCCCCAGCGGTGGCGGATTACGTCCAATCCCACATTCGCCAACCTTTTCCTCAAGATGCCCGGGCACGTATGAGATCTGAATGTCCCCGTCCTGATCTAGCAGATCATTTGGCCGACACTCCGGAGGTTGATCCTACCATGGTCACCTACCTGAAAAAGTATGCACGAGACCCTAAAAAGGGTTTGGATAGATCTTGGCGGTCCTGCCAGGATAAACTTCTAGATTTATTGGGCCCACTCACGAAGATGTTAGATTTGGGTGTTCTGGCTAAGGAATCATCGGCTCTTGTCAACCCAGATGAACTCATTCAATGGGCTCAGAGAGCCATATGTCAATTGGGTAATGCCAATTGTGCGCTTTCTTGCGAAAGGCGCCGCTCCATCCTTCTTCGCCTGGATCCCAGGTTGGCGGAGCTCTCCTCTTCTGAGGCCAGTCCCTTGGCTCAGGGGCTTTTATTTGGACAACCATTCCTCAAAGAACTTTCTAGTTTTGTGGCCACTTTCAGTGGCCTTGACAAAGCCCAGGCCTCGCTGAAGCGGGCGTTTCGGCCGGTTTTCGCTAAGGCCGGACGTCTCAGGGGACGTTCGTTCGGCCGCGGATCACAGCAAAATTCTCAACGAGGATTTCAGTCCCACAGTGGAGGTGGACAGGATCCCGGTTTCTCCACCCGTTCCAACTTCTATCCCTCCCGCAAGGGAAGGGGACAATTCCGGAAGGGTCGCTTCGGAGGACAACAAGGAGGTCATCACGACTCCAATACTTCAGGTGAGAGTGATTCCTTTTTCCAATGTGGTTTTGGGGGGAAGGCTCCAGTTTTTTCTACACAATTGGCAACTAATCTCCAGCGATGCCTGGATTCTCGAAACTGTTCAGGGCTACAAAATAGAATTTTATCAGCCCGTACCTCAACCTCTCCTTCCTACCCCGTTGACCTTTTCTCTTCAGGATCAGGAGATCATCTCCTCAGAGATCGTTTCTCTTCTCGCGAAAGGGGCTATTCTCCAAACTACCCGCCATCCCAGAGGGTTTGTAAGTTCGGTGTTTCTAGTTCCGAAACGAGGGGGCGGTTCTCGCCTCGTCCTCAATCTACAGGAGTTCAACGGCGGAGTGGTTTACCGACATTTCAAGATGGAAGGGATACATCTTTTGCGAGATCTTCTCCGAGCGGGAGATTGGATGGTTCGTCTCGATCTCAAAGACGCCTATCTGTCAGTCCCAATCTTCAAGCCACATCGGCGTTTTCTTCAGTTCCAGTGGCAAGGGAGCTGGTTCGAATACCAGGTCCTTCCGTTCGGCCTCTCGTCGGCCCCATGGTGCTTCACGAAACTTCTGAAGCCAGTGGTGGAACATTTACGCGCGCGGGGTCTCCGCCTGATTGTTTATCTGGACGACATTCTGATCTTGGCGGACTGTCCTCACAAATTGACCCTGCACCTCGATTGGACGATCGATCTTCTCCAATCCTTAGGGTTTCTGGTGAATCCTCAAAAATCTGTCCTCCTTCCTTCACAGGTGATGGAGTTTCTAGGTTTCCAGGTCAATTCACTCACCTGTCAACTTCTGTTGCCCTCTCAGAAGATTCGTTATATCAAACGGGAGTTGGTGTCGATTATCTCCAAACGGATTGTGTCATTGAGATCTATAGCTCGTGTAGTCGGTCTATTAGCGTCCTCAATTCAAGCGATCTTTCCAGGTCCCCTGCATTACAGGGCATTACAACGGCTGAAGATCCGTCATCTTCAGCAGGGTCTTCGCTATTCCGATCAGATTCCTCTGTCAGACGAGGCCAGATGCGAGATGCAGTGGTGGCTGGACCACATGGAGGCCTGGAATGGTCGAGCCCTGTTCGGTTCCTCTCCGGAGATAGTGATAGAGTCAGATGCCAGTCGGTGGGGCTGGGGAGCCCGGTGCGGCCCGATTTCAACGGGGGGTCGTTGGTCCCCGCACGAATTGTCTCTTCACATCAATTGTCTGGAACTCCTGGCGGGTTCCTTTGCGATTCGTTGTCTCACGCCTATTCAGGCCAATTGTTGCATTCTTCTCCGCATGGACAATGTGTCCGCGGTTCGTTATGTCAACAAGTTGGGCGGCACGAGGTCCAAATTGTTAGCGGAGATCGCCAAAGATTTTTGGCATTATTGTCTGCAAAGGAAGATCACTGTTATTGCAGAATATCTTCCGGGCCGCAACAATCTGATTGCGGATTGGCATTCACGTCACCTTCGGGATTTCAGCGATTGGAGACTTCACCCCCGCATCTTTCGTTCCCTCAGTCGATTTTGGGGGCAGAGTCACATAGATCTCTTTGCCTCTCGCCTCAACGCGCAACTTCCCCGATTCTTCAGTTGGAGACCGGATCCGGAGGCTCTGGCCACGGACGCATTTCTCCAGACCTGGCCTGCCCAGCTGTGCTATGCCTTTCCTCCATTCATGATGCTTCCGAGAGTCCTAGCTCGAACAAAGCGATTTCAATCAGAGCTGATTCTGATTGCTCCTCTGTGGAGGGCTCAGGCTTGGTTCCCAGTTCTTCTGGAAATGTGTTGTGCGGTGCCGATCCTTCTTCCCCAGAAGTGGAATCTGTTGCTGGACCCTCTAGGGAATCCGCATCCCCTAATCCAGTCAGGCTCTCTCCGTCTTCTGGCTTGGCGACTTTCGGGGACCGTTGGTCGGTCCCAGGCCTTTCAAGCGACGCTTGCAAATTTATCAGCGAGTCCTGGGCACCCAACACTCACAAACGCTACGCAGGTTCTTGGAAACGATGGTGTGATTGGTGTGTTCAACGGGAAGCTGATCCCGCTTCAGCGGATGTCTCTCTAATTATTAATTTTTTGGCGTCTCTTGCCTCTTCAGGCTTAGCTTATCGGACCGTTAACAATTTCCGTTCGGCCATTTCGGCAGGCCATTCTCCTCTTGACGGTAAACCTGCTGGGGAGCACCCTTTGATTACTAAATTGCTCAAGGGTATTCGCCTAACGACTCCCCCTTGTCCTAAATATTCATCTTTATGGGACGTTTCCATTGTCTTGAACTTTTTGGACGCCTGGCCTTCCAACCCTTTGCTTTCCCGCAAACAGCTGTCAGCCAAACTGACCATGTTACTTTGTCTGGTCTCGTGCAGACGAGTCTCTGATGTTCGGGCCTTAGATTTGGCTGGTCGTTGTTTTACCCCTGAGGGTGTTACTTTTCGCATTTCTCGTCGTACCAAGACGAATACTTCATTGATATCCTATCCTTCTTTTCCTCTCCGTCCCAATCTTTGTGTGGTCCAATGTCTCAAAGATTATGAGGTAAGTACTGCTTCTTTACGTTCTGATTTACAGGGTCAACTGTTGATTGCTTTGCAGAAACCCTTTCGTCCTGTTACCCCGGCTACGTTAGCTCGTTGGGTGCGCTGGCTTATGTCTGAAGCAGGCATTGATGTATCTATTTTTGGGGCTCATTCTGCACGGGGAGCTATGGCTTCTAAAGCTTTTTCCTTGGGTGTGACTTTGTCTGACATTATGAAGGCCGCAGATTGGTCTTCTGATTCCATGTTTAAGGCTTTTTATTATAAACCTATTGATCATGTTGCTTCAGTAGTGGTGGATAAGCTTTGAACAAGCATAATCGGAGCCTCCTGTCCTGACATAGAATTAAAAATTTGCTAACATTCGTGACAAGAATTTTCAATTCTATTAAGGACAAGGAGGCGAGGATTATCCCACCCATTATGTTCCTTCTCATGTATTAATTTGCATTTACACAGATGTTTGCATATGTATTATGTACCTTCTGCTGTTATATATTTCTCTGATATTCTCCCCCCCTTGTTACATTTTTTCTTATATTGGATGTATTTTACGGCAGTCTGTCTCTTTTCAGGTTCTGACCCGAAGTGACACTTTTACTGCATCCTTTGGTTTCATCTGCATCCGATGGCGTCTGGCTACCAGAATCCTGTCACCCTCCAGGGATGTGCGTTCTGCCTTACAGACTCCTGCGATCTTTGCTGGTGATCCCTCCTGTTGGTCGTTGTGACTCTTCATCTGTTTCTTCTACTGTTGGAACTGCTCCTCACCAAAGAAAGAGGATGTTGTACTTGCTATGTTGCCTTATATAGACAATGGACTCTATGGTTATACGTCATACCCTGGTGTTCATGGGTACTGTAGTTTTTTCTTATACTGTGTTTTGGCTGCTGAGCATTTCTAGTAAAGAAATGAGAAAGCATAATCCTCGCCTCCTTGTCCTTAATAGAATTGAAAATTCTTGTCACGAATGTTAGCAAATTTTTAATTCTACCTGGTGCTGTCCGAAAAATGCCTCGTCCTCCGACTAAGTTATTCTTCGGATAGAAACCTGGATCCGGCAAGTGTTCGGGTTCTGGGGGGTTAGGCGTCTGTTTTCTTCACGGATCAAAGTACTTCCAGGTTGCCCCGGACGTGATGTTCCACTATGGATGCCAACCATAGGCCGAAGGAGGGAGCCGTGAAAGACTGAGTGGAGCCTTGCAGTCTTCAATATTACGTGGTTCCAGCCTGAATCCAACTCTCCGGAAACAAACATGGCGGACACTGACCCAAATTCGTGCTTAAATGTTTTTATTTCCTGCTGTCAAGACGCGTTTCAGCTCAACGAGCCTTATTCACTCGACATGGCAAGACATTTTGTTAGTGTTTTTAAAGTGGCAGTGCAACGGAAATCAAGTGGCCACGTGACCAGGAGTACAATAGAACAGGACAAAATACTACCAGTAATGTTCCGCACCTAATACAGCATGTTGTATAAATACTTAAATAATTCAAAATATCTGAATAAATGGAAATAAAATTGTCCATGTAAATAAAATATTAAAGCCAATAATGCTTGTACATAGTGATTTCCGAATAACAGTAAAATACATCAGATTTGTGCTGTACGGGCTGATTGTAGTGATTACATTCAACAGTCAAATCACCTCATGGGATACAGAACCCTAATACAAAATAGCACGCGGTCGAGAATAAATGCAATAGTGTTGGGAAAGTGCAAAGTTTCAAAGTAAATATTTGATTTCTTAAGAATCAGCTGTTACCCCATGTATGAAAATCATGCAAAATGGTGTCAAATAAAGTTTTAAGGCTCGTAACTCCGTATAATATCGGAGAACCTTGGAGACAAAGAATGGTGGGAACAATCTGCAGAAGGATGTACTAATAAGAGATCTCACTAGGGATATATGCCTTTTTCTGTCTATTTATATTAGTTATATATATATCTATCCCTGGCCAACTGAGAAGTGTATAGGCACTCTCAAAGTAAATAAGTGCAGGGCACTCACTATCTGTGACTGCATGCCTATTAAAAGCATTGCTCCGTCTGATTTATAAGACATGATTCGGATGAGCATCCAGTAATTCAAAGTAAGCAAACAAACGTGACGACTGCATAAGTTGAGTCTCTCTTTGTTTCCCTCTGCATACGAAACTGTAAAGATCAACGGCTAAGCTATACATCCCGCCTACCCAAGAGCCGACGGCTTGCGGAACGCCTACGTTATTGTCGTTCTATATAATGTGTTCTATAAGAAACGTAATCATTTAACCAATAAAGCCATGTGTTTCTTCAACCAATAGAAAATGGGTTCACATCAACCAATAGAAACACGTTTCCTTTGTTGTGATTGTAGAGAAAGTCGGTTGAAGTTTTGGCATAGCTCTGCAGCATACAAATTCCAGACCGTGTGCAAGTGAGACCACGTTTTTACTTCAACCTATAGGAAAGAGCTTCCTTTACCCAATAGGATGACAGTGGGCGTGGCTTGGACAGCTGGCTTGGTCTTCCATGCAGCCAGTGAGGGGTCGGAGGCGCGGCATGCTCTGTTCTCAGGGCTCCCTGGAAAGTGCTTCTGACTTCGGATTTTTACTTCTCGGACCGGCAGCGCCGCTTTGCTTCCCCGTTTTTTCCACGGTTTCAGAGGATTGACAAACCAGAAACAAAGTGTGAGGCTTTCTCCAGTGCCGCGGACAGAGAGCCCGGGCAGTGCAAGCTTGGTGAGTTTGCGTGATCAGGACAGAGTTGGCAGGATATGTTATGCCGTTTAAAAATGTGGGAAGCCGACTTAGTGCGTGGCGCCGGGCACAGATACATGGTATTGTGAATCTGCATCAGGGCTCTTTTTGTTTCACTTTTAAGAGTGTTCGGGGACAAGTGCACATAGGCTAGCTAGTGTTAAGCGTAGTGAGAATCGTATCCCTGGTGCACGGATATCAGATAAGCATACACCTGCAGCCCAGTGCCCTTTCCCTTACTCGTGCTTATGCCACATTTGGTACTGGGATCTAATGTTTCCTATTGATGCATTTACTGGCTCTATGACTGTTGCATCCGTAACCGCTCCCCGTCTGCTGCAGCCCTATGCCCCCCTCTCCCCACCCGGCTGCCCTTTGCCTGTCCTGCAGCAGCCTCATGCCCCTGTATCTCAAGCTCCACTGTGGCTACAGACCCATTACATTAATTCTTTACTACTGTATGCTGGCCATTTTTTTTGTAGCTTGTATGCTTTGGCTGGTGCACAGTGGTGGCTGGATCAGACTGTGAAGTGTGCACATTTCCTAGTATCAACAGGATTGCCTATCAGACTTGTTGAGATGGTGCTGTACTCTTTCATCAAACCTACACTGCCCCAACCCCAGTTATAGCCCCATGTACCCTGAATCATGGAGTCTTCCAGTACAACAAGTTTGGAAATCCATACATTTGAAGCATTATGTGTGCCATTTTGAGTTCGCAGTAGGAATCGGCATAGCACACACATTCTTAGCAGTTTTGATTTTCATTTTATCACAAAGCCAGGACCTAGAGGCACCAGCTTGCAAAGACCTGTTGCCTAAGAAGCTAGGGATGGGTAAAGACACCACACGTGACGTTTCAAACACTTGACAGGTAGAGAGCAGATGTGTGCATAGAAAAATAAATGGTATTCTGCTGTCAGGGTCCAACTCTCTGCATATTAGCTTACCATGCGGAATGTTTAAAAAAAAAATCCCTGGATTTCCTCATGGCAGTTGACATTTTTGAGTAACATACCTGTAAGGTGAACGATTTGCTGTGTTGTGTGGTAATTTGGGGGCTACTTACTCACACTTACTAAAGATAAACAGCAGCCAAGGGCAGGGTGTCTCTTATGAAGCACATAGGATGAAACGTTGAGTCTGATATGTTTGGGGGAAATCTGGAAGAAACTAATGAACCCATGTGGGTTGTCAGGCAGGAACAAGGGACAGTGCTGCCATCTATATGTCCCCTTGACTTTGAATGTATGGAGGCCATTGTTATGGAGAGTCATAGACGACAGCGTTTCTAAAAGCATCTTTATTCTTCAAGTATGAAACAAGTAGGCCCACATACAATCATCGTAGTAAAGCGACCAGCTCCAAAGCAATCCGTCTCCAACTCTAACATGAACATTTTGGGACCTCATATAAATACTGTAATTACATTCTACATGTCATCATAGTCAACACTCATTGAACACTTCATGTGTGCAGGTGCATGAGTGAATGAGCGTTATGTGAATGTGTGCATGAATGCTTGTGTGTGATCATGTAATACATGTATAACTATATACATAAGCCATATTCCATCCTTCCGCTCGCATTGTAATACAACATTCGTCATTATTTTCAAGGCGCTTTCGCACTTGGGTCAAGGCTGATTTGCACATGGTTGATCTGCGTATGGAATGGCACCGATTAGCTGCAAACAGTGGAATGGACTGTGACCAGCATAATTACCATTGGTTCAGATTAATTTAATTTACTTTGTTTTGCTCTTTACGCTCTAACCCCTCCTTCACCCACACACCCTAAACGTGCTTTTGTTTTTGTTTCCCCATGAGGCACAGGGTCAAGACTGATTTGCATATGGCCATGTCTAAACTGGGGTGGCGTAGTGGGCAAAAGAACGATGGATTTAACCCAGATCTCTTGACTGGGGGAGAATGTCTGCATTGTCAGCATTCCGTCCATCATTTGTTTGTTGTAACGCTTTTCACCCTAAGTGGGATGGGTATTCCCAGACGTGGGACCCGTGCTCACGACGCCACTGGAGTCAAGCTATCCTGGCTGATGACGGCTGATAGCCAGAAACCGGTCCTAGGATGCTTGATTCCGTTCCAGGGAAGACATGGCTTGGCAGTTCGGGCTGAACTGTTCCTATGAGGCACAGGGTCAAGACTGATTTGCATATGGCCATGTCTGAACTGGGGTGGCGTAGTGGCAAAAGAACGATGGATTTAACCCAGATCTCTTGACTGGGGGAGAATGTCTGCATTGTCAGCATTCCGTCCATCATTTGTTTGTTGTAACGCTTTGTTTTTGGAGAAGCAGCAGGTCTGACGAATTCGTTTTTAATCCTTAGAAATATATGAATATCTTAGCAAAGCCCCAGACCTGGAATAGTAGGCTTGCACTCTGAATGCCCAGCTAGCCATTTTGGGAGAATGTCGAATCGTGGTAAGCATCTTCTTTTGTATTTTTGTGTCTGTAGTCCGACATGGGAGGTTCCCAAGAAACCAATGGGTTGGCTCTTCCAACATCCCTTTAAAACCGGGGGGTGACAGGATAATCCAAAAATCGATTCTCAACCAACATACACGTGTTTTGCATGGAAGGGATGGTTTTATCCTGACTGCGCCCTTGAGCTGCCCTTCTAATTTAAAACACACCAAAACATCGTCTGTGGGAAAGTGTACTTGTAGGCCTGCCAACGGTCTCGTCTGGTTTTATCTGCTCTGCTTCCGTGCAGCACCAAGGTGCACTTTCAACCAAGACAAACAAGCAGGATATGCGCGCTAAAATGGGCTCGGTCTACGCCCAGGGGAGACGGTGCCATGTGAGTCAGAGGGAAGCGCCGGGCACGGAGCTCGCAGCCGAGGTGAGCCCTGGCAGGCTCTGCCTTGTCTGTTGCTGCAGTGCTGAGCACGCCGTCTCCCCCTCCCTCCCTCCTCCCAGGCATCCCTGGAATGTCAGCTGGGGGATGCAGTGCAGAGGCAGGCTGGAGTGGTAGTAGCCGCACATTGTTTCTCTGTTTACAAATTACCCTTTCAGAAATGCAGACTTTTCCCGGCACAGGGTGTTGTGCACCGCGGCCAAGACTTGCTCAAGCGTGCTGCCTCCTGAACAGATGAAGCATTCCGCGCGACGCGGTACATAACAGCTCATCAGCAACACAACCAACCAATTCGCTTCCTGGTAATTCATCGTAAACGTTATTTAACTTTATCTGGGCTAAATAATGCACGCCCTGGCAAAGCCAATAGGTCTGAAGTTCGAATTCAAACGCTGATAAATGCAATAAAAAAGCCGGCCGCAGTGTAAAAGAATGTGTAGATGAGGCAGGGATGAAAAAAACAATTACACCTGATGACAGTGTTTACTTTCCAGATATAGACTCTTATCCGTTTTGTAGAGGGGAGATGATACACCCAAACAGCCAATAGGAAGGAGGTGAGAATAAAATACCCCTGACGTGATTCTTTACTAAGCAAACGAGTGAAGGTCGACGAGTCAATGACCAGGGACCCAAGGATGCGGACACCTTGGAGTATACATAGAATACAATGTGTTTGATATATGGTCTATCTGTTGTATGCATAGTTTCTTGGTTCCTTGCGCCACCTGTGTCGCTTTCTCCTGTGGTTGGCTCGAGCAGAAATGTGTCCTCAAAGTTGACAGTTGCATGGTAAAAGTTGGCGAAATCTTTCATTCCCATGAAGACATAGTAAAAATGCAGATTTTGCCACCAAAAGCATTATGAAAGCCCAGATGTTCATGTCGATTGGAATCTGAGCACTTGGGTGATCATTGGCTTTCAACTGAACAATCTGCTTGTGAAACAGCTTAGACCATTTTAAGTGTGCAGTGGCGTATCATTGGAAATTCTGCATGATGAGCAAGATCAAAATATGTCTATTCCAAATCTAACACACGAATGTGGCATTTCACTGGCTCCCTTTCAATGTATTAATTTCAGCACCAGAAGACTTTAAGGGCAAGTGTATGCACTTTACAAAATTCCCACAACATTAAAGAAACAATCCCGCAATTTTACTTGCTTCAGATATTTGATAGACCTTGATATCATGCGAAAACCAGTTGAGTGAATTACAGAGGGGGGTTACTGGGCCCAACCATGGGTGTTGAGGCCTTTTACAAATGGATGTCCTAGAGCCTGACCTACTGTGAATCCGGAGCAACTGGGCAAAGTACCCCATCAGCACTTGACTCTCAGGAATAGCGTGTTCCGAGCAGTCCAAAGCTCCATTGGGTGGAGGTAGTAAATGGGGGGGGGGTGAACGCAGGCTCAGAATTCAAAATACACGGAGCAGCAGCAATAATTTATTGTCCAGTCAAATGCTCTCTTTTATGAAGGAGTAGGAGTATTTTATTTTATCTCTATAAAAGCAAAGGAAAATACAACATTCACAAACCACTTCCACAGAGATACTTGCCACACTATAGGCAACATCCACAGTAAGCCCCACTAGTAGTCCAAGTCTCTAGAGCTTCACTCCAACTCTATCTTAAAGTCAAAAATGTTCCAGCGCCGAACCGCTATCTAGCAAGCAAGGTCCTCCTGGGGCGTAATGGGCCGAAATCAGCCTTATCCACACCTGCAGGATTGGAGCGACCAGAGCTTCGGAGCGTGGCCCCTCTCCGGGTGCTGGACAGGTAGCTGCTGGTTCATGGGAGTTCGCTAACCACGGCCGAGGCTTGCTGCTCTAGTTGGTCCTCGAGTTCCTCGCACCCGGTCGTGCAGCTGCAGCGGTCCGAAGCTCTTTGTGGCTCATCCAAGATGCGCACGGTGTCTGTTGCACAGTGTGTGGGCGGAGGGGGACTAGTGGGAATGTCTTAACAGTTCACTATTTTTGGGGTCTCAAGCTCCCCTTCCTATTGTCCATTTCCAAACACCAAATGTGATTTAGAGCCTGAGTCTTTGAATTTTATGTTGGGGGTCTGCTTCCTTTTGAAATGCCCCCTCCCCAGGCCTCTCTTCCTCCAGAAAGCAGTGTGTCACAGCTGGAGTGACTCCCAACGCTGGTAGCCCCACAGCACAGGTCATGTGAGTGACTACAGTTCTCACCAGAATGTCAGCCACAGTGATAGGTGTATCAAAAGTTTAGGACCTCATAAAAACATTTTGCTCTTCCTTTCCCCTTCTTTTTTTTTTTGTTTAAGAAGTTTTTATTGAATTTTCAGAGTAAAAGAAAAAGAAAAAGCAAGTGATACAATAAAACAATTATTACAATATAGCGCCATAAAGAGATATTATATAAACGAAGTTGGTTTACAATGACTAGGTCGACAAAAAGAAAAAAAGAATCAATAATAGGATAAATTAAGGAATAAGGCACTGGTGGATGGGATAGGAGGGGGAGGAGGGAAGAAAAGAGGAAAGACCAAAGAGGTGAGAGGGAAAGATAAGAGAGAAGAGAATAAAAAGAAAATGAGTTATCACATGGGAGGGTGCGAGGAGAGATAAGTAGTAAAAGGGAGCCAGAGAAGATCAGCTTTGATTTTTTGGGAGACAGAAGAGGAGGAAACGGAAGCAATCCTATGTTCGTCACAAATAAAATTCCACCAAGTAATTGACGACAGTTTAGAATTATCTTTCCATGCAGACAGGATCACTTTAAAAGCTAATGCAATAAAAAGATCAAATAACCTAGAACTAGGTAAAACAGTTTCCATATCAGGAGCTAAAGAACCTAAAAAGATATTTACAAAAGATAAGGTTACATTAAAGTTGAAAACTGACATGCAAACATTCCAAATTGAATTCCAAAAAGATAGAACAGATGCACATTCATATAACTGATGGATTAATGTACCAGTTTCGATAGAGCAGGACCAGCAAAGGGGAGAGGATGTGGGGGAAAACTTACAAATAGTAACAGGAGTAATAATGGCTCTATGATACAGAAAAAACAGAGATTGGGTTATCCTGGCTGCAGCCGAAACTTTAAATAATTTCGACCATAATTTGTCCCAACATTCAATAGGCAGAGAGGTGGATAGGTCCATTTCCCATGCACTTTCAATGGTGGTTTTAGAACGAACATTGGCATTAGATAACAATAACTTGTAAACAGTGGCAGCTTTAAGTTTATGCGCCGGAAATAGAGGATACAATGGTGAAGAGGGTGTTAAAGAAGGTGAAGTTGATGGGAGAGAGTAGGTAGCTAATTGGGTTTGTATAGCATTAGAGATAATAATATATTCCTTGTGAAAGGAGTCAGGTAGCTGATATCGTGTTTGTAATTCTTGGAAGGGGATGATAGAAAACCCATTCAAAAACTGATGGACAAAAAAGATCTCCTTTTCCTTCCAGTATTTGTAATAGAAAGATCTACCTTTGTATTTGAGAAATTTGTTATACCATAGGGTAGAAATTAAAAAACATTGGATGGGAGATAGGTCCTTAAGAAATGTATTGCACAGCAATTCACGGGAATATTTTAATACAGGGCTTTTGGACAAAAAGGTGCAGTTAGACATAAATGTGACATGCTGAAACTGAAACTCTTTTAGGAGTGACCGCTCAAAGATAATCCAACGAGGTATAGGCGTATCCCCAAAGTCGAAGGCCAATGAGAAAGATTGTTTAATCAAAAAAGCCGAGTGGTATATTTTAAAATTAGGGAAGCGCACTCCCCCCTCTTCCTTGGGGCGAATAAGTTTGTTTAAGGCAATGCGGGACCGTTTATTGTTCCACAAAAATTTAAGACATAAAGAGTTTAATTGGGAAAAAAACCTGTTAGGGATTTTGACAGGGAGCATAGAAACCGTGTAGAGGATATGGGGAGAGACCATCATCTTAATAGTGTCAAGTCTACCCCACCATGATAAAAATAAGGGGGACCACACGAGGAGAAGGGATTTCAATTTATTCATTAGTGCGTTAAAAGTGAATTTAATAGTGTCCGCAATATTGGAGGCAAACCAAATGCCAAGGTATTTAATTTTGGAAGGACACCATGCAAAGGCAGTATCAGCAAACATAAATTGATAACATATCGAATTTAAAGGGAGAACCTCCGTTTTGGATAGGTTGAGTTTGTACCCAGAAATGGAAGAGTAAAGGCGGACTTCTTCTAAAAAGGGGGGAAGGGATTCACTGGGATTGGACATGTATACCAATATATCGTCCGCGTAGGCAGATATTTTAGTTTCAACAGAAGCAGAGGCAAAACCTTTAATTTTGGGATTGGTTCGAATACGCTCAAGGAAGGGTTCCAAACACAGGATAAAAAGTAATGGGGAGAGAGGACAACCTTGCCTGGTGCCTCTAGATAGGGGAAAGAATTGAGAGAATTGGTTATTAACAAAAATACTAGCCCTCGGACATGAGTATAACAATTTGATAAAAGAAATAAAATTAGGGCCAAAACCAAACCATTGTAATGTATGAAACATAAACTGCCAATTTATACGATCAAATGCTTTTTCCGCATCCAGAGACAAAGCAGCCAGGGGATCTTTATAATTTTTACCATGGGACAGGATATTCATGAACATTCTAGCATTATCGGAAGCCAATCTACCTTTGACAAAGCCCACCTGGTCCGTCTTGATCAGAAGGGGAATGACAGAGTCAAGTCGAGAAGCAATAATCTTAGCGAAGATCTTGCAGTCGTAATTGATTAGGGAGATTGGGCGAAAAATTTTACAAAAAGAGTGGTCCTTATCAGGCTTAGGGATGATGACGATCAAGGCATCCATAAAGGAGCCAGATGCTTTCGCATCAGTAATGAAGGAATTAAACAGCTGCAATAATTTAGGGGCAAACAAAGATTTGAAAGTGCAATAAAACTCCACCGGTAATCCGTCCGGGCCGGGGGCTTTTGATTTCTTTAAAGCTTGTAGGGCAGTAAGAATCTCTTGAAGGGTAATATCCGCCTCTAAAGCGGAAAACTCAGCACTCAGAGATGGGGGAGCAGGGAGTCCAGAAAAAAACGTATCAAGATTATGAGAGGAGGGGAATGTATCGTCTGAATAAAGAGATCGATAATAGTCATGAAAGACCGCTGCAATTTCTTCATCAGAGGACACCAGATTATTGGTGGATTCATCCATGATAGGACCAATGGTCTTACGTTCAGAGCGAATTTTTAAATAGTTCGCTAGCATTTTACCTGCTTTATTTTGCCCTCCGTGAAATTTAGACTTAATTCTAAGTAAAACATTGCAGGCATCAACAGTAGCAATTTTGTTAAGGTTGGTTTTGGCTGTAATTAAATTCCTAAGTGAGTCAGTATTTTTGGAGGAAAAGTATTCGTGCTCTAATTTTTTCAACTGTTGTAATTGGTCCTTATACTTTTTCACATTGGCCTTTTTCTTCCGGGACACAAAGGAAATAGTAAAAGCACGGAGCGCCGCCTTAAAAGCATCCCAGTTATTAGAAGTGGAGGTGTCTAATGGGTTGTTAAAGGTGAAAAATTCATTAATGAAGGAAGTGGCTTCTTTAAGATAAGCTGTATCAGAAAGTAGGTGAGTGTTAAACTTCCAGCGATTATATTTGGTGGAGGTGAGTGAAAGGTCAAAAACAGCATAGACAGGGGCATGATCTGAAATAAAGATAGAACCAATTTCAGATTTTTGGATACATGGAAGAAGGGATTTGCTAGCCAAGATATAATCTATTCTGGATCGGGTTTGGTGAACACTAGAAAAGAACGTATATTCCAACAAATCAGGGTTACAGGTTTTCCAAACATCATACAGTGGGCGAGAGGCAATGGCCGATTGAAAGGATTTATGGGTCTTATCCGGCTGAAATTTATACTTTGATAAGCGATCCGAGAAAGGATCCAACCATTGATTGAAGTCGCCTGCTACAATAATATTGGGACAATCAGCGGTGGAAAGGAGAATTTTAATATCATTCCAGAATTTTGGATCCGGTTTTACAGGGCCATAAATGTTTAACAAGATTAGCGTTTTATTATAAACAACAATCTTGGCCATTACCCATCGACCTGCGTCATCATTTTGAGAGGAAATAATTTGCACAGATAAAGATTTGTGAAACAATATGGCAACCCCCCCCTTCTTGTCAACAGCAGGGGAAAAAACAACTTGGCCTACCCATTGCCTTTTTAATTTCAGCGACTCAACATCATTACAATGAGTTTCTTGAAGAAAGGAAATTTGGGAATTGAGTTTAGATAAATGAGAAGTTACCTTTTGTCTTTTAACAGGATTTCCAAGACCACGTACGTTCCACGTAACAAAATTACACATACGCGAGGCTCAAGGGAATGTGATACACATGGTGTGGGAATACTTCAGAGACAAAACGACACTGGAAGACAAAATGCGCATAAGGGTTACAAACGGGAACAACAAAACAAAAAATCACATTACTAAGAAGAATCAACAAACCTTTGACAATGTAATAAATGAAGGGAGGTCCGCAAGCACCCTAATCATGAGAAAATGAAGGGAAAAGAGCGAAGAAAAAACATGGAAAATCTCGAAAAAGGAAGAGAGTGACGCACCGACCGGAAGAAGACTGAAAAAAGAAAGTGCGGGAAAGAGCAGGAGAAGAAAAGGAGGTGAGCAGACGAAAAAAGCATAGGAAAGTAGAGAAGGAAAACAGGTCAAGGAAAAGAGTCCAGACCTGAAAGACAGCAATAGAAAAGTAAAGTTGGAGCGTGATGAGACCGGAGAGAAGACAGCGGTGTAAATCACAACGATAAAATTGGAAGCAGGACATAACCTAGGTAGTTATAAGAAAGGAGCAAAGAGATGAGGGAGAAAAGAGAGTTTGAACAGGAATAACCAATAACAAAGAAGAAGAAACGTGATTAACAAACATACAATAAGCAATAAGCAATAAAGCATATAGAAAACTATGTATAAGAGGTATCTAAGGTAACCAGAAAAAAGTTGTTAAAAGCTGTTAAGAGCACCAAACTAAAGCGGTAAAAAAGAAGAGACGCTCAATGATTTGTGTCCATATTGCGAGAGGAGATGTTATTGAGAAACAGTTTCAGTTTTCCCGGGTCATCAAAGGATCTTGTCTGGCCGTCATGGGTGATCTTGCAAATGGAGGGGTGAAGTATGCCATACTGGACGTTCAAATGCCTCATTTGTGGACGCAGTGCAAGGAATTCTTTGCGACGGGCATTGGTCGCATTGGAGACATCTTGTGAGATAAAGATATTGTGACCAGACCACGATAGGTGACGCTTAAGTTTAGCTGCTTTGAGTACAGCCATAAGTTCAGTGAACTCCAGAAAAAGCATGATAATGCCACGAGGTTTAGTGGAATTCGGTTGAAGGCGACCTAGGCGGTGAGCTCTCTGTATATTCAAAGGTGTAGATGACTGAAGGCCCAGGAGGTCATGAAGGAATTTTCGAAGGAAGAGCAACATATCAGGACCCTCAATATTCTCTGGCAAGCCAAAAAGACGGAGGTTATTCCTTCGATTACGATTCTCCAAGTCCTCAGTATGGAGCTGTAGTTTGTGAATCTCTTGTTCCAATAACGGTATTTTTGTGGCGACATCTTGAACGTCACTGACACGCTGTTCTAACTCAGTCACCCTACCTTCCATGACAATCCATCGGTCCTCTATTTGTTGCAATTTTTCGTTTGTGGCGGCCATAAATGGTTGAAGGCCACGCACTTCCTCAAGTATATTATCTAGAACTGGGCTTTGCGAAGAAAGAATCGGCGAGGGCGGGTCATTCTTCAGCCTTTTAGGCTTTGCGCCAGAAGAAGATGGTTTACTCGGAGGATGGGAGTCGTTAGACATCTTGGCAATTCGACTAGACGCTTTCTTGGCGGGAAAAAGTATACGGAGTTCTCTCATACGCTGAAAAGTTTGGCAAGAATACTCAAAAAGCCGTTACAGCATCACCTTAGGACAAAAAAACAAAAAGAAAAAGATACACGAAGCTGTATTGCATCCAACCTGTTGCTCAGGAAATAGGGGTTAATCACGGCTCTTCTGAAGAAAAGACAAAATTATGAGATCTTCTCCTGAGAGAAAAACGGTATAGAACAAGCATGGCCGGGGGCTAATGGAAACTGTTGAACTTGGAACAGACTCCCTCTCGGAGAAAAATGAAGCAGTAAAGCATCAAAGCATGATCCAGGAAATGCGTGCGCGGTGCCTCAGGAGTGGGATACAGGCGCCTTGATATAAAATGGCCGCCGTCGGGCATTACCTCAGGAAATCAAACCGCCACGTCTCCGAGGAATAGGAGTGATATAAACAACCGGCGAAGGACAATTCTGAATCACGCCATGTTCCGCTGGTGAATTCTTCTGGAGACAGCACCCGCAGCTCGCTGGGAAGCCTTCCACACAGCTAGAAAGCACCGCGTCCGAGCGGAGCTAACGGAGATCCGCCATCTTCCCTCGGCGTCCAAGCCACGCCCCCCCTTCCTTTCCCCTTCTGATTTTGAGAAATATCAAAAGGTTAGCACAGGGCCCCGGTCCTACTCTTTATGATTCTCTTATCAGCCTCCTCTCCTTCCTAAGGAATGCCCAGCCCCCTTCCTTGTGACCTTTCACTCAAAGAGCCCATTTGAATTTAGCTTGTAGGAATGCCGCAATACACTAATCTGCCTGGGGAAATTCCTCTTCTTCCTTATGTTTCATCATGCAGTAGAGTCTCCCAAAATGGAACCCAGAGTCAGATAGTTATTGTACCTTTCATAGGCACACATACGCTCAGCAAATGTATACAGCATATCCACACAGTGCACTACATCCTTCATTTATTGTACCACTCACCAACACACATACATCCAACACAGCATATACCATACATGCTCTGCACAGCAGTACATCTATTGTGTATTGCACCTCTCACAGGCAAGCATACACCTAGCACATGCATATAACATACGCTGCAGGGTACGGCATTTGCCCTGTATGGTACCCTTCACAAGGCACACAAACAGCTAGCACATGTACACCACATTTGCACTGTGCAGTACTACACAACAAATGGATGTACGTCAGGGGTGAGTTAAGCACACAGCAGCAGAATTGTAAATGAGTGAGCCATTGCACTTGATGTCTGGTAAAGGTACCAACCTTTCACCACTATGAGGGTAGCGCTTTGGGTGCCCTTCCTGGCCCAACAACACCACAATCCGTGAGACAGACCTGTGTCATGGTGTACCAGTGTGATCTGTGTTTACCTATCCAAACAAAAAGCAGCATTAGGGACCAATACATCCGTACAGTTGGGGCACTCGGGGCAAGGGTGCACATCCATTACCATGTGGAGGACTTTTCTGTTGCAACAAGCCTTATAATAGTTGTGGATTATGTAGATTTTTTGCTAATTACTTTCCATTACCCCGCTTTCCAAGCTTTTCATCTCAAAGGCATTTTTCGAGGGTGCTCCGCTGAAGATCCTTTCACAGTTTCCAGATACAGGGGTGGTAGTATAAGAGCTGTCGATGGGGTAGGTCCACCAATCAAGGTGCAAACGCTTTGTGGGAGGTCATTGGTAAGTGGGAGTTTGTAATATGAAAATCGGCTATTTCACTCTCTTTGACCGTTTTTTTTTTTTTTTTTTTTTTTTTTTTAATAAACGAAAAACAACTCCAAGCCTACATCCTGAATCAAATCGGTCAAAATCCTGTACACATATCTTCTTTATGGTGGGCAGTCATTTATAAATATTCTCTTAGTGGGGAGCAGCAGAGTAATTCAGCAGTGGCTTTACCTTTGTTCTCATAGCCTTTGGGTGTATTCTTATCCTCTGGTTCCCACATTTTGTCATGTGCTGCTCCAAATGTCATTACCAGATCATCTGCTCAGTTTAAAAAAAGTTCTGTTTCGGTTTGTGTACCAGAAAGATCAAATTGATTTTTACAAAAGAGTTTAAATTGTTGTTGACAACAAAGAGCAATCCTCCCGCTAAAGCTTTACTTTTGTTACTTCTATGAATGAAGATACATTTTCTTAGAAATTGAACCATCCTGGGATTTATAACTTCAAGTGAGAAGGGTTTGATTTTCAAGCTCTTCTTCTGGAGATGATATTGTTTTGTACTCGTAGCCCAGCCTTATGCATTTTCATTCCGTGTATCATCTTTTCTATCTTCACTGAGCAGGGGTTTGGAGTGATGAATAAGTTGCACAGTACCTTGGAATTTGCAAGAAGGAGACTCTTCAAGTAGCTGATTAGTCTGGGAACGTAAAACCTTGTTTCAATCCTGCTTCGGTGATCAGTAGTGTGGCGACCAGAGACTGTGTACACGAACTGCCCACATTTCTCCATAAGTTGCAACCAACATAGTGATTAACAAGACTTTTGATCCAGTGCATTGTGGCCCTAGATATGTTATTGTGGTAGTTCTGGAGAAGTTCTTGATGCTTCCTTCAGAGCTCCGGGGATTGCCTTTAAGCGTTACAATGTCCAAAGAAGGATAATTCTACTGTCTTGCAAATCCCAGGCAGACAACATAAGCTGTCATAGATGGCAACATATATTGGGCACATGGAAAGCTTGGACTGATGCTTTCTGTGGACTCCTGAAGAGTAATGTCAGGAGTTCACCTTTCTCAAGTCTTCTAGGAGGCTCTTATGTGGGTCTGGCAAAAACAAACTAGTATAGGACAAAAGGTTGGGGGCTCTGATTCAAGTGATCAGAAGGGTCTGGCAATTCCCAGCATTATGTGTTGCAGACATGTGCATGAGCACTTGTAACTATTGGTCTCTAAACCTGGAAACCTTTTTTCTAGATGGAGAAAACCTTCATTTTCCTTTATAAAATATTTTTTTGTTCGATATCTTTTCCCTTTCTGGAATCACACGTATTGCTGCTTTCTTTTGCAGTAGATTTTCCATGGTGGGGGTGGATATATCTCTACAAGTATGCTATGAACAATGTTTGTCAATTCCCACAATATCCAGATTGGGTGGTTAGCCGAAACACTGCATCGCACCTGCCCATTTCCTTCCCCTACCCAATACCATACGACTGCAGAAATCCATCAAACTGGCAGCAGTTTACCAGTCATGAAACTTTTGTGAAGATGGCCATTACATATATTAATGGGTGTGAGATAATTAGTCAATTAGCAGTCTAATTTACCGGCGAAGCTAAACTCAAGTGTTCAATAAAACTTTTAAATTAATAATTTAATGACCTCTTTAATATTATGTTGTTTAACAATTACAATTGGATGTTTTCTTTTCTAGGGTCACAAGTATCTTGGGTGTGGAAATCTTTCAAAACCATTCTTAAATTAATCCCAAGTTGCTCTTTAAAGCTGATACTCTCACAAATGTTAAAGATGCTAATGGTTCTGCTCCTTCTCTTCTATATGTTCTGGAAATTCATGAAAACGGCCTCTTAACCCTTGACGAGCTGAGATTATTATTGCCATCATAATCATTATTATATTAGTATTTGTTGTACTCTTTGTGTATTGCTTTGTTACTCCTTGCAATCCCCTAAGCTTTTTATAATAATATTTTTATAGTACTATCTACAACACCTCTGCTGTTTCTAAGCCCTAAACATAACAAATGTTGCATTTGTTAGGTTTTATAGTTCTGATTTTATCAATCTTGGAAGGATGAATGTCTGAATTTGCCATGTTGGGATTCAATCTTGCGTTGTCGAGAACAGCACATTGTTCGGTGGTTTGCTTTTACCTCTCTGAGTCATCCTACACTCTTTCAACCAAAGACAGTTCAATATTCATTTGTTTACAGTTCTGCTAGATGATGCTTTTGATGTACGTCATTGCCAAATTCACAAACAATAAGTAGGTCTGTGCTGATTTTAGGTGGCTGAAACAATTGCTTTTTGTGACCTACGTTTATAAGAAACATGTCCCTCCCTATCATTATGTACTATCTATTTAGTCGATTCAGTTTTGGTTGATTGCTTCACTCAAATTAAAAGTAGACCCTTCCACTTAATTGGCTTTGCCTCATTGGCCTGTTGGTTTTCCTTCATGAACGCTTGGCTGACCCTTGGGAATCCTAAAACAAAGTGGGCGTTAGCTCCTAAATTCTGCTTAATGCCGCCATATGCCCATCATTCTGGCCCAGAGTAAGGATTTATCGAGGAATCTCTATTTTTTATTACTTTCTTTTTAAGCTCATGCATCCCCTTTGGAATCTGGTTAAAATGTTTGTTTTCTTTCTTAGGGTCTTGCAAGGAATGGAAACACCGTTGGATGTTTTATCGAGAGCAGCATCTCTGGTGCATGCTGACGATGAGAAACGTAAGTCTTAAATCAGTGTCCTAAACTACTGTCAATTCTATGTCCACTTGCTGCAGTTTAATAACATATGTTATGTTCAACAGTGTTCAAGGAGCTTGGTGTGAAATATGTGCTTTCAGCACTAAATCTCTCAGAAGGCAGGAAACTTCATTTCAAAGGGCTTGTTTTAAGCTGAAATGTACTACCTAGGTCCGATTGTAAGTTAGGGAATTATATTTGCGAATATCACTGGTTGCCGTAATTTTCGCATGGTGTCTCCCGAATATATAGCTGCCTATGAGTTTAACAAAACAGAATGGGGAATAACTGTGTAGACCCGCATTTACTGGGTGGAATTCTGCATGCAAATAACCTCAGGTCTGCCTATCGCGATAAAAGGTTTATATGAGCTGGAAGGTGAGCAGGCATCATTAGATTTGTCAAAAGGTAAACTTAGCTGCCTGTGTTATCTGTATCACTAAAGAACAACGCTTACTCTCATTGGACACATACTGATGGTAGTTTATTCTTGCTGTCTGTTGTTTGTTTTGTTACCATGCCTTTTTATTTGGCAACAAAGTCAATCCATTCATAATTGGGCTGACACTTTTCACTGCTAACAATTGAAACAGCTCGCCATGCTTTTTTGGCACGCTTCAGAGGAGACAGGACCTGAAACAAAGATCCATACTGGTTCACATGTGGGTTTAGTTGACACAAATCTTGACAATTAAGTGCACCGAAGGAACAAACTGTGTAGAAATACAGAGTTCAGCTCAGTGATAGAATTGATCAAAAATATTTAGACAGGAATGCGAGTTTTGCTGTCACTTTAGCAATGTTTCATAGTAATAACTTGTTATCCTATGAAAATTTGCTAGCTCACACCTTTATGATTCCAGAATATTTTCCACTCTAGAGCCACGAATTCCAAACTTTCGCCTCAAGTCACACATGATCCAGAGGGCTCGCCTGAAAATATAAAACACTTGTTCTGCTCCATCCCTTGGCATGCCTCAAGATCCTACCACGCACGCCCTTTCCGCGTGGTTGCTTCATCGCAGAGTGCGCTTGGGGCTGTTCCTTGAGTCGGGGCCTGTGTGTTTATGAGCAGGTCTGGCAGGTTCTGTGCTTGCTCGTTATTTTTCCATCAGAAACACGTGGTCGGCAGATCTTCAGTATCCTTACCTTGTTAGCAACTCTGTTTGGTATTTGATCTCTTAGGCCTGTGGACTGTTTGCAGCAGAGATGTCTTTGCTATACCTACATAGTTTGAGATTTGATTTAACTCTTCATGATGTCTCGATGACTGATAGATTGTGATATTTTACAGATCTTAAAACTGGCATTGTGAAAATACTGATAGATTTACTGTATTGATATTGGATTTATGATGTCAGATAGGGCTTGATATAAATTACCGGGTAATTAATGATACTGTAGCACCTTTCGTCTTTCTCCCCCCCCCCCCCCACCCATTTTTAGGTCTTGCCTTGCTATCGCGTAAGCGATCGCAAAGCGAGACTATTGTAAAGGGGCTTTTGAAAGTGCTCCCAAAAGCGGATTGCATGGCTAGCATGCGCACAATCACGCGCATCGTGCCGCCATGCACTCCGCTTTTGGGAGCACTTCAAAGGGTCTGCTCCCCCGCCTGGAATGCGCTCCCCCGCCCCCGCCAAGCGCTCGCCGGGCTTGTTTAAATCTTTGTTAATTATGAGCGTGCGCGCCCTTTCGCAGCTTGATAACGCTGACACTGCTAATGTTCACAACATTGAGAGCCATCAACGACAATAAATACCAACATAAAAAGGACAACAACTTTACACTTTGCAGTAGACCTTTCTCTAAGTCACGACCTCTAAACTTAAAATAGATGCACGCTCGAACCCAGTATCATTGAAATGTACATACTTTGTACCGATTTGAGAACTTCACCTTTTTAAAGACCTAGGCGGAAAACATCAGCACATTCTAAAGGTTTCTACGGGGCCAACTAACTTAACAAGTCACTATAGGTCTTGTAGAACACTGTTGTAAACTACGAATTCAGCAACATAAACTCAGTTCCACCAACCTGTGCAGTGAAAGCGCCTTCTGTACAAAAGTGGCGTGGGAGTCTTTTCTCTATGACTCTCACTTTGGAAACAAACAGCTACCCAGGTGCATGTCCTGAAACACTAGACCAATCACTGTGAGGTATGGCAGCGGCCATAATTTAACACTTTTTATATTGTGAGGTGTAGGCTTACAGTTTTCCTTATTTGCCAATGAGTTTAATAATGATTCAATACCGCTTGCTTTTCAACACTAATTATTGTATTCTGTCGTTATTCCGATCTCACTAGTGATTTGTCAGTTGCAGCGTTTCGTAAGGTTTCACCCCCACCCCTCACAGTAGGTTATAAATAAAAGGCGATCTCTTTGCGCACGTCTGTACTGCATGCGTGGGATCAACACCCCAGCTTAACGAGATGATAAATGTTATTCCAAAATGGCCGTCGAATTTACCCACTTTGATGCAGACTGTTGCGGTTTTAGCGCTGCGCAACGAGACTTCTCGGTTGCCTGGTGACTAGGGGACTCTCCTTTCGATGGCCCGGTAGCCTCTGCAAGTGTTCAGCCTGCTGTGGATCTCTTTTTGTTGGTGTCCTAAACACGCATGAATTTTTACCTTTGACAGCCGAATCAGACATGAGCAAAGTTGATTATTTCTGTCTGGCTTCCAGTGGAGGGAAGGTTGTTCTAGCCACGTCCAGCGACGAGAAACACCCTCCCGAGCACATCATTGATGGGTAAGAGCCGCATCTTTCCTATACCTCTAAATTCTTTTACTTTATGGGTGTTCAGAGCGTGCGCCCTGAGCCTGCAGCCGTGCGAGTATTTTGAACGTTAATATAGTTTAAACGTTGCAAAATGGGCAGAAGTTAGGCGCACTCTATGCATTTTGAGACTTTCTGTTTGAATTATTCCCAAACACTCGCACGGCAAAAGGAAGGCGACAGTCGTTTAAGTAGTAAGTTAACTTTACTAGCTGGAACAAGCATTTGCAATCAGTGGTCGAAGTGGGCGGGATTGACAGGGCACGGCGTGCCCCTACTCCTCCAAATACAGTGCATGTGCGCCGGGCGCGCGCACCATTTGGCAGCCTGAAAAGCACTGCCTGATCACTTTCGCGGCCGCTTTGATGTCCTCAGTGAGCCGCGCGGCCACTGAGGACATCAAAGCGGCCGCGAAAGTGCACACTATTTGCCACCCCCTTCCTGCTTGTTACTTCACTGCTGCTTTGAATAGATGCATCATGGAGGGATGTCATCATTCGGGCTCCAAATAATGGCCTGTTCCCAGGCAGATCCTCCGTGCTGCGCCGTGCTCACAGTAGGAAAGTCGAGATCTGTCGACGCCTAAAAGCCGTGTAAATGGCAGACGTGCTATATGTAAACTGTGTAACATAAAACCCATACATTGAGAGTAATCTTTCATTACTTAATGCCTTTTAGCGTGTCATGCCTTTGAGCGAGCGCATGTCCGTTTTCTAGTACTTTGTGTTTCACTGTTCACATCCGGTAATGGCTTAAATATGTGCGCATGCAAAGTCTTGTTGGTTGAATAGCCTTGACAGCACGAAAGTGAGACATGACGTGAAACCACTTGGACTATATATTTTTATGAGGCATCTTATGTCTGCTTTTAACCACATATTAAGGGTGCCCTAATGGGAATTTGTGACTGGGACACCTCATGCTCGTTATCGCTGCTCTTCTCCTTGCTCCTCCACCCCTCCCCCTCCCACACCCACCCCCAGGCTGCACGACACATTGCGCTCATTATCACAGCTCCTCTCTTTGCTCCTCCAACATCCCCCCCCGCAATCCCCAAGCTGCACGACACCTCTTGCTTATCACCGCTCCTCTCCTTGCTCCTCCCCCCCGCCCCCCTTCCCCTGAGACTGCCACGGAGCGTGCATTTAGGACAGTCACACTGTGAAACGACCATATGGCCCACGGCCTCCCAGTGCCCTGCTGTGTTTTTATTGCGGCCGCGCACATCGCCGAAAATAAGTTTACAATGCTCCTCTTCTTGCATTTCAAATGCTTGTTTTTTAAGCGGCGCAGCAAGCCGCATGCTAAATGCGGCTGCCCTGCCATTTCTTTTCTATTTCTTTACTTTAGTTACAATCTCGGCATCCACGCGGGTGCCATGATTTCATCAAAAGTAAAGAAATAGAACAAGCATTTGCAATGCAATAGGCCTCGCAGTTAAACGAGTATAAGCTATTGGCATTGTAAATGACAATGCCTTTTATTTATGTTTTTAAAACGAAAAGAAAAATAAAAGGCATAGTTATTTGCAATGTCAATAGCTCAAACTCACGTAAATGCGAGACCTATTGCATTGCAAATGCTTGTTTCTTAGTGTGACCGTTGCGCTTTATATGTAAAGCGGGGGTATCTCGAGCCCTTCTGTAGTTTCTTGAGTGCTCAGATTAGACCAGCACCTGTAATTTTTAGGTCTCGGCTAGCGAAGGCTGCGCTTGCGCAGTCTCGCTCGCGAGATTTAACGTTTCAGGAGTGGGGCTTTAACTCGCCCCTTTTTTTCCCTCTTCTCCATTGGCTGGCCTCTTAAATGCTGGTCAGCCATTGGAGAAGAGCTTTGTCTCTCCAAACAAGCACCGTCTTTTTCCGATTCGGGGGTGTGTCTTTTCGATTCTTTCGCTTTTTGAAGCCCCGCCCCTTTCAGCCCCTTTTACACGTGGTGGGCGTGTTTTTTTTTTTTTTTTAGCGTCGGAAGATTCGTCCATTTTGTGCTCGGTCGGAGGGGACGTGGGGTCGCCTCTGCCTTGCTGCTGGATCGGCGTTTCAAGTCCGGTGAGTACAAGCGTTAAAGTAACAATGTTGTTCCTGCTTGCATTTCACATGGTTCACGGGCGGCAGAGAAGTAACAGGACTCTGTCTTTTCCTTCTTACTAGAAGAAAAATACAGTGTCCGCTTCTGCTCTGCCGCTTCAGCTGCCCCCCCCCCCACTCTTTCCCATGTAAACGAGGTGAGCGTGCTTAGAGCATACACGGGATCAGCCGCTCTCCCCGCACGCACGTGCTCACCCTAGCATCCAGGGTGCGCCGTTCGCGTCCCTTGCCAGCTCGTCGCGCATGCTGTAATTGATCGGAAGTCTCTCAACTCGCCTTCTCAAATCTCATCAACCACTTTCCAAATGATAATGGGATGCTCCAAAAAGCTTCCTCCTGAGCTCAAATGAATGTGGAATTTTTAAAAATGTATTGCACTTTTTTTCAAAACGATAAGCGCTCTATTCATCAGAAATAACGACTCGGGGATATTGAGAGACTTAGCTGTCATTTAATTACCTCCTGTCTGTAAAATGCAATTACGGAGTAATCTCTTGATGCAAACGCAGGATTACACACGCGCTTCATTTAGCAACATTACGGCAGACGTCCGTTCATAAATGCCATCCTTGAGAAACAGTGGCTTTAGGATTACCATCCGAGTTGCCTGCATCTTCGAGCCCTCTACAAGGAGATGCCGTCACTCACACTTCACCTGTGACCCACACGTGCATCTTCCCTGCTCGTGGATCAGTGCAATGTTCGCGTTACTGCTAATGTGGCACGGGCTTCTACCCATTCTCAGTCTCAAGATCTCCGCTCCGAGTCTGGGATTTGTAGAGCATCGATAGACGGAAACCACTCTTCATTCTGCCAGGACGTCATGTGAATTTTACGGAGGGGTTCACCTGGAGACGCTGCAGACCTCGTTCTCTGGTTTTGCTCTTAACAAGGTTACGCAGCGTGCCCTCGGTGACCCCTATCTGCAAAGTCCCCCTCGGGCCCCAGGATGATGCATACTTAGCCCAGATGTCTCCTGCACTTGCTCACTTCAGCTCACTATGCAGGATCTCACTTTTGCATTTCGATGAGGTCGTTAGCCCTTCTTCCCTTTCCAGATGTTGCTCGAATCTTGCTGTTTCAGTAAATGCTAAGTTCCTCCAGGATGTTGATCCTGTTTCCATCCTAATTGCCTGGATCACAGCTGTTCTTGGTTGTGACAGCATCTCTTCAGGCAGGTTCCCTCTCCTTATTCCCAATTCCTTATACCGCTTATACAAAGTAATGCGACACCGTAATGGAACTGCGGCGAGCCATTGCCGTGTCAGCAGTCAACACTGGTCGTAAGGACGTCACTTTAGTTTTTATTAAACTTTCCTCTACTTTCTTTTATTTGCGCACCCTGTGAAATGGATCCAAAAAAGAAAATCATTTTTGCTGGAAATGTCGTATTTTAATTCTAAGGTGCAGCATCTGGAATAAAAGGTCCAAAATATGAAAAATAACTAAATAAAGTAAGACAGTGGTAGCAGACTGCCAAGATTGATTTTAATTAACACCCAAACACATTAGCGCCACTTTTACAGAGTTTGCCAGTGAAGCGCTATTTTTGTTTTCTTGTCTTCGCGTTAAGGTAACAATGTTGTTCCTGCTTGCATTTCACATGGTTCACGGGCGGCAGAGAAGTAACAGGACTCTTTCTTTTCCTTCTTACTTAGAGAAGAAAAATACAGTGTCCGCTTCTGCTCTGCCGCTTCAGCTGCCCCCCCACTCTTTCATTCCTCCCTCTCTTTCTGTCTAGCAGCTCTTCTCTTACTGAAAACCTTGACTTCAAGATGGGGTTCTCACTCTCTTTACTCTACTTTCTTTTATTTGCTCCCCTGTGAAATGGATCCAAAAAAGAAAATCATTTTTGCTGTAGTTTCTATGTGTGATGCTGCGCAGGAGCCAAGGACAGGAGTCTTGTGCGTCTGCTCTCGACCGTGTCTCCAGCTTTATCTTATTTTACGTTTTATGCAGAGTGGCTCTGTGTGTGTGGGTGGCTTTGTGTGTGTGGGTGCAAATGCAATAGGTCTCGCATTTGAGAGTGTCATGAACAATGACAATAGCTCTAACTTTAACAATGCGGAGACCATTGCATTGTAAATGCTTGCTATCTTTAGAGTGCATATTAGAGTGAGTGTGTCTGTGGGTGTGTCTTTGTTTCTCTGGCTGTGTCTGGCTTTCTGCCTATATGATTTCACGCATGGCCCTATACAGTATGAACGCCTTGCAACCCGCAGATGAGTCCATATCGGTTATCTCTGAGTACTCTCACCTCGAGGGGTCCAGTCTACAACCTTTGATGTCACAGAGCAAAGGTAGTTTGTGCTTTGTGTATATTATACACACTTGCAGTCATACACAATGCTTTTCGTTGACAATATAAGTAATGAAAGTATGAGTTTAAGTCCTGGATCTGCAGGTCCACTTCAAAACAGTAGTTATGTCATAATTTGCAGAAGCATCTTTTAACAGTGATAAGCGGCTGACTGTTTTTGACATTTGCTTTCTTTTTCTTAAAATCAACCAAATACCCCGCCCCCTTGCTTCTAAGGGGTTGCTCCCTTTTTGACTTTCTTCATTCTTAAAAGCAGTCTTCTAACGAGTACATTTGCCTGAGCTTGCATCTCATTATTTATCATTAACTTAGTGGATTGGCATCACTTGGTAGCTCTGTGTTGCATGTTTCCATCCTTTTCGTGTGAATGTTCAAGCCATTATCGTCTTTTTGTGTAGTGGGTGGTCTTTTTTTTTTTTGAGAACCTATGTTGAACTTTTCTTGTAAATGTTGAAAAGCAGTATCACTGTAAAAAATGCTATTTAGGCTGAGGTATTGGAATTGGATCCTTTTGTTGGTTCTGAAATTGGTGTTACCAACAAAAGGCGATTCATTCGATTACAAAGGCTGTAAAGAGTGACACAGATGGACTAGCTGGATTGTAGGATACAGTAATTTCGGCAGCTTTCTCTACATCATTATCAAGCACAAAAACAATTTATGCCAGGGGCCAGTGAATTGAATATCTTGGGATACGTAAGAAAAGGTAAAGTTAGACAAGGCTGGCACGTGTTCTTTTATTGCCTGTGGTGGAGCCGGCAGTAGGAGGCTGCTACAGTTCCTATATGCTGTTCTTTTATCTGTACCAGAGCCAGCTGTTTTCCCTCGTGCAGATTTGATATGGAGGACTTTAGAGGGTTTGAATGTCAATGTACAGGGACAAAACAGGATATGGCTGCCAGTGGAACCTCACCCACCACACCACATCTGTAACTTTTCCTTGTTTTTTGTGCACAGGGTTAGTCTACTTCAGTCATTGGTTTACTAGACTATGAGTGATGGCATTCTACTGTTGCACAATGTGCACATCTGCTCAATAAATAGTTGACTGGGGGTGAGTGCTTGCAATGTTCAACACTCCGTCCTTCATCCCCTTTGGTTTTGCAAGAAATAGTTCCCTTCAGTGCCAGGAACTACTGGTGCAATGTGTGCTTTTACATAAAATATATGTTGGCTTTTGCACCATGTTAGTTTCATACAGTGTGTGCCCTCGTACAAAACAAAATCACAAACAAAATAAGCATTGGCAAACCAAAAGGTCAGCAGCCAAAACCAGAACTATTGGCTTTGAAAATGTTTGTTTAGTTTGGAACATGAGAAACTACGTGGCTCTCATCAGCTGCGGGTGTGTTTGGGACATTCAATGTGGATAAAGGTTCTCTGCTTTTAGGAAGGTGCATTTCCTTCCTAATAGCGTCCACAAAGCCATGTACCAGTGTTTTGCGACCGCAATTGCGGTCTTAAAACACTCGCAAATTACCACCCTCTTCAAGAGGGTGGTAATGGAGTCGCAAATGGGAAGGGCTCTCCTGGGAACCCCTTCCCCTTTTTGACTGGCTCCAAAAATATTTTTTAAGGGCAGGCAGTGGTCCCAGGGACCACTACATGCCCTTAAAAAATGAAACGAAAACGCTTCTTTACTTTTAGTAAAATGCATTCCGTTTTCCTTTTTAAAAAAAACAACCAAAAAAAACCTGCTTTATTGAAAAGTAGACCCAGCAGGCCACCATTACTGGGAGGGACAGCACTTCCCAATGGGGTCGCAGATTGCGAGTGGCTCATTAATATTCATGAGCCTCGCATTTTGTGACCCCATTGGGAATCCCTAACAGTTGTACATTCTAAATTGCGACTCGCAATCGAGCGCAAATTGCAAGATGCAAGTTAGAGTGATCGTACATCTGGCCCCACATATAATAAAAGTAGGTTCTGTATAAAGTGCAAATGCGCATGTATAAAAACAGTTGCACAAATCAATTATAATACAGTACTAAGTCAATACAAGTGGTTGTATACCATTTAAATACTCTAACAACTTCAACTGTTCAGTTCAAAGTGCCCTAAAATACTACTTAAAATGTGCGAAGTAGATTGCCTAAAGGGGCCATGTTCAATATACCCGAGCTAAACCCAACATAATTATACTTTCTAAAAAATATAAATAAAAAAAGAATTTAAAAAAAGAAATTAAACATACTGGTTCTGAAGGAGGGGCCAAGAGGCAGTTCTGGGCCTCCTCTATCGTAGTGATGTTGTACTTTAGAAACACTGGTCTTAATAAACGCTGTCGTAATGGCTGTAGTGGGGAGGCAAACAAATAACGCATGATTTAGATCCTGCACCTGGTTTCTGCACAGGTGACAAAGTCTGTCCTCCCTAGCTATTCCCTCCCATGCCCGTTATAATTTGCAAGGGGAGCAAATTCAACCTTAGCAACAGGATAGTTCTACGCACTCCATGGGGGAAGTTCCATACGACATACGGTTGTTTTCTTTTATACATACTTCTCCCCACTATTTTACCATTACTAGAATGCCTTGAACACAGTACAGTATCTTGTTTGCGACTGACTTCATAGATTGTTTTTTTGATTATAGATTTCAAGACTTGTTTTGGAAGAGAGCTTATGCCACTATGCCCAATTTAGAATAAGCCTAAGGCTTTCTCATAATTTCTGAAGACAACGCTTTTTCCCTTCAGGCATTAAAATATTTCCTGTCTTAGCCAGCCCGTATAGGGCTCACATCACTATTCAGTAATGTATTACCCCACCTTAGGCATGCTGCCATGGCAAATGCTTAAGTCGAGAGGAGCCCAAATTCGAGCCTGATTGCTGCTACAGTGGCTGCGCGGTTCAGGTTACAAATTTGGCACCAAATTTGCCCTTCCAACTCCTTAAAAAAGTCCCATTGCTGTTCATCCACTAACTCGCAAGCGTAAATCAAAACAGGCAGGATTTTAATTTTGTTAGCTGATAAAACATGTGCAAAATGTCTTTCCCCACAACATTTATATAGTATACCAATTGCGGAGGCCTGAGATAATGCCTTACTTTCGCAATGACCAATGTGATCACTGCTAGAGCACTTGCTTGAAAAAATTATTTCTAAGTACGGGTACAACTTCACTGCATCAAGTTTATCTTTACACAGAAACCAATTTAAATGTTTCCTAACCCTAAATCCATGAGGCCTAAAAACCATGATTTCACTTTTTAAGATATTTGTTTTTAGAAAATGATCGTCAGAGTAATGGCCTAGCTCGTTAAGACGCCTTTGTAAACCTATTGGAGTTCAATCTAACAGGATGGCGTCATCCACGTAAAGTAGACAGCTCAATTTAATTGTTCCTAATTTCGGTGAATCCCCTTTAAAATGCCCCACCCTACTCGGCAGGTCATTAATATAAAGAGAGAAAAGAAGAAAAGAAGTGGAGCTAATAAGCACCCTTGCTTCAACCCATTATGTGTCTCCGCTTTACTCAACATGCCCTGGTTGCTTCCCATCAGTAACCGTGTCCAGGTTGAGGAATGCAATGCAATGATCAATCGGAGTAAATACACAGGAATCCCCTTTGCAACCAGTTTCCTCCACAGCGTTCCCCTAGCAACCAGATCGAAAGCTGAGGAGAAATCTATAAAGGCAGCATACAAGGCCATTCCCTTACCTATTGGATATTTTTCGATCAAGGTTTGCAGGGCAGTGATGTTATCCAAGGTGCCACTATGCTTACGAAACCTCTCTTGCTCTACAGCTACGAGGTCATTACCAAAAGCCAATCCTGGAGGCGAAGAAGAATCCTCTTAGCAAACAGTTTTCCAGTCGCATTCAGTAATCTGATCTTCCTAAAACTGGCAGGGGAAGTTTTTGGGTCCTATTTATATAATGGAACGACTATGCTTCCTCTCCAAGAGGACTGAATAGTCCAGGTACGTAGCAGTAAGAGAACACCAGATGAAGGAAGTGAGCCCGTGCGGAGCTGTCTTGTTTAATTATAGCTATCGGTAGACCGTCCGGGCTTATTGCCCCTGAGTACCTTGCCCCTTTAACGAAGCACTCTATTTCCTTACAGGAAAGGGGGCCGTTAGCATTTCCCACAGAAGACTCAGTAATTAGCTCCAAACTGAACCCGATCCTAGAGTTTGATGCATATAACTGAGAGATATATTGGGTCCAATCTGCATCTGATATTAAAATGGGTTCAGCCATAATTCTACAATCGCAGTATTCGGCTAATAGAGCCCGATATTTACGTGAGTCACCAGAATATGCATCCTCTTTCAGTTTAATCCATTTTAAATCCTCCACCCCATCTACGTTTCGATGCCTTCATTCTCATTCTTACCCACTTGAATCTATTGATTTCCCTTTGCCTGGTCATTGATGACTGCTTAAATTGGTCCCTTACTAAGGCATTTCGTTCCCGGTTTAACCTTTTTACCTCCCACGAGGTGGCCACTGGGTGATTAATGCCATTAGCTCGTTACTTCCTTACACATGATCTCAAGAAAGCGAAATGTTTCTCAAACCAAGTAATAGGATTTTCCTGTATGGGACCAGGGCTTGCGATTTTAACAAGCCTCCCTAAGCATTTCAAATTTCTTTTAGACCAAAAGGTACGCCCATTGGTTTTATTGTACACAATATTATCGTCTCTGGGATTCCAGCGCCTTGAGTTCCAAGTTGACGTCCATTGATAAAATACTGTGGTCATTCAAATTTGTCCTCATTACCTTAAACTGAGGACATGCTCCAAAGAGTTGATAAGATACCACCATATAACCAATTGGAGACTGCCCCCGAGAAGCATGAACGGTGAAGGAGGCTGGGGAGTCCTCTGGGAATCTCCAATTTAAAATAACAAGATCATTAGTTCTTAGACAATCCAAAAAACTCAACCCTTCCTTATGTGGTCTGATATGGCCGGGCAACGTTGTTTAGGGATGGTCCATACATCTTCCAACTCCCGATTACAAAAGGGTCACTTAAAGTGTATTTTTGTCTGAAGTGCTGTTAAGAGGAAATTGCACGAAGTCTGAAAAGATAGAATACAGAGTGGAGTCTTAATAACTAAATATGCACAAAAGAAGTCCTGTTTAGGAAACTGTACTGCATTGTTTTTTTATATATTTTAAATTGCTACCTGAACATTAGATCACAAAAAGAGACACATGATATGAGGAACCTACACTAGACATGTATATATGCATCGCAGATTGTATCTGAGTATTTGGACTGGATGGGACGATAAAGTGAGTTGAGAAAAGAAGGCAATTTTTTATAAACAAGTTGATTTTAATTGTCACATTTTTACTAAAATATTATTTTATCAATCATTTTTATAGTACAAACATTTTCTCTAACTGCAATAGACATATCATCCCATAGCCCTTAAAAGTTGAGACTATGTGCCAAATAATGCCTCTGGGAAATCAGATAATATTGCTAGCTCAGGACATATCTTTTTCTGTGTAATTAAATAAAAAACATTATAAAAAGCTGGTGAAGGTAATTGGAAGGACCTAATTTTATACTCTTTGAGTAGCAGGATCAAAGCGGGTATGCAGTTACACCCAAAAAAGTCATTCTTGTTACCAAGCCTGCGGACTTTTCAATTTCCACAAGAAAGTGTCCACATTTGAAACCAATGCAGACACCATGTAAAATTGTGTACTTTGTGTGGACACTTCTCAGTTTACAGTCTGGCTCCCTTATCAGTAATCACAATGAGGGCTTGGTTGTGCTGGTAAATGACTTCTTCTTGAGGTAGTTGATCCTCTGACCAGATTGTTCTTGCACAGGCACAGTAAAGCTATTCAACAGTGTACGCTGTACCAGATGTCTTTTTAAATATAAACCTAATGATTTGTAGTATTGAACTCGCATTCACAATTGGGAGCTTTGTCTTGCACTTTATTTTTGAAGTTTTACTTTTTGTCATTGTTGCTTGATGATTTGTTCAATCAATAGAAAATGATTAACACATTTTTCAGCTTCACTGCCAATGTTCAGTATTTAAATTAGTTGCTTACAAGGTGAAATCGTTTGGGGATAGCTCGCGCATAAAGTTAATAAAAGGAATACAACTCTTGATTTGTACAAGAGGATACCAAATAAATAATTCCCCAAATTCATATATTTGTCCTCGCTGGCCTTTTTGTAGTAGCTGGTATGGTTGTAGTAACTACTGTTCAGAAATCTGGGCAGACATAGGGCAGTCACCTAAAACATCGACCAGTAGAAGCATATTTTGTCATGTACTTAAAAGTCTAATTTTCTTTTTTGAAGAAGTAAGTTCACAAAATTAAAGATACTCTACAGCGTGACCTAGGACCTGATTACAATCTAGGCGGACAGGGTTACTCAGTCACAAATGGGACGGATTTCCCATCCTCAAAATTGCAATTTCATTATATCCTATGGAACTTTTAATATGTTGGAAGGGATATCCGTCAGGTATGTGACGGAGTATCCCATTCGCCAAGATTGTAATCAGGTCCTTAAAGTTTTTATTCTTTGTGATGACTCCATTGACATCCATGTTCAAAAGAATGAAATTGGTATTGTTTAGGATTTGAGGACTTTTTATGGAATTGCATGAATGCTGCTGTATAATCATACTGGAAAACAAGGTATTGTATAAAAACTCTAAGACGTGCCAGCTTTTGGTGACTTGATTAACAAGAACGGCAGTCATGCTTGTGAAAAATGTGGGTTCACATTTTTTGTTTTGTATTGTTTCCTTGCTACTCAGAAGAATGTACCTTTTGGTTCCAAGCTCCCATGCAAAACTGTAACACAAATTGGAGCATTGCCCATTCATAATGCACCTTCAGCAAGGCTGCCCTTAAAGAAAGAGACTTGGGTTGGGTTTATTATGTTGGTTTGAAAAATAATGTTTGTGTGAGGAAGAAATGGAATATTATAATCTTTAATTCTTCATCTGTTGTAAAAAGAATATTAGAAAGCTGAGCTGAGGGGCTTACCTTCAGAATTGTTAGAAGTGATTACACTATACTTGACTAGAATAACCAGAAAAGCAAAGAATCCTGGCTTACTGTCTTTGCTGTATTGATTTAATATTTTGGAGAATTGCATGCTAAGACTAGAGCCAGATTTTTTAACTTTGGTTCAAGAGTTAAATGTGCTATGGGACTCGTATGTTATGTACTGAGACAGTGGTGAGCTTCATGCAGTGCCGTAGCCTAGAGTAAATAACAATTTCAAGCTTTTACCGTTAGTTAATGGGTCTTATAAATTGTAAGGGGAACACAACAGAGCAAATATCCAACACACAAAGTTGTTTTTGTTCACTAAAGTTTAAGGTCCATAGCACAGTTGCAGTAAATCGTGAGAGTAACATGCAGGCCAAACGGTGACTTGGGCACAAGTGGGTATTCTGTTCTGCCGTTATTACATCTGCCTTAACAGCAAAGGTGTCTGCATGGGCTACTGTTACCAATTCTTTATAGGATACATAGAATGGGGTTTGGCTCTGCCAAGAGGTGTAATACTCTCTCACTGTTGAAAAGGGCCCTATTTAATTTATGATAATCCATTTGCATTAACCAGGTAAGGATAGTTCTGACGTAAGCACTAGCTGCACAGGTTTGAATGTAGTTAAATTAACTCTGCTCTTTTATTCTTCCATAGTTGATAAATTGAGTACCATTGAGGTTGAAACTAGCAATATCTATAATACAGCATTGCGAAACTGTGAAAAACAGTGTTATGTTAAAAAATGTGGTAAATGTTCTTGTTAACGTAGAATTCATGAACAAAACACTAGCAATTTTGATTAAGTATTGTTAAATGGTAAACAAATATATTACTTCCTTCAGTCTTGTGCAAGCTTCAAAATGGACATGACTAGAACTTTGAGTATGGTTGATGGAACCTTCTCAAGGTATTATAATTTAGGACATGCATTCTTTAATAGATTCTGTAATTGTATGAGTTTAAAAACTTGAATACTATTATGTGTATTTTGATTTTCACTTCACGCAACAGCTATAGATATTGAACATCCCGTATGATGGACTGCAGTGTTGCAGAATGTTGCAAATCGTCTGTTGGTTCTTGCTCTCTTCTGTGCTGTTATTCACTTCCTCACTCTTTTCTTTAGATGTTTAATTTATTAATTCAATTCTAGTGTGCCATTGACAGTGGACATGCTAAGTTACTCCATTTATTAGAATTCTGGAGTTAAATAGGACTGAATACATTTATTATTTACATCCCTGAAATTAATCTGAGATGCACCTTAAAACAGAGGAAGATAATTGGTATTTTCCACAGTTTTTTAGGACTTGCCTTCAGACGGCTCTACTTTTGTGTTGTCAAAGATCTGTTGACTCTAATCCATTAAAAGTATATATGAAGTCTACTTTGAGTTACCCCCTTGCTCTTGATTGTATGGCTTTCTAGTCTATCTCATGTCTTTGCTTCTTATTCGATGTCTTACCTCCCTATTCTTTGTCTGTCCTGCCTCTTCAACATTTCTTCTTTAACTTGATTTTATAGGATGAATTGTATCCTTCCACTGGGTACAATTTAGTGAACTACTTTCTTTTAGTACTAGATAGAAATGGATGTCTTTTATTTTTCACCCTGCTCTCTCATGCTGCTCTCCGATTGGTAAATTAGACAAAACCAAAATTGGTGCCTCATTATGGCACATGCATGTTGACACATGAATGTGTAAATGTCATCAAGCTAGGGGCACTGTTGTGTCATGATGTATGATACTTGCACATTGACACATGTTGGTATGTACATTATAGTGCTTTTTTTTTGCTGATGCTATTTTGCGTTGGTAAAGCTAATGAGTCTGCATTGGCAAATCCAAAGGTGAGACCTACTTTGTTTGCTATATGCAACTTGGTGCGTGTCTGCTCCTAGACCTAATTTTAAGAATGTCCTTTCTCCTTCCTTTAAGTCCCCCTTTCTTGCTTCTCAAAGTGTAAATCCATTTATGTTCTTGCTTCAGAAGCTGTTTCACAATGTTTCTGCTATGCTTGCTTAGTACTACCTACTTTATTGTCAGCCAGCGCATTATTCCACAGAATCATTATGCTCAGCATTATCTTTCACCATTTGTGTACACGCAGTTGTCAGGCATATTGCAGTGCAATGGTGATTAGTTTCCAATCTTTTTTCCTTGACCTTACAGTACATGTAAAACCACTTTGGCAATGTATGTAGTAAATGGTGTTCTTCAAGCAACAATATTGTTTTTTTTTATTAGTGCCATCTTATGACCCCCATGCTCAAATATGTCACTCTGTGAGTTGTCATTTTATATGACGGACAGAAGACACACCTAAAGACCTCCCTCCCCCACCTCCGAGGTGGAACATTTTTGTTAAAACTACTGCTTTTTTCTCTTATTCCATAGGCTTAACGGATTTCCGCCTACTAGATTTCACAAATTTGAAGAACCATCCACTGTAATAACATCCCATTTATATAAAATATTTTTTATAATCGGTTTACTCCCTGTAGAGAATCAAGCAACACATATCATAGTTTGGATGTATTTAGGTTTGGAAATGTAAGAAAAAAATAAGATCCTGCAACTGCCAACTAACTTTTTGTATTGCCCTTCTAATCATGCTGTGTGGCTAACCCCGTTCCGGGATTTTATTTCTCTCCAGAAGCTGTGTATAAGGACATCTTCTGGTTTTTGGTGCTGGAGAACCTGTACTTTTTAAGGGGCAGCGTGGGTCGCAATAGCGGCACATTTTGATTTTAGCTGTGAAGGTCTGCCGACTGTTGCACGTCGCCATCTGTGCATTCGCAGACCAACAAGGCAGGGGTTTTGCAAGTGCTTTTGAAACTGTTCCTTTGCACTGGTCCAGGTTTGTACATCACATCACGCAAAATTGGCCAGATCCCATTGCCTGATGCATTCGGCCCAGTGTCTCGCTACGAGTAGGCCTGGTTTGTTGAAAAGCATAGAGCTGTGGTGATCTTCACATTCTTCTGTTAAGAACAACATAATACCTCAGCACATTAAAAATGGAACTTTGGTATCATCCCTGAGTTTACAGTGCTGGATTTTAGAAATATGTAAAAAAAAGTGAAGCATTTCCTTTATGTGCACCATATAGGTCCATTGTTCAGACTCTACATGAATGGTAGAAATGAGCAGCAACAAGATTAACTGTTATACATGGCTTCCATAGGAAGCATCTCTTGTTTACAGTAAGTCGCTGCTATGCTGTAGTTGATAACAAAACTGGTTACCCACATTTGCTACATCATGAAGTACTTTCAGGCCCAGGTGGTAGGGCTCCCTGAGAGCCTGTCAGTGCAACACTGCTTGTCTGTTCTGACTGAAAGCAAAAAACACAGCTGCAGGAGGAGGAAGGAAGGCAAGTAAGGTGGTGTGGGTTGTTTAAGGAACCAAGGTAAAGTATTTTTTCACATTTGTGGCAAGGAGCAGAAGCCATGTTTTAAAAATAGTTTTTTAGAGTTTTATATAGCGCGAATTAAACCTGAAGATATCAGGTATCCTAGCACTTTACACGAGCACCAGTTTTGTTACAGATGGACAAATTAATTTTTTTTGTTGTTCGGAAAGGTGAGATTAAGTGATTTGCCTATAATCACAGGATGTTGAGCGTCGATGCTGAGACTCGAACCTGGTTCCCCAGCTTTGAGGTTGACCGCTCTAGCCGTGAGGCTACATCCTCTCCCCCTATGTCATCTATGGCTCCCCATTTCTCCTCTGCTGCTGAGTAGCAGTTGAAAGCAGGGGCAGATGAGTTTGAGAGCCATACACAAAAACCTATATAGATAGATAACAAGCATTGGCATAGCCAATAGGTCTCGCCTTTAGGACCTTATAAGTGTTTAGCCATGCAACAGTTGCATAACTAAATACTTATAAGGTCCCAAAAGCGAGACCTATTGGCTATGCCAAGCGGGCGTGCGGCCGCGAAAGTGATCACATCACGATCAAACATCAAAGCGGCTGTGCAGCCGCGAAAGTGAAAGTAATCGCGGTCAAGCGCGGCGCGCGCGCCACATGCACTGTAGCTCTAGGCTGGCCCGGTAGCATTTTTTGGAGCCCTCTCAATAAGTCTAGCCAGACCAGCGCATGCGCTGGGTCAGGCGAGACCTAAAAGGTGTATTAACTGGATATCCTAGACAACTTGACACTTGCTCGTATTGTCTATTTTATGTCTCTCAGAATGCAGATAGCCATCTATAATCGTATTTATTGTAAATGAGCTATCGCGGGGTATGTGTGTTGAATTAGTGTATTTGTAAAAAAAAGAGTTGGCAGTAAAGGGTGTTTACTGTTGTAAACTTCGCACAGTACCACATGCATACCTCACAACCTGGTTGCTTTGGCAGATATTAAATATTCAAATGTTTGCCCCTGTGCACCCTGTCTTCTCAGTGTATGCTTTGGATTCAACACTGAAATATTACATTTGTTTGAGTAAGCCAGTGCATTTGGATATTTCGGTTTCCAGGGTTTCTTGTTAGCTTTTATCAGATACGTTCCTGAGCCATTTACTTCTCTGCTGCACCTATGTCAATAGTACCTGAGCTTTATCCCCGCATGTTTGCTCTGTTCATTGTTCAACGTGCTTTGAGAAGAGCCACCCGGCGCTTCAAACCAAATATCTGCGCTCTTGCTCCATCGCCATAACTCCTGCTTTGCCTCATTTTGAAATGCAAACTAGCCCCTTGTCATTACCTTTTATTTGCCAAGTACACTTTGTTAACCTTTACTTAGGAAAACGATCGCCTACGGTTATTCAGATAATTCAAAGTCATTTTATTTGCAAACATTCCCGATTGTGCAGTAGATTTTGGCATTGTTTGTGTGAGAGAATGCAAATTTGGAATGTCAGTTGAAATTATTTTACATATATTTTCTTCAATGAAGAATTTTTTTTACCCTTTTGATTTTTAGTCTGGTGACTTTTGCCAGTCAGTTGGTCGACATGTAGTTTGCCAATTTTAGTGGAACTAGAATATTTACTTAGTTGGGTTTCACTGCCTCATTTGGGGTGTCCTGTGGAGTTCCGCATAAGTGGATGCATCTTCTGGTGGGTGAGGGCCTTCCACCTGGCATCGTTTTGTGATTGAAGTTTGCTTTCCTTGATCCTCCCTTTGGGGGTTGACTTTATTTTGTTGCTGGGAAAGTGACAGAAACACGTCGGTAACCATGAAAAGCAAAGGGACATGAATACACTGATGACTTAAATCATGCCACAAACATCCTTTGCTGTTATGCCGTGATCAATGGAGAGGCAGTAGTCTAACAGTCGAAAACATTGCCCTGTAAAGTGAAGCAGCGCTGTGTTATGTGACGCTTGCTCATTTTCAATTTAGCTATGGCAAGAAAGAGGGTTTCTGTTGTTACTTTCACGGAAATAAGACACCTGCGTCACCCTGGTATTCTTGTTAGCCAGCCACCTTTGCCAGGAGGTCCGTTTTTCCTCTTCGCATGATGTCATTGTTGGCAGACCAGCACATGCCTGATAATGGGTGCTTCAGACTTCCTCCTAGAGGAAAGAGGTTTCAGTGTCTGCTGCTGTTGTCTCTTGCTGTTAAGCAGCTGCACCCTGTCCTGGGTCCCAGGTACAGTGAGTGGGAGTGATATGTGAACTGGCACTCAGAAACTGCACCCCTTCCTCTCCACATCCATTTGGGGAAGAGGGGGCAGCACAGACCAGTGACACCAGGGTTGTGTGAAAAAAAGCCGCAACTGAAAGTCAGCAGGGTGTATTTGCAACAAAAGGAAGGCAGACTTGATCTTGGCCATCAGTGCCCCCTGTGCAACCTGCTGCGCTAACGCTAGGGCCATGTCCACCGATGAATATGTCACTGATATCTGTTCGGTCAGAATGAAGTCGTTCAAGAACTGACCTTCCTTCCATGATAGGTGCTGTATCAGCTGATACTGCCCCCGTTTTTTCTTAGGTACCACTCCAAAAGGAGACAGGATGAGATTCTCCATCGGCCAGTCAACAAAGGACCCGCCATCCTCCCCTCCTGCACCTCCTTGTATAACTTCTCCCTGACCACCTACACACATGTTAATTATATATCCTTCCCTCTTTTATTTTATGTATTTATCTTTAAATGTCCATTTACCATTTTACAATTTTCATAGTATGTTTTAAATTAATTACAAATTAATGCATTTTATCTTCTGAAAATGTGTTGCCAACTTACAAATACACATTTTAAGGTAAATTCCGTGTTTGGTACCATTGAGTGCAACGTGATCAATTTGGTCTGAGATGTTATGGGATAACAATGTTTTTGTAAAGAATGAAAAACATCGTTTTGGAAATTGATGTTGTAACATCCCAAACGTGGCCAACAACCTGCAGAAATAGTCAACATTCATTGCACACCTAATATTGATGTTTCCATTTGTCCTATCACACCTGCCTTTCAGGCATGCTAGATATCCAGCTGTTGACTTTGTGATCAAACTACACACAGAGTTATCTCAAGTATTATTCATAAAAAGTATAAATCTGTTGGTAGAGGGCTGATCATATGATCGTTGACTCATTCCCAAGTTATTGCTGATCTTAGTGTACTTTAGGTGAGAAAATTATATTTGACACCAGTGGTATGTCTAGGGAGTAAGGCATTACCTAACATGCCCTTAAGAGGAAAAGCCCCCTACAGTAAAAAACTAAATCTGCTGGCACAGAACTTGAGAAAATTATAATCACATGTGTTTAGAGAGTCCTCCTGGTGCCTGGGTCTGTAATAAATTAAATTTATCACAGGGTTTTCTTTACTGGGAAAAGAGAACTGACCAGAATGAATACACACCACCAAATGTACAGAGCCTTCCCATGTGGCACAGAGATAAACTCTAAGAACCTGAAATAAAACTAACATATATGACTGCTGGGCACAAAAGGAGAGGAGCAATAGAAGGCAGTCACAGAGTAACATAACAAGCTAATATTTATCTTCGTCCTGCATTCCCAGTGATAAGTATGGCTTCATTTCACAGTGAGCAGGCCACAATGATGGAGTCCTAGACAGAGTAGGAATAGCAGAGTTGGTAGCAGCAGAGAATTGAGTCATGGGGAGTAAAATCATATGGCACGTTGAAACTAGAGAGGTACAAGCCAACAGAGTTGGTTCGAAACAAAGTATTTAGAAGCCTGCTAAAGTGGATCAGTAATGCAGATGTAAACAACATGGCTAAGACAAAGTTATAATTGAGCCAGCAGAAGTCCACAGTGAGATAAAGATTGAACGGCTGGGACAATGTAAGGTTACTTAAACAGGTACAATATCAGTTGTCCTGTATAAGGAGACCCACCAGACACTTACGCTCTGCCTCACTCTCACTCGCACACATTCACCCCATCCGCAAAAGCAAAACTAAAGGTAGCTCATTCTCCTACAACGCACCCAAGATTTGGAACGACCTCCCTCAACACATCAGAGCCTCCTCCTTTCTTCTTAAGGTCCTCATAAAGCTGAAGACCTGCCTCTTCGTATAAGCACCTTGTGGACCACAAACCTACACCCTTGCCCAAGCACCTGGATAACCTCTCGGTTGATTAGTGCGCTATACATTTTAGTATAACTTAACAAAGGTCTAGGGAGAATCAAGTTGAAGTAGGTTGGTATAGTTTGTTTCCTTAACTAGCTTTAAAGGACTATAATAACACAGTAGTAAATAGAGCAGATCTTAGGGACCCCATTCATAATGGCTCTCCATGACAGCCTAGCCCCTGATCACTAATGTTGAGATGCCTTGTGTGGTAGGCCATGTTTTGCAGAAGCCACAGGCAGAGGTTCACAACGTTTTCAGAATATCTCTGGATTCTACTGCCCACGGGTTCAGAAGAATGGGCACAAAGGTGTATCAAAATACTTAAGAGCTTTTGCCCTGTAGCCCTCCTCTCAAATGCAAGCATATACTATCTTTCACTCTCCCCTATCGCCTCTCCTCCATGTCTTATAGATCCTCGCCTTCCATGCTGATTTTAGTGCCCACAACCTACCAGACTTCACATTGTGCCTTCATCTCTGGCTCCCACCAGCCACATTTTGCCATCCTGCTCTGCTGTCAGATTGCCCCATTGTGCAGTCTGTTTAACACAACTTTTCTTAATCTGTTCTAAGGTTTGATGACTGTATGCACACCTTCCAGCAAGGAGGTATACAGCTATTTGGAGCATGGGGCTGAGTAAAACAGGCAGATGAGTCTGTGGAATGCATGTACGGGGATGATAAAGGGTGACACAGAAGAAGTATTTGTGCTGGATGTAATTTTTCCTGTGTGGTGGATGGGGTTGACGTCAGGCAACAACATTACAGGAAAGTTATAGCAGTTGGCAATAGGTATGACTGGTGTGGGACTAGGCAGAAATAATTTACTGGACTATTTGACTATTTTGGTGAAATCAAGGTTTTCTGCAGTGTAATATATTTTGTTTTACTTGTCTCTAAACTGGTCTCAGTAGGTTTAACGGACAAGAAAAGGGGACTAAAGAGAGAGTATGGGTGACTCGTTTTGCGCTTGGCAGTGAAGGAGCAGGGCACTGATTGTGCAAAGTACGCCTACATTGCCAGATCATTTGCTACCACTGGTAGCCCCTAATCGATGACTATTAGATACTTGTGTATAGTTGCTAATATTGTTTTGTGCCTTTGTTTTTCTTTTGTTCTTCATAAGGCAAAGAGTCTCCTCATGTTGTCTGCTGTGTGATGGGAGTGAATCTCAGGTAATTTAGATAATTTTCTTTGTAGCCCCCTTGCTATTTATTTAATAGTTGTTTCCAGCTGTTTCGGGATGTAGAACACCTATGAGTCGGAGGTAGCGTATGAGAATTTGTACATTTACCCTAAACCTGTGCTAGCAGATTGTATGTGAGACTTGAAGGAATGGAGCAGAGCCATATGCCAGAGAATCCACAACAATTGTCAACTTTCCTGACATACACCTATGACTTCTATAAATAGGGTTACAAATTGACTGTGAAGAGAAAGGCATGCAGATGCCCAGCACCTGAAATCTGCTATGCAACACACTCATCATGTGCGTGGTTTCTTAATTCAAGCCACCAATGTCTAGACTGTAAGTGGCCTGTGCCACGTGATGTATGGCAGGTGAGTGGACTGCAGACAGGACCTTGCAGTGCAATGGCCAAGAGTTGTCCAGGGAATCGTAGTTACAAGCCAGGACCTTCCTTGTGTGGAGGTACATCAATGTTATGCAGTGTTCATACTTTATCATGTTAACGTAGATGTCCTTTTCTCTTCTGTTAATGCATTAGTTGCCCTTTGTGGTATAATACAGCAAATGTGAGCAACACTAGTCCCCAGACAAACTTCCAAAGCTTAGCTGCAGTGGGATTTAATTACAATGGTAATTAGTGTTACCCGGAAGAGTACACTCTCCTGTGGTTATATTTTAAAAGAGTAATAATTAAAACAATACTAACACAATACCAGTATTTGTGCTGTAAATAGCTACAGGTTTGAATGGTTATATATTGCTTGCCCTCTGTTTTTCCTATTCTACTTTGACGTCCACTCAACCACTATCTAGTTATGGACATCGTAGGGTTTGACTTCATATTTAGAGTGTGTTCATTTTCATTAATTTACGTTTGGTCATTTTAATTTCATTTGTGCCATACATAAATAGCCATATCAAAGATGGCTGGCTGAACAGGGAGAAACTGGTAATGCCAAGGGGAGATCTTTCTCTTTCTAAGATGGCTGGCGACGGGTAGAAAATTGCAGTATCCCAGTGCCAGTGTGCACCTTACCATAGCTACATATGTGCTCCGCTATGGTTTTAGGGATTTGAGATTACAGATGACAACCCTGCTCAATCCAAAAATAAAGCGGGTGTTCCGTTAACCTGTGTAGTGTTTCTCTATCACCTCTTTTGTGCAGTGGAGCAGCTGACATAGTGATGCATGCAGTCTGCTCGCGAGAAGGGGCCAGGCATGTGGACAGACGCTTCACCTGTCTCCTTTGGTGTTACCTTAAATTGCTCAATTACATTATGATGACACTTGATAGACTGGATGTGCTAATACCGCTGTCCAGGTGGATTTCCGCCTCCGGAATCAAGGGATGTTGGTTTTGGGCAGTTGTGGTGACGGGCAACCTCTATAGGGCAGTACAGATACAATTTTTGTCATCTTTCTGAGATGGGGGCTCTCATTCCATGGCTTGATTCTTGACATTTTACCTTTGCCTTTTTCAAAACATCAAGCTCAGCAAGTATAAAATTGGTTACAAAGTACATTCATGTAGTTTTCAGGATTTGTTACCTTCTTCTTATGAACCAGAGAGAGGGAGCTACAGAGAGAGGTTTCCATCATGTGAGGCTCAAGGCACCACCTTGTCTTCTATTTCCGATGAACCTGAAGCAGAAAGTTACCCAGTATGCTTTTAGAGATAAATATTTAGTTTCCACTGGGGCGTACACAAAGAATAAGCACCCACATAATTCAGGCCTGCAGTTTTAGGACGAGTACCCACGTATCTTGAGCGTGATTTATTCAAAAATTAAAGTCGAACGTTCTTTAGCTTATTTATGTCTTTAGCTCTGTGGTGCATTTGAATATTGTAATTGTAAATGTATGAAATGTGTGCAAAATGGTAAGAAATGTCATTCCAAACTCCCTCCAAAAAGTTGTACCATGCTGTTTGGGGTTCTAACATTGCATCCATGCATGAGACCAACTAGACTCTTTGGGTGTAGCTTTGAGAGTCCTGTTACTTCTCTAACATGTGAACAAGCAACTGTGCTATATTATACGAGGAGAGTATGTTCCCTCTTTTAAAAGAGCTGTTCTCAGAACAAATTAGCAGCCTAGTTTCTCTCTGCAAGGAAATCTGTGTTTGAACAGAAAGAGGCTTGTGACAGGACAAGCAAAGAGGGCCACTCGCACTAATCCGTTATTGTTCTCCTTTATTTTTCTCATAAGAATAGGAATGTTTCAATTTATAGGTTCATAGGACAAAATAGTCTTTTTTCCAAGGGGTCCAGGAACTCTCTTCCTTTTTTTTCTTCTGCTTCCCTCTTGGTCTTGCCGTACCCTCAGGAGAAAACCAAATTACGAGATCATTAAATATATATTCTCTATTGACTCTTCCCTTCAGGAAGAAACAAATCCGTGAGAGAAAGAGGAACAGGTCGTCCGTGCCAGTGTAGTAAAAAGATAACACAAAAGGCAGCAATCTCTTTTGTGAAGTGAAAAGGGGTGATATTCATGCTGTTCAGCCGAACGTTCTCCACACAATCCTCAAAATTCTAGGTGGAGCTCTAAATATCATAGGTGACTGGAGCTCGGATATCTCGCACCTTCCCAGTGCCAAAAACAAGCTCACAGAGACCCAATCCTACTCCCATCACAAACCCAACCCCCAAAACATGCAGGGAGTTGTGCCACACTTGCCTGAGGCCGGGACTCCTGTCTGGGGTCCTGGCGGTCTCATCCTGCACATCCTTCCTCTGGTTTCTTTCCTCTTGGTGCTCGCACTCCGTGAAGCAGACACTGTGGGAATATCTTCTTTCCGTCCTCTCAGGATTCGTCCGCACTCCGTCCTCCGTTGCCTCCTCCGTTTTGCTCGCTCGGCTACCCGTTGTCCTCCAGACCGCCGCGCTCAAACCAGCTGAATCTCAGTCTCCATACCAGCGTTGCCCGCCTCCTCACACAACCAATCGCGCGGCCCCCACCCAGACACTTCCGTGTCAGACAGGGAAGAAACACTAGAATTCGTTATCTCCGTGCCCCCGGGGTCCTTACGTCACGCAAGGAAGTCAGGCACGCTACAAGGCTTCTGCTCCAAAAGACATGTTAAAAGAACAGCTGATGAATAGATGTCTAACATGTCCAAAAGACATGTTAGACATAACTTCTGAACTTTCAATTTTGGGTAACTGTTGGAAATGGACACTATCCCGCTTCAGGAACACATTGGCAGTTTGAAACTTTAAAGGAGAAGTTGATTGAAAATAGTCTATCATTCAAAATCTTTTTACAGTGTATTTTATACTTCATCTAAGGTTTTCTTTAATATCACCAGACTGCCCAAGGCATCCAGATAGTATTGGCCAATTCAGGAGGAAGTTATCTTCTTGAAACCAGAAAAAAGTCTCCTGACTTCATTCATAACTTTGGTCGGTATGTGGTGTGGCTATCCTTTGGCATGAATTGGCAGTCAAAATGGGAAGTGGTATTTTCATCATGAAAAGCCGGATAATCGACTGCTGAGAGGGGGTCATACCCAACAACACTACCCTTTGTTTCAAAATCTGTAAGTGACTAAATTGAAAAATGTATAATTTTCATAGGAACGTAGTGAAGGGATTTTTCAGAAATGTACCAAATTCTCAAAGAATGTTGATTACCACTTTGAGAAAAAGCATATCCTCTTTTATGATATGATCTGGAATGAATGACATTTCAATAAGAATTTCAGTTGGAGGAATTTGCAGTCTTTAACACTGGGTTCTGGACCTCCTAATCATGGTACTCGCAGCCACAAATTAGGTCGCTCTCCAATGTGCCATTTGCAATGCATCTAGGGAAAATGGCAGCAGAGATGCACCTTGGATGCATGAAGTGGGTGCCCCGGAGGTTGCTCTGGCATCAGTCCAAATGCAGCCTGACTTCACCCATTCGGTAACCCGTTGATTCTCTTCTAATGATATGCATTTATAGGATATATTAACTTTCTTTTCCTCTAACTATTAGGTCCCCTCTAATATGCAAGGCACGTGAGAGGAGAAAATTTATTTAATGACATTAATCTCAGGCCCAGTAAGATACTTCCGTTCTACTCAGTTCTGAACTTTAACCCACAACCAAAGTAACAAAGTTATCCCCGTGCATAGGATGTGGTTGATGTCCATGATCTCAGTTTATGGTACCTTAAGTACTCGTAGCTCAGTGATGATTGCTATTCTTTTTATTCATGATAACAGAAATCCTAAATCTACCTAGTAATCATCTAGACTAGATAGAGCTAGTGATGCCATAAAAAGCTTGTTCAAAGTTCTAAAATAATTGCCTCACTGAAGTTTGTGGAGCAAGGCCCCATGCTTTCACAGTTGGTCAGATCGTGGCTTTGACTCAGTTGGGCCCTCGAATCATGGGTTTGACTCAGTTGGGCCCTTTCAGCCAAAAGAGAGGTGGGGATTTCGCCTTGTGAGCCCTGTCTTCGCTCCTGCAGAATATAACTGTGAGAACGTGCCAGCTGCTACACTTTAGCCACCCAAGTTGCTAGCCCTTTGAGATGTGTCAAGTTATTGAAAGAAATCTATCACTTCAGTAGTCGCTCAATAAAAACCTTTTTTGGTCATGGCAAACCATAATCGGATTTTAGAGCTACCTTTTATTTCTAAGCTTTCGGACTCAGCTTTTCAAGATACAATCTTCAAAACAATCATTGTTTTATCAGTTCCTGTGGGGTTTCGAATGGGCATGGGGACTGAGTTAATTTAGTGATATCAGAATGATAGCTGACAGTTGTGTTGACTATTTTATTTGCCATGTTGTGTGATAAGAGTAAGGAATAGATCTCCATCAGGTGTAGGGTACTTTTGTTTCCTTTGAAATCGATCCCTGTGGGTTGCTCCTATTTCCTTTGAGTCTTCATTAATAGGTAACATGTGAAGACCGTCAGGGATATGCTGTATCACCAGGGCTTTTTAATGTTCACATTCCCTTATGCTCTTTTGTTAGACTCTTGATTTTTTTTATGGATGCTGGAAATACCTACGTTCTGTGTAAATGCGATTGGGAGTGGCCCGCTTGCAGGCAGTCCATTGTTAGATGTGCCATGAAGGACTGGAGCTTAACAGAGATTAGAGAGAGATCTTACTCCTGTATCTTCATACATACATAGATCAGTCAGAGTTTTGGCCTAATGAGCTGCCGACTCCCCATACTTGTCACCGTATTTAAGGATTTTGGAATAAAAATTGAGTGGTCTCTTACTTTGTAATCGCAGATCACTCCAGTTTCCAGCTCTATATTCTGATGAACTTTATGAGATTCTTTTTTTCATTTTAGAAAAGAGTATCTGGATTCAATGCTTGGAGTTCTTCATGGCTTGCTGTAATCTGTCTATGACTCTCAGCAAGACATGTCTAGATCATACAGAATGCTTCAGCTGCAGTTTTCTTGAACTTGTGGCTCTGAGACAAACCATATTAATTCAGTTTGGTACTCCCTGTGAGAACTTGGCCTGGTATATGCTGTCCACTAGTTATAGTGGGCACCTAGCACCAGTCCAAATAATCCTTATTGATGATTAGGTTTAAGACCACCTTTATTGAAAGCTATCCTAGTGGTAGCAATGCAGAGCAGCCTTCAGGCTAAGTCTTGAAGGAGTGTAAAGCAGCTTGTTTTACCAGATTATAACCACTTGAATAACTAAATGAAAGGAGATCCACACAAGGTGTGTATATATATATATATATAAAATATATGTATTTATTTCTAAACACTCTCTACTAACCTCTTTATGAGATTAGAGAGCAAGGCACACAATAATACAGTTCTAAAAAGACAGTAAATAGCACAATATACAATGGGCCCCAGGGGGAGACCAAACCATATATTAAGAAAGTCGTATAAGAACCACGACTTGACTAGACACAGTGCCTAGAGCACGTAGAATCAATGGGACCCCAAGGAACCACTCAAGGTAGTGACACAGGAGACCCACGGGGGACGCGTGCAGTGTGAGAACACAGCCGCAAGCTCCGTACAATCCCATGGGAATGTCACGGTTGGAATTTTAGAGTTTAAGGACAGTTAGGAGAGGACTTGGAGCAAACCCTTTCAGACTTAGAAGGTTCTGAGGCGCGCACCCACGTGAGCACCGGAGTACTCGTGTTACCTAACCCAGGGAAGCCGGGTGCATAGGTGTCAAATGGTGTCGGGAATCTTCAATGTCGTCAATAGAGAGTTGCTGCAAAGTGCTGCTGCCGTGGAAAGGAAAAGTGTACGGTGTGATCCAAGCCTGTATCGAAGATGTGAAGAACCTGAAAGCAGAGGGGACAGAGTCTGGGTCACTTGCCTGTGACCAGGGGCACGATAGACAAATGCCTACCGATGTCAGGTGTTTCAGGTGCGATGAGGTGAAGCTTGACTCCACTGCCACGGAAACCAGGAGGCGTCGACGACGACCACATTCTGCAGGCGAGCTGTCCCACAAAGAATGTCGAGTGCTGGGGTGTCGGTGTCCGGATTGGAGACCAACAAGCCTTGGCAACGGCAAACCACGCGGTGAGAGTAAAACTGCTTCGGTGTGGACCAGCAAGGTCCTGTGGACTCCCCCAAGCGATGGATAGTCAGGGCACGTCTGGAGCAACCAGGTAAGCCCATTGAAAGTCAAAGTACCCTTCTCCGGGACCAACAGGTCGACGGACAACGGATCGCGAAGGGACCTCGAGAGGAATCACTTGATACCAGCCCACGGGTCACTCGAGGAGTGTAGGCCAGTAATCTTCGGTGGAATCACTGCTCTGGGTCGGGACTACAAGTAGCCCAAAGCACAGCCTCAGTGATCACCAAGAAGCATATGCTGCTGCAAATGTGCATGGTTTCCAGGGGTTCGGGTTGCACTGTCCCCACGAGGGCTTTGAATCTCAGGATTGCTGAGAGCACTAATCGGCCTCGGGGAAGCTTGGAAACCCACCTCCTGTGTTGCAAAGTCTTCGGAGTCCTTCAGGAGCTGCTTGGTTGCAAACCGGACAGATGTGTCTTTGGTGCCTGCCTTGCAGGGGAGTAACTCCTTTACTCCAAGGGAGATTCTTCGGTCATCAACGTCGTGCAGATAGTAGAAGTTCTGGGATACTGTAGCAGAGTTTCGTCCAAGTAAATCTAAAGTCCTGTAGTCAGGGGTTCCTACTTTATACCGAAGGAAGGGGTGGGACAAACTCTGGGGACTCATCTATGGGAGGGTCAGGACAGAGGGGTGGCTACACCCATGCCCTTTGTCCAGTTTCGCACCAGAGCAGGAGCTGGTAGCCCCTGCAACCGGTTTGAGCTGGACTATGCACAGGGACACCAAATGTGCCCCCAGTGCAGACATCAAAGCACTCTTGGGAGTGCACCCACCCAGCCCCAATACAGTAAAGCCTGTCTGTGAGGTGGTTACACCTCCTTGTGACAGGAAACCTATTGTCCAGGCCTCCCCTGCCATAGTTTCGTCCAGCAGCAGAAGGACAGACTCTTGTCTTTGGCTGGCAGCATCCATTTTGTGATGCCAGGGTCTGTGACGCTGGTACCGGGTGTACCGGTGAAGTCCTGGTTCTCCGTCTAGTAGGGTGGAATCATACCTCCCACACCAGTTACTGGTGTGAAGGTATGATTCCAAGGTGTTTGACACCAAACACGACATGTTTCCTTGCAGCCATTCCAAAGTTAGCATTTACCGCGAGGTTATAATGCACTTAGGAGTATATGGTTTGGCTGCATCACAGACAACCCCAGAATAAAGGTTCCAAAGGCTGCAGAGGGGCTCTGCTCATGCATGGACACCCTCTCATATAAAACCCAGCACCCTGCCTTCAGGATTGATAAGGCCTGCCATAGGGGTGACTGATAGGTTTATATGTGCAGTGATATGGATAGATATAGGGAACCTATATCTGAGTAAGGGGTGCATACACCACCTTACACAGGCTGTTGTAGCAGACCTGTTGTGTCATTGTAAATGACTTCCCAGGGGTGGCACAATACATACTGCAGCCGTTTGTAGGCCTCGGGGTACCTATGCCCTGGGTATATAGTATACCATATACTAGGGACGTATAAGGGTACCCCAGAATCCAATCTGTGGTGTACCTTAAGTACATGCAATCAATTTAGGGAGGAAGCAGCTAGGCTGGGGCCCTGGATAGCAAGGTCCCAGCCAGACTAAAGTCGAAAAACAGTGAAACATCAGCAAAACTGGGGGTAACCATAAGAAGCAGATCCTACAGTCCCTCTATCAGTTACTGATGGAAAAAGGATATGTTTTATCACCGTATATGAGGCCCCCAAGGTCTGGTATTGATCATGCCCAATATTTTTGACAACTTGACTGTTCTTTTTTACCAGATTGCTCGCTACAGTTGGCCATTGGAAACTGTTTTTTCTGATAGTGAAATGGCCAAGGCTTGATGGGAGGGCTTTCTCTGTTCTGGTTACTTCCCAGTGCTCATTCAGTGGTGCCTGGTGTTTCTAATTTTTGATGATTTACTAAAAACATGTTTTTTTCCAACCATGCTGTGAATCGGTCTACTCTAGAATCGAAGGTCAATAGATCCTGTCTTTCGTCATCTCCAAAAGACAGCAGGGCATATGTGACATGGACTGGTGGTACCCACAGATCCAGAAGGAGATGCCGCTTAACCCTCTCACAAGACCGAGGATTGCATGTGGACCAGGCGAGTCCCCTGGGAATAAAGGAGGGAGGGGGAAGGAAGGTGAAGAAGGCAAGGCACATTTTGGACATAAGTCCTGATTTGTCCAGTGAAGAGAGAATTGATTTTCCTTGGTATACATGATTTGCTTCTCTGGTGTTAGACACTTCTAAATTATAGAGTTAGGAAAGTGGTAAAGACAATTACGATTGATGAAGTGAAAGAAACGGACAGAAAGAAAAATACTGAAGAAGTAAAACAGGATGAAGTTCAGAAAGAATATGAAAACTGGAAACCAGGATCTCAGGAAAGAAAAGGGGCATGAAAGCAAGTCGGTTTTTTTCTTTTTCTTACTCCTTTCCATTTACCTATGTTTTCTCGACGGCAGCCATCCTGGTGGAGGGAAGAGAGCTCAAACCACAATGAGGTCGGCGACCACCTGAAAGACAAAGGAAGATATTCGAGATTGTATGGTACTGAACATTTAATAAGAGTGCAACAAGTATGAAAACATGACCAACAAATCTGTTAAATAGTACCAGAAACCAGGCATGCCAGGTTTATTTTAACCCACTTAACATGCTCTTTTAGGGACCAATGTCCTCATTGTGTTGGTAGTTGTCCTAACTGAACAGCACATCAGTCATGTCCTGCATAGTGTTGAAAACACTGGGGTTTCAGGATAGTCTACAAACTTCTGTGAGCAGCTCAGACCAGACACTTTATATTGCTGCATAAAATATAATAAGAAAGTGCCAAGATACTGCTTCAAAATTGTTTCATAATAAACCACATATTAAAGTAAATGGGGCCTGGTCAGTTGGAATTTCACTTCTGGTGTAGCTGTAGAATTACAAATATTCCTATAGAGAGAAACAGACTTAACAGCTTAGGATGTTTCAGGAAATGATGCAGAAAGAGAATTTTCTTTCACTCTTCAAATGTAGCTTGCGTAAATTCCTTTAAACCAATCCAGGAATCATTCCAATGCAAATACTGCTGTGGAATTTCTCAGGTAGGGAGATGGCAAACCTTTAACTGCTCAGTTTACTTATCTGGCTGTTCTCACTTTTGGCAGCACACATGCACCCACCCCCGCCTTCCTCTGGCAGGGAATTAATGTTGCTGGAGCTGGGCAGCTTTAGAGGAATTTGCAACGCCTCCTTCTGCAGGTGAAACATGTTTTCCTCTTAGGCTCATGGCCGAGTGTTTTTGTAGAAATCTCATTGCATTTAGCTTCTCCTAAAAGTGGCAGGCACTGTGTTCTGGTCTCTCTCTCTCTCGCTCTCTCTCTCTTTAATGGCCTCTGTGCAGTTACACTTCGTCTGTGAAAGGCCCTCCTCAGCAACTCTTCCTGTTAGTCTTGTCAACTCGTTAGGTCGAAGTCTACCAAACAGTGCAGCTGTCTGGTTTGCTAACATCATCCTGGGGACATTCAAAAAGCTTCCATGGGAATGCGTTCCGTCCATTGCTTACCACTGGCTTTGTGGTTTGTAACTCACATTTGCTTGCTTGCTTTGTATTTGCTGGCTCTATTTGATTTAGGCTGTCCAGCTTTTGATTGTCCATTCCCTTTCCTAAACCATATTTACTGTGTTCCTCCACCAGTTCCGATTTTTTGTAAACAGGCCTATAACTCTTGTTCTTATCTTGTCACATTTGCTGTGCATTCAAAGACAGAGGTCAAATGTTGGGATCTGTCTTCCAGTGAACTTGGTGTTTACTTTTCTTTCTTTGACTTCAAAGTTGAGAGGATTTATGTGACAATCATGCTGGCTACTTGGGGTATGCTGTACGAAGTTATTATTTTTTCTAGCACAAAACAAAAGTTAGATGTCTGAAAATGTAATGGTCATTTCAATTGAAGATGTGTTTTCTGTAATGGTCGTGCTCTACCGCACCTTGCTTACTCCACTTTTTCCGCTCCACTCTGCACCACTCCACGGCACTGCACTCTTCTCTGCACCACTCAACACTATGCCACTCCACACTGCGTCACTGCACTATACTCTTCATCACTCCACTCTTCGCCACTTCACTCGACACCTCTCCACTTTATACAACTCTACTCTATGCTAATACACTCTCCTGACATTACTGTACTATGCACCACTGACTCTTCTCCACTGGACTCTATGCCAATCCACTCTAAAACGCTCTAATCCACTCTGCACCACTGAACCATACAACACGGCACTCTACGACTCTCTACTCTATGACACAGCACTCTATGCCAACTCACGCTACTCGGAAACAATCTACTCTATGCCACTCGGAACCAAACAACAGGAGATACCCCTTATACCCAGTTGAGACCTGGGTGATAAATGTATGTAACAAGTAACAACATCCCAACAGGTAATATTAGGAAGACCGTTAATAAAACATGCACATTTGTTGCAAAAAGGAGAGACCGGGAGACTTAAGGGGTTGTTTGAATAATTCAAGGAGCGGTCTATATTTAGAACCAATTTGGACAACAGAATAGTATCCGCGCTATTTACATTAAATGTGAGCGTAACCCAAAAACACTTGTGCACATTCGTGCTCGTGGAAAACAAGGTGAACGGCGCAAGTGATACAGCGGAGAGCGGCGCAGACAAAGAGTAGTGACAATATATGCAAGAGATTTTCTGGTTCATGAATGTTTTGTTGCAAAAAATTGAAGAAAGTTAGCAATTTAGGTGAACTATGGATTTGCACCAAGAGTTGTGCTGGGGAGTCGACGACGTTTCAACTTGTTGTTAGTTCAGGTCATCTTCAGGACCAGGTTAGAATATTATCTGTGCTGATCGGAATAGGGTCCGGGGTAGGGAACAATCATGTGTCCAGAACTGGGAATGGCAATGTCGAGTGTAGTGGGGACGAAGGGGCACCACCAGCTGAGGTGCACTGGAACAATTCAAGTGATTGGAGGAGCGTGTAGCCCAGATGAGTTAGTAGGCATCTGGCAGAATGTGTAATATAACCGGCATCTGAATGAGAACGCATGTTGTGGACGGACGTCCGGGGGCTCGATAGTCAGCATGTCGGTGCAAAAAGAGTCCAATAGGATCCTAAATCGGAGGGTGAACCTTGTCGTCGTGAGTGGGCCACTGCAATCTACCCTGCGCCACTCCACTCTGCACCACTGGACTCTGTGCCACTCTACTCTAAGCGGCTGCACTCTACATCAATGCACTCTACACCGCTTTACTTAAAAACAACACACTCTACACCACTGCACGCTACGCCAATCGGCTCAGCACTCCTCCACTGTACGCCACAATACTGTATACTGCACCACTCCACTGTACGCCACTATACTCTGCTTTGAAACACTTTACTCCACCGCACTCAATGCCACTTTACTCTGCACTACTCTATGCCACTGCACTCTACACTAATGTACTCTACGCCACTCTACTCTATCGCACTATGTGACACTCTACTCTGCAACACTGCGCACTCTGCCACTGAAATCAATGCCACTCTACTCTGCACTCGACACTACTACACTGTACTCCACTTTTCTCTGCATCACTCCACTCTATGCCAATCTAATCTATTCTGCACCACTGCATTTCACGCCACTGCACTCTACACCACTCTGCTCTATGCCACTCTACTGCTCTGCACTCTACCCTCCACCACTCCACTCTATGCCACTTCACTCTATTCTGAAACTATCTACTCTGTCACTGCGCTCTACATCACTGCGCTCTGTCACTGCATTCTACTCCACTCTGCATCTCTCCACTCTACGCTATTGTACTCTACACCACTACAATCTACTCTCCACCACTCTATTTCAGGTCGCTCCCTCAAGCCAATGAACTATACACCACTTTACTGAAAGCAAATGCACTCTATACCAATCTACTGTGCACCGCTGTGCTTTACGGCACTTCACTCTAGTCCACTCTACTGCACTCTACAACACTCCACTCTGACACTACAGTACATGATACTCCAAACTATGATGCTCTGCTCCACTCTGACATTCTATGCCTCTCTACTCCAATCTATGCGAATCCACTCTACAACACACTACTCCACTCCACAACACTCTACAACACTATCCGCTCTATGACACTCTTTGTAACTCCCTCTCTGCCACTCCATGCCACTATACTCCACGTTACTACACACTACTCCACTCCTCCACTCTAGTCTACTCGACTATGACACTCTATGGCATTCCACTCTATGCCACTCCACTCTACGCCATTCCACTCTTCTACACTACTCCACTCTATGCCACTCCACTTTACAACAATCTACTCTGCTTTGCGTCACTCTACTCTTCAACACTATGCAACACCCTCTACACCACTCCATTCTGCTCTACACCATTCCACAACACTCTATGCCACTTGGCTCTTCAACACTCTACTCCACGCCATCCAACTCTCGTACACTACTCCATTCTGTGCCACTCCACTGTACAACAATCTACTCCGCTCTACCTCACTCTGCTCTACAACACTACTTGCCTCTATGCAACACCCTCTACACCACTCCACTCTACACCACTCCCCGACACTCTATGCCTCTCCACTCTAGAAACACTCTGGTCCACTTTGACACTCTACTCTACGCCACTCAACTCTCCTCCACTCTATGCTCTCCCACACTCTATGCTCTCCCACTCTGACACTCCACTCCCTCCATGACACTCCACAACACTGTACACCACTACACGCCACTGAATAACACTCCGCTTAACTCCATTCAACGCCAGTCACTTCACTCCATTCAACGCCAGTCAACTCTACTCTACACCACTCGATGACACTCCACTCTACTCCACTTTATGACATTCTTCTCCAGCCTCCTTTACCCCATTAACTTTTAGCCATGCTGAACAGCAGCCACTCGGCTAAAACATATTGGCAAAGCCAATAGATCTTTCATAAGTGAGACCTATTGGCTTTACCAGTGTTTGTTTTTGTGAGTGGAACTTGCAGCCCTGTTAGAAAGACACTCGTTCTGGGGACCAGCAGCCTTAAAGCTTTAATTTCGCTGAACATCTGCATGTGTTTTATGGAGAATGAATAGTTGATTTTGCGTGTTTAGCTCAGTACTCCGAGCACTGTTTGGAATCTCCGTGGCTTCCTGAGCACGGTTTTCACTCAACCAAATATAACGTCCCGGAAATCTGTCTGCTGTACTCTTTCTAGATATTAACTTCATAATATTGAGTATGTTCCAATATTCATACAGACCGGTTTGTTAAATCAAAAAAGTATTTAAAAAATGTTTTGCTTCACACATGGCCTCCTGCCTGACCTGCGGATATTCGCCTGTATTCCTTTAGACAGACCGATGCCAACACTTGTTAACTAAATAATATTTAATTTATAGATCTAGTTAATAGGTTCATCTGTTTAGATGTGAGCCATAAATTGCTCACTATTAACCATGGAGTGGGGTGAAGTGTATCTTACTTGATAAATGTCATTGTCCTCGTTCAGCAGCTTTATATAACAGTGTGGAACCAGTATTAGATCCACCACAAGTAATTGCAGGGAGGTGGAGGCGGGCGTGACTCATAGTTAGTTAAGACACCTTGGGGCCCAGGTGTAACCGTGGCTGTTTAACAACAGTTGATTGCCTTGACGTTTTGGAAGTGTGCTGCATCAGATTTAGGTCAGTGCAGCACAAGCCATGGCCCTGAATTGGGCTGCATACCCACAGAAAATCCAACATGGGCATATAAAATTCCTTAGCTTTCGTAACAAAAAGTTTCAGTTCTGTTAAGGACCCAGAGGCGAGGATTATGCTCGTCTCAATCTGCTTTTATTAAATAGCATCCTTAAAATCAATAGAAAACTTCGTTTCCCATGAATCATTGCGAAGAGGAGAAACAAGTTAACCAATTACAGTGATCTGTTATGAACCTAGTCCATCATCTCTTTCTTCGCTGCTTCAGCAGCCTTTGCAGTTATGTGCTACTTGTTCTCTCATGTATTTGGAGATTTCTATAAGGCTTTTACTTTGGAAATGTGCTGCATCAGATTTAGGTCAAGGCAGCACAAGCCATGGCCCTGCAAAGGGCTGCATACCAACAGAAAATGTAACATAAGAATTTGGAAGCAAAGCACATTAGCTATGAGCCATTCTTTGGCATCTTTTCCTTGAGAATTTTGACCTTTAAAAAGAATGGATCCATTAGCGGGACCCCAACATGGTGCTATAAAATTGTAAGTTCTCCTTTCTGCGTCATCCTGAAAAGTGCAAAGAGAAATTATAGAAGGTCGTGCGCTGTGTACTTGGCTGTTAGCCATAGACTAAGCACATATCTTGCCTTGGTGACATTACACACTTCTATTTGTTTAGTCTAACACTTTCCATTTTCACAGCTATGTTGCATTTAATGTGTTCTATTTGAATCCCTGACGCTATTAAAGGGGTAGTACTTGACTTCACTTGACATTTTTTCGGGGGTCAGGGCCATCCTATGAATAATGTCAGAATAAACATCCCAAGACCTCAGTTGACATCATAAGATGAATTTTAAGAAGTACCAACAATAGGTGTTCTGTAGAGATGCAGAACTGGATAAAGAGGAGTGTTTTAGCTCTGTACTGGATGGCCCCTTAAGTTCTTTAAACAGCTGTCAAATTGTTGAGGCTATATAGTGCCTCCTGACTCCTAAAGAGATAAATGGGAATTAGGAACAAGATACAAACACAGTGGATTTAAGGATGGGAATGCCCCCTTTATGGTTTACATTAGTTTTACCCTGTTCCGAGTGCTCGACTGCAAGTATTTCGTATCCTGGTATTTAATTTTGGCCCCAGCCTTGCCCTAACCTAGTATGCATGTGAATGCCTAAGTCTGTTCCTTGACTTAACTGAAGTCGTGGACCTGGAGTGGCACAACAAGCATGCCATCATTTGTCTGACATTGGACTAACATCCCTGTCATGGGTTTAGCATGTACAGTGGTGGCAGCATACAGTGTTTTGTGAATCTGTAGTTGTGACCTGACCTTTTTATCTGAGTCACCAGACAGGAGGCCAATATATATTACATAAACATTTGTCCTGTGGGACTCATGCCAGACCTTGGATACCTCTTAACGATTCAGAGGAATCCACCATCTAATGCAACATAGAATTCCTTGATCATTCAATGAATGTTAAGAGCGAGAACAATGGGCTGCCTCCAGTTTCTATCAAGTTCATATACTACCGATTTGTATGCAGTGGTATGTAAACAAGTGATCATGTACAACTCCCCCTGGGGTTGGTCAGTGGTTTGACCCCATATGAATGTTGGGGTCTCTTCAGGACTAAATCATATGACTAGTGAACCTGCATACAATGGAGGAAGAAAATGGACAATATCCTCAGTTCCAACATACGGGGTCAAAATGTTGACAAACTGCTCCCACTTCGTTTGAATACAAAGTGATGTTGCTAGGGACTATGGATTGTTGTACGGCACCTTACAATGTATGATTATGAATTATGTGAAAAACCAGGGGGAGTTTTACAGTGTCTTTATGTCATATATGTTGTAAATACACGTTCACTTTTTGAGCACTGCATCACCTGTACTATGAACACTTATTTGTATACAATTGCATACCAGTTGTATGTACTTACCTACAGGCAGTCCATTGTTCTCTTTCTTAGCATTCGTTGAATGATACAGGAATTTTATGTTGCATTATATGGCGGATTCCTCTGAATCGTTAAGAGGCATCCAAGATTTGGAATGAGTCCCACAAGACTAATGTTAACGTAATATATATTGACCCTGATCCTCGTGGGCTTATAGGGTTGACCTTGTCTTTTATTCCACCAGAGAGGAGGCCTACAGGACCATTCATGTAAAGTTCCACTTCTACTCGATTACCAGAACTTAGCTCTACGATCTGAACTGGAAGTTATGCATATGCTTGTATGTGGCCTATTTGGAACATGCATTGTGTGTATGAACCAAAGTAATGGTGGCCTTTGGGTTCCATTTTGAAAGTCCACGACCTGCTGCTGTACACAAGATGGAGGTGAGCTTGTCTTCCCATACAGTGGAAGAGTATAGCTGACATTCCTGAAGCTAAAGGGATGAGACCTGGACACTGAAGTGGGGAATGAGGGGTCACGGCTGCTTCAGAAATTCGATGTCATCCTTTTGCTGAGAGGGGCTTCTGATTAGTCTTCTTGAGCACTATCATTTGGTAGATGTTGGGAGTGAAGGGTGGGACTGCAGTTTCTACTGTTCAGAGTAACAATGGTCCTTTAGATAAAGATAGCCTTTTGTCCCTTTCCTGAACACTCTTTGTGTGCCCTTTGATAGCCAGGTGCAGAAAGATCATGCCTCTTTGTGACTCTTGTTGTGGGTACTACAGACTTTAGACAGCCCTGCTGTGAGGAGCATCACTCTAGATAAAGGCTGTGTACTTTGTACAGCGTAGAGCAGACACATGAAAGAAGGATACCCCCAAATGGGTTCTGAAAGTACATCCTCTGACTGTATAAAAGTGGGAGTTGTTGACTAACTTATTATTCCAGTTCCAAGTTTTCTTTAATAAAGGAAGGGAGTTCTCCGCAGAGTACTCGGAGGGCTGCTGTGTGACGAGAGCTGGCATCTCCCTGACAGTGAGCTTTCCTGAGGTGAGGATACATCACCTGGAGTGTACCCTAGGTGAAAGAAACTGTTCCTTTGTCCCGAAGCACCAGAAATCCAGCCTGCCAGCTAAGATAAGAAAGGAGCATGTCAACCCCTCAGGAGGTGTGATTGTCTAGGGAGTGTGAGAAACAGCTTAGCCTCTGAATTACAAGGGTCTGCACATGAAGAATGAGTAAAGCAATCTGCATGCTCTACGGAACGGGAACGCAGTTTCTTCAAACCGACCGTGCTGTGGCATCTACTGTGCCAAAGCATACTGTGCCACTACAATGACAAATTGTTCCTGAGCTTCAGTGCCACTACATCAACAAATTGTGCCATGGCGGAGTTGTGCTACTCTCAGAAGACTACATCCAGTCAGCATCATGGCCCTTAATACCAAGGCCCAAAGCTCCATTTCCTCCAACATCCAGAAGCGGGCTTGTCGCAACTTGGAGAGCTGCAATGAAGTCAAGTCCTGCGCTCATGCACTGACTCCAGTGTGGCTTCCTCCACTGCTGTCTTCTGCAGTCACAGCCTGAATGCAGTAACACCTTTCGATGGTGTGTCCCTTCCCAAAAGAAGGTATGGGCCAGATGTCTGATGTGGGTACTCGCTGGCCATGCAAGAATCCCTTTCAGAATCCACTGTGGTGAGCAAATAACACTTGAGGGCTGCTCAGTGAACTAGGCAGATAAACAAGTAAAGCAACGTAATCAGCACTTGTGGTTGAAACTTGCCGAATTCAAACTTGAACCCAGTAAGAGGAGGGAGAGAAAGGAGAAGGTAACACTGGCCCTCAAGCATTGTAGCCCTATGCCAGTGAGGAATTCATATCTGTTGCCTGGCTTGTGTAGATTTGTGCTTTCTGTGTGGATTATAGTACTTCTCTTAACAAAGTAAAGCATCAGGTTGAACAATACATTATTGTGTTGCTGGCAATTGTTGAGGTCTGAGCTTGAAGCACCTCCGCACTACCTCCCTATAAAGTCTCTGACTGGTCACCATTGCTACCACTAAGAGTCAAGTGTTGCAGGGGTTGTACTTGGCCCCGTTTGCAGATTCATAGTAGGATGGCCCCCGGGATATCAGTGGCAAACATGCCCAGCCCTCACAGGTGAGGTCGGTCCTGTAGCCCCAAATTGTTGTGTGGCCCCCACAAACTGGGTCTGACATGGGCCATGTTGGCACATAAGGGCTTCCTTGAGTCTTATGCTTTGATGTTTGGCATCCACTCAAGACAATCACTGCTTCAGTGGCATACATACTGGTCATCTGAGAGCACCTGCCCTGGCAGTGTCTCCTAGATACCAAGACTTTGCCTGCATTGTGCATTGCAATAGTTCAGCATTCTTCACTCCACATCTGAAGGTTGTATTGTGCATAGGACTCAGTGGTTTCATCAGAAGTGGGGCCCCAGTGGTGCCGAACTGCCCAAATGGCAGTTTATTTCAAACAGCTCTCTCCCGTTTTGTGGTTTCACACCTCATTGATCATGAGAGATGTAATTTGACCACAGTAGACATTTAATCAGTACTTGCAGCCTAATGTTTATTGGTGAGATGTGCCCCTTAGAGCCAGGAGGCCTTTAGTAGATTGTTTTGAATGATACGTCAGGCTTTAACCGAGAGGACCAGTTGTGTTCATTGGGAGAACGAAGGAAGATCTCTGTGTGAGTTACTGTGGGATGTTACCATAGAGGAGAAATAAATGGGCCATGGTTGTTAAAATGTAAAACCTGACCTCTTCTCGTTGCTGTGTTGACCTATGCATCATCCATTTTATCTCTGTCCTCTTTGCCAGCCCCTGCTCTGTCCTTGGCAATCCCCTTGCACCATCGTGTGTAAAGAAACTAGATTGGGGTATTGCAAAATATGTATACACGCAGAGGCAGCACAAAAGAACAGCTGGCGTCTGCTCGGAGTTTCCTGTCAATGAGTCTTGGGGCTGCATAACAAGATACGCTATCTATGTACACTTTATTAATGGATTAACCAAATTTGCTTAAATACCAAGGCTGTTGGTGTTTATATTACCTCATTGTGTGTGTCTTTCTCAAGCTCTATCTACACTATTGGGCGTCCCCTGTTTGTGATCTTTTCCCATAAAAGCCCATTGCTCAGTGTGCTTCCTCCTTGAGTATCCCTTGGTGCTTGTTGGACGAGGCCCCCGCTCATGAGTGTTAATAAATGATCTCATCTTTACTTTACTCCAGTGTCGATTCTCCTTATTTGTTTGAACCCGTGGACCAAGGGTGACCCTGCACCAGTGTGTCTGGCAGAAGGCACACTTCCACATGGTCTACAGCAATCCCTGGTGATAGTATATCCACGCTGCATTTATAATCTGCTGAGAAGTCAGTCCCATTATAATATACAATAGAGGACTGCTGTGAAGGTAAAAATCTCGGCTATTGGGGATGTGGGATCCTTCAATCATTCACATTATTTGAAAATCATAGGATGAAGCCTCGGAAGTGTGTAAGAATTGAGATAGTCTACCCCCTGTGTTCCTGATTAAAAAGTATGAAGGGTCTCTTGTTCAGGTGAAGTGAGAGAACTGTATCTAGTGAGCTATATGAGCTATGTATTTCCTGAGCACGAGAAGGCGTGAGTAGATTCAACATAGTGAGGTGCTAAGCCTCTACTGCTTACTGTGTATATCTGTGTGAGGTATTATGAAACATATTGAGGTGTAGGGTTCAAAGTGTGAGAAAACAGTTGCAGTACAATTTATACACATGAACGTCCCAGGCATTGTGTTATTTGTACCATTTGTTCACTCTTGGTATCCATTTGTAGAGGTGTGGTGGAGCACCTCATTAAATTGCATACTCATTTCACAATAACACCACACTTCCAAGTAGCCAGTTTTTACATACAGTGAGGTCTTCAGGTCTTTAAGCATCTTTGGCGTGCGTAGACATAGACGCGGCTCGCCAGAAAGCGCTGCGAAACAGAGTACACATTGCTCTGGGAATATTGTTTCTTAAATAGAACTGTTTGAATGCATTTACCATGGAATACAATGCCTGTACATCGTGACGGGCCTTTCAGAATTTAGGGTGGGAATACACAGTGGGTAGTGAAGGACTTGGAACTGTGATAGTATGCTTGCTACATATTTACAGCCTTACTACTCGAACCAGACCTTGGAAGTCCCGAAGAAGTCCTTGTCTAGGGCGAAACTTGTATGTTGCGTACGTTTGTAACAATCTCAAGACCAAAAAAATGAAGAAATAAAAAGGAACACCTTAAAAATACAGGCTTTTACCCCTAACTTTGGAAATGTCTTTGACAGTGGATTTGGTGTTATATATCTTGTGTTAACTTGTGTGTTGCCTCTCATTCTCTGTACCAAAAACCTCATCTATCTTGTGCCCTACAGGTAATGGCTTCTTATATAGACTGACTCTCCTTTTGCTCTGTCCCCTTGCATGTCACACATCTATTTGTACGGGTTTCAACATTTGGTGCAACCTTAAAAATGTACAACATATGTCCTCCTTTATTTAATGTATAACATGCATTTCATTGTAGTTATGCATTCAGGGTTTAAAATGTCGTCCTGTATCAACTCCTTTTATGATGATGTAATCCTCACTAGGATACATTTCTTCCTTTTTTGGTTTGATCACACTGTTGCCCGTTTCTCCAATCCTGATGTATGCAATGTAATTAACAAATGACGTAAAACTTAAAGACATTGCAGTCTCCTAATTGGGAGAAAAAAAACTCAATAATATTCCCTGTGACTACCCCTTGCACGACTCCCCAAATAAGTCCTTACCCACGCCTGACAGCCCACCTGCAATCTTGGATCACCTTTGTCATGTTAGGACCTCAGCAGTGAAGTGAATGGTGCCACTTGTGGAAGTTAAAGCCAAATCAGCCTAAACACCTACCAGTAAATGGTTATACAAATAGCCCTGACTCATTAAATTAAAGGCTTTGGAAACCGTCCGGCAAACATGCTGATCGAACTACACACAGTTTCTACACACCGCCCATCTCAGAGCAAAACTAGTTTAGCTGAAGACACATTATCGAAGCAGGTAAGATGGATCGGCTAGTTAAGTGCTTTTTGTTGACTTGTGTGATCTGCTGATCATGACTTTAATGCCAGCAGTGGAAACTCATACTTTCCTCCTTTTGAGGTCAGCACTTTGTGTACTGTTAAATTAGGTCATAGTAATATCTGACATTTGCAGCAGATTTTAAAACCTGCAAAAATTACAGTATTACATGGAATACAAAAAAATAAGTTATTATCAAATAATTCTTATGTGTACCTCACAATCTAGTAGGAAGTGATTGCAGCTCCTTCTATAGCACCTACCACAATTGACTCCTTTAAAATGGTCCATCTTTAGCCATAGAAGCACTTGATTTCTGGTTATTCATCACCGTAAGTTCTCCTTCTGCTTAGAACAGTAGGGCTCTAGTATCCAATTGAAATTTCTTATGCTTTTACCAATTTCAGAGCACACGTTCTACCAAGGTGTCTGCTTCACCACTGGATCCGTGAAATCTGAGAGCTATCAATGTGTGCCTGTCCTGCATGACACCAATCATTGCATAATCCATCAGCTTGTAACTACTTACAGGCTGCACTGCTAGTCCCTGAGACTCTAGAACATGAATTGTTACCATTTAGCTGAAGCTAATACAGAGGTGTTGGATAGCATCAGAGACCCACATTGGGGTACTCAAGGATCTGCAAAATCACTCACTTCAATATGCTGCCTCGTGCATGTTTAGCAAGTTATCAACCAAAACTCTGCCTCATCAGCGCAATGACCAAGCTACATTGATCTGTTGACCATGTGCTACTCCACTTCACCTGGCCACATCCCATGCGTGCTGAACCCGATTCAGGTGTGGTCAGACACCTGGGAGTCCATTGAGCTCAGAGTTGCCCCCTTTTCCACAAGTAAACAGAGTGGCCAAGAATGTATTTTACACTTTCAACATGTTTGTGGGATTCTTCTGTGACTTATAACACTCTTCCAGGTCGCCTTAGTTCTTGCAGTGGTCGTGAAACATATCAACTCTTTGCTGTAAACTCCAAGATGTGCAGAAGTTGATGTCTGCCTCGAGCTTGGCTTAACGCTTCTCATCACCTCTGCGGGCACTCGGTTAAGTGGACTTGTCCAGAGGGCCCTGCACAATAGAGAACAAGGGGCCACATACGACCGTTAAGTTTTGCGACACTCAAATTGCGATTTTTATCACCTTGCAAAACCTGATGCACAGCGGTGTCTCAGACACTATTTGCGATTCCCAAATGGGTCGCAAGGGACTTGCCTCATAAACATTCATGAGGCAGGTCACAATTTGCGACCTATTGGGAATGGCTGGCACTCACAGGGATGGTGGCCTGATTGGGTCAGTAGACCACCATGTCTGTGACTGCTTTTTAAATGCAGCCCGTTTTCCTTAAAGGAAAATGGGATGCATTTAAAAACAAGCATTTGCAATGCAATGGTCTCGCATTTATTAGTTTGAACTATTGGCACTGTAAATGATATTCTGTGATTCGTGTTTAATCCACATAAAAAGTAGTGATGAGTGATCACTTACCATGTCCTCAGATGCAAGTACTGCATTGCGAAGTGTAATATGGTGGAGTAGCGCCTACAATACTTATTGGCACTTTAACAAGCTCATATACATGCGCTTTAATTTAGCAGCACTTTCTTTTAAGGAGAGATATGATTAGGAACAAACAAACAGAGAAGAAGAAATGTGGAAGAGAAAAAGGGCTCTTGCTGTTTTTGATATAGCTGCACTGTCCAATACAAAAACTGAAAGGAGTGCTGCCTTTTTTTTTTTTTTTTTGCAGTTTTTTTTTTTTGCAGTTTTTCTTATGCAATGCTTACTCGACTCGAAGGTATTGGAGCGCTTTACATGAGCACCAGTTGCATTTCACAAGGTCACGTAAATCTTTGGTAAGCACAGGAAGATTAAGTAATTTGCCCAGAATCACAAGATGTTGAGCCAACATCGAGACATGAAACTGGTTACCCAGAACTAAAGTTGGCAGCTTTGGCCATTATGCCACATCCTCTCTTTTAATTTCCACAACAGCAAATTGGAAACATATTTTTAAAATAAATAAATACATTTTTTAACGTGAACTCGAAAAAAACATAAAGCAACACCATTTTGTCGCAAGTTGTTTCTAATTATCACAAAGGGTAACGTTGCCTTTAAGCTACCTTCACACTGTAAGCTAATTGTAATGCATTCATATGTTTTTACTGCAGTGGCATATGTGGAACACACCGTGAATCAGTTGCCATAAACAAAAGGATCTCAATCTTCCCACAAAGACTATAACTTGCTTCGTAAGCTGCCAAGCCACGTAGAGAGGACAGTACACAGTAATAGAGCCAGGGGAAAAAATAAATGTGTAGTTTGTCAATTCAAGCCCACACGAGTACGGGATGAAGAAGGCCAGTGAAAGTAAAGTGCGTGAAGCCCTTTACCAGCCGAGGTAAAGGGTGAGTGACACACATGTGGAGGTGCTTCCGTCTCCATGATGTGCTACGATTTTACAAGCAGCACAAACGAGACACAATTGGAGTACTGAACAAAAAGGTATGCTCAGTAGAAGCCTGTTGTGTGCGCTGCGCTAATGGACAAAATATTTAAAATAAAATGTTTATGCAGTGGTATTGCTTGGGCCCTGTGGCGGCCAGGCAATGTTGCAATGGGTGCGGAAGTCCAGAGCATTTATGTGAACTGTGCATAGCCTCACGTACAGGCAAAGAGGCGCACAGCGGGTGAAAGCACATCAGGTGCTGCCTTCTTCTTGGTGTATGGCAGTGTGATTGACTGCTGCAAGAAGCCCAAAATAAGACACCATTTGAATTTTAAAGGCACACACTACAAAGCATCTTACTGGGCAAATGTAGGCCGCAGGATCACATTTGTGCACCTATCACAAGTGTTGTGTTAATTATTAAATAAATCTGCCGGACACCTCCACTTTGGAAAAATGGGGTCAGGAACACCCACCCTTCTAACTACCAGCACTGAAAGCGTCGACCTGTCCGCCCGCAGCCTGCTCACCTCTCCGCTGGTCACACGCTCCTCCAACTGCTGCCGCCACCCTTTAAACAGTAAAGAAACTAGCTCACCAGCCGGGAACACCTCCGGGTCATGTGGCGAACACCGAGTGACAGCAGTGGAAACAGAGAAAGGACGGACGGAGATGCACCAGAGAATTTCAGGATCCGGCTGAGTGCGAGTATTACCTCTGTCCGTCATGTCTAAGTTTCATTTTTTACTGTCTGCAGACGTTTGTAAAAAACATTTTTTACTAAAAAGAAGTTTTAAAAAGTTTTCTGTTTATAAAAAGCAAACGACATTTGAACCTATGTTCTATTTTAAAATATGTAGAAATAATAAACGTATATCTCTACGCTTAATAACTTAGCTTACAGCACATTGGAAGCTTAATTTTGATTTTATTACTTTAACAGTTATATATAAATAACTAAATGCTTTAATTATCTGAGAGCTGTTTTTTTCCGGAAGGGCTGTGTGCACTTGACACCACTCGAATTACATACATGCTTTCCGAATGGCCGGCCTGGCTGAGGGAGGAGAGCAGCCCGTGACACAAAGAAATAGTGCGAATTCTCCCAGCCAATCCCACAACAAACAAGCATTTCTAATGCAATAGGAGCTGTATTTACGCAACACCTATTGCATTGAAAACGGGGTGGGGGTCGGGGGTGGGGGCGAAAAGTTACAGACTGCGGGAGTGGGTGGTGGGGGAAGACGAGGAAGAAAACACAGTTGGAGTAAAGGGGCCAATAGCCTCGGAAGTTTACAAATGACGACATGGACGTGAGGAGGAGGGACAAACAAGCCTAAATGCAATCAGAAGGCAGCATTTAAGATGGAAGCCAATCGAAAAGATGGGCGGAGCTTAAATGAAGCTTCCCCCGGTATAGTGTATACAAGCATGCCTCGCAGAGCGATGGCAGCGCGTTGCGCTGCAACGCATATGCGAGACCAAAAAAAATAAAATGTTCTTATAATTCTTTTACAGTGGGCAGTGATCCATGGGACCACTGCCTGCTCTGTAAAAAAATTTGCGCTCCCATTCACAAAGAGGAGGGTCCCTTGGAGACCCTGTCCCATTTGCGAATGGCTTACCTCAAATGTAAAATTGGTGGCAATCTGCTAATGTTTTGCAACTGCAGTCCCGGTCTCAAAACATTCATACAAAACATTGCAACTTACCAATACGTAAGGGATGCCCTTTACATGCCCCTTCCTAATAGCGACTTCGAAATCCTAGGTTGCCGACTTGCGAAATAGGGGGGTACATATGAAAATGCATTTTACAGGTCGCGGTAAAATGTGTCGTACATCTGGACTGAGGTTTCCTATCCAGATCGCTGATTGCATTCCTCCACAGCAGATTTGTAAAGTCAGCCTCCCACTATCTCTCTCTTCTCCCAGTGAGATGAATCATTTGGCGGAAGTCTCTAAATTGACATCCAAGTCGGAAAATCTTTTAGACTCGCTACTTCAGCAAAGAACATAGACTTGTCTTATTATGAATCGTCTGCTATTTCTCAGTTCCTTATCCCCCCGTCCCTGTGGGAGCAGCCTTCAAGCTGTGCGTGTGCTTTAAAAAATACAGGTGGTGCCACATACACGAAATTCACACACACATTTAGAATGCCTTTGTACTATTATAGTATACCACCAAGTATGACAAATGTATCACGAATTAAGTAGCATTGACATCGTGCCCGTTTTCCATGCGTTTTCTTCAATTTAACAATCTCACATTGTATTTTCTGTAACTCTTCTCTCAAGTTTTAATCTCCACTTACCGCCTCAGCCTTCCCTTCCAGGCTCCTCATCCACCGTCTTCAGTTGAGGAGAATTCGATGAAACGTTGCCGGGATCCGGTTTCTTAAGTTTTGTGTCCTGTCACAAGAAGCCTCGAGCCATTCTTTCACTTTCTTTCTTTGTTTTCTTCTTACCCTTTCAGCGCATGTCACTGTCAGTTGAGATTATGCAAGTGCCCGCGGATCATTGCCAGTACAGGAGACGATTTGGGGGGCTAAGGTTACGTTTTGTTCTCCGAGTTCTCTTAATTTGTTTAAACATTTCAGGCTTATCACTCTTTGGAAAATAAACACTGATCTGCAGTGACTTCACATCTGCGTGGTTGACTTTACTCCTTTTCCCAGGAATACGGTTGGCGTAATTGTACGTAATCACTGATTTATTGATCTTTAATCACCTACCATAAAAATGTACATTGCAAAATATGCTCTGTATTATAATAAATGTATATAGAACATGATGAGCCCGTTTTGATAATAAATTGTTTGCTGTTGTGAAGGCTACCATAGTTTGCCATTTTTGTAGAAAAATAGCAGATGTTGCTATTACTTAACATTACAATAATCTTGTTTTCTTTCTTTTTTAATTGAGCTGAACAGTATGAAGGGCAGAGTCAGTCCTTCAAGGATATTACGTTGTTACCTTAGGGGTCGTGCACACATACACCAGGCAGCGAGTACTTAACTCACTGAGATCTCAGTGTGCCACCCGAGAAGCAGTGTAGTGTGTAAATTTCACATTTAGTTAAATGCATTAGAAATATGTCCCTTTGCCCTTCAGTATGGACTTTAACTTGTTTCCTCTGATGCTTACTGCTTTCTTAAAATGTAACCCATTTTTTCGGTCTGTGTTTTCACAGAGCGCAATTGTCTACGACCTATTGGTAACGATATTCATAGAGTGGGTTCGAGCTGTTGGCTTTCTTTGATCAATCCATTTCAGCCACTGGTGTGAGGCTTTGTCAATCACGTCTTGGCTAGACCAGTGGAATATCCATTTCTCACATTATGGTATTGGCTATTTGAGTATATTCTTCCATTTCATCTCAATTGCTTTCTCTAAATTGCATGAGACTACTTTACAACATTCAGTAGTGGCTGGTGTTGTTGAAGAGTGGCGGGACGGGGAGGAGGGTTCGGGGATGACAAATGGCAAAATAAAAAAATAAATGTTAGAAATAACTTGCTTGCAACCAGCTGTGTCACGCTCTTCTGCTCCTCTCCTCCTCTGGCAAAGGCTCCCAGACTCCACTGCGGCCAATCCTGACGCTGCTCTCATGCTGCTGGAAACAGCATCAGGATTGGCCTCAGTGCTCTGAATTTGCGCTCCCAGTGAGACAGGGAGCCTTATCCTGCTGTCTCCAACCCAGCAACGCAGCTCGGGTTGGAGACAGATTCAGTGCGCATGACTGGTTTGCCAGCCTGCGATGGCCTGGCAAACCGCCATGCCCAGTGATCACAGTGCACTTATCACTCCTCCTGCAGCATGTCTTCCCCATGGCTCGTCAGAAAAGGAAAAATGAAACATGGTTATTATTGTATTATTTTACCTTTCCTGTGTTTTGAGGCAGCTATTACAGGGGGCTGAGGGGGTGACGCTTTTCCGCCATAGCGGAGGTACCGCCGCTAATAACATTAGCCCTTTAGTTCACTCTTGCTGGTTCCCTGTAATGTGACTCATTCTGGTGTGCAGCTGCTACATGCTTTAGCACATGAAACCTATTCTTGTTGGCTTTGCCAGCATATGCCTAAATGTTTGTTACTTTTCAGTTGTGCTATGTTTGCAGCTCAGAAAAATGTTGTGCTCTAGATTTGAATTGTGTATTATGTCACCAGTTGTTTGCAGCATCTGACCCGCATACTTTATCACAACAGTAGAGTTGTGAGTTGTTTGCACCCTGCCCTGCACCGCCTCCAAAATTTGCTAATAATCTTGAAGTGTGAAAGTAGCTAGTTGCATGGCCACTTTTTCCGGGGTAACTGACAAATTGTTTTGACAGGATCTACTTCTCATAGTCCAGAAAAGAAGTGCCAGATGCTGAGAACTGAAGGCACTTTGGGTCTTATGTTGTATTCCATGTCGAAGAAACTGTTGCACTCCCTGTCTAAGCAAAAGCCAGAGCTCGCATTGCCCTGTGAGATTGATCTAGTTTCTTCTACTGTGCATGATTCAAGGGGATCCAGACTCGGTCAACTCTCATGAATTGGGCGAGTTGTGCAGCAGAGAACAATCCCTCTCCCCCTGTGAGTTCCATTTGACGCAAACCCAGACTGACATGAACGTTGCTGAAAAGACAACCTGCTCACCTGGTTGATGAATGAATGTCTAATCTCTGACTGGCACAATCAGGTGTTGTGGCGGATACCTGTCCCACCTACTTTCTGGTCACTGGCAGTTACAAGAGCTGACTAATTCATCTTTTTGATCGTTCAACATGGTGGTCACTTATCTCACGACATCTGTTTGGTATCTTTTCGACCCTGTTTGCCAGTTGGTACTTGAACCTAAATTTGCCTAAACCAATGAAAAACTCCTTTAAGATGATGGTCTCTTGTGACATGAAGCTCCTTTCGTGAAAGACATCTTTTCTAACTGCTATCATGTCTGCCAAGTGCATTAGCGAACAGATTTTCACTGGGACCAGAGGATGAAGAAGCCACAAAAGCCTTGTTAATGTATTGACAGAATTCACCTGAAACGAGACCATTTTCTTCGAGAGATGATTTGTAGGTCAAGTAGACACTACATAACCTACAGATGTAGCAGTCGCTACAATTTTGCCAGTACAGAAGCAAGGCTCTTTTTTTCTTCAGATGAAATAATTGTGAACTGTGGTGGCAAGGACTGTCCCCAATCTGCATCTAAGGCTCCTGTTGCCAGGTCGATTATCTTAGCATCTCTCATTACCACACTCTGTTCCTCAGTATCGGCACACTCCTCAAGGCTGCACTAGCCTCGGAGGCAATCTCCAGGCATGCGCCTTTTCTGTAGGATACCTACCTGGTTTACTCCACCGATGTCCTGTCGGCATTCCCCTGTTCTTGGCATCTTATTGATGCGTACTCAATTTTGTCAGGAGGTTCTCAGAACCATTGTTTGTCTAACCATCAAGCTGCACACCAATGCTTTCTCTTCCTAACTTTGTTTCTTCTAGAGTGAAATATTCAGTGATTAAAAAATAGCCAAGATGTAAGGATATGAAAAAATACCTTTATATTCCCTGCTGTTACATAGTCTCTAACCTGTTCTTAATAATCTCTTGCCAACCCTTCAGCAACAGGTCAACAGTAGATTAACCTAGCGAGAGTATGCAACCACACATTGTTAATAGGAGACAGCCTGCTGACTGGGAAAGATTAGGTCACCATAAAGAAAACTTTATCCTTCTTATCAACTCCATTTGACAACTTGCATCAGTTGCACATTCAGTTTGGTAGGAGAACAAAAAAGACTTTATTGGCTGAAATACATTGTTTAAAGAAAATAGATTAAAAAATTAGTTGAAACATAAAGACAATTTAGAGTTCGAAATCTAACATTAGGTCTGGAGAAAATGCTCTTTATTTTCAATTTGTTCTCCTTCGGCCTCGAGGCATGTTCTTTTCATTTTCCATCGACGAGGACCGGTTGGAACGGAAGATGCTTTGCTCTCAGACTTTGAGCAGAATGCTTGTGGCTATATAAGCTTACCAACCATAACAGTTCTCCCATGATTGTCGAGCATCTTATATCTCCCAGTTGCCCGTACACTTAAGGCTGAGAGAAGCAAAGCAGAATGACTAGAATTTGTTTTGGGGGGGTGGAGTTTTTTTTGGTGTGGAGTGTGGGGGTACGGAGGACGTCATACATACCAGATGACCCAATGGGCGTTTGTTCAGGTCCTCCTCCATTTTGGAAGCAAAAAATGTGCTACCTTAGAGATGGGATCACAGATGAGCGTGGCTGAGGGTATGCCCCCAAGGGAATGCAAAGAATAGATAAGGATATGCAGAGCGAGGGAGAATGTGTGGACTGTGTTGCTGAGGGGGTGCAAGAGCCTAGGCTCCAACACATAGTGCCAGATTACAAGAGGTCAGTTAAATGATGACACCTGATCATTTCCAAATACCTCTGTGTCCAATTTTATGTGGTGCAATATTGCATCTCACAAACTGCACTGTTAATCGGACCCACATGGTCATGAGTATTCAGTCAAGCCCAAGTGATAGAGGGAAAAACCATCCACGACTGAGGTCTAGAGAGTGTTAGTGATTATTTGCAGGGTGAGTAAGGGTGTGCACAGCAAAGATGAAAAGATGGCTCGTTCTTCATATTCTGATATGACAGGCTCCTTAATGTTGAACGGAAATCCATAAAATACAGGCCCTATGACCACAGTGATCACTGTTCAATCAACTGAAATTACAAGTGGGCAAAAGTGTCCTACATGCATGTTTATTATGACGTTTGAATTCATTGAACGTTGTGGGCAGATGCTAATTACCAAGACTCTAGTGGCCAGTTGGTTTATTGTCTTCTTAAGTTCATTGAGCCATAGTGGCAATGTTTGATTAACATTTCTGCCTTGTGCTTGCATGGGGCCCACTTTTTTTTTAGATATCTGAATCATCTTCTAGTCCTGACATAATCTTTCCTGGTCCTCCTTTTACCTCAACCAGTTTTATATGTTGTTTCAAATCGATTCATGTGGTTCCCCTCCTAATCCATGTTCACAAGTGCTGTTCCTCTAGTCGTTTATGAATGGTGGAGCTTTTTGTACCTCACTGGGTACATTAAATGCTTTACTTTTACAATATTACTTTTTTTGGCTACTTTGTCTCATTGCAGTGATATCCTACACTTTCTGTGACATTTACTAGTGCTGTATGACTTGATTTTCATGATCTCACCTTCAAACCTGCCGAAATTCACTGCTAGGAGATGGCCTGGAAACAACAGGGCACAGCATGCAGAATTTGGTGCTTTAAATACTGTTTCTGCATGTTATGCCTTGTATCCAAGTTGAAAATTCGAAATAGGAAGCATTTATCTGACCCAAGAAATGCTACACCTCAGGGTAATGGTATTTAAAAGTGTTGCAAATACCCCCAAACCCCACCTTGTTCTGCACAACTTGTAATCAGGGCTTTAGTCTCTGATATGTGTTTTTTTCAAACTTATCAGATGTGCTGTTGCTCAGCCGAAGGTACAAGAGTGGGCTGAGGAAGATTCTCTGGTTTGCGGATAGCCCTGCCCTCACTATTAGTGACATATAAAAAAAAATTCAAGTAGTTTCTTCTTTGTTGTTCTGAAAGCTACTGGCTGAACAAGAGTACGCTGAGCAGTCTTTCGGAGTTAAATCATAAACTTACAATTGATTTTTTTGGGTGAATCATTAAAATATATTAATAGTTTTATTTCCTGCATTTACATGGGATTGACCTTAAACTTGACTTGGACAATTCAAACCCCTTTTACTGGTTGGTTTAAGCCACACTTACAGTGTGTTTTTGCGTAGAATTTGCTTGAATATTCAAGTTTTTTTAACTGGTTTTATGTGTATCCTGTCAACACACTGTGTACTTAACTGGCTGTTAATAAGTAAATAACACTTGTGGAACTTCTGTTAACAGCAACCAGGCGTGCCTATGAATGCCTAGCTATCCACGCTCCCTGCCCATTCTGCACGGTCTTGGGTTTACCTCGTATGTTGTTTTTGGAGCAGTAATGTATTCGATTGAATGCCGCCCTGTAATGTACTTGGCTTTGCATGGAAACTTGCTTGTTGTATTGTGCTCCATTGCACCTTTTCCATTCTGCTCTTCAGGAAGGCATGATACGCCTTAACCGTTGCTCCTAAATGGGTTGTCAGGTTAACACTTTTATGGCCACCACTACTGCCCAGTTGATCAGAATGACGGTCCACAAATGAAATATCTGTCACTCTCGTAGGCTTTTTAAACTGATGGCCATGTGACACACCATTTTACCTCTTTTGCTGTTCTGTTGTTTTTTAGGACAAAGGCTTTTAGGTGATAAATTTTTTTAAAGCTATTTTTATTGTGTTTTCTTGGTGTGTGTGTGTGTGTGTGTGTGTGTGTGTGTAACAATCCACTGAGGATTAGCAATTACAAAATTTGCATTGAGCCTTTCTGGTGATAGAGACTCTATTTACCAGACCCAAAGCCTAATCCAGACACAGGTCTGTTATCAAGTTGTAAAGCTCTGTTACTGCAGATTGGAGACTTGGCAATACAAAAGCGCAAACGTGTTAAAATATGCGGCACAGCAACTGATATTCCCTCACCTGCTGTACACCTATATAAATTCATTTTAGTTTGCCTTTATTTTGCAGCCACCTTTAACAGCAAAAAGTTGCCTAAATGGTGTACTATACTTCTTTGGTGCCCACAAAACCTGGAGTAGTAAATAATGGCAGTCACCAGATTACCTGTAAATTTGATTTACAGACTATCTGACGAGAAGGGAACACATACAGATAAATGTACAAGTAGTGGAAATCAGAGGGATTCACATTTTTTGTGGGAATCATTAATTCCGTGTGAAAGTCCTTCCATCACCAGAATGTTCCATAATCTATGAAGCCACAAGGATATTTTTGTTGTTTTGGCCCTCTTCCAATAAATTGGCCGGAGGTATCGCGTTGCAGTCACTACTGTATGATTCTTTCAGGATCATACATCATTGTAATGTAAAAATCTAGGATAGCTTACTAAGTTGTATCTTTTCTGGTTATCTAAGTGGACAGCCACACAGAAGAATGATTTCATATTTACTGAGCTGCATGCAGTAGTTACATGACTTGCATATCTCTGGATGTAACCTGTGTTCCTTATTAAAGTTTTCAGAATAATGGAAGTCTCCAGTTTCCCTAAGCTGTTTGCTGGCAGAAACATGTTGTCATCCCTACATTATCTTACAGCTCCAATCTGGGCAAACCCAGGCTTTCCTTATTTAAATCACCTTTTCCGACCCAAAGCAAATACATAGTGCTGATCAGATAGTGGCCAACAAATATTTTAGGATAAAAAATAGATTTATCCACAGTTGTCACCATGAAGAACATGGTCACAGCAAGACACCCTTGCAGTTGAACTATGAGAAGCCCTTCAGACAGAGAGGTAGGCATGTATTAAAACATTAACAACAGTTGTGGAAATCTCTTTAGAATGGGAGTGGTATTGATTGATCCAGGTGCCCGCTGTAGCCAGTAGTGTACTGTAATGATAACTACAAGAAATTGATCCTGTGGAGATGGAGGCCTATTCACAAAGGCCTTTTGGACTATGTAAAGTAGTACTTATGTAGTGAATTGGCTCCAAACATCGAAAATAGGAATATTCAAGGGGTGTTCATATGCAGGCAGTAAAAATAAAAGGGATGAGCCCTGTTTGCACTTTTAGTATTAGGGAGTTGGATGGTTTTTTTCTGTCTAATTCACAAAGGCTTGTAAGAGCACCCCTACAGTACTACCTCCTGTACTCCTAAATGCTGCTATGAATCGTCTCCTTGATGTGTAACAAGACTGTTTTAGGAGCTGAAGACAGCCCTGGGGAATGTTCAGCTACCAGGCCCTTCTTAAACTGAAGAGTAGAAGAAAACAAATTAGTTGTCCTCTTAGATGGGTTTCCCAGGGGCAGAGTTTTCATTTATTGAGGATAGACTGTTTTACAGCACACGTGTCGCACAGAGTTAGGAGTCAGTATTTTTCCACATAAGACAAATCACTTATGTGCCTAAGAGAACAAGTTGTGCTGCCCCCTCAGAACTTCTTTCTTTTGGTACGTTTATTGGTTTTTCACAAACATGCATTCAATCTGCTTATTTTCACTTGTCAAATAGGTACATCTCTACCATATCCAATGCTTATTCCGTTATAGACTTTTTTTCCCCATATGCTGCAATGTTATAACAATTAGTTAATTTTCATTCAGAACCAGTTAAAAAATTAACAATTGCTTGTAACATACCATTGCATGTGAGGTGTTCCGATGTAGTGTTATGAGAATATAGTAACACGCTGTTATGTCGTATTTCTTCTAATAGGGTATGTTGGGTGGGGGCATTCAACTAGAACAGTTGTACTTGACTTTTACGGGGTGCTTATCATGCCCACATGTTGATATCCAAGTCAATATTGTGGGAAAGAGTGTAGTACACAATAGCACTATTGTCGCAGAAACTGGATATATTGTTAATAGGTGACAGTGGCATTTTACCTACATTGTTGTTACTTTATAGGGTTTGTGGGAACTCATCCCACTGGTGAGTTGAGTGTTTTCTCAGCCCTCTTTTCCCTTCCCTGTGTAGTGGGCAACTTCTGCCTCGGCCCAGTGCAATATTATTTTGTACCATCTGGCTAAGGATGGGTATACTGGGTTCTCAGAGATTCCTTTAGGGATGGATTGGGTGGGCATTCCTGAAATGTCGGTGTTTTTGAGGGTATTTCAGACCATGCCAGAAAAATACCCAAAAATCTTTTGCTAACTGAGGATTTATTAGTTCGCTGTTAGGAAGTCAGCAACTTTAACAATTTGGTTAATGTCAAAGTGCTTGTTCCATTATTGGGCTGATTCTAAATCATTATCTCCCTGCCCGTTTCTTGCATCTGAATGTTTCCTAAAACTAGAGCTCCCAACATTGTATTAGAGACAATAACAAATGCCTACTGATGGTTCGCTTGACGTCAGACCTTTTAACTCACTATTTAAAACCCTGAAGGAAATGAAGTTTTGGTAAAAAATTTTTTGGGTAAATAACGATGGTATTATTTAACTTAAGGAACTAAAATTCCAGATACCCAAGAGAACAGGCTGCATGTAGCATGAGGAAACATACCTCTGTATGATTGCCGGATAATAAATGGATATGCATACAAGTGCTCCTGGGAAGCTGAGACCCTAGCAGCTTTCTATGAGTGCTCACCTGTGTATCTACTTAAGGACTTGGAAATGTATAGATGTATATTTCCTCTTTTACCGTGCCTGGGGTGATAAATGGCTTTTGTCATTTTACAGCTCGGCATGGACATCACTGTGCTAGTCCTACGCTTAAAGACTTTGCAGTAGAAATGGCAAAAGACTTTGTCCTTTTCTATCTTCCTTTACCTGTGGAGTGCGAACCTTCCTGTGATTATCCTCTCTCAGGAACCTTGTTTATAATTATTACGGGTCCTGCACCCGTGTGGCGGCACCAGCCCTGCCAGTGTGGACGTGACCGCTTTTGCAGGATCTTTCCTTCGTGAGATATACCTGTGTTACCCATTTTGAGTCTATTTATAATATGAAGGGACCAAATTCGCTTCCCATAAGCTACAGAGAGAAGGGTGAGCCACATTTTAGTTGGGAGGCGGTGATAGAAGCTATTTTCTCTGGGAAAGCTCTATGCCCAGATGGGGTTCCCAGTGATCTATATAAATACTGTGTTGTCCTTTGGGCACCTTTAATTACCTTGCACTTGAATGCTGCGGCCCGTGGACCCTACCCTTGTCATGGCAAAAATCAATGATTGTTCCTGATTTAAAAAAGAGGAATAGAGCTGACCTGGCTTGCTACAGGCCTATATCCCTAGTGGATTCCGAAGTTAAAATGATTGGACGGGTTCTGCTGAATCGTTTAACAGCCTGGGCAGATGAGCATAACATTTTGTCAGATATACAATATAGATTCAGGCCTGTGCCGGGGACTGTAGAGCAGAATCTGAACTTATATTTATTTGCTTATCAACAAATATGCGAAAGCTAAAAAGGAGCCCTTCAATTGGTCTTCAAGGACCTCAGCACTAACCCTGGGCGGAGACCTCCGCTCCGCCCGCGGAGTGTCCGGAGATTTGCCTTCTCCGCGGATAACACGGAGAAGGCAAATCTCCGCAGCGGAGCGGAGTTGGCCAGCCCCCGCCTCCACACCCCTATTAAGAAGTAAGATAACAGTAATAAAAAATAAAGTGAAACCACTTACCTCTTTACCGCTGCGTCCACGTACTACCCTCCTCCTCTTCCTCGCCGTACTGGTAATGCTTAAGAAAACTGCGCATGCTCCAGCGCATGTGCATTTCACGGGGGGCATGCACAGTTTTTTTTTTTTTGTTTTTTTTAATGAGCACTGTATTTAATAATAGTGATTACACTTATTTTTGCATTGAATCTTGCCTTTCAATTTTTTGTCATATACAAAAGATTGTTTCGTCCCAAAGTGTGTTACAAAATTCATACACCCAACCACCCTGTTTAATCAAAACATATACTTGCAAGTATCATCAAAATATATAATCACAAAAACATTACAGCATAAAAATGAAACACCAGAAAACATACAAAAAATGAAGAAAAAAAACATTACACAGATCATGAGACTGTACATCTACTTTTCCGTGACTTATTTAAACAAATTTATAAATTACATTTGATAACTTTTGTGCATACAGTTCAGAACTCAAATAATACATCACGGACAACTTAGAAAAACTATCCTATTACTGATGTTCGTAACTAATGAGCATCGCAACCATGCGAGATCGAGAAGACCTGGAGCTCCAAAACCTTTATTTAAAAAACGGTACAGGTCTGACACAGCCGTCTTCCGCCTACAACCCCGCCAGGGCCGGCGGCAGTGCACGTTAGGCATACAGTATCACAGTCTGCAGTTATTGCACAGCAAGCCGCCTACAACTCAACAGGGCCGGCCGCGTCAGAACACATAGGCATGATAACTGTAAACATCACGAAAAGCAGCTCAGAGTAGAAAAAAAAAAAGAACAAACTCAGTGGCACCACAGTGTACAAGGGGTACAGCCAGTATACCTACACTGGCTTATGGCCCTCGCTAACCTGTAGTCACATATGACAATGGTGAAGAGTGAGGCACAGCAGTCCTGTGATTCGCGCCCCGACACACGTGCCATCCGGCACATTCACACCCATGTCAGCTGCTCAGGTCAATATCAATAATAGCCCATAGGAGCCCCGGCATACCATGAGCACATCATAGTCACGGTGGCATGGACTCCGCACCCCCCCTCCCCTCCCCCCCCTCACCGTGCCCCAGGCGTCCCCATCGTTTGGCAGGTCAGGGCATGGCATGCACAGTTTTCTTAAGCATTACCAGTACGGCGAGGAAGAGGAGGAGGGCAGCCAGGGGACGCCTCGGTAAAGAGGAAGCGGTTTTAACTTTATTTTTTACTACTGTTATCTTACTTCTTAATAGGGGGTGGACGCGGGCGGCGTAGCAGAGCTCCACAGAGTTTGTTTGCAGCTCCGTGGACCTCCGCGTAACCCCGCTACGCACACACTACGTCCAGGGTTACTCAGCACACCCTTTGAAACCGTTAACAGTACTAAGCTCTGACCTGTGCTGGAGTCCATGGTAGTTGAAAAGTCACTTGTCACTTTTTTGCATAACTTGTACAAGAGGCTTAAGGCCTCCGTGAGTTATGGCACCAATGATTGGGGAGTGCACAACGCACTTTAAGCTTAGGAGGGGAGTCCAATAGAGCTGTACCCTAGCACCGTTTCTTTTTATCCTTTATATTAATTGGGTAGAGTCTTATTTAATTGAGCAGTGTCGGGAAGTCCCAAAGGTTGGGGACTAACTTGTGCCAGTGTTGCTTTATTTGGATGAGACAGTCTTGTTTACGTATACTGCTAACGCCCTGCAGCATTTGCTTGATCGTTTCGTTAACTTTATGGATAGTATGGATTTGAAAACCAACTTTTCCAAATCACAAATCATGGGGGTTGGACCGAAGAGCATCAAAACAAGAACACATGATTAATGACCATCACGTTAGTAAAGTTGAAAAGTTTTTTTTATATTTGGGCATTTTATTGGACTCTCAGCTGAACTGACACTTCTTCTTCAACAATAATTCTTTCCTCGGAGTTGCACATAGTATTATGTGATTTCTCAAGACAGTGGGGACGTACTTGCATCAAGTAGACTTGATATTCATAAAGAAAAATGTATCCCTACAGTTAGATTTGGGTGTGATATTTGGGAAACCATGTCTTTTACCTCTTTCCAGGCAGCAGAAAACACATTTTTGAGGTATGTGTTAAAGATCCCTCAAAGCTTTCCCTCTGAGACTGTCCACGAGGAACTGGTTTTGGGATACAGTTTATATTTTATTCAAATTTGCACACTGCTTCTGTGACTCTCAGTTTGTTTGAAAGGTGAACTCACTTTTAACTGAGTTTGTTTTAAAGAACTGTATTGGTCTAGAAAGATGAGACTGTATACCTTGATTGTTTTACATTATGCCCACTTTGAGTGACTTGGCACACCTGATCTATTTTTTGATCCAGACTACATTAGCAAAGCAGATATTTTGTGGTCAAACGTGCATCTTATGCCAAGGTGAGTGTGAAAAGGGATGTCCTTGCGCTGACTAACAAGATAATTCTCTTATTTACCCTCCGGCACAGCTGGGTTTTTTGCTTTCTGTCAGAGCCATACACATGCTTTGCTATTTATCTCTCTGATTGCTTTTCTTGGCAGTACTGTGCATGGTCATGATTGTGTCCATAAGGGACAAAAGAACCAGCAGAGAAAGGCCCTGAATCAAACAGGAATGCTCCAAGAGCTGTTCATATATAAGAAAAGAGGAGTCCGACTTTAGTACATCTTTGCTCGCACTTTTTCACTGCATACGTGATCTTGACCGGCCTATGGAGAGACCCGAAGTATAAGATTCCCTTCACAACTAGTACTGGTTTTAGGAATCAAAATTCAAGTCCAAGAGTGGAAACCCAAATCTACTGAACTCTACCCGTACCAATTGTGTTAAAGAGTGCAGCATCATTCCTGATCCAAGGATGATCCTAAACCTTTCGGTCCTCCAGGGATCATCACTAGCTGTAGAAGGTAGAACTCTTTAAAAGTGCTAAGGGCGAATCAAGGGCGGGAAGCCGCTCAGACTATATTTGATGCTCATGCTCATGCCTACACTGCAACAGATGCTTCTTATATGATGGCTTTCATTCCTGTAGTGTTTGTCCATTCCCATAGCTTCTTTATCGTCCTTTTGATTGGATGACTTGCTCTTGCTGTGTTCTTACGCTGCTTTCTGTGCTTCCACCATTCCACCCCCCTGCATCCTCTCTGCTGCTACCTTCCTAGCTCGCCCATTGCTTCCACAGTACTCTCCGTCCCGCTATACTTTAAAAACTTTTTCCTAAAACTCTACCCCGCCGTAGCTCCCTGGTTACTCCCAATCACACAGCATTGTTGAGGTTTTTTAACAAGTAAACTGCTCATTCCGCAATATACAAACTTGGTGATAAACGTGGACAGGGTTCATCACAACGTTAGTTTTTAGATCTTGCCTACAGACAGTTTTGAGCTGTATGTGTGTCGAAAAACCTCTTGAGGATCATACCAAAAACTTTCAGAGGGCACTTCTGGTTACTCTCACCTGGAGCTTAACTTCTTTATCATCCTTTTGTTTGGATGACTTGTATCGTTCCACTGCTCACCTTCATAGAACTACTTTTTTTTCCTATTTTGCAGTCCATAAGAGTGCATGTATTTTATTGCTCTTTGCCTCGTCTGTAGTTTCCTGTCTGACTCCCCGCTCTCATTATTGCTCTCCAGCCCTTTCAGCTTGTCTGTAAACGTATAGCAACAGGTACATTTTTGTCAGGGTATGACTAAAGAGCAGACTTCAATGGTTGTTTTAGTTTTCTCTCTTGCATTTCACATATTGCATTAAGGTACAGGCCTCGACATCCAGAGGCATTTATAGCGCTGAGGGAGAAATCGGCTGCTGCACTCAGCTGGTGATTGAAGCAACAGGTGTACTTAGCATTACTGAAAGGTGAAGTATCTTTTCTTGCAGACCCCTACATGTTGTCCCTGGGCCACAGCAAAGGATCAAATGGCTGGAGCATTTGTTTCAGTTCTGAGTCCCGGGGAAAGTAAATTGGAGATGTCCATATTTTTTTGTTTTAAATCGGACATGCATATTTATTTTAAATTCTCTGCAGAGATTCCTTAGGGGAAAGTATTTGTAACCTTAATCATAACATTTATAATATTGAATTCAGTGTAAAGTTTTGAGATATCTCAAGATAAGTTTAGCATCATGGTGAAAAGATAGTCCAAAATTGCTGTTAACACCCCTGTGAGAAAGGGGTTTTTGATAATCTGCTTGCTTTGCGACTGACTGAACTGGTTGCCTTTGCCAAACACGAAACCTTCCCTTTCAAAAAACAAAGCTTCAAGAGTTCCCTTACGGCTAGGGACTGGCGTAGAGCCAGTACCAGGAACTTCATTACGTTTTATTAAGCCTATCTGTTTAACTGGGTTTACTTTGAGCCTCCATTTCTCTCTAATTAAGACCAGGCTGCTCAGAGGAATTACATTTGGAGCTAACGAGTGTGGCCTTGTCCTTTTGTGACTACCATTAACCCGCTGCAGAAAATTGTTAGAGGACAAGCACTGTGCTCCGCCCCTCTCTTTGCTGGTATCCACCCTTGCCTCTTTTGTTGCCTCTTTCAGCTCTTACCTCATCTGCCTCTGTTTCCTGGGTTCTCTTTATTTTTTTAGCCCACTCCCTTCCCTGCTGTAACCTGTTTTGTCTCCGCCCGTTGTTGTCCCAACTTGTTTTCGTCTCCTCTTGCTGCCACTTGAGCCAGGTTTATTTTTCTTGCCATACCACAGCAGGTAGTCTGTACTCAATGTGCACCAACCTGTTTTGCCTGTCACACCTTGGCCTCTATTTATTATGTATTAAATACTTTTAAAGGTAACACAGTGATGGACAGTGTGTATGAGAGGGGATAGGCTTTTTGTGCAAAAATAAGTTGAGACTAGGATGTATTTAGCTTGTAGGAGGTAAAAAATTGATAATGATGAGTTGTAGAAATAATCTTAAACTCAAGGTCAAGGCCCAATGTTTAATATTTCCAGTCATGCCATGTAATAAAAAGACTTCTTTGCATAATGGTATGTTGTTATGTTTATGCAAAGCTTGGAAAATACAAAAAAAAACTGTATTTAGGATAATACACTGGAAAGTCGTATCAAGATCTAAAGCTAAAGAGAGAAGCCCTGGAAATGCACTACTGTTGGTCATGAAACAAATGGGCTGGTGGTTTTCAAGCATGAAATGAATATATTTACAAAAATAATATGGTATTATAGATTTTTTCTTTGCCATTTACAGTGCTGGGAAGCTCTGACTTTTTGGCATATTGCTATATCTGTCTGTTTGTATCTATGTATTTGTCTATATATACTATACAGTGCAATATAATTTAAGTTGCAAATTACTTCACTCTATAAGCCAAATTGGCTCATGTTAACTGCATGTTGGGTGTAACAGTGTATGCACTTTGCCATGGTCACCAATCTATATTACTGTGTTCCTGTCGGTTGAAAATTGGGAACTATCTCCATATTGTGGGGGAGAGGATGTGGCCTTACGGCTAAAGTGGTCGCCCTCGACGCTGGGGAACCGGTGTCGAGGCTGCATTGAATACAATTTCTTGGAGGTGATATTTGTAAGGATACAAATACTCATTCGATAGATCGAAGTGTTCCATAAGACTCAACAAGTCTCCCACAGGGTCTAATTGTTTAAAGTTCTTGCCCTGCGTTACAACAATTCATGTTATTCTCCAACTAACTTGCACTTTGTCTCTAACCGTTCTAGACCATGTCAGGGATCTAGTCAAGGCCTGATTGTGGAGCATAGTGTCTTGCTCTTCGGCCCAGTAGTCCTTCTTGATTTAAAAAAGACTATAAAGATAGCATTGCTGCTTCACTTGCGGTGTTCCGGTGTCCCCTAGAGAATTGTGGTGCTGCATGATTTTGTGGATATAAGTCCGATGTTGTGTAAGTAGAACATGTCACAGGAATGCCAAGGAAAAACATTAAAAAGTAGAAAATTTCATTTACACGTGAAATAGTGCAAAGGTATCCTTTAGAGCAGTAAACTCCTACGGCGTGGAACATAAAGTTTTGAGAGGCCCTCTCAACCTCCCAACAACGAGTTCTAGTCATGAGACATTGCTGTCAGTGCCAAATGGTCAAATAATAAAGACTGGTTGGATGGCGGTGTGAGGAGCTAGAATGATTGGATGCAGAAATTGACATGATTTATCTTTGGAAGTCTCCAGTGAGAAAATATACGTTGTACTGTGTCCTATTCTGGAGGTGCCTGAAGTTTAGAGTCGGGTACAAGTCCAGGGGTGTACAAAGAGCATGAAGCAGAAATATAATTTAAACTTATTGAACTGTAATCCATAAGGCAGGATACTTACGCCCAAAATATATGCCCTCAGGAACAAAGCCATGAACTTTGTGATGAAGAGCAGGGACTGGAATAGTTTGAGTTATTTGCTTCACTTCTTAATTATGGTGCTTATTTGAATCACATTTCAAACTTCTTTTAAAAGAGCATGTGGCACAGTATTGGGTTTTATTGGAGGTGAGACAGCTGTGGAGTAGAGGAAAAGGTTGATCCATCAGCTGGGGGTTGAGGATATAGTGATACCAAATTAAACAAGCATTGGCATAACCAATAGGTCTCGCTTTTGGGACCTTATAAGTGTTTAGCCATGCAACAGTTGATGTTGTTGCACAAAGGATATTGTGCTGCATCACTAAATACTTAAAGGTCCCAAAAGCGAGACCTATTGGCTATGCCAATGCTTGTTAATGAGGTGGTACTGGAGCAACATCACCAAAAAGAACACGAGGCTCTTGTTCGTAGCACTTGTGTTTTTGGTGGGATTTTTGTTATTTATTTTTTTAGCACGAAGTGTGCCCATCTGTCAATTTTGGTCGCAAAGACGTACCCAGTACAAAAAATAATTTTAAAAAAACGCTTTTAGAAATGTCATGCAGCTTGAAGATCAGAAACTGTAGGAAAACATTTACATTGCGGCTCGCATACTGTACTGTACTATTTGTATCTCTTGCCACCCGCAGATGTGGTACCCAAGCACCAATCCAAAAACAGATCGCATTATACACCAAGTAATTAACACCATGCAGACAAATGCCTGCCCTGCAACAAGAACTTAAATATAAACTTGCACAAAGCACTTAATTAGGCATGCAAGGTAAAGAATGAAAAATAATGTCTTACTGAATAAATGATATAAGGTGGTTAGGTATTGTCTGCTAGATGACAAAGGAAAAGCACGCAAATAAGGCAGATGACCTGCATTTAAACATAACCACCTTAAAAAATATAGATATGTTAAATGTCTCAAATATAGGGCACAAAGGCCCCTCCGCCAAATACTGAAGTCACAAAAAAGCAGAGAACAGGAAATAGAGGTAAAGAAAATTCTCTCCATCATCAATAGTCATGTAAAAACACTACTTTATACAATAAATCTATATGGTTCATTATATTAAAAATGTTGTCTAGACTTAAGCTTGCAACAAATAAACAAAATATCCCCACTCTGGGGAAAAATGGTCACAAAAATATGGTATATTGGGTATATGAGCACAGTCTTTAAGGCAAGTGTCCGACATTTGTAATTACATTTGGTGGGTCTTTTCGTCCATGTTCGATTACCAATGCCTCTCTCATTTGATTACACACCTACTATGAAGGTACTTCACTGGCCTCATGTTATTAGATGGAGGGCCTTAAAGTAGGGACAAACTATACGCAGCAATGTCTTTCAAAGGACGAAGAGAGTGGCCTCAGGTGAATCTCAAAGAAGGATGCCTCGAACAGGGAGTGGATAAGCATAAAGGGAGAAGGTATTCAACCAGTGTGCGGTAAATGAAAATACTAACTCAACGAGACGGAAAACATTCTCAGATCACAAGTGAGGTTTAAAAAAAAAACAAAAAAAAACAAGCATTGGCCCACGGAGCACATCAAAGCGGCCGCGAAAGTGATCGCGATCAAGCGTGCCGTGCACCCGCGCACATGCACTCAAGCTCTAGGCCGGCCATGGTAGCATTTTTTTAAACCCTCACAAAATGTCTCGCCAGGTCAGCGCATGCGCTGGGTCAGGCGAGACCTAAAAACATAACAGATGTGTGGCAAACAGTAAGTCTTTAGCTGGTTATTCATTTAGTCCTTAAGGGCTCCGTTTTTGAAGGTTATAGGAGGTCAGCACCAGATTTTCAGGAAGTGTCCTTACTGAAAGAACCTGGTGAGTGGATGTGAGATACTCATAATCTAAGAGGTGGAATCACAAAAGCATTATTGAGTAATGGGAAGTAGTGCTAGTGTGGAGCACGTTCACGTACTGTTACGTCTTTATTAATTATCCTCGAAACGTCCAACTCCTTTTTATTAAAAGAGCAAAAAGGGCACAGTCCTTCCTGTGTGTGCTTATTGTATATGAATGTGACCACAATACTCACATTTTAGAAGTTTTGGGGCCAATTCACAAAGGCAAGTAAATAAGAGTTCTACCGAAGTACTACTTTACTTACCCCAAAATGCCTTTGTGAACAGGCCCCCTAGGTGTTTGGGAAAATAGCAGCATTAGAATACAGAAGGTCATAGGACAGAGACACTCAGGATCATTTGAAGAAGGGAAAATCAAATCCAAAACTGCAGAATAAATAAGTTATGTAGTACTGAATTTTCCTGGTAATTGAGTGGAAACATTATTTCGACCTGGAAGGCACTTCAACACTATTTTCATTGAGCATTTTTATCTCCTGACCATATACAAATATTCTCTTATTTACCATTTTTATCTCCTGACCATTTACAAATATTCTCTTATTTACCATTTTTATCTCCTGACCATATGCAAATATTCTCTCATGTACCCTTTACTTCTGTTTTTAATCACATGACCACCGCAGGCTTGATCCAGTTTCCGTGCATGTTTTTTGAGCGACTTATTTCCTAATCGATTCACCCGGATGAAATTTGAGGGGCATGAAGTTCAGGACTCTTTGTCTAAATGCAGTTCTATTTCATCTTGAAACCAGCTACTGCTGCATCTGATTACTGGAACCCAGAAGTGACTTTACACTTTTGTGAAGACGATTTTGTGTTTGTACCAAGTCAAACAATTTCCACAAACTCGCCTGACAACATCATTAGTGAAATATATATTTAGAGTGCGTGCCCGATATATAGATATAGAGAGAGAGAGATATTGAGATTCATTTGAAGAAATAATGTATAGAACTGTGAATGTCCAGGGTGAAAATCTCCCACTTTATTCAGTTACTCAACTATGATTATATGTGTGACTCTTCCATTTCATCTCCTGCTGCTCTCAACTCAGCTGTGCAGGTGTGGTGGAGTCATGGAGTTGCCATACAGAACATGAGTTACTACAGACGATCTGCTGGACGTTTGGTGTGGAAGTTTGAGTGGAAACGCTGTCAGGATAGTAGAATCCCTTATGAGAGATTTTGTGAATATGTGTTTGTACTGGTGTTTCATCCCCTGCAGTTTGCATGTTGGATCATCGCAATAGATAGTGGGCTTTTTGGATCCATATCATTAATCTTGATTGTAGCTTTTAAATTATTAGGTGAGAGATATGTCCCTCAAGAAATTTCATCCATTTCAGTACATGTTTGAAGTGAAGTATATAAGTAAGAATATCCTTCCTTGCACTGAGGAAGCTGATTGGTTTTTCCGCGAAACACGTGTTGGCACTTGTTTGTAAAGGCGATAACTACGACTGTAACTAAACTGAATTTTAGCAACTTCAGAGCTCAACCATTTGGGATTTGTATTGGAGTATTAAATTGCTTGGTGGTGTTTGTGGTATTCTGTAACTGAAAATAAAATCTAATTGGCTGTTTAAAAATACAGCTGATGTACTTATTATGGCAAGTACATATATTGTGTGCATACTTTTTGTGAGTGTGCTCTATTCATCTGAGTTTTAATGGCACAATGTTATAGGTACTGGGAAGCAATCAAAATAGGAAATCCGCTTAAATCTGGTATTCTTGAAATATGGTCACTTTAAGGGAAGGTTAGGTCACATTTTGCTTAATAAATCTCTAAATGGCTGAACTGATCAATGTCAAATTTGCCATACAATCTGCTCTGAACCATTGTTACTCATTACCCATAAACTATGTAGTCTCTGACATTAAATTCACCTATTGATTTTAAGATTTGTTTCTGCTTGCAGCTTTGATAAACCAGTTCCATTGACAGGCCTCCTTCCCTGATGACCTATTATGCTAAGTGTGGCTATGTTTACATATCTTTTAATAGAGTATTTACCACTGATGTGTGATGGAAAATGTAAAGTATGTTATGCAAGACACGCAAACGCAATGTGGCAAGAGTACAGTTTGAACTAATAATAGCAACATTCAGGTACTTAAAGTCTTCATTTAACCAACCAGAAACTGTTGCGCACATCAAAGTACTCACACAACCTCTATATTATCAATCAATCAATCAGGGGTTTATAAAGCGCGCTACTTACCCGCGAGGGTCTTTGAGATGAGTAATAATCGAACTATATGTTGTCCCTAGCTTTAAAAATCTATTATGAATGATAATTCATCATGGTGAATCTGACATAGGAAATCTCCAGACCTTAAACTAGTGCTTTAGAAGTTTGATCATTTTCGTTAAGTTAGATTTGGGAAGTTGATGAAACAGCTGTTACAATACTGAGAGCTGCAGTAAAACAAAAGGGAAACATCTAGTTTAGTTTCGGTCTGTTTCCGTCTGGTGAACTAATGCAATCTTCACAGTATAGTGCATTCCTGCCATCCGTGTCCAGTTGTCTGTGCCACTGTACCTATATAATTATAACCAATCATCATAATCTATTTTATGGCAAGCTATGTGCCCACAGTGGCATGGCCAGTGTGACATGGGCCCTAGTGGAAGAGGAAAATTGGCCTTCTGGCTGTTGTTTAAATTGCAAAATACAGCAATAATCAGAATTTGGTTGGCCCCTCAAGCCTCTGGGCCCCGATGCCACTGCACCTGCGGCACCAATGAAAACTTCGCCCCTGGGTCCCCAAGGTTATTACTCCAAAAGGGCAGAAGTATGTTTCAGGATTGTGGTCAACAAACGATGTTCTGATAGAAAAGTGTTCTTTTTTTAACTTTTACTTCGCCCTTTCTTTTTATCAGTGTCCTCAAAGTTAGAACTTTTAGAGCTGCGTTGAGACAAACAGAAAACAATATTTATATTGCACAATATCTGTAGGACGATAATGACAGTCCGATGGTAATAAAAAAGCTCTGAATCATCTGTTACATGTTTTGTATCTTCAGCAGTAGCGAAATGGAAAAATCAAAATAATGTACCACATGTTCTAGCTTTCTAAATGAGGCTTGTGAGGTCTAGTTGCATAACACACATTTAATTTACAAAAAAAAGTATTGACAAAGCCAGTGGGTCTGGCGTTGGCTGCCATCCTTGTTTCGTTCCGACCTTTCTTGGGGGGGGTGAGGGTGGGGAGGGACAGACATTAGTGTTCCTGGGCCCTCGGCAATAGAAATAAAATGTATAAGACGAATAATATTGTTTGGCGTCATAAAGCACACTTTTCTGTAGTAGGATCTACTTTGTGTGCGGATGCGTTTCTTGTACAAGAGCAGAATGCCGTCACTTACAGTGAATTTAGCCAAGTGTCTCGAATAAGGTCTCTTGCTGTGAACATTATTTGAAACCATTACTTTCTGCAACAAATGTTGTGTTTGTTGAATCTGATAGGTTTTTGTAGAGAGGAATTTAGATAGTAGTGTCAGGATTAACACCGTAAACCTCATTTTCTTATCTGTTGTTCCTCCCTTTTAATTTAAGGTTAATTTAATTAAAATGACAACCCTACTTTGAAGCAAGGGGTAGAGACAAGCATTGGTATTTATAATTTCACAATCTCCCTTCAGTGAAATGGTAAACGTCTTCCTCATTTACTAAATATCTAAAGTGCTGCCAAGTTTCCTAACTATCTGCAAATGGTTGTGAGCACTGTAAATAATTGTAGGTTGCTAAATCTTTGCAGCAGGTGAATTTTCTTACTTGTTGTTACTTGCTTTAGACACACCAGTATGTCCTTATTTAAAAAAAAAACAAAAAAAAACTATTAACGGCAGTCATCTGGTAATATGATGAGGTAGTAAAGTGGGGACCTTTGTGGCATTTGATGCAGATTATTCTAGAATGGGTCACAAATCCTCAGGTAGGGAATAGTGCAGGACAATGAATCGCAAATTCAAACATTTTGTAGGTTCTGACCTTGCAATTAAATGGTTTTACAGCGTAAGCATCAGTTACCTCATTTCTACATGTAACTATAACACTTTAACATTGATTTTTTTCCAATGAAATTACTTTATCATATGCAAGGCTGAGCATATACCCAACCCTCTCGGGCAATCTCTTCCAATGCTCTCACTCCGCCTGCTTTCGGCTATTCGCAGTTTGGGGATGGCCACATAGAGTGGTCTCTGGTATTGCCTTGCACCCAGCCAGCACCCAAACCCCTGCAGCACGTGGCTAACCTGGCTTCCGACCTGGCCCTGCACCCAATTCCCCCTTTGACTCCCAACCGCCCACTGCACAAGACCCACCTGTAGTGAGGCCTCAGGACCTTGCCACTGGCCAGGCTCTGTCCCCAATCCCCACCAACACCCATGCCTCTCAATCACATTAGGGATTTGGCCTCAGAGACTGAGTGTGGTCCTGTGCCCAAACACCCACCTTGGCACCCAACACCCCCCTCACACCCCCGCTACGCACAGCCATTAGCCATGTGCAGCGGTGTCTGGCCGCAGGATCTAGTAGTATATGACCAGGCCTTCTCATTTTTTAAAAAAGATTTTGCTATGGTGGTATCGGAGGGGATGCCTCGCTGAATACTGCAGTACTAGGCATGGGTACTGTGGCCCAAATTTCTTTTTAATTGTGCAGAGAAGGAGAATACCTTTTGGAGCCCCATTCTCTCACATGCCGCTGGAGGGCCAGGTTGTATCCACCCTTCTCCTTCTATGATCTTTCATATTTTTTCTGCAAACATTTCTTCAGTGTTGCAGCTAATCAATCAGATCATTTCGGGACCAAGCTCCCTAGGCCAATGAAAAGTGTCTATTTATTTTAGTTTTTCAGGTTACTGCTGGAGTACCTCCGTATGAACCATTCAAATAGATCTAACTTTTCCTAAGGATTAGCCCCTTCATGCCCAATCTAAGCATCTACCTAAACACTAATTTCCCAAAAACAACGGAATGGATTTGCACCATATCACTTTCTGTGCAAAAATTGAACTTTTTTCCCAAATTTGATGTGGTTCCGTTAAACTATTTTTTCTGTATGGGAAAGCAGAATTTCCTATGGGAATTAACATGGGACATCACACTTTTAGGACTTCCCTCTCCTTCTCTTGCCCCCCCCCCTTGACGAATCAGGCCATAACTTTCCATGAAGGTGCCAAAGTGGATGAAGTTTTTAGGGGGGCAAAAGTTTTGTGAGGGACAGTAAATTAGCTGTACATTTATTCAAGAAACAAATATGACTTTACTATGGGAAGTCTTTTATTTATGCGATGACTAAAGTATAATATACATGAAAGTATTAGAGTGCCCAAGAACCGGGGAAATGAAGTAATAGTTTTGATAACATAAAAGTTACAGATATGTCAGATGTGAATATCTGACATTGTTCAATTGCTCACAAGATGATGCAAATTTTAATAATATTAATGTTTGAAAAGTTGGATTGCAGGAGTTTTCTAAACTGAAAATACCATTCACACAAAATCGACCGCTAAGGCTCTTCGACAGTTTTGGCCTGAATGTTATAGGATCGAGTAAGCCATGAGAATTGTTGGTTCCTGGATGGGCATAGTGACATGCTCGTTTTTGAAGATGATTGAGTTATTTGTCCAAATATGCTCGGTGCATAATGCTTAATGCACTGTGTTTCGAAAGTGATCCTAGATTCGACTGGGAGAAAATGGAGCACTTGAAGGACTTGCTTAATATGGTACCATTTCAGAATGCCTGATTTTGTACTCTTTTTGTATGTCTGCATGTATACCTGTATGTATTACAGAGTCAGTGTTGTAATTATGGTTGTGTCGAGTTCCCTTTAAAAACGCTGATGTTTGTGTTCTTAATAACGATTGCACTATATGATGAATCCTTTTTATTTTTTATACCTACTGTGGCAAATGGTAGACTTTATCTATTTATCGATCTTTTTTTTTTTTTTTTATGTTCTTTCAGCTTGTTCTTTCCGGTCTTTTTTCTCTGATTATTCTGCTCTCCACACCAGATGTCTGCCTTCATGTGGCTGCCAGACCAACCCTCTATATCTAAATCTCCCATTTTAAATAGATTTCTGAAAGGTCTTGTACCATAATCTGGTTCTCACATTCCTGATGGGTGCTTCCATTGAGCCTTTACATAATTGTCCACTCAGGCTGCTCACCATCAAAACAGCTTTCTCGTGGCAGTAACATCTGCCTGGAGGGTGAGTGAGCTGCAGGCTCTGTCGTCCAAGTCACCATTCCTCTCTGACTTTCCAGACAAACTAGTGCTTTGCACTAGGTGGGGCTTCTTGGTCGGTGGATTGTGTAGGGAAATGGCGCTCCGGGGAAATACGCAGTGAGTATATACTAGTGTATAATTATGATTGCGGTGCATAAGGGTAGGGAGAGCCAACCTCCACCTCAATGTGTGGATAACCACTTATAAACCAAAACAGCAGTCCCTTGCACACGCCGACAGTGTATATCATGTATCATTGACAATAATAAAAAACACTCTTGTTCCTCAGTTGAAACAGTTACTTCAGTTTAATCGTGAGATCCTTAGCCCACACGCGTTTCGTTGCCCTTAATTGTTGTGCGCAGTGACTTCTTCAGGGCTCTAATCTCTTTGTATGGATCCTCCGTTCCGGCTGTATTTCTGACCCGGAATGGGTTCTAGTAGTCCAGTGATATTAGCACAGTAAAAGGCAACAATGATTACTGTGTCCAAGATTTAGCGTATTCCAGAATTCTTTTTTTAAGTGTGGATCTTGTGTGTATAAGAGAGTCTCTTCTACGGACACCCTGGAGGCAGCCCCGCTACTGAACAAAGGGTTTGCATTTATGACCGCAAAGACTTGGTTGCTGGCAAGAGGGAATCACTTAGCTCCCAAAGAGTGGTTTTACTATACCACGTCGTCATTCTTCATGATGGATTTATGATTTATACACACAAGATCCACACTTAAGAAAATAATTCTTGGACACAATAATCACTGTTGCCCTTTACTGTGCAAATATCACTGGAGTACTAGAACCCATTCCGGGTCGGAAATACAACCGGAACGGAGGATCCATTCAAAGAGATTAGAGCCCTGAAGAAGTCGCTACGCACAACGATTAAGCTCGACGAAACACGTGTTGGCTAAGGATCCCAAGATTAAACGGAAGTGACTGTTTCAACGGTGGAACTGTAGAGAATCAGTAAATATAAAAATCATATTTGATTTTTTTGGCTACGTTTGAGTCTTTCACTGATCGGAAAAATGTAGGTTTCATAAGAATCTTTCCCAATATGTACAATCACATTAACCCACAGAGAATTGGTAATAACCCTTGATACATCAGCCCCCTTTTCTAGTGAGTCAATATTGATAGTAGGTGAATTCCCAAACGCCCCTGGCTTTAAACATTCAATGCAAGGTATAGTGACAGGTATATGTGAAAAGAGTGCAGTCACAAAGCATCTCGGATACTGGTGAAAACATGACACCAAACGTTTGGAAAACATGGAATGCAGTGTCACTTGGAATGCTGCTGCAAAAAGTTCTTACCAAGTTCAACAAAGATTGGAGTGATATTGTTATGATGACCTGTCGAAATCGATACCTGAGCTGAAGTGCTTCCCTGTAAGAGATCCTTGCCACTTTTTAGATGGTATGCTTAAAGCATCTTTACAATCTTCAGAGTTAATGAAGAATGCTATTGACTTTTTAGTCCATTCTGGTGCACTCTTTTGTTATGCGTTGAAACCGATACCCAAATATTTCTAATGTTGTGCTTCGTGTGGCATCAAAGAAAGAGTCATCCCAACTGTGTCACTTAGATGGTAGTTCTCAGTCCTAGCGGCCATGAATGCTATGTTATCCATGTGGCGACCCTTTACAGAACTTTTGCTGAGTGATGATGCCAAAGGCAAGCAATGTGAGGATCTTTGGTCACATATTGATACTGATTTGAAAAAAGTACACTCTACTGCATTCTTATAATGGCATAGGAAAGCATCACTGCTGTAGTGGACATAATAAAAAAACTAGAGTCTGAAAACACCCTTGCCTACCAAGTGTTCAGCATAATTGGTGTAGATATGAAACATCTCCTTGCGAGTATGCTGGTGGACACTTTTAGTGACTGGCACTGTAAGATGTTCCATGTTAGAGTGCTTGCCACTTGATTAGCAAAGCAATGTTGAGGAGCAATTCATGAACTTTTATTTTACAACGTATGACCAACCATGGCATTTGAATTCAATGAAGCCTCACTGTGGTACTCCGCACAAGTTATAGATCCCTTCCGTAGAGGGAAATTTTCTCTGGAGTTTAAAAAGTTCTGCTTCATTTTTGACCGCTTCAATAACTCTGTTAGGGCATATGTGGCCAATTAAACGTATATGTTGTAGAACCTGTCGCAGAGAATCACAATCTTCAGGTGCACCAGTATTGGCATGGAAAGCTAAGCCAGTGGCCAGAGTTAGCAAACTGTGTACTGGCTGTTTTGACGGTGCCTGTCTCAAGTGCCTATGTTGAGAGGGCCTTTTCACAGATAAAAGTTAACATGGGAAGGAAAGAGCGAGCGTGCTTGACCAAAGACTCACTGAAGAAGTATTGTATGGTGTAGTACAATGAGTTTGATTTGTAAAAATGTATTTAGACCTCATATACACTGTAAGTACACTGTCTATATACCATGCACTATCAGTGCAGAAAGCAAGCAATAATAAAAGCAAAAAGTTCCATATACACCGGAAAAACACTGTTTCTGTTGTTTTTAATGGCGCGAAAATGTGTAACCACAGTTTTTTTAAGATATTGAAATCACTTGAAAATATTGAAAAAAAAACACCAGAATTTACCAAAAATAGAAACTGAAAGCAGAAAAGCCTGTACATAATATATACTGTCGGCGTGTGCAAGGGACTGTTGTTTTGCTTTGCACTAGTGCCTCTCTCCTACCAAAAGTTGTAACCCAATTCCATGTTGGCCAGTCCGTCACCTTGCCCACTTTCTACACTCCTTCACATCCCTCAAAAAAGAGAAGTGACTCCACCATCTAGAACCAACAAGAGTGTTGTTGCGCTACCTTGACCGAACACAAGAGTTCCGGGTGGACTACCAACTCTTCATGGAGTATGGTGGAGCGAAGAAGGATTGGGCGGTACAGAAACAAACCATTTTGCGCTGCGTTGTTCTCTGTATGAACATCTGCTATGCACTGACCAAGAAGCAGCCTCCTGAGAGCTTAAGTGCTTGTTCCACAAGGGCTACAGGTACGACCACATGGAGTCCTAGTCCTACACATTTGACAGGCAGTAATGTGGGAGTGCCTGCACACGTTCACCAAACATTATTGCCTGGACAGTCAGGTGCACAGGGGCGGGCATTTCGTCCGTTCGGTCCTGCAAGACTTTCCAGTTCAGAATTTGTGCGCTGCCCACCACCGAGCATAGTATTGCCTGGGTATCTATTCAAAGGTAAGGAGTCTGCGGCTAGATGTCTCTAGCAGATGAACATGTTACTTACCTTCGGTAAAGCATTATCTGGTAGAGAAAATATCTAGCTGCAGATCCCTTACCGGCCCACCCATCAACCCTGCTCTGCGGGCAAGTTTCTAGAATCAGGGCTGATCCCTTTCAGGGCCATAGTTTGGACACAACAGTGTCAGTGCACTTCATGGCTTATCGCTACTGGAGGGAAAGTCTTGAAAAGTAACTGACGTCAACATGCCAAGGTGGCGCCTATATAAGTGATGTGGGCGATGTCGAAGACACCACACGAAGCCGATCAACTCCACCTACCAGCACGAACCGGTACCGCTCGCGCAAAAATCTTCTGGATCAGTTTGACGCCCGGGAAATTCAAAGGTAAGGAATCTAAGTCTAGGTTTTGTGTCTACCAGATAATGTGTTAGCGAAGGTAAGTAACTTGTTCATTTGGTGGGCAAGTTATGGTTAGCATGATTACTGTACAAGTTATGGATTGTGGACCTAACCATAACTAATTTTCAGGGGTTATTCGCTTTTAAGTCGTAACTGTAACTTTATTTCGATCTATTTGTGTATTTTTTAAGTATATATCTAAATAATTTGTGTTCCATCTGGCTGACATATGAGAAGAAGTTGAGCTTTCTTTGTGGCCTGATATGTGGACGAAAGGCTGATTTGTATGAAGGAATATAGACTTTTCTGTGGCCTAACAGTCTGTAGTCTGTCTGATCTGTGTAAAATGATTTGCCAGTGTCACCCGCAGAAACCTGTGCCGGATGGAGGGAGTGGCAGAATTCCTCCCAGAGGGTTGCTTAGTTGAAAACCCAGCCTTCCTTGCTGTGGACTCGTTGAAATAAACCAGTTGGACTAGTATCTGAACCAATATTGTGGTAAAGCCAAAATCGGTTTTCTGCTTGGGATTAACTACAAAAACAACAAAGCCCTGTCAAACCGGTTCTGCTGAAAGAATTTAATAGACTGCGTTTCAATTGTAGGGTTTGAATGTGGCTTTGTGTTAGGAGTTGCACACGTGGCTGTGTTCTGCAATCGGAAAATGTACTGGAATTAGGATTGGGAAGTAGGCTGAAATGTTTTAGTGAACTTTGAACCCTTCCTATTTTGTCGTTTGTGGACGGAGTTGCAAGAATAAACTAGGTTATAGTTTTGATTATCAGTCGGCTCTTCAAAGGCAAGTGCGAATATTGATGTTTAGTGGTAAATAGAAAAGATTCCAGGGTGGAAGATACAGGCAACAGAGGCACATTCCCTGGTATTTCTCCGCCCCTGGAATTTCCCCTGCAGTGTGTTTCGTAAATCCGGGGGCAGGGAAATAACCCGCATTGCAAGTGTTTGGGAGTTAGCATGCAGAAATTGGTGTGTTTTTTTTTTTTGCATATTTATATTGCGCGAACTCGCCCCGAAGGTATTGGAGCGATTTACACGAGCACCTTATTTACATTACACATTCAGGCACGGGGAGGTTACATGATTTGCCGAGAATCACAGGATGTGGACGCGACCCCGAGGCTCGAACCCTGGTTTACAGCACCAAAGTCGGCAGTCTAGCCGTCAGGCCACATCCCCTCCCTGTATGGCGTATCCACGTCTGTTCCCACGTGCTTTCTCTCCGTTTTTCACAAACCGAGTTTGTCGCTTTCTTTTAAACAGCCAAAATCTCCGCGTGAAACACAGCAATTTATTTTCCTTATTATATGTGATGCTACTTCCTGGTACTGGCCCTTCAGGTTTACCGTTGGCGCTGGTAATGAGGCCGTAAATGCTAGCCTTAATAAAAGGATGTGAACAATTTTCGTACTTTTGATAATATTGGTAAAAATCCTTCAATGCTCTTTACAAAAGCCATGAGTTCATACTTGCTTGAACGTGCTGAATTACGTCAGTAAGATATTTACAGTATATTTTGCATTCCAAAGGAGTCTGAAAGAGATGTATCTTTTTCATCTCTTCGATAGTTTAATATTGTGTCTGGAGTAAGGTGTGGCTTGCTGGCCACACACACGAGTGCTCTGTTGGATTTAAAGTAATCTCATTTTTGGTGTGTGCTGTTTCATTAGAGTGCTGTCAGTGCATGAAGCGGCCTTCCACTGTTGACACATCATTGTATTTGTTTTGGCTTCCTACATACATTTTTAGCATTTTCTGTCTGCCCATTAGAAAGGTGTTGTGGTTTGGACTCAAACTGGATAGAAGCACATGTGCATGGTGGGGATTTCTGCCTTCAAGGATAGCTTTGCAGCCTCGGCACTGTGCGCATACTAAAATGTACATAATGGTAGATAATTATTTTGTACGTCTTCGACACTAGCATATGCTTTTCTGTTTTTTAGGGGTGTGAGAAACTGTTTAAATTTTTCACAAAATTATTCAGTGCAACATGTGATCGCCAGCTTGCAAATTCGACATAATGCAAAATTAGCCCACAACATTAGAGTTCACCCTGGCATACTTTTATCCTTGTCAAAGGAACAGTATTCACTGTCGAGATTGGCTTTCAAGTTTTTACGCCTTGCTCATAATAAAGTGAGAGAAACATTCAAATTTATTTTCGTACATAAGAAACATCATAGACACATTTTACTAAGCACAGCACTGGTTGTGGGAGTGATTCAAGAACTTTGCAAATTCTGCTTTTTTCGAGTCATCAGTAAACTACAGAAACCTAAAAAGAAGGGCGTTTTGTTGGATATGGTGTGGGCTTTGTTTTACAGTACGGTTTTAATTGAACTTGGGGAATGGCAAACACCATCAAGCCACTCCTCAGTATTTGGCCTGATCCAGTATTTTTGTTTATCGGGCTGAACCAGGATGTAGTTCCACTTCAACTGGACTGGCGCAAGGAGAGGTTTTGCATCTGAAAATCATCAGTTTGACTCAATGTTCCTGCTATGAAAATAATAATCCATATATACAAAACTAAGGGGATGGAGAGACCAGGCTGCTCAAGATAAGTCTCCCAAATAATCTAACCGAGCACGAAAAGATCACCTTGGGTAACTGATTTATGGTGTTAAAGGTTCACTTATCCCTAACGGATCGGTTCGTCAGATTTAGACATGTGAATCTGTCTGGTCATTACTGATAAATTCAAGATTTAGACAAACCCTCTTGCACCTGCCCAGGTGTTGTGCTTCATCATAGGGTTGTCTACATCTGTCTGCCAATTGCTGTAGGGTGACAGATGCGCTCACTTGACATAGTCGATAGCTCTTAGGTGATGTTTGTGGACCCGCCTGGTGGTGAGGTACGTAAGGAAACTCAGTGTGGCTAAATATACTTTCAGTGGTACCCAAGTCAATATATTTATTCAGTGGGTATCTCACTGGGGGATATTAAAAATAGAAGGGAGATGGAGGGCCACATCCAGCTTGAGTATACGGGCAGGAGGGAATTTTCTTTCATATCCTGTGGGCCTGCCCAGCAATCTAGGCGCTCTGGGCAAAACTTACAAAGTGCATGGATCTCTCGGAAGGGACAAGCTTGAATAATGAAGCAAAATGGTGCATCATAAATGTGTGGAGAGATGCTGATGCTCCGAGATAAACCCAAAAATATGGCCAGAGTGTAGCAAAAAGGAATATTGCCAAATTTTTGGGGTCCAAGGTCATACCGGACTTTGAAACCTGGAAAAAAGATGTGTACTGGTGAGTATATATAAAGGTAGAGGTTTCCCCCAAAAAAGGGAGAAAATCTGTTGCGGATAGAACACCCTCCGAAAAATAGCCATCATGATAACGCCCATAAAACCATCCTAGAGACGGAAGGCTATGGCCAAGAGAAGATGGAAGTGACTGGGTGGATTTGGTAACCAAATATGTTAATTGATACAATAAATGATGTATGAGACAGTGAAAGGTTGAACTCATTATTCTATTGTCTTTCATAAAAAGATGTTTAAAAAAAGCAGAAAGGGGCTTTCAGGGAGTATTATGTTTCCAGATCCTTGGCTTTAAGGTTGCTGGTTCATGGGGAGCGGGGACATATAGACGGCTGAATCCAGGGAGCTACAGAATTCTACATAGTGTACAATTCGAAAAAGGGGAATAAAGCTCCCTGTGCATATGCATATATTTATTTATTTTTCCGTGAGGAAAACGCTCCCCTGTGGATAAGGTTCTTCCCTTACACCCCCAGCAAATCTGGGGGTGCTCTATTTACCTTCCAATCCTAGGAAAGGAGCGACTGTGCCCTTAGCTGGACTAAACTTCCAATTGTCTTCTGGATGGATGTCAGATCGGAGTTTGGAAATGCACAGAAATATACATGAGTGCTCCAGAATCTTTCAAGGCAAATAGTGCCTTGGAACGCTTACTTCCCACCCCCCGAGTGGGATTTACAACTGTGGATTACTCCAGATTCGCAGTTAGTTATAAATGCACCGAAAACTGCCAAGTATTCTTTCGTGAAATGTTGGCATGCATAAATGAGGTATTTTCATATCATAAACATACTTTTAAAGTTGAAAATATTCTGTGACTAGGGACCAGTGCTTGGACACAAATGCTTTCAAGGTTCACACACACATTAATTCTCCAGTGGTGGTTCACACAGCCAAGATCTGCATCATGTTCCTTGAATGGCTGAAAACAGTATTCGTTTATTGGAAAGAAACGTCTTCTGTTTCACTTGGAGCTGTTGTGCTTTCTTGATGACTTTTTAATAGATGCCTTTTACAAGCTGTGTCCCTGTGGCATGGGCGCTAGAATTGTAAAACCTTTTACCAGTTGTGGCACAGTGGCAGGTAGAGAAGAGACCTCTTTTAGGGTGTTCAGTTCAGTGGAAAGTTGCGAGGGGGAAATAGGATGCAAGAACTTCATGATTGGGGCTGTAGCTCCTCAGGGGGTACTGATATATTCTTGAAACTCCTATAGTGCACTAAGGCACACTCTGGGTCATTATTCACAAGTTGATGGCAAGAATTAGAGGCGAGTTGAGGCTGCAAAAAAACAATGAAGGCTGCAAGAGGAATAGCTGGTTAGTGTGTTGCTGACAGGTTCGTCTTAATGGAGCACAATACGTGGTTGTTTGTTTTGGTATGTATCAGCAAAACAGATTCTTTCCTTTTTCAACCACTGTGCACTAGTTGACCAGTGGTATCTGAGCATATTGACCAGTTGCCTTATGCTGCAATAGAGGAGATTAACTTTTAGACCTCAGTACCTCACTGTCTGTAGGACAAAAGAGAACTACAATACGAGCAGGATGTGATCTCTACGCTACTAGTAATCCGTGGCGGCCGCCGTAAACAAAGGGTGGTGGGGTGGGTGGAAGGAACATGGTTGGGGGGGGGTGAGAGGTCACACGGGGGTGGTAATAATATATTTTTAAAAAGAAATTACCCTACAGACTTCCATCCAATCCCCGTGCTGCAGAGCAGCGCTATGGATTGGCCTAAGTGGGCTGGAAAGAAGCTCCACTCAGACCAGGGAGTCTGTGGGGTTTCTCCAGCCCAGCTGTTCAATGCAGCAGAGCTGGAGAAACCTAACGCATGTGTGTTTTGGCCAGCCTGAGACGGCCGGCCGAACACATATGCGCACTTAGTGACTGCTCATAACATTCCTCACTTCCCTCTCATGCCTCGGCCCTTCCCCTCCCTACAGCGCTGGCTCAGAGCCAGCAAATGAAAAATAAAACGATGCTAGAGCATCGTTTTATTTTTCATTTGCTGGCTCTGAGCCAGGCAGTGGGGCGAAGCTCCTCCACCATTGCGGAGGAGCCGCCGCTGCTAGTTATACCATTCTACAAGTCTGAGGCTGCAGCATGGCATAAAAGAAAGGGGCGTGTGGTAGATGGCAGGATGAGTGAGAAAATTCAAAGATGTTCAGCTTTTAAACAATACTCTATTGGGTTAATGGTCTAGGAAGGTGTGGAAGATAGGCGTTGAATCCTTGCAAGCCATATTCCCTGTGTTTCGGTAAAGTCTGTATACTGAAGGAGTAAAATATAGTGTGAATTTTCATGTGAAAGGTCCAGATGGCAGCCAGCCCAGAGAAGAGGTCCCCTTTTTCTGTTTTTACATCAAGCATCTCCTTTTCCTATCATTCTGGTTTAAGGAAACAGAGTTTTAATATGTTTGCTGTAAACTCCCCTTACAGTCATACAGACATGCTATTCTCTGATTTTGAGCCAAGTTCAGTATGTCATTTGAAGTGGGGAAGGAACTATTCCTAGCCAGTTCCTACAGTCGCTCAGTGGAAACACTTTCACAAGTGCCTACACCCAAAGCCTTTCTACAGAATATAATCATAGGGTTGAGCAGACTGTGAAGTGACTGAATTATGTCACAATCTCTTACATTTCAAATAGGTTCCAAATTCTTATATATAGTCACTAAACGAAACCTCAAAAATATGTTTAGTTTAACTTCTTGAAAGAGGTATTGTAGAAGTAGGCTCTGTATATAAAAAAGGTAAACTGTGATCACATTTTTGACTGTGCCAACTGTAAAATAGTGCCTGTGAAAAAGTTGAGAATTGTGAGATCTTATTTTCATTGAATCTAAGAAGACACACAGTACACAAAGGATTGCGGTTTTGCTTCTTAATCTCTATCAAATATATTGTTTTAACTCGGAGAACTGTGTGACACATTATTGCAAGCAAGTCAGAGTTAAATAAAAAGGAATGTACAATGTCAAACTGATCCCTATTTTATATCTTGAACTACCTTATTTGATCATAATCTCGTCGGCTCATCCAACATGAGACTCCGCATGTGGTACTATGTTTTTATTATTCTGATTAGCAAATTGAAAGAGTCTGAAGTGGTAGTTCACGTTTGAACTACGAAAATATTAAACTGAGATTGTGGTATCCAGTATGTATCTAATTCAATCCACCCATTACGCTGCAGGTAAAGTGATAATAGTATTTGCACTGCAGTCACTGTCCCCATGACCATGCTACAGGCCATGCTGACAGAATAGGGGTGGAATTGGGCCAAACAAGAAAGTGGCTCCCCCTTAGTGATCGGAAGTAGTTGTAGCAGCGGCATCGCAGTCTGGGAAACTCGGTGGAACAAAGACAGAAAATAGTGAAGGAGCCGTCACCTTAAAGGATTGTTAGAAAAAGGGCAAGTGGAAAGGAAATGCCTTCAGAGACTCTCCTGGAGATTGTACGTCCGAAATACACACTTGGATGCAAAATAATCATCTGCAAATTAACACCAGTAAAACCGAAATCATCCTCTTTGGCAAAGCACAAACACTATGGTCAAGTGACTGTTGGCCTACCAATCTCGGCACAATAGGAGTGCTGATCGACAATCTTATTTCAGTATCCGATCATGTCAATCACGTGGACAGCATTTGTTACGGACATATGCGCAGCCTCCGTAAGATCTTTAAATGGGTTCCACTGTCATCCCGAATGCCGCTGATGCAAGGATTAATCATCAGCCGGCTAGACTACCGTAATGCCCTTTTGGCTTCTATCAACGAAGAGCATCTAACAAAACTCTAGGTCCTTCAAAACACGGCAGCCAGACTGGTATTAAATGTACTAGCTAGATCCCCCTTGACACCCAGGCTGAGAGCTCCTTACTGGCCCCCTATCCAAAAGCATATAGCATTCTGCCTGGTCCACAAACCCCTCTATGGACTCGACCCTCGCTATTTTTCCAATAAATTTATCAGGTACAACCCCACCAGAACCCTTCGATCGGCTATTAAACATCTTCTTATCCCAATCAAGATCCGTACATCCACGAATGGTGGAAGATCTTTTTCACATCTTGCCCCTACCCTCTGGAACTCACTCTCCCAACATCTACGTACCGAGACTGATCACAGAAAGTTCCGTAAGGCTCTCAAAACCTGGCTGTCCTGAGTTCTTTCTTCTTTTCTGTACGCCCCTCTCTTCTTCTCCTCCCCTGTTCCCTGTGACAGGCTAGCGCTTTGAGACCTGTGGGTGATCTGTGCGCTCAACAAAAATTTTATAACATCACATTGTTTAGGGGTAGTAGTTCGGGACCTCAGTCCCACTTGCAGAGGGATATTAATATAAAGAAAAGTAGCAGTTTCAATAGACATATGTCTCTGTGCTCTCTCTGCATCCAGTTGATCTAGAAAAGTGGTACCCAGTGGATTATGCAGCTACATTTATATGATCTGGTTTCCACCTTACCTTCCCCTGCCCCCTCAGCCTGCTCACCCTAGAGAAATGTTACAGTTCAAACATGAATTGTAATACTAAAATGCAAAACCGTACGAAAGTTATCAGCAGTGCCATGCTGTTATTAGTATAATTGTTACAAATATGTTATTCATTAGTACTTTTAATATTTTAGCAATATGCAGCTGTGCATTGCATTTAACTAGAAGCTGCTGGAAAGTCCAAATGGATAAGAAAAAGCAAACCGTAAAGTTAAGAGTTACTTGTAAGCCACAGCTCCTACAATGATTTCATTGGCTGTAGCCCACTACACATATGGTTTGTATTTTAAGAGATTTCGTTAGGGCATGACATTGCGTAATAGAAATTGCTATCTTTTTTTTACCGTTCTTCTGCTCTGATTTAATACTGTGTAGCTTGTGTTGTTTACTGTCCTAATAGAGTTATTTGATCTTCATTGGCTAATCACCTTACTGGGCAAAAACTTAATACAGTTAGACTGGGTAGACACCGTTTTTCGGTCCTGACGGCAAAGCACTGGAATGCACTTCCACGCTATCTACGAATGGCCAGGTTTGGAAAGGCGCCAAAAAGCTAGTGCGTACATACCAACGTTTTTTTTTTTACAGAAAAGTGGGAGATTTAAAAAGAAAATCGGGGGTATTAATTTACCCCATTGATTTCTATTGAAGCAGGGAGACCGCTAAAATAAAGCCATTTTGGCTACATAAATCGGGGATCTGTTGAAATGTTTGCTGGTTCTCCTCCCAGCCCTCTTAGCATTGGTCTTGCTTTTCTTATTGCCACCCACCTCCATTTAGCGGTCCCAAATGCCTTGAAGCTTTTGGTTTAATAAATAGTGTTCACATGGCAATGTGGTTTGTGGCATTGTTTGGAACATAAAAACACACTGCTCCCTCATAGATTAGCCTACAAGATCGAGTGTTGTTTTGTAAACTTCGAATGCGTTTTGTCTCTGGGGGCACAGAGACAGGACACTGAGGCCCTCATTATAATAGGTCCGGCATACCAGATGGGGCAAGTAACCTGGTTACCGGCCTCATCTAGATTCAGAAAGGTCTCGAAATTACAGTGGACCTTTCATAATTCCCTCTGTGATTGGCAGCTAAAATCTCTGGGACAACTCTCGGGGAGCATGAGGAATTACCAAGAGAATCAAAGTCGGAATCGCAGATTCTTTTTGTGAATCCCCCATTACTCTGGGAAGTCTCACAATTCATCCAGTAATCCCATGTAATTCCACACTCCTAGAATTGACGAGACCTTAAGTATGGCTGTGGAATGAACACTACTCACTCCAACGCACTTCTGATAAGACACATAGGCCTCAATTACGATGGCGGTTGGTAAGGAGACTGTCCGACAAGCATAATGCAGTCCGACTGCCGCATTTCGATGCAACCGCCAGGCTGGATGTCATAAAGGTGTCAGAACCACGGCGGTGACATGCTGCAGCCTTAGTAAAGCGTTACAACAAACAAATGATGGACGGAATGCTGACAATGCAGACATTCTCCCCCAGTCAAGAGATCTGGGTTAAATCCATCGTTCTTTTGCCCACTACGCCACCCCAGTTTAGACATGGCCATATGCAAATCAGTCTTGACCCTGTGCCTCATGGGAACAGTCCAGCCCGAACTGCCAAGCCATGTCTTCACTGGACCAGAATCAAGCATCCTAGGACCGGTTTCTGGCTATCAGCCGTCATCAGCCAGGATAGCTTGACTCCAGTGGCGTAGTGAGCACGGGTCCCACGTCTGGGAATACCCATCCCACTTAGGGCGAAAAGCGTTACAACAAACAAATGATGGACGGAATGCTGACAATGCAGACATTCTCCCCCAGTCAAGAGATCTGAGTTAAATCCATCGTTCTTTCGCCCACTACGCCACCCCAGTTTAGACATGGCCATATGCAAATCAGTCTTGACCCTGTGCCTCATGGGAACAGTCCAGCCCGAACTGCCAAGCCATGTCTTCACTGGACCGGAATCAAGCATCCTAGGACCGGTTTCTGGCTATCAGCCGTCATCAGCCAGGATAGCTTGACTCCAGTGGCGTAGTGAGCACGGGTCCCACGTCTGGGAATACCCATCCCACTTAGGGCGAAAAGCGTTACAACAAACAAATGATGGACGGAATGCTGACAATGCAGACATTCTCCCCCAGTCAAGAGATCTGGGTTAAATCCATCGTTCTTTTGCCCAGTACGCCACCCCAGTTTAGACATGGCCATATGCAAATCAGTCTTGACCCTGTGCCTCATGGGAACAGTCCAGCCCGAACTGCCAAGCCATGTCTTCACTGGACTGGATTTAGGCCCAGATCTCTGTACTGGGGTGAATGTATGACATTGTTCTGCATTCTGTCCATCAATTGTTGTTTTTGCAGCCTTAGCAAAGAGCCGCCGAAAATCCTGCCCCCGTGCAGCACATCCAGCACATATGTGTGCCTTACACCATGTCCTGCATGGCACATGGTGCATGGAGATGAGTGGGGGCATGCTACTTTTCAGATATTCCTTTCCGACAATCTTTTCATGGCAGTGTTCCTGCCATGAAAAGGCTGTTGGAAAGGGATATATAAATCCCGATGGAGGTGCCTGCCTCTGCACCGCTGCCATTGTTGGACGCTGGTACAACCACCGCCCCATCGACATCTATGATCCTGGCGGGGTCAGCGGACTTTCGTCTGACCGAATAGGGTCCGACCACCAGCATTGTAATGCGGCGGTGGGACCGATGGGCTGTCGGCAGTCGCACCATCGTAATGAAGCCCATAGTTTCTTCCAAGGTGGTACAGCCTGGCTTGGGCTTATATGCTATCTCTACAAACACACAGGCAGAGCAGTTGGTAGAATATGCTACACCATACTATTCCTCTGGTAGAAAAAATGTCACTGGTGGGTTCTCCTCTGATTTAGCATTCTGTACAAATTAGAGGATTTTCAACACCTGCCAACTCTAAATCATGTCCTTCATGTACAGAGCAGGACTCCTGATCTCTGCCCAGTCATATTGTCTAAAGAGGCTGATCACTGTAGGCCTCCGGCAGTTCTCACGAAACGCAGCTCATGCCATTGACACAGCATTTTGTGTTGGTCTTTCAGATGTCTACATCTGTTACAGAAATGTGACTTACAGTTGAATGTCATCTTTAAAGTTGTGTATAACTCCTGTAATGGGGCAACTTGGTGATCAATGTCCTGTAATGGAGCTATGCACATCTTGCAGGGCCATACCATTGAATGCATATAAGGGATACAGAATATTTAATGGAAGTACATGGGAATTTTTGGAAAGAAATAATGAGTTATTAGGTGATGCATGGACAGATCAGCTTTATATGGTATTACGTTTATCATGGCATTGTATAGCCGCCCATCTCTAGTTCTCAGTAAGTACCCGAGCGTCCATGCTCTCAGTCAGCTAAACTGAAAGTAACAGTCCAATTCTTCCCTCCCTCATTACTTTTAAGTGGATGCTGTAAAAGCATCCGGAGAAGGAGTGTTGGACTAAGTGCACGTGACATTCCCAGGCAATTGGTCACAGCTAAACTGTTTATCTTTTCTTGAAGCGTTGCTTTCTGCCCATAGGCAAATTTTCGAGGCAGAGAGGAAAGATGTGGGGTGGTGGATTATCATTCGCACCATCTCATTTATTTGAGAGCTTTAACGGGATGTGAGCCGAATTAAGGCTTCGCGATAAGTAAGAGAGGATAATGGCTCAAGTTTAGGCATGAGCATGTCTCGCTAGTCTTTCTGACATGAGAGTCTACATCTTATTTAATTGTATGAAGAACTGTAAGGCACCTGTGGGGCAGCAGTCTAGGGTTCGCTTAGAAGGTTCACCGCTGTTAGGAGATGCAAAAAAGTGTGTGTGTGTGTGTATATACACACACACATAAAAAAAATATATATATGTTTTCTGTTTGTCTTCTTGCGGGCAAAATAAAGAACTGAATTTGGATATATATATATCTCTCTCCACAGTCCTGATAAAAGATGCCCTCTTCAAACGGGAAATCAGCTACGGACCACTCAGCAGTTTAAATTTATGCAGTGCTTTATTGTGCGTTCAGCAACATGACGCGTTTCGACCGGGTTTCCCCGGTCTTGATCATATGACATGGCAGGACCCAATAGTGTTTATATACAGTTGCACCCTAACAACAGCACCTCCCATACCTTTCGTGGAGCTAGACAACAGACTATTACTTCGTCATGATCGAGGCTAAATATTTCAAGACAATAATGTATCAATTCATGTGAAAGTATAAATTAGTATTTGCTTTCTCCACTGCTAATTGATACATATAATTGCACGTCTCCTACCAAAAATCAATGAATGTAAAATTAATACATATTCAAAATACAGGGCAAGTGCCCACTAAAATGGTATTTAAAATTTAACCAAAAAATCATACTGCTCATAATAATTGACGTCTGCTAGTTAACTAAAGTGCATAGTGCAAAATTCGTGCTACAAAAATTGAAAAAAAGTGCTGTATCAACTGTACTAGTGATAGTAAATTCGAATCAACTATTTGATCATAGTTGATTCACTTACTAAAAAAATAAATAAACAATTGGCTGGACAGAAGTTCTCAACCTTAATTCCATCAATGTAAAGTGCAAATGCAAAATACAATATATATACACCTGAATGTGTTATGCCGGTTAACTGAGACCTTATAATATGTTAACTTGGCTTTACTTTAATGTGCAAAAAAAACACTGTGCAAATATGCATTTGGTGCTAGGCCAAAAATAGAGACAACCTATTGCAATATGTTCCACTTTTCCCAAATTAAACAATAGTCATTAATAAAACTCTAAAAACTCGACCAATAATCGCCAGATTAAAAACCTCACAGACCCCGAATAAAAACCAGTAAGACCAGTGAAACTAGTAAAACCAGCTAAAACACTGTATAATAAGGCTAAAATCTAGTTAAAAATTAGTCAAGCTAAAAAGATGCATTAAAAACTAATTTCATGTATATAACAGCAATAGACAACAATAAATACAGCAATTTAACAAAGACTCCTACTCATGCCAATTTCATATAACGTACAGGCCTGCTAACAAACCCCTCATTTGTAAACACAGTTATACAAAGTTAGACAAATCTTCTCCAGTATTTAGGCCATTTGGCATCTTTGTGTCTAATTGTGTATATATATATAGAGATAGAAACACATTATTATCTTTTTTTTTCTGGGTTGCGGTATTGCTGGCGTGCATCCATACCGCTGGTAGTGCATAGTGAGACTCCACCGCTGGTGTCTCTTTACAACTCCTCAGAAACTCCAAAAGTAAGAGAACTTGCACTCGAAGGTAGGAGCAATTTAAACCTTTTATTTGATCTTGCCTCTCCGGCCACAGCGAGAAGAAGGACAGAGGGACTTGTTTCGGCAGTTCAACAGCCTTTCTCAATCTCATTAGATAGATAGATAGATAGATAGATAGATAGATACTATGCTGGAAAACTGCCCTAGAGATAATATGTTAAAGTAAAATCTAGGGCAGTAAGTACGTTTGATATGCTTAAATGTTTTTCTGTGCATAGATTAATGTTGCACCCCTTACACCCTCCACCCTCACGCCCCTAGAGTCTTCTCAGTTGCCCCAGGCACCATCTCCAGAATTTGAAGGGATATATATATATGTGTATGTCATGTGATCAAGGCCCTCCGGGGCTGAAACGCGTAATGGCTGCTACATCGCTGTACTGAGGGAAAATAAACGCACTTTACCGCCAATTTGATGTGGTCTACGCTCCTTTGTGTTCAAGGAATCGAGGAAACTTACGAGGAGTTCGTTGATATATATATTACCTACTGGCGGTCGCCAGTAGGTAGTTATAGTTAGGACCACGTTTCCATAGGAAATCCGCAACATTCTATATTGAATAACTTTGGCGCCGGTTGACGAATCCTCGCGAATTTCTCAAAATAGGTGGGGCGCTACGCTCCGCTCCTACCCTGAAAGTCTCGGGGGGATTCGTCAAGCGGGGGCTGAGATAAAAGGGGGGTCCCAAAACGCGTTTTTCCCATGCATTTTTCCATAGGACCTTTAGAACGAGCTACAGCCCGAACGGCTGAACAGAATTACTTGAAATTTGGCAGAGAGGTAGTCCTCAGGTCAAGGAAGTGCCTTTTGTAGGTTTGGTGTAAATCTGTTCAGTAGATCCTGAGAAAATAGCATTTAAAAGCATATATATATGTGGGCGGAGCCTAACCACACATCTCATCCTGAGATCTGATTGGCTGTCAGCACTTCATCCAAGAAGTGTTGGCAGCCATCTTGGGACCAATATACATGATAGCACCTCATTAAAAAGCATTGCAGTTAATAGAAGGTTTTAAGACTTTAGTTACATTATAAATAATTTGTTGATGGTACCATACTCATTTTAGGAATTGTGGTATGTTCTAAGGTGATTTCACCATGTGAAAAAGCCTTCTGCTGGGATATCATGATTGAGAGAAAAATATTTTCTCATGCTTTTACCACAGAGGTTTGGAAGGTGATCTATAGGCTAAACTGAGAGCTTATTTTCTGTAAATTCACATTATCTTTCTCAGTCATGTGAGAATGAAGTCTGACATTCTCAGTAAAACATGTACATCCAACAAGGGCAGAGACTGTCAGTTGATTCCTTTGTGTTCTACTGCAGCTTCCCAGAGTGTTCCAAAGAACTACTAGAGCGCTAACAGTCCTACTTATGATAAACGTATGGCACACCTGAAGCCATCTTGCTTGGATTAAAGTGGTAACTCTTAAAACATTTAATTTAAAAAGGAACAAAATGAGGGGGTTCATTTTTCAATAAAAAGTATGATTAGTGCTGCAGAAAGAAAAATTAGGGCACATTTTGAGTGACTTCTCAAATCCTCTTCTATTTCATTAAAAAATTCTGACATGCAGACTGAAACATGCACTTTCAATACCAGCAGCAGTTTTCCCTGGTGAGCAGTAGCTTTACTACAGTGATCTAATGAGCAAAAAGAGTGCTAACATTCTGAATTTATGGCAAATGTGTGACACATCTGAATGCCTTCTTGATGGAATCAAAGTAAAAAACTGAAAGTATTTCCTACTGAGGAGACTGCAGTAAATGAGGAAATTAGGAAACTTCATAACAAATAAGTCTCCCAAGATGGCCACCAGAGACAAAAGAGCCCAAATGTAGCCCAAATATCACCCAGATGTAGCCCAAGTATAGCCCAATGACAGAATGTCCCAGAATGTTCTTAAAAACAACTAGAGCGCTTACTGTCTTCATTATGACAAAAGTATGGCACACCTGAAGCCATCTTGATTGGAATAAACTGGTAACACTTAAAACATTTAATTTAAAAAGGAACAAAATGAGGAGGTTCATTTTGCCATAGAAATTATGATTAATGCTGAAGAAAGAAAATGAGGGCACATTTTGAGTGACTTCTCAAATCCTCTTCTATTTCATTAAAAAAATTCTGACATGCAGACTGAAACATGCACTTTTAATACCAGGAGCAGACTTCCATGGTGCAGTAGTTTTACTACAATGATCTAATGAGCAACTAGAGTGCTAACATTCAGAATTTATGGCAAATGTGTGACATATCTGAATACCTTCATGATGGAATCAAAGTAAAAAACTGAAAGCATTTCCTACTGAGGAGACTGCAGTACATGAGGAAATTAGGAAACTTCATAACAAATAAATCTCCCAAGATGGCCACCGGAGACAAAAGAGCCCAAATGTAGCCCAAAATCACCCAGATGTAGCCCAAATATAGCCCAATGAAAGAAGTGTGCAAAACACTTATTATTTTGTGTTTTTGCAGTGTTATATAGTGCAGACTTGTCAGGTATTGGAGTGCTTTACATGAGCATTGGTTACATCACACAAGAACACATTCATTTTGGTTGTAGACATGGGGAGACTAAGTGATTTGACCAGAATCACAGAATGTCGAGCTGAAGCAGAAACTTCAACCTGGTTCCCCAGTTGCAAAGTCTGCAGTTCTGGAAGTAACACCACATCATCTCCCCTAAGTGCAACATTTAATCAAGTGGTCAACTGGATAAAAAAACATAAAGATAACAAATAATTTAAAAGTGCTTTGTCGCTATTTGAAAACTCAGAAAATATGTCCTTATTTTAGCCTTTTAGAGCACTAACCATAATTTTGATGCCAATAAGACCCTCTCATATATGTAATTTCTAAAGGAAATGCTCTAGGTATTACAGTTTTGATTACATCAAGATGATGTCAGGCGTTCCACACTTTTGTAATAAATATAGAATGTTAGCAATCTAGTTGTTCATTAGGATACTGTTGAGAGGCAGAGGCCAGGGGCACGGACTCTGAAAATTGAAGGCAGGTAGGAGGGTGCAAAGGCAACAATTTAACCACACTGAGCAGGCAGGAAGGGCCGTGGAAGCACAACAGACTATGGAGGGCAGTGGAAAGGGGGGCAGGGGCAACAAACCAACAATACAGGACTTGCAAGAGAGGCTGTTGGAGGCAAGATCTATTACGGGTCAAGGAAGCTAGGGGCGGTCCCCAGATCCCCGGGAGCCACCACAGAACTGAGCAGGAGAGTGAGTCAGGGACAAAAGGGGCACCTTAATTTGAGCCGGGGTGCCTAGGAACGCTTGCTCCAAAAATGAAGAAAACAGACATATGAGACATGGAATTGGAGGCAGAATACAATGGCAGTTTAATGAGAAGATGCAACTTCAAAGAAACCGCAGAATAGAGACATAAAGTACAAAATACAGAATCCAGATAATCATACAGCTGTCATGATATTCTCTGTATCTCAATTAATGTACTGACAGAGAGAGAGAGAAAACACATCTATAAATGCATCATGAGAAACAAGTTACACCAAGGAAAATGTTACCTAGGAACACTCACGTTTACTCTTAGAGCAAGCATTCCTGCAATTACAATACAAAATCTTTTAAATGCAAAAGTAAAGAGAACAATGGTTAAACATAACATGACATTTCATATAGGTAAAATAGAATAAGATACTTCAAGCAAAGCAGAGCAAGACATTTTAAGCAAAGGAAGACAAGAGCTCCCAGCTCTTGGGGAAAACCTGCACTGCCTGTTAACCTACATACAGACGGCGAGGTAGTCCGTCGATATCTGTGGGTGCTCCCTTTTTATATCATTTTGTGGGCTCCTTTGCACGCTACATCTACCTACGTATGCTACCCAAAAGCTTCGTCTGCAGATTTTACCAGACATTTCGTCATTTACCCACTTAATGCTGACAATGGACTGGGTGAAAAGGTCAGTCTCTCAGGCCAATCGCTTATCGTAAGTTCCATAGAGCAAGCGGAAAATAATGGGTATTGTACGGGAATTCAATATATTCATGTATAAAATCTCCTCAGTTCACCTAACTTGACGCTCTGCGGTTGCCACTTCCTTAAAAGCGGGAAACCTGCCCAGGAAGCAAGTACCAGTCCAGGATGCAGCCTACTGTATGTCGACAGCTTCAGGGGGATGTTGAACTTTGATACCGAGCACGGAGCACTCGGGTAGGGTGGGGGCTACTGGTTTGGAGCAGAAGGCCTCGCAGACCTGCCTTCAGACTGCTATACACTAAAATTGCAGAGCTATGGTCAATTTAACAAAGAGGCCTACATATTGAACAGAAGGGCCTACACAGGGGTTTTATACTGGCTGAGTGGTAAGGATGTCTCAGGATAATTATATAGCAACACAGGACCCGCTGGTCAATTTAATACGGCCTACAAATGCAGCTGGCAGGGCAAGGACAAGGGTCTCATACTTCAGGTGTGGACAGAACGGGCCAGGGGCCCCCTGTGATACAAAATCTACCCTCCTTCAAGCCTGTGGCAATGTAATAGACCATTGTGGGCAGAAGGAAGAGGCAATGGTAGTACAACCATACATGCCAACAGACCCGATTCAGCCAGGAAACGTCCAATGTTTTTAAGCTCAAATGGGCTTTATTTGATCTGTCTCCTGTCTACAATATCCTCTTTTTCAATGTAACTCAAAGGGGAAAATCAATACCCCAGTTTTTTTTCAAAATCTCCCTCTTACCAAGTTCAAAATGTTCGCAAGTATGGTACATTGGATCATGGAAGGAAATGGGATAGGGACATGGACTTGGATAACAGAGGACAGGAGGGACATGGAGAGGTGCACCAAACTGACCCTGCAGGGCAGGCATCAGGGTTTGCAGCAGCACAATACACCACACGGGAGTGCAGCACAACAATCCATAGAAAGCAAGAGGGAGGGGACAGGACCATGCACATGGACAACAGAGAACAGAGGGGCAAGAGGCAATGGTAGCTAGCTGACCATAATGGACAGACAGGAGAGAAAGCTGCAGCATAACAGACCATAAAGGGCAGGAGGGACGGATCAGGGGCATTACAATGGAACAGACAAGCCAGGAGGGAGGGAGTAGGGCTGGGGGCAAGGGGGCAGGGCAGGAGCAGCAAGATAGCCATGGAGGTCAGGCAGGATGGGCACTAGAAGCAAGACACACCATGAAGAGCAACAGTGAGACTGTGATGGCATACACACAGACCATGGAGGGAAGGTGGGAGGGGGTCAGGGGCAGCTAACTGACCACACAGGGAAGGTGGGAGGGGCCATGGCAGCACAGAAGACCATGCATGGCAAGTGGGAGGGTTAGTGGCAGCACAATGGCTATGATGGGCAAGAAGGAGGGTGGAGGGGCATGCACAAAGGACGATGGAGGATAGAAGGGAGGGTCAGGACCTGTGCACAGACAAGAAAGTTCAGGGGAAGGGACCTCACAACAGACCACACGGGGCAGGCAGGAGGAGCAGCTGCAGCACAACAGACCAGGGAGGGCAGAAGGGTGTGGCAGTACAATGGACCATGTAGGACAGGAGGAAGAGGATAGGGGCATGGCATGTGGACAGGCAGGGTGGAGGTGACAGGGACAGGTTACAGTCATCTGACAATGCTAGGCAGGTGGGAGGGGAGTGTCAGCTCAACAGAACACTCAGAGTAGATAGGAGTGGCAGGTCCATGGGACATGGTGGGCAAAAAGGATGGAGCAGGGGCATGCACAAAGACATCGGAGGGCAGGGGGAAGGAGAATAGGGGCAGCAAGCTAAGCACAGAGTTTAAGCAGGAGGTCAATGATGGGGCATAGAATTGGGCAATGGAGGGCAGGAGGAGTGGACTGGTGCATCATACTGAGGGCAGTGGCAGCACATCAGACCATGCATGGCAGGAGGGAGGAGGCTAGTCCATGGATTCACACAACAGAGGATAGGGAGGAAGGGGATGGGGCAGCAAGCTAACTGTTCAGAGAAGGCGGGTATTAGGAACTTTATTGTTTTTAAAACATTGTGTCTGTGCGAACTACTTAAAATATGAACAAGTATGCAGCAAATTCTCACTTTTATTCAGGAAGAAGAGGACGTTTGTGACTGTGACTCCGGGCTCACTTGGCAGAAACACCCCCTGACCCTCCACCCCCTATCGCAAAATGTAATGCCCGTGAAAAGGGTAGGTGAACACAGTGTTATATAGAACATAGTCCTGAGAGCACGATTGAAAATGAAAACTAGATATAGTGTATGGTATAAACTATGCACCAAAAAGTGTGATATAAGATGAACCGGGCGTGAAATATAATATGCAATACATTGTGCGCAATGACAGATTCATTGGAGAGTGCGAGATAGCACAGGCACTAGCGCGTGCTATGCGATATGCGCCTTGGAGTGTAATATGCACAGGGCAGTGTTGTGTAACCTAACTAGTCTCTAAAGTTGTAATATAAAATATGTGCTGGGGAGTGTAAGGTTGCATATGCACTGTGACAAAGATATGGATCCCAGATTGTAATATGTATGGCATAGCACTGTGCGTTATAACATAGGCATCGAGAAAGGCACGTTAGATGGGGCAATATAACCCGTGCGAAGACAAGTGTGGCATGACATATTCACGGGGTGGTGTTACAGTGCACATGGGCTAGAGAGTGTCATAGCATATGCACTAGCTAGTGGAATACAACACAGAGGTGTGTGGCACACGGCAGGCAATGGTGGGTGTAACACAGCATTGGGCTCTGTCAGGAGCGCGCTGTGACTCTCAAGTGATGTTCGTCCCCTTTCCAGAGAGTAAAATAAAAAGTATTACACATCCGGCAGTGGATGTGTGTTTTATTAACCGTGAGGGGGGTTTCTTGCATAGTTTTGGTCGAATTTTTGTCGAATCCCCTTTGAATGGCTTGGTGTGCATGTGTATTAAATGTGCCCGTCAATAGCTACCCAAGTTTGTATAAATAAACGACAAGTGTGTCTACCGGGATTAGGCACGGTAGGGCATCAGACATGTCAGAGCTTCACTAGTGGTGTAAATACATTCCACGTGGATTCATTGCATGCATAGTCGCCTTTTAATGAATATCACGCAAATCGTCATGGTGATAGGTACGTACGGTTTGTCCAGCATGTCCTAGGTGTGTCTATAAATATATATTTTTTAAAAATAATAAAAAACAGTGGCCGGCCCTGGGGATTGGGGTCAAAAAAATATAATTAGGAGACTGGCCCTGGGGGATGGGGTCATCAGGGCCAATAAATTAGAATAAGAAGGGGAACCAAACAGCCCCCCTTCTTAAAAAACTAAAATAAATAAAAGACTGGCATCGTGCAGGAGGCCATGCCCCCTCCGTGCAGCACTCTGCAAACGCGCCCCCAACAGGTATCTCCAGTATGCGCCAGGGAGCTGCGCTGCAGCCAGGTGTTCTGAGGCCAAGCCCCTTTTTACACCTCTCTGCAACGCAGCTCTGTGGCGCTTACTGGAGGTACCTAGTGGTCTAGTTTGACCCTAGGGACCCTTAGGATTCAAGGGGACTTAATCTCTCAACTTAGAACAGCCACAGGGCGCGTTTACACAGTGGTGAAGGGAGGGGACGGGGCCTGAGGTGACGTGTGCAAACACGCACTATGGCACGTTTTAAATTGGGGATATAATTTCCCTTCAATACTGAGGGCCCCTGGGGGCTAACTAGCCCACCAAGTGCTTCCAGTAAGCGCCACTGAGCTGCATTGCAGAGAGGTGGTCCAGGCCGTGCCAATTTTTACACCTCTCTGCAACGCAGCTCTGTGGCACTTACTGGAGGTACCTAGTGGGCTAGTTGGACCCCAGGGACCCTCAGGATTCAAATGAACTTAATCTCCCAACTACAAATGGACACAGGGCGTGTTTACACAGTGGTGAAGGGAGGGGACGGGGCCTGAGTTAACGTGTGCAAAAACGCCCTGTGGCCTGTTTTAAGAGGTAGTTTTAATCCCCATGCCCTCTTATATACTAGGGGCTTACAGAGGAGGTCATGCTAATCACAGGGGGACCCCAACGCATAATGTTCCCTAGTGTATGTAGGTGTTTTCACTGTATTCTAAAGTGTCTTTTAACATAGCACTGGCTCTAGGACTGGTTAGTCAGGCTCAGTTACCACCAGTATCCGTCTGAAAAAGTTGAGGGTACAGGATGATTTTGCAACAAGGCTTCTTTCTGCTCTTCTTTTTGTTCTTTCTGCACGTTATCCTTCTTCCTGCACTTATCTTCGTATTTGAGGACTTCTTTTGCTTCTTTCTGCACTTCTTTTGTTTCTTTCTGTGCATTTTTTCTTCTTTCTTCACATGTCCTATCTCTGTAGGCATAGTTAGAAATTAGCATTTAAAAAACCTTTGAAATTCACAGAAAAAACCATAGGTTTCAGGCACGTTATAGTTAGGAATTAGCATTTAAAAAACCTCAGAAATTCACTGAAAAAACCATAGGTTTCAGGGGTGTTATAGTTAGCTGGACTTTTCACTTGTACAAAACCATTGAAATTCCCCCGTTATAGTTAGTTCAGCTAACTATAACTCGGGCGCCCGCAATGCACTGCTGATGACGTCACATATTACATCACTCATGACATGGTCAGTGACATCACTCATGACATCACTGATGACATCATCCTTGTGATAGAGTGGCAGACCTCCTCTCACCCTAATATAACCTTTGATACACACATTCAAAAATAGAGACTAAAATTTTCAAAACAATGGACATACCAATACCAGTTACAACAACCTCTTCAGTAATTCTAAGATCCACATACACATCCACTCATTCACCAACAGTCCTATACAGTCACTCATACATGTACTCACTCATCATATGTACTCATACACCTATACATCCTGTTACACAATGCCACTCATCCATAGAGTTACTCACACACATAGTCACTCATGCTAATAAAGAATCAAACATACATTTACTTGCATATACAGTTATACACACACCACCATACTTACTTCTACGGAAACTTACACATACTTAGTCTTTTAAACAATCACTTATAGAAACACATACTTATTCATACAGGAACTCTTTCAATCTCTCACTCTCACATATACTCACATATATACACCAATAGTCACATATACTAGTTTAAAACATATGTAGTTACTCATAAAGACACTACTGAGACAGTCATTCACTCACTAACACACCCATACACACACTCATCCACCCATACAGTCCTGCACACATGCTGTGTTCAACACATACAAACAGTGAGTCACTCATTCATGCACCTATGCAGTACGTAATACCCCCCACCGAACCATGCAGACACTCAGACTGATACTCAAAAACCAACTAATAACCTATATAGACACCCATGTAGCTACTCACCAACCCATGCAGCCACTTATACACAAAGTGAGAGACTGATACAGATATTTACATATTTAAACATTACTCACTAAGCCATGTATTCACTATGATACACTTAATCAGTCAGTTACACAATCAATTTTTCAAAAACAAATCATCCATTTAGACACTTATATACCCATTTATTCTTCCATCGACCTTGAGATATACATATATAAAACATATTTAATTTTCAGAAAAACACACATTCACTGGATGATGTCATCAGTGATGTCATTTGAGATGTCATCAGTGATGTCATGAGTGATGTCACTGACCATGTCATGAGTGATGTAATATGTGACGTCATCAGCAGTGCATTGCGGGCGCCCGAGTTATAGTTAGCTGAACTAACTATAACGGGGGAATTTCAATGGTTTTGTACAAGTGAAAAGTCCAGCTAACTATAACACCCCTGAAACCTATGGTTTTTTCAGTGAATATATATATACACATGCATAATTGCGCTAACATGCCTAATTCGGGAATATCCCTAGGGAATCCATGCAGAACTGGCAAAGGAACGCAGAATTCAGATAGTCCCAGCAACTGGGCATTGTTGCTCATAGTAGGTACTGGTAGGTGATACCGGTGCGGTGAAACCACGAACGAATGCTTATATGCAAACTCTAAGTGTGACTGTGTCTTGGTGCACACCCACAAAATTGGATCTTTTGGAGTATTTGCAAAGGTTTAGAAATGTCCTCCCTGTGCTTATTCGCCCACATAGCTTACACCCAAGCGGATAATCTGTGTGGTGCAGGGACATGTGCCGGTCAGTGTGGTACTTCTATATGCGTGGCAAGTAAGGTAAAATAATTGGAAAAAGGAAGTGGAAAGTGGAAATAATTTTCAATTCGGTGCAGTTTGCTTAACTTGCATGTGCATAATGTATGTCACATAATCCCTTGGGTAGGAAAATAGATTAAAATAACGTGCATGTGTGTGTCGTAAACTTAAAGTTGTGATGTACACAATGCTTACAAAATGCATGAATCACAAACGCAACATAACTTTAGCATAAGTGTAGCATAGGCGTTGCATAATTTATGGCTTTGCAAATTGGTCTATTCATATTTGCATCCTTCCCAAACTGCGTGCTCACATCTGTCTACTTCAAGTGCAGATTTTATATCTGCACTTTGGTCAGTCCGGTGCTATCCTTTTCTACTACAAAGGATTTGCAGAAACATTAATCATTGTTACTTTTCTAACAATTCAAAACTAAATTACACCAGCTACACAAAAGAAGCCTATTTTGGTTGATTTCTTCACTTGTTTCCATATTTTAAAAACATTTATAGGTCAAAGAAAGGTCAATGTGCTCCCTGTATTCATGATTAATCTTACGATTTGTGATTATTTCGCAGCGAGAGCAGGTACCTTTCTCACCTATAGCAGGTTTGGTATTAACTTGCTATATGAAGCAGTTAGAAGGCATTGAGTTAAGATGCATTGTAGAGATGGAACAAGAAAATATGGAGCGCGATGTCAGAGAAAACTGTGTTTATCTTTCAATTATACTGCTTGCTAGCTTGCAAACCATTGACCCTGTTCACCACACTGTGCAACTAAATGGTTTTGTTGAAATTCGCCTTATTACCTTCTTACTTTATCCACACTTTGCTGAGGAAAATACTACATAATTTGTACCTCTTTGCATTTCTGTTTCAGCTGGACTCTATCCTTTCTTTTTCTATTATCACCTTTTCAACAGCCAAGGTGGACCAGGGGCTAGAAAACAAGCCAATAAGGTCATTTTTAGGTTGAGCCTAGGCAGCGTGCAGCGCTGCTGCTCTAGGAGTGACCTTTAGAAATCGGTCAGCTCTTTTCAAGCACTCGTGCTTGTGGTGGCATCCACCTTGCGGGAGCGAGCAGCGGCGCACAAGGGCAATCTGTTTGTAATTAACATGGAGGCGCACGCTTGTTTATATTGCTCTACTCTCGATCCCCTGCCTGTCTCACCCTTGTTTTCCAAAGCCAGGGCGTGTTTCATTTGGAAATAAATTCCCTTTATTGAAAGAGAAAGCCCGTGGAAATTGAACCCTTAAACACGCTTATGCCGAGTTTAATTTGTTTCCCATGCAAACACAACATTGTAAAGAACAAAACTCACTAAACAACAGGACGCTGGTGTGTGGCTCATGCCCACGCATGTTTCAAGGCATGTCTTGTACAGTAGAAGTCTAAGATATAATCAGTAGTCTCCAAGAACTCGCTCGCTTTGCATTTTCGAATGGTTGTATTACTTTGGTGATTTACGGCCTACTTTATTTTGGTGGCCTAACCACCGAACCTCCGGTGTGGCAGAGGCCCTTCCGGTGGCGGCTGCAACGGAAAATGTATTACTGACAGATAATGCAGTGGGCATTTATCCCCCCCCCCCCTTTTCCCCCCTCCCAAAGACATCACCTGGATGAATAGTACAGGCGGTACCTCCAGATAAAAAAGACTGTGGCAACTCCGTCCTATAAATGAGGCAAACTCCACATTTTGAATGTCCTGTTCTATTTTAGAGCGGAATTGCTCACGTGATTACCATTCTAACTCTTTTCATTCATTCACAAGAGAGGGCTATTTGCTGTGTGGTCCTTTTGTATAAGGGCTTGTTATTGTTAATTTGACTATTGTCATATGTGCTGCAGCTATTTCATTTATTAAAGGCACATCGCTTACTGTATTTATTTACACCTTTGACTTCTGCTTCTAACTATCGTTATGTGTTTATATTTTCCGTTATGATAAATTTGACATTTGAATAAATATACAGACAGAGAGCCATCCATCCGCCCAATTTCCATCCTTCTGACACTCATTGTCTCCCTCTCTCCATTTTTTCGTTAATCACACCACTCACACTCCATCCATCCTTCCAGTCCTTAAGTTATCCATTCTTCTGTCCATTCATTCAGTCATCCAGCCACAAGCCCATTATTTATCTTCCATTTCCATTCATCCGTCTATCCTTGCATACAACCATCCGGTCCTCCCATTACCACGCTCCATTTATCAACCAATTTACTTCCACAACTATTTTGTATTTTATGTTTTTAGCAGGCAAATCACATTACCTTCCCGTTATGTCCCTCCTTAAATATTCGCCTTTTCTTCCCTCCATCTTTCCACCATCCATCACTCCTGCCCTCTAACCCTCATTGTCTCCCACTCTCCGGTCTTGCATTCATTTCTTACTTCACACTCTTCCAACCATCTCTCCATCATTGAGTCTTTCCATCCATCCATCCATTCACAATGCTCCACAACACATATTACAAACGTTAACAAAGCCAATAGCTCTGTCTAAACACTTATAACGCCCCAAAGGCGAGACCTATTGGCTATGCCAATGCTTGTTTGAGATGGCTTCTGTCTGCCTTCTAAGAGACATGCCTTTCATGTTACTCAGCACCTGCACAGAATATAGTCAGCAAGTTGGCTCAGTGAATTAATGTTGGTCTCTGCCATTGCATGTGATATGAAGGTCAGGGGTTCAAATCTCAGCAAGGGGAGCTCAAACTTCCATTCTTTGGAAGCAGAGAGTCAATAAACTGAGCAGTAGTAACATCTGTTTTTACAGCACTTAGAAACTGAAGAATTACAGTTTCTAAGTGCTGTAAAAACAGATGTTACTACTGCTCAAGAATTACAAGAAACCAGTAGCTACACCTCTCGTAACTGGAAACGACTTAACCTAGAAAGAGAGCAATTAATGAATAAATTAACAGCAGCGGAGGAACAGCATAGGAAAGATATATTGGATAGAAGGTCGGACATTACAAGTTTAGAAAAAGTGAGTATTATCAAAGCTGAGATACAAAAGCAATTAGCAGAAAAAGCTGCTGCTGAATACCAAGCACAGAGAAGGAAAATTTATGAGACGGGGGAGCAAGCTGGGAGAGCCTTGGCACTACGTATTAGACAAGTAACGTCAAAAAATATTATCCCACGCATAGCAGAGCACGGCAGGATTTATGAGCAGCCAAAGGATATTATAGAAGTCTTCAAAAGATATTATCAAATACTGTATCAGGAAGATATGGTGAGAGTGGAGCCATTGGGTGAGTGGACAGGATCAGGGATTAAATTGGCCCATAACGATAGAGAAAAGCTAGAACAACCTATCACTATGGATGAACTTTCAGATGCCTTACAAGATCTAGCAGCAGGGAAGGCCGCAGGCCCCGATGGGCTACCAATCGAGCTTTACAAAAGCTTTTTTGAAGAAACATCAATACTTTTGCTAGACCTTTTTAATGGGGTTATAAATACAGGTTCAATCCCCGAGTCATGGATGAACACCAATATAGTGGTGTTTCATAAAAAAGGTAAGCCCACGGAAAATCCGGGCTCATACAGACCCATATCCTTAATAAATGCCGATAATAAATTATATGCTAAGATCTTGGCAACCCGCCTAGGACGGATCGTTGGGTCCCTGGTCTCCCCTTGGCAGCACGGCTTCATCCCTGGTAGGGGAACCACAGATCATATCAGACGAGCTATTACGCTGTTTGATATTCATGCTGCCAGGGAAGGAGGGGTCGCAATGATCCTCCTAGATGCGGAGAAAGCTTTCGACCGCGTCAGATGGGAATTCTTGTGGAGTGTGTTTGTCGAATTGGGGTTTGGACCAAGGTTTATGAAGGCTATTCAAGCCATGTATGCCTCTCCAGTGGCGAAAATTCAAATGATGGGCGAGAGTTCAGATAAGATCTTTATCACGAGGGGGACAAGGCAGGGTTGTCCATGCTCACCCATATTATTCGCACTATACATTGACCCCCTAATACGCCAAATAATCAATAACACAGCAATTAAACCAGTAGTTACAAATGGATTTCAAACAAAAATTTTGGCATATGCCGATGATCTTGCTGTCATTACTACTGATCCCGAAACAGCTATGCGAGAAGTAGTGGGTACCACGAGTAAGTTTGGCGAACAATCTGGCTACCGTCTAAATGTGGGCAAGACACAGGTACTTTGCTCTAAGAATATAAACAAACTAGACGCCAGATTTGTCGACTCTGTGGTTTACTTGGGGATAACAATCAATGCACAGCCGGAGTTAATAATTAGAGACAACTTCATCCCTCTCATGGAATCCATGAAGGAGAATCTGAAAAGAATGGATACCCTACAACTCTCAATCATTGGCCGTGCCAATGTAATCAAAATGACTATGCTCCCCAAGGTGCTATACAAATTCCGGTCGATCCCCATTAAATATAGAGGGGAAAATCATTAAGGAAATAGAATCCATCTTTATGAATTTCCTGTGGCAATACGGCAAGGTCAGAAGATCTTTGAAATACATGTCATTACCTCAGGAAAGGGGTGGTTTGGGAATGCCAAACGTTAGATACTATCATTGGTCTTGTCTTCTTACACAGATGGCTATCTTATTTGAACCAGTGGGAAGAAGCTCAAACTTCCCGAGAAGTCAAGACGCAATCCCATCTATCTTTGAATTACTACTTGGCAGTGAGGCTACTGGTGTTTTACTAAGGAGAACCGACAGGAAATATTATAGTAAGAAGAGACTTAAGACACTCGAAGGAATTTGGGGGGTCTGGGCAGCAACTCAGAAAATATTTTCAATCTCCAAATACAACCACCATACCCCACTCTGGAATTCTGGCCTTTTTCCCAATCTAAGCAATGATGGGCCCTGGAGATACTGGGCTGGAAAAGGTATCCTGACACTGGGGCAAGTAATTCTTAGGGATGAGTGTAGAACTCTGGAAGAATAAAGACTAAGGCACTCCCTTCTGGGTGTACAAGATTATAAATATGCTCAGGTGGTCAGTACTATCAGATCAATAAGGCCCCGAATCGTCTTAAGGGAGAGGTGTAAGTTATTGGATTATTTGAAGGTTGGCGATCCTAGAATTAACGGTGTATACAGGCTGTTTTTGCAGGAATCCCAGGACGATATTGGTAAAACCGAGGCAGCCTGGGCTGCAAAGTTGGAGGATCCGGATATTGACCTGGATAGAGCCCTTGAAATGGATAGAAGAATCCTACGCTCCTCCAATTTAAGAGCTCAACATTTTAAAACATTATTCAATCTCTATTACACCCCCTCTAAACTTCATGATTGGGGCAAGAGGGACAATAGCAACTGTCCCAGATGCTGTAAAGGCCCAGCCGACATCATTCATATGTTCTATAAGTGTGAGAAACTAGAATCAATTAAAAGAGAGATCGAATCATTCTGGTTAGGACTGCTGGATGCCCAGATAACCTTGTCTTCGACACTCATGATTATCGGATGTCAAAGTCAATTGAAATTAAATATTGAGACTGAAGCCCTAATTTTCATCTCTACTGCTGTACTCAGAATCTTAATCTCAGCAGCTTGGAAAGATACACAGGCCCCAACATTTCAAATGTGGTTATCCAGATTTCTAGGTATACATAATGTGGAGGCGGCTCTGTATCAACTTAAGGGGAAAAAATCAAGAGAATTGGGGTTGAAGATTTGGGCACCAGTGGCTGCCTGGCGCACTAGTAGATTGTCATAATCTTACTGATTTTCAGAATATAGCTACGTCTGTCTTCTAATATTTATATCTTCATTAGCTATACGTTCCTTCTCGCTCTCTTTCTTCCTCTGATTGTGGCAGATGGCCCTTTGTTTTACTATATGTATCTTAACTTCAATATCAACATCGACGCCACATCATTCTATGATTTACAACCTCCAATCTCAATTAGACACTAGAAATTCTTGTTTTATCCATATTTTTTTTTTTTTTTTTTTTTGTGGCTATTTTTGTAATTTTCTTATACCTCATTCAGCTTTCTTATTTAGTCAAAATGTATTCATATTGTATTGCTATAGTGTAACATGAATCCTCAATAAAAATAAATAAAAAAAAAAAGAAACTGAAGAATTACATAACAATCATTGTCTACAACACTATTCTTCTTGTTTTGTGATTTTTGTTTTATTGATCTCTACTTTGCCATTGGTGTTGCTGTTATTATAATTCCATCCATGGATCTCCTTCCACAGCCAAGCCTGCTTTTTTCCATTCTCCCCGATGAGGTTTGGTTGGGGGTCAGGCAGCCCCTCCACCCCCCCGCCCCTCCCCACTGCAATCCACCCTTTGTTGGGTTGAACTACGCAGTTGGGAGCAGTTTGTGTCAGGCTCCCCATGAGAGGGTAATATGAGAATACCTACAGTTGTGGGCAGGACAGTCCCTTGCCTTTTAAGCTAATTGTAAAAATTGGGTGAATTTATACAGAACAAGCTTAGTAATAACTGGAAGTTTTTTTTGCTGAAATTGAAAATGTTGAGGCAATTTCGGTGTTGCTAAAAAAAAAAAGTACTACTTTATTTAAATGTCCTTTGTTTTTAATATAAATGGGATATGAGATGTACAGGAATTTTGGCTTCGCCGATCCTTACTTCATAAAAACGTTATTGTTGTGGGTCATCACCTGTATTTAAAAAAAAAAAAAATTAAAAGCAAAATGATTTTTTGGTCTCAAAAAGGACCCATTTCCATAGTAGTCTCTGCCACTCAAGTGAACTACTATTGTGTGTGTATGTGCTCCTTCTGAAAGAGCAGAATGCTGTCATTCACAGTGAAGTAGCCAGTGACTGAAGTGGACTGGCCGGTTGCTCCATGGTGTATGCTGTAGTGGGCGGATGAAATATGTGAATGGCACAACAACACGCCTGCCAATGAGGATGAATGGCTGAAAGCCCCTAAAAGTAAGAAATGATGGATATAGTTTAGTGGAATCAAAAAGTCCTTGCTAACCCCAGACTTCAAGTAGAAAGGAATAGTTGTCCCCAGGTAAGATGTTTTAATGGACATCTTGTACTTCCACCCTCATCAGTAAGAAATTGGCTAAGATAATGCATTCACACTGGCCACCAATGGGAAAAACTAGCGCCTGCTATATATAGCATATTTCTTTTCAGGTAAGACATCAAAGGGCCATATGTCTTCCATGGAAACAGAAAGCTGTTTAATGCCAGTTAAGGGAGTAGTAAATGTATTTATTTTTCAGCTCTTACTTTCTGCCCTCTAACTTCAACAGAGAATGTAGTGATTTAGCTGGAGTTTCAGAGGGCGGGATTTTCCATTCCCACTCGGTTTTTCAGACCGTGAAGCGTGAGACTGTGGGTGAAGAAAGGTCATCTGTAAGAATGGACCATTATAGGCTTAATAGGTGTGGGATAATCACAGAAAAGCCTAAAAAACTTCATATCGGGCAAGGTCAATTGGAAAAGACATTTCTAAGATAAGAGTAAATTCTGCATCGCTGACAGCCAGAGTCCTATTAATAATAGCGCCTTTTCTGTGTGACGCATTTATACCTCGGCGAATCAACTTTAGACTGCAATATGCCTCGTTAGGAGTGGCGGGGAAAGTTGTGCCGTCTCCTGGATCAGCGCAAGTTGCGGTTACTCTGGATTCTTCACAGGTATTTTCTTCCAAGTTGTATTGTGTGATGTAAAGAGCTAAATTCCTCTAGTAAAGCGCAGTTCAGACAGGTGTTGTTACATCGCTCCACCGCGCTGACCTGCGTGACCTATGTCAACCTGCTAGTTGACCTGCGTAACTCGATATGGCCAGGTGTGTTGAACTGTAGGTGGGTTTGAGCTGTGCAAAAACACTTGGAAACGTAATAACACGATGATTCAGTAGCCCGAACTATTTACAAAATATCCCCCAGAATTGAATATGTTGAACAATTAATGTGGGTTTCAAGTCGGTTCTGTGGGCGCTGACGCATGCATGGTCTGTTGCAGTGTCTAGAAACCAGGCGCACTTTGACACATGTGAAAGTAGGGGGGAAAATAATCAAATATAGCGCTTTTCAAAATGAAAACGTCTTGGTCGCCCTTTCCTTGATGCCTGCCCCGTGAAGTGCTCTGTACTAAATGTTTACCTTTTTTTGTTTCTTGAAAAAAAGTGCCTATGTCCCTGCCAGTGATCGACAAGAGCAGGGGGTTGGTTAACCCGGGTAGCTGTACTACCAGTTATGAGACAATGACGTTCCTATGATGCAGGATGCTTGCGGTTAATACAATCCGAGTGTTTTTGTTTCTCTTACAATAGTATTGATTTTCAAGCTATATATGTTCAGTGTAGTATTACCAACATTTTCAAAAGAAGGAATCTTAATTGGCACTACACTTCACATCTCTTCTGTTCCTCTTAAATATAAAAAAGTGAGACCTGCGGTCTGTGAGTGCCCAACCTCATGTGACGAGGGTCTTCCCCCCCCCCCCCTCTTTCCTCGGTGCACCTCAGTGTCTTCAGTTTCTTCCACCATCAGTGGGGGATGTGAACCTTCTTCACTAAGTGTGAGGGCTTTGTAGCGTCTCGAGGCCCACTGACTGAGCTCTTTCATATCGTGTTGGTGAATTCACCCAGCTGCCTACGGTGTTCTTCTGTCTACCTTCTTGATGTGGTATGATGTGCGTCTCATCTGTCTGCTCGGGGTGGTGTGTTGGTCACTTGTCCTTTGGGTACCTACAGCCTGTCAGCACCTGCCCGTCTGTGCTGGGATGCTGAATCATCTTCAGTAGTGCTAAAAATGGTCCTGTGCTAATTTTAACAATGCGTGTAGGGCCAAATGTATTAAGTGGCCGAGTCGCAGAGTGCACTTGTGTGTTTGCATACTCAGCCAGCTCTTTCCACTCCATACTGCAAAGGGTTGGTTCACAAGGAGTGACAATGTTGCACTTCACTGATGTTCAAGAACTGGGGTTCTGCTGCTTCCCTCATTTCAAACAGCCGTGAATGTAGGGCCATACGCTTGCAAGGAACGGCTGGCCTCTATTTCTATCTTAGAGCCTTATTATGAGTTTGGCGGTGCGGGAGCGGGGCCGCCCTGCTTCCACATGACAAACCCATGTTTGACCCACCCACTAAATTAGGAGTTTTCTCCTGTCCGGCGGGATGTTCTTTGGCGTTCCCGCGGCGGTGCTTTTGAAATAGGCACCGCAATCGGAATGCCAAAATCAGTACCTGCTGTGCAGGTACTGGGGTGCATGCACACAGGGGGGCACAATATGTGCCACCCTACATGCACCACATGGTGCAGAGGGCCCCTATGTTTCTTCGCCTCCATGAAAAGTGTGTCAGTGAGGAAAACTCATAATATGCTTGGTGGGCCGCAACTGCCCCGCCAAGAATATTGCAGCCTCAAGACCACCACGCCACAGCCAGAGATCTCTGATCCCTGGCGGTTGCGGTGGTTTCAGGGCAGCCCGACCACCCTGGTCGTAATAGCCGGTCGGAAGACCGCCACTGCCATGCCCCTGGGAGTCTGGCACTCCATGGACCTCCAGACTCGTAACAAGGCCCTTAGCTTTTTCAGCGTGCTGGCATTGTGACCCGGTTCTTCAAATGGGTGGGTGTCATACTGCCACAAATGTGGCATATTGATAAAGGGTCCAGTAAAAATGGAGTGGTCTATCTCAGCGGTTATTAATCTTTTGACTTCTTTGGACCCCCACTGAATAATTATTGGTATCCTTAGACCCCCATTTTTGGAAGTGGGGTCTCCGGCCTAAGCAATGTCTGTGCTATAGACCTCAAAACAATACACAAATGTGTAAAAAAACAAGTATACACCAAGCAAATGCTCAAATATTGAAATAATTTCTGTGATTCACAATCCAATATTGAAAAAGGTTTCACATTTTTAATCTTGCCTCCTTATTTGTATATTCTTTATTAATGTTAACTGTAATATTATTTAATTTTGTAAAACTGTTGCACATCCCCTGAGTAGGCCTCACACACCCTCAGGAGTTCTCGAACCACATGTTAAAATGAACTGGTCAATGTGACTATGTTTGTCTTCCTTCAATATGTGATTCTGCTCCTCACAAAACAAAACTGGTCGGTTGATAGTTGTCTAGGATCTTGAAGTCTTGATAGAGATAAAGAAGCCATTTTTTGAAATGGTGGGAGAACTAAATTTCCCATTTGTAAATAGAGGATGTAAGTTACCGGGGGCTTTATAATCAAAAGTTCCAGAGAGGGACAGTGGGTGTGCACACCTGTTATTTTTTAGCTAACCCGGTCACTTTGGTGCTACAAAAGGGGCTTCAGACATTTCTGCTGCCCTTTCTGTAACACAGACTGCACCGGTGCAAATTTAGTACTGCCGCCATCCTGAAGGGCGTTCCCTCATTTGCATGTGTGCACAGCCCAGCGCAAATGAAGAAACACTTTGCCTTTGTACCCATGCTGTATTACAGACGCAGGGAGGTGCACACCATCTATAATATGAGCCCTGGCCGGTGCTTCTGCTGCAATGACCGAGTCTCTACCTCAAGCATATTCTAGTGAATTGGAGGTAGCATTGCCTGTTGGGCAACAGCAGACACTGCAGGATACTGTCCACTGCCCCAGGCTATAGAGCAATTAATGCTGTGACAACTGATGACAGAACATCTATTTCTAGCTCATGTCTGCGGGTACAGTTAATCTGACAAGAACATTGTTTAAATCCGTGCTAAACCATAGAAATGTTAAAAGTGGGACTATTGTTACATTTTAATTTTGGGTGAGATGTTGCGATATTATCTTCATGTTTACTCAGGAGCGTCGCCCCACTGCCTTTTTTCAGCACGGCAATAAAGGAAACATAAAATGATAATAAAAAGATGTTCTTATTTTATTTTTCTGTGCTGGGGCAGTTTTGTGGGGCGGGGCTAGGCTGCGTAGCGGGCAGGAGTGGTGGCACCCTCCTAAGTGCGCATGAATGTTTGGCCGGCCTTCTAGGGCCGACTAAACATTCATGCACACTTAGCATGTGCTCCACCCAGAGAACATGCCCAAGCTTCCATTCCCCATCTGAGCTCTGATACACGGCGCCCAGACCTGTGATTGGCTCAGGGAATCCTGGGTGCTTACTAATCACAATGCTGCAATGCAGCGTTGTGATTGGCTTAGGGGAGCCTATCCTGCTTCATCGGAAGCCAGGAAGAGGATAGAAGAGAGGCAGAGGCCGGCGGGAAGGTCCTGCCGATTCGTGTGAGCAGCTGCGGCTGTGCTTGCTAAATTTAAAGAGCTCAGGAAAAGGAAAAAAGTTCACTCATTAGGACGACCCAGCTTAAAGTTATGGTTCATCACCTTTCTTATCTTTGGTGTCGTCTTTGGTGGTGTTTTCTCACTCGAGATAGCTTTTTGTCAATTGTTTCTAAACATAATGCTATTTAAATCCAGAAAAGTTGTCCCAGACGTATGGCCTGCTTTGTGTGGATTTAATGCCATTGGTGTTATATTTAAGCAGTCTAGAGGAAACCCATCCCCTTACATTGAATTCCGAAACAGTTTGTGCAGTGCAGTGACTCAAAAGAAAGTACCTATTAAATGAAGAGATGTTGTTTTCAAGGTTTTGTAATCTACATATATAATAATTTCCCAGAGAGGCGCGGGAATTAGGTTAACCATGGCCAGGCGGCTTACCCGTCGTTCCTTAAGTGACAGAATCATTTGATGAATGCCATAACCTCACGGTGGAAAGACCCGGCTCACAGTGAGCACATAAAAGCGCTGTCACCTCTCGCTCATTCAAAGACTATCTGTACTAACTGGTCATAGGACTCCGCCTAGTGGACAGACTTTAAATTTACACGCATTGTCACAAATCGTTTTCGCCTTCCTATATAATATTGTTTTAATAAATATGAGGTACATATGTGTGCAGAATGTAATGGCACATGTGTTTCTTATTACGGCGAACAGTGATTCAAGCTTCTGAATTCATGGACAAACTCTTTGCCTGTTTGTTTAAACTATTATCTTGAAAAACCTTTCATTTTTTTTAATGAGCGGAATTAGTATTTTTTTTTTAGTTTTCTTCCTTTGCATAATAAATATTGTGCTCGCATACTCTTCACTGAAAATACTTTAAAAAGAATAATACAGCGATGTGCTTCCGTCTTGCGCATTCCGTTAATCGGAGGAGGCAAAACAAAGGCTTGAGACAGGGTGTAGGAAGCGGCTGCAAATAACTGAAATACGCACCAATTCGGCTTCATCCAACTGAGATGTATCGCGCCGGAAAAATTGCTTTTTCCCGGGAGACAGTTCGTCTTTGTACTTGGTGTTGCATTGTGTCGAAACTCATGCAAAATTGATGTTGTCTGCAGACTTTGCGGTGTCCGGCTCCCATAGAAACAACACCCGGGCACATTATTAATGCATAATACAGAGGCGGCTGTCCACACAGCTGAGCGCCAGGAACTCTGGTCGTCGCCTCAAAAATGAGCCAGACATGACCTGTCATTTTCAATTTGTAAAGTGGTCGAAGGAAACAAGTGTTCTCTTTATTGCACTGCTAACTCGAAAGAGAATCAAAAAGTGCACTGCCTTCAACGGTCACGAATGATAGGGAATATTTGTATCCAGACAAAAGACGCGGGAACTGCTCCAACGGCTACTGAACTACTGAATAAATGGCTCTAGTTGTGAAAACCTGCGCCACGTTTCAATGTGTCTTCACAACCAGGGCAAGCATGACCGTATATTACTTTTTTTTACAGGAAAGATGCTTTTGTGTTATGATTTTTAGTATAAAATATGTTTTTATTGACAGAACACAAAGCAGAGGAACAGAATTAAGTCGCCTACAACCCAGCGGGCCGGCTAGCTGTAATCTGGCTCTACAAGCAATGCAATGATCAAAGTAGGGCCTCTCAAGGCTAAACGTAGCAAGCCGCCTGCAATCAGTGGAGAGGATAGCTAAGAAAGGGGCCCAGGTTTTGGCATATTCTTTACTCTTCCCCGCTGCTGCCATTGAAAGCTTCTCTATCTCTAAGAGATTCCATAGTTGGTGTAAGTGTGTGTGATCCGGTATCTTGTCCGATTTCCACCTTGTTAGTATTCCCCTAAGTGCAGCGTTCAATGCAAGCGCCATCTGCCGCCCCCTAGTCGAGCGCAGGGGAAAGGTTATCGCCTTAGGGAGGCCTAAGAGAGTGTAAGCCGGGAGCCGGGGTATGGAGGTGTTGAAGGCCAAATCAATGTCATCCATTATCTGTTCCCAATAGCGGGTTAGTTTTGGGCAATGCCAGAGTAGGTGGAGAAGTGCCCAGGGCTACCGCACCGCCCGCCAGCAGAGGCCGTCACATTGGGATTGCCATTTGGATAGTCTATCAGGGGTGTGATACCAATATGACGCAATCTTGAAAGCTGTTTCAGTGTGGCTCGAGGAGTACGTAGTGTGCCCGATTATTAAAAAAAAACCAAAAAAAAAAAACACATCCTCCCACCCCTTGTCAGACAACGCGCGCCCTAGTTCTGTCTCCCAGCGTTTCTCTCCTGCAGTAAGAGCCATTGGGAGGGCTGTGGTAAGGAAGGAGTAGATTTCAGAGATAAGGCTTTTATCGTCTTTTTTGTTAATTATCCATTTCTCAAACGGTTTCATCGGTCGGAAAGCTAGAGGACGCGTCTCAGCTCCAGAGATCCAGTGTATCATCTGGGAGTGCAAATAAATATCAGCGGCGGGCAGATTAAAGTCCAATTGTAGTTCCGTAAAAGGGGATAAGGCCTTGCAGGTCAAATAATACAACCCTCATCTACCCAACGTGCTGCGGACCTGTTATTCAATCCTGGCGGAAAGGCGGGATTTGAGAAAAGCGGGGTCAAGGGAGAAGGGAATGTGGACAAGTTGGCTCTCTGATAGACCCTGTCCCATGCGGGCATTGTGGGACGTGTAACTGGTGAGGAATAGAGTCCCCTAGCGCGTGCCGATTTCGGCAACCAGCGTCCCGCCAGATGTGATGGCCCACTACCGTCTGATCCATGAAGACCCAATATTTCTCTGTCATGGGACGATTCCACTCCACCAAATAACGTAGAAGCGAAGCATGGAAATATCGAGTGATGTTAGGGAAGGCTAGACCCCCGTTTTTCTTAGGCCGTTGGAGCTGAGTTTTTTGTAATCGTGGTAAGATCGGGCCCTAGACGAAGTCCTCAATCGCCACTTGTATTTGTCGCAGGGCGTGGGGCGGGGGCTCTAATGGCAATGTTTGGAACAGATATAAGGCACGCGGTAAGACGTTCATTTTAATCGCGGATAGTCTCCCAAAACCACGTCAGGGGTAGGCAACGCCATCGGTGTATGTCTGTGCGGATCCGGGATATTAGAGCAGAGTAGTTCACTTCCGCTGATTTCGCAAGACTTTTGTGGAGGGCCAGCCCGAGGTATGTAATTACCTCCAACACCCAGTCAAAGGCAAAGTGATTCCGGAGAGCCTCCACTGTGGGCTGGCTCACGATAAGATTGAGTACTTGAGATTTCTGCATATTGATTTTAAAGCCAGAGACCTGACTGAATGTCTCAATGCTGTGCACAATGGTCGGCAGAGAGGACAGGAGGTGTGCAACCGAAAAGATAATGTCATCTGCGTATAAGCTAATGAGGTGACGATCCAAACCAAAGGGGATGCTTCGCACTAGGGGCTCTTATCGAAGCCGTTGGGCCAAAGGCTCCATATATAGAGCGAAGAGCAGGGGGGAAAGGGGACATCCCTGTCGCGTTCCCCGCCCTACGTCAAAGTGATCAGAGAGCAAGCCATTGATTCGAACAGTCGCCTGGGGGGCGCTGTAGATGCTCTCGATCCAGCGTCAGAAACAGGGTCCCAGTCCGAAGCGTTCCAGAGTGGCGAAGAGGTACGGCCAGTGCACACGGTCGAAAGCCTTCTCCGCGTCAATCGCTAGAAGGGCTTCCTCTTTTTGGACCGCTGCACCTTATCGATTAGATGACAAATGCGTTTGGTATTGTCTCCACAGTGCCGCCCTGGAATGAAACCGGACTGATCCGGATCAACGAGACCCGGCATGCGGGGGTTCAGCCTATGTGCTAAAATACTGGAGAACAGCTTCGCGTCTATGTTTAATAAGGAGAGGCCGGTAAGAACTGCAAAGGTCTGGATCCTTACCCGGCTTGAGGATAACCGAAATAGATGCCTGTAGCATAGAGGGAGTGAGGGACCCGGAGTCCGCAAATGAATTAAACAGGCAGGTGAGAAATGGGGCGAGTTCAGCGCAGTAGGTTTTGTAAAAAAGGGCACTGAAGCTGTCGGGTCCAGGGGCCTTCTGTAACTTCAGCCAGGCGATCGCAGATATCACTTCTTCGATGCGGATAGGTGCTTCGATGGCGTCAGCCACGCCCTCAGGCAAATGTGTCACCGCATCTTCTCTCCGGTATTTAGTGGGATCAGGCAGCAAAGAGGGATCAGCCGCGTAGACGGATTGATAAAAGGATCGGAAGGCCGACACTAATTGGGTATCACCAGTTAGAGATTGACCAGTCTCATCACGTAGTGTTCTAACAGAGTGATCCTCCTGCTTGCTGCGCAAGCAATCTGCCAACATGCGGCCCCCCTTGATGGAACCAACAAAATACTTGTGTTTCAGGCGGACCACTGCATGTTCAGCCCGGTCGAGATCCAGACGATGGAGCTGAAGGCGCTCTTTTTCCAGCTGCTGCCATATTCGGGGAGCACCTGTGCGTCTATGTATGGTCTCTAATTCTTGAACGGTAGCTTCTAGCTCCGCGCGTTTCGCCCGTCTGGTCTTATTCTCATAGGTGGCCTTAGCAACGAAAACTCCTTGCGCTACTAGTTTAAGCGCCTCTCATACCGAGGAGAGTGGTGTGTCGTTCCCATCATTAGATGCTATATAGTAAGTAATTCTTCGCCTGATATCAGCAACTACATCTGGGGACCGAAGCAGTGAGTCTCGCAGATGCCAGCCCGAGGTAGAAGCAGAGCGCTCAGGGGGAAGCGCAGGGACAGGGTAATGTGTGGGTGGTCAGAGAGGGCCCTTGCTTCAATGGTAGACTCTGTAACCAAGGCCCAGGCAGCTGGGGTGACGAGGAAGTGGTTGAGATGGACATATGTCTTGTGTGCGGCAGAGTAATATGAAAAATCCTTCTCGTCTGGGTGTAGACAGCGCCAGGCATCCTTAATACCCACTTCATGCAGCCAATCCCCTCCTTTCGCCGATAAAGCACCTGCGCCCCCGGTGCGGGAACCATAATGATCCAGTCCACTGTTCATCACGAGATTAAGGTCTCCCCCCACTACCACCACAGGGTCAGGAGAATGCAATACCACAGTGCATGCCTCTAATAAGAACGTCTCTGGGCGATCATTAGGGGAGTAGATGGAAGCAATAGTGCAGGAAGAGGAACCTAAGTGGAGTCACAGCACCAAGAGGCGCCCTTTAATCTCTGAAACAAGTCCCACTACTAAACCTCTAAAATGCTTGGCCACTAGGATGGCCACCCCTCCCCTTTTGCTGTTTGCAGAGGACCAGAACTGGTGAGGGAAGTGACTGTGGCGCATGCGGTGGGTATCAGTTTGTAATAGGTGGGTTTCTTGGATGAGACATATTTCTCCCCCCGAATTTTCCAATAAGGAAAGACCCCCTGCCGCTTAACTGGGTTATTAAGACCCCAGGCGTTGAGACTGACTATTTTAAGATCCATATGGGAAGGAAGGGGTTGAGTAAGCTCTGCGGGAGCCCGCGCTGCCCAGTGGTAGAAAGAGGGCAGAGAGGGTGTTACGGATGAAGATGGACCGGTGCGCGCGGCTGCTGTGCGTGGGACTGATAAAAGGGGACACTGAGGCGAGAACCCACCCTATCCCAGAAAAGAAAAAACAACCCCAAGAACAAGACAACAAGAGTTGCAAAAGCATTGCAAGACCGATCCTGGACCGGTCAGCTTCAGTACCATAAGGGGTTCCCCAACTAATAACCCAATCAAACCCCCTCAAAAAGATAAACAGCTTTTCAAAACAGTTATCATAGGTAGAAGATGACCAAAGTATGTCAAGATAAGACAAGCCCAGGGGGACATGGCTCGGGCAGCTGCCCAGCCCATAGCGGGCCAAGTTCGTACCCACCCACCTGCGGAAACGTTGTCAACAATTGACTTAGAACAGCCCTCCTGTCCCCCCGACACACAACTAGGCACCCATCCCTGGGCCTTTCATTGAGTACCTCAAGGGGTATCCGGACGCCCCGATGTTTGCGACAACGATGAAATCCCTGCCTCCTGCTCTTTGTTTCTTGTGGCCTGATCAGGCTTCAGGACTGTAGCTGCCTTTCTTACTGTCTGCCATCCTGCTGTGCGGCGGGAGTTGAGATTTTTAGTCTGTTCTGTTTGTTCCTTCGCTCTGGTGTCTTCCAGTTCGAGTATCTCCGTGGCCTCGGCTAGAGAGCGAATCTGGAGCAGCTTCCCTCTGAATTTAAAAATGATGCGGAAGGGATGGCCCCACAAGTAGGGGATACCTTGCTCACGCAGGTGCGTGGTTACTACTTTGAATTCACGTCACTTGATGAGCGTGGAGGCCGCCAGGTTTTGGAATATAGCTGGTGAGTGCCCTCAAAACTGTAGGGGCTGCGTTTCCCTCACCTTATGGATGATGCGTTCCTTCAGCTGAAAGTCGTGTACACACATGAGGATGTCCGGTGGTGGTGAATTGGTGCCACGTGGGAGGCCCACTCTATGAACACGGTCCAACTGAATGTCCGTCGACTCCGATTCTTCCAACACTTGACGAAACCGCACCCCACATAGGCCCTGGGATCATCCCCTTTCTCTTTCCACGGCACGCCTCTGATCCTCACGTTGTTTCGCCGAGATCGGTTCTCTAAGTCCTCGGTCTGTACCTGTAAGTCAAGGTGTTGTTCTCGGAGGCGCAGCATATCTTGTTGTAGTTGGTGGAGTTCCTCCTCTCGGTTGACATCATGTTCCTCCAGTGTGGCTACGCGCTCTCCAATTTCGTCCACATCTTCCGCACTTCCTGCAGGTCTGCAGCAAGATGATCCTTGAGCTCCTTTATGTCCTCTTTGATGGCTGTCAAAAGTTCCAGCTTGAACGCCTTGGTAGCCGTGGCGTCATCTCCATTCCCTGGTTTTCTCACCGGATGTTGAGGCCGACCCCAGCTGCTTCATGAGCTTGTCCGTCAACGTCTTCTCTTTCCTGTTGCGAGCGGCCACCATGCCCTGCTAGACCAGTGAGCTGCGTCTACTCAGATGTAGCTTAGTGCGGTAGTTCGAAGGATGTTGCTAGGGAAGTAAGGCCGCAAAACCAACAAGGACCGTCCCCTCCCTTCTCTCAAGAGGGTAGTATGCACACCACCCGTGAAGTCTCTGGCAGACCGGTCGTAGAACAGAAGGGACCGCCGGCACCGCGGGCCCCCACGCCCCTCAGCCCAGGAGAAAGGCTTGCCCCCAGGCCACCGCCACGTCTTCTCAGGAGGTGCGCTCAGGGCCCAACCAGGCCCGCAATGGCACCATGCTGTTAGGGTCCCCACTGTAGTAAAGCGGCCTGTAGTGTTCTCCCAGGGTATGGCCCAGAAATTGGCACTCCTCCAAGCAAGCTGAGGCTCCTATCTGAGCCTTACTGTCGCATTGACTCAATTCTGCCTTCCCCCAGGTCACGAAGCGCCGTCTCTAGTCTCTCTGCCTCACACTTGATGCCTGGGTGCTGTTTCCCACTCGTGCACGTCCGCACTTCAAAATGGCTGACAGCGTCTCATGCACTCCGGGGAGCACTCACGGTTCGCTGGGTATATCCGCTGTTCAACCCGCACCACTCAGCTCCTGCGGGGGTAGGGCGCCTACTACATTGCTTCACCGTGTGGATTCTCTGCCACAGACAAACCGGCACGGCTGCCGGGTCCTCACGCCTCACCGGGACTCCGCTGCGCCAAGGAGCGTGAAATGGCGTCTGCTCAGCAGCTCCCCCTCCGGCGGCAGTACCTCTGTGTCCGCACCGCCGGTCGCCACCGCCGGCCGTCAGGTAATCACCGCTCCTTCTCGTTAGCCAGTGTCACTCGCAGCCTGCAGGTCACCGCTGCCAGGCCACGCCACCGCAGGCTCGTCCTCGGGCTGTCGCCTCTCGCACACGCAGCCTTGCAAAGCCCTGGCGCGCGGCGGTGTCGGGCACCGGAGGTCTCAGGATCGGAAACTCACTCTGCTGTTGCACCTCGGCTCCTGGGAGCTAACCGGACCTAGTATGCGATCGCAGGCCCCAGGGAAGAGGTGATATAACAAAGCTTCAGTGTGGCGGTGTCCGTGGGACACGATCCTGTGTCCTACTGAGCCGCCATCTTATCCACGCCCCCTGTATTATGATTTTTGACCACTTCCGTGCTAGGAAAAATTCAGTGTGCACAGCTCTGAACTTAGCATTCATTTAGTTTATGCACGTTTCATTAATAAGTTCAGATTTGTAAAATGCAGTCTTCAATTTTGCATTATGTATGCATCTTTAACTATATTCCCTGTGCATTTGTGGGCACCTGTTCACCAAAATGCCAGAAGTGCACAATCTGATCCATAGTGACATCACATGGGTAACCACTTGTCTCGTTCTTACACCCCAAATAGACCGCTGAAGGGCCAGAGTAGACAGAAAAGCAAGTAAACAGGGCTCTTAGAGACTTGTTTACTTTCTGTTAATGTCACACCTTAATGACCCCCTGATATCAAGGTAATGCCCAGATAATCTCAAACACTTATATTTTTTCTGAGGCTTCTTTTTCAATCTTCATATTTGGATCCATGTGTCTCTTCTGGTTTTGGTTAAAACATTGTTCACAAAGGAAACATCTAGAAGGGGATCTAACGAACATTGACTAGAAAAGGTCTTTGATCTGCGGCCTGAGGGCAATTGCGTTAGGTCATTGTTGATGTTAAGTACCTGACACTGTATGGACATCAGAAAGTTTACTTGAAAAGTTGCATAATATATACGTTTTCATGATTTCCATGTGTTATAGCTCTTTTATTTGGTGTGCTAGAACCAAACCTGTTTGATGTTTTATGCTTAGTTGCATCATCATGATGGCCCTTCAAAAGTAGGCATGTTATACTGAGAGATGTGAGGGCAGAGGAGTGCCTTAGTGAGGACCTGTTTTTAATTACCCTTTGCAGAGGACGCTGGGTATGTCTGGACACATCACTAACTGCTTTAGACTTGTGGAGATACAGGCTGTAGTCATTGTATTAAAAACAGGGTCAATAGCTTTTTTTGTTCTGAATTTCATAGTGAGAGCCGTGTTTTTGTCATGAGAATGTCAGCAGACAGATCGTCTTTGTTATAATTCTGTGTTCTATATTAAGTAGTTCTTTGTAGGTAATTTAATCGAGATCATGATGGTCAAATCACAACGCCGTGAAACCTCAAAATCCCATCATCACTTGTATGTATAAAAATTGCCATTTGAGCCTAAGGTTTCTTTAATTAAATGGAAAAAAAGAGCAATTTGAGATTTGAATTCTTTTCCTAATTTTGTCATGTACGAATTGGAATCTTTAAATTTACCTTTTAGTTTACATTTTAGGGCTTGTCAAATCTGGATTTGCTATTATTGACATTCTTTATCATACCGTAGACAAGAAGTAGGGTCAAACTATTCTTCAATATTTTGTCCCTGTGCACCAATTTAACAATTTCACCATGCTTAAACTCTGCATATTACTCACCTCAGTGATTATATTATCACAATTTACCTGGTTGCTTAATGATAATATGGGGAGAAAACATAATACCTTCTTTATTGGCAAATGGTCACTTCCTTCCAAATCTAAAATATCCAAGTTAAAATATGTTCAATCTCCGCTTGCTACATAAATATAATATGTATTTGATGTGTGGACTTGCTATAAATGAATAATTGTCTAGTTAGTTGGTCCTCTGGAGAGGACTAAACCTATGAAATCTAACCGGCATAATAAGCACACACCTTTCTTGCTTAAGATGGCCTTTCTATCCTCAGGCATGTCAAGATTATTAATATCCTGAGCCACGTTTGATGTTCCACATAATCTCAAATTCAGATTCCCCACTACTAGTAAAAGCACTCCTGGAACTTTTTGACAAATTGATAATATTTGAGACTCTAGAACTATTAGTTATGAAATCATGCACACTTTAGTATTGTAATATATATTAAGAGGGGTCAATTCCATTACAGGTGTGTGAAATTGCAGTCTTAGCCCACCAATGGGTCTACCCCTATGGGATGGCGTGACTTGAACATCAATCGTGGTGTGGTTTCCCCTGACCTTTTGCCTCTCCGTCCTGTATTTTTTTACTGTGTGCTGGACTTCGTGTCTATTGGTTTAGGTACCTTGGGCACTTTGCCAATGCTGATCAGTGCCAAAGTGCAAGTACTCCCTATGTAAATTGTAGTTCTGATTAGTTATCAATGATTGACATATTTGATTTACTGTTAAGTCCCTAGTAAAGTGCACTGTGTGTGCCCATGGCCTGTAAATCAAATGCTACAAAGTGTGCCTGCAGCTCTGATTGTTCCACCCACACCAGTAGCTTTTCAAATGTAACTCAGACCGGCCACTGCAGTGTCTGCACACGTGTTTTTAACTACCATGTCAACCTGGCAAGTGCACCCACTTGCCAGGCCCTAACCTTCCCTTTTCTTACATGCAAGTCCCCCCTAAGGTAACCCCATGGGCAAGGTGCAGTGTATGTCAAAGAAAGGACATGTGCTGGTGTATTTTACATGTCCTGATAGTGAAATATAGTGTATTTTGTTTTTCACTATTGCAAGGACTAGCTCTCCCATAGGTTATCATTGGAGCTGCCTTGTAACATTTTTTAAGTGTAACTTTCATTTGAGAGCAGCGAGAGATTTGAAGTTTGGGCTCTCTGAACTAAGAATGTAATAACATCTTTTCACTATAATGACAACTTTAATAACACACATTTTAGTAAAGGTGGCTTTTCAATTGTGTGTTTGAAAATGCCACTTTTAGAAAGTGAGCATTATCTTGTTTAACCATCCTGTGTGCCTTGGCCTACTTGTAGAGTCACCGTCTGCTTTTAGACTGACAGGGGCTGTTTGTGCATTCACTCCAGACACTCGCACAAAGGAAGCTGAGGTGTGCCCTGCATATGCTGAGCGGCCATCATGGGCTACAGTGGTGGGAGGAGTTGCCACTGACTCCTGAATAGGCTGGGGCTGCTCGTCCCAATGCTCACTCCACCTCCTGTAGTGAAACGGGATCAAGGAGGACAGAACTGGGTTTACTGAGCAAGAGAGACTTTCTGAACAAACAGTTCAAAGGGAAAAAGGGGTATAAGTATTCGGCCTAAAACCCCAGAACTTTAAATTACTTCTGGAATCAAGTGGAACCTCTGCAAAGGAGAAGAACTGAAGAGCTGTGAAGAGAAGACTCCCCCTTTGCTGTGTGTTGCTTTGCTGGATTGGCCTGCAGTTGCTGCTTTTGACAAGGAGAGGACAAAAAACTGGACTTTGCTGAGTATCCTGCTTGTGAAGTTTCTCCAATGGCTTGTGTGTGCCTGCCTCCTGTTCTGACGTCTCAGGGACACAAAGACTTCATCTACAGCCTTATTGGACTCCACTCCTGGGAGTTCTGACCTGCCTGGGGGTGCCTATTCCAGTTCTGGGCCCCGGGAGGTTGCTCCTGTGAAGAACTGAAGAAGAACTGAAGAAATCTGCAAAATCAACACTTTGCTCTTCTTGCGGCTGAATTTTCCAACGCAGCACCACCACGCAGTAAAAATTCCAAATGCACAACCCTGTGCGGCTGAAGAAACCAATGCAGCATCTGCCCGAGAAACCACCATACACTGACTCCAATGCAGGCCCCAGTGTGCGGCTAAAAGAATAGACGCATCACCAGTCAGCCGCTACGTAAATCAACGCATCGCCCGTAGCGCCTGAATTTTCTCATGCATCGCACCTGTGCGGCAAGTTTTTGCGACACAACACCCGCAGACTGGGAAATCAACATATAACTTCCCCCTATAGTCCGGATTTGACGCATCATTTCTCCTTCATGCAGCAGAACTGTCACATCGCCTCCCTAAGGACTCAGGAACTGACGCATTGCTGTGTTTTTCGACGCTTCCCTTCTCTGCAGCTGTTTTGCATTGTGGATTTTGATGCATTTGAGGTACTTAGTGTAAAAATCACGCATCCATAGTTTTCTATGCATAGAATTGCTTGAAACCTTTTAAAAGTTATATTTGATTCTTTATTTTTCTAAACTGGTGTGATGTCTATTTGTAGTGTTTTCACTGTTTTACTGTGTCTGTTCTGTGCAAATACTTTACACATTACCTCTGAGATAAGCCTGTGTGCTTGAGCCAAGCTGCCAAGGGAGTGAGGAGGGGTTATCTAGGTGTGTAACTCACCTATCCTGACTAGAAGGAAGGGTCACTACTTGGACAGGGTGCAAGCCACTGCCAACTAGATAACCCCATTTCTAACACCTGGTTTAATAATTCTCAATTTACCAACCGTGGCAGAAATGCAGGTTGAGTCAACTTTGTCAGAAAACAAACTTGTGGCCTGCAGATCACAGGCGTTGTCAGAGGCGGTCCATAAAGGTCATCAAGCCATCTTGCCACCATGTTTGCAATGTGCCTGATATCAATATGAGTGCCAAACAATAGTAGTAATATTTTTATTTTAAAGTCAATCATATCAATTAACAAAAACTGTATTCCAGATGTGAGTTCCTGTGGTAAATTTTGGTGATACTTAAGTTTTTGGTGTTCTTATGTCTCCTGAGAAAATCTATTAGCTTTAAGATTTTATTTCTAGTGACAGTCAAGGTAACCGAAGGGCATATGTAGGCTTTCCTGTTTTCAGTTTCTATTTTTGGTAAATTCTGGTGGGGTTTTTTCAATGTTTTCAAGTGATTTCAATACCTCAAAAAAACAGTGGTTATCAGTGGTTTCACATTGTCGCGCCATTAAAAACTACAGAAACAGTGTTTTTCCGGTGTTTATAGAATGTTTTGCTTTTATTATTGCTTGCTTTCTGCACTGATAGAGCATGGTATATAGACAGTGTAAGTATAGTGTATATTAGGGTCCAAATAGATTTTTGAAAATTAAACTTATTGTAGTACACCATACAATACTTCTTCAGTGAGTCTTTGGTCTTGTATGCTCGGTCTTTCCTTCCCATGTAAACTTCTGTGAAAAGGCCCTCTCAACATTGGCACTTGAGATGGGCAACACCAAAACAGCCAGTACACAATTTGTTAACTCTGGCCACTGACATAGCTTTCCATGCCAATACTGGTTCACATGAAGATTGCGATTCTCAGGGCAGGTTCTGCAACATTTGCGCTGATCTGGGCGCTTATGCCATCAGAGTTATCGAAGCGGTACCACAGTGAGGTTTCATTGACTTCAAATGCCATTGGTGGTGAAGGGACATTTCTATGCATCATTGCAAGTAATTTCTCATACATTGTAAAATAAAAGTTCCTGAATTGCTCTTCACTATTGCTTTGCTTGCCAAGCGGCAAGCAATCTAACATGGAACATGTTGCAGTGCAAAGTCACTAAAGGTGTCGCCCAGCCTACTCTCAAGGAGATGTTTCACATCTACACCAATTATGCTGAACACTTGGCAGACAAGGGTGTTTTCCGACTTTAGTTTTTTTTATTATGGCCACTACAGCAGTTATGTTTTCCTGTAAAAATCTAAGAATGCAGTATAGTGTACTTTTTCACATCACTATCAATATGTGACCAAAGATCCTCACATTTCTTGCCTTTAGCATGATCACTCAGCAAACATTCTGTGAACGGTTGCCACATGGATAATATAGCATTCATAGTCCCTTGGACTGAGAACCATCAGCTAAGGGACACAGTTGGGATGACTCTTTCTTTGATGCCACACAAAGCACAAAATGATAAATATTTACGTTTTAGTTCTTGTGCATAAGAAAACAGTGCACCGGAATGGACTAAAAAGTCAATAGCGTTACTCATTAACTCTGAAGATTGTAAGGATGCTTTCAGCATACCATCTAACAAGTGGCAAGGATCTCTTACAGGGAAGCCCTTCAGCTCAGGTATCAATTTTGACAGGTCATCACGAAACTTTTTCATATACGTAGCTGAATCAATGCAAATACAAACAATATCACTCCAATCTTTGTTGAACTTGGAAAGAACCTTTTTTGCAGAGCATTCCAAGTGACACAGTGGCCATGTTTTCTATAAGGATTGTGTAATGTTTTAACCACTTTCCCAGATGCTTGGTGATAGCACTCTTTTAACATATACTTGTCACTATACCTTGCATTGAATGTTTAAAGACTGAGGTGTTGCCAATTCGCCTACTATCAATACTGACTCACTAGAAAGTGGGAGCTGATGTATTAAGGGTTTTTACCCATTCTCTTTGGGTAAATGTGATGACACATATTGGGAGAGATTCTTGTGAAACTAGCTATTTTACCTATCAGTGAAAGAGCCAAACGCAGCCAAAATATCAAATATGATTTAGATATTTCCTGATTCTCTACAGTTTATACAATAATTAAACAAGCCCTAAAACACGCTTCTAAAACCTGCATCTTTAGACCAAATACCACGAAACAATATTTTAGAGGCATCCCTAAACAATAAAACTCAAGCAGAATAATGCTAGCCCAGACTTTCTTACTGCTAGCTTGTATAACAAAGTTACGTTTTATTTGCCCCTTCAGGAAGAAAGAAAATGACTTTCACTCTCTTTTTCCTTTCTTTGAATTGCATTTTGTTTGTGGTTGTGCAGGTGTTTTTTCAGTGTTTATATGTTTTCACTGGTGAGGGCTATTTCTCTTTCAGTGGGGTTTTATCAGTTATTATAGGTTTAAACCTAAAACCGGACAGCCTAGGCATATGTTTCCTCTTCTCTTAATTAACATGAACATGGTTCCACGGGAAGTAAAGACAGCACATCCACAAATACGTGAAAAGGGTTATGTGAAGATGGCAGCGTGTTTTTCGAGTGAAGGAAAGATAAATGTTTTTGTGTCGAAACTTATTTCTGTTCAAGAGAATAATTCATGCCGCATAACTTGGTTGCCTCTTTTGATCACTGAATCATCTTCTGTTTCTCAGGTACCGCAAGAAATAATGATTGCGGTGCCTGAGAGCTGTTGAGGTTAGTCCAGGATGGGTCAATGGACAATTATCATTGGCATTTGACCTCACCTTGCCACTGTGATATTCAACATAGGGTCACTCTTTGCCCTGTGCTGTGCCCTGTCAGGAGGCCACAGTTAGTGTCCTCTGTAGACTGCACGAGTTGCATGTTCTTGTTTACAAAATATGCCAGTCTTTGGTTCACAGCTTTGTGCTGACATGATTTTGACAGTGGGGGCTGCTGGATCATTAGAGGTGCGGCAGCGCGGAGGACGCAGCGCAGGGAAAATAATTTAAAAAATGACTACCTGCCATCTGCAGCGTCGGTGCTCTTCTGGTCTCTGCCCCTCGACTTCCAGCATGCCACAGGCTCCCCTACACCAATCCATACGCTTGTCTCATGCTGCTATTACCCAGCATCATAGCAGTGCAGTGAATGGTGTGAGCTCCCTAGTTAGTTGTTCACTAAGGGACTATGGCCCTGTGCTTGCTTGCCACCCGGCTGTACAGCACAGCTCGAGGGAAGAGATCACAATGCGCATGGCAGTTTGGCTGGCCTTAGATGGCAGACCAAACCGTCATGCGCACTTGAAGCAAGGCAATGACCCCTCATCCTTCCTGCAACTGTGTCGTGTCAGTATGGACCGGCCTGCCCTCCGCTCGGCTGCAGGAAGTGACCAAGGAAAAATAAAATGATACTAACCTCTCTTATTATCATTTTATTTTTTATGTTTCACTGCTGAAAAGCAGTGGGGCAATGCTTCACCGCCTTAGCGGAGAAGCCGCCGCTTAATTATGATAACACCCTTTATGCAAAGCATTGTCCTGGATTAGTGGACAACTCCAGGTTATGCAGAATGCACCTGATCAGACACAGAGGAGTCTTTATTGCTCATCATCAAATCATTTATTTTCCGTGATCACAAGGCATATGGTGCCGAATCCAACCTAGGTTGGTAGGTGCTAGCATTGCACATCAGCGCTTGCAGTCCTGATGCTTTCATACTATCTTGTTTCTTGAACCTGTCACATGCTCCCAGTAAGGATGCCCACGTCCCTTGAGCCTGTGGCTCCAGAAGATGTGCTGACCTTACTCCTTGCTTTACCTTTTCATAAGCTGTGGGGTCATCTGATTTATTTTACCTATTGAGTGATTTACCAATAAAATCTCTTGCATAACTTAAGTTAGCCTCCTAAGTAGATTTATTTTGTGAACTACGAACATTATTTCTGGCAACTTGCTGAGTGAGTCCAACGTTGGGTAAGGTAGGCTGGACCAATGCTGCGTTTTAAGTATATCTTCTGGTTGTGTATGTGAATTCCATTTAGATTCTTTCTATGCTGGTTATTTTTTGTGGATGTTGTTCATACCAGTCTGTATCCCGGTCCCAGGTTCACTTCGTCTTGCATTCATAGCGTGTATGTGATTGAAAAAGCTGGGGTCAGAGTGTCTGTCAGTATTCGTAGGTTCTATGCTGTACCTCGGGTGTGTGGAGGCGGGGTCACTTGATCACATACTTTTATGTTTATATGTTTTTTAAACATAAGCGTTTTTATTTAAAACAAGATTTTTCCTTAAAAAAAAAAATTCTATTAGTACTTTTAGTGAATGGTAACAAAACGAAATTTGTTATGGCATAGACTATTGGGTATTTTTTCAGCCCTACCAAATTACCTCTGATTAGAATTACATTGTAACAAAAACTCTCACTGGCGCCACCTGTCCATCGCAAAATTGATAGCTTTGTAGCCAAAACCTACTTTTGGGTGACAGTTAAGTTTTTGTTATTCGTGATCTGTGATCTGTTTCACAGGATGACGTAGGTTTTATTAGTCTGATAGTTTTGTAACATTTTGTGTAAAATCGTGATTCAAAACTAATAAATGAGATTTTTCTTTTTTAGTTCATTGTTAATTTAATCCATATTATTGAAAGTGGTTGTAATAAATTATTGTAAATGCAAGTTTTCCGAAAACTGTACTGTACACTACTCTTAATATTGTCCTTCCAAAAGGAACTACTCGATTTCCTGCAAAACATTTTGATTTTTTTCCGCATTTTTGTTTTATCTCTATGCCTTGAGCCCAATTGCCCATGAAACCACTGTTTGAGCCTTTAAAACCATTTTTTTCCAGAACCAAATAACTGCTTTCTATCTAGAATATACTCTTCTCTTCACAGCCTGAGGAATTATTCGATGTATCATCCTGTTTTACACACACACACAGCAGACCCAAGGCTAAAGGTAAAACACGTGCCTGCATTGTCTGGAATCTGCCGCCACCTAGTGGTTCAGGTTTGTAATTCAGCGAATAACGACCTGCCAAGAGGTTATTAATTTTGCTGCCTACAATCTATGAAACCTTTTACTTCCCTACTTTGGGGTTGAAATGAATGTTGAATTGCTGCGAATGCAAAAACGAAAAGCAGCATTAAAGCACAGTTATAAGTACCATGCATATATCTGTACAGCACCCCAGACAAAGACTGACTCAGACTTGCCTATGTAGTTACTTGTTCACTTGAGAATTTCGAAAGTAATTACTTTGATCGGTGTCTTCTCGCCAACTTAAAAATATTTCTTTAAAAGTATCTACTTTCATTCGAAAAATGTTGTAATAATTTGAAGGAGTGAGTTTTAACAAAGGGTTTACAATCTTTGTTGTCACCACCTCTCCCTCCAACCTATAACGGCCCATACTATAAACCTTGCAATTCTCAGAGTGCGGTAAAAAGCTAAGTGGACTATGACAATAAAAATACCGTAAATTTACCTGCAGAGCTGTTCAAAGCTATCAGCTTACTGAGAGCCATGAACTGCGCGCCTCTGTCTCCTACTTTAATCACACTGCGATGGTTTGCATCTCATAACCCGATAACCTTAAAACGTTGTGAAAGGACTATCAACTTTATTTAATCTTGGAATCTGCAGTCCCGAGCCACTGCTTACTCCAAATTCAGATCCAAAATATCTATATTGCTCTTTAACCAATTGGTATCACGCACACTGATACACCCCCATTCATACTGTACAAAACACTGCATTCCTTATTAGGTTTTATAGCACTCTCAGAAGTTATTAGCTTTTCGCATAAATGAGCAGGTGACTTATTTTAGTGACTACCACCCTAGAAGGGTCTTTTGGCGCTGGTCTGAAAAATGACCTGCCCACAGGTAAGACACCAGCTTTTTCTTGATGCCACGGAGGGTGGGAGGAAGTCCTGGTACCTGAAGGTGGTGAGGTCTATAGCAGGGATACCTGAACTGAAAAGTGTCCCTCTCAACGTGAGAACATGTAGTGTTTGGTAGTCATTAACCTGGCCTGATCTTTACTGCGCACCTAACGCTTTACAATCCGGAAGATCTTTTTAGTGCTCAGATAAATTGGGTCAGCTGCTGTAAACATCTGTGTCCTATCTACACCATTCTACACCATTTTAAATGCAGCACAATCCAGATTAGAGGCCAGTGCAGTGATTGGCTGGCAGCAGACACAGATGTTTTCTCTCCAATCCAAAGATGTTACAAACTGCCACATTCTGAGCCCATTCAAGTCTGTCTGACAATTCTTGTGGAGACCCACGAAGAGGGCATTACAGTAATCCGAATGGGCATTTACTGTGACCGGTGCTTAAATTGCAAAAACAATAAGTGCCAGGGCTCTTGCCAGGAGGCCACTCCAGTTTGCACCACACATTACCCCTGCCAATGATAGTAACAACACAACTACTAACCATTACACACCCACAAGTGTGACAGTTCGGATTATTTCAGGCCATCAAAGCCATAAGAATGGCTTGGGCGGTAGTAGTAGACATTGTGGATGTATATTGAATTAATAATTAACTGTTGTTGTAGTCATCTCTAAATTAGCCAGACAGAAACACCTTGTGGCAGACTGGGATACGAGCCGGTGTTGGAAACCACCGGCTCAAATTCAGCATTGACTGTGACCATCCAAATCAGCTTGCCGCTTTTCAAAGATAAGAATGGTGATATTGGTGGAAGTCTTTTGATGCTATAGAAAGCATTTTCATGTCCAAATCTGTCCACGGTTTTAGGGAGGAGTCTGCATCAAATATTATGTAAAAAGTTTTAACTTTATCAGCGGGATTAAGATTTAGCTGAAAGATGTTTGGTGGCGAAAGGTTCCCAAGGAATATCTATTCTAATGCCCAAGCTTTTAATTGTAACTAGTCAATTTTAAAAGTCTAGAGAGCTTCCATTGTAAACCATTGTAGATTTTCTAATGTGTAAGTAACTGGTACAGAGTCTCCTCCCCAGAATTATATATCGCTTCAGCCTTTAGCACAGTCTCTGTCAAGTGGGATACTGGATGGCTGGGTAATACTGGAAACTCAAGACAGAGCGCTAGTCCTACAACAGGCTTGTTCAGGTGTTTCTCTTCTTACCAAAAACTTAAACATTGTGCCACCATACCCTCTGAAATGATTCAGAAGACCGGTACAGTTCCCAATATTTTTAGGCGTAAGTTAGACTTTGAACAGGGGAAAAGTCACAATGTTGTCTTGCATGCGAATGAATCGCAAATTAACCATCTGCACGTCAATTTTCAACAGGTGCATCATGTACATGAAGTATTCTTGCAAAAATTGCACACACCAAATGTAATGCATAGTCACTGGACTAACTTTTGGAGTATGAAGTAAATAGCCACGGTCACTGAATGGTAATTTGGTGTGCACTAAAATGTAGGCATTTTTGGCTTAGTCTCATAGGTTTGGACTAGAACCTGCTGCACTGACTCTTAAACATATGTGGAGTAAGTTGTCCAAAGAGTACATGAAGTGCACTAGTCCATTCAACATTTTCAAGATGGCTGTGTGTAGGAAAAATAATAAGCTGACTAAAATGAAAATCACAATCACATGCTTGGTGTACGCAGTGTACATTACGTTTTCGTAGACTGCAAAGTAGTCCCAAGAAAAGCTCCAGTTCATGCACGTTATAAACAAAATGTAGTTTTGCTTATGAACTTTTTTTCACCACTTTCCAACTCATCTGAAATTGTTGGATCCAAGAAATGTGGGTTTGTCGCCTACAATTTTTGCACTGAGAGGCAAAAGTAAAGAGAATATGCCTCACCAGGGGACTCCACCTGCTGGCCTTCAGACCTTAGATCCATTACCGGCCCACCAGCAAGAAACCTCAGGATTTTTATCGACAGCAAGCTGGACATGTCCGCCCTTGTTAGCACCGACAATACATCCTGCTTCCACATGCTGAGGACGCTGAAAAATATATGCAAGTGTACACCAAATAACACCAGAAAATCTGTCACCCAATCCCTCATCATCAGCAAACTGGCCTACGGGACTGCCCTCTGTGCAGGTATTACCAACCAACTTACAAAAAGACTATTGACCATTCAGAACTCAGAAGCCAGAATGTTCTTCAACCTCCCACGCTGGTCTCACTTCACACCACATCCGAGGGAACTCCACTGGCTCCCGATACATAATGCGTACAGTTCAAATTTCTCACCCACACATACAAAGCACTACACAGCACAGATACAGCCTTCCTGAACAGTCCCATGCAGATCCACCAACTCTCCAGAAACCTCTGCTCAGCCTGACTCTCACAAGCACATGCCCCACACATACACAAAAGCAGCTCAGGAGGTTCTGCCTTCTCATATATTGTGTGAAAACAAGGAGAGGGGCTCAATAACGTCCAAAGGAACAGAGCACCAAAATATACTGTGAAGTAAAAGATTTTCCCTTTGGGCTGTCTCACATCAATAATAGAGGCACTGCTAAGGTATCCTGTCAAAGAAAGATATCACTTATAGAAATGTCTACCAAGACCAAATGAGTGGCCATATGGGGTTCAAAACTACCTAAAAATATACAAAATAAGAACCAATGAATGAAAATCGATCTTTCCAATAGAGTATCACAAGGGTGATCCAATACACAGCAATGCAATTAACAAAAAACATACGTAGAGTAAATTTAATTAATCAATACATGCTTTATTAAAACAAATTTTAAAAGAGGAGGCGCATCATAGATACAAAAAAAAATGAATCATTACACAAAAAATTCTTTTTATAAAAACCAATTTTTTCATTAAAAAAATATATACACAGATTTTTAAAATCAATCTACCTCACAAGTCTAAATCACACAAATCAAATGGAAGGACACATTTTGCAATAAAAGCACCACAATTGTGCTTCAATGGTGTTGGTTTATGTTCCCTATGGACCAATACCACTAAACTCACTATACCCAGATATTTGGTAATTGGTCCCAGGACAAATACAACTCGGGTTTCAAGCGTCGACGCGTTTCGGTGGACAAATTGGTGGATATATTTTATTTGTTTGATTTGTGTGATTTAGACTTGTGAGGTAGATTGATTTTAAAAATCTGTGTATATATTTTTTTATGAAAAAATTTGTTTTTATAAAAAGAATTTTTTGTCTAATGATTCATTTTTTTTTTGGTATCTATGATGCGCCTCCTCTTTTAAAATGTGTTTTAATAAAGCATGTATTGATTAATTAAATTTACTCTACGTATGTTTTTTGTTAATTGCATTGCTGTGTATTGGATCACCCTTGTGATACTCTATTGGAAAGATCGATTTTCATTCATTGGTTCTTATTTTTTATATTTTTAGGGAGTTTTGAACCCCATATGGCCACTCATTTGGTCTTGGTAGACATTTCTATAAGTGATATCTTTCTTTGACAGGATACCTTAGCAGTGCCTCTATTATTGATGTGAGACAGCCCAAAGGGAAAATCTTTTACTTCTCATATATTGTTCCTAAAGAGTGGAACGATGTTCCACGTCACTTAGAGGCTCCTCATCTCTTGAGTTTCGCAAGAAGCTGAAGGTATGGCAGACGTGAGAGGGTGATTGAAATGGAGGGTAACGGCCTGCTGTTCCGCATTGGGGATGGAGTAACTTACTCCATTCCATGATGGAAGAACCGCCTGTCTAATTTATAAATGACCACCAACAGGAGGTAATTTATAAAATCATTGGCAGAAACCGCCTTCACAGCGGTTCCTGTCAATGCATTGTACTCTGTGCTACATGGCTGAACCCTGCTAATGCAGCCCCGTAATATAGAGTGTTCTTTTTTTCTTTACAAAATGAAAATGCCGAAACAGGATTTTCTGTTTCTAAAGAAAAAACATAAGCTCCCCATACCACAGGCGGGCAGAGCATTATTACAATATTATCTTCCTTACTGACAGGTTTTACCTGGTGGTAAGAAGCAGTAAAAAAATGGCAGCATGTCCACTCAGCTAAATTGGTTGGGGGGGACATGTAGCCATTTCTCAGAGGGCCCTTACTCCCCAGGGCTGTGGGAGACTTTTGGCTACAGCAGACACAGAGTAGTCTCCACCATGGTCAAATGGAAGGTCTGTCCGCATTGAAATCGGGCAGGCGGGCCTTCACGTTGGTGATATACTCCGTCGCCATTGCCTCTCAGACTTTCTTTTGGAGGTAAGATAGTGCCACGAGACACAATATGCCCCACATTTTCTTATGGCTTGTGAGCAGCCATATGGTTTGTTTATTCTTCGCAATGCAAATACTGTCATCAATTTTACTCCTGCCTGATGCTGGCATAACCTGAAAATAACAAGTTTGAATTTTGTTGGATGGTGTGTAGTTTTTAAATTTCCAAATACTTTACTCTCAGATCCACCCCAATGTTTTAAGGTTATTTTTAAAAGATTTTTGTCAGCCTAGTGGGTGTTTGATGCCAGTGACTCTAGACTTACCGGAGGCGCTCATCATAACCGTAAAATTATGCTTCTCATGTATATGCTCACTGGTACGTTTATAAGTTGTACGTGGCCTAGTTTTCCCTTAAACTCATATTTTGGTGCTCTGAGACAATGTCCTAAATTGCTTACTGCTGTTCAGCTACTGCCGTAGAAATGTGTTTATTATTAGAGTTTGTGTATGGAAGCACATCATAAAAGGTATTTAGACTGCAAGTCTACAGACATTGCCCATCTCAAACACGTAAGTTCAGAGCGCATGGAGGTGCTCGGCAAGTCATAGCACTGCTCTTGTATTGGCTTACAAATTGGGTACTGAGTGTGCCAAATGGTAAAGGAATGAAACAAAATACCTACAAAATTCCTACCTTTAACTAAGACGGCCCCACTCTTATATTTTAAAAAATATATATATTTTCTAGGAAAAAAGACAACTTGGCATACAAGAGTCAAAGAGTAACATGAAGCTTAAAAATCTGCTGTTCCTTATAGAATTGTACATTTTGAGGTTGTTTCCCCCCAGTGGTATAATCTAGTTAATAGTATATTCTTACATTCAAGCCACTGTCTATCAAGTGTGTTGCACTCTCCCAGGTTTTTTGTTCCACAGAAAACATTGCCTATACCTGGTTTGTACATGGTCGGCCATTGATGGACATGGCTTAAGTTTGTGTTTGATTTCATTTTGATTAGGGAGGTGGGGTTAGTTGAGCAGCACTCTTCGCCACGCATGCCTTAAAAGTATTGTGATAGCCAATTGTTACTCAGTCTTTGTGATGTATAACCGAGTGAAAGGATATCAGAACCTTTTAAAGGGACTACAGTGGGTGGGGAAGAGCGAAACGTAGTGCGGTCTCTCTTGGAAAATTTATTCTGCTGCCATTTGACATATAAAGTCATATCAAACCATTTGTAATGCCACTTTTATGCCCGTTGCGATTGTATAAGCAGTTATGTACTTAAATTTACAATACTAGGTGCTACATTATTATAAGTAAGATTGTGCCAAATTTGCATAATTTACTTTTGCGTAATTTCACCAAATTTTGAAAAAGAATGTCAAGATTACATGAAACTTATATCTGATATTGTATGCTGTATTTTAATGCGAAAAGCTCACCCTTGCATCAATTTTGTATGCAAGGAACCAACTTCGTTCTACAAAAATAATGCAAAAAACACAAGTGCCTTAAACGAGAGCCACTCGCATTCTGTCTGTTCGCGTTGTCCCGGTGCTCCCACAATAGGATTTTTACCCGAAGTAACACCCAATTACGCCAAGTGCCGTAATAACCTAATGCTGCAGAATTTCTCATACAAGGCAGAATTTATTCATAGCACGTGTTAAGCGAAATTCTGCAAGTCGCGCCAATTATGCCTGCCTAATTGTATTTCCCCCCTGGCTTAATTGCAAGAAACATCTGGTCTTTCCCACTGCACGTGTATCATATGAAAGTCAAATCCTGCAACGGAACAGAGCGCTTTTTCTTCAAAGCGAAGCTAAGTCACCGAAAAGGAAAAACCCGCCAAGCATGAAACACCAGATGATCAAAGGTGCTGTTCCAGTCTGAAGATCAAGCAGGTGATTTGCTGACGGCAACAAATGGAAAAGCTAATACCAAAGTTACTTAAAAGACACCTGGGCCTACACATGAGCCGTTGAAACATTACATTGCCATGTACAAATCTGCTTGCTGGTCCATTTTGGACGATATGAGGCGTTTTAACAATATATATTTTTTTCAAAGTATTTGTTTGAGTCCTGAGTGACCAAAGTTTCCTTCAATGTGTATGTTTTCCCTCGACAGTTTTCCAGTGCTCGATCCAGACAATTGGGGGTAGTGGGGACTTCTCATCGTTTGGTGCATCTCTGCACACCTTTTACTCCTGTGTTGGGATAATTGCTGATTTTGTCTTTGTGGGGACTGCTCAAAGGCATCGTTTTCCCATTGCGTTCACATAAAAACCTGCCTGACAAAGAATGCTATTATTTAACGTCTGTCCACAGGTAATAAACAGTCCTTTTGTGGTTTTTCATTCCTCAGACAGGTCTGCGGTTAAATGCATTTCCCTGACTTGCCACTAGAGGGCGATGTTGCCTTAACAATCATTTGAAATATTCACTTTGTGGGTGGACTGAGCCCTCCTAACCAGAGTCCATACCAAAGCACAACACCTAATTATTATAGATATTTTTTTAACATGGGATATTTTCCGGCTGTTACCCTCACACCTGTTACAGTTTTTTCCGAGTAAGAAAAATATAGTCCGTAGAATTTTTGTTTTGCTCTTGCGCTGCTGTGTCGCACCGAAACAACTGCCCCTAACATTTGAAGCCTTTATTTTTTGGGGGCAGAGTCGCAGCGAGTTGAATGAGGGTTTCGCACCAGGTGTGCTATTTCCAAGCATTGTTAATTTGTTATCTGTTTGTTCTCGCTGCTTTTTGATATTTGAATGAAACAAGACGAGTTGCCAACGCTATAATGAACACAACAAGATGAAATTTCAAAATACATAATAAAGAAAAGTCAAGGTTTGTGCACCTGGACCCCTCTGGGAAATCGAATCTGAACACAATCAACAAAGGGATCCACCCAGCAATGAACGAGGGGGCCTGGGGAGTGGCTGGTAAATCTGGTCAAAGGGCTCCAATTCTGCAAGCTTGGACCACTTTATTTTCTGAGACAGCTCTGCATCCACTGGGGACTTACAAATTCGGTGCTAAGAAATGCATCTTGAATGTTTAGATTTTGTCTTGTAGGGCTAAAACTCCAGTGCGACTTTAACACCGTTAATACGTCCCGTGTACTATTGTCAATACTACAACATGTCTGCTTTATTTTCATTTTGAGAGCAAAAAAGCGTTAGCGGAAATACTTGCTTTGATAGTTAAATTGGGCGAACTCTGCTCCAGTGTGTTAGCTCCTCTTCTCTCCTTTAGACCAGCATGAGCCCTGTGTAAATCACTCTTGCCTCTGTCAGAACCTTGTCCCAAATTCTCTGTACCAGAATAACTCAAGTTACATCCCTCTGCAGAGGCTTGTAGAAAGGAAGGTGTCTCTACAGTGCTCCCCATTCTTTAGTCATTCATGAAGCCCCAGATCTACAACATTATCCCTTGGCAAGCAAAAACGACAGACCATCTCACTGATGAACTGTAGGCTTGTAGTAGCAAACTGTAGGTACTCCTGAATGAAAGTTTGTCATTTGGTTGCAGGTGGGCTAGTCCTTCTCATGCCTTATCAACCCCTTAAAGATTGGGTAGATAGAACTGTCCAGAGCCTCCTGGCACTTGACTGCTGCAGCAGTAGACAAAGCACATCAATGTGCATGACCAATTTGGAGTTTAGCTTCCAGCACATAAAAGCAGAAGTCAAACAAAAGAATGAAGCAGCAGTCAACCACAGCAGAGCGTGGCAGAGAAGTACGCATACACCCAGTAGCTTAGCCTGTCTACTGTTATTGTGTTTTTGTATCTTCTTGTATTTAGTCTCTAAATCATAATCCATCCTGCATATAGCATAAAACATGACCTGCTCTCACCCAAACCATATATGATATAATTCTGTTGCTATGTACAATGCATGTTGAAATCATTATCTCCTGCCAAACACACAAATAAAATAAAATCAATAGGAAATTTAGAACATTTGTTTCCGGAAGACCAGAAGGATTATCTTCGCAAATCTAGTGGGAAAAGATTGCCCTCTGAGTCAATTAACCTGTAATTTCTGAGCCTGTTTCTGAAACTAAATGCACTATATTTTCTACTTTTCAGCATGATAGAGTATGTTTAGTACCAAAGAGCATTACACAAGGATTATTGTAATGCTTCCAAAAATTATTTAAAAAGAAAATGCAATGGTTTGATCTAATCGTGTGCATAGTAAAATCATTTCTAATTAATTACTCTTTATTTATTTATAAAAACTTTTTGTGAGATTTGTGTAAAACAAATTGACTGTTGAATGTTGACCCTGAAAACGTAATTTAGATTCAGAGAATGGATACTACTTGCTAGGTAATCTTGCATCATTACAAGCATTAAAAATCCACTTTTGATGTTTACACTGTAAACACCTGAGATTTTTATGACTTTCATTTTTGTTAGGATTGTTTTATGTTTTCTTTTAGTTCAGGATATTTTGTTTGTAAATTCCTGGAATCTAGATTTAGTTCTGGCATTTGTCGCATAGCTGGAATAAAATGTTCTAGGTAGCAACATGCACATTCAGATGTGCAAATGTAGTGCACACTTTCTATTTTGGCGGAGTTTGGTATCTGTAACTATCAAAGGAACTCACTTTGAAGTTGTGCTTTCTGAGCTGAAGTTCACATATTTAGAGTGTGTTCACTGAAATACCAGGAAATAGATCTTATCGCCACATTATGTTAAGGTACGCAAGCGTGGCATTTTAGTGGCTCCACGGGCCATGAAAAGAGTGATCCTCACCTTTACTTCCTGCACGTCCTTGCAACCGCTCTACTGTTCTCCTTTCCTCTTCCCACACCTGTCCTGAGCCGCTCGCTAACCTCAGGCGGTACCTTCTGTGATCCTTTAAACCGTATCCTGTTTGGAAACCACTTGGTAGGAGATATGACACCGATGCGGTCAACTTTTGCATTACTTCCTCTAACAAGCACCTCCTTCAGTGAAGGTAAATATTGATCGCTGGCGCCATGTTCTTGCGTCAATTACTATTTTAGCGGAGAGTAAGTCAATACGACACTGAAAGCATGCTCTTCAAAGCCGAATGCTGTTGCTTCATGGATTTTTTTGAAGTGATGAACACGCAACCTTGTCCATTGATTGGACCAAGGGATCATGTTTAATTATAAAACAGAAGAGGGGCCCTCCATTTCCATGGAATGAACTCAGTGATCACTTTTTGTGTGTAATTTCCGCAGAACCCCAGTTTGATCAACCAAAGGAGAACCCGCCTGACAACTGGAGTAAAGGGAAGTGTGTGGTGTGTTTAAAATATCCTATTCAGAAAAGAGCGAGAAGTGGTGTGAACTACCCTTTTTTGTTTTCATTTGTGTTGTTATAAAAAAATATATATATATATATATATATATATATATATATTTATTCACTGAAAAACACAGTTAAACTTTTGTTATAGTTCAGCGAACAGAACCCTGAAAAATGCCATGAATTTGGCAGTAATGGTAAACACACATATGTCGCCTGTCAAGTTTTGCTCCTGGTACACAACCTTTTTTACCCAGTACCATTGCTAAAGTGGTGTAGTGAGCATGGTGGGTATTGTGTGTTCAGGTGCTCACCCGGCGTGTGCCATTCAGCGCTGCTTCAGGGGTAATAATGCTATTAGTGCGCAGCGGTGCATGTCCGCAAAGCCTAGGCTTCTGCCAGACCGGCTCCTCCTGCCTGTGCATCCTACCAGAGTCTTTTCACATAGCCTTTACTCAGGGCTTTCAGTGGGCCGGGACTCACCAGTTTTGAGCACCGGCAGTTTTTTAAAGGGGGCCTCGAAACGGGTGCCTATCGGGCTCTGTTTTGTGCCCTGGCACAGGCGGTGCATTCTTTTCCGGACTGCCGTGACAGCAGGCACATGATGTGTGCTGCTCACACTGCTTACTTCTCACTAGTAGAGAAGTTAAGGCATGACATCATGCCAGGTGAGCGTTGTAGGGGGAGGGAAATCCTTTAAAGAGAGTCATGTTCTCTCTGGATTTCCCTTCTCTTTTTGAAACTCAGGAGCAGCAACATTGTCATGGTGTCACCAGGGCTTTAAGTGGAAGCGAATATTATATACAAGCCATAGTTGCTGTTTATTTACCCTAGGCAACTAACAACCAGTGACAAAGCCAATAGTCCTGACTTGTTGTAGGTGTGATGTTACTTGTTGTATAATATATCTGGATGCAATGACGGAAACAGGAAAATACAAGTCAGGTGGCACACTTTGCTAAGCATAGATTTTTAGCGCACATGTTTTTAAGCCACACCCTCAATTACATTGGCCACGCCCCTTTGAGAGACCCCCCAGTTTTCTCACCCCACTTAAAGCCCTGCCTTTACTTATGAAAGCCCTCTCACTTTTCAGTAACTTGCCTTTATCTATTCTTTGGGTGCAGCCACGACTCACATAGAATTGTCTCTTGTCTTTCACTTTTTTGGTTACTATTCCAGTCAGAGCAACTCTGTTAGTAAAAATAAGGTCTTCTGTCTGGCTAGAAGGCCAGCCACACATTGCGCGACTTCCAGTTTGCCGGTATAGCTATCATCCGCCCACACTGTTAAGCTTTGTTCTGGGTTGGTACTCCTGATTGGCTTGCATGTTCCCCATCCATAGAGACTTTTTGGACCTGCCTCTCTGTTGATCCACCTAGCACACTTCACTCTACTCTAGATCCTTCAGTCTTGTGGTGAGTTCTACATCTGCTGATGCTTTGCCTGGAGGACCCTGGCTGGCATCCGCGTCATATTGCACCCGCGTCTGCACCACCACTTAGGGAACACAGCTTTGGCAGCCGGACCAGACCCTTATTTTCACATCCTGTTACCCAGCTGGCAGTGTAAAATACCTCCTTTACCCATTATGATACACCACACAATTATCTTGGGTGTCTCCTCAGTTTCAGACTGTATTGTCGTGTCGCAGTTCTGGGAAGTTTGGGGACGCCCTCTCAAACCAACCTTGCTTTGGAATCAATACCACCCTGAGTTCCTGCCAGAATTATTATGTTTGGGCACTGTCCTCTAAATAATCGTTCTTTCAAAATAATATTTATTAGTGGATCAAATCTACCTTTCTTGCTGAGATTCTATAAGAGTGGTGACAGATCACAGTGCTGTACTGTGATTTCCTCTGTTATATGCTCCATCCACATCAACAACATTGCCAGACTCTGGAAAGGAAGTCATTTAAAGATATGAATCGAGGATAAGCCTTCTGCTATGGACCCCGAATCTGGAATGCCATCCTGTCCAAGATTTGACGAGCTCCTTCCTTCCTCCACTTACGAGAGTAGTTGTATAGTTTTCGGTTTATGGAAATTTAAGACTGCACGTAAATTGTTCAACTGCTCCTTGTCCATGGGCATTACATGAAGAAACACCAAGCATTCTGTAAAAGAGGTGTGCTTGCTTGATACTTGCTATATACCATTTTCAACCTCTTTGGGCAGAGCACCCTTGCAGTACAGATAGGTTTGCATTCTACTGTACACATACATATCTCCCACACCATGTGGGAATCACCATCATTCACAAGCTTTCTCCTGCACTCCCCCATTGCTTGTGCAACCTACAAGAAAGTGTAGTATGGCGAGAGTCTCTCTATCAATCAGGAAATTTGTAGAGCGTGCTACTCACCCGTGAGGGTCTCAAGGCGCTAGGGGCGAGGGGGGGGGGGGGAGGGAGGGGGGTGCTGCTGCTCGAATAACCAGGTCTTGAGTAGCCTCCTGAAGGTTAGTAGGTCTTGGGTCTGCCGTAGGATGATGGGGAGGTCTGTCTGTTGGGCTCTGTCTGAGCTGAGCACGGAAGCAAAGTCCACTTCCTTTCTGCAACCCACCCAAGAGTTCTTAGGTCGAACCTGGGCAGCGCATGTGCTGCTCTGCGAGGCTTGCTGTATTCCGGAATGTAGGGACTTGAAGCTCCGCCCACTCTCTGCCCATATTTTTTATTGGCTTGTGTCTTGTCCACTGTAAACTGTGGCTGTTCATTGGTCAATAGGCTTAGTAGTTCCTCCTTAGAACCGCCTTGTCTCATTTTGTAACCTCCCATGGCGACACTCCCTGTTACCAGTGTTGTTTCTTGATAGGCATTAATTTCAAATAGCAATAGGTCTCGTATTTGCGAGAGTTTTAGCTTTTGGCATTATAAATGACAATGCCTTTTATTTATCTGTCTTAAAAACAACACATAAGTTAAAGGCATTGTCATTTACAGTGCCCATAGCTCAAACTCTCGTAAATGCAAGACCTATTGCATTTCAAATGCTTGGTTTTGTGGCTTTTGGGGCTAGAGTCTGAGATGGCGCCTCCTTGCATGGCAGGAAGACACATATACGAGCAACTCTTGCTGCAGAGGGCAAGCCAAGCGAGCTCCACACATCAGAGTAGCGCTGGTTGTAGCTCTACTGGTTGTCCTTTCAGCTCCTCATATTTAATCAATCTAAGGAGAAGGAAGGAGGCCAAGAGGGGAGGTGCACTGCTAGGGTGACAAGTCCAAAGTGAGGTGATCCTTGGGACAGGTCATCGAGAAGAGAGGTGGTCTAGTGGAAAGATGAGGGTCAAAGGTAAAGTTGGCTAATGAGCAGGGGGTCGAGGGAAGGGGTGAGCTTTGGAAAAGGAGAGCAGGGTCATATTAAGGGTGAGCCATTGATTACGAGGGTCAAAGGAGAGTGCTGAAGGCCCAGCGGTGAGATGGACCAAAGAAGAGGCTATTTGGACACCGAAGAGGGTAAGCAGGGTTGGGGGGGAGAGAGGGAAAGGTCGTTGAGTCAGAGCAGATGTATATGTAGTGTGAGAGGAGGGTTGTCACGTGGGGCAGAGTTGGTCAGTAGAGACTTGGTATCTAATGAAGACCTTAGAGGTGGGTGTTTGAGTGTGGAGGAGTGGAAGTGAGGCGGGCACAAGGAGTGTCCTGTTGTGCGGTTGCTTATGGGTCATAAGCTGAAGGAGAGTAAAGATGCAAAACCTTCACCAACATTTGGTCTTGGTAGTGTCATCTCTGCATTGCAGTGGCTGCCACTGGCACCTATGTATCTCAATACACTAAAGTTTGCTGAGTAAGACTGTGTGGTTCTTCCAGGAATATTTATTTTTGATTTGGGGCAGTTGTGGCCTGCCGGGCTTATTTCATTGTGCATCACAGGGCGTAAAATACAGTGAATGCTGGAGTCTGCAGTACAGGCGGCCGGTCCAGCCGGTTTTGGCGTGTGTTTTTATTAGACAATGCTGCTGCCCTCTTTTGAATATTCCAAGCACGCTCTCTGTGCTTGGGAGGTGGACGAATACTCGGAAAACAGCGTGAAATTGTTTCATTTTCTGCAAAAACCAGGCATTTACAATTCTAGCGAGGGGAACGGGGGCTCGGCAGCTGTCCAAATGTGCCTCCTGCCCAGGGATCCCTGAAGGTGTCGTGATTTAGGTAGATCAGACGGTCTAGTCGCTTAAATCGGAGCATGACCTGGTTTCACGTGCTTTTGTCTTTGAGAGCGAACAAACAGGAACCCCTGCAATGCCCGGCTCGTGTTTCCTTCTTGCCTCTTTGAAGTAAGCTGGTCTTTTCTTTTTCAAGCGAGTTGTCTTTCAGCAGTTGTTGTTTGCTTGTTCTCGTGCCTGTGGAGAACTGCAGCCAGGTGCTTTTAACATGGGCATGTAATGAAAGTTTGGGAAAGGGGGTGGAATTATTCATTTTTAGACGTGTGAGAAGTTAGCTTTTGAAATCTTTTTCAGTGAAAGGGTTATTGTAAATGAATCACCAGTCTGCTGAATATTGGTTGGAAAAAAATAGTAATTAATTCACCTCTCCACCCCTACCCCGCTTTGTGTATGGGCGACAAGCCTCAAAAATAGCAGAAATACCATCCCACTCCCCTTAAACCCTCCCCAGTGACCTGGTTGACCTTGACACTTGACTTCCTTCTCCTATTTAATCCTGAGAGACTATAGTAAAGGCAGGAGGTGGAAACATAAGGCCTTAGCTACCTTATGTTGCAGAGGCTGCCTGCATAAACCCCGAGAACAGGAGCACGCCATATTGAAACCCATGACTACCCTTAAATTTATGTCATTTACCATGGTTACTGTGGCTTCCAATTGTAATGATCTCTTGCCACATTGGCACTAAGAAGTTCTGCACTCTTCAAATATGATACCGCTTGTCATGCATGGTGTGCACCAAATTCTTCACTTGCATTCAAGTGAAAAAATGCTTCTGTGTAACCAACACTGCTGGTTCACCTCCACAAGGCTACTGTCCTACCAGGACTCTTGTAACAATACGCATCTTCAAATTGAGATCACAATCGAAAGGCATTCAGAGGATCATGTTTTGGTATTCTTAGTTCCTCTGTCTTGAAACTCTTCAAGTATGAGGTTTTCGTGAGAAAATAAAGACAGAGCCAAACACTACATTTCGGCAACAAATTTAGGGAAAGTGGCAGATGAGTAGAGCGCAGTTGTTAAATTTGGTACCTGTTTTTTTTCTCTTCAAAAAGCTTATTGAGCATGCATTGGGTTATGTTATACCATTAAGAAACGGTACACCATAGAATAAGTCGCTTTCAAATCTGTGAGATCCTTTAACACCCACGGCCAGTGGCTTCTATGAGACACAGAAACATTTAGGACACCACCACCCATCACTGCATTGGATACATGTTCCATCTGCTCCCCCTGCCAGACAAACTTAAATGTGAAACCGCTGCACTAATCACAAATTTTTTTTTGATATTCATGAAATGGTCAAATTAGTTAATAGACATCAGTTTATTCTAGGAGACTTTTCATGGCAGGTTAGTGTCAGCTGTGTGTGCATGTAGGATATACCATTGGGCTGTTTAGTATGTCTCCCTCTACCACCATAAATCTAATTAACTTGTGTCTTTCCATCACAGTCTACCAAAGGAGGCGCCAAGAAAATAGCAATGCAGCCTGATTGTCAGGTTGATGTTTTATAACTGCACATTACTTCCACACTTTTCCATATGCTTTATAGTGCATTATAGACGAACTGCTAGGTGATTTTATTTGTAGACATTCCCTTCCTGCTTGATTTTGAATCCACTGACATTCCTGGGTTCCTTTGTGTATTATGCCGGCCTGCATACTACCTTCTAGTAATCCTTTCACAACAGCAATAGGGCCCCAGGATGCTTTACTTCATTTGGAGAAGTCAGAGGACTTCTTTTAGCATTAAGAGTTGAAACTTAGTGGTGCTCATGACCACTGTAATCTGATGTAGGAGTAAAACACACAAAGTGTGATGGGAGGAATGCTTGCAGAAAGTCTAACCACTGGCAATCGCTTGTGGTAGCATTCCAATCCAGCGTTCGTTTTGCCCCCATGCCACTTCAGAATAGACCCTGCCATATGCAAATTAGTTTTTGGCCTGCTCCAATAGGAGCAGTCTAGCCCGAACCGCAATCCAGGTTCTCTCTGAACCACAACACAAAACCGTTTTGGGCTGATAAGACCTCTTTTGTCAAGTGCTGCATACCCTAGATCTGTTACAGTGTTGCATCAAACACACAAAAGGTCATGGGAGGATTGCTTGCAAGAAGTCTAACCACTGGCAGTCGCTCAGGTTGCATTCTAACCCATTGTTCTTTTGCCCACCATGCTACTTTACATTAGACCCAGCCATACGCAAATCAGCCTTGGTCCTGCTCCAGTATGAACAGTCTGATCTGCCAAAACGGCCTGCTTGATGTCCCTTGGGCCACGATACCAGTGGAAAGATGCAGTTATCAGCTCAACAATCTCTGGAACTAGGATGTTGATTTCATCCTTATTTTTGTTGTCTGGCATGGATCCGATAGAAGATTTGACATTCTAATCTTCGCTGCTGCTTGGGGAGCCTGGTCAATAGACATCATTTTACTTTACATTTAATCTATAGCAATTTTCTGACCATAACCCATTTCTAATCTTTCATGGTGTGTTAAAAGTATGTATCTTGAAATGAACTTCTTACACACTGGTAACTAAATAGATGTTGGGTTTCATGTTGTAACATTAAAGACTACACCACTACATTGGAGCATTTTGCTACTGTTTCTTTTTTTATATTATTGCTTTTGCCACACTAGCCTACTTTTTGTTTGAGAAATACACTGAGTTTTCAGTGCAAGCCTGCATTCCGTTTCTTTGTTCAAAGCACTGTTGGTGCTATTTGAATGCTGACTCTTCATTGCAATTCATCCTCCACAATAAAATAAAAGATAAACATATTTCGTAGCCACACTCCCAAATAATAGCGAATTAAAAAAAATATATATATACAGCTAATTAAATATGCACAGGGCCTATGGACAATGCAACTCTGCTGCCCTTTATGTGAAGATATTAACTTATCACACTTGCCATATAATCCATCATATGCTGTATTACTTGCACATTCTATCATTCTAGCTCAAATGGATGAAAAATTATTACAATTGTTGCACAAGTGGTGCAATGCCAAGCCTGACCAGCTGGAAAATGTAGTGGTTCACCTCGCTTAGCAGCTGATTGCTGTGTTTAGGCAACTGATGCAGGGACTTTCTGATGTATACTTCTAACCACAGCTTCTTCACCTTTAGACTAATCCGAGGTGCTAGACTGGATCTGGATTTTTAAACCACGGTTGTTCCGATGCGCTAGCAAGAGGCAGTGGCCTCCTGCCACCCAGAAGTGGTAGTGTAGAACCAGTATATAGGTCTCACCACTGTGTGCTGACATCAGTTCTTTTCTTTCCATGCCACTCATCACAGAGCCAGAGCTCTACTAACCTTTAGTGTTGTACCAATGCCTAAATTAAAATAAACCATTGTGCCAAGGAAAATGTCCCTGCCACAGATGAGGGGTTTCAAACTGTGCTGCAAGTGCAGGAAGCAGATTTCAGTTCAGGATCTGCATGACGTTTGCTTGTGGTATCTCAGCTCCAGTTATTATTCAGGGTGCTTCCTGATGCACTCGAAGGCAATCAGAGAGCGGAAAGTGCTACATTGCAGAATAGATGAGAAGGTCACCCTCGAAGCAATGTTCCCAATCCCATTTCTAGTTGCAGGCCATTCCCCTTCAATTTTCGGGGCTGCTTCCATGCCAAATTGTGATCCTAATCCAAGGCCTCAAAGTCCAAGTCCTGCAGGAAGGCCAAGTAGGATTTGTCCCCCTCTTGCTGCTCTGTTTCAGGTAAGAAGCTGCATTGTTGGCACTCTAGGGACCTGTCACCGTGACATCTTCTCACTCTTATCCCATTTATAGACTGGTGCTGGCACACTATAGTTTGACAGGCCTATGTTAACCACACTGCAGATAGAAGCCTTAAACCGGCCATCCTGTCCTACTCCAATGTGATGCTGGCTCCCTTTGAAGTGCTTTTGACCCCTACAGACCACCAGGGGCCAGCGGTTGCACTTCCACCAGTGAGTTCATCCCTAGTGCCAACTGACCCCACTAACCCTCCTTTGGTTTGCATACCGGCACTGGCACTTAGCTCCAGTACTGCTCCGGGGGGAGGCACTCTAGCTATAATCGCACCAACACCAACCTCAAACTCCAGCGGCATCCATGCCAGATTCGGTTCGACATTTCCAGACCTGGCGTTTGCCCCACCTGTTCTATCTAGCACTACAATATCACCAATGCACACCACCCAACTTAAGAAAACAATCACCTTCCGCTCTGACTCAGATGTGGTCCATTCAAGGGCCTCAGAACATCGCAAGCTGATGATGATGATGAGGAGGAGGAGGTGTACAACTCTTCCCCCCTCTCTATACTAATCCTGAATTGGACACGGGCCTACAAAATGCTACTGAGTTAAACACATACACTTGGACACTGAGTTGGAAATTGTGCAGTTCCACCCACAGAATAAAGTGCCTCCTTCGTTATGATTGTCCATAAAGAAAGAAAGTTTATCTGATAGAGATATCTAGCTGCAGATTCCTTAACTTTTTAATTCTCCCCAGACGCCAATCTGGGTCCGGACATGTACCTCTGCGCGCCGGGCGACAGCGTCATACAGCTCTGCGATGACGTCGACTCCGGTCATGATGTCAGTGGAGCCATACAAGTCCTCTCCGGGGGACGGACTTCCATTTCTTCTTTTCCGCGCTGTAACGTGGACCAGGAGTAGCAGTTCCTCAGGTCATTGTTTCTTGACCTACTTCGACACCTGGTGTCGGTGGAACAGTGTTTCTTTGTCAAATGTCGACAGGTTTCAAACTTTGTGCGTCATGTAGCTCACAAATGTCGGTGACGGACCTGCATACAATTTGTATGTGGTGTCTAGATGAGCACCACGACGCAGAGGATTGTGGTTCCTGCCAGAAGCTAAAACCGAAGTCGTTGAAGGAGCGACTTTTGAAGTTGTTGGCGGCGTGCGTATCGTGATCCTTGGAGGCTTCACAGCCTCGGTCTTTGTCATCCCGGGAGGAACATTTGCAGGGTCGATCTTGGAGCCGAAGCCGGTCTGGGGGACGTCGTTCTCCAGGAAAGTTGAAAGGTCAGGGGTGGTTGTAGTCGCTGCATTTTCGGACTTCACCGCATGGAGACTCCGTCTCCCTTGGCTTCTTCCGCTCAACGGCTGTGGAAGCCGTAAGCGACTTCGCCCCGTGTCTCCCCATGTTTCCGGGAGCAGGTGCGTCGATGGCTCAGATGAGGGAGTATTAGGATTGCTTACACCTTGTCTTTGGAACCCCAATCTTTCTCTGGAGCACCTCTAGGCCCCAAGGAGGTGAATTGGGTGCCGTCAGTTAATTTATCCTCTGTCACGGTTGAGCCAACGGAGTCAATGGATCGACGCCGGTCCACATCGGCTGACGTCGCTTTAGCGCAGGTTCACAGCCCTTCGGGATCGTTGCCTACGACGCCTGTCTTTGACCAACCGACTCGGATATTGACGTCGGCGGTGCCGTTCAAAGTCGCCTTTCCTTCCCCAGTCGATGTCGTGATGGCTCCGCTTCGGCATCAGATAGTGATTCGGCTGTGCAAACTGAGGGGATTTTACAATCTGCGGCCCCTTTCCAGGAAGAGGGGTAGGGAGGTCCACCTGGATCACCAGGGGCCGACTTATTCAGCCCATTTCCGACACCAATGTATTTCAGGTGGAGGAGAGCTGGCTTACAGCTCTTTGAGGCTAGTGGGCTGGATTCTTAGCCAGACTCTGGGTTGCTTTCTCCCTCTAGTCTTGCCACGGAGTCACGTTTTTCCTTTGCAGACATGCTGAGGAAAGTGGCTGCAGTTTTGAACTTGTCACTGCCCACGGTGCAGAGGTCTACAGACCCTTTGTTTGAAATCCTTTGCCAGGAACAGACTGGAGAAGAACCTGAGAGGCCATATTTGATGTTTTATTAGGTGCTTGGGCCAAGCCTCAGTCTGGGGTCTCAGTGGACCGTGATGTTGCACGTAGGCATTTGCCTGAACCTGGGGACCCAGTTTGTTTGCATAGACACCCTTCCACCAGTGGCCTGGTGACTCAGGCTGCAACGTCTTCTCAGGATGTAGATTCTACTCCTAAGATTCCAGTGGGTAAGGATGCTAGGGGTCGTGATGCTTGTGGTAAGCATATATTTGCTTCAACCAGCTCAGAATTGAGAGCCACCAAAACGTCTTGTCTGCTGGGGCGCTTTTCCTATGCCTTTTGGAATTTGTCACAGGACATGCTCCCATCTCTTCCAGATAACCTCCGTGCTGAGATAGGCAACTTGATTAGAGATGGCCAGCAGGCTGCTATGCTTACCATAAGGTTGGCATGGACACAGCGAATTCTGTGGGTCAGGCCATGGCATCTGTAGTGGTGCTAAGGCATCAGGCTTGGTTGGCATCTTCGGGTTTCTCAAAGACTGTCCAGTCGGCTTTGGCCGATATTCCATTTGATGGTGCCAGTCTTTTTGGGCGATCAGGCAGATGCTGCGGTAAGACGCTTCCATGTTAGACGGAAAACTACAGAGTCGTAGTCCTAAATTTTCTGTCACTGTGTGCATTGCTTGTCTCTAGGCTTGGGATATATGTTTTTGTAGGTCAAGCAGTAGCCTTATTAGGACGTTGTATATGTCCAGTTTCGGTTTTAGTACTACCATGTGTGCTGAGGTGAGGAGCAGTGGTTATAACCTCAGTACCATTTTCTTTTTTATTTGCGTATTGATTTAAATGAGTAAGGGAGGTACCCTTTGTTTCCTGGCCTCTGAGGGTGACCTTTCTGCTCATGAAGCTATTATTAAGAGAGGTGTCTTCCTGTATGGAAGCAGATCTGTTGCATGCTTCTCGAAGCAGTTCAGTATACAAGTTGCACCGATTTCTTTTTCAATTTTCCTTTAGAGGCATATAGTGACAGAAGAGGGTCTGAGGACTGTCTCAAAGTACAATCAATCTGAATGAGACTTTATACAGTTTTTGGGTGTCATAAAGTACTTATGATTATCCTTTTGTGGTAAAAGAATGTGGGCCTTGTCTGTGGAGTCATAAATAAGGCCCCTGATAACAAATGCAGGTGTACCTCAACGTTGCTTGGACACAGTGTGGGCCAGTGGGTGACCTGTCCTGATTGGCTATGTGTTCCTAACTTGGGAATGCACGCACCCCTCTGGCCATGTGTGCTTTTTTAGGGCCAATCTCCCTAGACCATTGTTGTGTTGCTGCGCTTATCTGGGGGAATGACCCGAGTTTCCTGTTTGCGGGTTAGTCTACCGGCTACATGCCACCCCACCTGTGATCTGTCATGTAGTAATCTCAGGCTTAAGTCGCAGAGCCTGTCTGTCCACGTATTTCTGAGCTGATGGAGAGTTCATGACAAGTGAGTTTGATAATAGTGATGCGATTCCGCTCGTATATGCAAGTGTATTATTATGAACATTGGCATGGAATTTATCAATATTAGCATTCCCCCCTCTAGTTGAATTTTCAACTACATTATCTAACCCAACCTTCATGATTGTCAATTTATTGGGGATATGTTGTTCTTCAGCCGAGACTACTACTATCTTCCTAGTTACTTGCATTCTACCCAATTTGAGGACTGAGTTTTAGAGCAGGAAACCCCCAATTGAATATGAAAACGGGAAACAATGAAGTGCACAGTCTGGTCAGCTACTGGGGTAGCCAGGAAAACCAGTTCATGTACCATTCCTGCTCAGGGACACCTCCCTCCTCACGCATGTCTCTTTGTAAATGGTGCAGTGCTTGGATGGCAAGAGTTAAAGTCCTGTTGTCTAGGTCATTTCCTAAGATAAACGTGCAGCAGGACGATCCGATCTTGGCAAACACCCCTCCCTCCATTGCGATCATTAAATTCAATACTTATCAATGTTGCGCCATCATGAGGCGGAAAGCTGTTAGTTCTTCCTTGATTTCATTAAGGCCGATCTAAGTGCTGTTCATCATCTTGAGCATTTCCCACCTGGTGATTTGAAACCAGTGGGTGTTCACTTTCACCTGCACTGTAAAAAGGTTATGGACCCTCCTGCGTTTATTTGTGCGTCAGCAAACAGTCTGAATTCTTCTGGAATGTCCTAGCACTGCGCCCAGCCAAAATACTCAGAAGTTCTTTTTTCTCGATCCCGATTCACCAGTCTTCTTCTTTAGTGGATGTTGGTACAACTCTGGCAGATCTTCTCTGTGAATGACCAGGATCGGGGTGGCTATGGTGACAAGGTAGCAGAGGCCCTACCATCTGGGGATGAGCTGAGTTAAGGCAAACTCGCTGCATTGCCAGTAGTTGTCTATCAGCGTGGACGTCCTCCATTGCATGTCTAGAATATGCAGTATTTTTCCTCGGTGTTCCTTTGTTCCCAGTGGAATGGCTCCTTTACCTCTGAAACACAAGTAGTATAGTGTAAGTTTACGTACAATTAGAGGATTCTCCTTCCCTTCTAACCACATATATCTATTTACCTCAGTAGCCTAGATTTCCTGACATGGGGTGTCTATGCTGTGGTTTAACCCTCTGCTACGAGATTTATTTCCCTTTGTATCGTCGAGGTGGATGGCCATACACTGGAACTCCATGTCTGGGGTCCATTTGTTACCTCCAAGAATGTCTTCTCTGAAAAGACTGGGTCAAACAGTATCCTCCTCTATGGTGCCCCTCCTGCTCATCCTATCTAGCTCAGTCTGAATGCCGCCAAGTTCGGTGAAAAGGTCGTGATTGGTCTTGTTTTGGGTCAGATTCACTACTACTATATGGGGTTCTACTTTGTTGGGTTGTATCTTGGCCCTAATTCTACATAGCTATACGTGGAGAAGGCATTTTGCTTTTTTCGGGGGCTACCTCTTGAGACAAGTAAAGCCTGGCTGCGCCTACTGCATGTGCTATCAGCGAACAGACATAACATGACCTGGCTGTTGTCTTTGAGCCCACGGCGGTCAAATTCTGATACCATGTAATGTGTAAGAGAGAGCTATGTAGTGGGTGTGGAATGCTAGTGGTGGGTTTGGTGTAATTAGAAGTGATATGGGGGAGGTCCCTACCCAAGCACGGTGATAGCTTCGGAGTGAACTCCATTTCACTAGGCAGTACTTTTGTGATTAATGGATGCGGAAACACCCACAGTAAACAGAGGGTACATACAAGTGCAACAATACATAAATTATTGAACATTGCCTATCCTTAGGATGAGTCTACGGGAGATATATTGTAGTCCTCTAGTAATTGGGGGTTATTGATTTGAAAGTTAGAAACAAAAAGTTCAAGATGCAGTTCGTAGTTCTTAATTCGCACTCTGTTGATCTCGTTGAGATGTTAATTTGGTCACTGAAAAGGTGCCGCGCTTGGATGTTCGATTGCCAACCTGTTGAATAAGAGCTACGTTTATTTGGATAATTCAGAAAACAATATTGCATGTGCCATTGTTCTCCATTCGGGTTTCATATATTTTTTTTTTATAAGTGAGTGCTTTCCACTCTCTATTCACGTAATTTTAGTGAGGCGCCGGAAGGTGGCCCCAGTCGGGTATCTATTTTTGAAAGTAGGTTATTGTTCATGGGGTCCATTAATTTTTATGGGTTGTTGGGCCTCCCCCCTCTCCATACTTAGCTGGGAGTTTAGACTGGTGCAAGATTTTTATGGGGTAATCTCGTGAACATGGGATGGTATTAATTTTAGCTAGGGTTCCATGGGTGTCACCAGCCCTTTTCCCTAACGTGTACATGGGGGGGGTGCTATCTGTGCGGGTGGTGTCTTTTGACTTACAAGTGCACCGGACTATGTATAAAGAGGGGGAGCGCCGCAATTGCATGTTGTTGGTGATCGCAACGTGCCCCGAGGTCATGTGTGTACGTACCCCTCTAGTCCTGGCATAAAGTGTGACATTCCCTAGTGGCACCAGGTATCTTTACTACGCCCTTTTCTCTAGAACTTTCTTTTTTGGGCTTCTTTTTATCAGTCTTTTGGCGCTTACCCGTGATCTATCTTATTTTATCAGGAAAAAAATGGAGGTGGTTGGAAAGCTGTCCCGTGGCCTCCGTATGCTTCTGATATTGCAGTGTCTGAGATTGGGCTTATTGTTTCCTTCAGATGGTTTGTGAAAGGCCTGGTGTAATGGCTGATTGCTTGGCTTGAAATGAGGATGAGCACATTCTTGTGTTCCTACCTCGCAGAGAGCTGTGATGGACTTGCGGACTCCCTTTTCTCAGACACCCACCTCTCCTTTGGACCATGACTTTTTCTGGGTATTTGGATCTGTGGTTCTGAGCTTTGAATAGGGGCTTCTAACAGGCGGCGAGCTTCTGTTATTTTTCTGGAAGGTCACGAACCGGCGAACTGGTTTACTTGGAAAATTTTGAGAGAGAAGAGAGGAAAAACTTTGCTGCATGGAGAATTTAAAGTTTAAGGTCAAGTACTCGTTAAAATGTGTCTAATAAAAGTGATGGACTGGAACAGTTGTTTATTCAGGCGGACCTCACTTCCGGACTGACTTGGTGCAGCGCGGCACTTTGCAACCTGATGGATCTTTTGCGGTGGAGGTTATGGGGTCTACACTATCCCGTGCGTACGGCAAACCTGGCTCCCGACACTGGAGGACAGGTTCGTCATGGAACTTAAAGGGGGCCTCTATTTGCTAGAGGGGGCTACCTTTATTTTTTGGGGCGCTGTTGGAACTTCAGGCCACTAAGTAGTTTTGGTCCTAGGCTGGGATCCCAAGAATGGGGTCCTTTCGATTTGTTAATCGGAACCCGTCCCAATTGACTTGAGGGTGCGGGGACCTGGTTGCCTGCTTTTAAGGACTGGACATGGAGCTGCCCTGCCCCTCGTCAGACTGCCCTCTCCCCGGGGTATGGTCAGTCAGACCCACCTTGGGGGATTAGTTGCAGAGTGGGGCTTAGGCTCCAGCAGGAACTCTAAATGTTTGTCTCTAGTGAGGATACCTGATCGACAAAACATATCCAGTAGCCCTGAATTCCTGAATGCAAGTAAAGGCGTAAATTCCTAATGTTAACTCATTGGTCTTTCTTTAGAGTTTTGGTACTGTGAATTTTGAGGTGTGCATGAAATGGATGCTACGCATTGGGGTTTTGACTTACTGTACATCTGGGTTCTGTGTTAGTGTGAAGGCATTGCCGCCCCAAACAGTTACCCCTTCCTGTCGCGGTTGTCTCCCCGGTGGGATGGGTTTCTTGACTGTTGTTGCTTTCGCCATTCATATGTCCAACTGCCTGATCCCTGTTGCAATGGTGTGGTAGCTGACTGTCTTCCCTGAGGCTGTGTGTAGGGTGCCTTCAGGTCTCCCTGAGTTTGGTCTTGTGAATGGAGATTTTGCGGGGACTGGCCCAGGTTTATCGACATCTGTTTGTGGTATGCCTTTAGCCAGCATCAGTCAGCCTTGTGGCCCATTCTGTGATAGTAGTAACATTCTCCAAGGTCTAGCTGCTGTCAACTTCCCTGACTTCTGCCATTATAGCTAGGTTAAACTACTCTGGGGTTTGGCGGTGGAGCTTCCTTCAAGACTGGTGCCATTTGCAAACTCGCAGCAAATAAAGGCCACCGTGGGCGGTCTTTTTCAACTTGTATTGGACCAACTTAGAAGTGTCTTTCTGGGTTTGCTCCTGTTTCTCCCTGTCCTTTTCTTGTTTTTTCTTGTAATAGTGCAATATGTAGGCCTGTATCTCCCACCAGGGTTTGATGACTAACCCTACTACGCTGTCCAAACTGCTCTGTATCGCGGTGGGCAGCCCCTTTTTGAGGATATTATAAAAGAATGCGACTTGCGGGCCCATATCAGTCCATGCTGTCATGTCTCTTGTCCACATCATTCACTCATTCTATCCAGAAAATCAGTTATGGTCTCCCCAGCTTTTACAGTTTCTGCCATTAACTGTCCTACATCAGGGCGGTTAGGGAACATTTCCCTCAGAGCTGGCAATATTTGGTGCCTGTATGAATTGAATGTGGCCCCATCATGCTCTGTGATTGTCAGCAAGAATGCTGGGATGTGAGCTTGGGCGAACACCGTGTTAGTCTGTTCTCCGATGAGGTTAATTTGCAGACTTTTGACATCGCCTATCACTAGATTTACTCCTGCAGTGTTCTTCTCAAAACATGAGATTCATTTCTGCTCCATCCAGCAAGGGCGGCAATTTGGTCCTTGTCCCTTTTTTATCCATCTGACCCAAGAGCACATTGATGGTCCCTGGCGTGCCCTTCTGCAATAGCGGGAATATTTTGGGTTGGGGTTTCTCCACTGGTCTTTCCCCAACATAATGTTCCCATCTTCTTAGACAATCCTGCATGTGGGGAAGTTCCACTTGGGATCTCCCCCTCCATGCCGGATGCAGTCTTCCAAAACTGGCATTGCCTTTGGTTCAAAGGATCCCACTCCGGCCAGGGTCTATCGTACTAGTCTTGTCCAGCGGGCCAGCAGGGGGCAAAATGGTTGTGCAAAGATCTCACCATCCTCTCGGTCCACTATCTCCCTTGGGGTCAGTCTGTCTGTACTGCACATTCGGAAGCCGCGGACGTCTTCGTCTCTGCGCCCCGTGTGCGCACGCCACAAAAGTGCCATCTTTACTTCTTAGTTGAGTTTGCACCAGGCTACCCTGGTCTATTATTTCCTGGTTAGGCCCTCTCCTGCGTTGAACTAGTGAGGTTCGGACTGCAACCGAAAGCTTCTCTGCAAGTTCTGCCTCTTATCAAAACAGTGCTCTGTACCTACCCCCGCCCTCCTCGAGTGCGGGTGCACTGCTTGCATACTTGCTGTGCTTCCAGGGTGCGAGTTTTCTCTCTCTCCTTCCTTAGTTCGCACCTTTCCACTAAATCCCACTTAGATTGCCTCCTTCGCTCTGAGCTATGCGCTGTTCTTTTGGGTCAGAACTTGCCTTCAAACTTGCTTCCTGTAGTTTCTATGGCTAAATGAGCAAACCTTCCGCCTTGTCGTTCGATCCCGAAATACTAGGATACCTTTTCTCACCCCCACTAGTTGAATCATTGTCCAGAACCGCTGTGAATCTCCCTGTCACTCAGGTGTGTTCACCTGGACCGAAGGCCCCCCCTGCACCGCTGGGATTCGATGGGCTGAACAGGGGGTCGAACTTCGGGGAGCTCTAGCACTGGGCTGGGACGATGCTGGGATTGTCCGGGCCTCCCGGCCTATTAGATTCTCATGCATGGACCTAACAGTTCTTTGTTCGGTAGGGGACCCTCCGGCTCCCTCAACTGGTGGGTTGGTGTATCCTAATGTGGGGATAGCTGGCATCGGGGAGAGCACCTCCATACCTGCATATGGCAGGGGAGGTCCGGTCGCCTTGCTTCTCCAGTATTGAATCTTTCATAGATTCACATGCTTGTATCTTCCCCTTCGTCATGGTGGGAGTCTCACTGTAACAGAATGACCATAGCAGTACTAGAAAAACTGCATAGGTGATTCCCTTAGGGAATCACATTATTTGGTAACCAAACCTCACCATTATTTGGTCCAAAACTCAGCCAATCAGCTGCTAGCCCTGACATCACACTCCCCAGCAGAGCCACCATACCTCAGATTTCCAACTGCCTTCGTGTGAGAAGGAGTCTCCGTGAGCCTTGCTCAGTTTTGTTCCTGAGTGAACTTTTGACCTTTCCAACTGAAAGTTCTTCTGGATTTAAGGTACTGTTTTACATCTTATACCTATTATGGCTGAAAGCTCTAAAAAGAGGCTCTTCAGGCCCTGCAGATCCTGTGGGAAACCTAGACTGTATTCTGAAGATCCCCACAAGGACTGCTTGTACTGTCTTCATTCTAAACATGTGCCTAAAGACTGCAAACACTGCAGAACCTTTTATGCAAAAACGCTTAGAGACAGGGAGGCACGTTTACTGTTGTGGCTTCAAAAAAAGAAGGTCATTTCAGATTCTGACTCTGAAGAGGAGGTTAATATTCAGTCTTCTAAGAAGAGGAAATCTGCTCCTGAGGAAAAAGTGGAACCTAAAAAGCAGAAAACCAAAGACAAAGAGGCTTCTTCGTCTTCTCTTCCTCACACTCCTCTGAAGAAATCCTCAAAGTCAAGGGAGGTGTCTTCAGCTCCGTCTACGAAGGTTGGGGCGTCGCCGGCGCTGATTTCTGTGAAAACGTCTACAGCTCCGTCGACGACGACTTCGTCGACGACTACAATCTCGACGGCGATAGCTGCGTCGACATCGACGACTAAAACAACGTCGTTGAAGAAGGGTTCGTCGACGGGAAGAGCGGGGTCGACGACTTCATCGACGATAATACGTATTTTTTCGCCGACGAGAACTCCTTAGACGGGAGCTCCGTCGACGAAGTCTTTTAAGTCCCCAAAGGCAAAATCATCGATTTAATTAAAGTCCCTTCCACCGTCGACGGGCTCGTCGACGGTGAAGAAATCTACAGATTTCACAGGCTGGAAAAAAAATTCTCCGCTTCCTCCATCAAATCTGCTAGAATTGCATTCAGAGGATGAAGAGTCGTCGGGAGTGGCTTATGTAGCCCTTCTCAGCTTCAAATAAAGAGTCAGGAAACGGATGAAGAAGAATATCAGGAGGTTCAAGAGGTGTTCTCATTCCAAGATCGTCCAGTGCACGAATCGAAAATGCATGAGTCTTTTCATCAATCATATGATTATGAGGATGAGGAAGAAGCACAGCCTGGTGTGAGAGAAGAATCTGTCTCAATGCCAATTTCTCTGGTGACTGACTTACGTCTCTTGATCAATGACTATTGCCGTCGTTTTCCTGAAGCTAACGCCCCAGCCTCGAAGTCTTCAGCCAGTCCTACTCAAGTTCAAGTAACTCAACCTCCACCTCCTTTTTCAGTGCAAAAGGTTCAATCTCCTCCAATTATTACAAGCGGGGATGATTTAGCGGAGAGTGATGCAGAGCAACCAGAAGGAGAACTTCTTCACGAAAATACAGTTGGGATAGAATGGGATCAATATATTCTACCTACTACGCCGTCTCCATTGCCGTCGCCAGCAAACTCTCCTCCACAGGATATTAGAGGATTCCATGATATTATAGAAAAAGCATAAAAGAGATTTGAACTCCCACTTCCAGTACAAGAAACGGAGTGTTTTCTCTACGATTTTAAAGAGGACTCAAGAAAATTCATTTGAGCGATTCCTATTATCGATCACATTTGGGATGAGGGTTTGAAAATAGTGAAGAATCCGGTCTCGGTCGCTGCCTCGGTACCCAGGATAGAGAAAACATATCGAGCCCCAGAATCCTCTCCAGCATGCTTAATTGGACATCCGCGGCCAGAGTCTGTGGTGATGCAAGCCGCTCAAAGACAGTCAAAACCCCAGTTTCAACTTATGCAGCTCCTCCTGATAAGGAAGGAAGACGAATGGATGGTGCGGGGAAGCGCTTTGCTGTGATAGCAGCAGGTTCCATTAGAGCTGCAAATTCTTTAGCGCTCATTAGTAGGTATAATAGGCAGATGTGGTCAGATATAGCACCGTTGTTGGCCTATCTGCCTGAGGATAAGAAGGAAGAAGCGGCCGCCATTTTACAAGATGGGGCTAGGGCGGCATCTGAATCCATAGATATTGCAATGGATATGTCTTCTGTAGCATTCAGGCAAATGGCAGGTGCAGTGGCTCGCCGAAGGCAAGGATGGCTTAAAGCCACTTCTTTTAGACCGCAAGTCCAAGCGAAAATAGTTGACATGCCGTTCGACTGAGAAAATCTCTTCGGAAAATATGTTGATGATGCTCTCCAAAGTATCAAAGCTGACACAGACACTGCGCGAGCGTTGGGCTCTCTGCAGCAGGGCAGATTCCAGTCCTTTCAGAAGAGAGGAACTAGAGGACAATACAATCAAAGATCCTCGTATCAGTCCAGCAGATACCAGCCATACAGTCAGCAGGGGTATCGTCAGTTTTCAAGCAACCAACAATTTCGATCCTCCAACATCCCGTATCAGCAGCAGTCCATAGGGAAGTCTACTGCGAGAGGTAAATCGCAACAATCTAATAGAAGACAGTGACTCAGTCAAAGCGCCCGCCACATGCTCAGACCTCAAGGATCAATACCTTTCTCTCTTTTATCAGGAATGGCTGTCGATAACAACAGACAGATGGGTACTGGACGCGATACATCAAGGCCATACCCTGTAATTCATGCAGAAGCCTCCAAATCATCCTCCTGTTCACAAGAAGCGAGAACACCTGTCAGCCCTCAAGGCGGAAATTTTTTCCCTTTTACAAAAAGAGGCAATAGAAGAGGTTCCGCTTCTTTAACGAGGGAAAGGCTTTTATTCGCATTTCTTTCTAATAAAGAAAAAAGACACATCGAAATGGAGGCAGGTAATGGACCTGAGCGGTTTGAACAAATTAATCAAAAATATATCTTTTCGTATGCTATCCCTGCAAAAAATACTCCTACTTCTCTGCAAAGGAGATTACATGGCATCCCTGGACCTTTTAGATGCTTATTTTCAGATCCCGATTCATATAAATCACAGAAAGTTTCTACGTTTCATGGTGGCGGGGCACCTCTACCAGTTCAAAGTCTTGCCATTCGGCCTGAAGTCGGCGCCAAGGGTCTTTACGAAATGTATGGCGCCTGTAGCAGCACACCTGAGACTTCAAGGCCACCAAATTTTCCCATATCTGGACGATTGGCTCATAAAAGGTACTTTGTTCCAGGAAACCCAGCGCTCTCTGCAATGTTGCATGGATCTCTTCAGTCGTCTGGGTCTAAGGATCAATTTAGAAAAGTCGTCCCTCATGCCATCTCAGTCCCTTCAATTTCTGGGAGCCATACTTCGCACAAAGGAAGCAAAACCTTATCCTTCAGAACAGCGTACTCAAAAAATCATAAGCTTAGCGTCGCATCTACAAACAAAATAGTGCGTTTCTGTGAGAATTTTCAAATCCTAATTGGGGATGATGTCTTCTTGTATCCCCTTACTTCCCAATTGCAGACTGCACATGAGGCATCTTCAAGAGCTTCTAGACAAACAATGGATTCAATCTCAAGGGTCCTTCGAAGATCGGATCTTTATCACTCCTCAGATCCAAAAGGCCCTGTCATGGTGGAAAATCAGAAAACATTTGACAGAAGGTCTACTCTTCGAACCTCAACATCACAGCTATGTTATGACAGATGCATTGCTACATGGTTGGGGGGCACATCTCCAAGACCTCGAACTACAGGGTCATTGGTCAGACCGCGAAGCTCAACTTCACATCAACCTGTTAGAGCTAAAGGCAGTTTCCTTGAGATTACAAGCATTTCTCCCCAGAATTCACGATTCAACAGTACTAGTCAAAATAGATAGTACAACATCGATGTTTTACCTATTAAAACAAGGGGGTACAAAGTCAAAACTCCTGTTGAAACAAGCGCAAGAGATTTGGAGGTGGTTAATGCTTCACAACATCTCACTTCAAGTCCAACATGTTCCAGGTGTGAACAACACAAGAGCAGATGTCCTGAGCAGATCATCCAGTGTTTCTCACGAGTGGGAATTGGATCAAAGTCAGCTTCTCAGAGTGTTTCGTCTACGGGGCACCCCATCGTTGGATCTGTTCGTGAACCACCACAACTCAAAATGCAAACACTTTGCAAGCAGGTTTCCTCTAAAGGGATCGTGGGGCAATGCACTACAGATGCGCTGGACAGGGATGTTTATGTACGCATTCCCCCCCATTTCCTCTGATATCGAGAGTGTTACGGAAGATGAAATCGGAACCGTGCCACTTAATTCTCATAGCCCCGGCATGGCCAAGACAAGCTTGGTTCTCAGAACTTCTCAAGTTATCAGTGGCACCCAGGATACAGTTCCCATTATTGCAGGACCTGATCACTATGAACGAAGGTCAAATTCTCCACCCAAATTTGAAATCGCTAAACTTGTCAGCATGGAACCTCACGAACATGAATTCCAATCTTTAAATATTTCTCAGGAATGCCGAGATATTCTTTCACGATCTCGGGCAATATCTACGAATAAGACATATACGGCAAAATGGAAGAGATTTTGTGAATGGTGCGCATCTAAAATTCTGCATCCCTTTAACGCCTCTTCAGAGCAAATTCTTTTGCATTTGGCTAAATCAGGACTTTCACATACGTCTATGAAAGTGCATTTGGCCGCTATCTCAAGATATAGGAGGGTTCCTAACCATCCATCTCTTTGGTCAAAAAGAGTGATAAAAGAATTTCTCAAAGGGCTCTTCAGAGTGTTTCCCCCGGTGCAATGCCCAATAGTCTCTTGGCAGCTTAATACGGTTCTTACGCAGCTCATGAAACCGCCGTTTGAACCAGTACATAAAGCGGATTTACTGTTTATTTCATGGAAGACAGCCTTGCTGTTAGCTCTCACGTCAAGAAGAAGGGTCAGTGAAATTCAAGCCTTCTCAATTGCAGAATCTTTTCTCCAATTCCGACCGGACAGAGTTATCCTTAGAACGAATCCAAAGTTCATTCCTAAGGTCCCGTCCATTTTTCATCTCAATGAGCCTGTAGTGTTACCTACATTCTTTAGAGATCCTTCCTCATCTGCGGAAAGAGCCCTACACTCTCTAGACATTAAGCGATGTTTAAAATTCTACATTGACAAAACGAAATCTTTCAGGAAAACAAACCAACTTTTTGTGGCTTTTTCTGCTCCTAGAAAAGGTTTGGCGCTGTCCAGATCTAGCATTTCGAGATGGATAACTTCGGCCATTTCCTTGTGTTATGTCAAAGCTGGAAAACCTCTACAATCTAGGGTGCACGCGCATTCTATGAGAAAGATGGCAACTTCTACAGCTCTGTTTGCAGGAGTGTCTCTGCCAGACATTTGCAGGGGAGCGACGTGCAAAAATGCGCACACCTTCACTAGACACTATTGTCTAGACACAGCATGGAAAGAGGATGCAGCAGTGGACAAGCAGTTTTACGCCATTTATTTCAATAAGGTATTTATCATGATATATATATTTGTTCTTTTATACATATTGCAAATATATCTATGTTTATTTAACCATTTATTTTCTTGCAATATTTGAATACTATCTTGGCATAAGTATACTTATAAGATTGTTAATATCCTGGAAATAGGAGCAGAGCCCGCAGAGAATATGGGTTTCTATCCTGGAAACGCAGTTTGGTACAAGTACTGCTCGCTATTCTGATACAAGCATGTGAATCTATGAAAGATTCAATACTGGAGAAAAAACGAGTTACTTACCTGTACACTATGGTTGTCCAGTATTATCTTTCATAGATTCACATGTGGCCCGCCCACCTCCCCGTTTCTCAGGTAGAACCTTTTTATCTCTAGATATATCCTTGTCTCTCACTTGGGGCTGGAAATCTGAGGTATGATGGCTCTGCTGGGGAGTGTGATGTCAGGGCTAGCAGCTGATTGGCTGAGTTTTGGACCAAATAATGATGAGGTTTGGTTACCAAATAATGTGATTCCCTATGGGATTTTTCTATGCAGTATTTCTAGTACTGCTATGGTCATTCTGTTACCGTGAGACTCCCACCATGATGACGGGGAAGATACAAGCATGTGAATCTATGAAAGATAATACTGGAGAACCATAGTGTACAGGTAAGTAACTAGTTTTTTATTGTCTGTGGGATAGAATTGTCAGTGTGGGCCTCCTCGAAGATGACCAACAGTTCTAATAGAGCAGCACCGATGGAGCCTCCGGTTTATCCTACTGAGGACCATGGTTGTGCAGGTACTACAAAAGGTGTGGTGTATCCCATCCCGTTTCGGACACGGTTCCACCCCCTGTGCAGTTTAGCTGGTTACTTGACTTGGGTGATGCCAGTGGCTTACGATCTTCTCCAGCCTCCTTTCTGGCTACGGAGGCGACTTCCACTCTGACAGACATGCTCAATCGAGTTTTGGTTGTACTGGATTTACAACTTTTTTTCCGTGGAATTGTCAACAGAACCCTTTACTTGGCATTCTACATCCTGACCAGTCTAACGTAGAGTCTGTCCTTCCTTTAAGTGAATGTCTTTTTGATATCTTGTTGGGTACTTGGGTTAAACCTGAAACAGGGCTCCCTGTGGATTGCTCTATTTCTCACAGGCATCGCCCGGCCCTGGAGGACCCGTCCTGTCTCCTTAGACATCTATCTAATCACAGCTTTCTGGAACAGGTTGCTTTTGCCACCCAAAATATTGATTTTATCCCTCCTGTCCCTCCGTAAAGAGAGGCCAGGAAACTTTACGCTTGTGGTAGGTGTATTTTCTCCTCTTCTAGCTCTGCCCTGAGATCTCTGAACACTTCTTGTGTCCTCGTCCTCTTCTCCCAAGCCTTGTGGGACTCAGTGGAGCGCCTCTTTCCCTCCCTTACAGAGGAAGCCCAGAATGCTTTTGTTCAAGCAGATGGGCAACAAACTGTCAAACTTAGCACCCGCTGTGATATGGATACCACCGATTCTATTGGTCAGGCTATGGTCTCCTCTGTAGCTCTACATCGGCCTGCATGGTTGTCTACTTCCATGTTTTCAGGGGCTGGGCCAATTTCTTTGATTGACAAGTACCCTTGGATAGCACCTCCCTTTTTGGTGTGCATGCTGACTGCTTTACGCCGGTTCAGAGATAGTCATAGTGGTGCTGAATCTTAACTCTGTCATTGTACTAGGTTTGTCTGGAAAATGTTTTTCCCCTTGTTTAAGCTCTTATCAGCCTTCATATGGCGACGTACTTCTCTCCTTTCTAGAGTTACACCCAGTGTGGTGTTCCTGCTTGCTACAGGTTCTTTTCTTCTAATTTTTGCTGCAAGTGACTGGTTCTGTTTCCAGCTACCTGGAACACATCTTACTTTGAGACCCTGTGAGAGCCTGTTCTTACAGCTTCTCTTTGATGCTTGTTTTTCTCTACCCGAGTACTTACTGTATGTTGAGCGTTCTGATATGTTGTGCGGATGCACTATAGCCTTGTTCCCTGTTTTTCGACGACCTTATTTTTTATTACTTAGGGGCATTTCGTGAGCTATTTATATACACTTAGTATCCCTTATAGCAGAGGTCTTCAAACGTTTTTGCTTTTGATTCTAGAGGCCCTAGGCCTTTTCCCTTTCCTGTTCGTGGTACTTATACCACTATTTTAGTATATGGTTTGAGTGGCCACCAGGGCCCATCCATATAAAGTGCAACTTCTGTATATTAAAACGTTGTCTTGTTTAACGATTTGTGCTCCTGTGCTCATAAAGAGTCTAGGGGATACTTTGAGAAATAAATACATATATATTTTCAATATATATCTGTGTTGTGTCCTTTCATTGGTATAAAGGGGGGTTGCATTTGGTAAAACAGCCTGCTTAACACGCTTTAACGAGTTTAGCCTCAAAGACTGCTTAGCCTACGCTACCACTAGGGCAGCTAGTCCGAAAAGGTTGACTTCCAACCACACCATAAGGGTTGCTTGGCATGGTACAAGGTGGTCACTTTAACTAGTGAACATCATATACCAGGCCAACTTCTCACATTGGTGAGCAGCGGTTGGATTTGAGCTTGCTGTGTTTTACCATTGTAATCTCTTGGTTACCAATTGAAAGATCACATAGGTACCTGTAGGTACATATAAAACAAGATAGATATACTTAAGTTCTACTGAACTTAGTTGTTGTAGAGCAAAGGGAGTAGCACACCCTGACTACAACTACTAGATAGGTTTAGTAGGAAAACCCAAGTGTAGGTATATTGCAACACATCCACCCACACTTAAGAGCAATGGCTGGGGCAGAGGGGTCCAATGTACCCATCTCTGTTGAGAGTGACCCCCAGAGGGCACCATCCATCTTTGCTACCCTAAACCAAAATGAGCTCAGGCAGTTGGCAAATATCAGGGGCCTTAAACAGCCCAAGAACCCTACTTCTGCTGAACTCAGAGAGCTTTTACAGGCTGATGAAGATCAGAAAGCTCTCAAGAAAGCCTCCCAGTTAGGCCCCTTAGGGACTGGAACAGGAGCCCCCCCTTCTGAAGATGCTACTGAGGTACCCCCTTCCAATAGTCATCCCTTAGATGAGAATCATACTACAGAGGATGAAAGTGATAGGGATACAGATGGTAGTGGGGATGAAGGGAGAACTAGCCCAGTGCCAAGTGTTATACGTGGCCCAGCTAACCTAAGGCTATGGGGGACTGACAATGGGATCATCCCATTGGCTCTCCTCAGTGGACTTAACAAGGGGCTTGGGAGGCAAAGGAATCGCTCAGGTGAATCTAATGCTTCTCATGCCTCTAGAGGCTCTCAAGGTCACTCCAGAAGAAGGATGACCACCCCTCAGAGGAGGGAGCTTGAGGCCAGAATGCAGGAAGCCCAGCTGAGGATCAGGAAGCAGGAGCTAGAGGTAGCCCTGATGGAAGAGAAACTGAACAAGGCTAGGCAACCTAGAGAGAGTGGGTCTATACCCACTGGTGGCAGCATTGTCCCTAAGGACAAGGATAGGGTCTTTGACAATAGGAACCTGTCCAAGGTTGTGCCCCCCTACAAAAGTGGGGATGACATCCACAAATGTATGACTGCTCTTGAGAGAGCCTGCAAAGTGCAGCAGGTTCCTGAAGACCAGTGGGCAGCAATCTTATGGCTCTCCTTTGAAGGAAGAGGCAGAGATAGACTCCTCACTGTTAGAGAGGAGGATGTCAGAAACTACAGAGTCCTGAAGAGTGTCCTGATTGATGGGTTAGGCTTAACCACTGAACAGTACAGGTTAATGTTCAGAGACACCCAGAAGACACAGACTCAGGACTGGTCTGAATACATTGAATGTGCCACTAAGGCTTTGGAGGGTTGGTTGCTGGGAAGTAAGGTATCTGATTATACAGGATTGTACAATTTGATGATGAGAGAACAGATTTTAAATAACTGTCAGAACCAGCAACTGCATCAACACTTGGTTGACTCAGATCTGACCTCTCCCCAAGAATTGGGAAAGAAGGCAGACAAATGGGTCAGAACCAGGGTTAAGCAAAAGAACCAGAACCAGGGCCAAGGGGGTGATCAGAAGAAAACAGACCAAAAGGGTGGAGATCAGAAATCTAAAGACCAGAAGTCTTCAACAGGGCCCCAAACTAGTACTAACGAGGGTGGGTCCCAGCCTAAAGGGAAGAAGAAAGAAGGTCCAAAGAAACCCTGGTGCAAATCTTGCAAGAATACAACTCACTGGACTAGTGATTGTAAGAAGGGTGGAGCCCCCAACACTGTTGCCCCTAAGGCACCTGCTCCCAGTACTACTGTTAGCAGTGTTGGTCCCCAGACAAAGGGTGTAGTGGGAATCACTATGGGAACTGAAGGAGATTCTGACTTAGACAGAACCCTGACACAGGCAGTCTTGATCTGTGATGGGGACATGGATTTGTCCCTGACTGTGAGCCCCAGTAACCTGGGCAAGTACAGACAGGCTCCTTTTAATAAATGAAAAAGTGGCTCAAGCCTACAGGGACACATGTGCCAGTGTCACTATGGTGACACCAGGCTTTGTGGACCCTGGACAGTACATACCAGGTGAGAACTACCTGGTGACCAATGCCAGCAATGCCACTACTTCACATAGTGTGGCAGTTGTTAACTTCTCATGGGGAGGGGTAACTGGCCTCAAAATGGTTGTGGTTAGTGCAGACCTCCCAGTAGAATGTTTGTTGGGCAATGACCTAGAGAGTTCTCTATGGTCAGAAGTGGAGTACAGGACACATGCAGAGATGTTAGGTATATCACCACATGTCCTTGCTGTGACCAGGTCACAGGCCAAAAAGTGCCTTACTGAACCACAGGTCTTGGATTCTGGAACAATGGACCGAGCACCTACCAAGAAGAAGAACAGGATGGTTAAGGCTGTGCCTTCCCCCCTGCCTCCAAGTGATGATCAGCCTTCCCAGGAAGATGATCTAGAGAACCCTGAAGGAACTGTCCCTGAAGGGCTTGAACCTGATCAGGTTGAGTTTCTGGGGACAGGGGGACCTTCCAGGGCTGACTTGGGGCAGGCTCAGTTAACCTGTCCATCTCTTGAACCCCTCAGACAGCTGGCTGCTGCTGAGGTTGCTGGGAATGCTCAAGGTACCCATAAAGTGTATTGGGATGATGGGCTCCTTTATTCAAAGGCTAGAGACCCAAAACCTGGTGCAACCAGGAGGTTGGTTATACCTCTGCAATTTAGGGGCTTCCTTCTTACCTTGGCCCATGATATTCCTCTAGCAGGACACTTAGGCCAGAACAAGACTTGGGACAGGCTTGTCCCTCACTTTCACTGGCCTCACATGAATGAAGATACCAAGGAGTGTTGTCGCTCCTGTGTGACCTGCCAAGCCAGTGGCAAATCAGGTGGCACAACAAAGGCCCCCCTAATACCACTACCTGTGGTGGGGGTCCCCTTTGAAAGGGTGGGAATAGATATAGTGGGTCCCATGGATCCTCCCACTGCATCTGGGCACAGATTTATACTGGTGGTAGTGGATCATGCCACCAGGTATCCAGAGGCAATTCCCCTTAGGACCACTACAGCTCCTGTTGTGGCCAGGGCCCTGCTGGGAGTATTCTCCAGAGTGGGGTTTCCTAAGGAGGTGGTTTCTGACAGAGGTCAAAGTCAAAGTCAAAAAGGCTTTATTTCGATAAAAACATATCATAAAAGCTGAATATAAATAAATTTTCCCTTTTTTTTAAAAAAGCATTTACAACAACCACTAAATTTCATAAGTTTTCAGCGAAGAAGTAAATACATTCTACACAGGTTAAAAACAATTAATACAATTTGACAATAAAAAAGAATTAAACGTTAAATTTAAGCCTTTTGCTACGTAGATACCAGGCCCATGATAAAAATTTAGATAAACCACAGACATAAGATGGGCGTGAATCTGACGTTAAGATACGCAAGGCCTCAATGTGTGACCTAGTGCCTAAAAGCCGACACAGTGCTTTGAGCCACTTTTTCCTGGGTTTTACATACTCCGGGCATTGAAACAAAAAATGCGCTGGGGTCTCGGTGCTAGTTATACAAAAAGGGCAAAAGGCAGTTGTCTGTGCCGGAAATTTCCATCGTGCTGTGAACGCTCTTAGTGGGAGAGTCCCAACTCTAAACTTGAAATAGAGAGCTCTATCGAACGGTTTCTCAATAATGTCCAGATAGAGTTCCCGAATGGGTAAGTCCTTGAACTTCAAGAAGTCCTCCGTAAGTTTTCCCAATGACTGGTCAGCATATGTTCGGGACATAACCCAATTCCAATATAAAGTCTTTAGAGTTGCCTTTGGTGGAGATGATCTATTATCCCATGCTTCACTTAGTCCAAGAGCGATAAGTAAAGCTTTTACATCTCTCAACCACTTTATTTTATGCCATCCTGGTGATGCCATTATTTCGGACAACCCTTTAGCGTATTTGGCGAGTTCTGGGACTCGCCACAACCGGGCCCATAAAAGCAATGGCCGGAGTTTTGCAAGATCAGCTATGGAACGACAGCCTAAATCAAGCATCAACGGTAGAGTTGGCGTGCCCTGGGGGAGCAACATCAATGATCTGCAAAATTTGTTTTCCGACTTAGAAAGTTCATCTATATTGTGGGTACCCCAAAGTTCTGCTCCATAAAGAGCAAAACTAACTCCTCTTGCCTTATAAATGTCTACAACCGGGGCTATCGGTCTTATTGTGCAGAGACGTTGTTCCTTTAGTAGGGCCCCTGTCACCCTCTTATGGTTTAGGAGCAATTTGATTAAATGGGGGGTCCATTGCATTGTTTGTGAGATGCGTATTCCCAAATAATCAAATACCCTCTCCCTGCCTAAGGGAACTGAGTTCAGGACAGGGGGTCGGGCAAGTTTTTTTGGGGGATTCATCACCAAGTATTTGGTTTTGTCAGTATTAATGACCAATCCCCGCTCCAAGCAAAAGGTCTGAAAATTGTTAAGGAGCTTCTGAAGGCCCATTGGGGATTTGGATAACAAAAGCGTGTCATCCGCAAAAAGGAGAGTGGGGACACGGTCGCCCGCCAGGGATGGTTCATCTGAGGGATCTTTTAACAGATGCTCGACCACACCGTTGACATATAGAGAAAAGAGGGTGGGAGCAAGAACACATCCCTGACGGACCCCTCTATCCACCGGGATTTTGTTTGTTTTTTCCCCCATCTGATTTGGGCAAAATTACCTTCGTGGAGCCTCATCAACATTGAAAGAATATAGCGTGGGAGGCCCATTTTATGAAGGACTTCCCATAAGATCTCCCTAGGCACAAGGTCAAAGGCAGTCTTTAGGTCAATAAAAGCGAGATAAAGACTGCCTTTGCCTATAACCACAACCTTCCAATAGATCAGCATTAATCTAAATACTTGCTCTATTGTTCCCGTGCCTGTTCTGAACCCCGCTTGGTAATTGGAGAGGATATCATTATCTTCAATCCATTGTTGGATCCTCCCCAATAAGACCTTCCCAACTACCTTCTGGGTTGTATCCAATAGGCTTATAGGGCAAGGTACAAGGTGGTCACTTTAACTAGTGAACATCATATACCAGGCCAACTGCTCACATTCACCCTGGTAGTCTTCTTCTTCTTCATGGTGGACTTCCACAATCTGTTTATTCTTCGTTTCACCTGTTACAGCCTGCTGGCACCCTTCATCAGTCGGTGGTGTTGGTTCTTGGATAGTTGCCCTTGTTTTTCTGTAGTGGGCAATGCTTTCCACTTCCTACTCTTATGTGGCTTTGTGTTGCTGTTTTCCAACCTTGTCTTTCTGTCTCCACCTCAGTTACTGTTGTAACTTCTTCTTTTATGATGGTAGGATGTATTATCTCTGTCTTTCCTTGATTACCTCTGTGTTTCGATTATCCTTCATTCCTCTACTTCTCGTCCTTTCGCTCACTGGCAGAGGACGTGGGTTACCTTTTGGTAGAATGGATATACTTTTGCTTAGCCTGTATGACTTGTGAGTCTACGGGAATTTCTATGTTTTTTATATGCATATTTAACCTTGTATACATTTATCTTTGGATGTATATGTCTCTGCATGTATATACCTTTCTCTTGAATGGATCTCTTGTAGATGTTGTTTACTTCAGGTATGTATATATGTGTGTGTTTTGCACATATGGTCGTCTGGCTTTCTATACGTTGTAAGTTGCTGCATTTTACGTACACCGTTCTTGGTGACCTGGTTCAGCCTTCTGGGTTGTACTTGCCTGTTTCCGTCCCTCTCTTCAGTGAGCGTCTCTGTTGCATTGTTTCAGAGGATGCCTTATATATCATAATGGTTTCTCAGTGTAAGAGCTGTTTCATTTACCATTCTTGTTGTTTTCCTAGCGATGCTCTTCAGCATTCAATTTTCTCTTTCTCTTTACTCTATCAGTCTATCATCTGAGGTCAATTTTCTCAAAATCTGTTTCTCAGGATAGTTTCCTCCGCGATCGGTGGGTGCTCTTCTTTTGTTGCATCTGTTCATGCGGCTGAGCGTGCTGTGTATGCTCCTTCCATTTAGTTTTGAGCCTAGACTCTGGACTATTGTCCTTGGTCCCTTTGCATTACCCGATCTTAGGTAGCATCCCTTTTTGGGGTGGCTTCTTTTTCTGGTTCTATATCGTGTTTTTCACGGTCTTATAGCTTTCTACTACCTACGGGCTTTCCATAATTCTCCTTGGAGATCAGTCCTTTCGATGAGCATCTTGCTTCGCCTATGATTTTCGGATAGTCTGGTCCCTTTTGTATCTTTTGGACCGGCTACTTCTTTTTGGGGATCTTTGGTGAGGTCAGTTCGCAGCCCCTCCTCCAAGGATGGATTTGCTTGGTATCTGATTCTAAGATGAGGAATCTGGGGCTAGATGTCTCTATCAAATGGTCAAGTTACTTACCGTCCGTAACGCCTTATCTGGTAGAGACATGATCTAGCCACAGATTCCTTATTGACCCATCTATCCTCCCAGCTCTTTTGTATCCAAGATCCCCTCTTTGCAAACTTCTACAATCTGTTCTTGTTGAAACAAGATGTTTTCCCTTTACGCACTCTGTTTCCAGGGACTGTTTCTCTAAGTGTCTCAGCATTGTTGATGCGAAAATAGTCACTAAAGAAACTGATGTCAGCGCGTCGGGGGAGGGCTAATATGGACTCCATTGACATCACATTCAGGAGACGACATCACTAAGGAGTCGCTTAACACCTTCTACTGACGCGAAGAGGTACTGCTGAAAAAAACTTTGGACCCAGTCTGGTGCCTGGGGAGATTCTAAGATGAGAAATCTGCGGCTAGACCCTGTCTCATTCAGATAAGACATTACGGAAGCTAAGTAACTTGTCCACCAGCACCACTGTATTAAACAACATCAAATATACCTTGCATCAACTTCAATACTACAATAAGAAAAAACTTGACAGAGGAAAGAATTATTACTGTGACAAAAATACTATAGCCCGCTCCTAGCGTATGCTATGCTGTGACCAGGGGAAGCCCTGCATGGTACACGGGACTAAATGAGCCTGATAGTCTGTCAATATTGGCTCCAGGACAAAGAAAATTAAAAATTGTTGTGGCCGCTCTTGGCCAAACACAAGTTACACCTGATCTCCCAGATCCAAATCTTTTTCCCTAATGTCAGAATTGCACCTTGTTTCACACCCAGGAGCTTAGCATACCATCTGTGTCATTCCCAGTGGTTCAAGCGAACAGCACCTTTCACTTCTTTCAGGTATCAACAGTGTTTAAGAAACCGGTAGTACCGAGAAAATACTTTTAGACTAAAAAAGAGGATTAAGGTGCCAGCCCTATATCGCACCCAGGGCCCATGCGTACCATGTGTGTCACGCCCAGCCGTCCAAGCTGCTAGGCCTCAACCCTGTATCACACCCAGGGGACAAGTGTACCATATGTGTCAGGCCCAACAGTCCAAGCGACAACCAATATTCACCCTTCCTAGCGTGATGACTATCGAAAAAACCCGGTATTATTTTTGTAAAGCGCGAACAAATCACCCCTAAGGGTCTCAAGGCGCTGGGGGTCATCGTGAAGATTAAGCGAGCTATTACCCAGAGTCACATAGTGCTGGGCTGAGCTGCCGCTGGAGCCGGGGATCAAACCGTAAGCCCCGTGCTCCGGAGTCAGCTGCCCTGGCCGCTGCGCCACACCTCTCCCCTCCGCTGAAACACCTCCGAGACCTCCTTTCGGGTACTCCGTTCGGACACATAAAACAGGTAACATGCCAGATACCTGTGAGGGGCAGGGCGCTCAGATTACAATTTTTAGTTTCTTCCTAGTTTGCCATACGCTAAATCCTGGAGACAAAGGATCAGATGTGGTTACCTGCCCTCTGACGGCGGCTTCTGGACGGACCTCCGCCCCGCCTAAACAGAAGAAATTCCAATCAATTGCGGCATCTGCTCACCTTCCTTGCTGCGCAGATGTGAATCCGTCCTGGCGGGGTCCCTTTCCTTTGGCTGCAGTCGGTGCAAGGTACCAATCTCGCCTATCTGGGTCGCCAAATTGTTGCTCGAATTTGAATTTACCTTGGAAAAAACAAAAGACAAGAGGTGTTTGGCAAAACAGGAACAGTTGGTTTAATTAAACACTTAGGCCGGGAGCACACAGTTACAGAAGTGGACCTGAGTACTGTCTCAAAGTACAATCAATCTGAAGGTGTCTTTATACAGTTTTTTGTGTCATAAAGTACTTCAGACAATCCTTTTTTGCTAAAAGAATACGGGCTTCGTCTGTGGACACATAAATAAGGCCCCTGATAGCAAATGCAGGTAGACCTCAACCTTGCATGGACACAATGGGGGCCAGTGGATAATGTGCCCAGATGCCTGGCATGAGGGACGTGTATACTGTATGTGCTATGTCCTGATTGGACATGTGTTCCTACCTTCTTGTGGCATCTGACTTTATGATGTTTTGGAAATGTGCGCACCCCTCTTGCCATGTGCGCTTTATTGGGGCCAATCTCCCTGGACCATTGTGGTGTCGCTGCGCTTATCTGGGGGATTGACCTGAGTTTCCTGTTCGCATGTTTATCTGCCGGCTACGTGCCGCCCGACCTGTGATCTGTCTATCGGTAACCTCAGGCCTAAATCACAGAGCCTGCCTGACCACGTATTTCTAAGTGGAGAGTTTGATTATAGTGATGGGATTTCGCTCGTATTTGCGAGTGTATCATTATGAACATAGGTATCGATTTTTATCAATCTTAACAATAGAACATGGGTGAAGGCTAACCATTTTCTGCTAACCATTAGCATGCTATTAATTTGCTTAAAGGTATTAAACTATAAGAAGGCTCTTTTTTTGTCTCGGGATCAAGCCTGATATAATCATGCCAGTAGAAATCAGTGAAGTGCTGAATTTGTTTAGGATCAATGGAATATTAAATTCATGCAGAGTCTACATTACTCCTGTTGCCAGAGACCATGGTCTGTATTACATTAATACGACTCTTCACCAGGACCATGCTGCATGTGGACACAAGAGCAATATTCCAGGGACATCACAGCATTGTGAGCTGGTTTAGACCCACTGCTCTGTTATACACAGAAGCTAGAGGGCTCAATTTTGAAGATTGGGCAAGGATCGGCAGGTGGGTGCAGTGTGTACCACATTTCCTGTTTGAGAATGTATGGATCTTCCCTGGGACCCCTAGACCACCTCCCAGAAGTTGCTCCAAGGTAGGCACATTATCTGTTTCCCTTCCTAGGAGGTGTATGTTTAGTGTACATTTTGAATTTGTTTGCTCGTGTACCAACCTCCGTTTTAGAGTGGAGGAGCAGACATATTTCTTCTAATTAAACAGCCCACGTTATCATGCAAATGAAGGGACGCCCTCTTGGGATCACAGTGATGCCAGGTTTGCACCTGTGCCATCAATATTGCAGGACACTGAGCACAAGTATCTCAGCCCGTCCTGGGATACAACGCTGGCAGAAGTGCTTGCAGCACCCTGCTGGCATTTCTGTTAAATTGCCTCATGTCTTTTTCCAGTCAAGGGTGTTTCATTTAATAAATCAGTGCATTCTGGAACATGCAGTTTTTATCTTCATTTTAACTAGCATTCCTGATAGCAATGTTTTGTCAATGAAAATCTTGGAACTAGTTACATACTGTCCTGCTGATGTGGAGCCAGCGATACGTCAGACGTGCCTGTAAGGAAAGGCATTTGCTTGTGCTTGGATCAGCATTCACTCAATGCACATGTCTCGGAAAACTGTGTTACTTAACAAATTTAAAGCTAATATGCATTTACCCCGGTCATGCGTTTGTGGTCCGCTATCTGGATAAAGTTTACACTTGTTTGGTGAGTGGCTAGGTTTTGGTCCTGTACATAGCACTGGCACCATATGGGGTCCTTGTGTTCATTCTTCTATACGTGTGCAGTACTGTGGTGCAGTAGTTTAGTATCTAAAAGTGTTACTTTAGTTAGGTGTGTATATATCCCCTCTTATGCCCTCTTACTTGGTCTCCTGCGTAAGACCCTTGCTGCCATATTTCAAGACTGAAACCTATCGACTAACTTAGCGGCGATTGGAATCTTTGCATCTGGAAGACCAGGTAGGGCATCAGAAGCTTTGTTGGCCTTACTGGCCAGCCTGTGACAATGGCCAGCCACTGGCACAAAAACTCCATATTTCCATCCGGGCTGCCCATCTGAAGCTTGAGGTTCCTAGTAACATGTTTACAATGGCAGTGTGCACTGGGTCCACAGACAGCCTTCTCCTGCTGCACCCCGGCCCTGTCTCTCAGGTGATTGTGTGATGCGGGCATGCTGCTGCATGTGGGTCTGGTAGTATTCCCCTTAGATGTCTTCTGGCAGTGGAATGTGTGTGCTTTGACGAAGGGATGCCTGTGCTTACTTGGTGTTTTCTATTGATGCAGCTGCCCGTTTTCTGCGGTGATTGTTTCATCTTGTGTTTTGTCAAACAACGGCAGTGTTTATGGCTGCTGTCTGAATGGCAAGCAAAGCAAACCACATCCTAGGAGCAGAGGAAGTACACAAAACGTGCGCCTGCCGAGTCCTGAAAAGCCACAAATGGGCTTCATGTTAATATGGTGAGGCCTCCTCCCCGCATTCCACTTCAAAGGAAGCCTGCTCTTAAACACTGCCATGTTCATGGAAGGGAGGCCCGATGCCTCCTAAAATGTTTTCAAAAGAAAGCCCCAGTCTTAATTTTAAGTGATTTGCTTTTATATCAATCTTGCAATACAGATATATAATAAAATGTCGTTTGAGGAGTTGGAAGCTGTTTTGGTGCAGTAGAAAGTAGACGGGTCACAGTTTGCCATGCCAGCTGGGCTTCACTCATCTTGAGTCTGAATATTCAGACAGCTAGGCCATGCCAAGCTGCCCCCAGCCGTGAGGTGTTCAGGGTAAGAATTTCTTACCTTTGTTTCGGAAATATTTGTGGAGTGTTAAACTTTATGGGCTGATCCACAAACATGTTGCTCTGTTGTGCTCCTGGCTTACTCCTGAACGGCTGGGCTGTAGATAAGAGGGTGAGCTACGAGTACTTTGCTCCTGAGAATAATCATGAACGTTCATCGAATAATGTTTTTCAGGAACATTTTGTGGGAGTAGATTTACATTTTCACAAAGTGGCAGTTTTGCTGTGGTTTTTGAAGCTACTGATTGACTAGGACGAATAGATTCTTAGAGATCAGCTGCAGATCAGGCAGAAACAACGATAGCCCTGGAGCTACTGATATCAATTATAGGAGCAGGAAAACAGGCAAGAGCATAGAAATCGGCGACTCCCTACTTTTACATTTTTACTTTATCTGCCTAATTTTAAAGGCTGAAAGGGCAGATCTGCCGCTTACCTTCAAGGCGCCGCAAGGATGTACGGTCGTGTAGCAATATGGAATAAGCAGATGCACTTATGGTTTTGGTTTGTCGGTTGTTACTGCGGATATCTTTGTTTTTATTTTAACCCATCTCTCTGCAGGTTCACCATCGTCTTGTGCTGATGGTGGCCACTTCTACATGTGTGTTTTTGTTTTGTTAGGCTAGAGTTGACCGCATACATGATTGGTTTCTCATGACTCTGGTATCTGCATGCATGATTCTGTCGGTGGATGTGTGATTTTGCAGGGGAAAAAGCTACATGCCTGGTTTAGTTCTGTTACCCTTCATTTGGTGGTTCCCATATAGTTACTCTTGAATATTGTTCCAGGTAATGGACCACTAAATCCGTTGAAGAAGGTAAAAAGCAAAAGGTCATACCAACCATGCCTACACCCTATTCTGCAGGAACTCTGAATCATCCACACTTCTCCTGTTTCTAGATAAACCTACTAGCCCTGTTTGGGTGATTCCCAACAGAGAGGTGTGGCATGCTTGTGTGCAGAGCCCTTGGGTTTCAGATGCCCAGCTTATTATGACTTCCAGCCCAGTTAAGGCACAGAGGATGGGATCGCCTTATTCTGGTGTTTTTTTTATCATCAAAGGGAGGTAGGGGTCCACAGTCTTTCTGCGCCTTTCTCCAGTGGCCTGACCTTTACCCACAAAGCAATCAAAACAATCTGAACAGGTGCATAAATCCACCAAAGTGTTGTGGGACTGCACCAGGTACATCACAGCCTGCAGCCAGGTGTTCATTGCAGAACACAGTCCTGTGAACTGGAGTGCTTTTTCATAACTGGAGTAGCAGCAGTCTAAAAATACCCGTCCGATAACATCAATGCGATCTAAGTGCGAAAAACATCTGGCGGCATATTTGGCGAGCTGTTCCTTTGCACTATTTGCCAAGTTGCTTGAAAAAATGGTCTACTGTCAGCTCCTTAGAAAGGACACCCTAGTCCTGGCACGAAATCTTACTCTGATGTATGTATTCTGATCAGTGGTTTTGGTGGAGACATTTGCAGTGTGAACATTGTAGGAGTAAAACATGGTTTAGCAGTAAAAACACTTTAATTTGCAAACAACTATTTTCATATTTATGACTTTTCTTGTAAACTTTCAAGAGCATTTTAACCAAAGTGCGTCATATTCGTCTAATTCAGCATTTCTGCAGTGTATATAGACGTAGTAAATACATTTTGTACCCTTTCAGAGGAAGATGAAACAGTGAAAAGTAACATATCAGGTTTTAAACCTCCATCTAAATGTATTGTGAGTCTGGACAGACTAGGCCCAGAAATGCAAATCTATGAAAAGGCAGTTTTGTCTGAGGTCCAAAAGGTGTTAACACCCCACAGAATCTCCCCTAAGAAGAAAGGTGGGCACATAACAGATTATGGTCAAGCGCTGTGACAAGTCCGGAGGCATTGTTCTGTTAAACATGAATGCGGTATAAAAAGGAAATGAAAATTATGCTATTAGAAGGTTAAAGAGGACTCTTCGAAAAGGGTAATTCATAAAATCAAGGAATTAAGCGGAGATGCTTTTGAATTGGGGTTAAATTGCAGGACAGAGTTGGAATGTCTCAATCTGCAACATACTCGAACACATATTTTATATAAGGGTTCCCAAGACACACAAGAATGTGAAGGATCTTGTCCTTCTTCTCATGGTGTCTACCATTGGGGCTTTGATGGAGCCTTTATCCAAATATAGTGATACTTTTTAAAAAACCTTTGGTTAGTACATTTGCCACATATGTGAAAGACACTGGTCATATGATCTCCATGCTTGAGGGTAAGGAATTCCATCAAGAAAGGGAACTTTTGGACACAATGGATATCAAGGCCTTAATATATGAACATACCTAAAAAAGAGGCACTGAGAGAGGTGAGCACTGTTCTTGGGCAAATGTGCCCAGATGGACGTATGGCGACATTTATCCTATAATGTTTGGAGGTAGTTTCAGGAAAAAAATTCTTTTGAATTCCACGAGGGATTGTTTAAAGCAGATTAAAGGTGTAAGTATGGGGGGGGGAAGGGTGTGTGTGTGTGTGTGTGTGTGTGTGTGTGTGTGTGTGTGTGTGTATGGGGGGTGTCTGTCTGTGTGTGTGGGGGGGTGTCTGTCTGTCTGTGTGTGTGGGGGGGGAGGTGTGTGTGTGTGTCTGTGTGTGTGTGTGTGTGTGTGTCTGTGTGTGTGTGTGTGTGTGTCTGTGTGTGTGTGTGTGTGTGTGTCTGTGTGTGTGTGTGTCCGTGTGTGTGTGTGTCCGTGTGTGTGTGTGTCCGTGTGTGTGTGTGTGTGTGTGTCTCTGTGTGTGTGTGTGTGTCTGTGTGTGTGTGTGTCTGTGTGTGTGTGTCTGTGTGTGTGTGTCTGTGTGTGTGTGTCTGTGTGTGTGTGTCCATGTGTGTGTGTCCGTGTGTGTGTGTCCAAGTTTTGTCCAAAGAATTGAGGACCCGCACAACAGCAGGTAGCTTGGACAAAAGCTTTTTATTAACGCGTGAAGCTTGCCGTTCTGTTCAGATAGTTGCGATGCCTGACGCGTTTCGGGCCAACCTCGGCCCTTGTTCACAGGCTGTAGCAGGAAACGTGTGGAGCTTCAAAGTCACTACTTCACCAGCATCCATTGAATTTTGCGCCCCTCGTTGAGCTCTCGCAGGTGAGTCCTTTTTTCGAATAGCATGCTGGGATATGTAGTGTAGAAGCGTAACACTCTACCCTCCAATGGGTGTACTAGTTTATCGACAACATTTTCTTCTTTTGGCAGGGGAAGAAAAACAGCTTCAAGAACTAATCACGTGAACCAATTTGTATGATAGCAATCTTAAATTTTCTCCTAATATTAGTAGGACAATTTTTTTATTTCTTAGGCATCTTGTTACAACATTATAAACAAACACTTGAGATTTCCTTGTACACAAAACCCACTGCACGCAACACTTTACTTCATTTCCAAAGCTTTTACCCGTGATGCCAAACGCAGGGAATCCATTTCAGTCAGTTTCTCGATATTAGGAGAAATTGCTCCAACATGCAGGACTTTATCAGTAATGTGGATATATTAAAAGAAAAATGACTAAAGAGGGGACATCCTAAAACACTGTCAGGGAATCAATTAATTGAGCCAAGTACTACAATAGATGAGCCGTGTTCCAAGAAAAGTCTTAGTCGTCGACCGGTTAGTGTGCATCACTCGCATTCCAATCTTGATCCGAAAACTAAGCAGATCATATATTCTCAATGTCCTTAACATCAACGATGGAGGACTGAAGCTCCCCAAACCGATCTTCACTTCCCATAGAGACCATAATGTGAGGGATAAGCTGGAGAGCGCAAGATCAGAGAAGCAAACAACATATTGGCCGAAATCTCTCACAAGACCGAGCCCTGTGAAAGGGAACCACAAGTGTTAACAGTGTCATGCTTGTGAGGGAGCCATAGTGTCCACAGAGGATTATACTGTCCAACTTATGTGAATTTCTAATATTTTGTAACAGTTTATGTAGATAGCTAACATTTATCTTGACCTTCTTGAGAGGGCTGTCTGAAATGAAGATCTCCCTTCTTGTTGGTTTCCCTTTAGAGTTGTTTCCCTTTATTATCAAATGCAACTGAGACTGTGCACGAGACGCCTATGGCTACGTCCATCAGTGGGGGTTACTAAAAGGATGCCCAGAGATTGTATCCACAGGATAACCTACTCCTAAAGGAAGCGACTTAACGTGTGACTGTAGTATTCTCATACCCCTTCGTTAGACTGAGCAGTGAGGGGTCTCTCTATCAGGTCTCACTGTAGTATCTATCTGATTACAGAGAACAGTATTGTGCCAAAAAGGGCAAATGCTTCTTGAGATTTGCTGAATACCTTAAAGGCATTCTCCTTTTGATAGATTGTGGTACAGAAAGCATTATTAGCATGTCCCATAGGGAACTTGTATTGGACGGTTGCATATCTGAAAGAAACACGTTAGTTAGATTCCTCACCTTAGAATATCCCCAGGCGTCAGACTGGATCCGGAAGATTTTTCGTCAGCAATACCCCTTGCGCGTCGCTAGGCGTCGTCTGCGGCTCCGCGTTCGGCGTCGTGCGCCGGAATGACATCGTCAGAGTACTTAGACGCCGCCCTCGCGCGCTGATGTCAGTTCTTCTTTTTTCCGCGCCAGTAAGCGCAGATCCGGGAGAGCTACCCCTTTTAGTCTTTTTTGACTACATTTTTTGATCCTTTTTGATCTTGTCTCGACTCCGGTGCCGGTATCCGATGTGGGCTTGACACTACGGACTCAATGGGTAGGGCGATTTCTACCACGGTGGCGCTTAGACGTCACGCCTGGCTGCGGTCCACGTCCTTTTCGGGGGATGTCCAGAGCACTCTCATGGACATGCCCTTTGATGGCACTCGCCTTTTTGGTGAGAAAGCGGACAGTGCGCTGAATCGCTTTAAGGACTCCCGGGCTACGGCCAAGTCCTTGGGCCTCTCGGCCCCGCGGTCGCAAACTTCCGCCTTTCGCCCCTTTCGTGGCCAAGGAAGGGGTGCCTCCTCACGTCAGCCTAGCCACCAGCCGCAGAACCAACCTGCGCGCGGTCGCGGACGTGGTTTCCGCCGAGGCGGTTCTGGAGGACGACGCGGTCAGCCCACATCCACCCCGGCAGCATCCGCCTCAAAGCCTTCCTAGTCCGAGCTTTCAGGCCCATTCCACGCCAGAGGGCGGCAGAGTTCGCCATCACCTGCTCCACTGGCGGTCCATCACATCGGACAGGTGGGTGCTGCAAATCGTCCGAAGGGGCTACTCCCTCCCGTTCGAGATGACCCCTCCAGCCATGCCACCGCAGCACCACCGTATCTCGGGGGATCATTTGAATCTTCTCCATGAGGACGTTTCGGCCCTCTTGGCCAAGGGGGCCGTCGAGCGCGTTCCGAGCCCAGAAGTAGGTCGTGGTTGTTATTCCCACTACTTTCTGGTGCCCAAGAAGGGCAAAGGGGGCCTGCGCCCTATCTTGGACCTCCGGAACGTCAATGATTTCCTCCGGAAGGACAGGTTCAAAATGTTAACTTTGGCTCAGGTTCTAGCTGCCCTAGACCCTGGAGACTGGATGGTAGCGTTGGACTTGCAGGACGCATATTTCCACGTCCCCGTCCTGCCGGCCCACCGGCGTTACCTGCGGTTCACGGTGGGTCAGGAGCACTTTCAGTTTACCGTGCTCCCCTTCGGCCTTACCAGTGCCCCTCGGGTGTTCACGAAAGTGATGGCGGTGGTCGCAGCTCATCTGCGCAGATCAGGGGTTCCAGTCTTCCCCTATCTCGACGACAGGTTGTTGAAGGCGGGCTCGCCCCAGGCAGTTGTCTCCCACCTCCAGACTACGGCGGATCTCCTGCATTTGCTGGGGTTTTCCATCAACGTGCCGAAGTCACACCTGAGTCCCTCTCAGAAGCTCCTCTTCATCGGAGCAGTTCTCGATTCAGCGCAGTTCCGGGTCTATCCGCCGGAACAGCGGGTCCGGCATATTCAGGCCCTGATTCCCATCTTTCGGCCTCTATCCTGGGTTTCGGTCAGGCTAGTGTTGCGGCTCCTGGGGCTGATGGCCTCCTGCATCCTACTAGTGCATCACGCCAGGCGGCGCATGCGGGCTCTGCAGTGGGACCTGAAGTTTCAGTGGGCCCAGCCTCACGGAAACCTGTCCGACCATGTCTTGATCTCGGAGGGCACTGCACAGCAGTTGCAGTGGTGGCTCACGGACCGCGATTGGGTCACGGGCAGGAGCCTCTCCCTTCCCCAACCGGAGCATGTCGTGGTGACGGATGCGTCCCTCCTGGGATGGGGTGGCCATATGGGAGAGGCGGAGATCAGAGGCCTCTGGTCTCCGGCGGAGTCTCGCCTCCACATCAACCTGTTGGAGTTGAGAGCGATCCGACTTGCACTGAAAGCCTTCCTTCCCTCTGTCAGGGGAAGTGTCGTGCAGGTGTTCACAGACAACACCACCGCCATGTGGTATTGCAACAAACAGGGCGGGGTGGGGTCGTGGACCCTTTGTCAGGAGGCTCTGCGCCTCTGGGCGTGGCTGGAACACCAGGGCATCACCCTAGTGGTTCAACATCTGGCGGGCTCTCTGAACGCCAGAGCAGATGAACTCAGCAGCCGGTGCATGATGGATCACGAATGGCGTCTGAACTCCGAAGTGGCGCAAGGTCTCTTTCAGCAGTGGGGAGAGCCTTGGTTAGATCTCTTCGCCACCGAAGAGAACGCGCAATGTCAGCAGTTCTGCGCGTTGGAATTTCCAAGGCGGCACTCGCTCGGCGACGCTTTTCGTCACGAGTGGAGTTGCGGTCTGTTGTACGCCTTTCCGCCTATACCACTTCTGCCCAGAGTGCTGAAGAAGATCAGGCACGACCGGGCCCAAGTCATCTTGGTGGCTCCGGATTGGGCACGAAGGTACTGGTATCCCGAGCTACTCAGTATGTTGACCGATCCTCCGATACGTCTGCCCCTTCGGGAGGCTCTTCTGTCGCAGCAGCAGGGGACGGTCCTCCACCCGAACCTGTCCAGCCTCCACCTCCATGCGTGGAGATTGAGCGGCGGCAGTTGATGCCATTTGACTTGCCTCCTGAAGTCTGTGATATCATTCTGGCAGCCTGGCGTCCCTCCACAAAGATGGTATACGCCTGCCGGTGGAACAAATTTGTGGCATGGTGCACAGCAAAGGCTGTGGATCCCCTTTCTGCCCCTCTTTCTGAGGTTCTCCTCTTTCTTCTTTCTTTGGCCCAGCAGGGCTCTGCCCTGGGCACCTTGAAAGGTTATCTTGCTGCCATCTCTGCCTTCTTGCGGCTTCCTGATCAGCCTTCTCTTTTCAAGTCCCCTGTAGTTACACGATTTCTAAAAGGCATTACTCACACGTTCCCTCCTGTCCCTTTTGTAATGCCTCAGTGGGACTTGAATCTTGTTCTCACATTTCTAATGTGTGCTCCCTTTGAGCCTCTTCATAATTGTCCTCTGCGTCTGCTGACGCTTAAAACTGCTTTTCTGGTAGCCATCACCTCGGCTAGACGGGTGAGTGAGCTCCAGGCTTTATCATCAAAGCCTCCTTTTCTCTCTGTTCATCCGGACAAGGTTGTCCTTCGGCCTCGTCCCTCCTTTCTTCCGAAAGTGGTGACCCCCTTTCATCTTGGGCAGTCTGTCACCTTGCCCACCTTCTTTCCGCCTCCGCATCCTTCCAAAGAGGAAGAGAGGCTCCACCGTCTGGACCCAAAACGTGCGCTCTCCTTTTATCTGGACCGCACAAAGCAGTTCCGGGTGGACGACCAACTTTTCGTTGGATACGTGGGTGCTAAGAAGGGGAAAGCTGTGCACAAACGGACCATCACTCGGTGGGTCGTTTTGTGCATCAAAATTTGTTATTCCTTGGCAAAAAAGGACCCTCCTGTTGGGCTGCGCGCCCATTCTACTCTGGCCACAGCGGCTACTACTGCTTTGGGACGGGGTGTCCCTTTGCAGGACATCTGTCAGGCGGCAATGTGGGCTTCGCTACACACGTTTGCCAGGCATTATTGCCTTGACAGCCAAGTCCGGAGGGATGGCTTCTTTGGCCGTTCTGTCCTCCAGGACTTTCTGGTGTGATCTTGGTTCGCAGACCCACCACCGGGGATGGTATTGCTTGGGTATCTATTCTAAGGTGAGGAATCTAACTAACGTTTTTTCTTTCAGATGAACAAGTTGCTTACCGTCGGTAACGATGTATCTGTAAGAAACCTTAGTTAGATTCCTCACCGACCCACCCATCCTCCCTGTTCTGCGAACTGACATCTAGGGTTAAGGCTATCCCTTTCAGGCCCCAGAATTTTTTGGCACCAGTGTCGGTATCTTGCATGGCTCTGCGTTCCTGGCGCGGAAGGCTATGTACAAGAACTGACGTCAGCGCGCGAGGGCGGCGTCTAAGTACTCCAACGTCATTCCGGCGCACGCCGACGACGGACGCGGAGCCGCAGACGACGCCTAGCGACGCGCAAGGGGTATTGCTGACGAAAAATCTTCCGGATCCAGTCTGACGCCTGGGGATATTCTAAGGTGAGGAATCTAACTAACTAATGTTTCTTACAGATACATCGTTACCGAAGGTAAGCAACTTGTTCGTTTGTGCCACTGCATGAGTACAAGGACTAACTGACGGCACTGAGTGGCCACTATGGTTAAGGGATTTGTATTAGAACTAATGTTATAGCACTTTGGTGGGGGTTATCTATCTCTGCGCAAGGTGATATTTTGCCGGACACACAAAAGAGCTAATTAGTAATTTCATGGTATTTATATAAGTGGATGTATAATTATTGGAAGCCCTTTAACTATCATCTCATAGTGTCTTTATGATTTTAGGTGGTCCCCCTGTCTTCCCCTCGTATATCCTTTTATATGGATGATATCTATATTGTTCCCTGAGGACATTGCACGGCGGGTCTACCGTTATGCCCCGAAACACACATTGGCAGAATAGAGGAGATCTAGCCGGCACATTTTGATACAAAGCTGCACAAATGCCAATGAAAGAAGCAAACTCAAAGAATATATCCAATATATATGTATTTATGTTTAAAAATATTTTCTTCAAATGTATAAACAACAGGAATCTATGGATGATGTATTATATAGAGTGTAATAAATCTTTGATCTGCTAGATTCTGTGGATATTCAGATGTGTGTTTTCATGTGTATTAGTACGAGTGAGAGCGTTGATAGCAGGTTGTTTTTTGTATGAGGAGTGCATGATTGGCTGGGGAGGTCTGAGGGTAATCTGTATATTTATTTGGATATGGTAATCATTGTGAGATACACAAATAAAGATAAATTAATATAATGATGTGTAACAAATCCAATTATCATGTGTATTATTAAAAATATGTCAAATGTATTACTTATGGGGTTCTTAATTCAGTGTCGTTGTGATGAGCTAGTAATGTATTAAATACTTACGATTTCTGATCATTACGCAAATTGGTGGGGTAGGCGGTTATTTTCTTGTTGGTTATGGACATAGTAAAACCTGCCAGTGACTAGAAAACTGAACAGAAAGAAGTAACTAAGACTACAGTTAAGATGGAAGGTCTTGTTCCTTTTTTCTCCTCGGGTGTGTAATTCTTGTGATTACATTTTCTAGGATACAACAGGCTTATAAACAAATTGATTCCATTCCACTTCTCGTTTTTTGTACAATTAGGTATTCTTACCCTGTCCAGCACTCTTCAATTCAGTGCTCTCATAGGATATCACCCACACCGCGACATAAATTGCAAATATTCTTTCCTCAGAACTTAACAGCACATGTTGATTACAGTTCACAAATGGCATTCTGTCGGACCTATTCTCCCTGCTTCTCCACCTTAAAACACTGTTTAGGTCTTTCCTGAGACAGGGCTTGTGCTGTTGCTTGCAACAAGCATTCTTTCTTTTTTTTTTAAAACGCCTATAAAATGGGCTTTCAACCCGCCCATTGCTTACCATTGGTTGGCTTCATTGTTACTCTTAGTTTCTTCCTTTTCACTGGTGAGCACCAAATACTGATTAATTTCTTGATTAGCATTCTTCCACGCTGCTTTTGCTCTGATTGTGGTACTTATTTTTTTTTCTTTGCTTGCAAGACAACTTGAAACCATTAGAGTTGAAGCTCCCACTTCCAGGTATTTCCAAGAATGACACAAACAACTAGCAATAACAAAACAAAAGCCGCCTGTCGCTTTTAATAATGACGAAGCCGCAATCACTCTCCCTTCATTTAAGACTGTGGTGTTTTTCTGAATTAACGTTTGCCGCTGTGGCGCACTTACTTCTTTGTTGGTTACCTCTTTTATAATTCAGAGGGTGTTTTATTCATCATTACTCACACAGTGATTTCAAAAGGTTTATGCTCTAACTATACCTCTACCAATCCCTAAACCCTAAAATCACTCTTCTCTCCCTTTACCTCTCCCTAACCCTGAATCCTCAAGTCAATCTCGCCTTCCTTTACCGCTAACCACCCCTTACCCCTCAAGTCATCCTCCCTTTCTTTTACCCACCCCGACCTCTAACATCCTCCCCTGCATGATAAAGGCTGTGAGGTTAAGGCTGTTCCCCCTTAGCCAGGACACATCCCCCAACCCGTCCTTAAACACTCTCTTTCCTCTGCTCGCCCTACAATCCTCAAGTCACCATCACTTCCTTTACCGCTACCTACCAATAAGCCATCAAGTCACCCTCACCTCTTTACCTCACCCCCCCCCCCCCCAGCCCTCATCACCTCTACCCACCCTGAACACTAAAGTCACCTTCACCTCCACTTCACTCTACCTTTCGGTGAGCCTTCAAGTCTCTCTCACCTCCCTTTACCACTACTCACCCTCAAGTCACCCTTACCAGTGGGGTAAAGACTGCAGGGTAAAGTTCCTGCGTGTTAAAGGATTTGAGGTAAAGGCTCTTCCCCCACAGGCAGGAGAGATCCCCACCTATTCCTTAAACACTCTTCTGAACCCTCAAGTCACCCTTACTTCCGTTACATCTACCCACTCCGAACCCTGAAGTTTCCCTCACTACCCTTTACCTGTACCCACCCCTAAACATTAAAATTTTTTTTTTAATAAAATAAAAGGTTTGCTATTTTTTTGTAATACTTACCAGAGTGGTAAAGGTACAAATACTTACCTGCATGGTAATGACTGCATGGTAAAGGCTGCAAGGTAATAGCTGTTTACCTCAGCTAGGACACATTGCTGCCCATTCCTTAAACACTCTCCTCCCTTCACCCTAGTGCCGCTTAATGTTTTGTGGGCACTATCTATCCATTGTTTTATTTGCTTCAGTATGTTTGGCAGATACATTCACCTCCTTGATAGTTTGTCTCTGCCCTCCCTCTCCCACCCTCACCAAATACCTTATGTCTTGTCTGACACACTGCATGCAGTGTCGCTTGCAAGCTATTTTGCTCACTTACAAAGGGCTTCTAGCCCACCCATTGTTTACTATTGGTTGGTTTAATCATCAGTTTAATTTCCTTCGTTCCCTTAGGTCAGCAAGTGCTGGCTTTGCTTCCTCTTCGTGTTTTTGTCCCTACCCTGCGAGCATGGCCCAAGTACTGCTTCCTTTGTGCACTGTCCTACCACTGCTCACCAGTTTCAGAGATACTTTGTTTTCATTTTACTTGCACCCTCTTCATCCCCCTACTTACATTATTGCTTACACTGCCACCTCACCTTCTTCCTGTGATGTTGCTTGTCCAGCTCTCCCCTCCCCAGTTGTTGCTTGCCAAGTCCATCCCCCACCATCTCCCCATTCTTCGCTTGCCTCCACTTTTCCTGCCAGAAATAAGTGCTCCAAAATCAAGTCAACAGGTTTCAAGATGATACAAACTGTGCTCTGCTCCCTGCTCTGCAAAGACTTTTTGACGCTGTCTTCACGTGGGCCAACACTGCATACTTCAGCAAGGCGATAAGATAATTATACATTTTTTGTGAAGGCAGAGAATAATCCATACTAATTAAACAAATCACTGCCCCTCACGGTCAAGGCTGGCTGCGTCATAACAGTTTTTTTAAAATAACTTTCAACCGTGCTGCACAGCACCCAGGCTGCTGTACAACATGGCTAAAAGAAATTGACTAGGCCAATAGCTCTCACTTTGACAAGACCTATTAAGTTTGCCAGTGCTCGTTTCAAAGAGCTCATGCAGACCATCCCCATCTCCATGGCTTCAGCTTTTGCACTTGTCCGAGGCCTTCCTTGGCATCTGAAAAAAATTGTTTTCGGGCAACTCTGCACTGTTTCCTAAACATTCAGCTAAAAAAGGGCTACATACCATCTGCTTTCAAAAATCCCATGGTCTTCCACTTCCTTCATGACTATCTCCAACATCCCTTCATTACTGAACCACAAGAACCATTTACCTTTTTTGTCTTTTCTCTTGCCTGTGTCACGTTTTTCCTCCAAGACCGGCCCTTGACAACCAGCATCCAACTTGTGCTGCTGATTTTGAAAATACCATTCCCGGGCTGAAGTTTTTAAACTCTGCCCTACCACAATCCATTACCTCCAACTGGGCACTACTCTAGTCCCCCACCCCTTCCTGACCACAGCATGGCTTGACCTTGGCTGGAGTTGTGACCCTCCCTTCTCAGCGCAAGCCATATTCCTACTACTATGTAACTCTTCCTTCGCGGTAATTCTGGTAAGCGGCAGTGAGGGTCCGGATGACTTACCATTGCAACGTCCCTGTATGGACCTGCTGGGGCAACGTAGGGGCTAGGTGCAAGCTTGGGGCATGAAATACTATATCAAGTAGAGGCCACACCAAAGCATGAAGTAGGCTCCTACAGAATTCATATAGTTGATGGTCTATGGGAAGCAAATAGGAACAAAAAGAGAGCGAGGAAAAAATAATAAAAATAAAAACTTGTCCTCTTCCCCTAATGACTTTAGCAAAACAAAATGGACAAGTTTTTGACGATTCAAAGCAAATGTTTTTTGCTATCACCTTATGGAAAACTTGAAAGGAGAGAGCACAACTGCTGTAGAAAAAAACCCTCACCCACCTACCTAGTAGGTGGCATGCTTCATCATTGGGGCCCAACTGGATTGCCTAGTACAATCCAGCTGTGCTACGACGCCTGGATTACAGCGGAGCAGGATATTGAGCAGAGAGTGACGTGCTATGTGAGATGTAACTATAGGGTAAAAACGTCTCTGAGAAATGCCCTTTGAAAAAAACTTTTATTAGAAGGGTCCCAGGACTAATGTTAAAAGGTTAAGCGGGATATATAGTTAGGAATATTATTTTCCTGGTATCCCTTGTAAATAAGGTCAACTAGTTTCAGCCTTCTGGATGGTTCTAGAGGCTTTCGTCAGGACCAGAAAAAGGTGAATGGCCATAAAAACAAGGTTTAGGCCACGTGTAAATATCAGCACACACCCTAAAGTGTGCTGTGAGTGTAGTGGTAATGTACTCACAGTATCTCCGTTTGAGAGTACCTGAAAATAAAAGGTTAATTAGTAAGGACATATAAAACAGTTGTGAATCATGCATATAAACTGAATGCATGCTCCTTTCAACTTGTGGCTGGTGATCTAATGCCAGTAGCATGGTGGGCATGCACGAACACTAGAACGGGCTTGCGTGGCTACAATGTGCCCCAATAGTGTAGACATACACAGGGGATCCGTAAGTGAGTCAATATCATAATCAAGAATTACTGGGGCACATGGTGCTCATAATCTCTATCATTTATCAATAGTGTGCATGTATATGGTGCAATTGCAGTTGCATTAGACACACTAGGTGTTGAGAGACAAATGATGGCTTATCTGGAGGCCAAATATGCTATATAGGCCAAGTGCGCGTGCATCGTAGTCAATGTTTGTTTAGATAGTGGCGCGTTATAACTTGGTGCGAAGTATGCGTGAAATTTGACATACAAACAGCAATTGACATACAAACAACAACTTTAAAGACAGACAACATGGAAAGCGGTCTCACTTGGGTAAAGAGGTAGTTATGCCTCTGGTAACCGATCGACGTTAAAATCCCCTCTTGACCCTAATGAAAAGAGAGGTAATGGCGAAGAGTGGATGGGGGGGTGAAACAAGTGGAGGTCTATGGGAAGCACCTGTTTGCTTTGGAGGGGTACTTTACCTGATATAATACAAGTGGCCTTTCAAGAACCATCGTACTTGTCTTCTACTTTCTGCTGAACGCGTGCAACTGAGCCATACACATACATAACTCCAAGCTTATCACAGGCAACATGTGGCTTCATAAAAAAAGCATTGGCACATCCAGTAGTTCTAGCATTGACTTTCACGCTTTATACTTGTTCTTTCATGGTTTTTTTTAAAGCTCTGTTGTGGAAGCTTCCAGGCTCCCATCAGTCTAAAAAAATATACATTGGCCTAAAGTAAAACTATGTTTTGGTCTCAAAAGGCACACGTTGCCGTATTAGTCCCTTGACTTAAGGGAGCTAACTACCTTTGTGTAAGTGTGTGCTTCTTGTTAAAAGGCAACCTGCCATCACTCACAATGAAGTTAGTGAATGGCTGAGGTTGACTGAACCATTGCCCCATTCTGTGAGATGTAGTCGGCTAGAGAAAAATGAGTGACACAGTAACAGACCAAAGGATGAAGAGGGCTGCCTTTAAAGCATATAATGTTAGTAAAATCAGACCTAAAAAGCAGCAAGAATTGGCAACGCCAATAGTTCTTCTCTTTGGAGACCTATTGACTTTGCCAGTTGTTCCAGTCATGCTGTACAGGATCCCTACTACTATACAGTATGGCTTTTAAAAAAAAGATTGAAAAAATCCATAGATGGCCAGACATCATTATTTTGTAGGACACACGCTTCTTTTTCTGGTTGTTGATCCGGTTTAAGTGCTCAACAAAATAAAATGCACAGAAGGAGGAAACTACACGTGAGAGTAAGAAGCAATGAGGGTGGTGCAACAGGAAGGTGTAGAAGCAAGAGGAGTGGGCGCATGGGAGAGGGAGAAGCAACTACAACATGGAGTAGCAAAGCAACATTGAGAGTTGCGTGGGAGGGGGAAGCTACGAGGGAGAAAGCAACACAGGGGGATTCAAGAGGAGGGTGTGGGGAAAGTTACACAGGCAAAAATATTATGTGGTGGGATAAGCACACAAGGGCACGGAGGAAGCAAACCAGTAGCAAGCACGGCGTATTGGGAGATATGCATGAGGGATACAGCAAAAAAACACACGCACTGTCATAGAGTGTTTAAACAAAACGAAAAAAGTTGCGCCAGAAAATGAAACTGTGGAACCACATACGTAATTGCGCCATGCTCCAGGGGAGGGACTAAGCCAACAAGAGGAAGTGAAGCCCACAAGTGCTAAAGAATTAGAACCTATCAAATGAGTGACAACGCCAACCAATGGTAAGTAATTCGACAAACCTCACAGGATACAAGTGCTAGACAAGGAAAAAGTTGAAATCGTCTGCAATTTGTTTTTTTGTTACAGGGGTGGTTGCTACATGCGTTCTTTTTTCGTCGAAGCTTAGACTGCGCATCTCTCTGGATTGCTAACAACTTCTTGTGGGCTTTCTGAAAGCTTCCCTGGGAATGCATTTCCCCCAATTGCTGACCAATGGCTTTGTGGTTTGTAACTCACATTTCCTTGCTTTCTATTTGCTGTTTTAGGCTGCCCAGCTTGAGTTTCAGTCCAGTTGAGTATTTCTTGTTTAATGTATTCTTCTGAGTGCTTGTTTTCTGTAAACAGGCTTTTAAACCTTGTTCTTATCTTGTCATATTTGTTGGGTATTCAAAGACGGAGGTCAAATGTCAGGCTCTGTCTTCCAAGAGAGCTTGGTGTTTGCTTTTCTTTCTCTGACTTCAAAGTGAGAGAATGTATGTAACAATCTTGCTGAGAAATTAAAAGCTTTTCTTCTAGCACACAACAAAAATAAACTGTGCTGATATTTCATAATAATATATCAGAATAAAGAAAGTACAAATTAATTTTTTTTTGTAATTCTGAAGAGTGATGGAAACAAATATTTGAATATTATCAAAACACATCAATACATTAGGTGATGACATTTCCACACTTTTTCGTTTGTGCACAGTAAAACTGTATGTCTGTGCTAATGTGGTAATTTCAACTGTAAATGTTTTGTCCGTAATAGCAGTGCACTGTCACACCTTGCATACTCCCCACTATGCCACTCCACTTTTCAACACGCCACTCCACGCCTCTCCACTCTACGCTATGCCACTCCATTTTACGACACTCCACTCTACGACATGCCACTCCATTCAACGTTACTTCACTCCATGACATGCCACTCCACGCCCCTCTACTCTAAGACACTCTACTGCATGCCACCCCACTCCACGTCACTCCATGCTCTTCCACTCTACGCCACTCCACCCACCCCACTCCACCCCACTACACTCTAATCTACTGCACTCCACTCTACCCCACTCCACCCCAGTCTACCCCACTCAACTGTACTCCAATCTACCCCACTACACTCGAAACTACCCCAATCCACCCCTTCCCATTCCAATCTACCCCACCCTACCTCACCCCAATTTATCCCACCCCAATCCAATCTACCCCTTTTTACCCCATCCAATTTACTCACTTCACTCCAACCTACCCCAATCCGCTGCACTCCGTTCCAGTCTCCTCCACTGCAATCCACCCACTGCATTCTATCTCGATCCCACCCCAATCTATCCCAACTCCACTCCTGTCTACCCAACTCCACTCTACCCCACACCACTCAATCTAACCCACTCTACCCCACTATCCTCCAATATGCCTCAATCTACCCTACTTCAATCTACCCCACTCTACCCATCTCCAATCTACCCAAATATACTCCACCCCACACCAGTCTACCCCACTCGACTCTATCCCACTCCAGTCTACCCCACTCTACTCTAACCCACTCCATTCTACCCTATCCCACTCAATTCTACCCCACTCCAATCTACCCTACACCATTCCAGTCTACTCCACTCCAGTCTACCCGACTCCAATCTACCCTACTCCACTCCAGTCTGCCCCACTCCACTCCAACCTCCACTTTATCCTACTCCATTCCAATCTACCCCACTCCTCACTTCAGTCTACCACACCCTACCCTACCCCACTCCAATCTATCCCACCCCTATCTACCCCATTCCAGTGTAACCCTATCTACCCCACTCCACCCACCCCAATCTACCCCACTCCACCCAAATGTACCCCAAACCATTCCAATCTACCCCACTCCAATATACCCTACCCCACTCCACTCCAATCCACCACACTTCAATCTACTCCACTCTGGTCTACCCCACTTCACTCCACCCTTATCTACCCCACTACATCCCAGTCTACCCCACTCCAATCTACACAGTCCACACCAATCTACCCCAATCTACCCCACTCCACCTCGCTCCAGTCTACCCCAAGCAACTTTAATCTACTCCACTCTGCTCCACCACACTCTACCGCAATCATCCCACTCTACCCCCACCTGCTCCACCCATGCCACCTCACGCCACTAACTTATAGCCATGCTGAATAGCAGCCACTCTGGTGGTACAGCATGGCTAAAGCGCATTACCAAAGTCAATAGCTTACGCATAGGCGAGCACTGTTGGCTTTGCCAATGCTTGTCTTTTAGTAGTTTTTGAAAAATCTTCCTTATGTAATTAGATCTAGCAGTAAAGCAGTTTTATGATAGTCATGAAATACTAAGTAGTCTGACCGCCCCCTCCTCCCCGATGTGTGAAGAATTCTAAAAATGCTCAATAAAATGTACTGACGACAGCATATGACGTAGCTGTCGTACTCCTAGAGTAAGAAAGGAGAATAATGTAAACATCAGTGTGTTATAAAGTCAGAGTATCCATTGAGGACAAGTTATTCGCGCTAACTCGTTATGTTTTCAGTGTGGCTGGGGCAGAGTACTGTAAATGTAGTGGGGAGACGATTTCACATTGTCCCACTCCGAGATATTTCAGTTTAAATTAAAAATGGTGTCAAAGAGAAATGTGTTAAAATAATATTGCCGTTTCTATCTGACAGAAAGGTCAATCGGTGCAAGCCGTTCTGTTTGTGCCTATGGCTGTGCATATATTTGCAGAACATATGGTGCGTAAGTTGTGCATTGTGTCTTTAAGCGGATCGGGTGTTAGCGGGGTTGGAAAAAAATATGAAAACAAAGGGACTGAACCGTGAGAGGAAATATGGAACTTTCTTTGTAATCCCATTAATCGGAAAAGGCCCGTGTTTCTTCTGGGACGTGAAGCCAGGTTTTTGACAGTTATCTTTCAGACTTCTGCCCCGCTCACTGCCTGCGAGAGGCCTCTCTGTTTTTTTCTGTTTCTCAGCCTTGCTCTGCCAGCGCTGCTTCCTGTCAGGCTCTGACATGGCCCCTTCTGTACGGGCTCCCCGCCCCCTCGTCCTTTTCAAACACACTAAGCCGGGAGGCTGATCCTGTGCAGAAAATATCCCTGACATTTGAGGCGCTCCAGGGATACAGCGCGCATGCGCACTTCGCCCCACCCGCCCGAAAGGAAGCTGCCTGGCATAGGAGCCATACCTAGCATAGCCTGCATGTCAGAGCAGTTTAACTTGCAGCGGGCTGCGAGGACAACTACCCTCTGCCTTTGTCCTCTCAAATCTTTGCTCGCTTTTTAAAAAATAATATGAACAACCCGATTTAAGGCTTCTAGGAACCTCGTAACTTGTATCGACGACATAAACAGAATTTGTTTCACAGCCCCCTTAACCTGAAACCCTTGAAAGGTGTTTCATCGCCGTTGTTGGCTGAAGTTTATTTGCGCGTTACTTTTGTGCCTGCAGTCGGAGGCCGGGCCTCTCGCTGTTGGGGTGTCGGACCGAGCCTGGAGCTCGTCGCTTGCCGCCTCCCGCTCCGCCTCCCGGTGAAAGCACACGAGCTGGTCTTCTCTGCTCGCCCGCTCAATGCTGTTTATGAAGATGGACCTGTTGAACTACCAGTACCTGGACAAGATGAACAACAACATCGGCATTCTGTGCTACGATGGTGAGTCTGGCCGGGCGTTTAAAAATGGCAGGGACTGTCGGTTTATGTTTTTTGCCCCTCACTTGTAGATGAAATGTCCGAGCAGCATTATTCCTTGTGAATCATTTACAATTTTAAATCGTAATTGTAATGAGCAGATTGCTTCATGTTTCAAACTGCCTTTTTGGAAAGCAAAGTTAGGTTCTGTTTATACAAAGTTAGAAGTAACCGGATAGTTGACTGCGGGGCACTGAGAGCGCCTCTAAATACGCCTGCATTCAGTGCAAGTGTCTGAACACTGGACTCAAAAGCGTCGGTTACGTGTAAAACGTTTCTCCTTCATTTGCAATATATTATTTTATGGTTCGGGCATTAAAATAGTTTGTGTCATTATGTATATGTGCATAAGTTGTCAAAGTAATATCTGTAGATGGATTTCGAGAAAAAAAAAATGACATTTAAGGCACAGAACTTGCTTTTGAAATTGGATGTTTTTTTTACTGTGTTTGTGTTTATGCGGTACTTCGAAAGTTACCCACTTTCAGAAAGCAAGACACATTTTACTTTGTACATTAAAATGTATATTTGTGTTTTTTATACAGTTATTCGAAAGTTTGCCACTTATCAGAAAGTAGGAAACGGATTTTGCTTTGCACATGAAAGCGTTCAATGTTGCATGTTTCTCCTTTATGCAGTACCCGAAATTCGAAAGCTTTGCGTTCTTTTTCTAGACTTGTATTTACTGTGCCCTGTCGGTCTTGATGGTTCTAGCATACCAAGGCACGAGTAGTTTTGCATAACAGTATTGGAGTGCTCAAACTGGTCATGTGTTAAATGTCGTTTGCCGGTCAGAAGCAGAGCCATGTGCCTGGCAGTGGTAAATATTGGTGAGAGCCTGGTCAGGAGGCGCAGCACAACAAAGGCCGGTCCGCTGTCTGCAGGCGTCCCCGTATGGCGAGGCACAGACCGGCCCTTTGTTTGGCCTCACGCTTCCTGCTGGGCTCCGAGAAAGCCCTGACATTGAAGGATGGGCCTCCCCCGCCTACCGCCCCGTCTGCACACACTCGTCTTTTGTGGGAAGCGCTCCACGTCGCCGGCCCCCTCTCTTACGTCTCTCCGTGTCGTGCGCGGTTTGTTTCTGCCCGGCTGGCCGCCGTGCGTCACGCGGGTCTCTGGTGCGTGATGGCCGGTGTTTGTAGTTAGTTTTTGAGGAGGATTGGGGCGACTTCGAGGCGCACACCGATTTCCCCATTCTAACGTAGTGCGTTTTTTGTTTTATGTACGTGCAGTTTGAAGGGACTCTAATGGCCAAGTTGAGGGCGGAGAAAACGGCACCGCTGAGCAAACTCTTCTTGGCGGGGGCAGTGTTTTCCCTGTCACCACAGAGCGCCAGTCTCTGACGACACAGACCCACCCCACACACACACACACACACACACACTCTCAGGGAGCGTAAACTTGAGCTTAATAAGGGTTTTACAGAAAGAAAAGGCCCTGTTCGTTGGACTTTTTTTTTTTTTAATGTTTTTACTTTGTACAGGGCGCACAGCTAAACTCAATGGGACCGGCGGTTAGGGGTGTTGAAACAGTTGCGACTTAAGTTTGTTTTATGAAGGTAAATAGGTTGTGGAATTTGGACGTAAACGTTTATAAGCCAAGCCGGAAATTAACTTTATTCTGAATCTACCGGCGACGTGCAATTTTTTTTTTGGGCCAAGTGAGCTTGTAGTCTGTCTAGCAGAGACACATGGGGGAAATCCAGATGGCTAGAGTGACTGATAATTATGCAATTATTCGAAAATGCAAGGCTTGGGGATTCCAGGGCGGCATGGAAAGCACCGCACAAATACAATATCAATGTCACGCTTCATAGCCGCTAGGTGGCCAAAAGTAGTAACCCCTCCTGCATATCGGTTCCAGTAAAAACGAGAAGTAATTGGATTCGTTTTTATATGGCCAGTATTGGAGTTAGTATTTCACGTATATTCAACACCCACTTTCCTCTCTGGACAAACGTTTTGTATATATTGGTAGTTCTGCCCCAGGCAGACCTATGTTTATAAAAACTTCCTTTATGCTTACTGTACGGAAAGCGCTACCAAATGCTCATAAAAAGTCCAGTGAAGTAGTATTTTTTTTCAACCCTGCCCCACACTGCAGTGGATTGTAAACATTGCAGTGATTGCGGAATCGGTTTACGTTGTCCGTTTTCCTGAAGGCTGCGCCTGCGATCGCTTCCTCTGGTCCCTTGGCACACATAGTGTTATTGTTGCACAACGCCAGCGAGAGTCACTTACTGATTTTTTTTCATGTACACTTTTAATTTGAGAAATGACTCGCAAGGCGTAGTTTAGAAAAATGTGATGGTTGCCCAAGACCCTGCAGTATTCTCTGCACTCGCTGTTGGGTTCGGACATCTGGTACCGTTTTACTGATCATGCAGTTTAACGTTGTTTAAAACATCCTACACAAATAAGTCTTCCAAGCAAGCCCGCCCAGTGACAGTGCTTCGAAGAGGTGTTTATATCTCCGTGGTGGCAGGCATGTGAACTGGTGCTTGCGCCGGCCCTTCGAGGGCGTGGTTTGCTGATAAAGTAAATTCTCCCATGCTTGCCACATCTTTGCTCTGATGTACATCCTGTTAGGAGTTCGAGCCGCAGATATAACCATTTCAAAATCCTCCCACGTAGTTTTGTAATTCAAAACTGCCTCTGTGCTGAACCATATGCAAACTGCAGAGAGTTCTTTCTAGCTGTCGCAGAGCAGTTACAGAGGCATCTCAGTAGTACATGGCCTGCAGTAAGGTTACCTTGCCAGTCTTTCACAAGGATGCTGCGCTCTAGTACTTCTGCATATTTATTTAACTTCCCAACGTGTTCTGCTGGGAGATGTAGTTCTGGTACACTGCGGTTGATCCAGTGGAACTCAGACTCTGTCTTGGTGAGAATAATTAGAACAGTGCACATGTAGGATTAAGAGGCAAACACTGTACATTATGTGGGTGTGCACATATAGATATAGTGTATATTTTTGGCATGCTTGGAAGTTATTGTTAAAATCAATTTTGGTTAAAAGAAATATATATATTTTAAATAACTGATGCTTTCAGCTTATTATATGCACCAGATATGTTTTAAACTATTTAGTTAACAAAAAAAGTATCTTTAGCAGTGATATGAATATTGTGTATTGTATTGGTCAGTTGAACTTTATTAATTAGTTAAAATCAAAGCTCGGACACCTAAAAACAATGGCTAGTTACCAACACGCCCAGGACTGGAGCGTTGTACTCTTGGGGCTTCAAGTTATATAGCAACCGTGGCTATCAGCTGGTGGCGAATGACATTTTTATTTAAGATATTTGGCTGCAGCATGAGAGAGTGCTGGAGGAGGTGGATCTGCGTACAGTTGTAGAGTATAATATGCAACTGTGCATATTTTGAATGTGTTTTTATGTAGCGTAAAGGAGCCCCCTGTGGGCGTCAGAGCACAATAACATGACTGGGCGGATGCACAAGGCATGTGAGTCTTGTTATCTCTTGATACTTCTCCATTGCTCTCTCCCTATCCACCCCACACTCCTCTAACTAGTAATAACTGACCTATCCTCTTGAGAGGCAGACCGTGACAGCAATGGGCTTAATTATGTAGTTTACAGTAATGTCAAATGAGGATTCCTGGGGACTTGCAGTACTTTCTACACTTACACATAAGAGGAACTGGTAACAGTGCATTACAGAACCTTAAAATGGGTCATCTTTTGTGATTTGGAAAATACATGTTTAAATACCTGTTTTCGATGGGCGATCTTACATCAGCTTAAACTTGATCACAGTTTTATACGGAGGAGCGGGTGAATTAGTGCATCTAGTTCATGGATATTATAACTCCGTTCCAGTGAAGGGGACGTTTTGAAAGATCTTTTGCTGGATAGAGCTACAGGCGTAAGGGTGTAGAGAGGGTGGGTGTGTGCAGATAGGAAAAGCGTCTGACCGAATACTGCCCAGATGTTGCTTTTGATATTGAAAGTCTCTGAAGGATGACGTCACCTGCGTCTACCATGTGCTCATGCTTGTCAGACACTTGGACACGTCTGTGCTTTCAACAGGAAATGCATTGCAGTATGAAAACAAGTTGGGTCATAATTCAGTGTGACACAGTTGTTTAGCTGTAGCAGGGGTTTTTCTGTGTGGCAAGACAAATGCATATTGGCGGGATACACGCGTGCTTGAAATACGTGCACCGCACCCGACAACTGTGAGCTCGATTCACATATCTATTTCAGAGTAAGCTTGACTTACTCCCTATATAGGTGTGTCTTACTCCACAATTTCTGGGACTAAGATAGTAATTACAGAATAAAAAACTATGAGAATCAGGCACTAGTAGTGTGTATATTTTTATTTATCAGGAACATGAACCATTTACTACAATAACTTACATGGTTAAAGGAAGTACATTGGAAAGTAGCTTGAAAATGTAGAAATGGCAATGATGTGCAGTTGGTGAGGAATTGGATTTGTACGGAGACAGGAATACATAAATATCAAAGTTGCATATTTCATTGAAGGATATCGTTGTCAATGATATGGGCAGTGAGTCAACAAAAATTGGATTAAAGAGTTAAAATGTCCCCACTGACTTCATACTGTGATGTGTAGGGTAGCAAGTTCGAATCCCGGCAAGGCCAGCACAGCCTTCCGAGGATAAATTGCATATTATTCATTCTTGTGATGTGTAGCCCTCAGAAATGGTAGAAGCATGCTTCATAAAAAGATATAACTAGATTGAGCCTGCCAGGCAGTTTGAAAAAAGCCTATTGTCAGTTGACTAAGAATCTAAGTTTGCCCATTGCTTAGCAGTGGTTTCCTTTATTGTTGCTCTAATTGGCTTATATCTTATTCTGTGGCTTGCTTTGTCCAATTTGTGTTTGTCCCTTCCCTGAGCATTTCCTCTTTGCCCGAGTCCTTCCATTGCTCACTTTTAGAGAACTACTTTTTTCTTTTTGTACCCCATGAGTGTGCATGTGTTTTTCAGTTGCTCTCTCTTGTGCTTTTCTCTATGTTCTCCTTGTTTTTCTCTCACCTGTGTGTTTTTCGCTCCGTGTTCTCCCTCGCTTGCGTGCTTCTCCCCATCAATCTGTCCCAGCAGACTGCACCTCTCCCAGCGCTTCCTGTTTCTCCCTCTCACTAGTGTGCTGTGCTTCTCCCAGTCCCTGTTACTTCCGGCCCCCACCTGTTCCTCCATTGCCTGCCCACTCAACAGTCCTCTTACATTTTTAAATATTTTTTTATACTAAACAAAAAAAGGCACCTTCTTGCTACTTTTTCAAATTTACAGATCCATTTCGGATTGGTAAGAAGTTTAAAAAAAAAAAAAAAAAAGAAAGAGAAAATGCTTATCTTTGAAGGCACTCCTATGTGATGACGACTCGTGCAATCATACGTTCTCGCACATGGGTACACATACAGGATCATGTAGCCACGTCACAATGCCTTTTCCCCCTCCTTTTGTTCATGCTGTATAGCAGCCGCATTTTTGCTGTACAACATGAAAAAAGGGCAATGGCAGGGCCAATATGTCTTAAAGGGGAGACTTGTTAGCTTTGCAAATGCTTGTTATTAACAGTGCTTTGCGGGGAGGGTTAGTGTATGAAAGTTGAACTGGAATGTGCTGTGATGCCTTAACAAAGCACATTGTGCACTGAATAAACAACAATAATGAAATGACAATGGTGTTCCATACACCAGAAGGTGGACTAAACCACCTAATAAATATAACACATGTATTTGTAAAGCTCATGTTCCCACATTGAGCATTTTGGCCTTGAAAAAGAGGTGTTTATTGTTACCTAACAGAATGTAAATCATGTTATCGACTTCAAAAGGATGAGTGGGCCTGTCCGGATTCGAACCTCTGGCCATGAGGTCATACACAGGTGCCCGGAGTGGGTGCATTAGCCCACTGAGCCGCCAGAGTCCGCCTGGAGTCAGTTTGGCTGAAATCCATAACTAAAGGTCTCTGAGTTGGCTTGCTGCGCTCTTGGCTACGTGCAGTTCGTCGGTGACTTTGGTATCCTATGTAGTCCTTTCATTTGCCTCTCTGAAGTTATTTTCTTACCTTTTTATGCTCGCTTCAATTGACCTTTTCGTAAAGGATTAATTAGTGTGAAAGTACATTTCAGTAGTGATCATAGATCTCCAGTGCAGCTTCTGGCAGGTTCAGCTCGAATGCCTTTTGCTTGTTAATGAGTACATTGATGTAGTGTAGGGTTTCTCTTTGACAGTTTTGCCTAAGTTTGTTGATGTACTTTATCTGCTTGTTCACTTTGTCCCTCTTTTACTTTGTTGCAGACACTTTTTGAGGGGGGAAAACTTTTTTGTATCACCCTGGTAGCACCATCATTCCTTCCCGGGGTTCCAAAGCTTTATTTCTCCTTCTATTGCCACTATGCACTTTGGGCCGAGAGGTGTGCACCACAGACACGCTTGTTGGTGTGGAAACGGCCGCTTTATTGAAAACAGGTGCACTTCACATCAATATTCCTTGGCCTGCGCCGTACAAAACTAAGCCTCGCTAAATATCCTCCTACCTTACCTCCCTCCCCAAAAATTGTTCCCCCCCCCCCCTCCAAAACATTTATAAACCCCCAAACTTGCAACTTTTAAACCGGTCTTCACCTAACTAACTAAGTACACTCCCTATGCTCTTTCCCCTTCCTACATGCTCCCAGAGTGACCTTCCCAACCAATAAACAGTAACTGCAAACCGCTGTACCCACCATTACCCAGGGAAATACCGCCCACAAAACATTCTTCGCCACACCAGCACCTGTTTCCAGCGACAACCAAATTACACATCCCCCCCCCCCCCCCCCCCTGCACCTGGTCCCAACAAAACTACCCCCGAGAATAAAACTTCAGAAAAACGCCTACCCCAACGAACCCTCCGGCAACTCCATAACAGAAAAAAAACCCTTCATAGGGAGGGAGGGTGGGACAAATTCGCACCGCGGTGCCCCCAGGCCGGCTGTCGTGTCACAACCACCAAAATGGTGGTTGGTGACACGACATGGCCGATTATATGGCCTCCAGCAAAAGAAGCCCAATCACCAGCCCTAGCCCAGGGCAGCCTAACTGGGCTCAGGTGCCCCAAGCCCTAATGACATAGGAGGCAGTAAACTGACACTAGCGTGTGCAGAGCTGAGGGTGCCCCTTCTGCTGTGTATGTAGAGCTGCTCATCAGTGGACCGAGTTAGCTTTCTTTAGGGGTTGGATTTTCATGTGGTGTGAGGTTGTGGTGTTTTTTGCCAGCAGGCACTGCACAAGCTTCCTTCCCGGCATTCCTCACCCTGGCAGACTACAGGCGAACCTCTGGATCCCTGGCTGGGCAAGCGACACTCACACATTTCGAATTTGCCATTTAGTTGAAAATATTACATCATTCTTTTCTCTTCCGGGTACCTGGGAAGCCGTGCCCGGCGCTGACCGGGGGAAAGCCTGCGTGGAACTAACATGCATTTAATTATCCTCTCTCCTACCTGTGTTTTTGTGATCTCGGAATCACAGCAGGGTCTGCACTTGTCTTTGCAGCCTGCCTTGGTTGTGCGTCTAGTCCTCAGACCCAGCTCTTGCACGGCTCGGTGTTTTTGTTACATCATCCTCTGCTGTCATTTCTTCATATGTGAACAAGTGACATGTAGGCCGGGCCCACAGCCAACAAACACTGTAGGATGCTAACCAGAGCTTTAAGTGTGCCGGGTCCGGTACAGTGCCCATACCCGGCTGTAATTAAAAACTGGCTTTGAGACAGGTCCTATATTCATGTCCCGAACTGCACACGAAAAGACGTGGTTTGATTTTTCAACCGTCCTTTTAAAAACCAAAATGGTATAGTCCATGCCAGCAATGCAGTTCCTGTTTGCATCCCACTTTTTAACATTTAACTTTTTAATGTTGAACTATTGACTGCTCCAAAGGGAAAGAAATAGATGTGCTTATAGGTGTGTGGAGTGAGTGAGTGTGAGAGGGCAGGGTGGAGGAGAGGTGAGAAAGGGAAGAACATTCAGAAGGATTGAGTGAAAAGACAGCAATGATGCTGAAGGAGAAGACTTGTCGGATATGATGCAGTGATAGTATTTCAGAAAGATGTGGGGAGAAACATAATGTAAATGTGTAACCGAGGGAAAGGTTGCACCTTAATGTGGTGTAAAGTGAAGAGCAGGGCTGACTGAGACACTGCGAAGAACATTTCCCCCACCCAGGGCGGCTCCTCTGCTAAGGCGGAGGAGTGACCCCGCCTTTCAGCACTGCAAAAAATAAAATAACGGACTGTTATTGTAATTTAATTTATCCGTGCTGAGGCAGTTTTGTGGGTGCGCGGGGCTGGGCAGCGCAAGGGGGAGGAGTAGTGGGCACCCATTAAGTGCGCATGAATGCAACGTTGTGATTGGCTTAGGGGAGCCTGGGTGCTACCTGTTCGCACAGAAGCCAGGAAGAGGACTGGTAGGGCAGAAGAGAGGTGGCGGCCAGCCTTAGACCGTTATGTTTGGTTCAGTGTCATATTTCCAGAATGTAAATATTTCCATTGGTTATTATTCGCAGCATCAACATTGCTGCTATTCATTTATCTTCCAGTGCTAACAAGCAGTGGCAAAGCCAATCAGTCTGGCATGTTTAGGCAATGGATCGCTGCTGTGTGATATATTTGGATGTCATTGGAATTACCAAGCTGCCTGTCATCAGGCAGGCCGTTCCACTGAACTATAGCAAACTTGTTGTGCGACCTTCACGTTGTTTGTTTCACAACTTTCTTTATTGAAAATATAGTTGAGACGAATTCTCCATGTTGCTGAAATCACCGGTTGTCAAGGATACTAATTGATTGCTGCTATTTTCCAAACAATCTTCATATTTGATATCAATAATTCTTTATGTTCCACAACTATCGCCAATGCATTTTGGGCACAAGTTCTTCATCGCTTTGTTGTGATGGGGCTCTTTTTCTATATATTGTGCTGCATGAAGCAGAAATGTCCCTCTTGTTCCAAACTGCGGAGGCGTAACAAGGCGCACGGATCTTCTGCCCTTGGCACCTGCAAAATGAGTGTATTTTCAATCAAGAAAGCTGTGAAACAAATTACATGGCGTGACTGCGAGTCGGCAGGTGTGCTGCATTTCAGCAGGGCCTCTATGGGACTGCCTGTTTGATGAAAGGCGGCTTGGAAATGCTTCGTATGAGCACCCATGAATAGAGGGTGACCCTAGATAGCACACAGAACAAGGGTGAAAGGATCACACCATCAACAGTAAGAGTGGACTTAAAGACTATTTTAGGACAATATTTGGATGTAATAACCAGCGGCGGCCAGCACAGGTAAGCTGGTGGGGTCTGGGAGTCAACAAATGATGGAATAAGTATAATTAAATAAATAATACCTATTCCGTTATCTGACAACTCCCACTTCCTACACACCCCGCCCCGGCCACGCTTACCTATGCAGGCCGCCGCTGGTAATAATAGAAAACCAACAGACACACCCGAGCCAGTTGGCATAGTGTATGAAACACAGAATTTTAGTCACGTTTAAGCCAGTAGTTGCACCAGCTAAGTTAGTTACTCCCCATGAAGAAACCCCTCCCCCCGATACCTTTTTCACCCCGCTGTAAGCGATGATGGCAACTCAACATCTATGTGCTCATGACCAGTTCTTGTTACTGTTTGAGTTGGCTAAAATGATGTAAAATAAGATTTAACATTAAAAAAAACCTCTTCTCTGGATCTTTTGCTGTAGGAAATGGTGCTCAGGACTCTTGAATTCTCGGTACATGCGGAACCTTAGTGGCGATTAGTACACACAGTCATATTATAAAGGACTGCAAAGGCTATTTCTCATTTTACAATGAAGAGTGATGGGCTCCAAGACAAAATAAAACACACCCCAACTGTTGAACACTTTGAGGGTCACCCACAAAGCACCTCGCTTTAATAATGCCTGTCTCAAATATAAAATATGTATGTGAAATTTGGGGATTTTGCATTATGTAAAATATCTCAATGTCATATTATGTAGATTAGCATATTTTTCACCAGTGGGAGAATGGGTGTTGCAGAAAATGTCACGCCAAAACCGTCTCGTGCTGCTATGTCGGTTAATATGTTTAAGGGGCGGTATCCCTATGTGTGGAAAAAAAATGCACCACAAGTAACTGGCAAAACATATTTAATGATAACATGCATAATTTTTCAACATTTCCATGGACATCTTGCAAATACAGTGTAACTTCGCAGACCCCTAGTTTTAATAGTAGTAACTGGTGTTTTTTGAGGTACTCTGTTTTTATGGTTGTGAGCTTCTGACCTCCTTTCATTCATTGTCTTGTGCTCCCAGATGGAAGTCCCCAGAGGCGGGATCATGGGTGTGTGTTGCAGCTCTGTCTGTTGCACAAATGTAGATATGATCATTGTTGCCAAAATAACAACGTTGTGATTTTCAGAGATCTGAAAGTCGGAAGCCGAGATTTTATTGCAAGGCAGCGTGGGTGCTTGAAACCAATAGGAGCATTGGGTCCTGAGGAAGCCCCCATACACCGCAGGTTAATTCTTCTTTGCCACTTCCTCATTAGAAAGAGGACAAACAGGAGCAAGAAATTATGAGAAGAAAATTGTGGAATGGGCCATGCTGGAGCAAACTTGGTCTATGAGAACATATAGGGACCCACAACAGGCATTTTGTGGCAAAATGTGCAGCATAGCCCACTATCCCTTACAGACTTTCCAGTGAAGAGGAAAATCTACCAAAAAGGCATTTGTGTCTGAGGGAGTGACCGCGCTCCACAATATACAGAAAGAGAAGTGTGAGTGAAGCAGTGCACCTGGGAAATTACCTTTTGCTGACGAGTAAGTTTCTTGGTTTCTTCTAACATGAACAACACACCTCACACTTTGACTATTATAAAATTAGTAATTACGTTGGGACTACGGTCTACCAAACACTAAAGATTGTGTCTGGAAAGGGATGAGTCACCCTCGGCTGCATCTTTGATCGTGAGCTTGTTGCTGCTCACGAATTGCCTCATAAACCCCCCTGCACTGGTGATTGATTGCTTCCTAAAAACAGCACAGTTAAAGTACAGCATTGATTTAGTCTTAGATTTCACCAGTTTCAATCGAGGAATATATTTGTAATTTTCTATCGTGATAACTGTTGACGTTGTTCATTGACTAATGGACAACATCAACAGGTTTCAGCTGATGCCCGTACAACGCGAATTAATTTGGTGTACACTACACTGAGAGAATTCAATCATCAATTTAGCATCATGCAATTCCCAGCAGGCAACGTCCACCCAGAAAATCCGATTGTCACCATACAGTCGTGCTCCCTTTGCTGGGTAGGTTGTTGCAAATTAAAGGCTCTACCATGAGCACAAAACAGCTGTCAAATGAACTCTGATACAATATTGTTCAAAGACGTATATCGGTTTATAGGTTTAATAAAAGTCAAATGCATAGACTGTCCCTCATCAGGACTAGTGTTAAGTGGAATGTGTATGACATCACCAAGGTCTATCCATAGGATCATCCATTCAAACTAGTTGACTGACCAAGGAAGAGACCGATAAGAGAGGCCACCAAGTGGCACAGTTGAAGGAACTAGTTACTATAGACCTTTGTGGTCAAGACTGATAAAACTGTTGAACAATACCTCATGCACTACAAAAACCTGTGTTGGTAGAATGGCTTAATAGAACACATTACTCAAGGTTAAATTCAGTTTGAAGAAACCCGTCATATTCTGTTTCAGTGTGGCAAAAGATTTTGATGGCTGATAAAACTGAAATAATTTATTACTCTAGAAGATAATTGTTAAATTATGGTGTAAGACCAACAAAACTCATGGACTATAGAACCCTGTTCCGTCTGTGAAAGAATCTTGTGTCTTCATCATTATATGGGTATTTTACTCATGGGCAGTGAGCAGGTGGTTGTTGGACTACAAGGAAATATGATTGGAGCTAAATACTAAAAAACTATCATGTAAAGCCTGTTGTCTTCTGCAAGAAAGTTGAACCTGGGATAATAGTTCAGTGGTAAATGTCTGAGTGGCCAATCAGAACTGCTATCTAGATCCTGTCGAAAACGTGAAGCATTATTTGAAGATTGCTGTCCATGAAGGCCCACTAAGGAACATGAACAGTTATGTAAATTATGGACACATTCTCCTTGATGTAGGTGTATAAACTGACAGAATACTATCCCAGCAGATTCTTAGATGAGATTGCTGCCAATGGTGCTTCCACCTACAGGGAGGTGACTTATAAAATTATAATATACTAGTTTTATATTTTTATCATCATTTTGTTACACTACCTCTCTCCCACCCTTTTAATTGTCAAGCATGGTGTTTAAATAAATGAAAATAATTCTCATTTGAATGCACAAAGTTGTATTTAGTGTGATAGTTTTAATGTTCAGCATACACCTTCAAAATATATCTTAGCGCTATAGAGACCCCGACCCAGGAAATAACCCTCTAATAAGACTGAACATCGAACAGCTAGGGTTTAAGCTTTTCCAAAATGTAAAAACATTTATTTGCTTTTTGCTTCTGTGAGTTCTAAAGTTTAGACCTTTTGTATTCTGTATGTTTTCACACATTCTTCGCTCATCTGTATTTAGGGACTGAGAGCAGCGAGATAGACTGAAGTTAGCAGAAGGAGCTTACATATAATATTTAGAACATTTATTTGTCATGGGAGTAGGGGAATGTGAGTCATACAAAATCTAGTGCATTATGCATGAGAACCTGAAGGTAATCCTCTTATGCACTGGCAACAAATTTGGCTCTCTGGTCTAGGATTGTATGTGGTCAAATTTCCTAAGACCAAAGAGGATATGTGCATTCTGAATATGTTGCAGTCTATATATAGGTTTTGCTGGGAGGCCCAGATACACAGTATTACATAGATAAAATGTTAAAAAGAAGTCCAAGCTTGGTTGAATTATCGCAAACCCTGCTGGATCCTTCAGTGTTAAACACACACTTGCGATACTCCCACGGATTGATGAGGACATGGGGAGTTTGCGGTCAGACAAACTCCTAAATGGGGCACTGACTCAAGAAAAAGTTCATTGCAGTGTGGATTTTCAATAGAAGTGAAACTGCTTATTGAGTCAAAAGGTTTGCCTTGTGGTCACTAAGGTATTGCCAAACCTCTGACAGCTTTCCGAAATCAAAGCAAAAAATTGTATTAAGGCCGAAATATCTGGTGTCACATGTAGACAGACGACTGCTGCTTTTTAACCTGCATAATGATGAGTGTAAATACTTGTATTACTTAATCAACTCTCAATTCCTTACCAAGACTGTCACTGCAGCCTACATGAATTTTCTCATTGCACAACCACTGAACCAAAAAACCATTCTCAACAACTATAGTTAACTCCATGGTCTCTGTCTCATCATCTACTTCTTCCCTCGACAAATTTCCCCAGTATTTGCCACATGGTCAAAGTCGTCCCTCAAATAAGCCCACCGTCATTCAGTGGTTGTGTGTTCTTGCTCTGAAGAATCCTCTTCATATTCATAACTCTATGCTTTAGAACTCCAAAAGAGATTGCCTAAATGTTTCACTCACCCTTCACTATGCTTTCAAAAGCCTCATAACCTCAGGTCACCACGTGGCTCGCCTGTTTGTGTCAATTCTTTGGACAGATCAACTAGAACGAGCTGTCCCTTGACCTAAGGGCGTCCCCTCATTCAGAACTTAGAAGGCAGTTTGCCATTGATGTGTATTTGTTTTAAAAATATATGTCCCACCCATGAACCTCCAGTCGTACAATGAACGCGTGCCAGTTGTTCCTTGAGCTCGCCAGACGAGGAATAGAGGTTGCGCTTTCTGCTACGCGACTACAATTGGAATGCCTTTGAATAGTCTTCTTGATGCTCTTTGTAACCATCTTGCATTCTGTTTAGTACTAGTGACTGCTTTCCTGGCTGCCTACTCCTCTGAAGCACCAGGAGACCCCACGAGGTCGCTGCTGAGGACATGAACTTTCAGTCATTCACCCACAGCTGCATCAACCATGACCTCTTCACAAGGTGGTTGATCTTCATCCTCGCCCGATTTACTTGTCTGTAAAGCATTCACCCAAACTACTTCATCGCTTGGCCATTCGCTTAAATTACAAAATACGAGGCTCATAGACACTTTCTCATAATGTGATGCTGTTTCTTCATTTTTATTTTTATGTCACCCAGTTCACAACCACCACCTCCTTCTTTATCCCTTCCTACGTCTGTGCCTCAAAATTACTGTTGGTTTCCACGCATACTCTCATCACTCCATGTTCAGCGATTCTGATGGAAAGGGTCAGCATTTGAACTAACTCACCAAAGCACGGCTTGAAAAGCCTTACTTTATGGGACAGGGATGGCCTGGGAATTGGATTTTGTTCTAGGACAAATCTAACATTTTAAAGAATAGGTTATTTAAAGTTCCTGGCCTGTTAGATAAAATCTCAACACTGTTGCAAAGAGCCCAGGACATTTGAAGAGTTAAAATAAGAAATTAATGCAGTCGCAGCCCGGAATGGGGCAGACAATTTACAGACAGATACACACCACAGCAAACTCTCCTCTCCAAGAATAAATCGAGTATTAATGAGCAATTTGCTTAAAGGCTGCAACTTGTTTCACACTGTTCAACTTTGTTGCTGTGCCAGGTTCGTTGGCTGTAAACCCAGAAAGTTTGGAGAACGTGCAAAATAGGAAAACAATACCCTGCTTTGTGCTGGGGGTTGGGGCGAGCAACTGAAAGCTGAAACAAGTCTGCATTGTGCATCAGCTAAAATTAGACCCGAAAAAAATGTCCCTGCACATGAGAGAGGCAGATTTCTGTGCATCCCTACTTTGGAGCAAAAAAAAAAAAGTCTTTTATGAAATTATAGCCAGGCCCAGATAGATCTTTGTTTGTTAATCTGGCACAGTGATGACTTTATTTATTGATTGACACACTTTATGCAGCACCCTCCAAGAAATTCAGTAACGTTGTTTGTCTTAACAATAATCCAGTTAGAAAAGGCCATCTAATGTTTGACTGATAATAGCACGTGGGGGCGATGAATTGCATTTCATGGCTCATGAATAGAAAATGCATAATGAATGCTTTTGAGCGGGGAAAGCCACTCTCATTTTGTGTCCTTGGTAAGTCACGCCATCTTGTTATGCACATTCCCATCTGTCTGCATTAATTGTTAAAGAGAGAATTCTTACTATGATCCAGCTTTTCATGTAAACGATTAAAAAAGTGCCCAGTGTCAAAGGCAAATATGGATTTACAACCGTGATATAAATTATAGCTCGGATGCTTTGCTGACTGTATGATCATTATATTTTTATGCAGTAACTTTAATATTTAAATAAGTCAAGGGCAAATGTTAGACTTGATACGAAGATAAGATATGAAAAGTTATGCGTTGTAGAATACATTCTGCAGTCTTTAGGGGGTCATTAAGCGCTTAACAAATCCAACTACACTGTAACCGCTGCAACTACACTGCAACCGCTGCAACTACACTGCAACTACACTGCAACCGCTGCTCAAGCATTTTCAGCTAATTCAGACCAGAACTCTCGAACGGTGCTCAAGTGTTAATTGGAAACTATATTTTTCGTTACATTCTGTGTTCCTTAATGGAGTGTGTAATTCGGTTGGCAGACATCCCTTTCTGATGGAACAACTCAGCAACCCTTTTATGGTATAGCCCAACAGCTCCATGGCGGGTGGCAGGGCACACTGTTCCTTGCACAGCATAGCCTGGTATTTCATCAGTCCTGTTTTATGAAAGATTCAAGTATCTTCAACTCAGTGAGGGAAATGGAATGAATGCGTTTTAAATAGTCATTGTATAGTGATTTTCTAGTAATTAATTCCTTGTATTTATTTCTAAAGAGCACACCTACCCGAAGGCTTCGTAGTACTACCGAAAAAGGCTTATAAATTAGCCTGAAAACTGCTAGGACAATTTTGTCCTAAAAGTAAGGTGCTCAGCCTGAAAATTTAGATCAAGAGGTAGAGAATTCCGGCGCATGGACACCGAAAGCCTGACCTCCTGCCCGAATCTTGTGCTAGGGGTGCAGTCAGACTGGACGGGTTCCTGGGACGAGGAAGGGGAGAATGGTTTTAGAATTTGCAGATCATGAAGTCTAGGTCTTGTTCTGGTGAGCATTGGCACAAAGCAGCAAACATTGGTGCACAAGCAATAATGGACTAACAGTATTCATTTATTTATTTGAGAGTTTTATATACCGCTGGGAGGGTATCGGAGTGCTTTACTGGACGTAACACAGAGACCCGTATAAGACACAGAGACCATAGCATTGATAGAAGGATTACAGGTTGACAGTCTATACTGAAGGAATGAAAAAAACAGTGCAACAATTGTATATGTATATCAAAAAGTAACAAATAATACAGCATTTTCCATTGGTGACAGATTAATCGCGGAATTGGGATAGGGGGCCGTATCGAATGATCCTGTTGATGTATGCGGCTCAGGGGAGCGAGTTGAAGTATTTATTCACTAATGGAGATTTGAGGTTCTGTTGGAAACAAGTATAGGAGGGAATGCATCAGTGGTCTTTAGGAAGGGAGTTCCAGATCCATGGGGCGTGACCCGAGAGAGAACGTTTCTGGGATGATTTTTTTTTCAGTTTGGGAAAGAGGAGGAGCGAGTTGGAGCTTCTTAGTGCATTATTTTTCCCCCGCTCTTGTCAGGTACTGGGAAAGAAGTTTTTTCCCAGAACACAACAAAATGAACTGTGCAAATACTTCAGAACATATTAGATTTACAAAAGCACAAATGAAGCACACTTTTTTTGTAACTCAGAAGTGTGGTGGAACAAATATTTTAATACGATCAAAACAAATCAATACACTGCCATTTCCACACACTCATTTGTGCACGGTATAGTTTTAGCAGTAAAACTGTATGTTCAAATATAATTTTCATTTCATTTGAAAATGTGTTGTCTGTAATGGCAGTGTGCTATCACACCATACATATTTTCTGTGAGCTAGGCTAGCTAGTGCCCAGAGAAATTAAGAGAATGCTGGTCGAACCGGAAGTCCTTACTCCTCGCTTCCTTTCTTGTCTCCATACACTGCCCACAATGCTAAGTTCTTATGGTTGCACATTGTGCTGATTTGTGGTCCACTCTACGGTTTCCTGCATCTAAAAAAAGATATACAATACGCCTCTTGCACGTGCCCTACATATCTTTTTGAGTGGGCGAGAAAGTCTGCCCCCAGCCAGATGTCCATTTCTGGTGCCATCACTCCATTCTAAAGATGTTTTTTTTTTTTGGGATAAGGAGAAACACACCCAGTCTCTGAAAACGATGGGAAATATGGTCAACAGATGAATGCATTGCGAGATCTACGGTCTCCACTTTTATTTCCTGTTTTGACTTTCTGTAAAACGTTCATCCATTCAAATTTTTACTTCTCATCAGCCCAAAATTATAAAATGTGTTCTAGCTTTAGTTTGGTTACAAATTGAATACTTCAGCGTGGTCTAGAAATGCACATGAACCATATATGCCGAGTTTGTCATCATCCTTTTCAAAATCATATATTTTGAGATTAAATTGTTTGTGTGCTCACTCGTATTGCAGAAAGTAATCTCGTTTTCTGCATGGAAGGCTGTTGTAAGCACCCGTGTGCCCTTTAATTCTGTACTTTTATTATTGCTGTCTTTCTGGCCACCGGGGTTGTAAAGTGCTACCTAAGTCAAAGTAGCTCTGATGACTCCGTAAATGTGTTCTGCCCTAAATTAGTGCTGTTTGCTTTATTTTAATCTCCATTCTCTCAAAAAGACTGGGATGGCCCTATATAAGGTATCTCAACATCACTGCAAACTAGCTTAAATTACCAGTGTTGAAAGGTCTCCAGAACACTGCTTGCATTGATGTTTGCCTAATGCAGGCAGTGATGCCTTTTAATGTGTGCAAATGAGCATAAAACGTAAAGGATGATGGGATAACCAAAAGGTGGTGAGTAGAAGCAATATGCTGATTGCCAAAGGATTAATTAGTTAGCATATGAAAATTGATTGATTGATCCATGTACGTAAAGTTGGTGGTGTCCATTGTTTCCTCTGTGCCTTGTGTATTTTAACTACTTCATTTAGTGCAAAGTAGGGACAAAGAAACTTATATCTTCGTATATGATACAAGGTTATTAAACTCTTATTTGTGGAAGTTCAACTACCTACTTTGCTGTTAGTAATCGTTCCCACCGAGTGAAAATCCTTGAGCAGAGATGAATTTCTCTTTTCTGGAGCAGGTGCAAAAACAGCCGACAGGGCCTTTATGTACAGGGCCTGTATTTACCCTGAGTGGCAGATTGTTTCAGGTTTTGCGAGGGAGCACCTTGAGAGAGTGCATTCATGAAAGGGGTTGCCTGGTGTCTGTCGCCTAAAGGACGGCACCTCTATGCACCCCACACCAAGTGTGGTTGAGATCCCCTGAGGCCACTCACATCCTAGCAAGTTTCTCTCAACTAACACTCCCCAAAAGAAGGGGCAGCAGAATACGGTCTTCTTTTGATGGTTTGGCCTCAAGATAGAAACGTGATATTCGAGACATACTGCAAAGTCCACCAACGCAGTCCCTTGCAAAGCAAAAACAACTGCTCTCCTCTGCATAAAATCCTTCCTTATTCCACTTGCACAGAGTGTTTCCAATGCTTGATGGCCCAGAACGTCTTTACTCAACAGTTTTCACCCTTCACTCTCGTGTAGAAACCATGTTCTATCTTTGTTTCTTGCTGAATTCAAAGACCTGTTATTAGGCCTTGAATCCTTCACTTTTTGCCTATCCGGGGTGTTGATGGAAATTGATCAGCACAACGGACCTCTGTCACAGAAGTCGAATAGATTCTTCAAGATTGGGCAAGGAGGCAGGGCTTTGTGAGGAACTACGGCACATGCTGGGAGTGTGCTACTGAAAAGTAGAATAGCAAAAACAAAGTATGCTAAAGAAAAGCTGAGCCTCCTAGCACTGAAAAAAGCGAAGGCTTTCTTTACATCCCTCATAATGGCTGTTTTTCTTGGTTGTGGCCAGTGTCTTTATTCAAGGTAAGGTGATGTTGTTATTAATTGGGTGATGGGTGTTTGGTCTGACAGGCTGAGGCCAGCAGATTCCTCTGACGATGGTGACCAGTGCTTTAAACCTGTTTTTGTTTTTTTTCTCTTGATTAATTGGAGTTTGAACTCCATTCACGTCATCACCTGTACAACCTGCATGGGAAGACATGACAATTCTCTTCTCTCTAAATCATGCATTTGATATACTTAATAAATTCGTTTTAATATTCTGAGCTCTCAATTGTTCACACCAATAGCCCATCAGCAACATGCTATGCACACTCAAAATGTATTCTATCTCTTAAAAATATGAATAAATCATAGCCCATGCTCACTTAAAAAGCAGCAATATACTCTATTGCTCCACTTAAAAATGGTATGTTTGCCCATCTATCCTATATGCATGTATGTAGTATTTCTATAGCGCAAACCTAGCTAAGAAGAACCACAGCTCCGTACATGGTCAAAGACCAGCATAATGTCAGCTGGTGAAAGAGGTAGTTAGTTTGTGGACCGTTAATGCGTTGTAATGTAGTGTTCTTTAACAAAGTGAGTCTTCAACTCTTTCCTAAACTGTGCCGGCTACAAAAGGCATGCTGCAATTTGTTTTTTCTTCGTTCCACTTCTTAGTCTGCTTTCTGATGGTGTCCTGGCTGTGGACGCTATTTGATGGAAGTTCTTCACCAGGAAGGAGAATGTAATTTCTTCCACTTCACTCATAATGTAGTTGAGGACATTCCTCTGTTTGGGTTTTCTTTGTATTTGGCACGTTCTCCTGAAATTGCGGTATTTGCAGTACAACTATAAATTGTGCCTATAATCCAAACACCCAGTAACTGGTGGACATCCAGCAAAAACGCCTTCGAATCAACGACCACAGATAACAGCAACAGTCTTCATCTTGAAAATTCTTGAACTCGGCTCCCACTGATCTTGCATACCTTGATTTGAACCTTTGCTGCAGACATCTTATCCCTGCTACTTGCTTAAGTTTCTTCTGTCTAGGGGGCGGCGCGGTTTCCTTGCAGCATATTTAAAACAAGTCTTTTTTTTCTTCTCCATCACTGATGATCACGTTAGTAGAATATTCTCCAGGCCAACGAACGAGAGCATGAAGGCTAGCCTGTAATGACCGTGTACATCCACTTTCTCACATCCCAAACTTGGACGCCTGTGATATGTGATCTAGGTTTGCTTCTGTCACACAGAACTTGGCTGTGAAGATGTGTTATTCATAAACCTTGTTTGCCTGACTCATCAGTTATTGCTCTCTTCTCAACAGTGGAGATACTCTGGTCGATGTATTTATTATAACTAAGCACTGCTACCAGTAAACTCTCAACTAGTTATGTAGGTTGCATAGCTGTGGAGGAACTGGTCCCCTGTGTAAAATGGGCAGTGAGGGGTATGATAGCGCTGTGAAACCCCTTCCTGTGTGGCTGTCCTGTAACATCACGACACATGACGTAACTGTGCATTGCCTAGGATATGTTTGTCTTTTAGGGCTTGTGTTCGGTCTGCATTATCATATGCCGATGTCTCCAAACTATCGAACATAAATGTTGACATCTTCACAGCGACATGTACACAGATGGACCTCTGTTGTATTGCAGACTCCTTACCATCTCTAATGTGTCACGGGAATAAGAACCAGTTTGCTTCCCTGTCTCAAGCATGTCTCTCTTAGAAAACTCAATAACATTGTCTTTATAATAGCAAGTCTTAAACATACCTGTTAGTGATGTAGCTTTGTGTTTGTCACCAAGATACAGTGATTGGCTGCACCTGAAAGGAAAGGCCGGCACATGGCATCTGTGTATTCATTTCCCACGTTCATGACATTTGGCCATTTCAGACAAAAGCTGTTTAGCGTTTTTCACCTTTTAGCTGAAGCCTCAATTTCAGTGTGACATCTGTGCATGTCCGCATTCTTCCAGCAGGCTCCACCTGACTTGCTTTAAGCCGATCACAGAGTTATGGTGGCTTTCCTAGATTCCACAGCAAGCAGAAAAAAAGTTGTTTGGTGGGGATGCGTGTTGGTAGGGTGTGCTACAGTGCACAGCAGGTTTCAACTAAAGAGGAAAAGCTACGGGCTTAGCAGGAGCACAGCACCAGAAACATGATTGCATCACTCCCGACTGTTGTACTTGGTACAAATGTTTGCCTCAAATCTATCAAATTATTTTTGTAGATATTTGCACATAGTTTTTCCTAACAAAAAGTACATTAAATGATTGCTTTAGTTTATCTTTCCACATTTAATGCATCCGACTGCACTCTACTTCCATGGTGTGGATGGCACTGGACAGCAAACTGAGTACCATTAAATGGATGATGAAAACATTGGTTTTTTGATATTGTTAAAAATGTCAAGATTGCAGTATGAAGTGATATCTACAAATATTAAGAACAAAAAGTTCGAATAACCAATTGATTATTTGGAATCTACGTCGTAATTATGTCCATTCAATCAATATATGAATAAATTTTCATAATTTCTGCAGACATTCCATTAGGAAAGTACACTTTTGTAGTAGCTTTATTTTATTTATAACCTCACATTTTCTGACTTTAATAAACCTACTTCCCTGAGTTCCCCGGACTTCTGTTTTTAGGTCTGGGGTTTGACACTGCAGCTGTAAAACCGACCTAGCTATTGGTACTAATATACACAGGAGGGGCTTTGGGGGCGCTTCTTGCAACCATTGGCTTTCTTCAGCCAGCCTCGTTTAGACTTTGGCTTGAGACCTTTTCAATCACTTCTTGGCTCAGCCCACTAGACTCTTTATGTACTCCTGATGCTATTGGCTGTCTTGAGTATGCCTTTCTGCCTGAACTCCTGTGCTTGCATTGGAACTGCAGCAGGTACCACAGCTATAGCCAGGGACACTGGAAGTACGCAGCAGGAACGTAATTATATAGCAGGGTGAACTAAATTATGCAACGGGAAACTGCAGCTCGTGCAGTGCAGCACATTTTATGGCAGGGATACTTCACTTATTTTACCTATTTGTTGAGGGAATGAAAGGATGCACCTCTGTGGCAAGAGACTTTATCATACCAGTAAATTATGTCGCGAAGGAACAGTTTACAAACTGCTTTTGTAATCACCCCGATGACTTGGAAACAAACTTGTAAAACACCTGTCCTGTAAACAAAATTATATATATATATATATATTTTTTGTTGCTATTTTCACACACGTTGGCAAGCAGTTCCATCAAAAAGCCTCCTTTCTAAAAGTCAGTGTGCATTCGAAGATGCAGGCTTAAACTAAAAGCTGTGTTGTAAGGATGTCCCCTTGACCCCTCATAGCCCAGGTGATGAATCTTCAATTTATTTTGCCTCGAAAATGTGTGAAATAAGATTGAAGCTGTGTTATGGGGTAAAGAACAACTCTAATGTGTATACTTCTTTACATTTTCACTGCGACATCAACTTAATTCTCTAAGGTCTTTTTTCATTTGAACATACAACCTTTAATTCAAATGACATTTAAACAACGCCCTGAAACACCAATTTTGTCCTTCCAAAAGATGACTCACAAAGTGGATTTTTCGTTGGGGCGGGGAAGTGGGGTAGTCCAGCAGGAAGAGTTGATGTATCATTGGTTAGTTGGACTGTTTCCGTAAAGGTTTTTTGAACTCTGAGTGGCAGGAAGGTAGAGAGAGTAGGAAGCGGAAGACAAAAGCCATATTCTAGCAAAAAATATGCGGCACATATTAAATGGTGCCTGGTACTTCCAAAAGGACCTCGCATTGTGCGAGATGCACACATTTGACTTTCAGTAGCTTTGCAATGGGGAAGACACTTGCATGCGACAGGTAACTGGCTATGGTGTGCAGGTGTTCAGAACATACCAGGTAGCGCCGGAGACTAGCTGTGGTCTCTTACAGTATGGGATGAAATTGGAAGACTTTCAAGCAAATCAGCTACCTTTTTCTATCCTTGTCTCTTTGAGCATGTCCTTCCAATTGTCTTTTTGTGCCTCATCTGCAAAAGTGATTCAGGACACTGCTCCTGCAAGTATCTTTTTGCTTGCAGAGTGAACATTTTGAATACATTCTGAGGCTATATGTAGAGCAAATACACACAAAGAAGTTTCCAATATTTATATGTCCTTTGGCAAAGTGGTAGTACGGATGCTGCGTCTGTGACTATGGAACTACGAAATATGCAGCACAGTACAATAGCTCTATGAAGAAAATAATATGATTGCTCAACGATGACCAGCCAATGTTCTGTAATGTTATTAAAGTTGTGTTGACTTTAAATATTTTACTTGAACAGCTTCCAGGATGCGCTTTGATGGGCTGGATGTGAACGTACAGCAGCATAAAGTGTGCCTCACTAATCCCCCTTCTTCTTGTCCCAGCAACATTCGCCATCTTTGGTGAATTTAAAGGTAGTTTTGTCAGAGTGCTGGTCCACGCTGCCACGCTGTGGATTTGCTAGTCTCTGCACTAGCATGCATGCGTATACATGCAAAGAGATTTTTGTGTAAGAGGGCGGCCTTTGTGGGGCATTCAAACCTGCTTTGTCGTGAAGGTGCGTAATCCAGCTAGGAGAGCAGATGCAAACTTGCCAACATTGAATTTGATGGCAGATCTTCGCCGTTATGTTCGTTCATTTCACCAGCCCCCTAAACCCATCCTCCCCCTCTTTGTACTACCACAGCATTTAAAACCCTTCTTTAAACTTGCTTGCCCTGTGCCATCAAAGCACCTCTTTAATTTCTAGCATTATATCCGTCTCTTTTGTTACTTTAGGAAGTTGTTCCCCTTTCAAATAAAACTAATTTATTGGTAATGATTATATGGTCATTGTAATTTATATTTATGAAGCCATTTTTTCCAAGGTGTGAGCGGGACAGGCTTATATACCGCACCGCTCTATGCACGACTGGCCAGTTGATTGTAGTAGCCAGGCATGCATTGGTCAGTTCAGGGTTTATCTCTGTCTTCTGATAGCTCTGTAACCGAACAGGCTCGATGGGATAGTGGGTGACAGAAAAACAAGCATTGGCATAGCCAATAGGTCTCGCCTTTGGGACCTTATAAGTGTTTAGCCATGCAACAGTTGCATAACTAAATACTTATAAGGTCCCAAAAGCGAGACCTATTGGCTATGCAAACCGGCCGCGAAAGTAATCGCGGTAAAGCGCGGCGCGCGTGCCCGCGCACTGTAGCTCTAGGCTGGCCTGGTAGCACTTTTTGGAGCCCTCCCAATAAGTCTCGCCAGACCAGCGCATGCGCTGGGTCAGGCGAGACCTAATGAAGACCAGCATTGCAAAGCAACACAACTGTCTTGCACTGAAGAGCCCGGTGCAGAGTAATGGAGAGACCCTTTCAGCAAGAGGGCAGCTATAGGGCTGAGAGCCTCCAGTGTCAGCCTGGGCAAAACCTAGAGGAGCCGCTCCTGCTGCTGACAGATATACACTGACTGCGTGGAACTACTTTGCCATATCGTCAAGGTCATCATGTAAGGTCAATGGCGCTAAAAAAATCTCTACCGTAATGTGCAGTGGAAATGCGGTTTTTCAAGAAAGATCACACGATGGCAGAAACTCACATTTTTTGCATGCTGACCGCTGGGCAGTTTTCGCTTACCTGGGACTCAGACCAAAAATCTTTTCAGTGTTAGTAGAGATTCAAACTTCTAATCTCTTTATTGGATCAGTTCTGTTACAAATGGCATCAGACTTAAACGCAGCACACACTGCACCAACCAAGCTTGGTTTAAAAACGGGTTTTCTAAGAGTGCCACCCCGAACTTTGCTATTTTAACAGGTTGCCTTTTGTTTTCACCTAGGGCTTTTTGTAAAATATTGAGATTTGTACGTTTGCATGAAAAAGAATGGCTTGAATGTTATAATATCTAGTTGCCTATAGGTATAGTGTGCAGTACTGTAATGGCTTTTACTTTTTCCTAACTGGTGTTCGTTTCACTGGTCACTATTTTGTTGATCTCAGAATTGTGAAAGGCAGACTAGGTCCACTGATCCGAGCTTGTGACCTTCAGGCTAGCATAGACTTTTGCAGCAAAGGCATTAGTCCACTGAGCTATGTTGCTGGCTCTCTATCTTTCTTGAGATCTGGCTTGACAGTTTGTAGGCACATAATATATAGAGAGACCTTTGACTCCACCCAGAGGAGTGCCCTCACAACTCCACCTATTCATCTTTCCACTCTCCAGAAAGTGCTTCCGTTGGAATGCGCAAGGGATTACATTACATCTAAGTACTCCCATCATTACTCCGTTTGTCACATTCAGTTCTTTATCGCCTTTGTTTTCTATACAAAAAACACTCCTCTTTTCTTTATCTGACGTCACAGTGAGAGGAATTATGACAATCTGGGGGTGTGAAAGGAAATATTTTTTCTAGAACACAAGAACATTTAAATGTCTACATAAACTGTGCAAATATTACAGAATATTTCGGAATTAGGAAAGCACAAATGGAGCACTATTTTCTGTAATTCTAAAGTGAGCTGCAAACGAATATTTTAATGCGATCAAAACAAATCAGTACCCTTTTCCACACATTGTTTGTGCGCTGTCTAATTTTATCAGTAAATGTGTATGTTGGTGAAAATGTTATGGTCATTTCAATTGAAAATATGTTGTCTGTAATGGCAGTGCCCTACCACACCATGCAAATTCCACTCTATGGCATTCCACTATATGTCACTCTATTCTAAGCCACTCCACGCCACTGTGCTCTGCAACGGTCGCTCTGACACACTGCTCCACTCAACTCTACAGCACCTTACTCCCCTTCAGTCTATGCCCCTCCACTTTACGCAACTCCCTCTATGCCACGCCACTGTATGCCTTCCCACTCTGACACTCTGCCATTCCCCTCTATCCTCCACTCTGCCCCCTACACTCTACTGTACTCCACCCTACTTTACTCCACTCTACTGCCCTGCTCTTCACTTCACTCTACTCTACACCACTGTACATCTCTCTACTCCATGCCACTCTACTCCTCTCCACAACATTCCACTCTGCTTCTCTCCTCCACTATATAGCAGTCCTCCCCACTAATCCATGCCACTTCACTCTACGACACGCTACTCCACTCTATGGCAGTCTGTGGCACTCCAGTTCAATCCACTCTCCTGTACACCTCTAACTTTTAGCCATGCTGAACAGCAGCCGATCTTTTTCACATGGCTAAAACAGATTGGCAAAGCCAGTAGCACTTGCACAGGTGAGACCTATTAGCTTTGCCAATGCTTGTTTCTCCAGCATTGGCAATACCACCATAGAGCAGGCTCTAATGTGATAAACAGCATTTGGGCATGGCACAGATGTGAACAAATGTTTGAATACCTGCGTTCATAAGCATTGGCATACTAAAGCAAGACCTTTTAGCTTTGCCCACGTTTCTTCAATGAGGTCTTTGTTGTAGCATTCTTCCTATTGTGAACAACCAAATCACTGATGCTTCTGTACTAAGAAAGTAAAACAGCTGTATCGAAGGAGCAAGAATTATTGAGAGTCAACCACAGTAGATTAAGTGATTAAGTTTAGAAACACGTAAAATTGATAATAGGGTCTTGGGGTGCAGCTGACCACCAGGTAAATTTGTTCAATGGTACAACCCAGTTTTTGAGCTATGTTGGACTGTTAAGGTATATATTTACTTATTATATGTTACCAGCCACAATTTTATATGTGCTAACACAATGGCTGGCATTTAGGCAAAGAAGCTCCCCCCCCCATCCCTAAGCTCAGGAGATTAGGGTTTGCTCAATTTGATTTGGCTTATTAGGATTGGCTTTGGTGGAACAGGTGTGCAAGGGTTTTATGGAATATGTACGTTGTCGCTTTAAAGCAGGTGCATGGGCGTTGGCTGAGAAGTTGGCATGGTTTAGCCAAGTTTATTGTTGACAGCGGCAATCAAGGTTGAAAGGGAACGGGTAGGCAAAAGTCTCATTAACAAGTTAACCTAGTTAGATGTTAATAGTTGCATTAAAAGGACGCATCGTAATGTAGATGGCTTGTTGCATAATGAGGTTTAGCTCTGTAAGGCAAAAGGCCCAGAGCCCACTATATGTGATGTTCACCAGTTTCAATAAAGCGCCCTTTTTCACACTGTTTTGGTATCTGGTCTGTGCTGCCCCTCCTATTTCCCAAGAGTCTTCTGGCGTAAAAAGACAATGAAATTGAGTGCAAGGGCTTTCCGTTGTTGTTCAAGTTGACTACCACTATGTGCCATGATCTTTATTTCCCATGGAACTGATGAAGGAAAAAACAGCTAACTATAGGTACGATTCACAAAATATCTGTACACAATTTTAACCTGGGAGCCCATAAATAATGGCGGGGCTTACGCAGTAGTAGGTTTGTTAGGGTTGTTCAAAGAGGTGTTCGTTGAAGGGGTAGGCAGGTAGTCTATGTGAATGCTGGGGACTCTCACAAAGTAGTGTAATTTTTTTAGAGCTGGTCGTTATTGCGCTTAATTATTTCACTACCAATTTGTACACTGCACCTGAGTGCTAAAAAGACTGAAGTGCGTTAAAACAACCAAACATCCTCATTGTGATCATGTGAATGTAGATGCTTTTTACAGTGTTGTGTTTTAAACTGTTCTATGAACGAACAACATCACATTGTAAAGGCGTTATCTATATGCTTAAAGAGCTGTCTGTCCCTCTAGAGATATAGCAGAAATATGTCAAAGGAAAACTATAGTTTTTATTTTAAAGAGCTTGGACCTTGTTTGGAAAATACTGAAACGTGATTGAGACAAGGACTGGGATTATAATGTGTTAACATACATTAATAATAATTATTTCAACAATGAATTGCCCTGTTGACACTTACACTTGCAGCTCAGTCTGTGCAAACATAAAAAGCATATTTGTCGTGAGCACGGTTATTCTTCCCAGCTGGCTGTGCGCGCGGTGTTCCACGGGGCTTCCGTAATGCCTCCGCGCTCGCGCCCAGCTATCTCTACAATCGCCCTCGTAATGCTTGAGGGAAACGAGCCGCCTACTTAGTGTTCGCTCCATAACACGGAATAAACAGTTCCGGTATATTCTCGGCCCACGATGAAGTATCAGTGACAGGAATGAAAATAAATGCCTTAGTAGCTTTGAGATTGTACAGAAGGAGACTGAATTTATTGGGGGAAAAAAAGACAAATATATATGGTTGATGTTTTACAATCGTTGCCTCACAATGTCTTCTATAATTCTGCTCTTTTTTGTAAAGTATAAACAGTTAAACCAAAGCACTAATAAGATTCGCGCCCATGTGTTGCACGTGTTGTATTTGGGTAAATCCAGTATTTTAATATCATTTTGCAATGTCTACTGTTATGGCCGCGCACCTTGTTTAGTAGTCTGCCAAAAACATCGTATCGATATGTGCATTGCAGGTCACTACTCCTGCTGTCCTATAGTGCCTTGTAACTGAATTAAAATAGGCAAAAGACCTCCCAGCAGCATAGAGTGGCTAATTTTGTTTAGTTTTCAAAGAGAAAGCTCATTGGATATCCATAGAATAACTGGTTAGAACGTCAATAACTCATCGATAACTACTGCTTTAATATATGTAAATTTTTTGTAATTTCGAAGAGCTGTAAATAATAGTTAAATATTGTTACCCTGTATAATAGTGCGCAATCCATTGGCTTTGGAGAGATGAAATCCCGAGCTAGCCCTTCTGGAATTCGAGCTCTGTACCCTTAGTTATTTGGTCGCTTGGCAAGTGTGATTCACCTGTATGTTAGGAATCAAGAACTCTTAGCTCCAGGGAAGATACTGATCGTAGTCGAACATGTGGGACAAATGGAGCCATTGGGCCCAATTATAATGCTGGTCGGACGAGCGTCCAACCGTCATCGTTGCCGTAAAGGGACCGGCCGACAGGTGGTCGGCGGTCAAGACCACCAAATTAGGATCCAACCACCGTGGAGGAGGTTGTAAACATGCCTTTGCATTGAGGCATGTGCTGTGGGTCTGGAAAAGGCCTGCAGCACGAGCCCCAATGCCAAAAAGCATGGTTCTAAATATCCCGGCACCCTGTGGCTGGCACCATGCCTGCCACACGATGCAGGGATGTGTAGAGGGCCACGGGTGACAGGGGCCCTGCTAGGTGCCCCAATAAAGCATTTTCACCAACCTTTAAACGTCTGAAGAACCGACGTGAAATGGCTGGCGGAAAGGTGGATTGTAATCCCCACAGCAGTGCCTGAGAAGGCACCGCCTCCTTTGTGGTGAATGCGATCCGACCGACCTCATGACTGACTCCTTGAGTCTGGTGGAAGCTGTCTGTCTGTCCCTGGGTCAATGTGGTCCGATCGACCGCATCTTCATGCGGCGGTCTGGCAGTGGATATAGATGTCGGTCCCACCAACATCGTAATCGTCCCCTTTGTGTCCCAGATAAATATTCCTTGGAAATTACTCTGTATTCATCTAATACTGTATAAGATAATCTCTCCTTATGTACCCATGTCCTTAATGATGAGTTCTAAGCTCACTATAAGAGAAAGGCGAATAAAATATAGTTACGTTGGAAATTTGCAAATAATTGTATTAGGGAACTTAAAGGACACATTAATAGGTCTCTCTTTTCTACATATATTTCAATGTTCATGAATGAACATTTTATTCAGTCACATTGGACATGTGCCTTGTTTTTTGTAGTTATAAAGGGTAGATAGCATTGATACTGTGGGAGCCAAAACCTCAATAATCACCTGATCCCCAATATTTGTTGACCCTTATTTGTAGCTAAATAATTTGGCTCTAGTGTCTCCAGTTGTTCTAGCGGTTGTACACAATGAAAGCTTCATTCACAATACACATTTTCGAACACTGTTGTACAATACTAATACATTGACGTCATTCACTCGCTGCTCCGCAGAAACAGGAGAAACGGTTTGCAGCGGGACACTGATTGGGAGAGAGCAGGAGCAAATTGAGTAGAAGACCAGTAATTACATCCATTTTGAAAATAATGGCATATTAAAGACATGTGGCATAACTATTCATACCATTATTTACACTTTCTAAGTGACATAAGAATCTTGTTCCAAGTGCAACATCATTAATCAGTTACGATTCTATGCATCATTAAAAACACTAATTAGGAAAAATTATTTTAATACAATGTTTGCACATCTTGCATATTTTGAAAACACTACAACAGTGCAGAAATGCACGTCCAAATACTAGAGGGCAATGCTTTGAGTCGGAGTAAACAGTATTTACATAGAGTGATTATTCCTCATTAGGCAAAAATAGTGTCTGGTACTATTGGATGTTATCATCAATGAATAATTTCTGCGTCTCTGGCACACCCACGTTTGAATATCTGGGCCAATTTAATAAATAAAAATAAATGTAGATTAAAACTTGGCAGTTGTTACTAATTCGGTTTTACATAATGTTTCCTCCTTGTTGGTGAGTCATTAGAAAGTGGTTGAGTGTGTAATGGATCTGGCTATACCAGTTCACTAATACAAAACTTTCACTGAACAAAATTAGTGGAACTCTTCGAGAACTAAGTAGATGAGTATGACTGCCACACCTAGTGTGCAGAGCAAGTATTAAACCAGTCATATATAATTGGATGCAAACATTGTGATCTAGGTAAGACCGATTTATTGTACTGTATAAAATGACAATGTCAATTTTGAGTCCGTGGTCTACTGACCCCAAAGATGCAGATCCCATGGAACAAAAGTAGACTGCATCCCCCGTCAAGACTACAATCCCCTCCTGCTGCTGCCAGTGGTTTTCTGTCATTCGGAACCTCTACTCATCCTTTAACCCCTTGTGTGCCACGCCCTTTCCCCGCCCTGTGCCAGCCGTTGCATTAGCGGGCGGGGTTCATGACGAGCTGGACTCGTCATGGGCACAGCGCAACCGCGGCCCATGACGAGTCCAGCTCGTCATGGGCACACAAGGGGTAATAATGTAATGTAAGGAATATAATGTAAATAAACAATAAATTGTGGTAGAGCCTACCAACCAATAAGTATCTTGAGATCATAAGTTTCATAAACCACGTCACCATCTACGACCGCCCAACATATCCCTACACTATAGAATGTTTTAGAGAGAGATGACTTTATGAAGCTCCCTACTTGAGTTGTCTGCTGGAAAGATTGAGCCCATTCTATGTGAGGTAGAGATCAATCTAATTGAATCTTGAAGGTCCCTTTCTTTCCATTGCAAAAGTCTGTATTTCAGTGACAAATGTCTCTTAGTCACTCAGAACCTCTCAGTGAAAAAGACGGAGGTCAAATTCCAGGCTCTGTTTTCGAGGGAGCTTTGTGTTTACTCTTCTTTCCCTGACTTCAAAGTGAGAGAATCTATGCAACAATCTTGCTGTGAAATTAAAGGCCATTTTCTAGCACACTGCAAAAATTAAATGTCTGTAAATTAACTGTGCCTATATTTCAGAATTGGGAAAGTACAAATGAGGCACTTTTTTGTAATTCTGAAGTGTGCAGGAAACAAATATTTTAGTACGATCAAAACACATGAGTAAACTTGGTCATGACGTTATTGTTTGTGGGTGGTAAAACTGTATGTCTGTGCAAATGTAATGTTTATTTCAATTAAAAATGTGTTGCCTGTAATAGCAGTGCTCTTCCACACCATGCATACTCCACACTATGTCACTCCACACCACTGCGCTCTACCCCCACTCTGCCACTCCATTCTACGCCACTCCACTCTGACACAACCATTTAATGGTACATCACTCCACGACACACCACTCTACTCCCTTCCGTCCACACCAATTAACACACTCCGCTCTAGTCCACTCCAACCTACCACAATCTGCTCCACTCCAATCTAACCCACTCAACTCTATTACATTCCTTTCCAATCTACTTCACTCCAATCTACCTCAGTCCACTCAAGTCTATTCCACTGCAATCTATCCCAACATAACCCACTCTAGCTACACTCTAATCTATATCATTGCACTCCAATATTCCCCATTCCAGTGCACTCCAATCTACTCCACTGCCATCTACCTTAGTCTACCCCACCCCACTCAAATCTACTGCACTCCACTTCAATTTACCTCACTCCAATTTCCACTCTAATCTATCCCACTTCACTCCAAGCCACTGCACTCAAATATTCCTCACTCCAGTCTACCTTAATCCAATCTACCACAATGTACCCCATTCCACTAAAATCTACCACATTCTACTGCAATTTACTCCACTCTACCCCAATCTATCGCATAACACTCACTCTTCCATAATCAAACCCACTCCAATCTATCCCATTCCACTCTACTCCAGTCCACCCCACTGCACCCCAATTTACACCACTCCAGTCTACCCCACTCCACCCAACTCCACTCTGCCCCCAGAGAAACTCCAATCTACCCCACTCTCCAACACTCCAATTTACCCTACTGTACTCCAATTTACCCCTCTCCAATTTATCCCACTCTACTCCACTGCAATCTACCCCCTACTCCAGTCTACCAGAATCTACCCCACCTCACACCAATAACATTTAGACATACTGAACAGCAGCTGCACTGATGGACAACATGGCTCAAACACATTGTCAAAGCTAATGCTTGCCTAAAATTGGAATTCTTGCACATGCTATTAAAGAATTACAAAACGTGTTTACTTGGTTTCCCAGGTAAACCTTGTGGCTTCAACTAGTGTTAAATGTATTAAGTGGAAATGCCATGCACATGCCCAATCTTAGCCATCAGGAGGACTTCTTATCCAAGTGCATCTAAATAATGTGATGTCACCTAAAAATGATGTGGGTTTTAATCTGGCATCTCGGAATGGATTAAAACCTGGAAGCAAATTGTGTACACTGCAGTTTTGCCCATCCAGTGTTCACCAGGTGAAACCCGGCTCGGGTTGGTCAGACATTTAGTAATAGTGCAGACCCCGGGTTCAGTGGTAGCTATTGGCGTTTGTGCTGCAATCTCCGTTCTGACTGCGGAGAGGGTAATTAGGTGCACATGGCGCATCTGGCAAACACCCAGGTTGAGATCTCGGTACCGAGCTGAATGCGCAGGAGTTGTAGGAAAATGGGTAATGTGGCACTGCCACACTGATGGACTACCCCTACAGTACTGGGGGAAAGGTGTTTTAGATGGGATGGGAGGTTTGCACGAGCCAATCCATGATTAAATGACGAACCATACAATAACAGCTGCAGTTTAACGTGCGTGGTTTTCATCACCTCTCCACTGGAGTACTTTGAGGTTCAGTAACCTACTAAAGAAATCTAAAAAAATGCATCACTTTGTTGCCCCTCCGTTGTTTTCTTCGATCAGCCTCTTTGATGCTTTCATCATACAGGGTTTACTAGTTTGCATCTCTTTAACCAGCTAATCCTGGGATTTGCAGAGCCTCTGTTTGGAAAGAAGGGATTGAAACAGTAATAAAAGAAGCAGTCAAAATAGTAAATGCATCTAACCCCTTAGACACCAGGAGTCTTGTTATTGACTGTAGGATGGGATAGGAGATTTAAATATTACACAATTGTACTAACATCAGGGCTTTAAATGGGCCGGTACTGTCCGGGTACGGAGTACCGACACTTTTTAATTTTGAGAGAGAGACTACGGGCACTTCTCAAAAGCGAGGTAATACTTTTAATTGGAGAGCTCCGGCACTTTTCAGAAACAAGCAGGTACTCTGCTACAGAGTACCTGCACTTCTATTTTTCCAATTCAAGCACTGACTAACATACGTCTCATAAATAGTTTTATTTTATTTTTTTACCAACAATCCTGTGCAGGCATCGGTAATTGCTTCTCAGAATCCTATTGTCCGTATTTATCAGGATGTAGACAATAAAAAGTTAAATAACGGGCTACATAAATCGCATGCAGTGTTGGTGATTAATGCTTTTGCGAGTTCATCAAAGTGCCCTTGAAACTTTTGATCGTGTCAGTCTTTACAGCCGTAACCCTACCCTGCCCAGATTTACTCTTGAAGCGCGAGGCAGACTTTCGGCTTTGATCATTTGCTCCTAATGACAGGCTGCCCTTTTCACCACCAGCTAAGCTCTCAGATGTCTTACATTTTACACCAGGAGACTTAGCCCGGCGCATCACGGGGCTTAAGTCCGGCCGTAATTACTGGTTTTGGTAGCCGGCATTGTTGCATTTGGTAAGATTCGAGAAGCTCATAAGAGAACAAACACCCTATTGAGTTATACGTGTTTACATTATGTAGAACACAGACAAATAAATGCAAATTAAAACTGTTAGAAACACCACAAAAAATAATAGTAAAACATTGGAAGGATCCTAAGCCACAAGCTTTCAGAAAATGAAATTGATAGAGGCCTCATTATCCAATGATCAGACTAGTAATATTCACCTGCATCTCAAGGATGAAATTTACCTGGTAGCCTCAACCTGCTCACTTGCTTCCGGCCTTCCTTGATAAAGTCGTTAGTGAGACCAAACACATTGAAATTGGCAAAGTCCGTTTTGATTCATTGATTTTATTTTTTCATATAGCGTTCAAACCCATGTAAGAAGAGTCCAGGCTATGTATTTTGAGCCGTAAAAGTTTAGTCCCTCGAGAAAATTTTTTTCAACCATCTTTCTTTATGTTTGATGTTTAGGTGCATCCTGTGTGTTCGGTCACTCAAACTGGAATTCATTTTCTTTACCCAGCACTAAGACATTAGCTACCCGTGAAAACTGCTTAATCCAGTAAATAGTCCACCACCAGCCCAATGGTGAAATGCCACAATCCTGGGTCAGGCGTCCTCATTCAGAAGTGTCAGCTCTTAAGCCCAGTCTGTGCTTATTCTGCTTCAGAAAAGTGTATTTCTGGCATCCCAGGGTACTAGTCCCAAAGTTAGGGACTACCCTTAATTTAAAATTTAAAAAAAGGTATGTATAATCAAAAACAAGCATGTGCACTATGTGTAGTGCGTTAAAGGATGATTGACACAAGTATAGACCTGTATTCTCCCACACTAAAGATCATCCTCCCTGCGCTATGATTCCCCCTAAGAATGTTCTGTTGTGAGAAAGTTATAAGCCTATGCCCAATATTTGCTGCCTTGAAAGATTAAACAAGCATTGGCATAGCCAATAGGTCTCGCCTTTGGGACCTTATAAATGTTTAGCCATACAACAGTTGCATAACTAAATACTTATAAGGTCCCAAAAGCGAGACCTATTGGCTATGGAAAGCAGCCGTGCGGCCGCGAAAGTAAAAGTGATTGCGATCAAACATCAAAGCGCCCGCTAAAGGGAAAGTAGTCGCGATAAGGCGCTGCGCGCACGCCCGCGCACATGCACTGTAGCTCCAGGCTGGCCTGGTAGCACTTTTTGGAGCCCTCTCAATAAGTCTCGCCAGACCAGCGCATGCGCTGGGTCAGGCGAGACCTAAAAAGGGGCAATAGGTATTGCTCCCTCTGGGATTTCCAAGGAGGCCTAACCATTGGAAAGCGCCTCAAAAGCCTCCTTACTATAGTGTGGTACATGACTCTTATGATGCATTCGCAACAGATCCAAAGCTGTCATTGAAATGGCACTCCTTGATGGGATAAAAGAATACTTTTCAACTCCATGAAATAACAAAAATTGTTGTTACACGGACAATGCCCCTTCCTGTCTAGTAGACTATACACGGCTGCATTACTGTGTCAAGGCCGAGTGTTTTTGGAACCCTGTCAAATCCTTCTCTTGCCTGAATATTTGTGGAGACGGATCTCCACTAGGGATCTCCTTGCTCTACATATGTACTGACATCCTGCCAATTACAAATGCTCCACATGTGCAGCTTTGAACCTTCATTCGTGTGTGCAGGTTACCAATGTTGTTCATGGTTTTCGTTCCTATCCACAGATTGTACTATAACAGAAATGTTCTCCACTATTGACAGGTGACTTGGCTTTTCCACTTGCCAATCTGCTCAGTTTAAGGGTTGTTTCTGCAGCCGCAGTGTTTTAGTTCTGGTACCTGTGTTAGAGAAAAGTTCAGTACATAGCCAGGGATGACTCTCGTCAGTTCTGCCTTTTGAAAGTCATTCTCAATCTGCCCAGTTTGCTGCTGATCTCATTGAGGCATCGGAACACCTGAGCTGGGTCTTGATCTGTCGATATCCCTTTGGGCTGAAATCTTGAAGAATGTGACAAAAATTGTGTGCAGGTAAAGGAGCCCATACTGTGGCCCATATGTCTATTTGTTGTGCTGGTTTGCGATTTTCGTGGTCTGTTCTCTAGCAAATGATATACTTAAAAATTGAAAGTGAATAGCATGTATAGGAATTTCATATCGGGGGTTGCAGTGAAGGGTGTTCAAAGGGTGACATTTTTGGTAAGGACTGTCTGTGCTTTATTGTGGCACAACTCAGAAGGCTTACTGGAAACCTACCCTAGAGAACCCACCCCTCCTCCGCTCACGTGCATTACCACTTACAATACGGTGACCAATAAAGTTTCCCAAATCATCAAAAAGAATTGGAAGATCCTGAACACAGGCAACCTGAAATGGGAACCTCCCCTTCTCTCAACAAAAAGAGCGAAATCCATCAAGGACACTACTGTATCTACCAGACCGGCTCTCCCCGTCAGACCATTGAACACGGTGCTTAACTCCTGGGGTCTCCCAAACATCAAAGGGCATTTCCCCTGCGGTAATTGTAGCGTCTGCCACATCACAGAGACAACCAAAAACCTCAACCTTGAACCTGGAAGAACATGGGAGTTACGCAAACATACCAATTGTAACACAGAGAATGTTGTGTACCGGATCATATGCCCTTGTAACCTCATTTACATTGGTATGACCACTCGGAAAATCAAAACCCGCATCTGCGAACACCGCAGCACAATACGCTGCAAGAAAAACACCACAAAAATGACCAACCACTTTTTGGAAAAAGGCCACACGACCAACGATATGAGATGGGTCATACTGGAAGCCTTAGATCACAACCTTCCCAACATTCAGACCCGCCTCCTGCAACAGGAACAGAGATGGATATATCGACTATCCAGCCACATCACCGGCCTGAACGATAATATCCCCTGGAATTGTCTGAGAAAATCCTGATTTTCCCTGGAATAGGCTCAGACAACCGTGATTCCCTCTGGTGTTTCTGTCCATTTCTTGTTTTTATTTATCACATGTTTCTGCTTCATTTAGCATCCCTACCTCTTTAATCTCATAATCTCCCAGCCCTTACTAACACAGTACCAGCTATTATTGTCCTCTGCTATTTAGCATCTTTGACATTTCCCCCACTGCGCGCGCGCAGGTTTAGTAACACCTCCTAAATGCCATCCCTTCCCTCACCACGCCCCCGGATCACCTACGCATGCGCGCCGTGCACACTCCTCTCCTTGGAGCGGGCGCCTCTCCCTTAGGCACCCCGGCAGCATTCACGCATGCGCGCCAGGCCCGCGCTACTCCTACATGCATGCGTGGTCATCTCTGCTCCGCCCGAGTTCACCAGCAAGCCCGCACGTACGCAATGGAGTACCTCCCCATTTAACCTCCCCTTTCCATGGGTCCCACAGCATCCGGGACTTCGGGAGACCACAGTAGGTGCCAGGCGATGGTAGCTCCTCAACCAAGTAAGGTGGCTTTTACTTTTTCTCCCTGGGGATCACTATATCCTACCCTACCTCACCCCTGAACGTGTTACTTCTTTCCTCTACAGAATTGACGTGAGGAGCGCCCCCCTCCCGCTTCCTGAACAGTGCACTCACTCAGCCATAGTGTAATTATTCTTATGCCTTAACTCTTCCTTCCCTGCATTGTGCATTGTGCTTCTGTTTAGTAAACAGCGCCCACCACCAACGTCCAGCGCTTTACTCATGGCTCCATTCAGCCTCGACCTACCAGCGCTCACTGGGCCACTCACTGTGAACACACCTCGTTTGAGGTCTCACGGTTCCTCCTTAACCAGATCATTGTCGGTAAACTCACCAGGCACCATTTGCGTATAATTCACCATCTTCTGTTCACTGTAGTAGTGCCGTGTTATTTACCACCTGGCACACATAGTTCACAAAGCGCTTCGCGTTGTACCTAGCATCTCTAATTGTCTTGCCTCCGTTTTTATACGCTTAGTAGCATGATACACCTCCATAGTGTGTGTGTCACCTATGGTACGATCCTTGAAGACAGGTTTGGTTTATCACAGCACTTAAGATTGCATTTTATAGTTGCTATAAATCCACGGCACCAAGTGGTAGTCTCATATATGTTTTTGTGCTGTCTTGTTTCCTTCCACAGGTTGTGCGCTGCAGTGTCCGCAATTGCGCCGACACTGCGTCCACACACCTTAGCGAGTGTGTAGGTAAACAACCTTTTTAATTTTTCACTTACCACGTGGCACTTCGCACTTTGCCACTCACTTACTGCACTGGTCCTGACGAAAGCTCCACATTTTTATACGAGAGCTGAAACATGTAGACCTACAACACAGACGACTAGTAGATAATTATTTCTTCCGTAGTTGCATCACATACCCTGCTTTTTAGTCTATATCCTGAGCCGCCAGTAATAAATTTCCTAAAGGCAAGGATTCTCAGAGATATATGTTTTTAACTATCACTACATCACACTCTTGCACCACACCAGCTCCGCTGTAGCCAGGCGTCGCAGCACAACCGGGGGGCATTCGGCCACCCGGTTGGGGCCCCGATGATGAAGCATGACACCAACCAGGTTGGTGTGTGAGGGGTCTTTTAACCTACCTTGTGGGTTCCCAAACACTGTCTCACAGTGATCGTACCACACTACATTGGGTCCGTCCACCATTGACAAAACTTACAACTCATTTGGCACCACCAGCCTGTCTCATACCTCATTAGAAGTATTAGTTAGACGGCTTTGCCCCAAGATTGTTTAAGGGTTCTTTAATTCATATGGGTGAAAAGAACACTCAGAGGAGATGGTCTGTATATACATAGTACCTCAAAGCCCCTTGTTTATATAGGCACACTCATTTACTATGCAGATCTAAAGCGTCTTACAGATTTCCACTGGAAGTTGCCTTGTTACAGCTTGCCCACTCCATAGGCTGCAGAAAGTCTTGATGTAGTGGTTACATGCTACACAAATCCAGAACAACTGTAATTAAACCATTTTATTTTTCTTGCTGTGAACTGAAGGTGCCCGAGGGGTATGTAATTAGTGGCGTGTAGCAGCACACTGTTAAATTCCATAATCATGACCACTCTTCATTGTCAGAGCGGTTGTACTCTCTTTGCATCGTTATAATAAAAGTGAAAATGTTAAGCTGTATGATGTCAGGAATGTGTAAGAAGAGAGTAATGTATGCTGAAACTGTGTTTCGCTTGTCAGGTTATGTGAATTAGGGTAATATTAGTCATTGTTTCGATACTGGGTGCGGGTTGTTTTGGAAATTTCCGTTAGCGTATTGTTGCACGCCATGAAACCTGCCCATCCTGTTTGACATTATGCAGCATTCTTCCTGATGAGGAGCCTTTAAATATGCTAGCCACGTCATCAGCACTGGTTGGGTTTTGTAACGTTTTTTCAACGAAACCGGTTTTTCCGATATTAGGATGAGAAGATCGCTCTCTAAACCGGTTACTCCTATTCTGTAATTGGTGTTCCTAGAACAGAGTATACCTTTTAAGGTATCACTTACACGACTGCTGTAGTTTGACTGCGGCCAAAATGCACAATGTACTATACCAATACTTTCACTGTGCTCTGGGTAACACTGTTGCTTTCTTATTGGTTGGCTCTCATGTCAGTCGCCTGTGGTTGCCTTTTATTTGATGGCTTGCCACCTTCTCGTTTGTCCCTCCACTGATGCAAAGCATCTGTAGCTTTCTTCTGACTGAGCGAGTTGTATCCTTCCACCGCTTAGGTTCAGGGAGCTACTTCATCTATTTTGTTTGAGCCCTCTATGAAAGTGTGTTTTCCTGCTGTTTTTCCCTTGTGCTGCTTTTTCTGTTGCACCCCTGGCCCTCCTTTGTTACTCTCTCCTAGCCATCTAGCTTTTTTTTTTTGCCCCCTCCAGTTCCACTAGCTCATTCCTCGCGTTGCTTTCTACCACTCTGTGGAGTTGAGTTTTACAATATAAAGATAGTCATGCGCCCTCCCCAGATGCAGTACCAAATCTTTGTGCAAGAGCATCATTATAAGGCTGCCCCTGTTTTGACAGGTTCCAGTCAGGGGCCTTCAGACTTTTGCATCCTCTTAAAAAGGGCATTAGGTACCAGTGCAATGCCTCGGTTCCCTTCACTGGAAATAGTTGGTTCTTGAATGCTCCAAGCCCCTTGTGTTGAGAGCTGTGTGTAGATTTGTAGTTTTTAGCATAGACGCAATACAGTGGTTACAATTGGTGGTGTTGAAGGATTTCATGGATTGCAGCAATCCAGGGTCGGATTGGGACAGAAAATAGGCCCGGCACTAAAATAAGTCGCCCTCTTTATAGAATCAGATAGCTAAAAAAGTTGCCCACATTTTCAAATCAGGGCAGTTTTGAACGTGGACACGTTGTAGAAGTGTTTTGCAAGACATAAGACGCCTGAATTGATTTCAGCTTGCTGCAGTCAATGTTTTAATATCAAGGAAATGAACAGTAAAAACACAGCCCACCAGCCCATAAAACTGTCCCACAAAAAGACTACAAAACGGCTCACTCACTGGCCAGTCAAACCAGCCCTTAGGGCATTGCCAGATGCTCTGTTGGCCAATCCGACTCTTTAGCTATCCTGGGAGAGCAAGGGGGTGATGTAACCTGCTGTACACCATGTCCACAAGAGGCAGAAGCAGTGTGCATCATTAACAGTCCATCCAGCCTGACGCACCATGCTTCCGCATACCTTCGATGACTTGAAAGGTAGAGCTGAAAAATGGCCTGCCACAAAGGTGTACCGATTCGGTCAGCGGAGAAAGGCAACATTTGGAAGGCTGCTCTTGGTTTTACCATCCCATACCGAGGTAAAATGGAGCCGCCCCGATCGAACTATCACAAACCACTGTCAGTCATGACCATGCGTAGGAATTGAAGAGAATGGGTGTTTTTTTACGTTTTCGAGGGTATGGGCCACACATTTTGAGTATAAGCACCTTTTATTAGAGGGTCAGCATACCAAACACTTACATGGGAGGAGTTCTCCTAAGATGGGGTGGCATTGCATCCTGCATAAGGGTCATCGAAGGATGACTGCGAGGTGGCCATGCCACTCGCCAGAAGAGGCTAGGGTCAAACTTGTGAGGACCGCTAGCTGTTGGGTGACCACGTTTTATTCCACGTCATGCCACAGGGCTAAGCGAACTCAGGAATAGACAGACCAACAGATGAATCTCAGGCTGGTCTATTTGTGACAGTGAAGCAAGTGTATGCAGCTTGGCTTATGGGACTTTTTTTTTTTACTGGTGGTCATTGTAATATCCAAGTCCTGTGGAAAAGGCAAGAGATGTCCACCTTGTTTGGGTGAAAATGCCAACTTATTTCAACTGAGATCCCTCTAGGCACTCAGCCAACCGCTGTGATCGGCAATGCTCCTCAGTGGATGCAACAAACCCACGTGGCAGTAACTAATACCATACCCGCCCTGTGCAATTGATCAATGACCCGAGTACCCTGCAGTATGTAGCGCTTTATACTGCACGGAGGTCGTGAGCTGTGAACAGGCCTCAGGCGAGTGTTTAACTCGCCCAGACACATTTCCGACATAGTGGGCATTCAAGCCTGGACTGTTGGGTATATTTCCTTGGACAGAGCCTGTTGAGCTGACCCGCCCCGACTTTGCAGCATCTTTTCGATACAGTGTGGCGTTTGTAGAATCTGTGAGAACCTTCAGTGATGGTAAATGTGTTACTCGCCATATTTGGGTGATTGACAGGTTTGTTATTCTTATCACCTTAGATTGTGGTCTTGAATCCAAAGCGAAAGTTGTCGTCAGGCACTGCAAAGACATACAGTTTTCCTTCCATAAATAAATACATTTCCTGGGAGCTGTGTTTGACGTCCTGTTCGGGAAGTGGTTGAAAGGAGCTTGTGCTGTCGAGCTTGCAAGCGGTTTAAGCCTGTGTGCAATCATGCTTGTAAGCTGTACGTGTGTGTTTGTAGGCCCTGTGCTTGAGGCAGACAGGACGTCATATTTTTATCTGGTAGTAGGAGGCCTGCGTTTTATCACGTGCCCAAGATCTGATAAAAGGCTTTCGGAGGAAGGAATGAGCCGGGTGGTTGCGACAGGCACCGGCAGGTCTCGCCCCGCCCCCTTAAGGGTCGTGTTAATGAAAACACACAACCGGTGTGCAGAATGCCCTTTGTGTCAAAACTAATCCAGTGGGCGTCGATGGACAGAATTCTCGAGATCTGCAATGGAATTGTGTGACAAGATGGTTGTTTTTACATGACTTTTTTTTCCTCTTTGTTTTCCACGGATGACCCCAGACCGGTTGCCATAGAGTTTAGGCAGGCGGAGAGAAAGAGCCCTGTCTGTAAAACACCGCATTTTATGTGCGAGTCTGAGCTGTGGTTTTACATCTCTGTTTAGTTCCTGGGGGAAAATTAAGTTTAAAGACGATAAATCTTTTTGTCTGTGTAACTCAGACTGGGCCTCTCTACATTAGTTTCCATTTTATTCCCTGTTGTTAACGACTTCTTTCCCAGCCTAGTTTAATAGGTCTCACAAATTGTTTGAGTTAGTACTGTCCCTGCAAAATTAATTGTCCGCCACTCAATAGAAAAATAGTCCGATGAACAACTTTTGTTTAGCTACCTAGCTTTGCAAAATGTTGTTCCTCTAAGTAGTTGATTGAAGTAATCTACAACTGGTAAGGCTGACGACCGACTGGACCCCAACTCTTTTCATTAAATTGGGCAGTACACCCATAGCTGTCTACTTCAAATAAAGAAATGGAACACAATAATAGGAACAACATTCCATTTTGATTAGTGTGTGTTTTTGCATATTGTCATAGAGTTTCGCCATCAGGAAAGCTCAGTGACTTGAACTTCGGCGCTAAGACATGCCGTGGCTGCAAGTTTGAAGCAAGCAGAATCGGTATGCAGTTCCTTGGGGAGAAAAGTAGGAGGAAAGGAGGACTGGGTCGGTCTGTCACCCTGACCCTGTGGTGTGGAGACAGGGAACTGGGGCCCTCGCACACCCGGCTGAGTGCCATGCTTCATCATAGGGCTTGCTCCTCCACTTTCAGAACAAGGCTGATAACCTTCATCCGTCTGATGGAACTAAATGAAGGAACTTTTCATTGTGTAATTTATTTGCAGCACTTAAACCACCACTCTGCGCTATGTAGCGCTACATAAAAACATTGCTTTCAAAGATGCCGGCAAATAGCAGCTTAAAAATAAGAGTTGAACGTACATCCAGTAGCATGCATTGGAACTGTAACATTAGCAGGATGGTCAACTGATACTGTAGCCATAAAACCAAACTAGCTTAGAAAGTGGAAAGTAGGTCTTTCAATTGACAACACAGAAATGGAGATTTTCACTGACGGTGTGGGTGTGGTAAGATATCTTGGCTCTCATCGGGATCAATGGCAGCGGTGTTTTAGCAGGTGGCTTCCTTCCTAGCTATGAAACAGGACCAGAAGAAGATAGATATGACCTGGGTGTCTTTCAGGAATGCTTACGGTAGCTTTCTGCATGCGAGCTCTTCCATCAGCAAGCTGAGCAGCTTTGAGTTTGGAAGTGATCGCAAAAAATGGGGCAAAACCCTCGTAAAAATAACCCCCCACAAAATTGAGTACTTGTGATTATATGTGTTTTAGTGAAACATAGGAGGAATTAAAGAAAAGTGCTTAAAGGCATCTCCACCATTAAGAGAAAAAAAATGTAGGAAGACGCATTTCTTGGTTAAAAAAAAAAAGCAGGCACTAACTAACGTGGTATTCTGAAAAAATGTGGGGTTTTTTGCTTGCCATATATTTTTGTGATATTTTAACGTGTATCCTCTGGGATTTATAAAGTTAGTAAATGTATTTGATTACAAACCATTTTGACTTAAGTAAGACAATGCTCGGCTAATGATCCGTGGTGCAGAACAACCAGAAAGTGTGGTGTGCCAGCTTGCATTTAACATTAAGATGCACAGTAGGGTTGATAACCTGGAGTAAATGGAAAAAGATGAGGATTTGGCAAATGTTCGTTCCATTTCCAGGTCCGTCAGGTGATCTGAGATGCCCTTTTCTGGTGGCAGCAGCTAATATATGGGAATTGTATTGGTACTTTAGGGTTTCAGGCATAAGAGACCAAAGCTGATGACTTTATTATAAAATTTGTATTGCATTTTTTGATAGATACTTGTGCACAATTGAATGGTTGGACATAAACCTACAACGCAAAGTGTACAGGACCTAAACCCAGTTTGCTAGGCAATGATGTGCTGAGGCTAACGTCCCTCAGCAGTGATGGACCATTACCACAACCATGTCACTACTTTCATAAGCTGAGTATCTGTGGCTGATCATCCCGTGAATGATTAAGCAGGTGCATGAAAAATACCCTCTCTAAGAGGAAAGACTATTGAGCCACAGACATTCATTTTGGGAGAAGATCACTCAATACCCCAAGTTCAGCACTAAAGAATTATTTCTAATTTGATTTCCCTCTCTTGATTTTGAATTGGAAAGCAAATGCAAAAAGAACAATTGATGGACAGAATGCTGAACAATGTCAAACATTCACTCCCAGTGCAGAGATCTGGGGCTAAATCGATTGTTTTTTGCTCACTATGCCATTCCAATTTGGACCCAACCATATGTAAATCAATCTTGACCCTGCTCTTTTTGCCACTGGATTCAAGCTAGCCTGACTGATGAGGCGTGATACCCCTAGACCGGTCTCAGCATGCTTGTTTCTGGTCCAGAGGGGTCCTGGCTTGGCAATTCGGGCTGGACTGTTCCCACGAGGAGCAAGGTCAAGATTGATTTTCATATGGCAGGGTACAAACTGGAGTAGCGAAGTGAGCTAAAGAAAGATGTGTTAAACCCAGATCTCTTGACTTGGGGTGAGTGGTTGAAAAGTTTCAGCACTCCGTCCATCATCTTGTCTGTTTAGAATTTGTACGGGCTGAAAACTTAACCCACTCCATCAAGCATGTTGGCTATTAAGTTCGTAGCAGCCTCACTCATCAAGCCAGCCTTACCCTCGACCCACTAGCCCCCCATGTTCCACGGTTGTCAAGAACCCACATAAAACAAAATTAGTTCTTTAGAGGTAAAGTGGTCCACCTATGGGTTTAAAAAAACAATGTCCGGTAGTCATATGGTTGGTAGAAGAGATTGTTTGTTGGTAGAAGAGATTGTTTGCCTAAACAGTAAAACCCAGAGGCAACATTGTTGATTCCGAATACGTGTTTCAGTCTTTGTGTATGCGGTCTGCAATGCTATAAAAGACAGCGAGTTTCATTTGCACTAATGTAGTTCAATGTTTAAGATGACTACAGTAATTAAGATACCCTTGTCACCACTTTTAATGAAGCACTTATTCATGTCTGGCTTCTTTTTCTAGGCATACTCTAATTTTAACCCGTCTAGGTTTTCAGACTGTCATTTAATCTATTTAGGGGTACATATTGAAGGTTATCCAGAACGCCTGGGCCTACCTGGCCATAATTACGTGACAGTGGGGGAAACCAACACCCACTGTGTCATCATTACATTAACTGCTTTCATACCAGTGTCAGGCTAGCAATATCAAAAGTCACGGCCACCGAACCCTCAAAGCAAAGGATCGGCAGTTCATATGAATTGGGAAGCCCATGGCTCTCTGTCCAAACCGACCCTTGTGTAGAAGAATCTGGTCTTTCGAAACTTAGCTTGCTGTGCTGTCTCAGAGTAAACCCAGTCGGTGGTCAGTGTTAACTCTGGCTTGCAATGCGCTTTAATGTGATCGTAAAGAGTTCTGCATAGTTGAACTTGTCCATTAACGTGAAAAAAGAAGCGGAATGTTCCATAGAAAAGATGTGAGCCAAATTAGTTACAAAAAAATAACATTATGGTGAGTGGAATACAGGTTTTTTGTTGTTGTTTTAGCAAAGGTACCAGCAGGTCTCGCCTACCAGCCAGCGCATGCTGCCTGTTTGCGACACACCTATTGTCAGCTTGAAGTTGCTTAGTGCTCCGCCATTGCTTAGCTTTGGCTGTCTTTATTATCACTCCTATTTGATTGCTTTTTATGTGTTAGCTAAAGTGGGCTTTCCTTACTCTTCTTGTATTTGTCCTTACCTTGGAGCATGGCCTCTTTTACTCTTGGCCTTCCACTACTAACTTTTTATATACTACTCTTTTCTTTTTGCCTAATCACACCACTAGAGTGCATGTGTTTCTAGCTGTCTGCCTTGTGTATTTGTCTTCCCCTTTCAGCTGTGTCTTCATCTCTTTCACCTCTTTGCTTTCCCCCACCCCATCCAAGTTGTTCTTGCCCTTGTATCATCCCCACCTGCATTCATTTCTTGTTTGAGTGCTTCCCTTTCGAGTTCTAGTTTTAGTCTCCCACCAGTCCTATCCCTGTTGCTTCCCTGCTACCACTCCTATCCTCCCGAACTCCGTTGTTTTACCCCCAAGCTGAGATTTTTTTTGTTTTATTTTAATAAATGTGTCATTTGTTTGAGAGGACCAGTCAGCAAAGTTCTACCTGTCAATGTGCCAGAAAAGTGTTTTTGTGCTACTTTTTTTGGTTTTTTACATTTTTCTTCTCTTATTATTAACCCATCAATCTCGAATCAGTAAATTAGAAAAATAATATGCGGCTGCTTAATCACATCTTTTCCTTTATTAACTTTTCATGCTGCCAGCCTCTTGCCGAAGCTGTACTGCATAGCTAAAAAGCAGTAGTAAAGGCAATCGGTCCCAAAGGTGATACCTATTGACATTTCCAGACACAATGTCTGGTGTAGAGTCGAGTTTGTGGCTCGTGGACAAAGCCTGTTTCATCAGGACCTCCCTAAGAGCTGCTCAGATGTTGAGGCGTGTTCAGACAAACTAAAGCTGTCTGGTGGATAGCTTCAGCCTACGCCTGTCAGTCTAAACATTGTTGATGTGGGGTCTCATTGTCGCAGGTATTCTTTTAACCTGTGCTGTGCCACGCTTGAAAGTTCAACGTTGCCATAGTGACGCAACCGTCTCCCTTTGAAATTGTGCTCCCGATCATTAATGTTAATCCCTCCAGTACCAGCCAGGTTAGGAAGGTGCTCTCCATACATCAGAAACACCAAGCCGCCTTTGAACCTCCATGATCCTAAGCCCACACGCTGAGGAAAACTTCAGAGGAAGAGACACTTGGCGGGAGATGTCCAAAAGCAGGCAGGTGCTGGTTACTAAGCATCTTGGCCTATGGCTGGAGAATGTTTCATCTGGAGGTCACTGGTTCAAATCCAGGCCAGGTTATTAGTGGATGAAAATGACTTCCAGCTGGTGGAGCCGCCTGTGGCCCGCGTGGAAGCCTTTGGCTGACCGCAGCGGTGTCTCCATTGTTAGCACTTGCTTGCACAATTCACTCGACTTTCTGGGCAATTTTGTTACCATTCTCCCAAGCCAAGGCCATAAGTGAAAGGACCGTGGATTCATTCTAGCCAGTTGTCCAACATCAGTGTCCCTGGAGGGATGATGTCTTGTGCATTGGGCAGTGCGTTGAAGATGTAAGAGTTGTCAGTCTTGGGCTCAGTTTTATCCAGCAGCAATGGCGGAGCATTGCACAGTCCAGTATCGACAACTGTGAAGTTACTGACAACATGCCTTGTTTGTGCGAGCCTAAGCAAGATGTGGTGTTTATGCCCCTGCGCAAAGACAAGCGCGTAGAATTTTGGACTCTACACATGCTCTCCAGTTCACACATTTTTACTCAGAATGGACCACTGGTGGTTAATTTTATATTTTGGTGCCTTTCAAATTACATGCATTATGCATAAAAATATGTGATTTACTTTTTGCACATTGTTTGCACCTCCTTTCATTTAGCGCTAGGATTCCAGGCAAAGCCCAGTCATGCTACCTCGCATGTCCTTAATTGAGCTGTCTATGCTTTGAATCCTAGTGGTCTCTCTGTTTTTTCCTGTCACCATTAGACCATTTTGGATCGATTATCAGAGGATTCGCGCCACGGAATGCTAGTTCAGCAAAGTGCCCACCTCTGCTGTCACCATAGTCTTGGCGCAAAATTAATTTTGCACTCAAAAGTCGATTGACGCTCTCTTGCTCCACTCTGTCGCGTATTATCTCTTTGCATTGCGTGGGCTTTCGCGCTAAATGTTTAGTAAATATAGATCTTTGTTTCCACAAGCCCAAAACGTAAATATAAAAATAAAAGATATATAAAAATATTTACAACTAGATCCTCATGTAGGTGTGGTTGTACTTGTCATTTAAGATTGCATTTTCAAACTCCATGAACAAGCTTGATGGGGTTCGGTGCATTACAAAAATAAAAGTAGAAAGGTAAGCTCTATATACCCTGCACTGTTAAAATGTGAGGTAAATCCTGCCTGCTGCCTGTATTTCTAACTGCACAGGTTTTTCTCGAAATGGCATTTGCCCAGATTTGTTGTCTAGATGGAAAGTTACAACTTCCATTTAATGCCTGGGCTTTCCAAGAAATCATGGCTTGCGGTGCCGTCGGTCACCACACATTCTGCTCGTTAAATATACTTGCTGACTATATTGGCTGGGTGTTTATTTTTACTGGTAAACTTTCAGGATGTTGGTTGGGTAGTTTTCCCCTACCGTTAAAATAGACTCCTTCTTGTCGTTCTCCTGTAAAATAGACATTTAAATACATTAACTTCACGTTTATGGGGTTATGAATGAACTGTAGATGTTCTGGCACAGGCCTGTCCCCTCTTAAGTCGTCAGGTTTTCAGTGCGGTATTTCTCGGCACTGTATCATTTCTATAGCGCTTTCCTGAAACTTGTTGAGACCTCAAAGAGCTTTCCAGTTGGTCTAGTAAGTAACTGCTCACTTTGTAGTGCACGGTTGGAGAAGAGCGTTGGGTGAAAGATCACGGACAGGTGTGAATCCTACCTTTATATCTGCCTGATCATTGTGTGTGTGTGTGTGTGTGTGTGTGTGTGTGTGTGTGTGTGTGTGTGTGTGTGCACGTGTGTGTGTTGGGCATGCAGTGTCATAAACCTTAAAAGAACCCATGTGAGAATCGAAGCAGTAACTGAAAGTCCAGTAAAATCGAGTGTTCTTATCGGCAGTGGCACACAAGGCTGTTGGAGTATATGAGATTAAACACAGCAGGCATTGTTGGGATCATGTCATGTATTACTAAGGGAAGGGTGTTCAGGGGACAATAAGAGGCGTTATTGGCTGACTCCATAACTAGGGATGTTCGATTTGATTTCAATATTTGTAAAGCCCGTAAGGTGTGGGGCAAATGGATGGGTCTAGTGGCTTGACTTTGTTTCGCTTTGACTGCCCCTACTACCTGGGACCTTTCGAGGCCATGAGTTATAAGCGTTTACCATCGAACCAAATGCGGGATTTCTTCTTCTTACTGTACTGTGCTATATCGCTGGTTCCTTTTACCATGTCTAAAATCAATAAAACTATCAAAAAATATTTGTAAAGCGCAGCTGTCGCTCCGGAGGGAGCATCCTGGCGCTATGCGGAAGAGGCAAAGGTGAATGAGTAGGTACGAGAAATGATCCTGTTTATACAAGTGGGGATCAGAATGCATATCCAGGTTTTCAGTGATTTTCTGAATTAGGTGTGCGCGCCTGAGATTCCATGCTTTTGTTCATAAAAGGGACTTCCCTCCCTTGGTTTTGTATCTGAAGGTGGAAGGCTTAAGAAGGTTCACTGTGGAAGATCTGAGTGTTATCGTCACATGAGTTTGCCAGGGCTGGCACCCCATCACTCCCTCCCCTTTCGTTCTCTAATGGTGGACAGTGTTTGAAATTAACTATATTCAGAGCCACTAGAATAATGCGGCACGGTTGACTAAATTATGTGCCAATGAAAGCCAAATTATTTAGCGTAATACAGCACATTTTCAATAGTATTACTTCATTATTTTGTCATTTGTACACATGTGAACACTGTCTTGATAAAGTTTTCACCTGATTAGTACCCAATTCAACATCCAAATACATCAATGAGCAACCAAAATGTGATCAGTCAACCTTTGTGAAGGTTTTTCCACTATGCTGCAACACGTATCTCCAAGTTTTTAGTAACTTTTGGTCCATGCGAATAAGAAACAATTTTTTTTGTTAAAATCTGTAGATTATGCAGCACACATAATTTCAGTGACCCCCTGGCTTTAGTCTCAGATTCCAGAGCGGGCCAATCCCTGCAGTTAAGGGCTGTACTGAGAAGAGTTTGATTGTCTCATCCATTCCCAACATGCCAATCAATTTGTTAAGCAGTTTAGTAACTTGCAGTCTTTCGTCACATCCGGAAACCTGCCCCCTCCTACAGATTGTTTTTTTTTTTGTGAGGTCTTGGTTGCTGGCTTGCCATTGTTCAAGTACCAATCAGTCTAAAAGATTACCTAAAAGGCTTGCAAAGCTGAGGGATGGACTTGCACTTCGAGGTATGCCAAAGGAAGATGGGCACTTGGCAGAAAACACAAAAAACACTGCAGCCCATAATTTCATATCGGGGCGTGGCACCATTTACTCCTCAAATTGGGTCTGCGATGGAGTTTACAGGGTAAAGGGCGTAACGCTGCAGCATCCCAACAGTTTTCGTGGCTGGCCTTTCACTTTAGCATCTCTCCATGACCATCTGGGTTGTTTAGTCGTGGACAGACCATACCAAACAGGCCGATCCGTTATAAGGGAAAGGGAGCGAATGTAAGGCTACCCTTACAAGAGAGGTGTGGCAGAGGCCTGAGCAGCGGACTCTGGAGCGCGGGGCTCGTGGTTTGATCGCGGCGGCAGCTCAGCGCAGTATCATGTGACTCTGGGTAATAGCTCACTTAATCTCCCCGACTACCCCAGTGCCTTGAAACCTTAAGGGGTGATATGTTGGCGCTTTACATATATGTATTATTATACCCTGAGCAGCAGTCATTTGAATTTCCCCTGCAACCATATGTGGCATATAATTTGAAGACACAAACTAAGTTTATTTTTGGTAAAATTCAGTTGCAAATTCACTAGCACTGAGAAATTCCATCTACAACCATTTTGAGAATTTTTTTACTTATTTACTATTATCCTCTTCCAGAGAATACAAGGTCAGAAGTAATGTTGAATTGATCAAAATGTTCTGCAACACAGTAGAGGAGATTCTCACGGCTGAGTGGTTTTGCTCAGAATGAGGTACACTAAGCACAAGTTAATCCAAACGTTTTTTGGGGAATTGGTTGATCGGAGCGAAACCTCCACCCTTCTGTGATCAGGAAGGTGATATGGCATCGTGACCGTGGGGAGAAAGCATGATTTAGCAACAAGTGTAGGTCAGTGTTAGATGGAGGAGAGATGTGGTGATGAGCCCAGTGAATTTTCAGAGCTAGCTGAGTGAAAGTGGCATGACACCCTGGAACTGCAAGGTAGGATGAGCGTCGGCAACGCTGACGGAGACAGGTGACTGCCTGCACATTGCATGTTTCGCCACTGACCACATGTGACCAGGGTCTGTAGACGAGTGGAGTTTTTTTTATTGAGTATGTATGGAAAAAAAGCCTTTTACATGTTTGGTTTTTGGTTTAGTGAAGCGCAAATCTTATCCAAAACCTGATGGGGCTATGTACAACAGTCATCATGTGCCAAATGTAACCCCTCTGTTGCATATCTCTCCCTACAGTTTCCATCTTTGCTCCTTTTGAACCACGATTAGTGGTAGAGTAGTGCACCTTATAAAGAAACTGAGACATGGACCCTTGCAGTTGCGGCTGGCATGGCTCGTGGGTGGGGGAGGGGCACAGGGGGGTCACCATTGCAGGAGGGAGCACAACATTAAAATCGCATACCTTGCTGCCACCAGGTTCTGCGTCTCTGCTCCTGCTCTCTGTACTGAGTAAAGAAGTCCAAACGTAAGCAGAGTAGTAGGTTCCAACGAAGTAGTTTATTATACCCAGTTCCAAGTAAGTAGAGAGAAGGTAGATAGTAAGTAAGGTGGTAATCAGTAGTAGCCCCACCAGGAGCAGCCTCCCCGCTGCTCGGCCTCCAATCTTCAACTGACACTAACCAAAACCAAGCACTCCAACATTCCGTGACATCATCCTACATTCTACAGTCATTCAGGCTGAATCGAAAGGAGAATCTCAATGTAAAGAAATAAGGGAAGAAATCACGCTATAACACTCTCCTGCTCCGACTTCAGGAAGCGGGCAGCCAGGCTCCCTCCCCCAAGTCAATCACAGCACTGCAATGCAGCGTTGTGATTGGTCGGCGCTCAGCCAGGGGCTGGAGGCATGGGCATGTTTTCCATGCAGGCTGTAATGCAGCCTGAATGGAGAGTGGGAAAGTGCGCATGACTGGTTTGGGTGGCCTCAGAGGGCCGACCAAACTGTCAGTGCACACTTAGGAGTGGGCAAACCACTCCGCTCCTGCCCTGCTCCTGAAGGTTATCATTTTATGTTTTTGCTTCTAGCACTGCTTGAAAGCAGTAGGGCGACGCTCCTCTGCCATAGCGGAGGAGCCGCCACTTGACCCGTGGCGATCTCCAGCACTAATACAACCCCTGTCTCTTCTACACTGTCACCCATATGACCTCTGCCCAGAGGACACATTTTACCACCCTGCATTGCCTGTATTATGTTTGCACAAACAAAGCAATAACACCTTTTTTTTTTTTAAGGGGGGGGGGGGGGCAGTACATCACATGACGCCTGTCCAAGGGGAGCAATTCATTTCCTGCTTTGGCTGTCAGCCAGGAAAAGAGCACATTTGGAGGCCCAGGGTATGCTCACAAGGAATTTTACTAGCAAAGTACCACATTTCTGATGGTGGGCTACTGTCTTCAGTCCTATAGACTTTTTTTTGCTTTCGTTATCATTTTTTAAAGAAAATTGCCTCCCTCCTGATCCTCACTTGTTGGGTCTGGATGGTTTAGGCACGAAGGTCTGCTTAATCAATTAATACACACATTCAAAGCTCTTTATTATGTATAGAAAGAAGTAGATATTTGTGAAAACAAGCCTGCCTCTGTTATTTATCAGGGATGCTGATTTCCTCCTTTGGGTACCTCCTTTAAAATAACCGGGCTGTTGGGTGTGCTGAAAGTTCTTTTGTTATGTCCTGCGTCTGAGTCCTCCTTACTACCAATAAGCAGGAGGACGTGGCAGAGGTAGGTTTTTGCAGCAGTGAAGTCCTGTAATATTTTTGCCTAGAAAAATACATGACGTCCTGAAATGGGAATGACTGTTCATCTTCTTTGTCATCCCTTTATGGCTAGCTTCTTCATTTCTGTTTCCATTTCTATTCGGTGTGTTTTAGTGGCTGAGAATGTCCTGTTCCATACGGCTCTGAATGCTGATGTACCGAACAGTGTAATCTCTCTTTGTACCCTGCTGCTGAAGAACATGTTAAAGTCAAAGGCATTTAACGTAGGACATTATGGGAACAAGACCAAGAGCATTACTTGGAATCGTTTCTCGTGTTTACTTTCGTCATTTATGTTGATTGACTTTAAAAACGCTCCCAGAGGAGTATACCTGAAGTAAGTGAACACTTTGATGTGGGACTATGTGTCTTCCAATAGCACACCCTTCTTTTTAGATGACTATTTTTAGGTTTAGGTAGCGCAAATCTCAACAGACATATTGCATAATATATTCATAGAATGTGCTGTGGATCCACCCCATTCCACCATTGGCTTTTGTCAACCAGCTTCTTACAGCCATTGGCTTAAGAGTTTGTCAATCATGTCTTGGGTCAGCCCAGCGAGGTATTGGCTGTTGGAGTGTATAGTTCCATTCCAGTTCTGTCTTTTAACTGCACGAGGGCCTACTTAACAACTGTAGCCCTCGCAGTCCCTCTAATGCATGCATGCCTTTGCACGTTAATCCCAGATTGACGGGCTTTGCAGTGCTTGCTAGTTGTTTAAATTGAATAGCAATGTATCACTCAGCTTCAGTCCTGCTGACTTTGCAACCTCTCTATGCCCCTCGGGGCTGACTCCGGTTTCACCCCGTGCTCTGAATTCATTTTCTCTCCAGACTTCCCGTCTGACCTTTGTGTCTAGATTACAGTTATCTGGACCACCACCTCTCTCTCAAGTGGCTCCACATAAAAAAAAAAAAGTTTGCATATTTTTTTATTGTTTGTTATCGGAGAAGGACATCTACGTTTTTTTTTGTTTTTCTTTCTGAGGGTCTGAAAACCACAACTTGAAAATATGTCGTGTAACGTTAGATGCTGATGGAAAGGAAGATGCAAGCATGGACCGTAAATGATTGTGTTAGGAGGCGCAGCATTTCTTTAAAAAGTTTTAAATTGAACTTGTGTGGAAATTCATTGGTTCCGCTCCATGGCGTATTGTGTTTGAACTCTTACAATGACTCTGTTACTTTTAAGTATAGGTTTGAGTCTTTGAGTCTGGGCTGTTGATGTTGGACCTCCCTGCAGCAGAGACTTTCAGACTCCTGCTGGCCGTCCGGCCACATATATCCCTTGCATCAGTGCTCGAGCCTGTCATGGGCTTCTGCATCACTCGCGCTCCTCAAACCAGGATTCTGCCTTCATGCACACCAGACTTCGCAGTCATGTGTGTGTCTTGGTCAGTGTTTGGTCTTCTGCTAAATGACCACCAACCTTATGTTATGACATTCAAATGTCGTTCTGACAAATAGCGTGGACATTTATATGATATGAAAAACAGGCAACAAAGAAACATTTTTAGTTTAAACGGTTATTTTTGCCCGCATGCTCTGAGGTTTAGCAGGGGTGGGGGGGGGGGGGGGGGGGGGGGGGCTGGTATAGCTTTTTTTGCTGTTACCTGTTTTTATAGTGTTTGTTTGCACCAGAACCCCCGATTATTATTTGCTAGTCCCTCACTCACAGGCGCACCAGCACTCATACTAGTTATGCATATAGGGCCATATGTACGAACACATTTTCCCATAGACACTGAATTGATAAAACCCTTGGATACATCTGGTCCATTGTGTTTTGCTCTTCCCTGTAGTCCTGTTTAAGTGCTGAGAAAGGGGACCATAGGCGAGCGAAATAAGGAGTCTTTTCTTTGGACTGATGTTTCCCACCCTGCTATCATTTAACCGATGTGAATAATAGTGTGTTGACAGCAGCTGGGCTCAGATGTTTGACTGTCAGCGAGGAAGGAAGGAACAAGGGAGAGAGAGGAATACTTCAGAGGGTGTGAATGGTGACTGTATGAGGAATCTGGGCATGCCATTCTTGGTAGGCTGATCATGAGGTGCTAGGGCAGGCCATAAAGAACTAATGGGAGGCAGGAGACTGCCACCTCTCTACTTGGTGTTCAACCAATGCTCCCGTGTACCTCTCTGATAGAGGCATTTAGCTATTTGCTCATAGGTAAATCCATCTATGAGAGACGTCTCCAATAGAGTTCACGAAACCCGCCCAAGTGGGCCATGGTTAAAACCAACTCGGGATTGGGTGTACAACTCGTCCAGAAAAAGGCCATACAGTGACACAAAGTGAAAATGTGTCAAAAAACATAAATACAGAAAACTTTTTTCTAGGTCTGACTTTAGCTAAGACCTTTTGATTGTAATAAAAGGATACCTATGATTTACTTACAGTGGCTTTGGCCAGCTCTCGTTATCCATGAGTCTGTCAGTGTGTCATTTACATTTGTTGTTCCACCCACAACAGCATACAGCATGAGTCACAGGGTCAGCCCACTACAGCCTTTGGCTTATCTCTCTGTAGCAACATTCTTCTCTTGCACAGTGGGCATTTACACTCATTAAGAAAACCTTTTGTGCAGTTTTACAAAACCCATACACAAACATTGACAAACCCAACAGTTAGCAGCAAATACCAGCCGTGTTGACTTAAAGTGCTTGTTGTAACTTTCCCCCTCGATTTCCCTCTCCCTACAGAGACACTTCTTCCTTCCTTCCCCAGCTCCACTCTTTTGGCCACTCCTCCTGCCAATCAAAAGCCTCTACGATCTTTTGGCACCTATTGGACAATATCTTTTTGATCTTACGAAAATAATTTGTGGAACACACTGACTGATGAGGGCTTTCAGCAGCCTTCCTAATCCATTTATTTATTTTGTATCATTCATATTTTTCTCCCACCCACTACAGCATACAGCGTGGGATGATGGCTGTTGACTCATTTTTCTGTCAGTGACGGCATTCTGCCATTTCACAAGGAGCACCGCCACGCAAAGAAGGTCTCTTAAGAGCCAAGACATGGACTAATATGGCAATGTGTGCTTTTTGTGACCCAAAAATATTTTTTACCTTGGCCATTTAAAAAAATAATAATATTTGTCCATTAAATAAGCCTCACTCGAGTCACAGGTAAGCATTTCCCCATTTGCTTTTATTGGTATGGACAGTCGCACATTTACAGTTCACCGCACCTGATATAGCCCAACGCGTTTCGAGTCCTCTCTTCTTCAGGGGCCAATCAGAAGAGAGCATACGGGAAATCTTCTCCTGATTCGGCGATATTGTGCGCCCAGATTGGCTGCTCTTAATGAGACCACACGTTGTTATATATAGCAGCTTCTACGGGGACACAGTTTTGCAAAAATATGACGAAACAAAATTTAAAAGCCCAAGTAAAATATTGTTTTTCTCTGTATTTGTTTAGCGAAATGACCTAGAGTCCCACAGCAATGTTTTTTTGTTCACGATGTTAACATTTTTAATGTTGGCATGTGAGAAAGTATTAGCTGTCGTTGCCTGACTGGTGGGGCAGTCATTTATTTTGTTTAAGCGCGGCTTGGCATTAAATATTTTGAAGACTACTGACTTTGAGGCATTTCTTGGAGCATCAAAATACTGATGATGCATAGGCATATCTCTCTTTTTGAGACATGCAGTCTCATTTATTTTTGTACAGGCTGACCGCGGAGAATATGTGATGCAAAGTCTTAGCCTGAAGTTACATTCAAAGATGTTTAACTGATAATTATCCACTATTAAATAGAAACTGCTTCTGTGGTGACCCCCTGAAGAAGCACCACAACAATAAAATTTCAGGCCGTGGCGTCCATCAAGATGTTTTGTTGATATCAACTTGCTCTCCGGGTTGCTTTGTGTGCCTTCAAGTCACTCTCAAATGACGCGTGTATGTGCGTACATTTGTGTGATTTTAGAACCGATGAGGCGATTCTAGCAGGCAAATTCCTGCTAGACATGTGTGTTGGTTTAAGCATCAAATTATCCAAAATCTCCTGATGCTACTTGAGAGCTTTTACATCTGTGATTTCAAACTTCTGAAATAATTTGGTGCCAGAGGACCTGAACAGAACCTGCAGTAACATTTGTTCGAGAGAATGAGATTGAAGTTTACTTGATGGGAATGCTTAAGAAGAAGAGAAAGCTATTCATTTTCTCTGCATCTTATGAGATCAGGGTTAGTCCAAAAAGTATAATGAAGAGCTTTCTAGAGAATGGGTAAGTGAAAACTCTTCTACAAAGAGTATAACATTTCAGATCTGCTGTTCTGGAACAGGTAGCACAAAATAGCAGGCCATCAAGGATAAAGTTGATTTTGATGTCCTGCTGCAATGTTCCTATGTTTCTGGGTCTCGACTGGTCCAGCAGCTGAATGGTAGTTCCACGTCGCAATCCTCAGGGTAGTGTAAGCTAACCCAGCCTCATCACAGTACCCTCCTCTCAGAGACTGATCCTTCTTTTTCTGTTTCTCGGGTCTGCGAAAAGCATCTTTATGTTGTGCAAGACAAGGTTGCACCTTCATTTTGTGTGGAGATTTCTCTAACAAACGTGTGCCTTTGTCACATGGATTAAGAACTTTTTACCCCCTGAAGTGGAGAAGGTTTTATTGTTAAGTGTAATAATTTGATTCGGAGAGTTGATAACACCAGTCGTGAAACTGGAAGTGCTATAGATTGCCCACTGTAGCATAACAGCAACATATATTCTTATTACAGTATCCTGATTTAAGGTATTTTTAGCGCAGCGCATTTAGAATTTGGACTTTATGCTGATGTTTACTCTGCGAGATCTTGAGTGTTGGGATGGATGCCTGTGATTGGCCCAGTGCTGTTGCAAGAGTGATCTGCAGAGTAACTTTCCTTTGTAGTATGCCGGCTACAAACTTACATGCTGATGTGCTTTTCTAACTGGAGCAAGACGTGCATGTGGTTAATGGGTGGATGGATGTGTCTGTCCTCCAGCTGCCTCGCCCCCTCACCAGTGGGTGGTTAGATGGGTACACATGGTTGCGGAAGTGTTAATATGATGCAACCGGTGAAGCATGGTTACTCTGTGTGGGAGGAGTGGGATGGAAAGTGGTATATTTACCACACTGAGCACAGGATGTGTTCTCTGTGGGTAAAACAAGTATTAGACCAAATTAAAGTGTCAGCTGAAGCAGACCTCAATATTGCATTAAAAAACTCTTATCCATTTACAGAAGAGGCAGTAGTTTGTCTTCTGAAAGACCTGTTTATTTTCTAAGTAAAACAAATATATGTCCAACGTTAGCTTTCAGTAAGCTGTGTTGTTTCTTTGGGGACAAAAAAATGTTTCTTGCGTACAAGTTAATGCCTAGACTCTCAGGCTATGAAGATGCTAGCTTATTTATTGATATCTATGAATTGCACGTGCTCCATGGATTAATGTCGTTTATCTTTCTGTAGGTGAAGCAGCCCTTAGAAGTGACCCCAGAATGCAGTCGCACCCGGTATCCTCTCCCCTGTCGAACCATCGGACAGGACCTCCTCCCATCAGCCCAAGCAAGAGGAAATACAGCATGGACCAAGGGGACGATGAACCGGACTGTGAAAATGATCATGTCTCGAAGATGAGTCGAATGTTCCCCCCACACCTGTAAGTTTCATGTGGTCACTGAATTCATTGTCCAGTGAAAGCGAGAGTAAAAATGCTACCCTACATTTGATCTTGATGTGTCTCGATAAAAATTGCACTTAAAGTACTTCGCAAACTTGCATTTCGTTTCTGCCTTTCCTGAATGACCCCTAAGAGATGGTCAAGACACACACCGGCAGGCGGTCTTCCACCTCCATGTTTGCATTAGTTCTCGATACGGTCATCGTGAGACATTGTGCTACATTGTCTTCAAACTCAATATGCAGCCATATTTCTGAAAATTGATGGTGATTAAATGCGTTGAAACGCCTAATAATTTACTTTGTTTTTGCTGAGCTGCTGTTGTGTCTTACACATTCAGAATCTTCATAAACTGACATGCTCTTCCTGATTGGATTGCAAGATTTGTATCCCAAAATCCTCCTGAAATGTACGTTGTACTCCTCACAGCTGAAATGGATTGCAATTTCCCCAGGTCTTTCAGAAATGGTGTTACCAGGAATTTTTGCGCCATGATAATAAGAACGAAAGATGTATTGTTGAATGAATGAGTTAAGTAAATTAGTTAATAACTCTTCTGCATCAAGGACTGAGTCCACAAAAGCGACACTAAGCTAATTTTCTTCAGAAAAGGAAATATCAACAAAGCAGTGTTGGGAAAATGCTCACAATGACCCCATGGTTTCCAGAGGTAAATCACATGCAAATGGTGGACATTGCAGAAAGGAACAAAATAAAACTCCCAATCCTATGCAAAGAAACCAGTGCATAACATTGTAAACATATGAGAGTGCCACTGTGACGCCAGTTGTACTTCCACTCGTATGAAACGCACCCCTTAAAAAAAGCTGACATTTATTTGAAAATTCGAAAACTGCATTTGCATAAAAAACCTATTGCTCCAAATTTTCAAATGGTGATATTCTGACAAACGTAATTTAAAAAAATGGTCCCATTTATTGTAGCTGTATTAGCATCTGGTAATAGTTAAACAGTGGCGCAGACAGCGTAGTTCGTGAGATACGCGCAATAAGTGTTAGTGGGTCACAGTACATGATCCACAACGTGTTTTGGCTGGAAATGTTTTCTACTTATACCCTCCTCTTTTCATTTTTTTAAAATCTGAGGCAAGATATTCCATTTGAAGCATGCACGTGCCCCTCACATCCCATAAAAGGGCAGGTGATGGGCTAAAACTGCGCTCTGAAGCTTGCGCCATGTCACGCCATTGATCAGTCCTGAAAACAGGATGACTTTCTTGCAGAATGGGTCGAGAGTACTAAAATGATCAGGTCTTCCCAGACTAGTCTCTTATTGGGCATTGGGGTTCTGTTTTAAGATGCCTTGACTCTGCTGCTGTTTTTTTTTAAACTTAAAAACGTTTGCTCTTTGCTTTATGCTTATTTTGTTAGTGTTGTGTCATTGTGTGCTGGTAGACTTTGACGATTTAAGTGCCAAATTCCTGGGAGATTTGTATTATTTAACCAATGTGCATGTGGCCTGCCTTTCGTATTTTGAAGGCAGTGTGTGCTGTGGTGTTTATGTAGAATTTTCCCTCAAGGGGGCAGATCTAGGTTTTCCATTTGGATCTTGAAAGAGGGACTTGTTGTCTCCGGGTGCTGTGTATGTGTAGGCCATTTTTAGGTCTCGCCTGGCGTAGTAGCTCTCATGCTCTGCAAGGGCCTCTTGAAATCAATCCGGTTTGAGAAGTTCGCTTTTGGCGCCGCCCATAATTTCCATTGGTGTGCGTCATTTGCCGTCACCAGTTATGCTAAACTGGGTTTAGTGATTGTCCAGGAGTCGTTTTAGTCCCTCCTGGTTACCACCCTGTCCACTTCTGGCCCCTCCCACGTGGACTGGATCTTTTACTGGCGGCGTGACACAGTATCTTCTAATTACTGGGTGAGCACCTACATTTTTTATTTCGCACAATGGCGTGGTGTGGCAACAGCTGTTGGTGTTTTGGTTTGCTTACATTGTCGTGGCGTCCACTTCAGGGAAACCGCGCTCTGTTTGTGTTCTCACTGAGGACCGCGCTTTTTTATTTAATACACCGCGCTCTGTTTGTGTTCTCGCAGAGGACCGCGCCTATTTATTTAATTACGATTTGCTGCACAAGTTACTTTCACCGCGCTTGTTCTGCCTGCCGTGTAGGCTTGTTTTACTCATGATGGGACAAAAACCAAGTCACTCGTGGTCCATTGATCGTAATACTCTGGGTAATAATTCAGTCGGCAAGTGAACAGAATGTGTCGCGTGGCGAGGATGGAAGGCCATGACCGTCGAACTTAAGTAGAAATCGTGGCGATAGAAGACTACTGGCTTTCTTGCACAAGGTGTTTGAGGCAGCCATCTTTGAGGCTAAATACTCCCTTAACATTTATAAGGTCGCGTATACAGCTCGCTCAATAAAACGAAATTCCTACCTCCGTTTTAGCTTCCATTTGTGAGCGGGGGGACAGCATAATATTAAATACGCGATTGTAATACTGTAAAAAATAAGTTTGATGTGTATACAATTGTATATGTAAATGACTTGAACATTTTATTTTCGGTGCTACTCTCTTTATGATGGAGACTTATCCGTACCCTGGGATAAACAGGGAGTGACATCCACATCAGGGATAGGCTTGTTAACCTGCCCTGTGTATTAGGCTAAAACAATCCCCCTGCTTGCTAAATACAAATAAATGCACCCTCCCAAGAGCTTCCGTGAACCTTGGTGATTTTGTCTTTCTTTTATGTCTACTGTAAGACAGTTATCCGAATATGGCAGCGCAGGAGCTGGCTTCACGGGAAGTGTTCTAGTTTCCTGCTTTAAGGGGCGGTCTGATCTGTAGTTAGCTTTTTAGTGTGCTCGTGTGTGATATTTCATTGCCTTATATGATGTGTCACTTTCTAAAGGAGAGTAAAGTGGTTATGTCAGTGTAGAGATAGTCTTGGAGTATGTAAATAACAAGCATTTGCAATGAAATAGGTCTTGCCTTTGATTAAGTTAAAGCCATTTGCTTTGCTAATGGTATTGTATTCTAGTTTTGCATTATTTAGTGTATATTTGTGACAGTTGTATGTAGTTAGAATTGTTTTGTTAGCTGTGTAGTAGTTTAAAGCATAGCGTTAGTTGGAAAAGAGCAGTGTTTCAGATTTGGAATGTGAATGAATAGAAGAATAGTATGTGTGTTCATTTTGTATAGTGAGGATTACAATAGCATGAGGTAGATGAAAGGGGTTAGGGGAGAGCAAATATATGCAAATATCACAAACATACACTAAATAATGCAAAACTAGAATACAATACCATTAGCAAAGCAAATGGCTTTAACTTAATCAAAGGCAAGACCTATTGCATTTTCAATGCTTGTTTTGTGTGGCTGCTGCATTGGCATACCTAATGTACACATCCCATTGCATGTCCGGTTTAAATATATCCGAATCCTTGTTACTTCTACTCGCCTCTTCCATGTCAAAACCAAAATACGAGCGCTTAAAAAATGTCCAAGTGCATGGGAGACACCGAGCCACCGACAACTGGACAGGCTGCAGTTGTTGTCGGGCATGATTTATTTGGTCACACTCGAACCCTGGGAGTCCTCGACGAAAGTCTGGCATGATATTTTCCACCCTGGCGTTAAAAAATAGAAAAGGCATGGGGCAGAAACGGCAATGATGTCATCCCCCTGTGCTTTTTATACCCAGCGCATACCGCCATGATGGACGTGAAAGCGAGGCTCCGCGTGCCTGTCGTTCCAGCTTCGAGGATGTGCGCGCGGCGTTGCCTGGGCTCAGGGATCGCGCGCCGCTCTGCTGCCTCAGCTTCTGCAGCTCTGCGCATACCTCGCATTCCACCCGGCTTTGGTCTGTTTTGCACGGTCAGACGATAGCAGCCGTGTTATTTATCCTCAAATAAATCACTCGGGTGTTAGTCAGAGACTGGGCCTCCAGTCTGCCGGCCCGGCATTTATGACAAATTGGGAGTCGAAGCCTAAGCTGAACAAACAAAAGCTCGGTATCAGCAGAATGCCGCTTTATATAGCTCTAGCATTCTGTTCGACTTCTTGGTTAGAGTGCAGCAGGTACCACGGGGTCGGCAACCTGTTACTCGTGCTCATTAAGATGAAAGCAGAATCCGTTGGCTCGTATATTTTTTTTATTTTTGTGTGAAACAGCGGGATAGCTGGGAAAGCAAACTGCACTTTCTAAATTCAGGCTTTGGCGCGGGGACAAACGCTGCTGGCTTCGATGTCAGTTATTCCATTTCATTAACGGTGCCAGATTTAAAAACGATGGCTGTCGAGTTGCCAAATTTATGCATTTCCTCCATTAGTTGCAGCCCCTAGTCACGGTGGAAAATACAAACTCATTACGCCCCTCTGCATCACAGAGCACCAGGTTGTAACGACACCGAAACCCATGACGTCTTTGCCTCTGCTTTTTTTGCAGACACGCTTTTAGTTTTTAGTGTTATGCACTTACCTTCTACAGGTTGTCGGTTTTTCAGTTGAGTTGAGGAAATTTGAGAGAACGAAGTTGTAACCCTACGCAAGTTAATACTGGTTCAGCCAGTGACCTTTGCTGCCCCACCGGTTGTTTAAACTGTATGCTTCTGTTGAAATAAGGTTGATTGGCTGTGGAGTGGGCTTCCATACTCTGATAATTGCCCAACATGTGGTGAATGAAAGGACCTGAGCTGTAACATAATATAAGGGCAGTGTATACACGAGATCGCCGCAAAACGTATTTAGTGGCCAAGTTTTAGAATTCATGTTAATTTAGTTGATGACATAGTGACTTAGAAGCATACTTTATTTCCATACTTTTTTTTATAGGAATGGACATCTGTCTTGAAGAGGTAAACTTAAAGGAAAAAGTGCCGAATTGGCCACCACATCATGACGAATGCCCAAGTAGATGTCATTCAATTAGGGCTACTGCAACGTAATTACGCAGATGTATGCATATGTCATGATGAATGTACGTGTACGCATCATCGGCCCTTGAGCTTGTAAACCGACCAACTACTTCCTGGAGCACAGGGTGTATGGACCAGTCATCCATTTGTGTCCACCAGTCTGTTGCTTTCACTGGCCTCGTTTATCATTGTCTTACATACTGAAATCCTTAGGTGCTCGAAGGATCTAGATTGTCTTGCATGTCGTTCTATATTGTGAACATAAATTCAAAGCCAATGAAGCAAAGAGATTTGTATGATCAACCTGTCAGAACTTGTGCCTTGCAAATAGTACTATGCACAGAATTTACCTGCTCCGTATTACCCAGGCATGTGAGACTGGATGAGTCAGATCTGAACATCATCCATGCCCTCACGAGTCATGACCGTAGCCTCAGGGATTGGCACCAGGGCACTGATAAGCAAACTTCATGAACATTTTATAGGCTTTACCACTTATTACAATTAATTATTCTACAAAGGACTTGTAACATCCTTATGCAAATGTCAAGTACCACACTGAGCATGAACATGAGTCTGACTGTCTTATCAAACATGAGCCTGGCGTCTTCTAATACAATGAACATGAAAATCAGACCACGTGCGGGTCTGGATTGTTGCCATACGTCTCTAAGTGGTAGAGATTTCAAAGTCATTGCCTAGTACTAACATCTATAGTCCTCCTCTGTCCAGGCTCCTATTCCAAGGCAAGGTCCCCTCCAAAACCACTATCTCCAACAAACCATCCGTAGGAGAGCCCAAGAATACGGTATTAACAAAAGGCAAGACTACATCCTTTTCTGCCCTCTGCACAAACCCAAGCAGACCTCTAGGTCCCCTGAAGGTCTCCTTCTCCAAAGGGCATACGCATCGCCCAGTCCATGGACCCTGGCGACGGAATGCAAGACTCGCTCTTTATGAATTTTCCTTTATATCCAATACTCTGATTCAAAAGCTCCTTGATATTGTTTGTTTAGTTTATCACCGAGCTGTACAGATCCATTCCTAAGTTACCACTTGAGGTTTTTTTTCTTCATTTCTGAAGCTGACTTGGCACACGGGTGATGGCTCGTTGGCACTACTCGTGCTGCACTGGTGAAGTGCAGAAATGTAATCCCTCTTCTCCAACGCTGTCAAATTGTTGAGAACTGTCAGCAAATGCAAGGATGCAGATAACTGAAATGTCAGATGCATTGGGGATTCCCACTGCCATGCCTGTGTGTCTGTCTGAGGTGCTTGGAACTCCTGCTGTGCCTCAAAAAAAAAAAGAACAGGAAGCAGGGGAATATTCTTGATTGAAGGGACGGGCCAGAGAGCAAACCACAGTTTGCACATATGTCCAAGTTATAAGTTTGTCAGCAAAGTTCGATGGTCGGTTTTTCACCTGAAAAATTAGAGCAGGTCAAACTTGCAGAAATGTAATAGATGGAAAATGCACTGTAGATACCTAGCCTTCAAGATTTTTATTGAAGATTTTAGTGCTTGCGAGCACCAAAATAGACTTAGGCCATTTTTGGGTCTGCGTTTAAATTTTTTTTTGTTTTTCGCGCAGCATGCATATATATATATATATATATATATATATATATATATATATATTCATAGGGTATTGTTATTTAAAGTGCCGGTGTAACAAAAAAAGCAATTACATATTCATTAATCGAGGCCTAGAATTGTTACTATGTGTTATTTGAGAATATCGTACCAGATCAATGCTTAACATCCCAGTTAAACGAGTAAATATAAATTCGTGTAGTTTAAATAAAAACGACATTGTTTGGACGGCTGCGACGTAAACGTCCACGTTAAAACGGAAACTCTGGACAGACTTGTGCAAGGTGTCCTCGAGAGCCTGCGATGACGCACCTGTCATCTCTGCGCTCACTTGAGAGGGAAAACGTAGCAGTTCCCCAAAGTGCAAGCATGCCCCCACGCTCGTCACTGCAAGCCGAGGTTTGCAAGGAGGCCAAAAATAGCCTTGATCAGATTATCAATTGGGAGGACACAGCCGGCTTATTCAACGCGGCCAGCCTGGGAGAAACTCTGACTGTAACCTTTTGAAAAGATGATTTAATGTCAAATAGAAGGCGTGTTTGCAGAATCTGTTTATACATTGTAAACACGGCAGACGTAAATCACTTTTCTAAGCCTCGAAAGTAAGGCGGCTGCATCTTCTGTGGTTCGTCGAGCCTCACAGATAAGGGAGGTAGGCGCCCCCACCCCCTACGCCCGCGCCCGAGACTGGTGCCGCTCACCTCCCTATCTGCTTTTCAGAGGAACGAGAACAGAACATTGGCGGCGTGAACATTCAAAGATTAAATACTTTTTTTTCGGAAGGGAAACTGTGCCAAGCTGTATTTTCTTTATAATACTGCAAGGCTGTCTCTGCCAGTAATGCTTCCGGGTGGCAGACCACTTACCGGAGAAGCAATTAACCAGCATCTCAGCAGACCGCTTTGAAGTCTGAAAATAGAGGGAAAGTTTTTTTTCTAAAAAGAAAGGAACGTCAATAAAAAGAAAAGGGCTCCCCCACCAGTATTGTGAAATTGTTCTTGTTAAAAGTGCACATTTAACAAGACGTGGAAGGTTATCAAATTGTCCGTCCCCCGATTCAAACTACGGGCATGGACAAGACAAACATAGGGTAGATTATACTATTTACTTTTTTTAATGGGGTTTATTTATATAGGGCTACCCTACTAATCTAGCACTGGTCGAGTTCTTGCTCTATGTTGGACACCACAGACTTCGGCTAGACCATGGGACTCACAAACATTTTCAAAAGCGCCATAAAGATTGGTCTGTGATGTGACTTGACTGAGGGAAGCATAGATGCCGGTATGGTGATGGGGCGGGGGGGGAGGGGGGTGTACTTTGTACGGAAGGCTTAGGGGCCAAGGTGAAGCAACACATATACATCTAGGGGCTGCATTGCACAATGTGAAACCAGAAAACATGGGATCAAATCTAGCTTCCACACTTGACCAATTGGTGTGATCTTAGGACATTTTTATTACACTTTGCCTCCTTTTCCATCATTATCACACATAAAAAATCCGTTGAAATACATGACTTCAGTGTATGCGCTGTACCAGAGCTTCTCTTGTGTTTGATTTTATAAACGATAATGTCCATGTATAATACCAACCTAGGCCACCCAGAGGTTGCACTTGACAACTGAATTGCCTCTTAGTTCACTATAGGCATTGTTGTCAGGGTGTTGAAGCAGGAATGTTTTAAAATTCATGTTTGTAAACTGACACTTAACAAAAATTCTTCTCAATGCACTGATATAATTTGGTGTACTAAGCTGAAACGCTTTTGCATGCTAATGGAGTACATTTGTAGAATGTTGAAGGTACTTTATCATATTTTTAACACATTTGTCGCATGATCTCTTTACTTCAGTTAATCTGTAAATAAATGATTGCCCTTTTATTAAAAAAATTTCTGAATATTTGTGCTTAGCAAGGTAAACAGCAGGCCAGTGCTGCTGTTGACCATGGGTCCGCATGTAAAGGTCAGGAGGACCGCAATCGGCTTCAGGGCCGTACTGTGAGTATCACTGCACTAGACCCATTCACAAAACCGATTCAGGCCTCATACAGTGCTTCACTTTAGCCCTTTCTAGATATTAGCAAAAACAGAAAAAGCAATAATTCATACACATGTGCAAGGAGGTTTCTATGGATGCAGTCAAAACTCTGGGTAGTAGATGAAATAAATGAATTGATGACTTGGTGTAGAGTAAAAAAAAAAAGTCTTGGGTCCGGGTGTTGACAGCACAGCATTAAAAAAAAATACATAATTGCAAGCAATATAAGCAGAGTGGGCTTTAAGTCTACCCCTTTCAGTCATTGGATTTCTTCAGCCAGCCTCTTTCAGCTGTTGGCTTGAAAGAGGGCCATCATGTCTTGGCTCAGCCCAGTGGAGTATGTGTCTTTCACTTAATTCAAGTAGCTGTTTGAGTGTATCCTCCCGCCTCTGTTGAAATTCTTGCATTGAGCTGGATGAGGGACTACTTTACAACTTTAGTCCTCCCTGTGCTATTTTGCGACTTTCTTCTGTGTGCATTTCTCTAATGTGGTAACACAGCCTGCCATACCCATTGACTTGCCAATGCTTGTTGAGTTTCGCCTACAAGACAGTGCAAACAGTCAGGTTGGAAAATTCTTATTGTGGGCTTACAGCCGACTCATTGCTTATCGGTGGTTATCTTTGTCATTCACATTTGCTTGCTTTTATTCAATTGATTTCTATGGTCATCTTGTTGTTGCTTTCTCGCTTATTTGCTTCTCTTCCCGCACTCTGTGTTGCTGTCCCGCTCACCCCGGCAATCTTTTATTTTCCATGAGAAGACCAGATGTTGAATTGCTGCGAGACCCTTCTCTCCATCGTGAAAAAAAGCGTTTGACACTATTTCTGTTTCTTTTTAATTTTTGTTTTTTATTTACCTTCTCAGACCTTTCACACTCTTGTTCAAAATGACACTGTGGCTGCTTTACAGCATCAATAATTGGCATTGACAAAACAATGACCTATTGGCTTTGGCAATGCTTGGTCTTATGTAGCACTTCATGCAAATCTTCTGCCATTTCTAAGCACTGTAAAGAATAGGTGTTGGTGTTACCCTATTTAAAGGTACTCCATTTACTGACTCATGAGGGTGGCATGGCTGTCCGCCTTCTCGGGGTTCAAATTCATGACCTTGGATCAATGCATGGAAAGGCGTTGAGCTTTTTCTCACTTAGCCATCTGCTACCTCATAGTAATTGTTTACAGAGGAATTGACTGCAAGCAACTGTTGAACAAGGCCAATATTACAACAAGAACAATAAACTGAACAAAATATACATTGTAGGGAACAGTGGAAAAGAAGTATGCCCTTCTATGATTTCTGCACCCTCTTAACGTTGCCCTTCTCAATCAGAATTACCTCTCAATAACTACGCAAGCTATAGCTTTGTGAGGGACGGAGGCATTCTCTGAGAAATGCACAACGTGTCTAATTAAAATGTTTGTATGATTCAATAACCCTTTGCTTCAGAATGGAAATGACATAATTCCATCAGTGTTGAACCTCTATGCTGAAATTTGACCTTTCTGGATCTAATTTAGGTCCTTGGCTGGCAGCCCAGGGTAAGAAGAGTATGCTGGTCATGAAAGATCGTTCTAAAATAGGTGACAAGTGGTTTAATCTGTTTAAGGATGTGTAATTTACATATGACATGTTTGGCAAATGCAATGGCATAGAGTTTCATGGATCTTAAATGGACAATGTCGACACCCCAAGTTCTCTACTAAAGGCCATTTACACTGAAAGGCATGGAAAGCGAGCAGTCGCATAGGGCAAGTTTTGACATTAGTCGTAGACTATAGGTAGTAAATCTGTTTCGACAGTAAGCATTTGTGCAGGGTGTCATTCATCCACTCTTGCATCATAATCGAGCAGTCGCCATTTCGAATGCAACTCTTCCATTTCTACCTTTCTCCACCTAGAACAACATATTCATTTTTTGTCTTTTCTTTTGCATAGTACCGCAGAGTCTCCTTACAACAGAGCAGGGCCTGGAAAAAGAATTCATTTTTTTTCATAAGCTCTTGTTCAATCTTTCTATGGTCATGTATTGAGGAGTTTAGCACCATGGACCCTTTAAGTGTGATAAGATAGCCTCCTGTTTGAGCCATTTCTTTCTAGTCAGACACATGTTCTCTCAACACTTGCAAATGTCTTGTACTTCACGATGACACAGAAAAGAAACTAAAAGCCTCTAGAATGGTCAGTGCTAAAAGGCTGATGCGCATATCCACCTCTCCCAGTTCCAAAGACTAATTTCAGGTGTTGGAGAGCTCGGAGGATTGTCTTCCCCTATCCTGCAAGGTTGCTAGATCCCACACCCAAGAAAGGGAATATTCATCAAAAAAATAAACAAGCTTTGGCATAGCCAATAGATCTCGCTTTTGGGACCTTATAAGTGTTTAGCCATGCAACAGTTGATGTTGTTGCACCAAGGATATTGTGCTGCATAACTAAATACTTATAAGGTCCCAAAAGCGAAACCTATTGGCTATGCCAATGCTTGTTTCATTTTGAATGCTGTGTGGGCGGGCATTCTTACAGCTAAGGCTACGGTGTAACAACCAGGGTTGCCGACTTTGGATCTGGAGAAGTGGGTTCGAGCCTCGGCGTCGGCCCAACATTCTGTGATTCTTTGCGAATCTTTTGAGCTCTCCGTGCCTACAAACACATGAATAAGTCCACTGTGTGATGTAACTGGTCATTGTTGGATTGGGGTCACAATTCGGCCCGGGCAGCCAAAAAAGAGTGGCCCACATTCGCTGATCGCAACCTTTAGTTGGGATAATGGAGCTAAAGGATGACAAACATTTGTGGTAATAAAAGTAATTTGAAGCTTATAGGGTCAGTAATTAAATAGGAAAATAACATTCCAATGAGAAAAAATATACTTTAGAAGCACTGAATTATCAAAAATACTTGGAACTCACTTTTAATTGTTGTTTTTTATCCCTACGTTTGCTGAGGATGTTTTGACATTAACATGATATTGCAAAGACCTGAACTGCCTTTTACACTCACAAGGGGTTTTTATGATATTCATTCTTTTTTTCAGTACTTAAGAGAGGCCCTCCAATGTTCAGAGACTGGTGACAGCTGCATCTGTGTTTTTTGTTTTACTTGTGGCTAGCATCATGAGAGTTTTCAGAGAAAGGGAATGATGCTTGTGTGTAAATGCAAAAAGAAACACAAAATAGTGCCTTCCTTACATGCAGTTTTATATAGCATGAACTAGGCTCAGAGGCATGGGAGAGCTTTATGTGAGCACCAGAAAGCATTACAGAGGGTCAGATTTTGTTGTTGTTTGTTCATGTAGATTAGGTGATTTGCCCAGAATCACAGGGTGTCGAACTGACGCTGGGACGTGAACCTGGTTTCCAAGTATTAAAGTCAACTAATGCCACACACAACCTGTCCCTGCTAACTGTAGCAATTGTTATCTGGTAGACAAAGGAGATTTATCTCCGCAACTTGCATGGAGTGGAGGAGGACAATAATAAACAGCGGCGCTCCCTCACTAACCCCCACCACCTGTTGCTCCAGTCCACTCCCCTGCTGCAGTCCCTGAAAAAGTAAGTGCTAATGGCTTCCCATCAGCACCTCCTTTAGGCCTCTGTCACACCTGGGGGGAGGCTGGCACACCTCATGCTGTGACAGTCGGAGAGCAACCCATTGTTATTCTGCCTCTGGCGCTAGGCCGCAGGCCTGACTTCACGTGCATGGTGTAGTGTAACAACAGCCTTTTATTAGATATAATAAATGTATAGCATCCGTATCAAGCTGCCTTACTTTAACGGGGGGGGGGGTTGCCTTCACATGCATAGTCTAAACTTCACCGTCACCTAGTGTTTCCTGTCTGTAACAGCTGGAGGCGGAGCTCGAAGTGTCGCTAGGGCTGGCATTTTCCAGGCTTTTCTAGTAATTTCTACATAAGGATCGCTCAATTGAAAAAGAAGTGATAGGCTGGGCTGGCAGCGGGAGGAGATAGTGCGGGGAGCAAGATCCGAAGAAAACAAAAGGCAACAGAGCACAGGACGAGTAGGCTTCGGCGAAGACACCAAAGCACTCTCTTCTGGACAAACATCCGAAGAGCTATTGGGATGGGAGCAGGCTCCCCAGCTAACTGGATTGAGCGTGCGTCTCAGCAGTACAGAGCGTGCAGGCCCCAGAGGCACTTCGAACAGGCAAGTTCCTGGGGCACGGCGATCAGGCACTGCATCTGTTGGTGAAGAGCGGTGTTGAGCTGCAGAAAGAGGTTCGGAAACGAGGAGAACGGAATCGGCATGGCCAAGTGGGGCCAAAGAGATCCTCGCTGGATCGTGGAGCAGAGAGCAGATGCCACCAACGTAAACAACTAGCACTGGTAAGTAGTTACCACATGTCTAGAAAGGGCCGCGGGAAGAAAATGAAAGTTAACGGCAGTGAGCAGCCGTGAAAGTGATCAGGGGAGCTTGATGTGGGGGGTGGGGATGCGTACGGGGTGATTATGGGCGAGATAGATAGGACCTGAGCGGAACAAGCTGTCTCCGTGGAGCCGACGGGGGGAGGGAAAGTGAATCGTCACTCAGGACAATAGGAGCGCATCGAAAAGCAGGGAGGTGACTGCTGAAGGGAGACGTATATGGGCACAGAGGCGGAGCGAGGTGCGCGCACTTGGGAGAGCGAGAGGGAAGCCAGGTGGCACCTCTGCTTGTGCGCGTAACCGCACGCTCTATGCCACCCCAAAAGCTGTGGTCGGACCTTTGAAAGCCCACTCACTAAATGTTTCGCCAGAGCAGCGCATGCGCTGGCTCAGGCGAGACCTAAACTTCTAGCAAAGTTAGAAGGCCTTGCGTTGGCAAGCTAATCTGACGGTTATGTTTTTTTATGCTTCTTAATACAACAGTATACCACAAAAAAGAAAAACAATTAGAAAACATGCCACTGCCAACATGTGGCGGCCATGTGCTTACAATAATTTTTTTTATTTAGAAATGACTCCTGCATATTATTGTAATAGGACTGTATGCTGCTTCCAAGGAGGCAGATCTACATATCATGGCTTAGTTTTAATGCAGGTCACATGAAAATAAGATACTTATTCGCACAAATAAAAGTTAATGCTGGCTTTGAGTTGCTGGAACCAGAAGACGTAGTTGAAAAACAAGCCTGATTAAAAAATAAATGCACGGTTAAGAATGAAAAGAAAAACTATTTGGCAAAGTATTGGCCCTCCGCTCTGGTACTGAAGTACACTTCTTTCAGGCCATTGCGCAAAAGTGATACAGGAAAATGCCATCACTCACAGTGTAAAAGAACCAGTGTATGAAGGGGGCACACCTATTGCGCTAGGCATTATGCCATGGTAAGTAGAAGCAAAATGCAAATGACACATTCACCAAACTAATAGACGATGAGGACTGTTGTTCTAAAGGTCCTCTTTGTATTTTAATATATATATATATTTTTTTAATTTCATTTATGAATTTAGATATATAAGGCTGGAAAGACGGCTAAAGCGGTCTCTGAGCCATACCTAAAAATAAATGAAAAAAATCAGAGCATTTGTGCCATATTGAAAGGCGTCAACAAGATCATGACTATCAGACTACAAGAAACTCAACACCACTTAAATCATTTTCACTGTAGGGTAGGCAACCCTTGCTTTTAATGTTTTAATGTTGCTGCAGAGTGTAGGTGCTCACCTATTTAACATTTCATAAATGTTCAGTAGGTTTCGATAGTTGGAGTAAAAATTTACTTACACACTTAAAATTACGTTAAACATATATTACAGAAAAAATGCACTGGGTAAGCATTTCACTGACCAATTTATACTTCGTAAAAAGGATGGCTGTAACATCAAGATTACATTTATATGATAAAAATGAATGCAACATTTACCACAATGTTCGATCAGAAATGTGTAATATCAATGAGTAAATTCAGATCAATCTATCCATTACTCGTACGCCCTGTATGAACTTTCTATTTCTTCTAGCACAAAATTGTGCCAAATGTGCTTTTGCAGATTAAAGATCCTTCTGAGTACATTTATCTCCTAGTCTGCTCACAAGAAACCCGTCTCGGACATCTTCAAGCTAACAAAATGTCACCTACGGTTCTAAGAGAGACACAACCTTTGGCCAGACAGGACTTTATTGCTTGCTTCGATTGCAACACAACCTGGTACATGGAAGAATGCGAGAAGCAAAAGATCTCTTACAGTTGCATGAGGTTAGCTTTAGGAAGCTGTTGCCAGAGTGCTGCTGTACTTCCAGGTGTACAGCTAGGTCCCAGCTGTGCTCGTTCTCTAGGCTCACTTGGCTAGTGCCAACACCCTTGTGCCTGGTTGCTAAACTCGTGGGCCGCTAATGCTATGTATGGCACAAACTCGAATCAGAAAATGAGAAGGCGGGCCTTCATCAGCCATGCAACTACTGAGCTTAACAGAGATCTTGTTTTTTACGTTTTCTGTTTGGGTGTTTCATCAGTTGAAGGCCACATTAGTGTGCCCCCAGAGCGCAGATCATGCCCCTACAGCAAATCAGAGATTGGCATATCAGCTGATATTTCACACTGCTTGGAGAAGATGGAAGACGCATACACTAAAGAGTGGATTAGTACACTCTTGCCAAAAGCTTCAGTTCTTTATTCATAATCTTAAGGGGGAGTATCCCCTAAATACACACTCTGCACCAGTATGGGACTGATGTTTGTTCTGTATGCTGTTCCAGAATTAATATTAAATTTAACGGTCAGTAAGGCTAAAGATCAGTTGAGCAGATAACAGATCAAAATGTATATCCCTCTTACATCGCGTGTAAATTAATGGTATAACCTGCTTCAGTATATGACCATCAATAAGCCAATTGTACTTTGTTTTTTGTTTCCCTCAACTCCATAACATTTCTTTTTTATTAATCCTCTTGTTACAGCTGTTGTAAATTGCTTGTTTGCCTAACGCGGTCTGCATTTCTGTAAGGGTCATCCTTATCTTGAGTGGGGCAAAGGACTGGTGCCCAACCTCTGAGGACAGGAATCTGCTTTCTACAGTATGCCTGGGATGTTTGGGTGGATACTGGATACCAGAGGTGTGGGAACGCACCTCTCTGGCTAAGAAGTGCTATCCAGCTTGGCCTCACTCGTCCATGGAAAGAGCCTTTCCATGGCCAATAGACCTGGTCGTAACTCCTTATTTTACTGACTAAGCCAAGCAGGAATCTCTCTCAGGGCTGCATAAACCTCCATTGAACTCTTAAAAAACAGAAAACGGATACTACCGTTCCACAACGGATGCTAAAAATGTATTCACTGTCATAAGTTGGCGACACACTGAGGGCTTGTTCTAGAGCAGGCGTGATGAGCGTGGAGCCAGCAGAAAATGTGGCTACAATGCGGTGAAGTGCAAAGCGGCTCAATATCATTGTCACTATTAGAATTCATTTTTCAAGGCTTTCACCTTTGCCCTCGATGGCAGGAGGAATGATAGTGGGCATTGGATGCAGGCTTTTGGTTTCTTGCTGGGATAAGCACTGTTCACGAGGCCAATATTTTCTGGTGTAAGTGAAGCCGTGGCGTGAAAGATCACAGTGTAAGGGGTTTCAACTCATGACGGAGCCATGCTTTGAAGTGCATGAAGACCAAAGCAGTGCATGAAATTGGGTGTGGGAGAGGGACAGGGCGGAAAGTTGTTGGGGTCATGGTGGAGGCCAATTCAATGCGTCTAATTGAGACCCGGAAATGGGCAGATAAGATTGAGACGTTTGCCATTTAGTTAAGTTGAGCACGAGAAATCTTCTATTGCGGGATACAAAAGGTTTAAAGCTGCAAGCCTCCCGCTTGGGGCATGCCACTGAAATGTATCGGCGCATTTCATTTTGGTTTGCCCTGCGCGCATGATGCAGGCGCGATCACCTGGATGCGTCTTGTCACGCGGACAGAACCTGCACGCTTCCTGCTTGAAGCTCAGCAAAGCTTACCGGATATTGGAAAAATTATTCTTTCACTCAAGTGTTTGACTTCCTAAATCTTCCCAACTTATCCTTTATAAAGGAACACGCTAAAATAGAAAACATACTGCCAAAATCGAATCGCAAGATTGGAGTTCTGAGAGGAAAATAGCTTAACTTTTGATGAAACAAATAGTTGGGACAGCTGGCCATTAAAACCTTTCAGACAATACTGCCAAGGTTACAGCCTGTCGCCACATCTTGTTGAATTGATCATAGCGCGCAAGAGTGACCCTTGTGATCATACTTTCTGTGATCTAAAGATTATTTGCCATAAAACAGAATACCAGGAACAACTTCGGCGTTCTGGGAGCAGTTATCTAAGAGCAAACGCCGGCCTGTACCAACCTCCTCTCCCAGCCTTTAGCAACATCCTATAGCTTGAACCCCCATTGTAGTACACGGACAAAACGCACAGTGAAACACATGCGCCCCAAAATAAACCCTTGCGAATAAATTGATCCTTCACACATCATACAGGGTCGAGTGGGAGGGAAAACACCTAGGTCAGGGTGGGAGGGGAGGCAAAAATTAGGATATAAATTGAGTGTTTTAACAGCCACCTGTCCTTGGCCTTACACCCCTGTCAAGGGTAGCCTTAGCTCCCAAATTGGTCCTGTCTCCGCCCCCAAATATTACAGACTTGACACGAAAGAGCTGGACATATGTATTGAGAAAGTAAAAGCTGTCCATGGCCAATCCCTTTTACCCACCTGCCCCCTGATGCCGCCGTGTCATGGGGTCATTCAGTGCAATAGTATCAGGATCCCTCTGGAGAACACACTTTGTTGTTTCAAAAACCTAGTTATGGCTGTTGATTGTTTTCACTTCTGCTCTAAGCACAATGGGGCCGTGTCGCAAGGCGTTTATGAGTGCTCTTGTATGTACTCTTTAATGCCTTCGGGATCGGGCCAAAACGTCCAACGCCCCATTAGAAGAAGTGCAAAGCGGGCGCAGCCTTTTCTGTTTTAGTAACTGCACATGACTATTCCCACTATATTCCTATTTTAGTTATTTTTGTCCCAATTTACAAAGGCATGCCAGAATGTGTTTAATTTTATTTTTTATGTACCACATGAGTACTGCTTCACTTACTCCACAATTCCTTTGAGAAAAGCTGCCAGTGTTTTGAATAGCTCATGTGCATTTAAACTTTTGCTTTGCAAACCTTCTTCGGTCATCAGGTTCACGTGACTCTAAAGCTATGGATACAATGCCAAGCTATACTTGTTTGTATTTTTATGTATTGAGAATTTCCTTCTTTGCGCTATAACTTGATGTCACACTAATGCACAGCCAGGTATAGCTCATTAAACGTAATGTATAGGAATCATGCATGGTAGTGGTTATGACCGTTCAGTTTCTGAGACCTGTTGGATGCCGGATGTATATGGCCAACATCGGTCTGATGCTGCCATGGAATGTATTTTTCACAGGAATGCTGTGCCTTTCTGTAGTACTTTGTAGGAGGGCTTGCGTACTCGTGTGAATGTGAGTAAGTGGTCGAGTAGGATATCATCTGTAAAGCTTCTGTTGTCCACTCTGTCAAACCAGTCTAATGACACCATTGTTGGGGCTTTCTACACTCAGTAGTGTGATAGAAGCTGGCATTGTGTACTCTCAACGACAGGTGGGCACGGAATGCCTTGAAGATATTTGTACGCATTATACATTAGAAGTGTCAGACAACAATGACATCAAAGGGTAGATGTCTACATTTCTACAGCAGGTTACAGTCTTGTAGGGGGGCAGCTGTAGCGAGTTAGCAGAAACCTTACTAGCAAGTGGGATAAAATGACCCTGTGGCCTCAAGTTCTTCCATTCAAAAGCTGGCACGGTGGAATGCAGAAGTAGTGATTTTAATCAAGGACAAGAGACTGATCTATTGCAAGAGAGAACCGATGGCTTGATTGTAAGTTGACTTATATTTTGTTACTTTCTTTATTATATTGATTTAGAGAAGGGGAGGCAACACGGGTTGGGGGAAGCAACACAAGTTGGGATTGTGGTAGCAACACTGAGGGTGCAGGTGGGAGGAAGCAACATGGACACGGAGGGCAGGGAGAAGCGCAGGACACTGGTGAGATAGAGAGCAACGTGGACCTGGGGGAAGAAGCACCTTAAGGGAAGCACATCACAGAGGGAGACTGAGTGAAGCACACGTGTAAAAGAGAGCAACATGGAACCGCCACAGAGGGGGCAAAGAGAAGTAGACCAGGGAGGCAGCTGGAAAACACAAACTCTCATGGAATGATTAACCAACAAAAAAAGTAATGCCTGAATAGTGAGCAGTAGAAGGACAAACACAAGAGAGGGAAGTAATGCCCACAAAAGCTAATAAAAAAGCAAGCAAATGAGTGATCATCAAGCCAACCAATGGTAAGCAGTGTGGGGGAGGAGAAAGGTGGTCTCTAAGCCCACTATAAGTTGAAAATAGTTATTTTTACAAACTGACAGCCTACTGTGTCTGGAAAGTGAGAACCTAAAATGATCAAATTTGCTCCAAGTTGTCACTCCATCCTTTATTGTCCTGGGAAAAAGGCCCCTTCACACTAGCCATTTGCCGCAAAGAATGCAGTGTTACCTCCAAAGGACTGAAGATGACCCTAATAAAAGTTGTGGGGTCAAGAGGCAAGATATTATAGAGATGCTTGAACCGATGGCACATGTGAGGGTGGGAGGCAACTATCTTAATTTAATGTGTAAGATATCGAAGAAAGAAAAACGTTGCAGCTAGGGCAAGGTGTCATGAGAATGTGCTTGAATTCTTGGTAAGGAAAATGTGAGTAGGGCCCGTAATATATACTAAGGTCAAACATTTCAATGTCCTGGAGTTTCAAAACTTGAAACTGTTCCTGCTGTGAAGTTCGTACTAATGAAGTTGATACACTTAAAATGATGTACCTACAAGTAAGTGAAAATGACTGCCAGCATGGATGTTTCCTAATGTGCCTCCTGCCGCTCAGGGTCAGATTTGACATAAATCCAAGTCATCCTATCTCCCACCCCTAATTCATGCAGGACTGACTTTCCCCAGCAAAGGAAGCCTACAGGGACCAGCAGGAATACAACCATCCCACCATCCTTGGTTGTCCCTCACATGACTGACCGAGAAGGTGACTGAGGCAGCGCTTCAGGCTCTGGACCTGGAGACGCAGGTTCTGGAGCCCTGGGCGGTGGGCCCGCTCCTGTGGTTTGCAGCTGCCTCCTCTTGGGCCTTCAAATGTGTGCTGACCTTATGTCAGAGGATGAGTCTTCAGCTGTCCGCCCGCTGGACTCAGGCTGCACCCCGAGACCATGCTGACTGTAGAACTTTAGTCTGTTAAACCTGCCTGCTGTCTTGATGCCCAGAAGCTCAATGGCTTCTCGGGATGCTGCTTTCCTCGATCATCATGAAAATCAACGGTTGTTGACGAAGGTTATCTGCACATTCCTCTAATAAAGGCGTGTCCACACTGCATCCTACCTTTCAGCCAACTACACAACTTTTAAAATGTCTCACTCCAGTCGCCTCTCGCTCTATAAACACCTAATTAAATAAGTAATAAACTCCTTTACAATCTTCTTTGCCCCGAATTTATCCAGATTTGCTACATAGAACTTCAAGCACAAACTCTTGAGAGAATTCCTGGAAACATTGATCTCTGACCCTCAGAACTGACCTATGGGTAAACACTAAAGGGCCTGTACATGTCCTCGGCTCCCAGACTAACAACCACTATGGTTGACGGCATAAATCTCGCTCTGAAAATAATTCGGTGTCAACATTCCCATCTCCGTTTTTAACAAAGGCAAGATTATTTTACAATGGAATGATGTGAATCTGGCACTGTTCGATCAACTCTTTCAATCTCTCAAACCATATTCTTCAGCCAGCTTTTTCCCATTGATGCTCCTACACCTAATTCTTCCAATCTTGAAAATATTCCTACTGGCCTTCAACTTTCTCAGTGGTCAACCCCCAGCGGCACGCTATATTCTTTTTTTCTACCAATCCTGGATATGGCACTTCTTGCCCTTATGCATCACGGTGCGTACTTACCAGTTTTCGCTCCCAAAGCTGCCCTTTCTCCTTCAAATACCTCCTCTAAATACTCGGTCTTCTTGCTTCTCTTAAACGTCTTCCTTCCCTCCACTCTGTATTCACCCTGTCCCAACTCTTCCACCTGTCTTTCACATGCTGTTCATTGTCTCTTCTCCACATGCAAAACTCAACCCCGCTTGCCTCAATTCTCCTCCGCTCCTCCTTTCCTTATCCACATCCTAAATACCTCACACCTACCTTCCTTGCCAGCTATCCCGCCGAGTCCCTACCTGGCACCAACTTCCCTTCTACTTTGGAACGCCTTGGCATTCCCATCGCTAGCATTTTTTTTATTTGGCTGCAAATACCACATCAAATTTGATCATATGCAGTTCTTTGAACTCTTGAATTATTTTAGACAGTCACTATAGTTTTTTGTAACTGCTCATATTTCTTGCATATTTATTATGTTGCTGTGTGTTCATTTCATGTAATGCCCGGTGCTCAGAATGAGCATGCGTTGTGATTTAATTACCTCATACGTTGAGACGCGCACCTATAGAAATTCTGGAAAAAATGTTTATGCTTTTGGGGGTTGCCATTTGCATTTCTGCTGGTCTGCTTTGGGGCATCTGTCTGCCTGGTGTCTGGCTGTTTTGACAAGCGTGTAACACTAATGAAGTGCTGTGCCTTTAAATGGAGGCCTCCGGCCTGACCCGGTGTTGTGTGGGGCTCTTGTTTGTCTGACTGCAGCCATTTTCTCATTTTCACAGTTCAGCTGAAAACAAAGGCCCCCTTATCCGTGCAGCGAGCTTTACTTTTAAGAGCTGACATCAGCCTTTCCCAGCAGGCAGCACTGCCGCGTTAAGAGCCCTCCTCGCAGAGCCCAGAGACTCTGCAGCGACTCAATCCTGGTGTATGGCCAAGTAACACATTTTATAATAAAGATGTCCGCAGCACCAGACCGTAATGCACAACAACAACTGTGGAAAGGTTGCGTGCGTCCCTGCCGTCCATATCGGAAGAACCTCTAAGAACAATGACGTCCCGGAACTTCTCTTTGTTCCAAAGACTGTTGTTGTCTGCTTTGAAGCAATGCAAGCACGACTGTAATGCAACTGTGCCAAGAGTTTGTATAACATGGCTTTAAGCGGGCCGGGTCCTGCCGGTGCTGAGACGGGTCCCTTTCGGGCTCTACATTTTTCCCTCACCATCGGGGTGAGAAAGAAAATCTTAACTCTGCAGGAGCTCCACCCTTCACTGCCCTTGATGCAACTTCAAAGAGACTCGTTATAGTTCTTTCAGTCTCTTCATTTCAGAACTGAAGCATTGGTTTTAAATTCTTTACAAAGAAGCCATAGTTGTTGCTAATTTCTCTTATGCAATTGACAACCATTGGCAAAACCAATAGTCCTGGCTTGTTGTAGGTGTAATGTCACTTGTATCATATTTTTCTGGATGCAATGACAGGAGCAGCAAATTACCAGTGAGGAGGCACACTATGCTAAGCATAAAGTTTAGTTTGTGTTTCAAGCCACGCCCTGCGTACATCGGCCACGCCCCTTTGAGAGCCCCCCCACCACACCCCTGTTTTTTCATACCACTTAAAGCCCTGCGTGCACCGTTCCTGGCTACCACTGCTGTCTTCTGTTGAAATTAAGGAAAACGCTGATTTTGTGCTTCTATGCAAATATACATCATTGTGCGTCCAAAGTGGGCCCTGGGAGAGGAGAGGTTCGGTACTTTTTCATTCCAAATCTTAGCAAATGTAGCTTTGCTGCCTAAAGCATCCTGCGCTCCACAGACTCCCTTGCTTCGCAGAATTACCCCGAGTGCTGCCACCACAACGCCTCGGTCTTTGACAGCAGTTTGCAGCTGTTAAACGCAAGTCTGAGGATTAGGCTGCCTGCTGCAGATTAGTGTTAATGGTTGCTCAATGTTTATTTTTATAACAAAAAGGCCCTGTTTCAGAAAATGTTACAACTCTGAAAACCTGCTGTGGTTATGTGCTCCAGTGGTCACTTCCAAGGGGATCGCCAGCTGGTCAGGAACCTCGGCAAGTACAATAGAAGTTTCTAGAACTTGGAGTTTCAGTAATTCATTGGTTGTGAACTGAAAAGGTCGCAACGCTGCACTGGTGCATCTTTTGTCCTTGTCTGGGTGTGATGGGCTTTATTTATGGTTGCAGCCTAACTTGTCCATCTGATCCCAGTCTCGCCTTCATAGGCGTATTTCTGTGTATCCATGCTCCATATGTTGAGTTTGTTACCGAACGTTGTACTTTTTTGTTTCTTGGCCTGACTTTTCTTAACTACTCTCTACAGATAAGATGAAAAGTATCACCATTGTTGAGTTCAGATGCTAGAGGCAGTGCAAGTTCCTTCACTCTTTATTCACCAGGTCAACTTAAACACTCAATGTAGTGCTGTGTCAGATATGGATTTCACTGAAGAAATCGCACATCAACATTCCATTTTTGTGGAATGGAAATGGACTTGATGAATGGAGCTTCTTCCCAGGGCATAAGCTCTAAGGAAGTGTGCTTCAGAGTACTTGGAATATAGGGTCCCGGTTTCAAGTTTTTTGTTTCCGCAAATTGTAAAAGATTGTATAGTGCCCAGATGCTGCATAGCTGCGTTTGTGCTCTTGAAGAACCCCCAAGTATTTATAAGTCAATTTAGATTTATGTATTTGTCTGGAGATCAATTGATTCCACTGCACACCCATTGGTTTATGCAGCATGGAGCTTCATGGCAAGTTGTGCCAAGACACTGCTGCGTGGCCTGCCACAGATACCACAAACACCGGCATCCAGCAGGTGGCATTCGAGTCCAAAGCCCCTTCAGACTACCATAGAGATAGTGGCACCCACGTGGAAGGCATGGACACCAAAGGTGGACTGTGTTAAGCTGTCTGTCCCATACCTTGATGTTCCCCTCTCAAGTATTGCACTAACATAGCAATACTGTTTTTATTGCTCCCTGTTGCAATTTGCTTCTTCTCTTTACTGCTATGTATTAAACGTGTGTGTGTCTCATTGCCCAACTCACCTGCCCAACCTCTATCTCTGTGCCTCTCCAATGGGGTAGTGCAGACTCGAAGAGTGGCATGCAATATCAGTCAGAATCTTCTCCATGAACAAAATAGTCCAGATCCACTCTAATAAGCCCAACTGCTGACCGCCACAAACTACCAACTGAGATTAGCCACTGTCTGTCTTCAAGTGTGAGCTGGTCTGGTCCAGAGAAATCCGTATCAAAGCAATCTGGGGGTACAAGATCACACTTTTTTAATGCAAACTCTTAAAGGGGTATCCAGTGTGGAGACAGAAGCAGTTGTCTTTACCCAGTCCTGCATTACTAATAATCACCAGCAGCAGTCTACTACAGAATGTGACGTTGTTTGATGACGTCGCTTTGTAGTTTGAGATGTTTTGTGACATCACTCACCGGATGGCCATTCTAAAGTTCTGAGTCACAAAATAAACGTTCAGAATTATTATTTTTTTTTAAACTCACAATGTGGGGTGAATTATAAGCATGAAGAATGGTATTCGGACTTGGTGGAAATCCAAATTCACGCCGTTGACTACACGCATGACACTCTGTTAGGACATTGTATGGTAATATTGTCCAGCCATTTTGATATTCTGTCCAAGTGGTTTCCAGCGCTATTGAAAATAATAAATAAAAGCAGTGTGCGTTAATGGAAACCCTAGTCAGAATTGTGTTGAGCAGTAGCAAAATGATTTTGTCTTGTATGTAAGCACAAAAATGTTGATTTACACTTTAAATATTCTATTCGGGATGTAGATGGTAAAGTAAACCCTACACAGTGTTGCACTCAACATAAAGCAAGTCCACATTTACACACTCCTAATAGCAGTACTATTGTTTCATTCTGCACATCAGCGTTATATTTGAAAAGTTGCATTCGGGTTCAGTGTTACTCTGCATCCTCATCACAGGGGCTGTGGAATCAGCTGTTTCCAAAAAGGAACTGCCATACAGCGCTGTGTTGTACATCATATATATATATTATTTAAGCGCCTCACCACTAGGAACTTTAATATTCAAGACACCAAACTCAAAGATGTGCAAAATGTTTCTGATGCTTATAAGCTCTGTGTGCTCTCTCAAAATAACTGTTGCACTGAAGACAATGTATTTTATGTAAACATCAATTTGCATGACTAGAGAGAAACATTTTGTATGAAAGTAATTATTAGGGTTTTTGTTTCCTGATGCAGGTGAAAGATAATCAGTTAACTTGTACAGTGTCTTGTACAGTGGCTTCTGCAGTGCACTTCTTGTGCAGCAATTGTAGTGACTTTTGTGCAATTTGAGCTAAAACAGTTGTTATGATTGACCTGAAAACCAGGCAGAGGGTGCCTTTAAGTGGGTAACAAAAAGGTGCAGTTACTTAATTCCAGTGGCTCTTATTGCATACGTTATTGGTTTATTTATGTTAAATGAAAATCTCCTTCTTAAGGAAGCTTCTCACGAGTGAAGTAAATATGCATATTTAGGCCGATGCATGTTTTCACACCCAGTACTTGGCTTTTGATAGTTTATCCTATGTGGCATTTTTATTCGTACCGGATATCAACAACAGTGGAAGAAAAGTAACGGTGAAACAGTTGTAAAGCTGGGGATCGAGTAGTGTGTGCGCGGTCAACAGGGCGATTTGAATGATCCTGCCCACCTTGATCTAAGAAGAATGCGATATTCTTGCTGAGGACTGCTTAGCATTTCCTTTGATTGACTGGCCATTCTCCCGCCTTCCCAGGTTGAGGCTGAACAACCCTCTCAAAGTGCAATGAAAGAAAACTGAAACCTTAGGGCTGTTCTCATTTCATCGTTTCCCCAGATGTTTCCTGAATTTTGACACATGTAACGCTTACTAGAAGGTTGAGCTCTTGGGAAGAGGGATGTTGTGGATACAGTTGCTATAGACAGTGAAATCTGTGAGGCAGGATTTGGGAAGAGACGTCTTTTGGTTTGAACTACTCACAGTTTTATCCTCATACCAAAATACTGTTTGGCAAATACCACAAGAGAAATCAAGAAGTGGATTTTGCGCCCCGTAAGCCAACTTCCAGCGTACCCTCAACACCGATCAAAGGGACCAGTAGGCCTTAAAGTGGGACATATAACTGGAGCGTATTATTGGTCATTTATTTATGAGAATCGAATATATGTTTGATCTCATTGTGTTTATTTGCATATTAAATAGGTCTTTTTTACTCTCTTGAGAAATTGAAGAAAGAGCATGCAGGTGGAAGAATTGCTTTCCCACCTAACTGGAGCGGAATTGGCAAAGGATGCAAACCTTTTCATTTAACCTGCTGAGTCAGCATTAAATTTAACTCTCAACTGAAGAGTGTTTTGCCATTTCTTGAAAATGTTGATTGATTGCAAGGCCATCACTGTTTAATCACACCCATCACATTGAAGAGGCTCAAGAAGTACGCTGTCTGTTTATCGTCCCCTCATCTTCAAAATAAGAAAATAGCGGAGAAGTCCATAATCCATGCAGCACTTGTTATTGTAATTGGTGCAATGCGGTTGATCACACTCGCAATTTTGCAAACAGAAATTGGAGCATATATGGCGTTCCTCAACTTCATTTTAAAGCCTCTTTCTGGCACGCTGCTGAGACCGATGCTCGGTCTGGGCGGTGCCAATTCTGCATCCAGGAAGTTTGACCAACAGCTTGAAAGGTGAGCCCCAGAGTCTCTGGCCACCAACATAAAAACTCCCAAAATTGAAAGTGACAGAACAGCGTAACACAACTTCTGCAGCTGGTTCCTGTACCATGAATCGTGCCAGCGCTCTTTCTGAGCCGTTTTATGGTCTGGAGCTGTAGGAGTCCAGCTACCACTAAAGCCAAGATGGGTACAGAAGGCAGCTCCGGAAATGTCGAAACACCTTTTATTAGTGCAGACGTGGCATTAAAAAAGCAGGCTTCTATGATCTCGGAGTACAGGGACTGTGATACATATTTTTGTGGTGCAAGGCCTAGTCCTACACCAAATAGCATGAGTTGCATACGTTCTAAAATACCTTCTGGTGTACTGCCCAACCCAGCTAGATTTAGAGTACTGGCATGATGGATGGATTCCATCCCCAAATTACTGGCTCAAGTAGGCCACCTGTGACCGTTTCAACAGAAGAAGGGATTTCTTCCGAGACCTAAGTGTGTACCAGTCTACAGTCACAGACTGTTGCATTGTCACCACGTGACTGATCTCTTAATGTGTTTTTTCACTGGGTTCCAGGCTGTGATCAGTGCGTTTGTTTAGGACCCAGTAGTGTCCTGGAGGGAGTTAGCTGGCGACAACCCAATAAATCCGACCTGTCGGGATAGGATACTGGCAACTGGAAGGGCAGCAGGAAGTCATCCCACCACAGTGAAGTCCTCAAGTTCCTGTTTCAATTTATGGTGAAGACTCCCTGCCTCTTCTGTAACCTAGACTCGGTGCTAGACTTGACATGGGACGCGGGTCTCTGCAGCTCTCTAGCCAGCTACTTCTCTTTTCATATATATCCAGCTGCTTCCGTCCAGTCCTTTATCATAGTAAACTTCTTAAACACCCAACGCTTGGCAGCCCTGCATTGGAGGGTTCCTTTGCCTCCATGTTGAGGAACCAACAGCAGACTCCTGCAAGCCGCTCAGGCGGTGTATGACCCTCTGTTCAAAAGGGGGCTCTCAAGGTTGCGAGTTTTATGTGTAAATCAGCTTCCTGGGGTCCGCACCAGCACTTCTGTGGATGTCCTGTCTGTAGGGAGATAGATATGCATAGATAACCAGCAACCGGGGTTCCAAACCGGACTTCCAGCAACCTGATGTTGAGTAGTAGGCCACGCCGTGCTACCCTGGTTTATTTCAGGCTGCCCAAACCTCCGGTGAGAGCACAGGCGGCTAGAATCCTACCAAAATCATGCTTTGAAACGGGCTGCCTGGAGAAAATAAAACACGTGTTTGGTGTTTTTCTGGCATTTGGGTTATGACTAGCGGTTCCCAAGACTGGCTCCCCCGCCTGTTTTTAGCTACTCCTCCTTTATGCCGTAAAACCCCCCTCACAGCGGATCTGTGCCACGGAGGCAGGCATTCTATAAATGGCATATACCACCCTCTGCTACTCCACTGACATTCCACCTTTCCCGTGGGTAGCCTGGCAGGTTCAAAGGCGTTTGCCAGATTTACCTCTCTGACTTATAAATATTGGGTATTTATCACTATCGGGTAACCTCCTGGATATTTATTTATTTAGTATGTGTAATATTTGGATCATATATTTTTACAAATATAAAAAAATAGCCACTTACTGCATAATCGCCTGCCACAAGACAGCGACACTAAATATAAAATCATTACTTACACACCATTTACAAGGCCTATCGTTCTGAACGACAGCGAATGAAAAACGCTTTAGTTTAACAGCGTTGCCATTTTTTAAGACTACGTTTACTGCTTGATTGTTTTTAAAACGTTTAACACTGATTTGAATGGTGAGCCAGCCTTGCGCATACACGGCCAGTGTTTGCATGCGTGAGTGAGTGGAGAACATGCACCATGTTTGGAGATTCAGTAATTCTCATTTTAATACACTTGTGGCAAGGGACGGGGCCGCTTTCTAATGCTGAAATCGGATTACAGGAAAGAGAAGGTCAAAGCATGGAGCTCGGCTTTTATGGGAGACTTTTACTTTGACACGCCGCTTTTCCTTTCCAGTTTTTTTCCTGCAGGAGATTGCTTGCCAAGTTTGGGAGGCCCGAGGCTTTTCTGGTGGGAGGGGACTGGACTGTCTTCGTGCTCTTTGGCAGTGACTAGTGAGGTTAGTGCATTAAAAAAAAAATCTTTTTATTCCCTTTACCCTTACTTTTCCAAACCAGATGGTAACCCAGCATTTCGATTTCAGCTGCGAGGCAGGCGTGTTGTGCAAAGGTGGAAGCGATCAGTTTCAAGGGAGAGGCAACGCCGACTTCCCACTGAAAGTTATTTATACCAAGCCCGGCCTGTCAGTCCGTCCGCCCGCCGCGTTTCCAAGTGGCAATGTGAGCCTCTGCTCAGCTGCTTTAATCCGTTAACCCCCAGATTGCCGGCCATGTTATCAGGTTTTCTGCCGCTTGCATTCCATCGGGCCGCGTTTCAGGCGGTGGCAGGCATTTAACTGCCGGGCAAGATTACCATGCGACTGTCCGGGGCGGGCAGGCAGCAGATGTGTTGAGACCAGTTGTTCCCACTGGAAGGCCATTAGTTGGACAGGAGGTTTGCGCATCAGTTGTTAACGTGAAGAGTTATTGCAGGGGGAGAACATCAATGTACAAATATTGCTATCTCAGTTTCCAAGCTTGTTCAGGCGCTCTCACTTCGCAGTGGCTATTAAAATTAATTAATTTTTGTTTCTAGTTTATTAGTGATAAATATCACTTGAGAATCATGCATCGGGTTTTTGGGGGGCATAACGTTGCGTATATAAATATAGCTTTGCAGAATTACTTATAAACGAGCTGTTGTGTTTTGTGCAATATATATATGTATGTATATATATATTCAAATTATGCAAAATGTTAAGTGGGATGAAAAAGAGGGGGTCTCTTAAGGGGTTGTGGTCTGTGTAATTAAGGGCTTGACTAATATAAATTACATTTCTGTGATTCTCATGGTGTTCACCCAAACAGTATTTTGGTTTATCTAGCTTTCTATTATTGCATCTAGATATATATCACGCCAACTGACATCCACCCAAAACCAGACAGGACTATTGGCTTTGTCAATGGTTGTGAGCTGTTTAAGATAAATGAGTAACAGTGATTGTGTTATAAATCATTAATAATGAAAATGTGTACATTCTGAAATGAGACTGTGAATTGTACATCACTGAGGCCTGTGGAAGGGCCAGTGGTCTGCAGTCTCACTCACATTTCTTTCAAAAAAACCTTTTAAGTATATAAGGTTAAAACACCTGCACATAATAGTAAGATAGCACATACTATCGATTCTTCATACTTATAAGAAAGAGTGCATGAGATCCAAAGCATTCTGTGAATTTCTGATGATGCAATAATCGGTTCGAATAGTATGCGAGCCTTGGACTTCAGACTGTCAGCCTCATCTCCAGGTACTTTGTTCATGGACACTTGTGTCAGCTTACTTTTGCTCTGTGTGCGGGGAACCCGCCGAGGACTACATTCCTTCTTTTGCTCACTTCTTTTGATCTCAAGCTTCTTCTATTTCTTAATAGTTGGCTGGCCTTAAGTGGTTGAATGAGGATGCGCTTCAGAAGTTGCAGGGTTGACCATAGGCCGCTCCTCCTGAATCTTAGCCAGCGGTTTCTTCTTCTGTACAAGAGAAAGTCGCTTGGATGTCCTCTTTGGGTGAGCTCCAAGAAGTGAAGTTCCTGCTGCAGTAACCCTTTGCGAAGTAGCCTGCCGCCCTTCAAGGGAGGTAGCAATGCTGTCAGATTGTTCTGTTGTCTTCACATCGGAATTGCTTTTCTCGTCGACTTCATAATGGGCGTGACAACAGCTGGTGAAGCATTGCCCTCACTCCCAGGGCTTCTGCCAGGATGCTGAAAGGAATGATCCTGTAGAGGGATATTCTCTCCATCCGTTGCGTTATCAAACCAGGAATCTGCGTTGTTGCCGTACTGTTCATTCAGTGATTCAAAGTTGATGGAGTTTGGCACATCGAAGGAATATACTGCCTCCGACATCGTCACCAATGAAAAGACCGGAACAACAAAATGGTCGCATTCCAGATGGTCTATCCCAATGCGTTCCAGGAGGCTTCTCTCACCGACAGGCACTCGGTCCTCACTAGTAGTCCCACTCACTCCTGTTATGTTCACACTGTTAGACGTACACGCTCCATCTGCATATTTTTTCTTATTTTTTCTCTCTTGAATGCACTTTGCATCTCCTTCACTTCCCAGCCTCAAAATAAACCACGCATACACTCACATGCAAGTACTGCATTTTCGTTCACTTTCACCTTGTCATTATTTTGACAACTATGTACCTCCTTCATACACATTTGCAAAGAATCACAATTCTTCAGCCATAATGCCAGAGCTGTGGCCTCTCCGTTCACTCAAAGTATGCCCTATCAAGAGTAATTTGCTACACGGGAAAAATACAGAAACACAACATCCTGGAAAAAGCCCCAGGGAGTGCAAGATTAAGTATAACATGAAATTAAACAGGAATACATTTTGCTATGTTATGCTCGTACCACTGGTCGCTGTTTCTCCCAATACATAGCTTAATTTGACCTTCATGCCACTCCCCCACACCAGATAGTACAGCTCAAACTGGCATTTGACCCACATTACTAACGTACCTCGAAGGAAGAGGTGTAAGCAATGGCAAATTTTTTGTTTTTTTGTATGATTATATTTCGCAATGCAAGGTTTTTTTATCCTCAATCGGGATTATATGGGATAGCAAGATACGCCTTTTGTGGAATTCATTTACTCCCCTCGAAGCCGGGACGCTTTCAAGTTTGGGGCGTTCATTTCGCCCGTAATTAAGAGGCATTACATTTCCACCAGATAAGCATTAACACGAGATCCCAGCCATACGCTCGCCCCTGTTCACGTCATCATCTGTTCCTGCTGGAACAGTGGGTGTTTCTTCCTCGGAGCTGGCTGCTGGAATGTGTTAAACTGAAGCGATGGTTTGTTGCCGACAGAGCTCCCTAGGAATGGCATGTATGGAACGGAAGCCGCCAGTGGGCCGAGATGCGCTGATGTAACAGATGCGAGCAAACTCCGGGAAATCGCGTTTGTGAGCGGTGGCGGCCTGCTCCAGGAAGCCAGAGTGCAGGCGGCTGCGGCGAACATAGTCTTACTTAAAGGAGACATATTGAGACCATCTTCACTCCAGAGCAAAGTTTAGCCCAGGGACAATACCACAAAACATTTTTGACTAGCTTTTTTTTTGTTGATTGGGGTTTATATAGTGCAAACTTGACCCGGGAGGTATTGGACTGCTTTACGCTAGAACCAGTTACATTACACTAGGACACGTCTATTTCTAGGCACGGGGACATTAAGGGCCTCATGTAGGTAGCCAAATACCGGTCGGTAACGGCCGATTTTCGGTAAATATGCCGTTACCGACCGGTATTCAGACAAGTGAGATGTAGGAGTCCAAAAACGACTTTTCGGTAAATATGAGGCGGTAAATACCGAATCATATTTACCGAATTCTAAAATACCGAATCAGATATACCGAATACATACTTAACGAATCGGTAAATATGAAGTGGTAAATATGAAGTGGTAAAAATGATAATGACATGTAGGAGCACTCGGTAATTAAGAAATCCAAGAAAATCGGTAAATAAGAGTCGGTAATTAACACGGATTGAAAGCAGGTGGTAACCATCAACAGTGCATATAAGCAATCCCAAAATGCAACAGCGTGGACAACATGGCCGCTATGTATGTCATTGCAAGGCGCCTACATCTACAGGCAGCAGGACTGAGGGCTTGGCGACGGGAGGAACGCATCTACAGACAGCGCATCACACTATTCCACCTGACTGATGCAGAGATACATGAGAGGTACAGGCTACACCCCGAAACCATCATGGACTTAATCAGGGACCTTCACCCACTCCTGGACCAGCCAATAAGAAGGGCGCACGCCATACCCCCACATGTGCAGGTGCTCTGCAGCCTACATCTGCTGGCATCCGGCAGTTATCAGGTGGTGATAGCTGCGGTGGGTGGTGTATCCCAGAGTTGCCTGTCACGTTTCTTCAGGAAGTTCCTGGATGCCATGATGCAGAGAATGCACCACTACATCAGCTTCCCCAACACACAGGCTGCACTGCAGAAAACAAAAACAGACTTTTATCACATGGCACAGTTCCCCCATGTCATCGGCTGTATTGACGGTACACACATCCCAATCTGTCCACCAGCTGACACAGAGCACATCTACAGGAACAGGAAGTCCACCCACTCCATCAATGTGCAGGTGATCTGTGATGCAGGGAACATCATCACAGATATTGTTGCAAAGTTTCCTGGGAGCACCCACGATTCGTACATCTTCCAGAATAGTGGGATCTACACACGACTGAGTGCCGGAGAATTTGGAGAGGGATACCTGCTAGGTGAGTAACAGTGACGCCCCTTGCAACCTGCAAATCATAGTGTAAAGAAGCATGTGACTGATGTTTCCCTTTAACTCATCTAGGCGACAGTGCATATGCATGCCGGTCATTCATCCTCACTCCCTACCTACACCCATCAACCCAGAGTGAGAGACGATACAACGTGGCACACAAAACAACACGCAATGTGGTGGAGCGCACGTTTGGACTACTGAAGAGCAGGTTCCGCTGCCTCCACAAGAGCGGAGGCGCACGCCAGTACACACCCATCACCTGCTGCAAGATTATTGCCACTTGTGCAATGCTGCACAACCTTGCCACGAAAAAAGGTACAGATGTGGAACTAACATATTTTGAGGACAACGAGGATGAGTCAGGCCAGCTACAGGGCAACGCAGCTAGAGTGTGTTGGAAACAGCCCACTCCCACTCCGCAGGGTGGTGGTGGACTCCCCGAACACACTGTGGTAGCTTGGCTCGAGTGGTCAGGAAACAGGCGCAGTGCTAAGCATACAATATACCCATACAATAACCATGCGTGCATCCGTTCCAAAAACGACTCTACACCGTAAAAATTATGAAAATATTCTTCTTTATCTTTTTCTCTTAGTTGCTGATTGGGAAAATAAATAACAATCACAATATACAAATTCTTAAATAGAGCAGGTCAAATAAATATTTGCTGTTTGCTGAAATAAATAGGGGTGATCATAAATAACCGGGCATAAATACAAGTGCAATATATACAGACAATTAAATACTTTGAGGTAATAAATACTGTACCAATAAATACTGTACCAATAAATACTGTACACCAACAAGTCCTGTGGACCTATAAATACAGTGCAGCATTAAATAGATAAGAACTTAATAAATACAGTTTCCTCAATAAATAATTGGAAGTATACAGTAACACTCATGAATCAGATGACACTCCAATACTTAAGGGCTGATTTGGCCCAGGCACAGCTTGTAGGGTGTGGAAGGCTTGGGGGGTTCTACTCCCTGGCTGAGGCAAAGGCTGAGGCCTAAACTGAGGTAGATCAAAGGGGGGAATTCCAATGCCCTGGCTTTCCTCTCCACACAACCTCTCTAGGTTAGTCCCAGTTCACCCCAGGCACAGTCAGGTGGGTTTCAGCACCTCCCTAGCCCCTTAGAGTAGTCTCTCAGGTCTCCACAGGGCCTTAGGCGCCCTCTACTCCACTTACTGCCCTTTTCTGATGTTCCGACGCCGCTGGAGTCGTGTCGACGCCGTGAGGCGGTTCCGGTTCGGTCTCGGCGGCCTCGGCACAGTGTCAGTTCTTTGTCGACGCCGGTAGGCGGTTCCGGTCTGATGTCGGTGGCCTCGGTTCGATCTCGACCTCCGATTCGATGGCGTCGGGCAGTCTCTTCACGATGTCGACTTCGGGCGGCTCCGGTCCGATGACGCTCTCGGCTCCGATGACGTCGGCCGGCCTGGCCTCGCTGTCGACTTCCGGCGACTCCGGGGTGCGATCCTCACCCCCGACCTCCGGTGCTCCTCTTCACAGGTTCCGGGCGACTCCGGAGTGCGATCCTCACTCCCGACCTCCGGTGCTCCTCTACCTCGGTCTCCGACGACTCCGGAGGGCGGACTTCACCCTTCCGATGACGCCGCTCACTCGACCTCGGTTCACCTCCTTCTCGACCCTTGGTATTCCTCTCGACCTCCGCCGGCGCCCTCTTACGACCTCAGGCGGCTCCGGGTACGACGTCTGCTACCTCAGTCAGCGCCGCTTCTCCACCTCGGGCTCCAGGTCTTCGGCTACTCGACGCCAGGCTCCAGGGAAACCAGTTCTCAGGTCAGAATCTTGCTGCTTTCTTGGTTCTAAGGCCTGTTCCTGCTGTCCAGGTCCTTAGGATGGTGTTCTTCTGTCTTCTTCCCACACAGGGCTATAGGCTGGGATCCATCAGTAGGGACAAGTATCAAGGGTGGGTTTATGGACCCCACTCCAGGCACAAGTTTCCACCCCTGCTGCTTCACTCCTTCCTCCTTCACTGTTGTGCTCCTCTCTCTTCACCAGTCAGGTGCCAACTGCCAGCTCCAACTGCCAACTGCCTCTCTTGTCCTCCCAACATTCTAAACCGCCTCCAACGGTCACAGGGTTCTGGAAGCTCCTGGAATGTTCTGGAAGGTTCCAGTGGATGCTGGTGATGTCATGGGAGGCCACCATTTTGTGCTTCAGGCCCTCAGACAGAAGTTTCAGGGGTAGCTAAAATGGTTCCCTGAATCTGTAGCAACACGAAAAAGTCTGGTGGTTCCCAAAAAGGAAAAAGTCAAACAGGGTTTGAGGCAAAAGTGGGACAAAATAAATAATGATGAGGAGGGACCACCCAAAGGGCTGACAGGTCTAACACGCGTCCCCCCCAGCTGAAAGTGGGGAGAGCTACCCAACCCCTTGGGAGTTCTCATCACTAAGGCGGAAATACCTTGAGAGACCGTCTGCGTTGGCGTGGTCCACTCCAGGCCGATGTTCCACCTGAAAGTCCATCCCCTGTAGGGAAATAGACCACCTCAACAACTTGGGATTCTCCCCCTTCATTTGCATCAGCCAACGAAGGGGTCTGTGGTCGGTCTGAACCAGGAAGTGCGAGCCAAACAGGTATGGCCGCAACTTCTTCAGAGCCCATACCACTGCAAAGGCTTCACGCTCTATTGCACTCCACTTCTGTTCCCTGGGAAGTAGTCTCCGGGATAGGAAGACCACGGGTTGATCCAGGCCCTCTTCGTTGAGTTGCGATAACACTGCCCCAATGCCATGTTCTGATGCATCTGTCTGGACAATGAACTTCTTGGAAAAGTCTGGGGCCCTTAAGACCGGGGCCTCGCACATGGCTTTCTTCAATTTCTCAAAGGCTTGCTGACAAGCCTCCGTCCAGACTACCCGTCGAGGTTGTTTCTTGGACGTGAGCTCCGTGAGAGGGGCTACGATGGTACCGTACCCCTTCACGAAGCGGCGATAGTATCCCGTGAGGCCCAAAAATGCTCGGACCTCAGTCTGTGTCTTGGGGGGTTCCCAGGCCATGATGGCCTCGATCTTCGCCTGGAGGGGTTGCACCGCTCCCCTACCCACCAAGTGTCCAAGGTACACTACCGACCCCTGCCCGATCTGGCACTTGCTGGCCTTGATCGTCAATCCAGCTTGTCTCAGGGCCTGGAGAACAGCTTGCAGGTGACGCAAGTGATCCTCCCAGCTGTTACTGAAGACGGCTATGTCATCCAGATAAGCAGCAGAGAAACTCTCCATTCCGGTGAGGATCTGGTTTACCAGGCGCTGAAACGTGGCAGGTGCGTTCTTGAGCCCAAAGGGCATCACACAGAACTGGTAGTGGCCATTGGGTGTGGAGAAGGCTGACCTTTCCCTTGCTCCATCAGTCAACGAGATCTGCCAGTACCCTGAAGTAAGGTCAAAGGTACTTAGATATTGGGCAGCTCCCAGCCGGTCAATCAATTCATCCGCCCTAGGGATCGGATGTGCATCAGTCTTTGTCACTGAATTCAGTCCCCGGTAGTCCACACAGAACCTCAGTTCTGGTTGGGCACCCGGTGGTGCAGCTTTCGGTACTAGCACCACCGGACTGGACCAGGGGCTGCTAGAAGGTTCAATCACTCCTAGCTCCAGCATCTTAGTGACCTCACTATGAATGCTGGCCTTCACCTTGTCTGACATCCGGTAGATCTTGGACTTCACAGGTGGGCTGTCTCCTGTGTCCACGTCATGGACGCACAGGTGAGTCCTACCCGGGACAAGGGAGAACAACGAGGAGTACTGCCCCAGGACCTGGCGACAGTCCTCCTGCTGTTCAGGAGTTAGAGATGGGGAGAGAATCACTCCCTCCACCGACCCATCCTTTTCTTGAGACGCAAACCGATCAGGGAGAGGCTCGCTTTCCACGTCCTCTCCTCCGTCAGTCACCATCATCAAGATGACTTCGGGCCTCTCGTGGTGGGGTTTGAGGCGGTTGGCATGCAGCACCCGCAGGGGCTGACGAGGGGTCTTCAGGTCCACCAAGTAGGTAGCCTTACCCTTCTTCTCCAACACCTCAAAGGGTCCTGACCAGCGATCCTGGAGGGCACTAAGCTCTCCGGGTTCGATCACCCACACCTTCTGGCCAGGCTCCAACTCCACCGGGTGAGCGTTGTGGTCATACCACGCCTTCATTACTGCTTGGCTGGCTTCCAAGTTGTCAGAAGCTTGCTTCCACAACTTAGCCATTTGGCTCCGGAAGGCCAGCATGTAGCTCACCACATCCTGGGGGAGCTTTCTGGGAGTTCTTTCCCATCCGTCTCTCACCAGGTTAAGAGGTCCACGTACAGGGTGCCCATACAGAAGCTCGAAGGGGCTGAAGCCCACTCCCTTCTGTGGCACTTCCCTGTAAGAAAAAAGTAAACAGGGTAGGAGGACGTCCCATTTCCTCCGCAGGCTTTCAGGCAGACTTCGGATCATGCCCTTCAAGGTTTTGTTAAACCTCTCCACCAGACCATTGGTCTGGGGGTGGTAAGGAGTTGTGAACCGGTAGGTCACTCCACACTCCTTCCACATTGCCCGCATATATGCCGACATGAAGTTGGTCCCCCTGTCGGACACAACTTCCTTGGGAAAACCCACTCGGGTAAAGATTCCCATCAGGGCCCTAGCCACAACAGGTGCTGTTATGGTCCTCAGAGGTATTGCCTCTGGGTACCGTGTGGCATGATCCACCAGAACCAGGATAAACCTGTGACCAGCTGATGTTGGCGGATCTAACGGACCCACAATGTCGATGCCCACCCTTTCAAAGGGGGTGCTAACGACAGGAAGTGGTTCCAGGGGAGCTTTCAGCTTCACCCCTGTTTTCCCACTGGCTTGGCAAGACACACATGTCCGGCAGTAGGTATCGGACGACACTTTCATCTGAGGCCAATAAAAGTGTGGGACAAGACGGGCGAAGGTCTTGTCTTGCCCCAGGTGTCCTGCCAATGGTATCTCGTGAGCCAACTCTAAAAGGAAGGCTCGATAACGTTGAGGGACTACCAAGGCTCGTGACGATCCATGTAGGGGTGCCTTGGGTTCACTGTAGAGGAGGCCATCCTCCCAGTAAACACTGTAGTTCCCTTCAACGTTCCCTGCTGCCTGGGCTTCGGCCTGTCGCCTCAGCCCCTCAAGGGTAGGGCACTCCCTCTGGCCCTGGCAGAATTCCTCCCTGGACGGGCCTCCCTCCACGTGCCACTCGGCCGGGATGGGTAGGTCCTCCAGGTTGGTAACGTCCCCCTCCGCAGACTCCTGGTCCACCACCTCCGGTGGCCTATCCGTCCTACGGGGTGGAGACGCCGAGGCAGGCTCCTCCTGTCCTCGGTTCTTCCCTTGACTGGCAGCTGGCTGGGCCTTTGTTCCAGGCTCCAGCCGGAATGAACTCCCTCTTCGGGTAGTCACGGACCTTGTGCTAACACAGGCCCAGTCAGGTGTACCCAGCATCTCGGTATGAGTCCGGTATTCCACCTCCTTCCAAGCGTTGTGCTCCATGTCATTGCCCAGCAGACAATCGACTGGCACGGCAGGGCTTACGGCAACTCGAAGTGAACCTGCAACCCCCCCCCCATTCAAAGGGAACCTCAGCCACGGGATAGTGGCCGGTTCTGCCGTCAGCCATCGCGGCTGGGTGGAGTACATCGGGAATGACTTGCTCTGGAGACACCAGTTGGCTACGTACCATAGTCATACTGGCTCCTGTGTCTCTCAGAGCCTCCCCTCTTTGGCCATTGATGGTGATCCACTGCCCATACTTTGCAGTATTTGCGGGCACCTGGATCTTAGGAACCATCTCCCGTTCTCCCAGGGACACTAAAGTGACACCCGCCCACTCCCTTCCCTTAGTTAAGGGCATCTCCTCCCCGAGCACTACACTAGCTACTCCGGGGGGCTTTCCTCCAGTGGGAGGGGGTGAGCGTTTCTGACACTTCGGATCTCCTTTATAGTGTCCAACGCCACCGCACTCGTAGCAATGGACAACCCTTGGCTGCTGACTCTGGCCAGGATTAGGGTTTCTGGGAGGGTTAGCCTTAGAGGTGAATCCTGTTCCCTTCCCTTGGAAGTTATTTTGGGGGCCTTTGGAGAACTCCTTTTTCTTTTCCCCTCCTTCTTTCTTCTGGGGGGCGCCCTGTCCGGTCTTTTGAGTATCCCCTCCAGTCCCCCTTGTGGACACCCGGGTACTAGCCCAAATGTCCGCCTCCTCAGCAAGCTTCCGGGGACTGGTCAGCTTGCTATCCACCAGGTGTTGCCGCAGTTCAGGGAAACATTTCTCGAGTAGGTGTTCCTTCAACACTAGGTCAAACAGCTCCTCGTAGTTCCTTACTTCACTGCCCTGAATCCAACCTTCCAGTGCCTTCTTTGCATAGTCCAGGAAGTCCACCCAATTCTGTGTGCCCAGTTTGTGACTACCCCTGAACTTCTGTCTGTACTTTTCCGGAGTAAGTCCAAACTTCCTGATGAGCGCCAGTTTCATGGTGGGATAGTGGGTTTGCTCATCCTCTTCGAGGGCCAATAAAGCATCCCTACCAGCTGGAGGCATGTATTTATACAGTCCCCCTCCCCAATACTTCGCTGGAACCCCATGGGCCCTCAATGAGACCTCATAGGCTGCTAGCCACTTGGCGATGTCGTCACCCGCCCCATAGCTTGCTACAATGTCCTTTGGCAGGTAAGGTTTGGATTCCCTAGTGGACTCTTGGTTTTGGCTGCCACCATTAGGAACAGGTTGTGCCCCGATTCTCAAAATCTGAAGATCTATTTCTTTCAGTCGCAATTCATGGGCCATCCTCTGCTCCTCTTTCTCCTTTTCCAGCCTTGCTAAGTCCCATGTGAGCTGTCTCTTCTCTCTCCGATCTGCTAACTCCACTTCGGATAAGCCCCCACTAGAGACAGTGCTGCCCTTCCTAGAAAGTGTCCTGGGCCCTGCTGACAGGTTCCCCACCTCAGGTTGGTACATCTCAGCCCCCTCGGGGTCAGGCTCTCCATCCCTGTCTTCCTCCTCAGCCTTGCTTTCCCTGCGTGACTCCCCCCAAGCCCTTAAGCTGGTTTGAAGTGCACCCTTCTTTGCTCCTGGGGGACAGTACACCCCCTCCCGCTGGCAAAACTCCCTGAGTTGGGCCACAGTGTAGGTTTCTAGATTTTCTAGTACAAACTCCATCTTGCCCACTCAGGTTAGAGGACAGGTTTTGTGCAGTAACAATGCAGGGGGGTACCTTTAATAATACCTCCTCCCACCACCAGAGTAAATTTGGAAAAAACAAAAACCCACAATTAGGAAGGCCGCTTTTGAGAAAACTCCCGGTGTAGGCCTATGGACTACCCACAGTTATTGTTGAGTATACGTAGGCACAGCTCAATCCCACCACTGAACACCAATTTATGTTGGAAACAGCCCACTCCCACTCCGCAGGGTGGTGGTGGACTCCCCGAACACACTGTGGTAGCTTGGCTCGAGTGGTCAGGAAACAGGCGCAGTGCTAAGCATACAATATACCCATACAATAACCATGCGTGCATCCGTTCCAAAAACGACTCTACACCGTAAAAATTATGAAAATATTCTTCTTTATCTTTTTCTCTTAGTTGCTGATTGGGAAAATAAATAACAATCACAATATACAAATTCTTAAATAGAGCAGGTCAAATAAATATTTGCTGTTTGCTGAAATAAATAGGGGTGATCATAAATAACCGGGCATAAATACAAGTGCAATATATACAGACAATTAAATACTTTGAGGTAATAAATACTGTACCAATAAATACTGTACCAATAAATACTGTACACCAACAAGTCCTGTGGACCTATAAATACAGTGCAGCATTAAATAGATAAGAACTTAATAAATACAGTTTCCTCAATAAATAATTGGAAGTATACAGTAACACTCATGAATCAGATGACACTCCAATACTTAAGGGCTGATTTGGCCCAGGCACAGCTTGTAGGGTGTGGAAGGCTTGGGGGGTTCTACTCCCTGGCTGAGGCAAAGGCTGAGGCCTAAACTGAGGTAGATCAAAGGGGGGAATTCCAATGCCCTGGCTTTCCTCTCCACACAACCTCTCTAGGTTAGTCCCAGTTCACCCCAGGCACAGTCAGGTGGGTTTCAGCACCTCCCTAGCCCCTTAGAGTAGTCTCTCAGGTCTCCACAGGGCCTTAGGCGCCCTCTACTCCACTTACTGCCCTTTTCTGATGTTCCGACGCCGCTGGAGTCGTGTCGACGCCGTGAGGCGGTTCCGGTTCGGTCTCGGCGGCCTCGGCACAGTGTCAGTTCTTTGTCGACGCCGGTAGGCGGTTCCGGTCCGATGTCGGTGGCCTCGGTTCGATCTCGACCTCCGATTCGATGGCGTCGGGCAGTCTCTTCACGATGTCGACTTCGGGCGGCTCCGGTCCGATGACGCTCTCGGCTCCGATGACGTCGGCCGGCCTGGCCTCGCTGTCGACTTCCGGCGACTCCGGGGTGCGATCCTCACCCCCGACCTCCGGTGCTCCTCTTCACAGGTTCCGGGCGACTCCGGAGTGCGATCCTCACTCCCGACCTCCGGTGCTCCTCTACCTCGGTCTCCGACGACTCCGGAGGGCGGACTTCACCCTTCCGATGACGCCGCTCACTCGACCTCGGTTCACCTCCTTCTCGACCCTTGGTATTCCTCTCGACCTCCGCCGGCGCCCTCTTACGACCTCAGGCGGCTCCGGGTACGACGTCTGCTACCTCAGTCAGCGCCGCTTCTCCACCTCGGGCTCCAGGTCTTCGGCTACTCGACGCCAGGCTCCAGGGAAACCAGTTCTCAGGTCAGAATCTTGCTGCTTTCTTGGTTCTAAGGCCTGTTCCTGCTGTCCAGGTCCTTAGGATGGTGTTCTTCTGTCTTCTTCCCACACAGGGCTATAGGCTGGGATCCATCAGTAGGGACAAGTATCAAGGGTGGGTTTATGGACCCCACTCCAGGCACAAGTTTCCACCCCTGCTGCTTCACTCCTTCCTCCTTCACTGTTGTGCTCCTCTCTCTTCACCAGTCAGGTGCCAACTGCCAGCTCCAACTGCCAACTGCCTCTCTTGTCCTCCCAACATTCTAAACCGCCTCCAACGGTCACAGGGTTCTGGAAGCTCCTGGAATGTTCTGGAAGGTGCTGGTAGGTTCCAGTGGATGCTGGTGATGTCATGGGAGGCCACCATTTTGTGCTTCAGGCCCTCAGACAGAAGTTTCAGGGGTAGCTAAAATGGTTCCCTGAATCTGTAGCAACACGAAAAAGTCTGGTGGTTCCCAAAAAGGAAAAAGTCAAACAGGGTTTGAGGCAAAAGTGGGACAAAATAAATAATGATGAGGAGGGACCACCCAAAGGGCTGACAGGTCTAACAGAGTGCCAACTGCAATCGATGGGAGAGAGAGACGGACAGAGATCACATGCAACTATTTCTGAGTAAGTAAGGGGACACAGCCAGTTGTGATTAGTCATGACGTAGTTTTAATGTGGCACCACGCCATGAACACATGAACAAGCCAATCTGGCAATATACCATCTATACAAGGAGTATGTCCAGGGTTACGTCACCCATTGGGAAGTGGCTAAGCAGGGCCACATCAATGTTTGCGCATACGCGCTGCAGTGGTGGATGGCACGGCCTGTGCATCCTCACTAGAGCCAACCCCAAGCCGCCTGCTGCTCCTGCGTCCTTCTGGGACGGGGGGTGTGATGCTGCTCCTGCTGCTGGTGTCGATGCTCTCCGCAGCATCCCCTGCCGTAGTTGTCGACGCCTGACTAGTAAATAGCACCCCTAGTGCACTTGTCACCTGCACCATCCCCCGAGACAGGTCGCTGCAGCAGTGTGTTAGGCCCTCCTGCATCGTCACAGAGCGCCGGCACAGTAGAGAAGTCGCAGTTGCCAGACGGTTGAGTGCCCTGTTGGTAGTGTCCCTTCTCTGCCGTTCCCGGCGCCTGCCTCGATGTCAGCATCTAATTTGCTGCACAACTGCTGGATTGACTGGGACATGTCCCGAATGCCCGCAGCCATGCCGCTGATGTTATTGTCCATGTTGACTAATGTAGTTTTCATCACCCGCATGTGCCTCTGGACTGTCATGACTGCCTTTGTTTGCAGGCGCTGTTGTTTCAACATTTGGCCCTCGAGACCCAAGAAGACACCATGGCCGTCAATGGGTGCTGGTGGACTCTGGACACGCGACCTGCGGCGCCCTCTTGCTCCCGTCTGTGCTGCCTGTGAGGTGTGGGGCACAGTGGCATGGCTCCCTTCCTGGGGCCTGGTGAGTTCTTCAGGGCCCATGCTGTCGTCTGACGAGGTGTCTAAGGCTCGTAGCCTGGCTGCTGGACGCCTCCTCATTCCCACACCTGCAAGCGGAGATGTGGCCGGTGATTCAAACATGAGTGGCGATGCTGGCTCTGGGTGAGGTGATGCTGGCTCTGGGTGAGGTGATGCTGGCTCTGGCTGCGGCGAGGCTGCCTGTGTTGGTGGTGCGGCTGCCAGTGGGCCTGCTCCCTGGTCTGAACTTGTGCTGGCTAGAGGTGATATTTGTGGCCGGTGTGCCGTCTCTCCTGCAGCATGCCCTGTCCTGCATGATGTCACATCTGTGGACAGAAATACAACATTGGCTCAGTGTCCCCGAAGGGCTGCATTGAAAGCGTCACAATAAATAATTTCACATTCCAAAATGTCCTCTGTCTCCTTGTGCCTCGAGTGCGTGACATGCCTTGTTGCCCTGTAACATTTACGTCATGGTTGGTGTTTCCCTGACTACATCTCCCGGAATGCATTGCCTGTCTGCACTGACACGTGTGGACTGCAGTGTGATTCTCGTTTCACAATGGGGGATGTGGGATAGGGATAGGGGGTGCTACATTGCTGTGCTTTCGTCTTACCTTGTTGTGTGGCGGCTCTGGCAGAGCTGTCGGCGTCCCCAAGACCCACGACGCTCTCTTGCTCGATTGTGGCCCCCACCAGCTCCTCCAGTTCGGTGAGGGCAGGTGCCCTGTTGGTTCCACCTCCAGTCTGGCTGGCCTCCTTCTGGATGTCGCCCATCTTCCTCTTGGTTACAATCCTCAGGTCATACCAGCGCTTCTTTAGGACCTCTATGTCCCTGTGGGTCACTCCCACAGCATTCACATGGGCCTGGATGGCCAGCCATATGTTGCGCTTTTCAGCCTCAGGCACTTGCAGGGATTGCCTTCCAAACAGCTTCTGGTGCTGCTTCACCACCTCCTCCACCAGCACCTGGAGTTCCTTGGGGCTAAATTTCAGCTTCCTCCTCCTTTCCCCTCCGTCTCTCTGTGTTCTCTGGCTGGACATGATGTTCGTTTTCCCGCTCGCACAGGCACCGGCTCCCTGCCTCTCCTCTGCACTCCAAGCCTCTCCAGGGTCGGCTAATTATGTACACCTGCCTGGGTGTGGCCACTTCCTGGTTGGGTGGGCTGTGGTTGCACAGGATTAGCTGTTTCGTCAAGTCATGTGATTTTATTTACCGATTCCGTACATACCGATTCGGTATTTTCCGATTCGGTAAATACCACCTCGGTATTTTCCGATTCGGTAAATACCACCTCGGTATTTTCCGATTCGGTAAATACCACCTCGGTATTTTCCGATTCGGTAAATACCACCTCGGTATTTACCGATTCGGTGAATTCCGATTCGTGATTACCGAATGTTACCGAATCGGTAACTGTTACCGAATTTTTACCTACATATAACTTACCGATTCTAATTTACCGATTCGGTACGGCTCGGTATTTAAGAAACGGTAAAATTTATTTACCTACATGAGGCCCTAAGTGATTTTCCCAGAATCACATGATGTGGAGTCAACGCCGAGACTCAATCTGGTTCCCCAGCTCCCAAAGTCGGCAGCTCTGGCCGTTATGCTGTTTGATGTTGTAGTGGTAAGGTAGGACAGTACTTTTAGCGCCATATCGCGAAAGCAGTTTTCCGGAGGTGGTAATGTGTGACAAACATGATTGTGCATATTTGGTGTGTGGCATTTTGTTTTGGTGTTTGCTGTGTTCTGTTGTTTAAGCTGCTGTGTATTTCTGCTGCATTATTGCAATGTGTTGTATTGCTATTGTGGTCTCGTTTGCCTATTTCGTTGTGCCTTTTTATGTTTTTAAATGTGGTATGTTACTTTTTGTGTGCTATTGTGTTATATTCTGTTGATTTCTTTAGATATGTCATCAACTGCACCTACTTTTCCAGCCTCCTCGGGGTGCTATAACTAACGGTGGGTTCAGGGTGGCAGGGCACAAGGAAAGGCTTGGCATCGCTGGTGCTTGAGGGAGCCCACTGGTGTAACGAGGGTGTAAGAAACGCAAACGCTCATCGAGCAGACAATTTAACTTTAACCTTGCATCTAGACACATAAAATGAAAGGTGGTGTCTAGAATTGTGCACCCTAGGCTCCACAAGAATCCAATTTATAATCTTGGGCAAAAATATGGTCCTGTGTTATGAAAGTTGCTTCCTTTCAGAGTGTACATTTTATCAGCCAACAATTTGTCAGGTGTCTGGAAGCTGTCTAATAAATAGGAATATGTCTTCCTTCAGATCACATCTTTATGTATGCATAAGATATTTCTGATGCACAAACATAGCCAAAAGGTAGCGGAGCGCTGTACATGGTCAAAGAGCAGCTTAAAGTCGACGAGTAAGAGGAGGGAACCTGGGTTGTGGACGGTTAATGCATTATGATGTAGTGTTCTTGAAAGAGGTGAATATTCAATACTTTTCCTACATTTCAGCAGTGTTGCGACGGTTCTGATTGATACAGGGATGTTGTTCTAGATTCTGGGTGCATACACGGACAAGGTTTTCTGTCAGGTTTTTTCTTTATACCCTTTTTAGTTTGCATTCTGACGATGGTGATCTGGTTGGGGGTGTGCAGAGATGATGGGCTTTTCTGCAGAATAAGCAAGCATGGTGGTCACAATGGCTTTGTAATGGATGCTGCTGATTTTGAAGATGGTGCGGGCCAGCTAGCGGAGCCAGTTGAGTTTGAACAGAATGAGGCTGTCTTTGTAATTTTCGGCAAGGTGTTCTTTAGGATTGCTGTCCAGGGTGAATCCAAGTGACTTGGCATTCGGTGAAAGTTGGGGTTTGAAGCTGTCGCGGTTAATGTCATTGACCAAGGTGTACACTGTTTCTTAATTGTTGTTCTTGGATAATACCATGAATTCTGTATTGGTTGGGTTGTGCTTCATGTAGGCGCTTTACATCCAAGTCTGGATGATGTGCATGCAGTGTTTGAGGCATTGCATGTCTGAAGGAGGAAAGACTTTTAAGTAGCGTTGAGTATATTGGTGATCCATGATTCCATCATCTATAAGTAGAACACTAAGCAGCTTCCTACAAAGGTTGAAGATGACCGGAGACTGTAGGGAACCTCGGGGGTACAAAATATTGTGAGGATAATGGGACATTCTAATTTTGATGCAGCTTTAAACAAGCATTAGCACAACCAATAGGTCTTGCATTTAGGACCTATTGGATTTTGGTAGTACCGTATCATAACAAAAGAAAAGTCCAATTATGCAGCTGTGTCATTGTGTTGGTGAGTATATGTGCACACCCACAAAAGAGATGGATCAGCCACTACTGGGGAGGCCATTGAGGAGCGACCAAGGAAGACTGGGGTCTCACCAAAATCGTAATTTCCATCTGTGCCAAAGTGGGCTAAAAAGGCAGCTGGGTTTGGAAAGAGGGGCCCAAGGACCACCTAGGGACGGCGTCTCCTCCACCCAGTCAGGTGCCAGTAAGTCATTGCAGTGGGAGAGAGAACGTACTTGCAGGAAAACATAGTGGTACCCCAAGAGATGCAGGTGAGGCTATAAAAGCGGTTAGACAAACTAGTCTAGCAGTAGTCATGAACAAGTACGCTTGAACTGTTTGATGTGGGCGGGTTTATCCTTCAGATACAGTGTGAATTGTAAACACTGCCGCGGGCAGATACATATCCTGAGATGTTATTGTGTAGAAATATTTCTACAATGTTTCCACACATTTCTGCTGCAATTAACAGCAGCCTTTTTTGCCATTGATGAAGAGATACTAATTTGTGCGTAGGCTTCTGTTTTTTTTTTGTTTTTTTATAAACTGAATTTTATTTATTTTGAAGCAAACGACAATCCATAACTTGTCCACAGGTGCAAAAATACTGTAACATGAACGCATAAGGAGTACATCCTCGCATCCCACCCTAATATATCCTTCACGGCAGTCGACAGTACTCCATCCATTTGCCCCATAGCTTTGCATGCGTTTTGGGCCATCCCCTGGTCTTGGATACCACCTTCTCCTGTGTTGCGCACCAGTCCATCACCTGCTGCCAGTGAGGGAGGAGAGACAGCCGCCACCATATAGCAGTATCTCTCTTTGCCAGCGCCATTCCAATCCCTACCAGAGTCTTGTCCCCACTGGCTTCACACACCCCGTCCAGGGCTCCCAACAGAATGGGCAGTGGAAAGTTGCCGATCGGTCTCCCCAGCACCCTAGACAGGTCCTCAACCATCCTGCCCTAGTATTTCACAATCTTAGGACATTCCCACACCATATGATAAAAGTGAGCAGGAAGTTTTGTGTTTTAACGGCAGAGGATGTAATATAACTGAAAGAAAGGATTTCTAGTGGACTTACTGAAGGAAATATGCCTTCTAGCTTTACTCTATGAAGGATTTTTTTCTCCAAATTAAATATAGTGCATGCAGCGACTCCTGTTAAAAAATATGTTAAAATGTGCTCCTGTATACTTTACAGAACACTAACGTACTTTAAGATGATTAACAGTGGATTATTGAATTATGATGGCCTCAGTTGGAACCTACAACGTTTGTTATGAATTGTTTTTCAATTTGTAACGGTATAATACTAGAACAATGAGTGAGAGCTCCTTGATCGCACGCCTGAGCTCCTTGACTGTATGCCTGCACAGTCAAATGCATCAAGATAACTCATTGTGTTGGCTGAACCATGCGGTGGTCTACAAGGCGACAGAGTTGTCAGCATTACATCCTTCCAAGGTTGATAAGTTCATTTTCTATTAACTTGGAAAATAATAGTTCCATTATTTATATACAGTGCAGAGTTACAGAATGAAGTGAAAGCACTGAACCAAACTACTATTAACTGTTTCCGGATATTTTTCAGGCCTGCTGTCCTCAGATGGCTGCCTGGACGTGCTCTCTCGGGGATAGCAAGACTACATGCACCATAATATTCGAACTTGCTAAGTTTCTGACTCTGATAGTAAGTCATGTGCTGTACTATCTTCTGGGGGGAAAGGGCGCCCACGTGTGTTCTTTGCACACTAGTGACAGAAAAGAGTGTTAGTCACAACCTACTACCCTGTGGGCGGTGGCACTGAGGGCTTTCAGTCCGCGTCTGTTCCCGCCCACACACATTGTAGAATGTCGCCCCAATGAATGATGGACTGTGTTATGGCATCAGATGCACTTTGTGTCCGTCTCCACGTGACTGATGCCCGCGTGGTCAGAAGGCTGGGCATCCAGCGCATGAGTCATACAAAGAGTGGGCATCAAGGAGCCTCAAGTGAGAGGGGTTTAAAATACATCTCAAGTGAGTGGGCGCTTTATTTGGAAGGGTCGTTAAGGAACCGGGAAAGCGATGTCCAGACACAATGAGCTTAACAGTTGCTTTGCTTGCGTCATTCTAAGTGTGAATGTTGTCCTGATGTATTTCCTCTTAAAATTGTACTGATAATTATCGCCCCCCCCCCCCCCAGAATAGTGTGGTACAAGAATATCGAGAAAAAATATGGGATGGCAAGTGTCTATAAGGAAGTTTGGATTTACTATTCATAACTCCACCTCTGTGTACCTTGAAGATGATGTCTTTGGAGTTAGGTCTCGAATATCTAGTCTTTATTGTACCTATTTTTTTTTTGGGGAGTTATATTTTGCCCTCGGTATTGTGTCCCATTCATATTCTGGGGTCGACTTTCAGGGTGCACACCCCTCTTGACAAGGCAAAGTTATCCATATAAGACGTCTGTGGCCATCCTTTGTCCTAGGCCATTTACAGAGAGACTGCAGTAGACGTGAAATATTTTTTATTTATTTCCTACAATAGTGTCCTGAGATGACCCAGAACTCCATGTTCTTCTCCCTCGTAGCTGCTCAGCTGGTCAGTCTCCCAGGCCTACAATATAAAAACACTGCGGGACCCATCAACTAAAGAATTGATGAATACGGGAATTAGTACTACTAGAATGTTCTTTTACATACTCCTACGGCCTTGGTTACTTGACCTTGAATGGCCCATCTCCCTATTGGTGAAAATGCAAAGAGGGCACTGTCAGATCTATGACAAAGCCATCTAAGGTTATATGTAAGATCACTACTTTACGTACACCAAAATGCTTTTATGACCAACACCCTGAACGTGCACCTCTAGTAGAAGGAACATCGGCGTAAAATATATATACATAGTGTTAGATGGTGCATATCCTTGGGTACACCATTACCATAATCTGATGCCAATAAAAGAGGTACTTTCGAGAGTGTAATATGTTTATCTAAAAAAAAAATAATCCACATTGGTGCTTGCTAATGGGCAATAATAACCAATAGTCTGTGCTCTTGGCTCCTTTGGTGTTTTCTACTGCGGGGGAGCTCATTAATCCATGGCATCTCTAAATCTCCAAATCTATTATGGACATCTCGATGTCCTTGGATTCCTTTGTTTATTATATGCTCACTTTAAGGACTCTACATCTTTGTGTGTGTGTATATTGCGCTTGATTAAGTGAGATGATTTGGTGTCATGCTAGCTGTCAAGCTCCTCAAGGTGATATCCCATATATTTGACCATTGGTAAGATCAAGGCTCCGGCAGGCGTGGTTGCAAGTAGGTGCCCGGATCCTCAGAGCTAGGCTATCGCAAATTCTCCCCCTTAGGCATTAACTGAAGTGATACAGGACTGCAGTTATGAGCCAGGCTCAGTGGTGGCATAATTCCATTTCTGAAGTATCATATTTAATATAAGAGGTACACTTCTGACGCTTTGTTGGTGACTGCAGGGCTGCATTCCTGCTATGAGTTGCAACAAGTTTTCAACCCTGTTTTTAGACATCCACTTTGTTTTTCTGTATACCAGCAATTTTAATTTATTAATGCCATCTGCTGGGAAATAATGGCTGTTTAGTTTGCACACATTCCCAGGTATCTTTGAATAAAACAAGTAAGGGTTTGACGTGAACTCTTTATTGGTGTCTACCACAATAGGTGTAGCTAGTCTACTGCTAGCGCATTACGGTATTCTGGTATAATCATTTGACGATTCGCCTTCTAAAGTGATTTGACTTTGAGTGCAGTATGTTGTTAGTACATTTGTGTAGCGCAGTGTATAGATCCTCCTCGGCTCGATGATCTGCAAAGCAAAGATCTTAAGGGGTATAAATCACACGTCTCTGAATACATTTATTTTCAAACCATGTCAGCTCTTCTAGGGCTCCTCATTTAGTTGTCATAGAGAAGTTTTGTCAAATCACCTAAGTATTTGGAAATATTTGAAACCCACATGTCTACAGCAAAAACTGCATTGTGGTCTTGCAATTTGAAGATGGCATAAATGATTCCTTAGGTATCGTTGTGCTTGTTTCTTTTCATTGTTCGGGCTTTACATTCGGCGAGGTCCATTTTTTTTACTATCCAGAAGTCCTGCCCGCATGCCATCTCCTCGGAAGTCCATACAGTGTGTGACCAAACAGCACTGTGTCACCCATGCACAGGAGAGCAAAATGATCTGAACACTACCAACCCTGCCACCCCCTCTTCGTCATCTGGGGTACCTTACCAACATTTGTGTGGGTATATAACATACTGCCTTATAGATGAATAGCTATCAATCACAGGGTTATTTTCTATAGACTTTTCCACATGACTTAGATTTGTTTGGGATGTAAAGCCTTCCCTTAATTCTTAGCAATTAGTATTGCTTTATGTCTTATCCCTTTTTTGCTGCATCTTGGCAAAGAAGATTTTTTCTTCTATTCCTGGCATTAGCCCGGACATTTATACATGCATACATAAAGGGTAACTGTAACGGGCTGATATTGCCATCAAGGGGTTTGGGTGACTCTATTAATGTCACCTGAAGCCCGAAATGGCAGTATGGGACCATACTTCACGTTACTCGTTATGTGTTTTTAATATTACATTATATGTTAATCGATTTTAGTACTCTTAATCCTCTTGGTATTCATTATTACCATGAGACTGCAGATATGTTTCTCAATGTTTTGAGACATGTTTTACTCGGTGTTAATGTGCTAACATTGAAAATGTGTTTAGTGCAACAATGTGTATAATAAATCAAATTTTAAATGCGAAGCGCATTGTAAGGCAATTTAAAAACATGCATTCTTAAATGTGCTTTATTTACTTTTATAGTACATTGACCCTAGAGTATGGTTTAACAAGACCTATGTTGAGAAAAAAAATCAAATGCAATGTGGGACAGTGTAATGTTAACACACACTGGTCGTGGGGGAGGGGGGCAATGGAAGGTTATTGTATCAAGCGTGGGGCTACAAAAGTGAGCCTGTTTTGTGTGCTGATTAATGGGCTAAGAGCAAGTTTGTTTATTGTTTAATTAATTAAAACCTCAACAGTTATGGCAGCAGATCACAGGGTATATGAGCAACACTGTCATTGTGGTAGCATTTTTTTATCAGCACTGAAATAAAGGCCATATTTCTTCAGGGAAGCTAAATATCCTACAAAGAATTCAGCTCTGTAAATTGTGGGATAAATGGGTAGGCCTCTTTTCTGTGAAATACGAGCGTGGAAACCACTGCCAAACATTCAATAAGAAGGCTTAATCATGTTTTTATGTATATTTATTGATATGTATTTTGTACTTATCGGAGCATTCAGCCACACCCCTTCAACCATCGGTCAGCCCACCCCAGCCATTGCTAACCTTTCTATGACCGATGGAATTCTTCTCTTTCACAATGAGTACTTTTGGTACAAGAAAGGAGTTCCATTGTACAGTTTTACAAAAATAATTCACAAATACTGGCAAAGTCAGAAGTTGCAGCCAGCGTTTGTCCTGTTGGCTTTGGCAATTTGGCAATGCTTGGTTATCTTTTTTTAGGTCTCGCCTACACAGCGCGCATGCGCTGCATAGGAGACTTTTAGCCGTCGTACAGCTCTTTTTCCAAGCACATACTCGTGCTTGTGGCGGCATACAGCTTGCGGGAGTGCGCAGCGGCGCGCCACAAGCACGAGTGTGTGCTTTGAAAAAGAGCCAACAGCTGCTGCTTAGCGCACGTGCACTCCCCCCACCCCTCCCACTTGTTTACTTCTTCAAGGCTCAAGCCCACCCAGCTGCAAGAGTTGTCTCCTGTGTGTGTGCGCGCGTGCACTCCCCCCACCCCGCCCACTTGTTTTCGTTCTGATTACGCCTCCTTTATGGAATACACTGGCGGCAGCCGCTTCTAATAACTACCCTGCATGTAGGAACGTGTTCCGCCGTGTGAAACCGTAGGAGTTACAATCACTCAGTGACATTGTTCAGTCCATACTGACCGCAGCACTAGTTAATCACATTTTCTAACGCTGTGCCCTTGCCGCGCTCATCGCAGGGACACCCACACGCATTCAGAACCTGACCTCTTGAACCACAGTGGCTTTGCGGACATTTTTGTACTGTAACTTCTTTTCGTACTACTGTCTGCCATTGCACCAGCAAAATATAATTTAGCAGTGTTTATTCAGAGGTCTGTATGTGTGCTTGTTTCATTGCGCAGGTTGCTACTCGCTTAATGTTCGAGAAAGGCCCAGGAAACTAGCCATTGCAGATTGACTTTTTTAATGATTCTCGATATGAGTGCTTAACATACTGAGGTCTTTGGGCTTTTTTGTGGTGTTCTCGAGTTTCCCAAGGGGTCCTTCTGCAGATTTACCATTCAACTGTAATCTTGGATTATGAAGCACTTTTGTTATGCGTTAATGCATATAACGTGTCTCTGCACCAGTCGGCCTGCATGCCAGGCACCCTGGCATGCCTTCTAACCCATTAAACGTGAATCTTCTAAAGAGGGAGTGCTGTTTTTCATGTGCCAGACCACCCTCTAAAGAATGGACTTGGGGAGTTTTCTGTGCTGTAGCCTAAAGTCTAGCTGGTAGCCATGAGTGCTTTAAAATAGCGAGAGCGGCTTGTGCATCTAACGTTTGAGTATAACGAAGGAGCCCTGCCACTGCTATACAGGCATCTATATTCTACCGCACGTTTTACTCTTTGTATACCAAACATACAGAAGAACTCAAACTTGCATTTAGCCCTGATGTATTTTTCCCAAGCCTGTTTGATGTTAACATGTTTAGCCATGTGGGTATATAGAATACTAATATAGAGAAAGTTGCATTGATCAGTCACTGCAGATGCAACTTTTCGTTGAAGCTCAACTGGTGCACTTCAGGAAAACATGGTGCGCGGTATTTACGGAAGGGGGTACGTAATAGATGGAAATAGAAAAAACAAGCATTGGCATAGCCAATAGGTCTCGCCTTTGGGACCTTATAAGTGTTTAGTTATCCAGCACAATATCCTTGGTGCAACAACATCAACTGTTGCATGGCTAAACATTTATAAGGTCCCAAAGGTGAGACCTGTTGGCTATGCCAATGCTTGTTTTTTTCTCCTTTTTCCTAAAGTGGGTGGATTGGGGAGAGAGTGTCCGAGCCATGCATTTAAGACCATATATGACTTGTAAACCCCTAACTTATTGAGTTAAGGGAGCAAACCTGTTTGACCTTCACATACATTTCCATCAAGTAGCTAAAAACCCAGAAACGATTAGTGTTGGAAAGACTCGGAAATTCAAGCCCTGTAAATACCAGTTACTAACTGATGCTCCAGATATCTAAAATTAATTTTAAGTACGATACACTCAGCATGTTACTGCATATCATGTTTGGCGGATTGTCATATTTTCACAGTCGTCAATTAGGAGGTGCTATAGCAAATTTAAAGAGCAGTGGTAGAACATTTATTTTAAAGTAGGCGCTGCCAGTTCCTCTTCCTAAAGAGAAATGTGTATTTTCTTTCCTGTGCTGTAACCCCGTAGATTCACGTCTAGAGTTTTACAATTCCTGGAAATGGGTGCCACCACTGTATATTTCAGACATAATAAGGCTAGCGTAAGCTAAATATGAAAGGTGGGAAGGAAGTGCACATTGTACAAAACAAAATGGGATATTGAGCAAATGACAGCCACTATGTTACACTACTTTAAGTCAGTTTTCTGAGCGTTTTCCTACACACCAGCAATGATGGTATAAACACCTATTGCTCACAATAAATAATGCAGCTTTTAAACCTTAAAAATGCATCATATTGTGCCAGTTTTTGTACCAAAAACATCAGCGTCCACTCATCCCTGTTCCAAAATGTATAACATAATTTTCATCCTCGACCTCCCTTTTTAACCAGCATTACACAGCTTTCGCGGCCTGGTGCTTTCAGAAGAGCAACATACACTACTAAACCAGAACCACACAACAACCACTCTCAAAGGTGACTTCATAGCAGTGGGATGTACATTGATTGCTTTGCCTATAAAAGAATACTTGAATTTTTCTAAGTAGATGAAATGTGTTAAAACTTCATCAGTCCCTTGATTTGTCATGTAAAATGGAACTGTAGTTCCCTGTTTGTGTGCACGCGACATGTCACCCCAGCCTGTCAATCTTGAAATTGCTCATCAAAGCCAATGGCTAAAGGGAAATGAACAATGTTTGTGAATTATGAACCTCTGAACATTTATCTGAAGGAACACAGGACCTCATTCACAACATACTTATATTCTGATTAGTATACAAATGGGTTGACTTAGTGTTCAGGTCCACATTACAGATTAACAGAATGTGCTTTCCATGTGCAAATAGATTCGGACCAAGAGAATTCTGTGGTGCTGCTTTGTTGTGACTCCATAGTGGCGTCACTTGAAGGCGGTGAAGACCACAGACTTACCCATTTGGTGGTATTCATAAAACATGTGCAGGTAGTTTCTAGTTTCTCACCTTGGAAATGTCAAGGCCAGAAACAAATCCGATTTTAAGGTGGGAATGGGCGAGTGAGCACCTCCAGATTGGTAGGGATGTAAAGGGGGTAAGGGTTTCTGCAAAGGAACATGTATATTTTCCATGAGACCAACAAAAAGATGAAAGATGCAAATGTATTTCATAAATTTACATATATGACAACACTTACATATGCTATCACCCCGTGGAATCAGGAAGAGTCACACATTTCCTGTGTGCGCTCTCGAAATTCTTTGGGACTTTCACACAAGTGAGATCTCTTCCCAAAACATACATATATTTTTTAATGGCTTTTTTCTCTTTGTACTTCACTGGTTGCTTTTTGGATGTTTTTATTTTACTTTAATTGAAGTTATGTGCCTGGTATTAGTTTAGCATTGTATTAGAGTACATTGTTATGCAACTGTATTTGTTTGTATGGACTTAACATGTATTATTAGAAACTGAAAACATGCTTGTCAGAATTGTGTGTGTGTAGTCCTATAAATCTCTTTCCTGGATGGTAGACACAAGCACATATGTAGGTAGCTGTGTCTCTCTCGTTCACTCCATGCGTAAGGGTAGCTATACGTTTGCAGCGATACAAACTGAGCATCTTCTGCCAGTCGAACACAATGCCAATTACTTCCCACTTACGCCATACTGCTTCCCTCATCTTCCACCCAGGCATCAGTGCACAAGCTTGACCGACCTCTCACTCATTTTTACTATACTGCGTGTTGAGGCGCTGTGCCATATCACACAATAAGAGCGCAGCACCAAAACACCTCCCCCATAAACCACCCTTCCAACCAATCACATCAAATAGAGTAGAGTCATCATAATGCTCCTGCAAGTTGTCAGGTGTTTGAAGCAGCTACAATACAGCACATCTTGTGCATTGCTGGCAGGATGGATCAGTGACTTAAACAATTGGCGTTTACATACTTGGTGATCTGCAGGTCACAAGATCTAATTCCACCAACACCGAATTACATTTAGCTCTTTCGGGGGTAGTGCATTGAGTATTGTGACATTGGTTGATAGTAATGATGGTGCAAGCTGAATCAGCCCTCTGAATTGTTTTCCTTTTTCCTTCTAGGAATATGCTTCATACATGCCTACACTATAAAGTGCAGTCAATATAATACAAGGAATAAGCTTACTCATTGAAGGCAGACACTTGCCCTGCTCTTTGTACGATGGCAGTGTCTTACTTGCACTTTGATTCATTCAGTGTTTGTGTATGCGTGCAAAAGGGTTTCTAGTTGTGCACAGGTTTTTCAATTTGAATAGTCCCTTTCTTACCCAAGAACCTTCTGTTTTAAAATTTCTTTAACATGTTTAATCTCGACTCTAAGCCTAATGCATTATCTGCAGCATTGATGATAGGTTCTGAGTCCTCTGTGTAACAGTGGTGGCGCTCTGCTCCCTGCCCACTGTTGTCGTGCATGGTTGACCAGAATGCTTTGTATGATGTGAAGGTGGGCTGTTCTTGGCAACTCGTTTGCTGGCGTAAAATTTATATTGCAATTGTGCTTTCAATCCAGAGTCACGGTTATCACGTTTTTGCTTTTCAAATCTTAGCATTATTTGTTTATCGTCTCTGGTTGCTCGAGTTACCGCCTGACTTCATATGCAAAATAGGTTCTCGTACTCAGCTGCAGTGTACACAAGTTGATAATTTGCAGGCGATTGAGCAGCAGCTCCTATTTTCTCATTCGCTGGAAAGGCCCTCTACTACTTCTAGCCCTTTGCTTACAACCGCCAGTACTTCCCAGAGTGGTGCGTATGATGCAGATCTCTCACTTCCCAGAGTGGTGTGTATCATGCAGATGTCTTACTTCACAGAGTGGTGCGTATGATGCAGATGTCCTACTTCCCAGAGTGGTGCGTATGAGGCAGATCTTACTTCCCAGAGTGGGGTGTATGATGCAGATCTTTCTTCCCAGAGTTGTGCGTATGAGGCAGATCTCTTACTTCCCAGAGTGGGGTGTATGATGCAGATCTCTTACCTCACTGAGTGGGAAGTAAGAGATCTGCATCATACACCCCAGAGTGGTGCGTATGATGCAGATCTCTTACTTCCCAGAGTGGTGCGTATGATGCAGATCTCTTACCTCACTGAGTGGGGTGTATGATGCAGATCTCTTACTTCCCAGAGTGGGTTGTATGATGCAAATCTCTTACTTCCCAGAGCGGGGTGTATGATGCAAATCTATTATTTCCCAGAGTGGGGTGTATGATGCAGATCTCTTACTTCCCAGAGTGGTGTGTATGCTACTGATCTTACTTCCCAGAGTGGTGTGTGTGATACAGATCTTACTTCCATGAGTGGTACATATCATGCAGATCTCTTACTTCCCAGAGTGGTGCGCATGATGCCGATTTCTTACTTTCCTGAGTGGGGTGTATCGGGCAGATCTTTTACTTCACAGAGTGGGATGTATCATGCAGATCTTTAACTTCCCAGAGTGGGGTGTATCATGCAGATCTCTTCCTTCCCAGAGTGGGGTGTATCATGCAGATCTCTCACTTCCCAGAGTGGTGTGTATCATGCAGATGTCTTACTTCAAAGAGTGGGGTGTACTTCCCAGAGTGGTGCGTATGATGCAGATCTCTTACTACCCAGAGTGGTGCGTAGGATGCAGATCTCTTACTACCCAGAGTGGTGCGTATGATGCAGATCTCGTACTTCCCAGAGTGGTGCGTATGATGCAGATCTCTTACTACCCAGAGTGGTGCGTATGATGCAGATCTCGTACTTCCCAGAGTGGGGTGTATGATGCAGATCTCTTACTACCCAGAGTGGTGCGTATGATGCAGATCTCGTACTTCCCAGAGTGGGGTGTATGATGCAGATCTCTTACTTCCCAGAGTGGTGTGTATGATACTGATCTTACTTCCCAGAGTGGTGTGTGTGATACAGATCTTACTTCCATGAGTGGTACATATCATGCAGATCTCTTACTTCCCTGAGTGGGGTGTATCATGCAGATCTCTTACTTCCCAGAGTGGTGCGCATGATGCCGATTTCTTACTTTCCTGAGTGGGGTGTATCGGGCAGATCTTACTTCACAGAGTGGGATGTATCATGCAGATCTTTAACTTCCCAGAGTGGGGTGTATCATGCAGATCTCTTCCTTCCCAGAGTGGGGTGTATCATGCAGATCTCTTCCTTCCCAGAGTGGTGTGTATCATGCAGATATCTCACTTCCCAGAGTGGTGTGTATCATGCAGATGTCTTACTTCAAAGAGTGGGGTGTACTTCCCAGAGTGGTGCGTATGATGCAGATCTCTTACTTCCCAGAGTGGTGCGTATGATGCAGATCTCTTACTACCCAGAGTGGTGCGTATGATGCAGATCTCGTACTTCCCAGAGTGGGGTGTATGATGCAGATCTCTTACTTCCCAGAGTGGGGTGTATCAGGCAGATCTCTTACTTCCCAGAGTGGGATGTATGATGCAGATCTCTTACTTCCCAGAGTGGGGTGTTTGATGCAGATCTATTACTCGTGTGAGTGTGGGTCACTTAACAGTTTGCATCCGAATTAGGATTACAACTTGTGCAGTAATACCATACTTTTCCCACACAAATTCCTCAATGTATGTAGGAAAATACAACAGATTCTGAGCTTTGAAGTTAGGACGGGGGGAGGTTAGCTTTTAGTCTTACTTCGTTTATCCCCTGTTTTGAGGCGTGAAATTCAAAATTAAGGGGGTAATACCGCACAGTGTAAATTACAAGCCCTTTGCTAATTTTTAGGTGTTACCTATATAAAGATGTAGCTGTCTGACAGAGACCTATTATTACAGATACACTACCTACATAAATGCATTTAAATAGTACATAGAGAGGTTTCTTTTGGTCCGTGCTCTTTATCTGTTGTTGGCATATCAAAGGTGAGACCTTTCAAAACTGATCCCTAGGCCATGATTAGTAAAAGGGAATGACTGTCTGCCCGTCACTTCTTTCATGTACTGGAGGGACCTCTAGCCTTGGTGAGAACTTTGGTCTGGGCCTTTCTGCAGGCCTGATTAAAAATGGCAGCAATATCAGTTCTGCTGAGATCAGGTGGCTATTTGTTTCAGATGTTGGCGAGTTCAGGAATTTAGGCCTCTCTTGCCCCTTTGTTTGGGAGGTTTAGGGTGCAGTAGAAAATTGTTTGTAGGGGACTTTTAGTGAGTTTATTTTATTAACCCCCTTGTATAAAAAGCTGATTGTTTTATTTGTCAATGAACTGCTTATAGTCTTACTTAGAATAGTACCAGTGGAGGAGGAAGGTGATGACTACTTGATGGCATGTGCCTTGTGCTCCGAAAGGCAGTCCTGGAGTCTATTGGGAGTCCAAAGTGCCTTGATTTCACCACGGGTCATCCTTGTAAAGCTTAAAGTAGCAAATGAAATTATGTGTTGCATCTTCTTCCACGTTTTACCATGGTTTCAAGTGAGAAATAGAGTACCCTGATTTTAGAGTTTGACGTCTTAGAGAAATTGCTGCAGGAAGTGAAGGGCGTGCTACAGGAAGTGAAGGGCGTGCTATAGGAAGTGAACTGGCGATCGCTGGTTTTCTGCTTGGCTCAGCAGTGGGCGGATTTTTCCCACAGGTTTTTCTACCCGCCTTAACATTGAAATTGTTCTTGATATCGCAACATATGTTTAACTCCGGATATTTGCACAGCTCAGCCCTATAGAGAACCTTGGTGCGCTATGTCAACAATGAAAAGTCCCAAGGAAGTGGAAGCGACCCAGAGGTCTCCTATTGACTTTAAAAAATATTCGGCATGAGCCGTGCTTTCGAATGTAGAAATGCTCAAAGTTTTCATTTGGCAATTTGAAGGAAAAAAATGGATGCTTTTTGAGGGAAATTTGACCAGCCACCTCCACAGCTTTTACACTCAATGCAGTGAAAACCTTAATGACGCCATGGTGAGTAATATTGATTTTCCACTGTTTAGTGTCCATACTTTGCTATGAAACATACAACTCAACGCAGTGCAAAGTGAACACAACTGGTTGTTGGAAAGAAAAGTTTAAAGACACGGGTCTTCCAGATATTTGTCGTAGCCAAAGATGAAAAGAATGGTGGAGGCGCAGATGTAAGTTTCATGAGCGCGGCACTGTAGCCTTATTTTCGAGGTTGAAGTAAACAGTCAGCAAAATCCTTGTAAAAAGAAACTGTTAAATCGACTCTGATAATATCTTTTGAACTGAAGTCCCATTTCTTAAATGGGACAGTGTGAATGTGCCGATATGCTTAAAAGCACAAGCAATCTTTACAGGGCAAGGATGCAAAGGAGTGCCAGTCGTTTGACAAAAGAGGGTTTTGTTTGTTCTAAGCATACAAGTAGCATTGAGGCCACCTTGACTTCAGAAATGCTTGACCTGATCATTTTATGAAGGACTGTGCAGAGGGGACAGGGGCCTATAGCCATACGTGAAGATTGCTCGCCTTTCATGTGCCACGTTTGGTGCATTATGGGACTGGTGGTCCTGGCTTGGTCCTCATTGGAGGATCGCTCATGAAAACATTTTTTTTTAAACGAGTGCGTCCAAGAATTAAGAAGGTGTCGTCATAACCTGTTTTGCTGAATTTGCTTGCAATTGTGAGCGGCTGTGATTGTTGTCAGTAAGATTTCAGCGCGTTGCATTTAAAGCTTGATTGTATAAATGGTGCTCTCGACACCCAGAGCGCTGGTTGCAAATGCGAATTTACTTTTAGGAAAGTGGTATTTGACATTATAATCACAGTCTACGGCTCCAATAGGTTAGTGTGTGTGTGTGTGTGTGTGTGTGTGTGTGTGTATATTAAAATGTCATTTATTGCTATACCAGTGGTGTATACAGCGCTATACAAATTGCGGCATCTCATATTTTAAATAAATAAAGAGCTGCTGTGCCTTGGACTGGGACTGCAGTTTCTGAATTCTAGTCCTCCAAGGTGCGTCTGGGTCCTGCAAGCCTCCAGCCAATGAAAGAGTTTTCTTTTCAAAAAGGATAGTAAAACCAAATATATATATTATATATATATATATATATATATATATATATATATATATATATATATATATATATAATTTTGGTGTTCCTCCTCCTGAACCCTCCATCCGGCGGGCACCCGTCCAACAAACTCCTACTCCACTTTTCAGGTCAGTTTAAAAATTCGTATTTATTTGGCTTTAACAATGGGCATTACACAGTCCTTCTGTTTACAATCCCCGACCGATGCGTTTTGGCGAAGTGCCTTCCACATACATATATATATATATATATATATATATATATATATATATATATATATATATAACCACGCCCCTACTTGAAAATTACAGGCGTAATGTGTGCGAGAGCCAGTGAATGTATAAAGTTCCCCTTTAAGCTCCAGTCTTCTCTCTCTCTTTGGTACACTACTAATTTCTTGATCTTGCCTAAAACCTGCCTTTTCATCAACTTTTTCCTTAAGTGTTGGCTGTTTTGTGGCCCTTGCCTTCTATCTTGCTGTTCCGAAGTGCCAATGACATCTTACCAGTGTACCTTTGTGCTGTATGATTGCCAATCCTACCTACCTGGCCCAGAATAGCTTCAGGTGCAAAGGACTAACTGAGCTGTTCTTGGACGTTTTGGGTTCTGATCCTTTCGGATTCTTGCTTTATAGTATGACACGGTGTCCAGCATAGGACCAGGAGGCCAGATGTTAAGAGCCACACAAGTTAGAACTACCTGCAGTGAGCCCCAAAGTGGTTATCTTGAAAGATTGGCATGAATTCGACTAGCCATGCCACTGCCACGCACCCTGCCTCCCCCTCTCCCACAGCAGCTTATGTTTTTCACCCCGGGTCTAGGATGACCCTTGCATATTGGTGTTGGGGAGGCAATATATTCCAGATATGACATATGCAAACACTGTTACTCTTTGCCTGCCTGTGAGTTCCCATGAGCCTTGCTAGGAATCCGAAGGGCCACTACTTCTGTAAAATCATTTTTCACAAACGTTTTCCATTCCGGAGCTGCAAATAGGATAGAGAGAGATTTTCCCAAGAAAATGTCACATTTTTCAAGATCTGTATGGTGCGGTTCAATAATTTACAGGATTATTAATTATTTATTAATTTGTAATTGTTCTCCCTTTTTCCCGTGAGAATTCTAGTACTCTACGCTTTTCTACTTTTATATTGCACTGCAATCTTCTCACACCCGGCTATCAGCCACTCTCCCACCCTGATATGCTCATCTCTAAACTCCTTTCGGGAAATGCAATGGTGGAAAATTGATAGGTGCACAGATGCGCTCTGGTGTGTAAATGTGTGACCGGGAAGGTCGTAAAGCGCCGCTTACACCAGTGATTGTAAAACCATGACAACATGCGTCCGTTGCATGCTATCTCTGTGTGGCGTCCTTGTATAATCTCGCTCTCTCGAGTTCAGGGCTACTATAAAAAGATAAGGTGGGTCCCCATATCTCACAAGAGCCAGATATAAAATGAATCCTGTTCAGAGGAAGGCCCTATCCTAAACATCTTGTACACTTTAAACCCCTGTCCAAGTTTTCTGTTTGATGAGCTCCCTAGAGCAGGTACTTTGCATAAGCATCATGCTTAAATGTACATGTATCACTATTCTCTCTAATCTAATAAAAAACATATCCTTAAGTCCTAAGAACACCTTTAAAACGATGCAGTCCTCACTGTATTGTATTAGAAAGAAAACTGGGATGAGAACGTCACCCTGCAGCCAAAACAGATTGTAGTATTTCTTAACCTCTGCAGTGTAATCATTGTACGTTTTGTGCATCTCTGCTATGTAAACTCAGACCACGTGGCAGTTTAGTCTTTGTACACGGATTTTTTTTTTCTCGGTGCATAAAACTTAGTGCTGATGTGCTTCTTGCCTGACATTTCTGTATGTGGAAATTTACACCTTCACATTTCGATGTGCCCACATGTTAATGTTTGTGAGTACTCCCTCATTCTGTTACAGTAACATATGATTGCTTCTAAAATCACAAGACAGCTGTGTTTGAGTGCCCCTCAAGTAGAGTAACCGTCCCCCCTCATCCAACCCCCAGTAACTCTGAAATTCATTCAGAAGTCCAAAAATGTCTGCAATTTACTTGGGTGTAAGCCTATGCGAGTACATTTAGGACATTTTTAAAGACTTCTTAAAGATAAAGACAGCTTCATTGAAAGTGTAGTTCGCGACACGTTGTCGCTGGTCATTTTGGCTGCACTTGGCAGGAACCAAGTAGGGCTATTGATCTTTCCAGTGGTGCTTGTAAAACCTACAAAACACTCTGACATGTGGCCTTGAGTTCTGTACATGTATTTTAAAACGAATGACTTGTTGATCAATTTCTATTTCCAAATTTGCCTCTTTCTTCTATCTTTTGTTGTTTAAACATTTACCAACTAAAAGTAACTTGCAGAATCGGATTTACTTCATCAAAAGAGGATATATCAGTGGTAGTCGCTCCTGTCTGGTGCTTTGGCCAACAGATCAATGTCTTAGTTCAGATTTGGTGATTGCACAGTTGGAGTGAACTAAATTAACTTCTGCATCTTATAGTTTATTTACACTACTGCTTAAGTGGCAAACCAGTCCGCCCTTCTCAGTGAGTATCATGACGTACAATGCTAGTTTCAGTCAATAAACAGATGTTTGACTTTGAAGTGTTTTTAGCTCCGAGTATGCAAAAATTGATTTGTTTTGTTTTTTGTTTTAAAAGAATCAAGGCTACTAATGGGGATTATCGGAAGGACCCCCGAGACAGAAGCCGCAGTCCCATAGAAAGAGCGGTAGCACCAACCATGAGCCTCCACGCAAATCACCTGTACTCCTCGATCCCCGGCTTGACCATGGATCAACCTCTAGCACTGACCAAAAACAGCATGGATGCTGCCCGCGCGATCGGCCTCATCCCTGCACTGAACCCGATGGAGAGGCAGCAGGTAATGTGGCTCCATGTTAGTAAAGCAAGAGTGTAGCCTGTGCTTCGAAGGTAGGTTTTCAAACTTGACCATGCTAGTCAGTATTTACACATACCAGCACTACAGTTTGTTTTTTTACATGATATATGCAATATTTGACATCTCGGGCCCCACTCATACTTAAAAGGCTTTACTGCTAAAAGGATTCCTAGCTTACTTTTTCCACAAAGGTTTTATATGTGGGCTTTAATATTTTCTACTTAATTTATTTCTGCAAACTCACTTTCTATTTACCACCAGTGTCTTGTTGTTTTATGAAATCAATCGAACTTCCAAAGTACTGTCTCTTCACAAGGCTTCACAGTTTATCTCCTGACTGTACAATGCTAACCCTTCAGGGGTTATCAGTCATGGCTGGTTAAAAAGCGCTCAGTGGTTTATTTTGAGATGTTGTTAATCCTTCGGGTTTTTTTTGTGGTGTTTTGCTGTGATCTTGGTCACTAGGAGAAGGGGTAGGTAGGCTGTGATTAATGTTGGAGGACATTCTAGATTCGTTTTTAGATTGTGCTACAAACTATCACAAAATATGCACACCAGGAGAGCCATTTTCTACAGTGGGGAATCGTACAATTATGGCGAGGAACGAGTTCTGGAATTTAAACAGATTTTGTATATATAGCGAAATACATCTGAGCAATAGACTTAGTCATGTGGCATAGTTGTTTACATTTTTTTGAGTCGGTTGTGCAAAGGGTGTTTTATGAAAGTCAACTACTTTTGTCTGTTGTGTGGCTGCTGCAGATTGTTTTTTAGTTGGTTGCTACCAGTTCTATTGTCCACATTTGCACAATGCACCACTACCATTTGTTTTGTCCTCTTGCTTTTGGAGTGTAGGTGCCCTTTATGCTTGTGATTCCCTCTGACTGGAGTCCTTGTGGTCTGGTGGTTTTGTGTCTAGTAAATAGACATCTTTCTGTTGTATTTGATAAGGGAACAGATAGATGACCATTGAAAACCTCTACATGAGGTAACTTTGCCTCCCTGATAAGCCTGTTTGTTCTGTGTCATGGTGTGAAGCAGTTCTGTGTAGGTTTATTTAAGCATCAAGCTCTGATTCTAATCTGGTATTGCTGGAATTAATTTTGTAGCCTTTCTTATTTCTTACACTGAACGCTTACTGACCATATCAGAAACTGGGAAAAGTTATTTTTTAATCTTTTAAGTGTCTGTGGTTGGCTGACTATGATGTGTGTTATGGCAATTATTTATTCTGTGAAGTGATTTAATGTTTTGTCTGGTAAAAATACAAAAATAGCCACATAAGCCATTACAATCTATACTTGTACTTGAAATGTATTTGTGGTTGTAGTATAAAGTTTGTTGAGGGTTTCTTAATTGCATGTGCTAAAGCATGTTCTGCTGACATGTGTTGAGCCTGAAAATAAGTGTTAATCCCTGACCAGTAATTTGTTTTCATACCTTATTATTCGCACACCATTATTTTTGTAGTCTTACAAAACACACAGTACATCAATGACTTTAGGTACAAGGTTTCATCGACATTTTTCTTGCTTTTCAGATGTTTTGTGGGAATAAGCACTCAGAAGGCGTACTGTATAAGCAGTACGAGGATCAGTGTGTGTGTGTGTGTGTGTGTGTGTGTGTGTGTGTGTGTGTGTGTGTGTGTGTGTGTGTGTGTCTGTCTGTCCAAAAGTGTAGTTTCATATATATTTCCAGAATGATTGGCATATGTTAACTGTACCTGACCAACCTTGCCAGACTGGATCTATAATTTGACCAGCTTTTCCCTGTAGCCATCAAGATGGCTTACAGATGCCAAGGAACCCAAATACACGTTCTGAGATTAAACACCGGAATGTGTTATCCAGACTGCTGCGTGTGTATGGGTATAAGGTGTATATTAGCTGTGTTATGGACCTCAATAAACAAGAGGAGTCACAAGTGTATGAGGAGTCCTAGTATGAGATAAGGTATTCCTGCTGTCCCTGTGTGCACGAGGGTGACCCCTGAGCATGTTTCACCTACATTCAAACTAGGACGCGTGTCCTCTCAGGTACAGATGAGCACCATAAACCGACATGCCACTCGGGGTGAGTGTGTGCCCACAATAGAGGGACCATTGCACCAGCACTGTTGTATGATCAGGAGTGTATGGTTGCATTGGTAGCATTAGAGGAACATTCGCACAATACTGCGGGGACAGTCCTGTTGGTTCTGTGAGACAATATTTTTCGCACCAACAAGTTGTAGAATTAGAGGATGCGAGCTCCTCTCTATGCTGAGATTGTCGTTTGGCTTTCTGTTCAAGAGGCTAGGCCCGTTTTGTTGTGAAAATCACGATTCTAGTCCTTGCCCTTCTATTTAGGAATTTTTGATGTAGAGTGCTAACACCTAATTTTTAGGTGAGTCTTGGAGTCCGCTTTAGTAGTGCTGCCAGCCTCGTGCTAGCCAAAAAATATTATAAAATGCATACACATATACATAAATAAAGCAGCTTTCGGTCAGCCATCTTTATCCATTGGTCTATCCATTTGTCTTTCACATTTTGCTTCCACCCTCCACAGCATGCAGCAGTGAGTCAGCCATCTCCATCCCTTGTCTATCTTGCACTGTCGTTGACGGCATTTTGCCTGATTGCATGTGCACAGTGGCATGAAAAGGATTGTACTTCAGTTCCAGGGCTGCTAGGACACTTCTATATTTTTTTATTTGTTTATGTTTACAATTTCCTTTTTATATTTACCGCTTGCAAAAATAAGTATTAAAAAAATGCTGCATACTTTAAAAGGTCAGCCATTGGCTTTGTCGATGCTTTTTTCAGTGGAGACAAGAAAATCTGCAACCCCGAGAGCCCATTAGTGTCTTACATGGCAATACAGGGCTGAAGATTTCCAGAGTTATCTAGAACCTGCATATAAGTATCCTCTCTGTCATCCCACTAAGAAGTCAGTTCTGAAAGTGGGCACAAAAGTATGTCTCCACTGCTAGCCGGTACTGTGTTCCATCCCTACTGGCACCAACCTCACCACCCCCTCAGTTTTGAGGTGCCTTGAACATACCAGAGTTTAAATTATTGATCTTTCAATCCTGATTGTGCCATCCAAAGAATTGGATGTAAAGAAACGCCCTATCTCGATGTGAGACACGTGCTGGGCTGCCCTTTTTGTTACTATAAAATGGAGGAACTCACGTTTTCTTGACCCAGCAAAACACAAGAGGGATTTTCCAAATTGCTGATGCATCCTTGTTAAGGCGAGGACATCAGACTTTCCATTCCAGTTTATGCAATCACTTATGTCTCATAATCTGTGGGTGCATTAGGTTTGCTTAATTGTTGTTGAAATGCAGTTAGTGTGTGGAAGTATCACTTTTGCAAGAGGTATAATTAAGAGCACAATATGCTGAGTCTTCTGATCTAATACACCATACCATACCTGTACCAACATGTGTGATGTACTGCAGGATGTCCGGCGTCTACATGTTTTCTTTTGTCCACTGCAGAACAGCAAATGCTTTACATATACATTGTTTTCTTGCAGAATCGTCCTTCCGTAATTACGTGTGCCTCAGCGAGCAACCGCAACTGTAATCTCTCTCACTGCCCAGTTGCCCACAGTGGGTGTGGTTCAGCATTGCCGGCCAATTACAGGAGGCCATCCAACAGTAAGTTATGCAGCTGATTGGTCTGGAGTCTGTGGATGTTTAGTTTCAAGAGCTGAATCTTCTCCTGCCAAAGGCATGTTCTGTGCTGGCGACCTAGGGTTGGAAGGGCATTGAAAATTGTGCCTATAGATTAATTTTTATACCATAACCAGGCCCGCAGGAATTATGCGGCAGGGAGGGTCAAATTATGTGACGGGGTTGAATAAATTATGCAGCAATAAAAAGGCAAATTATGCCACACATTTTGTGATGGCATTACTTAATTATTTAGTCATTTTTAGGTTGAGCATTCGAGACCTCTTGTATATACTTCAGTATATACTTATATGTGTATGTACTTTGTGGGCTCTGGAGATCAGCCCTAGGACTTGTCTGCTTCCGCTTAGGGACTTTTTTTTCTGGTCAATTGCCTCTATTTAACTGTCTCAATAGAAAACGACAAGCAGAGGTCAGTAAAATACCAGAATTGCTTTCTGCTGAGGGACTTTCTTTTTTTTCTGGCAACTGCCTCTATTTAACTTTCATTATAGAAAACGACCAGCAGAGGTCAGTAAAATATCAGAATCACTTGAGCATTCTCTGGATTCCAGCCCATAGAATGTCTTCCACGAGCACCCGTAGACAATAATATATTTTTCAAATTTTATATTTTCAGTGGTATGACCACCAAAGGCCCTGAGTTTATATTAAAAACAGAGCTTTGAACTATACCATTTCCCACGGAAAGGCAGTATTTCTCTCCATGTGTTCCCATACCTGTGTGTCACACAGTTTGGTGCTTGCTTTCCCTCCATGTTAAAGAACAGTAGATGTTTCAGCACCCAGGCTAATGTGCTGCAGAGCTAAATACATATAAGGTCCCAAAAGCAAGACCGATTGCATCGCAAATGCTTGTTAATCCTGTTAACACTGCCTTGGCATTAGTTGTACCCTATTAGTACCAGTGTAATACCCAAATATAGCAATAAGCTCCAGAAAGATGAGTAGTGAACCTTTGCAAAGGCCCTTCCACTGAGCGGCAACTCGTGTCACGGCAGTATTACAAAATTTTGAATCTTTTGAGCAAGAAACACATTTTTTGAGTTAAAATCAGCAATTTATGCAGTAGATGATGGCAAACCTGCAATTATGCAAAATTCACGGCAGCTGCCCAATTGCATAATTCGATTGGCCCTCACCTTAACCTCACGGCAGTTGATGGTGCTCCCAAATGGATAAATTATTATCAAGTGCTGCAGACTTTTTCTTGGCCTTCACTTTAATCAAGCATGCTGGTCACCTATTCCAGTGCTGAAAACCGAATTTGACCCATAGCTCCTCTCTGCGCTGATGAGTCTAATATGGCTTTCTCTAGTGAGGTTGGGCCCAACCAGAACACCCAATGGGAAGGAAGTAGTATTGATAGCGGGTAAGAGTGAACTCAATATTGGAGTGTGCATCCACAGAGAACTTTACTTTTGGAGAGTAATCGTTGTACTGGATCAGTAACTGCTTTATATTTGACACGGTTAATTGTAGACCCACTCGTTTTTAAGCCTTTAGTTCTCTTGCTAGAATTGTAGCTTAAAAACGTTTGTGTAAGTGTCTCAACTTTAAACCTGTTGAGAATGTTTATTTTTTTATGTAGACATATTTATTAAATATTTGAAATAAAAAAAGGTTTCAAACACATGAAACATTGTAGTACACCCTCGCCGAATTCTGTATGCTTATGTACAGATTTATAACGTTCTTTTAAGAAGATTTATATTTGGTATTTTTTCTCCCCAAAATAAAATGACGGGAAAAATGCAAATATAGCAGCTTGCTGCGAATGTAAAGCATTTTTATTGCTGCAGACTACACTTTTCTTTATTTTATCTGGAGCCCCAGGCAGCATTTTATTACTGTTAAGGTTGGAGCCTCCAGTTGGTTTCTGTACCATGTGTCCTTTTCTCATCAATTTCTGTACAAATGTTTTCTATTTGTTAAAGCGGTGAAGTAGTTTAGTTTTGAAATGCTTCCTGTAATTTCGCATGTCTTTTGGCAAGCACTATTGTTTATCTTCTGTCTCCATTGTAGAAGCCATAGCGGGGAATAGACCTCCACTTCCCTTTCTCCTCCCTGGAAACAGATGCACACACAGCTAAATGTTCCTCTGTTGAACAGGGTGGCACTGCATGAACTAAACCTCAGATTGCTTCATTGCCGCTGTAATTCCCATTGCTGTTGCCCAATTGTTTGCCATTTTGCTAGTAATGTTATATGTTTGCAAGCCTCGCAGGGAAGGCAGGTGAAAAATGTAATATTTGAAATCGATATTCCACGATTTACAATTTTTATGTTACTTTGACTTTAAAGAGACGATCCTGTCATCTACTAAAAAGTAATGTTTAATTGGATGTAGCGGTGAAATGTGTTCAAGTGCTATTAACAGCACTAGACAACGCGGAGAGCTGTTTACACAGCTGAAAGCCTGTTGCATAGCAGAGACCTCTTAGTGTAACCAAAGATTTCAGCCCTGCTTCTTATTTTACAACTAAAGTTTTTCCAAACATGAGTCACACTTGCTTGTTTCTGGGAAAGATTAAAAAACCGACAGACCCAAAATCTATCTTCCATTTTACTAAATGAGGGGGTTGGAGCCGTGGGGCTGGTCAGAGATAGTTGATCAAAGTCGGATTCTTTTCAGGAAAACATGCCGTGGGACCAGTCAAAAACTTGGCCCATTCCCAAACTTGAGTGAAATCCAGGGGTCTGGCGCTAATCATAGACGTGGCACGACAAAACCGCACCCTCAAGGTGAAGCCTTAGGTCCACCACGACAGGGCACACAAATATCTCTTTATCCCGAAAATTTGATTAGGATGGGTGGGAACAAGAAGGAATGTCGAGCAGAATGGTGGGGCACAGAGCATGACAATATCAGTTGTCCTTAGAAACGCAACCTTTCAGTGTGAAAATGTGATTTCTAGCCTCCCTCTTGAGATAACTAAATTAAAGTGTGTAGTTGCAAAATTTCGAACCATGCCTAAAAAATTTCAAAGTGTGACGTGCCCCTTGTATTTTTTATTGTAAATCGCAGAGTTATAGTAGTAGGCTGAAACATCTCGGTGTTCTCAGGAGGACCATAATAATCCTGATGCCCTAGTCACCGGCTGAATTACTAGCAGTCGTTTCAGTCAGTTGCATATTGTGAACTGCCCTGACTGGCATACTGTCGTAAAGCGTGGACATTTGTAGATTTTCAGTTGATGTTAGGTACCCAGATAGAACACCCAACTCTTACCAGTTGAATACACAAAGCATAGCAATTAGAACACCTTCTCTTTGATCCATTTTATTTCTGATCTTCAGTCAGTAGCAGACGCTGAGTAATTACCACAACACATACTCGGAAGATGAGACCTTTATAGTTCAGAGGGAGAGTCTTTCCAGACCCTCCATTTTTAACTCAACAAGGACCGCTCCAGACCTAAGAAGGCTGAGCAGTTTTTTTTTTCTAAAAAAGAAGTTGCAATCCCCTGTGATGCCTATCCCGAAGCTCAACAGGCCACTACCCGTATCAAGTCTGGCATGCAGACCTCAGATTCCACTGAGAGGAAGATGCATTCTTCTTTTTATTGCGATTCCTAGTCCTGAGCCGTTTCTACCTTTTTGGGTGAAATCGAAGGTTCTACTTGCTGTTGGACCCAGTGTGCGTTGCGATGAAGCCATCAACATGTGTGCTCTCCAATGATACACTATCCACATTTTGGTTCCATGTTTTTCTTCCCCCATGTTTGAGGTTAAAGTATAGGGCATGTTTCTGTAGTCAAAAAAGGAACACACCGCTTTTGTGGTTCCTCCTTAACTCTCCTGAAGTGGGGGGATTTTAGCATATGTTCCCCCCTGTGGGATGACTACCCTGGCTTCCCGGACCCTGAGTACTCGAGACTTCATGCATTGAGGAACAATAATCCTGCCACAAATAGCAATTAATTTTGCATGCACTGAGGAGGGGAGGTATTTGCACCAGGCTGAGTGCAAAGGAATGGCATAAAGTCCATTCTTTACTTTGTAAGAGCATCTCCATCATCTGCTGTTCTGTGATTTGGGAGTAAAATGTGCATTTATATATTAGCTGGTTTGTCAGTAGCCTGGTATAGGATTCAGTGTGAAGGGAAGTAGACACTAGTCGAGATAATATAAATGTGCAGTTCTCGTCTTTGTGTGCCTTTGTGACTGCATGTGTGCTAAAGCAGTCCGTGCCTCGTTCTCAAAGAGAAGGCCAGGGCTACTGTTGGAAAACTATCAGAAAATGCCCCGGAATATGGAGTAAAAACCCAAGTACTGCAGAAGGTGGTGGCTGTTGAAAGATTGGGTTAAAATCCTTGTCTGAGCCGTACCATTTGAATTAAAAAAAGATTTGACCAAAATTAATGTCTATGTTGGTCTTCTTTGTGATTGAGTGTTCTAGTAGTACAGAGATTGATTGAATAAAGAAATGTGTGTTGGCTTGAGCCCCAGCTTTCTCCACTACAAGAGGTTCAGAGACCCTCCCAAAATATTTTTTTCCAAGTTCCCAATTATTGTGTTCGAGGCATGTGGGCTGCTGAATTCATATCTGTGCATAGATCGCCGCCTAGTGTTGGGTCCGGATGTTTGCACGTTGTTGTCCTGGAAGAGTCTTCGAAGTATCCTTGGATAGGTGACTCCTCCCCTGGACTACAGTGCGCATGGGCATCCTCTCCATCCTCAGATTGTTTTTTTCCGCCATTGGGTTCGGATGTGCTATCTTAGCTCAAGTTAGGAAAAAATTTTGCCGAGGCCTTTAGTTCGCGTCGGTACTGTTTATCGATCGGTTTTCGATACTCTCTGTTAGTTTACTAACTTCCAGCACCGACTTTGTTCGCATTTACCTGTCCATCAACTACTTCGACGATGGAATCGAGGACGCCATTCAAAAGGTGTCCGGTATGTAATGCGAAGTACCCACACATCGACGTCCATCCGGTGTGCAACAAATGCCTTTCGCCGGACCACGACGAGTCGACATGTATGGCCTGTGCCCGGTTCCGTTCAAAGAAGACTCTGCGGAATCGTCGAGCGGCGAGGCTCGAAGCGCAGCACGCGGCACCGGCCCCAGCTGACATCTTCGACGACGCGGACGACGTCGAAGAAGTAGAAGTCTTACCCTCCAGTCCCGTTTCCGACCAAGAACCCGGATCGGACGAGGCCGACGAGTCACTCTTCCACAGAGGTGAAGACGACACCGAGGTAGGAGACGACGAGGAGGCCTTAGGGGCCGAAGAGAGTAGCTCCGATGATGAACAAGGCCTACCTGTTCAAACCGAGAATTCACCAGTGCCACAGACTATGGCTCCGGTCGAGGGATCGCCTTCGGGCCTTACCCGAGACCTATCACGCAGTCCTTCGGCCCCGCCCTCGGGCCCGGCCTCGGACGTTCAGCGGCAGCCATTACCGCTTAAGCCAGCTGGTTTCCCTTCCACGAAACCGAAACCGAAAGCTGCTCAGGTTCCTACGAAACCGAAACTGAAAGTGGCGCTAGTCGGATCGAGGCCTTCAACACCTTCGACGCCGGCGCACCGTGTCGGCACCGACCGCACCAAGGGGGACTTCGGTGCCGAACTCGAGACGGGCGACATGGGAGTCGACAAACGGAAGAAGGCCATCGGCGCCGAAAAACCTGCTCGGTTACCGGCGTCGACGCCACCGACACCGAGGGCCGTCCCGCCTGCTACGCCTCGCAGCACCCCCTCGACGACACCGAAACCTCACGTGTCGAAGACGTCGACGGTGATCTCCGCACCTCGGCTCGATGCACCACGGGCGCAGAAGATATCTGCAGCCGCCTCGACGACCCTGGCGGGGGCCACGACCTCTAAGGCGCCCCGAGTACGGCCTGGCGCAATGCCAGGCTGCAAAACCAAGGCTGCCCTCCAGGACCAGTCGGGTTCGATCGATCCAGCGGTTTCGTCGGTGCCGACCAGCATTACCTTCGGCTTGCCTCCATCCACAATCCCGAAGGCGTTTCAACTCAGGACACAGGCCACCAAAACTGCGGTTACGCCTGTCGAGCCGTCACCGTCACGCGTCATCGACGCCGACACTGGCAGGATGATTCTCCACGACCGAAGGATAACTTCGGAACCGCCATTGGAACCTTTCAGGATCCCGCTAAAGAGGAAGCTGCCTGTGGACACAGAACCTCTCCTGTATGAACCCTTTCATTCACCCTACCAGGATCCACACCGGGCCTCCCCCACACGCTCCGACACGGATGCATTGGAGGACTACATGGGTGAACAAGTCCCCTACCATGTGGACACGGACCCTGATGACCAGCAGGACCCTGACCAAACTTGGGGCGACCCTGCAGACCCCAGTGCACCTCTTGATGCACAGGACCCACAACTATATGGGGCAAAAACGTCACCCACAGAGGATACTGCGGCGTTCAACGCTCTGATTGAACGGGCGGCGAACAACCATGATGTACAGCTTCACTCTGATATCATCGAAGATGACTTTCTAATGGACACCTTTGCATCCTCAGAAAGACATGTAAAGACTCTGCCAATGTTGAAGGGGGTCCTTAAGCCAGCCACTGACATTTTCAGGGAACCCACCAGGGCACGAGTGATAAACCCCAGGATCGATAAGAAATACAGATCAGCACCTGGGGATCCTACTTACATCAGAGGACAATTACCACTCGACTCCATCGTTGTGGCGAATGCCCGCAAGAGGGCACACTCGCAGACAACGGGTGACGCTCCTCCCCCGGACAAGGAGTCCAAGGTGCTGGAGACCTCCGGCAAGCGAGTTGCCGCACAAGCTGCAAGCATATGGCGCATAGCTAACACTCAAGCGCTCCTCGCTCGCTACGATAGGGCGCACTATGACACAATGGAGCAACTCCTTCAACACCTCCCTGACCCCTACAAAGAAGGTGCAGAAATCCTTATCAGAGAGGGACAGCTACTCACAAATGCTGCCATCAAATGTGCACTAGACGCTGCTGACACGGCTGCCAGGGCCATCAACACTAGCGTCATCCTACGACGTCACGCCTGGCTACGTATCTCAGGATTCAAGCCTGAGGTACAAAACAATATCCTTAATCAGCCTGTCAACCCCGACTTTTTGTTCGGGCCTGAGGTTGACGCCACCCTCGAGAAGATAAAAAAGGACACGGACACTGCAAAGTCCATGGGCGCCCTACAAACTCAGTCCTTTCGGAGCGGCTCCTTTCGTCGCCCCGGAAACAAGGGAGCAGGCAGAGGACAGGGGTCACAACAAACATATAACAAGGGTAATACGCAGACCACCTACGATAAGAACACCCGAGGTGGCTATCGTGGCTCCAGTACCAAGGGCAGAGGACGTGGCTACGGCAACACCAGGTCCTCCCCCAAGAACAAGCAGTGACGCCCTCTCCCTTCCTCCCGACCACATAACACCTGTCGGGGGAAGGCTACAACGGTTCCTGTCCACGTGGAACTCCATCACCACGGACAGGTGGGTCAAAGATATTATAAAATACGGTTACTGTCTGGAGTTAACTTCCACTCCACCCACAATACCACCAAGAAACCGTCCTATGTCTTCAGAGCACTTGACGCTCTTACAGCAAGAGGTAGAAAGTATGCTTCTAAAAGGCGCTATCGAGGTCGTACCCGTCCACGAGCGGGGCACGGGGGTTTACTCCCTCTACTTCTTAATTCCAAAAAAGGACGGGTCGCTCAGGCCTATATTAGACCTGAGACCCCTGAACCAGTACATTCTTTCGGAGCACTTTCACATGCTCACTCTACAGCAAGTCCTTCCGCTTCTCCAGCAGGGAGACTTCCTAGCATCACTGGACCTCAAGGATGCGTATTTTCACATACCCATCCACCCCTCACACAAAAAATACCTCAGGTTCACTGTTCAGGGGCAGCACTATCAGTTCAAAGTCCTTCCCTTCGGCGTGACAACAGCGCCCAGGGTTTTCACAAAGTGCCTAGCTACGGTGGCGGCACATTTACGGAGACAGCACATACACGTCTACCCCTACCTAGACGACTGGCTCGTTCAAGCGAGATCGGCCCAGCAATGTGCAAGCCACGTGTCCCGTACCATTCACCTTCTTCACAGTCTGGGATTCTCACTAAATTACCCAAAGTCTCATCTCCAGCCCGCACACGTACAACAGTACCTAGGTGCGACTATAGACACTCTGGCGGCCACAGCTCAGCCAAATTTAGTGAGGATCAACGGCATACAAGCGCTGATCTCCAAGTTCAGACCCAACCACTCGCTTCCAGCGCGAGTGTTTATGCAGTTGATAGGCATGATGGCCTCCTGCATCTTCATAGTCCCGCACGCGAGATTACATATGCGCCCACTTCAGGAGTGCCTAGCACGTCAGTGGAATCAGGCTCAAGGACAGTTGAAAGACCTAGTGTTGGTGAGCGGTCGGGCATACAACTCTCTGCATTGGTGGAATCCACAAAACCTTTGCAAGGGCCGACCGTTCCAAGAGCCTGTTCCACAAATAGTACTGACAGCGGACGCGTCTCTCCAGGGATGGGGAGCTCATGTACTCCACTACACAGTGCAGGGACTATGGACGACACAACAGAAGAAGATGCACATCAACCGTCTGGAACTGATGGCAATCTTCCTGGCCATGAAGGCTTTCAAAGTACATCTGTGCAACAAGGTCGTGTTGATCCGGACGGACAACATGACCGCAATGTACTACATACAGAAGCAGGGAGGGACACACTCTCCACAGTTGTCTCATCTGGCTCAGAGCATGTGGAAGTGGGCCATTCAGAGGAACATGTTCCTCATGGCGGAACACCTCCCCGGCAAGGACAACCAGATGGCGGATCTGCTCAGCAGACACAGCCACCAGATGCACGAGTGGGAGTTACACCCATCGGTACTCCAACCGTACTTCCAGCAGTGGGGTCACCCAGAAATAGACCTATTCGCGACAAGCGAAAACGCAAAATGCCAAAGCTTCGCCGCCAGATTCCCACACCCGCAGTCGCAGGGCAATGCGATATGGATGAACTGGTCCGGCAAATTTGCGTACGCTTTTCCTCCAGCACCGTTGATACCGCTGGTGGCTCGCAAACTCCGACAACACTCCCTGACACTCGTCCTAGTTGCTCCCACGTGGGCACGCCAGCCGTGGTACACCACCTTCCTCGAACTTTCCGTGGTACCGCATCAAAGGCTGCGGATCAAACCCGCGCATTTGACGCAGAACCATGGAGAGGTTCAGCACCCAGATCCGCAACAGCTGAACCTGGCGATCTGGCTCCTGAAGTCCTAGAGTTTGGCTATCTCAATCTGCCACCTGACTGTATGGACATCATCAAGGAGGCCAGGAGACCCACTACAAGAGCTTGCTATGCAGCCAAATGGAAACGGTTCGTCATTTATTGCGGTAATAATGACATTAACCCGCTGGACGCATCCATCCACAACATCATATGTTACCTCTTACACCTATACCGATGCAATCTGGCGTACACCTCTATACGGGTCCATTTGACCGCAATATCAGCCTATCTGCAAACCAGGCAGCACCTCTCTCTCTTCAGAGTGCCTGCCATCAAAGCATTCTTGGAAGGACTCAAACGAGTCATTCCACCTAGTCACCCACCGGCTCCAATGTGGAACCTCAACTTGGTCCTCACACGCCTGATGGGTCCACCCTTTGAACCTCTACACTCATGCGAGATTCAATTCCTTACCTGGAAAGTAGCCTTCCTGGTAGCGATCACTTCCCTAAGAAGAGTTAGTGAACTCCAGGCACTAACCGTTCAAGAGCCATTTATTCAGGTTCACGCCAACAGGGTCGTACTACGTACCAACCCCAAATTCATGCCCAAGGTAATATCGCAGTTCCACATGAACCAGACTATTGAACTGCCCGTTTTCTTCCAAAACCCACAAACTGTTGCAGAGAGGGCATTACATACACTAGATGTACGGAGGGCCCTCATGTACTACATCGACAGGACTAAACCCTTCAGGAAGACAAAACAACTGTTCGTTGCCTTTGCCCCACACCACAAAGGTAACGCCATCTCCAAAGCAGGGATAGCCAGATGGATAGTTAAGTGTATTCAAATCTGTTATCAAAAGGCAAAACGCACATTAACTATTCCACCACGAGCCCACTCAACACGCAAGTTGGGGGCTTCCATGGCCTTCCTAGGAAACATTCCCCTGCATGATATATGCAGAGCAGCCACATGGTCCACTACACACACATTTACAAAACACTATTGCGTAGATGTGCAGTCAAAACAGCAGGCAGCTGTAGGACAGGCTGTTCTCAAAACACTTTTTCAGACCGCTGCAGCTGGCACGGGTAGCCGCCGCCAATAGAGGGCACTGCTATGTATTCTATGCACAGATATGAATTCAGCAGCCCACATGCCTCGAACTGAATATGCTACTTACCAGTATGCATCTGTTCTTGGCATGTAGGGCTGCTGACATTCATATCGCCCTCCCTCCTCCCCGGCGCCTGTCGCAGCTGCAGCTCTCAGAATTATTGCAAGCATGGTCATCACTTTCTGTATCTACTCCATCACTGCCACAATGGCGAAAAACAATCTGAGGATGGAGAGGATGCCCATGCGCACTGTAGTCCAGGGGAGGAGTCACCTATCCAAGGATACTTCGAAGACTCTTCCAGGACAACAACGTGCAAACATCCGGACCCAACACTAGGCGGCGATCTATGCACAGATATGAATGTCAGCAGCCCTACATGCCAAGAACAGATGCATACTGGTAAGTAGCATATTCATTATATGTTGAGGTTTATTAGCTATATTTTTCCATCCTGCTGTAGATCAGCAGAGCTACAGCTGTAAAGCTATAAGAGGAATTAAAACTAAAACTTTTAAATGTTTAGGGATACCTCTTGTGACCTGAACCACATGACATAATGATTCATATTTCTCTCCCCTTCTAGCTACCACCGCTTGTGATCCAGTCATAGAAGAACACTTCCGTAGAAGCCTCGGCAAGAACTATAAGGAGCCTGAGCCAGCCACTAATTCTGTGTCCATCACGGGATCCGTCGATGACCACTTCGCCAAGGCATTAGGAGACACGTGGCTTCAGATCAAAGCAGCAAAAGATGGGGTGTCAAGCAGCCCTGAGTCTGCGTCGCGGAGGGGTCAGCCTTCTCCATCCTCGCACATGGTCAACCATAATCACACCACCAATCACTCCTCAATCGTCTCGTAGAAAAGGACAATGAGAAATCCGTCATCAGGAAAGAAGTCAATTTGCATGGTGTGACAGAGCTTTGAACAGTGCTTAAAATGGATAGGCTAGGAGGGAGAGGAGTATTTCAGAACACAGTCTATATGTGTACGTGCTTGCCATTTGTTTAGGGTGCCCTTAAAACTCAATAGCAGGAACTATTTTGTTATTGGTTATGACGTAGCATCCGAGCTCCCTGCCTCAGTTACCAAAGAGACCTCTGATGCAGATTTGCTGCCTTTTTTTTTTTTTTTTTTTTTTTTAACTATCCCCACCAACAAACCGCCACATGCGCTTACTGTACGAAAAGCCATTGCAAAAATTGGTTGACCGAAATACTTCTTGCTTCTACCTGCTTCTTGAGACTAGGATTGGTGTGGTTTGCTTCCATTGCTATTTTTTTTCTGTTGAGTAATTTTGTATGTATATACTTGAAAAGAACTGTCATGTCTGATTTGCACTATTGGGGAGGATTAAAGTTGCTTGACAACTTTTAGCAAGATGCTAATATTCTGAGGGAAACTGCTGAATTTTAGGGGGTTTATGGACGACATTTGTATCCTTTCTGTGAGAAAAAAAAGGCAAAAACAGCTTTGGAAGGGGAAGTCTCATACCGGTTATAGGTCTTTCTCTGCAGATATCAGGTGCTTGCAACTGGACTCTATACGTCTCATACCACGGGCATTTAAACTTCTCTAAACACAACACAGGTTGTTAGCATATAGCTGAGGTTGGATGGGTCAATAGTGCTTTTGCATGTTTTCCAAAAATAGCTGGTATCTATTGATGTATAGGTCGTATGGAACATAATGCATATTAGCTTCTCTTCAGAATTAGTTTATTTTTGTCAGTAGCGGTCCTAGATATACTTACTGCTGGTACAGTTGTACTCTATAATATTTGTATTTTGATACTCACTCTTGTAGGAGCCAGCAACCGAGGACAGCCTCCGGATAGGCACCGTAAATTAAGCAGTTTAAACTATATGATAGTGTGTGGTACAGGATGCTAGGCCTTAGCGCATGATGGAATCATCATCATCTTAACCTGAATTCGCTTCCTAAAATATTGAAATTTTTGTGTGATATCAGCTGGGAAAAAAACTGCCGCCTTTCAGCATCGCGATGGAGAAGCGGAGCGTTAGCTTGTTTGTTTTTCTCTTTTTAAGTTTGCTCAAAAGTCAATGTCAAGGCAGCATACATTCCTCCATTAGAAATCTGTATACAGGTGTTACTGCATTTATTATCATTTGCTAGTAGTAGGTTCTAGTTTGAAGCAAAATAACAAAGGCAGATGCTAAAAAAAAAACAAAGGCTGTTAGGCTAACGAGCTTTTCATCATACACCATGTTGGTTTGTTACATGTGACGCACATACATTCCAGTATCCAATCACCATTTTATACAGGAGTTGCAAACAGTGACGTCGGCTGGGATTTTGAACACTACACAGGGTGTAGTGCACTCCCTCAGGAGTTGTGTAATTCTGTTACGGCAGTCCACTGACAATGAAAATATGGTCAAAAGTCCATTTTCACTGTTACACTGTTAAACAATATTTTATTTGTGATCGTGTGATAGCCCATGTCACTTGCTACAACTGGAGTGTCTTTTATTTTTTTTATTTTACATTTTTTATATTTGTATATATATATATATACTGGGTCACCTGACGAGACTGGTTAAATGTAGAAAGTTTTAAATGCTAGTCGGACAAGGGCGGGAAATGTGATGTATTGTGGTCTACATTACAGTATTGGGTCCACTGTGGCTAAGAAAAGTTAAGCTTTTTTAATTTGAAATGGTGCGGGGTTGGGCAAAAAAACAAAACAATCTTAGTGTTGAGTGGGTGGCTGCTTTGACAGAACAAATGGGAAACAAATTTCCTTCCCAGTTTCACACATTTCACTACCATCTTACTGGGTAGTCAATGCTTCTCTGCTTTGGCATTCAGTACCCTACTCTCTGTAGGAAAGTCATTTGAAAGAACACTTTTTTTTATATAGGTAACTTTAAGACCATCGTTACGCTGTGCGTAAAGAATGTACAGAGAAATTTGTAGGTATTTTTTTGAGGAACAATTAATTTGTTAATGATATGTAGCTATTTAATTTACCCCTTTCCTTAATTGTAATCATTCATTTTTTTGTTTGAAGAAAAAAGTTGATCTTTTTTTGTTGTTGTAGAATTTGTCTGTAATACAGTTAAAAAAGTGCAGGAACACAGTTATTCTAGGAGAACACTGCATTAGCGTTAATAGCCACTAGTTTGTCATTGCTACAGGCTACTGAGCATTGTAACAGTAAAATATTAACACTGTAGAGGGGCTCTGTTGAAAATGCGACTCCTGTTGGGTGCGTTTCCTTATTGACAAAAGAGAAATAGTTTCAAAAATGTTTAATAAACTGGTTTTATTTATGTCTGGGATGACAATATAATATTGGAGTCGAGTGCTGAGAGCACTTCTAACACACAAAAAAGTATACATCCGAAATAAACCAGTAATTTGGTAGAATTTCAATGCACATTAGTGAATAAAGGAACACAGCCCAGCGTAGAGTATTTTGTCACCCTCTCATTATTTATAAAATGTGTATTTTGAAAAAGATCTGTAAAAAAATAAATTAAAACCCGTGTATTTTTTGTAATCTCAAATGGTTCTAATACCTTGCAGTGGTAAAATTGCGTGCCAAACTGCACCTTTTTTGGCATGAGGGTGCAGTACATCGGCGTGAGGTTCGTCCATTAAATACCTTACTGTGCTGATCGCTTTCTGGTGCACAGTGAGAGACCCTTTTTTGCGCGTTGTTAGCGCTTACATGTTTCCATCAATTGTGTAAAAGCAAAATCCAGAAACTGAGTGTAAAAAAAAACAGTGAGGTTTCTTCAGAGTGGAACCTTCTACAGTGCATTTTGAAATATTTTTCGTGTTTGTAAATCTGTAATATACCATTCTTTTGTGGCCTTGTTTCACCTGAAAAAAATAACGAAAAAAAGGTTTGGCAGGCCATCTTTTTTTGTACTTAAAAGTAGCCTTAAAGAACAATAAAGTGCTCTTAAACCACAAACTTGTGTTTGTTTCATCTAAAAGTTCAAAACCTATTTAAGGTGCATTGGAGGTCAGTCTTGGATTAACTATTACATTGATAGTGCAATGGATACCTCTTTATTCCAATTTCATTCGTTCTACAAAAAATAATGAATGTGGCATTTACAAGGCATGCAGTGAAGAGTGCTTATGGTGAGTTGCGCCATGCCAAACTAATCAATTGGATTATCAATATACTGGTAAAGGTTGTATCACAACATCATTGACGCTAGAAGTTATCCCAATTTCACCGATTACCTGTTAAGGAAGCACACAGACATTATGGACAGTTACAGGAGTTATACTATAATGTATACCACTGGAGAGTTACGCCTGTATTACAAATATGTTGTTAAATAACCATTTAAACTTTAGAAAAGCAAAAAATTGATACATTAAACAACTTTGCAATGCAATTCTTTAACACTTACCTACAATTCACTTTGCAGAGTAGTACACTGCAAACAATTGCACATGCATGTTTCCAGAAACAACAGTTTGAAAATGAATTTTCTTTGCAACTTGGTCACAACAAAGGGCAAGCAAAAAAGCCAACTACTACTGAGGGATTTGCACACGCTTGCTTCCCAATCATGGACTCTCGGGCATAGTAAAGCTATCTCTAGGCCAGCTAAAGCTATCTCTAGGCCAGACCTATAAAAGTGATGAGGTGTTGCAGAAGTGTGGGTGTGATTTTATGGGAACTCTCTGGTACTCTTATTTCGCCGGCTGACCAACACTGATTTGTGGAGGCTCAGTGAGTGAGTCAGAAGCAGTCCCACCCACGACTGCAATGGGAGAGCTATTGGAGGGAGTCAACAGCTGGTCAAAGTGATTGGAGGACGAAAAATGAAAGTAGAAAGCGTTGGCAGACGTAATGCACTCGGGCCAACTCTTCATCGTGAAGTGTACAGAGCTCCTGTAGGCACTTAAGTTTGCTGTGTGAGCTCTATATAAGGAAACACTCAGATGCACCGAAGAAGTGCACACTGTCCTGGTTTGCACCACGGTTCACGTTTAACTGGGCTCAGACCTGGTCAGTACATCCTATTACAGATAATGTGCTGCCACCAGAGCAGCCGGGAACTTGCACCTGCATTGATGGCAGCATATTACTAAGTGTTGTACTGGCTGTTTAAAGCAGCTGACCTGCCTTTCACAGTGCATAGGGTGAAGCAGCCGGCTTTTGAAAGGAGGGCAGAGATCCTGCTGCAGTTAGTGTCTGCACCCACCTGCAGGCACCTCCTTTTCTTATTTCAAGGGACATCTTCAGGGGGCACTCTGACTGGACCGCCTCTTTGAGGAGCACAGTCAGTGCACCTCTTGGAGCCACGCCTCCATGCAAATGAGGGGAAGCCCCCTTCAGATCATGCTGGGGCTATATGTGCAGTTGTGCAGTTTGTATTACAGAAGGGGCTACAGAGCTATAACCTATTGCCCTTCTGTAATTCCAAAGAGGACTGTGGGCCAGAAATTGGGAGCACATGCCCATTGCACCCAAAAAGCAGTTTGTGGAATGTGGCCCTGATGGTCAAACTGTGAAATATTTTTCACGTGCACTCCAAGACGCACATGGCCAAACAAAATCTTAATACACAATTTTGTATATTCATTGAACATACATAGTCATGAACACTACCTCCACCTTATTGGTGCACGTGTGAGTCAGCCTTGCCTAGGTGGGCTCATAGCCCCAGTATCTCTGCTGGATATTATAATGCACCGGTTAATAGGTAGGTATGCTATGAAGTAGCATCTGCGAAAACCCTTCTGCTGCTCCATGCTTCTCACTGCAAACTTAGTCTGAACACCTCACAGCTACACACATTATCCTACAAACACCTTTGCATATGCTTTTACATTTGTGAGTTACTCACTTTTGTGTTTAGCACATTCTACTACAGTAGTGGTCTTGTAGGACTGGAGACTAATAATGCATATTACTGTGACCCTACTCAAGGGTATTCATTCTATCAACTGTGGAAGCCTAACACGGTTCTGCTGCATTACATGTAGACGGCGTGCATGAGTCCCAAAAACATGCATATCTGAACATCTACATGCACACACATGTAAGAAGTTCTAAGAACAGAATGTTTCTCCACACCTCGGTCCATACACACATGGTCAAACTTACCAGTGATCACATGAAGGCATTGCACAATCACTTACACATTCTCTTACTTGCACACAAACCTACACACACTCTGGACAGTGTAACAGAGCGAGTTGAGGGATTGCTGCACCATCTTTACAATTACAAGTGTCAAGTCTGTCTTGGCTTGAAGACACGAGCATCACTGAGTTGGGTTACAGTGGCATCTCTAGATACAGCGCTTGGACACACCAGTGGGGTTTTAAGCACGATTCTAAACCAGGGATGCGAGTGCTGCAGAATCCAAGTACGGAGGTGGTGGTTCTTCGAAATTCAAGCCATTGTTTGCACATGCTCTCAGTTATTTCTGGCTGCTGTTCGGAAGATTTTGCGTTAAGTGGAATGATTGATTAACTAAAGCCCCTGTATTGTGTGCCCCATAAAGCCAAGTAGATGAGGGAATAAGTAAAAAAACAAACCACGTTATTGTAGCAGCAGAACTTTCGAGTGAGTTAATTGCCATTAGATTTGTTTTCAACTTTGAATCACACATATAATAGTAACTTTTAAGGACTTTTGGGGAGACGCTGTCTAACCGTAGGATTATGTTATGTTAATTTGGATTTGTTGAGCGCTTAATACCGAAAAGGTCTTTAAGCGCTGCAAGAAGAACAGCGATGGATCCAGGCAATTAGGCGACAGTTATGCCCAAGCTTCTGTGGAAAGAATGGTTTTTAGTTGTTTTCTGAAAGGAAGAAGGCGGCTTTCCGCACGGAGTTGGCTTGGCAGCCTGTTCCAAAGAGTGGGTAGGAGGGTGGAGAAGGCTCCTCCTCCTTTGGTGACGTAGTTAAAACGTGGGCATTGTAAAAGGCTCCCCGTGGAGGACCTTAGTGAGCGGCCTGGCACGTATTTCACAAGTCATTGTTTGATGTACACAGGGCCTGGCCGTGAATGTCCTTGTGAACGATACAGAGGCCCTTAAATTTGGCCCTTTGTTTTATGGGCAGTCAATGGAGGCGTTGCAGGAGAGGTGAACATTGCCTAGGTAGTTTGCAGATGAGCCTGGCGGCATCATTCATAACTATCTGGAGTTTGCCCATTAGGGAGTCTGGCAGTCCAATGTAAAGTGAATTGGCATAGTCAAGGCGGGCCAGGATCATGGCGGTAACAACGGTTCTCATGGTGGAGAATGAGAGGATAGGGGAGAGTCGCCTTAGTAGTACTGGAAGGATGTAATGGTTGCTGGACAAAGCTCACACTCATTGCACCACAGTGCAAAGGTGTGTGCGTGGTTTTAGGCAGCCTGTTTGTGCACCAATGCAGGGTATTAGAGCAGCAGTGCCACATGTTACTCTTATCTCTCTGTAGTGCAATTGAGCAGCTTTGGTTGCTGTGCTTCATTTCATTATTGTTTTTGATAAATGTGTCCTTTGTTTCATCAGTCATTGATTTACTTTAATCACTAGTGCACATTCTTTTATAGTTGATACTCTTATCCATTGTCACAGAATTTTCAGTGCGCAGCCTGTTTGTCTCCATATCAAGAGAAACATTGAACTAAACAGTGCATTATTAAACAAGTAAACATTCATGAACCGGTGTGCCCGAACAATCCTACTTCCTACACACTCACTGCCAACATTTTGGGTAGCTAGTCTAATGAATTTGACCAAACAGCTAATTATCCTGATCGACCCAAGATTGGAGCTGATCTTGCTTCCTTAACGGTTCTAGAGTCCCATTCAAAGAATGTTGGTCATTAATACTTTTAAAGGGCTCCATGAAATGGAGATAGAAACAAACCATGTGTTACATCACCTTAAGAACCCGTTTCTGTCATTTTCTAGCATACCAGTCCAAAAGTCTTCAAAAGGAAGTAGTAGTATGTACAAAAACAAAAGAACAGGAAAAGTTGTCAAGTTAAAATCCAAATAGGCTTGCATCGATATAGTGTACGTGCCATAGAATTAATTTGCATATTTATAGGTTAAGCAGGTAATTAGTTTTATTATATGCATGGCCTGTTTGACGGCACTCTTGAAATGCAATTTACACTCCATTGTATCTTGAAAACCCCTTCTTTAAAAGTATATTAAGTGGTACTTTGATAAGAGACTACTTGGACAGGATGACTTGAAAGAAGTATCTAAAATTGTATGTATTTTAGATACTTCAACATAGATTACCATCTTTCCCAAGTCATCATTAGCCCTTGTATATTGAAAACTAACAAAGCAAACATCATCTACGACTAATCTGACTACACAGGACAGATACCTTAAATTTAGTAATTTTCAAATGTATTTTAAGATTATTTCATCCAGTTTTAAATTTATGCCATCTGCAAATGCGACAGACGTATAGAAAATAGCTCCACCCTATATTTAACTAATATATCTTATATTAATTGATACTCCAGTGAACAGGCATCCAACGCTCTTTGGTGTGGGAGCTAGATGCAAAGCCTCAAAAACCATCAATAAAGAACAACTCCCCTTACACCTATAATGCTTTACATGAGATTATATCTGTGCATGGGTTAAGTGCTACATATGGTCAATACATAATTTACACACATAAATATACTAGTACATGATTTTTTCTTTTTTGTATAAAATATTTTTTTATTTTTATATAAAGTTAATTTACCAATAAGTTCATTCATATAACTGTTGTAAATCAGTCTTCATTATTTTGTACAGCAGTACAATTCATTACATATAGTAAGAACAAAAAGCCTCAAAAACCATGCATTGGTCCTATTTTGCCACCCTTCTTGTGAGGCTGATAAAGGAGTCCTTTCTGGCACAGGGACCACTCCTTGAGTCCCTGGGGAAACCTGAAAGAGTTTTCTAGCTTTGGGGTTTGGGACTCGTTCAGCTGCCAGGCATGCTGTCATCACCGCAGGCGGCCTCGTTTGTACTGTGGTGATTCCGATGGCAGGCTGGGGTCTGCTCCCTTTTCCTACCTCGAATCATTGGGTCAAGTCTGTCAGGCAAATGGCTCAGTAGCAAAGTTGGTCTCCATTCTGGGCAGTGTTACCATTCATATTTGGTCTGACCATAGACTGCATAAAGTAGGGAGTATGGAGGACAACTGATCACCCTAGACTTAAATACCCCAACAAGGGAGGCACTCGTCTCACGCCAGTCAAAGAATTGTCCCTTTGTTTTCAGGGAAGCCTAGAGAAAAAGTGGCAAGAGGCACTAATTCAACTCTGACATTGCGCCTTACCTGAAATCCTTCCACCTCTGGGATAGGAAGGGCTAGCTCCTAGAGAAGCTTCCCACAGGTCCTAGTGCCGAATGGACACAAAAAGTAAAATTTAGGTTCTCCAGAAGATATCCCGGCACTGCTTCCTGCCATTTAGGCTCCTCTTCTGTGTCAAAAGCTATCCAATTTAGAGGACACAATTAAAGGAATTTCTGTTGCGCTGCATTTCTGATGGATACATCTGCCAGTGGATTCCTCACCTTGTGAATATCCCCTGCGCCAGCAACATTCGGAAACTTTTGTAGCAGTCCACGCCGATGGGGTCGACGACTATGTCACAGAGACACGGCTCCGCTCGCGACTCCGCTGACGTCACCGGCTCCATAAGAAGACGTCGTCGGCGTGATGACGTCCGTTCCCTTTTTTCCGCGCCGTCGAAGCCAACGGATTTCGGGAATCGCTGTTGTTAGCGTCGTTGATACTTTGTGTATTTTCGTTGTTTTTCCTGTCTTCTTTGAAGATGTCGACAAAGAAGTCTGGATTTAAGCCTTGCCGGGAGTGTGGCAAGCATATGTCCATCAATGATCCACATGAGGACTGTGTGTGGTGTTTATCCTCGGACCACGACGTGGATGGCTGTACCAGCTGCCGTAAGATGAGCACGAAGGCTCTGAAGGAACAGGAGGCAAAGCTCTTTATTGCCAAAATGAAGAAGGAGAAGAGAAGGAGATCGAGGTCTCGATCGAGGTCGGCGTCGAAGTCGACTTCGGGGCATGCTTCTCGAGCTAAGAAGCACAAGTAAAAGAGAAGACACTCCTCTCGGCACCATTCAGATAAGAGCACGGTGCCGAAGTCACCTGCTCGGCGTCGAAGGGACTCTATTTCTCCCTCTCCTGTGCCGGGTTCTCCTGCTGGTCCTTCATCTCCGGTGGTCTCTTTGTCTCCGGCTTGGCCAGTTCCAGCCCGGACTCCGACGCCGGTTCCATCTCCGGTTCCGTCTCCGGCTCCATCTCCGGCCCCGGAAGATCTTCAAGCCCCGGGTGAGCCTGCGACGCCGTTGATTCCACCGTCGGCGCCGGTTGGCCCGAGTCCGGTGGGGCCTGACCAGTATCCTGCCTTCCCTGGGCCAGGTCAGGACCCCTCGCATTACTTAAATGCGATGTATGGGGTATTTGCTCGTGCCATGTATGCCCCTGGTGCACCTGCGGGTCCGATGGGTCCTTTGGTATTTAACTTAGGGGTGCCGCAAGTGTATCCTCAGGCCCCTTTCTATCCATTTTATCCAGCGACGCCGTCTTGGAATCCTCCGGCTCCGAGAACGTCGACGCCGCCGCTTCCATCCTCGCCGGCTCCTGCTTGACCTCGTTCGACGCCGGTGGCTCTGCCGGATCCACGGTCGACGATGGCACCGGCGCCGTTGGAGTCGATTACGGCGCCGCCGAGGATTCGAATTCGCTCCAGAAGGGAGACTCAGAGGATTATTGAGGAGCAGAGATACCTTCAGGAGGAAGCGGAAGATGGAGAATTGGTGGAGTCGGATGAGGTTTTTGACGAGCTTAAAGAGGCTAGTGGCTTGGACCGGTCTCCTGAGTGGGAGTTTACTCCGCCATCAGATGAGCCATCCAAGGACGTTGCACACTACCATGCAGTCATAAGGAGAGCTGCGGAGTTGCTTGATCTCCCACTTCCAACAACGGAGTTTAAGTCGAACATTTTGACTGAAGTGTTGCATTCTCCCACGGCGGTATCAGAGCCTTTGCTTCCCTTTAATGAGGCCATTGTGGAACCTGTGTTGGAGGTGTGGCGCAAACCTTTTTCTGCTCCTGCGGTCTCTAAGACGATCGCTAGGAGATACAGAGCGGCCCCAGGGGATCCAGAATTTTTGTCGTCTCATCCATCGCCTGAGAGCCTGGTAATTCAGGCGGCTTGTTCTGGGAAGTCTAAAGGAGCTTTTCCACACGTCCCTGGGGACAGAGAGGCAAAAAGGCTGGACCAATCGGCAAAGAAGGTGTTTTCATCAGCCAGCATGGCCTTGAAATCGACTAACGCCACATGTCTTTTGGGACGCTATGTACACGCGCTGATGGATTTGGCTAAGAAACTGGCGCCGAAACTACCTGATGAGGATAGATCTGGTTATAACGACATCTTGGCTGATGCTCAGGCGGCTGCGCGGCAAGTGATCCAAAGTGGGCTGGACACTGCAGATTTTGTTGCAAGGATCATGGGGTCGTCTGTTGCAACTAGGAGAAGTGCTTGGTTGAGAACTTCGGAGTTCTCTCAAGATGTGCAATCAACCCTATTGGATCTACCATTTGATGGGTCTGGCCTGTTTGGGAAAAAGGCAGATGCTGCTCTGGAAAGATTCAAAGAGAGCAAGGCATCTGCTAAATCTTTGGGACTCCAGTCTCAGTCGAGAGGGTCTTTTAAGAGGTACAGAGGTTTTGGAAGAACATCTGTTCAAACCTATAGGCAGACTCAGCAGCAGCAGCAAGGTTCCTCGTCGAGAGGTTACAGAGGAAGAATCAGGGGTCGCACACGTGGCCGTCAGCTCTCCTCCTCCTCTTCCTCTTCCTCAGCCCCTCCCACCAATGCAAAACAGCCCTAGATCCGCCATTCCGGATCATGCTGGTCCTGTGGGGGGCCGGCTTACCCATTTTCTACAAGATTGGGAATCTGTAACTACAGATCTCTGGGTTCTAGATCTTGTAGAGAATGGGTACGCCCTTCCCTTTCGGGAATTCCCTCCAAATTACCCTCCTTGCCAAGGGGCTTGCTCGGAGGACCACCGTCTTCTCCTGCAGGAGGAAGTCCTGAAGTTGTTTCAGAAAGGTGCGATAGAGGTGGTTCCAGAGCAGGAGAGGGGTCAGGGATGCTACTCCCGGTATTTCCTGATTCCGAAAAAGGACGGCAGGTTATGGCCGATATTGGACCTCAGAATCTTGAATCTTTATCTAAAACAAGAGAAGTTCAAGATGCTCACTCTTGCTCAGGTTCTTCAAGCGCTGAATCGGGAGGACTGGATGGTGTCCATCGACTTGCAGGGTGCGTATTTTCATATCCCAATCCTGAAGTCGCACAGAAAGTATCTCCGTTTCACGGTAGGGTCGCAACATTATCAGTTGGCGGTCCTCCCGTTTGGTCTTACTTCTGCACCTCGGGTCTTCACGAAGGTGATGGCAGTGGTGGCAGCCCATCTCAGAAGGTCAGGGATCTCAGTTTTCCCCTATCTGAACGACTGGCTGATCAAAGCGGAGTCTCCAGAGAAGGTGCTGCATCATCTGCGGGATACAACTCAACTGTTGTACAACTTGGGTTTTTCGATAAACGTGCCCAAATCTCACCTGGTGCCCTCTCAGCGCAACCTGTTCATAGGTGCGGTACTGGACACTACTGTTTGTCGAGCATTCCCTCTTCCTCAAAGGATTCTCGACATTCAGGAAATGATTCCTTTATTTTACAACGGAGCGGTTGTTCCGGTTCTGAAGGTCCTTCGCCTGCTCGGTCTGTTTGCTTCTTGCATTCTGTTGGTCAACCATGCACGCTGGCGCATGAGGGCGCTCCAGTGGTGCCTCCGCAAGCAGTGGTATCAGCACAAGGGAGATCTCAGGGAGTCTGTGAGGATCTCCAGAGAAGCTGCGGCGGATCTATCTTGGTGGGGCATGGAGGGCAATCTGTCTCAAGGAAAGCCCGTTCATCTTCCTCCATCGGTGGCCACAGTGATAACGGATGCATCCACCTTAGGGTGGGGTGCTCATCTGGGGGATCTGGAGATCAAGGGTCTTTGGTCTCCAGAGGAAAGGTTGCTTCACATCAACCTTCTGGAATTGCGGGCGATACGTTTGGCGCTCAAGGCCTTCCTCCCTTCCCTTCGCGCTCAGTCTGTTCAAGTCCTGACGGACAACACTACCGCGATGTGGTATATAAACAAACAGGGAGGAGTGGGGTCTCTGCAGAGAGGCCCTGCGTCTATGGTCCTGGGCTCAGGACCATCAGATTTGTCTGATGGCAAATCATCTGGCCGGGGTGCTGAACGTGCGTGCGGACAGTCTCAGTCGGCAGTTCTCCGCCGACCACGAGCGGAGGCTCCATCCGGAGGTGGTTCGTCACGTCTTTCGGACGTGGGGAGCTCCTCGGGTGGATCTATTTGCCACCCGCGAGAACGCGCACTGTCCGTTGTTCTGCAGTCTCCAGTATCCGATGCAGGGAGCGTTGGGGGACGCGTTTCAGCTGAGTTGGGGTTCACGACTCCTTTACGCGTTTCCTCCCATACCCTTGATTCCTCGGGTTCTGAGGAAGATTCGCCAAGACCGGGCCCATGTCATATTGATCGCCCCGGATTGGCCAAGAAGGGTGTGGTACACGGATCTTCACCTCTCCTCGTGCCCTCCGCTCCGTCTCCCTCTGAGGGCAGACCTCCTCTCGCAGTCGGAGGGGCAGGTTCTACACCCCCACCTCCAGAGCTTACACCTTCATGCCTGGAGATTGAACGGGGCAACCTGAATTCTTTCTCTCTCCTGCCGGATGTGGTGGATGTTATGTTATCGGCCAGGCGACACTCCACCAAATCTATTTATTCATATAGATGGTCTAAATTTTTTCTCTGGTGTGGAGAGAGGTCCATTGATCTCTTGTAGGCTCGTCTGTCTAATATTCTACAGTTTGCCCTTTCTCTTGCTCAGCAAGGCTTTGCTGTGGCTACTGTGAAAGGATATTTATCGGCTCTCCTTTGTTTGCCGGATCAGCCGTCGCTGTTCAAGTCACCTATTGTTCTTCGTTTTATAAAGGGCCTTACAAACAAGTTTCCTCCTACTCCCTTTATTGTGCCTCAATGGGACTTAAACCTTGTACTAACTTATCTTATGGGTTCTCCCTTCGAGCCCTTACACAATGTCCCTTGAGGCTGTTGTCCTTTAAGACAGTGTTCCTCGTTGCAATCACCTCGGCAAGGAGGGTAAGTGAGCTTCAAGCTCTAAGTTCAAAACCCCCATTCTTGACCATTCATGCTGAACGAATGGTACTCGGGACCAGGGCTGCGTTTTTGCCTAAGGTGGTAACTCCCTTCCATTTGGGGCAGTCCATTACCCTTCCTTCTTTCTATCCTCCCCCTTCCAAGGAGGAGGAGAGACTTCACCGCTTGGACCCTAAGAGGGCGGTGAGTTTCTATCTGGACAGGACAAGGGACTCCAGGATTGATGACCAGCTCTTTGTGGGCTTTGCTGGCTGCAGGAAAGGTCGAGCGGTGCACAAGCGCACCCTTTCCAGGTGGATTGTCTTGTGCATCAAGATATGCTACTCCCTAGCTGGTAAGGAGCCTCCGGAGGGTTTGAGGGCTCATTCTACCAGAGCAAAGTCTTCCACATCTGCCTTAACTAGGGGTGTTCCGGTGGAGGACATTTGTAGGGCGGCAATTTGGGCCTCCCTCCACACCTTCGCAAAAGATTATTGCTTAGACACCGAGGTGAGGAGGGTCGGACATTTTGCGCGATCCGTCCTTCAGGACTTTCTGGTATAGAAGGGTGGACACCCTCCTCCGGGAGTGGGGACTGCTGTGGAATCTATTCACAAGGTGAGGAATCCACTGGCAGATGTATCCATCAGAAGAACAAGTTACTTACCTTCGGTAACAATTTTTCTGGTGGATACAGTATCTGCCTGTGGATTCCTCACTGACCCACCCGCCTCCCCGTTGTCCATCCTTCTATACCAACAATTCTGTTGATGGTATTTCAAAATGTGTTTTGTTACTGTCAAGGGCATTATGTTTTTTTCTTGTGCCTTGCTATTTATTTTCCACACTGTGTGTGTTGATTTGCATATCATGTATTGTGTATATATATATATTGCTGTCAGTCCGTCCGTGTGCCTCGAAGGCACGGAAAAAAGGGGCGGAACTGACGTCATCACGCCGACGAGGTCTTCTTATGGAGCCGGTGACGTCAGCGGAGTCGCGAGCGGAGCCGTGTCTCTGTGACGTCGTCGTCGACCCCATCGGCGTGGACTGCTACAAAAGTTTCCGAATGTTGCTGGCACAGGGTATATTCACAAGGTGAGGAATCCACAGGCAGATTCTGTATCCACCAGAAAAAGCGTTACCGAAGGTAAGTAACTTGTTCGTTACGTTTCCAATTTTAAGATTTTTTTAATGTCTTTTGACCTCACAGACCAGGCTGAACATCCAAATCAAGATTGCAGAGTTACAGCCTCCCCAATGTAAGCCTTACAGGCACTTCGTTGAACAGAACTATAGGCCTGCAGAGCAGAAATCCGAATCCACAGTTTACCCCATTAAAGGGACCATATACTCTTCAGGGGCATGAAATGTTAAGCAAAGGTATCAAGCTTTGTCACCAATCATTGCTGCTGTTGCAAGCATTTCTGCAAATATTATGGCTGTTGACATTGATGCCGGCGTGCGTGCCTAACATGAATCGCAAGTGATTAAAAAGAACGTTTTATATAAAAGAACAATGAAAAATTGTCACGAACAAAAAACTCTCAGCTAGATGCCATATATAACCCTTAAGCCAGCCACGTTTCGACATGCTTTTGAGTCAGTTATTGCTGCAGTTGTTTTTAGCAATTCTTTTGGTAAATTCACCTCTCAATTTCCAGCATTCACATTGGTGAGTTTGGGAGCAATGATTTTTCTTTCACTTAGTACCTCAAGCTCAAAATACATCATTAAGCAAAGCTGAGTTAGAGGGAGAGCAATGATCGATATGTTAGCCTTGGGCAGTACATTAATACACTGAAGCCACGTACCGCGACGTCCGCAGTTGGCAGACTTTGCTACACTTTTGCAGTTGAAAATAGCACTAGTCTCCCCTCCAGCAGTGGGACAATCTTTTGTTTTGTAGCCTTGAGGATACATTTGTTCAGTGGAAGGAAGCTTTGTCTGAAGCGATCAGTTGCTTAGGAAAGATTTAGCATGTTATTACATACATTTTCTTATAATCTTATGGTTTGTGATTTCTGCAAAAAAACAAATCAGTTTCTCCTTTCCATGTAGACAATAAGAATTGGAAACAAAGTCAAAATAAGTAGAAAAGCCCCTTTTTGACTCCGCATGCCGCAGCACTACCAATATTTTGCACCGGACAGACACGTGAAATCGGCTGAATGACACCACTGCGCTGGTGTCCTCTAGATATATCTTACAAGGGGGCATGTTTTTTACTATAAACCGTCGGAGCGCAGAGCAATGCCAAATTTGGCAGGACCGCGCTTTGACATTTTGAAAACGCATTGATGCATTATATTTACTACTATATGGCGCACCCCTGTTTTTTACCTAGCGCTGGCACTAAAATTAGCTGCCTAGCGTCAACGCAGGCACCCTTGCACCAGTGCTTGCGTTGCATGAAATGATTGTTTATGTGCAGGAAGAGGCCCCTTCCTGCACACAAACAATCCATAAAGGCGATTTACTCCTATGTTTGCTGCATTGTGCAGCACACATAAAAGTAGCAAATCATCATTTAATGAATGTTTATGTGCAGGAATGGACATCTTTCTGCGCATAAACAATCATTAATAGCTTTTTGCTCTTTGTGTGTGTGTTGCAGAATGCAGTACACATGAGAAATAAAAGTATTTCTCCTTGTGCGCCATTCTAATGCCTGCTCTTGTATGGCATTAGTTTTTGCAGCTGCGACAGATTTACAACTCTTTGTAAATCTGGAGCAGTGTCAAAAAGCAATGGGTGTTGCGGTGGAACGCCCACAGCAACACCCATTGCACGAACCTTTGCTACAGAGTACCTAGTCAGAGACGCGCATATAAACAAGGTGGCGTTAAGCCACGCTAAGTGACTTACATATTGAAAAGGGTGCTACGCCACTGTAGCAACAAGTGACTCTCTGGTAGTGATAGGGGCTTGTAAATATGCCTCAAGGTTTACCCACTCTCCCTAGTCTAAAAAAGGACAGGAAGTTGTAGTCAGCAAGACCATCTTCAATCAGCCATTCCATGATCCCAGATTCCACCTCAATTTGTCCTTGATTATCAAACACATTGCATTCCTTTGTCGCACCCTGCTCTTTGGCCTCACCAGTACATTATTCAAGAATCCAACTCTTTTTCTGGACTCTGCATCCCTTTCAATTTTAACCTGCACACTCCCTTCTAAGCATAACCTTAAACATGCCGTCTTATAAACCCCCTTCAATATTCACTCCAATCTAGACTGATTCACCTAAATGAAAACACCTTCTTTAACTCCTTACAATTTCCCCACCTCATAGAGTTCCCTCATCCATAATGGGATCTCTCTCCACTCCGCCACTGCACTCCAGCATTGTCCTCATTAAGGGCCATATGTAGGAAGCTCAATACCGGTCGGTAACAGACGATTTTCGGTAAATATCCCGTTACCGACTGGTATTCAGGCTTTTGGTATGTAGGGGGGCACATTTCAGGATTCGGTAAATACCGAATCCTGAAATGATATGTAGGGGGGAGTGTGTGGTTGGTGTGGGGATTCGTTATTTACCACCAACTAAAAGTTGGTGGTAAATGACGAATGGCTGTAAAAAAGCATTTTTTTGCACTTTGAAGTGTGCAATGTGGCAGACATACATGCCCTTAGGGCATGTATGTGTGCCACATGTGCACACATGCAGGAATCAGGGGTGCAACAGGGTGTCACTGTGACACCCTGCCACCCTTGATTGTGCTCCCCCCATTACCGAATCGGTAAATACCGATTCTAAATTACCGACCCATTCCGAATCGGTAAATATTACCGATGGATTACCTACATATCATTTACCACTTCATAAATACCGAATCGGTAAAATTCGGTATTTATGAAGTGGTAAATGTTAGGCTACCTACATATGGCCCTAAATGATCACACTGCCCTCCAAATTCCATTCAACAGCCACTTGCATAATCAGTAAGCTTTTATTTTACTGTGTTAAACTCAGACCATCTTATCTTTAACTTTACCTCCCTTTTTTTTCTTTTCTTTGTCTAGTACCAGAAATGTTCCCCCTAGCTATCCAGGATATGACGAGGGACTTGAACGTCCTCTCCACAAATGTTGGCCATAATACCCTGATCTGATTGTTGTTAGACCTGGCATCTTTGGCGTGGTTACCCCTGACTTTTTGCCTCTACCTCCTGTATTTTTGATGCTATGCTGGATTTCGTTTTTGCTGGTTTAGATGCTTTGGGCACTTTGCCACTGCTGATCAGTGTCAAAGTGCAAGTGCTCCCTTGGTAAATTATTGTGTTGATTGGTTATCCATGATTGGGATATTTGTTTCACCTGTTAGCCCCTAGTAAAGTGCACTGAGTGTGCCAGGGCTGGTGATTCAAATGCTACTAGTGGGCTGCAGCACTGATTGTGCCACCCACAGGAGTAGCGCTAAAATGATGTCTTAGGCCTGCTTGCAGTGCCTATGTGCAGTCCAGGACTGCCATGTCGACCTGGCCAGTGCACCCACTGACCAGGCCTTATCCTTCCCTTTCTGTACATGTCAGGCATCCCTATGGTGGCCCTAGGTACCCCCCTGGGCTGGGTGCAGTGTATCTGAAAGGTAGGGCATGTACTGAGGTGTGTAACATGCCCTGGTAGTGAATCACAGCCATTTTCGTTTTTCACTGCTGAGAGGCTATCTTGCCCATAGGATAGAATGGGGAAGGCTGTTTACATGCCTATCTTCCCATAAGGGCAAGATAGAAAATCCAAGTTTGGTATCTCTGTGTTCAGAATTTAATCATACATCTTTTTAGCAAGATGGTTTTTAAATTCACTGTGTGAGAATAGCACTTTTTAGAAAGTAGCTATTCTCCTGTTTAACCTTCCTGTGTGCCTGTGTGCTGGTTGGCTGACTGGTGTCAGGTGATGTGCTAGGTGGCTCCAGGAGCCTGGATGAGTCAGCAGCAGGGTGAATAGGGAGATCTGCTTTAGATGGGTGGGAGGAGTAGTCCCTGGGTCTGAATAGGGCTGCCCCTGACAAACACAAAGCTGGCTCCACCCCCTGCTGGCCAGGCTGAGGACTCTGCCTCTGCTGGCACAAAGAAGGCTCCACCTCCTGCTGAGCGTCTAACGACCCTGCCCCTCACTCTGAAAGGAACCAGGTGCTCCAGAGCAGAGCACACCCAGGAACCGGTTTGAGCAGGGGAATCCCCCCACTGAAACACAAGAGACAAAGACTTGGAGGGGTATAAGAAGAGGACCCCAGACACCTAAAACTTTAGATCACTCTGGAACTAAGAAGAAACCTCTGCCAAGGAGAAAGCTGGAAGAAACTGAAGAGGAGAAGACTGCCTGCTTGCTGTTTTGCTTTGCTGCCAAGGAGAGGGGAAGGACTTTGCTGTGTCCCCTTCTTTTGATTCTGATCTCCAAGGGCCTGAGAAGAGCTGGCTCCCTGTTAAGAAGTCCCAGGAACAAAAGGACTTCACCACCAGCTCCCCTGGAACTCTGCTGAGAGAGTTCTGACCTGCCTTGGAGTGCTTGCCCAGTCTTGGGGCTTCAGGAGGTCGTTTTGCTGTGTTGAGGGAGCTGGGAAGCAGAAGCGTGAACAAGAGTGACTGGTACCCAGCGCATCATCCGATTGCGTGTCGCAAGACGAGAGTGCGTGGAAAATTTCATCGCGGCACCATCGCAACATGCAGGGTCTTCGCATCGCCGAGTGCGTCGAGCATCGTCCCGAAGCGTGAAGCTTCCTGCCATTGCGAGGGTTGTCGCAGAACCAGTTTGCGGGCCGCACCACTGCCGGTGCGTGAAAAGTCTCCAATCGCTGCGTGCGTCGACGCAGAGTCCCGTTCCGTGGCGCATCGAGAGTTGCGGCGCTGGAAGGCAACGCTGCGCCACGCATCGCACCACATCGAAGAGTGTCGCATCGAACCTGTGCGTGAAGCTTCCCCCTAAGAAACCTACACAACGAAAGCCAAAGGTATCGCATCCTCCCCCTACAGATCGGAGCCGGCGCATCCACCTCTGCTGCGTGAAGCAGGGCTGCTGCAAAGCCTCCCCAGGATCTCAGGAGCATCGCATCGCCTTTGCCATCTTCCTTGTTATAGCTTTTGGGAACCTTATCGCAACTACAGGTACTGTTGGGCACGAGAGTGTCGCATTTTGTGCATTGAGAGTCGCACTGTGCAGGACACTGATTTTGACATCCTGGAGTACTTTCTGCAAACTCTTGAACTATCTTTAAAGTAACCTTTTGAAGTATATGTTGGTTTGTCTGTAGTATTTGGTCTTGTGAAGTTTTTAGTAAAGATACCTTATTTTTCTAAAACTGGTGTGGAGTAAATCTGTGGTGTTTTCACTGTGTTACTGTGAGTGTTGGTACAAATACTTTACACATTGCCTTTGATAGCCTAGACTGCTCAGGCCAAGCTACCTAGAGGGTGAGCAGGGGTTATCTTAACAGTGTATCCCCCTTTCCCTGACTAGAAGCAAGGGTCCCTACTTGGACAGTGGTACCTACCCTGCCAACTAAAGACCCCCAGATCTAACATTGGTGGTCAGCGGTGAGGATTGAACTTGTATTTGTACTTGACCCACAGTAATTGGTGTACATCACTAGTTTAAGTGCAGACCAATAGACAACCACATACTATATTTTTTTGATTCTATTTTTGAGTAACTCTTCAAGAGCATCATGTCTCAGGTGGCAACAAGCGAGAAGGCAGAATTGGAGTTTTCCATTGCGGATTTATATTCATACAAAGTTGAAGATCTCAAGCAATTCTGCAAAGACCGTGGTTGCTCTTTTAAAAGCGGAGCTAGAAAAGATGTGCTACAAAGAGTCCTGAAGGCCTGGTGGGAGGCCCAAGAGGAAAGTGATGCAAATGAAGAGGATGGTTTTGTTCCCCAAGATCTGCCTGTGAGCAGACCAGTCTCAAGGGCTGGCAGCTCCCATTCCAGTAGGGGGCTCACTCCAGAGGAGCTGGAGGAGAATCAAAGGGTGAGAAACCATGAATTGGAAATTATGAAAATGAAGATGAAGCAATCAGAAGTAGACAAGGCGGCGGAGGAGAGCAAGAATGCCCGTGCCTTGGAGGAGAAGAAATTGCTTCTGGCTCATGAAGTGAGCATGAGAGAACTGGACATCAAGGCCAAGCAGGTGGAGTCCGGTTCAAATGGTGGCAGCGCACAGCCAGTGCCCTGAACAGCATTGGGGGGCGGGCCTGTGGAAACATTTTGAGGCTTCTGGGAGGAGTGCTCTAGAGCCCTTAGAATTAGCAGGTGCCATGACCTATCCCAATATGAAGGAGGCCCTATGTCTCAGGTATGGACTTACTCCAGAGCAGTATAGACTGCAGTTTAGAAATTCCAAGAAGAAAGAGTCTGAGACTTGGATGGAGTGTGTGAATCTGTACTCGCGGGCACTGGAAGGTTGGATGAAGGGCAGCAAGGTAACTGATTATAAGGGGTTGTTACATTTAATTAGTTGGGAGCACTTGAGTAGTCTATGTGTTCCAGAGCTGCGCCAGCATCTTTTAGATAGCAAGTTGACGGACCCCATTGAGCTTGCTAAGGAGGCGGACCGCTGGACCAGTACCAGGGTCCACAGAGGAATTGTGGGTACCGTTGCCAAAGGTGGGCAGGGTCCCCAGCAGAAGAGTGGGGGGGACAAGGGTAACCAAAAGGAGTTCTCACAAGGGCCCCAAAATAGTTCCCAGGGTAACCAGTCCCAGCCCCCCAAGTCCAAACCCAAACCAACCTGGCCCCCTAAGGGCAGGTCGGATAACAAGGGTCCCATTAAGTGTTATCACTGTCAGGAATTGGGTCACAAGTCTCCTGTGTGTCCCCAGAAATCCCAGGCACCCACTGGTGCTCCAACACCGGGTATAGCTAGTGTAGCTTTTGGGGGAGATTTAATTTCTAGTGATTTGGAGGGTTTAGCAGTTATGTCCCTTGTCTCTTTAGGAGACACAGAGATGGTCCAGGAAACCCCTGTCCCTGATAACACTAAGAAGTACAGGCAGTGGGTGACCATCAATGGGAGGAGGGTGGAGGCTCTCAGGGACACTGGAGCCAGTGTGACTACGGTCAGGTGTCAGTGGGTCCCTGAGGAGCTGATCATTCCAGACGTACTTCACCCAGTAGTGTTAGCTGACAACTCTGTGCGCCTTTGCAAGGTAGCACATGTTCCCTTTGAGTGGGGGGGGGTCTCAGGTCCTCTCAAAGTTGTTGTGAGTCCATCCATGCCAGTTGACTGTCTGCTAGGTAATGACCTGGAGAGTTCCCCGTGGAAGGAGGTGGAACGCCAGGCTCATTTGGAGATGTTGGGTTTGCCTGAGTGGGTCTGTGTGACCACCCGGTCCATGGCAGCCAGACAGGGTTGTGAAGCAGACCTGGAGCCTGAAACAGTGGCCCAGGTCCCTGCCAGAAAGAGGAAGGGCAGGGGGCGTGGTGCGTCCACCCCCGCTGTTCCCACGGTCCAGGAAGGAGCAGAACCTACGGGGGATGCCCTGGAGCCTACAGGGGAACAGGTCGCTGAGCTGGGAGACATACCTGAGCTGACCCATTGGCAGCAAGAGGGTGGTCCCTCCAGAGAGGAGTTCTGCCGTGCGCAGAAGACATGCCCTACTCTTGAAGGTCTGCGGCACCAGGCTGCAGACCAGGCAGCAGGTGCTGATCCGAAGAACTTTTTTCTCTACTGGGAGAATGACTTGTTGTACAGTGAGCCTAGGTTTGCTGAGCCGAGTGGATCACGTACCCTGGTGGTACCCGCAGGGTTCAGAGACTTCCTACTGGGTCTGGCTCACGACGTGCCGCTTGCAGGACATCTCGGGCAGGACAAGACCCGACAAAGGCTTGCCACCCACTTTTACTGGCCCGGGATGAAGACGGACGTCGCTTCCTTTTGTAAATCATGCCAGACTTGCCAGGCAAGTGGCAAGGCTGGAGGAAAATGCAAAGGCCCTCTCCAGCCTTTTCCGGTAGTGAGCACCCCTTTCGAGCGGGTGGGAATAGATATTGTGGGGCCACTGGACCCCAGGACCGCCTTAGGCAACAGGTTCATCCTGGTCCTGGTGGATCATGCCACCCGGTACCCGGAGGCTATCCCTCTCAGGACAACCACAGCCCCAGTGGTGGGCCGTGCGTTGATGGGGATCTTTTCCCGTGTGGGTTTCCCCAAAGAGGTGGTATCTGACCGGGGTACCAACTTCATCTCCAGGTATATGAAGTCTCTGTGGGAGGAGTGTGGGGTAACTTATAAGTTCACCACTCCTTACCACCCTCAAGGAAATGGGTTGGTTGAAAGGTTCAACCGGACCCTGAAAGGCATGATCATGGGGCTGACAGAGCCCATGAGACGGAAGTGGGACGTCTTTTTGCCATGCCTATTATTTGCCTACAGGGAGGTACCACAAAAGTCTCTAGGGTTCAGTCCCTTTGAGCTTTTGTACGGGCACCCTGTTAGAGGACCTCTCAGTCTGGTGAAGGAGGGTTGGGAGAAATCCCCGGGGAAAACCCCTCAGGATGTGTTCAGCTATGTGCTGGCCATCCGCAACCAGACACAGCGCTTCCGGGCCCTCGCTCAGGCGAACCTGGAAGCCAGCCAGGATGAGATGAAGAGGTGGTATGACCAGCATACCACTCTGATGGAATTTCAACCTGGGCAGATGGTGTGGGTGATGGCGCCAGTGGAGCCTTGCGCGCTCCAGGACAAGTGGACTGGGCCATATGAGGTGGTGGAGCGCAAGAGTGAGGTGACCTACCTGGTCAACTTGCGATCTCCCAGGAACCCCATGAGGGTCCTACACGTGAACCGCCTCAAACCCCATTTTGAGAGGTCTGAAATAACAATGCTACTGGCTACAGATGCAGGGATGGAGGAGGATAGCGATCCTCTTCCTGACCTCCTGGCAGCTAAGGAGCAAGATGGGTCAGTGGATGGAGTGGTCCTCTCGCCCACCCTGACCCCAGAACAGCAGAGGGACTGTCGCCATGTGTTGGGTCAGTTTGCATCTCTGTTCTCCCTGACCCCCGGTATCACCAACTGGTGTGTCCATGACGTGGACACGGGAGATAGCATGCCTGTGAAACAGAAGTTTTACCGGGTGGCTGACAAGGTCAGGGCCAGCATCAAGAAGGAGGTTTCTAAGATGTTGGAGCTAGGGGTGATTGAGCCCTCCAGCAGCCCCTGGGCTAGCCCAGTGGTACTTGTACCGAAAGCTGCTGCGCCAGGTGCCACTCCAGAACTTAGGTTTTGTGTGGACTACCGTGGGCTCAATGCTGTCACGAAGACTGATGCACACCCCATCCCCAGAGCTGATGAGCTCGTGGATCGGTTGGGAGCTGCCAACTACCTCAGCACGTTTGACTTAACTTCTGGGTACTGGCAGATTGCCTTAACTGATGGGGCCAAGGAGAGGTCTGCGTTTTCAACGCCAGAGGGGCACTTCCAGTTCCGTGTCATGCCCTTTGGGTTGAAGAACGCCCCTGCCACATTCCAGAGACTGGTCAACCAGGTACTGTCCGGGCTGGAGCAATTCAGCGCCGCATATCTGGATGACATCGCTGTGTTCAGCTCCACTTGGGAAGAACACTTGCAACACCTCTGCGCAGTGTTGAAGGCTCTGCATAGTGCAGGCCTCACTATCAAGGCCAGTAAGTGCCAGATAGGGCAGGGTTCGGTGGTGTATTTGGGACACCAGGTAGGAAGCGGCCAGGTGGCGCCCCTACAAGCCAAGATAGATACCATCCGGGCTTGGGAACCCCCCAAAACCCAGACAGCGGTGAGAGCCTTCTTAGGACTCACCGGGTACTATCGCCGTTTTGTCAAGGGGTATGGCACCATTGTGGCTCCCTTGACAGAACTAACTTCCAAGAAGTTACCGAAGAAAGTGATTTGGACCAGTGCCTGCCAAGAAGCTTTTGATGCCCTGAAGGAGGCCATGTGTACAGCACCTGTACTCAAGGCGCCTGACTTCTCCAAGGAGTTCATAGTGCAGACAGATGCTTCTGAGCATGGAGTGGGAGCGGTGCTCTCACAACTAAATGATGAGGACTTGGACCAACCTGTAGCTTTCATTAGTAGGAGGCTACTTCCCAGGGAACAGAGGTGGAGTGCGATTGAAAGGGAAGCTTTTGCTGTGGTCTGGGCGCTGAAGAAGCTGAGGCCCTACTTGTTTGGGACTCACTTCCGGGTTCAGATGGACCACAGGCCCCTCAGATGGTTGATGCAGATGAGGGGTGAGAATCCTAAGCTGTTGAGGTGGTCCATTTCCCTACAGGGGATGGACTTTACGGTGGAACACCGCCCCGGTACAGAACACGCCAACGCTGATGGTCTGTCCAGGTTTTTCCGCCTTAGCGATGAGAACTCCCAAGAGGGTGTGTAGTTCTCCCCACTTTCAGCTGGAGGGGACACGTGTTAGACCTGGCATCTTTGGCGTGGTTACCCCTGACTTTTTGCCTCTACCTCCTGTATTTTTGATGCTATGCTGGATTTCGTTTTTGCTGGTTTAGATGCTTTGGGCACTTTGCCACTGCTGATCAGTGTCAAAGTGCAAGTGCTCCCTTGGTAAATTATTATGTTGATTGGTTATCCATGATTGGGATATTTGTTTCACCTGTTAGCCCCTAGTAAAGTGCACTGAGTGTGCCAGGGCTGGTGATTCAAATGCTACTAGTGGGCTGCAGCACTGATTGTGCCACCCACAGGAGTAGCGCTAAAATGATGTCTTAGGCCTGCTTGCAGTGCCTATGTGCAGTCCAGGACTGCCATGTCGACCTGGCCAGTGCACCCACTGACCAGGCCTTATCCTTCCCTTTCTGTACATGTCAGGCATCCCTATGGTGGCCCTAGGTACCCCCCTGGGCTGGGTGCAGTGTATCTGAAAGGTAGGGCATGTACTGAGGTGTGTAACATGCCCTGGTAGTGAATCACAGCCATTTTCGTTTTTCACTGCTGAGAGGCTATCTTGCCCATAGGATAGAATGGGGAAGGCTGTTTACATGCCTATCTTCCCATAAGGGCAAGATAGAAAATCCAAGTTTGGTATCTCTGTGTTCAGAATTTAATCATACATCTTTTTAGCAAGATGGTTTTTAAATTCACTGTGTGAGAATAGCACTTTTTAGAAAGTAGCTATTCTCCTGTTTAACCTTCCTGTGTGCCTGTGTGCTGGTTGGCTGACTGGTGTCAGGTGATGTGCTAGGTGGCTCCAGGAGCCTGGATGAGTCAGCAGCAGGGTGAATAGGGAGATCTGCTTTAGATGGGTGGGAGGAGTAGTCCCTGGGTCTGAATAGGGCTGCCCCTGACAAACACAAAGCTGGCTCCACCCCCTGCTGGCCAGGCTGAGGACTCTGCCTCTGCTGGCACAAAGAAGGCTCCACCTCCTGCTGAGCGTCTAACGACCCTGCTCCTCACTCTGAAAGGAACCAGGTGCTCCAGAGCAGAGCACACCCAGGAACCGGTTTGAGCAGGGGAATCCCCCCACTGAAACACAAGAGACAAAGACTTGGAGGGGTATAAGAAGAGGACCCCAGACACCTAAAACTTTAGATCACTCTGGAACTAAGAAGAAACCTCTGCCAAGGAGAAAGCTGGAAGAAACTGAAGAGGAGAAGACTGCCTGCTTGCTGTTTTGCTTTGCTGCCAAGGAGAGGGGAAGGACTTTGCTGTGTCCCCTTCTTTTGATTCTGATCTCCAAGGGCCTGAGAAGAGCTGGCTCCCTGTTAAGAAGTCCCAGGAACAAAAGGACTTCACCACCAGCTCCCCTGGAACTCTGCTGAGAGAGTTCTGACCTGCCTTGGAGTGCTTGCCCAGTCTTGGGGCTTCAGGAGGTCGTTTTGCTGTGTTGAGGGAGCTGGGAAGCAGAAGCGTGAACAAGAGTGACTGGTACCCAGCGCATCATCCGATTGCGTGTCGCAAGACGAGAGTGCGTGGAAAATTTCATCGCGGCACCATCGCAACACGCAGGGTCTCCGCATCGCCGAGTGCGTCAAGCATCGTCCCGAAGCGTGAAGCTTCCTGCCATTGCGAGGGTTGTCGCAGAACCAGTTTGCGGGCCGCACCACTGCCGGTGCGTGAAAAGTCTCCAATCGCTGCGTGCGTCGACGCAGAGTCCCGTTCCGTGGCGCATCGAGAGTTGCGGCGCTGGAAGGCAACGCTGCGCCACGCATCGCACCACATCGAAGAGTGTCGCATCGAACCTGTGCGTGAAGCTTCCCCCTAAGAAACCTACACAACGAAAGCCAAAGGTATCGCATCCTCCCCCTACAGATCGGAGCCGGCGCATCCACCTCTGCTGCGTGAAGCAGGGCTGCTGCAAAGCCTCCCCAGGATCTCAGGAGCATCGCATCGCCTTTGCCATCTTCCTTGTTATAGCTTTTGGGAACCTTATCGCAACTACAGGTACTGTTGGGCACGAGAGTGTCGCATTTTGTGCATTGAGAGTCGCACTGTGCATGACACTGATTTTGACATCCTGGAGTACTTTCTGCAAACTCTTGAACTATCTTTAAAGTAACCTTTTGAAGTATATGTTGGTTTGTCTGTAGTATTTGGTCTTGTGAAGTTTTTAGTAAAGATACCTTATTTTTCTAAAACTGGTGTGGAGTAAATCTGTGGTGTTTTCACTGTGTTACTGTGAGTGTTGGTACAAATACTTTACACATTGCCTTTGATAGCCTAGACTGCTCAGGCCAAGCTACCTAGAGGGTGAGCAGGGGTTATCTTAACAGTGTATCCCCCTTTCCCTGACTAGAAGCAAGGGTCCCTACTTGGACAGTGGTACCTACCCTGCCAACTAAAGACCCCCAGATCTAACAATTGTGAATTATTTTTCTCTATCCCTTAACATTCTTGCAAAAGTCTCTACATCTCAACATCATTCTCCTTCACACACAAGCATGTATACTTTCAAGACAATAGATTCTCTCCCCTTTATTTCATTCCCACGTTCTTTTCTCAGTGCATTTGCTTTTTCTTCCTTTGTATTTTCCCCTTAACTGCTTCTCCCTCTAACTTCCATTCTGCCTCACTAGATGATCATTCTCATTTGTGCACCTGTGACCCTCTTCCCAGCTACACTCCCTAATGTGACATGTCTATTGAAGCAGTGCCTACTCCCTCTGGCTCATCCCTCAACTGCCACCAAAATCATAAGAAATTGTACATGTGGAAAAATAGATGGCCAAGGCAAACTTCAATGATGTTCCACTGGATGAGCACCTCCCCCGTGACCCAAAGGTTCAAACAGAAGAAATATTCAACTTGGATTCCGATGCCCTTGCGGAGGAGAACATAGATTATGGCCGCATGGAGGATAATGAATTAGATACTGGTCTCCTCCCAAAATACAATATGGATGCTGCTTGTATCTTGGCCTACACAATGCGAGCGGCCTTGATACCTAACTTGAGGAGGACATTTACTACCCCTTCTATTCCTGTTTTGGAGGAAATTTCCTCATTTACAACTATAGTTCGGAATGCAGCTGAAGCCTTAAAGTCGGTATTTTCTTCCACCGAAATATAATCCAAAAATTCTAAGTGAGATCTTTAAGACCTCCTCCTCAGGGGTGGAACTCTTGCTTCCATATAGTTAGGCCATCTTGGATCCAATTATGGCTGCATGGGAGAAGCCCTTCAAATGCCATAGGCCTTCTCCAAGTAACACTCAGGTTCTGTCTTTCCACCCTTCCTTCTCGAAGCAGAACCCAAATGTTTTCCAAACAGAGAGTCAAAGAAAGTTGGTGCAATGGTCCAGAAAGTCTTTGCCTCAGGCAGCCTGGCTGTGCACACTGCTAATGCCGTCTAGCTTTTGTGGACATATGTGCATGCAATCTGGAAATTTGGCACCTTACATTGGTCAACTTGCCACACTACTTGAAGAAACCTTTATAAGACCTGGTGAACAATAGGTTGCATGTGTCCAAACAGAGTTGCTTAGTCTACGGACACTGGTATTATGCTCTAACTGCTGCTTGGAGGTGTTCAACTGCCTTTCCTGGTGATGTTCAAGCCACACTTCGACATTGTCGATCTTCCTTATTTCCAGACAACTTCTGTATATAGAAGCAACTGTTCAGTAGGCAAGGATATCTAAACAGGCAGAAAAATAGCCTTCCACTCCTCTCATATGGCTTCTCCTGTGACATATCTACCTAGAAAAGGAGTAAGTTATCCAACTTCATGTTTTTTTTATTCTGTGTATGGTAACGTCTATCAGATCGCTGTTTCAAGGTAAGTATTATTATACTTAAATGTATATATTGTTCAAGGATAATCTATAATGATTCCATTACCAAATCCTTTATAAACAGCCTTATCCTTGGTATATCGCCCAGCAAAAGCTGACCCAACGGGAAGCAATTTCAAACTTTTGTCCCTCATTCAAGAGCAAGTAAGGACTCACTTTAACCATCCTCAATTACCTTGTAAAGTTGTGGGAGCCCTGTTTATCCTGGACAAAGTGTTTTATCCACATGTATTGGGAGCACACAACCACTGCTTGACTCCAATGTGGCAAAGAGTGAAATAGGGTTTTCCCCTTAAGAACCATTAGGGCATGAGCAGTAGACATTTCTAACAACACAAAGGCAGACACCCCAATCAACCATAAATTCAGCTCAGTAGACTTTAGTTTATTACATGATCACTAGGAAGAGAATGTAAAACCCATTTCATTCATTCATACGACAATATCAAAATCAGCAACTTACACAATTGTTACGAACTGAATCAGTACTTAATCACAATGTCAATGGTGCAAGAGTGAAAACATTCCCTTCACCTGCTATATGTGTGAAAAAGAAAAAAAAATAGGACCAGTTAAAATAATGAGTGGTGTCGTATATGATGTCATTTTTCAAAAAAGATAACCATTTGGCTATAGTGTCAAAATCATGTTGTTTTAACCCCTTCGCTGCCAGGCCTTTTCCCCCTCCTGTGCCAGGCCTTTTTTTGGCTATTTGGGGTAGTGCGCGCTTAGTCCCCTGTAACTTTTTGACCGCATTAGGTAGCCACGCCAAATTTGCGTCCTTTTCTTCCAACATCATGGGGATTCTAAAGGTACTCAAGGTTTGTGGATTCCCCTGGAGGGGTCACAGAAAAGAGCCAAAATACAGCAACATTTTGTTTTTTTTGGAAAAATTGGAAAAACAGGCTGCAAATGAAAGCATCTGGGTTTTTCCCTGCAAATGTTATCAAAAAAGGGTTTGTGGGGTTGAAATCACAATTTTCCCAGCTTTTCGGGGATACCTGACTTTTGTCAGAAACCCAACATATTTTACACAGTTTTGGCATTTTTCTGGGACACAGCCTATTTTTGATATTTTTTGTGCTTTTGACCTCCTTCCAGTTAATGGCAGAAATGGGTACAAAAGCAATAATGGATCCTGGAAAGCTATACATTTTCGAAAAGAAGACAACATTCTGAATTCCGGAAGGGGTCATTTGTGTAGATCCATCAAGGTTTTTTTATAGAAACACACAGTTAAATGTAGGATAAATTGAAATTTAGTTGAAAAAAACAGCCTTTTGTGTCAACGTTTTCACTTGTAACTTCTTCTAATTATGACAGCTCTTTGAAAGAAATATACCGTTGCATCCGCTGGACATTTCTGGTTGTGGGGATATATAGGACTTGTAGGTTCACCAAGAACCCGACGAACCCAGAGCCAAAAACTGAGTAGTAACTTGCAATGGTTTTTTATTATGTACCGGGTATATAGTAATTATTCTGTAAAAAAGTGTACATGGAAAAATCGGTATGAAAGACACCTATGTATTTCTGAAATGGGAACAAAATATAGAGTTTAGAAACAGTAGATATTTGCACATTTCTGAAATTGGGAATACTCATACTAGCATGAGAATTATCAGTCATTTTTTAGAATGACTTCTTTTTTACACAATATCTTTCATTTGGAAAGCAGAAATGCATGGAAAGTCAATAGATAATAACAGTTCCTTTACAAAATTCAATTACCCTAAGTCTCCCGATAAAAATGGTACCTCACTTCTGTGGGTAGGCATAGTGCCCACGACAGGAAACGGCGCAAAACGCAACGTGGTCACAACTCAATATCGCAGTGAAAATTTACCCTTTTTTTGCAAAGTGCCTAGCTCTAGTTTTTGAACCCTAGCTCTGCGGGCACCTTGGGAAACCTAGCAAACCTATACATTTTTGAAAACTAGACACCCAGGGGAATCCAGGATGGGGTGACTTGACTGCCTCCCACCAGGGTCTGTTACCCAGAATCCCTTGCAAACCTAAATAATTGTAAAAAAAAACACATTTTCCCCACATTTCTGTCGTGGAAACTTCCGGAATCTGCGTGGATCCACAAATTTCCACCCACCCCGCGTTCCCCAAAGTCTTACGAGAAAAACGGTACCTCACTTGTGTGGGTCGGCCTAGTGCCCGCAACAGGAAACGGCGCAAAACGCAACGTGGTCACAGCTCAATTTCGCAGTAAAAAATGACCCTTTTTTGGCAAAATGACTGGCTGTAGTTTTTGAACCCTATCTCTGTGGGCACCTTGGGAAACCTAGCAAACCTATACATTTTTGAAAAGTAGACACCCGGGGGAATCCAGGATGGGGTGACTTGAGTGCCTCCCACCAGGGTCTATTACCCAGAATCCCTTGCAAACCTAAAAAATTGTCAAAAAAAACACATTTTCCCCACATTTCTGTCGTGGAAAGTTCCGGAATCTGCGTGGATCCACAAATTTCCACCCACCCCGCGTTCCCCAAAGTCTTACGAGAAAAACGGTACCTCACTTGTGTGGGTCGGCCTAGTGCCCGCGACAGGAAACGGCGCAAAACGCAACCTGGTCACACCTCAATTTCGCAGTGAAAAATGACCCTTTTTTGGAAAAATGACTAGCTGTAGTTTTTGAACCCTATCTCTGTGGGCACCTTGGGAAACCTAGCAAACCTATACATTTTTGAAAAGTAGACACCCAGGGGAATCCAGGATGGGGTGACTTGACTGCCTCCCACCAGGGTCTGTTACCCAGAATCCCTTGCAAACCTAAAAAATTGTCAAAAAAAACACATTTTCCCCACATTTCTGTCGTGGAAAGTTCCGGAATCTGCGTGGATCCACAAATTTCCACCCACCCCGCGTTCCCCAAAGTCTTACGAGAAAAACGGTACCTCACTTGTGTGGGTCGGCCTAGTGCCCGCGACAGGAAACGGCGCAAAACGCAACCTGGTCACACCTCAATTTCGCAGTGAAAAATGACCCTTTTTTGGAAAAATGACTAGCTGTAGTTTTTGAACCCTATCTCTGTGGGCACCTTGGGAAACCTAGCAAACCTATACATTTTTGAAAAGTAGACACCCAGGGGAATCCAGGATGGGGTGACTTGACTGCCTCCCACCAGGGTCTGTTACCCAGAATCCCTTGCAAACCTAAAAAATTGTCAAAAAAACCACCTTTTCCCCACATTTCTGTCGTGGAAAGTTCCGGAATCTGCGTGGATCCCCAAATTTCCACCCAACCCGCGTTCCCCAAAGTCTTACGAGAAAAACGGTACCTCACTTGTGTGGGCCGGCCTAGTGCCCGCGACAGGAAACGGCGCAAAACGCAACCTGGTCACACCTCAATTTCGCAGTGAAAAATGACCCTTTTTTGGAAAAATGACTAGCTGTAGTTTTTGAACCCTAGCTCTGCGGGCACCTTGGGAAACCTAGCAAACCTATACATTTTTGAAAACTAGACACCCAGGGGAATCCAGGATGAGGTGACTTGACTGCCTCCCACCAGGGTCTGTTACCCAGAATCCCTTGCAAACCTAAATAATTGTAAAAAAAAAAACACATTTTCCCCACATTTCTGTCGTGGAAAGTTCCGGAATCTGCGTGGATCCACAAATTTTCACCCACCCCGCATTCCCCAAAGTCTTACGAGAAAAACGGTACCTCACTTGTGTGGGTCGGCCTGGTGCCCGTAACAGGAAACTGCGCAAAACGCATCCTGGTCACACCTCAATTTCGCAGTGAAAAATGACCCTTTTTTGGAAAAATGACTATCTGTAGTTTTCGAACCCTAGCTCTGCGGGCACCTTGGGAAACCTAGAAAACCTACACATTTTTGAAAACTAGACACCCAGGGGAATCCAGGATGGGGTGACTTGACTGCCTCCCACCAGGGTCTGTTACCCAGAATCCCTTGCAAACCTAAAAAATTGTCAAAAAAAACACATTTTCCCCACATTTCTGTCGTGGAAAGTTCCGGAATCTGCGTGGGTCCACAAATTTCCACCCACCCCGCGTTCCCCAAAGTCTTACGAGAAAAATGGTACCTCACTTGTGTGGGTCGGCCTAGTGCCCGCGACAGGAAACGGCGCAAAATGCAACCTGGTCACACCTCAATTTCGCAGTGAAAAATGACCCTTTTTTGGAAAAATGACTAGCTGTAGTTTTTGAACCCTATCTCTGTGGGCACCTTGGGAAACCTAGCAAACCTATACATTTTTGAAAAGTAGACACCCAGGGGAATCCAGGATGGGGTGACTTGAGTGCCTCCCACCAGGGTCTGTTACCCAGAATCCCTTGCAAACCTAAAAAATTGTCCAAAAAAACCACCTTTTCCCCACATTTCTGTCGTGGAAAGTTCCGGAATCTGCGTGGATCCACAAATTTCCACCCAACCCGCGTTCCCCAAAGTCTTACGAGAAAAACAGTACCTCACTTGTGTGGGCCGGCCTAGTGCCCGCGACAGGAAACGGCGCAAAACGCAACCTGGTCACACCTCAATTTCGCAGTGAAAAATGACCCTTTTTTGGAAAAATGACTAGCTGTAGTTTTTGAACCCTAGCTCTGCGGGCACCTTGGGAAACCTAGCAAACCTATACATTTTTGAAAACTAGACACCCAGGGGAATCCAGGATGAGGTGACTTGACTGCCTCCCACCAGGGTCTGTTACCCAGAATCCCTTGCAAACCTAAATAATTGTAAAAAAAAACACATTTTCCCCACATTTCTGTCGTGGAAAGTTCCGGAATCTGCGTGGATCCACAAATTTTCACCCACCCCGCATTCCCCAAAGTCTTACGAGAAAAACGGTACCTCACTTGTGTGGGTCGGCCTGGTGCCCGTGACAGGAAACTGCGCAAAACGCATCCTGGTCACACCTCAATTTCGCAGTGAAAAATGACCCTTTTTTGGAAAAATGACTATCTGTAGTTTTCGAACCCTAGCTCTGCGGGCACCTTGGGAAACCTAGAAAACCTACACATTTTTGAAAACTAGACACCCAGGGGAATCCAGGATGGGGTGACTTGACTGCCTCCCACCAGGGTCTGTTACCCAGAATCCCTTGCAAACCTAAAAAATTGTCCAAAAAAACACATTTTCCCCACATTTCTGTCGTGGAAAGTTCCGGAATCTGCGTGGATCCACAAATTTCCACCCACCCCGCATCCCCCAAAGTCTTACGAGAAAAACGATACCTCACTTGTGTGGGTCAGCCTAGTGCCCGCCACAGGAAACTGCGCAAAACGCAACCTGGTCACACCTCAATTTCGCAGTGAAAAATGACCCTTTTTTGGAAAAATGACTAGCTGTAGTTTTTGAACCCTACCTCTGCGGGCACCTTGGGAAACCTAGCAAACCTATACATTTTTGAAAACTAGACACCCAGGGGAATCCAGGATGGTGTGACTTGACTGCCTCCCACCAGGGTCTGTTACCCAGAATCCCTTGCAAACCTAAAAAATTGTCAAAAAAAAGACATTTTCCCCACATTTCTGTCGTGGAAAGTTCCGGAATCTGCGTGGATCCACAAATTTCCACCCACCCTGCGTTCCCCAAAGTCTTACGAGAAAAACGGTACATCACTTGTGTGGGTCAGCCTAGTGCCCGCCACAGGAAACGGCGCAAAACGCAACCTGGTCACACCAATTTCGCAGTGAAAAATGACCCTTTTTTGGAAAAATGACTAGCTGTAGTTTTTGAACCCTAGCTCTGCGGGCACCTTGGGAAACCTAGCAAACCTACACATTTTTGAAAACTAGACACCCAGGGGAATCCAGGATGGGGTGACTTGACTGCCTCCCACCAGGGTCTGTTACCCAGAATCCCTTGCAAACCTAAAAAAGTGTCAAAAAAACACATTTTCCCCACATTTCTGTCGTGGAAAGTTCCGGAATCTGCGTGGGTCCACACATTTCCACCCACCCCGCGTTCCCCAAAGTCTTACGAGAAAAATGGTACCTCACTTGTGTGGGTCGGCCTAGTGCCCGCGACAGGAAACGGCGCAAAACGCAACCTGGTCACACCTCAATTTCGCAGTGAAAAATGACCCTTTTTTGGAAAAATGACTAGCTGTAGTTTTTGAACCCTAGCTCTGCGGGCACCTTAGGAAACCTAGCAAACCTATACATTTTTGAAAACTAGACACCCAGGGGAATCCAGGATGGGGTGACTTGACTGCCTCCCACCAGGGTCTGTTACCCAGAATCCCTTGCAAACCTAAAAAATTGTCAAAAAAACCACCTTTTCCCCACATTTCTGTCGTGGAAAGTTCCGGAATCTGCGTGGATCCACAAATTTCCACCCAACCCGCGTTCCCCAAAGTCTTACGAGAAAAACGGTACCTCACTTGTGTGGGCCGGCCTAGTGCCCGCGACAGGAAACGGCGCAAAACGCAACCTGGTCACACCTCAATTTCGCAGTGAAAAATGACCCTTTTTTGGAAAAATGACTAGCTGTAGTTTTTGAACCCTAGCTCTGCGGGCACCTTGGGAAACCTAGCAAACCTATACATTTTTGAAAACTAGACACCCAGGGGAATCCAGGATGAGGTGACTTGACTGCCTCCCACCAGGGTCTGTTACCCAGAATCCCTTGCAAACCTAAATAATTGTAAAAAAAAAACACATTTTCCCCACATTTCTGTCGTGGAAAGTTCCGGAATCTGCGTGGATCCACAAATTTTCACCCACCCCGCATTCCCCAAAGTCTTACGAGAAAAACGGTACCTCACTTGTGTGGGTCGGCCTGGTGCCCGTGACAGGAAACTGCGCAAAACGCATCCTGGTCACACCTCAATTTCGCAGTGAAAAATGACCCTTTTTTGGAAAAATGACTATCTGTAGTTTTCGAACCCTAGCTCTGCGGGCACCTTGGGAAACCTAGAAAACCTACACATTTTTGAAAACTAGACACCCAGGGGAATCCAGGATGGGGTGACTTGACTGCCTCCCACCAGGGTCTGTTACCCAGAATCCCTTGCAAACCTAAAAAATTGTCAAAAAAAACACATTTTCCCCACATTTCTGTCGTGGAAAGATCCGGAATCTGCGTGGGTCCACAAATTTCCACCCACCCCGTGTTCCCCAAAGTCTTACGAGAAAAATGGTACCTCACTTGTGTGGGTCGGCCTAGTGCCCGCGACAGGAAACGGCGCAAAACGCAACCTGGTCACACCTCAATTTCGCAATGAAAAATGACCCTTTTTTGGAAAAATGACTAGCTGTAGTTTTTGAACCCTAGCTCTGCGGGCACCTTGGGAAACCTAGCAAACCTATACATTTTTGAAAACTAGACACCCAGGGGAATCCAGGATGAGGTGACTTGACTGCCTCCCACCAGGGTCTGTTACCCAGAATCCCTTGCAAACCTAAAAAATTGTCAAAAAAACCACATTTTCCACACATTTCTGTCGTGGAAAGTTCTGGAATCTGCGTGGATCCACAAATTTCCACCCACCCCGCGTTCCCCAAAGTCTTACGAGAAAAACGGTACCTCACTTGTGTGGGTCGGCCTAGTGCCCGCGACAGGAAACGGCGCACAACGCAACCTGGTCACACCTCAATTTCGCAGTGAAAAATGACCCTTTTTTGGAAAAATGACTAGCTGTAGTTTTTGAACCCTAGCTCTGCGGGCACCTTGGGAAACCTAGCAAACCTATACATTTTTGAAAACTAGACACCCAGGGGAATCCAGGATGGGGTGACTTGACTGCCTCCCACCTGGGTCTGTTACCCAGAATCCCTTGCAAACCTAAAAAATTGTGAAAAAACCCACATTTTCCCCACATTTCTGTCGTGGAAAGTTCCGGAATCTGCGTGGATTCACAAATTTCCACCCACCCCGCGTTCCCCAAAGTCTTATGAGAAAAACGGTACCTTACTTGTGTGTGTTGGCCTAGTGCCCGCGACAGGAAACGGCGCAAAACATAGTGAGGTGACATCAAAATTGCCTATCTCAAAACCACCTGATTTTGCAAGGGGGGTCACTTGGGTTTTTGGCCCGGTGCACGGCGGCCATCTAGGGAAGCCTACCAACCCATACATTTCTGAAAACTAGACACCCGGGGGCTTCCAGGGAGGTATGGCTTGCATGGATCCCCCAACGTTTCCTTACCCAGAATCCCCTGCAAACCTCAATTTCAGCTGAAAAAATCACTTTTTTCACAATTTTTTGTGTGGGAAAGTTGTGGCATCACCGGGCTCACTCAAATTTCACACCTCCCAGCGTTCCCCTGGGTCTCCCGGTAAAAATGGTGCCTCACTTGTGTGGGAGGCCCAAGTACCCGCGACAGGCAAGGGCACAAAACGTAGTGATGCGACATCAACATTGCCTATCCCAAATGTCGCATCAGTACGTTTTGGGCCCTTGCCTGCCGAGGGTACTTGGGCCTCCCACACAAGTGAGGCACCATTTTTACCGGGAGACCCGGGGGAACGCTGGGTGGTGGTAAATTTGTGTGAGCCCGGTGATGCCACTACTTTCCCACCCCAAAATGTGTGAAAAAAGTGATTTTTTCAGCAGAAATTGAGGTTTGCAGGGGATTCTGGGTAAGGAAACGTTGGGGGATCCACGCAAGCCATACCGCCCTGGAAGCCCCCGGTGTCTAGTTTTCAGAAATGTATGGGTTTGGTAGGTTTCCCTAGATGGCTGCCGTGCACCGGGCCAAAAACCCAAGAGATCCCCCTTGCAAAACCAGGTGGTTTTGAGATAGGCAATGTTGATGTCGCATCACTACGTTTTGGGCCCTTGCCTGTCGCGGGTACTTGGGCCTCCCACACAAGTGAGGCACCATTTTTACCGGGAGACCCAGGGGAACGCTGGGAGGTGTGAAATTTGAGTGAGCCCGGTGATGCCACAACTTTCCCACACAAAAAATTGTGAAAAAAGTGATTTTTTCAGCTGAAATTGAGGTTTGCAGGGGATTCTGGGTAAGGAAACGTTGGGGGATCCATGCAAGCCATACCTCCCTGGAAGCCCCCGGGTGACTAGTTTTCAGAAATGTATGGGTTTGGTAGGTTTCCCTAGATGGCCTCAGTGCACCGGGCCAACCAAAAACCCAAGAGACCCCCCTTGCAAAACCAGGTGTTTTTGAGATAGGCAATGTTGATGTTGCATCACTACGTTTTGGGCCCTTGCCTGTCGCGGGTACTTGGGCCTCCCACACAAGTGAGGCACCATTTTTACCGGTAGACCCAGGGGAACCCTGGGAGGTGGGAAATTTGAGTGAGCCCGGTGATGCCACAACTTTCCCACACAAAAAAGTGTGAAAAAAGTGATTTTTTCAGCTAAAATTGAGGTTTGCAGGGGATTCTGGGTAAGGAAACATTGGGGGATCCACGCAAGCCATACCTCCCTGGAAGCCCCCGGGTGTCTAGTTTTCAGAAATGTATGGGTTTGGTAGGTTTCCCTAGATGGCCGCTGTGCACCGGGCCAAAAACCCAAGAGACCCCCCTTGCAAAACCAGGTGGTTTTGAGATAGGCAATGTTGATGTCGCATCACTACGTTTTGGGCCCTTGCCTGTCGCGGGTACTTGGGCCTCCCACACAAGGGAGGCACAATTTTTACCGGGAGACCAGGGGAACGCTGGGAGGTGTGAAATTTGAGTGAGCCCGATGATGCCACAACTTTCCCACACAAAAAAGTGTGAAAAAAGTGATTTTTTTCAGCTAAAATTGAGGTTTGCAGGGGATTCTGGTTAAGGAAACGTTGGGGGATCCACGCAAGCCATACCTCCCTGGAAGCCCCCGGATGTCTAGTTTTCAGAAATGTATGGCTTTGGTAGGTTTCCCTAGATGGCCGCCGTGCACCGGGCCAAAAACCCAAGAGACCCCCCTTGCAAAACCAGGTGGTTTTGAGATAGGCAATGTTGATGTCGCATCACTACGTTTTGGGCCCTTGCCTGTCGCGGGTACTTGGGCCTCCCACACAAGTGAGGCACCATTTTTACCGGGAGACCCAGGGGAACGCTGGGAGGTGTGAAATTTGAGTGAGCCCGGTGATGCCACAACTTTCCCACACAAAAAAGTGTGAAAAAAGTGATTTTTTTCAGCTAAAATTGAGGTTTGCAGGGGATTCTGGGTAAGGAAATGTTGGGGGATCCACGCAAGCCATACCTCCCTGGAAGCCCACGGGTGTCTAGTTTTCAGAAATGTATGGGTTTGGTAGGTTTCCCTAGATGGCCGCCGAGCACGGGCCAAAAAGACAGTTGACCCCCTTGCAAAACCAGAACGTTCTGACATTGTTTCTACAACGTGAGAATTTCGGCACAATATTGCATGGACAATGTGACAGATATTTTGAGGTTTGCAGGACATTTAGGATAAAAAACCTTTTTGGAAATCACAAGAGAGACATCACCATGAACTCCCATGGGTTTACGACAATATCTACAGTTGGTGGGTTATTTTAACATGGAACATACACCTTGGCAGAGAAACTAAAAAGACAAAGAATCCTGCACAGCCACCTATTCCTCAAACGCACACACATACTGGTTGGATTTGGCACGAGGGCGAGTGATGGTTCAGTATATTAAATTTTATTAACAAGAGATTTCACAAAAATGAAATGCACTGTCAATAATTCAATGGAGAAAAAACTGAACCAATGACTCGCACATCGTGAGCTGTAAAGCCACGGCAAGGCACCAACCGCTTTACAGGCCATTCACACACCTTTCATACGTGATACACACAAGACCATTCGCACCACCAGGCACAAAAACAACATTGCAAAATTCACAAAAGGGACAAGGTACACCCTGCTTCAGAAAGGCAAATATTACTGCACAGCCATCTAATCCTCAAGCACACACACATACTGGTTGGATTTGGCACGAGGGTGAGTGATGGTTCAGAATATACAATTGTATTAGCAAGTGATTTCACAAAAATGAAATGCACTGTTAATAATTGAAAGGGCAAGAAACTGAACCATTGACTCACAGCTCGTGAGCTGTAAAGCCACGACAAGGCACCAACCTCTTTACAGGCCATTCATACACCTTTCATACGCGTGAGACATACAAAACCATTCACACCGCCAGCCGCGGGCCCATCACATAACAAAACTCACCCCAGCACACAGCGCCATTCAAGGGCCCATCACTTTCACACGCCCACATTCCTGACACAGCAACTACACAAGCAGATGGATTGCGTGGAGTGGCACTCAGCTAGCAGTGTGTGTAGTGACCAGCAGCAAGTCACTACTCACACACAGCCAGCCGAGCGCCAGTCCACGCACACCGCTAGCTAAACACCAGTCCACGCACACCGCTAGCCAAGCGCCAGTCCAGGCACACCACCAGCCAATCGCCAGTCCACGCACACCGCCAGCCAAGCACCAGTCCACGCACACTGCCAGCCAAGCACCAGTCCACGCACACCGCCAGCCAAGCACCAGTCCATGCACACCGCCAGCCAACCACCATTCTACGTACACCGCCAAAGAAGTGCCAGTCCACACACACCGCCAACACATTTAGGATTTTTTTAGACAAAAATAAAAACACAAACAAATCACAAATAGATACAAATCTACAAACACAAAATCAGAAACTAAACACATTGCACTAACGCCAACCTTGAAACAGAATCAAATTTTTCAAAGAATACAAACCAATCAGTTAACTTTACCACTCATGAATGCTCCCAAAAATTATTTTGCGTATGGTACGCTCTAAAACAAGCAGGGACACACAGCCCAGGTTTAGATGGACAGTCGGGGCAGTACAAACGAATCTCCTTCCGCGTACCTCTTCGCCAACAGACTCTGCATCTCCTAGTGGGAAAATCTTTTGCCGGTGTGGGAGGGATGAAGTCAGGAAAGTGGCGATCTTTCAATCGAACCACATCCTCCACCACTCCAAATCCAGGAACACTTGCCTTTTCCACAACAACAAGGCTAGCTATCACAGAGTGCTAAAACTGAAGAAATGTCAACTTTGACGCAGGAGAACACTCCTTGAACACAATAAAAGCATTGAACATTGCTAATTCGAAGAAATGGATGGACAACTTCTTATACCAAACATAAGCCTTCCGAATAGCAGAGTAAGGTTCCAACCTCTGATCTACTCTGTCAACACCACCTACGTGCTTATTGTAGTCTAGAATGCACACAGGTTTGCGCACTTCAGCAACCTGACCCCAAACAGCCACAGGTGAAGTACTCTCATCATGGATGGTAGTCAGCATGTACACATCCCTCCTGTCCACAAATTTTACAGCTAGTAGTTCATCACTATGCAAGGAACTGCACTGCCCCCTCTGAAGTTTTTTGCAAACAAACTCTTTCAGATAAGCTTTACGGTTAGAGCGGATTGTGCCACATGCAAAAGTGTCCACTTTATACAATTCCTTAAATAATTGCACAGCAGTATAGAAGTTATCAAGGTACAAATGGTGGCCTCTGTTAAACGGTCTCCTAGCAAGATCCCACACAATTTTCTCTGCAACTCCAAAAGTGGACGGACAACCTGGGGGGTCAATAGTAGAATCTCTACCAGTGTACACACGAAAATTAAAAACATATCCTGTCCTACTCTCAGACAACATATACAGCTTAATTCCATAGCGTGCCCTCTTGCTAGGGATGTACTGCCTAAAAACCAAACGGCCCTTGAACAAGACCAAAGACTCATCAATAGATATTTCTTTCCCTGGAGTATAGATCTCAGAAAATCGATCTACAAAGTGATCAAGAACGGGCCGAATCTTAAAAAGACGGTCACAGTCAGGGTGATCTCGTGGCAACGCCATAGAATTATCAACAAAATGCAGCATACGTAGCAAAAGTAAATACCGATTACGAGTCATAACTGCAGGAAATATGGCAGTTGCCAACAAGGGGCTAGTAGACCAATATGAAGCCAAGGTTGGCTTCCTTACCACACCCATCAATAAAGTCAAACCCAAAAACTTCTTAATCTCTTCCAGATATGTGGGAGTCCACCGGGTAGCTCTAGACTGGGGCCTAAGTTTGTCGCTGTTGTTCCTCAAAAACTGTTCAGCATACAAATTTGTCTGCTCAACAATCTCACCCAAAAATACATCCTCCATAAACAACTGAAAAAACTGTATAGGCAAAATGTTTTCACAATTCACTGTACACCCTGCATCACCGCTAAAGGCAGGCAACACCGGCTGCACCATGTTTGGATCAACCCAAAGTCCAGCACTTCCAGTAGGAAGCCTAGCAGCCTCAGACTGCAATCCAGATGCCTCTTGCACCATCGGCACAGCAGTTTCCTCCTCTAAGACAGGCACTTCATCCGCACTGAGAGTTGCTTCATCCACACCAAGAGTACCTTCATCTGCACTGAGAGTACCTTCATCATCCGATGATTCCATGTTGAGTGAAAACTCACGGCCAGAATCTTGCTCTCCCTCAGACGCACTGTCAGTCTCATAATCATGCTCAGAGGAAGATTCAAGAAGCATACCGACCACCTGTTGAGCAGTCATTCTACGGCTAGCCATATTGCTTACTAATAAAGGTAACTTGTAAACCAGTCACCAACAACAAACTCTTTGTAAAATAAGTAATAAACAAAAAGCACCTTTATCAAAAACTCAAATATACTCCAAAACAATACCACTCACTTGCCAGAGGCAGCTAAACTACTCACCACCACCAACTCTGTACAGACACAGTATGGATCAACAATATCCCACTAAAAAAGAAAGAGAAAAGCAATTACACATAAGACTATGCAAAACACATCGCAAAGAATTTCATGCTCAAACCACTAACTAAATATGCCGCCATTATGACATCACTTACAAAAAAATTCATTCAGATATTATATTATTACTCATTTGGTGTAAATACAACATCAAAAAATTTCTTACCAACACAATGCAACTACACAAAACTGCAGAACAGCCACCGTCGAAAAGCTTTAGACTAGAATAAAAAGAAGAAAAAAAACTTTATTGTAACATATGCATATAATGCTCTAGACCATCACGTACTGCGCAAAATTTATTGCTTGAACCTCCCACTTTCAAAAAGGAAAGATCGATGGCCCAATCCTTTACAAGCAACGTGGCGAGAATCTGGAACTGAGCCTCAGCTCCGGACCACCCCCTCCCTCTTCCCAGTCCTTCAAAACTAACCTCAAAGTTCTCCTCCTGAAAAGTCAATTCCAAACTTAATTCACACCCTCTCTATTGTGTGAAGGAAGCCTTTACATTATAGGAAATTATGTTCTCCATGCCCGTAGAAGTGCCTACCCAGTGTGTTCCTGTGTTTTGCGTGTCTGCCATTTATTGCACTTTTATACCTCTACTTGTACTTTGTACTCTTTTGTAAGTTGACACCACTACAGTACACCTGCTTGTGCTAAGACATCAAGCCTTCTAAGGTCTAGTGGGGCCTTCTACGGTCTAGCATGGGAATGTGCTCCCTCAGTACAGTGGTGTGGTGGACTGGTCATGAATGCTGAACCCGGTTCCCCATTTCAAAATTCAACAGCTCCGGCCATAGTGCCACATCCCCACTGAACGCCATACTTGCCCACTGAGAGAAACTCGCACTGCCTTCAGCTATAACCTAATTGTGCCCGCTATAAACACTTGGATGTGGCTCAATTCAAATTATGCACTTGATAAGAGTAATACGCTGCCTAAAAAAAAAAAAACACTCCTAGGGAATGCAAAGCATGTGAAATGTAAGCAGAAACAACATGGTTACCTAAACGATCTCTCACTAACTATTCAGAAATCAGCGAGTGGTTTCACCTGAAAAGTTATGGACATGACGAGAGGGCCCTGAAGGGAACCGTTTCACTGTCCATTGCTTACATCCTTACAAAACATAAGCAGTATGGTAGACCACATCCATAAACACAGAACCATGGTGCACATTGTGTTTTCCAATTCACCCATCAACCAGGTATTGCAGTACCTCCAGAAATGGTACACTCTCCCACCCTGGAAACAACAATGCTGTTCAAAGGAAGACGAGAAAACGAAAGTAGCACTACACTGGCAAACTCAGATGCTGGTGTACTTGGATGCAAATAAAATCAATCTGGCCACTTTGCAACCCCTCTGTCTTACTTTATTTCACCCCCCCTGGGAACAACAATGCTGTTCAAAGTTAGACGAGAAAACGAAAGTAGCACTTCACTGGCAAACTCTGATGCTGGTGTACTTGGATGCAAATAAAAACAATCTGGCCACTTTGCAACCCCTCTGTCTTACTTTATTTCGCCCCCCCGGGAACAACAATGCTGTTCAAAGTTAGACGAGACAACGAAAGTAGCACTTCACTGGCAAACTCTGATGCTGGTGTACTTGGATGCAAATAAAATCAATCTGGCCACTTTGCAACCCCTCTGTCTTACTTTATTTCGCCCTCCCCTGGGAACAACAATACTGTTCAAAGGAAGACGAGAAAACGAAAGTAGCACTTCACTGGCAAACTCTGATGCTGGTGTACTTGGATGCAAATAAAATCAATCTGGACACTTTGCAACCCCTCTGTCTTACTTTATTTCGCCCCCCCTGGGAACAACAATACTGTTCAAAGGAAGACGAGAAAACAAAAGTAGCACTTCACGGACAAACTCAAATGCTGGTGTACTTGGATGCAAATAAAATCAATCTGGCCACTTTGCAACCCCTCTGTCTTACTTTATTACGCCCCCCCTGGGAACAACAATACTGTTCAAAGGAAGACAAGCAAACAAAAGTAGCACTTCACTGGCAAACTCTGATGCTGGTGTACTTGGATGCAAATAAAATCAATCTGGCCACTTTGCAACCCCTCTGTCTGACTTTATTTCGCCCCCCCCCCCCCTGGGAACAACAATGCTGTTCAAAGTTAGACGAGATAACGAAAGTAGCACTTCACTGGCAAACTCTGATGCTGGTGTACTTGGATGCAATTAAAATCAATCTGGCCACTTTGCAACCCCTCTGTCTTACTTTATTTCGCCCCCCCCCCCCCCGGGAACAACAATACTGTTCAAAGGAAGACGAGAAAACAAAAGTAGCACTTCACTGGCAAACTCTGATGCTGGTGTACTTGGATGCAAATAAAATCAATCTGGCCACTTTGCAACCCCTCTGTCTTACTTTATTACGCCCCCCCGGGGAACAACAATACTGTTCAAAGGAAGACGAGAAAACAAAAGTAGCACTTTACTGGCAAACTCTGATGCTGGTGTACTTGGATGCAAATAAAATCAATCTGGCCACTTTGCAACCCCTCTGTCTTACTTTATTTCGCCCCCCACTGGGAACAACAATACTGTTCAAAGGAAGACGAGAAAACGAAAGTAGCACTTCACTGGCAAACTCTGATGCTGGTGTACTTGGATGCAAATAAAATCAATCTGGACACTTTGCAACCCCTCTGTCTTACTTTATTTCGCCCCCCCTGGGAACAACAATACTGTTCAAAGGAAGACGAGAAAACAAAAGTAGCACTTCACTGGCAAACTCAAATGCTGGTGTACTTGGATGCAAATAAAATCAATCTGGCCACTTTGCAACCCCTCTGTCTTACTTTATTACGCCCCCCCTGGGAACAACAATACTGTTCAAAGGAAGACGAGAAAACAAAAGTAGCACTTCACTGGCAAACTCTGATGCTGGTGTACTTGGATGCAAATAAAATCAATCTGGCCACTTTGCAACCCCTCTGTCTCACTTTATTTCGCCCCCCCCCCTGGGAACAACAATGCTGTTCAAAGTTAGACGAGATAACGAAAGTAGCACTTCACTGGCAAACTCTGATGCTGGTGTACTTGGATGCAAATAAAATCAATCTGGCCACTTTGCAACCCCTCTGTCTTACTTTATTTCGCCCCCCCCTGGGAACAACAATACTGTTCAAAGGAAGACGAGAAAACAAAAGTAGCACTTCACTGGCAAACTCTGATGCTGGTGTACTTGGATGCAAATAAAATCAATCTGGCCACTTTGCAACCCCTCTGTCTTACTTTATTTCGCCCCCCCTGGGGAACAACAATGCTGTTCAAAGTTAGACGGGAAAACGAAAGTATCACTTCACTGGCAAACTCTGATGCTGGTGTACTTGGATGCAAATAAAATCAATCTGGCCACTTTGCAACCCCTCTGTCTTACTTTATTTCGCCCCCGTCCTGGGAACAACAATACTGTTCAAAGGAAGACGAGAAAACGAAAGTAGTACTTCACTGGCAAACTCTGATGCTGGTGTACTTGGATGCAAATAAAATCAATCTGGACACTTTGCAACCCCTCTGTCTTACTTTATTTCGCCCCCCCTGGGAACAACAATACTGTTCAAAGGAAGACGAGAAAACAAAAGTAGCACTTCACTGGCAAATTCTGATGCTGGTGTACTTGGATGCAAATAAAATCAATCTGGCCACTTTGCAACCCCTCTGTCTCACTTTATTTCGCCCCCCCCCCCCTGGGAACAACAATGCTGTTCAAAGTTAGACGAGATAACGAAAGTAGCACTTCACTGGCAAACTCTGATGCTGGTGTACTTGGATGCAAATAAAATCAATCTGGCCACTTTGCAACCCCTCTGTCTTACTTTATTTCGCCCACCCCTGGGAACAACAATACTGTTCAAAGGAAGACGAGAAAACAAAAGTAGCACTTCACTGGCAAACTCTGATGCTGGTGTACTTGGATGCAAATAAAATCAATCTGGCCACATTGCAACCCCTCTGTCTTACTTTATTTCGCACCCCCCGGGAACAACAATGCTGTTCAAAGTTAGACGAGAAAACAAAAGTAGCACTTCACTGGCAAACTCTGATGCTGGTGTACTTGGATGCAAATAAAATCAATCTGGCCACTTTGCAACCCCTCTGTCTTACTTTATTTCGCCCCCCCTGGGAACAACAATACTGTTCAAAGGAAGACGAGAAAACAAAAGTAGCACTTCACTGGCAAACTCCGATGCTGGTGTACTTGGATGCAAATAAAACCAATCTGGCCACTTTGCAACCCCTCTGTCTTACTTTATTACGCCCCCCCTGGGAACAACAATACTGTTCAAAGGAAGACGAGAAAACAAAAGTAGCACTTCACTGGCAAACTCTGATGCTGGTGTACTTGGATGCAAATAAAATCAATCTGGCCACTTTGCAACCCCTCTGTCTTACTTTATTTCGCCCCCCCCCTGGGAACAACAATGCTGTTCAAAGTTAGACGAGAAAACAAAAGTAGCACTTCACTGGCAAACTGATGCTGGTGTACTTGGATGCAAATAAAATCAAATCTGGCCACTTTGCAACCCCTCTGTCTTACTTTATTTCGCCCCCCCCTGGGAACAACAATGCTGTTCAAAGTTAGACGAAATAACGAAAGTAGCACTTCACTGGCAAACTCTGATGCTGGTGTACTTGGATGCAAATAAAATCAATCTGGCCACATTGCAACCCCTCTGTCTTACTTTATTTCGCCCCCCCCTGGGAACAACAATGCTGTTCAAAGTTAGACGAGAAAACAAAAGTAGCACTTCTCTGGCAAACTCTGATGCTGGTGTACTTGGATGCAAATAAAATCAATCTGGCCACTTTGCAACCCCTCTGTCTTACTTTATTTCGCCCCCCCGGGAACAACAATACTGTTCAAAGGAAGACGAGAAAACAAAAGTAGCACTTCACTGGCAAACTCCGATGCTGGTGTACTTGGATGCAAATAAAATCAATCTGGCCACTTTGCAACCCCTCTGTCTTACTTTATTACGCCCCCCCTGGGAACAACAATACTGTTCAAAGGAAGACGAGAAAACAAAAGTAGCACTTCACTGGCAAACTCTGATGCTGGTGTACTTGGATGCAAATAAAATCAATCTGGCCACTTTGCAACCCCTCTGTCTTACTTTATTTCGCCCCCCCCCCCCCTGGGAACAACAATGCTGTTCAAAGTTAGACGAGAAAACAAAAGTAGCACTTCACTGGCAAACTCTGATGCTGGTGTACTTGGATGCAAATAAAATCAATCTGGCCACTTTGCAACCCCTCTGTCTTACTTTATTTCGCCCCCCCCTGGGAACAACAATGCTGTTCAAAGTTAGACGAAATAACGAAAGTTGCACTTCACTGGCAAACTCTGATGCTGGTGTACTTGGATGCAAATAAAATCAATCTGGCCACTTTGCAACCCCTCTGTCTTACTTTATTTCGCCCCCCCCCCTGGGAACAACAATGCTGTTCAAAGTTAGACGAGAAAACAAAAGTAGGACTTCACTGGCAAACTCTGATGCTGGTGTACTTGGATGCAAATAAAATCAATCTGGCCACTTTGCAACCCCTCTGTCTTACTTTATTTCGCCCCCCCCTGGGAACAACAATGCTGTTCAAAGTTAGACGAAATAACGAAAGTAGCACTTCACTGGCAAACTCTGATGCTGGTGTACTTGGATGCAAATAAAATCAATCTGGCCACTTTGCAACCCCTCTGTCTTACTTTATTTCGCCCCCCCTGGGAACAACAATACTGTTCAAAGGAAGACGAGAAAACAAAAGTAGCACTTCACTGGCAAACTCTGATGCTGGTGTACTTGGATGCAAATAAAATCAATCTGGCCACTTTGCAACCCCTCTGTCTTACTTTATTTCGCCCCCCCCTGGGAACAACAATGCTGTTCAAAGTTAGACGAGAAAACAAAAGTAGCACTTCACTTGCAAACTCTGATGCTGGTGTACTTGGATGCAAATAAAATCAATCTGGCCACTTTGCAACCCCTCTGTCTTACTTTATTTCGCCCCCCCCCCCCTGGGAACAACAATGCTGTTCAAAGTTAGACGAGAAAACGAAAGTAGCACTTCACTGGCAAACTCTGATGCTGGTGGACTTGGATGCAAATAAAATCAATCTGGACACTTTGCAACCCCTCTGTCTTACTTTATTTCGCCCCCCCTGGGAACAACAATACTGTTCAAAGGAAGACGAGAAAACGAAAGTAGCACTTCACTGGCAAACTCTGATGCTGGTGTACTTGGATGCAAATAAAATCAATCTGGCCACTTTGCAACCCCTCTGTCTTACTTTATTTCGCCCCCCCACTGGGAACAACAATACTGTTCAAAGGAAGACGAGAAAACGAATGTAGCACTTCACTGGCAAACTCTGATGCTGGTGTACTTGGATGCAAATAAAATCAATCTGGACACTTTGCAACCCCTCTTTCTTACTTTATTTCGCCCCCCCTGGGAACAACAATACTGTTCAAAGGAAGACGAGAAAACAAAAGTAGCACTTCACTGGCAAACTCAAATTCTGGTGTACTTGGATGCAAATAAAATCAATCTGGCCACTTTGCAACCCCTCTGTCTTACTTTATTATGCCCCCCCTGGGAACAACAATACTGTTCAAAGGAAGACGAGAAAACAAAAGTAGCACTTCACTGGCAAACTCTGATGCTGGTGTACTTGGATGCAAATAAAATCAATCTGGCCACTTTGCAACCCCTCTGTCTCACTTTATTTCGCCCCCCCCCTGGGAACAACAATGCTGTTCAAAGTTAGACGAGATAACGAAAGTAGCACTTCACTGGCAAACTCTGATGCTGGTGTACTTGGATGCAAATAAAATCAATCTGGCCACTTTGCAACCCCTCTGTCGTACTTTATTTCGCCCCCCCTGGTAACAACAATACTGTTCAAAGGAAGACGAGAAAACAAAAGTAGCACTTCACTGGCAAACTCTGATGCTGGTGTACTTGGATGCAAATAAAATCAATCTGGCCACTTTGCAACCCCTCTGTCTTACTTTATTACGCCCCCCCTGGGAACAACAATACTGTTCAAAGGATGACGAGAAAACAAAAGTAGCACTTCACTGGCAAACTCTGATGCTGGTGTACTTGGATGCAAATAAAATCAATCTGGCCACTTTGCAACCCCTCTGTCTTACTTTATTTCGCCCCCCCCCCCCCTGGGAACAACAATGCTGTTCAAAGTTAGACGAGAAAACAAAAGTAGCACTTCACTGGCAAATTCTGATGCTGGTGTACTTGGATGCAAATAAAATCAATCTGGCCACTTTGCAACCCCTCTGTCTTACTTTATTTCGCCCCCCCCTGGGAACAACAATGCTGTTCAAAGTTAGACGAAATAACGAAAGTAGCACTTCACTGGCAAACTCTGATGCTGGTGTACTTGGATGCAAATAAAATCAATCTGGCCACTTTGCAACCCCTCTGTCTTACTTTATTTCGCCCCCCCTGGGAACAACAATACTGTTCAAAGGAAGACGAGAAAACAAAAGTAGCACTTCACTGGCAAACTCTGATGCTGGTGTACTTGGATGCAAATAAAATCAATCTGGCCACTTTGCAACCCCTCTGTCTTACTTTATTTCGCCCCCCCCCTGGGAACAACAATGCTGTTCAAAGTTAGACGAGAAAACAAAAGTAGCACTTCACTTGCAAACTCTGATGCTGGTGTACTTGGATGCAAATAAAATCAATCTGGCCACTTTGCAACCCCTCTGTCTTACTTTATTTCGCCCCCCCCTGGGAACAACAATGCTGTTCAAAGTTAGACGAGAAAACGAAAGTAGCACTTCACTGGCAAACTCTGATGCTGGTGTACTTGGTTGCAAATAAAATCAATCTGGACACTTTGCAACCCCTCTGTCTTACTTTATTTCGCCCCCCCTGGGAACAACAATGCTGTTCAAAGTTAGACGAGAAAACGAAAGTAGCACTTCACTGGCAAACTCTGATGCTGGTGTACTTGGATGCAAACAAAATCAATCTGGCCACTTTGCAACCCCTCTGTCTTACTTTATTTCGCCCCCCTTGGGAACAACAATACTGTTCAAAGGAAGACGAGAAAACGAAAGAAGCACTTCACTGGCAAACTCTGTGATGCTGGTGTATTTCTATACAAAAAAAAAAATCAGGGCACTTTGCAACCCCTCTGTCTTATTCCATTTCACCCCCCACCTGCCTAAGCTAGCAGCACCCACCGATCGTAATATAGCCCCCTCCCCAGCCCCAAAACTGACCTTTACTCTCCGACGCGCAGGAAGCAAATGGCTTCCTGCGCCTCGGAGAGCAATGACGTCAGCGCGCCTCGCGCGCTGACGTCATTGATGACGCGGGCGGGGGGAGGCAGGGGAAGGTCTTCCCCTGCCTCCCCAGTAAAAAAAAAAAAAGATCGGCCAATCACGGGGGGAGCGCCAGCGCTTCCCCCAAGGGTGGGTCCCATGACGAGATGGTCTCGTCATGGGCACAGCGTGACTGTGCTCCATGACGAGACCATCTCGTCATGGGCACAGAAGGGGTTAAAGATCAAAAAGACAGGACTCGGTCAACAATAAAAAAAAAAATCATCATAACCCAGTCCAATGAAAGCCCCCAAGGAGCACTCAATCAGGCCTGGTAAAGTCTTTTAATCAGGAGCCAGATGTACGACAGGATTTTGCATGCGCAAATGCAGGGGGAAATATTTTTTAGGCGCAGGCAGTGGTCCCAGGGACCACAACCTGCCCTTAAAAAATGAAACGAAAACGTTTCTTTAAAAAAGAAAAAAATGCATCCCGTTTTCCTCTAAGGCAAACGGGCTTTATTTAAAAAAAAAAAAATGCTTTATTTAAAAGCACTCCCAGACATGGAGGTCTGCTGAGCCCAGCAGGCCACCATACCTGCCATTCTCAATGGGGTCGCAAAATGCGAGTGCCTCATTAATATTCATGAGACATGCAATTTGCAACCCCATTGAGATTCGCAAACAGTGTCTGAGACACTTTTGTACATTGGAAGTTGCAAGTCGCAATCGAGCGCAAATTCCGAGTCGCAATTTCCAATAGTCGTACATTTGGCCTTTAATCTTTAATTTCTTCTTTTTACTATAGAGTCACAACATGATCTCACAATTGTCCTTGTCAGTTCTCTTTGAGATATCGTTGATGCATTTTAACCTCAGCATGGTATTTAATTAATTGAGGTCTTCTTCAGAATTGGATGTCATCCCGCAAAACCACCATCTCCTTTCACTATCTCTAATGATTGTCCGAATTTGTTTTAAGCCACTTCAGCATTGCATATAGGTTAGATATTTTTTCAAAATGCTCCGATTGATAGCTTGGAAATGGTGTTATGTGGCTCTAAAACGGATCTGCAGCAACAAGGTGTCATTTCTCTGCCACAATCAAGTGACAGCATGTGTAACAAGCATTAAAAATGCAATAGGTCTCGCCTTTTATTAAGTTCAAGCCATTTGCTTTGCTATACAATACCATTAGCGAAGCAAATGGCTTTAACTTAATCAAAGTCGAGACCTATTGCATTTTTAATGCTTGTTCTCTTTGGCTGGTGCATCCTGTAAGGGTGATTAGAGCCAGATGGGGTTCACACTTATTGTGCTAAAGTAGTGGGTATGCTTATTTGGATTCAGCATCATTACTACAAGCTGTTAGCAAACACCTCTACTTTAGAGGTAAATGAACTATATAAAGAAACCATGCCAAAATGGTTTCTAAACCCAGACTGTGGAGCTGCATCCTCGCTCTGAAAATACAGTATAAACATGGGCCATAAACGGGCGCATGACTTGTGAGCCGAAGATGGTGGACGCATGAGCCTGCTGCTCCACGCCGGTCCAGCATTCATCTGGCATCATCTGCAGCCTGGGCTAAGGATGACCAGCTCCCGGCATTGCGGACCCTCTAGTTGTGTATTGGGGACCAAAGTCAGCCATGAGCGATGATGGCTGTGAGCCAGGACAGCCTGCTGGTCCTGGCCCCTCAAGATGGTGGATAGGGTCTAAGGCGTGTGGTAGCTACTGACGAGTGACCAAACGCCCAAAGAGTGGTGCGAGGTGTGATGCCTCCCCCTCCCCCCGTGAGTGGCTTATACCTCTTTTGGCCATGGTATAGGGCGAGATGCAAAGTCCCCGCACTGAAGAAAGTGAATCATCCCATCCGCTGCCTCATATGCGCACTGAAGCGGCAGACCACTGAGCCTGTGTCAGGGCTCGGCGTCCGTGCTGGTGGCAGGGAGTGGCAAAGATCAGCTCGGCTCCCCGGCACTGAAAGACTGTTGCACCCAGAGCTGAGGAGTGAGGGCCCATAATAACGCGCACACTTTGCAAAGTGCATAGTTGCCCAGGGGAAAACTGACGACTGCATCAGCGGGCAACTGTGGGAGGCTCGGCTTACACAGTAGAGGCAGTGAGACAGAGGAGAGAACCCCTCTGGCAGGCAGTAGTGCAAGGCTTGTGGCCGCGTGAGGCAACACCAGGGTATTACCAGGTGGGTGATGCCCTGGGAGCGACCTGCTGAGGCGTGGTGGAGGGCTCCTCGGTGCCTAAATTGGGGCCCAGTGAAAGCTCTCCCCTGACGACATTACCGCTATGTATTTAACTGATTAACCCCAGCTGGCACTCCCAGAAAGCCAAGCAAGGCGCTCTGTCAATTGCAAATGCTTCCGTTTAAAACAGAGCGCGGTGCCACTTAAAGGACACCACTCTTGTGTTTTTTCTTCTAACTTTAACACTGAGCGCGGTGTCCTTTATGCGGACGCTGCGCTCAGTGTTAAAGTTTTTTAAAAAACAGCGCAGTGTCCCTGAAGTGGACGCCGCGAAAATATAAATAAATAGAAAAGTGAGCGCGGTGCCCCTAGCGGGTGCCGCACTCATTAAAGAAATAAAGAAAAGTAAAAACATACAATTTAGAGGAACTAGCGCTGCAGCATCGCGCTTCGTGGACAAATTAGAAAAAGAAAGTGCCTACCAACTAATTTGAAGGAAAGAGTCGAACGCTGCAAGTAAAAGATCCAATCCCGGTGGGCAGGGCCAAAATCGGCAGGGTGCCAACCAGGAGTGATTAAAATGCCTCCGGTGCAATCATTACACTGTGTTTTGAATAATTGATGACGACAAACGACGCGCACAAATAGAAATTGCAGGCGGAGCAGAGACACAACTTCTGGAACCGTATTGATTCCAAGAAGCATGCGCGCTGCTAACACCAGGCGAGACCTAATATATATATATATATATTACCTACTGGCGGTCGCCAGTAGGTAGTTATAGTTAGGACCGTGTTTCCATAGGAAATCCGCAACATTCTATTTTGAATAACTTTGGCGCCGGTCGACGAATCCTCGCGAATTTCTCAAAATAGGTGGGGCGCTACGCTCCGCTCCTACCCTGAAAGTCTCGGGGGGATTCGTCAAGCGGGGGCTGAGATAAAAGGGGGGTCCCAAAACGCGTTTTTCCCATGCATTTTTCCATAGGACCTTTAGACAGGGCTACAGCCCGAACGGCTGAACAGAATTACTAGAAATTTGGCAGAGAGGTAGTCCTCAGGTCAAGGAAGTGCCTTTTGTAGGTTTGGTGTAAATCTGTTCAGTAGATTCTGAGAAAATAGCCTTTAAATCAATATATATATCTGAGCCAGCTTACGGTACGCTTACCGTAAGCTTACCGTACGCGTACGGTGGCGTGCGCGAGCGCGATTCTGATTGGCTGTTACATCTAAGTAAACATTCGAATCGGTCGAAACCAGGAAGCGGCGGCCGCCATTTTCTCTCTCGCACTCTGAGGGGGGGGCTGTAAACAAAGGCAAAAAACATATAAAGGGGCTGTTTAGACAGCGCCCATGCACATAGCCATGTTAGTTGAGTCCTCAAAGATCCCCCAAGGCCAAAAACGGTAAATTTTTATTTTTTGAAAATTTCGCCGATTACGCTTACCGTACGCGTACGGTGCGCTTACGCTAAAAATTTTAATTAAAAAAAAAAACACTCTCTGTGCATGGCATATTATTGTCATCACTTACAAATTAAATTTAACAGATTACCTATCACAAGGAAGCGCATAATATGTCCTCCATGTGCGCACGGTGCGTAACGTGGGCACGCGGTGCGCGTAGCGCACTGCGCTCCCACCTTGTGTGTACGGCACTAACTGCGTAAAGTGGGCGCGCGGTGCGCGAAGCGCACCGCGTGCTCACTGTGCGCGCACGGTGCGCGAAGCGCACCGTGCGCGCACGGAACGAACTGCGTTAAGTGGGCGTGCACGCCACGAATGGCGTAAAGTAACTTAGCATTTAAAAAACCGTACAAATTCACTGAAAAAACCATAGGTTTCACACACGTTATAGTTAGGAATTAGCATTTAAAAAACCTTGCAAATTCACTGAAAAAACCATAGGTTTCAGACATGTTATAGTTAGCGGAAATTTTACTGATAAAAAACCAATGAAATTCCCCCGTTATAGTTAGTGCAGGCAACTATAACTCACGCGACCGCAATCTTCTGCTGATGACATATGTGTCTTTATGAAAAAAAAATATTTGTAATATATGTATAGCTAAAAATTTATGGAAGAAGACATGGGCAAATAAGTGTCTAAATACAGTATTAGCATCAGCAGAGGATTGCGGTCGCGTGAGTTATAGTTGCCTGCACTAACTATAACGGGGGAATTTCATTGGTTTTTTATCAGTAAAATTTCCGCTAACTATAACATGTCTGAAACCTATGGTTTTTTCAGTGAATATATATATATACACACATACACACGCATGCGCTTTTGGAATATATATGCAGATTTGCAAAATTTCATTTGCAATTTTAACACTGATAGGTGTGTGAGGGTCATTATTGGACCACATTTAAATTCCCATAAACATTCCGATATACAGCACTGCACACACGTGCGCATAGAGGAAGAATGGGGCGTGCATTTTACATTTCATTAAAAATAGCCTGGTTTCAAGGATATAGCAATGTAAACAGCTACAACAAAGCCACTTCCGGACGTCAAAATAAAACAGCACACGATCAAAGGAACCTTTACATGAAGCTGCGTCGTTTATAAATTTAAATGAAATGAAACATTCTCTACAATCAATGAGACTCGAACTCCGAAACGACATGATCTATCATTTATTTTTCTTCTAGAAAACATTATGCTTCGTTGCTGACATGTCAAATGATCCTAATTGTTGAAATACATTTTTCACTCGGTGACCCTGATACGGTTGTGAAGTTGACCTGATTTTGATTGTTTTCTTTGTTTGTGCCCTAAATGGGAAATTTTCAAGTAAGAATGGGGTCTTGACTCCTTCGAAGATTACAAAGGAGCCTGGAGAACCAAATCCCCTTGTGTTCTAAGGCCCCTCTGTGCACGGTCTGTGGAAGGCTCTGGGCTCCCTGCAGTACATGGGCCCTCTGCCTGCAGTACATGGCCCCTCTGCCTGCAGTATATGGGCCCTGTACGTGTAGTACATGGGCCCTCTGCCTGCAGTATATGGGCCCTGTACGTGTAGTACATGGGCCCTCTGCCTGCAGTACATGGGCCCTTTGCCTGCAGTACATGGGCCCTCTGCCTGCAGTACATGGGCCCTCTGCCTACAGTACATGGCCCCTCTACCTGCAATATATGGGCCCTGTGCCTGCAGTACATGAGCCCTCTGTCTGCAGTACATGGCCCCTCTGCCTGCAGTATATGGACCCTGTGCATGCAGTGCATGGCCCCTCTGCCTGCAGTATATGGGACCTCTGCCTGCAGTACATGGCCCCTCTGCCTGCAGTATATGGGCCCTGTACGTGTAGTACATGGGCCCTCTGCCTGCAGTATATGGGCCCTGTACGTGTAGTACATGGGCCCTCTGCCTGCAGTACATGGGCCCTCTGCCTGCAGTACATGGGCCCTCTGCCTACAGTACATGGGCCCTCTGCCTACAGTACATGGGCCCTCTGCCTGCAGTATATGGACCCTTTGCATGCAGTGCATGGCCCCTCTGCCTGCAGTATATGGGCCCTCTTCCTGCAGTATATGGGCCCTCTGCCTGCAGTACATGGCCCCTCTGCCTGCAGTACATGGCCCCTCTGCCTGCAGTACATGGCCCCTCTGCGTAATGCTTGTTAAGATCAAAGCAGCCCTGAACGTGTGACCCTGCTATCCAGGTTCTGTAGGGGTTCCTGCCTTCTCACCGTATTACTGTAAGGAGCCACATGTAATGTGTGGCCCTTATGGGCACAATTCTAGGGAGGGTTCTGCTTTCTCGTACTTCCCACTTCTCTATAGTTGAAGGGCCCACAGCCCATGTAGTGCGTGGCCCTTCAAAGTGCCGTCTACAGGTCAGCGCTCTCTCTCTCTTTTTATCCCTCCCTCTTTAGTACTGTAAGGAGGCTCACCTTTTCTGTGCACGGGTGGGGGGGATTGCCCTCTGCGTATTACTGCAAGGAGCCACCTGTAATGCGGCGCCTCTCAGTGCGTGGCCTGTGCAGGTTGCCCCTCGCTCTCTCTGTATTATGTATTTGGGGAACACAGCTCCTGTAATGTGTGGCCCTTCGGTCCACGGTATGTAGACGATCCTGGTCTATCTGAGTCTTACCTGTAAGTGTCCCACATTCCCTGTAATGTGGCCCTTTTGTGCACGTTTTTTGGGGGGGACCTGCTTCCTGTCTCTCGCTGTTAAGTGTGGCCTCTTGGTGCATAGTATGTGCAGGGGCCTTCCCCGTTTCTCTCTTCCCTCCCTCCAATGTACCCTGCCTTCTCTGCTCTCTCTCTCGTAATGCGTGGCGCCTCGGCCCACAAGATAGATATAGGCATCCCTGTCTCTCAGCGTGTTACGTGTAAGGGCCCCACAAATTGTCACGTGTGGTGCACAGTGCATGGGAGGCCCTAGGCAGGCTACTGTAGTGCTACCCCAGCTCTCTCTGAGGTTACTCACAGATGCAGTGTTCACCTGCTACCGCGCCCATCCTGCAGCGCTGACACGGCCGCACACATTAAATCACTTTTATCACTTCATTAAAATGTATTTAACTTTGTTTTTATTGTCTCTGTGTAGAGCAGGCCCAGCCATCCTTCACGCAAGCTCACGGAGAGCAGACAGGCGGGGAATCAGTCGCGGGTGACATGAAGGGCGGGTGGGGGGGGGGGTCACGTGGAGGGATCCCCAGGGTCCCTCACTGCCTCAGCTCCTGGCCGGGTCCCTACTCCCGCATTTTCCTGCTGCTTTCCTGCAGGAACAGGAAGCAGCAAGCAGGCAGACTCCATCCCCTCCCCTAAGCCAGTCACAACACTGCAATGGCAGTGTTGTGATTGGTGCGGTCCTAATGAGAGGTCCTTTTCTCTATGTAGGCTGCATACAGTCTACATAGAGAAAAGGGAGAGTGCGCATGACTGGTTTGGTCGGCCCCAGAGGGCTGACCAAACAATCAGGGCCCAAAGCATTGGGCTAGCCACGCCTCCCCTGCTTTCAAGCAGACCCGCCTGCCCAAAACCAGGCACTTCTGCTTTCTTCACAGGGCGAAAAGAAGAAACATAAAATGGTAGTTTTACCATTTTATGTTTCTGCTTCTCACACTGCGAGAAAGCAGTGGGGTGACGCCCCCACGCCCCAATGGAGGACCCACCACTGAGCTATATGTAGGACACTACTCACTGAAGTGTGAGCGGACCAGTTAACCAAGTGCAATTGAAGCCATTAAATCCCCCCTTTCCTAAAGAAAGGACTGCCAGTATACACATAAAGTGATGTACAAATCCTTAGAGACTTATCACCTGATGATGAGTTTTGCGGTCTGACCATTGTGACCTCGACAACCCGATCGCCTTATTAGGAGACATGCGGTTATATGATAGAAACACAGTGCGGTCCTGTTGACATCACCGGCCAGCCCGAACCGTAGCGGCCGCGGAGTAGGCCAATGAGCCTGTGGGAAACTTGGACCACCAGTGAAACTGCCGGCCCAATTACGAGTTGCTTGACAGCTGGCGTGACCATGGCGGTCCAAGCATCACATCTGAGATGGCAGAAAGGGAGGGAGATAAGGACGAATCTCACCTCCGCACATCTTGTGCCACCTTGGAGCCGATCGGGAACGTCCTGCCGCTGCTGTACCTGCTCGATCACATCCAAAACTTGTTCCATCACGGACGAAATCAGATGCAAGTCATTCAAATACCAGTTTCCATAAACTCCTCAGCAAAACGATGCCCCGCTAGTGACCAGGCAAAGGATTTGGGGTCCCTAAGTAAAACATATTTACAGGGGCCCTGTCTGGGATTGTTTCATATGAATATCAAAAAGACATCTGTAGGATGCTCTCCTAGGCCAAAACACTGATACTGCACAGGCAAATGGCAAAGACAGATCTGTAGGGATACGTCAATAAAGTATTGGATTCTGACCCATCACTCAAATGAAAAGGCAATGACAGTCAGTGGGATTACATAAGATCAGTGTGAGAAGCATTCTAATGGCACAATGGAAGCACACTCTCTTTCTCTGCAGAATAGCTATGCCTCTATCAGGGGGAATCCTGAAAGGTTGGGGCCATGGGGCACAGTACATTTAGCACATGCCTGACAAACTCAATTTGGACAGGACCTGTGAATTGAAATATATCAGGGACAACCAATAGCAGTACAAAGTGCCACAAATCTGTATGTAATGTGTAAGTGCAACTCATGAAAGCAAACATCACTAACAGCAAGTGCCATACATCTCGATAAAGTAGGTTTAAGGTACACACAGGAAAATTGACACATGTCCATGCAGAACTCCACAAAGGTATGACAAGTTAACATCCTCTATTTGTGAATAAACAAATATCTAACTTCGACACACCTAACACATATCCAACATACATCATAGGGACAACTGCAAACTAAATGATGTGGACAGTGGCCAGGACAAGCTGAAATACTCACCTTATCACATAACACCCAATGTAATGTCTGCACCAATCTGAGTTCATCCCACATATACATCCATCCAACATTACCTCTTGTCCTGTGTAAGTCCAGCACTGGGCCCAAGGAGCCATATAACTGACCACTTCAAAAGGATCTGGGATCAAACACAAATGTGGTCACACATCACTAACAATACAAGGACATCAAATATTTAGAATAGTATTGGCTTGACCAATGTCATCAAAAATAAGAAAAGTTTTATTTCAACTCGAACAAACCATCAAAGGAAACAAAGGCCAGTCCGTTGTCATGTTATGTGCCACACCACAATGCTGTGCCACCAAACTTGCACTTACTGAAAATGCCAGGGAACCTCCTCGCAAAGGGGCAGCAATTGAGCACAGCAGGCACCTCGAAGATGGTACAAGGTTTTGATGTTTAGGGAGGGGTAGGTTTGTCCTTGGGAGGGGTCTTCATGGGTTTGTGGGGTTTTGGGCTGGGGTCAGGTGAGTGGGGATGCTGTTTCTTAGGGGTGGGGTGGAGTAGGAAGTGGAAGGGGTGGGTTCTGTCTTTGGGAGGCTTTTTTTTTATTTTGGGCTGGGTTAGAGGGATGGGGGTGCTGTTTCTCAGGGGTGAAGTGTAAGGGAATGGTTTGGGAATGGGAGAGCCTTTTGGGACTATGGGTATGGAAGAGCCCTTTGGGAGAATACCTCACATCATTTATCTTTCATCAATCCCACTGCTTGTGAAAATCATGTCTGTATTGCATTTTTTGGCCACAGGCTTGTTTCAATTCACTGTCACTACTTCAGGTGGAATGTCAACCTATGTTCAGTAGGGTACTCCAAGAGGTTCTAGCAGCACTGTTTAGACATGTGGACAGCTACATACTGTTCACCAGACACGAGTATTTAGCCCCTGTGAAGGTGGATTTCTATGCTTTTGGTTACATCCCACATGTGGCTAGATCCATTGATGGAACCCATATTGCATTAATACCACCACAAACCAGGGAACAAGATTACCGCATGTCTTGCTTTACATTCCCAAATAAAAGAAATTCAGCACTCCCCAGCAGAGGCACTCGGTAAAGCAAGAAAGCACCTGGAAAGGGGGCTCCACACTCATGATTTGGTGACGTGTTTTTAATTAAGTGAAAAAGGATAATATCAAGAAATTTACTAAAAATTACACAGTGAAAACCAAAAGTTAAGTCTTCAGGCATGGTGGATGAAACCAGTGTAGTAGAGTCCAAATTGTTTGGAGTCTAAAGTCTAACATACTACTTCCATCAGATATGAAAAAGTGGGCAGGAATAGTCCACAAAGTGAATGTGTAGCACACACAGAAGGAAATAAGGGGCAAGATGTCTTACTGGCAGTGGTGGGTGTCTTGCCATCCTTACCTCCTGGATTCTTGCATGGACGTCCCCTCTTTTTGACAGAGAAGGGATGCGCAGCTGCTGAGACAGAGGCACTTCTGACAGGGCCTCCCTTCCTATGGGTGTGGCAGATTTTCATGGTCTGGATGAACTTTGACCACAGGAAGGGGTAGATGCAGGTGGAACAGCCCTGCAGAGGGTAGAGTTGATGTCCTGCAGCACCCCAACCAGGGAAGCCATGTTGGTGTTGATGCCGGCAAATTCCTAGTATGTGTCAATCTGCAGCTGCTTTATTTCCCAGAGTTTAGTCAGTACCTGGCCCATTATTTAAAGACTGCCCACACTCTTCCCCTTTGCTTAGCCTCTTGGCCTGCCACTTACCTGTTTCCCTGCTTCCAGGACTCTGTATTGCCAGATCCCTTGTTCCTTCCACTTCGACCTCACCGCAAAGGACATCCCACATTAGTCTGGCATCTGGATGGAAAAACAAGAAGAAAAGGAAAGACACATTAACAGACCTGATTTCGCTACACGCTGAGATCAGTCGCAACATCGTGCTTGCACACAAGATAACCAGTGTTTTTGTTCAACTTGTACATTCTGTTGGCAGGGCTCTGTCGGAAAGGACTTGGGTGAAGCTAAACCCATCCAAATTATCTTGTGGGTGTAATGCTGGAATCACATGCGCTACAGTTTTGAAACTTAGATTAAGGAACCTCTATGGACTATCTAAAAACAACTGACACAAAACTAAAGGTTGGTTGAGATATAAAAAGCTTTCATGAGGTGGTGCCTTAAAAGATATAGCTAATACTAGACTAAACCCTTATTATTTGTTTGTTTATAGATAACATATCTGCCAGTACCATTCATCGGACTGGTGTGAAGGCCTGCTGCAGTGTTGCGGTTGAGTAGACGAGTCACAGCATCTTTTTGACTCCAAACGGTCTCTCCATTCCAACCCCCTTCCCCCTGGTGTTTTCCACCGGAGCAATGTCTCCTACTGTAAACCAAGGGCAAGTCTGGAGAGGGTTCGGAAACTAGTGTATCCGCCCCCTGGGATCCAGGTAGGTGGCTTATGACAGAAGGCTTATCCACAACACTTACATTCCTTTTGGGTGGCGCCCTGCCCAATCAAGACGAAATATTCACGATCTAGCACGTGCTTTATCAGGGGATCTCAATGATGCTAACAATCTGCCTTAGTTAATCAGCAGTTGTAACTAGATCTGAATAGGTTAAAAGCAAATGTATGCGATGGAGAGATACTCAACCCAAGGCCTATGTTTAGGGAACCATTTCTGGGAGGGGCATATACAACTGCTGACCAGAATCTGTATGGATCCGTCTCTACACCCAGTCCTGTTCCATTAGCAGCTCCTTAATGCCTTCATGGCAACAGTACTAAATTTGCGGCCTTTATTAGTAAATGCTAATTACATTTCCTATGTAAACCTCAGGCATTCCCCAATGACGCTGCTAAAGTAGCATTTGTAATCTCTTACTTGGGGGGTCTATCTGCTAACTGGGCAATTATTTTAATAGAAACAAACTATCCCCTTTTGTACAACTATTCTTCTTTTAAGGCTGCCATGACTGAGTTATTTCCAAAACATGTTTTATCCAAGCAAGTGACAATGAGTTATTAAACCTACGATAAAGATTTCCTCTTGCATACCACTGATCTGCCGGACGATTGTACATAATGTATTAATCTTGTGGTTAAGTTAGATCATTGTTTGGGAGAGTGAAAGGGTGAAAGGATCTATAATTTCTTTAGTGGAACAGACAGAGTTTATTGAGTATAGCTTGCATTGTGTGAGGATTTTTGCTTAGCGGATAAACATGCTCAAAGGATTGTGAAGGAGGGGTAACTGCTGCAAGGAGTGAGATTGACATCATTGTGTGTCATGCTGGTATTGGTCAGTTGTTGTGACACCGTGCTGAGATAGGTTGACTATGTCACAGCGTGCAACGCTGGTATTGGTTGTGAAAACTGAACAGGGAAGTGTAGGAGATATCAATTTGCAGAGAATCATCTATGAAAGACAACATTTAATTAATCGAGAATGAAAATCCTAAAAAATTTGAAAAGCTTGATGGAGGGAGATGTGCCCGTTAGAGTAGGAGCACCAATATCATCTGAGGGTACACTAGCATTGGATATTGATGCAAGAGAAAGACTAACACACATGTACTTGGCTTGAAAATTGGATGGAATACACTGAAAATGATGGTCCTTCGTTTTTCCACAATATGGCACATTTAATGTTAGAATTCTTGAAAATTTGAGGAACAATTGCATGAGATGAGACGGCCTCCTAGACCTTTGCAATTTGAAGCACTTAGTGAATGGGAGCACATATCTTACCAAAAAGAAAAACAGAAATATCAAGGAAGGTAGACTAATACTGTAAATAAGGCTCCCTGTTTTTACGGATTTTTACAGATAAATACAGACAGAAAACCATTTATTTTCCTGTCTGTATTTATTTTTAAATGAGGATAAAAACGGAAATTGGGTTGTTTTTGAGTGATTCTAAATACTGTCAATCATGACTGACAGGCCAATAGCTTTGCGGATTGACAGGCAAGGGATTAAAAAAATAAAGGATTTTAGTAAAGAGTCTTCAACAGCAGGAAATTTGCACAACCTTGGTACTAAAATGTATGTATTTCCTTACAAGTGCATATTTTACCACCTGAGTGCGAATATTTAATTGAAACCTGTCAGGTGTTCAGGCACGAGTGCACATTAACTAGTTAAATAAACGCAGAAATATACACATTTCAGCTTAATTTTTTCACGAAACCTAAAATAAATATGGATAAATACAGGTAAAATGTGCAAAAAATAAATATGGATTAATACAGACGGAAATGGTAAAAATATAAATACCATAAAACCGGGAGCCCTAACTGTAAATAAATATGCCCAAGCCAGATGGTATGCACAACAGAAAACCTGAAGAACTGACATAGCGAAGGGAACTAGAATGTATCCTGTAATAGTTACAGAGAAAGGAGGTGGAGGGAAATGAAAAGCAAAGAAAAAGCCCATTGAAGAGACGAATGTACAAACTCTAGTTGGAGATGGTGATAGTGAATTTGATCATAAGTTTCTAAAAGAGTTATTGTTGAATGATTCACCACCTTGTAACGAAAATCAACACCAGAATTTAACCAATTCATATATTGGGAACATTCTTGATGCACCTGTAATGCCTATAGATCCAATTCCACATATGCCATTCACTCCAATGGAAGGTAATATGGATATTCTAACCGCTGTTTGACAGACTCTTCAAAATTCACCAGATGCTTTAACTGTTCTGGTGACTTTAGGTCATGTAGTCCCTTTATATTAGCCTGGGAACAAAGGGAGCCATGTACATACATCAGCTGTCCCGAGTTGGATAAATGGCTCAACATCTACTTCAGCAGACTTAAGATTGAGACAGTCTACACAGAACTTTTGGTCCCAACTCCAGTCTATGTTTCTTATGAGTGCTGTTTCAGTTGTGCATTCAATACAACTTAATTTGTGTGGGAATGATGTTGTAACACCACCACGAGTGACTCAGAGTGCCACAGGAGACACTCTTCCCCTGGGAATGCCAGATTCTGACGTGTCTCTTTTGCATTCACCTCCTACTTTGGGAAAAGAGGGTCATTATGGAGACTTCTGACTAACACCTAAAGAACAAACAGGTCCTACTTCTCAAGAATTCGATGACTGGCTTAAGGTTATAGACACTCCTGTAAATGTCAAAAGTTCTGGAATTAATGTAACAAACTCCTGGTGAATTGATAAAACTGGGGGGAATATTATCAAGAAACGGCGTTAAAATTATCGCCGCTATAGCGGCAGAAAACTGCCGCTAAAGCGGCGATAATGGGCTTGATAATATGCCCTTGAGAATTCCCATAGAAGCCCATATTCTGATGTCAACATGGGCTTCTATGGGAATTCTCTGCGGCATATTATCAAGCCCATTATCGCCGCTTTAGCGGCAGTTTTTTGCCGCTAAAGCGGCGATAATTTTAATGCAGTGCTTGATAATATGCCCCTAGGTTCCTTGATGTAGCAAGACTCAAAATGGAGTTGGAAGAAATGATTATAGGAACAATAAGTCCAGCTAGAATAGTTGAATATCAGGACATTAAATTATTGTTCGTTTGCATAGACATTACCAGACATGCTCGAAGCACTCATTAAAAGTTGTCTGAATTGGCTCAGAAATATAGAGTGGATGTACAAAATTGAAAAACTTTACAGAGTAGATTTTAGTGACAGAGATAGCAAAAACATGAGACCTTCAGGAATAAGATTACAAATCCAAGAATTACTAGCTATCCTCAGGATATGGAGAGAGTTAGACAAATGGGAAGGTTGGACGGCCAAGAGAAAGGGAGCAAAGATGGTTACAATGGATATGCTTCCAGCCATTTAAGATGATGAGGAAGTGAGGATGCTCCCCATGAAGGAAGTACCTGGAGGAGGATATGGACATGCGCCTTAGACTAGGCCCGATATATTGTCCTTTATAAACGACTTTCTGAAATTGAAAGAGAATCCAGTGAAATGGTACAAACAGGTTGAACGGTTTGTGAAAGTGTCAAAGGTTTTGTTGAAGGGTTTAGATACTTTATTTGACATTGTGGTTCCAAGTGATTTGTTGACAGAATGTAAAATTGCTATTGATTGGCCTGAAACAGAATCAGTTAGAAATGCTCGAACCGGTGCACCATCTGCTGAGATATTGAAGAAATATAATCAAACCGTTACCTATTTGAAAGGCAAAATTCCCCCTAAGGAAATAGATTGCGTGAAAATTGACAGAACGACCTAGAACTGAAGGAAACAGTCCATGCTTATTATGAGAGATTGCTACAGGCATTCAAGCAATACAGTGGAATGGAGAATGTGTCAGAGAAAGATTTAGGAAATTTCGTTTATCAATTTGCGTACAGATTTCAGACTACAGAGAAGCAGAATGATTCAGCAGAATTTGATTTGTTGGCAAAGCAAGCCTGTCGATTAAATCCTGCAGTTTGCAGTTTGAAATAAAACACAAGAGGCTTAAGGAGAAATTGATGATCGCCCAAAAATAGCTGTCCAGGTAAATCAAAATGTGCCAGTTAATGACAATAGGCTTGCTGTGTACGGAGATTATCAGCAATCACCTACGATGCCAGTTGTAAAGGGAATTCAACAACAGGGTATGTAACCCCAAGGAGGAGATCGCGGTATTTCAATTGATGCGTGAAAATGACAAATCCATGTCACATTTGCGGCAAGTTTGGGCATTGGAAGCACGAAAGGTTGCTCCCTTTGCTAACCAGAGATGACTTGCCTCTAGAATTGAGAGACACTGTAGCACCATAAGTCTGGGACTTTAAAGTCAAATACATTGGCCTTTATAAAGGTGTTGCTCCAGTAGTTAAAATCACTGTGAAGCCCAATGCTGAATTTCTATGAATACCACAATATAATTTGAGTCCTGAAACTACTGCAGGGATTACTCCCTTGATTCACTCAATGATTGAAAAAGTAATCCTGAAAGAAGTAATGGGAAGATCATGTAACTCGCTTACCATGGGTTTGCAGAAACCTAATGGTAAATACCGCATTGTTCAGAATTTGAGACGGGTTAATCAAATTGTGTTTTCATGTTGTCCTGTGGTACCAAATCCTGCCTAGATATTATTTCAAATTTCATGTGAAGCTGAGTGGTTCTCTGTCACTGAATTGTGCCAAAGCCATCTTTTCTATTCCCCTGAATGAAGATAGCCAATTTATTTTTGCTTTACAGTTTGGCAGTCGTGTCTTGGCATGGTACTGATGGGGCCGGTTCCATGTTCTAGATTTACTCGGGAACCCCTGTGCAAAGGATTGTTGGTTCCTGCTTAAAACTATAGAGAGGAATACGACTTGCACCAGACACAATACAATAAATACTTGCAGTTAGCGCACACCTGGAGGGCACAGTGTATAGACATAGACAATCTCCCAGAGTATGCCCCGTTGGAGGAACGACTCTTAAGGGGCGAAATCGTGGAAAAGGCAGTCTCCTGGACGTACCGAACCATAATAAATAATAAACCGGATTCTCCCTTGAAATTGAGAGCAAAATGGGAGATAGAACTAGGCGAGAATGCCGACCTGGACTGGGAAATTGCGCTGATGCACCCCCAGGAGGTGGCTATCAAGTCCCTCCTTAGACTGATTCAATTTAAATATCTGCATAGGACATATCATGATAGAGCTCAACTACATCTTATAGGGAGGGCTAACACACCCAACTGCCTTCGATGCAACTCGGCCAATGGTACTTATTTCCACTCGATATGGGAATGCCAACACATACAGAACTACTGAACAACCCTTCTGAAGGAGTTAGAAGATATCCTAGAAGATAAGATACCCCTGAACCCAAAGTTTATTTTACTGGGGATACATACAGAAGTTGATCTCTCCAAAAACAAGCTTACGCTGCTTAACTTAGGACTAGTAGTGGCTAAAAGAGACTTGGCATGCAAATGGGGAACAGCACAAAGGCCCTCAGTTGATGAATGGAGGAGGGAATGGACATGTATGTCACAGGGGAGAAAACGACATACATAGCCCAAGGTTGTCCCCAAAAGTTCCAGAAAATATGGAAACCATGGATACAACATTATTGTCTCCTGATGGAGGACTCACAGTGAGCCACCAGGGTCATGTGACTGGGGGGAGGAATGGAGGGAGGGGCCTGAGAGACAGGGGAACTGAGTTACCAACTCTGAAAACTTATTTGTTACTGTCATAGATATTACTGCCGTTGAATAACAATGTTACTGGTATACTGAACGAGGCCTTGCTTTTTGGAAATCTCCACTGTATCTGTACTGAAATCAAGAAAATAGCAATAAAAATATATTTTTTTTAAAGTGTAGAGGGGAGAAATATCTTGTCCAATTTGGTTTCACAATCTCAATAAATCAGGACTTCGAAGAATCACTGACTCCAGGTTCAAAGTTTAGTTTATTACAAAGCCAAGATCAATTGGACGTACAAACACCTCAGGATGAGGGTGTAGAAATACATTGGAACTAATACAAAACCAAACCTGCGGCCACAATTCAATCTATGAAGCATACAGAGGATGACCAGTTCTAGAATCAGGATGCAGACCATCACTGCACCAACATCAAGAGTATTCTTCATTTGAGGTTCGTAAGTAAAATGCATTAGTCTATACCTACCCTACCACTAACGTAACATCCCTACTTAGCATTTCCCAGGCAAGTTCAGGAAAAGGTGTCAGCGCATTAAGACTTCCTAAGAAGTGCACTCACGTTGAATGGGTCAAGTAGCATAAAGCTACAGAGCTCGTTCTAAGATGCTCCTTCTCTCTCCATCAGATTTTCTCTCCTAACTCAATCTGGGGCACTGTCCCTAATTCCATCATCAAAATCCTAGGACACCCCCATCTTCACATCACACGATCATCCCATCCAGCTGGACACCTCCTCGTAGGTAATTGTCCTGTCAGTTTCGATACTCCCAACCTCTGGCTCGATTACCTTGATTCCCAGGCCTTCTCCAGTGAGTAAGAACACTGCCCCACATTATCAGCTCCACTTGCTCAAAAGTAATCTCTCCTCCCTAAGCCTAACTCCTAAAACAAAAGCGTTATTTTAACTAACAAAGATGAATTTCTCCACCTGCAACAGAAACTTGAGAAAGAAAAGATTCGACTTGCACATGAACATTACAAATTCTTCAATAATGAGAGCCAGAGAAAATTACACATGCCTACAGAAAATCGGCTAACATAAGAATCACCATGAATCTTCGTTAAACACGCATATACATGAACATTATTACTGTGCATGTTTAAATCAGAGAGTTACATGTCAGTAAATTTATTTCTCATTAGTCATATGCGAAACCAACATTAAAACTTCATCACGCAAAACTCTGTAACAACGTTAATATCTCCACGTTGCATGAAATCCCTCTATCACATTACTTTACCCGTTATTACATTTCACATTGTAATGACCAAATGTTTACACAACATCACAACATAAGAATATATGCAGTTGCAAATTACTCTTGATTCTAATGCACCCCTGCAAATTGTAGAGCACAATCGCGCTCCATCAGTCCCGAGTCCCACAAAGGTATACGGAAAGCCCCTCTATATTTAATCAGATCCTGATGTAAAATGTAGAAGCTTTTTGTGATGCCAAATCATTCAGTCCTTCTCCAGTACATTGATCACCTGTTGGTAGCGTCTAGTATACAGAGGCTTGTACACGTAATACCATTGCCTTGCTGAACCATTTAGATGAGAATGGACATAAAGTATCTTTATCCAAGTTGCAATTTTGCAAAAGAGACGTTCTGTATTTTGGAACATCACGTTAAGAAAGGAACAAGGAAAGTGCCCCTAGATAGAATCATAGCGATTCTTAACATGAGTCAGCCCATTACACAGAAGGTAGTCCGAATGTTTATGGGAATGCTTGGCTACTGTCGTCAATGGATTCCCAACTTTTCCCTGACAGCAAAGCCTTTCCAGAGGTTAACACACAAAGATGTGTCTGATCCGGGAACCTTGGAATGACAATGGCATGCACTCTTTCACTGAACTGCGAGAGAGTCTTTATTGAGCTCCAGGCTTGGGAATGCCTAATTATAACAAGATCTTTACTCTGTTCTGCAGTGAGTGTGAAGGTTGCGCATTGTCAGTGTTAGCTCAAATGCATAGTACTGCGTGTAAATGTGTTGAATATTTTCGGGATACTCTTGATCCTGTAGCCGCCGCATTTCCTGGATGTTTGAAAGCCATTGCTGCAACGTGTGTGAGTTTGAAACAGAGCAAAAGGATTGTCATGGGACATCCATTGAAAGTTCATTTGCCTTATTCCGTCGAGGTGTTGCTTACTCGTACTCAAATGCAACATCTTACCAGTAGTCATCTCATCAAGGATAAGCAGATTATTTTGGGGGCACAGAATGTCATTCTTATGAAATGCACAAGTCAGAATCCTGCAACCTGGATACCCCTTCCTAGAAAAAAGAATTTGATTGATGAATCTGATCAAGATTGTCTTGATGTTACTTGATACTTCCTTGCCTGAAACTGATTATGTGCTGTTTATTGATGGATCTTGTTTGTGAGATGCAGAAGGAAACATGAAGGCTGCATATGCTATTTGCACGGTTGTGGGTGTGGTTGAAGCTTCATAGTGCAAGGGTTGTTTTCTGCACAAGTGGCAGAGTCGGTAGCCTTAACACGCGCTTGTAGCATCTCTGACCAATTGCAAGTCAGCATCTTCACCAAGAGGCAGTACGGATTTGGTGTTGTAGATGGTTTAGGGCAATTGTGTTCACAGCGGGGGTTCTTGACCTCGTCTGGTTCCCTATCCGTAATGGAGAGAGTGTGAGTAACCTTTTGCTGTCACTACAGTTGCCTGCCCAAATTACAGTGGTGAAGTGTGCTGCCAATCGGCCGGGCAATGATTATGTTACGGTCGGCAACTGCTATGCGTGTGAGACCGCACGCTATTGTTTATTGTGTCAAATTCTTACACCTTCAATGGAGATCCAATGGGAGAGAACACTGATGTCACAGATTGCAGACTGTTGTTATCCACTGTAGACACCTGGGAGAAAGTAAAAGAGCTACAGGATGCAGTGCCAGAAGCTGAGAAACAAGGGTGGATTAGGGCAGGTTACACTAGGAGACAGGAAGACAAGGTGTGGGTATACACTGAGGAAGAACCATGTTACCAGATAGGTTTCTGACTCCTATGGAGCAATTCTTTCATGGTCCTGCCCATGTCGGGAGGGATGGTATGACAACATGGTTTAACCCAATGTTTAGGTCAGTTGCAGAAACCCTGTGTCACAGATGCATGGCGTGTCAACAGCTGAATGCAGTTGACACACCATCACAAAGCACTTGTCACAATGAGACATGTGGGAAGATCGGGAGGTCCTTATAATCGAATGCAGCTTAACTTCATTGAAATGCTATTGTGTAATGGCCTGAAATATGTTCTTGGTATTGTATGCATCTCCTCACGATGGGTGGAAGCCTATCCCACAAGACAAAATGCTAGCCTAACTGTGGCAAAATTATTGCTAAGGGAAATGATACAGCATTTTGGATTTCTGACTTCTTTGGAGTCAGACCGAGGAACTAATTTTCATAATGAGGTTTTGAAGATGTTATGTGCAGCATTACAGATTGACCAAAAGCTCCATTGTGCTTATCGTCCAGAGACTTCTGGAATTGTAGAACAGATCAATGGAACATTGAAATCCAGGTTGGCAAACGTGTGTTCTTCAACTTCTCTGAAATGGCCTGATACATTGCCTCTTGTGTTGATGAGTTTGAGAAGTACCCCAGACAGAAGAACGGGACTATCCCCATATGAAGTAATTATGAGTAGGGCTATGAGACAGCCTGCAGTTCCAGCAAATGTATTAGAGAATATACCAGAGGACTTTGTGCTGGATAACTGTAAAGGACTGGCTGACATGGTGCGTTCTGTGTCTCAGCAGTTTGGAGATGCTGCAACTTTGCCTCAGCAGGAGCAGTGCCATGACCTCAGTCCTGAGACTGGGTCTTGGTGAAGAAACATGTATGAAAGTCATGTTTAGAACCTTGTTGGCGTGGGCTGTTCCAGGTGATTCTTGTAACCACAACTGCTGTTAAATGTGCTGGTCTTCTGAATTGGGTACATGCTGCTCATATTCGCAGAGTCCCATGTCCTCTTGAGGATAACGCACCGGTCTTGGATGTGCTGGTGGTTCCAGAGAGACAACAGATTCAGGTCAGCCAAGCTGTTGGGGACACACAAGCTAGTAGGATTCTGTGCACTAGGCCAGAGGGGGTCATAGAGAGTTGGCTCTTGTGGGTACCAAAGGGTCACAAGTGAAAGGGCTGACTAGGCATGATTGTGGCCCCATCAAAGGAACTAGTGCTCCTGAAGTGAGAGTAGTACCCGGGGACCGTTGGCCCAGAAGACAAGAAAGGTTGAGGCACATTCTGACAGAAGGAAGAGTACCACGGACAATAACAGAGATCTCTAGCCAGTCTGAACAGACCGACAGTGAAGGTGAAGGACCATCAGTGAGAAGGTCCAAAAGAGCCAGAATACCAAGTCAAAGGTTAATGTGTCAGATTGCCATACAACATTCCTTTAAAGCCACTGCCAAAGTTTACTGCATGAACAAAATAAACAAGCATCTGATTGTTACCAATGCTATTCAGCATGAACAAGAGGTATTGGCAGAGCCAATAAGTCTCAAAGGTGCACCCTATTGGATTGTCCAATGCTTGATGTTTTAAGTGCCTTTGGTTTGCATGATTTGGGGGCTTTGGTCTATAGGCCTCATTTACCAGTCTTGCCTGAGATCTTTATTTTGTTGTCACCTCTGGGATATTTTGTCATTTATTTTTGTATCTTCCCATTTGAAGGGAGATATGGCTCATCCATTGTTTTATACACTGTCCAACTCACAGGAACTCTAGGGAGTCCTCCAAATGCAAGTGAGGTCGCAGTCCTGTTCTGCTGGTGCCTATACACGTGTAAACCAACAAAAGTACACTGTTCCTAAAGCAGGGTGCATAAAGTAACCCATACTTAAGGGTGCAAAAAGTCATCCGTGCATTTAACAGGAAATGTGAACAGAGAAAGAAACCCTAGGTAAAGAGTACCCACAGGTAAGGGGAGAACACTTTTTGTCCTCTAATGCCCTCACACACCCGAGGGGTGTCATGCTTCATCATCGGGCAGTTGCTCCTCATAGGGCCGGCGCTGCAATTCCCTACGGGCCCCCCCGACGGGTCACTTTATCGGAGATCTTTTATAGGACTGCCGGATGGTGCATGAGGGTGTGTGGGGAGTGGATCCAATGAGGGTAAAAAGAAGAATGTGTGCGTGGAAAAAAATGATGAGATTAAAAAAGGGTCAACATGCAGCGACATTGTAACTGTTGTACCCTTCGCAGTCCGAAAACCGCTGAATAAAACATTGACCCAAAGGCACACTATGCCCGGGTGTCAAGGGTCATAGGTCAACATGTTTCGTGCTTGTCTCGTCCAAACAGGGTCGTTTGCGCTTCTTCAGGACCAAAATAATTCAAACAAGTGAAGTGCACGTGAACAGTGTCATTAAGATAAAATACCCTCTGTCTCAATCAAGGCGGAACAGCAACCTGTACCTCGGGCAGTTAGAACATGCAGGAAATTTCCTACTAAGAAGGGGGGATTGCGCAGTGTACGGAAACGACCAGCCTCACCAGTTAAAATTCTTGAAGCAAATGTAACAAGTAAATCTAACAAGGTTGGTGTAGACGATGATATGGTAACTAATCTGGAGGAGATCATTGACCTAAAAATTAGAGGCATTATAGACCCGCTGGTTTCAAAAATTGAGGAATTAACAAAAGAGGTGGCAAGATTGGGTGGATTGCTCAGCAAGACCTTGGACAATCCAAGAGAGGTAAACACGGCCACAACTGCTGCAACTGTTATAACTAGCAATCAATGTAGGCACCATGTACAGGGAAACCCTTCTAAGGAGGCGATAGGAAATGAAGGGAATAGTAGTGTTAACCCTATACTATCCCAAGGGATTATGCAGATGGTCAGGCCACGCCTGCCACAGGAAATATAAATGGACGGGAAGAAACTAACAAGAAGCATGCTATTAATCTCCCACCCGAGTGTGCTCCCTATGTGGTGGTACTAACAAATGTACCACCGCTTGATAATAAGGGTTATCAAGAAACGCACGATTCCTTAAAAAACAAATGTCTATCCTGGCTAAATAGACAGTGTGCTTTCCCACTGAATATCTCTGATAATATTCTGACTACCAGGAGAGTTAATTGGGTAGGGAGTACTAGGAAAAGCTCAAGGGGGGACTGTGTAATTATAAATTTCAAACATCCACAGCATGTTAACACAGTTCTCCTTAGAGCTGCATCTCTCCCAATTTCCGATGATAATGTATGTGCCCGAGCACTAGGTTACTTTTATAATCATCTTAATGATAACCGAAGGGACAATATTAGAACCTACACCTATCCGTCTACCTCTAAACCTTACTTTGATATTCCCACACAGAATAGATTTCATGCACTTAGTTCCCTGGACTGTAATGATTGACGCATACAAGAGACGGAGATATGTTCAGTAAGGAAGAAGGGACCCGATGGGTATGAACATATGCTTGACGGTGCACCTGAAATAATATCTAGGGATTCGGGAAGTGCGCCTAATCAGAATGAGATAGAGAATATTCACGAGGGATTTGGGAATATACGCAATATGGGCCAAACAAGGGGGGTTAGCAACGCTGAGGAGAATGTCCGAGGCTCTGCAATTGGGATCACCGCCAGAACAGGTACATGTTCCAGACTGGTGTGCTGGAACGTAGCTGGCCTGAAATCTAAGGACAGAGACCCTGGTTGGGAAACTTTTATTAACAGGTACGATATATTATGTTTCCAGGAAACCTGGTGCAAACATAATATTGACTACGAAGGATTTGTCTCATATAATTTACCAGCATATGGAGAGGGCCCGGGGAGAGCTAAGGGGGGCTTACTCACCCTTGTATCGGTCCACCGACAAATACTGGTGATAAAATATTTACCGGTGGGGGATTTAGTCCAGATGCTCTGGATTCGTGAAGGAAAAAGCCGTAATATCCTTCTGATCAATTATTATAACAATATTTTTGACAGCACCAGGGGTAGAATAATAACTGATTTGGCAAATGCTATTGATACCCTTAGTTTGGATTCCAATGTTGTATTTGATATCATTTGGTGTGGGGATTTTAATGCCTCATTATGTGATTTATTATCTACAAAGGCCTGTGGGGTTACTAACAATGATGGATGGGAGGTCCCACACTTTGGTCATGATATGTATGGGGAAAATGTGAATACATTAATGGGGTGCCTTGACTTGGAAATTTTGGATTGTTGTAAGGACAGTAATGGTTTACCTGTCCCCACATTCAGGAACTGGCGCTCTAATTCTGTGATTGACCATGTGCTGGTATCTTCTAGTATTGTCGACTGTTTTGCTCCACTGGAAATGGAAATAATGGATACTAGTGACCATAACTGTATTATTGTGTCCGTGACTCTGTGGGAGGATAATAATAGAGAGGCAGGGACCACTGTAGGAAATATAGAACCCCACCGGGCTAATGGGGTAAGGCTCAGGTGGATAGGCGCAAAAGCATCCGAACTGACCGCATCCATCATAAAGACGAATTTAGCAGACATTGTTTTTATTTTGGAAAATAGAGTGGATCATGAGCGGGTCCTATCTAGTTTTATAGGAATCAACAATGCCATTAACGCAAAGTTCACAGGTGGCAATAGGGGTGGTACAAAACCTGGATTTGTTTGGTTTGATCAAACCTGTTCTGCTGCTCTGACTAACCTTAAGCAGGCCCTACCAATAAGGCCTAGGGATAAAAAATTAGTAATAAAACTGAGGTTAGAGTATAAAAATGTCATTAAAAATAGGAAAGTGGTTCTTCAGCATGAGGCCTGGGATTCTCTTAACCAAGCGGCGGAACTCTCTAATGGCACGTTATTTTGGGCAACAGTCAACTCTCCATTCCTTAGGGAGACAAACACACCTGAGTTAACAGCAAATGTCTCTTGTGAAGGCTGGATTACCCACTTTTCAACTATCTTTGATTCAGGTAAAAACACTGATGCTGGCTCATATAGATGGCCTATATTACCATTGGAAATCTCTGTAGAAGAAGTTGAAAGGGGGATTAGGGCAAGTAAGGGAGGAAAGGCCCAAGGCCCGGATGGGGTTCCAAGTGATGTGTATAAGGAAGCACCAGAAGTGTGGGGCCCCTTGTTGGCTGCTGTATTCAATGCCGCGGTGTGTACAGAACCTCCGCCGACCTGGGAGGAGTCTATTATTGTACCGATATACAAAAAAGGGTCCAGGGCGGATGCTAAAAACTATCGACCAGTTTCGTTACTGGATTCTTCCGTAAAAGTTATGAGCAGGATTATGCTGGTAAGATTGGAAGAATGGGCAGAACAGGATGGTATCTTAACAGACAGCCAATATGGTTTTAGGAAAGGCAGGGGTACGCTCGATCAATGTATCAATTTAGAATTATTGATCGGGAAGTATAGCGAAGCTAAACCTGGCCTTATATATTTGTGCTTTGCTGATTTAAGCAGCGCTTTCGACATGGTTGACCACTCAATTTTGTGGTCAACCCTGCTGAAATTGGGTGCGCCAGAGGGCATAATTTATTTTCTTGCCAGGATGTATGAGAGACTAAAAACATGTGTTCGTTTTGGCAGGAAGGGAGAATGTACCCCGAACTTTAACGTAAAACGAGGTATAAGGCAGGGGTGTGTTTTAGCTCCCCTTTTGTTTATTTTATTTATTAATGGAATTGATGCTATTTTAAAGGAAGTTCAGGCAGATGCTCCCATGATCAACGGTGTTTCAATACCGGTGTTATTATACGCCGATGATGCTGTGCTGTTGTCAAGAACACCGATAGGGCTGCAACGCCTGATGGATAGTTTTGCATCCTTTATTGACGACAAAAAATTAGTTGTTAACAAAAGCAAAACGTACACTATGATCTGTGGCCTAAAGAAATCTAAATATACAACGAAAGGGTTTTTTATTGACAATGCAAAAGTACAGCAAGTGGACAAATTCTGTTATTTAGGTATAACTTTCTCTGGTGACAAAAAGTGGACACATGAATTTGATAACATACGCAATAAAATGGCTAGAAACGCACACGGAATTTTTAGATTTGCTCAGAAAATTGGGGATCGTAGGACCAGAGATATGATAAAAATGTATCAGGCCAGATGCGTATCAATTGCATTGTATGGGGCAGGAATCTGGGGTTATTGCTGCGCATATAAACTGCAATTGGAAGAGAATTGTTTTTTTAAAAAACTCTTATGTTTACCTATTTCGGCTTCTAATGCTCTGTGCCATCAGGAATTATCTGTGAATTATCTACTTGACCTTTTGTCACTTAGACCTCTGATGATTTGGCGGTCTATTTGGTTGAATAAGGAGAAGTCCTTTACTAGGTCTATTATCCAGGACTGTTTGCGATTAGATAAAGCCAAAGCAATACCCTGGATTAAATACATTATTGTGTGTTTCTCAGATATTTTTAACCTGAATATTGTAACTGATCCGAATGCTGTTTTATTGATCCCCAAGGTTGAGCTAAAAAGGGTCTTCCTAGCTTATGCTGAGAGGAAGAGAGCTGTTATTGCTGGTACTCTGTCCACTGTTATGTTTTATAACAGATATTTGTCTAAGGATGGATTTCCTGCCTATCTAACCCTTGTCACCAGGCCGACACACAAATTTGTGCTAACCAGACTTAGATTTGGAATAGTGCACCACTTGGTGGCCCATCCAATAATGAAAAAACATCCATTAGGGCCTTGTAGATGTGACGGGATTTCCAAGCAGAGCACAATGCACTTTTTACTATTTTGTAAGCTGTACTCTAATTTTCGTATTGTCTTGCTTAAACCCATGTTTGTTAAATACGGAACACGTACGGTTGAGCACGCAATGAAATTGATTTTTAACTTACAATCTGCGGAGGTTTGTTTTTATACTGCTACTTTTTTAAACAAATGCATCAATTCTAGGAAAAGCATGTGTTTTTAGCTGTTGAAATGTAATTTTAGTGTGTAAATAAGATTATTGTTTTAATTAATCATGGTGTTTTAAATGTATCATTATGTCTGCTAAAAGTTATTCATATTCTGTATATTTTGATTTTGTGATTGTGTACGCTTTTATGGTCATTAATTTGTACCGAATAAAGCTGAAATTGAATTGAATTGACAGTTACAGCACACCCTCCATTTTGAGGGTTCATTTGTGGACAATTATCTATAAAATGCTGTTGCTTTTTGACTTCTAATAGTGATATTAGTGTATTACTAGTTAGGTAAATACGTACAAGAACTTCTTAATTTAGAAAAGACTCTTCATGTTGCTTTATGCACATAAGGAAGATCATTCTGAGAAGACTGATTTGGCTACTTGTCTCCTCCTGATTATCTGGGTTTCTCAGGTAGCTTTGTGTGTTTGCATCTGTTTCCAGGCATGGTCCAAAGCCCATGCACTGCTGTTGCACTTTAAATGCTTAGGCCAGAATTTATATTCCCTCCCCAGTCTGAACATTATCTCCAGGCTGATTTCACAGTAACATACAGCTTGTGCTGGCACATGATCACAGACAGCCTGTTTGTTCATGGTTCATCTCCCAGACCAATTAAATATGGTTTGATAAAACAAGCCTGCAAGACTTCACTTGTCAATAGCCAACAGCGCTCCCACTCTGCTTATTTACAAAAAACCCCCAGAAAGGCCTGACCTACTTGGAGAGAAAAAGAGGGCAGCAATGTGCGCTCCAACACGTCCAATAAATGACGGTTATCCCTTTCTAGGATAAAGATAGCGGTTTTCTTTGAAGAAACTCGCATAAAATACTGTCCTCCCATTCCAACTTTAGAATGTGTTCAAGTCCCGACTGGGAACCCAAAGCAGCCCTGGCAAATTGTTTCAGACCAACTCCACATCCGGTATATAGCGATCGAGCCTGACCACTACAAGAGGGCTTGGTGGGGTTCTCCGCACCAAGACAATTTGGGGAAAAAATGGCAAAAATAATGCATTCTATGTTACATTTTTCATTAAATATTCAATTGCATTCGGTTTGATAGCATCGTAACTGATGACCGTACAGTGCACGAGGATACAGCAATCTTTATTTGGGCTCTTCAATGATTTCTTTACTATCACCCTCCAACAGTGCCTCTTATCTCTCCATAGTCCCTCTCTTACATGTATTTCATTTATTTTATAGCGCTTCTCATATAAGTGTAGGGTGTCCGAGCACTTTACATCACACACACACACACACACACACACACATACAGAGACAATCAGGGGTGGCTTCTCCACTAAGGCGGAGGAGCATAGCCCCACTGAGTAGGTCTAAAAGGAAAAAATAAAATGATAATAACTGATTGATATTGTGATTTTTTTTTCCGTCCTTGCTCATTAGGACAGAGGCAGTGCGGGGCTGCTCTGCTCACAGCCATACCCTGGCTGAGCGCCGAACCACGGCGCTCAGTTCAATCACAACACTGCATTGCAGCGTTGTAATTTTCTATGGGGAGCCTGGGAGCTGAGTGCTTCCTGCCCTGGAGTCCTGGAAGAGGGCGAAGAGGAACGAGTAGTGGCAGCAGCGGTGGTGGTTTACAGGTAAGTGTTACATTTTTTTTTCATTTCCTCCCCCCTACGACCCACCCTCCTGCACCATTAAATACCAGCCGTCACTGGAGACAGTGAATCATACATGTATAAGTCAGAGTAAAGAAAATGTTACATAAGACAAAGGGGACTACAAGGTGTAGGATTCACATGTCATCAATACTAGTAGGTATTATTTAAGAGTGCCTGGTCTGGGGAAGCGCAAACTCAGGATTCAGAATGTAACATAGTGGTTAGTCTTGACTTTACTAGTAAGAATTAATTTTTACCAAACAAGCCCTTTTTAGCAAAATTAAGGTAATGAAAGACTGGACAAAAAAATATAACTTTCTAACGTAGATTACAATTGTAATTTATGAACTGCACAGTAACAAAAGGATCCCTGTAATCCACTGAGCTATGCACATAAAATACTGTGCTATGATCTGCATAGAACACGCTCTTTGCAGCAGGCATATTAACCCTACGGCCTACCTTAGATGAGTCAATTTTGCCACTACACAAAACTCCAGCTGGTACAATAATCACCAGCGTTATCTTGGCATTTTTACTGTTGCCTGAAAATTGTTAGACATACAAGGAACTGATACACTGCTACACAACCGGCCCAAATAATGAAAGCACCACCCCGTCCAACCTCATGGGGAAACGCCCATTGCCCAATCCGGCTTTGGATACCTCATCCCTCTGTTCGGCAGGCCACCTTTACCATGCATCATATTTATCACAGAGTATGTATCAAGCAGAATATTTTAAATGTACCTTTACAGTGCGGTACTTTACCACGAGGGAATTTATTTTTATTTCTTTTCTTGGATGACATAGTAGCCATGCATAGCTGTCTGTCTATCTATCTATCTATCTATCTATCTATCTATCTATCTATCTATCTATCTATCTATCTATCTATCTATCTATCTATCTATCTATCTATCTATCTATCTATCTATCTATCTATCTAAATTAGTTATGTAATTTAAAAAACAGGTTTTATTGTTTGGTATGGCTAGTGTGTTGTAATGGGATTTTTTACGTTCAGGGATGGATAGGGGAGGAAGGTAGTATGAGGTTTATTTAGGTTTAAGGGATAGGTAAGAGTAAATGGTGTTAAGGAGTATTTAGGTTTAAGAGATGGGTAAGAGTAAAGGCTGGTAAGGCTTTTTTTAGGGTTCAGGAATAGCCAGGAGTAAAGGGTGTTAGTAAAGGGCTTTCATGTTTAAGGCAGAGGTAGACAAAAGTGGTAGTAAGGGTTTTTTATGTGGTTTAGGGGTTGGGAGAGGTATATATCTGCGTCTTAGTTTGGATTTCTGGCTTGCACTTTCTCCTACGATTAGCCCTGAGCTACTGATAGCTCTCCAGCTACCTCTAAGTAGTTCTACCATGTGCAGCCCAGCCTACTAAATTAGAAGCTTTTGCTTGGCTACATTTATATATGCATACCAAAATTGAAACACGTGTACTCCGGACACAAATGTCTGTATTTTCAGAAATCAAAAGCTGAGGTCTGGAGAAAAATGCTTCCATTTCTAACATATATTTATAGCTGACATTAGAGTGATAAAACATGTGGCATTTGGGAACCTTATGACTGATATTACTTTGCTGCAAGGGACATTGTAGCTATGGCTTCTATGCATTACCCATGTAAAGGCATTCCGAAATGTCAAAGCTTTTGTTTTACATTATTCCCGGTACCCTGCCTGATGCGCTGAGATGATCACTACTGGTAATCTTGGAAAAGATGGCCACGAATGTAATGTAGTCTGATGTGGTCACTATTATTGCCTTAATACAGATAGTAACCTGCAAAGATTTTCAGTGCAAATAAGTAGCTCTTACTAAAAAATGGTTCAAGACCCCTGCCTTAGCGTATCTGGACACTGTAAAATGATCTCTCTCCCTCCATGAAACCTTCGCTGGAAATTCCAAACAGCTTCAGCTAGAAAGCAGATGATTTGAAATGTGTAGTATTTTTAGAGGAAAGGGTGATCGTTTGCCGCACATTGCAGGATAACCATATCTATTTTAAAGCTAAATTTAGTAGGATGCAGCCATGTTAAATTCAAAAGTATAGATAGCCATACCAATAACCTGTGTAAATCACCACTCCTTTGACCTAAACCTTACCATGACTATATCATTCCACAATCTCACCTCTTCCAAAGTAAGCTACAACCCACCAAAGCCTCTAGTGTTAAAAGTGAACCCAAATCATGACCCTTTTGGGTACAAGAGATGCCCCAATAATGAGTTGTCCGTATAATGGCCAAATATCCTTTTGGAGAGCTTAATATTGCTAGAACATGTAATTTTGAGGATTGAAACAATGTTCCTTTGTAAAACCATCTTAGGGATGGCACTTCAGAACCTGTATCTTGGAACTTCTCATCCCCACCATGATGAAGACCAGATCATGCAAATGATCTCCTCGAAAGAAGGACTCATCCCAGTGGTCTGCACCATACCCTCTCACACTATCTATTCTCCTCTCACCTGTCATGTGCAATGTTTATGTGAAAGCTCTTGGCTGGCAGGAATATCCACAGATAACTTTACGTGAAGATTTGGTGCCTGAGTTAGAGTGTGAGAAAATTTCCCTGTTTGCAAGGTTAACCTCATTTTTTGCTGAATTGTATTGCTTGTTTCTCGACTCTGTGCACTGGGCACTGCCATCCAGTGCTCAGTATATGTGCACTGACCCCTAAACATGTTAGAATTGGCTAATCCCTGATTGACATATCTAATTTTCCTATAAGGCTGTAGTATATGGTGCAGAAACTATCTCCATGGCATGGAAACTTAAATGTCCCCTGTGCACTGCCTAACTTACTGTACCATCCACTCTTATGACAAGGAAAACATAGCTTTAGGCCTACCAATGTAGCCTGAATTCTGCAGTTTAAACTTGCATTCCGATATGTCAAACTAACCCTTTTGACAGGGGAAAAACCTTCCAAATAAATATTGATGTCTTCTCTAATTAGGCATTATAGCCCACAATGTAGCGTGCCTAATTTTTAAAAGTGGAACATGTAGAAATTTAATATTGACATGTCCCTACAGTGACAAGGCTCCAAACGCTATTTTCACTGTGGAAGGCGCTGGCTGTCCTGTGGGGAAAACTAGAGTGCAGATTAATATACTTATTTTTCTAACACAGGATTGAGACAAGCTACACAAATAGTTCAACCACTATTTAATATTTTTATTAAAAATCCAATTCAATAATAAAGTTATATATTTTTTAAATATTTAGGAAAGGTAAGTTTTAGAAAGTTATCTTTTTACTATATGAAACTCCTGGAGGCTAGCTTGCATTAGTCTGCCAGTAGCTAACATTGCATGTCTCTAATGAGGTATATATAGTTAGCAGGGGTTGAGCTCAGGTTTAAATTACTGAAATCTTTGCTTATGCCTAAAAGGGTTAGTGACTTTTATTAATTGGGATGGGCTTCCATCCACCCCAATTAAGAAAGCACTTTCTTACATAGAGAATGTAAAAAAAGGGAGGAAAGCGGGGGGAGTTAGGCCCAGTGCTTATGGTGCTATAAGTAATATGCTACCTATGTTTAAGGGATGATATTACAGTACAAATTAAGTTCACTTTGGTTGAGGTGCAGAGAGAGAAAAATCCCCATAATAGCGCACATTAAGTTTACTTTGGTTGAGGTACCAGAGAAAAATTACCACTTCAAATATCTCATTTCCTTAATTTATTTAACGTCTTTATTTCCCAGAAGATTACTTTCCAAATCACTGAAGTAGCTGTTTTTCCTCTTTGCCACCACATGTTTCATGGAATATCCTGCCTCTTCAGGGCTTCAGTGTGTTTCATGGGACTCTTGCTTGTACATTAGGCAAATTACTTCTAATATTAGGCTCTGCTCTCAGTAACATCACTGTTACCCCAACTCAAGAATGGCTGACTGCAATTTAACTTAAAAGTCACAAACACATCTACAATTTTTTGTCAAACAATTTCAAGAACGACCGAACACCAGGCATACCTTTCATGCTTAAGGTGTCCTAGACAATCCTATGCATGTCCCCCATTCTTATCACATAACTGAATTACACAATTTAAAGGAACATTAGGTTATCTTTTTTCAACTCACATAAAAACAAAGGTAGTTCCTCTATCTCTTGGGCCGTTTTTCACCAAATCCCACTTTATCCAGATCCTCATCGATCTAATTGTGCCAGAAAGTCTTGTGACCCAAGTCACAGGACCTCTATGTGCGGTAGCCAAGGCAGGGTCTAAAAATGAATTATTTCATTTTCTAGTCCTTTTCTTCATGTGTCTCTAGCCCCCAAAAGCTATAGTATGATCGCTCTCTCCCATCTAGAGGACTACTTTCTACCTGCAATTTCTGCTCTGCTCTCTCTTTACACATTGCCCGCTTAGATGGGCCAAGGTAACCCCTAGAGTCACTATTGGAAGTTAAGGAGCCAACAGTAGTGGTTTAAAGATGGTTTTGTCATTGTGTGCCTCATTTCTCCCTTGACAGTGTCCCTCAGAGTGCTAGAACATAGGACCCCTCCCCCATCTGGAATATGACTCACTTCCTATCGTTAAAAAGGAGCAAAGAGTAAAATGATCTCTAAAGTGTATATATACATAAACTTGGCTAGGGTAATTAATATATTAGACCAGAGGTCTTCAAACTTTTGGGTGCTGAGACCCCCTGTCAACATTTTCCGTCGTAAGGACCCCCTCCTGACAAACATTTCTAAACCTGTAGGCAGGGTTTCTGGAATTACGAGGCAGGTGAGGACCAAATTACACGACAGGCTTGACTAAATTGTGTGGGAAGAAAATTTAAATAATGTTATGTGATGCCGCGTTATTTTGGGATAGAATTGCTTCACTATTTTGGCATTTTTTGCACACAGTAACACTGAGGAAAGATTTCACCCCATCAGTACCAGTTTATAACCAAAAGATGTCTAGACAACCCCTTGTGATAGGCCTTCCACTCCGCAGGAATACGTGCTGCCACATTAGAAGCTCACCTGGCCCTGGCCGGGAGCAGCAGGGGTCCCTTAAAACCCTGGCGGTCTTGTGCAGGACTAAGCAATTTACTCATGCCGCATTCCTCTCACCCCTCCCTTCCATCCCCCTCTCCTCTCCCAATCCCGGATCCCTTTCTCACTTTGCAGGCCATTTTCTTTCACCCCTTTTTACAACTTCTGAACTCTCCCCATTCACTTCACCCTTAATCACCTCTTGCCATTTTGTTTTTTCACTGCCCTCATCTCTAACAGTTTCTCGCATTTATCTCATGGCCTCTCTAGCCCCATCACCTCCCATGCCCATCTGCACTTCTCATTCACCTCAAGTCTCCCTATTCAAATTATTGTCTATTTGTATCTTACACCTCTCCAGTCCCCCCATTCATCTTTCACATCCCTCCATTGTTTTTTCACACCTTCTTGAACCAATGTCCCTCTCACCTGTTACCTCAGCACCAGTGCTTAATTTGAGCAGGTGCTTTCCGGTGCTCCGCACTAGCACCTAATTGTGCACACTGGCACTATGACCGTCTGCCACATGGTGGCTCTATCTGTGTAATTTAGAGATGAGCAGAACAGCTGTTTATTAATTCAATATACATTAAAAACAAACTCCTGACATCCATGCCATTCTTATAGCTTTGGGGGCTTGAAATAGTCTGAATAGTCACACTTGTACAGTGTTATGGTTGGTAGTTGCATAGGTATTGTCATTGGCCGCACAGGCAAGGCAATGGGTGGGTGGTTAAAGTTGCAGTGGCCTACTGGTGAGGTCCCTGGCACATGTTTTATTACAAATTAATCACTGTTCAGCACCCACCCTAGTACTCCCTCTCTTCTCCTATCGCTGCTGTCCCTCATCCATGTCGCATCAAATTACTTTTTAGGTCACAGATCATCTCTCAGCTATCTTCTCTCACAGTTTGACAGTAGCCCTCCTCTGTCCCCTCAACTTTCCCTCACACTCACTTCTTGCGTGTCCGCAATTCCCTTCGGCACTTCACATTTCTCCTCATCCCTGACCTCTTCAATTAAATTCTCTCACTCCCTTGCTGTCCTTTCTCATCCTCTCATCTCTCCTCACCGAGCACACAGGTTGGACCCGTATGCTCCTCTTGACCTGTGCCACTCTGCTTATTGTTCCCTAATTCAGGAAGGCACAAATTGTCTGTCTTTCTGTTTTGGTGCAGGCCACACAGCTATGGAACATGCACCCTCCTTTGCTTCGCTCCACCAAGGATCTATGATCCTTTAGGAAGATATCAAAACCTGACTCTATCCTCTGTAGGTTACCCCATTTGGCTGGTTCTCCTTCCCCTTCTGTGTGTTTCTCATTTGCCTTCAGGCAGCAGATGGCTATTAGCCTCAGGACACCTTTTGGTAACAACAGCACACTACAAATGTAAATAATAATAGTAATAGGCAGAAGCATGGGAGCCACTAGACCCAAACTTCGCGGGGGCCCTACACTCCCAGGCAGGGCTGGCCATTACACTGGTCACACACGGCGCAACAGTCTTTTTTGGTGCCCCATCCCCCGTTTCCTCCTTCTCCATAAATTCCCTCACTACCACTCACCAACAAAGCACCTCATCTCTCTGTAGCACCTTTCTGACAAACATTTTTTTTTATAGTGCTACTCATTGTTTACTCACACTCAGTTCTGTGATCTGCATAGTACATGTTCTTTGTAGAAGGCACATTAACCCTCTGCACTCTGTGGATGAGAAGAGTGCCCATGTGAGTGCACGGTGAGCGATGCAACAGTATGAGAGTAGGGAAAGAGGAGTGACTGCAGGGTGAGTGAGGTGACCATATGAATTTGGGTGCAGATGTAAGTGCTGAGTGGGACGAATGAATGCATGGTTAATGATGGGCTTCTTTGAGCGAGTTGCAAATTGAGCAGTGAGGGGGCAGGTGAATGAGGTGTCACATGAGTGCAGGATGAGTGCAAATGAGTAGTGTGACTGCAGGCTGAGGTACAGGGTGAACAACGCAAGTGCATTGTGATTGCAGAGTGATCACTGTGAGTGCAGGGTGAGAAGATGAATGGTGTGAGTGCATGGTGATCAGTTTGAGTGCATTGTGATCACTGTGAGTGCAGCGTGAGCGTGAAAGTGAAGTGCGAGAATGAGAAGTGAGTTCTCATAATGCAGGGTGCATTCCCAGACACTTGGAGTAACTCAGCATATTATTGACGGCAGCGTAGGGTTTCAGATATAAGTTAAACTATAGCTATAATGACATTAATCAGGGATCGAGGGTGGAGGAAATAAATAATATGCTGATCCTGCAACAAACGTCCAGTCCTATGGTTTGGGTTGCCTGCTCATTATTTTGATGTCCCAGACAGTACAAAAATAAGAAGTCACCTAAACCTGTATATTTCAGCACTCATCTGTGCATACTTGGAACAGCAAATATAAATAGAAAGCACTTTTAATTGTGTTCTAGTGCTGCCTCAATGATCCATGATTGATAATTAAAGGGAACAAAGACAGAAAAGTCACATTACGAATGAATGCATATGATTTTATTTACAATCCTATTTAGTGTCAAGAGGAGGCCTTTGCAGGCTCTTTAAACATTAAATGGCTGGTATTTTTCTTCTGGCAACCCTACTTTATATTTCTTTTCATGAAATGCATTCTCACACTACTGCAGTAAATGTAAAATACAAATGTAAGGAAAAGGCAGAGTTGGGGCCCAAGGGTACTGGAACTAGAAAAAAAAACGAAGCCTCAGTAACCAGTTTACAAAAGGTATGTAAATATGCTAATGGTCTTGAACAACCTGTGAAAAACTCAGGCGTGCTGGGCTGTGCTGGAGATAAGACTGCAGACACAGCCCAGCGGAGCCCACAGCAGCTCGAGCTGAGACACACTACGGGGGAGGAGGGGGGCTGAATCCCTTGTAGTCAGATGGGCCTGGGCAGAAGTGTGACCGGGAATGCGCGACCCCCTTTCCATCACTCCACGGCCCCCCTGGGGGTCGCGCCCCACACTTTGAAGACCCCTGTATTAGACAGTATCTATATCTACATTCAATAACCTGTTAGATTCTACACCAAGTTAAACAGCTTTTGGGAAGGATATCCACCATAAAAGAAGGAGTTTGAAAGTCTAAGGGCCTGATTTAGATCTTGGCGGATGGTTTACACCGTCATAACGGATATCCTGTCCACCGAAATATAAATCCCATTATATCATATCGGATATATATTTTAGCAGACGGGATATCCGTCACCATTGTGACTGAGTACCCAAACTTACAAGATTTAAATCAGGCCCTTATGTTTTAAGTTAAAGAATTCCATATTTTAAAACCATGTACATTTTTCTCATGTCTCCACATTGAGCAAACCAAGGTGCAGATGTATTAATCTTCATGCATCAATACTTGAAAATCAACAGCCTTGTATTGCTCCAGGTCAAGAACTTTCTGCATCAAATTTACTTCAAGTTGTGCAGTTATGAAAACCCTTGTGCAGATACTAAAAGGAATAATGTACATCAAACTAATGATAAACTGTTTTACACCAACTTGTGAGCAATCATAAAATTACACAAAATAGCAGGAAAGGTGAAGCTGTCTGAGTGTGAATACATAATCTGTAAACCCCAAAATTGGAAGAGTCTGGGAGACAAAAGGAAACACCAGGGAGTCAGGAAACCCAGAGCCCTGAATAAAGAGTAGAAAAACTTGAGTTTTCAGAGCAGTCACTTCATCAGCGAGAAGACTTAATGCTAAGATGACATTTCTGTTTCCTCCAAATTACCACTGTCAAGAAAGTAGCCCTTTGGAATGACACCCTGTTCAAAATGTGGACGCCTTCACAAGGAATGTAGAGGAGTTTAAAAAAAACTCTAATGGAAGGAAAGGTGTTTTTCCTATGGGAACCCGTTTAGATGTTCATTTGCTGAGCTTTGGATCCCTGGCCCCTTTAGTTGGATTCCACGCTTGTCAATGATGGGTTCTATAATGAATATCATGAAAAATACCATCATAATATTAAAACTACCAACATATAAAAAATAATATCTTTATTAATATGTGTGAAAATAGAATATATTTGAGCACATAACATAGTTATTTAATACATTATAGAACTAATTAACAACGTAAAATAAGAAAAATAATTTAACATATACATTGAAAATGGATAAATATTTTATAAACAACATTTATTGAAAATGTCACCAAAAATACATGTTATTACATATTTACGGGTCTCTTTACCAAATTCTCATGCAACACAGCAGCTAAAAAAACGCTGCACTGCGTTGCATGAGAAGGAGAGAACAGGAAGGGCCATATCTACAGAGATATGGCATGCTCTTTCTCTCTCCCTAGTGCTGGTACACAATTAGATTTCCTACCACTACGCACACACCTTTGCACAATAGTGCAAAGGTGTCTGCATGAGTTTAATATCTGTTTTGTACTGGAAGGGTGACCTTCCAATGTAAAATAATATACCCACTGTAATTTTAAAACTTTTTCTACTTTGCATGTGTGCTGTACAGTGCAGCACACATGCAAAGTCAGAAAAGCAAGGAGAAATAAAAGCATTCCTTCTTGATAGCAACTATTTCAAAAGGGTTTTTTTGATACAAAACCCTGCCTACTTTTTTTTTAGTAGATATAGTTTTGTGTCAAAATCAATGGGTGGTTTGCACATGAACGCCTATGCACTACCTAGAATACACCCTCTTGGCGATAAGTAATGCAGTGCTGCACTGGGTGATGCTTTGCTCTACTTACAAGTGAATTTCCACACACTGCACAAAATCTTTGTAAATATACCCCTTAATATTAAAAAAATGCATTAAACTAACAAATACAAAGATTATATTATATAAATTATTGAAAAATGTCATTTCATGAAATAAACCTAAGTAAATATACTTTATTCTAAATATATAGGTATACATATTTGTCAAAACCATGCCCTTTCAGGCTTAGAGTGCAGCATTAACTATGCAACAAAGAAAAAAAAAGAGAACGCTCTGTATCTTCCAAGATTTAGGTGGAGAGAAGCTTCTTTATATGGAGTACCCTACAACACCACTAACACACTGAATCTGCTCACCTCAAATGCATGTTTTTCTGCAGAGTTCTTAAGCATAAGATTAGCACAGTGCCATCCATGTCAAGATAGAAAGTAAAAACACCTTTTGCCATTTTCACAGCAAAAGTCTTTAAGCATAAGAATAATAAGTGCTAATAACGCCAAGCTGAAAATGACAAAAGCCTTTTACCATACCAGGCATAGTATTACATCTTTGGCTTGGTCAAATATCACTCTAGACAACCTGGAATGAATAAAAGCAACCACTATAGTTCTCTACTCTGTTTTGCATGCATACACATATATATGTGACATTGAAATATAAACTCTAATTATCATCCACCAAATAAATAATAAACTAAAAAAAAGGTAAATTGCACACAAAAAACAATCAAACAAATTATACTTCAAACAAACTAACTGAAACACCTTCTGAATCACATTACAACTATAGAAAGAACACAAAAAGCAGCTTTATTTTGGTGCCAAATGATGGATTCCAGAATATATATATTAAGATTTATGTTTCAAGAAAACTTCAATAATTTTTGGAAAATTAAGTTGTATAAACCTATTAAATAGCAACTAAATGTCAACTTCCTAACCTTAAGCTAAAAAACAAACCTCTAACATAATACTTTTTATTTATATTTGCCAAACAAGGAAAGCGGTAAAAAGGAGAACACAAAGATGCAACCTTCTAAACAAAAACTCCACCTTTCAAAACTCCAAACTTCACAAACAAACCAAAAAAGAAAGTATATATAATTAAATATTAAAAACTTCACAACTGCATGATCGTTAATATTAAACGTAACATAAAAGCAAAGAAAACTATCTTTAAAATGTTAAGTTAATTAAAACAAACATTCTTCCTATAACAGGCTAAAATGATTCAACTCTAAAAATTAGTACAACAGCAAATATATAAGTATAATGTGTAATAAAGTTGTAATGCATGTTTAAATATTTATGTAATCTATACATATAATATACAAACCACTTAATTCCCATGTAACTCTAAAAGTTACACATATAATGACAGAAAGAGTCACTTACATCACCTCTCAAAAAGGAAATCTATTATTACCCCACATGGGATAAACCAATAATCAGGAGGGCACGAGCACAGAAAATATATACTGTAAATGTACAAAATACTATGCCGATGCGTGTGCTTGTTATATAAATTATGTTGTAGTATTGCTATATAGCTCACTGGTGAGGGCTATACCAGTTTTTAAAGACCGAGAACCTTAGTTATAGGCCCAAGCTCGAGGCTCCCTATAAGTAGGGAGAGGGCGTTTAACAATTGGTGTAGCCTGAGCCAGAAGAGCTGTAATGCTGCCCAGAACAATCCACCCCCTGAGGGTGGAGGGAGAAACACAAACATTGGAATGTTAGATCAGATGCATATACCAGCCATTATTAGCCTTATGCTGCTCCACTGTAATCAGTGAAGCTCCTAACATTCTAATGTTCCAATATAGCCTTAAAGCCCACTGCTGAGGGCTATATTGGTTGTTAAAGGCCCTGAACCCTATAACAAGGGAGAAGGCCTTTAACAACCGGTATAGCCTGAGGCAGAAGAGCTATAAGACTATTTGAGCATTTGACCCACTAAGGATAGAAAGTTCTAAATAAAAAAGGGGGAAACATGAAGACAAACATTGAAATGTTGAAGCTCTGGGTTTATACCAGCCAATATAAGCTCAGAGCTCTCAACATTCCGGGATTCTAATTAATGTTAGAAAGCATAATCGCCCAAAATGTGACAGTAATAGAAGTGAGAAATGTTCTATGAGATCTTAAAGAAGCAAGCACTAGTTCCAAAGAACCTGTAGAGCTGTATTAACAAATATCCTACCAAAAATGAAAAAGTATATGTTCAAAATTAAAAATATATTTCATACGTGTCACAACTTTTCCTAATATGTAAAAATATAATTATCAGAAAGTATGTGTATAAATTAATATAAAAACATACCAACTTTTAAAAACATATACCTAGTAAATGTATACTGTATATTATTCACACTACAGGTTATACTACATAGTGGAACATATTATACATTTAAAACATACTTACTTTTCCTACTTCTTTTTATTTTTTTTTATTTTTTTATTGAGTTGACAGATGTTATACACAGAAAATCAACAAGACAGTAAAATTAATTATTCATCAAATGCCTTAATAAACTTTTAACATGTAAGTACAGAAAAGGAAATAATTAAATGAACGGCTGCTAACGGTTTCTCCAGCTGGTTAATGGAGCCCAGATGGCCCGCCCCTTATCCCTTACTGCGGGACTTTTTAAATCAAATAAACAAGATTCTATATTATGAATCCCAAGCAACCTTGCCAGCCACATTTGAAATGTAGGAGGAGAAGAATCCTTCCAACCTGCAGAAATAATAATGCGAAGGACAGCTATACAAATAAAGACCAGAGCTTCCGCATTATTACATAATTTCATACTTCTATCTACTCCCATTACCATCAATGTGGGAGAGATAATAATTTTACATTTTAAAAGCCCCTCCAAAAAGGTTGATAATTCTTTCAATATGATAGATAACTTTTCACACTGGTAGAACATGTGTATTAAATCCGCTGGGCTTTTATCACATCTAGGGCAACTATCCTTCGTCACCAAACCCCACGCCGCAAGTTTTGCCGGCGTAAAATACAAATTAAAAATTGTTTTATAGTGCTGTGCCCTCAGGTTAGATGAACGAAATAATTTCCTATTTAACATTAAAGCAAGATCTAGGTCCACATCAGGATCGCCTGTTTTGACTGCTAATGAGGACTCAACTTTCTCTAGATCGTCCTGTATTCCCTCCAACAGATGGCTATATATAATTTTGATTTTACTACCCCCGTTCCCAATATAGTCTACCAGAGGAAAACTAGTGGATGTTGTGATTCTTGGTCTAAAAGCTGTCGCTGTTTTTACTATCTGACCATACAAGAACCAGTGATTAGAAGAGATCCCGAATTTCAACTGAAGTGCTTCAAAGCTTAAGAATTCCTCCCCCTCCAACAAATCGCCCACGAATCTAATACCATTTTCGCTCCAAAGAGGATTACTCAAATTCATACCCAAAAACGGAAATAGATTAGAATTCCAGAGAAGGAGATAAGGGTTGTACTTCGGGATTACCAACAACTTTTGGACTGCTTTCCAAGTCCCCCAAATCCCATTCGCTACCTTCAGTCTAGGCTTTTTATAAAATCTCCTATCAACCTCCCTTAAGAGTAGCCCTATAGCACTTTTCCCAAAAAGGAGCTCAAAAATAGAGGGGGGGGGGCTGATGACTTCCCTGGGCCACTACTAGACTAGAATCACGGTGAAAGAGTATTGACATATGAGCAAGTAGACAAGATAGATGATATAACCGAAGGTTAGGAAGAGCCAAACCACCTCTATCAGGCGGGAGTGACATAAGATTCATCGAGCGTCTGGTTTTCCCGTATTGCCAAATGAACCTATTGAAGAGGCCTTCGAGATTTTTAAAGATTTTTTCCTCCAATAATAACGGAATAGCTCGAAACAAATAAAGAATCTTGGGAAAAAAAGACATTTTTAGTACATTTACCCTTCCCACCAGGGAGAGGTGTAAAACATCAAGCCTTTTTAGCTCTGCTTCCATTACAGTCATGAGAGGGCTATAATTTTCCATGATGATTTTATCGACGTCCACATTAATATTAACCCCAAGATAGACTGCTGAGTCTAAATATCTATTATCTTATCTCGTAATATTCTTCGTACAGATGATCTGGGTCTTCTCTTCATTCAGCAGGTAGCCAGACCTACTCCCAAATTCCTTGGCCAGCTCCACTAATGCGGGCATTGCCTGATGTGGGTCACTAGTAAAAATCGCCAGGTCATCCGCATACGCCAACAGCTTAGTTGTATAACCATTAGAGATGACGGGGCAAATCCGGTGGCAGCCCAATATCTTTAGGATCAAGGGGTCAATATAAAGTGCAAATAAGATCGGGGAGCAGGGGCACCCCTGCCGCGTGCCTCTTTTGATCATAATCTTCTCCGACTTCTCGCCCATTACCGACACCCTGGCCACAGGGTCTAAATACATGGCTCGCAGAGCTTTGATGATCTTGGGACCGAAGCCCCTGAGATCGAGAACATGCCATAAAAAGTTCCAGGTTACGCGGTCAAAGGCTTTCTCTGCGTCGAGGAGGATCATGGCCATCTACCTCCCCGCAGCAGCATGGGCATCAAAAAGAGTTATGGCCCGACGAGTGTGGTCCGTGGTGCCCCGCCCGGGCACAAACCCATGCTGCCATGGGGAAACAAGACCTCCAATGACCCTCCCCAGCCTTTTAGCCCAAATTTTTGAGTATAGTTTAGTGTCTGCATTAATAAGTGAGATAGGCCGGTAAGATCCCGGTTTCTCTTTGGGCTTACCTTTTTTATGAAAGATAATGATATTGGTCTCCTTCCAGGAGTCTGGAATCAAACCTGAACACAAAATGCCATTAAAAAGATCCAGCAAAATGGGAAGTGACTCATTTTCCAAGGTTTTATACACCTCCATAGGGATTCCGTCGGGACCCACCGCTTTCCCGACAGCTAATTCTCGGAGGGCATCTTTAATCTCAATTATCGTTAGATCCCTATCAAGCTCCTCTCTGAAGGCTGTATCAAGTAACGGGCCTGTATTCCCATTCTCTAAACTATGGCAGTCATACTGTTCACTTTGAAGGTTCTCATCGTCATATAGTTTTTGATAAAACTTTTTAAAGACATTTAATATGTCTTTGGTCTCCGAGTAAGTTTTTCCCTCATCCTGTATACTTAAGATAGCACTCTTTGATCTATCCTGTCTAATGCGTAATGCCAGAATCCTACCCGCCTGTTCCCCGGTCTCATATCGCTTCGTCTTTGAAGCCTGGTACTCCCCGACCGCCTTCTGTGTAACCAATTTCTGCAAATCCGCTTTAATAACCGCCATTTTCCTAAAGCACTCCAACCCATCCGATCCCCTGCCTATTTGTTCGCTGTGCTGCAACTTCGCTTTTGCCAAATCAACCATAAGTTCATCAACCATTGCCTTATCCTCCTTCCTTAACCTAGCCGAGCAACTAATAGTTTCCCCCCTAAAAGCAGCCTTATAAGCTTCCCAAACCCCATTCCTAGAGGCACTGTATCTGTTTGCATCAAAAAACTCCCCAGACCACTTTTTAATGTGTTCGATATACCTCCGATCTGATAATAATTTTCTTTCGAAAGTCCAATTCGAGTGCTTTTTGCCCAAACCATCAGCCCTATATGACAAAACAAGAGGATTGTGATCGGAAATTAATCTGGGGAGTTTCTCGATAGTAACCTTATTTACTTCCGATTGAGAAATAAAGAAATAATCTAATTTAGAGAATTTTTGGAACGGGTTTGAAAAATATGTGAACCCTGGGTCCTGAGGTTCCTTTTCGCCCCAGACATCTTTAAGCCCATGTGTAGAAATAAGGGAGGACAGTGCTCGATACACCCTAGGTTTCCTTCCTCGATATTCGGCCGAATTATGCCAAGCTGCAGAGATATTTAAGTCCCCACAGAGTATAAGAGGTGTTGGCCAAACTGCCAGCTCTTCTTCCAAATAATCAAAGATATCTGGGTCATCGCAGTTTGAACCATAAATAGAGCAAATTGTGACTCCTATAGCTAACTCTGCAATGACCCAGCGGCCTACCCTGTCACTTTTAACCCTCTTCACACTCCCTAGTAAAGTTCTGGCCAGCACTGCCACACCCCTAATCGTAGAAGTCTGTGACGAGCAGGCGATCAACTCATACCCTCTTATATTCATCAGATTACGTTTGGCCCAGGGGAGGTGGGTCTCCTGTAAACAAATTAAATCTAGCCTATTTTGTTTAACTAAAATCTCCAGCCCTTGACGCTTCTTCCAGTCATTCAAACCACAAACATTAATAGTGCCAATTTTAATACTCATGCTCATATTGATAGGAGTTTTCTATACAACCTAGCCAAAGCCAAAGCAAAAGCCCTATAGAAAATAGCATTACCTAGACAGGCATTTCGTATGTCAGCAATAGAGCAAATTTCAAAGCTATAGATCATTCTACAACACCTAATCAACTGATTTTTTTTTTTTTTAAGCCCCCTAATCTGAGCCAACCCCCCTGAACCCCCCCCACCCCAACCCTCCCAAGCGCCTCTCCCCCTCCCCAAGCCCCTTAGATGAGGCGCTCAGACCTAGTCTGAGCATGTGATGTGTGCAGAGGTCGCAAACAAATTCCCACATATAGATCCAACAGATCGAGAACAAAAAGAAAAAAAACACCATATAGATTAAACCTGGAGGGAGAAAAGAAGAACCACTAAGGGCAATGCCCCCGCATAAATAAACCATAGTACCTAATTGTCCAGAGAGTCGAGAAACTCCTTCGCCTTGATCTCAGAGGTGAAATAAAACGATTTCCCTTCCTTGATAATTTTTAACTGGGCCGGCTTTATCAGATATGCTTGTAGCTTCTTGTCCTGGAAAGGTTTTATAAGCTGCCTTAACCTCCATCTCCTTTCGACCGTGGCATGGGAAAAATCCGGGCGAACAAAAAAAGACACTCCTTCGGAAGTCCTCTTTGCGTCAGGTCTAGCTTTCTCCGCAACTAGTTGCCTTAAAGTGAAATTGCCAAAGAAAATCAGGATTGCCCTCGGCTTGTCCCCAACTCTGGAATTTGTGCGAACTTTAAAGGGGGTACGGTGAGCCCTCTGAATCTCGGACTGCCAATTCCAAGAGGCAAGCTCCGGGAATGCTAGAGCAAACAGTTTAAGGATAAAGGCTCTGATATCCGACCCTTCAGCCCCCTCTGGAACCCCCAGGACCCTGAGATTATTCCGTCTTTGCCTGTTCTCCAAGTCCTCCAATTTCCATTGAATATCCGACACCTGTGAACACTGGGCATCGGCTTTGCTTACAGCATCCGCGGCCTGAGCTTCTGAGGACACAATCCTCTCCTCCAGATTTGATACTCTGTCACCCAATGAGGCGCTAACCTTTGACAGCCTCCTCACAGCCCCCTGCAATTTCCTTATTGCGGCTTGTGTCTTCTTACTGTCTTGGCGTGTATCCTCTCGATGAGAAATAATTTCCTGGTGAATTGATTCCAGTAGGGCCACCTGAGAGGTGACCCCAGAAGGGCTTGCTTGTGATGACATGGCCAGCGGGTGAGCCCAGCTGTTATCATGGTTGGTTTGCTCCTTTAGGATTGCACCTTGCCGGACCACGGTAATGGGAGGCTCCTGCTCAATATCGCTATCCGTATCATGTGTGCTGCCATCTGAGGAAGAGCGATGTTCATCATCATCTGACCACTCGGACACTGAGAAAAAACATTCGCTAGAGACTTTTTCCAGTGCACTCGACTCTGAGTCCCCAGGGGCAGGGGCAGGGGCAGTCCCAAGAGTGCCTGAGGGGGCACTGCCTGTCTCATGCGAGAGCTCCTTCCCAAGCTGTACTCCTCCACTAAGCTGATGGCCCATCTTAGCATTCCCTACAGTTAAGGAGATCTCACCTATATCATCCGGAGGCTTCCCAGTAGGGGTAGCGATAGTCGTCGTTGAAGCAGCAGCCTGCATATTCCCTCCATCAGAAAACGAGGTAACTGGAGCTCCCCCCAGCACATTAATACTACAGTCTTTAGTAGCAGCCAGCGTAATCCCTCCATCAGAGATAGAGGTAACTGAAACCTCAGGACTCCCTACAGTTAAGCACACCTCAACTGTATCATCAGGAGGCTTCCCAGTGGGGGTAACAATAGTCGTCGTTGAAGCAGCGGCCTGCGTATTCCCTCGTTCAGAAAAAGAGGTAACTGATGCTCCCCCCACATTAATACTACAATCTTTAGTAGAAGGATATTGCCTTACGTGTGTTCCCTCACCAGGATCCAAAAGCAGAGTACTTTTAGCTCCCTTCTCCTTGCCGGATTTGAGAAACATACTAACAATAGAGGGAGCTGTGATAGCTATGGTAGCAGGGGCAGCAGTGCACTGGCGGGTCTTACCGGCTAGCTGTTGCTTCCTGACGGAGGAGGGATGAATCTCAACCGGATTGTTAGCCTGCTCCTGCGACGCCGTTCCACCATCCGTTCCGCCCTTCTTTTTAACCCCGGCCGCTCTAGAGTTGCTTCCTTTGGGGGGCATGATATCGGTATCGGTATTTGACCGTCGGGTGTCAGGTCTTAACGAGGGGGGGCACAAGCTGCCTGGATTTTCCTCACCGTCCGCACCACCAAAATCCCGCGACCCCTCCAGAGGGCAGCCGGCTCCGTCCCGCTGCTTCCGCATTCTCCGCTGCCTTCGCAACCACCACTGTCTCCGCCCACAGCCGGCCACAAGTCTCCAGCGGTAGAAGGAACGCAGAGCCGAAGCCGCCAATGCAGGAAGTATGCCACTGCCTGAACCACAGTCACAGTCACAACGAAATAAAAGAATCATCCCAAGCTCGGTTCTCCTCCAGTCCGTAATAACACCGTCCCGTTTTCTCCAAGGTGATCTCAGATTTCGATCTTCATCCTCCTTGCGACCTGCTGGTTATACTACATAGTGGAACATATTATACATTTAAAACATACTTACTTTTCCTACTTCAATGTATGCTACATTAGGGGCATTGACATAGAAAGAGTTACATTTACTATTCCCATTTCAAATGAAGCTTCATTGGGTAAGGTGTTTGACTTTAAAATCATCAGATTGACCATTTCCACTCCAATATAAGCCACATTGTGGAAGGTGTTTATGCTGAAGGGGTAACATTTACTGTTCCCACTCAAGTCTAAACAACATTGGTGAAGATGTCGAGCACTGGAGGAGCTAGATTTGCTATTAACATTCCAATTGAAGCTACATTGTGAAAGGTGTTGCACTTTGAAGAGGATACATTTATTATTCCCACTCTAACCTAAGCTACATTGAGAAAGGTGTTGGACACTGGAAAGGGTAGATTTATGAGTACCACTCCAGTCGAAGTTATAATGGGGAAGGTGTTGGACTTTAAAGAGTTTACACTTGTTATTCCCACTACAATTGATGGTATACATAATAACATTGAAATGTTTATATTTTACATAATAAATAAACTAAATATAAACTAGTTTGAAAAGGAAATCATTTTCATTTTACATTTTATCAATAATGTATTAACATATAAAAAATAAAGTTGGAAATAAACAAAAAAAATAAACAAATTAGTTTCCAATAAAATGAATTGCAAATGTATTTTTAACCAATAATATGCACCATAAAAATGTAAACTCATTAAACATTTAACACCTAATAATATATTCTTAAACATACGTTAAACACTTCCAGTTTAGTATTGTAGGCAGTATGCTTACAACCAAGATACCAGTATATAAATTAAACAATAAAATAACAAATATATATATTAAATTTAAAAAATGCAAATTTAAATAACACTAAAAACGATTACATAAAGTTTCATGTTAAATCAAAAATCAGCATAAGTTTTATATCCGGCTTTAGAAGAGATGGCTACGGAGAACCATGCCTCCGAGTAGCCACAGGTGACGCCGCTGCTCCACCCCCAGTAATGGAGAAACGAACCTGGCTGGCGTGCAGATGACCGCGCTCAGAGGAATCCTCTGTTTTCTTGGTTTCTCTGCTGCCCGCAACCTTCCAGGTACGCCTGAAGATTTGAGGCATATGTCAGGCTCTGAAGCCGTTTCTTCTTTGTGGAAGAGCATGTGGCAGCCCTTGGAGTCATATGTGGATGGACGGGGGCATCCAGAATCGATGGCAGAAGCGTGCGGTAACCGCCTGTGATAAGGACCTGCACGGGGCGAACCGGAAGTGGGAGGAGAGGAATGTGCCACACTCACCCCCACCGGAAAGGAACAGCGGTCTAGTGGTGGAGCGAGCCTCGGAGGAGGGGCCAGCGACGTATGCGGAACTGAATGAAACGCCCGGGGAGACAACGGTGCGGCGCGGCGGTATCGGGAGAGGAGAACAGGAGGTGACGACCGAGCGAAGGGAGGAGACGGAGAACCACATTGGAAGAGCAGAGCAGACGGAGATTCAAGAGCGGAACGAGGATGGGAAAGGAGAAGGCACGGAGGAGCCAACTATCCAGGAGAACAGAGCGTTCTATACCATGAGCACACCCGGCGGGCTGGAGGAGGGAGGAGACACCCCGGGTCCAGACGCCACGGCCCTGGGGAAGGGTCATGGTCCCAGGCGAGTACCTCTCAGGGGAGCATTCGGGTGGGGGTGGTGGGGAGGTTTTGGGGAGGTAGGGCACAGGGGTGTGTTGAGTTAAGTGGTCCAGCACCCACCCTACCCCTATCACACGTTTTTTCTTTCTTTGGTGGCGGTAGCCCAAACCAAAAACGCTAGACAAACAAGGTCAGGAACTGACCCCACCATATTGGTTTCTTTGTTTCCCTTCCATGCCCACCGGTTACACGAGTCAAAAGGAGGAAGAGGGACAAGACTCAGAGGACCTTACACCCGAACTGGCGGAGAGGACTATTTGTTATGGCTAATCCCTGAAGGAACTTTTATTAATTTTCCCACGCTGCTGGACCGTATCTCCCTTGCAATATAGTATTAAAGACCCAGTACTTCCCTATACTGCGTTGGTGCACTCCTTCCTATTCCTGCGATCGTCCACACGGCCACACCGCCGCTGTTGAATCCGCCGGGAAGTCTCACGGGGCTCGGGAGCACTTGTTGAACTGCTCTTTCACGGTGCCTTTTGTGGTGCCTTCTTTGTGAAGTTGCTTTGTGGTCCTGCTGCTATAAAGAAAGCTACAGTCATTGGAAATGCGGAGGCTATTGAGCACGGCACCCCGCTGCATACAAGCATTCTAATATAGAAGTTGCACCTTTTTGTATTGACGTTCGCTATCAATGCGGACTACCTGAACTCTTTCCCGCTAATTAATTTAATCAGTAAATCTTCAGCAATTCACGTGAAGCGGATAGATCGGTATTGTTTTTGGGGGGGAAATGCTTCATGGTGGCGTCGTTACAAGGGATGCTGCGGCCATTGGAAAACCAGCTTGCTTCAGCTGACATTTCACCATGTGGCGTAGAGAGTAGAGAGCTGGCATTTCACCAGATTACAGAGCACGGAGTATGTTTTGAATGGAGCAGTGAAGAGTCTGGAGCCCTGCGAGTCCGGTGAAAAGCTCTCTGCAAAAGGTGCATGACTCAAGGTACGAAGGAGTTAAGGGGTTACTGAGTGATAAGGTGGAGCTAAGAGGGTGAATAAGATACTAGGAAAAAAAGTTGGCCAAACCTCTGAAGCATTCCAATGTAGCTGCTAAAGCTGATTCTGCAGCCCGCCTTAAGGCCATAACACGCTTAGCCCAGGTAAAAAAATCTGTATGGTTGGTCAGTAAAAACAATACCACCAATTCCCATGGCCCCGATAGTACTCTTGAGAGCTCGGAGGAGAAGGTACCTGTGGAGATTCCTTTAAGATGGAATGTAGACATGTTGCTAGGATGGAATGTTGTTGTTCAAGGAAGGGGAGGTTGGAGCTGAAGAGCTGGAGAAGGAAGCTGGAGGTACCTGATACTCTGTACTACCAATAAAGATTTCCAACTTCATTCCTGTGTGGAGGGATCTTTACATTGGCGATGAGTGAACCGTTCTGTGCAGGGGGAAAACAAGAAGTACCTCCACCCCTGGAAAGGAATTCTACATATCCTGATTCATTTTCACGAACCCAGCGTTTTCAAAAGTAGATCTGGAGATGGAGTAATTGGTATGTACCCTGTACCTTCTCTACAATCCTGAATCGTCCAGAATCTACAATCTACACTTCTTTTCTGCTTTTTTTTTTTTCCAAATTCAAGCAACATTTCATCTCCATCTAAGCGTCTATTGCCATTATTAACGCTCTTCTTTAAAAATTAACTTTATGCTCCTATATCTGAAGTAACGTTTTTCTAACTCATATACGGAAATTTGGTCATGCGACTTATTGTCTCAGTATTACTCCGTTTGAAAACAAATTCCATATTGACTGTGTTTCATTAGCATCTGTCTAAGCGTGGAGGTGTCCCGAGTGCTGAATTGGACGTGCGACACCTTTTAAACGACATCGGAAGCTTAGTAAAAACAGATTGTTTCAAGCAACCTACCGTTGCCTTGAGGGTGACACTGAAGGCATTTTCTAAATCTCCAAGGTTTGCACGCGAGTTGGCAGAGTTCGAACGCCGTCATCGAGTCTCCAGAGGAACTTGAACGCCATCATAACCTTGCTCCGTGTAGCAGTTGGAACTCTCTCACGAAATGAAACTTACGCTCGCTCGCGCATGCGTGCTCTGCATCGCAGGAAACAAAGGGTGCTCAATTTTCTTCAGAGAATAAGCGCAGAGTATGCGCATGCGTGAATGCATACACTCTACATCGTAAGAGACAAAGTGTGCTCAACTTTCTTCAAACAGTAAGCGGAGACTCTGCCAACGCATGCACTATACACGCAATTCCTGTTTTGTATCGTGTGTGTTCAACTTCCTCTAATAATAACATTCAAAATGCGTAGCAGCTGTTTGCTTCTATCCCTCAAAAAGCTGAAGACTTCGTATCAACGCCCAGCTGGTAGAACCTTCACCACATTTGTGACAGTAACTGATTTTTATATTTCTTCACAGTGACTGATATTTCCACAGTTCTTACACCAATTTGTTATTTTAATTTATTACTTTCACTAATGTAAATTTTCTCTCCTAGGTCACTTTCTTCATTATTATAATTATATCCAAAGGTACTGTTTGAATGGCTGATCAAAGTCTAGCAGCCCCTCCTTCCTTATTTCCCACTCCAGGCGATCCTCCCATCCCCTGGAAAGAGTGGAAACAATTGTTTTTGACCTATATCTTAGCAACAGGTGCAGACAAATATGGCCCTATACGGAAGCAGGCAATACTACTTCACCACTTGGGAGTTGAAGGACGCCGTCTTTATGAGGATCTCCCTGAAATATCTTTAGGTGTAGGTGATGGGCAACCCATTAATGTTTACGATATGAGCATGCTATTGTTGGAAAAAAGGTTTGTTTAAAAAATTAATACTGTGCTAGAGAGGCACAAATTTTTCTGTTGTGCACAAAAAACAGACGAAGACATTGCGACTTATGTTGCTGCGTTAAGGGGACTTTCCTTAACTTGTCGTTTTGAAGGGTTAGCAGATTCACTTATACGTGACCAGATTGTGAGGTGCACTAACAATAAAAGAGTACGTGAAAAGTTACTCATAAAAGATTCCACATTAGAAGAAGCAATTCAAATAGCAAAAGGTCTGGAACACACAGACCTATGGATAAAAGAAATGGATAAATGTACTAATTCAATAACTCCTAAAGATGTAGGATCAAATAATTCAATTCCAAAAAATGTAGATTCTAAGAGACAGGAAATTCACGCAATTGTCAATGAGACAAAAAATGCAAGGCCTATGGAGAAACCAACGGAGAAGCTACATCCTAAACCTTTCAATAAAGCAATGGATGTTCCTAATTCAAACATTACCACTGTGGACTACCATTCTTTTTTTTAATTTCAAATCGTTTTTATTGAAATAACAATGACAATACAGTAACTCTTCCGTACAAAAAGGTTTGAGTCAGTCAATGTCAAACAATTACAAATAACAAAAAATAATTAACAAATAACAAATAATATAAAGTAAATCAACTCCTGCTTGCATCATCAATATACAGATACATATATATATATATATACAATGCTCAATGTGTGGGTGCGGCGCCTCTGGGCTCAAGAGGGTAATCACAACTGTACTCTTAAACAACCCCGATCAAAGGGACCAATCCGCAATATAATATCTCAAGGTGGCTCATAATGAAAGGAGGATGCGTCCAATGATTTCCAAAGCTTTCTATTGGAAGGGCTCCAAGTAGAAGCTTGTAGAGCCGGATTATTAGAACCTCTCAGGAAAGATAACCACTCCTGCCAGATTTTGAAGCTCACCTCACTCGCATTTTTCCATTTGCAAAGCACCACTTTACATGCCATTGTTAGCATTAAGTCCAAAAGCTGACGATCTTGAACAGTTGATATTTGTGGGTCCAGCGCCCCTAAAATGACATATACAAAGTCCTGTACAGGCCTTATCTTGAACACGTGATAAATGCAGTCAAATATTTTCCCCCAGTAATCCCCGAACGAAGGGCAGTTAAATAGCATGTGTGCAAGATCACCAGAGCCTGATTGACAGTTCCAACACGTAGGAGATTCCCTTAATTTACATTTGAAAAGCTTGTCCGGCGTCCAGAATGCCCTGTTGAGTAGCATATATTTTGTTTGGAATAGGATGGGTGAGACTTTGTGTGTAAGGGCCAACTTATGGATCACATCCCAGTCAAAAGTTATACCTGTTAGATTTGGCTCAGCCTCCCATTTTGATTCCACCATTTTGTGTTTTGTCGTGGGTAAAGGCAATAATAGTTTATACACCCTCGAAACGAAGTGGCCCGCGTACATAAGACGTGGGAGATGAATTATTAACCATGGTGTATATGGAGAGAAATTACGAGCGGTTAGCATCGCTTTGATTTTCAAGAAATCATAAAAATCCATCGGGGTAAGATCATACCTCTGTTGCAAGATCGAGAACGGAAGTGGAGTCTTATCATCATACAGGTCCTTCACCAAGTTAATGCCCTTCTTGGACCAATACTCCCAGAATAGACCATTATATTTGAGATGGGAATTTCTCCACAAGGACATAAACGATGACCTAGTGAATGTCAACTTTGTTTTATGTGTTTGGTCGAGTCTGAGCAAAGCCCGTCTAGTATTTAGCATGATATATTTCGTGTGTGGTAGATGTGACAGGTCCATAGTGAGAAGGGCTTCCAGAGGCGCGTGATCTACTAGCGACTCCTCAATATTAACTCATAGTGGTGTATAAGCTGGGGATTTTATCAACCACTGAGCACCCTGTTTGCAAAGAAACGCTGTCTGATAGTTCCTGAACGAGGGGAGACCCAGGCCGCCTTTATCTTTTGCTAATTGCAGCTTCTTCAGTGAGACTCTGGCTTTCTTGCCCTGCCACAGAAAACTACTAAACAGCTGATCCACCTTGGTAATAAAATTATTCGAGAACGTCATAGGGAGCATGCTGGCCAGATAGTTGACCAACGGAGTTGACATCATTTTGAGCGTCTCCGCTCTACCCCACCAGGAGAGGAACTTTGGAGACCAACCCTCCAGCAATGTAGATATCTTTTTAAGGGTCAATTCTTCATTTACTCTCAGCGTAGAGATCAAATCTTTATCAAAGTCTAGCCCCAGATATTTAAAGCACCGAGGCTGCCATGTAAGACCGGAGTCCCCAATGATTCCTTTATCCCCAACACTGTTCAGGAGTTTGACCTCCGTTTTGTCTTTATTGAGTTTATACCCAGAGACTCTGGAAAATTCCTCAATATCAGTCATGAGTGCAGGTATGGCCTCATCCGCTCTTTCTGACATAATAAGTACATCGTCTGCATATGCCGTAAATTTAACAGTGCAGTCTCCAAACGGTATACCAGCTATCTTGGGGTCATTCCTTATATGATATAAGAACGGCTCAATTGCCAACAAGAACAATGAAGGAGACAGGGGACATCCCTGCCGCGTGCCTTGCTTTAAACAAAAGGGGGAGGAGAAAGATCCACCCGCCCTAACTCTTGCCGAAGGATAGCAATATAGGGACATTACCAGTCTTGTGAATGATTCCCCTAAGTTGAATTTACTTAGGACTGCTTTAAGGAAGGACCAATCAACCTTATCAAATGCTTTTTCAGCATCTAGTGTTATTGCTGCCGTGGGCGTACCTAGGAGTTTCGCTTTTTCTAAGACATGCGCCAAAATCCTTGTATTGTCACTGGACAGCCGGTTTTTAAGGAAGCCTGCTTGAGATGGGTGGATCAACTGGGGAAGGACCCTCTGGAGGCGAGCGGAAAGTATCATAGCCAAAAGCTTGCAGTCTATGTTAATCAGTGAAATTGGCCTATAATTTTTCGGTAGCGACGGATCCTTCCCATCCTTAGGAAGTACTGCAATTATTGCTTCTGCCAGTGTACCTCTGACCTCGCCAGATTTATTTATGTCTCGAAATAGATGTAGGAGGGGTTCGACTAAAAGGGAGGGAAAGGTTTTATAAAATTTTGCCGTAAAGCCATCAGGGCCTGGTGCTTTCCCTATCTTTAGATTTTTAATTGCAGTCTCTATCTCTAGATCATTAATTGGACCATTGAGACTGACCTGATCCTCAGCAGAAAGCTGTGGAAGATCGCACTCGTCTAAGTACTCCTTAATCCTGGTTTCCTCCACCGCCCTATTCTTTGCATAAAGGTCTTCGTAGAATACTCTGAACACCTCTGTTATTTTGTCTGGGTCTGAATGCGAGGATCCTGATGCATCTTTAATGACACTAATAGAATTCTTCTGAACCTTAAACTTCAAGTACGAGGCTAGGCTCTTGCCTGCCTTATTAGACTCACAGAGCTTAAACCTCCTACCCTTATCAAGCCAGACTCCCGCTCTCTCGCTAACTATTTTATTATATTCATATTTTTTATTCGCCAACGCATAAAGAGACATATCATCCCTATCCTTTAAGTGTCTAATCTCTAGGTTCATAATTTCGGTCTCCAAGGCCTCTAACTTCACATTATAATTTTTGTTCATTGCTGACCTGATTTTGATACACACTCCCCTTATGGTACTTTTCAGGGCATCCCACCTGATGAGATCGGACGTGTCCCCCTCTTTGTTAATCTGCAGGTAAGAAGAGATCGCATCATGTATTGTGGACCGGTGCTTATCACTATTTAGGATTTCATCATTCAGACGCCAAGACGTCTGATGAGAGGAGGGTGTAACATTAGCAATGGATAAGGAGATGCAAGAGTGATCAGACATTACACGAGGTTCTATGGTAGTAGACTCTATTCTAGGGACACCGTTCTGTGTTATGAGGATGTAATCAATTCGGGAATACGAGTCATGTGGAGAGGAGTAAAAAGTATAATCTCTCCCAGTGGGATTTTGGAGCCTCCATGTATCCACCAAGTGGAAGCGTTGACACAAATTGAGAAAAGCTTTATGTGATTTATTTGATTTGAAGGGACAGCGTGAGTCTCTATCTAAAGTTGCATCCATTGGAAGATTGAAATCCCCAGCTAAGACGTGTACCGCATTATCCGGGATAGTTTCAAGGTGCTTATTCAGATCGTTCCAAAAATTCAGTTCACTAGTGTTAGGAGCATATATGTTAGTAACATAAAACTCTGTATTATCCCTACTCAGTTTGGCCGTGACCCACCTTCCGTCTACACTCGCTTCGGAGGACAAGATCTCTACCTTAGATTTCCTCGCAACAAGTATCAGAACACCATTCTTTTTGTTCACAGCCTCAGCGCCCACAACCTCATTATAAAATGTATTCCTCAGGTGATAAAACTGCTTAGCCTCAAGCTTCGTCTCCTGAAGTAAAACAATGTCACCCCTCATTCTCTTTACATAGTCTAAAATCTTTGGTCTCTTGACAGGCTGGTTCAGGCCTTTAACGTTAAGAGATAATATCTTCAATCTGTCCACATTACATACTCCCAACGGAGAACTAATTGAGCTATTTGACATCAAAAGGTTGCGCCTTCATATCGGTAATTATATATTTCACATGGTAAGCACAGTTAGAGCAGTAGTAGAGTCCATCACCACCCTCACCCCCGAGCATTAAGGAGATGAAGACTATGCAAGCAAGAGGAAACAAAAGCAAAGAACATTGAACACACACCCCTTCCCAAAAAACCCTCAACCCCCCACCCTCCCCACCCCAACTGTACGTAGTAGGCATGGTGACTGGAAAGAGATTGCGTCGCATCCTCCCCGTGCTTGACCATTGCAGAATAAAAAACATGGAACAGAGGAACTAACACAGTCGATCTGAGGTATGCTCCTAACCACTGTAATATCAAACAACCTACATCAAGAGATCAACCTTCAGGGACCTCTTCTGCTGGTCTAGGGCCAGTAACCAAACTAACATTAAGCCACCAATGTGCTCTTCTTAACACCATATGTGAAGCATGACCATTAGTAGTCAGAGCCTAGGGACCTAACACACATCTTATTGATAGGTATTAATGAAAACATACTACGTATCCAGGTATCAGAAACAACTGCATTCAACCAACAGATCACTCAATGGAAAGTGCCTTGAAGCAGAGAGTTGTGCTATCGATAACCCTCCACAGTGAGTAAATGAAGCACATATAGAAATTTGGATGGCATATGTGTACAGGGATCGTTCACTTGTAACCTGAGGCCGAGGCCTGATCAACTGCACCCTCTGAGTTCCTTGTTTCCATGTCTAAGTCTTCCGGCCCATCAAGCATAAGTTTCAGTTTCAGGGGATCTGAAAAAAGGTGCGGAGAGCCGTGGATCATCACACGATATCTTGCTGGGCCCACGAACCCATATTGGAAGCCCCTTTTCTTTAGCAGCGGTCGGAGTGCCAAGAACGCCTTCCTGACTTCCACCGTCTCTTTACTGTAATCCTGTGAGATGTAGATTTTGACCGATTTCCACAGAATATGGTTGTTTTTCCGCATGAAGCCAAGAATTTGCTCTACATGCTGGTAGCGTAGTGGCTTACACACAATAGCTCTAGGACCTTTTTGATTCTTATTTATTCTGCCCGGCACTCTATGGGCCCTATCAAACTCCAGTGGGTGATGAAAGGACATGTTAGTAGCCTGGGTGAACCAAGACTCCAAAAAGGCCACACAGCTCCCATGTTGATCCTCCGATCCTTCCAGAAGACCAAAAATACGTAGATTTCCCCGTCTGTTCCTGTCCTCCAACTCCGCCAGTTTCCGCGTTGTTTGATCCGTGGTTATGCATAGGCGCTTGATGGCATTACATGATTTGACTTCCATGTCCTCGAGTCTGCTAATCCTCGACTCTGCTTCTATCAATTTTGCAATGGTTTCGCGGTTATCTTGCCTAATCGCCGCTACCTCTTCTTTGGTCGCTTTTGCCAGCTCCCTTACTTCATCTAGTCTATTAAGTATCAGCTCCATCGGGTCCGGATTGCTTTTCCCTCCCTTGCTGGGTGAACTTGGATTCGACTGGTCAGATTTGAGCCTCTTCATGCTTTTCACTGAGTCCTTACTATCAGCCATGGTTGCTAGTCGCGCAGATTCCGTGGCCGGTCTCAACTGCCTCCTTGTGTTCCAACCGTCTCTTATAGAGTGTCTTACGATCGCCGGCCCCTCCGTTGTCTTCAATTAGCCAATTTAGTTAGATGCACAATGATCCAATAAATCCACCACACGTGGTAGTATGATCGCATTACCTGGCCCTTTCCTGACCGCTTCCTGTGCGGTTGGTGGATCGCCGTGAGGGAACACGCACTTTCATATAAGGTCAGAGGCGTGCGTTGACACTGTGGAAGGCAGCATATGTGTGCAAGGCTGGACTGTGCAGTCACATGATATAACCGTGTATTAAAGCGCAGGGTGATTCAGGTGATATCACAGGGTGTCAGGTTGACAAGTCTAAGACCTCGTAGCGTAGTGCCGGACTCACTCGCAACACCACAATCCCCAAACAGAGGCTCCGAAATCACCAATCCAGGAAGGCAGACCCTGCTTCAAGTGTTATATCAGACCCGGCCGAGTCTAACTTGGATATACATGGGTAAGAACAGACTTCTTCACATTCTCGCCTTCACACCGACATTGCCACCATTTCGAGTGAAGCGTAGCGTCAGCCGCACTGATTAGAGTAAGACGCGGCTCTATTTCTGGCATCCATACCTTCCAGAGCATGACACGGGTAGCAGCCACCGTGCCAGTGAAGCAGAGTCCCCAATCAGCACAGCTCATTCCTCAGGCGCCGTTGTATTACCGTGAAGGTTCCCCATCTACGGAGCGTGTGCCGCCATCTTGTGTGCGCGATAGGCGCCAGTGGCTCCTCTCTGTTCTAAGCCGTCGAGCCACACCTGCTCATTCGCGATCCCCTCCAAGTACCGGCTTGTCACCGCATCTCCCAGCAGACAACACCGATTCCCTCAGACTCCGTCGGGTGACTTTCAATCCGACCGCCAACACACCGGGCAGTCACGCGGTCTCCTCGCCTGCCTCACTACCCGCAGCCATCGGGCGGAGCATTCGAAGCGCCAGGAGAACCACTTCCCCACATCAAAAAACCTCCAGATTGATCCTCGAATGCTTCCCTCACATTCCGGTCAACGACTCCACGCCGTGTAGTGGTGTTGGAGCGGCAAGACCCGTTCCTCTATCCTTAATCGATGTTCGCACGGGCAGAGAGAATCACCGAGCCGCCATCTCTCTCGGCATCCAAACCACGCCCCGTGGACTACCATTCTAAATGGTTTGTCGTTGAGTCAACTGACTGTATTGAGAATGAGAAGGTGATTGGATTTATGGAAAGAACATTTATGAATGAGGGAATACCCAAAACTCTTGTTTCTGATAATGGGGTCCAGCTTGTTTCTAAAAGGATGACAGATTTTCTTTGTAGTTTAGGTATTGTTCATGAGAGGGTTGCTATGTTCAGGCCGCAAGCTAATGGTTTAGTTGAAAGAGTCAATCGTTTGCTGATGGAGAACATTTAGCTCTCATTAGCGAATGGGTTGTCATGGTCTGAGGAACTTAAGAAATTGGTGTGGTCTTATAGAGGAACACCACATTCGATTACTGGTATCTCTCCGTTCGTATCTCTTAAAGGACGTGAGCCGGGAATAAAGGAAGTTCCTGGGTGGCTTAAAAACAAAGAATGCGTCTGGGTTGACCGAGCTGCAGTGGGCGATAGTGTGGTGAGGCAGCAAGAAACTGCTAAGAATTATTACAATATGAGAAAAGCAGTAAAGGACACTGATATAAAAGAAGGCGATTGGGTTTTGGTGAGAAGAGGTGGAGTTGTCATCAAAGGAGAGAGTAAATTCTCGCAACCTGTACAAGTGAAATCTGTAAACAAAAACATCCTCATTCTTGCGGATGGATCTGCTTGGAGTACTGGGAATGTTTCCAAATGTCGTACTCCTTAAAGTACTTGTATAGCAATGTAATTTTTGTATTTATTGAATAAGTATATTTTCGTTTTTCATTCTCAATTGTATTCTGTGTTGGGAGGAAGATGTGTGGAGATTCCTTTAAGATGGAATGTAGACTGGTTGCTAGGATGGAATGTTGTTGTTGAAGGAAGGGAAGGTTGGAGCTGAAGAGCTGGAGAAGGAAGCTGGGGGTACCTAATACTCTGTACTACCAATAAAGATTTCCAACTTCATTCCTGTGTGGAGGGATCTTTACAGTCCCCCGTCTGCCTCCCCAGAACGTGAGGTGTTGGTGGCAGATCAGATAGACCCTACATCTAATTCAATAGAAATTCCAGCTCTAATGTCTAAATCTCAGGGGGCAAAGGAATTTCCAGTGTTTATAAAGAAAGCAACTTTACAACCTCCCTCTTTAAGTCCAACCACCAACACACCCAAAGGGCTATCTGCATTACCACCCCTACCTTTACCAGCAGCATCAAAAGATTTAGCAGAAAAAGACCAGGAGAGACTACAAAGCCTTCCCGAATCCGCTCAGCCTCAATCATTGACTGTAAGGAAGAATTTGGCAGTGCAGGAGTCAGTACTAGGACATAACCAAGACCAGGCGGTTTCTTTAACATCATTAAGCTTTGTAGAGTCTCCATCTCAATTCAGTCAAAGCCACTTGGAACTCCAGATGAAACTATTAAGACACCAGTTAATGACTCGCTAAACTCTATGCTACCTCAATTTCAATTTCAGTCTCAACCCCAACCCCAGTCTCAGGGTCAACTATCGTCAGGGGGCTCTTTGGTTCAGGAAGGTGCTATGGTTGAAGATCCGAATCTGTGTATCAAGGAACCACAAAATAACTCAAACCTAGGGCCGGAAACATCAGGAGTTTATGAGATGGACATTAGAGACATGCTGATCTTAATATTGGAAGAGGTGCGTGAGATGAAAGAAACCCAAAAACTAGAGATTGCATCCCTGCATCAACGCTTAGGAAAAATTGAGGAAGCCATGACATGCTTACCGATTAAACTTCAGGAAGCAGAAGCCAGAATTTCATTATTAGAGGATCAAATGAATACGGTTATTGGGGTAGCGAAAGAGGCAGCAAAAAAAAAAAGCCATATGGAGAACAAACTTGAAGATCTCAAGAACCATTCTCGGAGGTCCAACCTCCGAATAGTGGGGGTCCCAGAAGGGATCGGAGGGTCTCAAACTCTGCAATGGATTAATTCCTTTATCAAACAGAAAGTTCTTCCAGAATTCAAAGGAGACCTCACTATTACTAGGGCACACTTCCTTTCCCTAATTCTACGCTACCACGAACAATCTTGTTGAACTTTGCAGACTTTCGTATTAAAGAGAGAATCCTAACAAAGGCAGTCCAGTAGAAGCAGTTTTTCGTAAACGAAACCACTAAATGTCGCATATTTTCTGATATGACTGCTGCTGCGGCACGGAGAAGAAAATAATTTGTTAAGATTCTCCATCTGTTTAAAGCCCATGGTGCTCAAACATCAATTACTCAACAATCTAAACTGCGAGTTCTAGTCAAGGGGACATTTTTTATGTTCTCTGATTTGGAAGAGGCTCAGGCATTATTAAAAGAGATCACGGGTGGATCTTGAGCTCTAGGGAATAGTATAAATTATCCTGGGCTTGAAAAGGGACTCCGACTGCTAATAGCGCTAAGATGTGTTCGTTATCTAAGTCATTTTGATAGTTTTTTTTTGTTTCTCGCCTCTGCTAGGGTCAGTGGGGACACCCAGGGGGTCAGTTGGGAGGGTTGAAATGTGGCTGGCGTGGCTAGTGTTTTCTTTTCACATTTCGTTTTTTTTTTTGTGCTAGGTATGCTCACCAGCTAGATAATTCTGATAGTTTCTTTTTATTGCTGGGGCTAGTGGGGTCAGCGGGGTCACCTAGGGTGTAATTCCATGACACCCAGGAGGTTCGGGGGGGGGGGTCAAAATGTGGCTAGCGTGGCTAGTGGGGATTCTTCCACATTTCGATGGGTGTTTTTTTCTCTTTCAGGGTGGGAAGGATGGGGTTGGGAAAGGGTTCACTGCAGGAAAAAGAGCAGGAGCAGAAGGTACAGATAGTAAGCAATTTAGAGATTTTTTATTGAGTAAACCAGGAGTTGACTCTAGAGATAGAAATACCAATACCAATAGAAACCTGTAAATGTAAGATTCTATCAGTCAACGCTAATGGAATTTTAAATAAACGAAAGTACAGCGCTCTTATTAGGTGGCTGATATCATTTGACCCCCAAGTCTTGTTTTTTCAGGAGACACACCTAAAATCTAATTCCCCTAAATTATTTATACCCAGGGTTTTTTCTAATTGGTTTTTGCATCCGCAGGCCTCGGCATGAGAGGAGTTGCCATCTATTTCTCTAAAAAACTACCCTGGGAATTTCTTGACGTCCATAGGGATCCACAGGGGAGATGGATATGGGTTGCAGCAAGGTTACACGGGAGGACCTTGAATTTTATAAATTACTATGGCCCGGTCTCGGGTGACATCTCTGGGTTGGTCAAAATGAATGAACTTCTGATGGGAGCCCCCGGACAGATTATTGTAGGAGGGGATTTTAACTTTATACAGGATTTAAGAAAGGACACTTCAAATAAGGAAAACAAAACAACTGAAACCAAATACCAAAAAATTAGTGGAGGCCATTAAACAAGAATATCAATTGGTAGATCCTTGGCGAACTATTAATCCTGATAAAAATGTCTTTACCTGTTACTCGCACCGTTTTCAAACTGCATCCCGAATTTATTTTTTTCTTTCATCCAGATCTCTTCAGGTTTTAAAAGCAGATATCGGGGGCAATCCCTTCTCGGACCACGCATATATTGGGCTCGAACTCATACTTGGGGAGAAGAGTAGAGAGAGGCCCAGGTGGCAGCTGGACCGCCTCCTCCTCCAAGATCAGGATTGGGTGAAAAGCTTTAGAGAATGGATCTCTGAATATTTTAAGATTAATGAAAATACTGCGGAGCCTTTCTCTGCGTGGGGCGGGTTTAAGGCGGCAGCTCGTGGACAATTAATCGCCTATACAGCTGCCCAGTTAAATGCTCGGCGGCTTAAAATAGCTGAATTACAAATAGTGGTCGAAAAAAACTTTGGCCTCCAGCTTCTGCGACACCCTAATCAACTCAAGCAGGCAAGAACAGCTCTAAGGGATTTTTCAGTCCTAGAAGAGATCTGTAGCTCTCAAATGTATCAACAAAGGGTCTACGGAGACAGCCAGTTAGTGGGTAAACTTTTGGCTAATTCCACAAGAAAAAAACAAGAAGCAGCAATAATATCGAAAGTGCTTGACCCCCAGACCGGTCAAGAAGTTGTCAATAGCAATGAGATTCAACAGATTTTCTTTGAATATTTTCAACACCTTAATTCTACAGAATATTTAGTGGGGGAGGAGCTGATCCAGGATTATTTAACTAGTGTGAATATTCCCAAACTTTCAGATAACTGGATCAGTCAACTAGGATCTGATGTGGAATCCGCTGAGATTTTGGCTTCTATCAAAGCAACAGCCGGGGCCCAAGCTTGTGGGCAGGACGGCTTCCCCATTGAATTTTATAAAGTTTTTTCAAAAGAATTAATTGTACCTTTGAAAAACTTTAACTATATTAAAAAAGGTGGTTTGGTTTCCGCACTTTTTAAAGAGACGATAATCATGTCCTTTGTTAAAAAAGATAAACATCCAATGGATGTTAATTCATACAGGCCCATCAGTCTCTTGAGCTCTGATTATAAGATTTTAATGAAAGTATGGGCCGAGCGTTTTTTATTTGCCGCCCAAGAGACAATTCAAAGAGCTCAGACTGGTTTTAGAGCAGGCAGATCTATGGCGGCCAATACAGAGTTTTTAATACATGCCTTGGACTATTTTAATACCAATTTTATACCAGCATGTATTATAATGGTCGATGCTGAGAGAGCATTCGACTTGGTTAATTGGAGAACTCTGTTCTTTGCCCTCGGTCAATTCGGCTTCCCTTCTCAGGTTATCAAAATGCTAGGCAACATCTATAAGGGGGCTTCGGCTATGGTAGCAATAAATTCGAATCGAGCAGGAGTCATAAAAATAAACCGGGGGACTAGACAAGGTTGTCTTCTTTCACCCTTGCTTTTTACTTTTTTTATAGAGCCTTTGGTAATTAAAATGCAAAATAATGCTGCTATTCAATCCCCTATCCCTGGCATGGCAAAGTTGAAACTTTTTGCGGATGATATCATTTTATATTTGATGGCCGACAAAGATAATTTGGAAATGGTATTGAGGGAATTCAGGAATTTCAAGCTAATTGGCGGCTATAAAATAAACTCTAATAAAACCGAAGTTCTTGCCCTCGATACTGATTTAAATATTATTCCATCTTGCTTGAGGGCACAAGCCGCAAAGTTAGATCCAATTAGATATCTGGGGTTATTTGTGTCTAGCCAATACCAACAGCTATTTAAATTGAATTATCTAAGAATGAAAGAAAAAATTAAGAGACTTTTGGAACAATGGCTGCTACTCCCTTTAACGTTGGTGGGTAGAGTTTCATTAATTAAAATGTCCATCCTTCCGTTACTTATATTTCTTTTTATTAATGTCCCAATAAAGATACATTTGTCCTTTTTTAAAGAAATGGAAACTTTGTTTAGAGAATTTGCCTGGGGAGAGAAAGTATCAAGGGTGAAATTGACTGTGGTGCAATTACCTACTGCACAGGGGTGTTTAGCTCTGCCTCACTTAAGAACCTATTATGAGGCCGCGTTTTTAGACTTAGTGGTTGGCTTGTTGGGATCTAAATGTACCAGAGATAGCTTCTTTGTTGACAAAATGACACAGTAAACTGGTTCTCAAATTCGAGTGTTTTTAAAAACCTCCAAACTTCCTAAGAAAACTAGATACAAGACTTTAAAAGATTATTCTTTTAGACTTCAGTACTTTTTTAAAAAAAACAGGCTCCTCGAGTTTGCTATATTTGAGATTGGGAGAATGTACAAGTCTCGGCCTCCAGTTTCGAGTAAGCCATATTAATGATTGGGAAGGTTGCTGGCTACGTGAGCTAAGACATTTTGTTATTCAGAATAGGGTGATCTCCTGGCAAGAGGTTATAGCAAGGGTTGAGAGCCTTAGAGACCGGCCTTTTTTGAATATCTTCAAGTGGTTCATTTTTTTAAAAACACGAATGGCATTTTTGATACTCCAAACAAAGGTTTGATAGCTCTCTACGGGGCCAAAGTTAGTGGTGTAGGGAATTGGTACCGGTTGTTACATCACCACGGTCAAGTACCCTTGATAGAGAGCCATCTGGCTAAAATAGCCCATGAGACACAATGTATTTTTTCTCTTAATGATTGGGAAGCCTTATGCCACCTAGGAAGCAAATCCCTGCGCGCAGCTAACTTTAAAAGGATGGCCGTCCTAACACGATGGTTCTCCTATTTAACTCCGGAAGCTCTGGAAAAAAGATATCCTGATGTTGAAAATAAGTGCTTTCGCTGTCAGGCCGATGGGGAAGGTGGATGGCACCATATTTTTTTTGCATGCCCACTGTTGAGGCCCTTTTGGGAGGCAATCTTTCTAGATATAGAGCAGGCAATTAGGAAGAGAGTCCCTTTTGAGGTCGAGCCTGCTCTGTTTGGATTAGGTAGAGACAGAACGATGTTAACAGAGGCCGAAAAAGTTTTTCTATTTATTTCTAGTACTGTAGCCCGCTCCTTAATCCTTCAGAATTGGAAATCTAGTGACGTTCCCTCTCATTTGAAGTGGTTTAATAAAATGAAAAGGACACACAATTTTGAAGAAGCTTATGCAAGAAGGGTGGGGGCCACTAAGAAATTTGAAAAAAAATTGACGTTTTTTAGTAATCTAGAAAAGCTAAAGGAGGGATATTAACACTTGATATCGATGTAGAAACTGTAGCAGTTGTTGTGATAAAAAGCACTAGCACTTTCTTTGCCATTGCACTTTAGAAGCTCTAGCACTTTCCCTGTCGTTGCACTTTATTACATGTTTTGCATTTTGCACATTGCTAATTTTGTTGTTGATACTATTAGCTGCTACAGCCATAGTCTTTCTAAATTTTTGTCATGGTAAGAAGAAGCTATCATATTTTTGTAAAAAAATGGTTTCTATTATTATTTTTTATGATAATATTTATTTTATGTACTTAATGCTCTGCTCAATAAAAAATAAAAAAAATAAAAAGTTTTATATCCAATACAAATCCTCACAGTTTTCCACTATAAACTCTGCATCCCGCTACTTAATTAACTACTTTAAAATGTAAATAATTAAAGCACTCTAAAAAATTAAATGTTATTAATGTAATTATTTATAAGTAAACTACAAAAAACTAAACAAATATTTTAAATACCACCCACATAAGTTTGTAAATCGCTTTGACATTATCATGCAAACCACTAAAAACATATAACACTTAAAATACTACAATAATATAAAACAATGAGATAACACACAACTATATTTTTAACAACAATATGATTTACAAATATATTTAAAACAACGCTGAGAAACATTCTTGGAGGCAATATTTTTTATGTCACAATATAAATGCAACAATATTTTTGTATATGACATTTCTAACTTAGGTCAAATACCTCAATGGTGTACTACATAGTTTTGGAGGACAGACAAACATTCAGCTAGTGATTCTAAATCCACAGCTTACTATTTAGAGGCAAATGTTTTACTACTGAAATGTTGTGGATTGACACAACATGCTCTCGTCCAGCTTGGGTAGTAGGATGCAGCCCGTGATGTTGGATTTTTATGAAAAGAATGTTATTGGTTAATGACTCAAAACTTGCTTTTTGATATTGATTTTTCATCATTGGGCAAATAATTGATCGTGGGAAGGCCAAAGGTGGAGTATTCGGAGCAGAAATTTGGCCACTTAGAACTGAAGCTAGAAGTGCATGATTAACAGCCTTCTCGGCTTCCCTATTTCAAAATAAGAATATGGGTGGTTTTTTTATCAATAAACCTTAGGTGATGAAAGGGCCAAAGAATTTCTGTCAAAGCTTGCTTTGATGATGGTCTTGTGCTTTCTTGGCATAGACACTGCAACCCCGACTTATTTGTGCTACATAAAAAACATGGTCTTTTTGAATTAGGACAGAAATAAGACCACGATTTGTTGTGAGCTGAATCAGTTTACTGAAGATGAAACACATAGGTTTTTGTCAATTATGTATGAGTATGCTGTGTTTTTTGTGGTGCTTTATTATTTAGCAACACATCTCAATATCTTTTTGCCATTTATGCTCAAAATGTTGGTTAAATACCAGCCACACCCATGACTGAACATTTAATACAGGTATTTCCCAAGTAGGCCTTAAATCATGTTGATTTTATTATAGCCCTCTTCATCAAGTCCCAGTTCCCTTAAATTTGCGCAGTAGTCATTCAATCAATCAATCAGTTCATTTGTAAAGCGCACTACTTACCCGTGAGGGTTTCAAGGCGCTGGCGGGGGGGGCGGGTGCTGCTGCTACTGGTCGAAGAGCCAGGTCTTGAGTCGTCTCCTGAAGGTCAGCAGGTCTTCGTTTTGGCGTAGGTTGAGGGGGAGGGTGTTCCAGGTCTTGGCGGCGCAGTGGGAGAAGGACCTGCCTCCGGATGTGGTTCTACGGATGCGCGGGACCGTGGCCAGGGTGTGGTCAGAGGAGCGGAGTTTCCTGTTGGGTACGTAGAAGGAGAGTCGACTGTTGAAATAGGCTGGGCTGGTTTTGTGGAGTGCCTTGTGTGCGTGGACCAGGAGCTTGAAGGAGATTTTTCTGTCGACGGGGAGCCAGTGCAGGTTCCTCAGGTGGGGGGTGATGTGGTCGCGGCGCGGGACATCGAGGATTAGGCGTGCAGAGGCGTTCTGGATTCTTTGCAGTCTGTTGATGATCTTGGACGAGGCTCCGGCGTAGAGGGCGTTTCCGTAGTCGAGTCTGCTGCTGACTAGGGCCTGGGTGACTGTTTTCCTCGTGTTTGTCGGGATCCATCTGTAGATCTTGCGGAGCATACGGAGGGTGTTGAAGCAGGTGGAGGAGACTGCGTTGACTTGTCGATCCGTTCTCCCTAGGTGATAATTTATTTTTGTATTATGCATCTTTCAAGGCACTACAAAGTCTCCAGCTACTGTGGAAGATTTGTTATTGAACTAATATCTTTAAATAACACTAATGTTTTGATACAATCTTTAGGTATTGTTATATTTGTCTCTGTAGATTGTTGACCATAGATTTAAACAATATATAAAAAGTACTGGATTTAGCCGTCAAAATGAATATGTCTATTATTTTTAGTAATGCTTAGAGAGGATGGGTAATATTTATTAAATCATCAAGGAGTCATACTGGTTAATCCTATTATCCACAGTTAATATCACAAGGTAATGGTATTTATCCGCCTACCTCATCCTATTTTATACTTCTCTGATGCACTCCTTGTTTAAGTGCATCTAAAGGATCACTACATAATTAGAAAGCCACCAAAACTTCATGCACAATAACCAGTGCTCCACTTTAGAGCAGACTACAAATTCACCAGCTACATACGAAGCACAACTATCACTGTAGCCACTTATGCAAAGACTTGCAAGATGGCAAGTATCTTCAACGCAAATCTTTCTTTTATTTTTTGCTGTTTAATTCAAGGCTTAAGCACAGTTGAAAGTTGAAAGAAACATGATTGGAGCACCCTTCCAAAACTCACGAATGACACCCAATGGTTACCACCAAGGACCTGGAATTCCACACTAGACCAACTATGCACAAAAGAGTAGCTTCTTCTCAAATGTGCTGAAGAACTTCAGGCCTCATCATGGCATGAGTTTCTATACCAGTTCTACCATACAATTAAAACACATGACAGTACACAGCACCACAATCAATGTGACAGTACCTAGTTCCTATAAACGCAAAACATAAACGTCTCTGAACAAAGAGAAACAACAATTCTCAACATTCATGCTTTGTAACTTTTGCTACTTTTACCTGTTCAGTACATTCCCAGGAAGAGCAGTTCAATGTAGTATTTCGTCCAACTCGTATTTCTTTTTGTTGTCAAACTGAGAACGAGTAGATTGTTAGGAACATAGAAAGCGTGCCATGAAGCAGATGATCTGTTTGGAGTGTAGAGTGTGATAGTTTTTTTTTAAGTTTAGAAAGCTTTATTAAATATAATAAACCAAGTAAAACATCAGTACAAAATAACATCATTAGGCAATGAGATGAGACGATAAAAGCAATTAAATTCGAACAAGGTTTAAGAAATGCCTAACAGAACCAGGGGATATACTGAGGGAAGAAGCTTTTTGAAAGGTATTATGTTTAAGGGGCAAGGGGAGGTAAGAAGGAAAACAAGGGAGGAAAGGGGAAAGAAGGGAGGGGAAGAAACATTCAATATATTGGGTAAAATGTCTTGTAAATAACCAAGGAAATAGTTCTATATAAGTGAGAAAATATAAAAAGCTGAAATAGCGGCTAAAATAAAATAAAAAATAAAAAAAAGAGGATACAAAAACAAGATAATCAAGGGGTAACTTGAGAAAGAAAATTAGTTAAAGGCAACCATAACAAATCTTTTTTGATCAAAAGAGGTACAGTGGTAGCAAAAGCACGATCACGTCTATGATGATGACACAATAAATTCCACCAGGCATTGTATGAGATCTTGGAGGTGTCTTTCCAATTCGTAGTAATTATCTGTAAAGAAATGGCTATATACAAATCTATAAATTTGCGTCCATTACAATGAACATTCCATAAAGGTGAGGCACCACCCAGAAAAATATGGACAATCTCAAAGGAATGGTCAGTAGCTAATATTTCATTCAATTTTAACCAAATACGCGACCAGAAAGATTTAACTAACGGGCAGTGAAAGAACATGTGAAAACAATCACTATTGGTATGAGGGCAAGACCAACATTTTTTGGAATCAGACAGTTTGAAATTATGTAAATCTGAAGGAGTGAAAAAAAGTCTGTTGTAAAAAAAGTACAAAGTCTGTGTAGTGCTAGCTGAACGGGAAACAGTGTGTATCTTAGACCATAAGGAATTCCAAACCTGAAGGGGAAACTCTTGGGCTAGATCTTTTTCCCAGGAAAGTTCAAGTTTGGATTTGGTTCTTTCAGCAAGGGGCAGGCAAGAAGTTTATAAATAGCAGCAGCCTTAAGAGGAATAGAGAAGTCTGGTAATGCCAGAGAAGGGATTGTATCGGAAGGCGGAAGGGAGGTGACTTGAGAGAGAATGAGATTTAAGGAAGTTTTACATAAGATATACTGAGAAGAGCGTGCGTTGGAAACACGAATATCCGCGTATTCTTGTAAGGAGTTATTAACAAGGAAATGATTAAAGGTAATAATACCTTTGTCAATCCATTCCTTCCAAAAAAGTGCTCTGTTATTAATCTTTAAGGATTTGTTATACCAAATTGGAGTTGAGGACAGAAACTCTGACTGCGAAAGAGAGGAGCGAAACAATGAGAGAGCAAGTGCTCTAGATTGTCGAAAAATAGGGGTAAGAAAACGCTGCGGAGGCTGAGATAGGCGAGTAGCCGTATTGAAGGAGAAAGGTAAGAGCTGCGCACGCTCTACAGAGCTCCAGGCTGTCAGAGGAGGATCAGAAGAGTCAGATAAAAAGGGCCAGATTTGTTTTCAAGTAAAGGCAGAGTGAAAGCGAGTAAGATTGGGAAAGTTGACTCCGCCTAATTCTTTGTGTTGTTGAAGACGGGAAATAGAAATCCTGGCCTTGCGGTTATTCCATAAGAATGAGGTAAAGATACGATTTATTGTTTTAAAAAAATAGAGCGGTAGGGAAATCGGAAGCATAGAAAGATAAAAATGTACAATGGGAAGAAGCATCATCTTAATAGTGGCTAGCCTCCCCCACCATAACAAGAAAAGCGGAGACCAATTAGCAATAAGGGAGGAAAGCTTTGTAACAACCTCCTTCTGATTAAGCTTAATGGTATCTTTAATATTATTAGCGTAGAGAATACCAAGACATTTAATACAGCCAGAATTCCACTCAAAGCCAGAGCCTTGAAACATATAAGGAAGGCAAAATTTGTTAAGGGGTAGAACCTCAGACTTGTCTATATTAAGTTTATAACCAGAAACTAGAGAGTATTCATGCAACAGTGAAAAGAGTGAAGGTAAAGATGTGGTCGGATTAGAAATATAGAGTAAAATATCATCAGCCTAAGCAGTGAACTTAATATGAATGTTCTGAAATGTGAAGCCGGTATATGATGGTGAGCGACACATTTTTTCCAAAAAGGGTTCTAATGCAAGAAAGAAAAGAAGCGGGGAAAGAGGACAACCCTGTCTGGTGCCTCTATGTAGAGAGAAGTAGTGAGATTGAGAACCATTAACCCAGATAGAAGTAGAGGGGGCAGAATATAATAATTGAATGTATCGAATAATAGTAGGGCTAAAGCCATGCCACCTCAATGCACCAAACATGAACTCCCAGCAAACTCTATCAAATGCTTTCTCAGCGTCCAATGTAATAGAAGCGACTGGGGAGTCCATCCTTGAGGCAAGGTGAATGATATTGAGGAAGGTTCTCGAATTGTCAGTAATGGATCTGCCCTTGACAAAGCCAGATTGATAAATGTTGATAAGGTTAGGAATGATTAAGTTAATACGAGAGGCAAGAACTTTAGCATACATTTTACAATCAGTATTAATTAAAGAAATAGTCCGATAGTTTTTACAAAGGGAGGGATCCTTATCTTTTTTAGGGATTAGACATAACTTTGCCTGCGTAAAGGAACCTTTGGATTCTCCTTGGGCAAGAAAATAGGCAAACAAAGAAAGTAGATGCGGCAGAAGGATATCCTTAAAATACAAATAAAAACGGACCGTAAATCCATCAGGGCCAGGTGTTTTATCTTTAGGGAGAAGGGTAATAGCGTTGAGCACTTCTTTTTCCGAGAGGGAGACATCGAGGGAAGAAAGATCAGGAACGCTATCTGAGGGCTTGGGAAGGGACTGAAAAAAAGCCTCAATTTGATCCTGAGAGGGGACGGATTCTGGAGAATAAAGCAAAGAGTAGTATTGGACAAAACAGTCAAGGATTTTATCATCAGTGTGATGATGCTTCCCGTGGGAATCAACAATGGTAATTATTTTGGATTTTTGCTTTTTGATTTTAAGATAATTAGCGAGAGATTTGCCAGCTTTATTGCGGCCCCCGTACATCTTGGCATGAAAATTAAGGAGATTATTACATGCAGAATCCCAGGAGTGTTTGTTATATTGCATTTTAGCTTTAATGAGAGAAGAAAGTACATCCGAGGAATTTGTGGTGAAATAAAGATGCTCCAGGTCCCTAATTTGTTTAAGAATTTGAGCAGACGTAGATAGCGCTTTTTTCTTTTTTCGGGATACAAAATCAATAATGAACCCTCTGGAAGTAGCCTTAAAAGCGTCCCAGATAAAATGAAATTGAGAAGTAGAGTGAAGATTATTTGTGAAGAAATCTGCTGCAAAGAGCTTAAATTGTTCAGTAAACTGTGAGTCAAGGAGAAGCGAATTGTTAAAGCGCCAGCGCCTAGAGGTACGAGTTGGCGAAGGAAAATCAATGTCAACTATGACAGGGGCGTGGTCGGATATTAGAATGGAGCCTATTTCTGAGTTAGTCATGAATTGAAAAGTGTGTTGAGTAAGAAAAATATAGTCAATACGGGAGTGAAAAAGGAAAATTCTTAAGTGTCAGGGTGGGAAAGTCTCCATGAATCTATAAGACCTCTGGATGAGATGGCCTTAAAAAAAGACTTTTGCATCTTGTTAGGTACATATCTGGTGAGCGATTTGCGATCCAGAAAAGGGTCCATAAGTTGGTTACAATCACCCCCCACACCTAAATCATCAGTCGCATGAGAGGAAAGAAGCATGGAAAAATCATTCCAAAAGGCTAAATCTACACCATTAGGGCCATAAACATTACAGAAAGAAAGTTTTGTATTGTTAACAGTAACGTCTATAAACAACCATCTACCACAGTTATCATGAAACTCATTCAGTAACTGAACAGACAACGATTTGTGAAATAGAATAATTACACCGTTCTTATTATTTGCTGCCGGAGAGCAAAAGGCCTCTCAAACCCATTGCTTACGTAAGGAAGACAAATCCTGTGAGTTAAGATGAGTTTCTTGTAACAACGCAACTTGACATTTCAATCTTGCTAGGTGATATAAAACACGCTGCTTTTTAACAGGATTACGAATACCTTTAACATTCCAAGAGATAACACGAAGACCATTCATTTCTGGAGGTAAAATAAATATAAGCAGAAGAAGGTAGAGAAGTTAAAACAGAGTAGAAAAAGAGAAATAAAGGAAGAAAATATGATGGGAAGAAATAAATGATGGAGAAGAAAGAAAAACGAGAAGGCTAACACATGTGCCCACCAAGAAAATGGTAACAGGAATAAAGGAAGAAAATCGCAGAGTACCATAAACAGTGAGGAAAAAAAATAAAAAAATATAGAAAAGAAGAAGTATTGTACATGTTGCCAAAAAAGTAGAAAAAAAGGGATGAAAAGGGAAGGAAAAGAGGACGAAGGGTAAGAAAAAGGAAAGGAAAGGGAGAGAGAAAGGGAGAAAATAGAAAAGAGAATAAGAGGGAACCAAGTCCCCCAAAAAGTAGCCGAATAAAGATGGCAAAAAGCCAAGGGGCTTTAGCCATAGAACACAGCCAAACAAAAAACATTAATGTGGGAGAGGGGCAACGAAGAACAAGACAGCCGAACTAGGAGGATGCAATAAGAAGGAGCAGGCTATCATAATCAAAAAAAGAAGACAGACTATGGAACAAGATACATAACAAAAGGGCGACCAAATAGAACAAATGTACGAACTTACCAACCAGCTAGGTAGAAGGAAACAGCAGCAGGGTGAAACACACACTATAGATAACAGGGCAACACGAATGGTGACCTTGACAACAACACCAAAAGGGGAGAACCTGCAAGACAAAAAAGGAATGAACAGAATACATATAAGAACTAAACCATACATTGTAAGTAGGATAAAACAAGACGCAGTACGGCAAACATTAACAAAACAAAACAATTAGGGTTTGCTCAATTCCATGAGTTCTCCTGTGTGAGTGTGGAGGAACTTCTTCAGGTCTGCAGGGTCTTCAAAGCTGTAGGTTCTATCTTTATAAGTCACCTTGAAAAAACAGGGATGGATCAGACCATAACGTGCGTTCATGGATCTCAAAGCAGGCCGAAGGTCCAAAAATTCCTTTCGACGAGAAGCAGTAGGCTTGGAAACATCCTGAGTGAAAAAACTTTATGGCCAGACCAAATCATTTGCTTATGTTGCTTAGCAGCTTGAAGAATCGTCATAAGGTCTGAGTAAAGAAGATAATAGGCGATAATTCCCCGAGGTTTAGATGTAGAAGAGGTATTCCGTGGTCCCAGACGATGGGCGCGTTGTATGTTGAGGTCTGAAGATTTCGGGAGGCCAACAATCTGAAGAACTTGGGTTTTCAAAAAATGGATCATGTCCGCCCCTTCAGAACCTTCCGGAATACCATAAATGCGGAGATTATTGCGCCTATTGCGATTTTCTAAATCTTCTGTGACTCTTTTGAGCTGGCTGATCTCCTTAGTGAGTGTGTCTACTCTTGCGACCACATCCTGTGCATCACTAATTCTCTGTTCAACATCAGAAAGTCTTGTGTCTAGACTAGACCATTTGTCATCCAGCCTCTGAAGAGTAGTAACAGTGTCTGTCATAAAAGGACGGATAAGGCGCAATTCCTCCATGATGTCTTCGAGAGTAAGAGGTAACGGAGACTTATTTGGGGAAGGTGGATCTTTCTTGGTCCGCTTGACAGATGAAGAATTAGAATCTTTACGACCCCCTGAGGAACCTGCATGAGATTTACTTGAATGCGCAGTATCCATATTGAAGATGTCGCAGCAGATAATGACAGAAGAAGGCAGACGACAACAGCAGACAGCAAAACAAAAATGGTGAAGCCACAATAGTAAAAATAAGTATGGCGCATAAAAAATGATAAGTCCCCGCACAATACAACAGTGGATGTCGTTGAAGTTTGAAGCGATTTGATGGTACCTCAGGGAAACAGTGAGTTGGTGATAAAAGCAGAACTAAGAAGTCATCAGAACCAGCATCACCAGAATAGCCGAAACCAGATAACAGGGACCATCCGTCATGAAGATCCTGCACCACCGAGACGATACTCCCACACGACGAACAGGCTCAGCCGAGCAGGGCTCCTCACAAGACAGCCATCCCGTCTCGCCGTGTCGCGGACATACCATACTAAGGGGCTTTGACAGATCTGCCACTGAGCAGGGCTACGCAGGTTCAAAGCCGTTTATTCACATCGCCCACTGAAGGAGCCATCATACTGAATGCACTTCTCATCAGGAAAAACAAATGCCATAGGAAGAAGAGCGTCGCACCATACCTTGGTAGGCAAAGAGGTTGCAGGAAAACACATTCTGTGGTCACAAGAAAATCTCCTTATGAAGAACAGCATTTAACACATTAAGTCAATAAAGTAGTAAACCTCTGCAAGCCCACTGCTCAGTCAAAACCAGTATTCATCCTGAAAGAATACCATCAGCTGGAGGTATTACCTGTTTAATTTGAGGCGCCATGACCAGGAAGAGAAATGCTTCAAAAACAGCCAGGCGAGATGTCCAGTTCAGCGCACCCGTTTTCCTCGCGCCTCTGCCATTTTAAGCGACGCGTCTGAGGAAAAACAGGAGTACGGCAAAAAAATGGTGAAAAAGGCACTCCATGAGCGCCGTAACGCCTCCTCCGTGTCCCTAAAGCATTCCGCCACCGATAACCAGTAAAGTAGCCGGCTGACAAGAACTCCGAACTTCAGGATTCGAGCATTGTCACAGAGACGTGCCGGAGCTCACAAATATGCGGCCGTCTTGACAGCGAGCAAGCCACGCCCCCCGAGTGTGATAGTTTAATCCGTTATTCGCTGGCCAGACACATCTTTAGGGAGTGGACATCCTTTAATTGAACAATTGCATGCAAAGTCCAAGTGCATGACTGATAGATGTCTGTACTGCAAAAAAGGGGAAGGTCCACATCACAGCAATATTTCAAGATACCACATTGTGACATGGGCACATACATCATTGGAAAGTATACTGCATTAGTTCAATACATCTTTGAGGCAAGACTACCACCTGCTGCGGTTTAGCAAAATAGGAAACATTATTTGCAGACCATATGCAAACCGAGCATCACACAGTTGCTTTGCATATGCCCAGAAGCTGAATGTCACAAATCAACAATCGAGGCTTATTTCCCTCGGTGGAAAAAGATTGGCTCCATCTAAAGCTGGATCTATTGCCAGCTTGTAGCAGAGATCAATTAAGGAGCCAATCTAAATAGAAATCCTTCATTAGAGATTGGCTGTCCTTTTCATTTTGAACTGGGATCCAACAACAATTGGCGCCACACAATGCATAAATTTGCTTTCCAGAATAAACTGCAAACTCACTTCAAGGTCATGGAGTATGGAGTGACCTAAATCAAACTAAAATAAAAACAAAACAAGCTAATCGGAAGAACTATTTGCCACAGAAGCACAGTTGCATCTTTGCAGTTAAGGTTGACACTATTTCATACGAGAACTAATTTTTTCGCTGTTAATATATTTAGTGACCGATTTTTACTAACCTTTAGAAACTGCAGTCAAAAGTACTTCCTTTCACAATGTCAGATTTGGTGAACATTAACCAAAGGGGACAAGAAAGTTAGAAGCTCTGGTCCCAAACCTAGTCGATTTTTTAATCTACATAAAGAATTCCTAAAGGAAACGTTCTATATGTTTCCCCCAAAATGGCACAATGAAAGTTCATGAAATTTAACATGCATATAGTGCTTGCTCCATTTCGGTAATATCTGCAAAATATTGCCTCCTTTTTTTTTAAATTGAGTATTCTTGACACCTTTTGTCTAAAAAGTGGTGATTGGCAGGAGTGTTTCAGAGGGATTTCAGCCATTTATATTGTGTGTTTCGGTACAAACCTGCATCGGGAAACCTGATGGTGCATTGTACCACTACTAGGGTTGCAATGTTTGTAAAATAAACAAGCATTTACAATGCAACGGTCTCGGCATTGTTAAAGTTAGAGCTATTGGCATTGCTCATGACATTATTTTTGTTTATGTTTTTGTTTTTAAAACATTTAAAGAAACGGAATTGTTATTTACAATGTCAATAACTTAATCACTCTCAAAAGCGAGATTTATTATGCAAGCATTATTTGGGAAGTTTGGCAATTCCATAATTATGAGGAAAACGCTGCAGCATCGCAAAATGCCAGTGGCCCAGACTAAAATGCATGATTAGTATTTGGATTCCATGCCCATTCCCTCTTTGTCCTCTCTGCTGAAACTGCTGTCTGAAGTGTCAAATTTTATTAATACTAAACAAAAATCGCACTACCGTGCCAGGGCCAGACTTGGCGTTGATAATGATTGTTTGAAAAGGGAACTTTGAAAGGATACGAACTTGACCAATTCTGGTTTCAAAATATAAGAGAACACTGTAGAGGCATGCGTCTACCGACTGTTATATATAATTTGGGATATATTTCTTAATCTGTCGAGTTCAGCCACTGCATGATTATATTGTTGTCTCTTTTTGAAACTCAGGAGCAGTAACATTGTCGTGGTGTCACTAGGGCTTCAAGTGGATGCTTTTTCAATATTATATACAAGCCACAGTTACTGCTAATTTATCTTATGCAACTAACAACGATTGACAAAGCCAATAGTCCTAACTTGTTGTAGGTATCATGTTACTTGTTGTATCATTATGCCTGGATGCAATGACAAAAGAGACAGCAAAATACAAGACTTATAGACCCCGCGCAACACCGCCCCCCACCCCCACCCATTTTTTTTTATCCCACTTAAAGCCCTGGGTAGGATACTCAACAACAGGGCCGAACTGGAACCCCAAAGTAGGCCTGGCAATTATGTCGGACCAGCTGGAGGGTCATGGGGAGGTTAACTGTGAAGCACTTTTGCTACAGGAAACGCCCGATGCCCGGGCAAGCCAGCCCGGCCCTGCTCAACAACCCCGTTCTCTCCCGCATTTACCTGTGATCAGGCGTGCAACACCCATTGAACTCAAAGGGCTTCAGCCCCCCCCATCGTGTGTGGCAGCCCGGGATGAGACCGCTTCCCGGGCAGACACAAAGCCGCGCCTGAGCACTTCACAGGTCTTTAAAAAGACCATTTGCATGTTAATGAGGCCTCGCTGTTGGTTCACCCCTTCTAAGTACCCCCGCAGCTCCACTCTGCCTAGATTCAGCCCCCCCACCCCCGAAATCAGCGCCACTCTGCCTACTGTTTAAAGATTCAGCCCCCTCCGAAATTTTTGCTTAGCCCCCCCCCCGAACATTAACTAGCAAGTGATTTCGCTGGTCGCTTTTTCACAAGCTCTGAACTTTGGCAGTGATGTTTCCCCTTGATAGAGAAGTTTCAGTTTCTGTATTTGGATTCCATGCCCATTCCTTCTTTGTCCTCTCTGCTGAAACTGCTGTCTGAAGTGTCAAATTTTATTAATACTAAACAAAAATCGCACTACCGTGCCAGGGCCAGACTTGGCGTTGATAATGATTGTTTGAAAAGGGAACTTTGAAAGGATACGAACTTGACCAATTCTGGTTTCAAAATATAAGAGAACACTGTAGAGGCATGCGTCTACCGACTGTTATATATAATTTGGGATATATTTCTTAATCTGTTGAGTTCAGCCACTGCATGATTATATTGTTGTCTCTTTTTGAAACTCAGGTGCAGTAACATTGTCGTGGTGTCACTAGGGCTTCAAGTGGATGCTTTTTCAATATTATATACAAGCCATAGTAACTGCTAATTTATCTTATGCAACTAACAATGATTGACAAAGCCAATAGTCCTAACTTGTTGTAGGTATCATGTTACTTGCTGTATCATTATGCCTGGATGCAATGACAAAAGAGACAGCAAAATACAAGTCATATAGACCCCGCGCAACACCGCCCCTCACCCCCACCCATTTTTTTTTTATCCCACTTAAAGCCCTGGGTAAGATACTCAACAACAGGGCCGAACTGGAACCCCAAAGTAGGCCTGGCAATTATGTCGGACCAGCTGGAGGGTCATGGGGGAGGTTAACTGTGAAGCACTTTTGCTACAGGAAACGCCCGATGCCCGGGCAAGCCAGCCCGGCCCTGCTCAACAACCCCGTTCTCTCCCGCATTTACCTGTGATCAGGCGTGCAACACCCATTGAACTCAAAGGGCTTCAGCCCCCCCCATCGTGTGTGGCAGCCCGGGATGAGACTGCTTCCCGGGCAGACTCAAAGCCGCGCCTGAGCACTTCACAGGTCTTTAAAAAGACCATTTGCATGTTAATGAGGCCTCGCTGTTGGTTCACCCCTTCTAACAACCCCTGCAGCTCCACTCTGCCTAGATTCAGCCCCCCCACCCCCGAAATCAGCGCCACTCTGCCTACTGTTTAAAGATTCAGCCCCCCCCGAAATTTTTGCTTAGCCCCCCCCCCGAACATTAACTAGCAAGTGATTTCGCTGGTCGCTTTTTCACAAGCTCTGAACTTTGGCAGTGATGTTTCCCCTTGATAGAGAAGTTTCAGTTTCTGTATTTGGATTCCATGCCCATTCCTTCTTTGTCCTCTCTGCTGAAACTGCTGTCTGAAGTGTCAAATTTTATTAATACTAAACAAAAATCGCACTACCGTGCCAGGGCCAGACTTGGCGTTGATAATGATTGTTTGAAAAGGGAACTTTGAAAGGATACGAACTTGACCAATTCTGGTTTCAAAATATAAGAGAACACTGTAGAGGCATGCGTCTACCGACTGTTATATATAATTTGGGATATATTTCTTAATCTGTCGAGTTCAGCCACTGCATGATTATATTGTTGTCTCTTTTTGAAACTCAGGTGCAGTAACATTGTCGTGGTGTCACTAGGGCTTCAAGTGGATGCTTTTTCAATATTATATACAAGCCATAGTAACTGCTAATTTATCTTATGCAACTAACAACGTTTGACAAAGCCAATAGTCCTAACTTGTTGTAGGTATCATGTTACTTGCTGTATCATTATGCCTGGATGCAATGACAAAAGAGACAGCAAAATACAAGTCATATAGACCCCGCGCAACACCGCCCCTCACCCCCACCCATTTTTTTTTATCCCACTTAAAGCCCTGGGTAGGATACTCAACAACAGGGCCGAACTGGAACCCCAAAGTAGGCCTGGCAATTATGTCGGACCAGCTGGAGGGTCATGGGGGAGGTTAACTGTGAAGCACTTTTGCTACAGGAAACGCCCGATGCCCGGGCAAGCCAGCTCGGCCCTGCTCAACAACCCCGTTCTCTCCCGCATTTACCTGTGATCAGGCGTGCAACACCCATTGAACTCAAAGAGCTTCAGCCCCCCCCATCGTGTGTGGCAGCCCGGGATGAGACTGCTTCCCGGGCAGACACAAAGCCGCGCCTGAGCACTTCACAGGTCTTTAAAAAGACCATTTGCATGTTAATGAGGCCTCGCTGTTGGTTCACCCCTTCTAAGAACCCCTGCAGCTCCACTCTGCCTAGATTCAGCCCCCCCACCCCCGAAATCAGCGCCACTCTGCCTACTGTTTAAAGATTCAGCCCCCCCGAAATTTTTGCTTAGCCCCCCCCCGAACATTAACTAGCAAGTGATTTCGCTGGTCGCTTTTTCACAAGCTCTGAACTTTGGCAGTGATGTTTCCCCTTGATAGAGAAGATTCAGTTTCTGTATTTGGATTCCATGCCCATTCCTTCTTTCTCCTCTCTGCTGAAACTGCTGTCTGAAGTGTCAAATTTTATTAATACTAAACAAAAATCGCACTACCGTGCCAGGGCCAGACTTGGCGTTGATAATGATTGTTTGAAAAGGGAACTTTGAAAGGATACGAACTTGACCAATTCTGGTTTCAAAATATAAGAGAACACTGTAGAGGCATGCGTCTACCGACTGTTATATATAATTTGGGATATATTTCTTAATCTGTCGAGTTCAGCCACAGCATGATTATATTGTTGTCTCTTTTTGAAACTCAGGTGCAGTAACATTGTCGTGGTGTCACTAGGGCTTCAAGTGGATGCTTTTTCAATATTATATACAAGCCATAGTAACTGCTAATTTATCTTATGCAACTAACAACGTTTGACAAAGCCAATAGTCCTAACTTGTTGTAGGTATCATGTTACTTGCTGTATCATTATGCCTGGATGCAATGACAAAAGAGACAGCAAAATACAAGTCATATAGACCCCGCGCAACACCGCCCCTCACCCCCACCCATTTTTTTTTATCCCACTTAAAGCCCTGGGTAGGATACTCAACAACAGGGCCGAACTGGAACCCCAAAGTAGGCCTGTCAATTATGTCGGGCCAGCTGGAGGGTCATGGGGGAGGTTAACTGTGAAGCACTTTTGCTACAGGAAACGCCCGATGCCCGGGCAAGCCAGCCCGGCCCTGCTCAACAACCCCGTTCTCTCCCGCATTTACCTGTGATCAGGCGCGCATCACCCATTGAACTCAAAGGGCTTCAGCCCCCCCCCCCCATCGTGTGTGGCAGCCCGGGATGAGACCGCTTCCCGGGCAGACACAAAGCCGCGCCCGAGCACTTCACAGGTCTTTAAAAAGACCATTTGCATGTTAATGAGGACTCGCTGTTGGTTCACCCCTTCTAAGAACCCCCACAGCTCCACTCTGCCTAGATTCAGCCCCCCCACCCCCGAAATCAGCGCCACTCTGCCTACTGTTTAAAGATTCAGCCCCCCCCGAAATTTTTGCTTAGCCCCCCCCCCCCCAAACATTAACTAGCAAGTGATTTCGCTGGTCGCTTTTTCACAAGCTCTGAACTTTGGCAGTGATGTTTCCCCTTGATAGAGAAGTTTCAGTTTCTGTTTGAGATACACGCTTATTGCACCTCCGCTGCTGACGCATGTATATTTACATCAAACTCCTTTTACCGCCACTTAGTGCCTTGCTGCAACAGAGAATCTTTGGTACCTCAGTACTTGCAGCGTTTTGTAAAAAGCATATTTCCAAGCAGTCATCGAACACCGCTGCCTTTCTCCGAGGCAGAGCAGAAATGCCTCGGAGAAACGCAGCGTCGTTTTCGGATTCGGGGGCGTGTTTTGCTGTTATCTCCTCCAGCCATTGGCTGGAGGAGATAATTAGACTTTCTGCAAAAAACACACCCCCCGATCCGAAAAGGACGGGGCCTGATCGGAGAGACAAACCTCTTCTCCAATGGCTGGCCAGCATTCAAGAGGCCAGCCAATGGAGAAGAGGGGCGGGTTCAAGCCCCTCTTCTCCAAAACATTAAATCTCTCGACTTCCGGTTCTGCCTTCGGCAGACCGGATGGTCCCGAGACCTAAAAAAGGGGTGACTTGGTGTTCCCTGGTACCCTCCTAGAAGTAAACACTCAATTGGATATGTGCAGATAAGTAATGCGGTGCACTCGTAAGGAGGGATGCCCACCCACATCCACAAACAGAATCTAGGCTCCAAATAAACTTAAATGCAGCCTTATGACACATGCAATAATTAAAATTTTAGTCTTCCAATGTTGTACTTGATCTTCGACGTTATGAGTCACTTTATTCAGAAAACAGCTTTAATCCAATACGTGTTTCGTTGTAATCACTTCTTCATCAGGGCTAAAGGTACAAAAACAATTATAATGCATTTACTGACCTATACACAGTTCATGTGGGCATGTACAATACATATTATCACCCAGTAACTTCCAAGGTGACATCCTGATTGTATATGCATGCTGTAAGCACTGTGAGAAACTAGCCCATTCAAGGGCAAGCATTTCCTTAGCCATCCACTCTATGTTTTACATGCAGCAAAGTTCAAGAACTTAGTTAAATATAGCTTAAACAGATAGTACTTCACAACAAAAAATTTAAACCCTCTTAATAGTAATAAAATAAAATAAAAGCATAACATTTTAATCACTCTATGCGCACACCTCACGATCTCTATATCCGACATCACAAAGTCATTTCAAATGTAGGTTAATAACACCCAGAGCCCATGTGTTAATGTCAAGAACCAATCCTTTCGTCACATAGCCAAAGCAAAACCTGTGAACAAATCCAGCATAGACATGGTGGTTCGCTGAAAAGAGCAATAGGTAAAAGCCACTATAGCACCTCATGATCATAGGGGTTAACCTGTCATGTAATTACCAAGAAATCTGTATAGGTAGCATCATATAAAAAATAACAAATTCTGTTTGTGTCCACTGCCAATCTATAAAATTATTTAATTAAATTAAATTAAAGTGTCATCTTAGTGGTAGGATAATTAAAGTAGCAGGACAAAACATCTATTAGTGAAACTCATCCAAAAACAATCAATAGCTCTGTATACTATATCATATGTCGATTATCCAAAATGAGTTTACTGTTCAGTATACAATCCATTGATACAATTAATAATTGTAACTGTTGATAATTACATCTGGAGCACTACAAAAAACAGGTGAAGAGGGGAGGGGGGAAGAGAGTAGACGCTGTGTCACAATCAAGTCGATAATTATTAAAGCATAACTAATGCTCAAAAAAGAAACCCTAACATGACTTTACATGAGAGATTATCCTGTAGCAAGTACGTGAAGGTTCATGGCATTCCAAATAGGCGTCATGTTGGAATGGTATTTAAACAAATTTTAGAAAACTAACAAAGGACTACAAGCGACGAACTCCCTGTCTGGTATGACAGAGTTCCCTCCAGACGGCATATTTGAGTGATCTTTAGAACTAGTGTCTCAAAACAATCAATGGAGGATCAAGGACCGTATATCCAATAGTTATTCTATGACATAGTGAATCACTAGTTTCACCAATATATCTTACAGTTAGGAGTGAATGATTACGTAATATTAGGCGGTGCTGTTTACTATCATCAATCCATATCTATACCATATCAACTCGATAGTACATTTCTCAAGCCCTAAGAATTGCAATATCAAGTATCAAAGCAGAGCATCCTGTGCCAATCTCTTGATTCTGTTATATTCCAAAAAACGCTTAATATATTGAGCATATGCAAAAGAGACCAAGGGATCCCCAGTATAGACCAAATTGTCAAAGTCCAATAATATCCGACTAATGTGGGAGAAACATTAAGTACGCCATGACCTTGTGACGTGGTAATAGTAGAGGCCTAAACTTACAAATAAAATTGCATGTTATATTTAATACATCAAGTTCCTAGAGATATGTATGGCTCATGTTACATTGTTCTAATGTCATCAGAGTCTGGGATGACTACAGATACATGCTTAATATAATAAATCTCCCAAGAAATATTGAAGTTCATTGCCGATGTTCAGCCCCTTCTCTACAGCCTGTAACCTCATGATCTATGCTGCTTCTCTGCAACTCAAGCAAAACTCTAGGTTTCCACCTCTAGGGTCGTTAGTCACGTGGTCAATGCCAAAGAACCTAACATTTCTATGCTGTGTCTGTGATTCACATTTTAAGGCAAGAACTGCTATGGGGTATCTCAAATCATTTGTTTTCACTGCCCTCATGTGTTCACCAACCCTTTCTTTTAAACTCCTGATTGTGCTACTCACATCTACAGATAATAACATAAAACACAAATTTGGTGTCACAGTTGATATTGTATCTGATATTATATTCTTCCTGATCCCCAAGCCTGAATTTCTTAGTTTTATCCAGTGTCCACCTACACATTCCACATCGTCCACATTTGTAAAAACCCATGCTGTGTATGGTCATCCAAGTGTCACCCTGTTTGTATTTCGGGTAGCTGGGACTTAGTAAGTTCTTAAGTGTCCTGCCTTTCCGAAAAATGATATCAGGTCTATTAGAGATGCACTCCATTAGCAGTCTATCTGCTGCTAGTAAATACCAGTGTCAGCATTTACTAACAGCAGACAGACTGCTGAAGAACTATAATGGAACTGTAAATGAAACCAATATACACCATAGTGGATAAACCTCTGGGTAGCCATGAGCTTTATAAATCCCAATAAAAACGAATAGAATAGTGATGTGTTTCAATTAAAGATCACACAACATCTGTACTGTGCATTTTCTTTGACCTACCCCGACACCCTGATGGCTATTGCTAACAGAGTGCCAGTGCAGCTGTCAGCTATCCTTGCATTTTTCACCCTCACTTTGTTGAAGATGGACGAAGCTAGAGACACTTTACAGCACCATAACAGAGTTCGCAATGTTCTCTGTTCTGGCTTTTTTGGGCTTTAAAATAGGCCGGGTCAAGAAGGACTGGGAACCTTGCATGTTCCCTGTTCACTTTGTCTGGGGCTGTTAACTGTTCTATACCTTCTTCACCCTCATTTTCTCAGGGGTCCTAAGACAGTGTTCTAATTTACAATTGTGAGCAGAACCCCAGGGTACCTTTCCCTGCCCTCTGCCGCCTTCAGTGGCAATTGTGAAAAGAGCGTTTGGGCAGCCAATCATCATAGGCCTCCTGCTTCCTCATTGTTTTTAATGTGAAAGAGGAGAGAAACAGCTGACTACTGGCCAGAAACAATATTCCCATGTAATTGGTGATCACAAGGGCAGTCACCTGTCTTGGGAGTCCTTTAGCTTCAAAATGTTTGTGAGCAAAGAAGGACCAGGGAAGCTGACACCTAAACTGGCACCCTGTTCACTATTGCGAACAGTGTACCAGGTCAGTTATTGCAAACAGGGTGCCTGGGCCTACATTCGCTGCACCAGTCCTCTATGGCCAATAGAATTTTGCCACCCAGGCAAACAGGGAACTGAGATATTCCTTGGTTTCTGTGGGCTGGCTTAGGTTTTCTGGGCTCATACCAGCTTTTTAACTCTTGGGCTGCACCATTATCAGCGCTAGAATTGACCTATAAACACTTTAAATGGGACCTATAAAAAATCTCCTGGGTGGACTTTTGCTACTCTGGTCCTAGACCATACACCCTCAACTGTGGTATTGGTGTATGGTTAGAGAGGCACCCCACAGGAATTGCAGCTCAGAAATATCCAAGATATAGTAGTAGCTGTGACTTTGCTCAAAACCTTTAACCTTCCTTCGGACTTCCAGCTAAAAATAAAAGTGGCCCTGGTAGCTGAGCTTTTGCTGCTCAAGAGCTTCACTCATTGGCCAAAATTTCCCAATACAGCAAAAATCCACTCGATCTCTTGTTTGCACTTACCTGGCTCACGTAAGTTTTCTAACTTTTCACGTAACTTTTCTATCCCCTCTTTTACCATCTGCCTCGACCAATTTTCCTCTGCCGTATGAGCCCCAGCCCAATCCCATTCACCATCTTACCCTGTCCTATTACCCTCTCTTCTATCCATCACTCCCTTTCTTTTTCACCTCAGCCCCCCCTCCATTTTCTTTTGAACATCTAACAAACTGAAATCTACCAATGTTTCTGTTCCACTCGTGACATGAGGCCTTTATCACAAAGTCCATCACAAATCACAATCTTTCTCAGTCACCAGTGCTCACCCTTTTTAACAGTACTCTCTTCTCTTATTCACCAAGAAATTGTATGCCCAGTCGCAGATTGCCTTCACTAAATTTGCACCCCTTTTCAATCTATCTAATGTCACATATCCTCTTCTAAGCTATCTAATGATGGACTTATTGATAATTCTCCACTATGTTTGCTCTATCCCCCCCTCCTGTGGATCCTAACCCTATTAAATCCATACTTTGCCTCCTTTAGCAACCAATTGAGTTCTGTTCTTCACCTTGCACATGGACTCTGCTGCCAATCAGGCATGTGAAACCACTGGAACAAGAGTGATCACATGTACAGACTAGAGATAACCAAACATCCAATGACCTAAACGTATCCGCTTAATCTCTGTTGCCTCTCCGGCAAGAGGCACTATAAATTTCATACTACCCAGAACATTCACCAGGGCAAACACCTGAACAAACCACTATCCCTTTCCATTTACTCACTCATTGTTTTCACAGACCTAAGGAATGTTGAGAAAAATCTGCTCCACCTCTCACCTGTTGCCACAACTTCAGGTAGTACACCTGACAGATCAATTGTGAGAGAGGTTGACTGTCCCCTGACAATAAGAAACCTAAGAACTCTAAACAACACTAGTTCATGTTGTTGAAAATTGGCAGCCTCACTGACAACACTGGAGTGTGGGTCCTTCCTTGCACACTGTTCACCTTACCTGATGTTTTCTGCCTCATTCCTGCTTCTCTCTTGAACAACTCCCTCACACACAGGCCTTTCCAGATGGTGTCAGGACTATTCCTAAGTCACCCCAACTGAAGGTTAAAATGTAATCACTTCTGCTGACCGGTTATGCAAGAAGGAGAGAATCTACACTAATGATTGGACATTAAAGTGGAGTTCAAGGAACTCCAAAATGGCTGCCATTAAGTACCAATTTGAGCACCATTCTAGTGTTCCAGAAAGCTTCGTAGTGAAGGCCAGAAAATAATCTCCAATGCGCCAAAATTCTTTTTTTTTTTTTTTTTTAATTTTTTTTTATTATAGACAGGACAGGAATTCATTTTGACAGTACAGTTCGAGATACATCGTAGATTATAATATACCAAATCAAATGATATACTATTACATCATGACCGACGGGAGTGCATAGTTCGGCATTTATATCCTAGAAATCCGACTTATTCCAGAATGGCAGGCACCTATTATAGTACAGGAAAGGCAATAGTCTCGAGGTGAGTGGGAGAGAGAGAAGATAGAGAGAAGGAGAGAGAGAGAGAAAAAAAAAAAACCCTCCTTCCCTCCCTCTCCCCCCTCTACCCCATCCCTCTCCACTGCTCCCTGTTTACCCTTCTCTCCCCGCCACCTCACATGAAAGATGATCCCCATATTCTTTCTATCTTCTGCACAGATTGAGCACCTCTAGTTTTGGCAAGAGAAAGTTCCATCATATATATTTCCTTAACAAGTATCCACCATTCCATAACATGGGGTGGATTTTTTGAGATCCAGGTTCTAGCTATTATCAATCTAGCACATCCAATTAGAATGTTAATAAGAGCTGCTTGTGAGTTATTTAAGGTCTGAATACCGAACATTACACTGGTTACATTAAGAGTTATTGATTTAAACAATATCTGAGCTAAACCCTGCCTTACCTTCGACCAAAATTCGGCAAGTCCAGGGCATGTGAACAGCATATGTTCCAAACTTGCGGCTATAAAGTCGCATTTAGGACATCTAGTCCGTTCATTGCTCGGATTATTATTAGATCACTTGGAGATTCTTTCTGGGGTGTAGTATAGCTGGCATATCGTTTTGTATTGTTGAATTCTTAGACTAGAAGAATGAATAGAGCGATTAAAGCTGCATATAGCGACGGAGATCTGATTAGCAGTAATGTTTGTACCTAATCTTACCCTCCATTTCTCCGCTATTTTCCCACAATCGCCGAGTTTATATGAAGTTAAACTTCGGTATCCTACACTAATAAGTGATCTAGCCTTGGTAGCATAGAAGCAGTTCCAGATATCAGAATCTAAGATGTTTACCAGCTTCATTTTACGTATAAGGTAGTCATAGATTTGGATGTATTTGAACTGTGAAGTTTCAGGTAACTTATAAATTATTTTTAATGTCTCAAATATCATAAAGCCGTCGTTACCATATAAATCGCCTAATGTTTCTATTCCGGCCTTATGCCAAACTTTAAAAGTCCAATCATGAAAGATTTCTGGCAAGCCTGGATTTGCCCATAAGGATAATTGAGGATGATAGAACGCAGTATTGCATTTGGTTAAGATTAGTTGCCAAATTTTATCGCTGTCTCTGATAGTCTTAAATTTCACTCGCTTGAAGTAGCTGGGATCCTTGACTTTAGCTAGGAACATATTTGAATCCTCACCCAGCATAAATTTATAGCAGAAGTATTGTTGCCTGTCCCGGATAAACAAACTGCGGAGGGGACTAAGAAAAGCTGAAAAAAAATATAATCTAAAATCAGGAAAATTGAGCCCTCCTTGATTGAGCGGTAGTTTAAGCAGAGTTATTGATCTTCGTGCCTTCTTATATCCCCAAATAAAACTACTAAAGATCCCATCTAATCGTTTAAAGTAAGTATTATTAACTAAAAGTGGGATAGATCTAAAAAGATACAAACATTTAGGTAGTATACTCATTTTAATTAAATTTATCCGTCCAGAAATACTAAGTGGAATTTTATGCCATTTTTTCAAAATGATGGAAGTTTCTTTGAGCAGTACCTCATAGTTGAGGGTGATTATTTCATTTATATTGGAAGAGATTTTAACACCCAAATAATTAGCTGTTCTGCAGAGACCAGGAACTGGGACTAGTGATTTATAATTAATAATAACTTGTGTTTTATGAGTATTGAGTTTGTAGCCAGATACAGTCCCAAATTTATTTGCCTCCTCGATAATACTCGATATAGCCTCTGTTACATTGGTTGAGTAAATCGCTATATCGTCTGCGTAAGCCGTAATTTTAAGCGAGTTCGGACGTGACTAAATGAAATAATATTAGGATGAACTTGAAGAGCTCGCAGAAAGGGTTCCAGAGATAACGCGAATAACAGGGGTGATAACGGACATCCTTGCCGTGTACCGCGAGCGATAATAAAGCTGGTTGAAGTTATCCCAGCGTAGCTTAGCTTAGCTGTTGGATGGTCATAAAGAGCCTGTAACCATCTAAAATATTGACCGCTAAACCCCATAGTTGTCAATGTAGTCCAGAGATAGTCCCACCCCACTCGGTCAAAAGCCTTTTCAGCATCCAGAAGTATCATACCGAGTGGGGTGGAGCTAATCCTGGCCACATCGAATGCAGAGATGGCCATATTAATGTGGGCGGTGGTGTCTCTCCCCATAACAAAGCCATGTTGTTGCGGGGTAACCAAGTGTGGCAGGAGTGGGGCTAATCGTGCAGCCAGTATCTTGGCGAAAGTTTTAGCGTCGGCATTAATAAGCGAAATGGGTCTGTATGATCCACATTCAACTCCTGGTTTGTCCTTTTTAAGGAAAAAAACCATCTTAGTTGTATTCCAAGATTTAGGTGTCTTACCAGTAATTCCTATATTGCCTATCACAATAGATAATAATGGTAGCAGTTCCTCTAAACATACCTTATAAACCTCTAATGGGATAGTGTCTTCCCCAGCAGCTTTGCCTGTTGGCAGCGTGGCAACAGCCAATCTAATCTCTGCCTCGGTAATGATTACAGATAACAACTCAATTTCTTCAGTTTTCTTATCGCCAATTAAATAAGGATCTAAATATTCTTGAATTTTACTTATGTCTGGGTTATCTTCCGGGATATATAGTGCACTGTAAAATGCAACAAATTGCTCGAGAATCTGCTCTGGCTGGTCATATATCATATTATTTTGGCCCCTAATTTCTTTTATGAGCGTACTAGATCGTTCATCAGCGACTTTGTAAGCCAAAATTATACCTATACTGTCACCACTCTCATATTGAGAAAGATGATATTTATGTAGGTTAGTCGCATTTTTCTCCATGAGTCTAGTTCTAGTTTTAAGTTTTGAGTTTGCTAAGTTTTGACAAATATCCGCTACATTTAAAGACCCCTGAGTCAAAGCATATGAGAGTTGTTTTTCTAATCTGCTAACTGTGTTAACCAATAAGTCCCAGTCCCGTTTATATAATGAGTTTTGTTTCAATACGAACTGCTGAGTGAACCCCCGAATACTGGCTTTGCACATATCCCAAACTATACTAGATGGAGCTGAGTTTAAATTAATTGAGATAAGCTCTATTAAATGTGCCTTTAGTTGTGTTATGTAGTCCTTGTTAGACAGCAAATGTCTAGGAAATGTGAATGGCCTGGATTTCTGGCGGCTCTGTAAGATAATGAATGATAGTATAATTGGATTGTGGTCTGAAGCTAGCCTTGGGCATATCTCCATGCTGCAGCTAGTTAAAATATTGTCAGTAACCCAGGCCATATCAATTCTTGAGCATAGTTGGTGAGGCGCTGAGAAATAAGTAAAACCCGCGTCAGAGGGGTAAAGTGTCCGCCAGGCATCTTTCAAGTTATGGATACGTGCAAGTTCAAGAACAGCGGCACGAGAGCGGCGCATCCGATGGAATGCTCGGTGTCTAGTAGTATCTATATCATAATTCATGATAAGATTAAAATCCCCCATTATCACAAGTTCACCACTTCTATCCAACAGTTCTATGTTTAGCCTATCTATAGTTGAAGAGTCATCTATATTTGGGCCGTAAAATACACAAAAGGTATATCTATTGCCATACCATAGTAATTGAGCAATGGCCCATCGCCCAGCTTTGTTAGTTTTTGTTTTAATTATCTCAAGATTGAATGTGCCAAAATTCTAAACTGCGCACCTCACTGACGTTTCTTGAGAGTAGGTAGGGTTTATAGTGTGCTCCGTTGTATTAGCTTAGTTTAGGGGAGAGGCGTTTTTTTCCGCCGTCTTAGTTCCATCGTGTGTAGTAAGGGTGCTAATATTCAGTGAGGAGACTAGTGGTTTTTTTCTGAGTCCCCTTCGAGTTTGAATTCAGAGTATTCCTCCCGCCTCTCTGTGTTCTTTCTCTTTCTTCAGCTCAGTGTCCTCGGTCAGAAGAAACCAGTGATCAAGTTTGACGCCTGTTCGGAAGGAGAAGCAGTGTTTAGTGTGTCAGCTTGAACAAGTAACCAGTGTTCGATGCGCTTGCTCTGAGTAGAGCAGTGTTCCAGTGTCTGTCCGGATCGGGAAGCAGCATTCCTTTTTTTGTGTCCGAACTGAGGAGTTTGCGAGTGTCTCTCCTGGAGCTCTTTGGTTTTGAGATCAGCCGCTTCCTTCCAGAACACTAAGCTAAGTACAATGAATAAGCATGAATTAGCTGTATGAATACTTTCTGCTTTGACTACAGTCATTATAACAGGTGCCGTAGTCGCGTATTCATTTTTGAACCTATTAACTTAAAACTTGATATTTACACTCAACTAAAAGAAAAGTAAAACAGGCTCAACTCCTGTGGTGGACAATCATTTGACCTAAGAGAAAAGAAAGAAAGAAGGTTAATCAATTCTCTCGTGAGAACATAAGTATACAGAATATATCTATATAAACACCAGACATTAATCACCAGAAGAGAAAATATTTATTTGGTATGCAATCACTTGTTGAACATAAAATATACGCTTTTACTATAGCACAAGAAAAGGTCATGTTTTGATGTAAACTATTTATTATGTTTTCTCATTGTTCTGAAGTTCTAAAACAGCGTTATAGACCAGAGGTTCCCCAAACGGGAAGGTGACAGCACACCAGAAAAGTGAGAAGACAACTCAAGAAGATTTGGCAGTCTCTTCTTATGCCCATCCCCTTCCCCCCCCTTGGAGCACTCAGTCAGGCAATTTATTAATCTTGTTTTAATGGAGGGGTTTGGGGTAGGGCACTGGGAAAGGTCTTCATTCTGCTCCTGTGGAAGTATGCCTTGAGCCTTGTGACAGAGTTAAGTGCCCACGTATTATCTTACACCTGAGCAGAATGGAAGGAGTAGACTTAAAAAGTTTAGGAGGAATCTTAGAGGCTATTCAAAAAGAGTTAATAGCGGGGGGCGTGGCAACTGCCGGAGGAAAAGGCTGCCCACTGGCGTGACTTCGGCCCGACCGACCTCGCCCACAAAATATCCTGTATTTAATCCGGCTACAGGAGTCATATAGCGGACAGAGAAGGTGTGAAAAACCAGGGGTTCTGATCCTGCAACCCCGAGCAAGCCCTGTGCTGAGAACAGGAGCCAGAGAGGCGGCAGCCTACTCGCATTGAGCGGCAGTAGAGTCAAGTGGGCGGGTGCCCTGATCGTGAGAGGTAGAGGCCGGGCAAGCAGTGTGGGCGCACCCGCGCACACAACTACGCAAGCAGCACTGTCCCACGATGGCCTAGATGCGCAGGTGAGAGCAGCGATCCGGGCTGCAGTGGAAAGAAGATCTGCTACGGGTGCACCAAGCAATGATTGCATGAGTAATCCTCCCCAAGGAAAGCGGAGACCGGCAGCGGACCGGCGCTGTGACGCACTCGGCCCAAAGAATACGGATCTCCTCCGACCTCTGGAACCGAGCAGTTGTGACTAACCCGGATTACAAAAACAAACAAAGGGGGATTTTTTTTTTTTTTAAATGAGAAAAGAAAACAAAAAACAACAGGAAAGAATGCAGAGAAGCCTGGGTCACGTTTCATAGATTCAAGCACACCGAGACCCTGAAACATAGCCGCAAAGACCTCCAACACCTCACAAGGAACGTGAACCCAACACTCCTGCGATCATCCCCCATAGACCACTTCCCTTGGTGCCGGGGCTTGACGGAGGGTGGAAACCGACAGGCCACGTGGGGTACCCCATTGCATCGAGTCATTGGTCCCAATCACACAATGGCGACAAGCAAAGGGGGTTGTGGCTCGCACCAATCGAAGATTGATAAATTTGCATGGCAGAAGTCGCAGGAGGGGGGACCAGTGTGCTCTGGAGCGAACCAAGACAGACAGCAGAAAACAACTGAACAAGCATCCCCTACACTCCAAGATGTAATGGTGGCGATCAATGGCGTTCGCACTTCGTTAGAGGTGCACATTGACTCCGCCTCCACAGATATACCTCTGCTCAGGGAGGATCTCAGAAAAATGGACTCTAGAGTCAAGGAAGTGGGGGACGTCCAACAGGACCACGTCACAGAAACGTCAGCACTAAAGAAGCAGGTCTTGGAAATGCACAGTCACACCATGCTATTAGCCCTGCAGCTTAACGATTACGAGGGACGATCCAGACGCAATAACGTTTGAATCCTAGGAGTGCCAGAAAGAGCGGAGGGACCATCGATGGACCTATTTGTGGAGGACCTGGTGACTAAAAACATACAACCCAAGAACCTCTACAATTATTTCTCAATTGAGCGAGCCCACCGCATACCAGGGGTAGGCCCACCCCTGGAGCACCCCCCTGGCCCTTACTGGCAAGGGTGTTCAACTTTAGAGACCGGGACGTGATGCTTCAGACAGCTCGAGGCGCTCCACCCCTCAAATATGAGAACAGTACAATCTCATTTTTCCCTGACTTCACTGCCAAGGTCCAGAAACAGAGACGCTTCTTCCTGGAGGTCAAAAAAGCAATCAGGGCGCAAGACATTAAATATGCCATGCTGTTTCTGGTGAAGCAACGTGTGGAGGCAGAGGGCAAAACCTGGTTCTTCACGGAGCCAGAGGAGGCCCTAGACTGGCTTGATGGATGATGGAGAGTGGGAGTTAGAGGGATCTTGGCCCGACAGGAGTGATGAGGTGGGAAGCAGCAGAAAAAACAAAACCTCACTCAGGAAGACAGGGACCAACACACACGGGAGGCTTGTGAACTCACACAAAGGTTTTGAACCAAAACTGAAGCATGGATTCTCCCTCATAGAGAAGAAACTTTTAGACAATTACATTTGATAAGTGGCAAAATGGACTAGGAAGCAACTCAAAAAGCAGCTTAAACTCCAGTAACCTGAAATGACTTGGAGACACCAAACTATACAAAGAAAAGTGGACGTAATGTTCAGTAATGGACACCAAGACGAGCGGATGAGTATACATCAACTATATATAATGCCTCCTGTAGCGGACATTTCGATTGCTCGGGGGAGGGAGAGGTTGAGCCCACGACTCCTCCACACAGTGATGGGAGGGGGATGGGCGCTCTGCACAGTTGGGTAAGCGGGCCATCGGATTCTGGTATGCAGGGAGGGGGTGGAGGGAGTTTGGGGGGGGTGTAGAATAGTTAATTGTTTTCCTTTAGCACAGCGACGAAGCATGTCACATGAGTCAGTATCGGGGCCAGGCACACACCAGCAGACTCCTGAGAGAAGTCATACAATCGCCTCAGAATGGGCAAAACATTTGAGAGGGGAGACAAGTCAATATGCCTAGTTCCACAAACAATAAGCGTAGTCAAAGCCGACCCGGCATATGCCCGAGAGGAGGGGATCCACTTATATATCATATTATGCACCATCGAATAACACATTCTTGCAGCCATGGTAAGAAACTTGGGTAGAGACCTGAGGTTCCTTACATGGAATGTACAACGGGTTGGGCGACAAACTAAAGAGGGGAATGGTCCTCCAATACATAAAAAGACAAGCCCCAGGCATTGCCCGAGTACAAGAAACACACCTAATTGGCAATACCTGTAAAGCTCTGAACAGATGGGGCTATCGACTCATATCACATGAAGTATTCACCCCTAGCTGCTCGGGGACGGGATCCTTCTCCGCAAGAACTGCCCATACCTGGTCAGTAAAACATGGGAGGACGAGCAGGGTCGGTTCATGACTGGAACTTGGGATGGGAAAGCCCTAAATGTGCTATCAGTATATGTTCCCCCAGCATTGCAACAAACCACATTACTAGATATGAGCAAGTTCATCCTAGACCTCCCAATCTGTACTTTGGTGATTGGCGGTGACTTCAATTTGGCACTAAACGGGTTGCTTGACCAGTGACCCCCACACAGAGATCCAGGCACCGGGTCCTAACTGGCGGATTTTCTCTCGGCCCATGACCTGGTCGACATATGGCAACAGCTCAACCCCACGGCCAGCCAATTCACTTTTCATTCGGGGGCCAACAGCAGCCATCCCGCATTGACTATATGTTCACTCATGCCGCTGATATCCCCGACTTCACTGAAACCCGTTGTTTGGCGAGGGGTATCTCGGACCATTCCCCAGTGCTGACTAAAATGACCGTGGATCTCCAGTCTAGACACACCACACTCACAATCAACCCATGGGCACTAAAAATTCCACACATCAAAGCAGGACTGTTACAAGACACAGACCTATATTTCCAGGAAAACGTTGGCTCGGTAACTTCATCCCAGACCATATGGGGAGCATTCAGGCCGTCATAAAAGGGAGAGCGCTAGCACTAATGGTGGGCACAAAAGAAAACTAATGAAGCGTATTGAGCAATTGGAGGAGGAGATCTTATTGGGGAAGAATAGCCTAGCCCAGACCACCGATGTCTCAATCCAACGAGCGCTAGCGTCCAAAGAGACTATACTACAGGCAGCTACTTACAGAGTCAGCTAGGGCCAGACAAAAGAATATATATCATAAGATATATGAGCATAGGAAGAGAACAGGCAACCTATTGGCATGGCTTGATTGAGAGGAGGGAGTAGGCGAACAGGTGGGTCCACCAGCTTGGGGGACCGGATGGGGAGGAAATAATCCATCCATAGCGTTTGATAAATGGGACCTGATAGGTATCTCATCAGTAGGAGATATGTGGAACAAAAAAGGATTGGTCACATTTACAGACCTGCATAAAGAATATATGCTTGCACAGTACGAAACCTTTAGATACCTACAGATTAGCCATGCCCTAAAATCAGTGATACCCGAGGGAAGCCTGCTACCCGAAGCATCCTCTCTTGAAGATAGATTGATATTAGACCCCATGCCTAAGAAAGCCATATCCTTAACATACAAGAAACTGATCAACAACCGGCCTGACCTATTAACACAACTTAGGCAGCAATGGGAGACAGATGTGGGCGACTTAGAGGACGAAGACTGGCAAGACGCTCTGGCTTCCCCCATGGAAATTGCTATGCCTATGAGACTGAAACTAGTCTAGCTCAAAACCCTGCACCGAGTCTACCTAGCCACGAGAGTTCTGGTAAAGATGGGAAGGAGGGCTGATACGCAATGCATCCGGCAATGCGCTCAGGAGGGCACCTTCTTCCACACAATATGGGAATGCCTGATCATCCACACATACTGGAAAGCGGTCACAACACAAATGGGGAACGCGGGGGGAAAAAACAGAATCCCACCCCGAAACTTTGCCTGTTAAATATATGGGAGGCCACGAACCTAACCCGACCTGAACAATCATGTGTGTCATTGGGGTGGGCCCTGGCAAAGAGCAATATAGCACAAAAATGGGGAATCGGGGAACCACCACTATTAAAATGGTGGGTAGCTGACATGGATAGGGCTTTGATAGCGGAGAAGGATGTTTTAAAAAATAGAGGATGCCCCAAAAAATGGGACCGTAAGTGGGTGGCATGGAATACACACAGGGGAGAAATATGCCTGTCCCCTATGCTTGAGCTACACAGGAGGGAGGAGAGGTTGCAAGACTTGCCAAATGCAGAGGGGTAGATACAACACTGCAGTAATGCTCAATATGGCCGAAAGTGATATGCATTTATATTGTGCCCACATACTGTCAAATGACTAGCTGTACTGCTGTGCTTTTGTTGATTTGTTCAATAAAAAAAGAAAAAAAAAGAGTTAGCAGCAGTCAGAGAAGAGAATAAAACCTTGAAACAGGAAATGATCAGCTCTAGAAGAGAATCCTCAGATTTGGCAATAGGATGAGTGGAATACTTTCTGGGCAGAAGGTTAGTTTTCCTTTGTTAGGGAATGAAGGGGCAAGTTCCTCATTAAGTTCCCTTACCCCCCCCAAATGCTTTAATGGAGACCCCCAGAAGGCACAAGTTTTCCTAACTCAATGCTTGTTACAATTCATGTACCGTCCTTCGATTTTTCCGGATGTGCAGTCTCGAGTGGCATTTATTTTGTTGTATCTAAGTGGTGATGGAGCATCCTGCTCTATGCCACTAGTATCAAGAGACAATCAGGGTGTGTATGATTTCAAAGCCTTCAAGAACGAAACCGAATGGGCAGAAAGCAAAAGCGCAGCTGTGTTCGATAGGGGTCTAAGGGACGTGTTGAAGGGTGCACTGGCCCAAGTACACACTGTCCAACAGATGTTTCAGAATTAATTGATTTGGTACTAAAGTTTGATTTTCGTCTGGGTGAAAAAGAAAGGAGAAAAGAAGAAAGAATGTTGTTTCAGTGTGCCCAGGTTTGACAGAAGTAAAACGGAAGGTTCAAGAACCTCAGACTCCCAAAATGGTGTAGAACCAATGCAAATCGGAACTGTCAGAGGTCCTCAATCCAAAGAGTAAAAAGAAAAAACAAGACTAAATAAACAATGTTTATACTGCAGAGCCAGTGGGCATTTTGTTAATATTTGTCCCAAGAAGCCTACATAGAACTTGTTGGAAAACTTAGGGCACCATCAGTAGGAGGAGTTGGACTGACGGGTGCGAACAAGAACACAACTCCAGAAACACATAGATTGGTGAACACGTTGCAGTCTTCTTCACCGCATTTAATCCTAACTACAATGCTTACATTTCGAGATATGATCCTTTCTAAGGTCTCAGTGATAGTGGATTCGGGAGCCACTGGAAACTTTTGTGACTTGAAGTTTGCTCAAAAAGTGGGTCTGAAGGCTGTCCGGAAGAAAACAAGTGAAGCAGTTCGAGCAGTTGATGGGACAAATTTGTCATCTGGTCCCATAGTTAGCCACACCGAACCAGTAGAACTAACTCTTCAAGAAGGACATAAAGAAACGCTGCAGTTCAACTCATTGATGCCCCACAGTTTCAGTTAAAATTGGGCCTGCCCTGGTTGTCTGAGCATAATCCTGCGATTGACTAGGGAACCAGAACTGTTACAATGGGCTCAGAATATTGCAAGGAGAATTGTTTCAGAAAGGAAGAATTGTGTCATGAAGAAGATCCGGCGGCTCTATTGTGTGCAGGAGGGGCCTCTGTGTGTGAAATACATACTGATGGAAATTCCTCCAGAGTACCACATTTTTCTGATGTGTTTAATGAAACTGAAGCAGAAAAGCTCCCACCACATTGAAGTTACGATTTCAAGATAGAATTGAACCAGGTTCCAATTGACCGTGCAGCAGAATTTATGCACTAACCAAGAAGGAGAATGAACACTTGAAGGAATATATAAAAAAAAGTATCTAGATAATGGATTTATTCGACCCTCTCAATCTCCAGTTTCCTCTCCATTCTTTTTTGTACCTAGGAAGGAGGGAGGATGGATTAAGAGAATGTATAGATTATAGAGTACTAAACAAAATTACCATAAAGAATCGCTATCCACTTCCCCTGATCTTGGTATTGCTGGATCATGTGAAAGGTGCACAAGTTTACACCAAACTCGACTTGAGAGGCCCCTACCACTTAATTAGGATAAAAGAAGGGGATGAGCGGAAAACGGCCTTCAGGACAAAATTCAGCTTGTGTGAGTTCCAGGTGATGCCTTATGGGTTATGTAATGTGCCGTCAGCCTTCCAGCACTTTATCAACAATGTGTTGAAGGACTTTATCGATATGTGTGCTATAGTTTACATTCATGATATTTTAATTTATTTAGGTTCAGATGCTGAACATACTGAGCAAGTGAGAGAAGTGCTGCAAAGGTTAAGAGAAAACAACTTATTTGTGAAATTGGAGAATTGTGCATTCAACACCAAGACTGTTGAATTCTTGAGATTTGCACTCCCCACAGGAGTAACCATGGCTGAGCAAAAAATTAAGCCACCGGTGGATTGGAAGTCTCTAAAATCAGTAAAGGAAGTCCAGAACTTCATAGATTTTGCTAATTTCTATCGGAGGTTCATTCAAGACTTCTCCAGTAAACTCATCCCTTTAACTAGTCTTCTAAAAAACAGGAGTACCATATCAATGGTCAAAAGAAGCAGAGAAGGCCTTTATGTCCTTAAAAAAGGATTTTACTTCAGCGGCAATCCTGTTGCATGCCGATCATTCAGGACTATTCTATGTAGAAACAGATGCATTAGAGACGGTAATTGGTGGAATTTTGTTTCAAAGGCACAAAAGAACAGGACAACTGCATCCAGTAGCGTACCGGTCAAGGAAGCTTACTTTGGGCGAAGTAAACTATACTATCACTGAAAAAGAACTACTTGCCATAAAACATGCCTTCAACGATTGGAGACATTACCTTCTGGGAGCTCGACACACAATCACCGTGTATATTGATCATCGGAATTTGAAATTCCTAAAATCAGCCAAAACCATGACACCAAGACAGCTTTGGTGGTCCCTATACTTCGCTGACTATGATTTTGGCATCAACTATCGACCTGGAAACAGGAATGGGAAGGCAGACGCTCCATCTCGCATCAATAGAGAAACCACAAAAAAACACTCCAGAACCTCAAGAAATAATTCCTGAAGAAAAGATTATAGGAATCATCTCAGAAGAAACCCAAGAAGAACAAGTCAGAAAATTCATGAACTCAGAAGAAATTAAAGAATGGGTTATTCAGGATGTGAGGAGAGAAATTAGAAATCATCTGCCATTTCAGGATGGTGCCTTATACTTACCAACAAAAGCCCTTCAAAAAAGGTTATACAGGAATATCATGATGGTATTTAGCAGGTCATAAAGGAATATCTAAGGCAGAAGATCTAACTAAGCGACAAATCTGGTTGCCACAAATGACCAAGGATATACAAGAGTACGTAAACACTTGTGAGATTTGTGCTCAGGGAAAATCGGAGTGACAGTCTCCTAAGGGGCATTTACAACCATTGCCCATCCCTCCCTATCCATGGCATACCCTTACTCTTCACCTTATAGGGACTTACCCGCTAGTCAAGGATTTAATGTAATTTGAGTGTGTGTGGGTGCCTTTACTAAAATGGCCCATTTTTCCCCCTTAAGAAAGGTGCCCACTGCTAAGGAACTAGCGTTACACATTAGCCACAAATTGAGACAAGGTTTTCCACCAGCTATCATCCTGAGACTAATGAGCAAACTGAAAGAGTAAAACAGGAGCTAGAGCAATATTTAAGATTGTTCCTATTAGATCAGGGAGGTGATTGGCCTGAACATCTATGGGCAGCAGAGTTTGCACATAATAACACAAAGAATGTTTCCACAGATTATTCACCATTTTACCTAAATTATGGAAGACACCCACATTCTTCTGTAGAGTTTCAAGAAATTACAGTCCCTGCAGTGAAAAATTGGGCTCGACACTTAGCATTAGTGCACAAATCTGCTGTAACAAACTTAACCAGGGCCAAAGAAAATGATAAGTTCTATGCAGACAGAAAGAGAAGGAAAGAACCAGACCTTAGGGAAGAAGACAAGGTGTCTCAATGGCAAAAATCTCAAACTTAAGGGTGAATGGAAATTACAACCTCGTTTTGTGGGACCATATCTAGTCAAGAAGGTCATAAATCCAGTAACCTTTCGATTAACATTACCAACACATGAACAGATTCACCCAGTGTTTCATGATACTCTCCTAATAAAGGTGTCTCAGAAGTTAAGGAGAATTTTACCACCCAAACCATTACAGCTTGGGAGCGGCCAAGAAATTGAGGTAAATCATATTTTAGATTCCAAGGAAGTAAGCGGTCAGATTCAATATCTGATTGATTGGAAAGGTTATGGACCTGAGGATAGGTCATGGGAGCTACATTATGATGTATATGCTCCGCGATTAATTAATGCCTTTCATCAGAAATTTCCAGCCAAACCCCGACCGGCAGAACCCCCTTTGCCGAGGGGGTTCTGTAAGGACTATTCCTAAGTCACCACGACTGAAGGTTAAAATGATCAATGTAATCACTTCTGCTGACTGGTTATGTAAGAAGTAGAGAATCCCCACTAATGACTGGACATTGAAGTGGAGTTCAAGGAACTCCAAGATGGCCACCAATAAGGACCAATTTGAGCACCATTCTAGTGTTCCAGAAAAGCTTCCTAGTAAAGCTCAGAATAGAGTCTCCAGTGCACCAAAATTCTAAACTGCGCACTTCACTGAAGTTTCATGAGAGTAGGTAGGGTTTATAGTGTGCTCCAACCCAAGACGATTAGGCAGTCTCTTCTTATGCCCGTCCCCTTTCCCCCCCTTGGAGCACATCCATCAGGCAATTTATTAATCTTGTCTTGACGGAGGGGTTTGAGGTGAGGCATTGGGAAAGGTCTTCATTCAGCTCCTGTGGAAGTACACCTTGAGCCTTCCGACAGGTGGTCTGTTGGATTTTATTTCAGACATTATTGCTTAACACACAAATCGATGCATTATGGGTGACCTCAACACGTGGTCTACCTAGCTGGAACTGTATCAGGCCACATTGTTCATCTCTAACCTTGAAGCTCACCAAGTAGTCACTGGTCAACACCAGTCTACTGCCCACACTGTTAATGCAATTATAACCCCAAATGGACTGAACTCAATGGCAGGAAACAAACCCCAATACTTGAGAATGATTATCAAATCTCCTTTGACCATAACCTTCTCCTTATAATGCCTTTCGCCACAAGCCTCATGTACTAATGTACTGACCACAGCATGGAATAGTCTGATCCTGTATATATTGAAAGAAAGAGAACACTCAAATGATAGTAAACCAATTCCACCAGTGGTTCTTGAATATTTTCAATAAAGTAGTTCCCCTCAAAGTCTTATGAAGCAACAATACCATCAGAATATGGCCAGGCTTAACCCAGATGTAAAACAACAAATTATCTAAGGAAACCTTGAAAGACAGGTAAGAAAAATGCAGAACATAAATGTGTAAAATGAACTACTGAGCTATCAAGAGATCCTACTACATACAGTGCATTTCAGATGCATCATGGTACACTGTGGAGCTTTTTAAAATCCTTTCTGAGTCCTCTAACCAGGGCTTCAATTCACACTGTAAGAACTGCCTTCACAAGCTCAGCAACTAGTGGGTTGATCCTATTATTGAAAAAGTTGACAGATTAAACTTTCATTTCCAATATAGAGGAACTGTTGACACCTCTTTCGTACATATTCAAGCAAAACTCTATACATTCAAGGTGCCCTTCATAAAATTAATTACTGAACTAATCAAGTCCATCTCTATCACCGCATCAACAACTAACCCCTGCCCCACACATATTTAAAAAATCTCCCTGAAATCGACTTCTACCAATTTGGCCTGAAGAGTTCACCAACAAATTAAAAATGAAGCCAATACTTAAGATCAATGAAAACAATACTTAAAGGAAAAGATTTGATGAATAAGATCCACTAAGCTATAGCTCATTTCCAAATGGACCTTTCCTTTTGAAGTTCATTGAATGGGCAGATTGTGGCTGCCCTCCTCCTTCTAGAACTGTCATCAGCATTTTATGCCACTGACCATCAGCCACTGCTCCAAAAGTTGAGTGACGCTTGAATCTATGGCACCTTACTTAATGGGATTAAGACCTAACCAAAAAAGATGTCCAAATAATGCTGCAGTAGAGCAAGTGATGAACTTGAAAAGGCATGGCCAAATCAAACCATCTCTCAAGGCCTTGTACTGGCTCCCTGTGGCTAGAATTGCCATTCAAAACTTTCTACATCACCCAACAAGATACCTACCACCCAAGATCCATCTTTTCTATAATCAAATTATATAAGCCTCTACTGCCAATGGAGAAATCTCAGACCCAGAATGAAGCCACTCAATAGGCTCACTCAACTGTGCAGACGATCATCCTGTGTGCAGACATTCCAAAGATAGTGTGCAATCACTTGGAGTTTGCAAGGGTTTAAAGACTTGGTTGTTTCCTGAAATATAGCACCAGGTGGACAGAGAAGACAGGGGTTAATAGTTTTCAAATCTTGCATATCCAAGCTGCAATGCTATCTCTTACCATCGTTTGCTAGATTCTTCAGGTAACTGAACCACCTCTGCATGCTATCACAGGATTGGAGCAATGTGGGCCTCACAAGGGTAAGAAATTGCAATAAAAGTGTAGCATAATAATTTTGTTAGCCTCCATACCACTCGGCAGTGCTTTACCATTGTCAGAGCCACAAGAATTATGCAGTAATAGAGGAGCATACAGAGACGTTGTAAGGCATGGGTACAATGGGTTCTGGCCCAGGGCCCTAGCCTTTCATTGATCTCCTTAAAGCCAGCTCTGTTCAGCATAGTCTCTTGCCTTGATGACATTGAATAATTCTTAAACAGATTATATTGATTTTCTTTCATTTCTTTTTAGGAGGGTGATGAGTGAGAGTCTATTACACACATTATTCAGAGAAATATTGTTTATGTTCCAAGCAACATCCATAAAAAAGTTTCTTTTAGATCAAAACAGAACCTCACATATGAGAAATGTGACGGCATCACGGAGATTATTTGCAGTAATATTTGTGAGCTTGTGCTGTGTTACAATATTGAAAACACAAGTCACTAACCAAGAACATTTAGAATTTTGACAAGTGTGCCTATGCACTATTAGTGATCTGGCCAAAGAGGATCTGAAAGAGCTGTAATTGGATCCTAAAATCAAACAAAGCTGCTCTGAAAAGGGGCCCCCAAAATCATTTTGGCCGTGGCCCCCAAAATCCTTAAGAGGTCTCTGGGACCATATGGGGCACGGTTAGCTAAATAGTGTGGCCAGAAGAGGCAAATTATGCTGCATAACGCTGTACATTCTCTTAGTGCTTTATTTTAATCCATATGAGGTCGAATTAACATTTGTGTTGACATTTGCAATTATGCAGCAATAACCAAAGCAACAGAATTGCAATATTGAACTGGGCATGGCCATTGTCCAGTGTTTTATTGGCAACCTATTTAAGAAAAGTACACAAAACCCAAACATTTTATTACAATTAGTTCCCATTGTTCGCTTCATCTTAAAATGAACGGCTTCAACAATCCCACCCTTGTACAGACGTAATGTTTTTAGAAATGCAAAGGATGTTTTTTCCTAAAACTATACTGACCTACATAAGTAGGCATTATTCTGTTCTTTTTACTGTAGACAACCAAGGTGTAGTCTAGTTTTTCACTATTGTAGATAAAAAAAATGTTTGAAAAAACACCCTTTTCCAACTAACTGTCCCGCAATAAACATGGAATAAAAAAAATATATAAAAAGTACATAGTGAGAACGTGAAACATGGTAGAATATTGCCGTCTCAGGGTTCTGGTGACATTTATAAATCATTTGACCACCAAAGCCGTATTATTGGTTATGTAGCATCTGTATATTTACATACAGACTATATGTGTCTAGCACTTCTTCCCCACTTCTTCCCCCTGTGAAAGTGCTTTAAGTAGGTTCATAAACATGACCTGACCGGGGCCTTTCCTGAAAGGCCAAAACCCTTTCTTCCAGTAAACGTGTTTTGGTGAACTCTCACATTGCCGACCTTGGTGACAACAAAAGGACAAATATTTCACACTGAAATTCTTTTCCCCTGCGTTTTGCAAATATTGCTGCCAGACACTGAACGGAGACCCCCCCTCACCTTAATATTGCCCGTTAATTTCTAAAGCTATGCCAATCTGCAGTGCTTGGGCGTTAATACACACACAAACAAAAAACATGTAAACAAAAGAACCAAAATTGATAATGAAACGCTTCGTTTCCCCCTGCGAACATAAAGAGCCATCTGGGTCTCAAATGTGATTATGTAGAGAGCTTTTTGCATTCCACTTTCAAACTTTAAGTGGCACGTATTGTGGGAAAGAATAACATCTTGTCTTTTTTGTGTTATTAAGCTATGTATTGATTGTTATTTCTCTACTTGCTCATTGTTATAATGCAATCCTGTAGAAGTTGGCACATGTTCAAGCCATTAGTGGCTCAAAAGCTATAAACAGAATGACATCATTGGCTATGTTTGTCATGCCCATTTATTAAATGGAGATTGATTGTGTTTTCACTCAGTTTTTACATCTGGTACCAAGGCACCTACAGTATATACAAAAACAGGCACATTGACAAATATTAAGTGTTCTCAACTATACTGTCTTTAAAGGAAATGCGGCCCTTGGAATGACATGAAAGTGAAAATCCCAGGCATGTTTGTGTATATACTTTATTAATATGACCACTTGCTCCACAGGCCAGCGGCCAGGAGGGTATATTTATTATAGGGTTTTGTGCCAACCCTAGTAACGCATTCAATTAAAATGTATGCACGCTGGGATAAATTGTGTTCGTTTGCTTTTTATGTCTCGCCTAGAAAAGAGCTTTAGCTGTCTCACCAGCATCAAGAAATTAAACAAAATCATCGACAAAATATATATAAGTATATATAATATAAATCTATAGGTGCATAGTGTAATATGATAGCTATTTCCATTGTTGAGTGTTGTGAGGCATCATCACTAATGAGAGTTTAAGCCTTGAGCGAGCCATGACACCCCTCCCCTCCCTCAACAATGGTATTAAATAGCATATTATACTCTACGCATATATCTTTATGCCACGGTATTTTCCAAGTGTGTTTGTTTTAACAAAAGATATTTAACCAAGACCAGGATGCAAGGGGTTAAATCTGGGCAGCAAGGTAAAAACACACTGAAATGATTATTTGCCTATTAGGACAGTTGTTCACTGGTGTAAATTGTTATATGCAATCAATTAGGCAGTAAAACTGTTTTTGTCATAACAAGTTTGCTGCACTGATGTAATATACTTGATTTTAACCTTTACACTGTATTAATAAATGTATGCTTATAGTACAGTTGCTCCAAACTCGAGCCCAATAGTAGTTATAACTCTAACCTCCGCATTGCACTGCTAATTACCTCACATATGACATCACTCATGACATGCTCTATAATATAATTGATAACATCACTGCAACATTTGAAATCATATCATTGATGACAATACTGTGCATGGTGGGGGTGTGAGTTATAGTTACTTTAGGACATGAGGTACAGTTACTTGAGATAACTATAACTGGTGAATTTCAATGGGTATGTTTAGAACATTATGTTTTTTTTTTAATAACAAATGTTATTAGGTTATTTTGTATTAGGAGGCGCACAAGCCCTACAGTGACCTGTATGGATGAATGGATAATAATTGCATCGGTAACCACTTTTATGATAATAAACAATACCTGCCAAACATGCAGGTAAAACAATGCGAACATTATGCAGACAGTTTTCGATCTCCTCAGTAAGACGCATGATACACCGGATTCAAAATATACATCAGAGCAGCAGTATCCCATAACGATACAACATAAGGTGATACATATCAGGGTTCAAGGGATGCCACTTATGGATCCAACTCAGACGGGGGGCAGGTCAATTCCTCGAAATGTCGCCCACCGTGTCCAAATCTTACGATGTTTCATGGGGCAGCCCCTGGCCTCAAAGACAGCAATCTCGGCCCCCATACATTTATCTAACTCATTCTTCCATTTGCCTATGGTCGGGGGAGATGTTGCCTTCCACCCCTGTGCCATATCCCGTTTGGCGATAGTAAGGGCCTGGAACAACAAATGCTGTTTATACCGGATACGCCCAATATCATCGGTGGAATGTAATAAGAAGAGCTGTTGGTCCAGTGGAAGCACCCATGCCAGCACTTCATTAAGACATGACCGAACCCTATTCCAAAAGGGCTGCAAAGCTGTGCAGCTCCAAACTGTGTGTATGAATGACCCCTCCTCCCTGCCGCATCTCAAACAGGTAGGGGACTGGATGACACCCATCCGCCACAGCCGCACCCTAGTGTAATGTACTCTATGTAGATATTTGAACTGGATGAGCCGATAGCGCTTGAAAACTGCCGCACCCCTTGGGCTGGCGATCGCTTCGGCCCAGTCGTCATCCGTTAATTCTGGAATGTCAGCCTGCCAGGCAAGTCGGGTCTTGTCAAAGGTGGTGGGTGTGTGTGTCGTCAGTGTCTGATATATTTGTCTAATCTTGTGTAGACCAAGGTCACCCATTAACAGGCGGCCCTCCAAGGGCTGGAACTCGGGGAGAGTCTCCAAGTTGCGGATCTGGGGGTGAGTGCGTGGCAAAGATGTAGAAATTTGTAGAATTGTGACTTATGGAGGCCAAAGTCAGCCTATAGTTGTTGGAATGATTTTAGTGTGGTGCCCTGTAGCACGTCCCCAAGGGTCGAGATCCCCACCAGGTCCCATCCCTGGAACCTGCACAAGGCGGTCGCTGATCGAAGGTGTGTACCCTGCCACAGGGGAGTTTGCTGAGTGAGTTTCCCCTTCCATCCCATTTGTCTGGTCTTGGCTCTCCACAACTGTATGACCACTCTGCCTGCCTGCGGTAAATGCTCTAGACTTGTGAAACTATACAATAAGTCAGAAAGAGGGACCTGCTCCATTGCGGCGTACTCTATGGCATAGGCCGGATCTGTGGGGGAGTTATACCACCATTCGTTTAATACAAAGATGTGAGACTCGACATAGTAGGAGTAAATATCAGCAGCCGCTATCCCCCCACAGTACGTGGATTGTGCACAAGTGCGGAGTGCCACGCGAACCGCCCCGCCACCCCAGAGAAATTTGTTTTGTATGGCATTGACTTGCACAAACCATGCGTGAGGGAGAGGATATTGAAAATTTTGGAGGCTGTATAGGATCCAAGGCAGAGAAACCATCTTGAAGATGGCTGAACGCCCGTAGAGGGAGAGGGGAAGAGAGGACCATATCGCCGTTTCATTCTTAAGTCCTGTTAACAGTGGGGTGATATTGTGCATCCAGGAAACCTTGGGGCATGGGGAGACATAGATTCCGAGATATTTGAACCCATCTGTAGCCCGGGAGAGCTGTGCGGCCCATGAATCGCGGCCTTGGTGTCCACATACTGGAAATAAGTTGGATTTCGCAGGATTGGTGTGAAGGCCCGTGGTGCCTCCAAACACCCTGAGAATTTCAAGTATACGGGGCCCAGAGTACCAAGGGTCTGTCATGAAAAAGAGAACGTCGTATGCGTATAACGCTATGTGATCCGATCGTGACCGAGACCAATCAAACCCCCTAAGCACCTAGTCGCTCCTGACCCAGGCCGTCAGAGGCTCAACCGCGAGGGCGAACAACAATGGAGACAGAGGGCAACCCTGTCGGGTACCACTCTGGATTGGGAAAGAGCGTGAGCGATGTCCTGCGATACGAACTGATGCCGTCAAGTCGGTATATAACAGGCGTATATAGGTCAGGAAGCGGGGTCCAAAATTGATCGCCTCGAGCAGCTGAAAGAAATACACCCAGCTCAGAGAGTCAAAGGCTTTATCGATATCGGCTAAGCGCAGGGCAGCAGGTCGACCTAACGCAGGAGCAGCAGCTATGGCGTTGTGGACTCGCCGGATATTGTGAGAACATTATGTTTTAACTGAAATTTTCACCTATTTATAATGTCCCGTTAAACTTAGTTTTTTCAGTAAATTTCTAAGGTTTATTTAAATGTAAAGTAATATATTGTTGCACTTCCTAACTATAATTCAGTGATATTTTTATATTTGTATATTTATATTAATTGAAAAACACAAAGGTTACAAGGATGGTATAGTTAGGAAATGGAATTTTATAAAACTTTATACGTTATAGTTAGGCTCAGGTTTCACTTGTACAAAACCAGTGAAATTCATCATTTATTGTTATCTGAGATAACTATATGTCGTGCCCCTGCAATGCATTGCTTACAACCTCACCTATTACAACACTCATGACATGGTCAGTGACATCACTGATGACACCACAGCTTGCATTTTCTTTTATAAAAAGGGAGGGGGGTTGCCCCACCCAGGGCACCCACTCTTATCTGTTAAGACTGCTAGAGGGCCTCAAGGCCCCTGCGGTCCCTGCCGGCTCCCTGTGGTCCCTGCGGCTTTGCGCATCCTGCGGGAGCCGGCATTGCTTTTAGACAGAGGGAGCTGCTAACATATTACTTTACGTAAAAAAAACCTAGAAATTCACAAAAAAAAAGAAAGGGTAAAGTGACATTATAGTTAGGAGAAAATCTCAGTGACAAGGTTACCTTTTAAACTAAAAAAACACTGAAATTCCCCATTTCTAATTGTCTATAGTAACTGTAACACTTGCCTTAAGGTAACTATAGCTTGTGCCCTTGCCAGGCACAGCTAATTACTCCACATATTACACAACTCATTACATTGTCTGTAACATCATTGATAACATTACTGCAACATTTGAAGTTACATCAGCGACACTGCGACAGGGTACAGACGGAACTCATCACTCCATGCAGACAATCACTTCACAATTTCTGCTGGACTTTGTGCACTCAGAATACACCACTGTATAATTTTGATGTATCAATGTTTATTTACCTGATATGATTACTCACAATGTACCTTTGAACGGCAAACTTTGCCGCAACTGTCACATATATTGTAAATCTTAATAAATACAATTTTTTGAGGAAAAAAACCTTTGAAATGATATTGATTATATATATATTCACTGAAAAAACCATAGGTTTCACACATGTTATAGTTAGGAATTAGCATTTAAAAAACCTTGCAAATTCAGTGAAAAAACCATAGGTTTCACACACGTTATAGTTAGCTGGACATTTCACCCGTAAAAAACCAATGAAATTTTCCCGTTATAGTTAGTTTATGCTAACTATAACTCGCGCGCCCGCAATGCACTGCTGATGACGTCACATATTACATCACTCATGACATGGTCAGTGACATCACTCATGACATCACTGATGACATCTCAAATGACATCACTGATGACATCACTGATGACATCATCCAGTGAATTTGTGTTTTTCTGAAAATTAAATATGTTTTATATATGTATATCTCAAGGTCGATGGAAGAATAAATGGGTATATAAGTGTCTAAATGGATGATTTGTTTTTGAAAAATTGATTGTGTAACTGACTGATTAAGTGTATCTTAGTGAATACATGGCTTAGTGAGTAATGTTTAAATATGTAAATATCTGTATCAGTCTCTCACTTTCTGTATAAGTGGCTGCATGGGTTGGTGAGTAGCTACATGAGTGTCTATATAGGTTATTAGTTGGTTTTTTGAGTATCAGTGTCTATATGGTTCGGTGGGGGGTATTACGTAGTGCATAGGTGCATGAATGAGTGACTCTCTGTTTGTATGTGTTGAAGACAGCATATGTGCAGGACTGTATGGGTGGAAGAGTGTGTGTATGGGTGTGTTAGTGAGTGAATGACTGTCTCAATAGTGTCTTTATGAGTAACTACATATGTTTTAAACTAGTATATGTGACTATTGGTGTATATAAGTGAGTATATGTGAGAGTGAGAGATTGAAAGAGTTCCTGTATGAATAAGTATGTGTTTCTATAAGTGATTGTTTAAAAGACTAAGTATGTGTAAGTTTCTGTAGAAGTAAGTGTGGTGGTGTGTGTATAACTGTATATGCAAGTAAATGTATGTTTCTTTCTTTTTTTCATGAGTGACTATGTGTGTCAGTAACTCTGTGGATGAGTGGCATTGTGTAACAGGATGTATTGGTGTATGAGTACATATGATGTGTGAGTACACGAATGAGTGACTGTACAGGACTGTTGGTGAATGAGTGGATGTTTATGTGGTTCTTAGAATTATTGAAGAGGTTGTTGTAATTGGTATTGGTATGTCCTTTTTTTTGAAAATTTCAGTCTCTATTTTTGAATGTGTGTATCAAAGGTTATATTAGGGTGAGAGGAGATCTGCCACTCCATCACATGGATGATGTCATCAGTGATGTCATCAGTGATGTCATTTGAGATGTCATCAGTGATGTCATGAGTGATGTCACTGACCATGTCATGAGTGATGTAATATGTGATGTCATCAGCAGTGCATTGCGGGCGCGCGAGTTATAGTTAGCATAACTAACTATAACGGGAAAATTTCATTGGTTATTTACGAGTGAAATGTCCAGCTAACTATAACGTGTGTGAAACCTATGGTTTTTTCACTGAATTTGCAAGGTTTTTTAAATGCTAATTCCTAACTATAACATGTGTGAAACCTATGGTTTTTTCAGTGAATTTGCAAGGTTTTTTAAATGCTAATCCCTAACTATAACATGTGTGAAACCTATGGTTTTTTCAGTGAATTTGCAAGGTTTTTTAAATGCTAATTTCTATCTATAACGTGTGTGAAACCCATGGTTTTTTCAGTGAATTTGTATGGTTTTTTAAATGCTAATTCTTACCTATAACATATGTGATTCCCATATTTTTTTTTATTGATTTTGTATGATTTTTTTATTATAAATTCTTATCTTAAATGTGTTTTTTTTTTAAAAAAACCAAGTTTTTTTTTTACTTTTTATTCTCTTAAAACACTGTTTTTTAAAAAAAAATATGCAATAATATCAAGTTTTCTCTTTTTTTTTTCCAAACAGGTAAGATATATTTGTATAACATAGAAAATATTTATTTATTTATTTATTTATTTTTTAGTGCGCGTACGGTAAGCGTACGGTTTACGCAATGTTTGTAATTTATCTACTCTGTTTGCGTATAGTTACGCAATTTGCGTAGCCGCGCGTACTGTGCGTGGGGCGCGTAGGCGTGTACGCTACACGCGCACGTTACGCGGAAGTGTTGTAGAGTGACTGTTTTGCGCATGCGCGCGAGCGCGTGTCTTTTTTACGCGCATGCGCACTTTTACCGTAAGCGCACCGTAAGCGCACCGTAAGCGTAACGTAAGCGTAACGTACGCGCACGGTGGGTCATGTGATCATGAAACACAACTTTTGATTGGTTGAAACTACTTTCAGTTCTAGAACTCTCCTACACCACACCCATTCCCCTCATTTCTGCTTGTGATCCCTTAGGAGAAGGAGCTGACTTGTCTGTGTGATACGATGGCAGAACAGCACTCTTCTGCTGAGAGTGAGGCTAGCAGCACCACCATCAGGCAGAGAAAGAGGAAACAGAAGGGCTCTTTCATATGGGAGTATTTCAGTTTTCCAGAGGGTGAGAAAAAAGTCAATGCTGCCTTGGTGACTTGCAAGCTGTGCCAGCGTGTACTTTCGCGAGGTAATCCCAACAAGAAGTATTCCTTTGGGAATCACACTATGTTGAGACACCTTGAGGATGTGCATCCTAGGACACATGCACGACATACTAGGGGCAACCCTTCAGTAAGTCGAGCAAGCACATCCACAGCAGCTCAGCCGAGTCCTTCTTCGGAAGCTCAGCAGAGCCCTTCATCTGTGGGGGCACATTCACCTTTTTCTGAACCTCTGGAAATGAACCCTCGGTTTGGTAGGGTTACTATGCGGTGTTCATTTTGCCATGATCTAATTGTTCACAGGGAGACCAGTGTTTCCCTCATTAACAACAAAATAGATCAGCACAAATGTCCAACCAGCTAATGTTCCCATACTTCCTTTCCTCTGTCCCTGCATGAACACAACGGCTCTTTTAAGAGCCAACCTTACCTCTCAACTTTTTTTTATTTTTTCTTTAAAACTTTTTTTTTTTTTTTTTTTACCGTACGCGTACGGTAAGCGTATTTTTTTTTTTTTTTTTTTTAAAACACTAAAAATCAATTACCACATCTCAAGATCCTTGAGGAATTAATAACTAAATACTAAAAATCTTTTTGAGATAAAGTGGAAGAAAGAGACCTTCTAATTTCTCAGTTACCTGTCCCACCCAACAATTTAATTTTTAATTAAAATGTAATTGAAATTACTTGAAAAAATGGTTGGTTTTTTTTGAAAATTTTCTTTCACAATCTGAAAAAAAAGAAAAAAGTATTAATATTTAATAAATCAATATATTACACAGTACACGTATTTACATGTTTTTCCCAAAAAATGTTTTGCCTTTTTTTTGCTGTTTTCAGAATATATTGCATTTCACTATAAATTGTGAAAGCAATTGCATTCATCATTTAACAGCGGGCATGGTTTGATATTAGGCAGGAAACGAAATTTCTTTGCCAATTTGAAAGCACACTTACTACTCTTTTTTTGGCAAGTGTTAAGTACTTTTACAGTCTGACACATTTTCAATCCACTTTTCAGATTCTGAAAACAGCACATGTCCAAACAGCTTTTTGAGTCCAGGAACATGTGTAACCTGGGTGAATGACTACACTCCAGCAAAGGCAACCAGCCTTAGTGATGTTGAATGTATTTGCATTACTGACTGAAACCTCAAACCCCACTCGGTTGTGAATACTGTGCATGATTCCACAGGATAACCAGCTGGCTGTGTGCTAAGAGTCTGCTTCTGCATACAAAAAAATGGCTCCCCCTTTCCATCTAATACAAATGTAAAATCACCAGAGCAATACGCAATAAATCTCTGCCTGTAATTCCTATTTACACACAGAGTCATGTTTTCACATAAGTCACAAAACGAAATTTCTTTGCCAATTTGAAAGCACACTTACTACTCTTTTTTTTGGCAAGTGATAAGTACTTTTACAGTCTGACACATTTCTAATCCACTTTTCAGATTTTGAAAACAGCACATGTCCAAACTGCTTTTTCAGACCAGCACCATGTGTAACCTGGGTGACTGACTACACTCCAGCAAGGGCAACCAGCCTTAGTGATGCTGAATGTATTTGCATTACTGACTGAAACCTCAAACCCCACTCGGTTGTAAATACTATGCATGATTCCACAGGATAACCAGCTGGCTGTGTGCTAAGAGTCTGCTTCTGCATACAAAAAAATGGCTCCCCCTTTCCATCTAATACAAATGTAAAATCACCAGAGCAATACGCAATAAATCTCTGCCTGTAATTCCTATTTGCACACAGAGTCATGTTTTCACAATAGTCACAAAACGAAATTTCTTTGCCAATTTGAAAGCACACTTACTACTCTTTTTTTTGGCAAGTGATAAACACTTTTACAGACTGACACATTATGAATCCACTTTTCAGATTCTGATAAAAGCACATGTCCAAACTGCTTTTTCAGACCAGCACCATGTGTAACCTGGGTGACTGACTACACTCCAGCAAGAGCAACCAGCCTTAGTGATGCTGAATGTATTTGCATTACTGACTGAAACCTCAAACCCCACTCGGTTGTGAATACTGTGCATGATTCCACAGGATAAGCAGCTGGCTGTGTGCTAAGAGTCTGCTTCTGCATACAAAAAAATGGCTCCCCCTTTCCATCTAATGCAAATGTAAAATCACCAGAGCAATACGCAATAAATCTCTGCCTGTAATTTCTATTTACACACAGAGTCATGTTTTCACATTAGTCACAAAACGAAATTTCTTTGCCAATTTGAAAGCACACTTACTACTCTTTTTTTTGGCAAGTGATAAACACTTTTACAGACTGACACATTATGAATCCACTTTTCAGATTCTGATAAAAGCACATGTCCAAACTGCTTTTTAAGACCAGCACCATGTGTAACCTGGGTGACTGACTACACTCCAGCAAGGGCAACCAGCCTTAGTGATGCTGAATGTATTTGCATTACTGACTGAAACCTCAAACCCCACTCGGTTGTAAATACTATGCATGATTCCACAGGATAAGCAGCTGACTGTGTGCTAAGAGTCTGCTTCTGCACAAAAAAATGGCTCCCCCTTTCCATCTAATGCAAATGTAAAATCACCAGAACAATACGCAATAAATCTCTGCCTGTAATTCCTATTTGCACACAGAGTCATGTTTTCACATTAGTCACAAAACGAAATTTCTTTGCCAATTTGAAAGCACACTTACTACTCTTTTTTTTGGCAAGTGATAAGTACTTTTACAGACTGACACATTTTGAATCCACTTTTCAGATTCTTAAAAAAGCACATGTCCAAACTGCTTTTTCAGACCAGCACCATGTGTAACCTTTTTGACTAACTACACGCCAGCAAGGGCAACCAGCCTTAGTGATGCTGAATGTATTTGCATTACTGACTGAAACCTCAAACCCCACTCGGTTGTGAATACTGTGCATGATTCCACAGGATAAGCAGCTGGGTGTGTGCTAAGAGTCTGCTTCTGCACAAAAAAATGGCTCCCACTTTCCATCTAATGCAAATGTGAAATCTCCAGAGCAATACGCAATAAATCTCTGCCTGTAATTCCTATTTGCACACAGAGTCATGTTTTCACATTAGTCACAAAACGAAATTTCTTTGCCAATTTGAAAGTACACTTACTACTCTTTTTTTTGACAAGTGATAAACACTTTTACAGACTGACACATTTTGAATCCACTTTTCAGATTCTGAAAACAGCACATGTCCAAACTGCTTTTTCAAACCAGCACCATGTGTAACCTGGGTGACTGCCTACACTCCAGCAAGGGCAACCAGCCTTACTGATGCTGTATGTATTTGCATTACTGAGTGCAACCTCAAACCCTTAAAGTATTCCTTATTTTTACCAGTACACCTTAATTTATCGTGAAAACATAGTCCATATTATTTTACATGTTCCTCACATTTAAATTTCTCCCAAAACAGAAAATAATAAACACAACTTCAACAAAAGGAATTCCAATTCTATTATTCATTTCTTAATTTACCATATACATCCCCTCTCAAACTCTAAACTCACCTTTAAAATTAGTTAGTTGTGAAAGAAATGTGGCACTCAAACAGCAGATTATCAGAGCCAGGATCTCTGTTCTTTACACCTCTCTCCTCTCAGCAGAACCAGATAATGGCAAACTTTCCCTCTCTTTTTCCACACATATACATGTTAATTTCAAATCTCAGTGCTTCCCCCTTTTTTTCAAATGTAATCACACATTTTTATTGGTTGAAAACCAACCCTTTTCCAAAAGTACCCTTCCCCCAACTTGACTTCTGCCTAGTACCCTTCCCCCAACTTGACTTCTGCCTGCTACCATAGCAACAGCTCATGGAACACTGCTGTGTGGAGTTAGGTCAGAAGTTCGCCACACAATGTTTCATTTCCAAAGAGCAGGAGTGCTTGACTTTTCAAACCTAACAGCAAATCCAAAGTACTGTTCTTTAGTAACACATTTTTCTGTACCAATACAAAACATGCTTCTATAAATTTACACATACAGCCTAGTTTTTATTCTAGAATGGTATGAAACAGCCAATCAGTTCTTTTTTTTATAAAAAAAATATGTATGCCTCCATTTCCAAACTGTCTTTCATTTCTTTTTACCATTCTACTGAATTACACCTCCTGAGTGCATCCAGTTCTTCTTTGAAGATGTTCACAGTGTGGATTGTAGGGCACAGCTATGTCTTCTGGAGTGAAAAGTATGCAGAGAAAACAGATCTGGTGAGAGACCTTGCTTTGCCAAATGTAGACATTAAATGGATTGGTCAGAGAGGGTTAAAGTGGCACCAATTGATGCCATTGGTGAAATCCTTCATGCAAATCCAACACCCTGACCTCATAATAGTGCACTGTGGTGGCAATGACCTAGGCACTTTGACTGGGGTAGGTCTGGAAATGCTTATGAAGGACACCTTTGCACAACTGTTTTCACTTTTCCCTAAAACTGCCTTTGTGTTTTCTAACATATGCCAAAGGCAAAAATGGAACTGGTCCAATCATTTTTGTCCGCAGATTGACAAAGCAAGAAAGCACGTCAACAAATCTGTTTCTGCTTTCCTCCGTGACTATGGTATGGGTTCCATTTACCACAACAACTTGCGTTACGACATGCAAGACATTTATAGAGGAGATGGTGTGCACTTCAATGATGAAGGGAACAGAGTCTTCCTCTTGAACCTTAGACTCTGCATCGGTACTTACTTGTAGGTACCACTAAAAAATCACTTCATAAACACAACGGCTCTTTTTAGAGCCCCCTAATATCTAAACACTTAAATCTGAATTTTATTTCTTTTTTTATTTTTTTTCTACCGTACGCGTACGGTAAGCTTACCGTAAGCTTACCGTACGCGTACCCCGCCATTTCTTTTTAAAATTAATAAATGTTTTTTTTGTACTTTTCTGTCCTTCTTTGACCCCCTTTCAAATGTTAGGGAGTCTGTAACTCTCCTCCTTGCCCCCTTTTCAAGTTATCACCCTTTTTTTTTCCTGTGTGAAACACACAAAATGGCGGCCGCCGCTTCCTGGTTTCGACCGATTCGAATGTTTACTAAGATCTAACAGCCAATCTGAATCGCGCTCGCGCACGTCACCGTACGCGTACGGTAAGCTTACCGTAAGCGCACGGTAAGCGCACCGTAAGCTGCCACAGATATATATATTGATTTAAATGCTATTTTCTCAGGAACTACTGAACAGATTTACACCAGACCTACAAAAGGCACTTCCTTGACCTGAGGACAACCTCTCTGCCAAATTTCAAGTAACTCTGTTCAGCCGTTCGGGCTGTAGCTGTGTCTAAAGGTCCTATGGAAAAATGCATGGGAAAAACGCGTTTTGGGACCCCCCTTTTATCTCAGCCCCCGCTTTACGAATCCCCCCGAGACTTTCAGGGTAGGAGCGGAGCGTAGCGCCTCACCTATTTTGAAAAATTCGCGAGGATTCGTCGACCGGCGCCAAAGTTATTCAAAATAGAATGTGCGGATTTCCTATGGAAACGTGGTCCTAACTATAACTACCTACTGGCGACCGCCAGTAGGTAATATATATATATATATATTATATATACATATATTTTATACATCCTCCAGGAGATAGCCAGTGGTTAGTTATAGTTAGGACCAAAGATTCCATAGGAAAAGCGTTTCTTTTGCCAATAACTCCACTAAATATCCACAAAACTTCTCCTTTTTTTGTTCAGCTGCTGTGTTCAGAGTTTCAGGGTGATCCATCAAGCGGGCCGAGAAAAAAAGGGAGTCCCAAAACTTGTATTCCCCATGTTATGTCTATAAGGATTTTCCATTTTTTTAACACGACTACAGTCCGAACTGCTGAACATAATTACACCAAATTTGGTCCAGAAAGTGTGCTTTTTGTGATTTGGTGTAAATCTATTCAGTAGTTTTTCAGATATCTATCTTTAAAAAACAAAATATATAAATGGGGTCGCGGGGAATTTGATTGACTACTAACACTTCAACCAGGTAGTGTTGGAAGCCTTCTTGGGACTCTGGACTTGGCTTGAAGCTTCGTGCCAGAAAAAAAGTAGAAGATAAAGAAAAGGGGACAGGGTAGGAATACCCTGATCACCCAGATATGATGGGGGAAGTCCAACAAAGACCCCGCAAGGGTTTGAAAGCATTTTTTTTTTCTTTTCAATTTTTCTGCAGACTTGTGGGTGGATCCATGAATCCGTGGCAAAATGTTAAAAAAAAAAAAAGCACTGGCTCCCGCGCATCTTTAGCTCTCGCCTGAGCAGCGCGCATGCGTTCCTCTGCGAGACTTATTGCAAGGGGGCTTCAAATAGCTGACCACACACTCGTGCATGTGTGGCCTATTGCTTGCGGTTACCCGCACGGGCGCCATATGTTTTGAATTATCGTGCCCAGACAGGGGCACGATAATTCAAAACATATGGCCTGGTGCTCTCTCTCGCGCACACCACTCACAGAATGCTGCATTCCTTGAATTCCTTGTTCCCTTTGTAGGCTCGCGCCCGGAGTACAGAAAGTAAAACCAGATACTGCCCTTTTGTTTAGAATTAAAACAAAGTCACTTCTTCAAAACCAGGCAGCTTTCCTTATTCATTAAAGGTAAGCTCTTATGCACATTAGAAATAAAATCAGGGATTTTGGATCAAGAAAGTGAAAATAGCAGATTTTAACATGAGGTGGCTTAAGCTAAAAAAAAATCCTGTAAACTAAGGGAATGTCAGGAAAACCCAACAGAGCATTTTGAAATAATACATACAAGAGGATAATACGAGCACACACTCAATGCTACAAACGTAACCACCATAAAGCGCAGATACCCTTCAAATAACACACAACACTTATACCCTCATTACAAGTGATACCTGATGACCGCATCAGTAATTCCTGAATTGGGATTACTGATAGGGTGTGGTCAGGTGCATTAATTCTGAGGAGCAGTCTACATTGCTGTCCTATCTGAGACCTGGCAGGACCCGCAACATTTAAGCCCCTGGGTGCAGAATTGCAGCAGTATTCCCAGTTGTTCACTCAGGAATGGGAAATTAATGGAAGAATCTGTGTTTATGTACCGGCTCCCAAAGGTTTTTCTCCTATTTCATGCCTTTTCCTACTGACATTTCGCCCAGTTTTTCATGGCAAAATGTGTTTGGTAAAAAACTTAAAGGAAAAGTTGTGATCCCGATTCCCGTAAAATCATGTTTATGACAAAAATGGGATTACAAGAAATCTTTTAATTGCGGGCTAGCCCACAAAGGTTTTTCTTGGCTTGATTTTAACTTACTGTGTGGGAAAAGGTTTAACTTCCACTTGTATGCTTTATGTTTGAGTCACTAAACACTAGTTTTTCCTTGCAGGAATACTAAAAAAAAGTCCTGAACTTATTAACAAGCATTGGCATAGCCAATAGGTCTCGCCTTTGGGACCTTATAAGTGTTTAGTTATCCAGCACAATATCCTTGGTGCAACAACATCAAGTGTTGTATGGCTAAACACTTATAAGGTCCCAAAGGCGAGACCTATTGGCTATGCCAATGCTTGTTTTCTAAAGCCCCCCCGGGTTGGCCAAATTCAGGGGCAAGGTAAAAATATAGGAGGGGGGTGCACAGGGCCATCCTCCTCGAGCTATTCAAAGCCCCAGGGACCACCACCTCCCTGTGCAGTGATATAATTATATGTGAGGTAGCCTCACGGGTCCCCTGCTGCCCCGGGGACCGCCACCTCCCTGGAGCACAGAAGTAAATTTAAATATTGGGAGGGAGGCCCTATGGCCTCCCCCACTGCCCCGGGGACCACCACCTTCCTGGGGCTAAATATAAAAGAAATGTGGGAGGGCCACATGGACCCCTGCAGCCCTGGGGATCACCACCTACCTGGGGCACAGAAGTAAATTGTACTGCCAGCTCCCTGGGGTTAAATATAACAGAAAGACATGGGGGCCATGCCTCCACCTCGCCTGGGCTAAAATTAAATAAGAATGCGTGGGGGGGGCTCTAATCCCTCCACACAGCGCAGGGACCACTACCTCCCAGGGTTTAATTACATTGAAAGGGGGCCGTGCAGCCCCCTCCTGGAGCCCTAGATGGCCCTGGGGACCACCACTCCCCAGGGTCGGCTCCATTAATGTCCCGGGGGCCCACCTCCAGTAAGCCCCACACAGTGGGATTGCTGAGGGGTGGCCAGAGGCCATGCCCCCTTTCTCCACCACTCAGCAAACGCACCTCTCAGTGCACTGCTGGTGGGGGAATGAGGTCCCCTTGCCTCCTGAGGGCCTCAGGACTAAAGTGGACTTCTTTCCTCCAGCAGTAGTGCACCAGGAGGTGCATTTGCAGAGTGGTGGAGAAAGGGGGCATGGGCTTGGATGACCACTCAGCAATCCAGCTGTCTGGGCTTTACTGGAGTTAAATGGAGGGCTAGTGTGTGTGTGAGTGGTTGTATGGGTGGGTGACTGACTGTGTAAGTGGCTGCATGGGTTGGTGAGTGGGTGTGTTAGTGGCTGTAGGGGTGACTGTGTGAGTGGCTCTATGGGTGGGTGAGTCAGTGTGTCAGTGCTTTTATGAGTGACTAAGTGAGTGATTCTATAGGTGGGTGAGTGGGTGTGAGTGGCTGTATGAGTGACTGAGTGACTGTGGGAATGGCTCTATGGGTGAGAGACTGGGTGTGTAGGTGGGTGTATGGGCGAGTTAGTTCTTGCTCGGGTGGGTGTATGGGTTAGTGAGATGGTGTATAAGGGGTTGTATTGCACTCTAAGTGTGTGTGTGTGTGTGAGTGGCTGTTTATGTCAGTGAGTGGGCATGAGTGCTTGTATAGATATGTGAATGGGTATGTAAATGTTTGTGTGGATGAGTAAATGGCTGTGTGAGTGGCTGTATGGCTGACTTAGTAGCTCTGTTAGTGTATGGGTGAGTGAGTGGCTGTGCGAGTGGTTGTATGGATCTGTGAGTAGGTGTGTGAGTGGCTGTGTGGGTGTATGATTGGTTGTGTGGGTCTGAGAGTGCTTCTGTGGATGATGTCATCAGTGGTGTCCCTGACCATGTCATGAGTGATGTGATAAGTGAGATCATAAGCAGTGCATTGCGGGGTTAATTTACAGTTAGCGCAGGTAACTATATCTGCTGAATTTCTGTAGTTTTGTGCATGTGGAATCTGAGCTATAAAATCCCTGTAACCTTTGTTTTTTTCAGTGAATTTCTAAGGTTTTTTTAATTCTATTTCCTAACTATAATGTCCCTGTAACCTTTGTGCGTTTCAGTAAATTTGGACTGTTTTCTTTAACTGTTTAATCCTAACTGTAACCTTTGACCTTTGAGAGTGGGTGGCTTGGTGGACCTGTGAGTGCCAGTGTCAGTGTGGGTCTGTGAGTGGTTGTGTGAGTACCTGTGTCAGTGCCTTTGTGTGTCTTTGAGTGGGTTTGTGAGTGCCTGTGTGGGTCTGTGACTGCGAACATGAGAACATATAGAAGTGAATTCATTGTTGCTGGTTGGAATTAGACAAATTATTAAGAACTTGTCCAAAGATCTAGCCACACTTTATTCCAACCAGCAACAATTAATTCACTTCTATATGTTCTCATGTTACATGTTTGACATTTTTGTATCGTACCCATTGTCTTGTATGTAATATATATTTGTGAATATGTTGTTATATGTACTATGTCGCAGCATTTTGAATTATTTTATTTTTATCATGAATTTATAAAAAAATAACATGTGTATTTTAGTCTAAGAATTTTCTGTACACTGAGTCATTTCATATATCAATAATGTGCTTTATGGTATTGTAAGACCAGTTAATGGCCTAGGTGTCTACTGTCTTCAGTTATAATTGCCCTGCCCTAGGATTTATCGTACTTTGCAGGGGGTCCCTCTTTTTCTCAAACACTGTTTATTACAAGCCATGACTGACAGCTTTGGCATTAACGTTAAGGCATTGTGAGGCTCTGCCTGCCTGGAAACACAACTCAGCTGCCAGCTCAACAGATGCCGGATGCCTTTTCTCAAGGCCCAGGCAGGCACAGAATCTGTGCCCTTGGGAGCAGCAGGGGGTGTGGTGCATGGTAGTAGGTGTACCTAGTGTAGGCAGCTATGTGAAGCAACAGTATCCTGTCTGGAACAGGGTTATCGGTGTCCATGGGAGCAGCAGGAGGTCTGGTGCTTGACTGCAGGTGTGACTGGTGTTGGCAGCAGTGTGAAGCTGCAGTAATGCCTGCTGGCAGGTGTTGTCGATGCCCTTGAGAGAAGCTGGAGGTCTTCCACATGGATACTTAGCGTTAGCTGTTCCCTTGAGGTTTATGAGTGGAAAGGCGTTTGTTCGCCACCTGAGACAGACATACACACCCACCCACATACCCAGGTGTAGTAAAGCACCGAGAGGCAGTAGGCCTCTGTCTACACACTACTCCTCAGGACTGCTGGATCAGCACTGGACTACTGTAAAGCAGCAGGTGTTTGTCAATGGTACAGAGCCTTATGTAGCCCTAAACAGGGCCCATGCCCTCAGAGGAGCTTTTAGCCATTTTGTTTGGCCAGCCATCGGATGTTCCACCTATGCTGTGACTGGTAGTAGCACTTAGCCCACTATAGGCCTACAAGTTCCAGCATGCTCCATGCTACAAAGTGAACACTTGGAGCAGTGGGAACCTATAGGAGCTCTGACTCCACCAATATGCACTGCCATAATGCACACAAGTGGAGACACAGCAGGGTAAGGTCACTGACCAACAGGGTGAGGTGAGTACACAGCTCATAAGTGGTCATGGTGCAAACGACAGCACTGGAGGTAACGTGAGCAATCATTGGCAAAGACAATAGTTGTGGTTGTATAGAGATAAACACTGGCAAAGACAATAGTTGTGGCTGTTGTGAAACTTTTGCTTCCACATTGGGTATGCCTTAATCAGTGCCCACAAACCGTTTACTACCAGTGCTGGCATCTCCACCTCTGAGCCGGGCAATATGATGATGAAATGCTGGGCCAGCTCAAAGCTTGTACTATAATGCACCCACTGGACATTTAGCAAGGAAGTGGTGACTCTTCTAAGTAAAAACATGTGTAAAAAAGATGTGACAGTCACTTGTGAGCAGGCATGTGTGCCTGCCCTGCTTCCTTTCTCCTCCCGAGAGATCTGGCTGGGCAGACCCTGGAGTGGGGGTGCACCATGGAGATACCTCGGCCAGGGTCCGGGGTGCCCGCCGACCTCAGCTCTGATGGGTTTGTACCAGGGCAGAGGGGATAAGTATGAGGAGCTGGTGCCAGGAGAGCAGGAAACTGGGAGGTGAGGAACTGAAGGTAAGGGAGGGGTGAAGTGGGAGAAGTGTGATGGAGAGAGGAGGTGAGAAAAGGGAAAAGGCTGAGACCAACTGTGAAAGAGTAGAGGATCTGCATGAGAGCAAAGACAAGGAGACAGAAACCGGAACAGGAGAGAGATGGTAAAGTGAGTTGTGCATTTCTAATAAGGGGCAAAAGAAAGACAGAGGACGAGAGACCCTCATTATCACTGCTTTATGAGGAGGCCAAACCTCTATCGGACTGACGTGTGTCACCAGTCAGTAAGCATTAGTGTAATATTATACTGTATACTGGTGCACCCGCTACCTATAAATGTATCGGTACTCCATACGGGACTGAAAAGCGCTGGAAGACTTTTGAAAAAGCACCTCGCTGCTTCTCTCGAAAGAATCCCTATCAAGTGCACAAGCACGTGTTTTAGGTTTCTTCAGGTGGGTGTTTAGAACCAGGAGTTCTTGTGAAACACTGAAAAACCCAACATGTGAAGGATAGTCCCCTATGTTTTATTAAATACATTTTCATTTTAATCTACCAGTTTATTCCAACTGAAGAACAAATCTATTTTAGCAGTGTTTGCAGCAGCACCCTTGCCTAGGCTATCTCTAGATGTTGTAATCACTTTAGGGTGGTTTGTAAGAAGGCTTATCTTGGATGGCTCCTACTTTACGCAGTTTGTTTGTGCACACTTGCATGTTTGGTCACAATGAGCGTTGCTGCAGTTTAGTCCTTTCCTGCAAGACTATGAGCTAATACCAGTGGCAGCTTTTACCCTAAATATTTGGTTGGCTTACCAAATATTTAGAGTACCAGCCGCCACTGCGGGAACCCCATCCCACGGGACTAGAAATGCTTCTGCCTGTGTGCTGGAGCAATCATTTAACCTCTTTCTCTGCACAGAGAAACAGATGAAAACTCGACTTCCAGCAAGCAGAAGCTATCTCCCAGGGGTGGGCAAGTCGGGAGATAGCAGGAGTCTGCCCTGTGGGGTGGCAGTCCCCAGGGCCATTAGTGGCTCCAGAAGGGGGGCTGCGCGGCTCCCTTCCTTTGATTGGCACGGGCCTGCCCCAGGGAAGTGGTGGTCCCCAGGGCTGTATGTGGGCCCACTCCCATCCTTTAATATGTATTTGGCCCCAGGGAGGTGGTGGTCCCTGGGGGGTTCCCCAGGGCCACCATTAGAATTTTTGGCCTTGGGGCAGTGGTGGTCCCCAGGGAATATTTAAGCCTTAGGAGTGGGGGTCCATGTGGCCCCTCCTTTATTTAATTTAAGCGCCAGGAAGGGGGGAGGCATGCACCCCTCCTTTTTTTAAAAATGTATCTGCATGCCCCCATACCTGGGCCATCCGGGGGCTTTCTTAAAACCAAGCGTCGGTGCCCAAGCTTGCTTTTTAAAAATAATTTTGATTCATCAACCAGTGCCAAAGATATAGGCAAGTCAAAAAGTGCTTTTCCTATCGAAACATGGTGCTAACTTTAATACTTCCTGTTTACACCGCATGTCTTTGTGGGTGATGTAGTATTAAACTGTCACAACTAAAATCATTTATTGACCAAATAAGAAATGTGAGTTACAAAATATAATATATGTATAAAAACTATTAAAACATGAAAAGGTAACAGTCATCATGTGTTTAAAATTCTGTCCACAAATTTTTAAATCTGACCGCATGTTTTAATCATTTCAATTTGTAATTAAAAACTGCACAATTCATCTAATATCGAGGACACCTCATTTCTCCAAGTTTTTATTGTCAAGGCATACGCATGACCAGATATTGAATACTCTCGACTCAGACCTTCAGTTATTTGTCGCATTAACCATTACGACATTTCAACCCTCCAGTGGGTATACACATTTAAAGTTATTGTGGCATGATATATAAACAATTATTATCTACCAAACTTGTAAAGTGACATTGTGCTTATATGATTATACCATTCTAGTATTTGTTGGTTGAATTCCTGATTTGTTTTTTTATTGTTCTTACTCCTGTCTTAGAAAAAAGTGCTTGTGAAAGCATGTGCTCCTAAAGCTTTTCTTATAATACTAGGGTAAGCAGAAAGCGGCAGTTCATTTATAGATGCATATAAAGTTCTTCATCTTGATTTAGTCCATGTGGTACACAGGTACGTAGGTCTAAAATATGTCGGGACGCCTGAGCTTACGTTGTCTATTACCCCCTCTTTCATAGTGTTACACAGTCTCAATTGCAAAGAACTTCAACTTTTTCTAATCTCCTCCATGGTGTAACTCCATATGTTTGGCTATTGCATTGCTTCGATCCATATTTATTGTTGCTCTCACGTGTTCTAAGATGCGTTTTTTGAGTTCGCAAATGGTACTTCCAACGTATTTGAGAGCACACGGACATTCAATTATGTAAACCACAAATTGGCTTTTGCATGTTATAAGGTTATTGATTTTCCAAGTTTTATTATTTGCCAATTTGATTTCTTTTACATTTTTTGCAATTTGGCACACTTTACAGTTATTGCATTTGAAGAAGCCTTTAGTTTTCAGCCAACGGGTTGATTTACTGTTTTGCTTCCGAAAATGGCTGTGGACTAATTGATCTTACAAATTGTTGGCTCTTCTAAAAGTTACTTTGGGATGCTTACCCATTATTTGAGCAACTGCTGGGTCCAACGGTAGAATTTTCCAGTTTTTCTTTAGAATATTCTTGAGTTTTTTTAGCTTCCATGGAGTATGTGGTAATCAGATGAATTGTGCCTGATTTCTCACTTGTTGTTGGTTCTTTGTTCTTAAAACTCTCAGCCCTCGATTTTGTCGATGTTCTTCTCCAACATGATGTTATTGTATTATGGGTATAGCCCCTTCATTTGAATATTTGGGATGCCATATTGCTATGCTTTAGCCATTCATCTTCTTGTGAATAAATCCTCCGGATCCTTAGAAATTCCCCGTATTATGGGATGTTATTGATCAAGGTAGTTTGATGGAAACTGTCTGCATGTAAGATCGCATTTGTTGCAGTTTCTTTCCTGTATAGTGTTGTATGTATTTTATTCTCTTGAATGTATATTTCTGTGTCCAGGAATGTTACTCTTGATCGGCTAATAGTATATGTAAATTTCAAATTTGCACTGGTAGAATTACATTTTTTGAAATATTCATCATAACTTTCTTTGGATCGGTCCCAAAGGATGAAAAGATAATCTATGCAACTTAACCAAATGATGGTCTTGTTGACATATTGATCATTGTTCGATTGCCAAGCCAATTGCTGCTCCCACCATCCCATCATAAGGCAGGCATAGCTTGGGCTAAAGGAAAAGCCAATCGCCGTCCCTTTGATTTGTTTGTATAGCTCTTCCCCAAACACAAAGACATTCTGGGTTTACACAGTTAATCATCTCTAGTAACATCTCATTGTGATGGGTAAAATGTGTGTTTCTTTCCTTCAAGAAGTATGCACATGCTTGTATGTCAATATCGTTTTCGATGTTTGTATACAATGAAACTACGTCCACTGTGATTAGCTTGTAGGAATCTTGCCATGGAATCTCTTGCAAGCGTCTCAATAAATCACTCATGTCTTTCAAATATGAGTTCAAATTTTTAACATAGGGCATCAAAAAATGGTCAAAAAATGGGCTCCTTTAACTGAAATTATTGGTCTACCTGGTGGCTTTGTAGGGTGTTTGTGGACGTTCTGTGAAAAGTAGATAGTTGCTGTTATTGGGTGGTCAGTAGTCAAATATTTGTGTTTATCTTCATCTAGTCAATGGACTTCTGTCCATTCTTTCAATCTCATATATATATCAATATATTGATCAATTCTGCTTCTTGTAATATATGCACTTTTCCGTCGTTTTGGTTCCTTGTGTTTATTTTGCACTGTACTTAAGAGAGCATACCTTCTCCCAGGCTTAGTCGGTCACCCACTTGGGGCTGGAGGGTTGATTAAAACCAGGGCAACATCACCATCACTTCTCCCACTTGGGGCGGCAATTCCTTTAAACACAGCAGACTTTGGTATTTCTGAAGAAATAAATCTTGCTTTCTCACAACTCCATATCTCTATCTTCTTGAGAGTGCACTCTACTTGTATTTTGCAGGATATATTTATATTTCTTTTTTTCAATCACTATTGTTTCACCTACAATTTCAGCTGCGCTAGTTCAGCATGATATATTAAATGTATTCATCTCATCATCGCACTTGAGAAAATCTGACACATTTTGTCATTATCTGGTCGTGGCCACGGGATATTTATCTCATTACAGTGTTGCATGATAAAATGCTGCATAATGATTTTGTCATGCCTATCATGATTACCAGCTACTGGGAATTGTAGTTCTGGCCCACTTTTAAAAGCACAGTTTTCTGGGCCATTGCACTCCCTTCTGGGATTTGTAATGTTTGTTAAAGTAATCTATTTGTGGCATTCTTGTTTTCTTAAAAATGGCACAGATGGTTATTCTACCTATCTTGTTAATGTCACTTGAGTGCCTCCATTTTTTCCGATTATATATATATAATACTTGCCCATTCAAATCATATATGTGCACATACCCTTGCTTATTGCTCTCCAGTGGACTTTCATGATTGTGTTCATCTCTTGCATATGGTTTCCATTTATTAGTGATGGTTCTATTGATAAATAGTGTGGTTTCCTGTGCCCTCTTTTGTTTCCTGTCCCCAAGTGGGCTTTGTATGCTCCGTATTTTCTTGTCTCATCTCCATCAGTTCTCAAATAATTAATTGTGTAGGTTCATCCAACTTCGATGCCTCTTGCATGCCCAGTTAGGATTTTCTCTTATTGGGATCCAACATTCTCAGCTCTCGATTCTGAGATGTGATGCATGATCCAACTTTAACACTGGTTTTTTCTAAAGTTTTTTCCTTTTGAGATTATGTCCAATGTACATGTAATTCATCATCATTGTTCATGTCATTTGTTGTCATGCATCTCAGTGAGATAATATATATTAACTCCAACTGTCTCACTTTCTTCTCTCTATTGCCCCTTCCTTCTGTTTTGGGTACGTGGCCGATGGCATACCAACAAAGATTTTTTTCAATCACTTGCATAGCATTTCTCCATGTGGTTTGCCACAGTGTAACTTCTATCATTCTTGTTAACAGCCCTAATATGCTCCAGAATACGTGTTTTTACTTGACATGTTGTGTTGCCAATATATTTCAGTTTGCAAGGGCATTCAATCATGTAGATGGCAAAATTCATTTTGCATGTAATCTGCTGTTTGATAGTGTATTTCTATCATTTCCCCCAGAAAACTCTATTTTTTGGCTGCGATTTTACATGCCTTCAGTTGTAAGCATTTTCAGAAGCCCATGGCTTTCATCCAACCTTCACTTTCGGGTTTCATAAAATTGCTGTGTGTAAGTTTGTCTGTCAAAAATGTAAGCTCTTTTTCATGTGATGTTCTGGAGTTTTCTCACTTTCTCTGCTATGCTTGGGTCTACCTTCAAAATTTTCTAATGTTTGCAAAATGGGTTTAATCTTTTTTGCTTTCATGGAGTAGTCCATTATCATTCTGATGGTATCATCTCCTTTTGGTGTTCTCCTTCTTTGTAATATTTCCTGTCTTTTGAGCTGTGTGGCTATTTGTAGACCAGTTTGGATAATTTTCCTAATATAGCGCTTATTCAAAACTCTTATGGTTGTCACTGTGTATCTTGACTTCATTTTCTTGTGAACGATTTCTCCTTATCCAAATAAATTCCCCATAGGTTGTATACTCCATTTAAGGCTCGCCGCATGGGAACTTTCAGCATGTAATAATGAGTTAGTGCAGGTGAGTTTAGAATGTGATGTTATTTCTAACAAATCATGATCAACATACATTTCTGTATCCAAAAATATCAACCCTTCAAATTGGCTGTATTGTTGTGCAGTGTTTTACAATAGTCTTCAGATTTCTCACATGTGACAGCCAGACGACAACAAAGTTGTCAATGAAACGTAATCACATTATTTTGTGGACTTGATTTTCCTCAGTCCATGCCCATTGTTACTCCACCAATCCATTGCCAGGTTAGTGTAGCATGGTGAAAATAAAACCCATGGGGGTTCCTTGTGTCCACTTGTAGAATTGGTGATCAAACACAAAATATTGTTGGATAAGTACATTTTGAGCTCCTATTTAAGAGATACTGAAGACTTGATACAACCTCTTCAAATATTCAAAGTATTCATTGGAAAGAGAGCTATAAACTTGTCGCCATCAATGTAGTATCTCTTCATGCAAGCATTGAAAATCATACAGGATTGAAAGTGAATATTTTCTGAAAAACAGGAACATGCAATTTCACTAACACAACTTGATGTTATTACACATTATTAAAACCATATGTAATATTGACCCTTCGAGAATTAGATCTGTCATTAGCAGACATTCTATCATTCTCCACAATGATAATATTATATGTCAGGCTATAAAAATGAGACGTGTATCATTTATCAAAAAGTAGGGCCCCTTGGAGATTAACTAACCTGTAGTCATTTCTTGAAGGAAACTAAACTGTTTGTTAACCAAGAAAAATGGTTTTGTTAAAGCTGAGAAATTAAATACAAAAATACGTAAAAAAATATATTAAATTAGAAGGAATATATGTTCTTTATGCCAGAAAAGAGACTAAATTGCTGACATACACCTGTGATTATTGTATTTATGTCCTAAAATGTTTTTGGGACAACACGGCACCATGAGTGTTGATCACCTGCGTTTATTTAAATGAACCCAGCCCAAATTGGCGTGTCCTCTGCCTCAGTGGGCGTATGCGACTAGGCATTATGGTCTTCGCAGTCTCAGCACCCTCATTACTTCCCTGGTGGATGTTTTCATGTGTTCCAGTATTCAAGCACTAAAATCCTCAGTGGGCAAGCGGAGATTGTCAAATCGCTGCAATATCATGTCACTCACTTTTAGGCATTGTTCCGTCCTGCTCAATGCGCCAGGTGCTCCTGACGTCTCAGGTCCGCTGCTCAGCGGGGGTTCCTCCTCGCGGCTTAGGCATCGCCGCTAAACATCAATCCAAAAGGTTGCCCAGAGTGAGGAGGCCTCCCCGGAGCCTCTTAAAGTGAAGACTACAGCCCTTATGACATTCCGCTTAAAACAATCGATTGGCTTGACGCGTTTCGGCTGGGTTCATTTAAATGAATGCAGGTGATCAACACTCATGTTACCATGTTGTTTTTAGCTGATGGCTTGTGAACAAGGAGTTTTCCGAAACGCGTCAAGCCAATCAATTGGTACTGCAGTGAAAATAAATGTAAATACATTAAAAATATATGTTCACATAACGAAAATCGGTCTTTTTAACTGTGATTTACATTTTACTTCGAAATACCACTGCATAACGCATAAGACAATTGGTCAGGCGACTTTAACTCTTGCACTGTTAATGACAGCATTTTCCCTGATCAGTTGTGCACATCTACCTAAAATGTACAGCACTTTAGTGGCAGTGTTAGTGGTCCTTCTATTCTTGATCCTTTTCAATACTCTTTAATAATCCTTGTGTGTTTAAACTACGTCTTCAGGGTACGGTAATTAAAAGACAAAAGTACTTTTTTCATTTCGCCAATAAGAATCAAATTTTACAGAGAAGCGCATAAAAAAAAAAGATTAAATGCATTTTCTAAGAATACTTACCTTTTATGAAGCACCCCTTCTGTTCTATTACACTTGTATGCAATGGTTATTTTTTCTTTGAATATATTTTTCTTGCTAGCATATTGCTGCTATGTGTAGTAGCAACATGCTTTCTTTTGTTATTCTATCCATTTTATTGGCTTACACTTGCAATAAAAAAATAACATCGCCATCTCACAAACTTGACATATTGGATTTGCCAATGCTTTTTTATTATTGGTATTCTTTCCTGATGAATATTTGGGCAATGGTATGTTTTCAACATACATTATGCCCTTAGCATTGAGGAACATTGGTCAGGGTTTAAATAAAACTTCACTGTGGGTCTGGGAATTCTATTCCCTCTGGAATGCTACCAGGGTAGTTTAGGCCAACTGCTTCGTTATCCAGTCTATATGCTATTTTATCCCACCCTACACATTTGTGTACTGCCATTTACTTCCACCCCACCTTGGTGTTAGATATATTTCAACATTTGACAATTTACTGATATCTTCAAGCCGATCGATCAGCTTTGGTTGGGGGGGAGGGAGGGGGGCGGGAGTGTACAAGCCAGCCCGGCAAGATACTTAGCCATTTGGTCAACTAACAATGATACATCTAAGTGTTTTCGGGAAGATGAATCAAAAGGTCTAACGAATACATGAAACTGGTGCCAATGAGAAACAAGTAGATTCCTGTAACTCTTAGCAAGCCTCTCATAGCACCTCTGTGAATCCAAACCTCCTATCCCTCCAGGGCACACACATGCATAGGTAGCAGTACACCAAAGGTTAATTGCTCTGGTTGCGGGTTTCTGAGTAGCGCTTCAGGCACTGGCCCTCATTCTTTTACAAATTAAACACTGGTGATAAGTGCTATTTATCTCAGATGATATATGACATAACCCAGGACATCGATATTTATCTGGTGCGATAAAAAGAACCTGGATTTCCACAAACTCTGAATAAGGCCCATAGTCTTTGTCAGTGGCAAGAAACACCATGGCATTACTAACCCTGACGATCCATCAAAACTTCCAGATCCCTATACATTGCTCTTCGAGCGGCATCGCCTTGGTCAATGCGATCTAACTGAGAATCCCATACAAGATTAAAGTAGCCTATGAAAAAAAGCCATCCTTTAACCTTTTCCAAAAACTTGGTTCAAAATACCAGTAGCTTTTGTATGTAAAGAATCACTACCATTGCTAAGTGTCAGTGGATGGCCAATGTTTCTGTGAGTATAATCTTGCACTCGTCCTAAATTGGTCAATTCTTATACGAGATGAATTTCCTGGAGGTAGACTATATCTGGATCATGTGCCTCTGTATAGGTCCAAATTCAGCGACGATGTTTAGAGGGGAAGTTCAGATCCTTCACATTAACTATAAGCAACTTAATTATAATGTGCCACGGATACCTCTGTCATACACCTTGGAAAATGTCCAGGTGTTCCACACAGAGCCCATGTACCATGCACGTCTACATCTGCCTCTCTACACCTGCCTCTTTGTATCAACCCCAGCAAAGGGCAACCAAGCACACTCTTCAACTAAAGTAGGGACTTCAAAACTATTCACACTAGAACAATCACTAAATTAATCTCCCCATTGTCAACAAACGTGTTTTGAAAAATACAACCTGGTCTATTGTGTCTTCATCAGGCCGCCCCCTCCCCGAGATAATGGAGTCATACACCTTTAGAAGGTACTGCTGCAAACCTTTTCCATATTGAACTATCTGACAAAAGAAATCGCAACCCCTAAATCATTCTATTTCCACTTCAGATCAGCACTACTGTAGAGCGTCAAAGCAACCTGTCCAAGCTTTCAATAGGGGGCCTGGGTGCAGCACTATTGGCGATGCAACACAAATTTAATTTTCTTCTTGAAGTTCTTTCCTTTTGAAGTTGCAACAGATATGAGTGTGCATGAATCCACCTGGCCCACTGTTGTGTCGGTTGCTCCTAATCCCCTTCCGTGCCCAAGTACATTGCTATGTTCAGCAGTTTCTTGCCTTCAATGGCCGAAGATATCTTCGCCTCTTTTTTTCTCCACTTGACCTGCATAGAACTAGATACGACCATATCAATTATGGCACCAGTTGAGTTCTTGATCGACTAGCCAGTAATCCTTTCACCTGAGTAGGACAGCTGCAGACAGTTCCTGGAAAAGTAGGAGCTTGCTGTCTCCATACAAGAGAAACTTCATTGGTGGTGCCTGCTGCATGATCCTCTCTTTAAGGAGAAACCTGGACATCTTGACCAGAAGGTCTGTCAGGCGTTCATGACTCGACACCTGGCAGCAGCGCCCTCTATGTGCTCCTTCAATACCAATCTGAAAGCCACACAATCCACCACCTTATGTAAAATGTGATGACAAAGAAAAAAAACAAGTTTATTGCTCATACTCAACCAAATCATGCTACAAACATTGCATGCGGTGTACATCCAAGCCTCTGACCCGTTTGTCATGTTTCATATGCTGATTCTTGTATTTAGGGACTACAGATGTGTGGATGTTCCCCAACTGGTAATGATATCCTTCATGGACTGGGAGAAGCTTTTTGTCTTGAATAGGAAACAAAAACTCTGTTTTCAGGTATTTCAAAAGGCAGGTAAAATTCCTCCTTATTTTTCATAAAATAAATTGTGCCACTATTAAGGACAATTTATGTTTGTGTCACAGCATTCTAAAAGCCGCAGTTATTTAAAGATGGCACTAAAAGATTTTCCTTATCTTTTAATTTCTAATGCCTTGATTATTAAAGTACTTACTATTGAGAAACTGACCTAAGAAGTAATGCCCAATAATGTTTTACGGGCCTGTTTCATGTTGTTAAGATACGTTTTAAAACGTATCAGATACGCAGGCGCGGTGCGTCCATTGGGGCGTTGCCCCCTGCCCCCGCCCGCAGCTCCCTCGGTGTCTCTGAACTTAGTTTACTTAAGTTCAGAGACGCCGAGGGTGGGGAGAACTGACATTGCATGTCAGTCAGCATGACGTCGGACCGTGGGCGGTCCGGCGTCATGTTGACTGACATGCATTGTCAGACCACGCAGCACTGCAGCACAAGTGCGCACGAGTGGGCATGGTGAGCTAATTTTCAGCCCGTGCCCAGTCATGCGCACTTGTGTATTCATAGACTTGCGCATGCCCATTAGGAGCCCCTCGGCCTCCTAATGGGCAGGCGGCGGGCGAAGAGTAGGCTGTGCCCTCAGCCAATCCTGGCGCTGCAGCACCGCCAGGATTGGCTGAGGGGTTGCCACTGCAGTGCTGACGTGCGGTTCCAGTTTGAAGAGGGCAGAGGTGCCAACGCGGACCAGGAGCAGAGGCGGTCAGGTAAGTTTTCCTCTTAATTTTAAATGTATTCTCCCGTGCGACCCCCCCAACCCCCCGCGCGTGACCCCCCCCTCGCGAATTTCCGCCCCCCTCGAGACTGCTCATGTAGTAAAAACCGGTCCTTTCGTTTATTTGCTTCCTTTGCAATCATTTTACGCCCCGCCACTTTCAAATGTCACCAGCGCCCCTACGCTGTAAAAGAGGTGCACTTTGTTACAAGAGGTGAACACATGTTGAATTCTTGTATGCTGTGCGCACCGATATATATGTTAACAAAAACTATTTTATTCTGGCATGAAGAAAGAACCATGCTTTAAAAACCTCCGCTGTGTCCATATCAGGCAAATTATCAATTGTTGGCGGATAACTATTTCTAGAGGATATTTTAATTGTTTAATATTATTTCTTATAAACTTTTGCATTTTCTTTAGCATTGGGATCCCTTTTATCGTAATGTGAGATAAAAAGCCACAACAGTTAAACTATTGTCATAGAACGTGGCACATGGTGTGCCTTGGATTGCACAATATGCCTCATAATTGCAATCTTTACAACATAACTTGGCACATAATTAAGACAACCCTACCACTATTGAGTCCTCTGCTGCTGCATAATTCCCCTGTCCCTGACATTATCACATTTATTATGACGGGACCAATCAAAGCAAGGTAAACATTGTTCATAAACAGAGTTTTATATAGTCCGCACACAGGGGAAGCAGACTCACTAAACTATTCCTTCTCCTCTCCACTGTGATAGTATACCACATAGATTAGGTGAAAGATCAGTTTCCAAAGAAACAGTGGTCCTGATTCACAGAGCTATTTACAGCCAAAAAGAAACAACTGCTGAAGCACTACCTCTCCTAGCCATAAATGTCCATTCACAAAGGAATTTGCATAAATCTACACACTGGGGCCGCCTAGCTCTTCTTTACACGTGTAAATCCACAAATTTACTCCGACTTTCGAAGAGTAAATGTGGAAAAAGGAGAAAACCAGTGGTGGGAACAGAAAAAATATACATACAGAAGTGTAAGTCAAGCTCAGATCGCAAAAGTTATATAATTTACTCAAATAGTACTGCATTCAAACCAAGCACAACTGTACAACTACACAGACTTGAAGTGCCACTAAAAGGGAAGCACACTACCTGGCATACTGGCACATATTTTCTAAAAAAATAAAAAGAGATGTAGTATGGTATAGTTTATTGATAGCTATTGAAGTGTTTGCCATCTGGAAAAATGGTGCTGCTATGAGAGGGAATATGCTCCCCTCACCCTTTAATTGTCGCCTCCTTGAAGTTAATGGGTTGATGGGCACCTGTGGATGCACCTGCGCTCTGGGAGTGGCACTTAATCTGAGAAGACTCTGAACAGCATTTTCAACACCCCCAAGCCGATCTGTTACTATGTGTTGATGAAGGACAATAATCCAGAAACATGTGTCCAGAGATGCACAGTGCTGGCAGCTCTGACAAGGGCAAACACTTAAATACTTGTGAGTAAACTAAAGTGTTATCATGCACTACATTTACCATAATGCATCTGGGAGAAAACGTGTGCTGGTAGAACACGCATTGTGCCCCACTCCTTTGATTGGCTTCTCCTAGGCGTTATTAATCTAACGAGCCCCAGTGGATGCAGGTATGCTTCGGGAGTGGAACTTAACCAAAAAAGGACTTTGATCAACATTTTCAAGCACCCCAAACTGATATTTCATGCGATAAGGACAATAATATAGAAGCACATGCGTCCAGGGATACACAGCACTGGCTGCACCAACAATGATGAATACTTCAGTACTGGTGAGTAAACTAAAGTGAGCGCTATCATGCACTGTCTTCACCATAGTGCATCTTTGAGAATATGTGTGCTGTATGCCAGGCAGTGTGCTCCACGCCCCGTATGAACAATCTTGAAGAACATCACACACAACACCAGGTCACTATTGAGCTTCAATAAACTCACAGAAAAACTAGTGTATCCACCAGCAGTATGAAGGAAATAAATAGAAAATGGACCAATAAACCACCCACTCCTACAGTGGGCACAAGTACAACACACACAAACGAGACACAAAAAAATCAGGAAATATATCAAAATAAACAGATAGAAACACAAAAACAGGAAACGTCACTTTTCATAGAAAACGAAAAGTGCCATGTACCAAATGATGGGGGAGGGGGCAATTGACTGCTCCTGCACGACTCCTATCACCAACTGTGGCTCATCAGCCCAACAACTAATGTCGGCAAATGTTCTAGTCACACTGGCTCTCATCCGCAGGAACCACCACTGCTTTCAGGAGCAGAGAAAGGACATACAGGCAGAATTTCAGTCTCTTCTGTAGGGAAGGGTGAGAGGAAGGGACCCCACAGAGGTCAAGTAATCAGCACCAACGTCAATAGTGTAGGCCAAGACTGAGAGGTGAAAAAAGGAGCATTATGAACTTAAACAGCACCAACATATCTTGCATACAGATCTCAAAAGAAAAAAAAGGAAAGAAGCACCAGCACATAGCACACATTAGTAGACCATATAGGTCTCAGCCAACTACCATCAGGGTTGAACAACCATGGTAAAATATGTCAGCCTTAACACTTAATGCACCAGTGAAGAAATTATGAGTTATTAACCTGTTCAAAAAGTTGAAGAGGGACATGTGCCTCCTTCAAGAAACTCACTTATCCAAATATTATTGGTTGAGGGTGATGTTCAAGTAGTTTCCAGTGTAACATCTATCGACGGGACAACATAAAAAGGTAGATGGATCTTACTCCCAGAGAGTTCAGGCACAGATAACTACATTTCTCTCTGATGGGGCAGGCAGATATATCGAAATAGTTGCAAATATAAGATTAGGCAACTATACCATATTCATTAGTAATCAGTATCAGGAGCAATTTTTCAAATCAAACACATTGGATATTCTGTAGTTTATGGGGAAAGAAATAAGGATTAGAGGAGACTTAAATATTGCAATGGATGGGTTGAGAGACAGGACAGCACAACGGCATGGTGGCAGAGGGGAATCTTTCCTGGAGTTTAAAGGATGGCTAAAGTCTGTGTGCCTCTCTGACATATGGGAGGCACAGAATGAAGAAGAGCAAGATTAGTCAGCAACTCAAGGCATGTACGCTTACTTGGCTCATTTTTCAGTATTCTTAATTCTAAGGATGGGAATTACGTGTAAATGAATCTACTATAGGCAATATTGACCTGTGAGAACAAGCACTAATTGCTCTTTCTATAGCAGAGCAACATATGTCCCTGCACTAGGTTGACTTTGTGATGTATCAAAAACCTACTCCAGGATTCTGCACTCAGAAAAGAAATTGAAGTGGCAATAGCAAATTTTATATCAGAGAATGGCTAAGAAGGGGTAATGGTGGCTCTCCTGTAGGATACCCTGGAAAGAAATCCTCAGAGAGATAGTTATCACACCATTATCTCATCTGAAGAAGGTGAGACTTACTCAAAGGCAAATTTAGAATCAGAATTGACACAATTGAAAATAGTACAATGATTCAAAGATTTGTCATAAATTATTTGCACTAAGAACCCAAATGTGAGCTCTAGACATCGATAGAGCAGAATGCACAATACAACGCCTCAAACAAACACCCCACAGAAGGAAACATGGCAGGCAGGCTGTTAGGGGTACAATGGCGTGCCAAAATCAGGGCTTGAAGGGTGAAGGCTCTTCAAGAAAAAAACAGTACTGTGTTGACCATATAAAGGGACATACCATTGACCAACTGGAACTTCTGTCAAAAGCTACACAATGAAGAAGTGGTGGATCACAAAATGGTGGAAACCTAGGTCTATAAAACCCTTGAACGAAAGCTTAATGAAACTTAGAGGTTAGAAGCGTTAATCACCATTAAGGAGACGGTCAAGGATACTCAGAAGCTAAAGATTGGCAAATTGCTGGGACTGATGGCTTCACATTCTTGTTCTATAAAATCTTTTTGTAGACTGTTGAACCCACTGCCGGTACAGCTGTTTAATGATTTTAGTGAGACAGTTATCCTGAGGGATTTCATGTAAAACACAGTCATTTTGGTCATTCCCAAACCAGGCAAAGAATTTTTCGGTTGAATTCTGACGTTAAAATGTTTATGTGAAAGCTAGCTTCACAGCTAGGTATATTGTGGTTTGGTCAAGCCAGTTCAATCTGTTTTTATTCTAGGGCTGCCAAACCAAAAAAATACCAAGATGATCCTTCACATAGTAGACGGTGCACAGAGGATACATGGTTAAGCTTCACGCAGTGGCGTCACTAGGGGGGTGCGGACCGCACCGGGTGACACCATCACATGGGGTGACACCATGGGACACAAGGAAAATGTGGAGGTAGGGAGTGCGGAGGCGGGGTACAGGGGGTGTGGACTGCAGAAACGTCTCTGTATTGCAACACAACAATACATACAATGGCATTTGTATCAAGACATTGCGTTGTCGCTTAATCCGTTTCCTTTCAGCTGCAAAATGTGACGGGGGACTGACTTCACCACTATGTTGCATCTGATATAATTGCTAGAGGAAAGCGCACCCCCCTCGTGTGATGTGAATGGACCTGCTCAGGCTTTTCCTGCGCGCTTGCCGGCTGTCTCCCCTCAGCCAGAACTCCTCCCGCGCCTTTGTCTTCGCATCTGAGGAGATCACTTCTTCGATAGTCGCCGTCCCCGAAGCATGGCCACGTACAGGAGCCGGCGCAGACGCCCAAGATGTGAGTAACCTTTAAACCAGCGCCGTGAGTGGCCCGCTTCAGGCAGAAGGGCAGGTGATATTATGGCACATTGCTTAATATTATTGTATGTGCTACTTTGGTGCCTGGTTAATGAGAAGTGAGGGAAGGTGTGCAACCTTTTTCTTTTGTTCTTGAAATATGCACCGCTAAGAGAATATATCATGAAAAACCTGCACATACAGCCTTCCATTGTATTCGTAAGAATCCAATAAAATGCTGCTGTTAAGGAAATAAAGAATGTTTACCATCCACACCCCCTCCCCACTCCTTGCACACACATGAGCTGCAAATGTCATCTTGCTGCAGACAAGAAGGGCATTTGCACCGTACATGTGCGCCCTGTGTAGGTTGAGCCTACGAGATTACGGAGACCGGCGGTGCAGAGATGCAAGTTGTATAGTGTGTAATGTCATTGGATAGTATGGACCTAACAGCACAGGTATGAATTTGTAAACTAACAGAGGTGCCTGTGAGATGTGAATGGCATCGCCTGACCATCATAGGCTGCGCACTGCTTGTGTGTGGCGAGTGGATGTGGCCACTGTTGATGTCATTTTATGTGGCAGCTATTGGTGACACTTGCTGTTGATCGAAGGCTATTTACAAGCTCCACAGCACAAGGCACTCAGTGCCACATAATGTACAGGTGTCTGTCCGGAATTTGAAATGTGCGTCCTTGTAACGTGGGACACACGCACAACCTCTGAGCAGTGGCGTCACTAGGGGGGTGCAGACCGCACGTCACCATGAGTTACTGCACTGGGTGACACCAACCCTAGTGACGCCGCTGGCTTCACGCCCTGCTTCTGTCTTTAAATCCAGAAAAGGCATTTGACAGAGAAAAGTGGTCATATAATGCAACATCTGGTACACTCATTGGGATTTGGACCACATTTCATTTAATGGCTCCAATCCAGCTACCCAAACGTCTTCATAAAAGTAAATGGTGCATTATCTCAACACATTGAGGTCAAGCAGAGGAACATGCCCGGGTTGTTCTTTTGTTATTTGCGCTCACTCTAGGTTCCTTTACCAAGTGTGCAGATTAATATGGGATCGAGGGAGCACATATTGTAATGGCTGTCTTAAATCTAATCATGTTGTGGATGACATTTTAGAATTGATGCCCTATCTGTTATGCCCATGCCTAATCTGTTAAACTAGGTTGACTGCTGCTGTGCAGTGTCTGGTTTCAAAATGAACAACACAAAATCAGAGGCAAAAGTCCTCAACTAAGTGTCAGAATAAAAAGGGGCCCTTTGAAAATTCTTACCTATATGTAGGGCTTCTGTGTTTATAAAATATCTGATTATTTAGACTGCCATACTCACCACAACTGTCTTTGGCTTGAACTATTTCCTGCTTTCAAAAAGGCATCAAGGCTGATCTCCAGAAATGCATAAAATGCCACTATTCGTGGATGGGCAGAAAGGAATCAATAAAAATGACATTATTGCCCTGAATTCTTTACCTCATCCAGACAATTCTGCTGTCAGTTCATTTGCAAGTAACCAAGCAATTCCAAGTAGCTCATAATGACTATGTATAGTGAGGATAGCCAGGAGGCATTTATATCAACTGTCCATCGACGGCCTCCTAGCACTGTTGAACTTACCATGGCTGAGCTACTTGGGAGCTGTAGGCTATTTGGTGGAGTGGGGCAAGGAATACATCAAGAAACAGTGGTGTTTTATCTGGACCTCCTCAATGCAGGCACCAACCTACAGCAAAGCCCTGTGCCTGAAAAACCCAAATAAGCTGGGGCATGTGCTCTTTGCCAATCACAGGGTCTCCCTCTGTAGTGGATATGTTAGTGACAAAAGACTTCATGTAATTTACTTCCTCATATACTACAATATGCAATCGCCCAAGCTTCTCACAGGCACGTTTTGAGGGAGTAGAGGTAAAATAAATGTCTCATGGTGTGCTCAATATACCATAAAGGGCGAATCAGAATGTTTGATGGGTTAAAAAAACCGGATGGCCTCCCTAAACAGGAAATATTTCATTATTTGAAGGTCCACCACTGGGGGTTGTCAAATATTACATCATATATCACAACTTTGTAGCAATGTACAATGCCGTTTTAGAATGCATACACTGATATTGCATTTCTGTATTTAATAGGCAAATACTTACTTTGCAAGACATTGAACTGCGCATTTTTCTTTACTCCGCACATTATTTCCTTTTTTATTGAGTTATCTAATGCTTATTGGGGTTAACAAAATAGGTTGTTTTTAAAAATTAGGTATATATACAGAGTTTTGTTTATTGCTTAGTCCGCTCCTATATGTCAACTCTTAACATGGCATCATTTTGCTTCAATTCTAGCTAACATTCTCACACATTTAAAATCACAAATGTATAAATGTAAGGTTCTGTCACAATTTTCTTTTTAAAGTATGTTGAATACATGTTTTGCATCTTAAAACAAGGTCACTTCTTCTACGCAAATAAAGGAGTGACAACCATGTTGTGTTCATTCCTGACACCACTGTCTTGTAAGGATGCATCTGATTGAGCTGAGACTACAGAGCCAGCTGTCATCCATTTAAAGTAAGTGCAAGTTGAAGAAAATCAATACTACACTGCAAGTAAGTATGCTTAATTGTTAATCTGTGATTTTTTTTCCCCTAGAAGGTGTAATACCCTACTGCCGGAAAAACACCATCATCCAACATTCTGAGTACAATTTTACTACCTTCTTCCACAGAGATGAATACTTAAACGCTGAAAAACATCAAAACGATTGTAAGTGAAGAACAAAGATTTTCTGGATTTTTTATAGGTAGAAAGGGTTTATAGTAAAAGAAAATGTGACTTTTGATAAATATCCACTTTCTGTCTCAAATGACAACAAGGAATACAATTAAAATTGTAATAAAATAAAAGCAATATGGTCAACATAACAAGTTTAATCTTTGTTAGTTGGAAAAAATCATGGAAAACATAGACTTTAGATTAAAAAAATTATTTCAGCAGAAACATCCCAAGAAAAGGTGGCAGCTAGAAAACAAATTAAAAAAACAATCTATCGAAGAAAACACCATCTCGCCACACAAACGTAAATAAAGTTAAAACAGCTTTCCAACAATGACACAAATAATACTATAATGCTTGTTATTAAAATATGAGCACAATCCACATCCCACGACCAATACCACCATTTCCAAACACCCACCTCCTCCCCAAGTAAACATACATCACATATTACATTTACAATTCACAAACTAAAATACATATTAAAAACGCTAATATTTAGTAGTCGTCACTCTTGATACAAGAAATTCATGTATCCTTTTTAACATCCATTTTTGTAACCATGAAATATCTGAAAAGTACCCCAAAAAAATTAAGGAATTGCTAATGGAAAATCTAAAATAAAAGTTGTGTGCTTTTAGTTGGAGTGACCTCTGGCACCCCTTGCTAAAAAACAAAGCACCTCAACTCCATCCATGTTCTGAATTAATTTTCGTAGTTGTGAAAATTTTGAAAAAAGTATAAAAATTCTTATATATTTATAAAAAACTGCTCCCAGAAAATCAAAAATCGAAAAATGTAAAAAATGTAGAAAGGAGGAAATTTGTTGGGAAAAATAACAACCCCTTTCTTAAAAGAAAAAAAATAACCCAACTCCCCTTCCACATCTACCTAAAGGCCTATTACTCTGCTAACAATAACTTACCTTACTTTGCAATACATATACTGTAAATTTAAAACAAAAATTAGAATATGTTTCTTACCTGAGAGAAGGTGTAGCACCCATTCGTTCTTGCCCAGGGCTCTCCACCAACTGAAGAAATAGATACAAGATCAGCAACGTGAAGAAAAATTTAAAGTAAACAAAAAAGAAATAAGACTATTTTCTCCATTGGGTCATATGTATTACCTGTTAGATGTTAAAATAAAGAAAAATGTTACTTGAATGTTTAAAAAATATTTTTTTATGTTTAAAAATAAATAATTTGTTACGTGTTTTCCAAATTTTCTAAAACATATTTGTGAATTTATTTAAAAAGACAACATCTGTAACATATTTTCTTTACTTTAAAAATATTTTATTTGTAGATTTATTAAAACAATTTATTCATTATTTTCATGTAGTAAACAAAAAAATCACATTTGTTTAATAAACACTATTTTTAAAACTGCAAGTGCCATTATTAATTAAAAAGAATTTAAAGTATGCCTTACTTTGTAAATAATTGACTCCCGATGTACTTACTCTTGATGTAAAGGTGATCCCAAAGTTAATACAATGTAGTAAGGGTATTATTACATTTTAGTGGCCACATTGTACATGTACTGCACCGCACTGGGTCTTTCACTCGACGATCAGAGATGGGGCTTTTTGGAATGTAACAAGCACTGGGAAATGGCTAAAGTGTGGGAACTCTAAATTCAATCTAATTTCCAGTCTATATAAGGTAATTGTATTGTAAAGAACTAGGCAGGGAACTTAGCAATAAAAACTGGGAACCCATCTGTGAGTGGCCAAGGGGGATAGAAAACACACTTAGGGGCCAATTCCAATGTAGTTCGGAAACTGTTCCGAACTAATCGGTCTTGGAATTATTTCAGAGCGAATCGGGTCCTGCGAGTCCGAATGACTGATTACGATGCTTCCCAACATTGTTAGGTCAGACTTCCAATGACTTCAATGGGAGCCTGTGTTCCGAATGAGAACACAGGTTTCCATGGAAAAGAGGGGAGGTTGTGGAAAACCTTGCACCCTGTGGCAGGCACCACGGGGTGCCTGCCACACTGTGCATGGTTGTGGAGAGGGGTCCCATGGGTACCCCTACAGGACTGAATCGGACGGCCCTGGGTGAAAGGGGACCTGCTACGAGCCCCCAAAGACAGATTCCGACAGCCGTTTCAAATCAAGCAGACCGAATCGAAACGGCTGTCCGAATCAGTCATCATAATTGCTCGTTCGGAAACCATGTCCATAGAGCTGTACGATTCGAACGCTATCCAGCTATCGTAATTGGTCAGTGGGAAACATGTCTGAGTCGGTCCAAAAGGCGGGTTCCGAATCAGATTCGGACGAATCGAATCCCATTCGGAGCCTTTCTGAATGACATCGGAATCAGCCCCATGGAATGAAAACTAGGTATAAAATGATAACACACAGGTATCAATCTCCAGGAAAACAGCGTGCCTGGCACTTGGAAAAGCCAGGCAGCTGCTGGAGAGGGCATGGGGTGACAGACTCACTGACACATTTACTATGGAAATGCCTAAAGTGAATAAATATTGAGAGGCAGTACTTGTGGCAGTGGACCACATGTTTGTGCTGAAGTTTCCCCAGGATACAAAAGTGATGTTTCTGGGCTCTAAACAGCAGGGATCAAGATCAAACAAATCTCAGGCAGGCAAACAGTCTATACTAGCGATAATAGCAGCAACACAAAGGGCCTGATTCACAAAGGTGAACTTACAATTTTGTGTAAGTTTACTATTTTTGTGGTATTTACCAATTATGAGTTTCATTTTACTAAAAGTAATTTTCTAACTGGAGAGACTGCAGAGTCTCTGCAGTTGTAAAATTACTATTTGTAAAATTAAACTAGTAGTATGTGAACAGCAAACAAATTGTGAACTTACACAAAAGCTCCTGCAGAGCAAAGCGTTCCATCCATTGTGAGCGACGTCAGTGTCTGAGCTGTCTGCACTATCCATACAATGCATGCACCCAGCACACGTTGTGGGACCAAGTGGATTAGCAGCTCATCCAGCTTGTCAGAATTACCCTTCGTGAGGTCTAATTGTTATAGAGAAGAACTCCTACCTCTTCACCATCATAGTCTTCCTACATTAAGCTTGCAATACACATCTCTTCTTGAAGGTAGTATATTTTACCCTCGGCCTGCTGGTCCCACCTTATTCTGACATGTCTATCACCTGATGCAAATCTGGTTTGCTTTGGCCAGATCTTTCCGGCTGCATTTGAGTCTGAGATTTTTTCTCATTACCATCCTACAATATCATCTGCTGTAATACTTACCACATTGAGCACAACATTTAGTGGTGAAACTCCTGAGGAAGGCAGTGTTCTGCCGAAACGCACGTAGAGACAATTTGGAAACCACCCTTAAATCATGTGTTCAAATAGTATCTTTGTTACATCTTTATTGACGTATCAATGAATTGTATTATCATCAAATAGATTAAATATTGACATAAGCATTAGATTGCAGTGTGAATGTGTGATGATGATTGTAGTAAGCATGTTGCACAAATCAGGGTCTCTGTAGTGTCATGTCTATTATGTTTTTATATTTAAAACAGAATTACACATTTTGAATAAATTGTTTTTGTATGTTTCTAAATACTAGTGTCACTACTTTTATTTGACATGTTCTGATATTTTCCTTGTTTTGAAGTTGCCCTAGATTATTTACAATAAGTTTACCTTTCTGAGTCAGGCCCAATATATTTTGGTTAATTGAGACTGAGAAGAAGCACCCATATTTGGGGGTGGCTGGCACCTATCTGGTGTTACCTTGGGATGGAAAAGATCGCAACCTGTATTGAAAACAGAAGGCAATCATTTGGCACAGATTGGTCACTCTTCAAGGAAATACAAGTATCCAACAGAGATCCATCTCCGATGTAAATGTCTAAAATTTACGCTGACGCAATAATGAACCTAGTCTTTGGGAGGTTTTGATTCCGATATGGAGCTGTAAAAAACAAAACTAACCTGAATTGTTAAGACCAGAACTCAACTGTCAATTTTACTTTTTGGTCTCCTGGCTGACCTGAAAGCTATGGGTGATGGATAGTATGTGTACTCGTACATGAAAATCTTCAACAACTCTGCAAATACCAAGCTACTATTAATAGAGAGGTTTTAAGATTACTGTTGACATGGAGTTTTAATTTTGAACAATATTGCACTACTAATCAACTCTGATCAAACTTGTGAAATCACGGTTGGCCCGCCAAGACATTTTCACACTAGTTTACTTTTAAGTTGAGTTCTCATGACCTATGAACTCATTGTCAAATATAAAAATCACTTCAACAAATGCATGGTATGAAATCATATAAAATATTATAGAGGAGCAAATGAAACAAGGAAACCCTGATGAATTTGAACTCAAGCAACAAATGAGAATATTTTTTCTAGATCCTTTATTTCATACTCAGGGTTTCACTCAAGACATTGAGGGGCATATTTATCATGATTTTGCGTCGCATTTGCTCCATGCAAGGGGGCGCAATGGCGACACAAAACCTAGAATGACATTTACCAAGACATGCAAGGTTACCTTTTGTGGCCCTGTGTAACTTGATAAAGGTGGAGTGACGCAAGGCAGCACAAGTTTCTGCCCTGCGTTACTCTGCCCCAGGGAGGCATTCCTTGGGTGGGTGTTCCCACGCATCCCTCCATGGATTTTGTCGCATTCCCAGATTTACCATTAGAGGTAGACCTGGGACTGCGTCAAATGCTACAACTCTTTCTATATGTGCTGCATTCCTAAAAAGAGGGAAAAGCCTCAGAGGATTGTATTTGTGCAGGAATGCGTCCCTTCTTGCATAAAAACAATCCTGCCTACAATGCAGGCACCCTTGCACCACGATGCAAGGGTGCCTGCATTGGCACTAGGCATCACTCTGTGTGCCAGCTCGTGCAGAGAGCAGATATGCACCGTATAATGTTAAATAAGGCGCATTCCTGCCCTCTCTCTTTTACACAACGCAGCAAGGTCGCTTGCTGTGTTGCGTTGCGTGAATGTTTGATAAATATGATCCAAAATGAGCAATGTCAGAGAATTAGTAGAAGTTTTTCTAGAGAGGAGGATTACTTTGAAGAGGCAAAAACAGTTCAATTCAGACTACAAAAACGTGTGTACCATAAACTGATGATAAGGGCAAGTAAGCAAGCAAGTGTCACTCACAGGGAGATGCTATTGTAAGAACAACAGAAAAAGGAGGGGTCTCCTTAGTTTGTGTTAGCTCATTTAATGCAGTTACAAACAAGACAAAGAAAGTCATTCCAAAATGGAACCCTTCAAAAAAACCTTACCAGTGGAAATAGAGAAACGCGTTGTCACTTTAATAAGGAACCATAACCAAAGGAAGATGTAAGTTCCTCCTAAAAAAATAAAAGACACAATGCATCAATCTGAGGTTACAATAATGGTACTGGAACCATCAGCACAGAGGAAATAAGATCACACACATAGTAACTTCATAAGCTGCAACACTACTAATGTATTTTTGCCAATCATCTGTCCCTGTGGGTTATGTACACAAGAGATTAAAGACAATCATTCAACACAAAACCAAAATTAGATATAAAGTGATGAGAACACTGGTTGCTACTAATGTCCTTGAACATGGACAAGCAGAGGATGACTTTAAAGTGACTGTTCTCCAACACATTCAGCCCAGCATGAGGGAACGCGACATAGAACGAATGTGACTGGAAAGAAGACACCTTGATGTTCATAAAATTAGGAACAGCGCAGTGTGGTATCAAGAAGCTGACAGAAGTACACAATATTATGCAAGACACACATTGTTATTCAGAATGCTGAGCAACAAGAAGGCGAACTTAGTATGATACCAAAGGATTAATAGCAAGCATGATCTGTCTACCAAATAAGGATTGAAACATCTCAAATATGATAGGCCTTTACAGAAGAGACCATGTGTAACTGTACAGTTGCATGGCAATTCTTTGAATACTCAAAAGTAGTTGATATTTCGGAGCTGTACCACAATTATCAGAAGGTAAAAGAAATACAATTCCGCAAGGCAACTATGTGGGCAAAGACCACCAGCCGGAAAGCCACATAAACTGTGATGAGAAATAAATAAATTCCCCATTATTCCCAGGGTGACACTGAACCCTTGAGCCATCAATCTTCACAACAGTAAAAGATATTAAATGTTACTTAGGATACAGCAAGCTTTTTAATAAGCAGGAATGTTTCTAAAATGGATGGGGAATTTGACGATAACATACAATTTAAAAAATAGTCAAAAGAGGTCCCACAAGGCAAGGATAACATCAGAACAAAGGGCAGGGAGGACAACGCATGCAGCCATAATGCGCACAAGACAATATTTTGCAAAATGACATTCATGTTTTTTGTTTCATCAAAGTTGCGGAGACAGGGGGAAGGAATACCTTGTCTGCAAGCCAGGAATTAAATGTGACGCCTTTAAAAGTATATTGGGCAATATTCATTGTAACCCTGTATCCTGAAAGATCTTGATATCATTAGAAGCTTCTTTCATTGGCTAAATCCAAAAGGTCTAGCTTATCAGTTTTCTGCAATTGGAATGCTGGAAAATACCCCCCTTCCATCCCACTTGCCACACATGCAACATATTTGATGCTGTGTGTGCTAAACCACACTATAGTAGATCCATTTATTGAAATCTTCCAGAGACCAAGGGTTTAATCTTCAGAATCTGCAATTTGATTTGTCTGTGGGCTGCAAAGAAACATTTCTCTCTTTTATCTTGTGAAGAAAAAGATTCAATTTAAGGTTTTGAGCTTTGTGCTTTACATATCACGTTTTTTTCGATCCAGGTCTGGACCCTTGTTTCTGTAGTGCAAACTGACCACCTTATGATTCAGCTAGGAGCTTGAATTCTGAAGCTCTTCTGACTGCAAATTTGTTTTGATTCAAGCAAAAGCATTGTGGCGGCAGAGCATAAATGTGATAGGAGCGTGGTAAAGCATTCAAGTGCCTTTCAAAATCTAAATGCTTACACTAGAAATGCTTTACTTACGTACGCACACACCCAGATTTTGTGGCAGGGTTGCATCACTTTTGTAGAGTAGCCCCCACGCAAAATCCATTTTGGTATCTTACTAAGCCATGCAAAGTCGATTTGTGTGGCTTTGTGTGGTTTAGTAAATACACAGTAGTACAACACAGCACATTTCTCTGCCATGCACTACTTTGCACCAGGTAGGCATTACCTGGGTGTAGCATGGACATTCCTGTGCATCCACTCATGTATGTTGACGCAAACCCAGATTTATAAAATGTATAAACCTGGGTTTATACGTTTTGCCCGTAATAAAAACAATTTCGCAATATATACCTGCTAATGGTATACAACTCTATAAAGCGTGGCCAAGATATTTAAATTCGAGGTAAATCAAGTCTTAATGGTCATCACTTTGGCACTGGGTACGTAAGTATCACCGGATGTCTGAGAAATCAATAAGCGTAACGGTTGTTAGTGGAGACTATCACGTGAGAGGAGGTGAGTCACTTTGAATAGAAATTTTTGAATGTGTCCTGAATAAGGTGATGAATGTTGTAACGCCGTGTCAACACTTTGCCTAAACCAGTCAAGTTCTTCCCGAGCTTGCTGGTTGTTGTATAAATATTTTTATAAAACACTCATGATATTGTTGTTTATGTATTAGATTATCTGAATTTATGAAATTATAAATTTGATGTGCTTAATGTAATAACATCGTTTCAGTGTGTGTATATTTTGAATTTTGATTACACGATTGTAATATAACTACACTGTGGACTAAGAAACTTGAATTGTGACTTTTTAAAACATTTTTAAACATTTTTTAAACATTTTTAATGACGTTTAACATGCTTTATTGATTAGTCATACAAATATAAAATGATATAAAGATATTGTCTTTCCTAAATCCAACATACTTTTTAGGTCTCGCCTGAGCCAGCGCATGCACTGCACTGCGAGACATTTAGTAAGTGGGATTTCAAAGTGCTACCCACGGGCTTTTGCTGGCGTAAAGTTTGCGTTCACGCGAGCCTGAACGTGCACCGCTGCCAGCGCCCGAGGCGCCATCTGGAGCGTGATTACTTTTACTTTTGGCGCTGCTGCGCGTGCACCACTCGCGTGTTTGCCGGTGTGCGCGCACCCCTGCTTTCACTTTTGCCGTCTTTTTTTTTTTAACTTCTCGCTCTTCAAATGCAAAGCACCTTGAAGAGATCTTGTTTCAAATTATTGTGAAACAAAAATATGTTGCATGTAAAACCTGTCCATGGCAGCGCCAGCCCGGATACACGTGTGCACTCTGGTGAACTATTTTTACTCCACATTTTGAAAGAAAAAAAAATCACTGCCGGCAGTCCACAAAAACTCCCCTTAAAATGCCACATCTTGCCTCCACAAAGAATGGAAAGTTTTATTGAAGCCCCTGCCTTTTGCATCATCAGCCTTGGCAGGACGCCTTCCGCAACCACAGCCTGCTTCCTTCACGGTGTCCATCAACAGCAGGTACTGTTAAAGGAACCAGGCCCTCACCCCACCCCCTTAATCAGGCCTTGTCCCAATCACAGGAACAATACCCGTTTTGTTTCAACAGGCTCTCCAAAGCATCATGCTATAGCTGGTGTGTTCTCTCAGGGCAGTGGCTCGCACTCTTTGCGTGTATATAAAACGTACATACCACGTGTGCTCGCGGGGGCTGAATTTTAGGAGATAAAAGGACCCTGTTTCCCCTTACATAATCACTTGGCGTTTTAGGGTGCACAAACACTAGGTTCATACAGATATGAAACCAGCACCTTTGGTTGAACTCTGAGACGTTTTCAGGCATAGGCAAAGTGGGCTCTGGCCCAGGGCCCCAACCTTTAGATAGAGTCATCTTTGTTCTGCAGACAGTCTTGACCTGATGGCCTTTGATGAACATTTTTTTTAAATACCACTTTCCTTTCATGTATTTTTAATGTGTGGTGTGTCAGACTACTGCAGACATTTTGCAGAGAAATGAGTTTATGTTTTTTTTTTTAGATCAGATCAGGACCTCACAAATGACAAGCATTGGCATAGCCAATACGTCTCGCCTTTGGGACCTTATAAGGGTTTAGTTATCCAGCACAATATCTTTGGTGCAACAACATCAACTGTTGCATAGCTAAACACTTATAAGGTCCCAAAGGCGAGACCTATTGGCTATGCCAGTTTGTTTTCTTGACAATATTTGAAAAGTATTGCTTTTTGTTCACCCATTGATGCACTTTAATTTGTAGTCTTCCAGGGTTGTATTGCCTATAGACAGAGAGGATCTATTTATTTACCCTCTTCTGACTAGGTTACATCCTTAAGAATCTATCCCTCACTCTGAAATCATGGGGGCAACGTATACATCTTTGTAGAACATTTTCCAATAACAAATAATTGGTTTCTAATGAAAATGTAATTTCTTCTGTTTCTGGTACACATCCCCTGTTCCTTTTTGTTTATAAAGGGTAACTCTCTAGAGTTGTTCCTTTAACATTCAGAGTGGTCGGTATGCTGTGTGAATATGCACCGATTCCTTTAGTTTCAGGATGAGGACTATAAGCACTTACCTAGTGGTGTCTGGCAAGAACTCTTGAGTTGTTGGCCGCGGCATAGAAGACAGCCAGTCTGGGTGTCAATTCCGCTGAGTGGGTACCATTCAACTCTGCTGGGAATACGTCGGTCCGTGGATCTTATTACTTGCCATAATTTTAACAGGAGTCCATATCTCCTGTGGGGTAATATCCCCCTCAGCTCCTCTGCCTCCTCCTCCTTGAGGTGCGGGAGGCGTAACGTCTCAAGGTATGTCTGTGTTGCTGTGGAGTCGTGTACTGTGACACTTCTATTTAGGTTTGAATAGCATTGAGCAAAGAGGTCATTAATCCCTTCCTGTGAGTATATTCTCTCCCCTCCTCTACTTTCTAGTTCACCTATAGTAGAACCATGTTTAGTCAGATCAGCCAATCAAGTTAGGAGGGACCCCGACTTGTCTTGCTAAGCCTGCGTTCAGTCAATGTTTTGTTTAAAATCAAAGCACCGAAGCTGCACTACCTGGGCTGCTACGTCTCTTAGCCTCTAAGAGGTTCTGGGCATCTCAGTCTCAGTAAAAGGACAAACACCAAGACCCAGATTGACTAAATACTCACGCAATGCAGCAGCTAAAAATGCTGTGCTGTGTTGCATGAGAAGGAGAGAGCGCTATATTTACAGAAATATGGCACCCTCCTCCCCTGTCCCAAGTGCCGGCGCTCAATCAGGTAGCCATTCGCCATGCACACACCTTTGAACCATCGTGCAAGGGTGTCTGCATGAGTTTACCATAGGTTTTCTACTGGAAGGATACCCTACCAGTATCAAATACCATGCTTAGGCTAACTTTAAAACTTTTTGAACTTTGTATGTGTGCTGTACAGTGTAGCATACATGAAAAGTCAGAAAAGAAAGGAGAAATAATGATAGGGCATATTTGAAATGGATGCTATTTTTTTTACACAAACCACCATCTACTGTTTTTTTAGTAAATAGGATTTTGCATCAAAAACCTTGAGTGGTTGCATGGACATGCTCATGCACCATCCATGTAAGCCCCCTTGGCGCTAAGTAATTCAAAGTAGCACTAAGCACTGCTTTGCGTTACTTTCAAGTGATTTTTCTGTAAGTAAATAGAGAAAGAAAGAGTTTGCTGCAATTTGTATCATTTTTGTGATGCAGACACAACACAAAATCTTAGTAAAAATAACCCCAAATTCAATCTCTGAGGCCGGGAAGCGATCAATGTCGCTCTTCTCTAAAATACCCTGAACACACTGGTGCAAAATGGACAGATGGTCTGATGTAGGAGGAAGAGGTGGCGAGTGGAAAGGAATGGCACAGCATTGTGACTTCCTGCAGAACCCACCTGTTGGAATTTATGGCTTGGCACTGGCGGAGAAAATAAGTTATCCTGTTTCTCATGGGCTGGTTGTGTCCTGCTAAACTAAACCAGCTTGGAGTCTGCTGCAGAAGGGGCTAGGGACTGGGACGTTTGCTGTCCCTGGTGTCCTGAATGCTGTTTGCCACATTCCCAAACTCTACCCTGGAAGAAGTGCTGGTCATTAGGGTGGTGATCCTTGGCACTTGTTTCAAACCGAATAAATCTTTCGCCTTTTACTAAAGACAAAAACCCTAGCGAAGCTTCGAAAAAGGGCATAATTGTTGGGGGTACAGCCTTGTGGGTGTGGAAAGACCAAGGGAGCGCGCAGTAGTTCTTCTCTCTCGAAAGCACACAAGGGCAGAGTTGACCTTCTCACCAAAGAGTCGACACCCATCAAAAGCCTTATCTGTAAGTGACGCCTGAGCATTCCTTGAGAAGTCCATGGATCTCATCCACTCATGGCGCTGTAGCACAATGCTAATGCCAATTGCTCTGCCTAAGCAGTCTTATGTGTCCAGACCTGACGGGATGATATACTTGGCAGCATCCTAGCCATGTTGAATGGTCTCTGCCAAACTGGTGTGTAATTCTTCCGGCACTGCTGATAAGATCTCAGTGGCAGAGTCCCATAAAAGTACATTCCCGGCAAATAATTGGTGTGAGGACGATGCAAAGGGAAGAAAACATCCTCTTCCTAAATGACTCATTTCTTTTCAAAGCTATGTCCAAGGGTGCTGTGGGGAAAAAACAAATGTTAAACCTGCTAGTTGAGGCCATTACGACCAGGCTCTCAGGAGTAGGATTCGGCATTAGGAAGGCAGGCACACCCAGAATGGGTATGTGGCCATTCTGTCTGTTTACGGGTGAACAAGAGCAGGAATTAGGCAAACACATAACGATGATGGATGGAGAGCCGAAACTTTTCAGACACTCACCCATAGTCATAGATCTTGGTTGAATCCATCATCGCACTTTAGCTCACTTCGCCACCCCACTTAAGACCCAGCTATATGCAAATCATTCTTGACCCTGTGCCTCATGGGAACTGTCCACCATGAACAACCAAGCCAGGTCTTCCCTCGACCGGAAACAAGCATCCTGGGACCGGTTTCGGGGTAACACCCCTCATCAGCCAGGCTAGCGTGAATCCAGTGGCAAAGTCCAGACCCTGGACTGGAAACAAGCACTCTGTGACCGGTTTTGGGGTAACACCCCTTATCAGCCAGTGACAAAGTGAGCAAGTGACCCACGTCTGGGCACACCCTGCCAACTTAGGGCTAATAAAGCAAACACAAAAAGATGATGGACGTAGTGCCGAAACTTTCAGACACTCACCCCTAGTCACAAATCTGGGTTGAATCCATCCTCATTCTTTAGCTCCACTTCGCCACCCCACTTAAGACCCAGCTGTATGCAAATCAGTCATGACCCTGTGCCTCATGGGAACAGCCCAGCCCGAACTGCCAAGCTAGGTCTTCCCTGGACTGGAAAGAAGTATCCTGGGACCGGTTTTGGGGTAACACCCCTCATCAGCTAGGCTATTAGGAATCAGCCATATGGGTGTCAGTCAGGACCTCAGTGAACTGCAGTCCGGTTCAGATGTGGATTGTCTGGGTTGTAACACTTTTGTGGGGACGTTGGTTTATATCTTAATTGTAGGCAATTGCAGATTTAGGACCTCAGTGGCCTGTTTAATGATCATGCCGAATGAAGCGCACTACGCTGTGCAAGAGCGTGGGGAGAGACCAGACCCATGGGCATGGGGAAGTGTCTAACCTCTGGCCATTTGTAGGTCTATATAAAAATTGTCATCATCATATTATTAGGAGATTTTGTCACCATAATCACCAAAAGTTGGTTGGCTTTGATTAGAGTCCGATATGAACAGTTGTTTTAGCACTAGGGGGTTGGGTCCTAGGCAAAGGCACTGTCCTATTAGAGTGAGAGTGTATGTGGGCTGGCATCGTAGAGACTAAGGTCCAGTCCAGCTTTGGCCGAGGCTGAGGCTGAGACAGATTTGGTTCAGAGTTGGACAAAACTATAGGATTGTCGTCCTCCTCTGGAATCGGCGGCATTGGTGCCAAAGCTTCCATGGCAGGAACTGAAGAGTTGGCTCCAGAGTTGGAGCTGGACCCAAAGCAGGGTCAGTAGGCACCGATGGCACCATGGGCAGATCCACTGGCAGTAACCCAACTGGATGTCTCCATGCATCCAGGGTGCATGAAGGCGCAGCAGAGGGAGCCGTAGGATGCGGAAAATGCAGAGCAGGGCCTCCTTAAAGGCCTCAATCTTGTGTCACTGATAAACCTAGGAATTTTGGGTGCACTAAAATAAGCTGAGGAACCTTCTCCTCAGTAGGGAATGGAGAGTGAGATTGTGGGGCACCTTGACAATTTTGTAACTTCTCAAAGTGGCAAGCTGCAACCAGGCCTGCTTGGACTTCTCGTGTTACTTTTTGGACTTCCCAAACACTTGTACAGTTACAAGACCGGCCCGAGAGTGTGAACGGGTCTGTGTCCTTGACTTTGAACAGGAGCAGTGCTTTAATTGGGCTGGTACTGCCCAGTACGGAGTACCGGCACTATATCATTTTCAGAGGGAGGGTACCGGCACTTCTCAAGAGAGACGTAATACTTTTAATTTGAGAGTACCAGCACTTCTCAGAAACAAGCAGGGCCTCTGTTACAGAGTAACTGCACTTCTATTTTTCCATTTCAATCCCTTAAGAGGAGAGACACTTGCGCAACTGCTTTCAGTGCTCGGCAACGTACAGCTTGACTTTGTGATACTGGGTCGTCTTTGGGTGATTAGGCACAATCGTCACATGACATGCAGCCGTGGCCCATCATCAAACATCAGACATACCTTGTAGAGATCCATCCCAGACATTTGTTTATGACAGTCCTAACAAGGCTTAAACCCTGTTGTTTTATGAGGAGACATTTTCCCCTGCACACAGGAAAACATTATTTTTTTTTAAAAATTTGATCTCTTGACCAATCTATGTCACACTTGAAAAGAACAAGCAGAAGTATCAGACAATGGTCTCCACTGTACTTAGTGCACATTTGTTAAAAGGCTTAAAATTACTGCCGAAAATAAAAATGCTATTACCTCTGGACTTAGCATCTCAACAAAACAAACAGAGGAAATTGTGTTCTATCACTTCTATTTGAGTTTTATTTCCACTAATTTTTGTATGAGAACTACTTTTATTTAATTTTAAAATGTCAGGCTTTTCAAGGAAGAATGAATGCAAAGTGAGATTTTTTTTCCATGTAGCACGCATTTGCGGCATGAAGCATGTCTAGACTTTTGAAATTATAAATAACTTTGTAAAGGATGGGTTAAAGTAGAATCAGATTTGACGAATTCGAACGGAAACTATAACTTGTCTTTGATAGGTAAACAAGTATTATCTCAACTTTATTTTATGAGGCATGAACTATAACCCATCTGAGTTACTTTTGATACTGTCTGTCAGGACGGGGCGGCATGATTCATGCATGTTCACATATGTTGTGACCTTTTTCCCTAAAGATGTCATATGAGAATGTTTTATCTATGTAACTCTACATAATACTTTTTTTTATTTCAGCTTACAAGCTGTTCCACGACGCGTATTTTCTTTTCTGTGTTTCAGACATATGTATGCATGTTATTTTCTCTTTCTTTGTCAAAAACCTAGCAGACCTCCATTCTAAAATCTTCAAGTTGGCAATACATTCTCCAACTTATCCGCATGTGGTTAGTTAATGAACATGCATTGCTCTTAAATGGGCTTTTTGTAAAGTCATATGTTTTACCTTGTGAGGCAATTTTCTTTTCTCTGGGGGTATGTTCCAGGACAGGGTGTTAAACTTGCGGCGTCACTGAAAGACTTCAAACATTCAATGCACGTAATGTTATTCTTCAAAGTCAGCTGTTTCATTGCACAGGAGCGAATGAGATAACGACCCTTATTTCTGAGGCGGCAGGATAGAGCCACATTCTACAATACAAGTAGAACATTAGTTCCCTTGAACGCACCTATTCCACACACGCTCCCAGCCCTCATGCATGCCTACCCCTGGAAACACACTCGGATACCAAACCAAGGGCGACATTTGGGTGTGGCAATATTTTATACTGAATGGCTACTTTTTTATAGCGCCCCATTGCCTTGGTATTGCAGACATTTTGGCATTTATCTTTTAAAAGCCTCCCTGTTGAAGGTACCTACCACAGAATTAAGAGTGTGAAAACATTATTTAACCTCCCCCCCCCCCCACCCACCCATGTTCTGCCACTGTTTCTTCTGTCTGTATTTGATGGTAAACTCCAAGGCTTAGCGAGATGAGTAATCTTTTCATAGGCTCACTGCAAACGTGTTTTTATTCTAGTGTTTCTTAGAGTTGAGGGGTTAGCGTTGCCAGGATGAGTTAGTTGACACATACATTGCTTGGCAATATTGCCGTTTTTTAAATTCAGTGTGTCACTTTCTTATTCTTCCAGTGACATTTTGATGGCATGTGCTTATAAATTCAGTTTTTTCTAACTCTTTACAGACGTCTATGTAGTCGCTGAAAACCCATACTTAAAGTTATTCTTGAGTTGAAATCTTTTACTGCTGTCTAGCTGTGCACCATCTGTTTCTTTAGCTGTTGGAATGCGAGTATCCCACGTAATAATAACTTATTTTTCTGTAATTTCCCCTGGCTCATGCCTCTACTATTTTTACAGTACTGGAATATTGAAATGTTTACCTAATGTTTCACTCTTGCTGTGTACAATTACTCAGCCAAGGGGATTTCCCAACAAGCGACCAGATGTGGGGCTGTGTCTGGAACTGTATAACAGAATCTGCACCTTTCTGATTTTCAGCTTCTTTTCTATGCTTTCAGTAAATGCCAAATTAATGTTATGTTATGGTAATTTTATTTATATAGCGCATTAATGCCCGGGGGCGTCTAAGCGCTGTTTGTTTCAGTTGCGAGTGTGATCACGAATGCTGGCAGAGTTAACCCAATTTAAACAACCAGGTCTTTACAGCTTTCCTAAAAGAAAGAATGCTGGGTTCATTTTTAATAGTTAAAGGGAGCATATTCTGTATTTGGGTTGCTTCCATCACAATGCTCTCCACCCCCCTCCCCCCCATCTAGTTTTTTTTTTTATCTGGGCTGTATCAATAGATTAGCAGAGGCCAAGTGAAGTTTACTAGCTGGAACATACTGCCTGAAACTTTGGTTCAGAAAGGCTGGGCCCAAATTGTGGATTGCTTTGTAGGTTAGGCAGAGTGCCTTAAAGTTTATTCTTTGTTTAATGGGGAGCCAGTGTAGCTCTTTTATAGTTTTTGAGCCACTGAGCAACATTTAGGGATTTTTAGTAGGAGTCTGGCCGCAGCGTTTTGTAATACCTGAAGTTTATTCAGATAATATTTTGGAGTTGTCAGAAGCAGACTGTTGCAATAATCTATTTTAGCGAGAACTATTGCTGTAACTAGGGTATTTTGTAGGCTAGCTGGTATAAAAGGCAGGACTTTTTTGATTATTCTGAGGGTGTTAAAAGTGGAGGAAGTGACTGTATTTACTTGCTTTGTGAAATTGAGTTTTGAATCGATAATCACTCCTAGGTTTCATACTTTTTCTACTGGGGGTGGGAACTAGGCCCATAGGGGTTGGCCATACTTCAGGGCCCCAAAAATGTAATTCAGGCCCAAACAGTAGTACCTCGTTTGTTTCCGAGTTCATTTTAAGGCAATTTTTTTCCATCTAACTGTGAACAGCTATCATGCAGTTCTGAAATCTGTTTCCAGTACTACCTTCATTTTTCTCTGTGGAGACGACAATGTGAGTGTCATCCGCATAGGATGTGAGTGAAAAACCAAAATGTCTTATTGGTGCTGCTAATGCAGAGACATAAATGTTAAAAAGAGTAGGGCTCACGGATGATCCCTGTGGGGCTCCACAAGGCAGGGAGAATGAGTGAGCAGTGAAGTTTTCAAATTTCACTACTTGTTCTCGATCTGCCAGGTAGGATTTCAGCAGGCTCCGCGCCCGGCCTGAGATTCCACATGTCTTTAGGCGGTTTAATAGTAGTTGGTGGTTGACAGTGTAAAAAGCCGCCGAGAGATCAAGCATGATCAGGGCAGCCTCTTTTCCCCGATCTAATACCTGCCTGATCTCTTCAGTTGCCTTGAGCAATGCTGTCTCTGTGCTGTGGCCTGTCCGGAAGCCAAACTGTGTCCTATCCAGGAGTTTGTTTGTCTCAACAAAGGAGACAAACAAAGGAGTTGTTTGTTCAAAAACTTTTCCGCTATTTTCGCAGGTAGTGGAAGACGGGAGATTTGTCTATAACTGCTTGGATCTTTGCGATCCAGAGAAGCTTTCTTTAGAAGAGGGATCACAACTGCTTTTTTCCAGATCTTAGGAAACGTTCCTGTCCCACACATATTTTGGAAAATAGGCGTTAATTTAGATGCAGAAGTTTCTGCTGCTAATTTTATTATATTAGGCGGACATGGTTCCTCTGGTGATCCCGAGGTGGCACTGTTTAATAGCTTTATGATGTACTCTGTTGATTGCGGACTAAATTCCTTCAGAGGCTTGGATAAATTAAGGTCATGATCTCCCTCTATTCCAAGTGCTGGCTCTGTGCATGCTTTTTAAAAAATTATTTTTATTAAACAGTCGTCAGTAGCAAAATACAGCATAATCATGAGCCATGCTTTATATATCTTCAGTGCAATACTGCACCATCTACAATCAATAATTGTACATGACAAGCAACACGATACAATCAGGGTCCCAGTCCAACACCTATCCCACCCGCCACCCCCTCCCTCTTCTAACTCTCAGGCATCTCCCAGTTGCCCCTGTAAGACTTCCACTGTTGCCACACTTTTTCCCATTTCTTGGGACATTCCCTGCTTTCATATACTGTTTTTTCCACAGGGCTCTGCGCATGCTTGATAGTCTGGGAAGTTTTTATTAATTTTTTCCACTTTCTGTAGGAAAGGGCTGATCAACATTTGTAATTTTGGTATTTTGTTTGGTTGTTTATTCAGTTACTGTGCGAAAAAGCTCTTTGGTTAAGTCTTTGGCGTTCTTGATCTTATTTGTAAAATATGCTACTTTAGCTTTTACAATCTCGTTTTTATATACTGCTATTAACGGTAGGTATTTTTCTTTTTCTTCCTCCCTATATGATACTCTCCGTTTTCTTTCCTGTTTCCTACAGTTTTGCTTACATTTTCTAAGCTCTGGGGAGAACCAAGAGGCTGATGGGTTTTGGCGTTTGTGTTTTATCATTTTAACAGGTGTTACTTGGTTTGAAGCTGTTTCCAGCCATTTATCATATTGTTCGGCTGCTGTCTCCACGTCATTTCCTATCTCTACCTAAATCTGTTTTAGGGTACTATTGAAATGGTCCTCTTTTACATTTCGGCAGTTTCTTGACTGGTGGCAGATGTCATTTTTCGCTGTGTTCCGGTTGGGTTTCGGAAGCCGCAGGTCAAAAAATATTGCTTTATGATCGGTCCAAGTTACCCCGGTAGTCTTTATATTGACTAGGTTGGGATTGTTAGTAAAAATCCCATCCACAGTGTGCCCTGCTTGATGGAATGGTTCTGGAACACTTTGCTCTAGGCCAAAAGCAGAGAGAGTTTGAAGGAGTAGGGCGGTGTTAAAACTGACTCTGTCTCCAAGTGATAATTAAAATCTTCCAGGAATGCACAATTGCTTCCTAGAATAAAGTTTTCCATAATATCTGCTATTTCTTTGGGAAAATCTTTCCTAGGTTTTGGGGTCTGTAGAGCAATATACCCTTAAATGATAATTATTTAGTGCTCTCTATCAAGAATGTAATTGCTTCTCCAAAAGAGTATATGGATGGTTGAAAACTCCTTGTTAAGTCTTCCCTCACAATGATTGCTACCCCTCCTCCCCGCTTGTGTTTTCTATTGCATGTATAGATGTTGAAGCCTTTCTGGAGTGCTGTTTGTATATCTATTTCACAGGTGGTGTCTGCCCAAGTTTCTGTGACAAAGGCGATCGATGGTCTATATGTCTCCATAAATAAATTAAATTAATTGCTGTGTTTTATTAGGGATCTTGTATTTAATAATGCACACGATATCTTATTATTTTTTGTTGTGACTTTAGTACAGAAACCATTTTGAGAATTGATTTCTAGGTTAGTAGTCTTCTTCTGTTTTTGGGTATCCCTAAAGACTTTATTATCTGGGTCTGTTTTAGTCTCTGAGAAAATATTACTGGGTTTTGTTTTTAGTTTAAGTCCGCAGTTTAAGCATCGTTTGAACTGTAGCATATTTGTACAGCCTTCCCTTTTACCTTTATTAAGATTTAAAATTGTATCTCGAGTCAGTTTTCCTGGTTTGTAAAGGCCAGAATTTCCAGCCTAGGCCTGGTTGAGGTGCTAATGGGCGCAGACGGGCTTGCCTTTGGCACGCCAGCGGCACGCCCACTGCGTGCGTCCACTGCGCGCTTGGCTTTCCATCTGTTTTATGCGTCCTCCCTGGAAATGGTGTCCTCCCCGGAAAATGATTCCCAGCTTGAACGCTAACTCGCTCCAAGATGGCAGCCCGAATTTTGCACTCTGTGTTCTCTCCGTACAATCGGGAGCCCCCGGCGACGGACCAGAGTCAGAGGCCCCAGTTAGGTATGTATTTGAAAACAGGTTATTCAGGTTTAAAATCAAGTTAAAATGTATCGGTAAAATATAGGTGAGATTAGATGATTAAAATGTTTAAACAGAAGGCAGCGCGCAGCGTCGTACTTTCACTCGCCTCTGCTAGGCGCTTGGCTTTCCATCTGTTTTATGTGTCCTCCCCGGAAATGGCCTCCTACCTGGAAAATGATTCCCAACTGGAAAGCTAACTCGCTCCAAGATGGTAGCCCGACTTTTGCACTCTGTCTCTCTGTACAATCGGGAGCCCCCGCGATGGACCAGAGAGTCAGAGGCCAAAGTTAGGTATGTGACCAGTTTCAGGGCATTACCCTTTATCAGCCAACAAATAGCTAATCTGTGCTTAATCCTCTGGTAGCATGGCACAAGTAGTCAGGCTTAATTTAGAGGCAATATGTACAGTATTTATGCAGCACTTTACACATAAATAAAGTGAAAACACATTACAAGAAAAATCCCATACCAATTTAGAAAAAATACGATAAAATGTAAGAAATTATTTAAGACCAAAACGACAACAGTCCAATCAGTAGAACCAGAGATATGCTGTTTCAACATTTTAAGTAAAAATAGTGCCTTAAAGCACAAAGCAGTGGTTATCTGGTCACAAAGTTACAAGTTTAGGCTGACTGTAATGGAGTGCGGGCCGGCTACAGAAATCAAGTTAGGCATGGTGATCAAAAGTACCTTAAATCCTGGTTTGTTGAGTGTTGCGATATCCGACGTCGAGGATGAGTTGTGCAGCAGCGGTTCTGAGGAGCTGCGTGGGTGCGATGAGGAATCCTGCATCTCCGTTGAGGATGTCGTCGACGAGGAGCTTGTGATGTGAAGGCCACATTGAGGATGTGTCCCACAGAGACGGTTCTGAGGTGACTGCAAGATGACAGAATCGGAATTTGGGCCCGGGAGAGTGCAGGACTTCACCCCCCGGCGTTCCCCGCGGCTGCATAGCAGCCAATGTCACTTTTGCACCAGGAGGTGCCTACAAGTTGTTCTCACCAGGTCTCCTGCAGTGCGGGACACGCGCGGGCATGCCCGGGCCAAGGGTGGGCCCGTTTGCGGCCGAAGGAGACTGGGCTGGGCCACCCCCTTAACATCGTCACTGCCAACAGACATAATGCGTAAGTGCAAACATCCACGTAGTCAGGATCAGGGGAGTGCAAGAGTGAAGATGCCTAGGAATTCTGCCTCCATTATATCTTACCTGATCTCCGCAGTGGGGCCCCTGAACAAGGAAATCCATAACGCAGAGGTTGAGCTGGGTTTAAGCCCTGACATGCCTGGGAGTGCAAATGCAAACGTAACAGACAGCCCATCGAAAAATCCTGTTCCCATTGAGCCGAGAGTATGGATAATTGAGTAGGGAACAGGGGTAAATGCACTTGACCCTGTGATTGACTGGCAAGGGGGGCTGGTGTGGCGAATGAAGAGGCCTGTAGAGGTGATGGATTTAGGCAGAAGGCCCCACCATCCAATCTAGGGAAGGAGAAGGGGAAAAAAAGGCCAACCAAACCTGGACATTTATCTGCGGATGCGACCCATAATCAGGTTGGAGATTTGGACGTATGTGTTGAGACAGCAGTGCAGAAAGTGATGGCGAACATTTACAATTCATGGTTAGAGCCCATTCTCTTGAACATGCTAAAGACATTGCTATGCTGTTTACCACCGTAGAGGGGATTAAGGCTAAACTGGAATGCCTTGAGACCCAATTAGGGGGCTCAAAAATGGCATGTGCAACCCCATCTTTCGGGCACAAACACAGCCCACAGGTGATAGCAGGGTGGACGGAAATCAAAATCTACCAAAGAATAGCGCTGAACGTAACTCTGTAGTCAATTTAGGAGCACCCATAGGGTGTCAGGCAGGGGAAAATACTTGTTGCAATATTGAGCCACCTAGAGGTCTTTTGCCAAATGCTAAGGCTTTGGCTCAGAGCAGGTGCCAAGGGATTGATGGGGCTAAAAGCGGGATTAACAGCAGTAGACTCCATCAGCCCCCAGAAGCCACTCCCCTAGTTGCCATACTTACAGGGGTTCCCCCACTGAGAGAGCATAGACTGGAATCCACTATGGAGTTGCTACGTAAAACTAAACATTCATGCAGTCAACAGTCCAATAGTGGGTTCAGTGTTTCCTCACTTGTTATAATGGCTAGACGAGTGGGGTGGGTCAGCCCCAAACCTACACAGATTGATGGCGACTGCAAGGTCATTCATTTTGACAGTGCAGATATCACGGGGCAGTTATATAGGGCTGGTCCCAAGGAGGGTCAGGGGGGCATTAGGGCGTTGCCACTGGGTTTCTTTTACCCACCCTCCAAGGGGGTACAGTCACTGGGTGGTACTTCCCAGGGGCTTTGGCCCCATTTGGATAGTCGAAATCGCCCCACTCTCCGCTCAAACACTAGGGAGGAGACTTGTCTTGCTACGTCTCACCGGAGTTTAGCAATTGACCCGAAGATGCCAATTGGGTCCCCAGAGAGGACCGCCGAAGAAAATAGTTTACTTTGCCAAAATAGATTCCTCCCCTTGTCCTTTTTAGATGAAAATGACTGACTGGTATCGTCTGGCTGTCATCAGAGTAACATCTGTGAATACATTAAAGGGCAGGATCTAGAGGAGATTAACCTTCCTAACTGCAATATTAATAGTTGGAATATCGCCGGTCCTTGAAGCAAAGAAAGAGGATCTCAGGTGGCAAAATTTGTTAAAAGAGCAAGATATAGTTGGGTTACAGGAGACCTGGGATATGGACAACAATTTTTGGGTGGATGGGTACAAATCCTATAGTTCCCTGCGCAACCATCTCCGTCAGGCAGAGCAAGAGGGGGCCTTTTAATGCTTTTTTCACTTAAATTGTCAGGGGCCCATAGGATGGTGGATGTGGGTTCTTACAATTGAACTGTTAATCGAATTCACTGTTTACAACTCGATCAAAGTGTTGTTTGTCAATTTTTATAATTCAGGTGAAAGTAGTTTTTTAAACGAACATTTACTTAAACTGAATTTTTTTTTATAAATGTATCGATCGAAGCAAACCACGTATTATTCAATCATAATTATGGGCGATTTTAATATTCACGTATGTGATTTGAACTGTCTGGCTGTGGCCTAAAGGAGAAATGGGAAAAGTTAGGGGGTGAAACCTGTCTGAAAACAGCTGATCAAGGATGGACGCTAAAATGGCCAAAAGTACTCCTGGACCTCCTTTTTCAGGACCTCTGTGAGAAGGCTGGGGACATGTTTGTAACCTTTCTCGATAACTCCAAACAGGGGCCGGGGGTTCTTTTAGCCTTCGAAGGCATCTGTGCGCAGGTAGCGTCAGACCTCACCTTACCAACAAGATTTAGGCATACTATAGGAGAGAAATGTTTCAACAGTAACTGCTCTGAAGCACACCGAAAATTGATAGTAGAACTGAAAAGGGCCCCACGAGACCGAGACTATATAGCTCAGTTACGAAAGGAGTACAAGTTTGCCCTATCCATACGAAAGAAGGAAATTAAAGAAGAAGCTTGGAGTGCTCTACTATCAGTAGAGGTTATAAAAGATAGTTCTGGCTTCTGGGCCATTGTTAACAAACCTTATTTTACCAGGATAGGGAATGCCCCCATTGAATGCAATATAACAGAAGCCCAATGGCTTTCTCATTTTGAAGCCATATATGAGGCCACTGATAGCCTGGAAGCACCAACTAGTTGTGAACTTAGGAGGGCCTCCCCTACAATAGTTTTTAATGATGGTGATGTGGAATTGGCAATTACGCAAATGATTAGTAATACGGCCCCCGACCCTGATGGTGTTCCGGCCGATTTATATAAACAAAATCCATCCTTCTGGGCTACAATCTTGATAAAAGTTTTTAATGTGTCAAGTTGTCAGGGTTTCCCGGCATCGTGGGCATCTTCTACCATCATTCCGGTTTTTAAAAAGGGTCAGGGAGGGGACCCACGCTGCTATAGGCCAATTTCACTAATAGACTTCGCAGTTACAGTTTTAGGGAAATTGATTTTAACTAAGCTAATGGTTTGGCTGGAAGAAAATGAGTTTTTAACTAATTTTCAATATGGTTTTAGAAGTGGTAGGGGTACTTTGGATCAGTGTCTAAACTTATATTTATTAGCAGGCAAATACACTATAGCTAAAGCGGCTATGCTACAGCTGGCATTCATGGATCTTTCGTTGGCTTATGACCTGGTAAATAGATCCAAGCTCTGGACACATAAAAGGTTCCTGGGGGTCTAGTGGACTGCCAGGTGACATCCCCCTCATGCTCTTTCACCTCTTAGGGCCCAGACCATCAGTCTTGAAGGGCCCTGGGCTCCACAGGCTACATCACCCACACTTTGTGGCCAGGCTGAAACTCAACTAGAGTGGTCTTCTTGTCATACTGCTGTTTTTAACCTCCTGGCTTCCTGGTCCTCCTTCGCCTTCTTCCAGAAGCACTTCATCTGGGTGTGGAGGACCAGCATGTAGCTGACCACCTCCTGGGGGACTTTCTTGGGAGCTTGCTCCCATGTCTCCTTCACCAGGCTGAGAGGCCCTTTGACATGGTGCCCATACAGCAGTTCAAAGGGGTTGAATACAACTCCCTTCTGCGGTATTTCCCTTTAGACAAACAACAGACATGGCAAGAGGATCTACCACTTCTGCCTCAAGAGCTCGGACAGGCTCATGATCTTGACTTTAAGAGTCTTTTTGAACCTCTCAACAAGCGTATTGGTTTGGGGATGATAGTGTGTGGAGAACTTGTATGTTAGCCCACACTTGTCCCACATGGACTTCATGCACGCTGACAAAGTTGGTACCAAACCAGATACTACCTCCTTGGGGTAACATACGGGTGCCCTGGCCACTACGAGCATCATCACTGTTCTCAGAGGTATAGCCTCCAGGTAGGTGGCATGCTCCATCAGGATGAACCTGTTGCCCAGGGCTGTCTTGGGATCCAGAGGACCAACAATGTTGATGCCCACTTTCTCAAAGGAGGTGCCAATGACTGGAAGGGGAACCAGGGGCATGAAAATGTATGTGTGAAGAAACAATCACACATTTTTTGCTGATGGTGCATAGTATGTAGAAAACAATGTATTTTTGCGGATGCTGAACCGCATCAGGAAAAAGCACTGGTTAAATCCAAAAGGTCGAAGTGGAAGGAGCTACTGCCTTTGCAAATGCTTGATTTTTTGTGTTCTTAGCTCAGGAAAGCCCAGGAAAGTACAGTTCAATGAACTCAGGATGGGTGGAACAAGGTGAAACTAAAGCCAGGTCAAGAAAGGATCTGTCAAAGAAGTTTGTTTTTGCCACAGTTGCAGTTTTTGCTACTACATTGTTTCTCATAAAGGAAACATATGAAGGTTATTGTTCTGTAATTAACCTGAGAATCCAGAAAAGCTTCCTCGTTTACAATCACTTTAATACTAGAACCATTTTCTTCCTCTGCCACTTGCTACTCACTGATGACTGGTTCGTAGTTACATCGTTAAAATGCACACCAGTTTATTTTAGTAGTAGAAGACTGTGTTACTGTTGGCCGGGTTTCCGTCATTATGGTTTAGAAACAGAGATTTCACATGCTTCCGCTTTTCACTCTCATTAGGCCACAGGCATTCACTCTAGTTTACAAATAGCTCAATGAATGGTCGGATTTGCGGTTCATTTGGACAATGGTTTTCTGATGATTTGCCAACCCCAATTCCCTTGCTGAGTCCTTGGTTTTTTAAGGTTCAACATTTTAACTCAATATACCTTCCTGAACCATTCCTTCAAGAAGGTGAAGTGTGGAAAAGATTTAAGGGGACTTCTCTCCTACCAGTGCCGCCTTAATAATTTTGGCTATGGTCATTGGTCTGTTTTCAAGTGTGATTTAGGTGATTTTCATGTGTCCTTTATACTCATCTCCAGTCTTTCCTGGAGAGCATTGACTGGTCTCACTGATGAAGGTATGATTATACTAAACTTAGAAGCCATGGGAATAATTGCTGTGTAGCTTCAAGATATGGTGACAAAGAACAGTTGCACCCCTCTTTCCACATCTCCTGCCCATCATCAACAAATGTTAAACTTAAATGTCTTGAAGCTTTGGCCAGAATTGTTTATTATGCTCACCCCTGCAAATGACAGCAGGAGTTTTTTCTGTGCTCTTTAACATGGTCATCATTTTGGCGGTTTACTAGATAATCATTTTGATGTGTTGGTGGTTCGCTGATTTTGTCATAATTAGACTAGTAGTTTCTGAAATTCTGGTGAATTTACAAGATCTCAGGTCAGGCAGTCCACTTTATAAAAATGAAATTAAATACTAGCATTTTTAAAGTGCAAAGTTACCTCCGGAGAGGTGTCCCGGTGCTGGGGGTCATCGGGAAGATTAAGTGAGCTATTGCCCAGAGTCACATGGTGCTGGGCTAACCTGCCGCGGGTGCCGGGGATCGAACCGCAAACTCGTAGTCCGGAGTCAGGCACCCTGGCCGCTGCGTCACACCACCAAACATGTCTAAAGTGTTGATGGTTCAACAGTCCCTAGGTGACTGCGGTAATCATGTCATGCAACATTGCTATAAAAATAACGTCTTTACTGAAAATAGCATATGCAGCAGCAGTCTTTTCTGTCTAACATCTGTTATTATATAACTTTCTGTTATCAATGCCACACTGAATAAGGCAGCCACTGTAGCGCAGTCATTTTCAGAATAGGAGAGCATCTGTTCCTGAAGCTCCTTGGCTGGTAGAAATGTGGGGTAACCTACCTGCAGTTTTAATGACCGAAAGTGAAAAACATGGAGTACACACACTGGCTGAAAAGGAAAAGATGATTAGGTCCTATATACACCTTTTTCATAAATGCATTAATCTTTTTACCAACCGCGGTCAAAGGGGATATGTTCTCATATCCCATGCAGCCTTTTCCAGCCACGTGTGAGGGCATAGATCTAACAAACTATTGGACAACTCTACGTCATTTTTTGTTGTTGTTTTCAATTAATAGTCTTACTTTTCTTACACATATGCTTTGATTTCGCAAGGGGCCAGTCAAAAAAATTTGCTTGTGTATGTGTTCTCCCTAATCCTGGACATGAACTTTGACAGGATGATTTTCTCCAGACCTTTCCATTCTCATCTGATGATGTCTTTCACCGATCGATGAACTGCTATTGTTGAAAATGGTTTTGCATTTTATTTGCATGTATACAACTCCAAGGTGCTTAGCACAGAGGTAGCACAATCTATCATACAGTGTACTAGGTTGTTAAAAATTCGAGTTGTAGTGTGGTCTATGTGGGAGGTGTTGTGTTTGAAGACCGCAGTGGTGTCTTATCCTGCCTTAGTGTGTAGTAGAGCAAAAAGGCGTAAGGGATGGAATCCATGCGCTTTGTCTTAATTAAGTGTTCGGTCTAGTTGGAAGGTTGTGTTATGATAGTGGCCTCTCAGGGATGTTGTGTGCGAAAAGTAGCAGAATGCACTTCTCCAATCACTGGGAGCAAGTGACAGCACTTTTCTTAAGAATGGAATGAAAAATAGTTGTGCAAGTCTACTTGCCTTGAGTGGGAACAGGTTCCACTTCTTTAGTGGTATGATCCTGAGCCATCTCATGTTCATGTTCCCTTGTCAGTGATAGAAACCGATTATTCTTTGTCATGGTTCTGCATACTTTTTGGGGGACACGCCAGATCTTTTACTTTCGAATTTGTTCTCTTCAGGTGCCCTTATTTATCCCCTTCCGGAGTATTCACCGAATTTTCCAGAGGCTTTGGTTGATGTTATAGTTCCTTTTTGTCTTCAATACTCACATTTCACTGTTGTTGGTGATATCATACGCATGAAGATATTATTAGTTCTTAGTCAACTTCTTCATTGACTAATGCCCTGTTAGCTCTTAAATTAACACAGCTGGTCTGTGGCCCCACTCGTGTTGCTGGCCACACTTTTGAATACATTCTTTCCACTTTTTCTACTCTTTTAGTGGGCTCACCTTCCCATTCATTTTGTATGATCATTATATAGTCCCTTTTTAGGTCTCGGACTGATGTACAAATACGATTCCAGAAGCCTCGTCCAAGCTCCGCCTTCAGCTGTGATTCGTGCGCGTCCTTTGGGGTCACGAATTATGCCAAAGGCAGTGCAATGATTGCACTGTAGGCATGTCAGTCCTTCATTGTTGCCAACCTGTCTCCTTTGATCCACGTCCTGCGGGATTGGATCGTTTACTTGCGGAGGGACACGGCCTCCTTCAATTACTCAGTAAGCACTATATAATTTTTAGGGTAAGTGAGGGCGGCCCTACTGCCCCTATGGGGCTTGCTCCTAATCCTGGTGCGCTTCTGTCGTTTTGCATAATCCTTGTGCGCTTCTGTCGTTTTGTATTATGTTGGGAGGTGTAATTGTTTCATGTGAGCATTTTGTTTGTAGTAGTGCCCTGTCCGTGAATTTTCGCACCCCCCTCCCCCGCACGCACTCCGCTGTCCGTGCCTTTCCAGCCTCCTCTTGCCCCCATCCACTGCCATTTAAAAATGCTTGTTCACACCTCCCCCCGCACGCACTCCATGAATTTTCGCACCCCCTGCACGCACTCCGCTGTCTGTGCCTTTCCAGCCCCCTCTTGCCCCCCTCCACCGCCACTTCAAATGCTTGTTAGAAGTTGCGTTGGTCGCTTCTGTATAGGAGCCCTTAAGTTGTTCCTGGGAACCATTATTTCTCCCAGCCTCGCACACGGAAACTTGAATGTGTGTGTGTGTGTGCCTGTGTGTTTGTGTCCAAGTGTGTGCCATCTGTGTGTGTGCATATGTTTACCAATGGCATTCACAATTGCTAATTTGTTTAATCTTCACTGAAAAAAACATTATTCCTACGATGAATAATCCCTGTCCTTACTGCTAACAATTTTTTTTGACTTCCACTTTGAAACGAACTCATCCCTGCCCTAGACTAGAGTCAATTTCTGAAAGTTTTCCTTGTGGAAATAAGCACAGAAAATATTTGTGTACATCCACAACCTCACAACTTTGTGGATGTGCACAGTATTTCAACAACTTCATCACCTTAGAGCATGCACTCCCCTTCCACAAGAGCAGACTTACTGCTGCGTAACATTGTAAAATATTGGGGTAACATCACTTGTGAGCTAATGGACGTACCAATGTAAATTTATATATCGTGAATACTAAACAACGATGTGCACTCTGCATGTGTACGCTGAGTTTATACGTTCAAAGCGTTGTAAGGCTGTACCTAAAATTATAACTAATACATTAAGGTCCACGGTAAAACACTCAAAACAAATAGCATGCAACTGTAAAAAAAATACAAAAATGTCTTCACATACGCTTAACACATAGATTTAAAGTAATTTCTAAAGTCCGTAACTTTTTATTTCTTGTTATAGTTAAAGATAGACCGCAATAATATTTCTTACAACAAAAAAAAGATTCCGCCATTTTCAAAGAATTTCAGGAATACTCCTGGGAAACTACAACTGTCTCAGATTACCAAGAGGGTTTGCCGTGGATATCTGATTAGGTACACAGACTGTGCAAATGTGCATTCCCTCTCTCAGAAACGGGAAAAAACTTGTATACATGTTCCTGTGGTTGAACTGGGTCTGTGCACCCATCACATTTGTGGTTGTTCACAGACATCAGTTAGGGGCAGACATGTGCCACCCAGGGCTTGGCCCGTGGTGGCCCTGACACTGGCTTTTCTAACCCTGCTCTTGAGGGTCATGAAGTTGTGACAGGAACAAATATTAAGCAGAGCTCTGGTAGTCCAGGCTACTTTCTGTAGTGTACACTCCTTCCATTTCTGTGGCACCTCAGCTGCAAATATGAGGCAGCTTTGGGGCTAAAGGTTGCAAAAGGGGGCCATCCATGTAATGGTATCAAGACCAGAGGTTGTATTGTCACTTCCACTGCGCCTGACATTTTGCTGCAGTGACGTCTGAGGGGTTGTCTCCTTCCGTTCTATCCTAAAACAAGCATTGAAAATGCAATAGGTCTCGCCTTTGATTAATTTAAAGCCATTTGCTTTACTAATGGTATTGTATAGCAAATCAAATGGCTTTTTTACTTTTAGCGCGAGGCGCGCGCGCTAATTGCTAGGTAGACAAAATTGCCTGTCTTCTCCTTTTACAAATATTGAAACTCCTTAAAAAGGTCTGACATTAGTCTTGCCACGGAATGTTGCCATTGGTAAAGCTATTTAGTATTTTAGAGAATATTTTGATTTGCAACGTGGACAAATTGCCTGTCTTCTCCTCTTACAAATATTGAAGCTCCTTAAACAGGTCTAAAATTAGTCTTGCGACGGAATGTTGCCATTGGTAAAGCTATTTAGCAGTGTTGAGGATATTTGGTACGCAGGTTGTCTACGTTTTCCATATTTCACTTTTTTGATCCTTATGGACTGGGGGATCGCGTTTTTTCTAGGCTGTAAAGCATGGGGTGATTTTTGGCTGGCCTCTTCCAGCACACAATAAATTGGTGTTGAGATCGCCTCTGCATGGGATGAGGTGCTATGTCTATTCCCAAAATGTTACTGAAGGCTGCCTCTACTTCAACGGCTCATGATTCACACAAAATAAATCAACAAACCAAAAAGACGGATACACCATAAAATTAGGCTGCCATAAATCCCAGCATGCCCCTTTACCTTCCACTTAACCCTAACCCAATCAACAGAATTTCAAGTCAAACACTCAGACTGGAACCAAATACTCGCTCTCTACTACTCACTCTCTACTACTCACTCTCTACTACTCACTCTCTACTACTCACACTCTACTGCTCTCTACTACTCACTCTCTACTATTCACTCTCTACTACTCTCTCTACTACTCACTCTCTACTATTCACTCTCTACTACTCTCTACTATTCACTCTCTACTACTCTCTCTCTACTACTTGCTCTCTACTACTCTCTCTACTACTCACTCTCTAATACTCTCTACTACTCAATCTCTGATACTCTCTACTACTCACTCTCTACTACTCACTCTCTACTACTCTCTACTATTCACTCTCTATTACTCTCTCTACTCACACTCTACTACTCACTCTCTACTCTACTACTCTCTACTACTCACTCTCTACTACTCTCCACTACTCACTCTCTACTACTCTACTATTCACTCTCTACTACTCTCTCTACTACTCTCTACTACTCAATCTTTACTACTCAATCTCTACTACTCTCTACTACTCACTCTCTACTACTATCTACTACTCTCTCTCTACTACTTTCTCTCTACCACTCTCTACTACTCTCTACTACTGACTCTCTACTACTGACTCTCTACTACTCTTTCTACTACTCACTCACCACTACTCACTCTCTACTACTCAATCTCTACTACTCTACTATCTACTACTCTCTCTCGCTACCACTCACTACTCTACTACTCACTCTCTACTCACTCTCTCTCTACCACTCTCTACTACTCTCTCTACTACTCTCAACTACTCTCTCTCTATTACTCGCCACTACTCAATCTCTACTACTCTACTACTATCTACTACTCTCTCGCTACCACTCACTACTACTCTCCACTACTCACCCTCTACTACTCAATCTCTACTACTGAACTATTATCTACTACTCTCCCTCTACTACTCTCTACCACTCACTACTACTCTCTACTACGCACTCTCTACTACTCACTCTCTACTACTCACTACTACTCTCTCTCTACCACTCTCTACTACTCACTCTCTACTACTTTACTACTGACTCTCTACCACTCTCTCTCTACTACTCTCTCTACTACTCACTCTCCACTACTCTATTATCTACTACTCTCTCTCTACCACTCTCTACTACTCTGTACTACTCACTCTCTACTACTCTACTACTCTCTCTCTACCACTCTCTACTTCTCACTCTCTACTATTCTACTACTCTCTACTACTCACTCTCTACTACTCACTCTCTACTACTCTCTACTATTCACTCTCTACTACTCTCTACTACTCTCTCTACTACTCACTCTCTACTACTCTCTCTCTACTACTTTCGACTATTCAGGCTCTACTACTCTCTCTCTACTACTCACTCTACTATTCACTCTCTACTACTCTCTCTACTACTCACTCTCTACTACTCTACTTCTCTCTCTACTACTCACTCTGTAGTACTCACTCTCTACCACTCTCTCTCTACTACTCTCTACTACTCACTATCTATTCACTGTCTACTACTCACTCTCTACTACTCACTCTACAACTCTACTACTCTCTACTACTCACTCTCTACTACTCTCTACTATTCACTCTCTACTACTCTCTCTCTACTACTCTCTACTACTCACTCTCTACTACTCTACTACTCTCTCTCTACTACTCTCTTCTACTCACTCTCTACTACTCTACTACTCTACTACTCACTCTACTATTCTCTACTACTCTCTCTCTACTACTCTCTACTATTCACTCTCTACTACTCTACTACTCACTCTACTATTCACTCTCTACTACTCACTCTCTACTACTCTCTCTCTACTACTCTCTGCTACTCACTCTCTACTACTCTACTACTACTCTCTCTACTACTCACTCTCTACTTTCTACTACTCACTCTCTACTACTCTACTACTCTCTCTCTACTACTCACTCTCTACTACTCACTCTCTACTCTCTACTACTCGCTCTCTACTCTCTACTACTCGCTCTCTACTCTCTACCTCCCTCTCGACTACTCTCTACCTCTCTCTACGCGCACACATATATATATGTATATACATGCATATATATGTGTATATATATATAAACATATATACATCTGCATATTCTATATAAATACAAATATAAATGCATGCATACATATACATATATGCATACATATGCATGTTATGTACATGAAAGTTTGAAAAACACTAATAAAAGCAAAGCTAAAAAGCCACCTAATTACAAACAGAATTGCTTTAACTTAAACGAGGGCGAGACCTATTGCATTTTCAATGCTTGTTTCATTTTATCATCAATTTGATCCGCTGCTGAGTCTGAAGTATCCCAAAGACTCTTGAGCATGGTATAAGATTAATGAAAACAATTTCTCTTCCAAACTATGTTCTTCTCAACTTTTATACGTTAAGGATTTTATCAAAGGTTTGAGCTCTACAAATCAATGGGTACCAGATGCCATTGATCATATTGCCTCTTTGAGAATTCAAACTTCTCCCAGGTCTAATGCATCTGCCCTTTGGTTTACAGCAGAGCTTCGGTAGGAAAGGAGCCAGTGTGAACACTTTTAGCGAGCACGTAAAGTGATTTGGGGTGCCCTGTGTTCCTCAGAAGCTGGATCAGTTACAAAAATGTAAAAGGAGTGGGCAGGGCTTTTTAGTGGGATGGAAAAACTGGGGGGTCTCTCAAAGAGGCGTGGCTGATGCAGTTAAGGCCATGGCTCAAAAATGCATAAGCTAAAAATCTGTGGTTAGCATTATGTGCCGCCCGACTGGTATTTTGGTGCTTCTGTGATTGCATCCAGGTATAAAATACAAAAAGTAACATTATACCTACAACAAGCCCGTGCTATCGCTTTGTCAATGACTGTTAGTTGCATAACATAAATAAGCAACGACTATGGCTTTGTTGTATATACTATTGAAAATGCTTTTGTTCTGAAATGATGAGACTGTGAAAACTATAATGAGTCTCTTTGAAGTTACCTCAAAGTCGGTGAAGGGAGGTACTGCTGCAGAGTTAAGATGTTTCTTTTTTTTTCACCCCGAGGGTGAGAGCAAAAATGGACAGCTCGATAGGGACCTGTCTCACCACCTGCTTTTTAAAACTACCAGTGCTGAGCACCGGGAGGACCCGGCCCACTTAAAGCCCTGGGAGTGGGTCTGTCAGAAATGTTAAAAATAATTTAAAGGTTTGTGGAGAGTCTGTCAAAAATTGTACTCTTTCGAGAACGTAAATATTATCGATTCAGTCACACATAAAAACATGACAATGCCAATTTACATTTATATTCAAGTGAGTGTATACTCCACGCACCATCCAGTGCCTGAAGCATTTATTTGCCACAAAACTGAAATTCTCTCTGAATTTGGGGTTCAGTGTGAAAATAGCGGCCTCGTTTCACATATGTAGTCATATAGGTATAATTCTGACAGTAAGTATTTAGTTAGCAAGGCTCCATGTAGCTAAGTTTTTACCAAACTTTTTTTTAATTTTTAATTTTTCCAAGTTCATTTCATTTCTGTTTTAAGCTATTGTTGATAGGAGTGGGCCAAAAAAACTTAAGTGGAAGGTCCTTTTATTAATTTATCTAATTCTTGAGAGTATAGGGTATGAGACAGATTGTATAATACTAACCTTAGCAGATTCTTATATGGGATGACCACATTAAGTGAGATTCTGTTTAGATATTGAGGTGCAGGAGGAAGAAAATGGCAGAAAAGAGAACTCTCCCCAGAACCAACTTGTGGGGCAGAGCAACACAAACAGCTGCAGCTAGCAGGTTCAGCCAAACCATAGAGAGCGTTACTCAGGGACAGCATTAGACAGTTAAAGTCAAAAGTACTCAGAAAGGGAAATCAAGAACGCTGGTTCACAGGTTTCGACAGGAGTTCACAGGTGCCCTCTGTAAAAAGGAGCTACACAGGGGAAACGTTTTGGCGGGAAAGGATCTCCCGTGCGTTCCACATTGAAACTAAATTCACTGAAAGTCTGTTCTACATCATGTACTAAATATTGTTTGTCCGCTTGACGTTTGGTTTTCACTGGTCATGCTGCCCTAGGTCATTTCAAGAAAGACATCAAAACGTGCACTTTCATAATGTGGTAGTTCCACAAGAAAATAACATCTATGGGGGAGGTCTTGCGCACACTAGATCCCTGGCTAGGGCCTGCCAATCTGCTTTGCCTGCTCTATGGGTTTTCAGAGTCAAACTGGAACAGTGATGAGACTTGGGATGAGGAAACCAGTGTTGTAGTTAGTCCTGAAATGGTAGTGAACTCTTCTAGACTCGAGCAGGAAAACACAGACCCTTTTACGAAGAAGGTTGCACAAGGCATGCCAAGGCCCTATCTGATCGGTTGGTCAGCAGAACTTCTTTTTCTCTCAAGCCTGCAACAAGTTGTGTTCTCTGTAGTAACTTAAAATTTGGCCTCCTAGTATAAACAAGCATTGGCAAAGCCAAATAGGTCTTACCTTTGTGAGAGCTATTGGCTTTGCCAATGTCTTTAAGTCATGTTGTACAGCAGCATGGCTAAAAGTTAGCAGTGTGGCATAGAGCAGAGTGGTGTAGAGGAGAGTGCCATAGTCAATGGTGGAGTGGCTTAGAGTAGCATAGAGTGGAGTGAAGTGGAGTAGCCTTAGGGTATAATAGCTTAGAATAAAATAGAGTAGAGTCGTGTAGTGTGGAGTGGTACAGAGTAGTGTGGAGTGGAATGGAGTGGTGTAGAGTACAGTGGCAAAGAATAGAATTGCATTGTAGAAAAGAATGGGGCAAAGTGGCATCGAGTGGGATGGAGTGGAGTAGAGTGGAGTGACCGAGTGGAGTGGTATAGAGTGCAGTAAATGGATCGTGTGGAATAACTTAGAGTGGAGTGGTGTAGAGTGGAGTAACTTGGAGTAGAGTAGTATAGAGTGGCATAAAGTAGCACAGTTGTGGGTGTAAGTAACTAAAGTGTTGATACAAACAGCAGATACGGAGAAAGCAACAACTAAGAAGCTGTATGTCTGTGTTAAAAGTAGGTAAGCACATTGTGCGTCAAGGAATAATACAAAACCATTTACAAAATAAAAAAATAGTGCATTGCAAAAAGACGAGGAAGAACAAAGACCAGCAAGAACACATGTACTCAGTCAATGCTCCAGAAAGGAGTTAACACAAGAAAGGAAGAGAAGCCAATGGGAACTAATCAATCGAAAGACTGCAAATGAGAGGGACAACAAAAACAACTAATGGTACGCTGTGGGCAGGTTATAAGCTCACTGAGTTGTAAACAAGATGTCTCGCAGCACAGCGCCAGTGCTGTGCAGGCGAGACCTACAAAGCACATACTGTGACTCCAAATAAAACATGCAAAATCCCATATCTGAGGCTGGATTTTCTGGGAAACTTCTTGGATGCTATTTTACCCAGGATGTCCATGGACAAATACAAATGCCACCCATATTGACAAGGGGCCCCCTACACAGAGCGTCTCATCTCCTCAGGTCTTTGGATGGGAGGACTGCATGCCCCATAGTTTAAAGGACACTGCAGAAGTGGATAATGAGAAGGAACATGAATGCAAAAGAGAGTATGTAAGAATTAGTTCTGGCCAGAGGAAGCAATCAATCATAGGAAGCAATCAGTCTTCAAAGCAATTTTGAACTACCAACCGTAGGAAGCAATCAGTCTTCAAAGCAATTCTGACAGATGTTTTGAAAGCGAGAGGATAGGTGACGGAGCACGACTTAGTTGGGAGTAGATCCCAGTAGACTGTTCTAGACTTTAGAGTGAGTGTAATCGTGAAGCTGTGCAGGCTTTAATCAACTGAATTCAGAGTTTGTATGTTGTCCTTTTTTTGCAGATAACAAGTCAATTTGATGATGGCAGCAGGATGTAGGAGTGAGCCTCTGAAAAGGTTCTGGTAGCAAACTTTAGTACTTAGTTCAATAGAAAGAATGATTGCTGAAGAATACCAGCTAAAAGGCAGTGACCCAACATGCTTAAAGCAAGTGTGCAAAGTAATGTTTTGGCTATATGAAAGGGACTGTATGGATGGATTTAGTGAAAATTAAGCAGTTGGTATCTGGCAGCAATAGTTAAGGAAGGGATTCCAGGGTCATTGACGGGTTAAACTATAAACCAAGATTTCTGGCTGATACTGCAAAGATGATATTGCCAGGATGAAAACTGATAGGGAACAATACGACAGATAGGGAAAGATTGGAGGAAAACACAGTGAAAGCATGGCATGTGTATATATGCTCATATCTGCCCCCCTTGCAGTCACCAACTTGGAAGGACAATGCAGGACATTCCGCACCTCTATGGGACATACTGCAGTTCTTTAGGTAACATCTGACAGTATCCTACATGCCGAGCTACTGGTAAATAAGCAACTACCCTTTGATTTATGGTTTAGTTGTAGTGTCATTCCACAGGGCTATAGAAGTCTATTTTGAGACAGACCAAAGGGGAAGGGGTGCCTCTCCTATCTTGTAGGCTGCAGGAAACGAAAGCATATTGAAAAAGGCTACTAAAATAATAATTAAAAGTATCTAGCGTGATTTTGTTTTTGAGGACAACAAGAAACCGATGACAGTCATACTTCAAATGTAAGTAATGCAAAAGGAATATAGGCGGAAGAATACTATCCCTTGTGAAGTCGTTACTTCGGTTTTGATGGCTGGCACCCTAAAATATATATAGTAATTGAGTATTCGCTAGATCTAGAAAGAAGGTGATGGTTCAGCTGCCTCTACCCATAGGACCTGCTTTAATGAGCTAATACATGCAAACAGCATTTGTGTATGTCTGTATTTGCATGTGTTACCTCATTGAAGTAAAATCTACTGGTTTTGGTGGTGGTAATGATGGTAGTATATGTGGTGGAGGTAATCATGGTGGTGATAATGGTGGTAGTAGTTCTGGTGTGGTGGAGGTGGTAAATTGGGTGGCAGTGGTAATAATGGTTGTAGTGCCAATGTGGTGGTAGGGATGGTACTTGCAGTGTTGGAAATGTTGGCAAAAGTGGTGGTGATAGAGGTAGGTATGTTAGTGGAAATGTTATGATGGTACTGGTGGTGGTGGTGGTAATGGTAGTAATGTCTATGGTAGTGGGAGAAATAATTATTATAGTTATGGAAGTTGTTGTGGTGGCAATAACCTAAAATAAACACACCTGTGTGAAAACAAATAAAGCAAGTAGGTGGTCACCTAAAGATCAAGCTTGTATGAAGGTACTGACAAAAATATTACAAATAGTCAATTGTAGCAAAAAGAAATACAAAAAGTATAGATTTTCGGTATACAATGCATATTTGAGACAAATACCTGAGTGTGATATGATTCAATTATTTTTTTAGTTGTAAAATAGTCCTTCATACGTGTAAGGCAAAAATCCCATAGAAGGTGCCAATAGGGTGTGGCGAGAGAGCAGACTCCTCTGACTGGAGAAACAGCCCAATGTAGTATTTTTTAAAGCATTCATAATAATGCGTCAAGCAGACTGCTGTGATGTGAAGCCAGACCTAACAAAGGGGCTATTAAGGAACTATTCGGATAATCGTTATAAACATTTCCGTATTTTTTTTCTTTTAGTAAGCCCACGTTGATTCCAAAGTGCCTGCGCTATTATTTTGTTCTCCCTTCGCCATACAAGGAAAATCGTTCATGGACTCAACATTATCATAAGTACCTTATCACAGAACAGTGGTTTCAGGTTTTTGGACTGTCACCCAAGCATTGGAACTAGATTCCCAGACCTGAGGCGGAAGCCGGGTTCTGGAGGTACGCTATTTTGTTTTAAAATTGTGCAAACTGCTTTTAAATTGTTGAATAAATAACCTCTAAAATCTTACTTGATCACTCTATTCCGCCCTCACACCACGCAGCCGATTGAGCGCTGCTGCGGTGATTGATTGTTTGTTGCCATTCAGCGGCCGCCATCGCAGGCGTGCTCGCTAGCCACGCCCCCTTGAGGCCACGCCCCCAACCCTGTTATAAGGCGCCGTATTCAAAGCCTCAACAGAAACTAGATTCCCAGACCTGAGGCGGAAGCCGGGTTCTGGAGGTACGCTATTTTGTTTTAAAATTGTGCAAACTGCTTTTAAATTGTTGAATAAATAACCTCTAAAAGCTTACTTGATCACTCTATTCCGCCCTCACACCACGCAGCCGATTGAGCGCTGCTGCGGTGATTGTTTGTTTGTTGCCATTCAGCGGCCGCCATCGCAGGTGTGCTCACTAGCCACGCCCCCTTGAGGCCACGCCCCCTCCTTCCCCTTCATCATGTGCCTAGGCAGGAAGCGCAGCGGGAGCGCCGTTTGCGCACCGAAGGCGCGCCTAAGGCAAGCCCGTCTGCGCCCGTCCGCGCCTGCACGGGCCCAGGGACCAGGCAGAATGAAGAACTCATCAGGTATTCCTCCCTCGATTTGCATTCTTTTCATAATCCCGCTCTTCAACCCCTCGACCCGACCACACACGCTCGCTTAAAGGCAAGCAATATTCTTTCTCACCATCACATACAAGAACCGACCCCTATCTTACCTCAAAGATCTAAAACCAATAAACCCCCCCCTAAACCCAATCTCCGGACCCTCCGATGTCTCTATCTTAACACCAGATCTCTGGTTAAACACCAACTAGATATATTTCTGCTCCTGAAGTCGGATAGTCCTGACATACTATTTGTCACGGAGACATGGCTCACTACAGACTCCGTGCCAGATATACTCACGGCCTTACCATCAGATTATTACATCCTGTCAGCAAATAGAAAACCAGGAAAAGCTGGGGGAGGGGTTGCCGCCATTATTCATAAAGACCATACGTTTACCATCTTACCTCCCCTAGACTTACCAGATACGGAAAACTTAGTCTTCAAATCTGACACCGATACAGGCACCATGGCGCTAGCATTGATCTACCGACCACCTACATCTATGCCTTCCTTCCCAGCTTCCTTGTCTGAGCAAATAGCAGGTCTAGTCGTCGACTATGACAAGGTCATGGTCATAGGGGATTTCAATTACTGGTACAATAACTTGGAAGCTGGACCTCACGCCACAGAACTTTTCGAGCTCCTTTCTAATTTAAACTTTCTCCAACACGTCTCGATCCCCACCCATGAAAAGGGACATATCCTAGACCACATCTGGTCTCACAACATCTCTACCTCCTGTCCCACGGCCTTACCATGCATATGGTCTGACCACTATTTATTGCAATTCTCTATCACCACTCAGGGTCACCCAAAAAATAAAGCGCCCCTGGGGGGGTCAGCCAGGAAATGGAGATCCCTAAACCTCCAAGATTTCCTCTCCACCCTGACCAATTCCATCCCTACCCAGGGACCAGACATCAATCTGATGGACAAAGCACACACCGAGTGGCTCCGCTCTGCATGCAATGAACACGCTCCCCTTACCATGTTCTCTCGCGCCCGTCGTATGGACGCCCATAGATGGTTTTCCTCTGACTTAAAAAAGCAGAAACTAGAACTTCGCCAACTAGAGAGGAAGTGGAGACATGGCTACCACGCCATAGACAGAGCATCATACAAGACAGCCCGTAAAAATTATAAAGACTCCATCCTATCTGCCAAAGCAACTTTTTTCTCAGACAAAATCTCCAACGCTAAAAACAAATCACGGGAAATCTTCAGAGTCGTAAACGATTTATGCAATGACTCCAGAACCTCTCCCTCTCAACCTGCATCACAAATGATGTGCAACCGACTCAACGATTTCTTCAAGGAGAAGATAGACATCATAAAAACCAGCATCCAAACCAACCATGCTGTGGCAGACTACCCGGACATCAGTAGAAATCCTAATACCCTTCAGGATATCCCCCCCATTGATCCACCCAAATTACTGGAACTAATGAACCGAGTAAAATCGGGCTCACCTAATGATCCCTGCCCCCCGCATATACTGAAAGAAGTCTATGCCGCACTCCCTCAGGGCATACTTCCCATTTTGAACACCTCCCTATCACAAGGAATAGTACCCGATTCTTTTAAAAATGCCACCCTGGTCCCTCTAATCAAGAAACCTGGCGCCGATCCCTCTAACCTCTCAAACTACCGCCCCATTTCCCTTCTCCCTTACCGCGCAAAGCTGCTGGAAGCCTATGTAACCAGCTGCTTATCCAATTTTATTGAAACATCAGATTACCTGGAATCCAACCAAGCGGGATTCCGCCAGGCTCACTCCACCGAAGCGGTGATCCTCGCCGTGCAGAACACTCTAAGGACCAACGCCGACAATGGAATTCACCAAGCCCTCGTACTTCTCGATCTATCGGCCGCGTTCGACACGGTGGACCATACTATTCTATTACACCGTGTCGAACAAGCCGGCCTCAGTGGCGCGGCTCTCGCTTGGATTAAGTCCTTTTTGACGGACAGATCCCAGGCTGTAAAGCTGGAGAACTTCACAGCCCCCACACTCCCAACCACCTGCGGTGTCCCACAGGGCTCCTCATTGTCTCCCCTCCTTTTTAATTTATATCTTAAACCCCTTCTGCACTCCCTGAAAAATAGAAAAGTCATTATTTACAACTACGCAGACGATCTGCAGCTGGTATTCCCCCTTAACTCCCCAGATTCCGTCGAGGAATTTCAAAAGACCATGCTGCACATTCAGAGCTGGATGGATCGGAACCATCTTAAGCTAAACCCAGGAAAGACTGAGTTGGTACTCCCTAGCAATAGCACACTCAGCTGGGGCCCCCATTTCTGGCCATCCTCAATGGGCACTCCCCCATCCCCCTCCCAGTCAGCTAAAAGCCTTGGGGTCACTCTCAGTGCCGACCTCTCACTGAAAACTCAGGCCAGAACAGTGATCTCCTCCTGCTTTTTCCAGCTAAGAAAGATTAAAAAAATCGCCCATCTGCTGACCCATTCTGCTCTCATCCAGGTAGTACTCGCACTGGTTCTCTCGCGATTAGATTTCTCCAACTCTATCTACCTGGGCCTTCCCCTCACCATCGTTAAACGCCTGCAGATTGTTCAAAATCAAGCGGCCAGATTAATATTCAAGAGCAATCGCAGGAAGTCAGCCAAACCTTTGTTGACCTCCCTCCATTGGCTCCCCATAACCCATCGGATCACCTTCAAGACAGGCTGCATAATTTTCAAGGCTCTTCACGGTAAAAGCCCTAGGTTCATCAATCAACTCATAAACAAACATGAACCGACCCGCGACCTCCGTTCTGCCCATCTGTCCCTCCTCACGGTGCCGACACTTAAAAAGAAACGACTTGGTGGATCCTGCTTCGCACACCTTGCCCCAAAAACTTGGAACTCTCTGCCCTTGTCTATCCGGAATTGTACCAAGCTGACAGAGTTCAGGAGAGCGTTGAAGACCTGGTTATTCAAACAAGCGCATGGTTAGAGCATTATTCCATCTGCCTTTTTACTCACCATCTACTATCTGTTTCCTCAGCGCCATGAAACCTCTGGGTGACCGTGCGCTTAACAAATTCCGTATAAGATAAGATAAGATTTAAGGGCATTATTTTTCTCGACACTCACAAAATATGCAACTATAGGCAAACTTGCCATGCGTATCATTTTCTCCATCTGTTGTAATTTGCATTGGCACGTTTTGTATTTTGTGTTGCCAGGATCATTTCGTTTCTGTTGTTTTCTATTAACCTCTTCTGTGCCCATGACGAGATAGTCTCGTAATGGAGCACGGTCGCGCTGTGCCCATGACGAGACTATCTCGTCATGAACCCCACCCACTAATGTACCGCCCGGCACAGGAGGGGGAAAGGGCGTGGCACAGAAGGGGTTAATAGTTTTACTTATCCTCCATTTATGCTAGGTTTCCCCATGCAGCCAGGTCAAAACCCTTCTGTGAACCAGCACCACACAGCACTGCAACTCTCCTAGACACATACACATATACAGTAGATAAATGACAATATACAAAATAGTCATACAATATATTTTACTTCAACTCTGCATTATTTTGGAATATAAAATAGTTACTCTGCTATAGCTGTAAGTACATTTCCAATGCATTCGGAGTCAGGCACACGGGATGGGTGGGTTAAAAAAACGAACACATACTGAGGAACAATAATGCTGCAGGCAAAAAGAACATGTCCATTATATTTGTTTAGATTTGGAATACGTCACACATTCTTAATATTTATTAACAGGCAAAATTGCAGGAATCGAAAAAGCGGTGGTGATCTTGGATTTTCTATCCCTGGATTTCAGACAGTTTCTTCATCACTCATATCCCAGATCTGGAACAAAAAGAATATGTAGAGATTAAACTCCATCAAATGACATGTGTGCAAACTCATAACACATTTACCTCTCACTTAGTGCACCAAAAGTAGATCTGCCAATTTGTAAAACATATTCACCTTGTGTCACCTTGTGAGTGGGGAGGCGGGGCTTTGTAGGGATAGGTTTGGGGTCCAAAGACCCTCACAGCCATGCAAGGTCAATGGAGGAGGCAGGTCCTGGCAAGGGAAGGATGGGGGGGGGGCTTGCCTTGCCACTGCTACCCCTATCTAAACAACAGATTAAAGGCTTCTGAGGTCACCTCCTGTCCAAGGCAGTTTTCAAAATTCCTAACAAGAGCAGAACATTCAAATGTAAGCTGGAAATCTACTCTATGAAGTGGTTTCCAGCTCACGTTATACTCAGTGTGTTATCACCGCTTTACTAGCTGACTGTGAGAAATGTGCTGATATCTTTCCACACATGGTGGCAATATGTGATTTGGGAGGTCTGCTAAAGAACCCATTTAGGTTAACATATCAAATGATGCACTTAAAATAAAGATATCTTTACTAATAAGAATCAATGTGCAAGATCTAAATATGTGAACATTAATGTTGCTCGAGAGATTGCAGCCTCATGTTCTAGATGCCTGTCACTCACTTGCACTATATGCACCCCACCAAAGACGACCAACTCAGGTGACCTTGCCAGTAAAAGGAGTTGGAGGTTTGTGTCCTCACTCTAGTTACCAAACCAGCTCTGTTTGTGTGGGCCCTCAGTGCAGTGAGAGTTGCGACACACTGATCCGTGAAGTAGAACTATTCCGGTTAGGAAATGACTTAAAGAGGATTTTTGGTTCCTGTGTTTGCCACTTACTTTTCCTCCATTTCTATTGGCTGTCGCACACTACGTCTTGTTGTTCCACATATATTTGCTCTAATCAGTGTCCCAAGGCCCAACTACTCCTTTTCAACCACCAAACTTATTTGTGAGGCTGTTCTCTTGATGCCGACAAAGGTCAGCGTTCTAGTATTCTTGCTCTCCGGGGTGCATCTTGGCTGCACAGCACTTCCTGTTTGTGTTTGTTCAGCTATTCCCTTTAAAGCAGTTTACGGTTTTCTCTCAGATTCCCCTTCCCATGTCTTCTGTCGCCTCAAGGCATATTTTTGATATGATATCATTTCAAAGCTTGAAGCGACCCTGTTAAGTACAAACCATTACATAAATGTGAAATGTTACATAAGACAGAAGACTACAAGGTGTAGGAGTCATGTCATCCATACTGCTAGGCAATATAGTTTAAGAGTGCTTGGTCTGGAGAAGGGAAAACTCCGAAATTAAAAGGTGCCACAGTAGTTGGCTTTACTAATAATACTTGATTTCTACCTACATTAACCCTTTTTACGACATTAGGATAATGAAAGACTAGGGAAAAATCATAGTGCTCTAATCTATAAATTGCAGTTCGCATACAGCTCTTAGATGACACCTAATAGTTTACTGTGCTATACTAGGATTCTATCCTATAAACCGGAAGTAATAAAAATGTCTCTGTGAAAAAAGTGGTAACCCACTGAACTATTTTCATATGCACTTCTGTGATCTGCATGCATGGTATATGTTCTTTGCAGCAGGCAATTTAACCTTCTGTGCTACTTTGAATCGAAAGTTCCACTAGCCAAAACACTCCTCTCTCTACAGGAGCTCCATTAATAACCAGAGTTATCTTGAAATTTTTATTATTGACTTAAAATTGCTGTAGGCGAGGAACGCTGTAGCAGGTGCTTTTAAATCCATAAAATATTTGAAAACAAGGCACCTTCCTGAAGTCAGCGCCCCGTGCGGTGGCACCAGTTGCACTGCCTTAGAGCCAGCCCTGACCACAGGTCTCAGCCCTGGAGCAGGGCAGTTGCACATGACGAAGTGCAAACTGGAATAAAAGTAATAATCTCCCATCCATATACAATAGTGCACTTTTTGATGGGGGTATGTGTTCCTTTTTAAGACAATATGAATAAAAAAAAACAGTTTGTGCATTTAGGCCCAGTTTAAAATTCCAGCCTTACACCTGGTTGTATTGGGAGTACTTTACAACACAGTAGCACTGTTGTACTGTATTGTATCTGAATTTGTACAGCACTTACTGGTGAGTAACACGTTACTCTTGTGCCCAAGGTTATTAGTTATTTCTGAGATACTTGTTGAACACTGCGGTTGTCCCAGAGTTGTCTCGTTTTGCAAAGTTTCTAAAGCTTACTTTCACAAAATTCAACGTCAAAGCTTGGTTTAGAATTTTACCTTGGTAAAAAGCGTGTAAATATAGAATGCTGTTATAGAATTTTAAGGCTTGTACAAAGCTTTGAAACAAGGATTGTTTTTACCTATTGTTCTAACGGTCTTGTTTTCTAACAATTTTAAATAATTGAACATTAAGATTTACATACATACATAGTAGTTAGTCTATTATTTTTTGTTAGTGTAAACATAAGGTGTTGCATTTAAACTTTTTTTGTCTTTTGCTCTTGTTGGTGCCATTACTTCAATATGTATCGGTTATTTAGGAGAAGGTAGTAGGTTTTGAATTCAATTACAAATTATTTTCAAGCTGATTCCAAGAAATCAATGCAGGTGGAGGTGGTTTGTGAATATCCTAATTAGTTATTAAAGGGAACTGAGGATTAGTAAATGGCTAGAAAATTGTATTCTAGTGGGAGAGGTTATCTACAGAACAGGAAGGCATGCGGATTAGCACATGGTAGTGAAGAGCAAATGGTACACTGGAGAGTAGATAGAGGCAGCAGTAGTCAGTTTCTAAAAGGATGTCAAATGTATTTCATGCAGGGAGAGGAGAAGGACCGTGCAATATTTTAACGTAAAACTTTATATTGTTGCCTGTCCTTTTCTTTTGAAATGACCATTTACTTATCTCTTATCCTCTGCATGCCTCCTCCCTCTGAGCACAGTTAACTCTAAGTTACATTCATGCCTTCCTTAATCCCTATTATTGTATTTCAGCAAATTGCCTGCACCTCATTTCATAGACCCCAACAACTCCTTCAGAAGTCATATCCCTACAACCTGCAATCAGCTGCTTACCTATTAATACCAACAATCATTTGCATGAATTCACATACCCGCTTTTCCAATAAAGGTCACACCTAACTCCTATGAATTTAATCTACCACACAGAAACTACAGTAAATGCAAGGAATGGTTTTGTTAAGCAAACAAAACTAACAACAAAAACCATCAAGAACCACTGAGGAAAAAAACAAAAAAACACTAATCTTGGGTTTGAGAGCAGCATGCTGCCCGCTTTAATTCCTCGAGGTTATTAAGTGCTTTATAAATGCAATTACAATACATTACAATGTATAATCCTCCTGCCACACAGTAATACCATATTACTCAGCGGTATGACCATTGACTGTAGTTCATATAGGCTGTATAAAAATGTCCTTATGTTGCTTGAGACTTTTACACTCACTGTTAGACCCGTCAGCCTTAGGGTGGTCTTCACCCAAACTTTTTGTCTGCTTGCCTCAAATTTTGCTGAATTCATTTTTGTTGGCCTTCGAATTCTGTGCACTTTACCACTGCTAACCAGTGTTAAAGTGCCTGTGCTCACTACCCTAAACATGATTTGATTCAATTATCCACAATGCGCATATTTAATATACCTATAAGTCCTTAGTAAAATGCACTACATATTCCTAGGGCCTGTAATTTAAATGCTACTAGTGGGCCTGCAACACCGATTGTGCCACCCACTTGAATCGCCATTTAAACATGTCTCAGGCCTGCCACTGCAGAGCCTGCATGTGCAGTTACACTGCCGTGTCCACTTGCATTCATTTAAAAGTCCTTGCCAAGCCCTAAACTTCCCTTTTATTACATATAAGTCTCCCCTAAGTTAGACTCTAGGTAGCTCATAGGGCAGGGTGCTGTATAGGTAAAAGGCAGTACATGTATTTTAAAGTTTTAAGTGTAGTACAAAAAAATCTCAGATTTGTTTTTCACTACTGTGAGGCCTACAGCTTTGATAGGTTAATACTGGGGATTTCTTATTATATTTAATAAGCTGTAATGGTTTGGTTGAATTTATCATCACAATTTTAAAAATGGCACATTTAGAAAGTTGGCATGTTCCTGCTCTTAGCCATGTGTGCCTGCAGCCTATTTCCATCCCATGTCTGGGGAAGGTGACAGCTGGGCTTTGCACATTCCCTCTAGACAGCCACACACAATGGGAGCTTAGGTGTAAGTTGAAGGAGCATCCTGGGAGGATGGGATGGAGAAGCTGGGAGCAGCCTCACACTTACACCTGAACAGGCTGTGTCCTGTCCCCACACAAAGGGTTGCATAACCCCCTGCAGTGAGTCTGGACCTGGGACAGGAAGGGAGGACCTTTACGCACTTCAAAGATCTTTCCTTGAAGTCTCTGCCCACTTTAAAGGCATTACTGTTTATAAGAACTGGACATCTGACCCTACCACTTCAGTACCCTTATGGACCTGTGGCGACTCTGCAAGGAAGAAGTACTGCTGAGCTGCAGAAGGACTGCCACTCTGATGGACTGATGATCTGGAAGATTTGTTTTGCTGCTGTGCTGTCCTGCTGCCTGAAGCCTTTGTGGTCGGGTTGACAAGGTCTGGACCTGCATAACTTGAACCCAGAGTGACTCCAAGGGCTTTCTGTCTTGCCTCCAGATCTGAAGTCTCGGGGGACATAAAAGACTTCCAATTATCCAACGTCTGCACCTAGACTGTGCCATTTGGGAGTCTACTCTGCCAAGTGGTTCCACCCCAGTCCTGGACCCTTAGTAGTGAGCTTAAGGTGCTTGTTCAACCAATTACTGTTGCAGAGATGGAGCTGGTGCATCACCATTGTTGCGAGATCAGCAACGATGCAGCTTCAACACGGCATGGATCGGAACTGGCACATCATCCCTGTTGCCTGGACCAGAACTGAAGCATCGCTGCATCTGCGTGGATCTGAGCCTCTGGTCTGCCTTCAGAACCACCACTGTACGATGCTCTTCAAGTGAAGCCCTTGCATCCACCTCGACTGCAGCATCAACGTCGAAGCTGAAACTCCACATCCCACCAAAGCCAACACATTGCCGCTGGTGCGCCGCCAGGACCAGCGTATCGGCGACAAGGACCAAGGTACTTTTCCTCAGCGGGCCCAATCTGGTCTCTGTAGCGAGCCCGCACTCCATTGTGGTCGGCTTAAACTTTTGACTTTGTCCGGGTCCAGCGTGACCAGATGTCCCTTCCTGAGGCTTTGTGCTTTTTGGTGCTATTTTCACCTATTCTTTTAAAAATCAATATCACTGGTTCTACTTATTAGATATATGTCGTTTTGGTCTTGTTTTATCTATTAAACTATTCTCCATTTTTCAGAACTGGTGTGCGATATTTATTTATTGTGTTTTCACAGTCTTTACTGTTTGACGTTTTGCACAAATTCTTTACACATTGCTTTCAAGTTAAGCTTGACTGCTCTGTGCCAAGCTACCAGGGGGTGAGCACAGGTTAATTTGGGAATTGCTGGTGTCTTACCCTGACTAGGATTGTGGCTTCTGCTTGACCAGGGCTTCCTCCCCAGTCAACCAGAAACTCAATTTCTAACAACACACAGAAAACGCACAACATACAAGCAATTAAACACACAAAACCCAAACACACACAAATCACCCTGCCACCAAATCACCCAACTGGAGTCAACAAGTCCTTACTTAGGTCTGGGCTACAGGTAGCTAGCTATATGTTGGAGATCTAATGTTTCCGGAAAGGTACATAGACTTAAAGTAGGCTTTGAGTCAACCCCATGCTCATGGAGGGTTAAGCTTTGTTGTCTATCTCACTTCCCTGTTCCTTGGTCGATGGCTGTGCTCCCAATGTTTGGTTTTGTTCCAGCCAGGAGCATTTAGGCCGGACTGGGTGCCTTGTATCTCTCCAATGTTGATGTTGTCTGTAGTCAGTGAACTCAGTTTTCCATTTATTTTCAGCACTCCTTTGCAGTGTTTGTTGTCTGTTGGTGTCTCCCCTATGGTCTGCTTTTCCCATTCACATTCCCCCTGCCCTCCTCCTCCAAGCTCTCCAAAGTTACCCCAGTCATCAGGTTCACAGCTCCTTGTGTTCCCTTCTGTCATCCCAATTATCAGAGGAGGAGAAAAGGCTGAGAGCAGAGAAAATCTGCAACAGTAACACCTCATTTTTGAAAGACAGACAATACAAGCAGGTACACAATAAGACATTTTGAGTGGCTTTGACCTGTGCCAAGCAAAGCGTGCTTGAAGAATTTTGATCTTGCCTCTGTAAAGTGTCTATGCCATACCAGGGATAGAGATGTTTACAAAGAGTGGTAAATTTGGCCCTGGGTAGAAACAAAAGGGACTGAGCTGTGCAAAGGCAAGTGGAGGGGGCTTCAAGGGTGTGGTGAAGAGTTGGACACAGGGGATCGAAGAGAACATTGGCGAGGTTATCCACATTTCATATGGCGGCCACTCCAGGGTTTAGGCCTTTTGTATCCCCCCTTGGTGTTGAGTTGACTTTGGCCACAGAATTGAGCCTGGAAACAACCTACGATCTACCCAGAGTTTGCTTGAGGGCCGTGCCCCAACCAATTAAAAATTCACCAGCCATCAATGGTCTTCTCCTACGTCTTCAAAATGTTCTTTTAATAACCTGGGAAACACTGTTCTGGAGAATAGTTTTTCTCATTATGTCATTCAAAATATGGATAGAATATTTCAGCTATTAAAATTGCCTTACAGCACTAACAGGACTGAGTTGGGATAGCAGGGTTGTTGGGTTTCCCGCCGACTGTAGATATTGTGTGCTTGATATAAATGATCTTATAAAGTACTTTAGCTACTTTAGCAGATGCATAAATAAAGAGAAGGCCGGGCTCATTTCCATCTAAATTAAAAAACACAAAACAATACTTTTTCCAAGGCAGTGGTCTTCAACTTGTGTGGTTTAATTATCCGTGGTGGGATAGTCTGCATACTCATGGCATAAAGGCCATGCTGGGTGTCATGCAATGCCTAGTCCCTGTGCCTTTGTGAAACAGGCTATGCTTCCATCTTCAAAACAGATCAGAGATTGGAGGCACACAGGAGAGTCCCAACCCACTCATTAACTGCACGCGGTAAATACTTTCTAGTAGGTGTTGGAATCAGTGGGCACTCCCACCTGCAGACTTGAAAGGCCATTCGGGCTTAAAAGATGCAGCAGCACCAGTCTTGACTTTGACGAGATGGATAAGAGATCAACTGAGCCATAAAAGCATTAAAACAAACTCCAAGGATCTGCATATAAAAAGTTATGAGAATGTGTGCATGGACACCATAAGAATAAAGCGAAAGAGAGTAGATATCTTGTATCCTGTCTTCATTCTATGAGAGGAAAGTAGCATGTCCATTCAATCCTATTTAATGTATCATGGAGACATGTGTGTAAATCATACTAATTATAATGATTTACATAGCACACAATACAAACCGAATAGTTTTTTGGCCCTTAGTAGAATTATTACCCAACTACATGATATTCATTGTATCGATGTCCTAAGAATGAAAGTGTTGCAAAGATTCACTGTTAAGTAGGTCACATAGAAATGGTTGCAGCAGGCGAATAACCAACTGAGCTATTTCCCAGGATCGAAATTTATGAAATGCAGTTTACACAACAATCTCTGCAACCGACTGAACCCAACAAGCTTATCTCCCAAGGATTTCAACCGGTCACCCGCCCTACAAGTTACCTACAAAGCTGCGCAGAAGGTCTAGAAATATTACTATTAATCTGCAAAACTGTGGTAGCAAGTACAGATTTGTGTATGTACGGCATCAAACAAAGGTTGCTGTAAAGAGGCATACCACTTTCCCATCCAGAATCCAGAATATTATGGAAATAAAGATGGTACCCTATGAGCTGCAGACTAATTAAGTTCCTGACTGCACAGTAAATATAGGTTCCTGGGTGCTCAGTGTCCTGGATGTTGAATGGAGGCTTACAGGATTTGTGAAGGAGAGGACTCTGGGATAGAAGAGGTTGCCTATAGGGCTCTTAATGTCACAGGAGAGGGGCAGGAAGCCTCATATGGCTGCAATCACTGGTCTGAGGACTAACAGAAGTGTTTCCAGAATCTCTGAGTGGAAGCAGAGAGAGTCAGATTTGGGCGAAAGGCTCTAAATGAAAGCAGAGAAGGTCTCACGATTTGCTGAGGGCCAGCGAGGGCCATCTAAGGGCTCCCAAACGTCAGGTAACAATCGCTCCTGGACAACAAAGGTTTTCTTGGGTCTTTTGGTGTCAGCAAAGAGAGGCTTATGTTGGATCAAGCCAGTCTGTAGGAAGATTGGTGCCCTGAAAGGGGCGGGTTTCAGACTCCGAGCACCGACTGGTTGGGTCAGATGGTCAACCGAGGATAACTAGAGGCCAATGGAGGATTTGAGTACCAAGTAAGGGTTTCTGATGGCCAGTACTTAGTTGTTTGCTGTGGACTGTCTCTTGACCAGTGGAGGGTGTTTCAGTACTTTTCAAAGGGTCTCTGAACATGATCGGGGACTTGCTCTTAGGTGGCTGAGGTCTAACCGGGGATCTCTTAGGATGGACTTTGGTCTTTAAGCATTGGCTGAAGGTCTATGAGTGCCAGATTAGGGTTGGCTGAGGATACATGAATGGCAGCCAAATGTCGCTAAGAACCAGAGGGGGCTTTAGGACGAGAAGTTGAATCTCTTGCCTGGCTGAGGACTAAGAGCAGCCAAAGGAACACTCAGTGGTCAGCAGAGAGGCTCTAGAGACCTGAAGAAGATGGCCAACCCACGGGATTGGTCACCGGTAGAAAAGGAAATGCTCTGATGGATGACAGAGGAAATCTGGTTTGCCGACAGACTTCAACAGTGGGCCTCTGACCCACATTTCTGTTTCTTTTCCCTGAGGTATACCTCTACTGTCTATGAACTAAGGCTGCATTGCGGTTTTCCATATTGTACCCGTTTTGTATGTATAAGACGTTTACACTGCTGTTTTATTTTTGTGCTAAAAGTTTTACTGGGCTATTTTGTACTGGTGCCAGGCCATTTTATATCAACCAATCTAAAGCCAACATTTGAACCAGATGACTGGTAAAAAGGACTTTTTTGCACTAGCTGCTATGCTCTTCAGTACAAGACACACTACAAAATGTTGCTTCATAAAACTGACTAAAACCAGAGCAAAATTGCCAAATGCTGTGAAAATGTATGTAACGTACCCCATGGTGTCTTCATCTGCTTTTCCGTCAACATTAACCGTGGATTTCTGCACACATGTTAGAGATTTGTTGTGCTGTTGCACTGATGTGGTCTGACTGCTAACAATGTGTACGCTGCTAAATGAGTCCCATGTCTGTATTACGACAGATGGCAGTGCTTATTTTGAGCAGGTGGTTTCCAGTGCTTGGCACCAGCACTTAATTGTCAACACTGGCACTGATGACAGTCTGCCACATAGTGGCTGTGTCTGTCTAATTTACAGATGAGCACTACAGCAAATGTTTACTGATTCAATATACATTAATATGTCTAAGACCTACCACTCAAGCCATTCTTTTAGATTTGGGGGCCTAGAGTTGTCTGAATTGTCACACCTGTAGGAGTGTGATGGGTAGCAGTTATGTTGGAATTGTCATTGGCAGCGCTGCCACGGGCAATGATGGTGCAAGCTGCAGTGGCTTCCTGAGGAAAGCTATGACACTTATGTTTTTTTTAATACAAATTAAGCACTAACCAATGGTTGAAAGCAATATGGGCCTCCCCTACATAATGTGTTGAGGGGTACCGGAAACTCCACTAACGCACAGATAGTTATAGCCCCCACCGAATGATGTTGGGAGGCCTCTCTGCACTACAGTGGGATGCATTACACCCCTGGTTATAAAGAAAGAATTTTCTAGTATTACAAAAAGCCAAGCAAATTATTCTTCCCACGATTCCTGTATGCAATATTTTGAAAATGTTTAAGTTTCCTGAACTGTTGGCGGAGCCCACTTGAGAGAACGGGATGAGGCCTTTCACTTCACAGAAAAATAATAGGAGTTGATCTAATCTTGCCGCAATTAAGAGGCCACAACTTGCCAAAGAAAATACACAGACATGTCCAGTCTTCGCATCAGAGTTTAAGGGGAGCTTGCAGTAATAGAATACAGCTCCTTGTGTCTACCAAGTGAATCATTAACTACCGTTTTATCAATGCAATGATCACCCCTGGTAGGCATTTCCTGACAATTAATGGTAAAGCTGTAAGAGCTGGCCTTACAGGGCTGCCAGAAACAAGAAGAGTGAAATGAGAGGCTATTATTGCTTTAAGATGTGAAACGCCACAAAAGCCGATGAAATGTGTGTTACAAGTAAAGTCAAAAATACAGCACGTCTCCCTTTCCCTGATAACCAGCATCCAAAATAAATAATGCCCATGTGACAGACAAGCTCGGTTTAACATCTGATTCTAATCAGCCTTTCCTAAGGCCTACCCACTTTAAAACAAATTACAGTAACATTGCAATACAGATTACAATTGCGATGAGAGAAACAGTAATAATTTCAAAGATGCCGGCCTTATCATGAGTTTAGTTTTATGAGCTTTCTTTTTAATGGTGTACTGCCTGGCCAACCCCCCCCCCCCCTTCCCCCCACAAAAGCTGCCTTTTAAAATGTATTTCATATGAAGGGGGTGCGTTCTCCAGAAGGCATTTGAGGGTTCTACTTACTTTTCTACAATAATCGACACCACAATTTTAGAAATAAAAAAAGGAAGGAAAGATAATACATACATTGCTATTTGACTGTTCCACTTATAGATTAGGTCAATGCGAATAGTCTATACTCTGCTCAGTAACAGTCCAGGCGCTTCAAGGCGCAATGCATGGTCCCTTTCATGCATGCCAGGTCCAGGGAGCACCATATCATTATTTCATCAGTGTTATGACTTTAGGATTAAAGGGCCGAACCAAAGCGCCCAAAGACGTGCTATTTTTCACAGCTAAATGCTAAATATAAAAGGCACTTGCCAACTCGAACTATGACGCCTGCACTGCCCGCGCGAGCTCAGTCAAGCTGTGGGCTTCGTGAATCACTGTCTAGACAGGCTCGGGATGCTGAAACACAGCAGTCCCATCACGGCCCGTTTGAAATAGACAAACCTAAGTATTATACATCTATTCATTTATTTTTATATATGGTTGTTGTAAAGCGCCTAAACCACAAGTTGCCGTTTCTGAGCGCTGGGGGAATGGCAGTCAAGTGGACTGCTGCTTCATAGCAGGGTGTGCCATGGGAAGGGAGAATATATCGTGGAAAAGGTATTTTTTTAAACAAAAATCAATGGAAATCCATTCAAGGTAAGGTATGGAATATAGGTCCAGTTGCAGGCACTGACTGGTGATTTAATAAAATGAGAATGAAGAAAATCGTTCATGAGCCAGCTGGAGTAGGACTGGAAACCAACATCAACCCTAACTAAAATGGAGCACCACAGCCTCACACTGCAGGGGGTGGAGACTAGAATGGGGTGGGGGCACCATCCTGGGTGGATAAGGAGCAAGCGTCCTGCTCGGAAAGGAGACCCCAGCCGGCGGGGGGGAAATGTCAGCATGGCAGAATGGCCAATCTGGATTGGATGACGGGCCTTAGCTCAGTTCTTTGGAGAGCACAACAGCAGAGTATTCACACCACGCAGTTTTGCTTGGAACTTCTCCGCACCCGATGCTCAGTCCCGCCTCACATCGAGACATCCGATTCAATTCACAGAGAGATTATCATTCCCTTTGATCATGTCAGAGCAGTTTGTAAAAAAGATAGTTAGAAATGGGATTTCTGGTTGGCTAGGGCATACGCCTAAGCCAGGCAGAAACCATCACTCTAGTCAGGGCAATTGAGTTACACGCTGAAGATAACCCCTGCTCACCTCCTTGGTAGCTTGGCACAAGCAGTCAGGCTTATCCCAGAGGCAATGTGTAAAGCGTCTGTGCAACACACTCACACAGCAGCGACACACTAGGCACACCACAAAAGAAACTCTACACAAGGTTATATAAAAATAGCCTTTGTATTATCCATAAAAACACATTAGATAACCATCACATATATATATACTGTGCCACCAGGCACTTGTCAGGACTTTACAGGGATTACATACATCATTAGGCCAATCGGGCCACTGTCATAACATATCACATTAGGGTTATTTGTAGCATGAAAATATTAGACATAACCCACATCAGCAGTACACTAAAGTACCCACTTATCCAAGTGCACCTATCCATAAAATCACCATAGTGATGCGTAGGGTACAAACCTTAGCAATGTAACCCCAAAGTCTAATCACATCAGGGCATAACATAAATCACTCCCAAAAAAACAACAAAAAAAACTTTGCAGTATATACCACAATGTAGCCCTACAGCGTAATCAGGGCCTGAACATGCCTGCCTCAAATACATTCCTGAGAGCCCACTGGCCCCCAACACATGTAGGGCATCGAAGTACCGGCCCCTCTATCTCCAATCGGCAGTCCCAGCGCTTCTGTGCTCACCATATGGGCTGCGCGGTAATTTTGTGGAGGTTCCTTCCTCCACCAAGGCTCGGAGGCTTCCGTCCAGGTTTACCCCGAGCTACCAAAAACACAACAAGACCTCTGCCCAAAAGTAAGAGCTCTGAGGTTAGGTGTCACTCCGGCAGCTGCCTGCTATCTCCCAGGGCAGCTTCTACCCTGGTAAGTCGGGTGACGCAGACTCGCCTGGCCCGCTGGGTTTGAGGAAAGTGCAGGACTGGTCCGGCCTTCCAGGAGCTCCTGCCACTCACACGCCTACCAAATGGCATTGCAGCACGTCCGGCCTTGCGGACTGCTGGACAAATGACGACTGACTCTCCAGACGCTGGCAGGAACCTTCCGAGCTGGCTTGCTTCGAAGCGACGTCTCCGCTTGGGCCGCTCTCCTCCCTCCAAGGCACATGGAGTCTGTGAGGCTCCGACTTAATCTACCCACCGGCCCTGCCTACACCAGGCGTCCTCTGCCTGACTTCCAGCTCCCCCCGCTGCTCCCTCGTTGCTACAGCAACTCGCTGAGGGGGCCACGCTCGGCCACGGAGTCAACTTTTGTCTCGGCGCAGGCTTCCACCTGATGGCCCACAATGAGAACTCCCCCTGAGTTCTCAATTGCTAGAACTTGCAGCGCTGTGTCGGATCCAGACACACAGTGCCCCGGCCACAGTGGAGAGCGGGCGCTGCCCATGCTGTAGGGCAAAAAGAGCTCCACTCTACGTCAGCCCTGCCTAAGCCCACTCTTTGGGCAGCAGAATCAAACAGCGCTCACCTGTGCTATAATTACCCCAGCACAGGGGTAGGGAAAAGGGGCACAGGCAAGCCAGCACGCAGGGCCCCTTAGCAGAGGGCGGTCCTTTCAGCTACCCAGCAGGCAGCAGGTAGTTCCAAACGGCGGATCCTTCTGGCACACAGCAGTCCTTGCTGTCGTATTCTGTTTCAGTCCCCAGCAAGCTAAAAAAACATGGGGTCACAGCCCCAGTATTTATAGGGCATATGTCTTTGTTCTCCCCTGGCCCAGGGCTCTGAGCCCAGTCTAAACCAGTTCTGTGGGGCACTTAAGAATCTCCATACAGTGCACAACACTCCCCATTGTAAGGGTAAGCCCTGGCCCCAGACACACCACAGGGGGGTGGGACCATCATTGTGGAAGGCAGGCACAGCCCTATTCAGGTGCAGGTGCTACTCCTTCCACCACTCCAAATGCAGACCAGGCCTATTCAGCCTAGCACCGACTCATCCAGACTCTGTGGAGCCACTGCACTTCCCCAGCCCCTGTCACTCCAAGGCCAGACAGTCAATACACAACAGGCAGGCACACAGACACATAGCACACAGAAATGCCCACTTCTAAAAGTGTAAGGAACTAGAGCGGGATGCACTAGACAGGGACTGCACTACTATTGAAACTCAAAACTGAGTAAGGAACAAGTTAAACATCATTTATCTGTTTAGCAAAGCAGAAAATTGTGTACATCATCAAACCATCAATAATTATTTATAGATGAAAGTAACAAGTTATCATTTCTTCTTGTCAAAGTGTTAATTTATTCACACTTATACCAAGATCAAAACAAGACCGAAAATTCATGTATACAACGTCCTAAAGTACATATAATATAGCTTGATCTTCCCAATGCATTTCGGGCGCAGTGTTCGCCCTTCTTCAGGGGATATCTAAAAATGAAACATCAATCAGTCATATGCAAAATTATTCACAAAGAAAAGAAATGTGCGGGAGGCAATTCTGGCGTCACACGGGTGTTCAGACAAGATGGAAAGTGGGGAATTGAAATCGCTAGGTTGTTTCACCAACGAATTGGTGAAAATTCTAATAAGTGTGGAAAAAGAGGAGGTGTGGTCCCAGCAAGAGAGCAGCATGGATAGAAGCGAAGAGGTGAAAAACACCATGTGCCAATGAGAGTAATCACATGTGAACGATGTGAGAGCATTAGACCATCACCAAACCAGTAAAACAAATAGATACCTGAAAAAGCTAAAGTAACTGGAGATTATCCAGAGTTGTAAACATAACGAGCGACGATCTGAAGAAGATGAAAGCTAAATATTAACAAAGTAATCAAAATAAATGTGAGACTATTTGAATAATAAAGGCGACTTGAGAACGCTTACCGGTAGTTCTATCAGCCCTAGCGGACAGTGGAAAACAGTCAATGACTGTGTTAACAAACGCGCAGGAACAGCGCTGTGATGAAGAAAACAGAAACCTACGGGTAAAGGATACGGGGGGTTGAACGCGACATTGTGTCCGCTAAGCCGGGAAAAATTAAATGCTAATAACAATACTAATACAAGCTGTAGTACCTGGAGGTTTCTGTAAATATCTGCAAGGATAATCCGTAGTTCTATCAGCCCTTGCAAACAGTAGAAAACAGTCAATGGCTGTGTTAGCAAACGCGCAGGAACAGCGCTGTGGTGAAGAAAACAGAGACCTGCGGGTAATAGATACGGGGGGTTAAACGCGACAGTGTGTGCGCTAAGCCGGGAAGAATTAAATGCTTATAAAAGCTTTAGTACCTGAAGGTTTCTGTGAATATCTGCAAGGGTAGTCCGTAGGTTCGTAAGGCAGCAAGTAAACCCGCAAGTGGATACCGGTGAAATACGGGTACACGAGTGGGAACAAAAGTATGCGAAAGTGAAGAGAGGCTTATAAATGGAACAAACGGGGGCGGCTATGTTGAGTTGGGAAGTGAGTTCAATAGAGGACGAGTCGGAAAGCCGACAAAAGAGGGCGAAATGTGAAAACTGAATGAAAACACCCACCTGTGAAATTAGAATATCGATGTTGAGAGGTACATGCAAAAGTATTGGAAAAAATTGGAGAAATGAAATAAACACATCCTACCTATTTACAATCTCATAAAAAATAAGTATTCTCTAGAGGAACTTGCTGTCTATTTACAAATTGAATCGACAAGAAATGCTAACAATATATCAGACAATAAAGACATTTCTATAAACATCCTGCCTATTTACAGTCTAAATGCAAATGAGGATTCTAACAGTGTATCTAACAAATGACACCATCGCCCATTTAAAATGTGATAAATGTGTAAATGAATGCCAATATGTTTATGGAAAAGTAAAGAGGTGCTATTAACTAATCACCAAAAGTGACGTGATTTGTCCTAACTACTAGAATGTAGAAACTGAAAAAATCCAATGTCCTATGTGTAGCATAAAGCCCATGTGTATATAAGAAGAAAGAGTGATGGAACATACCATACTCTGAATCGATACAAGATGAAAACGTGTAAATGCTCTAATGCGATGTAGGGACTACAATATCCACCCCTTTTCTTTAACCTTGTAAAAGTTCAAGCAGAGATGTCTACAGGAAGCATGCGAATTCAATTTTATCATTGAGACCCTTGGGACTCAAGGTATTAAGATACCGAATCCAAAAGGACTCCCTTTGGACAATGAATTTACTCATATCGCGATCATTACAATGTTTAATGACTTCGATGACACTGAATTTAAGTTGAGGAATCGTGTGATGTGAATCACACCAATGACTAGCCAGCGGTGAATATGTGGATCTAGTATGAATACGACTTTTGTGCTCCGTGATGCGAGTACGTAAAGCTCTCTCAGTTTTGCCTACATAATATAGGCCACAAGGGCATCGAATGATGTATATAACATTTGAGGTGTTACAATTAGCAGTGAAATTGAATTTGATTGGCTTACCCGACCAGGGGTGAGCCAAAGACACACCTGTAATGACATTATTACAGTGTGAGCAATTGTAACATCTAGTCATCCCTTTAGGTATCACATCAGTGTTAGGTTCTCGTTTTTTGAGAAGTTCCTTCAAATTATTGGAACGTTTGTATGCAAAAAGCGGTGGATTTGTGAACAGATTCCCGAAGTCTGGTTCACTCTGCAGAATATCCCATCTGGTGAGAATCGTTCTTTTGATAGCAGGGGAGAGGGTAGAGAACTTGGACACGTACACTTCCCTAGTTTGAGAAGGTTTGATGCGTTTCTCAAAAAGTGATGCTCGAGAAACCTGATTCAAACGTTGAACTGAAGTTTCAATGAATTTTTTGGGGTAACCACGTGCCAAGAAGCGAGTTTTCGTCTCTTCAAGGGTGGTGTGCAATTGTGCGTCATCAGAGGTGATACGTTTAATTCTCAAAAATTGAGAATAAGGAAGATGACGTTTCAGTGAATGCGGGTGAAAACTGTCATAGAGTAGCGTGTTATTACGATCTGTGGGTTTTTTGAATAAGGAGGTGACCAGATGGTTAGATGATAGTTCTATGTGTACATCCAGGTACGAAATTGAATGTTTATCCAGTGTTTGTGTGAACTGGATTCTAGGGTTGAAATCATTTAAAGCCGCCAGTTTTGTTTCCAATACCTGTCTGTTACCTTGCCACATGATAAAAATATCGTCAATATATCTACGATATATGACGAGATTATCTGTCCATTCACTATCATTAAGGATGTTCTCCTGTTCAAATTTCATCATATAGATGTTTGCGTAGCTGGGAGCTCCCGCAAAACCCATAGATGTTCCGTGAGTTTGGAGGAAAAATTTATTTTTCCATGTGAAGTAACTGTGAAATAAACAAAAATGCAAAAGTTCCAAAAGAAAAATTTTGTTTGCATGAATAGTGTCCATTTGGAGCAATGCCCATTCAATCGCCTCAATACCCTCAGAATGTGGGATTGAGGTGTATAAGGCAACAACATCAACTGTGAGTAACCATATGTCATCGAAACTCTGCAGGTTAAGATTGTTGAGGATTTTCAAAAAATGTGTGGTGTCTTGTACATATGTTGAACCAGCCTGAACAAATGGTTGCAAGAAGTAATCCAAGTATCGGCCGATGGAGTCGTGGATAGAATCGCACCCTGATACTATTGGTCGCAACGGTGGGTTGGTGAGACGTTTGTGTATCTTAGGAAGTGCGTAGATGACTGGTCTGCGGGGATGTTTGTTGTACAAGAAATCGTATGTTTTGGTGTTAATCCACTCCATGTCTTTAGCATGTTTGAGAATAGTAATCAGAATATCCTGGAATTCAGCTGTGGGGTCCGACTGTAATGGGACGTAAGTGGACTCATCAGACAGCATTTCATTGATTGCGGATTCGTAGAAACTTGTGTCCATTATGACCAATGCGCCACCTTTATCGGCCGCTTGAAATGTGAGAGAAGGGTTGTTTCTCAAACTTTTCAATGCTATTTTGTCCTGCGGTGTTAGATTCTGATGTTTTTTAGAAGGTGTGCTAAAATGTAGTAAATCATGTTTAACCAGTGATTCAAAAGTGTCTAGCACTTTATGCGAAACAGGGGATACAAAAGTACTCTTGGGTTTAAACTCCTTGTATTCAATCTCGCTAGTTATCGGGGCAGAGACAATTTGAGTGGAAAAGAAGTATCGCAATCTTAGTTTCCTCATGAATTTATAAAATTCAACCTCCGATTGAAATGAGGTGGTGTGGTAAGTGGGAACAAAAGATGTTCCCTTATTAAGAAAAGCGATTTGGGAATCTGACAAACTAGAGGAAGAGATGTTCACAAGTAATGTTTTTTCTGTCTCCTGCCTGTGCTTTGTGTTTTTGTGCTTTCCGCCACCTCTACGGGTTTTTGTGGAATTGGGTCGAGAGAAGATTGACTCGTCGGTGGGCTGTTGGCTGCTGGGCTTGTTTCTAAAAAAGAAACCTTAGTGCTAGAGGTTGATGGAACTGCTGAAGTCCCGCTCTAGTTCCTTACGCTTTCGAATTCAGGTGGTGGGTGGAACCACCTCAGGGTCAGCACACTAAGCCTTGTTTAAGTTTAACAATGTTTTAAATTTGGTATCACTACAAAAATCCGAGTGCACACCAGCTGTTAGCTTTTCCCTCACTTCTAAAAGTGGCATTTCTAAAATAGTAATAATAAATCTGCAAACACCAATATACAGAATTTATCACCACTATTCCAAACGTACCAAACTTGATCACGCTACCCTTCTCATGTCAGGAATTACCCCTGAAGCACATATCAGGAAATCCCCAATGCATTCCTATCAGAGGGCAGCCTCACAGCACTGAGAAACCAAAGAGGCTGTTTGTCACTACCAGGACATGCCACACAGTTGATGCACATTTCCTACCTTTTACCTACACCGCACCCTGCCCATAGGGCTAGCTAGCGCCTATCTTAGGGGTGACTGATATGTAGTAAAAGGGGACACGTCACGGTGCAGTAAACTGCGCACGCAGGCCCTGCAGTGGCAGAGGCCTGAGACAGGTTTGAAAAGCTACTTGGGTAGGTGGCGCAAGCAGCGTTGCAAGTCCACCAGTAGCATTTAAATTACTGGCCCTGGGCATATGAGATACCACTGTACAAGAGACTGACAGGTAAATTGAATATGCCAAACAGGTGTAGACCAATCATACCAAGTTTGCCATAGAGAGCACATGCACTTTGGCACTTAACAGCAGTGATAACGTCCCCAGAGTCATAAAACCACCAACAGGTCAGAAAAAATACAGGAGGAAGGCAAAAGGTTCTGGGATGTCCCTGCAAAAAGGGCCAAGTCCAACAGACACACTCTCCCCTCCAATGCCTCAATACTGGTAACCACCAAACAATAAATGCCCTAGCCTTCCATACTCCATGCCCCAACGATTTATCACCCGCCCCTCATGCAAACCCCTGCAAGTATCCATAAACAAACAGAAATACCTACATTCAAACCAAATGTTTGCACACTAAGGTAATGTGTGCAATCAATTTGTAATACAAAATGAGTCCATTAAATCTTTTTGTAAAGGTGTCACAGAATCTAATGCATTATTTGAGGCCTCACTGAAACCTCAAGCCAACATGTGTTTCATCTTTGGGGCATAACACTCTAGGACTATTCCAACATGATCATGCTATCTCTTCTGCTTTCTTTGCAGTTTAATCTGGTCATTGTAGACCAAAGGGTTGTACTTCACATAAGTTGTGGCCCATTATTCTTGCATTGAGATTCCTAATAGGCACACCTCACTGGGACTGGTATCCCATTGCTGCTTCACGTCTCATTGCCTTTCTTAAACATGCATTATAATGTTTGCCATGGTCTCCCATACTAACTTCGCCTTCTGGCTCCTACGAGAGACTTGTTACCCAATTAGGGACGTTTAGGCATTTTAGGCATGAGGATAGTAACAGGGCCCAAACAGAATAGTCCCAACATATTTTAACAAGTGGCATAAAAGTAAGCGGTCACATGACGGCTGCAGTGCAGGTTGTGACTCTGCACAAGGTTATACTCCCACAGAGTGGGCCAATTTCTCATTGCTATAGGGAAAATCTCCAGGCTCTCCGTTTCTTTGTCAACTTGATCTCATCTCCCCCAATCCAACCCCAGGTCTGATAAAACAATCTCCATTTGGAGTAAATGATGGCCTATTGTATGCATACCACCACAGCATAAGCAATGCCAACCAGCTTTGTTACTTCCCTCAAATATGGATATCATTGATCAGTAAAGGGGACAAGTGAAGGAAATAAAAGAACTTTAAACAATGACAGTGAAGATGTTTGCAACTCTCCTACACATTGTTACTCATTCATACAAATGTCGTAGATGGCTTTGCTAATAAATTAAAAATTCTGCTAGGCAATAGAAAGAACGGTTATGGCCAGAACTTGCCACACTTGTCCAAAGCTTTGAAAAGTGCTCACTCTTCGGGCCAACCACTACCAAAGCCCGATATTAACACAATTGCACATTTCCAGGGGTAGAGGAACACAGGAACCAATAGTATTAGCACAAGAGTCCCATACACTTAGATAGTAAGGCATATATCCCACAACACTGAATAAAAATATCTTACATATGAGACAACCCAATTATTTATTTTTATAAAGACCAAAACACTTGATGTCCTTCTAAGGACATCAAGTGTTTTGGTCTTTATAAAAAGAAATAATTGTGTTGTCTCATATGTTAAGATATTTTTTATTCAGTATTGTACCATACAGATATTTTTTAATTACATTTTTATTGTCATTTGAAAAAAGAGAGATTTAAGAGTTAAAGGATGCACTATATAGGTTGCAGGGGTGGGTAGCGGTAACAGGACGTAGTTTTTTTTTAGGGTTTAGGGGTGGCTGTAAGTAACTGGTGGTAAGGGTGTTATAGGGTTAAGTGGTGGATAGAGCTAAACGTCAAGCATGTTTTAAAGTTCAGGGACAGGATCATGTATAGGGAGAGGTAAATGGTGGTAAAGGGTTTTTAGCTTCCAGGGATGGTAGAGGTAAAGGAACATAAGGATTTTTCAGGATTTTGGGACAAGTAGAGGTAAATGGTGATAAAGATTTTTCAGGATTAAGGGCCAAGTAGCGGTGAAGGGGTGTACGTTTTTTTTGGACTTCAGGGACAGGTTAAAGTTAATAGAAATAAGGGTTTTTTAGGGTTCAGGGATAGGTAGAGGTAAAGAGGCAAAGGGTATTTTTTTAGTGTTCAGGAACAAGTGCAGATAAATAGTGGTTACGGGTTTTTAGGCTTCATGAAATAGAGTAGCTCCAGGCCTGATGCGGGAAACCCGGAAAGAACGTAAAGCCAAGCTGTGTAAGGAAAGTGATGCAGGGATTAAAAAGAGACAGGCCAGAAATAACAACGAAAAGGACCCAAGGCTGCCGGCGGGTCTCTATGAACGCATGTCTGCGTGCATGTTCACATATATCCTGCCACTGATAGGGAGGGAGGGAGGAGAGACATAGCGACGGGAAAGAGAGAGAAGGGAAGAGAGGGAAAGCATGCGTGCTGCTGCTCAGTAGCTGCTGCCTGTGCCTCTATTACAAGAAGTACACTCTTTCCCGTTTTCCAAAAACCTTACTTTGCATCAGGCAGAACCTCGCACTGTTGAGAGTTTTCGAAATTGCAATTTCACCTCGGCCTCTCTCTCGCTCTCTTCTTTCTTTCTTTCCTTTCTTCTTTCTCTCTCCCCCCCCACCCCTCTCTAACAGTCTGGATTGCTCGCTTATTGCTTGCCCACTTTTTTCTTTTTTGTTCTCTGTAGCTCACTCTCTTGTCTAGCTCTCTTTCTCCTTTAACTTACTCCTCATCCATTCTCTCCGTCTCACTCCACTTCGTCTATCTCAAATTCTTTCCTGCCCCGCCTACCTCTCTGTCCTATTTCCCTTTCATTTGCCTCTAACTTTCTCCCTCCTCTCTCCCCATTGACACTCATTTTCTTTCGCTCCCTACTCTCACAGTCACTCATTTACTCACACTCATCCTCTCCAAAACTCTTTTCTTCTTTCTCTGTCACTCCCTCTCTTTTCTTCTATCTTTGGGGCACAGTGAGTAGCAATAGGTGCTCCTCGCTGTTCAGGCCCCTGACAGTCTGGAAGCGGCTTAAGTCGTTGCCAAATAATAATGTTCTTATGGTGTGTAAGGGTCCTCTTTTCCGACTTGAATGAGGGGAGCTCTAGGATTCTACAGGCCCTCGTTGGTTGTCAACACTTCCATTCGTAAGCAATACTCTTTTTTGTAATTTTCGGATGTCAAATGCCCACTTCATGAATATGCAAATATGAAATCTTGGTAGGTGCGACAACTGGTTCAAGTTAGGTGTGGACGTCAGGTTCACTCTATTTTTAGTAGTGTTTCGTTGTATCTTATTTTTGCACTCTCTCGCTGCTTCACCACTCCCTGCCCTCAGGGCATGGGCATCCCTGCCTGAGCAGTTCAGCTCCCTGCAATGTCTGGCCCTGATGAAGCGACATGTTGTCGTGAAACACACGTTTGTCCATGATGTCCATTTTTTTTTAACAAGGAACAATAAAACTTTGTTGCTAAAACCTTCATCATCTGATTGTAGAGAATCATTATTATCAATCAATCAATCAATCAATCAATCAATCAAGGTACTTGTAAAGAACGTGAAGACCTCAAAACACAGTCCTTGTTTCATTTTCTTACATGATTGGAGTGTTTATCCTGTAAACATAGTTTGAGGTGAGTGTCTGACCTATCGAAGAGCCTCGGTCTCCCTCCACATTTTCTGAGTGCCAATTTGTTTTAGTTGCATGCAATGGCCTGGCCTCGGCACCCTGAAAATCTTACTACTTACTTATGAGACTGTAGTTTTCACTGTGAACCCTAGGGACAGGAAAAGCAAATGTAGGAATCCTGCAAAAACACATGTATAACATAGTGGTTGGAAGTTTCAAAACAATTTACCTACATTACAGGCCACCTAACGTCTCATGAAGTCACTGCGTTGTATAACTATTTGCTCATTTCACAAATTCAGTGACAGTATCTGGAGAGAACCCGTGAACCGGAAAAGGCTGAAATGTAAATAACGCTCCTGGTCCCTTGATGTGGTTTCTCTTGTTTGATTTTGTGTACATGTGGAGGAAATGGAAAAAATAATCTATCTCAAATGTGTTATCGTGGTTTATTGGAAACAGGAGCTCTGGATTCTGGTTCCACCCACTCCATTTGGCCACACATTGTAAAGATCACTTCTTTAACCCTATGTGTTCCGGATCATCTGTGGAGGAATTGAGGGTAGTTGGAAACAGGCATAAAGGCTGGTATAAAAGGATATATAATGATGCACTTACAAAGCAAATTGTTGTGTGTTTTGAAAAATGCATGCATGATGAGATACATTACATTCGTACACACATTCATACATTTATAACTCATCCTTGCACATGTGCAAAGTAGCAAACCTAAAGAGACCAATGCACAGATACAGCCACAAAGCTAAATATGCACCACACGTAGACCAGCAGCCAGGGGCGTAACACAGGCCCTCGCAGCCCCTGCGGTGCAGGGGGGCCCCCAAGCTCCAGGGGGCCCCTTCAGCACAGTACTCCGGCCTGGAGAGCTCCCTATTGAGGCCGGAGGGCCCCCCTCCACGTACCTGGCAGGGGGGCCCTCTCAAGTTTCGTTACGCCACTGCCAGCAGCCATTTTGGTAACTAAGCACAGAGACCGCCGCCATCATAGCACACAACACCCCTTAGAGACCCACCCAATTGCACAGACAAAAGACGTACAGGCACCGATGCACATAGATCACCTGATTCATATTTAGTCACGTACTTAGACCAACACAGGGGCAACACATAGATAGCTCCATGAAACATACCCACATTTAGACACCAAACAAGTAACCACACAGTAATGGACAGAGAGACATATGGACTATGGAATGAGCCGACAGTTGAGTGGATGCCAGATAAATGGATGCAGCCTATATGCCCACTAAGGGCCTTTTTATGACTACAGCGTTCCTTCGGACTGTTGTAGCCACGGATGCGGTGCGGGCACCGCCGCCCCGGCAGGCCGACTTGGGCGATCAGACCGCATTGGCACCACTGCAACCACCAGGGACCACAGATCCTTGGCGGTACTACAGCGGTCTTGAGGCCGCAATATACTTGGGGCTGCTGCAGCCCCGCCAAGCATTGTAAGAGTTTCCTCTCTGGAACTGTTTTCATGGCGGTGAGCCCGCCATGAAAAGGGTTGCGGAGAAGAAATATAAGGGGCCCTACAGGGCCCTTGTTGCCTCTGCGCCAGGGGGTGCATGCAGGGGGGCACATGTGTGTCTCCCTGTCTGCATGCACCCCCAGTTCCTACAGGGCATGGACTTGACAGTACATGCCCTGCAGGAACCTGCAATGGCGTTTCCATTGAGGTGCCTGTTACGGCTCTCCTTAACTACTTTTGGCTACTCACCATTTACAAGTGTAAAGTAACTCAAAATATAGACTTAAATGTCCCCAACCCCTGGAATACGCAGCAGAGTCAGTAAAAATTTCAAATACATACCTAAAGTTACAACTAGTAATGACTTTACAACTGTATTTGATGTAACACACACTTGGCGGAGACCTCCGATTTTAGAGCCGAGATCTCCCTACGGTAAACAATAGGGACAAGTTTAACCATTTATTAAACTTTGAAAAAAATTGGTAAAATATTTTTTATGTTAACATTAATGTTAATAAATGTTATATATTTGTTTTAAGTGTATAGCAATATAAAAAAGCTGCATCATTACAACTTTAATTTTAAATTAAAAAAAAATATTATTTTGAATATATTAAATAACTCTGAAGGTTAAATGAAATGTAAATTTAAAAATCCCACCTAACTTGAAAAAATGACAATTATTATGTATTAAAATTATTACATATTAACATGTATTAGTGATGTGTATAATAAATAAAATGTAATTTCATTGTTTTATTATATATTAATCTTACTTTTTTCAAATAAAAAAATTTCAGTAAGATTCTAAAATAAAATCATGATTTTTTAGTTATAAACTTTTCAACATTAATATTTATGTTTATAAACAATTTAAATAATGATAACTGTTCCTATGCCTATCTCCTATAATTTCAATTGGAAGACATTACGGTACCATGGTTAGCGGTGTGTGATCTTGTCCTCAGCTCTGAACTGGAGTACATTTAGGACTGTTTTTGGCCCTTTATGCTGTACTAACTATAGAAGGGCAGTTAGTGAATAGCGATAGGCTTACTCTTATGTGGATGGGTGTGTGTCCCTCCCTAAACCCTTCCTTACTCCTCCCGTAACCCCTCCCCTTTAGTCATAAGCGTTTCCCATCTTTCAGCCACTCCCATCTGTCCATCCCACATTTACTACTAAAACTTATACTTAGGTGTTTTGAGATCTCCATATAAAAAGATAGAAGTGGAAATCTCCACACGTAGGGTTATGAGTAGCATTTTGTAGCACATTAGTATTACTTTTGTAGCGCTATTACACATACTTCAAAATGCCGTTTGTGAACAGACCTCTACATTTATTCATTTTCCTACGGAGTGTTAGCTCCTGTAACATACAATCCTGCAGGCACTGTTACGAGGAAGGAGTGGGAAATGGATTTGTTATACATTTGATGACACTGTGTAAAAGTACAGTTCTAGTAAAAGCTCGAACAATGGTGATAGGGACGTTACAGCTTTTCAACACTTGATACATTTCCCATTGTTTTTCAGCGCTTGATACATTTCCCATTGTTTTTCTTACATCACTTTAGTTTCATCTGCTTGCAGGAGAAAAAGTCACAGGAGCTAGTTATAGGAGCTGTCAAAAGCCATCGGGTTAATATGACTTTTCTAATTCTCTTCTTCCAAAATCAATTGTTTAATGAAAATGTCATACATAAGTGCATTGTCATTGTTATCATTCGTGAAGATCAAGATGCTTCTTGCCTGTGGCCATCATCCACTGTATGATTCCAACATAAAGAATTTGAAAACGTTACTTATGACACAACAGCATGTTATTGTATGTTATAGGTCATGCTGTGCTATGCTATGGGTTGTATAAGGCCCACAAACGCTATAAATGTGGTCTCAAATAGGCCTGGGCAGAGTTCAGTGGAAGTGACTAAAAAACTCTGCCGCGCTTTGTCGAGTTCCGCAAGCAGCAGAGTGCGTTTGGTTACGCTGATCGTGTTGATGTGTTAAATCAGCGCAAATGGCCACATGCCCAGCGCAAGAGGCCTCTACTTCTTTTCTGCCACTCAAGTAGATTTTCTACTCGAGCTGCAGTTTTCTCAAGGCGAACAGAAGGCTTCTAAGCGTGATTGGTCATGACCATTCGCGAGCGCCCACGTTGAGAAATCTGACCGACCGCATTGAGAAATCTTGCCGGGAGTGGATTTTCCTTGCTCATGCTTGCCAACTTGACGATGGCGAGCAAGGAAAAAACTCTGCTCTGCTGAGTTTTTCAGAACTCCGTGTGCTACGCAGAGTGCGGGAAACTCTGCAAACTCCGCAAACAGAGCAGAGTTCAGCACCCAGGCCTAGTCACAAAGCCAAGTTCACTTCAGAATTGCAGCTATAGCACACAGATGCAGGGGCTGAGGGGTCCTCTGTACACCAATTGTGGCTATGTTTTACTCTGCAAGGAGCTAACTGCCACTAATTTTCCAAGCTCGCCTTCAGGCTCAGCGCAGCCTAGCTACGCATGCCACTCGTTGACGCAACAGCCCGAGTAGAAACATGCCACCCACACATTAGTGTCAAAGAATTCTGAAAGCAGCCGGAACTAAGCAAATGGTCTTCAAAGATGACTTTTCCTTAAGTTGTAAATAGTCTTTCACACGGAACTAGGACACAATTTAAGGATAAAATATCTGATCCCCCCTTCATCAGGAAACACCCTTTCTATCTGAACACACATTGTTTATTTAAAAAAGCCACCGCAGACTTCAAAGAGGCTATCTTATTTCACACAGTGACCTACTGATGCACGGCTCTGAGGAACAGAAGATGAAAAGGATACACCACGAGGGCTCTGAATTATGCCCTTATGACTGCGCCAGGAGGACTGCCAAGCCAAACTCCCATTGTCAGTAGGGAAAACAGGGCCTCGAATTTCGATATGAACAAATAGCACACTGTTCATTCAATTGTGCGAAATCTAAGTAACATTACATAAAAAAGGCTAAAGAAAACCGCCTGAATTCTGCCGCTGCCATCTGACACTCCTGGCAAAAACAGCATCACCTTAATAAACCTGAGCTGAAGTCAAGGTGTTAGGAAATACTACAATGCAATGTGTAGGTCCCACTTAAAAGCTTGTGAGATTCATAGTTCAAAAAGTGTTAAAATACACGTATACGCTCAATGCATGTTTTTCACAAAAGAACAATTTACACAGATAATCGTGTTGCACGTTGGGTTCTAGTATGCAATATACTGTATGGATTGCAATACAATGCAATGTATATAGAATGCAATGAAATGGGATACAGATTACATAACAGCTAAATAAAAATGTAAACACATGAAGGGTTAAGAAAATGAGCCTAATTGTACCCCCGCGTATACGCACCACACATAGAAGAGTGCATATAATCAGGTCATCATTTTTGCCTGGGTAGGTAGAGAATGCATTGCCCCCTAAATTCCAAAAGCAGTTAAGGCACACCAAGCACATTTTGTCTGCTTGATTCCCGATCGCTCTTCACACACTTTACCAACATGATCTCCATCTTTAAAATGAGTACTTCGGTAAACAGTGGCGGCTGCTGTGGCATTTAAGTGGTAGGGCAGCACTAGGGGGGGGGGGGGGACACCGCGGGCAAAAGAATAAAAAATAAATAAATACTGCTTACCTGCATTATCGGTGCTCTTCTGGCATCTGCTCCTCAACTCCCGGCATGCCACAGAGTCTCCTACGCCAATCTAGATGCTGCTCTCATGCTGGTCTTACCCAGCATGAGAGCAGCGCAGTGATTGGTGTGAGCGCCATAGTTAGGCGTTCATTAAGGGACTATGACCCTCTGCTTGTTTTCCACCTGGCTGTAAAGCAGAGCTCGTGAGAGAGATTCAAGTGCGTATGACGGTTTGGCCGGCCTTAGACAGATGGACAAACCGTCATGTGCACTTGAAGCAGTGCCACCTCCTTCCTGTGGCTGTGTCGACATGAATGGATGGCCCGGCTTCGGCTCATTACAGGAAGTAAGCGAGGAAAAATAAAATTATAACTTTTGATATTATCATTTTATTTTTCATTTTTCACTGCTCAAAGCAGTGGGGTGACTCTCCTCCGCCTTAGCGGAGGAGCCAACACTGACTGTAAAATCCTTTTTTTATCACATCTCGACTCAGTGAATATTTTCAGCCACCATGGTTCCTCTTGTTCAAGTTTTATATCGTACCTCAGGATCACAGGTTCCATGATGCCAATCAGTTGCCTTCAAAGAGGGGTGGGGGGGGGAGGGGGGAAGAGTGCTCTTTTGAGAGATGTGGCCATTCTCTCTGAAAAGGCAGCAATGACACAGGTACCTCCACATCAGCAGGGTACCAGCATCTGTTCTATTCTCTTCGTGGTTATTGAGCCTTTGGGGATGAGTGTGGATTTCTGAACTTAAAAGGACTGAATGGTTTTATTTCGGCTGAATAATGATGTCCATGCAGACTCTTATTACTTTTGTCAGCCCACGGGATTTATGTAGACCCTAGGCTTGAAAGGCACATATGTTCACATTCCAAATCATCCTTCCCCCTAGAAGTTTCTTTAGTTCACTGTGGGAGATGACTGTGTTTCAAAGGCTTTGGCTCCTACGATGCATTCTCAAATGTTGAGGGGGTTCAAATCATACTTGGCTGTTTGGCTAAGTAGTGTACCCTCTTTTTTTAAAGGTTCAGGAAGACACTTCAACAGTGTGCGGCATGCTATAGGCCTTTAGATTTCTCCTGAACTGGGACAAGTCTTATCAATTCCCTTCTTTAGATTGACTTTTTATTGGGGGCAAGTTTCCACACTGACCTGAAGCAGCTATTCCATCCTCCGAGTTGCCTTAAGTCATTCAGTGTGGACTCAACCTCAGCTTGCACCTGGCTACAACATGAGCACGTTTACACCTACCACCCTTGGTTTATTATCTCATGTCCTTCTGGGATCTGGCAAACCAGGAAAATAATGCCATGGTGCCTTTGACTTCTCACCTTCAGAAGGCTGTGGATTGGTGACTGGTGGACTCAAGTCTCTCTGCTGGTCTTTCCTTCGCTCATCTTCTTCTCAAGATGCTCATGACCAATACCAGTGCAGTGGGTTAGTGGCTCCTGCTGGAGGACTCTGTGGTAAATGAGTGTTGGTCTCCTCATCCTTATAGTAATCGCATGGTGTGGATGAGATCTCGGAAGCTGTGTATTGATCATTCACTAAGATTTGTGAGAAGTCCACTTTGCATCCTTGACTGCCTGTTATCTGGTGGGTGTTTGATAATACTCAGGAGATCATCTGAGCCATGTGCTCCCTCCCTAGATTTCCAGCCAGATCGGTTCTACCAATCAGCAAAACACTAACACCCATTCTGAAAATCTCCATTGACTCAGCCACATTCCTGAACACCTGGAAACATACTACTGTCATGCCTCTGCTCAGAAGCCATCTGCTGACCCAGCCATGCTGTCCAACTACAGACCCATCACCGTCCAAACACACCTGGCAAATATCTTAGATAAATATATCAACTAACTCCTACTGGCCACCTCAGCAACCACCAGCTTCTCAAAACAATACAGTCCAGATTAAGGCCCAACCAAAGTACAGAAACAGCACTCATCAACATCTGCATGATTTTTGATAGAGGAGACACTGCAGCCCACATTCTCCATAGCCTCTCTACAGCATTTGACACAGCCTGACACCCAATCCTCATTAGGTGCCTGTATAATATTGGCATCCAAAGACCTGCTCTCCGTTGGGTCTGTTCCTTCTTAATGAATAGAACACAAGCTGCCAGCATGGCATCCTACTCTTCAGAAGCAAACTCATCTGCAGAGTCCCTCAAAGTGCTGGTTAGCACACTAGCGCCCGCCTACTACTTAAACCTGGCCTTTCCGTCATGCAGCAGATGCGCCACTGGCGCGCCAAAGGCAAGCCCGTCTGTGCCTGTTCCGCGGCCAGCGCCAGCCATGCTGCTGGGTGCCCCTCCGCTGCCCGAATCCTTTAGTCTAGGTCGCAACTGCTTGAAGTGAAAGATAAGTGCTGTAGTGCCCCGACCTTATTTGAGTTTTCTGGGCCTTTGTCTAAATTTAAGTGTGCCGCTTGTCTATTCACTTTTAAGTTCGATTTCGTAGCCCCTCCCAGACTACACCCAATGCGCCTTGGACACGCAAAGGAGCAAATTGGTCTTCCACCCCCCCATCAAAGCCTGCCTACTCAATTGTAGATCGCTACCTCGCCATTCAGATGACATTTGGCTCTCCCTTTCAACTCATGCTTGGGATATAATGTTTCTTACCGAAACCTGTGTTGGGGACTTTTCTAATCCTGACCTCAATCTTGCCATCCCCCCTAAATATCGTTTTGTGGGCATAAATAGGGCTAACAACAAGGTGGGTGGTGGGATTGCAGTTATTCTATGTTCCGGCTGGGATATTTTTTCCAGGAAAATCCCTAACATCAGCCCCTTAGAAGCTATGTATTTCAGCATCTCTGCTGCATCGAATATAGCTATGGCTGGAATTCTTATTTACAGACCTCCTAGCTCCCTGCCTCAACACCTTACAGATTTTTATAATATTGCTGCTGATCTGTCGCTTAAACATAAACATTTTATAAACCTTGGTGATTTTAACTTACATGTGGATGATACTCATTGCACTAAAGCAGGCCAGCTCTTAGAAACCCTGGAAGGCCTTAATCTAACCCAGCGGCCCTACCCATTGGGCCGGTCATACGTTAGACTTAATGTTCACAAACAACCCTAATCTGTCCACGGCACCACCTATACCTTACATGGTCAGATCATTTTTTAATCCCGTTTAGTGTGGCTAGTCTCTTTAATCAACTAATTCCTCTTTGGCCCGGGATCACAGTAGGAAATAGTTTAAAATCACTTGTAACACTTTGGCCCCCGCTCTTTCTCGCACCCATCTGCAGTTGGGGGGGGGGGGGGGATTTGGAACTAGATGTATCTAACTTTAATGACTGGCTCTCCTCTGCCCTCGATACGGTTGCCCCCGTGCAACCTATTGTCTCCTCGAGACAAAAACCATCTGCCCCCTGGTTTACCCCCGCTCTGCGCGCTGAATTGTGTATACGCTTCCCTACAAGGTAACTATCACGAAAACAGTCATAAAATTAGAACGATGCACAAAATTAGAGTTGGCAAACAATATCAACCCCTCCTGAGAGTGCCTAACAAGGACTCTCACTGTGCAAATGCAAATTTTGTACCACCAGGGCTTTGTCAGAGAAGTAACTCACACCAGACCCCTTGCCTATTATAGCAACCTATGAGAATTCATGTAACACAATGCATCTCCACAGGATTTAACACAGTGTAATAACAATCTACTCTTAAAGACCTATTGGCTTTAACATATGTTTTTTCATAGTAAATAAGACAGGCCTAGTCATGGGCGTCAATTCACCAAAATACCTGGGGTAGCGGAAGTGACCTCATGTGTCATTTGATGGTCTGTGACATCACAGGAAGTGACATCACTTGATCCTAATGACAGCTCAGGAAGGGACATCACATGACCTTTTGACTCATGTTGTGATAGAAGAAGTGACATGATGCCTGATTGAAACACATAACATAGCAGAGGAGGTGTCATTGTAGATCAAATACTATGCAAAATGAATTAAAACAATTTGAAATTTGATTGGAGCACCTGCAAACACCCCACATTAAACACGGATGACTATAATTAACCCAAATCATATCAAAATGTTACCAAATAATGCTAGGATTAGAAGATAAACGTGCATACAGAACTCCAAATAAATATCCAAAGATGTTGATACATTCTGCTATAGTATAAGTATTCATGCCAGCAACATGTGTATTGTTAGCCTGAAGGGAATCACCACAGTAGTAAAATCAAAGGATCTTTGCCGCTGCTGCTGGTGGTCAAATAAAGTGGTGGCAGTGACGCGGTGCAGTACGCATGCGGCAATCTAGGTCCATATAATGTACAGGCTGTTTACACTGATGAAACAGAGGTAGGAGCAGAATGGCCAATATCCTCTTGTGTCTGAGAGCTAGTAATACAGAATGCAAGCATCTTTATGCAATGCCCATTCAGACTCTCCTGACAGATATACTTGAAATAGTAAAATGGAAAGCAGCTGGGTGCAAATGTTAATCAACAAAAATCTCTTCAAATCAAATAAATCTGTAGTTGCCTTTCTTTTCGCATATCCTCACACAGACACTCCTGTAGTACTGAAACCCACATGCAGCTTTGGCATTCACCCCTGATCTCCAGCCCACTACTACTGCTATTCCAGTTTTGGGACCAATGTGCAGCTCTTCCATGTGCCTCCTGACCCGAATCAACAACCATTTATCTTTTAGTACTGGGACTCACAGGCAGCTCTACAGTCACCTCATTCCATAACAATACATGCACCAACATGCAGCTCTGCTGTTAGAGCTTACGCCTCATGTGAAGCACCCAGCCCTATACTTCCAGTACTGGCACCTGAAATCTGACCTGCAGCACTCAACGGTGATACTTCTGTACTGGGTTAGGGGGATGGCAAACACTATATGCCTTACACTGTGTATTTGATGGCAACCTACCTGCACACTTGGAACCTCAACGTGATCAGGGAATACTTCGTGCCCTGAATGTACATGCTATATGACTAACTGACATGGATGGATTGCCCCCCCAGGATCTGCTCGCCCCTATCTCCGAACACTTGAGAAACGAAGCCCACTCTCATGACTTGCTGTATGTTTGCCCAGTCTATTATGTGCATGCTGTTCTGATTATTTAATGAATATGATGTTCTTAACTGGAAAATATAAATAAAGTTTACAAAAAAAAAAATACTTCTGTACTGGGTCGTGTTGTCAGACACCTCAGTCTTGACTTACAAACACACACCACTGTTATGTAAGTACAGGAACTTAAATGCATCCATACATCTCTGTCGTGCCATTTTTGTCCAACTCTGTTATTCCAGAAATGGGACGCACACAAAGGTCTGCTTATACCTCATTACTTGTACATAACAGTCATCAATGTTTATACCCATACTATGATGCCCCACTAGCTCTACAATGTTCCTCACTCTCCACCCACTGCTCTGCTGGTGGTGGGACCTAAAAGCAGCTCTATTATTCCCCTGAGTCTCCCCATCCAGCAGTCAACACTGTTCTTTCAGTTGCAGGACCAAAGGAAGATGTGTAGTCCCCATCCAAATACCTGCCAATTTTCCAGTTTGTCTATGTGCGAAGTTTCCATGTTCCACGTGCGCATGTGTGTGACTTTTCAATCCCCCACGTGTGATACTTTGAATATTGTGAGTAGAACACAGCAGTTGTGTCCAGGTAATCCAATGAATATGATATTGCTGGCGTTTCTACAACGTAATGGTCTAGAAATAGCCTTAAAACACTTCTGATTTTCCTGAAGTGATTATGTAATATTGCTTACCAGTTTTGTTTTTCTAACATGATTGTACTGGAAACATTCGTGAACAGGGTCGGACTGGCCTATAAGGCAATCAGACAGTGGCCGAAGGGCGAGCTCGGGGGACGGTTTGTGGCTGGTGATGGCCCTGTTTTATGGTCTGCTGGGCCAGTTTTTATAACTGATTTCCCAGATATCAAAAAACAAACACTACCTGCAGCAAGCTCAAATCCATGCAGTCTTGGACTGCTCCAATTTACAAACATGAACCACTTTTTTGTAGCTATCCAATTCACAAATGTGGCCCTTTTATTTTGGTGCCAGGCCCTATTTTCTGTCCCAGTCCAACCCTGATTGAGATGCTGGAATAAACAATATACAATGTCTTTTGGTTGCTGTCCATTAGTTTATTAAAGTTGTATGTTATGTCCAATGCCAATGTGAAAATACAAGCCCCAAAATTAAGTGTGTAACCTTTTGACGCCCCGGGTGGTCCCTGCTTTTGCCCCCCAACAGCCACTGGCAAGAGCGTTGGGGGTGGTGATTCCTGCATTTGCCACCCTCAACAGCCGCAGGTAAGAGCGGGTGGGGGGGGAGGATGCCGCCACTCCCAAAACTCGACCCCTCCCCCGCTTGCTACGCCACTGGGAAAATGTGCTCTTTGTGAATGGTAGTACCCTTCCACACTACGCTTTAGTCATATATTCGGGACAGTGTGTTCCAAAATGCACCACCAGACACTCTGCTCCCTTACACTCCTGCTAAATGGGCACGGCTCATTTGCTGCACTTGTTCTTTGAGTAACGCTTGGATTTTTCACTATCTCTGTGACTTTAGTGACGTGATGGGAGCATCACCACTCTGAAAATGATTGCAGCAGCATTGCATCCGAGCCAGACATTAAGTGCTTCAGCTTCTCAGCTTGCAATGAGAGGCATACATCCGCTTGACAACACAAAACATAGTATAGCTGGACTTGCTCATCAAGCCGTGTATCGCACAACAATACTCAGATAAAGCTGTGTGGAGGGGAGAGGGCAACAGTCGTTTTAGTGTATTTGCAGCAGGTTTCACGGTTCACTGTAAGTGACCTATTATTTTCCCTCTTCTTTTTTTCTACAAATGGTGAGATTATAGAGACTCGTTCAGTTAGCTTTACAACACATACAAAAATAAGGCCCCCATTACATACTCTTCTAATTAATGCCAGCAGTGTTGTATTGACAGTGCCACTGAAATTTAACACATTAAGGTAGGAGTGAGTGGTAGGCTTGCCTCCTCATCTGCACCAGTGCTTAATTTGAGCGGATAGTTTCTGGTGCTCAGCACTGGCACTTAATCATCAACACCAGCACTTTGGGCAGGGGAGATTAAGCGATTTGCCCAAAATAACAGGAATCTTGAACCAATGACGAAACTCGACCCTGGTTCCCCAGCCCCAAAGTCGGCAGCTCTGGCCATTACACCACATCCTCTCCCCACTTTCATGGTTCTGTTTTAGGCAGCGCTAACAGGAGAAATGGGCTGGTGCAAGCTGCCTCCTAACGAGAGCCCCTGCACTTATTGTTTCACAAATTAACCCTGATCCCCACACTATGACACAAGAGAGAAAATTAAATGGCCATCATTTGCCGCACAGACAAATGGATTTCAGCCTTTCCTATTTCCTTTTACTACTTCATAGAACTCACGCAGGGATTTGACAATTTAAAATAAGGGCAGTAGGTTATGCTCGCCAGGAAACAAAGTGACCCACCATGCATGTACTGCAATTAGAAAGGCAGCAGAGAAGATTTTTAGGCCACTCCTGAAACAGCACATGCGCTGTCGCTTGCCAGATATTTTGTTTGCTTACAGGGGGCTTACAGCCCACCTGTTGCTTACCAATAGTTGGCTTCATTGTCACTCTTTTCCTTGCTTCTCCTTGATCAGCGTGAGCCGGCTTCCTCTTCATGTGTTTGTTTCTGCCCTCGAGCATGGCCCAAGTACTGCTTCCTTGTCCAGTGCAGTGCTCCTCCACTGCTCGTTTACAGAGGTATTGCCACGCACAGTGTTGTCATAAATGACGTCATTTCAGATGTTGCAGTGATATTATCAAGGATGTCAAAGAGCATGTCACGAGTGATGTAATAGGGAAGCAATTAGCAGTCCATTGCAAGGGTGCGAGTAATTGTTACTTTAGGGCATGAGTTAGGGTAACTTGAGATAATTATAACTGGTGAATATCAGTGGTTTTGTTAGTTTAAATGGTGTAGTTTAACTGATATTTTCTACTAAACATAAGAGGCCCCCTGTAAAGCAAAATAGGGACACACAGTACCAGAGGACAGAAACTGTAAACACAATCAAATCTGCCAACTCCACATATTAACATTTGGATAAATCTTTTAAAGATATATTTTTTAAGAACATATTTTATTGCTTTGATGGATACAATACAGGGTATTTACCATCATACTACCACACATCTTAATATCAGACATCATGTATCGACATTATTTCTCAGTTTCCCATGTACATTCTGAGTCAAGAACGTTCCCCCATACATTAACTCTATTGACAAGTGAAGGAAAAGAAAGGAAAAAAAAGGTCAAAAGGTATAACTCTAACTATGCCTAGTACTTGAGCATCTTTTAACTCCTGACCACACATCTCCTTGATATATCTATGTGTATATCAACAGACTTTCTGTCTTCGTGTCTATGTTATTACCTCTGTAGCTAGTTGAACTTCTTCCTTGTTTTGCGTTTCCAGGGGGATGTTTCTATAGGTGGCACACCTTGCCCAGATTTTAGTATGTTTTTGCGGGCAGCCCCGAGCTAGGAGCACCGGGAGTTTCAGAATAAAATCCATACCAGCTTTCCATAGTGCTACTCTGGGCGGGGTCTCTGCTTTCCACAGTTTAGCAATGTCACGCTTAGCAAGTTTGAGTCCGAGGATAACTCTTAATACTTAATATAATAATAAAGTCTAGACCGGAGACATTCACAATGAGCTCATTTATTAGTGAAATAGTTTTTTCTTTGTATAAGTCACAATCTTTATCTTATTTAGTACATTATCATGTTTTGTCAGTAGAAAATTCTAATCACAAGTTCAGTTTCACAAAACATAGTACAAAATACACACAATTTATATGTAAATTATAACAAGGCACCTGACACTCCACTCAAGCTAAAATATTGAATTCACATCCATCCCTCAATCAATCATACTTCATTCATTCTAACACATTCGGACTACAAACCATAAAAACCAGATCGTATGCTTAAATATAGGATGAATTACCACAACATTAATTTATACAATGCAATAATCCTAGGTTTCATGAAAAGCAATTCAAAAACAGGATATGCAACACAATTTTAGCCTGTCCAATTATTTAATCATGACAGTTATTCCATCAATTATTTAATCATGACAGTTATTCCATCCTAGAGATTAAACTCTTTTCTTCTGGTTCAAGTTCAAATTAGAGTGGTGCCGACGCGCGATTCGATGAAACACAAAAATTTGGACCACCTTCCTCAGGACGCCACAGAACAAACCTCAAATTATGGGCTGTCCACATAAAGTAAGGAATGTCTGAAAATATGAAAAGACTCAAATAAAAAATATAGCATTGTATTATTATAGAAAGTGACAACATCACCACCTAGTCCCTAGGGTTTAAGGTACAAAGGACCTGGGCTAGCGTGAGCATCTCGAATTTGCCCTCGCGAAGGAGGGCTTTGAGAGAGCAAAGATGTACAATAGGACAAATGGCCTCCGTCCTTCTTCACACAAGTACATTTCAGAAGTAACACCCAGTTCCTACTTCTGAGGCCAGACCCATCTCTATGGCACCTTTGACCAAAGGGGCCTTCATTTCCTGTCATAAAGCTGACAGATAGTTCTCCGCCACCTGCCTTGTAAGCGGTGGAAACTGCGGTGTGGCATTGCCCAAGAGACTATTTGGATGACTCGCATGTCTATCGTGATGGCTTGCCACCCTTGGAGGCAATGTCGTAGCTTGCATTTGACAGGATAGCTGTGTGCTGGCAAGGCCACTCTAAAACAGTTTTGTGGTTGCGGCTGCTGGAGGAGCAAGAGACTGCGCTGCACATTGTCCCGTCCCTGTCATTGTATCGTAGCACCACGACCTCTGCCACAAAAGGGCTGAAAGTACTGCTGGAAAGGAGGAGGAGTCTGGAGCTGGAGAAATGAAAAGCCTTTACTGAAGCCACGAAAAGTGGGAGCAGGAAGGCCGAAGGCCGAAGGAATGCCCTGTGCCTCTGTTCTTCTTGAAAGGTGATATTGCTTTGTGGCCAAACGGCAAGAGCTGTAAAATGACATGTCCATAAATGATGTTTGCAAAATACACACAGATGATGGATGGAATGCAGAGAAAATTAAACATTCACCCCCAGTCAAGAGATCTGGGTTAAATCCATTGTTCTTTTGTTCACCATGCTACCCCAGTTTAGACCCAGCCATTTGCAAATCAGTCTTGACCCTGTGCCTCATGGGAACAGTCCAGCTCTAATTGCCAATCCAGGTCCTCCCTGGACTGCAAACAAGCATCCTGGGAAAGGTTTCAGGGCATCACCCCTCATCCGCTAGGCTAGCTTGAATCCAGTGGCACAGGGAGCCCAGGACCAGAGGCGTAGCTAGAGCTTGTGGCACCCGGGGCTATCCTTCAGATTGCCGCCCCCTGGGGAGTGCTGGGGGGGTGCTGGGGAAAAAGGATGGCGAGCACCTGAAAGATGTCCGAGAGACACATGGTATTGCCGCTAATAGTCAGGTGAAGCTCACAACTTCTCCTCCACAGGCAGCCTGCTGCTAAGCTGAGCTCTGGAATTGGGTGTGAAAGAAATTACTTAGGACGAAACAAGCAAAAACGAATCACTTCCTGTGCTCGTCCTTGAAAAATGTACAGTAGCTTGAGGCATGTTACCTACATATGCCTTCCAAAGCTAGAAATTGAAAAATTGAAGAGCAGGCACCCTGTACCAGAGTACCTACTTGCTTCTGAGAAGTGCCGGTACTCTGTAATTAAACGTACTACATCACTCTTGAAAAGTGCCGGTACTCTCCAATTAAACGTATTACGTCACTCTTGAGAAGTGCCGGTACTCTCCAATTAAATGTATTATGTCACTCTTGAGAAGTGCATGTACTCTCCATCTCAAAATAAAAAAGTTCCGGTACTCAGTGCCTGCCCATTTAAAGCACTGATGCCTTCCTAAAACACAAGTGCTAAGCAAAGTTGGTACACTCAGGTCTACTTTAGTCTTCACTATCCATCGAATAGCAGCTCAGCTGCTTTGTTAGTCTATCCTAAGTGGGGAGGAGTGGGAGACGCCTTATAAGCCTGACATGGTTTTATTCTGCTGTTTGTGGAGTAGCTGTTGTCCCTTTTATTTTCAAGCAAGGTATTTAGGGTACTAAGGAGCTGAAGGTTTTGGCCTGCACTTGGGTGTTGCAATTGGGGCATGGTTATTCACATAGCTTACTCATTTGTTTTTTAAAGGGGTGCTAGCGTCTGATGTGGATTTGATATGGTGAGAGCTGAGTTGAAGTGTTGGTTGCCTACAGAGAAGCCTTTGAATGATCTGAAGGTTTGATCTTCTATTTTGTGTTGAGCTTGGTTTGATGGTAGGATCTCGAGCAGGGAGACTGGGATGGCAAAGTGGTTGGTCCAGACCATGGGTAAGGGTGGTGTACCTTGATTGATGGTTACATTCAGAAGACATGGTTGAGGTTGTGGCCTTTGGAGTGTGTTGGTTGTGAAAAATACTGTACCAAGTTAAGTGTATAGATTTGGTTGAAGAGTCAGTTTAATTCTTCTTTGCGTATCTTGAGTTATCTGGGAGGTTGAAGTCACCCAAGAGGAAGGATTAAGCATGTCAGATGGAAGAGGTGGTGAGGAAATCTTAGAATCCATCAATGAAGTCCATGATCTGGCTTGTTAATCAATTGTGTCTTCAGATTAACTCAAGCTACTCTCAATCACAACAAGGCAGTAAGAGACAGAAATGTCAGCTATAGAAGTTTTTCTTAAACTGACCTTGCTTCGGTTGGGTCGAAGAGTTAACAAACATGATGAAACAGTTAATCTTAATTAACAGACCGTCACTGGGGTAGCAGACTCCAGGTACACGTGCAACATAGAAGCCCACAGCTGCTCAAGGGCTACATTAGTGTCAGACATGAGATAAAAGGACATGGAACATACAAAAGGAACAGGTTCAGTGGTGACAAACATGAGGGGCATGTGGATAATGGGAAATACTTACAGTAGTGCGTAATTTCGTGAGCTTTAGTGGCAAGGATAACTGGATTGTGTACAGTAGTGACAAACACAAGAAGGAGTGGATTAGTATTAGGTAGGAAACAAATAATCAACAGATCTGCACAGTTGACTTAATTTGGCAGAAGCCCTGCACTGGTGGGCAATTTTAACAGCAGTGCCACGGGAATTAAGCAATTCTACGGCTGCTGCGTTTTTTGCAGGGTTAGGAACGTTTGTCACATAACCTATCATCTACTGCACAATCTGCAGGTTTCAACAACAAAAACAATTTTTCTTCTTCTAAAATGGATCAAAGGTCACTAAAAATGCAGCAATGTGTTGCTGCGCAGTGGAAAGCCCTTCTCAAAGGTTGACCGGTCACTTTTCAGCTGCTTATTGCTGTATTTGGGTATTTTGCCAGTGCTAACCAGTTGAAACCTTTGTTCATACAGTGGTAACGTCTACAAGTGACAAAACAATGAAGTAATACTATCAAAAAATGTTGAATAGTATGCTGTATAATTTGACTTTCTAACCGCATAATGTAGTCAACCCCGCGGCGTAGCTAGGGCACTGGGGAAAGACGTCGCGTGCCCATAGAGAAAATGAACTTGGTCAAAAACATTCATGCACGCGCTCTCAGGGGATTCAACATGAACAGGGGTGTGTGTGCCATGTCAGGGTGATTTGTGTTATATCTGAGATCTCAATCCTTTTTGTGCTGAATAGCCGCCCACTGCTTTAAAAGGGATTCCGCTTTTGGCAGCTAAGAGAAACAATGCAAGAGACTTGGACACGATTACTCAAGATACAGCCGAACCACCCAGTAATAACTGCCTGACAAAATCCAATTAATAGCATTCTGGGACTTGTAGTCCTGATTTAATAAGGGCGCAATCAGACCTAGAAAGTAAGGACGCTGAGCTCCTCTCATGGACCTGGGAAGCTTGAAAGTGCTGTACAAAATACAAATACAGAATTAAGTAACACGTGCCGTACCTCAGGCTCGAAGTCGTCAGCTCGCTGCAAATTGTGCGCCTCTTACCTGTACACTAGCAGGTCTGGTTGAAGAACTTGACCGGCCACCTCTCCCGGTCGTCCCCGTTCCGCAGGTTGTAGGGGCCGCTCCACGGCCGCTCGTCCACGTGCACCAGCGTGCGCCTTCCTTGGCTCTGCAGAGAACCACACAGGTTGAAAGGCTCCGGCCCCAGCGGCGGGCAGCACTGCTTGGACACCAGCGATTCCACCGTCATGCATGTCCGGGGGAACTGGGTGTGCACGAGGACAAGCCCGAAGGCTGCCAGCCAGAACAGCACCCACCAGAGCGCAGGCATCGTTCTGAAGCAATGCTGCGCCATTACTAGATGTAGGCCAAATTACCGTATTAGCACACCTAGCAACGCCCTTTATAGCGTTCAAAGGCTACCTCTAGAACACACGGCGGATGACTGGAGCGAACGAGTAAAAAACGTGTGTCAAGGTCTCTCTGCCCGCAAGTGTAACGGGAGAGTAAAAACAAACTTCGCGCCAGCAGCTTTGAGTTTAAATACTCCCCGTGGACGTCATTTCGGTAGGGATTATTTTGCGTCTGACACATGACAGACAGCACGGCACAGCACCTTGAGCTCTGACCCCGTTTCATGACTGTCTCGTGGTTCTGAAAGAATCTCAAACGCACCACAAACGCTGAGGTACGAAGCGCACCGTGGTGCATGCGCAGTGCGCTGCAGGCACCATTTTTGGCTTTTAGTTTCAAGCAGGTGCGCACTGCGCAGGCAGCGCTTGCACTTCAAACGACGGCCGCGACGCGCGGCACTGGCCCGTTGCGGCGGCCTTTATAAATTATTTGGGGACAGTCACTGACACTACTGTCAGTCAGTGACTGTCCCCAAATAATTTATAAAGGCCGCAACAGGCCAGTGCCACGCAGCCGCCGCCCTCAAAATAGTGCCGCCTGGAGCGGACCGCCCCCATCGCCCCCCCCTAGCTACGCCGCTGCCCAGGACCCATGTCTGGACATACCCGGTGCACTTAGGGCGAGACAGCAAAAGACAAACAGATGATGGACGGAATGCGGAGCAAATCAAACATTCACCCCCTGTCAAGAGGTCTGGGTTAAATCCATTGTTCTTTTGCTCACTGTTCTTTTGCTCACCATGCCACCCCAGTTTAGTGTTTGTTTTGTTTGCCCTAAATTAACAGGGTATGCCCAGACGTGGGTCCGTTGCTCACTTTGCCACTGGAATCAAGCTAGCCTGACTGATGAGTGGTGCTGCCGTGAAACCAGTCCCGGGATGCTTGTTTCTAGTCCAGGGAAGACCTCGCTTGGCAGGTCAGGCTGGACTGTTCCCGTGAGGCACAGGGTCAAGACTGATTTGCATATGGCTGGGTCTGAACTGGGGTGGCGAAGTGCGCTAAAGAACGATGATGGATTCAACCCAGAACTGTGACTGGGAGCGAGGGTCTGAAAAGTTTCAGCATTCCATCCATCATCTCCTTGTATTTGCTTTGTTCGCCATCGCCGGAGAAGACTGTAGACTTCATCCAGGCATGGCACCGAAGAGCCACACGGGTACCCATTGTGCGTCCCAAACAATCAGTCTTGTCCAGTCCAGATCTGCTAAAAAATGTTGCCGCGCTTTGACCATCCTGAATAGCCTGGATAAGGGAAACCCGGTAAAATTCTGCCACCGTATAACTAGCATCTCAGAGTGAGGCTCATGGAGGAGAAAATCTGCTGGTAAATGTCTCTATTCGTTTTGACTCACAATAAGACAGAGTGGTAGGAAAGGCATTGGGGTTGACGTTTCTGGTAGACGCCTGTACCGCCAGACTTTCTGACATTGGGTACTGTGTCAGAAAGACCGGGTACCAAGAGCAGGGTGATGGCGACGAGCAGCTCCTCTATAAATGAGTGGCCCTGACCAAGGGTCTAAAAGAGTGTCTGTAAGAGCCTCATTGAATGACAATAGTGACTCTGTGGGAGCTTGACCAGGTTGCAACACTTCCGTCAGTACATTAGTTTTTTCTTTCATGGATGGTATTTGTAAATCCAAAACTTCAACTGCTCTTTGCAGCACAACTGCAAACGAGATGCTTTCATCTGTGGCAGGGCCCGGGGCGGTGGGGGTACACAAGGCAAGCCTCAGGTGAAGTGTCCAGCCCACAGACATCCTGAAGCTCTTCAAAACAGTTTTCCTTATCATATTGAGGCGCATAATCATCCCCATATTCATAGTTGTCATTGTCTGAATCTGACCCAAAAAGATTGTGTAAATTCTCAGCACTACTATGTTGTAACCCAAAGTATCGGAGCCAGAAGGAATGTCAAGTGGCTCTATGATAGCTGGTGCGAGGGCGAATTCGGTTGAGGTCATGAAGGATTCAGGATCGAACCTTGAATCAGCAGGATGGCTCTGTGAGCTAAGTGTTCGACAATAAATTCCTTGTGATAGGCAGGTTTAGATTTCAGGTTCTAGCAATGCTAACTTGGCTCTTCATCCTTCCAAGATTGTTGATAAGATAAATTAGGACAGAGTATAGAGAGACCAGATTTTAAAAGCCAAAAACCAAGGCATCTACAAGCATAATAGTCGGACTGTAATTTTACATATATCTAACGGCACAGAATTACATAACTGACAGCATCACCAACACAGACTGGGAGGCACTAAAGGGAATTCAATGCACTTTTACTCACGGTATCATCACTGTAGAACAAATTGCTTTCAGTTACCGGCTGCTAACTAATTCTGCACTGAAACACATGAAAACTTGAGTCCCTCTGTGTTCAGTCGACCAGCACTGAAAACCAGGACAGGTGTTGAATATAGACAGAAATTTGACAAGATAGATGGTGAAAACCTAGTCATACCACTGCAAGTCCGGGACGCTACGTCACTATAAAACAGTGGTTTTAAACCCTACATATAAAAAAGACCATTTGTTATTTTTGCTATGCCATTGACTGCAAACCAAAAATAAGTCTCAAAGCTGAATTTACAGGGGCGTAGCTTTAGCTATGGGGTTGGGGGGGGGGGAGGCGCACAAATAAATGCTTCATTGACTTGTTAGTTGGATCTGGGGGCCCTAAGTTGGGTCTGCTATGTCAGTGTTAGTTTTTGTCACTGTCTTTAATATATATTAAGTGGTTTTAACTTTTAACTTGTTTATTTTATGGACATCATACTGAATATATATAGTGACCAGTTTACCAAAAATGTAGTACATTTGCACCCTAGAACGGTTGCAAATGTACTACTAGTTTGTAATTCACACAAACATTAGCAGGAGGAGAGGCGTAACAATAATTGAGGGGGCCCCCCTGCAAGGTACATGGAGGGGCCCCCTCCGGACTCTATCAGGAGCTCCCCAGCCGAAGTGCAGTGCTGAGGGGCCCCCTGGAGCTTGCCCCCCCACTGCAGGGGATGCGGGGGCCTATGTTACGCCCCTGAGAAGGAGGCTGACCCAGTCTCGGACATCCAGGTATTCCACCGGCAATTAAACAGACAAAAGGTGATGGGACGGCTGCTTGTAAATAGTGTACTCGGGGTAGCATTCCAACCCAATGTTTTCCGCCCACTGTGCCACTTCTGTAGGCCAACCTAAAGCAGATCAGTACAGATCCAACCAGTCCATCCTAAACCTCAGTCAATTAACCCCTTCACCCCGCTGGCTCAATGCCTTTTCAGTTGGAAAATTTGAGATTCACGCCCCCACTGATTCTCACGGATTTTCGAACGTCCCTGTTCTTTTACCAAGCTTTTCACCTTTAAAATTACACATTTTTAGCCAAACCATTCTATTAGCAGCTTGGGCCCGGCTTCAATCAGCAACAGAATATTTAACACCTTCGCACACCTCGGAAAATTGTTTGCTAACTATTTTTACTGAATTGTTTTTACAGTAAAATTTTGTAGGCAATATTTTCCATGCCTTTTATTAATATTCCTAACGACACCATGTGCAATAATTGTCCAGTTCAAAGGCAGCTCAGAAGAACCACTAAATGTCCTTTGGCACAACAGCATTTCTCGGTCACCTGTAGCAACCCCAGCCGAGCTCTTTTGTGTCAGTCTGAGCAGCAAGCCGAACCACACCTGCACCTCATTAGCACAGACGACTTCCGGAGCAGGGCTCGTAGGGGCGCTGATTCAGCTGCAATCGACGACCGTGACTCAAACTACCAGATACTAATAGACCCTTCAAAACACCAAGGTAGGCTCTGATGCATTAAGCAGCGTTTTGGGAGCTTACTAATAAAACTTTAGTGCCCCTTGCTAACATTTCCAGGAACACGAGGTTATATTTTCGGTAACCGTTTAATAACAATATATGAACAAACCAGCAAAAAGCCCGAAATCTCTGGTACCACACGATGTTACAAAAATCAAAGCGGTACTGCAGTTCAGCAGAATGAGAAAATCATATTTTTAACAGGAAAAAAATGCCAAATACTCTGACTCACACAGTAAGACGGCGGCAGCAATTGAACTCAAACTTAAAAGTGAAATGTAGCTGTGCCCAAAGTCTTTTCTAATTAAAACAATGGACTTTTTTTCAGATCATGAGCTTACAACGGGCACTGACTGGAATTAGAACGTTCAAGTTTAATTTCATTAATAATAAACTCTTGATAAAACAATGGGCAATGGCGCATTCAATGGAATTCCCACACAATTTTCAGATTTCACCAAAAATTATTATTATTTTTTTTAAAATAACATTTTTATTGATTTTGCCAAGTACACATACAGAGTAGCAGGTGTGCCAAAAGCACAATGTTTCACTTTTTCAAAGATAAAGTACAGTGAGATACATTCACAATTTTAACACTTCTCTGAGTTCGTTCTGTCGTAGTGTTAGATCCACCATTGGGGATGTACATAAATTCCCCTGATACCTGTTCCATGCTTTCCATTTCTTATCCCACTTCTTGGGGCACCCTCAAATTATGAACACTTCCTTTTCAGCAATCATGCATCTGTCTAACTCCTGTACCCATACTCGTATAGAGGGTGCATCTGTGGTCCCCCAGTGGCGTGCTATTTCCCGTTTGACCAAGGTGCAGGCCAGCGTTGCCGTCTGCTGCTCGATCTCCGTGAGGTCCGTAGCCTCGCATATGTTAAGTAGGCCCATCTGAGGCGTGAGGGCCAGCGTTTTCCCCAGCGCGGTTTGGAGCTTAGTCGTGGCCCCCTCCCATATCGGTTTGATCGCAGGGATATGATAGAAAGTTGCCTCATGCTGGCAACCCCTAAGACAAAGTGCATCTCCCCTAGCCCCTATCTTTGCGAGGATGACCCCCGTCGTATAGGACCTATGAAGGATCCTGAGTTGGATCAGCCGGTATCGAAGGGTGATCGCCGCCCTCCTAGGAGACATCAGTGCCTCCCTCCAGTCCTCTTCCTCTATGGGTCCTATGTCTCGTTGCCACTTCTCTCGAAGTGTCTCAAATGTATCGGGGAGATTGTTGCATAGCTTTTTATACGCCAGGGAGATGGCCCTCGAGTGTAGCGGTCCATCTAATAGTCTATCCTCTAGAGGCGACGAATACGGTATGTCCTGCAGGTTAGTAAATGCCGTCAGAAGGGCATGCCGAATCTGGAGGTAGCGAAATATCTCTCCTTGCGCCATGTGGTACCAAAAATTATTTTTAACCCAAATGGGTGAAAATAATGTTGCAAGAGAATATGTCACATAATTTGCATTTTTGCAGCATAATTTAGATAACCTTGTTGCATAATTTAGATAACCTTGTGAAATAGCTTTAGTGAGCCTGACAGTAGTAAAGCGCTGCAGAATCGTTTGTGGGCTATTTCACATGGAACTTAAAAGTATTTCCCATATTTCATGGTTCCCTATGAAATATGGATTTTTATACCACTGCGCTGTGCAATAACATAAAGGGTATGGCGTAGAACATGCAGATTAGCTGGTTGACACAGTGATCCATCCTAAATGCTTCCCTATGAGTGGAACAATGGGAGTCCCCTCCTCACCGGAAGGTGGCGGCTTAAGGATGGGGGAGTCAGAGGTTTTGAGGCAGCAGAGCCAGCTGAAGATGAGGGAAACGAGCTGCAGCTGCTGCTGTCGAAGATGGCACCTTCTAGATTGACCCCTATCCCAGAAGAGGCAGCACATCTGTTGGGATGTTTGTACCGGATGCAAGGGTTACTGCTGCCTAAACTTTTGTGCCTCAGAACAGTCTTGGGATTTCCTGCATTGTGAGTGGAACTGTCTTGCTGTGCAGAGGAAGTCCAGCAAGAGAGCTAAGTTTTTTACCAAATAGCCAATCAACACTGAGAGGCATGTCCAGGAGTGGCTTGAACATTTCTGGAGACAGTGCAGGGCAACCGCCAAGCCATGGTACAACCCTTGCAGTCTACAAAATCCAGGCAACACTTTAGGATTTAGTTGGAAGTGTCCAAACTATAGTAGAACAGTCGGGATAGCGGCTTTTTCATGCTGCCTGGGACGCTCACAACAGTCAGTCTTATCAGTTCCCACAGAACATGGACAGTTGTCACGAAAGCTGCCAGAAGTAAAGACTTCTCACCCCACAGGGGCCAGTGTTTTAGACTGCCTGTCTGGAGGGGCCATCGGAAAGGTAGTTGGATTCAGTTTTGCGGGGAAGGCTTAGCCCACAATTCTTTCTTGCGAAGGGTGGGACAACAGGAACTCCGGGTCACACAAACAGGTCTGTATCATTCATCTATTTCTCTGTGGACATCTGGCCTGGGAAGGGTTTTTCATTGGCAGCCAGGACTGGCTCGAGAGGTGCCTTGTTAAACAATGGTAGAGGCTCTGTGACTGCAGAAGAAGGCTGCAAGAACAACATCAAAATGTTAGATAGAGGGCAAGGTAAACTTCAGTGTTCTGCTGCGTTCGTACCACTGCAATGAACAAAGCGACTTCTTGGGAGGGAAGTCCAGAGCAGGAAGGGACATTTCGTTCTGGCTAGGTATCCAAACCACTAGCATTTTTTAAGTCAGTACATAGGCTAGCTTTAGTGTTACAGGAGTGAAGGAGGTTAACAGCCTTTCTTCTGTGTAGCCATAGTATTTTTCAGGCATGGCAAGGGCATCATAGTAAGACTCCAACAATTATTTCATATTGCTAAACCTCTGGGCCCTGGGAAGTGGTCGCTGGAAGGGATGCTTGTTTCCGGTCCAGGGAGGAACTGGCTTGGCAGTTTCGGCTGAACTGTTCCCATGAGGCACAAGACTGATTTGCATATGGCTTGGTCTGAACTGGGGTGGGAAAGTGAGCTAAAGAACGATGATGGAGTGTCTGAAAAGTCTCAGCGCTCCGTCCATCATCTCCTTGTGTTTGTGCTGGAAGGCCTCGTCATCTAAACAGTTTTCAACTTTTCCTTTTCCACTCAGATAAGTTCAGCAAACTATGAGATCAGCACTGAAAGAGGCTACAAAATGCACTTAGGAAGGCACTGCCTGTGGATGGCGTAGGGGTCAGTCCCTAATCCTACACTACATGATCTTTCCTTGGAGTGTGTCCTAGAAGGTATTAAAGCCATCCAACATATCTAGCTTTGACCTGTTCAGGGTCAGTCGATGGAGTCTGGACCTTTAGCTTAATTTTTTTAAACCGGACTTGGCTCATATGATAAGTAAGACCTTGATGTCAAGTAAATGGCATTGGAGAGACTGAGCGTTCTGGGGTATGGGATTATTTTTTGAGGACGAATAAGAATACTGCTTCCTGTTGCACTTTTTGTGTTTTTAGTTGGAAGACCTCTCAGGAGATTGTTCCTTGTCGGAAGGCTTACCTGATGGAGGAAGGTAACACTTTGGCATATTCCTTCTGGCTTTTGCCAAAAACAGTTGGTATTTATTCAAGCTCCCTAATGGCCTTATGTGCATTAAGGAATAGGATTTGGCGGCCAAGGGATCATAGTCAGATAGAGATCACCACATGTAGATATCATTTTGGTCTGACAAAGGCATTTTCTTGTAGCATATGCAACAGGGTTTAAACTCTGAAATCTTAGGAGGATACATCTGACCAAGTTGGCTCTGAAGAGCTAATAAATTTCTTCAGTGAAGTACTGAGACGAACTCTGGATCAGCATTGATGAGGCGCTGAAAAATTGGAAGCAGCGCACCAGTTGGCATCTATATATACTCTGATGTCCTTGCATCCAGAGGGTGGATTCACAACTGAACCCATATACCTTTATAAAGGAGGGGCAAACATCTGCTTGATTGCTCACTGTAGGTTGTGAGCACGGTCTGGGTCAAATCACTTCTGTGCAGCAGATATTGTCTGCCACCCTCTGTCGCCCACAGAGTCTATTTCTAGGCCAGGCCCTGAGGTCAACCTCTAGTGCACATGGCTGAAGGCTGTGAACAGCCGTGCCTGCAACCAACCAACGCTGTGCTTAGAGGAAAGAGAATACATTCATGAAAACTAGGTCTAGCATATCATTAAAAACACAAATTCACGAGGGGTGTTATGGCTTGTCTCATAGAAGTGTTGGGTTGGGACCTCCCCATCTCACCAAAGCTGGTACTCTTGCACATTATGGAGGGGGTCGTGGGCAACATCTATAAACGCCATCTTATGTTGTTAGGATTTACATTGGCAAAAAGAGACATTGCAAGGCTATGGAAAGCATCTGTTGCACCTTCTTTGTCCGCTTGGAAGAATGGCCTGGACTTCGGTATGGGGTAGGAAATCCCAGTCTTCAAAGCAAGGGGATGCCTGAAAAAACACTTCAAAATCTGGAAAAGATGGGCGGACTATCTGGGCCTGCAGTTGGAGCCATTACCTACTGCAGATGCCACAGTCTTAGGTTAACTATTCATTTACATGTAATGAGGATCTAAGGGTGTGGCAATGCATTTTACATGTTGGTGTGGGTGTAGGAGTGGCACACGGATTAAGGGAAGATATTAGAGCAATGGGAGGGGGTTTTGTTGTTTTCCTTTTTGTATTTTCTTTCTTCTCTCCTTGAACTTATAAACTAAATGTCAGTCATGATCCTGTGAGTCTATTGTGGAAGATGTCCTCTAGGGTACAGAGTTCTGCATTATATTTGATTTTTGACAAATAAAATATGTTTATAAAAACATTAAAAAAAATTCAAAGAAAAAAACTACAGTTAAAGTTAATTTATAGTTTGGGTTGGTTAGAACTCCCTAACATGTATTTAAAAGAAATTTACTTAAAAATCCACAGTCAAAAGTACAGTTATGAATTAAACCCGAATAATCACTAAAATATGGCAGTTATGGTTGTCTCTGCAAACCGAAATTTGCAAAACAGAATGCAACCCATACCTCATACACCAAATTCAATGCCCATGACCTCACCCCTGATGTACAACATACACCAAATTCAATGGCCATGGCCTCACCCCTGATGTACAACATACACCAAATTTAATGCCCATGGGCTCGCCCTTGATGTACAACATACACCAAATCCAATGCTCATGGGCTCACCCCTGATGTATAACATACACCAAATACAATGCCCATGGGCTCACCCTTGATGTACAACATACACCAAATTCAATGCCCATGACGTCATTCGCCGTAATTGCTACTTTAAAGATGAATATTTTCTACATGACACCAATTTAGTCAGCAGATTAGTTGATCGGGGATATCCTAAAAAACTGGTAAAAAATGCCATGAAGAGAGCGTGGTGGACACCACGAGAGTCTTTGTTGCAACAGAAATCGCAAAAATCTATTATCTTTTCAAGAAGACTATTCACCAAAATTGGCATTTGATAAAAAATTTGGATCAATCACTCAAAGAAGGCCCTTTATTTGCTTTAAAAAAATAAAAAGTAGAGCCAACCGTGTGGTTCGAGCAATGCTACCAAAAGTGAGTACATCAACAATCAGGAACTTTGTAGGACTAGGACCAGTGATTGGACATCACAAATGTGGAACCTGCACGTGCTATGAACAGATGATAGAAGGTTCATTGTTCTCACATAATGGAGTTCATTGGAAGCAAGACACATTTACCAATTGTAAATCCAAATTTGTCGTCTATGGCGTTTTATGTGCATGTCCCAAATTATATGTGGGAAAAACAAATCAAGAAATTCGGCAAAGAATAACACAACATAAGCCAAGAATTAAAAGAAATGTTGAAATCGCGCCACTGGTCAATCACTGGAAGTCTAAAGGACATACGGAGAAAGATCTACAATGGACTGTCATTGCTAAAATAGAATCAGACTCCAGAGGTGGAGATATGAATCAAAAATTAAATCAGCGTGAGGCAATGCTTATCTTGAAATTTAATACGACACTGAATGGTCTTAATGAGTTGTCGGAACTTTATAAACTGTGAAGGGATTATGAGTCCGCTTTCGCTGTCAGGGAATGGATTCTTGTGATTGGGGATGTAATTATCTATTCTTTTTAAGCACGAGAGGAATAAGGATAAATATAATGGAGACGTTTTTTTTATTTTTAATTGTGGATGTTCATAGAAGTTTTTTATCCATTGGTATACATGATCATCTGAGTATAGACGGTTAATACTACTTAAACTAAAAATGATTCTAGTAATTTTTTGATATTGGCATAGGACTATAATGTAGGTCGTCCTGTTCTTGGTACTTTTACTTCGATATATGGTGGGTCCCGGTCCAACATTGGTTTTGATTGACAGTTAAAAATAGATCTGTTACCTATTAGCCATATTTTTATGGCTGAGGAAGAAAGATTATTATTCTTTCATATTGGTTACACAAAAAAACTGCAGCTCGCATTGTTGTCAATTGAGATATACAATTAGCGATTCAAATCAGTGGCTGAGAACGCGGCTTCTTGAGTATTTTCTTCAAAAATTACAGCTCCCAGAAGCATTCTACCATTCCCTACATGCAATGGGCGCGTCTATTTCCTGCTTGCCCCGTCGTTTATGTTTACGATGGTGTTTCCCTGCAATTAATACTTGGAAAAGGTTTAGGACGTTTGCGCGAAGATGAAGTGAAGACAGGCTTCAGGTACGCGATCCCCGACGTATTTAATGTACTGAAGTGCTAGCTTTTTATCTTTAAACGGCACCCATGTTGATTTGTGGATGGGAAATTGTTGTATCTTGCAGAAGAAGATTTCAAAAAGGTTATTGTAAGCCACTCGCTTTGCGGAACAATTTCATTTTCAAAAAAAGCTTCACCGTCTCTGCGTTTATTTAAAGCAACGTCGTTTAACTAAGAAAGGTAAAGATCGTCGGTCTTTCCTTCTTCGTTGTTTGACTAAGGCATTCATTGTTATGGGTGACTGAGGCAATGTTATTATTTTTTGCCCACAGTTGCGCAGGTCTATACAGCAATACTTGATTTATTTCCATTGGGTGAACATCTGCAACTTTATATGTAAGTGAACAGCTAATGGGTTTAAATCAGCCGAACTCCTCATCTTGCCTCTTCCGTTTTCTCTTGTGTCTTTCTTCCTTAATCACAATTCATTTCTATTTTCTTTAAAAACACAGTGTATGAAGAGTTATCCCTTGAGAAAGCTCTTCTTTCCAGGCTTCTTCCTGAAAGATTTGTTCTTTTATGATTTTGCAGACAGAGTTGGTAGTTGTTATCTGCCCATCATGAGTTTAATGAGGTTTTCCCCGCGTTAAGAGGCGAGTTTGCAGGCGCTTGAGGTGTTTTGTTTGGTTATCAATGCTGATAGTAATCTTTTTTTTTTTTTTAAATAAGCAAATAATGGACAGTCAATAAGGTTTTGTTGTTTATCTTTACAGTTATCTTGGTCCTGAAGAGAGCCCCACATCAAGTGGGCTCGAAACGCGTCGACCTTATATATTGTTCACCAGACAATCTTAGGGTTAATGTATCTACCAGTTTTGTATATTATGATTTATAGTGAATAAATTGACAATGATATGATTTGTGCATTATAACGGATTATTGTTTGTATTAGGTGATGTTTGGTGCTGACCCCTGGCATTTGAAGTTGAAAAATATTGTGGCCAGGCTTTTTTCTGTTTTTCTCTGAGTGTGACTGTAGTTTAGTATGGGTTATAAATGTGGATTGATTGTGACATGAAAGAAGGAAGTGAGACTGGCGGAATGTGTGTAGTGATTTGATGAATCTTCTGAGTGATTTTTATAGATATTGGTTTGATGTTTTTCAAATAATGAAGTCATTTGGAACCTCAAATTGTTAAATTAGTTTGAATAAAATTAAAATTAAGCAAAAGATCGCTCAAGGTTGCTGTAGATTTGTTCTAGGCACTAAATAAAGGAAAAACTAAATGCATTATCAGTATTGGCACTTTCTTGTTGTTTTGGTTTGTATAGGCTCAGCCTTACTGATTGAAGCCTGGACCCTGTATATGTTTCTTTGGCATATGCCATCTGGCATGTGTCACCAGCAGGATGCAGGAGGCCTGAATATCCAGTACTCGCTGCTGTGGAGGATATGCCCAAAACTGCAGAGTGTCCAGAAAAACTCAGGTGAAAGGGAGCCTCTGAGAGGGAGTCAAGTGTGACTTCGGCACGTTGATAGTGAACCTCAGCGAATGCAGGAGGTTCCCCGTAATCTGGAGGTGGGAGACGACAACCTGGGGCAAGCCCACCTTTAACAGCTAGTCATCGAGATCAGGGAAGACTGACAACCCTGATCTGCCCAGATGAGCTGTGATCACTGTCATCACCTTGGTGAATACCTGACAGGCACTGGTAAGGCCAAAAGGGAGAACAGTGAACTGGATGCTCGTGGCCTATGGTAAACCACAGGTAGTGCTGATGGCCAGGCAGAACGGGAATGTGGAAATAGACATCCTGTAAGGTCAAAGCTATCATACAGTCTCCCGGGTCCAGGGCAGACAGGACCTAAGCTAGTGGGAGCATCTTTAATTTTTTTCCTTTTTGAGGAAGTAATTAAGGGCTCATAGGTCTAGGATAGGATGAAAGGCCCTTGTCCTTTTTCGGGACCAGAAAGTAGCGGGAATAGCAACCACAGCCTACTTCTGGTGCCAGAACACACTCTATGGCTCCCTTGTCCAAGAGTCATGATTTCGTCTCAGAGTAAAATTAAATGATCCTCCGTCAGCTGGTCGTAGGAGGAAGGCATGGAGGGAGGGGTGGTCTCGAAGGGCAGGGAGTAGCTCCTTTGGACTGTCTGGAGGACCCACCTACCAATAGGTGGTCTACCAGTGGTGGAGAGGATGGATGATCCTGCCACCAAATAGATGCCCATGGTCTGGAAGGGCGAGACTTGGAGAGTTTAGAGGCTGAAGCTGCCAGTGGGGGGAGGGGGTGGGAGGGGGGGGCGTCTGCCCCAATCTCTGGCTGCCTGACCCACGTGGTCTAAATGAACCACTCCTGCACAGGGGTTGCTGGACTGGTGCAGCTCAGTGGCTGTGGTACGGCTGGCGTGGCTGAAAGCCCCTTTCGCAGCCATGAAAGACAGACTGGAGACATGACGCCACTGCGAGGCCCTAGGACCGTAGCCCGTGAGTCCTTAAAGTGCTCCAGTGCATTGTCTTCCTTGTCTCCGAAGAGACAGGTGCCATCAAATGGCATGTCTATGAGCAAGGCTGGACATGCCTCAAAAAGCCAGATGTTCTCAGCCAGGTGTGGCGTGTGACAGCCACTGTGGATGAAATCGCTGTGCCCAGTGAGTCGGTCTGGTATAGACCACATCGAATGGCAAACTTTGCTGCATCTCTCCCATCTGATACTGCTTGGGAAATGACGGCCCAGGCCTCCTCCGGGACCTTTGGCAGTACTTTTGTAACTGTTTCCCACAGAGGGTGGGAAAAACGGCCCAATAAGCCTGCAGTGTTCACCCACCCCAATGCAAGGCTGGCAGAGGAAAAACATTTCTTGCCCCAACTATCCAGCCTCTTGGATTCCCTATACGGGGAGTGGAAGAAGACGCACCCTGGGACTTAGATGCCTGTACTACCAAGCTCTCTGGGCTAGAGTGGGTGGTCAGGAAATTTGTGTCGCCCAGAGCAGGGCAGTGGGCAACCATCCTGTTAACAGGAGCCCCTGTGCTGGGCTTTGGCCTTGTTCCCCGTAGGACGTCCGTATATCATTAAAGGGGATTAATCGTTCCAAGGAGGAAACTCCCGGCTATAGCACCTCCGTCAAGATGGTAGTCTTGACCATCACAGAAGTAAGGTGAAGGCCAAGGACCTCAGCCGTCCTTCACACCACCATAGCATAAGACAGTCCCTCCTCCGTAGCCACGGTAGGGGGAGAAAGCATGCCAGTATCTGGAGAAGTATCCAGTCCACTGACCTCATCAAATTCCTCATACCAGTCCATTTCCTCATCAGGAAGGTATTCTATAGGGTCCAGCAACCCCCTCCCAATCTTCTCCCACTCCTAGCCCTTCAAAATAAGGCTCAGGTAACGACCTGGGACATGTAGGTCCTGTTGACGCCATAATGTAACGTGGAATCCTGTCCGTTGTATAGCAGTTTGGCAGAAGCCAAACACCATCAGTGTGAAAAAAGCCGTCATCCAACAACTTATTTCTGGATGATGCAGGTTCCCATCGAGTGAAAGTGAAAACAAAATCACAGAATTGTTTTCTTTTACATTTTTTGGTGAAAAATCGACTGCATGAGCTACCATAGCCACAGAACACAATACCTCCGTAGACCATAATTAAGACTTGAGGATTTGTGCGTGAGGAAGATGCGATGACTTTGAGAACACTACCTTCTTGCATTTCGTCAGAGACACAATTCAACAGCCAACACTTGGCGAGGAAAGAAGAGAGATGACGTACTGACGATAGGGTAAGCACCTGCTTTGAAAAAACAGAGCATCTCGCAGAGTCAACTCAAACCGAGCCTTGGTATATTTGAAATGACGTACTGCCAAGTGCCCACTCCAGAGGTACCTCAAGGTGCTCTTCATGTGCAATGTCCAGCAGATATTTTACAGCCAGAAGAGTAGCACGCATTAGTCTCTGCTAAAATTAACAATCTTTAACTATTTCTCGTGGATTTATCAAATACAGTAGTGAAATGGTATGCAGCACTGTCGTCGACTTCTCATGGCTCATATCACACAGCAGAAGCAGATTTCCTTCTGTTTCTAAAAAAACCTCTCATAGAACACTCGACACTGAACCGCCAGACAGCAGTGTTATCATGGGCAGGGTTCCTCCAGGTGAAAAAGTCGCATTGAAATCACTTCCCACTGAACACAAAGGTAACTTTGATGTAACTTCAAACAACTCTGTGAGCTTCAGCACCTTTCTCATTTGAAGTCTCTTGCAGGAATAGATTTCAGTTCAACATCTTAGCAAAAAAAGTCACCTTGCAGGTACTGGGGGATGGTATTCTAACCTTCTGGCAACCAAAGACCATAATGGAAATGCCACTCTCAAAACTTTTTTTTCTCTTTTTGCAGGGCTGATTAATTATCATAGGGCTGCCAGTTGGAAAGGTACTGATGGGGCCGTAATTAGAAAAGCACACACACTCAGCACTCACCCTTTTTTAAAGTTATGAAAAGGAGGTTCTTTTCTCCTATCCTCCATGGCCTTGTAAAATAGATCAGCTTTATGCATTGCTAAGTCCTTTAAATCTCATCGCCATTGTTGTGGCACAGGCTGGCACGTAGAAATACGCAGAAAACGCCAGTAGATTAGGAGAGGGATTAATTTGAACTTGAATAGATATGTGAAACGAAAAAAAAAGTGTCTAAGTCCGAAGGTAAAAACCTTGGATAGGTCATGGAGGCAAATCTATTCTAGCAGCAAAGCCACTTTGGCTGCTACAGAATCTTGCTATTTCCTGCTCAGAGGCACTGGCACCAAAATCAACAACTTCAGCATGAATTCGATGTCAAAGTATGCACCTTTGAGGGATCCTTGGTGGTTTCAGGTTTGAAGCCTGACTCACTCGAAGGCTCTAAACTCCAAAAATTAGACTGAGATCCAAGGTAAAAACTTTGACTTACTTTCTGTAGTCAAACTCCTGCCCATAAGGGTCAGTCTGGCATCGCAACTAGGCCCCTACCAACCGCAAACTGATATTTCAGATTAAAGCTTTACATTTTGTTAGTGCTTTTTCCCTTAACAACTTTAAAAACTAATTTCTCTGGTTCCCTTATCAGATTTTCATTGTCTTAGTATCATTTTCTCATACATTTTTCTCTATTTTCCTAGAATGATTTTGGAGTTGTATTGCGTTGTTTTCTTGACTTTAAAATTGTTGGTGGTTCTTGAATGAAATACCTGCTGCTTGCACCACAGCTACCACAGGTTGAGCAAAGACTGTCTTTAGCTTAACCAGGCCGAGTTTATTGAATTGGTAGGGTGTGCCAACTAAATTAATTATCCAGTTTTTGACACACATCGTTTCTACCCCTCATTCATGCTACTGTTTTTAAACACAGTATTGCCCTACTAATATTCACTTGCAGTAAACAAGGGCAACCCAGTATTCCCTTGAGAGCTTGGGTGAATATAAAACAACAAAAGGCGGACAATGGGATCATTCAAACCCTAACTCGTGAAATTTAAATGGATTTGATCAAAAATATATACATAGAGCTATCTCTTAGTATTGAGAATCAAAGTGATAAAGAAAAACATTCAACCCTGAGGCGCATACAAGAAAACAAATGCTTTTTACTTACAAGGTCAAACAAAATACAAACAAAAATGAGGGGTGACACAAATTCCAGCATGAGACTAATGACCTACAATTGTCCCATCAAGTCCATAGAAAGCACAAAAAGTACTGTTAGGTAGTGTTGGTTCACTCTTACGTGAAGATAGTTCGACCGGGGCCGAATCCATTGATAACAAAATTATTTGTGTGTTGACAAAAGACAAACTGGTTTCATAGAAGGAAGTAGTTGCAGACGTCAACGTTTCAGTCTGTTGTTTAATTATATGCAAGATCATCCTCAGGTCAATGCTTAGAAAAAAAATACCCCATAGATTTCACATACAAAGAGAATCCACGAGAGGCTTTAGTGGCCATGAATGGATAATGAGATAGACAAAGTGGTGAGGGAGTGTATATACTGAGTAATCTGCAGTTAGCAGCAAAAAGGGTCAGAAAACAAGAGTGCCACCTACGCTGCTGGTTGAGATAACCTTCAAAGAAATCAACGTATGGTAGCGAGAAGCCGGAAAAGAGGGTTCACTCAGCTTCCTATAGCAATACAAAAGATATCAGAGGGAGCGCAACCACACCATTCTCTGGACTGGAGTCTCTTAAAAAATTATATTGAAATTCTCAACAGCTAGATTCCTGACATGTACCTACGGAGGGTGCATATATAAGTCTGATTGGACATATGTCAGGAGAAAGAGTCGTAGCTGGACTAGGTGATGGAAGTGCTAATATGTAGAAGAAGTACATGGTTGTCATGCACGATGGCATGTTAATTTTGTCTGCTTTCTCGACTCAATTCTTGACCAGCACTTTATGAGGCCTGGGCATACAGTGCCATCCACCCCAGTGCAGTACAACTAAGTAAGCAGCAGGCAGCTCTCCTTCTGACCATAATTTTCCAACCTTGTTAGTGTTCCAGCTCAGGACATAGTGCATTTTTAAATATGGAATGAGTTGATTTTTCATCTTATTTATATTACAAATGTGGATTTTTTAATTATAAGAAAAAAATATTTATGGTTGTCCATACTGAAAATATATTTTGCCACGATGGAGTTTGAACCCTAAAAATATCTATTTTGCCAGCCAACAAAATCATGTCTTTCATAAGAGCCCAAATCCCGTAAGTAATGAAAACAGTCTAATCTGCCTGTGCACTGGCACCAGAAAATGAACATGCTGCTACTTGCAAACAACCTCATGTGAGCTCATCCTGAAACACACCTCAATTGTACACTGCAGACATTAGTTTAGTCATGTCTGCTAAAGTGGTAAGGATGTTACAAAGACACCCATGTCCTGCAGGTCAACACATTTGTCTGGTAAGCTTTTAACTCATTGCCTGCCAACTAAAATATATGTGTTAGCATGCCGGTCACATTAGTTTTACGTCTAGATATCTTTAAAACTTCTTGAAATCTTAAGGAATGTATGCATCTTGACAACAAACAATTTATACGAAACCTTAGGGGCCCCCCCTGCAAAATTCTGCTAGGGGGCCCCCTTATTCGATCACTCTACCACCCGCTGGTTTAAAGCACCTGACCCTCATAACCTACCTCAAAGCCAGCAGCAGGGTTTTCACTGATACAAATGGCTTCAAGGAAATCAACAAGTTCTGCAGTCAGGGAGACATTAGGGTATATAAAAACAGTTTTTTGGTGTTATTGATTTACAAAATGAAGCTATAGGTGAAAAAGGGGACATGCTTGGTGACATGAACTGATTCCAGGGCACAGTCATAGGGCTACGAGCATTTCAAAGTTAGTAGTGAGCAAATGTGGTGCCTTTGTGCAACTGAAAATTCCATTTGCAGTGCAACAATGGACCATGTTACCGGTCATTTTAATGTCTCACATTTCTTGATCAATCCTGTCAGCCACTCATCTTTAGCCCTCATTCTTTCATAACCATTTCTGCTTTGAACCGTTCACCTGATCTCTTATTCTTCAAGCACTTTTACCCTTTTCCAGCATATTTAAGCCTCCCTCCCACCTAGAACTTATGTCATTTACCTTTGTCGTTCTTATCTCTAGCATTCCCGGTTACCCTACTTCATGCTTCTGGTTCTCTTCTCTCTCCCAGCTCTCTTAATTCCACTTCTGTCCTCCGGTTTCATAAATTGTTTCGAGTTTCCTCTTCAAACACAATATTATTTTCTTCACTCTCATGCTGCTGTCATGATCCCTCACACTTACGGTACTTGTTCTGACAATTTCTCCCGCTGCTCTATTTCTCCTGGGTTTCTTTGCACCTCAGTCTCTCATTAATACGCTCTATCTCTTCCAATTTGCTGCTTACCTTCAACTCTGATTCTCTAAACTATACCTCTAACGTTTCACACTCACCCCTATCTCTCCTGGTTTTACTGCCACCCTAAGCTCATTCTCCTATCCCTCCTCATATTTACCTTCAACTTGCACACATCACATTCTCCGATATCTATACCACCCCTCATTCTTACATTTAATTTTACCTTTGCCCACTAAATCTCTCTCTTCAGTTCATCTCTTACTTTCCACTTTATTCTCCTCATTGTCTCACTATCACCTCAATGCTACCGTCCGCACTGTCTCTGATCTTCTTGCTTCTGCATCCTCAGTTTCCCATCTATCTTCATCGTTACCCTTTTGTTTATTTCCAAACCGCTATCACACTTGTTTCCTTCACAGATACCTCCCTCATTCCCATGCACCTACTTACTTCTTGTTTCTGTCTTTTATTACTCAGAATGTTCCTTTCAGCTCACTCAACTTCAGCTTCCCTTATTCCTTAACCTCTTTATTTCCATATTTTACACTTGTGCAGTGCAATCTTTATTCACACACCCACAGCAGGTACTATGCAGGTGGCAGCATTGCAAAGGAGAGAAAATGTCCTCATGCAGGTTATGCACAAGCAGTACCGGAGTAAGTTTTCCCTCACACAAAAGAGAAATAGCACAGCAATGTACTACAAGCTTTCCTGATGCAAAAAAGGCACAGCAGAGGCAACTTCTGTGCAAGCTTCCTTCACACAAAGAACAGGCACACCACGAGCAACAGCACCGCAAACTTTCATCACACAGAAAAGGTACAGCATGGACATCAGCATTCAAATTGCTATCACATCAGTGCGTTACTGTGAGCATCAGTGCAAGCTTCTCTAGCAAGACAAGTCCAGCATGGGTAGTAGATGTGAAAGCTTCTCTCGCACTAAACATGAAAAATATGAGCAGCAGCTGTAGAGGTCTCCCCCAAGAAACAGATACAGCCCAGGAAACATGAGTTCTGCAAATATCCCTCACAAGAGTGGTACACCATGGGAAACTCCAAGCAATGACAGTAACCTTCATTAGAGAGGTACTGTAGTGACAGCAGCTGTGCAAGGATCTCTCACCCAAACAGGTAGAACACCACAGCAGCAGAGCAAGCCTATGTGACAAAAAGTGATGAAGTATGGAGGGATAGGTGTGCACAGGTGCCAACATGTCACATGTGACACCGTCAGTCATTCCTGGCATTTTATCCAAAAGCACGGTGCAAACAAGAATTTCTGATCCCATGTTTAAAAGCTAAACTCAAAACTACTAGTTCCAGAATGCACATTTATCTTGGATAAAAAGCTAGAACCAGCTAAGGTTTTTCATATGATAGCAGGAGAGTGTGGGTGTATGTGAAAACGTACACACCACTATGTCAAACCTGCCAGGTACATATCGTAAAATGTGATGAAATATACAACCTCAGTGTGCTATCAGGTGCATTTGGGTTATGCATTAAAGAAACATTCTTTTAATCTTGTAGCTTTCAGAGTTATAATCTATAGGTTTTAGAGATACCTGCAGGATCCAATATGCTTTTTAAAGATCATTTCTTTTTATTTTACCTATGGTTCCAATTCAATATGCGTTTTTTGGTATCTGTATATTATTTTCGTCTGTTTAGACCATTTAAATGAACATAAAAAACGTAGTTTGGAGAGTTCATAATGATCTAAGTAAAGAGGTAAGCCAGGGGACTCTGCACCATGGAAAATAGAATGTGGATGGGTGATTGGCACTGTGTCTCACTTTCTGAATCCAGGGCAGATCACACAAAATCCCAGGGCTGGATTTCACATTACAGGCACCCAGTATGGCAATCTTTGTTGGTACCCTTCCCCACTGCCCATTACATCCTTCTACATGGATTCCATCACTACCTCCTGCCCCACTTCCCATGACCTCCTTCTACATGGATTCCCTCACTACCTCCCTCCATCGGTGAATCTCATCTCTCCATAATCTCATGTATTGTGTCAGAGCACGCTTTATGTCACACAGACATAGTGCACAGAGACAAGAAATCCCTCTACCCAGTCCTCTGTTACTTTTTTTAAATTGGTGCTTTCATGTTAAAAAATCTTTTTTTTTCATTTACCAACCCAATTAGTGTCCTCAGTCTTGGATCAGTACCTAAAAAAATTAAAATGGTGCCTTTTCTATTCCGCTGGCATGTACGTACTTTGTAATGCATGGGTGCTGGATTGGAATGATGGGACTGGCATCTCGCCTTTTTTTCCCTTCATTTTGACTATGCTGCCAGGCATCCTGATGCTGTACAGGACCGCCAAAAGCAAAAGGCTAAGCCAAAAGGTCCCAAGGGCGCGACCAATTGGATTTACCAGTGCTTGTATTTATGAATCTTAAATTTAATAACATCCTCTGGTGGGGGAATTCCAGTGATACCAACAGAGTTCATGTCATATTATTTTGATATCAAAGGCATGATAGGTATTTTTGCCTGATCTATTTTTCCTGATGGACTCTGCCCAGACCTGCTGCAAAACCCAGAGTAGATAAATGCTAGTGGTATCGGTAGCAGACCCCATTAAGGGCCACCATATCTGATCGCCTTTGTTGCATTTGCATAGAATAAATACTTGGAACTTAGCTAACGGTACCCAAATGGGCAGCAACATATTTAATTATTTTAATGTTTTTATGACACACTCATCGGACCAAATAATGCAACCAAGTTATGGGCTCATTGTGGTTTTTAGTAGGATTTATCTGGGAGTACAATGGAACTGAACTACAGTAGTTGAAATGTGAGAGGGATGCTACTATGATGACGGTGATTTGGCCTTCAGTTTGCAGTAATGGAGGTATCCACGGAGGCATGGGAAGTGGGAAACAATCTTTTTATTCATTGAGTTAACCTGAATGGTGAAAGATAATTGAGAGTCGAAGATGCCTGCCAGATTTCTAACTTAATTACAGGGGTAAGTAAGCGACAGAGGCTAGATTGTTTTCAAGAGTCTGCTTTACATGGCCAATGAGCAGCATCTCAGCTTGTGCACCATTCAGGCAAAGTCAATTGTCTGTGTTCCATTTGTGTGTGTTGGAAGCAGTTGTGCACTTCGGTTCTACATTCCGCACCTTGATGCCTACCCTGTCAATTCTAGAATTTATATTGGGGACCTTAACCATCTTGTAGGCTAGCTCTACTGAGTAGGCCCCTTAAGGCTGCCACTACTCTTCTCTGCTGGCGGAGCTGGTAGGAGAACCAGGCTGGGGCCTACAATGCTACTCACTCTCCTGTTTTTGCCGTGGCCTGGACCCTGGTCCCCTCTGCGACACTTTAAACACCTGGAATAATAATACTTCATGCACCCTCTCAGTCAGACTCTCATTCAGAGGCCCCCAACACTGGAGCCTGCTACTATCGTGTTCTGACACTGAAATACAGCGGTCAGCAACAGAAAGATGACCGGTCAACCTTTGTGAAAGGCCTTCCACTGAGCTACAACACGTGTCGCTGCATTTTTAGCAACTTTTGACCCGTTTGAGATAGAACCAAATCTTTTTAGTTAAACTCTGCAGTAGATGGTGGATTATGTTGCAAATGCGGCAATTCCATAACTATGCAGAAAATGCAGCAGCCACAAAACCGCATAATTCCAGTGGCCCAGTTTTAGCAGCGTGCTCAGTGCAATGCACTGGCATACACTTTATCTTTATAAGGGTTTTGTGATGTTCTTGAGTTTGCTCATATTTTATCAGTGGATGACCCTACATGCAGTTGATTCTATCTGGGAATGAGAAAAAAACAAGCACTGCTTTGAATTATTGAAAAACATGTTTCTTATTAGCATTCTCACATAGGAACAGCTGTATAAATGAAATACCAATCTGCGCACCTGACCAATCAGAATAGGGGCTATATGTGTGCAACGTATGATCGGGTAAACAGATCACAGAAACGCTGCTGCGAGTGTGCAAACTGAAGTGTGCACACAAGTTTATGCAAAGGCGCAGGTGTTCATGCTTCAGACCAGTATGTTGCGTGTTGACAGAGTTTGTGCACTTCCTTGACATTTAACTGGAACATGTTGAAGTACATGATATGGTGCCCTGGACATAGTTTTCCAAAGAAAATATATCCCAATTGTATTTAAAACAAATCTTATTTCGTACAACTGTTTCCCATTGTATTTTAACTAAAAAGCTCTGTGATGTACCAAAGTCACAACAGTATTAGAAATGGATTTATATTTTCAAGATGATTTTACCTTTTTTTCTTAGCTTAGGTAATTTAGCAGTAGATGCTGCGTGGTGCTGATTGCCTGCCTTTATTCTTTTTTAATTCTCAGCATCCTATTTCCACGAGAATTGTTAGACGTGTTTTTTGTTAAAAAAGGAATCCAAAAGCGCATTCTCTCCATGCACTTTCTGCATCACTGCTGAGAACTTCAAACCTGCTATTAAAACCTCGCAGCATGGGCAGGTTTATGAGCGGGGGAAGCTGGGAGGTGCATCTATCTTATCTGAGCCTCTCCTCTCCGGATTGTGATATAGTGTTTTTTCAGGGATTGGAATGCAATCGCTGATGCACCCGTGTAGGCTCAGACACTAATATGACTGATGCAACACTCTTTTGGGTGCAGTAACCATGACTTAAGTTGCTTCCTGACATATTCTGTAACGCAATTCTCGAGCCACCTGCTCACAAGGACAGTCTCAGGGGGCATTAACTGCAGTTTTAAACTGCCAATACGACCTGGCAAAATATCCCGCCTTGCCAAGCCTTAAACTCCCCTTTTATAGTATATCAGTCACCCCTAAGGTAGGCAATAGGTAGTCCATAGGGCAGGGTGCATTGTAATTAAAAGGCTGGACATGTACTTTTAAGTTTTACATGTCCTGGTAGTGAGAAATTCCTAAATTCGTTCTTCACTACTGTCAGATCTACCTCTCCCATAGGATAACATTGGGTTGCCTCATTACATTTTATAAGTGCTAACTTTTGATTGGGAACAGGTGAGAATATCGTGTTTGGTGTCTGAGAAATTGTAATTAAAAATCGTCTTTAATGATAAAGTTGGATTTAAATTTAAGATTTTGAAAATGGCACTTGTAGAAAGTTCGCCAACTATAAGGGAAACCTAATAGTCCCTTGCGAGCTTGGGTATAAAGTATAAGGGAAAAAGTCAACAAGGGAATCGTTTATAGAATTCTTTTTTGAAAATAATTAAGTTACATTTTCTGTCCCAATTGTGAGGGTAGAGGATGGATCAGAGTTGTGAATCATTCTACAGCATGTTGACCTGGCCAAAGTTCTAGAGGAACTTATCAACACCGAACACTTCAGTAACAATCAACAAATTGATGAACCCTCATTTCAGCCACTATTGACATCCACACTATCCTGGACAGAAGAGACACGGCGACCCTTATCTTCCCGGACCTCTCTGCAACATTCTACACGATCTCCCACCCTATCTGCATTCAACGCCTAAACAAGATCAGAATCCAAGTACCCGCTCTCTGCTGGATTTGCTCATTCCTTACCGGGAGGACTCAAGCAGTGAGCCTGGCCCTATAATCTTTTGACATCTGCAACCTCATCGGTGGAGGTCAACAAGGTTTGTCCCTCTGCCCAACCCTCTTCAATGAATATGTGAACCCTCTGGCCAGCATCATCCACGCCCACGACACCGACGTCATTTTCTACACCGATGACAGGCAACGCGTACTCTCCTTCTCAGACAGCATTGGAGAAACAAACCTAATGAAACAGAACTGCTTAGCAGCATAGAGGTACCTAGTGACATATTCAGATGGTCTGGCACCTTAGCATGTTGGAATGTTTAGCCCATATTTGTGTTACCAAACAAAAACACTATAACTGCCATAGAAAAGTTCTTGTTGCATTTGCACAATATCAAATCTCAAGTTTTCTCAATCCATGTTTGAGTAGGTTATCCACTCACATTTTTTGCTTTGCATTCTTGTAGTCTTGATTTTAATAACAGAAAAAATGTCTGCTACAGTGTATCACAACAGAAGGAGATTCCTACAGCTAGGTGGCATGATTACATGTTTCTGACTGACCTCACGTCAAGGCAATGCCCAAAGGTTGATGTACATAGTCAGACTTAGGCACCACAGTATGTCACATCATGCTCCCGGCTGCAGAGGTTGTGAAGGCTGGCTAGGCTGCGGCAAATCATGATGACCCCGTCGCATTTTCTGAGTGAGTCGTTGCAAGTGTCAGTGAGACAGTGCAGCCAGCCGAGTGTTAATCTACAAATTAGCTTTTTAGCTGCAGCGCGTGATCAGCTGCCTGTTGATCGGTGTTACTGTCTAGCAGTTCTGCCCTGGCTCGAGGCTGCAGGTGGGCTGTGACCTTTAAGTGTGTGCCTCAACCGGAGTCTGCCTTGCCCAAATATACAGTGCCCAGGGTTGCGTGCTAGTGTCTGCATGCCATAGTTGGTTCCTGTGGGTGAGGACCTTAAACTATATCCCACAAAGTCACTGTGATTTTCACTGATTCACCTGGGTGAACAATCCTACATCTGAGTGAGACAGTGGCAATGCAACATTCTATCTTGTGGATAGTAAAAGGATCTAAGAAAATAAGGTAACCCTCCTCAAGTATTGTTGTATATGAAAAGGGAAGCTGAGGGGAGAACCTTACACATACTTCTTACTCCTCCTAATTGCTGTCCTGCATCTCTTGACCCAACTGTCTTGCTTACGCCTATCAGATAATACAGACGATGGCTGAACACCCGGCGAAGCAAAGACTTTAATACAGCACCTTTAGAAAAGGGTTTTATTTTACAAAATATAAGGACCCTCTCTTTTAGAATAAGGCTTGGGGTTTTATTTCACACAATGCTCTCTAACAGAAAGGCTTTCCCAGATGTCAAATGCACAAGATTCAAATACACAAAGAGATATATATGTTTATATGCAAGCAATAATAACACGCTTGGTAAATATAATGCATGAATAATACTGATGAATAAACAAGCAGCAAATAATATGAAATAAGACTCAAGCAAATATACTGGACGTCCAGCAAGAGATTATATATATATATATATATATACATACACATCTGATGATTACTTTGGATGTGCACCTCAACTCACTCCTACATCACAAAGAAAACACCTCAAATGATCAAAGCCACTGGCCAAACATCACAATGGCAATAACCAAAACTCAATACATCACCCAGTGCAAAACACTGCATCTCACACTGGGGAAGCTAAACAGCCGTGATTGAGAGCCTCAGCAACCAGGGTTCCACTCTCTGAGGTAGACGCGTCCACCCCACTCAGATTCCAAACTCCCGGTTTCCGAGACCACAACCCTCAGCTTTAAACACACTAGAAGCTTTGAGAAAGGCCTCCCCCTGGGCCAGAGGAATCTTACCAGAACTGGCCAGGTTCCAAGCAAGCATTCCCATGGCTGGAAGGAGTTCCCACGTCCCCTTCTCCAAATCGCGCATGTTCCAGCCTTTATCTTGACGAAGCTCACAAAGCCTTCCGGGTACATAAATAATCCCTCACAAAAACAAAAAGACCTTGAACGTGAATAACACAAGCAACTTGCAAGCACTGCTGTGCACGCAGAAAAGCTGAAGCAAGGCAAAGTCAGGAAAAAAGGATGACATGAGGCCATGTCAAAGCCAATAGTAAGAACTTCATAATTCTCATCAATGTACAACACAATGCACAATTGTGCACAACTGCTTATAGATTCACACACTTCATCTCTCCATGTACAACACCGAGCACGTGTGCATCACTGCCCACAACACTGCGAGACCAAAAAGTACATTCCACAACTCTCTCTCCCTTTCACGCTTTTAAATGCACAACCCACACATTCAATTCTTGGCAAGGCTGTCCTACTCCGTGACAGCTCCCACTGAAAGACTGCAAGATTACAAGAACAAAACTTTTAAGAGAAGCAGGCATATGCAGGACCATTGTACATTCAGGCTAGGTTGAAATGACACACTAAAGTCAGTTAAAATAATGGTAGTCAAAGGTTATCACTGGGTGTAAAACCACAAGAGTGCCTCTAGCACTACACCAACAGAGCATGCAATGACGTGCCCTTCAATTTTGTGTGCTTGGTAGAAGTTTTAAGATCTTCTTAAAGTTTCTAATGCTCAAATGTGTGTCATTTTTGATATTTAAATGTTTCCCTCATCTTCATTGCGTGATTTTGCTCGCAAAAATGTTTCATTCATAGTCATTGAATGTTACTCATAATTACACTGAAATTACATAAATGTCACACATAAGCAATCTGAAACCTTGGAACTCTGTCACATTAATGAGTCTAACTGAGTCACTTAACAAACATGCTGTGCGAGCAGCTGTGGCCAGTCTCGCTTCTAATGCTGACAAACTTGGGTCTGCCGCATAGCCTGCTCGCACCGTGCCAGCCCACCAATGTGTGATGAGAGCGAGTTTCTCACGGTAGATTCACTGTGACACTCCATCATGTGATGTCACGTTACAGACAGTGAACCTGAATGAATTGCTGCGGAAGTGAATAAACTGTGTTACATTGTAGCCTCTCAGCCTGCCTAAACCAGCCCAGTCACGAGCTGAGCAAGCCGGCCCCAAGCCTGCCACAAGCAACGCTCACGTGGGCTGCAACCTGGATTTCTAACAGTGCACTAATAGTGCTCCGGCTTGATACTTGAGGCGCTATATATGCATGACATTGCATTTCAGTCCGGTGAGGCAGACCACCACACAGAAATGCGTTAGTCTAACACCTGATGCGTGGTACTTGGCAGGGTTGACCTTAGCATGGAAAGGCAGGGGGTGTATACCATATGTGCAGCAGGTGCAGTGGCACCAGCGCCCATTGAACCCTGACGGTTGCTGTATTTTACTACCCCAGCTGCAGTAAATGGGCCTATTCTCCTTGCTTGTACCTGGGCCCATGGCATCCTTGCTACGCTACTGGAAAAGGATGCTAGTGGAAGACGTGTGAGAAATCTAGAACACGGAGTCTGTAATACAGAATGTGTTCTCAGGTATGCATAAACAAACTGAAAGTTGTAACATTCAAATACCGCAGGCGAATATCTACAATCTTCTCTTTAAACATATCGTCTTCCAGATGACAGGGCTACTGAGTCATTGCCTTCCGCTTGCCAAAGTTAGAATGATGGTATTCTCACACTGAAATGCCGGCCCAAATCTTATTTTCAACCGAGAAGATACATTAGACTGGATGAATATCTGTAAGGTCAAAGCAGGTAACTATTCATTCTTTGACTGAAAACGCATACTCCAAATGAAGAGCAACTGAGTTCAAGGGCGAGCTCTTTATGTCAAACGAGAGCGCTCAAAGACTTCTCCATGCCACGAGCCTTCAAGAAAATATGAGCGACTCGAAAGCAAAGTGGATATTTGCAGGAGACAGTGGACCCAGCCAGAATTGTCTCACACAGCCCAGCAAGCCATCTAGATTGTGAAACGTTTCTTTTTGCTTTGGCTGTAGTTCCAGTAGCATTTCAGCAGGAAAATCAATTCTTTTATTACCACGTGAAGAATACGGTACTCGCAGGGAATTCGCTGGTTTAGCGACACTACGCCTATATTATCATGGCAGTACTGACTCAATACAAGTAGTAAAGATTTAAACCCATGCAACTATTGACACATTATTTTAATTCAGTTCAGTTGTATTTTTTTCTTTCAGCTAGCTGTAGTTTGTGTAATGCAGTTTGCAGTAATTATTACAACTGGTTGCCTACTTGAGAGAAACTTTGTCAAATACCAAATTAACGGTGGCATCAAACATCACAGAGGCCTGCTATACTTTGTACCTTGCATCCGGCCTCAGCGTTAGTTTTATTCATAGTTTACTCTTTTTGAAGTATGGCAAGAGACACTTTCAGCTGTCTTGGAGGTGTGTGTGTAACCCCTACAGGGCAAAGAAGAAAAGGCCTGTCAATTCATTCAATTCAATATTTTATTAAAGATTTGGAACTCCTATGAGGTCCACATAAAAGTACATACATATTATTACATAAATATAATAAAACATAACAAAAACTCATTCCTCGGACCTTCATAAATTATCAAGAGCATGCTTAGCAGGCCTAAATTTTCCCTTACATAACATTAGTCAATATTATCAGTTACCCTAATAGGAGAAATAACAAGGTTATCAACAATAAAACCTTTTAGCTCATAAGCAGAAACAGAGGCCCGAAAGACCTCTACCAAAGGAGGTAATGTATGTTTAGGACCGTGCTAAACAATAGCAACTTCATTAAAGTATAGGATAATATGCATCACCTCAGTGCTTGATAAAGATTTTTCCAAACATTTAGGCAGCAGCACATATCTGCTTCGGCAGAAGATAACATTTGGGATTAGCAGCAGGAAGATTGAAGTAACAAATCATATCGTAGAGTGTGTAAAGACCAATAAGTAGCAGCTAGTTCAAGTACAAAGTATAGTCCAAAATTCAGCTTTGGTAGATACTTCAATTAAAAATTAGCAGCAAGAAAAAAGGAATAACAGAGCATATCCTAACCTGTGCAGAGAGCAATTCAGCAGTAGCCAGTTCATGTGCAAAATACAGTCCAAAATCCCACTTCAATAGGGTTTTGAAGTTGGCAACAAAAGGAAAAGTGGGAGACGAGCACAACATATCCCTATTGTGCAAAGAGCAATAAATAGCAGCCAATAAATGTGCAAAATACAATCTGACAAAGGAGAAAATATTAATACTCCATAAAAAGATGACAGATGTGGGGGATAACAGCCCATTTAAAAGAATATATAAAAATTTTAAAATATATACATAAACTCCTTAAAATAATGGAATAGTTTTACAAAGACAGCTTCGTTCCTCGGGCAAAAGAGAAAATCACGAGCGGAAGCTACATTTTTTTACACTATTTTGCAAAAACATCGGCCAAAGCCAACGGCGACTGCTCAAAACCAATGCAGGACAGGCAAACAAGACATGATCCAAGGTCTGGGTACTCAATTTGCAGAGATTACAAATGTTTTCATTTTGCAAATTCTGGGACCAGTTTGCTGTTAAGTCGTTTAAAGGTAAAAGATTCATACGACATAAAGTGAGCAGTCGTCGAGTTCCATGTTCTAAATTCCAGAATAAATCTTTTTGAGAAATTCTCGGTAAATTTGTCCTGGCTACTATTCTTAATCTCTCTTTAGAATTACAAAATTTTAAATCTCTATTATGGCTAATTGTTGGACTTGGCCCTTTTTGCAGGGTCATCCCTAAACTTTTTGCCTTCCTCCTATATTTTTTCTGACCTGTTGTTGGCTGTTTTATGACTCTGGGCACTTTACCACTGCTGATCAGTGCTAAAGTGCATATGCTCTCCCTATTGTAAATTGATGTATGGATTAGGGATTCCATGATTGGCTAGTTTGGTTAACCTGTCATACCCTAGTACAGTGCACCAGGAGTGCCCAAGGGCTTGTAAACCAAATGCTGCTGGTGGGCTTGCAGCACTGGTTGTGCCACCCACAGAAGCAGCCTGTAAAAGTGTGTCTCAGGTCTGCCATTGCAGAGCCTGTGTGCAGTCTGGTACTGCCATGTTGACTGGGCAAGTGCACCCACTTGCCAGTCCCTAAACCTTCCCTTTTCTTCATATCAGACACCCCTATGGTAGGCCCAAGGGCAGGGTGCATTGTAAGTATAAGGTAGGACATGCCCTGGTGTGTGTGGCATGTCCTAATAGTGAATTACAGCCATTTTCGTTTTTCACTATTGCAAGGCTACCTGTTCTCCATAGGCCAGAATGGGCAGTTTGATTATTACATCTTATAATCCTAATTGACTCAGGGAACTAGGTAGAAATTCGAGTTTAGTATGCCTGAACTCAGAATGATAAAATGTATCTTTTAGTGAAGTTGGTTTTAACATTCTCTGTTTGAAATTTTTTAGAAAGTAGGTATTTTCTTGTCTAACCATCCAAGCCTGCCTCTGCTAGGTTGTGTATTCCTTGTCTAGAGTTAGATTGACAGGGGCTGGGGGATTCCAGGAGACAGGGTGAGTCAGCACAGGGCTGAATAGAAAGATCTGCATGTAGATGGGTGGGAGGAGTTGCACCTGGGACCTGAATAGGGCTGTGCCTTCCCTCCACAATGCCAGCTCTACCTCCTGTGGTGCGTCTAATGTCTCTGCCTTCCACTGTGAAAGGAAAGAAGGAGTCTTGTCAACAAAGTGCTCCAGGACTGACCAGAACTGGTTTGGACTAGGCAAAGGCCTCTCTGCTTTCAGAGAACAAAGAGAAACTGAGTATAAATATTGGGAACCAAACCCAAGAACTTTAGATCACTTTTGGGAAACAAGAAGAAACGTTTGCTGAGGAGAGGAACCAGAGAGACTGAGGAGAGACTATCCCTAAACTTGAGGGATTGTCCTGCAGTGGTTGCCTGACTGCCAAAGAGAGGAGAAAGGAACTTTGTGTGTACTTTATTCAACTTGTGAAGGATCTCCAGGGGCTTGAGAAAGAGCTTGCCTCCTGCTGAAGTCTCAGGGACAACAGACTTCAACCACCAGATCCCCAAGAGTTTTTTGGAAGTGCCTGCAGTTGTGTTGGGCTTTCTGAGGTACTGCGTGTCGCAATGAGCTGGAAGCGCGACTCACGAAAAAGAAGCGTGTCGCAGCAGCCGCTGTTGTCGCATCACTGAACAAGGGTGTCGCCGCTGTAGCTGTCGCATCGCAGAAGCGTCTCGCAACACCCAAAGAAGCGTGTCGCTGCCGCAACCGTGGTCGTCGCATCACTGAATAAGGGTGTCGCCGCTGTAGCTGTCGCATCGCATCATAGAAGCGTCTCGCATCACCGGAGAAGAGTGTCGCCGCCGCAGCCGCTGTCGTCACATCACTGAAGAAGGGTGTCACCGCTGCAGTTGTCGCATCACCTTGCCGAAGCATCTCGCATCACCGGAGAAGCATGTCACAGGGCCTGTCGCGGCTCAGTAGAATCGTTGAGTCGCTGCACGGCCGTCGGGTGTGCACGCATCGTGTCACATCAAGAAGAAGACGCCATCTTTGTTTCATTGCACCGGATCTTCATCGATTCATGGCGTTGCGGGCCGCATCGCCACGGAAGCGCACTTGTATAGCGTTACGCATCCAAAGGTTCATTGAACTCAAAGTGTCGCATTTTAACATCTAAAGAGAACTAAGCTAATTCTACCATTTTAAGTACAGTATTGTGGATTTTTGTCATATGTGGTCGTGTTAAGTCTATATAAAATATACTTATTTTTAATATACAACTTGTGTGGTGTCCATCTATAGTGTTGTCACTGGACTACTGTATGTGTTCACAAATGTTTTACACACTGCCTCTGAGATGAGCCTGTCTGTTCGTGCCAAGCTCGGAAGGGGGTGAGCAGGAGTTATTTTAGGAGTATACCCCCTTACCCTGACTAGACGCAAGGGTCCCTATTTGTCAAAGGTACCTACCTCTGCCAAATAAAGACCCCCAAATCTAACACTAATCTTGCCGCTTAAGGTTTTTAAAAAAGATTTAAATTCTGATGGTGGGAGGGTAATCACAATCTTCTTGTACACAGATTTTTTTTTAGTGCCAATGAGAAATCACGATAAAAGGAGTAATTCCCTGCCATATCGCAGAAGATTTCTTGACACATGTAACCTCTTAATGAATCAGGCTCACAATTTTTTAACTGATATCCCAACGTAAAACCCAGGATAAACCTTGGATATAGGAGCTTACCAAGCCAAATTCCAGTCTAATGGCAGCTGATAGTACTAACGTATTAAAATTGCATATGTTACGTAAAATCTGACCTTCAATCCTATCTAAAAAACTCCAGTCCTTAACAGGGATTGAATCAATGGCATAGAGCAGGGTTGGAGGGATTTGTGCTTTAAAAACCATCAGTAGATGTAAAAAATGTCTTCTGCCCATAGCACTGTAGAGAGAGGTAGAGGTAGAGAGAGGTAGAGGTAGGGAGAGGTAGAGAGGTAGAGAGGTGTAGAGGTAGAGAGTAGAAAGTGAGTAGTAGAGAGTGAGTAGTAGAGAGAGTAGTAGAGAGTAAGTAGTAGAGAGTGAGTAGTAGAGAGTGAGTAGTAGATAATGAGTAGTAGAGAGTAGTAGAGTGAGTAGTAGAGAGTGAGTAGTACAGAGTAGTAGAGAGTAGTACAGAGAGTAGTAGAGAGTGAGAAGTAGAGAGAGAGTGGTAGAGAGTAGTAGAGAGTGAGTTGTAGAGTGAGTAGAGAGTGAGTAGTAGAGAGTAGTGAGTGAGCAGAGTGAGTAGTAGAGAGTGAGCAGCAGAGTAGTAGAGAGTTGTAGAGAGAGTAGTAGAGAGTAAGTAGTAGAGAGTAAGTAGTAGAGTGAGTAGTAGAGAGTGAGTAGTAGAGAGTAGGAGAGAGTGTGCAGTAGAGAGTAGTAGAGAGTGCGTAGTAGAGAGTGAGCAGCAGAGAGTAGTACAGAGAGTAGTAGAGAGTGAGTAGTAGAGAGGAGTAGAGCGTGAGTAGTAGAGAGTAGTAGAGAGTGAGTAGTAGAGTAGTAGAGAGTGATTATTAGAGAGTGAGTAGTAGAGAGTGAGTAGTAGAGAGTGAGTAGTAGAGAGAGTAGTAGAGAGAGTAGTAGAGAGTAAGTAGTAGAGAGTAGTACAGAGAGTAGTGGAGAGTGAGTAGTAGAGAGTGAGTAGTAGCAAGTAGTAGAGAGTGAGTAATAGAGAGTGAGTAGTAGACTAGAGAGTGAGTAATAGAGAGTGAGTAATAAATAGAGAGTGAGTAGTAGAGAATAGTAGAGAGTGAGTAGTAGAGTGAGTAGTACAGAGTAGTACAGAGTGAGTAGTTCAGAGTGATTAGTACAGAGTAGTAAAGAGTGAGTAGTAGAGAGTGAGTAGTAGAGAGTGAGTAGTAGAGAGAGTAGTAGAGAGTAAGTAGTAGAGAGTAGTACAGAGAGTAGTGGAGAGTGAGTAGTAGAGAGTGAGTAGTAGCAAGTAGTAGAGAGTGAGTAATAGAGAGTGAGTAGTAGACTAGAGAGTGAGTAATAGAGAGTGAGTAATAGAGAGTGAGTAGTAGAGAATAGTAGAGAGTGAGTAGTAGAGTGAGTAGTACAGAGTGAGTAGTTCAGAGTGATTAGTACAGAGTAGTAGAGAGTGAGTAGTAGAGAGTGAGTAGTAGATAGTGAGTAGTAGTGTAGTAGAGTGAGTAGTAGCATGAGTAGTAGAGAGTAGTAGAGAGTGAGTAGTAGAGAGAGAGTAGTAGAGAGTGAGTAGTAGAGAGTGAGTAGTAGAGAGTGAGTAGTAGAGAGTGAGTAGTAGACAGTAGTAGAGTGAGTAGTACAGAGTGAGTAGTACAGAGTAGTAGAGAGTAGTACAGAGAGTAGTAGAGAGTGAGAAGTAGAGAGTGAGAAGTAGAGAGAGAGTGGTAGAGAGTAGTAGAGAGTGAGTAGTAGAGTGAGTTGTAGAGTGAGTAGAGAGTGAGTAGTAGAGAGTAGTGAGTGAGTAGAGTGAGTAGTAGAGAGTGAGTAGCAGAGAGTAGTAGAGAGTTGCAGAGAGAGTAGTAGAGAGTAAGTTGTAGAGAGTAAGTAGTAGAGAGTGAGTAGTAGAGAGTAGTAGAGAGTGAGCAGTAGAGAGTAGTAGAGAGTAGTAGAGAGTGAGTAGTAGAGAGAGAGTAGTAGAGAGTGAGCAGTAGAGAGTAGTAGAGAGTGAGTAGTAGAGAGTGAGCAGTACAGAGTAGTAGAGAGTGATTATTAGAGAGTGAGTAGTAGAGAGTGAGTAGTAGAGAGTGAGTAGTAGAGAGTGAGTAGTAGAAAGTAGTACAGAGAGTAGTGGAGAGTGAGTAGTAGCAAGTAGTAGAGAGTGAGTAATAGAGAGTGAGTAGTAGTGTAGTAGAGTGAGTAGTAGCGTGAGTAGTAGAGAGTGAGTAGTAGAGAGAGTAGTAGAGAGTGAGTAATAGAGAGTGAGTAGTAGAGAGTAGTAGAGAGTGAGTAGTAGAGAGTGAGTAGTAGACAGTAGTAGAGAGTGAGTAGTAGAGAGTGAGTAGTACAGAGTGAGTAGTACAGAGTAAGTAGTCAGAGTAGTAGAGAGTGAGTAGTAGAGAGTAGTACAGAGAGTATTAGAGAGTGAGTAGTAGTGAGTAGTAGAGAGTGAGTAGTAGATAGTGATTAGTAGAGAGTAGTAGAGTGAGTAGTACAGAGTGAGTAGTACAGAGTAGTAGAGAGTAGTAGAGAGTAGTACAGAGAGTAGCAGAGAGTGAGAAGTAGAGAGAGAGTGGTAGAGAGTAGTAGAGAGTGAGTAGTAGAGTGAGTTGTAGAGTGAGTAGAGAGTGAGTAGTAGAGAGTAGTGAGTGAGTAGAGTGAGTAGTAGAGAGTGAGCAGTAGAGTAGTAGAGAGTGATTATTAGAGAGTGAGTAGTAGAGAGTGAGTAGTAGAGAGTGAGTAGTAGAGAGTAAGTAGTAGAGAGTAAGTAGTAGAGAGTAGTGGAGAGTAGTAGCAAGTAGTAGAGAGTGAGTAATAGAGAGTGAGTAGTAGAATAGAGAGTGAGTAATAGAGAGTGAGTAGTAGAGAATAGTAGAGTGAGTAGTAGAGTGAGTAGTACAGAGTGAGTAGTTCAGAGTGATTAGTACAGAGTAGTAAAGAGTGAGTAGTAGAGAGTGAGTAGTAGATAGTGAGTAGTAGTGTAGTAGAGTGAGTAGTAGCGTGAGTAGTAGAGAGTGAGTAGTAGAGAGAGTAGTAGAGAGTGAGTAATAGAGAGTGAGTAGTAGAGAGTAGTAGAGAGTGAGTAGTAGAGAGTGAGTAGTAGACAGTAGTAGAGAGTGAGTAGTACAGAGTGAGTAGTACAGAGTGAGTAGTCAGAGTAGTAGAGAGTGAGTAGTAGAGAGTAGTACAGAGAGTATTAGAGCGATTAGTACAGAGTAGTAAAGAGTGAGTAGTAGAGAGTGAGTAGTAGATAGTGAGTAGTAGTGTAGTAGAGTGAGTAGTAGCGTGAGTAGTAGAGTAGTAGAGAGTGAGTAGTAGAGAGTAGTAGAGAGTGAGTAATAGAGAGTGAGTAGTAGAGAGTAGTAGAGAGTGAGTAGTAGAGTGAGTAGTAGACAGTAGTAGAGAGTGAGTAGTAGAGAGTGAGTAGTACAGAGTGAGTAGTACAGAGTAGTAGAGAGTAGTAGAGAGTAGTACAGAGAGTAGCAGAGAGTGAGAAGTAGAGAGAGAGTGGTAGAGAGTAGTAGAGAGTGAGTAGTAGAGTGAGTTGTAGAGTGAGTAGAGAGTGAGTAGTAGAGAGTAGTGAGTGAGTAGAGTGAGTAGTAGAGAGTGAGCAGTAGAGAGTAGTAGAGAGTGATTATTAGAGAGTGAGTAGTAGAGAGTGAGTAGTAGAGAATGAGTAGTAGAGAGTAAGTAGTAGAGAGTAGTACAGAGAGTAGTGGAGAGTGAGTAGTAGCAAGTAGTAGAGAGTGAGTAATAGAGAGTGAGTAGTAGAATAGAGAGTGAGTAATAGAGAGTGAGTAGTAGAGAATAGTAGAGTGAGTAGTAGAGTGAGTAGTACAGAGTGAGTAGTTCAGAGTGATTAGTACAAAGTAGTAAAGAGTGAGTAGTAGAGAGTGAGTAGTAGTGTAGTAGAGTGAGTAGTAGCGTGAGTAGTAGAGAGTAGTAGAGAGTGAGTAGTAGAGAGAGTAGTAGAGAGTGAGTAATAGAGAGTGAGTAGTAGAGAGTAGTAGAGAGTGATTATTAGAGAGTGAGTAGTAGAGAGTGAGTAGTAGAGAGTGAGTAGTAGAGAGTAAGTAGTAGAGAGTAAGTAGTAGAGAGTAGTGGAGAGTAGTAGCAAGTAGTAGAGAGTGAGTAATAGAGAGTGAGTAGTAGAATAGAGAGTGAGTAATAGAGAGTGAGTAGTAGAGAATAGTAGAGTGAGTAGTAGAGTGAGTAGTACAGAGTGAGTAGTTCAGAGTGATTAGTACAGAGTAGTAAAGAGTGAGTAGTAGAGAGTGAGTAGTAGATAGTGAGTAGTAGTGTAGTAGAGTGAGTAGTAGAGAGAGTAGTAGAGAGTGAGTAATAGAGAGTGAGTAATAGAGAGTGAGTAGTAGAGAGTAGTAGAGAGTGAGTAGTAGAGAGTGAGTAGTAGACAGTAGTAGAGAGTGAGTAGTACAGAGTGAGTAGTACAGAGTGAGTAGTCAGAGTAGTAGAGAGTGAGTAGTAGAGAGTAGTACAGAGAGTATTAGAGTGATTAGTACAGAGTAGTAAAGAGTGAGTAGTAGAGAGTGAGTAGTAGATAGTGAGTAGTAGTGTAGTAGAGTGAGTAGTAGCGTGAGTAGTAGAGTAGTAGAGAGTGAGTAGTAGAGAGTAGTAGAGAGTGAGTAATAGAGAGTGAGTAGTAGAGAGTAGTAGAGAGTGAGTAGTAGAGTGAGTAGTAGACAGTAGTAGAGAGTGAGTAGTAGAGAGTGAGTAGTAGAGAGTGAGTAGTACAGAGTAGTAGAGAGTAGTAGAGAGTAGTACAGAGTAGCAGAGAGTGAGAAGTAGAGAGAGAGTGGTAGAGAGTAGTAGAGAGTGAGTAGTAGAGTGAGTTGTAGAGTGAGTAGAGAGTGAGTAGTAGAGAGTAGTGAGTGAGTAGAGTGAGTAGTAGAGAGTGAGCAGTAGAGAGTAGTAGAGAGTGATTATTAGAGAGTGAGTAGTAGAGAGTGAGTAGTAGAGAATGAGTAGTAGAGAGTAAGTAGTAGAGAGTAGTACAGAGAGTAGTGGAGAGTGAGTAGTAGCAAGTAGTAGAGAGTGAGTAATAGAGAGTGAGTAGTAGAATAGAGAGTGAGTAATAGAGAGTGAGTAGTAGAGAATAGTAGAGTGAGTAGTAGAGTGAGTAGTACAGAGTGAGTAGTTCAGAGTGATTAGTACAAAGTAGTAAAGAGTGAGTAGTAGAGAGTGAGTAGTAGTGTAGTAGAGTGAGTAGTAGCGTGAGTAGTAGAGAGTGAGTAGTAGAGAGAGTAGTAGAGAGTGAGTAATAGAGAGTGAGTAGTAGAGAGTAGTAGAGAGTGAGTAGTAGAGAGTGAGTAGTAGACAGTAGTAGAGAGTGAGAAGTAGAGAGTGAGTAGTACAGAGTAAGTAGTCAGAGTAGTAGAGAGTGAGTAGTAGAGAGTAGTACAGAGAGTATTTTAGAGAGTGAGTAGTAGTGAGTAGTAGAGAGTGAGTAGTAGATAGTGAGTAGTAGAGAGTAGTAGAGTGAGTAGTACAGAGTGAGTAGTACAGAGTAGTAGAGAGTAGTACAGAGAGTAGTAGAGAGTGAGAAGTAGAGAGAGAGTGGTAGAGAGTAGTAGAGAGTGAGTAGTAGAGTGAGTTGTAGAGTGAGTAGTAGAGAGTAGTGAGTGAGTAGTAGAGAGTGAGTAGCAGAGAGTAGTAGAGAGTGAGCAGTAGAGAGTAGTAGAGAGTGAGTAGTAGAGAGTAGTAGAGAGTGAGCAGTAGAGAGTAGTAGAGAGTGAGTAGTACAGTAGAGAGTAGTAGAGAGTGAGTAGTATAGAGTGAGTAGTAGAGAGTGAGTAGTAGAGAGTAGTAGAGAGTGAGTAGTAGAGTAGTAGAGAGTGAGTAGTAGAGAGTGAGTAGTAGAGAGTGAGTAGTAGAGAGTGAGTAGTAGAGAGTAAGTAGTAGAGAGTAGTACAGAGAGTAGTGGAGAGTGAGTAGTAGAGAGTGAGTAGTAGCGAGTAGTAGAGAGTGAGTAATAGAGAGTGAGTAGTAGAATAGAGAGTGAGTAATAGAGAGTGAGTAATAGAGAGTGAGTAGTAGAGAATAGTAGAGAGTGAGTAGTAGAGAGTAGTACAGAGTAGTACAGAGTGAGTAGTTCAGAGTGATTAGTACAGAGTAGTAAAGAGTGAGTAGTAGAGAGTGAGTAGTAGATAGTGAGTAGTAGAGAGAGTAGTAGAGAGTAAGTAGTAGAGAGTAGTACAGAGAGTAGTGGAGAGTGAGTAGTAGAGAGTGAGTAGTAGACAGTAGTAGAGAGTGAGTAGTAGAGAGTGAGTAGTAAGAGAGGTAGAGAGTAGTAGAGAGTGAGTAGTACAGAGTGAGTAGTCAGAGTAGTAGAGAGTGAGTAGTAGAGAGTAGTACAGAGAGTAGTAGAGAGTGAGTAGTAGTGAGTAGTAGAGAGTGAGTAGTAGAGAGTAGTAACATAACTGAGGTTCAGACTAATGCGTTGCACAGTGGCGTCACGAAAACGAATGCCCCCGCCACTGCAGATTGCGAAGAAGCCCCCCCCATATCTCACAGCTCTTCATTGGCCTTGGGCTGAATGGGGGCCCTCAGGGGTGGAGGTGCTGCTGAACGGTCACACCGATTACACGACTAGCGTTGAGTGCATTGAGGCGAGAAGCGCTGTGATGGTGCACAGCGATTAGCATAGCACGGCACACTGCACAGTGGTGGGCTTGGCTAGAGGGAGGTGCATAGCGACGACCATGGCTATACCGCGCTGCACAGTGAGAAGGGCGCCTAACAGGCATGGCGCTATTTGTGCAAACTAATGAACAGTGCTAGGCTCGGGAGCTATACTTGGTGATGGTGTTGCATTAAATGCCCGTCGAGCATTAAAATGATTCCAAGAAGCCTCGTATGACGAGGGCAGCGCATGCGCCGCCTACGTCAGGCCGAGACCTACTAACAAAACAATGAAGAAATGCTAACACAAAATGTGCCGCATTACGCCGCATAATGTGCCTTTTCTAGCCGCATAACTGACTCGACGTTGGCGCATAATTTGGCCTTCCCGTGCCGCATAATTCCAGTTGCCCTTCCTCAATCAAGTGACATCGTTTATTCACTGGCCCACGTCGTCTGGTGAGACCAATGAGAAGAGGGCCTGATAGATTGCCTTTTCCAGATAAAAGCGTCCCACCCCCTCCCCCCTTAAACAAACGATTAGTCGGGCCTGGAAGAATCCTGCCCCTGGGGTTACGAGCTTCAAGGCTTAAAACTGTCCGAGTTAAAGCAGAAATTGTAAGAGAGGCGTTAGCTGAAGACTACAGAAGGCCGCAGTAAACGCCATCTGGTGGCCAGTGCGTGGTACTGGAGAGTAAAAAGCAGGCGGACAGCGCAGTGCACACTGTGCAGGGTAAGGGAGGGTGCACTGTCTGTAAGAGAAGAGTTGGTGCGCAGCGCTACTGTGCATTTCACAGTATGGAGCGGAACTGCGACGCACTGCCCACCTAGAGTAGCAGACTAGTGCACTGCTCCGTGGTGTAGAGTGCACTGCATGACGACGAGGAGGTCTGGGTGCACTATAAACTCTTAACAGAACTGAACTTCAGACCAGTGCACTGCACAGCAGCGTAGTGTGCACTGCGTGATGCCGAGGATGTCTGGGTGCACTGCACAATTAAGTGAACCGAGGTTCAGACCAGTGCACTGCAGTGGCGTTATGTGCACTGCATGACGATGAGGCGGCCTGGGTGCACTGCACACTGTTAACAGAACTGAGGTTCAGACTAATGCACTGAACAGTGGCGTCACAAAAACGAATGCCCCTGCCAATGCAGATTGCCAAGAAGCCCCGCCCCCACCCCCCATATCTCACAGCTCTTCATTGGCCTTGGGCTGAATGGGGGCCCTCAGGGGTGGAGGTGCTGCTGAAGGTTCACACCGATAACACAACTAGTGTTGAGTGCACTGAGGCAAGAAGGGCTGTGATGGTGCACTGCACAGCGATTAGCATAGCACGGCACACTGCACAGTGGTGAGCTTGGCTAGAGTGAGGTGCATAGTGACGACCATGGCTATACCGTGCTGCACATTGAGAAGGGCACCAAACAGACATGGCACTATTTGTGCAAACTAATGAACAGCGCTAGGCTCGGCAGCTATACTTTCGTCGGGCATTAAAATGAAAACCGCCGGAAAAGATACGCTTGTGTGCGCGCATTGAAGGAAACCCGTCGGGCATTAAAATGAAACCGCCGGAGAACAAAGTGCTGTGCAAGCTAACACTTATTAGCTTGAAACATACAATCCAAAGCTAAACAATTTAATAAGGATACGTTTGTGTGTGCTCATTTAAAGGAAAACCGATGGAAAACAAAGCGCCGTGAAGTAAAGCTTACAGCAAACAAAAGGGCTAGTTGAAGCTGCCGCAATAACAAATGCATGCGATATCTTAAAAAGAAAAGTGCAGCAAGCTTAAAATAAACCTACTGTGTCACGCTGCCGCACACGAATCACAACTGAAGGCGGAGCTGGGACGAGGCTTCTGGAATCGGATCGATTCCAAGAAGCCTCGTATGACGAGGGCAGCGCATGCGCTGCCTACATCAGGCCGAGACCTAAAAAAGGCCTGTCCCTCAATCAATGGCTGCTGTGTCATTCACAAATGTATTAGACCAGACTCATCTGCCATTGGTTGATTGTAACGGTCAAATTTTAAGTATGGAGTTTTCCTCTTCACTGTCATTCAGCCATGTCATTGCACAGTAGTTGTAGTAGTCTAAATGGGGAGGAATGTCCTATCTTTTTTTTTAGGTCTCGCCTGACCCAGCGCATGCGCTGGTCTGGCGAGACTTATTGAGAGGGCTCCCAAAAGTGCTACCAGGCCAGCCTGGAGCTACAGTGCATGTGCGCAGGCGCGCGCGCCGCGCTTTACCGCGATAACTTTCACTTTAGCGGCCGCAAGGCCACTTTGATGTTTGATCGTGATCGCGATCACTTTTACTTTCGCGGCCGCACGGCCGCTTTGCATAGCCAATAGGTCTCGCTTTTGGGAACTTATAAGTATTTAGTTATGCAACTGTTGCATGGCTAAACACTTATAAGGTCCCAAAGGCGAGACCTATTGGCTATGCCAATGCTTGTCCTTCATTGTTTGCTAGGGTGACCAAATGACCAGAATTTCCTGCAAGAGGCTGTTATTTCAGATCAAATTTGTTGTCTAGTTTTACGCCATTATAGGCAACATCTGTATCATAATTTAGGCAAGCAAGGACAGAACTCAGCTACTCTGGTACTCCCAATCAATCACATAAGACACAGCACATTCAAGTAGAGGTAAGATAGTGTGATGACCTTCGATTGGTTGGGAAAAATCTGGTTATCACTGGATTAGTTGGGAGAGTTCTTATTGTTCATTGCTTCATTGACTGGTGTCTTTGCCCCTTAACCTGATCTTCCACTAGTTTAAGTGCTACAATGGCATCAGCTCACCTATCCCAATCCCCTCAGCACATACTTGGTCCATCTCTGAAAAGAAGGGCTTGGCCCCGGCATAATGGGGCTGTGCATAACGATAGTCATTTTTGTATGATTCTGCTCTACCTCCTCTCCCAGGGCATAATGCTGGCGTTGACACAATGGTGGTCATTTTCTGCATATTGTAGACAACCAAAGCATGTTGATAGGTTCTTCCAGCATACTAATGGTCCTGGAAAGATTGTGGAAATTCCCCGTCATAATAATGGCAGTTTCTGGCACACCATGACTTGAAGGCTCCCACTTTTGACTTATTGCTGGCCCTGAGATAACACTGTCAATGCAAGTCATTTTATAGAATTCCCAGCACATGATAGTGCCAACCCCTAATATACTGCAGGCCGTTGTATCATGGTTGCATTTTCGCCATACTGTGTGCACCCATTCATTCACACGAGCTGCCAATTACATACATGCAATGCTGTGAATGCTTAGATCTGAGGAATGGAGGTTGCTTGCATGTTATTTGTTGACCGGTAAGCTAAACTTCCTGCATATGTAAATATTTTTCATCAGTCACACACATTCATTCATTCAATAATCCATGCACTCAATGTCCCCAATTCACTTGCACTCACCAATTCATCAATCCATTCACTGATACATGCATCTACTAATCCACTTCAACTCTCTGTGTGTGATCTCACTCACCGTGTTGTTAATGTATTATACTTATCCATTCCTACAAGCACTCAAATGCTCATTCATTTATCCATCCTTCCAACCACTTCCCCATTCTCAGATTCACCATCTTCCTTGGTCCACTGCCCCAAGTGCAAGTATCAGGAGTTCGATTTGACCATTCAAGCTCTGGCGCTACTTGCGCATTTAATTCAATTTGGGGCACAGCCAAGGAAGGACACTGACATCGCTAAAGCACATCTTGTGGCAAGAGCTCAACTTCCATAGGCGATCCTAACCTATGGAAACGATCTCCATAGAGGGACTGCGTTCTTTTATAATGGGAACATTAGACGGAAAGCCTTAATCTAAGCAGCTTTAAGATAGATCTGAATTCACAAATTAAGCAGAGGTTGTTTAAGGAAAATTTAGGCAATATTCCGGATTAAAACGTTTGCAGGTATAAAACAGGGCACACTCAGACATAGTCAAAAGGTTCCCTCTCATAGCCAGTGAAGATGGAATACTAACAAATCGCTTTGCAATGACGGATTTGGGCGAATACTGACAGAGGTGAAAAATTATATAAACTGCCAATAACATAAGCAATAAGTCACACCCTAAAAACACTTGAAACACTTGAAATCTATATTTTAGTTGTCCTATCGCAGACTGGGCATTCATTCGTTCAAGCTATGAGACTGTGAATGAGGCATTTCAAACTAGAGACTTAAAACTTGTGAGCATACTGACTACATTCATAAGGGCAGTTGCCAAGATTTTAGCTCGGCCATTAAAAAAAAACAGAAATATGCATTTTTTAACAAATAGATTCTCAGTATTCTGGAGGTAAATAACTCCAGATGAATACATCTACCCGATACCAAAGGGGATGATGGACGGAGCGTTTGCGCAAATCAAACACTCACCCCCAGTCAACTGATCTGGGTTTAATCCATCATCATTCTTTAGTTCACTCCACCACCCCAGTTCAGACATGGCCATATGCAAATCAGTCTGACCCTGTGCCTCATGGGAACAATCCAGCCCGAACTGCCAAGCCATGTCTTCCCTGGACCGGAAACAAGCATCCTGGAACCGGTTTCAGGTTCATAACCCTCATCAGCCAGGCTATCTTGAATCCAATGGCAAGGCGAGCAAGAGACCCACGTCTGGGCATACCCTGCCAACTTAGGGCGAACTGATGCAGCATTCAGAAGCCAACTTAAAGATTCTTTTAGGGAGTACAAAAAGAAGCCAAATCTAATCACGATGTCAACACACAGCTCATAATTTGAGAAAGAAGGTATTTTTTATCTTCAGATGGCTAAAGATCCTGACGCTACTTCTTCTACAGAAACATTTCAAATGCTTTGTGCTAATCTTTCTGTGTTTTGTAGGACAACATTAAAGCAATTTGTAATGTTTTGCAACCTGAGGCAGTGGCCCTGGATGTAAGTGAATTCGCCATTGTGGACTCCTTAGAGGAACTGGACCAAAAACGGTCCTAAGCCTATTAATCTGGCCCCATTAGATTAAATCATTGGAGACGGTTGGTTCAGGCTTCCCTCTAGACTCCCATCCCTCCTCAGGTCATACGGAAAAGACCTAGGCTAATCCATCAGTCATTCTTGGAACTCTGTAACAAATATCTAGAGTTTGCAGTGGTTTCCAAAACATAGAAAGGGCAGTACTTGCACCTCTGCTAAAAAAAAAGGATTATGCTGATGCAAGAGTAATGGGAAATTATTACTGATATCCCTCTGGGCCTTACCAATAAGGTACTGCAGAAGTGTATGCCCTCCACCTTCGACATGATCTCCCACACCCAGGTATTGAAACGGGCGAGGGACATCGGTGTGGAGGCATGGCACTAACTTGCCTGAACTCTTAATAGAGAGATCCCAAGCAGTGTGTTTGGGAGCCTTTTATTCTGGCTTTAAATTGGCAGGCCAAGATGTTCCTCAGGGGTCTGACCAAAGTCCATCCTTGTTCAACTTGTACGTTCAACCTTTGGCTGGACAAATTCATTCTTTTGGCTTGAAATTTGCCTGATATGTGGATGATACTCAGCTGTTGATTTCAGTTGACGAAAGCCACAAGGACTCAGCATCAGCCTTTAATGAATGTATGCTGGCAGTGACCAATTGGATGCGCATGAATTCATTAAAACTGAATTATGATAACTGCAGGTAAAAACTCTCCTAAAAACATTCCATCTGGGTTCTGGCCTGAACAACGGGAACCCCTGCTGTGAGAAATGGGGTCTCTAGTTGACAGAGGTTTGTACCTTGTCCAAGTAGGTACCACCACTCTAGTCAGGGTAAGTCAGATAAACCACCTAAATTAACCTGTGCTCTCCCTCTGGTAGCTTGGGACAGAGCAGTCAGGCTTAACTTAAGAGGCAATGTGCAAAGTATTTGGGTAACACTTAAATTACAGTAACTCAATGAAAACATCACAAAAAGACTCCACACAAGTCTAGGGAAATAGAGAATATGTATCTAATTAAAACAAGACCACAACGCCAACAATCCAATACATTAAAGTTGAGATATTTTTTTTTTTTTATTAAATGTGAAAACAGTGCTTAGAAGTCACTAGGGGTCAAAAGGTTACTTGATCTCGCGAGGGACCGTTGCAAAGTTAAAGTTCAGGCAGACCGCGATGGAGAGCAGGCTGGCTACAGGACCCAGACACGTCCTGCTGAAGAAATACCTTAGATGGTGCTTTTGTTGATGTCAGGAGTCTACTGTGTAGTCATTGAGCCGCACAAAGAGGGTTCTGCGTCGTTGTCGGTTCCACTGCACTCAATGCAAAGCTTCATCGTTGACCATCGAGCCACATACGCAGTGGATTCTTTGTTGTCAAGCAGCCTCTGCATCGGCGGCCAATGCGTCAGGAATTCTCACGCATTGAGGCAATACATCGGTCTTTGCAGGAATCTGCTGCAGAACCCACTTCTGAGGCCCAGGGCTGGAAGGGTACCTCAGGCAAGAGTAGGACTCACAGATGGTAGACTCCAGCAGAACCAGGAGGATTGCAGGAAGTCTTTAGTGTCCCTAAGACTTTAGAAAAAGAGGAGGCAAGCCAGCAAGCCCTTGGAGTCACTCTGGGTTCCACAGAGATGGGTCCAGTGCTTGTCCTCAGCAGGGCAGAGACCAGCAGGGCAGCTCAGCAAGGCAAAGAAGCAGTTCCACAGAACAGTCTGTCACAGCAAGGTCGCAATACTTTCAGCACACCAGTCTTTACTCCAGCAGATTTATTCCCAGGTCCAGAAGTGTACTGATTTGGTAGGGTCAGAGCCCTGGTACGTATACCCAAAAGTGCCTTTGATGTAGGGGGTGGCTTCAAAGGATTTCTCCGAAGTGCACAAGGAACCCTTTCAACCCAGTGCTGTCTTTCAGGCTATTTTTGTGGGGTAATCAGCCCTTTGTGTGAAGACAAGACACAGGCTATTCAGTTGTAAGTGAGCTACCTCTCCATCCTACCTGCCCATATGAATACATATGAGTCTTCTGTCACATCCAACTCTTCCTGTTTGTGTAGCTGTCACCCAGCTCAGACGTATATTGGAGAAAGACTGCAAAGTACACAGAGTTATAAGCACAGAGAAATGTCCACTTTCTCAAAGTGTCATTTCTAAAACAGTAATGTTAAATCCAACTTCACTAGTTAGTAGGATTTGTCATTACCATTCTAAACATATCAAACATGAAAAGGCTACCGCTTTCTGATCAGGAATTACTACTTAAAAGTGTATAAGGGAATTCCCAATGCTAACCTATGAGAGGAACAGGCCTCACAGTAGTAAAAAAATGAAATAGTCTGTCACTACCAGGACATACAAAAGATAAAAGTACATGTCCTACCTTTTACTGACATAGAACTCTGCCCTTCGGGATACTAAGGCATACCTTAGGGGTACATTATATGTAATAAAAGGGGACTTTCAGGCTTGCAAGTAGTTTTAAATGCCAAGTCGAAGCGGCAGTATACTGCACACACAGGCCCTGTAGTGGCAGGCCCGAGACACGTTTTAAAGGCTACTTCTGTGGGTGGCACAATCAGTGCTGCAGGCCCACTAGTAGCATTTAATGTGCAAGCCCCGGGTATATGGTATACCACTTTACAAGGGACTTACAAGTAAATCAAATATGCCAAACAGGTGTAAAACCAATTATACCAAGTTTAGAAGAGAGAGCACATGCACATTAGCATTGGTCAGCAGTGGTAACGTGCCCGGAGTCCTAAAGCCAACATAAGAAGAGTCAGAAAAGAGGAGGAGGAAGGCAAAACGTTTGGGGTAACCCATTTCCAAAACCTGCCATCTCCAGACTCTGAAGCTCTGACACTTGCTAGACACATGAATATGGAGTCTTTCAATTGTTTCTAGTTAACGAAAGGTCTTATCCTTCTACCAGTACAGACTAGAACACTGATAGGGAAAGTCACCATTTTGATTTAGCTCTACTACTGCAACTCTCTTTTTCTGGCATCCTCTTCCACAATACTACATCACTTGCAGCAGAATCAATATGCTGCTGCCAATTTAGCTTTGGGTTTGTCTAAATGTACCTCAACATTTCAAGCTTTACAAAAATCTTCATTTGCTCCCTACTTCCAAAAGGATTATACACAATGCTATGCACATCATATTTTAGGCTTCCATTGAATAGGTCCCAAATATTTGCAAGACAGAATTCATCACTATCTTCCTTCTAGTAGCTTGAGATCAGCTGACAGTTGTCTCTTGACAGTTCCTGGAATTTGTCACTCCCAGATGGGAGGCCAAGTTTTTTAGGTGGCAATGGTTAAGCTGTGAAACTCTCTACCGTTGCATTTAAGGATACAAGATATTCTTTCTGGGTCCCGTAAGACTTTGAAGCCGTGGCCATTCCTTAAATGAGGTAATCCCCTAGTTGTTGGTTCAGTTGTCAGTTAGTGCCAGTGCACCTTCTTGGTAATTGCTGCGAAGTATAAAATGCAATTACATAACATTACATTTTTATTTATGAATTTGCACTGTCGATATTGAGCCATTATCCATAAACTAGATAATTCAGTTATACAGTATAAGCAACCTTTATCCCATGTTTCATTCAGCGCATTAGGAGTTAAGGTGTTCGAATGGTTGATCCAATAATTTTTCCATCTTAATAGTTGGCTACTTCTGTATCCATTTCTCGCAGGACTTTCCATCGCATCATTCACTTGGTATCATAATTGACTGTAGGTTAGGGTCATACTCTTTAAAATGGCTGGCCAGGGAACATTTCTCCTTATATTTCTGGAGTATCAAAAACATATGTGTATATTTTTTGCAGTCAATGCTTATCACAGGCACTTTCACCCACTCCTATCCATCTCTGGTTGCTGTCATTATTGGCCACGTCTTCCACCTCTGGCGCAGGGCATTGGCATTCAGCTGCCTGACAGGAGTCATGCTGTCCAGGATTGTGGCTGTCACATGTGTGCTGCACTGTTATTATTCCCCATTAACAGCACAGTCAATTCTCTTCCCATACTGGCACCCCAAAAGCTGTGAGTGTATGCTCCATTTGAGTGGCAGGCTACAGAATGATTCAAGGATCTACTGCACAATACAAGTATCATGGGATTTGAAGACCTACCTCAGGATTCGAGGAACTAGGAATTGAGAACCTAATGCAGAATTTTAAAACCCTACAAACTATAAAAACCACACACAGTGAGTGGCCAGGTGCTTGGCTTTCCTCCCTTTTGAGACGAGGAACCCTCTGTTTGGGCTCTGCTCTTCCCCAGTGTTTTCTCTGCCTGTGCTCAGATGTTCACCGGTGTTGAAATTATCTTCAAACCAGACATACAGAACGTCGTTTGTGGTGCTTCTTGAAATTCCTTCTTCATGTCACCTCATAGGATTTCCCTGCATTTTGGGATTCATTCAACCTCTCCCAGCGTTGTTTTCAGAGGCCTCAGATTGTTAGTAGCTAGGATAAGTTAAATATTACTTGTTTGGGCTGTGGGACCTCTGTTGGGCCCCTGGCTTAACACCTGAAGTGACGTACTGTGATTCTGTCATGCCTCAGAGTTGTGCTGTAATACCCATCTCTGAGGTTCTGCTGTGTTATATGGAGATCCTATGTGAACCTTTGTTTCTAATTTGTGCATAAAATTGGTCATCCAGTCTCATTACAATTCTTTTGGCCCAAACAAAATAAAGGCACTGTTCCGCTGATATGTTAAATGTTTCCAGTCCAGGGAGGACCTGGCTTGGCAATTCGGGCTGGACTGTTCCCATGAGGCACAGGGTCAAGACTGATTTGCATATGGCTGGGTTCAAACTGGAATGGCATGGTGAGCAAAAAAACCATGGCTTTAGGCCCAGATCTCTGTACTATATGACATTGTATACTGTATCCAAAAACAAGTTTTGGGTCGTGCACAAACCGCAGGTTGAAAAAGTTAAATGTGTTGTCGGGTGCCACAGAGGTATCACTCTCATAACCCAAGGAGTGTGTGTAATCTGAAAAGTCCCATGCGTTGGCTGACAGACGCTGTGGTTTCTTTAGCGTAATCTCATTTTTCAGGCAGTGTCCTATTGTCTTTTGTTAGATGGCAAACCCCTCATTGTATCATTTAGTTATATGTACATATTTCTTTGTTATATAGATTCCCCTGACGAAGGGCCAGGGGGCCCGAAATGCATTGGGATCAAGTTTAACATTGGGGATGAGGCTCAACACAACGATGTTATTTCATGGAATAGAATAGTCTCCAGTATATGACTACATGGAATCAACCTTTGAGTTTTGTGAATAAATTTTGGAATCAAGCATCATCCTTAGTTTTGTTTCAACGTTTTACCACAAACGTTTAATTCGCTTTCAGCGAAGCTTCCACGGCGCGCCCAGAGGGACGTTGTCTGTTGTCAGCCAACGCATGGGACTTTTCATTGTATACTGTACGACATTGTTCTGCATTCTGTCCATCAACTGTTGTTTTTGCGTTTGTCACCCCGAGTGGGACGGGTATGCCCAGACGTGGGTCCCGTGCTCTCCATGCCACTGGGGTCAAGCTATCCTGGCTGAAGAGGGGTGAAACCCCAAAACCGGTCCTAGGATGCTTGTTTCCAGTCCAGGGAGGACCTGGCTTGGCAGTTCGGGCTGGACTGTTCCCATGAGGCACAGGGTCAAGACTGATTTGCATATGGCTGGGTTCAAACTTGAATGGCATGGTGAGCAAAAAAATGATGGTTTTAGGCCCAGATCTCTGTACTGGGGTGAATGTATGACATTGTTCTGCATTCTGTCCATCAACTGTTGCTTTTGCAAATGTTTAACATAGTGCATCAGTTACGAGAGGAAATCTTGTGTATGGCTCATTTTCTGTAGAGTGTTACTATTTACGCGAAATCAATGTAAAAAAAAAAGAAAAAACTGTGTTTTAAGTTGATGTAAGAGCAGAGAGTAACAGTAGCCTTGTGTTCTATTTACTATAAGACTACAGACAATACAAGAGAACCTACATCTGAGTAGATGAGCTGTATGACAAACAACCAACAGCATCTCTCCCTCTTCACCTAAGCGCAGTTTTGGACGTGGTTGGCACTGCCGACAGGGATGGAAACAAGTGGCTTTCAAGCCGTTCCCACAGCAGGAATCATAGAGTTTGATTTTCTATACCCCCTGTGTTAGACCTGGCACCATTGGCGTGGGTATCCCTTCCATTTTTCGCTGTTGTCTCCTCTGTTTTTGCTGGTAATAGATGCTCTGGGCGCTGTGCCACTGCCATTCAGTGCCACAGCGCGAATGCTCCCTGTGTAAAGATGACATGTGAATTGGTATATCCATGATTGGCTTTTTTGGTTTTCCTGTTAGTCCCTAGTAGCATGGCCTGTGTGTGCCCAGGGCTGGTAAACCAAATGCTGCTGGTGGGCCTGCAGCGCAGGTTTGCGCCACCCACAGAAGCAGCTTGTAAAGTGCGTCTCAGACCTGCCACTGCAGTGTCTGTGTGCAGTCTAGAACTGCCATCTTGGCTGTGAAGTGCACCCACTTCCCAGCCCCTGAACCTTCCCTTGGCATCATGTAAGCCACCCCTATGGTAGGGTGCATTGTATGTGTAAGGTAGGACATGCTCTGATGTGTGTAGCATGTCCTGATAGTGAATTACACCCAATTTCGGTTTTCACTCCTGTAAGGCTACCTGTTCTCCATAGCCCAGAATGGGAGGTTTGGCTATTACATTCTATAGTCCTAACTGACCCACAGAACATGGTAGAAAAACAAATTTAGTATGCCTGAGCTCAGAATATTAAAATACATCTTTTAGTGAAGTTTATTTTTATATTCTGTGTTTGAAAATACCACTTTTAGAAAGTAGGTATTTTCTTGCCTAAGCCTTCCAGTGTGCTCTGCTGTTATGTGTATTGGCTGTCTGGTTTTGGAGGGACAGGGCAGGCTGAGTCAGACCTGGGTTGAATAGAGAGATCTGCATTAGAGTATGGGGAGGGGTAGCTCCTGGACCTGAATAGGGCTGTGCCTGGCAAGGTGAATGCTGGCTCCACCTCCCACTGTGCGTCTGATGGCAGACCCCTCTTTCTGAAAGGAAGGATGCAGCCTGGTAAGCAAAGTGCTCCAGGGCTGGGCAGAACTGGTTCTGGCTGGGTTCAGTGACTTGTAGCTTCTTAGAACAAAGACTTTTGGGGTATAAATATCTGTGCTCAAACCCCTACAATTTGTATTGCTCCTGGACAACAAGAAGAACCTCTGTCCGTGTAACTGAAGGGATCTGCAGGAGAGGACTGTCCTTGTGCTTGTGTGCTGTTTCTTGGATTGGCCTGCAGTGGTTACTACTGGACTTGGAAGAAGAGGAAAAGGACTTTGAAGGAACTTTTATTTTTGCTACAGCAATCACCCAAGGGCTAGAAGAGAGCTAGCCTCCTGCTGGAGTCTCAGGCACATCAGACTCCACCATCAGCCTCCTGTTTCCTCCCAGCGAGGATTTCTATCAGCAGGTGAGGCTCCTGTGAGTTCCAGGGCCTCTAGTTCTACTGTGGAGAAGAGAGTGCTGAAAATCGTCGCTAACGCCCATTAGCGAGCCGCCGCAGCTGAAGAGCGTAAGGAAAATCATCGCGCTGCTGCCGCTGAGTGCTCGCTACCGGAGATCATCACATCACACGTTTGCGGGCTGCCAAATGCTCGCTAACCCGAAGATTATCGCATTGCATGTTTGCGGGCCTCAAAGTGCTCGCCAACCAAAGATCATCGCATCGAGTTCATCGCTTCACGACATCGCAGCGCGGATGCCGAGCGTTCGCCATTTTCATCGCATCAGGATCGTCGCTCCCTCGCGGAGCACCATTTCTTTTCATCGCAACAAGATCGCACACGCAACAGGCTCGGCGCATCATACTCCCTTTGCGGCAAGGATTTCATCGCATCGCCGGCTTAGCGTGTAGAAGTTTGTTGCTTTGTCCTGCACACAGATCAGCGTATCACCCTCCCTTGCGGCAAGGATTCAACGAATCGCTGGTCAAGCGTGAGAAAAATCATCGCTACAACTCCTTAGCAACATTTTGGTTGCTTTGCTACAGAATCCAGGTATTTTGTGAGTAAAAGGGTCGCAGAGACCACTGCCTTGAACTGAACACCTCTGTGCACACTTTGAACTATTTTTGCAGCATTTCAAGAGTAACCCTATTTTCTAGTATTGTGGATTTTTACTGTTATTGGTCTTGTGTTAAGTCTATATATAAAGATACTTCTTTTTTATAACTACTTGTGTGGTGTCCCTTTGTAGTGTTCTTCACTGTGTTACTGTGCATGGTCATAAATGCTTCACACACTGCCTCTGAGATAAGCCTAGCTGCTCGTGCTACGTTACCACAGGGTTGAGCAGGGGTTATCAAATGGTGTAGCCCGCTTACTCTGACTTAGGAAGAAGGGTCCCTACTTGGACAGTCGCCAGCCATTGCCAACTAGAGAACCCCATTTCTAACACCCTGGCACCAAGAACTCTGTCAACGTGCCAATCCAAGACAGAAAACCAGTTGGACTGCAACACCCCACAACTGACTGACCAATATTTGAGTGAGAGGTTTTTCAGGTAACAATCAATCCCATGAGACATTAAAGAAATAGATAGTGGAAACCCAACCCCGCTTAATTACGGAATTACACACTCAAAAACACTAGAAAATTCAGAATACATTTTAAAGATGTATTTCAAAATCAAAAGCCTCTTCTAGTGCTCATGATAAAGATTACAACTATAATAAAGAGAAATAAAATAGCAGCACCAACGTTTAGCAAAAGAGTGAATCAAAGGAAAAACTCAAAAGATATTTGCTGTCCTGTGTTTATGGCTGTTATACCGTCTTTCTTCTGAACATTAAGCAAAGTCTAACATAGCAGAAAATAATGTTTTTTTTGAGTTTCAGAGATGGTTCACACCTGCATACAGCAGAACTGGAGATATGGTATTGCACCGCCTATCCCATGATCTCATGGAGTGAACCCCCCTTCCCCCTAAACTCCCCACTATTTGTGCTCAGTTTTTATAACTTTATTTCAATATTGTTGAAACTTCAAGAATAAACAATTTGCAGAGTGCAGCCCGCGGTCCTTTCACTTATTACCATGCTGCAAGACTGTTCTTTTGAACAAAACCAATAAACGAGACATGTAGGTATCAACCTTCTTCAAACTCGTCAGAAATCAATAACAATGTAAACCAGAAAAGTCAGCATTTTACATTGAATACCATGATTATATTAAAGCAAACCTGATTATGACATTACATAACAGAATAATATAAACTAAATGTGCATGTGTTAATCACATATATTTACTTCTGATTGATTGGTTAGCACATGTAACTTCCAAAGGGGAATACCCACAAGAGAAAAGACATAATATTCATGAAAAATGGAGGCTTGAGTCCGACACTATCTACCAGGGTGACAGGTTAGTTACAGAGAACAGCAATTCTAACCCAGGTGCCTTGCGGAGGTGATTTCTACAAGTAGTAAAACGTTGTAGGACAAGAAAACAACCTCTAAGGGCTTAAAAGACAGTCTATCAGTACCATGAGCAATCTCTGCAGGGTTAGATAAGAAAACTCCTCCCTAGGGGTATTTAAGAAAAAAAACAGAATAAAATGGGTCAGCAAAGGAGCAAGCAACTCTAGTCATTCACTGTACTGTCTAATTGCCTTGATTGCTGTCCGCTGATCTTTAAATTAGGAACCCACAATCAATTGGTGGACAAATCCAAGCAAACATTACAGAATACTCAGAGGATTACAGATAAGAAGGGTAAAAGTCTCCTTAAGATGGAAAAGATACCAGGAGATGTGTGTGTGTGCATGCATGCCAAGTAGAGGGATGCCTATATTGTTGATTCACTACTGCACTCTTCTCTGCACACCTATCTTCTGCAATCCTATATTCTCAACCTACAGAACATGGGTGTGATATGACCTCACTTCAGGGTAATAGGTAGGGGTGGGCGGAATTTGCGTAGTCGTGCTACGCAAAGCTCCGCGAAACGGTAAAAAAATCTCCGCGAACACGCAGAAATTCCGCGAGCACGCAGAATTGCTTGTTCACGATGCTTTTTCCCTGTTCGCGTCACTGTTTGCGCGCTCGGGGAGAAATATCTCGCGAACACGCATTTTGAGAACGCGAACAAGCAAAAACTTCCACGAAGACGCAGAATTTTGGGCAATTCCGCGTTCTCCGCGGAACGTGAAATTACCCAAATTCCGCGAACGGAACGGAATTTACCGCCCAGGCCTAGTAATAGGGCAATGAACAGAACGGAGAGAGAACCATGCAAAGAACCCAAACAGGGTCTATTTACAATAACCAGAGAAACTAAAACAAGAACCTTCTGATCTAGAGCCACTGCTTCCCCATCTCGTCTCATGTTTATCTGCACGGTTGGAATTAATGTTATTGTCACCTAATGTTATGTCTACTCCCCATGCCATAGTATCTACAAGACACACCATCACATTATCCTTGGTAGTGAAAACACTACATATGGAAACCTTTGTCACATGTCTTTCAACAATTCCAGTGAGTTGCAGAAGCCCTAATAAGAGGGCATGTCTTGACTTAGATGGTCCACTGCATGGTGGTGAACTCTTTAAATGTGTGCAGCAGACAGTGGCAGCAAGTTGTTCCCGATCAAAATCAGGGATTGTGCTTCTGTTTCAACGCGGTCTTACGTCTTGTATATTCCGGTCTCTTCAATTTTAATTTACTTTTGCAGTGAATACATGTGTCTTACTGAGAGAACCCAAAGAAAATGAGGGTGCCACCAGCAACTATGCCACTCTTTTATCAATTATTATTGGTTTTCAGCAAAAGTTAACATAGGTAGCTAGCTTACACACAACTGGAACCGCCTACAATTAACAAATAATTCAAAGTGGGGTAAGACAGAGGTGCACAATTCACAATTGAAAATTCCTCACAGCATTTTAACTTAGAAGTATTTAAAAAAGAAAAGGTAAGGGTAGTTAAAACAAATTTCCATTCTGTCGTTATTCTGGTCCTACACAAATATATGTGATACTCAGCCGCAAACACAGGTCATTTAACTCCCAACCTCACATTTCCAAAGTAAGAGGTATGACTTTTGCTTTACTGGTCACTTGACTTCCATTGTCCTTATAATTCCAGATAACAGCATACTCGTATTTTGGAAACAAAGTTGGATGGTGCACATTTTCAGATGCTTTAAACTGAAGTGATATTTTCTCAACCATATGGAAAGAATAAAAATAATACGCACTTCAAGAAAGTTGTACTTAAGAACTTTTATTTAAGGCCCAATGTGAGAGAGACAAGGGTCACGATATTCAAAAGAAGGGCAGGATGAATGCTTTTTGCTCAGTATATGACAGCCACTTTATTTGCTTGGTAGGTGTAATGAGAACAGCATGTTCTTTTAGGGTTTTCATTTACACCCCATCATACTTTATCCATCCTGCCAAGCAGTCCTCATTCCTATGAGAAACATTACCGCGTTGTTGGAACCCACTGCACAATGATGCTTGAGTATTCTATTACATGGGACCAACAAGAGTTAGTGCTTCTTTCCCCACAGAAGGTTAAGACATTTAGGGTAAATGCACAGCGAATAAGCAGTCCCATGGAATGGCTTTAATTCTGCTGAATGGTGACGCAAAACTGCTAAAGTATGGAAGAAAATAATTGGCTCCAACACTATGATTCATCTGGGGAATTTGTGGGGTCTGAAGCAGTGATTAATATTATTTATAAATGCGATTATCCTTATTTGAACTCCTGCCTTGAAGAATTGGTCAGACATTAAGATGCACACACACATAATCTATAACAAGGAATGTTTTTCTGATTCACCTTGTCTAACATTCCAGTTTTGATATTTAGCTGGAAGCAATCAGTAATGGATCAAGCTTCTACCTTAAACACTAGATGAAGTCTAGTGATTAGGCTCAGGACCTGGAACAAGAAGACCTACATTCTAATTCTAGCGCACCCTGCATAGTCCAGGGATTTTGGGCAGGTAGCTTTATCTCACTGTGCCTGAAATGAAGTATGCAGAAGGTAACTTAAGTATGTGAAAAGTAAATACTCAGCTGTGCAAAGCCCTCTCTAACACTAGCCTAATTATATGCTCCAACACACATTCTGTAGTTAATATATAAAATTCCAGATGAGTCACAGTGAATTATGGGGATGTTTGTCACAGAGGAGTTCTGAGAGATATCAAATAGATAACAAGGCCTGTAATTCACTTTTTACCCATCTATAAGTCTATAAGTCTATAAGTCTATAAGTCTATAAGTCTATGTGATGCATGGCCCCTTATTCTTCTGCCCCTGATCTCGTCTGCTACGCAATGGCAGCGGAGTAATGGGGGAGCCATACATAACGTGGCCTCTGTTATGTATTTATGTTCCAAATGTAAAAACATAACAAAAAAACGACTTAGCTGCCATTCTTGACTAACCCCCACTACCTCCCCCCTGCTGCAGCTGTGTATTTGGCTTTTCGTCAAAGCAGACAAACAGTGCTGTGCCTACAGACTCTCAGGGAGGGCTATCAGTCTGGCCTGAAGGCCTTAATGACATCACAATAGTGGGTAACAAGTTTTGCGATCAACTGTAGCCATGTCATAGCAGTGGATTATGAGAATCGGAAACTGAAATAAACAATAGAGGCTCTCTATGAGAGCCATACATAACATATAGAATTATGAATAGTGTTGGACTTGGCTCTTTCTGCAGGGTCAGCCCCAGAATTTTGTCTTCCTCCTCCTATTTCTTTTGCTGAATTCATATTTGTTGACATTAGGACTCTGTGCACTTTACCACTGTTAATCAGTGCTAAAAGGCTTGTGCTCTTTCCTTAAAACAAGTGAGATTGGCTTATACCCAATTGGCATAATTAATTTACGTGTAAGATCCTAGTAAAGTAGCACTACCTGTGCCTAGAGCCTGTAAATTAAATGCTATTAGTAGCCTCGCAGTACTGATTGTGCGACCTACTTACGTAGCACTTTAAACATGTCTCAGGTCTGCCATTGAAGCCTGTGTGTGCAGTTTCAATCTACCATATCGACCTGGAAAAATAAAACCTTTTGCAAGGCCCAGACCTTCCTGTTTAATACATGTAAGTCACCCCTATGGAAGGCCCTGAGCAGCACAAAGGGTAGGGTGCAGTTTATTTGAAACGTGGGACATGCACTTTTTAAGTTTTTCTTGTCCTGGTAGAGAAAAACTCTAAAATGTGTTCTTCACTACTGCAGGGACTACCTCTCCCATAGGATAACATTGAAGTTACCTTATTACATTTTATAAGTTTCATTTCCAGTTGGGACCAGGTAACCAGCTCATGTTTGGCGTCTCTGGAATTGTAACAAAAAATCCTAACTTATGGTTAAGTTGGTGTTTAAATTACAATTTTGAAAATGCCACTTTTAGAAAGTTGGCATTTTCTTGCCTTAGCAGTTTGGTGCCTGCAGCATGTCTCTATGTCATATGACTGGGTTTAGTTGACAGTTTAGCTTTGTATATTACGCCTACACAGCCACACAAAATGGGGAGCTTAACTGTGACTGTATGGACTATCACTGGCTGGATGGGAGGGAAGAGCTGGGCCTAGCCCTACTTACACTTGAATAGGCTCTGTCCTGCCTCAACACAAAGGGCTGCATATCCCCTCTAGTTAGTCTGGAGCCAGGGCCAGGTGTTCACTTTGAAGCCATGCCTCAAGAAGCTTCTCCCTGAGATCTGAGGGCACAAAAGGCTCTCCGACATGTTGCACCACCCCCTGGACCCAGCTGCAGTGAGTTACTGACCCCCCAAGGGGTGCCCTTCAGGTCCTGGGAGTGGAACTCAAGCTTTTGGGCTCTTCGCGAACAGGCCTGTTCAAACCGAGACCTCATCCCACGATTCAAAACGAAACTCTGACAGCTGCCTCTTCGCACTACAGCGTCGACCGCTAGTGGGGGATTGCCAACGTGACGTTCCAGCATGCCCACGATGACGGGCCTGCTCTTCGTGCTATGTCGACAGCCTCCTGCAATGCTCTCCCTTCCCCTCGCAGCCCCCTCCAATGCAAACAGGACTCTTGGCACGAATTCAAGAAGGTACATTTCAGCAGTCCCAACCTGGTAATTATAGCTGGCCTGCGCTCCATCACGGTTGGCCTGAAAGTGTGACTTTGACTCAGTCCAGCACGACCAGCTATCCCTAGTTGGTACGTTGTTCTTTTTGGTGCTATTTTCACTAAAACTTTAGAAAATCATAACTCTGGTTCTACTGATTGAAGTTTTGTCATTTTGGTCTTGTTTATTTATTAAAGTTTCCTCTATTTGTATAACTTGGTGGGGGATGCTTTTTGTGTGATGTTTTCACTGTATTACTGTTTGAAGTGTTGCGCAAATACTTTACACATTGTCTCTAAGCTAAGGCTGACTGTTCTGTGCCAAGCTACCAGAGGGTTGAGCACAGGCTAATTCAGGGTTGGCTTGTGCCTCATCCTGACAAGGATTGTGGTTGCTGCTTGAACAGGGCTCACACTCCAGGAAACCAAAAAAACAATTTTTCACAAATGGGTAAAAGAGAATTACAAGGATGTTTTTCACTGAGACATTCAGAGTGACATCAGATAGACAATGAGAGAAATGCTCAGGTTGTCTAAGACATCACTCAGAACCCCAAGTTGAAAAACATCCCAAAAATTCACTTTTTACCCATTTATAATGTTATGTTATGTTATGTATGGCCCCCCAAATCATCTGCCCCTGCTTACAACTGCTACACAGGGGAGTAATGGGGGAGCAATACACAGCATAGCCTCGGTTATGTATCCCTATCTCTAAGGTAAAAACCCTCACCCCTCCCCTGCTATCCTTCGCCCTCCTGCAGCTCTCAGTGAAAGCAGGCAAGCCAAACTGCACTGACAGGCTCTCAGGGAGAACTATCAGCCTTGTCTGGAAGACCTTTATGACATTACAACAGTGGGTAATCAGTTATGTTATCAACTGTTGCTATGTCACAGCAGTGGGTTATAAGACTTAGAAACTGAAATAAATGATAGAGGCTCTCTATGAGAAACATACATAACAAATCTTTATTTGATTAATAATAAATAATCATAAAAGAACTACTATAAAAAAGGTCAAATATTCGGATATAAGATAGGAACTTCAGGTGCATGGATTTACCTTCCAGTCTGAAGGGAAGTGGAAACAAACAATGGACAAGTTTGCACAATGAATCTGCTACTCTATGTTCGATATGAAAGCCAGACCATGAACCACACAACCATCTGTACCAGCAGTGCCAATCTTAGCGCCAACAAAAAAGCATGGTTACTAGATTTAATTTTTAGAAGACTAAACAGGTGAAGGGCTGCCAGCTTGGAACCCTCTTTTTGGAAATTATTTGGACCTGCCAGTTGTATGACATAGAAATATTTTTTTGCCTAATGATGGATATGGTTCATATATGATGTTTAACATTCCAAGGTCGATTGGGAAAGATAAATCTTCTCCACTTTACAGTCTAATGCATCTTGTCGTCTTTATCTGGCAATGCTTTATTTCCTTGCTCTTCAGAACTGCGAAGGTGTATTTATTTATGGTTTTTGTAATAAGCAACACACATTCTTATGGTTTCTTCAGTGAATTTTCAAAACCATCTTGGCAAGTCAGTCAGTGCCTTTATCATGGAGTGTCACGGTTAATCACACAGCTCCTCTCCTGTTTATTTTTATTTTATTTGTAAACAGAATTTTATTGATTTTCAGAAGATACATTGAAACATCTTACAAAGATTATTGGGATTGCGCATGAGTCTCATTTTACATAGTAACCTCAGAATGTCCAGCTGCAAACAATCATCCGTCCGGCTAATGAGCAAGGAAATAAGTGTTCATCCTAGCCCCAGGGTAATCCTCAGCCCTTTGTCCTTTAGTGCTTAGCAGTGCACGCTATTAGCTATGGATCTCCTCAAGGTTCTTCTCCGCAATGCCCCAACAGAGTTTCTTCCCACCCCTCTCAAAACATCCACCCTCCCCACCCCCCAGGCATGCCGCTGAGTTATCAAATCCTCCACATGTGGGTGTTGGTCGATCCAACAGTACACAGTGTGTTCTATTCCATTGAACCCACCCTACTGGTGAAGCTGTGGGGGATGCTTACCATACCGGTCAGTCCTATCGTGCAGTCAGCAGACAGGGACACTAGATGTGCCAATAGTTCAATCTCCCGCAGTAGGGTCCTCCCCGTCAGGGTTTACATCTTTGTCATCAGTCGGTTGCCGCAGTAGATCCACTAATGCCACCCATGCCCTCGCTGCCTCCAACGTCTTTTCGTTCCTGGTTCTTTGGGCCATTTGCAATCTGAAGGTCCCTTCGCATTCTGCCCACTTCACAAGCTCCCTCGTCCACCTTGGCATGCTAGGGACATTTTTCGCCTTCCAATGGCTAGTGATTTCTCTTTTAGCCAACACCAACCCCAAGTCTATGAACTTGCTAGTGACCTTATTCCTGGCAGTGTGAGGGAACCAGTGCAGCAAGCAACACCCTGGGGTCAGAGCCACTTCTCTATTCGTCGTGGTTGCCAACCCCGTAGTCACCGCTCTCCAGAACTCTACCAAAGGTGGGCAATCCCAGAGCATGTGTAGAAACCCAGCACCCTCCATGTTACACCTCGGGCAGGCGGTCGAGGCCCTAAAACCTAAGTTAATCTTACTTGGGGTGAGGTATGCCCTATGCAATACATACAAGTGAATCAGCTGGAACCGCACATTTCTAGTGCTCTTCCAGGCCCCTGCCATGAGTTCTCCCCATAGTTTCTCATCAATAGCCTCACCTAAGTCCTCCTCCCATTTGATGCGCAAGGCTGTCAGAGGTCGGCGTATCTCCTGAGTGAGGCCTCTATATAGGCAAGTGACCGCCTTAAAAAGTTCCAGCAGCTATCACTATATATTGGCAAACCCTGGAAGTCTGGGGTTCCACTATCCCCTCCTGCCAATGCTTTCTGATAGCTGCTGTCAGAGCGGCATGTAGAAGAAAATCTCCTCTTGGGAGCTCTTAACGCTCTAAAAGATCATTAAAAGGGAGAAAGTTATTTTCCTCATACAAATCCCCTATTGTGGAGATTCCTACCTCTCCCATGCCTGCAATCTATGCCAATTCCCACCATGGGGTAGTGCCTCGCATCAGCTTGCGGAATGTCCGGTGCATAGGGGCATCGTATCTGCACCCATCTGAGTGACCGGCTCCAGCACTTGCGCACTGTCTGCAGATCCGAAGGGGTGGCACGATCTCTCATGGGGAGACGCAACAATACCCGGGAAAGGAGCCGCAAGCTCGGATCTTGATTCCCATGGTCTTCTGCATTCCTGAGCCGCCCTGCCATCCACTTCTTGAACCACTGTAATTGTGCTGCATGATAATAGGCCTCGAGATCTGGCACTGCAAATCCCCCCTCCGTTCTGGGCCTCATCATGGGTGTAAGCGCCACTCTCCGCCTTCCAGTGCCCGACAGAAACCCCGTAATCAGTGTATTAAGTTGAGCAAATATTCTGGGCGGAATCCAGAGTGGAAGCGACCCGAAGTAATAGAGGAGCCTAGGCAGTGTAACCATCTTTAATGATGCCACCCTGCCCGCTACAGACAGTAGGAGAGTTCCCCAGAACTCAAAGTTGCTTTTGGTGCTGCGTATTGTTCGCCCTATGTTGCCCTCCAGCAGATCTACAGGGGCATGGTATATTTGAGTACCAAATAGGGCAGACATCTGTTTTCCCATGTCATGTCCTCCGTTTCCGGCGGCCCAACTCTATCCGAGTGCGTAGGCAAAAGGCACGACTTGGCCCAATTTACCCTAAGCCCAGCAACTCTCCCTAGTACACTCGGGAGATCTTTGGTTCCTCTAAGGGCATCTCCTGAATTAGCTAGGAACATAAGGAGGTCGTCCGCAAAGAGCACTATATATTGGAGTTGTCCCGTCACCTCCAACCCCTGATAATAGCGACCTGATCTAGCGTGCGCAGCCAGAGGCTCCATTGCCAGCGCAAATAACAGGGGTAACAATGGGCAGCCTTGTCTTGTTCCTCGGCCCACCATGCAGGCATCCAAAATAAGCCTTCCCGTCCCGACTCTGGCAGTAGAATTTTTATATACGATTGCCGTCCATTCCACGAAATGTTCCCCCGACCCAAACGCCCTCATAACCCTTAAAAGATATGGCCACTCGAAGCTATCAAAAGCTTTCTTGATGTCAACTGCCAAAATGCACGCCTCCTCCCTCCAGCAAGTGTCCGCTTCTATGACTTGTAAAAGCCTACGTATATTCATCGCTGTATTCCTGGTTGGTATAAATCCCGCCTGATCCGTATGTATTAGCGTCAACATGTGTACGAGTAGTCGGCTGGCCAATACACGGCTTAATATTTTATAGTCCAAATTAAGCATGGTGAGGGGGCGATATGCAGTCCGGTCCCAAGCCGGTTTGCCGGGTTTTAAAAGTGGAATGATTACCGCCTCCCTCGTTGAAGCAGGTAGACAGCCTTCCCGTTTTGCCCTGCTATACAGCACCACTAGTTGAGGAGCTAAGATATCTACATATGTTGAATAAAACTCTCTCCTCTCCTGTTGATGTCGTTTAGTAGGTTTGTCAAGGCGGGCACTTATGTAGTCATGATAGGGCCTGGTCACTTGGAACAGCCAAGTTTTTAGATCTTTCCTGCATGGCTGGTGGTCCTCTTAAAACATTTGAGACCTGATCTGATTGTTTCAAAGAGTGACATAGTGATATTAAGCATTCATCATCCTTGCCCGTTTCCCTCAATCCTCTCCTCCCAGAATACGTTAAAATGGCAAGAATGAAAGTTTATACTGGGAACATATTGCTCTGAAGTTTAGTTTCTAGGCAGCTTGGCAATACCATCACAATTTCTTGTGTAAAGTACAAAAGACACAAAACAGGGCTGTGGCTATGGTTGTGCTATATCATACATGACAAAGGTGGTAATATCGGTGCCCCTCCATTTTCTTACAACCAATGAGACGTGAATTATAATCCACTGTGAATTACAGCCAACCGCAAATACAAACTTTTCATGTCCTCCTACGCCCATCCTACCCAACAATGAACTCCCAGACACATGTCTAACTGACTTTAAGCTGATTAACTCTTGAGTATGACTATGGTATCATGTGTAAAAGTTAGCTGAGACTTAAACTCCTAGTAAAAATTTAATATCATAAGACACATATATCATTATTTCCGAAATTCTCTAATTGGACAAATGTACAACATACTTTATAGCAATTATTAAAGTATTAACTGAATACTATACTAAAAAATTCTTATTAAAGTTGAATATTTTAGTCATGTTTAAGAGTAGCGCAGTAAAGGAGATGCAAACAAAATAAATGAAAGATGTACCATACTGTTCAACCGCAGGAACAAAGCCAAATGTCGGGCAGATAATGGTTCATTTGGAAATGTTTCTTTATGAAGTGCTTCCAAAAATTATACAAGGCAAACTTTAGTCTGTTCTCGGAAGCAAGACACGGCTTTGTCTGCTTTGGGCGTGGGCCACATAATAATAACGATAAAATCAGTTCTCTTTTATTCCAATGTTTAATCAAAGAGGTTTGATTGCCAGTATCAACATGGTAAAATGCTCACGGCTACAAAAATTAAGAAAACCATTTAGTTAGCAGGAGGCAAGTAGGAACATAAAACTGTCTGTTCAGCTACAGCGCAGAACTGTAACTTCGAGCAATGTACAGAACAGTGAGTTATCTGCAAAGCCACATAATACTCTCTTGGTGCACGAGAGCGACCTAAAATGTTTAAATAAAAAAATTACATAAAAAAATACCTTTGTCTACAACGTTAGATGGACTTATTGATTGTTTTGACAGTAATAATTACCCAAATGTGGGATCAGTTTTCGAATATTATGCTACTTATGTTCACAAGTAAAATCCTCTTTCCAGTGATGTTATCGAGACTTCCTTAATTATCTACTTTTTATGTTGCAGAAATGTTGACATCTAGGGCCCTACCAAAAATATAGTGCCTGATCTATTTACAGTAATGGGAGCAACTCAAATAGAAGCCTGTTCTGTACTTTAATGACTTCTTAGATATTTGGACGTCTCCATAAATCATTTCGAGCCCAGGGACACACTATTCGCTGGAATATTGCACGCCAATTTGATACTCAGTATAATCACTAAGAAAACAAGCATTGGCATAGCCAATAGGTCTCGCTTTTGGGACCTTATAAGTATTTAGTTATGCAACTGTTGCAGAGTTAAACACTTATAAGGTCCCAAAAGCGAGACCTATTGGCTATGCCAATGCTTGTTACCATTACCAGGGTGATCAGATAGCTTCATGTCAGAGAACACCACGTTTGCATTCCTGGGCATTTTACAGGTCATTGTATTCTGGGAGTTGTAGTCTGGGTTCTTTTCAATTGGACCAACACAGCTGATGACAATATTATGTAAGGCAAAGTCCAGCAATGGAAAAGTGGTGTCACACTAGCGTTATACCACCTGGTCACAAGTCACCGTAACCGTAAAGCATAAGGTAACTCGATCTAAAAGCATGCACATGCTGTTGATTTCAAATCCAGGACTGGCAAGAGGTGTCTCACATGATATGGATCCAATTAGAAGCAGCGTGAGAAGACACTCCGGGGGTGGTGGCAGGAATAATGACCATATGTCAAGCATACCTAAGGTTTACCGGATGGCTGCAGTTTACCGACTAGTCCATGTTCTAGTTTTTTTTCTGTTTTGCGGTTTTGCGGTTTTACATAGCGTGCACTTGCCCTGAAGGTATTGAAGCGCTTTTACTTGAGCGCCACTTACGTTACACACGGACACATTAATTTTGGGAGGCACGGGGAGATTAATCGATTTGTCCAGAATACCAGGATTTTGAGCCGACGTCGGGGCTCGAACCTGGTTCCCCAGCTCCGATGTCAGCAGCTCTGGCCGTTAGGCCATATCCTCTCCAATTGGGGTCTTGGGCTTAAATTGTATAACCAAATGCATTCTAGTGAATACAATTCGATAAATAGATCACCCCTTTAGAAGAAAATTCTGGGGCAGGATCAATGACCCCTTGGCATCATGCAGTCTACATGAACTGCGGGGCACAGAGGTTACATTCCCAGTTAGATAGCTGAATGGGTGTCGGAGATCTTGGGCTGATGTGCCAGTTGCAGATTCCCGTGCTAACCCACCTGCTCTGTATATGTATGATCTGCAGTTAGTATGCTCGGGCGGTTAGCGTGGTTGCTGCGGAGTTCGTCTTCAGGAATTCATCTGCTTGCCTTGGGTAAGTATAAAGCCCAAAGTCTAGGTGAGTCAATGAAGCTGCAGCTTCCAGCCCAGCGCGACCCCCTCCCCTGCTTGTCCCAGATGTGGATTGGGGGGGTTGCACTACGGCAGCCCCCCCCCCCCCCCCCCCAGCGGCTTCCATATCGGCACAGCAGGGTGGACATGAGGTGGGCTGTTTTTCCATTCAGCGCTCCTGCGCCGAATGGGATGATGGGTGATGAGGGCTCACCTCTGTAATTGATGCTCTGTAGTGAGTAATGACATCCCTTTGCGAGGTGGGTGAGGGGGTAAATGATAGCCAGGCTGGTGCTGGGGGGGGGGGTTAAAGGTCATGGGGCCTGGGATTCTTCGTAGGGGGGGTTCTTTCTCTTGACTGCACATCCACAGAGGGGTTAGAGAAAAGGGGGCACAGAGATAATCTCGTGCACCTCCGAGGGATAAGTGTGTGTGGGTGAGGGGTGATGCGAGCTGGAAGGAATCAGAGTTTTTTTTAGCAGAGTGTGGGAGCGATCTCAGACGTGGTCAATCACTCTGGCAGGTCAAATCAGACGAACAGGCAAGCACGTTGAAAGCGAAAAGCTCCATGGACCACATTATATTTATTTATTGCAAATTTATATAGCGCAAACTCTGTATTGGAGCGCTTTACATGAGCACCAGTTACGTTATACACGTACACATTCATTTTTTGGTAGGCACGAAGAGACACCCTCCCCCGTGTAATGCCAGCTGCTACAACAGGGGGAGGGACGGAGTCTGAGGAGAGAGAGCAGAGGAGGAAAGAGCAACAGAGAACCAGTCTGCCAAGTAGGTGCGAACTTTAGATTGTAAGGATGAAAGGGTTGGTTAGGTGTGGCCCAAAGAACTTGTGCGGCCGCTAAAGTGAAAGTAATCATTTCGTGAAAGTAATCATTTTGCGGGCGCTTTGATGTTCGCAGTGGCCGCGGCTCACTGAGAACATCAAAGCACCCGCGAAATGCACACGCAGGCTGCCAAATGGTGCGCGCGCCCGGCGCACATGCACTGTAGTTGGGGTCCTGAAAAGCACTCGTTTGCACTTCCAAATCCCCTTTTTCTATAGCTCTCGCCAGAGCAGTGCTAAAGCGCTGGCTCAGGCGAGACCTAAAAACCATTGGAGACTTAGCTGTTCCTAATCAACAAAGTAGATATGTATTGCAATGATATTGCGACACGTATATTTCCTATAGGAACAGAGCACACACACATTTCTCATGGAAAACCTGTCAATAAATGAAAGCTCAGACATGGATGGAATTTTCCCGTAAGTGGATAAACTCTAGTAATGTCAAATATTTGCACGTTTAACACATTTTGGACCTTTATAGATTGGGTACGTGAGAAGAATTTAAAATATCAATGAACAGACAGTCAAAAAATGTGTCTGAGGAAGGTACAGAAGGTCTCTTACAAAGCAGGTTTAGAGAAAGCCAATAAATAATTTTTTTATAAATATGTGTCCATCAGATTTTGTGATCTCCAACCTTAATATATTAGTGCCAAGTTTTCTTCTTTACATGTTCGCGTGCTATAATCCTTTGGGATTCAATTCAAGAATGTCTAGCATGTTATATACAAAATAATTGTAAAGAACACGTTAATTACCTTTGGTAACACTCTATCTGGTGGATATCTAAATGCAGATTCCTCACCATTAAAATACGGCCAAGTGTCAGACTGGATCCAGGGATTCTTAAGCAGCAATTTCTACATGCCGCTAGGTGGCACTGTGTGATTCCATAGAGGCCTTCCCAAAAGTGAGGGACCGGAGTTTTATAGATGTATCACCCCTATGCTCTAACATCAGTTTCTGTACTGTCCACCTTCCGCACCCTAAGATTTGGATCTACACAAACAAATTGCAGATGACAGTATGCTGAAAACTAACTTGGGACCTTATTAAAATGTACAGTTGTCCACTTCACAGAATGGGGAGGGGGAGAGCAGAGAGGAATCTGAAGTTAGATACTGTATCCAACAGAAACAGCACTACCAATGTTATGTTAGAGGATTTATAAAGCGCCTGGTTACTCCAAGGAGTGTCACCGCGCTAGAAAAGTAGCACCATATTCGGCGTCAGGAAAAGTCGGGGTCGTCCGAGGGACCAGACAGTTCTACTTACTTTGCCTGAAAAGCCAGGTCTTGAGATTTTTGCGGAAACTCGCTTCTGAAGGTTCGAATCTCAAATCCAATGGCATTGAGTTCCAGAGTTTGGCTGCCAAATATCCAAAGGAAATGCGCACCCTAGAGATTACGGTCAAAGCGGCTTCACAAGACCTAAGATGTCTGGAGGGGGTATAGGCTTGAATCAGAGGTAAGTAACCTCTGATGGACACTTCTAAAGTCAGATTCCTCAACTTTAGAATATACACCCCAGTAGTACCTCCCAAAATGAGGAGGGACTGAGAAATGGATTGAGGCCCGAATATATCTAGCAAAATCAAGTGGGCAAAATGTCCCTCTATGTGAATCGGGCTGACAAGGCAGTAGTGTTTAGTAAACATGTGCACTGGCACCCATGTTGCAGCTTGACAGATGTCCAAAACAGGAGTTCCCCTAACTAATGCCTCCTTTTCAGTCTTCGCTCTGGTTGGGTGGGTCCTTAGGCCTTCAGGGGGATACTTTTTAGTTACAGCGTGACATATCTTTATACGTAGAACAATACACCCTGGTACACTCATGTCTGTGCCTTCTTTCCCTTTTTGGCTACATAAGTAATTCACAGACATATATGTATCTATGCTTGAAGCTGTTGTAGCATTTAGGGTCAAGTTAAAACACAAAAGGCTTTTCTAAAATTACTCACCAATGAAAAATGCTTAATTGACATGAAGGCGATTAAAACGTCTTTTGAGTATTTCTTCTACATATGATTTAAGCCATCATGAAGTAATAACTTTAGAATTGCCATTTTTCCAATATGTAGATTATGTAAATATAGTGTGTTTGTTGTTATAACCTAAATACAAGTGTTAACAATTGAACAAAGAAGGAATCAATTGGACTCTTGAAGGTACAAACTGTAATACCTTGATTATATAAGACCTTTGTTCTCAAGTTAATGAAATAAACAAAATTTGGCCAAGATATGAATGTTATATTAATATTATAAGCATTGCATTAATGGCACAGCATACTATATCAAAGTAAGAAGCGCAGATAACTGACATAGTAAATATATTGTGTTTTGTAAACTGTTCATAAGATCCAGCACTGGGAAGGCCCTCAAAACAAATGCATTGGCATACTCAAAAAGCACAAAACAAGTGGTCCATCTCATTTTTGGTTTCACTGACCTTTTACTTAAATTGCTCCTTCGGACGTCGGTCAGATATAGTGGAATTCTGGCTAGCTAGAAAAACTGATACTCCTATGTTACCTGAGCAGATGCCTCAGGTTGGCCTAGCACATAACGTGAAGTAGTCTGCTTGCCAGTATAGGAAAAACACTTTGGGGTCAGATCCCTTCCTTCTCAAAGGCCTTTTGTATGGCATCTTTCCAATTTTCCTGCTGGCTCTATGACTTCAGACCAAATTCCAGAATTACTGTAAAAACATCAAAGAATTCTGACAAGCTCTTGGACTGAAAAGGGCCACATTTCTTTTTGGAGACTGGAAACCCACTAAGTTTGTATTCTTATTTTCTGGGCCACCCCACCCATGTATCTATGCAAACACACAGAAGCCAACACCAGGAAGCGTTGTGTTCTGTATAAAATAAATACAAATACAAAAAATATGTGATTATAACTCGGGCTCCCGGTTTTATGGTATTTATTTTTTTGACATTTCAGTCTGTATTTTTCCATATTTATTTTTTGTCAACTGTATCTGTATTTATCCATATTTATTAAGGGGTTTGTGAAAAAAATAAAGCTGAAACAGGTATTTTCACATTTATTTAACCAATAAATATGCAGCCATGCTTGAATGCCTGCCAGATTTCACTGATATGAACACCCGCAGAAGATAAGTCTATGGACTAATATGAAAATATGCACATTTCAGTATCAGCCTTGTGCATATCTACTGATGTTTAAGCCTCTTTACTAAAATTCCTTTCTTTTTTAACCCCTTTAACTATCAATCCACACAGTTATTGGCCTGGCAGTCATGGCAAAGTGTATTTAGAATCACTCAGAAAGCACCCAATTTCTATTTATATCCACATTTAAAAATAAATACAGACAAGAAAATAAATGTTTTTCTGTGTGTATTTATCTGTAAAAATCTGTAAAAACGGAAAACAGGGAGCTTTAATTATAACATTATGTTATTACTGTCTGTCATAATAATAAAGACAATAATAAACAAAGTCATATAACAGTGCATGATAACAATAGGAGAAATTGTCCTCACTATTTATCTGACTCACTTTACATGATTTTTACATATTAGTTTAAGAATAAAAGAAGAGAAAATTAATGAGCGGCCTCACAGCTTCACTACTGAAGTGGTGAGGCCACTCAATAAACATTCACTGGCTACTGCTGCAGCGCCCCACAATGCCATGTATGGGCTTTGTTTTTAATATTTACATTCTTGTTGTGCCTCGAAGAGAGGAAGGGGCAGCACCAACAATTTAGGTAAGTCCTGGGGAGCTGCAAGGGGAACAGTACTCGAGTTAATTCAGATAACTATAACTGTTGAATTTTAGTTATTTTGGTAGTTTAAAATAGAATGTTTTAATTAAAATTTCCACCGAACTAAAACATCCCTTTAACCTTTGTTTTATATATAGTCAGTTCTCAAGTTTAGGTGGAAAGCAGCTCCTGTATAAAGCACCCTCAACACCAGCGACACTCTAGATCTGCTCACCTCAAATGTCTGCTTTTCTATCAAAGTCTTTAAGCATTGGATTAGCACAGTGCCACCCATGCCGAGATAGAAAGGGACCTACAGGGCACATGCATCAATGTTGGCTTTTGCGATTTCTTAATTGCGATTTTTAAGGAATCGCAATTAAGGAATCGAAAAAGCCCATGCATGTAGAAATCGCTTAAAAAATAGCGATTTCTAAACATTCCTTAATTGCGACTCGCAAATAGCGAGTCACAATTAAGGAATACTTCCCCATACATTCCTATGGGCCTAGATGCCCATAGGAATGAATGTGAAGACATTCTCAATTTGCGATTCTCAATAAGAGAATCGCAAATTGAGAATGCAATTTCAAGGGTGCCAGGGTGTCAAAAGGACACCCTGTTACACCCCTGAAATCTGCATATGAGTACATCTTGCACACACACATGCCCCAAGGGCATGTGTGTGTGTAAAATGGAACTTTGAAAAATGCACTTTAGTGCATTTTTCAAAATTTTTGCAAATTACTATGAAGTTCAACTTCATGGTAATTTGCGCCCCCTATTAGCGAAATCGCTAATTTTTTTACTTTAATGCATTGCATTTAAGGAATCTCAATTTGCGATTCCTTAAATGCAATCGCAATTTGAGAACTCGCAATTAATTGCGAATTCTCAAATTGCGAGGGCCTTGACCCTTGATGCATCGCAAAAGCTAATTTTGCGATCGCAAACGGCCGATTTTTGCGAATCACACCGTTTGCAATTGCAAAAAGCTTTGATGCATGTGCCAGAAAGTCTTTAGCGATTTCTGTAGCAAAGTCTTTAAGCATAGGACTAGCAAAGTGCTGTCCATGCCGAGCTGTAAAATGACAAAAGCCAATTACCACTCCAGGCACAGTATTACAGCTTTGAATTGGTAAAATACCAACCAAGCCAACCTGAAATGAGTAAAGGCAACCCCTGACACAGAATCGGGCCATTTCTGACTGGAAAAATGCATTTTGGTATGTATCAATCCTAAATTGAGATTTGGTATCATGTTACTGAATTGCAGTTTAGAATTGTGAATACATTCTGATTCGGCTTGTTTGGGGAGTCCCTTCCTAATACATAATTGGTATGGTATGTATTACTGTTTTGTTACAGAATTCCAGTTGCAAAACAGTAATACTTTACTACCAGTTTTAAACTGGTGGTTACCCATTTGCAAAGAGGAAGGGGTCCCATGGGGAACCCTTCCCCTTTGAGTATGTAAATGAAAACACTTTTAAGAGAAGGCAGTGGTCCCAGGGAACACTTCCTACTCTTAAAAAACGAAACTGCAAAGTTAATTTTATCTTTTTCAATGCATTCAATTTTCCTTTAAGGAAGATGGGATGCATTTAAAAAAAAAAAAGATTGCTTTTTTAAAAGCAATCACAAACATGGTGCTCTGTTGACCTCAGCAGGCTACCATCCCTGTAATGACTGCAATTCCTAATGGCTCGCAAATTGCGAACTACCTCATTAAAATTTACGAGGTAGGTCTATTTGCGACTCACTAGGAATCTCTAATGCAACTCAAAGGAATCTCTTACATTAGGAAAACAGATTTCATAATTGCAATTCAGAGAGAATTGCAATTAGGAAATTGGTATTCCTAATGCTGGTACTTTTAGCCGTAAGTTCAGCGTTTTCGTAGTAAGAGCATTTTTTGTTGTGCTAATAACGTTGGTTCAATCTGATGAATCTACAGAAAACTTAAAAAAACAAAAGTTCATTTACCTCAGCTCATTCCTGCAAACGTTTGCACCGATCTATTAAGCAGAGTCTAATAAACAGGGGGTTCCCCAAAAATGTATTTCAAATGGAAAACTTTGCTCTCTGATACAGAAAAAAACAGCTGAATGGAATCACACTAAATTTTAAGTGTGTTTTTCATTATTTCTTGTAAATTTGTTTAGCTGGTTGAGCAATTTACATTTAAAGAGGTGCTCGGGGGTGTTGAAGGGGTTAAAAGAACAAATTATTTATCTTCGGTAACTTATTTTCTGGTAGAGAGACTGTCTAACCACAGATCCTCACCTGAGAATACCCCTAGATGTCGGAACGGTTCTGGAGATTTATTCAATAGCAATTCCCTTGTGTGGCACTTGGTGACATCATGTTGCCCCGCTTCAGATCCGTCCCATCCAGATGTGAAGTTGGACCACTATATCTGCACCACCCCCTCGTGCTGATGTCAGATTCTTTCTGAATTCTGTCTCAGTCATAGGACGGGGAGACCATAGAAATCTTAATTTGTCACTGTGCAGTTCTCTAAACTGGGATTCCATTAGTGTACTATATGAGCCCATTCCACAGAATGGGGAAGTGGCTGGCTTAGGGAGGAATCTGCAGTTAGATAGAGTGTCTACCAGAAAAGACATTACAGAAGGTAAGTAACTTGATCTTCTGATAGATGCTTCTAACCACAGATACCTCACCTTGTGTTCTGATACCAAAGTACCACCTCCCATAGTGGAGGGAGGCCAGTGGAATGACTCAGACCAAGAAATCTTGTAGGACAGATTGGGTGAAGTGCTCATGCCGCCAGGCTTGGCTATCCAGGACGTAGTGTTTTGTGACTGTTTGAGGGGATGTCCATGTAGCAGCCTGGTAGATGTCCAAGATTGGCAGAAGGCACACCTGCACAGTTGTAGCCGCTATTCTCTAGTGGAATGAACGCATAAGCATTCCAGGGGCTGGGTTTTAGCCAGCCCATAGCAGATCTTAAGTTATAACACAATCCATTGGGAGATGGTTCTTTTTTGCCCTGTTTCCTTTTTCTGCTACAGAGAAACCCACAAAAGTTGGTCATTGCTGGCTTCTGATCCAATCATTTTAAAAGTTAAAAGCCCTCTTTAGGTCAAGTTTATGGAACTGTTCTTCCTCCTTGTATGAGTGAGGCAGGACATAGAAAGCTGGCAGGGTGAGGGATTGCCCTATGTGGAAGGCCACTTTTGTCCCGAGGACCAGCTTGTCTGGGAAGAAGGTTGACTGCGGGACGAACAGGGCCTGGTGTTCACTCACTCATCAGGCAGAAGCTATGGCAATACGGAATATATTTTTAAGGTATGTAGGCAAACAGAGTAGCTGTGCATGGGCACAGAGGGAGTGCACATCAGGTATGGGTGAAACAAAATTAAGGTCCCACTGCGGCATTCCAAATGATGTTGGAGGGAACATGTGGACCAGCCCCTACTGGAAACGCATTATAACATGTTATTTGAAAAATGATGGCTAGCACACTAAAAAAACATTTGAAGGAAAAAAAGGCTGTCAAAATTGACGGAAGAGTCCTGGGCCTCTGGATCTATGTCGGAAGGCAGAGAAAGAAGGAGGCAATAGCTACTGGAAAAATCTCCTGGCCAAGTATGGCACCTGGGGGTAATGCAAAGGTGAGAAATCTGCAGTTAGAAGCCTTTATCAGAAAGTTAGTTATATCTGGACAATTGGTCCCACAAGCATCCCGCTGTACTATAAAAATAAAAATACAGGGCCCTCTGAGGGAGCTTTTTCTCCCATGACACTTTAGTGCAGTGGGACCGAGACTAGTCTTGCGGTACAGAGTGATCTGATTGGCTGCCACAACCAAGAGAAAACTGCTGTGGCTTCCATTACAGGTCTCAAAGGCATGATCCCCCAGTCATAAAAATGTTTGAAAAATTGTGCTAAATTCTTATGCCTTGGCACTTGAGGAGGAGGCCGACACGGGGGACCTAGAGAGACACAAAGATCCTCCCCCTATTGGGGCCAATATTTTTAAAAAGATGATTTTGTGCCACAGGTACCACAGTACAACCACAGACTCATTGAGGACCTTCTATAAGGTGCAGCGGTACTCCCACGGGAGATGCCACTCATGCCTCAGTCTCATAGTAGCACAGTATTGTGTGGTGAAGGTTTAACACCACTGCAAAAAACATTGTAAAAAAGAAACAAAATAGGAGTCGGAGTCCAAAGGGAGATGGCAGTTGCGGGGTTTTGACTGCAGGGCCTGGCCAGCGACCAGGGCCTTTGGCTGTGATCAGCAGGGGTTTGACCAGCTGTGATGGGTTGGGCACAGGTCCTGGCCAGATGCCAGGCACTGCAAACAGCCCCTTGCTGTACATGGCCAAAGCCATACACAGCAGGCTGATGGCTGCCCGTGGTGGATTCGGTGCAGGCCCCTGCCTTTGGCCAGGGCCTGCACCCAACCCCTCACAATACACAGCCAAATGCCATTTGCAGCAAGAGGGTTAGCTGAATATGATCAAAACCCCCAGAAATTCACAGAATGAAAAAAAAGTTAAAGTGGTATTATAGTTAGCCCTCGCCATGCACTACTTATGGCCTCACATACTACATTACATATGACAATATAAATAACGTTATTAATTACATCACTGATGACATCTCAAATGACATCACTGAGGACATCATCGATGATGTCATGCAATCATTGTGACACTGTCCTATAGGGTTTGTTGACTTGAAGTAATTCAAAACACTACACCGCAGGAACATCTTCTATTCACCTTAATGAATTACCCTCTTAAGGACTTCACATGAGAGAGAATATGGGAGAAGACCGATCTATGCACAATCTGCTGGAAAGAGGTGGAACCTACAGAAGCAGAGAGTTAGTAAAAATCCACAGCCAAAAACAAAAGACCATAGGCTGGTCCTTTGTGACCAATATATTCTAATAAAGGCTCTGTCTTAATGCGTCCAGTGCATTAAAGCCTATTACAGCCCGGTAAACTTTCCACCAAGAAGCCCCCTCAGCAATAAAACTCCAAAATGCCCTTGGGTCCCATCCAAAGAAATGGACACGTTTGGCAAATGTTAGAGTGACCTCATGAGACTTGAATAACACCCTGAATCAATCAGCAAAAACTAGTCTTGCTCCTTATATATGAAAGTTTTACAGTCAGATATACAGTATATTTAAAACCTAGATGTTGCTCACATGTTCCCACAAGTGCATGCCAAGTAACTTCCAAACTGGTATCCCAGAGGGCATGATTATCCAGTAAACACATTTCTCAATCAGACCACATGATGTCTGATTTATGCATAGCTTTGTTGAGCGAACACGTGTCGACAGTAGATTCCAACTGTATAGTCTGATTTAGTGAAGCTCTCGCTACCCGAATGCAGACAAGGACCCCTTTGTAGTCTTAGTCAACCCGAGATACACAAGCACTCTAATGTTAGTGCCAGACATAGAGGAGAAGACTTTACTGAAACAAATGAATTGCTGACATGTTTTGGTCTTTTCTGAACCAAAATGCCCCTCAAACATTTCCAAGAACTTCATGAGTAGCCCTCAGCATGGGAAAATGCTTTTGTACTTGCATTTTCAAGATCTATTTTCACCAAATGTTGTGCAGGTTTTGCTGTTTATAGTTCATACTCAACTCCATTTCAGTAAAATTATTTTTCCGACCCATCTCTGGTCTGAAGATGATGATTGGCTTCCTAGAATAACCAAATGCAGAGTTGAGTACTTCATCTTATTGTGAAGAGATAAACCGATTGACAAATAAAATATACAACAATCACCTTCATGTTTATATTTACTCTTTTTAACTGAATCGTTTTAAAATATCTGAATTAAAGGATTATTTTGTAAGTCTGCTTTGAATGTGAGATTTCCAGGAATACTGATTACATTTTGTGCATAGCGCCTTCTCCAGCAGATTTATGTACTGGCATAGTGCTGCATTTATTTATTTTACAGGTTTTATGAAGTACTTCGATGTAGCCTTTCTATTGTAGAGCGTCGCTATTTAGTCCATTGTGGTCATTTCAGAGTGCTAGTCCATTACTATGACGATGAAGAGGAGGCGTGCTCTTGCAGTGATCGCCAACTGATGACTTGTCTTCAAAGTAGTAGCTGTACAGCACAATCTAGCCAAAAGGCAACAGACCGCTGTACAGGGTAAAAGAGTGATTGGTTTGAAACTGGGTTCCTATAATGGCAGTAGACTGTTACATAGTTGTGACGTAAAGAGTTGTTTGTGTCTTCATCTGCTTCCAGAATTAGAGTAGGGGGTAAAATCATAGGCATTCTAGTTGGATACAGGGATATTGTTCCAGATTATGGCTGCCTTGTTTTTTCTTTTTCACACTGTAAAATTTCTGGGAGACCATGGAGCAGGGCATTACCACCATCCAGATGCACATGTACAAGGGCTTTAACAGCAGTTCTGAAGTTGCTTTTTGGGAGAAACTTTTTGCTTTCTCCACCCCAGATAGTTGGTACCAGGCTGTCTTGATTCTCTCCTCAATCAGTTCTTTGAGTACGTGTTCTGCACCCACAGTGACTCAGAGTGTCTTGACACTTGCTGAAAGTTGAGTTTGAACCCATCCAAGTTCATGTCATTGAGCAAGGTTGGCCTTCAGGTAGGTGCTGGCTATCCATGGTTGGATGAGTTACAGGCAGTATTTGAAGCACCTGATGTCTGCAGCAGAGGAAATTTTCAAATCAAGTTGTGTATCGTCATCATATTTGCAAATTTTGATACTGTTATTTGTGATTAGTCCCAAGAAGCTCTTTATAGAGGTGCAAGATGATGTGAGACAAGAGGGAACCGAAGAGACTGCAGATGAGAGGGATCTTCTGGGATCTGGAAATGTCCCTATAAACAAACTGTTGTTGATTAGATAGGTAGGAGAACAAGTGGATAACTTTCCCAGTGAATCTAATTCAAGACTTCAGGATATGGAGAAGGGTTGGAAGATCAACAGTTTTGAAGGTGGCTAAGGGGTTCAGCAAAAGCAACAGGCAAGATTTACCTTTCGCTCTAGTCAAAGAAGCATCATCTGTGATTTGTAATGTAGTTATCTACGTACTGCAGAGGAAACTTAAGTTAGATTGGTAGTCGTGCAGGAGAAGGTTGTCACTGATGTATACTGCCTGCTTTTGCATTGATTTTCCACAATGAAGGGGAGGTGACTGATGGGCCACTAGTTGACAAAGTCATCAGGCTCTAATGTGAATTTCTTCAGGAATAGGAGGATCTGGCCTGTCCTTACAGTTTGAGGGAAGATGCTTTGAGTGAGGAAGGTGTTGAAGATTGTGAGTAGAATTGAGAGATGTCCTCGGAAAAGAGCTTTGATGAGGGATGTGGGCAAGATATAATCTTCAAAACAGGAAGATTTAAGGGAGCGGAGGATGTCTGCAAGAGACAGGGCTTTGGAGGAAGACCATGGTGGATGCAAGTCAGAGTGGAAGGTGTCCGAGGAGAAGCAAGATTAGTGTTGTAGATGTACTGTTTTTTTTACAGAAGAATTCATGAATGGCATTGCTCTTGTCTGTGGAATGTGGCAGTCTGGTAGGGGACTGATGCAGCGCTTGATTATCTTGAAGAGTATTCTGCTTCTTCTAGTACTGCTTCTTCTAGTACTTCTTCTGGTGTTCGCTCTAGTACTTGGCTTATGCGATGGACTGACTGGGTTTTGCATGCAGGGACTTCAGTGGTGTGAGGTTGTTAGGTCACTCATTTCATTTCACTTCTTTCCTGTCTCCAGCTGAAGTGTTTATTGTTGGCAAGGAGTTTGGTGTGCTACAGTACGAAAGATTTTGGCCTGCACTTTCATGTTTTAGTTGGGGTGTAGTTCTTCACATGGCATTCCAGAAATGCATTAAAGTTGCTTAATAGGATTTTGATGTGAAATTTGGAGGAACCATGGTCCGGGATAAGTTTGGATTTTAAGTTGTTAATTAATACGTTTTTGGAGAATCTGAACGTTTGTTCTCTCAAGGTTTGACCTTGGTGCATTGGCTGAATGCCGACAAGGCTGATGGGGGTAGCAAAGTGGTCAGTCTAGTTGTATAATACATTTGCGTTGGATGGTTGGTAATGATGATAAAGCAAAGTTGAGGATTTGGTCTTTGGAGTGTGTTGGTTGAGTTACATGTTGTAACATGTTTTCCATATAAATGAGGTTCAGGAATGTGTTTTTAGGGGTGTCTTGCTTCATGTTTTTTTTCCTGCTTGAGTTGTCTGGTGTTCAAGTGAAAGATGAGGCTAGTACGAATGTGCAGAAAGAATGAGGTGATGATGAAGCCTGAAAATTAATCTATGTAGTCCTGGTTCTATTTGAGAGGCCAGGAGATGAGGTGAAAGGTGGTGGACAGAGTTTCAGGAAGTGGAAAGTGGCATGTCAAGAACTAACTGGAGTTAAGATGGTAGGAGTGTGATTGGATAATTCCTTTTGAATTCCTCCCACAAATGCCTAAGAATGCCCAGCTTCTGTAGAGGTTAGCTGTATGGGCCTATGAACACAGTTAAATTAAGTTTGTAAACATCTTCACGAAGACCAAGGCATAACCATGGATGTAGCTGGCTATTTTAGATTCCTGGTGGAGTTTCAGCACTATTAAGTTAGTTCTGCTCTCGGGCCATTCTCAAAGTCCAATGGGATTATTTGCATACGTCAAGCCTGGCAACCATCCTGAGAGTGCCTACAACGGATTTGTTCAAGGATATTTAAGCAATAATTGATTAAAAAGATTTAGGTAAGCTCTATAGAAGTAACTCACAGTTAGCTCATACAGACATAATTTAATTAATTTGTATGTGAATCAATCATTCAAAAAACAAATAAAGTAGAACACGAGTGTAAATATTAAAAAATTGATTTAGTATTGATTCAAATTTGTTCAATTTTACAGGGTACATAACATTTATTTTATTTATGTAAAATAAGTTTGTTTGAAAAATGTTTTTTGAGCCACCACGCGCTTTATCGACCACATGCGCTTTTCAACTCTATATTACGAATCTGCCTATGTTTACGCAACAATGACTGTATTCTAACAATGCGTAACAGCATGATGAATTTTGAAGTTGAAAATTCAACTTCAGCTTTGATTTTAGAAACGTTCTAATTGCAGCATCATTTAGAGAGACATGTAAGAAGACAGCCTATTTTTTGTAAAATTCACACTTGTACTGTTTTCTTTCTTCTTTTCTCAACTACACATTATAGGTACTAATGACCTGAGAATTAAGTGGTAAATCAGTGACCTACTTTCTATGGTTGGTCAAATAGCACCGACTCACATATCTAGGTCATGAAGAAAGCCCTCAGACCCGGCTGGGCAGAATGGGGCTGAAGCATGTCAACCTCACATATGGACTTACCAGTGTGTAGGATTGGTGACACGATCTACACACAGAAACACCTCTGTTTTTAACCTTTTCACGTCTCCATATAATTAAAGACTTTTTCCGGTATGGTGATTGTTAGAACCGGCGGTCTCTAGTTGGCAGAGGTATACACTTCTGACAAATAGGGACCAACCAACTCTAGTCAGGGCAAGGGGATTACACACTCAGATAACCCCTGCTACCCCCTTGGTAGCTTGGCAGAGCAGACAGGCTTATCTCAGAGGCAGTGTGTTAAGCATTTATGACCACATACAGTAATAAAGTGAATACACTACAGATGGACACGACACCGAAGTTATTATAAAAATAGGATCTTTATATAAGGTTTAGCACAAGACCAAATAACGACAAAAATATACCACAGTCTTAATAAATACTCTTTGGAAGGAAAAATAATAGTTCAAGTAAGGTTTCTTCTTGGCAAATAGTTCTTTAGCAAAGTATTCTTCTGCACAGTTCTTTGGCAACAATGTAACCCCCACAGGAGTCACACGACGTCGAGTCTACAAGATTCCCAAGGTTCGGCGTCGACCGCGAGGAGCGCTACGTCGAGCCTGGAGTCGCAACAGACCCCACAAGTACAGTACCTTGAGAAACGAAGAAAACGATGATCCACGGCGTCGAGATGTCGGCGTCGAGGTCGGCGTCGATCGTGCCTCGGAGTCGGGTCAATCCGCAGCGGCGTCGAGGGATGTCGGGCCGGAGCAGCGCTCACGGCGTCGAGACGGGCGTCGAGTCGATGCGATCAGCAGCGGCGTCGGGACGGGGTCGCTTGGAGGCAGAGCCGATACTCACTCCTCACTGGCGTCGATACCGGCGTCGAGACGGGGTCACTTGGAGCCGGGGCCGATACCCACTGCTCACTGGCGTTGCTGCTGGCGTCGAGACTGCAGATTTTCCCTTGTGTACTGGAAACAACACTTTCCAGCAATTCAGCAATTCAGTAGATGGTGAAGTCCTTTGGCCCTGTGACTTCAACAGGAGACTGGCACTCTTCCAGTCCTTGGAGATTTTCTAGCAAGTGTTCAGAGAGTACACACCAAGTTCCTCTCTCCTTGTTCCTTGGCAAAAATAAAGAAGCAGCTTTCAGGTTCCTCCACAGCAAAACAGCACTCTGGCAGAAAGGGGAGGCAAGTCCTTAGATCAGCAGGCTTCTTGTCCTTGGTACAGGTTTCCTTGTCAGAAGTGATCTGAGTTCTTGGTTCAGGGGTCCTTCTCTTATACCCCTTTTTCCCTTTGTTCCCTTTGTCCAAGCAGGGCGATTCCCACCATCTCAGGTTTGTTGTGGGTGTTGCCAGGCAGAGGCACCTGGCCTATTCACTGGGCAGGGCAGAGTCCTCAGCCGCCCAGCAGGAGGCGGAGCCAGTATTGTCACTGGTAGGAGCAGGGCTATCAGTCGCCCAGCAGGAGGCGGGGCCAGTATTGTGTCAGGCAGGGCAGGCTACTCTTCCCTCACTCTACGTGTAAACGCCCCATTCACCCCACACTGACTCACTCAGACCTCTGGAGCCACCCAGCCCCTGACACACACACCAAACCAGCAGAGACCGGTAGATAGTTGGACAAGAAAATAGCCACTTTCTAAAAGTGCTATTTTCAAACATAGAATTTAAAAACCATCCATCCTAAAGGGTGTGTTATTAAATTCTGAGTCCAGGGATACTAAACTCGACTTGCTACCATGCTCCCTGAGTCAGATAGATTATAATGGAGTTAATAATCAGTCCGCCCAGTCTGGCCTATTGGAGGCAGGTAGCCCTTCAATAGTGAAAAACGAAAATGGCTGTAATTCACTATTAGGTCATGCCACACACATCAGGGCATGACCTACCTTTTACCAACAATGCACCCTGCCCTAGGGCCTACCATAGAGGTGTCTGAAATGTGGCAAAGGGAAGGTTTAGAGACTGGTAAGTAGGTTTCCTTACCAAGTCGACATGGCAGTCAGGGACTGCACGCAGGCGCTGCGGTGGCAGGCCTGAGTCACATTTTACACGCTGCTTCTGTGGGTGGCACAACCAGTGCTGCAAGCCCACCAGCAGCAGTTAACTTACACGCCCTTGGCACGCGCAGTGCACTAGACTAGGGTCTGAACAGTAAGTCAACCAAGCTAATCATGGTAACATCAATCAATGTAACAATTTAACATAGGGAGCACTTGCACTGTGGCACTGATCAGCAGTGGCACAGTGCCCAAAGCAATAATCCAGCAAAAACATCGTAAACAGAGGAGGCAAACAGAAAAAAATGGAGGAGAGACTCATGCCAATGATGCCAGGTCTAACACGTGTCCCCTCCAGCTGAAATGTGGGGAGAACTACCCTTCACCCAGGGAGTCCTCATCACTAAGGCGGAAAAATCTGGACAGACCATCAGCATTGGCGTGATCTGTACCAGGGCGGTGTTCCACCGTAAAGTCCATGCCCTGTAGGGAAATGGACCACCTCAACAGCTTTGGGTTCTCACCCCTCATCTGCATTAACCATCTGAGGGGCCTGTGGTCCGTCTGAACCCGGAAGTGAGACCCAAACAAGTAGGGTCTTAGCTTCTTCAGCGCCCAGACCACAGCAAATGCCTCACGCTCTATCGCACTCCACCTTTGTTCCCTGGGAAGTAACCTCCGGCTGATGAAGGCTACAGGTAAGTCTCGGCCCTCCTCATTCATCTGTGCTAGAACAGCCCCCACACCATGCTCTGAAGCGTCCGTCTGGACAATGAATTCTTTTGAAAAGTCGGGTGCCTGGAGGACCGGTGCTGTACACATTGCAGTTTTCAGGGTGTCAAAGGCTTTCTGACAGGCGTCAGTCCAGATCACAAGTCTCGGCTGCTTCCTGGAAGTCAGCGAGGTCAAGGGGTGCACAATGTTGCCATACCCCTTGACAAACCTCCTGTAGTAACCCGTGAGACCCAAGAAGGCTCTCACCTGAGTCTGGGTTTTGGGCGGTTCCCAAGCCAGGATGGTATCTATCTTGGGTTGCAGGGGGGCCACCTTGCCGCTCCCTACTTGGTGCCCCAAGTACACCACTGAACCCTGCCCAATCTGGCACTTACTAGCCTTGATTGTGAGGCCTGCTCTGCGCAGGGCCAACAACACTTCCCGGAGGTGGCGCAAGTGTTCCTCCCAGCTGGCGCTGAACACTGCTATATCGTCCAGGTAGGCGGCGCTGAAATCTTCCAGCCCGGCCAATACCTGGTTAACCAACCTCTGGAATGTGGCAGGGGCATTCTTCATCCCAAAGGGCATCACACGGAACTGGTAGTGCCCATCTGGTGTGGAGAATGCAGACCTCTCTTTTGCCCCATCAGTCAAGGCGATCTGCCAGTACCCAGACGTTAGATCAAACGTACTAAGGTACCGGGCAGCCCCCAACCGATCGATGAGCTCATCAGCTCTGGGGATGGGGTGCGCGTCAGTCTTGGTGACCGAATTGAGTCCTCGGTAATCCACACAGAACCGAAGTTCTGGTGAAGCACCAGGCGCTGCAGCCTTTGGGACCAAGACCACTGGGCTGGCCCAAGGACTGCTAGAGGACTCAACCACCCCTAAGGCAAACATCTTGGAGACCTCCTCCTTGATGTATGCTCTGACCTTGTCAGTCACCCTGTAGGCCTTGTGCCTCACAGGAGTGCTGTCCCCGGTGTCCACATCATGGACACACCACTGAGTGACACCAGGGATTAAGGAGAACAGATCAGGGAATTGTACCAACAGATGGCGACAATCTTGCTGCTGCTCAGGGGTCAGTGTGTCAGAGAGGACAACACCATCCACTGACCCATCTTTTTCTTTTGCACACAGGAGGTCAGGAAGAGGCTCACTCTCCTCCTCCATCCCAGCATCTGTGGCAAGGAGCATGCCCACTTCGGACCTTTCTAAGTGGGGCTTTAACCGGTTGACATGCAGGACCCTTAAGGGGTTCCTGGGAGATTTCAAGTCCACCAAGTAGGTGACATCGCTCTTTTTCTCCACAACCTCAAATGGTCCGGTCCACCTGTCCTTGAGCGCACAAGGTTCCACAGGGGCCATGACCCAAACTTTCTGACCAGGTTGAAGCTCAACCAGAGTGGCATTCTGATCGTACCACCGCTTCATCTCTTCCTGGCTGGCCTCCAGATTTGCCTGAGCAAGATCTCTGAAGCGCCGAGTCTGGTTCCTAAAGGCCAGCATGTAACTATATACATCCTGGGGAGGTTTCCTGGGAGATTGCTCCCAGCCTTCTTTGACCAGACTCAAAGGTCCTCTTACCGGGTGACCATACAAAAGCTCAAAGGGGCTAAACCCTAGAGACTTCTGTGGCACCTCACGGTAAGCAAACAGCAGGCATGGCAAGAGGACGTCCCATTTACGCCTCATTGGTTCTTCAAGACCCATGATCATGCCTTTTAGGGTCCGGTTGAATCTCTCAACCAGCCCATTACCTTGAGGGTGGTAAGGAGTGGTAAACTTGTAGGTTACCCCACACTCCTTCCACAGAGACTTCATATAATTCGAAATGAAGTTGGTGCCCCGGTCTGACACCACCTCTCTGGGGAACCCCATGCGGGAGAAAACACCCATCAGTGCCCGTCCCACCACGGGGGCCGTCACTGTTCGGAGAGGGATGGCTTCCGGGTACCGGGTGGCATGGTCCACCAAGACCAGGATAAACCTGTTGCCCATGGCTGTCTTGGGGTCCAGTGGCCCCACAATGTCAATTCCCACTCGCTCAAAGGGGGTACTGACGACGGGAAAAGGTTGGAGGGGAGCCTTCTGCTTCCGCCCACTTTTCCCACTTGCCTGGCAAGTTTGACAGGTCCTACAATGGATATCTGAATCCCTTCTCATCTGAGGCCAATAAAAATGGGTGACAAGCCTGTCATAGGTCTTGTCCTGCCCCAGATGTCCAGCTAACGGAACGTCATGAGCCAACCCCAGTAGGAAGGCTCTGAAGCGCTGGGGTACCACCAGCACACGGGCTGACCCAGGTTCAGCAGCCTTAGGCTCGCTATACAGGAGGTCGTTCTCCCAGTAGACCCAATGTGATCCTGACTGATCACCTGTCGTTTGGGCTGAGGCCTGCTGCCTCATACCCACAAGAGAAGGGCACACTTTCTGTTCAGCACAAAATTCCTCCCTGGAGGGACCACCATCCTGCTGCCAATGGGTCAGCTCGGGCAGGTCTCCCAGTTCGGCCACTTGTTCTCCTGTCGGTTCCAGGGCATCCCCCTCAGGGTCTGCTCCCTCCTGGACCGCGGGAACGATGGGGGACGGTTTCCCGCGCCCCCTGCCTCTTCTCTTCACGGTTGGGACCTGGGCCATATTTTCAGGCTCCGGGCCCCCATCAACACCCTTACTGACTGACATGGACCGGGTGGTCGCACACACCCACTCAGGCAGACCCAACATTTCCAGATGCGCTTTTCTCTCCACCTTAGCCCAAGGGGAGTCCTCCAAATCATTGCCCAAGAGACAATCAACAGGCATGGCGGGCCTCACAGCAACCTGAAGAGTACCTGAGACCCCCCCCCACTCAAAAGGAACTTGAGCTACCTCACACTTACTCTGTGAGTTGTCAGCAGCTACAACGGGGTAGAATGCATGAGGGACCACCTGCTCTCTGGACACCAAGTGACACTTGACAGCTGTCACACTCGCTCCGGTGTCTCTGAGAGCTTCCACCCTATGGCCATTAATGGTCACCCACTGCCTATATTTCTTAGTGTTACTAGGCAGAGGGGTTGGAGGGACCATTTCCACGTCTCCTAAAGAGACCAGGGACATTTCTGCGGGACCCCACCCACCGGGGGCACCCATCTCCTCCCCTCCCAGGGCTACACTCGCTACCTGACGAGGGGGTGCACGCGGCGGTGCATTCGAATCCTTCATGGGACACTGGGGATCATAATAACGGTGTCCCACCTGCTTACAGGCATAGCAGGTCATGGGGCCCCTGTGAACAGGTTTACCTGTCGGGGCCTCTGGCTTCTTTACAGGGGGAGGCTGGGAACCCTTCCCTTGGTTCCCTTGGGGACTACTTTGGGGCCCTTTCTGAAACTCCCTCTGTTTACCCCTGTCCCCCCCACTCTTCTGCTGGGGACCCTGCCCACCTTTGGCTGAGTCTCCCACTGGACCCTTGTGGACCCTGGTACTGACCCAGCGGTCCGCCTCCTCAGCAAGTTTTCTAGGGTTAGATAGCTTGCTATCAACAAGGTGCTGGCGTAGCTCTGGAAAACAGTTATTAGACAAGTGCTCCCAAGCAAACAAATCATAAAGAGCATCATAACTATCAACCTTGCTACCCTTTATCCAACCATCCATGGTTCTGCAGAAAAAAGACACATATTCAACCCACGTAGTACCAGGCAACTTCTTACATTCTCTAAAGGTTTGTCTGTACTTTTCTGGAGTTAAGCCATATCTCAGCATTAAAGCATCTTTCATATGAGTATAAGACATCCTATCCTCAGCAGGAAGGCTCAACAAGGTATCTCTCCCCTCGTTTGTAAAGCGGCTCCACAACCCCGTTCCCCAATCTTTCTCAGGGACCCGGTGGGCCAATAATGCTAACTCATACGCTTTAAACCATTGGCTAATATCTTCATTCTTACTGTAATCTTTGATCACATCCTTAGGAAAATAAAACCTACTTTCTGCAGGCACAGATGGAGTGCTGCCACCAGAGGGATTCAACTCTAAACTCTTAGTTTTAAGCTCCATCTCCCTCACCATCTTCTCACGTTCAAACGCTAATTTCTCTCTCTCAAAATCTAATCTTTTGCTCTCCATTTCAGCTTCTCTCTTGCTTCTCGCATTCTCTAATTCCAACTGCCCTCCTAATTTAAGTTTTGCCATTTCTAGCTTGTACCCTCTCTCCTTCTCCCTGTCTTCTAATTCTTCGGGGGAAAGGCTCCTAGAGGACGCACTACTGCCTGGAGATGACACTGGCCCACCTGTGGGTTCTTCCTCTTCTTCTTCCTCTTCCGGTACCACCACCGGATCAGAGGGATTTCTGGCCTCTAACCAGGCCTTCAGCGCTTTGAGGAAGCCCTCTTTCTTTGAGACACCTGTGGTAGGAACTTTAAACTGCTTGCAAAATCCTTTTAGATCTTTTAGTGTGTAGGAATCTATCTTCTCCTTATCAAATTCCCCCACAACAATCTCCACAGGTGTAGTCGCTCCGGCATTCTCCATGGTCAAAACTGGCAGTGTTGAAAAAATAAGCTCCAGGAAAGCGGAGAACAAAAATAGGATATCCTACCAAAAACAGATTGTGGCTGCGTTATGGTCTGCTTTCACTATGTAGCGTACACTAATCACTGCACATGAGTCATAAATGCAAAGTTCAAATCCCACCGCTGCCACCAATGTTAGAACCGGCGGTCTCTAGTTGGCAGAGGTATACACTTCTGACAAATAGGGACCAACCAACTCTAGTCAGGGCAAGGGGATTACACACTCAGATAACCCCTGCTACCCCCTTGGTAGCTTGGCAGAGCAGACAGGCTTATCTCAGAGGCAGTGTGTTAAGCATTTATGACCACATACAGTAATAAAGTGAATACACTACAGATGGACACGACACCGAAGTTATTATAAAAATAGGATCTTTATATAAGGTTTAGCACAAGACCAAATAACGACAAAAATATACCACAGTCTTAATAAATACTCTTTGGAAGGAAAAATAATAGTTCAAGTAAGGTTTCTTCTTGGCAAATAGTTCTTTAGCAAAGTATTCTTCTGCACAGTTCTTTGGCAACAATGTAACCCCCACAGGAGTCACACGACGTCGAGTCTACAAGATTCCCAAGGTTCGGCGTCGACCGCGAGGAGCGCTACGTCGAGCCTGGAGTCGCAACAGACCCCACAAGTACAGTACCTTGAGAAACGAAGAAAACGATGATCCACGGCGTCGAGATGTCGGCGTCGAGGTCGGCGTCGATCGTGCCTCGGAGTCGGGTCAATCCGCAGCGGCGTCGAGGGATGTCGGGCCGGAGCAGCGCTCACGGCGTCGAGACGGGCGTCGAGTCGATGCGATCAGCAGCGGCGTCGGGACGGGGTCGCTTGGAGGCAGAGCCGATACTCACTCCTCACTGGCGTCGATACCGGCGTCGAGACGGGGTCACTTGGAGCCGGGGCCGATACCCACTGCTCACTGGCGTTGCTGCTGGCGTCGAGACTGCAGATTTTCCCTTGTGTACTGGAAACAACACTTTCCAGCAATTCAGCAATTCAGTAGATGGTGAAGTCCTTTGGCCCTGTGACTTCAACAGGAGACTGGCACTCTTCCAGTCCTTGGAGATTTTCTAGCAAGTGTTCAGAGAGTACACACCAAGTTCCTCTCTCCTTGTTCCTTGGCAAAAATAAAGAAGCAGCTTTCAGGTTCCTCCACAGCAAAACAGCACTCTGGCAGAAAGGGGAGGCAAGTCCTTAGATCAGCAGGCTTCTTGTCCTTGGTACAGGTTTCCTTGTCAGAAGTGATCTGAGTTCTTGGTTCAGGGGTCCTTCTCTTATACCCCTTTTTCCCTTTGTTCCCTTTGTCCAAGCAGGGCGATTCCCACCATCTCAGGTTTGTTGTGGGTGTTGCCAGGCAGAGGCACCTGGCCTATTCACTGGGCAGGGCAGAGTCCTCAGCCGCCCAGCAGGAGGCGGAGCCAGTATTGTCACTGGTAGGAGCAGGGCTATCAGTCGCCCAGCAGGAGGCGGGGCCAGTATTGTGTCAGGCAGGGCAGGCTACTCTTCCCTCACTCTACGTGTAAACGCCCCATTCACCCCACACTGACTCACTCAGACCTCTGGAGCCACCCAGCCCCTGACACACACACCAAACCAGCAGAGACCGGTAGATAGTTGGACAAGAAAATAGCCACTTTCTAAAAGTGCTATTTTCAAACATAGAATTTAAAAACCATCCATCCTAAAGGGTGTGTTATTAAATTCTGAGTCCAGGGATACTAAACTCGACTTGCTACCATGCTCCCTGAGTCAGATAGATTATAATGGAGTTAATAATCAGTCCGCCCAGTCTGGCCTATTGGAGGCAGGTAGCCCTTCAATAGTGAAAAACGAAAATGGCTGTAATTCACTATTAGGTCATGCCACACACATCAGGGCATGACCTACCTTTTACCAACAATGCACCCTGCCCTAGGGCCTACCATAGAGGTGTCTGAAATGTGGCAAAGGGAAGGTTTAGAGACTGGTAAGTAGGTTTCCTTACCAAGTCGACATGGCAGTCAGGGACTGCACGCAGGCGCTGCGGTGGCAGGCCTGAGTCACATTTTACACGCTGCTTCTGTGGGTGGCACAACCAGTGCTGCAAGCCCACCAGCAGCAGTTAACTTACACGCCCTTGGCACGCGCAGTGCACTAGACTAGGGTCTGAACAGTAAGTCAACCAAGCTAATCATGGTAACATCAATCAATGTAACAATTTAACATAGGGAGCACTTGCACTGTGGCACTGATCAGCAGTGGCACAGTGCCCAAAGCAATAATCCAGCAAAAACATCGTAAACAGAGGAGGCAAACAGAAAAAAATGGAGGAGAGACTCATGCCAATGATGCCAGGTCTAACAGTGATGTAGGAAATTTTAACCTCACCTCACTTGAGCACTCCACTGTTTATAAAAAAAATTGGGTCTTTGGAGACTACTGTAATACCAGTGAGTCTACCTCCTGGTGGAGGTCAGCATACCAGATACAAACCCTATGATGATGTTGTCACGTCACGACTAGGCGGAGAAACAAGATATACTGCCTTTTCACCTGCGTGTATGTATGAGTATGTATGAGGGTTTTTATGAAAGGTACCAACAACCCGGTACAAGTGGTTTATTCCCTTTTGATCTTTTTGTGGTGGGCATGGTCTACCCTAATGGAGGGGGGGGGTGGGGGGTGAGGGGACTCTTTCTGGCCCCAGATAGCCTAGAGCAGTTCCCGGGTAAAGGAGATGATGTCGTCACCCTCCGCTCCCCTCAGGATGCTCCTGATGCAAATATTGTTCCGGCGGCTTCTGTTCGCCAAGCCCTCTTGATTTATCTGGAGCGCCTGTGATTGTTCATCCAAGGATCGGACCTGCTGCCAAAGCATTTTTTGCCCCTCCGATCTGGAGTACAGAGAGAGTTTGACATTGTCCACCCTGTCACCCTACTCAGTCATCACCCTGCAGATCTCATGGAGGCAGGATTTGAACTTGGTATTCAGCGATCCAATTTCACAGCAGATTTTGCCAACAGAGCTGTCTATATATTCTTGTGTGAGGGAGTGTTGACGTGGGCGGCTCAGGCAATCTGGAGGTTGCCACATCCTCTTTGGAGATTGTCCCTGCCCCATTCTGATCCCACTTTTCAGCAATGGATCCGCCCTTGACTGCTTTCCTTGGACCATGTTTGGGACTGACTACCGTGAGGCAATTGTACTACTAGGCCACCAGATGCATGTGTAGCCCACCCCATGACACCTAGTGAATGACAGTCATGGGGTGAAGACCCCAGTCTTCTCTCAGTGATGTGGTGAGCTCTATCCAATTTCTAGTCCCAACACTCCCCAGGGTGTGCTGTGGTATGAGCTGACACTGCAACAAGCCTTTACCTGGTTCCAACTGATGGATCTCCCCTGTCCCACCGTGCGCCAGGTTACCCGCGTGGGGATCCCAAGATGTGAGCACCGTGCTGTTTCCCAGAGTTTTTCTATGGCCTCCACAGCACTACCAGTGTGCCACTCTCATAAGTGTATCACTGCAGAGCGGTTACTGCACTTTGCTGCATGGGTTGGTTTCCCCCTATCAAAGCATCCTACTTGTTGGGTCACTACTTGCCGCTATGTCCCCGGCGGGGCGTGTCTGTCGGCCAAATTCTGTTTTTACTCCTAATTTCTCAAGGCAAAGTTGTTGAAACTCTTGTGCCCGATCTTAAGAGGGATTCATAGCACAGCCAGATCTATAATCATTGATGTAGCAATATGTTAAGGTCTCTCAAGTTTCCTTCTGAAATGCACAAGGAAAAGGAGTCTCCTTCCATGAGTCAGAGAACTATCCTGCACCTAAAATGCATGTGAAAAGTTTTAAATGTCTCCTTAAGTGGGTCCTAGTGAGGAAGGGAAAAACAAGGGCAAACAATTTCCTCCTCAGTAATGTTGGTGATTTCTAATTGCAGATGATAAAGGCTACAAAGGTTAATAAGAAAATCCAAATCAGATATCCAGCTGCTGAAAAATAGAGCAAAAATCAAAAAAGGTTTATAGTGGTTGATAAAAGTGATGGAAAATAAGGGAACAAATCTGTTGCAATTCATCCATGTCAGGGAAAAACCTCCTTACAGGTGATCCAGGTAGAATATGTCACACCACAGGGAAACACGTTGGATCCGCCTTGGATTGGGAACATCAGAAAACAAACTCAGGGAAATCACCATCTTGAATAGGCATAGATTTAAGGCAAAGAACACCTTCTTCCTCAAGTAAATACCATATTTTAAGCACAAGAAGAACCCCAGTATGACATCCTTCCTCCTTTCCATGCTCCTGCACTCTGCTTGCCACCCTCCAGTGGAAAAGTCCTCCAACCAGCTGCAGAGATGCTGACACTGACAATGCTGTGTGCAAGAAGATCCCAACACCTTGTGTTGAGCAGCGACAGTGTCTCTTCCATGAACATGGAGCACCACGAACACACAACTGCCTCTAGTGAGCCTCCTGTACAGACATAACAGTTTCTCGGCAGCACCCGCCACTAATTTTAGATAACTAGTTAAAAAATCTCATCTACATTATACCAATGTAAGAATAAGATAAGTCAAGTGGTTACATTGCCCATCTAGCTTGAATCCATGGACTTTGGTTGCAATTCCCAGTTTACCTTCTTGACAACACTTTCAATGCCAGACAAATCAATTTACCCCATTGTGTATTATTTGTCAAATATTCACACTATTGAGAGAGCTTAAAACAGATAATTTACATGTATGGAACACAATATACATAAATGGACATTAACAACTATAACGGTATGTGGTCTGAGCTAGAAGTATTTATTTATTTTGGGTGGTATATAGTGTGCTGCAATGATTCCCTTCACAGTCCCTTCAGAGTGCTAGCCCACTGGGCACATGATGGACAGTTTGGGGACGGGGCCGACCAGTGGAGTGTTGTCTACATGGTGATATCGGTTCCCTCAATAAATACAAATGCCTGATTTTGGTCCCCACAGACCATTGGTAATGCATTTGCAGCTGCACTTGCCAGAGTGTTTGATATTTTCTGCATTAAATTTAGACTTCTACAGTGAGGCATAGTGGAGAAGTATTTCCACTCTTGCAAAGGTCACCTCCTGATTCCAATCACATGATGAACTGACGTTGTTTTATGAGTTTTATAGTTTATTTTTATACAGCTGTACTGTGCTCATTTGTTCAAGACGCCATTCTCTTTACAACAGTTTGGCAAATTGCTCCCAGAACCTTGAGTACTCACCTTCCAATATGATTATTTAAATATGCAATTGTATCTGAATTGTTGCAAAGCGCTCCCATGCCATGTGAGACTTTTTTCACACTTTATAAAATCACAAAAAATTAATATAATATACTAAAAAAGTAAATCCAGTAATGAAGAACAATTACTGTAAGAATAGACTTGTCTGACTCAGTTATATTTGTGCCTGTAACACTACTTTTATGGAACTACACTAGAAAAGGCAGATTTAGAATATTCAAGAAATAAAGAGAAAGCCTTGGAGCCGAATAGCTCAGAAACACTAATAGCCAACCATATTCTAGAGATGCCATATTAATCTTTTAGAAATTGAAGTAGTGCAATAATAGTGGTGCTAAAAGTAAATTCCTTGTGTAAATATCCTCTGTAGGAAGACCTGTGTTTAGGAAAATGAACTATAAAGCTTTTGGCACCTGCAGCTTAAACGGGGTTTATCAAATGTACATGATCTGTTGATATTCTTTCATTTCACCTGGAAAGACCCATTAGTTAAAGCAATGCATCTGTGCAGCATGCTGTACATAGAACACACCTTAGCCAAGACATCCGTCAGCCTATAGAATGTTATCCAAGTAATGGCATATTCCTCACTCTCAAATGTGGACTCTGTAAACCTTCCCAGAATCTCCCCACTAATTGTCTCCGGAGTACACAGCACGACAGTTCTTCACCGGCTTCCCTTCTCTTCTAAAGCCTTTCTTTCAAGAAGCAGCAAATTTCTCGCTTGTCCAAGTGCTCAGCACATCAGCCCACGTGCTGTTCTCTGAATGAACTCAGAAGCAGGTCAATGCAGAGCTACATGGCAGACTTCAAAGGGGTTATTTTTGTCAAGATTAAACCAATTAAGGGAAGATCAATCCTATTTGGCAGAATGGACGGAGGAAAGCAGGGGAAATGCTTTTATTGACAGGTCGTTCCTTTAATTAGGAGAGAATACAGTGGTATAATTTCAACTAAACAGCAGCAGAAGTAAGCTTTGGAGTTCCAGTGTCATCAACCGAACTGGTACATATGACATTTGACAGCAATGATCAGCCATTGAACTTTTACTAAATTTTCTGAAAACCGTAGGCAGCAGCATATTAATTAACTGCTACTGACAAGAAGCATAAACAACCAACAGTTAGAAGCACTGGCAAAGCAAATGGATCTTGCCTTCAACATCTTAGTACAGATGCATTGACTATGACGTTGCTTACTTTAGCACATTGTGTGGCCTAAGGGTTTCCAAGATGGCCACCCGAGCATGCAGATACACCAGGACACATGGGCTGACACCATGTAATTTTTTTGTTGGAAGTATGTAAAAATTATTGCAAGATAGCGGCCCTATCTGCACACAGCGGCGAATATCCTGCAATTTCTTTTGGTTATAGTTTACCAAAAAACGTTCCAAGATGGTTGGCCATGCGTCTGCATGAATGTACATACGTGGGTGGCCATCTTTGAATGGTGCATGTGAAACATTAACAAAAATAACTGCAAACGATGGCCTCAGGTACGTGCTCAAAAATCATCAGTCACAGCAGCTACCTTTCAATTATTATTTGATGAAATTTATCCTTTATTTAAGATGACCGACAGACATTTTTCCAAATGATAAATCAAGAAATAAGGTATGCTTACGTTGCCATGAAAATGCGCACGCGAGCAGCCAAAAAACAGTGTACAGCAGCTTGTCTCTTGCAAAAAGTGTTTTATACGCTGTAAATAAAGCAGGGAGTGGGACCACATGGTAAGGACGGCGTGAAATCACACGCATATAGCCAAAAGCAAGCAGCTCAGTTGTAGCATGTAGCTGCCGGTAAAATAATTTAAAAACATGAAATAAAAAATAAAGTGTATGATAAGTGTGCAGAAAGTGACAGGGGGCAGAGAGGTTGAAACAGGGCACTGAGTGAGCGAGGAAAGTGTTGCACTCCCACATAGAGTGCTAAAAGACAAATTAAAAAAAAACTCATGTCAGCAATGGAAAGATTAAAGTCGTCCAAGGAGAAAAAATGTAAAGAAGAAATGTTCCAGGGGCAGGACAAACACAGAAATTGAGAGCAAAGCCAATGAATATCAAACAGGGAAATGAGATAGACAAGAAAGTTAGCCAAACATGAGCAGGGGGCTGACTTAAAGCACACTCCTTGTATTGTATTGTAGCCAACAGGCATTCACCAACAGATCACTAAAACGGTTTGTAAGTGAGACACAAAAAGTAACAAAAACTAAGCAGGCTCATCTCAAAAAATGATCTTGGGAATGTAGCAGTCTTACTTATATAAAATTTAAGCGGATGTAAAGAAGTCCACAGTAGTTGCAGCACTCTAGGGAGCAGCAAATGGTAAACATATCTGCACCAAAATGGCACCTCTAGTAACTTTCTCATATTTGCATTACTATTTTTAAAGGTCTAAAATCACCTTCAACAGACCCTTTTATATAGTGTCCAAGTAGAATGATGATCTTTATTAGCATCACCTATGAATTGCTGATATAGGCTCTCCCAATTTAGGCTTGTAAAGTCATTTGCTATGGCTTTCTCTCTAAATTCTTAGCGTTAGTCTTTTGTGCGATTACTGTAAACGTTCTAAGCTCTTCTGGGGTCCAAAAGAAGGAGTCTCTTCTATTCCTTTGAGGGTGAGCTGAAACAAACAATGTCGGAAGTGTGGTGGACATGAAAGGGAGTCACAACTTTTGGCAGAAAGGCTGTTCTAGTCCTCTGCACGAGTTGACCCTGAAAGAAGGTGATGTAGGGAGGCTGAACTAAAAGAGCCTGAAGCTCACTCATATGATAAGCTGAAGTTATCGCAATGAGAATGAACGTCCTTAGAGTAAGGAGATGTAGAGGACCGCTGTCGGCTAAAAAGGGGTGAACATAAGAAAAGTGAGGACCAAATTAAGATCTTACTGAGGCATAACAAAGGACTAGGAGAAAACATAAGAGTTAAGCCTTTAATAAAATACATCACAACAGGTGATTTAAACAAGGACAGCTGGATGCAAAAAAAGGTCATAAGGGCTGACAAATAACCATTAACAGTGCCAAAAACAAATCCTTGCTGGGCCAAAGACAAAACAAACAACAGTACTTCCAACGGTTTGGCCTGCAATAAGTCTGTTTTATGGGTGTGTCACACCAGGCCACAAACCTGTCCCAGTGTCTCACATACATAGACTTTGTAAAAGGTCACCTGGCCGCTGCTCAAACTCCACTTCAGAGTCCATATATGCCAACTGGCATGGTCGATGAGCAAAATACAGGTCGCCAATAGGCCAAGAAGCCTCATAGCCACACTCACTGAGACTCACTACAGAGGCTGAAACATCGAGATCATTCTTGATTGTCTTGTACTCGCTGATCTCATTGTGTACTGGATTCTCAACTCTGACCTCGAAAGGACTGGGGCTGCCTGTTGCTGAGATGGTATGCCTTGACCTGCATGAAAACACCCTGGTGAGCCCTTGAAAGAGGCAAAACTGTTGGAGATACTCTTTTGTAGGCAAGGAGAGACCGAGGAAGAGTGCTGTGTGGATTCTCTTTTTCTGAACCACTCTAGTGCCGAATCACTCTTCTCATTAAATAGGCAAGACCCATCAAAAGGCATATCCATTAGGGACGTCTGACCATCACCTGAGGAGAACGTGGATCTCATTCCTTGTGTGGCATCGGAGCACCACGCTAGTTCCACAGGTGTGCCTAACAATCAGTAGTATTCAGTCCTGTCCTTGTAACATATATGGTTGCATCCTGGCCATCCTGAATCATTTGCACAAAATTCCTCCGGGACTGCTGGCAGGATCTCAGTGACTATGTCCCATAAAGCATAAGTGTACATACCTAGCAAGCAGCTGGCTTTGACAGACTGGAGGGCGTAAATGGCAGAGAAGAACATCAGTTTACCGAAAGCCACAATTGTCTAATATTCTCTGTTGAGGAGGGAAACGTCATAGGGCATGAGTTGAGACTAATCCTGGTAGTAGAAGCATGAACTACGAGGCTCTCAGGAGTATGGTGCTGCATCAGGAAAGCATTGTCACCTGGTGCAGGTCTGTGATGTTGGGTAATGGTCTATTCTCAGGTGTACAAGAGGAAGGCTTTGCCCAGGGACCCATGAGAGTGTCAGTCAGGGCTTCATAGCATGGCGGCAAGGGCACAGTCGCAGCCTGCCCAGGCTGCAAAACTTTAGTGAGGCCATTGGTTTTCAACTCAGTTGCTCATCAACTGACTACAGCAAATGAGGCTGTCTCTTCCATTGAGGGGCCCTGGAAGTACCCAACCCGGTGCCAGGGGAAAGTCCAATCCACTGACATATTGTAGGTCCAAATAGAAATTGTCATATTGTGGGGGTAAGTCATACCCTCATGTCCATTGACAATAAAATCTGGTTGACTTTGGACAGAGTCTGATAAAAAATATTGGAGCGCTGGTGGCAGGCTGCTAGGTAAAGGTAATGTTTTGTCAGAATCAGAACTAGCTGGGGGCAGCCATGTGAAAAGTGTTTCAGAGTGCAGCCTCGGACAAGGTGAATTATTTTCAAAACATGACAGGACGATAGGTACAGCATCCTTCTCTTGCATTGTTGGCATCAAGGCCAGCATCAGTGATGCAGGAACCGCCATAGATCTTCGTTCCAGGTGTGGATTTAACTCTGGAGTCAGAGCTGCACCTGAAATGGGTTCAGGAAGCACAGGCTGATTCCAGCTGCTGTAACATGACTGGAGGGCTCCACAGATCTGTTGGGCCCGAAAGCATGCCAGAGCAAGTCAGCGATACGCCAAAGATTTGCAACATGGCTTCCTTGAAAGCCTCAATCTGCTGAGACGTTGCCATCAGTCCTGGAAATTCAGAGTGTATCTGGAACAGCTGTCGAATCAACACCTTGGCGGGGGACTGGGAGTGACACAGGGGAGCACCTTGACGTACTCATTTCTCAGAAAGAGAAGACGAGACTGAGACGAGTCGTGCTGGGCATTCATGTGCTTCTTTTTGGACTTCAACTTACCCAAAGACTTGATGTATGACGATGACCTGTCGTGAGATGGCCAGACAGTGGGAATGGGTCAACTCTTGGAACTTCAAGTAGGAATGGGGCTTATGCACCTTTCTTTAGTGTTCAGCGATATCCAGCTTGGCTTCATCATCTCCAGCTGGATTTTTAAGGGCACATTATTTGCACCACCTGTAATCAGGGCCTGAACCTAAACAGCAAAGACATACCTTATGGAGATCTGTCACAGACATCTGCTTGCAACACTTCCTACAAGGTTTAAACACTGTAGTTTTAGAAAGGGACATGTTCCCTTAAACACTGGAAAGGAATAATGAGAAGTAACAACAACTGATGAGAAAATGTAAGAGCTCGCTCCAGATCCACGTACAAAGGCACAGAAAGAAAGAAACTGACATCAGTTGGCTTTGATGGCACTTATATGCGGCTCCGAATGTCACTTCCAGGGCGGAATTAGGTTGATACAGAGCTACACAATGCCATCTACTGCACACACAGGGACTATACGGAAAATCTTCTGGCTCCAGTCAGGGGCCTGGGGATAATCTAAAGGTGAGGAATCTGCAGTTAGAAGTATCCATGAGAAATGTGGTCCAGAGAAAGGAGAACGATGGGATCCTCATAACAAGAACTAACAATTTAAAGTTAAACCATATTCATCCTTCTTAATATCCTGTCCTAGTGCTAACTCAGGCTAAAAAAACACTTTGTCAGGCTGCAAGGGAATGCATAAGATTATGTGGGAAAGGGTTTGTTAACAATAAATATCAGTCTAAATATATGCCTCTTAGTGTTTATGTTATTGTGTAAGGATAGCAGGAAGGAGCAGATAGGTGGGCTACTGCATCCCACCCTCATAATAGGCTTTCAGGAAGCTCCAGAGAGGAGGAAGATACCGCCATGATAAGTGAACCTGTATTATAATTATGAGGCCAAGTCAATTACCTTTATGCTTCTCTGCCCTACATCTACTTAGGCATCAGTGCTTTTTTAGGTTTCACCTACAGGCAGCTGGAGCCGTCTGTCAGAGAACTTGTACTACCAATATAGTGCAATGTCAATGTTAACTGGATCTATGGGGGCGCACTGTTACCCTGAGGTGTCCTGGCGCTAGCCCCCTGTTCTAGGCTTAGTGGGTTCTTATTGACCCTGCTGTCATCCAATTTCTGAAGAGCCAGGTTTTCAAGGCCTTTCTGAAGGTCAGTAAGTTGGGGGCAGAATGGATCTCTAAAGGAAATTCATTCCAGGCCATGATAGTTCCTGTGTAGAAACTTCGGCTGCCACAATTCATTTTTTTAAACCTGGGTACTACAAAGGATTTAGAATTGGCAGATCTAAGTGTCCTATTGAGAATATGCCACCTAAACTTATGAGTGAAGTGGGAAGGTCTCAGGTTATGTAGTGCCTTATAGGCGATGCACAGAGCCTTACATTTTATCCTGTTTTTCACTGGCAGCCAGTGCAGCTTTTGAATAACATACATACCTACATACAAAAATAAAGTGGGTTTTTTGTCTGCTGCTTTCAGCCACTGGCTCTTGACATTTTAGTGCATAGTCACTTGAACTATTATAACTATACAACGGAGGCCATACAAGCTGCGTCACTCAAAGGGCAGGCAAATACCTCTCAACAAAGTACAGAAAATAAACCAAAAGAATTTAAACACTGGCCAAACCCACTCTAAAGTCAAGTGTCTTTATAAGAGGGAATCAACTAAATGAAAGCAGGCAGGGTTGTCAAATGTGTCAAGCGTTCGCAGACGAGACGTCCAATGATCCAGCAATCATAAATTTGAATCCCAACTGGACTGACTCATTTTCATTGAAGTGCAAGAGCAGTACATAAGGCTTACAATCAGAAAAATAACAGTCAAACAGAAAGTCACAACAAACCAAGTATTACAGGGCATCCCGGCTATCACTTATGACAATCAACAAATAGGCTAATTGTGAGTTTTGCTGAAAAGAGCCATCTGGTTCAATGCCGACCTCCAGACTTCCAAGCAAACCTGCCAAAGACTCGAGAAGCAGTGGCGCCAAGACCAGACAACCACGCGGTCCTCAAGGACGCCGGACGCGAGCACCACCAACTCACCCGATCCGCCAAAAAGACCTTCTTCAAGGAACGCATCGACAACAACGCACACAACAGCAAAGAGCTCTTCAGCATCGTGAAAGAACTCACCTCCCCAACTCCAGCTCCAACGGCATCCCACAGTCGCAAGAACTCTGCAACTCCCTGGCCACCTTCTTCCACCGCAAGATCGCAGAAATCCACGACAGCTTCGACACCCAGACTCCGACGACTCAACGCCCTCCAAACACACCGACCTCCTGCTCTCCTGGAACAACGTCAACGACGAAGACACCATCAAAATCATGAACATCCACTCCGGCTCACACTCCAATCCCTTCCCACACCACATCTTCAACAAAGCAAGGTCCATCATCGCATCCCAACTCCGAAAAATCATCAACAGCTCCTTCGAAACTGCCACCTTCCCGGAGAGCTGGAAACACGCCGAAATCAACGCCCTACTCAAAAAGCCCGAAGCAGACCCAAAGGACCTCAAGATCTTTTGACCCATCTCCCTGCTTCCGTTCCCGGCGAAAGTCATTGAGAAGACCGCAAACCGACAACTGACCCACTTCCTGGAGAACAACATCCTGGACTCCTCCCAATCTGGCTTCCGCAGCAACCACAGCACAAAAACCGCTCTCAGCGCTGCAACCGACGACATCAGGACCCTGCTGAACAACGGCGAAACAGCAGCCATCATCCTCCTAGACCTCTCGGCCGCTTTCGACACCATCTGCCACCACACCCTGCGCACATGCCTCCACGATGCAGGGATCCGTGACAAAACCCTGAACTGGATCACCTCCTTCCTCACTGGCAGAACCCAGAGAGTCCGCCTCCCCCCTGTCCGATACGAAGCCACCACAATCACCTGCGGCGTACCCCAAGGATCATCCTTTAGCCCGACCCTTTTCAACATCTACATGGCACCGCTCGCCGACATCGTCCGAGCGCACCACCTCAAAATCATCTCATACACCGACGACACCCAGCTGATCCTCTCCCTCACCAAGGACCCAGCCGCCACCAAATCCAACCTACGCGAATGAAGGTCATCACAGAGTGGATGAAGACCAGCCGTCTGAAACTGAACTCTGACAAAACAGAGGTCCTCATCCTCGGCTCCAACCCCTGCGAATGGGACGACTCCTGGTGGCCGACCACGCTGGGAGCTGCCCAGACACCCACCAACCACACACGCCACCTGGGGTACATCCTGGACTCAACACTCTCTATTACCCAGCAAGTCAACGCTATTTCTTCCTCCTGCTTCAACACACTCCGCATGCTACGCAAGATCTACAGATGGATCCCCACTGAAACCAGAAGGACGGTCACCCAAGCCCTCGTCAGCAGCAGACTGGATTACGGCAACGCCCTCTATGCAGAAACCACGGCCAAACTCCAGAAACGACTCCAACGCATACAAAATACCTCCGCACGCCTCATCCTCGGAATCCCTCGCCACAGCCACATCACCGCCCACCTGAGAGACCTGCACTGGCTCCCGGTCAACAAGAGGATCACCTTCAAACTCCTCACCCACGCTCACAAGGCTCTCCACAACGCCAGACCATCCTAACTCAACGAACGACTCACCTTCTACACCCCGAACCTCCAGCTTCGCTCCACTTACCTTGCCCTCGCCACCGTCCCACGCATTCGCCGAACAACCACCTGTGGCAAGTCATTCTCCAACCTCGCTGCCAAGACATGGAACACCCTCCCCATCCACCTGCGGCAGACCCAGGACCTGCTGACCTTCAGGAGATTTCTCAAAACCTGGCTGTTCGATCAATAGCTGTGTCATCCCTTCTCCCTCTAGCGCCTTGAGACCCTCACGGGTGAGTAGCGCGCTTTACAAATGTTTGATTGATTGATTGATTAAAAAATGAAACAACTTGCAAGAAAGGATCCAGAGCGAAAGAGTCTGACATAAGTGACAGTAACAGGATTACACTCTGAGGGATACTGCAAGGAACAATCCAAGAAGCTGTGTGCAATTCACACTACACTATAATGAGGGAAGTGAGCAGATCATAAAAACCGACCCCTACCTCATAGGGCAATCCCCAAACACAAACGCCAGCACAGAGAGCTTGTGGCATATATGGAACAAGAGGGTAAGGTCCTGGATAGCTTTCTTGAAGCAGAAAACGAATCTTGCAATCAGACAAGCTGCAGCTTCTCACTCATCTACCAGGGTATGAAAGCTAGTCCGAAATCACAATATTCTCACCCAAGAAGAAAAATGATAAAGTAACTTAAAGGAGCATTGCGGCCACACTTCAACCCCAACAGGAACCTAAGCCAGGAGCGTCATTCTTTCAGCTCTGCATGTCAGTGACCAGGCGAGGAATTTATGGCAAGGTTGGAAAATCTTCTACAATGTTAAGGTTTCAACACCTTCACAAACGAGGATGCAATTATAGTATAGGTGAGTGGAGGCTGCACATAACAACAATGCAGTGCATGCTCCTCAAAAGGCTGATTCCATTAATGATCATCATTGGGGGGGGGGGGGGGGCAAAGCTGACGATCTGGCCAAAGACACTGTATCACACTTCGAAGCAAGAGAGAACAAGTGTTTCAATTACCATCGAAACAAATGCAAGAGGCTGATAGAAGCTCAATGAAGGGGGAAGGTGAGGTGTCAAAAGAACAATGATCAGTCAGCACTAAGACACAAGTCTAGGATGTGATTCATCCGGCTAAAAGGGGAGCGTGAAACAGAGACCTGGTCATCTATGGACCATACTGACAGAACCGTAAAAACACCTGGAAGCTCTGTGTGACATGAGGACTTCAGACTCACAGGCACTTCTCAAGTGGTGTTAATAGAAGGTGTATAATAACAACGTGGCACAGTGATGTGCCTATTAGGAGAGAAGAGGAAACAAGCCAATGCAGATCTCGTGGCACAACCATAAAGATCAACAACTACGCTGCTATCATTATAAGCCCTCAAGTCAGAACAAGAAGAAGCACAGAGTGAAAGATATCCATGCCTACGAGAGCCAATGAGAGGCTCAAAAGAGGGCGTTTGAGCAACAAACCAGACTCAAGAAACCAGACTCAAGAAACCAGACTCAAGAAACCAGACTCAAGAAACCAGACTCAAGAAACCAGACTCAAGAAACCAGACTCAAGAAACCAGACTCAAGAAATCGGCACAAAAATGCATCACAGAAATAAATGATGAAGGAGAAAGGACTAGGAGCGATGAACAATCTCCTAAAAAGAGAACCGAGGCAAAGCCATCGAAAATCGCACATAAAAGAAAGGAAGTGATATTCATGAACTATACTTCACCCTCTGTCTATTGTTGAGATACCTCACCTTGTCATTTAAAAACATCAGACCGGCATTAGCCCAATACTGCAAATGATCAGTAATAATAATTCCTTCGTTATTGTACACAGAAGCCTCTGACCTTAAAGGTCCCACCCAAACACTAACTCGATTTAAAAAAAAAAAAAAATTTACATTTCGTTGAATTGATTAGTAGTCCTGTCCTAAATAAAGGACTAGTTTCATTTGTCTATGATACCATAATTAACTTTGCCTACTTAAAAGTGTGCCAACTTTTGCCACATTTTGCCTAGTTACTTGTATGCCCTCTGTCCCCAGTTTCGAAGCTTTCTTTTATGCGCATTTATACTCCGAGCTGCATCGCCCTCACTGAAAGCTGCCCTTACAGCATCCTTCATCCGCTGCTCCAGTTTTACTAAATCCTTCCACTGGCCCCCAGAGCTCCTCATCCAAGAACCTTTACACTCCATCAATCACAATCTCTTCAGGCTATTACTGCAGGGAAAGAACATAATGAGGAAGTTAGGGTCCGTTTGCTGCTCAAACCATAAAGCATGCACGTAATGAATAAATCCTTTCAATACACAGGATATGGATTAACTGGAGTGCACGATAATTATAAGCGCGCAGTCGAGATTTACTCACGGTCTTCTATTTCAGCACATCTGCTAGCAATGCATGTTTAAGAGGCTCCTCCAGTCACACGTTTTTGAGAAGTAAATCTGTCCTCTTCTTTGTTCGGGCGTGAGTGGAGAAAAAAGGGTGGGACTGTGTAAATGTGTGGATGGTCCCAGTCTGTGACGTGCTGGGGTGTAAATGCAAACCCCTACGATGTGGTGCGGGGACAGGACAGACTTCAGGGGGTCCTCTTTCCAACGCAAGGCCTAGGACTATCTCTGAGATATGGGAGGCGGAGGGGCCCCTTACTACTTCAGATGGCACCATAAATGTGCGTTATGCCGCTGGCAACGAGGTACAACCCCACTGTGCAAACGCCTGTTGTGCACTTCCGGAGCTGGTCTTAGAAGTGCATGAATAAACAAAGATTTCAAAGTCCACGAGTCTGTCGTGAAAAAGAGCTACATCTCGAGGTGCACGAGTCCCCGACAAACGATAAGGACGGTTTCCTCTACTTTAAGGAATGTGACTTTGCACTTTGATTCATGTTGTGAGCGCATCGGAGTGCATTATGAAGAGTTCAAAGCAACATGCGCTGAATAAGAACGGTCTCAAGCAGTTGAATTCGTGATAATTTCTGCCACCTGTCAGCCAAAGACAGGCCACACACTGATAACCATAAGTGCCCGGTGTAATGTTGTGAGGCCCTAGGGTGGGTGCGACTCCCCATTCTGCTTCCTCTTCACATGATCAGCACTCGGGGTCGCACACTGTCCCTTCTTTGCTCCACCCCTCCGCAGCAGCCTCTCTCCTCACGAGCTGCTGGGGGCAGGGGGGGGGGCTGGAGTGCCGAACTGAGACTCCGGTGCTCCACCTCGTCTCTTTCTGGTGATCCTCTCCCGGGGGCCTGAGGCTAGACTATGGGTCAATGTTCCTCTTCACGGAGGTGGAGAGGAGTGGGCAACTACTCCTCTCTCTATTCTTGGCCCCGCAGTGGCGTAGCTAGAGCTTGTGGAGCCCGGGGCTATCCCTCAGATTGCCGCCCCTGGGGGGGGGGGGGTTGTTGGGGAAAAAGGATGGCGAGCACTTGAAAGAGGTCCGAGAGACACATAGTATTGCCGCTAATAGTTACCTCGATCATGCAAATTACATGCACATACATGACACGGTCCAAGGCTACACAGTTGAATAGACCAGTGACTGGCAGTACAAAAGAGAACACACAGACTGCATGATCCATCTGGGGACTCAGAAAAACCGCATGTGCCATCCTTCAGAGAGCTGCGTAAACAATTACCTGGTAATCCCCTCAGCACAATGCAAACATGCACATACATGACACTGTTCAGGGATCCATCATCTACAGCTGACATTAAATGACCATACATCATGGTCCCCCCATTAAAGCAGTGGGGACCTGCACAAACGTGATGTGGTCTGGGAACCCAAAACCAACGTAACAGTGTCAAAGCCTGTGATTCTTTGTCTTTCAAAAACAGCAAATTAATTAATCACAGGGAATGACTCACTGTGTGCCCTTAGAACTAAACGCAGCACAAAGGGGTCAGTCAGCTCCACCTTGCCAACACAGACCAGATACAAAGCCCACTCTGGTGGCCCAAAGGCAACAACCAGGGGTCGCGCCCTGTCATTACTTCTAAGCACTAGCAACCAACTCCTGGGAATGGAAAAACGTGTGTTCCTGGGACCCAAAAACAGCTTGTAATAGTGCATCTCTCCTTCATAGCAGCCTCAGAACACAAATGGTGCACAGCCTGCCCGGGGGCCCAAAGCTAAAAAACAGGGAGGGGCGACACATTATCATCACAATCCTCAAACACAGCTGTAGGGGCCATGGGAGCATGTTCAACTCTATCCAAGGCCCGGGACAAACTGCTCCAGCGCTGCGGCACTCCTTGAATATTCAGAAGAAACCAGAAACATTACATTTTTCTGCGATTTTGTTTTCACATTACTTTCATGGTAACCAACAGTGTTAAAAGTCTACAAGAACAGTAAAATGATAATAATGCGTCAAGTAAAGAACTGCAAGGTTGCACACGTCCCAGCTTGTCATTCTTTCAAACACCTTGACTTCTATGACCAAAAGAAATTGTCAGAGCCACCGGTCGACTAACCCCTCGCCTTGGATAAAAATACACTCCAAAATCCAAAAGGTTGTGTGAATTAATTTTGCATTAACTACTGCTCAGGATGATGTCTAGATAGCCATTTGGTTCCTACTCAGGGTTTTAGCCTGTCTGTTACATTAGTAGATGTGCCAGTAAAAGTCTAGGTAAGTTTCTATTTGTGAATCACCAGGACTCGGACTGAAACAACCATGCAGCCACTGAAAGACACCAACCAGGGCACAATGACGGGGTGCACAGCGTCCACCGATTATTTTCACAGGGTGAACGCCGTCCACCCTGCCAAGAAGTTGGCCCCACAGAAATATGCTGAACTTGTCCAGGTGTCATTTTCAGACTCCTAGACACGTTCAGCAGCACCTGCACATTGTCTGCTTTTCATTCCCAGCAGCAACGTGCAGGCAGCGAGGTTTTTTTTCCTTCATATTTATCTCCAGCTGGACCAACGATAAAGGGCAAGTTAAGGGGCCTTTAGGCCTCCTTTTGATCGAGTGGCCTGGAACTTCACACTTAAATGTAAATACAACGGAGGGAAACAAAAGCACACAGCTGGTTATCTCTTCACAGGTACTTAAGAGAGGCATGCTTTTGAATTTGTTAGGCCCCTTTATGTAAGCGCATGAACTGTTAGTATCTCAGATGTGTTGGTCGGTCCCAGTATTTACACACAATTTAAATAGCACTATTTTACTTTCTTTTATAATGCTACAAATCCCTATGCAGTGTCAGAGCGATTTACATAACATACAGATTGAAAAAAAATCATGCAAGCGTGTAAATCAGTGTACAAGATGTGTTGCATGAGTCAGTGAGGGTTAAAAGTTGTAGCAGTCCCATATCCTAAGTAGCTCACTGTGCTATATTAAAAGGCTTACTATGTATAAACTGCAAGTAACAAAAGGATCGGTGTTCAAAGCAGTAATCTTACCTAGCTACATTAAAAAAAATCTGTCATCTGCATATTACATGATGTGCTTTGCAGGCATATTAACCTTCTATACTACTATTCTAGCCTACAACAAGTCAGGACTATTGGCTTTGTCAATGGTTATTAGTTGCATAAGATAACTAAGCTGCAACTATGGCTTGTTACATATAATATTGAAAAAGCTTCCACTTAAAGCCCTGGTGATAATACCACAAAGTTGCTGCGCTTGCATTTCAAAAAGAGAGCAGCAGGGCACAATGGGGCTTCAAGACACTGTGAGACATTCGGATGCAGGGCCGGCTTTAGCGCTGGTGGCGCCCTGTGCGACAATGTTTGTTGGCGCCCCCCCCCCCCAATGTCCACCACAGATTCTCTTACTAGCACCCTTTAACAGTCTCCATAACCACACTCTCTCAGTTACATTGAATTAGTTATATAGCGCCACTCATACCAGTGTATGGTGTCAGAGCACTTTGCATCACACACACATTACACAGAGACAATCAATCATACGTGTTTTAAATCAGAGTATAGGAAATATTTACATAAGCCAAAGGACTAAAAGTGTAGGAGTCACATGTCATCCATACTGGTAGGCAGTATAGTTTAAGAGTGCTTGGTGTGGAGAAGCACACACTCGAAAAAGAAACCGCCTAGTTGGGAGTATTCTTTAATAATAAGAATCGATTTCTAGTCAAATTAACCCTTTACGCAACATTAATCAATGTTCTAATGTATGCTTTGCAGTGTGTATGCAGTTCTGTGATGAAAGTTAATATCTCACTGTTGAATATTAGGACTTTAAGTTATAAATTGCAAGTAACAAAAGGATGTCTCTTTTAAAAGCAGTAACCTGCTGATGTGTTCACATTATATGCACTCTGAAATCAACTTGGTACTGGTTCTTTGCAGCAGGCATATTAACCCTCTGCACTAACTTCACAGAGGTCAAAACCTCAACTATAAAAAACACGGAGCTCTCTCCAGGAAAATAATTAATCACATGAGTTATTTTTACATTTTTGTGAGGCCTGGCAATTGCCGGAGGAAAGAAATGCTGCAGCAGGGCTTCAAAAACATAATAAACTTGCAAACACAGCGCCCCCAGGAAGCCAGCACCCGGTGCAGTGGCACCGGTCGCACCGCCCTAAAGCCGGCCCTGTTCTGATGATCATGAAAAACGCTAATTTTCCAGTTCACAATGGCCTAGGGTGAGCCAGGGCAATCCTTGGGTGGGCCTGGCCCATCTCTAGAACCGGGCCTGGTCGTAGGTATGATGTTACTTCTTTGTATCACATAGCTGGATGCAATAACAGAGACAGCAAAATACAAGTCAGGCGGCACACTATGCTAAACAGATATTTTTAGTGTAAGTGTTTTAAAGCCACGCCCTTAATTAAATCAGCCACCCCCCTTTGAGAGACCCCCCACCTAGTTTTTTCATCCCACTTAAAGCCCTGTTGGAAAACTCTTCTCTTACCTCACTTGTGACTCGCTCCAGGGTCTCTATGGCAGGCAGGGGCGAGGTTGGTTCGAACTTCTTTCACTTAGTCGCCAGACCTGTCTCCAGAGCCATCAAATTACCCAGATATCGGCACTGACACTGACTGCCCCCTGGCCAGAATGAGCGCGAGAGCGCGTAGCGTGAAGCGCGTGACGCATCACTGCTACGTCGTTCTCATCGCGAGGGCAGGGCTGGCCAAAATAAATCATGTGTTTTTAATGTTGCCCAGAGCCGTCATTGGTAGCGCTCGCGCTACAAGATTGATTGACGGCCCTGGAGGCTGGTCAGTGCTAAGTGCGCTCAGCGCACACTTTCAAACTGGGCCGCGCGCGCGGCACTGGTGACCGGTTGCGGCCGCGGCAGCCGTTATAATTTATTTGGGGACACAGTGTACCCAAATAAATTATAAAGGCCGCCGCGGCCGCAACGGGCGACCAGTGCCGCGCGGCCACCCCCAAAATTGTGCCGCCTGGGGCGGACCGACCCCCCGCCCCCCCTAGCTACGCCAGTGTGGCCCCGTTTCCCACACTCAGGGCTCACCTTCCGCCCGATAGCTGATCGGGTCTGCCACCACCCCGAGGCGCTGTCTGTGGCGGAGGCCGGCGTCTTGGCAGACCGGCCCCATATATGTCACTCCTCTTACGTCACTGGGGCTCCCATATGCCCGACGACTAGGCATTCGCTCCCGATGCAGGGTTCTTCACATACCCCGCGGCCCATCAGGTGCATCCTGCGCCTGCTCGCAGGGGGTGCCCTTGACACGGGCATCGCTTACCCTCTCGCCAATATTCTGGGCTGCTGCACGCACAGGCACAGCCCCCTCGTCGCCAATGTAATGTTGTGGGTGGGACCCTAGGCACCCATGCATATAGAGTGACCACAAGGACACGGTTGGTTAGGATGTAGAACTGGCCCAGGGCACGTGCGCCCGGCCCCTTTTATTATCAGGGTCACATGTCCTGTGACGCCTGTGCAGGATGGGAGTGGGGTGGGGTGTGAGTCAGCCCACAGGGAGTGGCTGGTACATCAAACAACTAGTGTCACTAGCAGGTCTCTAAAAACAGGATGGCATTTTTGATTGGCAAGCACACCACCTTTGAACGTGGCGGATATGCATATTTAAATCGCAAGTGGTTTTCAAAGAGCAAAATACATTGATCAAGTGCCTGGATACTCTCACGGGTGATTAGTGCGCAATATAAATCTACATAACATAACATCCATAGACTAATCATTCCATAAGCAGATCTAGGGACATACAGGAAAGGCCAGCAGCAGACAGGAGTCACGTTGGCCTCAATTGCTCAGCGGCACCGACACAAAACAGGACAACGCAGACCAGCCTGACAGAGAGGGGATCTCTCTAGCAAAGCACCATGTGCCATAGCTCAAGTTTTGCACTGGCTAAACAATATTACAGAAAGATGCTTGCACCTGGGAAAAATTGGGAGAAATATATAGTTGAACAATTGTTAAACATATTACACATACATTATTATATATGATTTTAAGTGTGGTGCATAGTTTTTAGCAGACGTCATGGTTCAAAATCAACGTTTTCTTTGTTAAAAAGGGCTGTCATATGCACTGTTTTTAATACTTCCCTACTTAAAAAATTCAAAAACTGATCTTCGGAAGTTATTTAAAATTTGGCGGAGATGATAAGCTGCCTCAAAATGTGGTACATGGTTACATCAGGCGTTGCACTCCGTGCAAAGGTCAGCAAGGAAAAAGAGAACCGGACCTGCAACAATGCACAGGGTGGGGGGCTTACTGGTGCTGCGTGTCTTGTTTTTGTGAGACTGTCTATGTGTGTGTGTAAGATTGTGAGGGGGAATGCGTGTTTGCACACTTGTAAGTGTGTGTGTCTCATTCTGTATTTGTAGGTGAATGAGATCGGGGCTTATCATGAGCCAGGAAAAAGGTCTACGACACCGACGCACTAAAGGCACCTGCATAACAAATATTTCAAAGGCACACACTGCAAGCGATACCGTTACTAATTATGATGTCGGTCAGACTACCACGACTTGGACAACTGCAGCACCTGGCATTAGCCGAGACCAGAGAAATCTTCGGGTTTATAAACCCTCGTTAAAAAATACCGAACTACCTGAACACCCGCCCTGAGGAAGCCCCAGGCCTGATGGCCAACTAGGGGGCGAAACACGTGTTGGCTGTGCCATCCTTTTTTCGTTTGCAGCTACCAACAAGAATAAAAAATACAAACATCAACCGGATCTACTTGTATCAATTGGATTTTATCCCAAATAACGGAAATTCAAACTCTAATTCAAACTCTAGCCCGGACACACCATTGCAAAACTAGTTTCAATTTAGGGGGAAAGGGGCATCTCCCCCTGTCTCTGGGCAAGAACCAGCACATGAAGGCTTCTCGCTTATTATATGATGAGTAAGGGATGAGGATCTCTTTCCCCTCGCACACATACAACACCACAGATAGGCCGTCTGACAGCCCTTCGGTCTGACTGCCACATTATGATGCAGGCGGTAAGACCCCTAGAGGTCGGGGGAAGACCGCCGCCTCCAACAGGCTCTGCGGTCTCGTCGGGGCAGTGGTCGGAATCGTATCCCTTGAATGGCGGCGGTGCCAAGGCAGGCACTGCTGTGGGGATTACGATACCCCTTTCCAAAAGCCTTTCCATGTCGTATAGACCGCCGTGAACAGGCTGTTGGAAAGGGACTTTGGGGTCCCCAAACCAGGCACCCGTCTGTCGTGGGACATGGAAAGTGGCCCATGGGGCACAGGAGTGCCCCCATGCACCTCCATCGTGCATGACACACAGTGCATGGATGTGCACAAAGTGCTCATTTACACTGCAGCTTGTGCAGCAGCCCTCTTACTGGGCCGCAGCACAAGCCACCATGTAAATGAGCACTTTCCGACCGCCACCCTGCTATTTGGGCGGTCTACTGACCGGTGCGATAGTCGTCCAACCCTCTGCCATCATAATAAGCCCCTTAACCCAATATAGAAGCAATGATTTAAAAAGAAAGACATGACAGAAATCCTAATGTTTCCTTTTCGATATTGTGAGGCATTCAATCATAAAGCAAATCTTCTCAACGCACTAGTTACATTCCCACAGCTGAAGTGAAGCTGTAAAAACATCACAAACTCAGCATGGAATATAAAACCACTTTGCATATATTTGCCTGCCGGGTAGATACCACGGAAAATGTCAGAAACAACCTACCCCTTCACTTTCTAAAGACAGCAGCTGCCGCTGGTTTACACAAATTCCGGTGCACCACACACCTTCATTTGCAGAAGACCAGAGAGAGGGGACGATTCACACAGACCACATACCACCGCCTGAGGAAGAACAGGGCCCTCTTACAGTAGGTACGCTTTTAACTTGAGGCTGCTGTCTGTTGGGGATTTCCGCCTGGAAAGTGGCTCTATTGACCTGTGTTCATTGTTTCTACACGCTATGAAATGGACGACCTTAGACCAAACAAGATTTTTTACCATTATGCCCAACCCTTATTTGAACAAAATCCTTTCTTGATACAGCCATTTCTGGAAGTAAATTCCAGAGTAGGAACTATAAAGTACGTAGCACAGTTGCTGTTCGCATGGGTACTTTTACACACTATGAAATGTGAGCCTTCAAGTGCATTTCAACATGAATATTAAAGTAGATTGGATAAAGTTCAATTTATGCGGTGGGTACCCATTTTTCAATATTGCAAAAAAGGGAGTGTTTTTGTAAGGAAGGAGTCAGCAAATAGCACCCGAAGAAAACTATGTTCAAGGATCTTGGATAGCAGCAATTCAAGACGGTGCTGAGATATCGCACCCTCATGCGTGTTTGTGATGCAGATGGTTTAGACTTCTTAAAACGTCGTTAAAATCCTGTCCTAGCATGCCAGCAAAGGATTATCAAAAGCCTAGTACTCACTGTGATCCCACCTTATCCTTCCAAATGTCATTTGCATAATTACATGCACTGATCTGGGTGAGCACGAGTTTATTCGCCCGCCGCCTTGGACTTCATGGTACCCACAATGTCTGTCCCATTTCAAAGAGAGATTAGCCCTGGGATGCGATTTAAAAACTTCAGAAGGCCTTGCGGATCAACAATAGAAATTAAATTTCAAAGGCAGTGTACATCAATTGATCTGGATTTTTGAAATAATTATTGTAATAATAAATTCGACTGAAATCTTCCTAGCTCCAGTCACAAAGAAAACATCTTTAGTGTAACAAGCATATATTAAGTTACATGCTGCCACTAGCATCTGCAAATTCGACAACCTTGCTAAAAAAAAAATACATTCAACAATATAATTTTATCTGTGGAACAAGTAATCGTCTGTAAATGTGCTTCTTTATTGTTTAATATACCCTCACATAACAGTGCATTTTTTTAAAATCTTGAGATTTGCAAGGCATATGTGCACCCTCTAATATTTATAAACAAATATTTCAGACGAACATACTCTGCCATACCGAGCAGAACTTGGGGACTTAACTGAAAAGCTGGAGGCTCAGGACGAATTGTGGAACTAATTCCAGAACAGCACACTGCAGGTGGCACAATTATCTTTGTAGACACTACACTAAGAGTTATTGCATATGCAAACCTACAAACACATTGGCAAAGGAGGCATGGCTAAGATAGGCCCTAAAAGGTATTGCCTCACCTAAAACAAACTTCATTGGCATCTATTGAGTCAAAGTAGAACCAATCAGATGAAGGATAACATCTGCAGGAAGGCTTTACAACGGGGTCTACACACAGCCAAAACTGTCGACTAAAAACACAAGAAACAAAATCCAGCATCACGGCTTCCTGAAGCTCACCTTCAATGAGAACCTCAAGGAAGCAGATTTTTAAGGAAATGAGGGCCAGCATCCATATACGGTACTACTGGAAAATTCATAAGAAAAATGGCGTTTTTAATTTTTTATTCTAGCCAGAACGAATATCATGTAATCTAGTAAAATAGAGTACAGAAGGAAGAAACCATATGTTCACAGTATAATTGCAGAACAAGTCAGGCAGGTACATTGTATCACATCCTTTTCTTCAGCCTTTAGCCAAAGACACTTAGGAAAATAGTTTTGTGGAACCGATGAAAGAGGTCCAGATCAGAGCACACAAGGTAAGAACAACCTCTCCTTTCCAACAACTTCCCAGATATCACGAAGCGAGCAGCATTCTGCATTGGGATGCTTTGAATTCCAGGCCCTCATAACGAGTGCCATGGTGATATTGATGGGGCTTGGAATGGGAGTTAGTATTTCGAGATCCACCATCAGTCTATGGACTGGAAGCTTTTCACGGAAGGACTTAGCATGCTGAAAGCAGACAAAATCTGAAATTGAGGGAAAAACTGGGTATTATCAGGGGAATCAGGTGAGCAATTACGAATTTCCCAGGTTGTTTCCCATTTTTTCAGTAGCATACCTGATAATCCTTAGCAATCTTCTGTCACCCGCCCCTCCTGGTTTCACGGAAGACCCTGGTATTATTAATTCTGGGGGATAAAGGGACAGGTTATTAGGAGTCCCAAACCCCGGCACAAAAAATGAGGCCTTAAAGTTCAAGAGGATACTATAGGACAACACCTATTTAAAAGAATGAACAGAAAACTGCTGAGTGGGAAGCCAGTAAAAGTAGACTATCTTAAAGGGCTCACTGGCATGCCAATGAAATAGTATGAAGACATTTTCGTGTCCAGTTGTTGCATGCCTATGATCAAAAACATTTGGTGGGCAGCAAAGAGAGCACAAATAATGCAGTAATAGTAAAATGTGGCCCTTATTAGGAAAGGACCACAGTCAGCCTTTAACTAACACATAAAAGGACATTCACCAAGACTTATGGGTTTTGAATTAGTACTTTCCCCTTTCCATCTGCCAAAGAAAAGAGTTTTATAAACACTGGGTCTAACCAGCCCTTTTCCATCTCCCCCCATTTATCCTTTTTATCCTCTCCCTTCCCCAACACCAGAAACATACAACAGAAAAGCAAAAAGTTCGGCTGTCTGGATAAGAGCAACCAAAGAAGAGATAGATCGATGAAGTTCCAGACCATTTCAAGGCCCAGTTACAACACCAGCAAACCCCTGTACACCTGAAAATGTACTTCCATTGCTCTTAGCTGCCGCATTTCTCTATCAAGAATATACACATTCCCCAAACACTATTGCAATACACCTCCAAATTCCCTTTCCTGAATCTTTCAAATAAAAGTAAGACTAAGAGCCCAAATGCATAATGCAAACCTCAAAATAGCTCCACATAGCGTGTTTTGGTGTAAACCATTTTTTGGAAATTACCATCTTTTACATGGTATTGCCACAGATTTTTACCTTATTTTGCTGAACCCGTTTTTGCTGGCTATAGGTCTCTGTGCACTTTAATACTTGGCTGGAGTTAGAGTGTATTCTTCCTGTCCCGAAACTGCAAGATCGTATTCTCAGTAACTTTTTGACAACTTTTTGCTTGGAGAACTGACAGAGACCGGGGTTGTCGCCAAAGTCGGAGCCGTCAAAACAACAGTTGGCCTCAGCTTGCTGGTTCTCTGAGCTGGAGGAGATCTGAGTTCCAGTACAGTTTGTAAGTCCTAACAGAGAAGGCTTCACTGAGACAAACTCTGAGCTGAAGCCGACCAATCTTGAGGCCCATCTGGGAAAGGAGTTTGGTCTTCACTCACTCAGAGCTTTTCAGTCTTCACTTATGACCATACCGGGACCCTGCTCTACACCTGTCCACCATCATCGAGCCATGCTTTGGATCCAGCTTGCAGCTTACTCTACTGATGACTCATCACAACTACTTTTCTTCCATAAAAGTTTCTAAGTCAGAAGGTAAACCTTCCACTGGGTCAAAACTGGTCCCTGTATCAGCCTGTGCTCAAATATTCTCTATCTTTCTAATTTGAATTGGGATTTTCCTTGTGTTGTTTTTTCACTTTATTATGGTTTGCATACTGCATAAGGATTATCTTACTTACCTTGTAAGTATTTATTTGTTGCATGTAGTGCTTCACATGGTCTGCGCACACCTGCCATCTGGTGTTGAGCTTGTACGTTTACAACTTTTTTATCTTCGAAGAAGTCTTTTGAGTTACGGGATCCTGCGACGACTCCTCTTCAAGGTGATGCATGCGTTCATCGGTTCCATCTTCAGATTGTTTTCCACACATTGGATGCAGGTGTAGGGGAACTAGAAACAGTCTATAGTGGTGACTATGCCATGTGAATGTAAGAAACAAAGTTCTGAGAACAGCTTGTTCCACAGGTGCCTGTTTGTGTGCAAGAACATCCACACGGTGTTGTTTGGTAAATATGTGTGGCTTTGACCAAGTCTCTGCTTTGCAAATGTCAGCCATCGGAATGTTACCTAAGAAAGCCATAGAGCACCTGTATTCCGAGTAGAATATGCTGTTGTAAGAATTGTTAAGGTCCTCTTGGCCTTGGCATAACATGTTTAGAAACATTTAACTATCCATCTATCAATACCAGCTTTGGATATTGCAGGAATCTGTCAAGAGATGGCAAAAGCAACAAACAATTGTTGCATATTTCAAAAAGGTTAAGTCTGTCAATGCAGTATAATAACACTCATGTGAAGTGCTCTTTCTGCTACGGAGTCTGGGTTGGAAAAGAAATCTGGCAGCTCAACAGTCTGAGATGAAAGGATGTCAGGACTTTAGTAAAAAACTGTTGATTGGCTCTTAGGACTACTCTGTCCTGATGTATTTGAAAGAAAGGCTCCTCTTCGTATTCCAATAACTCTTTTTAACGAGGTAATTGCCACTAGGAAGCTACCGTCCATGAAAGGTACTGAACTGGACAAGAATTTAAAGACTAAAAAGGGATAAATATGAATCTAGTTAGCATCACATTGATATTCCACGCTGCCAGAGGTGGCGCTTTTGGAGGAATTACCCTTTATAAACCTTCCATGAATGCTTTGACAACTGGAATTTTAAACAGTGAATGGTCTTCCCTGTTTTGCAGGTACACAGCTGTGGCTGCAAGGTGAAGACATGTAGATGTTTAGGCTAGACGTAATCTTTGAAGATGTAGTTGATAGCATTTTAGGTTTTGTACTAAGGGGTTGATAGGATTAATGTGCTGTGCTTTATGATAGAAAACAAATATTTTCCACATGGCTGCATTGCTGGTCAAAGTGGTAGATCGCCTTGCCTCTTTTCAAGGATGTCCATAAATTTAGAGGTTAGTCTAGTTACCCATAATCTAGGCCTTCAGGAGTCAGACAGCTATATCGAATTGTCTGGGATTTGGGCGTCTGATTGTCATGTGATTTTGTGTGAGAAGGTCCTGCCTGTTGGGGAGTTTCGTGTGAGGAACTACCAACAACCCGAGTAGTGTGGTGTACCATGGTTGTCATGCCCAGGTGGGAGTTACTAGAATGAGCGAACAACGGTTTGCCTTCTTCATACATATGGAAGTAGTGGGAGATGCAGAAAAAAGTAGGAAATATCCCTGATCAATTCACCTATAGTGCATTGATCTGTGACTGCGGGTGATGGAAACTGGAGGTGAAGTGTTGGCATTTTGCTGTTCTGAAGAGCTCTCTTTCTGGCATTTCCCAAGCTTGGAAGTATTGCTTAAGGACTTGTGGGTGGAGTTTTCACTTGTGGACTTGTTTTTGACTATTTCCGTAAGCTCTGTGCTGCCTGACACAGCAGAAGAGAGCGTGTGTCTCCTTGTTTTTGTATATAATACATTGTTGTCATATTGTCCGCCTTTATGAGGACTATTGTTTGGTGAATATAAAAGAGGAAGGCTTTGAGCAGCAGCTGGATAGCTAGGAGCTCTAAAAAGTTAATGTGATGAGTCCTTTGTTGAGCAGTCTATTCTCCTTTAACTGTCATCTCCAATATGAGCACACCCCAACCCTTGAGTGATGTGCCTGTGGTAATGGTCAACTGCAGGATTGGTCCATGAATGCTCTTCCATGCAACAGTTTGTTGCTGTTAATCCATTGCAGAGAAAGATGGACAGTGGGCTAAATCAACACTAGATCTTCTAGACTACCCTCTGCCTGTGACCACTGTGATGCCAAACACTCCTGTAAGGATTGCATGTACAGCTTCACATGGGTACAATGGCTATGTAAGAGACCATCATGCCTAGGACAAGCATTACCGTCCTGCTTTGTAGGCGACGATGTGGCTGGAAAAGAGTGAGTTGGTTCTGGAGATTGAGATCCCTCTGGGGATTGAGGTAGGCTTTGGCTGTGACAGAGTTGAGAATCATAACCAGGTAGGGATAGATCTAGAGCGGTTCCAGGTGAGATTTTGTAGGATTAATTGTGAAGCCCAACCTGTGGATCAGGGTGATGGTGGCTTGTGTATCTTTTACTCACTTGTACCTGTCTTTACTCTTTATCAGCCAGTTGTCTAGAAAGGAGATGACATGAATACCCTGTCTCCGTAGGTGAGCCACTAGTACTACAAAACATTTTATGAATACTCTTGGAGCTGTTGTGACTCTTAAGGGTAGTACTTTGAATTGATAATGACAGACACTTACAACGAACCTCTGGTATTTGCAGTGAGCGGGATGGATGGGAATGTGGAAGTATGCATCTTTGAGGTTGAGGTTTTCATGAACTCGCCTTCCTGTAAAAGTGGTATGAGATCCTGTAGGGTGACCATATGAAAATGTTCTGATAGGATAGAGGGCTGAGGTCTAGCGTAGGCCTTAATGTCCCATCTTTATTTGGAATTAGGAGATACAGGAAATACACTCCTCTGCTCTGATTCCACTTTGGTACAGACTTAATAGCCCCCTTTGCAAGAAGTGACTTTACGTCTTCGGAAGGTATAGATGTTGCAGACTGAGGATATGTCTGTGTGGAGATATGTTAGTTGGGGTTAATATGAGTTTGAGACGATAACTGTGCTAAACCATTAAAAACACCCATTGCTCTGAAGGGAAGTCTGCCAATGCCCTACAAGTCTGCCCTCAACAGGTGTTGTGTGGTCAGGGGTAAGCAATGGAAGTCACTGTTTAGTGGTATAGGCACCAATGGCTGGTGTACCTCTAACTTTCCCATGGCTTCATTGCCTCTTTGTGTGCCTCTGCCAAAAGCTTTTCCTCCTTGCTGATGGTAAGCCTGCTGTTGTCTTTGATTGGTTTGTCCTAGGTCTGAGATGGATGGTTTCCCCCCACCTATTCCCTGCTGCTTCCACGAGGACTGACTCGGGTGACACTTTTTTAGTGTTCTCCATGAAAAGGGATGCTTAGCAAGTGTTGTTGCACTTCAGGTTTAAAGCCCGAGATGCACAACCATGCATGTCTGTGTAAAAGAACTGCAGAGTTGATACCTCTTGCAGAAGAGTCAGATGCATCAGGTTCACATCTAATGGTTGCATTAGATATGAGCTTCCCGTCACTTACCAGATTCTCCCTTTTCTTCCTATACGTATCTGGAAGATGTTAGAGGAGATCCTCCACTGCATTATATTATGCTGTGTTTCTGGAGTGTTACAGCAAACAAATGATGGACGGAATGCTGACAATGCAAACATTCTCCCCCAGTCAAAAGATCTGGGTTAAATCCATAGTTCTCTTGCCCACTTCGAAAACCCAGTTTGGACCCAGCCATATGCAAATCAGTCTTGACCCTGTGCCCCATGGGAACAGTCCAGACCGAACTGCCAGGCCAGGTCCTCCCTGGACCGGAAACAAGCATCCTGGGACCGGTTTCAGGGTATGTCACCCTTCTTCAGCCAGGCTAGCTTGAATCCAGGGGCACAGTGAGCAAGGGACCCACGTCTGGGCATACCCATCCCACTTAGGCCGAAAAGTGTTACAGCAAACAAATGATGGACGGAATGCTGACAATGCAAACATTCTCCCCCAGTCAAAAGATCTGGGTTAAATCCATCGTTCCTTTGCCCACTACGCCACCCCAGTTTGGACCCAACCATATGCAAATCAGTCTTGACCCTGTGCCCCATGGGAACAGTCCAGACCGAACTGCCAGGCCAGGTTTCTGGAGAGCAGCCCTACAGAGTTGGCAACTGGCCAGTGATTTGCGCTGCATACAGCCACTCTTTTCCTTGCAGCATCAATTCTCTTGCTCTCTTTGTCCGGAAAAGGAGTGTCCCTTGTTGCTTTTGCTGCTACGGGTTTTTCAACACGGAGGATTTCGATGCTGAGGGTTTAGATGCTGAAAGCTTAGACAAAGAGTGCTTCGGCGCCGATGACTGATGCATTGGCACCATGCATGGACTTGTGGCTAGAAGCTGATTCAGGATTAAGGGGTCTCTCATCCTAAGTCGGATCTGAAACCTTGTCTCGATGGTGAACTGAATCACTTGGTCATAGAGCACCAAGACCTGTGTGGTGCATTGGGCTACTGGGCAGATCTGCTCTTGGTTGTGTTTCCGACAAGTCTTGCAACAGTGCTTTGAGTGTTGCACTGAAGGGGCAACATTACTCAAAACCCTTGGTGTAGTCTTCAATCTTGGCCCAGAGTCTGCCTCCTGATCGATGCTTGAACCCCTACGGAAAGGGACAGATGGCTGCCCATCATCGCTGCCTTCAGGTTCGATTTCGAAGTCTCCAAGACGATATACCAACTCAGCTCCTTTTTCCTCTTCATCGGCACCAATGATCTCGAAACCCTTCAATAACCCGCGCTCAGCGGAGGTCTCCATACTACGAGGGAGCAGATGTGCCCGACAGTATCTTAAAGTCTTTTTGGACTTGAACTGTTGGCACACCGCACAGTCCTGGTTGTCGTGTTCAGGGGACAAATTACAGATCAGGTGTTGAGCATTGTGTGGATATTTTGTGCTGCACTGAGGGAAGCTTCAAAATGGGGTCTGTTCCACCACCCCACGCAGAAATATCTCCGCTGTGGGTGGAAGGTGCGGAGTAGTCGACAAGTCAGTTCTTTGGAGATTCGTCACCGATGCTTTGTGCCCATTGCAGGGTGAATTCTCTGTGATGGCATGTGCTTCTCTGGGTCTAAAAGGGCTCGAGAAAGGACGTCAAGAGCGAGCTTCGAAGACCACATCCAAGCCCGATGGTGGAGAAAAACAATCTGAAGATGGAACAGATGACCATGCGCATTACCTCGAAAAGGAGGAGTCAGAGGATCCTGCAACTCTAAAGACTTCTTCAAAGAAATAAAAGTGTAATCGTTTGAGCCCAACACTAGATGGCAGGAGTGTGCAGAGCACACGTCTCTACAGCCACACATGCTATGAATATATTTTACACATTGCCTCCGAAATCTTTGTGTCAAGCTACAAGAAGGTTCAGCACAGGTTTATTTAGTGACTCTAGTGGTTCACCCGGACTAGGATTTTGGTGACTATTATTTGAGGTTATGATTTCATGTCCCTCAACTAATACTCCAATTTCTTACACCCTTCTAGTATTTCAATGCTTCAATACAACCCCTGGCCAATCTCGATGAGTTGATAGTTTCAGTTTCTTTGATTAAATAATAATCATTTATATGTCTTAGTATTGTTATTTCCTTTGATACAATTCAGTATCATTTGGTACGTTTCAAAAAATTCATTATAACAGTTACTAATACCAGGGCCGAATATCCTAGAAGCCAGTAGGTGAGCTCGGAGAGATGATGTCCCACTACAGAACATGCAGGTCAGCAGGTCGCATAGGTTGAACACAGTCTTTTATCGTTATTTGACTGCTAAAGTGAGAAACAGAGTTCTGTATAATGATCCACTAGGAGACAATCCAGCAAGCAATGGTTATGATATCTTTTAATAACAAACATTGGCAAATCCAATAGGTCTCGCCCATGGGTGAGCGATTTGCTTTGGCAATCGGGTGTAGAATGCAGGAGGGCGGGTGTAGGTGGAGCATGGGAAAGGGGGGGGGACTTGGAGAACAGGTGGGAGGGTGAAGGTAAAGAAGTGATACGTATGTGAGAATGGGAGGGCATGTGGAGGTGGAAAAGGGGAGGGCATGTGGAGGTGGAAAAGGGGAGGGCAGGTGGAGGTGGAGAACGGATGGGCAAGTGGAGGTTGAGAACTGGTGGAGAACAGGATAGTTTAAAACAAAAAAAGCATTATGAAGCAGCCAGCGCTGGCCGGGAGATAGAGCTTTGTTTTACTTCTGTCAGTTGGATGTAGAATAAACAGGGACGGTGCGGGTGGGAGGGTAGGGAAAGAAGCAAAGACACAGGAGCGGGTTGGAGGGGAAGAAGACATAGGGATGGGGCTGGTGGGAGGAGGAGAAGAAATAAGGACGGGCGGGGAAAATAAATAAGGACGGAGTGGGTGGGAGGGGGGAAAAGAAATAAGGAGGAGGTGGGAGGTGGAGAAGAAATAAGGACGGGGTGGGAGGGAGGTGGAGAAGAAATAAGGACAGGGTGGGAGGGAGGTGGAGAAGAAATAAGGACGTGGTGGGAGGGAGGGGGAGAAGAAATAAGGACGTGGTGGGAGGGAGGGGGAGAAGAAATAAGGACAGGGTGGGAGGGAGGGGGAGAAGAAATAAGGACAGGGTGGGAGGGAGGGGGAGAAGAAATAAGAACGGGTTGAGCGGGAGGGGTAGAAGAAATAAGGACGGGCGGGTTGGGGGGGTGAAGAAATAAGGATGGTGCGGGTGGGAGGGGGAGAAAAAATAAGGACGGGCGGGTGGGACGTTGAGAAGAAATAAGGATGGGGTGGGTGGGAGGGGGAGAAGAAATAAGGACAGAGCGGGTGGGAAGTTGAGAAGAAATAAGGACAGGGCGGGTGGGAGGGGGGAGAAGAAATAAGGACAGGGCGGGTAGGGGGGTAGAAGAAATAAGGACAGGGCGAGTGGGAGGGAAAGAAGAAATGAAGATGGGTAGTTTGGAGGGGGAGAAGAAATAAAGACGGGTCGGGTGGGAGGGGGAGAAGAAATCAGGACAAGGTGGTGGGAGGCGGAGAATAAATCAGGATGGGGTGGTGGGAGAAGGAGAGGGAGAAGAAATCAGGACGTAGAGAAGAAATCAGGATGTAGAAAAGAAATCAGGATGGGGCAGGTGGGAGGGGGTGAAGAAATCAGGACGGGCGGATGGAAGGAGGAGAAGAAATCGGGACCCGGGCGGGTGGGAGGGGGAGAAGAAATCAGGACCCGGGGCGGGTGGGAGGGGGAGAAGAAATCAGGACCCGGGGCGGGTGGGAGGGGGAGAAGAAATCAGGACCCGGGGCGGGTGGGAGGGGGAGAAGAAATCAGGACCCGGGGCGGTTGGGAGGGGGAGAAGAAATCAGGACCCGTGGCGGGTGGGTGGGGGAAAAGAAATCAGGACCCGGGTCGGGTGGGAGGGGGAGAAGAAATCAGGACCCGGGTCGGGTGGGAGGGGGAGAAGAAATCGGGACAGGGTGTTTGGGTGGGGGAGAAGAAATCGGGACAGGGTGGGTGGGTGGGGGAGAAGAAATCGGGACAGGGTGGGTGGGTGGGGGAGAAGAAATCGGGACAGGGTGGGTGGGTGGGGGAGAAGAAATCGGGACAGGGTGGGTGGGTGGGGGAGAAGAAATCAGGACCCGGGGCGGGTGGGAGGGTGAGAAGAAATCGGGACAGGGTGGGGGGTGGGGGAGAAGAAATTGGGACAGGGTGGGTGGGTGGGGGAGAAGAAATTGGGACAGGGTGGGTGGGTGGGGGAGAAGAAATTGGGACAGGGTGGGTGGGTGGGGGAGAAGAAATCGGGACAGGGTGGGTGGGTGGGGGAGAAGAAATCGGGACAGGGTGGGTGGGGGAGAAGAAATCGGGACAGGGTGGGTGGGTGGGGGAGAAGAAATCGGGACAGGGTGGGTGGGTGGGGGAGAAGAAATCGGGACAGAGTGGGTGGGTGGGGGAGAAGAAATCGGGACAGGGTGGGTGGGTGGGGGAGAAGAAATCGGGACAGGGTGGGTGGGTGGGGGAGAAGAAATCGGGACAGGGTGGGTGGGTGGGTGGGGGAGAAGAAATCGGGACAGGGTGGGTGGGTGGGGGAGAAGAAATCGGGACAGGGTGGGTGGGTGGGGGAGAAGAAATCAGGACATGAGAAGAAATCAGGACAGGGTGGGTGGGAGAGAAGAAATCAGGACAGGGTGCGTGGGTGAGAGAGAAGAAATCAGGACAGGGTGGGTGGGTGGGAGAGAAGAAATAATCAGGACAGGGTGGGTGGGTGGGAGAGAAGAAATAATCAGGACAGGGTGGGTGGGTGGGGGAGAAGAAATCAGGACAGGGTGGGTGGGTGGGGGAGAAGAAATCAGGACAGGGTGGGTGGGTGGGGGAGAAGAAATCAGGACAGGGTGGGTGGGTGGGGGAGAAGAAATCAGGACAGGGTGGGTGGGTGGGGGAGAAGAAATCAGGACAGGGTGGGTGGGTGGGGGAGAAGAAATCAGGACAGGGTGGGTGGGTGGGGGAGAAGAAATCAGGACAGGGTGGGTGGGTGGGGGAGAAGAAATCAGGACATGAGAAGAAATCAGGACAGGGTGGGTGGGTGAGAAGAAATCAGGACAGGGTAGGTGGATGGGTGAGAAGAAATCAGGACAGTGCGGGTGGGTGAGAAGAAATCAGGACAGGGCAGGTGGGTGGGGGAGAAGAAATCAGGACAGGACGGGTGGGTGGGTGAGAAGAAATCAGTACAGGGTGGGTGGGGGAGAAGAAATCAGGACATTAGAAGAAATCAGGACAGGGCGGGTGGGTGGGGGAGAAGAAATCAGGACAGGGCGGGCGGGTGGGGGAGAAGAAATCTGGAAAGGGCGGGTGGGAGGGGGTGAAGAAATAAGGACAGGGTGGGTGGGAGGGAGTGAAGAAATAAGGACAGGGTAGGTGGGAGGGGGTGAATAAATAAGGACAGGGTGGGTGGGAGGGGGTGAAGAAGGGGGAGGGGGTGAAGAAATAAGGACGGGGTGAAGAAATAAGGATGGGGTGGGTGGGAGGGGGTGAAGAAGTAAGGACAGGGCGGGTGGGACATTGAGAAGGAATAACGACGGAGTGTGGGAGGGGGAGAAGAAATAAGGACAGGGCGGGTGGGATGGGGAGAAGAAATAAGGACAGGGCGGGTGGGAGGGGGAGAAGAAATAAGGACAGGGCGGGTGGGAGGGGGAGAAGAAATAAGGACAGGGCGGGTGGGAGGGGGAGAAGAAATAAGGACAGGGCGGGTGGGAGGGGGAGAAGAAATAAGGACAGGGCGGGTGGGAGGGGGAGAAGAAATAAGGACAAGCCGGGTGGGAGGGGGAGAAGAAATAAGGACAGGGCGGGTGGGAGAAGGAGAGGGAGAAGAATTCATAACGTAGAGAAGAAATCAGCACAGGGCGGGTGGGTGGGGGAGAAGAAATCAGGACAGGGCGGGTGGGTGGGGGAGAGGAAATAAGGACAGGGCGGGTGGGTGGGGGAGAAGAAATCAGGACAGGGCGGGTGGGTGGGGGAAAGAAATAAGGACTGGGAGGGAGTGAAGAAATAAGGACAGAGTGGGTGGGAGGGGGTGAAGAAATAAGGACAGGGTGAAGAAATAAGGACGGGGTGGGTGGGAGGGGGCGAAGAAATAAGGACGGTGCGGGTGGGAGGGGGTGAAGAAATAAGGATGGGCGGGTGGGACATTGAGAAGGAATAAAGACAGGGAGGGTGGGAGGGGGAGAAGAAATAAGGACAGGGCGAGTGGGATGGGGAGAAGAAATAAGGACAGGGCGGGTGGGAGGGGGAGAAGAAATAAGGACAGGGCGGGTGGGAGGGGGAGAAGAAATAAGGACAGGGCGGGTGGGAGGGGGAGAAGAAATAAGGACAGGGCGGGTGGGAGGGGGAGAAGAAATAAGGACAGGGCGGGTGGGAGGGGGAGAAGAAATAAGGACAGGGCGGGTGGGAGGGGGAGAGGGAGAAGAATTCAGGACGTAGAGAAGAAATCAGGACAGGGCAGGTGGGAGGGGGTGAAGAAATAAGGACAGGGCGGGTGGGAGAAGGAGAGGGAGAAGAATTCAGGACGTAGAGAAGAAATCAGGACAGGGCAGGTGGGAGGGGGTGAAGAAATCAGGGTGGGCGGATGGAAGGGAGAGAAGAAATCAGGACAGGGTGGGTGTGAGGGAGAGAAGAAATCCGGACAGGGTGGGTGGGAGGGAGAGAAGAAATCCGGACAGGGTGGGTGGGAGGGAGAGAAGAAATCAGGACAGGGTGGGTGGGAGGGAGAGAAGAAATCAGGACCCCGGGTGGGAGGGGGGAGAAGAAATCAGGATGGGCGGGGGAGAAGAAATGAGAACCAGGGGCAGGTGGGAGGGGGAGGAGAAATCAGGACGGGGCGGGTGGGAGGTTGGAGGAGAAATCAGGAAGGGGTGGGTTGGGGAGGAGAAATCAGGAAAGGGTGGTTGGGGGAGGAGAAATCAGGAAGGGACGGATGGGTGGGGGAGAAGAAATCAGGACTGGGTGGGTGGGGGAATAGAAATCAGGACTGGGTGGGTGGGGGAGAAGAAATCAGGACAGGGTGGGTGGATGGGGGAGAAGAAATCAGGAAATGAGAAGAAATCAGGACGGGCGGGTGGGAGGGTTAGAAGAAATCAGTACGGGTGGGTAGGAGGGGGAGATGAAATCAGTACGGGTGGGTAGGAGGGGGAGATGAAATCAGGATGTGGAAAAGAAATAAGGACTTGAGAAGAAATAACGATGGGGCGGGTGGGAGAAAGAGAAGACATAAGGATAGAGCCAGGAACTGGCAGACCTTTCAGATAATTTCCTTTCCAACATAGAGGCAAAAATAAATGAGTCACTTGGTCAAACCCCCTTTCTGGGAAGGGTGTAACAAGTAAATGACATTGGACTAGACAGGGACACAATGTCTGTATCCAACACCAAATTGCTGGTGGCTATGAGAGCCTCACAGGACAGAGTTGCCCAGGCGCTGCTCTGGCAATTAAATAAGATAGAATTACAAATAGACCTGATACAGTCACTGGCTTCTCACCTAGCAGGATTCGGGACAAAACTAAGCCTCCTGGAGTCCCAAATAAAAGCACTTTAGAAGGACAAGCCCTGCTCCTGTTCCCTATTTGATAAACTGAGCTCTCTACCTTAGACGTTAGGAGCATTTGTGGGCACAGTTAAGGCCAGCGCATCAAGAATGGAGACACAGCTTAAAGAAATAGTTTCTAACATGAGCATGGTTTTTAATTCAACAAAGCCTGGCACCTGCATGCCGGAAGGTACTGCTATATTCCCAGAAGTTGCGATGCAACCTATTGATGCTACAATCCATATACACTGCAGGCAGACAGCTAGCGCCTCAAACAAACATCAGGGGAATCTCAAGAGAAGAAGGTCTCAGTCAGACATAAGAGGGCATCACTAGAACTCAGTTATTTTGATATCCCCTGAGCCCTCCCTTACTTCGAGCTTTGTAACAGCAGACAAAAGATGGAACCAGCAGGACTCTGTCATTTTGATACCCCCTGACCCAACGCCAATACCTAGCCTATGAAGGAGGGCAAAGAAAAACCACAGAAGCAGTCAAAGAAACAACATTTGCTAAAAACAACTACGATGAAGCAAAAAGCCATCTAAGGCCATAACTGCACAGATGGAATCCAACTCAGAAAAACTCTTTCCAATTTTCACCCAAGCATCCAAGTCTGCAACCCCGCATCCTGCATCAAGATATTCAACTAGTAACGCTAGGCAACTCAACCCTCCACTGTGCAAGGAAGACAAGGCGCAGGAAGCCTTGTGGCCTGGAAGTGAGCGAATTCCTTTGCCCATAGAAAACTTAGACCCACCACCCGATACCATCTGGTTTACTCACCCACAGAAGGATGAGCTCAGAGGTCTCACCTCCAACAGTAATATGGCTGAAACCCAGCCAGAAACCCAGCCTGGAAGAGAGGAGGAAGGACACGCTCACTCAGAACTGCTGTTTATTCCCCCTATTAGTCCAAAAGGATCCCAGGACACTCTTAACAGGGAAAATCTGCTGAGGCTGTTTAGTCACATTTCACACTATAACATATGACCTCAGAGGACCGTGCCTGGGTGAGATACGACCTGCCATTCTTAAATTCAAATGGGGAAGTAACCACGTCAGCACGGAAAAGAGAGGCCCATAGTGGCGCTGTTTGGGCAGAAACAGCCATTTTCGCATAATGGGGCATTGATAACTTGCATTGGATTGGCTTTGAGAGCTGCAGTGGGCAACAATGGAAGGATGGATACTAGAAACAATGGAAAGAGGAAGGGTGGGGACTAGAAACAACGGAAAGAGGGCGGGTGGGGACGGGCAACAATGAAAGAGGGAGGATGGTGGAGGGCAACAATGCAAAGAGGAAGGGGAGAGTGAGTGGGGGAAAACAACAATAGGACATCAACGGACTGGATTCAAGCAATACTGAAGTGGAATGGACGTGGGAGGGGGAGGCCTGGAGGGGCTAGAAGTACACGAGGGAACAAGTTGAATAAGATGCACTCTGATAGAGTGCTGAAAAAGAAGGAAAAAGTAGTGCCTAAAAAACAAGCATTGCAAAGCCAATAGGTCTCACCTATGCAAGAGCTATTGATTGGCTTTACCATGGGTTTTAGCTATGTTGTACACCAGCATGGCTGCTGTTCAGTATGGCTAAATGTTAGTGGCGTACAGGAGATTGGCGTGCCATAGAGTGGAATGGCGAAGATTGGAATAGAGAATTGTGCAGTGGAGTGGCATAGAGTGTCGTGTACTGGAGTGGCATAGAGTGGAGTTGTGTACAGTGGAGGGGCATAGAGTTGAGTGGACTTGTCTGGAGTGCATTGGCATAGAGTGTTGCAGAGTATAGTGGCATAGAGTGCAGTGGGATAGAATTCAAAGGCGTAGAATGCAGTGGTGTAGATTAAAGTGTTGCAGACTTGAGTGCAGTAGCAGAGTGGAGTGGTGCAGAGTAGAATAGAGTGATGTAGAGTACAGTGGTGCAGAGTAGCGTGCATTGGCGTAGAGTGCGGTGGTGTAGAGTGGAGTGCCGTAGTGGAGTGGAGACTGCTTCATAGAAGAGTGAAATGGCATACAGTGGAGTGGTGCTGGGTAGAGTGCACTGGCATATGATATAGTGGCATAGAGTGTAATGGTGTAAAGTGGTGTTGAGTGCACTGGCATAGAGTGCAGTGGTGCAGAATAGATTAGAGTGCCGTACAGTGCATTGAAGTAGAATGCAGGGAAGTAGAGTAGAGTGGTAGAGATTAGAGTGCATTGGCATAGAGCATATTGGCATTTATAGGTGGTGTAGAGTGCAGGGTTGCAGAGTGGCATAGAGTGGAGTTGTGCAGAGTAGAGTGTAGTAATGCAATGGCAAAGAGTGCAGTGGTGTAGAGTAGAGTGCATTGCCATAGATTAGAGTAGTGCAGAGTAGAGTAGAGAGATGTAGAGTGAAGTGAAGAAGATAGAAGACGTGTGCAGTGGCGTGGTGTAAAGTGGAGTGGTGCAGAGTTGAGTGCAGTGGCATGGAGTGGTGCAGAGTAGAGGGGAGTATGCCCTAAGTGAGTTAAGTGGCGTAGTCCAAGATCCGCCACCACTGAAAAGGCTGGGGTGCACTACGGGACCTGCACTAATCATCAGAGAAATTGCTTTTCAACAACTTGGATTCTCTTGATATTCGCAGACCCCCACACCTCGCTTCCATAACAAATAACTTCATCTGGTATGCCTTAAGTAACAGTAATTGTTTTTCACATCAAACTAAACCCCTAAGTAGGGAAATGTGGAAACTTTCCCCAGAGTGTGGTTTGCCACCTTAAAAGTCGTGGAGCTTGTTGATCTTGTGCCGACAACCATAACATAGGACTTTATAAAATTCACATACAAATACAGGCTCCTCACAAAGGAAACACATTTGTCCAGAATTGCTGCAGCCCCCTGGCTGTACAGGCCATGCGGATCGAATCATCGGCATACAACAATACCGAGAGTGATCTAACCCCAGATCGCGGACAATCTACCTGGAAAGAGAGGAGGGCACACTCAAACCCATTTACATATAATGTAAACAGGAATGGCGCAAGAATGCAGCACTTCTCGTGGGAAACGACAGTGTATAGTCACACCCGGCATGAAATGCACCGAAGTGGTGGTAACAGAGTACAAGTCAGCAAAGATGGTCACAATGCTTGAGTCTAGCCCTAGCTGGTGCAACAGGGCCCAAGTTTGGAGCAGTTAAACCTGTGAAATGCCCACGTAAGGTCTGGCCAGGCAACTGTGTATTTGTTAATTAAAAGATGGAGGTCCAAACATTGGTCAGTTGTTGACCTGCCTGATCTAAAGCCATATTGAACATCACTCATTGGCATCAGAGCACACCAATAACCTATCGAGGATTACACTCCGAAGAACTTTTACCTCCGCATATATCAGGGAAATGAGGCAGTAACACTGGGCATTGTCTTTGTCCCACTTCTTAAACACGAGCATGATCGCGGCGGATGACCATGAGAGCAACGCCCCAGACTGAACAGCCGTGTTCCGGACCCAAGGCAAGAGGGGACCACAGAGCTCAAGATCTGTTTTGATAAGATCAGGCGTAATTCCACCTGGACCTGGGGCCTTATTACAGGATAGTGCAGACATGCCCTGCTAGACTTTAAATATGTGGTAGTTCCTTGATATGGCCACTGGCCTATCCCTGTCCTACACTTCTGTGCCTTGGTTTTAAACTCCTTCAAAGTGTGCAACTCATTATTTTTCAGCTGTGTGGGGGCAAATTACCGGGCCTGCCCATTCAGCAAAACATGGCCTATTAAGAACCCTCCAAAAGAGGGAACTGTCCCCACTCTCGCACGCCTGGTCTAATTCCTCCTAAGCGATTTTCCAGAGAGAAGATTTGCGGGAGGCTATGTCCTGTTTGTACGCCTTCCTACAAGTTGCAACAAGGTTCCTGTTCCTGGTGACCTGTTTGACAGCCACCTTCATTAGCCAAAGATTACTCAAACAGCCAATGTCAAACCACCTAGGGTCTGGATGGACTGGCTTGAGCGCAGGTAATGACAGTCATTTTGATACCTCAAGGGCAATCTGTCAAAAGCTTGCAAAACATCCCGCTCCCGGGCATCCAGATCCAAACTGATGGAAATTTCTTGTGAACAGTCTTCAAAACGAGAGGCATTAAATGGCATTGTTACACTATAGTCCATGTAAGTCTTCTGCCCTGATCAGTCAAGGAAAGCCCACTCTGACTGTCCCCTGTACACAATCAACCACATTTCTTACTTGTAAAGCTAGGCACAGGAGATTATGATCATTAAATGAGCTGTCAAAACTGGAAATGAGCAGAAATAGGGGCCCTGAGGCAAAGATGAAATCAATTATAGATATACAGCCCCTTCTTTTCAAACTAGGGAAAATGCAAGGGTTCGAGGAGTTAACTACTTTTTTCAGTGTAAATTCAAGATTATGGGAATCCAAGATGGCTCCCAACTCTGAGCCCTCCCTGGAGTGAGTAAAGTGAAGACCCTTCAATAGCATACATTTGGGTTTTTGGGGCTGTGTTCATGAGAGGGCATTCACAAAGATGACAATTAAAGTCCTCCAAAAGTACCATCATTTCCTTCCCCGAGCCAGATTCGACCAAAGCGTTCAGGTTCCTACTAAGCTGGGAGAGGCTAGATACCCCATCAGTCCTGACCTGGCATTATAAAAGTTGACTAGTACCAATGGTAAAGTGTCTGGTACAGATATTAACACCCCTTGCATCATCTTTGCCTCCCAGTGCAAATCCTGAACGTATCTATTCAAATCTACTGCTAGAAAAATTATCAGTCCCCCACAGGCTTTCCCTGCAGATGCAGGCACTGCAGGATGAAAAAATGTCATGCAGCCCTCCAGAAAAATGTATTCTTCACCTCCCATGTTTCTTGAAGGCAGGTGATCTGGTGGATTTTGATAAAAATCACCCAGTTGGTATTGGTGAACTTGGCAGAAAGACCCGCTACGTTCCAGGAGAAGAACTTCACGCCCTTGGAGTTATCAGGAGATTCCACCTGAGGGGTTGTGAACACAAGAGTTAGATGGAGGGGCTGCAGAGTACCCAGTCAATTGCACATCTCCAAATTGCTTAAAGGGTAGAATCTATTTGAGAGACTCAGGGGGATCTGTCATGGAGCTGGACAACGGTGATTGTGGAAAGCCTTCGACTGACAAGACTTGTGCCTAAAGAGCCTGCTCACTGACTCAGGCTTGTAAAAGAACCATGGGGAGGGCAACAATTCCCGAGTGATCGGGAAGCCTGGGTGGTGGTAAAACAGACAAAACACATGCCACAGTATAATGGTTGTTAAAGTTTCCCACCACACAATTCCCAGCCCATCTCTTAGGGTTCACTCTCACCCAGCCATCTCTGTGGGCCATTATGATGGGCTCGGAGATCCCTAAGCCAACACGAGAAAGCACGTTAAACCAATACGTTACCTTGCCTTTAATGACTTGGGGGAATCAGTTCGGGAGGGGGCATTTCGGAGGACTATTCTGTAAGGGGTTGCATCAGGAGAGAGGTCAAGCACAACACCAGAATTTGCTACGGGGGGAGGGAGGGAATAGTACCTGGTGGGTTTTAACCTTCCTTGTAGTAGATAGAATCGGGCGAGTCCCAGAGGCTACCCTGTTGGAGCTAAGGTGTTCAGGAATACACAAAGGTGCATCTGTGTACCAGGGGGGGGGGGTCTAGCGGTACCAGTAGCAGGCACATGTTGGGCAACGGTAGGATAGGGAGGGTCTACCAGCGAAGAGTGAGTAGTATGCTTCTGCTGCAGTACTCTTCCGGAATTTATGTGGCTCAAAATCTCAGAGACATGGGACTCAATGTGAGTAAGCCATGTCAGAATTAAGTCAAGTTTAGCATTTATGGCCACCATAAATTCAGGAAGGAATTACCTCTTGGAGGGGTGTTCACCCAGGGCCAACTCTAGGGAGGTGCAATCGGTACCACTGCACCGGGCGCTTACTTGGGGTGGGGGCGTCAGTTTGCGAGTATATTATTGTTTTAAAAGCACCTGCTGCCGCTTTCCTGGCCTCAAGCAATATTAGGGTATCAATTAAAATGTCAAGATAACTCCGGTGTCTTCCTGGAGAGAGACCGGAGCTTTGTCTAGGGGAAGTTTTGACTGCCTGTAAGGTAGTACAGAGGGTTAATGCGCATGCTGCAAAGAACGTTTACCATTCAGATAAAAAAGTGCATATAATGTAAAATATGTCAGTGTGTTCCTGCTTCTGTTCGAGAGATCCTTTTGTTACTTGCAGTTTGTAAGTTAAAATCCTAGTATAGAACACTAAGCTATTAACTGTCATAAAAGAGCTGCATGCAAGCTATATATTAGAGCTATATGTTTTTTTTTGCCCAGTCTTTCATTATCCTAATCTTGCAAAAAGGGTTCATTTTGGTAGAAATCAATTCTTTTTGGAGAGATCCCCTAACAATGGTGTTACGTTTTAAATTCTGAATTTGTGCTTTTTCAGACTTAGGACTCTTAAACTATACTGCCAACCATTATGACATGTGACTCCTATACCTTGTAGTCCTGTCTGATGTAACATTCCCCATATGCTGATTTACACACGTATGATTGTCTCTGTGCAATGGGTAAGAGTGGCGCTATAAAACTAAATTAATCTGAGACACTGGTTATGGAGACTTGAAGGGGACTGTTAAAGGGTGGTAGTGAGGGAATCCGTGGCAGGGGTGGTCATTGGGGGTGGGGGGTACCACCAAAACAATGTCGCACAGGGCGCCACCAGTGTTAAAGCCGGCCCTGTGTTCACCCACAAGGTCGAGAGGGTTGTGAGCGCTAGATGCAACCACCTTCGCCTGGGGACCACTCTTGGTCACAGCGGCCCCATGTTTCCTCCGTTTGCATTTAGGGCTGAGCGCTCCACCCACCTTCTGGATACCCACTCAACCTCATCAGGCCATGTGACTCAATCAGCCCCTTCAGGCTCCTGGGTGCCTCCAAGCAATTTGGTATAGGGGGGAAGGCAGGGAAGGGCTGTCCCTAGCCAATGAGAGCCTTCTTTGAGCCAGCTCTATCTCTTTTGATACCACTACCACTGCTCGATTAAGAAATCCCTCAATTATGGACACACGGGGAGTGGCCTGCGGTGGCTGCAGAGGCTGTGCCTTGGCTTGCAGGCACCTTCCTCTTACTGGCCCAGTTCATTTAAATGTTGTTTGCTAGATAAAAAAACTTCCCTACCCCCAAGTATCCACTAAGATTGTCACATAAATCATCTCACTTTTAAGTCAGAGTAAGAAAAGTAGACACCAAACTCCCTTGAGAGACATAGTCTGATGTTTGCCCTCTGTCTTTAAATGAACAGCAGATTTGACTCACTAGTACCTGTCACAAGGCCTAAATCATACGCCCTTCTGCCTTTCAGTATTTCGACGCCTGGTCCCACCCTGATTTTACCGCCAGGCCACATTTGATGCATACATAACCAGGACCCTGCCCGGTTCACCTTGGGTGAGTTACCCACCCTGTCTTCGCATCCGTATCTCCTTCCAACCTAGCAACCAAACACGCCTAACACCCGCCTTTCTTAGTTATAGGCTGTCACTATCCCCCTGTCCTGTCCTGATGAAGACCCAACATGACTACCCAATGGAGCACATTATGGGTTGAAACGTCGACAACCACGCAAGGCCCAGATTGACCAAGACTCTGCTTATCAAAAGGCACATCATTAGCTAACAGAGCCATTGGATTTCCATAATTATCTGGCCTATCCCCCACATGTACATAAGCTTTGACCACCCTGTATATATTGCACAATTGTTGAGCACTGAGCACATGTCACATGATCACCATTTATGTGTAAATATTTCACCATATGTTGACAGCCTTGATCTACTACATATGTGAATGTATATGAATGATTTAATTCTGATAAAACATACACAGTAGACAGCAATTTTGAGTCACGTGTTTATTGTTTGAAAAGGTTTTCTTTGCCTAGGCGTTTGAGATACTGATGTTAAAAGTAAAATCATGATACACATGGGACACTAAGTGCGCTGAAAAATAACCGTGTGAGAAAGGGCGGCGACCTCAACTTCAAGGCTTACCTTTGCAGTCAAACTCCGGGGGCAACAACGGGGATAGCAAAGATGATACCGCCATAACGAAAAGCTGTCGCTCTCCTCCACAGGGCGGGGAATCAGCGTGTTTGGGGTCGAGCCCGCCCACACGCTCACACCTGACTGGGGACAACCAATGGCCTGTCACGGCAGGGGGAGAAAAGGAGGCCGTCTCACCTGAACGATACACCAACCCGAAAGAAGAAGAGGAGCCGGAAGTGGACGCTAGGAGAACCGGAGAAGAAGACGCCGAGGGGAACGCAGAAGAGAGAACAGTCCCAACAGCGAGCGACTACCGGGAAGCGGCCAAGCGCAACAGTGACACCGGAGAGGACCCAGATGAGTGGTGGGAAGAGTGGTGGACCCCGGAGGAGACGCAGGAGCCACCGCAACTCAGGAGAGTTGCTACTTGAGGCAGTACGTGTCGGGGCACAGGGGGTTTGTGTGGGTGGCGGGTGGAGAGAACGTTGTGGCATCTTAAGGTTCTATACCTGTTGCCAGGTGCTTAGGAATGTTATGATGTGAAAAGGATCTGTGGTCAGTAAGAGCCTAGATGACATCCTTGTAACAGCTCCTTGTGGATGGGATCCTTTGATAAAGAATAAACCTACTTTCTACTTCAATTTGAGTCACCTGATTCTTACATTTGGCGACAGAGGATGGCTCTACTATTATTGGAAGGATCTCAACACTACTTCAAGAAAAATTCAAAAGAAGAATATTTTGTTTCTGCTTTCTACTAACTTAAGGTACTGTCTTTCTCTTATATTCTCTTGTGGATTCACACAAAATTTAAAGGGAAGGAAGCTGTCTATATTGACTTTTCTCATTTATGAATATACTGCCTGGAGTTATTTCTGTGGATTATATTGATCTTCAAAAATTGATAAAATTTTGCGACTGAAGAACATTTATTCATACCAATTTTAACATGAAGATTGTTTGTTTCCGGCAACATTAATATTTTCGTGTGATTAATGCTCCCTGTCTTTAAAATCTACTCGGTACTTTGCCCATAGTGACTGAAGGTTTGTTCACGCTAAGTCTTCAAAACCCTTCCTGGGCAAAGTTATTGCATCTTTTTGTAGTCGTTAACACAAAGCAATTTTTAAATATAAAGTTGTTTGCCTACCTTGGAGCTCGCGTAGTCAATGTGCTCGAGTGATATTCACGGGAGGCTGCATTGTTTGGGGCGTCATACCGCTCCTTCCTTCTCTTCGTTCCTTGGGAAGCTACGTTGTTCTACACATCATCGCACTCTGCAGGAGTCTCGTTGCTGTGGCTACCTTCACGTCGACGCTGCTTTCATCGCGCATTCGACGTTAGCGTGACAGCCATCTTGGATAACACTAGGCAACGTATTAAAACAGCTGAACTCCGCTAATTTCACGTTTTGTGTGCCGTATCAGTGACACACACACTAACTGTTGTGAAGCGGTTTGCGTGTTTTCTCTGTTACACGCTTAGTCTTCAGAAAATTAACTCTTTGTGTATCATATCAGTGATACACACACTTACTATTACAGTTGCTTTGCGTGTCTTGCCAGTGACACGCTCACTTTCGTTATTCAAGCCGTTGTGTGCCATAACAGTGACACACACACTCAAGGCAAAAATCCTGCAAGCCACAGTGACATGCACACTTCTACAGGCCGTCGTGTGTCATAACAGTGACACACACACTCAAGGTAAAACAACCTGCGTGCCACAGTGACACGCACACTTATACTGTTTCAGTAGTGTTGGAAATGAAACCATTTATACTACTATGTCTCCTTTGTATTAGGTTTTACATCACATCAGTAACTTATTCACTTGTGATTTAATTGCAAATTCTTATGATATATATTATTATTGTTTTTTTAGTATTCTTATCATCTGGTTTTTAAAATGCAAAATGTAACTGCACCTCCGTTTTTTTTGTCATCACCTGGTGATCCACCCATTAGATGGCAAAAATGGCGGAAGGTGTTTGAAAGATATGCCAGGGTGTGCGGTTCGTCTTTAAGTGCAGAGAGGAAAACGGCTTTGCTGCTTCATTGCTTGGGTTCAGAAGGTCAGGAGGTTTTTGATCACCTTGCTGACCTTGAAGATCGCGAATACGAGATATGCATAGCCAAATTAGACAAACACTACTTACCTAAGGTCAGTACTATCCTTGAGATGTACCACTTTGGTCGTAGATCCCAATTAGAGGATGAAAGTATCGAAAATTATGTAACATCCCTAAGGAAGCTAGCCTCATCGTGTACGTTTGGTGCCATTCTAGATGAAAGAATAAGGGATCAATTTATGTTAGGTTGCAGTATTGAACGTGTTCGGGAAGAGTTATGGCAGAAAGATGAACCAACCCTAGACGATGTTATCGCAATTGCTCAAAGGATTGAACATTCTCTAAAATGCGTGGAAGTTATTAAAAAAAAATGGTGAAGTTAAAGATAAAAACTCTGTTCAAGTTGTTAAAAATATTACTAAGGAAACTGTGGGTCATAAAGAACTTAAAAAGAAGGGAGCGCTTAATGAAACTCAGAGCAAGTTCAATTTCTCTCAGGTAAAATGTTTCCGCTGTGGAAAAATGGGTCACTTTGCTAATGACAAACAATGTCCAGGTTGGAAGGCCACCTGCAGTAAGTGTAAGAGGAAGGGACACTTCTCTGTAGTGTGTAAAGGTAAAGGCTACAAAGGAAAAGTTAATGAAATATATTGTAACGTTGATGATACTTATGAAAATTTTGAAGAGGTAGACTGTGGTCAAATTCAAGTTCAAGTGATCCAAAATGGGGAAAGTAAGAATTGCCCTACTGATGAAATTCTTGTTGAAGGAAAACCTACAAAAGTTATTTTCGACTCTGGTGCCAAGATCACCATAATCTCGAAGGAATTTTATCTTAAAGAAATGAAAGATAAAACTAAGGTTTTTCGTCCAGACATTAAACCATTTGCATATGGTGGTGAACCAATCAATTTATTTGGTTATTTCTGGGGTCTTCTAGATTATAAGAACAGATTGACAAATGCAAAAATATATATTTCACAGAAAGGTGACAGCATATTAAGTTGGTTGCACCAGAAAGATCTTGGTGTAATTTTAGATCCAAATTCTTCACCATCCATTATACTGAAAGAAAATTTTAATTCTAAGTCTATTTCTGCCATTGATCACGATTCAAATAGTGAATTTTCACTCAGGTTGAGAGAAAAATTTCCAAACGTTTTTGTGAAAATTTAGGTTGTTTTAAGGATTACATTCATCACATTCGTTTAATTGATGGTGCCAAACCTGTGTGCTGTAAAGTGCGCAACGTCCCTGTTGTGGTCAGAGAGCAAGTCAAAACTGAATTGGAGCGACTTAAAAAAGATGGCATTGGAGGAGGAGCCTAGCGCGCATCCAAGATGGTCGCGTGAGCACAGGGCTCCCCGGACCCTCGCTGCTCCTCGGAATTTATCCTGACTTTATCCTGACTTGGTTGATGGAATCTGGAAGACGAATGTTGGCTGAACACTAAACTCCTTTCGGAAACCAAATCGGACCTGGCAATCCTGAATTATGGTGGTTTGAACTTTTGAGGCCCAACCGATGGCTGTGCCCGATGCGAAGGTGATCTGTGGAGCCGGGGCGTAGTTGAACAACAACGGCAGCGGGGCTGTGCCAGTGGCCGTCCCATCACTTTCGGTTTCACTTTTGGATCTCTGAGGGGCTGGACAGTGGAATTGCTTGGTGCGACTGGGCTTTCACTTTGCCTTCGCTTGATGCCTGTGTCTCCGCCTGCTACCAGTGTGCCCATCGACGGTGGTCCCTTCGCTACGCCACATTGCGGCCTCTGGTGCGGCCCGCGTCTGCTTGGCCTGTGCCCCCTCGACGCTTCCTCGGTGGTCCCCTTCGGCGAGCGTGGTTCTCATGGGAGGCAAGGGAGACCCCGAGAGGCGCAAGACCAAGACATCCCTACGTGGGGGACCGGTCCAGACGAACAACATGGACCGCTACACTCAAGGTAATGGGTCTACCGGGACGGCCAGTGTCCCCCCGGATGATGCCAGTGGTGGCCCGTCCGTCTCTCCGGATCTGTCCCTGCAGGACATCATGGGCGCCATTAATGGCATCAGGGAGACCATCGCTACGCAGTACGAGGCCTTGGCCCGTAAAATCGACACAGTGGCCATTGACGTTACGCTAATTCGGGCTGATCTCTCTAAGACCAACGAGAGGGTTCAATCGCTGGATGTGCGGACGTCCTCCCTTGGTACGGACGTGTCGGACCTGCAGACTACTCTCGGCGATCTCAAGTCGGCCAACGATCTGATGGCCCGGCGGCTGGAGGACTTCGAGGGACGGGCTCGACGCAATAACATCCGCGTCATAGGCGTTCCGGAGACCTCCGACAACCGCCCGGTTGATCTCATGGTTGAGGAGCTCATCCTCGAACAGCTTGCTCCCGCTGGCCTGAGTAAGTTCTTCGCCGTGGAGCGGGCCCATCGAGTTCCAGGTGGTCGGCCGCGACCGGGGGCCCCCCCCGAGGCCTATTGTTGCGAAACTTTTTCATTACAGAGACCGAGATGCGATTCTGCAGGCCTCACGGGTCCATGGCCCGGTCCGATATGAGAACTCGTCCATTAACTTTTTCCCGGACTTCACCCAACTTGTCCAGAAACAGCGGATGGGCTTCCAGGGGGTGAAGCGTCGTCTCCGGGACCTGGGTCTCAAGTACTCTATGCTTTTTCCTGCTAGGCTCCGAGTGGAATATGAAGATCGGACTACCTTTTTTGACTCTCCTGCGACTGTGAGTGACTGGCTGGATTCGATGCCGGACCGGGGTGACCGGACTGGGCCCTCTGCCGGTACCGAGGGTGGCGGGTCTCCTTCGGAGTGACTTTTGGTCCTTGACTTTGCCATTTTGTATTGTTCGGCTGGGTTCTACTTCTTTTGTGCATTTTGTTTCATTCTGATCTGTGTGGGGGGCGGGCGGGGACGGGTCCCTTTCCTCCTCCGGGGTCTTTTCGTAGAATGGGGTTTGTAGGGCGACAGGCACACTGCAAGTTGGGGTGGTTTTTTGGACCGCAGGGGTGCAGGGTGGGGGGTGTTGGATTCGGGGGGGGTTGGCGGGTGGGTGGGGTTGTTTGGATTTGTGTTTTTTGTTTTCAAGGCGAGGTATTGGCTATGGTTCAGTTTCGGGTGTTGCGCTATTTGCTAGGGGACCTTTGATCTACTGGAGGGAATGGGGGGGGGACGGGTTGAGATTGATGTCTTGGAACGTCAACGGATTGGGGGACCGTATCAAACGGGGTGTTGTGCTGCAATATTTGCGTCGTCTGACTCCTGATGTGGTGTTCTTACAGGAGACGCATCTGGTTGGTAATGTTTGTCATGCCATGAACAGGGGGGGATACCGACTCGTGGCCCATTCTGGTTTCACCACTGGTTCTAGAGGGGTAGGCATTCTCCTACGATCTTCACTTCCGTTAGAGATCACCAGGGTAGTCCTAGACGATAGAGGGCGCTATGTGGCTCCGACTGGGAGGTGGGAGGGGCAGTCCCTTTCCTTGATCTCGGTCTATGTTCCCACGGGCCTCCAGAACTCCACCTTCTCAGACTTGGGTCGTATGCTGCTTGGGCTTCCTGACAGTCTTTTGCTTATGGGTGGGGATTTTAATTCGGTTGTCTCGGGTGACCTGGATCGCCACCCGCCCAGGGCCCTCCCTGCTGCCCAGGCGTGGCTCGGCGGACTCCTGGAGACCTTCGATCTGGTGGATTGTTGGAGGTTAATGCATCCGACACAGTGTCAGTACACATTTCACTCTGGGGCCCATGGGAGTCTCTCCAGATTGGATTATTTTCTTATGCCCGCGGCCCAGACTGCCCGGATTCGAGAGGTTAAACACCTGGCCCGGGGTATCTCTGATCATTCCCCACTGTGGTTGCTTTTTGACACTGGGACGCGGTCCGCTGGGCGGATCGCTCCTATTAACCCTTGGTACCTGCGAGACCCCAAGATCCGTGATAGCCTGATTAAGTCGATTGATCAATATTTTCTTGAGAATGAGGGGTCGGTGTTGTCCTCTGTGTCCCTGTGGGAAGCCTTTAAAGCAGTGCTCCGCGGGCATGCCCTGTCCCAGATAGTGGAGGCTAAGAGGGTTAAGAGTGAGGCGGTGGTGACGCTGGAGACTGAAATATCGGGGCTGGAGGCAGCCTTGGAGGCGGGTGTCACTCCGGATGGGCTGCATGCCCTCAGCCTGAAGCAGTTTGAATATAAGTCTCTTGTTACTGACGCTGCCAAGACCATGTATAGGGAGCAGCAGGGTAGGTTGTATGATGCCGGAGACAAGGCGGGTAAGCTGATTGCCTGGTTGGACAAGAAGGAGAGAGTGAATCGTGTGGTCCCGGAGCTTCGGGCTTCGGATGGAGTGTGTGTGACTGAGCCTGGTGAGATTGTGGAGTGTTTTGCTGACCACCTCCGGGCTGTGTACTCCCCGGTGTCTGATAGAGATGAGGACGACTCTCGTCTTCTGCTGCGGGATATTGCCCTGCCCGGCTTATCCGTCGAGGACCGCGAGCTGATGGATGCCCCTTTGTCTGTCGACGAGATTGCTACTGCGATCCGCTCCCTTCGCTCGGGCAAGGCTATGGGCCCCAACGGCCTGCCGATTGAACTATATAAATTACGCCCGGATAAAATCGCGCCTTTCCTCCGTCGTATGTTTCAGGAGTCGCTCGAGAGGGGTTCCCTTCCCGACGACCAGCGTTTGGCTACTATAGCGGTGATTCCCAAGGATGGTAAGCCACGGGACCGCTGTGCCTCATATAGGCCTATTTCCTTACTAAATGCCGAACCCAAAATCCTTGCTAAGGTCCTCGCTAATCGCTTGCTGAGCGTTATATGTGACTTGATACATCCGGATCAATGCGGCTTCATCCCTCATCGTAATACCGCTCTCAACTTACGGCGTCTGCACGGCGTCCTCACTAGGGCGGAGTACTTCTCTGAACCGGCCATATTGGTTTCCTTAGACGCCACGATGGCCTTTGACACCATTGAGTGGCCATTCCTTTGGGCCGTCTTGGCGAAGTTTGGCTTTGGGGAGGGATTTCTTAGCTGGGTGAAGCTTCTTTATGCTGGACCAATGGCTCAGGTTGTTGTCAATGGGCGGGTTTCTCGGCCTTTTGCTCTCGGGAGGGGAACTAGGCAGGGGTGCCCGTTGTCCCCTCTGCTCTTTGCTCTCGCCTTGGAACCGCTCGCTGCCTGGCTCCGTTGGGAGCCCTCGCTCAGGGGGCTCCGGTGGGCCCCGGGCTTCGAGGATCGGGTCTCGTTGTACGCGGATGATATTCTCTTGTACCTCACCTCGCCGCGGAAGTCGCTCAATGTTCTCTTTGATGTCCTTACTTCCTTCGGGAGAAATTCGGGTCTGATAATTAATTGGTCCAAATCTTGCGTGTATCCTATCTCTGGTGGCCTTCCTCTCTTACCGCCTCGGCTTCCGCTCCAAATATCTCAGTCCGGCTTTAAATATCTGGGGGTGTACGTTTCGTTGGATCCGGCGGTCCGCTATGAGCAGAATCTCCTGTCTCCACTCCGGCGTTTGAGGGCGGATACGGCTCGGTGGTGTAAGTTGCCCTTGTCTCCACTTGGTCGCGCGGCGCTGTTTAAAATGATGTCCCTTCCCAGATTTCTTTATGCACTCCAGAACTCCTTCGATGTCATTCCGGCGGCCTACTTTAGGGAGGTGGAGAGTTTGCAGAGGAGACTGGTTTGGGACGGGCGAGCGCGTATCGCTTTGGCAAAGCTGACTCTCCCCTGGTATGATGGGGCATCGCGCTTCCTGATATTAGACGGTACTATTGGGCCTCCCAGCTGTCTGCCATTAACCATGCTACGTACGCTCCTGGTTTGAACCCGGCATATGAGATGGATAAATTCCTGCTTCCCGGCGGTAACTATAACAGAGCGCTTTACTCTCGATCCGCTGGTAGGACCCCCACGGGCCCTACTAGGATTGCGGTACGTGTGTGGAAGGCGGCGAACGTAGCGATGGGCTGGAGTGAGCGTTTAACGTGTGCCACTCCTTTATTCGCCTCAGAACGCTTGGGAAGCCTCTGGACAACTAAAGGCTTCGAGCACTGGGACACGATCGGCATCAGCAGAGTGGGGGACCTATGGGTTAAAGGTGCAGTTAAATCCTTCGCGGCGCTCCAGAGCGAGCACGAGCTTAGTGAAAGAGAGTTCTTCCGTTATGCACAGGTTCGGCATGCCCTGCTCTCGGTCTTTGGGGAGGGGACCACGGTCCCTGCTTCTTCGCCTCTCGAGGACCGCATACTCGACGGTCACGTCCCCGACAGTACTATCTCCTTGATTTACAAAAAACTGATAAATAATCGGGCTGACCTCTTGGTGCGTCTTCGGGAGGCATGGACGGGAGATGGGGTGGAGTTGGACGACGAGGACTGGCAGACTGCACTGTCATCCCCTAAGGAGGTGGCCATCCCGGCCCGTCTCCGTCTGGTCCAGCTTAAGATTCTCCATCGTGTTTATGTGACGGGCCCCCGCTTGGTCTCGATGGGGTTCTCTGACGACGGGCTCTGTAAGCGTGGTTGCGGGCTCAGTGCCACCTTTCTCCACATCCTATGGGAATGCCGCGAGGTGGCGGAATATTGGCGCCAGGTGCATGATGTTATGAGACGAGTCACCGGGGTCGCTCTGCTGCCGGAGGTGCGTCGCTGTGTTCTGAATGTATGGGAGCCCAATGACTATAATGCGGCTCAGGCTCGGTGGGCGGCCTTGGGGAACATGATCGCAAAGAGAGATATAGCGCAGCTTTGGGGTTCCCAACGGCCTCCCACCGTGTCTGTATGGAAGGAGAACATGGACTGGTGCATGTTCAGGGAGAAAACTGTGTATGTGGCTCGTGGTAAACCGGGGGCATGGAGTAGAATTTGGGGGCAGTGGAACGTGTATCGCGGGTCTATCTGTGCTCCCCCCCTGGTGGATACGTCTGGGGTTGCCTCGTCCCCCTGATCCTTGAGGGTTCCTTGCTTATCTCGTACTTCGGAGTACAGATTTGGTTCTCCCGTGGCCCCCCCCTCCCTCTCAGGCCTCCTTTTATTGACCGCCCTCGGGTGGTCGGGTGTGGAGTCCCCCGGCTGTGGTTCGACGCCCATTTCAAGTCGTTTCGCCTTGCTTTTTGTTTTTCTTTATTTTTGTTGTTATTTATATTAAAAGTGTGTATCCTGACTTCCCTTACGTGCAGTCTGAGCTACTGTAATATAGCGGAGCCCCTGTGGGCCAGTCATTGTTTTTGAACTGCTTGACCACTTTCACTACTAGCGGCCGGCCCTGGCGGTTGTAGGCCCGTGCTTGTAACCTTTTCTCTGCACAATAAAAAATTTTCAAAAAAAAAAAAAGATGGCATTATTGAGGAAGTTGAGGTAACTCAATGGCTTGCTCCGGTCGTGGCCGCAAAAAAAGCTGATGGGTCTCTTCGTCTGTGTGTGGACCTTAGAGAATTGAACAAAAATGTGGTGGTGGACCGTTTTCCCCTACCAAAAATTGCTGATATGTTAATGTTGTTAAAAGGGGCAAGGGTGTTTAGCACCATAGATCTGAGGTCGCCATATCACCAGATTAGATTAGATGAGGAATTTAAAGATTTAACTGCATTTGTTACTCCTTATGGCACGTAGCGGTTTGTTCGACTTCCTTTTGGCTTAGTTTCAGGCGCTTCAGTTTTTCAGAGGGCATTGGAAAATGATTTGAAAGGACTTACTGGTGTTAGATTTTATCAGGATGACATATTGATCTTTGGATTGGACAACAAGGAACATGATGTGAGACTGTTAGATGTATTGAATAGACTTAATGAATTTGGGTTGACTGTCAAAATTGATAAATGCAAGTTTAGAAGAAGTTCTATTGATTATCTTGGTCATACTATTTCAGAGGGTGGTGTCTCGCCGAAAGAAAGTTTGATTACTGCGATACAGAATATGGCCTCTCCTACAAATAAGGAAGAACTAATGAGCTTTTTAGGAATGGCAGAGTATTACAGAAAGTTTATTCAGGAATTTGCCTCATTATGTGTTCATATGAGGGCTTTACTGTGCAAGGGTTGTGAGTTTGTTTGGGATGAAAGTTGCGAACAGGAATTTTGTGTCCTTAAGGAAAAGTTAAATTCTGCTCCTAAGTTAAGTAGCTTTGACCCAGAGAAGAAATCCATCCTTATAACTGATGCCAGTCTGAAAGGTCTGGGAGCGGTCTTTCTACAAAGAGGGGATGGTCAAGATGATGTTATTCTCTTTTTGTCAAGAAGTTTGAGGGGTGCTGAATTGAGGTACTCAGTGGTGGAGAGAGAAGCTCTAGCTATTTACTGGTCTGTGAGGAAACTTAAAAAATTGTTGTGGGAAGTGTCTTTGAGGTCAGGACTGATCACAAACCGTTGTGTGAAATTTTGAAGAAAAGAGGCATTGATGCCGTCTCAAGTAGAATCACTAAATGGGTTGTGGGTCTACAAGATTACGATTTTGACATTAAGTACCTACCTGGTATGGAAAACAAAGTGGCTGATGCTTTATCTCGACTTGTTCTTAGAGACAATGTAGATCTTGAAAATGAGCATGAACAAGATGAGGAAATGGTTTGTGCTATCGAGGAAAATATCATTGACAAGGTCAGATGGGAGAAAGCCTTACATGCAGACATTGATCTAATGAAAGTTTTAGAGTGTATTAACGTGGGTTGGAGAGTCAAACCCAAGGATAATGAACATTTGGAGAAGTTTTGGCATGTCAGAGATCAACTGTCTGAACAGAATGGTTTACTTGTCAGGGGTATGAGACTTATTCCCCCAAGTTCTATTAGGGAAGAGCTTATTTCTCTGGCGCATATAGGACATCTAGGGATTTCGAAGACTTTTGGTGGGCAGGGATGGATTTACAGGTAGAGCGGAAAATTAGGGATTGTGTAGAATGTGCTTTGAGTGAGAGAGCAGCCAAACCTAGGGTGCAGCCCATGATCATAAGGGATCGTCCTGATGGACCTTGGAAGGAAGTGGGGTTGGACATTGTTGGTCCTATTCGCTCTTCTGGTACAGAGTGGTATGTACTCGTTCTTGTTGATTTTTTCTCAAGGTGGCCTGAAATAGCCATCACTCGAGGAATTGAAACTAAACATATTATATCGTTCTTGGAAAAGCTCATTGCCAGAGAGGGAATACCCTGCACCATTCTTATGGACAATGGTGTCCAATCGGTTTCCAGGGAAATGGAAGAGTTCTTGTCTAGGCATTGTATTAAGCACAAGAAGTCCTCATTATACCACTCGGAGACAAATGGAATGGTCGAGAGATTTAATTGTGTGCTCAAGGAAACCATTGAAATGGCTAAGTCGGCTGGTTTAGATTGGCGTACTGAAATTTGGAGAAAGGTTGAGGTTTACAGATTATCTCCCCATGCTGTCACCAAAAGAACCCCTTTTGAGCTCTTTAGAGGTAGGTGTGCCAACACTATAGTTACACCTCCTTGGGTTAATGAAATGCAACCAGATCGATATGTTGAAAATGAAAAAAGTAACTGGAAGTTGGCAGAGTCCAAGAAAATTGAATCTAGAAAAAGACTTCATGACTTAAAAAAATGTGTTAAGAAAACTGTGGTGAAGGTTGGAGATTGGGTTCTCATAAAAAATCCTTGCAACAAAAAGTCATCTACAGCATTTTTTAAACCAATTCAAGTTATTAAGACTTTCGACAATGCCGTCAAGACTGCTGATCACTGCATCTGGAACTTGAACAGGGTGATGGTGGTTACGAAAGACTTTGTTTCTAACTCTAACAATTCTTCTGGGGTGTCACATCCAACCCCAAATGTTCCCAATGTCATTCAGAAGTCCTCCAGAGTTTCTTATTCTCCCTGCTCTTTAAAAGATTTTGTTAAATAGGTATGTTTAATTCTTTCTCCTTTGTTCCTCTTCTTCTCAGCTACTTTACTTTGTTATTTATCTTTATCCTCTTTAGTATGTATATTTTTGTTTATTTATTAAGAAGGGAGATGTGTGGCATCTTAAGGGTCTATACCTGTTGCCAGGTGCTTAGAAATGTTATGATGTGAAAAGGATCTGTGATCAGTAAGAGCCTAGTGGACATCCTTGTAACAGCTCCTTGTGGATGGGATCCTTTTATAAAGAATAAACCTACTTTCTACTTCAATTTGAGTCACCTGATTCTTACAAACCCGTTCCACGTTAAACCGCGCCATCCTGAACTGTCCCTTCATACCTTTTTTTCTCGCGCTTCTGATATCCCCAGCCTCGAGATCGTTCACCCGCATAGTTTCTGTTCTGCACATGCTTTGACTACTCACTGTGTCCCATTTGTTTCTTTTCCCCTTACCTCACCAGTTTTCGGACCCTTATAGAAGTTTAACGTGCACATATTCCTCCCTTTCCTTTCTTCACTCTCGCGACGTAAAAGGGAAAAACAAAGAAGGACCCTGAGGGAAGGGATCATGCTTCCAGCACAGTCTTCTACTGTAAGCCCTACAATCAACACAATTGCACCTGGGTGTGGTGGTAGAATAGAAACCACAAAACAGGGATACTTATTGTCACTATTTCCTCTTTTGGGGTTATCCTGCCTTGAGAGCCTCCTGGGGAGCCCTCTTTTAAACCATCGCCACGGAAGAGAAACGAGAGAAGAGAAGCATCGCTAACCGAAGACCTCCCTCCTTACGGCTGCACACCAAAGAACACACCAAGACTCTGTTTCCTTTCTTCTTGCCCTGTGGCTTTATTTACACCTATTGTTTTGACAATAAAACCCTCACTATCAACCCTCTACGGCCTCCACGCTTCTGTTTCCGCCCATCCCTCCGACAAACCGATAAAACCCGACAGAACCACTCTTTGTTTACTATCGACAGAAAGGAGCACTTGTGGAAGAATCCAATGAGAGGTAGTGTGAAAAGGCTTTGAGCTTTGCTCATTGGAAGGGACAAACTCAAGCTGGACAGCCTAAAACAAAAGGCCAGGAAACAGAAAGCCACAACATATGATTTACAAACCACAAAGCTAATGGCAAGTGAAAGGCGGAAAGCATTCTCAGGGAAACTTTCCGAATGTCCCCAAGATGTCTTTAGTAAACAAAACAGCTGCGGTGTCTGGTAGCGTTCGATCTAAAAAGCAGTGGTGGGTCACAAGTAATGCATCCATGCTCCAGGAATGGGACAGATATATGAAAAGGAGCGAAGCCTAGAGCATCCGACAAATAAAAAGCAAGCAAATGAGAGCACCAATGAAGCAAAACCAATGGTAGGCAATGGGTGGGCTCCAAGCCCACTGATAGAGAACAAAATATCTCAAAGAATAGAATGGGGCACTGAACTCTGTCATAAAATAAATTCCTTTGCTCCCAGCTTGAAAACTCCCACCGAGGGAAACTTCAATTAACTAAACATGAAATTAAAATGGTATAATTGAAATGCAGTGGAAAACTGTTTAAATTCTACTGGAGACTTAAGTCCCCTTAATTTTGAGCGAGGAAGTGTGGCTGGTGATGGAAAAATGAGTAAACATCGTGTGTAGCCTTTTAACCTTGCACAGCTCTCTTTTTAATTCGGTCTCAACTTTAAAGTCATATAGGCTATGCCAGTGTGTAAATAGAGTTTAGAGCTGCAAATCCCCAACAACAATAGCGGGTGGTGCTTCCTTAATTTAATCAGCCTCGCCCTTGGAAGAAACAAGGCACACGTTGTGCCAATGTTAAATTTCACTGACTAATCCGGAGGCAGGAACTAAAATATGGAAAAGGAAACAATGATTGAATGTACCTTCTAAGGCACCTAGTCTGAAAAAATGAGCATTATCAAGCTGACGATGCTTTGCTTAACATGCGTCCTTTTTTTGGCGAAAAAAATAAATAAAGTGTATTGCATGAATTTTGACTCCGGATCCACATACACAAAGTTCAACAAAATACAGATTTCAGACAATATTTGTACTTTTCATAGATTGTGGGATAAAGATTTAATGAAGCTTTTATTTTCCACATCAGGGTCCTCAAGCCGTGATGGCCAGTAACTTGGAGTGTGACGAGCTGGCCTGAAGCTGCCAAATTAGGTGGTAGAACCACCACAGTTATCCACATCGCCAATTTTTTATCGAAATTGTAGATAACATGTCAGTCCCTGAACTACTGGACCTTTACTACATGCAATTTTCAGATTCTAGGCCCTTTTATGCTCATATTTTCTACCTATCAGCAGGTGGAAAAAGTGAGCAGACAAGAATTTGGTTTTACCAAGTTTAGTTCAGCACCCCTTAAAACTTGTAAATAAGTAAGCGGATACAGAAGAAAATAAGCATAATTACCACTCCGCACACCTCAGAATGAGAACCCATTTGCTCAGAGGACAGGGCAACCCTGTCCATACACGGTTTGAGGAAGAAAACTGAAAATGTTTATAAAAACTGAAATTTCTTGTTGATAAAAATGCACTATTAGGGATGCTTAAACTGGAGGTAACAAAGGAGCATCACGGCAACTATAAAACACACTCAGAAGAATTATTTTTTAATTATTTGATGAGTCGAACAACATTTGAAAAGGCTCAAATGGCTTATTTTGCACCATTTTTGCTTCATCCTTTTGCTTGTTAACCATATTGATGCCAGTGGCGTTTGTCCTTATTTCGTAGAAAAATACTTGTTTCCAATTTTATTACTCCATTTTAAACTTGGATATGGATTTTATATGGTTTGCTTTCCTCTCGGAAATGGTATTTCCATTTCAAATAAAGTTCGGACACTCATGAGAATCATACCCATTTTAAAGTATTAATTGATGACTTTCTATTATGGCCACAAATTAATCTTTCGTTATAGCAGGATATAGGAATTCGGAGATCTTAGCCTCTCACTGCCAGGATCATTGCGTCCACAAACCTCACACACAAGTACTTGCTTTGATCTATAATTTGACTTTTGAGGGGATCGGCTACTTTCCAAGGGAGCTATTGTAGGAATTGTGCTGAGAAAAGCGGGGTCAGAAAATATCTTTATTTTTAACGTAACTCATTTTGACAGGACAAAACTTCTTTCTGATTTTTTGGGATATGTTGTAACATTTTCATGGAAATAATGGTATGATAAAGTTAGTAAAACACTTTTTCCGGAAAACTTTTTACTTTCACTTTAAAAAAGAAAGCACATTTTTTTTTCGCAAGTCAGGCCACTGAGTGAGTATTGGAGTACATCTCAAAAGAGACGCACCGATTGATAAAAGTATTTTCTAAAAAAAAACATGAGGGCTGTAATAAGAAATAAGACTAAAAAATGACTTGCTTAACACAATCGAATTGTAATATGAAAGATAATTGCCACACATGAAAGCCATGGTTGTGTGAGAGAGTACAATTGATTTCAAACACATTTGAAACTCCGGTTTGAAATGAGATTACTTACAGATTGTGAACCTAGAGTTGTGTTAAAGTTGGATCCCGATACAAAGAGACACAATTCAAAGACGATTAGACAAGAGCGATATTTGCAAGACTGGCATATCAAGGTGTGTGAGTGAACAAAGTTTTACTGCTATACAGTAGAAACACAAAATTGCAAAGAGAGATTTTATTGTCAGGCCTGCAAGAATAATGCGAGGGAAAACGAGCAAGCCAAAAGAGACACATCTGAAGCATCTACAGGAAAGAAATATTTCCCAGAGATGTCATCTGAGGTATGTCAGAGAATACAGTTTTACAGAGATACACTTGGAAACAATTGTGTTAAGAGAGACACTTTTTCTTGAATGACATGCTAGGTTTCACTAAGATAACACAACATACTTTACAAATTCCCAAAAAGAAATTCGCAATAAAAAGTTTTCCTCGGCAAAATATGTATAGATGCGGAGGATCCTATGGAGATGCTCGAATAGTACTTAGAATTGTATGAAGCAATCACCAACAAATACCATTCTCCAGAAAGCAAGAGATGCCCTGTCCTGTAAGAGTGCACAATGCACATCTCGCTTACAGGTCTGAGAACCTCAAGGTTTCCATTAATGGAACCTCGACCATCAGAAGAAACCCTTGAATTGGCACCTAGTTAGCCACAGGGCTGCTGGCCACCGTGGTGTTCACTCCCCTATTTAGGTATGATGGAAATGACTGTATTTACCTGTCCGGGAACGCCAGGCAACATATGGAGGTATCAGACAGGGACAGCATGCAATGGCCTTAAAATGCAGGGAAAAATACTTGTGCATCAGTGCTATTGCTTGTTGTTTAATTAAAGCAACTCAAGCTTTGGGCGTTTGTTGTAGAAAATAAAAACAATGCAATAACATAACAAGTGAAGACAATGCAACACAATGCATAGCCATTTTAACATCTGGCTTACAGAGTCCCCAGTTGTAACTAGGTAAGTGTTGACACAAAGGTACTCTCAAAACTGCTCCTAACTCTGCCACAAAATGTTATTGGATGTTCATTATCATCTAACATCTGCTTCTGAAGGACCTAAACGTTTAAAAATCTAGTTTGAAATTTCTGAGGTTACTATGTGATCCTGGCTGTATTTGTGTTTCTCTTCTCAGTTAGTCAGTCTGTTAAGTGGCAGATGGAATAAGAAGCATATGGTTGTCTAACACCACACAAATACAAACCCAATGTATTTTGGAGTGACTGAATTAGTTATAAACTGTAAAAATATAAAATGTAAGATAGGAATCCACAATTAAACTGGAATCCTGGGAGAGAATTCCCAAGTAAACATAAAACAAGTTGCCAAGAACGAAAACTACATCACAAAATAAACATACAGAAATCTAACCGCAAAGATAAAAAGCAAAACTGACAAAACAATACATATAACAAACTAACATGACAACTCAAATTAGTACCTAAGTAAAAAAACTATTGATTATACTCCAAATAAAAGTAAAGAAAATTGTAAAATTCGCATTTTTCTCCCCTCTGTCTCTTTCGTGTTTTTCCTCTCACTTTCTTTCTCTCATTCCCCGAAACTTAACAAAACCCTAATGGAAAGCGAAAGGCCACAAAACGTTAGACAGAATCCCCAAACAATTTGAATCCCCTGTATTAGCTCAGCAGTCTAGTGTTGGTGTTCCCTCTCTTGGCATAGTCCTAGAAAGACTTGGTAGAAACTGCCTGGATTTGGCAAGATATGTGAGATTTTATTTAAGAGTTGTTAAATCTTATGGTATCACACTTAGAGAAGCAGACTATAATATGCACTTGATCCACTGTATGATATTTGCAGATAATAGAAATACATTAGTTAAGAGTACCTACCTGCACATTTGGAGAGGAAATTTGGAGTAGAGCGCTTGAAAAAACTATTTTCCTGAGGGAAGTACTAGACAGCAGAAATGAAGATTGTGTTGGGAACGGTCATGAGTGCATGAGGAAAACAATCAGAGGAAGAAGGGCCATCAGTTCACCAACTTACGGAGTAGTTCCAGTATTTAGAAATCAACCCATCTGTCTGACAAATTAAGTTAGAATTTAGATGTGTTGAGTTGGTAAGCTTAAGCGGGAAAGTTTCAACAATTAAGGTCTGACAGCAAGACACAACCTCAGGACATGAATGGAACTAAGGGCAGAGCTCTGCATCAGCCCAGATTTGTGACTCATGCAAAAAAAAAAAAAAAAACTCAAAAGGATAACTTTATTTTGCCCACTGGAACACTTGCTGACATAATGTATTAATAGACCACCATACGGGGCCTCGTGATGAGTAGAAATTAAAATACTGTGAAAGCATGGCTATTTGGGTGGGAAACTGTAGGAAAAGAGAGAGAGGTAAAATAAAGAAACTCATTCTCCCGCATTTGAAGATATAAGTTAAGGAACAAAAGAACGAACCATCTCCGACATAAGCAATGCAGTGATATTGTGAGCATTCCTCTTGTCCACTTGAGCAAGGAAAATATAAAAAATCTGCTTCCTCTTTAAAAAAAGTTTGATCCATACATTACAAAATTAAGAATAATGTGCAAGGGCCTGAAAGGTCATTTTTCTATATAGGGTGTGCTCTTCTGTAACCCACAACCACTAGCAACTGAACACTCTAGCATACAAACTTAACTACATCTGTAGAGATACAATGTGACTGTGAGGAAGGACATTCTATGTACTCTGTTGTGTTAGATTCCTTCACTATATTCAAATCCCTTCACAACTTGCTCTGTGGGAGAATGTTGGTTGGTTCTGAATATCAAGTCTTTGTGGAGGGCTTGTGGGGGAATGGGCTCCTTGTTACTTCTGCCAAAGACAGTAGACCTAACACAGTCTGAGGGCTGAGAAATAGATAAAGTACTAAAGAGAACATCTGCAGTCACAATTGAGACCTGGTCAACTGAAAGGTCAAAAAGATTACCAAAACAGGAGGAAGTCTAAAAATAAGGTGAATCGTTGTGCTGAGCCTGTACCCAAGCCAGCCTTGCATCATGGTAAAATGCAGTGCATAACAAAACTTTGGATGATGATGTTTCCCAGACTTTGCCATGTTAAATGGATATTTCATTTTTATACCTCTGTAGCTGGAAAACTCCTTCTACACCCAACTTGTGAGGATTGCTTATATCAGTCTGTGTTTCTTCTCTTAATGGTGTTGCCATGTGCTGACCTTGTACAGAGTGAGAAATGCACGTCTGAATGACTGGTAAGACAGCACCCCTACTGTTTCTCTTGGGAACGAGACAGACTATGTTAACAGTGCTGAACACTGATGCAACTCCAGAGATTGTTACATTATTAGAAAGTAAAGTTCAGCATTCTGATGAAAGTGTTACTGGATTAAGCAGGCAACTAAACATACGAGGAACAGAACTTGTCCAGGAATGGAACTATGATCTGACCACCTTGCCTTTGCAAAATTGGCACAAATGCATTAATTAGTGGATTCTTGGGTGTAGGGAGGCTTACTAATGCAGCAAATCTAAGAGGTCACCCTGACAAAAGGAGACTGTGGATCAAGGTAGGAGAATAAGGACCTAAGATGAAATTTAATATCCTGATGTATAGATGCAATTGAAATTTAGAGGATTTAACCAACTAATTCTCTTTTTACCCTCCCGAAAAAGAGCAATGAGACTTGTGTGACAAAAACCCAAGGTTCAATCATTCCAAGTCCAGGCAATGCAGGCACAACATGATCCAAAGTCTGAATCAGTCCGGACAAGACATATCATTCAGGTTGTACATGAATGCACTGGTATATCAAAGTCCACAATAAAATGACCGGAAACACTTTTGTTGATTAATCAGCTCAGAAAAGGAGAAAAAACGGTAACAAATGACACCTAAATTTATGGCAGTGCTAACAGTGGTAGAAAGAGTACCTAATATCTCTGGCCACCATCAGGAGGACCACTGAAAATCAAAGCCTTCTCACTAGGCAGGTTTCACCAGTTGGAAATCATTTTAGAGTCTACTCTACAGCGACCATACATGCAGGATATATGAAATGGGCAAAGGCCAGATCATCATGAAATGGTGATTAGGGGGTTGGCATACACTATTTAGGGTGGCATGAATGCAGCCAAAGGCATAAAGTAAATATTTAAGTGATTAGGTCTTCGAGAGATGCCCACAGGAACCACACTGGGAAGGGAAGAGGCAACAGAGGAATGACCGGGAGGAAGATGGACGACTTGGATTGTGAACTTTGTTTTAGTGACAACATTTGATATTCATTATTCGTAGCCACTCAAGTGAGAGGTACCACCGAAGCATCCTGAGACGCTTACTAATTTCCCTTATATTTCTACAACAGGATACAAAGGAGAAGTCAACCATGCCGACCAGAAAGTCTCAATCGCAGGACAACAGACCTAACCTTAATGCGCCACTTGCGCCTATTACAAGATATTACTGTCCAAGTGTTTTTGTATTTCTATAACCGCCCTCTAGGAATAAAATTAAACATAGCCGATAATCCAATAAAAAATCTGTTCAAATACTGTTTAGCGCATGAGAACAGCAAGTCGAGCTAACTCTCTTTTTGGGCAATGCTTTGTTCCTTTTTGTTAGCTAATTTTTATACTGGCTATCATCTAAATGGCTTTACAGTTGAATAGACAGGTGACTACCTGTCTCTTCACAGTACATCTTTTGTTTAAAGGTTAACAGGTGTGGAATAATGATAACAATAAGGGTACTGTAAGAAAATAAACAGGCTGCAAGTTTTGGTTTCTAGTTTTTTTTTTTAAACAATGGAAGCAATATTCAGTCACACAAATCTTTCCGTTGTTCACGTTTAATTACACGCATGGCAAACCACACAGACCTGCCCGCATACGTTGATGATTAAATGATTTAATTTCAGCTCCATCAAAAACAACATTTGGAAAGTAGATAGGGTCTTTGCCAAAAACACAGATATACATCCAACAACGTCAATTTAGGAAATTACTGCAGAAAAGAAGGAATATGATTCTTAATGCTGGGATTTAGATGGTCAAACGAGATGATAAAATGGAGCTTTCTTTATGGTGATGCCAGCTCTTGTGCTTGATAGGCATATAGAATAATTTTCTGTTCTTTCAGAACTGTTCTAACAAAGGAATTAGTATTTTCTCCATTGAAAAGGCAACCATCAAAAAACAGCTTCACTTGGGTAATACAAAGCAGGGCACAGACATAGGAAGCACAGAAAGATACAGAATGCCCAGAAAAACAACTTAAAATAGTCGGTGTACATCTGTGATTCACTGTCTTTGCATGTGTTAGCACATAAAAACTGGGCCAGTTGGCTTTGCAAAGGTTTGTTGTCAATGTGCACGAGGGTTATAGATTTTCCCATTTCCGCCTTACCTTTAGCACAGTGAGGCAGCTCTAAAAGAATTTTGAAAGAAATAAAGTGATCTGTCTAATAATTTGACAGCATTAAAGGTGAATATTTGCTGTTCCCTTGTGAAAATCAGATACAGATTAGAGCCCATATAGTGGACAGGAAGAACACAATGTTGGCGTGTGATGTTTCACAGGAAAGATTTGAGAAGGGATGTGAATATTTTTAGGCAATTTTGTGCAGTGGAGGTTGAAATCTCCCAATAGTATCTGGCCATTTGAAAAGGTGAACTCATCAGTACTAAAATCAAGAAAACATCAATAAAACTCATTTTTTGATGCCTGGCGAGCAGTGTAAAGTGTTCAACCTGCATGGTCTGGGAGCTGTGTTTATAGTCTCCACAGTGAGGCACAGGATCAAAGACGAGTCTATTGAATTAAATAATTTGCATTAAAGGGACTTAAATTAGATGAAAGCAACCCCCCCCCCAGTTTTTTCTACTCAGTTGAAGTGGAGGAGTTTGAATTCTAGTGATTGGATAAGATCAAATAGTGTCAAAAAGGATGTGCGCAGCGAGGACACCACAAGTGCCATTCGGTCAAGGTCACGGTCTAGGCCGAGGGTTGATATAGATGATGCATTAGAGACTCGGATCTACAGTTCTGGAGGGCAGCTTATATGTGTAGCCTGCATTGGTGGGTTGCCGAGGGAGTGCTGCGGGGCGGTGAGGCGGGGCGGGGGTGGGGGAGGGGCAGGGTGGCATGGGTAGTGGAGTCCGACATACGACGGACAGGAGTAAGGTAAGTAATTAAATAAATAAAACAATTTACCTTGCGCTCGCTGCATCGCCAACTCGGAGATGCAGCGTGCGCAAGGTAAATTGTTGTATTTATTTAATTACTTACCTTACTGCTGTCTGTCGTATGCCGGACTCCACTACCCCTCCACGCTGCCCCCGCCCGCCCCGCCACCCCGCAGCACTCATTCAGTGAGCCACCACTGTGTATAGGAGATGGCAAGTGTTATGAGAGCAGGGGAGTGTAAGACTACAGCAGATTTTTAAGGAGTTTGTTGTAATAGAGGGTACTTGTAGATAGCCTAGGGGGTGTAGTGTCTCTGAGAAGATGTTCCACACACCCTGGAGTCTGATCTGGTATGAAATCTCTTTGTTTTAGGTTTGGTTGCAAAATGTGTTGGCTATTTATTGAGATGTTTAGGTTGACCATGGGAAGCACATTCAATATGGACAGCTACAATACACAGCCATGAATATAACTCAGTACAGAGAGAGGATGTCACATTAGATATACAAGAAGTGCCTCATTATGGCCATGCGTTTGATTTGGATCACAAAGTAGCAAAATCATCAATGGTATAACAATAGCATGAGTGCCGGATACCTTTAGGTGCACAAACCACTTTTAGGTGCAAAATCACCCTTGGTATCACATGCAGGTGAACAGTCATTTTTAGGTGTGAAATCACCATCATCAGGAGTGTGAAAATACTTTGAGGAATAATCACATTTAAATGTAAAAACACATTTAGGTGCATATTCATATTAATTGGAAAACCACAGTTGTTGCAACATCAGCAGGGATGTGCAAACAACTCTAGATGCTAAAACACAGCAAGGTGAAAAATGAAAATTTGCTGCAAACTCATCCATGGTGAAACACCAACAGGAGGGTATAGACACATTTGGACAAAACACACTTTTGAGCAAAAATCATATTTATGTGCACACACACAGCTAGGTACAAAAGCACCAGGCGTGTTATCATGTTCCTCAAACGTTACTAGGTCACACCGGGTATATTTCCTAAACTCCCAAAGGAAACTACTGCATTTTTGGACAAAAGGACAATTGGCCTAGTCTCGCACCACTCTTAATGAGCTATACGGTTAAAACACACCTGTCAGACATCACTCACCTGAAGGTGATTTTTCATAGCACAGGCCAAACCGCAAAATAATTATGCATACAGTGCTGGTATTTTACAAGAAGCGTATTATTTTTGTATGTATTATTCTACAAACCATACATGTAATCGACCATAATAATTATGAATATCAATCAATCAATAGTATCTTTATTCGGTTACAAATACATATCCATAAAAGTACAGACAGACAACAACATGTGCATTAATAAGTATCCAGCGGCAAAGGCGGCATTAAAAAAATTCCAATTAAAACTGGTCCGCCAGTGGTGCAATACACAAAATGATAAAAAGAAAAAGAAATTCATCGGAATATTTATATACCAAAAATAAAAAATTGAGGTTAAGAACAAGATGAGATAAGCATGATTCATCGGGGGCACTTAGAATTACGAGTGCGCACTGCCGATTTCAAAAAGGAACCAACCCGAATGGTTAGCTCATCATCTATCAAAGCAATAACCTTCCTATATGCTGTCTTGTAGTCAATCACAGGTGAAGCCTTAAAATATGGTATCAAAAACTTTTTGGTAAGTATTAAATAGCAGCTACAAAAAAATAAGAAGTGCAGCATAGATGGTTTGTGTTGGCTGTTGCAAGGACATGGCAAATAGTCGAGGTTAGAAATATACCCCGCAGGGAAAGAGAGCATAAATTTCATGGTATCAATCCTCAGCCAGAAGAGTAAGCCCCTTTCCCAACGCCAAATAGGTATTAAAAGATAGCTACATTGTGCGTACAAAATATTCTCAATACGCATATATCTAGCGATGGACGGTTTCTTAATCTCTATGTCAAGTCTGGCATTCCTATAAGATGTATAAAGAGCCGTTTGGAGGGATTTCTTACTAGTGGTACCAAGGTCTAAGGGGTTTGAGAATAAATATTCATGGTTCACACTGGTTAAACTATTATGGACAGCAGACAGCCAGGGTATTTCCATCCCCCTATCACATTTTAAACAATCTGATATAATCTCCCTAGTAAATTGGGCCGCGGGATTTCTCCAAACTCTGAGCCAAAATAATGCGGGGCGAGCCTTAATATAGTCTTCGATATATGGCAAGTTAAGTTCGCAGTGACAGGCATACTTTGAGGAGGAAATGGGTACACCCAAGATTTTACGACAAAATCTTTTCTCTTCTTCCTGGATGTTACCACAATTAGTATAGCCCCAAACTTCGGCGCCGTAGGTGGCAGTTGGTATACATTGAAGTTTAAAGGTTTTAACAGTGGCAGATACACCCTCTGTATTCCTCGGCTTGGGCAAACCGAGTATCATATTAATCGAGTTGGCAAACTTTCTCCTGAAATAAGCCACAATCCATTAGAGGGAAATACCAACCCTAGATAGGGGAAAGTGCGAGTGCTTTGTAAACTGTTTGAATCTAAAACAATCAATATGTTAAAATACTTCTTCGACCCACACGCCATTAAAAAAGATTTTTTTTAAATTGGTGCATATGTCCAAACCAGCCATGAAATTGACGAGAGCTTTTGGTGTCCGGCCCATTAGCACTGCATCATCGGCGTATAACAGGACGGGAAGTTTGTTGCCATTGATGCAGGGAACATCGTGGGTAAGTGTTACCAAAGACTTATTCAGGTCATTGATGTACAAGATAAATAGGAGAGGGGCCAGGACACAACCCTGCCTGACCCCTCTCCCAAATTCAATGTCCTTGGATACCTCACCATCTCTGCTAATACGCACCCGGGCGTGTAGGTCTTTGTGCAAATGGGCTAAAAGATGTACAAGGGGCTCATCCAGGCCATAGTTTAAAAGAATAGTCCAAAGCCCTGACCTGTTAACAAAGTCGAAGGCCGACGTGAGATCCATAAAGGCTAAATTATATAGGTTTTTTTTGGCAATGTTTTATTTACCAATAATCAGGTTGAGGTTGAGGCACTGCTCAACAGTGCCAATATTACTTCTGAACCCCAACTGACAAGGGTGTAGGATCTGAACTTCCTCTGCCCATGACCTAATCTTGTTATACAGGACCCTCCCTAACATTTTCAGCGTATTGTCGATCAGGGAGATCGGCCTGTAACAGCTTGGATTAGAACGGTCCCCCTTTTTAAAAATCGGCACAATAATACTGGAGGACCATGTGTTGGGTATAGTGGGATTTGTAAGGTTATTAAAAACGTTCAACAATAAGGGCGCCCAGAAGTCTGGCTGACTTTTAATAAGATCAATGGGCAAACCGTCATAATTATGAACAACTTAGCAATCAAAATAGTTATCAGAGTGAACATAACATGCATTCCAATCATTTTTTATCTTCTATGCATAAACATTAGTCTACAACTTGCTTAAGTTAACAACAGATGACAAAAGCTCCTATATTTCTAAGATCAAATATGCAGAGTCATATACAGCCCCTGTGTACCTCTGTGCCGATAGGACAGAAGTTGCCCGTCAGTATCCCTCAAGTTACCAGTCCATTTGCCTAGCATCCCCAAATCCAAACACTGATAGGTTTTAGACCTTTTTCATTTATCGTATTCTATGGTGTGAGGAGGGGCTCTATGATCGGCTTTGTTGAACAGAGCAATAAAATAATGCCTCTTTGCTGATTCCAGGAAGCACACAGAAGCTGCTACTTTCAGTATCTAAAGAACACAAGAGTGGTATTAATGTATGGCGGATCGCACCTCAGAAAACAATAATCAGGTTGAGCGGTTCAAATGTTTTTCTTAATTTCCTAATTTACACATAACAATGAAGCAATTTGTTGTGGTGCCACTAGTGATAACAAATGCGCCTTACTACCTTAGGTGCACAAATACAAAGATCCTGTAAACAGTCACTATGTGAAACAATATCATATACAAGTATCCCGGCACTCCAAAGTAATGTCCTATTCTAACCTGTATACGGCCATTATGGACAAACTACGTTTCATTATATCAGTACATCACTGGCAATAAACAAAGATGGGTTTATACAAAAAATACTCTTTTTAATACAAACAAGACATTGTACAAAACATCACAGTTTTTCAAATAAGACCACAAAAACCCATTGTCCCTAGACAAGCATAACATTTAGGAGACTATTCATAGAGGGTATTTGTAGGTTTACAGTCTTGATCCGAATACGCAACAGCCGACACGTGTTTAGTCACACCAGGTGACTTTCTCAAGGCTGTGGAAACAATAACATAATATCATGTATACTGTTCATATTAATATGTAACAGATAGCCCCATTTCTAGGTGATCGCTTCCACCATGGGGCTTACTGAGAATCTTTATGAATAGAAAAAAGTGTTTGAGTCAAGAACAAAGAAGTAGGTGCTCAAGAGTCAGAGAAAAGGATTTGTTTTCCCAGAAACACCAAGATGTACTGACCAAATAACAATAGAGAGAAAATTGCAGAGAAGAAACAAAGACCCACTATCTCACCGTGCAACAAGTTCTAAGTGACTATAGAAGATCACCAATCCCTAGTGCGTGAAACTTCAAGTCACTAACCTTATCGAAATTATTCTTTTCTGTGACTATAACGGTCCTATTGCCCCAAAGTGATTTGCCATTCACAGTCCAGATTTCACCAATATTCTGTGAAGAAAATGTCATAGCACCCAAAGGTTATCTTTAGGACTCATGTATATCCATATTTTTAGTGTTAATTGTTTGACATCGGGGTGCTGTATATACTCACTTCCTAGTTTACTAGCAATGTCCGCATATCCCAAAAGTTAGGATACCAGAAATTCACCTAAACCGGTAGTTCCAAAAGTATGTACCATAGATCTCTATTAGGCAAGAGAGAGGGAGAGTGCAATTTAGATGACCCACCCCAAAACTATGCATATCATGACAATCCTTCGACACAGACTTATCATACCTGTTTACATGTCTGTTTTTTCTATATTTAGCGTGCATTTGTAGTGCCCAAAATGACAGAATCAACGTTGTGTTTGCCCCTTTTGGGAACTCCTCTTTTTGTAGTTCAATTACCAAAGGTGTATGTAGCCCTGTAACATTTAGAAAGAATATATATCGTTCAGGCAATTTGACAAAAGAGCATATCTGATATTGCATTATCTGTCATCCTCCCCATTTGAAATTCTACTTACTTTAAAATGTCTTATATACGGCAGCCATTTTTGAATTCCTAACAGGCTATAATAGGCCCCTGTAGATAAAAATGTAAGAAACAAGATATGTTGTAAATTGTAGTAGGCGGCTATCCTCCTAAATATTGTGAGAAGACTAGTAAAAATAATATGTAAGTCACTGACAACAGGTCACCTCATGTGTACCCCTTTTTTAAAAAATTCGGAGAAAACGATTTGCATCAAAGGCCACTGTCTGCCAGCAAACAATAAAAATACTTCCTGTTAATTGACAAGCATTGCGGATAATGCAGTTATCAGAAATACGTAAAGGCTGCTGACAACAGGTCACCTATTGTACACCTGTGTCATATCGTACCCGTTTCTCCATTTATGTAAAATTAGTGAAAATGCCACTTAGTTGTCAAAGCCCCCCAACGGGTAACCGGCAATATGAGTAAATGCATGTTGCTATAGTATGTTAATCCAACTCCTAAACAATGTATAAACATTTAGGCATTTACCCGGTCCAAAGTGCGATAATATCCGCGTTGTGTTTAAAAAGGATGCGCCGCTAAAATGTTTAGGCAACTCACCCCATGCTCGATGTAGGAATCCGACAGCATAAGCTTTGCGGTATGCGTCTGATGCAAAGTGATAAGAGGGTTGTCATTCTCTATTTAAGCGATACACTCCATTTGAAAACCGAAAGTGAGTTTAAACGGGGATTGTTATTCCCCTTCACTGTTTCTCTTCTCCCATGCACTTTTAATGTGTGTATAATGGGCTATATGTGGCGGCCTTATTTGAAAGGAGTGTGTTTTTACTAAAGATATAGTTGAAAGCGCAGTTTGTTCAACAAGAGAATTTAGATATCCTGGTGTCTTTACCAACTTCTTCACGCAGATTCACATTAAACTCTAATCTGGAAGAAATTTTATGCCACACAGAGAATATTTACTTAGCATTTAACTCATGGGTATTATTGAGATTAGGCCTTTCTCGTGTAATTACTTTAATTACATACGAAACAATCCCAAATAAATGGTGCAAAAAGTGCACATATTATTCCCTTCTATCATTAGGACAAATATAGTGTTAGAATCCATAAAACACACCCAGTACATGGAGAATTGTATTTAAAGAGAAAGTTGCGCCGGGAGGAAAGTCCCTCCACCATTTGTTTATCAAAAGAAAGAAAGGTAAATATGTGAAAAGTGAGATAGAGAGACAATTCATATAACAGATTTACGTCAGTCCATTGTATTATCTTCTCCAACAGTTATTTTGAATAAACTTTATATACAAATACATTCCATTAGTGAGATGTTAATACCAGCATAAATTACAGTAATAGCTTCTTTCAAGTTTTTTCAACAATATGAACGCAGACCCCTCAGAATCCACTTTTCATTTCACGATACTCCTTATGTTCTGCACTGATAAAAAATTGGTAACTTTTATTCTGTTAGGAATACATGCAGTTCTTTATCAAAATTGAGCCCAATCTCTACAGCCCGTAGTTTGATAATCCATTGTGTTTCTGTTTTTCTCAACCTCAATGTCCTATCTCCCCTCCTTGGGCCACTCGGTGTATGCGCAATACCATGAAACCTGATTCTTCTGATATCGTCCAAGGTATGACTTTGATTAAAGTGCACCGCAAAGGGGTAACTGCAATTGTTGTTGCGTATGGTGCTCCCCACATAAATAAGTCCGCAGCAACAAATGATGCAATAAACCACATGGTTGGTGTTACAATTCATAAATTGTTTGATCCGATGTTTGACGGCCGTATTGTATTCAAAATCTTATTTGTTTTGAACTGGCAAATGCTACAATTAGTGCATTTGAAGAAGCCCAATGATTTGCACGGTAGCCAAGTGGCACTTGGCTTCTTGGGGGGCATATAGCTGGGACACAAAAGTTCTCTCAAAGTTGTGCCCCTTCTGTGTGAGACAGTGGGTTTGTTGGCAATATATTTCTCTACTGCTTTATCTAACTTTAGGATGTGCCAATGTTTCTGAAAGATATTGTAAATTTGGTGGCTATGTGTGTTATAATCTGTCACCAAAGCAATTTTACGTTCCTAGTTTTTTGTCTGTCTTTATTTCCTGATTTTAGTGGGCAAGATCTTGATTTTTTCTGTATTTTAGTTTTGGCACAATCCAATGTCACTTGTTAGTATCCTCTACTTTGGAATCTTAATTCCAATTTCTGTAGTTCCATAAGGAAGACCGAATCCTCGCTACAGTTCCTTTTGAGTCTCGTCATACTTTCGATAAGGTTAGTGACTTGAAGTTTCACGCACTAGGGATTGGTGAACTTCTATAGTCACTTAGAACTTGTTGCACGGTGAGATAGTGGGTCTTTGTTTCTTCTCTGCAATTTTCTCTCTATTGTTATTTGGTCAGTACATCTTGGTGTTTCTGGGAAAACAAATCCTTTTCTCTGACTCTTGAGCACCTCGTTCTTTGTTCTTGACTCAAACACTTTTTTCTATTCATAAAGATTCTCAGTAAGCCCCATGGTGGAAGCGATCACCTAGAAATGGGGCTATCTGTTACATATTAATATGAACAGTATACATGATATTATGTTATTGTTTCCACAGCCTTGAGAAAGTCACCTGGTGTGACGAAACACGTGTCGGCTGTTGCGTATTCGGATCAAGACTGTAAACTTTCAGTATCTACTCTGGTCTATAATACAGGATCTACGCAGGGTCAATTACACTGAAGCGGATCTCTAGCCATCATCTAATGCTAAATTCTGCAGCGAGGAAACATCAGTTATATAGCGTTTTATAATGAGTAACAAACATTATGTGGAAGTCAAGAAGTTAGTTATCTGTTGCTTTTATCAACTTCTCTTGTGCTTTTGAATGTGTTGACCCAGATAAATTATGGAATAAGTTACAAAAGGCGAATCGCCCTGGCTTCTTATTAAAGACAATTCGAAACTTTTTTTTTCTGAAAAACTTGATTATTTTCTGCCTAAGATAGGTAAAGTTCTCCTGACCAGGTTAATGTACGTGGATTATTTAGCCGTACTAGACCTTACTCTAGATGGGCTCCAACAGCAGTTTAAAGCTGTGGCCAAATACGCTAGTTCTCATAACTTAACAGTCAATAAAAATAAAAGCAAAATAACGGTTTTTGGAGTCCAAAGTTTGTACTATCCTCCCCATTGGTTAGTAAACAACACCATGTCGATCACTTTACCTTGGTGCCTCCATGGTGAGCATTAGTCAGCAAGGCAATTTCATTTGGGCTAGGACTATTTCAATCTTGTAACCCTTTTAGGAAAATGAGATGTTCTATCCTTCATAAAAATACATGTAGCAAAATTTCCTGCATTAGCGTTCTATGAGGCGGAACTTCAAAATTCTAATACTTAGGAAGAATGGGTACTAAATCTTTGCAAATTATATCTGGGCTTGAAAAACCTTTACCAGTAGAGGTTATCCAATTGGAGCGAGGTGTGCCTGGTATTCAATTCAAAGGTTATGCACAAATAATACACTTTTTACAATTATTGGAGTAATGGGACAGGTGGCCTATTAAAAGTTTTAATGTGGAAGGAATTAAGACCCTGGAATTGCTTGTTTTTACAAAGTCTGAGGTACTTGGTAAGGCTAACAATGAAGCTTTGGTTGACGTCTTAAATTACAGAAATAAGTTATTAATATGGTTTGCATTAAGTACTTTTTTGAAAAGCCTTGCTATTCTCAATTTTATTTCCAAGCAAAACTTGATAAAGTAGTGCAGAAATGTTATATGGATTTTAAAGTTGAGACTATATTTTGTTAAAATCAGATTCTGGTAATAAACGTTGGCTGTTCGTTCGGTAACTGTGTAAGTCAAAATTTGAACAATGTGCTTTTTTACTGTCCAGTAATATTAACTTTTTAAATAAGTTACTTAACTATGACTTTCGAATCTCCAAATGTTTGCTTGATTTCATAATTGGTATACTGTGCAGAGTTTAAGGTAATATTTGTTATTGCTTGTTTAGTTTAAAAAATATATTTTTGCTATTTGAATTTCTACTGTGTGCTTGTTGTTTATGGTGTATTTCTGTGGACATATAACCTAATAAAAGTTGAATTGAGCAGCATGGTATATGGTGGTCGATGGAGGACAGAAGGGCTCCCTGCTTAGCTTCCATACTTTTTACAGAGGATAGTTAAACAAAGCCTGCATTTTGTTTTCAGGCATCACAAGGAAGCTGCTACTTTCTGTATCTTCTCTGTATCACAGGAACTGAAGCACATCTTTAGCTACAGTGCTAAATGCTTCAGAGAGTGGAAATACACCTTTTTATGGTCTGACTGGAAAGTCCAGCTATTGCCAGACAATTATGTGATAATCACCAAGAAAGGAGCTTTGGCACCTCCCATATGTTGGGCGTGAGTAGTAAATGTTTTGAGTAAGCAGAAGTTGTGTGCTGCCACAATAAAAGTGCTTGCTCTCCACCAGATGTGATTATTTTGTTTATTTATCCAGCTGCCTGAACTTGAACTTGCAGGGGCATAGGCAGGGTATCACAATGCAACATGAAGTGTCCTAGATTTTTTTTTGATAATGCTTTTTATTATCATTTTTACAACAAACAAAAAACCACGGCTCATCACATTACACTTATGTAATCGACAGTATTTGTGCTGTCCAGTTGTGGGATGTACATCCTGTTCTCAGAAGGGGTATCTGTCGTTACAACCCATATATCGTCTCTGCACTGTGATGCCGGGGGGAGAACCGGGGAAATGAAAAAACAGGGGATGCTTTGCGGGGGGAAGCCAAGATGTGGGCCATGAGTATGGTGTCTGGGTCAGTTCAGCTGCAGTGTGCAAATGGTGGGACTTTGTTTGTAGGCAGGCGCCAGGACAGCCGAGCCAGCGGCAGTAGGTCGTGTAGTGCCCCCAGGGGGTTTTGAGTGTCTCACTCGTTAGCCGGGGAGACGGGGGCAATGTCATGTGTGCTCTCATTCGAGGTACATGCTTCTAGGTCCGTAGTGGTATGTTGAGATGTGCCCGAATCGGCATGCGATTGCAAGTGCTGGAACTGGTGTGATAGTATGGCCCATTCCATAGATATGGGATGCTTTCTCAGTCCTTTCACCTCCTCCTCCAGGAGTGTTTCTTCTTCCGCTGCCGCCCATTTTTTCACCGCTTTCACCCATGCCTCTACAGGGGGGCCTAATGGGGCTCCCCAGTTCATGGCAATGCTTCTTTTTGCTAGCAGCGTTGCTAGGGTGACGAAGCGGATGGGTACTTTGTGTGTTTTTGGTCTACGGAATATTCCGAGAGCGACCGCCTCCCAGGTGTGTATATCCGGAAGGCCTGTAAGTTTTTTAAGTGTCTTGAGGACTACTGACCAGAACTGTCGGAGGGTGGGGCAGCTCCAGAACATATGGTGAAAGTGTGCATCTGACGAGTGACATCTGGGGCATAGGAATCGAGTGTCCGGGTAGAACCGCTGCAGGCGCGCTGGCGTTAAATACGCTCTATGTAAGACATAATACTGTATGTTTTTAAAACGTGCGTTCCTTGATACTTTGTTAGGGAACTCTAGGGCCCTCTCCCACTCCCTGTCGTGTAACTGACGTTCAAGTTCGTCCTTCCATGTGGCTCGGAGAACAAGTAGTGGTTTATTCGCTAGCTCTCTTATAGATTTATAGATCCATGTAACTAAGTGCCTACCTGTACCCACATGTAGGATAGTGTGAATGACCGGGTGGGTCTTGGGCTCGCCTGTGGAGAGGTCCACGTGTGGGCGGAAGTGTTCTAGGAGCGGTCGGTGGGTTAAGAACTGTCCCGCGGGTAGATCATAATCCTCCGTGAGCTCGTCATAAGGTCTAAGCTGCGCTTCTGCGAACAGTGCCACCGCGTCTGTTATATCGCATTCCGTTCACACTCGGAGCATAGCTGCTGTAAAGTATGTCTCCCGCTTGGGCCAGCCGACAAGCGATAGCCGTGGGGAGTAATGTGGGGTCCCCGTCGACATGCGGTGGATTCTTTGCATACATCGGCGGGCCACTGACACCTGTAACGGATATGTCCGTCGAGGTTTAGTACCTGGGAGCAGTAGGCGACGCAGTTCTGGGGTTGGGACCCGACCCTGGGACGTATGAGTTTCTCCCATATTCCTACCCGCCATCCAGTACGACAGCCATTGTAACTGCGCCGCCAAAAAATACGACTCGAAGGAAGGGGCGCCTAGGCCCCCTTGTGTAGTGGGCAATTGCAGCGTAGTGAGGGCTATCCGGTGTCTGTGCGTGCCCCAGATGAGTGTACGGAGGAGCGAGTCTAGGTCTCGAAAAAAGGCCCTAGGCGGGACCACCGGTAGATTCGCAAAGTGGTACAGTAGACAGGGGGCGACAATCATCTTAGCTATGGCCACACGGCCTATCGGGGCCAGCGGGAGATTCTTCAAAAATTCCACTGCCGATCTAATACCGGCCAGCACTTTGCGCTGGTTGCCCTCATATATGTCCGTGGGGGAGTGGTATAGACGAATGCCGAGATACCGGGGGTGTGTGTGCTCCAGGGTAGGTACTGCGGACCGACTCGCACCTCCAGCGGCAAGAGGTTGGGGTGCAGAGGATATACTGCAGATTTGTCCCGGTTTACTTTAAGACCGGAGGCCTCCGCGAACTCAGTTAGGGTTGTCCATAGGGGTGTGAGGTCTGTGGTGATATCACGTATATATATTAAGAGGTCGTCCGCATACATGGAGACGCTATGGACGGTGTTCGTTATGGAGATGCCCCATTCGGTCCCCTCCACCCGTAGTCGGATTGCCAGTGGTTCCACAGCCAAGGCGAAGATCAGGGGAGATAGTGGGCACCCTTGTCTCGTCCCTCTCTCCACCCTGAACTTTGACGATAAGTATCGGCCCAGTCGAATACGGGATGTGAGCGCGGTATAGAGAAGCCTTGTATACGCGAGGAGGGTTGGGCCTATCCCTACTCGCTGCAGCACCGCGAATAGGTATGGCCAAGTAAGAGTATCAAAGGCCTTTTCGAGGTCTAAGATTAAGCAGGCCGCGTTACGGTGTGTATGTTCCACTTGATCCTGAATATGGAACAAGCGCCGTATTTTTTGCGACGTATTTCTGCCGGGTACAAACCCACACTGATCTGGATGGACTAAGGGTCGCAGAATTTGTTCGTACCTCTCCGCCAGAATTTTCCCCAGTATTTTGCAGTCGGCCGAGAGGAGCGTAATTAAACGATAAGAGGACAGCTGCAGCGGGTCTCGATGGGGCTTAAGGAACGTCACTATGACCGACTCGCGGAGGGAGCTGGGCAGTGCTCCCCACTCTAGAGCGACCGCGAACATCTCAGTGAGGCGAGGAACTAGTAGGGGGGAGAAGGTGCTATAATATTCTAGAGGGAGACCGTCAAGACCCGGTGCCTTGTTCCGCACTAGCGCTCGAATCGCGTGGGTGACGTCAGACGATGTTATTGTAGTGTCTAGGGTGGTTTTCTCTGTTTCTGAGATGTGTGGGATAGATAGGGGGTCTAGAAAGTGGCCGATCGCTTCTTGTCTGAGCTGTGACGGGGTGCGGTAAACTATAGTGTAATAATGCTGGAATGCAGTTACGATGTCCAGTTGGGAGTGCACTAGATTCCCGGAAGGGTCTATTATTTCGGTGATGGGTTTTGCTTCCGTGTCCTGTTTCGCTAGCCAAGCTAGGAGTGCACCCGTTTTATCCCTTTCTTTATGCATTCGAGAGGCATAGGCTCTAAAGTTGTATTTGTGCAGGTCTGCCATGGCAGCAGCGTGCTGTGTTTTGGCTGCCGCTACTTGTGCTGCTGTTGCGGCATTGGCATCTTCCTATCTAGTGAGGGTGGCCAACTTCAGTTCTGTGGTGGTGAGTGCGCGTTCTAGTGTGCGTTTCGCCTCTATTATTTGCGTAATGCATGCTCCCCGGGCCACTATCTTAAATGCGTCCCATTCCACCAGTTTGGAGGAGGCCGTCCCCGAGTTGTTGGAAAAGTAGTTCTGTATGTCTTGCTCGTGGTCGTGTTTGAACACTTGGTCCGTCAAAACAGTCACGCGGGAGGTGCCACGTGGGCACCGGAGGGTGAGGGGGCCTCCATTGGATACGCAAGGTGTGCGCATCGTGATCCGAGATCACGCGTCCCAGATAATCGGTGTGTTGTATTTTAGGAATCAGTGACGGGGAACATAAAAATCTATCCAAGCGGACCCTTAGGTTATGTGGTATAGAATGGAATGAGTAAAGACGTGTCAGAGGGTGGTGTGCTCTCCAAGCGTCTGTTAGCGCCCAGTGTGTAACCCAGCTTTGAAAGTGCTCAGTCTGCTTCGGTGCTGGTGAGTGTGGTGGTGGTGGGTGGGACCTATCCAGTGTAATGTGGAGCGCGCAGTTGTAGTCTCCCCCTAGGATCCATGGGATAGTTGCGAATTGAACTAACTCCCTGGTAAGGGATTCCCAAAACTTGTCTTGGTCTATATTTGAGGCATATATGCTGCCCAATAAAATGTGTTGCCCGTCTAAAAGTCCCTCTAACAGTACAAATCTGCCCTCTTTGTCTACCACTCTTCGGAGCTCTTGGAATGGGGTGCCCGGGCGAATCCAGACCAGCGCAGCGCACCTCGTGCGTAAGCGGAGTATGACGTGGCGCATATGGTGCCCTGCCGTCTGGCCCGTAGTTTGTTAATTTTTGGGGTTGTGAGATGGGTCTCTTGGATAAACGCTATTTGTGAGCGTTGACGTTTGATGTAAGAGTAAACTGCATACCGTTTGCGTGGCGTATGGAGGCCCCTTGTGTTCAAAGTCAGTACGCTAACGTCTGCGCTCTGCATTTGGGTATGTGGTGAGTGGTACCTACGCCCTTAGGGGCGGTGAGGAGCGGCTGTGCTATGAGTTCTGGCGGTGTCCCGGCCCTGCGCCCATCAGACATGGGGGTTAGTGGTGGCCACCCACGGGTGGCGGCTAGCTGGTCACTGGCATTCTCTGGGGGATTACGGGTAAGAGTGAACCGGGACGGGGAAACCAGAAACTGGGGTGGGAAACTGTCCCAATACCTGGGGCTTATCGGCGAGGCCGATACGTCCAAACTGACTCTCATAGAACTAGAGAGTAAACAATCGATTCCTGGGGGCGGTAGCTCATGCTTGCGAGGCAAAGTCTTGATAGGGCATTGGTAGGATTAGTGTTCGTCATCCGATCGGTGAATCAACCAGAGTGTTGCGATGTACTCCGTGCATCTGGTGCATCGGGGTGTGGGAGTGTGTCCCCGCCCAGCTTACCGGATACTTCGCCAACTCGTGTGTAATCAGTGCAGAATGTCGGCAGTTTGTGGAGTGACCCGGGGCAGGGTGACGGTGTCGGTTTTGGAGTGAGACTCGTCACTATCAGCTTCTCCTTCTGACGAGAAAAGATGGGGGGCACAGTCTATGTCTTCCCCCTGCGAGGCAGTTCCTAGTTCCGTCACCGCCTGTAAGGCCTTACGTCGCTCCTGCATGATTTCTTCCAGGTCCGGTGAGTCCAAGACACGACGTTCCATTGACTCTCTCCTGCCCTGCCGTCTCCGAGGTTGTAATGACTGCTGGCTGCGCCGCCTGTTGCGCGGAGCCCTTTTTGTCCACACCCTAGTGGCCTCCGCTGTTGAGCTTTGTGTGCAGTGGTGGTCTGCCCAGTCGCACGCCTCCTCGGCAGTGGAAAAGAAATGGGTGGTGCCAGCGTGTATAACTTTCAGACGGGCCGGGAATAATAACGAGTATTGCATGTTGTTAGCCCGCAGTCGGCGCTTCACCTCCAGGAACGATGATCGTTGTTTCTGCACCGCCCGTGCATAGTCGGGAATGACCATGATATGCTTGTTTTCCACCTGTAGCGGGCCCGCGTTTCTGGCGGCCCTGAGCACCACGTCGTGGTCTTGGAAGTGTAGAAATTTAGCCAACAATGGCCGAGGCGGGGCGCCGGGTGGTGGTCAGCGGGCTGGAACTCGGTGGGCTCGTTCTATTGAGAAGAATGCTGTGCGCCCCGCGGGTGGGGTGAAAGATTTGACCCAGGCCTCCATGTACTCGATTGGATGCGCCCCTTCGACCCCCTCCGGGAGGCCTAAGACGCGGATGTTGCAGCGCCGGGAGCGTCCCTCCAAATCATCCATCCACTCCTCCGCGGCCGCCAGGCGGTCCAGCGCAGACCGCATCGTCTTTTGTTGCGCAGTGACGGTGGGTTGTAGGTCTGCCAGTGACTTCTCGCCATCTTTTACCCTGTCGGCTAGCTTTCTGTGATCGTCCCGGATGAGACTAATATCCGTGGTGAGGGCTCCTAGACGCTCCTCCATAGAGACTCTTGAAAGTTCGATGGCTGCTAGCACTTGATACAGTTTGTCCGAGATGGTCGGGTCTGCCTCGGTGGTGGGGAACCTGGCCAGCGTATGTGTGCGCGGTAGGTTCTCCGGTGCGGTTTCCGGAACCGTTACCTGCTGCGTGGCTCTGGGCTTCCCCATTTCGGCGATGGAGATAAGGTTCGTCACGCTCAGTGTAGTCGGCGGCTGGGGCGCAGTCGGCTGGGCGTCGTTGTGTGGCCAAGTTATCTTTCTGGTTGCCCGTTTGGTGTAGGGGGCATAGTGTGTCCGCAGGTCCCCATCGCCCCGCCGGGGCGTACCCCGCCGAGCAGCCAGTCACACGAGCGGTGAGCCTCCACAGCGACACCCGTGCTCTGCTCTGTGCGCCCCCAGTATATGTGGTGCATGGTACTGGGGCCCGCCGATTGTCCAAACTTCAGTCTCTCCCAGTTAGTGTCTTTCTCCCGGTAGCCCTCACCGGGTATGAAGTCCTGCGCCATTAGAGCCGCTCTGCTGGGTGTTGGCTGGTTCGGGTATTGCTGGCAAGGAGCGCCCAGGACCTGTGCCAAGGGCGTTTCAAGCTTGTGACCGCTGCCAGTGTGGGCCAGGCTTCAGTGTGCCCACCGATCCCTCTGTACTCCCACCACCTCCATGTTAGGGTCAGGCACGGGCAGCCTCTGGGCACGACCACCACTCGCGCGCTGCAGGGGGGCGGGGAGGCACCCACGTTATCCGTGCCAGTTGGGTTGGAGCTGATCCCCGCCTCTCACCTGTGTCCTGGAAGATCTCTGAGGGAGCGGTTCTCGGCGTTCCGGGTCCTCCTACCTCGCGGGCGCCATGTTGGAGTCAGGCTGACTCGACGCGACAAAGCCCCATGTAACATGGCGGGGCGGAGGGCCCCAGCGATTCATGTCCCAGCAGATGGATACCGGCTAGGGCATCAGCCGGTGCGCGCCCCTGGTTTCCCTCCGTACAGGTGAGGTCCTGCCGTCCGCACCCCCGGACTGCCGCCGCTCGGCTGCGGCTGTCCCCGCAGCCCGTCGTATAGATGACGGCCGGTTGGGGGCAATCCCAGACAAAGGTGCTCCGTCCTGCCCAGCCGCCACCAACCGCCGAGTGTTTCTCCCCTCCGGCGCTGTGTCGGTCGATGGCCGGGCCCAGCTTCGCCACAGTCACGGGTAGGTGCTGGCGGGCGCCATCTTGCTGACAGGCCCTGGGGCGACCTAACTTCAAAAATCACCTCCCGCTCCGCAATGTTCAGGAGCGCGCGGGCACCATCCCACACAGCTCCGGTTCCGACACCCGTGGAGATGTCTGGGGGTCGGATTCGACGATGTGGTGTAGTCTGTTATTCTGCCCGATCGCCGAATATCAGCAGTGCGCGTCCGCCATCGTAGCCTGCTTGGCCACGCCCCCCATGAAGTGTCCTAGATAACAATAATTTACTGTGTTTATCTTTCTCTACCCGCAGTAGCATAGATGGGAGAAGGGCAGCCATTAGGAATGTATGGCAGTCCCAGCACCCTTTCTGAGTCTCCGTGCGAGAGCTGCCGTGGAAACTCAAGCATGCAAAACTGCTGACATTGCGCGTTCTCGGCAGTGGTGAACAGATCTAACCAAGGCTCTCCCCAATGCTGAAAGTGACCTTGCGGCACCTTCTGATGGAGATGCCGTTCATGATCCTCTAGGCATCTTCAGTTGAGTTTGTCCACCCAGGAGTTGAGAGGCTGCCAACTGTTGAACCGCCAGCGAAATGTCCTGATGTTCCAGGCATGTCCAGAGGCATATGGTCCCTTGCACAACCTCACCCCACCTTCTTTGTTGCAGTACCACATGGCGGTGGTGTTGTCCATAAACACCTGTACTAGCCTTCACCCGATGGAGGGTAGAAAGGCTTTTAAAGCCAGATGGATTGCACGGAAATCCAGAAGGTTGATGTGGAGTCCAGATTCCGTCAGAGACCAGATGTCTCTAATCTCCACCACTCTCAGATGTCCGCCCCATGCCAGGAGGAAGGCATTTGTTACCACTGTTAAATCTGCTTGGGAAAGGGAGAGAGGTCTACCGCTGACCCAATTGCAGTTAGTTATCTACCACTGCAGATCGTTTGCAGTTCCACCGATATATGGAGCATGTCGAAGAGATTCCCCTGATGCTGTGCCCACTGCAACTTCAGGTCCCACTGTAAAGCCTCCATATGCTAGCTGACAAGCAGGATGCTGGAGGTCTTGAGTCAGTCTCACTGAAATCCAGGATAGTGGCTGAAACATCGATATCTTAGCCCGAATATCCTGGACTCGTTGCTTGGGAGGATAGTTCCGAAACTGCACCAGGTCCAGAACAGCTCTGATGAAAGGCAGCGACTGAGAGGGAGTGAGATATGACTTTGGCAAGTTGATAGTGAACCCCAGTGAATGCAGGAGGTCCCCCGTAGTCTGGAGGTTGAAGATGACGGCCTGGCGCAAGCCCGCCTTCAGCAGCCAGTGATTAAGATAGGGGAAGACTGGTCCCCTGATCTTTGCAGGTAAGCTGCAACTACTGCCATCACCTTGGTGATCACCCGAGGGGCGCTGGTAAGGCCAAAAGAGAGCATGGCGAACTGAAAGTGCTCATGGGCACCGTGGGCCGCAGGTAATGCCTATGGGCAGGCAGGGTGAGAATGTGAAAGTATGCATCCTGCATGTCCAATGCTACCATCTTTTCTCCTGTGTCTGGAGCAGTCAGAACTTGAGCGAGTGTAAGCATTTTTAACTTCTACTTGTTGAGGAAGAATTTGAGAGGATGCAGGTCTAGGATAGGATGAAGGCCTCAGTCATTATTGAGCACCAGAAAGTAGCAGGAATAACAACCACGACCTACTTCTGGCATCGGCATCCTGATGGCTCCTTTGGCCAAGAATGTCATCAGTTCTTGGTGGAGCAAGTAGTGATGGTCTTCCGTCAGCTTGTCAGAAGTGGGTGAAATGGGTGGAGGAGAGGTCACGAAGGGGAGTGAGTAGCCCCTTCAGACAATCTGAAGAACCAAGTGGCCTGATGTTATTGACCTCCAGTGGGACAGGTGAAGCCATATCCTGCATCCCACTGGGTGCTCATGATGATGAGAGCAAACTAAACGGGTTTGAAGGTTGCGGCTGTGGAGGCTGTGGGATGGTGGACTGGCCAGACCTCTAGCTGGCTGACATACGGGGTCTGTGGGTACTGCGTCCTCGGCCATGCAGTGGCTGAGAAGCTTGTATACTGTGGTAGCTGGGCAGGTAAAGATGAGGCTGGAAGCCCCTTTCATGGCCACGAAAGGAGTGAAAGGTGATCTGGGTTGGCGAGGGGCCATGAAAAGACCCATGGAACTGGCCTTAGCCCTGCTGTTCTTAAATTGCTCCAGTGCTGGGTCCGCCTTGTCTCCGAAGAGACAGGAGCCACCAAATTGGACATCTCTGGAAAATCCAGTTGTTCTCAGCCAGACTGGCGTTGTAACGGCATTGACAAAGAAAACGCTCTGCCAAATGAGTTGGTCATGTCCAGCCCACATCAGATTGTGAACTTGGCTGCATCTCTCCCGTCAGCAATAGCTTGGGAAAGTGTGGCCCAGGCCCCCTCCCGGACCACAGGCAGCACCTGCGCCACCAAATCCCATAGTACATGGGTGTAAATGCCCAAAAGGCATGCAGTGTTCACAGACAGCAGCGCCAAGCTGGTGGAAGATGATATTATCAGGGTTTGGACCAAGTCCCAAGCAGGACGTCGGTAAAGGCTTCAATAAATGGGAGAAGTGGTTCGGAGGGGGTCACTCCTGGCAGAAGCACCTCTGTCAAGATATTAGTCGTGATTGCCACTGAGGGTAGGATAAGGTCCAGGACGAGGCTGCCCTTCTCACCACCATAGCTAACGAAGATCCCTCCTCTGTAGCCACCGTAGAAGGAGAGTTCATGCCAGTATCTGGAGAGGTGTCCAGTCCGCTGGTGTCCGCCAAATCCTCTCACCAGTTCAGGTTAGGGTCTAGAGGCTGGTATCCTTCAGGATCCAGCGACCCCTCCCACTCCTCCACAAGTCCCAGGCCATAGGAAAAGGGCTCTGGCCTGGAGGGCATGGCTCCAGTCAGCACCGGAGTTGGACGATGGCCCTCTGGCACAGTGTTGGAGTTTGGGATGACAATGGGGATGGCATCCCCAGGAGGCTGGCAGCAGTGCCGAGACCGTCAGCATTGTGACCAGCGTTGGGGCAGGTCGAGATGGCAAGACCGGCGCCGGTCCGGATCCATCCACGGATCCAAGGGCCCCAGTGGAGCCAGGGACGGAGCAGCCGGCAGTGGACTAGTGGGTGCCTCTCCTGGACATTGGGGCCGAAAGCACAGCAGCAGGAACAGGCCGCCCAAATAGGAGGCGCATGCGGTCATAAAACTCATGGAGTTGGGCTGGAGTTTCTCCCAGAAACTTGGGGAAGGGCAGGGTTGGCCTAGGCGCAGGCTCAACCACTGACCTAGGTCACGAATGATGACGCTCTCTCGCTGAATAGCTTTGGCAGATGGGGCGAAGTCAAAGACCTCTTCAACTTCTTACTCTTCTTTCTTTCTGTGGGACTTAGCCGAAGATGACTTCGAATGCGACGAGGATCTTGGGCTCCACGACCAGTCCCAGGACCTTCCTCTCAACAGGGACTGACACCATCACAGGTTGACACCATCACACGTTGAGTGGCAAGGAGCTTGAGGAAGCGATTTCCAAGGCCTTGGGGTGCATGGCGCGGCAGTCAACGCAGGTATTCACGTTGTGGTTGCACTCAAGGCACCAGAGGCATACAAGCTGCAGGTTCGTTACTGACATCAGCCAGTGCCAGGCGCCACAGGGCTTGAAGCGGACCTTCCTAGTTGACATCCTGACATACCAGCAGAAAATTCTCAAAGAAACCTTTTACAAAAAGTCGATAAAGGTCAGTCAAAAAATTACTGGGGGTAGCTCTCTCTGCATCGGTGGTGACTGTCACGGAAAGAAAAGAACTGATATCCGCGTGTTGGGGCGTCGCCTAACACGCACATCACTTCCAGCGTGGACAACAACGCCACACGGAGCCCAACAATGCCAGCTACCGTAGGGGTACCGCTCACAAAGAAATTTCCAGATCCACTCTGATGCCTGGGGATAATTCTAAGGAAAAGAATCTGCAGCTAGAAGTCTCTATCAGATCATTATTTTGAAGATTGAAGCTGGAAGTAGCCAAGCATCATTATTCAAAACATCAACTTTACTTTTTCTTTGTGCTTGTCCTTACTATGTGCTGATTCATTCTATTTCCATGGTTTTCTGACTTTATTTTGCTAGGTTTCTACTTAACTCCCCCACCTGTCACTCATAAAAATGTATGTTTTGAGTCCATTAAGATGTCAAAGTGATAAGCCCTTACAATAGAAAGATAAAAGTGCAGATGTTAAATGTCTAGAGTACCTGATTATCCACTGCCACTCAAAATATTGTACTTATGCCAAGAAGTGACAGTGCTGTGCTTTTAAATTAGGTGTAAGCAGACATTTCCAGAAGTAGACAGTAACTGCCCATTTCAATCAATGAGGGGAAAAATCACACACAAGTACTCACTTAAGGAGCAGTAGGCTTACAGGAACAATTTTAGAAAACGTGCTACTTTTTGAAATGCACAAAAATCCATGGAATTTTCACATGCATTTAAGTATATTGAAAATGTTTGTACATACGCCTTTCTCTAAATCAGTGGATTTCCACTGGTGGATATAATTTATTTACATGTAGATAAACCAGTTCCTCTACGTCACAAGTAAATATGGTCATGCTGGGAAAGTTCACACTTACTCAACCATTATTTTTCAACTCACTGTTGATCTGCAGAATCTGATGCAATGAATCAGGGGCTTCAGGACATATCGTTTGATCTTATCGATGGCGCTTCTAAATGAAACTGGGGTGCGCAAAAATTGCGTTACTTGGACCCCAGAAGTTTGAATTAAGAAAGCAGATCATCATTACTGTTGAATTTCCATATTTAAACACACCGAAGAGGTCTGAAAAAAATTCAGATTGAACCCAAACCAAACTCTTAAGAAGTTGGAAATTGCCCTTGTGCTGCTCCATGATGGTCCATTAGTACAGTGACAAGGAGACAACCATACTGCAGAAGCTCTTGTAGATTTAGAACATGGGTTGGTGGTGACAGCATAGAAGGTTGTGGCATGGAAAAAACTGGTAATTGAGAGCCCTCTTATGAACACAATGGTAGCTCATTGAAAGGCGTAAGTGGAAAAAGGCAGCTGACCGCCTACCATATTGAGAATTATTAAGACATAAAATTATATGGAAGTAATAAACAAGGCATATCAATAAGACAGAAACAATGCTATGAACATACACACGGTTGACAATCCTTACCTAATGGGAGAACGAAGAGACAGAGATCATCTCCGTACTGGGGTATCAGTGCAGGGTGCAAGTCAGTACTGAGGTACACTGTGAGAACCCTGGAGGACGTCCATGTATAAGTCAAGTAAAGACTACTAGGAAACTGTTTTTTTTTTTAGAAATGAACGAATGTAACAAAACACAAGTATATCACGAGACGAACATGAACATCTCAGTAGCAGAACATCTGTGAAGCGAGCAGGTTTAATTAGAGGTGCAGTATGAAAGCCCTGTCAACATCCACCACTGCAGTATAAATGTGTGCTCTAGGTCTGGCTAGAGTGGTGCACCATGAGCAATCTGTCACCTGATCTGTACAGGGATGCCAGTGCATTGTGAAAGTCGATGAGCTTTGCAAAAACACTGAAAATGTATCAAAAAGGAAATATCCGTGCATTGTATATATATTGCTCAACCTTGATGTACATCATAAGGGTGTTGTGTATGTTTCTGCACTAGAAGTTCAGCACACTGTGCATGTCCAAATAGAGGTCCTTGTCTTATTCACACTCTCGTCCATGCTAAATTGTATAATTTTTATAATCCGTCTCTTGTTAACATTCACTTACCTCTTGGTCAGTTTTACTTGTATAATTTACATGCAGCCAGAAGACTAGAAGGCTAAACAGCACACAGTGAGAGTGAACACCCCATGACCTAGCAGCAACCAGAGCCTGTGTAAGAAGCCAGGGTTCTCGCCAGATACAGTTGGGCCCAGACTACGACACAAACTCAGAAGCAGCAGTTTCCTCATCCTCTGACCCGGGAACTAGATGCTGTTAGCCGCCTCTCACAAGCTACACCACACTCACACAATATGAGTAATGACACAAGCCGCTACACAAAGCTAGACTTCTAAGCTGAATGGGGAATGACCTGGGGCGCAAGAGCAAGTGCTGCCATCCTTGCCATTTCCTCATTCCGTGACCCAGGGCCGAGGTGCTGTGTTGATTTCCCTCTCATAAACAATTCCACACTTATATAATATGATTTACTGAGCAGGGTCCAAACAAAGGTTCAGCCTACTTAGCCACATGTTGAATGGCCATGTGTTGCAGCCCATCGGCCAGTCACAATGTCTGTGTGATTGCACAATAACTATGCACTTTAAAAAAAAGAGTGCATGCATGGTCCATTACTGAACAGTATAAGAGTATGTGACAGGGTCACTGACAGCAGATTGAGTGAGATACTTTATAGTGCTGATTTGTGGTAATGCAGCTTTGATTGGAAGTGAGAGAGGAGTCTTCATTGAGCTTTGAAGAAGGTGAGAAAAAAAGAAGTGTGGAGGTAAAAAAAGATTACATTGGTCGACTTAGCAGCCATGAAGTTTCTTTGGTCCTGCAGTGAGTGGCTAGCTTCAAGAATAGACATGTCAAGAGTGTCTTAAAAATGACAAAGATGTTTTAAAAAGTCTTTCCCTTAGCACACACATTACCCTGATTGTTTTGCCCCTCAAGCTAGCTGATTTTCTTGACTTAGGGTAGAGGTTGAATTAAGTACTTTTCTTTAAGTTCTTACCATGGTTCAAATAGTATAACATCCTTTTTGGATGCATTCAAGTGAAGCCAGATGGTTCTCAGTGCTGGTATAGTCAAGGTTTTGTATAACATATTCAAATTATATCAGCTAAGGAGGCAATGTTCACTGTAATAGGTTTATGTGTCTTCAGCATAATACTGATACAGAAGATCTGTGGATGCGTTAAGGTAAAATAGGGAGCCCAAGCTGATATCAGTCAAATGGAGGATGTAGGAAAATCTGTTAGAGATGTCACATTTGCGATCTGAAGGACTAGCCTAGAAGATGGCAAAGACAATAGAGTGAGCTTTAATTAACAAGAATTGTTGATTCCAGAGGATAGTTTCCTGTGAGACGACCCTTACAAGGGGGTACGATAAATTTATCCATCTTGCTAAAATCTGCTGTGAGATCTGGCAAGTTTACAGATTATGCTTTAATCTGCAATGGTGAGCATATCTTCCTATACACGGAGGATGGATTTTTCAGAAGTACAATTGAGTCAGCAGCCAGTGTAGTCCCTTCAATTCAGAGGATATTCAAACAAAAGCAGTCTCACTAACCATACCTTCATTCAAATGGGAACTTACATTTTTCACGTGCAAAGTTTATAATTTGGCAGGTTAAAGAAGCAATATATTTTCTATGGTCCTTTATCACTCACTCTGGGCTGGGTCATGCGGCACTTTGTGGGTTTTACCTTGTCCAACATTGGTAGCAGTCATATTCTTCTTAAGAGGGCATGTGAGATAGGAGCTAAACACTTGGGAATTAATAGGTCTCTATATCAGAAAAGTTAGTGTGGAAATATTAGGGCAGGTCTGGCAAAACTCCAAGACGTATCTATACTGCATTCCACAGCCGCTTGCTGTGTTTTGGTTGTACATTGTAGAATTCTAACCAAATAGGTGGTTTGCCTAAACCTCTGCCCGGGACTAAAGAATGGAAGAACACAAACTAAGCATGTGATGCAACACACCATGTTTTAAATTACAGTACTAGCATGTATTTGCATATTGTAGTCTGTGACCGAGTAACCTTACCCAGGGTTCAGAAAATCATATTTTAAAAGAAGAGAAGATAATGGGTTACTGTGGCTGTCCAACTTGTTTTCATCTGCTTAACGTGCCAGCTGATTCTCTTGCCAGAGGTAATTCACACTGCGTGGGCTAACACTTAAATTAGGTTTTAAGGTCATTAAGGAGTGCCTCAGAGGAGTTCCCAACTTGTTATTGCGGCATGTCTAGTTGAAAGTAAGAAGTCTAGTGTAATTTGGGCAATTAGGATGACTAATGTTTGCAATACGCGATGCTCAAATCTGATTGGGTAGATAAGTATATTTATTTTGTCTTCTAATCTACTCTCATGCACCTATACAAAACAATGAATGTGCAAACACTGAGAGGTAAATCACAATCAAATGCCAACTCCGGCTAAAGGACAGAGAAAACTGCAAAACGTACTTACCAGTAATGCTGCCCAACACACTTCAGAAGTTGCAGTTGAAAAAGCTCACCCACCAACAAAACTGAGCCCTTTTCTTGACAGTGTGCATCAAAATCTAGAACATTAACTTTAGGATTTGGTGGCGGAAGAGTGAGTTAGTGAAAAAATATAAATTATCAATAACAAACGAAGAATTTCTTGACTGTAGCACTTTACCCTGAAGATTATGTAGAACAAAGAATGACGCAAGATCTCAGGACCTGCAGTAGTTGACAAAGGGTTACTATGGGCAAGACTAGCAACAGTTGAGAAGTAAAAGACACTAAAGAACAAACACAGGAATATGTACCACACGCTTAGTAGAATGGAAGGGAGTGCACCTTTATTATCAATACAGACAAAAAGACCAGCACTGCCACAATTCAAAACTTCAGAGTTAGACATAATTAGATCGATGGCAAAGAAATGTGGGGTGAGAAGAAAGTTGCAGTATCAAAAAGGTGAAGTGAACGGTAAGAGAAGCAGTATGGGAGGGCGGTAAACTCCGCTCCTCCTGCGGAGTTCACGGAGTTTTGCCCACAGAGTGCACAGTTTAGGAAAAACTCCACCAACCACCATGTGGTAGAGTTTTTTCTCTTGAGCGGCTCGACAATGGTAAGTTGACAATTGAGAGAAAGGAAATCAAGCACTAGACCACCTCCTGTCGAGATTTCTCTACATGGGCTTTCGCAACTGGTCGCTACAACTCACATAGAGGAAGCTGCCACTCGAGTAGGAAATCTACGAGCAGCAGAAAGAAGCGGCACCCTCTGGTGTGCTGCATGGTGCAGTTCCTGCTGACATTACAGGATGGGACAAGCTCCCGGCAATAAAAATCAGCTTAAGTAGCTTGACGTGCCACAACTCCTCGGAGTGTCACAGAGTTTTTCGTAACTCAGCAGAGCAAAAGTCTGCAAGTTCCGCCCACCTCTGGTGCTAACAGAATCAGAATACCAAGAGGAGGAACCAAATAACAGAAACAAATAGACTGATACAGAGAAGACATAATACCTCTACTATGAAATAATGTCTGAGACAAAGAGTTAAACTCCGAAAGTAGCAAATGTTAATTCTGAAAAGTGGTGAGAACAGCCACAGCAAAATTGTTTAAATCAACAGGGAAATGTGCTGTTTTGGTTCCCATTGGCGAAATGTAGTTGTTATCAGTGTTATGTTTAAGAACTGTGAATAACAATACAATACTTAAAACAAAGTATACAGACTAAGACTAATGAGTACCACACATCAAAAAGCACTTGGAAGAAAATTAAGCAGTTACATAATATTACAACTGGCTCTGCCAAAATTGCATTACCTACACAATTACCACTTTCTGATCACAGTTAAAAAATATAGAAGGTAAAATGTGCAATATGACGAAAAGCACATCATATGCAGTTGCACATTTTTTTAAAATTAAAACTCATTTTAAAGGAGTATTATGGTATTCAATCAATGTAGTTGTACTAAATTTCCTATGGCGAAAGCAGCATCCTACAGAGGACCGAAAAGTATTGCAGCATGAGAACTTAGTTACTCCTGGGTGATATACCATAACAAAATGTACTTCAGATGCAAAAATCTGTTTTTTTGGCAAGCAACCAAAGTGTTGATGTGAGCCACCAATAGGTGCTTCTTGTCCAACGCCAACAGATGCAGTTGTCCAACAAATGAATATATTCCCTTTGCTATGTACAGCAGCAATAAAATACCACCCTCAAGTCTTGCCTACTTGCATGCTGGTAAATGTGATTGACCATCAGTGTACTATGGACAACCAGTGTTTTTCTACAGTCATACAATGGTAATGTGTTTATTTATCCTTATTTGGAAACCATGGGAATTAGTGATACTGTCAAATGACTACAGGTCTGTGTTTATCAAACTTTTCCACAGGGTGCCTGCTCCCGCATCACAGGACATGCGCGGGGCACCCTAGACCAAGGGCTGGCCCATCCGTGTCTGTCAGAGCCCGGCTGGGCCCCTCCTCTTTTGCAGCTATTGTAAGGGATGTCGCCCCTATAGATGGTTGCATTTCCTACCCCTGCCTCTCTGGCTCCTGCCTACCGCGGCTGATAGCTTTCCCACAAGCACCCCCTCCAGCCCCAGGCAGCCTTGTCTTCCCCAAGGAGACCTAGCCTGCCACAGCCCCGGTCTCGCCTCTTGCCGAGGGCATCGCTGGAAACCCCCTCCACTATTACAGTTCGGAAATAGGCCCTCTTTCGCCTCCTGCTCCCCAGCCTGCTGCTCTGACTCCATCCGTAGAGGCCACCACCACTCCCTCCCTACAGCATGGAGACCATAGTGCAACCACACAGCGTATGCACATAGAGGGCACGCCACGCATACATACATTTGGACTACACCCTGCACCAGGACCCCTACCAGTTCCCAGACCCCAACCAACTCCCAGACCCCAATCAGCACCAGGACCCCAACCCCCACAGACCACCACTGCTTCACCCAAGACCAACTTCGATCCCGGATGCCAGGAAAATAACAACTGCTCCCATGGCACCCACAGGACCACTGAAGGCCCCTTCTTCTGCTGGAACGGAAGCTTCACCTGCATCACTGAGGATACCACCAACACCTCTCCAATCAGTCACACCACGGCACAAACACCCACCAACAAAACCGATGCCAACATCTCCGGAAAGGTCAACTGCCTGCTGATCAATGCACGGTCACTCAGAAAACACCCACGGAAATCTGGGATACTATCATGACCCACACCCCAAACACTGCCTTCATCACAGAAACTTGTCTGAACCCCACATCCGTTTCAGACATCGCCACAGCCACCCCTGCAGGATAAAAGGTCATGCACCGGGACCTAACCAACTAAAACAGTGGAGGCATCCCAATAACCTACAAAGAGAACCTCAAATGCTTAACCACCATAGTCGACTCTACCCCCTTCATGGAACACCTCCACTTCCAATTCTGAACAAACAGTAAAAGCACCATCAGAGGCACCCTCGCCTTCACACCTCTGGGCCCCCTCCCTGCCTTCTACAATGCAATCCTAAACTTCATTGCCCCTTTCGCCATGGACTCAAATCTGTACATATTCATAGGAGACCTCAACTTTCACCTTGAGAACACTGATCATGCCAATACAGCTGACCTCCTAGAAAGCATGGCGAAACTTGGACTCAAGCAGCTTGTCACCGAACCCACCCACACTGCAGGACACACAATCGACCCCATCTTCATTAGCCAGCAAAAGAGTTAAATACACCTACACGAAGGAACAAACCTGGACCGATCACCACTGCGTCCATTTTGTCATCTCGGATCCTCCAACATCCCCACCTCCACAGCCCAGCGACACACGTCCCAGCTGGTCTAAGCTATGAGAGGAACAATGGACCAACACCCTCAACTCCTGCCTACCCACCACCACCACCATGGAAGACACAGAACAAGCAGTGGATCACAGCAACCGCTAACAAAGTCATACAAAGGAAACTCACCAACCCCAAGAAATTAACATGATACCCCAAGTGGTTCATGGCAGAACTGAAAACCTTGAAACACGACTGCAGACAGAAAGAAAGAAGATTGCGCTCCAGTAAGACCCTCGAGGAACAAAAACATTTCAAAGATGCCCTCAACTAATACCACCACCTCTCATATAAAGGGAACTTCTATAGATGTATAGATCCTTTATTATCGCCGTCAGAGCCACCGTATCGGAAAGGATGGGGACCACGAGCTTCTTAATAATAGGCAATTCTATATTATAGTAAAGCCAATAACGTAGGGGTTTATCATCTCCAACCACGTTAGTTAATGTACCTGGAATTGATTCCTCTTTGTATAGATGGGTACATCAGATTTAGAATCTGTTTGTTACAAGTCGGCCTCCCTGCTCTGACGGCAACTCCGGTGGCGATACGGTGGCTCTGACGGCGATAATAAAGGATCTATACATCTATAGAAGTTCCCTTTATATGAGACACAAATAGAGGAGATTATTCTCTCTACCTCCAAAGACTATGCTTATGACGAGTCATAGTTTATTGCTGCACTAAGATTGAAAGTTTTTTGTCCTGAAGAAGGTGAATATACTCAACACCGAAACGCCGCGTCGACTTGTTTTTAATAATCTTGTATGTGTAGATGTTTTTATAATGTTTAGATTGTAACCTGTATTGGGAGGCAGATTATTATTGATTCTTCCTTTAATACACAACTTCTCGTTTTAATAAAATAACATTGTGCAATACTTTTTTATTCCATTTTTAATGTTTTTTTGTGTGCAAATAGATGTTGTACTGTGTTACTACCACCAGGAGTTTTGTTTTTGAGTCACCATTGTTTTTGCGACAAGAATGCCAGATAGGTGATAGTGATCATAACTAGACCTCTCTAGACCCACACTTTTTGATTTGATAGAGATATATTGTTCTCTTTCGACTTTTGACATTGGGACTTGTGTTTGGCAATTTCACGTTACTGTCACCCTTTTTATTTTAGTAAAATACATTACACTGATTTAGTTCACCATCTAGTCATTTGTAAACGTCAGCAAACCTTCCACTAATGGCTGCTTATCTACATATTTCGTGAACAAACAATAAACCAATATTACATTTCTCTAATTTGCTCTAGTCAGGCTCTTTTGTGTTAAATTGGCAAAATATACTTTATAGAAAAGTAAACGAAATAAAAAAACTAAAGGAGAAACAATAAGCACTTTTTACTAAGTATGGGAAAACATATGAAATGTAACTTACACCAGGGATTAGTATCAGATCCTCTGTATTCTTTCGTTGGCCCAGATGTGATGAATAACATCATCACTACTCCGATAACACTATTAGTATTTGACTGCCAAGCAGAGAGAAGGCAAATAGGCAGAATGTGTGTTATTGTAGAGGCATGAAGTTCCTTTACAGTGATTTAAACAATGTCTTATTCTGTGACAGGATTACCAGTCTATGGCATTCACCGCCTGGAACCATCTTCTCTTAAATAATCACAGGCAACAGGAGACGGCAACAGTCACCCCAGGGTAAGGTTTGGCCTCTACTAAAAGGGCTTAAGGGTCCTGTTGGGGGAAGCCACGCGTTCCACTTATTTATTTCGGATTACTGCCAGGGTGTTTCTAAGAGTACGAACAATACTGGGCAGCAAACACTTATTTGTGGTATTGAGCAATACTGAAGAGGCCAGCCAGAGTCACTAGCTAAAAAAGAGAGAAAAAATAGTCAAAGGGATTGTGTTCTTTTCAAGACTTCACAACAGTCACAGACAACCTCAGCTATGCATAAGAGGAAGAGCAAAGGTACTCTCAGGTCCCATTTGCTCTTCCCTTAATATCTTAGCCAAGACTTAACCATGTAGAAGCCATATGGGAGATGTTCAGATCTATTTTCCTAACCACACAAGTGCCAAACAAATGTCACAGAATGCTGGACTTCCATCCAAGTCGATTTGTCACGACCAGTCGCTCATGTTAGTTCACGTCTCCGGCTTTATTTTGCGGCTCACCTTTCCTTCCCAGATGTGCATCTCGAGCCCAATGCAGATTTTTACAAAGGACCAGAATTTCCCTAAAAGATTAGCAGGAATTTAAGGGGAATTTCGAAATAACCCTTGTATGCAAGCCAAGAAATGTGAGGCAAAAGGGATGCATGCAAGTAAAATCTTTAAATAGAAGAGATTAATAATAAGCTTGTACAGGAGATGTTGAAAAGAGTATTCACATTATCTGCCTTCTATGCCATTCCTTAGCCACATTTTTTTTTTTATTCAACTTGCTTTCTTTTAAATGTTCTATTGTGAAAACTAATGGACGATTCTCATCGCATCCACTTTCTTACATTTACCTGATGGGCTCTCCACAACAGATATGACAGGATTAATGCTGGTACCGTCTTTGCAAGAGGACCCAAATGGATGCGCCAGAACAACAAGGGTGTCCAGTATTGATCCACAAAAGCAGAAGCCATGCCACCTTTCCAGAATAATCACCAAGAAACAGATTCCCTTTTACGTATTTGCATGCCCAGTGCTTTAATGTTTATAGCTTATAATTCAGGCATACACAGGCCCCTCCGCGTTAATGTTGGACACGCATAAAGTAGAACATGACTGTCAATGGCACATCTAGCTGGACGTACTTTTAATCTGAACATTATACCAGAACGTGGCTAAAATGAGTGCAGGTCAAATTGTTCTCATCTTTCATTCCTCAACACTACGCTTTTTAAAAAGTTTTTATTTACAAAGAGGTCTAGGGCCACATTTATCAAATAATTTTTGCATTTGCAAACGGGCCAATTCTTGCAAACGCAAAATATGTTCTTCACATGTAACAAACTCTAACCTGTTACCGACTCGCAAAAGGGTTTGTGATTCGGTATTTGGAAGGGCAGTGTTTAGGGAGTCCCTTCCAAATGCTGAATCGTAACAGAATGAATGTTTTGTAACGTGAATGCGGTCATAAAACATTCACAATTTATCATCAACTTCAAATTGGTGGTAACCCAGTCGCAAATGGAAAGGGGTCCCCAAGGGACTCTTCCCCTTCGGGAATGGTGTCAAATTTTTTTTTTTAAGAGCAGGCAGTAGTCTTAAGGACCATTGACTGCTCTTAAAAAATTAAAAGAAAACTTTTCATTTTAAATGGACTGCATTTTAAAAACCCTCAAAATGCCTGCTTTATTTACAAGAAATCATCGACGTGGTGGTCTTCTGACCCCAGCAGGCCACCATCCCAGTGATTTTAGCGATTCCTATGGGGGTCACAAATTGCGACCTGATCGATTTGAGAGCCCCTACGATTTGCTAAATGAAACTCTTGGCGTTTTATACATTTAGAATAGCGATTCCCTAATTGCAATTCGCGTAAAATCACAATTAGGTCATCGCTATTCCAAATCTTGATACATGTCAAGATTGTACATTGGCCCTAAGTCTTTGCACAAATATCATAACCAGATTGTTCTTTATAACCTTCGGACACTCTCTAAAAAACATGAAAACTCCAACGGACGAAATCGCTGACTAAAGGGCAAGTAGTGATGAGAAACACTGCAACTCATTGGAGGAACAGAACCTTTTCATGCACACTAACCAGCCCAAAATGACACACACTTTGCATAACACACTTTTTATCACCACGAGTCTCTAGGCAATGGCGAGACTGAAGCTCCGAGGGTCGCTTGAGGTTTCTAATCTACCTCCAGATGTATTACAGAAAGAATAACATAACCCAACTGCGGGCTTGAGGAAACCCCCGAGAAAATCAGAATATGGAATGTAAAGTTCAATACAAAAATGTAGCTGACTGCAGATAAATTCTTTAAAAGCGTGTCATTGGCAGATTCCCCAACAAGTCGCTCAATCTGCAGAAACAAGGAATCATTTTGATGTGTCTGTGAGCGTGGACAAGCAGCTTTCAGCAGTGACCGAACAGAGAAACGAAATTCAGTCTAGCCGCAAAGAGTCTCAGCAGGCCTCATCAAACCCTTAGCCAGTTAAACAAAATCCTGATAACAGCACCAAATAAATACTGCAACTATCAATCTTCGACGTCTGGCTTTGAAAGAGTGGACTTGCTATGAACACAGGCATGCTTCAGCAATAAAAAAAAAAAAAAAATGTGTCACTTGCATGGGAATGCTCGGCCTTACTTTCATGATATACAGGCCCCCCTGCCTAGAGAAAAGTGCCCTCGGATCTGTTTGCTGAACATATTCTCTGAACTCACCTTTCACAAATAAATCACAGCATGGTTAAAACCAAGGTCCTACTTCGAAAGCAATTCTTCCAATAGGACACATTTTTAACACGCCTTTCAAATGAAATGTAAAATAGCATCACAGCAGGAAATGCGCACAACGTAATGTTCTTTGTGTACACTGATCAAAACGAACTGTGCCCGAATGCTGTACAAGATGGCCTTACAATAACCAATCTCTTCTGCATCAGCCACGGATTCCCCTCCATCCATTCAAAATGTGCACTATAATTAAAATAATTAAAAGTAAAGTGAGAGACTCACATAGGATGGTGTTGAGCAGAGCAGATTAAACAAGAGCTGGAGCTCACCACCTCTGCTCGAATCCTATCATCAGATAATAAGTTATATCCTTTAGCACCTGCATTTAGCATCACTCTCTGCCAACAAACTGCAGGACACTTCATGCGGGCAAATTCAGCCATACTTTCCAACCCTACCATTTAGCTAACCCCCAGACTCTAGCCAATCATATGCGCCAACCTGGATTCTGCTGAAAAATGTATCAACGGGTCAGGCTCTACGCAATATGCAGAGGCAGGAAATAGGGGAATCTGGGAGCAGAACGCAAAGCACACGGTACATGCCTGAACTGGGACATATCAACACTACATGGAACCTTCTGCCTTAACGTAATGAATCCCTCCACTTCAAACACAAATACCCTAAAACGACTTTTCAATTTGTGGTGTTCTTGTCAATTGCCAGTTCTGCCCATGTATTTCTATTTCATTTTTAACAGGTCTTTCTTAGTTTATATTTTATCATTCCTGTCATTGTTTTTCTGTTTGCTTGAGATGCTTCGCATGCCATATGTTTTGCTCCAAACTAATCACAGAATCAATTTTTGTTCCTAAATATAAGAGGGCAATGCTGAGCTGTGTCTACACTTCAGGGATTATGTGATATTATCTCTGCAACAGCAATGTTGTTATGGTTAAATCTTCAGTGGTTCAAATTTATTAAACATAAGCAATTTATATAGGTGGATTTGCATTATTGACTGCTTGTACCATATAAACTCAAATTGGGAGCATTTTTTACAGCATAGTCCTCTGACGCATTAGTTTTCCAATGGTCTCCCCACTCCTTTTCAGTGGTTTTATGTTGTCCCTGGCAGGGCAGTGCAAGCATACAGATTAGATTTTGAGACGCATGACGCTCAACTGGTGGAAAGCACTAGGGAGAAGTGGAGTTGAGGAGGGTCTGTGGAGCCCGATCTGGAGGTCATCTCACCAAGAGTGTCTCTAGGTCCCTTCTCCCACTACCTTACTCCGCAGAGGTTCCCTGGCCAGGTGGGCCCATCAGTGAGCGCTACAGAGTTTAATTCTGGGAATTATATATTGCAGCCATAAGACTGTAGATCTAGCTGTAATGGTGGGCAGCTCACATAAGAATTGGCTTGATCCGGGGCCCAGTTACTTGATAGACTGCTATACCAGTCTTATATTTTCTTCGGTCTAGAGATATCTTATCCATGCGAATAACAGACAAATGTAGTTCGTGTCCCTTAGACATTTCGCAATCGTATGACTCACGCCCACGATAATTTGGCCTGGTGAAGTACTGTGATCTTAATCTACTAACATGCATTTTTATTCACAGTGATGATTTCCAACTATGACAAGTTTGCCACGTTATGTAAGAAGATGTTGAATTAATAAAGGCATGAATCGCATACTGTCATGAAAGGAGTTTTCTCTAAAGATATCAAATTTGGTTTTCAGTTAACTTTGGCAGGACAATGATTAATTGGTGTTTCCTAAGAATGAAGAAAAACTTTAAATGCATGGCAGTTGTAATTCACTTTAGGCCCTGCCCTTTCCTGCCAACATTGGTCTAACTGCATCCCCGAATCAGTTCATGAGAGGTGACAGAGCTCCCATTGCCAGGAGAGTTGAACCAACACCAAGA